>NC_060120.1:586950496-596950496 GCF_021461395.2 Schistocerca americana
TCTGACATATCAATTCTTTTCAACCATTATGTAATGCCAAAATCATGTTATGTTCATAAGCTGATCTTTACACAGAACATCCCATCCTGAAAAATCGTCTGTCTCCTATTAACTTTCAACATGCCCATCTCTCGATGAATTTCAGTGCAAGATTCGCATGTAAGTAACACCTACGTGAACTGTTGGGAGACCGGGACTACCCTGTATTGTGTAAAAATCCATTCCACTCTGCTCCCAATCAATGCTCATGTAATAACAAGTAGACAGATCTTTTGCAACACCACCACCCTCTGTGTACCCATGTGACTCAGTTACATGTCAATTTCCACCAGTAACTACTACTGTTGTAAATATCAACCTGGTCAAGGGAATGATAGAATAATCCATCTGAAGAGGATTTTTTTGTGATAACTGGAACTGGTCACAAGGACTCTGACAGAGATAATAGACTGTGGAAAAAATCGAGGTTAACAATGAAGCGTGTAGTGTTAGTGTTTAGCAAATTGATGAACTTTATTCAAGGGGACTCCATGTGCAGTATGGACAATGCAGTAAGCAACCATCCCAACTAAATGTGATTATTATTAATGATAATAGAGGAGGAGGAGGAGGAGGAGGAGGAGGAGTGGTGTTTGTGCACAAGAGCTGAAATTTGTTTCAAGGAACAAAGGAAGAGAGAATATCATCATCCTTATACAGATACGCAAACAGAGCAAACAGCAAAGCAGTATTATAATGGTGTTCTTTATAGACTGAAAAATAAATACTTGACTATGGAGAAAAGAGGATGTGAAAGTATTTTGGATAGGGAACGGCACAAAGTTTTTGAACAAAAACTATATTTTTCCCAGAAAAGGAAACTATAGCTGCTGCTATGGTAGACAGTAAAGCACTTTGTACACAAAGCAATCCTTTAAAAACAAGTACCACTTAGTTGCAGATGTGTTACTTGTCTTCCACTTGTTTCAAGTGTGATAGTACATCATAAATCTACACTTGCATGTAAAAAACAAGTGTGTCATAATTCATGAGACCATTCAACCATGAATGCCTACTGTCTTCTTTACAACAGAAAGCATAAGTGTAAAGGGAAAGAAGGCAGATTACAGTTTAACATCTTGTTGATTATGAGGTCACTAGAGAGAGCACAGGCTAAAATTGGGGAAGAAAACTTGCCATGTTTGTTTCGAAGGAACTGTCTCAGCATTTGCCTTAAGTGACTTAAAGAAGCCTGGGTAACCTAAATATGCATGGCCAGACAGGATCTGAACCGTCATCCCTAATTCAAGTGCCCTACCCTTCTCCAGTCTGGGAAATGGTCAGAAAGAAAGTGTACTAGATTTTTATATTTCTCAGAAAAAGGATATCTAAAAGAAATTTACAGGATATTGCTCATATACTTCTTGACTATTTTCCCTCATAATCATCATCCTGTTCAACACATGTGGTGAGCCGTTGCATAAGCTGCTTCATGTCCTCCTCCACAGTCTCCTTCCCCCCACTTCAGAACCTCTTTCTGCACCTGCTCACCAGTTGAAAATTTAATTCCACTTGTATGCACCATCAGGAGGGTGAAAGGATTATAACCAGAAGACATCAAGTCAGGGGAATATGGAAGGTGGTTCAAAACATTCCAACCAATTGAGTCTAAGAGCACCTTCGCAGTTATGTCTGTGTGAGGAAGTGAATTATTGTGCAACAAGCACATGCCTCTCATCAGCATTCCCGTTTTTTTGTGTGTTTTTATTTATTTTTTTTATTTTTTTTAGTATCACTGTGCGTTTATGACAGAGATACAACCAAAACGGTGCTTTTTCAGTCCAAAAACAACAAGACCATTTTTTTGGCAAAGAAATTGTGGTTTCCAATTTATTGGTAGATGGGGAATTGTCTCTCTGACTACTGTCTTTTTGTCTCAGATGCTTTATCTCTAGTCACAGTAATTCTCCAAAAATCCTCACTTTCCATTCAAGTCACTCAAGAAACACCACCGACCCGATTTTTCTTGTGCTGCTCTGTCAGTTGTTTTGGGGCCCACCTTTGACACAGTCTTTGGTATCCCAGTGTTTCTGTGAGTGTATTGCATGAAGTGTTCCAGAGAGTTGTGAGAACACTGCAGAAATTTCATCCACTGTCAATCGGCAGTCTTCACGAACAGTTTCCTCAATTTTTTGCAATTCAGTAGTAAAAATGGAAGGTCTTCTGCTCTTCTGTTCATCAAATATTTGTTCTGTCACCACTTAACTCCCTATACTTACTGTTCATCATATTTTTGATGTAAACCATTTTCATTCGTGAAAAAATTTTGGTAGGTGTTGTTCCTTCCACAAATAGGAAATGGAACACACAGCACATGGCTTGCACTTTGAGTGATTTCTTACCGACACCTTTCATGGAATGAAACACTACACTGTGAGTGATGCTCACTGCAGTCAGAGGATCCTCACTACCACTGTGCTGCCGATGCCCAACAACCAAAAACAGGTAGTTATAGTCATAGTACGTATACTTTCAACACGCCTCATAGTTACTGGGGCACCTACTTTTTAATTATTTCAGTTTCATATACTGCACATACAGAAGAAACGGAATCTGGCTACTAGCAATTCAGATGTATCTGGCTCTTGCTTTGGTGCTGAATATGGCAAATGATGGGAAGTGGACACCACGAATCTGAGTTAGTTTTCAATAGCCAATGAGAGTCACTAACTCTAATGATTTCTTTCAGCCAAATATGGAAATTAATTTTGGTGTGGAGGGTGGAAAAAACTACATGTGCTAAAAGTGTGACTTGTAGTGAAGCCCAAGGCCAAGATTACGTTGGAATGTAACAATTTTTGCAAGTTCACAAAGCCAATGAATCTCAACACAAAAATACAATTGCTATAGTAGACTTATGTGTAGCTTAGCCCGAGAGATGGGTACCTTGTTAGAATAACTTACTTTCAGCACGCAAAAGGAGATCCAGGTACACCGCAACTGCACTTTCAGCAGAAAAATTCCTGGAAAGAATATCTACCATACAGTATCTAGGAGTAACTATCCAATGTGATCTTATGTGGAATGACATTTAAAACAAATAGTAGGGAAAGAAGATGCAAGACAGATTCACAGGAAGACTCGTTAGGAAATGTAACGCATCTACAAAAGAAATGAAGAACAGTGTGCTTTGTCACCCAATTGTTTGGTCAGTTTGATAGCATTACAAAAAACTACAGTGGCAAACGCCACAAGAGAGGCTCAATGAATCCTTTGAGATCACGTATGAAACTAGAATGTTTGTTCAGCAGTCTGACAGTGATGAACTGAACCATCAGATCAACTGCTCATCTACACTGTCAACGCCCGAGAGGTATATTACTATGTTTCAGAGAAATGTTTTTAAAAAATTTTAATTATGTATTTCAATGTCACAAAAATTGAAAGTTTCACCAAATCATAGTAATTAATGTCTTCAAGGATTACAAGAGCTATGATGAACTCAGTAACAAAACTGCCCATTAGCTCTTTCTGTATTTTAATAAAGAATAATACAACATAAAACAGAAGCTCATTACTAGCAAGAGTTAAGTCTTGTGGTTTGCAATAAATTTCAATTCAGTAAATAAATGATGTAACGGTACTGCCTAACAGTTCCAATAACCATGATTTATTACTTGAATAGCCACCTATGGATTATCACTTGTATTTAATGATTACCAGCAGGCCAATGAATTCTGTGAACAGATTAAGCTGAAGAATAACAATAATTACACAAAATAAAGTATAGCAAAAGAAATTTTGTAGTCATTTCCTCGAGAATTAAACATACACAGCTCAATACCCTTCTATTGGGTGCAATTCCATTTACAAAGGTAAAATAGTGCGCGCACATTCACAATGTCCATCATATAAATTTTTAGACCCACTGAAATTCACAAGTAATAATTTCTTCAAATATATAGTGGTGTGTGTATTTTACAGCTGAATGTATTTCTCTTCAAGCAAATTCATAAATAAAGCAAGTCAGCAAATCTTTCTGAAAGTAGTCCTGTAATTACCAGAATTCTTGTCACAAAACTGATCACACTAGTTAATGAAAATCCACCAATGTCTGAAGATGTACTGGAAACACTTGTTGTCATCATCAGTTTTTTTCCTTCTTCCTCTTCAGTCCACATTGGTTTTGTGCCGTTGTGTGTGCTAGTTTGTTCCATGCAAATCTTTCCGTTTCTGCATACAAAATGCATTGTACATCCATTTGAACCTGCTTACTGTATTCCAGAATTGGTCTCTCAACAGTTTTTACCCTACTCATTTACCACATTAACTACTCATTGAGGCCTCTGGACATGTCCTATCAACCTGTTCCCCTGGTAAGTTGAAGTGTACCAAAAGGCTTTTTTCTTCGACTTTCAATTGATTACCTCTTGATCAGATGAGCAGATTGAGCAAAGAAAATTTTTAACGTTCTTGTGCTGCACCACATTTCAAAAACTTCCATTTTTCTTTTGCCTGTACAGTTTACTATGCACATTTCACACTAGACGCCAATTACTTCCATTAACAATTTCACAATAGCTATAGTCATCTTCTTAATAGTTATCTTTATCTTTATCTTATATGTTAACATTTCCCTTTTCAGGAAATCTTTACTTACTATTATGAGACTGCATTTTGTATGTTCTTTACTTCTCGGCTATCAGCCATTTTGCTGCCTTAATAGCTGCACTTATCTACTACTATCGGAGTCTCATTTTCTAAGCTAAATCCCTCAGGAACACCTGATTTGATCCAACTGAACTTCGAACCCTTGCTCTACTTTTGTTGATGTTAACAGAAGAACCTCTTTTCAAGACATTCCATTCAGTTAATCTTCCAAGCCCTTTGCTGTATCTGAAAGAATATCAATGACATTGGCAAACCAAAGTCTTTAATTTTTTTTAACGTTCTTCTCACTGAACTTTAATTCCTTTCCCAAGTTTCTTCTCTGTTTCCTCTACGGTTGGCTCTATGTACAGAGAGGGTAGTAAGGGAAACTGGCCATGACCTTGTCTCATTCCTCTTAACTGTTGTCTCCCTTTCAACGGTTTTGTCACTTGCAACTGCAGTCTGGTTTTCACAAATGTTATAGATAATACTCAATTATTTCAGAAATTTAAAGTAATGCACAGCAAAATTTAGGTAAAGTACATTGCAAATATTACCACATCTAAGCAGCCGTCTACACTACAGGCCATTGAAAATGCTGCGCCACGAAGATGACGTGCTACAGATGCGAAATTTAACCGAAAGGAAGAAGATGCTGTGATATGCAAATGATCAGCTTTTCAGAGCATTCACACAACGTTGGCGCCGGTGGCAACACCTACAACGTGCTGACATGAGGAAAGTTTCCAACTAATTTCTCATACACAAACAGCAGTTGACCAGCGCTGCCTGGTGAAACGTTGTTGTGATGCCTCGTGTAAGGAGGAGAAATGCGTACCATCACGTTACCGACTTTGATATAAGTCAGATTGTAGCCTATTGCAATTGCGGTTTATCATATCGCGACATTGCTGCTCGCGTTGGTCAAGATCCAATCACTGTTAGCAGAACATGGAATCAATGGGTTCACTAGGGTAATACGGAATGCCGTGCTGGATCCCAACGCCCTCGTATCACTAGCAGTTGAGATGAAAGGCATCATATCCGCCTGGCTGTAACGGATCGTGCAGCCACGTCTCGATTATCCTGCTGAAATGTAGGGTTTCGCAGGGAGCGAATGAAGGGTAGAGCCACTGGTTGTAACACATCTGAAATGTAACGTCCACTGTTCAAAGTGCCGTCAGTGCGAACAAGGGGATCCCCGAGTCAACAGATCGGGACATTTGCAAGACAACAACCCTCTGAACGAACAGTTCAATGTTGTTTGCAGGAGCATGGACTATCAACTCAGAGACCATGGCTGTGGTTACCCTTGACGCTGCATCACAGACAGAAGCGCCTGCGATGGTGTACTCATCGATGAGCCTGGGTGCATGAATGGCAAAACGTCATTTTTTCGGATGAATCCAGGTTCTGTTTACAGCATCATGATGGTCACATCAGTGTTTGGCATCATGGCGGTGAACGCACATTGGAAGTGTGTATTCGTCATCCCCATACTGGTGTATCACCCGGCGTGATGGTATGGGGTGCCACTGGTTACACGTCTCTGTCACCTCTTGTTCGCACTGACGGCACTTTGAACAGTGGACGTTACATTTCAGATGTGTTACAACCAGTGGCTCTACCCTTCATTCGCTCCCTGCGAAACCCTACATTTCAGCAGGATAATTCACGACCGCATGTTGCAGATCCTGTACGGGCTTTTCTGGACACGGAAAGTGTTCGACTGCTGCCCTGGCCAGTACATTCTCCAGATCTCTCACCAATTGAAAACGTCTGGTCAATGGTGGCCGAGCAACTGGCTCATCACAATACGGACGCCAGTCACTACTCTTGATGAACTGTGGTACTGTGTTGAAGCTGCATGGGCAGCTGTACCTGTACACGCCACCCAAGCTCTGTTTTACTCAATGCCCAGTCGTGTCAAGGCCGTTATTACGACCAGAGGTGGTTGTTCTGGGTACTGATTTCTCAAGACCTATGCACCCAAATTGCGTGAAAATGTAATCACATGTCAGTTCTAGTATAATATATTTGTCCAGTGAATACCCGTTTATCATCTGCATTTCTTCTTGGTGTAGCAATTTTAGTGGCCAGTAGTGTATATAAGAATGATTAAGTTACATTACTAGAACAGAAAAGAGAGAATGCAACTGGTTTCAAAATAATAATTATGCATATATGAGAAAAAGAAAATTTTAAAATGTATGCATATCATTTAAATCAATCTAAATACCAAGAGATAACTGGAATACACACAATAACTGTTTTTAAGTAGAATATTATCAGATAAAAATTGCACCACAGGTTGAATGGAAGAAAATGTGCTTTGCTAGTGCTTGGAAGTACATTAAACATCATTTTAGTATACCTTCCTCAAATGTACTAGGAAGTCAAATATCTACAAACAGCAGCTCTCATATACAGTGCAGGTGTCATGTTACACAAAAATCAATCAAATACAAGGATTTGTGTGACAGCACTGCAGGGTAAACATGCCTTGGACAGATGCGGACAAACGTGCATCAGTGGTGATCTTGCTTGTCGCTTACCCCACGGTGTCTGGCAGGGCTGGGGTTGGAGGGGGAGGGCCAGGACCAGGGGATTTGCTACTCTCCTCGCTGGGGGTCTTGAAGAGCCCAAAATCCACCAGGTTGATGGGGGAGCTGGGTGGTGAATCAGTGACATAATTCCACTGGTATTTTACATATGTACAACCTCAATATTTACAGAAATTAAAGCTGACAGCCTATTCTGAAAATATCACTGTTCCATTGTTTTTAGACCATAAAATTTACTAAATTACATTTTATAAATTTTATTTGCATCATCTTCTTTAGCTATAATCATTTCTTTCATTTTTATGTACTGAAGCCCTTCAATATTAGCAAAATCTTGATTTGGGTCTTTAGCCTTTTGTCTTTAAAAAATGGCTCAGAAAGCAATCACATTTTTACACACACACACACACACACACACACACACACACACACACACACACACACACACAGAGAGAGAGAGAGAGAGAGAGAGAGAGAGAGAGAGAGAGAGAGAGAGAGAGAGAGAGAGAGAGAGAGGGGGGGGGGGGGTGCTTGCTCAGACTGACAGACACAGGAGAATGAGCAAGGATGTGTGTACCTTCATCCGTGTAAGTTATCTCCATGTTTTGCATTGGTCTCATCCCCCTTTAGCAACTATGCTCTTACAGTAGCTAAACAATAGCCCTACATACTTTTCTTTCAGACCTGCTTAATCTTCAGTATTGCTAAAGACCTCACCTTAGAAGTTGCAATCTGTGGTTGCAGTTCATGTTTCCACCAATGTCTCATTGAATTCTGAACTTGTCAGTTCTTAACGCAAACTCCCCCCCCCCCCCCACTCGCCCCCCCCCATCCTTGATCTATCTATTCATTGCCTCTGTAAATGACTACTCCCAACAACTGCTCTCTATTTAAAACCCTCCACTTCTCACTCCCCTCTATTTGCTCACACACTCACTGGAATTCTCCTTTACGCCAGCTGTAAACTTCAACAGGATGCATCACACCACATCTTTATGTTATCCACCCTGTTGCTCAAATACTTCACGAGTGGTGCCCTTCTTCCCGTCTCTCACAAACACCAACCAGGACTTCACTCTTAACAAACCTGCCCCTACTAACCAAGAAGCTTAGCCTGACCTTGCCTTCCAGCTTAACCTCTCACTTCCAGCTAATATCTAATCTGAGACCAAACATAGCAGCTCACTGTATCGGCCCAAATCCCGTCCAGAGCTTGTAGTCCAAATCTGTCTCTGATCCAGGGTTTTCGTTCTTTCAAAATGCCTAACCTTCAGATCCACAATGAAATTCTATCACACTGCCCTAATCACTCATCCTTAAACTCAACTGGAGAAACCACTTCACAATCCAGTCCTAACCCACAACCAAAAGAGCAAAGATGTAACTTTACCTGGAGCAGTACTGTCCAAGTCCCAAGGTGATCCTCCTCCTATTATCTCCAGACATTCCCACTTCCAGTATCTACATATGACTAGTGTGCCACCAAGCTCATTGTGTTGTTTACAAATTATCATTTAACTGCATGGTTTTTTTGTATTGGACTGACTATCAAGAAACTAGGAGAGTGCACTGGATAGACAAAAAAAGTTGGTCACTACCGGGGGGGGGGGGGGGGGGGGGGAGGAGGACATGTAATATCAAACTGCTAAGCATATTCTACAGGAGGGCTCTATGGACCCAACTGCCTGCATCACCTCATGGGCAATTTTGATCCTCCAACCTAATATTAGGCTTCCTGAAATCCTGATTAGTAACTTGCTCTCTGACTTATTCTCATAACAGGCTAATCTCCTGGACTAAAATGTATTAACATGCAATACCGCCACTACTTTTATTACTATTTCATATATTATTGATTTAAATACACTTTCCCTTTCTTTATTCCTTTCTTATATACGTTTACCTGCCCATTCTTTGTCACCCCCTCCTTCCCTCCCAGCCTCTGTCCTTTTCAGGTTTTAACCCTACTATTCCATTTCAATTATGGTTTCTCTGGAATCAGCTGCCACAGTGTTTACCAGTATACAATCTTCAGTTTCCTCTGACCATGTTCCCGCATTCATCACTTCTTTCCCCTGCCCCCCTCATCCTGGAATTGGAGTGATCTCTCTCTCTCTCTCTCTCTCACACACTCACTCACACACACACACACACACACACACACACACGCACACACACACACACGTCTCAGTAGCACTGGATTTCTCGGGAGTGAAGTTAAGCACTGACCAACCATTCTGTTTCTTTTTTGATCATTTCCCACTTACCTTTGTTTCTTAAAAATACTTTCATAATAGTGAAAAAATATCTGTTTTACACAATTACCAAAACATACAAACAACATAGAGTAACATAACAACCTTCAGATAAAACAAATGTTGTGACATCGTTCCCATCACTGCAGGAACAGCTCAGCATAGTGTCAGTCTGACACACTCCCAGTTCGTAAACTTATTTGTGAGGTGCATATTGGGCAACTCTGAAACCTACCCATATTGTTGCACAGCAATGTTAACATACAATTGACACTGCCAGGAAAACAAATGCAAAGTAGAACCAAGCTGCACTGAATTAAAGCTTCAAGATACAAAGTAAAATTGGTGTTACTTTTGTCAACAGCAAGAACTATGAGTGAATGGAACAAGTTTCTTTCCAACCAAGATGCAAATCACGTACTGTAGAGTTGTGCAATGTTGCTCAGGTATTTTCAGTATAATTACTTTGTAATGAGCCACTGGAGATCACATTCCCCTTACACAAAAATACTTGGAACATATCCCAAGAGCTACCAAATGCGTGTGCGCGTTTCTTATGATTTCACAATGTCTGAGAAACAAGATGTCTTCCCAACGCTTTAGTGGGCTTGAGGGCTCCATGCAGCAAAATGTCACTCCAGGCATCAGGTTTTAAGGGCATACTACACACCACAAAGCAGGTGTTTATAATTGAGTTACTGATGGGTGTACATTTGTAACACTAGAAAATAACACCCTCAAGTAAAAGCACAGTATATTTGTAAGTGCAGGTCTCCAGATACATTTGTTTTCAGCTGTCAAACCAACACTCCTGTCACTTTTTCCACCCTTTGCTTTTTTTTATACACAGCATGTTCCTCTAAATTTATTATATTTGACTTGTTCGCACAGTTGGCTTTAAGGAATGAGTGTATATTAGCTCATTGTACGTATGGTCAATTCACAATATGATGTGTTTTCAAATATACAATCTAGTGGAAAGATTACACAGTACACACACTAGATAGTGAAAATAGCATGTCTAACTACATATTAAAGCTCCTGGCTACGCAAACAATAATAAATGAATAGGAAGGCAAGAGTGTATTTTTAACGAAGAAACTTAATTTCTCCGACAGTTAAGCTCAGCACTGAGCTATTTGTTTAATCACATCATTATCAGACATAAGTTTATTAGGTTCTGAACACAAATATCACTGTAAGGAGAAATCATTTTAAATTGAGTTGCTGAATACTGATAATTTTTGAAGCTCAAAACATTTGTTCTTTATGGATATGATTCTAAATAATAAAATAGATCTAACACTATTTTCAAAAGGCAGAAAACTCTCATATGGTTAAACGTTAACAGAACAGAGACTAGAAATCCATGCAATACTTTGAAATAAGACGATCAGTACCATAAATGCCAAATTATCAATCATTAATTTAAGTACTCTTAATCATTACCTTGAAAACACTTTGGAAAACATTGATGAGTGCTGCTGTGCATCTACAGCGGAAGGTGTTGGTAGTCCCACCAGAGGATCTTTATCATCTTTTTCACCAGTTATTCCTTCCATCCACGAAAGTGGGTATGACAGCCTTTTCAGCATCTATATGTTATGTAAATATTAGCAATTCTTCGAACTGTGAAACTAATTATTGCATCTTTGAAATGAAAATAAACAAATAAATCAAATAAAAGGTAAAAGAGGTATATGAAGGCTGTATTACTGCTCAAATCTGAGGACTCAAATGACTATGTAACACTAACATTTTAATACAAGCAAAAGTAATGGCTAATTAGATGAAATGCAGGTATTAACTTCAATCTATACATCACAGATACAGTGAATAAGTGAAATGACATGTGATGTATACAAAAACAGCAACAAACAAAAATCTGGAGGGGTTGAGAAAGATGTGAAAAAGTTGACGTATAGAAAGAACAGTGCAAAACTATAAAGGATAAGTACTATGAAAAACAATAAAAAAATATTGAAAAATCTTGTAATCACTGCCTGAACTCATTTAGCTAAAAAGAGAGCAGAATCAAAAAAATGTCAGAAGTACAATTTCACAAGTTGACGTATAGAAAGAACAGTGCAAAACTATAAAGGATAAGTACTATGAAAAACAATAAAAAAATATTGAAAAATCTTGTAATCACTGCCTGAACTCATTTAGCTAAAAAGAGAGCAGAATCAAAAAAATGTCACAAGTACTTATGGTTTCCAACATTGCTTTCTCTCAAGGGTAAAATTTATAAGCTATTGAAAAATACATCTGTATTTCTCCATAGAGCCATCTTCTGGAGGATATTGGGACAACAGCTGTTACGGAATGTTAAGTGTAGAAAGGATAACACCATCAGCTAGACTTACTAGTTTTATTCACATGCATTCAGGCCCATGGATACAGCAAACATGTCATTTACAATACTGCATAAAACACGAAAATTTCTAGTTAGTTATACAAATAATCAGATATTAACAAGGGAAACTCCAGGTAGGAATATCAAGAATGTAGTACAAGATAGATTGCTACTTACCTTGAAGAAGGCATATCAAGATGCAGATGGGCACAATTAAATGACACTTACACAAAGCTTTCACCCATAACCTTAATCAGCAAAAGAGAAACAGAAGCCATTCATGCACACAAGGGAGCACATCTTGAGCACACATGATTGCCACTCTGCTGCCTCGGGATATAATGCATCTATCACGCGGGATGGAAGCAGCTACCTGGAGGGGGCACGGATGGGAGAGGGGACATGGATAGTAGTATACAGGGTGGGGGAGGAAGGAATGCTGTCTGGTGGAGTGTGCGCGGACTAGAATGCCAACATGCGCAGCATCAGGAGGTTGTGGGGCAGGGAGCTGCGGAAAAAAGGAGCAAAAAAAAGGGGAGGAGCAGGGAAAGACGTGCGAGTACGTTGGCAGAGAGCAGCAAACAAAGAGTATGGGAGACAGGAATGGGGAAGGGATGATAGGACAGACCGGGTGGAAACTGTCGGGTGAAGCGTGTTGGGACAGTGTGTTACTGCAAGTTGAAGCCGGGATAGTTACGGGAACGGAGAATGTGTTTTAAGAATAACTCTCATCTGCACAGTTCAGAAAAACTGGTGGTAGAGGGGAGTGTGCAGATGGCTTGGGCAGGGAAGCAGCCATTGAAATCAAGCATGTTATGTTCAGTTGCATGTTGTGCCACAGTGTGGTCTGCTTTGCCCTCGGCCACAGTCTGGCACTGACGGTTCATCATTGTGGACAGCTGGTTGGTAATTATACCAATATAAAAAGCTGTGGAATGATTATAGCAGAACTGGTAAATGACATGGCTGCTTTCACAGGTGGCCAGGCCCCTGATGGGGTAGTATAAACCTGCGACAGGAGGAACAGGAAGTGCTGGGTGGGTGGATTGGTCAGGTGGTACAAAAGGGCTTTTCACGGGGATACGATTCTTACAGCAGAGGGTTTGGATTGGAAGTGGCATAGGGACAGACTAGGATGTTGTGAAGGTTCGGTGAGCAATGGATCACCACTTTGGGAGCGGTGGGACAGGTCTCATAGAGGCTGTCCCTCATTCCAGGTAATGATGATAGGCAATCTAAGCCCTGGCAAAGGATGTGGTTCAGTTGTTCCAGTCTGGGTTGGTACCGGGTGATTAAGGGGCCACTCCTTTCTGGCTGGTTCTTGATTGATTGATTGATTGATTGATTGAGTGGTGTATGGGTCTAAACAGCAAGGTCGTCAGTCCCGCGATTCCAAAGTTACACATGGAAGAGAGAGGGTCCGCTAAAAGTGAAGAGGATTCAAACTATATAATGAGGAAGTTAAAACACACACACACACTAGAAGGTATAAAAGGGTAGTCCAAATCTACAAATGGGGAAAATAGAGGGATAGAGCAGTCTTTGCAAGGTGGAGTGGCTGTGGGTCCCACACTGAGGAAACTGGAAGAGAGGCCCCAACCACAACCACCCTATCCCTGCTCCAGGAGTAAAGCAAAACCTTATATCTGAAAATAAAAACGACTTTCACAGAGGAAACAAAGGACCAGTTCAACCATCCATGAATCGTGCGCCAATATTGAACTTAAGGAATCTGGAAGACAATATTTTGGACGAAGAGCTAAAAGGAAGGAAATTCCACCAAGATGTAGGATACCGTCAGTCTGTCTCCACAACCACATTGTGGGGATGGTTTGTTACAGAAGAGGAAACAATGAGTGAGCCTTGTATGACCAATATAAGAACGGCATAGGACAATGGACTCCATATGTCATTCCACTTTTGGGCAAAGTGAAATTTGACATAGATCCACAGCTGGGTCATGAAAGGGAATGAAGGGCAAGTTCTGCTTATCTAGCTAAATGATCAGCCAGTTCATTTCCTAGGATACCCACATGACTTGGAACCCAGAAAAAGACAACTGAGCATGTGGCATGCCAATCATCTTAGAACCATCAGCATAGAAGACAGTGGCACCTGGAAACTCCTTAACATGGCACATAGAAGATGCCAGAAAACCATAGGGACAATGGAGAAGAACATGTGGCACATTCCACTGAGGGGACATAGAGATCCCGACAGTGGGAAGTGAGACCCATTCCAACCGGTAATCCCACCCATGAGCAGGAGGGAGGCATCCCTCATTTGCAAACAGGTCAGGGAATTGGTGAATGGCGATTGCGCAGGAAAGCAGGAGTTGGTTCCATCATATTGGTAAAGGGAGGATTCCCCGCCTCTGCAAGGAGACTCAGTGGGACTAGTGCTAAAGGCACCAATAGCCAGACACAATGGTGAAAACGGTCAAGTGGTTGCAGAGTGGAAGGAGCCACTGAGCCATAAACCTGACGACTGTAATCTAGTCTGGACAGGACCAGATAATTGTAAATATGGAGAAGAGTGGCACGGTCTGCATCCCAACACATCTGGTCCAGGAGGCGGAGAGCATTGCACTTCCTCATGCATGTAGTCTTTAGGTGGTGAACATGGGGCAGCCACGTCAGCTTTTGATCACAAATAAGGCACAAGAAATGCAACTTTGCTGCAAGATTGAGGCGCTGGTCACCTAAATAAAGTTCTGGACTGGGGTGTATTGTGGGTTGATGACAAAAATGCATAACCAGCATTTTTTGAGGGAGAAAACTGGAAGCCATGGGAGAGGGCCTACGCAGAGGCCTGTAGGATGGCACCATGGAGCTGCCGCTCAGCAGATGCTACCGAGTGGAAGCTAAACCAGATGCAAAAATCGTCGACGTGGAACACCGGGGTAACAACAGGCCCAACAGAGGTCACAAGCCCACTGATGTCTATGACGAAGAGTGTGACACTTAGCACAGAACTCTGTGGGATACCTTTCTCCTGAATCCGAGGAGCATTGAGTGAAGTGCCAACTTGAACCCGGAAGAGCTGGGGAGATGATAACTCGTGGATAAGAACTGGAAGGGGGCCACGGAAGCCCCAGTCATGGAGGATAACTAAAATGTGATGCTGCCTAGCTGTGTCGAACGCCTTATGTAGGTAAAAAAAGAAGACCGCGACAAGGTGTTGGCAGTTAGTAAAAGCCTATTGGATAGCTGTTTCCAACCTGAGTAAATGGTCAGTTGGAGGTCATCCTTTTTTTTTTTTTTTCTTTTTTTTTTTCTTTTTTCTTTTTTCTTTTTTCGTTTGGTTTTAGTGCGCAAAACTTCTATGGTCATTGGCGCCCGGTCCGTGACTTAGGAAAAGGTAAAAAGCCGAAATTGAAAACCAGCAGCAATGGGAACAAAAGTCATAAAACTGGAGAAACTAAAAGCAGAAGTAAGGCTTAAAAATCCACTACAGAAAGGGGTTGGTTGTCCCCAAAAACGGCTTCAAATGACTGACGTCATTTCACTGGCACTAATAAACTTGAGAACGTGGTCGGCTGAGCACGTGTCATCTGCTAAAATCGACGATATATCAGGCGATAGCTGTAGACGGGAGATTAAAATAGGGGCACTCAATTAAAAGGTGTCTTACCGTCCACAGCTGAGAGCAGTGGGGACAGAGCGGGGGAGGATCGCCGCTTAAAAGATGTCGATGGCTAAAAGAACAGTGCCCTATCAGTTAAAATTACCTCCTCCCGACGACGCGTTCGGGAGGAAGAGGTCCAAGCACAAGGAAGGGCTTTCATGTCCCGCAATTTATTATGGGTAAGTGTCGACCAATGCGTGTGCCATAAATGAACAACACGTCGACATAGAACGCTCCGTAGATCGGCGAAGGGAATCGACTGAATAGCTGGCCGAGGAAAAGAGACTGCAGCCTTGGCTGCAATATCAGCCGCCTCATTTCCATAGATACCAACGTGTCCCGCGAGCCAGAGGAACGCCACCGAGACGCCCCCCAGGTGGAGCAAGCGCAGACAGTCCTGAATCCGGTGGACCATAGGGTGCACAGGATAAAGAGCTTGGAGACCGAGGAGAGAGCTGAGAGAATCTGAGCAGATAACGTACTGTATCCGCTGGTGGTGGCGGATATAGTGGACAGCCTGGAGAACAGCGTAAAGCTCCGCAGTATAAACTGAACACTGGTCGGGAAGCCGAAAGTGATTTGGGGTGTCGCCAACAATATAGGCACTCCCTACACCTAACGATGTTTTCGAGCCGTCGGTGTAAATAAATGTGGCGTCCGTTATTTGTGCACATAGAGCAGCAAATGCCCGACAACAAACAAGTGAAGGGGTACCATCCTTGGGAAATCGACAAAGGTCACGGAGCAGGCAGATCCGGGGACGGAGCCAAGGAGGTGCTGTACCCCTAGTTGTCAAGAAGGTTTTAGGAAAGCGGAAGGAAAGAGAATGGAGCAGTTGACGGAAGCGGACTCCCAGTGGTAGTAGGGAGGAGGGGGCGGCCTGCATACCCTGCATCAAAGGAGGCGTCGAAAGAAATGTCATGGGCTGGATTAGCAGGCATAGAAGACAGATGGCTAGCGTAACGACTCAGAAGGACTGCTCGCCGATTGGACAGCGGAGGTTCAGCAGTCTCAGCATAAAGGCTTTCCACAGGGCTGGTGTAAAAAGCTCCAGACACTAAACGTAATCCACGGTGGTGGATAGAGTCGAGACGCCGAAGAACAGACGGCCGAGCAGAGGAGTAGACTATGCTTCCATAGTCCAATTTCGAGCGCACTAAGGCGCGATAGAGGCGGAGAAGGACCACTCGGTCCGCTCCCCAGGAGGTACCATTCAGGACACGGAGGGTGTTGAGGGATCGCAGACAGCGAGCTGAAAGATAGGAAACGTGGGAGGACCAGCACAGTTTTCTTTCAAACATAAGACCCAAGAATTTAGCGACGTCTGAAAACGGAAGGTTGACAGGGCCTCGATGTAAGGAGGGTGGAAGAAACTCCCTACGTCGCCAAAAATTAACACAAACGGTCTTACTGGGAGAAAAACAGAAGCCGGTTTCGATGCTCCAAGAGTGGAGGCGATCGAGACATCCTTGAAGACGTCGTTCAAGAAGGCTGGTCCGTTGAGAGCTGTAGTAGATCGCAAAATCGTCCACAAAGAGGGAGCCCGAGACATCAGGAAGGAGACAATCCGTAACTGGATTTATGGCAATGGCAAACAGTAGAACACTCAGCACTGAGCCCTGGGGTACCCCGTTTTCTTGGGAGAAAGTACGGGAGAGAGTAGTGTTCACCCGCACCCTAAATGTGCGCTCTGCCATAAATTCGCGAAGAGAAAGGGGCAGCCGACCTCGAAAGCCCCAAGAGAACAGTGTGCGGAGGATGCCTGTCCTCCAACAGGTATCGTATGCTCTCTCCAGATCAAAAAATATTGCTACTGTTTGGCGCTTCCAGAGAAAATTGTTCATGATATAAGTGGAGAGAGCAACAAGATGGTCAACTGCAGAACGATGCTTTCGGAATCCGCATTGGGCAGGTGTTAAAAGACTGCGGGATTGCAGCCACCACGCTAAACGGTAATTCACCATACGCTCCAAAACCTTACAGACACTACTCGTGAGAGAAATGGGGCGATAGCTAGAGGGGAGATGTTTGTCCTTTCCAGGTTTCGGAACAGGAACGACGATAGCTTCCCGCCATCGTCTGGGAAAAGTAGTGTCAGTCCAAATTCGATTATAAAGGCGAAGGAGGTAACGCAGACTATGGGTTGATAAATGCAGCAACATTTGGATGTGGATACCATCCGGTCCTGGGGCGGAGGAGCGAGAAGAAGAGAGTGCATGTTGGAGTTCCTGCAAGGAGAAAACAGTATTGTAGCTTTCGCGATTTTGAGAGGAGAAGCAAGAGGTCGCACTTCCGCTGCACGTTTCTTCGGGAGAAACGCTGGCGGGTAATTTGAAGAGCTCGAAATCTCAGCAAAGTGCTGACCCAACGAGTTAGAAATTGCGACGGGGTCCACTAATGTGTCATGCGCGACAGTGAGCCCAGTGACCGGGGAGAAACTAGGCGCGCCTGAGAACCGTCGAATCCGACTCCAAACTTCCGAGGAGGGAGTGAAGGTGTTGAATGAGCTAATAAAGAATTTCCAGCTTGCCTTCTTGCTATCGCGGATGACACGACGGCATCGTGCTCTGAACTGCTTATAGCGGATACTGTTGGCCAACGTAGGATGGTGGCGGAAAACGCGGAGAGCACGTTGCCGCTCAAGTGTTGCGTCACGGCATGTCTCGTTCCACCAAGGAACTGGGGGGGCGACAGGGCAATTCGGAGGTGCGAGGTATTAAACGTTCCGCAGCTGTAAGAATAACGTCTGTAATATGAGTGACCTCATCGTCGACACTAGGAAAGTGACGGTCATCGAATGTCGTTAGAGACGAAAAAGTGTCCAATCACCTTGGCAAACTTCCAGTGTCGCTGGCGCATATATGGAAGATGTGGCTGCAATCTAAGGACACATGGAAACTGGTCACTAGTGTGTATCAGCAAGGGCAAACCATTCGAAGCGCCGAGCTAGCGGAACAGTACCGACCGAAAGGTCCAAATGAGATAAATTTGTCGTGGAGGCAGACAAAAATGTAGGGACCCCAATGTTGAGGCAAACTAGATCTGCTTGCTGGAAGACGTCTAGCAATAGTGAGCCACGTGGACAAGGATGTGGAGATCCCCAAAGCGGGTGGTGGGCATTGAAGTCCCCAACCAGCAAATATGGGGGTGGAAGCTGACCAAGAAGATGAAGGAGATCAGCTCGTGCCATTGGTGTGGACTATGGAATGTATACAGTACATAGAGAGAACGTGTATCCGGAAAGGGAAAGACGGACGGCGACAGCTTGGAAGGAAGTGTTTAAATGGATTGGGTGATAATGGAGAGTTTCATGGAGAAGAATCGTGAGTCCTCCATGTGCTGGAGTGCCTTCAACAGAGGGGAGATCATATCGGATGGACTGAAAATGAGGGAGAACAATGCGGTCTTGGGGACGCAGCTTTGTTTCCTGAAGACAGAAGATGACCGGCGAGTAGGATCGTATGAAGACCGACAATTCATCCCGATTGGCTCGAATGCCGCGGATATTCCAGTGGATAATGGACATAGGGTGAACAGAAAATGGAGGAATGTGACCAAGGTCGCTGTCAACTCAACGACTGCTCAGAGCTTGCGACCGACAGCATGGAATGGCATTCAGCCGAAGGCAGAAGATCCTGATCCATAGGTTGGTCAGGAGCAGCTCCTGCCGCCAGCGATCGGCCGGTTGACCGGCCACCAGCAGTGCGCCTCGGCGACACAGAAGACGGCCGAGGGCGATTTCCGCCAGGTGGTGCTGTAGATGGGACACGCCTTGGCGGAGAAGGAGAGGAACTGGGTTTCTTTGTAGCCTTCTTGGAAGTATGATGTTTAGAGGAAGGAGGAACCGATGGTCGTGAAGTTGGGGTACGTAAAAACTCTTCACGAGTATGCTCTTTTTTCGAAGTCTTGGTGTCTGACTTTTGGGCTCGAGATTTAGCAGAACTCGACGAAGGGTGAGCCAGAGAGTGGGCAGGCGAAAGTGGTGAGGTTGAACGGGCGATCTTTGCGCTGGCCGATCTGATGACCGTGGCATTAAAGGTGAGGTCGCAAGTCTGCGTGGCCGCCTCCTTTGTTGGCCGAGGAGAAGCTAGGACAGTGCTGTATTTTCCTTTCTGAGGCACGGTGGGCTGTCGACTGGCGAATAATTTTCGAGCAGCAAAGGTCGACACCTTTTCCTTTACTCTAATTTCCTGGATGAGCTTTTCGTCCTTAAAAATGGGACAATCTCGAGAGGAAGCAGCGTGGTCACCCATACGTTGATGCAGCGAGGGGATGGAGGTGGACAAGCACCCTCATGGGCATCCTTGCCACATGTAACACATTTGGCCGGATTGGAACAGGACTGGCTGGTGTGATTGAACCGCTGACACCGATAGCAACGCGTGGGGTTTGGGACGTAAGGGCGAACGGAAATTATCTCATAGCCTGCTTTGATTGTCGATGGGAGTTTAACTTTGTCAAATGTCAAGAAGACAGTGCAGGTTGGAATGATGTTCGTGTCAACCCTTTTCATAAACCTATGAACAGCCGTTACGCCCTGGTCAGACAGATAGTGCTGAATTTCTTCGTCAGACAATCCATCGAGGGAGCGTGTATAAACAACTCCGCGTGAAGAATTTAAAGTACGGTGCGGTTCCACCCGGACAGGGAAGGTGTGTAGTAGTGAGGTACGCAGCAATTTTTGTGCCTGGAGGGCACTGAGTGTTTCTAACAACAGGGTGCCATTCCGTAATCTGGAATAAGACTTTACAGGACCTGCAATTACGTCGACACCTTTCTGAATAATGAAAGGGTTGACCATGGAGAAGTCGTGACCTTCGTCAGACCGAGAAACAACAAGGAACTGTGGCAACGATGGAAGAACTGACTGTGACTGAGACTCGGTGAACTTACATTTGTGAGCAGACATAGTGGAAGGTGAGGAAACCATTGCGGAAGAATCCCCCATGATTACCGGCGTCTCCGATGGCGCGCTCCTCCCTTGTGGGGGCCCTCTCTGAGGGTACTACCACCTTAGGTGATTGTTCACACCTAAGGTCACACCTCTCGACAAATGGACAGAGGGACCAATCGGCACTTTCGGAAGGTATCAGCTCGAGTAATCACCCCTCCCTGGCCCTGGCCGTTACCAGGGGGTACGTACGTGTCCTACCTGTCTACCCAGGGCGGGGAATTACGCGTTACCCCGTCACCGGCTACGCATGGAAGTGCGTGGGTCGGCCTTCAGACACGCACAGGGAGGAAGAAAGAGAAAGGGAAAGGAAAGAAGAGAGGTCTCAAACGCTGCAGCGGAGAAAAGGGTAAAGAGAAGAGGTAAGGAAAAGAGAAGGACAAAAGAAGGATGAAGACATACAAGCAAGGAAGGCGAAGAATGCGGTACATTTACAAGCGTCCGTCTCTGGACGTAGGCACAAACCATACTCCCAGAAGGGCAGAAAGGGAAGGAAAGAGCCAGTGGTGAGGGGGGAGGGGGGGGGGGGGGTGAAGATGGGGGATGGGGAAGGATGTGGAAAGGGAAGGTATACAGCCCGGAAAGGAAGGAAGGCCACATTAGCTCGGGGTCCCATGCTCGCTACGCACATATCCACAAAAGAGTTGTGGATCCCCTGGGGGGGGGGGGGGGGGGGTCATCCTTTCTGGATGCCACACTGATACAGGGAGAAAAATCTGAAGCTAACCATCCTTGCAAGTAGTTTACGAAGTACATTCGTCAGGGTAATTGTGTGGTAGCTGTTGAGAAACATTGGGTTCTTCCTGGGTTTAAGAACAGGGATAACTATACTGTCTCACAATTGTGATGGGAAAATACCTGTGAGCCAAACACGGTTGAAGACCCTGAGAAGATGATGTCTCTGGGAAATGTCAACGTGTCCGACCATCTGGTTGTGGATGGAACAGGGGCTTGGGGCCTTATTACGAGAAGAGGTACCAGCCTACAAGAACTCCCATTCAATTAAGGGTGAATAGGGTTCAGCAAGGTGTGGATTGAAACACAGAGGGATCTGTTCAACTCAGCATTTCTGCTGGAGAAAGGTAGCGGAACAGGAAGGGGGACACCGATGCCATCACAAATCGTGTCACAATGTTTTCTACACGGACCAGTGGATCAGTACACAGAGCACCTTTGAGGTTAAGACACTGGACAGTTGACAGATGGTTGCGGAGCTTGGACCAAACCCGCAATGAAGCGGCATACGTCCCCAGGGAGGAAACATAGTGCTCCCAGCATTCCTATTTACTCTGCTTAGTAAAGTATTGAGCCTTAGCACAGAGATGCTTCAAAGCGAGGTGGTTGGTCTGTGAAGGGTGTAATTTAAACTGCTGAAGCACCTGTTGGCAGTCCTGGACAGAGACTGATACATCCTTGGTCCACCATGGTACCGGTTGACGATGGGGATGGGGCCTGTGGATAGGGGACAGCAGTGCCAGCCACATGAAGAATAGTAGCACGACCACATCAATGCAATTTGAAAGGGAGTTCTCGAAGTGCACCGGAGACGTAAAGGCCCACTGGCCCTGCAGAATGCCCAATGGGAGGGCCTGTCTGCCTGGCGGCAGCAGGATAACAATAGAATCACTGGAAAGTGCTCACTGTCACAAATATCATCATGGGATGACCGACGTAGGGAAGCCATGAGAGCATGGGAGGAGATCTCGATATCGACAGCAGTAAGTGGGTAGTTAAATCTGCATTGAGGGGAGACAATCGAAGCCTGTAATAAGTTGGTCAATTAGGAAACCCCTAACTGCTGAAGTGGCACTCTCCCACAGTGGTTGATAGACTTGAAGTTCCCAAGGAGGAAAAACAGTGGTGCGAGTTGCTGCATTAAGGTAGACAGTTCAACATAAGGAAATGGCCTACCTGGAGAGGGGTGACTGCCAGAGTCATTCACACTCTTACCACTGTTGCTTCTAATTTGGTATGAAGGGACATCCAGTCACTACTGACATCAGAGTGAACCGAAGTGCGGACCCTGCCAGTTGCTACCCTGGGGCCGGCGCAGTTCCGACAAAATGGCTGGTAACCACCAAATGTTGGAGAGTGGTCATCACAAAAGTGCATTTCTGGAAGAGCAAGACAGAACGCAGAATAGGAGGAAGCAAGATGTTGTATTTCCGGTAGATGATAATAGTATCCATTGCAATTCCACTGGGTGATTGTGTGTCAAGTCACTCGGTCAGTGGTCATCACCGACAAGGAACAAGGATAGGGTGACATCAATAAATAAAACAGTGTGGGGGGCAGGGAGGGGGGCAGAGGGGTGTGGAGGGGTGTTGCTGTGGGGAGGGGGCGGCCCTTGTCTTGGAACTTACGTTTCTTCTTCTTCTCCTCTTTTGGAGGTGGAGGGGGGCAGGGCACAGAGGGAGTGAAGGCATCTGCAAGATCCAGAACCAAAAGAGACCGGGCGACCTCGAGGCGCACAGATGATGCATCTTGTGGCCTGACTGTGTTAGTGAGCTTCCAGCCTGAGAGACAGCAGGGAGAGGGGTTCCAGGGCGAGAGCCCCATCACCAGCAGGTGTCTAAGAAGGAGGCACTTCTTCAGCCAGGGAGAGGGAGTGGCTCCCAGTGTGGAAGTCGTGAGAACTGCAGGGGAGGGGGCAGGAGAGGGGGATAGGGATGGGGTAAGGAAGAGGTACGAGGGGGAAAGGGTGTAAGAAAGGCAAAAGTTGAAGAAAGTGACACAGGATGGAGTCTCTCATATTTTTGGCAAGCCTCAGCATGAGACAGGCGATCCAGGGACTTATACTCTTGGACCTTCTTTACTCTCTTGTAAGCTGGGCAATCTGGTAAGCAAGGGGAGTGGCAGTCATGACAACTGACACACACAGGTGCTGAGCAGGTGGTTCTTGTCACTGCAAATACAGTGGCCAGGCAGTATGGGAGGGATTTTTTGGTGTGAAAGGGATGTCTGCTTAACATCTCTTCCTTACATTAACTAGCAATCTATCTTTTCCTATATAGTTCATGTATTAACTACATTAGACTAAATCAATTCAAATTAGTTAAGTTCATGTAACCTACATAAGAATAAAACTAGTAAACATAGTGGACAGTGTTATCCGTATCACATGTATGATACATCTGTATGTATCTGAGTAAAGGTAATTTGAAATAGAAACCTTTGAATTAGTTTGTAACTTGTAGCATAGTGTAATGAGTAATGCAAGTAAACCTATGAGTAACAGATGATAAAATTTTCATGGCATACTGCACACACCTTGCTTTGGAAAAGAAAATCCTTGAATGTTGCCCTAATTTAATACTCGTACCACTGAGAAGATGAGTGAAACAGCCATTAGTGTCAGTGATGCTGAGAAACAGCTGCAATCATTAAAACTGAACACAGCTTCAGGGTCCAATGGGGCCCCTGTCAGATTTTGTACTGAAATTGCGTCCAAGTTGGCCCCTTTTATTTATAATGTATTATAGATATCTCTAACAGGGATCAGTGGCCAGCAGTTGGAGGAAAGTACACTTCCAGAAAATGGACAGCGAGCAAGGATAACAAGAAATGAACCACAAAACTACGATCCGATGTCTTTGACATCCATTTCTTGAAGAATTTTGGAACATATTCTGAGCTCAAGTGTAATTAAGTACCTAAAAGTGAATTACCTCCTCCACGCTAACTAGCGCGTATCCCAAAAAACATTGATCATGTGAAACCCAGTTCACACTTTTCTCACATGACATACTGAAAGCCAAGGGTCAAGCCAGTCAGATAGATGCGGTATTCCTGTACCACACTTACGCTTCTTATCAAAAGTACATCATATGGTGGTATCAAGTATAATTTGTGACTGGTTTGAGGGTTTTTTGATAGGGAAGATACAGCATGATATCTCGAACAGAGATTCATTGTCACATGTACAACTAACTTTGGGTGTGCCCCAGGGAAATGTGTTGGAACTATTGCTAGTCACACTGTATATCAACAACCTTGTGGACAATATTAAGAGTGACATTGAACTTTCCACAGATGATGCATTTATTTAGTATGAGACACTGTCTGAAAGATGTTGCACAAATATTCACAAAAATCTCAATAAGATTTCAAAATGGTGTGAAATATGTCAACATGTTTTAAATGTTCAGAAATGTAAAATTGGGCAGATCACAAAATGAAAAAAATGTAGTACCCTATGGCTACAATATCACCGAGTCTCAGTTGGAGTCTGTCAACTCTTACAAATACCTGTGCATAACAATTTGTAGGGATATGAAATGGAATGATCACACAGGCTGAGTCATAGGTAAAGCAGGTGATTACTAGGGAAATGTAATCGGTCTACAAAGAAGATTGCACACAATACACCCTTGCTACCAATCCTAGAATACTGCTCAATGAGCAGGACCCATACATTATAGGACGAACATGGGAATTAACAAGAACAAAGAAGGGCAGCATGAATTCTCACAGATTTGTTGAACAATCTTTACTGGCAGACACTTTAAGAAAGACACCTACAAAATCCTGGTTAGAAAGTTTCTATCACTAAATTTAAGTGATGAATCTAGGAATATATTTAAACCCCCTATGTATTGTTCCTACAGAGAGAGTGACGACAAAGTTAGACTAATTACAGCTTGCAGACAGATGTTCAAATCATCACCCTTACTGCACACTATACGTGAATGGAACAGGAAAAGGCAGTAATAACTGTTACATCGGATTGTACCCTCTGCCATGCTCTTCACAGTGGTTTGCCTAGTATGGAAAAAAAACGTAGACTATGTTATTACTAGTATAGAAGTGACTGATGTTACCTCTTCAGCACTCCAGACTGATTTCACAACCACACATCTGTTCTTCGTTGAAGTGGGACGGAAACACATTGAGAGAGGTAAGAAATAGTGCACCGACGCATTTAAGCAGCGATTATTTCAACACTCCATTTGCCAACAGAATGAGAATAAACCTAATACATGGTACAATGGGAAGGACCTTCTGCCATGCTTTTCAGTGTAGGAACGTAAGTGCAGATAGAGATGTAGAAAGAGTATGGAGAAACGAGTGTAGGCTTGTATTTCAGAACACTTGTTAAGAGATCCACAGGAGGTGCATAGATGTAAGAGGAAGGTAAGGTTGAAAAACCAAGCACCAGACCAATGACAGATCAAAAATAAAAATTTTTGAAGTACAGTTTCATCCACAAAGTCCTCAGTAGCATATAGACGATTAAAGATATTGTTTATATATATACTTTGTTCAACACTGATGAACTACATACCTTATTCTTTCTGCTCTCTTGTTTCTCTGGATCTTCACTTTTTTGACTACCTTCTTCACCTTTATCACTGCCTGAATCCCCCTCTTGATTTGAATCAAGACTGAAGGACACTGATGAAGTTTTCTTCCTACCAGATTCATTAACAGGAGGAGAGTCTTGGGACGTGTGAACATGAGTTGGACCTGACACAGTTCGAGGTGGTACCCATTCAGTCTTTGGTGCAAGAATTATGTCTGCATCGGAAAACACCTGCAAATGAATACATTACATAAATACATTTAATAAATATGAAAATGGAAATCAGAAGAAGAAGAAGAAGATATGGAAGGAAGGAAGGAAGGAAGGAAGGAAGGAAGGAAGGAAGGAAGGAAGGAAGGAAAGAAAGAAAGAAAGAAAGAACTCTGTTTTTCTAGATGACAGCAGTTTCATCACTTGCACGTCACATGTCTCAACTGTGGTGATTTTGTGTAGGTGAATAGGTGACTGATAAATGCATGTACACTGTAGTATTATTGTTTCTGTCTGTGGTGCTAACAACACTGCAAGGGAGAGGGTGAAACCTTGTTTGCTATTTTGCCTCTCACTTTCGAAAAGCAACGAAGGGCACTGAGAATAATGTCTCCATCTGATGTAAGAATTGCCATCAAAGATATCACACGCCTTCACTCCATGAGCCTATATGGAGAGTCTTGGATTTAACCCAGAACACTAGAGCAAAGTCTGGGAATCAGCAATTTTATGTCTCCATCTCCCAAATCATGATGGCCAAATCCTAGCAATGGAAATATTTTGAACACCTGGATTCTAACAAGTTACCTTCGATTTTAGTGGCACCATACTGTTGTGTCGTAGCAATCTTGATTATTGGACTCTGTAAAGTGAGTAGTCATAAAAATGCCTCACAGTCCCATTTAAAGTATAATTTGGAAAAATACAATAGGGGTAGAGGTATGCATCTAAGTTACTACAACTTCTGTCACCATTGTCAGGAAGGCCGTTAATGTAAGGCAATAATACTACTAAAATTAATGGGTGATTGTTTTCTCATTCTGCAAATGAGCAATATGTACTCATGAGTTTGATGATGTAGCTTATACGTAATGTCTGTGAGGAAAAAGAGTGTTGATTCAATTGTTATTCATCAATCCGTTGATGTTGGTTTCAATGTGTGCACTTTTAGTGGATTATTGTGAAAAATCATCTATCCTTTCATACAGCAAATCACAGGCAAGCTACACTTCGTCCTGTCTAGTCAATGAACTATCAAATTCTGCACGCAAACTAACAGACCACATAGTATGACTTGATTACAAGAGATGTATTAGGAATGAAGAGCACGAAATATTTTCCAACTCATTGGTGGATAGTCAGAATACACCATTTTCATGCACAAGACAGGCAATACTAAGTTTTTATTTTCAACACCTAAGTAGGCATCATATGAAAATTCCAAATTAATTATGTCTGTTTTATTATCATGCTGAATTTTAGTGGAGTGACATTTAGCTACAATATAAAGAAAGGTGAAACAACAAAAGAATTCATGAATCTCTCCACTGCACTATCCTTCATCCAAATCTACATGGGAAGTGCATGGAAACTACAACTGTTGTATCGAGTCACACTGAAACAGCTGCAGTAGTCTTAGCAGCACTGAACACAGTTTACAAGAAATACAGAGTGATGCAGCCGACTATGAAGTAATTGAAGTAAATAATGGACCACAAGAAAGTGCTTAGGCACGCTAATTATTGCAACTGAGGAAACCGGTGATAATCTAGTACACAAGAAGATTATATTTCCCTACTTTGTGTGAATAAAAGTAAATGGTTATAGTATTAAATGAAAAGTAGTCTTGATCCAGCAATCCTCAGGTCTGTTCATTGGTCCATTATGTTAATATGAGATAAATAATGCCCAAGAAATATTTTCCTGACCAGGACCCGCATAAAACAACAATATTATCATCTTTGATCAATCAAACAATTTCCACTAAAGGTTAGCTTAAAGCGACTCTAGCTCAATCAACAAATCTTCCAATATTGCTTACAACACTATCATACACCGAATACAGATTTCACAGTTCAGTCACCGCATGGCAGACAAATGTACACATTCCAGAACTCCGCGATCCTTACTACTGAGATTTCACTTAATTTTATCAGATTACAAGTCGTGTATCAGCATTCTATTAGCTCCTATTGAAGTGCTTATTTATACTCGTATTCTGCTATGCTGTAACCAATATGAGGATTCTAATAAAAATGAAAAAGCAAAAACATTTCCCAAGTTCCAACACTAACAAATTTAGCAATCAAATGCCTCTATGTCTCAATCATGGCACCCAATAATTCAATAGATAATGTCCTATCAAGTAAGACAGAACAGAACAGACGCTCATTTTTCGATCGACAGAACACTCCATCTAACATAGGCAACAAGTGTTAAGAAGTGTCAGTTTATATGGCCCACAGTAGTTGAATGGTCTTTGACAATGTGTGTGCAATACCCGTAATGTTGAAACAGAACCCTGACTTTCCATCACATTCATTATACATACCAGCTCCATGTACATCACTTAACTTGCTCACTAACTGCTGCCGGAAATTTTATTTAAAATAAGCCGTTTATTTTTACAGACCTCGTATATGATATTTTATTAGTTTTCATACCTCAGTATTTCTGATCACATTAGACACTAATACATTTTGGACTCCTCCTTTTGAATTGTCCTCTTGAAGTGTGCATCTAAAAACCATGAACGCAAATGATTGCACAACCATCCACATTTAGGTCAATTTTTCAGTCACCTCATGTGTTAGCAAGGGAGTATCTTTTCTTTATAAAAACAAACAAACAAGCAAGCAAGCAAATAAATAAATAAACAAACAAGCAGTAACTACTTGTAACCACCCAACATAGTACAACAGACAGACTGGCAGATGAGAAAAATGATAGTTCAGAATAAAATTAATGGGTATTGAGGCACTCAAGACAACACAGAATGAATAAGAGAAAATCAAAATGACACACAGAAAAATGAAAGAATAAAATTTAAAGTGTAATATTAAAATAATAATAATAATAATAATAATAATAATAATGAATTAAAGAAATTTCAGTAATGGCCAGACACCCATTGGAAATTCCTGCTGTGGAACAGTAATGATGTCAGCATCATACATATTCACAGCTCAGCTGAGACATGAGTGAGCTAAAAGCTTTCAATTTATAATTTGAAGCACTGCTATGTCCAAATGTAAAGAGTCAGTTCCAAATTACTTGCAAGGCTGTGTGGTGCAGGTGACAGTCCAATATTGCCAGATATGCAAGATAACATGTAGTTTAAGCCACCATCATTGTGGAAAAACTACACGTCTAAGTAACGCCACTTTAAATCTTTTAGGTCCATGCAAATCTTTCAAATAGCTACAAGGCACAGTATACTTTTGCACTTCACATCGTGTTCTCGTTATGCTCAGGTGTCATTAGGAAACATGTTTTGCTCCACGGCAATCAGCAGCGAAGTTTCAGTTTCCAGTTACTTTGTTTTATGTATTGCAATTTGCCGAAGGAGTCCACACACTTCTCTATGGAAGTCAAAACGACTTACATCACTGCCATAATTCAATCCTAATATCTGAATGGACTGCTTCCAACAAAACTTTCCAATCTGACTTGATCAGAGTTGGAGGCATTTCTTGCTGCTGAACATAGTATCTCTTCAATCGAGTGACTATTTTTTTCAGCATCCCTTTTGCATGTTCATTTTCACGGACATGTTTCTACGTTACGTGGCCTACATAGCAATACACAAACACTATACTCTTGCAGAAACTTTGGGGCTTCATACTTCCATTCCAAAGGGTGCCAAGTTGTTTAAGCAAGCCAGGTAAATTTAAATATATTACAATAAATTATTAAAAAATCATTAACTTATCACTAATAATACAAAGAATAAAAATTCATTAACTAAAAATAAAAGGAAACTGGGGGGCCTGGGGGTGGGGGTGCAAGGGAGAATTTATACGAAAGGAACTGACAGGAAACTTAGTGAATGCAGACAAAAAGAGTGCCACAGCAACATAAAATACTGAATATTATTTCCATCTGTGTGTTATATAAAAATTCTAGTTGAAGGAAACCACTCATATGGATACTGTGCCAGTGAAAGTGCTGAACGACCTGTGTACAACATACCTTGTAAATGAGAGTGCTACATTAGAGGTACATACTCTATGTCACTGGCTTTCAGTCTTTATGAAAGAGTACTCAAATGACTGTCCTCCTCCACAGCATAAGCAGAGAACACAGGTTTGATTCCTGGTAATACCAGGAGGAGTGGTCTGGGGTGCACTCAGCCCCATGAGACCAACTAAAGAGGTACTCAGAGTAGCGGCTCCAAGGTAAGGAAAACCATCAATGGCTGAGCGACCGGTGTGTGCCTCCATACCACAACAAATGGTGTCACTGGCAGATGATGAAGGCAATTGGTCAGTCCCAACTGGTGCAATGACCTGAATGCAGATCCTTCCACCAGTACCTTGTCTCCTACCTTCCAAGCTATTATATAGTTTAGCTTCTTTCACAAAGAGTTAGCTGTATTGATCTAACAATCGAGCTAATACTTAACAGCACTGCAGTATTAGCAAGGGTGCACAGTAATTGGAAACGAGAGTGAATGGAAAGCTTATAGCCAAGTACTGGAAATGGCATTGCCATTGGTGTTATCTACTTAAGTTGCACTCTGAAATATGATTAATGTGAACAAGGAGTAAGGTTATTATGAATTCAATTGTCCTCACTTTGTTACTTACTCTACAGAAACCCTAATACCTTAACAAGAATTCAGTTGCATACAACATGTAGCCTTAACAGCAGAGACAGGAAGTGAGTAGCTTTTTAAATGTGGTACTACAGAATAATTCTGAAGACTGGATGGGTATACTGAGTAGGTGGTGGTGGTTAGTGTTTAACGTCCCGTCGACAACGAAATCATTAGAGACGGAGTGCAAGCTCGGGTTAGGGAAGGATTGGGAAGGAAATCGGCCGTGCCCTTTCAAAGGAACCATCTCGGCATTCGCCTGAAACGATTTAGGGAAATCACGGAAAACCTAAATCAGGATGACCAGACGCGGGATTGAACCGTCGTCCTCCTGAATGGGGAAGAAATGATCTTCATGGACTAACTTTAGTAAAAGAAGGAATTGTCAATTTGGTAACGGAGAGAACTGAAGAGTAGAAACTCTCGAGGGAGGCTAATGCTTGTGAACAGCAAGCAGATTCAAATGGTTCAAATGGATGTAGGGTGCAATTTTATGCATGTGATAAGAATTGCACAAGATTGACCTGTGTGAGTAACCGCAATGAATTAAGACCACCACTATTAAACAAAAGTGATGCTACTTAGGAAGTGTGGTATTTTCTGTCAGCTGTTGTCTTGTGGGTGAGAGATAAAGGGAACCGAGAACTTTTTCTTCTATGAAATACTTTGACAAGTTAAGCACAATGATTACACCATTTTGTTGTGTGTTCTTCACCAACAAAATTCACAGCTGCACAAGAGGCAAATTTTTGGGTAAATCCTCTGAGAGATGTCAACTACTGTTCTCAGTTTAAGTAAATATTAATGTGGCAGGAGGACAAGAGCAAGATGGAGGCAACCAAAGAGATGTGTGGCATCACACACATGGTACATTAAGATAGGTGAAAAAGTTCTCTCACAGAAGATTATTTAGCAGCAGCATAATACCTGTCCTCTACTACTACTACTACTACTACTACTACTACTACTACTACACATTATAGTCAACAAACTAAGCAGATTTCAGGTAACTTGCATGAGAAGTTAAGTAGAATGTAGTACCACTGTGTCAACTAGATACCCCTAAACATGGTCAATGGTCAATCAGAGATAATGGTCTTAGATTAAATTTGGACAGACGAAGAAATCAGGAGTGAGTATGGGAAATACCTTTACACTGGTAGCCATTAGTAATCCTATCCTGTTGCAAACTGAGAATGTGTAATAATGTGTGTTTACTATAACTCAATACATTAGTAGCATTGAAGGTACGACAGAGAAAGTGTAACCCTAAGAGATGGGGGCGGGTGGTAATGTTCGCAAAAGCTTTGGGATTAAAATACTACTTGGGGAACTATTTTACATACAAAAGAGGCTATGTCAAATTTTGAAGGAAAGGTGCAAGAAGTTTGAACTGGCACATGCAGAGTGTTATTTGGTCAAAAACATTTTCAAAATCTTGTTGGGTGTTTGATTCTGACAGTTAAAAGCTGCTTGTCTTATTTTCGAAGGTACAATGTAAACTGATACTGTGTGCATGGATTTCAAACAATATCCAATTATATGGAATAATCAGGAAGAGTGAACACACTGGTAAGTAGTTGCTGGAAATTGACTACTTCAGTTGAAACGCAGAAAAATGAACAGTAACATAATGGTTAGAAAATGAGAGAAGGGCAGCATTTTTCCCGTCCTTTGAGGCACTGTGAGAGGAATAGCACACACAGAAATGAACTGTTTGTTGAAATGTAAGTACACTATGTGGAAAATATCAGAACAGTAAATAATGTCAATGTGACTGTTGTAGCCTCTCAACAGGCTATGGCACTCTGAAGATATTACAAGAAAACGAACAGGTTAATTCTGTAGCAGTTCTTCCGGCTTGAATAGATTATTATACCCATATCATGTTGTATGTTGCCTTCTTACAGCGAGTGAAGCAAAGCCAAATAGTTACCTTCTTACTAGGTAATACAATAGGTATTTCCTCCTCCTCATCTTCCTGCTGTTCCTGGACTGAATGAGTTCCAGGTGGTTGTGCCTGATCTCCAAGTGCTCCTACTTCTCGGATATCTATGCCAGAATCATGGCAGCTGTGTTTCTCTAGCAGGCCATCACATGGAGCACTTACTGCTGTGTCATTTCTTTCTCCATCTGCTTCAAGTTCATCTTTTTCCAAGGAGCGATCTCGTTCGCTGCTAGGTACAGCCCAGTGATGATCAATGCAAGAGCGACGTCGCTCTTCTGCAGATCTCAGTGCCTTTATGATATCATCATCATCATAGTCATCATCATCTGCTTCAGTCGTCTCTTCTACACCGTCCTTTGTCTGAGAACCAGAGGTGCAAGATTCAAAAGACACCTGTTGGGTATATATTTATCAAACTGTTAAAAAATAAAAGTTTACCTTATACGTAAAGAAGTAGAAATGAAAATTAGTCTTGAAAATGAACTCTAAATATGCCACATTTGTATAAATCCTACTTTGTTGGAGCATTAACTATATCAAAGTTAGTTAGATGCGAACATCAGTGACGTAAGATGAGTCTATTCGCTCCTTACAATTGTTGCAGTTATGGTATTCAGTTTCATTTGTGATTAAACATTTCATTTCAAACTTCTCTTTCAAATAATCTTCTTTATCCTCTTATTCTTGTAATAAATTAACCAAAGACAGATAATACATGTATCATTCCTGCATGTATCCCAATGGACAGTATATTCTGAATAAAAACTACACCTTATATGGGGAAACAGTGACCAACCATTTAAGAAAACTATTTGTCTCTATTGGTGACACTTATTTGTGTACCCTCAAGTTGGAAGACAATGACTCGCCATCTTGGTTCCATAACAGAATCATTTAGCTACCTGACCTGTCGCAATTCTTTCACAGTTGTAACTATTGATGTGTTATTTGAAAGCAGAAATGTACTATGATATGCAGGATGTATACATTAGACCACCTGATATCACTGTTTTAATATAACCCATCGCAACTGTAACCAAACCTAAAAACCATACAAATCTCTAGTTGATGATACACAGTTAGTACCACTATTAAGCCATAATATACGGTGTCTCTAATCTTGATGTCGTGGACTGAGGAACAGCCACTATGAACACACTGCAGCTTTCAGTCACTTCTACTAGAATCATTTGCTGAGAAGTACAATCAGATTATTTTTGCTGGATCACTCTTTTGTTCTCACCAACATATTCTCATATTTAGGTGTGTTTCAATCAGGAACAGTACACTCCAAAATTGTATTAATGAGATCCAAGATAACAGGAAGGGCAGCATATGTCATAAATTTTCAACATGTTTACTGCAGATCAATTTCGGCTAATGTGTAACTATTTTCAATGCAATAATAACCAGTACTCAAACATAATTACTATAATGAAGATAGATGTACAGTAACTGAAATCAACTAGCAATAAACAGATTAAAAGTTTACGACCACTGCTGTCCTCCTTCCTATCTAGGGTATTCTCTTATTCCCCCTACACACTCTTTTCTTCTGCTATCTGACCACCATCAACAGCTGTGGAGGTCATGACAGATTCCCAACAAACCATCTCTCAAAGATGTTAAGTTGTAGAGCTGCTACCTGTAGCTGATGTTTCAAGCTTTGTACACACCAGTTTCATAGTTTCCCCATAGGGAAAATTCTCATAAGTTATTATTATCTGCATCCTCTGAAAAAAGCTGCATTTCACCTGATTTAACTGCCAACATTTGGTGTACTGATCTATCTCCTCTACAACCTATGTTTATTAGGGATGGTATGTAACAATATAGTGGAGATGCCGAGTCGCAGATACACACAACAAAAAGACTGTGTGTGTGTGTGTGTGTGTGTGTGTGTGTGTGTGTGTGTGTGTGTTTGTGTGTGAGAGAGAGAGAGAGAGAGAGAGAGAGAGAGAGAGAGAGAGAGAGAGAGAAAGGGGCCACACTATTTTTTGACAAAGCTTACTTGTAGGTTGAAAGTGCTTTTTTGTGACAGTCTTTTTGTTGAGTCTATCTGCGACTCAGCAACTGTCCTTTTCATAACATTGTTACATTCCATCTTAGATTTTCCATTGTTTTATTGGGGGTTGTGCATTTATGCTAGTGAAAATATTATTTTAGTACGTTCAGCTACAGAAGCCACTAGTACTACTGCACGCAAAGCACTTCTAAGTACAACTAGCCCATACATTTGTTTCAAGATCCAATAAGATGCTAATTTCTGCTATTTTTAAATTATACTACATTACACCTCTTTGAACACTCCTGTATATTTAAACTAAACTATTACAGTCATCTGCACAAGGAAATGCAAAACTTGTCTGGAAATAAATGGGAAACTTTGTAATTGCATATAATGCCCTCTCTTCCATTTTTATGAGTTTCCACATATGTATGTTCTACTAATATACTCAAGATGTGATAATGTAGATGCTGTAATTTGTTCTGCACTGGCCAAATGTAACTAATATATTTTAAGAGTTTAAACTGAGGTAATAGAATACATAAAAAAGAGAAAGCTGTTTAATTTATTGCTACATGCAGTTTTGTGTTATGTAGGCAAAGGGGCACAGATGACGCAATCCATATCAACAACATTTACATACTGTTACACTCTGGTATTTAACAACAGGCTAAAACTTCTGAATGCATGAGAGCGAATGGAAACAGGGAAGTTAGAAATGTTAAGAAATAATTGTGCAAGTAATTGTAATGATGAAAATAGAAGTGCAATTAAAATACTGATTCTGCCAGGTAGGTATCCCTTCCACAGGCTGAAGTTTCTCCCTCACAGTACCACATTCATGGACAGCACATCATCAAGTGGCAAATAAAATATTGCCTAGTACGAAGATCTTACTAAGACCTTCGGAGATAGGTATGACCCTTCAAACCTTGTCTGCAAGCAGATCTAATCTACCATATCCACAGAAGCCCTCAATTTCCTGAACTCTCACCATCCCCAAACTTCTGCCAACAATTAGCTTCGAAGAAGCACCCTCCACATCACCCAGGATCAGCCTAGGTTAGAACAACTGAAAAATATCTTTCACTGGGTTTTCAACTAGATCTCACAGCCTTGAAATGAGTAACACCCTCCCCCATCTTCTGAACTGGTACTTTCACCATCCACTCAATCTACGAAAAATTCTGTTCTATCTTCATGCTACGCCAACTTCCAAACCCCTGCTCAATCTTTCCAACACAGCTAACTTCCCATCTAACTATGCAATAACTGGTTTCCTTTATTCCTTTCATAATTTGTATTCCTGCTACAGCTTCCCAGTAATATATGAATACATGGAATATTTCCTTATAAGATTTTCTGTTTAACAACACAGCATTAGTACAGTACACTGGAGGATTAACAGCATAATTGTAGACCTGAGCTCCACCCACTTTCCTTTTTCTTCTTTTGGACAATTACCACTTAGTTTGTCATAATCAATAACTTTTCTAGTAATCTACTGTGCTCCTAATGATATGTAATATTCTTATGCTGTTTAATATTAGTAAGAACTTTCAGTGGGAAAACTTTGTATTTATATACAGTGTTGTACTATTTTTCGCTACAAGATCAATAAATTGGTCCCTTACCACTACCACATTTGTCATTATTCACAGCATTAACTCCCTGGCAGAATCAGTATTTTAATAGCACTTCTATTTTCATCATTACAATTATTTCTTAACATTTCTAACTTCCCTGTTTCCGTTCCCTCTCATACAAGTCTCAGTCCAGCTCTGTGGTCAACATTCAGCTCTCCGACTAAGCAGAGCTGTTGATATGCCACCAACACAAACTGCTAAATCTCAAATTAGCTAGATAATAGAAACTGCCTTAACATCATTAATTTGCAACAAAGTAATAAAATAGCAAATACTATGAACAACCACCGTGTTCTTTTGTGTCTAACTTTTAAAAATAATTGTTAACAGGTCATTAACTTTTTTCCACAAATTACTTAATTTAAGACAGAACATCAAGCTACTTTCAAGTTAATAATTTTTAACTTATATTGTTTTGCTGCTGTTGTTTTGGCACTCTAGTCAATATTAGTATTTCCTACACTGATAGCCATTAGAACTGGGCCATCACGAAGGGGCATGCAACAAACTTCAAATTGACACGAACAGAGCGAAGACAAGAACTCTGAAAAAACAATTCCCAGATGAAAAAACACTTTCTCCACATTCAGTGACAGTGTACTTTCCCTTAGAACTGTAAAACTTATTAATCATTACACAATAGCATAGAAGGTATTGGTACTTTCAAAAGCAAAACCTAGCAAAAAATTAATGTGTTTTGGAAAGATATTTTATGCACAGCAATATGCACACTTCGTGTTTTCTTATTATGAAAGTATAAGTATTAATTCCACTGAATACAGCATGTTAGTTTGTGAAGCACTGAAATGGAGATTGTGTTGCACTTTTGTCAGCCAATTGTAGCTCCAGTCATGTTATCCCGTCAGCAAATGACAGAAGATATTAAGAACATAAACACATGACGCAATCAGCCAATAGCAAATCACTGTCAAGTAGCATGAACACACAAATACGCCAAGTCCATGGTTTAAATTAATATACATATAGTGTTGCTACAAGAAAATCTAAACTTTCACAAATAATATTGGTATTTTTTGTTTGTGTTACCCTTTACGATATATCAAACACAAAAGTGCCAGTAAAATTATAAATTATGACAAAAATGTCTGATTTTCTGGGCCCGAGGTTTTTCTAAGTAACTAGACCTCAAAGTGTGAAGTTTTGAATGAGAGTCAAACACGTGTAACACTATTCATCTTGCGTGAAAGAAATTTACTTTGAAATTAATGCTTACCAAACAACCATTCACAATATTTTCCTGCGACTTGTTAGTAATGTAAACAGCTGCGATGCCATGCTCATCGAAAGCAGTTTGCTGTTACAAAGTACTGCATAATATGTGTCCTAAAGCCATTGACACACTTTCCTATTAGCGGACACTTGCGTGCACACTGTGTTTTGCTGTTGTACATGGAGCATTTTCTTTGCGGCTGAAGTTTTATATTCACGTTTATCACTCTCTTATGTTTTACTGCTGCATTATTATACTGCAGTAGTGGGATAAAGTAAAATTCATGTTTGAGTATCAGTTCTTACCTGTCAAAATTACAAAAACTTAAATCAGAACAAGAAAAATGAAAAATTCCTGGAATTCTAAAAAATTCTCGGGTTCTTCCCAGTTTTCTCCTGGATGAAAAAATCCCCAAGTCTTTCCCAGATATCCCAGATGACCCTGCATGAAGTTTGTTATATGCATGAGTATGCAAATGATTAGCATTTGAGTGCAGATGGACAAAGTACGTAGGAGTAATGCCATTTATACTTCATATATATGGAAAGATTATGTAGCAGGTTTCCCAGTCACAAATCAGATTTCTATGTTTGTAGTTTGTGGTATGTTCACATTATGAGCAGTGTAAGAAAAAGGAACAATTGGACAGCCTATGTGTGAGTTTGACAGCAGCAGAATCCTACGGCTCAAGACATCATTGTACTGTCCATATGAATACTTTTCTTGCTGGAAACAATGTATTTCCTTATTTTTAGGTACATGATATGGCTGTTCCACACCCCACAGCGAAATGAACGATATATTTGTCCTCTTAAGCAGTAGCTGCATGGAGCTGTTGGAATCCTGCAAGCCATTGAGTACAGGTCTCCCGGACCTACATTTGTGTGAAATATTGCAGATATTTAAGCATGAAGAGAGAGAGAGAACAGTTGTTTAGCTTGAGGATAGAAAATGAACTCTTATGTCTAGAGCTGGTTTTAGAATAGAATTTTTCAAATTTATTGTTCTCTTGGAGAACGCAAATGGTCATGGGATTGCGATCAGTACGAGCAGCAACATTGTGGAACAATTAAAAAAGTCAACAGGCCCCAATATTGCCACTGTCAAATTCTGAAACATGCTGATAGACATATTTCCTCTTTGCGTGAAGCATCATCGTCACATTTAACTGTTGGTTGGTTGTGACATTTTTGAATGAGAAACTCGTTGTGTAAAATTTTCTTAATCACAGAATGTAGATATTTAATCCCACCTACTTTGAGTGGCTCCACAGATATGCCAATCATTTGCATATCCAAGCTTGTAGAATATACTTCATTTTGTTGCATGCACCTCATGATGTTGCAATTTTAATGGCCAGCAGTATAAATCCCACAATTCTGGAAGGAAGTGTCTAATGCAAGCTCTGTACTTTCCTCCTTGACACACAATTAATTAATTTAGTTTTAACTAGCAGGCTTGAGGAACTATAGACCACACATTTGATAATTCCAATGAGCATGACAGCGGCCTGCCAAAATACCAGTGTGAAAATTATACGAAACAGCTATTTTACCAGTAAGACATATTATGAAGTTTAACGGAGCTTGTAGGGGCCTCTATAATATTAATTTATGAACACAAGCTCCAAGAAGTACTTCTGAGAAGTATCAAATGCTACAGACCAGTACCAAAATAATACCTGTCTGCTGTCTGCATCAGTCCCATTTTCTACTGTGGTTGCCAGGTTAGTAGGTGTCACGAGATCCCGTTCAAAGGCCTTGGGGAAGGCATCACCATCTTCACGTCCAGGGCATGAACACTCGCTCTCATTGTCCTCTGGGGAAGATCGGGCTGGGCCAGCAAGCTCTGGAAAAGTCTCATCCTTCACTAGAAGAGAATCCTTGCCTGGCGAGTTCTGTCCTTTCTCATAGGTCTGAAAGGCCTTCGAATGGTATATTTCCGGCTTGGGTGTGTCTGCCCTGTAAGAAAAATGGGTTGTGTAAATCAGAACACAGAATTATTACAAATTTCTTCTATAAGATAAAGTCACATAAGAAAACAACAGTAGAAAAACAGAGAAGGAACAAGTGTGCTAAGTCCACTTACAAGAGACATCATGAAACAGGTGGTGAGAGTGAAGAAGGCAAGAATGTAGACAAACATTAACTACACAATCAAAGTACAAGACACAGAGATTGGAAAGGGGGAACTGTAATATGTAGTGGCAATGCTACCCAACCCCCTATCTGAAACCTAAAGATCAAGCAGACACAGCAAATCCAGCTAAATATCGCCCCATAACATGCCTACCAACAATATACAAAATATTAACTTCAGTCATTACACAGAAATTAATGACACATACAACACAGAACAAAATTATAAATGAAGAACAAAAAGGCTGTTGCAAAGGAGCACGAGGATGTAAAGAGCAACTGATAATAGATGCAGAGGTGACATATCAAGCTAAAACTATACAAAGGTCGCTACACTATGCATACATTGATTACCAAAAAGCTTTTGATAGTGTACCCCACTCATGGTTACTACAAATATTGGAAATATACAAAGTAGATCCTAAATTGATACAGTTCCTAAACATAGTAATGAAAAATTGGAAAACCACACTTAATATCCAAACAAATTCAAATAATATCACATCATAGCCAATACAGATTAAGCGTGGAATATACCAAGGAGACTCATTCAGTCCTTTCTGCTTCTGCCTTGCTCTGAACCCACTATCCAACATGATAAATAATACAAATTATGGATACAATATTACTGGAACATACCCACACAAAATCACACATCTGCTATACATGGATGATCTGAAACTACTGGCAGCAACAACTCAACCAATTACTAAAGATAACAGAAGTATTCAGCAATGATATAAATATGGCTTTTGGAGCACACAAATGTAAGAAAAATAGCATAATCAAGGGAAAACACACTAAACAAGAAGATTACATATTGGATAACCACGGCGACTGCATAGAAGCGATGGAAAAAACAGATGCCTATAAATATCTAGGATACAGACAAAAAATAGGAATAGATAATACAAATATTAAAGAAAAACTAAAAGAAAAATATAGACAAAGACTAACAAAAATACTGAAAACAGAATTGACAGCAAGAAACAAGACAAAAGCTATAAATACTTATGCTATACCAGTATTGACCTACTCATTTGGAGTAGTGAAATGGAGTAACACAGACCTAGAAGCACTCAATACACTTACACGATCACAATGCCACAAATATAGAATACATCACATACATTCAGCAACTGAAAGATTCACATTAAGCAGAAAGGAAGGAGGAAGGGGATTTATCGACATAAAAAACCTACATTATGGACAGGTAGACAATTTAAGAAGATTCTTTCTAGAACGAGCAGAAACTAGCAAAATACACAAAGCAATCACTCATATAAATACATCGGCTACACCACTGCAATTTCATAACCACTTCTACAACCCTTTAGATCACGTAACATCAACACATACGAAGAAAGTAAATTGGAAAAAGAAAACACTACATGGCAAGCACCCATATCATCTAACACAGCCACACATCGATCAAGACCCATCCAACACATGGCTAAGAAAAGGCAATATATACAGTGAGACGGAAGGATTCATGATTGCAATACAGGATCAAACAATAAACACCAGATATTACAGCAAGCATATTATTAAAGATCCCAATACCACAACAGATAAATGCAGACTTTGCAAACAACAAATAGAAACAGTAGATCACATCACAAGCGGATGTACAATACTAGCAAATACAGAATACCCCAGAAGACATGACAATGTAGCAAAAATAATACATCAACAGCTTGCCTTACAACATAAACTTATAAAACAACATGTTCCCACATACAAGTATGCACCACAAAATGTACTGGAGAATGATGAATACAAATTATACTGGAACAGAACCATTATAACAGATAAAACAACACCACATAACAAACCTGACATCATACTCACCAATAAAAAGAAGAAATTAACACAACTAGTCGAAATATCCATACCCAATACAACAAATATACAAAAGAAAACAGGAGAAAAAATTGAAAAATACATCCAACTGGTTGAGGAAGTCAAGGACATGTGGCATCAGGATAAAGTTGACATTATACCAATTATACTATCAACTACAGGAGTCATACCACACAATATCCACCAGTACATCAATGGAATACAGCTACATCCAAACTTACATATACAACTACAGAAATCTGTAATTATTGACACTTGTTCAATTACCCGAAAGTTCCTAAATGCAATGTAACATATACCGTACAGTTAAAAGGAAGGCACGCTTGATCAAGGTCCGCGTCACCTTCCTTTTTTAACCAGACGTAACGTCTGAGACAAGCAAGAAATAATAATAAACTCCGCCACTGCCGGTCCCAATCCCGGGGCCTCATCTACCAAGTGATGAGGAAGGAGGAGAGGGAGGAGTAACACCTCGTAAAAAAAACATGGGCCAACTGGCTCTGGATGGTGGCACCTTGTGAGGGCCCATGCCTAGGTTTGAAGGTGAAGTCTGGTCAATGGTCTCAAAAGTGGAAGAGGAATCGTAACTCCCAATGGCAGAGAGAGCGGAAGAACTTAATGGAGAAAACCATGAAAAATGATCATTTTAGACTAACAATCTGATCTTACCTTGGAATTTATTTCCTACTATGTACAGTGTACAATTTCAACTGCAGAATGGAAGGCCCGCTAGAAGAAAGCACTATCCCAGGCGGTAACTGAAGAGGAATCCACCATTGCTTTATGCAATGCTTCAGGACCTAGGGTTCTGGGGAGTCCCAACATCTGCTTTAAGGATGATTCAGGGTATCCTTGGTAACCTTCCAAACTAAAGTTCAAAAGCAAATTCTTTGCAGGCACCCTGAATGTAAACTCATTACTAAAATTTGGTCAACAAAAAAAAACTTTAAATTCTCTTGGATAAGCATGAAATACAAAATTTTAGCAATTCAAGGAACAAGATTTTTGGATGGAAATGTTACAGAAGCCAAAAACCACAGAATTTTTAAGGGTAAACCAGCAATAAAAATCACGAAAGACATGGCAATACTTGGACCACTTTCTATGTTCAAAAAAATTTAGTAGATAACATTATAGAATTCAAATCCAGTTCAAAAAAACTATTTCTTCTCACAGTTAAATGCAAAAATAAATAGTATACATTTGTTAATTGTCATGCTCCAATCAATGATGAAATTAAGAAAAATCTGAGTAAAGTAGAAGCATTCTGGGAACCTCTAGAAAAAAAAAAAATCACAAATTCCAAAAACAAATGATGCCATACTAAAGGGGGATTGCAATACACGAATAGGGAGGGAAAAATCGTTTCAAAAAATGGTAGGACATTATCCAGCCTATAAAAGAACAAACAAAAATGGCATAAGACTAATCAGTCTTTGCAGAACACTTCAGTTGAAGATAATGTCAACCTCCTTCAAAAAATTACGAAGTAAGGCAGAAACACGGATCTCTCCGAATCCAATGCTAGGGGATTTCCAGTTAGATGAAGTGGCTATTTCTAAATGCAATTTTAAAGAAATCATGAATGTAAAAGTTGCAAGAAACAGGGAATCTGATTCTTATCGTTACCTGACTAAAATTGAACTGAAATGTCTCCCCAAGAAAAAGAAAAAGAGACAGCAAAAATTAGTTAAATACAATACAGACAGGTCAACATGACCAAAGAGGTAGTAAAAAATTTTCAGGAAAAAATTAAAGTAACTAAATCAAGGAAATAGGATAAATATCGAAAGATATCAACAGGGCAGAGAAAAATGTATTTGGAACAACGAAAATGAAGAAGAAAGTCTGTTGGAATGAAATTTGTGAAGCAGTTACAGAAAGAACAAAACAATGGGAGAAATGGAAATGTTCTGGGAAGCCTGAACACCTTGATGAATTTAGAATGTAAAGGTAAGAAACAGCAAGAATGAAGAGTGCTAAGAGATCTTTTGGGAAATCACAACTTCTTGACATACAAAACAAAAAATAACTCCCAGAATTTCTATCAAATGTTTAAAGGTCATCTAAAGGGCTACCGAGCTCCAAGTATTTGCATCACAGATGAAAATGTTAAGGCAGACCTAAGCAACAGCCAGAACTGTTAAATACTATGAAAGTACTTTGAAAAATTACTGAACTGTGAAGAACCAGACTGTAAGCTAGAATTTCCAGATCTCCATGAAAATACAGCAGCAGTTCCACCACCTACAGCTGAATAAATTAAAAAAGCAGTAAGTACCCTGAGAAACAACAAAGCCAGAGGAGAAGATGCTATTGCAGCTGAACTTACTAAATGGTCTGAACCAAAAATTACAACGAGCCTTCACCTCATGTCTGAAGAAATATGGGAAACTTAAAAGATACCAGAAGACTGGAAAGTGGCTCTCATCCATTTCTTGCACAAGAAAGGTGTTAAGCAAAATTTAAGTCACTACAGAGGTATATCTTTGTTGCCAGTAGGTCATAAAATATTTTCAACAATATTACTAACCAAGGTAGAAGCCACACTTTAAAGTCATTTGGGAGAATATCAGAGGGGATTTAGAAAGGGCAGATCCTGCTCAGAACAGATTTTCGATCTTTAAGTCCATAATTCGTTACAGGCTTGCGAACTCTAAAGATGTAGTTTCAGCATTTATATGTTTTAAAAAGGCATTTGACTTGGTTGATAGTGAAACACTAGACCAAGTGATTAGAGAATTTGGCATCAAATCTAAATTAGCAAACCTTATTCATGAAATGCTCGCAGACACCAAATCAAAAGTAAAGTTTTGGGGTGAAATATTGAAGGCATTCAACATAAAAATAGGTGTAAGGCAAGGTGATGACCTGTCTCCACTACTCTAACTGCGTGCTAGAGAAAACAGTAAGAAAATGGAAACAAAAAGTAAAAGAGCAGAAGCTATCACCAATCAGACTGGAAACTAAAAACAAAGGTATTGAAATTCACTGTTCAGCATTTACTGATGATTTTGCCATTCTTTCTGAAAACCTAACAAATGCTGGAATACAAATTAATCTCTTATAAGAAATAGCCAACAAAGCAGGTTTAAGAATATATGTGGGAAAAAAACAAAATTTATGACAAATATAAAAAATGCTCCAGAATGTTAGGAATGTGTACAACAAAAGATGTCTGTCTAAAAATCTTAAGATACAGCACTACAACATAGTAGTAAAACCTGTGAAGGAAAGTGAATGTTTAGTACTGAACTGCAAATTACACAAAATTGAAGTCCTTGAAAGAAAAATCATTCGAAAAATACTTGGGCCACCAAAAAATACAGAGGTATGTAAACTAAGAAGCAATGAAGATGTTTATTGCAACAATGCAAACATATATGGAACTCTACAAAAGAGGCGACTGCTATTTTTTTGGACACTTATACTGAATGAACATCAACAGGTTAACCAAATAGATTTTTAAATATCTCTGGTACAAGAAGTCAACAATAGCCTGGATTCAAGAGGTTAGAAAATATTTGGAAAGAAGCAATGTAAGTGAAAAAGATGCAACAGAGAGATTTTCAAGAAGAAAGTGTCAAAAATGGAATGATTCCAAAGCAGGAGGGAGAAGAAGACGGTCAAAATGGTCCGAGGAGATAAAAAGGATACATAGTGAAAAGATGAAAGAATACTGGAGGAAAAAGAAAGAACAACAAAGAAGGAAGCATTGAAATTTATGCATGGTCCAGATTACCCAAACAAAGAAAAAAGAAAGAATAATAACAATTTAGAAAACATGGGTACAATTTAAATAAAACAAAGCAGAATTCATTTGTAAGGTAGTTTTGAATACTGATGTATTACATTTACAAGCTTATGATATTATATGCTGTTTCATCCGAAGCAATCACTCAAAAAGTATAGATCTGTCTTTACATTCAAAGATAAAATTTTAATGGTGGATGTCATTGTAGAATAGCTTTTACAGAATGTTAAAACTACAGGCCACAGTAGTTTTGATTGTAAGTTCAGTTTTATTAGCTGCATTATTACATTATCATTTGAATTTTGCCATGACATTGTTCATAAAGGTAACCGAAGCATTTGCTTTGATTTAATTGTAAAATCTTTAACAATAGTACAATGCAGTAGTTGATAATGGATACAAATCACAGTTGTCAACTTGTCGAGACACCTGGATCTACACCCCCATTTATCATTGACCGGCTTGGGTGACTCAGTGATATAGATAGCTGTACCGTAGATGCAACCACAATGGAGAGGTATTTGTTGAGAGGCTAGACAACTGTTTGACTCCTGAAGAGGCAGCAGGTTTTTCAGTAGTTGCAGGGGCCTTTAACATCAGTCAACACTGCGCTGCCACGTTGATACTGCAAACAGCTGGAGGCAAGGGGAAACTACTACTGTTATTTTACCCAAGGGCAAGAATCTCTACTGCACCGTTAAATGGCAACGGTGTCCTCTTGAATAAAATGTTTTGGGGTAAAGAAGTCCCCGACGGGAAACATACAGATTGAAGTGTGGAATTTTTTATCCCTTAAATGGGTAAGTAGATTAGAAAATTTAAAAAGAAAATGAATAGTTTGAAGTTATATATAATGGGGATTAGTGAAGTGTGCTGGTAGGACTAACAAGACTCCTGGTAATGCGAGTACAGGGTTATAAACACGAAAACAAATATGGGTAATGCAGAAGTAGGCCTAACAATGAATAAGAATATAAGAATGCAGATAAGCTACTATGGACACTGCAGAGAACAAATTATTGTAGTGAAGATAGACCTGAAGCCACCACCCTCCATAGCAGCGTAAGTTTATATACCAACTAACGCCGTAAATGAAGAGACTGAAGAAATGTATCATTCAGACAGTTACGGTAGAGGGAAACTTAACTGTGATGGTGGACTGGAGTTTGACGGCAGGAAGAGCTAGAGAAGGAAAAATAGTGGATGAATATGCACTGGGTGAAAGGAATGAAAGGGGAAGCCCCATAGTGTAGTTCTGCACAGAGCATATTCAAATCATTGCTAACAACTGGTTTAAGATTCAGGGAAGAAAACTGTATGCATGAAAGGGACCTGGAGACACCAGGTTTCAGATTGATTATGTAAAGGTAAGACAGAGATTTTGGAACCAGGTGTAGGAAATTTCCAGGAGCAGATGTGGACACTCTACATAATTTATTGGTTATTGAGAGTAGATTAAAATTGAGAAACTACAAAAAGATAGGAAATTAAGGAGATGGAACCAGGATAAGTAGAGCACTAAGCAATGATCGCCTGACCGCAACAGATGATCAAACAGGTAAAAAGACAAAGCCTAGTAGATATCCTAGGATATCAAAAGAGGTATTGACTTTAATAGATGAAAGGAAATAATGTTAAGCAACATGCAAGGCAATACTGACCCTACTATTAATTTTAGGAGACAGGTAATCCTCTGTTTACAGCTTCTGTAGATTTGGAGAAAGCTTTTGACAATGTTGACTGGAATACTCTCTCTGAAATTCTGAGAGTATTAGGGGTAAAATACAGAAAGCAATATGCCATTTACAACCTATACACAAGCCAGACACGTAACTGGAGTCGAGGGGTATGGAAGGGAAGCAGTGGTTGAGAAGAGACTGAAACAGGGTTGCAACCTGTCCCTGATGTTATTCAACCTGCACACTGAGTAAGCAATAAAGGAAACTAAATAAAAATACAAAGTAAAGGAAATAGATCTCGGGGGGGGGGGGGGGGGGGGGGGGGGAGGGGGGGGGGATAAAAGCTTTGGTATTCACTGATGTCATTGTAATTCTGTCAGAAATATCCAAGTACTTTTAAGAGCAGTTGAATGGATTGGATTGTGTCTAGATAGGACGATACAAGCAAAATCAAAACAAGGCTAATGGAATGTAGACTAATTGAGTAAGAAAACCTGAGAGAACTTATTAGCAAATGACACACTAAAAGCAGTAGATGAATTTTGCTATTTTGGCAGTAAAGTAACTGATGGTTGAAGTTGAGATGATATAAAATATAGATTGGCAATGGCAAAAAAATCGTTCATGAACAAGAGAAGATCGTTAACATCTAATACAGATTTAAGCATTAGAAGTGTAGCCTAGTAGGAAGTAAAATTTGGATGACAAGCAGTTCCCACAAGATGAGGAGATGTTACTTAAAATCTGTCTTGATTGCAAAATTTTTATTCATATGACCGGTTTGGGTTTGTTTAGAACCATCTTCAGATCGGATATTTCAGTTACAGGAGTAACCCGTCCAAATCCAGCAACTTTCACCTGCTGCGTCACATATGTGACGCAGCATTTGGAAGTTGCTGGATTTGGACGGGTTACTCCCGTAACTGAAATATCAGATTTGAAGATGGTTCTGAAAGAACCAAAACCAGTCATATGAATAAAAAATTTGCAATCAAGACAGATTTTAAGTAACATTATAAAATCACTTATTGCTGTTATCCCATAAGACATTATGTCTGTTTCTGCAAAGATGAGGAGATGATAGAAGCTTTAGAAATGTGGTGCTACAAGAGAGTGCTAAAGACTGGATGGGTATATCATGTAGCCAATGAGGTGGTACTAAATACAATTGGGGAGGAAAGAAATTTGTGACTTAACTTTACTGAAAGAAGGGATCAGTTTATAGGGCACATTGTGGGACATCAAGGGCTCACTAATTGAGTAGCGGAGGAAAATACAGAGGTTAAAAATTGCAGATGGAGATCAAGAGATGAATACACTGAGCAGGTTTAAAAGGATGTAGATTACATTAATTGTTTGGAGATGATGAGGCTTGCACATGACCGAGCAGCACGGAGAGCTCCATCAAACCAGTCTTCAGACTGAAGGTCACAACAACAACAACAACAACAACAACAACAACAACATGGATCTGTATTCACAATTCGGCAAAATCTTAAATTTTAATATGTCTCCAAAAGGATGAATCAAGTAACAACAAAAGTTTTACATAAATGAAGAAGTGTGACAGTAAGCTGGGAGTAAATCCCATTCAAACAGAAAACTCTATCTTAGGCAGGTACAATGGAGTTGTGAAACTGACTGAAGAAGGAACAGTTTCAGTATGTGGGAGAAGATATGAAAGCTGAAAATCCAGAAATGCAGTACTAAATAGATTTTTACTTTAAAATACTGGATATTATAGTAAGTTCTCCCAGTGAGAAATTTCATCAGCTTAAAAGTCACAATGAGATTTTTTATTTTTGTATGACATTAGTAAAATGAAAGATATGTCACAGGTTATTTATTTATTTATTTATTTAGCGTATGGCTATACATGCAACATTAATACCTCAAGTGTTAGACATTAAAATCTTAAAACAATCATAAATATAATTTATTTAAAAACAAAGATGATGTGACTTACCATACGAAAGTGCTGGCAGGTCGATAGAAACACAAACACACACATACATACACACAAAATTCAAGCTTTCGCAACAAACTGTTGCCTCATCAGGAAAGAGGGAAGGAGAGGGAAAGACGAAAGAAATTTGTGGCTTAACTTTACTGAAAGAAGGGATCAGTTTATAGGGCACATTGTGAGACATCAAGGGCTCACTAATTTAGTAGCGGAGGAAAATACAGAGGTTAAAAAATGCAGATGGAGATCAAGAGATTTAATTTATGTTTATATTGGTCAGTTAAAAGGTTATATCGAGGTTTGAGATCCATTCTAGCGCCGATGGGAATGCCTCCAGGAAGTCGGACCAGTTCCCTGCATATGCTTGCAAGGAGCATTCACCATGGATGTGTTGGATCGTCTGTCTAGGGGCACCGCAGTCGCATTCTGGTGACATCGCTCTTCCCCATTTATGTAGTGAATCCGCACACCTGCCATGTCCAGTACGTATTCGATTTAATGCGGACCATGTTTTCCGTGTTAGTTCCATTCCAGAGATGTTGCAGTTATAGCTCTCAAACCAGGTCTGTAGTTGGTCATTTGTCTTTTGGTTCCAATCTAGTCTCCATTGTTTCATGTGGTCATAGTTATTATTTTGAAGCTGCTCAGCTGTGCGTATGGGTGGCTTTCTTGATTTCAATCGAGAATGTCGCAGTTATGAGAATTCTTCTTTAATTGGTAGTTCTGGTTTTGTCTCAATCTTTCTGAATTCGTGCAGTAGGGCCGCTTTTCTACGCAGGTCCGGGGGCAGGATATTACATAGCACCGGTAACCAGTACGTGGGCGTTGATTTAACAGTTCCAGAAATCAACCTCATTGTGTTATTTAATTGCCTGTCAATAAGTTTGGTGTGACAGCTATTAATCCAGACTGGAGCACAGTACTCAGCCACAGAGAACACTAAGGCGATAGATGAGGTGCGTAATGTTTTTGCGTTAGCTCCCCAAGTAGTACCGCAAAGTTTTTCGATGACGTTATTCCGTGTTCCAATTTTTGCAGTGGTGTTCTCCAGATGTTTTCGGTAAGAAAGAGTGCGATCCAATGTTATACCTAAGTACTTTGGAAACTTTTTATGTTTGAGGTTGGTGTTTCCGAGTTTTATGTTAATAATTTCATTTGCCATTTTGTTATTAAGATGGAATGCAGATACTTCAGTTTTGTTAGGGTTTGGCTTGAGTCTCCATTTCTTGAAATAATTGTATAGTATTTCAACGTCATTATTAAGGACTTCCTCTGTATTGAAGAGATACTTGTCTCTGGTAGCCAGTGCTATGTCATCCACATAGCAAAATTTTCTTGACTTTGTGTTTGGGAGATCTGCTATATAGAGGTTAAACAGAAGAGGGGCCAATACGGAGCCTTGCGGAAGCCCGTTGTTAATAAGTTTTGTTTTGCTTGTCTTTCCGTTTAGGGTGACCTGGAAGGTTCTGTTACTCAGCATATTACGTATTAAGGATGTTACAATCTGGCAAGGAATCACTCTTAAGAGTTTGTAAATTATTCCATCTCTCCGAACAGTATCATATGCAGATGTTAAGTCTAGAAATACAGCACTTGTTTTCAATTTCTGTTGAAAGCCAGCCTCTATGTAGGATGTTAATGCCAGAACTTGGTCACAGCAACTACGGCCAGGTCTGAAGCCTGCCTGTTCTATAGGTAAGTTCTCCATAATAATGCCGCTAATTCGATTATGGACAAGTCGTTCGAGAAGCTTGTATGTACAGCTAAGAAGTGCTATTGGTCTGTAGCTTAGCGGTTGGTCTGCTGGTTTCCCTGGTTTCAGCAATGTCACAGGTCATTCTAAGTGACGAGCATTCCAAATTGGGTGACAGTTTTAGTGATAGACAGGCAAAGTATCCAGTCTTGTCAATTTTAAGGAATGAACTTAAACTGATCTCAACATTGGTAAATCATTTTATTATGCAACTGACACTTGCAAACTCGTCCAATAGTACATCTTTGCACCCAATGTAAGTGCAGCCTTAATATTGTCCCAACAGGACTGGTGACAGTGTCAGGTAGAGAAAGAATTATTTCCTAATTTAAACCAATTAAAACATACCTGTGGTCAACAATTGGCAAGGCATGACTGCAAGGGCTGGCAACTTTGTCTATTGAACATGAGATAACTGAATGTTTTGATTTCTACAGTCCTACTGGAGTTTGCTGATGGAAAAGGAAGGAAAAATAAGAGAAGTATGTAAATAATTTTAGTCTGATTTATTAATGTATGTTGAGCTACTTCGTTTATTTACTCAAAGATTTGTTGCGGGGTGGGCCTACATTTGTTTTGCCTGACAGTGAAATAGTTTGCCAAATGTCACTCGACCATGCAAACCCATTATTGTATGTGCTGTTTCACATACTATGAACAGTGACAAATGAATGCCTCTATGAACGTTGACTTGGATGATCATCGATTAGTTCTTACAACACACTTCTAAGTTTGGTATTACCTTTTGTTGTCCCTTAGACCTATGAAGGAGACTAGTGGATTTAATCTAACATGATACTTCTGAATCACACAAAATGGTAAGAATGGATCTGCCCACATTGAACTGCTGGCAAATATCTGTAATGCAATTCCCCAACTTGTGGGTACTTATAGTTCCATTCAAATTATAACCTCTCCACTGACTCACACCAACAGTAATGCAGTCTGTAATGGCAATTGGACATCATCTGTAGTTTCTGCACATTTTTGGTCACATACTGTACATTACAACAGCCATTCTTTTCACTGAAATTAAACAGGGTATTGCATTAAGAAAGCTGCAGTTCTTTGGGACTCACCTTTTGTTGTCGCCAGTATGGTGGCCCACTCTCATGTGGGCAATGTCATAGTAGATAGCTGCATTTACCACATATTCCATGGGAGCAATTACACCATACATCTCTGGACCATGCTCAATAACTAGGGGATCAGATACATTTGGGTCAAACATTACTGCATTAGGCGTCACGAGCAGCACACCACCAACAACACCCTGGAACAGAAACATTTTTGAAGTTTGTGAGTTTTCTAAGGTATGATAACATTTTATTTTTTTGTGTGTGTGCAAGGAGATGTAAAATAAGTAAATGTGAGTCACTGCTCCATGAATTCACAATACATATTTCACAAAAAAAAAAAAAAAAAAAAAAATAAAAAAAAAAAAAATACCACAATGGGATGGTTCCTTTGTGTTACCACCCCTACACAAGTTGCGCTTGCGCTTTAGGTTTCGTTTATCTTCAGTTTCATAATATAACTGTGACAGATCAGCTGGGGAGATAAAACACCCACTGTCAAATTTTCCTTAAAATATTGTGGTATCTAGATAACGAATGAACTGCCGTGTCAAAATTGCGTAGCTACTATGTGCACATAGTGAACAAGCACTGCACCTGTCCGTCAGTTATGTGCCGCACATTGATCTTGAGGAAACGTCTTTCAGCTCGCTGCTCCTCCAGCGATGCACCACTGCTACCTGTAGTATCAGGGTGGGAGGGGTGCGTTGCTTCACTCATCACAGGTGGACCAGTTGGTTTTGGTGACACAGGCCGCAAGCTCTCCAGAATATCTGGAAAATGATGCAATTTTCAGCTTCAGTATTTCATTGACTTCATTAATAAAAGATCTTATGCAGACAGTATTAATGCCTAGATGCAATACCATGGTAAATGAATAATCCGTGTTCACAAACATTGTATCAGAGAACCAAGTATGGGTGCTTCCCCATTGTTGATGTGTCCCACTGGTGCTGAAAGTTCCCACTCCTGCCAGAGTCATTGGGATGGGAAATAAAGCACCTACTTGACAACACTCCATCATCCCTGGGATAGGTCCTAAAGCACCTACTTGCCTACACTCCATGATGGTACTTGTTTTGATTAGTTTATATGATGATAATATGGCAAAGAAATCGGTATGCAACTTGTGTTTTGTTTGGAAGAGTGTAAGTACTGTATTGTTTAGTCACATGATAGCCTACATACATGTTGTCAGATTTTTTCCTAAAAATCGCACCCGATTGCCTTTCATATTACACCCTCTAAGATCCTATGAATGCTACTGGAAACTCAACATGAGGATGACAGCATACCAAAGAAAGCTTTCTAAAGCAACAATTTCAAACAATACTACAGTTGTGATTAAGAGCTTTTAGCGATCACATTGCAGTACTTTCACAGCATTAGCGGCACATGACTGGAAAGACACACAATGTGATTCAAAAAGATGATGTTATATCAAATTAAAAATAAGGATCTCTTAACTAACATTTAGCAGTTGCTATAGAAGATCCAGTACATAAATGGTACTGCATTCTAGATTTTCTTAAAAGCAACAGGAGTTTGATGCCATGTTTTCGATCAGATATGAATAAAAGACGATGAAATGCAGTATATTGTTTGGCACAATATTTCATATTTCCTTAATGTGGGCTCCAACAAGTCTATTACATGGTATTTTTGGTACTCACTGATTTGGTTCAAGAGCAGCTCACAGATGGCATTTGCTGCATTCCACTAAGGCTGCCAACACATAAGGCAGGTTTTAATGGCCAAATAATGTAACTGAATGTATATGCTTTGTCTTCTGCTCATTATAGCATAGATTTTGCCAGTTCCACCAAATCATTGCAGTCCTTCGGAGGTGGTGCTTAGATAATGTGTAGGTTCAATCATAACTTACCATATTTTACAGACTGTAAGAAGCACTTCAAGGAATTTCTGGTAAATTAACATTTTTACTATTTTTATTCTCAGGCTGAAAAGGCAGACTAAAATAAATTCTTAGTTTAAAAACCCCACAGACCTTTACAATCCTTGATAATCTTCATCTGAACTTACTTCTTCTTCTTCTTCTTCTTCTTATTCTTCACCATCGTGTCCTCTTCATATTTAAGGTGGTCTACACTGCCACTGAGAGTGTTATTTAATCCGCATTTCTTGAAAGACTTAACACTAGCGTCTTCTCTCACTAGACCATGACTGTTTTATCCACTGACACTCATTGTAGGTCGTTTTAAAGCTCCCTTCAGTGTGAATTAATTGTGGGTTTCATCCATCACCCATCTGTTCCATCTCCCTCTCATATAGACTTTAAATGGTTTATTTACTGAGACATCAGGAGTTTGCAGTTGTGAAGCAAGTCCTCCTAGAATAACAGCAAGATCTGTATTTCCCTGTCTCAGTTTCTCTTTTCACAGAATTTTTTTCAAACTACTTCTGAACTGATCTAGCACTGGAAGAGAATTCTTCTTCAATAAAGAACATCCCTTCTCTCCAACACTCTGATAACCCATAATTTCATACCAGCCTTGTCCATACAACCCTTGCCAAGAAAGTGAGCACCACCTAGTAGTATTTCAGAAGGTTTCAGCATTGTTTTGCACCTGAAAATGATCACTGGATGAAATTTTAGTAATGTCAGCACAACATGGAAGGACAACAGTGTAGTGTTTTTTTTTCATGTCCACTTGTTTTTATACACACATCAAAAAAGGTTTTGCATCACCTTTGTTCTGGAACCTGTACAGAAAATTGGACAAGAGATCAACATAAACATAATTTCTGCCCTTGTTATTGCTCATGAAAACCACACCTTGCATGTTGTACCACCATACAGCAAGACCTTCAGAGCTTGTACACACCAGTACCTCTAATACCCAGTAGCATGTCCTCTTGCACTGATGCATGCCTGTATTCGTCGTGGCATACTATCCACAAGTTCATCATGGCACTGTTGGTCCAGATTGTCCCACTCCTCAACAGTAACTTGGCGCAGATCCTCAGAGTGGTTGGTGAGTCACGTTGTCCATAAACAGTATTTTCAATCTATCCCAGGCATGTTCGATAGGGTTAATGTCTGGAGAACATGCTAGCCACTCTAATTGAGCGATGTCATTATCCTGAAGGAAGTCATTCACAAGATGTGCACAATGGGGGTGTGAATTGTCGTCCATGAAGATGAATGCCTTGCCAATATGCTACCGATATGGTTGCACTATCAGTCGGAGGACGGTATTCATGTATCGTACAGCTGTTACAGTGCCTTCCATGACCACCAGTCGCATATGTCGGCTCCATATAATGCCACCCCAAAACATCAGGGAACCTCCACCTTGCTGCATTCGCTAGACAGTGTTTCTAAGGCGTTCAGTCTGACCAGGTCGCCTACAAATGCGTCTCCGGCGATTGTCTGGTTGAAGGCACATGCGACACTCGTCGGTAAAGAGAATGTGATGCAAATCCTGAGTGGTCCATTCAGCATGTTGTTGGACCTATTTGTACCGCACTGTATGGTGTTGTGATTGCAAAGATGGACCTTGCCATGGACGTCAGGAGTGAAGTTGCGCATCATGCAGTCTATTGTGCACAGTTTGAATCACAACATGACATCCTGTGGCTGCACGAAAAGCATTATTGAACATAGTGGCATTGCTGACAGGATTCCTCCGAGCCACAATACATAGCTGGCGGTCATACACTGCAATAGTAGCCCTTGGGTGGCCTGATCGAGGAATGTCATCGACAGTTCCAGTCTCTCTGTATCTCTTCCATGTCCGAACAACATTGCTTTGGTTCACTCCGACACGCTTGGGCACTTCCCTTGTTGAGAGCTCTTCCTGACACACAGTAACAATGCGGACGCAATCGAACCGCGGTACTGACTGTCTAAGCATGGTTGAACTACAGACGACACGAGTCGCTTACCTCCTTCCTGGTCGAATGACTGGAACTGATGAGCTGTCTGACCCCCTCCATGTAATAGGTGCTGCTCATGCATAGTTGTTTACATCTTTGGGTGGGTTTAGTGACGTCTCTGAATAGTCAAAGGGACTATGTCTGTGATAAAATACCCACAGTCAACGTCCACCTTCAGGAGTACTGGGAACTGGGGTGATTCAAAACTTTTTTTGATGTGTGTAGTTACAATTTTAGCACCTTTCATGGCAACAGTTCTGTTATTCGGCTCATCAAATGTCAGAGGAGTTTCATCCATATTCGCTATTTCGCTTAGTTTCACACTGGTTTTCTTTTGATGTTGAATACTAAAACAATGGAAAGATAATATTTCCTCTTCATACAGCTGTGGCATTTTCTGAGATACTATGGTTTTCGTTCGTATGCTAAGTCCATCACACTTCATAAACTTGTAGCACAAACCAACTCCAACCTTCAAGTCTACAGTTCCACTGTAGCGCTAGCTTACGAGCATGTATTTGAATCTTTTTTTTTTTTATTAATTTAAAAGCCATTTTCACTGTGTCCTTGAATTCATTTCAATATGTCACCTTCTCATTTTGGCCCTTTTGCTGTACTCCTCCGTTGGTCTTCCTGATTTTTTCAGTTCTTCACTAGCTCACAAATTGTGAATGGTTTTCTCAGTTGCCGCTCAGCTGCACTGTTTCCATGTTGTATTGTTTACGCTGTAGTTTTCATCATGTGAATACCTTTAATTTTTTCTATTACGAAACTAGCTATTAACAAAAGTACTGCACTGTTACCGATAACACAAATTGCTTTCAATTCAAGTTCACTGGTAATGTAAACTGCAATGATGCATCATAGACTAAACTGTGTTCTGTATTTGTGATGGCTGGGCATGAGGGAGACAGTGTTAATACAATTGCGAATACACGCAACTCACGTTCATCGCATCGTGCACTGCTACTTCCAGTTGTAGTCAATGTTGCCAGACAGAGAGAGGTTTCCTGTGGCAAGGAGGAGGGGAAAAAAAAAAAAAAAAAAAAAAAAAAAAAAAAAAAAAAAAAAAAAAAAAACACACATCTTATAGGCCTTCCCACTTTCCTTAAATATTGTGCTAAACACCACTTTAAAGCTGGACTGCTATTAGTAGTATATCAGCCACTTAGGAAGTTCCACATTCAAGTGATTGTAGACAAACCATAAGTACAGTGTTCACTAGCCTACTCAACACCACCAATTTCTGATTTATGTGGATGAGCCATGTTTCGTAATCTGAGTGTAAAATCACAGTAGTCAGACATACTGAAATAACTCTACTGTAAGAAAGAAAAGAAGTCACCATTAACAGGATGGAATTTCACAAGGGACCAGGATCTACTGTATCAGGCAACACACAGTCACCTTGCTTACTTGTCTTAAGCTACTGAGAAATTCTGATGTGACCCATGCTCTCAACCACAAAAGCTTTCCTGTAAATGGATATGAACACAGTAAGTATCACTACCCCTGTCTGAGCCTGATGCACAGCTAACTGGTTCTGCCATACAGTTGCCAACTAAGTACAACCTGAACTCCAAAAAGTGAGAGTACCAAATTCACATGTCTCTTCCACATTACCCAAGGACATGGAGATCCCAAAATCTTTGAGAAAAGATGGAAGTGGAAAGTTTTTAAGAGAGCTGACACACAGAAGATAGTTGTGTGTTTGCCATCTTGGATTTGCCTCTACACTTTGCTTATGCCATATGAACCCAATCCGAGTCTAAATTTCCTGGCAGATTAAAACTGTATGTCATTCTTCCTGGCACAAGTTTCATATCAGCACACACACACACACACACACACACACACACACACACACACACACACACTCTGTTGCAGAGTGAAAATTTCATTCTGGAAACATCCCCCAGGCTATGGCTAAGCCATGGTCTCTGCAGTGTTCTTTTTTCCAGGAGTGCTGATCCTGTAAGTTTCACAGAATAACTTCTGTGAAGTCTATAAGGCAGGAGAAAAGATACTGGTGGAAGTAAAGATGTGAGGGTGAGGAATCATGCTTGGGTAGCTCAGTTGGTAGAGCACTTGCCTGCAAAAAGCAAAGGACCCAAGTTCGAGTCTCTATCCGGCACACAGTTTTAATCTGTCAGAAAGTTTCATATCAGCACGTACTGCGCTGCTCTACATGGAGCTAATGTAAGTTGAAAATCCAAGTTACAAATCTGATGTCTTGTCGCCCACCAACTACTACTGCAGTCTGCAAGCAGAAGGAGCTAGCTATCATTAGCAGGTGATTCATGGCCATTACCAACATGTTTGCTGAAGATGCCAATGGACATGCCAGTTTACCTGCTGTAAGCCATCTATTGAACCTTGGTGTTAAAGGGCCTCTTGGTTTTTTTAATTCCTGAGTTGAAGCTGCTGCCAATACTTCATATGAACAAGCACTTGATCTAAGGGGACTAAATCTGTCCACTACATGCTTAGTTCATAAACTAGTTCCCAAGCCAACAAATGAAACTCAAGTCACTCATTTGTCTGCAAAATTATCATTTTGTATGTTGTCTAATGAATGAGATTATCTCCAATGTTTTTAGATACCCTGATCATGCGGAAAGTTGAAGTTACAAAAATTGGTTGTTCCATATTTGTGGACACATCTCTTTACCAAATAAAGAGGACTATTATCGTGTCTTATTACTGCATTATATTTGGTGTCTAACATGAGACCAATATATTCCTTTACTGTCTTAAAACATATGACAAAGTAGCAGCAGATTTAGCTTTTTCGTGAGAACTTTCCTTTGTTGTCTACTCAGTGTTTAATAATGTTTCCCAAAAGCATAAATTTCTCAAGCCTGAATTGTGACATCACTGTCTTAACATTACTTTACAAGTCAAAATCAACATTCAATATCATACTGAAAGTTTGGATGAAGGCAGTCAGGAAGCTGCAGCATTTCTCGGTTTCCGAAAAGTGTGACTCGGAATGACATCTACGTATGGGGTTCAAGTGAAATGTGTGAATGCAATTAGGATTTTTTGGTGGGGAGGACGCAGCACATTATCTCAGATGGAGAGTTGTCATCAGATCTAGGAGTAACTGGGTGTGCCCAGGGAACTGGGTTGGAACTCTTACTGTTCATGTTGTGTATTAATGACCTTGCGAACAATATTAATAGTAACCTCAGACTTCCTGCGGATAATGCAGTTATCTGTAATGAAGTACTGCCTGAAAGAAGCTGTATAACTATTCAGTCAGATCTTGACAAAATTTAAAAATGGTGTAGAGACTGGCAACTTACTTTAAATATTTAGAAAAGTAAAATTGTCCACTTCGTAAAACGAAAAAATGTAGCATCCTGTGAGGGTAATATCAAAACTGTCCCGAGAAAGCCTACTTGTGAAGACTCAAGAATCTGTTTTAAATGCTTACTCTAGGAATATTGTACAACCCGCTTTGTGCCACTTCCATGGTGATCATAAGTATAAGATTAGCTTATTTACAGAACGCATGGAGGCATTTGAACAATGATTATTTCTACACTCCATATGTGGTGAAATGGGAAGAAACCCTAATTGCTGGTAAGTGGGATGTACCCTGTACTATGTACTTGTGTGGTTTGCAGAGCACACACACAGATGTAGTCATAGGTACATTCAACCGGCACTGGCGCCCGGGCACGCTATGCGACCCTAGCGGCCACTTTGGGGCGCGTCTGGACTCACACCTGTCTCTGCAGAGGGCCGCGCGGCGTCAGCGGCGGCGGCTGGCGTCAGCTGGCCTTCGGGGTGCGCAGGCGCCGGCGGCTGCAGCTGCGGCTGCTGTCGGTCCGCTCCCTCGGCGGAGTCAGCGGCAGGCCCGCGCAAGGGTACGCGCAGCACCTGTCCGGGGAAGATGAGACGCGCGCCCAGCCGGTTCAGCTTTGCCAGCTCCGACGGCGTCGTGTCGAACCGCGCCGCCACGGACGTAAGGGTGTCGTTCGCTGCCACCTGCACAGCCACAAAACCCACGTCTGTGTCGTAATGCAGCCGAGACAAATAATACAATCGAAACGTACAATACCAGCCATTACTGGTATCTTCAGTTCGATACAAATAACTTAGTGTACATGCATTCATAAAAAAAAATCAGTCGTTTCATATTTAAATATTAGTGTTATACATATTTGAATTAATGTTGAAGAACTTTATTAAAATTTATCTAAATTCGTTTTCATTAATTGTTTCAAAGATGTACCAGCAATTATTATCGACTAAGGTATAAGATGAACATCAATAAAATCAAAATGAGGATAATGGAAAGTAGTCGAATTAAGTCGGGTGATGCTGCGGGGATTAGATTAGGAAATTAGACACTTAAAGTAGTAAAGGAGTTTTGCTATTTGGGGAGCAAAATAACTGATGATGGTCGAAGTAGAGAGGATATAATTTGTTAACATCGAGTATTGATTTAAGTGTCAGGAAGTCGTTTCTGAAAGAATTTGTATGGAGTGCAGCCATGTATGGAAGTGAAAGATGGACGATAAATAGTTTAGACAAGAAGAGAACAGAAGTTTTCGAAATGTGGTGCTACAGAAGAATGCTGAAGATTAGATGGGTAGATCACATAACTAATGAGGAGGTATTGAATAGAATTGGGGAGAAGAGGAGTTTGTGGCACAATTTGACTAGAAGAAGGATCAGTTGGTAGGACATGCTCTGAGGCATCAAGGGATCACCAATTTAGTATTGGAGGGCAGCGTGGAGGGTAAAAATCATAGAGGGAGACCAAGAGATGAATACACTAAGCAGATTCAGAAGGATGTAGGCAGCAGCAGGTACTAGGAGATGAAGAGGCTTGCGCAGGACAGAGTAGCATTGAGAGCTGTATCAAACCAGCCTCAGCACTGAAGACCGCAACAACAACAACAACAACAACAACAACAACAAGTTGTAAACACACTGATTTTATACACTACTGGCCATTAAAATTGCTACACCACGAAGATGACGTGCTACAGATGCGAAATTCAACCGAAAGGAAGAAGATGCTGTGATATGCAAATGATTAGCTTTTCAGAGCATTCACACAACGTTGGCGCCGGTGGCTACACCTACAACGTGCTGACATGAGGAAAGTTTCCAATCGATTTCTCATACACAAACAGCAGTTGACCGGCGTTGCCTGGTGAAACGTCGTTGTGATGCCTCGTGTAAGGACGAGAAATGCCTACCATCACGTTTCCGACTTGATAAAGGTCGGATTGTAGCCTATCGCGATTGCGGTTTATCGTATCGCGACATTGCTGCTCGCGATGGTCGAAATCCATTAGCAGAATATGGAATCGGTGGGTTCAGAAGGGTAATACGGAACGCCGTGCTGGATCCCAACGGCCTCGTATCACTAGCAGTCGAGATGACAGGCATCTTATCCGCATGGCTGTAACGGATCGTGCAGCCACGTCTCGATCCCTGAGTCAACAGATGGGGACGTTTGCAAGACAACAGCCATCTGCACGAACAGTTCGACGACGTCTGCAGCAGCATGGACCATCAGCTCGGAGACGATTGGTGCGGTTACCCTTGACGCTGCATCAGAGATAGGAGCGCCTGCGACGGTGTATCAACGACGAACCTGGGTGCACGAATGGCAAAACGTCATTTTTTCGGGTGAATTCATTTTTTCGGGTGAATCCAGGTTCTGTTTACAGCATCATGGTGGTTGCATCCGTGTTTGGCGACATCGCGGTGAACGCACATTGGAAGGGTGCATTCGTCATCGCTGTACTGGTGTATCACCCGCCGTGATGGTATGGGGTGCCATTGGTTACACGTCTCGGTCACCTCTTGTTCGCATTGACGGCACTTTGAATAGTGGACGTTACACTTCAGACCTGTTACGACCCGTGGCGCCACCCTTCATTCGATCCCTGCGAAACCCTACATTTCAGCAGGATAATGCACGACTGCATGTTGCAGATCCTGTACGGGCCTTTCTGGATACAGAAAGTGTTAGACTGCTGCCCTGGCCAGCACATTCTCCAGATCTCTCACCAACTGAAAACGTCTGATCAATGGTGGCCGGACAACTGGCTCGTCACAATACGGACGCCAGTCACTACACTTGATGAACTGTGGTATCGTGTTGAAGCTGCATGGGCAGCTGTACCTGTACACGCCATCCAAGCTATGACTCAATGCCCAGGCGTATCAAGGTCGTTATTACGGCCAGAGGTGGTTGTTCTGGGTACTGATTTCTCATGATCTATATACCCTAATTGCGTGAAAATGTAATCACATGACAGTTCTAGTATAATTTATTTGTCCAATGAAAACCCGTTTATCATCTGCATTTCTTCTTGGTGTAGTAATTTTAGTGGCCACTAGTGTATTATATCTCTCCTTGTCTTCGTCGTGTAACACTCCTATCACAAGACTTTCTGCAAACGTGACGTCATTTTGATGTCGCGCGGTATCCACGACCGCAGAAACTGCTATCGACTGAGCTCTCAGTACACTTCATGATCACACAGCGGAAATTTGTGAAAACACGTCGTTCTGGGTAGCATTTGTTAGAATTATTGTTATAATGAAACATCACATTATTTATCGACGGTTACTGCTGTCATACTCTGTACAAGAGGGCTCTCTCAGGAGTGAGTTGTATTCCTAAATAATTTAGAAATGAAGCATGAAACACGCTTTTATTACAACTTTCAGTATGCTGCTTCAAGGTAACGACGCAATGAAAATTTATCACAAACACGTCACCCTGTCAGTTAATAATGCACATATGATATAAACCTTCAAGAGACACTATCACAACGAAGACAGGAAGTTATCAGATATCCAAATGCTAGCATAATGGGCTATCTCGTGGTTTGCTGATTGGGAGGATGCAGGTAATTTTTTTCGTGTTAGCGTTGTTAACACATTATGGGACTTTCTTATGGGTTTAACACTCTTTTTTTGCAATATTCGATGTTATTTAGACTTCCATCTGCTTACAGTCCGAAGGATGAAATAAATATTTGGCGATTTCCGAGTGTGTGGCTAGGCAGGGACCTAAGAGGGCAGCTTAAATCGCAGCGAGTGAAACGAGGAACAACAATGTTTTATCTGAGTGGTGTCCGTTCTGTCGGAAATGCCCGGCTCTTCTTTTGTTCCAGTGCGAATGCACAAATATCGTTCCAACTCCCATGGGAATCAGGAATTACAAGTAGACAGATGGAAGTATGAGGGACACTGCACTGCTGAGACAAATTGGAAATTTGGGTCCGTCAGGGACAGCGTCCGGATGGCCCAAGCGATTTAGGCAATCGTTAAAGAGGAGCAGTAAATTACGAGTTCGAGTAAAGGTCTGGCGTAAAGTTCAGCTTTCGCCACTGCGTCATAAATGCCCTGTGTGGCTAGCCGTCACGATTGCTCACCCACACTTCCACTTTCTTCCTTCCTACATTTCGTGTTTACATGAACATTAACATTCATATACATCCTTGTCACAAATATTTCGCTTTTTGTCTCTAACATGTGGCGATTCCCGAGCGTGTGGTTAAGCAGAAACATAAGAGGACAGCTTAAACTGCTTGGAGTGAAACGAGCAGCAGCAAAACCCGTATTGTTTCTCGAGTCAGTAGCAATTCCTGCGGTTATCGATACTGCACGTGAAGTTAAAATAACGTGACGTTTGCAGAAAGTCTTGTGAAGTGTTATCCTCCGTTGTGCATAGTTTTAGTGGGGGAGTGGTTGGAAATGGACAGCCTTCGAGGGAATGTTATGTGATGTGGACGGTCTTGGCGAAATACCTATCGTAAATGGAGCCATCATGGTTCTGTAATACTGCTGAATGCTAATTTTTTGCTTATTGTTCACTATGCGCAAATATAGTGAATACAGTTGTTCAAAATTTAGAAACTTCATTTCAATAAATAATGGCTGGAAGCTTGCCGAGTAACACAATCCTTTCACCAGTTAATGTTTCTTCGCATCAGAAACAGGATCCTAGGCCAGCAATATATCCCACCGAAGGCAACGAAGCCAACAATGAAACAACAAGGTTTGTGATATTGCATAAAATTATATCTGAATGAGGGATTCGATGCAACTTACTTAAAGTAAATGATCAACGTCTCATTCGAAGACATATCATTTAACATTAATCACTTGAACAGCCAATTGCAGTGTTACTCGATGGATGATCTCTGTCATATACAAGGTGAACTAACTCAATCTACGGAACTTCGGAGCTTGTTCAGTGGATATTTTCTGGGCATTTTCGTATAAGGGACCGGCGGTCTCAGGAGGTTCATCACAGAGTATTAAAATAATTACGATTTATTTGCTTCGCTAATCCTCTCACCTGCGATTCTGTGAAAATATCTTCACAATATTACAAAATTTTTGAATGTGCAACCCAAAACATACAATAGGAAACGAGGAGTAATATGCAGATGCCCAGTACTGTGATTGTTGCCGTCGCTGCGCGAACAGGTCGGCATACTTAAACCTAACCAACCCCAGGACATCACACACATCCATGCCCGAGGCAGGATTCGAATCTGCGACCGTAGCAGTCGCGCGGTTCCGGACTGAAGCGCCCAGCCGGTCCGCGTGGCCGAGCGGTTCTAGGCGCTTCTGTCCGGAACCGCGCGACTGCTACGGCAGGTTCGAATCCTGCCTGGGGCATGGATGTGTGTGATGTCCTTAGGTTAGTTAGGTTTAAGTAGTTCTCAGTTCTAGGGGACTGATGACCTCAGATGTTAAGTCCCATAGTGCTCAGTGCAATTTTTTTTTTTTTTTTGAAGCGCCTAGAACCGCTCGGCCACCACGGCCAGCGCACCAGCCTTTCACAAGGTTCAGTGAAACCGTACACAGGGCGGGTTAGAGAGAATTTTTCCTCATATTTTTTGCGTGTCTCCTCCCATTTTTCCGCGTAGGCGGCCTATCACTTGGCGCCCCCTACAGCACCCTTCCTTTCCTTCCCTCCCTCATACATGAGTTGCCATTCCTTGACCTCTTAACGAGGGTGGTTTTATAAGTCTGGCAAAAAGCAAAAAAATGTTTCGTGAACAACCTACCTTACTCCTCGACATAGTTTCCTTTGAGAGATACGCGTTCGGTCCCGTGATCCTTCAGCTTTTTAATTTCATCGGAAAAATAGGTTCGGTCTAACAGTGCGACATACTTCTTGACTGCAAATATCACTTCCTCACTTAACGAAAGTTTCTTCCTAGCAAGCGAAAGTTAGGGAACAGGAAGCGGTCACTTCGGGGTACATCTGGCGAACAGGGTTGGATGATCAATTCATGAACTTTCGCCACTGTTACCGCTGATGCGTGGGATGGTGCATTATTCTTTGAAAAAGCACTTTTTCGCGTGCCAAACCTGGTCTTTTTTTCAGCCACCCTAAGTTTCAAACGATCCAACGATGAAGCGTGATAGGGTCTAGTTATGGTCTGCTTTTTTTTTTTTTTTTTTTTTTTTTTTTTGCAAGTAATCCATGAGGATTATTCCTCGAAAATCCCAAAAACCGTGGCCATCGCCTTATCAGCTGACAAAATGGACTTTCCCTTCCTTGGTAAACTTTCACCAGCTTCTTTTCATTGTTTTCACTGCCGTTTTGACTCTGGTATGCAGCGGAGGAACCAGATTTCATCAACACTCACAAATCGGCGCAAAAAGTCTTGCCGATTGCTATTGAACATCGCCAGGCCATATGTTGAAACGCTGTGCCGGATGCGCTTTTTGTCGACTGTGAGCATTCGCAAAAACCCACCTCGCACACAGCTTCTTCATAACCAATTAACCTTGCAGGGTATTTTGCACTCAGTCTGATGAGATGCCTACAGTCTCAGCAACATCACGAATTTTTATTCAGCGGTCTTGCGTCAACGTGTCATGGATGTTGCTAACAGTTTCCCTTGTGGTGACCTCAACTGGGCGGCTGGAGCGCGTCTCGCCTTCGGTGCACGTCCGCAAGTCGACTTCATCCAATTCTGTTTTGCTTTGTGCGGCAGATCAACCCTCCAAATGAAAATGTTTAACAACAGCACGAAACTCTATTTTCTCCTTTTCCAATCGCGGTCGACACACTGACCAATTCAGATGGTTGCCAACAACGAAGGCGTCAACAACCGTACTCTGTACATTATTGAAATTCTTTATACGATCCTTAGGATAATCAAGCTTACTAGCCACGAAGGCGCAACAAAAATGTTCCATTCTTTCCTGGAAAATTGCTATTCTTATCCAACCCCAATGTGAAGCGGGAGACTGCGTGCTTTGTAATCCTGTCAAATGTGGCTGCAATTACACCCGCTGTTAGACGTGGGACCCGTCTAGGCTTACTGCATAATGAAACGGTCATCTACTGCTTTAGCTGGCTGTAGTGCCCACATCTCCCTCACATACCCACCTACATAGGGAGAAATGATCATCACGATAAAATAAGAAATCAGGGCTTACACAGAAAAATTGAAGTGCTCGTTTTTCCCGCGTGCCATTCGAGAGTGGAACGGTAGAGAGAGAGCTTGAAGGTGGTTCATTGATCCCTCTGCCAGGCACTTTATTGTGAATAGAGTAATCACGTAGATGTAGACGGAGTAGTGCCTGTGGTTCGGAACGCTGTCCATGCACTTCAAACCATGTTGTCAGTAATACCAATTTCCAGGCCTATAAGCGTCAAACTTCGTTCTACCTACTTCACGACTACTCTTGCCCATGTCAAGTCGTCCAAACGTCTCCGGGCCATGTCGTAATGATGATCACCACGACAGTGCATTGCAACTGCTTGTTGATCGACGCACACCGTCTCCTCCCGTACCTTCAACTGCCTCGCATTGCGGGGCCAGCCCTATTTAGAGCTATAGTCACGCTGACCAAACCTCACGTAATGTCGAGCAGTGTGTGCACGATTGGAAAACCTCTAGCAACAAGCTCTCCAACTTCCATTCATGCCCACCGAGTTGTTGGCACGTTATGTTACTTTATCGATCTCGTTCTTAAGTTTTGCAGGCCACTTTCACTTTTTCACCAGACACGAATAAGTAAACGTATCTGATGTCACAATTTTTTTAACATAACGTAAAATGTTAACACTTACTTGGTCCTTAGTGAGAGAAGAGAGGATTACTAACTCTTTCCAACGAAGGTTGAAGCAAAAGTATCTCCAAAAGAAAGAACAAAAAGAACAAGTTCAATTTCGTACATGCAACAGCTTCTTGACAAACTGGCTTTAACGGTATATACGCAATAAAATTCGCTGCATTAACACTCGCGTGCAGGTAGCTCGTTTCGTACACCAAGCTGGGCTTTATCCAACTTTCAGTTCATTCCAAAGCAATTTAAATTAGCTGCACAATTTTTTACTGTGGTATTAAAGTAAATGCTCTTATAAATCAAACACTGGGGTCAGCATAAAAGCGCTTCTACTTACGCTCACTAATCCAAGCTGCTCGTTGCAAAAGCGTGGCAGGAACAGCTTATAACCCACCTCCGGATCTGGCCCAGTTTTTAAAAGGCAAATTTCACGACATTTTTTCCCCCGGAGTATCTGCTGCATTTGGGCTGGTGTCTCCATTTTTACGCTTCCGTACCTCAATCGGTAAAAACTGAATCCTTATAATATCACTTTGCTGCTTGTCCGTCTTTTACTCAAGAACGGGTAGTAGAGGTATGAAGTTGAAATTTATGTCACATACTAAGGTCCACGATCGCTTGGCGGTGTGAAGAATTTAAACTTCTAGGTCAACGCAACCAAACGATAAGACCATTTATATCGTATGTTTCGATACTCCCGAACTGACTCACCAACAACCACAGATGAACTTTCTATATAAATGCCCCGCCTGGTGGTCTAGAGGTAAAGCGGGTTTCTGCAAACTGAGAGGTCGCTGTATCGAATCTCGATCGAACCACGGATTTTTCAGTCTTCGTTTAATCCAGCCTTCACCTCTCACTGAATCGAGGAGTCCCCAGAAACTATACGCGGTTCGAATTGCACGTTAAACTGTAGGTTGTCTTTCCCCGGTTTGATAACTAGTGATGGTTTGGAACACGCAACTCGTCGAAGTGGCATCCAACTGAGAGACCTGCACCAGGCACCAAAGAGAGAAGAAATTTTTATTATCTATACAGATAATATTGTACGTAACTCTCAGAGCGCGAAAGCTACTCGGTCTTTTCCAGTTTCTGTATCATGAACTTGCTACCATTCACAAAGTCATGGAAAACAGTGACAGTAGTTCAGGACGTCATCGGCTGGAGAACAACGAGAAGCATTTTGGAATATGCGTCTACCAGTTTGTCGAAACTAGCGTAATAGCGACACGCTCACTTCTTTTTTTTTTAATTATAATATTCACTCGTCTCAGCCTGTGTGTGGACTAACAGCAAATTAGCAAGTCGTGCTCGAAACATTGAGCACTTCATGTAAGTTTACCAAGCGTACACTCAACGGGTCACCGATTTTGCTCGTCTTTCGCCTGACTGCAGCACATACCTTGATGTAACAAATTCTGCTTTGATAAGATGCGCTTTTCAAGAATTTTCGAAAAACCTTGGATCAAAAGCTAAGAACCTGTTGAATAATATACGAGAGCGCCAGCAGTCGAGAAACGGGGTTAGAGTAACCGACTAAGGCGGCAGACCAGAATTATCCTCTCTAACCTCAACCTTTCTTTTTGTTATTTCCCACCCAACACTTGTTCGCCTAGAACAACAACAAGTGTAGATGAATAGTAAGGAATCTTGAGAACAATTATCGATACACTCATGACGCGTATCGCAGTGAAGTCATAGAGTACTCCTGGTTCGAATCAACTACACGGTACTTTTACTGATTAAGCAGTATCAATGGACAGCAACTGTGTCCCCTATTCCTTCAACGGGCGGGGTTTATCTTATCCTACCTGCTGTGCTGTCAACTGCTGCGTTTCGATACCAGAAGTGATACTTTTGTTAGACAACAGTTCATTAACTGCTCGGGCGCTCGTACGTAACTGTGCACTGGAAAGATTCGCTCACTGTGTTTTGTAAATGGAGTCGTTATCAGGTTCTTCAACGGCAACTAAAGAATCATCATACAGGTGCCTGGTGACAGATTAGGAAAAAACACAACTGATGAGACCCGATCGCAGTACCATGAAGGCTTACAATGTGTGCAGTCTGGCACGTTGGCCGGTTGTGCTACCTTCAATGCTCGATGGTTAGTACTCTAGTAAGGTATTCAACACGTTCGTAGAAAGTTCAACTCTAAATTCGCAGAAAGCCTTGAAGAAGCACATTATTTCTTTCTTGTCTCAGACGTTATGTCTGGTTAAAAATGGAAGGTGACGCGGACCTGGATCAAGCGTGCCTTCCTTTTAACTGTACGGTATATGTTACATTGCATTTAGGAACTTTCGGGTAATTCAACAAGTGTCAATAATTACAGATTTCTGTAGTTGTATATGTAAGTTTGGATGTAGCTGTATTCCATTGATGTACTGGTGGATATTGTGTGGTATGACTCCTGTAGTTGATAGTATAATTGGTATAATGTCAAATTTATCCTGATGCCACATGTCCTTGACTTCCTCAACCAGTTGGATGTATTTTTCAATTTTTTCTCCTGTTTTCTTTTGTATATTTGTTGTATTGGGTATGGATATTTCGACTAGTTGTGTTAATTTCTTCTTTTTATTGGTGAGTATGATGTCAGGTTTGTTATGTGGTGTTGTTTTATCTGTTATAATGGTTCTGTTCCAGTATAATTTGTATTCATCATTCTCCAGTACATTTTGTGGTGTATACTTGTATGTAGGAACGTGTTGTTTTAAAAGTTTATGTTGTAAGGCAAGCTGTTGATGTATTATTTTTGCTACATTGTCATGTCTTCTGGGGTATTCTGTATTTGCTAGTATTGTACATCCGCTTGTGATGTGATCTATTGTTTCTATTTGTTGTTTGCAAAGTCTGCATTTATCTGTTGTGGTATTGGGATCTTTAATAATATGCTTGCTGTAATATCTGGTGTTTATTGTTTGATCCTGTATTGCAATCATGAATCCTTCCGTCTCACTGTATATATTGCCTTTTCTTAGCCATGTGTTGGATGGGTCTTGATCGATGTGTGGCTGTGTTAGATGATACGGGTGCTTGCCATGTAGTGTTTTCTTTTTCCAATTTACTTTCTTCGTATCTGTTGATGTTACGTGACCTAAAGGGTTGTAGAAGTGGTTATGAAATTGCAGTGGTGTAGCCGATGTATTTATATGAGTGATTGCTTTGTGTATTTTGCTAGTTTCTGCTCGTTCTAGAAAGAATCTTCTTAAATTGTCTACCTGTCCATAATGTAGGTTTTTTATGTCGATAAATCCCCTTCCTCCTTCCTTTCTGCTTAATGTGAATCTTTCAGTTGCTGAATGTATGTGATGTATTCTATATTTGTGGCATTGTGATCGTGTAAGTGTATTGAGTGCTTCTAGGTCTGTGTTACTCCATTTCACTACTCCAAATGAGTAGGTCAATACTGGTATAGCATAAGTATTTATAGCTTTTGTCTTGTTTCTTGCTGTCAATTCTGTTTTCATTATTTTTGTTAGTCTTTGTCTACATTTTTCTTTTAGTTTTTCTTTAATATTTGTATTATCTATTCCTATTTTTTGTCTGTATCCTAGATATTTATAGGCATCTGTTTTTTCCATCGCTTCTACGCAGTCGCCGTGGTTATCCAATATGTAATCTTCTTGTTTAGTGTGTTTTCCCTTGACTATGCTATTTTTCTTACATTTGTCTGCTTCAAAAGCCATATTTATATCAGTGCTGAATACTTCTGTTATCTTTAGTAATTGGTTGAGTTGTTGCTGCCAGTAGTTTCAGATCATCCATGTATAGCAGATGTGTGATTTTGTGTGGGTATGTTCCAGTAATATTGTATCCATAATTTGTATTATTTATCATGTTGGATAGTGGGTTCAGAGCAAGGCAGAAGCAGAAAGGACTGAATGAGTCTCCTTGGTATATTCCACGCTTAATCTGTGTTGGCTGTGATGTGATATTATTTGAATTTGTTTGGATATTAAGTGTGGTTTTCCAATTTTTCATTACTATGTTTAGGAACTGTATCAATTTAGGATCTACTTTGTATATTTCCAATATTTGTAGTAACCATGAGTGGGGTACACTATCAAAAGCTTTTTGGTAATCAGTGTATGCATAGTGTAGCGACCTTTGTTTAGTTTTAGCTTGATATGTCACCTCTGCATCTATTATCAGTTGCTCTTTACATCCTCATGCTCCTTTGCAACAGTCTTTTTGTTCTTCATTTATAATTTTGTTCTGTGTTGTATGTGTCATTAATTTCTGTGTAATGACTGAAGTTAATATTTTGTATATTGTTGGTAAGCCTGTTATGGGGCGATATTTAGCTGGGTTTGCTGTGTCTGCTTGATCTTTAGGTTTCAGATAAGTTATTCCATGTGTAAGTGTATCAGGGAGCGTGTATGGGTCTGCAATGTAACTGTTAAATAATTTAGTTAGATGTGAATGTGTTGAGGTGAATTTCTTTAGCCAGAAATTTGCTATTTTATCTTCACCAGGGGCTTTCCAATTGTGAGTAGAATTAATTGCTTGGGTGACTTAATGTTGCAAAATTATCACTTCAGGCATTTGTGGTATCATCTTGTATGTATCTGTTTCTGCTTGTATCCACCGTGCATGCCTGTTATGTTGTACCGGGTTTGACCATATGTTGCTCCTGAAGCGTTCCATGTCTTATGTTTGGTGGATTGTCTATTTTAATGTGTGTGTTATCTATTGTCTGGTAAAATTTCTTTTGGTTTGTGTTGAATGTTTGGTTTTGTTTCCTTCTATTTTCACTTTTTTTGTATCTTCTAAGTCGTTTGGCCAATGCTTGTAATTTCTGCTTCTTTTCATCTAATTGCTCTATCACTTCTTGTTGTGAGATTTTACCTAACCTTTTTCGTTTTTTTTCTGACATTTCATTCCTTATAAATTGTGTTAGCTGTCTGATGTCTTTTCTCAGTTTTTCTATTCTGATCTGTAGCCTGTGTTGCCATGCTGGTTTTGTGGGTCTCTTCTGTGTGTTGGTTGGTTCTGATCTCTGCCTAGTGTGTATATTTACTGTAGTATATTTACTGTAGTGAGTGCTCCTATATAAACCAGTAGTTGTAACTCTTCCATAGTTGTGTTTTCATTTATTTTGTTGTGTATGATTGTGTCGATAGTTCTTATTGTTGTTTCGACTTGTGGGTTATTTGGCGGTCTATGCAAGAATGGTCTAATATCTGTATTTGTGTCTTTGTATTCTATATATGTCAGCTGAAATTTTTCATCTATATCTAACATGAGTGTCACTTCGTGTTCTATTTGTGCTTGTTCTGGTGGCTGTCTTAAGATTTCGTTTTCCTCTGATTGTTTAATTGATGCGTGTTGTTCTTTGTTTGTTTGCTCTGGGATGTTTGAGTCCATTACTGTATTTTCTTCTTCTTCTGATTGCACATTATTTTGTTCCAGTATTTGTTGCACTTGTTGTTTGATGTTTTCTAATTCTGAATGGGGTATCCTGTTATTTTTGATTATTACACGGATCTGATCAGCTGGTCGTTGTTCTGTTAAAAATTTTAATTCTGGGTATATGGTAACAAATGTTGTGTATACTTGTGATCTGTATCCAGTTGTGTTGGTTCCTAGGTTTGTTGCTTGGTAATAACAGAACACGAGGTGTCGATTAACTTCATCTGACCATCTCATCCTCTGTCTTTGTTTTCCTTCTAGGGTGGTTGCAGGAAGCATATCCTGCAAAACACCTCTATTTGGATTTGAATCATTTTCCAGTTGGCTAGCAGTGTCGTTACCATTGTGGGCGCGCATAGGGTTCAAGCGTCGTCTCCGACCATGACGGCGCTTGTCCGAGGCTTCTTTAGTTCTGTCCTGAACCAACTAATCACACTAAAACGGGGGTTAGCCCTATTAGTGGTTTGTTCTTTTCGTCGCCTTTTACGACTGGCGACCGGAGGCCTATTCTTTTCCCGGGCCTCCACGGGAATAATAATAATAATAATAATAATAATAATAATAATAATTATTATTATTATTATTATTATTATTATTTACATATCTATCGTTACAGCAAACTACAACGTATAGTAACTGACTAAGTGCATGAGCAGTTCCATTCATATTGACAATTCTCGTGAACAGACAGTAGTAGTAGTAGTTGTTGTTGTTGTTCAGTCCAGAGACTGGTTTGATGCAACTCTCAATGCTACCCTATCCTGTGCAAGATTCTTAACCTCCCAGTACCTACCGCAACCTACATCCTTCTGAATCTGCTTAGTGTATTCGTCTCTTGGTCTCCCTCTACGGTTTTTACCCTCCACGCTGCTCCCTCCAGTACTAAACTGGTGATCCCTTGATGTCTCAGAATATGCCCTACCACCCGATCCCCTTTCTTCTAGTCAACTTGTGCCACAAACGCTTCTTCTCCCCAATTCTCATTAGTTATGTGATCTACCCATCTAATCTTCAGCTTTCTTCTGTAGCACCACATTTCGAAAGCTTCTATTCTCTTCTTGTCCAAACTATTTATCGTCCATGTTTCACTTCCATACATGGCTACACTCTATACAAATACTTTCAGAAAATATTTCCTGACACATCTATACTCGATGTTAACAAATTTTTCTTCAGAAACGCTTTCCTTGCCATTGCCAGTCTACATTTTATATCCTCTCTACTTCGACCATCAACAGTTATTTTGCTCCCCAAATAGCAAAACTCCTTTACTACTTTAAGTGTCTCATTTCCTAATCTAAAACCCTCAGCATCACCCGACTTAATTCGACTACATTCCATTATCCTCGTTTTGCTTTTGTTGATGTTCATCTTATATCCTCCTTTGAAGACACTGTCCATTCCGTTCAACTGCTCTTCCAAGTCCTTCGATGTCTCTGACAGAATTACAATGTCATCGGCGAACCTCAAAGTTTTTATTTCTTCTCCATGGATTTTAATACCTACTCCGAATTTTTCTTTTGTTTCCTTTAGTGCTTGCTCAATATACAGATTGAATAACATCGGGGAGAGACTACAACCCTGTCTCACTCCCTTCCCAACCACTGCTTCCCTTTCATGCCCCTCGACTCTTATAACTGCCATCTGGATTCTGTACTAATCGTAAATAGCATTTCGCTCCCTGTATTTTACCCCTGCCACCTTCAGAATTTTAAAGAGAGTATTCCAATCAACACTGTCAAAAGCTTTCTCTAAGTCTACAAATGCTAGAAATGTAGGTTTGCCTTTCCTTAATCTATTTTCTAAGATAAGTCGTAGGGGCAATATTGCCTCACGTGTTCCAATATTTCTACGGAATCCAAACTGATCTTCCCCGAGGTCGGCTTCTGTCAGTTTTTCCATTCGTCTGTAAAGAATTCGCGTTAGTATTTTGTAGTAGGATGCTGTAAATATAAGCAAAACTATACTGAATGTTGGGCTCTATAAGGTTTCCTTTCTGTGCAACGACCATGGAATATAAAATTATAAAGGATGTAGCAATCAGTCGCGGAAACATAATTCATTTATCTTGTTGCAAATCTATTTCGACTGATATCAGTCATCATCTGTGCATTTTTCTAACCGATACATGCCATAAGTGGAAGTACTGGCCTTGGCAGATTTCTATTATGATAGAAATCTGTGTGTGTGTGTGTGTGTGTGTGTGTGTGTGTGTGTGTGTGTGTGTGTGTGTGTGTGTGTGTGTGTTTTGGGTTTAAGGGCGCTCAACTACTGAGGTCATTAGCGCCCAGTCACAATTGTTAGAGCACATAGAATCTAGTAAAACTCAAGGGGGGGGGGGGGGGGGACACCAGAAAGTTCTTACAAAGATGCAGATAAAATAAGTGAAAGAGTTAGATGTCTTTGGATAAGCCAGTCAAAGTAATAAAACGAAAAACACGAGCAGTTGCTCGAGCGTCATCAGTTAAAATATCCTGTAAAGTAGATGGCAGAGGCAGGACAACACGAGATTGACTAAAACGGGGACACGACAATAAAACATGGCGCACTGTTAATACATGACCACAAGGGCACTGCGGGGCTGGGTCACCGGAGAGCAGGTAGCTGTGACTAAACCGGCAATGCCCAATCTGCAACCTGATCAGAAGGACCTATTCTCGCCGAGATGGTCGGGAGGAGGTTGTCCAAGCAGTTGGGAACGGTTTTACTTCCCGGAGCTTGTTTCCTTGAAGTGAGGACCAAGCATCCCACCACAACGACACAAGCCTCTTACAAACAACCCCACTAACATCAGATGACGGGACACAATGGGAGGCGGGCCGAGGCAGGACGACTGCAGCCTTGGCTGCAGCATCAGCAGCCTCATTCCCAGGCACTCACTCCTACATGGCCGGGAACCCACAGAAAGCTGACAGGAGAGCCACCATCAGCAAAAGAATGGAGGGACTGCTGGATCCGAGCTCCAAGGCTCTGAAGAGCACTGAGTGAATCACAGCAGAGTACATACGATGAATGGCGGTGGCGGCGGGCATACTGAACGGCCTGATGGAGAGCAAAAAGCTCGGCCGTAAAGCTGGAACACTGGTCGAGGAGCCGGTATTTAAAGGTGACGGCCCCGACGACAAAGGCACAGCCGACACCATCGTCAGTTTTGGAGCCATCCGCGTAAATAAAGGTGTGACTGGCAAGTCGCGCACGAAGTTCGACAAACCGTGAGCAATACACTGCAGCCGGAGTACCCTCCTTCGGGAGCGAGCTGAGGTCGAGATAAATATGAACCGGAGCCTGGAGCCAAGGTGGAGTCTGGCTCTCACCCTCTGTGTGTGTGTGTGTGTGTGTGTGTGTGTGTGTGTGTGAGTGAGAGAGAGAGAGAGAGAGAGAGAGAGAGAGAGAGAGAGAGAGCGAGAGAGAGAGAGAGAACACGCGCGCGGCTGTGGGTGGGGAGAATATGTAGCGTTTGCCCTAGTTGGCCGTTTCGTGAAACACCTGGTTGTTTGGAGCGCGTTGAACAATCATTAGCACGTAAATGCCAGTTATGGACAGCATTTTCTGCAACATCTCTGAAACAATGATCATCACAAGGCAGTCTGAACAATGCCTCCGAATTTCATTAGCATCAAAACAGTCACCGATCCCTAGTGGGGAAACGGTGCACTTGTTATATTTCTGGCCAGATAAGAAATTGTCTTCTTCTATGTCCTCTAAACACACTAAAATTCTGTATGCGTGGTTTTTTTTCACCCCATATATGTCGAAGTTAGCAACTGCAAATAGTTCCTCATCCAAATCAATAAAAATAGACATTAAGAGGAAAAAACCTGTTACAACAAACAATATGCTCTCCTTTTCTCACAACTATTCTGAGACTTCTTTGTTGTCGGTAGGGGAACTACGACCCCAGTTCGTCGTAACATAATCTGGCTGGCTACCTAAATGTCCATACTGTCCGAATGGCATTTAGCATTCTGGTAATATGCCCTTTCTTCCATCGCTCTTCCTTAGTGTGACGTTATATCAAATTCTACGCCATCTGAGCGGTGTGATATTCTTTTTCAGTAGATTGTAATCCGTTTGTTCTCCAAGTTCGGCGAAACAGGTTCTTGTTCCAGCTGACTCCAACGTACTATTTCACTATCATCCACTTAGTTCGTGGGCGCGCTCACACACACACACACACACACACACACACACACACACACACACACGCGCGCGCGCGCGCGCGCGCGCCCCCGAGGGAGGACTAACCTCCGGCGGGAGGGGCCTCACAATCTGTGATATGGCGCCTCAAACCGTGCGGATATGTACATTAGTATGATCAGCAAAAATGATTAGTATCTGAACCACGTCGGCCTGCGGGTCAACATCGACATCGCGGCGCAACACCACCAACCGGTAAAATGTGCCTGCGGATCTCATTGTTGCTATAAACCGAAGGTAATGGATCAGTGTGACTTGAGTTGATGTGCAAGACGCATCGGAGGCGTATGCGCAAACCGCACCATCGAATTAAAGAGTTTGAAAGAGGACTCATTATTGGCAAGAGAGAATGTGATGCATTCGTCCGGGAAAATGCTGTTCAAAGTGCGACTAACCGTTTCGTGAGTGCAATGGGTGTGTGCGGAATGGTTCACGAAAGGTCATGGAACAGGACGAGATGGGTCAGGTCGCCCCACCCAGACTACCCGAGGAAAGATCAACATCTCATTCGAATGGCATTGCAGAACAAATCTGCGTCATCCTCGGCTCTCGTGCACGGTGGAACAGTGTGACACACCGGACACTGTCAGGGGTGACTGTCCGTCGCCGTTTATTACGGTATGGGTTACTTGCACGTCGTCCATTTTTGACGAATGTGCAGAAACACCGTAAATGGCAATGGTGTGTGGAACGTCATCACTGGGGACATGAAAGACATCGGACAGTGTTTTCGGACGAATCTTGGTCCTGTTTGTTTGAAAATGATGGCCGCATTTTGGTTCGCTGCAGACAGGAGCAGCATCATCACAGTGACTGTGTTTATGTCATTAACATATACTGCAGGACATCAAGCTCAAAATTGGCCATAAATTAAAAAAAAATTCGTCTCCCTACGAAATACCAATACTTTTCTCAATTGATGGCCAATTTTGAGCTTGGTCTTCTGCAATATGTGTTAATGAACAACTTAGTTTGAAAAGTCGTAAAAGGTCGAAACCTGGGTCGTAATTAAATACACAACAATACAGAGGATAGTGCGACTGCAGGGACTATCTCGCGCACGCCTCCCGCGAGACCCACATTCTCACCTTGTATATCAACACTCTACATTCGTATTCGTAGTGTCCCACCGCAACACACTCATTACTCGTGGAAGACATTCTTACCAAGTCCCATAAGAGTTCGGGGAATATGTATGCATCCGCACAGGAGGAGGAGGTCACGGACGGTATTGCCAGAACAGACATCATTGATGACCTGCAGCCATCTAGAACGAAATTAGAATTAATTTTAATACTTTCAGCTGCTGACGGGCGTTGATAAATATCAACGGGGACAGGAGGCGTGCGCGAGATAGTCACTGCAGTCGCACTATCCTCTGTGCCCTCGGTGGCTCAGATCGATAGAGCGTCTGCAATGTAAGCAGGAGATCCTGGATTCGAGCCCCGGTCGGTGCACACACTTTCACCTGTCCCAGTTTATATATATATGAACGCCCGTCAGCAGCTTAAGGTATTGATTTAATTCTAATTTCGTTCTAGACGGCTGCAGGTCATCAATGGTGTCAGTTCTTTCGGACATGCCACAAAAACAGACACCATATCCATATAAGTATATGTCAATGACATCCTGCGACCCGTAGCTACACCCTTTCTGCACAACACCGCAGACGCCATTTTTCAGCAAGGCAACGCACGACCACATGTTGCTGCACGAACACGCGCCTTTTTGGTGTCGCGGGATGACAGCGTTTTGGCCTGGCCCGCCATATCACAGACTTGTCGCCAGTCGAAAATGTGTGGGACATGATGAAACGATGTGTGCAGCGCTATGACCCAACGCCATCCACAACAGATAAACTTTGGAACCATTCGCGCCTTTTAGGCGTCGATGCCATCACGCGTGGAAAAAGTTATCAGGGCCCTCGATGGACCCTGTGCCTACTAGGCAACAGGACACATGCTCAACCGAGGTGACTGAAATGCTGATCATTTCTGCAGAACATACTGATGTACATGTCCTGTGAATACGAGCGTCCTGTATCTAATCTTTCAAGGTGTTCTACATTTTTTTCTGAACAGGAGTGTACTTAAGAAATGCAGAGTTTGTAGAAACTTTAGGAATAATGTTGGCTGCACTTATAAAAATAGCTGGTGTTTCATGTAAACTTCAAAAGAGGGAAATACCACTGACACCAACAGTTAAACGGATAAGAAGAATTGTTAGAGTATCTCAGTCACTGCAGCAAGCATGATACCGAAGTAGCTAACAGTATGACTAAATTAAGTAAATTCCAATCTGTGCCTGTATTAAGGTCCAATAACATACGGGTCATTCATGCGGGACCGTTTTACAAGAGTCATGTTGACAATTTAGAAGCAAGGCTTAACTACTTAGCCTTCTTGCGTTGGAATTAATCAAATTTGCAAAATAGTAGTAGTTATAATGAGTTGTTCTGACTCCGACAGTGTTAGTCCATCTGAACGGTCCGAGAAGCTAGGTATAACTTATGGAGAAGGAAGTACTGTTTATCTCGGCAAACAATTTGTTATCTCAAACAGAAAAATAAGAGCTTTCAAGGAGTGCAAGGAATATAGAAATAATGAAGGGAAGCCTCGTGATCTGCTTCCAGTGCCTCGCGCTTCGGACGCTACTGCTATAACAACAGATTAGTGTCAACGCTCATTTAGCTCCAAGAATTAGATTTTAACCCATTTAGGAATGCCTTTTTGATGTACCATGTGTCTCATTTGATATCCATCAATTTAACTGGACTTCCTCTGTTCAAACCGACCTACTGTCAAATGTGAAAACTTGTCTGGCAACAGGAAGGCAATCAGCAGAGGAAGTATTCTGTCGTAAAAGAAAAAGAGACGTCAGAGCAACGTACCTTAGAGCTGTTTGGAGAATTTTAAAGGATTATGTGAGTACCGGAAGTTATAATTTTCCAACTAAAGCCCCGCTAAAAAGATTATTGAAAACATAATTGACTGCACAGTTTTGGAGATTGCATGAACGCGAATGAACTACGAGTGTCTATGTGATGCAAAAGATACTACAAAGGGGGAAATATTAACACTTACAGATTTTGGCGGTAGCTAAGAAACAACAGCCGCACACTTTTTTTTTTTTAATTTGGGCAACTAACGGAACCACGCAACAGATATTCAGAGCATGCATTGGCTGAAATCTGCTTCTATTCTTTTGCTGCTGTTAGATTTGGTTACAGGACTATTAGGGGATACAGAGAAGAAGTAACAAACGTTCAGCAATTCCATTTACTGTCGACGGTTTTGTCGAAATCTGCAAATGCAACTAGTGTTTGTGTAACAAATAACAGTCAATGAGACGCTTGTACCGCACAGGAAAAACTAACTTCATTCCGTATATTACAAACAAACCGGATAAGTATGGTTCGAAGTTGTTTGTCCTGTGGGACTACACATCTTGAATGTTCCTAATTTAGAGGTATAGTGTGCTTTGCAACCAACAGCTCAATACAAAGTGTAAAATGCACTAACTGATATCTCCTCTCATCGTTTACTTGAACAACTGAAAAAAGTAATGTAACTTGCGATAATTAGCACACCAATTTTTGTTTAGTAATGTCTCTTTTGAATAATATAGTTGAAACAATGAGTTACAATAAGAATTACTGCCACATACAACAAGCATAGTTAGTCCCTCTATTTTTGGGGTTCAGAAATATATTATTCTCAGTGTCTCACGTTCCCAAGAGAAACAGGGTAATTATTTTGGTTTCTATTATCCACAGAGAATCTGCAGTTGGCCCTGAATGCAAAAAGCCCAAGATAATATATGGGACTGCCTAATCAGTTGTCAAGTACCTGCACACTATCAGAAAGAACAAGGAAAATATTACTGAGCTAATTTTTTAATTATAGAACACAGTAGGTAGAAACAGTCGATGAATTTCTACAATCACTGAAGAAAGTGGCAACAAAATACTACTAAAATTTGTGTGCAGAATATATGAGACTGGAGATGCGATCAGACTTTCGGAAAAAAATTATCCACACGATCGTGAAGATAGCGAGGGCACATAAGTGCCAGAGCTATCGCACTTTCATCGTAACAGCTCATGTGTCCAAGTTGCTGATATGAACAACAAATATAGAAGTTGGACAAAAATATGCGGATTCATAGAGTGCAGCAATCGATCGTCCTCTTTAGATTTTATTATGGAAATTCAGATTTCGGCTAGTAGCTAGACACTCTCAATGCGCTATTTTTTATTCTCAATGCATGTAAGAACCTGCTGTTCGGGCGTCAGTTACGGTATTCCAAGAACTCTGACTGACGCCCGAACAACAGGGACTTACATGCAATGAGAATAAAAAATAACGCATTGAGAATGGCTAGCCACTAGCCGAAATCTGGTTTTGCATAATAAAAAAGGACGACCGATTGCTTCAAATGGTTCAAATGGCTCTGAGCACTATGGGACTTTTTTTTTTTTTTGTGGTTTTAGGGCGCACAACTTCAACGGTCATTAGCGCCCAGACTACGTTAAGAATGCACCGCGAGTCACAAGTTTAAAACAGCAACGAAACGGAAAACACGATAAAAGACAGACTGACAGGCATAGGATTAAAAAAACAGCATAATCAAATGTCCTTAGAGAGGGTTGTCAAGTTGATAAAATGAAGAACGCGAGCAGCTGCTCGTGGGTCATCCGCTAAAATTGCATCTAGAGTACATGGCAGGCCAAGATCAAGGCGCAGTGTGTTAAAATCCGGACAGGACGTTAAAATGTGGCGGACCGTCAGCAATTGCCCACATGGGCAGAACGGCGCCGGCGCAGCCGTCAGCAGATGGCGATGGCTGAACCGGCAGTGTCCAATTCGTAACCGGGCCAAAACTACTACCTCCTCCCGCCGAGAAGGGCGTGAGGAGGCCGTCCAAGCCGCGGGAAGAGGTTTCAAGGCCCGAAGCTTGTTGTCTGTAAGCGCAGCCCAATCGGCATGCCACAGCGATAAAATGCGCCGACAAATGACCCTGCTACAATCTGACGAAGGGACACAACAAGAAGCTGTCCGAGGCTGGAGGACCGCAGCCTTGGCTTCGTTCCCAGGGATACCGACATGGCCAGGAACCCACATAAAGCTAACCGGAGAACCGACGTCCACCAGCTGCTGAAGAGAGCGTTGGATCCGGTGCACGAAAGGGTGAACCGGGTACGGATCACTGAGGCTCTGGATGGCGCTCAGGGAATCGGAGCAGATGACATAAGCAGAATGTCGGTGGCGGCAGATGTAAAGAACAGCCTGGTAGAGGGCAAAGAGCTCAGCTGTGAAGACCGAACAATGGCCATGGAGCCGGTATTTGAAACTTTGGGCCCCGACAATAAAAGAACACCCGACCCCATCATTGGTCTTAGAGCCATCTGTATAAATGAAGGTCATATTAATGAACGAAGTTCGACAAAACGGGAGTGGTAGACCGAACCGGGGGTAACCTCCTTTGAGAGCGAGCTGAGGTCAAGGTGAACGCGAACCTGAGCCTGGAGCCAAGGTGGCGTGTGGCTCTCGCCCACTCGAAAGGTTGCAGGGAGTGAAAAATTAAGGTGTTGAAGAAGGCGACGAAAGCGAACTCCAGGGGGTAGCAGGGCAGAGAATACAACCCGTATTGACGGTCGAGAGAGTCGTCAAAAAAGGAACGATAAGACGGGTGGTCGGGCATTGCCAGTAGCCGACAGGCATACCGACAAAGCAGTATATTGCGCCGGTAGGTGAGTGGCAATTCACCAGCGTCAGCATGAAGACTCTCGACGGGACTAGTATAAAACGCTCCGATCGCAAGTCGTAAACCCCGATGTTGTGTGGAGTTGAGGCGGCGTAAGATGGATGGCCGTGCAGAGGAGTATACGAAGCTCCCATAATCCAGCTTGGAGCGGACGATCGACCGATATAGGCGAAGTAGGACGGTTCGATCCGCTCCCCACGACATATCACTGAGAACACGGAGGACATTTAGAGAACGGGTACAACGGGCAGCCAAATATGACATGTGGAGACCAGCTAAGATTCCTGTCAAATGTGAGACCTAAAAATTTTGTTGTCTCCATGAATGGGAGAGCAACGGGACCGAGTCGTAAGGACGGTGGGAGAAACTCTTTATAGCGCCAGAAGTTAATACAGACCGTCTTCTCGGCAGAAAAACGGAAGCCATTGGCGACACTCCAGGAGTAAAGACGGTCAAGAGAACGCTGAAGACAGCGCTCCAGGAAACATGTACGCTGCGCGCTGCAATAGATGGTAAAATCGTCCACGAAAAGGGAGCCTGATACATCAGCTGGGAGGCAATCCATTATTGGATTGATCGCTATGGCGAAGAGAGCGACGCTCAAAACTGAGCCCTGTGGCACCCCATTCTCCTGGCGAAAGGTGTCTGACAGGACAGACCCACACGTACCCTGAACTGTCGAACCATTAAAAAGGAACGAATAAAAAGAGAGAGGCGACCGCGAAGGCCCCATGTATGCATGGTGCGGAGGATGCCCGCCCTCCAACAGGTGTCTTAAGCCTTCTCCAAATCAAAGAACACAGCCGCGGTCGGGCGCTTCCGCAAGAAGTTATTCATAATGAAGGTCGACAAGGTAACCAGATGGTCAACAGCAGAGCGGCGCCTACGAAATCCACATTGTACATTGGTAAGTATGCGTCGAGACTCGAGCAGCCAAACCAAACAAGAGTTAACCATTCGCTCCATCACTTTACAGACACAGCTGGTAAGCGAGATAGGTCGATAACTGGAAGGCAAGTGCTTGCCCTTCCCCGGCTTAGGGATCGGGACAACAATAGACTCGCGCCAGCATGCGGGAACATGTCCCTCAATCCAGATGCGATTGTAAGTACGAAGAAGAAAACCTTTACCCGCAGGAGAAAGGTTCTTCAGCATCTGAATATGAATAGAATCAGGCCCTGGAGCGGAGGACCGTGACCGGCCAAATGCGTTTTCGAGTTCCCGCATGGTGAATGGGACATTATAACTTTCACGATTCGAGGAGCGGAAGTTAGGTGGCCTAGCCTCCTCTGCCTGTTTGCGGGGGAGGAAGGCAGGGTGGTAATGAGCGAAGCTCGAAACCTCTGCGAAAAAGCGGCCGAAGGCGTTGGAGACATCCTCAGGGGCCACAAGGACGTCATTCGCAACCGTCAAGCCAGAAACTGGTGAGTGGACCTTAGTGCCAGATAGCCGGCGCAGGCTACCCCAGACAACAGAAGGAGGAGTAAAACTGTTGAAGGTGCTTGTGAAAGCAGCCCAGCTGGCTTTCTTGCTTTCTTTAATAATACGACGACACTGTGCACGTAATCGTTTATAATTGATACAATTCGCCACTGTAGGGTGGCATTTAAATGTGCGTAAAGCACGTCGACGAGCACGTAAAGCGTCTACATGCTGCGGTCCACCAGGGGACCGGTACGCGACGTGGAGAAGAAGTAGGGTGAGGGATGGAATATTCAGCAGCAGTGAGAGTGACTTCCGTGAGGTGTGCGACCTGACGATCGCAGTTTGATCCTGAAAGGTCGCCCTGGAAGAGAAGAGCCACCAGTCTGCTTTGGAGATGGTCCAACTAGATGAGCACGGAGAGGGGGTATGCTGCAGGAGATGGATAACACACGGGAAGTGGTCGCTCGAATATGTATCAGAAAGTGCATACCACTCAAACCGGCGTGCAAGTTGGGTAGTACATATAGAGAGGTCTAAATGGGAATAGGTGTGAGATATGTCCGAAAGAAAAGTAGGGGCGCCAGTATTGAGGCAGACAAGATTGAGCTGGTTGAAAAGGTCTGCTAACAGGGAGCCCCTCGGGCAGGATGCTGGAGAGCCCCAAAGGGGATGGTGGGCATTGAAGTCTCCAGTTAACAAAAATGGTGCAGGTAGCTGAGCAATAATTTGCATCATGTCTGCCCTGGTAACGGCTGACGACGATGGAGTGTAAATGGTACAAATGGAAAATGTAAAAGTGGGGAGAGTAATTCGGATGGCAACTGCCTGCAGGCCGGTGTGCAACGTGATGGGATCGTAGTAAATATCATCCCGGACCAGCAACATAACCCCTCCATGAGCCGGGATACCTACCACAGGTGGTAGGTCAAAACGCACAGAGGTGTAGTGTGCCAAGGAAATTTGATCGCATGGGCGTTTCCTGGAGGGCTACCACGAGCGGACGGTGCGAGCGGAGCAGCAACTTCAAGTCCTCTCGGTTGGAGCGAATGCTGCGAACATTCCAGTGAATAAGTGCCATCGTAAGAAGAAAGGGAAGATGAAAGAAGGGGTCACCTCGAAGTCCGCTGAGGGCCTGGCTTCGAGCGAGCACTGCCGCCGCTATCAGTAGGCGGACAGTCATCGTCCACTGGTTCTATAGGTTCATCGGCCATCTTGGTAACATGGCCGGGAGGGGGAGCTTCCTCCGCCGGTGAACGGCCAGATGTTCGGCTACCAGCGGTGCGGCCAGGCGAAACGGATGACGGCCTGGGGCGGCAACCGCTGGGGGTCGCAGGAGAAGAAATGCGCCGTGGCGGAGAAGGAGAACTGTGCTTCCCATGAGCCTTCTTGGAAGGTCGTTTGGTGGAAGTACCGGTCGATGGCTGGGAGGTCGAGGTACGTAGGAAGTCTGCACGGGACGGTTCCTTCTTGAAGGCCCGTGCATCTGACTTCTGGGAGCAGCGTGGGCTTCCTACTAGCCAATAGCTTGCGAGCAGCCGAGGTGGACACTTTCTCTTTGACCCGAATTTCTTGGATACAGCGTTCTTCCTTATAGACGGGACAGTCGCGGGAGGATGCTGCATGGTCACCTTGACAGTTCACACAACGAGGAGACGGAGGTGGACAGTCACCCTCATGGGCATCACTGCCACAAGTGACACATTTAGCCGCATTGGAACAAGACTGTCTAGTGTGATTGAAACGCTGACACTGGCAGCAGCGCGTAGATGTCGGGACATAGGGGCGAACAGAAATAACCTCGTAGCCCGCTTTGATGCGCGATGGCAGCTTAACACTATCGAAGGTCAAGAAAAGTGTCCGGGTCGGTACAAGGTCATTGTTGACCTTTTTCATGACCCTATGGACAGCCGTCACGCCCTGCTCAGCGAGGAAAGATTGGATCTCCTCGTCAGTCAATCCGTCGAGGGATCTAGTATAGACCACACCACGAGACGAATTAAAAGTTCGGTGAGCCTCCACCCGGACAGGGAACGTGTACAGGAGTGTGGCTCGAAGCAGTTTTTGTGCCTGAAAGGCGCTCTCAGTTTCTAGTAACAAGGTACCATTACGCAACCTCGTACAAGACTTAACAGTACCGGCTATGGCATCTACGCCCTTCTGGATAACGAAAGGGTTGACAGAGGAAAAATCCTTCCCGTCCTCAGATCGAGAAATGACGAGGAACTGTAGGGTAGGCGGTAGTACTTTTGTCACTGGCGGCTGGTCATGTTTCCGTTTGAGGGCAGAAGTCGAGAGAGAAGAAGAGATATCCATTGCGGAGGAATCCCCCATGATTGCCAGCGTCTCCGATGGCGCGCTCCTTCCTTATGGGGACCCTCTGAGAGGGCACTCCCGCCTTAGGTGAATGTTTACACCTCAGGTCACACCTCCCGAGAAACAGACGGAGGGACCAATCGGCATGGTCAGAAGGTATCAGCTCAGGCAATCACCCCTCCCTGGGCCTGGCTTTTACCAGGGGGTACGTGCGTGCCTTACTTGTCTACCCAGGGCGGGGAATTACGCGTTACCCCGTCACCGGCTACGCGTGCGAACGCGTGGGTCGGCCTTCAGGCGCGCACAGGGAGGAAGGCAAGGAGAAGAAGGCAAGGAGAAGGAGGCAAGGAGAAGGAGGCAAGGAGAAGGAGGCAAGGAGAAGGAGGCAAGGAGAAGGAGGCAAGGAGAAGGAGGCAAGGAGAAGGAGGCAAGGAGAAGGAGGCAAGGAGAAGGAGGCAAGGAGAAGGAGGCAAGGAGAAGGAGGCAAGGAGAAGGAGGCAAGGAGAAGGAGGCAAGGAGAAGGAGGCAAGGAGAAGGAGGCAAGGAGAAGGAGGCAAGGAGAAGGAGGCAAGGAGAAGGAGGCAAGGAGAAGGAGGCAAGGAGAAGGAGGCAAGGAGAAGGAGGCAAGGAGAAGGAGGCAAGGAGAAGGAGGCAAGGAGAAGGAGGCAAGGAGAAGGAGGCAAGGAGAAGGAGGCAAGGAGAAGGAGGCAAGGAGAAGGAGGCAAGGAGAAGGAGGCAAGGAGAAGGAGGCAAGGAGAAGGAGGCAAGGAGAAGGAGGCAAGGAGAAGGAGGCAAGGAGAAGGAGGCAAGGAGAAGGAGGCAAGGAGAAGGAGGCAAGGAGAAGGAGGCAAGGAGAAGGAGGCAAGGAGAAGGAGGCAAGGAGAAGGAGGCAAGGAGAAGGAGGCAAGGAGAAGGAGGCAAGGAGAAGAAGGCAAGGAGAAGAAGGCAAGGAGAAGAAGGCAAGGAGAAGAAGGCAAGGAGAAGAAGGCAAGGAGAAGAAGGCAAGGAGAAGAAGGCAAAGGAAAGAGTAAGGAAGACAGATGGAGAAGAACAAAGAAAGGAACCAACCAAAGAAGGAAGAAACGAGAAGTGAAAAACCAAAAAGACCACAAATATAGGTCGTGGGACCGTCCGTCTCCGGACGCAGGCGCTAACTACCCCCTTGAGGGGGATGGACTCCTTTTAGTCGCCTCTTACGACAGGCAGGAAGACCTCGGGCCTATTCTAACCCCCGGACCCGCAGGGGGGACTATGGGACTTAACATCTATGGTCATCAGTCCCCTAGAACTTAGAACTACTTAAACCTAACTAACCTAAGGACATCACACAACACCCAGTCATCACGAGGCAGAGAAAATTCCTGACCCTGCCGGGAATCGAACCCGGGAAGACCGATTGCTGCACTAATAAAATAGTCACATGCAGACGCTGAGAGCATCCACTTTCCAAATGGAAGGTAACCTGATAAATGCGTATGTTGGCCAGCCTGCAAGTGGTGCTGTTGCATCTGACCATAAACGGCACCTGTGCAGTGCACTCAACACATTTGCAACGTCAGTCGTGGTCAGGACAGCGTTCCGTGTAGTTATGAGTCCATTATGGCGGAACTAAGTGAATTCGAACGTGGGGAGATTGTTGGTACCTGTATGGTAACCAATGGAGCCGAAATGTTTGGTGTTTCAGGAGGCACTATACCGAAGATTTATATAGCATACAGGCAAAGCGGAGAATCATCATCCACTAAGTCACAACGCGGACATAAGTGTGTGTTAAGTGACCGGGACGTACTGTCATTGAAGAGGATGACGAAAAATTGGACAACAGCTGCAATAGGCGCTGCAGAACTGAATGTCGCACTCGTGAAATCTGTCAGTACCAAAACTACACGAAGGGAGATCCGTAAGCTGGAAATCGCAAGGCGAGTTGCAATTCCAAAACTACATTTCAGTGATGGAAAAGCCGTAATAGGGAGGCGTGGTGCCACCGAAGCCATAAAACCTGGCCTGTGGAGCGATGGAAGATGGTCATTTGGTCGGATGAGCCTTGTTTCACACTATTTCAAACTTGTGGCCGAGTTTATGTCTGGCGCACGCCGTTCCAAACCTATTATACATACTGCTTGCTGCAGAAAGTGAAACGTGGTGGTTCGGTGATTATTTGGGCAGTCATACTGTGTAATTCCATGCGGCCCATAGTTACTCTGCAACGTCGCATGACTGCCGACGATTGTCTGATCATTCTGGCTGATCAGGTCTATCCCAAGGTACAATGTTTGCTTCCCAATGGTGACACTGTGTTCAAAGACGACGAAGCCCCTGTTCAAACGGCTCGCATCGTCCATCACTGTGGTTTCGTTAGCACGAGGATCATGAATACATGCCCGAAGGAACTGTATTTCTGAGCAACACGGGCACTGCATTATCTTATTTATCCGCCGACACCGGGCACGCGAGTTTCAATTACGATATCTCACCTGTATGGGAGTACACATATGAATGTACGAATGTACGTTACCTACACATGGTTGACGACATATCGAAGTTTGGGTCTGGCCGTGAGTCTTGCTCGGATAGCAATGGTCAGAGGAGCGCTCGCGATGGCCTAATACCAACACGACCGCTCGCGACATGAGGGAAATCCAGGTTCGAATCCCCGTCCGGCATAAATTGTCATTGAATTATTGAGTTTATAGGTGTCCACGAATACATTTAATGTAAAAATGGTTTAAGACAGGGACATAAGTCTTTCGTCCCTACTTTAAATGTATACGTTGAAAAAGCAACGACGGAAATAAAGGTTCAAGAACGAGACAAATTTAGGGTGTAAGAATATTAACGATAAGATTCGCTTATGATTTTGGTATCCTCAGTAAAAGTGAAGAAGAAATACAGTACGTGTTGAATGGAATTAACCGTCTAATCAGTACAGAATATGGATTAACAGTAAACCAAAGAAAGACGAAAGAAATGATGAGCAGCGGATTGAGATTAGCGATGAACTTAACATTAAAACTGAAGACCACGAAGTAGATGAAGTGAGGGAATACTGCCACCTTGAAGCAACGTAACAAATGACAGATGAAGGAAGAAGAACATAAAAAGCACACGGACACAGGCAGAGTGCATTCCTGCCCAAGAAAAATCTACTAGTATCAAACATATGCCTTAATTCAAGGAAGAAATTCCAGAGAATTGACGTTTGGGCAAAGCAGTGTGAGGTAGTGAATCATGGACTGTGGATAAAATTGGAAAAGATGAGAATCCACACGTCAGAAATGAGGTGCCGTGAAGGATGTTGAAAAATAGATCCACTGATAAGGAATAAGGAGGCAGTCCGCAAAACCTGCGAAGAAAGGAACATACGGGATATGCTGGCATGAAGGGATAGGTTGACAAGTGCTAATAATCAGGACGTAACTTCAGAGGTACTGGAGCAGTGGTGGTCAAGCTGCGGTCTGCATGCCGACCGATTCAAGTATTCGTGCGGTCTGCGGTTCTCGACCATATTTTATAATATTATGGATACAGCAACTAACAGCCGTACCCCAAAACGTCAGATGACATTAACAGCTCTTTCCTGCTCACAAGCAGTAATCAATAAAAATACTTAACACCGACAGTAGTTTTTAAAGACGTGCTTAATATTAATTTTCGTCGAGGAATTCGGCCGCGAGCGAAGTAGCCGCTTACCTCAGGGTGGAGGGGTAAGCAGCGCGGCCATCGCGGGGTTGAGAATGTGAGAGAGGAATGTATTTTTTTGTTTATCTTCCACTGCTGGTAACGCATGTACGTGTGTGCCTCGTACCGATCAGCTGCCATAGCATAAATTTCAAACGGAAGAAACGTGGAATCGTGAATGCTCATTACCGAGACGGTCAAATTCAAACGCGATACATATTTTTATCAAAGAATACGAAATTATGCTGTAATACAACGCAATCAGTAGGGAAAAAAACGACATTCAAAACATTTAGTATGTACTTGTGATCGCGATGCATATTGCATAATCAATTTAAATGTAAGTGCACTTACTGTTACTCATCAATTAATCACCTGCTCACAAAACAGAAAACTTCGCAATAACAGTGTCACAGCTTTGGGGTCTGAGGATGGCAGGCGTAACAGCCGACACAAAAGGTTCCCAATGGCGCCGTCTTCTGATGGTAACTACCTGGGGGATCGGCAGCCAGCTTATCGCGCTCTTAATATAGTTAGACTACTGGGAGCTCATAACGTACTAATTTATGTAAGTTAGTAATCAATAAAAAGAGTGGTACATATGCGGCCTGGGACGCTGCCCCACCATGTCAGTACTGGCTCTTGAGCAAAAATGTTTGACGACCACTGTACTAGAGGGAGTCAAGGAAGATGAATATTATAGAAGACAGAGATTGGATACATCCGCAAATAACTGAGGACTTCGAGTGCAAGTCCTGCTCTCATACGAAGAGACTGTCAGAAGAGAAAAATTCGTGGTGTTCCGCGTCAAACCAGTCAGAAGACTTATGACCCAAAAACGAAAAGTTAAAATGCTACTAAGCAGTACACACTGAGGAGACTCACTCAAATACCGCAGACATTTTTCGAAAAACCTATCACGTTTTAGTACATTTGAAAAAAAATGCCTAAAGATACTTTTCCCAGGGAAATAAAAAGACAAGCCGAACAATCGACCAACACAGATGAAGATGTGTTTGACTTGTAGGAAATAAGAACATCGTGACAAAAATTACACCGAGTGTACGTGAAAGATCGGTATGTAAAGACCACGAGTTTACCGTGACTGCTTGCAAAAGGTGCGGGCAATGTAGATGATAAAGATGTAGGGAAGCTGTAATTGTCATTTCAAAGTTTGTTTAGTATGTTTGTTGTTAATTTGCATGTAATTTTTTGCGGAAGACTAATACCTATTTATACGAATATTTTATTAACATTCTGATATTATATGGCAGCATTTCAGAGTGGTGTAAATACTCAACGCGTGAGCTTACGACGCACATTTTGACGAGTGTAGTTAAAAGTTAATTATAAACGAAATGTCAACTCCCAATGTAACAGAATTGATCAGTCTGCCAAATATTTTATACAGTGACTTACACCTGTTCCATAAATAACGTAACGGTGCCGCAGCACACCACTAGCCTGCCAAAGTAATTCTAACAGATGGAGCGCGACTGCACGGGATCACGCCAAGGCAAAGGCTTCCATTAAGCAACAGAGACAATAACCGCCAGCAAAACAATACAGTATAGGGGAGTGATTGGGGTGAAGAATTAAATCATGTAGCTTGATATCTTGGTTCTTTCTAAAAAAAAATTCTGTTTTTCGTCAACTTCTTCAGACCTGAAGCTGAGTACATGAAAATGATCAAAATCGCCGCGTTTCGCAACAGCGTCTGCGTCAACTCAGTAGTGGTTGTTGTACCTCGAAGCGTTATGTCCGTCCTTATATACGATAAATAACAACGATCAATCCGCCGCTGTCCCATGAACTTCCCAAAACACTGACGATATAGTTCAGAAAAATTGAGGCCACTGTGACGTCTACAGTTTTCATAAATTAATGTCACTGCTCAGTTTCTGCCTGTACGTTAATCTCAGGGACGACTGTAGGGATTTTGGCAAACTTTTCACTTATAGTCTGAAACACGCTTTGAGTGGAATACTGCTCTGTAATGCTGTAACAGAGTGTCAATGTGACGAACTTCTCGTGTGTTTTGAACATGATTTGTTCACAGCTTGCTCAATGTGCGTCACATTTTTCAGCTGGTTTTACTAAATAATATGAAATTCTCGTCGACAGCAAAGAAAGCCCTAGTGTTATGCTCAACAAACTCCAGTGGCAGACATTACAAAAGAGGCGTTGTGCACCACGGAGGGGCTTACTGTTGCAATTACGCGTGAGCACTTTCGGGGAAAAGTATAACATATTACTTCCTTCCACATACATCTCACGAAACGACCAAGACGAGAAAATTAGAGAAATTTGACGCTTATCGACTATCATTCTTCCCACTCGCCAGTCGCAAATGGAACACGGAAACGGGGATCAGTTAGTGGCACCAGAAGACCCTCCGCCACACACCGTTTGGTGACTTTTAGAGTGTGATGTGGAGATGTTAGGTAAAGTGACTACTACGAAGGACCAACAGAGCCATCCAGTTTGACGAAGAGGCGTTGATGACACAAGAGCGTATTACAGCACACGCGGGTGAATGGTAGAAAGTGAGGAAAGAGGACAACGAAAATAGTTTAAGACATTAATTTACGTGAGTAAAGAGGCAGACATATTAATTACAACCAGAGACTAAGGTGCCCTACAAGCAAAATATGTATTTTTGATCAAAGTCCCACCAAGCCAAACAGAACATGTTCACGAACTCAGTTCGCAGCCCATAGCAGCAGAAACTACGTGAAGTTTACAGCAAGAAAGAAGAATCGTGTGGAAATAGATGTTTGCAGTTTATGTGTTGCTTCAGTTATGTCACCTACATCCCAGTGGCATGATTCTGGCAAGATTGCACGGTATCATAATAAACATAATACTCATAATAAACGAACTGATCATTCTGCAGCCCCACTGCCAATTCGCTATAATACATCATGTTTCAAACGTTCCAAGGGCCACTCTCGACTCTCGTACGTCAGGGAGGCGCTCCTGGTAAGAGAAGAGGTGAAAAGGAATCAGCTGGTACCAGGATGGACAGTGCTCTCTCCAACTACTAGTTTCATAGATCAACTTTATCGACAATTTCGGGGCGCGTGACAACGGCAGCAGCTTTGCTGTACTAACAGCAGATTGGCAGCCGAGGCTTTCAGACTCCTGCGTACGACGATCCACCCCAAACGGCAACTTTGTTACCGCAACCGACATATGTGTTAGATCAAGTAGGGAATCGTTCCTTCTTCGACACTGTCCAAATGCGATATCGCAGTGTCTGTGCTGTTCAGAAGTACGATGCAGTGTTCCATCGGACATGGATGGATGTGCCAAGGACTATCGCCGTTATGAAATACATGAAACGTATTCGCAGTTACGAAAACGGACAACCATCAGCTGTATAACGGAATTACAATGACAGTTTGAACAGTGGCTCTAACGCGGATTTCACGCTTATCGTGTTTGATTATTACCCGAGCACGCTCAACGGCCAAACACAAACTTCTACAGGGGATAGGCAAAATAATGTGAACACCTGTACTTATTTGGGAATGGTTTATTAATAAAGGGTTGGACCTCCATTTTCCCGTAATACAGCTGCGACTCTTCTTGGAATAATGGCATACAATGACTGTATAGTCTGCAGTGAAATGTTATCTCACACTACGATCAGGTCCTTTTCTACTACGGTAGTGACGAGAGGCGCATATCTTCTCCGGAGTCTGCGCTCCTGTGGCGCCGCCAAGGGTTCGATAATGTTCAAGTCCGGGGACTGTGCTGGCCAAGGAAGACGCTGCAGTTCAGTAGCCCGCTCCTCATACCACGACAGTTCTGTCATGGCTGTGTGAATGGGTGCATTATCGTCCGGAAATTTGGCATCATTGTTAGGGAACAATATCTGAATCATGGGGTGCACCTGGTCACCTAACATGTGCACATAATCGTTGGCTGTAACACGACATTTGAGAGTAATGATGGGATCAATAGAATACCATGATATGGCTGCTCACACCGTCGCACTTCCACCTCCATGTTAGCCGCTGGCATAAAGCAATCAGCATTGTAGGCTTCTTTTGGCGTTCTGAAGACTTAAACCCGGCCCGATGTTGGAAATAACGAAAACGTTGCGTCGGACCATATTACGTGTTTCCATTGATCAGCCGTCCGGGATTAACGTTCCTGGCACCCTGTTTTACGCTTCTTTGCGTTGGTTGTCGCCACTAATTGTTTCGGTATGGCAGTTCGGCCATGAATATTCGCTTTATGGAGTTCCCGGCGGACAATGTTGATAGATACTGGGTCTCTAAGATGGCTGCTGAGTCTGCAGTCACTTAGCCGCCGTAGTTTTGTGTTGTTTTGAAACAATTCGTTTTGGCGTACGACCACCTCTGTTATTTAGTTTTGATTTGCGCCCACTATTACATTTACACGATATTGTCTTTCCATGTTTTGTGTAGGCTGTCATCACTGTTGAAACAGTTGCTCTTGAAACATTCAACCAGTTGGCTGAGTTGGCTGTCTTGGTTACTGATGCTCCAGATAGTCGAGCCCCCATGATCTGCCCTCTTTGGAAGTGTTAGTCCGCACTAAACACGCACAGTCCAGCGTGACACGTGCCTTACCTGCGTTGTTGACCGTCTGACACAACCATCCCATTGCTAGCGCTGTTCATATTATTTTGCCTGTCTCCCGTACATATCGTCAACCACGCGACTACAACTGCACTCTCACATTTATTACGTATATACCCGTACAGGTGAGACATTTTAAACCGTAGTACTGGAATATACGTAATAAATGTACGAATGCAGGTTGTAGTCCCGTTGCCTGGCCTTGGAACGTGCTCGGATAGCCTAATGGTAACGTGACCGTTCCGAAAACCGGGTTCTAATCCCGATCCGGCGCAAATATTCACTGTCGTAATTTCATTATACAGCTGATGGCTGTCCATATTTTCTGGTACGAATACATTTCATGTGGTCCAGTAAGTCGCGTACTGGAACCGCTTGCATAGCAAAGGCCTTATACCGTGTACATCGCGTTAAGGACGTACTTTCTGACAACGTGCAGCTACCAAGGATGAGAAGAGGACTGTTAAAACCATTATCATCAAATGATGGAAGCAATCACAATCATTATATAAACACCGAAGTAACAATGCCACTTCTTTTTTTAAAAAAGAAAGGTATCACGCTTCGCTGGTGGAACCAGTTTCTAACACTCCACTGGGAATACGACAAAAAACTGCATCCTGCATCAAATTTGTGACTTCCTGTAAGCCCTACTTGGCGGTGGCTTCATGTTTAGGACTGGTTATTCAAGTCCGTGGAGGACCACATTTGTTGCCTCACGCAACCCGAAGTAAACGTGATTCTATTACGGAAACACAGATATGTAGATATTCTCTGACATATATTGACATGAATAAGGGACCCTGTCATGCCGTTATGACTATTCAAGGCGTTGGTTGGATAACTCGGGGCTCACTTACTTCTGGATTTAGACTATTTCCAGGTATGGAAATAGTATGTGTGGGTCATTCCGTGTAGTCTCTCAGAGGGTGATACAGTGACAATTTCAGAATTTAATCATAACTGTTACTTGGAGATATAAATGTCTTAATACTCGAAGAGCCAAACAATACTGTCCTATCTATAACCATTTTTGATAAACTCTGGTTTGAAAGCTCGCGGGTACGTACTTGGTCTTCAATCACGCACCAATTTCCGTATTTTGACCTACAGACCTCAACTTTTTTATGCGCTTAGTACGTAGGCCATTATGCTGTTACAATGCATATAAAGTACGATAAATCAGCTTTTTTATTAAGAATGTTGAGAAAAAACACTTTCCCATTCTGTACTTTCGTGATTTTCGTTTTTTACTGGGGCAGTACAGATTATAGCTTGTGCACTGTAACACTTGAGTCGCAGTATTAAGTATAAATAATAATGAAAAGCCGATTTTTATTGCCGTTACTAGTTCTATCTCCACTTAAAGATGACTCCATCGGGAAGAACAACATCAAATTTGATCCACTTCAAAGTTCTGGGAAACCGTTCTATCTGAACTTCATTTTTTGCTTAAATGTTTTCATATTTAGTAGCACTCTCAGATGCGAAGATAAATATCTTGTATCACTTTATTCATTGGCAAAAGATAAAATTAAAATGACACTTTCACATATCATCCACATTCGACACTATGAGAAATTGGTAAATAAAAATAATTTTTATATCTTGAAAAATCAAACCTAAAATACTTGTGATTGACTTTTAGGTCAGAGCCGTAAAAAGGTGAGAGATGGAAACATTTAGCAATGATTTATCTCAATGTATATTTTGTATTCGCGCCAGCACCGCAAGAATGTTAAGTTAATGTGGACTGTGATACTTAAACACAATTTTGATTACAATATCTTGCTGGAAAAGCCATATTTGATACGAACAATATAAACTTTATGACGCTTGTGTTTGTCGAATGCCTAATAAAGGACTCAGTACAAGATTTCAGTGCGCAGAAATCTGAAAAGGATCTGAAAGAGGTTGCCGGCATCATCAGCATCTACCAAATGACGCTGGTTTCGGGGTAAAAAATAAAAATAAAAAAAGTTTGTTTTGTAAACAACTCGCCTTACTTCTCTACATAGTCGCCTTTAAGGGATATACACTTGGTCCACCAATCCTCCAATTTTTTCGTTGGAAAAAAAAGGATCTGTCGAACACTACAAAATATTCGTTGCCTGCAACTATCACTTCCTCATTTGATAATTTCTACCCAAAAAGCCGAAGTTCTAGTTAGCGAGCAGGAAGTGGCTTGGGGTTACGTTTGGTTAAGAGTGGATGAGGAACCTATTCACCGTTGATGCTTGGGAGGGTGCATTATCCTGGTGAAAGAGCACCTTCCAGCGTTGGTCTTTTTTCACGCAACGCAAGTCTAAACGATCCAGCAATGAAGCATAATACGGTCTAGTTGTGGTTTTTCCTTTTTCCAAATAATCTCTGACAATTATTCCTTGGGAATACCAAAATGAAGTGATCACCACCCTGCCAGCTGACAATACGGTTTTTCCCTTCTTCGGTAAAGTTTCACCAGCCTTTGTCCATTGTTTCGACTGCCTTTTTGGCTCTGATGCGTAACAATAGACAAAGATTACATCAACAATCACAAATCGGTGTAAAAAGTCTACCGGATTGTGATTAAGAATCGCCAGACACTAAGTTGAAATGTTGTGCTGGATGCGCTTGTGGTCGACTGTGAGCAATCGGGAATCCACTTTGCACACAGCTTCTTCACACACCCTTCTCCGCGCACGGCATTATGCACTCGCTTAGTTGAGATGCCTACATGCTCAGCAATCTCACGTATTTTTATCCGGCAGTCTTGCATTACCGTATCATGAATTCCGTCAGTGGCTACCTTTGTGGCGACATCAATTGGACGCCCGAAGTGCGCTTCGTCTTCGGTACTTGTCCGATCATGTTTAAATTCAATCAATCATTTACTTTTCATTTACTTTGTAAATGATGGGACAGAGTCCAAGTGAACTCCATACGTTTCGGTTTTGGTTTGTACAACAGTTTCTAAGGAAAACCTTTAGTGATAGCACTAAACTCTGTTTTCTCTATTTCCAACCGCAGTCGACATACTGAGCAATTCAGACTGCTGTCAATAGCGAACTGTACGCCACGCGGGATTAGCCGAGCGGTCAGGCGCTGCAGTCGTGGGCTGTGCGGCTGGTCCCGGCGGAGGTTCGAGTCCTCCCTCGGGCATGGGTGTGTGTGTGTGTTTGTCCTTAGGATAATTTTGATTAACTAGTTTGTAAGCTTAGGGACTGATGCCCTTAGCAGTTAAGTCCCATAAGATTTCACACACATTTGAACTATACGCTGTACATTGTTGGAATTCTTTATAGCACCCCTTAAATAATGAAGCTTACTATCCAAGATGGCGCAACATATATCTTCCATTCTTTCATAGAAATTTACCAGACCTGTCAAACCACCCTCTTATTCATTAGACCTGTTCCCCGAGGAAAGATACGTACCGTTTTTTCTTGAGGTAAAGAAGGTTACAGTAATCATTTACTTTAGTATGTTGGAGATTTGGCTGTTTCTACAACAGCGAGGACAAACCGAAAAGTTTATTTTTTAACAGGGCGGAACACTATCGCTCTGGCACCTGCAGTGAATGCTGTAACTGCGTACATGCTCTTTATAGTAAGGGAGAGAAGCCTGTCATCTGGTGGATAGCACAATGAACATCTGTGAAAGGTTTATTAAAACCTCTATCCTACACGTAATTATAGGAAGTAAGCCAAGATTCTATGTGCACGTATGAAATATAACGTTGTAACAGTAGATGGTCGTTTTCAATAAAATCTTCTTTGTGCTGTGCCCAAGTTGAAATCCATCCTCTATGTTCATTAATGCGGAAGATATGCGATAATCTTGTGATAATGAAATAATCTTTTTGAAGCACCACGGACGATTTTACACCGCAGTTACTTAAAGAATGATCATTTCATTGATACATAGGTATAAAATGGTAGTATTAGAAGTGAAAATTATTTTAAACAAGATTTGAATGTCACCTCATTTGTAGGCAAGCAGGCTCTTTAAGACATAATAGGAAGATGAAGACATGTAATCAACGCCCCACACATGTGTCTCGTTTGGCAAGCGAAATCCTGCGCCGGAAGGTATTTTACGCCCAATTTCTTCGTTATCTCTAAGATGCCTGTGAAATTTAATTCAATTTTCTGTTGCGGAAAATTCGCCAAGTTTCCAGCGCTTAAATTTGACTCATTTTTATAATACTTGTAGAGTAGTGTTTTTCGTATACTTTCGTGGCGGAACACTTCCACATTATTAGGTGAAAACAATGCATCAAAATTTAAACAGTGTTCTGCGCACAATTTCTTTCCTCTTACCCCTTCCCTGTGCGTTTCACACACCGGCTTGGCAGACGCCAGCTACTCTGAAAAACCTGTTCACGTTATCAGTCGTGTAAGCAGAAGCGTGTCAGTTCGAAAATCCGTCTGCTTTACAAACAAGATAATAGAGTGCTGAGACTTGTAACCGACCCATCGCTGCCTCCCATCTCTTGAGTCACGCAGAACAGCTGAATCTAGGTAGACGCCAGCAGATTCAGACCACTGATAAAATGGATCCGGTATTCAAGCTGTTCCTCGCCTGGATGCAGTCATTTTATCCCAATTACAAGTAGCTGTATTTCATAAGGCAAACAGTTGTCTAAGTGTTACCTGTGTGCTTTACAAAGGAAGCATTCCTGTATCTGCCTTCAGCGATTTAAGGAAGCTACTCGAAACCTGAATCACGGTGAACGCAGCACTGGGATTTTAGACCCAACCCCATCGAATGCGAGTCCAATGCGCTAATTCTCAACCTTGTTCGGTACGGTTTTTCGGAGCTGGGGACACAATACATAGCAAACTGCTGGGGTAGCCTTGCATGACAAACCTCAAGTAGTAATTTGCTCGTCGAACAGTCAAAAATAAACTACAGACTAGAATCAAGCCATTCCAGAATATCAATAAAACTATCAGTGCCACGTCGGACGCAACAGCTGCGATTTTACACCGAGGCTAGTACTGTTTCGTCAACAGATGGGCAGTACAGCCACAGTGCGCCGGTTTATCATTACGGGACAGTTTTCCCAGTGTGGCGTTTGTGTCTTCGCATAATTTAAATATAGTCGAGACTTCACTATTCACGTAACACAGAAGATAACTTATTTTCTCCTCTTCACGTTTAAGCCGCCGTACAATTAAGAAAAAATATGTTTTACAACAAAGGTAAAGACTTAGTTTCTGCACAGGGACATTTTTTACAGGAATGTCGAACAACTATGAGATATCAATGAATTCAAACAGGACAAAACAGCACGAAAATAATTTCATACTGTGAGCAGGTGTTCATCCTTCGGTAACTGTGGTCACTCCTGATCGTGAAACAAACTGTAACAAATACAGTAGTCGACGCTGAAGGCTACGTAATTGGACTTGTCCCATCACATATTTCACGATCACAGGTGAGTGAACACGGAGAGTTTTAAATAAATGTCCATGACGTCAGTTTACTGCTACATCCAAGAGTACATTCTCGCAAGTTTAAAAATGCTGTCACTTCTCGAAGAAACCAAAATTGACACAAAGTCGGGACGCGTTCAGAAAACACTACTGGTGTGGAACGTACATTGCTGTTAGTTTAAATCTGTGTGCCGGATCAATATATTCACCTGGGACCTTCGTCCCTCGCTGGCAATTGCTCTACCGACTGAGCTATCAACGACGCACTACTCACGGCCCGCCCTCAGAGGTTTGGTTCTGCTAGCGCCTCATCTGTTACGTTCCAAACTTCGCAGTAGTTATCCTGCATACCTTGCGGGACTACCACTCCTAGAAGAAAGGATACCGTGCAGTAATGGTTCAGCCACTGTGTAGGGCATGGTTTCCAGAAAGAATTTTTACTCTACAGAAGGGTTCAACTTCCTAGCTGGTTAGAAACGAATGAATATTTAACTCTGCACTCGAGTGTGCAGAGCTTCCTGGTACACAAACTGTGTGCTAGACTGAGAGTCGAACCCAGGACTTTGGCCTTTCGCGAGCAAGTACTCTTGCGACTCAGCTACCCGAGCACGACTCACGACCCGCCACCACTGCTTCACTTAGCCAGTACCTTATCTCCTACCTTCCAAATTTTACAGAAGTTTTCCACCAAACTTGCAGGAGTAGCACTCCTGGAAGAACGAATGATGCGAAGACATGACTTAGCCACAGCCGGGGGATGTTTCCAGATAAAGTTTTCCAGCCTGCAGCGGAGTGTGCGCTGATATGAAACTGCACTGACGGAAAAAATCGCAGCATCAAAAAGTAATGTGAAGTACTGAAATTTGGAGAATACATTTGTCTATGTAACATATTTATGTGATTAACATTACAAGATCACAGGTTGATCTAAGCGCAAGACAAGCCATTGCAAATGAGAAACAAGCACTCCGTCTTCAGGCTACAAGTGAGTCATCGGAACCATCCGACCGCCGTGTCATCCTCAGTTGAGGATGCATATAGGAGGGGCGTGTGGTCAGCACACCGCTCTCCCGGTCGTTATGATGGTTTTCTTTGATCGGAGCCGCTACTACTCGGTCGAGTAGCTCCTCAATTGGCATCACGAGGCTGAGTACACCCTGAAAAATAGCAACAGCACATGGCGGCTGGATGGTCACCCATCCAAGTGCCGGCCACGCCCGACAGCGCTTAACTCCGGTGATCTCACGGGAACCGGTGTATCCACTGCGGCAAGGCCGTTGCAAATGAGAAACGCTGGTACATTAATAACCGGTTTAAGCACCAGAACACTGAATGCAACACGCCAATGTGCGCACATTGTGCTGTACAGGTGCCGTATGTCAGCTCGTGGCATGGACTTACATGCCTGTTGCATTTGGTCAATAGAGGGGGGACGGTGAAGGCTGGTTGTGGAAGACGCAGGAGTTGTCGTTCGATGTTTTATCGTCTGTGCTCGACTGGAGGCCGGTCTGGTGATCGAGCAGGCCAAGGCAACATGTCGACACACTGCAGAGCATGTTGGTTTACAACAGCGGTATGTGGGCGACTGTTATCCAGTTGGAAAACATCCCCTGGAATGGCGTCCATGAATGGCAGCGCAACAGGTCGTATCAGCAGAGTGACACAGAAATTTGCGTTGAGGATGCATGGGATAACCACGAGTGCACTCCTGCTGTCATACGAAATCGCACCCCAGCCGGTAACTCGACGTGCAGCTCGTCCAGTGTGTGTAGCACACGGGCAGGTTGGTTGCAAGCCTTCAACTGGCCTCCTCCTGACCAACACTCGGCCATCACTGGCACCGAGGCAGGAACAGCTTTCATTAGAAAACACAACAGACCTCCATCCTGCCCGCCAATGAGCTCTCGCTTGACATCACTGAAGTCGCCAATGGCGGTGATATGGGATCAAGGGAACACACGCTACGGGAGTCTTGCTCGCAGCTGTCCTTGAAGTAGCCAATCCTTAACAGGTCGTTTCGTCACTGTGGTGCGAACTGCTGCTCAAATTGTTGCTGCTGATGATGCGCCAGAGCCATATGCCGAAAGCGATGGTTCGTTCGTTCTCTCTCTCTCTCTCTCTCTCTCTCTCTCTCTCTCTCTCTCTCTCTCTCTCTCTCTCTCTCTCTCGTGCCACGTGGCCGTCCGGATGCCCATCTTCTTGCGACCGCACAATCTCGTAACCACAGCTGCCAGCAAATACAAGGGTTTGAACTTAAATAGTGGCAACTATTTATTCATAAACAATACAAAAGAGTTACATGCTTGCACCTGTTACTGTCCTTCAAGGAAGTCACCAGCGTTGTGCAGAACCAGTTGCCAGCAATGTGGAAGGCATATTACACCGTTAGCAGACCCTGTCCTGTTGATGGTGCGAATGGAGCGGTCTAATGCCTGTCGAATCTCTGGAACAGTTCTGAAGCGAATCAAATCAAAGTCACAAGGACTTAAGTCCGGGGAGTGTGCTGGATGGTACAATACTTCCCAGTCCCATCGACAGAACAGAGCAACCACAGCTTGCGCAGTATGCACCCGTGCATTGCCGAGCAAAATGATGGGTGGGTTGCGCAGAACTGTCGCCGCTTGTTTCGCAAAACTGGTCGCACGCAGGTGATGCTCCAAAAACGAACAGTAAAACTATACATTGACGGTCTGCCGTGGAGGAACGTAATGCGATAGAATAATATCATCACAGTCTTAACAGTCGTACACGAGAATCACCATAAATTTAGACCGCTCCATTCGCACCATCAACAGAACAGGCTCTGCTAACGGTATACTACGCCTTCCACATCGCTGGCCACGGGTTCTGCACAACGCTGGTGACTACTTCGAAGGACAGTAACAGGTGCAAACATGTAACTCTTTTGTATCAGTTCTGAATAAATAGTAGCCACTATTTAAGTGGCTCGTGTGTACAGTGGCTCCAGTCCTGCCAAGTCTTTCTGCACTATCGCAGAAGGAACATCCAGCTTCTAGTAGCCCTATTACACGACATCGTTCAAACTTAGTGAGGTGTCGATGGAGTCTTCATAGCCTTGAAGGCAGTCTTGACTAACATCAACTCACCACGTCCAATCTCGTAGGTAAGTAACGCTCACGACCGTCACAGCCCGTGTTAAAGCAAATCTGATTTGCATCCTCGCAGTCGTGCTACTAGCGCCACTCTTAAGCGAGTGGCATGAAATTTGAACAGACATCTTTCAGATGTGGAAACACGTGTACCATCTTTAGTTTATATCGCACAACTCCTCCCTGGTGTTGCGACTTTCCCCGTCTGTGTATAACACACTTACGCTGTTTCATATTATAAACGCGAGCCAGACTGGTACTGGAATTCAGTGAAACCTAGAGCAAACCTGATGATGTCCGACACAGCTTTGGGCACAACGTCAGGAACGAAAATTTTTCAGGCACCACGAGCATATAGCCTGCAAGATTCACCATAACTAACTATAGTGAACCGAGACTCGTCCCCGGTAATGCAGCCTTTCGCGTCCATTGGCTCCATTGACCGAGATATCTAACTACAACTCATGATCCGCCCTTCGACGTTCATTTATTTTTCAGAGTCCTCACTGTTATTTTCAAATGTGGTGGTAGAAATGGCAGGACGCGAAGACGACGACTGACTCGATCGTCGCAATGCTGTACATATAAATGGAATCAACAACTGAGCTGTACACCGGAAAGCACACAATTGATCATGTCGAGAAAGCCTACGAGGCTACGGAAGTAGTATAGTTTGACTAATGTTCTGCAGGTAGGAGGGACACTTTGACAGGTTTGGGGAGGAGGTGCCGCTTACAGCCTTGACCCGCGGCGCTGAGGACGCCCAGGCTGACTCACGCTCTGCCGCAATCGAAAATTTATCCGGGCCGCGGCCGGTCGGCGCTCCATTATGGATTCTGAACGGGCAGGCGGGGGCAATGTAACGCTGGCCACGTCCGCCGCGCCGGCCGCGCCGAAGCCACGCGCAGAGCTGCCCACACCGCAATACTGCCGCGACGATCGAATGTCTGCGGACTGACCAAGAGCGCCAGGCCAAAATTTCTGCTCCCGTTTGCGGGATATCGCTGAAAGAACTAGCACAATTTGTGCCGTTCAATGCGAAATTGCTCGCTCCCGGTGCTCTCATGTCAACGTCGACGTGTAGCGTCTCCAACAATAAATTAAAAATTAAATTATATCCAGAAACAGGATGTACAGACGGCTTTTTTCACCTGTGAAAATGCTAAACACTTGATGCTGTATCATAACCTGACGTTCTTCAGATATAAAGAGACCCGAGGCTTTTTCCGATTGAAGGATAATAGGGCCGTGAGACCATTTTCGGGGAATTGTTTAAAATTAATCAGCGAGTTATGTAGAATATTCTCCTACGGTTTTGTTTCATTATCGCAATGGTACCGGCCGGAGCAGTGTTTTCTTAATGCGTGCGCACGCAGCACTTTTCTTTCAGTTTAATGTAACGAGTGCTTACGTGTTTAAAATTCAGAATTTTTTTCTGAAATGCAAAGCAGGTGGTTCAGTACTAAGATTAGTAATATACAAAGATCCATATCCATCATTCCGGCTTTGGAAAAAGAAATGCAGTAACTGAATATTGCAGGACTTAAGACTATCGTCAGTGATATTTAATCCAGTGAACTCAGACCAATGATGCAAGGGATTCATTTAAGTACATGGATGATCAACGTAGTTAATGGATATACAGTATGCTTGATGTAGTTACCAGCAACCAGACGTTCTTGAGAAAATAGGCATCTATGCAGGACGGGAAAAAAGAACACAGGCAAAATATCCTTCAGTAACTAGAAACTATACCACGGAAACTGTCCATTATACTGTAAGAGCCACAGGACAAAACAGTGACAATTTAGTTGTATAGATATATTCTGCTATCTATTTCCTTTTTTACTTAATTATCGTATCTTTACAAGGATTCCCTGATCGTAGGTGTTATTAGGAACAATATTACTGTTATGTCTTAATATGTTCTGAGGATTAATAATATTTGATGAAAAATGTCTACTCATTACAACCTCGTGCCACTGATTAACGGATAAAGGGTCCATAAATGTTTATCGGACTTTTAACATTAAAAACACAGGTTAAACTATGTAGTATTATGGAAAGATTTCCTTAGTAGTAGTTATTAACATATAACTATGTTAGAATCAGTTGTTATTCGAATATATAACCATTTTGTCTTATGAGCCTTTCTTCCGAAAAATGCCTCAGCTGTACTGTGCACCCTGGTTGTATCACAGTTACAAACACTATTTGACACGATCTGCTGATTTTCAGGTGATTACTCTTAACTGGAATAAACGCTTTGAAATGCGGAAGGAAGCAGGGCTATAATACATGTCATTTATAACTTGTACAGAAACCACACTATGGTACCAGAATGAGATTTCCACTCTGCAGCGGAGTGTGAGCTGACATGAAAGTTCCTGGCAGATTAGAACTGTGTGCCGGACCGAGACTCGAACTCGGGACCTTTGCCTATCGCGGGCAATTGCTCTACCATCTGAGTTACCCAGTTTGGAAGATAGGAGGCGAGGTACTGGCAGAAGTAAAGCTGTGAGGACGGGGCGTGAGTCGCGCTTGGGTAGCTCAGATGGTAGGGCAATTGATCGCGAAAGACAAAGGTCCCGAGTTCGAGTCTCGGTCCGGTACACAGTTTTAATGTGCCAGGAAGTTTCACACTACGGTTATTAGAACAGAAGGGCGTGAAAGGGAGGCAGTCGTTGAGATGGGAGTGAGACAGGATTGTAGCCTATCCCCGACGTTGTTCAATCTGTACATTGAGGAAACAGTACAGGAAACCAAAGAAAAATTTGAAGGAGGAATTAAAGCCCGGGGAGAAGAAATAAAACATTGACGCTTGCTGTGTCTGACAGAATTACAATGTCATCCGCAGAGGACTTTGAAGAGCCGTTGAACGAAACGGACAGTATCTTCAAAAGATATCTACAAGGGTAACGTAAAGCAGTCAAATCACATCAGGCTATGCTGAAAAATGATACACTGAAACTAGTAGAAGAGTTTTGCCAACTGGGCAGTAAAGTAATTTACGTTGGCCCGAATAGATATGAAACGCAGACTGGCAACAGGAAGAAAAAATTTTCTGAAAACGAGAAATTTGTTAACATGTTATCAGCTGAAATACTGAGAAGTTTGGAATGAAATTTTCACTCTGCAGCGGAGTGTGCGCTGATATGAAACTTCCTGCGTGCAGGACCGAGACTAACTCGGGACCTTTGCCTCTGGCAGGCAAGTGCTCTGAGCTACCCAAGCACGACTCACGACCCGTCCTCGCAGCTTTACTTCCGTCCTTTCTAAAGATACGAGGGACGTTCAATAAGTAACGCAATAAATTCTTTCTCGGCCAGCTGTAGTTGAAAAATGCGGACTTTGTGGTGGGCCATCATGGAATATTCCCATTTCGGCCCCTATAGTTTCACGAAGTTCAGACAGGTTGCGGCGTTGTACGTAGCCTTCGAAATGGCGTTCGTAACGAGGGTGCGGTGAAAGGAGCGGAAAATCAGACCACCGCAGATATTTGATAACTGCTTGCAAAATGTATATAGAGATCTGGCAGTGAACAAAAACACGGTGAGTCGTTGGGCGACGCGTTTGTTGCCATCGCTACAACGCCGCGCAAACCTGTCCGGTTTGCCGCGTGCCGGTCGGCCGCACACAGCTGTGACTCCTGCAGTGTTGGAACGTGCGGATACATTCATCGGAAGTCATCCTCAGAGCGCGGTAAAGTCATGGCGACGGCCTTCGTGGACTCTGGAGATGTTATTTTGTTTGATACACTGCCTCATGGTGCAACGATCGACTCTGAAGTGCATTGTGCTACCCTCAGGAAACTGAAGAAACGACTTCAACGTGTTCATCGTCACAAAAAGGCAAACGAACTTCTCCATCACGACACAAGGCCGCACACAAGCCTTTGTACCCGTGAGCAGCTCACTAGACTTTCCTGGTTTGTTCCTCCTCATCCTGTCTACAGCCCGAATCTCGCACCTTCAGAACTCCATCTGCTTGATCCCATTAAGGATGCTCTCTGCGGGAAGTTCCCGCAGTACGTGGATAATGTGGAAGTTACTGATGCAGTAAGACTTTGGCTCCGACGTCGACCAGTGGAGTGGTACCATGCGGGAATACAGGCCCTCCCAGTATGGTAGCTTAAGGCCGTCGCATTGAACGGAGATTACGCTATTGTAGCCAAAAGAGTGGGGAATAAAACTGTGCATTGGAATCCTCAATAAAACCAACCTGCTTTCAGGAAAAAAATGCAGTGCATTACTTACTGAACGCCACTCGTATTTATCTGGAGTTTAGCCTTGTACGGGTGCGAAACATAGACGATAATCAGTTCAGACGAGAACACAGTAGCTTTTGAGACGTGGTGCTGTAGAAGAAAGAGGAACTTCAGATGGGTATGTCGCGTAACTACCGAGGAGGTACTGAATCGAACTGGTGGGGAAAATTTGTGTTAGCACTTGAATAAAAGAAGAGATCGGTTGATTGGGCACATTCTGCGACATCAAGGTATCATCAGCATAGTACTGACGGGAAATTTGTGCGGTAGAAACTGTAGAGGGAAAACAAGGCTTTGTTTACTACATTACGCACGCTGAAATGAATGTACGTTGCAGTAGTAATACGCAGATGAAAAGGGTTGCACAGGATAGAGTGGCGTGGAGAGCTGCACCAAACCAGTCTTCGGACTGACGACGACTCAAACTATTTTACACTGTTATCCATGGTCATCAACGATCTGAATAATGGTGTGGAACGCAGGTCTCGTTCGAGTCTATTACGACAGTAGTTATATAGCTGAATGGCAGCCGTACATTGTATACACTCACATAGTGTGCCTATAAAGTTTGGAGGTCGTAAGTAACCTTTTGACAATGGCACATTGCCGTAATCAGCCGATCGTGTGGAATAAGTGAGCCAGGGTAATCTAGTAGTAAGGCGTGTGCTTGGAAACCGAGAGGTTGTGGGATCGAATGCCGGTCGAACGATGGGAAACTTTCAGTCCGTCAAATATCAAGCTTTCACCGTTCAGTGATTGGAATATTCGCCAGGAACGGCAAATGCTTTGGACTTCACGTTAAGCGGTATGCCCTCTTCCACAGAAGGTTTAGTAGGATAGTTTAGGGGCACGCAAGTAGGCGAAGTGACGTCGAATTGAAAGACTAGCTCCAGGCCGTTGAGCCACTGGAAATTGTGAACGACTACGTATTACAGACAAGACAAGGAGGAAAATTTAATAAATGCAATCTCCGAACGATTATATCTTTTTACAGCACATACTTTTAACACCGCGGATGTAATTTGCGTGCATGCCTTCACGTTTTAACTGAGAATTACACAGATGCACAAGAGATTATAATCAACTATAGATCATGCTCCCCAGCTTGCAGCGAAAGCAACCACCTGCGTTTCCTGAGATGATTGTGACACGAAATTCCAAGACGCGCTATATGTCTACATTCGTCGCACAACCTGAGGGCAGCTCTTTAGGGCATCGGTCCAATGGCACAAGGAATCATTTGTCAGTTTCAGGTTAGCGCGTTAACTGCGCCGCGGCTCAACAAGGTGATAACGCAATTGAGCAGAAACTTGGAGTACTGTTTGATCCACTTCGCAGTCACCTACAGGTGACCAATGACAATACCTTCTACAGTACTTCACTTCTAGTCTGCACAACATTTCAACACGACACTTTGCTCTCTTCCTTCACCTCATAGTTTACTAAAAAATTCTGCACGTTATTGCTGTTTTCCCCACCACCAACTCACCTCGTGCTTGAAACTTAGCGTAAAATTTTCTTAAATTAGTGCATCTAAATGCCTCTTATTTCGTGTCTCATATTGCCTGCTTCCGGTATTATGTCTATTTTGTTTCCATGTCAAACCACTCTGACAAAGCTTCGTACCCTGACTATATTGCGTCGTGTCTCTTCTTCGTATTTGTGCATTTAAAAAAATAGTATGGCCTACATTTTTGTCTTTTGACTGGAAAAAAGCGGTTCAGGAAATATATAGCTATTGTCTCACACTTTTCTGTTTACTTCCTTCGTAATGGCAATTCCAATACGTAGTATTTACGAGACGTCTGTCAGTCGCAATGACCAAACAAGAATTGAGACACGAAATCAATTTACTGACCAATAGTCACCTCAATATAGTTGTTAGAATTATATTTATCAGTATCTATTTGTAAGCAGAAAAAAAGAACATTTGTTGGTATCAGCTCAGAACGATACCGTGCACAAACATTAAACATCCGTGGACTTCAGAACTTCAAGCAAAGAATACTGACTTTTCAGCTTCTTATGAAATACACGAAGGCGCATGGGAATGGTCATGGAAGAATTCATAAGAAAAGACAAGTCATCGTTGAACGTCTTCTTCACGTCGAGGTAGTAATTGTTAAAGGAACCACTCAGTTGTATAAGGACGGATCTGCTATGATCCGTTATAGAACCATTCCATAGTTTGACAGTTGTAATCAGGGAGGCCACGGAAAAATCTTTACCAGTACGAGCAGAGGAGGATTTGATGTCTGTTCCTCCTGAATAGGATGAACTACTTCATTGCAGCACGTAACTGGAGTAGCTCAGTGAGCGTTACAGGTGCATCTTTACTTTGTATATAGCGACGTGTATGTTGTATTTCTGTATATTTGTATAGATTCGCCTGATTCAATCCATACCTAACACCAGCTTGGATAGTTTGAACTTGATATGGAACTGTACACCGATATTCATTTTGCATAGGCAACATACGGAATTCATTACTGGCTCACTAGCAATTTTCGAAGTTATAAAAAAAATAAGGGTAACAAGGGGTAATGGGGGGGGGGGGGGGCGCAAAGGCTCCGTTCCCTTGGTGCCGCTATATACCCCACTCTCCCGATGAGACATGTAAATCAGTCACAACTGCGCATCCAGTTTAAGACTAGCGGCAGTCGCCACATGCAGGTTGCGGCTACTGGACAAGGCGCTCTCCTACTCGCGGAGGCTAGCGAATTACATCAGCTGTCCCTGCGCCTGATCGGCGACCAGGTATTGATCGGCGATGTCCAGGAGCGCCCACTGATGCCACTGTGTTGCCGGGACACGGGGGGCTCCAAGGCTGGATGACCAGCGATGTAGCGGTCCGGGTCGACGCACGCAATCAGCGGACACTCTTGGATCTCGGGTAGATACGTAACCTAGCTGCAGTCTTGTCCCATGTTCAAAATGAAAGGAAACGAGCTTACAATAGTTTGTGACACCTGATCACATTGCTCAGCTCTTACAACGCTCACTCAGGAAAGTGAAAATCTGGTCTCCAGCGCTTACTCAAGTAGTTTCTAATGTGGTCTCCCTAAAATTACAATAAGTTTGTAGACGTCAGAAGATGTGTCCCGCGCAAGGAAGGAAGCGAAAGATACAACTGCACGTAGCCTAAGCAGGCAGTAGGTAATGAACTAACTATCAGTAATGGAACCTCCCAAGTTTGTTAAGGACCGGCAAGCGAGCTGCCCACCTTCGTGCTTCACGGGAAGTGCCTTACCAATTCAAGCCACCTGAGTACGCTTCACAGCCCGACTCGAAGCTGCAACATGTCAATAGGCGCTCTTTACTATTTCATATACAACATAAGCTCTCTTTCATTCCTTGCTGGCATTTGGGAGAGGAAATGTAAGTCGGAGAATGGCGTGTCCGCTGAGTAGAGGTGTTCTGCAAGATAATAATATAACTTTGGGAAGGGCAAATTTTTGAAAGTATATTAACAGCCCGCGCACGAGCATTCAGTTAGCGCAGAAACAAGGCAGTAACGGTGCGATTCCGGTAATGGGTATGGAGAGCAACAGAACTCCCAACGGCAAACACTATGTCTACCGGAAATAAACGTACTCAACCGTTACCTTAAGGTCAAAACCAATTACCGATAAAATCAATATCAAGTGAAAACAAAGAGCTGCGTATCACCGAATTTCGTAGAACCTACTGAAGATTCCATAAACCCATAAGCACTGCAGTTGTAGGCCTAATATACGCAGTGCCTTGTACATGGAGAAAAACGTAAGGGCTAATGGCACCTGCAGCAGAACACGAACGCCATATTCCACTGGGGCAACACCACAGACTGGCACTGCCAAGTCGTCATTACGATTCTCAGCACCCTGTAGGGTTCCAAGAATCGCCAGCACACGCAGGAGGCGACAATAAGCGCACACAAAATCCAAGAGCCAACTGAAATCCCAAAACAGCCTAAGAACATCAGTAGAGAGGACGGCTATAGGCTCCCTACGTCGTGGCTGCTAGCAATGTAAAACGCATATATTTATGAAGTGCTTTCTCGGATCTAGAAAAAGAGCGAAAATCAGATGTTGAAATTCATAAAACTTTCATTAACAGCCAGAAGGTCACTGCGAGCGTCAGCTCAATCTTATGGAGCAGGAATATGACGAACAGAGCTAAATGAATCATATTCGAGTCGATATTACATAGTATAATCTTATACCGAGCAGATACCTGGGCAACTAATCAGGAACATTCACATAAGCTAAAAGTATTTCAGATGGACTTTTGGAGAAGCTTAGCAGGAATTTCAGGACCACAAATAATTGGAAAATGGAAGTTGAAGGAAATACCTGATGTGTTGGATACGAGTAAATTGTAGTGGTAGGTGCATGGAAGAGGAATGGATGAAATATATATTGGGGTGGACAACTGAAGGAAGAGGAGGAAAAGGACGACCCATGAGCATCTGGATCCAAAGTGTAAAATTAATGATGAAAACATTTGGTGTAAAAGAAGAGGATATACAAAATCTAAATACATGGAAGAACATCGTGAATAGGTACTTACACTATCTGAAACTATCTGAACAACCCTATGTCATGCGGAATTTTATCACTGTGTCACGAGAGGCGGACCCGCCTTTATAAATGGAGACGGGGATTATTGTGTTGTCAGTAGACTAGCAGTAACTGCGAAGTTAGTCGGTCGGGAGGCCTCAGTGACTTCGAACCTGGATTAGTCATTGGATGTCACCTGAGTAACAGATCCATAAGGGACAGTTTAACTCATCTAAAACAGCCGTAGTGAACAGTTGGTAACAGGAATGTCACGTGGAAATGCTAATATATATCAGAGGAAGAAATCCCTACCGAGTTCCTCAGTGCTGCCAGCAGTGCAGCGAGCACCAAGACTGTGCGCATGTACATACAAAGAATGGGGCACCGTAGTTGAACAGTTCCTCATGACCGACATATTTTTGTGGTCAGTGTTACACGATGCTTGACGTGGTGCAAGAAGTAACGCCACTGGGAAGTGGATGGCGAAAAACGAGTCATTATTCGCTCTATAAACTGCGCCGATTAGATGGAGGGGTTTGGCAATGCCTCAAAAATAACAGGAATAATCCTGCCAGTAAGCAGCATCTGTTAGGCAATGGTTTGTGGACAATAACATTCCTGAAATGGACTGACCTGCCCAGAGTAAGAATCTGGAACCAGTGGACCACTTTGGGGATGACTCAGAACGTCGACTTATCGTTAGGGACAGCTCCGCCCGAAGCGAGAATAAAATGGCTCTGAACACTATGAGGCTCAACTTCTGAGGTCTTCAGTCTCCTAGAACTTAGAACTACCTCGGCCGGCGAAGCGAGAATAACCAACAGTATTTCACGACATTCGGGTCGGGTCACGTGACGTCGCCCGCTTGCTACTGCGGGGAGCCCATATTGGATTTCATCGTATTCTGTTTCTTACTGTATTACAACTTCCTGTCATGTCACTATGCCTTTTGAAGGCAATGGCGCATCGAAGAGTTATCACAAACATCATTCTGGGTACTATTTATTACAATTATGAAGGCATTTAACGACACATCAGCGAAAATCTTGTAATAAATAATATCAAGTCATAAGGTCTACGCGAAAATGAGGTCTATGCGAACATCGTGGTCTTACTTTCAGTGACACGTGGTTGCGGTGTCTGAGGGACCAGGTTCGCGTCCTGCTACATGCAAATATTTTTCCCGATTTTCATGTTTGTAACAGATTCTGGTTCTTTCTTATTCATATAATAGAAGAATGTTCCGTAAAGTTCGATATTATTTACATACAAGAGCGTACTCTCGCTCTGTAACGAGTCCCATCGATTTTGTAATTATCTGATTAAAGAACGAACGATCAAACTCCTTAAAGTGAAAGAAACAGCAATGATATTTGCTTTTTAGCTGGTCACGAATACACTTCTGTTTATTCTGATAAGTCGCGATTTCCGAGGGTGTGGTTATGCACGAACGGGCAAAGCTGAAATTCCTGTGAGTAATAATGAACACTGTGCAAAGTAGAGAATGGACATTAATTTACGGTATCCGACTGTCTTTTGTACTATAATTTCCGTAACTCACGTTTTACGTCTAGCGAAATAACCATTTAAAGGCGAAATATACACGTAATTGTAGCATGTGCCACTATTCTCAAAAACAATTATTCAATACAAATTGTGCTAGAAATTACAAAAAGTTTTCGTCGAATTTTTACAATATGTCAGTGTTCCAGAAGCACATGCGAGCAACACGAGCACTGAGGTATTGAAGATAAGGACGAAGTTTCATTTCCCTCCCTTTTTGCACGAAACAACTGCACTAACAAAACACAATGTTCTATGAATCATTTTTTAATAAATCGTTCCCATAATGTTTCACATGTAAACATTAACATTCTTTCGGTATGTCTGCCATGGAGTCTGCAGAACACGAAAGATAAAAATGTCTCCGCCAGACCGCACACAAGCTTATCGGAAACGAAGCAATCGTATTGGATCCCGCTACCCTGGTATGCTATTGGTTCTTTACGTTTCGGGCCGAGCTGTCCCTAGCGTTATGTGAACGTAGATCTCGCTCAAAATCCCGAGACATTCAGCATCACTACATTCTCTAGTTTCCGCTCTTGAGGACACACCGCTGAAAGTATCCCAACCACATTTCATGCCGTCAAAAAAGGAAGTGTGGACACTAGTGAGTGTCCGGATACTTTTGATCAGATACTGTATGCGATGACATGCTAAAAAATGGTTCACAAATGGCTCTGAGCACTATGGGACTCGACTGCTGAGGTCATTAGTCCCCTAGAACTTAGAACTAGTTAAACCTAACTAACCTAAGGACATCACAAACATCCATGCCCGAGGCAGGATTCGAACCTGCGACCGTAGCGGTCTTGCGGTTCCAGACTGCAGCGCCTTTAACCGCACGGCCACTTCGGCCGGCGATGACATGCTAAAATTTCTGTTGGATAGAAAACCTCTGTTGTTGTTGTTGTTGTTGTTGTTGTCTGTCCTGAGACTGGTTTGATGCAGCTCTCCATGCTACTCTGTCCTGTACAAGCCTCTTCATCTCCCAGTACCTAGCGCAACCTACATCCTTCTGAATCTGCTTAGTGTATTCATCTCTTGGTCTCCCTCTACGATTTTTACCCTCCACGCTGCCCTCCAATACTAAATTGGTGATCCCTCGATGTCTCAGAACATGTCCTACCAACCGATCCCTTCTTCTAGTCAAGTTGTGCCACAAACATCTCTTCTCTCCAATCCTATTCAATACTTCCTCATTAGTTACATGATCTACCCATCTAATCCTCAGCATTCTTCTGTAGCACCACATTTCGAATGCTTCTATTCTCTTCTTGTCCAAACTATTTATCGTCCATGTTTCACTTCCATACATGGCTACACTCCATACAAATACTTTCAGATATGACTTCCTGACACTTAAATCTATACTCGATGTTAACGAATTTCTCTTCTTCAGAAACGCTTTCCTTGCCGTTGCCAGTCTGCATTTTATATCCTCTCTACTTCGCCCATCATCAGTTATTTTGCTCCCCAAATAGCGAAACTCGTTTACTACTTTAAGTGTCTCATTTACTAATCTAATTCCCTCAGCGTCACCCGACCTAATTCGACTACATTCCAATATCCTCGTTTTGCTTTTGTTGATGTTCATCTTATATCCTCCTTTGAAGACACTGTCCATTCCGTTCAACTGCTCTTCCAAGTGCTTTGCTGCCTTTGACAGAATTACAATGTCATCGGCGAACCTCAAAGTTTTTATTTGTTCTCCATGGATTTTAGTACCTACTCCAAATTTTTCTTTTGTTTCCTTCACTGCTTGCTCAATATACAGATTGGATAACATCGGGGACAGACTACAACCCTGTCTCACTCCCTTCCCAACCACTGCTTCCCTTTCATGCCCCTCGATTCTTATAACTGCCATCTGGTTTCTGTACAAATTGTAAATAGCCTTTCGCTCCCTGTATTTTACCCCTGCAACCTTTAGAATTTGAAAGAGGGTATTCCAGTCAACATTGTCAAAAGCTTTCTCTAAGTCTACAAATGCTAGAAACGTAGGTTTGCCCTGCCTTAAATGTAGCTTCTAAGATAAGTCATAGGGTCAGTATTGCCTCACGTGTTCCAACACTTCTACGGAATCCAAACTGATCTTCCCCGAGGTCGGCTTCTACTAGTTTTTCCATTCTTCTGTAAAGAATTCGCGTTAGTATTTTGCAGCTGTGACTTATTAAGCTGATAGTTTGGTAATTTTCACATGTCAACACCTGCTTTCTTTGGGATTGGAATTATTATATTCTTCTTGAAGTCTGAAGGTATTTCGCCTGTTTCATACATCTTGCTCACCAGATGGTAGAGTTTTGTCAGGATTGGCTCTCCCAAGGCCGTCAGTAGTTCTAATGGAATGTTGTCTACTCCGGGGGCCTTGTTTCGACTCAGGTCTTTCAGTGCTCTGTCAAACTCTTCACGCAGTATCGTATCTCCCATTTCATCTTCATCTACATCCTCTTCCATTTCCATAATATTGTCCTCAAGTACATCGCCCTTGTATAGACCCTCTATATACTCCTTCCACCTTTCTGCTTTCCCTTCTTTGCTTAGAACTGGGTTTCCATCTGAGCTTTTGTATTTATACTAGTGGTTCTCTTTTCTCCAAAGGTCTTTTTAATTTTCATGTAGGCAGTATCTATCTTACCCCTAGTGAGATAAGCCTCTACATCCTTACATTTGTCCTCTACCCATCCCTGCTTAGCCATTTTGCACTTCCTGTCGATCTCATTTGTGACGTTTGTATTCCTTTTTGCCGGCTTCATTTACTGCATTTTTATATTTTCTCCTTTCTTCAATTAAATTCAATATATCTTCTGTTACCCAAGGATTTCTACTAGCCCTCGTCTTTTTACCTACTTGATCCTCTGCTGCCTTCACTACTTCATCCCTCAAAGCTACCCATTCTTCTTCTACTGTATTTCTTTCCCCCATTCCTGTCAATTGTTCCCTTATGCTCTCGCTGAAACTCTGTACAACCTCTGGTTCTTACAGTTTATCCAGGGCCCATCTCCCTAAGTTCTCATCTTTTTGCAGTTTCTTCAGTTTTAATCTACAGAAAACCTCTATGCCAATGAAATTTAGTATTATTATTAGTAATGTACCCAGAAAATTCCATTATAGCATACGTATAGCTGTAGAGGATGATTTCCATTTTGCTAATCTGTACCGGAGATTTGTAACATGCAGCCGCCACATATCCACTCACCGTGTACGTCGTCGTCTCGATTGGGGGCGGGGCAGAAGCGGGTCGGCGCTCCCCGAGAGGGGCGCCGTCCTTTCCGGGACCTCCGCCATCAGAATCTGTAAACAAGAAAGGAAGGAAATTAATACGCAATAACGTAAACTAGTATTCTGCACTCACTGGAGTCTCCTGGTGAGGTACGTTTCTCAAACAGAAGAACTTTAAGTGATGTCTCGGAAACTGTTATTGGAAACTTACATTAAAACAAGTGTGAAAGTGCCATGTTTCACGGAACTTGCAAGAACTACTGATAACATGATTATTTATTATCAGTTTCAATTTTCTGATGATCTTCAGTTATCATAGGACTAGCAACAGCCTAGGAGGCAGCCTTCTTTATTTATGCCCTGTAGTACATAGTTGTCAGGGCCTGATATTCGACCACCACTCCCGGCTAAATTGCAGAAATATCAAATTTTTAAAAAATCGAAAGGAGGCAAAAATTATTTCCTTCCCTGTATTCAAAAGTAAATGATGGCGCCAGCGTTTTGATGCATTTTCTTCGCAATAGGACAGTACACCCAAAGGACTTTCTCGCGAATTTGCGAGTATTACAATATCATGTGCGAAGTAATAGTATAACGTCAACCAGGAATCCCGGCATTAAACGTTCGCCGAAAACAAAATTCAATTGTATGATCAGAAACTGAAGTTAATATTTTTACTCGGAAACTAAGTTCGTAATTGGAGATGCATTGACGGATGCGACTAAACGGAATTTCATCCAACAAGGCCAGTTTCCACTTAGGAGTACTACAGACGGGTCAGCTGTGTCTTAAGTCGAGACTTTTAGATTTGCTTCTCCCTGAAGTAACAGAGTTAATATTGCTTAGCTACTTAATTTCTGGACTCCTTTTGTTCTGGTATCTTTGCACACTGGGAATGGAAATATTGTTTTCTGCGCTCCGGTAATAAGATTCCGATTGGAAAGTTGTAAACACTCTGCTTCCAATGGTAACGAGATGATTATTGGCTAATGTTTGCAACTGGCTAGATAAACACCAGCAGTGCAAGCCAATTACTGCGCTCGTCAGCCACGCTTTTAAATGTAAATCAAGGTAGGTCACGCAGTCTGGCATCTGGATACCAAGCGACTGCCTGCGATAGGAACGTGAAACACAAGCGAATGTTTATTGTCGTACGCCTGTAGTTCCAACAGGAGCGCCGACAACTTGTGAAGCACGTAGACTGCTCTGTCAAGGTCGCCACGCGTCTCCAATACAGCCCCAATGACGCGTCCCTGACGTCATCGATGGGACAGCACACACAGTAGGTTGCGTAAACATTCCACCTGTGGTGCTTCTCTGTGAGCCCTTAAAAGCCAGTGTAAACAGAAGGGAAAAAATTCCATCTTTTAAAAGCTACCATTCTGGCTTGATGGCTCAAACAGTAAATAGCAATTCGCCTCAAGATCGGAAGTTCTTACCTTTGTCTTACTGAATTTTTTTTTTCACTGTTCGTTAACACGACGGACTCCAGGCACCGGCTTATGACGAAGGCCAATAAATGCATGGGCGATAGTAGTCAAAACTAAGCTTCAGTTGATGAGAAGTTTACCTGCACGTTCGGCGATACAACCCTTTAACTTGAGTCTAAAATAAGGTATAGCATTTGTTGTTTCAGGTCCCAAGTAGTGTATAGTACATTATGTTAATTGCCACACGGGGAATGAATACGTTTACGAACGACAGCATTGCTCGAAAGTATTTCCGGCGGCACAGAGTCAAATTCATCTCTCGAAAGGGCCCAACCTGACACTCAGTTACATCAGGGCGTTTTGAAAAGTAATGCCTGCGAAATTTTTACGTGAAAACACCTAGAGCTCGTCAAATAAAACAATTGTTATTAACGTTCTACATTTTTATTCTTCTGTTGACATATCTGCTGCCCCATGACAAACTGTAGCGTGTTATCATGGCCGTGTGTACCGAAGTATGTACGTGCGTGAGAAACAGCGTGCTGTAATGGAGTTTAGAATTCGAAGAAATCGGGCACACGTGGAGTACCCTCTCTTTCAGCATAACAATGCCAGACAGCGCTGCGACATTTGCATCAATGCGACGCCTTGGGTTCACTGTCATCAATCATCCCCCATACCGTTCCCACCTGCCCCCACCCCTTTTTCACCTACTTCCAAAACAAAGATCACCTTTGGAAACTTCAATTCGATAGCGATGAAGCGGTGAAGAGCTCGTCGTCAGGGTGACTATGTTGAAAAATAAATATGTATAAATTAAGAATAAACATTTAGAATTTTAATAAAGTTTGTTTTATTTAAAAAGCTCGAAGAGTTTCCACATAAAAAATACGGAGTCATTCCTTTTCTCCACGCCCTAGTGAGAACATGCTGCGAAAGTGTGACAGAAGGAACGATTAAGGTCTTTGTTAAAACTAAATACACTTTAGCGCGATGACAGTAACAGTTTAACTGCCACCTCAAAATCTGACCGAAGGGCTTTTAACAACAAGACAAACATGGATATTTTTAACAATAACTCAATGCCGCGCTAGGACATAGAAAGAGATTCCGTCGAATGTTCTTTGCCTAAGCAACGATACTATTAAGCGCGCGGTTATATCAATTTCATTCGATGACAACTCAAAGCAGGTGTCCAGAGCAGTGAACATAGTCTGCAGGAGGCACTTGGTGTGACAATCAGGGTTACGTGCCGCGTATAACAACCAGTTACGAAACACTTGATACACGTGCACTCAGTTTTTTTTTGTTTTTTTTTTAACTCAGGTGCCAACTTTTCTGTCGTAAATTACATTGTTTTCCTCGAGAAGTAAAAACAAGTACTCCACTGTGATGTCTCCAGAGGACTTAAGCCAGAACGACATTACCGGCCGGAGTGGCCGTGCGGTTCTAGGCGCTACAGTCTGGAACTGCGTGACCGCTACGGTCGCAGGTTCGAATCCTGCCCCGGGCATGGATGTGTGTGATGTCCTTAGGTTAGTTAGGTTTAAGTAGTTCTAAGTTCTAGGGGACTGATGACCACAGCAGTTAAGTCCCATAGTGCTCAGAGCCATTTGAACCAGAACGACATTGCAGTTAATTCTGAAGTGCTCCGACGAATAAACAGAGGTAGTGGGTGCACATGAGCCAATATCTGCTTAAATATCTGCTTAAATGTTCCAACTGCGGATAACACAATCACGTCATAGACGCCTCAGTGTGATCCAACTATTCGGCATGCCAGTGTGAATCACGGACCGACCTTGACGCCCGCCGAACGAGCGCTGCGAGTCGACACTTTTCGCATGCTGTCTTACAGCCGCAAAATTCTCCAAAGCTATGGTCTGTCATTCATGTCCATCGTATTCGTAATCAGATGGTTGAACACTCTACGTCAACTGACGTTTTCTTAATATATTTTCTGCTAGTTTCAAGAATTACCTCCAAAAAAAAAAAAAAAACCAGACAGCGCATTGTTTAACGAGACAGGATAATTTGCACGTTTTGCTGCATTCATCATACGACCTGGTCCATATCAGGTATTGTCGCCACGCACGTTGCAGTATATGATTAATAAATATGTTATGTGCAATAAGTTGAAGATTGTAGTAATTGATTTCCATTAAAAAGTGCCGGCGGCATCAAGGTTTTCAAGAAAGGGAAAATGTGCTCCTGTTCGACAATGGAGGTGGAATCAGCCACTGGTAGAGATGCAGGAACCACAGTGATACATGAAGTCATCTACGGAAACTACAGTAAATCGAAAGTAATATCCCCAGGAGGTGGAAGCTGATATTTAGACCGTGCTTCGCCTGAACAGGACTTCAATATATTTTATACTAAGAAAGTTCAACAGAATGTAAGAAATACTGTGCATCCAAACAGCACACGATTTATGATACGATCAAGTTTCTTCACGTTCTAAGGATATAGTCTGGTGGAAAATTTCTCCAATGAACGACAGCAGCAATGGCAACTCTGTGAAGATATGTAAATCCGACACAGTAACACTCCCTGAAAGAGAGAATCGTCGTCTTTAAATATTAAAAAGTATTCAGTTTTAAAATTCGGTATTCACAAATGTTATTTCACCAATTTAGCCATTCTCAAGTACAGTATAGTGACAATTGTGTGCTTTAGCAAGTATCAAAACTCAGATGTATCTGACGTGTGTGTATGTCGCCATCATCACACTCACGGGCTTTATGGATATTAGTGTTTAACGTCCCGTCGACAACGAGGTCGTTAAGAGACGCAGCATCAAGCTCGGAGAAATGAAGGACGGAGAAGGGAATCGGCCGCGTCCTTTCACAGGAAACGTCCCGACATTCGACGTAAGTGATTTAGTAAACTCACGGAAAACCAAAATGTGGTTGGGCGGACGTAAGTTTGAGCCTGAGCCGTCGTTCTCCCGAATCCGAGTCCCGTGTTAACCACTGCGTCACCTCGCTCGGTCACTGGCTTGGTATTTCTCTTTGTTGGGCTCTTTGACGTGACAGAACGCCAACTAAACTAAAAGATTTTTTTATTATAAAAAATTGTCAAATGACAATACCTCCTTTCATATGAAATATTTGTAACAATGTCACTGTATGGCGTGCGGAGTCAAATGTCAAAACGAGTAACTTTTGGGGAGTAATACTTTTTTAATGCTCTTCGCAAATATATTACTTTTTTCTTATTCTGTTACACTTATTCTCCGTAATGAACAATTTATTAATACTGCATCTCAACGTAAGGTCGGGATTTCACTGACGAGATTAATGTGTCACCATAGTAAACGTGTAACTTACAAGCATTATAAGTACAAATCACTGTATGATGATCAGTTGGTACGTCAATAGTAACTACGCTAAGCTCCATGACGTAATCTTACAGAAATATTAAGTTAAGTTTTCATCTTTGTGGCGACAAGTAATGGCGTCTGTTGAGTCTTTGATTTTGTGATATCTATCACCAGATTTACACAATGTAATGACATCTATCTACTGAGCTAGAAAGTTGCGTAATGCCATAATTGCAATAGCACATAATGAAATATGGACAGCTACAAGGAAATAACCTCTTTCAATTTATACTGGTTGATGACCTATCCATCTGTCAATATATTCTTAAAAATTCCCAGCGAAACATATCTGGGCAATTTAAAATTTTATCATGCATAAAATTCGGCTACAGAGGTGTATTAAACACTTTTGTTTTCATGAACATTTACTATGAATTAGAATTTTTATGCTGTTTTATACTACTTGCGACCATGTTGCTTTGTTACGCTAAACAGTTTGTTTTGTTTTGTATTAGGGCGCAAAAAACAACTGGGGTCATGCGCGCCCAAGACAAAACTATAGAGCACGAACAGAGAGTTCATCGATTATGCGTGAGTCCCAATGGACAGACTAGGGGACAGCAAAATGACGGCCAAAGATGTTGGAGACAACAATAAGGTCCACGATGACGTCAGCGTCAGGGGAATGGATCTTGGTCCCAGAGAGCCGTTGGAGGTTGTCCAACACGACAGAGGAAGATGTTGAACTGTTAAAAGAACTAGGGAATGAAATCCAGCTAGCCCTTTGCTATTCTGAAGAATGCGACGACACTTTGCTCGCATCTGTTTGTAATGAATGCAGTCCGCCATCGTAGGATGACGGTTAAGAACGCGGAGAGCACGTCTCCAGGCGTGAATTGCGTTGCAGTGTGCCTCAGTCCACCAAGGGACTGGGACACCACGTGATAAAGAGTAAATGCGAGGAATGGAACATCCTGCAGCAGTAAGGATAATGTTTGAGAGTCATCACAAGTGGGGAAACTTGTTCTTCGACGGTCGGGAGGGAGGAGTAAAGCTGCCAGTCAGCATTAGCAAGCTGCCATTTGGGTATGCACACAGATGGGGTAAGAGTCAGCAAACTGATAGCAAACGGGGAATAGTCACTCGAGTAGGTATCAGAAGGAACAGACCACTCAAGACGATGGGCAAGCTGGGCAGTGCAGAAGGATAGGCCCAAATGGGAATAGGTGTACGAGGAGTCGGAAAGGAAAGTGGGTTCTCCAGTGTTAAGGCAGAGGAGGTTAAGTTGGTTGAGAAGGTCAGCCAAGAGGGCACCTCTCCGACAGGTCCTGGGAGAACCCCAAAGGAGATGATGCGCATTAAAGTCTCCGAGTAGTAAAAATGTGGGAAGCAGCTGCCCACTAAGTTGAAGGAAATCTGCCCTGGTGAAAGCGAATGATGCAGGGACATAAATGGTACAGAGGAAAAAAAGTAAGTTGGGGGAAGAAAAGGCGAACTGCCACAGCTTGATGATTGGTAGTCAGCGAGATGGGTTGACTGTGAATGTCATCCTCTATGAGCAGCATGACGCCCCCATGAGAGGGAATGCCGACATCAGGGGAAGGTCAAAACAAATCGGAAAAAAAATGTAAAAGCTCCAAGCAGTCGTGAGGGCGCAATTTCGTTTCCTGCAGGTAGAGTACAAGGGGACGCTGCGACGCTAGAAGCAGCCGTAAATCCTCTTTGTGGGACCTAAGGCCGCGAACGTTCCATTGGAGGAGAGTCATGATGAAGAGACTTATGTTTTAGTTCTTGAACAGTTTATTTATTTCTGACGTACACGGACGTAAGACTTTCCAGTTCCTGGAGTGAATTTCGGAGACAATGTCTGTTTTTAACCTACAGTGGATCGTGACGGAAGTGACATAATTTGCATTAATTTATCGTTGTTATGCCGACAGTCATAGTGTTATGCGACAGTCATATTTCGTGACTGTAGTGTTATGATCTTCAGTTTTTTATTTGGTCAAGCCGGGCGAACACGTTTTATGCACTAGCCTGTTTCGCACAACTGAGGTGACAGTCTGATCCTTTCCGTATGCATGGCAAAGGAATTCCTTGACTCCAAGACCAGGTTGACTTACTGGAGTCTTCTGTTTCCGGGCCAAACCTGGTGCCCACCGGGTATCTTTCGAATAAACAGGGCGTCGGTTTAGCTATCTGAACAATGACCCAAGACTACGGGAACAATAATCCAACTAACTTCAGAATGAACGTAAAAGAAATCCAGATCCACTTTTAATGGAAAAAGGGACAGTTCATTCTTGAAGTGCCGGCCGGTGTGGCCAAGCGGTTCTAGGCGCTTCAGTCTGGGACCGCGCGACCGCTACGGTCGCAGGTTCGAATCCTGCCTCGAGCATGGATGTGTGTGATGTCCTTAGGTTAGTTAATTTTAAGTAGTTCTAAGTTCTAGGGGACTGATGACCTCAGATGTTAAGTCCCGTAGTGCTCAGAGCCATTTTGAACCATGCTTGAAGTTATGCGACTGGTCTATGTTGAATTATCAGTAGTGCGTAGCCGGAGACCTGCGCACATAATTCAGCTTTTCGAAACAATCCCCGCCTCACTATTTTAATCCTAGTCAATTCAGCGGACTGTTCAGTAGTTATTCTGAACAACAGGTACTAGCTATAACAATGTGTGTGAATCGCACCTTCTAAACTAAACTTTGATCCTCATGAACCGGCCTTCACAGGGACTTTCTAGGAATAGCATAGCTCTTGACAGTCGCCTGGTAGCGAGATCTCGTTTAACAAGAACATCTAGCTGACGCCTACTGCTGTGGAGGAGTACTCTTACGGCAAAACGCGCTCGCCTGAGACAGCCTTGCCGGGAAGTGACGTCACCAAGTGCCGCAGTCGCCTGGAACCTTCACTTCAGCTATCCGTCGACTGCCTGTTTAAACGAACATTGTTTTGCAGTAGTTGGATTCGTGAGGCACTAAGTGCAACTCTGCAGCCGGTCAATAAATGTCAATGCGCTTACCCCTTCGATTACCACCTCTTCAACTTTGGCGCTTTGCATGTGAGTCACGATGATTACTAATACAAATAGTTTTTCATGCTGCTTTTAACTAAACAACAGCTTCTCCGTTGGCCTGACTATGTTGAATGGACATCATTCCAGATCTTCCTGCCACAGAAAGAATCGCTGGTCTCTGGCAATGAACTACATACATCCGCGTCAGAATCAAGAACGCTAAACACTACAGCACGGAGGTGATCCAGTGAGCTGACAAGAACGCAGATGCATTTGTGACTGTGCCAGCAGCCTAACTACGAAAATAATCTAATTGCAGTTTGCCCAGAGACTGTTACTGTTTAACACGAGTGATTCTTAGATCTTTTGAAACTGTGCTACGTGAGTTGCTCATGTAGCGAAATGAGAATCATGCTAAAATATCGTACCAGACAAAAAACACTTATACATTTTCTTGGAATACCATCTCTGTGGCCGACGTTGCCTTGTTCTTGACATGGAAAACTTGACCTAGATTGTAAATAGCTGGTTTAAAATGCCACTGTGAACATGGTGTTTAAAAGCGGCGTTAGGCTAATTACAATAGTAGATATGGCTACCTTCGTTTACCAACGACAAAAGGGAATGAAAGTTATGCTATTTTAGTGCACTCCCATCGCATATCGAATGAAAGTGATGAAAGTTAAAACAAAGATTTCGGACAAGCGTATGTTTGCTCAGGAGTTGCTAAAAAGGGAACAGCTCTCTATCGTAACATCCCCCAGTGTTTCAATCGTGGCCTTGAAAGAAAATACAGTAAATATGAAAAGAGGCATTTTAGCATATGAGAGAGAGAGAGAGAGAGAGAGAGAGAGAGAGAGAGAGAGAGAGAGAGAGAGAGAGAATGAACTGTCTTTTATGGCGGTGTTCATTACAAAACCGTAGCGAATTTAGCTATTCATTTCTAGTAGACTAATATTTGCAATATAATTATTCCAGTGTGTGTTGTTTTGAGCGAACAAAAGTAAGTCACCTCAATGCACAGCACAGACGGTAAAAGAAATCTCCGGGAATACAATGAAGCTACGATATAGGATACTTTTTAAACTGCATGAGGTTGCGACGATTAAGTTATCTGTCTGCTTCGTGATCTGCTTGGCAGTGCACGAAAGGTTGCTAGTTAGAAATTTAATCTGAGAGACGATTTAACTGAGAACAATCCCCGCAACTGTTACGTGCGCTAGAGATTGATACCACTGCTAGAAATGGCCACAACGGGCGCGGACGGCATAGGGAGCACCTCACACCGCCCAAGCATAAATATGGGACGAGGTCAGCTCGTCAACCAGTCTCAGGGACACCTGATGAAGACGCCGAGTTACGACGTCGAAATATCGTGTTGGGAAGGCGCAGACCACCGGCAGTACACCCGACTCTACGAGATGACAACAAATCGCCGGGAAAGTCTTAGAAATTATCTCGGGTCCTTATCTTACGTGCACGTCTCACGAATTTCCGTTTACGCTTCTAGATTGATCTAGACGTTTCGGGCTCTGGCACCGCCTAAATTTAATACTTGGGACTGTTTAATGTAAATGACAGTTACATTCGATAGGTGTGAGACTGACTTATCGAGAGAGAACGGAAATAACAGTTACAGTAACAGAACTGAAAAAATCTGAGCATCAGCAACAATTCCGTTTTTGTCTTATCAAAAGAATATATTCCACGAACTGAACTGCAGAACAACAAAACACGCTACAATGACTACCGAAATCTCTCAGAGTTGAATGTCAATAGTTTACGTTCCGGCAGTTTCAAGTTTCCTTACCAGTCGATAGGAACAGAGATGATGTGCAATTTCAAACGTACAAATTGATTTCTTGATGAAAATATCAATGTTAAAAACTAGCATTTACCTGGAAAGTGCTCATTTTAATGCTTTCACATGAAGGTCGAAATAGTCTACGAAAGAATGTGGCTTCTTGAGCAATGCACCTTGTCGCGGCCTGATGGAAGGGGAAGAAAAAGGAGACAGCTAATGCTAAATCAGATCCTACATTCACTCAATGATAATTTCTGTTGGTTCACGTCCTTGGCAACAGTACTTACTTCCTCTGAGCAGCCACTCCTGCTGATAACTGTTCAACTACTGCCAACATTCCGCGAGGCCTTGCTGTGAAGTTTGGGACAGAGAATAAATCTAGGCATCTGAAATTAGACGACACTACCTCTCTCCTCCATTTGCTTGACAAATTCTGTTGAAAAAAATTTCGTCACCCACCAGAATTCGTCCACCTACATCTGCTTTGGGCACCGCTGCATTAGCCTGTGTTACCAAGTAAATAGTATTTTACCCTTCACAAATATGCTACAACGACAATAAATGTGCCACTATGTGGCACTACTGACGCTGTTCAAGACACACAACACACAGGAATCGAGGACTTAGAGAAATCAGGAATGAGCTGTGTATAACCGCTTTAAACTGGCCCGTCTCCGGTGCGTCGCATTTAACTAAAAACTCGACTCTGTTGTCAGGTCCAACTGGACAATACTGGCTGAGAAAAGAGAGCGAACACACGCGTTCAGAAGTAATACCCAGGACGCGCAACCTACTTCTTATGCATCCGTTGGGCATGACGATCACTATATACCTATACAATGACTGGTAAGTTAACAGCGAATATTGTTCTGTTTATACATATATTCTCTCTCTGAACATATTTTGTTAGAGACAAAATGGGTCTATGTGATTTCACTCAACTAACTTGTAAGAGGGTCTTTATAACCAGGTGTGATGCACTGATTCATTTACTGATTTCGAACAAAATATTAGCAGCGAACGTTTCTAAGTGAAAAACGATATTTTAGAAACGAATCGGGAACTTCAATTTTATTCGACCTACACCATTTCACGCGGAGCAGATGACTTAATTATAGGCAACACACACTGCACATGCAGGTAGTAGTGTGCGTAAACTCAGCCACGTCATCACATAAAAAAAATACGCCTAGCGACGTCGGGGCGCGTTAGTGAACATTTCGGTTCTGAAAAATATCTGTTTCCCATAATGTGACCAGGAAATCCAATTTAAAGGCTTTGAAACACACTGCTTATGACTATAGAAGCACGTTTGTATATAAGTATATGTATAGATCTGTCTGAAGCACTGCTATAAATTATTTCAATATTTAACCTCTATTCAGTGAACGTATAACAGTTACGTTGTCACACACACTTGCACCTGTGGAGCAAACAGGGCCGTAGGATGAAATGTATTCCCTAACTGGTTAATTATTCAAATAAATTTACAGCGGATTCCAAAAAGTTACAGAAATCAATTGTAAGCTACGGAACTTGCTATTGGTCCATAAATGCAAGTTGTCATGACCAAAATAACACACTAGTGGTGCACCTTTTGGTAGTACGAACAGAACAGTGACGTTGCTCTCGCCCCTATTTTCGCCCGACGGGATGTGTTTTCCATTGGGAGTCTCGTGTGGCGTTGACGTGAAGAGTGTCCATTTCACCGCTCTAAAGATAATTAACGTTAGCGGATTAAAATCGATGTTGCCTGTGACAAGAATGCATCATAATGTTATCGAGGATTACGTGAAGCCTGCGGCGAGAATGTATTACACTGTACGACGACTGCCTGTTGGGTCAAGGTGTTCCGTGCGAGTCGGAGTGAGACTGCGGATTTCCATCGCACAGATTATCCGCCCATTCCTCATGATCAGATTGACATCGTAAGTCGACTTATTTTTGTTCACCATCGATGGACTGTCAAGGAATTATCGTTGAGGTTGGTCTCTGTAAGTCATCGAACGCCTTGGTAGATATGGACAGGATGTCTTAACACGAGGAAAATTGCGTCCCGTTGGGTTTCACATCGACTCACCGACGTACAGAAATGACACCGGTATGCAATGACTGGCTTCACCTGCATGGATACCGCAACGAAAGAGACATTTCTGCAGCGTATCGTCGCCACTGATGAGATGGGGGCACGATCCTATGAACCTGAATTAAAGCGTCATTCGAATGAACGACATCACCTAGCTTAGGCACGCCCACAGAAACTGCAGCAGGAACCTACTCGGGTGAAGCTTATGCCGACAGTGGCGTATGACTAAGAGTGTGCTGTTCTTACGCTGTGTCCGAGGGGCAGGTCATTAAAAATGACAACTATTGCCTATTTCTGGAGTGACATCTGCATCCTGATGTAGCATCTGTAGGCCGTGCAGTAGAGCACTATGTCACTGTCACCAACAGATACCGCCTTGCCAACAGTCCCCAAAGGCTTCCTGGCAGTTTGCAAAAGGTTGATTACACTGAAGTTATGTAATGCAATTGTACTTGCACGTTTATTAAATATTGCGTTCTATAAATGCTGCCAGTACAGTTTCTCGCAGTCAGTCTCCGCGCATAAATGGTCTAAGACAATATTTGTGAGCTATAGCAGTTTCCCGAATTCGAACAGTTCGTCCACACATGGAGCACCCTCTTCTTCAACATGACAATGCTAGACAACACACGAGCTCTACGGCATCTGCAACAAACCGACGCCTTGGGTTCATTGTCATCGCTCATCCTCCATATAGTTACGAATTGGCCCAATCCGATTTTATCCTATTATAGGAACTTACAGAAAACCTACGAGGACTTCACTTCGATAGTGATGAAATGATGCAAGCAGAGGTGAGGCTGTGGCTCCGTCAACGAAGTCTAACATTCTGTAGTGATGGTATCAACAAATGTCTCTCGTTGGGAGAAATGCGCGTACCGGCAGGGTGACTTTATTGAGAAATAAACAGGTAAACACGAAGAGTAGAAATATAGAATGTTAGTAAGGTTTGTTTTATTTAAAAAGCCTTGACAGTTTTCACATAACCAATTCAGAAGCACTACTTTTCAGCAGGCCCTCGTATGTAGCTGCACGTCTCATTTAAAAATCAATAATCATTTCAAAGGTAAAGTGTAAACTAGCTTCTATAGCTTGCATCTTTCGAAACGAAGATCGCTTTTTCACGCTCTTTCTTTACCGTCCTGTTAATTTCAATCTGTGCGACCAAAGCTACGCATGAGGCTTCCACGGAGTTATTTCCTCGTACAGCTCAGCGTCCTTGGAGAACATCGATTTCACGGTAGTGTATATCTCGTTCGGTATTTTTCCTCCTTGGAAAGGAAATCTGAATCCAGTCGCCAACGTGTCGTACCCCCTTTCCCGAAGCTGCATTCCGCCCCCTTACAGTAATTAGGTATCTTTAAAGCACATTTCCATCGCATTTTTCAGCGACACACCAATTTCTTCTCCTGGACGTCATTTAAAATGATACCGTAAAAAACAACATGTACGTTACCGAATTTTCTATTTTCTTTTCTCATGTGTAACGTATTTCCTGGCAGCGCCTGTGGGCTCGTCCTGTTCGATGTGGTCAGTGCTAGAGCGGCGGTGTAATATCAGAATGTTTTCAACTTTTGAATGATGGGTTGGTCTTTCCATTATTCTTCTAAATGGGTTGGGTTCGGCGACTATAAAGGCTGGCTTAAGGACTTCGGATTTGCCTCGGTGACTTGTGTTTCCCGACACCTACTGGAAAGAAACTTTTCGAAGTCCTGGCAGAAAATAGCCCAATACCTCACACCACGTACTAGTAGCGACTGCAGAAAATTGTCAATGGATATGTCCGAATTCTGTTCCCGAGGCTAATTGGCCCAAAGGACTGGATGTTGTGGAGCAGGTTGGGGCTAGCGAAATCGAGGATTTTGGTGTTATTGGCCCATAAACGCACGCTGCCACGACTAGAACAACACACAAAAAGCGACTGTACTCGTTGCTGGGGAGTTAACAGTGACGTTGCTCTGTAGCCCCTTTTTCGTTTGATGGAACAATTATTTTTTTTCATGGTGCAGGTGGAATAAAGAAGAACACAACCAATTTGTTTGCACTGGACGAAATTTGTAGTTTTACGTGTAAGGTGTGAACTGTAGCACGAACTTCTTCCAGAAATCACTCTTCCTCTTACGGAGCACAGTCTTAATTACACAGGGCGGTCCACTGATCGTGACCGGGCCAAATATCTCACGAAATAAGCATCAAACGAAAAAACTATAAAGAACGAAACTTGTCTAGCTTGAAGGGTGAAACCAGGTGGCGCTACGGTTGGCCCGCTAGATGGCGCTGCCATAGGTCAAACGGATATCAACTGCGTTTTTTTTTTAAATAGTAACCCCCATTTTTATTACATATTCGTGTAGTACGTAAAGAAATATGAATGTTTTAGTTGGACCACTTTTTTCGCTTTGGCGAAGTTGGCAACAGACTTTCGAGAAATGTATATATTTTTTCAGTGCTCTTGATAGATATGTTTTGGTTCTAGAATTCTCTGTACACAATTTGCACAGTTCTGCAGCATTTTGAGAAGAAAAGAAAACCAGTATTACTCATGGAAATTTTCATCTCTTAGAAACAAGTTATTTGTCAGTTTGTAAATAAAATATGTGATCACTATTCCGAATCGCTTCCCAAGAAATCTACAGAAAACCATAGTGACATTTTTTGTGAAAGTTGTGAAATAACTGCAATAATGCTGGACCGATTTTTATCGTAAGGCACAGCCGCACGGTAGAAAAATGACCGTCCACTAAAATCGCGCAAATGTGTGCAAGCAACTACATTTGAACTCGTTAACTATAGTACTAAGGTAGTAGAAGGGACATTTACAAAAGAAGAGCCATGCAGACGAAAATTTGTAGCCAACTACTTCGGATAATACCGGCAGTAGTTAAGTTTTAAGTCGATATATGTCATTATACCGGTTAGAAATGTCAAACATACTTTCCGAAGTGCTACCCATCTTGCTGTATCCTGACAACTGCGGCGCCTTGATTTGTAAAGTATGCAACCCGCAATATAAGAATCGTACTTGCTCCGTTTGTGCCTCCACTAGCTTGGAACGTGGCACGTGAACAAAGACTGAATTGGCAAGATTTAATTGAAGCGAAGGAATTGTGTGTGTTTTTTGGGGGATTCTCTCCCTACTGACTGATGTTTTTGTGACTATCGGTAGAAGCTGTCAGGAGCCAGCTGGGGGTGGTATATGAACTGTTAGCATTGTAGGTGTTTCTCTCCAGTGTTTGGATATTTCAATCTTTCTGAAAGTAGTCAGATATCTGGGTGCCGAAGATCATTAAGTTTATATACGACTAATATAATTGAGACTGAATTAGTTAAGCTTAACCCTTGTGAAATTAGACTCATTGTTAGTGCAGTGGATTTACCGAAGTCCGCCAGCAAAACTGTTTCTGAGCAGATCTGCATGAACGTCTCACATATTAGTAATCACGATAATGCGCAACTCACTGCACGTGTACGCGGTGGTACCTTGTCACCTGAGAACTCTTAATTCACACAACTGGCGGTCCATACTAGGGTTTATCGAGCAGAGAAATTTTTGCAGGTAGAGGTCGCAGTTGGCAGTGCTGGGACAGCCCCACTCACGAGAACATGCAGGCGGGGCGTCAGCGTCGCGTGACTGTGAGAGCGTCCTTAACGAGGCAGGTGCCGGGCCACCCGCGCGTGGAACCGCACCGCGGCCTTACCTCGTGCCTTCGTAGTACCGGCCCGACAACAAACTCTGAAGGACATGTCTACCTACACCCACGTCTGCATTGCGGAACCCATCCTAGATGGATGCGGCAAGGGTGCACCCATTATCCAACTACTGAAATACGTATGGCATTTGTGAATGCCGGGCGGGTAGAACTGACAGCATGCCATAGTGTTATCACCTCCAATATTGATGAACAATACTCAAGTATCTGTCGAACAAGGGCTTTTTAAGCCACTTCCTTCGTAAATGAGTTACATTTCCTTAATATTCTTCCTATGAATCTTAGTCTGGCATCCGCTTTTCCTACAATTTATTCTATGTGGTCATTTCACTTAGGTCGATCTGGATAGTTACTAGTAAGTACTTTACGAAGATACTGTTACCAGCAATTTGTCAACAGTGTAGTTATACAGAGTGCATTTCTTTTCCTATGTAAGCGCAATACATTACATTAATTTACATTTAGAGTAAACTACCACAGCCTACACCAATGATCAGTCCATTGCAGGTCATTCTGTAAATCTATGTCTACTGGCGTTGCTACTGTGTTACAGAGAATACCACCATCTGCGAGCGGTTTTGAAGAGCACCCGATGCTTTAAAACATTTAAATAGGTACATTTTAAACAATAACTGTCCTATCACACCTCCTTGAAGTACTCCGGAAATTGTCTTTACACCTGTCTATTTTGTTCTGTCCTTAGATATTTGACAATTATTGCTTACTGTTTGCCACTAAACGCTACGTACTATATACAAAGTGATTTATGCGACGTTAACAGCACCGTTCGTGACACTTCCTCGAGGAAATCTGCCCTACTTTGAGGCATCTATACAGTACTTAGGCTATGCATTAAGTTCTTTGACACAGCAGAAGAAAAAGAAAAAAAAGGTCTTCCGTCAAAGCTTACAAGGCGGCACCCTACAGAAATGTCGGAGTTAATCTTCACAGTAATTGTGACGCAGAAATAGATCAGAGCACCTCACTAGACGAATTAATGTAACCTAATGATCTCACTTTAAACTGTCGGTAATACAAACTGAATGATTAAACTGAAATTAAAGCGACGCATATTAGGAGTATTTATTAAATCTTGCTGCTCACAGTAAATTAATAAAGCATTTTGTCTTTCGGAAAGCAAGGGAGCGGTTAATCTGTTACTGGTCTGAATACCACAGTGCTTTACCAGGCACAGTCCTATTAGAGATGAATACACAACACACCAAGTGAATCACAAAGGAAACACTAGGCAAATTGAAATCTGCGGCAGAAAAAGGTTTTCAAGGACCCGCACTAAAGGATCAAAAAGTTTTCTACCTTGAAATGTTTGGAAGAACTACATTATTGCCTGGGGTGGTTTGAACTGCGGTAGACGTAAAGAATCTCTCGTACAGTGCGTGATACTGACGGATTTTCCCACGTTGTTATTAAACAGCTCCCACGTACTTGAATTTTGAAAACAAACTTTAAGAAAGTCACGATCTTTTGACAAAAATCCCGTGATAGTAATTCGTTTATTTTTGGGAATAAACCGGTCTAGATAGCTCAACATATAAAATCATAGCTTACAATGATTGCCGACTCATTCATTAGTAAGTTACTCAGTTTACTTGAATCACAGAGTATCCAGGATAATGATACGGAGTTTCTAGATAGCTGGGCTGATGGTAGATTAGTCACCTGGATCATGCGCTCGTACCACTGTGAATGTACGTCAACGAATCACATGGCAATATGTAATCTGATACATCGATTTTTTTATCGTCTCATATCTGATTCACGATTATCTTCCGTGTGTGACATTTTAACTTTTGATCTATAGTTGCACCGGTTTCACTTTTCTGCGTTGCAGATTTCGCGCTTCATCCATGGCCTACTAATATCGGAAATTCTAATCGAGGATTACGCTCACCTAGCTACGGTTATGTGTTTAGCAGGGTTTTCTGCCCACTAAAAGATAATATCACTTAGCCTATGAAAACCTTTATTTAGAAGTGGTCTACCAATCCCACTTCTCCCATAAACGGAACACAGCAAAATGAACAGAGACAAAGGAAATAAGATGCAACTATGCTCTTCTCGAATGAATGTCGTTTTAACCACTTTACCGCTTATATTTATTCTCTGCTTCCAGCCTACGGTTGACGGTAAAAGGTGCACGGTTTACAAGAATTATTATTATTTTTTTGCGTTCAATTGGCGGATGGTGCGAGGAAAGGAAGATTGTCTACACTCCTGTCCATAAATTTCATCGCCTGGAAATTAAACGAGTTCGCAACTGAAGTCTTTAATTCCCCGTCATCTTCAGATAACTGTTTGATGTGCAAAGAAAGGCAGCAGTCGCTGTACACGAGTTAGAGACTGTTTTGTGGATCGGCGAAGTTCGGCTAAATCTCACATGCACCGGTGAGGTCACACGCGTTGTGGATGAGGATGTCCCGGATGACCATTTCCTGTGCTGTAAATGTTTGATGGCAAGTCAGACGCTTCGCAGTCAACAGCAAATGTGATTTTTTTTAAATCAAATTCCATGACATCAACCAACAAACGTCCTTTCCGTCCCAGTAAAAGGGAGTCATAATTTTCGGCTACAGTAATGAAATTACTTGAATGTTTTTGATTTGGACAAATCTGAATGGCACTAGGGCATGGAATTTTTTTTTTTTTTTTTGTTCCACATGTCGCGGGTTACACTAACACGGGCAAAAAAAGTTTCTCCGTCCCATAGCGGCCCAAAAACGCTCGTCCTTAGCTCTCCCCGTTGTTCGGTAAGCATCTTCAGCACCCACTTCAACGGCTGTGCGTCTAACGAGACGAAATTCATTACACAGGGCACGAATCATCAATCGTTTATCGTATCGCAATTTGTGATCCACTTGTTGAACGATTTCCTAGGATTTGTACTGGGCCTGGAACTACGCCCTGCATGATGGACATTTGAAGGCCATTTTTAGTCTGGACATCATCGTCTGTACTTACTTTCACTCACTGCCGCAGACCCATACAAATTACTCTCGATTCTGGGTAAGTATTAGGTGCTGTAGATCCTTCTGCACAGACGTGGCAACTGGTGGAAGTAACGATCTTCGATGCCGTTATTTGTTTCACTTGCGATGGCACTACTACCGAATAATCAAAACCACGTGTTCTACGGCTCCGTAATCAATAAATACATGACGCGTTCGTACAAATTCGTACATTTTTAAGATTTTTTCACATTTCACAGCTGGGAGACTAATGTCAATTCTGTCCAGTGTATTATCGACGTATTTTCTTTCACTGCTCTACGAGATTTTTCGCTAGTGAGTAAAAACCACAGTTAACTGGTGTATTTAGTAAGTATTGATTATTCTTGGCTATACGTGTAAAATATACGATTCTTACAGACGTGAAAGCAATTAAAATGCAAAATCAGTTTCTAAACGTCGTCAAATAATTCATTTTGATTGTTGTGGGCGTTTTACATGTTTTCATTTTATATTTAAAATTGTCAAATAATTAATTTTGATGGTTGTGGACTTTTTCCAGTTTTTAACTTTTATTTAAAATTATAACCCTAAGGACTGCCTTATGATGACTACTTTGTCGTTTTCATATTTATACAACTAAATCCATGTCGCGTTTCCAAGTATTTAAACCTCTACTCTTAGAAGGAATGAATTACGCTGCTGTACAGCACAACCTTCGTGCCAACAGATTCCCTTGTGTTTCGTGAGGGCATCTTCATACCTTAGTACCCTATGATCATAACTTTTGCTGTTCTCACGGATAGAAAAAAATGGAGCTTCCTACTGTGACTTCATATAATTAGTAACTTGGGTCCAGAACTGTAATTCAGTACAGTTTATTTACCTGAAGACAGTCGTCGCCCTTCAGCAAACTTGCGTTAGAAACCACCGTAACGTGCACATTTTACCAGAATGTGTTCACACTTTATAAAGAAAAAAATAAACAAGTTGATTTGTGGGCCCACACGTATTTCTGGAAGATTCGAAAAACTGCGAAAGACAAATAGCACGCATTTACCGCTAAAAAATTTATACTACGATACGTCAATATACGTGCGAAAATCAAGGGATTTGGGCAACAGAGTTATACTGGACCCCCTTTGATACCTTCACTGAAGTGACAGCGTAGCCCGAAGTCTAGGTTACGTTGAAAGGTGATAATTTGCTCCTGATTTGGCGAAGTCACGATTGTTAATGGCAAATAAAGACTGTGGTAACACAGTAACCTGTAGCATAGCCAACTTTGAGGTTCTCGCCACAGTTAAACACGCTTTCAATCATAAAACTAAAACCCTACTTTACACTTAAAACTTTTATTAGATATCTGATAAGATCATTTTGATGCGTATTATGCACATATAAAATATGTAGACTACGAGAAACGCAAGGAGTGGGCGGTTTCCATTACCTAACTTCTACCGGAATTTGGGCTGGTCGAAGATTTACGAATCTGCTTCCTCCACTCACACTGGGACAGTTCCCACCACCGATAGCTGGCATCAGCGGGAAGCTGGTTACACTGCTGGCAAAACACACACACAACCTGCGCAGGAGAAATAACGTGATTTTGGGATCCTACGTCTTGTTCCATACCAGCATATAACAGTTTTTTTTTTTTTTTGTAAGAGACTTCATGCCAAAAAAAAACCTTTGATAGGAAATGAGTTAAACAAATCTGATGCTTACTCGCTTTACTGCTTCGGTATTTACTGATTTTCTGCCCGAAAGTAAAATATGTACTGCAAATTTAGAAAAAAATGAGTCAAACAGGGCTGTCATGTAACACTACCAACATTCCGTGATTACTTTGGAAATCCTAAACGCATACTTTGGTCAACAGGTAATCTGGAAACAATTTTAATTTATGTTAATTTTACTGGTAATTTTAATAGTTGTGTGATAGGTAGAAAACTATCTGTAGAAGGCATTTCACTACCACATGTAGTAACGGTAATATGCTTGTAGTCTTGCGTAACGGGAAGTTTGTGTTACTTTCAGTTTTCTCCCAGAACTATTTCGAGGCGCGTTGCCAGCTCAACGCGAGTCGTCACCAAGCAAAACGTGTTTCAGCCACATACAAGACAACGCTGCACCCAGCAGTAATTACAGCTGCTGCCTGACTGCTCCAGTGTGCCACAAAGCAAGACTCGCTTTCGTAAAGTGAAGTTGGCAGGTGGCTACGACCTCAAAACACAGCTGATACGGCGAGCCACTAAGACGCCGGGAGCCACGCCCACCCAAAACAAGCCTTTAAGAGGTCCCACTTGGATAGATTTTTTTTTACAATATATTTAGAAAATGGGCAATGTTTTGTGGTAGAGACTAACTATACATTCTTGTCGAAATCTAATATATAATACGTGGCTGTTACTGTTTTTTTTAAAAAAAAAACCGTTAAGACAGCAATCACACGAACAGCTTGAATGCAAAGTTATTGGTTTGGAACCTCAAACTGCTTTAGGCATGCTTACACACTCACTTGTCAACAACGAAACATGAGGCATTCTATAAAGTAATTGGTCATTTAAAATGAGCCCTTTTGGTTCGCAACTGAGTGACTAGAGAAAATGATGACAGTAGATTAACACTGAATTTTCAATCGCAGAAGCATACTGGACGCTTTTATATAAATGCAAGATACGGCAGTCGAGTCTTATTACATTAATGATTTCTGTGCATTCTTTAGTGGTTTCTGCAGATATATATAATTCGTTTGACCAAGCACAGATCTGTGGCGATTGAGTACACAAAATATTTTGAAACATGAATGGTTTGCAACATACTGGCTGCACAACAATGTGAGGTACAACGTATTTAAACTACAATTCCGGTGTGCAATGGCACGGCATACGCCGAAAAATAACATTACAACAAACACCTACTATAAAGTATTATGCATTTTCAACTTTTGTATAATGACGTTACATCGTATATGTTTACACATAAATTTTCAACGAATCAGAGCAAATCTATCCGAAACGCTCCGTGCTGAAAAGTTCTTTGCTTAGCTGTATGTTTGTTTACCTGACACGTAGTATAGCACAACGAAATCGTTGAGTTCCCTCTCGTAAATATCCACGGCATTGGTCAGTTCATATTCATCCACCACAATAGGAAAGTCGTAATCCATGGTTGCTTTATATCGGTAACACCAAAACCTCAAGTGGCACACTGTAACTTAGCGAAAACGTTACGAACACACACCTCCATAACCTCACGCCTCGCGTTCTGCCTCGGCAACGCCAGCGATAACACGAAGGTCTGGACTGGCAGTGCTGCCAACGTAGTAAATTTGCGTAGTGCCACTGGAGGAGGCAGCGTACTCTGAGCTGGAGTTAGGTCGGGATTGGCAATAGCGCGTGAGTAGTGGGGCGGGGCGACAGGTGACGAGGTGGGGGGATAAGTGTTGGGAAACATCTGTGCAGCCTGCAAAGGAATCCAGACGCAATTCGTTCACAGCGCGGGGTTGCTGTACTACTGTCTACGTGTAAACACGGCAGCATATGGCGGAAATTTGAACTTTTTGTGAATAATGTCTTGCTGACATGCATGAAGCAAAAGACTGATCGGCTACATAATACAGCACGTGTACACATTCCTCCTTTTAACATTTGCATTCTTAAAAAGAAGAGGAATACTAAAATGAAGAATATGAACCTTTAAGAATGAGAAAGAAGAAATGAGTTAGAACGGAGAAGAAATTCTATCTGGGAAGGAAGATTCAGCACCCCTTTACGGACTGTAATACGCCTTCATCACGCTCAGCGATTGCCACAATTTTCCTACCACGAAGAAAAATTGTTGCATATTTTGGTATACAAAGAACAAACCTACTACTTAACTATTTAATTCAGGTGAAGACTTTCGACATTCTCCAGTTCGTATCACTAAATAAACTGCGACAATTCAAAGAAGCTATATTGGCTTGTTGTTGGGTGAGAAATCAACTCGACCGTAGTAGTCATGAAATAAATAATAACGTGCAATATAGTCACTGGCTGCAGTTGCTTTCCATTTCTAACGTAAATGAAAATCTTCAGTGTCTGAGGGACTGGAGTGAGAAGAGTCGAGATAAAAGTTCCCTCGTTTTACACCTGTCTCTGTAGTTTCTTTTATTACAGGCTGCTACGTTTTAATATCTTCAGGCAGCCGTAATGGGAGTAGGTCGAATACCGCCTCGCAGCAAGCCTACACTATCAGAGAAGCACATGCATTACGGTCAAACGAAGTTAAGATTTCCTTTCCCCTTTAACGCGAATTTCTTATCGTCTGGATTATGTTTCAGTAGTGCGTATTCAACTCAAATTGATGCTGACCTTTAATTCCTACCATATCAGTTTTGAGGTAGTCACTTTTTTTTTTTTTTTTTACACACGATTCTGACACACTTGGTCGAAGGGGCCATCGACATATTGTATGCAAATGGCGTTTGTTCCACATACCTGCACAAGAATCACTTGCATCTTTGTTATTTTTAAGGATCTGAAAAAAAGCTATTTTTCGTTTCTATATACTGTGACACACACACACAGACAGAGAGAGAGAGAGAGAGAGAGAGAGAGAGAGAGAGAGAGAGAGAGAGAGAGAGAGAGAAACTAATAATGCACCATGGACTAACCCTAAAACATGTGCCCAAAGCGTAACTGAATAAGAAGACAAATTTTGTCCGTTGATGCTTTCAGTTTACGCTTTTAACATGTTTCACACTATCCATTTCTTGACATTTTCAGTATTCACATACATCACAACATACTCGTGATGCACTCGTAATTTACGCAGTGTATTTGTCTACCATGCCTGCAGACAGCTTGTATCTTAATATGAAAGTCGCTTTTCCAGTTCCGTTGATGGGGCAGCATCGTCTAACGAACAAAAACATAACCGGCACAGAGCAACCCATCCAGAATTTAAAAAGAAGCAGACACTAAAATTGGAACAGCTGCAAATGCTACAGCATGAACTCGTACCTAAGAGAATTCTCTCCGATTTCAGTACCTACCAAATATGAGGCAATTAAAAAATATTTCACCAAAAAGCAAATTTTAAAAGTAATGACTAATTTAGCACCACGCGGCATGTAAGGCGCTCGGAAGAAAACCACAGAGCGAGCGCTCACAGTCGTTACCGATTTCTTCGCTTTTATGCCGCAATTTGCTGCTGTCCTTACTGTCCACCGAAGCGTATACGGCGGAGGGAACCAGTTGGGTTGGGGAGAGCGGAGATGCCTGGGAGGGTAGCGACGGCCTGCGCGGTTATGTTGTGAGCCGCGAGGGTGATGGGGAAGAGGTGAGAGGGTGATGGACAGGGGGCTGGGGGTGGGGGGAAGAGGTGAGTGATGACTCTGCCTGTGCTGCCGATGCGGCGCTCCCCTTCGCGGTTCCTACCGCATGTATGCTTTGACATGTAAACCACGGCTACAGGATACAAGCAAGCGACAGTTTCTTTCCTTCGTTAATCGTTCACCACCACCCCTTCCCCTCTCGTCTTAGCTCCTTACACAGTTATATTGTCACTTATATTTAGGAGAATCAAGTAAAAATTTCTAAACAGTAATACGAATAAGCATTTTACTTCTCCTCAGTCTGATTTTAACGTAATCTCCTATTGACGCTCCAAGTCACGCAGTGATAAAGAAATGAGGATTTACTTTTTTTTCTTCAAATTAACGTGTCGATTCCGCATTAGAAAATGACAATGTTAGGATGTCGCTATGAACTATTATCTTCCATTTAGTTACCAGAAAGTTGCAGTGGTGCAAGGCACGTGCCAGTTGATTGTAACAGAGGAATGTATTCAATTTTACTTACCTCGAACGTAATGGCATTGAAGCATGTAGAAACATGCACACTTAGCATTTGTAAGTGAAAAAAAAAAACTAGAATGCCTCAGTGATCGTGATCGTAATTTCAACATGAGAGGGCTCACCATTCCAGTGAATTTTTCTCGCGTGCAGTTGGTACACTCATGTTCAGAAAAAACAGAACGCCTTGAACGGCTACAGACTGGACGTTCGTATTCACAGGACATGCACATTTACCTCTTCAGCGAAAATGATTAGCATTTGATTCGTGTCGGCCCGCGGGTTCAACGTCAATACCGATAACACGGCGCAACACCACGTACCGGTAAAATGTGCCTACAGCTCTCGTTGTGGCTATAAACCGAAGGTAATGGACCAGTGTGACTTGAGCAGATGTGAAGGATGCCTCGCATACGTGTGCTAACTGTACCGTCAAATCATTGAGTATGAAAGAGAGCGCATTATTGGCACGAGAGAATGTGATGCATCCATGAGGGAAGATGCTGCTCGTGTGGAATGAAGTGTTTGGACAGTGCAACGTGTGTGTGCGCATAGCGGTTCACGGAAAGCCGTAGAACACGACGAGATGGGTCAGGTCGCACCACCCAGACCATCCCCCGAGAAGGTCGACATTTCATTCGAAAAGCATTGCACGACAGATCTGCGCCCCCTCGGCTCTGGCGCAACGGTGGAACACTGACACATCGTACTTTGTAAGGGGTGACAGTCGGTCGCCGTTTTTTACGGCATGGGTTATTTGTGTGTGCGTCGTCCACTTCACCGCCAACCTTTGACGAATGTGCAGAAACGTGCTAGACAGCAATGGTGTATGGAACGTCGTCACTGGGGACAGGAAAGGCATCAGATAGTATTTTCAGACGAATGCAAGATCTGTTTGTCTGAGAATGATGGCCGCTTTTGCTTCGTCGCAGAGAGCGCGAGCAGCATCACAGTGACTGCATTCACACAAGACATACAGCACTAGCTCAAGGCCTTATGGTGTGAGGGTGCTATTGTGTACAACAACAAATCACAGCTGGTTTATGTCCATGGCAATATGACCAGTGTGGCCTACGTCAATGATATGCTGCGACCCGTAGCATACCCTTTCTGCACGCACAACATCTCAGACGCCACTGCTGGCCGTTGTGGCCGAGCGGTTCTAGGCGCTTCTGTCCGGAAGCGCGCTGCTGCTTTGATCACAGGTTCGAATCCTGCCTCGGGCATGAAAGTGTGTGATGTCCTTAGCTTAGTTAGGCACAAGTAGTTCTAAGTCTAAGGGACTGATGACCTCAGACGTTAAGTCCCATAATGCTTAGAGCCATTTGAACCAGACGCCATTTTTCAGCAATACCACATGCCTCCTTGGTGTCACAGGATGTCAGACTTTTATCCTCGTCTGCCAGATCACCAAAGTTGTTGCCAATCGGGATTTTGTGGCATTTGGTGACACGATCGGCGCAGTGCTGTGACGCAGTGCCAATCACCACAAATGAACTTTGGAACCAGATGAATGCAGCATGGATGCCTGTAAGACAGGACGCCATTCGCGCCTTATACGCGTCGATATCACGCATGGAACAAGTTATGAGACCCGTGCTTACTACGGAACAGTACACGAGCTGAACTGAGGTGGCTGAAATAGTAATCATTTTTGCAGAACATACTATTGTACATGTCCTGTGAATATGAACGTGTTGTGGCTGTGTTCTCTTGTAATGTTTTAGTGGTTCCTAGCTGGACGAGGAGAGGGTGGTATGATGTGAGTGGCTGACTTCCTCTCACTACAACACAAAATGAACAAGTGGTTAAAATACACTTTATTACAGGAACCAATTAGATACATCAATTTTGTCCAATCTGAAGTTCTGTGGTCAATAGTAATCAAATAACCTGTACTAATTCTTGAATCTTGTCGATGTCCGTATCACAACTATATGGAATGACTAAAGTCCAGATGGAACGTACTGAGGTACTGAGATTGAGACAGCTCGGTCGGCGGCGGTGTCCTACATACTCGCTGTCCAGGGGGCGTTATCGGCGCGTAGGCTGGGGACGAATCTTGGTCCCTCTTGTCATAGGCGCGCTTAGTTCAGCGTTTGCTGTACAGTGTTTTCTAGTGCCGATCCCTGTGCTGGCGAAGGATTATGGCAGCACAGAACTCTCTCTAGTCGTTCAAGGTGTTTTGTTTTCTCTGAGGATTAGTGTATTGGTAGAGACATAATTAACGTGTCAGCATGACCTCCTGAATAGTTTTGTTTATGCGTTTTTTTTAAAAAGTAGTCCTGTCGTTCTCCCTTCACAATAGTCAGCTGGCCTGCTGTGCCTTCTAGAAAATACTTTGTTTTCAATTGCCGATCGTCAACGGAAACCGTCCAACGTTGGAGAAGATTTGCAAGAATTCAACGCCATCATTTTTTTTAACAGTATAGTAATGGATGGCTTACTTAACAACGTGATTGTACGTCTCTTGTAGACGACCCGCATGAAGAACTGTCTACGAAAATATTGCCGAAGAGCACAGTTTCGTATTCGGCGCTCGGCGATTAAAGATGTATGAAAAAGCCGCCGCCGTAAGAATATCGGAAAGGGTTCAGTGCATTTTGCATCACGGACTAAGCGCCAGAATATTTGCGAGATTACTGTCGCGTTTGTTGAATGCTTACCAAACGAAAACTTTATAACTAAGATAGAAGCAAACACTTGAACCGTTTAAATACAATGTACTTGATTTTGCAGTTCAATTTATTACGGCGAAGGGACGTCGGCCAACGGCTCCACGCCAGATACGAAAAAGCAGTCAGGGGGTGTGGCTGGTGTCCATGAAGCAAAGACAAAGTCAGTTTCTTTAACCGAAAAAAATGTCTGGGATGAGCCTACTTATTTGATTACCTGTAACGAGTCACAATAATCGGCAAATAGTATGTAAGTAAAAGACTTCTGACCATATAGAACAAAAAATACAATGAAAGAGCGCTGTTTCGAGACGGGAAAAAAAGTATGAGGAGGGGGGGGGGGGGGGGCCGAGGGAATCTTTTACTGGTAAAATGCAACTGAAAAGAAACGTCACCTTCAAACAAAGATACTCGTGTTTTATGTACACACAGTCCTAACAAACATTGGTTTCGTCTGCTCTGGGACCTCTGTTGCTACACTTATTGCCGTACTAAAGACATTTGTGACAGAAATATTCTAAGCCAAATGAAGTTGCGGCAGCTGCATTTTGATATTCTGATCGACTTGTGTGATATTTATTCAACGGAAAAATGTTGGCCAAAATTTATTGTTCTACTAACAAAGAGTGAGAGGTATGGGTTTTATTTTTTTTAACTAAACAGGTAGTGTTTCATAGCTATGCCCAAATATTTTTACCTGGCAAACACGGTACTATATTTGGTGAACGACCGACCGCCGCTCTGTTTTTTGATTCTTTTATTAATAATTAAAATTGGAAGTTCGTGGAATACAACTGTACGTCTTAGCAGGACTAAAATGAATACAGTGGCGCGGTAGGCATCGCGTGAAGCCGTGTGAAGTTTCACTTCCGAAATTTCAGTAAACTTCGAGCTTTTATTTTGTTACCGGGAAAATACTTGGGTCGGAATGTCAATCTAACAATCTGCGGTGTGCTCTGCAATCGCAGTAGATTTGAAATGTCTCCTTTCGCGGGAAGGAATCAAATGTTTGAAGTGATGGATCAGGACGGCTTATCCAAAGCACAAGGTTGGTCCAACAGCAAGAAACACTCAATGCTTACAGCGAAATCAAAGTTTTAATTTTGTAGCCTGTAGTCCGCGCTTTATAAAATATCTCTTGTTTGTCTCCCGCGCACCACGAAAGCGCGCCAGTGGAATATGCCGACGTCACTTCACAAGACAGCACAAAGTGGAACGACTGTATATCTTCTCGTCCTGAGAAGGCAAATGAAGCGCTGCACGGGCTGAAAAATATAGCCGAAAACAGTAAATAAGTGGCTAAGGGAACTTTTTTACGTCAGTCCATTCAGTACAGTAGGATGTTACATATTTGCGATAAATATTTTTCTCTTCAGAGCACAAATCGCAGAAATAACAAGTAGGAAACTTATCAAGCAGTTACCTTTTCACCCTTTCGTGTTCCCAGTTCTCTTGCGAGAACTAGTTTAAACAGTTTTCCATTCACGTAAGTGTGAGAAAAGGTGGAAGTAGTATGCCAGGTAACATAAATACTACCGAACATTGACCACCACAGAATTCCTGCATACCTGCTCCGATTTTGTGACAGAACGTGCTAGAAAATATAATGTTCCGAAGGAAGACGTGATTAGAAGATATATCTACTCTTTAAACGCGTATTGACGGACCTTTGTCAATGCTCTACACTGAAACACACGTGAAACTCAGGTCGCCAGCCGATCGAGACTCAATAATTAAAACCTCTGTAGCTGCCCTAACAACTTTCTGGAAAGGTTTACAGGTCCGACAACTGAAATGGAACATGTTCACCGCTAGTAGTTCAATACGGTGCCTTTAGCGGGCTATTAGCAGCAGCCGTTGAGAGTTGCCATAACAAGAAAACAGGAAGAAGTTCACAGTCAATAGGCAGTAACTCTCTCAAAAAGAACCAAACTCATTTTTGCACGGAAACATTTAACATTTATTGGCATGAATTAACGCCAGCCCTGTCCGTCAGTTTTATCCAACACTACCTCCAGTCAGCTAATTACTCCAAACGCTGCTCTGACCCTTTTCTCTTACCGAAGGCTTTGACACTCATTAATGCTTAGCGCTTCAAGTAAATAACAGGAAAGCGCCTAAGCAGAATACGTGGCCTGCGTTCGGGAACGCACTTTCGTATACTTTGTAGGCTTTTCGTACTGGCGAGGTAATTTTGTAGATCCCTAAGGATCAGTTAAACTCCACTCCAGGCTTCCGACATGATGAGCACTTAAAGACTAACTCCGGCGCCAGAGGACTAACGGCTTGCCGATTCGATTCAATCCCATGACGGCTGACAGCCAGTTGCTCGATATCGCGAGCTCCAAACCGGTCCACGAAATTATTTAACATAAAGGCTTTTCTTTGCCAGTCAGAATCAGGAGCAGAATGCAGGCGTGCTCATTGGCCATTTCCTACTCCTGCTTACAGTTTTCTGTACGGGCTTGAACTTACTCTGCGAAGTGTTGGAGACACCAGTCTCGCTTGGGAAATGTTCGTCCTTGAAATCCGCCTAGTCGTTTCCGATGCTCACCCATTTGGAAAAATTAAGAAATCCCTCCCCCGTTCCTCCTGCAGGCGCAAACTGGATGGTAAGAATACAAAAGCGAACGGGTCTAGCACACAGGCATCAACTGCTCTCGGATCTTCTTCAGGGACTGCACTCTCACCCCCATCCCTGGATGCGTATACCTCTCTTTGCTGTTGTCATTGCGGAAGGGTTAGCACACATGGACAGCCAGGAATTCTGTGTTACAACGGAAGAGAGAAAGACTGGAGTTTAACGTCCCATCGACGATGCAGTCATCAGATACGGAATACATGCTCGGATTGAAAAGGAGACCGGCTATTTTCTTTTCGAGTCTTCCCGCAGGGAAACATCCCTTCATTCGCCTTAAGCGATCTGGAGTGCTATCGATACCAGATCTCAAATTGATTCCATATTTATGGATTTCCATACCGTTCCTCAAAAGCGACTTCTAATCAAATTGCGTGTTTACAGGGTATTCCTATCCGAAATGTCACAATTCCCAGTAACTGACGGAAAGTCATTGAATAAAACAGAAGAAATATCTATCGTTCCCCATGGGAATATGTTATAGGCCCTCTGCTGTTCCTAATCTATATAAACGATTTAAAAGACAATCTGAGCAGTTCTATTAAATTGTTTGTAGATGATGCTGTGACTTACGAACTCGTGGAGTCATCAGATGATCAAACGCAATTGCAAAATGTTTTAGAGGCGATATCTGCAAGGCGCGTAAGGTCGCAACTGACTAATGTACAGGGTGAAGTCATCTATATGAGTACCGAAAGGAATGCGTTAAATTTCTATTACACGATAATTCACATGCCTTTTAAAGGTTGTCAATTCAGTTACATAGGAATTATAAGGGGCATTCAAATGAAACACTATCACTAGTGTAAAGTATCGGTAATGATTTTATTAACTCAAAAATGTAGTTATACACAGTACACATACTCAAATATAGTCGTCAAAACTGTTGGCACATTTATCCCATTGCGACACTAGCCCGTCTATTCCGTCCTTGAAGAAGTTAGTAGGCTGCTGTCGGATCCAGGCCTGGACCTAGTCACACACTTCGTCGTCCGTTGCGAATCGATGCCCTCGAATAGCTTGTTTTAGAAGTCAAAACACATTGAAAGTCACACGGTGAAAGGTCCGGACTGTACGGTGGAGGTTCCAGCGTTTCCCACCGAAATTGCCCATGTGTGGGCGGGCATTATCACACAGGAGGATAACGCCGTTGGACAACATGCCCCGACGTTTCGACTTGATGGCTCGTCTAAGGTTCTGTTAAGTGGCATGATAACGCTGCGCGTTGATGGTGGTTCCCCGTTCCAGGAACTCGACAAGCAGTGGGCGCTTGTGGTCAAAAAAAGAACGTGATGACCTTACCAGAACGGGTGTGTCCGGCCTTTGATTTCTTTGGAGTTGGTGAAGTCGCATGTTTCCACTGCTTGCTCTGACGCTTGCTTTCCGGTTCAAAATGGTGACACCATGTTTCGTCACCTGTGACAATATGCGACAGAAGGCCGTATTCCTCCGCATGATAACGTTGCAAATGACTCAAAGACAACGCCATTCAAGTATTACGCTGTTCGGCGGTCAGTTGGTGGGGAACCCACTGCGCACACATTTTTCGAAGGTCCAAGTGTTGATGCATTATGGTGTGGGCGGTGCCCACGCTAATACCTAGTAACCGATGGATCTCGTTCACGGCGATTCTGCAGTTGTCCAGGACCAAAGCATTCACTTCCGCAACCAGTTCCGGTGTGATGACACGATGAGCCTATCCAGAACGAGCATCGTCTTCCAGTGACTCGTGCCCCTCAAGGAGTCATTTCCGCCATTCCACTACACTTTGACGACTCCGACTGTACTCACCGTACACAGCCTTCATCCGTCGATACATTTCACGGCATCCAACTCCCTCCGTCGCCAAAAATTTAATCGCCTGCATGTTCGGTAGTGGGCGATAACTTGCGTGACCACCTCCTCTTCGGCGTGAAACCACACTGGCGCTATACAACATCAAACGGTGTGCTCGTGTCTCTCTACCAATAGATGGCGCCACTATACCCACAGTTACGTGGCGCCAATTTACGTGTAAGGCGAAGGTAGAAGCACTGACCGGGTTTCATTTGAATGAACCTCATACAATTACGAGCAACTAGAACTGGAACGATCACATAGATAATGTTTTGAGGACGTTAAACCAAAGATTACGTTTTATTGGCAGAACGCTTAGAAGATTCAACAGCTCCACTGCCTACATTACCTCTTTTGGGTAACTACTACCCGGTATGTGTTCCTTATCAGATAGGATTGACGTAGGACATCGAAGAAAGTCTAAGGAGGACAGCTCGTTTCGTTTTACCGTGGAATAGGGGAAGAGAGTCACGGATATGATGCGCGAGTTTGAGTGCCAATCATCAAAACAAAGGTGTTTTAGTTGTGGCGAGATGTTTTCACGAGATTTCGGTCTCCAACTTTCTGCTCCAAATGTGAATATATTGTGTTTACGTTCACATACCACAAGAAGAAATGATCACTGTAATACAAAAACAGAAATCGGAGTTCGTACACGGAGCTATAGGTATTCGTTTTTCCCCTCGCCTGTTTGAGAGTGTAACGATAGAGAAATAATGTGGAAGTGATTCTACGAATCCTCTGCTACTACGAATCCTCTGCCACTACCGATCCTAGATTAAGAGTCCAGGCTCTTGACCACTGCGCTCGCTCGGAAGTGTGAGCGGTGTAACCAGGGAGCACGCGTCACTGAGCGTAGTCTGGCTAGCCGGAGCTCCTATTTTAAATTTTCCGCCGAGAGGCCAGCCTGCCGGAGTCATTAGCTGTCGGCGCTTTGTCCTGGGGGGCGGCCGCTTCGTTAATATCAAGAAATGTAAGAGCAAGGGGTGCGGCTGTAGAAGGGATCGGGGCTGAGGGAAAGCAGCAGGGCCGCTCAGGGGTGTTTTTTTTTTATGCAGCAGCAGGAAGAGAGGGGTGGGGAGGGGAGGGGAGCCCTGGCACAGGTATTGTAATTAGCCGCGCGAGCCGCCCTAATCTAGTGTCCGCGCTTCCGCTTCCGGTATACCGACCGTTTCGGCCACTGCGCATTGCACCGAAAGAGGTACATCCGTATGCTCCGCGCCAGTATAAAGTTACTTAGCATTTTGTGTTCTTTTAGTCCATTGGTCAAATTGCTTAACGTGGGTCTACTCATCTTGGTGGAGGAATAGGTCGACTGCAGAAAAACTGCCGACGCAATCAGTATTTAGGATTAAGAAACAGGAGTTATAGGTGTCACAAAAGGTTCATACATGAAAGGTGGAAGTCCACCCATGATCTGAAAACAATGTTATTGCTCAAAGAATGCATTTACAAACCATTTTCGCAAGTATCCTGACAAACAGTATTCTGCAAAATGAGTCGCTACCCGTATCACGTATTATGAAGCTCTATTGTTGCCAACATAAACTATGAAAAACACATGTTAGTCTTCAGATACTATATTGTGAAGCTCGGCACGTATACAGATTAGCCAGAACCAAAGGCAGGAAGGGCTGAGAGTAGATAGGTTAGTGTTTTGCCGTTCCGTCGATATTTAAGTTAACTTCAAATGGAACAAGGAAGACTAGAGTTTAACGTTCCATCGACATCGAGATCATTGGAGATTGAGGTACAAGCTCGGATTGTTTCAGAGCTGGAGATGGGAATAAGCAGCGCCCTTTTTAAAAGGAACCATCACGACATTGCCTTGAGCGATTCAGGGAAATCACTGGAAAGCTAAATCTGGGTGGCCGGACAGGTAGATTTGAACAGTCGTCCTCCCGAATGCGAGTACGGCATGCTAACCACAGCGTCACCTCGATCTGTCATTAAAAATGGAACATATGCTCATTTGCTTAAGTAACAGAAACCGTCGGCCATAACCATACTGAATTTCCCATCCAGGCACTTTGTCTGAAATGGTTTAGCGAAACTACGAATAACTCTTAACCGTAAAGTTAGACAAAAATATGGAAGTAGGTCCCAAATACAATTCCAGTTCCGTAAGTACTGCTACTCCCCTTCGGCTCGTCAGTACCAGAAGCCAGTATGTTATTAGTTGTAATTAAGTACCTTCTTCCAAAACAGGCCAACGAGAAACTCATGACAATGCTGTAGAAACTGTAGCGAGTGACTATTTTAATTCGATTACTGAAAGATCGGACTCTCTCTCTCTCTCTCTCTCTCTCTCTCTCTCTGATTTAGGGAAACCGAGGAAAATTTACATGAGGATTACCTCTGCACTGCAGAAACTGTGTGCCGGACCGGGACTCTAACTCTGGACATTTGTCTTCCGTGGGCAAGTCCACTACAGACTGAGTTACCCAAGCTCTACTCACGACCCGTCCTCACAGTTTTCGCAGAACAACTTCTGTGAAGTTAGGAAGGTAGGAGAGGAGGTATTGGCGGAACTAAAGCTGTGAGGACGGGTCGTGAGTCGTGCTTGGATAGCTCAGTCGATAGAACACTTCCCGCGAAAAGCGAAAGTCCCGAGTTCGAGTCTCGGTCCGGCACACAGTGGTAGTGTACCTTCGTTCTGTTAATGTGAATTCTGTATGCCAATGGGAAAGAGAAGAACGATGAGACGCGAATGGCAAAGTTGATTTCAAGACACTGGGATGATCGAGGAGCAACAGTCGAAAGAAGAACTGATGTCTTTGGACTGAGCAAGCAAAAGTTAAAATACAATGGCTGGAATCTACTGTTCTACGAAGCGGGAACTTTTTGTTACGCATTATGGAGGTGGTGGATGGCTTCAGGGGGCTGCACGGATCAGAGGAAGGACGCTTCATCCCGCACCACGGATGTACGCTGTATACACGTGAGGTATCAGTTTTCGCAGAAGTCCCAAATTAGAACCAAAAATTTTGGATGCTGTTACATTTAAGTGGAGTTTTTGTCTGCAATGTTTTTCCTCTGACGACACTTTTTTCAGTGCACAGCCCGTCTAATATCTTCGGAGATCAACCAAATGAGCACTAGCTAACCAATGCGTAAAAGTTTCGAGAGCTGTACCGTCAACAGCCAATGTCCTCATTATAAAAAATTTCCAATAATGTCTATGTGCCGACAACGTGGCTTGGAAGTGAGGAAACTCAGTTACTTCGACTACGAATTGCTGGAACAAAGTTTTCGACAGATATGTGATCACATTTCATATTTCACGATATCTAAAGAAATTTATGACATGAATACTCTGAAGGAAGGAGAAAGTAGTTATGGCAGCTACATTTTGGCTTTTTGAATCGATTTCAGTGATGGGATGCATTCGGTGAAAAAACACTGGGCTAACAGCATTGATCTAGAAATAAGATTGACTGTTTAGTGTCAGTATTTATCTAAAAACAGTCTTTCACTGCTTGGCCGAAACATTTTTACTTATCCCAACGTAGATTCTCTACGCGATACACTGCATTTGGTGAACGTTTCACCGATATCGCCGGGCCGTGTACGTCTTTTCTTCTGGTACATCAGTTATAAAATGCAATAACAAGTCCGTAGGAAGAAAAAGTTGTTTGTATTGGACGTGTTTTCTCTGTCATACTGTTTTAGCAACAAATGGAGAAGGGTAATGACGAAGTTACAGTCGTAAAGTACGTTATCCTCTGAAGAAGCATAGTAAACCTAACAGTGACCTGACTGATGACAAATATATGCTCTTTGTATTTTTATCATGAGAGGGTACACACACACACACACACACACACAAGCTGAACTCTAACACGTGAACTGAGCTACAACTGTAGAACCAGAGTGAGGAAGTTAGTTACGCCGATTAAACTGTTCCCGCGATCCCTATATTTTTTCAGTGCACCCGTTGAATTATAAAACACTGGTTGAATTCTGCATTAGTTCTGACGCTAGAAACAATTTTTAATAGATTTTTATTAGATGAGGAATATAGATTGATATTTTCATTTTGGGCTACGAACGGAGATAAATAAGTAACTATGCGCTGGAGGGTGAGGAATCAAAAGCCAGGGCTACGGTGCCGCGAGGGCGTCAGTTGGTAAGATGAAGAAGCGGTAGTCAGAACTACGGAGACGACGGAGAACTTGTTGACAACAGTTCTCGGCAGTTGTTTTGGTGCGACTCTGACTAACAACGTAGCGGAAAAACCAGCAGAGTGCATCGTTTTGACGCCAGCACGGTAAGTAGACTAACATGTATTAACGTTTCGTCTGATGGCTGATGTTCTGCAATCCTCCGCACTTATTTCTTTCCTCGTTTGGAATTTACAAAGGCAGTCACCCCATAATGCATTAACTACACTATTCTTATAGCTCTATGCTGAATAACAATATTCTTTATTTATTTTCTTGCAACACTACGCAACATTACAAATATTCTTGAGCCACTCTATGGCTGAGTCTGATGGACTGTGTATTTCTTTCAGTTCACCCTCATAACGCGGACAGAAGTGCACCGAAGTCCAAAATTAAAGCAACAAACAGAAACTTTGCAAAGTTGCATTTATTTTGCCACAAAACAGCACAAACGCGTGATAGCAAAGTAGAAACAATGTAAAGAATACAGAAAGTAAACAACTGCAACATGCATGAAGGTATTTTCTTCGTTTTTTCCAACTTAACGTATTTAGACATACTTTCCGACAACTGGCTAATACGCTCAGTATGGGATGTGGCCCCCTCTGGCAGCAGTACAGGACTGACAACGATATTTATTGACGATGACTGAAATGGGAAGCACAATCGGTGTTTTCCAGTCTGCTGTGCGATGGTGCGTGGAGACAAAAGGGCGAAATTAAAGGAGTGCTCAGCTATTGCAGACAACTTCGAATTCACTTAGTGTTCCGGTGTAAACACCAAATATTCAGCTAATTTTTCGATAGCTCTATCGATCGAGCACATAATACAATAATTCAAACAACAACCTGACCTATTCCAACTATACGAACTGAAACTTGAAACATATTCCGAAGCATCGAAGATAAGGAGACACGTCCCACACACAGTAAGTGGCTGAAGTATCAGTCAATCGGTAGTTGGGTTACTACAGAAATTCTTCAGCCGGTCTCGTATCCATTTCGTGCTTTCTAAACAATTCTTAGAACGTAGCCCTGATTTCCCTTCCTGCAATGCAGTCTTTATTTATTTTTTTTTTTTAAGGCAATGAATGTACGCCTGCTCTTTAAGAGAAAGCTACATAGCGTAAATACAGCCAGGCGCACGCCATTACTTTCCCAATTTATCGCGTGCTTATAGCGCGTGTACTTGCACCATTTGCTTAGGTTTGCAAGAAAGTAAATACAAATGCTTTCCATAAAAAATTGCTTCTTATCCTATACCTATTGAACTGGTACTGAGCCTGTAGCACGAAAGTGAAATAGTGCTATATGTCAACAGTATTGCTAGTAGCATCTGAGAAGGTTGATGCTTCCTCGTCGCGATCGTTGGTGACTGTCAACATTTTGCAGGAAACGTAAATAAGAACATACTGAGGCAACCTAAACGCAGCCTTGCAGCAGTAGGGAGCATGATCAGAGAGCTTGTCCATTAGTTAGGAAGAGTTCCTCAAGATTAGTCTGCCTTGCACTGTCTCCCAATACAGCTCGTACACTGAGCTTATTATGCATTCGAAGCTATGCTAATAATTTTTTTTTTGAAACTTCCTGGCAGATTAAAACTGTGTGCCCGACCGAGACTCTAACTCGGGACCTTTGCCTTTCGCGGGCAAGTGCTCTACCATCTGAGCTACCGAAGCACGACTCACGCCCGATACTCACAGCTTTACTTCTGCCACCGAAAGGCAAAGGTCCCGAGTTCGAGTCTCGGTCGGGCACACAGTTTTAATCTGCCAGGAAGTTTCATATCAGCGCACACTCCGCTGCAGAGTGAAAATCTCATTCTGGAGTTTTTTTTTTTTTTTTTTTTTTTTTTTTTTTTTTTTTTTTGAACACAAGTAAAATAAATCTAGCGACCAATTTTCGTTTAAGTCTACAGTGAATTTTTGTAATTATTTATTATACAGCGGGATGACAGAACATGTGTAAAAGCCAGACTTGCGACGTTTAGTACATTCCGCCGCACGTCGAATACCGAGTATTCGGGGGCTTTCTAGCCTAATAGTCGAATATTAAGCCAAAGAATTCGGTCGGTGCATGGCAGGAAAAAGTTTTTCGTGGTGGTGTTGGAAAGATGGCGACTACATCAGGAATGACACATAATATGAAAAATGAACAGAACGACGAACATCGTAAGTTGCAGCCTACGCTTCTTAAGGGTGCAAGAAATTACGGATAGGCATACAGATGTACGTAACCCTTCAAAATAAAAGCTACTTAATCTTGAAGAACGTGCTGAAATACGTAAACTATATGATATTTATGATCCCAAGGCTAAAAAGTATCATCTCGTAATTGCCGAAATGATAGCACTTGACAATGAGACAGTAAATATAATAGAAAGTTTTAGAAGTGTGATTAACAGCGCTTTGCCGCGGTATAAGATATTAATGCGCCGTTACTTTTCAGACAATATAATTCCAGAACTATATAATAAAATGGCCGAGACAATTGAAAGATCGCTTTCAGAGACATGCAACATGCTGACGTGCTTGCATAATCGAAGCAGTTTTACTGCGCATTTTATCGCTTGTGAATTCTATGTCAAATATGTAGTATTGAGCATCAAGCATTTTGAGTGACAACACACAGCAGGAAACATGGTGATTAGTTTACAGAAAATGGTTGATGGGACATCTAGCTAGCAAAAATTCTTTTTATTCATGATAATGGACGAAACATAGTAAAAGCTGATAGTAATGCAGAGTTGGCCTCAGTGCGTTGTTTCACTCACTCTTCAATTAACTGTTAATGACTGTTCGAAGACTCAGTCAAATATGACTCAAATGATGACAACAGGTAGGAGGACCGTAACTCATTTTAACCATTCGGGCACTGTACAGGAAAACTGCATTCTATTCAAAAATATTTGCATCACCCTCAGGATGAATTGATGCAAGATGTCAGTACGCGGTAGAATTGCACCCGTCTCACGGACTATGATAGTGCCAATCTGACTGCTGCACAAAGGGAGCTTTTAGGGCCGCTTTTGAATTTGTTACAACCATTTGATGAAACAAAAAAAAATTACAAGTTCACACTTGCATTTCTGAAATTATTCAGTATCTTGTTACATTAATGCGATATTGCGACAAAACAAGGGCATCAGAGCTAATACCCAAATCAAGCCAGGTGAGGCTTGTCATTGAACTAAGGTTGCAAGAACGATTTGAAGACATTCCAACGAATAAAATTTATCTGGTGGCTACAGCTTTAGACTTACGCTTTAAAATGAATATTTTCACCAGTCAACTGCAAAGACAAAAAGTAAGTCAGTTGTGGTCTTCATTTCAAAGATTGACTTGATACAGCTCTGTATGCTACCTCGTCCTGTGAAACCGTCTTGATCTCTGAGCAACTGCTGCCATTTATATCCACTTGTACACGCGTACTGTATTCATCACTGTCTCCCTCTACAGTTTTTAACCCCATTCCTTTTTCCCTCCATTACCAAATGGCCTCTTCCTTCGTCCCTCAGCATGTGCTATATGAACTCATCTCTTCTCTTGGACAGGTTATACCACAAATTTCGTTTTTCTCCAGTTCGATATTCCCTACCTCTTTATTAAGTACCACGCTTCATTTTTTTAAAAAAAAATAAAATATGGGCCTCCTTCCTCCCCTATAGCCCTACCTTTTCCTCTCCAAAAATGCCGCCATCCTCTAGTGTCGACGCAGCACGTAAAGCATGGTGCTGTTAGTAGCAAGACTCATTGCCATAAACCGGAAATAAAAGCGGAGGCATATTCTGCTATGCCTCGGGGGCGACGACACACGACACAGAAATACACCTCTCTCTGCAGGTGCGAAGCAAGTGATGAGTTTAGAAACTAAAAAGGGAGAAACAAATAAAGACAGAAATGAAGGCAAATTAAAAACAGGGACGGCAGCACACACAAATGAAAACGAAACTGGCGAGATAATCCCATCGCCCATGGAATTAACGAAATAATAATCCTCTAAGATAGATTTCGTGTTTTCTAATTTTCCAATAATTTTTCATACAAGGTTCAGACAATTCCCATGTTACCAATTGGCATATGATCAGTATCATAGAACAGTCTACTCTAGTGATGCCCAGAAGGCCAATGTCAAATCTTGGGTACAGGCAAGTCAATTAGTTTAGACTCTCTTCTTGTTTGAACTACTTACCATTTACGTTCCGCTTCCGTAAAAGGCTACGCTCTATAATAGCACCTGCAAGAAAGGCTTCCAAACACTTAAATTCAAATTAAATGTTAGTAAGTTCGTCTCTACTTCGGTCACCGTAAATTATTTTCTTGCCCAAACAACAGAACTCTTCCACTTCTTTTAGTGCCTGGTTTCATCAGCTGATTCCCTCCGCATCGTCTTACTTAAATCTACTACATTCCATTAATTTTATTTTAATTGCGTTGATTTTCATGTTGCAATCTCTTCTCGGGTTCAGCTGCTCCTGATGTCCTTGCTGTCTGATAAAAAGTTTGAGTTTTGCCGATGTCAATTTAATTCTATTCCTTCTCCTTGAGCTTCAGTTCCCTTTGCAAATTTCTCCTTGGTTTCCCTTACAGCTTGTTCAATGTACCGACTGAATAATGGCGACGATACGCTACAATCCTGTGTAACTCCCTTCTATGCCACTGCTTCTGTTTCATGTCCTTCGACTGTTAACTGCCGTCTAATTTCTGTACAAGCTGTAAGGAACTTTTTGCTCCCTGTATTTTTATCCCTGATATCTTGAGAAATTCAGTAAGTATATTCCTAACACTGTCAGAAGCTTTCACTAAATGTACAAATGCTGTGAACATAGATTCGCCTTTCTTTAGTCTCTTCTACGATAGACCGTAGTTTGTGTACAGCGTCGCGCGTTCCTTTGTTTTTCCCAAACCTGAACTGATCTTCCGCGAGGTCGGCCAGTACCAGCTTTTCGACTCTTCTGTAAATAACTCTTATCAGTACTACTCCGGCTGTAGCTCCTCATTCCCCAATGCTGGCCTTCCTTACACAATATTCACTTGATCTGGCAACCCGCGCCAGTTGCTCGATTGTGACAGCCAATAGTGTGTGAAAATAATATATTTACGAACTGTGGCCTAACCTCTTTTGCGGCTGGTATGAATGTCTGCAAAAGTTTGTCTGCTTAGAGAAGTTTCTGTAAGCAAAATGTTAAGTCGCTACTGCTGAATACATGCATTATAATTAAGCCGACCTTCGTGATATAGGGCTGTCAGTCCGAGCAACCTTTTTATTCAGGTTACAGCTTATGTATGCCTCCTGGTTAAATGCGCAGTCAAAATAACTGCCGCTTGTGTTCTGAATTCAGAACTACACGCCTGTTTTCGAACTTTTCTTTGTTAAGCGCGAGTGACGTGGGAAAAACAAGTCTCACTTTACAACACGTTGCGGCCAACTAGGTGAGGGGATTAAACGCCTAAGTTATATCGTAAATGTACAACACTGCTTCTCTCTTATCTTGCTACGTTTCTTCGATGCGGGCGTAGTACGCTTTGCCAAATGTTTGAACCTCTTTTATAGGCACAATTAAGCGTAGTCAGCAGATTATGTATGTAGGAAAATCAACATTTTGTACTTTTACACTTCCACTGTACTAAAGGTGACATCTTCCACGGTTGCCATGAAGTTTGGAACCAATGAGCATTTTCCTTTTACGTGAGGCAGGAAAGTAATGGCGGACTACAGCTCTGGTACAATTACAGACGCACCTACCGCTGAACTCTAACCAATCTATTATGCTTATCCATTACGGATATTTTAGAACCGTGACTGTATATTGAATGTAAATAAGTTATACACAATTGCAACCAGTCACTTTTTTCAATAATAATGCTTTATTTCATGAACCGGTTTTCGAACCTTTCAGTTTCACCTTCAGATGGTTTCGGGAGGATCCGGGAAGTTACATCATTACTGGTGGTAGTACAATGCTGGGTGCTGGTTTGCGACAGTATAGGCGGCTTTTTTCGTATCTGTCTGCCTCCATTTTGATGTCCAGAACACTTTCACACAAACTATATTAGTTTACACTTTGACAATGACACTTTACCAGCATCTAGCATGCGCTTTAGAACTACTTAAACCTAACTAACCTAAGGACATCACACATATCCATGCCCGAGGCAGGATTCGAACATGCGACCGCAGCAGTAGCGTGGTTCCAGACGGAAGTGCCTAAAACCGCTCGGCCACAGCGGCCGGCGGCTGGGACTGTATCTGTAATTTTTGTACTTTTGTGCTTTTCATACTCCTAAGAGTAGAGCGGGCTAATTGACAACCAGTCCATTATAAAGCTATGGTCTCTTTCAGTCAAATATCTTGGCAGACCGAGTGGGGTTGGTTGGTTGGTTTGTTTGGGGAAGGAGACCAGACAGCGTGGTCATTAGTGTCATCGGATTAGGGAAGGATTGGGAAGGAAGTCGGCCGTGCCCTTTCAGAGGAACCATCCTGGCATTTGCCTGGAGTGATTTAGGGAAATCACGGAAAACCTAAATCAGGTTGGCCGGACGCGGGATTGAACCGTCGTCCTCCCGAATGCGAGTCCAGTGTAGACCGAGTGGGGTGGGGGTGGGTGGGGGGGAGAGGGAATCCAGATTGGGACTCTTTGGGAAAGTGACTGTCAGTTTCGGCATTTGCCTAAAGAAAAAGAGAAAAATCTCCCGAAAGCCTAGGATAGAGGTGGTGGATTTGGGCTATTTTAATTTGTTTCTGGGACAATTCTGTCCACTGTTCCTGACTAAACTCAAAATATTGTGCTTACTCCTTTTTATTAGAGGACAAATGAAATGAAAGTAACGCAATGTCGTCATTGGCATATTAAGATGGAATTTCTGTAATTTTCATTACGTAAATAAAGAAGGGATCTACATAAATTATTACGTACAACCTAAAGGTTTAACGTTTATCAAAGCCAGCTTCGAGCCATGTGAGGTTCTGCTTTTACTAGGGAGGTACATTTGCGCCACTTGGTGTCAGCGCTTGCAAATGTGTGCTAACAAGGGAACTTCCCCATCGCACCCCCCCTCAGATTTAGTTATAAGTTTCCACAGTGGGATAGACCTTGAAAAACTGAACACAGATCAATCGAGAAAACAGGAAGAAGGTGTGTGGAACTATGAAAAAAATAAGCAAAATATACGAAATGATTTGTTCTAAGATAGGCAACATCAAGGATAGACAGAACTCAGGAGCGCCGTGGTCCCGTGGTTAGCGTGAGCAGCTGCGGAACGAGAGGTCCTTGGTTCATGTCTTCCTTCGAGCGAAAAGTTTAATTTTTTCAGACAATTATTAAAGTTCAGGCACTCACACATAATCAACTTCGCTCTCCAAAATTCCAGGACATGTTCAGATTTGCTTGGACATATGCAGGATTTGACGGTCTATACACGCAAAAATTTGAAAACGTTAAAACCATATGTTTTGACAGAGCACAGTGAAAAGCGTGCGACTGTGAGACTTTTGGATTCATTTGTTGCAGTTTATGTGAGAAACTCTCATGTTTTCATTACTTTTTTGGGAGTAATTATCACTTCCACAAGAAAACCTAAATCGGGCAACGTAGAAGAATCTTTTTACCCATTCGCCAAGTGTACAAGTTAGGTGGGTCGACAACATATTCCTGTCATGTGACGCACATGCCGTCATCAGTGTCGTATAGAATATATCAGACGTGTTTTCCTGTGGAGGAATCTGTTGACCTATGACCTTGCGATCAAATGTTTTCGGTTCCCATTGGAGAGGCATGTCCATTCGTCTACTAACCGCACGGTTTTGCGGTGCGGTCACAAAACACAGACACTAAACTTATTACAGTGAACAGAGACGTCACTGAACGAATGGACAGATCATAACTTTGCGAAAATAAAGTAAAATTTTCCGCTCGAGGGGAGACTTGAACCAAGGACCTCTCGTTCCGCAGCTGCTCACGCTAACCACGGGACCACGGCGCTCCTGAGCTCAAATTTTCCTTGATGTTGCCTATCTTCACGTGGACTACTCAGTTTGTATATTTTGCTTATTTTTTTATAGTTCCACACAACTTCTTCTTGTTTTCTCGATTGATCTGTGTTCAGTTATTCAAAGCCTATCCACTGTGCCAACATAACTAATTCTGAGGGGGGATGCGATGGGGAGGTTCCCTTGTAAGATCCATGGTGTACATCAAGAAACATGAAAATGTAGCGTGTCCCTAGTTAGACCACCAGCAGAGCAAGTTGGTGGTAATTTCACCTGAGACTACTTGATCGCTCTACAAGACGTAGAATATTCTGTACTAGTGGTAGTAATGTTAGGAACGTACAGCTGTGCGTCGGGGTGCGGCCGCGGCGCGTCGTGCGCTGTGCGCGGTCGATGGCGACATTAGCGGCTGTTAGGTGCATCCGCGGGTCGAAAGCCGGCGCGCTCCCCCGCCCCGCTCCCCCCCACCTTTCCACTTCCCCCCCTCCCCCCACCCCTCGCCCAGCGAGTAACGAGCTCCGGCAGGTCCCACCGCCCGCGCGGCCGCCGCCTCTGCGCCGGCGCCACAGCCGCCGTCGGGCCAGGCGCCCAATTCGGCTCAGAGACCTAGTCCAGACGGGTCGATTATCTGTCACACGCTCAATACCACTCCCGGAAGCGTCCGTGTCAACAATCTGTGTCACGAAAATCACGCTACCGCATTCCTGTCATCGTCCTTATCAAATTTATTCAACACGTATCACATGTGCGCGGTCGAAGTCCACTGGACGAGAATCGGAGGGCTGCCGATTGCGAATGCCACTTAAAAGCGAAGAGTATCTTCGGCAGAGTACAAGGATGAATCATAGTGTTATTGCTCGCCCGAAAAAGATCTTATGCTATGTACGTGCTTCTGGCGAGGACCTGTTCTCACAGAGCAACGGACGGCGAATTACCCAGGGAGATATGCAGGTGGACCAGACCAAGATCGAAACGGCGTGCCGGTTAATGACCGTAGGCTGGTGTACCGGCCAGCCTGAGTGTGGTTTTTAGGTGGTTTCCAATTCGCTATTCATGCAAATGCTAGGTTGGTCTCTAACTTGGGCCTCACGGAGTACTACACACAAACAGTTAAGATAACACGGAACAAAGCACTATTCACTGACATATGGCGCACATGACTTCCTTCTCATAGGTTATCTTGACGACTGTGGTGTCTCGAAGGGCATCCAGGCACAAAGCTGAATATTCAAATCTGCCAAATCATGAAGAATCGGACCCCATACTAAACGGGATAGATGCTAGGGAACGTAAGAAGAATTGATTTTGTTCTGATTCATCTTTATGAATGGAACATTTGGGACGTTCAGCTGTATTTCAGCGATTTACCCTTACTCTGTAATAGATTCAGCTGTTTTGTGAGTGGTATTGAATACATACGGCCCATTTCGAAATTATATACGTTTAACTTGACATGTTCTTGTGGAAGTCTAATGTAACCGGGTCACCGAAGAACATTAAGTGATCCAAAATGTTAGGCAGGGATGGAACTTCTGTTTTTGTATGTTGGTCTTCATACTGAAGAATGACCACATTTCACTGTAGAAGCGCTACAGAATTTTAGATTTGGTTACGTCTTTAGTCACTTCATGTATGAGAGGCGTTCAATAAGTAACACAATGCTTTTTTTCTTAAAGGAAGTTGGTTTTATTCAGGATTCCAAGACAGCAAATTATTCCCCGCTCTTCTGGCTACAAAACCTTATTTTTTAACGTAATCTCCATTCAGTGCCACACCTTACTGCGAGGGCCTGTATGCCTGCACGGTATCACTTTACTGGTCAACGTCGGAGTCGAAGTGTTGCTGTATCGATAACATCACCATTATCCACGTGCTGTTTCCCGCTTCCTTCACTGCACCAAAAATGTGGAAGTTCGGAAGATGCAAGATCCGGGCTGTAGGACGGATGATGAACAGTCCAATGAAGTTTTGTGAGCTCCTCGCGGGAGCGCAGACTTGTGTGAGGACTTGCGTTGCCCAATTGAGCAGTGAGGTGTTTGATCGTCATTCGTCGATAACCGCAAATAATAGTGTCTGCCCTTTCCAACATTGCACGAGTCACAGCTGCGTGCGACCAGCCGGTACAGGCGAGACCGAACAGATTTGCACAACCTTGTTGCGATGATTACAGATGTCTCGGCCATCCACTCCCAGGTCTCCGTAGATACTGTGCAAGCGCCTGTGAATATCTGCGATGTTCTGTTTTACCGCCAAAAGTAATTCGATGACAGTTCTCTACTTGGAACACACCTGCGTTAAAGACGCCATTTTGAAGGCTACGTTTAGTGCCACCACCTATCTGAAAAATGTAAGCATAGGAGCTGAAGCGGGAATATTCCACCATGACCCACAGCAAATTCCGAACGTTTGCAAGCCAAAATGGCCGAGACAACAATGTGTTGCATTACTTATCGGACGCCGCTCGTACTTTAATAGTGCAGATGAAATGGTATATCGCGATCGAGTGTGTGAATTAAATACTCGTATTAAAACAGTTAAATCTATTACCAGTAGCAGTGTATTATAATGAAATATAGCTGTATGCTTCCACCCACAAAGACTGATTATCCTAAGTTAATTACCCAATTTTATACTTCATCACAGTCTCTCATACAGGGCTATTACAAATGATTGAAGCGATTTCATAAATTCACTGTAGCTCCATTCGTTGACATATGGCCACGACACACTACACATACGTAGAAAAACTACGTAGTGCTGACGCCGCACTTCAGGTTTCTGCCGCCAGAGCGCTCGAGAGCGCAGAGACAAAATGGCAACAGGAGCCGAGAAAGCGTATGTCGTGCTTGAAATGCACTCACATCAGTCAGTCATAACAGTACAACGACACTTCAGGACGAAGTTCAACAAAGATCCACCAACTGCTAACTCCATTCGGCGATGTGATCATAAGTCAGTGATTGCATCAATGACTACAAGTGTAATAAGAAATGCCAAGAAAGGAAGGAAAATATATTTGCTTAACAAGAGTGATAGGGCACAAATCGCAGAATATCTGAGTGACCACCATCAAACGTTCATTTCTGAGGAAGAGGATGTGGAACAAAAATGGAAAAAATTCAGAAACATCGTCCAGTACGCCTTAGATAAGTTCGTACCGACTAAGGTCCAAAGCGAGGGGAAAGATCCACCGTGGTATAACAATCATGTACGAAAGGTACTACGGAAACAAAGAAAGCTTCATCATAGGTTTAAGAGTAGTCGAATCATAGCTGATAAGGAAAAGCTGAACGAAGCGAAAAAGAGCGTAAAGAGAGCAATGAGAGAAGCATTCAACGAATTCGAACATAAAACATTGGCAAACAATCTAAACAAGAACCCTAAAAAGTTTTGGTCATATGTAAAATCGGTAAGCGGATCTAAATCCCCTATTCAGTCACTCGTTGACCACGATGGCACCGAAACAGAGGACGACCGAAGAAAGGCAGAAATACTGAATTCAGTGTTCCGAAACTGTTTCACTGCGGAAAATCGTAACACGGTCCCTGACTTCAGCCGTCGCACGGACGCCAAAATGGAAAATATTGAAATAAACGATATCGGAATTGAAAAACAACTGCTATCACTTAGTAGCGGAAAAGCATCCGGACCAGACGAGATACCCTTAAGATTCTACAGTGATTATGCTAAAGAACTTGCCCCCTTTCTATCAGCAATTTATCGTAGATCGCTGGAAGAACGTAAAGTACCTAGCGACTGGAAGAAAGTGCAGGTCGTTCCCATTTTCAAGAAGGGTCATAAATCAGATGCGAATAATTATAGGCCTATTTCGCTTACGTCAATCTGTTGTAGAATAATGGAACATGTTTTGTGTTCTCGTATTATGACGTTCTTAGATAATACAAATCTCCTTCATCATAACCAACATGGATTCCGCAAACAGAGATCATGTGAAACTCAGCTCGCCCTATTTGCCCAAGAAATTCACAGTGCCGTAGACACTGGCGAGCAGATTGATGCCGTATTCCTGGACTTCAGGAAGGCATTTGATAAGGTTCCGCACTTACGTTTAGTGAAAAAAAATACGAGCTTACGGAATATCGGACCAGGTTTGTGATTGGATTCAGGATTTCCTAGAAGATAGAACACAACATGTCATTCTTAACGGTTCAAAATCTGCAGATGTAGAGGTAATTTCGGGAGTACCGCAGGGAAGCGTGATAGGACCTTTATTGTTTACAATATACATAAATGACTTAGTTGACAACATCGGTAGCTCCGTGAGGCTATTTGCAGATGACACGGTTGTCTACAAGAAAGTAGCAACATCAGAAGACTCGTACGTACTCCAGGAGGACCTGCAGAGGATTAATGCATGGTGCGACAGCTGGCAGCTTTCCCTAAACGTAGATAAATGTAATATATGCGCATACATAGGGGCAGAAATCCATTCCAGTACGACTATGCCATAGGTGGTAAATCATTGGAAGCGGTAACGACCGTAAAATACTTAGGAGTTACTATCCGGAGCGATCTGAAGTGGAATGATCACATAAAACAAATAGTGGGAAAAGCAGGCGCCAGGTTGAGATTCATAGGAAGAATTCTAAGAAAATGTGACTCATCGACGAAAGAAGTAGCTTACAAAACGCTTGTTCGTCCGATTCTTGAGTACTGCTCATCAGTATGGGACCCTTACCAGGTTGGATTAATAGAAGAGATAGACATGATCCAGCGAAAAGCAGCGCGATTCGTCATGGGGACATTTAGTCAGCGCGAGAGCGTTACGGAGATGCTGAACAAGCTCCAGTGGCGGACACTTCAAGAAAGGCGTTACGCAATACGGAGAGGTTTATTATCGAAATTACGAGAGAGCACATTCCGGGAAGAGATGGGCAACATATTACTACCGCCCACATATATCTCGCGTAATGATCACAACGAAAAGATCCGAGAAATTAGAGCAAATACGGAGACTTACAAGCAGTCGTTCTTCCCACGCACAATTCGTGAATGGAACAGGGAAGGGGGGATCAGATAGTGGTACAATAAGTACCCTCCGCCACACACCGTAAGGTGGCTCGCGGAGTATAGATGTAGATGTAGATGTAGATGTAGATGGGATGCGCAGTTTAAAGCTTCTGGATGCCTCTGTATGGGGAAATCAACGGGTCGGCCTGCAGTGAGCGAAGAAACGGTTGAACGCGTGCGGGCAAGTTTCACGCGTAGCCGCGGAAGTCGACGAATAAAGCAAGCAGCCGACGGTTTGGAAAATCTTACGGAAAAGGCTAAAGCAGAAGCATTTCTTAAACAGGAGATTGGAAAACCGATGGATCGGTCGTGGTGGAGATCATGATCAACAATTCATGTCATGGCCTCCACGCTCTCCCGACTTACCCCATGTGATTTCTTCTCTGTGGGGTTATGTGAAAGATTCAGTGTTTAAACCTCCTCTACCAAGAAACGTGCCAGAACTGCGAGCTCGCATCAACAATGCTTTCGAACTCATTGATGGGGACATGCTGCGCCGAGTGTGGGAGGAACTTTATTATCGGCTTGATGTCTGCCGAATCACTAAAGGGGCACATATCGAACATTTGTGAATGCCTAAAAAAACTTTGAGTTTTTGTATGTGTGTGCAAAGCATTGTGAAAATATCTCAAATAATAAAGTTATTGTAGAGCTGTGAAATCGCTTCAATCATTTGTAATAACCCTGTACGTTGCTATGAAAATTTGGGGCGAGTTAAAACAAAGTCAAATTGAGACTATCATCATAATGCTTGTATTTCGCAGGCTGTGCGATACCAACAGTGATTTCCTCTCACGCGTCAAGAACTGATCGTAAGCGTCAACTTGCCATTTGCTCTTCTCAATACCTTCCATGTACTCATTGCAGCACACACTCAGGTGTAAGGTGAAACCGAACCATCTCAAGATTGAAGGTCAGTAACTATCCTTTTTCCCTGTGGCGTCAGGGATCGGGCCTACGCGGAGTTTGGCAGTGAAGAGGAGCTGACGGCAACGTGACGGTTGGAGTCTGTGCGTGAGGCATGCGTACTCTACAACACAACTGACCACTCCCCGCGCGTAGCAGACGGCCAGGCTCTCGAGTCCCTGTTCAGCACAGGGTTTTTACTCGTCACACATGCTCATCAGCGAGCCTAATCATTAGGAATGAAGTCGCTGTTCACTCCAGAGCCAGCACAACTGAGTGTCCCAACGTCAGAACGCCTGGGCAGATTCAGTATTTCTTTTTACTGTACGTAAACACATTTTAGCGAGATGTCCTCTACCATACAGGTAGTAATCAATTCGGCGAAGAGACGCCACCTGTGTTACAGGCCAATCTTCGTATCTGTCATTCACTCAGGCGTTGGCAAATGTCAATTGTCTCGCCATCATTCACAGAATAACGTTGGCATCTCTCAAACTACTATTGATATTCGTGCACTGAAACGTGGTGGGCATGTAAGATAGAGTTACAACTTTGACCTGGATGTAACGTTTCATTTTCTGCCGTTCCTGGACGTTTAGCCTCGTTAGTTTCTACAACATTGTCAAAAATGACTAAATACGAATAATGGAAACACACAACGGTGTAAGCGCCAAATCTGACACTTGTCAGAAGGATGAAAAACTGTGTGTGTGTGTTTATACGTAACTGATTTGTATCCAAAAAAATTTAGAAGGTATTGAGATACCACAGAATAATGCTGCCGACCGAATCACCGCCAAAAAATGAGACATCAGAAAATAAGTACTTTATTAAGAAAGTTTTAACTGCGACACCAGGAAACTAACTGGTTATAAGTGCCAATCAAAAAGCTTTTACATGTTGATTCTTACATAGAAGGAAACCGCAACCAGCCAATGTTAATAATGCTATTTATTTACTCAAATAGCGCCGTGGCTGGTTTCGAAACGATAGCTGATCTTAAGACGGCTGTTCACGTTTGTATTGCAGCTGCTGCTGTTTACACTAGTCGTTGCCTTTTTTCGTAAGAAGTCAAGTGAACAACTTCTGACATACAAATCTAAACAGCCGTCTGAAGATTACGTGTGTGTTCGAAACCTGTAACGGCGCTATTTGAGTAAATAAATGGCATTACTAACAGTGGCTGGTTGCTGTTTGCATCTTTTCAAGAATTATTTTTTATTTTGTACACATCCGCGGTCTCAAAGTGTCGGTTTCAAACAAAACAGAAGAAAGAAAGTTTTTGTTCCGGGTGCCATTAATAATGGGGCATTACGCTTTATTCGCGGTATTACATTGAGTTTTCAACTGTTGGAACTGTAGTCAATAAAAACTTTTAAAATTTTCAACTCTAGAGGGACGAACAGCTTGGTATAACAACCATGTGCCGCCTACTAAGCATGTTTCCGACTTTCTACATGTTTTGGTACCTGGATGAAGTGTAGGGGTTTGCGAAGAGTGTCGAGAACACGACAGAACTGAAAATGAATTTTGTGAAAAAACTGCCACGTACGATGTTCTGCAATTCCACTTCTCGTATATGTGCCTGATTGCAGATATCCACAAGGAATTAAATTGGCCAAATGACTGCTCAGCTGAATATTAAATTAAAAAGTAATCTGACAGATTGCAGAAATACACAATACACCGGGTGTTTCGAAGTCTTTGCATGAAACATCTTTGAAATACCAGCATCTGTTAGAGCGAAAATGATCGCTGACATTTCCCTGCGACGCTAGACATTCCTCAGTACTCGCCGGCCTCGGCGAGACGAAATTTTACCCAACTAGCACTCTATTAACGAGGTGATTCTCAACAATAAAACCTCAGAAATGAGTGTGTCCAAATGGACGAAGATATTTTAGAAGCGAATGAGGAACTGTAATTGTCTCTATCACGCGAAGCAGGTGTCTGGATTACAGGCAACACGCATTGCATACGCTCGTTGCTGAGTGCTACGCCCTGCCGCTTTTCAGGGACAATCCATAGAAGAAACGTCAGCGAAAATTTTGCCTCTAAGAAAAGTCGTTTCCTACAAAGTGATCTAACACTCCTAGACGTTTGAGGCAAATACTTGGAAAAACAGTCTATATACACGAGTAATATCCTAAATCTGTGTCTCCATCCCAAAAACGCCGTCTACAGCTCTATTTTTACTTTTTTACTGCAATGATGATGGCGCTTATGAGTAGAGTATTTGATGTCGAAATACCGGATCCATTTGCGTACAATATGGCTTCAAACAATATACAATATTGCAACATTTCTTGTACTGTTCGTCGCCCCGTAAGAATGTCACTCGTAGAGAAGCAGCTGCCATTTTCAGCTCGATACTGAAGTGATTGTTTACGATGAGAAAATACACCACATACGAATTCTGTTTAATCGTGAGTTGCTTAAAGGTGGTCACGGATGTGAGGAATATTAACTGAAAAGAATGAACTTCCGACAGAGGTTAGACATTTTTAACGTGTGAAACATGTAGCAGTGGGCGTGCGTTCACTGGCATTCTCTTGAGTTTTACGGTCGGGACACAGACAGTAACATTACTTGAAAGTGGCACGATCATTGCGCTCGAAATTCGAGAATGCTTGCAAAAGCAATTAAGTGGGCGTTAGTCGGAAATGAGGACAGACGCCTCAGTCCTGGTTACCTGGTGTAATACGAAGGCAACAATACACACGAACTCGCTCCACAGTGCTAGAAGTCTACCAGATTAGTGAAGCGTACGCAATTACATGTAAAATACACGTAGTTGTTACTGTATATTTTCATATCGCGTCTTACATTAATCTTTAATTGTGTCTCGGATATAGCAGAGCACAAAACCTAGAAAGCTATGAAATTTTGATAAAAATAATGACTCGGCAGAAGTTGTCCTTCATAAGCATCGCGTGTTTGCATGTTATCAGAATATAATTGACGATGACAGGCGTGCGTGTCTACATTTAAATCCACTCAGTAATTAATAATAATGAAATAACTAGCAATTTAGTCAGTTTGGTTGTGAATTATATGTAACTTCTCTTCTACTTCCACATCTACATCCATACTCTGCATGCCACCTGACGGTGTTTGGCAGAGGGTGCTTTGAGTACCACTATCGGTTCTCCCCTCTATTCCAATCTCGTATTGTTCGTGGAAAGAAAGATTGTCGGTATGCGTCTGTGTGGGCTCTAATCTCTCTGATTTTATGCTCGTGGTCTCTTCGCGAGATATACGTAGGAGGGAGCAATATACTGCTTGACTCCTCGGTGAAGGTATGTTCTCGTAACTTCAACAAAAGCCCGTACCGAGCTACTGAGCGTCTCTCTTGCAGAGTCTTCCACTGGAGTTTATCATCTCCGTAACGCTTTCGCGATCACTAAATGATCCTGTAACGAAGCGCGCTGCTCTCTTCTATCAACCCTATCTCGTACAGATCCCACATCGGTGAGCAGTAGTCAAGCAGTGGGCGAACAAGTGTACTGCAATCTACTTCCTTTGTTTTCGGATTGCATTTCCTTAGGATTCTTCGAATGAATCTCAATCTGGCATCTGCTTTACCGACGATTAATTTTATATGGTCATTCCATTTTAAATCACTCCTAATGCCTACTCCCAGATAATTTATGGAATTAACTGCTTCCAGTTGCTGACCTGCTATATTGTAGCTAAATGATAAAGGATCATTCATTCTATGTATTCGCAGCATATTACACTTTTCTACATTGAATTTCAATTGCCAATCCCTGCACCATGCGTCAATTCGTTGCAGATCCTCCTGCACTTCAGAATAATTTTCCATTGTTACAACCTCACGATATACTACAGCATCATCCGCAAAAAGCCTCAGTGAACTTCCGATGTCATCCACAAGTACATTTATATATATTGTGAATAGCAACGGTTCTACGCCACTCCCCTGCGGCACACCTGAAATCACTCGTACTTCGGAAGACTTCTCTCCATTGAGAAAGACATGCTATGTTCTGTTATCTAGGAACTCTTCAATCCAATCACACAATTGGTCTGATAGTCCATATGCTCTTACTTTGTTCATTAAACGACTGTGGGGAACTGTATCAAACGCCTTGCGGAAGTCAAGAAACACAGCATCTGCCTGGGAACCCGTGTCTATGGCCCTCTAAGTCTCGTGGACGAATAGTGCGAGCTGGGTTTCACACGATCGTCTTTTTCGAAACCCATGCTGATTCCTACAGAGTAGATTTCTAGTCTCCAGAAAAGGCGTCATACTCTAACATAATACGTGTTCCAAAATTCTACAACTGATCGACGTTAGAGATATAGGTCTGTAGTTCTGCACATCTGTTCGACGTCCCTTCTTGAAAACGGGGATGACCTGTGCCCTTTTCCAATCTTTTGGAACGCCACGCTCTTCTAGAGACCTACGGTACACTGCTTCTTATGAGGAGCCACTCAACTACGGGCTCTAAGCAATTATATGGATTTCTGTCAACCATGAAACTTCAGTCAAAATGTCGGGTTGTTGATTCGAACCATGTATTGGTTACAGCTGCAGCTACGGTAACCAACTGAAACCAATTATTATTCAAATCCAGTATTTAAAATCGGATAGGACCAAAGCCTACATGTATTTGTTATACTTAGCTTATAGTTGTCAGACGGTACGATGCGAGCGTTAGAACGTAAATACGTTACTGTGGTGGTTTTAACATTGTTTTATGTATGCCTGCGTATTCTAGTATTTTTATGTGTGATGTCGAAATGGCTAGTACTTGTTTAAGGTTGGGTGTATATATGGATGTGTACGTAACTGCATTTGTGATATACGCTTGAGAATAAGCTATTCGAAACTAGAAACGCAACAAACCTTTTTGACAGCCATCAGCGGTAATTAGCATGAGTGAAATAGATGTATACGGCCAAAAGACGAACTTTTAATACAACGTTCCATTCGTCTCCTACGAGTGCAGAAGGTCAAGTGTCGTGTACTTCCTGGGAGTTCAGAAATTCAAAGTAAGATACTTTGGGGGCATCCTTGACTGTACGGTGTGGTGGCATGAAACTGTTACGAACGATGTGTGGCGTGCTGTTGACTCAGCTGCTATGCCCACGCATGGGTGTCACCTGAATGGCAACTGACGCCCAAAGCTGAACGTATGCCCGGAAGTTTCATGACGAAACCGCTTATTTCGAAAGAGCCTACATAGCAAGACTTTCACAACACAACTCAGATCTGGATTGCAGTCCAGCAATCTTAGGTGGCAGGTGTTTCAGCCTATGTGTGGAAAACTTTCACCATTTACCCTCAAAAATATACGCTGGCTGCTTCTCACGAATAGCATTTGTCACTTACCTGACCACATTTATGACAGAGCTTCAGGGATAATAGCAGAATAGACTATTTTTACAGAAATGCTAGAAGCCAATGATAATTTTAGCCATGAAATATTCTGGGTTCTCATTGTTCACTAAAAAGTGATTTTCTGCACATCTTCTAGACAAAAAAACTTGAATTGAGTTCTGCAAAAAAAAAAAAAAAATAAATAAATAAATAAATAAAAATAAAAAATCCGTTAAGTACCGGAAAAATTGTTAACTGAACATTCGGCGACCGTCATATCTTTTCGCTCCATACCCACTAATGACATTTCAGAGCGACACATCGGACCGCATACGTACCCATCTTTTTATTACTTTGTCACCCACAGAAATTAGTGTGTTATGAGTCCCCAACAGACTAGCTATAGTAAGGACGCGGTAAGTTGGCCGCCAGACCCCTAGTAGTGATCGTTGAAAGTCGGCACCATTTGGAACACCTCGTGTTAACTCTGCCACCCTGAACGATCCCAGAGTTGTGACAATGTAATTGTCTGACGAAGTCATGTTGCATTGTCAGTGTGAGCTGATGACTGATTGATTGATAGTAATTATATTTAAATGCATTACGCAATATGAAACAACAACGAATGTTTACTAAACATTTTTATGTTATTTCTCTTCTTCTCATTGCGTTGCATTACAAAGTCTTAGTTTACTTTTGTATTCCTTGCCAGAAATATGCACCACGTTTGACGATGGCAGTATTCACGAATCCACGTTACCGTTTGTAATTTACACAATAGAAGCTGATCGGTACGAGTCGCACTTGCCAGTGAGTTTTCAAGCACTGGAAAATAAACAATAAAACTTCAACTCCGACCATCAACGTCGTCAGCAGTCACAATGACTTACCTCTCTGCCCCGACATAACCGGACAACATTACTTAGCTCACGGCCGAAATTACAAGCATCTACTAAAGATACGCACATCTTAAATCTTACTGTCACTAAGCATTTCTGTTTATTACTGAGCAGGAAATCTTAAGAATCACTACTTCGCTTAGTCGATTTGGCTCATACTTGCTAGATGCCGATTTTTACAAAATGTGGCTGAGAACCGCGGGCCGCGCGAATACTTGGTTGGGGTTTCATGCGACTCGCTCGCCGCTGCTTGCAGACCACTGAACTGTGTACCTCCGTTCAGCGGAATTTCTCCTAGCGCAGGCTAGGCTGTGCTTTCTTCCTAGATACAAACGATCGAGGTAACGTTAATCCCTTCAAAACTTCACTCCTTTTCGAGAGGAACCAGGTTTAAATTCAGTTTTTCTCATCCATGCCATTAGACACAGGAACGATCTCGAGAACAAAACGAAGAAATATAACGTACACAACGCAGCCTCAAGTCACGTGTTGTCCGCAGCTCGTGATCTAGTGGCTAGCGTCCCGGGTTCTAGTCTCAGCCGGGATAGGGATTTTTCTCTGCACGGGAAATGGGTGTTTGCGTTGTCAGCATTTCATCAACATCATCATCATCATTCATGACAACAGCTAGATTGGACTGAGAAAAAAAAACTGGACTGTGTAAAAATTGGGACTTTGTACGGGCGCTGATGACCGAGCAGTTGAGCGCCGCACAAACCAAATATCCTTATCAAGTCGCGTGTTATTTTTGACCACTTTTGCTCGCCGCGCGCTAGAATCCTCAGATATTCATTGCCCTAGTGGCGACACTGCGATGACTGTGTCGAGCGCTGCTTTGAACTGTTGACGTGTCACCACTGGGGCAATGAACATATGAGCATGCTCACAGTCTGACGAGCGAGTTGTCAAAATCTTACAATACGCGGCCAGTGACGCTGTTCTGTACAACGGGCGCCTAATCCCCTGCTCGCGATGACTACGTTTGGGAAGGGAAAAATTTGCCATGGCCTAGGAGACGTCCGGTGAGATTTCTAGAAGACTCATGGAACCCCTGATTTTATGTACCACAATAGGAATCTGCACTCTGTTCCCTCGGAAAGTGAATGTACTGTCGTAGTGGCTGCCCTACTTAGCTCATTTTATCAGAGTTTCTTGTATCTAAAGAACTTTCTGTAGACGGGCAAAACAAAGTAATATTGAATCAGATGGTATATAAACCATGTCGTGAGTGACAGATGAAACTGAAGTCCCAATGTTCCGCTTGCTATCAGAGAAGCTGGTTGTCGTCGTCGTGTACCCTTTCCATTTCACTCTACTTTGTTCCATATGAAATTTCGTACTTTAGTAGAATTACAGACAACAGTAATAGGTCAACATGACATATTGGTTACTACAGACATCAGAGTCTACACATTTCTTCCACGTAAGTAATAATAGTGCAACATTCGAAGTAGTTTGCTATTAAGCACTGAAAAATTTCTCTGCAATTGTTTGGCTACTTGGCTATTCGTGACCTCCTTCCCAGCCGAAAATATGCAGTGTATCATTTATACTGTCAGGCAGAGCATGGTGAATATGGAGGTCTCAGTGTCTACCTTGCGCACTATTGCTTTTGCTAGAGCTAGGAGATTCGGGGTAGTAGTCTCACTGAGGACTTTATCTTTAGTGATAGAATAGCCTAATATTCTGTAATAGTTTATTCGTACAGGAATCATTTTCATAATAAGATTTTCCATCTTCACAAGCTGAAATGGACAGAAATCCAAAAGTAAGACAGGTTTTAACGAGGCTCGAAGATTTAGTGGTCGGCCTTATTGGAACAAAGCATGAACCTCCATCCTCCAAAACCTGCTCCGTGTCGTAACAACCACATCACCTTATTTTTATACATCCCAGGAATAAGTTACCATGCCAGCATACCAAGTAGTTACACAGAGTTCATTGCATCACCCCAAGAAAAGCTCTAACTCGTCGAATACTGGGGAACGATATCAGATATATTTTCGAAGTGCCTGGACCAAGTGCCATCTCATTCGGTACCATAATACCCTTAGGACTGTTGTCTTAACAAATCCGCGCTCCGTTACGCAATTCCACAAAGCGCTTCATCAAACACAGTGCGACACCTAACAGTATTTTGGTCACCGATAAGAGACAAAGACCATATAACTTTGGTTTCTCGCCGTATGTTACTTCTCTGTTACAGAAGAACCACTGCTTACGGCAACGGGGGGAACGGACTGTTTTGGTCAGTAACCTCTTAGGAGTTGAACTTACCTTCTTATCGTCTGCAACATATGTCCAGTATTGCTGAAATTTTCACGAGACAAACTCCACCACAGATAGCACCCATCCTAATAGGTCGCTGATCCATGGACATTATCGAAGACCTTGTTGCAGCGGAATTTTCTAGATCACGACTTTTATTTATATTGCTAGCATACTACGCTCTAGCAATAGCTTGCTGGAGCCGCCGCTATCCTATACATCGGCAGTCTAGGTCTTCAACGCACGCTAGTGTAGCGTTTCTAACCTTAGTGGTGGGATAAATTTTAAACTCAAGCATTTGCCATGCAAGGGATGGAGGAGAGAAGAGGTCCCCAAACTACGTCATATGATACTGCCGATGGCTATCCTTCCGTTGGATAAGAACAAACTTGGCAGCCCTTTTGGCACTGTTTGAAAGAAATACACTAAGTGACTGCAACCGGGACTCCTGCTCTCCATTACATTCACCTCATTTCCACTGACATCCACACTGCGCAGCACACTACTGCACGAGCGGTGACGCGGTCGTTCACGTATCACAAAAACAAATTTTGGGAAAAACTTCATTCCGTTTAAGCAGATTGGTATTTGACTTATTAAGAACTTTGTTTAATGTAAATACATAAAACTGCTACCATTTACTGTTTTGAAATAGTTATCTTTTCGTTACATGAACCGGTTTTCGAACCTTTTCAGCCGGCCGCAGTGGCCGAGCGCTTCTAGGCGCTACAGTCTGGAACCGCGCGACTGCTGCGGTCGCAGGTTCGAATCCTGCCTCGGGCATGGATGTGTGTGATGTGCTTAGGTTAGTTAGGATTAAGTAGTTCTACGTTCTAGGGGACTGATGACCTCAGAAGTTAAGTCCCATAGTGCTCAGAGCCATTTGAACCTTTTCAGCATCACCTTCAGATGGTTTTCCAGAAGTTACATAGCTATTTCAAGCATGATGCTGGGTGCTGGCTCTGTGGCAAGAGGACAGAACATGTATTTACGCATCGCCATGAGTATTATTTATCTGTCGATATGGATCCAGAATTTACTTTTGTACTTACTGCGACAGTATGAGAGGCTTTTTTTGTTAGTATCCATCTGTGTGCTTACACTGTGATGCTAACAGGCAGATGGAACTAACAACAAAAGCCGGCCATGCTGTCGCAGTAAATACAAAACTAAATTCTGGACCCAAATCGACAGATAAATAATACTCATTGCGATGCATTAACCCATGTTCCACCTTCTTGTCAAAGAGCCAGCACCCAGCATTATGCTTGAAATAGCAATGTAATTTCTGGAAAATCATCTGATTCAAAACCTGTTCATGGAATGAGTAAATAACTATTTCAAAAAAGTAACTGGTTACAGTTATGTGTATTTACACTGAATAAAGTCACGGATTCTGAAACATCCGTAATTGATAAGCTTAACCTTAAGAACTTTATTTTTGATAAAGTCTCTTTTTATGACAATCACAACCGGTTGCGGTCCATAATTCTCATCTTCAAATGCTATGGACAGCATCTGGTGGGCAAATATTCACAGACTGACAACCCATCAACGTTTGTTCATGAAATGCCGCCCATAGACTTTAAAGATGGCCACTGGGACACGACACCGGTTATGATTGTGTCATAAGAAACGAATGTGTCAAGAATAAGCCTTTGAAGGTACAACTGGCGTAATTCGTAAAAGAAAAGACCTGTTCCAGTACTACAGTATGTCCCACGACGGACCATGAAATGGCCCAGTAAGTATTACATCGAACGAGTGAATGGTTAGTAACTTCCTACACAAGCATCAGCTGGTAATACAACCTGACGGAAAAAAATAGCTACGCAAAAAAGGACTTGGGTGACACAAACTGATACTGGAAGACACGTTTCTACATCTGAAAGATGATGTCTGTTAAAATTTTGGGCCATCCTCAGAAGCGTGGCGCTAATAGCACCAGGAGGAGGACGCAAATCAGGTTTGATTTAAGTACACGTTGTAAAGGTCGTGAGCTTCAGTTACCTTTGATATTGGACGTCGTGAATTGATGTTAGTCAAGAATACCTTTAAGGCGACAAAGACGTCATTATCAACACCCCACTCAGTTTGAACGACGTCGTGTAATAGAGCTAAGAGAAGCTGAATGTTCCTTCTGCGATATTGCGGAGAGGGTTGGCAGGAATGTAGCCACTGTACATATTTGCTGGCAGCTGTGATTACGAGACCGTACGGTCGCAAGTATACCGGGTTCGAAGCGGCCACGTGGTACTACCGAAAGGAATGGCCATGATGTTCAGCGTATGGCTCTGGTGCATCATACTGCATCTGCAGCAGCAATTTGAGCAGCGGTTGGCAACACTGTTACAACACTGTTACAACACTGTTACAACACTGTTACAACACTGTTACAACACTGTTACAACACTGTTACAACACTGTTACAACACTGTTACAACACTGTTACAACACTGTTACAACACTGTTACAACACTGTTACAACACTGTTACAACACTGTTACAACACTGTTACAACACTGTTACTTCAAGGACAGCTTTGAGCTGGACGCCCTGTAGCGTGCCTTCTACTGACTCTAAACAACTGCTATTTGAGACTTCAGTGGTGTCAAGCAAGAGCTCATCATAGCCAGGGTGGAGGTCTGTTGTGCCGTCTGGTGAAATCTGGTTCTGCCTCGGTGCTAGCGATGGCTTTGTGTTGGCTAGGAGGAGGCTAGTTGAGGGCCTGCAGCCAACTTGTCTGCGTGCTGGACACACAGGAGCTACCCCTGGAGTTATGATACGGGTTGAAATTTCTTATGACAGCAGGAGCATACTCATAGTTACCCCACGCACCCTGAATTCAAATTTGTAGGTCAATCTGGTGACTCGATCTGTTGCGCTGCCTGTCACGAACAGCATTCCAGGGAGCGTTTTCCAACAAGATAACGCTCGCCCACATACCACTGTTGCAACCCGAAGTGCCCTACAGAATGTCGACGTGTTACCCTAACCTGCTGTATCACCAGATCTGTCTTCAATCGAGCACGTATGGGACATAGGAGGAAAACACCAGCGCCATCCACAACCAGCATTAACCGTCCCTATACTGACCGGCCAACTGCAACAAGCATCGAAATCCATCCCACAAACTGACTATACAACACAATGCATACACGTACGCAGGAGAGCTTCTGTTAAGTTTGGAAGGTAGGAGGCGAGGTACTGGCAGAAGTAAAGCTGCAAGGACGGGGGCGTGAGTCGTGCTTGGGTGGCTCATTTGGTAGAGCACTTGCCCGCGAAAGGCAAAGGTCCCGGGTTCCAGTCTCGGTCCGGGACACAGTTTTAATCTGCCAGGAAGTTTCACAATGCATACACGTTTGCATGCTTGTATTCAACATTCCAGCGGTTGCACTGGCTATTAAAGCAACAGAATTTCGCATCTGCAATCGTTATCTCGCCCTTACATTACCGTGTGATATTGCAATATTAATCACTGAAATATTTTACCTGGACAAATGATTCTCGAAATTTCATTAATTATTTTTTGGTATTGCGGTATGTCTTCGCTCACGGTACTTCGTACTGACGTCTAATATTTGAGGTATTACGATTTAGACAATATATTGTCTCTCCCGTAATGACAGTGTCCCATATTGCCGCCATGTCTAATCGTCGTGGCACGTTGTTTCACGAGTGAGCTAGTCGTGTCCCTGCAACTAGCACCACGCACGGAGAAAATACAAGAGGCAAAGAAGATACGCTACGCGTAACTTCAGCAGAATAGAAATCTCAGCCTATGTCCCGACAGGTGGACCCAAGACAATTACCAATTATCTTGCGCATTCGTAGTTGCGGCTTCGGGAGGAACACAAGTATTGACAAAATGACGTTGCCTCGTGCAGCGGAGAGGGTAAGCGCGCTTGGCAGCGGCTGAAGGACTCACCCCGTCGTGGGCGTGTGGCGAAGCAGGGCACGAGGCGCAGACCACGGCAGAGCATGGTCGCCGACTGGCGGCCGGGCTGGGCGCCGCGCGTTCTGCTGACGCCCACCCGCGACGCACACACAGGCACGCATTCCGGCGATGCGTAAACAATGGCGCTGACGGGGCGCTGCGACTGGTACACGCCAGCATGTCTCTACACTGACCACCACACGCCGAACAAGTATGTCCTTTCCAGTATCCATCTACTTCCTCCCACTGGTAACAGTGGACTGTTAGCGGGCTAGTTACATTCTACGAGGGTAATCCCAAAAGTAAGGTCTATTTTTTTTATGAGTACATAGACCTGTTGATTTCTACAATGGTTTACATCAGTTTACAGCTTGAACATTTAGCTATTTTTCGACATGATCACTATTTCTGTCGATGCATTTTTGTAGACGCTGTGGCAGTTTTTGTATGCCCATGTCATACCAGCTCTCCGCCATCCTGTTCACAAAGTTATGAGCCTCTTATTTCACCTCGTCGTCGGAGCTGAATCGCTTTCCGGCCAAATGTTCTTTTAACCTAGGGAACAGGTGATAGTCACTGGGCGCCAAGTCAGGACTATACAGAGGGTGGGTGGTTGGGTGATTATGTTCCATTGAAACTGTTGCAGGAGAGCAACTGTTTGCCAAGCGATGTGTGGGCGAGCGTTGTCATAGAGAATGTGTATGCCCTTGCTCAACATTCCTCTTCTCCGGTTCTGAATTGCCCGTTTGAGTTTTTTCAGAGTCTCACAGTACGTGTCAGCGTTAATTGTGGTCCCGCCGATTCAGCGTCGACGACGAGGTGAAAGAAGAGGTTCATAACTTCCTGAACAGCATGGCAGCGAGCTGGTATGACATGGGCATACAAAAACTGCCACAGCGTCTACAAAAATGCATCGACATAAATGGTGATCATGTCGAAAAATAGCTAAATATTTAAGCTGAAAACTGATGTAAACCATTGTACAAATAAAAGGTCTATGTAGTTATAAAAAAAAAATAGGAGACCTTACTTTTGGGATTACCTTCGTATTACAATGAAACCTACCTTTACTTCCCTCTGTATTATTAGGTCGGCGTTTAAGTTCTAGCGTTTTTCATTGGGATGTTGGTATTCTGGTTGCTATGGATTTTTTTTTCGACTGTCATTTTTTATTTGTAGTTCACTGTTATTTGAGTTCACATATTGCCATTTTTGTCATTTGGAGACAGTTACGGGACCTGTGGACGCTAGACAATGGAGTGCCAAATGGAGAAAGCAGAATATTTCCGACATATTATTCTGTTTCAGTGCAGTAGAGGGTTGACAGCAGCGGAGGTAGCCACACACATTTGCGCCGATTATAAGGATAATGTCACTAGACAGAACACGGCAATAAAATTATTTTCTTGTTTTAAGGGGGATTGTTTTGACATTATTGATTCTCCACGTTCGGGACGACCTTTGGGGTTCGACGAAAATCGTTTAAACGCATTAATTCACTACGACCCACGTCATTGTACTGTCAAATATGTGATTTCCTGTGATCATTCGACCATCGTGTACGTTTGCATGTAAGGCTCAAAAATCGGGTTTATGGGTACCGCATGTTGTTGTTGTGGTCTTCAGTCCTGAGACTGGTTTGATGCAGCTCTCCATGCTACTCTATCCTGTGCAAGCCTCTTCATCTCCCAGTACCTACTGCAACCTACATCCTTCTGAATCTGCTTAGTGTATTCATCTCTTGGTCTCCCTCTATGATTTTTACCCTCCACGCTGCCCTCCAATACTAAATTGGTGATCCCTTGATGCCTCAGAACATGTCCTACTAACCGATCCCTTCTTCTGGTCAAGTTGTGCCACAAACTTCTCTTCTCCCCAATCCTATTCAATACTTCCTCATTAGTTATGTTATCTACCCATCTTTCTTCAGGGCTCCAAATCTATGGCCACAACATGAAAGAGATCGGGATTGGGTGGACGACGTGTAAGGGCTTCCCAGCGGAACCTCTGCAGCTTAGTCGAAACAACCTTGGCAACTTGCGGATCGTCCGCAATTTCATATTTTTGGAGCCCTGAAAAGAAGACCTTCGTGGCCGCCAGTTTGCTCCGGACGAAGCCTGTGTACAACCATTGTTCCGTAGACAACAGCAAACATTTTCCACACGAAGGTATTGGCAGTCTTGTCTCTCAGTGTGATAAACTGATTATTATGGCGATTACTTTTTTAAATCACCAACCTTTTACTTACTTTTCGCCATGTGCCACGTCTTCATTCTTCGCTTCGGCCCCTACAGATTTATGAAGTTCAGGTAGGTTGTGGCGCTATAAGTACCCTTCAAAATGGCGTCTGGAATGGAGGTGCGTTCCAAGAAGAGAGCTGAAATTGAGTTCCTTTTGGAGGAAAACTAGAGCATCGCAGATATTCATATGCACTGACAGGATGTATATGGGGGCCTGGTAGAGAACGAAAGCACGGGGAGTCGTTGGGCGAGGCAGCTGTCATCATCGCAAGAATGTAGGGCAAACCCGTCACATCGCCGCGTGCCGGCCGGTCGCACACAGCTGTGACTCCTGCAGTGTTGGAACGTGCGGACACACGATGAATGATGGAGGACGGACTCCGCGGGAAGCACTACGGAGAAGATAAGGAGGTGGTTGTTGCCGCAAGACGTTGGCTCCGACCTAGACCAGTGGAGTGGTACGATTCGGGCATACACGCCCTCCCAGTGATGTAGCCTGAGGCCGTCGCATTGAACGGAGATTATGTTGAAAAAATAGGATCTTGTAGCGGAAAGAGTGGGGAATGATTTGGTGTATTGCAATCGTGAATAAAACAAACCTGCTTTCAGAAAATAGTGTTGTATTCTTACTTATCGCCTCTCGCACTTTCGGACTGACACTCCGGCAGGAACATGTGGAAGTGAGGAGCAGAGTTACCATGTCTTGTACAGGACACACGCGTAATCTTACATTTAACTGCACTCGCTCAAACTCGCAAGTTTTCGATCGACAAAGATCGAACTGACATCAGTTTATTTCTGGAAGAGCTGCAGTTTACCTTCATTACATTTATTTACGGTATCAAATGTGGACGAAAATGTGTAAATGTAGACGTTCTCTGCGTATACTCATTAACGAAAAGCTCTCTGTTTTCCTGTCGGCTAACAGTGTTAAAATACCGCGACGCTCTGAAGAGTATCATGTTCATGTTGTGACGAAGTGTTACACTTCGACAGAAGGTGTTGAGCACGACACTTTTCAAAATGGCGCGGTATTTTAACACCGACATCCGTCTGGAAATCCGAGAACTTTTCACCGATGTACATAAAGATATAATCACCAAGAAGTTTTTGAGAATGCATCAAATTTTCGTTTGCTCCAAATCGGAACTATGTCAGCGATCTCTAACACGAGATAATATGATTTAAATGTGACGCATGATGTTAAGATCACGCGTGAAAACCTTAGCGGTCAACAGCTTCGTTTCATTGCTATGAACAGGGCGCTAGGTTTATTTAACCCATTATTACATTTTATTATAAAATTTTCTACTTATTTTTAACTTCTAACAAAACAATTACGTCTGTTAGGGTGGTGACACGCTGGCAGCCTAATGACCGTATGCCCATATATTTTTATCAACTCGCCGACGCATTTGATCAGTTACTTTGAGGTTTCGACACTGAAGCCAATCATTTCCTCCTTACGTTTTGTCATGGTAGGTGTCTTGTCAGCAATAACAGAATGGTTGGGAGTTTTATCAAGATCAGTTGTTGACTGTGTAGGCACGTATCATACAAACCAAGTCTCTCGACTGACCTCACGCGGCAATCCCCCAGCCAACAGACCGGCGTCGAATGTTTCTGCCTAGTAACATTTGATGAACTTGCTTGACATTGTCCGGTATCAAACCACCTACAAACAATAGTAATAAGAGGTAAATCATTAACTGTATGAAATGAGAAGAAACATACTGTAAGGACGCAACGAACAATCCAAGACGCAGCAAGTTACCTGGAGCTTATTAAGCAGCATAGAACAAGCTGAAAGTGGTGTTACGGTGAAGGGGGAAGGGGGAAGTCGGGCAACTGCGAGTGGTTGCTGTGGCTACACGTCTCGTGGGACTGGACGTACATGTGCCACGCCACCTTCGTGAAACTCACCCCTCCACTTCCTTCATAGCTGTCAATGGTAAAGTAATTTTGAACGTTCTATATGGGGCTTCTAGTTCCTACCCTCGCACTACACATAGTTTTCTATTAATACATTATCAAACAAAAACAGAGGGCAAAGGACACGACATTCTGGAGTAGCGCAGTTCGAACTCTCATCCTACCAATTTGGTCTACGTTTTGGTAAATTACTCCTGGAAAGTGTTAGGTTGATCTCTTTACAGAGGCCACTGTCGATTTCCTTCCTTCCCGTCGTTTGGTCAACTAAAAGAAATTAAATCTGCATTAGATTATGTAGTGAGAATGGTACTCGCGAGGTACAATGGATGGATATAGCGATGGGCAAATGCCGACTGATTAAATACCTCTAACTTATTATGGTCTCTCATTAAAATATACTGCGAATGTAATCTACGATACTGTGACACAGTGTGGGATTGGGAGTCACATGCAACCTTTGGTTAGGTTTCAGCGACGAACCGATGGTGGGAGAAAATCGATGCGATTTAGCCACCACGAGTCCGTTTATTTGTTAATTTCAATAGTCTTGCTTCAAAACAACAAGCTATCACAAACAGGTCCATTTCAGAGAATAAAAACAACCTAAGCGTCTTTAAATCTTCGGCCTCCTTTTCACTTGCTGCCTTTCGAGGCGGTGTATGACGTCAACTAGTAGTAGTCACGTGATGCTTCTGTAGTATCTCCCGTCGGCACCGTCGAAAATTATTCATTAAGTATTCGCAGTGTAAGCAAGAATACGGCGACAATGAGGGACCGCGTAGTAAGCGTGCTAGACGAGAACCTATCAGCAGACCTCTCACTGACACTGCGAATCACACCGCTCCTTATGTGTCATCCAACGCATTTACACGACTTTGTCTTATAGAGAGACAGGTGCTGCTCAGTTTTAGTCCATTCTCTGGGCTGGTCCAGATTGCGAACAAAATGCATTTCCCCAGAACTTTCTGGAATATAACTAGAGGAAGGCTAAGTCTGTCAATTTTCGAATGTCACACGAGATTTACTGCTAGCCGTCGGTTGACATGATGTCACCAGAGTAGTTCCTTGAACCATTATGAAGACCAAGCAGTGTGGCCAAAATAAATAGAGTGCACTCCATCCTTACTCTCCCCAGCAGCCCAGCGCAGGCTGAGTCATTTTCGTTCCATTTTCCCCCTACAGACCACCATCTTGGATTACGTCACATGAGGGATGACAGCACCATATGGTGGCAGTACTGTGTACTAGGTCAGTTGGAGTCTAGATCCCGTGGTGGGGACACTGCCTGCAAAATAAATACTTATGCCCAGCACAGGCATAGTTAGAGAGAGAAGTGTCGATAGCCTGATTTGCTGAGGCGGAAGTCGTCCTTGACAAAACCGGACCCACGAGTCGAGTCGGCGAGAACATGATTCATCAGTTATGCTCCTGGCACGCTTCAGTGTCACACCATCGGTACTGCATATACATGTTATCACTCTCGCCTCTATTCTTTGTCTTTTTATTTTATTTTGTCAATTCGACTTCTGTGTTACGTCTCAAGATCGTACAAAATATGAGATACTGTCTTTGAGAAAGTGTCTTTTCCTAGTATTTTTATATTTTTTTGGACGCAATCAAATTTTCATTTCACAGTGCAGATACTGGTTTCTATCAGCCAGTGGTAAAACTACTATAAAACGAATCATTGTATAAACATTTTACTTGAATGTCCCTTGCTCGGAGTTGGCGGATAATACGATATTGCAGTGCCTGTGTTAGGGTCACGGTCTGGCACAAATTTTCATTGTCATTCCATTATAAAGCTGATGGTTCTACGTATTCGCAAATAAGAATATATTTCATGTATAAAATCAAAAGAGCTTAGAGAAAGTTATAGTACAACCCTAAAATTTTATCAGAATAATGTTGGTTTATGATGTTCCGGAAGAAATGACTGTATTTGACACTTCAATACAGTAGTTGCGATTTCGTCTATATTACACCCGATAAATTTTATTAGCCGTAACTTGTGATGAAGTTAAATGAGAGAAACACCAGTATGTTACAAAGTCTTGAATCTTAGCAAAACAGCCTAACGTATGCGGATTAAAATTCGGAAGCAGATATCGCATGGACGAAAGTTCACAAGTAGTTATTGCACGAAAAACCCGACAGGATTAACTTCATACCTTTTTTCACCACAGAACAGGTATTAGCGTTATGCACGTTCGAAGCATGACCACAGAATTATAATGTGGGAGCTTGCAACTTCACGATGACATTAAATTAAGTGGAAATTGTTACCGTTTCTGTAGACATTTCTATTTATTTATAGCTTCTACAGATTAGAAATGTTTCATTTTCTGCTGAAAGTGTGATTTAGTAACAGCTACTTGCATTCATTGCTGAAAGAAATCAGTGAAGTCTATAATTCAAAACGAGTTTCGTTAAGTACGAACTACGCACTTAGGCGTGACAACCTTGAAGCCTTAACTACTGTATCTGACTTGCTGTAAGAGTTGTCTGTTGCTTTAAGCATTATGCTGGGTTAGTAAACGTTGTAGCGGAGACGAAAGGTAAAATTCTGGAAATCAACTGACTAGATTGCTATCCGCTGAATGCTTCTTACAACCAGTCTTTTAACTCGGTGACGTAACGTGGGAGCGTGTTTAATGATTGTGCCCGTGGTCCAAAGAAGGTCCATAAATCGGCATTCTGTCGCAATCTGATATTGGCTCACGCTTCAGCCGTCGCATGATACGAACAACAACAACAACTGCTCACACAGTCGTAAAGTTGCTCAAATTGTCGTGTAGTGCAGATCCAAACTGAATGGCTGGCTGGCACAAAACGTAGTCTACCGCCGCAAATCGTGCCTTTTGCTTCAATAAAGCTAGTCAGTGAATGCACCGTCAACCAGAAGAGCGACAACTAACACAATTTATTCGCCACAAACATACAGGACAACCTCAGGATACCACCACGTGGGGAGCCTGCAATGTCACTAATACCATTTGCTGAGGCAAACTAAAGAGCAGAGTGCACGTTCAGATCATCCACACCGTACCCTTGCTGTCTTTCTTCCAGCGGCACAGCTTCCTCGCGAACATTTTTCTCGTTACTCAACGACCTCTCCGTGACCGACCAACAATTTTGGCCTGCCTAAGCGAAATGATCCGTATTTTTCTACGTCCAATTGCAAGAGCTGGTACAAGTATACTGTCTCTATGCCCGTTTGCAGAACATTGTGGCTAGATGAATCCATAACTCCATGTAAGGTATTGACATTGTGTTCAAGCTCTTGCAAGTAAGATCACGTACCATGTGTGACCTACACAGGGTGTTCGGAAATCCTCGTTACAGACTTCTAAGATTTTTGAAGGAGCGTGAGTACATAATATTTTGAATAGAAAGCCATGTCTGGAAACGTACCATTTTCGTTCTACGATGGTTTCAATTCAGATGCGTAATGAGTCCACTTCTGTTGCACTAGCAATTGCAGAGACACCGGGCAGGATGGAGAGAGTGTACCAAAACATGCTTCTTAGGTACTATGTCGGTAAGAACGTTGGTGGTCGCCACATCAATCCGCTGTTGTATCAGTAACGTTCTGTACGTATAGTATGCTGATTTTTTCAGTTTTGGAATAATGTGGACACATAAGTTTTGATACAAACAAATGTGCCTTAGTGACAAATGAATGTTTCGTTAAGTTTCCTTGCGAATTATTACCTAATAACTGAACTGCGTCACGCCTAATTCAGTTACTCAAATTGAAGTGGGTGAGATAAACATCTGAATTGAAACCGTCGGAGGAAGGAAACGGTACGTTTCCGGATATTGGTTCCTATTCAAAGTATTACGTAATCAATCCCCTCTGCAAGTCCTAGAAGTTTGAATCGGCAATTTCCGAACACCCTGTAAATTTCTTAAGTGTTTTTTTTTTTTTTTTTTTTTTTTTTTTTTTTTTGCCATTAGCTGGAGGACAAGTTTTATGGAGCTCGCAACGCTAACCAACCCTACGCTAGTTTCTTAATATCTGGATTAGATATTATACTACACATTTAATTCCCTCATCCCACTCTCCTTTCGACTATCGATTCCCTTCAAAGTATTTGGATGCTTTGTAATGGCAGTCTGGTTTCTGTACAACTTTTAAATAATATTTGGCTCCTATTTTATCCGTAAGACCTTCAGAATTTCAAAATTTCGTAGTATCTCTGCCAGTCAACACTGAACTCTCGCCTTGATTTCCTAAACTGCTTGCTCTGCGTACAGCCCTGTCCCAATCCCTTCTGGACTCATGCCTTCATTTCACGTCTTTCGATTGTATATGTGACAGAATTCATTTTTCACAAAATCTTACACGTTGGATGCTCCGCATGTTTCGTGCATTTGATAATATTTCCAGTACGTGCAAATAAATGCCGTGCCGCAGAGAAAGTTGCAGTTCTTTGTGTGCAACAAGATTCCCGCTATCAAATTCATTTTTGTAGTATCAGTCCTTCTTAAGGGCATTTTTTCTCATTTTATCCAATGTCCCATAATTAACGACGGTTAATAAACAGGTCCGCTGAAAGAGGAAAGCAGCAGCAGTTCTCTGCAGCCAGCGTATCGCGAGGCAGAGTTGGGCAGAGATTTACGTAAAGCCGCGCCCCACCCAGAGCGGCACAACTGGTTGCCGCCAAGGCCGACCGGCGCTGTCGAGACGCACGGTCCTCTGCATTGGCTGTCGCCGTCGCCGTCTGAACCGCACTCTCCACTTACTGGATATCACACCTCGCCACTCAACTGCGCAACGACAATCTCAACTGCGCAACGACAATCTTCTCCAGCGCAGCCATCCAGCACTAGACCACCTCAGCTTCACACTGTAGTTGTCTATCACCACGCACGATCTCCGTGGAAAGCAGATGCGCTGTCATATATGAAGTCTTCACGGGTTGTCAGCATCGTCGTCTCGTAGCAACGTTTCGATAGAATGCGTCTCCATCATCTTCAGGCGACCGACGATATCCCGACACTTCGCCTGAAGATGATGGAGACGCATTCTATCGAAACGTTGCTACGAGACGACGATGTTACTCGGCTGACAACCCGTGAAGACTTCATATATGAAATTCGCCGAGAAAGCTTGCACTCGGATAGATCCGCTGTCAGTCCTAATGGGTTTAGTGAACTTAATAAATGGACGAATATTTGTCACCCCCAGAAGACTTGGCGCTAGCGCCGTCAGTGCCACCTCCTAGGCCTGACAACAGCCTCAGTTCGACGAAGAAGAGAGCCCATAAGTCTCTTCAGGTTCGACATATCCGGCTGTAGCTGTTCAGCAATTTACCAATTAGCAGGAATGTTGATTGCTACTTTTCATCCGCTGTTATAAACAGTCCCAGAAACTTTCCATGAGATTAAAAACGGGTATGTCAGCTGTGGAGTGGAAGTGCGGTAGTGCGACCGAGTCTTCGTCAGACCAGGAACGCATGTATGCATCGCTGTCGACATGGTGGCAAGTACACTTACCTCGAATACGTAGAAGAAAGGGCCACACTTTGTTACCGAGATTGTTGATGTAAAGATCCTGGTTCATGTTCACAGTAAAGTGAAAGAGTGCCCCCAAATCATAGTACGAAAACCATCTCCAAAATATCACACAACCACGTCCAGTCTGAACTATATCCTCCACACTCTGCGAATTAATTGCCTCATAGGACCGTCTGTGCACTCGACGCCTCGCACCATTTCAAGAGAGAGAATCTCGACGCGTCAGACCATACTCCACCCTCCGATCGCTGCTGTCCGGTTTCTGTGCTATTTAGCTCAATATAGGCGTACAGCTTTATGTGACGCTGTGAGCAATGCGCTTTTGTGAGGTAGCCCATTCCAAATACCCACTCCTGCAGTTTTCTTTGCAATGTTCAGCCGGAAGCTGGTTGAATGGACCTGAATTCACTGACAAATTCCTGTCGGATTTGAAAGCAACTGTTCCTGACGGGGCGAGACACTTGTCTCCGGTCCCTGTCGGTTAGGATGCTTTCACGAACGGGAATGTTGGAAAATCCGTGTTGATCTATCAGCAAATGGGTAACTTCATGGTCATAGGCATATGGAGACATCCCAGACAGCCGGGGGATATCAACCTGACTGTCGCCCGCCAACTGCCGACAACCAGCAATGGTGGCTTGTGGTGTAATTTCTTTTCATAGCAGGACCCCTCTGGTTGTCGTATGTGGCACCCTTACAGCACAGCGATACGTCGACGATATCTTACGCCCAGTTTTGATGCTCTTCATTGTTATCCATCCTGGACTTATATTTCGGCGAGATAATGCCCGCCCGTATACGGCGAGAGTTTCTACAGCTTGCCTTCGTGCTTGCCAAACCCTACTTTGGCCAGCAAGATCACTGACTCTCTCCCAACTGAGAACGTTTGGAATATTATTGGCAGGACCCTCCAACCAGCTCGATATTTTGACGATCTAACGAGACAGTTGGACAGTATTTGGTACGATATCCCTCAGGTGGACATCCAACAACGATTAATGTCAAGACGAGTAACTGCTTACATTAGGACCAGAGGTGGATCAAAGCCATTATTGACTCGCTCAATTTGTGAAACTCTCTCTCTTGAGTAAATCACCCATTTTTTCTGAAATTGTAATCATTTGTTATTTGTTTTTCGACAAATGAACGTCACATTTACCAATTTCCGTCACATTCGGATAATGCTTTCAAAGTGTGAATATCTGATTCCGACTAAACATTGCAAAGAAAACTGCTTGCAGTATTAACTGAGTTGGAGGCGATACGTCTACTGACGCAACGGTTGGGCGCCTTCAGCGCTCTATCTTGAAATATTCTTCGTTTAAACCAAACCTTCATTTTCTAACAAAGTCCGCTGACCTTATCTGCAAAGTATTTTTACATGTGTGTGGTAATATTAGTTAACTTGCGCGGTCAAGCGTCATCAAGCATACCGCCGATCAATATCCCACCGTGGCCTGTGCTTTCATATGGAACTAACGAGGCTAAGAACAGAGAATAACAGCCGTAATTATTGAAACTGAAGTTTCCAATTTAAAAGATCCAGCAAATTTGTTATGCAAAGAAATTCAGTCACAAAGTTTTTGAAGTGTTTCGTTTCGTTACTCTTTTAAATTTCGTTACTGTATCGGAAGCAAACTAAAGCACGAAAGGAACGCTTGACATATAACCGACTGGCAAATGCGGTAGAGGGACACATGACCGTCGGCACCAGTCCCACACCGCCTACAGTGCTCTACAGCAATTAGTCTGCTCTATGAAGGGGGCGGGGTCGAGAATGTAGTCTGGCGAACTTACTGTGAAAATGCAGATGAAGGTAGCAGTATCCAGATTCTCGATACAATTAAATACACCGAGAGCCACAGTACTCCTGATGGACATCGTATTCCTTACTTCCTATACCCTGTGAATCGGTTCATCTACTCAGTTACATGGGACACTGACCTGTCACAAAAATATTATAAGGGCAAAGAAAAAAGTAGGAAGAAAGTCTAGTATTAAGTTTGGTTGGAACTTCATTTGGATTTCTCATCTGACATTTGGCCACAGAGGCACCAAGCCACACTACACGCGATATTAATTTTTTTCCTTGATTTACTGTATTATGAAATACACGTGGAACCCTGTTCAGCAATATCAGTATCGATAGAAATTTGAAACCCTAGTTGCATTCTTTCGGAGAAAACTTTCGGCTGAACAGTTACTGATACACATTTTCGTCTGTTTGATACGGAAAGACATCATCTATTCATTTTAAGTGCTGGATTTTAAAGATGATTTGTTACCTTCACGAAATCAGATTCAAACACGTTCCTCAAGTAAGTTTACACAATATCTCGGTACACGTACATTCTGCCTTTGACTTACGTTCAAATGGTTCAAATGGCTCTGAGCACTATGGGACTTAACAGCTATGGTCATCAGTCCCCTAGAACTTAGAACTACTTAATCCTAACTAACCTAAGGACAGCACACAACACCCAGCCATCACGAGGCAGAGAAAATCCCTGACCCCGCCGGGAATCGAACCCGGGAACCCGGGCGTGGGAAGCGAGAACGCTACCGCACGACCATTTGACTTACGTATATAAATGGAAAATCGGCACTGAGAACTAAACTGTTTCACTACCAACTTGTTTCGGAGTTAAAGACATTAATGAATTTTTTTTTTTAGTATCGTAGTCACAAGTAAATATATGAAAAACGGTGTCCCGCCGTTTCGTTTTGCAACGTGAGAAGGGGTGCAACATATAGTGTTATTCGTAAGCACCTCTGGGGTTCCCTGCGCAAAACCTATAGGACATATAGAAAAGACATCAACGGTGAATGCATCTTTCTAAGTTTTTAACTCACACTGTAGGTGCTCAATATGGGCGACGTTAGTGACGCAGCGAACGTCAGCAAGTGCGTGTAATACACTGACACGAATCATCCGGCAAGGCGCGACAGCAGCCAGCTTTGCTAATCTGTCAGATGCGTTACCTATCTGCAGGCGCAAACTAATTCGATGCGTCAACAATTGGCAGACTCAGTGTGTCCGGAAGCAGTGGTTGGGAAGGGAGTGAGACAGGGTTGTAGCCTCTCCCCGATGTTATTCAATCTGCATATTGAACAAGGAGTAAAGGAAACAAGAGACAAATTTGGTGTAGGTATTAAAATCCATGGAGACGAAATAAAAACTTTGAGGTTCGCCGATGACATTGTAATTCTGTCAGAGACAGCAAAGGACTTGGAAGAGCAGTTGAACGGAATGGACAGTGTCTTGAAAGGAAGATATAAGATGAACAACAACAAAAGCAAAACTAGGATAATGGAATGTAGTTAAATTAAGTCAGGTGATGCTGAGGGAATTAGATTAGGAAATGAGACACTTAAAGTAGTAAAGGAGTTTTGCTATTTGCGGAGCAAAATAACTGATGATGGTCGAAGCAGAGAGGATATAAAATGTAGACTGGCAATGGCAAGGAAAGCGTTTCTGAAGAAGAGAAATTTGTTAACATCGAGTATAGATTTGTGTGTCAGGAAGTCGTTTCTGAAAGTATCTGTATGGAGTGTAGCCATGTACGGAAGTGAAACATGGACGATAAATAGTTCGGACAAGAAGAGAATAGAAGGTTTCGAAATGTGGTGCTACAGAAGAATGCTGAAGATTAGATGGGTAGATCACACAACTAATGAAGAGGTATTGAATGGAATTGGGGAGGAGTTTGTGGCACAACTTGACTAGAAGAAGGGATCGGTTGGTAGGACATGTTCTGAGGCATCACGGGATCACAAATTTAGCATCGGAGGACAGCGTGGAGGGTAAAAATCGTAGAGGGAGACCAAGAGATGGATACACTAAGCAGATACAGAAGGATGTAGGATGCAGTAAGTACTGGGAGATGAAGAACCTTGCACAGGATAGAGTAGCATGGGGAGCTGGATCAAACCAGTCTCAGGACTAAAGAGCACAACAACAACAATTAACTACCATTTGCAGTTATCAGTCAGGGCTACGTCCGAAACCATTCATGACGGTAAAATTAAACTTCTTAAATGCATTTGTGGCTGATTTGCTTTCTCCATCAACAACGCTTAAAATTTTGTATTGATTTTTCCACTTTAGAGCCTCTACCGAGTGTGTGAAATTGGAACCAAAATAGAGGAACTACCATAAATAAGTCTATTGTGACGATGATACGTGACAAAGATTAGATTTGGGGATAAAAAGTAGGATGTCGAACATCCTATAAGATGGGACGAAGTTGGTGACCACGGAGTACCAATTGTTTGATACTGCGCTTCGAAACGCATTCATAATAAAGGGCAAGCAAGTGACTGTGGCGCAGATTCCGTTTAGCTTCTGTTTAATTCATCGAAAACATCAGTACTAGTTTCACCTCTGGTCAGCATAAGTGGCCTTTCTGGGTAACAGCACCTGTTACCAAAGCGGCGGATTTTGCGCGATGCGTCACACATATTGGTGCGGGCAGCTGCAGACGGCGCGTCGCTGCCGGCGTCTTTACGGAGGGCTCGCGTGTACCAGGTCAGGATGGCCGGCCACGTTCCAGTCGTGTTATGCAACTAAGCCTTCCGCGGCGATTAACCACGCGCGCTCCGGTCGCGCCGCTCTACGGCTTCTGTTACGAGCGCCGCCCGCTGACCACCCAAGGGCGACCGGACCGCGCCGTTGCCCGCTGTTCTGTTGCAACGACAGCGCAATGCGTAATACTGGCAGGCACCGATGGACTTCCGCACCAAAATGCTGACATCCAACCCCTGCCGTATAGGTGCAGGTTGCGTCGTAATTCGGCTTCTACTCTCCGCCCGAGAGAGTTGATGCATTGTTTCACAGCGGTCCTGTATAAGCGCCCGCATTCAAACCATCATCCTGCTATCGTGGTTTAGAGTTAGCCTCGTTTCGGTCAATCGCCAGAGGCAAACTGCGGATTTGTTTAAAAATAAAGAAATAAATAAATAAAAAAGTCGCTCCTCTACCCTGCTACCATACAGAAATTGCTATGTGCAATAACCTTCAAATTACAGAAGATATTAATAACAATGTTGTCCGAGTCTTTCATTGAACTTTTCGAAGTATCGGAAATAATTTAGACTTATGATGCAAACAGCACAAAATAACGACCATAGCCAGATTACAAATATTTAACCCGCCACAGGTCGCGCCGCTGTACAACACCCGGCTTATTTTAACTGCCCATCGTTTTCGATCAGCTTCTCCGGAATATTGGCGTCAGCTATTCGTCGCGTAGATACTCTTGCCGCCTGCCCCTCCAACCCCTTTGCTGCGGACACGTGATTTAGTCTGTACGTTCGTGGCTGGTGTATCGAATGCAACGCGCGCCCGGTGCAGGGTTAAGGAAAATGTTACGTTTAACATTGGAAAAAATATTCGCAGTAATCAACACTGTAAATATTTAATGTGCTATTTTCTGAAATAAATATCATTAAAATCTGAAAAAGTTTGAATTTTCGATAGCAAAAGACGCTGCATGTTAACAATAAAGGATATATTCAGTTTTTTCAAGTTCGTGTGAAGAGCCTCCCTGCCTTCCACCAACATCCTGCATTTAAAAGAAATGATTAACGTCTTTCGTTCGCTGGTCACCACAGAGACGAATATCTTAGGCTCGAATGATGGAGATGATGAGGGGAAGCTGCCATACGAATGACTGATGCAATGGCCGGCGATGACGTGCTAACCGTGAGTTGTAATACCGTGGCCGTAACGGAATGTCTGGTTGGACTGACCTCTCTGTTTACTAGTCGTCTCCCACTTCTACTACCAGGTCCACGTGAATGTCAACAGAGTTGAGAAAAAAATGTATCTGAAAGATATGGATTTGAAGACGGGGAACATAGTTTATGTTTCAGGAAGGCTTTGCTGTAGATATTTGTCTGGACAGTAGCGTTGTACGGAAGTGAAACGTGGACGACAAGCAGTTCAAACATGAAGTTTTGATATGTCGTGCTAGAGAAGAATGCTGAAGATTAGATGGGTTGATCGAGTAACTAATGAGGAAGTACATGGTGGAGTTGGGGGAAAATAAATTTATGGCAGAACTTGACTAAAGGACGAGATCAGTTGATAAGCCACATCCTGAGACATCGTGGAATCGTCAGTTTCGTAATGGAGGGGAATATATATACACTCCTGGAAATTGAAATAAGAACACCGTGAATTCATTGTCCCAGGAAGGGGAAACTTTATTGACACATTCCTGGGGTCAGATACATCACATGATCACACTGACAGACCCACAGGCACATAGACACAGGCAACAGAGCATGCACAATGCCGGCACTAGTACAGTGTATATCCACCTTTCGCAGCAATGCAGGCTGCTATTCTCCCATGGAGACGATCGTAGAGATGCTGGATGTAGTCCTGTGGAACAGCTTGCCATGCCATTTCCACCTGGCGTCTCAGCCGGACCAGCGTTCGTGCTGGACGTGCAGACCGCGTGAGACGACGCTTCATCCAGTCCAAAACATGCTCAATGGGGGACAGATCCGGAGATCTTGCTGGCCAGGGTAGTTGACTTACACCTTCTAGAGCACGTTGGGTGGCACGGGATACATGCGGACGTGCATTGTCCTGTTGGAACAGCAAGTTCCCTTGCCGGTCTAGGAATGATAGAACGATGGGTTCGATGACGGTTTGGATGTACCGTGCACTATTCAGTGTCCCCTCGACGATCACCAGTGGTGTACGGCCAGTGTAGGAGATCGCTCCCCACACCATGATGCCGGGTGTTGGCCCTGTGTGCCTCGGTCGTATGCAGTCCTGATTGTGGCGCTCACCTGCACGGCGCCAAACACGCATACGACCATCATTGGCACCAAGGCAGAAGCGACTCTCATCGCTGAAGGCGACACGTCTCCATTCGTCCCTCCATTCACGCCTGTCGCGACACCACTGGAGGTGGGCTGCACGATGTTGGGGCGTGAGCGGAAGACGGCCTAACGGTGTGCGGGACCGTAGCCCAGCTTCATGGAGACGGTTGCGAATGGTCCTCGCCGATACCCCAGGAGCAATAGTGTCCCTAATTTTCTGGGAAGTGGCGGTGCGGTCCCCTACGGCACTGCGTAGGATCCTACGGTATTGGCGTGCATCCGTGCGTCCCTGCGGTCCGGTCCCAGGTCGACGGGCACGTGCACCTTCCGCCGACCACTGGCGACAACATCGATGTACTGTGGAGACCTCACGCCCCACGTGTTGAGCAATTCGGCGGTACGTCCACCCGGCCTCCCGCATGCCCACTATACGCCCTCGCTCAAAGTCCGTCAACTGCACATACGGTTCACGTCCACGCTGTCGCGGCATGCTACCAGTGTTAAAGACTGCGATGGAGCTCCGTATGCCACGGCAAACAGGCTGACACTGACGGCGGCGGTGCACAAATGCTGTGCAGCTAGCGCCATTCGGCGGCCAACACCGCGGTTCCTGGTGTGTCCGCTGTGCCGTGCGTGTGATCATTGCTTGTACAGCCCTCTCGCAGTGTCCTGAGCAAGTATGGTGGGTTTGACACACCGGTGTCAATGTGTTCTTTTTTCCATTTCCAGAAGTATATATATATATATATATATATATATATATATATATATATATATATATATATATATATATGTGTGTGTGTGTGTGTGTGTGTGTGTGTGTGTGTGTGTGTATGTGTGTGTGTGTGTGTGTGTGTGTGTGTGTGTGTGCGCGCGCGCGCGCGCGCGCGCGGGGGTGGGGCAGGGTGGGTAAAGTTTTAGAGCGAGACCAAGCATTGAATAGGAAGCAGTTTTAAATGGATTTAAGTTGCAGTAGTTATGTAACGATGAAGAGGCTTGCAGAAAAAAATGGATCCGCGTGGAGCGCTGCGCCAAACCACTACTACTACTACTACTACTACTACTGAACGGTATCTTGATGTCAAGATGTCTCCCGGATGCGACATCATCCCTTGCAAAATTATCTGCTACATACTGCAGCAGATTCCTACATGTTCCTCGATCAAGATGAAATAAATATATTTCTTTGGGAGAACTATACGCGCTGATACCGTTTATTAGCCGCGCACTTTTTGCCACATTCTGACCAGTTTTGCTGTTGAGGGTTATGCGTGGAGATATAGTAAGGTGAGGTGGGTCTACAGATGTAGGCTGTACATTGCTTTGAAGCTGGCACCTCCATGTTACTAACCCATAAACGTTAGCAGACTGTTTACAGTTGCTTCTTGTTCTTCATTTCTGTCGTGTCCATGCAACAGTTTTTTTTGTTTTCAAATAGTTAATATCGCAGTGCTTTCATGAATAAATGTGTGTCGGGAATGCATTTCCAGACTTTTCTTTCTATAACGGTATATTTCATCCAGTAACACGACCAATTTCACCGCGTTAACGTAACTTCTTGTTACACGTTTCGAATAATCAAGAAGCGAAGTATGTGCTGTGAAAATGCTACTTTCGTAATCCTGCATTTTCCTCAATACGGAACGACGGAACTGATGTTCCATCTGTGCCCTCTATTCGAAAATGCTGAACACCTATTTTGCTATGTCTAGACGGTCTGCATTATCTCTGTCACAGCGTTCAACCAGAGCGCTTTTTGAATTGTATTGATAGGAAATCTGAAGTCCAAATACAAACATAAAACACTACAGTGAAAGTGAATAGCGCAACTAAAATTCATGTACATGAAACAAAACGGCGACTGAGGGAGTCCAATTACCAATGAATGTGATTCCTTTACACTTTATACTCTAATCAGAACGATTAGCAGACCTGTAAACGATTGAAAGTGGCGTTTTTATCAAAACTCTCCCACCAGAAGCTGATGGTTGGGGCTACTAACATCGCAGTCGTCAGTTTCTAGTTTATGACAAATATATCGGCGACGACGGAACCTCTATGGCATCCCATCTCTGTTGTTATTGCACTTCATTGGTCTTTCTTAGAGCGTTATTCCTCGTGTTGTGTTAATCTAATTCTGTATTAATCTTTCACAAAAACTGGTGTCATTACCCCGGATAAAGTTAAGGAGGTAAGATCACGAGAACAACAAGGAGAATACAGCGCTGACGGACACACTTCGAACTACTGGAAGTCGCAGAACCACACCGCCGAACACGAACGCACTTAAATTACCGCAACACTACGCTTGATGCTTGCTTACTGAGATTGTGAAAGCACAAAAGAGATAACAGCCTGTAACTTAGTTATGCACGCAATAGCGCTGTAGTTACCGAACAGCTCAGCACGACATACGGCCGACTCTATACTACAGCGCTGAACGTTTTACAATAAAAGTAAAATACTCAAATAGATCGCTAACTTGGGTGTAGCGCATTGACTTGCTTGATTGTTTGCCTTTGGTGAAAAGTGACGTATTCTGTCGGCGAAGTTAGCGACTCTTCATTATAGTATGCGGAGAATTGTAGATGGAACGCCGCTGCTCATGACTGATACAGCGCAAATTATTTCAAAAATAAGACGCAGACGATCCACCAAACGCTAAAATCCTAACCGAAATGAGCTGCAACAACCCCTCTATCCTCGCTGTTTCAGTGAGATACGGCTCCGTCTATCTCTGCGCTGAAAGATGTTAAACTGAAACTTATATTTATCATCTCGGTTGCCTTAACTTGCCACGAATATCAGCAGGTATTTTTTACCTCTTTATCTCTTGTGAGAACACACAAAGATTGGTTCAGTGGTAAAGACACTGGACTGCCACTCAGAGGAGCGGAATTCACACCTTAGGCCAGCTTTCCTTATGTGCGAGTAGCTATTCTGCAATCTCACTGAACCACTTCAGGCGATGGCTCGCTGATTCATTAAAGAAGGCCTTGCCTACTTCCTTTCCTACCAATCTCGAGTCCGTACTTCAACTACGACTGCTGGATGTTTCAAATCTTCCTTTGCCGCTACAGAAACCGTTTTAGCGTGATCTAATCTGGCCCACTAATCAAACGTCACAGTATACCCTGCACTGCCACTCTGATTATGAGAGACCAGGAGGATCCGAACATTCGCTATCACTGTGTTAAAACACTCCGAAATGGCGAAACCTGCAACATAAGAAACTTATTAGGGCTAAACCCGAACTACTGATACAACACATTAGCAGAAATTTGCTCAGTGAAACCAGCAGATCAAGTCAATGTCACAGCGTTTCCAAATTTCGCTACAGAAGCAAAATACTCAAAAAACAACTTACGTGCCACTGCCACGTTTGTATTTGCCCATCGGGCATCGACTTTATACAGTTCATCATTATCCAGTATCTTTTCTTCAATGTCTAACGAAAATGAGTTGGAGAACTACGAGCGAAAGAGATGTCCTAGGCGATGCTGAAGGAAAATTTGTACCGTCTGTTTCCACAATATAAACATCATCAGGTTTAAGGCAACTTTAAACTATGAACAACATTATTTTAAAATTTAGTGAAGTATGATATCCTTCCTGAGTTACGCAAAGTTTGCTTCCTTGTTTTAGTAACTACACTGGAAAAACGATTCTTTCCAAGCCTATTAAGTGTGCTCACTTTTATTCGGTTATTTTACATCAGAACTGTTAATTATACAAGACTCCTCTTTTTGCCGAAATAAGTAAGGGGAAAAAGCCATACCTGTAACACTGGTCATGGGCATAGTCATTTCCTCATTTCCATCTTTGTATACGATCCGTTTCCTCACTTCTGTTCTGTCCTTTCATCGTTTGTTTACCATATGCAGACCTGGCTTAGGCAATTTTTTCCGTCGGTTTTACCGAGATATTTTTCTATTGGACTCTCGGTTTAATGCCAAATGCTGAAGTACTGGAGACCTAGACATCATGTTGAACTATAATCTTCGTTTTTAATTGGGTAACAAATAACCTTGATCATAATTTATAACTGACTCACAAATATATTTGTAGAGGATCTTAATCTTTGAAAGTATTACTTTAAAGAAAGACATATCGGTAGAATGAGATTTTCCACTCTGCAGCGGAGTGTGCGCTGATATGAAACTTCCTGGCAGATTAAAACTGTGCGCCGGACCGAGGCTCGAACTCAGGACCTTTGCCTTTCGAGGGCAAGTACTGTACCATCTGAGCTACCCAAGAACGACTCATACCCCGTCCTCACAGCTTTACTTCTGCCAGTATCTCGTCTCCTACCTCACAAACTTCACAGACGCTCTCCTGCGAACCTAGATAGCACTTGCCCGCAAAAGGCAAAGGTCCCGAGTTCGAGTCTCGGTCCGGCACAGAGTTTTAATCTGCCAGGAAGTTTCGGCATATCGGTAGTTCGTTGGTGTACACACTTTTCGAAGGAGTCTGAATCGATCTTGGTACATTCTTACTTTCCTGCAGTCATACTACATAGTTCAAAGGACATTTTGAAATAACTGCAGAACACCCCCCCTGTGCGTACTTCTGGGTACTTATTCGTCTCCTATCTCAACGAGAGACGATATATTCGAAGTCTGTTTACTCTAATTTACACCAAGGCGTGTAAACCACAAGAGGTACAGCGTTTGGAGTTCTGCCACCAGATTCTCGACAGATTTCAATTTCAGCAGGTCGTAACCGATTTTCAATAGAGTCTCTGACAAACCAAATCAATACCAGATTAACCCAGAGACAAAGCGTCAGTCATGCTTTCTGGCGTTCACGATTATGCTTGCCCAGCAAAAAAAAACAAGGAAGTGCATGCGGCCACACCAATTCGGTCACAACGTAAGGAAGATAGAAAAATATGGATGTGTGAGTATGCTTTCCAAGGTGTGGAAATTGATTTTAGGTTCCATGCGACTAAATAATTCATTTTTCGTTACACGTGCAGCCTGGAACGGCAAGAGTAAACAAAACCCGCTTCAAACATGGCGAAAAACCACTCACTTTACGTTAATAAGAGGATCAGAGAATCCGTTTAATTGGAGCGGCACGCGCTACGCGCAGTACCGGTGGGTAATTTGTAATCTGACTTGGGCGTACCTGGTAACCGGGCTCGTCAACTGCAGGTACCGAGCCCACCATTCAATTACCAGGGCTAATAGGTGACATTTAATAGAAGCGCGCCCGGCACGCGCTGGCTTCTTTAATAGCGTTAATTTGTCAACCCGCGCAATCAACGAGGTGCTTCATTTCCTGGTATGAGCCGCTGGCAGGCCATGCATTCAGATAACTGCGGGCTGCGCACTGCCAGCTCGTCCGAAGATACCTTTACTTACTGGCCGCAGACACCCAAAAATTCTCGTGACATTGAATTCTGCTAGAGTTTGAATCTTTTCTGTGGGGCTCACGTTCAGAGTAATGAATCTCAGTTAGAAATTATTTCTCCTCGAAGTACAGACGTAAAAACGATTAGTTGCAGCCCTAACGGACATTCTTTCCATGCATCCATATGGAATGTTTAATGTTTAATGTTCAAATCATGCACAGTCCTACTTCACGAGCGTGCATAGTCTCATCAGGTACCAGACGCGGAAAAAGAAAAAAAAAAAAAGACGAGTGACGAACATTCGTCCCGAATAGGATGATTTCCTAAAGATATCAAATTTTCTGAATAAGCATGCCAGACGTTACAGGCGACTTCTATTCCCAGTAGCAGGAATTCTTAGGACTGTACATTAATTTATCAAAATAAACTACTGAAAAAAATGTGGGTGTTCGCTCAACCTACAATGCTATCCTAGTACATAAAGTTACGTTTTCTGTGTTTGCTCTGAATCATTTCAAGCGAGTATCGGCATAGTTCATTCAGAATACACCTCTGGTGCATGCTTGTTCTCAAATTTATGAGGTGTTTCATTTCAGTTTCCTTGATCATTAACTGACACCTTTGTGTTTTCCTTTGAATCATTGAATTTGCTATATTGTCATTTACGCAATCTTGTTCTATAATTGTGTCTATAATGAGAGAGAATAGAATCACTTCCCCTCAACTGGATTCAAAACTCAGTACACGGTGTTCGTAAAATTTTATCATCTTTCTGATCATAATTGTCGATAAGCAAGTTTAACAACCGCATACCAACGACACTGACAAGAGTAGTTGGTGTAGTCGATGTAATTCTACACCCTGACACTTTACATTCTCGTATGCGAGCGCCCCCTCAATAAGTAACGCAACACATCTTTCTTTCTCGGCCAGTTTCGGTTGAAAAATACGGAATTTATTGTGGGGCATAGGGGGATATTTCCGCTTCAGCCCCTATAGTTGCATGAAGTTCCGATGTCTTTCGCAATCATAAAACAAGATAGGCTATCAGTTATGCTACACGTAGCCTTCAATATGGACTCTGTAACGGAAGTGCGTTCCAAGCACAGAGCTGTCATTTGAGTTTCTTTTGGTGGGAAACCAGAGCATCACAGATATTCATAGGCACTTGCAGAGTGTCTACGGACACCTGGCTGTGAACAAAAGCAAGGTGAGTCGTTGGGCGAGGCATCGCATCATCGCAACAAGGTCGCGCAAACCTGCGCCATCTCCAGCTTGCCGACCGGCCGAACACAGCTGTGACTCCTGCGAATATGAGAAACGCCTGGCCTCACATAAGTCTGCGCACTCGAGAACAGCTCACGAAACTTCCTCATCCGCCCTGCAGCACGGATCTCGCACCTCCCGACTTGCATCTGTTTGGCCCAATGAGGTACGCACTCCTCGAAAAGCAGTATCTGAATGATGGGGAGGCTATTGGTTCAGCAAGACGTTGGGTCCGACGTCAACTAGTGGGGTGGTAATATGTGGGCATACAGGCCCTCCCACAAGGGTGGCATAAGGCCATCGCACTGGATGGAGGTATGTTGAAAAACAGGGTTTTGCAGCTAAAAGAATTGGAAATAATATGGTTACTGGACTCTTGAATAAAACCAACCAGCTTTCGGAAAAAAACTTGTGTGACATTACTTATTGAACGTCCCTCGTAGAATTCAGATGTCAATTGTCAGACCACCAACATATAATGGAGAAAATGGTTGAGCGTAAGAGGAAATCACAAAGTAGATAGAGGCATCTTACTTCTGACTGTATTGGGAAAACGAGTAACTATATTGCCATTCTAATCTTATAGAAGTCATACGAGAAGGAGAGGGATGAAAGGCTCTTGAGACACAGTCGGTATGGTGTGAACACAAGCTCTTTGGCAACAATGTTAGGGTTACAGTCTCATCCGTAAACTGTTTGAAATACTATCCTGGTATTCACCTCAAATGACTGAAGAGCCCAGAGTGAACATCTATTTCGAGACAGATGGGTCGGATTTTCGCAACCAGAAAACAAGATAGCCTATTAGTTATGACGCTTTGGTCATTTTCGGGATATGTGGGGCTAAATCATCGGCTACTCATGCTGATTTAAATCTTCTGTTATATTCCTGTAGCAGTAGACTGCTGGAACGACTCCTTCAGTAAGGTAACAGCGGTTTCCCATCCCTCACCCTCCGCAGCTGAGTTCATAATCCGTTTCTGGCGGTTTATTAAATTCACCAACGACGTATCTGTGTAACCAACAGCGCAACCAACTCCGTATTAGATACGAGCATGCTAGAGAACCACACGCAGACCATACTCAACGAACTGTAGTGTTTGGATGCCTCTGGCAAAATGAGTGTTCCACATGCACATGGGGGTGCGGGTCTTGCGCCAGCGCATTTGATCTTTACTTCGCAATTTAGCTTCCACGAATGACGTTACCACAGGTGCGCGTCAATACTGTCAGCGATGTGGCAGAACCAGGCTTACCGGTTGCGTACGGGATCAGGCGTTAGCTTTTCCGCCGGTAAAATTTAATGGAAATTGGGCCAGATGACGAACTAATACTGCATGCAGTACCGGCCTTAGAGCGCTTGCCCTTACCTTTTTTGAACAACACAAATTACGCCATAAGAGTGCGAGTCCAGATTCTATCTACTGATGCCAAAACCAACATGCTCACGAAGCTGCCATCCGAGTTTAGGAGAAAGGATATGTCAGAGCGGAGTTTAAAACGAACATATTGGGGATTCTGTCGAATAGACGCTGATGTAGGCCCACACCTGAGTTTGTGACTAGCGTACCAGCACACGAACTCTGGTATTAGGACTTGCTGGAGAAAGGCACTGGCGGCTTGCAGCTGCGAATCGTGTCGTCAGTCATGCTCCAATGATTTAGTTGGTAGGACGTTGTCCGCAAAGCACAAGATCAGACTGCGATAGCCGGTTTTAACATTTAGTGTGTGCCAACATTCAAGCAATTCTGACAGGAAACGTTCTGGTCAGAGAACACGAGTAACTGCCAAAAACTGAAACACACAAATCTTAAAACGAATGTTTTTTTCTTTTTTTCCTTAAGATTAGAGTGTACGATGATGCTAAATTCTTTGGACTATTCTAGTGTGTGTTAGCTACGACTATCTACAAATAGCTTTGGAATTTCAGTATCATGGTGCCTACTTGTTAACTGTTTATTTTACATGCTTTCGAGCACAAGACTATGCCGTCGACGCAAAATTAGGCTAACGTGTTAAGTTTCTTTGTATATAGTACACAAAACACACAGAAAACATGAACACAAAAGTTGCATACTACTTATGAAGAAAACAGCGGAATTTAGAGTCAGCCCTGAAACCGCATACTAATAAAATGACAGAACGAATCAATGAAGAGTAAAAATTAATTTAACTGTTAAATCCAAGTATGTTTCCTGGCTTGACATTGTTAAGTGAATGTCAGAAGCTGGTAAGTGTCCTCAACTTTCGTAACATTGAGTTACTTCTTATAATTCTGTGTATCATCATCTTCAGCACACAATAATCGCAATTCGGAGAACACGGAAAAGACCGCAAGTATACGCCACTTAAGCCAAAACTGGTACAAAACTACTGTTGTTGCTGTTGTTGCTGTTGTTGTTTAGAAACTAGGCGTAACTGTATAGAACCTTTACTTGAACATTTGTTTTTGTGTAAATGGCGAAAACAATATTTCTAACCAAAACGACACATAACACGAAAAGACTTTCCAACACAATTCGAGTTGTTAATAAATGTAAGTTTTTAAATAAAAAAAGGTGTTTTTGTGGTTAAAAACCAATGCAATCTGTTTGTTTATCATGAACAAAATACAATGAAACTAAAGCGAAATTTTAGAAACGTCAATTTTTTACTGAAAATCATATTTTGGGTCTTTCACACCACACAAGTTACACGTCCAAGTTACAAGGAAAAAAGGGCTATCTTCCCAACCCTAACTGGCAAACTGCTTCTTCAACCGTGGCTTCAGGGATCTGTAGCTCATAAACCAATCAGTTTAGATTAGATGATTCGACAAATGAACTTTTCGGAGCGTCTTTCTTTTATTGAACTATCATTTCTTATTCCTCGCTTCTCCTACCTACTGGAAGTTAAGAAGAGCATGCGCGAATCTCTTCTCCATTGATAATGAGTACACCTCTCTCCCAGGAGGTGAGAGTTGTAAGTTCAGAAATCCTAACGGTGAAGTGTGTGAACTGCGACTGATCGAAAAACCGAAATCGTTCCTGAAGTTCACTTAGTTCAGTCTCCAGCTCCGTTATTCTTCCTCTTGATCCTGCATACACCAAACTTTTGTAGAACTACTGTTAGGTCGCATAGGTTGGAAGTAGCTGGATGCAGCACGATGTTTTATGAAGTGCGCGATAAGCTGCTAAAGAAAGCAGATACAGGTAGGTATCAAAACGACATGAATTAATTCTTGGATCAGCGTTCCTTGGCCGTCGTCTTAAAGACTGCTTTTAGAAACACCGCAATATTTGACACGGTCTACGAACGTTTGTGGCTGAAGGTCAAGGAATAACCATTATGGAACATAACCAGAATGATATTTCATCCTCCGCTCTACCTCATATTTCCTCTGGCCTGAGTGCACTAAGCTCTTCAAACATTTTGGCGAAGCTCTACAGAGATACAGTTGCTGTAACTGCAAAACAAAACCAAGAACCGCTACTATCGTAGAACAAACACCAGAGCGAGCTAAAAAGTAATGCCTCCGACTTTTTTTTACGTGAAAGCTCTTAAGACTTTTTAAATAAAACGAATTTTATTAACCTACATCTTTCTTATTCTGTCTCCACATTAGATGTCTACAAATTGTAGCATGTAACAGGACGGTGTGTGACGCAACAACGTCGCTGCGTGAGAAACCGTGATCTAATCTAGTTTCGAATTCGAACAGTTCACCTTCGCATGAAGCACCCTCTCCTTCAACATGAGAATGCCAGACCACACACGAGCACTGCAAAATCTGCAACAGTCCGACGCCTTGGGTTCATTCTCATCGATCATCTTCCATACAGTCCCGACTTGAACCCATACGATTTTCATCTGTTTCCAGAACTTAAAGAACTCCTTTGAGGACTTCACTTTGACAGTGATGAAGTGATGAGAGTAGAGATAATGTTGTGGCTCCGTCAGCACAGTCAAAAATTCTACAGTGACGGTATCAGTAAACTGGTCTCTCGGGAGAAATTTGTTCGTCGCCCAGGTTTACTACATTGCGAAATAATTACGTAGGCATGAAGAACAGAGTGTAGAGCGTTTCTAACGTTTCATTTATTTAAAAAGCTTTAAGGGTTTTCATATAAATAGTTCGAACATATTACTTTTCAGCACGCCCTCGTACTGAGCTGAACCACTTTTTACGCACGCTGTCTGACCCTTAACTTTGTTGGGAACAAAGAAAATTAATATAGCCTCAATTGCAAAAAGGTTATGCATACCATGTAGGTCAGGTCCTAGGAAACACATTTTCTTCAAAAGCGGGTCATATAATGGCAGGAGAGAAGTAGGTTCTACACAAACACGCTATCTGAAACACTGTTTGTACAACTTAATGGTTGAAACTGAAGTGTAAAATAATATAAATATTTTATTAACACTAGTAATGTGTTACAGTTTTAATGAATGAATATTTACACTTACTACGTAGTTTTATTGTTTTTACACTTTATTTGCCATTTTAGATAAATATTTTTTCCTATCTTAAGAATTAATTTTTGTGAAGTGTTAAATAAGAACAAGTTTTTTCCTTTTTCCACACCACAGGAAGCAGATAAACGCTTCTGATTATAACATGAATAATTTAAAGTTTAGTGCCCCCCCCCCCCCTCCCCAGTACCCAGGTTCTCAAGTAAAGGCTCCGGTTGAAATTGAAGTCGTTCAGCCAGCGCCAACAAAAAGATTGCTAGCACAAAAAGAAGTTCATAAAGATACGTACACTGGGTTTGTTCCTGAAGGTCATTAAATTTTTGTAGGCAATAGAATTTTGCTTAATGATTTATTACTTACAGGTTCCTTGTAAGTAATCTTATTTATTGGCACTTCAAAGTTAAAAATGAAAGGCGTACTTTATGTGAACTAATTCACGGAACTATTGATCGTGCCCCAAAATCAAACAAAAAAAATGTTTTACATAAACGGCGGCACCATCCGACCCTGGCATGGTCCACACTGCCAGACTGGCATCACACATTAATTAAAACGTGGCGGAAACAGAAACCGGCATCAGAGAACGAGATTTCATTACACATTCTTCATTAGTCTAAAACATCAGTACTAGTACGATAACATTACTTCACACTTTTAACAGTACAATCCGATGCCGAAAATTACACCGTTTATCAGTTTCGACAGAACGAACAATTATTTGTGTCACACACTCAACAGCTACATCAAAATTCTAGCAAATGGCGGAATGACGTCTGCGCTCTGTACCAAGCACTGCATACGTGTGCTGTCTAACGCAATACCCGATAACCACGAAGCAGCCCATACTAACTATCGTTCCCCTATATTAGATTCAGCAAGCATCTCGTTCTGTAGGAAGCTACTCAACTTCTTATACATCAGTTGTGTCCATCTTTTACCGCTTAAGATCAGTTTTAAGCGTAAATCTGCACGAATGAGCTTCACTGAAAGTATTTGACCTTTTCTTTCAGTACAATGCTTTTGAAGTTTAAGCCGTTTTACCACAGTCGTTCACATTTCAGTACGGGCGCTCAACACTGCAACGTCAGGCGTCCAATCACCACCGCTCCACGGTGACTGGGTTGACTTGAAGACCGACTGTCCAGTAAAAAAATTTGTTTGAAGTTACTTCGGTTACGTTACGCAGTCTCCCATTGCCTTGAACGGAAGTACGCTTTTGGGAAGGTAGTCAGTATATTTCTTTGTCCATTTGGATGAAGTGATCCGGCATCCGTTGGAGAAAGACCCTTACGATGTCCTGCGCTGGAATGTAATCTCCCCGCAGTTACTGTCGTAAAATATGCAGGCCAGTAACTGGAATCTTTACATACGAGAGCTCTTACTTCTACCTCCGTTTCATGTAGTACGGCTGTTAAAGTAATACGTACCTCAGCTGTTAGTATCTTCATGTATCAGGCAGGATCGATCACCATCAGCTACTTCACAAAAGAATATAGGATGCTATAAACCGCAGAGATCTGCTAACACTTTGTGCCATGCGGTCCAAGAGCAATAGAATTTCGACACGACGAGAACGCTTACATCAATGGAATTTTAATACAAAATTATCTCTTTAAGAAGGTTTAAAAAATAAAAAGGCTAGCACAGATGTAGGAACAGAGTCTCCATCCGCCGTATCATGAACGGCAAACTCACATTGACCTTGGGCCTCATGTGAGCGACACGCAGTTTTTATGTTTCTAAAAACAGAGTCGCCGAGCATCCTTGGGTGCCATTATCTGTTGTTAATTTACTAGACTTTGTATTTAATAGCAAATATTACCTATTTATGCAGTATACACTACTGGCCATTAAAATTGCTACACCACGAAGACGACGTGCTACAGACGCGAAATTAAACCGACAGGAAGAAGATGCTGTTATTTGCAAATGATTAGCTTTTTAGAACATTCACACAAGGTTGGCGCCGGTGGCGACACCTACAACGTGCTGACATGAGAAAGTTTCCAACCGATTCCTCATACACAAACGGCAGTTGACCGGTGAAAGTAGTTGTCATGCCTCGTAAGGAGGAGAAATGCGTACCATCACGTATCCGACTTCGATAAAGGTCGGATTGTGGCCTGTCGATTGCGGTTTATCGTATCGCGACAATGCTGCTCGCGTTGGTAGAGATCCAATGACTGTTAGCAGAATATGGAATCGGTGGGTTCAGGAGGGTAATACGGAACGCCGTGCTGAATCCCAACGGCCTCGTATCACTAGCAGTCGAGATGACAGGCATCTTATCCGCATGGCTATAACGGATCGTGCAGCCACGTCTCGATCCCTGAGTTAACAGATGGGGACGTTTGCAAGGCAACAACCATCTGCACGAACAGTTCGACGACGTTTGCAGCAGCATCGACTATCACCTCGGAGACCATGGCTGCAGTTACCCTTGACGCTGCATCACAGACAGGAGCGCCTGCGATGGTGTACTAAACGACGAACCTGGGTGCACGAATGGCAAAACATTGTTTCGGATGAATGCAGGTTCTGCTTACAGCATCATGATGGTCGCATCCGTGTTTGGCGACATCGCGGTGAACGCACATTGGAAGGGTGTATTCGTCATCGCCATACTGGCTTATCACCTGGCGTGATGGTATGGGGTGCCGTTGGTTACACGTCTCGGTCACCTCTTGTTCGCATTGATGGCACTTTGAACAGTGGACGTTACATTTCAGATGCTTTATGACCCGTGGCTCTACCCTTCATTTGATCCCTGCGAAACCCTAATTTCAGCAGGATAATGCACGACCGCATGTTGGAGGTCCTGTACGGGCCTTTCTGGATACAGAAAATCTTCGACCGCAGCCCTGGCCAGCACATTCTCCAAATCTCTCACCAACTGAAAACGTCTGGTCAATGGTGGTCGAGCAACTGGCTCGTCACAATAAACCAGTCACTACTCTTGATGAACTGTGGTATCGTGTTGAAGCTGCATGGGCAGCTTTACCTGTACACACCATCCAAGCTCTGTTCGACTCAATGCCCAGGCGTATCAAGGCCGTTACTACGGCCAGAGGTGGTTGTTCTGGGTAATGATTTCGCAGGATCTATGCACCCAAATTTCGTGAAAAAGTAATCACATGTCAGTTATAGCACAATATATTTGTCCAATGAATACCCCTTTATCATCTGCATTTCTTTTTGGTGTAGCAATTGCCAGTAGTGTATATCACACTTTTATGTGACTACAATAGCCGGGCCCTGATTAGCCTGTGTTATTCTAATTGTTTGGTTAAAGTTGTATGGTGCGTCAGCTGGTTGTATGTTGAGGGAAGTTTATTTTCTGTGTGTGAATTAAGTTTTTCATTCTTTGTTGTTTATCCACTACTTCATGCGAAAAAAGGTCAAATGTGCGAAGAAATTAACGTTAGGTCCTCAGGCGCGTTGGTCTGTCAGTGCAACGGACATTCACCTGGCCCCAATGATCAAGTGGCTGCACTCCTGTGCAACATTGCTCAGTTTGTAGTGGTTCACTCGAGCGCGCTAGGGAGGAAAAAGGTGCAGCAGAATTCAGCTGAGTTCTTCAGAGCACGGGCAAGGGGGACACTCGCGTAGCTCAGGCGGTTTTACTTATGCATTATCTGAAGCCGGCCCGGCCCTGTGACGCACCGTTGTAGTTGGGCGCGTACCGGGAAACGCGAGGTGTGTTTTAAGGCGGGCGGCGGGCCACTTACCCTGAAGTAGGTTATCGATTGCTCAACTCGATCTCGAGCTACAGCACGCTCGCTGCAGACAACGCCGCTGCCGCGACGGCTTCGACGCAAGAAGTGGCCTGGAAGGACTACGCACCGGGGGCCACCACACAAGCCGAGCGACCGAGAATATTTGCCACCACATTCTCCTCACCGAATCCAGCGAAATCGGCTCGGCAGTCGAGAAACGTAGGTAGCTCCCAAGTGCGTCACACCATCAATGGATGCTCTCGCAGCAAACATCAGTGATCTCACATGACGTGACATGTTTGCTTTTCTACGATGTAGTAATAATTTGGAGTTCGACTTACAGGTTTCGTGGATGTTGTTCTACATGTTGTGTTTTTGTTCCGTTTTTAGCATTGTTCAGGCCAGCTTTCCTTTAATTCATTGGTGCAGATTTCTTTTCCCAGTTTCAGTTTGCGCTACGTCGTCACAAACGACTAAACGTTATTTCATTTGCTCGATTTTCTTTGCGGAAATTTCACCGAAAATTGTTCCGAAAGGACAGCATATTGCGATTCACATTTGATAGCTTTTGATGTCGGGCGTTTTGTTCTTAAGCCCGCAAATGCTGTGGCAGCGTCCCAAAGTTCCAAGATACTTGAAATTAAGCCGCAACAGCTGGAACTGTATAATTTGGCGATTGCTTATTTTCCAGAGCCACATATTTACGCAGGAAAAATGACCAAAATGTATTACTTTTTTTCGGGGCAAGCTCGGGGAAGAGTTGGCTCTTCTCCAGACCCTTGAATGCCCTCTTCTATAAAAGACACGACAGCTATTTTAATAGCGCTTATTCGCTTCAGTAACGTCCTATGGAAACTAACCTACAACTGTTACTTTCACATTTTATGCACTAATTCCGGCAGTAGGTTTTCTTGTGAAACATACTGGAAATCGTGCTTCGATTTTTACTGTAACGTGGTAAGTAAGGGGCATTTGGGATACATGTGTGAATATGTACGGTCTGCAAAAGTATCCATTTACATTTACCGCATCTCTTCACTGGTCTCTACACGTTTTACAGACGCAGATTTCTGAAGACGTGGTAAAAGGCCATGGTAATGGCGGAGCCATATCTCGAATATAAGGATGTCCAAACCATTCATTTTCTCCCATTTTCCCATTTTGAAGCAATTTTTTTTTTTTGCAGGTACAGTATCCTGACTTTTTTCTTCACCCTTTACAACGCAGGCCTTTACATACGTTTTTTGCGAAGTGCGAATAGATTGCATAGTATTCGTTAGTTATTATTTTACCGTTCGTAAGGTATTCAATAAGAGTAAGTCCTCTGGCTTCTGATAAGTATTTGCTCATAATCTTTCCATCGTACTATTTCTTCTGATGTGTCTACGTCGTTAACTATTTCAAACGCCTTTAAACATCAATTATTTCGCACCATAACAAGTCATGTAATTTCTCAGTTTTGCTACCTGTGACTGTAATTTTGCATTGTTCATGCATATCGTCTGTAAGAGAAATTCGGCTACGTTTTACTTCTGATATTCATATCATCAGTGCTGGAAATGAAAGCTAAGATTCATTATCTTTTCCAGCATTAGATGAATTTCCATTGGCGTTAAGCCCCCCCCCCCCCCCCACACCAAAAACTTCGTGACTGCACTATACGCCAGTTTGTCCGAACGAAACACACAGAATATGACTATTTTAAATACGCCTTACAAAGAAAATTATCCCCAAATCACGTTGACTTTAAGATGCGCCGTTGAGCCCACGCGAAAAAAAAAAACGTAAAACAATGCTTTACGCCCACGACAGCTGCGGCAGTTTTAACAATCGCCATAGCCAATCAGGGTACCTGTTCCTCCAAGCTGAAATTCAAGTATATAAGATAGACCGAAGCACATGAGGCTATAGTGGTGCTTCTAGGTCTAGACAGTTTCTCTCTTCCTTGTCCTCAGGCGCCTTTGTAACAATGGTGGCGTGAAATAGAACGATTTGTGAAGTTACATCTTTGTGGTCTCAGAACTACCGCTCGCGTGACAGGATACCACTCTTCCAGTTCCGCATTCGGATGGCATGATGTCTACCGTTGTATCCTGCACGCGCAGGTTAAAAATGTACATCGCTGTAGGGAACAACTACTCGTATGTCTCCATGAGGACATATACCAGTGGTCAATTTGTTGAGGCGTTAACGAAGTAATTAACGAAATCTGAAGATCACCACCTTTTAGTTGGAACTGGAATAATAATATGTATGCGACATTGTGAACTCTTTTAGCGTTGTGGGGTAATGTTTTTTATACAGAACAATATTTGTTCGCCTTCGGTTGAAGGAGAGGAGTGTAACCCTGATAGTTGTGCTTTCGTGTGCTGTTTATTAGCTTCAATTACATCGCCGAATCCGCCGTGTCGAGAAGAAAACGCTCCAAGCGTTTCGAAACTAGTTCATCTCGTGCGGAGGAACTACATTTTGCGTTATAATGACTTATTTAACGGTTGCAATCGCAAATCAACACTAATTCGGAACAACAGTTTTAGTATTTTGTGCACGTTCAGCAACTGTAGTATTATATAATGAAACAATAAGCAACCAGTTCCATATAAGAAAAAAGTTATTATATCCGTGGGTTAACCGAAGAATAAACGTATTTATGGCGGTGAAGTAAATTGTATACTTCTATGACACACAAGAAAAACCATTTGATTTTAACTTACAGACAGCTCTATCCACGACACACACACACACACACACACACACATATAAGGTCACGAATTGTACCCACATTATACCAGTATGAATAGTTAGGTACAGTTTTAAGTTATTCAGAAGTGTCGCCAACACTATCCATCGATAATTAGTTTCGGGCGCTAATGACCGTAGCAGTTTTGCGCCCTAAAACGATAACAAAACAAAAAAAAGATAATTAGTTTGTTATTCCTCAGATTTCATGGCCGACATCTACGTAATACTTGCCCGTAATGGAACTGGCGCTCTTTGCTGTGATGATATATCCTTTCTGAAGGCACACTATCACCTTTATCACACAGCAGAAATCGATGCCTCTGGATTGCATTACAGACTCAGATAAAATGTAAAAAGCGAGACACTTGCTGGTCCGATCATTTTCTGATAAGCTCTTTTAAGTACAGAAACAAGGCTTATGTTTCTATATATTTTTTATTTTCGAGTATGAAGAATAGCAATGGGAGTGAAGGGAAGAAGACGACAACACTACCACTTGATGCGTCACGTGCGAAAGTGAAGATACCGCGAAAGAGGCTTTAAATTTTTTTGCTGCTACTATTAACTGCCGTTTATCTACATTTGTAATAAAGATGGAACATTTGTTTGTAAGGATAAGAATGCAGTAACACATCGGATGTTACCTATTACAGGATCGTCTCTACGTTTGGTAGACGTTAAATAGGAAACGGCAGTGAATTTTAATTAGGATTTTAGTCGTATTTGTCCTGTCAGTTCAGACTCTTCTTAGCGGGAACACTACCGCAGGTGACGTGAATACCAGGATTTGATCACGATTATTCAAGAGTAAAATACGGGCCCGTTCTTTCTTTTACGTAGTCCTTTCTGTCTGACGTCTCTCTCCAGGAATTAAGAAAGGGAGATTAGAGTTTAAAGTCCCATCGACAGCGCGGTCATTAGAGACGGAATACAAGCTCGGATAACGAAAGGATGGGGAAGAAAATAGGACGTGCTCCTTTCAACTGAACCACCCCGGCATTTGCTGGAGAGCTTTATAGAAATTACTGAAGGTCTAAACCTTGTTGTCCGGACAGGGTTTGAGAACCTTCGTCCTTCCGAATTGAGTCCACTGAGCTAAACACTGCACCACCTCGCTAGATCTCTCGAGGAATAGAACAGTTTACTGTGAAATGCGACCGCTATCTTTATAAAAAAAACAATAACGACAAAGAGGTTAATGTGCTCTGAAAGAACCTCAAAGCAGAAGTGACACGAGCAAAGACCCTGTACCATGGAGAAGTGAGCCTCTATAACAATAACAGAAAAGAAAGGCGCACGGCAGTAACCCAGGTACGGCTGTTGATGTGTAGAGCAGTAACAATTACAATCAAAACGATAAAACGCGCATTACGAACAAGGAGATATGAAACTACATTACTGCGCGCATGCATTGTATTGCTAATAATTTTTACTGCCTCTGGTACAGGATGAAAAAACAATGCCCGGTGTTGGCGTTGTGGGACGTGTGGCTGTTACACTCACCGAACAACAGACCGCAGGGCTCTCTCATGGTAGATTGGAAACAGCGCGAACTAGGGCACAGGTCAGCTGCCGCAGAGGGCATCGGACATCGATCGCGTCCATCAGCTGACTTCAGCAAGCATGCGTGTCTCTCTCTCTCTCTCTCTCTCTCTCTCATGCGCGTGTGTTTTGCCTGGACGGTATCTCCTCCAGGCACACATCACTGAACCGAAACCCGTTACTAGCCAGTGATTCGTGAGACGGCAAACCTCTTTATTTTGAGTTAGTCAGATTAGAACTTCACTTACTCTTTATTTCATTAGCCTTCTGCGCCAGTTCGGTTCCGTGTGCATATTGACAAGTAACTGCAGCGTTTGGCTGCTTAAATATGGCACAAAATACACCATCCTCTTCGGTAATTATCTACTACTCTACTGCGGATGGCACCTTTTTTCCTACTAGAACGAAGCACGTCTTATTACAACAGTGTCTTTTAAGGATAAACATGACGTTCGAAGACTGGAAAAATCATTGTAATTTAGATTCCTCTCTTACTGATTAGTGTAGTGTTGTCCTCCACAATGAAATCTAAATAAACAGAAATGAAATGGAAATCCACGAAGTAAATAATTACTACACATGTAATTAAAACAATGATTTGCCATGTTATTCATAGCCTTTTCATAAACGAAGACAATCATTGATGGTATAAGATTACACAAGCCATACGATTTTGCTCTAATGAACGTATGTATATAGCGATTAATGAATATATTATTCTATAGACTAAGTGTATTGGGAATTAAAATACAAAAATACACAGCAAACATTTGTGGTGTTCAGCTAATACGGCAGAATTAAAGCCTTACTCAACTATCCACAACTTACAGTCAGTTGGGTTAATTCTAAACGACTTTTTCCATTTTTTCGAAAATATGGGACAGAAAGTACGTAACACATCACAACAGATATTATAACATTTTACATATACGCTTGGGTATGTCAAAATATACACTAACTACAACATATTGGCGTAAAATTTCTAGTTTAATATTGGTAAAAAGTTACACTGTCATTTAGGGTAACTTAAGACTAGTCTTAGAAAACCTAGTATTTTTCCTATGTCTAATGCTCTGAGTAAATTTCGGTAATGCCAGGACGAAATCAGGTGTTCGCAAGAAGTAAAAACAAACAGCGTTAGTTCAATGTTGCAGGTTTACTATGAAATATCAAGCGGTTAGTATCGTCGCTAGAAGCTCTCTTTACAGCCAAAGCAATCTGAAATACTAACTAGAAACCACAAAGATAATAAAACTTACTTTTAGTAAAAAACAGTTACGTAGGTGGAGCAGCAGCCATTCGGAACAAAACTAGTAAGCTGTACAAAGAAAGATACTCTGAATGGTAAGAAGTTACCCCGATCGACTGTAATTATGTTTGAAGACGTAATTTCACTAACGCCAGTTGATACCACACGTACTGAACTTCGATAGAAACCGATTCCAAGATTACTGGTAAAATAGTGACGCTAGTCACATATGGTTTAACTGTTAGGGAGAAAACATGAAGTTACTAACAATGAATGACAAGGTAATATTTGTTGGAAATGTGGTCCATCTAATAAAAAAAGAAACCACGTTACTGACACTATAGTATTCAAATCTAGAGTATTATTCAAAGGAGAGGAAAGGAACATAAGGTTTTAACATCCGGACAACAACGTCATTGAAGTACAAGCTCTGACTGGGACAGGAATACGACCGTGTCCTCTTCAAAGGAATCAACCCGGCATTAGCCGCAAGCGATTTACGTAAAGAATGTAAAACCTCAACGTGAACTGCACTCCCGTGGAAAGCGGATCCTATGTTGTTACCACTACACCGCACGGTAGATCATCATCAAACAGACGTAGGAACAAATATCTAATGAATTCAGATGCATGCTGCTTGTATCGTTACACGCAAGCAGAGCCCATGCTAAAATTCGTTGTCACAAAACCTATTTTTACATTTACACTCCGCAAGGTACCTGAACGGTGTAGCGGACGGTACTTTATGTACCACTATCATTTCCTTCTTTCCTGTCCCACTCTCTAATAGTCCCCAACAAGGAAGATTGTTGATAAGCCTCCGTGTGAGTTCTTATCTCTTTGATTTTTACCATCGTTGCCTTTCCGTGGGATATACACAGGAAGAACCAATAAAATGGGTGATTCTTCTAGGAACGTACGCGCTATGAACTTTCACAGTAAATCACGCCGTGATACGGAACGCCTCTCTTGCAGCTGAGCATCTCCATGCCGCTTTCGTGCTTAGTGAATGAACCTGTAACGAAACGGGCTTCCCTTCTTTGGATCTTTTCTGTTTCCTCTATCAATTGTATCTGGTACGGATTCCAGACCGACGAGCAATATTCAAATCTTGACCGAACGAGGATTTTGTAAGCTATCTTCTGTACGGGTAGATTACACTTCCTGTTTCGTATACGTTGGAAACCCGTGATCCATATACACTGTGTGACAGTTGTTATGCTTCGTAGCGTACCTCGACTGAATTACAATACAAGGGATATTAATGTTCGTACTGAGGTTTTACTAACAATTTATTTCTGGCTTGTAGCATACGTACTTTCTAGCCATACCGATGTGTTTGATACTGATTCCCTCTTTCCCTACCCATCGAACTCCTCTCACTCCATATATGACTGTAGTAGTACCGAGAATCGTTTACACCTCAAGATATATAGGTGCAGCCAGAAACGTGTGGAGTATTTTAAGTCATTCAGAATCCATACTTCACATGAAACGGCCGCTCTGCCCGGGCTACCTGACCTTCAGCTTAAACACACTAGAGAACACAGCACGGAAAAAACGACAGTGAAAAGCTGTGTAGGCGCAAGGGCATTAGCCACATGACGTCACACCGTGCCGCGTCGCTTAGTTGCTACCGGCTGAACCGTGCACACAGCGGGGATGCTTGAGTTAATGATCCCGCCGATCTCTGCCTTTCATACAAGATACACGCTGCGCTCATTAGCTGCCATTCCACGGGACACGCGACGTCCTCTGCCTTTACTGTGCCTTCTACTTCATTTGACGAAGTGACCGGCTTCCCTAGGATCGTTACTCTGAATACTGATCCCGTATCACTTCTCAAAACAAAGAAGATCGAATAGAACAATTATCCAACTTTCTCGAAAACACTTACCTGCAATGGATAATGATAAAGCTACTTGAAGCTAGTATAGAAAATGTCAAAGCCTATCTGTGTTAGTGTATAACGTTGAACAACACATACATATAAAATGCTTCTAGCAAATATTGAGGAATAAGCCACGACAGATGAACACCAACTGTAACATAAATAATACAGGCACAGGAATGAAGTCCTTACTTTCAAGGTTTCTTTTATTGCCCTTGATTAACTTTTTTGCCGAATCCAAATTCTTATTTTCCAGTATTTTCCATTTAATGTTTCTCTAAATTTCTCAGCTTGCTTTTTAAGGATATATGACTAGCAAATTCTAATTAGCCTGTCGGTTCAAACTATCCACCTGTGATAGTAAACTTCAGTCAGAACAATGAGGCTGTAATGTGAGACTGCCGCACAATGCGTAACAATATGGTTGTTTCTATGTTTAAAGCAGTTCATCCCATCCAATTGAGCTGTACGGGTTAACTGTAAGAAGTAGTCGTTCAACGAATTGTCTGGTCAGACACTCGCCAACATCACCAGTCGACAGATTAATGCCAACCGTTACTGGAGTCTGCCTTTGACAGTACCATGTGGATTCCCTGCTACCGATATAAGTTGTTTAGAAGTCTGTGGTAACGTCTTTACTGAACTTGTCTGTTTCATCTGTAAATAACACGAGGGAGACGAACACGAAATCTACTATATCTTGTCGGAACCACAGATGGAAGTATACCCGTTACGGTTAACTTATATCTTATTCGTGTAAGATGATATTCCTACATAGGCCGAAAACTACAACCATGGCGAACAGAATAGATTTCAGACTGCAGTGTCTATGGTAATGTCAACTCTTACCAGAGCTGTGGCTCATTCCCATGCCGAATCTTGTCGTGGTATCAGAGACATAATAGGCGTGGTATTGCAGAAAAACAGGTTCTTCTTTACGCTTGTATCTGATTTTTTTTTCCCTCCACACTTGCCTTGCACATGTAATGATTTTCGCATCGATTCAGTCTGTAATCATTACTTTTATGCATCCGAGACGAGCAGCAGGTTGTTGAAGGAAAGCTTGTTCTCACGTCGTTAACTAAATACCACCAGAAAAATACAGCGGACTTGCCCCTGTGTTGCGTGGAAAGTATTTATTGTCGCTTATTTGAAGTTAGTTGTTATATTTCCTTGTGTAGCGCCTACCTAAACTGCAGAAACACTTGTTTCGGATGGTGGTTGTTTCGCTTACTATCCCGCCTCATACATACACGTCTACGGCAGCCGGCTGTCAAGTATACTGTACTATCATTACAGCTGACAGTTTAAACTGAGACGATAAATGCTGATCTGCATACGTTGCTATCTGAGCCACGTTTGTATTCAGATCACAGCTAATGTCACCTGACGGTAACACTACTCTCCACTTTCCCTGCTCCATCGATAATGAAGCAAGCAAGCCCTTTGTCCGCTTATTCTGTTAGTCTTCGAATATCGAGCACGTTCGCAATGGAGCACTGAGGATAAACATTGTGTACGTCACCTTGGAATTTGTGGCGAAAGACATTTTATGTACAAATGTTATTTTGGCGTGGCTGAAGTAAGACAGTCTACTTGGTTCGGTGTAAGAGTGATTTTTGTCTAATTCCACCTTATTGGTCATTATGTGAGGTGGGTGAGGTATTACGTTTTTCGGCTCATCTCTGATCAGCTGTATTTTTAGGGTAAGCCTTTCTCTGGAGTTCAATGGGTTTGTTATACAGTCTTCCAGTAAGTTACATATATTTCTTCCCCCTTAGCTAAACTTGTGTGGGAACTTCGACTTAAATATTTGATGGTTGTGACTGCTTGTAGTTATTCTTTGGCGATGGGATCGTCAAACAGTGTAGCGTCTCTTCATATACTAAAGCTCATCAAAATACAGGGTGTCAAAAAGTACAACCTGATTTCGAAACTTTATATTTATTGATGGAAACACAGCCTACGACAAACATGGGATACATTGAAAAATACCTACACAAACTGTAAGTTTTAGCTATGCTGTTACAAATGACCTATGTGTCCACCACCAGCAGCTGCACGAACATCTTTTTACATTTTTTACCACGGTTAATTCAGTGATTAAGCAATATTTCGTGGTAGCGGTAACGTACGTACATGGCGACTCCAGAACCCTCGTGACATTATTGAGCACGAAAGAAACGGCGCTTTCTCGAAAAAGCGTGTACAGTCCGTTCTTTTTTGAGGAAAGCACAGAAACTGGAATGACCTATCTTGAAAAACTGTAGAATTGGCTTATTCCAGAACTTCAGGAGGACACTGCTGACTTCATTTTCCAACAGGATGGAGCTCCACACCACTGGCCCAGTAACGAATGCCAGTTTCTCAATGACGCTCTGCCTCAATGCTGCATAGTGCGCACGGAACCCCGAGACATTGCCCTGCATTCTTGGCCTCCAGAATCGCCAGATATAACCCCATGAGACTTTTTGTGAGGATATGTGAAGGACTGTGTGTTTATTTCCTCGTGACATAGAAGAAGTGAAGAACAGAATAACAGCCGCCATTGTTGTTGTTGTTGTGGTTGTGGTCTTCAGTCCTGAGACTGGTTTGATGCAGCTCTCCATGCTACTCTATCCTGTGCAAGCTTCTTCATCTCCCAGTACCTACTGTAACCTACATCCTTCTGAATCTGCTTTGTGTATTAATCTCTTGGTCTCCCTCTACGATTTGTACCCTCCACGCTGCCCTCCAATGCTAAATTTGTGATCCGTTGATGCCTCAAAACGTGTCCTACCAACCGATCCCTTCTTCTAGTCAAGTTGTGCCACAAACTTCTCCCCAATCCTATTCAGTACCTCATTAGTTACGTGATCTACCCACCTTATCTTCAGCATTCTTCTGTAGCACCACATTTCGAAAGCTTCTATTCTCTTCTTGTATTCTATTCTCACCATAGCTTCTGTAAAAGCAGATATTTTGCAAGGTTTATGACGAATATAGCTACCGTTAAGAATATGTTCATGCTGCTGCGGGTGGACGCAAAGGTCATTTGTAATATCATAGCTAAAACTAAGATTTGTGAGTACTTTGAAATTCATTCCATGCTTGTAGTATGTTTTTATCAATAAAATTTAGTTTCGAAATCTGGTCATTTTTTTTTTGCAACACCCTGTAGCTGGAAGACAATATCTATAGGTGTACTCTGTCAATCAAGCTTTTTAGAAATGAGACATTCGATCAGAAGATTTTTGGTTTGGCTTTACTTACTGATATCGACTGAAGCAACGTTTACTGTTACCGGTCACAATTTACTCTATTTCCAGTACTCGATTCAGAGGTCTACGTGAACTAAGACGATACGTATGTCTTGTGTTATGACTGGCACATGTCGTTTTAACCCTTTGACTACCAACTTTTTTTTTATTTTTTAGAGAAAAAGACTATGTATGATTATGTTAGTTAATGTCTAGAAGTAACTATGAGAAAATATTTCCCGCCGTTTCGTGGGTGGGACTTACATGGATATTTATGAGAGCCTCTATGGTTTCAGAAGACGAGTGCAAAAAAGTACACGAGATACAGAAAACAGACTGGCCTCTATGGCTAAGAACATCCCTCATCTGTAACTCATTTTTACAGGTGCTCAAAATGGGCACCATTCAGGATGCGGCAAACGTCAGTGTCAATACTTGCGTGCAGTTCACTTACACGAGTTGTCCCGGAAGGCGCGACAGCAGCCCGCTTTGCAGATCTGGTCATTGGGTTGCCTGTCTGCAGGCGAGAACTACAGTAATTCGATGCGGCAATACGCAGCAAACGGTTAACAAGGAAATTTCAATACAGCAGAATGTAGAAGTGCAAGCAGCTATAAGAATGCTGCAAACTATTAGCTGTTTCTCCTTTTCTATTGCGACTTTAATATAAAGCAATACATCGGGGTAAGTGTCAGTGGTTCTCTGACAACCTACTCCGGGCACGTATGTCCCAATGATAGTGAAAAGGTCAAGTCACATAAATCTACCTGATCGTTGTTTAAACCCCTGAAACGGGTAGCAGAAATAAAATGTGTCTTTTACGGTAAACTTGTTTCAACCACTGGCTGAAGATGGCTTATTCATACGGTTTATTCATTTCGTATGCCGTATAAATCTCCCAGAATGATCATGAAGTGCTGCCGTCACAGAATTGTTTCAATACTCAGGACGAGACAAAATCACGAGAATCAGTACGCTCATATGTTATCTTCATAGCAGAACATGTAATTCAAGAAACAGTCTTAATTTTAGAACAAATAGACGAGGAAATATTAATATTACGTGGTTGTCTATCTTCAGTAATCAGTACACACTGAGGCTTTGCTGGCCTTAAGGCGTGTGCGTATGCGCATAGACGTCCTCGTGGCAAACTGTTGACTCCAAGAACCAGGCGTTTGGATTCCACGCTCTGTTATGTCAGGAGAGGAAGGGAGTATCGCTGTTCACATGTGATAATGATCATGTGCTTCCTCCCAAAATATTCAATAAACATTTGTGTTTATGTAAGAGGCCCGAGACGCCTAGTTTTCACAATGTTCGTCCACAGGTGAGGAAGTTACAAACTGTCTTCTGGGCATGCTTAAACCGAAAGCCTGCCTTTCGCAACAGTATGTAAGTATCTGTTGATATCACGGGATGCCGCAGCGGAAGAAAACAAAAATGACCTTCATTCTTGGGTTATAATTTTTATTTACTGTTAATAGCTGACCTGTATTTAGATTATAGTTCAAGCGCTTGGAGAAGAGAGACCAGGTCGTATGGTTTGCAGTGTTTCGAGAAGAAATTTTAGCGTCCAGGACGAATCCTGTCCTGGTTGGCCACCTCTATCACTAGTCAGTGACGGGTATCTGCAGTAAAATAACTAGCGGAAGCAGACTGCAGTTAATACCGCAAAACTAAGTGCGCGGAAGCATCCTTTTAGACTACTACACTCTTGATGGGCATCAGACAGATCCTTGATTCGTACTGGAACAAAATACACTTTCTGTTTGAAAGTGGTGCATTCAGCTACGTGAACCACATTGCTACAGGTAGAGTAGACTTGCTCGATTACTACGATCAGATAACGAGAAGTAGGTTTTTAAAGACAAGGCTGCAGCCACCAGTACCGGTAATTCTAGTCCACCGTCGAATGGTTGGCTTGAGGGCTGGGTGGGGGGGGGGGGGGAGGGGGAGGGGGGAGAAGAGGGGGGGATGGCTGTACTCTTCGTCGGATAGAAAGGTTTGAAAATATCCTCGACTACGCGCAAATTTTACGGTTGGTTCTTTCATCAGGATAGCGCTCCAGTACATCAGACACACATTTGTGCTGATAACTTAGCTGAAATAGCTTTCAGAAGCTCTTTAGCACCCTGCCTATATTTATAATCTTACCCCACGTATCTATCAGATTACTATAGCATGTGTGTGTATCTCTGTGAAAGAAGGCCGATTTTCTAGAGAAAATAAGTTTCTGCAGCCTTCGAACGAAAACCTGCATGAACTACAGAAGACACTTTAAGAAACCTGGTCGAGAAGTGTTTTTCAAACGAAGGAGATGCAATGGGTGCGGCCAACACTGTGACATCCCTGATCTTTGCTACAGTACCCTCGGTACAAGCTGGCTCGGCGACAGCAGCTCTGCACTCTTAACATATGCTGCGGCCGTCTGTGAACAGCGTGTCAGTAGACACGGTACTTCGCAAAGGTTGCGTCCGGTTGCGTTGAGAGAGTCGCTGTCCAAACGGCCGCCAGGGAGAGAGCACGCCCTTGGGGAGTAGTTTCCCCAGCAGCTAATGGCCATCAGGTGCTACTGCCCACTAAAGGGACAGCACACGAAGGTGCATGTAACGGTACTCCGCAGCCTGGCCAATTATCTAAGCGAATATGCTGCAGCGGACCCACACGGTAAACGACTGCATTTTTTTTTTTCTAGTCCTCAGTCTCATTGGTTTGATGGTGGCCCGCCACGAATTCTTATCTTGCGCCAACTTTATTATCTCTATATACCACTTCCGCCCAACATAATAATTTGTTGGGTGTATTCCCCGTCGCTTGCACCAACTTTTCTCAGCATTTCTAAGATCTTTCTCCATTTTAAATTGTCTAACGCTTTTTCTAGGTCGACAAATCCTTGACTCTTGACTTCCATTACCAAGCGCAACGTGAGAACTGAGTCTCTGGTACTTTTAGCTGAACGTCACTTAATAGATGCTCAGTTTTTTCCATTCTTCTGTATATCATTCTTGTCAGAAACTTGGATGCATGAGCTGTTAAGCTGATTGTGCGGTTTTTCTCCCACCTGTGTCCCACTGCTGTCTTCGGAAGTGTGTGGGTGGTAGTCTTCCGGGAAGTCTTATGGTACATCGCCATTCAGATAGATGCTACACCCCAACTTCTATAGTCGTCTGTTTTTCCCTTACCTCGATGATTTTAGAAATTCCAAAGAAATGTACCCCTTCCGCCTCATTTGATCACAAGTCTTTCAACGCCATATTAAGCTGACTAATGCTGGATCCCCTATGTCTTTCACAACAATATCCGTTTGTTTTCTATCTCGTAGAAGCCTCAATGCACTCTTCCCACTGATCTGTGCTCTTCTCTGCGTTTAACAGTGGAATTCCCATTGGACTGTTTAGTGTTGCCGCCCTTGTTTTTTATTCAATCGTTGGTTGGTTTGATTTTTCTGTTTGCAGAATCAAGTCTTCTGACGATCTTTTTTTTTTTTTCTAGATTTCTTCAAATTTTTCCTGCAGGCGTTTCGCCTTGGCCTCCCTGCACTTCCTCTTTCTTTCATTCCTAAGGGATTTCTGCTGCTGTATTCCTGTCTTTCCCTGAAAAATTTTGCACTTCTGTCTTTCGTCGATCAGTTTAAGTATTTGTTCTGTCATCCAAAGTTTCTTCCCATTTCCTTTCTTTGTATCTATGTTTGCGATATGAAACTAGACTTTGAGATTCAGATAAAAGACGTTGCAACTATGCAAATTATTTCAGGAACTATGGGAACGGAGGAATCTAATTACAAATGAATGACAAGGTTGACTTAATGGCTTAAAAGGCCTCAAGAACGCACGACGGTGAAAACGTATGGTCCATTTTGCGTTTTGTGAAAATCAAATGCAACAAGGTTCAAAAATGGTTCAAATGGCTCTGAGCACTATGGGACTTAACTTCTGATGTCATGAGTCCCCAAGAACTTAGAACTACTTAAACCTACCTAACCTAAGGACATCTCACACATCCATGCCCGAGGCAGGATTCGAACCTGCGACTGTAGCGGTCGCGCGGTTCCAGACTGTAGCGCCTAGAACCGCTCGGCCACCCCGGCCGCCAAATGCAACAAGGGACAGTCTTTTTATCGTGGGCCGGCCGAAGTGGCCGTGCGGTTAAAGGCGCTGCAGTCTGGAACCGCAAGACCGCTACGGTCGTAGGTTCGAATCCTGCCTCGGGCATGGATGTTTGTGATGTCCTTAGGTTAGTTAGGTTTAACTAGTTCTAAGTTCTAGGGGACTAATGACCTCAGCAGTTGAGTCCCATAGTGCTCAGAGCCATTTTTTTTATCGTGACAGTCACCGAAACGCGAAGTCGAAGGAAATATTACACACCACTTTGGTTCATTTACTACGTTCATCAACATTTCTTTATGCGGTCAGCATTGTATATTTCTTTTCTCTAACAAACATTTACTAGGCTAAATTTTGTGCACCTTCGGTGAACTTTGATGTAATGAAGTGACAATCCATTAAACATAGGGCAAAAGGGAGTACTATTTATATTTTTGAGACGTAGCGAAAATACAACAGGCTTCAGCCCTCTGCGCAGTAGAGCAAGCGTGTGAATACGTATGTAGCAGCACGGACCAGAGGGCGAGTATGGGAGCTGGTGGGTATTGCGACTTTAACGAGCAGCAATGAGGCACCGCTGACGCAGCCAGCTGAGGGGACCAACGTCACCAGGACACTGCTACATACGGCTGCTCTGCCAAAACTTAAACGGCATGCTTTGCACGGCCAGTTTTTTTTTTTTTTTTTTTTTTTTTTTTTTTTTACCGAAGTATACACAGTGAATATTAATGAAACCGACGAACTGCAGGGACGGACTCATTACTGAAAGAGGAGGAGAAAAGGTCGTATGAACATGTGTCCGGAAGTGAATCGTTTCCACGGTAGGTCGCTCTGACGAATGAATATTTCTCTGCCGTATGTTCCTTGCGTGTTGCAGGCTGTGTGACTGACGCAGCGTGCTGTAAGCAGCATAATGGCCCATTATTGATGTCGAGAACAAGCAGAGACGGTGGTGTGTACGGCCAAGCAGATGGAAACGGTCGAGAGGCAGCACGGTCACACCAAAACAAGTTCCCTCAAAGACACGAACCACATCACACAACATTTCAATCCCGTTTTGGGCGTTGGTGTAATCATGGGTCCTTTCAGACAGACGAACGTACAAGGAGGCAGAGGACTGTGCGTACACCATATTTGGAGAACCAGGTTCTTCAGGATACTGAAATGAACCCTACTACAAACTCCAGGCGAATGGCCCAGCAACATTGTGTGAGCCGAAGTACGACTACGTGTATCATGCATGACATCCGCTAGTATACCTATCACCTGCGACGAGTGCAGGGATTATCAGCAGCGGATTTCCCTCTGCCGGGAGGATTATGTCTATGCTTTCTGCACCAGACGATCAAAATTATGGGGTTTCTGTCACCAGTCATCTTCAACGACGAAGCAATCTATACCACAACTGGCATCATCAATCTGCGTAATCGTCGTCTGTGGATAGAGATATCCTCGGGAAACGGTTGAGGCATCTCATCAGCATCCGTTCAGCATTAATGTGTGGGCAGGGATTCTTGATGACCGCGTACTTGAACCTATTATTATTATTATTCAACAACGCCTCGATGGAGGAACGTACCTGGACTTCCTGTGGAATACTCTACTGGGCAACTTGAGAATGACCCTTTGGCAAAACGACAGGTTATGTGGTTTCTGAATCACAGAGCACCACTCTATTTCCGCATTACAGTTCGCCGACACCTCAACGTCTTGCCCGGACCTTGGATAGGACGTGGAGGCCCTGTAGCATGGCCTGCTAAATCACCGGACTTAAACCCCAGCATTTTACCTCCGGAGGCATCTCAAAAGCGTCGTGTAGTCTGAACCAGTTCCTGATGTGCAGACCCTTCAACAGTGTGTTCACGACGTCTGTGACGCTTTTCGGAGAGAGGCTAGAACGTGTGAAAGAGTGCGGCAATCCATACTGCAACGCGTGAACGCGTGTGTTGCTTCCCACTTTGAACATCTTTTGTGACGTGAATGTGCGACGCAGCTCTGTCTTGTGTCCCGGGACGATTTGTTGTCGCTGCACGCACACCGTTCATTTCATGTCCATAGGATCTTTTTTCCTGCATTTCTAGTCACAAATTTGCCCCTGCAGTTTGTCGGTTTTTTTTTATGTTCACCCTGTATAGTATGGCCATCCGCGGCTGTTCTGCTCCTTTTTGAGTCATCTACGGTATCGTTGAAATAGCACAAACTGTGCGAAATGAATAACGGTACATAGTAATGATGTTGATGATCTAAGCTAGCTATAACGAACGGAGCAAAAAAAGGTGAACTAAAGAGGTAAAGAAACGGAAAGCTGCCGTCAACCCGAAGGTAGGTTAATAGACCGTAGTGCTTTATTAGACAGAGTTCCTCTGTAGATGGTATGTCACTGTCTTGCTCCGACGTTTGAACTGACTCAGCCAGCCAGTTACAGTATGCCCTATAGTTTAATGGACTCCGAAACATGGTCCAGCTCTCCATTTTTCACATCAACAAACATTCCCAGAGGTTAAGGAAGTGCCAAGTGACACACAAATGAAGTATCGAAGGAAGGTAAAAAAAGACAAACAGCCGACGTAAGCAAAACGCTACGAAACATGTACGGATAAAAATAAGTAATGCAGTCATGAGTTTGCCGTCCGCCTCACTTTTCATCTGTTTTCTAGTGATAACAACAACTCATCTGCGCTCCTTTTTAAAGTATCTACAGAGGTTTAGAAGTGAGGTTAAATAGGTAGGATACCATAATTAGTCCCGTAAACAACTTTAAATTCGGTTGAGTGTAAATCATGAAACCAAAAAGGACGGTGGAGTCAGAAATTGCGTTTTATAATATTTCCTCATTGAACACTAAGTGCAGACGTATACAGTAACTGAAATGTAAAATTATGGAATTTCGTTAAACGAAAGTTAGTCTTCAGCTCCACTGAACGCTGATAGTTAGCTATTGGGAATAAACTGTTTGAATTGTTAACATTCAGTTACCTGGTTTGAAACGTTACCCCTTGAAGTAACTATCAGAAACGAAATTTTAATCTAACTTAAAACAATAGACACAGTATGCCAATGACCATGTCCACCTCCCTAAATAAGTGGTCAGCTTGCTGACTGCCATGTGGAGGAACTGGGTTCGATTCAAGTTACTGCCAAGAATCTTTCTTTCGCAGGACTGGACCATGGTGCACCAAGCCTCGTGATGTCAACTGAGGAGCTTCTTGAATAAGTGGTAGCATCAGATATTTTAACCGTTAACCAGAAAGCGACAACGGCCGGGAGAGCAACGTGCTGACCATCCCCGCCTTTCCACACCGCATCAACATGACGCCACTGGCTGGAGGTTGACATGGAGGTCGGTCGGTCCCAACTGGCTTGTCAGTGTCCAGAACGTCCGAGCTGATACGAGGTGTGATTGGAGGGATTGTCAGTATTCAAGAGTATGACAGAACGAGAATTCGAACCAAGAAAGTCGAGTGAACATGACCTCTAAAATGCATACCGTAAGAGATACGGGCGCTTTTTGAGTAGAAGAGATGTGTTTCAGAGTATTTAAGATGAACGGGTTTTCATATCTCTTAAGGTATGTACTTTAGACGCAAGTTTGCTGGACATTTTTTCTTGTTTTGGTCCATACACACGCGCCTCTAAATATGAAAACCAAAGATCTCGCAGGGAGAGATTTGTTTCAGATTATCTAAAGGAAGTGCTCATAACTCTCCTGGTGTGGGTTTTAGAGTCCTTGCTTAATGCACTTTTTTGCTCTGAATAATCGCTCCTGTCATATTCCTCAGTATGAACCATTCCTCTTGGGACAACATGCATATATTGTTGTTAACGAACATTTTTAAGAAGGAGAGCTATGGTTAAGTTCTCTAACTACGGCGGTGGCAGACAATACTGATTCACTACTGTTGCAGGTTTTCACGTAAACTGGCAGTCGCTAACTGGGCAAGTGTCAAGACTACATATCTGTAAGTCCGGTGTTCAGTCCTCCAGGACATTCTTGGCATTTATCGCTTCTTTCACTTCTGACCATAATTTGTTAATGTGACAAATGCCTTACAGCCTGGTTTGGAGTCTGAGTTAAGCTATAGGGCCCTCTATACCCCTATAGGTCAATCTAAGGATCGGAGAAACGGAACGGCACACCGACTCCAATTAGGTCGTATATATGGAGATGATATCTGTTCTTTCAGGGGTGTCCGAAAGAACAGATACCATCGGTGACCATGCACCTCTCTACAATGGGATAATTAAATCAGTACCTTAAGCTGTCGACAGGCGTTGATATACATCAACGGGGACAGTCGAAAATGTGTGCCCGAACCGGGACTCTAACCCGGGATCTCCTGCTTACATGGCAGACGCTCTCTCCATCTGAGCCACTGAGGGCACAGAGGATAGTGCGACTGCAGGGATTCCCTTGCACGGTCCGCATGAGACCCACATTCCCATCTCCATATATAGTTAAGGCTAACCGGCCATTGACCTTCTCCTTCTGTGCGGATGCACACGCATTGCCCGAACTCTCTAAGATTTTCTGCCGCGAGTAATGAATGTAGTGCGCAGGTGTATTACGAATGTAGTGTATGGACATGAAGTTGGGAATGTGGGTCTACTGCAGTCGCACTATCCTCTGTGCCCTCGGTGGCTCAGATGGATAGAGCATGTACGATGTAAGCAGGAGATCCCGGGTTCGAGTCCCGGTCGGGGCACACATTTTCGACTGTCGCCGTTGATGTATATCAACGCCTGTCGACAGCTGAAGGTATTGATTTAATTACCATTCCAATTAGATCGTGTCTGGTTAAGCAAAGTGGTCTGCTTTACGTTTAACTGAAAGAACTATCAACGGGACAACCATCAAGCTTGAGCCATCTAGAATGTGAACGTCATCTTCATCAACGGACGCCGTCAGATTTGGAAATTTAGTATTGAACAACGGAGTAATGACTACTTGCCCAAATCGGTCATCAATTATCAGGGCAGAAGGTTCCGCAGACTGCGCCAAGACGATGGTAGTAACAACAATAGTTAATTATGTACCAAATGCGATATAATTTGAAAGGCCGAGGGTGTGTGTGTTGGCGAGCATGACAACCACAATTATTTCAATAATGACTACGTTGTTTACCATGACGACTCACCTCTGCAGCACATTTCGCACCGTCTATTTCTTCGTTTGTCTGTAGTGGCGACATTTAATTCTCTCTTTATGTCTACGTCGAGAAGTTTCACACAGGCCACTCGACAAAAAACCTTGGTGTGCGACAGACAGAAAGTGGATTTAACAGGAGACAGCGAGTGTTGGTCGACATGAAAAAAGAGGAAGTGCAGAAGAGGTGTGGGAAAGACGATCCTTGCGGGTAAGACGACACAGCAGCAGCAGCAGCGGCGCTGCGGAAGCCCACCGGACACGCGGGCGCTACTGTTACTTTGCTTTGAATAACTCCACGATGCGAGGACTTACATTCTCCCAGTAAATGGGGTTGTGTGTAACAAATTCTAATAATATGAAAGAGTTAAAATTTTGCATCCGAGTTATCGCTTCGTGTACCTCGCAAGTTGCGTTAACATCAAAGGGCAACACAACAGCAAAAAGGCTGAAAAAATCGATTCTATTTCATTCATAAAATTCAGTATCTTTTATGCAGTTCTGCAGTTGGGGAACCACATAAACCTTCCTGCACTCCACTTCGCTCTCCTGCATGTTCGTGTTTACGTATTATATCAAAAATGGTTCAAATGGCTCTGAGCACTATGAGACTTAATATCTGACGTCATCAGTCCCCTAGAACTTAGAACTACTTAAACCTCACTAACCTAAGGACATCACATACATCAATGCCCGAGGCAAGATTCGAACCTGCGAGCGTAGCGGTCGCGCGGTTCCAGACTGAAGCGCCTAGAACCGCTCGGCCACAACGGCCGGCACAGATTATATCGCAATACGTGGAGTGTGATATACTCTTGATATAAGGACAGGAAGTTACTCATGTTTGTTAATAGCCGGAATAAAACTTTTTTCAGTCGTCCATGGATCAATTCATATTTTGAGTGAATAAACTGTATAATTTATGCATAAAAACTACACCGTCACTCGTAAAAATGGGTCAACGTGTAACCAGTTTAGAAGGGACAGCCGGCCGCGGTGGCCGTGCGGTTCTAGGCGCTGCAGTCCCGAACCGCGGGACTGCTACGGTCGCAGGTTCGAATCCTGCCTCGGGCATGGATGTGTGTGATGTTCTTAGGTTAGTTAGGTTTAAGTCGTTCTAAGTTCTAGGGGACTGATGACCTAAGACGTTGAGTCCCATAGTGCTCAGAGCCATTTTTTAAAATGGATATAGTGAAGAGCAATGAATTCCGCCTTCATCTTGAACTTGCTGTTATCAAACGGACTTCAGTGAAATCTGGCATAGGGCCTCTGAACTATCCACGTTAAAAGGATGGAGCATGCAAACCGTTTACTTTTTGCTGCTATTTACTACGGAGTACTTCGATTTTTAAGTTTGCTTAAAAGCAGTAACATCTAGAAAAAACTAAAAGCACGCAAGGATTATGGGCGTAGTCGGAGCAGTATTGGTGTTGCTGTTCTGTTTTATCAAGTTTGATACTGACTCGATATTTTGTATGAATGGAAAGATCTGGTCAGTGAGAAAACGACAGCGGCACATGTTGGAAGGAGGAATACGAGCTTATGACCCGGTAACATCGAAGGAATTTGATACTGAGGGACTTCCCTACGTTATCTCGAGAGAAAAATAAAAGGGAACCCATTAAAGGGTCCCTCTCGTCTTTTTTTTTTTTTGCACCATCAGTATTAAAATTTTTACCTCACATTAATATTTTGCCCCGCTGATTCTAAAGACAATCGACTATGGAAAAAGGTGGTCCGCTAAAGACCTTTGTGTCTAAATTCTCTGTGACAGAGATAGAATCCCACTCACTGCTCGACATAGCGAGCTAAGAACGCACGTGCGTCGTGTGGGTGATTCAGGAGTGGTAGTGCACTGCAGATTGTGTCGTGCTTAATCGTAAATTGTTAAAATGATTTTCGACTCTAAGGGGAAAAGTGGAAACTGTTGCCAGCACAACAATTATTATGTAAGCAGTTAGCGTTAATTTTGTTCGTTCTACGGACTGGGCATTTTCAATGCCACACACTTTCAGTGCGAAGACGTTATTAATCAAACCCGGAAAGTTGGCGCAAAAAAAAGCTGGTGGCTGTTCGCAACGAACCACCACCAAGTCCTGCTTGCCGGAATGTATGCATTTGCAGCACCGGCTGAGAATGAGGTATTCAAGTAGACCAACGCAAGCAAACGGTAAGGATGTTCCTCTAATTCTAGTCCATCGTCATTTCTCTGGCTTACTAACAACGTTTATGTATCAGTTTTCTGAGCTCCACATGTTACTAGTCAGTAGATATCAAAGTCGTCTGTATTTTCTTGTTAAAACCCTGGAGCTCGTTCTTATCAGCCAAAACACGGCGTTGTGCGTGCAGAGACAGTTCACTCCACTTTTGTGCTAGTCGTATATGTTACATTTTAGTTATTGTTAATGCTACGACAATAGGGCACAAACCCGAACACCTTCCTCGGTATTCGTGTAACTGATTCTGCACCTATCTTATTCTCACTTTCCGAGAGCTCAGAAATTTTGAGGTGGTACCATGCAGCATTAACTACAAAAAAGAAGTCAATTATCAATCTAAGACAATTATGTCTCACAAGGGGAGGCCAAGACGTTCGGATCGCGGATTTACTTTAACATTTGTGCACTTCTAGTTCATTAGGACAACAGAATGTGCTAGTAGTAAGGAGTACTATTTAGACTATTTCGAGAAAATCGCAAGAGAGATTTTACCAGTCAGTAACGTACTGGTGCGTTGTGAACCTGAGCACGAGATGGCGGCGGTCGTGTCGTTAGCGTTCAAGCTCCGTGGTCGGTGGATCGTTGGATAGAGTCCCTCTTTTTTTTAATTTTTTTCAACACAAGCTATATTGTTTCACAGATATTACATTTGAAGGGTAACGTGATGAAAAGCTAGTGTATTAACATGAAATCGTATTGAATTTCCAATGCTATTTGGTTATTTGATAATTTCTATTGTCACAAGAATGATTAGAACCTATTGACTAGCAAAGGACCAAACGAATAACGTTTTCCTGAAAATGTACGCGTGACCTGAATTCAGAAATCGCTTACATCTGCAATCGCGTAAGGTAATACTTCATACCTGGACGCTTCGCTCTGCGGAGACAGATTTCAAGGACGAGGAACAGGCTTGCAAAGCCTAAGACAAACATCGATAAATAAAGGTGTAAATAAATTTATTCAGTAACAGAATGAGTTTCAATATTCCACAGTATGAGACTAACGTACAGTTAATCGCTGGATGTCCTTTCGACATTCGAAAATGATGTTTTTCATACTGATACGGAAAACGAAACGGCCTCTACTGCATCAAACTGATGCAATTTTTCCGCATGCGCAATAAATCCGAGTTTCTAAGGAAAGCAAAGTTCCTTCCGACAATTTGGATGCAAACTATGTGTAACTTCACATTTTTGTAAATATCGGCGCCTAAAACTGGTGATGTACAGTCGAATGTATTTTAAACAGCATCTTCACGGGAAGCGATTTCTCGCTCGTTGTCAACCACGGCACTCGATGTTGCCTATAGAAATGAAAGTCGCATCATCATTTGTTATAATAACGAAAATTAGTAAACAGCGAAGTAACATTGGAAATTCAGTAAAAATTCAAGCGAATGCAAGTGTCTTTTCATCATATTACCTTTCAAATGTAATATGTATGAAACAATATGACTAGTGTTGAAAAAATACACATTTCAAAAAAATGAGCGGAATTCGATCCAGCGATCCACCAATTACGGAGCTTTAACGCTAACCACATGATCGCCACTAGCTCGTGCTCACTGACGCGTAAAACTTCTCTTGGGATTTTCTCGAAATCGCCGAAACAGTACGCCTTACGACTAGCACACTGTGTTGTGTACGAAGTTTGAGGTGAATCCGTGATCCGCAAGTAGTGGCCTGCTCTGGTCAGTTGAAGGAAAGTGATGGATGAAATCGGTTGCCTTATTCGGTGCGTACTCAATGACGTGCCTTGAGTTTTCTCAGCCCTTCTAGTTTTCTCTTAGCGGATGCGACGTTAAGGAAACCATAAAGTAACCCAAGTATAGAGAAGTTCCTACACCTCCCATTCAAACCACGCCAGTCGCCGAAGTTGTGTGCTGTTTTTACAGTCGTGTGAAGGCCACTGAAACGTGCAACCGTCGTATTGGTTTCTTTTTTTAACAGCCGGAGTGCGACACTTGGTCATCGACGTCACATTTAGAGCTTTGTGACAGCACGGCTCGCTTCTTCCTCAGCTACTACTTACCAAAGCCATTGTTCCACTCTGTGTACAATTGTTTCCGCGACAACAGGAAAAGTTCGACATTTAACATTTTAAGTAGGGTAGTTACGTAAGTTTTTTTGTGCCTTCTATTGGGTTGGCTGTAGGAACCTGTTCACCAAAAAACGCTACTTCCTGTGTAAACAGAATTCCGTTAACAGCCCATTTGAACGTTCTCTTGTCTTTTATCAGATTCTTTGTGTAGTAGTGCCAAAGGAGATTGTATCTCGTACAGGAGAAATATCAAACGACTATTTTACGCCTCTACCTTATGCGCTTCTGATCCTCGTTGCCACACATTGTAATAGTAATAATAAATGGCCTTCGTAATTGCACGGTCGCCGTATTACCACGTCAGGTCATGGGGCAATTCCTGTGCCCAACTGTTCACAAACCACTGGTCTCCTAGTTCCCCAGCTCCATGTACACAAACGGGCGAAGTAATACAATCGTTACTGGACTGTTATGCGGGAGGACTGAATTTCAAACATGACTAGTCCCTTCTCTCATCCGTATACAATGAAAGATATAAACTAATATCTTATTTAAAAGAAGGTCCCTGGGGGAAAACAGCTACTTCTGTGGTAAACAGATGCTTCAGTTTAACCACCAAGTGTTTTCACGAGTAACTGTCAACAGACGATGGATAGCGTGACGGATGGCATCAGTAACATGACAAACTTCTCGGAATGTTAACTTTACTTCATTACCTTCTACAAAGTATTTTCAATGAAATACTTAAAAAACAAAAAAGGGCCGATGCTGTGGTTCCAGACATTATTTTGCAGAGGAAGGTAATCCACCAAGCACCTAAAATTTTACTGAATTTGTTACTTGATCGGTTTCAAATCTTCATAGCTTCATCGACAATTCTCTGTTCAAGGAGTTAAATTCGTTTCAAGCTATACATAAAAATACGGACAAAGATTCCAAGAAAATGTAAAAGAAATACGTTTTACGTAGTATTCAACGTTTGAACAAGTTGTTATACGGACTTGAAGCGAGTCACGAGAGCATTTTGATTGAAGGATTTCCTTCCAAAACAAAATGAAACGCGCAGATACGTACCCATTGCAGTCAGCCACTACGTTACGATCCAGACATTACGTCTGCCCTTCCCAATGCTCAGTCTCTAATGACATCCATATCGACGGGACGTAAAGGTGTATTTCAGGCCTGTTCGTTTGGTCTGCCTATACAGTATCTTACGAACGGATGCTTCGTCATATAGGCAAATTGTCAGTGGATTTATATTTTCATCCATTTTATTAAATATCTGTTACAACGTCTAAATTGTAAACAAGGGAAACACCAGCATTAGTCGTATGAATTTGAAACTTTTTTATCATTGGATATGTATTTCAATGACTGAGTGATCATCTTCAGTGCAAGACCAGGTCCAATCATGCACAACATGGAATTTAAATGCGTTCGTCTCATTTTCTAGGGCGGTATTTCCCGTCTCCTATAAATATACTGTAGATCACTTTAACGATGGTGTGAAACGAGACCTCCTTCAAGCTACAGTAAGTATGATTACACATTTTGAGTATGACAATGATCGTTTTTACAAGTATTAGTTCACAAGGGTAAACTGTTATAGAAGGAAAACAAGAAGAAGTAACGAGAATCAACACTCACAACTCAATACTTGACAAGTAAAACACAGACAAGAATTAAATGTTATTTATTCTGGACTGAAGCTCACTTTTTATAACTGCAATAATTACAGGAGCCGCCAGATAAAACAGAAAAAATACCAGCGTCTGTGGCGTGTCTTGAGACCACAGCCTGAAGTTATGCACTGTATACTGCGTATAGCTGTCATTAACGCGTTATTCACTTATTGATCAAATAATCTACCACCATATTCAGAGCTATCATTACGGAAAAGAGCTTGCAACGTCGCCGAACACAAATCTGTCGAATCGTGGGCACAGAAGGCCACGGGCTCACAAATAATCGTTCCATAGCGGACAATGATGTGTTTAACAGATGGATGATGATGATGGAGTTGCTTGGGTGCAACACAGGAGAAGCGCATATCAGCGTATCAGATGCCTCCGCCACACACCGTTGGGTGGCTTGCGGAGTATAAATGTAGATGTAGATGCACTAGCATCTTCACAGAACTGTAGTATCACGATGAATGTCGTTACGGAACACTATACGACAGCAAGGATCGTCTCTACACAAGGGCACAGTTCTGTCGTTTTGTTATCGAAGTCGTTTTTACAGCTTTGCGCTGTAAAGAGCTGACCCTGCCCTTTGCGAATGCCGTCAGCTATTGCCTGTTACGAACTCGCTTTTCTTTCCGACAGCTGCTATTGTTCGTTATCCCATGACCGAGAAATTGTTTGTTACCGCTAGTGCATGAACTACATGGAATACTGTACATTTGCTTAATTCGCTTGAGATAAATTACACGGGCCGGCACGATAACTGCAACACGTAATAAATTACGAGATCTGCAGCTTCCGGGGTTTGCAGAATCATACGAAGGTATACGGAAACGCTAGGCTATGAAAGGAAACCTGGATCAGGCTCGAGAAGAGCAACATCGGCAAGAGACGACTATGAGTTACAACTTCAAATTCTCCGCACGAAATCGACTCCATCAAGCTAAAGGAATTAATATTAGTGAGAGAACCGCCCGAAGAAAGCTACAAGAAGCTGATGTTCACTGCAGATGACTGACACGGCTATAAGAAGCTGATTTTCAATGCAGAAGACTGACTACAAGCCGAGAAGTCACCAAACCATCGCAATGCTGAACTATGTTTCGCAAGAGAATATCGCAGTTGGGGAATACGGCAATGGGAGCAAGTCTTGTACACGCAACAGTCGAGATATTGCTTGCGATAACCTGACAGTAAAGAGAGAAGGCATTTTAAGGATGGTTCTCTCATGGTGAGGGCACGAATCAGTAGGACTGCGAGGACGGACTAGGTCTTGGTGGACCATATGAGCCTTACAGCACATTGTTGTGTGTTCAGCGAAAGACAGAAAATGCGCCAAAAGCGCAATTTCTGTCGTTAGCCGCGCGGGCTAGCCTCAAGATCTAAGGCGCCTGGTCACGGTCAGCGCGACTCCCCCCGTCGGGGGTTCAAGTCCTCCCTCGGACATGGGTGTGTATGTTGTCCTTAATATAAGTTACACTCCTGGAAATGGAAAAAAGAACACATTGACACCGGTGTGTCAGACCCACCATACTTGCTCCAGACACTGCGAGAGGGCTGTACAAGCAATGATCACACGCACGGCACAGCGGACACACCAGGAACCGCGGTGTTGGCCGTCGAATGGCGCCAGCTGCGCAGCATTTGTGCACCGCCGCCGTCAGTGTCAGCCAGTTTGCCGTGGCATACGGAGCTCCATCGCAGTCTTTAACACTGGTAGCATGCCGCGACAGCGTGGACGTGAACCGTATGTGCAGTTGACGGACTTTGAGCGAGGGCGTATAGTGGGCATGCGGGAGGCCGGGTGGACGTACCGCCGAATTGCTCAACACGTGGGGCGTGAGGTCTCCACAGTACATCGATGTTGTCGCCAGTGGTCGGCGGAAGGTGCACTGGACCGGACCGCAGCGACGCACGGATGCACGCCAAGACCGTAGGATCCTACGCAGTGCCGTAGGGGACCGCACCGCCACTTCCCAGCAAATTAGGGACACTGTTGCTCCTGGGGTATCGGCGAGGACCATTCGCAACCGTCTCCATGAAGCTGGGCTACGGTCCCGCACACCGTTAGGCCGTCTTCCGCTCACGCCCCAACATCGTGCAGCCCGCCTCCAGTGGTGTCACGACAGGCGTGAATGGAGGGACGAATGGAGACGTGTCGTCTTCAGCGATGAGAGTCGCTTCTGCCTTGGTCCCAATGATGGTCGTATGCGTGTTTGGCGCCGTGCAGGTGAGCGCCACAATCAGGACTGCATACGACCGAGGCACACAGGGCCAACACCCGGCATCATGGTGTGGGGAGCGATCTCCTACACTGGCCGTACACCACTGGTGATCGTCGAGGGGACACTGAATAGTGCACGGTACATCCAAACCGTCATCGAACCCATCGTTCTACCATTCCTAGACCGGCAAGGGAACTTGTTGTTCCAACAGGACAATGCACGTCCGCATGTATCCCGTGCCACCCAACGTGCTCTAGAAGGTCTGAGTCAACTACCCTGGCCAGCAAGATCTCCGGATCTGTCCCCCATTGAGCATGTTTGGGACTGGATGAAGCGTCGTCTCACGCGGTCTGCACGTCCAGCACGAATGCTGGTCCAACTGAGGCGCCAGGTGGAAATGGCATGGCAAGCCGTTCCACAGGACTACATCCAGCATCTCTACGATCGTCTCCATGGGAGAATAGCAGCCTGCATTGCTGCGAAAGGTGGATATACACTGTACTAGTGCCGACATTGTGCATGCTCTGTTGCCTGTGTCTATGTGCCTGTGGTTCTGTCAGTGTGATCATGTGATGTATCTGACCCCAGGAATGTGTCAATAAAGTTTCCCCTTCCTGGGACAATGAATTCACAGTGTTGTTATTTCACTTTCCAGGAGTGCAGTTTAAGTAAGATTAAGTAGTGGGTAAGCTTAGGGATCGATGACCTTAGCAGTTTGGTCCCATACGACCTTGCCACAAATTTCGAATTTGTGTCTTTAGCTCCTTTTATTGGCTATGGTTTTTACACTAATGCATGACAATGCACGTCCACAAGTGGCGAGAATTTTAGAAGAGTTGTCGGAGGAACAGGCAATGACTTGGCTTGCCTGACGCCCTGATTTGAATCCTATGGACCATGGGTAGAAGGTAGAAGAGCTTTTCGGCGCTGCTCACTGACGCTACGGGAGACACTCCTGAAAGAATGAGAGCTAATTCCTCGAAAGGACAGCGCAGCATTAGTAAGAAGCATGCCTGAATGATTCTATGCCGTGACTGGTGCAGGAGGTGGTAATACACGCTTTTGAAGACGCGAAGAGAAGTCATTGAAGAGAAGTGTAGGAAAACCGAAGCAGAGCTTCCTCACAATTTGCTTTAAGTGTGAAATTATTCGTGTCGCTTCAACATCCCTGGCTTAATTAGCTCATAATCGTCTTTTTTCCGTTGTTAGACTTCTATATGCGGTCGTACCACAATATCCTATCATAAAATAGGAAAAAATGAAATTTAAAATAATATTTCTCTTTTCATTGAAGTGTTGCGTTTTTCTAGCCTATCAGAGCTGAATCATGTACGTGAGGCTACTGATTACATATGAAAACACAGAGAGTGAAGTAGTATGACACCTGGACAAACCAATATGCAGGGCATTCCATTGTTTCTGTATCATTGCACATCAGTGATTAAACACACGATAGCCGCATGCTACTCATTAACTGCTTCCAGAGGAGTCGGTACTGCGGCAAAACACACTAATACTGTATGAAAGAAGATGCAAGAGAAACGATTTACGACAATGATGTAACCTAAATCGTGAACAGTGACGCAGGATTGATGGGCGAAGTACTCTGCACCGGAATATCTGCTCTAAAACCGTGCATAGGTTTTCAACAAGCAACAAGTTCGGTAGTCGACCGCCTGAAGATATTCACATTTGCGAAGAATCATGTGTGAACAGAGACAGTTTTCACTTTTAACGACAGCACTGTTAACACGTAAGAAAGCGAATCTTCAGGAGACGTTGCTGTAACTCGTCCTTTGAGTAGCAGGAAGATCACTGAGCCAATTCCACGTTTAACAGTATCATCCCTTAATAGATCTGGCCTTCGCTGGGAACAACATGAACAATGATATAGTGAAAAATACCGTAGTTTCCCATTCTGCATATACTCAGCACCATACACAACGTGCCGCTGTTTTGAAAAATAACTATCAGCTTTGAAAGGTCATTTTTCAAATTATTTTCCGATCTGACATACCAGAAACTGTAATATTTTGATACACTGATCACATCCTGACCTCAATTGTGCCGCAATTAACTCTGTTGTTCATTAACAATTCCCTCCAGCAAACACACCTCCTGGTTACCGATCATTATTACTCTTCGCCGATGATCTGTTGCCATGAGTTACATATATTTATCTCGGCACTTTTAATCTATACACAATAAACAACAAATATCTGGAGAACTCATTCCTCCTAACCACACTCCAGTACATGTCGGAGGTAAGGTAGGATTCGCACTTTGGCCACATCTCATTTTGACCCCGAGTACGGACTAATTAAGTTACACCACATCAGCATAGAGCACTCAGGTCACGGCGCACGGGTTACGCGAATTATCCGCTCATGAGACTCCGTACAGAACTGTGCCCCTTAATTAGTCAACCATCTGTGTTTTCATGGTTCTAGCTAGTCTACTGACGATATTAAGAGCTTAAGCAACTTACAATTTTTTTAAATTAGTAAACCTTATGGGGAACAGCACGTCTTAAACGACATCAGCTGATAATACTCATTCAACTATCCACTTACATAACCGTTGCAGTCAGCATGTAAATTTTTATCTTGTGAAACTTACAAGGCCTATGAGCTTCGCAGCCATCAACGTTCATAAGCTAATTACCGCAGTCATGCAAGTGAAATGATCCTTTGTAGAAGGTTGGGAGAAAGAGAAAGGACGTTAACTTGTCAAAGAGATCATTCTGACCATCGTCTGTGATGATTCAGTGAAGCTAAGAACACCGAGTGTACGACTTTATGCAAGATAGGTTTTATAAATAATCGTAAGCAATTTGTGCTTAGACAGCGTCCAAACGTATGTATACAAAATCCATGCAAGATTATTATAAGCTACGTTGGTAGAACATAAGCATAACACGATGACTAGAACTGTGGGCAGAGGGAGGAAGCTGTGGCTGGACACTCCGGAAATGCTGAAATTAATGAATGCTACATCTACATAATACCAGTCTGGTCTGTTCTCTTTCCTTCGGCAATTCGGCTTTGAGCTGGGGAAAATTGAAAATTGGCTATCTATATGCCTCTACAAGTGTGCTTGTCTCTTTCATCTTACTCTTACGACAATGGTTGCAACAATTCCCGTACGATACAGTTTCTCTATACGTATTTACATTTAAGTTCGCCGAACATTTCTGTTACACTCTTTATGGGCTACACCGACCAGTTATGATCCTAGCTGTGCGTGTTTGATTCGTTGCCCGTTGTCACGCTTTCTTGAAGACGACTTCATACACTTTAACAATACAAACTGATCGTACTGTGCTCTTTCGTTTAGATACGCACTGCATTTTTCCAGAACGCTTCCACCAGATCTACATCTTCCATTCGTCTCAGTTAATACTGACTCTACGTGATCATTTCAGTTCATACTTCTTAGCATTACCACGAAATATGTTACATACTCAGTGCAGGATTAGTGCTTGAACATGTCAGATATTATCGTGTTGTTTCTGTTTGGTGTTGACATCATATAATATTTTTCCGCATTGAGAGAGAGCTGGGAGTTATGAAGGACGTCGGGGACCGAAACCCACGACCGCTGTGTGGTGGAGCCCAGCGCAGTTGCCAGGGAAAGCAGTGGGTGAGGCCACCCTCACGAACGGACCCCTGGCCGAGGGGGGACACCCCACAGCTACACCTCGCGGCTGTCAGCCGCAGTATTACACAGGACACGAGGCACACGCGAAAACAGCTAAAACCACTTAGGACAGGCGGCGTGTGTAGCTAATGCACCAAGCACCGGAACAGTCGTTATGTGCGCCGACAACAGAAGCGTGGTAATGATTTCGTGCGGCTTCGAAACAACTTTGGTGCTCACTATAAACTGGGGTCGACATCTTGGGCAGTCTAACTCGAATCGATAGTGCGTGTTGCGGTCAGCTGACGGCGGCGCGAGTCAGCTGAGAGGGTGCAGTGCGTGCGGCCGGGTCAGCTGGCGAGTGCGTGCGTGGGCTGACCTTTAGGAGGCGTGGAGGGCGGCAGCTGTGCGCCGGCCCTGGTGGCTGCCATGCCGGGGGCGGCTGCCGCTGCTGCGTGGCGCCCCGCCGTCGTCGCCATGCTCGCACACCTCCGACTAGCGCGCCCGCCGCGCCGCTACGCCGGCGAGCGGCGCCACCGTCGACCGCCACCCCCTACCGGCAACCACGCGAACCTACCCCGGGCGCGCGCGCGCTGTTTGCCGTTCGCCGGTCGGCCTTCGCTGACCGCCGCTGCGCTGGACCGACGGCCGCTTGTCGTTAACGGGACGTCCAAGGTCGTGCTCCCACTCTCTACCGGCAAGTCCGCTGTCTTTTCAGAATCACGTGCTGTTCCACCAGTCTCAAGTTTTCAGCAGTGCCGGTGTAACAGTAGCGCTTACAATAGAAAGCATCTCTCTTCTTAAAAGAATCTCTCTCCATGTATGAACCAGCTTCAAACGGCTGATTAATGACCAGTTACTGTGATAAATATTTGACGCTAAGCATGTAAGCGATAGACGTTTGTTTGGAATTATGTTTGAACTTCGTCGCGGATCGCTAAGTGTTCTCTTTTGGTATGTATGGGCGGCAAATAGGAGCCAACGAAGCGGTTGGCCGTGGTTGGGATCAGGAATGTCGGCGGTAACATCAAAGCGCTGGCGATGAGATGGGCATGGGATCCAGCACCTAGTGTCGACGCCGGGTCGACTGTTCATTGGTTTAGTAGGGATTTACTATCTCTGCCGAACGGCTGTATATTTATTGTATAAGAATACTGGAGTACTGAGTGGAATACGGAGACAGCATTGCAGCTGATAGTTATTGTGAACGGGAATGTTTATGGGACCTCCCGAACTGCGATTGTAAAACAAACTGAAAAAATTAGGCACTTGGAGGTAAATAAGTGAGCTGCCAGGAAATAATGTGCAAGACGTGCAAAAGAAATCCGAGTATCTTTTTGTGTAGGTACAGCTCTCCTTTGGTACAACTCGTCTTTGGAAATTTTAGGGCCTGCACAATTCAATAACAACTCAATCTGTAGCTCTTATTCGCAAAATAATTTAAATAGATCATATTCCAACTCAGCTCTAAGGTCTGACAATTTCGTCCCACCACACTTCAAATAGCTCTAAGCACTATGGGACTTAACATCTGAGGTCATCAGTCCCCTAGACTTAGAACTACTTAAACCTAACTAAACTAAGGACATCATACACATCAGTGCCCGAGGCAGGATTAGAACCTGCGACCGTAGCAGCAGCGTGGTTCCGGACTGAAGCACCTAGAACCGCTCGGTCACAACGGCCGGCCACACGAACTGTTCCCCACTTTTTAAAAGTGCGGTCATCCACAAGCGCCGTTCTTCTTCTACTTCTCTTTCTGATGGCCAGCTTCTTGCAGTAAACTAAATGTTGCACATGCGACGAATGCCAGATCCTCTTTTCACTCGTAATATCGGCCAGTGAAATTGTTACATAGGCCTTTCGATGTTTATATAGTCATCTCTCTTGAAGTATATGTCGTACATTGATATTTTCCACGCATACTGAGGGGTATATACGAATACGGTCTGCGAAGTGTGTTGCGACTAGACTTAGTAATAGGGAAGTAATGAAACGTCATGACCGATAATCAAGTTTTAGTGAAAAAAAAACAAAAAACAGTAGCAGGCGATGACACTCTTCATTTCACCATTTTGTGGAGACTGACTGTGAGAACAAGTTTCACAAAGATTCGAAGTTACTGTATGTCCAAAGATTGATGGAAGTCGTTAAGTGTTTTCATTCCCAAAGACTGGGTGAATGAAATCTAAGTAATCTGCGCGTTGTGAGCTACGCTGTCTCAGCGTACACAGTTTCTAACTGTGGTACTTGTCTTACGGTGTTGGATCTTTAACATAAGATAATGAGTCGGTTGTGAGAACATTTTACATTTTTAAATTCTGGCAGTAATGACAGTATACAAAAACTGAAAATAAAATTTTCGTTGCTCCTGGAAGCATTTACATGGGCAAACTGCAAATGGAACCATGAAGCATGTTGATCGGTTAGTAATATACTGGGTGTCCCAGGTCACAACGAATGGTATGATAACCGATTTGTACTGATTATGAACTCATCAGCAGACGAACTGATGAAAGAGAAAGAAAGGAGGAATAGGGCAGAAAAATACCAGGAAACTAAATTACGGATCTAATTTCTGGACAAAACTCTACGTACTTTAAAAACACCCCCTACATAGTAACTTGTGAACTGAGCAACTGCGTATAGAAGGTAATGTCGTCTGTTATTTAATCTCCTCGTAATTTACTCAAGAATAAAGGAGCGTAGTCGAGTTAAATCAGGCAATGCAGAGAGAATTAGTTCAGGAACTGACGCTAAAAACTGTTTATGAGTTCTGTTAATGGCAATGGGCGAAGCAGAGAGGACGTAACTGGCTCTAGCAAGAAAACCATTTCCGAAAAAAAGGAAAACCTTTTTAACATTAAATGTACTTTCAGATGTTCGGTAGCTTTTTCGGAACTTATTTAGAGTTTATCCTTGTATGGAAGTGACACGTGGATAAGAAGCATTTTAGACGAGAAGGCAATACTAGCTTTTGAAACGTGTAGAGCAGATAATCAATGAAGCGGTACTGAATGGGAATGAGGGAAAGGAATTTGTGGCACAACTTGACTAAATGATAGGATCAACTAATAGGAAATATCCCGTGACATCGCAAGTTCGTCAGTTGTGTGTGTGTGTGTGTGTGTGTGTGTGTGTGTGTGTGTGTGTGTGTGTGTCGGCAGGGGGGGGGGGGCTGAAGTTGGCTACCACCGCCAGCAGTAATTTACTAGCCCCCTTTTTCTTTAATTTTAACGGATTTATGATGATTTAGCAATTAGTCAAGACTTCTGTGGTCTGACACTGAAATCTGTAATAAAAAAATTTGCACGAATGTCACTCACTGTGTTTCTCTAAGACGTTATGCCGAGTTTGTCTGATAGAAAGTACCCACAGTCCCATAAATATTCGCGAAGTATAAATGTAGATGCAGATCAAAACGCACACCAAACAGCATCACCCGGACATCTCGATGGCAGCCACCTGAACATTGTCATTTTTTGTTATTTTTTTTATTTCGTTAACGTGCTTTAGAGCGATTAAGTTTCTTCCAGACAATAATTACGTACCCAACAGTAAAGAGCATAAACTGGAAGATGTTTTTAGAATCTCACGTCTCGTCGAAGTGACGTACAGACAGATCACAAGCACAACTGGACAACTGAGAGGAAGTGCATCGGCGCCCAGCTTGTTCAAAGAGCCACCGTGGCATTCTTCACAAGTGATTTAGAGGACTCTCGCCAGAGCTACAGCATCTTGATGGCTCTCTAACAAACTTCTTGTCTTCTGCCATTCAAGTCTCTTATCTTCAAGTTCCACGTACTTCGAAGACGTCAGAACGGTACTCACTGTGTTGACGTGCTCTTAAAGCGGCGTGTGTCTGCGTTTCATTAATGGAGAACATTAACTGGTACGTGAGAAGACAGCATGCTCGTAGATGTGAGGGTAATACGAGCCGACAAATCTTATGCCGCACGAAAATAAGATGTTAAGTTTAAACACTAAGTGCGTTCTACTATGGTTGCGGCATGCTTGTCACCCTACGACAGCGAACAGCTCAGTAAATGGAAGCACAGAACAGCTCTAAGACACGCAGAAATACAGAAAGAGGGAAACAGAGAATCTACACGAAAGCGTCGATGACTTCAGCACGTATGATCGTAAATGATTCATTTGGGTTAGATGCAATGGAAATTATGCGTGAAAACTGCGATGGTTCGGGAAGGGTAGACTGTCAAGAGATGCTACACGCTCCGGTTAGACGCTAAAGGGTCCGTTGTAGCGAGTCAGAATTAGTTTTTACAACAGGATTGGTGTGTACTGCTGAATTTAAGGTTCATTATTGTGCTTCTTTATAAGAACTAGTGGTAAGTAATAGATTGATGCTAACGACTTACACTGAAGTGACAGAAGACATGGGATGCCTCCTAACATCGTGTCGCAGCAACTCTACGTGGCACGGACTCAACAAGTCGTTCGAACTCCTCTGCAGAAATATTGACCGATAATGCTCTTTAGTCGTCCATAATTGCGAAAGTGTCGCTGGTGCAGGAATTTGTGCACGAATTGACCTCCCGATTACGTCCCATAAATATTCGATGGGGTTCGTGACTGTTCAAACCAGCTGTGAACAATTGTGGTCCGTTAACATGTTTGGGAACGAAGTCCATGAATGGCTGCAAATGTTCTCCAAGAAGCAGAATGTAACATTTCCTAGTCCATGATCTGTTCAGCTGGACCAAAGGATCCGGTTCATTCCATGTAAACACAGACCACAACATTGTGGAGCCACCCCATGGCCTCGTGAGGTCTGCGCCACACGCCGCAGTCCTCTATCGTTATGCGAAGACCTTCGGCCAATGCTTTGTCCTTGATGACAGATGACGCCTGAAATTTCATATTCTTCGCACTCTTCACACTGTGGATCTCGGAATACTGAATTCCTTAACGATTTCCGAAAGTACATGGCCCAAGCGTCTAGATCTAACTACCATTCTGCGTTCGAAGTCTGTTAATTTTCCGTCGTGCGGCCATTACCGCGTAGGGAACCTTTTCACATGAATGACTTTAGTACGAATGACAGCTCCGCCAATGCACAGCCCTTTTATACCTTGCATACGCGAGACTACCGCCATCTGTACACTGCATATCGCTATACCATGATTTTTGTCACCTCAGTTTACAATTATACGATATCACTTCTGATGCTTCATATTTACACCACTGACCATTAAAAATTGCTACACCACGAAGATGATGTGCTACAGACGCGAAATTTAAAGGACAGGAAGAAGATGCTGTGATATGCAAATGATTAGCTTTTCAGAGCATTCACACAAGGTTGGCACCGGTGGCGTCACCTGCATCTTGCTGACATGAGGAAAGTATCCAACCGATTTCTCACAGGCAAAAAGCAGTTGACCGGCGTTGCCTGGAGAAACGTTGTTGTGATGCCTCTTGTAAAGAGGAGAAATGCGTACCATCACGTTTCCGACTTTGATACAGGTCGGATTGTAGCGTATCGCGATTGCGGTTTGTCGTATCGCGACATTGCTGCTCGCGTTGGTCGAGGTCCAGTGACTGTTAGCAGAATATGACAATGCATCACAGACAGGAGCGCCTGCGATGGTGTACTCAACGACGAACCTGGGTGCACGAATGGCAAAAGGTCATTTTTTCGAATGAATCCAGGTTTTGTTTACAGCATCATGATGGTCGCATCCGTGTTTGGTGACATCGCGGTGAACGCACATTGGAAGCGTGTAATCGTCATCGCCATACTGGCCTATCACCCGGCGTGATGGTATGGGGTGCCATTGGTTACACGTCTCTGTCACCTCTTGTTCGCATTGATGGCACTTTGAACAGTGGACGTTACATTTCAGATGTGTTATGACCCGTGGCTCTATCCTTCATTTGATCCCTCCGAAACCCTACATTTCAGCAGGATAATGCACGACCGCATGTTGCAGGTCCTGTACGGGCCTTTCTGGATACAGAAAATCTTCGACTGCAGCACTGGCCAGCACATTCTCCAAATCTCTCACCAACTGAAAACGTCTGGTCAATGGTGGCCGAGCAACTGGCTCGTCACAATACGCCAGTCACTACTCTTTATGAACTGTGGTATCGTGTTGAAGCAAATGGGCAGCTGTACCTGTACACGCCACCCAAGCTCTGTTTGACTCAATGTCCAGACGTATCAAGGCCGTTACTACGGGCAGAGGTGGTTGTTCTGGGTACTGATTTCTCAGGATCTGTGCACCCAAATTGCGTGAAAATGTAATCACATGTCAGTTCTAGTCCAATATATTTGTCCAATGAATACCCTTTTATTATCTGCATTTCTTCTTGGTGCAGCAATTTTAATCGCCAGTAGTGTATACACGTGGCATCCCTCAATGGTAGCATCGTTCCTTTCAAATACCAATGCGCTTGTTGCTCAGCTGTGACGACACGCGACACGTGTTACAATGCCCAGGGCGTCTGACGAGCGTGAGTAGAGTTCACTGTGACCAGCGAACTCGAGCCGAGGCTCGATCTGTTCCCGAGGACGAAGCTAGGTGTTACGCAGTGCACTACGGATGCACGCAGCCTGTGACCTTCACTCGCAGGACAATACTGCAACCGATAGCGCGCGTGACAGGTTCCAAAATTTGCTGCGCGAACCCGCGGGTGTGAAGTCGGGGTGGTTCGCGAACTGCGACCTCGGCGGACGTAATCTGTACTGAGTGCGATGAGAAGCGCGTCCCCGGGGCGCAGTAGCGGCGCTGTTGATAGCCGGCGGCGATCCCAGCGGACGCGTTATCACGTCGTGCGACCCGACCCGCTGCCCGATAAACACACGGGGGGCCGCAGGCGTGTTTCCGGCGAACTGTCCGGAAGCGGCAGCCGGGCTGCCGATGTTATCGCTGCCGGCCGCGGACACCGACGATCGCGCTCACGGCAGCTAGGACGCTTTGGCAGTTTCAGGTAGGAAACTTCCTGGCAGATTAAAACTGTCTGCCCGACCGAGACTCGAACTCGGGACCTTTGCCTATTGCGGGCAAGTGCTCTACCAACTGAGCTACCGAAGCACGACTCACGCCCGGTACTCACAGCTTTACTTCTGCCAGTATCTCCTCTCCTACCTTCCAAACTTTACAGAAGCTCTCCTGCGAACCCTGCAGAACTAGCACTCCTGAAAGAAAGGATAATGCGGAGACATGGCTTAGCCACAGCCTGGGGGATGTTTCCAGAATCCGCTGCAGAATGAAAATCTCATTCTGGAGGTTCAGGTAGATTCCGAGCGACACAAAAATCTAGGTACATAAACAGCGTCAAATTAAAGCGGGAACCCAAGCTACCTCTATGACTATCGCCACTGTCCCAATCATTAGGATGTAAAAAGTTTACTGCCAGTTGTGCCTCGCACACTTTACTAGATTCCGGGCCAGTGGTTTTCAAACTGCGGGCTAAATCAGGTATCGGGTGAGGCCCGCGTTTCACAGCCGTATTTTACGAGAGCAACTGGAGAAGTAATAGCAAGCTGTTGTTGTTGTGGTCTTCAGTCCAGAAACTGGTTTGATGCAGTTCTCCATGCTACTCTGCCCTGTACAAGCCTCTTCATCTCCCAGTACCTACTGGAACCTACATCTTTCTGAATCTGCTTTGTGTATTCATCTCTTGGTCGCCCTCTACGATTTATACCCTCCACGCTGCCCTCCAATGCTAAATTTGTGATCCCTTGATGACTCAGAACATGTCCTGCCAACCGGTCCCTTCTTGTCAAGTTGTGCCACAAACTCCTCCCCAATTTTATTAAATACCTCCTCATTGGTTATGTGATCTACCCATCTAATATTCAGCATTCTTCTGTAGCACCACATTTCGAAAGCTTCTATTCTCTTCTTGTCTAAACTATTCATCGTCCACGTTTCACTTCCATACATGGCTACACTCCATACAAATACTTTCAGAAACGACTTCCTGACACACAAATCTTTACTCGATGTTAACAAGTTTCTCGTCTTCAGAAACTCTTTCCTTGCCATTGCCAGTCTACATTTTATATCCTCTCTACTTCGACCATCATCAGTTATTTTGCTCTCCAAATAGCAAAACTCATTTTCTACTTTAAGCGTCTCATTTCGTAATCTAATTCCCTCAGCATCACCTGACTTAATTCGACTAAATTCCATTATCCTCGTTTTGCTTTTGTTGATGTTTATCTTATATCCCCGTTTCAAGACACTGTCCATTCCGTTCAACTGCTCTTCCAAGTCCTATGCTGTCTCTGACAGAATTACAATGTCATCGGCGAAGCTCAAAGTTTTTATTTCTTCTCCCTGGATTTTAATTCCTACTCCGAACTTTTCTTTTGTTTCCTTTACTGCTTGCTCAATATACAGATTGAATAACATCGGTATAGGCTACAACCCTGTCTCACTCGCTTCCCAACCACTGCTTCCCTTTCATGTCCCTTGACTCTTATAACTGCCATCTGGTTTCTGCACAAATTGTGAATAGCATTCCGCCCCCTGTATTTTACCCCTGCCACATTCAGGATTTGAAAGAAAGCTATCAGTATAAAATGGAATTAATACGTCAAGAATTTGAAACTCCCAGGATGTGAAGATGCATTCTTTGACAAAGTTCCGGCATATGGCGACAGATGACACGACAAGCTGAATAGGAAAGACAGTTGAAACAAAATGGCCGCGTTTCTGTGTAGCGGAACAGCGAGCAGCAATAGGATTCTTGTGGTCGCAGGGGGTAAAACCTCGATAAAGCCATAGAAGGATGTTTAAAGGATATGCAGATAGCTGCATTAATGAGAAAAGAGTGTACGAGTGAGTAGATTTCTTTAGAAGTGGACGTGCGCCAATCGAACATGTGCAACGCTCTGGTCGTCCCTGTACGGCCGTTTCTGACGAGAATGTGGGATGCGTTGACGCCATGATTCGTGAGAACCGGTGTACCTGTGTAGAAGCTGTAGCCAGGTAACTGAGTATCAGCGTCAGATCCGCTCATACCATTATTGTCCGCCCCCGTTAGCTGAATGGTCAGCGTGACGGATTGTTAACCCTCTGGACCCGGGTTCGATTCCCGGCTGGGTCGGAGAATTTTCTTCGACCAGGGACTGGGTGTTCTGCTGTCATCATCCTATCATCCTCATCGACTGCAAGTCGCCGAAGTGGCGCCAAATTGGAAGACCGGCACCCAACGAACGGCCTGGCCGACGGGGGGCTCTAGCCATACGATTAAATAAATAAATACCATTGTTAGTAAGGTTCTCAAGTACCGATTCTTGTGTACAAGATAGGTGCCTTGGGTGTACACTGTTGAACAGAAAATTGTGTGTGCTCATGCGACGTAACGTCGAAGGACTCGACTTTCTGACACGTATCGTCACAGACGGAAAGGTGAGTGCATCACTATGAACAGAAAGCAAGAGTGTCTTCATAATGGTGACACACATCATCTCCAGCCACGAAGAAATCAAAATCTCAGCCATCTACAGGAAAAGTCTTCTTCACCCTCTTCTGAGATATGAATGGGCCGATTTTGGAGCACCATTAGCTACGAGATGAAACAGCGAATAGTGCCCAGTACAGCGCCATGTTGGAGAATGAGCTAAAGCCAGCAACACGGAGCCGTCGCAGAGGTTTTCCATCAAGAGGCGTTTTTCTCCTTCACGACAGCGCGCGCCCCTCTACCGTCCCTGCAACTATTGCCGTCATTCGGTGATTGAGATTTCAGGTCGTACTGCATCCCTCTTACAGCCCTGATCTCACTCCTTCGGATTACCATGAGTTTGGACCCCTGGAGAACGCTCTCAAACAACGATGATTGAAAAGTGATGATGAGGTTAACGAAGCGGTGCATTCTTGACAGCGGGCACAACAGAAAATCTTTTATTTGACTGTAATAGCAAAGGTGGTGTAACGGTGTGAGAAGTTTATCGAAAAGGAGGCTTGAAAAACGACATCTTGTTTGCATTTGTAAGTGAAATACATGCTTCGCAAAAAAATAGTTTTTGTTACTTTTTGAATCACTCTCGTATAATAATATTCATCTAGCAACTAACGGCTGAGTCCGAAAATGTCAACTAACTTTAAGAGCCTCTTAAGAGTGTAGTTTTCCTGCTGGTAACAAACAAAAATACTTAGACATTAACAGTTCACGATGTGTTTATTTGCAATTGACGTTGATGAATTCGCCCGTGAGCTAACTGAAGTGGGTCCTTACGTCAGGGGCAGACGGGTAAGAGGCGCACACACTATAGGGTTGGAGAATGTGGGAGGAGGAATGTTTTCTTGTTTGTCTTCCAGTACTGTCAACTCACTGGCGCATGTGCCTCGTATAGATGATCTCGATTGGTACAAATTTCTAACGAAAGTGACACGGTTTCGTGAATTCGCTCCTTACAGAGACGAGCGTCTTCAGATGCAGCACATATTTGTAACAAGGAATATAAAATCAAATTAAGGCTGTTGTATCACGAAGCAGTAGATAGAAGAAAAGTGACAACATGTGGTACACGTTTGTGATCGTATCTGGTATTGCATAATGCACTTAAATATAAATTCAATTACTATTCTTAATCAATTTATCATCTGCTCACACTGATTACACCACAACACTTCCTCAAGCAATTACAGTGTCACAGCTTTGGGGTCACTATGGGTGTCAGTCTATAAAGCTAAGGACAGTCTGCTGTAAGTGTCCGGAACGGCGCCGACTTCTAACGATCAGTACTTGTGGCGGCCAGCTTAATGCATCCTTACTATAGCTAGTCTATAGAGAGCTGATACACTAATTTATATAGGCTACCAACGAAAAAAGCATGCCAATTTGAAAGCGTCTTCTAACCAAACTGCGTGCCTAAGGAATATCGCCTCAGTTGTGCGACTGGATTCGTGATTTCCTGTCAGAAAGTTCACAGTTTGTAGTAATAGACGGATAGTCATTGGGTAAAACAGACGTAATATCCGGCGTTCCCCAAGGAAGTGTTATAGGCCCTCTACTGTTCCTGATCTATATTAACGACATTGGAGACAATCTGAGTAGCCGTCTTAGATTGTTTGCAGATGATGCTGTAATTTACCGTCTTGTAAAGTCATCAAATGATCAAAACGACTTGCAAAATGATTTAGATAACATATCTCTATGATGCGAAAAGTGGCAATTGACCCTGAATAAGGAAAAGTGTGAAGTTATTCACTACTACTAAAAGAAATCAGCTAAATTTCGATAACGCGGTAAGTCACACAAATCCGAAGGCTGTAAATTCAACTAAATACTTAAGGATTACAATTTCAAATAACCTAAATTGGAACTATCACATAGATAATATTGTAGGTAGAGCACACCAAAGACTGCGATTCATTGGCACAACACTCGGAAGCACTTGTCCGCCCTATGCTGAGGTATTACTGTGAGGTGTGGGATCCGCATCAGGTGGGACTGACGGATGATATCGAAAAAGTACAAAGAAGGGCAGCTCGTTTTGTATTATCGCGAAATAGGGGAGATAGTGTCACAGACATGATACGTGAATTGGAGTGGCAATCATTAAAACAAAAGCGTTTTTCGTTGCGACGAGATCTTCTCATGAAATTTCAATCATCAGTTTTCTCCTCCGATTGCGAAAACATTCTGTTGGCACCCACCTACATAGGGAAAAATGATCATCACGATAAAATAAGGGAAATCAGGGCTCGTACAGAAAAATTTAAGTTCTTGTTTTTCCCGCGTGCCGTTCGAGAGTGGAACGGTAGAGAGACAGCTTGAAGGTGGTTCATTGAAACCTCTGCCAGGCACTTTATTGTGAATAGCAGAGTAATCACGTAGATGTAGACGTATCTTGTAGTAATAAGATCGTTACATATGCGTCCAGAGGTGCCGCCGCAAAATGTCAGTATTGGCTCCTGATCACGGTAGTTTGACGACCACTGCTCTAGGTCCTTGCCATCATCGCAGTGTGCTCTCCAATATACCCAGTCGTACGAATTAAGAATTGCGACCGACCAGCTGCGGTTCCGCCCGTTCCGGAGGACATTACTCAAGGTCGGTGTTACCAACATCATTGTGCTAGTCAAAGCTTTAAGCGTCACTTCAGAAAATGAAGTTACATAATTATTTTTGTTATTGTGCAGTTACATGTCTCAAGTGCTTGTATACATCGAAATCCTTCCCTGTTTCATAGCACGCTGCCAGAAGAGCATTGATAAAGCTGGGTATAGTGCGGTAATTCGTTTTCGGCAGTAACAAAAATGTTGCAACCGTGTCAGGCGAAATCAGGCTGTCAAACTGGTCGTCTGAAGCGAGCTGACACACCGCAACATTTCCGCTGCTACCAACACGATATCAATAGGCTTCGCCACTTTGTTTTCTAGTGGCGTGCAGTGGTACTGAGACGCGGAGATTCTTTGTGTACCAGCACCTGCTATCAGAAAAAAAAAAGAATTCTTAGCTTTAATTCTTGATGTGATAATTTGAACTACTACTCACTCGCTGCCGTCCCCACACCCAGAGCCCTGCTTCAAGTGACTGTCAGATAAAGCCTCTTTCTCTGCTAAAACAAGGCCGGTCGTAGATTATGCACCGGAGCACGTCCAGGAAAGTCTTTTTCTCCAAGTATTTATAAAATAGCTTTCAGTTTTGGATGAAACCGAAGAATGTGCTGACGGAACAAAGTTCTCGTCATCCAACACCGTACTGCTTTAGCCCAATTCGACCCTGCTAAATTTATTCCCGTTAGAAGTAGGTTGGTAACCCGGCGAACTTCGTCCGCTGCTTTGCGAGATAGGTACCTGATTTTAATGTGTGTACAATCTTTGTCGTTGTTCAGCCTGGAAAACGGAAAAAAATTGTCAATTCCTTTATCCGTCCGATAACAACAACTAACTTTCACCACTGAATGCAAAGTCCCCTTTCCCGCAACAAATCTGATCAAATGCATTAGACGAACTAGTTGTTGATTAACTCAGATGACAAAAGATGACAACGCCTCAGTTTCGAACAAGAGGTCTATGAGATTGTAACCGTCATTAATATCCAGTAACACCTGGTACATTGGTATCCCTTTGACAAAGAGTGCTCCATAATTTGTGAATAATAGCAATCACATCTTCCACATCCACATTTCACAAACCATCGTATTGTGTTTTACGATACATCGCCTAATAATATGATTTCCCTCTCCTACGGTTTGTTGGAGATGCTCGAGTAGAACTAGTCTGTGTAAGCTTCAGTATCTCTGTTTTTACCGTCATGGTCATTCCGTGACATGTGCGTTGGCGGAAGTAATGTCTTTTGACCCGTCTTTTAATACCAGCTTTTGAATGTATAAGACTGACTTTTTTCGATGAACACCTGTGTTGTAACGCCTCCCACTCGGCTGCATTTATAGTTGCATGGGGGCTTAATTAAATATGATTGAAAATATTTTTAGTTTTTGGTAGCTGTATGTCCGATTACGCTGTGTCTCGTAAACGGTTGGCCCTGACTAGAATTATTGTACGCAATCTGACTGCATAGAATAACAACAAACAATGAAAGAAAATTTTCGTTAACACAGTTAATTAATTAAGTCCCCAGCAACTATAAAACCTACAAAACCAAAGCACAAATGTAATTGTTCTGTGTGTGGGAGTGTGACTCAACGCACACATCTGGCACAGTTCTTCTTCAACAAGACAAGAAATTTCAAATACCATTTATACTGACGTGACAAAAGAAAATTACAAATACTATAATTGCGTAAGGAAAGCAGAATTAAACTCTAATACCAGAACACATGCCAGATGCTTTGTTGACTGAACCTGTAATGACGCATTATTTAGGATACTGAAATAAAAAGATACGGAGTTTATTACCTCATTTATATTGATGAAAATCACTCTAATCCTTACAATATATCTCTACCAGAACTCTCCAATATCACATCTCAGCAATCACTGCCTAATAGCACATCTCAACAAACACTCTCTGCTACAACACCTCAGCACAGACTACCCCGAGTCCTCAACAGGCACTGACTACTACGAGTTCTTAACAGGCACTGACTACGACGAGCTCTCGACAAGCACTGTGGAGGCGGCTTAATAATACTCTTTGGCGCAATCTCTGGCGCAGTGGCTCAGTGTAGCCACCTTTCATAGTATAACTGCAAATTAACGCTCTTACCTAAATCTAAATACTCAATCTACTGTTCTGAATAGTCACGACGAGTAGCTTGCCAAATGTAGGACAGAAAGTATCTTTCTATTCGGGCATTCACCTTCGTGTCAAGTCCTAATTAGAGACAAAAAATTTTAAGTATCTGATCTTAAAGTTTTCATAATTTTATGTTTCACCATCAAAGGGAGACCCTATATACTCGCAGTCGAGCGTAACGAGAGCGATCTTCCAAGAAACGCTTTTGAATCTGTTGCATATTCTCTTCAGCAAACTACGAAATGTTTTATTTTACATATTGAAACTTCTAGCGAAATAGTCTTAGCACAGCTGTTGGACGTCCATAGATACGTGATTTCAATCAGCTCCTGGCTTAAGTTGTGTACACGTTAAGGAGTTCATTTCTTAATGAAATTATCTACTCACATCACTACATATCTCGGCTGCTATGAGAAATGGTGACGTGTCACAGTGTTAAATGTTTCTGTATCGATTTTTACGATTTCAAATTTTTAAACCAAAAACATAAGAGAAATGAAATGCGCGTAACGGCTTTTAATTCGTCTGATTGTACCTAGTTTTAATTTGTACCTGGGACAACATCAATATTTTTTTCTCTGTATGTTTTTCATGCGGGTCACAGCATACGCGCTCTCATTATTAGTGACTGAAATGAGTAACAGCTCCAGTTGTGTGAAAATAGTTCAGAGTCAGCTACGGATGTCCTGGAGGCCGAAACCCTTTCTTTCACGAAATTTTTACGTTATAGTATTATGTAGTAGTCACTCACTAAAAGGACTGTTAGAAGTATCACCAATTAATTAGTGGTCTGTATCAGTCAAACTTGCACTGACTGTACCGCCCAAACTAAGCGCATTATATCATTTTAATTAAGTTGTTCCTGAATTTAATTAAAACTTTAATGCTCCGTTTTAGTTTCTTTGTAATGTGCCATGAAGTGACAGGATAATCTGTTGTTTTCGGTGTTCTCGGCTTGCTGTAGTGGAGTCTCCAACTCGCTGCTGCCGCTATATGGATATGCTACCTACTCATAATAATGACGGCGTTAGAAGCTAACACATTTTCTCATGAACAACTCAAAAATATTGCGGTATGTCGCCGGAGCTTTCGAGCAACTTAAATATGAAATTACTGAAACATCACAGTCTAATTCGGGATATGACAAGGCGTAGGAAACAGCAAACCAGGATCACAGTTCCGGACGATCGCAGAAACATAGCGCATTATACGGTGATGTAGAGTATTTATTAGGAACTCAACCAATTACACTAAAGAGCCCCTAACGTTACATTATTATTGTAGCCGTGTATTCTGGTCATCCAGGTATACTACACCAAGCATGCCTAAGTAGCCATATGGAAAGCTAATCTCACACTTTACACAAGTTCCATTGCCTTTGTTCTTAAATCAGCATCTCGAGATTAGCTCTTGCAATGATTGTATAAATTTTAAATTAAAAATACGCGACCTCACAATGTACATTACGCTTATTCCACTGTCGCAGTAATTCTTACTTGTAATACGGTGGCTCCACTGCCAAGTATCTACTGTCCCTTGTTCAGCAACCAAAATATGCGTGCAAGGTTTATTACGTAGTTTTTTTTTTTTTAAGCGACAAAATTTCTGCAACTGCAATTATTTATTTTACATGAGTAATCAACAAGCAGAAAAATTGAAAAATTCTTTACATTATACTTTTTAACGATACTGCTGGTAAGCTGGTTAGGCCTCGCTATTTACAGTTACTGCAGCATTTACAATGAATACGTGACAGTTCATTCATGAATTAAGGTCACGTCCTTTACATCTACTTCTACATACATACTCCTCAAGCCACCATACGGTGCGTGGCGGAGGATACGTTGTACCACTACTAGTCATATCCTTTCCTTTTGCAATCGCAGAGCGAGGGATCGAACCTACCAGTAACGAATCTTAACAACCGCCTCTGAATTGCTTCGGTGTCGTCCTCCTACAGTTCGACCTGGTGGGTATCTGAAACATTGTAGCAGTACTCACGAATTGGATTCGCATTAGTGTTCTATACGCAGTCTTTTTTTTTTTTACATATGAGCTGCGCTTCCTAATAAAATCGAAGTCGACATTTCGCCTTCCGGACTACCGTAATGTTACGCCTATATACTTACTGTTGCCAGTAGGTTTTTAAAGAACAAAGGCTCTGTTCATGTACTCAGTATCATTATTCAATGAGGTTTGTTTTCAGTTAATGATTTCCGTAAAATTGCATTTTTAATACCACAAAAAGCTCGGCATTTTTCACAACAGCTCTCCTAATTTAAAAGAGCAAAATACCAGTTGTGGAAAAAGGGGATCATGACTGTTGCGTATTTACCAGGTTAAGTAATACTGACAGTCTTTCTGCTGCTCACTGATTATTGCTGTTAGATCAGCCCCGCGGACGTACTCGTCTCATGAGTTAGGTAAGGAATAGAGCATTTTTCCTATATTGTTAACAATATTTATTTCTTTGCCCGCAATGTAGTTGTGATACAAACAAAAATTTCACGATAATCATATGCGCCTTATTACGTCAGTCGATAGTTTGGGGCATTAAAACTTTGCAATCAAATACTCGGTTCCGATGCACGCCATCACAGACAGAAACATTGTTTAAATACTTATAACCGTTCATAACAAATCTGATGTGCTCATATTACATTGAACTTCTGTTTTCGCAGGCCACAGTACTTCAGAGGTGGTGTGTGCTTCGTTCCCTTGTTTGTCTGTTCCTATCGTGGTTACTTTTCGTAGCGAGCGAGACAAAAATGATTGTATGCTTCGTCTAAGTGCCTTGGTCTCTCTTATCTTGCCTTTATCGTCCTTGCGCGAAATATACGACGTAGGGAGTAGAACTGATTTACAGTCCAAATGAAATATTGGGTTCTTTAAATCTGCCCAAGAGGTGTTTCGCACGAAAAATTCTGCTTTCTTCTTGCGATAAACTGAGGGTGTTCGTAACATTTTCCTCTATGCTATTCAGTTTTCATTTATTCATTTAATTAATCACGGCCACCACCACATCCAGACAGCTCAAGCTTTTCACGCGGAAATCCTTTAAGAATAGCGTCACCGGACTCGACAATTGGAATTTCGGCACCAGCATGTTACAGCTCTTGCCGCCGATCTCCGATCTCTTGCCGAATGTACACTTCATTATTATGACAAACGTTATAGCAGTACTCACAAGTACCAAGAACGTTGCAGGCTTGTTTGATTCGTGAGAGAATTATGAATGCTGGACGACTGAATTTGCCAATGTCCAGCTGAAGATTCAATCCCAGTCACAAAGTTCCCTTAGCGCTACTTTAGAGAAGGCGATAATTTAAGTCAGACTAGCGGTTTGCAGGGAGCCATTCTTCCCATGTTTCATTCGTGGACCTGAACACACAGACTAACAGAAAAACATCATCTTACAAGAGCTTTATAGTATATTTGAGAATACGAATGTAGCTCTCTAAGTACCAAGTTTTCAGGCATCGGCTGCGCTGGACATGAATGAAAACTTCTACACGGTCCCAGACTGGTCCATGACTACCTTAAGTGGGAGCACATATTGTAAAATTTTCTCTGAATTCCTGCCATGACAGTGGTAACTGTCGAAAGCTTGTTCTTGCTCCCGTCTGATCCGACAAGAGAACTGAAAACATTTCATGCAACAATGGTGTCGCCAGACTTCGTTCCCACAGACCTACTTAAGTTCACCAGGTACACCTGATGCAGCTGCAGACGCTAAGAGGATTACTTCGGTCAGCCGGGAATGTGTGCTGTGTGTGCGTGCCGAGTTTCACTTAAAACGTATCTGAAGCATTTACGTTGTGCTAGATATTCTCGAAATAATGATTTATTTATCTGGTAACCCCCCACCAGCTCCAAGGTATTTCCATCCCCTCTCGGGCATAAATAAATAATTCTTAGTGGAGAATGGTCGAAGTTATGCAGCAAGCTTCATAATCTGAATACTTTTTTCCAGTTATCTCACTCATCTGCATCCACGTAACTACTACGCCATTCACACTTAGGTTCAAGGTGGTTCGATAAACCCTCTGCCAGGTACTTATTTCTCTACCGTTCCACTGTCGAACAGCGTGCTGTACAATGTATTCTTAAATCTTTCCGTGTGAACTCCGATTTCCCCTATTTATCATGATTATGATTATTATTATTTCTCCCTATGTAGGTGGGTATCAACAAAATAGTGTTGCTTTCGAAGGAGAAAGTTGGTGATCGAAATTTCGCGAAAGATCTGGGCGCAAAGGAAAAAGCTTTTGTTTTAATGACTGCCATCCCAACTCCCTTATCTATATGGGATAGGCTCTCCCGTATTTTGCGATAATACAAAACGAGCTGTCTTTCTTTGAACTTTTTCGATGTCCTTCCTCCGTCTTATAGGAATCCCTTACCGCGCAGCAGTACTTCAGAAGAGAACGGACAAGAGTAGTGTAGGCAGTCTCTCTAGTAGACCTGTTGCATCTTTCAAGTTCCCTTCCAATAAAACGCAGTTTCTGGTTTATCTTACCCAGAAGATCTATATGATCGTTCCAATTTAAGTGTTAATAAATGTTATTTGTAGATATTTAGCTGAATACACAGCCCGTAATTTGTATGATCTATTGTGTAACAGGATAATTTGGAGTCAACTGCCGCTCTTAGCACCATACAGATACCTTATCTAAATCATTTTGCAATTGGTTTTGATCTTCTGATGGATTTACTAGACGGTAAACGATGGTGTGATTTACAAGCAATCTGAGAGCTGTACACATTGTTTCGTAACTCATTTACATAGTTAAGAACAGTAGACGGCCTACAACACTTCACCGGGAACGCCAGCTATCACTTCTGTTTCACTATATTATCTCCCGTCGATTATTATGATCTGTGACCTTCCTCACTGGAAATCACGAGTGCAGTCGCGCAACTGAGACTATACTCCATAGGCACGCAAATTGATTAGAAGCTGCTTAGAAGAACGGTGTCAAAAGCGTTCTCGAAATCTAGAAACATGGAATCAATCTGAGATTCACTGTCGATAGCACTCATTACCTGGTGTGAATAAGGACCAATTGTGTTTCACAAGAACGATACTTTGAGTCCGTGGTGACAATGTGTGAATAGATGGTTTCGTTCGAGATAATTCGTATTGTTCGAACACAGTATACGTACCAAAATCCTACTGCAAATCGGTGTCAGTGATATGCCTGTGTAATATAGCCAATTACTTCTATTCCCTTTCTTGAATATCGATGTGACCTATGGAACTTTCCATATTTTAGGTGTATATGATTGCTAGGTATGAAGCTATTGTATCAGCACAACAAACAATTAGCACGTCCTGGGCATTAATACGCCATCATGCTTACATGGAGAAGAGTCTAAGTCAAGGGTGAGAAACGCATGAGGGTTACATGTAGGGCCTGTAACAAAATAATTGAACAGCTCTAATTCTATACTAAAAATATCCATCTGACCACTATGATTAATATTCAAACACTAAATGTAGAGAGAATACTGTGTTGCGTATGCATAAAAGACAGAAAGGAGGGCATAGTGGGAAGGGAGAATATAGTTTAACCCATTAAAAGTGAAGTGCGTGCTGGCGACGAAGTTTCAAGAATGAGGCTAGAGCTGAGTATGGCGACTGTTTTTCAGTGTAACAGTAAGGATTACACGGTGAAATAACTTTTCTGACATATATACGTCTTATTTATCTTGATGAAGGCTCAAACGCGCAGTAGCCATTTTTTGCGATACACTCTATTGTCTAAGTATTCATGCTGACTGAATCGATGTATTATTTATGAGGTGAGATTCGTACCTAATCTCATTTCAATGATCGCATCGAAGCAAAGTGATTACGACTGGTAAGTTATCATAGCTGACATTTGGCTTCGAGTCCTGTTCACCACCTCATAATTTTTGTGAAGTGGGGTGAACTCAATCTCGAGAAGCGAATAATCAGCTGCTGAAATAAATGAAACAGCGACAGACATGCAAGCCACCGAAATGGAATCATGACTAAAGACCTGTACCTTGATGGGAGGCACGTGACCATTTTATTTATTACAGCCACTTGACATGAGGCTACAGTGGGTCATTGAAGGAATTTTTGTCAACTGTCCAGATATGCATCTGACATAAAACTGAGTACAACACAAATTCTAATCGAAGTCGTGGCAACAAGTGATGAGACCAAGTGCAAGGCAGCATTCTTTTCAAGTGATGCACAACTACGTATGTTGCCAGAGACTTAGCGTCCACTGAAATTAGCTGCCACTCTTAGCGGTGTGGGGCATCAGCTACGGGATCCGAGGATCGTTAATTGCGTTGTAAGGAACAGCAGAAGGGGAACTTGCAGGGGTAAAGGAACACTCTAAGGTACAAACGAGATGAGAGAGGACGTCTAGAGTAAGCGTTATGTGCAAGTGAAAATATGAACACGAAATACGAGAAGACCAAGGACGATATCAAACGCACGGAACGACTGATGAAGCACAAAATAGCTATGGCATACGAAGCGTGAAACCTTTGCACTACACAACAACACAGAGCCCGTTAATACAAATTCTCTGTTAGTAACTTCCTGTTCACTGCGATAGTTAGTATTTGGAAGAACAAAGTGTGCCTGGCGGTAAGTTGTACAGTGAATACGCTGCTTGGTGTCATGCTGGCCCTATGAACAGTTATGTCACTGGTGGTCTTCACCTCTAGTTGCAGTGTCTTACTGCGTCAACTGGTGGAACAGTGAGACGAGCTACTCAACCCAGGCCATTACACGAGAGTATCATTGCACACATCGAGTAAGTCGATAAATCGAATCATATCTGTTAGTTGCCACTTCTCCTATTGTTTCATTTTCTTCGTCAACTTTCACTACAGTACAATTCTCTCTAAAATCACTTTTATAACTTCGCGGCATGTTTCTCATCAGTGTTTCGTACCTTTGTTTCATTATCGCTGAACAAAAACTTTAAGTTTTTTGATTTTCCATTATATTTTCTTCTCAGTCTCGCCTGTACAACGTTCTGAGACTAAATCGCTGCAGGGTAACGGCAGAAAGGTTTCCGAGCTCACAGGTGATGGTTCAGCGACCGTTGTCAATCTGGGCACGTGTTCCATCTCTACGTCTCGCACGCGATGAATTTTAACACGAGCGCTTCTGTTCGAGGCAACTTCACTATTCAGCTTACCGTTTTTTCTACGGGCACCACGGAGGAAACTTATTGAAGAAGCTAAGATATATACAGAGTTGCAATGCCCTGAGGAGCAGAATGGAGCGTCGAGTTTCTCCGTCAGTCTTCAGTTCCATATCGTTCACATCAACAGAATACGATCTAGTCTAATTCTTTTAGATGAATATTATACTGTCAAGATTGTGCACAATGTTCTTTGTAGACGACCTATTCGATTGTTATCGTCTAAAATATTATCTGCTGGCGTATCGTTCTGCTACTCTGCGTAGCTATTTCTGCAGAAATCATGCATCTCATTTCAGTTGTCGTTACGCTTGCCTATTCATCCTCCTGCGTAGCGCGCAAGCCTTGTTTAATGATCAGTCATTAAAAATTCCCTCCTAGTAACGGGAATAGCTCTAATAGTTCGGCATATAGCGATCAAATAAAGGCCTAAAACCATCATTCAACAAATACTAATGTACTTGCAATTTTTACGATCCATCATATCATTGGTGGCAAATGATCCCTTACTGTTAGTGAACCAATAATTATATAGAGTAGAATGGCCACTGCTGCCAGGCAACAACACAGATGTCAATGTTCATGGGCTATAAAAGCAGATTCAAATGGTTCAAATGGTTCAAATGGCTCTGAGCACTATGGGACTTAACATCTGTGGTCATCAGTCCCCTAGAACTTAGAACTACTTAAACCTAACTAACCTAAGGACATCACACACATCCATGCCCGAGGCAGGATTCGAACCTGCGACCGTAGCAATCGCGCGGTCCGGACTGCGCGCCTAGAACCGCGAGACCACCGCGGCCGGCAAGCAGATTCATTTTCTTTGTGTTACAATTGAACTTATTTATATGCCACAAACAGCGACAATATTTAAGGTTTGTTAACTTGTTAACACTATACCATCAAAAACGGTTAAACACTGTTAATGGTAGCGTTTCGTACATATAGCCTCCACTTATGAATGTTATCAGCTGGACAGAAAAAGTGAACTCTCAGACTGAGTGACGTAATTTCATGGAGTATGTGTCAGCCTGCCAAGACTACGCACGTGCCAAACACGTTCTTTGCGGCAGAGGCTGTGGGAGTCAGTCAGCATCGAGGCAACTTGACCCGACTGACGCACGAGTGAGTGGTCCCACCGGTCTTCACATCCACACCAGGGTCAGCTTCGCCAGCTTCCCTGCTTTGGTTACGTCTGTGGGTAGACTGGACTCCAGCCTCGAATTTCAGCGATCATGACGTCCTTGCCTCGCACACAATATTTTGCAATGCGTAGGAGACACTTTTCTTGTCGTGAGGTTAGAGCTTAATAATTTGTTGACAGCAAAGCTATTGGAAGGGGGTTTAACCACGGCTGTAGCACGCGGACAGCTGACCAACTCGTTCCCAGGCGCCTGACTATAGCTAACTGCCCTTTGTCAGAGTCGCTTATGTTAGTGGATTTCCCAACTTGCGGCCCATACCGTCGTCAGAATGATTCCCCATTCGCCTCCGCTCCGCTTACACGGGGTGTTTCACACTTTCTATTATAGGCTTTTACGGGTTGTGGAGTAGATAAAGTTTTAACAATGTCTGTATCTACATCGACACTTCGCAATCCACTTATGCGCGTGGCAGAGGGTACCGCGTACCGCTACTTGTCACTCCCTTTTCCGTACCACTTGCAAACAGAACGAGGGGAAAATGACCGTCTATATACCTCCGTAGGAGCCCTAATTTCTCTCATCTCACATTCGTGGTCCTTAAGTGCAATGTATGTTTGAGGCAACAGAATCTTTCTGCAGTCAGCTTCAAATGCCCGTTCTCTAAATTTTCTCAATAGCGTTCTTCGGAAAGAATGTCACCTTCCCTCCAGGGATTCCCAGTTGACTTCCCGAAGCATATCCGTAATACCTGCGTGTTGTTCGAACTTACCATTAGCAAATCTAGCAGCCGCCTCTCAATTATTTGCATGTCTTAACAATAAGTCCATATCCGGAAATTTACGATTCGGATGTAAAATATGTTCAAAGGTCAGATCACTTTTGGATATCCCCCTTCAAGGTACGCACAAAACTCAGATGAGGGCTCAGTGTCACTTCCAGCTGTAGTTATGACATCCTGTATCATTTTCGTCCGAGTACAAGAACGGCTGCGACAAACTGTTACATTTATCGTGTTTGAGGATCAGTCAATTTTTTCAGAAGACTCATAGTCACCAGTGACCGTGAAAATTATTAATTTCCGGTATTGCAATTTCGGCCTTAAGGTCATTATCAAGTGGTCTACAGCAAGAGGTCTACAGCAAGAGAAAAAAGATTAACAGAGTGTATACATAAATGACATTAATATCATACATGCCAGTTACATTACAAAAAATGCCATAAATAATTACCCTGTGCTTTAGCACCCATGTACACATGTCATTGTCATTTGTACGTTGAGCATTTTAACTTCAACAATACTCAACATTAAACAACTGAGAGGCTACGCACATAGTGAAAATAACATGTATTAATACACTGTTGCCTAATTAACATCGATAACTTAACTATTACTAAATCACTATTCTCTTACACCTTGTACAGAAAAACTCTTGTAGCTTGCAGGGAACACTTTCACAAGACGTATTTTTTGCTCTCGTCAGAGATTCTAAGTTCCAGAGTAAATACTTGTCATCACAGTACCTTAAGGTCAGTTTTACATTCGTTGACAGAAATCAGCTTTGTATATTACGACACAGTCATATGGTATACGGCAAAGCTTTCCAAACTGTGTGCCCTAACACCACTGCGATGTTGAGTGACAGGATCAGTGGTGTCGCGAGACTAGTAAATTCAGATTTGTAATGCTCGTCCAGCCCATTTGAGCCACTAAATTCCTTGAAGTATTCTAAAGTTTTGTATCTATGAAAGTTGTTTAATGTATAATTGCACTCTACTTATAAATCAGATATAAAATTGTTTTAAAATAGCGACAATAGAATTTCTTTTATTAATGTTAGTGAGCGGGTGTCTCGAGGTACTATATGTATTAGAGGAGTGTCGTCATGAGAAAAAGTTTGGAACGTTCTAGTATAGACTACGAGATACGAAATGTATTCATTATCACTGCGGCGTAATGGTAATCTCGACTTAAAAAGGACGTTGTTCTTCACGTAGAGGACTGCTCTACACATTGCACATGCCATGGACTGCTATATAGCCCATATTGTCACCATCGTTTGCGCACCGTGCAACGGAAGACTTGGACGTGATCTGATCTTAGAAACTTATGTTAGAGTCACACGGTACATCACCGGATATGGATTTCTTATTAAGGCTTTTGTCTGCTAGGTCCCCTCTGCAACTGTTAGAAGTCTGTAATAAGAATTGCGGAACAACCCGTACACTTTCCTTACTTCGTGCAACGGCACCAGGCGTGTATCAGTCCAGCGGCGAGCCGTCGTCTCAATGGTTTGACCTATCAGTGATGCACTTCGGAACGTTCGCGAAAGGTCTCTTACTAACAAGGAAGAAAAAGCTAGTAATTCCTCCGTTGTTCCAAACCTATATAACTGTGACGTGGTTAGAGAAGCTACAGATAATGAAAATTTCACGCAAAATGAGGTAGCCATGAATGCTTCGGAGCACTGGTTGATCATGTCCTTTCTCCTTACCATCAGATCTCTTCATTAATGTAATCTACCTTTGTCGAACGAACTACCAAGTGGCCCGTGTCTGATGCAAAATCAGGCTACAGTCAAGAAGAGATAAGCCTTTCCCATCTTCGGATTACATTCCGTTAGGCGTATCTCGGCTGTCTCCCCTCCTGTCCAACAATAAACCCTTTACCCTCTTGCTGTCTATATTCTCCCATCTTCCGTAATACCCATATTTTTCCCTTCTTCTCTCCTAGTAATCTTATTATTTTTCCAGGCCGTCTCCTCGTCATGAATTTCTGTTACTATATCGTAGCTTCAATCTGAGTGATGTGCTGTGTTACGGTAATAGTGATAATGAAACCTAATTCAAGTACGACACATGTTGACATGGTAACTGCAAATCTCTAATAATTCCTGATTAGATGCAGACACTAATAATCTGAGTAAAATAACTCGAACAATGAAAAAAGTAATGGAGTGTACAAACGATTTATTTTAATAATAGACTTCTCTCTTTAAAACAAGATGCAAGCGTAGAACATGTCAGATCGGTCGAATGCTCAACAATAAAAACTGTATTATATGGAACCATAAGGCCCCAACAAAACGAAGGAAGGTTTTCACTTGCGACAGGTTTCAGCAGAACGTAGTTTCAGTCACTTAATTTTCACACTATTAAGTTGTTTCGTTACCTCTAAACTTGTACTAGAAGAAGGCTCAATAAAGGTAAGGCATTTCGACAACAGCCTTCAACACAGGCATTATTACGGAAACTATCGACCCACTGCGACCAAGCGGTGAAAAAGCAATTCTCATGACAGTTAACATTTGTAGCAGCCCACATTTCATATTAAGTCATCGACTTTCGACGCCGACAGTGCGAAATGTGAGCAACAGAGGATTTCATCCATATGATATTTCTAGGTTTATATATTAAACTAACCATGGCGTTAATGTATAATCACATTATATAATCAGAAAACCGATCTACTGCTTTTTCTTGAACGACTCTAGTAGCTTGTGGAAACTGGTTGGGTGGAAACTTTCATGAGAAAACAATACTGGATACGTGCCGGGTAGATGTGGAAAAATACCGCTCAGGCAGTGACACGATAAGGAACAAAGGCAGCCGAGAGATGGGCACCACAGCACCTACAGGCCGTTAACTGATCAGTTTACGCTGTGTTTAAGTAGTAACAGTAACATCTCACTGAGTATAAGGTCTTAAGGAACTCGAAATGGATTCTAAATGTCTTAGCCTGAGCGGTACCCAGTTAAATGACACTACGGAAATAGGTTATAAGTAGATATAATAATGCCTATGTATCTAGATATTTTCTGGATAATATGCGAAAGTAATTTTTGTAGATGGGATAGTAACAGCTGCTACTAGAAGCAGCCAAATTATTACTGAGAAAAAAAAGATTGCCAGTATTAGACATTGTACGCATAAAGAAAAAGTCCAGTAATAGTTTCGAAAGCGGAAAGCTGACATTCTTTGGGTGTATGAGTACAATGAAACAATATCCAGCCACTCTTCACTGTGATCTTACTTTAAAGGAAAGCCGTGTTAGGTATTGGAACCTCTACGAAATGAGTATGTTAATAAGGACACTAATTTGACGCACCAGTGACTATGAAGGAGGAAGATGGTATGTTATTAAGTTCTACAAAACATACGGTACAGAGAAGAATTTCAGGTCAGATTTTTACGTATTTGACAGTGAGTCGAACGACGAATTTTTACCCAAATTTTCCTTAGAAGAATATGAACCATATGTCAGTTGCGAAATTCAGTATTACAGGCTTATAGGTTTCCAAGTAGTTCAGATAATTGTACTTTTAGTGCTAATGCCCTGTTGGACGTTCAGAACTTATTTTACCAATGATGTGTGTACTACACTACTGGCCATTAAAATTGCTACACCAAGAAGAAATGCAGATGATAAACATGTATTCATTGGGCAAATATACTAGAACTGACATGCGATTAAATTTTCACGCAATTTGGGTGCATAGATCCTGAGAAATCAGTAACCAGAACACCCACCTCTGGCCGTAATAACGGCCTTGATACGCCTGGGCATTGAGTCAGACAGAGCTTGGATGTCGTGCACAGGTATAGCTGCCCATGCAGCTTCAACACGATACCACAGTTCAAGAGTAGTGACTGGCGTATTGTGACGAGCCAGTTGCTCGGCCACCATTGACCAGGCGTTTTCAGTTGGTGAGAGATCTGGAGAATGTGCTGGCCAGGGCAGCAATCTAATATTTTCTGTATCCAGAAAGGCCCGTACAGGACCTGCAACATGCGGTCGTGCATTATCCTGCTGAAATGTAGGGTTTCGCAGGGATCGAATGAAGGGCAGAGCCACGGGTCGTAACACATCTGAAGTGTTACGTCCACTGTTCAAAGTGCCGTCAATGCGAACAAGAGGTGACCGAGACGTGTAACCAATGGCACCCCACACCATCACGCCGGGTGATACGCCAGTATGGCGAACACGAATACACGCTTCCGAAGTGCGTTCAACGCGATGTCGCCAAACACGAATACGACCATCATGATGCTGTAAACAGAACCTGGATTCATCCGAAAAACTGACGTTTTGCCATTCGTGCACCCAGGTTCGTCGCTGAGTACACCATCGCAGGCGCTCCTGTCTGTGATGCAGCTTCAAGGGTAACCGCAGCCATCGTCTCCGTGCTGATAGTCAGTCCATGCTGCTGCAAACGTCGTCCAACTATTCGTGCAGATGGTTATTGTCTTGCAAACGTCCCCGTCTGTTGACTCAGGGATCGAGACGTGGCTGCACGATCCGTTACAGCCATGCGGATAAGATGCCTGTCATCTCGACTGCTAGAGATACGAGGCCGTTGGGATCCAGCACGGCATTCCGTATTACCCTCCTGAACCCATTAATTCCATATTCTGCTAACAGTCGTGGGATCTCGACCAACGCGAGCAGCAATGTCGCGATACGATAAACCGCAATCGCGATAGGTTACAATCCGACCTTTATCAAAGTCGGAAACGTGGTGGTACGCATTTCTCCTCCTTACATGAGGCATTACAACAACGTTTCACCAGGCGACGCCGGTCAACTGCTATTTGTGTATGAGAAATCGGTTGGAAACCTTCCTCATGTCAGCACGTTGTAGGTGCCGCCACCGGTGCCAACCTTGTGTGAATGCTCTGAAAAGCTAATCATTGCATATCACAGCATCGTCTTCCTGTCGGTTAAATTTTGCGTCTGTAGCACGTCATCTTCGTGGTGTAGCAATTTTTATGGCCAGTAGTGTATTTCAACAAAATTAGTGGATCTACAACAACCTACACGTCTGCCCCAAAAGCCAGTTTTTCGTACTCAGCTTAGTTGTAGGACTTCTGAACACATCATGGTGCACAGAGTTTCTTACAGTGAAGGCACTGTATTTATTGACAAAGCGAGCCATTGCCTCGGTCCTACCAGGAACTAACACTGTCACGTGACTAGGTTCAGTTACAATCCAGTACCCACGCAGGGCATCAGCGTGCAGACGTATAGCATGGGGCAGCGCTCTTCTTTTAAGGCTACTGGCGTGTGTACTGCTGCTAGATTCCCCTCTCGGTTCTCGGTCGTAAACATGACGGCGTTGCCATCCTAGCCAGATCTTAAGGTCGCTTTGCCAGTTAATACTCTAATGTTTTCCGGACAGTATTATACGTGAGACGTGTCCGACTTACCGGATCTGGAGAGCTTGTCAACGGACTCAAAGCGGCCCTCCACTTTGGAACGCAGCGAGTCCAAGTCGAAAGGCGCCACGAAGCCATGGTCCACGCTGCGGCTCTTGCTCCTGCAACACAAATGGAAGCCCACAGTCGCAAAGCGGCACAAATATGCAAATCTTGTGCGTAGCGCCTCAACTCCAGCATAATACGTGCTCGATAACCCAGCAACAACTTCTCAGATTTTAAGGAGGCGATGAGTTACAGCTTTAAAGTATCTCTGAAAAATCATTATTTGGCACGAGAACAGTATGTCACTTTATTAGAACTACCGGTTTTTGTAGGGCAACAGACCGTCGTCATGTATAGAAAACATCAGTTACAAAACATGCGTTCAGTCATGATCATTTGTGTCTAGGCCACGTGCTTCATCCTGCAAACATATTGCCTTTTGTTGGAATCGAGCCCTTTCCTGAATTTTGTAATTTTTATGCATTTAATGTTTAATGTGTACCTAGTTAGACGGTTACGACAATTATGGAAATGTAGTTCCACCTGGAGCAAACACAAATTATTCTTGGTGAACACATAAATGTGTTTCGTTTAATTTTCATTGCCGCCAGTGGGTTCATTTACTTTATGTAAAACACGTGAAACTTTTGCATGATAATGTACACAATTTTGGGATTATGGTATTCATATTCCTAACACTATTAACAAAAATTTCTAACTCAGTATCACATTGGTGTTTGTAAGGCTGTCTATCAATTGCAGTGCAGCTGATATTTTGCTCCAGTTTGTCATCTGCAATTTATCGGTTTTTATAAGTAGTGTATTACATACATGGTGATTCCGTGATGCTAATACAGAGTTTCAGTAATGATGAAGTGTAAATTTATCAATTTTATGGACTTTCAACTATCTTACTAAATCTTTTTCACATGGTTTGTTTACAGCATGCTGACATATCTTGCACGGTCTTTGGAAATAATGCAAGTAATATCTGCATACCCGAAATTTTTATATAACGTGAATACCCATTGCTGTAATTATCTTTCTCCATCTTTTTCATAACAGGAAAGTGAATTCTTTTATTTAGAATTTCTTTACTCAGCTAACACTTAACAACCACTTAATCATCATCGTGTGAAGTGTAGTGCCGAACAAAATCACTATCTGTAAAACGAAGCATTCATCGTCATCAGCTCGGAACATCGGAACGTAATGACTGTGTCAGTTGTGTCTTTACTCCAAGGTAGTTCTTCATTGGGTGTTCACGTGGTATGTTTGATTTGTAAGATGACACCATTATTTCACGACGAATGTTCGCAGACCTCGAGAAAAGCAGTACTGACAAACTTAAATTCCAGATTCAAAATGGAATGTTAAATACGGAGACATTCTCTAAAAACACGTATCTGAAACACCATAAAATACTGTTTAGCTGCTCAGTATGCAATTATTAACACTTTTTTCTCATTTATGGACTTAACAAACGATTACTGATAATTTGTTCTGATTATAACTTCGAATGTGTTCCGCAAGTGATTTATACTGAATCTTACTGCGGAATACTAAGTAGTCCAAAAAGAAACAGTCCATGTGATTGTGCAATAAAATGAGAAATCCAGAGAGATCCTATTCTTTTACAGTGGAGCAGCTACAATTACTTAAGGATATATTTATTCTTAAATTTTGTATTTATTGCTGCGTAATCTTAAGGCGGCCCCCGTCCACTGGACCAATGTACCACTTGTAAATGAACTTCGAAATGCACAACAGAAATGCAACATTATCAAGACGTTCCACAGGAACCTTCTAACACAATTTGATGAGATACCAAACGCAGTTTCTAAATCTGTCAAAGCCATTAATTCGTATTCACAGTCCTAATGGAACTACTAAGAAATAAGGTATTATACGCTATTAGTCTTAAGTATGCCTTACCTCGAACAGGTAGGAATAACTTACGGTGCTCTTTTAAAGAAATGCGCGATTTTGTTCTATAGTCAAAGACAACAGTGTTGCTTTGGACTGTATGCATCAGTACACATATGGACCTCACACACGAAGCACGATTATGGTCTTTCGAAATCTGATCTACATTTACATGTATACCTCACAAGATACTATGCAGTGCATAGCGGAATTTACGCTGTGCCATTGCTGATGTCTCCCTTTCTTGTTCGAGAGGTAAACGGAGCGAGCAGGAAGTGATAGTCCGTATACATCTTTACAAGCTCTAATCTCCCTTTTATTTTGTTGCTATGGTATTTTGAAAATATGAACTCTAGATGCAGCAGGATCGTTCTGCCGTTTGTCGCAAATGCTGGTGCTCTGCAGTTCCTCAATGACGTTCCGCAAAATAAGATAGTCTTCTTCCCTCTAAGAATTCCCATTTAAACTCACAGAGCATTTCCGTAACTCTCGCATACTCATCGAACCGAGCGGTACCGAGTCTAGCACCACGCCTCTGGACTGCATCGATATCTTCCTTTAATCCGACACATTTGGGCACCCAAACGAGCAGTTCTCAACAGTGAGTCACTGAAGTATTCTGCAGGCGGTTCTCGCGAAGTGTACTTCTACTTCCCAGAACACCCCCAGTAACACACAGTAGCCCATTCGCCTTCTCTACAACTAGTCATACGTATTCGTGTTATTTGATGTCACTTCGTTATGCGTGAATATGCAATCGACGAGAAAAATCAAGCAGCATACATTCAAACTATATTCGAATATTAATGGAATGTTTCTCCTCTCTATCTTCCTCCACTTTAATTTATTACCGTTTAAAGAAAGCTTCGAGTCATCGCACAGACCTTCTGTCGAAGACGTTCTCATCAACCCATCTACCCTGACTCGGCGACGGCACTTTCCCTGGCTGCCTATCCTATCAGACATACCGTTTGTCTACATGGAAACTGGGAACGTCCTATCGCACTTTCCAGGGGCCCTCATGACGTCACCATTATCTCTGAAGAGAGTCCTATCTTTCAGGACAACGTACTGGGTTCTGCTACTCATCTCGGCCGAATTTACTCCCAGGCCATCTGGGCTTCGTGTAGCCTATGTCGGGCAAGCACCATCAAAATTTGAAGTAAAAGAAGTATTTCGTTTTATACTGCGGTGCGGGCGCCTTGCAATCGGGAGGGGGGGGGATGGAGGACGGGGGAGAAGGGGGGAGAGAGAGAGAGAGAGAGAGAGAGAGAGAGAGAGAGAGAGAGAGAGACGTAATTATTTTTGTACGCTGAATTATTCAGTGAGCAGCTCGTGCTAAGTACGTCAGCGTTCACCTCTCAAACCACGCGCTCCTTCGCTTCAAACTCCCACCACATCTTGGAGACAAAATGCAGTTTGAAGTGACTTCAATTTTGTAGAAAGCTGATTTGTTTCATAACTCATTCCTTCCAATACAGGACCCATAAAATATTTCGTCTTCCTATCTTCAAGAGGCTGATTCTTTAGTGCTTGAAGCCGCGAACAAAGACATTTGCAGCTAACTTATTCGTTGCGACAATATAGCAAGAAACGCGCAAGGTATCTTACGATCCACAGGGTGTGACACACAGCTTTGTGACTCGTAAAGCCACAACAAGGTCACGTGACCACCGCGAGCGTTTTAGCGGGAAACTCGGAAATGAAACAAATAAATACGGATGTATTTTCATGAAAATATTTTCGTTGTAATTATTATAAGAGTATCAACTAGAAATACTCTAATACTCTGGCCTTGCTTTTGTATAATTATGACGCATGTATTCATTGTAGCGTAATACACAGAACTGGCATGGAAATTACGTTGATAAAAATGCGACAGCGAAATATTGCTCTCTTTGCAATAACACGTTATTGTTATTGTATTTATTCTGTAATCTGCTACTAAAGAATGCTGTAAAATAAGAACTAATCGAAGTAATAATAAACGCCCAAGAATTAAAAGAAACTTTTTTTTATCTCTCCTATTCATTACACCAAATTGTACAGTGAAAATTTATACACTCGAGTAACAGAAGTTAAACGCTATGTGATAGGCTTTTAAAGCAAAATGTTGTTTTCGCAGGTTATTCATTATAAAATTTTCTCTGGTATTGCCCGCTTTACAGGCCCACCCTAGGGGCCTACACAACCCGAGTACAGCCCTTCTACTCACCATTACAGTTAAAACGTCTTAGAGCAATCACATATTCAAGGACTTCTTCCGTACGCTCAACACTGTGTTTACAGTCCACAGTGAGATGTGGTGTCTAACTCCTTCCAGTGCTCTAGACATACACAAAGCGCCTGTAGGCCTGCATCTGCAGTTTGTAGGATAATACTGAATAATAATGACTAGGTTTTCACTGAAGTACTTTTTTGTCATGTGAAATTAAGTGAAATAGGTGAAGAAGGCATTATCAACTTAGTTCCATGAGAAAATCAGGACAGGAAGTGGAACTAGAGACATTAGGGGAGTAACTCGGAAATGATTTTCATTAGTCCACTAAGGTCGAGAATGAGCTTATGCCTCCTCCATTACATGGCAAATACCATTCGGCAAGATCAATGGGCGGAAAATTCAAGTCTTCAAATAAACTGGCGTTCACTAGGCAGAATAAAGGTGACATGACAAGATACTCTTGGTTTATGGAAAGTTGTGAAAAACCACTGCCTACGACTTTTTCTGTTTGAATGGAATGTAACTCACGAAGGAGACCTCAGAAATAATATGAAATTACGAATGAGAGGAGTCTATAAACACGTTGTTGTGTTGTGTAGCTGACAACGTAGGAACATTTTTAACCTAGGTTAGAAGGCTGGTGAAAGCTGCTTGTTACGAGCACATTTAAGAGCGAAAAGCTACTGCAGATATCAATCTCTGGAACATTTTCACCTCTGCCAATGCTAATAGATTTTGATGAAGCAATCTGTCTGAAGTACCAAGAAACTTTGAATACTGTCATCGAAGAGGCTTTTGATATTAACAAGCTTCAGATGATGACCAGTAGATTGAATCTGGATTTGCTGAAACATCTTGCGCAGTATTAGAATGGGAGTGTCTAGCTCACAAATTTAACCCTGAGAAGACAGCAAGAGAACTGTCCGGTAAACTTTGACATGGGATGCCGAAGAAAATGCTTGAAGAGAGGGAGGCGTGCTTAAAAAGACCAAAACCTATTGAAGACCTTGAAAGTATGCTACCAAGCGTCTTTAATAGGAACACTATACGCTCAAGGCCTTGGAAGAAGAAATACGAAAAAGTAAGAAGAATCCAGATACTGCGACACATACGCGAAGATGGATCTTTCGAAATAACAGATCACATTCTAGGAAGAAGTTGAAGAAAATTCACAAACCATTTTCCAGATGCTACTACTTAGCAGCATATTAACAACATCAGTGAAACAGCAACAGAGCCAAGATAACACGTTACAAGGTGGTGCTCCTTTCCTAAATCAATTTTTCTAAGGATGGAATACGATAATAAGCGAAAACCGATAGCCATGAAGTATCCACTGCTATATTCGGCGTGGAAAGTGTCAGTTGTGTGCTCGGGCAGCTTTACGCCATGTGTGCGCTAATCTGAAACTCGGTAATCACAGCTAATCCGCGTATCAGGCGTGTGGGTGGTGGCTACAGTTAATCGGCTCTGTTACGATAAACGACGCGTCCACCAGTGCTGGGTCTACAGCACGCTGCCGGATGAGACGACTGAACTGTCGTCGTCTTCTGTGGCAACACATTTTCCCGCGAAATGGATTATCGGACGAAGTGGCGCTGCAGTTGAGGTGTTTCATTCTCATTCAGGAGGAACTAGGTTCAAATTCTCGTGCAGCCATCCAGATTGAAGTCCCCCTTGCTTTCCCTGTATCATCTTAAACGAATCTCGTGCTCACAGTTATTTTGTTATGTAGCGTTCCCTTTCGTTGTTAAGAATCACTTTAACCTTTTATTCTTTGTATCTCTGTACCTCAACTTAACGTTTTTTTACGGTAATTTTTATTTTGTTTACATTTTTTTATACCATATGCTTTCTGCGATCGTGAGCGCTAATAAACATGAAGTAGTGGATCCTAACCCAAACAGTAATATACAATACGTGATCAAAAGTATACGGACACCCCCAACATACGTTTTTCTTATTAGGTGCACCGTGCTGCCACCTACTGCCAGGTGCTCCATATCAGCGACCTCAGTAGTCATTAGACATCGTGAGAGAGCAGAATGGGGTGCTCCGCGGAACTCACGGACTTCGAATGTAGTTGGGTGACTGGGTGTCACTTGTGTCATACGTCTGCACGCGAGATTCCCACACTCCTAACCATCCCTAGGTCCACTGTTTCCGATGTCATAGTGAAGTGGAAACATGAAGGGACACGTACAGCACAAAAGTGTACAGGCCGACCGCGTCCGTTGACTGACACGAGACCTTCGATAGCTGAAGAGCGTCGCAATGTGTAATAAGCAAACAGCTATCCAGACCACCACACAGGAATTACAAAGTACATCAGGATCCACTGCAAGTACAATGAGAATTAGGCGGGAGGCGAGAAAACTTTGATTTCATGGTCGAGCGGCTGCTCATAAGCCACACATCACGCAGGTAAGTGCCAAACGACTGCTCGCTTGGTGTAAGGAGCGTAAACATTGGACGACTGAACAGTGGAAAAAAACGTTGTGTCGAGTGACGAATCACGGTATACAATGTGGCTATCCGATGGCAGGGTGTGGGTTTGGTGAATGAATGCTCGGTGAACGTCATCTGCCAGCGTGTGTAGTGCCAACAGTAAAATTCGGAGGCGGTGGTGTTATAGCGTGAACATGTTTCTCGTGGAGGGGTCTTGCACCCCTTATTGTTTTACGTGGCACTGTCACAGGACTGGCCTACATTGATGTTTGAAGCACCTTCTTGCTTCCCACTGTTGAGGAGCAATTCGGGGATGGCGATTGCATCTTTCAACACGATCGAGCACCTGGTCATAATACACGACCTGCGGCGGAGTGGTTACACGACAATAACATCCCTGTAATGGACTGGCTTGTACGGAGTCCTGACCTGAATCCTATGGAACACCTTTAGGATGTTTCGGAAAGCCGACTTCGTGCCAAGCCCCACCGACTGACATCGACACCTCTCCTCAGTGCGGCACTCAGTGAAGAATGGCCTGCCATTCCCCAAGTAATCTTCCAGCAACTGACTGAACGTATGCCTGGGAGAGTGGAAGCTATCATCAAAGCTAAGGGTGGGCCAACACCATATTGAATTCCAGCTTACCGATGGAGGGCGCCACGAACTTTTGTGTCATTTTCAGCCAGGTGTCCGGATACTTTTGATCACACAGTGCACATAGACGCATTACGTCGGCACGCTCGAACCAGTACCAGAGAGCTACTTAATGTCTGTGGATTGCTGTAAAACAGTTACTTAGTTCAACCTCCCTGGTCGAGTACAGAAATTCTATTTTTTGTCAGTGAAGAGGATATGTGCTGGACAGCTCTAAGCGGAAGTTTTAATTTAGTTCTGGATATTTCGAAGTGCATACTACGTTGGACGAATGCAATGCTGAATTTCTGCCATTGCGGTTACGCGCGGGACTAATTTTGTTTGTTAGCAGAAAACAAACTGCGTGTTTTTGCGCGCAAACAATTGTTTCTTTTTACCTCTTGCTGTTCATATCCGCGCTATATTCACTGCAAATAATTTTGGTCACCGTTTCGAGTAGCTTGAGGAAAGACAATTAAGTTCTTACTTCATTCCCGTACTAAATGCGCGCTGCTGAGGATAACGAAAATAACGCATTATTGATATAGCCGTCGAAACATTTCAACGTTTTCCACTGCGCTTACGTACTTTTGTCGTTGTTACAAAGAACGATGGTGACTAGAAAGGAATTAGATGGCACCATTGCCTGAAATCATCTGGTTAACTACAGAACATCTATATCCATACGGTGAAATGAGGATTTAAACCCCGCCTCCAGAGAGTCGAATTCATCGTCTTAAAAATAGACCTATCTTGCTCTGTACTGCGTCCTGGAAGAGCAATGAGTATGGCGTGGATTGATTTCTAAAAATATAACCTAATTAACAGATACTTCAGAATCTAACATTGTCTGAACAGAATCTTAAAACAATGTAGGAGCTACAGTTCATTTCATCAGAAACAGATGCGCTGAGTAGGGACTAATTATACGGATTTCGATTCTCATAGCTACTGTTTCTTCATTTAACTACAGAAAAGCACTTCCCAAAGCTTTTGTAAGATTAGTAATATAAAAGTCTTGTTAAAACCTGAAGCTTCGCGGTCTGCTTATAAGCATCTACCACAGTTAGTTCCAGTCCAGACAAATATTTAAAACCGTAGCGGTAATTTCAGATCATCATATTAGACCCTCTACAGCATGAAAAGGATGATTCAGTCACATGTTGAGCGAAGTATACATGAGAAAAATTTAAACTGAAATTAGAAAAAAAAAATACATTTTGTCTACGGAGAAGAGTGAGTGTTACGTTATACAAATTATTTACTCAGTAAACACCACCTATGACGTATAGGACCTGAAGATGGTCGAAATTGGTAATGAGTATTATATTAGAATGTAATTTCGTCTAAAACAAAAAGTATATGTAACTGTATTACCAAGCAGCTTGCGTCAAGGTGCCGTTTTTTTTTTTAACAAATTAAGATATTCGTTCATACACTATACAGGTTTCTTTGCCGAACAACAAATTACACACAAAATTTTACGCTCTCCTGCGCCAAAATTATACCCATCATTTGCGAGTGTACGTAAAATCACGTATCACATTCCATTTTGCCGTCAGTTTATGAACATCAGACTAAAATTTCTGCTCTGGTAAACACATTTTCTTTGTCCGTAGAAAGTTATAGGATGCAGTCCATCCGTGGAGCTGTTCCTTAGTGTGTTTCTCGAAGTGTTTGGAACACGGATCTCCTACACATACATACAGTAATTCTGTTTGTATTACCAAAAACATCTGCTACAAGTGCAACTCGTGTAGAATTGCTCTCGACAAAAAGTATTTTTTTTTAGCTTCTTATTGGAATTTGATGACATGATAGGCAGTATACTATGAGAACACTACAGCTTGCACACGTAAACCCATGAAGAATGATTAGTCCTGTGACGGATCTTTATTCCACTTCGTTATCTGTGGCAGCCGTAAGACTTTAGTAACCTATGTTGTCGCTGTAGGCGAGCGGTTAAGTTCGGAGTTCTGATCTGCAGCCCCAGTTGCTGACTGCTTAACAGAGGCAAATATCAAATAGGAACTGGCCCAGGAAGGGCACACTTCTGTCGAAGCACTAAGTGGAACGGCCACCCTGAAGTATTAAATGAAATTTTATGTACGCATTGTTCAATGGAGATAAACAATATGCCTATTTAACAGTGACGTGTCAGCGAAGGCGACCGAAAGTGTTTTAATTATACACTACTGGCCATTAAAATTTCTACACCACGAAGATGACGTGCTACAGACGTGAAACTTAACCGACAGGAGGAAGATGCTGTGATATGCAAATGATTAGCTTTTCAGAGCATTCACGCAAGGTTGGCGCCGGTGGCGACACCTACAACGTGCTGACATGAGGAAAGTTTCTAACCGATTTCTCGTACGCAAATAGCAGTTGACCGGCGTTGCCTGGTGAAACGTCGTCGTGATGCCTCGTATGAGGAGGAGAAATGCGTACCGTCACGTTTCCGACTTTGATAAATGTCGGATTGTAGCCTATCGCGATTGAGGTTTATCGTATCGCGACATTGCTGCTCGCGTTGGTCGACATCCAATGACTGTTAGCAGAATATGGAACCGGTGGGTTCAGGAGGGTAATACGGAACGCCGTGCTGGATCCCAACGGCCTCTTCTCACTAGCAGTCGAGATGACAGGCATCTTATCCGCGTGACTGTAATGGATCGTGCAGCCACGTCTCGATCCCTGAGTTAACAGATGGGGACGTTTGCAAGGCAACAACCATCTGCACGAACAGTTCGACGACGTCTGCAGCAGCATGGACTAGCAGCTCTGAGACCATGGCTGCGGTTACCCTTGACGCTGCATCACCGACAGGAGCACCTGCGATGGTGTACTCAACGACGTAGCTGGGTGCACGAATGGCAATGGGGTGCCATTGGTTACACGCCTCAGTCACCTCTTGTTCGTATTGACGGCACTTTGAACAGTGGATGTTACATTTCAGATGTGTTACGACCCGTGGTTCTACCCTTCATTTGATCCCTGCGGAACCCTACATTACAGCAGGATAATGCACGACCGCATGTTGCAGGTCATGTACGGGCCTTTCTGGTTACAGAAAATGCTCGACTGCTGCGCTGGCCAGCACATCCTCCAGATCTCTCACCAATTGAAAACGTCTGGTCAATGGTGGTCGAGCAACTGGCTCGTCGCAATACACCAGTCAGAACTCTTGGTGAACCGTAGTATCACGTTGAAGCTGCATGAGCTGCTGTACCTGTACACGCCATGCAAGCTCTGTTTGACTCAATGCCCAGCCGTATCAAGGCCGTTATTATGGCCTGAGGTGGTTGTTCTGGTTACTGATTTCTCAGGATCTATGCACCCAAATTGCGTGAAAATGTGATCACATGTCAATTCTAGTATAATATATTTGTCCAATGAATACCCGTTTATCATCTGTATTTCTTCTTGGTGTAGAAATTTTAATGGCCAGTAGTGTATCATGACTAGTTATTTTACAGTTAGTTCAACATGGAGAGTCAGTGCAATACCACCACAGGGCATGTAAGTATCTTATAAGAGATTTTGTAGGCACCTGTTAGCAATCTGCCCCCTACCAACTGAAACGTCTTCATGCTCCATAGGTGCAATGCCAACGTCATCTGCAGACAACTGTCTAGGTTTACTGGAATCTGAGGTGCACTGATGGATGGCTCTCTAAATTGCGGATTTCGGTCGCATGTGTAATGAGTATCAACGACCGTAACGAACAGAACACGGAATGATAGACGTGCATCGTTCGCTGTCTCTGAAAATTGTATCGGAGACTGACGGGGCCTTTTCCCGCCCTCCCCTTTCCTACACTTCATCCGAGAGAAGGCTATAAATGTAAGCCAATTTTTTCTGATTAATCATAGGTAATTATTGAATGATATATAAAGCGTTTGTCCATCCAGTAGTTGGCACTGAACACTCCTTTTCTCGTTGTTAAATTTTTGAAACGCCTCTAATGCAAGAACATGGAAAGAAACGAAAACTCTTTAGTGTTGTTAACGATGCGTGGTAACTTACAAATGACGACAGCTGTTGTTACGCGAGGAGGAGGGCGATTTGCTTCGAGCAGTAGGTCACGGATCTAATTAATTGCACGTCGTGTCATGTGGGTCAGGGCCGGAGATGTTTTGGCAGTGAGGATTAAACTGGTAATACGCGACAGACGGTACGTTCAGCGGTGGCGCCTGCTGTTCCGCAGCAGTCCGTGACTGTTTTGTAACTAGGCGGATACACGCGATGCCGTGTCTGACGGTCAGCCTCTCTCTGGCACTGCCACTGCCAACGGGGGAGCCGCTGCAAAGGGAACGAGCGCTCAATAATCTGAACAGGAACCAGCTCGACAGCCAAAGCAAACCAGCCCCGGTGGGCCTGCAAAAAAAAGCATTCACAGATTACTTTTTCCTCTTCCAGCTTCCCAAAATTTCTGCGTGGTATCTTCATAGCCGAACTATCAGTTTAATAAGTCACAGCTGCAAAATACTAACGCGAATTCTTTACAGACGAATGGAAAAACTGGTAGAAGCGGACCTCCGGGAAGATCAGTTTGGATTCCGTAGAAATGTTGGAACACGTGAGGCAATACTAACCTTACGACTTATCTTAGAAGACAGATTAAGAAAAGGCAAACCTACGTTTCTAGCATTTGTAGACTTAGAGACAGCTTTTGACAATGTTGACTGGAATACTCTCTTTCACATTCTAAAGGTGGCAGGGGTAAAATACAGGGAGCGAAAGGCTATTTACAATTTGTACAGAAACCAGATGGCAGTTATAAGAGTCGAGGGGCATGAAAAGGAAGCAGTGGTTCGGAAAGGAGTGAGACAGGGTTGTAGCCTCTCCCTGATGTTATTAAATCTGTATATTGAGCAAGCAGTAAAGGAAACAAAAGAAAAATTCGGAGTAGGTATTAAAATCCATGGAGAAGAAATAAAAACTTTGAGGTTCGCCGATGACATTGTAATTCTGTCAGAGACAGCAAAGGACTTGGAAGAGCAGTTGAACGGAATGGACAGTGTCTTGAAAGGAGGATATAAGATGAACATCAACAAAAGCAAAACGAGGATAATGGAATGTAGTCAAATTAAATCGGGTGATGCTGAGGGGATTAGATTAGGAAATGAGACAAAGTAGTAAAGGAGTTTTGCTATTTAGGGAGTAAAATAACTGATGATGGTCGAAGTAGAGAGGATATAAAATGTCGACTGGCAATGGCAAGGAAATCGTTTCTGAAGAAGAGAAATTTGTTAACATCGAGTATAGATTTAAGTGTCAGGAAGTCGTTTCTGAAAGTATTTGTATGGAGTGTAGCCATGTATGGAGTGAAAAATGGACGATAACCAGTTTGGACAAGAAGAGAATAGAAGCTTTCGAAATGTGGTGCTACAGAAGAATGCTGAAGATAAGGTGGGTAGATCACGTAACTAATGAGGAGGTATTGAATGAGATTGGGGAGAAGAGAAGTTTGTGGCACAACTTGACTAGAAGAAGGGATCGGTTGGTAGGACATGTTTTGAGGCATCAAGGGATCACAAATTTAGCATTGGAGGGCAGCGTGGAGGGTAAAAATCGTAGAGGGAGACTAAGAGATCAATACACTAAGCAGATTCAGAAGGATGTAGGTTGCAGTAGGTACTGGGAGATGAAGCTTGCACAAGATAGGGTACCATTGAGAGCTGCATCAAACCAGTCTCAGGACTGAAGACCACAACAACAACAACAACAACAACAACAACAACATCTTCATAGCAATCTGATGTCTTAAATGACAGTTTTAGAAACAACTGCCACAGTCGCCCAAGGTGTTATGAAAATTGCGATGACAATTTCCTTTCCGATATATGGCTCGAATGCATTACCAATATACATTACAATTCACAGCTCGTCGAAATCAAGCTCTTTAGAAACAGAACGCTACCTCTTTTGTGTAGCTGATGGAGGTGGGGTGCAGGACTGTGAGATTCTTCCACAGTTTTGCTATTTGCTTGTAGTTATTTTGACAAACTCCACTGACATTATGTAATCCGAGCGGAGATCTGAAACCTGTTAATCCCAAATTTCAGTCCGAATCAACGGAAGAGGGGCAATAATTGGACAGGAGCCAAAGGCTTCGCCTCGAGCTTATTTAGTTAATGTCCGAGTAAATGATTAATAGAACTCCAAGAGAAAGTAAAAACTGATCTCCGAAAGCGGACCTAAGACTATTTAACAATAATCTGACCTCTTCCAAAAAAAATACGAGTATACCAAATTCACGGTATAATTGCAACAACAGTTCTTCCCTTGCATTATGTACGAACGGAGTATGACAGGGGTCATGGACGGAAGCAGTGTCGGGTATCATGAACCATGGACCTTACCGAGGTGGTGTGGTACGACTTGCCCGCCCCAACGATACGGATTGCCGTATAGTAGGTGCCACCACAACAGAGGTGAGAGGGCAGATAAAGATGTGATTGCTGAAGAGGAGCAAGCAGCCTTTTCTGTAGTCTCACGGCAACAATCTGGATGATCTGACCTTGTAATGGTAGTCAATATCGCCTTGCTGTGCTGGTACTTTGGATCACAAAGCAAGTGGAAACTAATAACATCATTTTTCCCGAAGGCATGAAGCTCCATTGTATGGTTACATGACTGATGGCATCATTTTTGATCAAATATTCCGGAGGTAAATGAATCGGGAAAGAAGATAAGAGAATTTGAAAACGAAAATGGATAGAGTATATAGTGGGAATTAGTGAAATGTGGTGGCAAGAAGAGTAAGACTTCAAGTTACTTGAATACAGGGTTGTAAATACGAAGTCCATTAATGAGTAACGTAGGAGTGGGTCTAGTACTGAATAAGAAAACAGGAATGCGGCTAAGTTATTAACAACACAGTGAATGCATTATTGTAGCCAAGATAAAAACAAAGCCAACACCCATCGCCGATTTTATATACGAACCAGCTCCGAAAATGGAGAAAATGTAAGAATGTAGGATGAGACAGAAGAAATTATTCAAATGAGGCTGATAAAAATGTGAGTAGGATTGATGACTTAAATTCCATGGTAGGAAAAAGCATGAAAAGAAAAAGGAAGAGAACAAAGGATGGAGCACGAAACAAAGTAAGCCGCCTGGCAGAATTTTGCAACGTAATTTAATCATCGTCACAAATTCTTGGTTTAAATAGCGCGAAATAACCATGTGTACGTGGAAGAGAACTGGAGACACAGAAACGTTGTAAATAAGGTAGATAACAGTAACACAGAATTCGGAACAGATACTAAAATGCAAAATGTTTCCAGGGGAGATGCGCACTGGCCATAATTTATTGGTTATGAACAGCAGGTTAAAACTGAAGAAACTGCAAGGTATATGTCGTGGATAAATTGAAGGGAACAGAGGTCGTTTGGAGTATCAAAGGGAGCGTTAGACGAAGATTGTCGAACCACGGAAGAAGCACAAAAGACGACGAATGGGTAGCTTGGAGATGAAATAATGAAGGCAGCCGAGGATCAGAAAGGTATGAAGACAAAAAGCACAGCAGGAATCCTTGGATAATGCACAAGGAATTGAATTTGATTAACGAAATAAATGCTGCAAATGAAACAAGTGAGAAAATATAGACGTCAAAAACATTTGACGCAAAATGCAAAATGGCTTAGCAGTAACGGTGGAGGACAAATTTTAAGAGTGCAGAAGGATGTATGACTGGAGGAAAGATACTTGCTGCTTACAGTAAAATTAAAAAGCCCTTTGAAAAAAAGAATAGCAAACGCAGGAATATCAAGAGTTCAGATGGCAAGCCAGTGCTACGCAAATAAGGGAAGGCTGAGAGCTGTGAAGAGTGCAGAGTGCAGGGAAGGGCTATACAAGCACACGAACTTTAAGACAATACGGAAAGGGAAGGAAAATATATGTAGATGAGTTAGATTATACGATACGGCCAGAATAATATGACCGAGCACTGAAAGACCCGAGTCGAAACGAGGCCCCTGGAGTACATGACAGTCTGTCAGAATGACTGAGATCCATGGAAGAGCCAGCCAGGACAAAACTATTCCATCTTATGCGTAAGATTAGAGTGAAGCATAAAATCCTCATACTTAAAGAAGAATGTAATAATGCCAAAACAGATCAAGAGCTGACTAGTGTGAATAATATCGAACTATCAGCTGATTAAGTCTATCTTTGAAAATACTGTCAGAAATTATTTACAATACAATGGAAAAGAAATGGTAAAAGGACATAACGGGGAACATCTGTTTGGGTTGCGGAGACATGCAAGAACACGTGAGGCCATATTGACCCTATCTCATCTTAGAAAATAAGTTGGAGAAATTCAAGCCCACGTTTATAGCATTTGTAGCTTCTGACAATGTCGAGTGTGATACGCTATTTGATATTCTGAAAGTAGCAGGGCTAAAATACAGAGAGCGGAAGATTATTTACGACTTGTGCAGACCAGACTGCAGTTTTAAGAGGTGAAGGACATGAAAAGGAAGCAGTGAATGAGACGGGATTGGAGGCCATCCCAGACGGTATTTAATCTGTGAATTGAGAAAGCAGCAACAGAAACCAAAGAAACATATGATCGAGGAATTTCTGGCAGAAGAAACGAAAGTTTGGCGGTTCGCCGATGACATTGTAAATCGGTCAGAGACGGTGAAGCACTCTGACCATCTGTTGTTCGGAATGGATACTATCTTGAAGAGAGATTTTAAGACGAAAACGAGTAAAAGTAATACAATGGCAATGAAATCTATGAGAGTTAAATCAGGGTATTAGATAAGTAAATGAGACACTGAAGCTAGCAGCTGGGATTTGCTACTTGGGCAACCAATAGCTGATGGCTGTGCAACCACAGTAGTTATAAAATGCAGCCTTATTGGAAAAAGGAAAGCATTTCTGAAAGAGAGAGATCTGTTAACATGTCATATACACTACTGGCCATTAAAATTGCTACACCAAGAAGAAATGCAGATGGTAAACGGATATTCATTGGACAAATATATTATACTAGAACTGACATGTGATTACATTTTCACGCAATTTGGGTGCATAGATCCTGAGAAATCAGTAACCGGAACAACCACCTCTGGCCGTAATAACGGCTTTGATACGCCTGGGCATTGAGTCAAACAGTGCTTGGATGGCGTGTACAGGTACAGATGCCCATGCAGCTTCTACACGGTACTACAGTACATCAAGAGTAGTGACAGCGTATTGTGAGGAGCCAGTTGCTCGACCACCGTTGACCAGACGTTTTCAATTGGTGAGAGATCTGGAGAATGTGCTGGCCAGGGCAGCAGTCTAACACTTTCTGTATCCAGAAAGGCCCGTACAGGACCTGCAACATTCGGTCGTGCATTATCCGGCTGAAATGTAGGGTTTCACAGGGATGGAATGATGGGTAGAGCCACGGGTCGTAACATAACTGAAATGTAACGTCCACTGTTCAAAGTGCCGTCAATGCGAACAAGCGGTGACCGAGACGTGTAACCAATTGCGCCACATACCATCAAGCCGGGTGATACGCCAGTATGGCGATGACGAATACACGCTTCCAATGTGCGTTCACCGCGATGTCGATGAACACGGATGCGAGCACCATGATGCTGTAAACAGAACCTGGATTTATCCGAAAAAATGACGTTTTGTCATTCGTGCACGCAGGTTCGTCGTTGAGTACACCATCGCAGGCGTTCCTGTCTGTGATGCAGCGTCAAGGGTAACCGCAGCCATGGTCTCCGATCTGGTAGTCCATGCTGCTGCAAACGTCGCCCAACTGTTCGTGCAGATGGTTGTTGTCTTGCAAACGTCCCCATCTGTTGACTCAGGGATCAAGATGTGGCTGCACGATCCGTTACAGCCATGCGGATAAGATGCCTGCACTGCTAGTGATACGAGGCCGTTGGGATCCAGCACGGCGTTCCGTATTACCCTCCTGAATCCACCGATTCCATATTCTGCCAACAGTCATTGCATCTCGACCAACGCGAGCAGCAATGTCGCGTTACGATAATCCACAATCGCGATAGGCTACAATCCGACCTTTCTCAAAGTCGGAAACGTGATGGTACGCATTTCTCCTCCTTACACGAGACATCACAACGACGTTTCACCAGGCAACGCCGGTCAACTGCTGTTTGTGTATGAGAAATCGGTTGGAAACCTTCCTCATGTCAGCACGTTGTAGGTGCCGCCACCGGCGCCAACCTTGTGTGAATGCTCTGAAAAGCTAATCATTGCATATCACAGCATCTTCTTCCTGTCGGTTAAATTTTGCGTCTGTAGCACGTCATCTTCGTGGTGTAGCAATTTTAATGGCCAGTAGTGTATATTTAAATATTAGGAAGTATTTTTAAAGCTATCAGTACTCAGAGTAGCCTTTTACGGAAGTGAAATGTGGACGATAAACATTTCGGACCAGAAGGTAACAGAAGCTTCTGAAATGTGGTGCTACGGAACAGTGTTAGCGATCAGATGGGCAGATTGAGTAACTGACTAGAAGGTACTGAATAGAACAGGGGAAAAAAGATACTTATGACAACTGGACTAGAAGAAAGGGTCGGTTGACCGGACTCATCTAGGACACCGTTTCCGTCTGTTACATTTGACACTAAACCAGAAGCGACACTGCAATTAGCTAATACATTCATCTGCAATATAATTTCTTGGAGGGAAGCTAGTCCCGCAAGGTACGCAGAAAAATATCTATCTTATTTGGACAGCAGGAGAGAGGTATTGACCGAAATAAAGGTTTGAGGACGGGTTGTGAGTCGTGTCTACGTATTTGGCTCAATAAGAGCACTGCCCGAGAAAGGCAAGGTTCTGGGTTCGAATCGCGCTCTGGTGCACAGTTTTAATGCCCCAGAAAGTTTCTAGTGCTCACAAGTTCATTAAGTTAAAGGAAGGAAGATCGTGCTTCAACGTCTCGTCGATATCGAGGTCATTAGAGACGGAGTAGAATCTTTGATTGTGTCAAGGATGGGAAACATTTCAAAGGAACCATCGACATATGCATGGAACGATTTAGGGAAGTCACGGAAAATCTAAATCTGGATGGCCGGATAAGGATTTGAGTCTTCGTCCTCCCACATTCGAGCCGGTGTGCTAAACACTGCACCATCTCGCTCGGTTAAGCATACGTTAACTGACAGCGTCAGACATTATCCAAACAAGAAATGAAAAATTCAAAATTTCAAAATAAAGGAAAAAAAGTGAATATACATGTCTGGTGTCAGCATATATTGTCGCACAGCTGCGATTCGTAGTTGATGTACGCAACGAGCGAGAAATTTCAGCAGCTCATGAAATGACTCACCTTAGTTTTTATCATTCATTATATGGAATAACAATTGTTGAGGGCGTTCCCAAACTGGGCTGCTCAACAATAATGCGAGAAATGTACGCAACAGTCGCCACAGAAATGAACCGGTTGCCGAATCGGCTGGAAGCCCAGAAAGGTAAGGGCTACGTGTATTGTTTGTTTCCAAACAGTAACTTTTAAGAAGACTAATTGCCACTTTACTCTTGGTCCTCGAGTATACATTCAGTACTGCTCGTTTCTGTACCCAGACTTTTTTCCTCATCCCAGTTAGTTGCGAGTTAACAGTCATACACAGAATAGGTTTACTGAGGAGGTGCTAACTGATCGCACCTCGTGTTTGAGTTGACGGAATGCTATGGTTATCTGTTTCCTCAGCAACAGAAACGTATCACAGCACTTTTGAATTTATACTTTACTCTGTGTTTTGTTTGAACGTTTTCGTAATTTCATACTAAAACTACTAAAATGTATACCCAGAAGTTGGTGCTGCGAAAGACATTTCGTGCACAGGATGGAGTGTGAACATAACATTCATTTACGTTATCTATAATCACCAATACGGACAGAAAATTTGTGGACTATATTAATTACTTTCTGTTCACAGTAAACGAAGGATAAACCAGCCATTTAGAACTGACACACAGTCTTTGTAAGTGAGTACAGCACAGTAGGGGCTCGAGGCCTATCGCTGCGCTACAAGTTCCATCAGGCATTACGTGTGAAGAAATACAGTTCGTACAGTAGACGCTTTTCTGAAACCGATAATTTCAGTGGTCACGCCAGGCCTAATTCAGCCGCACATAAATCTAATCACCACGTAACCAAGTTAGCAACGTGTAATATGTTACAGTTGCCTCGAGGAAAAAATAAACTTTGTGAAGGAACAACACAGTATTTATCAAATATTTTCGTAATTCTCTGTCGCAATTCGTTCTCTAGGAGTACAAAAGTGTCAGAGAAAAACGTTGCAGTTGCAGACCGTCCTATCGTAAACCCATTTCGACATTTAATGTTGGGAAGTACATAGCCCAATGTATCAGCTACGTCGGATGTCTGCCGTGTAAAAACACGATTCACTGTTGCAGAAATTATGAATGAAGATTTGTTCGACTATAGGAATCCCCTCTAATGTGATTTTTGCGGTTTACGTCTACTTTGTGTTCCAGCGGATCACTTCATTCATTCACTGTACATGTGGTTACTGAGAAATAATAATAATAATTCATTGTAATCTGAAGACATGAAATACAGTACAGCACGCTAGTCTCACCTTATACAGAACGGGTCTTTGCTCTGTATACACTAAACCAGGGGTCTCCAAACCAAGGCCCGCGAGGGCCGGCTAACCGGCCCGCGTTAGCTGGCTGGACATCCCCGGTATCCGGTCCGGCAAATATTTGAGGTGGTACCTATACTGCCAACAATTGAGTTTCCAGGCCTATCGCGACCAATACACCGCGACATTGTCGGAGCTCTATCTTTTACAAAGTGGAAGGTCGTGGTTAAACTTGTGGCTATCCACAATAAACAGACAGACCATTCTCCGTGCGATAGTGAAAAAAAAAAAGGGACGGTTAACAGACTAGTTTGGCGAAAACATTTTAAGTAAAAAAATTCTTTGCATTTTATTCTACTCACGAGTCTGGTGCAAGTCTTTCAAATGAACGCCACTTCAGAGACTAGCCTTAGTAATCAATCATTATGGAAGTGCTTCGTAAGCGAGGTTTCACTTTCTTTTGATTACGTTGTAAAATACACATAGCAAGTAAATCGTATAAAATATTTTTATTTAAAGGCAATTTAAAGAAAATACAATACCTGGTATACATAATGATATTGGATATTTTAGTTGTAACTGATGTATAAAAATAACTGTAATTAATTTATATCTTGAAAACTCAGTGTTAGAGTATTCATGTAAAGAAATTTAACATCTTCGTGATAATTAGTGACTTTCATGTAGCTGTAACTTTCCTTTCATAATTACCTCCAGCTGTGGATCAAGTTTACTGGTAGAGATGATCAGCGACTTTAAATGCTCATCACTTAATTTTTACCTGTAAATACGTTTTGCATGTTTCATTTTGGAGAAAGTTTTTTCACACAAATAAGTAGTGCCAAAAGCGAAAAAAAAGCCACGGGTATATTTATGTAAATTTGGAAAGTGTGTGGATGGAAGACACTTATAAAATTCCAGTAATGTTGACTTCGAATATTTTTCTTTAAAAAAGTCGCTACAATGCAAATCAATAATTTCAAACTGAAGTTCTGTGGGTAACGCTTCTATATCGACGTCAAAGGGATTTTGAAATATCTTGATATCGTTTGAATTTGCATCGATATCTGAAAAACGTGATTCAAAATTAATTTTTAAAGCGCCCAAAGCTTCAATTGCGAAAGTTACAGGAAACGGAATGTCAGTTTTCTGACTGAATGTTTGCCCGGTATTAAGATGCGTGAAGAATACTTTGTTCAACTGAGATTGAAACAAAGCAATCTTTTGTCGAAAGGACTTAACATGCGTGTATAAATCAGGCAGAAGCTGGTTTTCACCCTGCAATTTTAAATTAAGGTCATTCATATGTTTAGTTACGTCAGTAAAAAATGCTAGCTTCCATAACCACTCACCGTTCCGTAACTCAGCCAGAGGGCGATTCCTTTCGGACAAAAGTTTCAGTTATTGTTCGGAGTTCAAAAGAACTGGTCAGAACTTTACCGCAGCTAAGCCAGCATAAGGATCGTAGTTCGTTTCAGTGCTGGATATTCCCACAACCTTAGATTTTTGCGATTTCATCTTTCCTTTAACCTTACATTCCGGTGATCATGGAGTGCTAAGGTGCTTTAATCCCACTAGGTAGATCTTGGCCCTTATGACTTCGTGGAGGAGTCAATGTGGCCCGCGGACTAAAATGTTTGGAGACCCCTGTACTAAACCGTTTAAAGAACCATCATAAAAATCCGGAACAGCTTAGCAGGAAAGTGATTGTTAACAACAACTCAGGAAAGATTTGCAACTTACCGCATCAGAGAATTGCTGTTGCAGCTATCACAAAGGTTGAGACTGAATAGACAGTATGAGAAAATACGAAAGATGAACTCGTACGTAGGGGGTGGACAAATACACGAGAACATCAAAAACAACGCATTATGACGGTTAATACGGGGCAGGAAAACCGTTGATATTCGAAACAACTTCCGGTCGTCTCGGAATAGATAAGTACAGGTCCTGTAAAGTTTTCTAGTGGATCTCATACCATTCTTCCTGCAAAAATAGTGGCAAGTTCGGGTAACGATAGTTGAGATGGATAGCGAGCAAGCACACTTATCTCCAAAGTGATCTGGTGACAGTAGTGGCCAGAGGAAATGCAACGATTCATCCTCGTTCTCACAAAACACTCCTGGACGATGTAGGCTGTATGAACAGGGGTCCCGTCGCGTTTGAAAACAGCATCATCGTTCAGGAACCAACATTGTACCATAGGATGGACCTGATCAGCCAAAACAGTCACATATTCGTTGCAGTAATGCGACCTCGCAGAGGAAGCACAGGGTCCATGACGCCCCTGTGTTTCACTCTTGGGACGTAAACCCGGCCAGGACACGGAAAGTATGTGAAACAAGACTCATCCGATCAAATGTCTTTCATTGCTCCGTATTTCAGCTTTTATTGTTTCGACTTCACACTTCCCGTTACGGGCATTTGCATCACTGATGAGTGAGTGGTTTTGGAGTTCCAGTTCGTTCTGTAATTCCCTGCTTATGAATCTCCCTTCGCATTGCTTTGGTGCTGACAGTGTTCGCGAGTGCGACAGTCAGATCAGCAGTGACTTTTTTAGCTGTCGTCTACATCTACATGGATACTCTGCATAACACACTTAGATATCTGCCAGAGGGTTCATGGAACCACCTTCACAATAATTCTCCACTATTCCGCTGTCTAAGAGTGTGCTGAAAAAACGAATCTCTATACCTTTCCGTGCGGACTCTAATTCCCCTTATTTTGTTATGACGATCGTTTTTCCCTATTTATGTCGGCGTCAACAAAATATTTTTGCATTTGGAGGAGAAAGCTGGCGACAAATTCCGTAAGAGGATCTCGCCACAACGAGAAACGCCTTTATTTCAATGATGTCCACCAGAAATCTTTTATCGTGTCCCTGACACACACACTCCCCTATTTCTCGTTGTACTCTGTTAATCTAATCTGTTAAGGATTTTTCGTCACAGTCGTCTTTAATCACCCTCCAGTCATGATCACTCAACATACAATTTCATCCGTGTTGTCTCTTAGCGCATGATGTTTTTCCCCTTCCCCTGTCAGCAATATCCATCTTCGATACGGTGCCTCTGTGAATACCTTACATGACAATACGAGCGCCAACAATTTACCCATGTTGGAATTTACTTAGCTCCGACATAATGCACTCACAACTATACAGAACATTGTCCTGATCACGACTGACGCCTGCAACGTATTGAGGACACTGCGCAGGTTCCATTCGTGGTGATATACAGCCGTGCAATCTGCAGGTTTGGCTAGCATTATGTTCAAGCATACACTTCTCGAGTGTTTCCATATTTTTGTCCATCCCCTGCATGTGTTATATATAAAATCTTAACCAACGCCATTGCAGTTGCTTCCACTTCCTACACATATAATAATTTTGTGACAAATTTCACAAACTAATAATTAATAATCACACGTAGTATTTCCACACACTTTACAAACAGAAAAAGTTAGTCATCCATTAGTTTACAGATTCCATACACACAACAGTATCAGAGAGAAAAACGCAAGGACAGACCGAAAGCGAAGCTGCTGGGAGGTCAGGCAGTGATATATTTAATTCTTACGTCAATAGATAAATGGATTAACAGCAAGTATAGATAAACAAGCGTAAAGCCAAGCGTAAAGAAACAGGTCGCGGACCTCGGCAGCCGCCACATGACCATCCTAAATTGAATACGCTATAATTAAGCAGACAAAAATTCTGCTACTTATGCACAAATATGTCCACAAAAAGTTCCTGACACACACACACACACACACACACACACACACACACACACACACACCGAGAAACGCAATAACGCTGCATTGCATTGAGAAAGGTCTTCACTCCTCCATATTGCGCAATGACACACTTAGAATCTGAGACATTGAATGTACATTAAATGTATTTACCGAGTTGAGATATCTCTTACATGCTGCAGCTCTCGGCTCCTCTTTTACCTCAAGCAGCAAGCGTCTCTCTTATCATAAATCGCGATATGCCGCACGAACCCTTTGCAGTGATGCCTGGATCTCATAACCACCTCAATATCAGACACTTTCACAAGGGCGACAACCAACTCTTCCCAAATCAGTCGCCGAAGAAGTGTGCATAATTTGACTCAACGTTTCATTACATTCTTTATGCTGGTATTCAGGTACCTATAAACGCACAATTCGAAAATTGGATGAGTTTTATGTGCGCGGTCCTCAGAGAGCATGTCGAACAGTTCTGTGTCCTTTAATGAAACTGTCAGTGTCTTTAAAACTGAAAAAAATAAAAAAGTAAAATAAATGGTAATACGGCATTGTTGGCCGGGAGACCCCATGCGGGGTGTTCGGCCCCCGAAATTGCACGTCCTTTTTAGCAGACGCTACTTCGGCGACTTGCGAGTTAATGATGATGAATTGATGATGACACACAACACCCAGTCATCTCCAGGCAGTCGCCGAAGTGTCGTCAAATCGAAAGACTTGCAAACGGTCTACCCGACGGGAGGCCCTAGTCACACGACATTTCCATTTCTAAAAATGACAAGTAGTGACATGTTTAAGTGTCGAAGGCAACAGCATAATCTCTCCACTACTATTAGCCTCTGGCGTATTTTCGTATATCGAACGGAAAATTACAGAACATTCGGAAAAAAAGACGTACTATCCTGCACACAGACGATGACTCGCGGTCTAGACCTTGGTTACTTGCGAATAGAGTCCGTTACGACTGCCGAGGTGGGGCAATTCTCGTTTTCAGTTAGAACGCATTGATTATCTTGTCAGAATACGTTGTCTTCATAGATGCCGGGTAGACCCGCTGGATTTATGCAAATTAGCTGCACACGGTCCAGTCACATCAATGTGACCACCGTTTATGTTGGAAGTCTACGTCCAATAACCCCTCTCGGCAAATGGCAGCACTAGCAGTGAAGTTACATAAAGCGTGTCGAGGTAGGGGGAGAGTGGGGGGTGGGGTGGAGGGGGCCATGGAAAATAGTGCAGTCTGTCGAAATGCGGAAACAGAACGATTTTCTGACAACCAAAGGAGCATATCACTGGCTTTCGGGCCAAGGGTGGGCGCATTTCCGAAAGGGCTAAGTTTGTGAAGTGCACGCGTGCCACCGTGGTTGAAGTATACCGTGTGTGGCAAAATGGAGCTATTCAAGAATCTGCGCCGAAGGTACTGCGCTACACCACGGACCGTAAATAACCGGAGTGAACACGGCTGAGGAGATGTTTACGTGTGAACAGACGTGCGAATGTTGAGCTCCTCAAAGACCGTTCTGCGACGTTGCTGCGGATGGGCCTCCACAAGCAGACGCCTGGTTGAAACACCCCTGCTGTCTCCTTTTCATCGGCGACTATGGCTGGAATTCGCAGGCCAATACCCCAACTGGATGTTGGCCTTTTCAGCTGATCACATTTTATGCTCTGTACGCAGTGAAACGTCTGAAAGCGAACACCTTGCAACAGTCGTTAGAAAGGTCCAGGCCAGAGGAGGGAACGTTATGGTCTGGGTAATGTTTTCGTGGCATATCCTAGGTTATCTCGTCATTCAAGAAAGCACAATGGATCCTTAGGACTATATCCTTAGGACTATATCTATCCCTAGATGTAGCTTTTCTTTCCTCCGCAAGAGGGCTTCGACCAGCAGGGCAATGCAACGTGTTACACAGCTCGCGGTGTTGGTGTGTGGTTCGAGGAGCAGCAGTTTAGGTTTACCATACTAGTCACCAAACTTCCCATATATAAACCAAATCTAAAGTCTGAGGGGCGACCCCGACCAGGCTGTTACCGCCTTGGATCCTCAACCGAGGAACGTAGTGCAGTTGGCCACAGCACTGGAGTCGACATGGCTTCACATCCCCATCGGTACCTTCCAGAACTTCACTGACGCACTTCCTGCACGTGTCGCAACGGTCCGCGCTGCTAAACCATTGTCATATTGATGTGATGGGAGAGTGTAGTACGCTATAGCGGAAATTCAATTCACATGCGCTTACCCTATATATCAAGTTGTTGTTGTTACAGAAGACACCATGATAAATGTGACATGTTTCAGAGTGTTACTGACCAATTGCATCCCTTCATAGCTGATTAAAACTCCATTACTAGATGTGTGTTACCAGAGAGACAATCGTCCAACTGCAATTTGGAACACAATCGTGCTGAATAGTGTGATGGGGATTTGACGTTCTACCGAACTCCTTGATTTCCTCGTAATCTTCTGCAGTGCGAACGATACATGGACATCTCAAGTTCTCAACCGCGGTATGCGTATTAAATAGTTTTATAATCCACGCTGCAACTTAGTGTCGCTGTTCTGTCAATCAGGCCTACGTTACGTGCGTTGTAAAATTGTAACTGGTCTGCTTTTGCGTGAATATGCTGTGCAACAGGACTATCCACCATGCTTGGCTGTGGGGAAAAGGACGGTGTCCGCAGAAAGATGTCTTCGCTCTCCGTTATGCTGAAAAATGACGAAGGTCATGTAAAATATGATGCAGTTCATTAAATTACCTGGACCAGCACGTGGTGTTCTATTAGTGACTCCAAGCTCGTTCACATCTCCCGGTATGCCAGCATTTGGCCGTCAAAAGAAACTGCCATAAAAATCCAACCGAGTAGTCAGTTTATCAAATTAAGTACCTAGGGCAAACTGAAGAGTTTCACTATCCTTCCTGAACGTTATACTCTGAAACATCTGCAGCCAGTGGTCATACTTTAACGTTAACCGCAGATTCCAACACACTTTTGGCGTCCACGTTCAAGTAAGACCAGACACTTTCAAATCACGAGCACCCCGTGTACACCACACATTCAGATCTTTGACGGGTCGGTGAATGATCTCTGAGTGGCCGGAGTGTTGTGAATCCCCGTCGCCAGATATCGGTCCGGACGGTAAACTTAGAATAAAATGAGAGTCCGGTCCGGTGATGGTCGTATGCTTTCATAACTGCGACCCAATTATGTAGCGATGTGCGACGCATGTGATTCCAATACACTAATGTCACCTGGCCGACAAAAGCAGACCTTTCTTCACGCCTTCGGAAGACGATTAACGAGCACTTGCCGCATATATTCTGTACATATGAAACAGGATTAGCACGTTACAGCGATACTAGACGAGTGTGCATAGTGACAAGCAGGTATCCTTGTTAGTCGACGAGACGAGATCGCTGTTACCTGAAGCAAGAGAGGTTGTGGTTAGCTTGAAAAATGTCGCTTTATAAAGAAACGTACATCCATGACAGCACAGAGAGAGAGACAGACAGACACCAGACGAGCACTGGAAGTGGGTTAGTGGCCGGCGGACTGCTGACTCCACTCACCGCAGGTAGGTGGCGCCGCTCTCCGTGGGCCGGCTCAGGTCCTGCGAGGCGCGGCGCGACCTGTGGAGAAACAAGAGCGTCCGCACACGGTTAGACACTGTATCTGCACTCTCTTAAACTCGCCATACTCTGATGGATCCGGTATTACATTTATTTCCCCAATTATATACACACAAGATTAGAAACATAGAAGCAGATGTCCTCGTTGTAACAAAGCAGCTTAAATCACTTAATAAAGGCAATGCCTCCGATCCAGATCGTATACCAGTCAGGTTCCTCTCAGAGTATGCTGATAAAATATCTCCACATTTAACAATTATATACAACCACTCGCTCACAGAAAGATCCGTACCTAAAGACTGGAAAATCGCTCAAGTCACACCAATATCCAAAAAGCGAAGTAGGAGTAATCCACTGAATTACAGGCCTATATCATTAACGTCGATTTGCAGTAGGGTTTTGGAACATATACTGTATTCGAACATTATGAAGTACCTCGAAAAAAACGATTTACTGACACACAGTCATCAAAGTTTCCGAAAATACCGTTCTTGTGAAACACGGCTAGCTCTTTAGACTCATGAAGTAGTAAGCGATATCGACAGGAGATGTCAAATTGATTCCATACTTATAGATTTCCAGAAGGCTTTCGACATCGTTCCTCACAAGCGTCTTCTAATCAAACTGCGTGCCTACGGAGTACCGCCTCAGTTGTGCGGCTGGATTCGTGATTTCCTGTCAGAAAGGTCGCATTTCGTAGTAATAGATGGAAAGTCATCGAGTAAAACAGAAGCAATATCCGACGTTCCCCAAGGAAGAGTTATAGGCCCTCTATTGTTCCTGATCTATAATAACGACATAGGAGACAATCCGAGTAGCCGTCTTAGATTGTTTGCAGATGATGCTGTCACTTACCGACTTGTTAAGTCATCAAATGATCAAAACGACTTGCAAAATGATTTAGATAACATATCTCTATGATGCGAAAAGTGGCAATTGACCCTGATAAGGAAAAGTGTGAAGTTATTCATTACTACTAAAAGAAATCAGCTAAATTTCGATAACGCGGTAAGTCACACAAATCCGAAGGCTGTAAATTTAACTAAATACTTAAGGATTACAATTACAAATAACCTACATTGAAACGACCACGTAGATAACATTGTGGATAAACCAAAGACTGCGATTCACTGGCAGAACACTTAGAAGGTGCAACAGGGCTACCGAAGAGAGTGCTTACACTACGCTTGTCCGCCCTATTCTGGAGTAGGGCTGTGCTGTGCGGTGTGAGATCCGCATCAGGTGGGACTGACGGATGACATCGAGGAAGTACAAAGAAGGGCAGCTCGTTTTGTATCATCGCGAAATAGGGGAGATAGTGTCACAGCCATGATACGTGAATTGGAGTGGCAATCATTAAAACAAAGGCGTTTTTAGTTGCGACGGGATCTTCTCATGAAATTTCAATCACCAGTTTTCTCCTCCGATTGCGAAAACTTTCTGTTGGCACTCACCTACAGAAAAATTAAAGTGCTCGTTTTTCCCGCGTACCGTTCGAGAGTAGAGAGACAGCCTGAAGATGGTTCATTGAACCCTCTGTCAGGCACTTTATATAGATAATTACGAATGTAGACCTCACAGTATGCAGTTTCTCTGGCCTTAATTTTCTTCTTCTCAAGTCACACCTCGTAATTTAAATTTCACTGGCCAACAAGCTAGAAGCCCATCGTAATCACATTTTAATACAATGGAGCCTGTCACACACTTCGCACGTTACTTAACAACTTACACCTTTCGTCGTAATTAATGAAAATGATCATGTCAACTTACTCCATCAAGAATGGGTAATTATAGATACTTAAATTCTCATCAATCGCATTTAATGAAACTAGACTAAAATCACATACTGATACTGTTATTTGACTCGCAACTACGAAGTAATTACTCTTGCAGATATCCTCAGCGACGCGGGCTTTCATCAACAGAGTACCTATCACTGTGGATCTGCAGATATATCTGGACACGAGAAAGAAAATGAGAGCAGCATCACTGATCTGCCGTTTGTATCATTTGTGCATCTGCATACTGCAGCCATTTTTTATGGTTATTTTATATAATCTATTGGACACATTAGCAAAATTTGCTGGCTTTGGGTTGTTTCAGCGATACTTTGGCCTTTCAGTTACAATTTTACTGTAATATGTACATTAACGTTGTCAATTTCCGTACAAGTAACATGAAAACATGCAGTCCGATTTAGGGTTACAGGTGATGATTTGTGGATAGAATTCTAAACAAAACAGTATCACAGATGTCAAAATGCATGAAGACTGAGTATTTTAACGAACGGATTTAGCTACATGCTGTCTGACCAGATAAGGAAATACGTCGCACTTTAGACTAGTAGTATAAATTTCCTTAGTAATATAATCTAAAGATTAAATTCGTTTGTATGGCACGTATCAGAAAATCCGAAAGCATAACGTTATATGTGAAATTTATCTAAGACTGGCACCTGAGTATAATTGTTAGCAATGACCAAATTCAAGTGGCACTGATCGGCCTAAAGTTTGTCACATCTACTAATACAGCAATTCCATAAAACCATCTCAGCTGTTAGCTGGAGGTCGTATCCCGGATATACAAGCACGTAGATGTTTTCCATCCGGGTCCGAAAATTAGTAGAGAAAGTTAAAGTTTGTGTCCGAGAACAGCACGTCGGAGTAGTTTAGCAGTGTTGCAATTCCAGTGGTAAAATTCCACGGATGGATGTGTATCGACGGCTGAAATCCAACAATAATTAAAAATAACTGCGTTACTGACCACCGGTGGTGATACGAGTACGTCGTATAACTGCTTTATTTCAGTAAAATTGTTCAAATGGCTCTGAGCACTATGGGACTTAACTTCTGAGGTCATCAGTCGCCTAGAACTTAGAATTAAACCTAACTAACCTAAGGACATCACACACGTCCATGCCCGAGGCAGGATTCGAACCTGCGACCGTAACGGTCAGCGTTAGCCTAGAACCGCACGGCCACACCGGCCGGCTGCACCATGTTGCTCCCGGGTGTATGAAGATAGGTGACTCCGAAAAGCTTCATTTTGCGATCAATAAAGTCACTATATTTTTGAAGTATGACTTTGTGATCAACGAACAATTCTGCCTTTACGCTGTACTACTGTTCGTTATTCGTAATTGTTATCCTGAAGTATTTAGTTGAATAAGCAATCTCCAGATTTGTTTGATTTATCGTGTAACCTAAATTTTGCCGATTAATACTCATGTGGATGACCCCATGCTTTTCGTTATGCAGAGATAAGTGCCACTTATCGCACCGTACTGATATGGTGTATGCGTCACTTTGCAATTGGTTTTGATCCTGTGATGTCTTAACTAGACGGTATATGACAGCATAATCTGCTAACTATGTAAGAGTTGCTCAGATAGTTTATTTACAGTATAATAGGAACAGCCGATGGCCTATAATACTTCCTTGGGGAATGCAGATGTCACTTCTGTTTTACTGGATGACTTTCCATCAGTTATTACAACCTTTTTGGCTGGAAATAACTAATGTTGTAACTCCATATTCACGCAGTTTGATTAACAGACATTTGTAAGAAAGTGTCAAAAGCGTTCTAACAATCTAGAAATTCGGAATCAGTTTGAGATTTCCTGTCGCTAGCACTCAGTCCCCTAGAACTTAGAACTACTTAAACGTAACTAACCTAAGGACATCACACTCATCCATGCCCGAGGCAGGATTCGAACCTGCGACCGTAGCGGTCCGAAGCGCCTAGAACCGCTCGGCCACCACGGCCGGCTTTCTTCCAGTACTTCTTCCTTTATGTTGTAGCGCACCGAGAAGCAAGGGAGTTAGGGTTTGTACAACCTCCGATATTGAAGACCGAACAGAACGCAGGAGACACAAAGAAGGGAAGGGCTGATTAGACTCTTACACATCTCAAAAGCGGTAGCGGAAAGCATGGAGAGCCAGATTTCTAATTCAACTAATAAATTTAAACAGCACGTGGAAAAATACCGGATACCAGTGCGTCTCTTCGTGTTTTCAGCTGTGAGAATGAATGGTTTCAGAGAAATATTTCCTAATAGGCCGTTTAAGACGTACAGATAAGCAAGGCCCTTATCTTGAAACGTAAGGTCTGTAAATTTGTCTGGTTAGAACAGAGAGGGACGGAAAACATGCGACACAATGAAAGGCTCTGAGCGATACGGTGTCGGCGGCCTGTTTGCCGGCAGCAGCTGGGACTCGCGACGTCGTGTGTGAACTACAAAAGACCCGTCCTGGCTACGGCGTGCATAGGGCTTAGGCGTAAAGCAACAAAGCGAGAGGAAGGCAAATACTCTCTGTGTCACACTGAAACGAAGACTGTGTAAACGACCTGACAGCCGTACGAGAACTTGATGCGACGGTATGATTTGCATGTTTCTACGCCGAAGTGGTACAACATTCTTTTGGCCAGCCAGTCTGCTTTTATTCGGAAAAATCAATAGTCTTTACTAGAATTATATTTAGTTTCCTGCAAAAAAAGAAATGGAGAAATCTGCTGCCGGTCAGGCAAAAGGAAAGGATTAAGGAAAACCTGAACCTTTACGGCTGGGTGTGTATTCGTACGTTGCACCCCAAGAGCGACAATTCTGTGTCTTACCACTGTCGTCTCAGTCGGTCCGAACATCAGTCAAATAGATACAAGGTGAGTCGGTCGTTCCATTTTTAAAGAACCACCATAGCACTTGCCTGAACTGATTCACTGAGACGCGGGCTTCCTAAACCAAAATCTACAGATGACGATTTTAAATGCACTTCTCCAGAATATGACTCCACTGCCGTAATAATGACGTAAGCTCGATCAGTATGGAAGACTAAGAAAAGACTAATGATTTTTTCTTACTAGTATCATCAAAATAAAAACGCGTTGAGCAGGGAAGTTGCTCCTAAAATCGTCCAAGACTGAATGGGAAAGTAACTCGTTAAACAAAGGAACAGCAGAACAATGAAATGGAGTCCCAATTCTGGACGTGACCGATAACTACTTAAAGAACGTAGGAAATGAACAAATAAATGGTACATTTCATATGATTCGTGAAGAAACAGCATACTACTGTAACTGGAGGGTTTTATCACAATTTCACACTTGAAGCATTTTTACATAGTTTATTATATAGTTTTGGGAAGCGGCAATCTTCGCCTCTGGTACAGATGTCTTCAACGGTTACGCTGGATATGTTACCATGGGCTGTAACTTTTCGTGGTAGGTAAGAGGGGGGGGGGGGGGGGGGATGGTTACACGTCTGAGACACGAAAGAAATGCGAGATGTGCTCTGTGCTGCAACTTAATGATAGTTGATGACAGTTTTTTCTGGAGGGATGTTAGATCTTAAATTTCTCTCAACTACTATCGGAATAAAACAATGATCCATCAAATTTTTCTTGCGCCCGCACTGGTATTACTATAATGGCTCCCCAACTCTTGGCATTTCTTTGGAAATATGTGCATATCAGTTTATCATCAAAAATAACCTACAACTACTATTTTAGAGCTTGCATCATTTTAGCGTCCAAGATACGTCCAGGCATTTAAACTTAAAGCAGTTGGTTATTTTTGTTCTGGATTAATCCATAACTGTCCAGCTCAACCTCCTTTGTTGTGCATAAAATAATACTTTTATTCCTTACTTGTCTCTAATGTATTTATCTTGCAAATTGTTCATTCTCCTTCAGAAAGATGAACTGCAAATCCTGTGACTACTGCGGACAGCGTATGATTCGTTTGTTGTGGGCGATTGCCATCAGAAGGTGGAATGAAAATAAATGGACAACCGAGCACTGCGCCAAATGTCTCGACTTATCAAACAGGGTCACGCGGTTTTGTCTGAGGTAAGTGTACGTCTTGGCACCTCGACGCGCAAGTCGCCGAAGTGGCGTCAAATCGAAAGACTTGCACCCGGCGAACGGTCTACCCGACGGGAGGCCCTACCCAAACTACGTTTTTATCTTGCCATCAAAGACGGTCATTTCCGTCTGTCCGTGGTTCCTCTAGAAACGCTCCGGGAAATCACAGTACTATAAGCCACTAATACACTCATGCTCATAAATTAAGGATGATACATAGTGAAACAACGCTCTGGTGGGCGGTTTGTGGATTTAAATCACCTCGGAGTGTGACCAAGCGATACATTTGATCTGCGGTCGTCGCACGGTGGCGCTGGCAGCAGTCCACATACTACAGGTGTGTTGGTGCATGTCTGAGTACGGTGCAGCTAGTAAGTGTGCAGACGTTTTCAGATATGCTAATGGTGACTCTGTTGAAAATGGCTCCAAGAACACATATTGATGACGTTATGAGGAGTAGAATACTAGGGTGACTGGACGCTGGTCAAACATAGCAGGTCGTAACACGGGCACTCCGTGTGCCAGAAAGTGTGATTTCAAAATTATAGCAACGATTCCAGCAGACGGGAAACGTGTCCAGTCGCTACAGTAAGGGACGTCCACAGTGTACAACATCACAAGAAGACCGATATCTCACCATCAGTGCCCACAGACAGCCACAGAGTACCGCGGGTAGCCTTGCTCGGGACCTCGACGCAGCCACTGAACAGTTGTCTACAGACACACAATCTACAGACGACTGAACAGACATGGTTTATTCGCCCGGAGACCTGCAAAGTGCATTCCACTGACCCCTGATGTCAAGAACACAGTACATGATCATTCAAACAGTGGTCCCAGGTTATGTTGACAGACGAGTCCAGCTATAGTCTGAACAGTGATTCTCGAGGGGTTTTCATCTGGCGTGAACCAGGAACCATATATCAACCCCGTAATGCCCTGAAAGGGACCTGCATGGAGGTCGTAGTTTGATGGTGTGGGGTGGGTTTATGATGGGTGCAAGTACACCCCTGCATGTCTTTGAAAGAGGAACTGTAACAGGTCAGGTGTACCGGGAAGTTACTTTGCACCAGTATGTCCGCCTTTTCAGGGGTGCAGTGGGTCCCACCTTCCTCCTGATGGACGATAACTCACGGCCCCACCGAGCAGCCATCGTAGAGGAGTACCTTGAAACAGACGATATCAGGCGAATGGAGTGGCCTGCCTGTTCTCCAGACCTAAACCCCACAGAGCACGTCTGGGATGCTCTCGGTCGACATATCGAGGCACGTCTTCAAACCCCTACGACACTTCAGGAGCTCCGACAGGCACTGGTGCAAGAATGGGAGGCTATACCTCAGCAGCCGCTCTACCACCTGATCCAGAGTATGCCAACCCGTTGTGCGGCCTGTGTACGTGTACATGGTGATCATATCCCGCGTTGATGTCGGGGTACACGCGCAGGAAACAGTGGCGTTTTGTAGCACGTGTTTCGGGACGGTTTTCACAGCTTATCACCAATACCGTGGACTTACAGATTGTGTCGTGCGTGTTCCCTATGTGCCTATGCTATTAGCGCCAGTTTTGTGTAGTGCCACGTTGTGTGGCACCACATTCTGCAATTATCCTTAATTTATGAACGTGAGAGTTTATGCGAGCGAACATTTTCGGTGAACTCTTAAAAAGCAACAAAATGTACCGGTGTACTTTACACCAGTCGTATTCTGCTAGGAAAGTTAAACGTGGTATCCTGGGAGTAAAATGCGGTGGAAGCATTTCAGATAGGTGCAGGGAATTCTTGTTCTTGAGACGGACGAGCAAGGTGCGGCGCTGCGTTGCGCTTCATTTGTAGCGCTCGGCGCCCCATTAAGATAAGAGTCCATAATTACGGAGGAGAGCACTAGCAAACACGCTACGTGGCCTCACAACAAATTGTGCCCACGAGAAGTCCTCCGGAGACGCTCCGCTTGACGAGAATCCCTTCTCTAGCTGCCTGTTGCGGATTATTTCTTACTCGAAGGTAAGAAAAATACGCTTGCTTTGCGTGAGACGTGAAAGGTTACAAAAACCTTACGTGTTTTGGAGTACACATTATAGACCCATTGTATTTTAATATCGCAGGTTTAAATACTAAGATATAGGAAGGGCAAAATAAAACCGCCGTGCTCGATTTATCAAACTGTGAGAGACGCGTAGCTGCTCTGCCTGAGCGATAGTAGCAATAGCATTTTCGATGTAAGGGTTATTTGAGTTCAACCGACCCTTCAGTTTGTCTCTCAGGTAAAAATCTTATGGGGAGACATCAGGCGACATAGGTAGACGGATTACATTGCCGGCTGATTATCCTCTCCTCAACGGATATTGAACGTCCTCAAGGCGTTGCTGCACCTTGCTGAAAATATCCGTACAGTCGTTCATCTTCTGTGGACTAATGGACACAGATTGAACATTTTCTAGACATACCAGTTAGCTTTAACAGTTTGAGAAAATTTGTTGCGATGCCGACATTATATATTGCGCACCAAACACAAAGCGCGATGTTTTGCAAAGGCTCTTTGAAGTCCTTACGGGATTTTCTGATGAATAATGACGCATGTTCCGTGTACTCAAATACCCTGGAAGGCTGAACCAGACTTTATATGGAGAAATAAAAATTGAGGACCCAAACATTTTGATTCCACTTCATTCAGGAACCACCGGCAGAACTCAGTACGGGAAATTCGTTGGAGAAACTCATGCACGACAGTAAATTTGTCTGCATACAATTGTAGATCCTCTTTGGTAGTGTTTCGGCATGACGATCTCTTAATTCCTGCTTGCACAGATAAACCGCGTTGCGATTTCGTCGGACTTTGCTCCAGTCGACCAATGTCTTCTGGTGTTCGATATGTTTTGGGAGAGTTATGGTTTTTATTCGCTACTGAGTCCGTTTCATATTTCTTGTGATGGGCAGTTTCCGTGCTCAACTCCGCATTAGTCTTGGAAATATTTTCAGAGCTATTTTTATTCTGCCGAACCCCTATGGTGAACTTGTTCACGTGTCTGTACAAGTATCGAATAAGCACAGCGGACAAAAACTCATTACATGGAGACATCAAGTTAATACTGCATAACACATCCCTCTATCCTTGGTACTGGGCTCAGTTGGACTAGGAAGCGAGTCTGCAAGTTTCTTCGAGTATGGCAAGTATCCAGCCTAAGCCACTCCTTGATTGTAAGATACCAAGACCATAGAGCTATCAATTGGATACGTTTCAGCTGTTATTTCAAATAGTTCTAGACTTTTCCGATGTTTTTAAGATAGGGTGATTTACCGGACCAGCTGAGGTGCGGTAGAGTCTAATTGTTCATCAAACCAGGAATGTACGGGCGCAGCCCTCTGAACCAGTGCTGATGTTACCTATGAAAGACAGCGTGTCCATGGCACAATCGTCTACAATATGTTGAAGAAAGGACAACTGGCCACTGATGATGTTCAAATAAACAACCTGAACGGACCGACCAAAGTCACAGAAAGTACAACAGCCACAAAACATCACAGTCGCACCTCCGGTGTGAGCTGCATCCTTCACACGCCGCAGTGGTCCATCGGTGCACTTTATATCTTTCATATTTTCTTAAAATATGACAATGTATACTCGGCGAGCCAAACTACTGGTGTCCATTCAGCTGTTCAATTTCAATGTTGTTTGGCCCACTAAAGACGTGTAGTTATATGCGCCGCCGCGAGCAATCGACTTTTTCAAGGTACGTGTCTCCAAATACCCCTTACATAACAGTTCCTTCCGCAATTTCGCTCGGTAACTTGCTGAAATGGAGTTCCATTCACTGACGGCGGTCATAGCTGTCGCACTGCCATTGTCTGTGTCAAATTTTAATTGTGGTACAGCGTCACCAGTGTAGAGCTTTCTGGTCGCACTGCCATTGTCTGTGTCAAATTTTAATTGTGGTACAGCGTCACCAGTGTAGAGCTTTCTGGTTGTCTTGGTAGCGGAATAATGTTTCGTCATCTTACGACATAACAGTGACAACATTGTCTCACACGTTGGGGGTGTGGCGGTGGGACTAAGTCCCCCATTATCCCCCGACGGTATAATTTCAAGGTTGCCGGTAAGTTGTGACAGCTACGTGCGTGGTTGCGGAAGTCATCTTATTAATGATTGTACGCAAAGCCTGACCATATTGCATCACGCGTTATTAAACCGCACCACTACTATCATTAGTCATGCTTTAAATCTATTTCCTTGGTTACTATCGACAATGGGATTTTTATGACCTCTGTTCTTTTACCTGACTGCGAGTGGCACGAAATGCCTTTGCAGACACGTTAGACATTCCAGCAAATCGGAGAACTTCACAGTGTGGCCATGGACATGTCCAACCAAAATAGTTCCTTTCTGCTGATCTGTCTCATGTCCATGTCAGCACGTCATACTGAGCCGATACGGAACAACCAACTGGTACATACAACAGACATACGTTACTAGACTAAGAATACCATATACAGTATCTGCCACTGCAGCCACCACTTTAGAATCGCAATATGGGGATGAGCGGAAGGGACGTGTAAACAACAGTTTGTTTACTGATAAAACAGCCTTAAGAAATAGGATAAACTGATATAATTACGTTAACTTTAGAGTTTTGACATAATGGTCAATACATGTGTCGTGTTTGGCTGTAATTTTTCATACAGCAGAGGGAAGGTATGTTGCCTACCTTGTGTCTCAATGCAAGCATAACTAGAAACATATTGCGTATTTTTCGTTTTGTGCCGTATGTAAGCCTACAAAATTAAATTACATTTTGTGTTATCTGCAATATCTGCAGTGTTTATATAATTTATTTATATTGTAAGGTGTTTAATAAATCTAGTTTTAATAATAGTAGCTTAATGGTGGATTTCAACCAGTGTTGATCAACTTTGGCTTCTCTTCGAATAGCATGCTCGTAATGAACATACTCCTGCACGTAGCACGTGCTGTTTGTCGTTGATACCAAGTGCGTTCATTTTAGTGTTCCTACGGAAACTACAGTCTGCTTTAAACATGTGTATATGCAACTGTATTTTCTTCTCATAGCACGATCCTACAATGCACGTGTTAAACTGAACTAGTAGGCAAATATTTGCCGAGCTGCAGAACTTGTTTTAACCATATTGTAAAACTTACAATTTAATTTCGTTTCATAAAATCTTTTGAGTAGCATACACGAATTTCGTAATGCCGCTATCTAACCTCAGCCAACGTCACGCTTCAGTAAAGATGCGCCTTTGACAGTAACGCTTTTGCTTGGTACATACGAGTACACACCACCTCACTGCCGTGCCTTACTTCACCTGGTGGCAGTTCTACTCTATCTACAACGCCCGATAGTGAAAACTAGCACTTTCAAGTGGTGATAAATATTTAGTCATGCGAGCTGATACTGCTGCATTACTGTGGTCGCTAACATTGCTTAGTGCGATGGCGCTCGGACCTGACCAAGTCACGTCAAATTCAAACTTTCTGTAGTGTTCGTCCCACAACGGAAGGAAAGATGGTGACGCATATTTTATGATGAGCACTATGCGCGGCAACTTCCTATGTCAAATGCCATCCCTCTCTATATTCGTCTATTGTAATGCTGTTCTACAGTACGCTCTTGCCTGCGTCAGGTAACAACTTTAGTTCGATATAAAATGTTCGCTGACGCTTCCCGGCGACGCTAGGCGTCGTTTTATTGAATTCGCCGGCCTTGGGACGAAGAGATTTCATCGAACAATCAGGATCTATAAAGCAGTTGTGCTGCTTCTTGCTTACTATCTACCCCAACAAATTGACAGAGCGATCCTGAACAAGAAAATCTAAGGAATGAGTGGCTCTAAGCGGAAGAAGATATCTTAGAAGCGAATCAGGGACTTTAATTTTGCTCGACTTGTGCCTTCTCCCTGAATAAACTATTGGATAGCCCACAACACACGTTAAACACATAAGCCACTGAGTGCCTATGCCCTGTAGCTTCTCTTGGGTGTAATGGAGTGATCGATCACCCCTAGATGTTTGATTCAAATATATTTAAACACATTGTATCTGAGGTAAGGGGAAATGAGGAGCCTCAGTCTTTTAGTGTATCTCAAACACACCTGAAACAGAGTCACTGTGTTATATTTTTAACGAATGATTACGTGAGTACTCAGAAAACGAAATAGTAGAAAGCTTCTCCTGCAAGCAGTCACCACATATGTTAGAAACTGAAGCTATAAAATGTACGAGTGTTGAGGTGAATTATTAAAAATATAGAGCAATACAGAGAATCATATAACTTTTATTTGTAAAGGAGCAATGAGCTGAAATGAATAGTTTCGACAGTATCTAACACAGTATTTCAAACGACCTTACTTTGTTCCCGTACTATGCCAGTCACGCTCTTCGATTCAACTGCACATGATAACACTTGTTGCCAAGACAGCCTGTGAACATGGTAATTCTCTTACCCCCTCCCTCCCAGACGACTGACCTACGAGCTACGAGCTAGCGTTTCCGAGAGCATTGCAAAGAAGACTGCAGTTTAATGACCAATAAACAGAGAGATCATCAGAGGGTACGCTAGTTCGGACTGCCCAAGGGCAGGGGAGAAGAGTAATGAATAACACGAACTTCTTTCTGACTTAAAATCCTGGTGTATGTTTTGTCTTTGAATAACATCCTATCGGTTTTCGATGTCAAATTGAATAAAATTATTCATTTTTCGACTAGTATTTCAATGAGCACGGTGAGACAGGCTTTTAACTGATTAATCACGCGGTCCTCCTTTCATGAGCGAAGCTCCAAACAACTTTCCAGAGGTGTACCGAAATCCCACAGTCTTGGGAAACTCGTCAGCGGACTGTCAGTATAAATCGTCAGTAGGTTTACTGTTGATGGCAGTGGCGGTGGCAGCAGTCTCCGAAGCTTGAGAATTTAATTGTCTGACGCGACTATGAATTGTGTGGCTTATGTTTAGTAATATTGTCAGGAGAGACTCCAATGACATGTTTTTGATGATTGTGGTTTACTTTCAATAAGATGACGAAACAATTTTCAGCGTCAAGTGGGACAATTTTCTCGATGTCACTAACACCAGATAATTATAGTCAAGGATACAGCATATATAGGGTTCATATAATAACACCTGCACATTGCATATCATAAAATGTTTGCCATTCCGACAGAGTAAAGAAGACGGCATTAGAGCAAAATGTCGAGCACTTTGGTTTACACGAGGGAGCAAATTTACTAATACAGACCAACAGGTGTCACGTCTATGTACCTCTCCACGGCACATCGTTATCAGCAATACCTGAAAGTTAGAAGTTGCAGTATGATACTGTTTACTGCCAGGAAGATGGAATGGTAAAAATATATGTCAACAGTTACGAAGGACGATTCCCCGACTTTGGCCTTAATTTCTGTGAACTCCTGCACGTGCCCGAGATAGCACCTGCACATATATTCCCTCTCACCTTTGTTTCTGTAAACACGTCACTGTTTTATCTCGAGCGAATCTCTGAAAACGAAGTCCCGCCCGAGCACTACCGACCCTTGCAAGCGCTGAATGTTCCTGACGTCACACATTCCACTTTCCAAGGAAAGGGCAGTAAATTTAGTTGTTGAAAGTATGTCATGCCACACAACCCAACGCTGTTCCCAGCCACAGAATGTGGGACGAAACACGCACTTCAGTGAAATATATAGACTGCATGTGGAGCGCGATTAACAGACTGTTTTCCGAGACTTAGATTCTGGCAACTAGTAGAAACCATGGCGGTTTTAGCCAATGTGGAAAATACACACGGTGTGTAGTACACACCTTCATTTGTTTCTGAGGGACTGAGAGGAAGTGAACTTCGTTTCCTACTTGGGAGAAAAGATTCAGTTTTTCTCCATGATCAGCATGCTTGTTTCAGCTGAGGGGTTAACGTTAACAAACTGAAAGTATCCATACAGATACTCTATGGAAATCAGAATCGCGCTCAAAAGAACTGTACGCTCATTTCCGTAACACACATATCGAATGCTGTTGCATATAACCAAATCCCGGATTCAAGGACATTAATAAAACGGTATCCGACAAAAACGGTTAAACCGACATGGTTATAAGATTATTTTGTTTTGAAGAGCTAACTTCAGCCCTGTTTGCAAAATTATAGGAGTTTAGGCAAACAACTGTTCTTTTTAATGTTCAAACACGATTCAGAAACGAAGCGTCGTGGTCAATACGTGCTTTCATCGAGTTGTGCAAAATGCAAACAAGTTTTAAGCAATAATTATTATAACGAAATTTGGTCTAGAACTTTACTTTTGCTGTGATTATTATCTTATTTTCTAGAAAGCTGGATTCTGTAGAACCTCTTACGTTATTGTGTAGTTTGCCTTATGCAGCTGAATGATATTCTTAGTGTGGTTGATGAGCTTAATCACTTTATATGTATCACCCAACAAAATTACCTTTATTATTGTACTACCCTTTAGTAGTCGCTAACATGACCCCACAAGAAATGCTGTAGGTTCGAAAGTCCTAGCTCCACAAAAACGAAACGGGCGCAGGAGAAAGCCAAGTCCAAACAGAATTATTCAGGAGAGGTGGTAGTTGGAAGTGCATGAAATCTGAACCAGAGATAACAAAGCCAGTTGTCTAAGAGTACAGGTGAGCAGCTAGTTTCACATCACGGTTCTGTGTGGGTTTATTTTGCTTGCTCTAGAGCAGATTTATACTGGACTAGTTCCCTCTCAAGAATATGGAGCCCCAGTTCAGCTGGACAAGAAAGGGGGATCAATTTAGCCACAGACTTCTTGTCAGAATCGCCGTGGCATCCGCCTGGAGACAACTGAGGGCTGCAAGTTGAGATCAGTGTCTTAACAGAAGAGCAGCCACGCCTGAGTCTCCAGACGATTTCACTATCAACTACTTGTTCATCCCCTCCATTGCTGACATAGTACACCGTCTCTAAAAACATAGCTTTCAGCGGCATGTGTAAAAACAGAAGATGACCGAAGATATACGATAAACATCACGCGAAACAGGAAACTGGATCGCTATAGAACACGGCTTCGGTAAGGCAGACGGATGATGTGCTTCCATAAAGCTGACCGATGTGTTGTCTTTAGCATAATTACCAACAGCGCTGTCCACCAAGTTACAATAGAACTTGGTAGAGCAGCCAGACGAGATGTGTTTCGTAAAAAGAAAGCAGAGTCCAGTTGTAGTGAGTACAGCGTATTGGAACCTACACATCAATTTTACTCAAATTCTGATAGATTGACTGGTGTTATGGAAATTTATGTCATTTAAAGATTAAACTGTAGGATTAAGAATTACGGTTAAGCTAGTACAGATGAAGCGTAGGAAGCCCAGTTTCGGATACTAAAGAAGTGAACTCAAGAAGCAAAGTTTGCCAACATGAACCGGTTGTAGCAGACCACCGGAAGCGGCTGTGGTAGGCCAAGAAAAGACAGCGACTACGGAAAGGAAACGCATTAGATAATATAAGTAAAGGATGCGTTGGAAGACACGATGTTTAATTTATAGAGGACGTTCGATAAAAAAGCGAACGTTTACCATGAAGCATTATTATCGCAATTATCAGTCATTTCTTCTCGACATCGCTAGAGTAAAAAGACCTACGCATTCGACAAGAAATGTGTAACGTGGCGCAACTGGTTGCTACCGATATTCTAAGCAGTGGGCAGGTTTCCCCAGTCGGCGTCAAACTGCAATCTGATAGCGGCCTGCCTCTTACAAGAGAAAGCGGCATCTGTGCAAGGTGTCCAGTATCAGTACACAGTAGGATCAATGGCTGTACTGCTATCTGTGTCAAAGACAAGGCGCTGAGTGTGTACCACGGTACAGCTACCAGTTGAACGGTGCCGTCCAATTTGCGAGTCCAGCACAGCAATGGGCACTGGCAAAGAAAAGAAGGAAGATATGAAAGCATGCCAGAAGAAAAAGCTGAAATGCCTTACTAATTTTTTATTTTTATTGAGACTCGCAAAAAAATGGAATACAACAGATATGCTCATTCGTATTAGAGATCACTGGGAGGAATTACATTTGCGGTCTCGAGCCAGTTTCTTAAAATTAGGTTCGCGTAGGAAGCAGCTTATGCGAATAATTGTCTTGAAGGTGGGCGGCAGTGAATCCTAAGGGATACTTGTTTCTCGAAACATTAATTTTTGAAAATGAAATTTCACAAATATACGTGAAGCCAAACGTAGTAGCTAGTAGCTAGGCACATGACTATTTTTTGCAATTTTCATATTTTCTGGGAATGTTTATTCCAAATGTTTTCAGCGGTGCAGTTTTGTGTGTTTGCAAGGAACTGTCTTCCAGCAAGTCTTATCTCCATTTGGAGTAAAGGCATTGAAAGGCAGAACAACCTTGCAGCCACATCATTCCATTCTGCTACTGGAGAAACTTCAAAAGGCGATTTTAAGAATCTTGACAGCTTCTCTCTCTCTCTTCAGAATTATGTTTATATTCGAAAATTGTTGGAAAGTGAAAAAATGCTGCTTGCGACGGGAGGAAGAGACATTTTGTATCAGATCACACGGTAATTTTCGATTTCCTTGTACTTCGGTACTGAGCGCATTTAAATGTTTCAGAATGTGTTTCAAGAAAGTCATTAGCTAGCGTATGCGATTTTTTTCTAGGAAATCCTAATGGTTTTTTGTCTTCTTGTGAATCAAACATTTTCTGAGGTGGGTGGTGTTTAAAGAATTGTCGAAAACGTACCATCACTTGACATTTGTTTATCCAACGAGTATTGCAGAACTGTAGAAAGTCACAATGCGCCGATTCACACTTAGAAAGAAAGTCTTTGAACTGTTTGTGCTGAAGAACAGCATCAACTTTACGAACCTGTCCATTACTTCTTTTAGAGTCACACCAAGTTTTCCAAGAGTGCTGGCTGGTGAATTATGCATTGAGCTGAGGCGCCGTCAGTTGAAAGAGCCACAATTTTATAGTAACTAATGTCTGATTTCGTCATGAAGTCATCAGAAGTCTAATCATCATCTCATTGAGTCTTGCCTTTCAATGGCTATGTTGTTAGCAATTCTTCCCTAAATTCTTTAATATCCAAAAATCACACGAAAATGGACATTTGTAGTTCATTAACAACGTCGCATGATTGACTAGTGGTATGGCGAAGCAAGGCGCCTTCTGCAAGAAGTTCGAGTAAAGTACTTTTACTGTCAGCAGCTGAAATTTCGGTTCCTCTTGTATTACTTCTTGCCGACAATGGAATAACTTAGTAACATCTTTTTATCTCCAAAAAATTGTTAGATTGGCGCTCAAACGAATTGTTATCCACAGGAAAATGTTTTGTACATAACTTTTGTACGTAATTTACACTTTCAAAATACTTTTGGTGGGCCAGTTTTTCACCTTTCGGAGTCCGGACCTGAACAGCGGTCTGTCAGTTGCTGACTGCTGGTCTAGATAGTGCAATCGCACCAAGATGGTGCAAGAATTCTTGGCTGACCAGACAAACAAGGTGCGAAGTCGCTTCTGTTTTTCCTAAAAACATTTTATTCCTTACTATGTCATGGAATAGGAAGTATAATGTTTGTACATGGTGGTCAAAATGAGATTGGACTGGAAAACTTTCTGATGCATAATGGTACATGATCTGTGAGTTCACATACCATGACAAAGTCACCCAGGCCTTACCTGGAAAAATTAAAACCAGGGGTCCAAAAGTTCTGGTTCCACTACACTTAGAAATCACCGGCAGAACTCAACACGAGAAATTCGTTGGAAGCATAGTTTTATTAAACCACGAACTTGCCAGCTGATTCCCTAGGTTCTCAAGAACCTTATTCACATTTGAATCTAAGTACTTCGTATGCCAACGGCCGAGGTTACACTGTACTAACAACAGCTGCCCCGTCCAACTGCTTTTGCGTCTAGAACGAAAAGAGAAATAACTAATTGTCTCTGTAAGCGCGTCTCATTCGCATGATCTGTACTTGAAATAGACATTCCAGGCAGTACAGCCATTTTACCACTTGCTTCGAATATTGGTTCTCTAAATCCACCTATCTGTTTCAAAGGAATAGTGTCGCTTTCTTCCAGTGATTCGGTAAGTTTCCTGAGCGCATCTATTAGATCACTGTATAAACTATATCAATCTGTTACGATAAGAGAACGCAACTCTGAACTATTTCGTCTTTAGTCAAATCACTGAGTAAGGACACGTGTACTGGAACACTACCCGAAAATGAAAGGTAGAAATAACCAGAGGGTTGGTTTAGACACCACAAGGTGTTACTGTAAATGACCGTATTGGAGGTGGTATGATTTTGCATTCTTTCGACCCACGGACCGACTTAGATTTGCAATTCTTACACATACTAATCAGAGCCACAGGTGAAAGAAATGAAAAATGAACAGAAAAATTCCAGGATTGCCGAAGAATCAGAACTCGGACCGTAGGAATTTGCAGCCTGGCTGGTACCCACTCAGCAACGAGCACTGTTTGTGGTTTACTCGATAGGCTCACTCAGAAACCTCTCAACCATGTGACTATCCGCAGTCGTCCCTGCATGTACGTTCCATTTCATATCACTTCGCATTGTTACCCTTTCAACTACGTAACAGACAACAGAAGCTTACCTCTAAAGCTACTTAAGTTTACAACAGATTGTGGACTACCAAGACGTAGGCGCTGTTTCATGGAATCGGTTGAATCTACCGATACAGCACGTCTGTTTTAATCCTTTGCCTATCAGTGTGAACCGTGATATTTGAATGTACGCAATCGGAGGTTAAGACGGAACATTGGCAACATTTACTTCGCTCTTATACTATATTTTAGAATGTTGGTTGTGATGAGAGACTGATCTGCAACACGGCCCGAGATCTGGATTAGACCGAAGGGTCTCATTATGGCTTCCAATTGTCGAATTTAACGAACATATGAGCATAGCAATAATTCTCGTTCTTCATCATTACAACAGATGCCTGAAGGACTAGACATCGTAATAATAAGTAGTGAATGATAGACGGGCAAAACGAGGGTAATACTTATGTTGAACATGTTTGTCTCATTAACTCTGCTGCGGGAATCCAGTAAGATGCAAGCAATGGGGGCATAGATACTGTGACATAACGAGGTTGGGCTCCGACCCGGACGCGTCCACTGATAGCCGAAATCGTTAAGGCGACCGCTCGCGAAAAGCGAGAAATCCGAGTTCGAGTCCCTGTCCGGCACGAATTTTCATTTATCACCAATACGTTATGATTTCCATGCCTCATACAGATAATATAAAAATTTTCGCATTTGCAATTTTTTATAACTGTTGTAATCTTATTTTAAGTGTGCTGTACTGCAATGCGTGGTGTGTGCCCGGCATTTTGATTATGTCGTGGGCAGAAGCGGACGAGCGATATCGATAGGTTCAGAATATCCATTTACTGTTCACAATCTAACCTGTATTCTCAAATTTCTTTAATTGTTGTGCACTGCATATTCATCAGTCACATTATGCCCACCAAATGTGAACTGTCTCAGCACGACGTCTCCTGCATTTGTATTACTATTTTGCCTGAGTGTAATACATGGGTGTTTAACGTTCTACGACTACAGACAGACAGGACACTGATCACGACTGTGGGAAGTCCCATGGCTCCGGGCCAACGAAGGGAGTGACGCGCTATTCAGAAGTTGTCTTGTAAGTGGAGAAGTGAATGACAGGATACAGGGGCTAGAGAAATGGTTTACAAGTTAGTAGTGTAGTCTGTCCTGGAAGATGATAAAATATGCTGTGACATTCTTACCTTTAGACTAAATTGGATTCCATCTGCACATTTACGTGCACTAAAATACAAAGAGGCAATGAGGATACTCATGAAATCTGATATTATGATAAAAGTCTTTGTGACATTATCTTGAGGAAAGTTACAAACGAAAGTGCAAGAATATGCTTTAAATGAATAATTCAAGAATATCAAGTAGCTCTTACTTTCGGTTAAAGTACGTACCACGAATGTTAAATTACAGCACGTTCCTCTTCATCTGCTATGGGAAACAGCAATGTACATTTACAGTAAATTTGGGAAATACTAGAATCGTAACCCCCTTATTTTAGCGTCGTCGTCGTCTGGAGGAAGACTACATAATTCAAGCCATTTCGCTGCTTACGTGCTAAGTACCTGAACCGTAACTATTTGTACTATAGATGAAAAGTGCGTGTGAAATCTAGTATCATGTTCGTGTCGTTTTGCTGCAGATGTTGTGAATGGTTTGGTAGAAGGTTGGAACCCATGCCGGCACATAACCCACTACTTCCGTGCACCGAGCGAGGCGGGGCAGTGGTTAGCACACTGGACTCGCTTTCGTGAGTACGACGGATAAAACCCACGTCCGGCCATGCTGATTTAGGTTTCCGTGATTTTCCTAAATTGCTTCAGGCAAATGCCGCCATGTTTTCCTAGAAAGGGCACGGCTGATTTCCTTCACCATCCTTCCCTAATCCGATGGGACCGAAGACCTCGCTCTTTGGTCCCCTTCCACCAAGCAAGCAACCAACCAACCAACCGAGCAACACAAACGATTCCGCCAAGCTTAACGTCCCTACGCAGCGGGTTGATTACAGGCAATAGGTAACTAACCACACCTGTAGTTTAACAGGATGCGAATTGATGGAAGAGAAAACAAGTCCACAATGAGACATGTGATTAAAGTACATGTAAAATGAGATTTTTCACTCCGTAGCGGTATGTGCGGTGATATGAAACTTCCTAGCAGATTAAACCTGCGTGCCAGACAGAGATTCGAACTTGGGACCTTTGTCTTTAGCGGGAAGTGATCTACTAACAGAGCTACCCAACCACGGCTCACGACCCATTCTCACACCTTTACGTCTCTTACCTTCCAAACTGCCTTCCGTCTGCCAAGGAGTTTCGTATCAGCTCGCACTCCAGTGAAGAACGAAAATCTCATTCTGGGAACATCCTCTACGCAGTGGCTAAGCCACGTCTCCGCAGTATCCTTTCTTCCGGGAGTGGTAGTCCCGGAAACTTCGCAGGAGAGCTTCTGTGAGGTTTAGAAGGTAGGAGACGACGTACTGGCGGAAGTAAAGCTGTGAGAACGGATCGGAAGTCGTGCTTGGGTATCTCAGTTGGTGCAGCACTTGCTCGCGAAAGGCAAAAATCCCGAGTTCTAGTTTCGGTCCGGCACACAGTTTTAATCTGGCAGGAAGTTTCAGTGTACGTGTAGTTCTCTTAGCATGTGGCACATTAGTAGTTGATGAAAATTCTAGTAACTAGGGACGTCCCAGGTAACTTCCAACGATCTATCAGTCTTGAGTCTCGAGAGAGAGTGATGCTTTATTTTGCACGTTTGTCTCTGTAGGAGAAGGCCGGCAAGTTTCCAGATGCGATATGCTACATGTCCTATGTGTGTGTAAGGAGAATACTACGCTGCATAAGTTAGGCTTATGAGTGTTCCAATTGTTTTGTCTGCACCTATGTCTGATTTCGCTTTCCTGCTATTGCCTACAAAAAATACTGAGAGCTTACCACAGAACGGAAGGCTTGAAATAATATCGCCACTCGAAAAAGTAATGAAAATTTATAGTTTTAACAATTCGTCGACGTCAACGTAAATGGAGGTGGATCACCAATCCACACAGGTCAAGGGTAAGAGAACTACTCAATTTACTATCCAAGGAACCTGCATTCGTCTGTTGTTAACAGAAAACATGAAGGGAATGTCTGCAGGAGAATTCGAACCCTACTCCTCCAGAATAGGAGTCCAGTTCCCTCCGTCCCTCCTACCGAATTATGTACTTTGACAGATTCGATATACATTAGAAAATGAATTCATTTTTGGTAACTACTACCGAGAATTAGACTAAGGTTGCGTAATAGGCAAAGCGAGTAAATGCTGAGGTAGGAGCATCAGACAAGAGTGCTTACTCCTCGTGCGGCCGAATCTCCGCGGCGGACAGCGCAGAGAGAATCTTCTACGAGACGGTGTGCTGCTGAAGAGCGACCTCGGGCTGACTGTCAGGGCCGTTAACTTACTTGCCGCACCCACTACATGCTCCGTTTCCCGGAGGAGAAGGTCCGGCCGTGAGAATGCAACGCAGCCCTGGCGCTAACTTTGCCATACAGTAGCAGGCGCCGAAACCACGCTTTTGTATTAGTAAATTACTAGTTGCAATTGAAAGCACACGAAAGTGGACAAACGAACCCAGAATAAAAGACCCAAATGAATTCCAACGCAGAGGCTGCATGAGAAAGGATGCCAGACGTAAGTAGTTGGGCTTGTGTGTGTGTGCGCAGCACCTCCCTGCAGCATCATCAGTGGACGGAAATGACGATGTAACACCAAGCTCAGTAATAGCAGAGGCGTCAAGAGAAGTGGAAACACGATAACAATTGCCATAGCGCGCCCTCTACAGCAAAGGGCGCAATATCGGCAAGCGCGTCCGAATGGGACAGAATTGGCGGCCTCCCTTGAGTGAGCTGGTCGTAAGGAAACAGGCTATTTCATCGCCTGAAGTGCATACTGCGTAGGCAAGGACTCGTGTATGGAACCGATGCATAGCAGACGATCGCCTGCTAAACCACGCAATGATACCAAACTACGAAATGACCATCTTGTCTGTACCGAAATGACTATATGGATTACACACAAGGGTAGGCAAGAATAAGCCCCACGGGCGAGAGTATTAAAATCTTAGTAATTACGTGCTTTAAAATTCACAACAAAATTCCAGAGTTTGAAGTGCTCCTGAAAAGCAGTGAAGCTCAGATGGTACTAGGTACGGAAAGCGGGTTGAAACCTGAGATTGATAGCGAGATTTTTGGGAAAAATTTAAGTGCATATAGAAAGGATAGGCTGACGGAAATGGAGGGGCTGTATTTTTCGCAGTACCCAAGGAACTCTAATCCATCGAGACAAACTGCTTGCGAGACAGTTTTTGGGAAATCTCGTGTATCAGGGGTTGACATAAAATGGCAATTGGATCTGTCTGTCCATCACCAGATTCATCTCCTGATGTAACCGAAAATTTTGGATAAAAAACCTCAGTCCCCAATCACACAGTAATCATCCAACAGTCAATTGGGAAAATTTTAGTTTTGTTAATGGTGAACGTGATAAGACATCTTGTGAAACATTACTAAATACGTTTTCTGAAAACTACTTAAAACAAGCTCTTTGAGGATGCCCACATCGAAATTGGTGTCTGAGATCATGACGCGTTTGTGGCAACAATGATTACAGTAGTACGAAGGGCAACTAAAATAAGTGGAAGTATTTATTTGTTCAGGAAACTAGACAGTAAAGTAGCAGTGTCATATCTGAATGACAAACTCAAGACAGGGGCATGCAGAGGACCACGGCTCACGCTTTCAAAATATAGTTGGCCATGCACTGAATGGTTATGTATCCAGTAGAACGGGTCATAATTGGACAGACCCTCCATGATTTACACTCACTCTAAAGGAACTTCTGAAGAAACAAGACTACTACATAATAGGTGTAAAATAAAGGATAGGGCTGTAGATAGATAGATTGTAAATGAAACACGTTTGGCTATCAAGAGTGCAATACGTGAAGCCTTCAATGACTACCGTAGCAGAATATTGTAAAATGATATTTCACAGAAATTCTGGTCGTATGTAAAGGCTGTTAGTGGCACCGAAGTTAGTGTGCTGCCCCTAATGAGTAACACTGTAACTGAAATTGAGGGTAGCAAAGCAAAAGCTGAAACGCGTAACTCTGTTTTCAAATGTTCCTATACAAAGGAAAACCTAGGAGAATTGCCCACATTTAATTCTCCCACAACTGAAAAGATGAATGAAGTAAGTTTTAATGTCGGTGGCGTTGAAAACCGGTTGTTCAAAATGGTTCAAATGGCTCTGAGCACTATGGGACTTAACAGCTGATGTCATCAGTCCCCTAGAACTACTTAAACCTAGCTAACCTACGGACATCACACACATCATGCCCAAGGCAGGATTCGAACCTGCGACCGAAGCGGTCGCGCGGTCCCAGACTGAAGCGCCTAGAACCGCTCGGCAACACATGCCGGCGAAAAACAGCTGTAAGCATTAAAATTGAACAAAGTTCCACGGCCCAACGGAATCCCTGTCAGATTCTATACTGAATTTGCGGCTGAACTAGCCCCTCTTCTAACAATTATCTATCGTAGATCCCTTTAACAAAAAGCCGTGCTCATTTCTTGGGGAAAAAAGGCACAGGTCACACCCGTCTATAAGAAGGCTAGGAGAAGTGATACATAAAATTACCGTCCAATATCCTTGAGATCGATTTGTTTTAGTCTTAGAACATATTCTGAGCGCAAACATAATGATGTATCTCTAACAGATTGATCTCCTCCATAACAATCGGCAAGCATTTTGAAAAAATGCATCACGTGAAAACCAGCTTGCACTTTGCTTCAATGGCATACTGACTGCCATGAATTAAGGCAGTCATGTGGAAGCACTATTCCTCAATTTCTGGGAAGTATTTGACTCAGTATCACACCTACACTTATTATCGAAAGTACCATGTTATAGGGGTATGAAGCGAAATTTTGGACTAGATTGAAAATTTTCTGATAGGGAGGATGCCACAAGTTATCTTTGATAGGAAGTCCTCGAGGGACGTAGAATTAACTCCGGGAGTACCCCAGAGAAATCGGTTGGGCCTCTTGCTGTTCGTGTTATCTATTGATGAGCTTGCCGATAATATTAATAGTAACCTCAGACTTATTTGATACGATGATTCAGTGATCTACAACTAAGTACAGTCTGAAAGAAGCTGCATAAATATTTAGTCACTGCTCATTTTTTCCGTCCCTACGTTATACAGAGTTTCAAGCTTTTGACTGAATTATGTTTCATATTTTTATTCAGAACTAACAGAAACTATAAATGGAATTCGGGAATTTTAAGGGAGACTGGAACTCTATGCACTTTCATATCTGAAACTTGAGACTGTGCAATACTTAAGGTCTAACCGTAACTCAACAATTTGTTTTAAAATTTTATATAGTGATGGAAACGCAGCAGTAGAAGAAAACAACCGACAATATTGAATAAACATCATGTTCAATCGCATGAAAATCGCCAAATGACATTTTTTACATTTATTCGACTTAACACAGTGAACTAGTATTTTGGTAAACTTGACATTTTTCTGTCTTGCGAAAATGACGCTCGTCTCTAATTACGCATCGTTGAACTATTCCCTGTTCTCGACCAAGTACAAAAATGCTTTCTTCTTCTTCTTCTTCTTTTCTTTCTGAGGTTTGAGTATGCCATAAGAGGAAAGTGCCGGTTGCCGAGAATGTCAAGAATCTGCTGACGTATAAACGCTGTAAGGGATGACAGTTGGAAGTCATTGCCTTTCCAAAGTAGCGAAGAAACTGTGCAGATAAATTAGGAACCACAATATCTTTACATTTATGCGTACCATAACTGAGAAAAGAAAACAGAAAAGTTAGCAATTCTTTATGTTAAGGACATCAAGTAATACAGTAAGAACGAAAAAAAAGATAATTGTGTCTTTAAGCAAAGCAATTTACTGTAAGTGACTCCGGCACATCTCAGTAAGCTCCAGAAATTATGTCTGTCAAAATTATTTAGGATACGCTGTATTAATAAAACGCGCGCCTACTAACCGTTTCAAGTATTCCAATTCTCCCTCGTGGAATTCCATGTTAACGTTTCCGTTAACATCCGCCGAACTTAGCTACGATAGCAGATTACGTGGCGCGCACTGCTCCGTTGGCTGCATGTAACTGGTCGCAAGGAGGAACACCCCCTTGTCAGCTACGTGAGATAAATTGCCTTTTTGTTTATTTACATGTTCTTCCGATCAGCTGCGCCAGCCGACAGTAGCTTGTGAACTCGCTTGTTGGTGGCAGCACTTACGGGCACAGCTGGCTTTCTAGGCACAGGACAACAACTGACACCTAGCGGCAGCATCGGGAAACAAGAGAAGCGCCCGTTGCTGCCGCCAGATTGAAAACCAACGAGTGCTGAATCAAATGGAATTTTTGTATTCGAAACGTTATGTGTCAGCTTATATGCACGCAAACCGAAAAAAAAGCTATCGTTGTACCTATGGGCAATGCAAAATGCTCGAAGAAAAAACGTATAGCGCAAGTATTCATGCGGTGTATGAACATTGTTGGACAACATTCTGATTATTTACCGTTGACGTTTCTTTTGTGAAAAAGTGGCACTGGGCACTGTGGTATATGCATCATATTGTTCGAAATGGAACGATAATGGAAGCTGATACGCTTTGTTAGTATCTACGGTTAGAAACATTTTTATGTATGTCACTATTTTTCCCCCTCTATGTCGATGAAGCTGTATTAGATGTAATAATTTGTAATATAATATAGCTAAGTTTCTGATGACTATTATTATAATCTTAAAAAAAGTTAAGAAAAAGGATGACTGAAGCCCTTTTATCCAGTTTCTGTCACTGATATGTCCAACTGTAGTCAGAGATTTTGTGATGCTAATACTGTAGTACATCAATAAATGCTAGAAATCTGTGAAACTTAAAGATACGAATATCTTTAATCATCGATCAAATCAACAAATATTAACGTACACGTCAATGGTTGATACGTGCACTGACAGTTACTTCCCAAGAAACGGCCTGAAACGTCAGTGTAGAACGAAGTAAGAATGTAACAGCACTCAAAAGGAAAAATTGTTGACATGCTGATCGCCACAGCTATGAAGTGAAATCGCGTTCCTCTAGCACCCACATACATAATCTTGCGGGTGCACCGCACCCACAAAATTTTTATTTTGCGTTTATCAACAAATAATGATTGAAACACTGAGATCGAAATTAAAATTTGTGACCTCTCAAATACACGTTTTTTTAAGGATGTTTTTCGGCAAAGGCAACCAAGCAACAGACTCCCCCATTCCTTGCCTTTCCCTGGCCAAGTCAAAGTCACTCCCCAGAAGAATAATCGCACTATACTGTGAATGGAATCCCGTCTTTTCGGGTTCCTTTCATGTTACCTTACAAATAACACGCTACAATACGTCGACTCCATTCGTCAACAATGGTTTTAAAATATCTGCTTGCTAATAATGACCAATAATAAAGAATAATCCAAGATACACGGAAGCCGATTGTTACAGACTACCTCAACTTTTTTAGCGTAGCAGTGGTTTAGTTTAAGATTTCAGCGAAACTGTTATCGTTTTGTTTGTTTGTTGAGACAATGGCTTTGAAGGACGCGGTAATTTTATTGTAGACTGAAGGGATGTTAGCGCATAACAGCTAGTGTAAAGAAGAGGGTCTACTGAAGGGATGCGTGGAGCGAGAGCCCTTCGCCGGGCAAAAATTCTCGCAGTTTTCAAAGGTCGCATACGTTACGCCTCTGCGTTCGTTTAAGTACATTTGAACCCGAGTTTGGTTTCATTTCTGTTGCTTTTAAGTCAGCAGTGTTACCGACTGAGCTGGGACGGTCCCAGCGTCAGCACTGATCTTTATGACAAAGGCACTGTCCATGAAAGATTATAAATGAAAGGTAATCATTTTAAAAAATATATCTAGACTCCCCAGAAAACATTCTGCATTCCGCTACTGGTATTCATCCACAGAAAATTTTGATGTCTGCGCCCTTGGGCCTATACCCATTTCTACCTGCTTACTCTATTCAATGTCTACCCCCACATACCCCCCCCCCCCATTACTAAATTAACTATGGATTAACTCATCGGTCATACATATTACAAGGCATCTGTAACACGAAGATCTTTGGTATCGTCACGTCATGCTAGAAATTTAAAGCTGCGAAAACTTGCTCGATAATACGTCGTTAGACGAGGTAGGAAATAGAGGGCTTGTTTAGGCTTTGAATAGACGACGTTTCCTCTTTAACAGTCACTTTTTCTATTATCTTGGAAACGGTTATAAAGCAAACGGAGAATTTCATGTTACAGAAATCGTCCTTGACCTTTTCGAGACCAATAAAACTGTCCTAACAAGATATTTCATCTGCTGTACGGCATTACGGTTCAGGGACGGTGGTTCGTTTCAAGCACCTGACCTTCGAGTATGTCGTTCTTTATTTTTTATCCTGAACGCCTATCTCTACAGGATATGTCGAAGAAACGTGAGACAATTCTATTGTACGATATTTTAACTGCCTCTGCGGACGTATCACGTGATGTTATTCGTCATTAAGTTCTAATGTTATTACCACTCATCACGATTGGATGGTTTCTATGGTGTGTAACTACTGTTCGTTTGCCTTCTAAATAGAGAATAAAATAATACTACAGAGAAACAATCGCACTAATGTGACTTACTTTGGTGGGGAGGGGGGGGGGGGGGACGCAACACTTACCGTTGTTCATTATAACGTAAGAAGACGTATTTTGGATGTTGTGGAAGATGCGATTCTCTCTCGGTGTGCGTGAGCGTGTCTTTTCTTTCTATACGCGACGCGATTTGGAGTACGTACTGCATTTTGAAGGGAAATCGGCGACTTGCGAGCCAATGATGATGAAAATAATGATGGGCACACAACACCAAGTCCCCTGCCGGGAATCGAATCCGGGCCCCCTGCGTGGTGGCGGTAACGCTACCGCTACGCTACAGAGACGGACATCTGAAGGAAAAAACCGTCTTTCAGTCATATCTGCGCATTTTTTTTACGTGGCGATCAAGAAAGTAGTACATCTAACGTAAAAAAAAAAACGCCGTTAGTTAACGAACCACTGCTAATTACGGGAAACGGTGGGAGACAAACAGTGGTACCCGCAAAGACCGTGAATGTGTATGCAATTCCTATACTTCCAGAACAAGTTCAACACTTTTATTACACTGCAGACTGTGATGCAGACCACATTAAATGGATTCTCAAATATGTTACTGGCTCAAACACTTTTTGTGTGATAAAATGCAATCCGAGATTACAGGCCGCGGGTGTTCAGAGATAGCTGTTTTTTAGTAAGCAAATGTGTGTACCAACATCCTTGTACCCCATATACATATACCATTTATCAGAGTGAGCAGAAATAAGATCACAATGCTGTTATGCAGGGTGAAATGTCATCAGTGAGTTACGGGACGGAGACAAAGAATGAGTGACAGATTTTCTATTTGTTGCGATGGATGGTGTATTTCATCAGTTGTTGATAAATGCAACTTAATGCTGCTTCATTCAATCATGCCGATTAAACATATATAAGTTTTGTTGTTGTCGTCGTTGTTGATTGTTTAATCAGAAAACTTGTTTAACGCAGCTCCCCACACAATACCGCACATGCGTCTTCATCTCCCCGTAATTTCTACAGCAAACACCCAGTTGTACCTGCTTGCTGTACTTATCCTTTTGTCTTCTCATACAATTACCACTCTCCCCCTCCCCTCCCCCCCCCCCCCCCATACTTCCCACCGATAAACAAACGGATGGCTACTTCATACCTCAGGATGTGTGTATCAACCCATCCCTCCTATTAGTCAAGTTGTGCCATAAATTTATTTTGGCTCTGAGCACTATGCGACTTAACTTCTGAGGTCATCAGTCCCCTAGAACTTAGAACTACTTAAACCTAACTAACCTAAGGACATCACAAACATCCATGCCCGAGGCAGGATTCGAACCTGCGACCGTAGCAGTCTCGCGGTTCCGGACTGACGCGCCTAGAACCGCACGGCCACCGCGGCCGGTATAAATTTATTTTTTCACTGATTCAATTCAGTGCCAATTAGTTACTCGGTCTACCCACTCAGAGTTTTTCTGTAGCACCACATCGAAAGCTTTTATTGTATTCTTGTCTGAACTGCATATCTACGTTTCACTTTTGTACAAAGCTGCACTCCGAACACTTTCATATATATGACATGTTAATAAATTTCTTTTTCAGTTATGCTGTTCTTGCTACACCCAGTCTGAATTTTATCTTATTCGGCTATCATTTAATTTTTTACCGAAATAGGGCAACTCATCTATTTCTAGTGCCATTTTCTAATCTAATTCCCTCGGCATCACACGATTTAATTCGACTACATTCCATTTCTCCTGGTATTTATGATTATCTTGCACTCCTTTTAAGATACTATCCATTCCGTGCGGGTGCGCTTCCAAGTCTTTTGAGGTTTGCCAACGACTCTGTAATTCTGCCACACAGCAAATACCCTATTTCTTCTCTGTGGAGCTAAATTCCCTCTGTTTCCTTTCGCAGCCTGTATTTTATTTCTAATATCTACAGCATTTCAATGAGTGTACTGCAATCAACACTGTCAGAAGCTTTCTCTAAATATACAAATGCCATAAACGTAGGTTGCATCGTTACGAAGTGACTTAAAAGCGAACGACCACGTAAGATGTGTTGTAGGAAGGGGAAAGCCTGACACGGCTTATTGTGAATGTAGCGCAGCTACAAAGGAAACCCAGCTCAAAATGAACTATTTATGGTGTACAGCAACCAGCCACGAATTAGGTTACTTTATTCGGAAAGCACCGCCGCCGGTTCCGATGACGCGTGAATTCGAAACCGCCGACGGCGCTGTTTGAATAAAGCAACCGAAAACCAATGTGGCGTATCATAAAAAATTTGTCTCATGTGACAGCCACGGTTTGCAGTCATTTTTCTGATGAAACTGCACTAGTGCAAGATGCTCGAGTGACCCATTCTTGAAAAATACTGGAGTGTACGAGATCCCCATCAAGTGGAATTTGAAGCACACACAGAAGCAACTTACAGGCGTTCTAGAATTGTTACTGGTTGATTTGATCAACATTTGAGTGTTACAGAAAGGTATCCATTAGCTTCAATGGGAACCCTTGGAGGGAAGACGACGTTCTTTCCGTGAAAGCCTTGGGAGGACTTTTAGACAAGCAGAATGTGTGATAGACTGCAGATCCATTCTACCGGCTCCAACTCGCCTACGGACGCTACGGACAACGTAAGAGGCGACGGCTTGTACAGGTGTGTCCACCAGACATTTTTCCACCTCACACTGCTTTGGAGTGTGATGGGAAGGGGAATAATTAGCAACAACGTTTAATACCACTTGTCATGCACGGCACGGTGTCGGGCGGATTGTGTATGTGCGTGTGAACAAACACCCACCGAAATAAATAACGCTGAAGCGTCGGATGGAAGACGATGGCAGCTTTTTTAAAGAAAAGTTTCAACCATTTGATTGTTAGTTTTTTCACAAAATCATGATTTAGTCTTTAAAGCCATTCTGAAGTGCGTGCTGAAATGTGAAAATGAGTGTGCCCTGTCTGTGACATTTCATTGTCGAGAACACTTATTTCTCGTCTTCTAGACCAGTTGCTGCATTACAGTATACGAGTACATATCGAAGGAACTTAAAAATACGGTTGCCACTGTGCACAGTGTAGTCATTATCACACACTATGGCGTATTTAACGGCTAATACGCGTACATTGCTGTCACCAGCATTCCGGCACTTCCGTTCATCTATGCAAGTGACAGAACACAGGTCACAGCAAAATACGAGTATCAGCTGTTAAATACGCCTTAGTGTGTGTTAATGGTTTTTCACTGTACACAGTGGCACTCGTATTGCGTTTCTTCGATATGTACTCGTATCCCGTAATACAACTGGTATGGAAGAGCAGAAATACGTCTTTTCGGCGAACGTAAGTCATAGACAGGGCAGACATATTTTAACATTTCAACTACAAAGCCGAAACCGTGATTGTGTGAAAACAAACAATTAACAGTCAAATGGCGGAAATTTCTTTCAAAAATTCCATATAACTGTATTCCCCCACGAAGGAAGTGGCAGCTTTCTTCTCAGGAACTGTTCATGTTGCACATCTGCCCCTTTGGGCGCTTTGCATCACTGCTGAGTGGCAAACAGAACACTTTATGTAATACCTATCAAGAGTTTTCCGAAAGTCTTGAGAACGGGAATCGACGAAGAGAAGAACAATGCGTTTCTACTTAAAGCCAACTTCACCTTTAGGTTCCTGTAGTGTCTACCGAAGCCAAACTTATGACTTACTGTATCTTGCTAACGTTTCTGACTCTTTTGTATTGCTCCCTTTAATAAATAGAAGCGTGCGTTGAAATCCGCAAGTTACTAAATTTACGAAAGGGAACGTACAGCTTTAAGAAAATGGAAGCTCAGTTTCGCTAACTGCTTTATAAGAATGCAAAGATGCACAGTTCACCAAGAGCTTTCCCTAAAACGTTGTGATTAAAATTGTTTTATGTTGTTCTGCATACCCCGAGCTTCCCAACGACGCTTTTGAAAAATCTGAAGGACATTTGATAATACCACAAGAAGACAAGGCATACGATGAATTAAATAGTGTTCGTGTGGATGAAAAAAATGGGTTTGTTTGCAGACACTGGAATGGCGGCTGCAACGACGAAAAGCCTTTTAGAGACATCACCACAGAGCATAGAAGGAAGCACAGGATCCTGTGCCTTGGCGAAGGGCCTGAGGGCGTGTGTTCCAGCTGACGGGGCTCCGTCCTAACTACTTCGTTCATATTGCAAACTCACAACACGGTGGATAACTGTGTTATTGAAAACGCACCTGTTTCCCCACACTGTATATGAAGCAGAAGTGCCGCAACACGACGTGACATGGACTCTACTAATGTCTAAAGTAGCGCTGGAGGGAATTGACACCATAAATCCTCTTCTGAACAGCACTTTGCAAGGCATCCCAGCTATGCTCAATAATGTTCATGTCTGGGGAGTTTGGTGCCAACAGAAGTGTTTAAATTCAGAAAAGTGTTCCTGAAGCCACTATGTAGCAATTAGGGACGTGTGAAGAGTGTCACTGTCGTGCTGGAATTGCCCGTCGGAATGCACAATGGGCATGAATGGATGCAGGCGATCACACAGGATGCTTACGGACGTGTCACCTGTAAAAATCATATCTAGACGTATCAGGGGTCTCTTATCACTCCAATTGCACACGCCCAACGCTGTGATAGAGTCTCCACCAGTTTGAACAGTCGCCTGCTGACATGCAGGGTCCATGGATCCATGAAGCGGTCTCCATACCCATACACGTCCATCCGCTCGATCCAATTTGAAAGAAGACTAGTCCGACCAGGCAACATGTTTCCAGTCATCAACAGTCCAATATTGGTGTTGAAGGTACCAGGCGACGCGTAAAGCTTTGTGCCGTGCAGTCATCGAGGGTACACGAGTGGCCCTTCGGCTCCGAAAGCCATATCGATGTTTCGTTGAATGGTTCGCACGTAGACACTTGTTGATTGCCCAGCATTGAAATCTGCAGCAATTTGGGGAAGGGTTGCACTTCTCAGTCGTCGTTGATCCCGTACTTTTTCCGGCCACAGCGATGTCGGAGATTTGATGTTTTACCGGTTTCCTCATATTCACGGTACACTCGTGAAATGGTCGTACGGGAAAACGCTAACTTCATCGCTACCCCGGAGATGCTGTGTCCCACCGCTGGAGCGTCGACTATAACATCACGTTGAAACTCACTTAAATCCTGGTAACCGGCCATTGTAGCAGCAGTAACCGATGTAACAACTGCGCCAGACACTTTTTGTTTTACATAGGCGTTGCCGACCGCAGCGCCGTGTTCTGCCTGTTTACATATTTCCGTATTTGAATATGTATGCCTGTATCATTTTCTGGCGCTTCAGTGTATATCGCAGGTACGATATACATTCCGCCGTACACTGTACTGTACTGTCCCTTGTGGAGTATATACGTAGATGTGGAGTGAGTTGCCTCTTGGTGCGAGGAATGGAACTTTTTCCCAGATCTTCAGGCCAGAATTTTGCACACGGACTATCACAGGCGACACCACAGATCAGTTTATTCCCACACTGCTTCTCGACAACCGCGGCAGCTTATGGCCAGATGTTGCAATTTCTAGGTTCAGATAGGCCATGTAAGTATGTGGGTGCAAAGTAATCTGCGTAGGGCGTGGGGCTTAGGAGGGCAACCAGAGTAAACAGGCGCGCAGTTGCTGTTTGCGCACGGCTTGGTCCCGGCCAGCTCTCATCCCGTAACCGGCTCTGCCTGGAGAGCAGAACTGGCCACGGACCCCCGTCCTCTTGCTCTATTCACTGGTAAATCCTCCACCCCTTAAAGAATCGGACTTTCAGGTATTAAACAATTTCATGCTTCTGATTACGGTACAATGTTTACAACTGATATGTTAAACATTTCACGGTAAGAGGGTAAGCGAGAGAAAATTTACACAAGGTGTGAAGTTTTGCTTACAGTTTGTTTGAACTCGCTAAGTGCTTGCATTCTCAAATTCTGGATGAATACACTCTGGGTAATTTGCACGCCTTGAGTTACGCTACCTCAACACTTACACATAGTTTGCAACTCTAATACTTTTCTTAATGGGCTAAGCTTTTGACATAAAATAACTCATAATATGTAGATTACGACAGCGTTTTGAGTTTTTAAATTCGGTTAGTAATTACATGAAATGGTAAAAATAATTTTTTTTCGCAAGAAGCTGTCAAGCAGGCAACCCGCAATTGAGACAGTACACCACGGAGCAGGTTACCCGTTTAGTAATATACAAGACGTCCTAGGAGAAACGATCAATATTCAGGTATTTGACACGAAGAATGATTTGGAGCAAACAAGTGTAGTAAATATGGGCTCTTAAATGCGTACGTTACCTTAAGACCTGTAACTATTTTTTCCATCTTCGATACTGTCAAATTTTTTCTACTGAAGAAGTACTAATAGCACTTATACGTTTTAGAGCCCTTGTTTACTGTACTTTTTGCTTAGATTGAGCGTTCCTGTCACGTCCCTGAATATTGACCGTTCCTCCTGGTACACCCTGTTTACGTCCATCAAATACCGCGCTATGAAGCAACTCAATGCTTTTCAGAATAATGAGAACCGTCGCTTTATTTTTGAGCGGCAACTTTTCTTACATCGTTTTAGGTACATACTATTAGTACTGAAGCCTTCCGTCTAAGCAAGATCCGCTCCCCCTCCTCCGATCCTCTCCCCTCCCCATCAACTATGGCAGGGATGGCACGAGGGAGTGGGGGCGGAGCAAGACAGCAGTCTTTGTGCACCGCCTTAACTTCGTATATACATGCGGTTTCTAAATTCTTCTTGTAACTCATAGAAAACCAGACGGCTACGGGAAGACTTAAGCCTAGAACACTATTCAGTGCTCTAGTGTCGGTAGATTGAAAGAGCGATGCCAAATTACTGTCATTGATGATTATTACATCTTTAACCAAAGAAACTATTTTCGTACGTTTGCGTCAGGAGCTCTCACTCATGGTCAGCGAGTTTCTAAAGTAACTACGAACAGACATTATTTGAGTACCAGATACCGAAAGCGTGTCTCTTGCCGTCTTACCCTTACCGGTAAGGGCATTCGTCTCGGAAGGCAAGGCGTCTGGGTTTGGGTTTGATACTTTGTCCGGCAAACAGATTTTAAGCCATCAGTATGTTTCACTACAGCGCACACTCAGCTGCAGACGTAGATTCGATTCATGCTGAACCCTGTGTTGGTTTATCATCAACTCAATCCAAGGATTCACTTACAATGCTGCTGATATTCTACGTTTACTTCCTGGATTAGAACCAGACGTAACAACGAGAAAGCTTCTCGGCTCGGCCAAGAGTTAAAGTTAGTAAGTGTAGCTATAAAATTGTTTCGGTTGGTTTATGGCGATTGGAAATTCATTTTAACTACCGTGATCGTTCACAGGAAGTCTGCCTTATTTTTTTTCAACAATTAAGATAGGCCTATTCAAACTTGGCTGTACTTTCGTTGGAGGCTGCCTACGCTAAGCAAATTTAGGGCCACAAATGACTGTTCAGGGCTAAAAAAAATATTGAAATCGCATGGGGAGATACCGGGACTGTATTGAGGGCGTGTACGGGCTCCCCGGCTGAACTTATGCAGCGTTGTCGAAACGACAGTTACACCAGCTCCTGGAAAGCTATGACGACGTTTTTCTTTGACTGTAAGAGCCCGCGCCGCGAAGTCCAAGGAACGTTGACGGTCAGCTTAATTCTGTTGCAAGATAATGCCCACCCACACGTTGCCAATACCGTTTCGACTGCGTTGCAGAAATTTTGCTGGAAATCCCTTACTCACACTCAATACAGTCCCGATCAGTCCCCATGCGATTTCCATATTTTTGGAGCCCTGAAGAAAGACCGTAGATTTGCTTCGGACGAAGAGGTGCACGGCTGGGTGCAATCACGGTTCCGTAGGCAACCGCAAACACTTTTCGAGAAAGGTACTGACCGCTTGTCTTACAAATGGAATGAATGTATTCAGAAGTATGCCGATCAGTTCTGAAATAGTAAATAGTTTGCTTGTAAGCTGGGAGATTTTAGCACCTTACGTGATATTTATTCAGAAAATAATATATGACAAATACCACGCGGATAGAGATAGCCATTTGACAGAACGATACTAGTATCAACAGATCAAGGTTAATACTGGTACGTAATATTTTAGAACCGTGCGTATGAGCAATGGGAAGGTGGTTTGGACGGACACAGGAAAGAGTTGTTTGTGATGTCGAACAAGCGAGGTGGCCGGCAGCTGGCCGGTGCTTCACACGGCGGCTGCAGGGGGGTATTGGGGGAGCCTGAGACCCCCCACAGGTGGAAGAAGAGAGAGAGAGGGCGTACGTGCGAGACAGAGAGAGACGGTTTCCCGCCGTTGCGGCTAACGGAACGCAAATACGGCGCGCCGAAAAGCGTAGGAATACATGTGAGAGGAACGGCACAGTTTGGCGGCAACAAGATGGGGACTCTGGTATCGGCGGTGGTGCTAGGCGGACGCTGAGGGTCTGCTCCGCAAGAGCTCTCACAGGGGATAGGCGACATCACGCTGGTGCCTGGGGCGACTGTCGTAATCTACGTGCTCAATTATGGTGATATTAGAACAGCTGGCAAAGTAGGGCACTGTAATTGAAATTGCGTACGCGTTCCACTAGCTCTTTGCTTGAGCCCTCTGATTCTTTGTCCGTCTAGGTGGAACTTCAGTAAAACCACTTGCGTGGCCAGTATTAACCTATGTAAGTTAGGGAATGGGACGATTAGAGATCAAGTCTCCGTTGTGCCAATGGTAGGATAGTTACTTTAGGGAATTAATTTGATTGTAATGTTTTAGGTTAGGAATATTGCTCATCCTGTTTTTAATGAATAAATGTAAGATTTAATAACAGGCCATAATCAAAGCCTTATTTCTGTAGGTAGCAAACCACTGATAGAATAAGATATATATACTGGGGGTATGTTCGCGCACTGAAACAGCGCCGAGGTCAGGCAGCAGTAATGAAACAAGAAGTTTCATATTCATTATATCCCCGTACGTAGCATGCTTACTTTCTTTGCATCTGTCTCGTTTTCATTTGACTGTTCCCTATACGTTTGCGGGTAAGGGAGCGTACACTGGCAACGGAAATGAACGGAACATGTACGCGTGTGCATCCTTAGCGGGGACCGAGAAATCGCGATGACAGAAATGTCGCCAACTCGGGTAACATGGGCACTGGATCGGAATCTGGGATAACCTAGGCTCCACATTGGTATGTCTGGCCTAGGCAGAAGTTGGATCTATGCGTAATTCACGGATGATGAACGGCTTCCATGTGGTTTCCGGTGGACACTTTGCTACTTTATGACCTCTGGCAGATGGCTACAGCTTCTCTCTCAGGTCTGTTCACTCTAGTAGGACATTCTCCCGGGCTACTGCCCGAGGCTCCGACTACAGACAGACGAAAGACTATTAGTTCTGTAGTTCCTAGGTGCAGCTCTGATTGAACTAGAGCTCACTGAAAGTGAATTTAATAGGCGAACAGCAGCTAAACGTGTGCGAACTAAACGACGCCGTTTGTCGTTAAAGAGAGAGTGCGGAACGTTTTATGTGAATTAACAAACCACGTAACAGCTGTGAGCGAATGGGTGCAGCCTTTGTTGAATGCAGTTCGGAAGCAATTGTGTAGACAAATTTCTCAAGAGTGTTTGCATCTGCTCAATAATCAATCTGATTACTTGTCTAATCCACACAATGGGTGAAATGATTAAATGTTTCATTTGCAGTCGAGGCTGTGACCACTGTTAACTGGAATTCAAGAACGTCTCTATTTACTTATTACTTTGCAAAGAGTAGAATGATAACCGTGGAATACCACCCTACACTTCTGAACGAAATCTTACAGAAGTGAAAACTCTGTCATCAAAATTGAGGGCCTGCCCACACAAATATTTTGATGATGGAAAATCTCTGGCATTTAAAGTATGGATTGGCGAAACATTAACCCTATTCACCAGATATGACGTCCTCCGACTTCTATCAATTCTTACATTTAAAGACATTTGTAGCCGGGATGTTTTTAAATCGAATAAGAAGGATAAATCGACCGTAAATGGACGCAAAATTTGGTCGAACAGCAGTAACCGAAAAACGAGCTGCATTGGAAAGTAGGGATGTTTTAACGAAAGTAAAAATTATTTACAACGCTATAAACTTCCAAATTGTGTCATATTTGGCTTTACAGATACAACTGGAAACTCAATGTAATGGTAACTTGTGTGAGTTTGCGGTGACGGGAAATCCAGTTACAGTTTCAGAAGGAAAAACAGTGAACTAGATACGTAAAGAGAGAGAGAGACTTATATAAAACAGCAGAGTAATTACACCCGCTCGTGTCCTCACACGTCAGAGGCGTGCAAGGGCCTTGTCATTTGTCAGAATGCTCGAATCGAGGTCACTCCGAACACTTGTAGACTCGCTGCATAACGCTCCTTTGTACTGGCTGCAACTTAACAGCGTCCACAAATGCAGCAGCATGAAAGCGCACTGTCTGCTGCTTGAACCTCAACACTGGAGTAGAGAAACCTTATCCTTTCTTTAAAGAACAGAGAAGAAAGAAAAAACGTAATTCAGATTTGCTAAACGTGGGAACATAGTTGTGAAATACTGCCTCATACAGAGTGGTACACAAGGATAGTAATGAACGAACATTAAGAGGGACGGACTCTGATCAGAAATGTCGGTAACGACAACACGAAATGACCCAGCATCATATCTCAGTTATTTCTAGCCCTGAAACGAGCCCAACCGTTCATAACAAGTATCCAACCCAATTACCGGTTTTTCCATTAAAAAAAAAACCACTGCTAGTGCAAACCTTGTTGCTTCCTGAAGGAAATTCTCCCTCTCACAAACGCCATGACATATTAAAATGAATCTTACTTCATTATTCCACGAAATTACAACAACGTAGGCCTACAGTTACGCAGATATCTGATGGTCTTTCATTAAAACGGTTTTAGACCGAGTGCTGCAGTAGTTTTGAACAGTTCTTCATTACAGCGACCTACGATAAATTACTTTTTAATAAGGTGAATATGCACATTAGAATGTATGTGTCTTTGTTGCCAAACAATTGACATTTTATTGTTTTCTACTGTCACTTGCCGTACATCCGACTCTTGGTCCACAGCACTATTTTGGAAGACATCCTTTTCAAGTTTGTTGAAGTGCGCCACCAGGGAATGTAACAACCGAATGAGAAGAGACCAGCGACGTTAGCAATACCAGCGACGTTAGCAATACAGAATGTATAATTCCTTAACCTTTAAGAATTCAAACTGCAGCGTTTTCTTCTCCTAGTAGCTACATCCGTCATTATTTGAACGTTAAAGTAGGTTGTCAAAGAAAGTCAGTGTGGCGAAAAACTAAGAATATATATATACTCCTTGCTCGAAACTCAATTTCGTTAACTCGGCTAGCGTCAATCCATTTGAGAAGACATTATGACAATTTACATACATTCAGCTTACTGTGGCTGATCTCAATTCTGCCAGATGCGCTATGGACAGACCAAAGTAATGTCACATAATCTATCCGCTGACAACGCAGACCTTAAACCCACGACAGTAGTTAACTTTTATGATTCTTAACAGTTCATCTTCCGTGTCCTTTTCGATAGTCATAACGTCTACACAGACACTTCTGAAACGAACTCTGGCCCTGACAGTACGGATCTAGCGTCATAATTTAACACACACACACACACACACACACACACACACACACACACACACAGACAGACAGACAGACACAAAGGTATACTAAGGGAGCGATAAGCAGCAGCTGAGTAGGCGCCGTTCGCCTTATCAAACACTATGTTCCCACCAGCGTGAGATTAGAAGCTGTCTGCAGACGGCCTCTGCCGTCGTCTGCGCACGTGCCCCCTCTCTGGGGAACACGTTGAACGAACTGCCGTTGTTGTCGCGTGCTCTATCATAACGGGTCTTCAGCTTAACAGAACTGCCACGTGGGGCGCTGCCGTAACTTGCTCCACAAATCGCAGTTGTGCTAGTGCAGCAGTCGAAGTCACGGCGGCAAATTGGAACGCCCGTTGTCATTCCAGTCCTGATGCTCTGTCACAAAACGTATAATGTACAAAATCTCATATCACATTCACAGGTAACTTCATTTTATCCCTTTCTTCCATGTTTGAACGAGTCTCTATTACAAACATAGCTGATAAGTTGACCTAACAAAGATTCTACATTATTCGCCATATGTATTCGGAAGGAAAGCTCCATTTCATAAATCGATTTAATAATAAATATTTAACGCATACCACTATGGTTTTGTTGGATACCGTATCTATGTTTATAGACAGATCCAATTTTTTTACGATACAGAACAAATACCAGTCTCAAACATTCCTCCCTGTAACGTCGAATATGCAAATCTGGGAGCTGTCTTTTGGCATACGGAGTCCGAACTACTTTTTATAGTGACTAATAAGTGACGGAAGATTGGTACGCCGATAAAAGCTATCTATTTTAGCATTATGTTACTAAGGTTAATCGTTAATGAAATAGTTTAAACACTGCTTCTAGAGGCCGAAATTAAATTGGTTACACGAAACAGCTTGTGACATAGTTGGGTAATTGTAATTACTGCACTGATACCATCGTTTCTGAGTGAGTCCAGAATGTCGAAGCAGACACACTCGTTACGAAAACGTTGTGTGTTAATCTATGGGTAGGTTAACTACAAATGCTACAGAAGAGGGAAAGAAAGCTAGATAGGTATGACAACGATCTACTCAAAATATAGTAGGTTAACGTTTCCTGGATCTCGTAATTTTGATACCTGGGCTTTTTTCAATTCATTGCTGTCTTCCTCGGTTATGGCACCAGTTGACATACACAGCCAAAGCAGTTGGGATATGGTTCACCGAGAGTTGATTTGACGTCACTTACTGCCATTAGGTATTGGTTTTCACGCTCTGTGGCCCACTGTCTTACGAGAGTGTGAAGAAATAAGTTCGAGGTTTTTTTGTAATAAAAACCACGGGAGATATCCATCCCTATAGTCCTTGTAAACATAGTACATAAATTATTTAGACTTATTTACAGCACATAACTTCCAGTCATAGATTTAAACGCAATCGGCACTGGAAAAATTTGTATGACGAACAACATACAAAGCAAAACCTTGTTAATTCATAATTATCATTCATTAATGCGTATTATCCATTCGTCTTTTGGCTGAGTGATTTTACAGCCGCCTTCATAGAACGTGCTATTCAAAATGAGGTGCTTTTTTCAAAGTAAACAGTGATCTTTCTTGAGGACCTATTTTACGTCGTACATCTACTGTTGCACACAGCTTTGTCAGAAGTTGATAGGGTCTCGCTTCTAATTTCTGTTTCGGTGAAAGGCCACATAATTCGATAAATTCTTAAGATGAATTTAATACAAGAACTTCGTTCTTTGGCCAGATAAAATCTTTGTCAGATTTTCAAATGTATAACGTAAGTGGCGTTTTCTATACGTCAAACATCACGGGATCTAACTGGAATGTAACGTAAGTGGTCAAATCAGCCATATTTTTATAGAATTTGTACAATTACGTTGACAAAACTCGTTCTCTAAAGAGATCTCTTTGGAAGTTCAGTTCCATGCTCATCGCCTTATTTTGCTTTACCGTGACTCTCCAAAACGAAGGCTTTATTCGCCGCTGCAAGTTACATCTCACTGTGCATCCCCGTTCAACATTGCTTTCTGTCTAATGTATAATCTGTGCGATGCACTGAACTGCACACACCTGTGCAGCTGACTATCTTCTTCTAAACCTTGTAAATCCCAGGTATTAAGAAGAACTATGATTTTATGCACACTTGTTGCTAACAGCGTGCAAAACAACTCTAGACAATATGGTCTTTTCAGCCGAATGCCAGGGGGGCCGGATAGTGGAACAGATGAGACCCTAAGCGAGAATATTTGGGAGAGGATTTCCAATTCCGGCATTTGCCTTATAACCAAAGAAAACCGCCGTTTCACCTTGACTGCAAAGGTCGAGTTTTGGGGGGGGGGGGGGAGGGGGAGGAAGAGGAGGGATTAGGGTTAATCTTAATTTTTTTGGGGGGGGGGGGGGGGGACAATGTGTTAAAGCCAAAAATAAGATCTAATGTGTCTGTTCTACGAATGGCTACTTGGCGATAAGACTAGACATCTTGTTCGACATCTGCCAGTTGGCAGTAGAACTATTACTAATAAGCGATATGGCAGAAAAGTTTGAGACTGACAGTTCTCAGCCGATCACTTTTATGGTTCTCCTTTATGCATTTCGTAGATCGTTTTAATATTAACCGGGAAGGCTAGGTGTGTAAATGTCAATATTTTTTAAATACAGGTTTTCACCTAAGATACTGAAACCGAACGAAGTTTCTGAATAGTAATAACGAACGCAAACGTTTGCTAACGGCATAAACTTTCTAAACTGAAGTAAAAATAAGGCGTAGGAGAGCTGTTCAATGCAATCGAAGACCGATTAATACACATTTCGATTTAAATGCAAGTAAATCATTGATTAAAGTAATTAAAAGTTGTAAAAATATAATATCGACTTGATGATGATGTTGGAGACATAGAAAACCAAAAATTCATCGGGAAAGGAAAATTGCTTTAATGCTTAAGTAAGTGAGACATCCATCAGCTAAAGCTGTACGCTAGCGATACAACTCTCCTCGACAAAGGAAACTGAAATATTAACCCACATTTGAGGGTCACATTTCTGAAATAATCTGGAGTATAGCATTATGTGGAAGTCACTCGTTGACAGTGAGGAAAGGGATGAAGACCCTGGTATGAATTCTTTATATTGTAGTGAAGTAAGATGATGTAATGAAATGCATAGAATAGAAATAGTAGGAGGGTGAAGAAGTCTGTGCCAAACTAGAAGTGTTAGTGGTTGAGCTGCTGAAGTATCCAGGGAGGTTACATTTAACATTAGGAAGGGGTAAATACTGTAGAGGAAGTGCGCACTGTCAAGACAGAAAGCAGAGATAAGTATTACAGGCACAGACGCACATAAACGTACGCAAATAATATTGTCGAAGATGATGTATGGTGGTAGTGTGGAGGGAAGAAGAAATCTGCCTGCCATATAGGGAGAGAGAACAATTTTGCATTAAACCGGTCTCAAGACTAAAGATCTTTAAAAAAGTTGGTCGTTAGCGCAAAAAATAATTCTCCAGTAACTTACGTGGAACGCCTGGAGAGAATTTTAAGCCACGCCTCTCTTTTGTGTTAACTTAGACTTATTTTCTTAGGAATGGCGAGCACTTTTCCGAGGCAGATAATCCAGTTTTTGCCGCTTACTCGCCAGACTCTTGACTTGACTCTTGGGAGCTTTAAATTCATTATAATTCGCGCTGTTTCACTTCCTTTCTAACACTTTTTCTTCAGACTCGGGCCATGCTTAGTCTGAAGTTTTGCGCCTGACCCTACGTAATCGTTTGCATTTCAAACAACTGGAATTTTCCATCTTGACAGTGGGCGCTAGCGACATTAAGGCTATTATGAATTGCATGCCGCTCAACTTTTTTTCCGTCGTCATGAAATATTTTGAAGGCAACTGCTAATGTCACTGTTCCTTCATCACGAACCGCTGCTGTTATAAGAGAAGTAGCGTCACGCTCTTGGGCCATTTTAAGATACAACGAAAATTCACTTCCGCCACTAGCGAGTCATCGTGTGCATTGGTTACTTGAACTCTCAACGCCCTGCGGCCCCTTCTCGTTCAGGCCATGTCCTCTGTAGTATGGGACGAAATATGAAGACTACGAAACTTTCCCCTGTGAACGCGACAGAAAAGCCAAAAAAAAAAAAAAAATTAGGGCGAAAGTCGCATTTCACCGTAATATGGGTGTGACTTTGTACGCAAACATGTTTTATAGGCTGCTCCCGTGACTACGCGTTTATACTATGGATTAATGAATACAGTGCGACCTGTTATGAACCCGGCAAATCAATCATGACTTGGCTAGGGTAGCAGCATTGTCGTGTTTACTCCGGAGATACAGGGTGGCGCACGAAATGTGTTACCAATTGTTTCTTTCGCAATTTACGACGCACATTAGATATCCCGCTGGGACGTGTAATTCACGATACTGCCGCTAGGAGATTAGTAAGCAGCAATGGCTGACAATGGGTGACCGACGACACAGCAACGATCGGCAATTGTGCTACTTTTTCATGAAACGAAAAGCCTTCTTGTGACTCAGAGGCGTTTTCGACAACAGTTTAAGACACGATGGGTTCCTTGCAAGAAGACCATCCACAGGTTGCGATAAATTTGTACAGGAAGGAACAGTATTGGAAGCGAAGCGACTTCGGCCTAAGCCTGTTTGTTCACCGGAGAATATTGAAGGGGTACGAGTTGCTGTACAGAGAAGTCCCGGGAAATCGTGTAGGAAGGCAGCAGTGCAACTGGGAATATCCAGACGCTCCGTTCAACGCATTCTTAAAAGTGACCTCCATATGTACCCATACAAGACGACCTGTGCACAGAAGCTCACTGAAGAACACAAGCAGCAGAGCCTACTGTTTGCTCAGTGGGCGGAGGATAGGGAAGAAACTCTCAACAACGTTTGGTTTTCAGACGAGGCGCATTTTCATTGAGACGGTGTGGTTAACAAACAAAATGTACGCTTTTGGGCCACTGAAAACCCGCAAGTGCTTCATGAACGGCGACATTATGCTCCGAGGATTACAGCGTGGGCAGCAATTTTTAGTCACGGACTTATTGGACCCTTTTTCTTTGAAGAAACTGAACAGCGAGCGTCATTTGAACATGCTTCATGCAAGATGGAGCAAGGCCACATACTACAAACACTGTTGGAATTTTTACACGAGCATTTCGACATGCGGATCATTTCACTCAGGTTTCCAGATCGCTTCAATGACGGACAAAACTGGCCCCCCAATAGTCCAGACCTCAGTCCATATGGCTGTTTTCTTTGGGGGTACCTAAAGGAAAAATTCTTCCCGAAACGTCCACGTGATTTAATGGAGCTCAGAAGACTTATTCTTCAAGCTTGAAGTGAAATTACGGAAGACATGTGCCGTAGGGTAAGTATTAACTTTAGTGTTCATTTGAAGGAGGTTAGGAAACGAAATGGTGGACATATTGAGCATGTGCTGAGTTAGAACAAATCTCCATGGTCGGCTCTTCATTGTAGTATATGTTCCTTTCAGATTGTATTGACAAAGTTTGTATTCAAAAACAAAATGGTAACATTTCGTGCGCCACCCTGTACTTGGAGGCGAGATGGTACCAGCGTACGTTGCAGTACTCTTACTGTGAAGTGCTCGCAACCTACACGTCAGTATGCCAGTGGCCTCTCAACGGAACGAACACTGGCCAAAACGTTTGTCTTATTTCTCGCGAATTATCACTGTGAGAACATTTATTCATAATGTCCATGTTCCATCTGAATAAACCACTGACCACTTTATCATGCTTCAGTTTTCTTGTGAGACTAATGTTGTATACCTTTTTTGGAAAATCTCTTCTCATTCGCATACAGTGACTCGTTTACCATCACACATTTTAAAAGTGAAACCTAAATACAAAACGATATTTATTGGACTTCTCTTGCTAGCCTCAAAGTCCACTTATGTGCATCAAAAGCTGTGAAGTTTTCGCAATGCTGGTATTTATTTGTATTCTTCGTAATATAGCAGATATTACTGCCTAGTAGAATTTATTCATATCGTCAATGGGGTATTTATTTTGAGTATTTTGCTGTTTCTTCAGGGTCATGTAATTCAATCCCAGTCCGCTCGAAATTGTGCGCCTGCCCCCCCCCCCCCCCCCCCCTTCAACGCTAATTTGCACAACGACTTACTCAACTTCGACTTTTCTTGCACGTCACGTCAGTTTCCATGGCAGTATCACTCCTTTCTCCTACTCATTACCAGTAAATGTAACTGCCTTAACAGTAAAACGCCGCAGCTGCCCGCGAAGTCATTTCCCGCTATGTATTTCCGTGCGTGTAATGTGAGGTAACAGGCCGCAGTAATTCTTAGTGTGGCGGTACCTAGTCACGTGACCAAGTTAGCTGCCTCTACTAGCAGGTCTACGGTCCAATTTGTCCAGCAATACCTGTAGTATCTATGTTGCTATTCGTAAACAACAGGTATGTGAAACACACAAGCAGAATCACCATGGAACCCGGGACTGCAGATGCACAGTACTGCAGAAAAATGGACCGCATCATTGTTTGGTGGCAGTGCTGCAGAACAAACGAAATGTGTTATATTATTAAAAGAAAATACTCCGAACGACTCTTAATTGGAGGAATTAGACACTGGTTGTGTTTTTATTTGGGAAGCCATTCAATGCTGTCGATTCGTGAACAAAATACCACACTAAATTTGTGATTGGATACAGAACTTCCTTGCAGATACAAGTCAATACGCTATTCCTAACGCAACGAAACCAACAGACGTAAATTAAAGAGTAACTCAAGGGACTGTGGTACGGTCATTACTGTTTACAATGTTACTGATGTAGTGAGTAACTTCGGAGGCCGGCCGGGGTGGCCGAGCGGTTCTAGGCACTACAGTCTGGAACCGCGCGACCGCTACGGTCGCGAGTTCGAATCCTGCCTCGGGCATGGATGTGTGTGATGTCCTTAGGTTAGTTAGGTTTAAGTAGTTCTAATTTCTAGGGGACTGATGACCTCAGATGTTAAGTCCCATAGCGCTCAGAGTCTTTTTTTTTTTTTAACTTCGGAGACTCCGTGAGGGAATTCGCGAACGTCGTTGCTGCCTACAGAAGGTAGAAGGGAGACTTATCACTGCACATAGTAAGTACTTAAAATACTTGGGAAGAAGGGTGCGCAGCGGCATGAAGTGGAACGGCCACAAATAGTACGAAAAATAGATGCCAGGTTATAATGTTCACTGGCAGAAGAGGAAATTTCATTCATCCCCGAACAAAAGTAGTTATACACGATCCAGTCACATTGTCATCACCGCGTATGTTCAGCGTCAACATGCAATAACCACTCACAGACGGCACGTAGCAGCGCTACCAGTAGAGGTGGTATATAATGCGTGTCGGTGGGACGCTGAAAAACACCGCAGTCGTCACCGTGATGCGGAAACGGAGCGGTTTATGTGACGTCCAAAAGGCGTGATCATTGGCTTTCGGACTACAAAAACAATATGGAATTATTCCCAAACGGGTGACAAGGCAACTGTGATGCAGCACGGGTAGATGGCGGGTGTGAACGACGGCTGTGTTGGAGATGTGTACGGGTGAATAGATGGGCAACTGTTGAAGCAACTGACGGCCCAGATGAACCAGGGGGGGGGGGGGGGGGGGGCTACAAGTCGTGTAGCCTCAACGACCGTTCAGCGAACGTTGTTGTGTGAAGGCCTCCGGACCAGACGTCTGATGCCAGCATGCTGACTGCTGTACAACGCCGACGAAGGCTTGAATTTGCACGCCAGTACCGGAACTGTACGTGCACCGAGTGGTGACAAGTAACCTTTTCAGATAAATCACACTGTATGGTCCATAGCAAGCTTCTTTATATCTTGACAGTGCGCACTGCCTCGGCAATATTTATCCCTTCCTAATTTTAAGTGCAACTTCGCTGGACACTTCAGTAGCTCAGTCACTAACATTCCTAGTTTGGCACGGGCTTCTTCACCCTCCTATTATTTCTGTTCTAAGCATTTCATTACAACATCTTACTGCAGTAAAACAAAAAAAATTCATTCCAGGATCTTCATCCCTTTCCTCACTGTCAACGAGTGACCTCCACACAGTGCTATATTCCAGATTATTTCAGAAATGTGGCCCTCAATTGTGGGTTAATATTTCATCTGAAAGCAAACACGTGCAACAATCGTGGGAAGGGACCAGGCTGGAGGAGGGAGCGTTATGGTACGAGGAATGTTTTCGTGGCGTTCCCTGGATCACCTCGTCATTCTGGATGGCACAGTGGATTACGCTTAGGGCTGATATCGACCCCTACATGCAGTTTGCTTTTCCTCGGCACGAAGGCGTATACCAGCAGGACAATGCAACCTGTGTGACAGCTCTTAGTGTACGTGTGCAGTTCGCAGAGCATCAGCACGAGTTTACCCTACTTCCCTGACTCTGAACGCCCCATATTTAAACCCAATCGAGGTCGTGTGGGACCACCTCGATCGGGCCGTTCGCGCCGTGTATCCTCAACGCCGTTTTGGCTGGACAGTGTAATTACATTTGTTCGACTGATTCTGGAGTATTACTCATCAGTCTGGGATCATATAAAATTAATTGTTGGTAAGATTCACTGGGAGAGTCGTTAGAAAATGTAGTCCATCAACAAAGCAGGTGGCTTACGAAACACTCGTTCGACCTATACTTGAGTATTGCTCATCAGTGTGGGATCGGTACCAGGTCGGGTTGACAGAGGAGATAGAGAAGGTCCAAAGAAGAGCGGCGCGTTTCGTCACAGGGTTATTTGGTAAGCGTGATCACGTTACGGAGATGTTTAGCAAACTCAAGTGGCAGACTCTGCAAGAGAGGCGCTCTGCATCGCGGTGTAGCTTGCTGTCCAGGTTTCGAGAGGGCGCGTTTCTGGATGAGGTATCGAATATATTGCTTCCCCCTACTTATACCTCCTGAGGAGATCACGAATGTAAAATTAGAGAGATTCGAGCGCGCGCACGGAGGCTTTCCGGCAGTCGTTCTTCCCGCGAACCATACGCGCCTTGAACAGGAAACGAAGGTAATGACAGTGGCACGTAAAGTGCCCTCCACCACACACCGTTGGGTGGCTTGCGGAGTATAAATGTAGATGTATATCATCAAGTTGAAGTGATAGAGGAAACGTTCGTCAAAGGCTCGTTAAGTCAGCGCGATAGCGATGTGACGATACTCGGCAAACATCAGTGGCAAGCGCTACGGGAGAGGCGTTCTCAATCACGTTCCAGTAAGGGCTGAGCAGCATGTTATTCCCTCCCACATAGCCTCGATAAATGAGTACGAGAAGAAGAAGAGAGAAAACGAAGCTCACTTACAACCGTGCTAACCACATACCATTCACGAATGTAACAAGGAATGGGGTGGGGGACAAAACATCGTAACGTAGCTTGGTGAACCTGCATGTAGGTAGGTGTAGTACATAGGTACGAAGCAGGCATGGCCGCGTCGAGCCTGTAGTACTGATGTTAATTGGAGAGCGGGAGACGGGAAGGAATGATTACGTTTGTGCGGCGTAGTGGATTCCGTGACACCGTCCTGTTAGTCGTGATGCAGAGTAGATTGCGCGGAGAGCGTTATTCCGGTTGGCGCGCGAGCGGGAGCGGCGGCGCCCTTCGGCCACCTTTCCCAGCGTGGGGAGCACAACAGCCGGGAGCAGAGGAGAGCAGAGCAGGCAGGACTGCAGAGCGTGGGAACGGCCCCCGCCATGTGGGTCACGGCTGCCCGCGGGCCTCGGGACCTCTGCTCCGGCAGCGCCCTTTCTAATGCCCGCCGTGCCGTGTCGCAATATCGCACCACACGCCACGCGCCCGTCCCCACACCCCGCTCTCGCGCGTACCAACACTGGCACTGACTCGCACGCCGTGGCCGCGCCGTTACTGTCACCGCCCTAAGCAATCTATTAACTCCTACAGATTGAACTGCTTTGGCAGTACGCTGCAATTCTGCAATACTAGTGGGATACCACGAAGTACAGGGTGAAAGGTATTTAAACCGACAAACTCTGGGAGGTTGTAGGGGACATCAAATATTTTTCCCCGTCATTTTTTTTTCCTGTGTGGATTATTTAAACCCGTGGAGGCCGTATTACGCTCTTCAGTTGTAGGCAACTGCTGTCCACCAGTGTAGTAGCGCATTGTTTCTGTTTACTAATGGAGCGATACACCTGGAGTGAATACACTGATATGGTTGGTGCGTACTAAGTAGAGCACCACAACGGACGAGCTGCACAGCGGGTTTATCAACAACAATATCCTAATCGCCGTATCCCGCATCATACTACCTTTGCTGCTCTGTACCGACGTCTGCGTGAGACTGGGTCATTTAGCGGATTACCTGAACAGGAACGCCGTCGCATGGTAACAACGCTGCAATTTCAGGGAGATGTCTTGCAGCATGTGGAGCGGAATCCTTGAATCAGCACTCGTGCAATTGCACGTAACATGGGGACGAATCAGACGAATGTAAGAACAGTCCTTCGAGAGCAATTGTTACGTCCATTTCCCTTACAGAGTGTCCACAACCTGGAACCAGTTGATTATCCACCCAGAGCATTGCCAGAATTGCTGGAAGACGTCCCGGTCCCTACAAGACAACGCGTGTGGTTCCAACATGACGGGACGCCGGCACATTTCAGTCGTCGTGTGCGGCGATTCCTGGACCGACTTTTCCAAGAAACGTTGACTGGCAGAGGTGATCCTGTACCATGGCCTGCTCGATCCACAGATATGTCCCCTTTGGACTTTTTTGTGTGGGGAGAGGTGCACAACCTTGTTTACGCAACTCCTGTTGCATCAGAAGAGGATCTGGTTGCCCGGATAGTAGCAGCAGCAGCAGCAGCAGGACGAATTCAGGATACTCCTGGGGTTTTTCCCAGTGTCAGAACATCATCGGACGGTGTAATCTTTGTTTACGTGTCAATGGAGGCATTTTTGAAAATCTACTGTAATTGAAATTGGGTTGTGTTAATATGTTGTCTCTTGGCCCTAAAAAATTGGAAAAGTGTTCGTTGGTTTAATTAATTTGCCCTCACAGAAATCTTCCTCTATCGGTTTAAATACTCCTCGTAGGAAAAAATGACATTAGGGAAAAATATTTCTTTTGATGTCCCCTACAACCTCCCAGAGTTTGTCGGCTTAAATACTTTTCACCCTGTATCAAGCATTAAAGGTAGAACGTTACCAGAAATGTAACCTGCAAATTAGGTACCTACGGAAGAGGTTCGAGACGAGATGTTCAGTTCATTAGTCACGCCATCACTTTGGCATGTTTCCATTTTCACTCCTCACGTCAACACGAGGAAACGAAATACCGTCAAGATAATCAGACAGCCCATTCCTATCCTTCACCAGTAACGACTGAAACACACAAATTAAAATCTGGCCCTACAAACCAACTATATTTTTTTGTACTGAAGGACATCATGGGAAATAATGTGCAAATCGAGTAGTAGACAACTACAAAAGTTGCGAAACCAATGTTTTAAATCCTGTTTTAAGCTCGCACCGTGAGCAAGAAGTACAGAAATCCATGCCAAGCTGAATGAGAAATACTTGGGCAACAGATGAACCTTCTCTTTCATTTATAATGAAAACCTATAAATAATCACTGAAACAGATAAAAAAACTGAAGAAAGGCCCCCCCCCCCCCCAACGACGTGGAGGACATAATTTAGCAACGCAACACACGGTGTAACTTACATTTACCAAGAAAGGATAAACCTTTAGACTCAGAACAGCTCTTTGTACTAAGGAATATAGATGCACTATGATTTGTCCAAGGAGATTAAACAGATTAGTAAAAAGAATTTACTTAAAGAGTTGAAAGGTACCTGTTAAGCAATACACATTATACAATGGATTACTTAGGTAACAGGGAGTAGGTATTTCGTTACAAAAAAATTAAACAACGGAAGCAAATAACGGTAATGAAAGCATTTCACATAATACTTGAACACTATTTTTCCTCGTTTTTTACTTATTTTTTCTTTTAATAACCTCACTCCCAAAAATGTGATGTATAATGTAGCTGGGATTCACAGTCGTAAAAAATTTTTTGAAGGACATCATCTTCAGGCCAGTGACTGTTATAAGTCTTCATTGGTTCAACTGGTTCTTAGCACTATGGGACTTAACATCTGAGGTCATCAGTCCCCTAGAACTACTTAAACCTAACTAACCTAAGGACTTCATACACATCCATGCCAGAGGCAGGATTCAAACCTGCGACCGTAGCGGTCGCGCGGTTCCACACTGTAGCGCCTAGAACCGCTCGGCCACTCCGGCCGGTAAGTCTGTATTACACTATCGCAATTTCGGCCTTAGGCCATTATCAAGTGCTGATGTTATGGCTGCAAGCCATGTCAACGTAATGTAGGCTGACATTTGTATTGACAACGACATAGAAACGTGTCAGCTTACATCACGTTGGCGTGGCTTACAGCCATAATATCAGCACTTGACAATGGCCTAAGGCCGAAATCGCAGTAGTGTAATAAAAACTTATAACAGTCACTGGCGTGAAGATTATGTCCTGATGTATAATACTTCGTTATTTTCTAGCTATCTAAGCTGTAAAAGGAGTGCTTTATTTGTGAAGCTCTGGTGTGATGTAAGACGGGTAGTGTAGGAGTGAAGGCACTAATCTGATCAGGTTAAATAAATAAGTATGTAAGTAAATATAATGGATACGGTTTTGCGATGACCACATCGTCTTTCGTGTAAGGATTCGGTACATCAAGATGTCGCAGACCGCTGTCTTCAGTAGATAGTCTACCTTATGTACTTCTGAATAACGCGAATGTTACAGATTAAATAATTACTCAGATGACGTGTCTGTCTACAACAGTGTCTTGGGGGAAGGGATTACTAAAGATTACCTCGCTGGATGTGACAGATTTGCTTAACAGCATACTGAAAAACAGGAACACTTAATCTCCGCCTTAACGAAGTCTGCTGCTGCGTAGTTAACTACTTAACACTGAATTCTCGCTCCTCTGGTTTTCGACACCCTTAATGCCCAGCTACATCCCACAAACTGTACTGGTTACATCTGAACTACATACATCTGCTAGAACACAGCAACGGATTCAGCCTCAATCTAAGGTCAATCCAAATCATGTTCGAGACTGATGTGCCGGTCAGGTTCAACCGAACTCTAGTCTTCCAGCGAACCCCTGTCCGACTTCTTTACTAGATGAGAAACTGTCTCTACGCAGTCTCAGTTTGTACGGCAGTACTGGCGCCCAGGAGAATATCGCCTCCTACACGCCGTGCCACCCAGAAGCCGTGCAGCCTATTTTTGGAACACACCAACATACTTTCGAAATGGTCAATTCAACTCCAACGCCATATGGTGTTTAAAAATACGTGTGTTCATGAATGAAGATAACGAATAGAGCTGCAGTTTTCATTGAGCTTGCCTCACGCCTGAGCGAATAACGGAAATATTGCTAAGTCATACCACAGTTATTGTTACAAGGCCAATACACTGTGCAAAGCTCACACAGTCTTCTGACTTATTGAGGCCACTCTCTCCATTAGGCAGCCTAGGACGATTAATAACTTACATTTACTTAGCTGCCTAACAGATCTGCCGATCGCAGATACTCAGAATCACACTGACTCACTGATGGAAGCTCACTAAAAACGTTCCTTAAAATCGCTCGACCCGACGTATGCCCCAGCTTTGGGAAATAAGTTATACGACGAGATTTAAGATTTGGAAATACGTGTTGGTTTAGAGGTCTAAACATCATGTGTTCTGCTGAAAGGCAGGTTTTCGCACGGTAACACTATGCTCTCCTGTTTTCTGCCATCCTCTTCAGATCCGCGCACTTTCCTGTTTCCTGCATGTCTTCTATCATCTTATCTCTTGCTTCCTCTCAATATCCTCCCACAAACTAGGCCTTCCAAAGCGGGTTTCAGCAAGCACTGCTGTCAACGAATGTCCCAGACAGTCCTTTTTCCTTTCTCTTATGACTGGCAGCAGTCTTCTGCTCTCTGCAGAAGCTTCCAACACTTTTTCGTTACTTTTTTCCATCCAGCTTATCCTCTCCATTCTTCTTCACATCTCAAATGTTTCTAACCCGTTTTAATCTTGTCTCAGTGTTCATGTTCGCTCCATAGTGTCACATCCCAGACGGAACACTTGCCAAGCCTTTTCCTCGGACCTGTACCCAGTTCGCCACACAATAATCTCTTCTTTATATTCAACGCCTCCTTCTCTGTAACAGTGCAAGTTTTCACCTTCTGATGACATCAAGTCTTCGGCGATCGTATTTCCAACATATTTACATACTCTTACTTGGCTAGTTACTTGTTTTATCTTAGTATTTGCTAGTCTCCTTCCTGTGCCGCTCACCCTGCTCTTTGGTTTTGCTGTACTGATTCTCATTCCATAATCCACTCAAGTCCCAACATAACGGCTCTTAATTCAACAGACGACCGTATCATTCTACAGACTGTGAGCACAGTACCAGTTACTAGTTGCAGAGGACAGCAGATTGAAGAATAATTTGTGCTACCTACACAGCAGTAATTTTTTTGCCCTGTTTCCCGCCGTGATAATAGCATATGAAAGAAACTTAATGTATGCTAAGATCCGTTTGTCTGAAAACTACTAACATGGGTTTGAATCAAGTTTTTCAGTGAAACACTTACACCTTACGAAGTAAGGGTGGAAGGTTATGTCAATAATCTCAACACTTACACGCAAGACTTCTCACGAACGGCAAGTGTAACATGTCCGAGGGAGGAATGAAAAAAAAATTGTCATTTTCGACCAATAAACAAACATATTTGCCTCAGAACAGTTGAAGGGAATATCGTGCCATTTTCCTGGGTTGACTTGCGGCAATCAAACCAGAATTCGGGAGAGTAGTACCACCCTTTGGAACAGGTCCATAATGAGTGGAAGTGCCGCTTTCTATTGCTGTGCCATCATTGTTGACTAAATCTAAAATACAGCTACCACAGACACTGCGGAACAAATCTACGTACGAGAGATTACAGTGACTATCTTCCGCCTCCGGCAAGTGCTAGTGCATTCATGGTTATCGAGTTCCATACTACTTTGCGGATTCTTCCGAGAAATAACATTTTCTAATGTGAACGTTCGCTCCACATTACTGTCAGAGCCTTTTTTGTACGTTCCGACTGTTGTGTGTGTTCGGAATCGCCACAGTTTTACCGCTTCGAACTTATCCCACAGTCAGTGCCCTGGAAGAGGGAAGAAAGGGAGAGAAAATCTTGACCTCCCAAGCTGTTCGCTGAAGAATTGCCAACATACAGTAAAAGCCGCATCTCCGCTGTTTATGGAGGTTGTATATTTCTTAGCCGGTGCGTATGCGACAAGTCTGACGAAAAACCAGTACTGATCATTAATAGCTGCGCTAGTGACTACGTTCAAGGAACAGTGGCACCACGAAACAAGAACAGGCATTAGCCACTATGCAAACTACGTAAAATAGTGGGCCTCTCCCTTTTTTTGCATGGAAGTTTACGGAAAAAATACCATTGGTACATGGTACAAAACATAAAATGTCTGCAGTTAGCTTCACAGTAGACCACTGGACGCAACGAACGAATATTGTTTTTGAGTCCCAGAAATGTTGGGACAGACTTGGAGGGGTTGTAGAGGGTGTCTAGGAGAACAAATCGAGGATAGGAGCCCGTGTGCGGCAACGTCACCCAAAGACGCTACAGAGAGTTGACGCTATAGGCGCCGGAGCCTGCCGCAAGGGCATTGCTTCGGTAAGGCCCCCACAACCGCACGAGTGGTCCACTGTGAAGAGCGGACAAACTGAATAGCTGGGCGGTGGCCATTAGAGTGGTAAACTGATGCGCGGAGTTCGAATGTTTATACATCGGTTTTGGTTGTAAAATGCCTTCCCTTGAGTTAGGTCACAAACATAATGCCTCATTTAAATAAGTTACTACAATATACTTTTTAATTTATGAACAAACAGCAACTAGTCACCGTTTATGAATGGAAAAAAGAACACATTGACACCGGTGTGTCAGACCCACCATACTTGCTCCGGACACTGCGAGAGGGCTGTACAAGCAATGATCACACGCACGGCACAGCGGACACACCAGGAACCGCGGTGTTGGCCGTCGAATGGCGCTAGCTGCGCAGCATTTGTGCACCGCCGTCGTCAGTGTCAGCCAGTTTGCCGTGGCATACGGAGCTCCATCGCAGTCTTTAACACTGGTAGCATGCCGCGACAGCGTGGACGTGAACCGTATGTGCAGCTGACGGACTTTGAGCGAGGGCGTATAGTGGGCATGCGGGAGGCCGGGTGGACGTACCGCCGAATTGCTCAACACGTGGGGCGTGAGGTCTCCACAGTACATCGATGTTGTCGCCAGTGGTCGGCGGAAGGTGCACGTGCCCGTCGACCTGGGACCGGACCGCAGCGACGCACGGATGCATGCCAAGACCGTAGGATCCTACGCAGTGCCGTAGGGGACCGCACCGCCACTTCCCAGCAAATTAGGGACACTGTTGCTCCTGGGGTATCGGCGAGGGCCATTCGCAACCGTCTCCATGAAGCTGGGCTACGGTCCCGCACACCGTTAGGCCGTCTTCCGCTCACGCCCCAACATCGTGCAGCCCGCCTCCAGTGGTGTCGCGACAGGCGTGAATGGAGGGACGAATGGAGACGTGTCGTCTTCAGCGATGAGAGTCGCTTCTGCCTTGGTGCCAATGATGGTCGTATGCGTGTTTGGCGCCGTGCAGGTGAGCGCCACAATCAGGACTGCATACGACCGAGGCACACAGGGCCAACACCCGGCATCATGGTGTGGGGAGCGATCTCCTACACTGGCCGTACACCACTGGTGATCGTCGAGGGGACACTGAATAGTGCACGGTACATCCAAACCGTCATCGAACCCATCGTTCTACCATTCCTAGACCAGCAAGGGAACTTGCTGTTCCAACAGGACAATGCACGTCCGCATGTATCCCGTGCCACCCAACGTGCTCTAGAAGGTGTAAGTCAACTACCCTGGCCAGCAAGATCTCCGGATCTGTCCCCCATTGAGCATGTTTGGGACTGGATGAAGCGTCGTCTCACGCGGTCTGCACGTCCAGCTCGAACGCTGGTCCAACTGAGGCGCCAGGTGGAAATGGCATGGCAAGCCGTTCCACAGGACTACATCCAGCATCTCTACGATCGTCTCCATGGGAGAATAACAGCCTGCATTGCTGCGAAAGGTGGATATACACTGTACTAGTGCCGACATTGTGCATGCTCTGTTGCCTGTGTCTATGTGCCTGTGGTTCTGTCAGTGTGATCATGTCATGTATCTGACCCCAGGAATGTGTCAATAAAGTTTCCCCTTCCTGGGACAATGAATTCACGGTGTTCTTATTTCAATTTCCAGGAGTGTATCTTACGTACTACATGGAATCTGCCGTTGCTAACAGTTATGTACTGGACCCATAGCATTTTTCGTAGTTCACTTACGATAGATGTACGCAAAATGCATGAAAGTACTCAAAGATTTGCCCACTATATTAATAGATATTTTCTGACTCTACCTTGCTTTAGATTTTATGACGAGAAGTGCGTTATATATGGCATAGTGCTTTGGCAACTCACGACCAAATTATTATGTTTCAACCTAACCTAGACCATGAAAACACTACCGATCAGCCAACTTTCTTCAAAATGATCAGAACATATAAAAAGTTCTTCTGTCGGTCGGAAATCTTGCCTCCTGAGAGCGTGTAACCATTTTTATAACAGTTGTGGTTTTGAGAAAGGAAACCTGCAAATAGATGCACAGACTTTATGCTAATACCGTGTTACAAAAACATTTATTAAGCAAGTGCACTGACATACAAAACAACTTAAAATATCCAGATACATGTGAAATGTAATATTCGTTCTTTTCTCGAATTTATTTGTACAATTAATCGCTGCACAACTCTTCACCATTGTACTTCTTTTGATTGGAACGTACAGACAGTAGAATTACGAGTGACAAATACTGTATGTACGCCCCAACAAATATACAACGTTGAATCAGGGTCTTCATAAACAACAATACTACACATCAGACTACAACCACTATAATGGCATCCAGCCGAAGGTTCAAATTATACCGCGACTGCAGCGCCATAAGTGAGTCTAGTTATTTTTTTACAAGGTCTTTGCTTGGTGCGCTGACAGACCGTACCCGGAACGTCTCTTAATGATGTGTGTTATTCAGTGATCGCGAATGATTGCCACGATCGCCGGTGTAGAAGGCGAAGCTAGCTGCTGCGTAGAAAGACTTTATCTCACACGAATGCGATGCTCTGTTGTCTTCGTGGATGGCAACACTGGTTACGATCCACGTATAATTTTTCCCTTTGAAACCCTCTAAAATCTACAACGTTTTTCGGTATACACCAGAAAAATAGACTGCAGTTGGAAACCCGTGTCCGAAACCTCCATCCACAAAGGCAACAGAGCATCGCATTCATAGGAGAAAAGGCTCCTCTACGCAGTAGGTAGCTCCATCTCCTCCACTATCGGTCCTGGCAATCAGTCGGGATCACTGAATAACAGACAACATAGCGAGACGTTCAGCGTACCAAGTCACGTTTGCTGCCAAAGCCGCCGGCGTGGTTGTGTTGACCCATTGTGCCTTCCAGAATGACTAGATCACCCACGGAGTGCCCCGAAAATATTCTCCCCACCATAACGCATCCTCCTTCGGCCTGGACCCTTCTGGCGATTGCTGCCGGGTGTCTGCTTTCAGAAGTTTCACGCAGATGGGGCATAAAATGTGGTTCTTCTGAAAACGCATGTCACAACTCAGTGGACGCCCAGCTGCGGTACTAGCGTGCGAATTTCAGCCTTCGTCGCTGGTTAACAGCAGTGAGCATAGTCCGCCCCCGGAAGCTGAGTGGTCAACGCGACAGAAGGTCAATCCTAAGGGCCCAGGTTCGGTTACCGACTGGGTTGGAGATTTTCTCCGCTCAGGGACTGGGTATTGGGTTGTCCTAATCATCATCACTTCATCCCCATCGACGAGCAAGTCGTCGAAGTGGCGTCAAATCGAAATACTTGCACCCGGCGAACGGTCTACCCGACGGGAGGCCTTAGTCACACGACATTAGTTCATTCAGCAGTGAGCATGGATGCACGAACTACGCGCCTGTTGCGGCGGTGATAAGCAGCGATGTTCTCTCAACGGCCGTTGAGGAGGCATTGTTCGCAGACCCTTTGTTCATGTGGGCGTTCAGTTGCTCAACAGCTGCACGTGTTTTCACACGTACGCATCTCTGGAGCCGTCATTCTCCCCTATCATCTACTACCCTTGGTTCTTTACAGTTGCCTCGGTGCTGGTTTTTGATAATGCCATTTTGGCATGCACGGCGTACATTAACCACTGCGGCGCGGGAGCAATTTACAGACTTAGCCTTTCGGAAATCTCTCCACCCTTGACCCCGAAAGTCAATGATAAATCGCTCCGTTTCCGGTTTACAAAACTGCACTGCTTTCCGTGTGCACATCACCCACCCACACGCTTTATATACACTCCATCGATAGTACTGCCACCTGTGAGTGCTTAATGCACGTTAACGTCGAACATAGGCGGTGGTCACATTAATGTGAGTCGACCGTGTGTAATAATCAAGTATCAGTAGCAGGAATGTAGTTTATATGACTAGTATGGCTAGCGGATCATACGGAACTGTTGGCAGATAGACCCCGTTAATCAGCCACTTAATTGGAAGAGCTTTGGACCTTCGTCCTCATGGTTATCCTCCCTTCAGCTTGAGGTAGCAGTGTCCTTTCTGAGAAGTGTTTTAATTGCAGACGATCAGTTTATGTACCATGCAGCGTTATGATTCTGTTTTTGAGGAAAGAGCGAGTACGTACCGTGCCGTTGTATAGCCGCTTCCTCTCTATCAGCGGCAATAAACCACTGAACTTTGCCTGCATATGACACAGCCACGATCAGTTATCTCGCGTGCCCTCTCTCGGCGGCATTATAAGAAGGTATAACGGGATTTAACAAAGGACATTGGAGAAGTGTGGTGGCTAGGAACCCTAACAATCCCACAATTTGAAGGGCGAGCACTGGTAATGAAAATCTGTTTCTAGCGACCGTTGGCGTTCTCAGCAACGGAAGTTGGTTTTGAACATACTGCAAATAAGCTGGTGGTCAAGATTATTGCGGCAGTATGCACAAGGAAAATCCTGCTACTACTACTACTACTACTACTACTACTAGTATTATTATTATTATTATTATTATTATTTTAAATCAGTCGGAATACCCTGTCCGTCATTACTGTCTATTCATAAATGAAAGTGCAACATATACATTACAAATGAGTGATGAGCAACCTGTCACAACATTTGAGTGTACGAGAGCTATAGAATTTTTCTTGGGAAGAGGTTGATGGGCCTACGCCATGACATACTAACACCCCAGAGCCAGCGAGACGAGTTCCTTCTTACGAAAATTCATGGAATTCTTTCGTCAGAATGATTCTTTTATTTCAGGTTAGCTATGTGAGAAGCCCACATGAAGTGTGCCGGAGGACGATGGGAAAGACCATCATGACGCAGCCACAACGAAACGCGGCTCATTCACGGTTGCGGAAAAATCGCTTTCTCCACGAAGTCTGCAGGATACTTGTCACTCCTTAGCGATGGCTCTGGGTGGCACGATACGTGCTTCCTAGCGCGTTTCTCCGAGACTCCTTACCCAACCGACCTATGGTTTCAGGTGTTACGGAATATCTTTCCTCTCACATTTGCTCTTCTGCTCGTGACTAAGGCGCAGCACACGGGCGGAGAGGCGGAGGACGAGGTGGTGTTTGCTGTAGGATGAAGATAAAAATGAATATTGGCAGCTGATAAGACAGAAAGATCGTGGTTAAGTGCGGAATACGAAACACTGTATCGACGGTTGTATCTTAATATATTTCTCACATCAATAATAGTTGTGTTCAAAGAAATTTTCGCAACGGAGAATGAAAACCAATAATTTTGTTAGTTTCTGCCATGTTACAGGACACTGCGACCTACTTTAAGTACATCATTTTAAAATTTCATTACAAGAGGGCTGATTTTCATCAAGAGCGACAGCAGCGATCGATTATTGACGTCAGAAGTAAACTAACTCTGCACACACGTCCAATAGCTTTCTTTAGTATCTCACGAGCTCTCCATTTTTCAATACGTTTTAATATTCGAAACACTTTTTTCAGATTTCTCTTACCTTCTCTCCTCCGCGGTTTGACGTTCTGCCACTATTACTGACGAGAATTATCTCAGCTTTGAGGACAATATGGAAAACTATCTGCCTTTATTACACGGAGAAGACAAATTTTCGCTTTGTAATGGGCCACATCTGAAACCTTGTTTCTCTAAACCGCTGCCATAGTTTAAGCGGAAGCGATGCTGAGGGACCCTACAGCAGGGCGACCTGAGCTGATAATGGCATCGCATCGCTGGCTCATGTCCTTGATTATAGTCATTCTGGCTGAGAGGTGACACGATAAAGAACGAACGGAGCAGCAACGAAAGGTCTGAAATCGTTTGTCCACGCACCAGCGACCAGCGCGTTCAGACAACTCCAACAACTTCCTGATACGACTCGTCGGAAGCAATAGCGACTAACTCAATACGACGTAACTCTGCAGAACGGCCTTTTCCTCTCGTCGAGAAATTTCTGCAGTCATTGGGTACGTGTTCCCTTTAACATCGCGAAGCTCCCTCGTCCCATTATACCTTTACAACGTGAAGCGCCTCTGTAGTGGCTACCAAAGTTAAGTCTCTCGCTCTCTGTTCTATGCTAGAATGTAATTTGGGTCGTAGAACTGGTGAATAGAGAGCGGGAGGAATTGAGATAAGTATTTAACGTCTTACCAACTTCGAGGTAAGTAGAGAAGGAGTACAAGTTAGGATTTGAAAAAAACTGGTCGTGCCTTTTTGCCTAAATCGCTTTAGGGAAATAACTGAAATGACTTAATGAGGATTTGAACCGCCGTCAACCGAATACAAGTCCTGTGTCGTAACCACTGCATCAGCGTACTGACTGTCGAATTAGACCGGTCGTTTCTGCTATGACGTGTTAGGACCGAAATTTTGATTTTTAAATGCGGAAATCTTAGTTCGACCTACTTGTGTTTACAGTTCCAGATATAAGATGCTCTTTTATGTTCCACAGCACAGAGGTTGAAAAAGTTACAGTTAGGCCCACGCTTATGCACTTATACAGGGTGATTGTTTCCACCGCGTACAGACACTAGGGATTGATCGATGAGAGGATACGGAACAAAAAAGGTCTAATGAACTTGTCCGAAAATACATTGTTTCCGCGCTAGAGACCATTTATTAGATTATAATTTGTTACAGAGGCTGCGGTCGAATAAATGTTGCATCACTCAGCCACAGTTACGATATGCTTTGTTTCCTACTAGAGGGTGGGTACTGTTCCTCAGACGTCATGCCCTAGTGCCCTCTCCTGCTGTAGTAATTGGTAATGTCGTGTCCGATTCACTTCTCTTGCTGACTCGCCTTGTAGTGTATGTGATACAGCTTTGTTCACAATGGTTCTGTATTGGAATCGAGAGCTTACCGACTTTGTGTTCACTTATGGAAAGTCAAATGACAACGGGCGGTGGGCAGCAAGGTTCTATCAGGAAGCCTCCCGGTACCCTCGCAGACAACAACCACAGCATTCAGTGTTTACATCAGTGATTATCTAAGACAGAGTCGTTCAAGGAAGCAGGAAATCATGGAGGACGTATCCGAAACGTTTGGACACCAGACTTGGAGGAAAATGTGATTACCACTGTGGAAGGCGATGATCATCTCAGTACAAGGCAGTTGGCCTGTGGTAAGCCAGATGACCGTGTGGAACATTCTCCATGGCAACTGTTTATACCGTTATCAGTTACAGCGTGTGGAGGGCTTACTAGCGACAGACTTTCTACATTGGGAGTAGTTCTGTCCCTGGTTTTTTAACCAGGCAACCACGATTCTGGGATATGCGTCATCTATCCTATTCACAGAATGGTGTCTTCAACATTCATAACGGTCGTCTGTGGGATAGTATGCAGAGCCCCCATAGTATTGTGACAGCTAATCATCATCAGTATCGGTGCAGCCGGAATGTGTGGGTCGCGATAATGGGCGACCGTATTTTGGGACCAACCGCGTAAGAGGCCGGATCTACCGGCGTTTCTTGCAGGCGACTTGCCTCCCCTGCTGGAAGAAGTGCCATTGATGATTGGAAGGGTTATGTGGCCGCTGTGGGATGGTGCTCCAGCCCACTTCGCAGTTAACGTCCGGACGCATCTCAATCGTGTCGTCGCTGGTCGGTGGACCGGACGAGGGTCTGGTTATTGGCCATGTCAAAACTATCACGTATGCAGAGCCCATTTCAAATGTGGAGACACTGTAATAGCATATTCATGCTGCCTTTGACACTGTTCGGATGCAGCCTGGCCGATGTGAATGTGTGAGACAGGAAAAGCTACGCAGACGTATGCGTTGACGCACATGGAAACCATTTTCAACGCATAGTTTAACTATGGCTAACTGTACAGCGCGTATTAGACCTCAGTCTCCGTGTCCACGCCAGTCTTACTTCAGGTTGTCGAAGATGTAAAAATCAAACGGCGAAAGATCTGGGCCGTAGGAGGATGGTGCAGTGTTTCCCCAACCAAATCGCTGAAGTGCCGCCTTTGTTCGATTCGCTCTGTGGTAGTGGGCGTGATCGAGCAGCAGAATGATTCCGTACGACAGCCTTTCTAGGCGTTTGACTCAATGGCGCGTCGCAGTTTCTGTAAAGTGTATTCACAGTGCTGCACACTGATGGTTTAACGCTCGACGACCATAGGGACCCTACAGCCTAAGGAGGTCGTCATGACGTTACCAGAATTTACGTGAACAGCTATGGATTTCTTTGGAAGGGAATATGTGGGATGTTTGCACTGTTGGGACGGAACGATCCTGTTTGCTTGATAACGCCTCCCCTCACATTGCCAATAGGACGAAGGCTTCAGCGATTTGGTTAGCAGCATCCTCCGTACAGCACGAATCTTTCACTGTGTGATTCTCACATCTTTGGCGACCTGAAGAAAGACATGGCTGGACGTCCGTTTCCATCAGACGAGGAAGTGCAAGAGTAGGTGCGCTTGTGGATCAGTCAGCATTTCAAAAATGGTTCAAATGGCTCCGAGCACTATGGGACTTAACATCGGAGGTCATCAGTCCCCTAGAACTTAGAACTACTTAAACCTAACTAACCTAAGTACATCACACACATCCATGCCCGAGGCAGGATTCGAACCTGCGACCGTAGCGGTCGCGCGGTTCCAGACATAGCGCCTAGAACAACTCGGCCGCACTGGCCGGCAGTCAGCATTTGAGGCGGGGTACACCGCCGACGGTTACCGAAGGTACAAGCGTATGAAACAGGTTCCCGGATATGTGAATGGTTCTAAGACTCCTTAAGTAACAGAACCCACAATGTTGTCCTCCACGGCGGGTGTTCGTGAAAGACGAGGGCATCGTCAAGAGTTCCTCAGGGAAGTGTGATAGGACCGCTGTTTTTTCTGTATACACAAATGATCTGGCGCATACGGTTAACAGCGATCTGCTGCTGTTTGCTGATGATGCTATGGCGTACGGGAAGCTGTCGTTTTCGAGTGGCTGTAGGGAGGATACAAGATGACAGACAAAATTTCTAGTTGGTTTAGTGAATGGTAGGCAGTTCTAAATGTAGAAAATTCTAATTTAATGCAGACGAGTAAGAAAAAACAAATGCATGATGTTCGAATGTAGCCTTAGTAGCTTGCTGCCTAACACTGTCACGTCGATCACATATATGGTGCAAACGTTGCAAAGCGATCTGAAATGGAATGAGCATTTAAGAATTGTAAAAGGGAGGCTAATGGTCGAATTAGGTGTATAGGGGGATTTTTAGGGAAGTATCGATCATCCGTAAAGGGGAACGCATACGAGAGACTAGTGGGCCGATTCTGAAGTATTTTTCGAGTGTTTGGGATCTGTATCAGGTCGGATAGATTAAAACGTTGAATCAATTCACAGGTGGGCTGCTAGATTTGATCATTTTAATTGATTAGAAAATCAATTTGCGGTCAAAAGCGTCCAAGAACCCCCTTTGCCCCACCAGTCATAGTACCCTCCGCCACGCACCCCAAGGTGACTTGCGGAGAACGTATGTAGATGTCTGTGGTCGACCGCTTTTACGAAACAGGAATTGATTCTCTCGTGTCCCAGTGGCACGATTGTCTCAGCGCTAGTGGTAATTACTTTTAAATAAAATCATTCCATGGTCCCTTGTGTTTGGTTTTCATTTGACTGGCCCTCATAGTAGTTGAAGAATGACCCAAGAAACGAAAAAAGATTTAGCGTTTAACACCCCGTTGTCGAAGAGGTCTGAAAGTACCCACTCTGAATGGGTACGGCCAGAGGAGGTCGTGCACTTTTCGAAACAACCTTTCCACTCATTCGCCTGAATCAGTTTAGGGAAACTAAAATTTGGTATGTGGGGCTGAACCCTCATCTGACAAAACGCGAGTCGAGCATCTTACCACTATGCCATCTCACCCGTAACCCACACGAAGTACTTCGGTTTTAGCGGGCCTCAAAAGCAACAACACACCTATTTCCGCACGACTGGAAACATTATACCGATGAAAGTTCTCGCGGTGTATCAGTGAGATGCAATTTTCTCATGTTTCTTGCCGCGTCAATTCGCTGCATGTTCATGACGTATTGTGAAACATACTCTCTATTCTGGAGAAGATGGAAGGAGCTCGTACGCCTTCTGAAACGTCGCGGACACTGCAGCCTGACACTGTAAGAAAACCGAGGAAGTTTCATGACAAGATGGAATCAGTTCTCCCACGTCGTTCGATTTCCGCTGTTCCGACGACGTGTAAGTCAATATCTGTTTTCGGACCACTGCGCATCTGTGCAAAACAACAGCAACAAAACCAACTCTGAGTATGTCGTATAATGTTTTTTCGTTTGTTAGTGTTTGTACACGCGGTCTCTTAAACTGAAGTAGAGATAATATAATGATATAACGTTCACAAGATATCACACGCAACAGTCTCACATAACAGATCAGGTTAGGTCCTTGTGATAATAGAACGTTACCAATCCACAGTTTACGAAAGAAATCTTCCTAATTTAAGATTTACATACTATGGTGAAAATCTGAGTCGGATAATATGTCACCAAGGCGAAAAGAAGGCTTCGTAGGCTTTCCGACAGTGGTGTTTCGCGGACCAATATCTTACCGAGAGAGCTACCCAGATACGACTCACAGCTTTACTTTCGCGAGCATTACTCACCCGCCTTCCACGCATCAGAAAACTTCACCTGTACACCTTGCGAGACTAACACTTTTTTATTTCAGCGAAAGTCACATTTTAATCGAGCGTTTAGTTTCGAAAAATGGCACACTCCTCTGCGTGGTAGAAGATCCATTACGAAACTAAATTTGACAAACTTACCAAAAGAACGGATTCGAGGCTTAACAATAGCATCCTGCCAATATTCTGTTAATGTAATCACAAATTGAAAAAGGACGTATGTTAACAGCTTAACATAGTTATACCTAAATACAGTTTAACTGTCTTACCAAGTTTCATTCCCAAACTTAAGTAAAATGTTTCCAGAATGAGATTTTCACTCTGCAGCGGAGTGTGCGCTGTTATGAAATTTTCCTGGCATATTAAAGCTGTGTGCCGGACCGAGACTCAAACTCGGGACCTTTGCCTTTCGCAGAAAAGCGGGAGAGCACTTGCCCGCGAAAGGCAAAGGTCCCGAGTTCGAGTCTCGGTCCGGCACACAGTTTTAATCTGCAAGGGAAGAGTCGTACCTAAAATGTTTTTTTTCTTTATGGCCAGCAGCATAATATGTAATGTCGTAACAGTAGAACTGCAGAACTACTGTCAAACCATAATTAACGTATTATTTTCAATATATTTACGTCATCTACCATCCAATCAAAACAATGACTGTTTTAAGACAAGTCAATGACGACGTAATTTAGACATCACAGCACTCTACACGTAGTTGGCAATGGCGATAAATGCCAAACAGCCTGTCCTTAAGGAGCTATTCTGGTGTATCTTTTTGGTATCAAGTAAGTAAAATGGCGTGTATTTCCCGTCAAACAAAACTGAAAGAAACAGATCCGCAGCTGCGTTGACTTGCAGTCTGGACAACATCTCGCCACCACACCTGTGATTTCAGACTCTAAGTTACCGTTTTATGTCACTGCAGTTGGTGAACTTTATGTCTGAAAGCCACTTTGCGACTGCGTGTGAGAGTGGCAGTGTGAAACCACTGAACCGTTGCTCCAAAAATCTTACGAACCCAGTACGTCCTGTTACTATGAGGAATTTATAGACACAAGGAACCATGGCACAGGACAAGTGATACGAAAGACAACTATCACCGTTGCCATTTCATCTACGACAGATTGTTAACAATTTTTTATCTTTGGGTGACAAATTGCATCTGCCGATTTCCATTTCTTATCAAGTCACCAGTTGCCACTCTAAGTAGGATAGGCGACGCCTTTCTGCAGACGCAATCCTCGAATAGCTGACTGGTATCTGGCGCAAGCGCGCGTTCAGTAATGACTTGCGACCGCCAGCTACTTGTTTGCTAGTCGCATGTCGCTTCCGTAGCCGGGCGTCCCCTATCGTGCTTCTAATGTTGCTTCTAATGTGCTGATGACTGAAGACATACTGCATCTCAGCGGACGGTCCTGGCCCTCACGCAGAGGGCCACGCCTTTTACGTTAACCCAGCTTCGCTTGTTGCCTGATTTGTTATGGCCATCCGCCCCGCGCACACGTATAGACACCACTAACGCTACCGCGACCACCACCACCACCACCACCACCACCACCAGCCTTCATTTACAGGTGTAAACGTTGAGAAATGTGCTCTTAATGGAACTGATCACGTTACTCTTACAGACAATTTTCGTTGGTATTAAAGAAACCTTACCTCTTTGAGATCGTATAATCGGTCCAAAACATTGCTTCTTAGCACAGGCTGGCGATAAAATGTGCAAGTGGCAACACTAGTCCATTTAGCAAGCAGATCTGCACTGAACGGCATTTTCAGAAGCGAGGGAGAACAAGGGCTCCTCAGAGAAACCGCGACCGGAGGAGGGAGATAAGGCGTAGCGAGGGGTACCGGGGGTCGGCGATACCGCGCTGCGCCATTGGCCGCTGCAGGCTGGCACACTGCCGGGCGATGACTTCAGCAGTAAGATTTCTATCACAGACAGCTAAAATAGAAAGACTCACAGGAATTTGGTTGCAATAGTTACAAGTCTGTTGTCGGAAACTGATAAACAATATTTTACTCAAAATGATCTCCACTCCTGTTTATACATTTCTCCCACCTCTCCTCTCTGCCACGCCAAAAAAACAGCAGTTGTTCTGAAGCGAACCAGTCAGCGAGCCAGTTTTCTAGATGTTCAGCGAGAGCGTGTCCCAGTGACGCAATCAGATGATAATCGGAAGGGGCCTAGTCTGGAAATAAGCCGCATGCCATAGTATTTCCCAAATGAGTGCCTCGATCGTTTCCCTCACCCGTTTTGCTATGTGTGATGGGGCGTTATCATAGAGCAATATGTGTTGCCTTTTTTCCATATTCCGGTGTTTTGTCACGTAATGCTCGACTTAAATCTGTCATTTGCTGTTGGTAGGGATCAGTCTTCAAAAAATGGTTCAAATGGATCTGAGCAGTATGGGACTTAACATCTGAGGTCATCAGTCCCCTAGAACCTAGAACTACTTAAACCTAACTAACCTAAGGACATCACACACATCCATGCCCGAGGCAGGATTCGAACCTGCGACCGTAGCGGTCGCGCGGTTCCAGACTGAAGCGCCGAGAACCCCTCGGCAACCAGCGGCCGGCGCTATCAGTGTTAACGGTTTCAGTAGGTTTTAGTAGCTCATAGTAGATGATACACTTCTGATCCCACAAAACAAAGCGATTTGGTCTTTCAGTGAATGTCGATGGTTTGCCTGGATTCACCCATGATTTGCGACGCTTTGGAGTCTCAAAATTTATCCATTTTTCATCACCTCTCACTATTCGACGGAGAAACGACTCTTTTGTATCTGGCGAGCAGCATTTCACAAGTTGTCTTTTGATTTGTTTGCTGTCTTTCATTCAGTTCATGCGGAACCCATTTTCCCATTTTCTGTAACTTTCCCATAGCTTTTAACCCAAGACAAACGGCTTTCTGCGTCACATTCAGTTGTTCATCGAGTTCCTGTTGAGTTTGGGTACCATGTTCTTCCATTTCCCGCACTCGTCGTTTCTCACGTCAAAGAATCACCACTTTTTGAATTTTTTGAACCACTCTGAACACTGTTCTTTCCCAAGAGCATGTTCGCCGAAAGCTTCGACAAGCATTCGATGCGATTCTGCAGCAGTTTTCTTCAAAACCAATGTTATCCGCATATCGTAGTTCGTAGGCACAAAACATATTTACGTGTTTGAAACATAGCTATGTATGGAACTTTGGTTATTGTGTGTTGACATTCGTCGTCAGCCTTTACAGGAAGTAGATGGTGCTGCAGACTCGGTCTCACTGGCCCTACATTGACGGCTAGCACCATCTGCAGGGAAATTCCGGTTGCATACTTTGAAATCTGGTAGTTTATAAATGATCTAGGAGAAAACGTCGGAAGACTGTGTGGATTCTGCATAATGATCTGCAGAGGACTGATTAATAAAGCACCAACGGGCAGTTGACTATGAACGTTAATGAATGTAACATAATGCGCATATATTGAAAAGAAATTCACTGCTGTTGAACTAAACTACTGATTATAAATTTCTTGCAGGAGTGTTACCGTGGTAAATCTATTAGTAACCATCCGGAGCACGTAAAATATTTAATAGCAAACGCAGATGCCAAACAGATTCATAGAAAGAATGATACGGAAATATATCTACTCCACGAAAGAAGTGGCTTAATAAAATAACTGTTCGAGCGGTTCTTGATTATTGATCAGCATTCTGGGACCCTTACTAGGTAGGAATAACTTAACAGAGAACACACGACGAAGAACAGCGCGTTTCATCACGGGAGAGTTTAGTCGTCGCGAGTGTGTTACAGAGATACTCAACAAACAAGTGACAGACACTACAGAAGAGACGTTGCGCATTACGGAGAATTTAACTGGTGAAAGAGAGGGTACGAACCTGGAACAGTCTTACAGCGAATTACTTCCTCCCACATAGTCTCGCGAAATGATCACAACCAGAAACTTTGAGGAATTAGATTTAATGCAAAGGTTTACAGACATTCTTCTCACGCGCTATTCGCGAATGGAACAGGGAAAGGCGGCCTGGGAGGAGGAGGAGGGGGGAGGGGGGGGGGGGGGGAGGAAGGGGCAGCGATCACATAAAGCGATTTTTAACACGGTGGGTGCTTTATTCGCATCATCACAGGGCTTTACGGTACTTTATGGTACTTTAAATGAAATGCGCCTCTATTCGTCCGGCCCAACCATCTAGTTATAGGAGGTTCTTTGGGTTTACCAGATAGGAGAATAATTCCCCATTAGAATATTTACACACACAAACTATGAGGTCTAAATACACTAACTGAAAACAAGGAAGTCACTTGTTCGAAACAGCTATGCAGTTTCGATGTTTTGAATCTGTCGTTTGACACCTAACGTCTGATGTACGCAGTTGAAAAATATCGTCAGGTAAGACTCGCAGAGACCTATATTATTTATTATAAATTTTAATGATCGTGATCGTAATGAAATTACATTATCTTTCGATCAAGACCTTTAAAATGCATGAGAGTTCCACACGACTCAGAGCTCTTCAAATCCTGCACAGACTTTACGTATTATTATACATTAAATGTCTGATACAGGTCGCAATGTAATTTGTTAATAATGAAGGACGTGTATAAGCAAATAACATAGTCCTAGATTAAACCTTATCACAAGGAACACATTGGAATCGGAATTGGGTATATCGCTTCAAACAGAGATTCTGTACGACGATAACTTTAGTAATGAAACACTTTGTAGCTGTTACCCCAGATGATGCATCAATTTTCTACAGTGCAACCATACAAAGATTACATCGGGTAATAATGTAAGACAATTGGAAGGCACGGTCGATGAGAAATCGAGTTACTGCGTGTTAAACACGGTACGTTATGTGGTTTATTCAATTTTGTTGATAGTTTCACGATAAAGCTAGAAATGGCAGCTAAGTCTCTAATTTAAGGTTTTCGTAATGGCGACTTCGTCAGGATGTGCGCGTGTAAACAAAAACGCGGCTGCTGGTAGTAGTAATGTGTGCGGCGTTCGTGCCAGGAAAATGCTGTTCACCGCCGATCTGCTCACATCAACGTGAGGAGCGTAGCTTCGACTGAAATAAATATCCTAAGTATGTTTCAAAAGAACTTCAAAGTTCTTGCTGATCAGGTAAATGTGAATAATTCTTTAACCAAGTAAACAATGCCAAGTTGTGCTCGTTACATTTGTTTAACTGAATTTGCGTGTCAGTGTGCTGGCAGTGACGTTAAGGCACATCCATAATATCAGGTTACTTTCTGAGGTTGTTATACCTCACCATTCCAGAACTTGGTACTGTAAATCTTAGTAGCATAAGATGACAGTTCGGACCTTTTGAATCTATAATTCTGAGAGATCTCACAGGAATGTTTCGTTGATTCGTCCAGAAAGAAAACCGTGATAACTCATATTAAGTGCTCTCACTTTGGAAGTATGGAGTGTCAAGTACCCATTGACGTAGATCGAAGAATAAAATTTTTGATTGAATTTACAGTTTTAGCGATGTGTTTTTACTCTAGAAATGTTTTGAACCAATGACTTATTCAAATAACAAAACCATAACGGATAGACTTGGAATATCTGATTTATAGGAGTTTATTGAAACTTTACTGTGAAGTTTCTTATAAGAACGAACTTGTTCCTTAGAACTGTTTACAGCCAACGTCTTCAATTACTTTTTTCGGATTATACAGAATGTCCCAGGAGGAACTACCCAACAATTCCTTCTAGGTCACGCTGTGCATTAAAACCGTTTTACACCGTGGTAGTGGTGGTGGTGGTGGTGGTGTTGTCCCATACTCCGAGGAGCGTAAGGGATGATGCGAGAGACCCGCACCGCCGTACTAGGCAAGGTCCTAGCGGAGATCGTTTGCCACTGCCTTCCTCCGACCGTAAAGAGGATGAATGATGATAAAATAACACACAGTCATCTCGAGGCAGGATAAATGCGTGCCCCCATCGGGAATCGAACCCGGGACCCCGTGTGCGGGAAGCGAGAGCTCTACCGCAAGACCACGAGCATCATTTGCAATGTTTATTACTGACTCTAAGACGTTGACTTTTAACTTAGTCGATTTCTCTTTTATGTGTGTTGAGTCATCGGTGGCGAGTGCTGTGCTACGTGCGCCAAACCTAGTTCAGCTAGTTCGGGGGGGGGGGGGGGGGGAAGTAGGAGAGAGACGATGACCATCATCTTACTGTGCAACGCCGCATGACACCCCACTACCGATTTGGATAAATGTTAGAAAATGACCAGGGCGGTAGCGCTTTGTTGAAACTCTGCAGCTTTACATCGCGACTGCTGTATCCGACGATTGTGGTTATCAGATCGCAGATCTCCGTAGAAAGAACCCCACACTATGAAACTGTAACCCGCGCTTCAGTTGGCGGTCTCCAACCCAAGATAAAAGCAACGCACCGAGCACTTGTTATATAACCATTTATCTCCCAGGCAGTAGCGAAGACAGCACTGCATCTAAAAGGCGATTTGACTATTTTATACGGTTATATAACGCCTTCGGATTAAAGGATATGCTATTCCAAGCAAAAAATACGCTGTCGCTTGAAGTTCTAATGCTGACATTTCTGAAACCGTGTTGCGTTCTTGCCGGGGTTCGTTCGCTGTCCCGAAGGGTATATTCGTTTAGGGTTACTAGAGGAACGCAATTAAAATTAATGTCACGAGAAGCTAATGAAAAGCTGAACAGGTGCAGTCGGCGATCACGTTCATTGGCTCCACTACCTGGCGCGTGCCTCCTTTGCCGCACCTATCAGCGAAATCTCAATCAAAGGAGGCCTTAATTTAGAAGTTTCCCGTTTAATTGGCAACTTAATGCCATAAGGGACTTACGCAAGACCCAGAAAAATAAATTTAGCCCGCTTAGCGCTGCCAATCACACCAGGCAGTTGTCTTTAAATGAGAAAGGAGAAAGGCGGTGTTAACAGGACGTCATTACGCAACACACTGAACCCACAGTCGTCTGTGCTAACCAGTTCCCTTTCGCACGAGCTCTAAGCAGTAGTACTCCAGTTCACCAAAGACGTGTCCTGTCAACGTAACAGCAGCCCCTATCGGCAGAATAGCAAGAACAGCTGTTTATTCCACCTCACCACTTGACTAAAGCGAACTTGCTATGCTTGGCCATTTGACTCATTCACTACTCCTACAGACTGTGCAGTCTGAAATTTTTGCGTTTCCTTCAACAAATGAGAACTTTACGTACACATGGATTCACAATTTGTGACAGTACAACGACGTGAGGAAGTAATGTAGTTTTGGAATGAATACGAAGGAAGAGGCAAGTTGGCTGAGAGGTTAATTTTGAGCGATGCATACTGTCTTAAGTTTGCGACGTTTTACCTTGCGAGGTGATAAGCTTAGATGTTATTTTATCTATGCTGGGTCTTGTTTAACTCTACTGCCGTTGTTGAAAAACGCAGCATTTTAATACCGTTATCAGTTTCGAGTCGCCATATCCAGCTTCAACTGCTTAACTTTTTTAGTTGCAGGAATGTAGTCGTCCAGGGAATGCCGTCCACACCTACACTGCATAAGAATATTAATTAATTGAAGTGCATCTGCGACACGCACTCACATGTATCAACACGAAAACACTGTCTCAAACATTGAACGTAACTCACAGATGCAACATATAACAAACGATGTAAAGAAAATACAGCCATTAGAATTAGAAATTTGCGTTTTCACCCTCACTACTCACATTCTAAGTACGCAAATGAAACTAGCTAACAATCAATTTCGAGAGATTTTTCGCTAGTATCTTCGCACAGATTAAAGCAAACAAGGACTACAACAGTTTTAACACTGAACAAGAAGAGAGTTACTGCAATAGAGGAATACTTGCACTAAAGATCTTAACGACTACCATAGAACAAAATGAACAAACCTAAACGAACACACTGGCAACAGGTTCTCAGAACAGGTGAATAACAAGTTGCTTTAATTTTTGCTATGACATGCTACAGTTGTACTTACAGAAATACGTACTGCAAGTAACCTGTTTATGGTTGCTTTCTTAAGTTAATTAGATCTACACTCTCATCGTGAGCAAATGTGTTGCCGACCGCTTTTTAATACTGTAATGCCCTCTATAAATAATAATAATAATAATAATAATAATAATAATAATGATGATGCCAAGTTCACTCTTCTAGAAGATCCATTTTTTTCTTTTGGTAGCACGTTGCACCTTCCAGACATGTTCTTCGAATAACACAGGCAGTAGAAAATTTTGCTTTTTGGCAAATGATTGATATCCTCCCTTAGTGGACAGCCTTTCAATCGTAAACAGAAATATTACATGTCAATAACCTATCTGAGACTGCAACTGACTTGAGGAGCCTCCCAAGTGTTTGTGTGGCCACCGTGATCAGTTTAATTTGTGTATTCACTTTGTGCCTCTGTCTGAAAAGGCACGAGGATCAAATCAGTATGAAGAACAAATATGAGTCCTTTTAATTCATTTTATACTTCATGAAACGCAGACAGATTTAGTACGCTTTTATTATTCATACAACACCGGAAGTGGTGTTAAATTACTATAGTGTTCTTGTGCAGGAGCGGACGACATGTTGCTGCCGAATGTATTACCGTAAAAAAATAAAATAAAAATAAAAAAATACCCACATGAAGACTATCGTGACAGCTCGAAACCGTTAATGTCCTTAAAATAAATATTTTAAAAGTATTTGTGGCTGGTTGCGTTCTTCGTCAACAGTAGGCTTCAGAGTAAGTACCTGGGGCAGTTTTAGCTTACATCTGAACATGTATTTGTGTAATGGCTGCGCTTTCGAGAATAACAGAATGATCTAAGGCGTACACTAAGTTTCTCGAAAAACGCAACGAATAGCCTCCAAGTTCCTTGGATCAGCAACTTCACTGCTTTCTTGCTTCTGGAAGAGCGCTCTGTCACATCGGTTGCTGTTCAATGGGGAGAGCTCGCACTTCTGTTGTCACTCTACTGGACTTCGTGTGACTATGGAGGGCGGGTTTTTGGGCTAGTCTGATTGAAACTACATCTTTAGTGTCCGATTCGTGGGTCACTGTCTGCAAATTATTGCTGAATCTGCGATTTTTGCTTGGCGTCGTGTTAAAGGTGCATTTTGAGTGCCACGATTCGGAGGAAAAAAAGCTGCTGCCATGAGAATCGGCTACAGTCGGTAATGTCGTTTTGGAGACATACGTCGTGTACGAGTGTTTTCGTTAACAGCGGGCAGTTGGGGCAAAGTGCAGCAAAGCACTCTACCGTTCAGTGTTGAACCACAACAGCATGAGCATCTACAGACCGCAGTGGTGTTCGGAACCCACGGCTTGTCAAGTCTGTCTCTATTCATCGCACGTCATGAGGCACAGAGATCATCAGAATGGATAAGAGCCTCAGCCATTGAACAAGCTGGTTCACGCCGCTGGCAGCCACGAGAGGCGATGCATACCACTTGTCAAATAGCCAGCATTCGGCTACGTGGAGGAGATGTTCTCTTACGGGGCCGGACCCCATTAATTCGGCTTCTGGTAATTAATACTCCAACAGTAAGATCGAGCGGATCTTCAGAAATGGAAACAAAGTAGCCCCTTGCTTTTTGTCGTTTTGTTTGCTATTGTAAGACAAGAGAAACAAAAAAAGGTACCGTAATTTGTAAAATACAGCAAAATATCAATATAGGGCGAGTGAAAAGTCCTTGGACACCTTCATAAGTTGGAAGATTAGAGGGAAAATTGAAATGTGATGTTGGGAACGTAGGTTTGATGTGCGGCCGCAACTTTTGGAGTGAATGTCATTCATGGCTGCCATCTTGAAATCCGCTATTTTGTATTCAAGTTATTATTTTTTTTTTATGGGAAGGGGGGTGTATGACACATCATATAACACTCGCCTGAGCTCTGGAATTGAGTGGTGTAATCTGATTTTGTCTATCTTGTACAGTTTAGAAGTTATTAATGTTCAAAATTACCTTGATACCGACTCATCTCTCGCGATGGACAACACGTAGAACATGTTTTGTAGCAGTCGGTATGAAGGTACTTACCCAATTTTGAACATTAATAACATCTAAACTGTACAAGATAGACAAAAACAAATTGCACCACTCAATTCCAGAGCTCAAGCGAGTGTTATTTAATGTACCATACACCCACCGTCCCATTTTAAAAAAAATGACTTGAATCCAAAATGGCGGATTTCAAGATGGCGGCCATGAATGACGTTCACTCCAAAAGTTGCGGCCCCACATCAAACCTATGTTCCCATCATCACATTTCAATTTTCCCTTTAATCTTCCAACTTATGAAGATGTCCAAGGACTTTTGACTCGCCCCGTATTTATTCAAGCTGCTTCATAGAGTTAACATTGACGATGGAGGCCTACCGTACTGGTAGTTGGCCTGCATTCAGGCACTTGAGATCGATAACTGATCGGTCTTTGAGCTGCTGTAATGACGTATTTTACAAGTGTGAACCGCCGTAAGTAATACACTATCGCTGGATTGTACCGTGAATTTTAAGGGCTCGCTGTACTGGTCCAGAGGCTATGACAAGTAGAGAGCGACGAAGGTAAAAATCCTTCAGAAAATTGCTGTCCTGAACAGCGGAGCATTCAGGCTCTTGTTGAGGCCACGTAAATGCTGTTTTGCTTCAACACTGTTATCCAATATGAGGCATAAAAACGAATTATTCTGCGCCCTCCCTTTCTCGTTGCACTGTGAAAACACGTTTTGCTTGAAGGTGACGGAGTATTATCCGACGCTGTGTTTATCACAGCACCTTCAATAAATCACATTCTAATCAGTGTAGTAGCGTTTGCACTAGCTTAACAAGCTGTTCCACTTGTGGACTTGTTTTGCGAGGCTAGCACGGGATTTAAATTGCCTATCCTTTCACGCGATTATGAATCAGTCGGCAACAACCGTACATTTCACGCTAGTTAATCGAGAGTGTGTGTTATAGCAACCTTCAGAGGGTCGTTTGAAATTCCGTATCAACTTCCTGGATTCAAAACCTGTTTTTATTTTGTTTGCATCTTCAGTGATTGTCTTCTCCCTTGACAACAACAACACGGTCGTTCCATAGCTGGCACTGTGCGTGGTTGTCGGGATAACTTGTTGGCACACGCATTGTGTTGCAGAAACGTGAGTGAAGGAGCAACCTGCGTGAGGGCTGAGGATGGAATGCGACGAAGAACCGGTGTGCGGCAGCTGGAGTGTGACGAGCTGCAGCTGGCGCCAGAAATGTGAGCCAAAGCAAACGCGGGTTGCCAGCACAGATATCCTGCCACTGACCTCACAGCGGACGCTCCTGTACAACTTTCTACAGGACCATGTCAGGTCTTTAGCTGGCGTTGGACGTCTCAAGAAATTCATGTAGGAACACCGCTCCATTTCCTTAAGATTCGAGTAGAGATTGATTCGTACTTTAGTCAGATGAATTATGGTGGAGGAGAGAGAGGGGGGGGGGGGGGGGAAGGGGAGAGCGAAAGAAGACGTGGCGGAGCGACCGAGCTGACAAAAGTTATGGGATAACTACACGCACATTTACGGACAGCAGTAGTATCACGTTCACGACGTATGGAGGGGCAGAGCATTGGCGGGGCTGTAATGTGTGCGCAGGCGATCCACGTGAAAAGGTTTCCGACGTGATTATGGCCGCACGACGGTAATTAAAAGACTTTGGACGCGGAATCGAAGTTGGAGTTAGACGCATTTCGGAAATCATTAGGGAGTTCCATATTCCGTGATCCACAGCGCGAAGTGTGTGCCTAGAATACAAATTTCAGGCAGTACCTCTCGCCAGAGGCAGCGCTTCTCATCGCTGACAGACCAGCAATGCGTGAAGTAGTCGCAGTACTCCATGTGGGACATACGACGTACATATCCGTCAGGGCAGTGGGGCGAAATTTGGCGTTAATGAGCTGTGGCAGCAGACGATCGATGCGAGTGCGTTTTCTAACAGCAAGGCATCGCTTGCAGCTCGTTACTATGTCGATTGTATCCTACACGACTGGAAAATCCTGCCTGGTCAGAAAACAGCCAATGGTAGGGTTCGAGTGTGGCGCAGTGTGGAAGCTCGTGGTGGCTCTCTAATGGTGGGAATTTGTTTATATGGACTTGATTGGGTGCTCTGGTCCAACTAAACCGATCATTCTCTGGAAATGGTTACATTCGGCTACTTTGAGACAGTTTGCAGCTTTTGATGGACTTCATGTTCCCAAACACGATGGAATTTTTATGGATGACAATGTGCTATGCCTCAGGGCAGCAATTGTTCGCGACTGGTTTGAAGAACATTCTGGACAGATCGAGGGAAGATTTGGTCACCCAGATCGCCAGACATGAATTCCATGTAACATTTATGGGACGTAATCGAGAGACCAGATCTGGTACACCAGCTAGTTTCTATATCAAAATCTGCACCTGTAGTCTGCAAACCAGTGAAGCGCATGATAGAGGGTACTTCCCTTTGTACCAATTACTTGGGCGTCTTCCCGTCCCACTCGCGTACGAAGCGCGCGAAGAATGTTTAAAACGCCTCTGTGCGCGCTGTTATTAGTCTGATCTGGCGTTTGTGATCTCTACACGGGCGATATGCTTTTCGTATATTTCTACATTCTGTATTTACAAGTAATCGTTCAAATGATCGAAGTATTAACGGGGTATTTTATGAAATGCATGACGCAACTTTCGGTATGTCCTTTATCATCACTACCAGTACGTAATGCATTAACTTCTGTGTTGTGATGATTGGTATTAATCGTCACAGACGAGGATGATGCAGGACATATATACAGCTGGGTGTCATGTATTTCGTAATATTACTTAAAGACTGTCATACCATGTTTCACATAGGATTGACTGCGTGCATCTTCAAGCGTCTGTCGGTTAAGTTTTTCGCTGTCTCTGTGACAGTTTCCAGTGAGTCGTGTAACATGGTTGTGATGTTTAGGCACTCGCCACAGTTGTGTAAGTCAATGTCTGGCTCTATTACTATCTTCGACTCAGGAACCAGCCAATGAAAGTTGATACCTGGAGAAACCGAGGAAAGCTTACACATTTCGCAGCCAAGTGACGCGAACGACATACTTCCCCTCAGAACGACGTAGCATGAAGCCAAGAGAGGGGCATCGGGCCGCAGGTACACGCTGTCACCAGGCAGTTTTCTAACGTATCATTCTGAGAATACACTGTTATAGCGGTTGCTTTTGTAAATGCACTGCCGAAAAAACTGAAACACCGTCAACGACAAGGACATTTTATTGACAACATGTAGGGGTAGGGGTATCAGAACAAATTCACAACAAATGAAACACATGCCACAGTAACGGACGCCTTAACACTCGCATCGGTACACATTACCTCGCTTTGTCGGCACGCAGCCGTGTATTCTCGCAAACAAACGATCATTAAGGTGGCAATAGATACCCTGCAATAGATTTACCAAGCATCTTTCACCCTTTGTTGCAATTCGGCAATGTTTCTTGGAGAGCCTTGACAACGATTAAGTTCCCACTTCACTATGTCCCTAATCTGTTTAAATGGCGAGAGATCTGGAGATCTTGCTGGCCAGGGCAGTAGTTGAATACCACGGCGAGCACGTTGCTTCGCAACAGCCGTATGTGGACGTACATTATCCTGCTGAAAAAGTACGTCGCCTTCCTGTCTAAGAAAGGCAGTAGCACGGGGATAAGAGCTTGCGCAGTGTCCCGGGCACTTACTGTTTAGCCTGCATGAACGCCAGATGTGACAGTTTTTACCGATGCCCATCCACACCATGAAGCTTGGGACAGAACATGTGTGTAGTGGGCGAATGTACTGTGCAATAGGCAGCCCATCAGCTCTACGCCACACACGTCTAGTCCTTCAGTCGCATATGGCCAGAAGCTACTCTCATCACTGAAGGCAACAGATCACCATTCCTCTCTCTAGTAAACTATTTCACGGTACCACAGTAACTATTATTGCCGGTGTCGTCGTATTCGTGTTAGCCTGGCCATAGGCACTCGTAATCTTAACCCTGCTGCAAGCAGACTGTTGTACAATGGTGCCTGATACCACTGCAGCTGCGACATGGACCTGGATTTCGTCCCTGGATGTTTATCGTCGGCCACAAATGATCGCACAATGCACCCGTCGTGACGCCTTTCCTATTACGCGGACGTCCACACCCTGTCTACAGATGTGCTAATATTCCACAGACCACCGTTAGAAGTATCGACACACCATCGATGGATTGTGCCCAACATATATAACAACCCATAGATACGTCCATCCAGCTTGTCGCAGGTCCACAATGCGACCCGATTAAATGGCTGCAGCTGTTCAATGGCAGTATGTACTTGTCGGTGCAGCATGGCTGTACCCTTCAGTGAACGTTGCAAACACTCTTGACCTCCAAACTCAGTACACTTGCTGCCGGCAGAGTCAAGACGGAGGTCGCACAGACAGGCCGCCTCAATGCCATCTGATCGCAAACGACCGTGACAAATGAATCACCCTGGACATAATATAGCCTGGTGCCACTTAACTCCGTCATCGTGGGTGTTGCATTTTTTTTCCGGCCTAGTATTTACACTACTGCCCGAACTCTCCCTGGGCGGGCAGCCCACAGCGCAGCAGACGCCAACGTAATGTCAGGGTATACAGTGGCGCATCTGTAGCTGTGCTTGAACGCTGTGCCGACACCTTGTTAACCATTACAGACAAGTTTAACTTCCGCATGACATCCCAATTCATTGTTCGTCAAACAACAGAGTGGAACAATTTCCGGTCATATTCCCCAGCTTTGTCACGTGAACCTTTGATCTGTGGAGGCTTAGTGATGTCTCGTGTAACGTTTTCCCGTCGGACATAATTAAGTTATTCTCGACAGCCCCAAAGACGACATACAAGTAACATTTGCCACCTAGAGGGCCCTGTTCAGTAAACTAATAGGCTATGCTCTGTAATCCTCAAATCTGGACGTGATTCTACCGAGTGTGCTAAACACTCACGGCATTTGTCTCCTTCCTCCATAATTTTAATTCTCATGAACACATTATCGCTACACATAGCTGCAGATTCATTACACCCTCAATGCTGCTTATTTTTCTTGTATTCCATTTAATTCCTCTGATGCAATCACCCAACTGAGTTTCCGAATTTACAGATGCTACATACTACTGCGACAAGCTACAGCAGAGAAATCGTTAGCTTCTGAAATTAGATGTCCATATGCCACACGTGGTCTGTAAGACTATTATTGACCTGCCGACGTTAGGCAACGCTGTCGTATCGGAGTACAAGGCTCCTGCTGTTCCAGACTGGGCGATATGAAGCACTGAGGATGCAATTGTTCGCTACCCCTCTACTGAGACACAAAAGGAAGAGCTGAACGTAACAAAACACGTAAAAGGTCGTTGGCAGATGAACTGCAAGGCTGCTTGCGCAAGCAAGGAAGTGAGTACAGTACGAACACCAAGGAAACTCTATCATCAAAACAGTAAACATGTGTCTACGTACTGTAACAATTAGTAAACCTCAGTATCTCTGCTTATTCTTATTATTGTTGTTGGTGTTTGCGCGTTTTCGGTTCCATTGCTGAGTGTGAGCATTTACTTTATGTGAACTGAGCAATGAAGTCTTCAAACCAACCAATAGAACACTGCATTGTGAACTTGCATTAATAGTTTTCAGTTTTTAAATTTTTGCACTCTTAACTAGCAGCAGTGCCTCCATCCACACTAAACCTGCCACAAGCTACAATCCTCTGAAACCATTACCAACGAAAACACTGCCTGTTACGTCAGAGATTGGTGTCATTAAACAGCACACTCTCATCAAGGGGAATTTAACAGCGGAAAAAGGATACGATGGACGATTGGACTACGTAAAACTAGGAAAAATATTTAAAGACGCACTACCAAATATTTTGTGACTCATTTGTCTGAAGGTGAAAAATAAAATATGTAAGAGAATCATTTGACGCACGTTGCCGGCCTCTCTGGCCGAGCGGTTCTAGGCGCTTCAGTCCGGAACCGCGCGCCTGCTACGGTCGCAGGTTCGAATCGGCGTGGATGTGTGTGATGTCCTTAGGTTAGTTAGGTTTAATTAGTTCTAAGTTCTAGGGGACTGAAGACGTCAGAAGTTAAGTCCCATAGTGCTTCGAGCCATTTGAACCATTTGACGTACCTTCAAATTATGCTCGGAAACGTGCAAAGCAAATGAGGGCGTCATACATTTCTCTTACCTGTTTTATTTCTTACTTTTATGCAAATTATTTCAACAAACATTTGACCGTTTTTTCCAATTTTTGAAAAGTGGTATTCATAAAGCATAAAATATATTTAAATATCGATCTGTGTTTTATTCAAAAAGTTTCAGTTAATTCTGTAATCTGATACTTTTTCCAATTGGAAGAAAGAGTTCTTCAATTTCTACACCAAAAAATAATATTTTATGTACTAAAATAGCTAGGACTAAGATGAATATTTCTGCATTTCATGTAAGTAGCTAGCTGCAGAAACAGCAGCAGCAACTTTCAGTGTTATGATGGGAAATTGAAATATTTTACGAAGTTTTTTTTTTATCTCCTTTATTATTTTCAAGCAATTACATATTTTTGTAAACCTTAACCTCACACTTGTCACTTTGACCCCATTTGCCACGCGGGGTAGCCGCGCAGTCTCAGGCGTCTTGTGACGTTCGGCGCGGCTGCCGCCGTCGGAGGTTCAAGTCCTCCCTCGGCCCACCCACTTTCACGCAGAGCAGATGACTAGCTTATATGCATCGTACATCACATCTGCAAGTCGCAGAGTGCCTACGGCCTACTGCGTTCAGGGACATAATCAATATAAAGGGACACCTACTGTTGCCAAGCAGTGTCAGAATTTTTTTCAATGGCGTGTTTAATCACCTTTAGATGTTTGGTACAGTGTCTTTGAAAAACCCTGTATAGAGAAGGACTAATGCCATCGAAAAGTCTTGTTCGCAGCTTGATTAATTCGTGGTTATAATGAACTTAGACTACGACTCGGGCTGTAGGAGGCCGGCTCCCATGTAATAACTGCATGAAATAGATAGAAGGTAAATTGTAATGTGGCGTAATCCGCAACGATATACACGGTTCGGGCAAAGGACAAATATGTTGCCTTGGTGGTCAAGTACGGCGTCCCAGTACAACTCTGAACAGCGTCGTCACTTGATGTTGGTTGAGAAACGCTGGATGTTATATGGTAGCACCAGATTTCCATTAGTGTGACTGGCTAAAACGATCGAGACAGAAGCTCTATTGTATGGCAGGGGAGTGGGGTGACGGGGGCCACAGTGAACATTCGCACAGATCATGTCACCGTTCACAAGTTGGATTCGGGTCAATGATTTAAGAATCTGATTAAGACACAGGGCTAATCTGTATGGCAGTGGCTGTTAATAAACAGAGTTCGATATCATAATCTTCGGATGTACTATACGGATCGTTATAAGTGCCATATTGTGCAATACGCAGAGTGTAATTTTGAATGTGCCGAGCTGAAAATTACACCCTCTAAAAAAAAAAAATTGCGTGTGTTTTTTACTGAAAAGTAGTTACGGATTTTCCTACGGTTCTCGCGGTTACAACGCTATTTCCAACCGCGTTAACGACCAAGAGTATCTACTGTAGCGAAAAGGACGTCTTTGCAAGGTGCGAGGTAAGATCATACAGAGAGACACCGTGCGATGGGCCTGAGGGTGTTCATTTCCAACGAGAATCCTTGCGCGCACGGCTAATATACAGGGCGTTTCAAAAAGAAAGAGCAGATTTCAAACATTTATTTCTCAAAAACTACAAATGATAGAAACACAATTCCAACGGTCCTTCACTCAATATGAGTACCAAATGTTACACAACAAATATCAAAACTGTACCTCAATATGAGCACCATTTGTTACACGACAAATATCAAACCGGTATCTCATTTCTTGCCACACACGACGCAACTGGTCTTTAGTTACCGAATTCACGGCCGCAACAATTCGATGTCGTACCTCTTGAAGAGTAGCGGGCATAGGTGGGACATAAACACAGTCCTTTATGTACCCCCACAAATAAAAATCGCAGGGAGTAAGGTCTGGTGACCTGGGAGGCCACAGACGATGACATTGATCTTGTGCTCCTGCTCTTCCAATCCACCGTCCTGGAATGGTGTTATTTAGGTACCGTCGTACAGGTTCAGAGAAGTGTGGTGGGGCGCCATCTTGCATGAAGATGAAGTGATTTGAATCTTCCTGAAGTTGAGGAAATAGCCAGTTTTCTAACATGTCCAGGTAAATGGTTCCTGTGATAGTTTTCTCCATGAAAAAGAAAGGTCCATAAACTTTGTTTACCGAAATTGCACAAAAGACGTTAACCTTTGGTGAGTCTCTTTCATGTTGAATAACGTCCCTCGGAGTTTCACTCGCCCAAATTCGTACGTTATGCCGATTAACTTTACCAGAAATGTGAAACGTTGATTCATCTGAAAAAATTAATCGTTCGGCAAAATTGTCCTCTTCCATGTCCTGTAGAATTGCAGTTGAAAATTCGAACCTTTTGTTGTGGTCGTCAGGACGCAATGCTTGCAATAACTGCAGTTTGTACGGCTTCATGTGCAGACGGTTACTCAGAACGCGCCATACCGTTGTTTTAGACATGTTTAGTTCGTGACTTGCCCGTGCCGTGGATTTTCTAGGGCTCCTTTCGTAAGCTGCACGGACACGCTCGACATTTTCATCCGATGTGCGTGGACGACCCGTGCTTTTTCGCTTGCAGATGCAACCATCTTCTACGAATCTGTGATGCCACTCATAAATTTGCTTATGACGAGGCGGCTGTTTGTTGAATTGACGGCGGAATGCACGTTGCACACCAACAATGGACTCTAACTTTGCAAATTGCAGCACACAAAATGATCGTTCCTGTGGTGTCGTCGCCATTTTCCTACAAACAAACGCCAGCGCCACTGCGGATTTGCATGGAACTTCTGCGCGGACCATTGAAAAACTTTGAACCTTTCTCTGACAAGAAACGTTTGAATTGTGTTTCTATCATTTGTAGTTTTTGAGAAATAAATGTTTGAAATCTGCTCTTTCTTTTTGAAACGCCCTGTATTACAACCAGATAGCGGAGCAGGTTGTTGTAACGAGCGGAGGTGTCGTAGCCAGCTCGTATATAGCGGCAGTGGCTCGCCCCTGGCTGCGCCGTATCCGGTAGCGGAGGCGGGGCGTCGGGCCGCTCGGTATAAGGCAGCGAAAGCGCGTCGGCCCGCGAATGCTGGCCGCCTTCCTAGCCGTGGCGTTGCATCAGGCGCGCCCACGCAAGCGCGGGGCCGCTGCGTAACCACGCCTCGCGCAGTCTGCCCGCGGAACGGAACGAGACGGCGCAACCCGCTCGCCTTCGCGTAACGGTCGCTCACTGCGCAGACGGGGCGCACTTATCAGCGTCGACAGCTCGCTCTTGTTTTAAAAAAGTTACGTCCGAGGCCGGAGATTAAGGAGCGACACGTGCTGCGCGGTCGCTATTTGTCCTTTATTGTCTTCCAGCCCGAGCCTTGGCATTTGTACCGGACGAAGGCTTGTGCTCTCAGTGTGCACAAAAAGCTGACCTCAGAGCTATTTGCACTTGTTAAGCGCGGGCAAGGAGGAAGTTACACTGCACCTTCGAAGGCACTAATCTCTAACCTTGCGGCAATATGAATCTGACTGCCTTTTGACAGGCAGAAACTCCTATTGTGTACACTTCGTACACAACGGTAAGAAGCAAATGTGTTCAAAGAGTGTGTGTGTGTGTGTGTGTGTGTGTGTGTGTGTGTGAAATCTTAAGTGACTTAACTGCTAAGGTCATCAGTCCCTAAGCTTACACACTATTTAACCTAAATTATCCTAAGGACACACACACACACACACACACACACACACACACACACACACACACACACACACACACACACACACATGCGCGAGGGAGGACTCTAACGTCCGCCGGGACCAGCCGCACAGTCCGTGACTGCAGTGCGTTAGACCAGTCCATGACTTCAGCGCGTTAGACCGCTCGGCTAATCCCGCGCGGCCGGTGAGGAGAGATGGCCTACAGAGTGCTGTGGCAACTGTCGTTGTAGGAAAGCTTAACAGGAGCAGAAATGATTAGCAAACAGTAAACAGAAGAGTTACTTTTATTTCTCTAAGTGTCGAAGGACTCATTACAAATAACGCAACAAATAGAATGAAACTGAAACAGTAACAAGGGTGAAGTTCTTTGAAGTAAACCACGAACTATGATGTCAGAGCTGCGACTACGTGGCGCCTGCGTAGCGTCACGTAGCGAATGGCTCTGAGCACTATGCGACTTAACTTCTGAGGTCATCAGTCCCCCCAGAACTTAGAACTACTTAAACCCAACTAACCTAAGGACATCACACACAGCCATGCCCGAGGCGGGACTCGAACCTGCGACCGAAGCGGTCGCGCGGTTCCAGACTAGTGCCTAGAACCGCTCGGCCACTCCGGCCGGCGTCACGTAGCGAAGTGGCTCCAAGTTCGAGCAGGCAGCGGCAGCGGGTGCTGGTAATCCTTGGCCACTGGAGGCATTGGCTCAGCAGGCGCGCGCTATTGGGTCCGCCAGACCCTGCACGATCGCTTTTGGCGTCTGACTGAAACTTGCAATTCTGTTGCCAACCTTATGACGCCGATAAGGTGGTATTGATGCGTAACACCACAACTCCAACAGACAATATTCTTATCAGCTGCCTATAGCAACAATGTAAGATAACCTCTCGCTTTGGTTCATTACTCGTAGGCCCATCCTCTGTATCCAGCGTGTACAATATGGACGCTCCAGAGCAAATGATATGTGCACATTATATCAAGGATCCGACGAGTAAGTAAATGAACTGGTGAGTGACCTTAACAAGTTTCATAAGAAAATCGTATTTACGTTAGAGCATGTGCAACAGGTATTTTTAAATTACCTTGATTTGATGACCGAGAATACGAACAAGCAGCGTGATATAGGAATATTTAGGAAACCCAAGTTCACAGGTGCACTATTTGGTAAGACCTCATGCGACACCTGTGATCAGATTATTGTTCAGAAGTGCTGGGCACGGGGTTCGTGTGATCCCACTAAGTGCTAAGAACAACCACGAAGACATGAAAACATTTAGGCGAATAGTGGCAGAAGATTGTTTTGATGTGGTGTTAATGGCTAGGACTGATGCGGCCGTAGGACACAGAAGCCACTGAAACTACAAAAATCCTTAGAAATACAGAATCATACCATGTTGGAGACTGATTTCATATAAATTGACGCGGTTGTTTAGGAACGAAAGGGTTAAAACGGCATTCAGGGCGGACACAAGCTGGAGCAGGTGCTGAAACATGGGACTGACACAGAGGGGGAGGGGGGGGGGGGAGGAACTGGATGTGGAAAGCCAGAATTTATTAAGTGAAGCGTCAGGATTGTGAAATGAAGTACTTGCAGCAAACGGGTAGAAATTTTAACACAAGGTTTGAAGAATAACGAAAAGAATGACCAATCGACGGTGACTGAGCACATCAAAAATGAGCAATATTCGTTGGATAACATCCCAAACGGCATGAGGGCATTACACTTTTAGGAGAAGTGGTAGATATCTTCAAACTTAGAGGAACGGGAGATTTTCTGCGCTTCAATAATATAAGGCGAAAGTGTCCAAGGGGCATTTATGGGCCCACTTCGGCGATGCCCTCGTGGAAAGCAGCCACCAACTTATTCTAATTCATGGCCTTAAGTCTAGTATTTCTGTTGGTTGTTCTGTATGGTTGCGCACACTGCAAAATAGGTGTAGCATTTGTTTTTAGAAGTTACTAGGACTTTACATATAGCGTTCAAAGATTTTACGAATGACAGTTGCGAACTGTGACATATGCCTCGTAGGAACGTACTGTCTTTGGTAGGTGAAGGCAGCTGCTTTTACTGTACAATTGAACCTTGTGAGAATATGATTCGCGAACATGCGATGTTCAAGGAAAAGTCTAGTTTGACAGTGTACGTCTACTGCTGGCTTTTTACTTTTGTCAGTGCCAAATGGCATAGAGGCTTTAAGCCGTGTTATACTACAAGACGATATAAATATGCGCATAGTTATCAGTAAACGAATAACGTAGTCCACAAACATGTCGTGATAAATATTGCACTTATTTGGTAACTAGTGCATAACATTCTCAGTACTGATTCACGAGACAATTGCCAGAACAAATAACCTAGAATAGTTTGACTAGTTTCAAGAATCAACCCATTTTTGCATACATATTAGAAGAAATATGTGGTACGTATTGTCAAGGGTTTTTGTCAGGTGAGGACAAATTAAGTACTTAGGACAAAAGAAGAAGAAGTTGAACTGTGTTGTTCCACGGCTCAGGTTTCCTGCAGCGTCAGAAAGAGGAAGGAAAGTCGAGGGTGACAGGGAAGCGTTTGCAGACGGACGGAGGCAGGTATGGGACGGCCATATGAAAGAATCTGTACACTTGGTTGACAACACTGACGAGGAAATTACTGGAAAGGAAGAAAGGAGGAAAGAAAGAATAGACATTTTATGTGGTATTTAGTTGGCCAAACCGATTAATAAAAAAGGGAAGACCGAAATCAGGAACAAGACGTTCTCGCTGCTACCGCCAGAGTGAAAGATCTACGGTAGCTAGACTAGTTTCTTAAGACTTTTTTAATCGTTATCACTGGAGTTTTCGTGCTCACGAGCAGCAACTTGCTGACTGATTTCTTTTTATTTTTTAACAGCCTTTGCACACATTACTTTTCACTGACCATACCTGTGGTGGCAGTTGTGTCGCATTTATGGAACTCACAGTTCTGTGACTGTACTAGCGAACCGTAATAAAATACTAACATAAACATATGATTATTATTTCGAACTACTTTAATGAAATCATTGCGTCCTCCCATCAAAGCGTGGCAAACGCCTGGTATCAAGAGGCATATCGATGGGAAGTACACTTTAAAGAGGCACGTCGAACTTCTGTGTAAATCAGCAGTTGCCAAAAACTGAGGAAGATAGTTAATCCAGTTGTAACTGGTCTACATTCTCACAAATTGTTAGTGGTCTTACCAACTCTCCAACAGATTCTCCTAAACGATGTACTCAAAATTTCCTTACAGAAATCTGGAAAACGTATGTATCCAGCACACCTAACGAGTTGAAGCTGTGGAAGCAGTTACCTTACTTAAAAAAGAACGCATCCACGAAGCTCGATCCCTCTATTTCTTCTTAATTTTTCCTTGTAGAATGCCACTAGCTCGCCACAGTGTGGGGGCTACATAAAAATTTTTGGCCGGGGAATGTATTGCCACAAACACTGTTGTGTGTGTGTGTGTGTTTGAGGTTTACGGGCGCTAAACAGCGTGGTCATCAGCGCCCAAACGCATAAAAACAGGAACACATGCAGTGAAGGGACTAAGACGAACAGCGAACAAGGAGAACGGCTAAAAGACATAGACCTGACGCAGTTCCAAATCCTCACATACAGAGGCAAAACAAGAGGAGAAGGAACACACTAAAAAGGAAGGGAAACAAGGAAAAGAGAACAGAAACCGAAGGGAAACAAGGAGGTAATCGTGACTGGCTGACCTCTTACCTAAAACCTGGGTGAGCCTGTCAACCAGCAGCACATTAAAACCCTCTCCCTAAAACCCGAGGCAACAAATTGGACAGGACACGAAACCGTAAGACCTTAACTACAGTCGTTGCGTCATCTTGTAAAATAGAGGGCAAATCCGGTGGCAAAGAAACCACCGCCCTCTGGTCAGAGAATAAAAGACAGTCAAGTAAAATGTGGCGGACAGTAACCTGGACGCCACAAGCAGTGCAGATTGGGGGGTCCTCCCGCCGGAGTAAAAAACCATGCGTTAAGGGACTGTGCCCGATGCGGAGGCGAGTGAGGAGAACCTCATCCCGCCTGCATGACTGGTAGGACGTGCGCCATGGCCGCGTGGTGGCCTTGACCAGACGCAGCTTATTTTCACCGACTGCCAGCCACTCCTCTTCCCACTGACGCAGAACGCGATAACGCAGGAGGGAGGTAACAGCATGGAGGGGGACGGCACATGCAACAACGTGAGGGAGGGAACATGCATCTTTGGCAGCCACATCCGCCAGTTCGTTTCCCCTAATACCCACGTGCCCCGGCACCCAGCAGAAGGAAACCACCTTCCCCTGCCGTTGCAGGTGGAGTAGGGCATCATGGATGTCCTGGACGACCGTATCCGCTGGGTACAAGTGTTGCATGGTCTGAAGGGCACTCAGGGAGTCAGAACAGATGAGGAACTTAAGACTGGGAACACATCTCATCTGCTCCAATGCCCGCAAGATCGCAAACAATTCGGCATCAAAGATGGTAAACGCCGCAGGAAGCCGTAACTTGACGACTCGATCAGGGAAAACAACAGCACAACCAACAGAGTCCCCCCCTGTTTAGAGCCATCCGTAAATACTGGTACATGGTCGGGATACTGGTAAACAGTACAAGTCTAAAAGGACGCTGGGCCTCTGGAGCAACCAGGGAGGCAGGCGAGTAAAACCTTGTCGTTGGGGGGCCACACGCTCCACACCAAGGGACTCAAGCAAATGCTTGGCACGAATCCCAAATGGTCTCGTTGCCCTGGGACGACTGGAAAAGAGACGTTCCATAGGCGGTCGGGCAACGGTAGGGTACGCAGGGGAGGTAGGACAGGCAAGGAATTGACACACCCGTCGCACCATGAGGAGTTTCCGCCGGATGGCGAGCGGCGGTTCCCCTGCCTCAGCACACAGGCTGGGGATGGGACTGGTACGGAAGGCACCAGTGGCTAGCCTGATGCCATCATGGTGTACTGCGTCAAGAATCTTCAGATACGAAGGCCTTGCTGACCCATACACGGTGCAACCATAGTCAAGACGCGATCGGACGAAAGACCTATAAAACTGCAGCAGACGCGCCCGATCTGTTCCCCAGGACCGATGGCTCAGACACTTCAAAATATTCAGTGCCTTCACAAACACTGTTAGGCGACAGTTGCCAGCAATATTGCCGAATACGTGACTGCAATTCGTGTGTCTGGCAATGTTGTCCGCAAGCATTTCCGGGCCTTAGTGCCGGCAATATGGAGTTTTTATGGCCCGTGTGGTGCAGAAGGTCGACGAGATCAGCCGCGAGGCGATTTCTGCTGAGCCGCTGCCTGCAAACAGCCGCCAGAGAGAGGGATAGGAGCCTCTGAGGCTGGCTCTCGCGCGCGCCCGCCCTTTGCCGGGAGCAGTGCGAGTGGTGCACTTTCTGCTGCCGGCTGGCTTTTGTTTCACGGCGCCTTTCTCCCGCACACCTGCCGCTCCGGCCTGTACCGTCCCCCGTGGCGCAACTGCCCACGCCGCTTCCCGAATGAAAACGCGCAGCTCGCACATCGGGAAGCCGGGTTTCCGCACCACTGTTTCCCAATCGGGTGTCTCGAGCTTCGACACTCTTAGAGTCATGAGAAATGTTGAGGAATGGAACAGAAACTAAGACCAAGCTTAAAAGTTTAACAACAGGGGAGGCTAAAGGGCTACGAAGTGGCATCCAGATTCTGCATCTGGATACAGTCTCCCCAAATGTGACGGTACCAACGTTCGCGAGAGCCTATATATCATCGTGTGCTCTCACCCGTTTTTTCGCATAGTCTAAAACTGGTACTCCAAAATTAGACGAGAACTTTTCACGAGAACAATATTGCCATTCTTCCTATGGTTTCCCATCTAAGTTCCCGGGTATCTCTCTATGGCCTACACCGAACTAGCAACGCCTCTACATCCGCTTCTATACTCCGCGAACAACCTTACGCTGCTTGGAGGAGCGTACTTCGTAGACACCTGTCGCTTTCCCCTTTTTCTTGTGGCGAATGATGCGCGGGAAGAAAGGTGGTTGGCAAACCTTCGTGTGAGCTTAATTTTCTCCAACTTTAGGTTCATGATTTTCTTAGAGAAATCTACGCAAGGAAAACCATGTATTGGTTGTTTCTTCCGGCAACGTGATCTCTCTCAATTTTGACAGTATATCACGCCGTGATGCAAGATGCCTCTTGTAGCAGCTGCCATTGGAGACGGACGACCATCTGTGCCAAAAAAACCGGAACCCCGTCACACGACACGTTTATCTCCTTTGGATCGCTTCTATTTCTTACATCAATCCCATCTGGTACTCGTCCCCGAACGACGAGCAATATTCAAGTACCAATCGAACAAGGAGTTCGTAAGCTACTTCCTACGCGGGTGGACTGCACTTCTCAGAACCGTTCGTCGTCTATTGGTAAGGAATCATAACGCCGGAACAGTACTGTAAGACTGGTCGCATTAGCGCCTTGTGTGGAGCTAAAAAATGTACTGCATTTTCCCCAGAAGCGTTCCAACCATAATTCTCCCATTTAAAAAACAAATACCATGGCATGATTTTCTGGGAGTCTTAAGAGGAATGTTCAGCGGCCTGGTGCAACTCTTGCGACTGGACGGTACTTGGGCGACTTTTGTGTCCCTAATCCACTCCAGCAGTGCTACGCGTCACGGGGGACCTATAGTTTAACATAGAAGCTGAACAATGTGTCTTCAAACTTCTATAAACTCACACCACTTTCACATTTCGAATGTTCACCCCATTTCTCAGTACTACCCGTAAATATTTACATGATGTACCATACTCCAGCTATTAGCCAACGCAAAATCAGCACTTAAGGGGAGCTGATAATCATTACATAGAATTGAAATGTTTTACAATTATTTCTATATTTTCTTACGATCGTCCAACGGAGATGCTCTTCTGTGGACACCAGAATCCGATGCGAACACACACAGTGCTGGTGATCCTCCTACGCTTCCCTGAAGCGCTCACTATATTATTTTCATTTCTGTTTAAGTTTTGCCGTCCCACACAACTTACTCAGTTTTGTCAGTCAAAAATTCTTCGAATGAATCGCAATCTGGTAAGATACTCTGTATGATCGTATCTTGGTTGTCTATGTGACAGAAAATCTCGTCTGAAAGCCTTCCCTTACACCTGCAGGACCCTCACATGTCCAGAACAGCTGATCGAACGAAACTGCCCAACGTAGTAGTTAAGATGGTTGACCTGCTTGTGGAAGGAGCAGTGTTTATATCCCCGCCCGTCCATCCACCCACAATTAGCTTTTCCGATATCTGCTGAGCTAAATACCGGAATGGTTCCTTACAAGAAGGACACGGACAATTTCCTTCCGCAGCCACGGCCTGTTCGGTCCTCTGTTCGTCTCTAAGGGCCTCATTCTCGACGGGACGTTAAACGCTTATTTCCCCTAGTTTTCTCTCGAAGACTTACACCAGAAGCTACTACGATATGTCCGTAGCAGATAAACGTCACTTATGTAAGTACGGTGCATGTAACTCTACACTGGCATCAGAAGTGAACTAAGTCATTGGTCCTTGCGTAAAATTATTGAGAACCTACGTAATACTTTGTCAGTACACCAACATACTATGTAAGTGGTATTAAGAAGACCATCCTACACTTCGAATGAGTATTATGTTAATCAGACGTACTACGACACGAAATTAATTTCGAAAGGACAGTAGCAGTACGTCATCTACACTGCCTAACAAGAAAAGCGAAGCACCCGAAAGATATCCTACTACTGCAGCGTAACATTATTGACGTACACAGTAGCAGTGGCTCTGTAAATTATTAGTTACAATTCTCAACTGTTGTTCAATTGTGTGTGAATTCCCAAGGGACCAGACTGCTGAAGTCATCGGTCCCTAGACTTACACACTACTTTAACTTACGCAAAGAACAACACATACATCCATGCCCGAGGGTGGACTCGAACCTCCGGCGGGGGGGACCGCGCAATCCGTGACATGGCGCCTCAAACCACGCGGCCACTCGGCGCGGCTACAATTCTCTGTGACAGAACGGCCCCTAAACTAAATCACTGCTGTTCATGTTTGGTGTTGTTACCAGTATCACGGGGCATGAAGAGCTTCAGACGTTGAGTAATGACTGAAGCACGTGGCGATGCCCACGTATCCGTTCGAGAGAGCGCTGTCGGTGTTTGAAGGGGGCCTCATTGTGGGTCTCCATTTAGTGGACTGATCAAATGGTGCGATATCCAAATTTGTAAGGCATTGAGATGTGACACTGACTCCATTGTGGGCTGCAAGGGAACATTAAGACAGGTTAACTCGTCATCAAAGTTCCGAACCAAGTCTGACGGGCACAGAGGAGGTTCGCCGTGTAGTGCACCAACCCCTTCACATTTGCGACAGCCATCCGAGAACAAGTAATGGACCCCCTGCAACATTGTGTCCCGCCGATGCAGATGGGGAACAGACTGGCCGGCTCACCGCACCTCGACACAAGTCCGCCGGGCGTATTCGTGCCGGGGACCAGGCGCTCATTCCCAATCCGGAAAGCCGTGCGTTAGACCGCACGGCTAACCGGGCGGGCTACTAATATTTTACTCTGAGAGACTTTTCACTGTATGAACTTAAATATTGCAGTAATGTACCAATGTTGAAATGTAAATGTTAACTACAGAAAAGCCGAAATTGCAAAAGTGTATTCAGAAGGAAATAAACGACAAATGGTGAAATTATGATTTAGTAAATTTATTTAACTCCACTTTTCAGTTTTTACAACGTGGATGTTGTTTAGTTTCCCGGAGAGTGATACCTGACCAAGTATGATACGATGGTTTCACTCACGAACTGCTACTCTTCCGCATAGGTTGCTAACGGTTGCGGATGAAACAGGCAACGGTAACGAACATCTCGAAAAATTACCAAGTTTTCAGTAGCTTGTAGCAAATCTTACTTATTTGCACTTAATTTGCTATAGATACCGCATTTTATTGTTGAAAGAAACGTATTATTCGTAGATCCGCTTCCGCAAGAATCAAACTATTTGCGCGCGGCGTCAGAAAATAAAGTTTACATTTCGAGAAGCTCTAGTCCTGCTCTTAACACATGACGTCCGAGAAAAACTAAACTGAATTGACAAGTAGGAGAATACGAAACAATGCTCCGCCGTGCTGCGGGCGAACTGTCGCAGACAAGCCGAACTACCTCTCCTCGACGAAAACGCGGAGCGGGCGAAATAGCTGTTGTGGACCGCCATACTGCCGGCAGGTGTGGTCCGCGAGCCGCGGGTCCTGATCGATTCCCGGCGCTGCACATCGCACCCCGCGGCGTCCGCTGTGGGTGGACACAGGTGAACCACGCCCTCCTGCCAATGAATCAAGACTACCTGCTTAGCTGTTCTCCTGCGCCGCTCCACTCCAACGCGAAACATGTGGCAGTATAGACACCACTCGCGTGGGCAACGACTTCATAATTTCTGAATGATAAACACGGCGACGAGAAGCTTTCAGTTCTAATCTTCCTGGCTACTTACATACGCAAAACGTACGTTGTTCTGGTTATATCTGGAAACTGCTCAACGTACTTATGTACTATACCGTTCGAAAAATTCAATAGGGTTTTACCAACGACGAGGAAAATGGCTGTTTTAAATTTAGTACTTCCATGAGTTATTTATGAAGACACAAAAGATATAATGAAACTACCAGTATTAAACCCACAGCGGTTTCTACTGAAAACTGAATCTGAATTCTAGACGATGTGACGAGAACAGGCAGGTTACTTTTGACATTGTCATCCTATAGACAATCTTCCGAAGACGATCAAAAGAAAGGCAGAAATGTAACACTGAGATGTTATGCCCTGCCTCTTAAACAGCTCTGTTTCGGCTGTTGTCTACTTTCATGTTACCAAATTCATGAACGTCAATCTGTAATCGATGATAGTGTCCACGAAATCAGAGCACTGTTCCCTAAAAACCGATCTATCTGCGTTCAACTCTGGAACTACTGTTAGACAATGCTTAAGTGAACAAAACAGAATAGCTCAACAGTGGATTGAGTATCTTATCGGAATGGCTTTTACCTAACTGTTGCTTACCGTTTGTTGCGATAAATGGAGTTGTGTTAGTCATCTGTAACTTCTAGGCAGATTTATTTACGCCCTTTTTGTAATATGTTGCTCAGAAGTTATTTGCTTTCTAGTTCAGACTAAATCAACACGTTCCTCCAATGGTTCTTAGAATAGTTATGCGATATGAGTTATACAGAATTCTTTTTTCCTGTAGCTTTCAGTTATGGATTTTACGCATCGAGATCGTAACAGATAATTTTCTTTCATTACAAAGAATAGTGCAGTTGTCTGTCTACCTTTCGTAGTACGTGACTTATTTGCTCTGTCTTGGATGAAGGCAGATGGTTTGACTATTGCTACCTCAGAGCATATCGAAGTGATCCTGAGACTCTGGCAGAAATGCCAGAGCTGGACCTTCCCGCTCCCCTTTTTTCTAAAGATTTAGCAGATTACGTCATTTTGTACATAGGTTAAATAAAAATACTGTATTGTAGAAGAAAAAGAGACTGTATTGTAGAAGAAAAAGAGACTGTATTGTAGAAGAAAAAGAGACTGTATTGTAGAAGAAAAAGAGACTGTATTGTAGAAGAAAAAGAGACTGTATTGTAGAAGAAAAAGAGACTGTATTGTAGAAGAAAAAGAGACTGTATTGTAGAAGAAAAAGACTGTATTGTAGAAGAAAAAGACTGTATTGTAGAAGAAAAAGACTGTATTGTAGAAGAAAAAGACTGTATTGTAGAAGAAAAAGACTGTATTGTAGGAGAAAAAGACTGTATTGTAGGAGAAAAAGACTGTATTGTAGGAGAAAAAGACTGTATTGTAGGAGAAAAAGACTGTATTGTAGGAGAAAAAGACTGTATTGTAGAGAAAAAGACTGTATTGTAGAGAAAAAGACTGTATTGTAGAGAAATTCGCTTGATTTGCGTTTTGGAAATGACGCGATGCTGAGTTGTCGAAACATCGCTGCTTCTGGATGACGTTAACTGGCTCCATTCGCTTGTTATCTGAATATTGCATACGCCGGCAGCACCTCACGTCTCAGAGCAAAAGAACTGGCTGGAATGTGTAGTGAACTACGTAAACCTTCCCCCTCTTCTGCTCGCTGTATCCTCTGTCGTGTCTCTCTCTAATCGTCAAACTGTTAACGAATGACGTCTGTTTGGTAGTTTATCTATTATGCTACTTGGACGAAATGACTGCGCAGGAATGAATGTACCAACGTGCACGTTTATAGCCGCGGACCGATGATAAGGTTGCTTCCTGTAGGAGTAAGTTAGGAACACGTGTGTTAGGTGATCTGACGTACACACCTCTACCAGTTATTTCTTAAACCTTCCTTCTTATATTTTTCCCCATCAGTTTCCTCCTCTGCTGTACCTGTGCTCTTGGCAGTGGCCTAGTTTGTCGCGCCCTCGGCACGGTCCTCGTTCCAGTGAAAATGGGGCAATGGGCACTTTATTGGACTGATATGCAGTAAGATACAGGGTCAGACTCAAGCACTGCAAACTAATTAGAAAAAAGAAAAACTGGTCCCACGCTCCTTGCATTCACTCCACAAGAGACTGCAGGGTTGTTATGGAATTACTGACATATCTGTTGATAGTTTACCACCAATCGAGGATAGGATTCTCACCAGTAGTTAAAACCTGAAGCAGCTGAAGTACAGCTTATTACCCATTGGGGAAGCGCAAATGGAGATGTCGCTATCCAGCACGTCGATGTAATGAAATGCACAAAGAGCCAGCGGGCAGTGCGTTTTCGGGACGGACGAAGGGCGCGTGGACGTGGAGGTGCGTGCCGGCCGGAATGCGTGCCCGCAGTCACGCAGCAGGCGGGCAGCTAGGTAGGCCTTTCGCTGGCGGGCCAGCTCCGCTGCTTTCACCGGCCGCTCACCCGAAGAGTCGCCGCCGGTCGCTGCGGATGGACAGCGCATTGTCCTCATTACCCAGCGAGCTCGCCGGCTAGTGCACCTAACGCTCTCCTTTACTGCTCACAGGCCTACGGTGCTGCAGTATTCGAGCACACACACAACAGAATGAGCATCTAATTCTACCTAAGTTATAGAGCCAAACATCGCAGGTCGATCAGTAATGATAATCTGCGTCTATATAAAAGTTACAATGTTTTTGTAGTGTGACAGCACTGCGACCAAGGTTTGCGTTGTTCCTTATCCTCGTCTGAGATCTCGTTCGCGCATGCAACCAAATAAGAAGCTATTTTTAAGCCATACGTATTTCACTTTCATTAACGAAGCACCCTCGGCGGCATGTAATACACATGTTTTGTATGCATCTAATAATTGTGTTCCCAGATATACTATCTTGTTTTTTTTCTTTTTCGATCTTGTTATCACGTATGTCACTGCCCCCCTTCTGATCATTCCACAGGAGGGATGAAATGACCTCCATCGCAGAGGCGTCCAAAGAGGTGGTGTGACTATCCTCCCACAGAGGGACACGCCCGAGGTGGCGTTGGGCAGAATTGTGGTGAAATTTGGTGCCAATGTGGCATCGTTAACCAACCTAACATGAACTAGTTAACTGTGACTTTTTTTTAGCATGTGTCGACACCTCGATGTTTCAAGCATCGCCGAGCCCAAGTATGATGTCGCAGTGCGCCTCGCTTTTCTAACCATTACGGAGGGATGCTGTAGACATATCTGAGCCCAATTTCAAACTTATGTTTCGCAACGGGAGACAATTACGAAGTTTCGAAAAGTGATGTTTCAATTGCGTTGTACAGTGTATTTTCGTTCATTTCACCGGAACACTTAAATTCCAAGGCTTTTTTTTATCTTGAGCGTGTGTGCGTGGGGTGGGGGGGGGGGGGGATGAGGGCTCCAAATTAATGTAGCGGCAATTCGCTCATCATGTTGGCCATTGAAACAGTAGCGTACCAATATGTAGAACATAACCAAATTAAATAGTAATTTTTTCTGCCATCTTACCACTGACACTTACTAAAAATTGCGAGTTCCTCCACTCAAATTCCTCCTCTCCTTTGGCCAGAGCATCCCCCGCCGCAGTAATACACTCATCTTCACCACAAACTAGGATCAGACAGCATATAGTCGCAATAAAACAAGAGACGTTCGAAAAATACACAGCAACATTATGAACAGGGAACACACGCAAGCAGCGCACTTTTTATTTTTTTAAAAAAAACGCCGTGTTCACAAGCGTCGAAAATCTGAAATCTTGGTATACGCAGGACAACAATGTACAATTTTAGGGCATAGCCATGTGGAAAGATCAAGACGTACGTACGTAGAACCGAAATATATTAATTTAGCCTTATGGAACTTGCTCTCCAAAAAGTTCTTACCTAACTAGGAGATAAGGAAGAAACTGCAATATAGTAATATAACTGGAAATTAATTTTTTCAATGCATATAACGGTATTTTATTAGAAGCCATTGATGATGCTTCGTGAATTAAAGAAAGCGAAAACGTTAAGTAACATCTAATGGTTAGTGAATATTAACAAATGCCGTGCACTGTGCTATCGAAACAAAGCTTCTGGGTTTACGAATAATTCTACACTGGTGTAGTGTCTAAATAAACCATTAACTGAGAAGCTAAGCAAGTGGAATGAATACAAAACGTGGAACGCGACAAATTAACTACGCAGTATTTTATCAGGTATTTCATATCGACACCCATGCTGTGAATGCGCGAACTCACATTATCCTTTTGTGTAAACTGAATGTGGCACAAATTCACAACCAGCACTTTTAAGTATCTACCTCGTTCGCCGTCAGTTGTTATTACTGCTTTCTGCACGAATTGTCAAGTGCTCTTTCAACATCAGCCATGCTTTGTAAGCCGCAGTTTATTCTATTTGTACACGGTCTCTAGGCTGCTTTATGACAACCTAAAGAACACTGTTACTAATACGTGTGGGTATAACAACTACCTGAAGCATATTAAGTACTGGATTATCTTGGAATTCATGTTTACTGCTGTTTTATTGACCCCTATAGGTTTTTGTAATTTGGTTGATAAAATACGAACCATGAAGTTTTGTAGTTAAATAAAATGTAACGCAGGTGACCGACTGCTTTCAGAGAAAATATACCTCTACAAAAAATGTATCTTGCAAAGTTCCATACATTCACCGAACGATCTGTTTTGCCCTTGAAAAACAACATATTACTGTAATTGAGCAACTGATGAACGCCTTGCAGTTTTGTTAAAGATAATATGATATGATATCGTGATTAAGAACCCGTTTATAACGTAGCAGGGGTAAGCAAACATTAGTATTCATAATCATAAAAGACCTCGCCAAATTATAAATTCTTTGATGCACTGTCTTCCGCACCTGAAGAAATTAAACACGTTCGTTCCCAGCGGCGCTACAGCTGCAGCCACAGGTCGGCTGCCATCCCATTACCATGCTGCGACGTCAACTGGTTTATTAGCCCATTACTGATGCCCAATAACGCAGTATTTTTACTTAGAAAACTGTCGTGTTTGCTTGTAAAGTGATACACAAATTCCAACAACCATGCTGCTCTGAACAATCTGGGTGCGGCGGAGCAGACAATAGCTACTTTCCGATCAGTTTTAATCGCCCTGAAGTGGCTAAGTATCTTTCTGATTTTCTAACTTCTGTAAGAAAGAAACCTCGCCACTTTCAGGCGAATTCTTAGTGAGATTTACGACAGGTTCTGCTTAAGATCGTCTAGTGCGGTATATTCATGCCTATTACTGATATGTTGTGACAGGAAATGGCGCCGTATGATATCGAAATGTAAAAGGACGTTTCGAATCACTAAACTGAGATGTCTTTGTGAAACGGACAGAAATCCTGAAACAGGGGCATAACTAGGTTCGGGAGGACCGTGGAAATAAAGTATTACCTTCGGAGTGATACGACATACAAGGGTTGGGAGTTTAGTATGGTAACTAATTACTTACAACATACAAAATAGATGCAAGTTTCTAAGTTTTGCTGTCCTTCGGAGTAGTCACCATCATTATGTATAACCCGTTTCCGGCGATGTGGAAGTCTTAGAATACCCTTAGTAGAGCCAGTTGTGTTCTAGTTCGAGTGGAGTTGTCTACTGTCCGACGAATCTCTAACAGTTCTGATACGAATGGCATAAAGTTCGTGAGTTGAAGTCGCGAAATCATAAGGGCATAAGTCGCGGGTGGTTGGGGGGGGGGGGGGGCGCAAATTTGATTGGTGGTACAGCGGTTCCCAGTCCCATCAAACAAACAAATTAGTCACAACTTGCGTGATATACGCCCCAAGCATTGTCCTGTAGAACGTGTCGCTTCTTCTTCTCCTCCTCTAAGCTGGTCACAGACTGTGTTCCAAAAATGAACAGCTTACGGGAGAAATAAGCGGCGGCACTTACTGCTGGACCCGCTTATCATTTTGCAGGACAGTGCTTGGACGCAAATCGCGCACGCTCTGACTGATGTGTGTGTGTGTGATGGAGCTGGGAACCGCTGTACCAGCCTCCCCTCCCTCCCTCCCCTCCTTACCCAGACTTAAGTCCTTGTGACTTAAGTTCATTCCTGAATTGAGGGAAGCACTTCATGCCATTCGGTTAAGAACTGTGACACTGATTATTACGGCAACAAACCGCTCCACAAAGAACTAGAATACAACTGGCTCTCCTAAGATAACCTAAGACTTCATCGATGACAACGGGTTATGCAAAATGCTGGTGACAGCTCTGACTCAGAGTGTTTCGAAGCATGTGTATTTATGTACGTTGTAAAGAAGTACTTGCCGCTATATAAGTTCCAGTCCAATCTAATCTAATCTAAGCTCTCGAGAGCCACGCACATTTACATAATGCTACGCTAACTACCCACCATAAGATGTGTACGTAATAGGACAGTTTCTCCCTCCTGTTGGATTCGCGAGTGGCGTGTGGTTAACGATCGCTGGGTCTTTTTGTAAGTTTGAAGGTAGTTTTCCTTTTTTTTTTCGTCATGGCCATTCTGTTGGGGAGATAGACCATGTACTCTCAAGTCTACAAGATTTCGTGATCGTTGTCACTGAAGTTAAAATCTTCTGGGTAGTAAACTGCATCCTGTTTATCTGAAGTTTCTCCTTACACAGTCGACATTTTAACCCTCCTGCTGGGGTCTTTCGGGTGTTCTGGTTTCTCAGGTTCACTTATAAAAGGGAAGAACAAGCGCAGGAAAACCCCCTTTCACAAACAAACGGGACTCTGGTCTCTGACGATGTTCAGTAATCCGAGGGCACTAGAATACCCTGAACAAGATCCCAGTGGAGGGTCGAAACGTCGATTATATGAGAAAACCTGAAGGGGAACGTGATGCGGTTTAGCAACCTAGAAACTTTACCTACAAGAAGTATCAAGTTTGAATCTTCAAAAACGCACATTCTTGTAATTTTGTGAGTGAACTTTTAGATCGTGTGCGTAAATACACTCCTGGAAATTGAAATAAGAACACCGTGAATTCATTGTCCCAGGAAGGGGAAACTTTATTGACACATTCCTTGGGTCAGATACATCACATGATCACACTGACAGAACCACAGGCACATAGACACAGGCAACAGAGCATGCACAATGTCGGCACTAGTACAGTGTATATTCACCTTTCGCAGCAATGCAGGCTGCTATTCTCCCATGGAGACGATCGTAGAGATGCTGGATGTAGTCCTGTGGAACGGCTTGCCATGCCATTTCCACCTGGCGCCTCAGTTGGACCAGCGTTCGTGCTGGACGTGCAGACCGCGTGAGACGACGCTTCATCCAGTCCCAAACATGCTCAATGGGGGACAGATCCGGAGATCTTGCTGGCCAGGGTAGTTGACTTACACCTTCTAGAGCACGTTGGGTGGCACGGGATACATGCGGACGTGCATTGTCCTGTTGGAACAGCAAGTTCCCTTGCTGGTCTAGGAATGGTGGAACGATGGGTTCGATGACGGTTTGGATGTACCGTGCACTATTCAGTGTCCCCTCGACGATCACCAGTGGTGTACGGCCAGTGTAGGAGATCGCTCCCCACACCATGATGCCGGGTGTTGGCCCTGTGTGCCTCGGTCGTATGCAGTCCTGATTGTGGCGCTCACCTGCACGGCGCCAAACACGCATACGACCATCATTGGCACCAAGGCAGAAGCGACTCTCATCGCTGAAGACGACACGTCTCCATTCGTCCCTCCATTCACGCCTGTCGCGACACCACTGGAGGCGGGCTGCACGATGTTGGGGCGTGAGCGGAAGACGGCCTAACGGTGTGCGGGACCGTAGCCCAGCTTCATGGAGACGGTTGCGAATGGTCCTCGCCGATACCCCAGGAGCAACAGTGTCCCTAATTTGCTGGGAAGTGGCGGTGCGGTCCCCTACGGCACTGCGTAGGATCCTACGGTCTTGGCGTGCATCCGTGCGTCGCTGCGGTCCGGTCCCAGGTCGACGGGCACGTGCACCTTCCGCCGACCACTGGCGACAACATCGATGTACTGTGGAGACCTCACGCCGCACGTGTTGAGCAATTCGGCGGTACGTCCACCCGGCCTCCCGCATGCCCACTATACGCCCTCGCTCAAAGTCCGTCAACTGCACATACGGTTCACGTCCACGCTGTCGCGGCATGCTACCAGTGTTAAAGACTGCGATGGAGCTCCGTATGCCACGGCAAACTGGCTGACACTGACGGCGGCGGTGCACAAATGCTGCGCAGCTAGCGCCATTCGACGGCCAACACCGCGGTTCCTGGTGTATCCGCTGTGCCGTGCGTGTGATCATTGCTTGTACAGCCCTTTCGCAGTGTCCGGAGCAAGTATGGTGGGTCTGACACACCGGTGTCAATGTGTTCTTTTTTCCATTTCCAGGAGTGTATAATGACTAAATTCGACGGAAGAACACAATTAAGACTAACGGCTATTGTTCCGCAAAACTGCTGAGAAAGTCTGGCTGTAAACGGTGCGAGTTCACGGTTCTGAAATAACAGTTGCAGACGAGAGAGCAGACAGGCCAGCTGGCGGTGAGTCAGACCCGTGCGCTCCACTAACAGGTTTGCCGATGCAAAGGCGGTGGGGCGTGACAAACGGCGGCGCCAAGTACTGCTGCATAAGGAAGGCACGCCGCTCCGTCCCCCGCAAGGTCTGTGCTGCGACACGAAACTGCAGCTCCACGCGAGACTCGGGTCCTTCTGGTTTAAGGAGCACCATCGTGATGTAATTCACCGTGATTCTTTTTTTTTTGTATGTTGAGTCTGTCAATAAACTCTTTCTCCTCCGCTCGCTGCCAGGATTAACAGGTTTCCGAGCGCCGCTACAAGTCGCAACATGCGAAGTTATTTGACCTGACACCCAACGGGATCGACGCGCACATTGGGCGATGAACTAAGCTGCACAGCACTGCAGGTTTGCGGATCCAACTCCCATCACTTTGTGCTGACAAAGGCGCCAAGTGGCGTTTTGGAAACTAATTTGTCGCAACCAGGGTGATTTGTATCTGACGCTGCTTTCGTTAGATGAGGCGAAACTATAAATAAAGCAAATAACGCGTGACCTCAGGCTGTCTATTTGTACGTTAATTGCAATGGTCGCAGCATCCCCGCAGGCGATGTCTGAATTTGCTGTATACACTCATACGTATCTTGAAATCAAGAACCAAGAAAAATTGTGTGTTTGTGGGAACCCACAAACACCACAATATGGTAACTTACAGGAGCTGGTAATTTGTTGTCACAGATTCATATTCATTCAAAGACTTTAAGAATAACGATGAATATGAATGTGTGACAAACTGCCAGCTGCTGTCAGTTACCATGTGACTGTGCTTGATAATGACAAGTAGTCGAAATTATCTACTCGTACAACTAAATAAAAATCATATTTCTACGTACCATGCTTACATTTAGTAAAGATCCAAGTAGTTTATTTTGCATTTCTACCCGGAGTTAATAGGCTGAAATATACCCTCACAATATCGTAACAGTTTCAGCTCGTAAAGGCGAACATTTTACTGTCAAAGCGATATGACCTCTAGTAAAAACAGGACGCTCTTCAGTGTGACACTTAAGATGACATTAAGATGAATGTTTTGCTCCCAGGTTGTGAATGCTAAATCGAAATGGCCAAACGTGGGTCTGAAACATAATGCTCTGGAATGAAAATTCCATATAGAAGCCACTGTGCCAACACACGTGGCTTACATTAAAATTAAAAAAAAATTTATCACTATCATCTCTGAGACGGAACACGTATTTTCACAACGACCTAGTACGTACACGCCAAAGGCCTTGGCGCAGTGGTAACACCGGTCCCCGTCAGATCAACGAAGCTAAGCGCTGTCGGGCTGGGCTAGCACTTGGATGGGTGACCATCCGGTCTGCCGAGCGCTGTTGGCAAGCGGGGTGCACTCAGCCACATGCCCCTCCATATCCGCATCCAGTGACGCCTGTGTGCTGAGGATGACACGGTACCTTTGGGCCTTCATGGCCTGTGCGGGAGGAGTTCGTACGTACACCTTCTGCATCAACTAAGTCTAATAACGTGATGGTAAGTTGTGATATTTTGCGTATTATCAAATGTTTGCAATTTAGTTCGTTTATTGATTGTACGTTAGCGCTCTATAATATTTAATCATATTAACGTGCTACACTTCTTAATTTAATAAGCAGTGCTTTGTGTGCTTGAAATATATTAAAGAGGAACGTTGATGTATCTACTGATTTCATACCGGAAATTATTTGTGGTGTATATGATAAGCAAAGATGAGTCAGACCATGAAAAAGATTTAAATAGAAGAGCACTCAGGTAGCTTTGTCGTAGCCTGTTGTAATTGATTACGTGATTTCTGTTACATCAAACGAAACAGGAAATACTCAGAATTAAGGCAACCGGTAGCACAACGGAAAGAGGTTCGTGTAGTAGGGCAGTAAATCTTTGAGAACAGTGTGTCACGTACTTTAGCCCTCGTAAAGTATCAGCAGCATATTTACCTTCTCCAAGACACTGTGCACTTCAGCTGACTTGGGGCACTGTGTCCCCAATAGTTATTTACTATCGCTAGTACGTAACCCAAATAGATGATAATCTTGATACTGACTATATTTTAACCGCAAGATAATTATTACTGAAGATATCCATAGATATACATCTACGCCTACATGACTGTTCTCCAATTCGCACTGAAGTGTCTTGCAGAGGGTTCATCGAACCACCTTCAGGCTATTTCCCTACCGTTACGCTCTCTTAACGGCATGTGAGGAAAAATAAGAATTTACATCTTTCCGTGCGAGTTGCGATTTCCCTTACTTTATTATGATCGTTTCTTCCTATGTAGTTTAGCGTCAATATGTTTTCCTATGCAGAGACGAAAGCTTGTGATTGAAATTTAGTGAAAAATCTCACTGGAACGAAAAACGCCTTTGTTTTAATGAGTGCCATCTCAACTGGTCTTCTTTTAACTTCTTCCGTGTGCACCGTCAATACTGTCCGGTAAGGATCCCACATAGCACAACAGTAGTCTAGCAGAGGACGGACAAACATAGTGTAGGCAATCTCTTTAGTAAAGCTGTTGCATCTTACATGTGCTCTGCCAATAAAATGCAGTATTTGGATTGTCTTCCCACAACATTAAGTTTCTCGTAATTCAGTTGGGACATGAAGTCGCCTAGGAGGCAGGCGACGATGTTGAGAATGAACAGTAGCACTGCATAAAGGCTGGAATGGTCGGTAATCAAAGTCACGCTTCAAAACTAAAATGATTATTACTCGTGATATGATGAGTTTCGGTCATACCGATCTTCTGACATCTAGGAACAACATTCTGTACGTACCTATAAAGGTTACAAGATATGTACGTAACAAACAAAAGCTACTTACGATTATTGCGTAACAAACTGTTTATGGTCATTACGTACACATCTTCTAACGTTAACACCTACGTGCACCATGTTGGTTCAAAAATGGTTCAAATGGCTCTGAGGACTATGCGACTTAACTTCTGAGGTCATCAGACGCCTAGAACTTAAAATTAAACCTAACTAACCTAAGGACGTCACACACGTCAATGCCCGAGGCAGGATTCGAACCTGCGACCGTAGCGGTCACACGGTTCCAGACTGAAGCGCCTAGAACCGCACGGCCACACCGGCCGGCTGCACCATGTTGCTCCCGGGTATATGAAGATAGGTGACTCCGAAAAGCTTCATTTTGCGATCAATAAAGTCACTATATTTTTGAAGTATGACTTTGTGATCAACGAACAATTCTGCCTTTACGCTATACTACTGTTCGTTATTCGTAATTGTTATCCTGAAGTATTTAGTTGAATAAGCAATCTCCAGATTTGTTTGATTTATCGTGTAACCTAAATTTTGCCGATTAGTACTCATGTGGATGACCCCATGCTTTTCGTTATGCAGAGATAAGTGCCACTTATCGCACCGTACAGATATGGTGTCTGCGTCACTTTGCAATTGGTTTTGATCCTGTGATGTCTTAACTAGACGGTATATGACAGCATAATCTGCTAACTATGTAAGAGTTGCTCAGATTGTCTTCTCTATAGTTTATTTACAGTATAATAGGAACAGCCGATGGCCTATAATACTTCCTTGGGGAATGCAGATATCACTTCTGTTTTACTGGATGACTTTCCATCAGTTATTACAACCTTTCTGGCAGGAAATAACTAATGTTGTAACTCCATATTCACGCAGTTTGATTAACAGACATTTGTAAGAAACAGTGTCAAAAGCGTTCTAAAAATCTAGAAATTTGGAATCAGTTTGAGATTTCCTGTCGCTAGCACTCATTACTTCGTGCGAGTTAAGAACAAGTTGCGTTTGACGTGAACGTTATTTTCTGAATTTGATCTGTTTGTCAGTCTTCGTAGATATCCGCATCGGCGTGAGCGTCTACTCGTAAATTAACTATTGCTATTTGTATCCATGGGCATACCCACGGCTACCTGCATCCGTGAAAACCTACTGTGATAATGCTAAGCGACAATTCGTTCAGGTGCAGTACATGCGTCGCGTCTGTTTTTAATGCGATCGCTGCGCAGCGTTAGCTGGCGCCCGCACGAACACCCAGGCATCACCAGTAGACTACCCCACAGGGGCACCGGCCGGCAGCGCACAGCTATGTAACATAACGCTCACCCGTGCTGCTTCCCCTCCCACGCTCGCAACGGGAAGCCCGTGGCAGGAAGCAACGGCCACTGTATTCGCCAGAAGCTACAGCAGCGCCGCTCCCACGCCTTAACTTACCGTATCCTAACGGGCGCCTCGGTCGTACTGTACCCTCTTCTCAAGGTCGTCTCCCGTGTGCAATGAAATTATGTGACTTGAATCTACAGAATGTGTACAACAGAAATACCCTCAGACTGCAAGAGGAATATTTTTTGTCGTCAGTCTTCGGACTGATTTGATGCGGCCCGATAAGAATTCCTCACTACTTCATCCGGAAACAGCAACTGCACCCAGCGTCCACAGTTATTTGCTGGATGCATTACAGTATGTGTTTTCCCTTGCAGTTCTTAGCCCCTACAGCTCCTCAGATACCATGGAAGTTACTTCTTGAAGTCTTGACCAATGTCCTATCATCTTGTCCCTTCCTCTCGTCGGGATTTTCCACATATTCCTCCGCTGCGGACTCTGCGAAGAATTTTTTTTTTCGACCTCATCCTACAGCATCACGTCAAATGCGCTTCATGGCATGTTCATAGCTGTTTTTCAGCAGCTGCGGCGCGTATTCTTTTCACCAAAAACGAAAAAAAAAATCAGTCGCCAGCTGCACAAAAATTATAATTTCACTTTACCGATTTCAACAGATCAACCTGTGAGATGCAGGTTTAAGTTACAGGTAGGCCGACGTCAGATTGGGTCTGACGAGAAAGGCGTTTTTCGCTAAGAAGCAAGCAGTCACGCCGGAAAAAGTACATAATGTATGCGCCGAATAGCAACCAACAGACTGATAAAACGATTCAAATCTCCTATTTTCCTGATTTCCCACAGTCCGTGAATCATTACCATACTATTTTGTACTCAAAACTTATTACCAAAAAGCATTTCCCCAAATTAAGGGCTACGCCTGATAGTGGTAGATTTCTTTTGGCCAGGAATGTCTTCTTTGTCTCTGCTGGTCTTCTGCTTTTTTTAATGTTCTTGCTTTGTCCGCCATTCTTAAGTAACAACCTGAATGCCGAAGAAGACGGGTGCTGACAGATGTATTTCCGAACAACCAGTTTAGTAACTCATGGTTATAAAATAGTGGAATGAAATATCTGTAGGATGAACAGCGTGGAGTAGGTGTACATGAAGAATTATGGACTTAGTTTCCATAGATATGTAAGAACACGTGAAGCGACGCTGATCACATTTGATTTCGGATGACAGGGGGTGAAGAAAGGTAAACCGCATTTATAAAATTTGTAGATTAACAAAAAAAAAAATCTTGACAGTCTGGACTGGAATATATTTCCCGAAATTTGAAAGTTTTGAAGAATAAAATACGGGGAGCAGAAGATTATCTAGAACTTGTACAGCATCCAAAGTGCATTTACGAGAGTCTAAGGGAATGGAAGAGAGCCTGTAACTCAGGAGGAACTGAGACAGTTACCATGTAATCGTAGTATTATTCCATCTACACTTATCCTCTCAGTAAGCAGCAAAAATTAGGAAAAGGAATTAAAGTTCAGTGATAAGAAATCAAAACTATTTGGTGTGCTAATGCTATTATAATTCTGTCAGATACAAGGAAGACTTGAAAGATCATCTGAACAAGAGTTTCCAGAAAGTATTGTTAGATGAATATCAACGAAAGTAAAACGATGGTGATGGAGTGAGGTAGAATTAAACCCCACTATTCTGGGGCAACAAAGTGAGACGCTTAAAGTAGCAGATGCGTCTGCCCTTTTTAGGCAGCAAAACGCTAACGGGAAGAATGCTGTGAACAATTCGACTAGGAGGAGGCAGGTATGGACTTGTAAGATACATCCCGAAGCACCACGTGATAACTATGCAATGGAGAAAATGTGAGGCATGGGATGATGGGAGAAGGGGTAGGTCAAGTCCAGAGGGAGTCAAGGGGTTGAATACCTGAAGGTGATACACTTATCCTTCTCTATTATCTCTATCTTTATAGTTCGTTATAAAATTACACTGACGAACTTCCACTAACTTATTCTCTATAATATATGAGGAAGGGGGAGGGAGGGGTAGGGAGACTAGCGCATATACTTCATCATTGTACGGAGTAGAAACCACAGTGATAGCTGAGTAAATGTCGGAGAGAGAAGTAAACACCACAGGAAATAAGGAATTATATGTAACCGTATATGCTCCATATTTCACACTTGATCGGTTCCTAAATAATAATAATAATAATAATAGAAAAAACAACAGCTGGAGACTCATCATGCTAGAACGGTATAACATCAATGTCACAAGTTCAGCCTTCGCTGACGATCTCCCGATCCTTTCGGAGGATGAACAAACAGCAATTCGTCAGATCGAAGTACTCAAAGAATGTGCCGAAAAATTCGGGCTCCAAATCCGTAAAAAAAAAAAAAAAAAAAAAACTGAATTTATGGCCAAAATTTGATCACAGAATACGGCACAATAAACAGAGTCAATCACTTTAAATACTTTGGTGAAATCATCGAACCCACAGGAACAGAAAGATTAGCCCAAAAAGCACGTGAAGTCAAAATGCGAAAAGCATACAGGAAAATTGCGAACATCTACAACAAAAGGTGCATGAATATCAAAACAAAAATTCGACACCATGCGACAGTCATCAAACCCGAAACACTGTATGCAAGCGAAACCCGAAACCTAAATTACTAAGGGGATTTCGACAACATCAAAAAAGTTGAAAGGAAAATCATCCGCAAAATTGTGGGTCCAAAGGTCACAGACGAAGGATATCGACTACATTCAAACCCGATAACAGAAAAATACTCCAACATTGAAACAGACTTCCGCAAACTATGACAAATTCTATGGATACATATTGAGACTGGGTGACAACAGATCACGAAAGAAAATTCTAATGTACTCACAGAAACTAAAAACGACAACAGTCTGGAACAAACAAGTTCTAATTGATCTCAAAAATGCCATCATCACATCCGCAGACATCGCAGATCGAAAAATCTTCAGACAGAAGACCCACTGCTGGGAAGTTGCACCAGAAGAAAGACCCAAAAGATCTACTGGAAAATGGACGGAAGAATGTCGAGCTAAACATAGCTAGAGGATGAAACAATTATGGAAGGACAAGAAAAATAAACATAGATCGTAGTTCGCTTTGTGTGATCCTCTGTGGGTCTAAACAATTTAAATAACCTCCACGAAAGCTGAGTACTCTACGGAACTGCGCCAAAGTGATCGATTATTCCATTCGTATTTCTTTGTTAGCCGTGCAGGTCATAGCTAATCAAAATACGTGCCGCACCGCACGAAGTTTAAAGAGAGTAGCGGGGAATAAATTAGCAACCGCAGGGAGTCTGCGTTACAACGTAGCGGATGACGCAGCTAGTACGGAGAATCTGTGCGAGAAGAGCCAGACACGGTTTCGTGGAAGGCTGTGTCAGCGGGTCACCCCAGCTCAGCTGTAGTGTCGTGCGGCTGAGCCGGAGGCGGCCTTGCACACCGGCGGCCGCGCCCGAACCGTTGCGGGGCAGACCGCAGAGTGCGGCAGCTGTGCCAACAGCCTCTCTCCCGGCAGACGCCTCAACTCCGTAGCCAGCTGCGCCGCGCGATCGCCGCACTTACAGCTGTTTGCATCTGCTGCTGTTCAGGCACTTCTCTCGCCAACATCGTAACAGGGTTTTGGGGCGGGGAACGGTACCAACAGTCTGATACTTGGGGTTGACCAGATTCCATTATTGCCCAACGTACTGGCTTGTTGTAGACTGACTTGTGTCATCATTTAGTCTTTTGAATACATCATGGGAGTAGCAGTGATCAATGAGTTACAAATATTTACTACTAAAAACAGTCTTGATCGAAATTAATTTATGGTTTCGACCACTACTGTGGTCATCTTCAGACCTACAAGTATACAAAGCTTTAATTAGAGGGCTACATACACTAAAGAAAATACATGAAGTTATGAAGCTATAAAACGATGAATCACCATTGAGTAGGAACCTCTTTCTGCGGGAGAATCAGTACTGGAGAAACCAGTGCACGTCTTACTATAGATAATGGAGGCTCCGCCCACTTCTGACGGCATGATGTCATGATGTCTTACTAACCAATGAATTATAAGTCGAATAACAGTGTAAAATTTCTTAGTTAAAAGAACATTGTCGTGAAATAAAAATAAACACACACTAAAGTTAGCTTATTAAACAGCTATTGCCAATTAAGAAGCGTTAAAAATATTTAAATATGTAGGATAAATGAACTTCGGTTTGCAGGACATGGGTTGCCCTCTCAAGGCCTGTTAGTGAAACCCATGTACTGCCAAACCGAAGTTCATTTATCCTACATATTTAAATATTTTTAACGCTTCTTAATTGGCAATAGCTGTTTAATAAGCTAAGTTTAGTGTGTGTATTTTTATTTCACGACAATGTTCTTTTAACTAAGAAATTTTACATTGTTATTCGACTTATAACTCGTTGATTAGTAATGACATCATGCCATCAGAAGTGGGCGGAGCCTCCATTATCTATAGTAAGACGTGCACTGGTTTTTCCAGTAGTGATTCTCCAGCAGAAAGAGGTTCCTACTCAATGGTAATTCATCGTTTTATAGCTTTAAAACTTTATGTATTTTCTTTAATGTATGTAGCCCTCTAATTAAAGCTTTGTATACTTGTAGGTCTGAAGATGACCACAGTAGTGGTCGAAACCGGTCACCTTAATAAATAAATCGTGATCAAGACTGTTTTTAATAGTAAATGTAATTTAGTCTGTCTCATTCGTTCGACAATCATATTTATAGAGCAGAACTTAGTATGTGTCTGGGGTGTGGGAGTAGTTGCAGGGGAGAGGGTGGAAAGGCCCTGGATTGGGATGAAGTAAGCTAACTGGACAAGTTTATCGGCTAAGTAGGCTACCTACGTTGGTAGACAATCCTGGCGCAATTTCCGTTCTGTATGTTTTCTTTTGTGTTTCCAAAGCACAGTCTCCTCAGTGAAGGAGAATAAGAATTACAAGATCTGTTGAACATAATTACCAGTCCAAGGAGTACAGAGAATGGACAGATAGTAAACAAAAGGAAGAATGAAGTAATGAGAAGTAGCAGAAACGAAAATAACGACTAAATTATTAGAATTGGTGATCACGAAGTAGACGAAGTTAAGGAATTCTTATACGTCGGAAGTAAAATAACCGATGACAGGCGAAGCAAGGACGACAAAAAAACCAGGCAAAGAGTGCATTCCTGGGCAACGCGAGTCTAGTAATCACAATCGTAGGACTTCATCTGAGGAAGAAATTTCTGAGACTGTACGTTTGGAGCGCAACATTTCCTTTTTTTGTGGTGAATCATTGACTTCAGGAAAACCGGAATAGAAGAGGATCGAAGAGTTTCAGATGTGGTGCTATGGAAGAATATTGAAAATTAGGTGCACTGGTAAGACAGGGAATGAGGTGGCTCTCCGCGGAACTGACGACTGGTGGAATACATGGAAAACATTTACTTCTGCATCCACATCTACACTCCACAAGCTACCTTGTGATATGTGACAAAGGGTACTTCGTCATCATTGTCACTTCCCCTTTCCTGTTCAAATAGTGAACTGTTCGCGGGAAGAAAGATTGCCAGTAACCATCCGTGTGGGCTCCAATCCCTCAAATTTTATTTTCATTGTCTTTTCGCGAGAGATGCGTAGGAGCATGCAATATCTCTGTTGACTCTTTTCAGAGTGCTACGTTCTCCGCCCGGAACTTTAACAATAAACCATACCGTGATGAAGAACGTGTCTCTTGCAGAGTCTGCCATTTGAGTTGGTTGATATCTGACACTTTGTCCTTACTACATGAATCTGTAACTAAATGCACTGCTCTCCTTTGCATCTTCTCTATTTCCTCCATCGGTCTTGTCTGGAAAGAAAAGCGGACAGGATGATGGAACATGAGTTAAGGCATCAGGGAATAACTTCCATGGTAATAGAGCAAGCTGAAGAGTGTATTAAACCGTAGATGAAGACCAAGACTGGAAAATAAGAAACAAATAATTGAGGAGTAAAAATAGTAACCAAAAACGGTATACTAAGAAGATGTAGCAGGCGTACTGTCACACAGAAAGGCAACTATGTTGCAGGCATGTAGTACCATGATTAGGGACGTTATCTGTAAAGTTGTGCGGTATATCTTACAGCGTAACGATTATTTCTCAAAGGAAGTGTTATTCCTGCGTACGTTGTTTTTAAATGAGCACTGTTTCATTATTTAGCAAGTAGCTGATTTCGCCTTCCTGGACATTATGAAGCCACATGACAATTGTCATGTCAGCATGCAATATTTCACACATTTCGACTTGTGAACATTCTGCTGATCATGGCTGAGAAAGAAACGTGTTAAAGCGACAATTTTTTTTATTGGAGCTCCCTTTTTGCTTGTGATGAAACAACCATGTGAGATGCCACACGAACTGCGTTCGTCCTCGTGTGGGTGGCTGCTCATTTGTGACCACTGCTAACGTACCCAGAGTTGTGCTGTGCTGGCCACCACATATACCAGCTGGTGCTTCACTCTACGCTGTTCTGGCGTAGTGGGACATTCGATATTTGAAGCACGTCACATGTGTCGACAGGTCCCTGACGACCTTGTCACACCTGCCGAAGATGGGATTCCTCTTATCAGCCGTCTGGCACGAGCAGTTCCGACTATTGTGTTTTCTGCCACACAGTCAAAGCGGCTACATATTGACATTCCTCCGTCCGTTGGTCCCCTCCTCCCTTTCCCCTTTCCATCACGTCGGTCTGAAGGACATGGTGCCTCCCGGTGTCTGTTACGTGTCCTGTCATCGGCACTACACGCTACCTCTGGCTGCGATGATGTCAACGAACGGCACACTGAATTGTGATGGAGCAGGACTATGTCGTATGTAGCAACGGGACGAGATTACCTTAGGACACAGGTGCGAGCTGGAGATCTAGTTCTCTGTATGCGAGTGTTTCTGCGGTGCGACTGCCTCGTCGCTGGTGTGCTGTTCTGTGTAACCATTATATATACAGTAGTATTACACTAGCCCTGTGTTCACGAAAGTGGTTGACTGAGCGAGGATTTTTGAAGAAGAAGAAGAAGAAGAAGAAGAAGAAGAAGAAGAAGAAGAACCTCGCATCATTGCGGCATGCTCTAGGTGTGGATTCAATTTCTTTTTCTTCTGATTCATAATTTCAGTTTCGTATGTAAGGCACGGTTTCTGCGATACTTCACCCCTCTATTTTTGCCAAGCACACCAAACACTACGACGAGCACACGTAGTAGAGAACACGTGCACTATCATGGAATGTGTTGGCAAATGCTCTATATACAGGGTGTTACATAAAGGTGCGGCCAAACTTTCAGGAAACATTCCTCACACACGAAGAAAGAAAATATGTTATGTGGACATGTGTCCGGAAACGCTTACTTTCCATGTTAGAGCTCATTTTATTACTTCTCTTCAAATCACATTGATCTTGAAATGGAAACAGCCAGCAACAGAACGTACCAGCGTGACTTCAAACACTTTGTTACAGGAAATGTTCAAAATGTCCTCCGTTAGCGAGGATACATGCATCCACCCTCCGTCGCATGGAATCCCTGATGCACTGATGCAGCCCTGGAGAATGGCGTATTGTATCACAGCCGTCCACAATACGAGCACGAAGAGTCTCTACATTTGGTACCGGGGTTGCGTAGACAAGAGCTTTCAAATGTCCCCATAAAAGAAAGTCAAGAGGGTTGAAGTCAGGAGAGCGTGGAGGCCATGGAATTGGTCCGCCTCTACCAATCCATCGGTCACCGAATCTGTTGTTGAGAAGCGTACGAACACTTCGACTGAAATGTGCAGGAGCTCCATCGCGCATGAACCACATGTTGTGTCGTACCTGTAAAGGCACATGTTCTAGCAGCACAGGTAGAGTATCCCGTATGAAATTATGGCGGTGAATCGAGGAAGTACAGTACATACTGACGAAACTAAAATGAGCTCTAACATGGAAACTAAGCGTTTCCGGACACATGTCCACATAACATCTTTTCTTTATTTGTGTGTGAGGAATGTTTCCTGAAAGTTTGGCCGTACCTTTTTGTAACACCCTGTATATTCCGAAAAACCAGGGGCAGACAGAATTGACTGACTGCAGTGTCACATGGTCCACTCGCTGATGCTACTGTGCTCTTCTTCAGAAACAGCATTCCTATAGCTATGATGAAAAGAAACGATTGCATATCACCTGTTCATAAGAACTGAGAAATATATAAAGGGTATCATGTGTCCATATGTTACTTCCCGCAGAAAGGTTTCCAGGAGCCAATTCCCAACAGGGTAGTATGTGGCTATGGACAGAAAGTATCACATTAATGCCTGATCTTTCACTAATGTAACGTGTTGGACACAAAATGGGTACCAAAAGGAAAGAGGGTACCAAAAGGAAAGAGGGTACCAAAAGGAAAGAGGGTACCAAAAGGAAAGAGGGTACCAAAAGGAAAGAGGGTACCAAAAGGAAAGAGGGTACCAAAAGGAAAGAGGGTACCAAAAGGAAAGAGGGTACCAAAAGGAAAGAGGGTACCAAAAGGAAAGAGGGTACCAAAAGGAAAGAGGGTACCAAAAGGAAAGAGGGTACCAAAAGGAAAGAGGGTACCAAAAGGAAAGAGGGTACCAAAAGGAAAGAGGGTACCAAAAGGAAAGAGGGTACCAAAAGGAAAGAGGGTACCAAAAGGAAAGAGGGTACCAAAAGGAAAGAGGGTACCAAAAGGAAAGAGGGTACCAAAAGGAAAGAGGGTACCAAAAGGAAAGAGGGTACCAAAAGGAAAGAGGGTACCAAAAGGAAAGAGGGTACCAAAAGGAAAGAGGGTACCAAAAGGAAAGAGGGTACCAAAAGGAAAGAGGGTACCAAAAGGAAAGAGGGTACCAAAAGGAAAGAGGGTACCAAAAGGAAAGAGGGTACCAAAAGGAAAGAGGGTACCAAAAGGAAAGAGTAGGAGTAGGAGTAGAGCACCAGAAGAGTAGAGTAACAAAAGCTTGAGTTATCTATACTTATTGTGTTGAGCAAGTTTTCTAATTTTTACTACTTCCTCCCATGTCGTCATGTGTTTATACTAACAAATAAGTAACACCCGCTTCATAATATTATTAAGTTAATGGTTTTGCCTTTTTGTTGTTGTGTGTGTGATATCTTAAACGTTTCGTCACGTTTGAAGTACATTCAGGAGACTACAGTTTTTGGAATACATTGCACCTCACTTCGCTATTATCTAGCTTATCAAAATACTGTCGCGTTACACTTTCTGTAGGCGCAACTCTCCTGATTCACTTGATGCTTGCACTGAAATAATTTTAAACCATAATACAGAAAGAAACAAATAATTCGATTTGTGAAAACAAGGGGATTCTAAGTCAACGACGAGCTAACGAAATGTTGCAAAGGTTAGCGTAGTGTCACAAAAGTTTTTGTACACTGACTGTCCCTCGCGTTCACACCGCTCGTGCAAGTGTTAGCCTGTTGGTGCTAGCGAGTTCAATATTGTTGGAACAGTAAACTGAGTCATGCAGTCCAAATTTTTGCTAAGTAACAAATGAAATTTATCTTTATTAGTATTATTCGATACGATACCTCCTATGGAATTGGTAACTGGAAGTATCGAGTTAGAAAGTCTTGGTATCGAGATGAAAGTATTAAATTCGGATAAGTATGCCTAGAGACGTTGGATTATTGGAAACAGGTGATGTCTTGTGTATAGCAATGAGATCAGATTCTGAGCAGACGCACCTGCTCGGGCTGTAAGCCTCGTTCTGATCGCCCAACTCGCAAATATACTGACGGATAAAAAATCTCAGCACCAAGGAGGAGTTGAGCGACGTAAACCAAAGTTGACTGGCGTGCTTCTGTATGTGAAAGATGATATCTATTTAAATTTTCCCCCAGTCACACAAGAGTGGCTCTAGTAGCGCCACTATCAGGATACCAATTAGATTTGCTTTAAATACAGGCTGTAATGGTAGTGAGCGTTGGTTATCTTCAAGATTGGACGTGATGGGTTGATGTTAGTCAGGAATGCTTGTAAGGCGACAAAAACGCCATTATCAACAACTTTAACGAGGTCGCGTAATACGGTTACGAGAAGCTGGATGTTCCTTCTGCAATGTTGCAGAAATACTTGGCAGGAATGTAGCCACTGTACATGATTGCTGGCAGCAGTGGTCACGAGAATGTAAACTCGCAAGATGATCGGTCTCGGGACGGCTTTGTGGCGCCACCGAGAGAGAGGACCATACCGTTCGGCTTATGGCTATGGCACATGGTACTGGTCAGCAGCAGCGATTTGAGCAGCAGTTGGCACCGCAGTGACACAACGACCTGTTACGGATTGGCTGCTTCAAGGACAGCTCCGAAGCAGACGCACTGTTGTGTGCCTTCCACTGACCGCAAACTATCGCCATTTGTAACTTCAGTGGTGACAAGTGAGAGTTCATTGGAGAGCAGAGCAGAGGTTTATTGTGTTTTCTGGTGAAAGCTGGTTCTGCCTAGATACCAGTGAAGGCAGTGTGTTGGTTTAGAGGAGGCCAGCTAAGCGCCTGCAACCAGCCCGTCAGATGTAAACACATTGGACCTACACTTGGAGTTATGATCTGGGGTGCGATACCCTATGACAGCAGGAGCACTCTCATTGCAAATTTGTAAGTCACTCTGGTGATTCGACCTGTTGTGCTGCCATTCATGAACAGCACTCCTGGGGTGTTTTCAAACAGGATAACCCTTACCCACATACCACTGTTGTAGCCCATCATGCTCTACAGAGTGTCGATATGTTGCCTTGGCCTGCTCGATCAGAAGATCTGTCCCCAATTGAGCACATACACGACATCGACAACTCCAGCGCCATCTACAAACAGCAATAACCGTCCCTCTACTGATAGAGTGCAACCGTCACGGAACTCCATCCCACAAAATGACATACGGCAAGCGTACGACGACGCATATGTACGATCTGGATAGATCGTTGCAATCGCACGAGTTGGAAATGCTTTGCTGAGATAGGATTTGTGAAGTTGCCTCTCCAGCAAGACATGTCGGTCCGTTTTCGTTCCTGCAGAAACACATTACGGGTACGAGGCGACGTAGGGTGGCCAGGCGTTTCGGTAAGCGACGGTGGCGCCGCGCCGGGAAGCTTGTGTAGTCGACCCGGCGCGCGCCGGCGTCTCCGCGCCCGGAATTATTCAACACAGTGTCACCCGCCGGCCTCTGGGAATATCGATGGCTGCATTACGGGCTGCCCCAAGACCTGCCCGAGAGGTCTGCGCACCTCCAGCATTCGCAGCCAGCCGGCTACTCGCTGCCGCCCGTGCAAACACGAAACGCGAGGTCACAGACGAAAACGTCTCCACTCTCGTTTTGTGACTAACGTGCGTAGATGAACTTTTCCCATCGCCCCTTTCATGTTTGAACTTTATTTGCTCATCTCTGTCTATTTCCAGTGTCTTATTATCACACAGTGCACGACGTCTCCTGAATTTTTTTCACGTCTATCTTCAGTAACACACTGCGCTACTGCATTATTGGAACGTTAAGAAGATTAATTTAAATTTTGTGATGGAACATTATCGAAGTTGACATGGATCGATAAAGGAAAAAAAAACCTTAACTGAATCTGTAACGTAAACCGTCTAATTTGCTTTTTTCTCTTAAAATCGTCCCTAAGGTACCAGACATGCTTGTCAAATCATCTGGCAACTCGTTCTAGTAACCGAAGTAGCACTAAACAGGAACTCACTAAACATATTCTGATTAGAATACAACAAATCCCATGGAATAAAAAAAAGCTTCTGCCCACAAACCAGCAAGGATTTAGAAAGCATTGCTCGTATGAAACTCAGTTTGTCTTTTTTTTTCACATGATATCCTGCGAGAAGTGTATGAAGGACAGCAGGCAGATCCATGTTCTCAGGATTTCCGGAAAACGGTTGACACAGTGCCAGAATGCATATTTAACTCGAGTCTGGGCAGACGGAATAGGTTCTCAGATTCGTGAGTGAACTGAAGTCTTTGTTAAGTTATCGAGTTTCATCAGAGACAAGGGTATCGTCAGGAGTTCCCCAGGGAAGTATGGTAGGACCACTCTTATTCTCCATGTACGTAGACGATCTGGCAGACAGAGTGAGCAGCAATCTGCGATTATTTGCTGATGGCGCTGTAGTCTACGGGTAGGTGTCACTGTTGAGTGATTGTTGGAGCATGCAAGGTGGCTTAAACACAATTTATAATTTATATGAAGAGCGGCATCTTGCTCTAAATCTAGAGTGAGTAGGAAAATCCCATAATGTTCGAATACACAGTCACGTTGATCAGATACGCAATGGAACGAAGACTCAAGTCGGTTGTAGAGAAAGCGAATGGTCGATTTCCGTTTTTTGGGAGAACATCGCGCATAGAACACTTGTACGAGCCATTATTGAGTGTTGCTTGAGTGTGGGGTATCCCAAGCAAGCCAGGTTAAATGAAGTCACCGAAGCCATGTAGAAGCGTGCTGGTTGGTTGGTTGGTTTGGGGAAGGAGACCAGACAGCGTGGTCATCGGTCTCATCGGATTAGGGAAGGATGGGGAAGGAAGTCGGCCGTGCCCTTTCAGAGGAACCATCCCGACATTTGCCTGGATTGATGTACGGAAATCACGGAAAACCTAAATCAGGATGGCCGGACGCGGGATTGAACCGTCGTCCTTCCGAATGCGAGTCCAGTGTCTAACCACTGCGCCACCTCGCTCGGTTAGAAGCGTGCTGCCGGATCTGTTACCGGTAGTGTCGATCAACACGCGAGTGTTGCGGATATGCTCTTTGAGCTCATATCGATTCCCCTGAGAGAAGACGTTCTTTTCACGAAACACTATTCAGAAAATATAGCGAACGTTGCGACATACTACAGAACCATTCTATTGCCAACAATATTTACATCCCGTTTAAGGACCGCAAAGACAAGGTAAGAGGAACCAGAGCTCGTACGGAAGTATGCAGTCGTTTTTCCTTACTCCATCTGCGAGTGGAGGAGGAAAGGGAACCACCACCACCACCACCACCACCACCCACCACCACCACGTACTTAAATCGCATTATTATGGCACGACTCTAAATTAACGAGCGGTTGGCAACGAAATTTGAGTAATTTTTAGAACAGTTACCTCGCTGCGTTCTTGAGTCGACGTACCATAACACGATTATCACCTTTGAATTTTATAATACTAGAAAGAATTTCAGTGTGCAGGAACAGATTGTCTAGAAACAATCCAATTCCCGCCCGGCACTAATTTTTAACATGCCCACTGATAAAAATCGATGTCCACTGGCAACTAATGTCTTTAATTCCTTTGTGGCAAGAAAGGACACTTTGGAGGATTTGTTGTCTGTAGACAACAGTAAGGTGCGAATCATTGTGTGTCGTAAACTAAACAATGTATTATATTGCAAGAAATCACGACTTCAGCCACTTACAGGCTTTGAAATAAATCAACGGTGAGAACTGAAAGTTTCTGCAGGTTGGGGGCTAACCCGAATGCTCCGTTTCTCTAGAGCATTTCCTTTAACCACCTCCGTCATCCACACACGCTTACCGTCCAATTCGAATTCCCAACCCCTCACGCGCAAGTAGCGCCCTCATCCATTAACACCACTGCTCGTAGCATTAGCTCAGTTCCAGGGGGTTCGGAAGACATGGTACCTCCGTACTGAAAGTACCTAGAGGCGTCCTCTCGGTGTGTGTGTGTGTGTGTGTGTGTGTGTGTGTGTGTGTGTGTGTGTGTGTGTGTCCTCTGCATGTGCTTCTATACCACCGACAGAAGTAATACGATCGCTTAGATGGCTTCAAGGCTTATAAACTAGCGTAGTTGACACGCAGGATAGAGTGACTTCTAGTTTTGACAAGTAGAACAAATGCTTTCGTATACGGCACCACGATTTTAGAAAGGTAAACCGTCACTTCTGTCAGGGACTCGTCCGTCAGTTACACAATGACTCGTTTTGTATTATCTCAACCGCAGCACATTGCAAAAACTTGAAAACCACTGTTACCGTATCTACTGATAATGTGTATCAGATAGTTCCTTAGTAAGTCTTATTTCGTGTTTTAATTTTAACTCATTACGGATGAAAAAATGTTACAAAACATTTCGTAACGAACATTTATTGTTTTCCCATTAGCTGGTGATTTACTTATTCGAGCAATAGTTCAAAGTCGAAGAAACGAACCTCGAAGCATTTCGTGATGGGACGTACTCGTGATATCTGTCCGTGAGCTGTGTGCACCAGCTGGTTGAGAGGTACATAACACGTAACATGTCAAGTCCATTTTATGTTCCTTTACTTAGCTGTCCTACGACGGAACATCTCACGTGTCGATCGGTGTGACTTGTCAGAATGGCTCTTGAGTAAAAAGGAAATGGAGTAGGATGAGCACAAACTGAAGACATGTCAGTCCCTGGAAGTCCAGTGGAGAACCTGTCACTTGTGTGTCTGTTGACTTGCTTTCAGTTACTTCCGAATACTTCTAAGTAGCTTTGCTACGTTGACATAGCTACATGGACTGCACTGAATTTCATTGCCATTAACCACCAACCTCCCTTCCTCCCTCCCTCCAGCCCCCCCCCCCCGCTCTCTCTCTCTCTCTCTCTCTCTCTCTCTCTCTCTCTCTCTCTCTCTCTCTCTCTCTCTCAAAGAATTCTTTTCCTGCAAGCTTGTACTTATGTCCAGATACGTAGGAAACGTCGAAAGAGGTATGGGAGAGAGGCGAGTGAATACGACCATTCGTGACATATACAGGGTTATTACAAATGATTGAAGCGATTTCACAGCTCTACGATAACTTTATTATTTGAGATATTTTCACAATGCTTTGCACACACATACAAAAACTCAAAAAGTTTTTTTAGGCATTTAAGCCGATAATCAAGTTCCTCCCACACTCGGCGCAGCATGTCCCCATCAATGAGTTCGAAACGGTAAGGCTTCTGCTTTAGCCTTTTCCGTAAGATTTTCCAAACCGTCGGCTGTGGTACGTTTAGCTCCCTGCTTGCTTTATTCGTCGACTTCCGCGGGCTACGCGTGAAACTTGCCCGCACGCGTTGAACCGTTTCTTCGCTCACTGCAGGCCGACCCGTTGATTTCCCCTTACAGAGGCATCCAGAAGCTTTAAACTGCGCATACCATCGCCGAATGGAGTTAGCAGTTGGTGGATCTTTGTTGAACTTCGTCCTGAAGTGTCGTTGCACTGTTATGACTGACTGATGTGAGTGCATTTCAAGCACGACATACGCTTTCTCGTCTCCTGTCGCCATTTTGGCTCACTCCGCTCTCGAGCGCTCTGGCGGCAGAAACCTGAAGCGCGGCTTCAGCCGAACAAAACTTTATGAGTTTTTCTTCGTATCTGTAGTGTGTCGTGACCATATGTCAATGAATGGAGCTACAGTGAATTTCCGAAATCGCTTCAATCATTTGTAACAGCCCTGTAGGTCCGGGTTTAACTATTTGCGAATGATTTCGGAGTCCAATGCTTTACCTTCAAGCACTTGTACTTGGTAGCTAATTACTGTCATATACGTAGTGGAGTAAACTGCCTGAAGACAAAGCCTTATACATTCGACATCGATCGAAAAAAAAAAAAAAAAAAAATTACCAGAGAAAAGTAAGTAAACTGTTTTTATATATCGCAGTTAAAACGGTGGCACGAGACACCCAAAGAAGGAATCGTGTTACGCTGTTTTAAGTAGCTGCAGCTGTAACCCTTATTGAATTTATTCCGGACATTAGCAAGGACATGCAGAAAATAAGTACTTCAGCGTATTGCTATTTTAAGCCAATACGTCCACAGTGCCACTGGGTTTTCAGGCCACACTGATGAAGTAGTCAGAGACCAATCGAAAGAACGATTAGCGTGAAATTGATGGAAAGCTGAGAATACCTATATCTGTATGACTAATTTAATCACTGCGCTTTCTAGCTCGGTATTTCAGCTACCTGTATTCCTCATCTCTTAAAGGCATCATAAGTTAAATATGGAATACACGCCACCAGCGATTCGACCCTCGACCTTGAGAGGGAAACGGAACGAACACAGCGGTGCCAATTGCTTCATTCACTGCGAAGAGAAATGCCTGCAGAGGCAAACTGTGTGCCGTAACAGCTGATGACAAATGCAAACAAAATAAATAGTTTGGTTGTCCTCCTCAGACTTAAGTGACACTCCACTGTTAACGACGTATTTTTGTGATTAATGAGCATGTAACACAAAGAAAAGATAACTAAAATTATTGAGATAATTACAGATGTTCCTGTTAGTAATGGGGAAGTGATAGTGCACAAGTCCTACCAATGGCAACTATCATATCCATTCAATTTACAGGAAAGGTAAGTAATCAACAAAATTCGTTACATTAAATTGTAAAAGTGTTTTAATCTTCAGAAGAATGCATGTTTCGACAATTCGCTCAAAAATAAAAACCGTTAAATTTGGATCAACTGAGAATGCTCTAAATATTCCTCTACCGAAAATATTTTAAATATTTTCACTGCATCGTCTAACAGCATTGATCCACGAATGATGTGTCCACGACTAATATTGCCCCTAGCCCATCCTCATATGCGACATAGCAGCGCATGTGTTCTTACGATGCAGTGGTGCTTCGGACATGCACATTCTTCTATGTTTCAGGAACACTACTACTTCCTTCTTATCAGCACATGAAATGCAACGACTTTCATTCAACATGTTCTTCCAATGTAAAGGAATTAAATTATGTGTACAAGTGCCAGGATGTGGCGCATGAACGACTACGTATGGAGCTTTGAATCTGGCCATGAGTCATGCACGGATAGCCAAAGTGGTTAAGGTCACCGCTGGTATACATGGGAAATTCGGGTTCTAGTGCCGGTCCGGTATAAATTTTCATTATTGTCATCCTGATATACGAGGTGCATTCAAGTTCTAAGGCCTCAGATTTTTTTTTCTAATTAACTACTCACCCGAAATCGATGAAACTGGCGTTACTTCTCGACGTAATCGCCCTGCAGACGTACACATTTTTCACAACGCTGACGCCATGATTCCATGGCAGCGGCGAAGGCTTCTTTAGGAGTCTGTTTTGACCACTGGAAAATCGCTGAGGCAATAGCAGCATGGCTGGTGAATGTGTGGTCACGGAGAGCGTCTTTCATTCTTGGAAAAAGCCAAAAATCTCTAGGAGCCAGGTCATGTGAGTAGGGAGCATGAGGAATCACTTACTTCAAAGTTGTTATCACGAAGAAACTGTTGCGTAACGTTAGCTCGATGTGCGGGTGCGTTGTCTTTGTGAAACAGCACACGCGCAGCCCTTCCCGGACGTTTTTGTTGCAGTGCAGGAAGGAATTTGTTCTTCAAAACATTTTCGTAGGATGCACCTGTTACCGTAGTGCCCTTTGGGACGCAATGGGTAAGGATTACGCCCTCGCTGTCCCAGAACATGGACACCATTTTTTCAGCACTGGCGGTTAACCGAAATTTTTTTGGTGGCGGTGAATCTGTGCACTTCCATTGAGCTGACTGGCGCATTGTTTCTGGATTGAAAAATGGCATCCACGTCTCATCCATTATCACAACCGACGAAAATAAAGTCCCATTCATGCTGTCGTTGCGCGTCAAGCTTGGCAACATGGCACATGGGCAGCCATGTGGTCGTCCGTCAGCATTCGTGGCACCCACCTGGATGACACTTTACGCATTTTCAGGTCATCATGCAGGATTGTGTGCACAGAACCCACAGAAATGCCAACTCTGGAGGCGATCTGTTCAAGTGTCATTCGGCAATCCCCCAAAACAATTCTCTCCACTTTCTCGATCATGCCGTCAGACCGGCTTGTGCGAGCCCGAGGCTGTTTCGGTTTGTTGTCACACGATGTTCTGCCTTCATTAAACTGTCGGACTCACGAACACATTTTTGACACATCCATAACTCCATCACCACATGTCTCCTTCAACTGTTAATGAATTTCAATTGGTTTCACACAATGCAAATTCAGAAAACAAATGATTGCACGCTGTTCAAGTAAGGAAAACGTCACCATTTTAAGTATTTAAAACAGTTCTCATTCTCGCCACTGGCGGGAAAATTCCATCTGCCGTACGGTGCTGCCATCTCTGGGACGTAAAGAGAATGAACGCGGCCTCATTTTAAAACAATGCGCATGTTTTTATCTCTTTCCAGTCCGGAGAAAAAAAAATTCGAGGCCTTAGAACTTTAACGCACCTCGTACAACTGATGGTTGTCCACATTCGCAACTGCGAATAAAATTTCACGCATCCTCATACGATAACGGTACTCCCAGAGAAGAATGGGACCATTTTACAACTCCACGCACTCAGATACGGCAGTAAGTGACCAAAATTGCTGTTAGAGCACGAACAAGGTTTCAGAGTTTTGGAAATCCTTGTGTCATTCTGTAGTGGAATACCAGTGAGACCTTCCCGATCTATGCGGTTGTTGTACAGTCTTAGGACGCGGCCATTAACATCCCCATACAAATATGTTTTTGATTCCATCGGCTAATATATCAATACATGACATTATCCGGCCCTGCTTCTGGCGTGTCCTAAGAGATATGAGGGAACTATTTGCCTGACTGTTTTCTTCCGCTCAAGATTCTTTCACTCCACTAACGTGATTCGTTCTTGGGTGAGACACTGGCTGTGGAGTTTTCGACATGTGTAGGCCGAGCTCTCTCTTTGATGGACGTCTACATTTCGAGATTTATGTCTTCCTATATTCGTTTACACTCTGGGATGAATATATGCTGCCCATTGATCGTTGCATATTCACACATTTCAAGAGCTGTTTTCATTCACTGGCGTCTGGCTCGTTGAACGATAGGAATGTAAGTATTAAAAATCCAAGCAGTTTATGTTGTGTCACTTTATTTACTTCACTTGTAGACTGATTTTGTATAATAACTTCTGTAATAATGAGAACAACCATATTGTAATTTCACAGTTAATATAACGCCTTTGTATCCCCTAACTTAATAAGAAACATTTGTGTAGAAATCGTCTACGGACGTGAGTGTGAAAATGAAAAAATGAAAATGAAAAATGAAAATGAAAAAAAAATGAAAATGAAAAAATGAAAATGAAAAAAATGAAAAATGAAAAAATGAAAAAAATATGAAAAATGAAAAATATATGTAAACACAAACTGCTACATCGTCGCGAATAAAACAGTGACCGGTATATAGAATAGTTTTCCTTCAATTTACGTCTATTGTCAAACTTTTTGTTCGTAGAATACCGGTTTCGGTCTATAATGGCAATCTTCAGATCTGTGTTCTATAAAAACAGTGTGCTAATGTTATGCAGCCTTGGTGGCATCGTCAAATGCAAAATCGGCACTAGCATCGTCAAATAAACGTAAGTAACAGCATACGCACGAGTCATGTTGTCAGTAGCACTGACACTTTTTATAAAACAAAGATCTGAAAATTGTCATTATAGACAGAAACCGGTGATCTGTGAACAGAAAGTTTGTGGTCATAGACGTAAATTAAAGGAAATTTTTTTATATGGAAACAGTAGTTTGGTTCGAACACGGGACGTAAAAGTGAGAGGCTAGAAGGCATGTAAATCACATCGGAAATTGAAGGCCATTTTCCCAGTAACGGTCGAGTATCTACAGATAAGCCGTAACACGTGTTAGTTTCTTTTGACTCCTGTTCCAATGAGTGAAGTTTCTGGGGCATCAGGTTATGGCACTTGCCGTGTTCTCCTTGTGAGTCAAGAGTGTTGCTGTGGGTACTACAGGCTGGTTATAACAACATACAGTTCGCAGGTGTTAGACTTCGGCATAAAAAGCTATCCTCAAAGAGAAACAAGATCACCAACAAAACCGATGTCCTTTTACCATGGCGTTACCTCTTATTACGTTGTCGTCTGTTCTCCGCCCAAGTGGCCTTCAGTGAGGGCGGTGGGGTGCACCTGAACGACGAAAACGGCGTGTGTCTTTCTGAGACGGAGAAACGAGCGACCACCTGGACTGCTAAATGGCGTCGCGACGTAAGAGCGGCGGAGGGCTTTCGTGAAGTGTGCGCAGCTACGCCGCACTCTCCGTGGCGTGCCATGGCTTCGGCGAGTTAGAGCGCGACGCAGTGAATGCATAAGCTAATTCCCGGCAGCAGAGCGTTATGGGGCGAGCGGCGAATATCTCCCGGCGGCGCGAGATAAGGCACGCTGCCGGCTCCGAAAGGCAAACCGCACAGGCGGCCCTGCTATCGCCGGCTTAAAAGTTTCGGCGCGTCAGCGCTCGTCGCGGTAAACAGCGGATCAGCAGCAGCGGGACTCGGCTAGACTTCTCTCATCTGGCACGTGGCCGACACGGGCAGTTGCGTTCTAGTAGAATCTAGATCAGTCGTTCCCAGCCTTTCTTAGATCATTACCCGTGAGTGCAATTAAGACATCAGATACGACTCCGTTCCGCCCTCCCTGTTATCTACTACTACTACTACTACTACTACTACTAATAATAATAATAATAATAGTGTACAGCACTACAGTAGTCCTCATGTAGTTACTGCTACGTCGTGCTGTCTGTTTATTTATCTGTTTCGAAGCGAGAAATGACACTTTCTGGACAACTGCAGGTATTGTTTACAACTTTGAAAAGACATTTCTTGAGATTGAATTTTCTCATTCTAAGAGTACTGAAGTGCGAGCTGTTTTAACGGTTAAAACCATTCCTAAGTCAAGATCGCATAATTTTTTTTCAAATTTAAGACGACCGGTTATAACAGACGTTATCTTCAGGGCTTTAACATCTTGTTGTAAAACATTCATTTTACGCTCAACCTCACGCTGAAGATATCAAGTGGATAAACTCAGCACATTATAAATGTTTATCAAGGCTAAAATATTTAAAAACAATGTTTATATATATTTAAAATCGCTAAAATATTTCAGAACATCAATGTTTTTAAATATTTTAGCGATGACAAATGTTTATAACGTGTTGGGTTTCATTCACTTGACATCTTCGGTGTGAGATTCAGCGCAAAATGAACGTGTTTTACAACAAAAAGAGGTTAATGATCTGAAGATGACAGCAATGACCGTTGAAGCCGGTCGTCTTAAATTTAAAAAGAAAATTATGCGTTCTTGGCTTTTGAATGGTTTGTAACTATTTCTTGAGATATTTGTCATTTGTTAGGTGTATGTCTCATTTTTATCATCAGTGATGTACAGGACGAAACAAGTATGCGAGGAAACTGTAACGCCCACCGCGTTAATGTTAGTAATTGAAAAAAGTAATTATTGTTTACTTATATAACCAGTATTAGAGTCACAAAATTGTGCTAACAGTAATGATCTTCTGAAAATAATTTAGTTGCCTGACAAACAACTTGCCAATATAAGCGGATTTTAACCACTAGATGACACGGTTGGCGGTCCAACCGCTATAAAAAGGAGGAGGAATAGTATTATGTTGTCAATAGCATCAAGAGCAGTAAGGGGAGTTCAGTGATCCGAACGTGGCCTAGTCACTGGATGTCACCTGAGTAAAATGCATGAAGGGCATCTCAACCGTTCTAAACCTGCCGAAGTCGACTGTCGGTGATTTGATTGTGAAGTGGAAGCGCGAAGTGGGAAGGAGAACTAAACCAAGACCAGGCAGGCTGTCGAACATGCAAAGACTGGTTACAAAATAGCATGGAATCAGCTGACGGGATCACTCTTGGGTTCCGATGGAATTTAACTGTATACAATAGTCTACCAATGACAATGTACTCAATTCTAAGATGACGAGAGTTGGCAAGTTTCTTCAGTTATGCCACATCGAGCAGAAGCTATTCCCAATCAGATCACGTGGAACTAAAGAATCTGCTGGTATGCTGACTGCAACGTTTCACTGCCGTTCCAAATACACCGAGCCATTTTGTGAGAGATTAGGACCACGTGATTTACGAGGGCAGTCGAGATGGGATAGGATGGCTGACTATTCACCAAACCAGGAATGCATGCGTGCAGCCCTGTCAAAACAGTTAATGTTACCTGTGAGGAAAGGAGTGTTTACAGGCTACTCAGGTTCATTATTTCGAGGATAGGGCAACACACTGTCATCGAGGAAGTTGAAATATGTATTTCTAGTTCACGTTGAAGATGAGGTGAGTGAGTGGACCGAAGTCATGATACGAACAGCGCCAAGATAACACAAAGCCGTCTTCAAGCTTTAATTACACGATCCACCCGGTGCGGGTGAAACACCATAATGGCCCCTCTGTGTACTCGACCTCTTGCGTATTATTATCCCGTGTTATGTGGCTGCGAGGGGTACACCATTTCTCGTCGACACGTTGGACAATGTGCTCAAATACGTTACTATTATGTTTGTCCGCTGAGCTAACTTTTTGTATTATTCCACCCACTTGTCTTTGTTATTTTCATGTAAATAAAGAGAAGGTTTGATACATTACCACGCCCATAGAGGCATTTAAGCAGTCATTCGTCCCGCGCTCCGTACACGAACAGAAGGGTAACAAGCCCTATTACGTGATATAAGGAAATACCTTTTGTCATGCGCTTGAGTGTGGTTCGCCCAGTATAAATGTAGATGCATAATCTATTGAAGGAAACCACAGAAAACTGACAGCCGGACGTATACCTCAACTCTGTTCCTCGTGAATGCGAGACCGGTGCTAAAAGCCACTGCACCATCTGCATCAATCCAGGCACACAGCGAACGAAGTTTTGTACGAATTGCCACGAACAAGGCAGTAGATATTTTTAATACGAGGCACTTAATAGTTACCGACTGAAGATTGGGCAGTCTATGCATAAACACACATGTTTAAGACAAAAATTAATTTCGTCTACCTTAAAGTGGAATTTCCTTAGCAAACTATGCTGTAGTTTGAAAACGGGAAAGTTTTATGTGAGCATAAAACGAAATATTGTATACCATGATTTATTAACATTGCGGAACATGTATTAAAGATTAATACCGATCTGCAGCTACGCGGCATTAGCATCTGGGCTACTGACCTTCGCCAAATGACGACGACGACGACGTTGAGCTCTAAGCTTAATTCAGACGGACGCCACCTCAGGTGTATTGATGTGCCCCGATATGAGATGCTGACAATATGAGAGCGTCATTCAATACGACTGTTTACGACCTACAATCCCAGGTGTGTGTCATATTACACAGTCATAGTGGGGGTTATCCGTAAGAGGTTTCGCTTCAGCGTGTTATGTTTGATGTGGCACGATAAAGTTACAATGCCGAGGGAAATAGGTTCAATCAGTCAAAAATGAACCATAATGTTGGTATAACTCCTCTTAAATCTTTCACACTGACCTATGTCCTCTTGCGTCGTTGTTATGCTGTTGTGGTCTTGCTATGAAAGTCTGATCCCAGTTCCTCTATTTGCCTTCTTTTTGTTGCGGACAGATCATAGCTGCTCCATTAGAAGTCTGAACCGAAGAGGAACAACGAGTGTTCATCCGGAAGGTGTATCGGGGGGGGGGGGGGGGGGGGCGCAGTCCATCACGACTTCCTGTACAATACGGGAACAGTGTCTTGCCCAAGGGAGTATCTACAAATGAAAGGCAAAATGCAAAAACGTTTGGCACATGTGTTACATTTGAGGAAGGAGCTGGACGACCATCCAAGGCCACAAATGACAACATTGAGCGTGCCCGTCACGTGTGTCTGGTAGACAGACTAGTGGCTACTCATGAAATGGCACGTCGTTTGCGAATTAGTCATGGTTCGACCCTCTAAGTCATCCATAACAGACTTGAGTTTCATGAAATCTGTGAAAGATGGATCCCAAAACAGCTCAGAATGTTACATAAACAAATGCACCTCGATATCTGCCACGAGTACTTGGATCGGTATGGTAACAGGCGTGACGGCTTCTTAGACTCATCACGGGTAAAGATACGTGGGGGCAACCATTACGAGCCGGAGGGTAAACGACAGATTGTGTAAAGGAAACAGCCACAATTTCCCAGCAGGGAAAGTTCAAAATCTAACCATCCGCAGTGAAATTGAGCCTCTTGTTTCTTTTGAGACACGTGAGGCCCAGTAATGGAACGTTATCAGGACAGTGGCACTATCAGCAGTGCGCTTTACAGTAAAATGCTTACCGGCAAGCGAAAACATGCAGCTCGAAGCAAAACCGAGGACTAATGTCGAAAGGTGGTGTGATGTTGCACAACAGCGCCCATCCAGGTACGGCTGCTCACATTGCTGAAACGCTCCAGAAACTGAACCTTTAATTAATGGCTCATCTTCCGTATAGTCCTGATCTTGCCCCCCTTTCGACTACCACTTGTTTGGTCCACTCAAAGAGGCATTTAGGGACAGCCAGTTCACCTCGGAGTAAGAAGTGAAGGACGCGGTGCATGCGTGGCTCTCTGCTCAGCCGAAAACCGTCTTTTCTGAGGGGATCAGGACCAAGTGGGTTGACAAGCAGGGGGACTACACCGACAAATGGCGTTAACTTACGCGTCCTACTGGTATTGCAATAAAAGGTGTAGGTGCATTGCGGATGATTTTTGACGTAACCTCGCGTATTCCTCAATCGTAAGCAACAGTCCGCCGGAATTCGCGATAAAGCATACGACCCAAGGTCAGGGATGTGTCTAATTAGAGACACTAAACTTTATTAGGTCTCTCATCCCGACATTCCCGTTACTAACTGTCCTTAAAAAATAAAAGAAAATATACCATGTGAAATTGTATGTTTGTGTATCTTAAGAGCTGTGTATTCAAAGGTGCGGCAGACACACAAGTCATTATGCGGATCTTTGACCTCGACAAACCACAATGAATGCTGTCTACGTGCCAACCACAGCGCGGGGAATAGACTCACTGCATGTGCTTCGCGTGGTCGCTGACCTCAGGCAACCGTATGACTCACGAAGCGGACACTACAGTTAGAAGCGAGACTAAGTACTGTCGGCAACCATAAATTACGGTTTGGCGCAAATCTGCGTTTTCGTTTCCCTCACAACAACGATAAATGAGTGGTAACGATGTGGATGATTCACAACACCTACAGAGGACTGGAATACAAATTAAAACTTAGTTATCTGTCGCTAAATACAAACTGCCAGATTAACCAAACATGCCACCAACACTTAATTGATAACCAATACAAAATAACTAACTATGCTATCCATTGACGATATAGTAGTTTCTAAATCAGTTCAGTACTCATTAGTCTCCTCTCTGACAAGTGTTCGTTTCATTATTAACATAACCACAATACGGGCGGTATTTGATCTGTTATGTAGTTCCAGCCATCAGCAGTTAACGCAACCACGTCTAATTTGTTTTCTGGTCCTTGTTAAAAAATGGGTGCCTTTTTACAGTGATCTTTATAGCGAATCGTATGAAGAGAAACATTTTGGAAAAGTAACAGGATCAGTTTTCACTCCACAGCAAAACGTATGCTGAAATAAGTAATAAAAATCGTGTCCGTTTGTTTGTTGGTAATTCATACAAACTTCGAGGCAAGAGGACGATCACTGTGTACGTAAGATTTCGTAAAATGTCTAAACATATACGAATGTAATATATAAAGGGGAAAGGTTATTACCAAACATCTCTGTAAGTACCTGACTTATTTACTTCAAATATCTACACTCTGATGAAACAATGTAGAAAATTGACGAAAAACTGAATGCCTGACAAAGTAAATTTATCTCGGTAAACTAACTGCAGTTCCTATACCAGGGGAATAAACTACAGCGGTAATACCAGTCACGGGGTAGCACCATCAAACGTTACTACTCGCTGAACGATCGAAAACACGTGATTGACAGAAACATAAATGGGAAGTCTTATTTATTGATTAGTAGTTGTTATATACGCCGTATACCATAGAAGATATTTTATTCCGTGTTTCACAGTCCTTTTCATCATTAAAATTCACAGGGCCATATAAACGGTAAGGTAGGTTGTGGATACAGTACCAATCAAAGTCACCAGATTGCAGCCCGATCAAAGTATCGAACAGAACCCGAGATGTACCGAACTGTGACAAACTGTTCGAATAGTTCGAGTCATGTTCAGACACAGGCCTACTTGAAACAGTGAAAATTAAGCTGAAATAGTAGTTGAACCCACCAAAAACGTAATGCGATACTTATCGCAAAATGTAACAACAGATAGTGCAACTGGTTATCTTTTTATACAATCGAAGACGTTTTCATTTGTCGCATTTGTTCTTCGATTTAAAGCGATTGCAGTTCACCATGCGGCTTGCTTTTGTTATGAGAATCAGCAAGGCACTGGGCCAGTCACTTTGTGGGAGGTATTAAACATCCGGGAAAGACCAGTCGCTGCACCCATCACATTAAAACAGTGCTCGGAGCCAGATTGACTTTGATCTGTGCATATAATGGGCACTAAAATCTTAAGACGCTCCGAGCACAGGTTCTACGGTTTTCTGTCAGTCGGTTTCTGTGTCCGTTTCTACTAACTGTGTCATCTGCGGGGTGTTATCTTTTATACCTTGCAGCAGCTCGACGGAGTAGCAGAAGGACGGTCAAAATAACGTACGTCGGTATCAGCGTCTTCAGAGATCGATCGTCCTGTTATATGGAGAAAAATGACGGGAAAACCGACCACGGTTATGACTGAAAAATGATCTCGTTGCTAGTTTTATTTATAAAAAACTACCAAAGTCCTAAATCAGAATCGTGGAAGGCTCTTATCTCATTCCTCCCCAACTTAAATGCACTCTGTTAGCCTTTCTGGTATCTCGCTTACTGGAACGACGAAAGAGATACTGGCGAATTGAGACTTTGTTCTAGAGGCCTACTTGGAAGGCTGACGTGGTGCCACATTGCCTGAAAAAAATATACCTGGTGTGTTACATACTACGTGTGACGGTTCTGATCAGTGAGGACAAGTAATACCGCACTAGGGCTAAAATATTTGCAAAGACGTAGCCATCTGGCGGACATGCGGGAGCTCTAGGACAAAGTGTCAAGTTGGAGTCTACGTAGACCATCAACCTGCTGGACACGGCCCGTCTCTTCGTCTGCGCCCTTGAAATACTGCCAAGCGTGAGCCGCAGACAGATCACAACACGACGCAGTGTGTACGTTCCATACCTTTTGCGTCACGAACCGACCTAAGATACCTTTTATCTATCATTTTACCCAAAATGAAACGAACAGGGCAACCTGGACGTGTTAGTGCACCAGTAATACTTTTTCGTGCATAAATATGGACTGATTCAGATTCCACGCGCTCTCCCTCAGTACGTGTGCCTCTTATCACGCACAGTGCTATCTAACTGTTAATAGGTTCCTCGAGGTCTTCAGATGGCTTGCATTTTCTCACTTATTCCAGATGGCGACGTTCTATCCGTCAATGATTTCTCTGCCAGTTTCTGGTAAATTTCGTTTCAGAGACGTCATTTTTATTCGTGTTGATGCGGAAATTATGCGAAACACTGGAGCTTCAGTACTTCAGAAATGTCTCATTGATCACTCGGACATGTACCTTTACTTCAGTCTGCCAGTAGTATCCTCAGACTTTCAGGTTGTTTTGCTATATGCTCTACTTTATTTCTTCAGTGCATTTATCATTAAATTTTATAAGGGACACAGTAAGAACAGAACAGCTATTGGAACAATCTTACTATCGACAGGAGGGGTAAAGATGTCTAACACCCTCGTAGCAAAACCATTACTGAACATACGAAGTCTGTATCTCGCTAAGATTTATGCTGTATTTAGATTCTCCATATAAGAGTGAACGAGAATGGAAGCTAATGCACAGCTAGGAATAACGTCTCTAATTAATGGGGTGCGAGCTACAACACACACTCAGAATTAGTGACGAAGCTTCTCGACAATGTTTGTAGCTACTTTCCGGAAGGACGTAAACATTGAAACTATCATCACTGAACGCACTACGTACTGCCACAGAGCACGCCAGCAATTGCTGGCTGTGTATGATACATGCGAATAATGTCAGAGAAAACACGTGATTGCACATGGTTAATAGATTTTTTCCCCCACGCGAGTTGTTTAAGACAAACTGATTGACTATTCGATTAACAATTTTACTAAACCTGTATTACATTGCAACAAAACGCCTAAAAATATCTATATATCCGAACACACATGGGAACGTACTGTTTCACCGTACGGAAACATTTATTTACATGAAAGGTGCAACGTGAACGAACCTTGGCACCATATATGAGGCGAAAAACCGCACTTTGGTCTTTGTCCTTCCGAGGGAGTAATTCTTCCAGCAAAGTCACGAGAGGATGCCAAATGTACAGTCCCCTGGATATCAGGTAATTGCTGATTGTGAATAATTTGACGCTTTGTTAAAATGTGACTTAAATAGCGCGCCGCTGCTAGCGGAATTGTCTATAGCGCCATCGGTGTTTCAGTCGCTAGTCAACTATACGCACGTCCCTATATCGCGAATTTCTTAAGGCAGAAGCTACATCCACTCAATAGAGATACTCCAGCACCCGCCCTACTATCTTGATGTCTGTCTATGCGATTATCACGCCTTCCGTCCCTTAAAAAGCCCTAGAATGATCGACGATTGCTGTCGGACAAGGACGTGCAGGAGGTAGTTCTGGATCTCTCCACACAACACGACACGGGGCTTTACCAAACGGTTATCTTCAACTTTGAGCATCGATGGAATGATTGCCTCAATGCTCACGGCGATTTTGATGATTAGCCTACCGATTCTGGACTGTATGGCCTTCGAATGGAAACTTTTTGATCGCTGCTTATCTAAAGCTGCCAGTGTAATGGTCGCACGGCCTTTTTCATTACAGCTTCTCTAAATTTACTAAACAGGGCTTTGCGAGAACTACGTAGTCTTTTTTTCCTCAAGGATTCCCACATTTAATCTCTCTGAACATATCTGTTTTACTTTCATATGTGCTATACGTATCTGTTGCGATACTAGTCTTAGTTAATAAGGATTCCAAATATTGGAACAGTGCTCTAGAAATGGTCGCACTAGTGTCCCGTACTGTGCTTCCTTTCCGATATACCCTGTCCCAGAACCCCTCCAAAACCTTCCCTAATGATTTTAGGCAATCCTCCCGCTTCTTATCGCTGTTAAGTACTACCCTTTAATACATGTACGATGTGGCCTGCTCAGGAATTCCGTTAATTTTTTTTAATGGTAGCAACTTCTCTAAACAATATCTACAATTTACCCAAATTTAAAGAGAACTGCCATTTATTAAACGAAGTGGAAATTTTGGCCAGGTCTTCCTGCGATTCTTTACGATCGTCCAACGGTCTTACAGTGCTACTGATTCGACCTGATACATCGTTTGTGTGTACTGGGAACATCAGATGTCCTGTTACGTTTCCTTGTGGCACACACCACGTTAATTTCGGTTCTGTGGACTTTCACCATATCCCCAGCGTACTGAAATCTGTTAGTCAAATATATCACTAGCGAGACACACATTTGATCTCTCTATCTCTATCTCTCTCTCTTCGCGCAACAACATAGTAGTAGTGGTCCGGTTTTTCTTTTTTCCTTTACTGAATTTCGATTCCCCCCCCCTCCCCGAAGGGGGCGGGGGCTGGCAGCAGCTTAGTACGCTGCTCTAAAGCCTACAGACTTTTTAAAACGTAAGTAGAAGAGAAGGAACAATAAAAGCAGGCCATAAAACGGTGACTTAAATTGTAAAACGGCGGAAAATTGTGGAAAGGTAAAACATAAAGCAAAGGGTTGGCAATGCTAATAAAATACACAGGAATCAGACGAGTAACATAGTAAACACACAATTAAAAAACATGGCGACAGTCTGGTTTCTGTTAGCAAGTGAGGAAGGAAAAAAAAAAAAAAAAAAAAAAAAAAAAAAAAAAAAAAAAAAAATCACACCCAGTGACATTATGATGTCCGTTCGCAACACTTCCGAAAAGACACACAACACTGAACACTCACTGTAAACACTGCACGAAAATGTCGGCACAAAGATGACACTCCCTAGCCAAGGGCAGATATGGGAGGGGGGGGGGGAGACCTGGACAGATGAGGGGGGAAAACAAGGAGGGAGGAGAGGAAGAAACGAAAGGGGGGGGGAATCAAAGGGGGGGGGGGATAGTGGTCCGGTTATAAGCCTACTTATTGTGGACCTATAATCTACAGTCTATTAGATTGTAACAGGTTCGACTCTCAATAATCGAAACAAGACGTAGGGGTGGAACGCGCTGCTAAAATTTAAGGTACGTTCATCTCCTAGCCAGTCACACATACACAGTTCGCAGGAGATGCACCAGGCTAGAAAATTTTGCGGAAACATTTCGGTGCTAATTTTGTGACAGTCGGAAACTGAGCGTATGTGGTGACGTCAGCGCGAGGCGGCCCCCCTGTGTCCTGCGCGCCGTTGCGGAAGGTCGAGGCGGTTCTTCGGCCAGAGCCGCCATATTTTTAACGTGGCGCGTGTGGGTCGGCGCGCCCAGTCGCCTCGCTTTGCCTTCGCCCCACTTATAAAAGTCGAGCTATTCGCGTCTCTCAGGTGTCCACACACTCCACTGGTCGGCAAAGATCTATATACGCGCGCGCCTGCAAATGGTAGCTACTTTTGTAGCCCGGCCTTCATCTGCTGCTTTCGCAATTCCGTAAAAAGCTGCTGTGAGTATTTTTGCTGCCCTTTCACTGGGAAGCTCACTGATGCCAGAACTGGCAACGCCAATGCACATAATGGACGTACTGACGATGAAAGGGTAATATAGATTTCTTTTGCAGATGCACAAGCCCCCTATTTCATGAGACGCACAAGATGACGCAAGAAGGTTTCTGGGATAATTCGTTTTGGACAATCACCACGTTTAGTTTTTTTGCGGTGCCATTCGGTAAAACAAGCGGTAAAAGAGGTAAACATGCTACACTTTTTTGTGCGGTTTGTGAATGAGACTAACACCACAACGCAAGCCTTTAAATTGTCGCTAACAATGAAAAGAAGGAAACTTGTAATTTAATTACTGGATACGCCGTTAGAGTGGACAAGGATGAATAATCATGGGAATGTTTAACCGTTAGCCTGAACTGACAGGGAGAAGGAAAGGAATAATTCAGTTAGAAAACACGGAAAGGGATCTGAACTACGCCTTTCCCGAAAAAGGGTTTGGCGTCTTGGCTTAGCTACACGTCACATCCGATGCGATAAGCCTCCATTTCATTTTGTCCCCGAATGGCTCATCGTAAAACATCCTTCAATATTGATGGATTTTTTCTTCAGTAACGATCATCTGATAAATGAACCCCGCGGAAGCTTGAGAAATGGGCGGGGCAAGTTTGAAATCCAATGCAGAGTTCGAAGTCCAATGTAAAAGAAATGAAACTATATTTTGACAACTTTTGCCCTTTCATCTAAACTACGAGAAGGGTGGTTTACAATACTTGAGTCGAATCAGCTTGGAGGTTACCGTCCCCATCATCTAGTCAGGAATAACACTTTTTTCTTCATTTCTTACCCGATAACATGACTTTCATCTGAGCGGTCCAAGTTTGCTGAAGTGGAAGACAAACATAGTTGGCCATTGCTGTGGTATCGCCATGATGATCTAAATTGCCGAAAGACGTTCGTTTATCTTGGTTACAATTCAATTTTAGGTATAAATAGTCCTTATTCCAAGTTCAACTGCCTCGTTAAACCAATACAATAAACGAAGAAGTGATTGAAGATTTTTATTAAGTTATGTGAGAATGCAGCAACTAATGACAAATTTAAAGGTATTTTGTGACGTATGAATTTAGCGGTGGGGTGATTACTTTTGAGGATGGACAGCCTGTCACGTTATTAGCGGCCACAGAACTGTGTTTGTAATTATCAGGACCGCCTTGTGGAGAAACAGTTTTATTATTGCTTTCACGCAATGTTTAGTCACTGCTGTGGTATGGTCATTGTATGTAGTAATAACACTTAGATGTATCAAAAAGAATAACTCGGTTAAAAAATCGTGACTTATGTTATTTGAGGTATGTGCGAGAACAAAGTACTGTTGGAAAAAAGCAAACTCTCGAGTTTTACATGGTTCCCGCTAGGTAGCAGCAATGTGCGCCCACTTAAGATCTAGTAGAAATGGTGTCGAGACAACAGAACCCGCTTTATGTTCTACGTTTTGCGCAGTGTGGGTCAGTAATAACAGTTCAGCCTAACTTTGGTACTGGGTGTGGTGTGGATCCTCTTACAATACAGAGCATTAGACGATGGCATGAACAATTGCGAGAAACAGGTCGTTTGTGTAAAGGCAAATCGCAGGGCCGTCCCCAGGCGACTGACACGTCGAAAGCATCCGCCACTGTTACAGGGAGCACATATCTCTATCTGCTTGAGAACTTTCTTTTGCCACAGTTGGAGACTGATTCTAACGACTTCACATTTACAAAGAGGATGGGGTACCACCACACTGACATCTGGTACTGCAGGAATTTTTAAATGAAAATGACTACTAGTCTCCAAGGTCACCGGACCTGACTGTATGAGAGTATTTCTTGTGGGGATTCATAAAAGATTCTGTTTATGTGCCTCCGTTACAAACAACATGAATGAACTGAGATGTTGCGTAACAGCAGCTGTGCACACTGTAACTTGAAGACACGCTCGCTGAAGCGTGGAAACATTTTGAATACTGCACTGAAATGTGCCGTGCATCTCAAGGGGGGCATATTGAACAAGTATGGGAAAAAAATTTCTTTGTGTACGCTTATTATTTTCAGAAATATAGTCGTGTCAGATAGGATGGTTTTTTTGATACACCCTGTACAATACCAGGACAGTTATCTTGCTTCCGGTTCGGTTTTAGATATACAGGAGATACTACGCAACATGTTGCAAAGCTCGTAACCTTCAAAGAACAGATTAAGTTGGAAACATTGCACCGTAAAAATATCCCCCTTCAATCACAACTCTCTCTGACACTCCGGAAAATTATGCAACAGAATAAATAGTGTACTCACTAACGGCGGCACTTAACTGGCGATGTGTGTTTCAGTGATAACAAAAATAAAATGGTGTTTTTGGCTACAGGGGGCCAAATGTCCCAAAATACTTATGTAGATATGGCGGGAACTGAGTAGTCTATACGAGTATTTACGGCTCTCCAACACTGTCACATACAATTATAGCCCACAGATCGTTTTAATGAATAGGGTGTTTCTGGCAGATCTCGTGTGTAAAAATAACAATGCTTCAACTATGACTTAAGATTTTCCCACCGAATAATATTGAAGTCCCAAAAAATGTCATCGAAGCAATCGTTCGACACCAGGTGGTCACGAGTTGGAGGAGAATAGCACTTAATGCGTCCCTTGCCGAGAGCCGAACCCAGTCTTTCCGCCCGTGCGCCGTGGACAATGGCTGTGCTGTCGGGCGTTGCCCTGTCTGCCAGAGTAAAAACTTTGCAATGCGCTGCGTCGGGTCTGCAGGAGGAGCTTTTTGTTCCTCCCGGTTTAATGTAACGGTAACCAGCGCTGGATTCCATGCAACGCTTCGGTGTAATCCCGCATCGCTGATGAGGTTCTATCGTTTCCTTGATAATCCCACAAACGAAGATACTGAGTATAGACTTCAGCCTTCTCATCAAACACGCGACACACCCAGTTTCTACATGGCAGATATACTGAGGTGAGAGAAGTCATAAGATAGCGATATGCACATATACAGATAGCGGTAGTATCGCGCGTCGGAAGGTATAAAAGGGCAGTGCATTGGCGGAGCTGTTATTTATAATCAGGTGATTCATGTGAAAAGTTTACCGGCACGATGGGAGCTAATGGAGTTTGAATGCGGAACAGTAGGTGGAGCTAGGCGCATGGGATATTCCATTTCGGAAATCGTTAGGGAATTCAGTATTCCGAGATCCACAACCTCAGTGTGCTGGGAATACCCAATTTCATACATTACCTCTCACAACGGACAACGAAGTGGCCGACGGCCTTCACGTATCGACCGAGAGCAACGTCGTTTGCGTGGAGTTGCGAGTGCTACTTGACAAGCAACACTGCTTGAAATAACCACAGAAATCAGTGGAGGACGTACGGCTAACGTACGCTTCAGGATAGTGCGGCGCGCGTGCCTTTGCTAACAGCACGACATCGCTTGCAACGTCTCTCCTAGGCTCGTGAGCATACTGGTTGGACCCTAAACGACAATAAAACTGTCGCCTAGTCTGATGAGTCCCGATTTCAGTTGGTAAGAGCTGATAGTAAAATTCGAGTGTGGCGCAGACCCCCCACGACGTCTTGGAACCAAATTGTCAAGGCAGTGTGCAAGGGGGTGATGGCTCCTAAATGGTGTAGATAGTGTTTACATGGAATGGCTTGAGACCTCTGGTCCAAATGAACCAATCATCGACTGTAAATGGTTACGTTCGGCTACTTGGGAGACCGTTTGCAGCCATTCATGGACGTCATGTTCCCAAGTAACGATGGAATTTTTATGGATGACAATGAGGCGTGTCACTGGGCCACATTCGTTCGCCATTGGTTTGAAGAACGTTCTTGACAATTCGAGCGAATGGTCTTGTCACCCAGATCGCCCGATATGAATCCCATCGGACGTTTATGGGACATAATAGAGTGTTCAGTTGGTGCACAAAACCCTGCAACGGCAACAGTTTCGGAACTATGGCCGCTATAGAGGCAGGCTGCCTCAACACTTTTGCAGGGGACTTCGAACGACTTTAGCCCACGACACGTCGAGTTGCTGCGCTATGCAGTGGTAAAGGAGGCCCGACACTATATCGGGAGGTATCCCATGACTCTTGTAACCTCAGCGTAGTATGATGATACGAGTTGCATACAGGCCAACTCTTCATCAGCAAAGCTACCCATAGTTCTGTACATCTACATCTACATGATTACTCTGCAATTCACATTTAAGTGCTTGGCAGAGGGTTCATCGAACCACAATCATACTATCTCTCTACCATTCCACTCCCGAACAGCGCGCGGGAAAAACGAACACCTAAACCTTTCTGTTCGAACTCTTATTTTATTTTGATGATCATTCCTACCTATGTAGGTTGGGCTCAACAAAATATTTTCGCATTCGGAAAGAAAGTTGGTGACCGAAATTTCTTAAATAGATCCTGCCGCGACGAAAAACGTCTTTGCTTTAATGACTTCCATCCCAACTCGCGTATCATATCTGCCACATTCTCTCCCAGATTACGTGATAATACAAAACGAGCTGCCCTTTTTTTGCACCCTTTCGATGTCCTCTGTCAATCCCACCTGGTAAGGATCCCACAGCGCGCAGCAATATTCTAACAGAGGACGAACGAGTGTAGTGTAAGCTGTCTCTTTAGTGGACTTGTTGCATCTTCTAAGTGTCCTGCCACTGAAACGCAAACTTTGGCTCGCCTTCCCCACAATATTATCTATGTGGTCTTTCCAACGGAAGTTGTTCGTAATTTTAACACCCAGGTACTTAGTTGAATTGACAGCCTTGAGAATTTTACTATTTATCGAGTAATCGAATTTCAACGGATTTCTTTTGGAACTCATGTGGATCACCTCACACTTTTCGTTATTTAGCGTCAACTGCCACCTGCCACACCACATAGCAATCTTTTCTAAATCGCTTTGCAACTGATACTAGTCTTCGGATGACCTGACTAGACGGTAAATTACAGCATCATCTGCGAACAACCTCAGAGAACTGCTCAGATTGTCACCCAGGTCATTTACGCCGATCAGGAACAGCAGAGGTCCCAGGACGCTTCCCTGGGGAACACCTGACATCACTTCAATATTACTCGATGATTTGCCGTCTATTACTACGAACTGCGACCTTCCTGACAGGAAATCACGAATCCAGTCGCACAACTGAGACGATACCCCATAGGCCCGCAACTTGATTAGAAGTCGCTTGTGAGGAACGGTGTCAAAAGCTTTCCGGATATCTAGAAATACGGAATCAACTTCAGATCCCCTGTCGATAGCGGCCATTACTTCGTGCGAATAAAGAGCTAGCTGCGTTGCACAAGAACGATGTTTTCTGAAACCATGCTGATTACGTATCAATAGATCGTTCCCTTCGAAGTGATTCATAATGTTTGAATACATGACGTATAACAGACAATGCCAGAATAACAAACCGGAGACAGCACCGTGCGGTATTGTGAATGGAAACTTTAAGAGTAAGGTGGGCGTTACTATTAACGAACGTACCGTGAATAAATGGAACACTTTTGTTTCCATAGAACACACATAACTGGCACCTGTGACATTTGCATCGTTGTGTAGGTATTTTTGAGTGTAACACAGATACAGAGCTACATGAGTCAAGAAATCACTGAAATGCTGTTAGGTCTCTGTAACGAGTCGCCGGAGACCGCATGCCATACCAGAATATTCAGAAAATTTTCCTGAACAATATTCGAAATTTTCAGTGGAATTAGAGGTTACTTTGTGTATCATCCTGTATAATGTTTATCCCATAGAAATTTGATTCGAAATCAGTTACGTTTAATCTTCAGGGTAAAGTTTGAAGTAACCCTGCAGAAAAAGAGACATCCGGGAAAAAATAAACGTAAGTATGATGGTGTGAGCTGATATCTGCTTTGCGGTACCGGCGTGCAAATGTCAGTGCGTCGCCTTCCAAGGCGGACTGGTGCCCGTGACATGGCCAGCTACAGACACGCCCCGCTGCCGGCCGATGCCAATCTAATTAAGGGCAACGTGACTTGCATTCTCACGCGCATTACTCCAAGCTGAGAGTAGACACGCATACTGTGTCACGGAGATTCACCATCTCATTAACTACTCTGTTCTTTCCCCAGCTCCTCCGAACCTCTTCGGCCCGAAGTTTGAGACTCTGGCACACATTAGGCCGTAGTATGTCACGTATCTTCCTTCTGAACACCATCAAAGAAGTAAAAGACAGTACTCGAGCGCAGGTGTAGATGACGCGGAACGAACCGATGTCCTCCCTCTAAAGAATTCCGGTAGCGGCCGCCTGAAGTCATTTACATTGAAACCACGGAGAACCGATATCAAGATGGTTAGGTAGCACAATTATTCACATTCCTCGGTCTTTTTACCTTCCCGTGATAAACTCAGAGATAAGGCTAATTCCAGCAGCGCAACATTCCGGAGTGACGAGAGATTTTTTGTTTATGAAGGCGTCACTTATCATACTGGACGTGACCTTTGCTCTTCTGAGAGCCAACGTTCAATTCCTCACATCAAAAACAAGTGCTCTGCTCCTTCATAACAGGTTTTCATTACCATATGATTTGTCTCAAATCTGTATGAATAAATGTCGTGTATATTAGAAGCCGATTTAGTGACACTGTTCGAGATTTTGTTTCAGTTGGCTCAAATACGGTGGCTGCCAACTTTTATTGCGACGCTCTACCTGCTTTGTGTCTTCAGGCTGGCCTGTACGTAATCAGAAACTCAGGATTTTCGGCGGGATAGAAAGTATACATTCTAAATGCATGTTGACATCGAGTAAGTCATCGTCGCTAGGAAACTATGCCACTCAGTCCCAAAGCAACACTTAGAAACGGGTTGGTCTGGCACATACTGGACATGCACGAAGTGCAGTATCTTTCAAAATGCCAAGATAGTTTCAGTCACGTGACTATACGTGACTATACGCTCAGCATTCCTCTCATGTGAGAGGAAACGAGAGAGATCGGAGAGCATAGACAAATGGACTACAAAACCTATCAATTTTTCTTATTTTCAGAAACGTGGTCGTTTGGTAACGCACTACAGTATCGTGTAGTGGTAGTAACTGCAATGGCGAGAGTTCAGATGATGTGTCATCCTGTGCCTAAGAACCTTGGACGCAGTTACTGCTTACTAGTGCAGTTTCAGGATGGGCACAGTGAAGAGAAACAACCCTATGTAGTTTCAGTGTATTAGTTGCCCTAAATAACGAATTAACAGCGGAATTAGCGCAGCTACAATGGTTGCATTTTATGATCTAGTAGCTGTGACAGTGGTGGTAGTGGTAGTGGTGGTAGTAGTGGTAGTAGTAGTAGTAGTAGTAGTAGTAGTAGTAGTAGCAGCAGCAGCAGCAGCAGCAGTAGTAGCAGCAGCAGCTGCTGCTGCAATTCTAGTACAGGTAGGTGGGAAATAGGACAATGAAGTTCTGTAGCAGTATAAAGCCACTCTTATCTTGTCGCAGTGACATGTAGCAAGCAGTAACACAGGCGAATCGAAATCTATTTTTGTAAAGTAACAGCTTAAGCTCATGGTCCTCACCAAATTTATTTTTCTATCACAGTGTTTTGTCACGACGCGATTTCATTGTAAATTAGTCTACTAGCGAAACACATGGAACTGGAATGAAAAATGACGTTTTAATATGAAGAAACGTTAAGTATAAACAAGATTACAGCTCTTTACTAATTACGACTTACTGCATTCATTGCCTTACTTTTCCTTTCTCTTTTCCCTTCAGAACACCCAATATAGTATGTTCTACGAAGAATTACCTGCCATAAGTGCCGATGAAGTCATAACTAATAGTTTTCCATCGTAGAGAGAGAGAGAGAGAGAGAGAGAGAGAGAGAGAGAGAGAGAGAGAGAGAGAGAGAGAAACACAATATGACGCTCATTCAAGGCAAGGATTGCCGAAACTCAAATCCTATTTTACCATCCAAGATCTAAAAGCTTAATGAAAATTAACAAAATCTCAGAAAAAGTCAATGCGAGGGATACATACTCAAAGTTACAAGATAGGCATCCGGTTATTCTGCTTAATGACTAGATACTAGATATTTCTCATCAGAAATATTGGGAGCGGGGTCAGTGGCATGGAACAGCGAAGCACTCCTCTTGTTACCGTCACAGCCGCTCTGTGTGACGGATCCGCCGACCGATGCTACAACGCATCGGCTCGGCTGGCCCTGCAGTCAGCTACGTCACAGCCGATATTGTATGCCTGAGAGTGAATATTTGCTTTTGATAAAAAATGTCTAGTCGCCGTGATGTTCCAAGCTGCCAGTCATTGAAGCACCTGCGTAACGTACATGACGACCTTGGCAGAAAGTGTCAGTGCTTCTTTTTATGCAGAAAGTGTCCTTTCGGCATTGACCCACAAATGCTATTCATATATTCACACACAAATGCTCTGTCCGTCACATGAGTACATTTTCACTGACAATTAAGACGTCTCCGTCGCTTTATGACATTTTCTGCTTCGAAGTAACATCTTGTTCCTACCTGTTAATTTACTGTTAGCCACCTTCCGTAGCAATTTTTCTTAAATTTCCTCTTAAAGACTTAACCAAGACATCGTTAGATATGAATTTCTCTGCCATATTCGAAATAATGGGAATAAATGACGGAGCCGTTTTAGTTCCGCAAAACCGTTTTGTGTGGAGTACATCTGAACACTACTTCCACTCTCTTTGTCAAATGCTAAAGATAATCGTTGCGGTACGTGGAAAGACCACTGTTATATGGGACCAGTTTGAAACATACCGTATTGGGAAGTCAGGGGTCGTTCGTTATTGTGAAAATGTAATGTAGCAACCACCCCTAAATCTAATACATTTAGCTTGTGCTTTCAAAATGAATGGCGTTTCTAGAATTGGATTTTTAAAGGAAATTTCATACGCAAGTTTCTTTTCCAACTAGGTTCCCCTCTTGAGGTTGTGTTTACAAAGATTTAAGTTATATGCGACACACTGATCTGTGGACTCATGTAGAATTTCATGATTTTGTATTTTACTTTAAAAGAGTTTATCGACGTTAGAATTACTCGTATTACACAATAATTTGTAGTGCAAGTTTCACTATGCCCAAGAAAATTTCGCACAAATCTTACTCGAGGTATTGCCGAGTTTTCAATTGTGTTATTTTGTGAAAAGTTTGTGGACAATAACAAGCCTTACGAAAGATATCTACTATATTCTTGTTTCGTCAAGAAGAGACTCAGCAGTTTCGCTAAGAACGTTATATTTATTGCCTACTAGAAGGATATGGTCTGCTCTAGCCATTGGTTCATGCATGAATATTTTGGCAATTTTGTGCGTGTTTTTAAGACATACTGGAATGACCCTTTCTTTTAGCGGGAAGTATCAAGTGGCTATATGAGCCTTACGGATCGCTGATGTGTGCATGAACAGTGTAGTCTGTGTCAACGGTGTGAGAGTGGATATGGAATGAAAGCAACGGAACGGATAAAATCCATTGCTGGTACACAGCACCAAATGGAGTACAGAGATGAACGTGCCATTCCTACTGTCGGATAAATATCAACAGTATCGTGCACCTCACTTGCGACTGTATTCCTATACGTTTTGTCGCAGTCAATAAAACAGACGAGACCCCAATAACTGTCGTGGGGCAACTGTCGCGGTAAAAGGTCCACATTAACATTGTTGGCTCCAGTTTACGTCGTCCAGGAGAAGAGGCGCCGAATCTAATGCAGACCTGGAGTTCTTCATATAATTTGTTGTAGATACCAGACCTATTCTTCTTTAAATAAAATGGAAATCGTTGACAGCTGGATTTTGATAATTTTTCGACATGCTCGTACGCACACCATTCACCGTCGTATACTTCCAGGACTTTACGTTGTCTTAACAACAATATTAAACATGCCTGTTTAGCCACGAACACAAATACTATGTCTCTCGAAAATCCAGTGAATCCAGCGCAAAGGAACAATTTCCCGCAAACATCACAAAGAACTCTTGTCAATAGAGGTTCTCTAATCAATCGCTTGGCCGTTTAAGATCTGCTTCCTGCAGCCGAAGAACAACAAATCGATACGGAGAGTAATAAACAGCAAGTCACCCAATTTTATCACACAGTTCATCTACCAATGCAGAGAACTTGAGATCCACACCAAGACAGTAACACAAGGTATTGATGGCAGAGAATTGCAAGGCGCTGTCTCCCTGTCTCGTCATATAGTAAGAGATTTAAATATTTCGAACACCGAGGTCTGAATCGGGTACTTCGGTGTGGTGCCACCACACTAACAAGTCTAGGTGCCAACCGATTCTATGGATATGGGTTCAGTGAAATGAGGTGGGTCAGCGCGAAGACATGAGAGAGTACATAGGAGATTTTGTGTTTGGACCTGCCTGTTACCACACCGTTAATGAAACTGTCCGATTTGTCAGTGTAACAACGTCGACTGCCCTTAATGGACAGAGAACGGAGAAGAGTGTCCTATTTTGTCAGTAACAACGTTTCGGAGACGACAGGATATACTGTATGTGCACGCAGATGCTTCTTAACCAATTTCCAAACCAGCATTGCAAAGGATATTTGGAGTCGGGTACGTCGTCGCAAGGCCACGGATCACATAAAGCAAATGAAGTCGTGTTCACGTGGTTGCATACGAGTACATACATTCCTGATTCGCCGAACAGAAGGCATCCTATAGCACCTTGACTGACCCGCTGAACAACCCTATATGATTCCACAGAAAACGTCTTTGACTATATTGAACAGCCGATGAAACGTAGCAGTTGACAATCCTCAAAAGTCTATAGTCCTTCGGTATCTAATCATAAATAGGAGGCTTCAGCTGGACATGGTACACCGAAAGAACCTTGCGGTCACACTTCCTCTCCAAACTGAGGTCACTGTGGAGGCTACAGGCGTCGTTACACGGTATTAGCGTAGTACCTCGTGGGGGCGACAGCTGTTTTGTTCGATGTGCTCCATACCTTTCGCAGCACATCTCGCCGTGAATTCTGCCTAGCCATTTCTCTCTCTCGAATAGTAGTGCGATACCTCGATGAAATGGAGGACGTTTTAGGCAACTAATGAGACTAGCTACGTGGAAAGCAACTTCGAATTAAATTTTATTGCTTCATCTCTCTGGCTATAGATGAACGTGCCATCGACTGGAGGAATACTACACCGACAATGAGTTTTGGATACTGTTACATCCCTGCCGGCGCACCGATTTATCGTAACTGGACGATGTAAGCTTCTCGTGTGTCTTATGACGACGACGACACCACCACCACCTTCACCTAATCGTATTAGGTGGCTTACAAAACACTCGTCCGACCTATACTTGAGTATTGCTCATCAGTGTGGGACCCGTACCAGATGGGGTTGACGGAGGAGATAGAGACGATCCAAAGAAGAGCGGCGCGTTTCGTCACAGGGTTATTTGGTAAGCGTGATAGCGTTACGGAGATGTTTAATAAACTCAAGTGGCAGACTCTGCAAGAGAGGCGCTCTGCATCGCAGTGTAGCTTGCTGTCCAGGTTTCGAGAGGGTGCGTTTCTGGATGAGGTATCGAATATATTGCTTCCCCCTACTTATACCTCCCGAGGAGATCACGAATGTAAAATTAGAGAGATTCGAGCGCGCACGGAGGCTTTCCGGCAGTCGTTCTTCCCGCGAACCATACGCGACTGGAACAGAAAAGGGGTGTAATGACAGTGGCACGTAAAGTGCTCTCCGCCACACACCGTTGGGTGGCTTGCGGAGTATGAAAGTAGACGTAGATGTATTAGGATAATGAACTGATAAAAAATGTTAATCACTGGAAAGAAATGCTCGTCTGTCGACATCATACACGTATAGACCATCGGCGGCCAATGTGAATAATTATGAGTTACAATTCCCAGTGACAAAACAGCCGCCAGAGCGCGTTAGCGTTGCTAGTGTTTAGCGTTTCAGGGATGTCTCCTGGGAGCGAGATTTTTTGTCCGATGTGCTACGTTGTAATTTGCAGCTACGCCCTCGTATGATTGTTCCTGCGTTTTGTTGGAGATTATTATTAGTGACGCGTTTTCGAGGCAATATTGAAGTCATTATTTCAGTTCTGAAGCACGTTTTGTTACTATAGACAGGATATGAGGTGGTTTCGTCGTAGACTTAGCAATAGTCGAGGGACACACTGTCTACCATTTCATCATCTTCATTTTGTTTTTTTATCCGCGGGAGGTTGGAGTGGATGCTTTCCGGTACGATATCTGTTTGCAGGAGTCTGTCGCTGAGCGCTATGCGAACACCGCGGCGATCGCTGTTTAGGCAGCGGCGACGCGCTGACAGCTGGCGTAGCGAGCAACACGGTCGGCCCTTGTCAGGATGGAGGCGCGCCTGCGGACGTCCGATACAGTAATTACGCCCCCTGATGGGCCCGTGTCCACGGCGCTCCCTTGTTTTTTGGCTTCGTTAACGAGTGTGCCGCCCGGTCGCAATTCACAGGAAGCGGAATCCGGCTGCACAAATGCTGCCTCGCTAGCGGCACCGAATCACATTCGTGTAGTAACACCGAGCTTACGCCACCCTGCCGGGACAATACCCGCCCGCGTCGGACAACAGTTTTATTTTTGTAGCGGCGGAGCTTCAGCTATCAATGGCGTATAAATTCTGTCGCTTGCACAAGTTAACATTTGGTATGCACTTGCTTTGGACATAATGGCGATTGTACAGTAACTTCAGCGGCGTTCGAAGTACGTAAAGTTAGTCACTTTTGTTCGGTAGTATCTACAACTGCACTCCACAGGCGACCGAATGTTTTGTGTTGAGGGGTACGTACTGAAATGCTGACGTTCAGTCCATTTTCATTAATTATCAATGCTGGATTTTTCCAGGGTATTTTCGCAGTCCACCTCGCCAGGAATTTTGCCTAGTCGTTTGTCTCTCTAATAATCGTCTAATACTCAACTTGAAGGAAGACAACTTCTCACCCACGATAGCATTTGTAAAACCTGCTTTAGCGGTTTCGGTAAAGCAGTTACCATAATCTAACCTGTGAATAGTCAACATAAATGCAAATTATTTGGTTGTGAAAAATAACGTACAATGTCATAAATAAATGGAGTGAATTATTACTAAACGTACCTCCGTAAAGGTTAGTGCTAGTACCCAATTAGAGGTATAAGTGTACTTCATATCTTAATTAGATGGTTAATTTACGTAAGATGCATTGGTAGGTCAAAGTTAAAAACAGTATTTACAGAATGTTTCCCCAAATGCATCCATCCCACACTACAAGTCGCAGAGCACGTCAGTAACACAAGAACGCTACCGAAATGAAACGCGCTGAAAGTTACTAGAGTACATGTTGACATTTAGTGCCGCTGGAAGTCGCTTGTGTATTCGTGTCATGGTCAATTATAAATGTAGGTATGTAAGTTTAATACAATGTGGTAACTGGTACACAATCATGAACTTTTTTTAGCAGCTAAAAGCTAAAGTATTTTCTTGGAACAGAAAGAACGTATGTAACCATGAAGCGGTAAAACGATAACTTGAAAAAGACAACATGTTAAAAGTGCAACCTAAGTCGCGTATAAGGACGCGTTGTCTTTTTCAACTTTTTGTTTTATTTTTACATGCTTACATGTGCTATTTCTGTCCCAGCTTCTAACAGCTACAAAAGTTTATAACTGCTTACCATGATTAACATGGGGGGTGGGGGGCGGGGTGGGAGGGGATCAAACAGCTGGTCACCAGTCCCATCGGATTATGGAAGGATGGGGAAGGAAGTCGGCAGTGCCTTTTCAACGCAACAATCCCGAGATTTTAATCAAGCGATTTAGGGAAATCACGGGAAACCTAAATCAGGATGGCCGGACGCGGATTTGAACCGTCGTCCTCCCAAAATTGCATACCAGTTAACACATTTTTAGTGTGCAGCTTTCATGACATCATGTACTCGCCCTTTATATTCAATATGCGCTAGTTAAAATGGTTTGATACTTGCAACACGTAGAGAACATTTTAGAGAAATAACCAAACTAGGTTCGTAGACACCAACCTCTTATGGGATTTTCTTGCTTTATGAAACCAAAAATGAATGTACCGTTGACTAGGGCAATATTGCATCAGCAGAGGGTTTTGGGTTCTGTCACAACATGTTTATCCGAGTATTGATTTTTCTTAATTGCCGTTCATTTGATCTATGTCCTTAACCATTTGTAAAGAGGAAGGAAGAGTGCTTGAAGTCTTGTGAATGGAGAGTAATGGAGACGGTCTATTGCCTCGCACAGAAGCCAACGTCGCCTTCGTCTGATGCTTTGTACAAAAATAAGATTTGACGTCTTCTACTGTGAAAATGAGTCTAGTATCAACTGACGCGTCACATCTTGCGGTTTTTCTTTGGCGTCTATGCAGAAGACCCGATGATGCTTACTGGACATGCCGCTTCTGATTTTCACAAGTTAACATTTGGTATGCACTTTGGTATGCACTTTGCGTTCGAAGTACGTAAAGTTAGTCACTTTTGTTCGGTAGTATCTACAACTGCACTCCACAGGCGACCGAATGTTTTGTGTTGAGGGGTACGTACTGAAATGCTGACGTTCTGTCCAATGTCATTAATTATCAATGCTGGATTTTTCTAGGGTATTTTCGCAGCCCACCTCACCAGCATCCTACGATGTACCATCATCAAAGAACACTTTCAGCGCTTCTATGTTGAGGAATTAAGCACTGAATGTCTCATTTTGAAAGCTGAACATATGTCTAGGCGGGCGCTACCAGACCACAGCGATGACGTAGTCATCCTTCATTCAACTTACGCTGCGCTGGATTCACATCCGTGGAATGCAATAATGTTGCCTATCGAAAAGAAAGTCTGGTCAATTCATTGTTTTCCGTTTAAGTACATGAACCCAGTACATTTTTTTATCGCACTGTCAGTTCCGATTAGGTGGAGAACTTTAAATTCACTATCAAATTTTTAAGGTTTGCGGCTGCGTGACAAGTGAGTCAATCAACAGTTCCTAGATCAAGCCAGGACCGCGAGAATGTCCATATCGAAGAGAGTTCAGAAGACCGTGAAGACAGAGGAATCTACTGAAATGCATGTGGTGATTAAAGGCGGCAGACGTTTCACCATCATGGCACTTGCTTTCTCTTTTCCAGAGATTTCTTATAGTATTTAGGGTAAACGATTTATTTTAATAGGTAATGAATTCCTGAGAAGAAGGCATGGAAGGACAGGTATCACGTCAGAGTGTGTGAATAAAGACCATGACGACGAAATCTAGTACAAAGCGCGAATGAAACCAAGCTGTTTGCAGAGTGCGACATATGACGAGGTTCTATCACGGTTCCTGAAATGTGTTAATTAAAATTATTACATTATTATATTATTCTACTCTATTACTTTTAAAGTAGTGCTATTGCGAGTGAGTGCACCGGAGCCAGCGTTTCTTCCACTTTCGAAATCCGTTCTTGAAGCCTCTTTCTTTCTTTCTTTCTTACTTACGGTATTTCGTAAGTACTCTATTTCCGTTTTAATATCTTGCATTTTGTCAAATATTCGTCCCTCTTCCAACTTATTTTCAACTTTGGGCACAGGAAGAAGCCACATGGAACTGTCTGGCGAGTACAACAAATGAATAATTCATCTTGTTTCTAGTAAGAAATTCCCGATTATTGTAGGTCTTATGAAGTAATGCATTGCGACGGTGGTCGATCAGTCAGAAGCTCAGTTTGGGTTCCGAAGAAATGTAGGACCACTCTTTGGAATATTGACACACGACTAATCTCGGAAGAGGCTGAATAAAGGCAAATCTCTGTCTACAGCATTTGTAGATTTGGAGAAATCTTTTGACAACGTTCACTGGAATACACTTCAAGGTTCTTAAGTTAGCAGCGACGAAGTACTGCGAGCGAAAGCTTATCTCCAACTTACACAGAAAGAAGTTTGCATGTCTGAGTACATGAAAGGTAATCAGTATTTAAAAAGAGTGAAACGGCCTCTAGCCTATCCCCGATGTTGTTCAGTTTGTACGATGAGCAAGCATTGAAGGGAAGAAAGGGAAAATTTTGAAAGCAATATGAAGTAGAAATGAAAAAATTAGTAATTTGGAAGATTAATTAAAATGAATGAGTAGTATCTTAGGAGTTTTAAGACTAACATCAACAAAAGAAAAACAAGGATAATGGATTGTACTTAATTAGATCGGGTTATGGGAAGGCAACCAGATTAGAAAATGACACATTAAAAATAGTAGATGAGTGACTTCTTGGCCAGCAAAATAGCTGTGGTAGTCGAAGTAGAGAGGATATAACATGCAGACTGGCAATATCTAGGAAACCATTTCCGAAAAAGTGTTTGTCAACATGTATACATACTATAAATTAGAATCCCGACGCTTTTTTCTGCCTGTATGTGAAGGCTTATCTGAGGAACTATGGAAGGGATTTTGATACGATTCTCATTATATATAGGCTGATTCACGAGGACAGGTTCAAAATGGTTCAAATGGCTCTAAGCACTATGGGACTTAACATCTGAGGTCATCAGTCCCCTAGACTTAAAACTACTTAAACCTAACTAACCTAAGGACATCACACACAGATATGCCCGAGGCAGATTCGAACCTGCGACCGTATCAGCAGCGCGCTTCCGGACTGAGGCGCCTAGAACCGCTCGGTCACAGCGGCCGGCTACGAGGACAGGTTTGTGTAGCTCACTACGTATTGCAAACAATTCGTTTAGCAGTAGATACTTGGTGCCATATGTGCGAAATTGCGGCGAGGCACTGGTATAATAAAAAAGGAGCTGAAGACCGAAAAATATTCCATCATTTCTAAGCATGATCTGAATGAATGCTATTCTTATGATGTGAAATGTGATGTTTCTCAGAAAGCAAACAAATGGAGGAAACTGGCACTGCTAGAAGTTCTGGCTGTCAAACACCATTCACAGAATCCTGACCTAATGCTCATTGATCAAATACAGTTTAGTTGTTCTCCCTTGCTGAAGATGCAGCAATCAGTATTTATTTTTCTCACCACAAACTTGTCTTTTACACTGTTCAAAAATGTTCCTCGTCCACATTTATTGGCTCCTTCCTTCCTTCTATCCTCTTCCCTCCCCCTATCCTTGGGTGTTCTACACATTTGCCAGTCATTTTGTCCGTTTACCATTTTGACCTTACTTTTAATAATTTAATAATGTACTATATGGTTTATTTGGTCGTAGCTTCTTTGTGTGTTTCATTATGGTTGTGTGCTTCGCGTAGATGTATGTCGTACACGGTCACGTATCTTTGGGAAAACAATCTTTTTACAGCTATGAACTCTCGCCGGTGTTGTCTGTACTACCAGTTTAGTCTCATGTTGTCAAAGGGTGGCCCAAAAAGCCGGAAGCCGGTTCACAACCAACTGTAAATTAAATATTATTGTTTAACATCAACAATGTTATTTCAGTTTTTAATAAATTTAAGTGTTAGGGAGTTAGCAGCAGCTTTTGCTGCACAAGAATGCTGAAAATAGATGGGTAGATGGATTAACTAACGAGGAGGCACTGAATCGAACAGGCGAGTAGAGAAATTTCTGGCGCAACTTGGCTAAGATATGTGATCGGTTATTAGTACACACCGTGAGGCATCAAGGATTATCAGTTACGTAAAGGCGGGAATGTATATACGACCTCTCTCTTTTGTCTCATTTGGCGCCTTTTCTCTTGTGTCTGGACAGGTATTTGCAGTTTCATTGTTCAGTGTGTAGCTGGATTCAGTCCAAGAAAGTATTACGCCTTTCATGCGACGCCTAGTGTTAACGAAGATAGTCTACTTGCGTACCGTTACAGAACAAAATGATTTCTAAATCGATGGCGCGGACGCAAGTTAGTGTAATGTGATATTCTTTTATCCATTAGTAATAAAAGGGACAGTAAAACACGAAGAATAACCGCCACGCCATCGGCGACTGATATCGCTGCTGCATGGCAGTAGCGTACGGCACGGGGCAGCGCTGCACCCGAGTCACTGCTGAAGTACTGGTTGTTCGCGGTTTATTGTGTTTGTCCATGTTCGTCGACAAAACGCGTGTCGACGTGTGTTAATCTGGGATGCCTCTGGAACGGGCACGTAAAATGCAGCTTTGAATTAATTTTCATTGTAAGAGGGACCATTCCGATGATTTCCGTTGACTCTGGACGTCGCATGAGACATGTGACGAGCAGTACTGATTTGTAAAATGAAGAACAAACCGCCTTCAGTTACAAATTGCGTTTATTTACTGCACTATGCATTTGAGCCCTGGAGGCTCGTCTTCAGGTGCTTTTTAGTGATTTACATCATGTTTTTTAGTTATTTGCCTGTTGATATTACATTTTTGCGTAACAACATGGTATATTGTAGATCACTAAAAAGCACCTGAAGATGAGCCTCCAGGGCTCGAAATGCATAGCGCAGTAAATAAACGCAACTTGTGACTGAAGGCGGTTTGTTCTTCATTTTACGAAAGTAAAACAGTCGCGGACGAAACACTGAAAAACAATAGATAAAATTAAGTACTGATTTGGACTGACTGCACCTATACATGGCAAAAAAAAGTGCAGATATGTACCGAAACACTAGAGGAAATTGATATGATAACTTACGAAAGGAATGAATCAACCAAATTGGCCATGCAAACAGCGAACTTCACGACTATCAGCCCTGTGGCATTTACAACCTTTTAACACCAGACGAAGCAGAGATACCAACAATTTTTTTTTGTCCCTATCATATAGCATAACAGGTGTGCTGAGGGGAGTATAGGCCTGCTCTATCTAACTGTTTTTCAGGGGCTGTATGTGAGGATGGGCATAGTTGGGGTAAATGAGTTGTACACACGTGGTAATGAACAGAGTGAGGGGCTGGATGGGATAGTTAGGAAGACGGGGGAGGGGGGGGGCAAGAGTGGATGGACAGAGAGAAGGGTGGGAGAGAGGAGGTGGAGACAGGCAGATGAGGGGAGGGAGGGGGAAAGTATGAGAGGAGAGGAGAGGAGAGGGGAGGGAGGGGGAAAGTATGAGAGGAGAGGAGAGGAGAGGAGAGGAGAGGGGAGAGAGAGAGAGAGAGAGAGAGAGAGAGAGAGAGAGAGAGAGAGAGAGAGAGAGAACGGAGGCAGGTGGGAGATGTTTAAGGATAGCAGGCTGGTGGGAAGGCAAGAGGGGTCGGAGGTGATGGACAGATATGAGGAGATGGAATTAGAGGGAAGGGGTGAGGACGATGTGGGTGGAGGAGTTAGACAGAGAGGGAGAAGGAGATGAATGGAGGAGGAGGAGGAGGAGGATGAAGTGGACAGGAAGACAGGGACGGAGAGGGGAGAAGAGGAGACGGGTGCTATACGTGTCTTGATATGTATGTGGGCAAAGCTGTGCATTTCAAGCTTATACATATGTGGGGAGGCGGGGGATGGCAAAAATTGTGGAGGCAGACCAAATGTAGAACACAGTAAGTACATTTAAATGGATGTTAGCTGTAGTTGTTACGCAGAGATGAGGCTTGCACAAGATAAATTAGTGTGGAGAAATGAATCTACTCTTCAGACAGAAAACAGCAGCAGCAACAACCACCACCACCACTACCTTAAGGGAAAAGTAGTCTCTGGTGAAAAGTTGTGTGTAAATTTTGTAGGACAGCCTTTTACAGCCCAGTAAATCCAGTTCCTCGGTTACCCCATTCTATGCTCAGCAACTTCTCCCCAAAGCAGTTCTATCGGGCATGCAGGAGGAGGTGCGTAGCTTGGGCAGATAGGTACGGAGTAGGCAGCTGCCGTTCCCCCTCCCTAGCTTCAAGTGTGCATGCAACAGCCTAGCACCGCACAGTGGCTGTTGTGTCTGTCTGTGGCCGGCGCTGGCGTGTCACGGCGCTGACGTCACGCGGCGCCTGGCGGGATCGATGCCGTGGAGGGCCCTCAGCCGCCGCCCAAAATTTTATCGGCCGGATGTGCCGGCGCCGCGCCAGGCGGCCCTGCGCCCACCCCTCCCCCACCTCCGTTCCCCCGTCACCCTCGGGTTTAGGGGACGCGCCGGTTGCATTTGCATCTGGGCCTCCGTGCGGACGGTAAAGACCGCCAGCCGGCAACCGGCAGCCGCACTGCGCCGCCACGCGGTACAGTCACAGTCAGCGGCAGAGGCCAACTGCTACCCGCCCCCGGTCGCCCACAGGCACTTGTACTGAGCCGTCTGGACAGGACATTCAGGGCGTCGCCATTGTGCTATTGCCGCTGGGTACACTAAGTAAAACACTGGACTCGCATTCGGGAGGACGACGGTTCAATCCCGCGTCCGGCCATCCTGATTTAGGTTTTCCGTGATTTCCCTAAATCGCTCCAGGCAAACGCCGGGATGGTTCCTTTCAAAGGTCACGGCCGACTTCCTTCCCTAATCCGATGAGACCGATGACCTCGCTGTCTGGTCTCCTTCCCCAAACAACCCAACTAAGTAAATTCAAAATGCGAGGTGGTATCTAAAATCTGCCGAAATTTGAATGTTTTGCGCAAATGGTTAAGACTACTCTGAAATAGCAATAACTGACTTCCTACACGCTCTCCTTGAATCAGTGGCTCGGAGCTGAGTGGTTTGTTTAGTGGTTGGAGAGAGGGCTGATGATCCTGCTATCTAGCGCTGAAAATTCAACCCATCCTATTGCAGGGGAGCGTGTTTCCATATTTGTTTTTCCGCCAACTTGTAGTTTTGAGATGGCTGATCGTAATGAGCAGCGTGTCTGTAGCTTCGTTTTAAACTAAAAAAGAAAAAAACTGCTGCAGAAAGGTGCTAAGTGTAGCACACTTTCGCAGACAATGCTTCAACCTTCACTCTGAAGACTGGTACGAGCGTTAAAAAAGAGCGAACGTCGACTTATTACGGTTCCGATCTGCCGTTTACTGGCGCAGTATGTTGAAGAAAGACCGACATGATTCTGCAAAATCGGGGACTGGAAGTCCAAGACATCTGCCGTACTTCGCGAATAAGCTCTTATGTGTTTGCGTACTGAATTCTGAGACAAGAATGGAACACAAAATTGACACGGCTGCTTCAATACTATCAAAAGCTACATCGTGTCGAAGCCTCCAGAGAATTTAGCGACTGCTCTAACACAACCCGCATTTCATTTCGGACGTCGTCACTGTTACGGTGTAAAGTCAAGCGCCAGTCGGAAACGATAGAGAAGAGACGGCTGTGAGAAGACGTCAGGCAATCGCACGCTGCCGACCCCTCTCCAGGACAACGCGACAGCAGCGGTCCCTAAGTGGAGGGGACATGAGCGCCGCGACCGACTGGTAACGTCCCAGTTTAACAGCAGCGTCAACTCCGCTTGTATTTTCATGTAGCACGGACTTGCAGTTATCTATACTGAAGAAGATTCATTATTTCGTAGGTCGCCCTTTGCTTGCAACGCTTCTGTGTAATTGCAAAAGCTAAGTATTGTATCTTTTCTTTCTGTAGTAAAACACGTTAATACGATTTGTTTGAGTATTTGTCTAGCGAACCGAGAATGCAGGCTTCTTAGGCACCACTCACTTGTGCCGATCGTTGGGTTTATGGCTATGACCCTAAGACGTAAAGAGTTCGTCTTTCCTGCTCACAGGATCCATAGAGTGTTCTATTTCTTTGTTCCAATACGTGGAATAATCAATCGACAGTGCGATTTTCTCCTGTACAATTAACACGAAGCTAGCCACTGGGCATCTGCTAACTGTCATTGATATCAGAATCAATTTTTCACTCTGCAGCGCAGCTCTCTTGAGAAACTTCCGCAAGACTAGCACAGAGGGGTACAGTGTAGACATGGCTTAGCCACGTCGTGGGCTCAGCAATGTCTCCGCAGTATTCTTCCCTCGTGGAGTGCTGGTCTTGCAAGTTTCGCAAAATTTTCGATTGATCGTATAGAACAAAAGTTAATTTCTTTATTGGGGGGGGGGGGGGGGGGGGTGGTGCAGGGGCGGCGGCAAAACGTTTGTTAGCAGAGGCGGAGAATAGATCAATTATTTTCGGGAGGGTGAGGTAGTGTGTCAGTTTCATGCTGAAGCCTGAAACACATCTCGTCCGAAATTCGTGCCTACGTTCTTGCCGTCGGTCATAAATAACGCCCCCCAGAAAATTGCTGTGTCCTGTTTTCACTTTGCTGATTCTCGTAATCAGCCTTGCCCAAGCAAACGCCGACGGCTAAACGAAATGTGGCGAAAGACAACGTATTCGCGTTACTAATCAGTGACGTATGCTTGATGTACTAGCTGGGCAGAAACCAGTTTGTTGATCGTCGTAATAGTATGAATTAAGCTTGTTACCAGAAGCACGCAGCGACGTTTTATTTACGGCGCTAGCGCGCCATACAGCACATCTGGGTCACGTTGCGACAGTACCGGGTTGCGCTGTCTGTGGGTGCGTTAATTCCGCCGGCACGGCGGGCGGTAATGTGTGGACACCGCCAGTTCCTCATCGTGTCGCACGACTCCGTAGCGGCTGCTCCCAACGGCATCCTCTTCTCACCTGTGAGTCACCCACAGTGTGACGTTTCCTGTGCCAAGTAGCTGTTTGCGTGCTTCCACTTCTTGTCCCATTTTCCTCGTCTACGGGGCTGGTGGACACAAGCAATGGACACAAGATGCCGCTTGGGCCGCCATGGGTGAAATTGCGAAAGACAGCACTTCAAATAGATTACATTTATAATACGTAGGATAATATTTGACTCTGAAGGCAGTGGTGGCTCTTAACCACACAGTCAGAATTATTTTGTTTTCGGACCCATGTTTACTTCCTGCGAATGTGACATCTGTTACTACTATTTGTGATCCACCCTTTAGAAATTAAAATTTTACTATGACGTCTATAGGTAAATAGTTAATAAATTGTATGAGGCCATTTCAGTGATGAGGTTGTCAGTTTAAATTAGTACTATTGGTACCGTAAACAGTAATCGGTGCCTGATCGATTACCATTAAGCTACGCGGGGAGTGAGAGGGGGAGGGGAAAGGGAGGTGATGGGGTAAGGGAGGGGGCTGGAGGAGTTGGCTGGAGTAAGGGTCCAATGAAAGACAACCGATTTCTGAGTTTAAGGGGGAAGGAGCCGCAAATAACAAACCGCTTGTGTGGAGAAATCTTCTCGAACAGGTCCATCTGGCCCTCTCCCTGCAATGCTCATAGCTTTCTTCTTTTACCTCTACACTGACATTATACCTATTAACGTGAGACTTTCGTGCCTTTTGATAGGTATTTGCTAGTAGATTAAGTACTGAAAAAAATGGTTCAAATGGCTTTGAGCACTATGGGACTTAGCATCTGTGGTCTTCAGTCCCCTAGAACTTAGAACTACTTAAACCTAACTAACCTAAGGACATCACACACATCCATGCCCGAGGCAGGATTCGAACCTGCGACCGTGGCAGTCGCGCGGTTCCGGACTGCGAACCTAGAACCGCTAGTAAGTACTGAAATGCCTGCAGTATTTTAGTATGACTCGTCGGATTTGATCGGCTATGAAATCATCACCTGTACCAGCCTCCAACTTAGATTAGCACTTACCCCCAATATCATTGTCATTTGTATAGATTCCAATCTTTGTCTTTATCACTGCAGTTTCTGGCCTCTCTACAGCGTCCTCTAAGCTATGGAAGCTATTTTGATGTTTTTATACAAGTTACATCATCCTATCTACTCTTCAGTGCCTTCTACACATTCCTACCCTCATTTCTAATCAGTGCACTTAGTCGAAAACCTCATCTCACACGCTTCGACTGTATCTACTATATGATTCACATCCGTTCGATGCAATGCCCCCAGGCATATATTCTCAGCAATTTTTCCGAAAATTACTCTCTAAATTTGAAACTAATGGATTCCCTTTAGCACAGAATAAACTGTTCGTGTATGCTAGTGTACTTTTTATATCCACCTTACTTCATCTGTCAAGTATTACTGTGCTTCCATGGTAGAATCCCTTCACGTCTAATGAGGCCTCCAGTTCTGATGGTTATTAATCATCATCATCTAATTTCTGTTACTCACTGCTTTCCTCTTTCTTTGGTTTAGTCATATCCTGTGCTCATTATTATCTATTCCATTCAACAGGTACTCTAATTCTTCCCCAGTTTCATGGAGAATAGCTATGCCATCGTTGATGGCCTTTTATCCTGAATGTTAATCTTACTATTGAACCTTTTTTAAATCTGCTGTAATGCTTCTTCGCTGTAGAGATTTAACAGTAGGGGAGCAAGACTGCATCACTGCGTTAAAACTTTAATTGGGGCGCATATCGCTTCGTCCTCCATACTCATTGTTCCTGCTGGTACTGTTATATACTGCACATTATCCGACCTTCCCTATTCTAGCATTATCTGGAGAGCAAGATATGCTTGCAGAACACATTCGAAGTTATCTTAAGTCGTAAGAGACAACAAACCTCACGTCTTGCACGTTTCAGTAAAGTTAAAAATTTTGAAAAGGAAAGAGCCGTGTGAAATACCCTTTCACGAATAAAATAGTTGCATTGTTGCTTCAACGAGTCTCTCAAATCCATGCTGTGTCCTGTAGCAATTGGGTAACCGCTTACCTACGTATCAACGACGGCGGGCCACGACACGAATTACTCAATCCCATCAACAGGAGACCAAGCTGATTCCTTATTTCCAGAAGGCTTTTGACAAGTAGCTTGCACTCATAGTTTGACTGTAGACTATCGTGTTAGTTGTGCGACAGGTTTCATGGTCTCCTGTCAAAAGTCGGAGTTCGTAGTAATTGGCGGAAATTAGTCTAGTGAAACAAATGATAACAAGAGCTTTGTAATCAAGAGCTACCAGCGCTCTGCTGTTTCTAATCTATATAAACGATTTGCGAGACAATCTGAGCGCCCCTTTTGAATTGTTTGGACATAAACCATCTGTTTACTATCGAATAAGGTATTCAGAAGCTCAAAATGATTTGCAAAATATTTTTGACATGATACCTGCATGGTGTGGAAAGCCGAAATTCATCCTAAATAACAAACAGTGATATGTCCTCCGCATGGATATTTTTTTTAAGAAAAAAGAAAGAATAATTCGTCATATTTTGGTATTTTGGTTACACGATATATGAAGTCTAAAGACTGTCGGTTGAATTAAATATCTAGGGATAACAAATATGAAGAACGTGAACTGTATCTTTCACAAAGCAAACATTGTGAGGAAGGCAAACTAAAAACTGCATTTTACTGGTAGAACACTTAGAAGATGCAAAAAATCTACGGACAGGACTGCCTGCACTAAAACTGTCCGTCCTCTTCTGCGATACTGCTACTGGGTATGGGATTCTTACGAGACAGGTTAGTGGAGGACATCGAGAAAGTTCAAAGAGCAGATCATGTAGCATTATTGGGAAGTAGGGAAGAGAGTAAGGGTATTACAATGGAGTTGTGGTGGTAATCATTAAAACAATAGCGTTTTTCTTTGTAGCGAAATCGCTTCATAAAATTTCAGTCAACATCTTTCGCCTCGAAATGACAAAATATTTCATTGGCTCCCAAATGAATACGGAAAAAGCGCTATAGTAATAAAAGGAACAAGAACTGGCACGGGAAGTTTAGGGCGTTCACTTTCCCGTGTGGTATTCGAGTGTGGAATGGTCGAGAAACGATCTTTAAAGTGTTTATAAGAATCCTCTGCCGAACATTCGAATGTTAACTACAGAGTAGTCGCTTAGATGTAGACGGCTGTGATTCATAGAACGTCGGGTTGTGTCACCAGCTTCAAGAGTTGTTATGTACTCGGCCTTTGTTATTTAGTTACGCCATTCACTCTGTAAACCGAAGCAGAGAAACACGGGAGGCACGAAAGCTGGTGGCTAATCCAAAGAAGCAGAGTACGGCTACAGCCTTGTGCCGCCCGCACAGTGGGAGCACGCCAGGGAGCGCAGTGGAGAGGCTGGGCTGGCGCGATCTCCGGCGCGCCCCGCCTCCCAGCCGGGGTAACTGGATCAAGGCTGCGACCTCGCCGCCAGCTGTCTGGGACCGCTGCGCTGCCGCTGGCCCTACGGCGCAGAGGCTTCTGTAACGCACGACGTCCACTGTGTGTGGAACGTGCACCACCCCCCTCACACTCTGAAGTAAGATAGCTCAGAGCCCATCGTCGCAGAGGTGTAAGACGTTACTGGCCAGAACATCAGTGGCAACAAAGAATCCAAGGAAATAATTCTAGCTGAATGGAAACGTGTTTGGGACGCGGGAAGTACAAGATGGTAAGATGCATGGTTTTTCTCAAGCATCCCTGAAATACGTCAAGTGAATACTGTCGCAAACGAACTATACATGCGCCAAAGATGAACGACCAATAGATGTGAAGCGTGACGCCTTTTCAGTCGAATGCAACTTGTCTAGCGTCTGTCTGTAGACGCCAGTACAGCCGTGGATTTGATCTGTTTAAGATCTTTTATGTTCTTTGGCGGAAAAATGATAGATGTAATCAAATGGCAACGAACTGTAGTTAAGTTTCACATGAAACTTGGAAAAACTGCGGTTGAAAACCATCTTTAACTAAAATAAGTGTATGGCGAAGGCTGTTTATCACATACGAGAGTTTTTGAGTGATTAAAGAGTTTCTAAGATTGCCGGGAAGACTGTGAAGATGACTCACGCTCGGAACCTCCCTCAACCTCAGAAATGGGTGAAAATATCGAAAAAGTAGAAACGAAGTCCCTACCCATGCACTGGAAAGGCCCAACTTCACCGAGAGTGAAAAATTCTCGAACGAGCAAATCAAGATTCAAAGCGCAGATTTTCTCCTCGATATTCATGGAACGGCGTATCTTCACTCGCTGCCTGAAGGTCACACTATTAATCAAATTGCTACCTTGAATGTCTTGCTCAAATCCGCAAGAAAGTAAGAATAATGAACCGAATTGTGGGAGAGCAAGACAACGCACCGGCTCATGCCGCATTGTCTATTAAGAGGTTTCTACCTGAGTGGAACATCCCAGTATCGGATCATTCGCCTTATTCGACTGACCCAGCACCATGTGACTTATCTATTCCCCAAAGGTCAAATATCCACTCAAAAGAACAAGATTTCAGTCCATTGAAGCAGTGAAAGGAAGAGCGGTACGCGTTACCAACGACTCAGAGGAAAATCTCGAGCACTGTTTCCATCACTGGAAAATTCGCATGGAGCGTTATACGGATAGAGGGTAGTATATTGAGGATGACAGTAACTAATTATGTACGTTTTTTAAGTAAAATGTTTTACAGTAATAGTTCTATTATTTTAGACACACATCGTATAAACATTTCTGGCAGGACGTGATATCCCGTGTATTTGTGTAGGATTAAAAGGGTTGGGACGGACATACATTCAGCTGTTGACAAGTAGGCACACCTGAACATGGAAGGTACGTCTAGAAAGTTCGGTGCATTGTCTTAAGAAAAAGAAAACTGGAGTTACAAACGAAATATCTTTACTGGTCTTCAGAATAATCACAACATATTTGTGACGTCGGTTCTAAAGCTGTTTGAAAATATCGGCAAACGACTCTTGTGAAATCATGCGAAGCACCGTACTCACGTGTTCTTGGATAACCGCATTATTACACAAGATCAGGCCTGATGCTATCAATACGATCCGGAGACCAAGCGACAGTGGATGGCACGGTGTTCATTGTCTTCCTCACCTCTCTCGGACAGAATTTCATGATGGATCAAGCCATTCATGCCGAAACGGGCGACCAACATCGTCTTGATCTTGGATTTTGTCAGTCGAGTGCTTTTAGGAGTCGTGGAAGACGCCGAACACCATGCCACTGACTGTCGCTTTCTCTCCGGATCGTATTGGTAGTACCAGGTCTCACGTCCTGTAATGAAGTGGATATCGAACATTGCGTGACCACAGTGCTTCGAGCCATTCCACAAGGAGCGTTTGCTGATAGTGTCCAGAACTTTATAACCGATGTCAGAAGTGTGTCATAGTAATGGCGATTACGGTGAAGGCCGGTAAAGGTAGAACTCTGTTTTCCTTGATTTTATGAGACAATTCACCGAATTTTCAGACATACCTTGTACTTTGAAGATTATCAGTTTACTTAATTTAGAAAGGAAGTAAGACCTGATAGTGTACGTAGCGTAGTTTGCAATAAATAAACTGATAGTTCTTTGATATTCTAGTGAACAATATAATGAGGTGACTACAGTCATGGGATAGCAATATGCACTCGTGGAGATGGCGGTAGTATTGCGTACACAAGGTATAAAATGGTAGTGGATTGTCGGAGCTGTCATTCGTATTTAGGTGATTCACGTGAAAAGATTTCCTTCGTGGTTATGACCACACGACGGGAATTACGACTTTGAACGCAGATTGGGAGTTAGATCTTGACGATTTCGGAAATCGTTAGGGAATTCAATATTCGAGATCCACAGCGTCAAGGATGTACCGAGAATGCCAAATTTCACGCATTATCTGACACCACGCAGTGGCCGACGGCCTTCACTGAACGAGCCAGAGCTGTGGTGTGTGGCGCAGTCTCCATGGATTCAGGCTGGGCAAGCTGGTGGTGACTCCGTAATGGTGTGGGCTATGTTTACAAGGAATGAACTGTGTCCTCTGTTCCAACTGAACCGATTATTGGCTGGAAATGGTTATGTTCGGCTACCTGGAAACCATTTGTTGCCATTCAAGGACGTCATGTTCCCAAACAACGATGGAATTTTCGTGGATGATAATGCACCATGTCACCGGGCCACAACTGTTCGCGACTGGTTTGAAGAAAATTTGTTCTGAACAATTCGAGTGAATTATTTGGCCGCCTATATCGCCCGGTATGAATCTCGCCAAACATTTACAAGACATAATCGAGAGGCCAGATCGACCACAAAATCCGGCACCGGCAACACTTCCGCAATTAGCGACGGATACAGAGGCACAGTGGCTCAGTACTTCTGTAGGGGACTTCCAACGACCATGCTACGTCAAGTTGCTGCACTACGCTGGGCAAAAGGAGGTCCGACGTGATACAAGCAGTTGCCCCATGACTAGTCAGTTCAGTGTATAGCCAAAGTTAAACTAGATTAATATCAAAATACAAGAGGTCTTGAGCAAGAAAGACAAGACAGCTACAATCGAAACAGTTTATTAAGAATTAAAGACCAGCAAGTTCTAAGGACCACTACAGATGCAAAAACATCACTACGAGTTAAGATCAAGATCTGGCCTTACCGACGATGCGAATAGTCAAGAGTTCCGGAAGGTCAGTGACCAAAGATGTACAAACAGAAGACATTTGGGGGTGTGGTCAGGTTCTCGGTGCCGTGCTCTTCCGGAATATACCACGGAGAAATGAAGAGGTTTCTGATGAGTCCAGTATGGATGCTGTGTTTGACGCTGGTACAGAGCCACTCCAGGGTGTAGAGCCAGCGATGTGATACCACGAAAACTTTCCGTATGACACAGTGGTCATCTCACGCTTAGAGAAGGATTTCCAATGGACTCGATAATATACTATTGGACTGAGTAAATCAACGACAGTGTGACTGCAGTAATATAATGTATAGCTATAGTGAGTGGTTACACATAGGATCTAGACTGAGCCGTTAAAAAATCAGGAGTACCAAAACACTAACTGCTCCAGAAATACTGGGTCGTAACTTCTATATAAAATGGCACACCTACTCTAAGTGTTGTAACCCTGATATTTAGTTTTAAGCGGTTAGGTGGTACGTTCTTACAATAGATATTCTATCTGTGGCAAGTTTGTTCAACAACGAATAATGATTGCGTGAATGCTTACTGGAATATCTGTACAATTACGATTTGCGTTGCGCAGCATGCATTACCTATTTAGTCTTGCAGGTTTAGTTTGTAAGCAGCAACGAACGAACGAACAGACAGACAAAACAAACACATAAGTAAATAAAATTTCTGAGAGGGAGGAACTCGCTGCTAACGTGATGGAAGAAGGAATGGGTGTCATATGGAGCGTGCAGGTGATCCACCATTAGATTTATAATGCGACGAATCATTGCACGACCTGCGATCAAACAAGGCACTACGTAAAGTGCTACCTACTCTGTTATTCAAATTAGTGTGTAGAATCTATTGCAACTGACACATACCATCAGACTTTCCACAGTCACGAAGACAGGAAGAACAAATAAATCCGAGAACTATCACATAATCAGCTTAACAGCTCACGTATCCTATCTACTGACCAAAATAATGCACAGACTAATGGAAAAGGAAATTGAGAATCTTTTACGCGACGTTAAGTTTGGCTTTAGAAAAGGTTAAGGCACCAGAGAGGCAGAGCCGACGTATAATTTAACGGTGGACAGATTTAAAAGAAGTTTTAGACCCATCAAAGCTGTACGACAATGTTAAATGGTGCATGATGATTCATCTCTCAGAAACATACGTGAAGGTAGCGTACTACACAATATGTAGAAGAACACGGAAAAATAAGAATGAAAGACATAGAAGTGCTCCGATTAAAATGGGTGTAAGACGAGGATGTAGTCTCTCCTCTATCGTTCAACATATACATCGGAGATGCAATACTGGGTACAGAAGTCGGATCGAAGTCCAGGTTGATACGATGTAAATAAGTTCATGTGACTGTGAAAGAAAGGAAGAATTACACGACCTGTTGAACTGGATAAACTTACTACTGAGCGCAGAATATGGCTTGAGAGTAAACTGAACACTGACCGAAGTATTGCGCATCATGATCATGAATTTTGGACAAAGGTAACATCGAAGTTCGGGACTACGTTCAACCTTGAATGCAAATTAACACACGACGAACGCAGCTAAGAAGATATAAGAAGCAGACCAGCAAAGATGAACACGACAATCTATTAGTCTCTATTAGTAACAAATGACGTTTCCATACCCAGTTTTTTTTTTACTTACTTTTGCCGTAACACGTTTAGACCATTTACACTAATTCTTAAATGCCTACTCTTATGTCTCGTGCAAAATGTTGGCTGCCAAGCTGTATGGGTAACATTTTTTTTATTGGCTGGCTCACAACTATTAAAGAAGCGCTAAACGTAAAAAAAATTTCACTCAGCAGAGCAGCAGTGAACACATCTTAACGCTTCAGAGAGTGGCCATCTGGGTATAGAAAATGACGGATTCGCACAGTTACCGAAAGATCGGTTTGGTATATCCTTCAGGAGTGACCACGAAATGATTGTCCGGAATACAGGTATATCAGAGCGATTATCATACCAGACAGTTTGTCATGAAACTAAGGAAGACTGACTAATATTACCGCCTGCTATCTCAGAAAACTCAAGAGGAATAGCGAACGCCTTATAATAGATCGAACTGCCGAATGCTAACCCAAAAGCAGGAAAAAATAGTGAATTACTTATTATAATTTATTTTTGCTTAGTTTTGTTATTTACTGATTTGGCAGCCTTTTCTGTTTCTTAATTTCTGCGTCCATTTTCTTGTTATATTTTATGTCATGTACATTGCAGTTTTTCTGGTCACTCCAGTTTAAATAAATTAATTTATTTGTTTGGTAAATCTCTGTCGCTTTAAAAGCATTAGCCAGTTTGGAGCCGGAATTAGAGACCATTAAATACCGACTTAACGCCCAGGTATGCGTGAAACATGTGGAATTGGTCTGCAATAGCTATGATGTGTGTCACCCATACAGAGGCCAGCAATAAATAAAAGATTAAAAAGGAATCAAGTCTACGCGGGGCGTTGTATGTACCACGTCTCAAATCAGAATTAGTGGCGGCGGCCGTCGGAAGAGAAGGCCAGGCCGTTTACCGCCTGGAGAGTTTATGGTGGGCAGTGTCGAGGACACCCAGCCCCGTGTTGCAGCCAAAGGCCACTGGAGCCCGCCACCTGGAGGCCTCCAGCGGGGACACTGTTCCCTACAGGGCTAAGGATGCTGCAGGTAATTGGGCGAGCAGTTCGTTCCCTCTGCACGTAGTCCAACAACTGAGAAGATGTACGCAGTTCTGTAGAGATGCTTTCGCGTTACCATTACTGCTGAAAGTGTTCAGCGTGGTGCACCTTACACCCTTACTTAGCTGGAGAGAAGGTTGTATGACACGAGTTAAAAATTATTCCTGGGTTAGAAAGAATTCCTGTGAGAATTCCGTGCTATGTAAAGACCTTTTGCCTTTCACTACATGCGGGCAGAAAGCATTTGCAGGTAATAATAAAGGTTCGTGGTACGGCTCAATTAAGAAATAGTGAATGTCGTAAATTTGTGATTCAGAATATGTATCGAATGCATCACTATCCAATATTCGGTTATGTTCTATTAGCGACTATGATTTTCTATTCAGTGTAACACCATACCGTTTATGCTGCTTCATGTATGAAGTGTTGTCTCTTTACCGACCGAGGTGGCGCAGTGGTAGCACACTGGACTCGCATTCGGGAGGACGACGGTTCAATCCCGCGACCGGCCATCCTGATTTAGGTTTTCCGTGATTTCCCTAAATCGCTCCAGGCAAATGCTGGGATGGTTCCTCTGAAAGGGCACGGCCGACTTCCTTCCCCATCCTTCCCTAAACCGATGAGACCAATGACCTCAGTCGCTGTTTGGTCTCTTCCCCCGAACAACCCAACTCTCGTCTCTTTCGTACATCAGGAAACAAATATACGAAGATAAAATATAATAATTACATATCATCCAGCGATTGTGTTCCTTCACATCCAGAACTTTGTGAACAGCTGATGTCAGTAACTAAGAAAATCGGTAGTAATAAGACGAAGGCGTAAGCTGCATGATAGTTAACAAGTGTCAAAAAATGAGAAAGGCGTATATTTCGTCATATTATATGGTATAACTTATATCTCAGTTTGCATCTGGACTCATTATTGTATTGAACTGGGGACCTAGAAACGACGGAGAGGCTTTCTCCCCGCCGTAGCCCTCAGTGGTTCACAACAGGCCACAGCAGCCCACAACCGCCCCACACACCGAACCCAGGCCTATTCTGCGGTTCGGTCCCCAGTGGACAACCCCCACTCCTCCGCCCCTCCCCGGGAACGTCTCACATCAAACGATTGTAACCCCAATGTTGTGCGTGGTTGAGTAATAATGGTGTAGGCGTACGTGGAGAAAGTGTGTGCGCAGCAATCGCCGACGTAGTGTAACTGAGGCGGAATAAGGGGAACCAATCCGTATTCGCCGAGGCAGATGGCAAACACCCTTAAAAACAGTCTACAGACTGGCTGGCACACCGGACCTCGACACTAATCTGCCGGGCGGATTATTGCCGGGGACCGGCACGCCTTCTCGTACGCCTATTCGGGCGGGTTTTACTCCTTAATATACAAAGCAACGCATTATTCTTACCGGACATTACAATATCGTGATTATTGTATTCAATGTGGGTCAGAGTGATCTCTGCTTTTTCTATTTAGTAAGTTGTAAAATAGGAAAAGAGGGAGGTAAACTGCTGAAGTACTGGCATTTGAAAGGTAAAACTAGCACCTTTTAGTTGACTACTGCCTCGAGGTGACGAAATGCTCTTTTTTCTACAAAACAGCTCAGGTTGTTGAAAATGCCATATGTTTCACCAAAATCGGTTTACTGTTTGCATTTGAGAAAAAGTCTTGAAGAAGGGATGAGGAAACTGTAATTAGGATCTTTTCATTGACGAGTTGCGTTTGAGTGGTGGGAACAAGCACACCTGAACACAATCTCTCAGCATCTCACTAACTCTAAGACTACCACGTCAGTTGCCAGGCATTGTGCATAGAAATGAACGCAACGCTCCAAGTACAGTGTCTTAAAGACTTGTTTATTTTGCACCTGCCAGATATTTTCTTCCTTGTGCAAATGAACGCTTATTTCCTCCAACTTTAATGTTTGATATATACAATAACGTAACGAAGAAAGCTCAATGGAGTTTTATTTGGTGAGTCTTTCTGCGTAAAAATACATAAGCAGAAATAGTGTTTTGTTGACCTTCATTTTTTATTTATATTTGCAGACTAAAACAACGAATTAAAATTTGTACGAAGGTTGGGATTCGAACCCAGGTCGGCTGCTCACTGGGCAGATGCGCTAACCACTACCCCACCAAGGCACAGTGGGTTTGCACAGTTGCACGGTCTACTCTACTATACCCCCCTCCTCAATCCACATTCCCGTTAACGCTTCAGCCCATTTGGTAGTTCCCCTAAACTCAAAGCAAATTTTCATTCTTCACATTGGTCTGTATTTATACGTAATAGATGTTTGAGACTTGGAAAGGTCTCTGGAACGAAATAGTTTTATTTGATTTAACCTTCACTGTAATGTAAGAGTTGGCCAAAGCACTTCAGCCACCACATCCTCCTCTCCTCACACACACAATGAAAACTGTGTAACTGGAATCTGTGCTCAGAAACAGGGAAACTGGTCATTTTGAAGACAGTTGACACGAACCCAAGTTCTCACATATGCTACGCCGCACTATTTCCTTGGCGCAGTGCACTTGTTTCGCCTGGAACAGCGCGTCCTACTGGCCAAGTGCTCCCCTTTTTACAGCACCCACCCCCCACGCGCTGACACGAAGCCTGGCACAAAATAACGAGCCTGCCCGGCGAGCAATAAACGCCGGCGGGCGCAGTTTTGTCCGCCAGATGGGGTGCCGGGAAGCCCCGCAAAGCAGCCGGGACAGTGACGAATGGTGGACCCGCACGGTCCAGCGCAAACTGGCAAGCGCGCTCCTCTGAGGCAATTACTGTCACCCCAAGGGCGGCTCGGCCCGTCTGCACGCTCACGCCGCAGTGCCCTTCTCCTGGCACTCGCTAGTCGCCAAGCCCAATGCATACCTAGCAGCTCACAACAATGGCCAGCAAACGGTATGCAGCCAACGACAACGCTCTTCTCACACCAGCAATTGGGCGACTGGTGTCTGTTGCGTTTCTGATGACTCCTAACGTATCTGGTCCTGTATCCTAACGTACGAATATTAGTAGATCTGTACCAAATTTTTTGACTGACTCTTGAGGTGGTACAAGGAGCGCCGCCACTGGGCAGTGGACGGCTGCAGACGAGTTATTGGGAGTACGAAATCACGCTAACCCTGCCACAGTTTGGGTTTGGCAAACTCTTAGGAACGTTACCTTCCATTGTGTCTAGTGCCAACAGTGAAGTAAGTTGGTGGTGGTGGTGGTGGTGGTGTGTTTCGTTGTTAGGTGTGGTCGCCTAACTACTCTTAAGAAAACGCTTGATACAGGACACGAACACATTTCACAGTGTTGTGTAGTGTGTGCAGTAGAGGAGGAATTCGGAGACAATGACTGTCAGGATGAAGGAAGAAATCCGATTTCGCTCTGAACCCTAGTATCTAATAACATTACTTACTCTGATTTCTGCTCTTAGGGAAGAATGGACTGCCATTCCTCCACAGACATTCAGTCACATCACTGAAAGCATCCCCAGTACAGTTCAAGCAGTCAGACGAAGAGTACGCACATCCCATACTCATGTCAATAACAGATGTTCGGATGTTCAAAAAATGTTCAAATGCGTGCGAAATCTTATGGGACGTAAACTGCAAAGGTCATCAGTCCCTAAGCTTACACACTACTTAACCTAAATTATCCTAAGGGCAAACACACCCATGCCCGAGGGAGGACTCGAACCTCCGCTGGGACCAGCCACACAGTCCATGACTGCAGCGCATAGACCGCACGGCTAATCCCGCGCGGCGATGTTCGGATGTTTCTGGTCAGATCGTACCCGTAACATAATGTCTCGTGCGCTAGCAGCGTCAGGCTTCCCTCTGCGGACGCATGTGGAACTTCGAAAAACAGTCGAAAGAATGTTCCAAAGTTACGGCAGTATCGGCGTTTTCGAATCTCCCTTTCATCTGCTACAAATGTATCTCGCCACAGCTCTTTGCATATAGATTGCGTACGCGTGAATAGCCAACACAGCTGTTGACCGGGCGGGAATGAGGCAGTTGTTTGCCACGCCCAGAGCAGGGCGAGGTGGCGGGCTGTGCCCGTTGACTCGCGACCCTGAACTTGCCTCAGTGTCAGCCCAGAAAGCCGGAGCCTGTACGCCGACCGGATCTGCCGGCCGGGCTCTGTTGACACTTCTCCGTCCACACGCACACGACAGGCACGCCGCCTGTGCACACGGACAGCAAGCCGATAAAGGAGGCCGGCGGCTACTGTGCAGAGCTATTTGTGACGTCTCTGACAGAGCTGGTGCAAGTCACGTTTCGACAAGTTGATAAGAGATGGAGGCACTACGTGCGGATTTGTATCGCACCGTAAGCCACCAATAGTGTTCGTAATGTTTCGTAGAGAATTTACAGGAATCGATAATGATTGAAATCCCATCCGGCTAGTTAAGAAGCTCCGTATACCTGACCAGTAAGCGCCCTTCGCCACATTCTGGCCTATTTCAGAGTACTGCATAAACAAATATCCGAACTTAGATAAGAGCATATTAGTCCTCCAGAACACTATAGACCTCAGTGGTTTTTTTTTTTCCTCCTCCTCCTCCTCCTCCTCCTCCTCCTTCTTCTTCTTCTTCTTCTTCTTCTTCTTCTTCTTCTTCAACAAACCTCAGGCGTATATCTTGGCTTAGTCTTCCAATATTCGGGTTGTTAACCTCACAGCCACTTCCCCCTCCAGTGTATGGTAAACCACCGCAACATCGGAAGAGGAAGTACTACAGTCCCGTACGCACGCCAGGAAGATGACATGAAAACACTTCAAAATCAGTAGGCCAGAAACGACATCAATGCAATTACCACGGAAACATCTAACATCATTGGCTTCCGAAGGACCTTGTCAACTCCATCGTACATCGCACGCCATTTACATCTAGAAAATGCCCCACCAATTAGTACGAAACATACTAACAAACCATATGCGAGCAAACTAAGCCGCAACACACACTCTCAAAGTCGGAATTTCTAATCTGAATTCCAAGCGTGTGCATGGGAACGCATTTTTTAATTATGGACCACTGCTGATCACTCAGTCCCGACTTGATATACACTTCACTTACAACATCCTTCCAGACAAAAGGGTATCTAATGTCCCTCCTGCACTCAAGAGGGCTGCTGCCTCCAAGCTACAAACCACGCTACGAATCTGTTTTAGCATTCAAGTTCCCCAGCCAATCAGCCTTGCTAAAGGCTTGCCCAAGGAGCACAGTTTTTGGGAACAACCTGTCGAATTTAAGAATTCATGGATAACAAATGCTAATTTTCAGTACTGTGTTTTCTTTGACAAGTCGTTTGGCTTGGCTCAGATTCGCAGTTGTGACAGTAAGAACAATTGTTGCAAGATATAAAAAAAAAATGTTTACCATTGTATTCAATATGTTTGCTCTTGCGTACATACAGCCAGCCAGCCAGTCCCCCCCCCCCTCCTCCTCCTCGTCCTCGCACACACACACACACACACACACACACACACACACACACACACACACACACACACACACACGCACCCATGCGAGCGTAACTCTGAAGCTTTGCGTTTGTCGTACGTATGTTATTTTCAGATGAGCTGTAACTCCTCTCAGGCTGCAGCATGTATCAGGGCCTGCAATTTTATATATCATTTACATTCTTACTCTTGTGAGAAGCAGGCGGATTTCTCTATCGTATTCTTTCAGTCTTAAGTGTGCTTTAGTCTGTTGCTATACAATTCTTACTTTTATATTTGTAATTTGTGTTTGTGTTGGTGGTTCGCGGGCGCTACATTCAAGCAAACAAAAATTTATTTAATCTTACACGCACAGTTGCATGCATTCACAGTGAATCCGAGATTTTAGCATTATTATAGTTCATAACGAAACTTGAAAAATCTATTGTCCGTGACTAACATATTTAGTGCAACAGGATCAGTCTGGTTTGTTTCTAATTCACTTTATTTTTATATTTTTTAAATTGCCCGATCCAAAGACAACCTACATAACAAAAATTGCGACACTTCTCTTATCGATTTGGTACATGTACGTACTATTAATAATCGCTTTACGAACATCTGTGAGTGCACTATTGTCTTTGTTCACACAGTATTGAGGTTAAGCACTTGTCCTTGGCCCTTACTTTGGTACGTCAGTGGAACACAAATCCACTCGACTTCTGCAGCTACTGTGACTTCTGCTCACGGCAGTGGAAAATGCTACGCTGTGCCGGGGTTCAGATTACACTTTGAACTATAGGTGTCCTAATAAGTTATTCCTTGCTGTGAGGTAGTCAAGGTCATCCATACTCTGACAGCAGCTTGCCTTCTTGATGCCAACTCATGCCGAGTTCATCACGTCTAACCCCATCTAATTGACGACTGGCGCTTTAATGCGTGACGTTACAGCCATATGATTCACCACAGAAAAAAAATTCTTGTTTTCCATAGACAGACTGTATTCTCAGACGAATCGCGTTTATCGTCAAAGAGAAGTAATCTCCTGTAGCCAGTATTGCGATTGCTCTAACGTAACGGGTTAGAATTGAACACCATGAAGGTGGCTGATACACTATGTGATCTAAAGTACCCCGACACCTGTCTGAAAATGACTTACAAGTTGTTCGTGACGCCCTGCATCGGTAATGCTGGAATTCAATATGGTGTTGGCCCACCATTAGCCGTGAGGACAGCTTTCACTCTCGCAGGCATACGTTCAATAAGGTGCTAGACGGTTTCTTGGGGAATGGCAGATCATTCTTCACGGAGTGCTGCGCTGAGGAGAAGTATCGACGTCGGTCGGTAAGGCCTGTCACAAAGTCGGCGATCCAAAACATCCGAAAGGTGTTCTGTAGGTTTCAGATCAGGACTGTTCAGGCCAGTCCATTACAGGGATGTTATTGTGTAAACACTCCGCCACAGGCTGTGCATTATGCTTGTTGAAAGATGCAATCGCCATCCCCGAATTGCTCTTCAACAGTGGGAAGCAAGAAGATGCTTAAAACATCAATGTATGTCTGTGCTGTGATAGTGCTAGGCAAAAGAAGGGGTGCAAACCCCCTCGATGAAAAACACGACCACACCATAACGCCACCGCCTCCGAATTTTACTATTGGCACTACACAAGCTGGCAAATGACGTTCACTGAGCATTCGCCATACCCACTCCCTGGCATCGGACAGCCACATTGTGCACGCGACACAACGTTGTTCCACTGTTCAATCGTCCAATGTTAACGCTCCTTACAACAAGCGAGCCGTCGTTTGGCACTTACCGGCGTGATGTGTGGCTTATGAGCAGCCGCTCGACCATGAAATCAAATTTTTCTCACTTCCGGCCTATCGGTCATAGTATTTTCAGTGGATCCTGATGCAGATTGGAATTCCCGTGTTATGTTCTGGATAGATGTTTGCCTATTACACATTACGACCCTCTTCAACTATCGACGGTCTGTTGTCAGTCAACAGACGAGGTCGGTCTGTACGTATCCCTTCACGTTTCCACTTCACTATCACATGGGAAGCAGTGGACCTAGGGATGTTTAGGACTGTGGAAATCCCGCGTACAGACGTGTGACAAGTGACACCCAATCACCTGACCACGTTCGAATTCCGTTAGAGCAGCGGAGCGCCTCATTCTGCTGTTTAACGATGTCTAATGACTACTGAGGTCGTTGATATGGAGTACCTGGCAGTAGGTGGCAACACAATGCACCTGATATGAGAAACGTATGCTTGTAGGGGTGTCCGGATACTTTTGATCACAGTGTAACTTGCTACACAAATAATTTGACTTTTTTAAACCATTTACGAACTTACACGGCTCGTAGTAGTTACTCGACGTTATCCGTTATCTATATAATGGGGCCATTCAAGCTGAAGGGATCAAGATGTCACTGGAATCGCGTCGTCAGCTACGTTAGATTTATGAAAGCAGACTTCTGGGATTAAAATACTCGTCTCTACAGTTTATTATCTGTCAATCTTGATGGATTTCGGTGAAGGCAGTATAATAATAATAATAATAATAATAATAATAATAATAATAATAATAATATTCCGCGGTCTGTGTGTATATGCCCAGAAACAAAAAAAAAAAAAAAAAAAAACAAAAACGCGTGTTTTTAGGAGAGAGATTTCAAAACAATTTCTGGAAAATGTGTATGTTTCGCTATCTGGTACAACCCATAATATTTTACTGCATAGACTGGCCATGCTTTGAAATGGAAGCGATTGAACATATTAATACATAAATGAGGAGGAGGAGGAAGACGATGGGGGGAGAGGGGGAGGGGGGAAGAGAAATGCACTACAGTTTAAATTTCGTGGGACGGAAGACTATTACCTGATAATCTACTGAAAAATATTATTTAAGTATCTATTATGCACAGTAATATTTCATCATGTATTAGGCAGGACCCCCTCGATCCACCGTCCCTCGCTTTCTCGGCTACTACTTTATGATGAACACTTACAGTCTGCCGAAATCGATACATTTGCTATGAAGGCGAATTACCTGTACTCTTCGTGCCGTAAGTGTTGTGTACGAAAGCTAGTTTCGGGTACTTTCATTTCTAATGCGAACGTACCGTTGAAAGGTCTCATCTTTGAAACGGTGCACTTTTGCTGCCAGCTATTTTACTTCGTCTCCCCCATGAGCCGAACTTCACACCCCTACGTCTGAGTTTGAATCCTGTTTATGAGTTTAAAATTTGAAATTCTGTTTATTGCGCAACATAAAAACCCAAGTAAATCCTGTTGTTTATATAATTCTTCAAGGTGTATGAAATGTCGAGGCCTTGGCAATCAAAATGTCCTGCCCGTTCAAAAGGGTAGTTGTTAATCACTAAGTGGGGTCTCGTGAAGTAATTTCCAGCAAATGACTTTTTTTCTAATCGGTATATTGAAACTGTTCTCAGGGCTGAGAAAGTGTCTTTGAAGATGTGCGTTCAGCTACATCTACCTGACTAGAATTCACATTTAAGTACTTGGCAGATGATTCATCTAATCTCGTATTATGCTTCAGTCTTCAGAAATAGAAGCGTTGAAATTGGATCTAGACTGTTTGAATGTATAACCAGTGAAAGTTAACTTCCGTGAGCGTATTAAGAGATTGATATACAGGCTGTCCCGCCTAAACTTTTCACCGCCAATATCTCTGTAACTAAAACAGATTTTGGTGAGCGGCTTTCATGGATATGAATGTACGGCAGGGGTTCACGAAAGTGAATACTAAGACATTCTCAACCGTGTGCAAATATTGGTTTCAACTTAAGTTGTTTTTTTTTTGTTTAATGGGCACTCCATACTATCCCATGCACAATTATCAACATGAAAAATCACAATAATAATGGCGTTAGTTGCATCACATCCCGAGAACTTGGAACGCGCAGCTGACGCGTGAAATGAACGAAAAAATTTTCCAAATGTTTGTGAATTCCTAAGGGACCAAACTGCTGAGGTGATCTGTCCCTTGACTAACACACTACTTGAACTAATTTAAACTATCTTATGCTAAGAACAACACACACATCCATGACCGAGGGAGGACTCGTACCTCCGGCGGAAAGGCCCGTGCCATCCGGTAAATGGCGCCTCAAACCGCGAGGTCACTTCGCGGGGCGAAATAAACAAAAACGCGCCGCTATTGCACTTCCCGCAATGCAAATGCGTCCCGCACATTGCTCGTAATCGCGATATTATTGACGTACTACTATGCGGAAAGTACTGTACTTACATAGTGCTATGAACACTGTCAGTACGTGGCCTGGGAAACGTACGGATGTGCAGTCACCCACAATGAAAACGAGGACACCCTTTACTCGTACGTGCTTAATTGAACTTTTCGATGGTACTACAATGGACATTACGGTAACAAAATACCGGTAACCACCGGCCCGAGTAAACAGAATTAATGGTTGTCAAAGGGTCGCACAGAGGGATACATGCTATTTGTACGTGGTTGTACATCAGTTACACAATGGTACATTCCGTACACAAGACATGTCACTGAACATCTTTAATGACTGCCAGACAATTGAACCGTTGCAGATTGTGCAACGTATACATAAACGTTCAGTAGTATCATCAAAAACGAACATACGTCTTCTCCGTAATACACAAAATGTACGCCGGTGCGCAGTCTCACGTCTCCCAGCCCGAACGCTACAACGTGTGTTCGAAGAGATTGCCATTTGCTTGGCAACAGCCCTGTGCGCGCTCAATCACGGATCCACTCACGGCTGTCAGTGATTGTGGTGTTGCTGCAGCGCATGCAGCGGTAATATGGGCTGTCATGTCATCCACTGTTGTTGGGACCTGCTTATAAGCCCCATCTTTCACCTGAACCCCAGAGAAATAAAGTTCGGCGACCGTGCTGGAAATCCCTGAATGAGACTGCCCCGACCAATCCATCGACCTAGGAATTGATGGTTTAGCGCCTGTCGGGCCACCATGGCATTATGTGGGGGGCATCAGTCTCGTTGACGCCAATTATTTGACGAAAATGACGGGGTAGGTTTTCCATCAGTCCAGGTAAGGTACATCTCAAGAACCGCTCATACTGTCGCCCGTTAAGAGTGTCCTCAATGAAATGCGAGCCAATGATGTGGTCTCCTACAATACCACACCATACACTCACACTCCACCGATGTTGACGTTCAGCCCGGCGAATCCAGTGAGTTTTCTGATGACCAGTAGTGCATATTGTCTAAGCTGACGTTCAGAAAATGGTTCAAATGGCTCTGAGCACTATGGGACTTACCTTCTAAGGTCATCAGTCCACTAGAACTTAGAAATACTTAAAGCTAACTAAACTAAGGACATCACACACATCCATGCCCGAGACAGGATTCGAACCTGCGACCGTAGCGGTCGCGCGGTTCCAGACTGTAGCGCCTTCAACCGCTTGGCCACCACGGCCGGCTAAGCTGACGTTCTCCTTGGTTGTAAATGTCACCCCATCGGTAAACAGTATCCTACGCATATAGTCATGGCCTTGCCGCAGAACCTACTGACTATTCCAGGCGATTGTGAACGTCGTTGCCATGCAGAACAGCCACCTCTGCAGCTTCATGAGGCACGCCTCTGCTGCGGATCCGTGTTCGTGAAGGCAACCGCCGATTTGCGCGAAGTCTTCAAACAATATTCATGAAGGTATGTTGGGTCGGATGACGTCTATTGGAGTACCGCTGGGCATGCACGTGTGCCATTTTGGTGACATTCTCCGTACAATAATATCATGTCAACCATTTCCTCATTTGTTTGTACCACGTCGAATGCCTAGAACGGATGGACAGGTAAATTAGAATCACGATTACAACAGTAACACCAGTTACAGTGAACAGTACACCGATGCCATGTACCTGTACGTACTTCCACACAGAACAACCCCCTTCGTAGTGAGCAGTTTCCACACATACCGCCGATTACAGCCCGTTCCCGTAAACAACCGCAGAGGCGAAGGGTTGACCTGGACGCTGTAACGGGGCGGCGTGTACTGTTTCGTAGTTTTTATGTAGATAAATACAAGACGCAAGAGGGACAACGTTATGTACATGTCAACGTTTGTAGCAGGAGCCCCTATTATTACTTTCGGCCTTCGTGGTAATAGTAAAATTAAGAATGCGTACGTGACTCAAATCGCGATTACGAGCAACGTGCGGGTCACACTTGCGTCGCGTGAAGTGCAATAGAGGCGCGTTTCGTTCATTTGACGCGTCAACTGCGCGTTCCAGTTTCTCGAAATGTAATTGAGATATTGCGATTTAACCAACGCCATTATTATTCTGATTTCTCATGTTACGTTGTGTTGTTTCTCATGTATATGGGATGTCCAATTAAAACAAAAGTTTGTGCCTAAACCGATATTTGCACATGGTTTAGAATGTCTCCTAGTATTTACATTCGTGAGCCCCAGCCGTACATTAATATCCGTGAAAGCCGTTTGTCTCTACTGTGGTTACAAAGATATTTTATTGGCAGATGAAGTGTTATCAGTTTGTAACAAGTTTGTTCCATTGTAAAGCATTTTTTGCTGGAGATCAGTTAAAGTGTGGTTGCCTTTCTTCATGCTTTATCAATTGCGAAACAGTCATATTTCCTCTATCAAAAGTGTTCTCTTAGCCATTATCACAGAAGTACGTTTCTTTATTAAATTAATGGAGCTCCTTAAACTGAATGATTCTAGATTCAGACACGATAGACCTCAGCTGCGATTTTCACTTGAATATGACATCGTTTTACGATCTGTACACCAAGAAGTGTGACAGGCACAGAGATGGTTATTGAACGGAATTAAAATAATTAGTTGCCGTTACACAGAGGTTTGCGTGTTTTTCTGGTTTCATACTTCTGCACCAACCGTTCGCTGTTGTGCGCCATCTGAACAGTACTCAGTGCTAAGGTGCCTTGCAGTTCTAAGAAGAACGTGTCCGCGAGATGCACTCTAGTGTCAATTGCAAACCTGTCTATAATATTTGTTTAACAGCTAACACTTAACAGCAGCCATCCAGGTTACGGTTACGGTTGGTAACGACGTCATTAGTGATGAAACAAGTTAGGTTTGGGCAGAGACCAGGAAACGAATTCGGCGACAGCATTATTTAACTAGTCATACTGACGTTCTCTTCAGGTGATTGTCAACCAACGAAAAATCGAACGACTTGGTATATTAACACCTCAGCTTCCTATAAAGTGTCCAGTAACGCTTGTAATGTCTCTTGCAGCGGTCTCTCCGCGATATTTACAGAAATTTTATAAATTATACAACTCAGTACATATCTCGAAATATCTCTTCTTATCTTACCGATTCCTAAACTTTAATATACGATGATTATCAATCCAAAGTAGTTTCAAGCCCTATTATTCCTTGCAGCGTCAATTTACTCCATGGAATAGCTTCTCTGCTATCTATGTTTTCTCTTATAAAAACAACGATCTTGCCGATTAGCCGTGAAAGAAGGAGGATGTATACGTATGTATTGTTGAGCTAGCCGCCATTTTGATGAGATTCTGTATGAGAAGGAATTTAATACATGAACTAAACTAAACTAAAGTAAGTGTGTTCGCGTATTATTTAACTGATTATTATTGAAAGTGTCTGCTTACTACGCTGTGTTGCACGGGATCACTGGGGAACGTCTGATTTACACTGGACGAACCTGCCGTTTTGTATGCTAAAGATATCCAGTTACTTCAAATAAATAGGCTAACACGGTCTTACCAGCAGATCTCCGGTCTTCCCCATGTGATCACCGAAAATTAATAATTATTACAAATGTTCTCAGGAGATCGACTGACAATTTTCGTCCCACCGAGACTTCGAAATTGCTTCACTTCCTTATGTAATTTAAGTTAAGCTCAATTCAATCAGGATAGAACAGTACTGAACAGTGTGAATGTGATAAGCCTGCTTTGTGAATGAAAATTCCCTTAATATACTATCCTGATCAGTGAAGCTAAATCAGGCCGGTTTGAGAGAGGTTTTTAAATTTTTTGAATACCACAAAAAAAATATTAAACGCTGAAGCTGGCCTAAGAAATACTTAGCCGTATTTGGCTCACCCGAACACAGTGGTAATGGAAACCCTGTAGGCTGAAGATATATAAACAAAAAGTAAGTTTATTTTCTCGGGGAAATCCATCAGAGCCTATTATACCTTGTTTAATAGGACAACCAGATTTTCGTTGCTAGAACGAGATAATCAATAAGTAACACATTTGCACATACTTATAAATCAATGGTGCAGGCTTCTTTCGAGTTTTTTTGCGATTCTCCTTTTACAGTTCTAATACTGGTTTAATGCAGTTTTCTCTATTCTTGCCTCTCCCTGGCAAGCCTCTTCATCTCTGAGTAACTACTACTTCTCTTTCTGTGGTGCAACTGGACGTCAGCACAAGAAAGGCATGTTATTAGTACGCCTCTCTCCCGGACGCTAAGTTAGCTTTTCCACGTAACAGTCATAGACCTCACTGGAGCTCTGAGGTCTTGAAATGCTTCAGCTACCTGTGGTAGCAGTCATGTGTGCTTGCTTATATGAATGTGTGTGCGTGTTTTCTTCGCTGAAGAATACTTTGGCCGAAATGGGCCCCATCAGAGCTGATGACATTTCCATACCTCAGTGATTCAGTGGGGTCTAAATCTACTGGCAAAGTAATCGACTTCGCACCATTACTCACGTCTTGAACCAACATCCTCTGACAAATTGTGCAAGTACTCTGCTTCTTTATTACAGTTCGAATTTCTTGAAGTTTCTGTTGTCTTCATTTTCGGTATAATAAAAACAATGTGTAAACACTATTTCGAAAATTAGTGAAAGAATTTCGTTCATCTGTTTTCGATATCCTCCTACACGAATGCATCATTTCTGCTTAGAAAGAGATGCACGTCCCCGCGCAGTTCTTCGTTTCGACACGGGTAAGGGCTTCTTTCCTATCGTGTCGTATAAGCACGTGCGTTTAGGCCAGAAAGTGCTACTCAGTGAAAGTTAGCTGTGTATGACTTACGCCACGACGGACGACATTACGGAAGAGGTAGCGTTTTATCTACTTTAATTCCAGGTCCGATACAGGCATGTGATCGCACTACGGTTTTCCCGGAGATGGAAAGTAGGTGCGATCTAACAGGTTTCACTCTTTGACAGTATGTGACCTGAATCCCCTATTTCTGTAAGAAACTAGCTGCGCACTACGACGCTCATCGGAATGAAATTTTTATTTCCAGTTTTCACGAACCTCTACGCCCTACGCCGATACAGTTCGTGTTTCATTAACCCTACACAAGAAGTGAATGTCTGAAGGTACACGTTCTCTCGATGCTATCTCTGCTGTTTTCATTTGCCGCGTATGTGACTTAGGGAAGTATGTACGAGTGCATGAAGAGCGAGAATTTGAACAGCAAGAAATTTCGCCACTTTTAAAAAATGCAAATCTTGTCCATACTTGGGAATACTGTGAAAATTTTACTTAAAAAAATTGAAAGACATTAAGAACACACTTTTTCGGAAGGAATTTCATTATTTAATTTCATGTTTTTCCCTGTTTCACTTTTCAAGTAGTCAACAACTGCGGACCCTACAAGCATGTGATAAGAACAGCAGGTAGGGCATCAGCTTATCTCTGTCGTAATGTATGAGATAAGAGGGCCGGCCGCGGTGGTCTAGCGGTTCTGGCGCTGCAGTCCGTAACTGCGGGACTGCTACGGTCGCAGGTTCGAATCCTGCCTCGGGCATGGGTGTGTGTGGTGTCCTTAGGTTAGTTAGGTTTAAGTAGTTCTAAGTTCTAGGGGACTTATGGCCTAAGATGTTGACTCCCATAGTGCTCAGAGCCGTTTGAGATAAGAGGTGAAAGAAATGAGCTGGACTGGCATCTTAATGGGAGGAGCTGCAAAATGGCAGTGATCGCAGATGGCAGTCTTTCTGACTGCGAATTACGAATTGTTAAAAATCAGATAGACATTGTAGAAAAACACGGAACAAATGACTAACTGGAAAGAAAAAGGATAATTTCAGGGAGGAAAACAGAAGTGTTATCCCCTCCCCCACTCATTTTACTATTCAGCTGTATTTATTAACGACAAATTTATGTTCATTTTATCCTTTGTGGTCATTGTAGCTTCCGTGACTATTACTTCAGTGACGTATTAAACGAATGACACTCAGTCACAAATCATGATTTTTATTTGAACACACGATCCGTTTCGAGCTGTAGGGCCTTATCTGCAGGTGCTTTGTCAGTTTACATCATTTTTCGAATTTATGTTGCTACTTGTCCTGTTAAAAGTGAATAGGCATATTAAATGTGGCACAATGTGAGTACACTTTTTACGAAGTTACGACAAAACCGAAAAGAATTACATTTTCCATTAGTGGCATGCATAGACATATTTGTATACACGCACACACATTTTGTCTCATAGCAAATTTTGGAAACAAAATTCAAACACGTCAAAGAATATTGAACTACACAGAAGTTGCTGTTCTACATACACAGATGTTACATTTCAACATAAACATATATTGAGCATTTGAACATTCTTTGACTTGTTTGAAGTTTATTTGCAAATGCGCTGTATGACGAAAAGTGTATTCGTGTATGTAACAGTGTCTACTCATATGATGGCTACGAACTATGTAAGCAGCACTGGAAACAGTAATTTTTCGGTTTCATCGCAGTTTTGTAAAAATTTTAGTCACAATGTGCTACCACGTAATATACCTATGTAGTCTTAATACGACCAGTAGTAACCTAAACCTAAAATGATGTAAACTGGCCAAGCACCTGAAGATGAGTACTCGGTGCTCGAAATGCATCGTGTATTGAATTATAAAAACAAATCATGATGTGTGACTTAAGGCAGTTTGTTTGTTATTTTACGAGTTTACGCGCTGAGTCGTAAATGGAAAGCGTGGAGAATAAAATAAAATTTATTTTCCTTCTTTAAGTTCTTATCAGCTGACTTTCCCACACTCTTCCAATACCACGAAGTTATCAAAGTCACAAACGATTTGAAGTACCTAATTTCTAAAAATGAAATGCTGAAAAAACGGAGGTGAATACATTGGTGCCATAGAAAGTTAACGTGACAATGACGTCAGTCACGTGAATGGTTTGATGACCATCCACAATTGATAGAAACATATTACTTACTGCACTAGAAAGCTGATTGATGTGCGAGTGAAAGATCTTAATAGCTTTTTTTCCCCTTTATGAGATCCAGTTGCTGACACTCAATTTTCTTTCTTTTTCAGTTAAGAGGAAAACCTATGTTATTAATACGATATTCCTAAAGCTCAACTAAACTTCGCAATCAGGCAGAGGGGAGCGTCTCTGGGACCACTGCTATTCATTCACCCAGCTTCTCAATCGCCGTCTCTAGGCTAAGTGAGCCCTGTTCCAGTCCCCACCACAGAAAAACTTGTGGCAATACCCGGTTCCCTTCATGGCACTCAAAGGCCAACCACTCAATTACGGAGACTGTGTAAGACAGGGATGTAGTCTTTCGACGCTACTGGTCGAGCTATACATCGAAGAAACAATGACGGAAATAAAAGAAAGGTTCCACAGTGGAATTAAAATTATAGGTGAAAGGAAATCAATGGTAAGATTCGCTGATGATATTGCTACCCTCAGTGAAAGTTAAGAAGAATTGCATGGTCTGCTGAACACAGTAGTCTAAGTAGTACAGAATATGGACAGAGTAAATCTGAGAAAGACGATAGTAGTCAGAACTGCCAGTAACTCAACATCAGAACTGCTGATCAGTAAGTGATGAAGTTAAGAGAATCTGCTATGTAGGCAGCAAAATAACAGATTAGCACTGGCAAAACGTTTATTCCTGCCCAAGAGAAGTCAACTTGTACCAAATATCGGCCTTAATTTGCGGAAGAAATTTCTGAGGACGTATATTTGGAGCGCAGCATTGTACGGTAGTGAAACATGTGGAAAGCCGGAACAGCAGAGCATCAAAGCATTTCAGATGTGATGCTTCAGACGAATGTCGAAAATTAGGTGCACTGATAAGGTAGGGAATCAGGAGGTTCTACACAGAATAGGAGAGGAAAGGAGTGTAGGAAAACACTGACAAGAAGGGACAGGATGATGTGACCTGTGTTAAGACATCAGGGAATAACTACCATGGTACTAGAGGGAGCTGTATGGGTAGAAACTATCGAGGAAGACAGAGATTGGGGTACATCCAGGTTGCAAGTGCTACTCTGTGATGATGAGGTTGTTACAGGAGAAGAATACGTGGCGGGCCGCATCAAATCTGAAGACTGATGAGGCGACGGTCTGAGTGGGTATACGACGTACTGTCAATACCAGAAATACTGATGCCCCTTAAAGTATTCTCAGTATTGTAACATCCACCGAATATTTGAGTTCCGTATTCATGGTTGGACATTCTTCTCTATTCAGTTGTTGACGGAACATTAACCAGGCACGCGGAGTTATCGTGTACTGTTTACGTTCTCTATTAGTCTGTGCCTATCATATCTCCTCCATAGAAGGACAATAGTTTATACCACTTTAGGATGCGCAAAAGATGATTTTCGATGACACCTCATTCTTTATTAAGGTGAAAATTTATTATAGATAGGTTGGTGAATTACAGAGCACTTTGGAAAATCCTACCACTTCAAAAACATTCCATCTATCTGCGATGATTAGTAAGAGTTCTGCGAAATGCATGTCAATTCTACCAGGTTATCACTAACTGATAAAATATCATTTATGTTATCTGGACATTGCCAGACAGGTAATGGCTTCACGGGTTTCCAGGTTTCACACAATTTTACTCACTGTGCTTGCTGATCTTGCAGAACGAAACTTCAAGCATTCGAATGACCTGCCTTTAGCCTCAAATTTCAAAGTTACTACTGATCTCTCGCCGATAGCGACTGATCCCTCGTAACCGTACTTTCTTCTTCACTTGATTACATATCGACATTGTCAAATCTTAAAACTAGTATTCTGGATAGGTACTGAGCGTGTCGAGGTGCCTTCGACTCTCCCTGTGCAGTGCCGGCATCGTGACCTAACGCGGGCTACGATTAAGTTATCGCAGACTCCAAACCCCGCAGCCTACGCCTTCGCATATTACGAAAAGTCACATTTAAATAAGAAGTTTGTCTGACCACGGCATAATAGTTCGGAATAGTATAATACGTACAATAACAATAAATCCGAAATACGTTGTCTATCGTTATATTGAGTGGAATGTGTTACTAAGGAAGGCAAGGTTTAAAGTTAGATATTACGTGTGTCTGCTGCTCACCTGGGCCAGTGGTCGGGCACGAAGATGTTCCACCAGGAGGGCCTCTTCTGGCGGTCGGCGGCGGCGACGTTGCCGATGACTCCCTTGCGGCGCTTGCGCTCCATCTTAATGTGCCACGACTTGCGGCGGCCGCGCTTGTCGGCGGAGGGCGGCCCCAGCTCGGGGGCGGAGTCGGCGCCCGACTCCAGCACCAGCGGCAGGCTGTGCGAGCTGCTCGACGCAGCCGGATCGCCATCCAGACCCAACCCCGCGCGGGGGCGCGGGCCCTCCCACGGCGCGCCCACGCCCACGTCCACGTCGTCCACCGCCTCCACCGTGACGCGCACCGGCATGTGCACCTGCACCGTCTCCATGTCGCGGCCTGGGATCGCGGCTAGGCTGTCAGCATACTGCGCGCCTGCGGGCCACATTCGCACTGACAGCACCGACACCAGTACACTGCACGTTGCCGGACGACGGTTATCTCTGGCAGGGCACCTGACACCTCGCGCGTCTCTCAATGACTGCAGATAACACTACTCTTTCACTGTCCTATGATAAGAAGTGCGCGAACTTTAAGACTTGACAATAAAGCTATTCTTGGCATGCCAAATCTCCACATTAATGTATCGTGAATCTAGTTGCCATAGACCCACCAGGGTAGCCGAGATCGCTAACACGCTGCTTACTGGACTCAGGTAGGCGCGCTGGCCCCGGATCGAATCTGCCCGGCGGATTAACGACGAGGGCCGGTGTGCCGGCCAGCCTGGATGTTGTTTTTAGGTGGTTTTCCACACCCCACTAGGTGAATACCGGGCTGGTCCCCACGTTCCGCCTCAATTACACGTGTCTCAGACATTTGAAACATGTCCACACTGCTTCACGGATTACACTAGCCACAGACAGTTGGGGTACACTGATTCCGTCCTGGTGGGTATGGGGTGGCGGCAGGAAGGGCACCCGGCCATCCCTAAAACTAACATTGCCAAATACGTTGTAACCACACTGACCCTGTGATCGCTGCAGGACTATGGTGTAAGCGAAAGAAAGAAAGAATCTAGTTGCCATAGAACACTGGGAGGATGTCGGGTTGGGGGCAAGGGTTGGGGGCAAGGGTTGGGGGCAAGGGTTGGGGGCAAGGGTTGGGGGCAAGGGTTGGGGGCAAGGGTTGGGGGCAAGGGTTGGGGGCAAGGGTTGGGGGCAAGGGTTGGGGGCAAGGGTTGGGGGCAAGGGTTGGGGGCAAGGGTTGGGGGCAAGGGTTGGGGGCAAGGGTTGGGGGCAAGGGTTGGGGGCAAGGGTTGGGGGCAAGGGTTGGGGGCAAGGGTTGGGGGCAAGGGTTGGGGGCAAGGGTTGGGGGCAAGGGTTGGGGGCAAGGGTTGGGGGCAAGGGTTGGGGGCAAGGGTTGGGGGCAAGGGTTGGGGGCAAGGGTTGGGGGCAAGGGTTGGGGGCAAGGGTTGGGGGCAAGGGTTGGGGGCAAGGGTTGGGGGCAAGGGTTGGGGGCAAGGGTTGGGGGCAAGGGTTGGGGGCAAGGGTTGGGGGCAAGGGTTGGGGGCAAGGGTTGGGGGCAAGGGTTGGGGGCAAGGGTTGGGGGCAAGGGTTGGGGGCAAGGGTTGGGGGCAAGGGTTGGGGGCAAGGGTTGGGGGCAAGGGTTGGGGGCAAGGGTTGGGGGCAAGGGTTGGGGGCAAGGGTTGGGGGCAAGGGTTGGGGGCAAGGGTTGGGGGCAAGGGTTGGGGGCAAGGGTTGGGGGCAAGGGTTGGGGGCAAGGGTTGGGGGCAAGGGTTGGGGGCAAGGGTTGGGGGCAAGGGTTGGGGGCAAGGGTTGGGGGCAAGGGTTGGGGGCAAGGGTTGGGGGAATGAACAGCTTTGTGATTAGCCCCTCATTCAAGAGAGGCTAACTAGAGCTAGTTATGTTAACCAGAGATCTGATCAAATTTGGATCAAATGTGAGAATGGTGAAACTGAACAGTGAAAGCAGATTTGATGCATGAGACGAGAAATAATTCAGGTATAGGTAAAACTATGTGTGTTGAGTCAGTATGCAGGCTAGAGAGCAGAGGGAGGCTGAACCACGTCTTTTCTGTGGTGAGGGACACCTCACATCTGACCACTGCCAACCTGACTAAGTGCAATGACAGTAATGGAATAAATAATACGTACTTGCCAGGAGGCTGCTATCAGTGAAAGTTAAAAAGCTGGAAATGTAATGCAAACCAGTTGTAGTTTCAATAGTAAAATAAAGTGGGAAAGATAATCAGGACAGTTGGTGGGTGATAGCAGTCTAGCATCCTCCAGATCTCAGCATGCGATGGGGAGTGACCCACCCACAACTAGCTCTTCAGTACAAATTGTTCTCTGTATCTTTGCTAATACACTTTTTTTAAATTCCAGGGGCTGATCACAAATTATCGGTAGATTAGCGATTTAGATCCTACTGACCATCTTCGGATGTGAGTAACTGGTAACGCTTTTAAAAATAAGTAATTTCTTATGCAGAACCCCCTTGAGTGATACCTGGGGCTCTCACAGCAGTTTGAGCCTCATAACAGAACCCTAACTCTGCACCCCCCCCCCCCTCTCCTCCTCTCACTGGGATCGATAATGGGAAAGGTATCTTGATAGGTGCGTACCGATTTTGGTGGCTGTGTTCAAATATATCCTTTCTACAAACGGTGCCACCAAGTACTTAGCTCATTGTAAATCGAGAAACGGTGGAATTTTTTTAATAAGGTTTCTTATTTCATTACGCAGTATCACCCACCAAAGCTGTTACTATAACATTCAGTAAACTCTCGCTAAACCGGCGATTCCTTGTACACATGGATGTTGGATTGGCGTAACTGATACTGCATTGAAACCAAAGATACATTCATTTTCATAGAAAATTTAGTTCTGGTGTGTGAAGAAACAGTAGTATCACTAACTATGAAGCATGTCCTCGCAATGATGATATGCGACGCTGACTCATAACCACTTTAAAGCATTAAGTGAGTGAATGATGGCTAACTGAAACCCTCAGCTGCCGACAGGTGTTGATATACCTCGATGTGGACAGCTGAAAATGTGTGCCCCGACCGGGACTCGAACCCGGGATCTCCGCTTACATGGCAGACGCTCTATCCATCTGAGCCACCGAGGGCACAGATGAATAGCGCGACTGCAGGGACTTATCCCTTGCACGCTTCCCGTGAGACTCACATTCCCAACTGTCCACAATTCTACATATATGTAATATACCTTATAGACCTTCAATAAATGAGTAGTGCGCGTATCTGGTTGTTGAATGATGTACTCCAGGAAGATGTCCGCAGCTTCAGTAACAGCAGTGTCAGAATTCTTCACACTCTGTCCTATGTCCTCTCCATCACTTACATCACTACTTTTCCGCATACTTTTGAGTATTTCAGTATCTGATAAAATTTGGTCCTTCTCAATTTTGCTCAGCTACTTGGCAACATTCTCCATCAATTCCTCCCCCTCCTGGAACGTACAGCACTGTGTAACACTGTTGCGCACGAAAATTCATTGTTGTGCGCGTCATGTCTGGGTGACTGGCTGGAGGCCGGATGTGGGCCGGCTTACTGACAGGCCGGTCTACTGTGGGCCCGATTAGCGAGAGTTAAGTGTACTTCCAGTATCGTTTAAGCTCTGATAATAAAAACTTCGACGTCTGATATTACGCAATGAAGAGACGTGACAATACACATGAATGCAGTCCGTGTCTCTACTTCTGTTTCCGAACAAGACAAAGTATTATCACACGGTGCAAAAAGATTACACGCAACCAAACAGTGTTTGTCTACAAGAGTATGGCTGATTAATATATTATGTGCACAATCAAGGTGATATCTTCATGTCTATTAGATAAAAGACAGACTGGGGAATGGAACATAGTATTGTTTAACTTGTTAATGTGTCACTTCGTAGCACTAATCTACGATAAATTGGTACGATCTTTGAGCATAGACGTTTCCTGAAAGTAATAGCATACAAATCCTTCGTCGTAACAGGAAAAAGAAAAAAAAAACTTCTTTCATACGTGACTGTTCACAAACAATTTTGGCGGCTTAGAGGACCTGCAAAAGTGGTGAACATATTTATCCCTCTATCCCCGGGCTTACGACTTCCGACGCAGTACAAAAATACTTTAGATCCAGCACACGTATATGGCTATCTGGGGCAAGGTGGGAAGGAAAATAATGACTCAGGTGTCTAGCATTCCAGCATTCCAAATGAAATGTGAAAGCACAGGTTGTGTACTGGAATGCAGCATACCGCTGAAATGTTGCTGTCGGCACCACAAGCAAGAGCTCACAGTCGGTAACGGAAGAACTAGGGCGTTGTTACTGACGCTTAAAGGTACGGTTTAAACATCAGGCCACGAGAGCAGTTGCTGCTACACATGCCTCGGTCAATGCAGAACTGCCACGAAGTAAGACCACAGGCACACTTTGTTAGATTAACGAAAAAAAAAAGAGGATAAAATTCCAGTTTTGGATGTTCGTGGCTGCAGACAATTTGTTCTAAACTGTCGAAAAATATTTAGCTTAACGTAAATTTGTATTTGGCTTCAGTGAACTGGAACGAACACGTTCAGCTAGCTCGTAAAGCCAACAGGATACAGGCTCCTGCTTACTACATTGTATTCTTTCACGGTTGTAAGCCTTCCCTATCTCTCCAGAATCGAATTTCCGTATGCAATGTCGAACAAAAAAATTAATACCATCGTAGTTGAATATCCAAAGTTGCTTTTCATTTCAGTTCCATATCTCAAAACTGTTGTTGGGGGTAAGACGCCCATGCACTTGTGTTGTAGCCGCGTCAGTTGTGAATTAACATTCAAAGACGCGACGATTATCGTTCGGGAGATTATTTGAAGTGTCGTCACGATACATATGGTCCGGTGAAGGGCTTACAATCATGTCTTGGTTGAAAGAAAATTAGGAAGGTGTGTTAACCCCTTTGTGGGATGTTGCATCTGTGATCGAAACATCAAACTGCGTGGTAAGTTTAAGTGTTTGGAAGATTGGGTAACACCACTGGCAAAAAAATATTGAAAGACGTGGAATTAGCGTACGAACTCACCGAAAACCGATATAATAAGAGATTAGTATCATTTCAGGCAAAAATTAAGCATTAGTCAACAGTAATTAAACCGAAACACTTTATCGATCGTAATGTCTAATAGTGAATAGAAGAGGTGAAAAAGTAGTACTGGAAAGGAGCAAGGGAAGGGAAGGGAAGGGAAGGAAGAAGGGAAGGGAAGGGAAGGGAAGGGAAGGAAGAAGGGAAGGGAAGGGAAGGGAAGGAAGAAGGGAAGGGAAGGAAGAAGGGAAGGGAAGGAAGAAGGGAAGGGAAGGGAAGGGAAGGAAGAAGGGAAGGGAAGGGAAGGAAGAAGGGAAGGGAAGGGAAGGGAAGGAAGAAGGGAAGGGAAGGGAAGGGAAGGAAGAAGGGAAGGGAAGGGAAGGAAGAAGGGAAGGGAAGGGAAGGAAGAAGGGAAGGGAAGGGAAGGAAGAAGGGAAGGGAAGGGAAGGAAGAAGGGAAGGGAAGGAAGAAGGGAAGAGAAACTCAGAAAATTTTTAGGAGAACAGAAGAACAAAGGTGACTGCACGAAGATAAGAAACGAAGATTTATATAGAAACATAGGAAGAATAGCTGAAATAATGAGGAGATTAATATTTATAGAATGAATGACAATACGCTAATGAAAAGGACTTAATTTCATTAAAGAAACCATGGGATGGCTGGAAGAGACAAGAAGAGATTTAAGAAAACCTAACTTCACAAAATACTCCACACAGGCTACTGATTACTTCTGCAAAATTTGCTGTCCAGTAACAAAAACTGCAACCTGAGGGTGATTTCAAATTAACAGAGGCAGGACATTAGCCAAAGCAAGAAAGTTCTGCGAAAATGAGAAAAGGAACGTATCCTCGTCTTAGGTTCTAAGCTGTCTGTAATTGGCCAGTTTCGTAATTAAAAAAATTAAAAACATAACCCTCCTATGGGTCGTCACGCTCACATTACCCTCCTATTAGTTGTCGGGCTTATTTTCTCTGATGTACCGGGTTTAGGCAACAGAATCCAACATATTGTCCCCGACGAGGAGTTTCTTCAGAGACAATGATATCTTCGGGAGTGCCACAGGAAAGGATGATATGACAACTATTATTTTCTTTATACACAGATGATCTGGCGGACTGGCTGGGCATTAGTGTGCGTTTGTCTGCTGCTGACGCTGTGGCGTACGGGAAAGTGTCGAAGATGAGCGGCTATAGGATGATACAAGATGACAGACCAAATTTCTAGTTAGTATGATGAGTGGGAGCTGGCTCTAAGTTATTTAACTTGAAGTGGATGAGCAGGAAAAACAAGCCTGTAATGTTCGGATACAGCATTAGTAGTGTCCTGGTTGGCTCAGTCACATCGTTTAAATATCTAGGCGTAATACTGCGAAGCGACATGAGACGGAACGAACATGTGAGGATTGTGGCGGGGAAGACGACTGGTCGACTTCAGTTTAATGCAAGAGTTTTAGGATATTGAAGTTAATCTGTGAAGGAGACCGCATACAGGCCGCCAGTGGGACCTACTCTTGAGTACTACTCGAGTGTTTGGGATTCGCACGAGGTGGGATTGAAGGAAGACATCGAAGCAATTCAGAGGAGCTGCTACATTTGTTATCGGTAGGTTCGAACAACATGCAGATGTTGACGGAGATCAAGTCAAATGGGAATACCTGGAGGGGAGGCGACGTTCTTCTCGAGGAACACTAAAGAGAATTTGGAGAACTGGCATTTGACGTTGACTGCAGAACGATCCTGCTGCCGCGAACATATATTTCGCGAAGGGACAATGAGGGTAAGATAAGAGAAGTCAGGGCTCATTCGGAGGCTCGCTCTATCTGCGAGTGGAACAGGAGAGGAAAGTAGTAGTAGTAGTAGTAGTAGTAGTAGTAGTAGTAGTAGTAGTTTTTTTCAATTTTGTTTTTAGAACGTGCAGCAGGTGTCAGCGCGAACACGTCCTTCATACGACTCACAGCGTCGAAGCCACGCATCGGCTTGTTTCCCGTTTCAAACTAAATGATTTTTAAATCTGAATTTTACGTGCCCATTCGATAAAGCGCTATCAGATTCGTCTACTGCAATATTCGATTTACAGACATATACTACAGAACGCGAGAATAATCAGTAGGCTACTACAACAGGGACTGAGCACCGCTCTGGTGTATGGCGGTAGCAGTCAATATTGTTTCTGTCGCAAATTCAAGTGGCACTCCAGAGACGGTGTCACCAAACATATTCTTTGTTCGGTTTCCCAAAATCTAACAAGAGGAAGATACAAAACTGGACATGGGGCGGTAGAGCTGATGGGCCGCTTGAATCTGCCTGCGCCACGACCTGTTTGGCTAACTTCAGGGCTAATAAACTCGGAAACGACGCAACGTATAGAATTTTTTCTTAACAATTATTTCTCAGCACATCCTACCCTGAAGCACGATTACAAATTCTTCATACCGTTTCTGACCACACTGTATACAAAGTTTGGAATAGTCACAGCAGAAACACTGAGCCACTCTTATTGCATATACGTGTCGCGATGAACAATTCGTGTATCCTTCGTTACTGAATTCGCTGTTGTAAATCAGCCAACTTCCATTGGATTTTGTCCGTTTAAAAAAGCATTCGACAACGCAAACTGGAGCAAAACATTTGAAATTCTCAGAAAAATGGTTATTACTTGTGGGGAAAGACGGGTAATATAGGAGACGTACAAGGACCGACAGGAAACAAGAATGGAAGACCAAGAGACGAGGTCAAATAGGAAAGCATGTAACGCATGGATGCTGTCTTTTTTGCTCTATCCCTTAACTGTTGAACATGTATATCGAAAAACATTGCTACCCTCTGCCGAAGTGACGAAGAACTTAAGTACCTATTGAATGGAATGATTACTGCGCAGCACAGATTATGGGTTAAACAAGAAAGACTTAAGAAATGAGGAATAACAGAAATAACATTAGCGATAAAAGTGAAAAGAATTCAAGGAGTACTGGTTAGACGAACTGTAGGAATTCTATTAGTTTGTAAGCAAAATAATGTGCTAGGGACGAAGCAAGGAGGAAAAAAGGAACATAGTGGAGCGTGTAGGGAGCAATGCTTGCGAGAGGAAGCCTGCTGGCATCTAACATAGGTCTCAATTTTGAGAATCAGACTTCTGAAAATATACTGACAGAAAAAATCGCAGTAGCAAAAAGTAATTATTGTAGAGTTAATGAAATTTCGGGAATAAATTTGCCTAGGTAACATTTAAGTGATTAACATTGCTAGATCACAGATTAATCCAAGCGCGAGATCAGCCATTGCAAATGTGGAATGATCGAGCATTAATAACCAGCGTATCCTCCGGAAAGTTGAATGCCAGCATGTAAACGTGAATGCATTGTGTTGTACAGGTGCCGGATGTCAGTTTATGGGATGGAGTTCCATGGCTGATGCACTTGTTCTGTCAATACATGGACAGTTAATGCAGTTTTTGGATGACGCTAGATTTGCCGTCCGACGATTTCCCTTATTGGAGAAAGGTCTGGTGATCAAACATGCTAAAGGCAAGCCGCGCTGGTCCCGTAGTGTGTACGCTTAGGGACTGATGACCTTAGCAGTTAAGTCCCATTAGATTTCACACACATTTGAACATTTTTTTTGCTAAAGGCAACGCGTCGACACGCTGTAGACCATATTGGGATATAAAAGCAGTATGTGGGCGACATTATGCTGTTGAGAAACACACCCTAGATTGCTATTCATGAATATCAGCACAACAGGTTGAATTGCAAGGATTCGCTTTTTGTTGTTGCTTTAGGGTGCAAAACAATTGTGGTTATAAGCGCCCGTGTCAGTTCAAAATGGTCAATTACCAAATTAATTTGAAACCGATAATACTCAGAGCATAGTCGACTGGAGTACAGGGATAGCTAAAAACCATCACTTCCTCTTTGAGGAGGTTGCTCAAAGGTTTGATAATTAATGGTCCGTCGTCATATTACTACGACGAATAAGTAGTAAGACGCGAACTACAGCTCATGCTGTATCGGCTGAAGTATCTAGTAAGTCCGATGGCAAACATACATTAAAATGTAAACCTTTATAAAATCGGCATTGAGTCAGAAAACGGCACAGTCAGTGGTTGTTTGCAGTAAGCACAGAGTGATGCCGGGTCTAAATTAACAAAAGACGGTGACCGAAATGACAGTGCCCAGTACGCAGCCTCGGGACGTGAGGGGTGACAGGAAGTAGATCACCAGAAAGACGTACAATTTTGCAGGCAGGGTGCGTGAGGTAGCCACGCGAGTGCCCTGCTGTCACAAGAAATCGCACCTCACACGGATACCAGGGACTAAGTTCCGTGGTAATACAAGGAAGACAAAACAGCACGGGAGCATACAATAAGAAATGAGGACTTTGGGGCACTGACGAAAAAGATTAATTTCCTTTCCATAACCGGAATCCCGCATCAGGTGAGACAGGCTACAGAACTGGGGGAGGACGAGGAGTCCACGTGCAGTACTCCTCCAGAGGTAGGAACGATGCGCAGAAAGCTGCCAATCGATGCAGCAAAGAGCGCAAATATTTGCAGAGCCGGCAGCCGCGGGCCGGAGTTGCTGCCTAAGACACCGGGTGGTGTGGTATGAGGCGGCTTAATGAAACAGCGGCCGCGCCCAAGCGGCTTATGGCCGCAGCGCGGCGCTCCGAAATGAAGCACGGCGGGCACAATGGCTGGCGACCGCAACACACGCGCGCACAAGACCAGGGAACGTCCTCCGTTGAGAGCGTGCCTGAGGAAACGACACGCAGCGCCTCTTGCACACACACACACGATCGCTACACCTAGTACATCCATACGAGAGAGAGAAGTTTGTGCGCATCTCAGCTGTTGGGGAGCGCGCTTCTGGTAAAGCAGATTAATATGAAGTGTTCAATACCGCTTCGCCAACTCACAAACGAACTCACTAACCAAACCTATGTATGTCACTAGACCTAAGATTTAATGGTCACATACGATGCCTTCACCAGCTCAAAACCAGATTGTCACCTTCCAACCTGGGCTATGCTACACGTCAGTCCTCACAACTTGTGTTACGCGACCCTTTCTTCAGAAACTGTCCCGTAATTAATATAAAATCAAAATATAAAGACCCATGAGATCACAATACTACCAGAGATAGTCGATAGTTAATTATCTCTGTTTACGTTTTTATTCACATTTGCATAGTGTATACACTGATGTGACGGAAGTCCTGTAATAAATCCCAATACCGTGTCGGACCACCTTTTAACCGGCGTAGTGCAGCAACTATGTGTAGCATGGATTCCAGAACTCGTTTCAAGTCCCCTGCAGCAATATTAAATCGTGTTGGCTCTACAGCTGACCATAAGTCCGCAAGTGTTGCCGGTGCAGGATTTTGTGCGCGAACTGACTCCTCGATTATGTCCCATAAATGTTCGATAGGATTTAAGTCGGGCGATGTGGGTGGCGACATAATTCGCTCGAAATGTCCAGAATGTTCTTCAAACAAATTACGAACAATTGTGTTTCTTATGACATGGCGCATTGTCATCCGTAAAAATTCCAACGTTGTTCGCATGCAGACTAGCCCAACGTAACCTTTCTAGTCAATGAATGGTTTAGTTGGACCAGAGGACAGAGTCCACACCATTGCGGAGAAACCACCAGCTTGGACAGTGCCTTGTTAACTTGGGCCCATGTGTTCATGGGGTCTCCGTGGGCCCATGTGTTCATGGGGTCTCCACTACGCTCGAACCTTGCCGTCAGCTCTTTCCAGCTGAAATCGGGACTCATTCGAACCAGGCCACGGTTTTCCAGTGGTCTAGGATCCATCCGATACGGTCACGAGTACAGGGGAGACGCCGTAGGCGATGTGTTGTCAGCAAAGGCACTCGTGTCGGCCGTCTGCTGCCATAGTACGTTATCTCCAAACTTCGCCGCAGTGTTCTAAAGGATACCTTCATCGGTAGTCAGACATGGACTTATGCGGTTATTCCACGCAGTGCTGCTAGTCTACTAGCACTGACAATTTCACGCAAACGTCGCTGATCTCGGTCGTGACGTGAAGGCCGTCACTGCGTTGTCCACGATGGGCGTTAATGCCTGAAATTTGGTACTCTCCACACATTCTCCACATTGTGGATCTCTGAATATTTAATTCTATAACGATTTCCGAAATGCAGTGTCCCATGTGTCTAGATCGGATTACCATCCCGCGTTCGGAGTCTTAATTCCAATCGTGCGCCCTTAATAACGTCAGAAGCCGTCTCATATTTATCACCTGAGTACAAATGACAGCTCCGGCAATGCACAGTCATTTTTTACCTCGTGTACGCGATACTACCACCATCTGTACTTGTGCATATCGCTATCCCACGACTTGTCAGCTCAGTGTATAAATATGAAACCATTTGGAAGCACACTGGGACGAGCTATCAGCCATCAGGTTAGCAACGACGCTCAATAGCCGGATACGGGGACCGCCCCCGGGTGAATTCTCAGAAGTTCGCCGCGGACGGGCCGCAACATGACGCAGGACAACATGGATACGATCTCCCATGGTGTAAGGCCTGTACCAGCGATTGTTTTACGACTCTGAGGTGGCAAGAGGGACAATGGTGTTCTTAGAAAGGTCCAGGAAATGCACTACATGTATTACGAACAGAACATAGGAAGCTATTTTTGGAATGCACTGGACACCACAGATAACATCTTTTCTGTCATTCTAGTTTCCGTCCATTCTTTTCATTATTTAAACCTCGTCACCTTCTTACTTTTCACTAATCTATTGTCACTGATCTAGGGTTTGCGATATACTGTCTCTTCTCGATTCTTGTCTGTCTAGTTGGATGGCTTTATTGGCCACGTCTTCTAATGATTCCGACAATAGCACAATATTGTCTACGAATTCCAAACACTATCCGTATTTTTTCTTCCTTACATCACAGTCGCATTCCACTCCGTTTATTCCTCATCGCCATTCCCTGACCGCCTTATGAAGGACGTCGTTAAAGTGTCTTCGTCTGACCACTGTTTTGTTCTTTAAGAACTCGAAGCTTTCCTCTGGACTGTACCTCTATCATGTTGCTTAGAGTATGTCTAATGAGTTCACTGGATTTTTCACCTAAACTCATCTCCTCTAAAATTTAGAAAGTTCTGGTGTAAATCCTGAATCATAGACTTCTTTGAGGTCTTTGAATATGGGCACGATATTCTAGTTTCTCTGTTTTTCATATACGATTACCAGTTACATATTCAAGGTCTGTTACGCCCATCATCCGATATTTAAAAGAAGCAACGAAAGATCGCGGACTGATCCAAAAAAATTGAATGGAGAATTGTCTAGTGCAGCGAAATACACTGTAGGTAAGAAATCTGATAACAGCATGGCAGCAAGCATTTCTCTTCACTCCAAGTCATCGTTCGCTTGATCTCACGAGATCCCAGCGACCCTAAGTAATTCCAAACTACTTTGGATGTCCGTGTGTTTTATTTTGTGAACCATGGCAGGCCTAATTGTATTTGTTTTCCAGTGAGTGTTCCCAAAAACACTGTTCGGAAGTTGCATGGTCATATGTGTTTCATACCAATAAATCTTAACAGCTTTTGCCTGCTTTTTAGAGCTCGACATGTCATGTTTTACATGTATCAAATAACATCCCGTATCATGCCTTTGTTTGTTCGCAACTTGCTGGTCCCTGCTAGCGCCAGGTGTCCCTGAGACGGTGGTGTCCTTAAGTAAAGGTGCAATTTCAAAACGCTGTACAAAGAAACGGCTACTCAGAATGACGTCAAATTTGAACCACATATTGACTCAGCGGGAACGTCAAGGAACAAAAAGTTCTAATGAAAATTTGACCACTATATGCCGTTGTAATCGTCAGAATACGCACAGCAACAGACACGCAGCCGACGGCTATTCATCGCTTTGCGTCTGAGACGCCCAACATGACTCTCCACGAAGGATCGCGCGCTGCTGGTAAATCTCTTACAATAACGGCGACTGCGGGCCAATAGCCGTGCAGAAATTTCGGACAATCAAGGGTATGAAAAAAATTATTGATCCGATTTTTGCTAAGAGTCTAGAGAAAATGTTTACAAAATTATGAGAGATACGTGTTTTGAAATGCAGTGTGGCAGAGGGAGGTAAGCAATTGGTACGACGTCTGTCAGTTGTGGCCACAGCACTGTAGGAGGTATTGAGCGGTGGTGTGCAAACATGCACTGCACGAGATACTGCCCGAACGTTGGACATGCCTGTGAGCATTGTGCATGAAGTCCCACGAAACATCCTGCATGCTATCCATACAGGATCACCTATGTGCATCAGTTCCTTCCTGCTGACCTGCCAGCAAGACAAACGTTCGCTCTGGAATTTTTTGCTCTTATGGAAGTGGACAATGAATGGTCATCTAACATTCAGTGGACATACGAAGCGCATTTACATCTTCACGGTCATATCAATATGCAGAATATGGGCAACGAAAAATCAGCGTGCATATTAACCGGTCCCACTTCATTCTGCAAAGTTGACAGCCACGTTTATTGAAAGGTCGCATTTTTTCGAGGAGATGAGTTCTGTGGGTTCTGTTATCTGTACCGTTTTAAGGCGGCAAGATTTTGCCACCACACATTTGATATTCCAGAAGACTATTTCTATTTGTATTAGATCATGGTTTACGATTTATTGATCCTTTGATTGGCTGATTTTGCTAGCACCATCTACTGACCGTTCCTTTAGTATTGGATGTCGAAATTAATTAGAGCTGAGCACTGACAGGAACAATTATGTGGGTTACGCGTTCCTCAGAAACTGCTATCGGTTAGAGTATGGGAAGAGACTCGTCTTTTGCAGGAGCGGACGTTTACCACCCTGAGAGAGAGCGGGGCGAGGTGGCTGCAGTTTACGATGTTTAAGGCCACAGAACCCACACAATGCCGACAGTGAGAGTGGTAGGTTGCACTCTGACGGTACAAAAAAATTTCAGAATAGCGCAGCTGGCGAAAGAGCGTTTAGTGTGAAGGAATGTACAGGGTCACGAACGATGGTCGCGAACTGACTTCCGAGGAATCTTCTCATGGGAAGCGCTGGGGCATGCTTCCCACCAAAAGGCAGAGATGCCTATTTGATTGGCGGAGTGCTAAGGATGTAGGAAAGGAAATGGAAACTTCCAGGAAATCTTAAGAAAGGAGTATGAGCTTCTGGTGATTGCCTGGCGGTTCATGATCTATGTGGGAAGTGATGTTTTTGTAACGACCGCTGGAATTCGTCTCTTGAACGCAAAAGAAGACACCACGTGTCCAGAAGGGAGCGGACGTATAGCGCGGAGTGGCACTTCCCTGCAGGGATCGATTGAAGGCACTACCCTCTGCTGTTCGGCCTAGAGACTTCGCTGGTGGTGATGTTTGGTTAGTGGGCGCGCTCAACTGCGTGGTCATCAGCGCCCGTACAAAGTCCCAAGTCTTACAGCATCCACTTTTTTTACACAGCCCAATCTAGCCACTGTCACGAATGATGATGATGAAATGATGAAATGACGGGGACAACACAAACAGCCAGTCCCGGACAGAGAAAAATCCCCTACTCGGCCAGAAATCTAACCTGGGACCCCGTGATCCAGAGGCAGCAACGCTAGCCACTAGACCACGAGCTGCGGACGACTTCGCTGGTGAGAGCCACAATGCAGAATCTAGCGGTTAGATTTGGGAAGTGTTGCTTTCGACACAAGGGGTGTGTGAAGTCGTTTCTCCGTGAACAGAGCTGTCATTCTGTGTACTCGAATGACGGTTACTCACTTCTCAGGAGTCTGACGCGCATTGAAGTGCTTCTTTAGATAAGAATACTCGAGTCGTATTTCTGTTCCAGGCTACTGAGCAAACTCGCGTTCTGTCTTGTACTGAGGTAGTTTCAGCCTTAGCAGCTTGCCAACAACGTATTGCGGCCTCTGTGTAGGCAGATAATTGCATGTACGGAACGTACATCACTTGCATGACGGTCAACACCCCAATGAGCTGGTCATCAGTACAGTACAACTACTGTCCGTACTTCAGTAGGTGATACATTCGGCTTAGGCGGATAGGGAAACACTAACAATAAATCGATTGATTTTGATGTGCTTGTCCACTAAGTTTTCCCCGAAAGTGCCAGTCAGGGTGTAGGTCTTCTGTTTCTTACTGACAGTATTAGCCGACTTTGTGTCCGTCTAATAAAATCTGATGAGGCCTAATCAAAGTCAAACGTATGTTCTGCCATACTCTAAATTACATTTAGGGTAGAATGTGACATTGTGTACTTCATATTTATACAATTTTTTGCACTCTAAATGTTTTTTGAGTATTCTCCATCCAACATGTAACTTATTCTAGTAGCATCCCAACAGAAGTAATTATTTTTATGTGCCGAACTGAAGTGAAACCACAAAACATTACTTCGTTTTACGAGATTCTGTAGGTGTAGGTTGTCAATGGCAGGGTGGTTTTAACCCTTTTAAGCGCGAGAATTACACTGCGAAGACAAAGTTAGGCAACCCTCCTCTCCCCTCCCCCCCCCCCCCCACCCCACATACACACAAACGCGCGCGCTGTATGTTACAAACACCTCGGGGTTTGCACCGTCACTGGTAAACGTTATGACAGTCTTGCGCTCCAACGTCATTCCAGCCCCTCGACAGCGTGGATGTGTGGGTAGGATTACTTTTATCCGAGAGGGTACCCCTCCGCACACTGCTGCTGCAGAGGAATTTCGAATATAGTAGAATTAGCAGCTGTGATTTCCCTACAGCGTTGGCGTCCACATCACCTGACGTTAATCCGTGTGACTGGCTGTCGGGCTATCTGAAAGATGTTTCTGTTCACTGCTCACACTACGAACGTAGCTGAACTGAAGGCACACCCTGCGCAACGCACTCTCAACGTAACCTCCGAAACACTCCGATCTGTTTTGGAATATGCTGTTACTCGATTTTAATGTGTGGCAGAAAACTGGGACAGACGTCTTGCGCCAGCCTCTTGGCAGTTAGAAACCTGTGCCATTTCGATTTTTATGCGGTTTTTGGCCCCAGAACAGTTAAAACCCGATTTCATTTTGCCTTACATGCGGTTTTCTGGCCCAGGGCAATTAGAAACCGATGACATTTGCTTTATGTGTGGTTTTTGCCTCAGGACTATTAAAAAACCATTTTTCGCATCCGATGAGGTATGATCTTGCCATTGGCTGTGGGCTTACGTAACTAACCTTGCCACAACTGTTGACTGCCGAACTTGTGCAGGTCATACACATTCAACAGTATGGATGGTGTAATGTGCAATCCAAACCGTAGCCGTCGTGTCGAAATAGATCTGTCATTTGTAGCCAACCCCATTTACGTTAATACGTTTACAGCGCCATCTGTTTACTTAAATTTTTTGTTCCACGGCATTTCCCCCTGGGTCAGTAATATGCTGTTCAAATTTGACGTCATCATGAGTAGTGGTTCTCCTTCGTCAGCATTTTGAAACTGGAACTCTAGTTATGGACACCCCGTATGTCTGGAATAATGACACCTGGCAGTCAGAGGTATTCTATTGCCTCATCCGTTATAGATGGAGTGTCTTCATCTCCCTGCGTCAGGCTGACATTCCTTAGGAATACATCATTGTACTCGACCGACAGTTACGGGACCAAAATGTAAGAGTAAAGCCGGCCGAAGTGGCCGAGCGGTTCTAGTCGCTACAGTCTGGAGCCGCGCGACCGCTACGGTCGCAGGTTCGAATCCTGCCTCGGGCATGGATGTGTGTGATGTCCTTAGGTTAGTTAGGTTTAAGTAGTTCTAAGTTCTATGGGACTGATGACCTCAGATGTTAAGTCCCATAGCGCTCAGAGCCATTTGAACCATTTTTTGTGAGAGTAAAGAGATGGCAACTTTATGCTATGAATAGATAACATTGCCTTAACACACGCTGCATAGAATCCAGCTGTGATAATACTGATACTGCGGCCCATATCAAGTCGAAATTAAGGAAATTGACGGCGGGTGTTTAGCAGTTCACAAGACTGTTTACTACAGCACAATGAAAATTTGAATTACTTAACGAGTGTTATGCGTTTGATGTGTTCTAGATACCAGACTTTAGTTTCTTTTAAGACAGCTGTTTACCGATTTCATGAAATTAAGATCTGAGAGTGTTCAGGTAAGTCTCTCACATGAAAGGATTCATTACGGAAGTTATGTCTCCCACGTAGGTGAGTGTGCGTTGGATCCCGCGTTTGTTGACGCTCAAGGAAAGATCTCGAAACTGCAGTTGGGTCACGACCTTTGAATTTTCAGCCTGATACCCAATTAGCTACTATTTCTTGCTATGCAACGCCATTTTACAGTTTGCATAGTGAGATGACGCAGGAAAGACCAATGTTAAGGCACCAGAAAGTAGTGTGGCTCCATGACTGCATGCACGTCTGCTGTTGCGTAATGTGAGAGGGGGAGATGGGATCTGAAAAAGCTAAACATTCACGTTATTGCCTTGATTTGGCCCTGTGTTCCTTTTGTATTGAGTAAAATGATAAAAAATTCGGTCGAAGAGAAGTAGTTGCATTAAGAGATGCTATGCAGGTAATATGAAAAATTAGATTTACATTTCTTTAGGCAGGGATTGAAAAAACTGAAATGGTATACATTCATTACATAAAACTGAAACAACGTTTAAATTTTTGTAGCTGCTATGTTTTTTATTGAACTTAACAATTTACGCTCTTATACAGCTGGCGATAGACTACATAGGACGTCTCTAAACGAGTGTCAAGAAATATTAACACTTCCGTAAGCCACACAGCAAGTGTACTGCCTTACCACCTACATCTGTATCTACATATACAGAGTGAAAAAAAGCACCGAATTTCAGGGACAGGTTTCTTATACAGAAGTAAAAAAAGTCCAGTAAACATGGGCTCTTAAAATACATGCCTTAAGAGGTATGAGCACTTCTTTGTCTTCAATACTGTGAAACAGGTCTCTCCTTCTGCATGGGCTTTGCGTTCCATATTGTGGGAGAAGGAATTCCTTGTCGAAACAAGAAAAAATATGTGGTGGACATGAGGCCAAAAATGCATACTTTAAGAGCTATGAGCGCTTGTTCATCTGCGCTAGTGTGAAGAAGTGTTCACAGCTCTTTAAGGTATGAATGATTACTAGAGCTCTTACTGTTTTGGTCCATACTTCCTCCACTCAAAACATGAAAAGCAAAGAGCTTGTAGTAGAAGAGATGTATTTCATAGTGTCGAAGATGAACAAGTGCTCACATCTCTTAAGCTATGTGGTTTAGAGCCCTTGTTTAATGGACGTTTTTCTTACTTCGGTGCAAGGAACCTGTTCCTGAAGTCTGTCGGTGTTTTTTTGGAGCACACTGTTTAGACTTACGACACTGTACAGTGTACTTGGAGCCAATATTTGCGATTTTTTCCTCCTATTCCACTAGTGTATTGCCTCCGCAGGTGCGGTAATATCTCTCAGCTTACTCGCATCACCCTTGCACGAGATATCTGCACCTGGCAGTTAATACGCTTCGGTCGGCTTATGGTTTGTCAGCTCGTAATCAGACATGGTAGCATATTCACAGCTGCCCTGAAAGCATTGACAGTGCTAGGTATTTCCTTCAGTCAGCAACTGTACATGTTTACCGTAACATTACCGCGTGTTCCCGATGATGACCAAATGCAATAATATCGTGGTTGAGTATTACGATGCTGGCAGAACTGACGCATAGAATTCCTGGATTACAGCTTCCCTAAATTTACTCAACAGGGTTTTGTTGTGACTAGTCCTCCTCCTCCTCCTCCTCCTCCTCCAAAGATTCTAAAGTAAGTTCCTTAGCACCTCTGTTAAAAATCCTAGCAGCGCGCCTTTGAATTCGTTCGATATCTTGTCAAAGCTAGTTGATAAAGATTCCAAGCGCTGTAACAATAATCCAGAGTTGGTTCCACAAGCGTCTTGTACGTTGTATCTTTTAAAGATGGACTGCACCTTCCCAGAATCCTCCCAACAAGTATCTATTTGCCACTATTTTATACTGCTTGCATTACCTCATTACAGAATTAACTGTTCATGAGCGCCAGATGATATTTTAAATTTGGCACGTTCACAAGTATCTTCCGTTTGTGTCGAAATTGGGGGTGACTGCAATTTAACTGACAGATGAGGGAGAAGAAAGTTATCGTTAAAAATGCTTTACCCCTCCACAACCAACAGTTTTGTTCGGGCATTCAACTTCACCTGACCTTAAAACTTGACTCGTCGCTTAACGGCAAGCTTATCCAGACATCAAGACGATGTTATTAGATACGGAGCTTCTGTTGAACAGGGCTGGAAAAGTATATCGACCGTGTCAAAGGAAAACATTTAAGTATTTGCCTCTAGCAGTTTAGTGAAACTCAGAAAACCTACCATCAGAACAACTAGACAGGCTTTTGAGCCTCCTTGCTCCAGTAATCCAGTGTGTTAACCACAGAGCCACGTTCATCGATCATTTAGACTGAGATGACACTTTTCACCTTTAAAGATGAATGATTTGCAGAGTCTACAAGGGGATGGTAATATTTTGATAACTGAGAAGGTAAGACTAGTTCCAAAGCGTAAGTGTAAGGGGCTAACGGTTTTTGAGTAATGCTTTTAGACTGCTGTGGACGTCGCCTAAATGTGTTGTCTTGGACTTCGTTTTGCAGTTTTTACATGCGGGCAGTGTCGGGTGTCTGTGCAGTAGACTGGGTACGGCTTATTCCCAAGCCTAAGATGATTAGTGCGTCACATTAGCGATGGCGGGACCACTACACAAACCTGCTCTAGAGTGATTGGGGCTGGTTTCTTCTCATATCTGGGTGAATGCTGCGAAGTTTCAATTTTTTTCTTCAGAAGTACAAAAGAATGTTTGTGGGAGGATATACAGAAAGAAATTCACACAATTTCCAGAAGGTTGGCGCTTGAAGTTAACGTTTACTTTTCGCCTGGTGATTGTTTAGCATTCACTGAAAAGCAACATCTTTCGACGTTTAAAGTTCTCCTCGATCGAAGACATATTCCACGTGTATTATGAGCTTATATCACAGCTTCTCGTAAAAATACGTTTATCGACATAATATTTCAACGGAAGAGTTCAGTGCTTGTACTTCATCTATAACGTCAAAATTAGCAGCAACCACTCATTGAATTATGTTGCCCTCTATGAATAAAACATATGTTTTAAAATTTTGATTATCTTGAGTCGCTGCTTTTTTATGACCAATAGCTGGAAACTAGCTTCACATAAAATCGACTCTATAATGTACCTTAGTAAATACGGGTAAGTTACTGCAATTAAATTCTAAAAATCTCACCAGAACGGTTGTTTGATTCAACGTAAGGGGATCAGCATTTGTAACTTATTTTTCATATTTTCTCTTGCAATTACCTCGTTTCTCATCTCCACTCACGTTAATTACGTATTTTACAATTATGTTTTCTCGGGGGAGAGAGAGAGAGAGAGAGAGAGAGAGAGAGAGAGAGAGAGAGATTATTATTTGACTAGTGAGCTGTGCAAACGAAGTTTTCAGCTGCGAAATCGTGTAACTGTTACAATGCAGAGCGATAAGAGACTGGTACTGGAAGTAAAATTGCAGTAACCCATAATTTTTTTTATCAGCATTTAAGTCGTTCACTCAATTTCACTCTGGAAAATAAACCGCGAGGTAGATGGAAGGCGTAGGGGTTAATGGCCCTCGTAAAACTGAGCTCGTAAGTCTTGCGACATTAAATTTTTGCCCTTTCAGCATTTGGAATTATTTTTTCCACGGCAATTTACTGTTTCAACACGAAATAACCCTTCCGACGATTGGGCTGGATTTTGCGACACGGTTAAACAGTGAGGTAAAAGCTAGCAGAAGGGCTTAATTTACGGATTACACTTTACTGTAATACCAAACGTTTTAGCTGACAGGATTTAACGATACGTCATCTCTCTGCTTTACTTTATACAAATGAAAATATTGAGTAACAACATTGTATTAGGTTTCTGCTGTATGCTAAGTTGGTCGGGAATGTTCCACGTGAAGGTGCATCTTTTTGATGCTTTTACGCACAATCTTAAATAAATATTATCTTGTCGATTTCGTGTTTGGCACTGTTGACTGACTACATGGTGAATATAGATTCATAATCGACTGCTTCTATACTATCTTCCGTTATCGCAAATTTCATGATATTCAGAATTCGTTCGAGGTAACAGAGGTTTTCTAGCGGTTTCTCCCCAATGTCGACGCAGCTATGACAGCAGTCAGTCACCAAATATTTTTCGTCGCCAAATCGGTTTCGTCCGTGTCGTCCACAATTACTGCATTACACTACACGCGATACAAAGACGCCTTGGTATGCCAGATTTTTATCGTACATTGCAAGCAGTAATTCACGCCAGGCGGTAGTCTCCAGGCCGAATGCTTCACCTCGCTTCACAGATATGTCGCATTACTTTCATTAATCGTAAATAACATTCGGAGAACTGTAACCTATTTTGGATTTCTTGGGAATTAAGCTATGGAGCGATATGTGAAAAGGGTAAAATGCTATGAAATGTAATGTCGCAGTTTGGTTGATCCCTGTCGCACTTCCGAGAGGCATCTTCGTGGCATTTGGATTGTGTGCTACTGCTTTCGTCATTTGCTCTCGTTTTTCTTAGGCATATTTTATTCTCCACACTTAGTTTCTAGAACTGTTTCCACTGTATAATGCGCGGAGACGGATGCTGAGTGCTTGGCAAGATCTGGAGACTGATCACCACACAATTGCACCGCTGCTGTAATAGTTCGACGATATTCGCCGTATAAACAATTTTTTCGACCGTCGTATGCATTGTAAATGACTCAATGGCTTTACGAGCAACTTATCTGAACACAGGCCGATGGACTTCAAGCGCACAGGCAAAAACACGAACCGTACCTGATTTACGAGTTTGCTTACATTTAGTATAACAAACTAGACGTTTGTGGAACTTTCTGCCCTGACGGCGGTACTGTGGGCCGTGGCGCCGTTACGCTGATAGTATTTGATCAAATCACATACATGGTAAGCCAGTGAAGTTCTCTTAGAAGTTTCTTTCAATGCCACAAAAAAGTATATAGTTCCACTAGAAAAAAATTGTCGGTGCATTAAGTTGGCGATTATAAACGACAAAAATTACTTACTAACGCCAGGAAATTCGCCATATAGTCCGCTATAGCTTGGCGGAAACCGCACTCCGCTTTACTTATTCGTTTTGGAGAATTTGAGGTGGCCTGTCCTACCTGGCTAACCCTGTATACGTTCTGGTTTCTCTCTGTAATTTTCAAACCCACTCCTTGCTCCTTTTCAAAATTACCTATTCCTTCGTCCCTCAGGACATTTCGTACCAGCCTACACACTATTTTAATGAAGTTGTGCCAAAAAGTCTTTCGTACTAAATTCGATTTAGTACCACCCCATCATCGATCATCCCAACTGATCTTCTCCATTCTTCCTGAACACCGTATTTCAAAAGCTTTTATTCTCTTCTGGTCTGGCCTATTTGTTGTTCACGCTTCACTTCCGTAGAATACTGAATTCCAGACAAATATTTTCACGAACTACTTCATAACATTTAAATTTATACTCTACGTTAACAAATCACTTTTCGAAACGCTTTTCTCACGTCCACGTCACATTTCACGTCCTCTCACTTGTGTTGTCGTCAAATGTTCTGTTACGTCAACACTTGTCTAATTCTTTCAGCATCTCACTACCTAATGTTAATTCGTCCATTATCACCTCAATTAGGATACACTCTGATACCACTGTTTTCTATTTATGTTCATTTTATAACCAGTTTCCAAGACAATGTCGATTCCATTGAGTTCATTTTGAAGTTTTTCCGGAGACAGACATCGAACGAATTCAGAGACTCGCTGCTAGACCTTCCCGCATTTTTCCTGACTTATTTCCATCACTTCTCTGTATCACTTCGGACTCAAATATTGTGTGATTTCCCGGCTTTCGTTTTGTTTCACATTGTGACCAACAGATCGCAACGATCATTTCAAACTTTAACGATAAGACAAAGCTATATGTAAGCCAGATCAAGAAGTTCTTACGTTTCGTTATTTTAAGGCAATTCCTGCATTATTTTAGACTAATAATGTTTCGTTTAACGTATGTAAGGTGTCCAAACACATGCATCAAGTGTCACTTCGATTTTACACATGCCAGAAATTTGGATACCACAGTACTGCCAGTGACTTCTTGAACTGACTGTCACCATGTGAATTTTTTTCAGAATGTTTACCTGATTATCCAGGTCATAATGTACGAAAATTGTTGTATGTTAGATAAATGTTTAATAAATTTTCTGTCAGTATGGAAAAGGCTAGAACCGTAACAGGTGTGTGTAGTCCATACGGAAGTGTGACAAATGTTTGGGGAACGTCCTTTGAAGAAAGATGACCTAGTTGTCGCGACATCCTGTTGGTAAATTTAGAAATTCTGTATTCTGCATTCTGCATCTACATCTACATCTACATCCATACTGCGCAAGCCACTGTATCGGGCATGGCAGAGTACCGTTACCAGTAATTTGATTTTCTGTTCCCTCTCTTAAAAGAGCGAGGGGAAAACTATCTGTATGCCTCTGTACGAACACTGATTAATCTTTTGGATCGTTCTACAGTCAGATTCAAATGCAGGTCCTCAAAATTTTCTCACTAGTGATTCGGTAAAAGAACGTCGTCTTCCCACCAGAGATTCCCATTTGAGTTCGCAAAGCATCTCCGCAATACCTACGTTCTGATGGCACCTATCGTTATCAGATCTAACAGCCCGCCTCTGCTTCGACGTGTTCCTTTTATCTGACATGGTGGGGATCGCTATCACTGGAGCAGTAGTGAAGTATGGATTGGTCTAACGTTCTACAACGGTGTACTTTACAAATGGGTCACACTTTGCTAAAATTTCGCCAATATATCGAAGTCGACCATTTGACTTCCCTATTACTGTCCTTACGTGCTCGTATGATCTAGTTGATAATCTGAGCAGCCCCCTTAGATTGTTTGCAGATGACGTTGTAATTTACCGTATAGTAAAATCATCAGACGATCAATTCCAATTACAAAATGATCTAGAGAGAACTTCTATATGGTGTGAAAAGTGGCAATTAGCACTAAACAAAGAAAAGTGAGAGGTCATCCACATGGGTACTAAAAGAAATCCCGTAAATTTTGGGTATACGATAAATCGCACAAATCTAAGGGCTGTCAATTTGACTAAATACCTAGGAATTACAGTTACGAGCAACTTAAATTGAAAAGACTACATAGATAATATTGTGGGGAAGGCGAAACGAAGACTGTGCTTTGCTGGCAGAATATTCAGAAATGCGACAAACCCACTAAAGAGACAGCCTACATTACACTTATCCGTCCTCTGCTGGACTATTGCTGCTCTGTGTGGGATCCTTACCAGGTAGGATAGACGAAGGACATCGAAAAAGTGCAAAGAATGGCAGCTCGTTTCGTGTTATCGCGCAATAGGGGTGAGAGTCTCACCGATATGACACGCTAGTTGGGGTGGCAGTCAGTGAAACAAAGGCGGTTTTCAGATTTAGGTTTTCCTTTTTCCCACGCGCCATTCGAGAGTGGAATGGTAGAGAAGCAGTATGAAAATTGTTCGATGAACCCTCTGCCAAGCACTTAAGTGTGAATTGCAGAGTACCCATGTAGATGTATTTAATATAGGTTTGTAACATTACGTCTAGATATTTAATCGGCGAGACTGAACTAGTCATGGTATATTGGAACAGAGACTGAACTAATGCTACTGGAACTGAACGGAGTACTTTTTCTCACTTATTTACAGTAACTTACTTTTTTTTGGGTGGTTTATGCACAAAGAAAATAAGAGCAATCCTATCACACTTCCCTGGAGTGTTCCTAGGGATGTCCTCATTTTTTATGAAAGCTTGCCGTAGAGGTCAATGCTTATCTGCCGCAGGACTCCAGAGTGAGGTACGAGGAATTTGGGCGTGTAAAAGGTCATACGGACCGTCATTTTTGCCTCGGCAAATATGGAAATGCAATAGGGAAAAGTGGATAATGTTGGCACGATGTACCCTCCTCCATGCACTGTACAGTTTCTTGCGGAGTATGTGTAGTTGCCTGTTGGTTTGTCTGGTGTGATCAGTATCGTCGGCAAATCTTCAAGGTATTATTTTTTTTATTCCTTGTCCTCTAACTAATTTCCCTTTCCAAATTTAATTCAATAAAATTGCAGCGAAATAGCTATATATATAGTTACTTTGCTTAACATTTTACATTTACATTTTTGCATATTCATTTATCGATTTCACTCTTTTTCTGCACAGTTCTATGTGATATCGTTCACAGGCTTCGTTACACAGTTCACATACACATGTTGTGGTTGGGTCGTGATATGTTTTGTTCTTGCAGATTAGATGGTGAAAGCCGTGAATAGAAAGTTTAGTTACGACATGTCGCTGTTCGAAGTTTGGTGCTGTCCAAGAGCGGTTTGTCATTGCTTCGGTGCCATAGAACTCCGGCCATATTTTTTCTCGTTTTTCCTCCACGATCTTCAGATGCTTTTTGGAAGCCCTGGTGTGTGGCATCATATATCAAAGTTTGATGTCTTCAATTAGGAATGTCTCGCTAGCAGGTATACTAGTCTAGATCTTGTTGTCTTTGAGAGACCTAGTGATCTTTTTAGACAAGTCGATTTTACCTTTTCTAGTGTTTCTAGATTTTTCCTTTCAGGTGGTCCCATATAACCTCAATCCCATAGGCCAGGATTGGCAAGGTTTTTGTGTTGAATAATTTCATGGCTGTTTCTAGACTGAGTAGGCGGATGTTTTTTGATGTCCTGTATTGCTATTATTGCTTGGGCTGCACGTTCTGTTGTATGTTTTGTGAAGCATTTGGCTGTTGGTTGTAATGTCACCCCTAGGTATGATGAGATTTTTATTTTTTGTCCTCTGATGCTGATTTCCGCATTCTTTGGTGTTTTGCCCCCTTTTCTGAAAATTACCGTTTCTGTCTTTGTTATGTTTATGTGTAGTTTGTGTTCACTGCACCATTTCTCTATTTTCTCAATGATTCTCTGCAGCTTCTGTTTATCTGTTGAACCTACGGCAATGTCTCCAGCGTATGCATATACATCTTCATATTCTCCAATTCGGAGTACTTCTTCAGTGGCAAGAATGTACAGCAAAGGGCTCATTGGGTCACCCTTAAGACTCCGGGGTTTGAAAAAGAGAGGTTGTCTGATATTGTGATTAAGTTGTATTCGAGGATTGACTTTATTATTCTTGCCCACACACTATCTTCTCCCACTGTGTTTCCAGTTTTCGGACTATGAGATCTCTTTCCAGTAGGTCAAAGGCTTTCCAAATTTAGGCTCTGCAGGTAATGTGTCATATAGACTACATCCCAGTGCCATTGCCTCCTCTGTTGACATTCTTTCTCGTCCATAGACTCAGAACTTTATTCTGGTTTATTTACGAATTTAAGACCATCTTCCGCTCTCTACATTTCATCCCCGATAATTTGAGAATTCGTTAGAGCCTACTTTGTAAAAATCGTAAGAAAATTGAAACGCATTCTGGTTTTCTATTTGTGCTGGCCCGCCACGCTAAAGACGAAGTGTTAACACGGTGCACGCACAGAGTGCTGCGTGACGGCGGCGGCGTGCCGTGGGCAGGCCAGCAGGTGTCACCGGTCGCTGACCCCTAGGCTCGCCACTGTCACGGAACTTCCTAAGGAAGAGCGGCGAACGGCGGTGAGGCACGGCGGAAGTGTGTCCGCTGGGCGCGCCAAGTGGGGCGTGCGGCCGCATTCCAGCCTCCACACTCCAGGCGGACAGCCATAGCGGCCAGACATAGCCAGCCAGCCCACAGGCGGGGGCAGACACAGGGCAGGCATCGACCGGCGGGCGACTGACTGCCTGCGGCCGCGTTGTGCAACGCAGCGCCACGGTACGCTACGTGCGCGGGAACGAGAAGTAACGGGAGCCTTGTCCCCGTGACACAAACAAACAACTAACTCAGTCCCGTCCCCGCTCGATACAACCTCTCTCCAAATCAACAATGCATAGGTATCTATTTTATAGACGTAGGAAAATGCTGATGATCTGGTGGACAGAGCAGATATCTGATCATCAAGTACTACATCAAACTAAAGTGAAAAGAAGCTCACAGTGCAACTTCACTAGGAGATGGGATCGGATGCATCTTAATCGGTTGATGTATGTGTGGAGGAGATTATAAAATGTTGTATAAGAAGGTCTGAATATTGTAGCCAGTTTAAGATGGAGTGGAATGCAGTAGTTTTGACGAGCTCAAGACACTTGCACAGCATACCCTAGCACGAACAGCTCCGTCAAACTTGTCTTCGAAATACTGAGACCACCACCACCAAAAGAATGTTCTACATGTCTCTGAAACAACCTTCTACATGCTGAGTTGCAGGTATGTAATTCTCCAATCCACTCGGTAAACTCTGCGTAGTGAAACAAAATTAACTGTTGTATGCAACCATCTACGCGTAAACTTTCTAACTTATAATTCGGGACAACGCTGAAGGGTCTGTACTCTGGAGTGTTGCGAACTGCGTCAGGTTGGGGTTTTTCCCAGTATGGACCTTTATACGGTTCAGTTACAGTAGTTTCTTTTTTTCTCTCCATGAAATATTTATTCAGCATCATAAAGTGGGACAATGTATTACGAACGTTTGATGAGAAATCGTAGAAGGTTTGCAGATGTGGAAAAAATCGTATGAATCACTGTGTGCATGTCATCATCTCGTCCACTAAGAGCTCCCGAGGCGATATTCAGCTTCGGACTCCAGGGAGAGAAGTGCCTGGACGGCGGATGCGATAGAGGTGGAGGTGCACGACAATGGCCAACAGTACGTAGACCTCAACTCGCTGCTGCCTTACTAAGACAAAAAAAGAAGATTATGGCTATTGTACTGCTCAGTCTCATCTGTGTGTTTCCAACTGACATTTATTTTATTTGCATCAGGCTAATATTACTGAAGTTAATATTGACTGATTCCATTTAAAGAACGTCAGCAAGCTATCACGAGGCGCAATGCCTTCTTTTCGTAGAATATGTGGATTTTTAGTTCAAATTTAAATCTTTCAGTTTGCTCACAGGAATGTTTGACTGAGTCGTTTTGTATTTACAACTAATTATAGAGCGGGGAGTTTGTTTGTATCGTTAATTGCTGGTGATTCACAGGCTAATCTGTGGAACTCTCACTCCCGAGCGACGGAACTTGTTTGTCAGTGACCAACGATTCACTCGCCGTCATATACTAAATTCACGGTCCCAGATATGAACGTTGTGCTGCAACACTAATAATATCGGGATTTTTATGGTAGGGCCACAATAATGCTGGTTCAGCTGAGCAAAAGGACTAAATTTTTTTTACAATATTTTCAGTAACCCTTAACTGGAATTCTTTTAGTTAAACTCAGTCATGCAGTACAACAGGAAAACCGAAGACTCGTTACACTGCCGCTACATCAGTAACCGCTGGGTTTCACTATTATGTATCAGTACAATGACTGATCGCTTAATTCTATTATTTAATCTCTATTAAGAGAATATGTAACAGTTACGTTGGCAAATTTCCTACACATTATGGAGTCTGTGAAGACACTATAAGGAGACAGGATGCGAGGATGATGTGTGTTCTATAAATGGAGATTAATTTTTAGAACAAATTTAAAACAATCTCCGAAAAATTACAGAAATGAGTGACAAGCTACTCACCTCGCTATTAGCGGAAACAGTTGCAGTGACCAAAAGAAGGCGCAAACAGCGCTCTATTTGGTCGCAGTGACGTTGCTCAGTGCCCCGTACTCGTTTGACGGAACTCATTTTTTCTTCAACTTTAGTCCTGTCTTTCTCAGTTGTGAGTAATATTACGGTATGTGGTATCGATATCGACGATGCCACGGCGTATTAAACTTATTAGGTTGGCACTACGACAGACACCGACGACAGCGCTCTCTAGTCGGTGCTGTGCAGAGCTCTAAGAGCGTCGCTGCAGATTTAGCCCATTTCATCAGGAGCCGACGGCCGGGACACTTCGCTTCAACTTTGCTCTACATACGACGGGTCTCAGCATCGCAACTCATTGCAAGTTATGTAACCATGTATTAACTTGTTTTTTGCACCAGTAAACCACTTTTACTTACGTGCAGTACTGACGTATTTGCTCCTACCCACCCGCCGCCTTCCAGGCGGGATACAAAACGGTATATGGTTAATTTTTACTTGTTGGTCGTCTAACTACTACTGAATGAAACACATTATCCCAAAGTGTAAACCAAATTGTAGAAGTATGGACGTATTCCAGGGCATTGAAGATGCCTTGCAGAGAATAAAGGCGAAACGCGTATAGCACGAAAGTTCTGTTTAATTTAATTGTAGTTAGACGGTCAAGAACTAAAAATTAACACTTTTTCTCATTGTGGGGATACAATGGACAACAATACAACCACTTAGTTTAGACTGGATGAACTTTGTTTTTCGTCTGAAGCATAGACTTTAGAATCTAACTTTCTTCAGACGTAATTCTTCCTCTTATTGAGCACGTTTGCAGTTGTGTACTTTCGATTACTTAATTTTCGTCTTAAGGCTCGCAAAGAATAGCTTAGTTAGAGGCCTTATGATGCCGACTCTGCCATTTTCCCCCTTTCAGAGCCACACTACAATGGCAAGACAGTGCACTAAACTCCCGTACTGAGACACGACTCACTCCAGCACGTTTCAGCAAGAGAGAACGAATCGAGGAGTAGCAAGGGTTCGTGGCACCACTGTTCTGACTTCTCACTCACGAAATTATAGCGGGAAAGAAGAAAGCTGGTGTAGCACTGACGAAGAAGTTGCGTCTTGATCTCTAGTGCACGCAACTATCAACAGTCTAGCGCTCGCTCAGTCTGTACTACGAGACGTAAGTAACTGACTTTGGAGAAGTGACTAGTTTGACTATGTCTCGTAGCTAAAAGCGAGGCTGGCAGCTTTTGAGGAACGATATGTAAGTATAGCAGTGCAGTAAATTGAAGCAATACACAGCGCAACGTGTGTCCCAAGCGAAGAGCGCCTGGAGTCCGGTCGCGGCAGCGTGAAACCTCGCGTCACGCGCCACAGAAGCTCCGAGAACGAGGTGGAGGAGCGCTTCAGCACTATGGTCCACGTGCCACAGGATTCTAGAAAGTAGTCGTCCTTGGGTGGCAGTCATCAAATGCATTTTGAGCATTTATTTTCAACCAACGAAGTTAACTTTGGTAGCAAATAATTTACATCTGTGTCTTTACTCCGAAAGCCAGGAAAAGGTGGGGGGAGGGGGGGGGGGGGGTACTTTATGTACCACTGTCATCCCCCTCCCCTTCCACTGTTCGACTTTCGAATGGTTCGCGGGATAAACGACTGCTGGTGTCGGCTCGAATCTCTTCGATTTTACCTTCATGGTCTTTTCGCGACATATACACTACTGGCCATTAAAATTGCTACATCAAGACGAAATGCAGATGATAAACGGGTATTCAGTGGACAAATATATTATACTAGAACTGACATGCGATTACATTTTGACGCAATTTGGGTGCATAGATCCCGAGAAATCAGTACCCAGAACCACCACCTCTGGCCGTAATAACGGCCTTGATACGCCTGGGTATTGAGTCAAACAGAGATTGGATGGCATGTACAGGTAGAGCTGCCCATGCAGCTTCAACACGATACCACAGTTCATCAAGAGTAGTGACTGGCGTATTGTGACGAGCCAGTTGCTCGGCCACCGTTGACCGGACGTTTTCAATTGGTTAGAGATCTGGAGAATGTGCTCGCCTGGGCAGCAGTCGAACATTTTTCGTCGTTGAGTGCACCATCGCAGGCGCTCTTGTCTGTGATGCAGCGTCAAGGGTAACCGCAGCCATGCGTTTCTTCTTGTACCTCTTCAGGAACCTCTGGCGGGGAAAACAGGGCGCAGTGCCTTTTGAACATCTCGAGAAGAGTTTCCACTTTTGTAGATAGTCCATGCTGCTGCAAACGTCGTCGAACTGTTCTTGCAGATTGTTGTTGTCTTGCAAACGTCCCCATCTGTTGTCTCAAGGATCGAGACGTGCCTGCACGATCCGTTGCAGCCATGCGGATAAGATGCCTGTCATCTCGACTGCTAGTGAGAAGAGGCCGTTGTGATCTAGCACGGCGTTCCGTATTACCCTCCTGAACCCACCGATTCCATATTCTGCTAACAGTCATTAGATCTCGACCAACGCGAGCAGCAATGTCGCGATACGATAAACCGCAATCGCGATAGGCTACAATCCGACCTTTACCAAAGTCGGAAACGTGATGGTACGCATTTCTTCTCATTACACGAGGCATCACAACAACTTTTCACCACGCAACGCTGGTCAACTGCTGTTTGTGTATGACAAATCGGTTGGAAACGTTCCTCTTGTCAGAACGTTGTAGGTGTCGCCACCGGCGCCAAACTTGTGTGAATGCTCTGAAAAGCTACTTATTTGCATATCACAGCATCTTCGTCCTGTCGGTTAAATTACACGTCTGTAGCACGTAATCTTCGCGGCGTAGCAATTTTAATGGCCAGTACTGTACATACGACTAAGCGATCTATTGGCTGGCTCTTCTAGAAGCGTACACTCTTAACTTCAATAGTAAACCGCACCACGACGCAGAACGCCCCTATTACATCTGCCACTACTGCTGGCTCAACATTTTCATAACGTCATTTTCATGCTTTCCCGGCGAGGCGTTGTCATGTTGAATAATCGTTTCTGCCGGTTATTCGCGTCTTTCCTGCAAGGCGGATAAGAAGACCAAGGCTCTTCTAAAAGAACCCAACCTTTTAGAAAAGATCTTTAACCAGCTAAGGGTTAAACCACCAGTACCACCCAGACTGTCTTAAGGTGCACAAGGTACGGGTTCCTCTACGTCCAATCGTCGGCAACATTGGCGCTGCCACCTATCACACTGCTCAGCACCTTAAGATGCTCTCGCCGTATGTGAGGAAGTGTGCCCGTCACACTCTCAACTCCGAGGATTTCCTACAACACCTCAGGCAGCTACAGATGACGGATTCTGAAATTATGGTCAGTTTCGACGTGGTCTCCCTGTTCACCCGCGTACCACTGAATATTTCACTTTAGCAGATTGGAGGAAAGGTGTACTGTGCTCTCCTGGACTTATTCAGGCACATATTGACTCCCTCTACGAGGGTCGATTCTACGAGCAAACGGAAGGGGTGGCAAGGGGAGTCCTGTCTCACCGGTGGTGGCCAATCTCTTTATGGAGATATTTGAAGAGGGGACATATCCATAGGCCCCAGATCAACTTAAGTGCTGTTTTAAGAGTGTGGATGGCACCATTGTCATTTAGCCCCACGGCAAGGGAAAGCTCGATGTTTTCTTGGACCACCTAAACTCACGCCACCCTAACATTAAATTTACCATGGAACTGGAGAAGGATGGACTACTTTTCCTAGATCAACTAGTTGCTGAGAAGGTAGATGGTACCTTCAGCCACAGTGTGTACCGCAAACCCACTCACATCGACTTTCATCTGCACGTTAGCAGTTGCCAGCACCTGGCGCGGAAAAATGGTGTACTCATAACTCTGATTCACTGGGCACCAACTTTGTCAGATCCTGATAATTTGGCGACGGAGATAGAACATCCACAGTCTTTGGTCTACAAAAGTGGAAACTCTTCTCGAGATGTTCAAAAGGCACTGCGCCCTGTTTCCCCGCCAGAGGTTCCTGAAGAGGTACAAGAAGAAACGCAGAAGGCCGCATATTTGCCAAAATCAGCAGAATTCTCCTCAAACGTGATCCATCAGCCCACTAAGTTTAAGGATCTGCTATGGAGTGTGAAGCATGAACTGTGTCTACGGATTCAGGCGTTTATCACGTTCATGGGAATGTGGTATGGCATACATTGGACAGACCACCAGGGCCGTTGATATCAGGTGCAAAGAGCACCAAAGGCATACCAGACGGAGATAGGGATCCAAGTCTGCAGTTGTCAAGCACTGTTTACAACTGTAATTTAATGATACCAAGATTTTAACACTAACCTCGAGATACTGGGACAGCGTCATCAAAGAATATATTGAGATCAAGGTCGCGGAGAACCTCAGTAACTGTGACACCGGTTTCCAGCAGAGCTCGGCTTGGAACCCGACGCTATCTTCTGAAGACGCAACGGATGCAATACAAAGACCCCAAGATACACTAGTATGAAGATGGAGTTTGAGATAACAGCCCAGTACATATAACGAAGGACGCACGTGAAACGGCACCTAGACAACAGACAATACCTGAGTACGTTCTTCCGAGTCTCGAGTGGCAATTTGAACACGATCGGCCTTAAAATACCACTGCAGCCGCTCTTGGTGGTCAAGGACATCGGACGAAATCACGGTAACAGAACGTTCTACATCCCAGGACTTCAGTGACGACAACCGGAAGATAAAATGTCTAGCACGACTTGGATGTCATTCAGAAATTAACAGCAAAACTGAAAACGGATAACAACCAGAAAATAAGGGCGCAGTGTTCTGAATAGTCGAGGCTAGAAGAAAACGCTTCAGTCGCTGCTACAGCGCATACCACCGACAGCGCATGACGCGGCGCGGACCGCATACAGAGCGCCTAGCACAACACAGGCATAAATACCGGACTCTTTCCACACTTGAATCAGTATCAGACAGCGCCTGAAGAAGAATGCGAATCACGCAGTTGAAATATTATTCAGGAAAGAAGCGAGTAACCGGCTAAACCCCAATTACTCAAAATGACATTTGACTCTTTCGCGCTTACTGTAACGAAACGTGGTATTCTTAAAGCTACATTCTGATGTTAGGTATATGTATGTTAGGTATATGTGTGTGTGTATGTTACGAAAGGAACACTATAAACAGTAAACAGCAACGAATTTATTGACTCTGTACTACGCGTTTCAAATTTTAACAGGTGGGTAATAATTTGGAAGTGAATACCAGAGCCAATACGAACGAAATACGAGGGAACAGCATATACGTGGTTGGACTGAAGAGTTCCAAGCAATTACAGAGAAGCTAACGGAAAATTACTTTATACTCTGGAGAAAATCCTGAACACAACGACCGAGCCACCTTAGCAACAGATCTCTCTCGTTCCCGGAACATTCGCTCATTCGTAGCGGGCAGTACGGTTCGTTTCAGTGGCCAGGAGACCAAACACGTTAGTTCACCGGTCGGTTCACGGGAAGCACCCACTTTTAACGTTCGGGCGTTTCGTAGCAGAGAGTCGCGGCGCAGACGTGACCGCCGGGAAAACAGCGGATCTGGCGCCGCAAGAAAGACGGCTTCGGCGCTCGCTAGAAAGCTGGGCAGAGCCAGGCGACGCGACCAGACGAGACGGACCGCGCAGGGAAAAAAGCGCAGGCCGCACCGTGCGCCGATGCTCGCCGCTTCCTGTCTGCTCTCCCGTCTACTCGCCTCCCAACTGACAAAGTGCAGTGCGTAGATCTGCCCTTCATTAGCTCGTCCGACGTTCTATCTTTTACCTGTTACACCCACATCTATAATCGAGACACCTTACGGTGAGCGGCGTGGGGCACTTCTGGTAGCACAGGAAATTCCAAGTAATTCGACTTTTCCCGGATGCACTCTCTCTTTGAGTCTCAGTAGTAAACCTCTCCATGAAGCGCAACGCCTCTCTTGCAGTGTCTGGACCAGCAATGATTTTGCTGGAACTGTGCGAACTAGTGATAGGACCATACCACATTCTGTGACGCAAATTATAAGGCACCATTTATCAACAAGCATATATCGAACAGAAAGGGACGGGGGGGAGACTGGCTCATAAGTTCCCATGCACATTTGAAGCAGATAAGGCAGCAAAACTGCTTTGACGAAACCTCAAACAAAGGGTGTCATCACGCCTAGTAGAGCGGTAACGATGTTTTGAGTGAACAGCGGATTTTGTATGGGTCGCATCACAAGAGACCCTCCTCATCGGCAATGAAATACTGTGGCCACCCATTTCCTTGCAAAGGTCGTTAGTTCTGAAACGGTTGGGTACCAGTCTAACCATCTTCCTTGTACGCTTTTTCAATAAAATTCTTCAGGGTATCAGACCGCATCGTCATAATTTAAAATGCGCGGCCGTTGTCTTCTTCAATAAAATTCTTCAGGGTATCAGACCGCATCGTCATAATTTAAAATGCGCCAACGTTTCGGCCAGCGTTGCAGCTAGCCTTCATCAGGGCCCTGATGAAGGCTAGCTGCAACGCTGGCCGAAACGTTGGCGCATTTTAAATTATGACGATGCGGTCTGATACCCTGAAGAATTTTATTGAAGAAGACAACGGCCGCGGAAGCCTACGCTTACATCTTCCTTCTAGTTCAGTTATCTTCGGTACGACGGCATGTTACAGGCTGGTAAGCGATTTATCACAGGGTGGAGAGTGGTCATACTCCCTCAGACGCATGCAGTGGGATATTTCTGACAATCACTACTGCCCCATCACCTTAACCTAAACTATTTAAGGTTTCACTAGACGTGACCGATCGCCTTAAAATACGTACAACCTTACGTACAGGCTATTCCTCTTTCTTCTTTTCGTGTCCCCAAGTTTCATTTCCTTGAGATCAAAATCACAGTTTCACAGGCTGAAAAAGACGTCTGCATTCGATGCCTTTTCCCTTTAACCCGAGCTACAAATATTATAATAGACTTCAAGCTGAGATATATAGGAAGACGGGCGCTGATAACCTCGCTGTTGTGCGCCCTAAAACACTAATAATAATCATCATCATATAGGAAGATTTATAAGAAAATGTGATTCAGCTACGAAAGAAGTAGCTGACAAATCACCTGGTCCTTCGATTAAAGCGTACTGCTCATCCATCTGGGGCCTCCGCTAAGATGAATTAACATAATAGATGGATAAGATCCAACGAAGAGCGGTGCAGTTTCGTCGTGTTTAGGGGACACGGGAGCGTTATGCAGATGTTCTAGCTCACGGAGCATAGATGTAGATGTGAATTATTTGCTAAGACAGTTTCGTTCACTGAAAATGCATTTGATGACTGGCAACCAGAGAAGAGAAACTTGGAGACACGGAAAGAAAAAAAAAAGAGGGACAGACTCTACGAGGTCCTGCTATAGATCGGAACATAGATTAAGAAAAAAAAAAACAATATGACCCCCGTAGCTGCATGCGGTACCGTATGTCTGACTTACATGACGGAAATAGCCTGAAGATTATTAGCAGTATTCTGGCTGAAAGTGACGTAAACCATTCACTATATATCAAATTTAACGAAAGCGGACAGAATAATCAAGTTTTTTCATCACAGTACGGATGGCATTGATGATACGCAAAATAAATTTTACAGGGAAAGAAAAAGCAGTTTCATAAACTTCAGTATTAACACTACCTAAATCGGCAGCTTAAGGTCTTAAGAAAATTGTATCTCGGTCAGGTGGAAAACAAGGTAACAGTTATTGCCTGCAATTATTTTGATTGCAAGACAGGATGTAGCGTCTAAATATCCTGCAGTTATAATGGTTAACTTCATCAAGTAGAGGAATATTTTTGACATGTATCGACAGGAAAAAGTTAATTTTTCCAATTCCACGATGATATTAAACATTATGTTAAGAGAGAAAAATTAGGAAAGGCCATTTACACGGTAATGTAATCAAAACAAAACACGGAATGGCAGATTAACAACTGAAGAACCTGTTGCAAATCACAAGGTTGTCTTTTCTGGGGCTGAAAAACTTTCAGCAAAATATCAGTGTACAGGGTTATTCAGCTGCCCTTACCGATGTCTCTTCATGCAGCCCACACTACATCTGTATTACGAACGGTATTCTGACAGGCGACAGCCACATAATCGATTTATGTTCCATCTCAGAGCTTTGGGCGACTGCTAGCTAACGGAATCACACTGCAAAAAGTACGGGTGAGGGTTGACAATGAGTTACACGGTAGATTTGGACCACTACATACTTTACTTCCGCCATACTTCTCCAATTGTCTCCAGTCTTTCTTTGTATAACTAGCGATAGGGTCATACGGGTATTGGACATGTCTGCAAGTTTATTTCGTTGATGGTACTTAGTCTTTCGTAAACTGTTCAGAAACGTTGCCGTGTGAAGTGTGTTTTACCATCAGAAACAACGAAATTAACAGATCAACATGGGAAGTGTGAAATCGACAGCTTTCTGATATATAACCCAGTGAAAAGATTAATATATGACTCGCCGCGTTAATGTGCTGAAGGAGTTTCATAAACAAAACTTCTACAATAGGTCTGAGGTGTCTTCGCATGCTTTACCAGTTATTCTGCGACGTTTTGACGTGTTTCAGCTAAATCATCCTGTACGAGAAGTCCACTACTATCAAAAACCAATAACGATGGAAAATTTATGCTTTTGATAAAAATCTGAGATCTGTAGGAAATGTGAAGCTACGGCCTCTAAGCAGAGGTCAGCTCCAAGCAGTAACAATGCAATGATTACTTTGCATCAGCAATAGGGGTATCACGCACACTAATTTCCGGTCTGTTCGTGAGGTAGTTCTCCCCAATTGTTGAGATCTTAGTGATTAGCAACTAAGCTCTGTTGCGAAATCTCTATTATCATGGTGCTATTCTATGAAACTTTCGGACACCACCACCACCACCACCACCACCACCACCACCACGTCTTATCATTACTATTCAAAAGTGCAGTCCACTTCAAACTTGGTCAGTAATGGGGTCGCTCATGATACCAAGGCAACGGTCCACACGGGTTTTGCTCACATCGATCGATGCTTTGTCAATTTAGAGAACCATTCCGTTATTGCCCATACGAAAATACTGGAAAAAGTCTCCAGAAAATTAATCCCACGTAGGGCTCAGTAGCATGCAGTACTGACAGTAAAAAGTTTGATACTAAGATCGACTTACGGCCGAAGTGGTATTTATCGCAACTACTAGTAAAAACACACATAAACGTAAAGAATAGGTGCATATTTTATACACGCATGAATTTAATTTTGAGTACATAAGCTTAAGAAAAAATGAACAGAACAACCTGAGGGAAGGGAAGTTTTAAGAGCGGATTAACAAGTCGGTCTGAAAACGACTCTTCGTAATATAAGTAGAAGGTAAATGTGGTTGAAACGACGGACAGGTTGATGTCAAGGAAGATGAACGAGAGATCTGGGAAATTTTATCTAAAGAAGATGAGCGGAGAGTTGTACTAACCACTAAATCGGAAACGTTGAAGGTCAGTGATAAATGTCGCCAAGATTCCGAACGTTCTGCTACTCGGGATCACTATTACAAGTGATAAAGCTTTATTTTCGGCACAAATTACCTTAAATTAATTCCATTGTTTTTATGCAATCTGACACATTCGCATCACAATTCAAGTGATCGATAACCAACCAAATACTATTAACGTGATCTGATCTCTCTCTGTAGACAGCAAACAAACGAAAAACAAGATAACAGTGCGTGACTGACAACAGCACGTCCGTTTCAAGACTATTATACTGCAATTTATTCGTCGAATAATAAACAGTGATCAGAATCTGACACACGATTGCAATAAGTGGCGATTGCCAACCACGTAAAATTTCTTAATATTACCATCGATATCTTGTTTTCTTAGAAATGTGACTAGGGAGTAACTGTTTTTTCAGCATCTCGAGGCTGTATGAAGTGGCTAAATATAATTGAATAATCAAAAAAATGGCTCTGAGCACTATGGGACTTAAAATCTCAGGTTATCAGTCCCCTAGGACTTAGAACTACTTAAACCTAACTAACCTAAGGACATCACACCATGCCCGAGGCAGGATTAGAACCCGCGACGGTTCCAGACTGAAGCGCCTAGAACCGCTCGGCCACCAGCGGCCGGCCTTAAATAATCACATTAGCAGCAAAGGTGAATTACATTATCTTGTGGAGGACGTAAAATAGTGGGCATTACAGTGTTTCGAGAGAGAATACAATAGTCATCATGTCCGAATACTGAAAGTTCTGTCACGCATTTTGAGGACATCCATATGATTGTTTACCACCTATCAATGCAGGATTACAATCCATAGTTCGGTTGGCCGCCTCTACTGGAGAAACTTTTTAGTCTGGCATTTATGTTTTTTCCGTCTTGTTCACGGATGGATCGTTGAATAAAGATGCCTTATATGACCCCGGGCGATTAGTTATGAAACTATCTTCATTACGGGAAATATGTAAGTTCTTGAGTGTTGTTAGGTACACACTTAAACCGGTTCCTGGGATTTTCTAGTAAGCATTTTGCCAAGTATTAGCCGTCTTGCTCTGAATGTCTTGCAGCCCTTATGTGCAAGCATTTCTACGCTCCCTCGGGAGGAAAACAAGCCCATCTCCTGTTAGCCGGACATTGCATAGAACTTTCGTAATTCACCAGTACTCCGTTACAGACCGTTTAACTTGAAGTAACATTTTCCGTAAGTAACTGCAGTTTCCCTATACCGTACCAATAAATCTAAGCCTGACATTCGCTTTACCTAAACTGAGCCTCTGGATTGATTCCCACTTTCTTAGTACATTATTGCTGCTAAGACTGGCTACAATTGCAACTCGTTGAAAGAGTCAGCGTGTCTTGAAGTGAATAACTTTACCTTACTGCAAGGCAAGATCCAAAGAATTCTGAAAGTATTGAAATTTATGTCTCCAGATTAGAGAAGGATACTGCTAAGTTAATCTGTTCAGCTTACTCTGTCGGCCTGACAACCCCGTACAGAACGAATGAACGAAGACTACACTGGCGTACCTCATTTGGGAACATCAAAATTAAAAAAACGAGTAGAGCAGCAGTGAACGTCAGTTTTGACATAAGCTTCCCAATTTAAGTGTATAACCGCTACAAAGTATCCAAGCAGAACGCTACTAGACTTCGCTTGAGGTTAGTGTGAACCGCCATCTTTCTGCGCGTCTGTTTCCGTTTGCATTTACTATGCGCCGTGGCCTCTAGTCATCTGAGGCACATTCATGCTCATACGGGCGTATATACTCCGCAAGCCACTATGTAGGGTGTATTAAAGCCCGACTACAAATACTGCGGGAATGGAAAATGCTATTGGTGAGCTGTTTTCACAGAATGGATCGGTAGTCAGGGACGCTATTGTTAGCAATAAACGTATTGTAATAATACTTGGAAAGTACGTTTTTATGCAGACATACAATTTTTTAATGGGACAATGCCTATTGACCCTAACAAACTAAAAGTAAGGTAAATTAGAATGACAGTGGCGTTTGTTGCACTATTGTAGTTCGAGTCGTTTACGAGATATCCTATTTTGAAAAGTTCCCACACCGACACTTGAGCAATACCTGTGGTAGCACACACCTAAGAACAACGCAGGTGTGTATACACTAACTACGTGTGTTCTTACCAATAACGAGGCAACTAACCATCACAGGTTGTGTTGGAAATTATCACCGGCAACAGCAGTACATGCTTCCAGTCTGGTATGGAACGAGTGCTGCACACGTGTTAGTACTTCACCTGATATGTCCAAGCAGACTACAGTAATACGGCGATGCCTATCACCTGGTGTAGTTAGTGTGTCCTTGCTCACAGCGTGTTTCAGTTTCAGCTCCTCCCCCCCCCCCCCCCCCCATACACACAGCCAGAAAAATGTGTGTAGGCGTCAAATACAGGGAACAGACCAGCCAAGGTACAGGTCCTCTGCGTCCTGTCTAACGATTTGCAAAAAATTCGCGAGGACACGCTGTAGTACTTCGTGCTCTATGCGCTGGACAGCTGTCATGTTGGTACTTTAAGTCCCTCAGTCTGCAGAAGAACGTCTTCCAGCATCCGCGGAAGATGTTCCGCTAAGAGGCTACGATACTTGTACGCGTTCAGTGTTCGCCTTTGACAAACGGGCCTATGAGCTGATAGTTCACTGTCCCACACGACACGTTTACACTACATGGACGCTGACGTTCCACCTGACGGAGCCAACGGGACTGTCAACAGAGTAATAGTGCATGTTTCGGCTGTTTACCTGGGCGTGATTGGTGAATGTGGCTTCATCGCAAAATAAGATACATCATACAACTTGAGTATTCTGTCTTAATGCCCATGCACAGAAGTTAATACGATTCTCATAATCGTTTCCATGCCGTTCTTGATGAAGAGGGATGTGGCAGGAATAAAACATGTCGACGGAGAATGCAGAGGACATCTGCTAACTCACCCCTGCCTCGTGCGATTGCGCGGGTGCTAAAGTGCGAATAAATTGCAGCAGCAGCAGCAAGAACATTAATTTCCCCTTGTTCTGTGGTCACTTCTTTCCATATGTCGCTTAAGTGTTGCGGTACCACTTTGACGTAAGTAGTTTAAGAGGTTGACACATAACTGCCGAGATGGTAAACGGTTTTTGGGACATCTTATGATAGACACCGTACTCCCAACGAACTGCATTGTTCCTGCATTCTCCATACGCCATGAGCATATCTGCTTTTTCTGCATTGGTAAATATCATCGTGCACTCACGACCTACTGCTTGGACGGTCACACACTGACTAGCAAGTCGCAGTGAACTGAACAAACAAGCACGCTGTAAGCAAACATAACACAGTATATAGAAACTACGCAGGCTGAATGGTACGAACACTTGTCGGTGTGCAAGCTGATCAGAACACGATATCTGCGTAAGCGACTGGCACTAAAGTCCTCCAACAAACACCACAAACATTCTAATTTACCCTACTTTTAGTTTGTTAATGTCAACTAGCATTGTTCCATTTAAAAACGTGTGCATTCGCACAAAAAATACACTTTCTAAGTATTATTACAAATTGTTTATTGGCTAACAATATGAACTCCTGACTACCAATCCATTTTGTGAAAACCGCACATCAATAGCACTTTCCAGTACTGTAATGCTTGCGGTTCGGTGATTCATCCTATATAGTGCCATGTAGGTGGGCAACTCGTTGCAGCATTAGCCACTCGGTCTCCCATTTCATTCACACGTGGAGCGAGATGGAGTCATGGGTACGATCTACTGCAGTTTCTAATGCTCGTGGCTCCTATTTTAGGTCTTTTTTGGAGGCAGTGCACCTCAATTTTTTTCTCTAAATTGACCTCTATGGACTTTCTGCAGAGAAATATGTCTTAATTTTAATCTTTCTAGTCGTACTTTCAGTTTACCAGCCTTGCACATCACAGACGTCATTTTACTTTTGAAAGATTCTGAGGTTTGTAAGCCTCATATTCCCCAAAATCGCCGTGGATTCCACACCTGGAGGTAAGGACCTACAAAGCACAGTAAGAAGGCCGTTTGAGAGCCGGCGAAGGAAGATTTGAAGTCACTTGGGTTGGGGAAGTACAAACCCAAACCCAGGGTTCGAACCGACCCCGTTACTATCACCAGTGGTCCAGATTAATTTCAGACTTGTGCTGTACCGGAGAAGCTACATTCTTGCCACTTCTTTTTTTTAATACAGTATTTTAAAACATTTAAGTGAAAACCATAACTATGTAGCTATGTTCACGGATGGGTTTAATCAGGGGGACTCCCTTGGGTGTTATGTTGTTTTGCCTTATCACATGCTCAAGATTCGGTTACTCAAGACTGTATGTGATTATGAATTGTACACCATCTTGAGGGCATTAGAGCAGGTAAGATGTGCTGCAACTACTAAATTACTCGACTGTTGCGACCTCCCAAGCGCCCTGACCTCTCTACTGCACTTTTTCCCAGCAGACAATATAGTTCCAGAACACTCAAGTCATCCTTGTCCACCTACAAAGGCTGGTGAGGGAAGCGTCTTTGTGCTGCATGGCAGGGCACAAATGAATTAAGGGAAACTAAATGGCAGATGTAGCAGCCAAGGAGGCGCATAGCCGTAAGGTAGTTCAGCGTTTTATCCCCATACATGCTATCACCTCACTGTTGAGATACAGTCAACATTAGATGCGAGGAAGAATAGCTGGCAGAAAATCCTAAGAAATTTTGGTCTTATGTCAAAGCGGTAGGTGGATCAAAACAAAATGTCCAGATACTCTGTGACCAAAATGGTACTGAAACAGAGGATGACAGACTAAAGGCCTAAATACTACATGTCTTTTTCCAAAGCGGTTTCACAGAGGGAGACTGCACTGTAGTTCCTTCTCTAGATTGTCGCGCAGATGACAAAATGGTAGATATCGAAATAGACGACAGAGGGATAGAGAAACAATTAAAATCGCTCAAAAGAGGAAATGCCGCTGGACGTGATGGGATACCAGTTCGATTTTACACAGAGTACGCGAAGGAACTTGCCCCCCTTCTTGCAGCGGTGTACCGTAGGTCTCTAGAAGAGCGTAGCGTTCCAAAGGATTGGAAAAGGGCACAGGTCATCCCCGTTTTCAAGAAGGGACGTCGAACAGATGTGCAGAACTATAGACCTGTATCTCTAACGTCGATCAGTTGTAGAATTTTGGAACACGTATTATGTTCGAGTATAATGACTTTTCTGGAGACTAGATATCTACTCTGTAGGAATCAGCATGGGTTTTCAAAAAGACGGTCGTGTGAAACCCAGCTCGCGCTATTCGTCCACGAGACTCAAGAGGCCCATAGACACGGGCTCCCAGGTAGATGCCGTATTTCTTGACTTCTGCAAGGCGTTCGATACAGTTCCCTACAGTCGTTTAATGAACGATGTAAGAGCATATGGACCATCAGACTAACTGTGTGATTGGATTGAAGAGTTCCTAGATAACAGAACGCAGCATGTCAGTCTCAATGGAGAGAAGTCTTCCGAAGTAAGAGTGATTTCAGGTGTGCCGCAGGGGAGTGTCATAGGACCGCTGCTATTCACAATATACATAAATGACCTTGTGGATGACATCGGAAGTTCACTGAGGTTTTTTGCAGATGATGCTGTGGTGTATCGAGAGGTTGTAACAATGAAAAATTGTACTGAAATGCAGGAGAATCTGCAGCGAATTGACGCATGGTGCAGGGATTGGCGATTCAATCTCAATGTAGACAAGTGTAAAGTGCTGCGAATACATAGAAAGAAAGATCCCTTATTTAGCTACAAAATAGCATGTCAGCAACTGGAAGCAGTTAATACCATAAATTATCTGGGAGTACGCATTAGGAGTGATTTAAAATGGAATGATCATATAAAGTTGATCGTCGGTAAAGCAGATGCCAGACAGATTCATTGGAAGAATCCTAAGGAAATGCAATCCGAAAACAAAGGAAGTAGGTTAGAGTACACTTGTTCGCCCACTGCTTGAATACTGCTCAGCAGTGTGGGATCCGTACCAGATAGGGTTGATAGAAGAGACAGAGAAGATGCAACGGAGAGCAGCGCGCTTCGTTACAAGATCATTTAGTAAGCGCGAAAGCGTTACGGAGATGGTAGATAAACTCCAGTGGAAGACTCTGCAGGAGAGACGCTCAGTAGCTCGGTACGGGCTTTTGTCAAAGTTTCGAGAACATACCTTCACCGAAGAGTCAAGCAGTATATTGCTCCCTCCCACGTGTATCTCGCGAAGAGACCATGAGGATAAAATCAGAGAGATTAGAGCCCACACAGAAGCATACCGACAATCCTTCTTTCCACGAACAATACGAGACTGGAATTGAAGGGAGAACCGATAGAGGTACTCAAGGTACCCTCCGCCACACACCGTCAGGTGGCTTGTGGAGTATGGATGTAGGTGTAGAAGTGACAGTAAGTTGCGTCTCGAAGTGAACAATTCAGTCTCCTTCCAGCCACCCAGTCTGGATGAACAATCCCTCTTCTTCGCATAGGAAACAGCTCATTGAAGCATGGCTTCTGGCTCAATGGGAGGGCAGTGCAATGTGTGGTACTTGTGGCATTCACATCACAGAGCCAAATATTTTCGTTGACTATTATATGTTCGGACGAGAAGAGAGCAGATAATTTGCACACAGATTTGCCCTTTGCTGAATGTGACACGACTTTTGAAGTTCTGTTAAATGTCAGACATTCCTTAAAATATAATGTGTGTCCGAGTGGTTGGCTCATACGTGTTCTTTTGTAAGTAATCAGTCAACCATACGTCCGTGTGTAATTATCTTAGTTTTCCTTTTGTTTTACTTGTGTGTTATCTGGCAATTTACAACTTCTAACCACGCTCTCTTGTAGGATGTGAGATTGTATGTGCGAGCGTGGTGAGAACAGGACATTGCAACTTTTGTTGCATTTTCAGTTTCTCGACCACATTCGGTTCTGTTTTTTGAAAGAGCGCCAATGAACTCGCAGTTGAACGCCCCTTAACCACACATGGACTGGCTACACCTCCCTGATACGCGATCCTAGCAGCGCGACTCGGAACTGATTTATTGTCTGTCGGGTCATTTTGATGGCGGATCCAAATACTCTAGAAGAGAGCGGTTCTCTCAACCACACTGCAGTTTATCACTTAATTCTCCCAGCATACGTTTATTTTACATTCGCTTTCGCTATTGCTCATTTTTAGTGGTCGTTCCATTTGTATCAATTCGTAATGGGATAACATAGGGACAGTGAGCGACATGTGTTGTCATTTAATACCATCAGATTCTCTTTCGTGTAGTTGCTAATCTACTGTATTAAAATATAAGCTCTTCGTTCGGAGTTCAGTGTGGACTGGTCCATTGTAAAGAATAGTACAATATTTCAAACACATCTTGTTCCCGTCTGAACAGATGAATTCTCACTGTAGTCAAGAGCTTATTCGTCAGTCCTTATCGTTTGATTAACGTCCGCCCACGTTGGGATGGAGTATATAATTACTCGAAACCAAATAATTGATAAATAGTGTCATAGATCAAAATGGAAACTTCTTGTGGGAGCTAAATTTATTCAGTAGATACAATAAATTACAGTTATCGTCGTTATTACTTTAACAGCATCAGATAATAATCGAAAAAAGGAAGATATAGGTATCTGAGAAGAACAATGAAACTGCTTTCGAATTAGGGATGACGGCAGTCTGGAATTTCAGCGCTGTCTCTAACTTCTGCTGGCAGCAGATAACCTGCAACGCCCCGCCGCTTGGCAGGCATGGACGCCTCCTCCATTTGTAAGCTGTGTCTGTGTCTGCTGCTGCTGCTGCTGCTATCTCTCGAGATAATCTTTCGAGATCCTTTCAACACCAGCCTCGTGGGACCGTGCGGTGCCTGGAAGTCTCAGTGGAATCAATCCAAGCAAGAAATAGAAGTATACGATCGACTGCCTGTCATCTCGGCCCGCATACCGAAGTGGCACGGCCTTTTGTAGAAGCGAAGGTGTCTTAGCAGCGCAAATCGTAAGAGAAAGGAAAATATTAACTGTACCGTACTACTTAGTGTTGTAATTATGGATGAAAACTGGGAAGAACGTTATCTTACATGCGTCCTCGCACCTCACATTAGTGGAATGATACACGAACATTTTAAGCCATAGGTACAAAGAATGAAGTTTTATACATATATTACACTGTGTGTCTCTACAGCTATACTTTTCAAATTCCTTTGTAGTGCATGGCACAGGTTACTTCCCATTGTTCCACGTATTACTATTTTTCGCCGCTCCATATGAATGCACCTCAGGAATAACGACTACTGAAATAACCTGCGCGCTATAATTGAGCTAAGCGTGTACTAGAGGTATCTACGTAGTGGTAAGAAGAAGATTATAGTGTATTTCTAGATTCGTAACTTAATTCGGGTTCTTCCAGTTTTGTAAGGAGGTCCCTGTTTTCAGGCATCTACCAGTTCAGTTGTTCAACATTTCCTTCACATACTACTGTGTCAAATCTTTGGCTACCCGTGCGGCTCTTCTCTGTATATGGTATGGGCTCCAAGAGCTTTTAGTAGCCAGTCTACTTTGTAGGCCACCTACGTTTTTCGATTACCCTATCAATGAATAGAAGTCTACCATCTGCTTTATCTACGAGTTAAAACTAAACTACTCCCGAACAGGTTATGAAGGCCCAGCGGTGTCATCCTCAGCCCATAGGCGTCACTGGATGCGGACATGGAGGGGCATGTGGTCAGCACACCGCTCTCGCGGCCGTATGTCAGTTTCCGAGACCGGAGCCGCTACTTCTCTATCAAGTAGCTCCTCAGTTTGCCTCACAAGGGCTGAGTGCACCCCGCTTGCCAACAGCGCTCGATAGATCGGATGGTTACCCATACAAGTATTAGCCCAGCCCCACAGCGCTTAATTTCGGTGATCTGACGGAAACCGGTGTTACCATTGCAGCAAGGCCGTTGGCATCTATGAGGTAAGCAATGTTTTTTTTTCATATCTACATAAACTGACTCCCAAGTGTTTTCAAGAGTTGACTAATCTTAACTGTGACTTATGTAATACACTGACAGAAAAAAAATCGAACATCAAGATGGGGATCTGTGACATAAACGGAAGTTGTTAGGCGTGTTTCTACATCTGAAAAATGATGTCTATTCAAATTTCGGCCCAATCGCGCGTGAGTGGCGCTATTAGTGTCACTACGAAGACGTAAATTAGGTTTGCTTTAAATACACGCCGTAACGGACGTGAGCGTTAGTTACCTTTGAGATTATATGTGGTGAGTTGATGTCAGAAAAGAATGCCTTTAAAACGACGAAGACATCAAATCAGTATCAACACCTCACTGAGTTTGAACTGGGTCGGTAATAGGGTTACGAGAAGTTGGTTGTTCCTTCCGCAATCTTGCAGAAAGACTTGTCAGAGATGTGGCCACTGTAAATGATTGCTGACAGCTGTGGGTACGTGAATGTATGGTCGCAGAACGACCAGGCTCTCGACGGTCATGTGGCGCTACCGAAAGTGAAGACCACAGTGTTCGACATATGGCTCTAGAGTATCGTACTGATACGCAGCAGGAATCTGAGCAGCGGTTGCTACTGCAGTGACATAACGAACTGTTACAAATTGGTTACTTCAACAACAGCTCAGCGCCACACGCTTTGTAACGTGCATTCCACTTACCCAAACCACCGCCATTTGTGACTTCGGTGGTGTCAAGTAAGAGCTAATTGGAGGGTAGGGTGGAGGTCTGTTGTGTTTTCTGATGAAAGCTGGTTCTATCTCGGCGCAAGTGATGGCTCTGTGTTGGTTACAAGGAGCCTAGTTCAAGCCTACAACCAAGCCTTTCTACGTGCTAGACACACTGGATCTAGACCTCGAGTTATGGTCTGGGATGCTATTTCATGTGACAGCAGAAGCACTCGGGGTTATCCCACGCATCCTGATTGCAAATTTGTACGTCAGTCTGGTGAACTGATTTCTAGTGCTGCCGATCATGAAAAGCATTCCAGGGGGTGTTTTCCAACAGTATAACGCTCACCCACGTACCGCTGTTTTAATCCAACATGCTCTACAGAGTGTCGGCATACTGTCTTGACCAGCTCCGTCTCCAGTGTAGCACATATGGGACATCGTCGCACGACAACGTCAGCGTCATCCACAAACATAAAACGTTCCTGTACTGACTGGCGAAGTGCAACAGGCCTGGAATTCCATTCCACAAACCGACATCCGGCATCTGTACAACTCAATACACGCAAGTTTGCATTCAACATAGTGATGGTTACACCGGTTATTAATATACCAGCATTTCACATTTGCAAGGGCTTATCTCACGCTTACATTAAACTGGGATATAGCAGTGGTAATCAAATATGTTACCTAGACAAATTTCCGTATTTCCGTAATTTCATTTTTTTGGTGTTGCCATCTCTTCCATCACTGTAGTAGTATACCACTACACAATTTACATTTGTGAACATTTAAAGCAAACCTCCATGATCATAGCTACAGGCTAATGCACCTCTACACACATGTTATACGTCCACAGTCTTACAACAGAGTAATGTATTCGAGCATACTCGTAGGGATCTGATACCATATGGCGGGATTGTTTCCACACTGCCACTACGGCTACCAACTATCATAGTTACTGGACGGATTTTTTTAAAATAACACGAACTTTATGCTCAGAGGGATGAACCTATTGGAGGGAAGCAAGCAACTAACTGGTATAGCACATTGGATCAGTTGAGAAATTGTGTACAGGCACCGTCTTGCTGTATCTGATATCTGGACGGCGACAGAAGCGGCTGGATGATATGTTTGAGACATCTTGCCGTGTTCATAGGTCTCTCAACGAACTCTGTAGGCTCTCATATCACGTTCTCGTGACTGTACCCGATCTTCCAGATTTCCGCCTACAAATTGTAATATTTGCCGTCATCGTCTTGCAAACGACCTTTATCGACGTCAAATAAGAGCATTATACGTTCATCACGAAATACACATTTGTGCCACTCGGCATCCCAGTTATGTGTTTCGGTACACCCTGAGAGCAGGGCTGCACAGGCAGATGATATGAAGCCTGGGGAGTCTCTTCCTTGTTCCTCTCGAGCTTCCAGTCAACTACTGTTGGATATCACACTTGACACTACCGTTGCAGTTCTAATCCTAATTTGTACTGCTGTCACCGTTCGAACAGCAATGGCTGCTCTTTCGATGATGCGATCCATGCTTGAATCGGAATGCCATTGAAGGAAAAGCCGAAGAAATTCTTGGACCACCGGTATGAACAGTGACACACAGTGGACACCTCACATCCAGCGTGCCTAGTAAAGTTCTTCGGAAGGGCCAGTCACCCCCTTGTGACCGACAATGTAACGTCGTTGCAGGTCAAGTAACTGCATGAACCGCTCGTGTCTATGACTTCCTGTCATGTTTGCAATGCTTATGAACAGAAGAAAATGGTTGACACAACGCGTCGCATTTCCGGTAAGTAAAATACATTTGTTATTGCGTTTCCCACGTTGTTAACAGCATTCTTCTCGCAACATTTTCTAGGATTAGTAGTGCTTTGCCTCGCGCTTTCTGACTGGTTTGATACGGCCGCCAAGATTTCTTCTCGTTTGCCAATCTCCATTTCAGAGTACCATTTACACTAATTCCTCTATCGTAAATTTAATTGAATCCTTCCTCCCCTATACCGTTAACCCTCTGGAGCTCCCTGTAGTACCTCTGAATTTACCCTGAATGTCTCAATATGTCCTATCATGTTGTCTCTTTACCCAGCCCGTCTTTTCCACATATTCCTTTCTTCGCCGATTGTGCTGAGAGCCACCTCATTTCTCCAGCACATGCAGTAGGGTGACGTTCATACTACGCATATTCTTATACGTACAGAAACCTAAAATATTGGCTCTACTATCTCAAATAATGAATACACTTGTTATTATGTGAAAAAGAATGGTGAAGATAAGAGAAATCATATTTGGAGCTAGCATTAGAAGATCAGAGTGATTGCAAAATGACCCTTCAGACGAACATAGTTATTCAGAATTACCTTTAAACTGTAGAGTATAAAATGGCAGATCCGTACAGTAGATTTAAGCTGATGTTCCAATCGCAAATGGTCCACGGAACGAATTATTATCGGTAAGCCTTCGTGTGAGCTCTTAATCTCTCCGATTCCTTGTCTTTTTACGAGATTTACTTATTGTGAAGCAACACATTGGTTCACACTTCTCGGGAGGTACGCTCTCAGAACTAACAGCAAACCACATCGTGATGGATAGCGACCCTTAGGGGTGTCCACCACTGGACTTAGAGTGTCTCCATGACGGATTCGTGCTTACGGAACGAGCCTGTGACGAAACGTCATGTTCCTTTGGATCTTCTGTACTTCCTGTGTCAGTGCTTTCTGGAAACTATGCCACACTGACTAGCAATATTCACGTGACGATCGGATGGGGGTTCTGTAAGCTACCTCCTCCGTTGATGGAACACTTCTGAAGGATTCTTCCAATGTATCACAATCTGGCATATACCTTTCCCATGATTAGTTTTAATTGTCGTTCCACTTCAAATTGCACAGAACGCTTTCTCTCAGGATCTTACTCCTTCCAGTGATTGCCGAACAATCTCGTAACACTAGAAACGCTAAGTAGCCTTTCAGCCTAATTATACGCAATACTTTTTTCTTATAATAAGGATCAACTACCAGTTACTGCACCAAGCGTCGAACCTCTGCAGGTCTACTTTTCAGGCGATACAACTTCTGTGTACGAACATTCTTAATGAACTTTCCACGCAGTTACTGGGCGATTTATTTTACATTACGAATATGATAGAGGAATAACGACGCCAGCTGCATGATGGCACTGAAATAATTTAATAAGTGAAAATTTAAGCCTGGCCGGGACTCTAGCCCGGATTTTCCGCTTTACGCAAGCGGTCGCCTTTGCCGTTCTGGCTATCCGAGCGCGCTTCCTGTACAACCCAAATTCCCAACTTGTCGCACACTTTCGCAGCGCCCTTCTGTCCATCATCCCCTTTGCCCGTAACATTTAGCGTGATTTCCGCAAGAGGTGCTTCCACACATCCACAGTGAGGATATCACGAAATGTCGTCAAAGCGTTGCTGTGTTCTGTTTGGTAGAAAGTTTTCAATCCAATAACGAAGCTGATCAGGTACTCCAGACCCTTGAATTTCCTTAATTCGACGACAGCGCAGAACTGTGTGGAACGCCTTCCGAAAGTCACGGACCACTGTTCAAGCCTGGACACCTTTGGGGTCTCGTGGATGAATGGAGCCAGAGGCATTTCCAAACGATCGTTTACGGAATCCCTTACTGAGGAGCTGATTTCTTTCCCCCGGGAAGGTCGTAACAGGCGAGCATAAAACATGTTCCGAAATTATACAGCAGACCGTTAGAAATACAGCCCTGCAGTTGGTGCGTCTGTTCGACGGTCGTTCTTGAAAAAGTTGCCTGCACGTTTTCCGGATCGCTTCGAGTGCTTCATTCCTTCAGGGCCCTACAGTAGACTGCTGCTAGAAGAGGAGTAAGTTCTTTCCCATACTTTACACACGATCATACAGTTGTTCTACATCCATTTTATCATTACGCGATGGAGCTTCACAAAGAATTTATCAACTGTAGACAGCAACTGAAAAGTGACCACTAAGAAAAGTATGACCCGATTATAGTTCCGCGGCATCACGTGCTATACCGAGGTATAACTGAACAATACTGGCGGGGTCACCCAGGCTCCGAACCGATCCTCTCCCAGCCGCGGCCGTGGCGTGGCTACTTGTCGGACCGGTCGACTTTTACGATCACAATCGGCGGCCAGGTTGGCGGTCGCCCGTCAGAGTAACGCACACACACTGTCCGCGGAAGCAATTAATGGCCGGAGCCTGCCTTGGCCCGCTTACTATTCGCACATGAGTTACGTCTGGACGTAATTAAAACACCGTTCTCAAAAGTGGGTCACCGCCCTGCTGTCGCGGAGCGACGCGAAGCACTCTGACCAGGAGACAAGAAGGTCTGGGTTCGTGCCCCAAGGCCGCCCTCTACACAAGTAGGGCGTCCTCGAAGGAGCCGCCCGCATGCTGGTCCCAACGCCCGATGTCTCATACAGGTCCGTCTCTGGGCAATTCTGCAACACTTCTGTACGCCGCAAGCCACTTTGCGGCGCGTGGCGGTGGGTACTTTGTGTACCACTGTCACTTCCCCTTTCCTGCTCCACTTGCAGGTAGTTGGCTAAAAGAACGATTGCCAGTAAACCTTCGAGTGGTCGCGATTCTCTCCGACTGTACCTTCATCTTATTTTCGTGACACATACGTAGGAGGAAGCAATATATTTGTTGACTCTTTTGGGAATGTACGCTCTCTGAACTTTAAGAATAAACCAGACCGTGATGCAGTACGCCTCTGTTGCAATGTCTGCCACAGAAGTTTGCTAAGCGTCTATGACTATGATGCTTTCGTGCTTACAAAGTGAACCTGTAGCAAAACGTGCTGCTTTTCTTTGGTTCTTCAACGTATTTCACCTGTATCTCTAGCGAATTTCGCCCTGTAGTTTCGTTTTCACGCAGCTCAATGTTTATGAAGTCTACTCGTGAAGTACATCTCGTTCAATGACGGAATTTTGTAGGTGCATTCAACAGCATACATGGATAGTGGCAGCGAAATGTGATGCGAATAGTTAGTTAAAGAAGTAATAAATTTAAACTTCAAGCCTGATGCGCCTGTTTAACTGCATGAAGAGCGAAAATTTAGTAAGCGATAAACTTTTCCCTTTCATCATTTTGTGGGAGCTGCCAACGAGAAAATTTTCGTAAAGGTTCTAAATTATGTGCAATGTTTATTCCATGTCAGTGGGTCCTCTCATTCGCAAATACTAGATGAATAAAATGAGTATTCGCGTGTCGTGGGCTACACTTCTTTTCCACCCCCACCTCTTTGATAGCTAGGTGTTTCTTATCCCCGCAGCGATTCTTTTCAGACAGTAAGTAACGTACATACCAAGTCTAGTTGAAATCGGTCCAGTGGTTTAGGAAGAGATGTGGAACACACAAAGATACATACATATTCAAATTACTATAGTATGTATGGATGAATGAATATTGTTATCTTAATATCTTACTCACCTGCGGCTCAAAGGTGGGAAGATGGGAAATTCCTTTGGTGGGGGAGGGACGAGGGGTGTTACAGAGCAACAAACTGACACCCCCCTTCCTCTCTCCCCCCCCCCCCCCCCCCCGTCCCGCCCCGAACCGAATCTCGGATCCCTGCCTGACGGAGAGCGAACACTTTGAAGAGTTCGTGTGAGGTCTGTTGTAAGATTCGCGTAAGTCATCAAGCTGTAAGTGAGAAGTATTTTAATTGGCGTAGTTAGAATGGTTTAGTGTCCCGGTGATTAGGTCTTTAGAGAAGGAGTGCAAGTTTGGGTTGTCCAGTGATGGAGTCCAAAATTTTTATTTTAAATTCATACTATTGCCTTCGGTATGTAGTTGGCAACGATAGATGATATACTTAAGTCTTGCTTTACATTAAGGTTTAGGTATTTCACCCACAACTTTTATTTTTGAGATTGTTACAAGAAGGTACAATTACGAGGGGATCACAGAACGTCAGTCACCCATTATCATGGCAGGACATCTAACTTACAGAATGCTAAACTACATTTCAAAGAGACATACGTACATGACACTTTTCAACATAGTAACAAAGTTTCTATAAATAATGCTCGCAACGTTCTATCAATCGTTCTACTCCTTGACGATAGGAAATCCCCTGCCCGATATTCTTTCAGCTTGCGGATTGTCTGGACACTACTCTGTGGCAGATGTTTGTGGCCTTCCTTTCTGATCAGCATCACGCCCGTCTGTGCGGCCTCGCTCAAATTGTTGGCACCATTTCGCTGTGTCTGGACCGGACATTGCATTTGATACACACACACACCGTCAACAACCTCATGGTGAATTTTTATGCAATCCTGACTTTTTTCCCGCCAGATTACTGCTGTTCCGCGTGTTTCAACTGTGGAGTACGTTTTTAGCTGCCGCGGCATTTCACTCGCACGCTGATGCGGCTGGTACCTGCACTGCAGCAGAACTCTGCGAGGAGCGCAGAACCTGTACTCTCTTGCGACAATGCGCCGCTGATGTTGCACAGTGGTCTTAACGTGGAACGACACGGTAACTTTCTGAATTGCGTTTGTATTGCACTTTAAAACCCACAAATTTTGTAACTAAACAAGACTCACCACCAAATTTACACACTACTGCTATCGCTAGTTGACAGTTTTGTAAGTATTAAACTCTTTTCCTTTTACAGATTCGTAAAATTTCGAGTTTTCTGTTTTCAACCGCTATGATAGTGTTGTTAGATAGGACATGGAATAAAAGTATGAACATTGCATTACAGGCTTCTTCATTCACATTCGAACTGTGACTGGGAAGGAAAGTAAATGCTGATCGTACGAGCCGTTCAAAGCTTGTTACACATTCCTGTGATGTGTGCCAAGCTCTCATTCGGGCAGTTTTGATCCGAATTCAACAGCGAAAGAAAAGGTGACGGTACACCGGACCCATTAAGAACAGATCAGGCAATCCGTAGACGTTGACATTTGGTAGTGACAGCAGATGAATGCATCCGCAGCTAGCAGTAAACCAGCAGGAACGACTTTCACTCGCTAGCGAGTCAATTACTAGTCTATCAGCCTGTCCACTGTAAAAGCAAGTATCTGCTGCTTCAATAAAAAATGTCATGTTTTGGTGTTCTGTCGACAGTGACGGGCACTAAGAATGTATCCCGCGTGTGCGCTTGGAGTTTAGCTGATGTACACTGACGAAAAAAAAAATCATCTTAACAAGGAGGAATTGTGGGACAGACGAAAGTTGGTAGGCGTATTCCTACATATGAAAGAAATGTCTATTCCAATTTAGCGTCAGTCGCTTAAGTGTGGCGCTAGTATCCCAATTATGGGGATGCAAATTAGGTTTTAAATTCTCTCTGCAACGGTCGTGAGCGTTAGTTGTCTTTGAGATTGGACGTGGTAAGTTTATGTTAGTCAAGAATGTCTTGTAAGGCGACAAAGACGTCATTATCAACATTTCGCTGAGTTTGAACGGGGTCGTGTTATAGCGCTACGAGAAGCTGGGTGTTTCTCCTGTGATATTGCAGAGAGACTTGGCAAGAGTGTAGCCGCTCTATATGATTTCTGGCGGCAGTGGTCATGAGAATGTGTAGGTCAGTCGGTCCGGGGTCTTTTACTCCATGATTTTCCTTTCTTTCTAGGGAATCCAGCAGTCAGGCGAGCAAGGCGTATGATGCTCTCTGCAGTTGACACAGATAGGAGGCGGTGCACATGGAGTATAGGATGTGATGGGGTCCGCAATCTCGACATGTGATGCTGGCAGTACAGCAGGAAGACATATGGCCGAACTTCCAGCATTTGAAGCACCGCATTGAGGGAGGGATATAGGGCTTTACATCACAGTGGTAGACCATCACCTTGACCTTCTCGGGTAGTGTATCACCCTCTAAGGCCAAGATGAAGGCACCGTTGGCAACCTGGTTATCCCTCGGACGCAAGTGGACACGCCGGACAAAATGTACACCTCGCCGCTCTAAAGTGGCGCGCAGTTCGCCGTCAGACTGCAAAAGAAGGTTCCTGTGAAATATGATAGCCTGGATCATATTTAAGCTCTTATAGGGCTTATAGAGAAACATCCCCAGATTGTCACAAGTGTATCGCACGTGAATGGGCAGAGGATGTTGTTTTGATCAAGACTGACCCAAATCTCATTTTGGCCAAGCCCTCGACCTCCCCCAGACTTGCTCTCTAAATGCTCAACAAAAAACTAAGGCTTCATCGTCATGAAAGATGCCCATCAGCTCTCGAACATACAAGGTACTGGGGCGAATAAGAGCCACTGCCATCCTTAGGCTGACGTTCCTCCCATGGTGTGCCCATGGAGGGAACGATTTGGGGTCGTAACTCTTTGCACTGCATTGAACCCGTGAACTCTTCGAGACTGCTAGTGTTTGACCAACAGCAAGAGATGATGTACTACGCTTCATTGCGTGTCACCCATCCTGATGCTACCCACTCCGGCCAGAAGCCCTCCCCACGGGTGGCACCCAGCCGCAGCGAAGGCCACCTGGCTACAACCAACAGAGTACATGGCAACCCCATCGCAACGGACTGGCTACCGTGCTGGATATCAGGTGCAACCAAGCAAGTAAGTCTATTATCATCGTCAGCGTAGGAAACTATACTGCACAGTTGATGGAAAAATACGCACCCAGGAGGGTGACCTCGGCCAACAGTTGGAGGATGAGCAGAACCACGTCGACGAAGGATGCGGTAGGTCTCAGTGCATGATGGACACGATGCATCATGTGAGGCGCCCTTCCCAATTGTGAAAAATGGAGGTCAAACCCTACAGGGGACCATCACATAAAGGCCGAAACGTGTGAGACTTCTTTTAGTCGCCTCTTACGACAGGCAGGAATACCTCGGGCCTAGTCTAACCCCAGGACCCGCAGGGGTACACTGGGCTTACACCCAGAGTTATCGTCTGTGGTGCGATTTTTTTATCACAGCAGGAGCACTCTCGTGGTTGTCTCACACACCGTAACAGTGAATACGTACGTCAGTCTGGTGATCCGACCTGCTGTGCTGCCATTCATGAACAGCATTCCATGGGGTGTTTCCCAACAAGATACCGTTGTTTTAACCCAAAATGCTGTACAGCGTGTCGACATGTTGCCTTGGTCTGCTCAATCACCAGATCCATCCCCAGTGAAGCATATATGGGACGCCATCGGCCGAAAACTCCAGAGTCACCCGCAACTAGCATTAACCGTCCTTGTGTTGACCGAACAAGTACAACAGGCATGTAACTCCATCCCACAAACTGACATTCGGCACCTGTACAGCACAATACATAAACATTTGCATTCTTACACTCAATATTCTGACGGCTATACCGGTTGTTAATGTACCACCTTTTACATCTCCAATGGCTTTTCTCGCCTTAGAATAACATGTGATCGTTCAATGTTAATCGCTTAATAATGTTGCCCAGGCAAATGTGGTCTCAAAATTTAATTACTCTACATCAATTATTTTTCTGGTGTTGCTATTTTCTTTCCGTCACTATGTTCATCAGTGTGTGTTCATCCAGGAAACGTTATTAAGTAGGAGGGCTGTCAAGTAATTGGCATTTTGGTTGTCAATAGTCCCCTTTGTTTTTGAGATATGGAATAGGTATCTTAAGTTACACGAGAATCAGAACTGTAATCCGTTCAGCATCACGAAAGAAAGATAAATTCTGCCAGAGAATATCTACCAGGAAAATCACGTGCACCTTGTTTTCTGATAGACGAGGGTTGCTGCTTGACAAGTTTTGGTCTCATGATAAAACAGTAAATAACGTTATGAGAGATTTAGTAAGTTATGTCGTGGAGATGTAACAAAAATGTACCATCAGTTTTTTGCTTCCGGCAAGTGTCCACCCACATCCGGTTCAACGAACACTATGTCCCTTCGTGATTTCTGCGGTTTGAGAGAAAGCAGAGAAACATTTAGATGGTCAGTTCCACAAAAGTGACTTGCGTCAAAACGGCCGTTCAGTAGTGGATGGCGATCGGGTGGCGGGTTTTCATGCTTATTCACTCTCATAAATGTCCTAATACTGGTGGAAATGAAATTGAACAGTAGACTGAGGTATAGTCTCTCATGCAGTAATAAAATCGTTTTGAAGCACTTTTTTTAATATGAAGACGGTACTTTACTACTACTACTACTACTACTACTACTACTACTACTACTACTAATACGCGTTGCCATGGTCAGAATATACAGCATGGGAGCAGCGCGTGACAGTGGGCGAGTTTGGTGGGTAGAAACCTGCGAAATATGGAGCAATAAATTGTCTTAGGTAAAGCTAAATAAAATGTACGAACTTTGCCGTACATGTGAAAATGTTTTATTGCTTCATTCACGATGCAATGTAATTGAGATAGAGTCCTCAACGTGTTTCATCCATACCACCGTGGGAAGGAGTGGGTGATGGTGGTTGGCATGTGTCAATATAACTCCCCACGTGGAAACTTAGTTCTCTTAGAAAAAGCTATATTCTCTATGACTTTTGAGCTCTACTGTGTTAGTGATTATACTCGCTTGTACAATCCTCACCCTATTCCATCCATACTAGCATTAGCATTACGTTACGCAGACATATTTAACCGCGGGTAACATTACGGGGCCAATACCGGTTTAGTAATATTGTTTTACTATAACGGTATTTAACTGAAGCTGGAAAGTAAAGCGTGAGTGATGAAAACGAGACGAGAGATTAAAAACTGGCCTATCTGAGATTACACTCCTTATTAAAGTCTGAATGAGGAAATGGCAGAAGCTCGTATTACTTCGGACGAATGAAACAATAAACGTTTTTTCACGTGTATGGTAAAGTTCGTAAGTCACAGATTATATAGCTTTCCCTATGAGTTTATTGCTCCACGCTTCGTGGATTTTGCCCGCCATGCTCTCCCACTGCCACGCACCGCGACCAAATTCCCTTACTAACAGCATGAGACAGAAGGGGTAGCTTTTACAACCGCGAATGGGTCGCCACGGAGCACACACAAGCCTTTTATATATATGTATCGAATACACTATTACATTAAAGTTTCGTTGTATATTACGTATGTTCCGAATTCTAATATACTTTCGCTTCTTTGTTGAATCAGACCTGCTGCTAATCAATACCTTCTAATTTCTAGTATCAGTTAATACCTATGCATTATCTTCTGTGAACGCTCCAGAAATTTTCCGTGTCGTGAGAATGAGATCAGCGGAACAAGTTAATCACTGCTCAGACGCGACAGTCAACTACAGGTGGCAGATAAGCTTGATAATTTCGTATCTGCTGGCGATTCTCATAATCCCATCGCGTCATACCTACTGAAGTGCCTCTGTCGCTTTCGTTCAGCGCTGTCCAACTTGTTCTGGCGTACCGTTCTCAAAGCGTCAAGCATACTCTCACAGTTTCCCAAACCAGTTCTTTCACATAATTGTAGGTCTGCCATTCATTAATCACAATGTCACTTATCAGTGGTGATGCCCAGCAGTATTCTCAGGTGTCTTCATGTGACCATCTTAGTAATTGGGGAACGTTAGCTATTCAAACAGTAGTTCTTAATAGCATACCAATTATACCGCTATATCACCATCACCATCACTCCGTACTCTATCCGCATAATGGACGGATATCTCAGATCAGAAAGTTTCAAACACTCCGAACTAGTGATGATAAAAATTCTTCTGGATGTTGTACCGCGTATTGTATGATACAGCTGAATTATTAACAAACCGAAATTACGGTTTCGAAGTTCCATTACATCGCCCTCAGGCCCCTTCACAGAAGTGAATGGAATAAAACCCAATTGCTTGTATTCACTGTAGGGCCCACAGTAAGAGTTGTCGGTAGATGCACGAAGTGATCACGTTGTTTACGCCAGGAACCTGCGGACACCCATTATCTTCTTGAGGCTCCTACAATGACTTTACGCAGCTGGTTTTTCTCCAGTCTACTTTTGTCAGAGGGCCTGATGTAACCTAACAGCGAAACCGGTAGCTTAATGAAGAGTTAAAAATTTACGGCTGCTGTTTATTTCAACCGATGAAGTACCCAAATCTTAGCTTGTTGCTGGATGAATCTATTTTTGCGGTGCCCAAGTGTGTGTGTGTGTGTCCTAAATTCATTTTGCCCTTTATTGCTAGAAAACGCCTGTATCAAAAGCGTACCAGATATGGAGAAGCGGATGAGCCTTGTAGGATACCAGCTTTAGTCTCCCACGACACCGAGCGGAGTGACGTAGTGGTTAGCACACTTGCATTCTGCAGGACGACGGTTAAAACCCACGTCCAGCCATCCTGATTTAGGTTTCCGTGATTTCTTTAAATCGCTTCAGGCAAATGCCGGGATGGTTCCTCTGAAAGGACACGGCCGACTTCCATCCTCGTCCTTCCCTAATCCGCTGGAACCCATTACCTCGCTGTTTGATCCCCAATCTGTCACGACTTCCACTACCTAGTCAAGTTTTCACTTTGGACCTGACTATCACATTCGTTTCAGTAAACTTAGCTGTGTAATTTATCTTCCTCATCACTTCTCCTATTCTTCCGTTCCCTAGAGCCGACTCCATTCACACCTGACTTACTCTTCGTTCTTTCTTCGCGAAGAAAACTTCCTTGTTTCCCAATTTATGAATATACAAAAAAAGGGGTAGGCGTAATTTCGCCTATCATTCATTTAGGTAGTAATGGAAGTATAGTAACATTTATGAAAATCACCTCCACAGTATGAGGTTCCCTACGCTGTGTCATAGCTTCAGTCATTGGTAATACTTATCTAGTCTTCTTCGAATACTGTATGTTAGGTTTGAAAAATTCCCACAGAATCCCATCACCGACTTTTATCTGTAGAGCCGTTATGGGAGTATAATTCTTTTATATTGCAATTACTCTCTTAAGTGAAACAAACTCTAAATCAAGGATTGCACAAGACGGTATTTCACTACATTGCACAACCTCTAAAACCACTTCACTCATGTCAGAACTTGCGTTTGCCACGTACAGAAAGAAGTAAAGATGAATAAATAAAGTTAAATACAGTCGAAAAACCTTTGTAACAAATGACAAGGACAGGACGCCTACTCGTCACCGCCAAATTCGGCCAAATTCATGGTGCATGCAGAGCGTGGTGAGACCAGAAAGTGCCCCAAGTAGAAACTCCAGATGGCCAAGCGTTTAGGAAATAAAAGTAATTATTATACGGATCTTTTACCATGTGCCCCTCAGCAGTTGTCCCTGTGAAAGTGTGATTAGGAAGCGGTGTTTGACTCAGCGGTAAGAGATCAGATTTGCATTGAAAGGGTCGTAGGTTCGACTTTGCCCGGTGGCAAATATTTTTGTGCTCCTTGGCAGTGCGTACACTACTGACATCAGAATTAACCGCATCATCATATATGTTATTTTATTGATTTATATAAGCACATAAAGTATAGGCATAGTATGAAATGCGGGTAAACTGTGACGTCAGTCGTGTACGCATTGCTTCAATCGCAACCCGTTCTCTTACTGCTGAGCCGAAAACCACTTGCTGAACACAGTGTTACAGGGAGAATTCGTAAAATGCACACGGTCACAGATCCGCATCAAAATTACTTTTGTTTCCTAAACGCTTGGCCACCTGAAGTTCCCACTTGGGACACTTTCACCACGCCCTACAGGTACCATGAATTTGGACGAATTCGGCGGTGACGAGTAGGCGTCCTCTCCTTGTGAGAAATAAATGCCATGTCTTTGCGTTTAACAAGCAACAACTGCGGAGACAACAGTATTTTGCATCACTTCTCGGAACTGGAGGTGCAGTGTGAAAGGCAAGACTTTTTCCTCCTGCGGCAAATATACACCCGCCATTCAGTTAGTTTAGTATTCCTGTTTTGAGGTGACGTCATGAATCAGACGCCGTTATTTCCCAGAGTGTCACACAGAAGGTAACAAACTGGCTGGCTGGCGTTCATGACTGAGCAGTAAACGTGTGCGAGTTCCGTCACTAAAAGCTGCGTCATTCGCTTCCAGCACGACTTGACGTCGTCAGAGCCCAGCCAAACAGCGATCAGGTAGTGCCGTGTCATTCCGCAGCATTTTCCTTTGCAGAGTATTCTGAAAGGCTTCTGTCTAACCACTCGTTTCCTGGAGTTTCCATCAAATTGTGGTTTTACGTAAAACAACATATGGAAGTTACTCGACAGTATATACCCGGCAGAAGAGATCAAAATTGTCAAGTATATTAAATTTTTTAACAAAAATTTTATTATTCTATGTATGTTTCACTGAAATTTAGCAAACTGCAATTAGTAACGGTCTCAGACACACATTTCTGGCATCCTGCTGTAGGTGTGACTCCGAATAGGTATCGAAAACAATGCAAACGGATTTTGTTATTAAGCTGTTCGTTCATTGCACTCTACAGATTGTGTCTAGGATTGGAACTGTGGCTACCATAAAATTTAGCAAACTTCTTTGAAATAGACAGTTCTACACAGAGAACTCAAACTGAACTTTAACATTACGCTAAAAACACCGTAGCTACTTCATCAGAGGGATAGTATATTACTAATGTCATTTGTGTCTGGCAAGTTTTCAATCCATTTATAAGGACCCCGAAGCGTCAGCAATTGGCGTTCATCAACGCTCAGCTCTGTCTCCACTGCACTACGTCACCATAATGGATATCATAAAGCGCGATCGACAGAAGTTTGTGCCACGAAGAGTGCCATATGCTGATATGCTTGCAGTAGATACCAGGAAGGATCTGGAAACTTACGTCCAAACATGGTATGACCGATCGTCTGCAAAGATTTGGTCTCCGTTTAAGCACACACAAGACTCAGTACCTTGAAACGACTCCATCTCCTGGAACTCTGATGGTCATGTGAAAGAGTGTGTGAGCAAGAATCAGAACGACCTGCCTGCGATTCGGAGAAGTCACTGGTGTCCTTTGTAGTACGATGCTGATCCGCCTAAAATCAGACATACCGCACAATGGTACCGAGTGTTGCCCATGCATAGAAGCGGTGAGCACTCACTACATGCCGTGCAAATGCAGGTACTGAGAAGATCGTGAGATATCTCTGGTCGAACTTAATAGAAAAACGATTCGATACCAGGGGCTCCAACCCGTGAGAAGATTTAAGAACGGAGACTTCGTTGATTTGGATATCGTATGGGCACCGTGCAATTCAGCCATCAGCTCAGCCGATCATCTCAGGCTAGAGAGCGTTGGAGATCTTAATTACCGTGGCTAGATACTATAAATACAGATCTCGGATCAATAAGCCTAAATCTACGGGGCTCGTTAGATCGTGAGAAACGAGGTCACAGAGGGATACTCAAACTAGGGGGAAAAAATCCCTGAGAATTCCAGGTATGGGGAGCAAGACGGCGTAATAAGAAGTCCTTGATACATCACCGTTGGGAATGGGAGGGAGGGTGAAGGGGGAGGGGGAAGGGGGAATCCAGCATCACACAACGTCTTTCGTTTCCCCTCGGCTGACACTACGATCATAAACAGTAGTCTGACCACAGTTTTTAAACGTGGATGATTTATATCGAATAATATTAAGTACTTTGGGATTTATGATATATATAGTTCAATAAAATTAAATTTCAGTGCGAGTTTAAAACAGAATTTCCTGGGATTTTATGAAAGTCCTGGAATCGCCCGAGATTTCCCTGATTTTTCCAAGTAAGTGTGAATTCTCTGATAATTCCATGTTTCACAGGAACTCCGGAAGAATCGTCACCTGAGGATACACTGGCCTGGAAAGAGAAACCCTACCCAACGCAAACTTGCTAGGAAGATTACTAAGAATAAGAGAAAGAAGAACGTTAAAATATAAATATAAAATTTAGTCCAAACAAAACTGTCGTTCCACTCTTATTAGTGCACTAGTGCGATAAATGCCTGTGGCTAGAAATCTGCTGAATTATTGGAATTGTCACGTAGAAATCGCGCAACCTAGGCCCATTGCTAAAAGTGACTGGCTTTTTCATTTTTAGTGTGTTGCAGTAGTAGACTATATTTAGACATAAGAGTCTTTTCTTTCACTGAAGTAAAAATAAAAGCAGCTGCAAACGGGATTCTACGAAAATAGCACACTAAATTAGTCACGGCTTCCCCAGTACGGAGTCTAGCCGCCAAACTCTGGAGCGGGTTAAGAGGCGCCATTTACTGGTAAGCGGCTTTCAAACATCTGGCGATTGCAGCCCACGCTCCGTAATTAACGTCCCGATCGGATTTGTGGCAGCTATAAACGCATTCCAGGAGGACGGAGAGAGGCCACTCTTTGACCTTGAAACTTAACTGATAGTGCTACGCCTTCATTAGGCCAAAGGTAAAACACAAGATATGTGGTGTTCGTGCAACAGGATAGAATGCAGCCGTGGATAAATATGGGTTTCACAAGGTCGAGCAATTAAGAATAATATCCTTTATGACAACAGAACTATATCTGGTAATTTTATTACGCTCGCGAAACAGCCGGCGAAGGCGTTGTTATTCGCAGCAGTTATTTTCTGGGAACTGTTACCTCGCTAATATACACCAGTCCCAAAACGAAAACTTTGCCAAGCACTTGTTTTCTCAGAATCCCGTTTTAACGTCGTTTACTCACCGTCTATCAGCGCAAGCAGTAGAAGTTATTGCCTTGCGGTAGGGGTGGAACCACATGCAGATAGTTAAATATATGCAATGGGAGAAGTTTCATCAACATTTGATGGGAATGTGGACGAGACAACTCCGTAATGGAACCTGCTTATTTCTGTATCCTAGGTTAGACCAATTCGCAGTGCTCCATCTAGGACTTCGAACGCCATTTATTCCGGATGGAGACAATGAACGAAGTCATTTCCGTTGCCAGCCACACAGGTGTCACATCTCTCCAATGAGAACTCTGTGTACCACTCATTGTAAAAAAGTGGCTGTATATTATTTTTATGAAGAACCGAAATGTCTGCATTCTATACGTGGAAATATTTTAATGTCGATTTTAAACTGAAGATCTGTGTCTACTCTCCGTAAATAACTGAAGTCCATACAGATGGGTTATTTAAAAGCACTATGATTGAAGAAAAAACCGAAAACTCGGGTTATTATTAAAGAGTAATATTTCAAACACAGTATGATATCACTGTTGAGTCGCTCGTAAAAATTAGCGCCGTATTGCAGTTGCTACATAGCTGTGATTGTGAGGAAACAAACGAACGTGACACCGTCGAAATTTAATATTGTTATTTAGATTGTGTAAGTACAATTATTGAAGTAAAATAATATCGTAAACCGTGATAATAGAAAACCTGTCAAACGTTAGTCGCTCAAGTACTACTATGACGTCACAGCATCGCATATTTTAACCATTAAAATTTTGGGACTCCAGTTGTAATACGGGAACTCGGGGATTGGATGCTCTTGTTATCAACGCCTTGAAACATACTAGTAACTTGAAAGAACGAGATCAGGTGGCGGAATTTAGCTTTTCATTGCGGACTTTGAAACGAATAATCCCTTTTTTCGTAAGATTTCGAAGTTAATTTGCATAGATTATCTTATGTCATTAGGTAAGACTCATATGTAATTTCGCCTTTTGAGCTTTGAAAGTTCAACAACTTCACGTCAAAGTATTCGCTCATAGCGCATCTATCCACTGACAGCAAAATGCGTCGCTATCCATTGACAGCAAAATGCGTCGCCATCCATTGACAGCAAAATGCGTCGCCATCCATTGACAGCAAAATGCGTCGCCATCCATTGACAGCAAAATGCGTCGCCATCCATTGACAGCAAAATGCGTCGCCATCCATTGACAGCAAAATGCGTCGCCATCCATTGACAGCAAAATGCGTCGCCATCCATTGACAGCAAAATGCGTCGCCATCCATTGACAGCAAAATGCGTCGCCATCCATTGACAGCAAAATGCGTCGCCATCCATTGACAGCAAAATGCGTCGCCATCCATTGACAGCAAAATGCGTCGCCATCCATTGACAGCAAAATGCGTCGCCATCCATTGACAGCAAAATGCGTCGCCATCCATTGACAGCAAAATGCGTCGCCATCCATTGACAGCAAAATGCGTCGCCATCCATTGACAGCAAAATGCGTCGCCATCCATTGACAGCAAAATGCGTCGCCATCCATTGACAGCAAAATGCGTCGCCATCCATTGACAGCAAAATGCGTCGCCATCCATTGACAGCAAAATGCGTCGCCATCCATTGACAGCAAAATGCGTCGCCATCCATTGACAGCAAAATGCGTCGCCATCCATTGACAGCAAAATGCGTCGCCATCCATTGACAGCAAAATGCGTCGCCATCCATTGACAGCAAAATGCGTCGCCATCCATTGACAGCAAAATGCGTCGCTATCCATTGACAGCAAAATGCGTCGCTATCCATTGACAGCAAAATGCGTCGTCGATTCGTTTAGTTGCATTTAACACTATTCGTTTACAAACAATTACATAACATAAAAAGAACCAAGTATACTGTATTTTATAATATTAGAATTCTGTAACAGCTCTATCATATTGTCAATTTGCCATATTGTTTAACATAACATTTAATTATTGTAATTCACAATACGAAACTAAATTGCGAATGTAAACTGTTTATGGAGACTGCTGGATTACACTCAAATTCCGTCTACCCTTAAAAAAATAAAAGAAATAGTATTTCTATCTTATGGAGGAAACATAGTAGGAATAATTGGATAATGCAGTTTCAGTGCAACTAACAAATGTCATCAGCGTTGTTTATTTGAAACGTTTCACGTATTTTTCCATGAAAACGATAATTGTCAGCGAATGTATAGAAGACACGCGAGAATTTGCGGGTGGAGCCAGTAAGAGATTTTGATCTGCACTGTGCGACGTAACATCAAATCAAGAACTAAACAGAGTTCTACATCTGAGTACCCCTGAATCTCTTTTTGACCTTTCACGTTATTAGAGAACCGTGGTGTTCTCTGGCCTGTCATCACGTAAGAAATTTACGGGAACAATGGAAGGTAGTCATGTTCACACCAACATTTTATATTGAACTATTTGAATTACACCAGTCCAGCTTCAAGAACTTATTTCAGCTAACTTCTTCAGTATTATTATTGGTAAAGACTTTGATCTGTTTATCTTTTCGACAATTACTATTCTAGAAAGGCGGTTACACCACAACGTAAATATAACAAACTATGCACATTAAAAAAGACTCATGGCACATTCGTTGGCTTCGCCAACTCTCAACCCTACTATGACCTTCAAGCCTAACTTGGACTTTGGGCTACGCTTAAGGCAACTTGCCCCCACGGCCTGCAATTAGTGCCGTGGGTGATGTCACTGGTCAAAGCTAACTTCGGGATTTACTGCAGCCAGTCGCACTTCGTAACATAACATTGCTGTCATACGCAGTGGAGAAGCGGACAAACGGCAAGAGTTTTCATGGCGAAGGAGATGCTTTTGATGTGGGTGCCGTGAAGACAGCTGTGTTTACGACTGCTTGAAACGAGTTGTGGGCGCATAGGAGACGTGTTGACGCATTCCGGTTGACCTCATCAAGTTGACATCGAGGAAGTGCGCCAGATACTGGCGCAAAAGCAGCTGCTGATATAAATATGTGACGTATTGGAGATTAGCGAGAGGAGTCTTAACGGCTGACTGGCTGAAGGCAGACGAATGGAGAGTATGGGAGGAGACGTGTGACCAAGATAATTTTTCCTTGCAGAACATAAAAGAAGATTCGAGTGTACCGTCCGGATGCCGAAGAGATAATTCAAAACGAAACAAGCTCAGGATGGGGATGAGATCGGCCTTGTCCTTTCCAAGGACCCCCCCCCCCCCCCCCCGATATTCATCTATTTACGGAAACTGCGGAAATCTTGTGTGATTGGTTGGACATCCTTTTTTTAACTACTGCGCCACCTTGCTTGACGGACTGAACAAAAGGCGTAGTGTTCAACAGATCGTTGAGAGACCGTTATGCAACCGCCCTTGCAAGGCACAGCTGTCTAAACCACTTTTCATACGGCAAGGACATTAACTCTTCGACAGATTTCAAAATAACACATGTGAAAAAGGTGTGTGTTGTTGCCAGTGAATGTTACATCTTACGTAAGGAAAGTATTTTATTTGTATCTCTCATTTTATTTTAGAATTTAATCGGTGAACATCTTAATTAGGAAAAATCATAGCGTCGTTCCCTGTGTAATAGAAGCATGACATACAGCCTGTACCTTACATTTGAAAACTAATAAGGAAGACTTGCGTTGTGGCTTGACTATAGCGACTCTATGAGAATCCAATTCAATTCAAGCTGCTTGATCGTGCCACTAACTATTTTTTGTTACAACTTACCAGCGAACAAAGCGTGGAGGACTACACAGTGTTAAGAAAACTTGCCATAAGATGCATAGCTGCGTAACTGATAATTGCTCCCTTTTTCAGTTTAGAGAATACTTTAAATAGAAAATTTTATATGATAAAGTGGTGGTACAGTGTTGTCACTGAAAGGCGTTGAGCGACGCCACGATCTTTGCACAGTAATGTGGCGTTGGTATGGAAAGAAAAATTAAAGTTTAGATTAGAATGTGCGGGAGCCCGTGGATGAGCTATCAGTTTAACAAGGCAGATCGTGCACTACCAAGTCCCAGACCTAACTCAGATCAGTTCTCCTCCATACTCCAGCAGCCTTGAGGTATTTTCGTCGTTGGTACATACGTATAAATTAAAATATTTTTGTTATGTTGCACTATTTCTTCTCTGTAAACACGTCTGTTCTTTTAGATATATGGCACATTGTAAATCCGTTTCTACAGTAATGGAGGTAAGATAACGATCCCCCGCAATGTTAGAACACCGTGTTAGTACGAGTGCAGATTCTGATATGTAGTCAATTCTGTGTGTACACTTGGCAAAACAATGGCGCATTTGAAATTAGTTGGACTGCACCATGAACCGTGTCTATGTGAGTTCTACGGAGAGGAAAAGTGAAATGTTTTATTCTGCTCTGCATTTTCATTGCCATCTATTGCATAAGTACATCATTAGGTTTCCCTGCGGACAGAAGAACCGAAACCATTTATCTTCTTCGTTAGGCAAAGCCTTTCTTGTGAGGCTTACACAGAGCTACAGTCCAGCTGCCAGTAAAGAAAAAAGGCCTCTTCATGACGGAAAAAATGCTTCGTTGATTATTTTGTCTTTTAATTCTTATGCCACGTCATCATAGGAGAAAGTATTGAGGGATTTGGGATAGCCTCTTTCTTCGGAAAGATTTGGGTTAATGCCGCCAGTGCGGGTACGGGCCTGAGTTTGGAGCGAGGGTGGGTGTTTCACAAGACGACCACCGCTGATGGAACACGGAACAGTTACTGGGCTAAGCACCGACCAAGGTCACAGCTGCAAAAGAGTACACACATGAAGACCAACGATACGTGTCACCCAAAGCGTTCCACTCTTAATCGTTCTCTGAAAGTAAACAGTTTAGTTCCAAGAAACGACGTTTATCTTCTGATCACTTTGACATTACAACTCTGTTTTTGGAAGGTCTGGGGGGAGGGGGGGGGGGGGGGAGGAGGAGGAGGAGGAGGAGGAGGAGGAGGAGGAGGAGCAATGCTTACGACACGAAGCTTGTATTCGAGAGGAGCTAGTGTTGAATCCCTGTCTGCTCATCCAGATAGTCGACTTCACTTTCGTCTTCTTCAGAGAACCAATTTCTTTCACTATCGTTGTCCACTTCAGCTCGTGTTATCTCTGCTGGCATTTGTAGCTCATACCACCACCACCACCACCACCACCAGTCAGAAGCTGCTGTTTAACAAATGCGTGGAATTTCAGTGAGCTAATATTGCAAATATTTTTTACGAATTTTCTAAAAGAAAACACCCGTTTTTCTATGGCGTCTGCCAATGTGCCGCAACTATTGGCGTTGTCTGAACTAGCCTCTGCGAGACTTGCACACCCACGTATTCCGGTAATAATCTTCTGGCCATTCATCTCTGTCCATCTCAGAGGTGTCGAGCCCCTGTAATGCAGTTAAATCTTGACTGGCATTGGACACCGTTTCGGACCTACTCAGTCACTCCCCCTATGTTCCACGTCATCGTGCAATAACCATTCATTCACAGACGGCAAGTAGCAGCACTAGCAGTAGACGGTATAAAAAGCATGTCGAGGGTAAGCGGACAACAGTGCAGTAGTTCTAATACTTAAACTCAGCTATTTATGTTAAAAATGACGAAATTCCTCCAGCTGTATTAAGGTGTTGGTTTTATTGGCAACTAGTTACTACCTGCCTTCCGCATGGAATACGCCTCTCACCACTGACTACCATTGTTAGACACATACGGTTACTGTCAACAAGTATGGGCCTGAAGATCATGATTTAACAACATCGAAACTAGTTGCCAATAAAACTAACAACACAGCTGGAGGAATTTAGTCACTTTTTAACATATACTAGCTGACGTCCCAAATCGTCCGTTTCAATTATGGATATACGAAGACTCAGCTATTTGACGTGCAAAAAGGTACGATCATTGGCTTTCGGGCCAACGGTGGAAGCTTTTCCGAAACGGCTGAGTTTGTGAAAAATTCGCGGGCCGTCATACCGTGCAGAGCGAACTGGTGCGGTCCAAAACCGGTGCCGAGGAAGCTGGTGCACCACGGGCTGTAGACAGGGATGAACGACATCTAAGGAGATGGGTGCGGGAGAACAGGTGTGCAACTGTTGAGCAATTGACCGTCCAAATGAACCAAGGAGCTGCGAACAGTCTTCTTAACGACTGTTCAGCCAACATTGCTGTGTATGTATGGGACTCCAGAGCAAGCGCGCTGGTTCATGCACCCATGCTGACTGCTGTCGTCGGCGCCGAAGGCTGCAATTCGCACGCCAGTACCGCAACTGGAAATTTACTGGGTGGCGACAGGTGTCCTTTTGAGGCTGTAGGATGTCAGAGTCCAGGCTGGAGGGCGGGAAGAGTCATGGTCTGCGGAATGTTTTCGCAGCTTTCCTGGATGATCTCTCGAAGACAGTGGATCAACGGAAATATGCATCTAACCTTGGGATCTGTGTCCACTTCTACATGCACGTTGGCATCTAGCAAAAGGACAATGCAACGTGACACAAAGTTCGCAGTGTACATGCGTAGTTCAAAGAGCACCAGGATGAGTTTATAGTACTCCCAGGGCCACCTAACTCCTCGGATTAAAACCCAATGGAGAATCTGCGGGATCACCTCCATCGAGCTGCTCACGCCATGGATCCTCAACCGAGAAGCCTATCTCAGCTGCCCACGACACAGGAATCAGCATGGTTCAGCATCGCTATAGCTGTCGGCACGTTCCTGAACATCACTGCACCTCGCAGCGGTCCACGCTCCAAAAGGTGAGTGTTCAGGCTGTTGATAGGTGATCACATTTATGTCACTGGACAGTGCATTCCAGCCACTGGACAGTGCATTCCAGTCACAGTCGCGTTCTCCTCGTACTACTGTCAAATCTGGAGCATCACCACTAATAACTGTGACAGCGCCTAATCGCAGAAGATTTACTTTCTCTCTCATGACAAGCAGTTGAAACCAAACGATTAAACTCCACGAGATCTCTAGCTCAAATTATTTTTCTTTGTTCCTTACAAAATTAAATGAAAGTGCACAAAAGTCACTGTAGGTGGCCCTCAAAGTACACACGAATTTGATCAACTGTGAACGTAAAAGTTATCCGAAAGACCATTTACATTTTTCGTTGTGACAGGCATAGTTTCCTGCTTATATAATCCTGAATGAGCACCAGCAGTGAAATGTACTAATTTATCAGCAGCGTGAAATAACTGCGCTTCAGATAACCCGCCACATGAAAGGCAAATGGCCACGAAGAAGTCACGCGCACCGCAACTCGGTTTCAAGGCTTATTTCTGAGCTCACGGGTTATACCAATAATCCTACTAGGCTTGAAAATGAGTGAAACGAGAACTATGAACTAATTCACATGCGGAAAACAATCGACTGTCAGGATTTGTATCTGCTCCCAACAAAAACGCAGTTCAAATATTAGTTGCCACCCTGCTAAGAAAGAGGGAGTGCAGTTAGCACCTTCACGCAAATCATTCAGGAGCCACTGTTCCGTGTTGTTCTTACCATCATTAGACGCTCGTTTTCCTGTTCTATTCAGCAAAATAACTCGAATCCATCAATCGTGTGAAAATAAGTTTCTATGTCCTGTCGACGACTAGGTGATTAGCGCACGTTGTGACTGGGGAAACAGGTAGGACCTCTCGTCAAAGCAATCAGCCTCGTGTTGGCTTTATGCCAACTACGCAACAACTGAATACCTAAGCAGAGGGTGTGGACGGGGATTTGAAGCGTGCTCCTAATGAGAGCGAGTCCAGACTTAACCACTGGTACACCTCGCTGCTTGTATACTTGAAACCAATAGGTAAGTTTTACGTCTGTAAAGCGAATACTGCTCCCGTAAAGTCTATAACTATACCTTATTTGTAAAGAACAGGAAAGGATTCGCCACTTTCCTGCTTGCTCTTGATATCTCAGTGGTGGCAACCATGGAATCACGCCCCAGCTCTCTCCGCCGGGATACTTGGAGACGGCAGAAAGTGAAAGGAAGCAGCCTTTTACGTCGGTCGCTTTCCTTCCTCCTGTCGCCACTAAAAACGAAGTGTACTCGCACTGCTATTCCCTCCACGTGGTGGAAGAAGCAGTCGGACGTCTGTCCCACCAGACCCGTGGACGTACGGTTGTCTGTCAAAAAGTTTAGATATGATCTACCTGCAGTGCCACCAGTACTGCCCAAAAGCCTCTAAATGCGGGAAGGGATGCAGAGGTATTACTGAACAAATCATCTTAATGGCAACGAAACAATTTTTCTAAGAAATATATTTCTCATTCTCTACGTAGACACGTGTCGTACGTGTTTTAAGCTTTGTGAGCTGTTACACACAAAATATTGTGTGCGAGATTTTAGTGTGCTGCAGAGCGTCTGTCAGTCCTCTTTGTACGTCTGTCAGTCATCCTTGTACCACAGTAATGTGGCCCGTTTTAAATGTTTCAGTCCTGATCTTTTATAATTGATTTTTTCCAAATTCTCCAGTGATTTAATATGCATGTCATGGATCGTCTTTTATAACTCTAGTTATAATGTTTTCTAAAATTTCATTTTATTGTGCTGTCTTTGTTGATACAGCTTGTTTTGAGAATTCCTCATTGTTTTAACTGATTTTAACCCTTCTCGTCTCCCTGTGCAAGGACGCTGATGACCTCTCAGTTCAGCGCCCTAAAACGCTGATTGTTCGATTCGTGATCCACTGAACAGTCAGGGAATTTTCAGCCTAATACCTGGCTAACTACGTTAGTAGTGTGGCAGAGGAAGTCCTACGCGAGACTGCTTGAGAAATAATTTCTAGTTCTGGCATTTCCCCTCACAACCAATGGAAGCTTGAAGAAATCGTTCGTTAGAACCGTACTTTACTAACACTTTTTTACCTCTGGAATAAAATATCTATGCATGGGAAATGGACTAGAGGAGTATAGACAAATGGGACACTTTTTGAATGAGAGCACGAAATTCCAAGATACAATGTTTTCACGAATACTTTTCTCTAGCAGTTCAGTGCTGTTTGACATTAAGTAACCATCGTTGCAACGCTGGTTAAGTGCAGTGTTATCAAGGTACTGATGCACTTAAGACAGCGAGACGAAGATTTATAATTACAATCGTTGCCAACGGAAAATTTAATTTTTTCAACATAAACAAAATTCCTGTAAGTTTATTTTGATGTACCCAATCAATAGCGCTAACTCACATTATTTTGGTGCAATATCCATGTTTTCGGGAGGTTTTCTTTGATTTTTTACACAAATGTTGAAACTAGAAATCTCCTCCCAAATACTTAAATCTGTCCACTAATGGACAAAACGGAAAACATAAAAGCACAGAGGTAGAAATCGAATTTGTTTACTTGTGAACAGCATTATGATCAACAAACTCTTTAGTAACTGGAGTACCTGATTTGGAATTACGCAGCTCTTCACTTTCACACCACGTTTAGCATTTTTATTTTGAGGTAGGAACTAACAATATGATCAGATAATTACTTTGCCTTTTCACAACGTTGCCAAGTAACAAATGACAAAATAATGTGATCGATTCAGTTCTTTATTGTTAGGGCTTACCATCTGTTGACAGCGCAGTAATTATAAACTTAAAACAGACGCCGTTCGAAGTCTGCAGGGCAGTTTTAAATGCTGGATGCTAAAAAAAACTTGCGTATCATTTCAAGATGAAGTATCATGTTGCTAAGATTTGTTAGTCAGTTTATAGCGTACAAAAATAAATGCAAACTATGGGATCCATTTCACACAAGCTGCGTCTATTCCGGAGGAAAGTAAGTATAATCACAAAGTGTTTCAACGTTATCAGTCTACATGGCAAGGTAGTCACACGAACATTCATTGTGTGTGTGTGTGTGTGTGTGTGTGTGTGTGTGTGTGTGTGTGTGTGTGTGTGAGAGAGAGAGAGAGAGAGAGCGCGCGCGCGCACGGTGGTGGTGGGGGGGGGGGGGGGGGGGGGGAGCGAGCGGGGAGTACCGTTAGCTACACTTCGAAATGAAACAGCGAAACGAGTGCCATAAAACAAAAACAAGCGTCCATACACAGATGAAATGCTGTACGACAGACGACAGACTGCACGTGCAGCAAACGGCCAGTCAGATGTAAGCAAGCGTTTGAACAGCAATGTCATTGCTATTCATCTGGAATCGTGCACGAGGCTCTAATAGCGTGGGCAGTCCTATGGTTTTAGAATTAGTCATAAGGTTACCGTAAATGTTGACACGGTTGACAACGATGATAAAATAAGACTTCTTCCGTGATTTCGAAAGCCACAAGATTTGTTTGACAGCCTGTCAGTGTGGACTGCAGTTTCAAAGCATATGGTTCCTAGGCTCTTCTAAAGCGTCTCAAGAGATCTGAGCAATGTAATCAGCGCGACGGCGGATGCTGCGACTGATGATAATGCTGTGGCGACAGCGATAGAAGAACCAAAACGGAACCTTTGCGTTCCATCGATGGCGAGATCATTGGAGACGGAGCACAAACTCTTATCAAGGGATTAGGAAAGTAAATCGGTGGTGTCCTTTTCAATGGAACTACTCCGCCATTTTACTTACGGGGACAAGACGAAAAACCTGAATGTTACTGCTGGAATCTCGAATGAGAATCTTTTAACCACAGTGTCATCTCGCTTGGCCTTAAGAACTAACCTTGCACTGGATTACAAAAATCTGAATAGCCAACAGAAAAAGGTTAACTTTCGTATGCCTGAGTGACAAGTGACATCCTGAGAGTCCAAGCATTGTTAAATAAAGGTAGATCACAGTCTTCACGTAACACGCTTGCTAGGAAAGTTTTGGTTTAACTTAACCTCGTCGTCCACTGACATACGCTTCATTAGATGACCTGCGTGGGGAGGTGAAGATCCTTGCAAAGAACAATTTACCAGAAGTGACTGGAAATAAATCGAGAACGGGAAGCTAGGGATGGTGTGCGACATATCGATATCTACGTAGCCACTGTTCTAACGTTTTAAGCTGAAGTGTCTCGATATTTTACCTATCAACATAGATTTGTTTTTAACTACAGCCATAAGCTACCAACAGGAGGTGTACAGAATGAGGTGCAAAATTCATGGAATACTTCCTAATACCAGGTCGGAGCTCCTTTTGGCAGGCCTAGTGCAGCACCTAAATGTGGCTTGGATTCAACGAGACGTTGGAAGTACTCTGCAGAAATACTGAGTCATGCTGCCTCTATACCCGTCCATAATTACAAGTGCGTCGCCGGTGCAGGATGTTGTGCATGAAGTGACCTCAAGATTAGTTCTGTTGGATTCATGTTGTGCGATAGGTGGCCAAATCATTCGGTAGAACTGGCCAGAATGTTCTTCAAACCAATCGCGAACAATTCTGGCCCGGTGGTGAACATGAGGTCCATGAATGGCTTCAAATGCCGGCTGGGGTGGCCGAGCGGTTCTAGGCGCTACAGTGTGGAACCGCGCGTCCGCTACGGTCGCAGGTTCGAATCCTGCCTCGAGCATGGATGTGTGTGATGTCCTTAGGTTGGTTAGGTTTAAATAGTTCTAAGTTCTAGGGGACTGATGACCTCAGAAGTTAAGTCCCCTAGGGCTCAGAGCCATTTGAACCAATGGCTTCAAATGGTCTCCAAGTAGCCGGACAGCAATTTCCCGTCAATTCTCGGCTGAGCCGGACCAGAGGACGCAGTCCATTCCATGTAAACACAGCCCACACCGTTGCGGAGCCACCACCAGGTTGCACAGCGCCTTGCTGACATTCTGGTCCACGGCTTCGTTGGGCCTGCCGCACACTAATCCTACCATCAGCTCTTACCTACTGAAATGTGGACTCTTCTGAGTAGGCCACCGTATTCCTGTCGTCTAGGGTCCAACCGATATGGTCACGAACCGATGAGAGTCGCTGCCGTTTTCACGCAGTGTTGCTTGCGCACTGGCAAATTTACCCAAACACCGATTTTCTCCGTCTTTAAGTGAAGGCCGCGGACCTCTGCATTGTCCGTGGTGAGGAGTAACGTCGGTACTCTTGACACTGAGGATCTCGTAATATTGAATTACGTAACGATTACCGAAATGGAATTTGCCATGCGTCTGACTCCAACTACCATTCCACGTGTAAACTCAATTCCCGGCCACAATCACATCGGAAATGTTTTCACGTGAATCACCTGAGTACAAATGACAGCCCCGCCAGTGGACTACTCTTTTACATCCTGGGTACGCGGTACTGCCGCCATTTGTATACGTTCATATCGGTATCCCAGGACTTTTGTCACCTCAACGTACAGCGTTGTTTTGAATCGCCTCCGCACTTAGTTCTAGACGTGGTAGCGTATATACTCTGACGGTAACTCACGAGCTTCATCTTGATATCTGGACTGTGTGATTGGACTGAAGAGTTCCTAGATAACAGAACGCAGCGTGTCATTCTCAATGGAGAGAAGTCTTCCAAAGTAAGAGTGATTTCAGGTGTGCCGCAGGGGAGTGTCGTAGGACAGTTACTATTCACTATATATATATATATATATATATATATATATATATATGATCTTGTGGATCATATCGGAAGTTCACTGAGGCTTTTTGCGGATGATGCTGTAGTATATCGAGAGGTTGTAACAATGGAAAATTGTACTGAAATGCAGGAGGATCTGCAACGAATTGACGCATGGTGCAGGGAATGGCAATTGAATCTCAATGTAGACAAGTGTAATGTGCTGTGAACACATAGAAAGATCCTTTATCATTTAGCTACAATATAGGTCAGGAACTGGAAGCAGTTAATTCCATCAATTATCTGGGAGTAGGCATTAGGAATGATTTAAAATGGAATAAAATTAATCGTCGGTAAAGCAGATGCTAGAGAGAGATTCATTGGAAGAATCCTTAGGAAATGCAATCCGAAAACAAAGGAAGTAGGTTACAGTACACTTTTTCGCCCACTGCTTGAATACTGCTCACCGGTGTGGGATCCGTGCCAGATAGGGTTGATATAAGAGATAGAGAAGATCCAACGGAGAGCAGCGCACTTCGTTACAGGATAATTTAGTAAGCGTGAGAGCGTTATGGAGATGATGAACTCCAGTGGAAGACTCTGCAAGAGAGACGCTCAGTAGCTCAGTACGGGCTTTTGTTGAAGTTTCGAGAACATACCTTCACACCGAGGAGTCAAGCAGTATATTGCTCCCTCCTACGTATATCTCGCGAAGAGACCACGAGGATAAAATCAGAGGGATTAGAGCCCACACAGAGGCATACCGACAATCTTTCTTTCCACGAACAATACGTGACTGGAATAGAAGGGAGAACCGATAGAGGTACTCAAGGTGCCCTCCGCCACACACCGTCAGGTGCTTGCGGAGTATGGGTGTAGATGTAGCTGATATATTACAAATTACAGCGTCGGTGCTTTCACAGGTCACAGACGAAACATGGAATTTATATGCGTGGCATTAAAATCTGTTCTAAGTCGTGAACGCTTCTTTGAACTTCGTATTATTCAAGGGCCAGAAAAGCTTAAGATAATTCACTTCGCTATTGAATCCTAGCCTAGAGCTTTGACAGCTAAACACTGAAGATAAATGACAATTTCATGATAAAAAGGTTACTATTTACTTGCGCAAAATATTTCTAATGTCGTTTTCAGCTTTTTAAGTGTTTCCGGTTACTTTACGTCTAGCTGGACGTCATATGTGGGCTTTGTTTTCAGTAATCCAAAGCTTCCGCCTAAAGGATTGCGGACACGAACTCCCGTGTCCCGACAGTCGTGAAAAAAGGAGAGGATTAAGGCTTACCGGGATTGGTCGGAAGAAGGTATCGCAGACCAACATAATAAAATATTGGGCCATATTTGGCAATCAGAGCAGTCTGATTACTAGTCTGTGTCGGCACACAAACAAATGTTGCTGAATGTGAATGTATGCTACTGCTCGCTGAGAAACTGCTCAATGTCCTTGAGATGAAGACAGAAATATACCTTTACTTTTTATTTGGAACACACTCGATTGCATCGTGATGCCGTAAGTACGGCAGTTATGGACATCGTTAAAGACATTTCATCTGCATGGTCATCAAGGCAATGTTGACCATTTCGAACGGCGAGGGAGAGACATTGTCTTATGATAAAGAAAGAATCCCCTACAGTGACATTTGCTGCACCATCAGCACAAATATTTTATTAGGCGTTTAGACTTATTCTTCCTTTAAGAGCGGCTAGAACACCGCCGTAACACTATTTGCGCCGTAACCAGCTGATTTCACCAAAATATACTGTATTTCAGCATTTTAAAATATCTTGAAGACCCGATCTACTGACATACAAGAAGAACAGATTCAGAAAATATCGTTCTTGTGCAACAACAGGCTCTATTCACTCAAAGCAATGAGTGCTATAGACAAAGGCTATCAAATTGATTTTTGTGGTACATCTAAAGAATGCTTTTGAGAATGGCTCAATTGTGCGACTATTCATGATTTCCTGTTAAAATCGCCACAGTTCTTGCTAATTGACAGTAAGTTATCTAGTGAAAACGAAGTTACATCTAGACTTCCGTTTTTAGTATGAACAAAATGTTTTGTAGACATTGTGAGACGCCCTAAGATTGTTTCCAGATGCTGCTGACATTTACTTTCCAACTAGGTTATCAGAAGACAAAATAATTACAAAATGGTTTAGTCAATATATCTAGCTCGTGGAGTAAGTGGGAACTGGCCCTGAACAGTAAAAAATGTGATGTCCTCCGCAAGTACTAAAACAACCCCGTTACATTTCGACTACACAACAAGCCAAATAAATTTAAAGCTTATCGATTGAACTAAATACCTATGCACTACAATTACGAACAGCTTTAATTGTACCTGTCACATAGAATGTTGTGGGGAAGGCGAATCAAAGACTGATTTTATTAGCAGATGGCGCAACAAATTTACTAGGATGATACCTACTACACTTTTCCCATTCCTTTTCTGAAATAATGCTACGTTATATGGGATCCCCATCAGATATGACTGACTAAGGGCATCGAATGAGCTGAGAGGGCAGCTCTTTTTGTACCATCACGATGCAGGAAGAAACTGCCAGGACATGGTACGGGAAGTATGATTGCAATCATTAAAACAAAAGCGTTTTTCGATATAATAGCTGGCACGAAAAACTTTGATGATCATTTTACCACACTTTTGAAAGTGGAACCTCTGCTAAAAACTTCAGTGTGAATTACAAAATAGTCAGGTGTAGACAGTTTTCCACTGTATTTCGTGCTTCGCTGGAAACAGTCTGGATAATAAACGTTCCCTGCTATTCAGATATAACAAAGCCCTACTGTAGGGATCCTATTATATGTCGGCAGTCTAGGTTTTCTACTGCTTCGCCGTTATACCTACCTAGTTTGAGTTTCGGCAGAATGAAATACGCACGCAGTGTTTCGTTTATGCAGATCCCGCAGAAATGTAGTCATTGACACTGCTAATGCGGACCAATCTCAGCCTCCCCTCCGTTACTCTTGTTTACGTAATCTCTCTCTCTTCCAGTTCTGTTTACTACAAACTTTTTCTAAGTACTTTTATTTATTATCGTGACAACAGATATTGTAGCTACGTACATCCCTAGAAGATAGATTGTTGTCAGAGATACGCCACTGCGGAGAACTCACAAAATTAGCCTTTCAAGTTCTTAAGCTTCGACATGACTGACGTCTGTGCGTTGCAGGATTCTAGACCACATTCTAAACTCAACCGTTACGGTGTTCCTGGAGCATAGAACTTTCTGTCAAGAGTCCGCACAGATTCATAAAAAACACACGTATGGGAAACAGCTTGCTTCATTCATACACGGCATCTTGCAAACCATGGCAGCAGGTGTAAACGTAAATTCAAGTTTTCCTTGATACCCGAGATGCGTTCGACTTAGTACCGCATCGTCGGCTACTAAGATACTATAATACGGACCATCTTGGTAAGTATGTGATTGGCTCGAGAAATGTCTAATAGAACCTAGTACGTTACAGTGGACGACAAATGTTATACAGAAACGGAAGCAAGATCAGGTTTCTCCCAAGAAAAGTAAATAGGACCTCTAATGTTTTCAATATACATGAACAATTTTATCAGAAAGGCTTAGCAGCACTACGTGACTGTACGTTGGTAACGCAGTTTTGTGCAGGGAAGTATCGCCGTTGAACTGCAGGACGACTGACAGAACTCTTATTCTCTTAATGAATGGCAGCTATCTTTGAATGTAGATAAATTTGAGACGTTAACTATGTAATAAAGGATAGGATATTAGCTGTTTACAGGTTTTGTGAAGAAGATAGTGAGAACGTTAAAGTGCCGAAGTATTTAGGGGTACACTAAGAAGCGATGTAAAGTGGGGCAGACATGAAAAATCTGTATTGTGGAAGGCGAATGAAAGATTTGTTGGAACGGTTCTGTAAATATATGAGAAGCCATACAAGACTAGCGCGTTTAATGTTAGAGTATTGTTTCAGACTTTGGAGTTCCTAGCAGGACGACACGAAGCAATGCAGACAAATCACACAAAGTCGGTGTACGCAATACTAAAGTAACATAGGTGTTAGGAGAATTTCAACTGGAATTCTTGGAAAGGACGCGACGTTTCCTCGAAACCCTGTTGGCTAAGTTTAGAGAACCAGTATTAGGAGGAGGCAGTGCGACTAGTGTGCTGCCACATGTATGCCTCTTAGAGATCTCTTACAGAGGCATAGATGCTTTGTCCTTCGCTCAATAAGCGACTTTAAAAGAAAGCTTATATTTTTTACGATATGTCGTCCACCATGCACTATACGGTGGCTTGTGTAGTATCTATAGATGTATTAAGACCACATCTTTGAAGGTCAGTGTGTTAGTTTAGTCACTTTTAAGCAACATGTTTCTCCTCGCGAGTTGTTTTATCTGTGGACTTGAAATAGCCCTAATCAACACTCACAGATAAGGAGCCATAACATCTCGTTCAAGCGCTAGCAAAGTAATACAATATAGTCACATTCCGTGATGACTCAAGTTTTATAACGCACTGCAGTAAAACAATTAAGCAGTAGCAGTGTTGCTGTGAAATATTACGTAATATTTCAAGCTTTGATGACAAACACGCGAGACTCATGCGAAAGTAGAAAGTCTCGCATCCTGCGATAGTAATGTGTAACAGACATTATCTAACCGCGGAGGGACATGCCGGATGGTAGAGGCTCAGCCGCAGGAAATAACGCACCGCTGGCGGAAGGAGCGAAGCAGCGGCAGCTTCCCGGAGACAACTGGGGGGAACTGGGTCACACACAGCAGCCGAGGCGGCTGCTCCGCTACCTGTTGCTGTCGCGCTGCCTGCCCACACAGCTGAGAGGGCACGCAAAACCTTGGATACGCGTCTTATCCACAAAGATACCGCAGGTCACAGGTCGAGGACGCTGCTCAGAAGGCAAAACCAAATCTTACACTTTGACGCCCACTCCCCGTCCGTCGTACCGAACAAATCAGAAATTTTCCAGCTCTCTTATTAGGGTCTACAGTTCGATATCGGTCTCTTGTGTGTCTTCTGCGGGAGTGTCATATTTGGTAATTTTTGGATGACAACTTACGTACTTCGAAAATGTGCTCTTTCGGTGCACTGGCGTCTAAGTTCTTTCTAAAAACTTCAATTCATAAAATGGCTAGATAAATCACGTCTACATAAATCCATAATTCACTTGGGGATACAATTATTTTTCTGTGAATTAAAGTGACTTTCACCACTGGCTGTATTTTGTGTAGTAGAAATCCATGTTGGACAGTAGTTCAGATTCCAAATTACGCTGTAGATCATCCTGTAAGTCGCTACTGTAGTGCTTTCGTAAATCTTAGTACTGCGATGCCTTATTTGCGGTAGAACAGTGCATAGTTTTACACAAACTATCGAACTGATAACAGTTTTATTAATAATTCGCTTTCCATCAGATACAACATCGCTGTAATGTGTCTCACTACTTCTCTGGTCAAAAGATCATAGTGTTGATAAACAATGAAGCAATTCAAGATAACTAAAAATGTGGAGTGAGATTAGTTCGGATAAACACGAGACATGGAGTGGGTATGGAGGACGCCAGCGCCAAAAGTAGTTGACTATTTGGAGCAGCGGGAGTGTCAAAGTGCTGTGTAATCTAAACTGACAACCAGTAAATGTGTTTCTTGTTGCCTCACGAAACCAACATGCAAAATTCCATGATCCAATTTGCAGCAATCTACGAATATTATTCAGTCCTCTACACATCGATCATGCGGAGACCGTGAAAAAACACGAGTAACAGTTTACACAGATTATATGCATAGTCAGCCACCGGGAATAGAAATAAACTCAAATACTTGGTACAATAAAACCAATATTCTATCACGAACTTCATAAATGTAGGTGCTACGGTGGGCCACAGTAAAAAGCAATGATTTTTTTAAGGGGTATTTTCAGTTAGCCTTTACCATGCACATTACAATAACTTGCAGTGTATGCGTAATGTCACGCTGTAAATATGGAAGTATGCAGTTCTATTCCCTGTGAGTCAACAGACTACTTCTGGCATTCAACACGAGTTTGATTCTTTGTGCACTGTACGTCAGAAGCAGCAGCATTGGTCGTATTCTAACTTAATTCACAGACAATCACTCTTAACACTACCCACCTACTAACGCAAACTAACTTTTTTCTTCAGTCGTCTCACAATAGTCCTCCCATTTTCTTTTACCAAAACACAAAGGACTGTACATTAGCACTGTTTAAAATAGGGAAGTTTATGTTATCAGGACGTAAATGAGCCACGAAACTTTCCAAAACTTGCAATACTATGTTTCTGTTATACTCCATAAGAACCATGTTTATTTTCAAGTCAAAATATGTTCAGACTACGAATCTCCTTACATTCGGCAAAACTGTTTTAATTTGGCGTCAGGCATGCCCTTTTCAGACATAAAACCGTCGTACTCGGCATCAGTAAGTTACTCTACAACAATCAGATATACTTCAGCACAAAATCTACAGCCTCACTTTATACTAACCTAGTTTAAAACATTCCACGCCGGTTCAGTATCTTCTGTGAATTCTCTTCAGTCTGTAAATTAATCAATTAACCGGATATAATAAAGTAAACCAACTCAGACAGGAATACAATAGAACGACTTTAGAAACGGTAGCAAAAAACACTCGCGAAAAACTTGCGCAGTCTTTGTTTACATCGCACACGCACGCGCAGACGGCACTGCAACGCACCACAGCAGACGCTGGTCGCGAACCAAACTGAGCGGCGGCTTTCTTGCCATGTGCGAGAAGGCAGTCACTGGCCTTAGCCAGAGATATTACTACCACTTGCTCCCGACTCAACTCAAGGAACATCGCGGCGCAGAGCTCACACTCGGCCGGCGCGCCTACCGGACGGCGTTGTGAAAGTCAGCGAAAGCCGCCGCTTACGAGTGTGCGACCACAACAGCACCGCACTAGATTAGTTCGCTCTGCGTCCTGGAACGCAGTACTAAGAATAGACATACAGTGATACATTGAATTAAAACAGCAGTCGTACTTAATTTAATTTGTTTAGCTTTCACTGTAAACGATATGGGAAAAATAATACTTCATTTCGGAAAACGTTAATAAATGATGCAGTATCTGGTAAAAAGCATAGTTAATGTTGATGTGGACTTACTGGATAGATGAAACAGATTTATAAGTCAAGTCGGTTTGTTGGGGTACAATAACGTAGTAGCACTTCAAACATTTATTATTAAATGAATCTTTCACTTTTCAGCGGAGTGCATGCTTTTCTGAAACTTAAAGGCAGGTTAAAAACGGTGTTACAGACCGGGACTCGAACCCGCAAACCTTGCCAGTTAGGAAATTTTACAGTTTCTAGTCTCTGTCTATATCTCAAACATATTCTGTAAACGACTGTGAAGTGCGTGGCAGAAGGTACTTAACATGGCACATGTTAGAGTGTCGTCTCGTTCTATTTGCGAGTGGAGGGCGGGGAGAATGACTGCTCGACTCTTTAAGTAGGATTGCGCGAGATACTTTAGGGTCGATCTTCATAGCGTCTGCCAATTTCAGGTTTTTCAATATTTCCGTAACGCTCTCCTGTGAGTAAAATAAACATATGACTATTGTTACCCCTTCTTTGAATAAGTACAGTATCCCAGTTTAACTCCATTCGATATGGGTCACACAAACGTGAGCGTTTTCCTAGTATTCTACCAATAAGTAACTTTGGATAAGTTCATTATCTCAGTTTAGCTCCATTCGATATGGGCACCACAAACGTGAGCATCTCCTTAGTATCCTACCAATGAACCGCAATCTGCCATCTTTCCTTACCTATGACAGTGACTATGCAATCATTCTATAGGGCTATTATAAGGGATTTATTCGTTTTCAAAGTTATACTTTTTCCAAAGTATTCAAACTTCTACTTTTTTCCGACGTATTATGTGTACAAATGTAGCTGATGCATGAATTGAACCGTAAATTCACCGAGTTTGCATTGTGGCCACCAGCTGGCGTTACGAGTGCAGAGCCATGACAAACTGGGGACAAAGCAGCAAAAGAGTTTTTGAGTGTGTGTGAGATGTTTCTGTGTTAAAAAAATATAGTGTTTATTCAGAAGGAATTGTGGAAAAGAACCGCCTTTAAAAGAGAGCGTTGTCCGTTGGTATCGGCAGTTTAGGGAAAGTGGTTGTCTATGTAAACAGTAAAGTACCAAAGTACCAGTCGAACAAATGTGCAAATGTGCCATACCCAACCATAGAGAGAGAGAGAGAGAGAGAGAGAGAGAGAGAGAGAGAGAGAGATAAAGTTTCTTACGCAGAAGAAAAGACTGCGGAAAAAAAAAAAAAATTGACACACCGTCCGCAGTTCGTGAAATTGTTAAAACCGGAAGATTGTGACCAGCATCACAATGTAGGAAGCACTTGAGGATAAACATTTCGCCTCCAAGCTGATATTCAGCGACGAAGCAACCTTTTATTTATCTGGAGATGTAAATCATCAAAATGTGAGAGTGTGGGATACTGAAAATCCTCACGAAACTGTCGTGCATGAACGAGACTCACCTAATGTAAATGTTTTTCTGTGTAGTGGCACAGACGAAGCTATATGGGCCGTTTTCCTTCTGTGAAAAGAATGTGACGGGTGTTGCACTTGTGGTTGTTTCCAGAACTGACTGTTGATTCCGAGAGTTTATCACCCGAGAAGACAAGGCACACCGTCATTGGAGCACCCATGTTTCATTGCTATCTAAACTATGAACATCGGTCGCTGGATTGAGCTTAATAATGAAGTTGATATGACTGCGTTTCGGTGCCCAGGTCGTCTAACCTAACGCCTTGTGATTTTCTTCTTTGGGGGAACATTCCATCATTTTCAATAACACTGGAATAGATCAGAGAACGCATCAGTGCTGCAATGACCATTCACAGCATGTTGCTGCATAGGGTGTGGAACGAACTTGACTATCACTTGGACGTGTGTCGCGTGACCAGAGGGATACACTTATGACACTATTTTACACAGTGCAAAATGTATGAGTTTAATATTCTACTCTTCTGTCAGTCAAATTTGTGCACGTAACAACTTTGGCAAACACAGAGCTTTGAAAACGAATGAATCATTTATCGCAAACCCTGTGTTTTTTAAGCCTACAAACTGTTATACCCAGCTATTTGTACTAGTCGACTGATTCCAGTCGTGCCTCATTAATGTTGTGGTCATAGGGTAGTATTTATCTACGTTATATGAAGTGCGCATGTTCTCTGAACATTTAAAGCAATATGACAATCTTTAAACCACTTTGAAATCTTATCAAGAGCGAACAGGACACTTGCGCAAATTGTTTCAGATAGCACTCCTTGATACTAACACAATCATCTGAAACAATCTTGAGTTACTATTAGTATCGTCTGCTCAATCATTACTATACAGCACAGACAACAAGGTAGCCAACACAATTCCTTGGCACACACAGCCGGCCGCTGGTGGCCGAGCGGATCGCCGGCACGGTAGCTCAGCGTGTTCGGTCAGAGGGTTAGCAGCCCTGTGTAATAAAAAAACTGAGCTAATCGATCAACAACGAACTAAACGGCTGTCTTACGACGTCCGCCCCGAGCAGATGCAACGAACAAAAGGAAACAAAACGAGATTAAAAAAAAAAAAAAAAAAAAAGAAAAAAAGCGGTTCTGGCGCTACAGTCTGGAACCGCGCGACCGCTACGGTCGCAGGTTCGAATCCTGCCTCGGGCATGGATGTGTGTGATGTCCTTAGGTTAGTTGGGTTTAAGTAGTTCTAAGTTCTAGGGGACTAATGACCTCAGCAGTTGAGTCCCATAGTGCTCAGAGCCATTTGAACATTTTTTTTTTTTTTTTTTTTTTTGGACACACACATGAAGTTACTTCTGCTTCAGTCCACGTCCCAAATAGTCATAGCCTACTTCTGTTAATAACCTTTATTATAGAATCGAGTCAAATGCTCTCCGGAACTTACGAAATTCAAGAAATATTGCATCCATTTGATCGTCTTAATCCGTAGCTTTCATAATGTCATGTGAGAAAAGCAGAAGTTCGGTTTCGTATGATCGATGCTTTCGGAATCCATACTAGTTAACAATGAGAGGGTTATTGTATTCGATATACCTCATTATGCATAGGATACGTTCGGGGATTGTACAACACGCCATTGTGATCGGACGGTAGTTGAGAACAGGAGAGAACATTTGCTCATCACTACCGCAAACCTGCTTATAGATTGGTGTGGTATGTGCTTTCGTCCAATCACTGGGAACAGTTTTTTGTGCGAGGAATGTACGCATACGATTTTAATACACGATGAATTTTCACAGCCATTCTAATCAAAAAGTTACTCATGTGAAGGATGAAAAAAGACTTGAAGCCGCTGCAGCGGAATATTGCAATGACCTAAGAATTAGATTCGTACATTCTGCAAGCAAGAAAAGAAATAACGAATGTTTAGGCGCTGACGTATTGTTGAGAGAAGTTAGGTTAAAACCCCAGCATGCTTTTGAAAGTCGTAACGTCAACGCAAAGATCAGTTTCTTATGTAAGCCATAGAGTCCTGATTTAAATCTTAACAAATAAAATTTAGATAATGAGAAGGAAGTCAAACAAACTGGCATATCGGCAACCGTTGTATATAGCAGACATTATGGGATATCAGGTCTGTGTTACCTAGATGGCGTCTATATGTCATAGAGAATACACGTTTGGATTGCTGCAAAGAACAAAACATCTCTGTGTGTGCTTCCTTTGATTCCGTCACTTTCAAATCACAGCGTTATGTATATGGTCAAAGATTTTACGTTGGTATCTATTTAATGATTATTTCTGGTTGGTTCAGATGGCCCTGAGCACTATGGGACTTAACATCTGAGGCCATCAGTTCCCTAGAACTTAGAACTACTTAAACCTAACTAACCTAAGGACATCACACACATCCATGCCCGAGGCAGGATTCGAACCAGCGACCATAGCGGTCGCGCGGTTCCAGAATGAAGCGCCTAGAACCGCTCGGCCACAAAGGCCGGCATTTGTTTCTGGGGTTTTGAGATACTTCTCCCGGCGTGGACAAGACCTTTGGTTCACAGAATTCCCACACGACATGAAAAATTCTGAATATTTCCAAGAACAACTCAGTGACCAGTCAACTCTTGCCCAATGTCCACTCTACGTTAACTATGTTTCGGGTTAGATAGACAGGACCCAAAGTAACGCTCAAGATTAAATGTACTTTTCTTCCTTTAACAAGAGTACATGCCACCTCGAGTTCAGTCAACGACAAATAATGCGTTTGTGAGATTCAATGCCCTTTTGGAAAACCCTAAGTTTTACAGAGGTAGTGTACTATCTCATTACAATCAGTACCGTGTAATTCCACCTGCGGATTTGATAACCGCCTGGACTGTGTTAGGAAGTGAGTCTACAAGGTTGTGCAGGTACGTTGCATCCAGGATAAACCACTCACTGAGGACTTGATCACGCAATTCCACCAGACAGCGGAGACGCTGATGACGGCATTTTACCCGCTGTTCCAAATCGTCCCACAGATTTTGTACGTGGCCAAGTCAACTGATTTTGTAGCCCAGTCGAAATGTAATAGGATCATTTAATACCGTGTAATTCCTCCCGTGGACTTGATTACCGCCTGGATTGTGTTAGCAAGTGAGTCTACAAGGTTGTGCAGGTACATTGCATTCAGGATAAACCACTCACTGAGGACTTGATCACGCAATTCCACCAGACAGCGGAGACGCTGATGACGGCATTTTACCCGCTGTTCCAAATCGTCCCACAGATTTTGTACGTGGCCAAGTCAACTGATTTTGTAGCCCAGTCGAAATGTAATAGGATAATTTAATACCGTGTAATTCCTGCCGTGGACTTGATTACCGCCTGGATTGTGTTAGCAAGTGAGTCTACATGGTTGTGCAGGTACATTGCATCCAGGATAAACCACTCACTGAGGACTTGATCACGCAATTCCACCAGACAGTGGAGACGCTGATGACGGCATTTTACCCGCTGTTCAAAATCGTCCCACAGATTTTGTATGTGGCCAAGTCAGCTGATTTTGTAGCCCAGTCGAAATGTAATAGGATCATTTAATACCGTGTAATTCCTCCCGTGGACTTGATTACCGCCTGGATTGTGTTAGCAAGTGAGTCTACAAGGTTGTGCAGGTACATTGCATTCAGGATAAACCACTCACTGAGGACTTGATCACGCAATTCCACCAGACAGCGGAGACGCTGATGACGGCATTTTACCCGCTGTTCCAAATCGTCCCACAGATTTCGTATGTGGCCAAGTCAGCTGATTTTGTAGCCCAGTCGAAATGTAATAGGATCATTTAATACCGTGTAATTCCTGCCGTGGACTTGATTACCGCCTGGATTGTGTTAGCAAGTGAGTCTACAAGGTTGTGCAGGTACATTGCATTCAGGATAAACCACTCACTGAGGACTTGATCACGCAATTCCACCAGACAGCGGAGACGCTGATGACGGCATTTTACCCGCTGTTCCAAATCGTCCCACAGATTTTGTACGTGGCCAAGTCAGCTGATTTTGTAGCCCATTCGGGATGTAATTGGATGGGGTAGTGTTCAGAAATCCAGTCACATCTTGGGGCGCTCCACCCACTGAACTTTACTGTTGACATCTTAATGTGCCCGCTTGAGCAATGACCTCTTGGAAGATGACTGATTCCACATGCTCATTGCATGTAGTTCTCGTCGCAATGTTCTCTTGCTAAGAGGTTGGTATAGATTCTCATTCAAAGCCTGCAACAAGTCCTGCCGGGTTTGGAAGCGATTTTGATTCACAGGCCGTGAGAAGCGTCTCTGGTTCCTCTCAGTTAGGATCTTTCACCGACCACCATTATGAAGTCGTGTTCTGTGGTCACGTGTGTTACACGACTGCTTGTAGACTCGCTGAACAGTCCGCCGCCAAACACCAACAAATCCAGCTACTTCACATACCGAATCGCCACCGGCGCAGCCAAACACGATTGCCCTTTTTGCCACTACTCATATGCCACGTCATTACATGTACCCGTGTTTACGTATAATGTCCTCTTGAGAGATCCATGTCTCACTGCTCGTTGTTGCCTTATGCTTACTTCGAAGCAGTGTGCACGCGGTTGAGAACGTGACTCGATCACTGCACCATCTGTAAAGGCTTAACGATTCATCCGTGACTAAATTTTTGTCTGGTGATTGTATTATGGAACCATGTAATGAACACCGGCGCCGTACACAGTTAGTGCAGCTGGAAAAATCAGTGATAACGGAACACTGTCTGAATAGAGACACCGGATGGATTACAGAAACATCTAGATCCGCATTACTGCTTATTCTTTCTGGTGCTGTGATATCAAAGAGGTTGCCTACAGTTTCAGTTTTCTGGGAAATATTACAAGGTGTTACTTGATTTCGGCGTTATCGTAACGTACAGAACATATGTTATGATCATTGACTTATAAATAAATGGTGGCACAGAGACTGAGTCACTGGAAATGCGTTCGGGAAGAACCAGGTTCAAATCCCCGTGTGGCCATTGCGCTTTATATTTTCCGTGATTTCCTCGAATCTCTCCAGTTGAATATTTGATGGTTCCTTTGAATAAACGGTGAATGATTTCCTGCCCACCTTTGTCTCAACTAGTAGAACAAATTTTAAGAATTTTACTTTGTACGGTGATGGTGAAATGGCAACAAAAAGAATTAGAAAAGTCAACTCTCTGCCGATGATCATCTTATGGGACAATGCCGTGTTGATCAGTTGCTGCTCAATTCCCAACCTTCAGCGACAGTGTGTGAGATTAGGACTCTTCCGGCAGCCAGTGTCGAAACGGGAGCTTTTAGGCGTTCGTTAAGCTCCTTCTCAGCTTTTCTTAAAAAGTGAGAGAGGCTGACAGCCACGGGACGTGACTTTTGGTTTTCTAAACAACCTGAAACTCGGAAACCAGTGGTCAGTTACGGCATGTGGGGAGGGGTACGTCGGAGGCCGTAAAGACATGAATGCGTGATAAACGTCTGTGAGCAACTCGACCAGCTTTGCGATAATACAGCTAGAGACCTGTCTTTGTTCTCTATGGATAATCTCGACAAAGAAGGTGTTACGGAGTCTGATGACGCATAGCGATGGTGTCCTTGAGACAGTAATTAGCAACCTACAAAACACAGATAGCATTGTGTGAGAATTTACACAGTCAAGCAGCTGCCTAACGCTCATGAAACAACAAAAAGCGAAGCGACGGAGAGATTGTCAGATAAGGGTCCGTCAGACGAGAAGGTGCTCTGTGAACAGTATTGCTCCCTCCCCCCCCCCCCCTCCCCGTCCCTCCGAAAGTACACACTGCAAGCCACTGTACGGTGAATGGTGGAGCGTACATCGTACCACTATTATGAGTTTCTTTCCTTTTCCATTCACATACTGAGTGAGGAAAAAATGACTGTATACCTCTGTACATGCCCTAATCGCTCTTATCTTATTCTCGTATGCCCACTCGAAATATACGATGATGGAAGCGTAACGTCCTCACAATCTCCTTAGAATTCAGGTTCTCTAATTATCCCTATCATCTTGTCCTATATGAGCGATATGATGTACATATGGCATGCCGCGGCACTGCCTGAATATTCGAGCGATGCAGCGTGATGTGATACTATGCGGTTACTTTGTCCTACTTGTGCAGAGCAACTGCGTTACACGGATTGTTAGTGACGCACTTGAGCAGACGTGGTGGCCACTGTAAACATCTATTAGACAATTTTACAAAAACTATTCTTGGAAAAAAATTGATTCTCAATAAATGAATTTCGTTTCATGGTTACTGCGCTGCATCAGTTTATGCCGGCTGGAGTGGCCTCGGGCATGGATGTGTGTGATGTCCTTAGGTTAGTTAGGTTTAATTGGTTCTAAGTTCTAGGCGACTGATGGCCTCAGAAGTTAAGTCGCATAGTGCTCAGAGCCATTTGAACCATTTTTTGCATCAGTCTATGTAAGTCACTGCACTAAATATTAAGAATGCGCAGAGGTAAAAACACTTTTTGTAAGCTTTGCATATCGTTCATTTTAGGTCATACACTGCTGCATATGAAACGTAGTTAACATATCGAAATTGTATTTAAAGTTGAGAGCAGAATGTAATCTACCTCCATTCTCGAAACATTGGTTGGCATGTCAATGGGAGAGTGCCCATCTCTGACCATGTGGTCGTAACACCTACCGTCTTTCATTAACAGTTCAAGGTATTGAGATGAGGTATTTTGCAAATGTCAGCATGTAAAGACATACGTATTTTGCTGTTTGGTTAATGCTTGAACCATTTTTATACACCGATATATGGAAGTGACTCTAGTTCTTTTTGATGGAACAATGTGCTTCTTTTTAACAGCATTTAATATCTTGTCAAAGAAGTATTCTGTGGCGCTGCACACTTTAGTACTTACGGCATTCTATGTGGACTCCTTAACATTAATCAAAACTTCTCTGTTATTGTGTCACATAATTTAATTGCCAAGTAACTACATGTTTTAATTATTTTAGTTTGCCTCAAGACGTTTTGTTTATTTACAATATTTTAGAGTGTTTACAGCTACATGTAATGAAATCAGATTACCTGTTAACTCTCCAGCTATGCTATTGCAATAATCTTTGTACAGAAGCATCAGATACTCAGGTTTCTTTTATCCTGTGACGTGAAATGCCACGTATAATTGCCTTTCACCATCTTCACAACTCACATGTCCTGCAGAACAACACAGCTTGCTAAGCGCAAACTATTAGTCTTAGAGAATGAATGAACTGGCCTTTTTTGTAGGAAATTTAGTGTAGTTTAATTTTATACTGGGAGGCCACTGTTTTATAGTTATTCAAGAGAAAATGGTTTTAGGGTCACTTTCATACGTTTTTGTTGAATAATTAAAAAACTATTGCCTCTGGAGAAAACGCATTCTAGTACGAAATTTAACTATATTAAATTTTCTCTCTAGGACTAACAGTTTACGCTTAGTAAGCGACAGAATATGAAAATCTTGCATGCGGTATTTGAAGGCGTTGCAGGCTGCATGAAACCCAGTGATAGGGGCGACTGAGTCAGTCTTTATGGATGTTCCCTCTGCCCAAAGACGGGTTAGTAATTTTGTAGGGCCACAATTAGCTTTAAAGTGTCCACTTCACTTGTAATAATACAATGCTAGATTCGCCACTTGATTGCCAAAATACCGAATATGCTTTTGATTAGCCTGCGTGCCCAAGTCAAATACAAGTTAAAAATAATTTCATATGAAATTAGTGCCTCCTTCGATCGGCGTGCGTATGGTTCCATGATATTTGGAGTTAGCAGAAAAAGATCCCCTGATCAAAATACGTGAGTGGAGCGGGAAAACGCTTTAGTACCCGATACAATGAGATACACTCTTTTCCACGCACTTCACAGTGGTTTGCAGTGTGTAAATGTAGATGTAAACAACGTTCTTGAACAGCGCTGACTGAAATTTCAGACACTTTAACTTGAAACAGAAACCGCAAACTGCGCGGAAATACCAAACCAACTGATAGCGTTCGCTTCGACGCATCGCGCGTCGCACGATGCTCCGCGGGTGCAATTCGAGGTCTCGCGTCTGTTTGATATTTTATCGCGATCGCCGCGCCGCACCGAGTTCGCTCACACAGGACTACCCCTAACACGGTTCGGCAGAATTACGTCGTTTCTCTTCCAACGATTCCCACTCACGTTTCCAGACCATTTCTGTTACACCGTCGTATGGGCTCTATTGAGCTCTTACAGTGTAGCAGAGAGTGTCTGGATTCGTTTGATGCCTGTTTTCATGTCTACTTGATAAGGACATCAAACGCTGGAGCTGGGTACAATAGCGTCTTGTATATGATTTAATTTACAGATGCATTAAATTTTCCCAGAATCCTCCCAAAATATTTACCTTGTTTTGGACTACAAGACGCACATTTTTCTTCGAAAAACTGCCTACAAAATTCAGATGCGTCTTATATTCGAAATTAATATAAAAAGTCCAGTGTTTGATTTAAAATTCCCCCAGTCTTAAACATGGCCATATATTCGATGTTGTGGGAAACCTGTCTCTATCTGCCAACACTGGATTAACTGGTAGCAGCAGTGCAGTTGTGGGGATTCACAAGCTTGCTAGCCCCGTCTCCCTCCCTCCCCACCATCACAAACCCAGAACACATTCTAACCTATGAAGAGTCATTGCAGTCTACGGTGTCAGTGAACTTGAACTGGAAATGATTTGTGTTATCAATAACAGTACAATAGCTATGTTAGTAGGTAGTTTCGTAATGGGAAAAAAATAAAAGGCATTCACAGAATGCAAACTATAAATTGGGCGTAGGCTAATAGCACAAGCAGAAGATAATGGAAACAGAGCAGATGAGCGGCATTTCGGCTTTCCACCAACAGAAAAAAACCATTCGCGATTGGCGGGCTAGTAAAGAAGAACTGCAAAAAAAATGAGGAAGACTAAATGTGCAAATAGAGGACTGAATGTGTTACGGTGCAAAGTCAAGCGCCGGTACGCCAGTCGGAAACGAGAGAGCAGAAAGAATGTGAAGAAGACGTCAGCCAATTGTACACTGATCGACCCCTCTCCAGGACGATAATGTAACGGCAGTGGCCTCTATACGAAGAGAACCTAAGCGCCGCGCCGACTGGTCGAGGCCAACTTCTACAGTGGCATCACAATTAGGCACTTCAAGACCATCGACTTAGGAACTGTATATACTGAAGAGATTTCTTATTTGCATGTCGCCCTTTGCTTGCAACACTTCTGTGTTATTGTCAAAGTTAAGTATTGTCACTGATTCATTTCGTAATTAAACTCTTTAATACGATTTGCTTGAATTGTTGTCTAGCGATTTCCTAGACACCCCATCTTTTATAACTTGGCAGAATATAACAGAATGCTATGGCAGAAACCAAACGATGATGTATTGAAATGAATTCAAGGACAACGTCAAAATGGCAATGGAATTAATATAAAATGATTGCAATACACGCTCTTAAGCTAGCGCTACAGTGGAATTTAACAGACCCACGAGTGGAGTTGGTTTATGAAGCGTTAAGGAGTTAACATGCGAACCAAGGCCAAAATAGCTCAGAAAATCCCACAAGCGTATGAAGAGAAAATATCACCTTTGCATCGCTTTTTTATACAGTATCGAAAGAAAACCAGTACGGAACTAAGACAAATAGCGAATACGGACGAAACTCCTCTGACATTTGGTGTACCGAGTAACAGAACTGTTGCCATGAAAGGTGCTAAACTGTAACTATAACAACAAGTGGACACGAAAGAATACATTACATTGTTGTCTTTCATGTTGTCTTGACAGTGCTAAACTTTATCCACTGATCATTTATAAGCCCAAAACAATGTCAAAACCTTCTGAAATACCGTCAGGTGTTGTTTTTCATGTACATAACATGGGTTGGATGGACGAGTCTGGTATGGAATTATGGATTAACAATGTTTGGGAGAGGAGGAAAGGTGCTTTATTGAAGATGAGTTCTCTTCTTGTACTAGATCAGTTTAGTACTCATCTGAAAAATTCTGTGAAAGAGAAATTGAGAGAGGAAAATACAGAGCATGCTGTTATTCCGGGAGGACTGACATCAGAACTGCAAGCTCTTGATGTCTCGATAAACAAACCATTTAAAGAGCTTATGAGAGAGGAATGGAACAAAAGGATGATGGATGAAACACAAGACGATTTCACGCCGAAGGGAGCATTAAACCGACCAAAAATCAAACAAGTGTGCCAGTGTTTATAACAGTCAAGGTCTTGAATGTCAGAAGACATTGCTGATGTATCTTTCAAGAAGTGCGGCGCAAGTAACCCTCTCGATGGCAGTGAACGCCATCTTATATATGACGAGGACAACGATGAAGACGAAGAGGAAGAAGAAGAAGTAGAAGAGCAAGAAAGTTCAGATGACGATTTTCAAGGATCTTAAAGGTCAGTTCGGTTTTAAAAACTAAGAATTTTTTTAGTTAGGCTTTGCAGGCTCACAATAAAAATGATAAAAACGTGATTTAAAAAAAATTGCTTAAAAATTGGTGTGTCTTACAGTCCGTAAAATACTTTAATTCTTCCACTCACTGATTTTACACGATCGGTTTCATATGCTTCAAGGTATTGCCCCTAAATATTTACGGATTTGACATGTTGAAGATGTTCACCACTAATCTTGTAATCAGGTCCTATCAGATTTTTAACCTAAGGCATTATCTTACTTAGTATTTACACACATTAAAGGAGAGCTGCTATTCATTACACAAAGTATAGTTATTTCTGCAATTCTACAACCGTTCAATGTCGATATTTCCCTGTAGACTACTGTACCGTCAACGAACAATGTTACAGTGCTGTTGAGCCTATTTGACAAATCTTTCATGTGTGTTGAGAACATTAGAGGTCCTATTGCGTCTCCTTTGGCGCATCGGATGTTACTTTCGTTTTCGTGGAACATTCGCCGCCTAGTGCAGCGCAATGGGTTCTATTAGTCAAACAGTCGTCTAGCCAATCACATAGCTGCGAAGATACTCCGTATTATTGTGTTTTAGTTAGCACGCTATGACGTGGTAGAGTCTCGAACGTCTCTCGCAATTCTAGTGAAACTAAATCTTTCTGTTGACGTGTAACCATCGCTTGGAAGGTGCCATGTATGAGTTTGGAAGGTGGCATGTATGAATAAAGCAAGCTTTGCTTTCCACGAGCGCTTTTTTTTCTTTTTTTTTGTGGATCTGTGCTTTCCTTTGAGAGAATCTTGTTTTCTTCCAAGAACAACGTAAGGATTGAGCTTAGAATATGCTCTAGCATCCTGCTACAGTCCGACACCAGCGATATTGGTCTGTAATTCTGTGCCTCCTATGTTTCGCCATTTTTGTAAATAGGAGTGACCTGCGCTCTTTTCCAGTCAGTCGGGACTATTTGTTGCCAAGAGATTCTCGATAAATGTGAGCTAAAAAAGGAATTAATTCCGCATCCTGTTCTGTGTAAAGCCTAACTGGAGTTCCGTCAGTGCCTGGTACTTTGGTTACTACCGCGCGAGGTTGCTCACTGGTTTGCTCAATGGACTCGCATTCGGGAGGAGACGGTTCAAACCTGCGTCCGGCCATCCTGATTTACGTTTTCCGTGATTTCCCTAAATAGCTTCCAGCAAATGACGGGATGGTTTTTCTAAAGGGCCCACCTGACTTTCTTCCCCATCCTTCTCTAATCGGATGAGACCGATGACCTCGCAGTTTGGTCCCCTCAAATGGTTCAAATGGCTCTGAGCACTATGGGACTTAACACCTGAGGTCATCAGTTCCCTAGAACTGAGAACTACTTAAACCTAACTCACCTAAGGACATCACACACATCCATGCCCGAGGCAGGATTCGAACCTGCGACCGTAGTTGGTCCCCTCTCTCGAATCAACCAACCCATGTTGTCCACTCTCTTAATTAATTTTCAGTACTTTGGCTGCTAATTTCTACTTTCATCGCCCAGTTTATTGTCCTGTTCTCTGAGCAAGTGGAACGATGCTCCCAGTAAAAGCAATCATTGACCGAAGTTTCCTCCTGCCATATCGTGATACAACTTACGCTAAGGCCGGTGGAACATGTTCTAGAGACCGTTGAGGAGAGCTGGACCAGCACAAAGTCACAAGTGACTCGCAAAACTACAGACCGATATTAACATCGCTTTGATGTGAGAATTCTTGAACATATTCTCAGTTTGAATATAATAAATTTCCTTCAGACGGAAAAGCTTCTGCCCGCAAATCAGCTCGGTTTAAGGAAGCACCGGCCATGCGAAGCTCAGCTTGCCCTTTCTTCACACGTTACCCTGCGAATGATGGATGAAGGGCAACAGGCAGATTCCATAATCCTAGATTTCCGGGAAATGTTTGACACTGTGTCGCAATACAGAATACTAACGAAGGTCCGTGCATACGGAATAGGTTCCCAGATATATCAGTGGTTGGAGGACTTCTTTTGTAATAGAACGTAATATGTTGTCCTCGACGATGAGTGTTCATCAGACACAAGGATATCGTCATAAATGCTCCAGGTAGTCAGGATGGATCACTCTTCTCACCTGAATGTATAAATGATCCGACGGATGCAATTACCAGGAATCTACGACCCATTTGCTGATGACGTTGTGTGTGCGGAATTGTGTTTTCGCTGAGTGAATGTAGGAGTGTACAAGACGACTTCGAGAAAACTTCTAATTGATGTGATGAATGGCAGCTAACTTTAAATGTAGGAAAACGAAATTTAATGCGGATGAGTAGGAAAAATAATCTCGCAATGTACAACTACAGCATTGGTAGTATGCTGCTTGATCCTATGATCACGCTGATTAAATATCTCGGAGTAAACGTTGCACAGCGAGATGAAATGGGACTAGCACCTAAGGGCGGTAGTAGGGAAGACGAATAGTAGGCTACGGTTTTTTTTAGGAGAATTCTGGGAAACTGTGTTTCATCCATAAAGGAGATAGCGAATAGAACACTAGAGCGACCCATTCTTGAGTACAGTTCGAGGGTTTGAGATCCCCATCAGGTCGGAGTAAAGGAGGACATCGAAGCAGTCCAGAAGCGAGCAGTTAAATTTGTCACCGGAAGGCTCGATCAGGACCGCCAATATTACGGAGATGCTTCATGAGCTCATATGGTAATCCCTGGAGGTAAGAAGATGTTCTTTTAGCGAGGCACTGTTGAGAAAACTTAGAGAAACGGCATTTGAAGGTGACTGCAGCACGATTCTACTGCCACTAACGTACATTTCGCATAAGGAGCACGAAGATAAGGAAAAGTAGGGCTCACACGGAGGCATATGCAGGGTATTTTACAATTTATGTTACACGCTTCTAGAGGTTGTGGAGCGGACTTAGCAAATGAAGTTTTACATAGAAACACATGTTGGGTAACGGTTCGTTTTCATTTTACAAGGAAAACAAGATGTATAGATTTCACTCCTATTTACTGTGATATTACAACAGCTGTTCGATATAAAGCTCACCAAGTTCGGTGCACACAGTATAACTGCGCAGTTTGTCCGCATAAAACCTGTCCAACATGCGTGGTGTACGATTAATCACTTCTGCCGCAGCCATGATCCGTGCAATCAGATCTTCCTCCGACTGAAGAGGGTTCTCTTAAACAAGACTCTTCATGTGACCCCACAAGAAAAAGTCCAAAGGTTTTAAATCTGGGGATCTTGGTGGCAACGTATGCGGTCTACCTCGACCGATAGACCTGCCCCGTAGACTACATTCACATGGTTTCGGACGCGAACCGCAAAATGTACTACCACGGTTTTACGCTGGAATCACAATTCTTGTCGATTGTCCAATGGCACATCTTCCAGACTCTCCGTTAGCCCTTGTTGCAGGAATATCAAGTATCTGGCACTCGTTACGTGGGGAGGAAGGATGTACTGCCCAATCACACGACCATCGCAGATAGGCTACCTGCCCAGACTTTGATGCCGAAGCTGTGCTGAAATCTTCGTGTACCCGTGACTGGTGCTTCCTTGATCCCAAATGTGGCTATTTCGAACTTTCGACACACATTCCGCGTTAAAATGCGCTTTGTCAGCGAACAAAATTCGCCTTGGAAACTGAGGAAAATCCACACAACTGTGTGAAAACCAAGTACAGATATTGACACGTAGCACAAAATCCACCAGGGGGAGTGTGATATGGGTGGACCTACTGTTTATGCCGAGCACGCCAGACAGACGAGTGAGAGACGTGCAAGTCGCATTCGGTGGCTTGAGTTCTCGGTGATGGGTTCTCTTCAAATTGATGAAGCACTTCCTGTGTCAATACGACAGTGCACCGCCTTCTTGGAGCACTACAGTTTGCTCTCACGCTTGTGAATTTTCCACTTTCCCGCAGCCGTTGTTCTACTCTGGCAAACATGGAATGAGATGGACTCACACTATTTGGAAAGTACTTGTGATGCAGAAGTTGCGCTTCTCTTCCAGTACGGCGAGCTTCTCCGTAAATTAACAACATACCGATGTACTCTGCCAGCGTGTACTCAGGCATACTTTTACGGCAGTACCAGTCACCGTAATGTCAACTGATGCATCACCAGGAAGCATGGGAACAAAGCACATGGAAACGGAGGGCATCATGTGACAATGAGTCATCAAAACTTTCATGAATGTGGGTAGGTACCATAACAAGCCGACTGCTTAAGAAACATCTAGCGCGCGAATGACTAACTCTTGTTTTCCTTGATAACGAAAACGGTTTCCGGGTATGGGTACGATCTACTGAGTCTACTCTACGCCCTCTAGAAATGTGTAACATGAATTATAAAACACCCTGAAGACTGTCGAGGAAATGCAGTAGTGGTAGAAAGTGGCCTCTGCCATGGGACATACGGTGGCTTGCGAACTATGTATGTAGACATAGATGTAGATACTCCCAATAATAGAAACTGCTGACCGAGGTTTCATGCTTATAAGCGTGATTGTAATTAAACTTCCGCTATTTGAGAGGGCCCCCATGAAAAACGAGTGATCGTAGGAAAATGAAAGTTTTTGGAAGACACATGGAAGAAAAATAACGAATAAACCATTGAAAGGAACACATTTTAATTTCCGCATGGGAGGGTAAGATTTGTTAATCGCTTGCCACATTTACGTTCCAGGTTACAAATGTCGGTCAGTGTGACAATCATCTTCACCCACAACATCCCGGAACCGCACTGCAGGTTCCATTTTACAATTATTCGCAGCACTTTTTGAACAGTGGACCATGGAATATTCAGCTGTATTGACACAGGTTGTGCACTGCCTGAAGACGGCACATTGCATGGCATATTCTCAGCCATGGCTACAGTAACTTCTTCAACAATTTGTGGTGGAATTGGTAGTCGCCCTCTCCTAGGATCAATTCCCAGATCACTAATCAGTTCGAAGATGCGAATAATGTATTTAAATCCCGGTGCAGAAGAGGATAACTTGGTTTTCCTTTAATGAATCGGTGCTCTCCAAGAGCAGCACAGATGTTGCTGTGATGAAACAGTTTTACGAGAAAAGCCCTGCTCACCTTGTCGAGACGCGCGTTGCCTGTCTTCCACTCTAATGCACACTGATGCTTGTGTTTCAGACTTACGTACCGGCACCTAACGGCAAGTCGCGACACTAACGCTAACACTGACAACGCAAATCCTGCAGTGCGCAGTCGGAACATCAGCGCAATAAAGTTTGGTACCCGTATAGTAAACAGTTTTCCGTCTTAACTGGCTCAGGTAGCGAAAGTTTGATTATAAACACACTGTACTGACACTCCTCAAAATAGTATCCTACCAGAATGGTTATAAAGGTTATGATAAGGCCAGTTGTTCTGGTGGTGGAGACACAAGGTAATAAGTAAGCAGCATAAGACTTGCGAGTGGAGTATTTCCCCTTGGAGAAAGCAGTCAGGAAACAGAAGGCGCGGACTGCACTACTGCCAGTATTCGGTGCGCCGCGGCTGCAGCGGCGTGGTCCCGCTGCAACGAACATTCCAGGCAGGTCAACGAAGGACAAGGCCGCCCCTCGCCCAGCGCAGAGGTCGCTCGCTGCCGCTGCCCGCGTCGGCCGTGCCGTGCGTGGCGCGACCGCCACCTTTGATTCGGTCTGACTGTGTGTGCTGGCAAAGGCACAGTTTTACCCTGTGTATCACCGTACCTGGATGAGAATACCAGAGGCAGGAAGTGGAACTTACATATGCTACTGTTAGTGTCATAAATATCTCAGTGCTAATTGTAAAGTTATTTTCACAAAACTTGACATTGTTGCTTCGAGCAAGCTATATGGTTTATTCGCATAGGTTATAATTAAAACTGTCTTGATTCGCACTAAATATAATGGCCAAGTTGGTTGGCTTTGACTGCTAAACAGCTGCCACTATAACTCTAAATACAGAAAGGACAAAGTGATCCCTATGTGACACGAATTTTTCTTCTTAATTTTTATTAGAGCTCACAGATAATGATTATTACTGCCTATATTTCAGTGCGTTCACCATTTAACTGTTATTTTATTTCCTTGCGGCTACACTATCGCAATTTCGGCTTTTAGCGATATTCATGCGGTTTTGAAATTAATACAAGATTGTTCATGAATAGCTCTGAGTTTCAAAAGATGACTGCGCGAAAACTGCAGGGCATACTGAAAATGGACCCATATCAGTGGACAGAGCATCTCCCCATGTTTTATCTCACATTATAGGTGGTCAGTATGAGCACCGCCCGCATCTCGTGGTCGTGCGGTAGCGTTCTCGCTTCCCACGCCCGGGTTCACGGGTTCGATTCCCGGCGGGGTCAGGGATTTTCTCTGCCTCGTGATGGCTGGGTGTTGTGTGATGTCCTTAGGTTAGTTAGGTTTAAGTACTTCTAAGTTCTAGGGGACTGATGACCATAGATGTTAAGTCCCATACTGCTCAGAGCGATTTGAACCATTTTTGAATATGAGCACCGTTTGTGACTCGGTAAACGTCAGTGCGACAGTCATACTCTTGTAATAAATGTCATGGTCGATATCAGTGACCGCATTAATTGTCCTTAATTGCAAACGCTTTCAAATTAAGTGACAGTTTTTTATTTTATTTTACAAGTCTAGTTCCTTAGGACCAAACTTAGCAGCAAATCACCGTGGTGGCTCTGAGCACTATGGCACTTAACATCTTAGGTCATCAGTCCCCTAGAACTTAGAACTACTTAAACCTAACTAACCTAAGGACATCACACAACACCCAGCCATCACGAGGCAGAGAAAATCCCTGACCCCGCCGGGAATCGAACCCGGGAACCCGGGCGTGGGAAGCGAGAACGCTACCGCACGACCACGAGATGCGGGCAAATCAGCAAATCACCGTGGTCAATTACTGACTGAGTACATGAAATTAATATCAGAAAAGTCAGTAACAGGTAAAGTACAATTTATGTGGTTCCCGTGCAGACGACAAGCTTATGGGAATATACTAGAATAACAACATAAACCAGGAATTTTCCTAATTTTTTCCAGGATCTCCTGAACAGAATAGAAGAAATGAATCAAGAGGAAATTCTTCAGCTTAGACTGGAAAGTGTACGGATTACTGCTGAGAGTTTTTAATTCTTGTGGTAGGTTACAGGAAATCGATGCAGCACAAGAACGCACGCTTTCCTCCAAACGAGTCATTGTGGGGCGATCGAAATGCAGACTGGATTTCTGTACAGTATTAAATTTCTGCATAGTATTAACTGAGCGAAAGCTGCTAGGTCCTGGGAATAAGCTCATAATGTTAACAACAAACAATATTAATCAAAATACATACAGGGTGTACATAAAGTCCGAGAACACTTTCAATTATTTATTGCACAAGAAATAAACATTGGACAGATGTCATACATATTGCATTTTGAAGAGGAACTCTGAAAGTTTTTTTTAACAAACATTCGTTATGCGAATCATGAGTGACCCGGCAAACGTCAATACGGTAATCGAATTGTTGCCATACCTGTCCCAACATGGCATCGTCGACTGTGGCAGTGGCTTCCCGTATTCTCTTCCAGAGCGTGGTAGAGGCGGCACATGCACCAGATCTTTAATGTGTCCCCACAGAAAAAAGTCACACGGAGTGAGATCTGGTGATCGGGCAGGCCATTTCATGAAACAGCCGTCCCTTTCTGTAGCACGGCCGATCCATCGATGCTGCAGCTCCGTGTTTGCGACTAGCGCTGACAATTGGCAGATCGCCAAACTGCGCTGTGGCGGTTTACATGAAAAAACTTTCAGGGTTTCTCTTCAAAATGACATACGTATGACATCTGTAAAATGTTTGGTTCCTCTGCAATAAATAATTGGAAGTGTCCCCGGACTTTACGTACACCTTGTATTGAGAGATCAGTGTCATCATTTCCAGACTACAGAACAGAGGTCGACAAGAGTTGCGCGGACTTAACAACACATTGCTCGTCTGCCCTTCTCCGAACCAAAATTACCCTTTGTGAAAGGTAAATGTTCCCCACAATATAATATCGTCTGTCATAAGCGAATGAAAATAAGCAAAGCGGGCTAATTTTCGTGTGGGACTATAACTTATTAAAGATACCGTTCTAATGGCAAACATAGCAGCATTCAATTTTTGGACAAGGCCCTGAACATGGGCTTTCCCTGACAGAACAACTAAGTGTTTGGATTGTTTCGACTCACTGATCAAAAACCCACTCTATGTGATGAAAACGTAAATTTCAGCTGAAGCGTCTGCTAGAAACTGTAAAAATTGAGTCTTGCGTAATTTAGCATCAGTTTATTTTCTGTAAGATGTGCACTAATGGACTAATGTCTTGAACTGCACTGTTTGATAAGTTACCTATGTTGCACTCAACTTTCTTCACTACCAATCTAGTTTTATCAGGAAAGACAAATATTTTCACAATCACCTGTCATATTTGAAGCTATATTGTCACGTAGAAGAAGGTGTAATTAGATGAATGACGAACACCGACTTCACTTAACGAAGGCTTATTCAGCACTTGCACATACAAGAGCGCGGAGCGAACTTCCTCCGGCCAGAACACATACACTACATATACAGTTACAGAACATTCCAGTACAATGATTCTTGATATTTGTGGATACTTCTAGAATGTCCTCGAACCGAATACAGGTTCAGGTGAGTTTTGAACTCACTACTCTCCACGCAACAGTCTAGTATCATACCGCTACACAACAGTGACAATGTCAATCAGCTTCTTCTGCGACAATATCATCCATATACAATGCTGGAAAAAATGCACCACCCTCAAGGATTCTGGCCAGTGGCACCAGGGTGTAATGTCCACAAAGAGGGGTTACGCAGTTAGTGATTCATTTGTCACTGTCATCAGCGGTCAGATGGCTCTCAGGAGGCCTGTCTGTGTGCCACTTTGCGGGCTGTAATTGTATTGAGTCTAGAGGGGAACACCGTTTGCAACATTTTTTCTAGGGTACAACTATGCCCGGTTGACAAGTATGTACTCCTGTTGAACAGCTTGAGCCATTTGGGGCACTCTACGCCTGCGCGAAGCTGGATGGATGTACCAACGGATTGTTGCCCATGTTAGGCACAATGTCGGTGGTCTCTGTGGTCTGCGGAACATTCCCACATTTGTAGACCAGGTTCTGGACTTCCGCGTATAACAGACGCACATCAAGATAGAGGCATTGTTAGAGCGGCAGTTCTAGAGAAGTAATTTCGGCACAAGTTGTCACCAAGGACTATTGGGAACCGTTTGTTTGCAACAGTACTAAGAACGCGTGTACCTCTGGCCAGGCTACGACTGACATTACTACACCACCAAGCACGGCTACATTGTTGTCGTGAAAGTGTCGACTGGAGAGTGGAACGGCATTCTGTTGTCTTCAATGACAGTAAGTTCTGTATGTATGTGAGTCATGGACGTACGCTTATAAGGCGTATATCTTGTGAGCTGCCTATTCTGGAGTGCATCGGCTCGCGGTACATACAGTGAAGAGCCAAAGAAACTTGCCTAATATCGTGTAGGGCCCCGCGAGCACCCAGAAATGCCGCAACACGACGTGGCATGGAGTCGACTGATGTCTGAAGCAGTGTTGCCGGGAACTGACATCATGAATCCTGCAGGGCTGTCGATAAATCCGTAGGAGTACGAAGAGATGGAGATCTCTTCTGAACAGCACGTTGCAAGGCATCCCAGATATGCTCAATAATGTTCGGGTCTGGGGAGTTTGGTGGCCAGCGGCAGTGTTTAAACTCAGAAGAGTGTTCCAGGGGCCACTCTGTAGCATTTCTGGGCGTGTGGGGAGTAACATTGTCCTGTTGGAATTGCCCAAGTCCGCCGGAATGCACAATGGACATGAATGGATGTAGCTGATCTGACAGAATATTACGTATGTGTCACCTGTCACAGTAGTATCTAGATGTATCAAGGGTCCCGTATCACTCCAAATGCACACTTCCCACACCAATACAGAGCCTCCTCCACTTTGAACAGTCTCCTGCTGACATGCAGAGTCCGTGGGTTCATGAGGTTGTCTCCATACCCATAAACGTCCATCCACTCGATACAATTTGAAATGAGACTCGTCCGAGGAGGCAACATATTTCTAGTCATCAACAGTCCAATGTCGGTGTTGACAGGCCCAGGCGAGGTGTAAAGCTTCGTGTCGTGCAGTCGTCCAGGGTACACGAGTGGGCCTTCGGCTCTGAATACCCGTATCGATGATGTTTCGTTGAATGGTTCGTAAGCTGACACTTGTTGATGGGCCAGCATTGAAATCTGCATCAATTTTCGGAAGGGTTGCACTTCTGTCACGTTGAACGATTCTGTGCAGTCGTCGTTGGTCTCGTTCTTGCAGAATCTTTTTCCGGCAACAGTGATGTTGGAGATTTGATATTTTACAGAATTCCTGATGTTCACGGTGCACGTGATATGATCGTACGGGAAAATCACCACTTCATCGCTACCATCGCCCCTGCGCCAACTATAACACCACGCTCAAACTCACTAAATCTTGACAGCCTGCAATTGTAGCAGCAGTATCCGGTCTAACAGCTGCGCCACACACTTGTTGTCTTACATAGGCGTTGCCGACTGCAGTGTATTCTTCCTATTTACATATCGTTGTATTTGAATACACCAGTTTATTTGCCGCTTTAGTGTAGATCTAACCCTAGGCTCCATGATGTGAGGGGCCGTCACTTACAAATCGCGGTTACATTTGGTGTTTCTGGAGGATAAAATAACCACTGCCCGCTACATTGCACAGGCTGTTATCCGCATGATACAGCCATTTCTTCGATAGCAAGAGAATGTGCTTCTTCGGCAGAACCCTGCACGTCCTTATATGGCTGCTGTGATGATTCGTGCTCTTCTTGGTGAACAACGACTGCCTTGGCCGACCGAGCGAGGTGGCGCAGTGGTTAGACACTGGACTCGCATTCGGGAGGACGACGGTTCAATCCCGCGTCCGGCCATCCTGATTTAGGTTTTCCGTGATTTCCCTAAATCGCTCCAGGTAAATGCCGGGGTGGTTCCTTTGAAAGGGCACGGCCGATTTCCACCCCTGTCCTTCCCTAATCCAATGAGACCGCCGACCTCACTGTCTGGTCTCCTTCCCCAAAACAATGCAACTCAACTGCCTTGGCCAACAAGGTCACGAGATCTCTCGCCAGTTGACCAAGTGTGAGGCTTGATGAAGCAGGAACTGTCTCATTCTCCAAGGCCTGTAAGAACCGTAGCCGAACTGTATCAAAAGGCGCCAGGTATTTGGTACGACCTGTCGCAGGATGCCATTCGGCCCCTTTATGATCATTTGCATGCGAGAACAGGTGCCTACGTGTCGTCCATAGGGGAGTGGGGTGAGTGGGGTGAGTGGGGTGAGTGGGGTGGGGAGTGGGGGGGAGGGGAGTTTCACTTTGTACTGATGCGACTGTTTGGGCACCCCTTCCCGTGACATGTGTGTTGCATTTGGTCTGAATTTGCTATCATATACTCCTACAATGATGAACTAATTGTTATCTCACTTGTCAATAAAATAACCTTGTCCTACAGGATGGTGCTTTCTTTTCTTTCCAGCATAGTATAAGAAACAGTAGTGCTCCCAGCATTGATTTCTGCGGTACTCCCCATATAACTGTGCTCCAGTCAGAATTTACATCATAGCCGTTATCATTACTATGGAAATTCACCTTTTGCTGTCTGTTCTTAATCAGAAGAACCAATTGTGAGCTACTCCTCTTATTCCATAGTAGTCCAGATTCTGCAGTATTATTTTGTGATCAACACTGTTAGATAATTCAAAGAAGACGCCTTGTGTTCGTAACCTCTTGTTTAAACCATAAAGTGCCTCACAGAAAAAAGAGAATATAGCGGTTTCACGTGTTAAATGACTTAGAAAACCAAACTGTACTTTCCGTCGAACGCAGAGTTATATAATGAACGCAAACGATCAATAACCCATATATACATAACCTTTTTAATAAATGTAGCAAACACAGATGGTACAGAAATGGGTCTAAATTCGTCTGCATTACTCCTACTTCTTTTTTTTATAAAGCGGTTTCATTAATGGGTCCTAGAACCGTCATGAAAACTAAAATTCCTAAAAAAAATTACAGATGTGGCCAAATACTGGGTTTACTTATGCAGCGCCGTGCTTTAGTGTTATACTAGATTCCCCATCATATCCATGACAGTCTTTAGTCTTCAGCGATTCGATTATTGACGTAATCTCCCCTTTGTCAGTATCGCGGAGGTGTATTTAGATAGCACTTTCTAGGAAAGTCTAAGTTTTTATTTCATTCACCTGTCATATTTACAAATTGATTATTAATACTGAACATATATCTGATTTATCAGAAACAATAGTGCGCATGTATCTGATTTATCAGCAACATTTTTACAACGTATTGACTTTATATCCTCGACTTAGTGCTACTGGCCAGACAACTGCTTCGCGACTGAGCATATGGTTTTAATTTTATCCTGAGAACTACTATTTGTATTCCACATGCTGTTTTTGCTTTCCCAGTAACATTTTAAGCACTTTACAGTACTGTTTGTAATGGGCTACGCAGTTCGATTATGACTATTTCTAACGTTTTGAGATTTTTCCCATTTCGTTCCACATGATATGCTTATCCCACTAATCAGCCACTTAGGTTGTCTGTTAGTGCGAGTTTATGACACTTGAATGGAGACGGAATGTGTTGACATTTCCTCGGAGCCCAAGACATTTAATTTAGTAGTGCCTTGGAATGAGCTTTTTCAGGAGTAGGATACATCGGCCTGTCAGCCTACCATTGGGTAGGTTCGCTTCCTGCTCTAAGAACCCAGTCCGCGCGTCAGTTTACTGGCAGACATGAGTGGCTATAGTGCGTGGCTTTCTTCCAGAGTTCAGCACTGCACTTGATCTCTGACTGGCAGGTAGTGGCAAGTATTGTTCCATGTTCTTAGTGTTGTAGAGATGGAGTATATCGAGACCACCAAAGAAAAGCCTTCATTGATTTACGAAGGGGCATCAGTATTTTGTGGACTATACCAACAAAGAAGGTGTATCAGGTGAAGCGGCAAAAGTGGCGCCGTGGTTAGCATACTGGACTCACATTCGGAAGGACGACGCTTCAAACCCGCGTCCGGCCATCCTGGTTTAGGTTTTCCGTGATTTCCCTAAATCGCTTCAGGCAAATGCCGGTATGGCTCGTTTGAACGGGCGTGGACGATTTCCTTCCCCATCCTTCCCTAATGTGATGGTACCGATGACCTTGATGTTTCACCTCGCCCAAACCAATCAATCAACCAACGAACGAAGCGGCAAATGAAATGCGAAAACATTTTGTAAGTGCAAAAAAGCGTGCTAAAGAAATACATTTTACAAATTTAGCTGAAGACGTAGGGCAGCTGATCAATCGAGATTACGAATTAGTAACATCGTTGCCGTCGCGTGGTAGTGCGAAACAAATGCTGTTTAGCATTGGGCGAAAATATATGGGACCTAAAGAAGATCCGATCGATGTTGGAGGAATATTCTTTCCAGAAAATAATTTATTGATGAACGATGGCAGCAAATTTTTACTTGAAGGTGACAACGGAGGGTCTAATGACAGAACATTGGTGTTTACTAGCGAAAAGGGAAAACCATGTTTACTAATCTGTGAATCATTCTTAGTGCATGGAACGTTTAACAGTTCGAGCAAAAAGTTTGGACAGTTGTTTGTATTTCACTCTGATCTCAGATTTACTTGGGAGGAAACAAACACTATTCCAGCTGTCTACGCTTTACTGCCGAACAAAAAGGCGAGAAATATGTGACCGTTTTTTTTAAAACTATTAAATTCAAGGTGCCTGGATGGAACCCTGCATCCCTCTTGATGGATGTCAAAATTGATATCGCCCAGTCAGCAACAAGTTTGTTTCCTGAAAGAGAGACTGCTTTTCGCAGTTATAATTTTAATCAGTTTTTGTGGAAATACGTTCAGTGCTACGTCCTTGTTCCTGCCTATAAGGAAAATGAAGAGATTCGCTGCCACATCAGAATGTCCTCAGCTGTGGCACATCTACCTCTGGAAATGCTGGATGATGATTGTATGCGTATTCAGGAGAGCACGACTGAAAAACAGGACTTGTACGACTATTTTGTGGACCAGTGGCTCAATAAAGAGCACATACCAATACACATATGGAACTGCAGTGGACGGTGCCATCGCACTAACAATGTCTCTCGAGGTTGGAACAGAAGAATAAACACCTTAACATCAAAAGCTCATCCAAATGTTTACTTTTTAGTAAAAAATCTTCGAGAAGACGTAGAGTACCACGCCCACCAGTTTGACTGTTTAATTTTAAATATTAATGGGAACAGACAAAAAGTCAGCAATTAAAACTGACAAGACTATGGCAAATGCTTTAAAAATATTCCAAACTGACGGTAACATAAGGTCGTTTCTAACTTGTGTGGCCTACGCACAGAAATTACAGCGATGAAGTAAATGTCACAATATTTGGAAATTATGTTTACACCGAAAAGAATTTTATGCAGGTCATACTAAATGGCAGTCTTGTAAATAGTGCAAATATTGTAAATAAATTTAATGGGAGACGAAAAGAGACTACCTCCTCGTGGTGTTCCCTATAAACGATAGAAAGTCGGCTAAGTGTCTCTTGCAATTTGGTGAATACATTATTTTATTCATGTTGGATGTTACAACTGTTAGTATAATGAATGATCCCGGAAGCAACAATGATGTTTTTATATGAAAATACAGATATTAACATGTTATTGACGGTAGACTGATGTGTTAAACTCTTGCACTTAGTCCTTCTTGTTCGTGCAGTCACAAATATCATCACAGCTGATGTCACATTGAAGTTTTGTGCCGCAATATAAAATTACAAACTGTAACCCTCTTTCCACTTGTCTCCAAATCTTGTTTTCAACAGGTTGTCACCATCCTGTTTCTTAGCGTCGGGTGATACTCTCGGTTTGTCATTTATCGGAGGTTCAAGTAGCTGGACAGTCCTTATGCCTCGTTTCAGTAGAGTAGCGAATCGCTTTGAGGGGCCATTGAACCTTTAAGTCGGTTCCTTCTTTACTCTGGCGTGAGACTGTGCTCCTTTCTTCAAAATCACTCTCTTCATTTCTTTAATCTCCCTCAATTTTTTGAAATGCTTGGCAGGCATCTTGTAGTCCCTTACAAATCATTCTTTGCCTAGAGATTTTACTCTTCCCACAGTCTGATAAATTTCTCGATATGCCTCAGATGTGATGATGTCCGAGCTCTTTCTATGAGACCTTTTTACAATGCCAAAAACCTGATGCCAGTAAAAATGAATGTCCTCTCACGGAAAACAGTGCAATAATCGCAGGTATGTTAGCGGGTGGTTTGTTCAGAAACCAGTGAATTAGTGCATGGATAACATGCATACTGTTCTTTTGTCTTTTACATCCGTCTGCAAACAGCTTGGTGCAGGTGATCGAATTTTACCTAATCAAGAAATGAGGTAACGCCAAATACACCTCAATCGCTCCTCTTCCAGCCTCAGTCTCATTCCACTCATAAAATTGTGGATTCTGAATACTGACATCAGTAACACACAACGCGTAAAATGGTATTTGCTACGAATAACATGTTTCGCGAATCGATAATTTAGGCAGTGGTTGTACCTGCTACAAATCATAGCAAAACGATATTGTGTCAGCAGAACTTTCCCTCGTAAGTCTGTGAAAAGCCTTTGTGCGAACTTTTATGTGCTCCCAATTTAGCTAGTAAATCATTCTTTTTCGTAGCATCTTGTTCATATTTGACGTGAAAGAGCATTCTAGCACAGTAACTACTAGCATCCGTGGATGGTGTCCCAAATCCGAAGCTGAACTGTGTGCGGAAAATGTTCTGGAAAAATCAGTTTTTCGCTTTCAAGTTGGCACTAACACTAGCATTATACATCTTGAAGAGTTTGTCTATGTTTAATTCCATTGGAAGATAGAGCCTTTGACTGATATTCCCGTTGTAATGCGATTCCCCGCTCGTAACCGAGAAATAAATGCAGTCGCCTTTTCTCTTTTTGTACCAAAGTGATCACTCTTTGTCTTGCCGCCGCCTCTCTTCTCTAGAACACTACCACCATTCTTAACAGCTTTTGATAGGTTATTAAACCTGGTTTGTCTTAATCCAAATAACTTCTGGAAGAATTTCGAGCAGACTGCTATTGTTTGATCACCAGTTTTAATCTAGAAAAGAAGAGAAACATCTCCTGCAGATAAATTCTTTTGGTGAGTTCCGATGTGCTACACTACAATATTAATTTCATTACAACGGAAGGAAGAGAACGATAAGGTGCCTGGCTTACTGTTCCGTAATAATGAGTTACTCAGCTATTTACTGCATAATAATAATGACGTTTGACAAAGAGCATGACAACTGAACACTTTAATAGCTTTATTATGAACAACACTGTTACCTACCTCATAGGATACAACAATGGAATTTCGACTGCGCTGGCCTGCGTAATGCTTGGTCATATAGTCGATACCCCACTGAGCTGCAAGATAAAAATAGCAGGAACAGCTAACAAAAGAGCTGGTGGATAACGGTGACTGGGAAACATGTCCTGAACGTAATACATGTTGAACCGACGGCTGCGTTTTACATAACACGATTTAGTCCGGTTCATGTTTTCCAGCACTAAATTACTATGGGATAGAATACGAAATGACTTGATCTGACTCAACAATTTAAAGAGCATACCACAGTTGGGTGAAAGGACATCACACTGTATTTCGACCTTGACTGCATTTAATATGTTTTGAAACGATGCTTCTCATATATAAATGTTGATATGTAACCTTACTCTGAAGACGGCCTGAAACAGTTTTGTTTAACCTTTCATCGTACGTTAAAACTAATTCCTAGTCGTAAACTGTAGCACACTGTACTACACCTCTAGACAGGAAACAAATGCTCAGGGAGCCTGTACTCACCTGTTGCTGCCTGAAGAGTCGCAGGCTCCGTGCAAATGTCCCACTGTGCAAGTGTCAAACTCTGCAAGTGTTCCAATCCCTTTAGTGCTTGCACCCTGTTTTAAAGCAACTTTCAGAGAACATAGAAATGTGTTCAGAATAACTTTATATGTATCGTTTGTAATATCATCCCGTCGTTATTATTCTTTTATGAAGTTTTAAAAAGCCAATCGATGCCTAACACCATAAAAGAAAATCGTGTGGAATTAAGTTAGGTGACCGTGGAGGCTACCGAAGAAGAGAGTCGTCGTAACAAACATGTCCAGTCCAACGCTGAGGCATTTCAGCAATGAGGTGATCACGGACATATGAAAGAAACTGTCGTGGAGCACTGTCTTGTTGCAAAATGAAGTCTGCACTGTCCTTCATAGTTACGGCATAAAACATTGCTGCGGTATGTGCAGATACACGAAACAGTCACATTTTTTCTCCGCAAAGAAAAATGGTCCATAAACTTTTGAAAAGGACGTGGCACAAAAGATATTAACTTCAAGTGAATCACGAATGTGTTTCACAATCTCGTGTGGAGGTTCTGGTCTCCAGACAAACACGTTATGACGATTCGCCTTCAAGACTCGAGAAACGTGGCTTCGTCACTGCAGACCAACTTCTGCGAAAAACCGTTTTCCTCCAGTGACCGCTGCTAGTCACAGCAACAGGCAGAATGGAGCTCTTTGTTTCGAGTAGTCAGTGCGTGTAACACCTGCAGCCGGTATGATTTCACCAGCTGTTGACTGCATAGGATGCGCCAGATAGCTGACTATAATAGCTCCAATCCTCCGTCCGGACGGTTCGTCGATGTTTTTGGGCTCCTGACGATTGACTCCCGCACTCTCTCCACTTTCTCTGCTGACGGTCCGGGCTGGCCTGTTTTCTTTGAATCACATAAGCAGCCAGTAACACGACATGTGTTGTGCCATCCACTGATCGTTTTGTCCGTTGGAGCCTTTATCTGACATTTGGTGTGAAGTCGTCAAACTTACATTTAGTGAATTCAAGGATAAGAAACTGTCTCTACGCTCCATGTTCTGACACACCAGCCTCCTGGTGCACTCTGCAACAACGTCATAACGCATATTACGAACTAGCTTTTGCCCGCAACTTAGTCCCCGTGGATTTCGAACCCTCACAAATTTTTAAAAATGCTGAAGTTTATTATCTGTGAAAAAACGGCTATAAAAAGCTGAAGGCGAAACTTTCATAAGGGTGCAACGGTAAAAAATTGATATACTTGTAAACACAGATACAGATACTTCAAGTGTGAAATGCCAGTGAACCTGAATAAGGGGTCTAGTGTTGAATTTAAAGAAATTACGAAAATTAAACAATTTCCTTTATATAACATTTGAACCTCTGAAGAAATGTACCAAAGCGATTTTTAGTGTCAGCTTGACAAACTTGTCAGCGAAAATAGGTCTTTAGTGTCAACTCGACAAACGTATCAACGATAATAGTAGCGTCAACTCGACAAACTTATCAACGATATTATTTACACCGATCAAAAATGAATTCAAGAATGTCTATGGACAACGGGGTTAAACTGTTAACAGTATTATGATGATGATAAAACGTTCCAAAATAGTACTTTTTACGGATTCCATCATTTCCATCCTGGTTCATTTAGTTTTGTTTTATAAAACTTCTGCTGTCCCGATTTTCTCTGTCAACATAATTATATGATCCTGTAATGATCTGTACACGCAACTGAGTCGATCCACGTCATTTTTTTTTTTTTTTGCCAATTTTACTCATTTTCATGGATAACTCACATTTGACCAAAAATTTGGTTATGACAAACTTAACTTCACCAAAAAGCACCTAAAGGTTTCTAAGACAGTTTCCCTGTATCTGCTGTGGTTTCTGACTTCCTGACCCTGTTAAGGAAAAGACTGATTCTACATGACGTATCGGGAGGAAGCATGCACCAGATAACAGATTTTAAGTTAGACCTCCAACAATACAACTGTGAAAACCACATTCAATTTCTCGCCGTAGTTTTGGTGTAATGGGCATATAAACATACGGGCAGATAGACAGACAGAAAAACAAACAAAATTTCATAAAGTAATAGTTTTGGCAGGTACTGCTGTTACGGACAACACGCATATTAAGTTTTCTTAAATGTCTTCTATGTAAATACATTGAGCAGTTACAATTTTATTATATGAATAGATTGAATCTTGGAGAGACTCTCTTTCCACTGAAATGTGTCGTTTTTTGAATGCCTCGCAGCTTTGACGCAGATGTCTTCTGAAACCATAGCTATGCGTTCGAATAACCTAAATATACATTTCAGCATTAGGAAGACCAGTATTACAATATTGCAATTTATACCATTCAAAGCTGTACCGCTGGCCGCCGTGGCCGAGCGGTTCTAGGCGCTTCAGTCCGGAACCGAGCTGCTGCTATGGTCGCAGGTTCGAACCCTGCCTCGGGCATGGATGTGTGTGATGTCCTTAGGTTAGTTAAGTTTAAGTAGTTCTGAGTCTAGCGAACTGATGACCTCAGATGTTAAGTCTCATAGTGCTCAGAGCCATTTGAACCCTTTTTTTTAAAGCTGTACCGAGTTTGCTGTTAATGGGTAAGATACCACTAGTGTCCTTCCGAATTTTCTTACATTACCTGTCGCAGTACATTTCAGACAGCTTACGTGACACTTTGACTTCGCACCCTAGCATACGATAGAATTGGCATATGCAAGACGATGCCTGTACGGTTACGTGATGATTATGAAGCTCTTGACATGTACTACAGTATGCAACGTAAACAATTTTGAAAGGAGAGTAATGGTATACTATCTACGAACAACATATCCTGTATCGGTATCATGGTGCAAATTGTAATGTAGTAATAATTTACTGAATCGATATACTAACTGCAGAATCACTTGAATATTGCTACAAATACGAAGTTACAGAAGTATATCCAGCAGAAAATAAACAACAGTCAAATGGAGAAAGTATCACCATTTAGACAATTCTTCATGACTGAATTGTGATGATTTTTATGTCATTATTTTTTACGTTATTAATTTCCGATTTCTAGTCATAATATATCTGTTCCAGTCACATGTCTAAGCCGGGATAGTTTTGCGCCCTGTATTGACAGATTTGGACCATAAAAGCCAGACACAGAAGGAGGAACGGCAGTTCGTGCTGTCTGAGCGATATGTACGCAACATGGCTGTGACACTCCACGGGTTGTAACAAGCCGGATGGATATGTTAGTTTAATATTTATGTAGTTTCCAATTTTATGTTTACCAATAACTATTTTATTTTTAGCTATTCTGTGTTTTAACTGTGTGATATAATCGACTGTCAGTACAAAACCGGTCAACTTTGTCGTTCCATATACTGTGATCAAGGCAATGTTAATAAGAAGTTGTTTAAAACCATTTTGCCAGTAGACAACATTTTGAGATTACCTTGTCTGTATGGTAAAATACACGTAAAGACCCTACCAACTATTATGCTGAAGATACTTCTTTTAAAAGAATAATCTTCCCATTTTGTGTTGCAAAAATATTCTTCTTATGCGACGAATGCATAAGGTACAAAATGCGAAATATCTTACTGTTAACTGAAAAGTCAAATATATCAAAATTCATATTTTCACTGTTTGATGTTTCGTCAGCAGATCCTAACTTATAATGAGTTCTCGGACTTTCATGTAGTTAGTAGTTTAAAATAGAAGAAGTTATTTTTAGTAAAAAGTTATCATTAAATATTTGTTAATTACTACTTCAATTTGGTAATAAATATAGGATTAAAATAAAACTAAGAAAAATTGATAAGTCTAGCGAGAATCGCAGCAGCATCCTCGTGATTGCAGAACAAGGAACGCTACGTACCTACATCTACATCTACATAGATACTCCCCAATTCACCGTACTGTGCATCGCGGAGAATGCCTTCTAGTGCTACTACTGATTTCCTTTCTTGACCACTCGCAAACAGAGAGAAGGAAAAACGACTGTCTAATAGCCTCCGTATGAGCCTTCATTTCTCGCATCTTGTCTTCTCGAGCCTTAATTTTTCGCATCTTAACTTTGCGGTCCTTACTCGAAATGTACACTGGTGGCAGTGGGATTGCTCTGCAGACGGCCTCAGTACTCAAGAGTGGGTCGCACTGGCATTCTATACGCCGTCTCCTTTATGGATGAGCTGCACATTCCCAAAATTCCCCCAATAAAACAAAGGCGAGCAATCGCCTTTCTTACTACCAAACTGACGTGTCGTTCCATTTCATTTTGCTTTGCAACGTTACGTCTAGATATTTAATCGAAGTGACTGTTTAAAGCTGCACCCTACTAATGCTGTATCCGAACTTTACAGGACTGTTTTTCTTTCTTACTCACCCGCGGTAACACACATTTTTCTACATTTAGGACAAGCTGCCATTCATCACACCAACTAGAAATTTTGTGAAGGTCATCCTGTCTATTCCTACTGTCACAGGTATCGTTCTCGCTTCCCGCGTCCGGGTTCCCGGGTTCGATTCCCGGCGGGGTCAGGGATTTTCTCTGCCTCGTGATGACTGGGTGTTGTGTGATGTCCTTAGGTTAGTTAGGTTTAAGTAGTTCTAAATTCTAGGGGACTGATGACCATAGATGTTAAGTCCCATAGTGCTCAGAGCCATTTGAACCATTTGAACCTACTGTCACTCAACGACGACACCTTCCCGCACACCACAGCATCATCAGCAGACAACTGTAAATTCTGCTCACGCTGTCCATCAAGTCATTTACGTATAAGGAGAACAAAAGCGGCTCAGTCGGACGTGGCTGGGACAGTCCTGGCGATACCCATGTCTCTGATGAACCCTCGCCGTCGACCACCTATTGGGTTCTATTACTTAAAAAGTCTTAGAGCCACTCACGTATCTGGGAACTTAAACCGTATACTCAGACCTTCTTCAACGACCTGCAGTGGGGCACCGTGTCAAATGCTTTCCGGAAATCTAGGAATACGGAATTTGACTGCTGTCCTCCATCCATATCTTGTAGAATATCATGTAAGGAAAGGACAAGCTTTCACACGAGCGAAGATTTCTAAATCCGTGTTGATCTGAAGACAGAAGTTTTTCTGTCTCAATGAAATTTATTGTATTCGAATTCACAATGTGTTCAAAAATTCTGTAGCTAACCGATGTTAAGGCAACCGGTCTGTAACTACGCAGTTTAATTCTTTTGCCTTTCTTATATACAGGAGTCACCTATGCATTTTTCCATTCGCTTGAGACTTTTCGATGGGCGAGAGATTCGCTATAAATGCAGGCTACGTAAGGCGCCAAAGTCGTAAAACAGTCTTTGTAAAACCGAATTGGGATTCCATTTGGACATGGGTGACTTACTTGTTTTCAGTTCTCTCAGTTGCTTCTCTGCGCCACCGATGTCAACTTCTATATCCTCCATGGGGGAGCCTGTATGACAGTCAAACAATGGTATGTTTGTAGATCCTCTTGCGTGAATGATTTCTGAAACGTGAAATATAAAACTTCAGCTTTCCTTTTGCTGTCTACTTTTGTCACTCCAGTCTCGTCGACGAGTGACTGGATAGAGGTCTTCGATTCGCTTCGTGATTTTACGTATGATCAGATTTTTCTAGTGTTCTCGACATGATCTTTCGCTAAGGTATGACGGTGAAAGTCTTATGCTTCCCGCATTGCTCTTCTTCCGGACGCCAGAATTTCTACTAACTTTTGCCCGCCAAAATTTGCCTGCTCTTTTCAGAACTGGGAGTGCAACAGTCTATGCTTCCTCAGCATTTTACGAATTTGGTTATTAAACAACGGAGGCTACTCTCCATCCTTAATCCACTTACTTGGCACATACGTTTCCAGAGCGCTATTTACAACCATTTTAAACTCTGCCCGTAATCCCTCTACGTCCGTGATACTGAAGCTGAATTTTGTCCGTTCATTGTCTAAATGGGATGCTAACAACTGCTTATCTGCTTTTTCTAGTATAAACTCTCTCCTGACGTCACGATCGCTAATCCCTTCTTCTATACTGACACTGTCGATAAAGTCAGGTCTGTTTGTACCTATAAGGTCTAAAATATTTCCATTGCGTGTGTGTTGTCTGACTACTTGTTCAGGCATTTTTCGGAAAACATTCAGAACAAGATCAGAAGAGTGCCTACCCTTACCATCTGCAGTGAATCCATAGACGTTCCAGTCCATACTCGGTAGGTTTAAGTCATGTCCAGCTGTCACTGCATGATCTGGATATTTCCGCTATAGTGACCGTAGACTTCCCTTGACTGACTCTAAAACTGTCACAGCGGAATCGAGTGGCCGGTAAAAACATCGAACAACTAACTCGATTTTACCTAGACCTATTATACGCGCCTAGATTACTTCACTGTCACACTCAAACTCGTCGTCATTAGAGGTAGTAGTAACTTTCGAGTCCTCTAAGTATGGGGGTACGTCTGTAATAGGATCTACTTGTTAAAAGTGAAACTGCAGGACAGATTTTAAAACGATTGGTAATGGAACAGACAATGGCTATGCTGCAGAGATATTCTTGGCACACCGTGTAGAATGATCTAGGAGAAGCCATAAGGTACCAAATAAGGTTGGACCAAATAAGGGACGATTCAGTTTTTCAGCACCAGTTACCTGTCTTACGTGAATCTTCCAAGCACGATAGTGAGTGGAATATTTGAGAATCAGCACTGAAGCAGGCTAAAAAATAAAAATAAAGTGAGAGCTGCACGTACTGTTGGCGGCGACGTCATTAACCACGCAACACAATCTCTGAAATTATGTGACAGGAAAGAACCAAATCGGCTTTGTTCTTGTAAGGGGAACAGTTCCTGGAATTCGCATTTAGTGATGCAGTGAAACAACATAGAACGTAAGTCCGTACCACTGGATGAAAGTTGGAGGCTCAGTCATCCTGAATCCGAGTCGATTGTCTGGCGACTTACCACCCTCAGTCTATCAACGAATTGTTAAAAGCAGCTTAACCAGGGCGTATCACAGTGGTTTAGAAATGAATCATGCCGCTTGATGTTCCTAAGGCCATGCCACAGAGTTGCCGCAGACACGGTAATGTCTAATGCTTGAGCTTAAGCAAGACGCTTCTGAAGTAATCCCCTTGTTTTGTACGCTCTGAGCAAGCTCGTACCACCAGCTGATACGCATCTCCTCCTTGATGAGGCAACACAACAAGTCCCAGTACGGACAGCTACTGAATAGAAAGACTGTATCTTTTCTGTAGAATTGTTTCAGGAATTGAAACTGTATTCTGACATTCTGAGGCACGATGTTATCATGGTCTATAACATTTGTTCCCAAAATCACTCTGTACTCGTATTCTGGAGGACACTGGTTGAAATCCCAGATCTACGTTTTTCGTGATTTCAGTAAATCGCTCAAGGCAAGTTCTAGGATGGTACCTTTGAAAGGTACCATCGACCGATTTCCTTCCCCATCCTTTCCTAATCCATGCCTATGCTCCGTGTCCAGTATCCTCATTGTTGACGGGACGTTAAACTCTAATCTTCCTTCTTATTTTTTTTTTTTACCGTAAAATTTTCTCTCGAAATTTTCCGTTATTCACCGCACTTTCTGCAAGAGGTACATGAGTGATGATATTAATAAACCTCTGTGTCGCCAGGAGACAATAAACAGAGATAACAGAACATTGGTTCAAATGGCTCTGAGCACTATGGGACTCAACATCTAAGGTCATCAGTCCCCTAGAACTTAGAACTACTTAAACCTAACTAACCTAACGACATCACACACATCCATGCCCGAGGCAGGATTCGAACCTGCGGCCGTAGTGGTCGCGCTGTTCCAAACTGAAGCGCCTAGAACAGAACATTGTTTGAATTAAATTTCCTATGTATCTTCTATCCTGACAGATTTATTTATATTTCATTCAAAATGGTTGAAATGGCTCTGAGCACTATGGGACTTAACATCTATGGTCATCAGTCCCCTAGAACTTAGAACTACTTAAACCTAACTAACCTAAGGACAGCACACAACACCCAGCCATCACGACGCAGAGAAAATCCCTGACCCCGCCGAGTATATTTCATTTATTTGTGTATTATTATTATTATTTTAATACCGATCAAGCCGACTAAGCACCACGTCAAGATAACTATTTATTTACCTTTTCCTTCATCCTTTTCTGAGACCCTTCCATTTTCTCAGAATGACCTCTTTTCCCCTCATCTAACCATTTAACTCCAGGTTTTTTTCTGTTTGCTTTTTCTTCTTAAAAACTTTCGAATTTCATGACTTCTTATCTGAATTTGTCTGTGCTGCGTAAGGTTTCCTGATCAATCTCCATTTCTGCTAAATTCTTCTTTGTCTTGCTTCCTGCCATTTTTTTTGTCTGTTTTGGAAGAAGGTGTGGATCTTATTTGTCAATTTGTCTTCTTTCATTCTCTCTAGATGTCCAACTCTACGAATGCCTCTTCTTGTATATCACGTGATCCAGTGGCACTCAAACGTGAATAATAATAATGATAATAGTAATAATAATAATAATAATAATAATAACAATAATATAACAGCAATATTAAAATCGTACATCGGCCAGACGTACCCTGTTTCTTTGAATTAATTAGGAAAGCAACGGGAAACCTAAGTCAGGATGGCCGAACGAAGATTGCAGCCGCCAACCTTCCGAATACAAGGCCAGACTGTCTAAAACAGTGGAACATCATTTGGTTTATCCCTAGTGCAAAATACTGCTTTAGAAGGAAATTATTTAATAATGCAGAAGGCTAGTGCTACATTGCACATTCATTTCTCATCCCGAGTCACTACACACAGCATATGCACACTATGTCATAACGCAACACTAGAGACACTGTCAGCTGACGTCGGGACCACAGCGACGATATTCGGTTTCCATTTTATGTGCCGCATCTTCCCATTTTCTGCTGGTCATTTGCCAATGATAGTCTCTGACAGCAAACGAAGTCTGAACTGGCTGAGCGCAGCTGGAAACATAAATTCGGCTTCAATTTTGAGCTGGTATCAGTTACTTCTTCGGTTGGATCTTTTTTGGGATTTTTTTTGGGGGGGGGGGGGGAGGATTAAGGAGTCAAATGAAGTATGGGTGCAGTAGAACCTCGTTGATCAAAATGAGCGGTTTGCTCTGAGCGCACCTTGGCCGCCCCATCTGGAAGCAATAAGATTTTGAAAGCGATGGCACCCTGTATTTTGTATGCTTACGGTGGACAATGGGCGCAACCCATCGCTCACGTAAACTCCTGGACCCCGAGGCTAGAGCGAAAACTGTGGGGTTTAAATTCCTGCCGGCACTAATTCCCATATAACTAAGCGGACAATGAAACGCCGCAATTTCCTCAGGAGATGGGAGAACAGCGTTCGTTTCCTATTGTGTAAACTCTGCAAATTGACGCCGTTAGCATACTGAGAAGATTCTGTTGCATCGACTTGCTAGGACAAGCTGATCTGCACTTTTGTACCTGAATCTGAAGTTACAGGTTCCTACGATTTTGTTGCCTCTTTTCTGCCCTCTTCAAGAATTTCTGGATTGCGGTTCTTAATTGGACGCCTACTAGCGTTATAAGAAATGCTGAAACATTCTATGATATCCGTCTAACCTGAGCGTCCTTACTGTTTGTAAAATTCCTTGAAAGAGTAACAAAGGAAGCCAAAAAATTAGGCAGTTTTCGAGAATAGCACAGTAATGAACCAACTCTTTTAGCTCTCGAGACTGATTTTCAATTAATGTCACAGAACTGCACAGATCTTTGACAAAGAAATAGAGCACTGATTGCTTCTGTCATCTTTTAAAAAAACAATAAGTCTTTAGTTATTTACGGTATTAAAAAAAGGAAAAAAAATTATGGCATTTGATTAAATAACTAAGAAACAATATAAATAAAACGAATATATTAGTAACCAACAGTTCGCGCCATAGCCACAGAACAGGAGTAATTAATACAGGAAAGTTAACGCGCTCCACTGACTTTTACAGATCTTGTGATTACCTTGAATGGAAATCCTGCTGAGATAAAAAAACAAATGGCGTTAGCATTAGCGGAAAATGTTATGTGATGAATGTCAGACTTTACCAACTAGCTCAATGTGGGCAATCAGATCGTCTCCTCCTACACACACACACACACACACACACACACACACACACAGGGAGAGAGAGAGAGAGAGAGACAAATATACAACTGGATTTGAAACTGGAGTCTCACTAGGTCAGTCTAAGCAGGACGATTTTTTTTTTCCTTGGTGCAGAAGAAACGAGACTATATTTATTAAATACGTTCAAAGTAGGACCCATCTGAGACCATACACGTTCGCATTCGCCCTCAACTGCACGAAACAATTCTGAATGTCGTTTTCCTCAAGGTTAATAAGATGCTGCAGGTTGGGCCGTTACGGGTCTTCCACAGGAGCGCAAGTACACTCATGCTCATAAATTAAGGATAATTGCAGAATGTGGTGCCACACAACGTGGCACTACACAATACTGGTGCTAATAGCACAGGTACATAGGGAACACACATGACACAGATCTCTAAGTCCACGGTATTAGTGATAAGTTGAGAACACTGTCCCGAAACACATGTGCTACAAAACGCCACTGTTTTCTGCGCCTGTACCCCGACATCAATATGGGATGTGGTCACCAAGCACACGTGCACAGGCCGCACAATGGGTTGGCATGCTCTGGATCAGGTGGTCGAGCAGCTACCTGGACTCGTGCGTGAACATAACCTGGGACCACTGTTCCAATGACCATGTACTGTGTTCTTGACACCAGGCTTCACGGGCTCTCTTGTGACCAGGGGTCAGTGGAATGAACCTTACAGGTCTCCAGGCCAATAAACTATGTCTGTTCAGTCGTCTGTAGACTGTGTGTCTGGAGACAACTGTTCCTGTGGCTGCGGTAAAGTCCCAAGCAAGGCTACCTGCAGTACTCCGTGGCCGTCTGCGGGCACTGAAGGTGAGATATCAGTCTTCTTTTGGTGTTTTACACTGTGGACGTCCCGTACTGTAGCGTCTATACACGTTTCCTGTCTGCTGGAATCGTTGCCATAATCTCGAGATCACACTTTGTGGCACACGGAGGGCCCGTGCTATGACCTGCTGTGTTTGACCAGCCTCCAGTCGCCCTAGTATCCTACCCCTCATAACGTCATCAATATGTGTTCTTTGAGCCATTTTCAACACACAGTCACCATTAGCACGTCTGAAAACGCCTGCACACTTACTCGCTGCACTGTAGTCTGACATGCACCAACACTCCTCTGCGTATGTGGACTGCTGCCAGCGCCACCGTGCGACGACCGCAGCTCAAATGCACCGCATGGTCATACCCCGAGGTGATTTAAACCCGCAAACCGCCCACCAGAGCTTTGTTTCACCATGTACCAGCATTATCCTTAATTTATGAGCATAAGTGTACATGTCCATAGTAGGCCCCTCATCCACTGTCTCTGAGATAGTTGATTTTGACGAAATCTTTCACAGTGATAACTTTATCCTATATTCAAGATGTATGACACTGGTGATTGTATACGATTATACTGCGAAGGCTTTGCAATAAACACGGGTCCTCAGACGAATCGATTATGACATCACTGCACACGTGAGGTTACAAGTTGCCACAGACTTTAGAATGAAATATTGTTCTAGTTAGTTCAAATGTATCCGAAATAAAAGGCAGAGAGAAAACAACGTAAGTCACGTTTTTTCGATACTGAGTTACTGTTACAGGTCGATTCAGATTGGTCTTACGCATGTGTTGAGAATTCGAAACTGGAGAAAAAGCAACCGAGTCCAGACATGTTAGCATTTAATGTTTTGCTGTAAGGGGGAAAAACCAGTTAAGTTAACTGTTGAGGGGAAAGAAGCAGACAGGTTAGTGGTGACACAGTCATCTACGAGAGGGCAGAGGAAAGAGAAATCTGATAGAACCTCTCGCCCCCCCCCTACCCCCCTCATCACCCAGTAAACAGGAGGCAAGGAAAAACAAAAAGAAGGTGGCTATCTTTGTAGACTTCGCAAAATATGTATCCCTACCAAATAAAGCAACCAATGACGTTACTGCAGGCGGCAATTTTAGATGTACTCGTTCAATATCCCTGTTCTTACAACAGGTGAATCCTTTTTTATGTTTACCCTGCATGTATTGCGACAAAAGTGCACAAATGAATTGACGACATTTCTTTTTGACTTCATTACTCATACTTTGAGTGAGGACATTGAAGAAGTCTATATATTTTCTGATTCTGATCGTGGTCATGATAAAAAACTTCACCGTGTTCCGTTCCATTCATTATGTGACTCTCAGGCAAACTAGTGGCCTGAAGAAGATCAAAATTACATTACCTGTGCGTGGCCTTTCGCACTTAGAGTACGATAACCATGTTGGATTGTCTCCGTCCGAACAGGCCTTGGAAGGCTCAACGGGACCGACCGACCGCCGTGTCAACCGTAGCCGACAGGGGTCACTGGATATGGAGAGGCGTGTGGTCAGTACACCGCTTTTCCAACCGTCGTCAGTTTTCGTGAGCGGAGCCGCAACTTCTCAGTCAAGTAGCTCCTCCATTGGCCCTGCAAGGGATGAGTGCACCCCGCCTACCAACAGAGCTCGGCAGACCCAGACGGTCACCTGCCCAAGTACTAGCCCAACCCGACAGCGCTTAACTTCGGCGATGTGATGGGAATCGATGTTAAGGCTGCGGCAAGGCCGTTGACAAAAATGTTTTATTATGGAACGCAAAGGCACTGATGGGAACACGTGAAGATTTCAAGGCAATGATCGATGCGTCCAAATATAAGCTTTCCGCTTTCACTGTGGTCTGTGTAGATCAAGAAATGGTGTTAAACTGGAAAACGCGGTTGGACTCCAAGTACACTGCAAAATGCCCTTTCCAAACGTAGCCTATTAAGACAATATAATAGACAATATCATCTCAGTCACAATGCCATTTAGATCTCCTTCCCATTTTCCAGGCCAAACTATAAAGATCTGCAAAACCTGCCAAAATTTTGTCGTCCTGGTACTATAAAGTTCTTTATTCAACTGCACCACAATTAAAATATGTAATGTGAGTACTATCGCAGTATTATCACAACCGGAATTCGTTTAGTGGTTTTTATTATGGAATTATGTTTTGCTTTACTTACCTGTTTCTTTCACCTTACAGAGTCCATTTGACTGCATTTTGGGAAATTGTTTCATTTTGGGAACACACGGAATGCCAATAACTCTGTTTCCATATTCGATGCACCCAGGATGTTTAATTTACGAAATAAAAATTATGTGGTATACTTACACATTGATATAACCACAGTTCCAACATTAAAGTTCTTTTTTGACGAGTTTAAAAAAATATTGATTTACCTAGTTCTTACGCCCGTCCCTTCAAATGCAAACCTTTCGATTAAGTTCCCGTACAACCGGGCTCAAATTTCACCCATGAACTACTTTAACAAATATTACAACACTATTTCAGCACTTTACATGTTACTACAGTCACGGAACACTCGTACGTGATAAAAAAATGCTCACACGAGCTGTCCTCACATTTGGACGCAATACTGCACTTGTTACGAAGTGAGCTGCGAATTCTTTCAAACACTCCCAGATCATTTTGTGAAACGTGACGAGACTATACAATTCTCTGTTTCAGTTCTTCAGTAGTATCAACAAGAGTGATGTACACCTCTTTTTCGAAGTTACCTGAGACGGAAAAATCCGGTGGATTAAGGTCAGATGGTCTTGGAAGCCAAGGTATAGGACCTGATCGACTTGTCCTTCTTGGATCGTGTTGGCTCGTTGGATATCGTCTTGCATCAGCAGCAAAATGTGCCGGTGCCTCTTCATACATTTACCGCATTCTCCAACGTTGCTCAATAGGAACTTCCTCAAGCAATCCTGGAAGGTCTCATCACAGGTACCACGTCACTCAACTTTTCTGGTGAATATATGACCGAATGAGACGAGCGTCTAACCACACATTCAAAGAGAAACTTTGGTGACTCATGAACAGTCGGAATCGAAATCTCTTAGTTAAGAAATTAATCGAAAACTTCACGTTCCAAATACATTATACTAACTAATATTGCATTCATGTAGGAAGTATGCTTTATTGGCTTCGAAAAGACGAGCATTAGAAATATTGACTATACAAACGCTGTGCGAGGTTATGTTCTTACCAGAACAGAATCTGTCAAGTAATCGGTCCAGTAGGAGGGATCTGAAAGGAAGGAAGAGGCAGCCGACTTTAGACACATGTTTTTAGAACGTTTAAAATGCGGCAGTGACATTTTAAACAAAAAATAGTTGTTGGAATCGAAGAGGAGGAAAGCTTTGCTACGATTTGGTCCATCATTAAAAGCAAATCAGATATTTATAAGATTCTTAAACATGAAAAACAGGATAAAGCAGAAAGCTCTTTGAAAGCAGGCAATAAACCGATACACCTAAAAGAGTGGAAGAAAGCATTCATCGATCTGCTGCAAGCAGAAACTAACCCATCAGTAATGAGGGCATCAGTTATGAATGTGTGGAACGAAGGATAATACTTTTACAGAACGCATACAGCTCGTAAGAACAGAAATACATTTACAGGGTAGTTAAAATCTTCTGGGTTATTAGGCCGCGTCGTGTTTCTTCTAAAATGTTCTACTTTTCGACCCCTCTGCTGGGATCTTTCTCAGGATCATTTGGTGTCCACTACTGCTAGAGTGTTCTAGCAGTAATGGACACCAAAAGATCCTGAGGAAGATCCCAGCAGAGGGGTCGAAACGTAGAACATTTTAGAAGAAACACGACGCGGTCTAATAAACCTGAAGATTTTAACTTCAGTGACAACGGCCGCGAAAGCCTGCAGACTTACATATACAGGGTATTTCACAATTCATGTTACACACTTCTAGCAGTTATTGAGAGAACTTAATAGAGCAGGTTTTACATAGGAACCCATGTCCGTAAACGTCACCCAGCGGCGCTACAGAGCGTCAGAGTTATAGACATTGGCGCCCGTAAATGTATGAGGTGACTGCGTGATTATGGCACAAACTTTCTAGGACGATGAAGACAGATAAATGTATCAATAGGTGAGATGTGTTTCACAGTAGCGAAGATGAACAAATGCTCATAGCTCCTGAGGTATCCATTTTAGAACCCATGTTTACTGGACATTTTTTTCCTTGCTTTGGTCCATACTACCACCTCTGACAGTTGCCTACCCTACAAATCTTAAACAACAACAGTATCAGTAGACGTATTTCACTATCAGATCTATCAGAACTGTGGCCTGCCACTGTGGCCGAGCGGTTCTAGCCCCTTCAGTCCGGAACCGTGCTCCTGCTACGGTAGCAGGTTCGAATCCTGCCTCGGGCATGGATGTGTGTGATGTCCTTAGGTTAGTTAAGTTTTTGTAGTTCTAGGTCTAGGGGACCGATGGCATCAGATGTTAAGTCTCATTGTGCTTAGAGCCAGGACTGTTTCCGCTTATAACTTTCGACACGTTCGTTTCCATTACAGCGACTCTTATCTCAAATTGATAGATTTATCCTTTTCCATCATCCTTAGAATGTTGGTAGCATAATCACTGAATCGCCCTATATATACAAACATTTGCAGGCGCCAGCGCCTATAATTTTGATGTTATGTAGCGTCGTTGGATGACGTTTCCGGACACGGATTCCTATGTAAAACTTAGTAGATCAAGTCTCCTCTACACTAGCTAAAAGTGTGTAACGTGAATTGTGAAACATCCTGTACAAACAGTGGCTTTTTCAGCCGGGTGTGACGTTGGTATTAATCACGCTTGATAAGGCAAGACTGTTGTTTGCGATTGTGGTTCTCATTGTGGAGAAACCGGGTTCAGCGCCTGAGGTGACCGGTGAGGAAGCAGCAAGAACGGCAGAAACAGAAAGATCTACGACTACGAGACAGAAGAGACAGAAGACTGACGCAGACCGATGGAACAAGCCTAGACTCTCCTAAATGATAAATTCTGCTGCATGTACGGGACGCATTTACGTCTAGAATACATACGTTTGTACCATCAACATCATGCAGACAGTTTATAGAGATACGAACCGTGTGTGGATGAGCATTGGGGTGCTGGTGCATGAGAGGTATCCTATTAGGAGGCAAGATGACCCTGACGTACCACTGTGCCATCGGAGTTCCCTCCAGTCATGACCTGAAGTCATACGTATATAAAAGCTACCCAGACCATGACGCCCAGAATAATACCACTGTGGGTCTTGGAAACATTGGAATGATGGTACCTCTCCCCAGGTCGCTGCCAAACACGCCGACGATGGTCATCCAGGTTAGTACAGAAACGCAATTCTTCGCCAAGAAATGCGACGCCATTCATCAGCAGCTGATGCTTCCCCGTCACGGCAGCGCACTAAACGCAGCCGCATGTGTTGCGGTGTTAACGGCAGCCTACACATTTGACACCAATTCCTGGCTGCTGCTAGTCTCCGACCAATTGTACAGGACGTCACATAACGTTGCAGCGAATCCATCACTTGTTCTCGACTGGCAGGTTCAGATGGGAAGGGGCTACAGTGTGCTTGGTGCACAATACGGCGATCCTCCATTGTTGTGCTCAGACGTGATCGATCGGAACCATGACGATGTCCCCATGTGCTCCAGCATCGGGTCTCTGCCACATCCGAATGTCCAACAAATGTATGACACGATTCGACCAGCTGACACACTGCAGACCCATAATGAGACACCTTTCAAACTTTGTCAGGTGGTGATAACGCTGTCTCATAGAAGTACGCAGCAGCTCCGTGTGTTTCCCAGTGATCATTGTCCGCAGCTCGTGGTCTAGGGGCTAGCGTTGCTGCCTCTGGCTCACGGGGTCCCGGGTTCGATTCCCGGCCGGGTTGGGGATTTTCTCTGCCCGGAGACTGGGTGTTTGTGTTGTCCTTAACATTTCATCATCATCATCTTTTGTGAAAGTGAATAGACTGGATTGTAAAAAGAAAATGGACTGTGTAGGCATTGGGGCTTTGTACGGGCGCTGATGACCGCGCACTTGAACGCCCCACAAACAGTGATCATTCAACATCTGCATCTACACGGATACTCTGCAAATCAAATTTAAGTGCCTGGCAGAGGGTTTAGCGAACCACCTTCACAATTATCTGTTATTCCAATCTCGTATAGCGCGCGGAAAGAGTGAACACCTATATCTTTACGTACGAGCTCTGGATTTCCCTTATTTTATCGTGGTGATCGTTCTGTCCTATGTAGGTCGGCGTCAACAAAATATTTTCGCATTCGGAGGAGAAAGTTGGTGATTGGAATTTCGTGAGAAGATTCCGTCGCAACGAAAAACGCCTTTCTTTTAATGATTTCCAGCCCAAATCCTGTATCATTTCTGTGACACTGTCTCCCATATTTCGCGATAATACAAAACGTGTTGCCATTCTTCGAACTTTCTGAAAGTACTCAGTCCTACCTGGTAAGAATACCACATCGCGTAGCAGAGTTCTAAAAGAGGACGGACAAGGGTAGTGTAGGCAGTCTCCTTAGTAGGTCTGTTACATTTTCTAAGTGTCCTGCCAATAAAACGCAGCCTTTGGTTAGCCTTCCCCACAACGTTTTCTATGTGTTCTTTCCAATTTAAGTTGTTCGTAACTGTAATACCTAGGTATTCAGTTGAATTTACGGCTTTTAGATTAGACTGATTTATCGTGTAACCGAAGTTTCACTAGTTCCTTTTAGCACTCATGTGGATGACCTCACAATTTTTGTTATTTAGGGTCAACTGCCACTTTTCGCACCAATCAGATATTTTTTCGAAATCATTTTGCAGTTTGTTTTGAGCTTCTGATGACTTTATAAGTCGATAAACGACAGCGTCATCTGCAAACAACTGATGACGGCTGCAGAGATTGTCTCCCAAATCGTTTATATAGATAAGGAACAGCAAAGGGCCTATAACACTACCTTGGGGAACGCCTGAAATCACTTCTGTTTTGCTCGATGACTTTCCGTCAATTACTACGATCTGTGACGTCTCTGACAGGAAATCGCAAATCCAGTCACATAACTGAGACGATATTCCATAAGCATGCAATTTCACTACGAGCCGCTTGTGTGGTACAGTGTCAAAAGCCTTCCGGTAATCCAGGTATACGGAATCGATCTGAAATCTCTTGTCAATAGCACCCAGCACTTCGTGTGAATAAAGAGTTAGTTGTGTTTCACAGAAACGTTGTTTTCTAAACCCATGTTGACTGTGTGTCAATAGGCCGTTTCCTTCGAGGTAATTCATAATGTTCGTACACAATATATGTTCTTAAATCCTGCTGCATATCGACGTTAACGATATGAGCCTGTAATTTAGTGGATTACTCCTACTACCTTTCTACAATATTAGTGTGACCTGTGCAACTTTCCAGTCTTTGGGTACGGATCTTTCGTCGAGCGAACGGTTGTATATAATTGTTAAGCATGGAGCTAATGCATCAGCATACTCCGAAAGGAACCTAATTGGTATACAGTCTGGACCAGAAGACTTGCTTTTATTAAGTGATTTGAGTTGCTTCACTCCTCCGAGTATATTTACTTCTTCGTTACTCATGTTGGCAGCTGTTCTCGATTCGAATTCTGGAATATTTACTTCGTCTTCTTTTGTGAAGGCATTTCGGAAGGCTGTGTTTAGTAAATCTGCTTTGGCATCACTGTCTTCGATAGTGTCTCCATTTTCATCGAGCAGAGAAGGCATTGAATGTTTCTTGCCGCTAACATACTTCACATACGACCAGAATCTCTTTGGATTTTCTGCCCGGTTTCGAGACAAAGTTTCGCTGTGGAAACTGTTATAGGCCTCTCGCATTGAACTCCGCGCTGAGTTTCGAGCTTCTGTAAAGGATCGCCAATCTTGCGGATTTTGCGTCTGTTAAATATGGCATGTTTGTTTCGTTGTTTCTGCAACAGTGTTCTAACCCATTTTGTGTACCAAGGAGTATCAGCTCCGTCGTTTGTTAGTTTATTTGGTATAAATCTCTCAACTGCTGCCGATACTATTTCTTTGAATTTAAGCCACATCTGGTCAACATTTGTATTATTAATTTGGAATGAGTGGAGATTGTCTCTCAGGAAGGCGTCAAGTGAATTTTTATCTGCTTTTCTGAATAGGTATATTTTTCGCTTATTTTTCGAGGATGTGGGGATTACAATATTCAGTCTCGCTACGACAACTCTGTGTTCACTAATCCCTATATCGGTTTTGACGCTGTTTATTAACTCAGGATTATTTGTTGCTAAGAGGTCAAGTGTGCTTCCACAACTGTTTACTATTCGTGTGGGGTCATGAACTAACTGCTCGAAATAATTTTCAGAGAATGCGCTTAGCACAATTTCTGATGATATTTTATGCGTACCTCCGGAATTAAACATGTATTTTCGCCAACATATCGAGGGTAAATTAAAGTCACCACCAACTATTATCGTATGAGTCGGGTACGTGTTTGAAATCAAAGTAAAGTTTTCTTTGAACCTTTCAGCAACTGTATCATCTGAATTGGGAGGTCGGTAAAAGGATCCAGTTATTATTTTATTCCGGTTGCCAACAATGACCTCTGCCCATACTGCATCTGACGATGGTCACACCCCTTACATACCTTATCAGGCGTGGTAACGATGCTAAACACGAACAAGACTACTGTTCTCTGGTTGCTTTTCTACCTGTCACAGAGGATTAAAACTCTACCCATTTACGTACCCGCTGAGTTTGTGTGCATGCATGTGTTACACTGACATCCGAACGTGTCTTCAGGAACTTCCCTTTCTTTGTCAGGAAGTGAATTTTATTTCGTGGATCACGGAGCTTCTGTTCAGGCAGCAGCTGTGGCGATCCCTGCCCTGCCTCAAAGCGGGAGCGGCGTTTGCGTTGAGCCATGCGGAAACAAGAGTGACGTAACTCGCGCACTTCGCACGCAACGGTAAGTCTACCGCTGCAGACTTAACTGTTGTTAAGCCGTAATTACGGCGTTCGGGTGCACGGAACTGCACTAAATTATCCGGGGTAGTTACGAGGAGGCATAAACTTGGAATCTAGCTCGTGTTTAGTTCCGGAGTAATGTTTGTTCCTCACGAGCGTTAGAAGTACAACCGTCCGTTTTGTTTCATGAGTCACAGTTTCACTCCCAGATCAATGGAGTTCGAAAGAACACCCGTAATGGAAATGTAAAAGATATAGTTAAATGGTTCTGGGCTCATTCTCTGTCTGCTAAGCGACAATTAATATACTTCACAATTTCTGACTGTAGACTAATCTTCCACATTCAATTATTTAACCATGATGTGGGATGGATTACCAGCCTGAAATTGTGTAGGACTTGCTACTGGAACAATCTTTATGGTGTAAGGTTTCATAATGCTCGTGCTGGCGCGATGAATTAAAAAAAAGGGAAGGAAGGCAGATTCTGGTTTAACCTTCCTTCGACGACGAGGTCACTGAAGACAGGGCTCAACTCTGCATGGAGCTGGGACTGTAGAAATATTGAAATCATAGTATAAAAGAGGTTTATATGAGTCAGTAACATGAACGTTACGATCCTCGATGAGAAATACTACAAAACTACGCTTTCCACTGCACCAGAAGACTCGTTGCGATGTATCGACATCAGATGCTGGACCAAAAATATAGTTTGAGACCGACGTTCAGTGATCGATTTGAAAAGTAATGTGTAGATTAATCTGACCGTAGTAACGAACATAGTTTTTGTTGAAAACAGAGATAAATCATTGTTTATATGGAACATGAACACTGGACATGTTCACGGAAAAGCAAATATCTCTAAGTTTGTGAATTTAGAATTTTATGTCTCCGAGAATATCAAATTAACTGGCAGCACCGATCAGTGCAAGCTATCACTGTAATGACCTTCTTATTGGAATTGGCTTTCTTGTTTGTTGGCTGCATAACAGTGGTTTAGAACTGTTCAACGGACGGCCTGATTATTGGTAAGTATGCGACAGCAAGGCCCCAGAAAAACAATTATTTACCATTTTTTCTTACCAAAATGATTATGCACAGCAAACAGCTGAAACTTTTACGATATACTCCTAAGATCCCTATCTCGAGCCACATTGAAAATTTTCTTGATATCTTTATCCGTTTTCGAGATACAGAGGTTTAAATTTATCCTACATGTACGCATAAAATACATACGTAAAATCCTGTGTGAGGCGAAAACGTAGTTTATAATGTGACGTAGCAAGGATGAAAATGCAGTAAAATGTCTCTGTTATCATCAGAAGGGGTCTGAGAATCCGATGTTGAAGTACTGAAGCACATGCAAAATGTTTGTGAGCGTAAAACGCTGTCTGACCTGCAACATTAGTTTTGCGTTATTTCAGTTCCACGTAAGTGAACTATCAGAATTTTACTACCCATAGAGTTCTTTTCATATGAGTGACATGTTCTGCTGTGGCAGGGAAAATAAGGGAACCAGCGAAAAAATGCTTCTGTCGGAGCACAAAAAAGTTGAATACACTCCTGAGACAGAAAAGTAATGAATACTGGAAGATAGTAGACAGTGGTTGTGGTACAGGAAGAGCGAAGGAGACAATGGCAGTGAATGAGAAAGAGAGGTACACAGTGGCAGTGGAACATAGCTGGCAGTGACAGAACAATACTAGGAAAAAAGTGAAGGGGTCAGTGCCAGTGCGAGAGGAATAAAGAGGCCGCGAAAGTGGAAGTGGGTGAGAGCCAGAGATAATGAGAGACAGAGTAGATGACAATGGCAGCGAGGAAGAGAGATATAGTGACAGTGAGAAGGGACAGCAGGAGTGATAAAGAATGAATGAGATAGTAGCGGTAAGAGAGAGCGAGAGATAGGAGACAGTAATTGGACAGAACGAAGAAGACTGGATGAGAGACAGGAGATAGTGACAGATAATGATAGGGAGTCGGGCTGAATGAGTGAGTGAGAAAAGTGAGAAATGGCAAGTGGAAGCAGATGTGTATGAACGACTTAACGCGATGGACTAACGGGTATGAGCGAGATTCAGTTAGGGAAGCTTGTGGGAGTGAGAATTGAGTTACTTGTCAAAAAGGCAGCGAACATATTCACACGCTTAAATTTCTGGAAAAATTTTTAAAGGTGCTGAAGAGAGCAAAAAAGACAGCTGGTCCCCCAGTTTTCCATGTCCAAATTTTTTTGTGGTTTTCGGGCTGGTTTGTTAAATGGACCAACAGTCAACATTTTTTTTTATTTCTGTGCCGTAACATACGTGTAAATCATATCACGTCAAGCACGACCATCTGAAAATGAAAACTGGGCAAAACATCGAAGTCTGACAACTGAACATAGACGGCATAAGCATATTTAAACGCCAATATATCTCAAAGCTCTTACGTAAATACAAGATGGGCGTATTCTTATCTAAGAATTTCAGTTACGAAACGACAATCATGCTAAAACAAGAGCTAAATTCCCGGATATGAAATTGTAGCGATAACAGACCATCGACATTAAAAAAGTTTAACGAACCTATTAACAACATCAACAGATGATGATACCAATGTAACAGCACTCTGAGTAGGAAAAATGACCATTATAAATATATACAAACCTCTTGCAGTCCTTTGTCTACTATATGTCCCGGATGTTCAACAGCGCCAGTTAGTTTACTGTCATGGCATGAACAGTCATCATTCTGTTTACAACTACAATAATAATGACATGAAAGGAGAGCAGAAGAAAACAATCTTCACTTACTTTTTGAAGCCAAAACTGCAGCTATCTTCAGATGCCTGGGATAAAGATTTTAATCGTGACCTGATTTTCCTCTCGAAGAATACAGCGGATCAATTATTTCATGCAAGAGGAACAGTAATCTTTCTTGAACTCATTGTCTAGATCTCAATCACCACATCTTATCTTAGACCTAGGTGGAATTTCTATAAAGCCGACTGATGCAACTTTGCCATAGATCTGGGGCGCGCGGGATTAGCCGAACGGTTTAGGGCGCTGCAGTCATGGACTGTACGGCTGGTCCCGGCAGAGGTTCGAGTCCTCCCTTGAGCATGGGTGTGTGTGTTTGTCCTTATGATAATTTAGGTTAAGTAATGTGTAAGCTTAGGGACTGATGACCTTAGCAGTTAATTCCCATAAGATTTCACACACATAGATCTGGAAAAATGTTTAAGAGGGATACCATCTATATCATCCAATCACAAGTGGTATATTGGTGCCGTTTTGTGGCAGTTACAAAATATATCCCCAGATGACACCGCCGGCTGGAGTGGCCAAGCGGTTCTAGGCGCTACAGTCTGGAACCGCGCGACCGCTATGGCGCAGGTTCGAATCCTGCCTCGGGCATGGATGTGTATGATGTCCTTAGGTTAGTTAGGTTTAAGTAGTTCTAAGTTCTAGGGGACTGATGACCTCAGCAGTTAAGTCGCATAGTGCTCAGAGCCAATTTGAACCCAGATGACACCGAAAGGCCTATACACCTGGCTGGAATTAAGAAAGTGAGTTTCCGTATGGAGAGTTTCTCAGCAGTGGCAACAAAAGTATCGAAGTGGAAGCCTAAATTTGATTCACAGAGAAAAATTAATGCAGATTCTAAAATTCCAAAAACTCCGATAGAAGAACTTGAACCTTACTTAACAAGTGTGGAAGAAGTCTACCGGTTCGGGAAAAGAACAGTCTAATTACACCAAATAATTGCTGACCGAATTGTTCCCCCCCCCCCCTCCCCCCCCCCCCCCCCTCACAGTACAGACAAGGCATTTAACGCAGGATCTCAGTAGCGACACAGCTAATTCCAACGAGACACAGAATACTGACGCCCTTTCACATCAGAGGATGTTCAGACAGGATTAAGGAGCATAAAAGCTGGGAAAGTCTGCGGCTGTGATGGTACTTGTAAGAAGTTACCACTGAGTCTTGATCCTCACACTAAACTGTGATTGACAGTGTTCTACAGTAACCCTCGTTATTACTGTAAACTGCTGGAAATAATTATCCTAAAACCGGGAGCCATGTTATGAAACTCACTGCATATGAACAAGCCGGTTTTGGAAGAGGCCGGATCAATATATATTAGGTCTCCAATCTCACAACCTTTACTGAAGCAGGCTTTCCAGAGGGCTTGAAACATTCGTGTATTTTGTTGATTTACTTGTGCTTACAACAGCCTGTGGAGAGAGGAACTCCGGAATTCCTAAGAGCGAGCCTGTATAGAACTGTAGCTCACTTTTAAAATAATGCATTATGTGACAGTGTAATTAGGCTGTTTAGGATTTTATGCTGGTAACGCCACGTAGCGCTCTGTATGAAATCACTGACTATACTGTGTGCAGTCTGCGGCTGGTTGGTGTAGTTGGAATATTCGCTACTGTGGTGTTGGGCAGTTGGATGTGAACAGCGCATAGCGTTGGGCAATTGGAGGTGAGCCGCCAGTAGTGACGGATGTGGCGGGAGAGATGCCAAAGTTTGGAGCGGACGATCCGGACGTGTGTCCGCCAGAAAAGGGAAATTTGTTTAATTGGATGTCACAAAATTATGTATATGTTATGACTTTTGAACGCTATTAAGGTAAATACATTGTCTGTTCTCTATCAGAGTCTTTTATTTGCGCCGGCCGGGGTGGCCGAGCGGTTCTGGGCGCTACAGTCTGGAACCGCGCGACCGCTGCGGTCGCAGGTTCGAATCCTGCCTCGGGCATGGATGTGTGTGATGTCCTTAGGTTAGTTAGGTTTAAGTAGTTCTAAGTTCTAGGGAACTGATGACCTCATCAGTTAAGTCCCATGGTGCTCAGAGCCATTTGAACCATTTTCTTTCATTTACTAACTATGCCTGTCAGTAGTTATTGCCTTCAGTAGTTAGAATCTTTTATTTAGCTGGCAGTATTGGCACTCGCTGTATTGCAGTAGTTCGAGTAACGAAGATTTTTGTGAGGTAAGTGATTCATGAAAGGTATAGGTTATTGCTAGTCAGGGCCATTCTTTTCTAGGGATTATTGAAAGTCAGACTGCGTCGCGCTAAAAATATTGTGTCAGTTTAGTGATGATCGGAATAAGTAAAGAGAAAACTGTTTGAGTGCGATGTGTTTTGCTCAGCTGTTTGAAAACCAAATAACTTAGAAGTTTACCAGCACAGTCATTCTTAATTTTTCCAAGGGGATGTTTCAATAAATTTCCAAATTATATTAGGCAAGGATCAACAAACCGAATAACTATGACGAGTGGAATCACGCATGAATCTTTACTCGCACCAATTCATACCAACCTACGTAGTGCACATATCCCTCATACTAAGAGCAGGAATTTCTCTTATGTATATAAACTAGCCCATGGCATCCACAAAGAGTCCATAGAGGATCATGAAAGGTTAATGATAATATGATTTCTCAATCTTGAGGCAGTGCTATTGTAAGTGGCGACTCAAACACAGCACAAGTAAAACAGAATGATCGTTCTCCCATCTTCATATCCGGCAGACCAACCGTCAACTGGATATTTATTTCAATGGAAATCCTACTCTAAAGTAGTGGGTGTCTCGTCTGGCACATCTTTGCCCTATCGATCTCGTTTGAATATATCTACAGCCAAAGATTGCACCACGAGCTCCTCCAAGAGCTGTGTGGTACGACGTGGGGCTGCACAGTGGCAGTTCTCCACTGTTCGGTATTGAAACTGGTGAAAAACATAGCACAACACTACGCTCCATGATGATCAAACAGCAACCAAAACAGCAAGCTTGGCTCCCACCTCAGTACAACAAAGCGTGTATCACAGGCTGTCTGAAGACGACGACTTACTGGCTCTCAGCTTTAAGCCATGTCTTTCCACCTGACCTCATAACGTAGGAAGCCTTTTTTCACGTGTATACGTAGATACAGAGCTAATGTGAGTTTCGCATTTATGGCTGCATCCCAAATGCCTCATCGGACAGGCTGACATCCAAACAGCCGGCAATAAAAACTTATACGTGACGTCTTGACGAAGAATTGCGTATACTCCATAAATGAGAGTAATAACGGATACAGCAAGCATCACCGGAAATAAAAGTCGACTTAAACACTCTCAATAAAACTGCAGTTTTTGACTTGCGTCAACGAACATGGAAGGCAGTTGTTATAATACGCACAAACCACGGTAGAAGAAAAAAATTCCAGACCCATCTTGCAGTTACGGAGAGACACCCAATACCATCCTACATATTGTGCAGGATTGTGCTTCACATCATGTCCAGGCGATGCGAATTAATTCCTGACTCTGAGCCCAGATGCTGATGACGGGATTGAGGATATATATATTACTACCATTATTTTATACCTGTAACATAAAATATACAAAGCTAACTTCCTTACCTAATTCCCTCAGCACGTCTTGATTTAATTCGACTAAACTCCTATACCGTCATGTTATAACCTCTGTTCAAAACAACACCATTTTGTTCAATTGATCTTCCAAGTGCATTGCAGCCTCTGATAGAATCACAGCCTTAGATAAACATTAAAATGTTTATTTATTCTCCGTTAGCTTTAACGTGGTTGCCAAATTTCTCCAACGTTTCCTTTACTGCTTGCTTAGATCACAGAGAGTAACACAGAAGGCACAGATTGAATAATTTGGAGAACTGGCTGCAACGCTATGCTCAAGAGTACTGCCACTATTTCCTCTCTTTTAATAGCAGTCTGATTGCTGCGCAAGCTGTAGATAACGTCTGATCCTCCATATCTTATTCTTGATACCTTCGAAATTTGAAAAGCGTGGTTGCTATTCAACGAAACTACATGACGCCAGAATAGTAAAACTGACTCTTGTTCATAAGAATCATCTTTAGAATCCTCGGCATGATTCATATTTTTTTGGTTTTTCATAAAAATTTCAAGACGGACGATGAAATAATGATATCGTTCCTAACTGATGCATTTGGAATGAAGATGTGCTTTCCGTAATACAGAGGAAGAATACTTTGACGTCTGAAAGAATACGAAAGACCTACTGGCTCAGGTAATATAGAAATAAAGGTCCTGAGTTCATGGCCAGCTCCAGTCATACTATATCCTGTTCAGAGCTCCACACTTCGCATTTGATCATACAGGTATTATGGTACAGGACAGTAAAATATTATGATTTGACATATAGGAGTACTTCCTCACTCCATGTCCTACATAATTTTAATTTTTGAATTACACATGGTAGTTGTTGCTTGTGTTAAATAATCCATGTGAACGAGTTATCAAAACAACGTGGAAGTGTTTCTTTACAGGCTACTTAACAAATGGATGTTTAAACACCGTATACGCCCTTTACTGATAAATAAATATAATTTAGTAGAATATATACGTACAACACCGAAAAACATGACCGCAGTAAGTTATTCTTTTAGACTATGTAGATTAGAGGACTGTAATGTCTGTGATTAGAAGGAGATGTCAAGTCAATACATTTTCATTTCAATTGTACAGCTAACTTTCATATTGTTGGACCCAAAGTAAACTTTAATGAAGAGTAACGACACTGAAGTTCTTGTCTCTTATGTCTCACTAATTCGAAGCTTCAGTGGAAGCACGTAATTCTTCATAGATGTTCTTCAGGATGATCGGTTATGTTTACAACAAGCTGCTATACAACAGAAGCCTTGTGTTGTAAAAGGACGGGTGGCATAGAACATAAATTATAAATCAGTAACTAATTTAAGAAGGAAAATCGCACTGATTAGTTAGTCCCTGAGTGCTGCGTTGATACAAACCGGACAAATTACTGAACTTGATTGTTTAAGAAGTTCCAGAATTCTTCGTTCCAATTAAATTTTATGCATGTTTACGTCCAAGAAATAGTATTCTGCTCTGCTTACTAGTTCTTGAGCACGTAGCAAATTTTAAAGTTTTCCAGTGGTCGCTGCATTCAAAGTTACATTATTCTTTTCTTAACTGAGAAAGAGGTTGTTTCTAGGGAAGTGATTATATCTTATAGACCATTGCTTGACATTTCCGCTGTTGTCGTATGCTTATAGGGATTTGTAATAACAGTTCTATCGTCTATAAAATCACTAGTACTGTTTCTTGTGTATTGTATAAGGGGTTGATCGTACATAGATCAGTGAAAGAATCTATCCGGCCTCAGTTGTTTGAATTACATGGTACAACTGAATCTTCATCCACAGAATTTGACTGGTACCAATTCGCAGATTATGTACATACGTATTTGAAACAATAAATAAATTGTATAGAAGAAGGAAAGTATATTGGGGATTGTCATAGTGACAAAGAGCAATACCTCACAGAGCAGGACCGTAAATTAGTAATTAATCAAACGAGAACTTGTGGACATTTTAAAAAAGTACTTCAGCAATTGATAAAACTTACTTTTATTCCTTTTTTACGGTTCTGTACCTCAATCGGTAACAACGGAACCTTTTTGTCGTCCGTCTGTATGTCTGTACGTCCGACGTTTCAAAACCCCTTTTCTTAGAAATAGTTAGACTATCAAGTTGAAATTTATGTCACATATTAAGTTCTACGGTCACTCGGCGATGTACAAATGTGAAGCTTTTAAGTCAGTGCAAGATACGCCCATTTAAGTCACATATATTCATAATCGCAGCACACTCATCAGAACCTACAGAGTACTGTCCGTTGCCGTAGAATCATGAAATTTGACAAGAAGCAATGATTTACTCTGCAGCAAAGTAAAAAATCCGAAATTTGTTGATTTGTAATTAAAGCACACGAAAAAATTGTCATTTGTTGTCTGACCGTCAGTCTGTTCGGCCGCCTGTTAAACCGTGCTTTTCTCACAAATGGATAGACGTATCAAGTTGAAATATAATAAGGTATATAGTCGCTTAGCGATGTAATAAATGTAAGCTTAAGTCAACGAAACCAGAAGATACGGTCATATATATATAATATATTTTGATACGCAAATTCGTTCATTAAAAATGTACGGGTACTTCCCCCGGACGTAGAATCAAGAAATTTGGCAAGATGAAAGATCTTATTTTACAAGTAAATAAAAAAAATTGTTAATTTGTAATTACAGTACACGAAAAAATATTTCTTTTTATCGTTTGATATCCGACTTCAAACTTGAAATTAAAACTTTCTCGAAAGTCTTGGAGTCCCTGGGACCGATATCTTGCCAGTGTCAGTGTCGATAACAGACAAAAATTGTCGAGATACTAGATTTCCGGAATGGATGGACTGTCTGTATACATAATTAAGTTTGTATGGAACACTCAGTGCGCAAGTCCTACTCGCTTTTGGGCATTTTTTTCGATTGGATGTACAGAAACTTTGAGAATAGACACTGGTACAGAATTATATCCATATACATGCGAAAGATTTTCTGCAATTTCTGATAGTGAGAGAAAAATCATTGATAAATGGCAAAATAAGATATGAGAGTATTATGTAAACTATTTAGGAGGCAATTACAACAGCCCCCTTAAACTGATTGTAGATGGTGCTCTCGTTTATTGTTTAGTGGTGTCATCAGAAGATCAAAATACAGAGGGGTCCAAAATATTGTATCCAATGTTTTAAAGTCCATAACTTGCAATCTAATTGACGGAGTTGTCTCATTTTTGGTGAAACTGTAGCTTAAAGTCCAACTTAAAGATATCACTGTAGGTGTTCGAAATGGTCACCATTGACATGCATACACAAACGATGCCGCCAAACTGCAGCACGAACTACTGACTGCAACGTGTTCAGTTAGTTATTTGCACATGAATGAACGATGGATTCTCGAAGTTCATCCAATGTGCATGGCTTTTGTCGATAAACGACGTCCTTTAGTGTTCCCAACAGGTAAAAGTCCAGAGGAGTTAGGTCTGGGGAACGTGGTGGATACTCCACAGCACCTCTACGGCCTATCCATCTACCTGGTAGATTTTCTTCGAGATACGCCCTGTCACGATTTTGGTAGTGGGCTGGGGCACCATTTGTTGAAAGTAAACTCTTCCGTCTCCACACAAGTCTCGGATGGCAAGTAAAATGGATGTCTGAAGCTTCTGAAGGTTCACCTCACCGGTAACTGTGCCGTCAAAGAAGAATGGCCCAATGAAGCCCCGGTAAGACAACCCACACAACTCGTTTACTCCTGGCAAATTCACAGCTTTGTCTAAATGGGCGTTCGGAGTTTCGGCGGCCCAGTAGATTCAATTGTGGCGATTTACTGTGCCATTGAGTTTGAACTGTGCCTCATCAGACCACACAATCATCTCTGCAAACTCTTCATCGTTGCACACTATGTTAGTAAACCACTCGCAGTACTCCATTCTACGATCTGGGTCGTCCTCGTTCATTGCGTGTAGCAATCGTAGGATGTAGCACTTCTACTTTGCTGTCTTCAAAATTCGCCGAACATTTCAGCGACTCACTCTAGTTTCACGGGCACACTGTCTCACAGACTTCTGCGGTGAGCGAGTGAATTGTAACACACGACGGGAGTTAGCTGGACTTGTTACTGTTACAGATCGTCCAGATCGTTGTTTGTGCACATCTCTGACACAGCCTTCGGCTTCAAATTTGTCTCGAATGCGACGAATCGTTAAACGCATCGGTGGCTCTGTTTGATACTCATTTCGCCATTGCGGTTGAACCGCTTTAATGTTTCGTACATAAACTACCACTTCAAAACTGACTTCCTTTCATCGAATGTAGGCCTTGCGCCAGCCATGTTTACTCGAGTAACTAGGTGCAACTAAGAACAAAACGCTGACTATCTGGCGCCTGTCATCTGACAAAACAAAACAATGCAATACAACGTTTGTGTGGCGATTGCCGGAACTACAAACTATTACACTACCGAAGATGAGACAACTCCGTCAATTAGTTTGCCACTTAAGGACTTTCAAACAATGGATACATTTTTTGGACCCCTCTATAGATTGCAGAATGATTTAGGGAAGGTATCTCCATGGTGCCAAAAGTGGCTAAACAATAAAAAGTGTGAGGTCGTCCACATGAGTACTGAAAACATCCGTTTCATTTCGGTTACACGATAAACCTCACCAATTTAAATGTTGGAGATTCCACTAAATGTCTAGTGATTACAACTACAACAACCTAAACTGGAACCGTCATGTAGAAAATTTTGCGTGGAATGCCAACCAAAGACTGAGTGTTATTAGCAGGATACTTAGAAGATTTAACAGATCTACACCACGCCCGTCCGTCCCCTTGCGGAGTATTGCTGCGCGGTAAAGGATCTTTACAAGATAGGATTGACAGTGGACATCGAAAAAGTTGAACAAAGTGCAGCTCGTATAATGAGGAAACAGGGGAGAGAATGGAATGGATATGATAAGCGAGTTGGGCTGACAGTCAGTAAAACAAAGACTTTTTCACGAAACTAGTCCTCCGAATGCGAAAGCGTGTTGTTGACTCCCATCTACTTAAGGAGAAATGAATGTCGTAATAAAGTAAGAGAAATCAGAGCTAGCGCGGAAAGATACAAGTGTCCATGTTTATCGTGTGCTATTCGAGAGTGAAACGAACGAGAAATAGTCTGAAAGTGGCTGCGACCCTCTGCCAAGCACAAGTGTGAAATGCAAAGTAGTGATGTAGATGCAGATGTAGAGTCGCCGAGTGCGAGGGTGTGTGGCAAGGCGGCGCGTGGCGACCAGAGAAGAGGCGAACAGGCGGGGGCCGGTCACGCCCCCTGGCTGTCAGACGCCGCCATCCGGCAAACAGATTTGTCTTCATTGAGACTCTTTGTTTTTGGAATAAAGCCTCCGCGGAAATAAACAAGTTCTCCATCTGGCCTTGAGGCGCTGACAACTTGTTTTCGCGACTTCGTCGTGTCGAATTTCCGTCCATTGATCCGCTAAATGGCAGCGGTACACATTTCGCAACTCGCAGACAACATGTTTACACAAACATGGTGTCCCGTATACTCACATTTACAAGTACACAGACAACCGGCTGAATACATTCCCGTTTCCTTTTCTTCTCTTTTCACTCGAACCTTCTAAGCAGGTGTTCCTTAGGATTGTATCCCAATAAGCGTGTTATAGTTACTTTTGTCTTGAAAAACATTGTTGATTACCCACTAGCTCCTTGTAAAAATGAGGCCTTCGGTTTTAAAACATAGTGACTAACAAAATAAAAACATCTGGAAAATCGGTTGTTAAGTTTTGAGGAAAATATTAAGTAGTTTGCTTTAACAAAACTCATGTAATTATGTTGCACAAGTGTTCTGTGTGTAATGAAAAATAAAATTCGTCTTAGCTGTTTCTCATAGCATTTTTTGGCGATATAAGAAGTAAAAACAGAGGGGAACAACGGCAGACAGCATATTTTTCATCCACGTACGAGATCCCGTTACCTTGGTATGTGCAGAAGATACGATAGTTTTAAAACAATTAATGTGAAATGTTGCTTCAGATATGTGGCAGTTACAGCGTAGGAGGGAACTTACCAGGATGTTTACAGCGCAATGGCGCAACATAATAACTGCTTCGGAAACAAAATAAAGTAGCTAAGCGTTGCATTAACAGTTGTTTTATTAGTAGTTTTTAGGCACAACAATTTTGCATTTAATTCTCAGGGACCAGGCCCGTGTAATATCTTTGATATGCCTTCGGAATATCCTTTAACAGGCTGAGGACATAGCACAATTTTTCCTTCTTCACTGGTATCGGTTTATTATACTGTAGTAGAAGAAGTGTGTTAAATTTTCCCAGAAAATCTTCTGTAAGGAGGCGACCTTTCTGCTTCACTGATATTTCTTCACCCCAATCGAAATATGCCCTATAAACAGTTAGAGAATCTGATTTTTCGGGGAACAACAGAAGTTTGGCAGACGTAGTAATTGCATTCTTAGGTTCTCTAAACAATGTCCTCAGTGAAGAAATCTGAAAGAAATCTCCCTGCTGCCTTCTGTGCACATTAAAGGGAGGTGGGCGTCGTGCGTTTTCCATGATCTATCCCCGTTCCTCTGAGCATTACACATACAGGATACGATCTCTCACATACCGCCTTACTCGGCCAAAATCTGTCTGATGGCAACATAGTATGCCCAGCTACTGGAACAACGTGTTCAGCATGTTTTACATGGCCACTTGCTAATAATTTAAGCCAGAGAACGAGTATTGACCAGTCGGCCGATGTGGCCGAGCGGTTCTAGGCGCTTTAGTCGGGAACCGCGCTGCTGCAACGGTCGCAGGTTCGAATCCTGCCTCGGGCATGGATGTGTGTGATGTCCTTAGGTTAGTTAGGTTTAATTAGTTCTAAGTCAAGGGGACTGATGACCTCAGATGTTAAGTCCCATAGTGCTTTGAGCTATTTGAGTATTGACCAGCTTTTGTTTTGGCCACGGCAGTTATCTGATATTACTGTTTCCTGCACTGTATGTCATTCATGGTGAATTTTTTCAATATGCAACTTGCAATTTCATCACTTCTTCTCCGAGCAGCAGCCTCGTCCCAATAATAAAAGCACACTATGCTAAGGGAGCAAACATGGATGCTGAGTTTGTAGCAAAACAACTTTCTTTTGTAGAATGAAGGTTCAGTGGATAATTTTGAAATGGGCAACGCCTGTTGAGATCAAATATTAGAACAAGGGCTTCTTTGTCCACTGGTGCATCTCGCAAAAATTTTTGGCCTGCAGCAACCTTTAGGTGGTGTCTTTGGATATTGTGACCAATTTCTTGGACTCTAGCGGCATTTTGGTCTCTTTCAGCCTGTTTCAGTTCAATTCTCATTGAGTCGCAGTCCTTACGTGTGACTTTTTTAGGAGCTTTAAATTCAGTGTTACATTCTTCCGTAAATATTCCCCTGAATTTGTCTGAAGAAATAGGATTGGTACCGGATTTTGAAGAGAACTGAATATATTCTTCAAAACAACGTCTAACTGTGTATTCCTTGGACATAAACAAGGGTTTTTGTGTCTCGTACAGTGACCTTTTTGTTTGGAGAGGTTTGATATAAAAGTGTGAACATTTTTTTGTATCGTCTTCTGAATACTTTTCCTTGTGGTGCTCATGTACACCTCTTTTATCTGACGGTGGAGTATGAGCACCGTTGATCTTTTTAAACCAAAATTTCTACTCTCCCTTTACTTTTTCTGGCCCTCTTTTTTAACACCAACGTCTTTCCGCAGTGGTAACACAGGTTCCCGTCAGATCACCGAAGTTGATCGCTGTCGAGCTGTGCAAGCACTTGGATGGGTGACCGTCCAGTCTGCCGAGCGCTGTTGGCAAGTGGGATGCACTCAGCCCTTGTGGAGCCAATCGAGGAGCTACTTGACTGAGAAGTAGCGGCTCCGGTTTCGATAACTGACTACGCCCGGGAGGGAGGTGTGCTGACCTCACGCCCCTCCATATCCGCATCCAGTGATGCCTATAGGTTGAGGATGACCCGGAGGTCGGAGTACCATTGAGTCTTCCGACAAATGTTCAGATAGAGAGAGAGGAGGAGGAGAGGCTGTTTTTTAACATCTGTGGGGCTAGCAGATAAGCATTTTGGGTGTTATGATTCCCTATTTAATTGAACTCTTCAAACACAGAGTGTTGTCCTTCTGCATCAGTCTTTGAAAACATTTTTTTCATACGGAGGCAATCTGTGCCTGATTCTGGTGTGGCTTGGCATTTCCCTTCCATCGGTAAGAAATATAGCTGTTACCTAAGTTTCTCATTTTTTTACTTTCCCCTGTTTGTTTACCCCATGTTTCCTTTTCTATCTTTTCTGTCAGATTTTTCCTCATCTTCTACAACACCCTATCTTCTACAGCATCCTCTCGTTCAAGAGGTGCCGACGATCCTGCATGATGGAGTGGTACTCGTACTAGGCGGATTAGATTTCCCAGAAGCAGCAGGCGACGTTACCATGCGCATCGTTTTCATCATGACTGTTGGTTGTGGGCCTGCTGGTACACGGTTCAGATTCACAGCCCTGGCTGATATTGAGCACTATTAATTTCTGAAACAAAGCAAGGAATACTTGTTTCCAAAAGATCAGTATCCTTTTCTTTCAAATTAATAAAAGTGATAATAATAAAAATCCTGTGTTGTTCACGATTCTGGTGCTAGCCTATCAACAAAAGTCACTTGGGAAAGGAGTCTACAGTTTAACGTCTGTACCTGGTGTACTTCGTATTTTGTTGAGGGGTGAAAGATTTGTGATCCGACCAAGATTCGATCCCGTGACCTATGAAGAGCTTAAATCGCTACACTACAGGGTGCACGGAAAGAGTTGTTTTTACGTTTCGGGTAAACAGTTTGTCTGTAGAGCTGAGTTAAACCATGATAATAGACAAAATCCTGAGTGATTCAACCCAGTGGATGTAAAACATGGGAACTGCTGTAGGTACCATGTTCACCTTCGTACATATTTATAATATGCGAGCCAAAATGAAACGTATTTCGGTTATTTGTAAATTATGCTTCTTTTACCAAGTTCAGTTACCACATACTCAATTCATATTTGATGAAAGGAACTTTTTTGAATAGATTAAATGGCGAAGAGGCTGTAAAATTTGCTAAGTGCATTACATATCATGTTTTACTTCAAACCAGGTTAAGAAGTCTCGCCATCTGTCCTTACCTTTTTTAAAAGTAATTTGCATCCATAATACTCCAAGTATTCATCTTCGTCATTGCAGAAAGAGCTGCTCTCAGAACTACTGCTAGTGCTCGTAACGTTATATCCAAGTTTCTTATCACTACGAAACACACTACGTCGGGCGGTAAGGCTTGTTAGTCAGAGAATTTTACCCCTAACCAGCTGCCACGTGCCACAACTTAATACTAACATAATTTCTTAAGTATATATACATTTCACTGAGATTATTTCACCAACCTATGAAGTCAGCTGTAAGGAATCCGATGTTGCCAAAACGCCAATTGGCAAAAAATTTTAGACACCAAGTTTTACGGCCAAGTGCCTGAAATATGCTGCTGCGTCAGACAATGGAAATTCATCACAGTGGGAAATACCTACAGACAAAAAGACGTCTTAGATTTTTGGACCGAGCACTAATGTCAGAACAATAGTGTTACGCGACACAGCGACTGTCAAAACATTACTTATCTACAAGCAGGTCCGTAGATATGATACAAAACGAAACATATATAGTTGGCCAGGCATTAAATTTTGTGTTGCTGTCTGATATTTTGATCATTTACTATCTCAGACCAATAAGCATCAAGCTGCAGTATTGTTTACTGTTTTCTCGAGTCATGTGTCTCTAGACAGCAGTGTTGGAATGTTTAGTACTGACAATGGCCAGTGCGAGGCGAGACGTGTTTCCTAATCCACCAGTGCTACTAGACTGATCCTACATCTGAAATGTGTTGTTGCATATCTCGGGATATTAATATTAATACCAGCAGTAGTGAGTAGTAAGTAGGGCGAAATTCGTTGATGCGTGGAATCTTATATTGTTGATCGGTAGGCTTAAAATAGTACTCCGAAGTACACTCTTGAATCCGAGAAGTGATTATGATGATGCGCTTATTAGCGGAAGAAAGAACAGAATTCGATAACTTTTTTTAAAAAAATGACATACTGTTGAGAAATGCATGTCGACACAACGTTTTAATAATTTTATTAGTAACAAAAATTACTTTCAAGCATTGACGGCTTTTCCGTTTTGACTATTACTAGTTGTCTCAGGTTTGAGTCTTCCCTCGGGCATGGATGTGTGTGTTTGTCCCTAGGATAAATTAGGTTAAGTAGTGTGTAAGCTTAGGGACTGATGACCTTAGCAGTTAATTCCCATAAGATTTCACACACATTGGAACATTTGAAGAGCTTGAAATACATTCACAGGGAAACGACTTAGAGTGCTGCTTGATATATCAGGTTCTGAAGACGACAGTTATAACTTCGCTTAGTTGTAAAATAACGTAATCGACTGTTTCTGCCAATAAAGTAGTTCACAAAGTTACATCATTCAGCGACAGACGTAGTCTTTAAAAAATTAAATTGAAGCACGGTGTTCGAAATCCTTGAGTCAATGAGAGTGTCGAAAGATATCGTACTGAAATGCGCATCGCATTTGTGAGCAAAGGACAAAGTGGAGATTCATACGGCATTTTCTTCTTCATCTGCACATGTAACATGTAGGTAGCTCCTGAAATCATACCGAACGAGATGGCGCAGTGGTCAGCGCATTGGACTTGTATTAGGGAGAAGGAACGGTTCAGATTCCCGTGAAGATTTAGGTTTTGTATGATTTTTCTAAACCGCTTAAGGTAAATGCCGGGATGTTTCCTTTCAAAAGATAACGGCCGATTTTCTTCTGCAACCTTTACTAATCTGAGCTCGTGCTCCATCTCTAATGATCGCGTTGTTGGCCGAAAGTCAAACTTTTAATCTTCCTCCTTTCCTTCCCAAGGCTCTCATCAAGTACATGTAAGTTTCGTCGGCTCGTAAACCAATGACTCAGTTGTCAATCCCTTCTTGAACGCAAAATTCTCAAAATATACATCAAAGGAGAAAAACTCCTACAACTATATGAAAGGAATTTCGTTTACAACATTAATCTGAAATGTTTGTGCAGAAAAACTGAAGAAGGGAACAAGAAACTGGCTTCATATCTCAACAAGATACTGTTGAGGGTGTGACCGCGATATATGTGAAGAACCTACCGATGATTCTGCTATTGTTCAGACGTCTACTTGGATAATTCGCTCTCCTTCGCAACTCGCAAATCTTAAAATGTATCAGTTTAGCGAATATGACGGAGACAAATATGTTTTAGGGAATAGCGTTCTGTTTTGTGATATCGATGTAAAAAATATAAAAACGTAGGGGGTGAAACTTGGTGCTCTCTTAACAGCTGTATATCAGACCGAGGAGCTCATGCTCCCCATCCGACGATAGGTTTGGGATTAGAACCAGACCAGCGATACAGAGTCTGACGACCAAAATTTTTATGTCACAACCAGTCCTCCCGTTGTCGGGGAAATCCCAATGATGAAAACTGGAATTTGGTTTACCCATCTGCGGGCCAAGTACCACAGTTAAGAAAATAAAACGTATATCGTCCCACCACAAATCAATATATATGTGTGTGTGTGTATGTGTGTGTGTGTGTGTGTGTGTGTGTGTGCCACATCTCCTCCTAAACCACTGTACCGATTTCAACCAAACTTGGTGGACATGTACCTTACTGTCAGGCAACAATCGTGGTGGGGATAAGAACCACTTACCAGTCAAAGTTGTGGGAGCGGTGGTGAAAAAGAAGCGTAGCACGCGACGCGTGAATTCCCAGATTTTATTCACCTAGTATTTGAGAAAGAGAGCACTTAACGATTTGCATCAACCTTTACACATAATTCCAAAGCTTTATGAAATCTGTATTCGCTGACAAAATGATTAAAGGAAAAAAGTTTATTGTTTACTCTTTTCCGCTTTTCATGTACTAAAAGTACTGCATGAGGCATGACGTTATAATTTATTACTTCTTTGCTACTAACTGTATTCCCTACATATTTTGCAAGCAGCATGCACATGTAATGCTGAATATAACTACAAAATTATATCATTGTACGACATGTAATTCAGCAGCCATGACATCATTAACAATGATAATCGTGAAAAACCGCTGCATCATGCGATGCGTTTAACTTTATCACTTCTTTGCTACTAACTCTACTCGCAATAAATTTCGCAGACAATAACCACATATGTAGCTCAATTTTCTTAGAATAATATTTCATTATACGACGCATAGTTCAGGAGACATGACGTCATAAACAATGAGATGCTTGAAAAACTGTCGCACAGTGTATGACGTCAAAGTTATTACTTCATTGTTACTCACTCCATTTGCAACACATTTTGCAGACAGTATCTACATATGTCGGTGATTGTATCTAAAAAATTATATCTCTGTATGACACATCAGGAGATATGATATCATAAACGTTAAGCACAAGACCAGACGTTTTGTGGTACGGGCGTGGACAAACAGCTATAAATACGCTCGTAAATACCTGGACAGCGCCGGTTTCTCTGCTAGCAGATTAATGTAAGTGAAGACCAATAATGAGAAATACATTCTGACGGTGACGATGTCACAAGATGCTTAAACTATGCACCAAAGAAACCATGGCTGAAGTGTAAACGTGTAGAAGATACTTAGAATTGGCCAGCGTAATCCACAGGGGTTAAAGGTGAGAAAAGATGAAGTAATGTTTTTCCAGCGATATCAGATATTATCGTGAAGAGCAAAAACGTCATTTTTGTAGTTCCCAGTACCTGTGGTGTTTAAAAAAAAGTTTATATTTTTATTAAATTATTCTCGTCTTGTGAAGATTCAGAAATCTGCTGTGAGTTTTGCACCACTTCTTGGCGGGAAGAGCAAAGACTTTTGAAAATCTTAAGCACTGTATGTGATAGTTTATGTCACCTGAAATCGTTTGCAGAAGACGTAGCGCTCTCAAGATTAAGAACAGAGTTCGCATTGCCACTTATTTTATTTGTGTCGTTATCATGTTCGATCACGACCGGATATGAGACATAGCAACTACGAACAGAGAAACCTAAGGGACCAGACAGAGCTGGAAATTTTCTTTGCTATGCTACACCACACGTTCAAAGAAATTGGATTTAAAGCACACCAACAAGGTAAATGGCAATGCGCCTTCTGCCTGAACTACGATGTTTGCCGACATGCATCGGTTCCTGGTAGCTGTATGAAAACTATAAAAACACCGTTAATTCTGTTGCCATTAATAGGAGATGGATAGCATAGAAATACTTTAAGTAATAAGCAGGCACTACAGCATTTGAGAGCACAATAACCAATTTAATTACCTTAGTCAGTATTGCTAACAATAGGCTCCGTACAATTTCAATTTTCTATCTTGCTGGCTGTTTCTTTAAATAAAGTCCTTTAACATCTTCGATATTTCATCTTAGATACACACATAAATTCTTACATAGCACTGAACAATAATAATATTTTATAACAACTAATTAGTGATTACGGACCGCGCCACCTTCGCGTCCACCGTCTTTAAAAAATATATCAGGACTGTGGTAAAAGAAGAAGATTACAATTCTTCAGTTGCCAAAAAATAAGAAACACAAAATATCGCTATCGATACAATTTATGAACTATTCGTATTCTGCGCCGTGGTGCGTAAGATATTCTTTGAAATATCAGGTGGTCGCTGCTCAGCGACGATCTAACAAATTTTTACACAAATTGTATGGCTTTTATGAGCCTGCATGGCTAGATTATCGAATGTAAGTTTATTTAAGCTATCGAAACAGATACTAATATTACATACCGCAGGTTCATTAACCTTAGATCAAACATGGAAAGAGTCCTTTCGAGTCTTTTAGAAATGTATGTTGTTAACACAAGGTCGTTTTATGATGATCATTTGAAAGAAGCACGCTACAGGCTGTACACAGATTGCATGTGAGATACGTGACTCGAAACACGCACCAGAGGTACAACTTAGTTCATCACATTTCTGAAACCAGTGATTCATCTTCCATCGTCGCAGTTAGGCACGTCGAACGACGTGAGGCAACACTTCTTAGCTTACTGCTTCTGCTCTTCCTGGCACCTGTTAATGCTCATCGAACGACGTGGAGCAATGAGAAATTTCCCTTCGGGAACCACCGTCTTCTCATTCACATCCGCTCACGTAGATCTACATTTCTGCGGTTTGTCTAAATCATTGTACAAAACCGATGGAGTTTCTTAAACAAGGTCACTATTTGTTCTTGCATAGTGTGTGAATGCGACATTGCCGATCAGCTCTGTTTGACGGTCTTGCTGATAAAGTAAAGAAATCTGGGAAGGAAAGTAAAGTTCAGAGAGAATAATTAAAAACTTTGGTGTTTGCTGATGATACTGCAATTCTATCAGAGGCAGAAAAGGGCATGGAAGAGCAGTTGAATGGAATGGATAGTGTCTTAAACGAGGTCATAAGATGAACATCAGCAAAAGGAAAATAAAGATAATGGAAGGTGGCATACTTGAACAAGGCGATGCTGTTTGAATCAGATTAGGAAATGAGACACTAAAAGTAGCAGATGCTTTTTGTAATTTGGGCAACAAAAGAATTGATTAAGTAGAAGTAGAGGGGATATAAAATGAAAGCTGGCAATAGCAAGAACACAATTTTTGAAAAAACGAAATAAGTTAACATGAGTACAAATCTAAGTTTTATGAACTATTTTCTGAAAGTACTTGTCTGGAGTATAGAATTGTACCAAAGTGAAACAGTTCAGACTAGAAGATAATGGAAGCTTTTGAAATGCGGTACTACAGATATTGCTGGAGACTGGATGGGTAGATCGAGTAACCAATGAAGAAATATTAAACGAATTGGGAAAGAAAATTTGTTGGCCACGTCATGAGGCATCAGGGAGTCGTCAACTTAGTAATGAAGGGTAGTACGGGAACGGGAGTGGAGGAGGCTAAATAACGTAGATAGAGATCATGGGGCTCGAATACAATAAGCGGGTTCAAATTGTTTTATGTTGCAATAGTTATGCCGAGATGGAGCGACTTGTACATGATGGAATTACGGTAGACAGCTGCATCGTGGGGCTCGAATACAATAAGAAGGTTCAAATTGTTTTATGTTGCAATGGTTATGCCGAGATGGAGGGATTTGTACAGGATAGAATAATGGTGGAGAGATGCATCAAGCCAGTCTTCGGATGAAGAGCATACCAAAAACAACACTGATACTGTAACTACATTATATGTATAACAAAACGAGAGTAACGTGAAGTTTATTTTTAGCAGTCACTCACAATGGCTTCAACCGAGGAACAACATGTCCAAGGCTAGCGAGCTCTGACTCAGCGATATTCGTTGTTATTGTACATTGTTGGGCGACCGTTATCTGGCGTGCGCCTCCACGACCTGTAGTGTTATCCGGCAGATGTCGTCCATCGGGAGTCCTTGACAGTTGCCTCGGAGCCGCTCTGATTCGAATAACCCCAGAGATACACATCTTCTTCCGGGTCAGGACGTTGCGGGTATTCGGCATCTTCCATGTTTGAAAATTTCCTAGCGTGGAAACACCCGAGCTCTTTTAGGTAGAATCAAAGCAACGACAATCTAGACCATGGGCATAACGCGTCGAACTGGGATTTTTCCATCTCCAGTGGTGTGCTGTTCGAAATATCCTGGATGCTGGTGTGTTAGGGAACCTAAGGCCCCTAGGTGATTTTCCCCGTTGGAATCTAGGTGACCAACGGTCCGACTTTCAAGCGATGTCTTGCCTACTCCCCAGTGTCGCCTGCCGTACTTCTACGGGGGCCACGGAGCGCATGTGAATGTGTCCACATTCATTTAACAAATATCTGAACACACAAACGAAGCTTTATTTGTTTAATGCTTAGTGACAATGCTGCTACTTGCCAGAGTACAAGTCCTTTTTCTAGAAGCTAACGTGACATACGTATCAAGGATTACTGTATTCATATCAACAAATGAAGTTCCGACGACACTGGGACTCAGCATTAAATGGTAGTTCTCTCTACAGTTGGCTAAATGAGCCGATTATTGGTGAGAAGAAGGGCAATGGAATACCACTGTAATAGGATCCTTCCTGTTAAAGCAATGAAGTGATCAGATCATCTTTGTGTTTGACGAATACTTTAATTTATGGGTCATCAAATAACAGTGAATGTATTCTGTATAGGGATAAGCTTTGTCACTGGAAAACGGCACGTCTCTTGATTGTGGAGGTGATGGAGTTTAGGTAGATCCTGACTATCAGTTATTAAGAGACTGGGGGATCTTTGGCAAAAAAAGTGTTGCATTACTTATTGAATGCCCCTCGCATCTATTCCGTCTCACTCTTTTGATCTTTATACTTCCAGTACTTGCAACGTCTTTAGTAACATACGATACGCGCTGCAAATGAAGTCTCCTCCTGCATCTTCATCTACAGCTATTTGCATACTTTTTCAAATCACTGTGAAGCGCATGGCAGAAGATACATTGCGTTGTACCAGTCATTCGACTTTTTCTCGTTCGATTCATCTACGGAGCACGGAAAGAATGATTGCTTGAACGCTTCTAATCTTGTCTTTACGATCGCTATAGAGCGGTATGTACGAGGTTGTGGTATATTGCTTGATTGATCACTTAAATATGGTTTTGAAACTTACAAAGTAGGCTTTCAAGGGTTAGTTTGCGTCTGTTTTTAAGCGTTTGCCTATTCAGTTCTTTCAGCATCTCCGTGACTCTATGTCTGCCGAAGCCAAATTACCGCTTTGTATCTCCTGTACTTCGTTTGTCTTACACAATTTTGTACGTGTTAACACCATTACTTCAATTCTTCTATTCTATAATCCTAAGTTTGGCTGCTTTGTTTTGTTCATCATTAACCTCAATTTTATACAACATATATTCTTCATTTCGCTATTGTTTGATGTCTGCTGCTCTTTCAATAAAAAGATAATGACTTCGGAGAATTTTAGCATTGTCGTTAGTCCTCTAACATTCTATTGCAAAGCTGTACTTTCCTTCCTCAATAATTTTCGTAGAACATTGTCTTATTACTTCTTTCCAATTAGGGTTTGAAGATTCCTCAGGAATCAGATGATCCTATTGCATTTTATATTTTAACCTTTTACAAATTCTAATTCTTATTGAGTCTTCCTTCATCAATAAGCGTACGTTTACGTAACGTATTAATTCTTTTCATGCAATTTTATCTGCTCTGACGCTGATCCAGTTGTAGTTAATGCCTTAAATTTAATTCTGAATATTAGTCTGATTCACAGTTCAGAAATATGGGATGTCAAACAAAGATGAAGCGCAAGCTTGAAGATCTCCTGCACTTCTGAACAAGAAGAGAGAGCCAAATTGACTGCTTTGTGAGGGATCTGGGAAGACGTACAAAAGGGTTCATCATCGCCGCTCACGCTCTGCTAAGACTTCTTCTGCCACAATCGCCGGCCGTTAGGACCGAGCGGTTGTGGGCGCTTCAGTCTGGAACCGCGCGACCGCTACGGTCGCAGGTTCGAAACCTGCCTCGGACATGAATGTGTGTGATGTCCTCAGTTTATTTAGGTTTAAGTAGTTCTAAGTTCTAGGGGACTGATGACCTCGGAAGTCCCATAGTGCTCAGAGCCATTTTTTGAGCCACAATCGCTCCACCTGCTGTAGGACGATGGCCACCGTTCATTCCAACTGGACAGCTTATGTACCAGTCAGCACAAGTTCTCCTCTTATATATTGGAAATGTAAATTTTTTTAGTGCTAAATTGCGCTAAAAAGTTTTGCACTATTTGCAGGCGTATACGAGCCTAGATTCAAGAGATGTCGGGAATTAAAGAATAAATATAAAACTGAAGTTCCGCGTTTTTGCTCTGGACGAGCCAATAGTGGCCGACAGAACGGAAGCATAAGTCTCATGGAAAGATAAAAGTAACTTTACTCTGAAATAGAAACAATCAAGTAATCAAAATAAGGGCAGTCTGTGAAATCGAAATCTGCTGCTGGGTAACATTCAGTACCGTGCTGCTCCATCCTGTGGTTGCTTTCATACTACGAGATTCACCCAGAAAGTAATTCACCACATATCTCTCTTTAACAGTTATTTATATTACGGAATGAAAATTACACACGTGAAAGAATGATGCTTTATTTGCACACCTTGTCTTTCCATGCAATATCTTTCCAGTTGCATGGTCTTCCTCCAGTGACACACAAGACCGTATATCCCTTGGCAGTACCAGTCCTTGTTGTTGTCTTTGTTCACCGCGCGAATCGTCTCCTCGTCGTCCTCAAAATGTCTTCCACCAATGGTATCCCTTAATGGCCCAAAAAGTCCGAGGGAGTTAGATGGATGAGGTAACCGAGTTTCTCGACAACGTACACTCCTTTGAGTATCTGAGAGCGTGGATAATTGCATCTATACATCCACTGTTGATCACCAGCAGCAGTGACAATTGCGGAGTAGTACTACGGCGATCCTCGTAAATGAGAAAATCAGCACGCTGCAACATGACGTGTGGCAGCCGTTGATGGTCCCTCAACTAACTGAAAACTTGAAGTTCCATCGAACCGCCTTCTGAAAGCCTCACCTTCTGTGTCTAGTGACCAACTGTACCCCTGTCGACTGCAGATGCTCTTTAGACTTCACAGATGGCCGCTGTGGTCGAGCGGTTCTAGGCACTTTCGTCCGGAACCGCACTGCTGCTACGTTCGCTGGCTCGAATCCTGCCTCGGGCATGGATGTGTGCGATGTCCTTAGGTTAGTTAGGTTTAAGTAGTTCTAAGTCTAGGGGAGTGATGACCTCAGATGTTAAGTCCCATAGTGCTTAGAGCCATTTGAATCATTTTTAGACTTCACACAAACAATTGAGGCTGTTCTCCGTGTTTCTTCCTCCGCAGTGTGAAATTCAGCGATGATGCGCTGCTTGGAACGCACAACACTTACAAATACCGTTTTGAAACATTGCTGCAGCTAAGCTTGCTGCTGGAGGAACCGAAATTTTGCGTTCGCTCTTAGGAAACTTCAAAGAATTCATATCTAACGACTCGCACTCACAACGGCGTTGTCAGCTGAGAAAAAAAGTCAGACATTACTTTCTGGGTGATCCTCGTACTTGACATGCCTCTACAAGGTGAGGCTGAAACCTGGTACACTCTTGGACGGCGAGCCTCCTGAAGCCGTCCAGTATGTGAAGAGGGTTCCTGGAAAGACACACTGGAAGTTTCATCTAGTCCCCATCATGCCCCATCTGGTTCGTGTGTGTCAGTGCATACCACGGGCTGTTCCCTATGGTTGGTTTCTGCCTCGTCAAGATAGGTGTTCACGACGTGCACGCGGTGTGCTCGCGGATCATCGTCTTGAAAGACGGACCAATAGTTCAAACGTTTATGCTTGGACAACAGGAAGGAGGATCCTGTCCGGATACTGCACAACCCTAAATACCCTCGACACTGTAGATAGGCGTCTGACATCCGTACATGACACTGACCCTAAACATGACTTAGCCATTCCCCTGCTGAGCCCATCGGTGAAGAGAACCCAACGCCATTGGAGAGTTCTACTTAATGCGTTCCTTTAACCACCGTCTTCAAACTGCGCAGTGCGGCGCATAGGATGTGGGAGATTATGCTTTTGTTCGTATGGGCACCTAGGGGCCAAATTGAATTGTGGAGGCGTTTGCTTACTGTCTGTGTCGACACAGCGCTCGCATTTGCCTCCAAAAAGCCATGATTTGTGGGTAGATCAGCTGGTGTTGTTGACTATGGACGAGCACTGTGAGGCAGATTTGCAATGTTTTGCGTTTTACGATAGAGTTCCAGTATACCAACAACGTCGCTTTCGTGTAAGGCAGTTCAGCTGGAAATTTCCCATTTTGAAAACCCTTCTTTCAGTTACAATGTTGGCACGGTTTAGGAATAAAATACCGTTTAAGTCTAGCTAGACTGAACAGTGTGCACAGGTCTCATTCTGCCGACATACACACAACAAATAAAAGTTTTGCATCACCTCCGTTCCGAGAGTTCCGGAACCTGTACAGAAAATTGGAATAGAGATCAACATAAACATCATTTCCGCCCTATTCACTGCTCATGAAAACTACGCATTGCATGTTGTACAGCGAGACCTTCACAGGTGGTGGTCTAGATTGCTGTACACCGGCACCTCTAGTACCCAGTAGCACGACCTCCTTCACTGATGCATGCCTGTATTCGTCTGGCATACCATCCACAAGTTCATCAAGGCACTGTTGGTCCAGATTGTCCCACTCCTCAACGGCGATTCGGCGTAGATCCCTCAGAGTGGTTCACGTCGTCCGTAAACAGCCCTTTTAAATCTATACCAGGCATGTTCGATAGGGTTCATATTTGGAGAATATGCTGGCCACTCTAGTCGAGCGATGTCATTATCCTGACATTATTGTGTCTATCAGGAGAAAATTCGTGGTGCAAATACAATTGGGGTCAGGGTTCATATCTGGAGAATATGCTGGCCACTCTAGTCGAGCGATTTCATTATCCTGAAGGAAGTCGTTCACAAGATGTGCACGATGGGGGCGCAAATTGTCGTCCATGATGACGAATGTTCGCCAATATGCTGCCCATATGGTTGTACAACCGTTACGACGCCTTCCATGACCACCAGCGGCGTACGTCGGCCCCACATAATGCCACCCCAAAACAGCAGGGAACGTCCACCTTGCTGCACTCGCTGGACAGTGTGTTTAAGGCGTTCAGTCTGACCGGGTTGTCTCCAAATACGTCTCCGACGACTGTCTGGATGAAGGCACATGCGATACTCTTCAGTGAAGAGAACGTAATGCCAATCCTGAGCGGCCCATTCGGCATGTTGTTGGGCCTATCTGTACCGAGCTCCATGGTGTCGTGGTTGCAAAGATGGACCTCGCCATGGATGTCAGGAGTGAAGTTGCGCTTCATGCTGTCTATTGCGCACAGTTTGAGTCGTAACACGACGTCCTGTGGCTGCACGAAACGCATTATTCAACATGGTGGCGTTGCTGTCAGGGTTCCTCCGAGCCATAATCTGTAGGTAGCGGTCACCCACTGCAGTAGTAGCCCTTGGGCGGCCTGGGCGAGGCATGTCATCGATAGTTCCTGTCTCTCTGTATCTCCTCCATGTCCGAACAACACACTCCCCTTCGTTAGAGCCCATGCTGGCACAAAGTAGCAACGCGGATGCGATCGAACCGCGGTACTGACCGTCTAGGCATGGTTGAACTACAGGCAACACGAGCGGTGTACCTCCTTCTTGATGGAATGACTGGAACTAATCGGCTATCGAACCCCCTCCGTCTAATAGGCGCTGCTCATGCGTGGCAGTTTACATCTTTGGGCGGGTTTAGTGATTGTCCCTGTGATACAATATTCACAGGCAACGTCCATCTTCAGATTTCTGGGAACCGGGATGATACAAAACTGTTTTTGATGTGTGTATAAACAGAGAATTCTTTTGAACTATCGAGAGAATGCATGTTGTTACCTCCAGTACAGAGGTGACTGTGTGTAGCAACTTTCTGTGGCAAAAGGAGGTTTGAGAAAGAGGTTTTGAATTTAAATAAATGTTAACTATGTCGTGATGGTGGTGTGAAACATTGTGCAGTTTACATAACTGACTTTGTAAGAGTGTGGCTCGGGATGTTGTGTAGAGGTATGCATAAGCGATCGTTGCCCTCCAGAATAACGAATAAGGAGGTCGTTTCCTACAAAATTAAGCAAGAATGACAATTAATGCAGTTTGTTACATTAAAATGTTAGCTAAATCATCTGACAAACATTGACTATGTTTATCTGTTACCTTGGCAAATCTGGTTATAGGAAGTGGGGTCTGATTCTAATAATCATTTATAAGTACAAAACAATCATATTAGTGAAGTCGCACCATGATTGTCAAAATGTTAGTATTAAAAGGCATATAGCGCCGTAGAGGGGTATTTGTTGAATCTGTGGCTAGAACTGAAAGCATACTGCTAGTTAAATTTGCAAACAAGTCTTCAAAATGAAGCTTCAAATTAAAGTCAGAAAATATGATTTGACTGTCCCTACAGCTCATCTCGCTTCTGTGGCCACATCTAAACATTTTAATCTGCTGGTGGAGGCTTAAGTGGCTGCAGAATCACTCATTACAGGGTTATTACAAATGATTGAAGCGATTTCACAGCTCTACAATAACTTTATTATTTGAGATATTTTCACAATGCTTTGCACACACATACAAAAACTCAAAAAGTTTTTTTAGGCATTCACAAATGTTCGATATGTGCCCCTTTAGTGATTCGGCAGACATCAAGCCGATAATCAAGTTCCTCCCACACTCGGCGCAGCATGTCCTCATCAATGAGTTCGAAAGCATTGTTGATGCGAGCTCGCAGTTCTGGCACGTTTCTTGGTAGAGGAGGTTTAAACACTGAATCTTTCACATCACTATGCGTGCAACTTGCCCGCACGCGTTCAACCGTTTCTTCGCTCACTGCAGGCCGACCCGTTGATTTCCCCTTACAGAGGCATCCAGAAGCTTTAAACTGCGCATACCATCGCCGAATGGAGTTAGCAGTTGGTGGATCTTTGTTAAACTTCGTCCGAAAGTGTCGTTGCACTGTTATGACTGACTGATGTGAGTGCATTTCAAGCACGACATACACTTTCTCGGCTCCTGTCGCCATTTTGTCTCACTGCGCTCTCGAGCGCTCTGGCGGCAGAAACCTGAAGTGCGGTTTCAGCCGAACAAAACTTTATGAGTTTTTCTACGTATCTGTAGTGTGTCGTGACCATATGTCAATGAATGGAGCTACAGTGAATTTATAAAATCGCTTCAATCATTTGTAATAGCCCTGTTGTTTATTACGAAAAGCTACTTTGTACAGCCAAGCAGAAAGATTAGATTAGATTAGATTAGTACTTGTTCCATAGATCATGAATACGACACTTCGTATTGATGTGGAACGTGTCAGGTTAAAAAAAGGTGTCTATATAAGATATTACATTACACAAAATATTACATGACACATAATGTTTTTAATTTGTTTTTTTGGGGGAGGGGGGGAATTACCCACTTACTATATCCAAAAATTCATCTAATGAGTCGAAGGGGTTGACATTCAGAAAGTCTTTTAATTTCATTTTAAAAGCTATGTGGCTATCTGTCAGACATTTGTTCCAGACGATGGAACTCGGCTTGGCAGGAGGTGGACATCTGGGCCGTACTAAGGAAAGTACATTCAGCTGATAAAAATCTCGCGGATGTCCAAGACATGTGGCAAAGCAGCTCTGACGTATGAGTTGACGAAAAGGCTCGGGCACAGATTTTTAGCTTTTCTCACAGCCTGTGATGTGAGGCTGGCTGCTGCATGAGAGGGCACCAATTCGTAAAGTTATTGTGACGTCAGGGGGATGTAACGCGGTTTGTCAAGTTTTTAGAAAAGAGGGTTGGAAACCGAGATTATTGGTTTTTAACGTTTCGCATCTTCTGGTGTGAGATTTTGTGACAAGGAAACTAGTACGCACTTGGCGGACTGGCATAACTTTAAGAGTAATGGTTAACCGGGATTTTTGGCAGGGATAAGTGAGCAGTTAGTTCTTTACTGCCTCGCTCTCAAATCTGAAGGGAACAGAAGACTCCATCAGCAGAGTGAGGTCCAGTGTTCGAGTCCTCGGCAGTGAGATTCTAGCGACGTACTCGATGGCAGCCAGACGTGGAGTCTCTGATCTGTTCATATCGTGTTTTACCCGCAGGAATTGTACTAGTCTTGTGGGTTTGAAACAGAACAAAAGGAAAGTTACGGGACAAGAGATACTCGTCGCCTTGGCGCGATAACAGCCAGAGCTTGGGAGGAGCTTACATAAAATGTCAGGGGCTTCTAAAAGCAGTGGGGAAAAACACTGACCAGAGGAGCTAGGATGGTGACGGTTGCGTATAGTGATAACACTGTAAGCTGTAAAAGCAAGAGTGATGTAACTGCAGGCAAGGAACGGGGTTAAGAGAGAGATTAAGGGCGAGAGTCTTTGGAAGAGGCACCTCTACATTATGAAGAGGCTATAACAGGCCTAACACATAGTCTTCCACTCAGCCTCCGAAGAATAGTACAGAATTGCAGCCAACGAGATGGTGAATGAGGGCCCTTCGACAACACGGCATGTCAGGGGCCGGCAGGGACAACGAGGAAAACTGAGTACACCTCGGAAGATGGTTCAAATGGCTCTGAGCACTATGGGACTTAACAGCTGTGGTCATAAGTCCCCTAGAACTTAGAACTACTTAAACCTAACTAACCTAAGGACATCACACACATCCATGCCCGAGGCAGGATTCGAACCTGCGACCGTAGCAGTCGCGCGGTTCCGGACTGCAGCGCCTAGAACCGCGAGACCACCGCGGCCGGCACACCTCGGAAGAACGACACTCTGAGAGGTCAGAGTGGTACGTTGGTAGCAGTATCACCAGAGGCAGCCGAAGAGAGTAGACAGACAGGGCTAAGCAGAGATATCCTCAGTAATAGCAGTGCTGGCTCAGTTAGTACTGACAGTTTCATTTTCAGTAGACGAAACGGTGCACCGTCCTTGTGTAAAGACTTGGTCTTTTCGTGAGTAGCGCTGGCCGGGGTGGCCGAGCGGTTCTAGGCGCTACAGTCTGGAACCGCGCGACCGCTACGGTCGCAGGTTCGAATCCTGCCTCGGGCATGGATGTGTGTGATGTCCGTAGGTTAGTTAGGTTTAAGTAGTTCTAAGTTCTAGGGGACTGATGACCTCCGATGTTAAGTCCCATTGCGCTCAGAGCCATTTGAGCCATTTTTTTTTCGTGTGTACAGTTCCTTTAGAACAAGTATATCAAGAGTTGATATTCTTTTCTAAATTAAGTCAGAAGTTGTAAAACTCTCATATTGTTTGTCATTTCAGTACTTATTCCCAGCCATATGTTTTGTAATAAGAGAATTTTAACAAGACTCCCTTTCACTTAGGCCAACCGACCATTTTCCTTCTGCCGAACCCAGTTGCCTAATTCCAAGCAACACTATTTTTGGAATGCGACACAAGGTCCAATGATTTATAATATCATTAATTGTTTTGGCTTCCGAAGATGACAAATTAATTTGTTGAACTGCAAAGTGGGCCGGCCGCGGTGGTATCGCGGTTCTAGCCGCGCAGTCCGGAACCGTGCGACTGCTACGGTCGCAGGTTCGAATCCTGCCTCGGGCATGGATGTGTGTGATGTCCTTAGGTTAGTTAGGTTTAAGTAGTTCTAAGTTCTAGGGGACTGATAACCACAGCAGTTGAGTCCCATAGTGCTCAGAGCCATTTGAACCATTTGAACTGCAAAGTGAAATAAAAATGTCTGTGCAACTGATGACTGAAATACCTATGTTTCGATGAAGGCAGAATTGTTTAACCGTAAAACATCGTGTTCTTTAGCGCTGAACCAAAATATGAAGAGACGAGTATGGTAAAAATGGCTCAAAGTAGGAAAAAAAATCTAATTCGTGAAAAGAAATATAAGTTTGTTTATTTGTTCTCTCTGTGTTCATATAACATTAAGCCAATGGTGGTGAAACTTTTACAAGTTGTTGTGTGCAGACTTATGAAGGTTTCTGTGGGGGTAAGAACCAACTACCGCCCGTAGAGGTGGGGATGGAAAGATTGGGACATAGAAGCTCAAATAGGAAATGTCTGTAGCGATTTCAGTCAACTTTTATATATGAATGATCCATTATTTCTATAAAAATGTTGTGGGAGTAATACATCCCTACTATAGCTAGGAGAAGGGCTAGTGATGAGAAGAGGTAACATGTGGAAACGTCCGAAAACGGTCTGTTGGTATTTTTTCTTGCAATTAGTTGATCGGAATATTTGGTATATATTACGTATGTGGTCCGCAGCTCGTGGTCTTACGGTGGCGTTCTCGCTTTCCGTGCACGGGGTCCCGGGTTCGATTCCCGGCGGGGTCAGGGATTTTCCCTGCCTCGAGATGACTGGGTGTTGTTGTGTCGTCTTCATCATCATCATTCATCCTCATTGCAGTCGGAGGAAGGCAATGGCAAACCACCTCCACTAGGACCTTGCCTAGTACAGCGGTGCGGGTCTCCCGCATCGTCCCCTACGCTCCTAGGAGTATGGGATCTCATCATCATCATTACATATGTATAAACGGGATGTTACGAATATAAGTGGAGATGCTTTTATTGGTAACTGAGGACAGTGTACTTAACAACATTACATCAGTATTTACTTCTTTTGAAAGTGATATAGCTGTTAGTAGTAGTACGGTTTTAAGTTGGATAGTATCTCCAAGAGCATATGGCAAGAGCAAAATCATTAATGCATATTTTCCTCTGGGCAGTAGGTCAGGTGTTGAAGTCTGGATGGGTGGATGGAAACAGTAAGTCTATTCTAACAGGTATAGAACACTTAGTGGTGCAGTTACATTAATGCAGAAAACGTCAGGTAGTAAATTATCTGCCACATGCGTCCGTGAGCCAAGTCACAGGCTTCAAATAAAAGACACAAACACAAACACACAAAGCCGGCCGGTGTGGCCGAAAGGTTCTAGGCGCTTCAGTCTGGAACCGCGCCACCGCTACGGTCGCAGGTTCGAATCCTGCCTCGGGCATGGATGTGTGTGATGTCCTTGGGTTAGTTAGGTTTAAGTAGTTCTAAGTTCTAAGGGACTAATGACCTCAGATGTTAAGTCGCATAGTGCTCAGAGCCATTTTTTGAACAAAGCTAGCAGCCCGCCTCTAAATTGCTTCGATGTTTTCCTTCAATCCGACGTGGTACGGATCCCAAACACTCGAGCAGTACCTAAGAAGAGGTCGCACTAGCGTCCTATGTGCGGTCTCCTTTACATGTGAACCACTCTTTCCCAAAATTCTCCCAATAAACCGAAGCCCACCATTCGCCTTCCCTAGCACAGTTCTCACACGCTCGTTACATTTCATATCGCTTTGCAACGTTGCGCCCAGATATTTAAGCGACATGACTGTGTCAAGCAGGACACTATCACTACTGTAACCGAACCTTACATGTTTGTTCCTCCTCACTCATCCTCGTTAACATACATTTTTCCACATTCAAAGCTTGCTGCCATTCATCACAGCAACTATAAATTTTTTATAAGTCTCCTTGTTTCTTCCTACAGTCACTCAACTTCGACGCCTTACCGTACACCATGGCATCATCAGGAAACAATCGCAGATTGCTGCCCACCTTGTACGCCAAGTCATTTACGTTTATCGAGAACAACTGCGGTCCTGTCACACTTCCCTGGGGCACTCCTGAAGATATCCCTGCCTCTGATGGACGTTTGCTGTCGAGGGCAACATACTGGGTACTCTGTGAACTTATTCCATATGCTCGTACCTTCGTTAACAGCCTGCAATGGGGCTCCGTGTCAGATTCCTTCCGGAAATCTAGAAATATGGCACCTGCCTGTTGCCCTTAATCCATAGTTCGCAGTGTATCATGTGGAAGAAGGGAAATCTGAATTTCGCACGAGTGTTGCTTACTAAAACCCTGTTGATTCGTGGATATAAGCTTCTCAGTCTCAGGAAAGTTTATTATATTCGAACTGAGAATATGTTCAATGATTCTTTAGAAAACCGAAGTTAGGAATATTAGTCTGGAATCTTGAGGGCCCGTTCTTCTATCCTTCTTACATACTGGAGTCATCTGCGCTTTTTCCAGTCGCTTGGGACGTTGTGTTGGGCGAGAGATTCGCGATAAATGCAGGCTAGGTAAGGGGCTAATGCTCTAGAGTATTGTTTGTAAAACCGTACTGGGATTCCGCCCAGACCTGATGATTTATTTGCTTTCAAATCTTCAGTTGTTTCTCTACGACAGGGATGCTTACTACTATGTCGTGAATACGGGAGTCAGTATGTTGGTCAAATGACGGTATGTTTGTATGATTCTCCTGCGTGAGAGATTTCTTGAACACGAAATTTGAAACTTCAGCTTTCGATATGCTATCTTCAACTGCCACACGAGACCGGTGAACAGGGGACGGAATGGAAGCCTTAGATCCGTTTAGCGATTTTACGTAGGACGAGGATTTTCTCGGGTTCTCTGCCAGGTCTTTCGCTAAGGTGTGACGGTGGTAGCTGTTGTATGCTTCGTGCATAGAACTTTTCACAGACGTACGAATCTCCACTAATCTTCGCTTGTAATCATTTGCGCGATCCCTTTCGAACTTCTAATCAAGCTGCGGGCCTATGGGGTATCGTCTCAGTTGTGCGACTAGATTCGTGATTTCCTGTCAGGAAGGTCGCAGTTCGTAGTAATAGACGGCAAATCATCGAGTAAAATTGAAGTGATATCAGGTGTTCCCCAGGGAAGCGTCCTGGGACCTCTGCTGTTCCTGATCTACATAAATGACCTGGGTGACAATCTGAGCAGTTCTCTGAGGTTGTTCGCAGATGATACTGCAATTTACCGTCTAGTAAGGTCATCCAAAGACCAGTATCAGTTGCAAAGCGATTTAGAAAAGATTGCTATGTGGTGTGGCAGGTGGCAGTTGACGCTAAATAACGAAAAGTGTGAGGTGATCTACATGAGTTCCAAAAGAAATCCGTTGAAATTCGATTACTCGATAAATAGTACAATTCTCAAGGCTGTCAATTCAACTGAGTACCTGGGTGTTAAAATTACGAACAACTTCAGCTGGAAAGACCACATAGATAATATTGTGGGGAAGGCGAGCCAAAGGTTGCGTTTCATTGGCAGGACACTTAGAAGACGCAACAAGTCCACTAGAGAGACAGCTTACACTACAGTCGTTCGTCCTCTGTTAGAATATTGCTGCGCGGTGTGGGATCCTTACCAGGTGGGATTGACGGAGGACATCGAAAGGGTGCAAAAAAGGGCAGCTCGTTTTGTACTATCACGTAATAGGGGAGAGAGTGTGGCAGATATGATACGCGAGTAGGGATGGAAGTCATTAAAGCAAAGACGTTTTTCGTCGCGGCGAGATCTATTTACGAAATTTCAGTCACCAACTTTCTCTTCAGAATGCGAAAATATTTTGTTGAGCCCAACCTACATAGGTAGGAATGATCATCAAAATAAAATAAGAGAAATCAGAGCTCGAACAGAAAGGTTTAGGTGTTCGTTTTTCCCTCGCGCTGTTCGGGAGTGGAATGGTAGGGAGATAGTATGATTGTGGTTCGATGAACCCTCTGCCAAGCACTTAAATGTGAATTGCAGAGTAATCATATAGATGTAGATGTAGATGTCGAGTGCAGTAGCCTCAGCTTCCTCAGCATCTTCCGAATTTCGTTATTAAACCATGGTGGGTCTCCTCAATACTTTGTGCACTTACTAAGCACATAACCCTCCAGACCATGATTTATAGTCTGCTTAAACTTTGCCCATAGTTCCTCTACGTCCATCTTACTGGAACTAAGTGATATCAATTCACTGCCTAAGTGAGATTCTAACAACTACTTGTCTGCTCTATCTAGCAGAAACACTCTACTGGCTTTCTCGACTGATTTGTTAGGTTTCGTAACCATAGTTGCTGTAATGAACATCGTGATCGCTAATCCCCGTTTCTATACTGACATTTTCGATAAGGTCCGGCTGTTTGTAGCTAAAAGGTCTAAGATATTTCCATTGCGCGTGGGCTGCTGAGTTAGCTGCCTAAGACAGCTTCCAGAAACATGTGCAAAAGTATTTCACATGACTGTATGCACCCTCCGCAATGAATCCATGGAAATCCCAGTCTTTACTCAGTAGGTTAAAATCGTCTCCAACAAGTATTCTTGGGTATTTACGCGCTACTGACCGTAGACTACCTTTGAATCACTCTAGAACTGTCACAGCGGAATCAGGTGACCGGTAAAAAAATCCAACAGTTAACTTGGTTTCACCTACACCTGTTATACGTGACCAGGTAACTTCACTGTCACACTCAACTTTGACCTCAATAGAGACAATATTTTTGTGAACTGCAAGGAACGATCTCTTTTTGTTTTGATTTTGCGAATTGTAGTCATTCTGTCAGTAAATAATGCTTACAGGTATTCCATGGTATTCCATAGTACGTGACTGTTACCTCTGGCTTATCACTAGACAAAAATGGATGTGGCAACTATTCTGCGACATATTAAAACTTCATCTATGGTCTTAGGCTAGAATGTAGACAAAGCACGAAATTTTGAAATCACTCGTCTCACCGTCATCTAAAGCAGAGGACATGCCGCAATCCTCCAGTCTGAATATAAAATGCAGTTCACTAAAATGTGGCTCATTGTCAGTTGTGCGCTACAGGTGTTCCTGACCAGGGGCCCTTCCCCTCAGAGTAGGAATACTTTCCTGCTACATATATTGATTTGTTTGTCCACAGCTCCTTGTAAGGAGGTAGAAGAGAGGTTAACTTCCCGCCTACAACGAGGTATTTAGAGACGGACAGGAAGCAAATCGACCGTGCCCTTTTCAAAGTGATTTAGGATAATCACGGAAAAACCAAATCTGGATCGGCGGACAGGAACTCGAACAGTCGTCCTCCCGAATGCGGGCGCATCTCGCTGTGAAGCACGTTGTAGGTGAACAGTGTAGTCAGCAAGACAAGGTTCCTCCCCATCGCCTCCGAACCGAGTCAGAATGTTGAATGTGCACGGGCGCTACGGAGTCTGACAATTATAAGGCCTATCACATACAGAAGTCCATACTCGCTTACACGCGGCAAAATACTACGAGGGGCGTTCAGGAAGTAATGAAACGCATTTTTTTTTCTCGGCCAACTTGGGTTGGAAAAATAATGCGGAATTTGTTGTGGGACATTGTAGAATATTCCCACTTCAGCCCTTGCAATTTAACGAAGCTCCGGTTGGTGGTAGCGCTATACGTAGCCTTCAAAATGGCGTCTGTAACGGAGGTGGCTTCCAAGCAGATAGCTGCCATTGAGTTCCTTTTGGCCAAAAACCAGAGCATGGCAGATATTCATAGGTGCTTGCAGAATGTCTACGGAGACATGGAAGTGAACAAAAGCACGATAACTCGTTGGACGAGGCGTCTATCCGATCTCTGGGGTGCAGCGGGCCCGCACACAGCTGTGACTCCTGCAGTGTCGAAACGTGCGGACACTCTCACTGGGGGTGATTAACGGATCGGAATCAAACACTTAGCTGCACAACTGGACGTCTCTGTTGGTAGTGCTGACACTCGTCCAACGGTTAGGGTACTCAAAGGTGTGTTACTCGCATCCTAAGAGAAGACCGTAAAGAGCAACGAAAGACCGTCTGTTTGCGCCAATGAAGGATGCACTTTGTAGGAAGCAGTGCGTGGATGATAGGGAGGTTATTGGTGCAGTAAGGCGTTGGCTGAGACGTCGACCAGTAGAGTGGTGCCATGCGAGCATACAGGCCCTCCCATTAAGGGGACCACACCCTGCCTGTCTAACCCATGTTAATTATGGCAAGTATTTGACCCATTTCTGAAAAAGCTATTTGATGCAGGACCTTTATATTTTTACTGTATGTTACATGATGCTGACAGAGTCAACTGTACTAAAATCTACTTTATCCATTTTATAGTTTTAAGAAATACTTTTTTAAATTTATTAACAAAAAATATTAAATTTTTTCTGCAGAAAATATTTTTTGTGAATTTCCTAATGGGGGAATATTAATGAATGTAGTACCAGAGGTGGCTTTTTATGTTACCCAGAGTCTCTGAAAATTTCATTCATTTGTCTGTGATAGTTTCTGATATAATGGGGCATATGTACTCAAAATTTTAGTTTGCAGGCTATTGAGTTTGAAGAAAAAATTCAGCCTTGTGGCACATAAACACACGTGATAGGGAGATGCTCTCTAAAGGCTCGAAAAAAAAATTTTTCAGCAAAATCCTTTTCAGAGTACTTAAATAAAGCCTTAATCTATCGAAATATGATGAAAACCGAAAATCGATTTTTTTCGACCTGAACCACGGTGTGGTCCCCTTAAGGTGACGTAAGACCATCACATTGTACAGAAATTATGTTGAAAAACAGGATATTGTAGTCAGAAGAGTGGGGAATAATATGACGTGTTGGACTCCTGATAAAACCAATCTGCTTCGAGAAAAAAATTCTTTGCCTTACTTCTTGAACACCTCTCGTACATACCGTTGTTGCACTGTTGGGAAACATACTGCACTTGCGTTTACGATTTAGAGTTTTTAATAACTCTCAGCGAGCACTGCTCCTAGTACCTTCAACTGTCCAAACTAGTCTTCTACGGTAAGTTGTGCAAATGTCAGAAAGATTAATTGAGTACAGTTAACCGCTCAATATAACGTTATCTTGCCAAATAAACACAGCGGCGTTTTATTGGTGCTCAGTCTGGTTTTGCTGCCGGTATCTGCGAATGCAGGTCTGCAGCAGGCTATTCAGCGTCGAGAATTCCTCGGTCGTATTTTACAAGTGCGCTCTCGAGCCTGGAGAGCGAGCCTTTCTCGGGCACTCTTATCTGTTGCAAGAACTGCGGCCATAACATTGCTTCTGGGGCGTACCTGGAAAGAGCTCTTGTTATCGCCGTAGTACACAGTGCCGCAGCTTTCTGCTGGCTGTATGAAAAGCTTCCAGTTGCCTTCGTGTGGTGTGGTCCTAGCCTTCTTCGTAGAGATATAACCCGAAAGCTACTGTTCGTTGGAAGGCGAAGTGGGATGTGCACCATTACTAGTGGCTGCATGAAGACCTAATTGACAGTCGACGTGCGTGCGTACGTGTGTTATCTTGTCCTTACTGTTCTTGTATGAGCTGCAGAATGTTAAACAAATTTCATTGTAATGTTTCTGGATCGACAGAGGAGATATTTTTTCTGTCTCACAACCGTACTCAAGTTTTGTGTTTGATATATACGAAAGAAATGTGTCTTTTGTTTCTTATTTTCTACCAGTCACGGAAGGCACAGTCTCTTACACCGCTGACCATTAAAACTGCATCACCAGGAAGGATAACAAACAGTAAAATTTTACCTGCTACGTCTATACACTATAGTAAGATGAATATATCATTAAATTTCTGTTATTATATATGTGTAGTCTGTTCTGTCGGACATGTAACAGGTTCGAGTCACGGCCAGGCATAAATATTCGCTTGTCGCCATCGAATTTAACTCAATAGCCAGTTGAGGCTAAGATCCGTATTTCTCTTAAAATTATATGTGTGTGTGTATGTGTTTGTGTACGCTACAGGGTGCCAAAGTTATAGGCGCCGGTGCCTGTAGATGAATGTATGTACTGGTTGATTCTATAATGATGTTACAGATTTTCTAGGATGATGGAGAAGGGCAAATGCATCAATTTGATGCAAGGGTCCCCGTACCTGAAACTAACCTGACTCGAGCGTTATAAGTGAAAACAGTTCTGATACTTCTGACAGTGGAATACATGTACTGGTACTGTTGTTGCTAAGATGTAGGGTAGTTAACTTTCAGAGATAGTAGTATGGACCAAAACAAGGAAAAAGTGTCCAATAAACATGGCCTCTAAAATATGTACCTCAGAAGCTATGAATACTTGTTCATCTTCGCTACTATGAAACAAGTCTCCTCTATTGAACAATTACTCATAGCTCTTAAGGTATGCATTTTAGAGCTCACGTTTATTGAACATTTTTTCTTGTTTCTTTCCATACAGCCACTTCTGACAGTTGCCTACCCTACAATCTTAGCAACAGCTGCGCCAGTGCATGTATTCCACTGTCAGAGGTATCAGAACGGTTTTCATTTATAATATTCGACTAGTTCGTTTGCGGTACAGGGATCCTTATTTCAGCCGGCCGGGGTGGCCCAGCGGTTCTAGGCGCTACAGTATGGAACCGCGAAACTTCTACGGTCGCAAGTTCGAATCCTGCCTCGGGCACTGATGTGTGTGATGTCCTTAGGTTAGTTAGGTTTAAGTAGTTCTAAGTTCTAGGGGACTGATAACCTCAGAAGTTAAGTCCTATAGTGCTCAGAGCCATTTTTGATCCTCAATTCAAATTGACACGTTAATCCTTCTCCATCATCCTAGAAAGTCTGTAAGACCCAATTGCATTTACAGGCGCCGGCGTGCATAATTTTGGCGCTCTATAGCATCGTGGGATGACGCTTCCGGACACGGGTTCCTGTGTTAAACTTGATCTACGAAGCTCCACTACAACCTTTAGAAGTGTGTACAATGAGTTTTGAAACACCCTGTATACGCTCCTTGACAACAATGAGATCTTCAGTGCAGATGCACCAATGTTCGAACTCTTGCGGGAATCAGACAAAGCTGCGAGCAATGAGGATAGTGGAAGATGGTTGCTACGTGTGTAGAAAGGGACAAGCTGAGAATTTGGCTGAAGTGAAGCATTCCTTGATAACTGGAGCTATTAAGGTGACCGCTCGCGGAAAGCGGAAAATCCGCCCCGGTCCGGCACAAATTTTCACTTGTAGCCATTGAATTTAATTCGATACCCAATTGCAGCTGAGATCTGTATTTCTCTTAAAATTTAATTTGTAATTCATTTGAGAGTGCATAGGATACGAAATTTAGCACACACATCTGCCACCAGTCCAATAGAACATGCATGAGGGACGCGGTACGTTATCCCGCTCTACGCCGGAGTTGTGGCTGGTGAGTGGTGACGTGCTAGTCTATCAGAAACTCAAGACCAGAGAGTGCGAGACCGCCTTGGAGAACGCAGTGCCCAGGGCAGCAGTCGGATAGCCTCTGTATCGAGGTAGGTCAGGAAAGCTCGTGCAACATCCGGGCTTGTGTTATCTTGTTGAAAGCTGATGTTAAGGGAATCCACGAAGAAATGCTGCTGTCCAAACTACCGGCTATGCGAGTGGAAGGTCATCGTGTGTTTACCCAGTGGCACACCATAGCATCACCCCAGGTGACGCTACCAGTAAGGAAAGCAATCTGCCAACATTCGTTATCCTTGGAGTCTCCATGCACGGATACGTCCATAGTGATACTGTACACCTCAAATGGACTCGTCTGAAAGCTGAGATGGTGCCACTCCTGTGTTCACTTACGTTGGACGCACCATTTTCGACTAGCCTCTCTCCGTTGTCACATCAGTGTTTATATTTTTCTTTATTAGTAACTGTTTCTTATTTTATATACATAAAAAAGCGTTTGTCTTCTGCAGTTCTTAAAACTGTGACAGTTTTGCGTTTCTCTTCTTTATCTATTCTACTTTCGGGAGACCAAAATTCATTTACATCTTTAATAGTCTGTAGTCCAAAATTTAGCATTTGGCCCTCCAAGACGTCCAAATACGGTGGCACACCATTACCATAGTTTTCATTATGATTGTGAACGTATTGTAGCCACTACCTAGCACATGCCCGACTTCGTTAGGAACGAGACTCATTTCCTTTTCACTTATGGTGAGTACTACTATGTCATCAGAGATGCAGATACTCTTTTGTTTCTGTGATTGATGCCAAGCGATGGTTGTACGAGACATGGATGTAAACTGTAGAAGTAGTTGCCTGTGCGCAATCCAGTCACATTAATGTGAGCAACGCCCATATTCTATGTCGATCTGCAATCACGTACAGGCGGCAGATGGCAGCAGTAACAATTTTTTTAATTTTATTTTTTATTTTTTCGGGTGGCTAGGACCTCCCGTCAGGTAGAACGTTCGCCGGATGCAAGTCTTTCGATTTGACGCCACTTCGGCGACTTGCGCGTCGATGGGGATGAGATGATGATGCTTAGGACAACACAACACCCAGTCCCTGAGCGGAGTAAATCTCCGACCCAGCCGGGAATCGAACCCGGGCCTTTAGGATTGACATTCTGTCACGCTGACGACTCAGCTACCGGGGGCGGAAAACAGTAGCAATGGAACATATATAATGCATACCGGGGGGACGCTGGAAACAGTGCAGTCGTTGTCACGTTCCAGACACGGAACGATTTATCTTGACGTCCAAAAGGGCAGGATCATTACTTTTGGGACAAGAGCGAAAGCTTTTCCGAAAAGGTTAACTTCGCAAATTGTCGCGTGCTGCCATGGTTAAAATATACAGTGCGTGGCAAAATGGCGCTATTCAAAACTGACGCTGAGTGAAGCATGGTGCTCCACGGCCATAGGTAACAGAGCCGAACGGTGGCTGCAGAGATGTGTACAGGCAAACTGATGTGCAACTGTTGAGCAATTGACCGCTCAGATGAAGGGACTACCAACAGCGTCTCCTCAGCTACCGTTCAGCGAACGTCGCTGCGTATGCGCCTCTCCGGTAGGTGCCTGATTCATGCACCAATGCTGACTACTGTTCATCGGCAACAAAGGCTGGAATTTGCACGACATTACCGGAACCGAACGTCCACTGAGTGGCGACAGATGGCCTTTTCAGATGAACCACGCTTTGTGCGCCATCAGACTAAAAGCAAACACCCTACAACAACCGTTGGAAGCGCCCAGGCCGGAGAGGGGAGCGTCATGGTGTGTGGAATATTTTAGTGACATTTCCTAGGTGGTTTCGTCATTCTGGAAGGCACAGTGGGTCAACACAAGTATGCATCTGTCCTTGGGGATCATGTCCACCTCTACATGCAGTTTCTTTTTCCTCTTCACGATGGCATCTACCAGCAGGACAACGCAACAAGTAACAAAGCTCGCAATATACGTGCGTGGTTCGAAAAGCACCAGGATGAGTTTATCGTACTCTGTGGCCACCAAACTTTTCGTATTAACACCCATTCGAGAAACTGTGGCACCACCTATGTCGGGCTGTACTTGTCATGGATTCTCAATCAAGAAACCTGATGCAGCTGGCCACGGCACTGGAGTCGCTATGCTCCACATCCCTGACGGTGCCTTCCAGAAACTTAATGAGTCTCTTCAGGGATATCCGCACCGAAAAAGGTGGTTGTTTAATTTGACTGGATCGTGTATTTATAAAACTGCCGCGATTATTCGTGGAACTGTTGGTCGTTGTGAAGATATTGGACAATCGTTAATCAGAGATCAGAGAAGCTGGTCGAACCTCATGCCAGTGCTTCGCAACGCAGAAAACATTAGGGTAGTTGCCGGAAAATAGTTCTGTAGCTGAGTTCTCAGCGTTTCCGCCTGTCACGTGGAGAATGTGGATTCAATTCCCGGTACTGTCAGGAATTTTTGTTTGTTGGAAGGACTGATCTGGGGTGCATTTGATCTCGTGATATCAGACGAGAAAGTAATTGAGCGAGAAGAAGCAGTGCCAAGTACTGGGAAGTGTGCAACGACCGGGAGAGGGCTATGCTGATCCCCCCCCGTTCTACATCCGAATGACGCCATTGGCCCAGGATGACGCGGCGACCAATCGGTAGCGAATGGTGCGTTAGAAGCTGATACACCGACAAATGGACATTCATCTAAGTCAACAGCTAAGAACTTAATTGCTAGTCCACGGCGTCTGTGTAGTAATGATCAGAACATGTACAGCAAAATTTCGGTCAGAAGCATTTCGAATTTTCTTCTACGAGGGTAATCCTAAGTCTCCTATTTTTTCATAAGTACATGCACCTGATTATTTCTACAATGGTTTACATCAGTTTACAGCTTGAACATTTAGCTATTTTTCGACATAATCACCATTTCTGTCGATGCATTTTTGTAGACGCTGTGGCAGTTTTTGTATGCCCATGTCATACCAATTCGCCGCCATGCTGCTCAGAAAGTTATGAATCTCTTATTTCACCTCGTCGTCGGAGATGAATCGCTGGGACCATAATTAACGCTGACAGGTACTGTGAGACTCTGGAAAAACTCAAACGGGCAATTCAGAACCGGAGAAGAGGAATGTTGAGCAAGGGCTTATACATTCTCCATGACAACGCACGCCCACTCATCGCTCGGCAAACCACTGCTCTCCTGACTTGGCGCCCAGTGACTATCACCTGTTCCCTAGGTTAAAAGAACATTTGGCCGGAGCCGGCCGGAGTGGCCGAGCGGTTCTAGGCGTTACCGTCTAGAACCGCGCGACCACTACAGTCGCAGGTTCGAATCTTGGCTCTGGCATGGATGTGCATGATGTCCTTAGGTTAGTTAGGTTTAAGTAGATCTAAGTTCTAGGGGACTGGTGACCTCATAAGTTACGTCCCATAGTGCTCAGAGCCATTTGAACCATAAAAAAAGGCAGGAAAGCGATTCATCTCCGACGACGAGGTGAAAGAAGAGCTTCATAGCTTTCTGAACAGCATGGCGGCGAGCTGGTATGACATGGGCATACAAGAACTGCCACAGCGTTTACAAAAATGCTTCGTCCGAAATGGTGATTATGTCGAAAAATAGCTAAATGTTCAAGCTGTAAACTGATGTAAACCACTGTAGAAATAAACAGGTCTATGTATTTATGAAAAAATAGGAGACTTTACTTTTGGGATTACCCTCGTATTGCAAAAGATGCGATGTTTAGTGAGCACAGGTAGACCGCAAGCATATACAGGTCGAAGGTGATGGCACGCTCGTGAGTAACAGTTGTGAAATAGGAGAAGGTCTCTACAGTTGTATTGCGACGTAGCGAGCGCGATCGTACAGGGCGACAGGGCCTTGACTCCTACAGACGCAGCTCTGCTGGAAGGAATTACGGACGTGGGTGGAGCGCGGCGCGGAGATAGCTGCGACGAGACTGTGGTATCGCCAGGGTGAGGTGTGGGGGGCGTGCTGGGGTCGCGGGTGGCATCTGGCGGCGCCGGCAGCCATCGGCGCTGAGTGCCACCGGGGACTGCTCCGCGCCACGGGCGGACGTCTTCCCAGGGAGTTCATCTGTGAAGCATGGCGTCGAGGACAGGCACCGAAGAGGATCACCCGTTTATCTCGGTCAGTGACTCTAGAACAGCGAACGACGCGCCAGTATCTTACCTCCTACGGACACACCAGAACGGCGACATCACGGTGCGCTCTATGTAGAGTAGAGTTTGGCCACTACCTACTGCATGTGAAGTACAGGGTGTTTCAAAAAGAATGAACTGATTTTGAACGTTATTAATTACAAAACATGGTGCGTGCCGACAAGGAAATGTGTGTTGTTTGAATCGGCGTGGCCTAGAGTTTCAGAAAACCACCGTTAGATGTCAGTCAATGAGTCTTTTCAGTTTGCAGTCAGTTAGAAGTCAGATGGCGTCCGCTCAACAGAAGGCGTTTTGTGTTGTGCAATTTGCAAAGAGTGAGTCAGTGACTTCGGTCCAGCGTGCTTTTTGTCGGCGTTCTAGCACTGATCCGTCTGGCTCCAAAAACATTCGTCGTTGGTATCGCCAGTTTGAAGACCAGGATGCTTGTGAAAAGGTTAAGAGTCCAAGTCGACCACGCACTTCTGACTACGTGGTGGAAAGAATTCGGCAAACGTTTGAGCGGAGTCCACGGAGGTCCCTTCGCCGCGCAAGCAGAGAACTGGCAATGTCTCAAAGGACTGTCTAGACATTGTTGAGGCGTCATCTGGTCTATAAATCAATAGACTACAGTTAGTTAATTCTCAGTGACACTCTGCCTAAACGATGGATTGGACGCATAGGACCCTGAGACACTGCCCTGCATTTTGGCTTCAAAGGTCGCCAGGCATGACCCCAAACGACTTTTTGTTCTGAGGATATGTGAAGGAAAGTGTGCTCATCTTCCCTTTACCTAGTGGTGTAGGAGAAGTGAAGAACAGACTTACAGCCGTCTTAACCTCTGTAAAAGTAGATGCATTGTGTAAAGTTTACGACGAATTTAGCTATCGTCTAGACGCTGTTCGTGCAGCTGCTGATAGGCGCCTAGAGCGTTTGTAACAGCACAGCTACACCTTTCAGATTTTGTGAGTATTTTTCAACTGAACCCACGTTTATAGTATGTTTTTATGAGTAAATATGAAGTTTTGAAATCAGGTCATTCTTCCTGAAACATTGTGTATTTACCAACATCCTCTTTTAAAATGTCGTTGGTGACTATCAGTGTGGATTTCGTCAGGGAAGATCTGTTGTTGACCCGATATTCACGACACAGCAAATACCAGGAAATGTTAATATTTTGGAATTTATACATATCACCGTTTTGTAGAGTTAAGAACAGACTATTGCATACTACCACTTTTCTGGATCTCGTCCACAGTGGTTTTCATGTCTTGGGCCTGCTGAAGGAGGAATTGTAAAAAGATGTGCATGACTGGCTGTTTTAACAGGCATCCATGTGCTGCCGATCAAATATTAGACGTCTCCAGCGGTGTCGAAACCAATTCATAGAGCGGCGTCAGTTGTAGAGATGTAGCAAAGAGTTCCGCTTGCACATCACGTGGGGGTTGGCCGTTTGTTCTCTATAGAAAACAGATACCTGGCCTGGCTGCTGGATCAGCAGTTACTCTGATATCCGAATAGAACTGTTACTTCGCTTTTCTGGAGCTGGACTTCGTTTTTGGAACTCTTGACTGTTCACGACTATTTAGCTGGTGTCAGCCTACGACACAAAAGCTAGGGTACACGAATGTGAGATCTACACGTCATGTGGTTTGCGTTGACAAGTGACTGCAATGATACTGCCGTTGTATGTTGGAGCATATAGCGTTAAAATTTTCATAAAATTCACCAGTTATTGTATGGGGGTACAGCAACGACAAGGTTATGTGGTACTTCACCCAAAATCTATGAGACAGGATTTGTTATCAGATTTCTAGGAAAGTATCATTGCTACATTACTTTCGGATAAATGTGAAAATTTGCCAGATAATCGATCTGCCATGATTTAGTAAGATTGCCGGCCACAAGAAAGTATATGATGACAGAGAGAAGAATTGAAGACTTGTTAGATGGCAATATGAGCTGAGAGGATGCCAGATTGTCATCTTGCACTTCGAAATACATTGTTCAGTCACGTTAAAGTGACTACTTGTCCGAAGTCTGAATAACCACGTTTTTCAGTACTGACCACTGTGAGATGTGCAGGAAGAAACGCAGTGAGCTTCTGGAAGGTACCGAAAAGGGTGTGGACCTATGCCGATTCCAATGCCGTGGTCAGCTTCGGTAGGCTTCTCGGTTGTGGATTCATGGCGCTAACAGTGCGATCGAGGTGGTCCCATAAATTCTCGATTAGGTTTCAATACGGCCAGTCTGGTAGCCAGGGTAGTGCGGTAAACATATTCTGGTGTTCTTCAGCACACTGCGAGCTGGGTGACACGTTGCATTGCCCTGCTGGTAGGTGCCATAGTGTCGAGGTAAAACGAACTTCATGTAGGAGTGGATGTGGTCCCTGGGGATAGATGCTTACTTACGTTGATCCGTTGTGCCTTCCAGAATGACAATATTACCCAGAGAATACCACTAACACATTCCCCAGATAATAACGCTTCCTTCTCCGGCCTGCAGGCTTGTGACTAGTGTTGCAAGTATTTGCTTTCGGGCGTTTCACGTTCACACATCCACGGGTATCTTTCCGATGGAGCACAAAACGTGATTCATCTGAAAAGACCAGCTGTCGCCATTCAACAGACTTCAAACTACGACAGTGGGGTTCAAATTCGTGCCTTGGTCGTCGACGAACAACTGTCATCAAGGGTGCATGAACCAGGAGGCTTCTGCGTAGGCCCAGACGCAACGAACTTCGGTGAACGGTCGTCGAGAAGACTCTTGGTTCATCCGGGCAGTCAGTTGCTAAACAGTTGCGCGTCTATTCGCCAGTACATATCTACGCGGCCATCGTGTACCCCTGTCGTCTGTGGTGCATCACAGTTGCTTTGGCACCGGTTTTGGACTGCGCCACTTTGCCATCCACGGTATACTTTAACCACGGCGGCAGCGAATAGTTTACACAGTTGGTCGTTCCGGTAATGCTTCCAACCTTGGCCCGAAAGCCAATGATCATGCCCTTTTGGTCATTAGGTAAATCACTCCATTTCCTACTTACGCCAACAACTGCACTGTTTTCCGCGTCCCCCGGACACGGGTCATACGTCCGCCACTGATAGTGCTGCCACCTGCTGTCTGTGAGTGGGTACTGCACGTTGACGTCGATCACAGTAATGTGACTGGATAGAGTAACAATAAAAATAAGATAAACAGGTTTTCTTAAATAGAAATATTGGAAAGAAAGTAAACAGACATCTACTCCTACAATGCCTACAGAAATGAAGTGAAAGTAAACGTGAACGTTTATTCAAATACATAAACAGCTGTAACAGTTCACTTTTATTTATCTTTCCAGTAAGCGTTTTGGAGAGTTACCTCACCATGATCTGGTAGGTTCACTTGAGTTACCGTAACGAAGATGGCTTGTACGTACGATTACCTAGGTAACCTGTGGCACTGTCTCTTAATGATGATAGACTACTCCTCCGAATGTAGGATTGTAACCTCCCCCTCACTTATCGACCTTAATGACAGTGAAAAATTAAACCGCGTGTACCTAATGGAAATTTGGGAAAAGCAATCGTCACCGAAGTTAATTTGTCGGTAAAGAGGGAGGAAAGGGTTACATCTAAATGAAAGGAAAAATGCAAATGAAACTGGTGGAAATTAATTTTGAAAAGGGGTAAAGTTAATAAAGAAAGTAAATGTGCGGCCGTTACGTTAACAATTAACTAGCGGTAATTAGATATTTGAGATTTGGGGGAAATTACGGTCGCCAGTCCTAAGGACAATTACTGTAGTAACTGAAAAAGAAAGGTTATTACACATATAATTAGCACTAGAAGCGTGGCAACTGAAGGTTGACACGTGTAGTGTGAAAACTGAAAGTTTGTCAGAAGTAATAAATTTCGCTACACTCTGACTTAATTTAGCAAAAGAATTAATAAAACCGGAAAATTGAAAGTTAATTTAGTGACTGAAGTTAATAGTGAGCTTTCTTTCTGAAGCAAATCAAAACTCAGTAAAATACGGTTCGTCTTGGACTACCTCAACAATAATTTCAAAAGCTACTTGATTCTACGCAATTTAGAAATAAGAGATTTAACTTTGAACTTGAATTAAATGATTCTGAACAATTAACAATAGTAAAATTTAGTACGTACCAAGCTGAGCTGCAGTCACAGGTAAGCTAAAATACGGTAACAAAACTCGCACTCTTAATTTGTGCTTGTGTAATCTAAATATTGTAGCCAGCTATGAATACCTTAACTGAACTTTGAAATTAAAGCAGTGAAATCGAATGATGCTGGCGTTTGAATTTCAACGACACTCGGGTTCATTCCGGAAAAGGAAGGGACCCTGCTTGGTAATGCAATTAGGACAATGAGCAACAAACGTTCATGCTACGTTGCTGTAATTTAGTTATGAAAATGGAACAGTTTGAAAAGCTGAGGTCTGCCATACAGTTCTAAAACTTTACGTGCTTCCAGTCTTCCTTGTTGGTTGATTGAAGGTTTGAAGCCGTCGATCGCGGAGGTGGCGACAGTCACTCATGTCGGCCGTCACTGTTGCAGAAGCTGGATGTTGGCGCGCCTTCTTCCCGACACGGTCACCAGGCGAAACGGGCTCTTGATGTGCGCCAGCTAATGCTTCCCGTCCGCGACACCATGTCAGAAACTATCATAGCAAGTCGAGCGCAATTACATGCTGCCCAACACCGAAAGCGCGGCAACTCGCGGGAGCGTCACACAACACACCTGCTCCACTGCACCACCCCAGCCAGACTCTCCCTCTGCCCGCGCTCCACGCGACAGAGTTAACACTACCAAAGATCCTAAACACTTTGGTTCTCCACACGACCTATCGATGTATTCGTTCGCTAGCATAGTTTTCCCGAGGCCAGACCCAGCGTATAAATACAAATAATATTCACAAAACAAACCGACATAAATGCATAAATATATATATATATATACAAACAGTAAAACAATCACAATATATAAAGAGACAGAAATGTCATATCTTCAGGTGACAAAATAAGGAAAAAAAAATTGCAGTGCAATAGGTGGAAATAGGAGGATATGCATTTCCGGCGTTACAAGATGAAAGGTAAGTGTAAGAGGAATGAGGTAAATGAAATAAAACAGTGTCACGCTGAACGTCAAAAGTTAAGTACATGCATTCTTCTGTCTAACGAGCGAAAGTATACAAGATGATCGAAGAAAGGGAACTTTCAACAGTAGACTGTAACAGATGAAGAAAACGACTTCAGCGAAAGAGTGCTGTGGTTACAGAAAACAGGTGTGGAACTATGGAAGTAGTTCACAAATACAAATGTTTGGAGCATAGAATCGTATTACAATGGGTAAAATACACAGTCAGGGATGTTGGACGTGGCAGATACGTACAAATAGAAAAATTAAAACAGGAGCCTAGGAAACGTTGGAGTGCTGCAGCTAACCACTCGAAGGAGTGTTGACTTAAATAAAATAAAGAATTACTGTCGTATAAATGTCCGATCTACTCAACAATGTAAACGAAAATCTTGCAGTTGTTCATCAAGAATATTAAAACATTTTCTCGAGAAAGGACTTCGCTATGGCACGTCGAGTTGAACAGTTTTTCCTAGACGTATTAATGACTAGTCTGGTAGTTTGCTCCTCTTTTGAGGTGAAGAGGAAAAAAGGAGAAAGAGGAGAATAGATGTAAATTCAGATGAATACATTAGTTCATGGGTATGTACTATTGAGCCGTGTGCAGCTCTTATTAGTGCCGTTGATAGGTTGGCATCGTGTAATAGGGATAGTGGCGTCTCGTTTTCTTCTTCTGTTTAGTGTTGCCACCATGTTTGCTAGCGTTGTCTGTCCACGAGTAGCAGCAGCAGCGTTAATCGATAACTAATACTCGTACTATCTTTTGAAGGACGTGTAGTTTCTTTCGGGTCGGGTGAGTCGACAGTTCGGTTGGGACGGAGCAGCAGAGAGGTCACGACATGTCGCGACCGCTGATGGCACACAGGCATTGCCTGTTTAAAAATACTATTTTGTTTAAATTATTCCTATTGCTTGTGGCCTTCAGTCGACAAATAATTTTGAACTATTTCTTAATAAGACCTTCAGCTGTCAGTGTAGCTTGTGTTACAGTCAATCTTTTCTTTAAAATGATTGTTTTTAAAAATTTCTTTCCTTAAATAAAGTGTATATGTTTACTTTGCAACCAACGGTAAATGATTAGGCCAGTTCCACACCTTTTCCTGCTTTTCCTAAGTCCCACGTATCAACTACACTACTGGCCATTAAAATTGCTACACCAAGAAGAAATGCAGATGATAAATGGGTATTCATTGGACAAATATATTATACTAGAACTGACATGTGATAACATTTTCACGCAATTTGGGTGCATAGATCCTGAGAAATCAGTACCCAGAACAACCACCTCTGGCCGTAATAACGGCCTTGATACGCCTGGGCATTGAGTCAAGCAGAGCTTGGATGGCGTGTACAGGTACAGCTGCCCATGCGGCTTCCATACGATACCACAGTTCATCAAGAGTAGTGACTGGCGTATTGTGACGAACCAGTTGCTCGGCCACCATTGACCAGACGTTTTCAATTGGTGAGAGATGCGGAGAATGTGCTGGTCAGGGCAGCAGTCGAACATTTTCTGTATCCAGAAAGGCCCGTAGAGGACCTGCAACATGCGGTCGTGCATTATCCTGCTGAAATGTAGGGTTTCACAGGGATCGAATTAAGGGTAGAGCCACGGGTCGCAACACATCTGAAATGTAACGTCCACTGTTCAAAGTGCCGTCAATGCGAACAAGAGGTGACCGAGACGTGTAACCAATGTCACCCCACACCATCACGCCGGGTGATACACCAGTATCGCGATGACGAATACACTCTTCCAATGTGCGTTCACCGCGATGTCGCCAAACACGGATGCGACCATCATGATGCTGTAAACAGAACCTGGATTCACCCGAAAAAATGACGTTTTGCCATTCGAACACCTAGGTTCGTCATTGAGTACACCATCGCAAGCGCTCCTGTCTGTGATGCAGAGTCAAGGGTAACCGCAGCCATGGCCTCCGAGCTGATAGTCCATGCTGCTGCAAACGTCGTCGAACTGTTCGTGCAGATGGTTGTTGTCTTGCAAACGTCCCCATCTGTGGACTCAGGGATCGGGACACGGCTGCACGATCCGTTACAGCGATGCGGATAAGATGCCTGTCATCTCGACTGCTAGTGATACGAGGCCGTTGGGATCCCTCACGGCGTTCCGTATTACCCTCCTGAACCCACCGATTCCATATTCTAACTGTCATTGGATATCGACCAACGCGAGCAGCAATGTCGCGATACTATAAACCGCAATCGCGATAGGCTGCAATCCGACCTTTGTCAAAGTCGGAAACGTGATGATACGCATTTCTCCTCCTTACACGAGGCATCACAACAACGTTTCACCAGGCAACGCCGGTCAACTGCTGTTTGTGTATGAGAAATCGGTTGGAAACTTTCCTCATGTCAGCACGTTGTAGGTGTCGCCACCGGCGGCAACCTTGTGTGAATGCTCTAAAAAGCTAATCATTGCATATCACAGCATCTTCTTCCTGTCGGTTAAATTTCGCGTCTGTAGCACGTCATCTTCGTGGTGTAGCAATTTTAATGGCCAGTAGTGTATTTTGAATTGTTATTGTGTTGTTTTTCTGATAAGGAATTGTTACGACTTAGGCAGTACTTTACACAACGGTGTATTTTCCAAGATGTTGAGTAACTCACTATCGTCTCAGACCACAGAAAAAATTGCAGCTCCATAATATTTCATTTGCATTTTATCGTTGAAACATACAGTCTGGCAACCCATTATCGGAGCTGATGACCTCTGGCTAGGTCATTAACGCCAGTGGCTAGCGCTGTTACGATGATAAATAATCAGAAACATAGTTGTGATACATTTCGAGCGAAGCGAGATAAAATGAATAAAAGGCTTCCGCAGATACATCCATCTTCGTTATAGAAATATCATAAATACAACTGCTAATTAAATAATTTCAATTTCTTAATGATTTCCTCTGCGGACAATGTATTTTCAGTTGGAGAGAACTGAAAACACAGAAAACACCGTAAGTCGTTTTTTCATGGTTGACATTTATTAATAGCACGAATACAACCACATCGTAATCATTATCGGTTTCCGTTTCCATATTTCGCAGTTTTCAGTTCCATTCCAGCACCCTAACAGATCACCTTCTATTTTTACCTTCTCTTACTTTCATCGCATTTCAGCCGAAGTTTATTGTATTTATGTTCAGTTATTCTTCTTCCGTTCACTTGACGAATTATATAAATTTCTGCAGTACTGTTCCGGAGAAGTATAACAGCATATGAAATACTGCAACCCTAAAAATCCGAGCTTGGTGTGCATTAAAATTCACATGAAGCGTACTTGCTCATTATTGCACAGAAGATAAAAATGATACTTAATAAAGTTTTGCTGAAATACCGGACATACGAAACATCTTCTGATGTGATTATGTATTGCTACATTCATTATACAAAGGTCAGCATAAGTTTGTATCTCATTCTGTCTCCCAAATATCATTTTAGACATGTAACCTACTGAAGTTACGTATTGAAATCATGCAAAACTAATAAATAACTTCGGTTTGATGAATGACATTAAATAAACTTCTTATGGATATACTTCTGTGATGTTTTCAGTGGAGCGTTATGGACTTATTTTGGTGTTGTGGTTGTGGTCTTCATTTCGAAGACTAGTTTGGTGCAGCTCTGCACGCCTGACTGTCCTGTGTATGTGTCTTCATCTCTGCATAACTACTGCAGCCAACATCCAGCTGAAAACCTCCTTCTACAACTTTTACTCTAAAAACCTTCCATCTATATCCGAACAGATGATCTCTTCGTGCCTCAGGATAGTCTCTGTAACCCAATCCCTTCTTTTAGTCAAGTTTTTAACCACTTAAAAATGCACGTTAGTAATAAAATAATAGTTGAAACTCATTTATTAGATTGGTGCATAAGTTTGTAGAGATCGTGTTTTGAATGTTGGAATTCCGATTGCTATGGGTTTTTTTTTATCGACTCTCATTTTTCTGTTCGTAACTCACTGTTGCTGTTTGACTTTACGTATTGTCATTTTGTCATAATGAATGAAGCTGCGGACGCTAGAAAATGGATTGCCAAGTGGAGAAATCGGGACATTTCCGATATGTTTGAGTTCAATAGAGGAGCGACAACAGCGGAGGCAGCAAAAAACGTTTGCGCTGTGTATGAGAATAATACCATTGGACAGAGCACGATAAGAAAATGATTTACTCGTTTTAAGGAGAATCATTTTGATGTTAGTGACTCTCCACGTTCAGGAGGAGTAGGAAAGGAGATTAGTGTTTAATGTCCCGTCGACAACGAGATCATTAGAGACGAAGGACAAGCTCGGATTACGGAAGGATGGAGAAAGAAAGCGGTCGTGCCCTTTAGAAGGAAGCATCCCAGCATTTGCCTTAAGCGATTTAGGGAAATCACGGAAAACCTAAAGCAAGATGGCGGGACACGGGTTTGAACCGTCGTCCTCCCGTATGTGAGTTCAGAGTGCTTCACGTTCAGGATGACCTACGTGCTTTGATAAAGATCGCCAGTGTACTCAAGAACTGGCAAATATGTGATGACCTGTAGTCATTCGGCCATCGTGTACATTTGCATGTAATGGGACACGTTCACAAATCGAGTGTACGAGTACTGCATGCTCGAAGCCAAAATCACAAAAATCAATGGGCTCTTGAACACCACCGACAGTTCGTGTCCTGTTGCGTAACTGGTGACATGAAATGGAGTCTTTAGGCTAACAGAAGGAAAAGAAGGGAAGAGTTGAGCCCAAACAAAGCAGCAACTCCTCTTCCGAAGACCTGCGCTCATCCACAAAGGATAATGTTATGCATCTGGTGAAACAGCGAAGCTAAGGTGCGCTACGGATTGTTTCCTCTAGGTGTAACCATCACTGTTGACATTTGTTGTCAACAATTGAAACGTGTTGCACACGCAGTCCAAGAACAACGACCAGGATGGCTGCTTGAAGTGATGCTACTCGACGATAGATTTGGAAGCCATTCCACCTTATTCACCTCATCTTGTGTACTCAGATTTTCATTTTTATCACCCTCTACCGAACAACCTTCAAGGAACTTCCTTTACGGATGAAAATGTGCTCCATACAAGTTCGACGATTCCTTCGCTTCAAATCACGTGATTTCTATAGTCGCGGAGGAGTGGAAGAGTTAACCTCAGGAGGCGAGATACTGGCAGAAGTAAAGCTGTGAGGGCGGGGCGTGAGTCTTGCTCGGGTAGCTCAGTGGTTGAGCACTTGCCCGCAAAAGGCAAAGGTCCCAAGTTCGAGTCTCGGTCCGGCACACAGTTTTAATCTGCCAGGAAGTTTCATGTCGGCGCACACTTCGCTGCAGAGTGAAAATCTCATTCTGGAAACATCCCCCAGGCTGTGGCTAAGCCATGTCTCCGCAATATCCTTTCTTCCAGGAGTGCTAGTTCCGCAAGGTTCGCAGGAGAGCTTCTGTAAAGTTTGGAAGGACGAAGACGAGATAATGCCAGAAGTAAAGCTGTGAGGATGGAGCGTGAGTCGTGCTCGGGTAACTCAGTGGTAGAGCACTTGCCCGCGAAAGGCAAAGGTCCCGAGTTCGAGTCTCGGTCCGGCACACAGTTTTAATCTGCCAGGAAGTTTCATGTTTCTGTTCTGTTTATTAAACTTGTGGAGAAACGCTACGAAATTATGCACTGATCTGATATGCGGTGTGAACAATAATAAAACCGACGAACTGCAGGGACGGATTCCTGATTTTAAGTGGAAGGAAAGAGATCCTATGAGCATGTGTCCAAAAATGGACGGTATGCGTGCAACAACAACGTCGTCCCGGAACACAGTACAGAGCTGCATCGCATCCACGTCGCAACTGATGTTCAGAATGTCTTCCATGGGGTTGTAGATGAAAGGGATGGTAGCGGTTGTCATGCAGGATGGACATAATCGTAATTTGGCTTACGCCATGTTGCCAGCTCACTTGCCTGGCGTTTGTACTAGAGTTCGTCTCAACATACCATGGAACCTGGTGCTCCGAATCTGATGTACGCGCAGTCCGCCGCCCCCCTGCACGTTCATCTTTCTGAAAGGACCCATGATCACACAGGCGCACAAAACGGACTTGAAATGTTGTATGCTGTGGTTGGTCTACGTGGGGGTACTCGTTCTGGTACAGCAGTGCTGCCTCTCGACCGTTTCCATCTGCTTGACCGTACACAAACACCATCTCGGCTTGTTCCCGTCATGAATACCGGACCATTCTGCTGTTTATAGAATACTGTGTCAATCGCACAACCTGCAACACACAAGGAACACAAGGTACGTGGTCGAAGAACTGTCGTTCGTCAGCGCCATCTACGTGGCAAGTTGCATTTCCTGACACATGCTCATAGGACCCGTTTTCTTCTATTTCCAGTCAGGAATACGTCCCTGCAGTTTATCGGTTATATTAATGTTCACCCTGTATCTTTTGGATCCAATCATTCCAAAATCTACAAATTAAAATTACGTAAGTAATAGAACCCAGTACGTTGTCCTCGATGGTGAGTGTTCATCGGAGGTGAGGGTATCATGTGGAGTGCCACAGGGAAGTGTGGTAGGTCTGCTATTTTTTTCTATTTACATAAATGATCTTGTGGATAGCGTGGATAGCAATGTGCGGCTGTTTGCTGATGATGCTGTGGTGTACGGGAAGGTGTCGTCGTTGAGTGACTGTAGAAGGATACAAGATGACTTCGACACGATTTGTGATTGGTGTACAGAATGGCAAAATGGTTCAAATGGCTCTGGCCAGTATGGGACTTAACTGCTGAGGTCATCAGTCTCCTAGAACTTAGAACTATTTAAACCTAACTAACCTAAGGACATCACACACATCCATGCCCGAGGCAGGATTCGAACTTGCGACCGTAGCGGTCACGCGGTTCCAAACTGAAGCGCTTAGAACCGCACGGCCACACCGGCCGGCTACAGAATGGCAGCTAACTCTAAATATAGATAAATGTAAATTAATGCAGATGAATAGGAAAAAGAATCCTGTAATGTTTGAATACTCCGTTAGTAGTGTAGCGCTTGACACAGTCACGTCGATTAAATATTTGGGCGTAACACTGCAGAGCGATATGAAGTGGGACAAGCTTGTAAGGGCAGTTGTGCTGGCCGAAGTGACTGTGCGGTTGTGGGCGCTACAGTCTGGAGCCGAGCGACTGCTACGGTCGCAGGTTCGAATCCTGCTTCGGGCATGGATGTGTGTGATGTCCTTAGGTTAGTTAGGTTTAATTAGTTCTAAGTTCTAGGCGACTTATGACCTCAGAAGTTGAGTCGCATAGTGCTCAGAGCCATTCGAACCATTTTGAATGGCAGTTGTGGGGAAGGCGGATGGTCGTCTTCGGTATAATTTTGGGAAGATGTGGTTCACCTGTAAAGGAGACCGCTTATAAAACACTAATACGACCTATTCTTGAGTACTGCTCGAGCGTTTGGGATCCCTATCAGGTCGGATTGAGGGAGGACATAGAAGCAATTCAGAGGTGGGCAGGTAGATTTGTTACTGGTAGGTTTGATCATCACGCGAGTGTTACGAAAATGCTTCAGGAACTCGGGTGGGAGTCTCTAGAGGAAAGGAGGCGTTCTTTTCGTGAATCGTTACTGAGGAAATTTAGAGAACCAGCATTTGAGGCTGACTGCAATACAATTTTACTGCAGCCAACTTACATTTCGCAGAAAGACCACAAAGATAAGAAAGATTAGGGCTCGTACAGAGGCATATAGGCAGTCATTTTTCCCTCGTTCTGTTTTGGAGTGGAACAGGCAGAGAAGATGCTAGTTGTGGTACGAGGTACCCTCCGCCACGTACCGTATGGTGGATAGCGGAGTATGTATGTAGATGTAGATGTAGATGAATTACTTTTTAATGATAAGAGCTGACGTAAAATGAAATTCTGTGTTCCAGTAAAATGTTTTTAAACAATGCATTTAAATCTTATAAAGGTTCATTATTACTTACAAACTTCCAAATAATTTAAAAAATGTAGTATGTGTATCACACAGCAACACATATGAACTGCTATCGAATAAAACTGAAACAGTGAAACGTGCTTGACAATATTGCAGTGCTCTTATTTAGGTATGGAAGAATCCAGTTCAAAATTTGGCATTTACGTACTTTACAAATCTGTGGTACATGGTGGTACAGGATTATCCTCTAGTTCATATTTAAAATCGAAGATTTGTGAAGACCCGCTTGTGTGAGTTGGCACTGTTAATTGAATCAGATCTAGTCATATTACAGGCTTAACCTTAGGATCCGGTGCTGATAAAAATAAGCACAACTGATTTGAAAGGCAAAGAAGGTCGCGGCCCTAGCATTGAAACGTAAGGTGGGGAATCACAATGTTTACTATTATATTTACTGTAGATAATGAGGAAATTACTCACTGTTTGAATAAGAGACATTTGCAAATTAACATGTCGATTTATTACAACTAAATATTTGCAGAACTTTAATCAACGAAAGATACACATGACTTTCGAAATGTTATTTTGCAGAAGCTACTGAGTGGCAAAGTTACAGGAGGAGGATGGAATTTAGCTGCGTGTTCATTCCTGAAACTGTAGGAATGTCTGTGTCGCCACCACACTGATGACAGTGGCAAACGGTCTGTTAGAACACGTTACAAAAGAGTGCTCTGGATCTTAGCATGCACTAATGGACACAAAACTTGCACTGTAACTGCTAATCAGAATCCAATAATCGAACTTCTCTAACATGCCGACGTTGCATGTGTGCTCACCATAATATAATATAATAATTAGTGATGTCGAGGTAACTAGCTGTGAGCCAGTACAGCACTTGCGACGATTTGCTAGTATAGTATGCCGTCGATAGTAGACCCAGTATTAGACATAATGATGTCATGTGTGAACTGTCTTGTTTCGCTCCTCAAGGAGGTCTGTACTGCTTGGTACCCAGGAATGCAGTGTTATTTCTAGCTTGTTCTAAATCTGTCTTCCCATTATCAATCTTTTTGATTTGCAGCTCCTTGTTTTGGCAGTGTTTGCAGTTAAAATTTTTGGATGTGAGGTCCGCCAGTTATGCAAAACACCGTTTTTCTCAGTACCCAAACATATTTCGGCACCACTGTGCCACCATCAGTGGGTTGTCGTTTTTATTTATGCTGCAATGTGAACATTTTTGTTAAATGATTATAAAATTGTGTACATTTTTAGTTCAAACAACAGATCGTTTCTTTTTGTAAATACTTTTACATTTGGTGAGCATGAATTTTCTGGATCACTTTTGCGTTAATTATTACAGGTAGCTTGTCATCTGCAACCAAACGATATTGATGACAAAAGTTTTTTGCTGGGAGTTAACCTATCTTCTAGAATGTAATTTAGTTTTTCGCGATGTTTTCGCGCCTATTTTCGTGTGTATGTGTCTTCTGTGTGCTTCTTAGCTGTGTGTGTTGTCTGTTATACGGTATTCCTATTTGTGTGTAAATGGTGCGTCTTTGCAGATTTTAGTGTATCTATTTTTCGTGTGTGTATGTGTGTGTGTGTGCGTGCATGTGCGTGTGTGTAGACTTTACCTGTTTGTGCTGTTTTTATTTGTAAAGTTCCTTTAATGTGTTAAATAGTGTGCCCTTGCAGAATGTAGTGTATTAGTTTAAGACCTGTTTTCCTTCTGCTATTGTCTTCACTGAAGGCTTAACATCAATTCAGCAGTGTTATTTAACAAAGAGGAATTATAGTGCAAGGCGGCCTGATATCAGTGCCTCGTCTGGCCGGCTTCTTACAACTTTTATTGGATTGAATAGCAGACTTCGTGTAGAAGATGAATGTGATATTGAGGAGTAGAAACGAGAGCAGCAATTTGCTTAGCATCAGGATTGGAATTATAATAGCTGTCGAAGAAGTGAAACAGTTTTCCTTGGATTGCACAGTATGGCCAAAGAAAAGAAGATATCGGAAGTAAATGGAAGGAAGGAAGATTACGGTTTGAAGTCTCATCGACGTCGAGACCGTTAAAGATGCAGTACATGCTCGAACAGGGCGCGAATACAGATAAGGAAACAGGCCGTTCCCTTTTGAAACGAAGCGTACCGAACTTCGCTTTAAGTCATGTAGGGAAACCTCCTGAAACCTAAATCTGGATGGCAGGAGGCGATTGAACAACAATTCTCTTGAATACGACTCCGCAGTGCCATTTCGCTCGTTTAGGTGATAAGTAAACTGTCTGGTAGGAGAAGTAGAGGAAAAACTGTAAGAGCCCTTAAGAACGAGGATATATAAAAGAGGTTATAGAAGATGCTGTGTGAAGTAGTTATTTAGGAAAGACAGTGTAAGCTCGAGGTAAGGAATGAAGTCGACGACTGAAGGCTTGAAGCAGAAAATAGCATGAGCGTTGTTGAATAGTCTTCATACTGCTCTTAGATTGATCCATGTGCATTTGCTTTGTAATTTGATGTTGAAGACTCGGTTGAAAGGAATACGTTTTCTAATCATTCCAGCAGGCGTGACAACGATGAAAACAGTTCCGTGAATAATTTTTAGCATTGAATTTTTAAGATGTAAAATAAGTGTAGGGAGCATATTTTTGAGAAACTAAACTAAATAGAACTTTAAGCTTAACCATAGTCATAGCGTAGATCATCACGATTGACGATTTTCGCTTATAACATGCAAAATGGAAAACTGAAGCCGATCATGCTTTTTTTAAATTCTCCTAATGTCCCTGCAGTGATTAAATATTTATAATAATTACCATTTCATATGTATTGTATAATACGACATCATATGTTGTCACACAGTCTTGAAAGTACGAAGTCCAGCCGTTATGCTAGAAAAATTATCGGCCACTCTGTTCAGCTTCTGCCGCACGGCTACAGAAAGCCGAAAGCATCAACGTATGCCGTCGAAATTTTCCGTAAAATTGTTGTTTGAGCATGCATCTCCAACAGCGTACCCGTTTTTGGGATGCATCTGCTAGGATAGAATGTTTCCAGCGTGGCGCAGATATAAGACACGTTTCACAAAAACTATTTTTATGCGATCATGTTTGACATTTTATACGATGACTTGTGCATTTATGGCTCTGAGAACTATGGGACTTAACTTCTGAGGTCATCAGTCCCCTAGAACTTAGAACTACTTAAACCTAACTAACCTAAGGACATCAAACACACCAATGCCCGAGGCTGGATTCGAACCTGCGACCGTACCGGTCGCGCGGTTCTGGACTGTAGCGCCTAGAACCGCTCGGCCACCCCGGCCGGCTACAGCGCTCTACCCTAGTATGTCTTGTGAAAACCTTTCCATCTCTGCATACCTCCAACAGCCTACATCTATTTGGACCTGCTTATTTGAATCAAGCCTTGGTGTTCCTGTAGAATGTTTAACCCCTCTGCCGGCCGGGGTGGCCGAGCGTTCTAGGCGCTACAGTCTAGAATCGCGCGACCGCTACGGTCGCAGGTTCGAATCCTGTCTCGGGCATGGATGTGTTTGATGTCCTTAGGTTAGTTAGGTGTATGTAGTTCTAAGTTCTAGGGGACTGATGACCTTAGAAGTTAAGTCCCATAGTGCTCAGAGCCATTTGAACCATTTTAACCCCTCTGCTACCCTTCTATCCATTACCAAATTTACGATTCCTGATACGTGAGTATGTACTATATCAACCGATACCTTGTTTTAGAGTAGTTGCGCCACTAATTTGTATTTTCCTCAGTTCCGTTCAGTACCTTCTCATAAGGTATCTGATAAACCCCTGTGATCCTCAACATTCCTCTGTAGCATGGCATCTGTCATGAACGTTTCACTTCCGTACAAATCTAAATTCCATGCAAATACCTTTAGAAAAGAATTCCTAACATTTAAAATTATATTTGATGGTAACAATTTTTTGTTTTTCAGAGGTGATTTTCTTGTTATTGCCAGTCTGCAGTTTGTAGCTTCAGTTGGTTATTCTGCAGCTCAAATGGCAAAACTCATCTACGACTTGCAGTGCGTCGTTTTCGAGTCTAATTGTCTCAATATCGCCTGATGTAACTAGATTGCAGTCGATTACTCTTAATGTACTTTCGTTGCTACTCAACTTATAACACGTTTTCAAGACATAATGCATCTGTTAAAACGACCTTTCTAGTTCTCTGCCGTCTCTCGTCGAATTACAATGTCAAGGGCACACCGCAAACTCCCCCTGAACTTTGATCTCTTTGACAAAATTCTCCTCGGTCTCTGTCACAGCGTGCTCAGTTTAAGACTGAATAACTTCAGGAACAGGTTGTAGGCCTGTCTCACTGTCTTCTCAAATATCGCTTCTTTTTGATGTTGTTCGACACTTACAACTGCAACCTGGCTTCTCTACAAGTTATAGATAACCTTTCACTCTATATATTTTAATTCTGATACCTTAGAATTTCAAAAGCTTCCCCTAAATTTACAAATGCTGTAAACATAGAGTTGCTTTTTTCAACCATTCTACTAAGACGAGTCGTGGAACCAGTATTACATCGAGGAACGTGTTGTGATACGGTAAAGAAGAGGATAACAGTCGCTGCAACGGCTGCCTCATTTGCTCCGCTATTACTGAAAATTTGTGGAACTGCGTAGAAAAATGGGTACGTGGGCTTTCCGGCCGTGGTACTTCCGACCGTTTTGTGGCTGCCGCAGGTAGAATAGGACTTCCGGCCAAAGAGTTTTGCACCGTGTTTCTCCCGCTCAGAGCTGATTTACGCCAGTCGTTCACCAGCAGCAGATGTGTTGTCACCGTCTGTCAGTGTTCACGCAGACAGCCTTCATTTCTGTCTGGTTTCATAGGCTTAATCCACCTCAGTTCTATACAGTTTGATTAACGGAAATAATTACGACGAAGCGGAAGCCACGTCTTCTCAATAATCGCCGCCGGATGCACAAAAATGTGATAACTATAAAAACTGGCTGTGCGTTAATTCCGAAAGAAGTACCGAGGCCTTTGAAAAATTGCAAATGGCAGGATCGTGACTGACCAGTCACATTCTTGCCCACCTGACGAAGCAGATGTACAGATTATGAAACTAATGCATAGCTGCAGGGAACACGTTCACGAAGAAAAGACAGTGTCTGTTTTCCAGATTTTTAAGGAGGAATTTCAAGATTTTGGAGCTAAACGTTTATATTTATTGGTAGATATGCCATATCGTGAGAATTTCAAGATCGTATTGCATAAAGCAAGAAGGGAATCTATTGGGACGACCTTGGCAGTAGCTCGTAGATTCAATTGAGCGAAGACATTCAGAAATTACGCGTAAGTGAAGGTAATAGTTTTTTAAAAACTGACGATGGGTCTGTTGCTCACAAAAGAATCTTCAGTTTGGTTCTGAAGAAGCGGAGAAAAATCTGTGTTTAAATCGAGCTGTTCTTTTGGACGGGACATATGACGGTTGTTCGAGCAATACAAACAGCTGTACACCATAAATGTTTACATCGGAAGCACTGATAATTCCCGTTTTATTCGTTTTTTTCCGAAACAAAACTCAAAAAGAATATAAAAGACATTTTTCTGAACTGAAAAATAAGATGCCTGGGTGGTTACCGAAAACTACAAAGCTAGACTTTTAAATGGTTAAAATTGAAGCTATGACAACAGTGTTCCCCGAAACATCCCTTTCCAGTTGCAGTTTTCACTTCAGCCAATATCTGTGGAAGAAAATACAGGAACTGCGATTAACAGAGGTATACAAGGAAAGAGAAAAAGTCCGATTGTTTTGCCGCCTGTGCCCTGCAGTGACACATATTCCTACAAACAGTGATAATGAATCGTGGATGGTAATAATGGAGGAAATGCCTAGTGGAGAAAGGCTCATGAAACTCGCAGGCTATGTGATCAATCAATGGATGGAAAATCCCAGAACACCAGTTTAAATGCGGAATGTATTTAACCAGCGGTGCTGGATCACGAGAGCTGTCGTGGGCTGGCATAGGAAGCTAAACTTCTCGGAAATCAAAAACATCCGAACGTATAAATTCTGATTAACAAGCTGAATGAGGAAGCAGTAAATGCTATATTTGAAACTAGCTGACAAACCCAGCATTGCCCATGTATTCATTTCGTCAGTTTTCTATTAAAAACGAAAACAAAAAATGAAGTATGTTTGTAGTGTAATATCCCTGACAGTTTCTGTGCGCTGCGCGCAGCTGCTTCGCGTTTCTAAAACGCGATTTTGTAAGGGAACGCCTCTTCATAGCTCCACAGACGGCGACTGTTTTCGCCTACAGACTTTGCGCTTCACAGGTGAAAGCTGTCAAAACCGCTGCCAGGTTTCAGGAATTTCCTCAAGTTGACTAGACTATAGGAGTGTCTTAGTAACAAAGAAAAAATGTATTAAAACCTCATGGCTGATGTGGCATTTTTTCTCTCAGTGTTTACGACGTAATATTTCTGGAACTATGTGACGCACAATAATATATCTGTGCTGGTAAATTCAGTGGCATATGTAGACACTGTCTACGAAACAAGTTGTGAATAAAATCAGTAGTAAAGGAGTAACAAATTAAAACGTCACCCACAATGCGGTAGCATGCACAATGCGGCAGCATCTCAGTGCTTACGACGTCATATCTCTTGAACTATCATACTATGACATATTTGATATGTACATCTGCGACATATTAGACACTGTCTGCGAAGTAAGTTGTGAATAGGGTTAGTAGCACACCATTAATAAAGTTAAACGTCATATGCAATGCAGCAGTTTTCCAAGCATCGCATTGTTCAAGGCATCCTGACTCCTGAACTATGATAGGTATCTGGTTCTTACCCACATAGCGATTGTTGCCTGATAGTAAGGAATATGTGTACTAAGTTTGGTTGAAATCTGTTCTGTGGTTTACGGGGAGATAGTGATCGCACTCATAAACACACACACACACATTTTCACAATAAGTTTCTATTAAAAAGGATTTCATCTACAAACGAGAAGAAAAAGATATCTAGATCCTGACAAAAGGTTAATGAGCGTGCTGCCTAGATAGATTTAAGACGTCTAAAATCTCTGGATTTCTTACGTAAAAGTGAGCAATAATTTAAAATTCATAAAATAAGACAAGAAGTATAACCAATTGCTGCAGTGATGTTATACAATGAAGAAAAGTAAAAATGAAAAAAGTAATTAAAAATAAAAAATAATAATAATTTAAACATTGCTCTGTACTACACAGAAGCGCCAAAGAAACTAGTAGGCATGTGTATTGAAATGCAGAGATATGTAAACGGGCAGAATACGGCGCTGCTGTCGGCAACGCCTATACAGAACAAGTGTCTGGCGCAGTTGTTAGGCAGCTTACTGCTGCTACAATGGCAGATTATCACGATTTAAGTGAGTTTGAACGTGGTGTTATAGTCGGCACACGAGCGTTGGGGCACAGCATCTCCGAGGTAGCGATGGAGTGGGAATTTTCCCGTACGACCATTTCACGAGTGTACTGTAAATATCAGAAATCTGGTACAACATCAAATACCCGACATCGCTGTGGCCGAAGAAGAACCTGCAAGAACGAGAGCAACGACGACTGAAGAGAATCGTTCAACGTGACAGGAAGTGCAACCGTTCCGAAAACTACTACAGATTTAAATGCTGAGCCATCAACAAGTGTCAGCGTGCGAACCATATAACGAAACACCATCGATATGGACTTCGGGAGCCGAAGGTCCATTTGTGTACTCTAGATGACTGCACGACACAATGCTTTACGCCTCGCCTGCCCCCGTCAACACCGAGACTGGAGTGCTGATGTCTAAAAACATGTTGCCTGCTCGGACGAGTATCGTTTCAAATTGTATACAGCAGATGGACGTGTTCGTGTATGGGAACAAACTCATGAATTCACGGACCCTGCATATCAGTAGGAGACTGTTCAGGCTGGTGGAGACTCTGTAACGGTGCGGGGCAAGTGCAGTTGGAGTGATATGGAACCCCTGATAAGACTAGATACGACTCTGACAGGCGACACTTACGTAAGCATCCTGTCTGATCACCTGCGCCGGCCAGAGTGGCCGAGCGGTTCTAGGCGCTTCAGTTCGGAACCGCGCTGCTGCTACGGTCGCAGGTTCGAATCCTGCCTCGTGATGACTGGATGTTGTGTGATGACCTTAGGTTACTTAGGTTTAAGTAGTTCTAAGTCTAGGGGACTGATGACCTCAGATGTCCCATAGTGCTCAGAGCCATGTGAACCATTTTTTTGATCACCTGCATCCAATCATGTCCGTTCCGACATACCAGGGCAATTCCAGCAGTAGAATGCGACAACCCTCACGTTCAGAATTGCTACAGGGTGACTCCAGGAACACTCTTCTGAGTTTAAACACTTCTGCTGGCCACCAGACTCCCCAGACATGAACATTATTAGGCATATTTGCGATGCCTAGCAACGTGCTGTTAAGAAGCGATGTCCACCCCTTCGTACTCTTACGGATTTATGGACAGCCCTGCAGGATTCATGTTGGCAGTTCCCTCCAGCACTACTCCAGAAATTAGTCGAGTCCATGCCACGCCGTGTTGCGGTTCTTTTGCGTGCTCGCGGCGGCCCTACTCGATGTTAGGCTGGTGTACCCGTTTCTCTGGCTCTTCAGTGTATATGTACAGCCAGTCCTTAGCCTGGATTAAATGTGAAGGGACGTTGTTATTACCGAACGGTCGACGGAGTCTCCCCTCTCTAGCGACTTCCTTTGGGTGTCGGAAAACCCACGGCAAAGATATTTCTAGTCGAAAACACCATGCTGAGGTCACAGGTCGCAATGCACATAGTCGGAAAGCCCACAACACGGGAAAAATTTGTTACGGGCTGTTGTGTGGCGGCTGCGGCACTCGGACAGCTGCTGAGCACGCGCGTGGCGGGCAGACCCGCGCCTCGGAATGTGGGCGCCCGTTTCTCCCGCGGGCCTTTCTCCGCTTCCGCGCTTTCCCACCCGCTTTTGTCTGGCGGCGCGCGGTGTTCCCCCAAGCAGCCGCGCTGTCAGCTGGCCGGTGTATTGGGCAGGTGCCGGTCCCCCAGAGTCCTCGCCCTGGTTTCGCCAGCCTTGCCCCCAGAACGGCCGGCCGTGATTCACCCGCTGGTTGCTGCAGGCAGGCCGCCGCCTCGACCACTCCACAGGTTCTGCACGCGGATATACGGGGTGTTACAAAAAGGTACGACCAAACTTTCAGGAAACATTCCTCACACACAAATAAAGAAAATATGTTATGTGGACATGTTTCCGGAAACGTTTACTTTCCATGTTAGAGCTCATTGTATTACTTTTTTATTACTTCTCTTCAAATCACATTAATCATGAAATGAAATCACACAGCAACAGAACGTACCAGCGTGACTTCAAACACTTTGTGACAGGAAAAGTTCAAAATGTCCTCCGTTAGCGAGGATAGATGCATCCACCCTCCGTCGCATGGACTCCCTGATGCGCGGATGCAGCCCTGGAGAATGGCGTATTGTATCACGGCCGTCCACAATACGAGCACGAAGACTCTACATTTGGTACCGGGGTTGCGTAGACAAGAGCTTTCAAATGCCCCCATAAATGAAAGTCAATAGGGTTGAGGTCAGGAGAGCGTGGAGGCCATGCAATTGGTCCGCCTCTACCAATCCATCGGTCACCGAATCTGTTGTTGAGAAGCGTACGAACACTTCGACTGAAATGTGCAGGAGCTCCATCGTGCACGAACCACATGTTGTGTCGTACTAGTAAAGGCACATGTTCTAGCAGCACAGAGAGAGTATCCCGTATGAAATCATGATAACGTGCTCCATTGAGCGTAGGTGGAAGAACATGGGGCCCAATCAAGACATCAACAATGCCTGCCCAAACGTTCACAGAAAATCTGTGTTGATGACGTGATGGCACAATTGCGTGCTGATTCTCGTCAGCCCACACATGTTGATTGTGAAAATTTACAATTTGATCACGTTGGAATGAAGCCTCATCCGTAAAGAGAACATTTGCACTGAAATGAGGATTGACACATTGTTGGATGAACCATTCGCAGAAGTGTACCCGTGGAGGCCAATCAGCTGCTGATAGTGCCTGCACACGCTGTACATGGCACGGAAACCACTGGTTCTCCCGTAACACTCTCCATACAGGGACGTGCTCAACGTTACCATGTACAGCAGCAACTTCTCTGACGCTGACATTAGGTTTATCGTCAACTGCACGAAGAATTGCCTCGTCCACTGCAGGTGTCCTCGTCGTTCTAGGTCTTCCCCAGTCGCGAGTCATAGTCTGGAATGTTCCGTGCTCCCTAAGACGCCGATCAATTGCTTCGAACGTCTTTCTGTCGGGACACCTTCGTTCTGGAAATCTGTCTCGATACAAACGTACCGCGCCACGGCTATTGCCCCGTGCTAGTCCATACATCAAATGGGCATCTGCCAACTCCGCATTTGTAAATATTGCTCTGACTGCAAAACCACGTTCGTGATGAACACTAACCTTTGATGCTACGTACTGATGTGCTTGATGCACTGTAGAGCAATGAGTCGCATGTCAACACAAGCACCGAAGTCAACATTACCTTCCTTCAATTGTGCCAACTGGCGATGAATCGAGGAAGTACAGTACATACTGACGAAGCTAAAATGAGCTCTAACATGGAAATTAAGCGTTTCCGGACACATGTTCACATAACATATTTTCTTTATTTGTGTGTGAGGAATGTTTCCTGAAAGTCTGACTGTACCTTTTTGTAACACCCTGTATATAGGGTGTAACAGAACAATATGGCCAGGCGTTCAGGAAACGCTCCTCTTACACACAGGAATTAAATGTATTATATGGGCGGGCATCCTTGTTATAGCTCATCTTCTACTTCTCTTCATAATAACATTAATCATGGAAACGCAACTAGTCTGAACCATTCTTAACAAACGGAATGCAAAAGGGTGTGCTGAATAATTCAAACAATGTTGGAAGAAGAAAAAACTTATTGACAAGTGAGAAATCGCAGTGGAAATCCCGCCAAGGTTCAGTTTTGGGTCCATGCCTATTCCTTATTATGTGCTGCTGAGTATCCTCACGAAATTGTGCAATCGAGCCAATGTTCGAGCCGGAATTGTTTGTGATTGTTGGGGCCTCATGTTCTTCCACCCAGGCTCAACGTGGAGACTGAAGATGGTTTCTTAGAGAGTAAATGCTTTTACGAGCTTGACAAAATGTTCAAATGTGTGTGAAATCTTATGGGACTTAACTGCTAAGGTCATTAGTCCCTCCACTAACAGTTAATTCGTTCAAAAATCATCACTTTGCGCACTCAAAGTATGATCTTTTTATTGCGCGACTAAAAGGTCTTAAATGTAGCAGGTATTGCTACATCAATTGATCACAGTCACTGAAGAAAATTAAGAATAATATCACTTATCTTGTATTTGCAATCCAACGACGATCTCGCTCTGGCCTTGCCTCGTAATTAGAAATGTTGTCAAGGTAGCAGGACTATCGCTGTTGGTCCGAAAGGCACTCGGATGTTAATTACGCCGACTTGAAGAACTTACGAAGACAATCTTTCAGGATTAATTTGATGATTTATGTTTTGCATTGTAATGTGCTTTATACTTTTTTAAACAATAGTCACTTGAAAATAGTTCTTGACACACACTTTTCATAAAAATTCACATTTATTAAACTTTTTATACTTTCGCTTGTTCAAAACATTACATCATCATACAATTTCGCAGCCGTTACTGATCTTAATAAAATTCACAACATTTTTCATTGTCCACAACTCAGACTCATCATTTCATTTCCAATACAAAGTCAAGACTGTTCATATTGAACACAAAAACTTGACTACTCTGTACGCTTCCGCGCCAAAAGTCACAGGCCAGCATCAAAGAGAGCAATAAGTACAAAGATATTCACACTAGATATTATATCCATTTCAACATCTCAAAATATCGACGTACATACATATAAAAATGAAACCAAATTTGAATAGAGTGAGAAATATGAGACATTACGTAGAAAAATATTCATTAATCTACGGTATCGAAAAATAGGGTTGGCGGGTGGTAATGGTTTCGCAAATAAAGAACCATTACAAGCTCCAGCTCATTTCAGTGTTAATGTTGATATACTTCTAAATAATAGATACCGTGAAATGTGGATAAACATAAGTGGACCATTTCTTTGGCCTTCACGCTCTCCAGACCTAAATTCAGTAGACTTTTAACGGAATTTGATTCTATTGGAACCGTTGTGCACAGCGAATGCAGTAAAGTTAAAAAAAAAAGGAAAAAGAATTCAGCAATCAGTCGCAAATCCAGTCTATCATACTATTTTTGTTGCAGATCTACATTTCACCTATTGAATAACTGTCTTCAAGGCATTTAAATCGAGACATATAGACTCGTAAAGCTTTTGACCACGTGTATTATTACATGACTTTAGGACGTACATTGCCAGATTCTGGCCGTTTGAATCTGGAAATGTAAGTCCTAAAGTCGTATAATAACATGTGTGGTCAAAAGCTTGACGAGTCTATACACCTCGATTTAAATGCGCTGAAGATAGCTATTCAATAACTTGTAATATTATCCTCCCACACATCACTATTAAAATTCTCTGTCTCTGCTCAAGTTTCCAAAGCTTCAAGAGGCGTAAGATACACAAAAGAAAAACCTTTTACTTAGCTTCATTATCTCGTTGTTGTTGGCTGCAGTTCTCGCGTCTAAAGGGTACAGTCTTGAGGCTGAAATTCAGATTTTGTAGGTTCCTGTTGATCTGAATAATGTTTGAAAATTTGCCTGTATTACTCTTGAAATTTATTCTTTGTTACATTTTTCAATATCACACAGTCTTTACTATTTCCACTTCAGAATTCAAATTCACATTGTTGTTGACAAGATTAGAACTAAGTCTGCTTCCATCAGAGGTATGGCCACTATTACTAACATTCTGCGGCACTCACAATATTCCAAAGAGTTTAGAAAACAAAAGAGTTTAAAAACTTTCTTGAGAAAAAGAAGAATGTTCAAGTTATATCATTATTTTATAAATAAGTCCAGAAATAAATTTAATAATTCACTTTCAATTTTCCAATTAATAATATGAATTTTAGTATGTCAGAAATTTCGTAACTTCAAATATATGTAAAATACGAAAAATTTTAGCTGTAATTACAGAGTATAACAAATTAATTTCATTTTATACATTTTAGTCTGAAATATAATACATTGTATACAAAATCACATGAAATTGTTTTAGTTAAACGGCTGAGATAATGATCACCCACGCAAGAATCGATAGTATAGATGGTATCGACTATTTCTATATAAAAAAAGGCAACGTTAGAAAAGAGTGTCCCATTACAAGCTGAAGGCTAGATTGGCAATAAAGACAGAGAATAAATTTGCTACTTATTGCTGAATTCCTACTTTTAATTTTTTGTTTTTTATTTATTTTAAATTTACTTTAGTTTTTTCAGTGGAGAGTCTTTGAGTCCGTATTGTCCAAGGCTGTGAAACAATACGCAAAACTTCTCACTACTCCGAAGTCAACAGTGTTATTAGAGCCCTGCAGCACTTCAGTCACTTGCAAAAAGATTCCGACGTGCGACCAATGGGCTGGAATATGTACACACCGCCCGCACTGCCTTCTCCCAACTCCCTCCATAATGTCTACGCAACGGAATGGGAATACAGTTCAACGTTAGTAGGTCAGAAAAGACATGCAAAGACATATGCAGAAATTCCCTAAAAACAAATGGAGTTAACCCTCGCCAAGGTTTGCTCAGCTAACCTCCACCCAGATAAAGACTTAACGTTAGGTATCAGATGCCTCTTCCTATCGATGGCTTGCACGCTCTCTAAAAGGCAACATTTGCCTAGAAAACCGGAAAAGGGCTAAACAGAATTCACGCCCATCCACATGACCATGCTTCTTATTCTAGTAGTCCATTTACATTTGAAAAATAACTTTAAAACTCCATGTGTTTCCTATAGCTCCCACGACTTGTCTTCTCAACTCATCAAGGGCTCCCAGCCGACTTCCAAATACACGAAGCTCAGAAACGCTCCCCGGTATTATTTAAACATTCATACCTTTCAGATAACCAGCCTTCCGAGCGGAATGCAGACACATCAATCGGCCGTTTCTGTTAACGCTGATCGCACTTGCTGTAAGGTGCTGCTTTCTACTGGGACTTCCAGAAGTTTGTGTCCATCGGATGTTGAGAAACACTGACCATCACGGAAAGTCACAACGTTTAGCTAAGCAGACTCCAGCCACAAGTCATTACGAGAATTAGGGAAGGAGTGGACGATCACTTCTCCCGAGACCGGTCTTCAACAGCAATGGAAAGGCACAGAGGTGACATCCGGCAACTGATACGTCACTGTCTTACAACCAAGGTAAGCCTCCCAGAAACCTTGTTCTGAACCAGGGAATTAGAACTTTTATTAATATATGCTAGCTGAGTAGCCAGCATTGTCCGGATATATATTTACTCCTCTCTTCTATTACACTATCTCCTTTTGCCCCTCTCCCTGTCCATCTCGTCCTCCGTCATTCTCTGCCAATCTCCTCCTCCCATCTCTCTCCCCCAACGTTTCCACCCCCACTCTCTCTCCATCTCCTCATGCCACTCTCTCAGTCCATATCCTCCTCGCCCTCTGTCCATCTGCCCCTTACGCCTCTATCCCTCTCCCCACTCTCTATTTCCTCATCACCCCTCTATCTTCCCCTCACCCCTCTAAATCCATTTCCTCCTTTTTCTCTCTTTGTCTGTCTCTTCTGCTCTCTTTCTGTCCATCTCCTCCTCCCCTCTCTCGCTGCCAATCTTCTCCTCATCCTCTCTCTGTTCATCTCCCTATCTGTGTCAATCTCCTCCTTCCTCATCCCTGTCTGTCCATCTCATCCTCCCCACTTCTCTCTCCACATTGTCACCCTCATCCCAGTTGAAGGTTGTTCGTCCTATGCTTACCTCCACAGTATTGCCTGTGTACGCACGTACCACATATATTTTATGCACTTTTTTACACACACACACACACACACACACACACACACACACACACACACACACACACTCACTGACGAGCCAAAACATTATGAACACAACCCACCGCGACGTTGGATGCAGTCTGGTGGTGATGCGGGCACGTGACGTATGAAAGCGGAGCAGACGCGAACTGGGTGTCACCTTAGCGAAGATATGGGCAGCAAACGGGGAAATCCAACGAGATAAGCAAATTTGACAAAGGGCAGTTTATTATTACGCACAGCCTGTGAACGAGTATCGCGAAAACGGCGAAACTGGTCGAATTTGCACCTGCTACTGAGCATCTTCGAAAAGAGGTAGGTCGGTGAAACTACCTCTTGGAGCTAATGGTGGGACAATGAAACTATCTCTACGCCCTAAATGGTTGGGCGTCTACTACTTTTCACAGAATGTAGGGTTCGGAGGGTTGTCTGCTCTGTAAAGTGGGATAGATTGTGATCTGCGGCATCTCTGCCGAAAGAGCACATGCATGCACAAGTGTTTCGGAGCACACCGTTCACCGTAAATTGTTGAACATGGAGCTTCGCAGTAGACCATCCCTACGTGCTCGCATGTTGTCACAACGACAGCGTTAATCACGATTGTGCGGCGGTGCGGGGTTTGTCTCCTGTGTGCTGTGCAGGCTGCAAATTAGAAATTTACTTACCTCAGAACGGCGTCTGCCCGATGTCCCTTCAGTCGGCAGCATAGATACTTACAAGATGATGGAAAAGCAGCGTTGATAAAAAAATACCATCTAATATCTACAGTTACTCAGGCCGCGCAACTCTAGTAATGAAATAAAGTTCTGTAGAAAAACTGTCAATAAAAAATTTATCGGGCAGTAAGATAATGGATTGGCTTCTGGAAAATAATGTCAGAAATTTCCACACAAAAATGTTTATTTGTTCTTGTAACCAAAGAAACGGCACTATTCAGTCCACATTTATTCTCGTCAAGTTCACAATTCATACACTCATTTCGCATGCACAGCAGCCAGAAATCTGTCCAAATCCGACCCAAGTTAAACAACGTTTCCACAGTCATTAATTCCACCTCTAACATGAGTTATTACATTCGGTCCTTCTGGTGGATTTTAAAAAAGAAATTGCTCGCCAAAAATGCTCAGTGGTTGAAAACTGAAACGTGCCACACGGATCCTACGAAGGCCAAATTTTCACAGGGGAATATCATTCCAACAATACAGTTCTAAAAGTTCCAAACTTCACAAAACTGTCTGTAACTACATCAGCGTTAGTCATGACACTATAAAACGCGAGGAACTCAATATTCCTTCATTTGAAACATTATTTTGACTGGCACTAGTAACATGACCGTCCGCGTTCAAAGCTAGCGAGCGACTCCTTTCTTGTGGCCTCACTCCCAGCATAACTATCAGGTAACGAGCGGGAACCGTCTCAATTCTGATTGGCTGATCATACTCGTTGCCAATCAGAATGCTCGCTCCTGATCATACACGCGCCAAAACTGGCCTGCACCAATCCTTATCCGGCTCCAATACTGCGGGCTGTATAGCAACGAATGTTATCGCGCATTAACTCGCGACGTTACAGATTGCAGTTGGCATGGGACCATCGGCATTCGATTGTCGATCAATGGAAACGAGTCGGCTCTCCGGGAGAATCACTTTTTTGCTTCACTAGGTCGGTGGTCGTCTCCACAACCGCTGTCATCGGGGTGAACGGCGACTCGAAAAGTGCAACGCGCCACGGACGCTGGCGCTTGCGAGCAGTTTTATGCAAAGGGAGACACACATATTCCTGCATTTGCGTGGGACCTAAGATAGTAATCTAAGGAACTCGGACAGCTGCGAACCACCTGAATCCTTCATGCATGATGTCTTTCCGAGCGGCGTTGCCATCTTTCAGCAATGTAATTGTCCTTGACTTGGAACCAGAACCGTGCTATACTGATTTCAGGAACGTTATAATGAACTCTCGTTGATGTTTCGGCGACCAAATTCGTCTAATGTAAATCCTATGGCACTCTTCTGGGTAGCTGTCGGGCGCCATCACCGCGTACGCCAGTCAGCGGCCCTTTATTTACGTGAATTACGTACATGACCCGTGCGTAGACATCTAATGCCAACAAACTGTCGGATCCCTGATACACAGAATCAGTGATGTATTTCGTTCCAAAGACGGAACAAGCTATCAAGCAGGTGGTCATAATGTTTTGGCTCATCAGTACCAACAAACTGCAGGTACGGATTCCAGACTGGAAACGGTGGAAAGAAGGTCCTATGAATATGTGTCTGGAAATGGACGGTGCGCGTGCAACGACGACAAATCGTACCGGAACAAAGAAAAGAGCTGCATCGCTTCCATGTCACAACAGACGCTCAAAGTGACCCCCGTGGGATGCAATGCACGTGTTTATACGTCGCATCATAGACTGCTGCACTCTATCAAACGTACCTGCCTCTCTTGAAATAGCATCACAGGCGTCGTGAACATGCTTTTAAACGGTCTACATTTCAGAAGCTGACTCAGCATACACAACGCTTTTAAGATATTCCCAGAGCTAAAAATACAGGGGGTTTAAGTCCGTTGATCTAGCAGGCCCTGCTACAGGGCCATTGTGCCTTATCCAACGACCGGGGAAGATGTTGTCGAGGTGTCGGCAAACTGTAATGCGGAAGTGGGGTGGTGTTCCGTCATGCAGAAACTACATAATCTGTCGTATTGTCAAAGGCACATTCTCAAGCAGCCCAGGCAGAGTATTCCGCAGTAAGTTCAGATATGTTCCTCCGTCGAGGCATTGTGGCATAATTACCGGTCCAAATATGTGGTCGCCAGAAATCCTGCCCACACATTGACGGTGAACCAATGCTGATGAGGCGCCTCAATCATTCTCCGCGGACTGTCTGTAGTCCACAGATGACAATTACGCCAACTGATGATGTCAGTTCTGGAAAAGATTGAAACTTCCTGGCAGATTAAAACTGTGTGCCTGACCGAGACTCGAACTCGGGCCCTTTGCCTTTCGCGGGAAAGTGCTCTACCAACTGAACAGGTATGCAGGAGAGCTTCTGTGAAGTTTGGAAGGTAGGAGACGAGGTACTGGCGGGATTAAAGCTGTGAGGGCGGGTCGTGAGTCATGCTTGGGTAGCTCAGTTGGATGCCGGCACGGTAACTCAGCGTGTTCGGTCGGAGGGTTAGCTGCCCTCTGTAATAAAAAAAAAACTGAGTAAATGGATCAACGACGAACTGAAACGGGTGTCTTGCGACGTCCGCCCCGAGCAGATACAAAGAACGAAGACGAACAAAATGAGATTAAAAAAAAAAATTGGTAGAGCACTTGCCCGATAAAGGCAAAGGTGCCGAGTTCGAGTCTCGGTCCGGCACACAGCTTTAATCTGCCAGGAAGTTTCATATCAGCGCACACTCCGCTGTAGAGTGAAAATCTCATTTTGATAAAGATTGCTTCGTCGGTAAAGAGTACTGATGACAGAAATCCCATAATTTTGATGGTCTGCTGCAAAAACCATCGGAAAAAATCCTTCCCATGGAGAAAACTCGCTGCTGATAATCCTTGCACTCATCGCAGGTGACAGGAATGGTAGCGGTTCTCATGCAGAATACACCTAATCGTACTTTGGCTTACACCACATTGGCGAAGGACTTGCCTGAAGCTTGTACTAAGGTCCGTCTCAGTATCCTGTAGAACACGGTCCTCCAAATCTGGTGTACGCACAGTCCGCCGACGCCCTGCACCTTCGCCTGTTTGAAAGAACCTATGATCTCAAAAATTTCGAAAAAGGGCTTGAAGTGTTGTGTGATGTGGCTCGTGTCTGTTCCGATATAGCTGTGCTGTCTCTCGACGCTTCCATCTGCTTGGCCGTACGTAAACATCTGAGTTTGTTGCGATGTGAATACCGGACTATTCTTCTGCTTACAGTATGCTGCGTCAAACACACAGCCCGCATCACACAAGGAACACACAGCACGTAGTCAGAAGAACCAACACACACACACACACACATATACATACACACACACACACACACACACACACACACATATATATATATATATATATATATATATATATATATATGCCGTTACAGCCGAATACACAGCCTACATCACACAAGGAACACACAGCGCGTGGTGAGAAGAACGAACATATACATATGGCGTTACAGCTGAAAACCGGTTTGTGTATTAAATAATAAACATTGTAGACTATTAAACCACTTTGTGTGTGTTTTCATTCATAAAGTAGCAACATACATTAAACACTTAGGCCATCCTCTAAAAATCGAAAACAACATTGAAACTTTGCACAGAATCGGAAAAATTGTAGGAAGGTTACCACGGAAGAAATGGAAACGGTCATTGATAATACAAAAAATGGTGATACTCTTAATGAGGTAACTGAATTCAAAAAAGACTTCTTGAGTGGTCTTCAGCCAGTTCTAATGCAATAGATATAAGATGTACCAGTGTCAAACAAACGACTCGCAGACTGCCAATATGGCAAATGTCGCTCTAAAGAGGCAATAGTGTATGCTGCAAGGTAGCCAGATTGTATTAAATGTGTACTGTTTACATCTAAATATAACCATTTGTACAGTGAATTACATCCAAATCAGTGTCAGACCAAACAGTGCAACAGCGTAAAATACTACACAACAGTTCCGTTAGTGTAACAACATTGCAAATGAAGCTTTCGGACACCAAAATCATAACTGAACAACTGAACAACCGATATCTAAAAGGTGTATCACACGATTATCGCACCGTAAAAACTGATGGGAAACTCTTTGTACACAGTCTGCGGTGTCAGTCAGAAGAAACAATACTACAACAGCAGAACTCATCGATGGACATCGATTTCTGACCACCCAATGCTTCCCTCCCCCCCCCTCCCCGTCCACTCTTCCAAATAACCCAGTAGCCACTCCAGCAGCAGAACAGCGAACAAAACAGTTCCATGTTAATTTAGATTGAGACCATTCATCTTTAAGTAACATTTTTCTATATGCATAAAAGCCTTATGGCGAGCTAAGCATACTTGAAACGCAGTGCAGTATGTCAAATAAAACACAAAATAAATAAATGTGACTGGTATCAGAATAATACAAATTCTTATTCCGCATATTCACGGTTCGAAACTTAGCCAGCATGGCCACGATTAATTATGATTCAGTACATAAGAGATGCTTCGAGAGCCAAGTTAAATACCGAGTATACCTTATTAGAACAATATTACTTTTTTTCTGGGTTCTCCACACTTATTTCTTTCACGGGAATAGAAGCCTATACCATTTATGGTCCGCGTTGTGTAGAAACTGGATTTCTTACGAAGTACGCAGATAAAATAGCTCCATTTTATGCAGTAACGTATGATCACCCGTTCGATAAAAGATCCGCATATAAACACTGATGAACTATGTCTTTAATTATTTTTATCATTTAAACACTGACCTACAGAATTGTCCGTGACAAAGACAACTCAAGCGTAACCTATTCAGTATTACCCACAATATGCAAACCCAGCGCAATCTGAGTGCTACACAGTGACAACATGTCTTCCAATAATTAACACAAAAGAATGGCCCTGAATTGCAAGAAATCCTTGCAATAATAAAAGTCCAAAAAATATGAAATTAAAGAAATATGAAACTACCTCCAACTCTGTTAATTGCCTAAACTCATTTAAATCACGAACCCCATTTTTTTATAAGTCACTTACCTCCCAGAAAATCTTCATAACACGAACTACAGCAATTACAGTAAGCAGCAACTACAGCCAGCTAAATAAAAAGATTCTAACTACTATAAACTCTTACTACTAGGAGGCATATGGTTAGAAGAAGAAGGATATTGTTGAAGAGCAAACAATGTATTCAGAAAATTTTACCTCATTCATGTGTCAACTAGTTACAAAAATTATATTGTTGTCAATAATTCCACTACCCAAATATTACCAACATCCATCCTCATTTTCCTGCGTCTCACTTTACAATGCACGTCCCACCAACACAGAGACTCCACTAAGAAAAAATGTGTCCATGCACTTCTCTATCCACCCGCTAACTGCTAGTCTGTCCAACCATAGAATCTCTTGCAGTGGGCGCTGAGCGCTGTCAGCGATATTAACACAGTCCATAGCGCTGCCAACATACAAACAGGCTACTTACAACTGGGAAGTTACGTAAGTCGCAATAAACCACAAGAAAGCATTTACAGACCCGTATCAGTAACATCGATTTGCAGTAGGATTTTGGAACTTTTACTGTGCTCGAACATGAGGAAATACCTTGAAGAAAATGATCTATTAACACATAGCCATCAAGGATTCGGAAGGATCGTTCTTGTGATACACAACGAAGTAAAGATTGCTAGTCACAAGGAATCTGAACTTGAGAGCAAATTTCTAGATTTCCAGAAATCTTTTAACACCGTTTTCACAACCGTCTTCAAATCAAATTGTCTCGTTTGTCAATTAAAGACATGACGTATGAAAATGAGTCCGTGATCATATTTTTGGCAATTTATTTTACAAGTCAGTGTTGACCACATTTTTTTTTTTTCCATTTCACTAGGAGCGGTTTCGGCCTCTGCCATCTTCAGATCATTAAATATTCTGGTGTAGTATCAACGTCAAACTAAACATGCAGGTACATATTAAGTGAGCACTTACTATGTGATCAAGAAGGACCTGTAAAATAAAGTGTCTCATTTGTATCGTCTCAGTTGTACGACTGGATCTCCGATTTCCTTTCAGGAAGGTCACACTTCACAGAAATTGACAGGAAGTCATCGAGCGCAACATAAGTGATACCTGAGGTTCCCCAAGGAAATTTTATAAGCACTTTGCCGTTCTTCATTTTTACATTCGATTTAGGAGACAATCTGAGACCCCTACTTAAACTGTTTCGAGATGATGCCGTTTACCGTCTAGTAAACTCTTCAGAAGATCACTACGCGTAGTGCGAAAACTGCCAATTGACCCTGAACGATAAGGAGAACGAGGTCGTCCCCACGAGTACTTAAAAAATCTATGAAATTCCGGTTAGACGATAAATGAAACAAATTTAAAGATTGTCGATTTAGCTAATTACTTGGGGATTACAATTACGTACAAGCTGAATGGAACGGTCAGTTAGAAAATGTTGCGGGGAAGGAGCACTAAAGACAGCGGTTTATCCGCAGAACACTTGGAAAATGCAAGAAGTCCACTGAAGAGGCTGTGTAGCGTTGTAGGATCCTTACCAAATGCTATTGATGAAAAACATCGGAACAAGAAGGGTAGCTAATTTTGTATTATCACGAAACAGGGAAAGAGTGTCACGGATATGATTGTGGTGGCAGTTATTAAAACAAAGACGTTTGTCGTTGTCACGTGATCTGTCCACGAAATTTCAATCACCAACTGTCTCCTCCGAATGCGACAATATTTTTTTGAGTTCCGTCTACGTGTGCACAAACGACCGTGGTGATAAAATAAGAGAAGTCAGAGCTCGCACGGAAAGATTTAAATGTTCATTATTTCCACGTTCTATTCGAGATATAGTCTGAAAGTGATTGCGTGTTCCCTTTGCCAAGAACTAAAGCGCGAATTGCACAGTAACCATGTAGACGTAGACAGGGCTTAATTTCGGCCGGAACGCGTTCCGGCGCCTCCCAGAGACTTTTTTTTTCCTTTAACAGTTCATCACCGGAGATTTGAAATAGTACACGGATCAGCATGCCACCACTGGCAACGTGTGCTGCTCTTCCTGTGAGCGGTTTTAATCCCGCCGCGAGCAGCTTTGATGCTGCCGCCATTGTTACTACTATGCTGAAGTTACGTACCGATTGTTCATATGCGGCGACCCGCTGCTTGGTCCGGTCAGGGGCGCCACAGAGTAGAGTTGTGTCGAGGCCGCCAAAAATTACAAACAACAATAGTGGTTTTTCAGTTCAATTTTTACGCGTAGAGTCTAATGTTAATTAAATGGTAAAGACCTTTCTCTTTGGCTAGTAACATAGAACCTACTTCATTATTTTACGAGTGTAAAAGTAAGTCATAAATATTTTTTATTCTATTAGTTACATTTTACATTTAGAAGCGAATTTATTTATTACCTGTATAAATAAAAATTGTGATTTCTTTTTCACTCGCTGTCGTGAAAGTTTCAAATTACAAAATCTGACAGAAGAACATTTAGTCTTTCCCCATGGCAGCGTAACATGCTGTGGGCAGGAGAGGAGAGGAGGAAGATACGGCAGCCTCAGGGTGGGGAGAGGGGGGGGGGAATGTTTTATGTTTATCTTGCATTGTTATCAACTCAGGCACGACGCAACGATCAGCTGCTATGGTACAAAATGCACGCGGAATTAATGTTTCGTGAAGACGTGGGAGATCGGAAGTGTACGAGACCCGGATGGAGCAGGACTTTCTTCATCGTCATTAACCGCTAAATGCTTCGTTGATTAATACTGAACACACGTTCATAGAGCAGCTCGTACAAAGCAGTTGTACGAACGTTGCGGCTGGCAGCATTTGAACACATGATGCCATAGTCACGAAGACTACCGACTTGTGCCAATACGTATGAAGCAGAACTATGGAGCAAAGAGACACTGGTACGGCGGCAGGCGGTGGCAGCTGTTGTTTATATTGGAGCCTTGTGGTGTTACGTTTTTGATTATAAGATATTATGGTTTAAAAACCTGAATTTCAGAACAGTATTTTCTAAAAAATGATTTCTCATTTTAAGTCTTATAACAATAACAAGTCTCTCTCTGCGGGGCCGGCGGGGGCGGGGGAGGGGGGTGGCGGGGAGAACTGGTAGAAGGGGGCGCGTTCTGGCACCTAAAAGTTTAGAAATTTTTAGGAATGGACGGTAGACGTAGAACTCATAAACAACACGGCGGAGAAGAACACGACTAAAGAGAAATAAAAAAAAAATGCTAATAATCCAGGCTTTCCGGTGTGTTGGCAACAGCGCAAGATATGACAAATGATGATGTATTTAGGTGTTTGAAATTTATTTGAATGCAGCAACATTTATTAAGACTGCTACTTTTGATGTTACAGTTAGCAGCGACAGAAGCAACTGTTTGCGAAGTCGGTTCCATCCATACCCTGCGGGAGCTCTTTGACATTATCGAGAGCGGAATAATGGCCCTCCCTTGTGTACTAGCGAGCCGCTGCGGCGCGTGGCAAGGCCGCGCGCCCCTGTGTGGCACGCGCGCACGTGCCGAGGTCAAACCGAGGCGCCCGCCAGGGGGAGTGCGCCACCTTAGCGAACTGCGCATCAAACAAACAACCGCACTCCCAGTAATGGTTCTGCTACGAATTTTCACAAGAGACGGGGCTGAATCTTAACGTAAGGGTGTTTACGAGAGGTAATCGTAAAGTCTTCGTTATCACACACAAAAAATATATGGAAAGAGAGAAATGACACATCACGAAGGAATTATCCAAATGGGACAGAAATCGGCAGATGTGATGAACGTATACCAAACAAATGATTACCATTTCGGAAACACTGCATAATTTATACAAGGGAAAGAGTTTCGCACACCTCTGGGCGTTGTGCAAGCACTTATTCGGCTTGGCATTGATTGATGGAGTTGTTAGATGCTCTCCTGAGAGGTATCGTGCCAAGTTCTGACCACTTGGCTTGTTAGGTCGTCAAAGTCTTGTTGGAGGACGCTGCCCATAAGTCTCCAAACGTTCTCAATTGGCGAGAGATTCGGCGTCCTTGCTGGTCAAGGTAGGTATGGCTAGCACTAACACAAGCAATGGCAAGTCTCGCCTTACGCGGGCGGGTATTATCTTGCTGAAATGTAAAATGGCTTTTCATGAAGAACAGCGAAAAGGGGCTTTGAACATCGCCAAGCTGTAACAGTGCGGCGGATGACAGCCAAAGGCGTTGTGTTATGAAAACATCACTCCTGATTGTAGAGCCGTATGGTAGGTGACTGTTCGGTCGGTATCTCACCGGTTTTTGAGGCGTCTCCAGACACGTCTTCGGCCTAGAACCCGTTTGAGTGCAGTAGAAGTATTTTCAGTGAAGATTCCCGCTTCGAAGTGAGACCTGATGACCAGCAAAGGTGGGTCTGGAGACGTCCCAGACAGCAGTGGGTTACCAACCTGATTGTCGCTGAGGATAACGGTTACCGCTGAAACAACTGGTTATCGCTGAAACAACTGGTTTACTCTTACAGCGGTTCTTTTCGTCTCCATTTTATCCTGAGTGTTAAGATCGCTGAAAATAACTGGTTTATGAAACGATCTGTTACTTCCAACAAGAAGCATTGACTTCAAACAGAGATGGAATTTTTCAAACGAAGATGGAGGAGTAAGAGATCACGAGCAAATACCGAAAAGTGCCGTTAGTCGGAATTGAAATACCAGTTTCGGTTTCAACCGGTCGGTTTTTCCCATGCTTACTGTATCACGCCGTACAGCCTGACAACCAGGAATGATGGGCTGCGGTGCCTTTTCTTTACATAGTAGGACCCTTTCCGTTGTCACCCGCGGCATCCTTACAGTACAACGGTAAGTCGATGACGTTCTACGCCCCGTTTTGTAGCCATCCTGGGCTTACATTTCAGCAAGATAATGCCCGCCCGCACTCTGCTATAGTTTCTACCGCTTGTCTTCGTGCCTGGCAAAGTGGGGTCACCGGAACTCTCCCAACTGAGAACGTTTGGAGCATTACGGGCAGGGCTCGCCAACCAGTTCGGGATTTTGACGATCTAACGCACCACTGGACACAATTTGGTACGGTATCCCTCAGGAGGGCACCAATCAATCAATCAGTGCCAAACAGAATAACCGCTTGCATAAGGGCCAGAGATGGACCAACGTGTTATTTAATTGCTAATTTTGTGAATCTCTTTCTTTTGAATAAATCATCCTTTTTTTTTTTTTTTTTTAATTTCCGTCCCATTGAGATAATTCCTTTGTGTTGCAGTGGTTTTTTTGTCTTACAGTATAAGCAGTTGATTGTTTCTTTACCGGTTCATGTCTGCAGTCCGGATATACACTGAAATCGCTGCACCGCAGTACCGTAGTACGCCGCTAGATACCCAAACCAAAATGGTGCAGCCTTTTGACGAAGTCGAGCATCGTGTGCTAAATCAGTTTACGCGTTTGAAGGGGAACATTGTATGAGACCATGGTTTGATAGCGCAGACGGATCAGATAAGATGAATGACGGTGGACGAATTAGTATAACATCACTTTGTAAAGAACAGGGAATCGAAAGAGAAGTGGAAGTTGCGAGGTTCAGCTTATTTTTAACCTAAGCGATAGAGAGAAAGTGAGAATGAGTTCAGGGTTGTCTTCGACGACTTGTGTGACATTTTGAACATGAAGAAGGTCGCCGCCGTACATTCGGAACCTGCCGGACCGAGGCAGCAACGGAAATGATGCAGGTGTTCAAATGGTTCAAATGGCTCTGAGCACTATGGGACTTAACATCTCAGGTCATCAGTTCCCTAGACTTAGAACTACTTAAACCTAACTAACCTAATGACATCACACACATCCATGCCCGAGGCAGGATTCGAACTTGCGACCGTAGCGGTCGCGCGTTTCCAGACTGAAGCACCTACAACCGTTCGGCCACGACGGCCGGCGAGGAGGAATCATCTAATCTATAACAGAAACAACTGTAAGTCATATTTGTTACCGTAAAGTAAAACACGTAAGTTACGCACTACTGTAAACAATTTAACATTGCATACTTGGCCAAGGGGTTCTAATGGTGAACTGTAACCTTGGGTGTGTACGATAAATGCAAAGATATGCGGACAGTAGACGAATACGACCAGTGACTCTAAGCATGGTTAGTAAATTACCTGAAGAATGCGGAAAAATAGCATCGAACACCAGTGAGATCGCCACAGCGCATGTTGAAACCAAATCAGCTGGCTGCAAAGTACGACGAAATACACTAAAAGTGACAAAAATGACGGAATGGCGACATGCACGTATATAGAAGGGGGTAGTATCGCGTAACAAGGTACAAAAGGGCGGCGCTTTGGCGAAGCTGTTATTTGTTCTCAGGTGATTCATGTGAAAAGTTTTCTGCACGACGAAATTTAACAGATTTTGAACGAGGAATGGTAGTTGGAGTTAGACGCATGATACATTCCGTCGCCGGCCGCGGTGGCCGTGCGGTTCTGGCGCTGCAGTCCGGAACCGCGGGACCGCTACGGTCGCAGGTTCGAATCCTGCCTCGGGCATGGGTGTGTGTGATGTCCTTAGGTTAGTTAGGTTTAAGTAGTTTTCTAGGGGACTTATGACCTAAGATGTTGAGTCCCATAGTGCTCAGAGCCATTTGAACCATTTTTTTTTTGTTGAGTCCCATAGTGCTCAGAGCCATTTGAACCATACATTCCGTCTCGGTAATCGTTAGAAAATTCAATATTCCTATATATACAGTGTCAAGACTGTACCTAGAATTCTAAATTTCAGGCATTACATCTCACCATGGACAACGCAGTGGCCGACGGCCTTCACATAACGTCAGAGAGCAGTACCGTCTGCGTAGAGTTGTCAGTGCTAATAGACAAGCAACACTGTGTGAAATAACAGCAGAAATCAAAGTGGAACGTACGACGAACGCATCCGTTAGGACATTGCGGTGAAATCTGGCGTTAATGGGCTACAGCGGCAGGCGACCGATGCGGGTGCCTTTGTTAACGGCACGACGTCTCCTGCAGCGCCTTTGCTGGGCTCGTGACCGTATCGCTTTGACCTTAGACGACTGGAAAACCGTGGGCTGATCAGATGAGTACCGATTCCAGCAGGTGTTGATAGGGTTCGAGTGTGCCACAGGCCCGACAAAGCCTTGGACCCATGTTGTCACCAAGGCATTGTGGTGGTGGCTCCTTAATGCTGTGAGCTATGTTTACATGGGTCCATCTGAACCGTTAATTGACTGGAAATGATTATGTTCGGGTATTTGGTGACCTTTAGCAGCCATTCATGGACATCCTGTTCCCAAACAACGCCACAATTGTTCGCGGTTCCAGAATACGAACTTGCCGGCCAATAATGGCAGAGACTGCGTGTGCCATCTAGCAAAACTCAACTAACGATGTTAAACAATCTACTACTCTTGCGAATTTTTGTTATTTTCAACCAATAGTGTTCTACGATGTTGCAGTCGTGTGTTATTCCGAATTAATATCTAAGGCTCATTCGCTGCAGCGCAGCGGCGACTACAGACGTCGAGATTTAGGTGAAATGTATTCGCAGTTGCGAATATGGACTACCATCAGAATGGAATGACAACAGTGAAAATTTGTGCCTTACTGGGACTCGAACCCGGATTTCTCGCTTATCGCGAGCGGCCGCCTTGCCATTTGTCTACCCGATCATGAATCACGGCCAGACCTAAACTTACGTCGTCAACCTTATGGCAATTGTGTCGCATTCAAGGATCGATTTCTAGAGAAATACTAACTCCATCACTGATTCCACAGCTTGAATTTTTCGATGTGATAACTAGAGCTTTATGAGTATTGCTCGCAGCGTAGATAACATTAAGACTCTTACATGTATGTCCATTTGCGGTGGTCCTCTCCCGGGAAGTGTAAAACATTTATTTGCAATGGCGCTTTTCGAACTGCTGTAGCGATTTTTTCCTATTCACGTGAGAAATAGTGCTACACAATGACAGGTACGTTTGTTTTTGCTTCATCTTACCATGTATTGTAGTTTTCGACTTTCAGTTCACAGTGAAATCAAGAGAAATCAAAGGACTGTACTATGATTTACGACATGGACCACTGTGGTCCTCTCTGGTGTGCTAGATGAATACCGGATCCTTAGGGCAGAAGCCATTTCCTGGCAACATTTTACCGCCACCGCAGTCGCTTTCTACACTTCTCGCCATCTGTCCTGTCGCACCGCAGCTGCTGTTTAGTGTTTGCTAGCATGGTCCGAAACACTATACGCAAACAGCGATTTATAAACGGGAAGTGCTATCTTTTAAAAGATATGTTCTACATTTGACTTTTAATTGTTTATTTATTGTACAAAATCATGATTTCATGTTCTTAGCCATTCTGAAGTGCATGTTGAAACGTTAAAATATGCCCGATGTATCTGTGACATGTCGTCGTCGAAAATACATAGTTCTAGTCTTACAGATCAGCTGTTGTATTACAGAATACGAGTACATAACCGAGATACAAAATATAGCTGACAATGTGCACCATGCGATATCATTAACGTACAGGGTGGAGTGTTTAGTAGCTAATATATTCCTGTGACCTGCTTTCATGACTTCTTTTCACCCAAACAGAAAATTCTGTATGATTGTGGTCCCTCGCGAAGGAAAGATGGGAAGTATCTGGTTTGACAGCACAACCAGCCACTCGATATTATCTATGTAATCCAAAATATCTGGATATCCATTGCAGTTCATCCACAAAATCACTCTCTTACGTAACAGAATATCCTTTTGCTGATGTTACAATAGTTGTATCTTTAGAAAGGATATCCAGTAAGTTCTGGCAAACTAACGGTGGAGTTTGAGCTCGTTCTTTCACATACAACGTCAGAGGTTGTTGTCAGATTTTAGCGTAATTTTTTTTTGTGTTTTCTGCAGTTCAGATTGAGGCGTGGATAATGCCAGTGTTTGATTTGATTTCTCCGAACTCTGGTGCAATTCTCTCTATTTATTTAACTGCAATATTATCGTAATGATGCAGTAAACGTTCTATTCCTATCTGTTGTCACAGAAGGAAAAATGCTTTATTGTTTAAAATGTTTTGATCAGCACCTGGCTTCTTTCTTGGCATCGACGAAAAAACTGCGGTCTGAGTCCGAAACATAGAAGACAGTCCTCGGCCTTAGAATCACTTTCACCGAGTTTTATTGTCACCGCAACATATTTGCTTAACACCAGGCGTCCTTCGGTCCTTACTTGCTTACCTTTGTGCAACATTGTGCCTCCCCTCCCCATAAAATTAGCGTAAGGAGGGCTATGCGTGAAGCGTTCAGTGAATTCGAAAGTAAAATTCTATGTACCGACTTGACAGAAAATCCTAGGAAGTTCTGGTCTTACGTTAAATCAGTAAGTGGCTCGAAACAGCATATCCAGATACTCCGGGATGATGATGGCATTGAAACTGAGGATGACACGCGTAAAGCTGGAATACTAAACACCTTTTTCCAAAGCTGTTTCACAGAGGAAGACCGCACTGCAGTTCCTTCTCTAAATCCTCGCACAAACGAAAAAATGGCTGACATCGAAATAAGTGTCCAAGGAATAGAAAAGCAATTGGAATCACTCAACAGAGGAAAGTCCGCTGGACCTTACGGGATACCAATTCGATTCTACACAGAGTACGCGAAAGAACTTGCCCCCCTTCTAACAGCCGTGTACCGCAAGTCTCTAGAGGAACGGAAGGTTCCAAATGATTGGAAAAGAGCACAGGTAGTCCCAGTCTTCAAGAAGGGTCGTCGAGCAGATGCGCAAAACTATAGACCTATATCTCTGACGTCGATCTGTTGTAGAATTTTAGAACATGTTTTTTGCTCGAGTATCATGTCGTTTTTGGAAACCCAAAATCTACTATGTAGGAATCAACATGGATTCCGGAAACAGCGATCGTGTGAGACCCAACTCGCTTTATTTGTTCACGAGACCCAGAAAATATTAGATACAGGCTCCCAGGTAGATGCTATTTTTCTTGACTTCCGGAAGGCGTTCGATACAGTTCCGCACTGTCGCCTGATAAACAAAGTAAGAGCCTACGGAATATCAGACCAGCTGTGTGGCTGGATTGAAGAGTTTTTAGCAAACAGAACACAGCATGTTGTTATCAATGGAGAGACGTCTACAGACGTTAAAGTAACCTCTGGCGTGCCACAGGGGAGTGTTATGGGACCATTGCTTTTCACAATATATATAAATGACCTAGTAGATAGTGTCGGAAGTCCCATGCGGCTTTTCGCGGATGATGCTGTAGTATACAGAGAAGTTGCAGCATTAGAAAATTGTAGCGAAATGCAGGAAGATCTGCAGCGGATAGGCACTTGGTGCAGGGAGTGGCAACTGACCCTTAACATAGACAAATGTAATGTATTGCGAATACATAGAAAGAAGGATCCTTTATTGTATGATTATATGGTAGCGGAACAAACACTGGTAGCAGTTACTTCTGTAAAATATCTGGGAGTATGCGTGCGGAACGATTTGAAGTGGAATGATCATATAAAATTAATTGTTGGTAAGGCGGGTACCAGGTTGAGATTCATTGGGAGAGTCCTTAGAAAATGTAGTCCATCAACAAAGGAGGTGGCTTACAAAACACTCGTTCGACCTATACTTGAGTATTGCTCATCAGTGTGGGATCCGTACCAGATCGGGTTGACGGAGGAGATAGAGAAGATCCAAAGGAGAGCGGCGCGTTTCGTCACAGGGTTATTTGGTAACCGTGATAGCGTTACAGAGATGTTTAACATACTCAAGTGGCAGATTCTGCAAGAGAGGCGCTCTGCATCGCGGTGTAGCTTGCTCGCCAGGTTTCGAGAGGGTGCGTTTCTGGATGAGGTATCGAATATATTGCTTCCCCCTACTTATACCTCCCGATGAGATCACGAATGTAAAATTAGAGAGATTCGAGCGCGCACGGAGGCTTTCAGACAGTCGTTCTTCCCGCGAACCATACGCGACTGGAACAGGAAAGGGAGGTAATGACAGTGGCACGTAAAGTGCCCTCCACCACACACCGTTGGGTGGCTTGCGGAGTATAAATGTAGATGTAGATGTAAATCTTCCTCCGCTGCTCTACTTATATTTCACGAAACTGTTTATAGCAATCTAAGAGAGACTTACCTGTAATTGTTGTCATAAGCCACTTTAGGCAGCGGCATGACCACGATTAATGAGATCTATAGTCTCTCTAAGAATCCTCAAATCGCTCATAACTGTTCTTGAATAGCTAGTAAATCATTTGCAATAGTTGAGAATATAATGACTCAAGAGTCTATATCTATAATCTGAAAATTATTGTGAAGTGCATGGCAGCGTGTACGTCCCTTTGTAGCAGTTATTAGGCCTCCTTCTCCTTGCACTCATGTATGAGGAGCGCGAAGAATAATTGCATAAACACTTCTGTGCGCGTTGTTATAAGTCTAATCTTACCTTCGTTTTTTCTATAAGAGCGATACGTATAGGATTGTAATATATTCATAGATTCATCATTTAAGTTGGTTCTAGAGACTTTCTAAGTAGCCTTACAAAGGATAATTAGCGTTTATTTTCAAGCGTCTGCCAGGTGAGTTCTTTCAACATTTTCGTGTCACTCGCCCATGGGTCGAACACCTATGACCATTCGTACTCGCCTTCTGCTTTATTGTTTAAAATGTTTTGATCAGCACCTGGCTTCGTTCTTAGCATCGACAAAAAAACTGCGGTCTGAGTCCAGTCACTGGGAACAGTTTTTTGTTGGAGGGATCTTCGGCATATTATGGTTGAAAGAGGGGCTAACTTAGCTGAAAATTCGCTATAAAACTTGCCATGGAGTCTATCAGGCCCTGGAGCTTTGGTAAATATTTCACTTGTTTCTCAACGCTACTGACGCTGATTTCTATACTGACGAAAAAAATCGCAACACCAAAATATAATTAAATTAGAGAAATTAAATTTCGTGAGTCTAGAGAACATATTTAAATGATTCAAAGATCACAGGTTAATGTAAGCGTGAGATAAGACATTGGAAACGAGAAAAGGTGGTACGGTAATAACCGGTGTAACCGCCAGAATTTTGAATTCAAGCAAGCCAAAGAACATAATTTGTATTGTACAGGTGCCGTATATCAGATTGTAGGATGGAGTTCCATGCCTGATCAATACAGGGACAGTTAATGCTGTTTGTGGATGACGCTGGAGTTGTTGTTCGATGACGTTCCCTATGTGGTCGATTAGAAACAGATTTGGCAGTCGAGTAGGCCAAGGCAACATGTCGACACTCTGTAGAGGATGTTGAGTTATAACAACAGCAGTATGTGGTAAACACCCCCTGGAATGCTATTCATGAAAGGCAGAACAACAGGTCGAATCACTAGACTTACGTACAAATTTGCAGTCAGTGTGCGTGGGATAAACACGAAAGTAAGTGCTCCTGCTGTCACATGAAATTGCACCCAGACCTGTGTCTGACCTTTGTCAAGGTGTAGGGCCAGTGCATATAGCACACAGACAGGTTGGTTGCAGATCCTCAACTGGCCCCCTTCTAACCACCACACAGCCATCACTGGTACCGAGGCAGAACCACATTTCCTCAGGAAACACGACAGACCCCCACCTTGCACTCCATGGAACTCTCACTTAACACCACTGTGGTGCCATATGGCGGTTGTTTGGGGTCAGTGGAAGACACTCTATAGGGCGTCTGCCTTGAAGCTGTCCCTGAAGTAATCGATTTGTAACAGTTCATTGTCTTATTGTGATGCCTACTATTGTGCAAATTATTGCTGCAGATGCAATACGATGTGCCAGGGCCATACGTCGAAAACGTAAAATATGTGAACGACCTATCTGAAATAGGAAGGTGAACTGACACCGTTTGCTGATGATACAAGCAAAATTATTAATCCAATTGAAAATGATACAAATAATGTCTTTGGAAAAGTCATTAATTGGTTTTCTGCAAATGGGCTTGCTCTAAACTTTGAAAAAACACAGTACATCCAATTTTCTGTTCCTTCAATAAATGTAACACATCAACAGAAGTCAGTAGACAGGGTAGAGCATACTAAGTTTTTGGGTGTACATATAGATGAGAATCTTAATTGGAAAGTTCATATTTTGGATCTTCTAAAGCGACTAGGTTCAGCAACTTTTGCAATCAAATTAATTGCCAATTTTGGGGATATAGAAATTAGTAAGCTAACATACTTTGCATACTTTCACTCTCTGATGTCATACGGAATGATATTTTGGGGTAACTCAACATTTAGACGAAAAGTATTCACTGCTCAAAAGAAAGTGGTTAGAATAATGTGTGGGGTTCACAGTCGCACATCTTGTAGGCATCTTTTTAAAACATTGGGAATTCTTACAATAGCCTCACAGTACATTTACTCGCTAATGAAATTTGTTCTCAACAACATGGACCAGTTTAAAAATAATAGTGACATTCATGATTATAATACCAGAAAAAAGAAAGACTTACACTTTCCTTTACTCAACCAATCTCTGGCACAGAAAGGGGTAAAGTATGCTGCTATAAAAATTTTCGACAAATTACCAGATGAAATGAAAAGTCTGACAGATAGCAGTAATAGCTTAAAAAATGAATTGAAATCATATCTCCTTTACAATTTCTTCTATACCATAGATGAATTCTTGAACAGGAATAAATAAATCTATAAATATATGTATTTTGTGCCATATCAGAGAATGGGGTAAATAACTGAAATATTAATCTTTAACTCTGTATTCTAACATATACACAGGGTAGTTCATTGATCGTGACCGGGCCAAATATCTCACGAAATAAGCGTCAAACGAAAAAACTACAAAGAACGAAACTCGTCTAGCTTGAAGGGGAAAACCAGATGGCGCTATGATTGGCCCGCTAGACGGAGCTGCCATGGGGGACCGTACATTTTCGTGACCACTGCTGCCAGCAATCATCTACAGAGGCGATATTTCAGTAAAGTCTTTATGCAGTATCACAGAAGGAACATCCAACTCCTCAAAGCCCTATTACACGACCTCGTTCAAAGTCAGTGAGGTATTGATAATGGCGTCTTTGTCGTCTTAAAGGCATTCTTGAGTAACATAAGCTGACCAGTCCAATCTCAAAGGTTACCAATGCTCACGACCGTTACACCGTGTATTTAAAACAAAGCTGATTTGCATCCTCATAGTGGCGCTTTTAGTACAACGCTTATGCGAGTGGCGTGAAATCTGAATAAAAATCATCTTTCGGATGTAGAAACTTTCGTTTATGTCTCACAGTTCCTTTCTGGTGTTGTGTTTTTTTCCGTCAGTGTATTTCACTTATATTCGCAGTGGTATGAGAATTAAAATGGAGGAACATTTGAACAGTTGAAAACGCAGTTAAGCATTTCTGCTTTTGCTTTGCTATTCTCAGTTTCAGTTTCATCTTTGAGTGACTGGGCACTAACTTCGGTGCTACTAATAGCCTCCACCTACGACCAGAATTTTTTGGGGTTTTGTGAAAGATCTTTCGCTAATTTTCTACTACGGTAGTAGGCGAAGGCTTCACACAACGCGCTCTCCACAGCCAAACGCGTTTCATTCAGTATTTCTCTATTTGTAACTGTATGCTTTGTTTTGCATCTATTATGCGTAGTGTCTGTTTCTTTGGAAGTTTCTTTACAGTGACCATACAATGGAGGGTCAGTTCCGTTTGATCTGTTCTTCTAGGGATATATCTAGCCAGTGATGGTCAACAATTCTTTAAAACTTGAGCCATAGTCCCTCTACATGCTTTTGTCCTGAACTAAAAGTTTCAAGTGCCTCATTCAGATATAGCACTACTGCTTCTTTATTTAGTTTACTAAACGTTTAAATCTTTCTGCTTCTTTTCGTTGCCCATTGTACTTTGATAATCATTGTTTCTTCAACTGCTTCAGAGTCGCTGATGCAAATTTCAGTTTAGACATCCTCAAAGAGATCAGGACTATTTGTTGTGATTAGATCCAGTATATTAACATCACGAGTGGGTTCCGAACTATCGGTTCTAGGTAGTTTTCAGAAAAGGAATGTGCTAATTTTCCCAGGATGTCTTGTCAAGCCCGCGACTAACAAAAATGTAACTATCCCAAGTGTTTGTTAGAAGATTAAAAAGTCTCCTCCAGTGCTTATGGTATGATTGGGGAACTTACATACAAAGGAACTGAAGTTTTCTTTAAAGTCTTCGGTTACATAAGGAGTCGAGTCTGGTAGATGACAGAGGGATACGACTATAATCTTACGCCCAACTCCGACAGTGAGTCTTGGTCAAACACTATAGCATGCGCTTCAGTTTGCTGCTTGGTGTATCTGAGGTTCTTGTCAACTGCGACAAGTGCACCATCTCCACTTCCCATTAACTTAGCGTCTCGATACACGCTTAAATTTTCCTCAGAATTCACACTGATGTCAGTTTTTGGTTTTAATCAGGTTTCTGTATCTAGTAGTATGCGAGCTCCACTGCTTTTTAGGAGTGCTTCGAACTTCGGCACTTTGTTGCGAATGCTTCGCCAGTAAAATTGTAGGATGCAAGTACTCTCGCCTGTGGGAGACAATTCTTAGGAAGTACTGGGTGGAAAGTCACCTAATCTAAGAAACTCTTGTGTGCACTCCACACACAGTCAGCTGCCTAGGTAGCTGTTTCTGATGTGTAGTGCACACCTGACCCATTTAGGACGGCGCTACAACTCTCACACTACGGCGCAAGTTCAGAATGTTGCAGCCTAACTTGTCACAGAATCTTCGTAGTCTCTGCCTCAAGCCTCCACTCGACTCGAAGCCATTGGACGACCACCTATTCTGGAAACAAAGCTATAGATTGTGATCCTCGTTGGCAAGGCTGGTTTTCTCAACCATCTCTGTTTGTCCCAACAACGTGCGACGCAATCTGCAGCTGGTTACGCCATCTTCCCTCAATGGCCACCAGAACAGTCTCCTCAACGTTTTGTGTGAGGTTTCCTAACTTACACACTGACAGATTACACGTGGTGTTTCTTTCTATCCCTTGCTGTCATTTTTGTTAGAGGTACCAATTATTGGCTGCACATTTTAACTGCTGACAAGGGAACCTCCCCATCGCAACCCCCTCAGATTTAGCTATAAGTTGGCACAGTGGATAGGCCTTGATAAACTGAACACAGAGCAATTGAGAAAACAGGAAGAAGTTGTGTGGAACTGTGAAAAAATAAGCGAAATATACAAACTGAGTAGTCCATGGGCCACATAAGCAACATCATGGACGAAGTGTGCTTAGAAGCGCCGTGGTCCCGTGGTAGCGTGAGCAGCTGTTGAACGAGAGATCCTTGGTTCAAGTTTTCCCTCGACTGGAAATTTTACTTTCTTTATTTTTGCATAGTTATTATCTGTCCGTTCGTTCATTGACATCTCTGTTCACTGTAATAAGTTTAGTGTCTGTGTTTTGCGACCGCACTGCAAATCCGTGCGATTAGTAGACGAAAGGACGTGCCTCTCCAATGGGAACAGAAAACATTTGATCTTAAGGTCATAGGTCAACCGATTCCTCCACAGGAAAACACACCTGATATATTCTATACGACACTGGTGACGGCATGTGCGTCACATGACAGGAATATGTTGTCGACCCACCTAACTTGTACACTTGGCGAATGGGTAAAAAGATTCTTCTACCTTGCTCGATTTAGGTTTTCTTGTGGATGTGATAATCACTCCCAAAAAAGTGATGAAAACATAAGAGTTTGTCACATAAACTGAAAATAAAAAATTAAAATTTACACTTCTTGGAAGATTTGAACCTAGGACCTTTCGTTCCGCAGCTACTCACGTTACCACGAGACCACGGCGCTCCAGCGTTCCAATCGTCCTTATTGTTGCTTATCTTGCCTTGAATTACTCAGTTTGTATATTTTGCTTATTTTTTCACAGTTCTACACAACTTCTTCCTGTTTTCTCAATTGATCTGTGTTCAGTTTTTCAAGGCCTATCCACTGTGCCAACTTATAACTAAATCTGAGGGGGGTGCGATGGGGAGGTTCGCTTGTGAGTATTAATAGACATCTACCCTTTTGTGTTTGCCTCCCCTTGACATAGGACGCAGTACCTTTCTTCGCAGGTGAACCAATCTTATTGATTCCGTTTCAGTGGAAGGCAGCACCTCCAACTTGTTGGTTCGAGGGTTGGGTGTGATATCCTGAGTTCTCGTTGATCCCTGTCCCCCCACTCAGGGTACCGAGACCTGCCATTGACATGCCACTCACGGTCAAGTGGACGAGTAGTGACAGCACGTGTACTTTCTGTAAAAGACACAGTATCTACGGGAGAGGACAGTATTGAGATTACCTTTGATCTCTGGTACATGACTCTCGGTAGCCCTCCCAACACACCTACACACCTATTTGCAGCCTCTTACCAACAGTGACTAACTCATCCCATGCCCCAGGATAGCATACACAGTGGGGCTGCATTATGGCAATGTTTTACCGAACAGCACACAAACATCTTTAAACTAAGTTTTCTGATTCTGTTTTAGTTGATGGGACTGATGCAGTACAAGTATGCTTTATAGAACTGAAGTGATTAAAAGACAAGACGAGATATCTCAGTATTTTCAGTAATTGTAAATCATAAACACCGATTTACTACGAAGTAAGTTATACACAACACTCGTAACTTACAAAAATTATCAGAAATACATGTATGCAAGCGTCCGATAATTCTCAAAAAATATACATTTTTTCACGTGAATAAACAATGAAATTACAAAATAATTGTTTTTGAACACGGTTGCCAAAAGTTCTAAAAAGCGCAAATTAAGTTCACAATTGATATGGTACTAGTGTTCCACTTGCACATGTTCGAAAATATACATCACAATAAAGACGAGTATTAACACAATCAATGAAAAACTATACGAAAACAACACTAACAGTAAAAAATTTGAATCTAGAATTTTGAATCGCACCTATTGGCACAGCCAATCTCCAACAAAAGAAAATAGAAAATCCGTGTGTGTAAACCAGTCGGTGAGTGTAAATGAAGAGGTGCAAATTGCACGGATATTTTACTTCGCTGAATTGGTGACATCATCTACACTGACTTCCTGATTAATCCCACTTAGCACCTCTGTTGACTTGTCTCGGCTGCTTACCTGACAAGAGAAGTGAGTTTTGGGTTTCCCTAAGCTTGTGCTGATCACTAATTTAATTAGCAACGTCAGTTTATGACTAAAAATTGCGAAAACTATGGAGCTCCAGCAAAGCACGTCTACTACTTGGGCCGGCTAAAAATAACATTTGTGAGTACAACGAGTTATATCGTTCAGCTGTCAATATTTTAGCCCATCAGAGAGATACAGAGAAACCTTGTTACCCGATACCAGTTAACCCGAACCGCTTTTTTAATGTACAGTAACTGTACAATCTGTACATTAGTTAATACTCCCCAGACGTAACAGTGGCAACGATCTGCGTCGAGAACTATTAAATATAAATCCAGCCAATCTCCATATGAAGACCCTTGCTAGGTGTCATTTAAAAAGTTATCGTTAAGCTGCGCAGTGCTACAGTGCTGCACTGCCCTCCTTTGTTGCGAGTGTAAACTATCGTCAAAGAGAAAGGCTGTGTCATAGTACCCATTGACAAAAAGTTAGATGCTTTGCATAGTATACGTAAAGGAGAATTCTTGAAAAGCATTCCTAGTGAATTTTGTGCTGAAACATTTACAAGCAATCCAGGATGCTCACTTTACAAAACTAATTGGCTGCAAAGTAACAGAGACACTGGTGTCTACAGAGTGCTTTCTGATGACGAAATTATCGCCGCTTGTTCGTCTGCAGAAAATGACCATAGCGATAATGGATTAGTTGCCGAAATTCACTCTCGGTATGAAGACACGATGACACATACGGAGGCAAAATCGCAGCTGGGCAAAGTAATGGTTTATTTGGAAGGTTACGCGGTTTTTGTGAATATCTGGTCAACATTTACATGAAAATAATGTGTAATTTGTGTCTTTAGATATATATTTATGGTTCAAATGGCTCTGAGCACTATGGGACTTAACATCTGAGGTCATCAGTCCCGTAGACTTAGAACTACTTAAACCTAACTAACCTAAGGACATCACACACATCCATGCCCGAGGCAGGATTCGAACCTGCGACCGTAGCAGCAGCAGCGTCACAGTGGCCAGCATAAATTTAAGTTTATAGCATTTAATCCACATCTGAATTCTCGTATTATCTGTATTTTCGACTACCCAAATGACCTACTTTCACGCCTAGTCCAGATAAACGAGATTTCACTGTACTACAATTGCGTTTCACTTCGTAATAACATCGTTAACAATAGTTGCAGGCATAAGCAATTTCTTGGACGTCTCTCTTATGGAATGTTCGAAGCTGTAATGCTCTATATTCTTATTCCGTTCGGATTCATGTGAAGTACCATGGAAGCGCAGTGACTGTAGCAGATTCAACATCATCTTCTCGTATGTTTGAACGGTATAGCTTTTCATCTGCGATTAAGCTCTACAAGCCACCTTAAAGTGGGTGACGGAGGATAATTCAGATGCGACTGTCTTTCCCCATATGCTTCAGATGGGAATGGAATAAGAATGTTGGCGAATTACACTCGTACCCTATGCACTCGCAGTGGCAGTAGAAATATAGATGTGTGCGCAGTGCGGCGGAACTGGTCGCAATTGACTTGGTGTTGACTCATCCCGCGATGCACTTCGAATCCCCTGTCTCGACTGCTGATTCTCGGCTGCTAAAGTAGCAAGAGAGGTGAGTTCTGAGTTTCCTCAAGTATGTGACGATCACTAAGTTAACAATCAGAAACGACGCTGGCCCATGCTGACTTGCTTCTTGCCTTGTAAGTATCGGGGAATGGAAAGATTTTGTCTCTGCTGCGACTTAGTGCTGCCTCATCATACTAGAATTATTCTCTTTCACTGAGGTGACACAAAACTTTTGCCGATAGAGAGAGAGAGATAACTAGCGTGTCTCTATCGTTTCAAAATCCGTTCAGCTCTTAGGGAACTACAGCTGCACAAAACATTGAAAAGCTTTTTGACTAGTGTTAATAACGTCGTTATCGCTAGCGGTAACACAATAAACATGTTTAGGAGTGCTTTTGTTCTTCTTCTTTCTATTAACACTCCTGAGAATCCTCTTTAGTGCGACCTTCAAGTTCTCAGCACTATCATAAGGACACAGTATCGGAAATAAGTTGAATGTTGTTCATTTTGGCTTTCAGGCGCTTAGTAGAAATATCAATGTATGATTTCTAAAGAACCCAGCCGCAGTTAGGAATGTCACTGATAAGTATTTACGTCACGAACACTTAATGAGACAAACCTCAGAACTACTACTATTAGCTGTTATAAATGTTGAGTTCAAGGTACATTACATCTTCATTCTTAGCACCAGCTGCGTAATATGTCATCCTCTAACATATGTGAGCCACGGTAATGATTGCGGCTAGTGATTTACCTGATTGCAATTAAATAATAAATCAAGCATACACAGTATTCAGTCAGCGCTACTATTTATTTTATCTACTATGCGTTAAGGCAGAAATGATCTGGATTTTGTGGTACTTGTTCAAAGCTTTATTTCAATCGTACGCTTAACCTGAAGTCTACGTCGAGTGTAATTCATTGTTGATCGTCGTTATCTCTCTTCACATTTCCTTGAAACCGCACTGTTATCGTAATGACCCATCAGTCAAAATTTTTATGACTTTTAAAATTCTACTACTGAACTATTAAAATATAAATCGAATTCGAATTAAAACTGACAATTAGATAAATGAAAGATAATTAACCAATTCTTGTGTGCCACTGTAATGACGCATTTTATTCCACTGTTACTTTTGAAGTGATAACTTTTTTCGAAATGAATATTGAGTTCTGCTGTGGAGTGTGCGCTATTTTGAATCTTGATGGCAGATTAAAGCTGTGTGCATTCAATTCTGTCTGTGCCCTTCTTCTACTTTCAAAACTGTAGAAGATTACCATACTAGGTCAAGAATATAGCAAAGTACGGCTTGGCCACAGACGAGGTTTTGTATTCAGAGTGAACCATACTGCTACCCTAATACTAAGGCATTAACGAAAAAATGTACAAAATTTTTTAAAGTTAACTGTGACATCGATCAAACAACGAGGACAATTTTCAAAGCATTTATGGTTGGGTCCTCACCTCTCTGTGCAATAGTGCTGTCCAGTGACGTCATAAACAAAGGGGGAAGCAGAGGTCACATTGCGTCGACGGTAATCTTTAGGCCATTAATATCTCCAAGAAGCGGAATTTTGTGTTGGAAAGGTATTTGGCCGGAGTCCCGCTTTCCATACTGCTTGGATGAGCGCTACCCTTGTAGCTTCAAGGCACTCCTGTGAGACTGTAGTCAGTTGGGACGTGACGTTTACCACGAGGCCCTCTCCTCGGTGCTGACTTAGCTGTGCGTCACAGAGACGACCCATTTGTTAGCAGCAGGACTTCAAATAAAAATTGCACCTTAAAAACTAGATATTGAACAACTGCTCACAGCTTGTAAGAAAGTTCAGTTTTAAGTAAAATATCACCTACTGAACTTTTCGTTTTTCATGTGTCTCGAACACCTTCTTTTTCTCCTGACATTAACTTCTTGCCATTTTTGTAAAAGCAGTCGATTAACCTCTTATTGAAAGCGTTATTTGTTTTGAATAACGATGAGAGATGTTATTATTCACATTTGCAACGGTAATTACAATTTCTTATAGGCAGCTGAGAAAAGAATGTCTGTGGAACAGTGATACTTTGAGTCTCTTCGGAACTATACAGTCAATGCCAGCGATGTTATCCTGCCTCAGTTCATTGTAATGTGTGTACCGAATATGGAACGATGTAAACGACATCCGTTGTGGGTAGATAGTATACCTGTAACGTGAGAGCCAACTGTTAAACAGATTTACTTAAAACATTAAATAACGCCTGTATGCCTACGTACCTGCTTTATTGTTTTACGTTCTATATTACTCTGAATCTTACTTATATACAGTGGTATATAAGTAAGTATACAGTGGTCTTCGAACCCACTATGCTGTCATAGTAGGAGGAGAGGTGATACTCCTACGTGGCGCGTCCCAGGTGGCGGATAGGGAAGTCCTCACCGGTTTACTGGCGGACTTGAGTGAAATAAAATAGCTCCCGCGGACCAAACACACCCTCTGCGGTTAACAACCGGAGTTGTAAATCGGAGCTTGCTCCAACTAAGGTTGACAACCTTCGACAGTCAAAAATGGAAAGGTCTTTTAGGAAAAAAATTCCACCGTCCTGCTCAAAAAGGCAGGAAAAGGCTACATCGGATTCGGTGGGTAGTCAACTAGAAGACAGCAACGAATCGGAGCGTTTGCAACCATCCAAATGCACACTAAAACACGAAAAGAAGATTAAACATGAGCAAATAAATTATATAGCAACACACAACATAAACTCACTACTCCAGACCGTAAAACTCAAGGAGCTCACAGATGAACTAAATAAACAAAAAATTTTAATAACAGGGATCCAAGAAATGAGAAACACCACAGAGGACCCATTCGAATCACAAGGATACAGAATTTATAATGGGAAACCAGGACCGAGGGCAATGAAACAATGTCCCCAGTTTGGAACAGGGTTTTTAGTAAACATAAAAATAATAGATTCAGTAACGGATTTCCAAGCAGTATCACCAAGAATTGAGACTCTAAGCTTTAAAACAATGAATAAAACCTATACAATAATAAATGCTCATGCCCCAACAAACGAAAAAAATTGTCTAACAAAAACAAAGGAAGAGGTAGATAAATTTTGGGACCTTCTAGAACAAACTGTGAACAGAGTAAATAAAAAGAATGTAAAAATCTTACTGGGAGATTTCAATGCTCAGTTGGGAAAAGAAAGGAAATATAAAGATATAATTGGAAAATGGAGTCCACATAAATTTACAAACAAAAACGGTCAAAGACTTGTAGAACTCTGCAGAGAACACAACCTTATATCTAAATCAACATACTTTAAGAGGAAGCCAAATAAACTTAAAACATGGAAACATCCAGACTGGAGGAAGGGCGAGTGGGAGCTAGACCATGTCTGTATGGACAAAAATTTTCATAAGGAGATCCACAATGTTAAAGTACTGAGAGGAGTAGACATAGGCTCAGACCATTATATGGTTAAAATTAAAATCAAATTCACACCGTTAAAGAAGAGGACCGGAAAAACTAATAAAATAAAAAGGAGGTTTGACCCACATCAGCTAATTAAAAATAATAAGTACCAACAAATAACACAAACCATCAAATTAACAGATGATCTAGAACAACTAGTGCCTAATCTTAAAAAAGAAGCAGAGAATCTAGCTCCCTTGAACCCACGAAGGAAACATGCATGGTGGACATCAGAATGTGACAAATTCCGTGAAGACAGACACCAAGCATGGTTAAAGTTTCAAACACATAGAACTGAAGAAAATGCCATCAACCTAAAAAATGAAAGAAAAAAATTCACTCAAAATATTAGAAGAATCAAGAGAGGATTTCATAAAGATATTATAAAGTCTATAGAAGGTAATTATCATAAAACGAGCTCCAGGAACTACGACAAAATCTTTGGGAAACAACTACAACAATATGAGGCCCCTACACTAATGCTGAAAGATGAAGATGGAAGAATGACACACAGTAACAAGGAAAATGCAGAAATCATGGCAAAAGCATTTTACAAACTTCTGAATTGCGAGGAACCCAAAGAACGCTTACAAATCAACATAAATACCCCAATGAAAACCAAACCTAACAAACTAGACCCTCCAACTTTCCAAGAAGTAGAAGAAATTCTTAAAGAACAAAAAAATTATAAGGCATGTGGAGAAGATCAGGTTTTTGTTGAAATGTGGAAATATGCAAGTGACACAGTCAAGACCTCCTTACACATGGCTCTAACAAAAATTTGGGTAACAGAGCAATTTCCCGAACATTGGACCACAGCTATCATCCACCCACTACACAAAAAGGGAGATAAGAGCAACCCAGACAACTACAGAGGAATCTCTCTCCTAGATTGCACATATAAAATTCTATCCAAGATCCTATATGAAAGAATCAAGGAGCAATTAGAACAGGAGTTAGGGGAATATCAGGGAGGTTTCAGACCATGGGGAAGCTGTGCAGAGCAGATAATTAGTTTAAAATTGATTATGGCATACTACAAGAAATGGAACAAACCTCTGGCAATAACATTTGTAGATTTTAAGAAGGCATATGACTGTCTCCACAGACCTTCAGTATTAAAAATTTTAAGAAATCTAGGACTCCATCCAAAACTAATTAAAATGATACAACTCACTCTAACCAACACAAAATCAAAAGTGAAGTTTAGAGGAGAAATTTCGGAACCATTCCTCATAAAAACAGGCTTAAGACAAGGTGACTGCCTATCACCATTACTTTTCAACTGTGCACTGGAATACATAATGAGAGAATGGTACAAGGACAATCCAAAGAGGATAAGAATTGGAAGTGCAAAAGATGATATTAGCTTAAACTGCTTGGGATTCGCTGATGATCTTGCTCTCCTAGCCAACACCGTTTAAGAAGCCAGGCAACAAGTGAAATCACTACAAGAAATAGCAGAGAAAGTAGGCCTTAGAATATCATTTGAAAAAACGGAGATTATGCTAACTGATCCACCACTTGCAAACAAAATTACAATAGGAGAACAGGAAATCAAAATTGTTGATAAATTTAAATATTTAGGCGAAATAATAACATACAATCTAAATGAGAAGCCATCATGGCAAAATAGAATAAGAAAACTGAACTATGCAAATTACATTACCAAAACTACATGCAACAAAAAAAGCCTATCTATAGATGCAAAATTAAGACACTACAAAACAGTTACACAACCAGAAATAACGTATGCAGCTGAAACTATCTTCAAAACAACTAATACAGCAGAAATTGATAGAATACTAAAAATAGAAAGAAGAATAATTAGGACATGTATAAATAAACAGTATAAAATAAATGGACATTGGAGAATAGCATCGAATGAAACAGTATACAAGAAAATAGAACCAGTCATGAGCACAATCAGGAAGAAACGCATCTCATTCTTTGGACATCTGATGAGAACTCCAGAAAACAGAATTAGTAAAAAAATAATACAAAAATTGTGGAATAGCAAGAGCGACATTAAATGGATCACAGAAATTAAGGGAGATGTAAAAGAACTTCAAATTACAGTAGATGACCTAAAAAACAAGACAGAGAAAACCAGAATACTGCAAGACCCGCAAACCAGACTACAAATGAAAATCAACAAAAGGAGTACAGGAAGAGTTGTCTCAGATGAAGAAAGAAAGAAAATATCTGAAAGAATGAAGAAATATTGGGCAGACAGAAGAGCAAAACACCTTTCATATAAGAATAGCCTCTAATAATTATATTACCTAAATGTATTAAGTTATTGTCGAACCAAATTGTATCCATGTGTAACAACTTGTTTAGAACTTTGTATTTTTGACTACAGTGGTCCAATGAAGGCCATAAAATAAATAATAATATATACAGTGGTTCAGCTGCTCCTACCGATTTCATTTTATACAACCCGCACTATATCTGTTTTAGGAACGCTATGCGCATGACCGTTACCAGCTCCCTCTCAGTGTTTTGGGCGACTGTTAGAAAATGGGACCATACAAATGCGAGTGGGGAATGGCTGTGAGTTACAGGGTATTTCTGGACCAAGATATACCTCACTTCTACCATACTTATCCAAGTGTTTCCAATCTTTCTTTCTGTAACTAGCGGTATAGTCATACAGGTTTTTCGATGTCTCTGTAAAATTATTCTTATAGTAATTAATCTTTTGTGTATGACTGAGGAACGTTACCTCACAAAATGTGTTTCACTATCAGAAACAGCGAAATTAGGAGCAAATATGAAAATGGGAGGGGTGGAAGTAACAACTTTCCTTTATGTAACCCATTAAAATATACAGGGTGATTCAACTGCCACTACCGATGCATTTCATGCAGTCCTACATGACAGAACAACGCTGTTGGCCAGTTTGCTCTGGAGATGTGAAGCACATTGTCAGATTAACTGATATAGTATACAAAGACATAATACGGCTATTCTACAAATTCTGTTTATGAAACTACACTCATGCTCATAAATTAAGCATAATGCTGATACATGGCGAAAAAACGCTCTGGTGGGCGGTTTGCGGGCTTTAAATCACCTCTGCGTATGACCATGGGGTGCATTTGACCTGCGGTCGTCGCACGGTGGCGCTGGCAGCAGTCCACATTCGAGGAGGTGTGTTGGTGCGTGTCAGAGTACTGCGCAGCGAGTAAGTGTGCAGACGTTTTCAGACGTGCTGATGGTGACTGTGTTGAAAGTGGCTCAAAGAACACATATTGATGACGCTATGAAGGGTAGAATACTAGGGTGACTGGAGGCTGGCCAAACAAAGCAGGTCGTAACACGGGCTCCCCGTGTGCCACAAAGTGTGATCTCAAGATTATGACAACGATTCCAGCAGACAGGAAACGTGTCCAGGCGCTACAGTACGGGACGTCCACAATGTACAACACCACAAGAAAACCGATATCTCACCATCAGTGCCCGCAGACGGCCACAGAGTAGCCTTCCTCGGGACCTTACCGCAGCCACTGGAACAGTTGTCTCCAGACACATAGTCTACAGACGACTGAACAGATATGGTTTATTCGCTCGGAGACCTGCAAGGTGTATTCCACTGATCCCTGGTCACAGGAGAGCCCGTAAAGCAGGTTGTGTTCACGGACGAGTCCAGGTATAGTCTAAAAAGTGATTCTCGACGGGGTTTCATCTGCCGTGAACTAGGAACCAGATACCAACCCGTTAATGCCCTTGAAAGGGGCCTGTATGGAGGTCGTGGTTTGATGGTGTGGGGTGGGATTATGATTGGTGCACGCATGTCTTTGACAGAGGAGCTGTAACAGGTCAGGTGTATCGGGACGTCATTTTTCACCAGTATGTCCGCCTTTTCAGGGGTGCAGTGGGTCCCGCCTTCCTCCTGATGGATAACGCACGGCCCCACCGAGCTGTCATCGTGGAGGAGTACTGTGAAACAGAAGATATCAGGCGAATGGAGTGCCCTGCCTGTTCTCCTGACCTAAACCCTATCGAGCACGTCTGGGATGCTCTCGGTCGACGTATCGCTGCACGTTTTCAAACCCCTACGACACATCAGGAGCTCCGACAGGCACTGGTGCAAGAATGGGAGGCTATACCCCAGCAGCTGCTCGACCACCTGATCCAGAGTATGTCAACCCGTTGTGCGGCCTGTGTACGTGTCCATTGTAAACATATCCCATATTGAAAATGGTTCAAATGGCTCTGAGCACTATGGGACTCAACTGCTGAGGTCATTAGTCCCCTAGAACTGAGAACTAGTTAAACCTAACTAACCTAAGGACATCACACACATCCATGCCCTAGGCAGGATTCGAACCTGCGACCGTAGGGGTCTCGCGGTTCCAGACTGCAGCGCCAGAACCGCGCGGCCACTTCGGCCGCCTCTCATAATGATGTCGGGGTACTTGCGCAGGGAACAGTGGCGTTTTGTAGCACATGTGTTTCGGGACTGTTTTCTCAATTTATCGCCAATACCGAGGACTTAAGATCTGTGTCGTGTGTGTTCCGTATGTGCCTGTGCTATTACCGCCAGTCTTGTGTAGTGCATATTGTGTGGTACCACATTCTTCAATTATCCTTAATTTATGAGCATGAGTGTACTTTAGCACATTAACACAGCGAATCATATATTAAACTTTTAATTGGGTTTTATAGCGGAATGTTTTTACTTCCGAATTTCCATTTTGATATCTCCTGTTAATTTTGGTTGTTTCCAGAGGTGAAACACAGAACCACTTACGAAAGATTAAGTACCGTAAACGGAATAAACTTAGAGACATCCAAAACCTGTATGACTAGACCACAAATTACACAAAGAAAGACTGGAGACATTTGGATAAGTATGGAAGAAGTAAGGTGCATCTTGGTCTAAAAACACCCTGCAACTCATGGCCAATCCTCACTTGTATTTTTTACAGTATCACTCCATTTCCTAACAGTCACCCAAAGCTCCAAGAGGGTATTTATATCGATTACATGGCTGTCGCCTGCTCGTATATCGTTCCTGATACAGACGTAGCACAGGTTGCAGAAAACCAAATCGGCAGGGGCACCTGAATTACTCAGTGTATCAGGACCAGCCACGGAGTGTCAAATGACACGTGTGCACCGTGTGCGGGCCGCAACCATGCCAAGCCCCGGCCTGTCACTCAGGTTCGCCCAGTCCTTCTCCTAAGTACCCGGAAAAATCCCATATTTCATTCAGCATTGCGGTGCGCCATTTTTCGGTCGGCTCAACTCTCTGAGTTCGGAATAATCGTGGTGTCAGCGCTGGTTATCTTTCGCTAATTGTTCACGGTATGAAAGACGTTCACAGGTCCAGTGGCTGTTTGAAGAAAAAGAGCCTATCGTCACAATCCTTTAAAACGTACGGGAATGACAGAAGAGGGGGGTTAGAATTTGCATAAGCGATGGGTACTGCGTATTTTCTATCAAACGACATTACAGTACCATGCAGAGAATATTTAAACATTTAGTGACAATGAAAGAGCCAAAAATTACAACGATCGACAAATGGGGCTCGATGTACTGTACGTCAAGAAGCACAGTGAGCTAAATTTGTAAGCATGGAGCACTTGAAGAAAAGGATGGTACGAACAGCAAAATTTCTGAAGTCATACGCATTATTCCACTATCAGTTGCAATGAAGAGTATGAAAGCTTCATATATTACTGCAAAGTACGTTGGTGAAGTCAAAGGGCATTCTTGGAAAGATTTTTAAATTTAAAATTTGCTGTTGTTGAATTTATGAAGGAACGAAAATGAGAACATCCGGAATGGATTGCAGACTTCTTCTTTTAAGTGCACTTGACTGCACACTGCCCAAAGTAAAACATTGCAAGGTAACTTATTTTTCATTTGATGCGACTTTATTTAAAAGAAAGTCGCGTGTGTAGATTTGACACATTCTGACGTGCACAGTCCAGCTCCCCAAGTTCACTGGCGTTAAAGAAAGCGCGAGGCTTGCAAAATTCATTGTGGTCTTGCAAGAATTGAAAGGATAGTTTTATAAAAGTTTTTAAGGCACTGTCAATCTTACATTTCTCTTCGAGCTGTTTTAGAGTCCGTTTGCCGTTTCATTTGGAAGCGTCCTGTACGTGTGCAGTAGTAACTGATTGACCTCCAAGGTAATTCCAGTTTCAATGACGAATCTTTTTACGTTAAAACTGTCCAGGATGCCTACATTGATTTCCTCAGGTAGATTTTCTAAGCCTCCGTATTGTGGTTACAAAAGTGCCACAATATTTCGATCGACGTATTTCAGTGAAGGACCTGTTTTCGATCATGAAACTAAATAAGTCACGATTACATGTCAATTTGAGTGCGAAACTCTGTGAAATTGTCTGCGTCTGTATGTATGCCGATAATTTTTACAGAAAAATTGCTTTGTTTGTGATCTGTGTTGTGTAGAAATGTGAAATATAAAACCAAGTCACATACAGTGCTACTGCACTGCCATTTAAATGCCGTTCGTTCGCTGTTTCCGCTCTTCCCCTTCCCCACGCTCAGGCAGGGTGGCGTGGCGGTGGGGGAAATGTTAAGCGCTTTGGCACTCTGAAGTGGTCTGAGACTTTCACATCCTGGAAAAATATTTTAACTGTTAGATAAAATTTAATCAGTTTCATTCTTGGTTCCATTTGATTCTTTTCAAGACCATTTGCTATTTGTTTTGGGTCAGAAAGTATGTGCCAGAGATAAAAATGGCCTCCCATAAATAAACATCGAATAATTGTCAACAGAAAATTAATAATAATTAATAATAATAATAAAATAATAATAATTATTATAATATTTCTTAATATTTGAAATCGTAGGAATGATGATTTAGTGGCTGCAGATGTTGTTCATGACGATCGCCGAAGAATGAAACCTCTTACCATGTAGCTCTCCCGCTTCGTCGATAGATAAATTGGAGCGGCAACACAATAAAATTGCTGCACTTCTCTTTAACACAGAGCAGCGATTATTAAATAATGTGGTCTGAAGGTACAATAATACAAATAATAAATGCCGGAAAGTTAATTACTGTAAATGTGTATATTCCGTAAGAGTTTCTTCGTAACGTCGCATCAGGTGCAACACTACCGAGCGCACATGTCGAATTATTAATATGTAGCGCCGCAAGAGCGGGTTATGCGGTATAGTAGCAGAGCAGTCGCATTCGCGTCCTAAATCAGTCGGTGCTGATACCAGACAGACATAAGAAGCGGAGCTAATCTGTATTTTCTTAATTTTAAACAAAAGGAAAACGTAACTGCAACCAATGATGCGGGGCCGAATTTTTAAGCTGCTACTATGTCTGCAGAGATTAATGATTCAAAGCAAACGTATAACTATCAGGAAAAACAGTTTAAAACATTACACCCTGTAATAAAATATTAGTCCGATTTTAATTCTGTTTGGTCCACATTTTTAATTACACTTCTCGTAACTATGTCTGATCGCATTCTCTTTCAGTCCAGTACCCTATCTTTAGATACTAAAGTCTGCAATCAACTGTCTCAAAGTTAATATCTACGTTTACACGCCGTAAGCCAGCCCGTGGCGTGTGGTGCAGGGTACTTGTCATATCACTGTCATTTCCTCCATTTCCCGTTCCTGCTCCAAATAAATGGATGTGGAAGAAGTTCGGTTTCCAAGATCAATGTTATTGTCTGTTTAGCCGAACATTGTTTAGGAAGATGTGGACGTAGGAATAGCAGAGCATGCCTTGAAGTTGACGTCACCACTCGATTTCCCTCAGTCGATTACGCCCAATATTTTTTCATTCAGGTCGGAATACAGACGTCCCTGGAACTGATAAGTGGCAGCAGGGACTCTGATAACTGTGCCCACAGTATATTATCCTGCCAAAGTGTGAAATCTGAGAAGACGTATGAACAGTGTCAAGCCGCGGCAGAGTTACGCACGCAGCTACACTACTGGCCATTAGAATTACTACACCAAGAAGAAATGCAAATGACAAATATATTATACTAGAACTGACATGTGATTACATTTTCACGCAGTTTGGGTGCATAGATCCTGAGAAATCAGTACCCAGAACAACCACCTCTGGCCGTAATAACGGCCTTGATACGCCTGGGCATTGAGTCAAACAGAGCTTGGATGGCGTGTACAGTTACAGCTGGCCATGCAGCTTCAGCACGATACCACAGTTCATCAAGAGTAGTGACTGGTATACTGTGACAAGCCAGTTGCTCGGCCACCATTGACCAGACGTTTTCAGTTGGGGAGAGATCTGGAGAATGTACTGGCCAGGGCAGCAGTCGAACATTTTCTGTATCCAGAAAGGCCCGTACAGGACCTGCAACATGCGGTCGTGCATTATCCTGCTGAAATGTAGGGCTTCGCAGGGATCGAATGAAGGGTAGAGCGACGGGTCGTAACACATCTGCAATGTAACGTCCACTGTTCAAAGTGCCGTCAATGCGAACAAGAGGTGACCGAGACGTGTAACCAATGGCACCCCATACCATCACGATGGGTGACGCCAGTATGACGATGACGAATACACACTTCCAACGTGCGTTCACCGTGATGTCGCCAAACACGGATGAGACCATCATGATGCTGTAACCAGAACCTGAATTCATCCGAAAAAATGACGTTTTGCCATTTGTGAACCCAGGTTCGTCGTTGAGTACACAATCGCAGGCGCTCCTGTCTGTGATGCAGCGTCAAGGGTAACCGCAGCCATTGGCTTCGAGCTGATAGTCCATGCTTCTGCAAACGTCGTCGAACTTTTCGTGCAGATGGTTTTTGTCTTGCAAACGTCCCCATATGTTTACTCAGGGATCGAGACGTGGCTGCACGATCCGTTACAGCCATGCGGATAAGATGTCTGTCATCTCGACTGCTAGTGATACGAGGCCGTTGGGATCCAGAACGGCGTTCCGTATTACCCTCCTGAACCTACCGACTCCATATTCTGCTAACAGTCATTGGATATCGACCAACGCGAGCAGCAATGTCGCGATACGATAAACCGCAATCGTGATAGGCTACAATCTGACCTTATCAAAGTCGGCAACGTGATGGTACGCATTTCTGCTCCTTACATGAGGCATCACAACAACGTTTCACCAGGCAACGCCAGTCAACTGCTGTTTGTGTATGAGAAATCGGTTGGAAACTTACCTCATGTCAGCACGTTGTAAGATGGCAAGAACTATGCCCCTTACATGAAGTCGTTAAAGATCACCTAACTCACCTTGAGCGAACAGTAGGGCTGAACAAAAATGACTGACAAGGCACAATGCATCTTGTAGAGGGTATAGTATGGACGTATTGAAATAATTAATGTCGGGTGATGGTTTTAAAGTAATTCACACGACATAAAAACTTTGTGGAAACGCATCGATTTACTGGAGGCTAGTTTATTCCAGGGAAGTACTCAGAATTGACCGTGGCCACCGGGGGAGCGGCTAAGGGAAGCGACAAGAGGCAGCTTAAGGTGGCTCAAGCTCTGAGAAAGTGGTAACGGGGCGCGACCTCCAGCCGCCTTAAGATGAGTGACAGCATGGGTGGTTGCCCCCTACACCATGCTGGTGTACCGGGAAGCAGACGGAGAACATGTACTCCTGTTGATAAATGTCCGTCGTCCCGTTTTCAGTGAGACATGCGAGAAAGCCGCGCAAAGCTATGGTGGAGCGGTCAACAGAGGTCAAAATATGTGTGTTCCTGACTATAGCAACTTCACGCTGAATTCACAGTCCACAGAGTCTGAAGTAAATCAGGTGAAGAGCGACAGAATGACATACGCCGGCCTCCGATGGGAATGTAGGACTGAGGAATTTGAAGTACTCTCCTGGAAGTCAGAATTCCGGAAAAATTGGTGTTTTGTGCAGCCGCTATCCTTGGTGGGTGGCCTGGGACGAGCCAAATAGCAAAAGTTGAGAGGAAGGGAAATTTTGTGGGAATTTGTTCACTTCTGGGAAGCGACGCATAATTAACGCGGCTTGCGCTGCAATTGGCGTAAGTGATTTTGCTGGAGGGGAAACCGAGACGAAGAGCGGACTGGGAGAAGTCCCCGTAGAGGTCTTCCGTTCCCAGCTTGCCTAGAGTGCGAACGTGGCGTCCTTTACTCAGCTTGCCTGAGAAAGAGTGAGCATATCTGCAGTTTAGGACCTAGCAAACGGAACAATTGAGCTTGGAGATAGGAAGTTTTGGTTCAGCTATGTACTGAGCAAGATAGCTAGAAGTGAATAGACGAGCGCAGCCTTGCAGCACCACGAGGTGGGCCGACGTCCGCACAACGATTCCGCTCCGCCACGCTGAATTCGGTGATATTGCGCCCGCTCCGGCCACTGATTAATTTGTTGGATCACGTCGGCAAAGTTTCCACGAGGGTTTCATGGACCGTGTATTGTAGAATTCTTCTCGCACTTCGCATTACGCCTGGGTCAGTCGATAGGAATTGCTTTTGATTTATCGCACTTTACTCCACGCAAACGCAGTTTATTACCACTGGCTGTTAGGAGAGTCATGTAATGTGATGATTGAAGGTCACGAGTTAAAATAAATCTGTGCTAATCGTCTGCATCTGTTTTCAATCAAGTAGTTGAAATCCCAAGTCACTTTCTTAATTAATTTTATGTTCAACATTTGCATCTGGTGTTCAATAGCTGAATATAACATCAATGTGCACCCCTTTTTAATTAAAAGGGATCAATTCTGAATCAATTAATGTCAACACTGTCACCGCAGTTCAATCAGGAGTCACAAGGCCTCATTACTTTCTTTGCGTTATCCGACATTGCGGCAGTTTTGCTCTCTCCGTTGATCTGTTAGTCAGTTACCTGGGGTGAACACACACCAAAACCAGATAAGTGATGGGTGGGGTGTTACAACGTTGTAGGTGTCGGCACTGGCGCCAATCTTGTGTGAATGCTCTGAAAAGCTAATCATTTGCATATCACAGCATCTGCTTCCTGTCGCTTAAATTTCGCGTCTGTAGCACGTCATCTTCGTGGTGTAGCAAATTTAATGGCCAGTAGTGTATTTCAGCACAGGCCTAAGAGCTTGTAAGTCTGAGAGCATCAGAAAATCAACAGGTACAGTTCACATGTAAGCATGGACTGCATGTCAGTATCGTCTTATAGCAGTCTGTCTGTTGTCGTGCCACTCCTAACACTTATTCCAAAGTGTAGCTGACTCTGACGCTCCTTCCTGCCTGGAGTGTACACTCTAAGAAAGAAAAAAAAATGGTGCACCACGGAGGAATCGTTAGATGTAATGTATTTGTACAAACAAATGAATGATTACAATTTCAGGAAAATTGGGTGATTTATTCAAGAGAAAGAGCTTCACAAATTGAAAAAGTCAATAATACATTGGTTCCCTTCTGACCCTTATGCAAACATTTATTCGGCTTGGCAATGATCGATACAGTTGTTGTATGTTCTCCTGAGAGATGTCGTGCCAAATTATGTCCAATTAGCGCATCAGATTGTCAAAAATCAGGGGCTGGTTGGAGGGTCCTGCCCACAATGCTCCGAACATTCCCAATTGGAAAGAGATACGGTGACCTTGCTGACCAAGGAAGGCTCTGGCAAGCACGAAGACAGGCAGTAGAAACTTTCGCCGATGCGCTAATTGGACAGAATTAGCACGAGATCTCTCAGGAGGGCATCCAACAACTCCATCAATCAGTGCCAAGCCGAATAACTGTTTGCATAAACGTCAGAGGTGGACCAACGTATTATTGACTTGTTCACTTTGTGAAGCTCTTTCTCTTGAATAAATCATCCACATAGAGTGCTCTATCAAGATTGTTTCTTGTGGATTCTAACAGCTGCGCGACGTGTACTGCTGTTTTGGCGATTGAGATTTATCCTGGATAAATCGTTTGATTCGTGTGCTGGGGTGGTTCCTACGAAAATGACACGGCTGATCTCCTTTCCCATCCTTCCACAATTCGAGCTTGTACTCCGTCTCTAATGACTTCGTCGTCCACAACATCGCTGATAGTTCCCTTACATAAATTTCTCGTTCATTTACGAATTTTCTCGTGGTACATGTTGTATCTTGGAGTGGGATGTATTGATGACCTCATTTGAATGTTGATACTGGGAAACTTCTGTTACTATCTATTAGTTGTGTAAGTTATTTAAAACAAATATTAGCTGCCTTGGTATCGGCGGCGGTTTTTCAGGACAAGTCTACACAAACGCAGAAAAATTAGACGTAAGTTGTTGATGTATTTGTAGACTAATTATTTCTTGTAACATTCTCAAAAAATAAGTCAAAGCGGTGTATGGACATGTATAACAACAGAAAGTTTTCCCCCTTATACCTACAAAGGTAGAGTATTAGTGTGAGTACTGTCAACTTTAATGTACTAGATGCCTTTATAAGCAAAGATATGATTGTCAACAATTCTTCACATCCTCATGCACGAATTAATCATTTTGCTGTAGTTCCCATTATGCTGATAACTTAGAGTGACGTAGAGAGTATCAAGGTCAGAGAGAACCATATACAGCAAACATACATCCTTATAATCGACTGAATAGTAACTTTGTTGTTGTTCTTGCTATTAATACAGGACAGTCATCGAAGTTAACCTGTGATTAAAATAGTTGGAACTGAACGACTCTGCGAGAAATACACTACTTTGGAAAAAAGGAGTGTTGATTCTCCAAATATATTATCTAGCAATTCCTTATCTATAAATTCGTTCAGCATATTTCATTCGGTATAATGATGAAAAAGAGTTAAGAAGACTTATTTCACATTGCAAATTATCCCTCTAAGAACCAAAAGGGATTTATAAATTTATATTCGGACGCTGTATAGATTCAAAGACCCTCTATTGTTCTCCAATACACGTACACCGGACAGAACAATCACTGGGAGCAGTTACTTCCATAAAATATTTAGGAGTATGTGGACGGAACGATTCCAAGTGGAAAGACCACACAAAGTTAATCACGGGTAAGGCAAATGCAAACTGAGATTCAATATAAGAATATATATCAACTACCCGAGTAACTGGTGTTTCCTGGAAGCGCATTTATTCCAATTTTCTGTTAGTTCACCCCCTCCTCCCCCCTCTCTCTGTCCATTCCCTCTTGCTCCCTCTCGTTGTTCATGTCCTCCTTCTGCCTTCCCCTATACCAATACTTGAATATTACTTGTCAGTCTGGGATCCGTAGCAGATGGGATTGAAGGGGAAATAGAGAAGATGCAAGAAGAGCAGCGCCTTTCGTTGGAGGTTCATTTAGAAAGCGCGAAATCGTCACGGAGATGCCAGCTATCTCCAGTGGCAGACGCTGCAAGAGAGGCGTTCTGCATCACGATGTGGTGTACTGTTAAAGTTCCGAGAGCGTACTTTCCTGTGCGAGTCAACCAATATATTGATTCTTCCTACGTGTATTTCGTAAAAAGACCACGGAAAGAAAATGAGAGAGAGACGAACCCACACTCTGGCATCCCAGCAGTCATTCATTCTTCCAGTGGACTATGAGGGCAGTCAAATGAAAACCGAATACCCGCCACAACGGGACCATAGTATGCTTCCATTCAAAAGTAATCACCACACGCGTGAAGACATTATCCCACTAGGAGCCGAGACGATCAATTCCTGTTTCTTAGCAAGCGGTTGGCCGCTTACGGATCCACAACTACAGCCACTCTTGCACTACGCCGTCCGACTGAAACCGACGTCCACGGATGTCTTTCTTCAGGTCGCCAAAGACATGAAAATGACACGGTGAAAGATCCGGGCTGTACCGATGACGTTGCAGTGCTTCCCGGCCAGATAAGTGACGCTTAGTCTTCTTCCTGTTCGCACTGTGGAGGCGGGAGTTATGGTGCAACAGGATGATTGCGAGGTGCCGGGGCTAGCAGTGTATTTAACACTAAATTCTTCTAGAATCTTCATACGGAAATGATGCTCTAAGCCTCCCCCCCCCCCCCCTCCCCCCTTTTCTAACTCCGACTTTTGCTGTTGCACATGGATTAAGAAGAAACGCGAACTGACTGTAATAGACCCTACAAGTGGAGTAGAAAAGAGTTTGGCACCTGCAATAATTTAATTTGAGAGAAATTAATTTGATAAAGGAAAGTTTCATTAACGTAGTGAGAAATGAAAGGGTTGCTTTACCGATCCACAGAATGAAAGTTCTGCCCAAAATAACAATTTGATTTATTATGACAAAACTAAACTAATAAACAGAACACATGAAACATTTACAATACGTCAAATTGGATACTCAAATAAATGCTGTGAAGGTGAAGTTGTCCATAAACTACACTCCTGGAAATGGAAAAAAGAACACATTGACACCGGTGTGTCAGACCCACCATACTTGCTCCGGACACTGCGAGAGGGCTGTACAAGCAATGATCACACGCACGGCACAGCGGACACACCAGGAACCGCGGTGTTGGCCGTCGAATGGCGCTAGCTGCGCAGCATTTGTGCACCGCCGCCGTCAGTGTCAGCCAGTTTGCCGTGGCATACGGAGCTCCATCGCAGTCTTTAACACTGGTAGCATGCCGCGACAGCGTGGACGTGAACCGTATGTGCAGTTGACGGACTTTGAGCGAGGGCGTATAGTGGGCATGCGGGAGGCCGGGTGGACGTACCGCCGAATTGCTCAACACGTGGGGCGTGAGGTCTCCACAGTACATCGATGTTGTCGCCAGTGGTCGGCGGAAGGTGCACGTGCCCGTCGACCTGGGACCGGACCGCAGCGACGCACGGATGCACGCCAAGACCGTAGGATCCTACGCAGTGCCGTAGGGGACCGCACCGCCACTTCCCAGCAAATTAGGGACACTGTTGCTCCTGGGGTATCGGCGAGGACCATTCGCAACCGTCTCCATGAAGCTGGGCTACGGTCCCGCACACCGTTAGGCCGTCTTCCGCTCACGCCCCAACATCGTGCAGCCCGCCTCCAGTGGTGTCGCGACAGGCGTGAATGGAGGGACGAATGGAGACGTGTCGTCTTCAGCGATGAGAGTCGCTTCTGCCTTGGTGCCAATAATGGTCGTATGCGTGTTTGGCGCCGTGCAGGTGAGCGCCACAATCAGGACTGCATACGACCGAGCCACACAGGGCCAACACCCGGCATCATGGTGTGGGGAGCGATCTCCTACACTGGCCGTACACCACTGGTGATCGTCGAGGGGACACTGAATAGTGCACGGTACATCCAAACCGTCATCGAACCCATCATTCTACCATTCCTAGACCTGCAAGGGAACTTGCTGTTCCAACAGGACAATGCACGTCCGCATGTATCCCGTGCCACCCAACGTGCTCTAGAAGGTGTAAATCAACTACCCTGGCCAGCAAGATCTCCGGATCTGTCCCCCATTGAGCATGTTTGGGACTGGATGAAGCGTCGTCTCACGCGGTCTGCACGTCCAGCACGAACGCTGGTCCAACTGAGGCGCCAGGTGGAAATGGCATGGCAAGCCGTTCCACAGGACTACATCCAGCATCTCTACGATCGTCTCCATGGGAGAATAGCAGCCTGCATTGCTGCGAAAGGTGGATATACACTGTACTAGTGCCGACATTGTGCATGCTCTGTTGCCTGTGTCTATGTGCCCGTGGTTCTGTCAGTGTGATCATGTGATGTATCTGACCCCAGGAATGTGTCAATAAAGTTTCCCCTTCCTGGGACAATGAATTCACGGTGTTCTTATTTCAATTTCCAGGAGTGTAGATTGTGACATTTATGACCAAGTGGTATGTGGAGCCAATTCCTTGCAACTCAAATCTTAAGAGAAACACCCAGCCAACCCAAAATTAATTGCTGCTACAGTAGTGAGAACTCAGACAATGAACACCTAAGACAGAACCACATTAGAAAAGGCGAGAACAGGCGCGCTCTGTTGAGCTCTGATTGTCACATAGCAAAATTCCCTGATTTGCCGGTGCTCGGACATACATCTGGCTTCTTAACTGCAAGGACACGATCTGGCATACCGGAGGCGATGGCTGGTTGTTTCGACGTCCTGTCGTGGTGATGATAATGTCGCGAGTGTAGCCTGGTCTGGTTGTTGCAGACTAAAGGCTTCCTAGCATGACAAATACGCCTCCGAGGGACACGAAGAAGGCTCGCTACACAATCACTGACGGTACAGTGAGCGATTTTAAGAAGCGAAGTCACACAGTAACTCCGATACGGTCAACTTTAGCCAAAGCTGCTCAAGACGGACAACATAGGCCGCTTGTACGCAGAACGCTCAATTGCCAACTGTACTCGGAAAGTTACATTGAAGTCGAAAATTCAGCAACTTCGTCAAACAGTTACAATTAAATGAAAGTGTATTAGACAGCCAACAGAAGGCAGGGTGTCCAGAGCAGTGAGAGCTCAGTCTTGTAACCTACCCCGACCGAAAGGCGAGAGCCGACCCTGTCAAGAGCACCCGTACAAGCCGAACACAGAACATTCTCGCCCCCAAGACAGTGGCCGTGGTTAAACGTTCCAATCAGCAACTCGAAAACCAGCGGAAAATTCCACTCTATTGCCGACGCACTACTGTTCGAACAATGGAGATACTTGGCGCAAATTTCTGCGCCGTTTTTGCTACGTCACGGAGCTATCCCCCGAGCAAGCCAATCACAGTTATGATTTTGCAGAAAACGCGGGAATTTGCCCGCGAAGACTGCCTGGGAACACAAGTCACTCCCACACCTCGCTGGTAGCCCGCCAGAAAGTGTTTTCACTAAGTTTCTGCGAAGTAACGGAATCTCTAGCCCCGCCGCTCCGTCAGGCGCCTCGTGGGCGTGTTGCGCCCGCTCTTATGATAATGTCGGTGTCTGGACAGCATCCACTATATTCCCTCACACCCGTCGGCGTAACCCTTTCAAGATCAGCAGTGGGCTCATGCCACCTCTCATGATTTCGTCCGACAACGTTCCTGAGCGTCTTGACATTATGGCGCGGCGCTGTTTCTGCAGTGTCTTCGTAGCGCTGCGCATTGAATGTAGTTCCAAGCTTGAGGAACTCGACGAGGAGATGAAGCATACTGTAACACGACACCGTCCGCGCCCACACTGCCAATCGGACGAAGGCTACGCTTCGGCGATTTGGTTGAGAAACATTGCAACATCCCCTGTACAGTCCAGACGTTCCAGCGTGTGGTTTTCATATTTATAGCGACCTGCAGAAAGATACGCGTGGACTTCAGTTTCAGTCGGACGAGGAAATGCAAGAGTGGGTGGCGGTTGTGTATCAGTCAGCGGCCGACAGCGTTCTGTGAAACAGGAATTGATCGTCTCTCCTCCCAGTGGGATAAATGTCTTAAGAGAGATAGTGATAATTTTTGAACTCAACAATTCCGTGGTCCTATTTTGGTGGGTGTTAGGTTTTCATTTGACTGCCGCTAACATACGCGACTGGAACAAGAAAAGGGGAAGTGATAGTGGTACACAAAGCACCGTAAGGTAGCTTGCGCAGTATAGATGTGGATGTAGATGTAGATATTGATGAAAGATATGTGACAACTATAATTATCAGCTGCAAACAATAATATTTTCTTCTGTAGACATTAACTTTCTTTAGAATAAAACAGGTTATTCCATATCTGTTGAAAAACGTCAGACACACAAATTAAAATCGGAAGTCCATAGAGGAGCTGTTGTGTTGTGTATGTAACAAACTGTTAAATAATGCTTGGTTCCAAAATCAACATATTTAGACCATTCAATGAACATGAGACTAGAGAAGAGTACTAGCAATTTAATTTTGAATTCCAGAAAATTTTTAAATTGTTATTGTGTACCTAAAGGCACCATGTTAAATGTTTTTATGTAGCAACTGCCCGAGTAGCTGGTGTTGCATGGGAACGTATTTATTCCAATCTTCTATTAGTCCATCTTCTCCCTCCCCCTCTCTCTGTCCATCTCCCACTCTTCCCTCTCACTGATCAATCCTCCTTCCGCCTTTCCCTATCCACCTCTTCCTCTCCCACCTTCTATCCATCTGCTCCTCTTCCTTTCTCTGTCCACCTCCTCCACTTCTTCCTCTATCTGTCCGTCTCCTCCTCTTTCTTCTCCACCTATCTCTGACCACCTACTCCATTTTCCTTTCTCTGCCCATCTTCTCCTCACTCCTCTCTCTGCCCATCTCTTCCTCCTTCCTCTCGCTTCTCTTTGTCCATCTCTTCCCCTTTCTGTCCATTTCCTCCACCCATTTATCGGTGTCCATTCCCTACTGCCCCCTCTCTTTCTCTCCATCTTCATCTTCTCCTCACTCCTCTCTCTGCCCATCTCTTCCTCCTTCCTCTCGCCTCTCTCTGTCCATCTCTTCCCCTTTCTGTCCATTTCCTCCACCCATTTATCGGTGTCCATTCCCTACTGCATCCTCTCTTTCTCTCCATCCCCTCTTAACCCCTTCTGTCCCCCTGTTAATATCCCTACCGCAATAGGAGGTTTCTGGTTTTCACTCCCTCAGTATTTCTTTCCAAACAGTATGTAGTATGTGTGGTGTCACCGCCAGACACCACACGTGCTAGGTGGTAGCCGTTAAATCGGCCGCGGTCCAGTAGTATACGTCGGACCCGCGTGTCGCCACTATCAGTGATTGCGGACCGAGCGCCGCCACACAGCAGGTCTAGAGAGACTTCCTAGCACTCGCCCCAGTTGTACAGCCGACTTTGCTAGCGAGGGTTCACTAACAAATTACGCTCTCATTTGCCGAGACGATAGTTAGCATAGCCTTCAGCTACGTCATTTGCTACGACCTAGCAAGGCGCCATTATCAATTGCTATTTATCTTGTGATGCATGTACCGTCAGACCGATGTTCACCAATTATGGATTAAAGTTAAGTATTCCAACAGCTGCGTACTTTATTTGCTAGACTCAAATCCTTTACCTGTTCCAGACCTCACGCCAGCCTGCGTGAGCTTAAACGGGTGCCTTTCGGCTTCACCTCCTAGTGGCTTGGCTGTCTTGCCAAGTCACAACAGTATGTTTACTAAGTTTGGTAGAAACCGTTCCAGAGGTTTAGGAGGACCGTTTTACACTTGGCCGTGCTCGTATACGCACGCGTGACACATATTTCACATACGTTTAAGATATTTCGAACATATTTGTACGTCTAGTTCACCTGGATCTCTAGCTAATTTTGCCTTGCAGTTTCGTTTTCACTCAGCTCAATGTTTAAAACGTCACACCTCCTGAACTGTGTTTACTGTACAATGGTATAATTTTGTGGTTACTTTCAGCAGCATATGTGAATACCGTCTGGACAACGCACTGCGAATGCAGTTAGTAGTAAAGAAGAAATAAATTAAAACGTCATGTCCGATGCGCGTTTCTGCTGCATGAACAGCGAGAATGTAGTTTCCTTTCAGCATTTTGTTGGGACTGTCGGGGAGAAAAAGTTTAGTAAAGGTTTGAAATTATGTGTAAAGTTTGTTGCAAGTCACTAAGTGCCCTCATTCTCTAATTGTGGATTAATAAAGTCTGTGTATTTGTGCGTCGTAGGATACATTTTTTTTCACTCCCATCCCTTAGATAAGCAGGTGGTTCTTATCACCACAGCGATTCTTTCCAGACAGTAAGTGATAGGTGTACCAAGTTTGGTTGAAACTGGTCCACTAGTTTAGGAGGAGATGTGGAAAAAGCACTCATACATACACTACCTGAACAAAAGTATCCGGACACCCCCAAAAATATACGTTTTTTGAAATTAGGTGCATTTTTCTGACATCTACTGCCAGGTACTTCATATCAGCGACCTCAGTGAGAGAGCAGAACGGGGCGCTCCGCGGAACTCACGGACTTCGAATGTGGTCGGGCGATTCTGTGTCGCTTGTGTCATACGTCTGTACTCGAGAATTCCACACTCCTAAACATCCCTAGGTCCACTGTTTCCGATGTGATAATGAAGTGGAAACGTGAAGAGACACGTACAGCACAGGCCGACCTCGTCTGTTGACTGACAGAGACCGCCGACAGTTGAAGAGGGTCGAAATGTGTAACAGGCAGACATCTATCCAGACCACCGCACAGGAACTACAAACTGCATCAGGATCCACTGAAAGTACTACGACAGTTAGGCGGGAGGTGAGAAAAGTTGGAGCGGCTGCTCATAAGCCACACATCTCGCCGGTAAATGCCAAACGAAGCCTTGCTTGGTTTAAGTGGCGTAAACATTGGCGGATTGAACAGTGGAAAAACGTTGTGTGAAGTGACGAATCACGGTACACAACGTGGCGATCCGATTGCAGGGTGTGGGTATGGCGAATGTCCGGTGAACGTCATCTGCCAGCGTGTATAGTGCCAACAGCAAAATTCGGAGGCGGTGGTGTTATGGTGTGGTAGCGTTTTTCATGGAGGGGGTTTGCACCCCTTGTTGTTTTGCCTGGCACTAGCACAACACAGGCTTACATTGATGTTTTAAATACCTCCTTACTTCCCACTGTTGAAGAGCAATTCGAGGATGGCGATTGCATCATTCGGAACGATCGAGCACCTGTTCGTAATGTACGGCCTGTGGCGGAGTGGTTGCAAGACAATCACATCCCTGTAATGGACTGGACTGCACAGAGTCCTGACCTGAATCCTATAGAAAACCTTTCGGATGTTTTAGAACGCCGACTTCGTGCCAGGCCTCATAGACCGACTTCGATACCTCTCCTCAGTGCAGCATTCCGTGAAGAATGGGCTGGCATTCCCCAAGAAACCTTCCAGCACCTGATTGAACGTATGGCTGCGAGAGTGGAAGCTGTCATGAAGGCTAAGTGTGGGCCAACGCCACATTGAATTCCAGCATTACTGATGGAGGGCGCCACGAACTTGCAAGTCATTTTCAGCTAGGTGTCCGTAGACATTTGATCACATAGTGTGAATACAAATATCCATTTTTGTGACATGTATGGATATAAACCTAGAAATTTAAGTAAGGAAATCGGTTTTTATATCCCGTATTTCGGTCCTGCACGTGAATCACCACCACCTGAATTTGGATTTTATCATAGCTGATAATTGGAGATGCAATCCCCCCTTTCTCGCCGACTCAAGAGAGGAAATATCGCATTGTTAGTTCGTCCCGTCCACGGCTGATAACCTTCGCGTGACCAGCAGCTGGCAGAGCGCTGGCGACTTACCAGCGAGGAGAAACTGGTTTAGCGTCAGCGAGACTTCTGTCTCCGGGAAGGCGACAGGCAAGCAGGCGGCGCCGCTCCGAGGAAACGATGCCGGCAGGCCGGCACGGAATGTGCGGCTAGGTCAGTTCCAGCTTTCACCGCCGCTTCACTCTCCCAACTGGCGCTGATTAAATGTCTGCTTGAGACACTGTGCACGGGAAAGCACTGGTCCCTTCACGGTAAAACTGTTTATCACTGCAAGTCTATTTTAATACTTACAGATCGTTGGCGGAAAGCATATTGTACCATGGTCTGGATTTACAAAAATATTTATTATTGCTACCAGTTTCGACTTATTACTAGCCAAAATTGGGTACAATAAATTATTCAGTAAATCTGTGAAGATACAAACAGGGAGTACCATACCATAAATAATACACTGCCAAAAAGAAAAAAAAAAGAAAGAGAATTGAAGCAACAGAGGGAGAGAACGAAATGAAATACAACTTCACTGTTTGAGACGGTATGTCACGTAATTTCAGTGATTACAAAATCGAGCCCAGTTTACAAAGAATTGGCAGTATGGGCCTACTTAACAGTACGATGTTCCACCCCCTCTGGCCTGGGTGCATGCGTTAATTCGGATGGGAAGGATGTGATAAACCGTTATGTCCTCTCCTAAGGGAAGATGACCCGCAACTGTTGTAACTGGTCCTTGACATCCTGGGTATTGGCACTGGGATGGAGTTGACCTCCGGGCTGGGTCCACATTTGTTCTATCGGTGACAGATCTGTCGGTCTTGCTGGCAGTGGGAGTAGGTCAGAATCACTCAGACAGTTCATAGAAACCTGTGCCGTGTGTAGACGAGCGTTGTCCTGTTGAAAAATTGCAGCACAATACAGTCGCATGTGAGGTAACTTATGAGGACGCAGGTAGTCCGTCACGTATCATTGTGCCGTCAGATTTCCCTCGGTTACTACCATCCAGAAATTGAAGTCACACCCAACGGCTCCCCCACGCCTTGATGATGAGAGCAACACAACTGAGTCTCTTCAAAACACTGGAAGAGTAGGACCTCTCCCCATGTCGAAATCATACTCGCCAACGATCGTTATCTGGAGTAGTGCGTAACAATGATTCATCGCTCAACACAGTGGAACACCATTCATCAGAATTCCATGATTTCCAGTCACGGGAGCACTCCAAACACAGTGTAGCGTTAACGGCAGCCTACGCTTGGGATGATAATTTTCTAGTCTGGCACCTGCGAGTCTCCGACCAACGGCGTGGGATGACATAGAACGCTGCAGCAAGTCCGTTGCCTGTTCTCGGACGGCAGGCTCAGATGTGAAGGGACCACGATGTGCTTGGTGCACCATACGGTGATCCTCCCTGGCGGTCAGACATGGTGTGTGAGTATGACGAGAAGATGACTGGCCTCAAGTTCCCATGGAGTCCAACATCAGGCCACTGGCTCATCCGAATGCCCTATAAATATGGATACTGCACTATCCGACGAGCCGGCCGAATGGAGAACCACAATGAAGCCCCTTTCGAACTCTGTCGGGTGCTGTTAACGCTGTCTCATACGAGTACGCTGCAGTCCGTGTCCTTCACAGTGATCTCTTAACATAGGACGGTATTCAGGCCCCTTATGTGCTCCAATAGGCCTGGTAACAACACTAATCACGACCAGCGCTAATGGACTCTGGTGGCCATTCTACTGGTCACAGAGAATTTACATACAAGCCGACGGTGTGTACGAACATGACATTGACAGGCGACCACGTCTTCTGGTTCCTTAGCTTTTCTTGGCAGACAGTGTAACTAAACTTGACGTACGTGAAAATACTGAATGCGACGATGGAAGCATAAACGTTTCAATAATCACAGACACGCAAATGAGCCATTTGGGAGACAACTGTGAATTTGGTAACGGAACGCCACTGTCCTCAGTATTTCATATTGTCCTAGCTAGTAAAGATGTACGAGGGTCGTTCAATAAATAATGCTCTATATTCTTTTTTACACACGATAATGTACAGGGTGGTCAGAAACGGTCTGAAAACCTTGTAGGGGTATTGTAAGTCAGGTAGAGATGAGAAATACGTAATTGTTGCGCCATTTTAGAGTTAATTAGCATTGAAGTTAACCAATCAGGCCGTTGCTTGTGCCATTTCGAACGACCCTCCAGAGATGGTGTCGCCAAACGTGTTCTTCGTTTAATTTCCTGAAACCGAACGAGAAAGTGATACGTGAACTGGACATGGGATGGTAATAAGGATCCAACCGAGCAGAAAGCTCAGCAGTCTTATGCGCTACCATCTACGCTATGAGAACAACTGTCGCGAATTGTATCTGCTGGGCCCTTGAATTTGGGCGCACAAAGGGCTGGTTTGTTAACTTCAATGCTAATTAACTCGGAAACGGTACATCATATCGATTTTTTCTTAACAATTATTTCTCAGTGCAGCCTACCCTGCAACACCGTTACAAGCTCTTCAGACTGTTTCTGACCATTCTGTACATAGGAAAACGCTCTTTCAGGTTCTTCAGATTTGATGTTTCTTCTGCATTTGTGCGAAGTTCGCAACTTATTTCGACAGATGGTAGAATGACAATGAATCATCAGAATAGCGTCTACACAAGTCACTAGTCGCGAGCGAAGTGCTTAATTGAATTCTTGGTTGCGGAAAAGAAACTTTCAGCTGATTGGTTTGAGTGGTAATTTCAGGTATAGCTATGTGGCACGTCCGTTTTATTCTGTAGAAAAGCTCTTGAAAAGACGAGTGCTTTGATGTAATGCTTATTAATGTTAAGCACATTATTTTATTTAATATGAAATCAGTTCCATGCCTTTGCTTGTTCTGATGATTACATAGAATTAGTTTTTGCTTATGATATTTTAATTTCTTTCGTAATCGTAAGATTTCTGTTATTTTATTAGTGCCATACCTTATTACATTCTTTGGAAATCAGTCGTTGAAGATTAATAGAATTCTATCTGGGGAAGCAATAAATCTATACGTAATTGACATGTTTCATGTCGTACGCATCGCTCCAGTCAGCTTCCTGTACTTCTCTTCATGATTTCACTTTATTGTGATCAGGTAAATTATTAAAAACAACCAGACAGGCCATATCACCGACTGAGTGTACATCCACAAATATTTTGTGTTAGTGACAATATGTCCTGAGCAGCTGTGGTGTGTGTGTGTGAGAGAGAGAGAGGGAACACAAAAAGCAAACTCAAGTAACAAGTGTTAAATAACATTTCGAAATTATTTCGTTTATCTCATTTTTCAGAAAATTTACATTAAAATCACCACAGATTATCTTTTACTTTCTTGTATCCACGAGGAGGGATAATAATGGCTCCAATTTTCCTAGAAACTTTGTCAATTTCCCATCAGGGATGCATTTACTGTGATAATTATAACTGACATTCTAGGTAACAGTAATTCAGAAGCACAAGCTTTCAAATGTCAGTTTAAGTCGAAACTAATGTTTCAATAGATTTAAATTTGATGCTGTTTTTGGCATACATGACTACTCCTTTCACCATTCTTTCCATAAATAAATAGGCTGTTAATGCACAGTCCTCCATGTTTAACGCATGTTTTCCTATATTTACGTGGTTCTGAGACAGACCTAAAATATTAACTTTCTGTTGGCTTCTCAGCTCATCACAGTACTATTTAAATATGAGAGATAAAATTCAACAAAATTATCCAGTAAAACAGGTATTGTGTAAACACGACTGTCAGTTCATTCCTTAGTTCAAGTCGTAATTGTTCGACGACAGCCTGGGGGCAATCCTTCTCGTGGAAATTTCCTATAAAAGCTTTTAAATAAACAAGCCTGCTGATAATAGGGCTTGTTTCCGCCATTAGCTTCATACTTATGTTCAAAATATTACTAAACTTCAAATAAGGGTAAGTGGATAAAACGAGCTTTTACGGCCGGTGACTGGGTGATTAAATCAGTTGGTTTCTTATTTTTTGTCTTCTATTTCTTTGCCGTTAGTTACATAACTGTACCATCGTGATGACGACTGTGAGCGTTGGACGTGTTTGAGAACCGTCTTGCTTCGACGATCTTTATAATAATCGCTCACCTTCGTCTTTCTGTGTGTTTTTCAAGTTCGATTAAGTCTGAATAGTCTTACTTGTTTCAACAACCGGCAGATTATCATCTGAGATATTATACTGAGGGATACTTTTACCCGCTTACTATTTATTATGCAGTTTTAATAGTTGTCGAAAGCGACCGATTTGTACTCGGAAGAATAAAAGCAATGTCCAGTCCGAATTTATCTGTAAAAGAACATCTTTTGCAGAGTCCAGATGCATTTAATTTCGTCAGCCACAACTATTCGTACCAGCTAATGAAAACTGTTAGTACTGCTGTAGTGTTAAATCAATGGAGTTGGTAATAAAGTGGATGAAAGAGAATAACATTTCTAGATTTTGTTGTTTTCTTGTAGCGCAAAGATCAAAGTCCAACAGAGCAGAAGCTCCTCAACGGTCTGATAACACGTTCATACTTGGGAACGTGCTGGAAACTCATCCAGCCTTAAAATATCGACCGCATTCCCACAATGTGTAGTCGAAAGTGCGAAAACACGGAGCACAGGGCGATCCGCGTGACCGCCTTCACCACCAGACTGCGACTCCACGTCTTGACGCTTCCTTCAAATTCTGTTGCTACAACTTGTTCTTATTTGTTATCATGTGTGTAACATATCTGTCGCGATTAAACGTGGTTCAGACATTCACACCCTACCACAATTCCCTAGCACTTGCTTATGATACTGTTAAGCTCAGCAGAAGCTTGAGGTCTTCCTTGCGTCAGAGTAGGAGTATTAACGCACTCGTCTGACGCCTAAGTGGTTCTGCATTAGGGCTCCGTGCTTCTCACGAAATAAAGTCCTCTTCCTCTCAGAAAAGCGAGCAAAAATGAAACGACAACAAAAAGCAGATTGTACAGGAGATGGAAAAAGCCGCAGTACCCTCAGACTCTTTCATAATCTAGCTTTAACTTTATACTGAAGAGGTCGTTTCCACTTCCAGTTGTATTCATGCAGTTCGTTTGTTGTGCGATTTTTGCTCAGTATTTGAACTAAGAGAGCAAAGAGAACCACAAAAGAACAGTAACAAGGATTCACAGTTTTCAATTCTCATGTCTGTAATAAGTTTACCATGTAGGAGAGCATCACATACTTAAGCGAGTTTCTCCAGGTAATAGGTTGACATGAGAAGCGCTCGCTAACTCTCCGCCATCTTATGTTCGCAGGGATTCAATATTTACACTGCGTTTCGAAAACAGCATTAGAAGAAAGTTGCATTGTACAGATTTATTGTAAAGTTTCTGACTTCTTCTAGTGGCTCTTTACGTTCAACTGTTTGATGTAAAAACTAAACGGCGTTATTTGGGCGCTCGGAGCCTCGCGTAATGGGAACAACATCCGCCTTGTTTGTTAATTTCTCATTTGCCTCCATTTAACACCGAGCGAGAACAGTCGACAATTCCTGTGTGCCCTGATTAGTCAGGACAAATGTAATTTTTCGAAAGTAATAACATGAGAAATAAACTTGAATATCTCTATTTATAACGTCGAAAAATAATTCAGATTGGAATGCTAATTGCAGCGAAACAGTTCCCGGATGCTGCCATAGGGATAAGATAAACTGAACAGCAGATGTTGCCCTTTAGCTGTCACTTGTGTTTCTCGGCGTGTGTCTTCGCTATCTTTTGGCACAAGGGAACTAGTACTGCCAGCTTTTAAATACTTACCTACCTCTCTAGCGTGCAGAAGTATTGTCTCACGAAAGCAAGGAAATCAGTCTAATACAATATATGAAAGCAGTCTAAAGTTGGGTATGAAATTATGAGGTGAAACTGCAGACTCATAGAGCTGTACCATGTCCAGAAAATTCATATAAAGGAAGTCTGCTGTCACAGAAAGATATATTGAATTTGTGTTAGATCGCTAATGGGTCAATGAACACCGTCGCAAAGTCTTCGACTTTAAAAAAACAGCTGTTAATGTCTGTATTTCCTCTAAATGCAATCGGAGAACGAAAATGACGCTTTCAGTAAATCCTGCCCATCTTTACCCTTCTCTATAGGAAACCGTCATACCCAAATCTATAGAAACTGCCTGTCTACAGTTTGTTGTGGATTGTGGTTTCTGTCGCCAGTGATTCTCTTCCGCTGAACAATTGTCGTTTACGTACTTGTAACAACATATTAGTTTTAAAATCAATGTTAACGTTTTTATTTATAAACGGCTGTTTTGTATTATATTCAAATTGAGCACCCCAACGAATTTAAATACACATATTTGGAGGCACTGTTTCATTCTCGTCTATCTTTATTTGCCTGCCTTTATGAATCCGGAATCTTTCAGTTATCACTAAATGTTGACAGACTATGGCATTTCTAAAATGTAGCCAATAAGCCCAGTTTTAGTTAATAAAAGTAAAACTATAGAGCATACAAAGTATTTTAATTGTTTGTGATATTGAATATTATTCATAAAAGGGCTTATACGTGGACCAAGAGCTGAAACGAGGAGTACAGCTCTGTTGCACAATAGAGATAATATTAGGGAAGTGCAAATATTTAGAGCGTGAAAAGTAACTAAACTGGTTTTTACCTATAGATAATGTGAGCAGTTTCAAAATACTGGAATTAATTTCAGGCATAGCTGTGTAATATACACTTTACGAAAAAAAAAAAAAAACACAGTGAAGGAATCATCCAAATGAGATGAAACTTGGTAGATATACATGTAACTAGTGGGGGAAAGCCATTTCTGGGACAAATAATTTGTTCAAAATGGCGGCGGTTTCACTAGCCCTTCTATGATGTCACCCCCCCCCCCTCTCCACTGCCTGGAAATGGTGGGAAATTTTAGTGAGAAAAGGTCAATTAGACTATCTATGCCAACTTAATTTCCCCTCCCCCTTTTTCCCTCTTCCTCACCCCCGAGACATCACCCTTGGAAATGGTAGGAAAAGGTCAGTTGAGCTAAGCTAACTCATGGAAATGTTGAGAAACAGTAATTTCGTACTGAAGACGAAGGCATGGTATCTATTTGTTTGTTTATTAATAGCTTAACTCCTTAACTGGTCTACCTCCAGTAAACTAACTCGACATTCAGAGACTGATTGAGCTAGTTGGCACTACATTCACCATAGGATGCTGTTGGCCTTACCTTCCTCCCTTTCTTCCCCCACTCCTCCCACAACTTACCCTCCCCTCCACCACCTTAAAATTGGAAGGAAAAATACTCAGCCTGTGTTGGAGAGTCCACCTGTTTAGCTGAGTGGTAACATGCTTGCCTCCCATGCAGCAGGTCCGAGTTCGATTTGCAGGCGGGTTGGAGATTTTCTTCACTCGTGAACTGGACGTTGTGTTTTCCTCATCATCATTTCATCCTCATCGCCGGTGCGTAAGTCACTCAATATGGCGAAGACCGACATACGACTTGTACTCGGTGGCTGAACTTCCCCAGATGCGGCCTCCTGACCAGCGATGCCGTACGTTCATATCATTTCATTTGTGCTGGAGAGAGGTTCTTATGCCATGAAATTCAAATCATATCAATTATATAGTGCTGCATATTGTTTATTTAATAAGTTTGTGGTAGACAAGGCTCCTCCCTGGTGAGAAATAACTCAGTTGCAGTACTGCCACTCTTAAGCCACCATCTCACACCCTGTTGGTGTAAATCCTTGCTGCATTGATCCCACAATCCTTTGGTTCCCCATTTTTGATTGATCGCATGCATATTGGACAGGAAATATCTCATCAGTTTGATTGACTTTGTGGAATAATGCAATTTGTGTGAAAAACACTTGTCACATAACCAGGGTTTTGTACGCAATGACGCATGGTTACACAAGTACCCTCCTCCACCACCAGAGACGATATATGACAAAAAAAATCTTCCTATCGCTTCTTCAAACTGACTGCAGGGCAGTGTGCCAACCACCTTGCATATTCCTGTATGCACAGATTGGGTGAGAGACCTGCACACAGGGCTGGTTCACGATGCACGTACCAGAAGTCGCACTAATCGCTGAACAAAGTGTCAGTTGACGGCAAGACTTTGCACGGTTATGCCAATAGGTCATACGTGATAGGAAGTACTAGCTTTCTGCTGCCACAAACAACAGATGTGATGTCCTGCTCTGTTTACAATGCTACAGACTGGTGGTGGGAATAAAATATAACAAAAAAACACTAATGAAGATCTACACCTTCCACAAAGATCGTAGAAAAGTCCCCACCTAACACGTATACTGCAAATAGACTCTATAAAACAAACACCCACTATCAAGCCTTGTGCCCAGATCTGCGGACATTTAGCGAACGATTCCAGCACCCAAACCACATTGATGGGAACTACCGACTCGTAATCACATCACAAAGAGTGATGTGGTCCACCCCCCCCCCCCAACCCCCCCCCCCCACCCCGCCCTGTGTATAGACAGATAAAAGCAAATCAAATAATTAAATTTCAAAGACACTTGCTGTATATCGGGTGTTTGGTATGCAGAGGCATTTGAGAACACAAGCACACTCCTCCATACATTGCGTGTAACTAATACGATGAAGAAAGCAACCAAAGGCGTACTGAGCAGTAATTCGTTATTCACCTACCCTGAAGACGCCTCGATTGTAGCCAACTGGACTGTCCAGCGACCGCAGAGCAGAAGTCGGCGTCCTTCGATATCTGATGTCTTCGAGACTGCCTCTGCTCTCTTTTAAGTGGCTACTTCCTGTTTGTGTGTGAATCAACATGTCCAGACACACAGACAGAGGTTTCATCCCTCCTTAGAATACCTGTGTTCCTGTTGTCTAACGCTGGGGAAAAAAGGGAGAGCTCGCCCAAGCTTGCGATATAAAAAATGGAGGGAAATGGTCAATTTGCACTACTCTATCAAATTAATTGTTTAACAATTTACAGGAGTCAAGCAGATCGCTTAAAACACTCACCACCACGTTACGATGATCGATATTCATAATAAAACATATTTTCAACGTTTACGAATCACATGCAAACATTATACAAATCAGTTAAATTTCCGCCACAAATAGACTGTACAACTAAATATATCCGAGTTCTGGTACGCACAGACTTTTGAGAACACAAGCACCCTCCTCCACCACAACATTGCCTCTAGACAATATCTGGCGAAAAAGCCTTCCACAGTAACCATCGCGGAACGCGCACCATCAGATGACTGCTGGAGAGTGGCGACCACGACTGTCAACTTGGGCATTTGCGGCTGTTCCAGACGCTCAGGGGCTAGAGATACTGTCACAGTGGCTGCCCAGCCGTCAACCAATTAATTTACATGACTGGGAATAATCGTCCAGCACAAACACTTGCCATATTGAGTGTTTGTGCTGGACGTTTGACGGCTGGCCGGCCACTGTGACGGTATCTCTGGCCCCTGAACATCTGGTACAGCCGCAACCGCCCAACTTGACAGTCGTGGTCGCCACTCTCCGGCGGTTATCTGATGGTGCGCGTTCCGCGATGGCTAGTTCAAATGGTTCAAATGGCTCTGACCACTACGGGACTTAACATCTGAGGTCATCAGTCCCCTATAACTTAGAACTACTTAACTAATCTAAGGACATCACACACATCCATGCCCAAGGCAGGATTAGAACCTGCGACCGTAGCGGTCGCGCGGTTCCAGACTGTAGCACCTAGAACCGCTCGGCCACACAGGCCGGCCGATGGCTAGTGTGGAAGGTTTTTTCGCCAGATATGTCTAGAGGAAAAGTTATGGTGGAAGAGGGTGCTTGTGTTCTCAAACGTTTATGCATACAAGAACTCGGATATATTTAGTGCTACGATCAATTTGTGGCGGAAATTTAATTACTTGATTTGCATAATGTTTATGTGTGATTCTCAAACGTTGAAAATATCTTTTATTACGAAGAAGAATCATCATAAGGTGGTGGTGAGTGTTTTAAGCCATCTACTTGACTCCTGTAAATTATTAAACAATTAATTTGATAGCGTAGCGCAGATGGACTATTTCCCACCATATTTTCATGTCGTCATTGGGCGAGCTCTTCCTTTGTCCCCAGCATTGGCAAATGGGAACACAGTATGCTGAGGAGAGATGAAAACCTCTGTCTGCGTGTTTGGACACATTGATTCACACACAAACAGGAAGTAGGCATTTGAGAGCGAGTGAAGGTCATTTCCCAGGCATCAAACATCAAAGGATGCCAAACATCAAAGGATGCTGACTTCTGTTCTATGGTCACTGGACTGTCCAGGTGGCGATACTTGAGGCATCCTCTGTGTAGGTGAATAGTGAACTACTGTTTAGTAGGCCTTTGGCTGCCTTCGTAATACCATGGTTTATGGGCAACGAGTGGAGGAGGGTGCCTGTGTTTTCAAACGCCTCTGCATACAAGACCCCTGATATATGGCGAGTGTTTTTGAAATTTGATTACTTGGTTTGCTTTCGTCTGTCTGTGCACATGGGGATGGACCACGTCACCCTTTGTGATGTGACCACCAGTAAGTAGTTCCCACCAATGTCGCTTGGGTGCTGGAATTGTTCGCTAACTGTCGGCATATCAGGGAACAAGGCTTCCGAACACCGTGGGAAGCGGAATGTTGTCACCATAGTCCCAAAGAAGTACACTAAGGCAGCAATTTTTATAGTGTCATGCACCTGCTCAGAGCTGTTAGAATGTGTGTGTTTCATAGAGTCTATTTGTAGTATGTGTGTTTGGTGGGGATTTCGCGATATTTGTGGAATGGTTAGGCCTTTACGAGGGTTGGAACTTAAATAGTGGCAACTATTTATTCACAACCGATACCAAAGAGTTACATGTTTGCACCTGTTACTGTCCTTCAAAGTAGTCACCAGCGTTGTGTAGAACCCGTTGCCAGCGATCAGGAAGGCCTAGTATACCGTTAGCAGAGCCTGTTCTGTTGGTGGTGCGAATGGAGTGGTCTACTGCCTGTCGAACCTCTGGAACAGTTCTGAAGCGCATGCCACGAAGTGGTTCCTTCATCTTCGTAATGAAATCAAAGTCACAAGGACTTAAGTCCGTGGAGTATGGTGGATGGTACAGTACTTCCCAGCCCCATCGGCCGAACAGAGCAGCCACAGCTTGCGCTGTATGCGCCCGCGCATTGTCGTGCAAAATGATGGGTGGGTTGCGCCGCTTCTTTCGCAAAGCTGGTCGGAGGTGATGCTCCGAAAACGAACAGTAATACTGTGCGTTGACGGTCTGCCGTGGAGGAACGTAATGTATTAGGATAACACCATCACAGTCGTACACGAGAATCACCATAACTTTCACCATACTGAGGCTCTGACGCACTTTCGACTTTCACAGCGACCCATAATGACGCCATTCGTGATTGGCGTTTCAGTTTTGCCTCGTATGATGTGGCCCACGTCTCATCCAGTGTTACGATACGGCGTAAGAAAGTGTCTCCTTGATCCTACTCTGCTGTTCCTGTTTCGAAAACATAGTGACACCGTTACGTTAGACCGCTCGCTCACAAGTGACCGTGTTTCCCTCGACTGTGCGCACGCGGATGACGTGGGACTGGCGAGTCCATTTGCTCGGAGGTAAGGTAAGTGTGTCAACAACGTGTGCTGTCAGCGACAATAGTAGATTCCACTGCATAGAGTCTCCACAGCAGTGTTGCCACTATTTAAGTTCCAACCTAGGTATCAGCGTTTTATTTTTGTGATACGTTGTTCCCATAACCAGCCTGTAGTACTGTAAACAGAGCAGAACAACACATCTGATGTTTGTGGCAGCAGAAAGCTAGTGCTTCATACCACCTCTTACCTGTCAGCACAACCACCAAAGACTTGCCGTCACCTGACCCTTTGTTCAGAGACTGGCACGACATCTTGCCATTTCCAGGGGTCTGAAGCCATAGGAGGGGTGGGGGGAGGGGTAAAGCTAGGTTGTCGAGGTAGCTCTCTTGACCTTTTCGCGCCAAAATTTCTCGCCGTTTCCTGGGGTGGAAGGCGGTGTGTACTGTTATAGGAGGCCCGGGAGGACCGCCGCTTACGTGAGTAAATTATTTATCTCGTAAACGGCTTTGTACCATTACCCACAAATGATTGCAATTTCCGAAAAACATCAACAACTGATACTACCACCCTTCAGAGAATGTACCTTTAGTGCTGACTCACGCTGCATAACTGTTCCCGTCTTTTTAAGAAATTACAAACGCAATTAAGGAAGTTACACCGTTCCATAAGAAGACATACTAACGTTTAATACCTCGCTAAATACAAAAGTTAATAGCATTACGTGACTCTCTGTGAAGCATCATTCGAACGGCTCACGATATCCAAGGAGCGTTTCGTTTTGAGCGACCCACCCTTTGTACACCAAAGTGGTGCAGTGGTTAAAGCAATAGACTCGCATTTTGGAGAGGCGAGTTTCGAAGCCGCACACATATTTATGTTTTCCATGGTGTCTCTAAATAAAAAATTCCAGGCTGATTCTTTTATAAAATGCCACAGATAATTTCCAAGTGCTCTATCTCTTCGTCGACTGGACGTAAAATCATACTTTTACTTCCTTGTCAACACTGGGTTCACATAAGGAGAGGACAGAAGCTTTCGAAATGTAATGTTATACAAGAATACTGAACATTAGATGGGTGATCGCGTAACTAATGAAGAGATAGTAAATCTAATTGGGGAAAAATTAGATCTATGGCACAACTTGACTGATTAGTTAATGGTACACATTCCGATTCGTTAAGGTATCATGAGTTTGGTGACAGGAAGAAGTGTGAGAGGTAAAAATTGTAGAGGGAGAACAAGGCTTGAATACAAAAAGTGGGTTCTAATGAGTGTAGGTTGCAGTAGGTATGCGCGTTGAAGTGGCTTGCACAGATTAGAATAACATGGAGAGCTGCTTGAAACCATTACTCGAACTGAAGACCGCAACAACAACATCAATACAGGATCATACAGCAACGATTCATTTAAAACTCACACCCACGCTAGAGACAAAGGCAATATCGCAGATTGTGTCAGCATGGCACCACATGATCCTATATTCTTTTTGTTTATGTCAGTGATGTGACATCGGTTTTATCCTGCTGCAAAGACCATATGTACACTGATGACCTTCAGTTGAATCTTAGTACAAAACTAGTAAAACTGAAAGCAGCTATCGAGAATCTCAATACCAGTGCGTGTGCACTGTCAAAATCGGCGCATGGTATAGGGTTAAAGCTCAACCCATCCAAAACTCAAGCGGTATTCACTGGTCATTTCAGGCTCATTAGCTCCAAATATCAGAAATACCTACCATTTTTAACCTTAATCGGGACAAATGTCAACTTCTCTCCCTCAGAAAGGAGTCTAGGAGTAGTAATACACAAAAATCTAAGTTGGTCTGAGCACGTAACCAAGTGTGCAAGATGCCATCAACATCTCTCCATGCCCTACAAAAATGTGAGAAGCTCTTCCTTCTTTACCTGAAAAATAAACTTGTAAAAACATTCATGCTTCTTAATTCTTCATTTGTGTGGCCATAGTGTCCGTAGTTGCCTTATGATTCTTGAGGGTATTTTTGTTCTGTCGTTCCAACTACAAAATGAGTGCTTTTTTTTCTTTTTTTTTCCAGGCCGCGTTTCGCTTTATTGAGGTAAAGCATCATCAGTGGTCTGTAACTACGTTATTTACATTTTGATTTGCTTTTACATCGAAAAACAATTCGTTAATAATAGGTTGATTTGTATGTACGGTGATTTTTCGGCTAATTTCTCGTTTACATCGGGAAATGCCGTCTGTTAGCACATCGTTGTTCTTCTGTGTTAGACAGTCATCATTTTGTAAAATGTAAATTCTAAATATTATTTTAATACCATCGCAGTCATTCTAGCATAGCATAATACACGTGTTCACTTCGGTAGAGCCTCGAAGTATTTTTCAGTGCCCGGACGAACAATTCCAGGACCGTGATCACCATTTCGGTTCGTGTAAACGTATCTGGATCCGCTGATCAGAGTCCGATATTGGAACTGGCGTGCTGCGGCATGCGGCACACCTCGGAGGGGAGCTATTGTTTCGGGCTGTTTGTCTTTGGCTGACACGTGGAGTTTCGCCTTTTATGTCTCACAGGTATTGTCTCCATAGTCTCTAAAGGTAGACCTCGTCAGTACGTAGTGGCTGCCGGCTCCAATACCGCGGCTGTTGTGATTGCGTGTTTCAAGTGCCTTCCGTAGACAAAGTGATTAATTTCTCCGCGAATATATGCTTCTTACTGGATTTGCTTTTACGCCGCAATATACAGTTTTTATGCAATATACAGTAACGGTATAACCTTCCCGGCCATCCAGTCGTGTACTGACTGTGGTCTTCTGTTATGCCTTTCCATGAAATTCGGAAAAGCGATAAAAATGCTTTATTAGACGCTATTAGTTCGTTTTTCTGTACCAGAGTAGGTCCCAATTTTAGTTCCTTGTCGTTTAGAAACTCGTTAGTGAGCTAAATATCGCAGGTGTTTTGTTGATGACGACTGGGGTTGAAATCGAAATTCAAATGGTTCAAGTGGTTCTAAGCACTATGGGGCTTAACATCTGAGGTCATCAGTCCCATAGACTTAGAACTACTTAAACCTAACTAACCTAAGGACATCACACACATCCATTCCCAAGGCAGGATTCGAACCTGCGACCGCAGCAGCAGCGCGGTTCCGGACAGAAGCGCCTAGAACGGCTCGTCCACAGCGGCCGGCTTCAAATCCAAAGCCGACAGTCGACGATAAGTTTCTTTACATAAAAGGAGCCCAGGTGCGGTTTCAGTTCGACCAGGACGAAGTTCTCTTCTGCACTGCACAAGCATAAAGTCTTGGTATACATTTCCTCAATCTTATGAAATACTCAATAATGATGTTATGATCATTTTCAGTAAAACGGTTATTCAATAAATTCCCTTCCTCACTACGTGTGAGAAATTTGTGATTTATGTCATATGTCGTTGATATAGTATATCTTAAGCCAGCACAGGAAATTGTATAACACTTCGTTGAAAGGTGTGATGTTTACTTGTTAACGTTTGTATTTTTGTGTTAACATATTGTAAACGGTGTGTATGTTGAGCTGAAACCACAGTAAACGTATATACGAGCAACGGTGGAACTGGAAGCGCGTCACTCGAAACGGCGGTTTGAATACGTTATCGGTCTGCATTGATATTTCTTCCGATGGATGAAAATAAGCAGCACTTAAAGCAGATAGAAAAATATATTGATGGTGAAAGTAGACATTAAAGCAAATATTACAGCCTTTACAAACGTATCGCAAAAATAAACAAAAAACTAAAAATTTTTGTCGGGTTGCCAGAAATATATATTTTGCTACAAATTATTTCATACTATGTTAAGTAAACCGCGTAGACTCAAGTACAACATTTGAGTGACTGGCTTATCTGTGACGTAAAAATATACCCTCTAGCCAAAGGGCCACAAGCTGATAGCGCGCAACAGGTTTCAGCCACGTGAACAGTATCAGAATTTGATGACACTAACACGCTCTGCGTCCTGATAGGCCTCATTCACCCAGAATCACACTCATATGCATGTGTACTCAAGCCACAACGCAACAAAACGTAGAGATAAGAAAAGTGTGACACTTGGTGATTCAAATCAAATTAATGTTCCACACAAATCGCGACTTTGTTTCTGCTTGCATTCTTAGAGCACATCTGTTGTAAAAGATGCTTTCCGGTAGGACCGGATGTACCCTGGAAAGTGAAAGAAACGAATGTTTTAAACAAAACGTTGAAACAGCTATTTTCTGTTCTTTACCTTAGAGGAAGTATTTCACTTCGTTCATAACTTTATGAGTAAACTATTATTATTTGTATTTCATTTCAGCAATTTAAAACAGTTTATAAAACAGCTATCAAAAAGCTTCAGTTCGAAGAGCGTACACTCAGAATAGGCGTGCCAATCAGGCAAAATCGCCGTGAGCATCGAGGTAATCATACCACCGACTCACCACACTGAAGACACCCGTTTGATAGAACGCCGTGTACCGCTGTGTGAAGAAGTCAGTAAAGGCTATTTTTTAAGGAACCGAGGGCGTGATAATTACGTGGAGAGAAACCACGATTATACGGCAGTGTTTGTCTTTCGGCAGCCAGGAAAAGAATAACACCAAGTTGGTCTTACTTGGACGCATTTGTTAATAGCGTCGCCTAGTTCATGTTTCCTCATTTGCCGCAGGCACGTCGGAAAGACACGAATGCTACACTAATCCCTTGGCTTCATATCGGTGCTTATATACCCGCATCGGAGTCGCCCTGCGTTACATATATGCTGCAGCAACGCACTCTGAAGGCTACTTTTGGATAGCCCCTATAGTTTGTCCTTAAATAGATTTTCGGCAGTCCATATGTCTACACTATCAGGCTCAAGTCCAAGTGTTACAATCGACCCACCGCTGCTTCAGCCTCTTCTTAAGGCATGTTTGGGATTAACTGAAGGGGTTGTGGTTAGCACACTGTACTCCCAGCGGCGAACATCGACTTTCGAAAAGGAACCCCTCCTTCTGTTGCTCAATATTTCTCACCAATTTATGAAGACTTGACACACTGCTAAATGGCGAAATCTGCGATAACCGAATTATTGAAACGTTTTTATTACAGTCAGTTCTTGCACTTTCCTACAACCATAACTGGTTTCGTTCAAGTACTGAACATCTTCAAATCATACTATCTGCACTTTCGTACGCAAGTTCAATGAACATCGTCCATGAGTGGCAAATGACTCGTTGTGGTGAAGCAACTACATTCTTTGATAATTTGAACGAAACCGGTTATCATCTAAGAAGGTCCTACTTTAGACAGTAACATAACACACTTCAGTTCTCACTGATATTACGTTGGCTGGCCGGAGTGGCCGAGCGGTTCTAGGCCTTACAGCCTGGAACCGCGCGACCGTTACGGTCGCAGGTTCGAATCCTGCCTCGGGCATGGATGTGTGTGATGTCCTTAGGTTAGTTAGGTTTAAGTAGTTATAAGTTGTAGGGGACTGATGACCTCAGAAGTTAAGTCCCATAGTGATCAGAGCCATTTGAACTAGAGATGGGCAAAACTGTTCTTTTCAGAGATCGGATCAGAACTGTTCACTCCCTGAAATGAATTAGCTCTTTTTCATGACTCACCACTCATTTACAATAGAAAATAAATGGAAGGCACATTGCCCTTTAAACTTGGTTTATTCCAGTACTATACCTGTATTTTGATCTTATTTGATCCTATTTTGAAGTAACACAGATAATGAGTAAGAATTTTGTATTGTTTATTGAAATTTCCACGATATGACAAAGTTTTTGATTGTTGATTTATTTTGCACTATCGTGGTTTTTTGGGTGATCGGAAAATGTTGTAACTTGAGATTTACATTAACAATATATTTGGCTACAATGTATTAAAATTTCATTAACCTCATACAAATACATCGCAAGCCATATATTTTTAAAGTGAACGTTTCCTTCCGAAGACGCCTAAAATCGCAAAATCCGTACCAGAATAAGAAAAAAACTATAAATTTGACTGTAAAACGAAAGTGCTGCATATAGCCTTACGCAGAATAAAACAAGGAAAATATTGGTGTATCACATTTTGCGATACGTTTATCGGTTCGCTCGTAATTAAAGCGTAAATTCGAGTGTCCATAATAAAAATCCTATAGTAAGAGGAGTCGTCAGGAACCTAATCTAATCAGTTTAAACAAATAAAAATAAAAACAAATGATGTATACATAACATAATAATGTAATATACGTAGCGGTATTACTACGAAGAACAATATCCAGTAGAGACGAACTCCGATGCCGAGCCGCTGAGTCGAGCAGGTCGAGCCGCGAGCTGTATTACTGCGTGAGCCGAGACCGCAGAGACCAGAGTGACACCTGAGTCGCTTTGCTCAACGCTCTGGCTAGAGTCGAGACGGTGGGGTGAGCGTTGAGCGGGCGAGTTCCCAGGGGGGGGGGGAGCGGTGAACTCACCCGCTCCGAGACAAATCGTCTGTTCTCTTGCGAGCAGGTTGTTGCAAATAGTTCCTATGTTATCCGCTAGGTGGCTCTCTGTCCTGTTGCTCGCATCAACTGTCCAGAGGGCGATGCGAAGTCAAGCTGCGCCAGACACTGCGCGCGGCAGACGACGCACAGAGACGGCACGGCATATGTGAAACACTAAATCCAATGGGGCACTGCACAATGGAGGCAGCCAAGGTAGAAGCAGGGCAGAGGCCGGCGCTGGCTGTGTTGTGTGGCGTGCACTGTGCTGTGACCAGCAGAGGCGCCGCTGATATGCTCCGTCTCTCTCTCTCTCTCTCTCTCTCTCTCTCTCTGCCGTGGGGAACGTTTGGAGCTACCGTTCTTTTTTTCTGAATCACTGATTGTTCACTCCTTTGAAAGATTCAACTCTATGAATTAGTTCAAGAGTGCATCCCCCATCTCTAATTTGAACCACTTTGACTCTTTGCCTTGGAAAACTGGGAATGTTGCATCTGAAAGGTAAGCAGACGGGTGGGTGTGAAACAGCGTGCCGTATTCGCATCCATTGTGTTGATGAAAGAGAGAGGGGGCGGAGAGTGTGAACCGCAGTTCCGGCGCATAGCCTACTTCATTCCATTCGACGGGCGGAGTACCATTAACGGAGTTTGTAACGCCGGAAATGCATATCCTCCTATTTCCATCGATTGTACTATTATTTTTTTTCCTTGTTTTGTTACCTCAAGATATGACATTTCTGTCTCTTTATATATTGTAATTGTTTTACTGTTTGTATATATATATTTATGCACTTGTGTCGATGTATAATTGGTTTGTTGTGTAAAGAGTATTTGTATTTTTACGCTGGGTCTTGCCTAGGGAAAACTGCTATCGAACGATTACATCGATAGGTCGTGTGAAGAATCAAAGTTTGTAGGATCTTTGGTAGTGTTAACTCTGCCGCGTGGAGCGCGGGCAGAACAGTGAGAGTCTGGCTGGAGTAGCGAGTGGAGCAGGTGTGTTGTGTGACGCTCCCGCGAGTTGCCGCGCTTTCGGGGTTTGGCAGCATGTAATTGCGCTCGACTCGCGATGATAGTTTCTGACATGGTGTCGCGGACGGGAAGCATTAGCTGGCGCACATCAAGAGCCCGTTTCGCCTGGTGACCGTGTCGAGAAGAAGGCGCGCCAACATCCAGCTTCTGCAACAGCGACGGCCGACAATGAGTGACTGTCGCCACCTCCTCGATCGACGGCTTCAAACCTTCAACCAACCAACAAGGAAGACTAAAAGCACGTAAAGTTTCAGAACTGTATGGCAGACCTCAGCTTTTCAAATTGTTCCATTTGCCTCGCAAAATTACAGCAACTTAGCATGAACCTTTGTTGCTCATTGTCCCGATTGCATTGCCAAGCAGGGTCCCTTCCTTTTCCGAAATGAACCCGAGTGTCGTTGAAATTCAAACGCCAGCATTAAAATAATATAATTAGATTTCACTGCTTTAATTTCAAAGTTCAGTAGCTGGCTACAATATTTAGGTTACACGAGCACAAATTAAGAGTGCGAGTTTTGTTAGCATATTTTAGCTTACCTGTGACTGCAGCTCAGCTTGGTACGTACTAAATTTTACTATTGTTAATTGTTCAGAATCATTTAATTCAAGATCAAAGTTAAATCTCTTATTTCTAAATTGCGTAGATTCAAGTAGCTTTTGAAACGATTGTTGAGGTAGTCCAAGACTAACTGTATTTTACTGAATTTCGATGTGCTTCAGAAAGAAAGCTCACTATTAACTTCAGTCACTAAATTAACTTTCGATTTTCCGGTTTTATTAATTCTTTTGCTAAATTAAGTCAGGGTGTAGCGAAATTTATTACTTCTGACAAACTTTCAGTTTTCACACTACACGTGTCAACCTTCAGTTGCCACGCTTCTAGTGCTAATTATATGTGTAATAATCTTTCTTTTTCAGTTACTATAGTAATTGTCCTTAGGACTGGCGACCGTGATTTCTCCCAAATCTCAAATATCTAATTACCGCTAGTTAATTGTTAACGTAACGGCCGCACATTTACTTTCTTTATTAACTTTACCCCTTTTCAAAATTAATTTCCACCAGTTTCATTTGCATTTTTCCTTTCATTTAGATGTAACCCTTTCCTCCCTCTTTACCGATAGATTAACTTCGGTGACGATTGCTTTTCCCAAATTTCCATTAGGTACACGCGGTTTAATTTTTCACTGTCATTAAGGTCGATAAGTGAGGGGGAGGTTACACGTGGCGACCTGGTGACAGGACAATCTTCAAATTTGAGGTTGTTCTGGACACGAATTTTGCATTGTGCAAATCTCGTAACAAAGTACTGGTTACGAAATGGTCGATACGTCAGCGAGAATATTCGTGTGAGGAATCCTAATTAGAGTTGAGATTTGGCAGTTATATTGAAAATTATTAAAATGAGTGAAGGCAACAATTGCCAAAATTTGGTAGACTTGGATACGGAACAATCGGTCGAACAGTGGGAAACGCGCACCGCGGTACCCATTGTTCAGGGGCAGGCGGCTAGCATGAAAGACGCGACCGGCGAAACGCAACAAAGAGCAGAAATGGAATTCCACACTTTAGAAAATGTTTCGGAGTCGGAAGTGAAAATCAAATGCAAATCCCTCGATGACGAATACGGGGGGAGAATTAAAGAGGAAGCCGCTACGGAAGTAAAACCGGTAGTTTCCGGGAATTTAACTGATTTATTGAACGTTTTGATTAACGAAATCAAGAGTCAATCGGTCAAGCAAGAAGCTCAGTCTGAAAAATTTGAACGGATGCTAGACAATCAGAACAAAGCTATTAACGTTGTTAACAACAATGTTGGAGTTGTTAACACAAAAGTTGATAAAATCAAAGAAGATATTGTTGTAATTAATACCGAAATCGGTAATCTTAAACAGGAAATGATAGGCGTTCAGGCGGAAATTGCGAGCATAAATACTCGTTTTAATTCTGAAATTAGCAGAATCGAGAAAAGTGTAGGAGAATCAGTTGCTCCGATCATCGAGAATAAGGTGACGGAACAAATTCAATTAGTGAAAAAAGAGGATCAACAGAAGGTGGAAACTTTAAAGGCTTTAGTATCCGAAGTAGATACCAAAGTGACGAAGCAGGCTAATACCTGCGAAGAGAAAAAGAGGGAAGTGGAAACGCTTGCGACAACCACTTGCCAAGTGATTACGAGGGTGTCGGAATTAGAAAGGAAACTTGACGAAAAACAGAGCTATGTGCCAATCTGTGCACATAGTTCGGAGTTGTTGACGAAAGAGGAGCGGTTCGACCCCTTGAAAAAAGGCGGTATACACCCGACGGATTTCATTAAAAATTGTGAAAGAGTTTTACCCAGATCATGGACTGATGAGAGAAAAATTAATGCGATTATTGATGTGTTGGCTGGTGATGCCAAGCGTTGGGGCTTAAACCTCAACATTACGAACCTGACTTTTGACGAATTTAAAAATTTGTTTCTGGCTGAATACTGGTCAGGGCAAAAACAGCAAAGTGTCTGGCGCGAATTTGTCGTATCGAGGCCTTTCGATGCGGATTCGCGCGGTTCGATGAAGGAGTTTTGTGAGGGCTGGATCCGCAAGTTGGAGTATTTGCGTGACCGCCGCTCGGAATCCGAAATAGTTTGGGAACTCTACAAGAAGCTTCCAGATGATACAAAACGATACGTAGGAAGCAATTACAGAACAATAAATGATTTCCTGGAAAGAGTGGAGGACGAGGACAATTGGCGCAATAATCGCGACAGTGGTAGAGGCCGTGGTAACAACAACGGGTACCACAGCAACCACAACAACGATAACCATGGGAATAATGCATACCGCAACCATGGTAGCAACAACAATAATGGTTCGGACCGTAATAACAATCGGTACAATGCAAATAATAACAGGAATGACGGAAACCAGTATCATACTAACGTGATACGGGCTTCACAGAATAGTAATAACGCCAGAGGGTGTGATCAGCCGCCTCAGCAGCATCCGAGGAGCGTATCTGCTGGGACGAGACAGGGAAACCATTAGCCGCGCCGGTGAGGGGCCGACCGGGCGTGGAGAAATTTTGGCGGCCCAATAGCAGGAGAAAACCCAGGTGTCGTCGATATGAAAATTCCGTGTGGAATAATCAACGGCGGGAGAGTGCGCCAGTGTTAAGAGAAAGGAGTGCGCCCACAAGTAGTAGATCAGCTGTATACACGGCAGTAGAAGGTACATTCACTGTCAGTGAGAACAATTGAAGTAGTGTTCCGGAAATCGATTATAAGGTGCCAGCTGTAATACCCACAGCGGAACTGGAGATTGAGTTTAAGAATGATTCGCAATTGTTGAGAGAAGATCAGATGTCGGATAAAACGTCCGTCATCGAGCAAGGGGATGCAGAGAGGGATGAGGTCTGGTTAAGGCAGTTCGGTCGCTTATACGACGAACTAAGAGATTATAGGGGTCTGTATGGGAGAAGTGTTTATGGGGAGCGCGTGCAGTATTTGCCGCGTCTCGTCCCACAGGAAGATAGTATTTGTGAAGTGATTGAAAGTTCTGGCCCTAACCGGCAGACTTTACCAGAAATAGTTGATGTTAATGGGGAGCACGAGCAAGATTCGTCGTGTTTCGTCCCGCAGGAGTTAGATGTTGAAGGAGTAACGGAAAGTTCTGGCCCTAACCGGCAGACTTTACCGAAAGTTATAGTGGTAGAAGTAGCCGACCCATCCGACGCAAAACTCCAGTTTAAACGTTGCGAGAGTATTAAGGAGAAAGATTACGAAAATTTTAGTGATAGCCGGACACGATTGGTAGAAAACCACGTAGATTACAGTGTGTATGAGGTTAGAGCTGACGTTATACGGTCAGACGATAGCAGTGTGGGTTGCGCAGATCCAGAGGAAGTAATTGCAGATACTACTGGGCACATGTCTCCAGGTAGATTGGCAGATAAGATCAATCTGATTAAAGAGGAATCAACGAAGGTGACAATTAGTGAATTGATAGCAAAGCTACACTCACTAGTTGACGAGTTACAGGAAAAGGTTTCGGTATTGGAGGCGACGCTACAGACTAAGCCTCAGGACAAACGTGTTGAAATAAAAACTGTATGTGAACAGAGGCTGAAAAAGCCGCCAGATAAACTGGATTTAGGATCAAAGCCGGACGGTTTATTCTGGAATGACCTGGATATAGACAAGGATTTACTGTGGGAAAATAAAGAAACAGTCGAGGACAAGTGTAGACAGATAGTAGTGTCTGCTAATATGCACGGCCTACAACTAAACGTGTTGATTGACACCGGTGCAGAATTGAGTGCTGTATCTGGAAAAATATTTCAGTTACTGAAAGACAGACCTGGCATCGTAGTTATGCCAGTAACAGGGGTGAAAATTATCGGTGCTACTGAGAAGGCCAGTAAACCGGTCACAAAACAGACTTTTGTCAACTTCGAGATATGTGGGGCACGATTTGAACAAGAGTTTGTCGTCGTGCCAGACTTAACTACGGAAGTAATTATCGGGTTAGATTGGCTATTAAAGTACCGTGCAGTGATTAACTGCGAAAGCAAAACTTTGACATGTATGTCACTAGATAAAACAATGATAGTTAGTTTTGACGAGGCAGGAGACGGTGTGCATAGGCAATACCAGCCTATACACATTGTTAACTGGCCGGATGACATTGACGTAGGAATGAGTTTGAACTGCCGTAGTGTGAGGAAGTTCGGCAATGACAAAAGTGTAGAAAGTGAATTGGAAGAGATAATCAAATTCCCTCTACGGATTGACATTAGTATTGGTGTGAAAAACGATCGTTTGCGAGAAGTAATGAAGCTAAAAGCCGATGCTCGCATACGTCGTAATGACGCTAAAGTGCGTTTTGCTAAGTTTGCAATCGGAGACTTAGTACTTGCAAAAGCTCATGAGAAATCGAGCGAGATAGACAATGAAATCTCTAAATTTAAGTTTGTTTATAATGGACCATATAAAGTCATTGGTATACCTCACACAAATGCTTATTGCTTAGAGTATCCAAGCTCTGGAAAGCTATTGTAGACCTGAAATTGTACCAACCAAGGATTGATTAGTACCACAGATAGGGTAATTTGTACAATATGTAAATATAGAGTGTAAGATTTAAGGTTTGCTAGATTGCCATGCTTTTGCCTGACCAAGAGGACATTAAAGAAGTTGTAATTAATAAGTAATTTTGACTAAATGATTTAAGAGAGAGTGATTATTTATCAATTGAAAAATCCAAGCTGCTAGTTTAAGTTTTCAGCTGAGTCACAGTAGATTAAGGAATGTAAATATGCTTTTGTAAATAGTTGTAATATTTCATAAATATGTGATTTACTAGTCATTGCCGATGTACTTAGACGCTGTTTTAAGTTTCAGGCTAGTACATGCGTGTGATGATGGACAGTGTTGAGTTATCCACTGTGATAGTGTTTATGGACTCCTTGAGATTACTCGGGAGTGAGTTTTTCCGAAAGAATTCAGTGAAACGGACGTTCTGGAAACGCCGTCACAAGGGCGAGTGAGATCAAGCGTGCCGCACACGCGGGCGCAACAATACTGGCGAGGCGAGCCGCTGTCGGCTCTTGTGCCGCTGTTGGCTCTTGGGCCGCTGTCGGCATTCTTTGTACTTGCGAGTACTGAAGGCGGAATTGTTTTTCTTCCTGGACAGCTGAAAGAATTCTGCTGTTAATATTTATGTTTTTGTCGATCTACTGTACATTATTTTCTTGTTTAGCGTTAAATAGATTCTCGTGACGATAATATTAATTATGAAAAGGTTATATAAAATGTGTATTCTATGTAATAATAATTTATTTGCGTGTTTTGATCTACCTGTTTCTATGATCATGTACTCTGATTAATTTTGTAAATAGTATTCCATTTCTTGATAGTGTTACGGATTTTGATGATTTTGCAATACCTAAACCATTTTCTATATCTTCTATGAATTTTAATATGTTGTCAACCTGTTTTATTTTGTGCAAGATGACAGAGTGGAATAAGATTAGGAGTGTCTCCACTCAATTATTATGGTCTAAAAATTGATTTATGATTAAATAGACGAATGCTAAATTTTGTTGATGTTTTGAGCATATGCATTTCCGCTGTTTCTTTTTTGGGACATTTTCTGAGTCTGTTTACGTTACACGAACATCCTCAGACAATGTGGGGCACGTGTAACGCCGGAAATGCATATCCTCCTATTTCCATCGATTGTACTATTATTTTTTTTCCTTGTTTTGTTACCTCAAGATATGACATTTCTGTCTCTTTATATATTGTAATTGTTTTACTGTTTGTATATATATATTTATGCACTTATGTCGATGTATAATTGGTTTGTTGTGTAAAGAGTATTTGTATTTTTACGCTGGGTCTTGCCTAGGGAAAACTGCTATCGAACGATTACATCGATAGGTCGTGTGAAGAATCAAAGTTTGTAGGATCTTTGGTAGTGTTAACTCTGCCGCGTGGAGCGCGGGCAGAACAGTGAGAGTCTGGCTGGAGTAGCGAGTGGAGCAGGTGTGTTGTGTGACGCTCCCGCGAGTTGCCGCGCTTTCGGGGTTTGGCAGCATGTAATTGCGCTCGACTCGCGATGATAGTTTCTGACATGGTGTCGCGGACGGGAAGCATTAGCTGGCGCACATCAAGAGCCCGTTTCGCCTGGTGACCGTGTCGAGAAGAAGGCGCGCCAACATCCAGCTTCTGCAACAGCGACGGCCGACAATGAGTGACTGTCGCCACCTCCTCGATCGACGGCTTCAAACCTTCAACCAACCAACAAGGAAGACTAAAAGCACGTAAAGTTTCAGAACTGTATGGCAGACCTCAGCTTTTCAAATTGTTCCATTTGCCTCGCAAAATTACAGCAACTTAGCATGAACCTTTGTTGCTCATTGTCCCGATTGCATTGCCAAGCAGGGTCCCTTCCTTTTCCGAAATGAACCCGAGTGTCGTTGAAATTCAAACGCCAGCATTAAAATAATATAATTAGATTTCACTGCTTTAATTTCAAAGTTCAGTAGCTGGCTACAATATTTAGGTTACACGAGCACAAATTAAGAGTGCGAGTTTTGTTAGCATATTTTAGCTTACCTGTGACTGCAGCTCAGCTTGGTACGTACTAAATTTTACTATTGTTAATTGTTCAGAATCATTTAATTCAAGATCAAAGTTAAATCTCTTATTTCTAAATTGCGTAGATTCAAGTAGCTTTTGAAACGATTGTTGAGGTAGTCCAAGACTAACTGTATTTTACTGAATTTCGATGTGCTTCAGAAAGAAAGCTCACTATTAACTTCAGTCACTAAATTAACTTTCGATTTTCCGGTTTTATTAATTCTTTTGCTAAATTAAGTCAGGGTGTAGCGAAATTTATTACTTCTGACAAACTTTCAGTTTTCACACTACACGTGTCAACCTTCAGTTGCCACGCTTCTAGTGCTAATTATATGTGTAATAATCTTTCTTTTTCAGTTACTATAGTAATTGTCCTTAGGACTGGCGACCGTGATTTCTCCCAAATCTCAAATATCTAATTACCGCTAGTTAATTGTTAACGTAACGGCCGCACATTTACTTTCTTTATTAACTTTACCCCTTTTCAAAATTAATTTCCACCAGTTTCATTTGCATTTTTCCTTTCATTTAGATGTAACCCTTTCCTCCCTCTTTACCGATAGATTAACTTCGGTGACGATTGCTTTTCCCAAATTTCCATTAGGTACACGCGGTTTAATTTTTCACTGTCATTAAGGTCGATAAGTGAGGGGGAGGTTACAAGTTACATAATCTCACTCTATCAACTACTGCAGAATCTTTGGGATTTATCTCAGGATAGTGGAGTATTTTTTATTAATCAGAAAATTTTCGGATGCCCCTTCCCGTCTAACTACATTCTAGTGATTAATATTTATTTCACAATAAAGGCTGAAGCTGCCTTTCTCCAGATCCAATGCTTCTGTAACAACAATCTTGGCTACAAAGGCGTGTCGGTGCTCTCACTAGAAAAATTTTTGACAAGGAGCAGGAACCGGACCCAGTTCTTCCGCATGTCAGTCAGGCATGCTGACGACTCAGGACTAATCACGGTCCAGTTATCGAACCCTGTGGAACATTTCCTAGATTTGTTTCTCTAGTTATCGCCTTAAGAAATTCCTCTCAGGAAGCAACGAATTGTAGCTAGTACGATAGCAAGAACGTGGCTCACTCGTGCGAGCACCGGCAGGCAGCATAAGTCGCGGTGAGGACTGGTGGTAATCCGTAGGCAGCCGGCGGACGCCGTAACGCGCGCCGCGGCGCCGTGCAGCGCCTCGTTATTGCAGCGGCGCTCACGCTGCGTGAGCGCGGGAGGAAGCAAAGCGCAGGTGGCGGCTCCGTGGCCATTACCAGCGGGGCGGTGGGCGCGCCTAATGAAACGCCGCGCTGTGCGGACTGCCCCGCGTCAGGCACGTCCACGTCAGCTGCCTGCACACACGTGCCTCGCATAGCCACTGCACTCCGCTGCTCCTGAGATAATTCAATACTACACACTGAAACTGCCTGCCCACCACAGCTTTGCACTTCACAGTCCAGACGACGCACGTAAAGAATTATCTAAAAACGACCGATTGCGCCGGTCTGTATTCGACTCTCTCTGGAAGACATTGTAATATATCATTACTGATCGCCTCCAACAGCTCCTCTTCAGTCGTGTGAACACTAGATCAAAGAAGACTAACGAACGAGAGACGCTGGATTCCGCCGAACGTTGGTCGCTGATGCATTGGGGTTTGGATTCTCATTCATATTATCATTAAACTTCTTCATACTATCATTTATTGCCTTTATACTGTCTAATAAAAAGCGAGAGACTAAAGAATTTGAAATAGAAGGTAGAAGGCCACGTGCTTACCGTAAGAATAGTCTTTGAGGGGGTTAGTATAGGCTCGGTATGTATCAGTTGATTGGTTGATTTGGGCTAGGGGACCAAGCATCTGAGTCATCGGTCCCATGATCTAGGATGGCGGGTAGCAAGGCAGGATCACTACAAACAGCACAGTCCAGTCAACGTGCAAGCAAAGAGGGAAAAGGGATACGAGGGCAGCAGGAAGAGGAAAGAACAGGAGGGGGGGTGGGTGGAAAGGGGAGAGCAGGGGTGCCCCAGAAACTTTACGCGCGGTGAGGCACCAGCACCATCGCGGACTTGGCCCGACACCCACACCATACCATGATCACGATATAACAGGGCAACGCCAGGGGAGAAGACACAAGAAAAGGAGAAACAAAACAGCACAAGGGACCAGACAAAAATCTAGAGAAAATGCTGGGAGAACCTAGCTGGTGTGGAGGCAAGGTCAAGGCCTCCATAACCAACGCCTACGCTAACTGAGGGAGTAATTCGGCATGTATCGATGCCACAGGGCATCCGGTAACACATTTTGTGCCCCAAATTAATTATTTAGGATTAATTTGTTTAAGATTATGTTTCACGTGTTTGGTTGTTCAAGAAAGTTTTGTTTGCTGCGTCCTATGGGATATAATTGGTAGTGTTTCCAGAGAGAATGTTAAACGACTATGTGCTAATGTGCTATAGTTCAACTTCAAAAGAGCATTGACACTATGCTGCGAAGGAGTGACAACCGGATTATTTATCTTTCGTTAGCTAAATGAGTAAATAGCTGAAGCTAAGAGCTTACGTCCAATCCTCTGAAAGACGTGTCGCGCTCCTGTCTAAGTACTGGTCGGGTAGGATAAGAGCATGTTTTAGAAGTACCCATTGTTTTTCAATGTATGGGATTGGATTAGTCTATAGATGCCTTTCACGATGAGTAAAACCGATGAGCTAAGAGACTGTATATTAACAATCATAACTAAAGAATAACCACGATCAAACAAATGTTACCTTACATTCCCTGGAAAAACCATTAAGGAAGGATGAATACCTACCAATTTAAACTTTGTTCGTGTTAATTCTAAAGTAATAGTGGTAAGACAATTGTTATTTGTGTCAGCTGTCTGTTAATAAGTTGAGGCGAGAAGGAGGCATTGTAATGCGCCAAAATTTGTGTTGCATTAAATCGGCATTTACTAGTAGGTGTCGCCCCATCTGTTATCAAAATTTTCTGTTATGAAAAGAAACGAGGGTGTAATGAGTTGTTTGGAAACTGTTCTTATCTTTATTTTTGTAAAATGTTGTAGAGATCGTCGCCTGAAAATATCTGAGCAACAAGCCTAGTTTACACGACGACATTGGGTTGCGCCACTCGTTGCGTGGAATGAGTTGCACGCAAATGGTTTCATATTTGATTGTAGACACGGCGAAACCAGTATACACTTCAGTTTCGTCGTTTTGTGGGTTCCTGAAGCGTGTCTGAAATGAAAGTTTTGGCAGCTACACGTCGCACGAGTTGTGTTGCGTGGAATCGCTGCATAAGGGGGGAAAAAAATGAAACGTGCTTCGATTCGTGACTGGATGAAGAAAAGACGTCAGCTCGGTTGCTCAGCATCCTTGCTGAAATAATTATTAATGGAAGATCCAAGAAGTTCTTTTATTTATCTTAGATTGTCACCAGAACTGTTCACGTTTCTTCTAAATAGAGTTAATTATGCGACAAGGAATAAAGATACTGAAACGCACGAAGCACTGTCGCCAGAACTGAAATTACATATCACATTCCGTGCATTACCATCGAGAATACTCGGCATGCTATAAGATGCGAATTTAGTTGGTGATGACGCTTTTTCATTTACACCAATAATCATTAACATTAATAGTAATAATCATTAACATTAACAGCAGGAATTATTCGAAGCAGGCATTAAGAAGATAATGGTTTGCAAACTAGTCTCTTGAAGATAGATCTGTACAGTGGCAATATTTCAAAATTCCAACATATATCAATGGGGAGCACTGCTGCGATGTTTTGAATAGATGAATATTGAATAAAGAATGTAGCTTTTTGATTTGTGTAGATTTGTGTAGGCTTCCCTCCTGTCAACAATATTTCTTTAAAAAAAAAAAGCCGTGGCCAACTCGAACAATGGGATTTTAGTCTTGTAGACGAGAGCATTTCCACAGCTAGAATTACGTTTGCTTGTATTTTTCTTAATTCAGTTGTATATGTGCTTCTAACTCAATACATTTTGCCCTGCAGCTCAGATATTGTCAAACTATCTGTGTTCTGATCGCACGTGAAGGTCTCAGGAGCAGCAATATATTGCTTATTTCTGTAATAAGCATCACTGTAATCCCACAAACACCTATGCAAACATAGATATCCAAAAAGCGAACATTATTCTCCGTTCCTCACTGCATATTTCAGTTTGTCTGCACTCTACGAACACACATAACCTCAAAACTCATGCAACTAGTGTCGGCAAAGTTGGAACACGCCGAAAGTGTTTAGTTTCACCGACGAGTTGCACAAACGCGCGGAGCGCATGCGCAGTGGCCTGTAGCGCAGATGCCTGCAACCTAGTGTCGTCGTGTAAACTAGGCCGCAGAATCCGATCAAAGTCAGCGAGTTTACTACCCACGGACGACTGCAGAGTTGCGCTTCCGGCAAAGATAACATCTACGGCGCATCTGACCACCGCAAGACACCTATGACAGCCGCAAAGTAAAACCAGCTGTTGTTAAAAGGGAGAATCATCGTGCTGTTTGTTCATTGTAAGTGGTTCTCGGATTAGTTAGTCGCTGTTGATTGGTAGCTGGACTAAGATCAGACCGAATCGGGGTTAGACTGAGGACTGTTTGAGTCAAAAGTTACAATCGCTTAGGAAAATTCCATGAGATTGTTATCGGCTTGTCCGAAAGATATTTACGCCAATCTGTGATAATTTTAATCTCACTTTGTGGGGCGCAAAGCGTCAAGTGATTGATTTGTGTGGGAACTTAGAATTTTATCTGAGGTATTAGTAGTAGCTACAGTATATTGTAGTTTAGGATTAGCTTTCTCGTGGTTGGCGATTTTATGCTAAAACAGTTACTGAACGAAGTGTAACTTGAAAGCCGCTCGTTTGTGGGCGATTCGTATCTCGGTTAGATTGGGGATTTTCCATTTTGTTGTTGGACATAAGAGGCACTATTACGTGAAGTCTTTATTTGAGTTTAAAGGTGGAAAAAGCACGGATTAAGGGAGTAGTGCCTCTGCTTTGTTATATTAGTGGACCTGAAGGTGAAAGGAAGCGCTTAGAAAATAGTGATTTTGCGATATTGCGTTAGGGGTCATTTTGCGACTTCAGTGTGAGAGTCGATGTATTTTCATTAATGTCTGGAAATCTCTATATAGATACACGGACTGTGTTATCTTTGTAATTAGGAGAATGGACGTCCTGCTGTTATATGTGATATAGCGAGAACCAATATAAGTTAGTAGGATATTTAGGAGTTTGGTCTTGAATTTAGCAGCTTTTCTTGTAAAACCCTAAACGACAAAGCAAGAACCATTGTTACTGAGGACACACGAGTTGTCTCTCCTGTTGTGCGAGTGCTATGTTTTAACACTTTTCGATAGTAGTCGGGCCGCGGCAAGTCAGCGCTTGAATTTGGATTAGTTTTGTGTGTATTTTAAACTTCAAGCAGTTTAAGAGTGGAGGTGACACATTTCTTGTTGAATTTATTTCCTTTTTTTACTTTTCCGCTTGGTGGAATTTGTTTGATTGCTCAGCACTTGTAAAATCAAAGCTGACTTGTACCAACGCATGAAAGAAAACAGACAGTAAAGATAGAACAGTTTCTGTTTTAAAAATAAAAATAGTGTTTCGAATCTCATTTGCTCCATATTTAATATTCAAGGATGTTTTAAAAGGAAAGTTTATTTTTATAGTAAATGAATAATTTTGGGATATTGTAAAGTAAAGTGGTAAAAGGAAGTCAAAGATTAGACAAAAGTGTCTGGAACATTATAAAAAGCTAAGTTTTTAATTCCCGAAGAAATGGGAATCTTAGTTAAGATTTTTTACTTTCCAAAGAGATAACATATTTCATATTTCTTAAGTTAAAGAGAAGAGAATTAATCTTGAGGATCTTATTTAAAGGGAAATATAATTAATTCTTGAGAGAAAGAGAATTTATTTATGGTGAAGAGGATGAGAATTTTAAAACGAATTAATACGTTGGTATTCGCGTTATGCAACGATATTGTTTTAGTGTGGTTGCTACGCACCGGAATTAACTCTGATTAACATCATTTATTAAACAAGTCAGTAAATTATACCTCTGAAAGTGCCACGTAAAATGAATATTATTTAAAGGTGCAGACAAGCACACAGCATTTAGCTAGTTCTACACAATTTCGTTGTGCTTTTAAACCGGAAAGATATTTATACGGTATTTCTAGCACAACAGCTAGTTTCGTTTTTACAAAAAAAGTTGAACATTTCTGTTACGTCGTTGCTTAGCGAGGTACGTCATCGTGTAGTAGTGTTGCACACAGGAAGATTCAGTGTGTGGATGTGAGTGGTCAGGTCAAGTATCAGATTTTCTCTCCAACGTATACTATAGTACATAGCATTTACATTGAAGCTGAGGTCGTCATCTGTTGAATTTATTTGTACGAAACTTGTAGCCCTTTAACCGTATAGAACGTTTGGTAATCAGATGCGTTATTAATGTTATGATCATCATATTCCGGTAGCTGCTACTAGCCCGTCAAACCACAAGTAATATCTGTGGCAATTATGTGGTACACAACATCTTCGTAGTAATAACGTAGTGTGGGTTGTATCGGGAGCATTTCAACATCCAAGTAAGAGTGTCTACGTTGTGATCTGGACGACTTCATTTCCAGTACAAAAGTTTTCCTTAGGCTTAATCTTAGGCTTATGAACTCGAGCGGCGTACTTCCACAGTAGAGCTAACATAGTAGTGTCTTGTGTTGTGATTCTTGAGGACAACTGAGCGAAACTAAGTTGTTGACTTCTGCCGTGCGGTGCTGCTCTCCTCGTACGTGTCTAATCGTTTTGTTGTTTCCATGAGGATGGTCGTGTCTGCAGTATGGTGCATCATAAAGCCTTCTGGAAATCTGAAAACGTGGAATCAATTTGAAATACCCTGTCGATAGCACTCATTGCCTCATGTGTTTCACAAGAGCGATATTTCCTGAATCCGTCTGAATCTATTTGTCAATAAATTATTTTGTTTGAAGTAGGTCATAGTATTCAATAACATATACCTTCCAAAATCCTTCTGCAAATCGATGTTGGTGATATTAGTGATATGTATTTGAAATTCAGTGGATTCCTCTCATTTCTTTTCTTGCGTATTGGTGTGACGCGCATTTTTCTACGTTTTGGGTACGAATCTGTCGGCCAGCGAGTGGTTACATATGACAGCTATGTATGGAACTATTGCATTAGCATACTCTGAAAGAAACCTAACTGGTATACAGTCTGAGCCATAAGAATTGCATTTATTAAGTTATTTGAACTGTTTTGCTACACCGAGGATACCTACTTCTAAGCCACTCATATTGGCAGCTGTTCTTCATTCGAATTCTGTACCTTTTCCTTCGTCTACTTTGACAATGGAATTTCGGTAAACAGTGTTTAGTAACTTCGCTTGAGAGGCAGTGTAACCCGCAAGTAAACAATTTTTGTCACAAAGCAAACATATTAATTCTGTTGATTGTGTCTTGCCGTTGGTGTACTTTACATACCACGAGAATCTCTTTGTATGTTCTGCCAGATTGCGAGACAGAGTTGCATTGTGAAAGCCTTTAGAAGCATCTCGCAATGAAGTCTGCGCTAAATTTCGAGCTTCAATAAAACAACGACAGTCTTGGTGAGTTTGTGTTGTTTTAAATTAATTTATTTGGTACATGTCTCTCAATTGCCGTTTTTGGTTTTTAGCCACATGTGGTTAACACAAACATTTTGGAAGGAATGAAGACCGTCTCTTAGGAAAGCGTCAGTCTAATTTTTTCTGCTTTTTTTGAAATGTATAATGTTTTGAGTTTCTTTTTTGGTGGATTTGGATGTTACGGTATTCCGTCGTGCGACAAAAACGCTGTGATCACTAATACCTCTACGTGTCATCATGTTCTCTATTTGCTCTGGATTATTTGTTGCTAAGAGGTCAAGCATGTTTCCCAAATATTTACACTTCCAGATGGCTCCTGAAGTAATTACTTAAAATAATTTCCCGAGAGAGCGTTCAGGACAGTTTCGGACGATATTTTCTGCCTACAACCGGCTTTAAGAATGTATTTTCGCAGAATAATTGAGGATAAATTGAGGTCACCACCAACTATAACTGTAAGAGTGGGGTATCTATTTGAAATGAGACAAGTTTTGCTTGAACTGTTTAGCAACCGCATCATGTGAAGCGAGGATCGGTGAAAGGAACCAGTTATTAATTTATTTCGGTTATCATGTACAGCCTCTATCCATGCTAGCTCACAGTAACTATTTATTTCAATTTCACTACAAGTGAAACACGTATGTAACATAGCAGCGATGGCGAGGCATTGTAGCATCTGTGACCAGAGAGTATGCGCTTGACCGCGCGAGTGTTGCGAGCGGTTCTCAGTCAGTCAGTTAGTCGTAGCGAGTCTGTAGCTCTGTCTAGTTGAGAGCAGTACTCAGTCTGTAGTCGTCATGCAGAGCGGTCGGTCAGTAGTAGCAGCCCAGTGCGGTTGTGTGATGTAGGCGGTCGGCAACACTGGTCAAGATGAGGAATAAGGTATACTGTTAATTAATATAATCATTAGATAATGAAAAATTTTATTTATTGTAATTATTCTCCAACAAGTCTCCCAATAATAATTTTTTTTATTTCAAAAGCATTTTCTCAAAAATTTAATTTTTTATTGAACTCAAGATTTCGTTGCACTTCCCATTTCATTCCACTTCTTTTAAAAAAAAAATTCCAATAAAATCACAAAAAAAAAGAGAATATTATTATTTGCAATGCAGTTCCTCCAAGCGGTGCGCAACAACAAGAGCAGATATGTGACATCGATTTATTCTGAGGTAAGACTTTAATTCTGATTGTTTTACACAGGGCCAAAGACCGATATTTCGGTTTAATTGTATTTTCTTGTCACTGAACGGACTTTAAATTTTGTGAAGAATTTATATTTGAGTCAGATTGCGTATTTCACATTTTTGTTGCCATTGTCAGTACATTTCATTGTGGGCAGGTTACGCTTAGAGCAATGTCCATCAGCATTTCTAATTAGCATCGTCCTTTTTTTTTTAAAATTTTGTGGGGAGGTTACACTTGGCTCCCCATTTCTATTAAGTATTGTCTATTTTCTTTCTTTTAAAATTACGGTAGTCGTTGTGAGTAGCAGTCAGTCAGTCGTTGCGAGTCTGTAGCTCTGTCTAGTTGAGAGCAGTACTCAGTCTGTAGTCGTCATGCAGAGCGGTCGGTCAGTAGTAGCAGCCCAGTGCGGTTGTGTGATGTAGGCGGTCGGCAACACTGGTCAAGATGAGGAATAAGGTATACTGTTAATTAATATAATCATTAGATAATGAAAAATTTTATTTATTGTAATTATTCTCCAACAAGTCTCCCAATAATAATTTTTTTTATTTCAAAAGCATTTTCTCAAAAATTTAATTTTTTATTGAACTCAAGATTTCGTTGCACTTCCCATTTCATTCCACTTCTTTTGAAGAAAAATTCCACTAAAATCACAAAAAAAAAGAGAATATTATTATTTGCAATGCAGTTCCTCCAAGCGGTGCGCAACAACAAGAGCAGATATGTGACATCGATTTATTCTGAGGTAAGACTTTAATTCTGATTGTTTTACACAGGGCCAAAGACCGATATTTCGGTTTAATTGTATTTTCTTGTCACTGAACGGACTTTAAATTTTGTGAAGAATTTATATTTGAGTCAGATTGCGTATTTCACATTTTTGTTGCCATTGTCAGTACATTTCATTGTGGGCAGGTTACGCTTAGAGCAATGTCCATCAGCATTTCTAATTAGCATCGTCCTTTTTTTTAAAAAATTTTGTGGGGAGGTTACACTTGGCTCCCCATTTCTATTAAGTATTGTCTATTTTCTTTCTTTTAAAATTACGGTAGTCGTTGTGAGTAGCAGTCAGTCAGTCGTTGCGAGTCTGTAGCTCTGTCTAGTTGAGAGCAGTACTCAGTCTGTAGTCGTCATGCAGAGCGGTCGGTCAGTAGTAGCAGCCCAGTGCGGTTGTGTGATGTAGGCGGTCGGCAACACTGGTCAAGATGAGGAATAAGGTATACTGTTAATTAATATAATCATTAGATAATGAAAAATTTTATTTATTGTAATTATTCTCCAACAAGTCTCCCAATAATAATTTTTTTTATTTCAAAAGCATTTTCTCAAAAATTTAATTTTTTATTGAACTCAAGATTTCGTTGCACTTCCCATTTCATTCCACTTCTTTTAAAAAAAAATTCCAATAAAATCACAAAAAAAAGAGAATATTATTATTTGCAATGCAGTTCCTCCAAGCGGTGCGCAACAACAAGAGCAGATATGTGACATCCATTTATTCTGAGGTAAGACTTTAATTTTGATTGTTTTACACAGGGCCAAAGACCGATATTTCGGTTTAATTGAATTTTCTTGTCACTGAATGGACTTTAATTTTTTGAAGGATTTATATTTGAGTCAGATTGCGAATTTCACATTTTTGTTGCCATTGTCAGTACATTTCATTGTGGGCAGGTTACGCCGCGCGAGTGTTGCGAGCGGTTCTCAGTCAGTCAGTCTGTCGTTGCGAGTCGGTCAAGTTAGTCGTTGCGAGTCGGTCAGTAGCAGTCAGTCGGTCGTTGCGAGTCTGTAGCTCTGTCTAGTTGAGAGCAGTACTCAGTCTGTAGTCGTCATGCAGAGCGGTCGGTCAGTAGTATCAGCCCAGTGCGGTTGTGTGATGTAGGCGGTCGGCAACACTGGTCAAGATGGTGAATAAGGTATACCATTAATTAATATAATCATTAGATAATGTAAAAATTTATTTATTGTAATTATTCTCCAACAAGTACCCCAATAATAATTTTTATTTCAAAAGCATTTTCTCAAAAATTTAATGTTTTATTGAACTCAAGATTTCGTTGCACTTCCCATTTCATTCCACTTCTTTTGAAGAAAAATTCCACTAAAATCACAAAAAAAAGAGAATATTATTATTTGCAATGCAGTTCCTCCAAGCGGTGCGCAACAACAAGAGCAGATATGTGACATCCATTTATTCTGAGGTAAGACTTTAATTCTGATTGTTTTACACAGGGCCAAAGACCGATATTTCGGTTTAATTAAATTCTCTTATCACTGAATGGACTTTAATTTTTCATCAGGAATTTATATTTGAGTCAGATTGCGAATTTCACATTTTTGTTGCCATTGTCAGTACATTTCATTGTGGGCAGGTTACGCATCCGCGCGAGTGTTGCGAGCGGTTCTCAGTCGTTGCGAGTAGTAGTCGTTCGGTCGTTGCGAGTCTGTAGCTCTGTCTAGTTGAGAGCAGTACTGAGTCTGTAGTCGTCATGCAGAGCGGTCGGTCAGTAGTAGCAGCCCAGTGCGGTTGTGTGATGTAGGCGGTCGGCAACACTGGTCAAGATGAGGAATAAGGTATACTGTTAATTAATATAATCATTAGATAATGAAAAATTTTATTTATTGTAATTATTCTCCAACAAGTCTCCCAATAATAATTTTTTTTATTTCAAAAGCATTTTCTCAAAAATTTAATTTTTTATTGAACTCAAGATTTCGTTGCACTTCCCATTTCATTCCACTTCTTTTGAAGAAAAATTCCACTAAAATCACAAAAAAAAGAGAATATTATTATTTGCAATGCAGTTCCTCCAAGCGGTGCGCAACAACAAGAGCAGATATGTGACATCGATTTATTCTGAGGTAAGACTTTAATTCTGATTGTTTTACACAGGGCCAAAGACCGATATTTCGGTTTAATTGTATTTTCTTGTCACTGAACGGACTTTAAATTTTGTGAAGAATTTATATTTGAGTCAGATTGCGTATTTCACATTTTTGTTGCCATTGTCAGTACATTTCATTGTGGGCAGGTTACGCTTAGAGCAATGTCCATCAGCATTTCTAATTAGCATCGTCCTTTTTTTTTAAAAATTTTGTGGGGGGGTTACACTTGGCTCCCCATTTCTATTAAGTATTGTCTATTTTCTTTCTTTTAAAATTACGGTGGGGAGGTTACACAAGGCAAACTACTTGTAACAGTAATAAGCACCCCATCACCAATTCTATTAATTTATCCTCTCCGACCATCATTAGGTCCTTTGTAAAAATTACGGCTGAACTTATCTTCGGCTTTAGCCAGCTTTTAGTGCTGTCTACTAGCGCTTGGACTTCTGGTGCTTTCCCAACACACTACAACAATTTACGATTACAATACCGATTGTTGTTAGGTCCTCCCTCGTCCTATGTTTGCCTTGACTCTTTCCAACTGACTCCCTAAGCGGAACCCGAAAACCCACCACCCCTGGCCCAAGTCAAGGACGCTGCAGGCGACATGGTCGCAGAACCGTCTGACTCTCTGATTCAAGCTCTCAGCTGGGCTCTATACCAAAGGACCACAGTCGGACCTGTCGACTACAGATCTGCACAATTATGCCATTATATTCCAAGCAAAAAGGACTGAATTTTGATGATGGTGTTCAATGTTACCTGAGGGCAGCATTTTTTATTGCAAATATGCTCGAGGAATGGTGAGTATGAAAACTGAACTTTGATCACCTAACATTTTTAGAAGTTTTTCTGTAATGATTCACTTCATAGACTATCATTTTAGAGGAAGAGATGCTAATGAATCGTTTTCTGCACTAGAAAAACGTTTCTGATGTTACTGAATGACTAATACAGCTTCTTATTAGCTTCGATTCTAGGCCTAGTTCAGGCTAGCGTTTCATATATACGGGATACATGTTATTGAAGAAGAAACTGAGGAAGAATGGTTTCAGATATTCACAATGTTATTAGTGGCTGCCAAGCTTTTCCATCGCAAACCTACAGCATGCGCAGGAAGACCATCGTCCAGCTCCATAGGACAAGAAACAATTTGTAATCAAACAAAACGTGTAATCTGTATCATATGATTCCATATTACATTTATGTAAATGGGAGTGTAATTCTCAACCAGCATATAGATCTTGGTTAAATAATGAACTTAGGCAACAATATGCCAAAAACATGAACTAAACAGAAATCTCTACAATTTACAGCTGCAGAGAGCAACTTTCCTCAACAATCCTACAGTCCTATGGCACATGATAGATAAAACGAAAAAATTACCTAATAAAATATCAAGAGAACAGCAAAAACACAAAAAAGAAATTAAATGCACCCATGAGAAAACAGCTGCAGAGGAACACACATATACAGTCAAGACTTCCAATTTATGTTTTACACCAGAATAATGAATCTTACTCACATACAACTAAGTGATGTGGAAACAATCGTTATGGAAGATCATACATTTGTCATTCACAGGAACAAGTTAACGAATGTAGACATTAGGGACATCATAATAGAAATAGAACATATTGTAGCGAAAGAAGGAAAAATCGGAATAATTATGGAAATACATGATTCATGGGAAAGTGGCAGTAAAACAAGCTTCACAAAGAAGAAGAAAACTCATAAAAAGGAACAGGAAGGTAACGAAGAAGGATAACAATTTATGTCATTAAAGAAATAACTTCAGGAAAGGGGATAAGAGCTACAAAAGTAACACAGTAATGCTCATAGATGTACATCAATATATGAATAAAACAATGGTGAAATAATGTTGAAGCACTAAAGTCTGATTCAACCATTAGATTCGAAGTGAAACTGAGAAACACACTAAAAATGCCAAAAATTTACAAAAACACAGAAATAGAACATAGTACAATAAAAATTTCACAGCACCAGCACCATGCTAAGGAGCTAGCCCAAAATACTTAAAGAAAGTAGCGCCTGGAAATCAGTTATCTATTTGAAGAATTCTCACACATATCACATTGTGAAGTCTGGACTCAAATATTTAGCTGAGCATTAAAAATGAGAGAACAGAAGTACATAAAACTCTTTAGAACCAACCCAAAAAATAAAAGAAACACATATCCCAACAATTACGAAATTTCTAAGAACCTTTGATGTGCAAGACATATACACTTTCATGCTTCTCAATGACGCAATCAGCATCATAAAAAAACAACTGGTAGGAAACACAGAAATCCCAAATACTGCTAAAAAAGAAATTATACAAATCATAAAAATTACCACTAAACAAAACTACATTCAGTTGATAGTTCATTATGTCTAGAAAAGGAAAATCTCACAATATAAACTCAGTCTCGTACATAATAATAACAATCAATCACACTGAAAATAGAATTTTTGCCAAAATAAGAGACAGAGGGAGAGAAGGAGATCATAATAATAAAATCCAACTCAGCTAGAGACATAGTTTCGTATTCAGGAACGAAACAGCTACAGACACGATACTAGACCGGAAATCAAACCACCCACATTCCCAAAAACGTTCATCCATCAGACTTATGGTATACACAGAATGCAGAACACCTCAAAGGAAAAACATCTATTGAGAAGAGCTAAAAATTATCATCAACAGAGCAAAGCGGAATGCATACAACACCAAGGTACTACACAATACCATTAAAGTAATATATAAAGAGAAGAAAGCAAAAATAAGGACGATCCAGATATACTAATTCACAACTATAGCACACAATGCAAATACACACAGACACACACACATCAGAAAATTCATTTCATACAACTAACACACAATAGCATGTTATAAATACCACAACCAACACAAACACTAAATTAGTAACAACTTCAAAACACAGAGGACGAACTGCACAACAGAAAATAAGTTAAAAATCGTGAAGAAAGGGAAAGATAATTAGAATATAATAGTTCTGGAATACACGAATTGAAGTGTTGTAGCTGTAACTGCAGATATGTTGAGATGACAGCAAGAAATTTTAATATCAGGTCTGGGAAGAGTGTATGAGATAAAAGGGCATATATGAAAATGGAAATTTACTCGATGACAAAAAACCAGTATGACACGCTTGGAGGTTGTGCATCATGCAACAATAATTACGAGTGAATGTATCCAATCCATATATGTACAAAATCCAGTAATACAATCTCACCAGCAAACTGAGATAAAAACAAGCATGGCAACTTTATGCTATAATAACACTGTCTGGGAAGAGTGTATGAGATAAAGGGGCATATATGAAAATGGAAATTTACTCGATGACAAAAAACCAGTATGACACGCTTGGTGGTTGTGCATCATACAGACAAAATAATTCCCAGTGATTCCTTGAATATACATGTGTAGCCACAATACTGTAACATAAGAAAAAATCATATGCAAGGTGGAACATGTCAACAAGGTTCGATTTGTGGTAGACAATCCTAGAGAAATATAACTGATGTTTACTACCTAATATAGCTTTTAATTAGTTTCGATATTAGGTCTACATGATGTTACATTCCGGTCAGAAATTAACTTTCATCATCTGACGTTTTTTGGATGTTTTTCCTCAATTATTAAATTCCTCAACCATCATTTTAGGGAAACAATGATAATGCATCACGTTCTAGAGTGAAGAAACCGTAAATGAGCTTACAGCGTTAATCCTGATCTTATTTTAACTTTCTATCGAACATAACAAAGTGAAGCAATCGTGACACGTGTAACCATATTAATGCATGACAGATAAAGTAGGAAGAATATGAGAATCTGACTGAGACAAACAAAGTTCTCATCTCTGCAAGAAGTCTGCTAGCATCATAGGCCTTAACTCGAGGAATAAATTATTAAGATTGTCCGTCTGGAGCACAGCATTGTATGGAAGTGAATCATGACTGTGATAGAACAGGAGCAAAAGATAATTACAGATTTTAATTGTGTTGAAGATTAAGTGGTCTGATAAGGTACAAAATTAAGTTCTGTGCAGAACTGACGAGGAAAGTAGTGTGTGGAAAAGTGTAAATAGAAGAAACGATGGTACAGTAGAACACGTGTTACGCATGACGGAATAATTTCAATGGTGAAATGTACAGGAGACAGAGATTGTAATACATAGTGCAAATAATTGAGGACGTTTTATATGTGTCTTTTCTGAAAGATTGGTACACATGAGAAGACTACAGCGGGCCGACTCAAACCAGTTGCAATACTGACGAAAAGAAAAATAACATTAATCATAAAAATGAATAGTGACAGACTACTTGAGCGTAGTCGTGTAATTGTTCATGAAGAGTCTCAAGTAATATATATCTTTCAACTTATAATTTGCAGTCAGAACTGTTCCGTCTCTAACGACATAGTCGCCGATCGTACGTTAAACTCTAATAATCCTTTCTTACCTTTTTGCGAAGGCTGAAAGCAGTATCTGTCGATATAGTAAACACGAGGCATAGAGTAACAAGCGCAGCGCAAATAACTCGTGTAAACAAAGCAGACGAGTAGCGGAAACATAACTCAGAGCACTCGTGCAACAGGTTATGACGTCACTCACAGCCTAACGCGTTGCAGCTTTGCCGCTCCGCTAGCAATCCGATTACTTTCCATCATACGGCAGATAATAACCAATTTCACTTATTCTCTCTCTGTCCTCTCCGAATAAACAAGAACTTCCTATGCCTAGCTGAGTGAGTTCTCGGGGGCTGGGCAGATTGATCAGATGTTTCGATTACGTCTTTTTCCGTAACCAGTCTGCAAATGACACGTACGGAATAAATTATTATTTTCAGCCCCATGACACATTATAAAATAGAAACAGTATAAAGCCGTATGTGAGAGAGCCGTAACATAAGAAAAGAAAATAGCTCGGTAACGCATCTAGCTCGTGGAATGCTCAGGGGTGGCCTAGTCACTGGACGTAACGCTGACGACAAAATAAAGCAGAAAGATTTATGCTCCAGACGAGTATTGAGGAATCACCATCGACGCAAAAGGAGCAGTTGAGACCGTCTGTGGATGTGTGAAGCTACATTTTTCAAAAGAAAGTCATGCCATGGCCCTGTCTCATTGAAAGCTAAAGATGTGTTCCATTCGAGAATAGCTTTAGAAGGAACTAGTTTTCTGTTTTCCGTTCCTCAGTTTTTGTAAACGCGTGACAGTCCGTATGTATTACCCGTAGAACTCAGAACTTTTATTAGGATGAGATTCTGCTTATAGTGAGCAACTCATTGCGAAAGGAAGGAAAGTAGTGTAAAGTCCATCGGCGACACCCTAATTTTGTTGTACAAAATGGTTCAAATGGCTCTGAGCACTATAGGACTTAACATATGAGGTCATCAGTCCCCTAGAACATAGAACTACTTAAACCTAACTAACCTAAGGACATCGCACACATCCATGCCCGAGGCAGGATTTGAACCTGCGACCGTTGCGGTCGCGCAGATCCCGACTGAAGCGCCTAGAACCGCTCGGCCACACCGGCCGGCAATTTTGTTGTACAGTGGTCGGGGAGGACTGGCAATAGTCTAACTGAAGTAATCTTGTCTACGAAGGAAAAAAATGTGTCTAGGTGGAGCTGTCCCATACTGTTACCTCTCCTGTCTTCTACTCCAGTCTCCATCAGATTCTGTATAAAATCCATTTACTATTGAGAATATCGGCCATAAAACCGAAATATAGTATGTGAACGTACAAAGGTACATGTTGGTAGAGTACTAATACGTCATTAGTGCTATGTTTTTGTGATTGTGTCGATTTAACTTGATCTAGATGTATTTACGTAATTTACTTATCCTATGCATCGTATCATACTTGACATACCACTGTAAAGTTCTACACACATACAGATGTTTTCGCACTTATTTTTCGTATTAAATTTGACAAGAAATCAAAAAGTAATGTGGCCCTTTAAGTAATTGTAGTTCCTGAATTCTCAAATTTAGTTACATTACTTTTAAGTTGTTTGCTTTAACCTGTTAGATCATTGCGTGCCTTGCATCTCCTATCCTAATCCACAAACAGGATTTTACATTTCACTGTGAGCTTCCACTTTCCAGTCGAAGACCGTTGTGTTTTGAAAAGAAATTCGGGTGACGACGCGAATTGTGGGCGGTATTTATATAGTCCTCCGGCTGGGGCGATCACATGAAAACGCTGATGACTGCATGACTGCCATAATTTAATTCTAGCTGTAATGTTACGAATTTCGAATAGTACTCCAGTTATTATTTACAGTAGCATTAGTAATATTTATATTAGGGATACCTAACAGCCAGCCGGAGTGGCGGAGCGGTTCTAGGCACTAGAGTCTGGAACCGCGCGACCGCTACGGTCGCAGGTTCGAATCCTGCCTCGGGCATGGATGTGTGTGATGTCTTTAGGTGAGTTAGGTTGAAGTAGTTCTACGTTCTACCGGACAGATGACCACAGCAGTTAAGTCCCATAGTGCTCAGAGCCATTTGAACCATTTTTGATACCTAACATCTTCAGCCACTGAAATATATTTATACATTTATTAACGCTACTGATTTACAGTGTTTGCTGACAATCAGGGTGGAGATAAGCGATTTGTGAATGTTAAAAGTTACTGCACTGTTATAAATAATTCTTTATTAGTCAAGATTGCAAAAATGATTTCTAATCACAGATAATTAGTTGTGGATAAAACACCTAGCCATCTTCACATCTGAAATTTTATATTAAACTGCATGTGACGGAGAGTAACGTCACATAAACTGTCATTATGGCAAAGGTTAGGAAAGGTTATAACGTACCAAGTGAGTCAAACATTACTGTGTCTAATCACTAGGCAGATGAGAGACGCATTATCATTATTAAAATATGTCTTGTACATAACAACATTCATAGCCCCACCTTTTTATTCATGTGCAGCTCTGTGAGCATTTATACACGTATTATCTAAAAATATACTATGAACAGTCAGAACGCGATGACCACCTAGCTAATAGCCGGTATGTCCGCCTTGGGCACGGCTAACAGCGGCGACGCGTCGTAGTGTGGAAGAAATGAGGCCTCGATAGGTCGCTGGAGAGAGTTGGCACCACATCTGCACACACGTCGCCTAATTCCCGGGAGGAGGACGATGACCTCTGACGCCAAGTCCAGTCACATCCCAGATGTGTTCGATCGGGTTCAGATCTGGCGAATCAGGGGGCTAGCACATCAGCTGGAACCGGCCACCATGTTCCTCGATCACACTCTTGGTATTGTGACAAGGCGCATTATGTTGTTGAAAAATGCCACTGCCGTCGGAAAACACGATCATTATGAAGGGGTGTACGTGGTCTGCAACCAGCGTACGATACTCCTTGGCCGTCATGCTGCCTTGAACGAGCTCCACTGAACTCATGGATACCCACGTCAATGTTCCCCAGAGCATAATGGAGCCGCCGCCAGCATGTCTCTGTCCCGAGGTATAGGTGCCAAGGAGGTGGTCCCCTGAAACACGAGGGATTCGCGACCTCCCATCGTCTTGATGAAGAAGGTATCGGGATTCTGCTTCTTCTGTTAGTGCTGATGTTGTCCAAGTTTCAGCGGTTCACCCGCTGTAAATAAAAAATATTTACCAGCAGCTCCCGGCGGTTGAAATATGACATTTTTAAACACTTAGGAGCTGTGGGCAAGCCTGTACAAAATATTTTTTTAAAATTTGTATTCTGTGTTAACAAGTTTGTCATTTAAAGGAATGTTTTCCTTGTAATTGCCAGTCTGGATAAAAGTTGTTATAATCTAAATTTGCGATGCAATTTTCGTGACTTTGTTTTAGCACGTGTGTATCTGTTCTAATCGCATGTGGATACCAGCTAACATAGTGCTGTTGTACAATGTTTACGGCGGTTTGAAATATTAGGGTAGGATGTGTTTTCAACATTTCTAATGGTATAATGGCACGTTGCGTCCTATTTTCTATTCGGATCAGTCAGAACAATATAACCACCAACCTACTATCTATATACACCCTTCCAAGCGATAGCAGCGTCACATGGCGAGGAATGACTGCTTGTCTGACACATGCACAGTGCATGTAGCATCAATGAGCGTGCTGTCCAAGTGTAGAGTGGGGAAAGCGCGCGATCTATCTGAGTTTGACCGAGGGCAGATTGTGATGGCTTGGAGGATCAGCATGAGCATTTCGGAAACTGTACGACTTTTCGGATGTTCGAGGAGTCCTGCGGTAAGGGTCTTCAACACGTGGCAAAACTAAGGTGAAACAACGTCCAGAAACCGTGTGGTTGGGCGGCCACCCTTCATTACAGATGTCGGACGTCGTAGGTTGCTCAGACGTAAAACACAACAGGCGGCAAACTGTGGGGCAGCTAACATCAAACGTCAATGCTGGGCAGAGTACAAGTGTGTCTGAACACACAGTGCATCAAACACTCCTAACGATGGACCTCCGCAACGACGGCCATGCATGTGGCAATGTTAACACCACGACATCAGCAACTTCGACTGGAATGGAACGTGACCATCGGCACTGGACGTGGAGGCAGTAGCAGAGAGATGCATGGTCTCATGAATCCCGATACCTTCTTCATCATGTCGATGGGAGGGTGCGAATCTTTCGTCATTCAGGGGAACAGCTCCTTGACATCTGTTCGAAAGACCTATGGACCCAACACATGGAAACAAAGAACGAAAGGAGACCTGCACTAGTGGTTTGAAAAGCTACAAATTGGCCGAGTATTAGGGCACAAGACGCTACAGGGGTTTGGTCACATCCGTCGAGCTGGTAGACTGCTCCCATACCGAGTCGAGCGTTTATAACCTGCTGGGAAGCACACAAGGGGACCTCGAAGGACGCGATGGAAGGATCGAGTATTAAGAATCCTCATACAAGCGGAGCCAACGGTAGTAGAAAACGAAACTTGGGACCGGCAACGATGAAATACTATCTGCAGTTGATATCTCCTACCTTGGGACTGACTGACCTCCTTTTTCATTGTGTTCCTGTAATGCGCTCTTTTATAATTTTTTATAGTGTACTGTTTTTTCCTTTCGTAGTGGTGTTACGTCTTTTGTTTTTTTTTCTACTGTACGCATTAAAGGTCCGTTGATACAATAAATGATGATAATTTACAACCAGTTCGATCTTCAGATCATCGACAATTATCATAAAGTTATTTATAATAGTTTTCATGGGAAAATTAAAAATGTGCCGTCAAACAGTATACAAGTAAAATTCATTCAGCGTCATTTCATCTTGATGTATGGGTATATGGTTGTTCCGTTGGGGAACAACCATTTCTTTTTAAATTTCGTTCTTTCGATGCATTCTGCCGATTTTTGTTTGTTCCGTTGATGTGAAAACAAAAAGAGACATTGGAATGGCATTGATGACCGACAGTCCCCTGCTGGGAAAGTTCGGCTACCAATATGCAGGTCTTTTCAGTTGACGCCACGTTGAGTGACGTGCGTGTCGATTATGGAGAAACTATAGTACGGCAACACAACACCCATTTCCCGAGCGGAGAAAAGCGCCGACCCGTCTGGGAATTGAACCTGGGCCTGCTGAATGGTGGTCAGAAGCGCTGACCACTCAGCTAAGAGTGCAGACTCCTTAGATACACCACGATGGCAAGGTTTACTTGGTTAAGCCAACCCTGGAATATGAAATTTTTCAAATACGATATGTGAGGCTCCAACTGCTCAAAATGGGTTTGTAATGTAAGAAAGCTGAAAATCGATAACGTTTCTGAATGAAGAACTATTTATGAGCATGTCTTAACAATTGAAATATGTTATTTTTCAAATAACTGAAAACTCTGGAAGCCTTTTCGGAAAGCGTTTGCCAGTTCTGTACCCTTGAACGAAAGTGAAACGTGGACGATAAACAGTTCAATGAAGGTAATATAAGGAGCGATCTGAAAGTTCCTGCCCGAAGGCGTTAGTGCAGCGTATATGCAACGTAGCGCGATCCCGATGCGGGTATATAAACACCGACGTGTAGGAAAGGGATCAGTGTGGGATTCTTATCTTTCCGACGCCGAAGTGAACGCTGAAACGGCTGCCGAAGGACAATCTCTGTTGTGAAACGGTGCGCCAACTTCCCTTCGACATGTGAAGATAATGTTTGGTTTGTGGGGCGATAAACTGCGCGGCCATCAGCGCCGTGCAAAGTCCCAATTTTTACACAGTCCAATTTTTTTCACAGTCCAATAGAGCCAGTGTCACGAATGATGATGATGATGAAATAATGAAGACAACACAAACACCCAGTTCCCGGGCTGAGAAAATCCCCAATCCGGCCGGGAATCAAACCCGGGACCCCGTGAGCCCAGCAACGCTAGCTAGTAGATCAGGAGCTGCGGACCCTTCGACATATGATGCCGCTACTTCATGATAATGCACGTCCCCATATAACAAAAGTCGTAAAGCAGAAGTTACGCTTTCTCAACTGGGAAACGCTCGAGCACCCGCCCTATTGTCCTGATCTCCCACCATGGGATTATGAAGCCTGTGGTTCCTTAAAAAAGGTCTTGAAGAATCGACGAATCTCGTCGGACGAGGATGTGCATCAGGCGGTTACGAACTTCTCCGCGCAGCAGGACACTGTATTCAACTTGATGCGTCGGTGGAATGATTGCCTCAATGCTCATGGCGATTTCGCCTGATTGGCATACCGAGTCTGGACCGTACGGCCTTCGAGCGGAAACTTTATTTTCACCCCTTATAGAAGCTTTTGAAATGTGATGCTATAGTGCTCTGTAGAAGATTGATAACTAATGAGAGATAACGAATTAACTTGGAGAGAAAAAAAATTATGGCATTATTTGACTTTAAGATGGAGTCAGTTGATAGGAAACTTACTCTGGCATCAGCGAATCGTCAATTTGTTAAGGGAGGGAGGCGTGGAGAGTAATAACTGCAGAGGGAGGCCAATACTTGAGTGCAGTGAGCAGCTTCAAACGGATACAGGTAGCAGTCGTGCAGAGATGAAGAAGCTTGCACACAGTAGAGTAGCGTGGAGAGCTGCATCGTATCAGGAAAGGTTCATTTATGGATATGGTACGTTAGGTTACATGGCATAAGAAACAGAGTTGTAATCTTGTTAAAACATTAACTTTTTTTTTTTCACGGGTTTCTTGTGCTGTCGTGGGTGAATACCGATATGGTTCCTACCGACGATTCCGTCTCTTCATTCTTGTTTAGCTGAGGGACTCTCTGACGACAAACGTTTGATTCCTAGAAAAAATATAAATAGACTCTTGCGACTTAGGCGATAGATTTTTAAGCTCTCGGGGCAGAAGTACAGAGGCACGTTAAATCGCTTGTGACTGAACGGATGGCCGTGTAGTGAAGTTGTTAATGGCTGCGGACTGCAGATCAATACATAGTTGAAAGGCTGAAAAATGATAATCGCTTGAGAGTATACGTTACGTTCACCGGAATGTGTGAAAATGACAGAGTGGGAGAGTGCGAAATACAAGACCAGTGACAGGGTTTCAAATTTATAGCATGTTTGGTTAAAGATTATGGACACGTCGTACAGGAATGTGTGTGCGAATAACATTCTACGCTGTCGCCTGTGAGGCAGTGTTCCGTAAATAAAGAAGTGTGAATCGACTGTGTGTCTGCAAAACAAATTTGTACAGCTCTGTCCTTTCCTTTAGGCAATAATGCGTTGTATCGGTCCTCGAAGCAACGGCAAGGAGGTGCCAAGCTAAGCAAGTAATTGCTGCTAGCAGTTAGAGGAAATAAGCTGTTTCCGAAATTACGGCTTACAGAATCGGTAAAGTAGCTATCGATCTGCATTCAGTTGAGATTTACTTTTAAATAGCTAGTTTGTTTCTCGGGTGAAAGGAACATTTTCTTTCACGAAAGCAAAAGTTGTAACAGCGGGAGAAGTTGATACTGCAGTGTTCTTCCAGTTTATTCCTATAGCGCAACGACATTAAAACCATATATATTTTCTTCACTTTCCGACAGCTATGGTTTGTTCATTACTTTATTAACAGTTTTCTGTCAATAATAGTTCAACATTTACACATTTTCTTTTGGGTTTTAAATAAAGCGAATGCAACCAATAGCTTCATACAAAAGACAACACGATTTCCTTTTTACATCAGTAAATTACAGAACACAAAAAAATTGTATCCTCGAATATAAATTCACAGCAGTATGCAGTTATGGTATTAGATTATGACATGTACATCCTTCGCCGCTGTCACAGATTGTTAGAGGAGTTTCAGCTAACAAAAAGACCACATAGGAATCGGTCTTTTGTATATTATTTGTATTTATGGTGCCATGAAGATCAGAGCCCAAATACCAGTTTATGAAAGCAGTCTGATGCAGCTCTAAAAATTGTCTGGAAAATTTACTTTGAAGTTTTCCGATGAACTTTAATTCACTAAATACAAAGCACATGTGGCGGTGGGCGGCGTGACTCCTTCCGTTGTGTTGCAAGATGGAAGTCACGTGATCAGTGAATCGCTCATTAGAATTTTGCTATGCTCAGTTTTTTTAGGTTTTTTGTTCATATCGAATACCTCCATCATCTACGAGTAAATAAACAAAAATCAGTTGCCACATGTATGAAAGATCATCACCGGAGAACGGCTTGGCCGATTTGATTGAATTTTTTGTTGTTGTCGCTGTGATCATTATTGTCAGGACAAGGTTTATATGAAATAAAATTTTTGGAAAATCTACCGGAAAAGTCGTAAATTAAAATCAATTGCGAAAGGGTACTGCTTGAGAAGGGCTCGACCGATTTCCCTGATTCTTTTTTGTTGTGTTCGTAATTGTGGATGGTAATGGAATTTTTGGTATGAAAAAGAAAATTAAAAACTTGCCTTCCCTTTGATAGTTTTGCTGTCACATTGTAGCGATGCAAGGGGTACGAAATTTGTTATAAAAGTCAGTAAATAACTCAACGGACAGTATTTTTCAGTACAGGTATTTGGTTCATTCCAAGCAAGTGTCGATTCGTGACGTCATCGTCCAGACACGAGTTGACTGTAATCTGAATCCGTTTTAGCAAACTAATAATTTCTCTCAGTTGATAAAATTTTATTGATTATGAAATACAAGCTCTTGAAGTTTATTCAGAATGAGAAATGTTAAATTAGTAATTACATGCCATAATTTATTTGTTCAATATAAAGGTATTTTGAATTTTGTATGCATAGAAAAACAGTCAATTTATGTGCGGCTTTTGCTCTGAGACGAGTTATCACTTAGAGTGCTAGAAGTGCGCATGTACAGTTCACTGATGTATGTGGTGAATTTTATTTTGTGATCTTGACCTGAATGGAGAGTAAATCCAGTTTCATTTAAACTTTACGTGAGACAGACACTTCACGTTACTGTAAAAGAGTCATTTAGCCCATTAGGGAAAACTGAAACCTAAGCACGTGATTTGAAGTACGTTACACGCCAGTGCGTGATCGATCTGTCCAGTAAATCACGTACAATAGTCACAAATGCGTTTGGACGTAATGCATGAAGTTGGAAATTAATTTTGAGACGAGTGCTGATTTTGACAAAAATGAGCCGAAAGTTTATTCAAAATATCGAGGTCCAGTTTTAATTGAGACACCATCACCTTGTTGATTACGTTGCCTAGCAACACTGTAGAGCAGCTTAATTAATTCATTAGAACGATTTGCGACGTAGTAAGGCCCATTACACACAGAAAATATTACACGAAGTTTGCTGAATGCATGAGGGTATGAGAGTGTTTTTCTTTCCATAAATGCCAATAAACCAGCACTTTCAAAAGTTAAATTATTAACTGTTGCGTAACTTCATTGATTGTCCTACACCACTATGGAACTTGTTGTATCGTGTCTCTTCACAAGAGATCTCAAGAAGCCGGGATAAACAAGAAGAAGAGGCATCGGTATAATTTGTTTTCATAACAAATAAGATCAGTTGTTGTTATGGTCTTCAGTCTAAAAACTGGTTTGATGCAGCTTTCCATGCTGCTCTATACTGCCTGAGCCTATTCATCTCCGAATGACTACTGCAACCTATATCCTTCTGAATCTGCTAACTGTATTCACCTCTTGGTCTCCCTCTACGATTTTTACCCTCCACGCTTCCCTCCAGTACTAAACTGGTGATCCCTTGACGTCTCAGAAAGTGTCCTACCAACCGATCCCTTCTTCTTGTCAAGTTGTGCCACAATTTCCTCTTCTCCCCAATTCTATTCAGTACCTCTTCATTAGTTACGTGATCTATCCATCTAATCTTCAGCATTCTTCTGTAGAACCACATTTAGAAAGCTTTTGTTCCCTTCTTATCTAAACTATTTATCGTCCACGTTTCACTTCCATACATGGCTACACTCCATACAAATACTTTGAGAGAAGACTTCCTGACACTTAATTCTATACTCTATGTTAACAAATTTCTCTCCTTCATAAACGCGTTTCTTGCCATTGCCAGTCTACATTTCATAGCCTTCCTACCTCAACCATCATCAGTCATTTTGCTCCCCAAATAGCAAAACTCATTTACTACTTCAAGTGTCTCATTTCGTAATCTAATTTCCTCAGTATCACCTGATTTAATTTGACTACATTCCATTTTCCTCGTTTTGTTTTTGTTGGTGTTCATCTTATAGCCTTCTTTCAAGACACAGTTTGACAGTTATCTGTATAATAATAAAGGGGAAAAGTTTTCACCGAAAATCTCGAAAAGTTCTTGGCCGATTTACTACAAATTTTTACACGCTAATGAACGAACGGGCCGATATAGCCTACATATTTTTGTAGTACATATATATGTAACGCTACTGCCGCATCTGACGATAAATTTTTAGTTCGAATGAAATACTGGCTACTGTTTGCTACAAGATCGTGAGTCGTCTCAGTTGCGCAATCACGTAATTTGTTTACCGAGACAATGTGCTTAGGCATTAGATTTCTTCTGACAAGTAGAAAACGCGCTATCACCCTCAGTAACACGCAAATCAGATCTTATGAACGAGCAAACTTAGGTTTTTCTTATCCCAGTTTACAAAAGTCGTGTTGCAAAGTCTGTCTTCCACGCATTTTAGAATAACTCCTCTGCACGCATCTCTCATCTAAACAGTTCTGTGGCATCTCTGCTTTCGCTGCATCCACTGTTAAGGCCGTTCCAATTTAAAATTAGTTGCAATATAATTCTACCGAGATCAGTACCCGCAGTTGTATCTATATCTCTCTAATACAGAAACTAAAGTATGATAGCGTAGGTACTTTTAAATTTTGCTTTAACAAAAATAGTTTATTTAGAATAAGAGTCAAAATATGTAATTCATACTAAGACTATGCTTTTATGAACTAACTTGAATATATATTCAAATATAAATGTGTGGAAAAAAGGACAAATCTCCGAACTGCAAACAAAGTAGACTATGACATAGATTTTATACTGTAATTATTACACTGTATCATAGCAAGCATATCTTTGAGCTAAACGTGCTTATTTGCACTAAGCTTTTAAGAACTTGTTTTGAATACAACGCATAGTCTGTGTATCATGCTGTATGTGCGTGAACCACGACGAGTATAAGATCAATACAACTACACACTTTTCTAAGGCAGTGGCTTCATACGTAATACTGCTATCATATGTTACTCAAATCTACTATGCTTTTTACACACTGAGTTTGGTATGTTACTTTTACTATTGCACTTTTGTTTCCGGTATGTTAAGTTGATACTACATACATTTCAATTCTTTTAATTCTCGTCGAACTAGTACTAATCGGTGTTTATTTTCCCCATCACTATTCGACATTCCGATACCGGTATTCATATTACATACGACACTGTGAAATTATCGAATACTTGGTATCCATTCGATATTGTAACCAGAGAAAGAAATGTGTCGGTATTTAGCGTATCAATAACATCGGAACATCCGTATGTACACTTATTGACCACTAGGCAACTCAGAAAGCGAAGGGCTGTTATACGGGTTGTATCTTCGCAGGCGTCTACGCGCATCCGTTCGGTTCCTACCGAGTATAATCCGGCAATTGTTTTTACTTCGCTGTGGCAACGGTATTGCTAGCTTTTAGGATACTTCTTTCGCCGTACGGAGTGAAGTCCAAGGGCTCATTCTTGGCGTACTGAAAGTTGAGGGGCGTATTAGGAACGCTTAGTTGGTAAGAGCTTCGTCCAGGACAAACAAAGGAACGGGTTCGTTTCCCAACCAAGTCCTGAGTATTAATTTGTGAAGCTTCATTTCAGAGCATGTTCCTGTGTAGAATGAAGGATTCATTCTGAAGCAATCCGTAACTGTCTCTTGTTATGGTAAAAACTACATTAAGTCCAACGGAATATTAACGTAAATGTAATTAAATATATGCTAAAGTATGTAAAAATAGACCACTTTAGAAAGTAGTGAAGTATACCATGAGAACACTTTGACACTTCTCTGCTTGTAGTGTTAGCTAGAAACTGTACAGAATAAGCATGGCTACAGATCTTCTATGCTACTGACTGTTGCCTATACTTAAATCTATTAAAATCTTCCTAAAATGATGTTACCCATGAGTTGTAAATGTAGAAATTAGATTGGTTGTGACGATATGCGTCAAGCTGTATGTATTTTGTGTAATAGCTTTTTACACGTTTTATTGAAAATAATTGAGGGTTGTATAAAAGCAAGTAGGTGAGCGTAAGACCAAATTTGGATTTAGATCGGATTCACCAACGACATTCCTCGAAAAACTACGTGTCGTTTTGCAGGGAGACCCACTTTAGAAGTGGATGCATGGCCTGCACCGACACTGAGCGAAACAGAAGTTACAGTGGCAGAATTTGAGATAAGTTCGTCCAAAACGTATTTGGGAAAACTATCAATAGGACGTAGAAGCTCAAAACCTACCATATAAACAAAGAGGCTCCAGGATTTACAATTGGAATTGTTTCCATCAACACACGTCAACTGTCTCAATGAGGTGGACGTAACGAGAAGATATAAATATTTATCATCATTATTTAACATACTTCTGATACAGGAAAATATACGGTTTAGAGCAACGTGAAATTTGCCAGTCTGATCATATTCTTTTTTCAAGGAATAGGCGATTCACTTGTTTTAGTCACGGTGGAAGTTCTGTCCAATGTTTTCTAGGTTTTACAGTGGATCTTTCACGAATAGGTTGATACGAGAAAGCTTATCTTTGGTATTCCTCCGTCTGGCATTCTGTCCAGGTATGAGAGTAATATTTCTTTATTTTCATTGATTCTGTCTTCTTGCAAAAATATTCAGTCCTCTTCGCACACCGTCATTTCAAAATCTATCCAGCCTCGTGCAGTGTTTCATGGATATCAGGGCATCAGGTACATCCCGTTCTTCGCCTATGTCCAGGAGACCAACTGCATAACTGACAGAGCCGGAAATGGAAGTTAATTACACCATCATTTTTCAAACTTTGTGGAGTTATTCTGCACGTAACGGGTGTTAAACGATTTAAGTTTGAGGCATTCGGAACTGATATGCATCAGTCAACATCAGTATGAGGTGTGAGACCCATGGGCACGAATATAGTCTTATATTCATTGTTCTATTCAAGCAAATCGCCTCTGAATATCATCTTGAGGAATTTCTTGTCAAGTCTGTACACATACTGTGTCAGTTCATAAAGATTGCTGGCGGGAGGTTATCAAGAAATTATGTGACTTTCCATCGCATCCCAGACAAGCTCTACGCATAATAAACTATGGGACCAGTCACGCCTCTCAAGGATCCGTACATTCCTCAACGCGATTGGGGTGTCAACAGCATTGTGAGGTCTTGCATTATCCGGTTGGAATATGCTAGTTGATATCTTGGTCATGAGGGACAACACGAGATACTGGCGAGCATTTAGCATTTCTTAAAAATACCAAATCAATCCTGCTGTTATGCCCAGTGTTACTTAACACCGTGATTCCAGGAGCTGTAGAGGTACGGGCCTTGAGAATCGCTGCTCTCTGTGACTTTCCGTCTCATCGTCTATGGACTCGGTCTGACCACCACAAACAAAAGTGAGATTCATCGCTAAACACCTCAGCGTGCCAGTCCCAGGCCCGGTTGACAATAGCTCTATATCATACAACTCTCTGTTATCTGTGGAATGATGTCAGCAGTAAACACGCTTGACAACTAGAAATCTGAACCAAACTTACAGTTGTCTGCTCCCGATGATTCGTGGTAGCACTCTGCCCATAACATCTACCCGGATTTCAGCTGTTTTCATCCGTATATCCGTCGAAGGCAATTGAACACTCTTGCGGTCATCTAGTGTTATAGTCGTTCTGGAAGGATCCATGCCTACCCTTTTTACCACAATACTGTCCTGAGCCCAACCCTTCACCATTCATTCGACTGTCATTGGACTACAGCCAGCGGTTGATGGGACCATTCGCTAAGATGCTCCCTACACGACAATGATTCGACCTTTCTCAAAGTCCGAAAGATGGCGAAAAGCTGAAGGTGCATGTGCTCTGGGTATGCTGCGTTGCAATATAAACCTGAAAAGTTTCAGTGACGTTGGAAACGCCTAATAACCGTCTACTCGCACCATTCTTCGTCTATAGAAATGGCTTTTTTCTGTAGGGAAAATAACCTCGCATGATAATGAAAGTTAAATCAACATATCCCTTAGGCATGGAAGTACTGGAGTATCAGTTTTGTAGCGTTCAGTCAACGTGTTCATGGTGTAACATTTGCCATTTCCGGCAGTATAATAAGCCGATTATCAGTACCAACAGGGTGGAATCCCATTTCGTTTTAATACTAACAACTGCTAATTCACAAATGACTTTTTCCCTATATGTGTAGAAGGACGCTATCAGAACATCTGCTGATACCTGCTGCAGAGCCTCCCAGTAACCGTGGTCTCCCATCATGTTATAACGAGAAATGAGCCCCGGGGAAGATACAGATTACTGATCAATTGCAAGAATTCATTGATATGCTATTGACAAAAGTGGCATACCGGTGTTCATTAAAATTTCTCATTTATCGTTAATGTACACCAAAATATGAGTAAACACATTTGGTGTAACTTACGAAAATTGTTCATAAAATATTGCGAGGCACAGTGTTGGCTAATAGGGCTAGAAAATTATTGGTTATTGAAACTCTGCCTGGCTGCATTCAGGCTAAGGAAACCTTTCACGATTTAAAACTGTTTCCAATTGTCCTGCACCCGATTTTAAGCAACAGTTAAGTTTAATGAGAACCTAACACTTCATGCGAACAACGTAGCACAACACTGTGAGATGCGAGGAGTGAAAAACGTTGATCTGGAAACACTGAAAGCTATTTGTTGGAAATTTATGTGGCAGAAAACGAACAAATTACTGTAAATACAACTGCGTGGAACGGAAACAACGTTACTAAACCTTTCGCCAACATCGAGGTCATGGGAAACGGAAAACATCTTCGGGCAGTGCATAGTTAGCGCAGGGTATCGGCCAAAGCGTGATCATAGGAGCATTAATTTCTGCACCTTCTGCTGTAATTTCCATTCTGTTTCCCTCGCATTCTTCAAATAACTAAAATTCCGTTATTCAGGGATTTAATAAACGTCTGTTGCGAGGAGAAAGAAACAGTCTTCCGCCGATAATGCAGTAATTAGAGACATCAAACTGTGCACATGGTAACGCAGCAAAGACTTGGAGCTCATATATATGGACCGAATGTACCATTTATGTGTAAACGAGCACATGTTATGAAATCTCTAAGGGCTAATTTGGTTGCACTGATTGCTATTCAACTTGGTAGTGGAGGAGGCGAAAGAAATTTGCATCTAAATTAGTTGTGACGCTCTGGAAAGTATTCAGTAACAACGAATGTTACAAGCAGTCTCTGTTAACTAACGTCATTACCGAGTTTGTTCTAGCAGTGCGGGAAAGTCTTTCTTTGGAAACTTCCAAGAAGCGAAGTCAGATCCAATCTCCGTTTGCATATTCTTACCGTCCGCAGGAACAGCAGATTTCGTAGCAGTCTGGCGCCTTCCTGTGCTAATGCTGCTTCAGCATTCTTTGAATATTTTAAGAGTCATTCACATTTAATGTATATCAATGAAGGTTATGTTTAACAAAATTACAAAATATTACGCAAATATGTTAGCGGTAATAAGTAGACAGCAATGGTGAAAATCAGCATGCATGGATAATTTAAAGGTATATTCTTTAAATATTTAACAGTCACTAACATTTAATGTATGTCAATGAAGGTTATGTTTACCAAAATTACAAAATATTGCGCAAATATGTTAGCGGTAATAAGTAGACAGCAATGGTGAAAATCAGCGTGCCTGGATAATTTAAAGGTATTTATTTTAATTGCACACATAATTTCAACACGTCTGTTTCAAGTACTTGTGGCCCTATCAGTTCCAACCAATATGATATGTGCGCTATTAAAATTTTATTTCATTTTTAAAATTCAAACTGCTTGGTGCAATAAAAAAAAAAAAAAAGAAACTCCCGAAAGTAGCACCCGTAAGTTTGAGGTTAAACTCGGAAGATCTGATCGGAGATTATTACGACAATTGGTGCTACTTCTAGCAATGTTTTTTTCATTATTTATTTTTTTTAAAAACAGAAAATAAAGTTCTTTTCAAACTAAGCCTAGTATAATATTGTAGTGTTAAAATCAACCTTGTCAGGAAAATATGATGTGCTTATAACTACGTAGTTCAAACACAGTAAAGCTACATGGCCATTGTATAAGGATAATATCCGCCATTACCGACCATGTCTTCTCTGAAAGCAAACGGTATCCATCCCGTCAGTCATTCAAACATATCGCGATATTTTTATAAAATTGTTTAAAAACAGCGGCGGTCAAATATGGAGATATAAAGTAAGCCAAGAGTTTCAGAAGTAGGAATAATCGTGTCTTAACCTACTTATTAGTTTCGGCCGTTATAATCCAGAAAAATTTCACGTACAAAATTCAATAATGAATATGATAGTTCTAAAAGGAAATATCATGCAGTTACGAAACCATAAGCTCGATTACGGACAGTAGCAACCTTGTCGGACAGAGATCCTCGGCGTGCTTGACACGCAGTGAGTTCAAACGCATGTTTATGTTAGAAACTATTAGCATAGAACTTTTGGTAATCAGTATCGTTACGTTTATTCACGAGCATATAAAGAGCGACGTTTCACAGTGGTGAAGACATCAGACTTGTATTCGGAAGGAATGAGGTGTAAATCTCCATCTGGCCATTCTCATTTAGGATTGGCGTGCTTTTCCTAAACCACTTCTGGGTCATACCGGGACTGTTACTTTGGGTCAGTCACAGCTGACTTGCTTCCAGTTCCTTACCTATCCGGTTGCTATACCATGTCTAACAACCTCACTGACGACGAGATGATAAACAACAGCCTTCTTGCTGGCCGGTGAGGCCGAGCGATTCCAGGCGCTTCAGTCTGGAACCGCGCGACCGCTACGGTCGCAGGTTCGAATCCTGCCTCGGGCATGGATGTGTGTGGTGTCCTTAGGTTAGTTACGTTTAAGTAGTTTTAAGTTCTAGCGGACTGATGATTTCAGAAGTTTAGTCCCATAGTGCTCAGAGCCATTTGAACAGCCGTCTTCTTTAAAATCCTTCCATCGAGATATTTTACAAAGAATACCACGGGTAAGCTGCAGCTCCGAACGAAATGTCAGAAAACTGGTTGTTTGCCTCTGGCAATAGTGTTACGCAATGTGGAAATGCGACGGACACGTGTGGATGTGGAGAGTAGTGTTTCGATTGTGGCATCTGTCATGTTCACGCAACGCACTTGTTTTCAGTGACTTCGTATTGATACACCAGATTTTTTGTTTTGTTTCACGAATACCGAAGCATTAGCAGGGATAATGGACAATTTCCTGCTTAGCATGATGTAAAATTTTTCAGCTGGTCATTTTCACGGCTTTTTAGTTCACAAGAGGAAGGCACAAAGCGGTATGCTCTGACGAAATGTGAGCAAATCAAATGCAATCTCTAACATTTGGCAAGTCTGGTAGAGGTTAAATCTTCCATTGGTAACCAATCTGACCACTCAGAACCACTACGGGAATGTTTGCACCTTGAGAAGAAAGAAAGAAGGTTAGAGTTTAGTATCTCATCCATTTTAATATCCCTAGGGAACGGTAACAGTTGCTTTGTTGACAGGCAGTAGAAGGAATCAACCGTAAAAAATCAATCGTCACAGACTCTCGATGTATGGAAATCCGTCGTTCTTGTGAACACGGGACAGCGGCTGATAATATAAGTAAAGAAACCGAAGCACCACAGACGTATAATCAAAGAAATTTATTTCAAACGACTAATTTCGGCGCAACACTTACGCCACCTTCGATACATGGGCCAAGGAATGAAAGTACTCTTTTGTTTTACAGTGGGCCTGAAGACGGCTTAAGTCTTGAATCTAAAGTAATTGTTTGAAATAAATTTCTTTAATGATACTCCTGTGATGGTTCGTTTTATTTACACTCTCGATGTGGTTTACGAAATCAAGGAGTTCTCATAGGGTTTACACGTCCGTGTGTACAGATACGGCCTCTTTACGACTGCACATCTTTTTCCCGCTGCGATGCACGAGAAATAGTTAACTACTTCCGCCGCATGTAACAGTCACAGAATTTTAAGTACTATGTCTTAAAAGTTAAGTTTATAAGACTGTGGTGTCCTGAAAATACAGGAGCAGTTTTTATAAAATTATATCAGCAATTAGCCACCATTAACTTACTCGTTTTACGAGGGGCGTTCAGAAAGTAAGCTCCGATCGGTCGCGAAATGGAAACGACTATGAAAATCCGATAAAGCTTTGCACAGATGTGTTGGGTAGTGTCTCTAGTATAACCCCAGTTAGCATCACGTCGCTCTTCTCATTTCTGAGCTCGCAGTGAGAGCGTAAAGATGTCTAGAAAATAGCGTCTGCCGCCAAGTACGAGGGCCTGGTGAGAAATTTCGCCTGAAGCTATGCAGCTAACATTACATAACTGTCGTGCTGTTTCTTCTTCAAGACAATTCTCAGCCGCATTCTGCAGGGGCAATGACGATGCTCCTGCATCGTTTTCAAATGGAAATGTGAGATTACCCACAATACAGTCCGCAATTGTCTCCCCCTGAGTTTCATCTCTGGTCACATGAACCGCTGTCTTTGAAGACAACATTTTGACACAGACAACGAGGTGTAGGCCAGCGTGGAGAATTGGCGGAAAGCACTGGCGGCTGCCTTCTATGATGAGGCTATTGAAAAGTTGGTACAACGCTATGACAAAAGTCTAAGTCAGAACGGCGACTACGTAGAGAAGTAGCTGAAAGGTGTAGCTAATTGTTACAAGTAAAACATTTCTGATGTTCACTGTGGTTTCAATTTGGCAATCAATCGGAGCTTACTTTCTGAACAGGCCTCGTATTTAGAATAGAGCAGTCATCGTTTTCCAACCGATATTTGTCCTTCAGGCGGATGTACGCATTACATTTTATGTCTTCTTAAAGTTGGATAACGACACTATGTCGCCACATTCTTGATGCGATTAAAGATGCTTGAAGTACTGATGCTCTCCAGCAAAAAAGTAAATTACGAAAACATTCTTTTAACAAAAGAAAATTGAGTTAATAACAAAGTATAGTAACGTCTTGTTCTTTTAAGGTTGAAAAATAAACTATTTTTGTGTGCTGCTTACGTCGAACCCTGTACCGATCTGAGTGACTAATGCCAGACGTCAGATTTACAAACAAAACAGAAGACCTGCTGACACAATTAACGGGTGATACCGATGAGATATGTTATTATACATTGAAGAACCAAAGAAAAGGGTGCACCTGCCTAATATCGTATGGGCCCCGGCGAGTACGCAGAAGTGCGGCAACACGATGCGGCATGGACTCGACTAATGTCTGAAGTGGTTCTGGATGGAACTGACACCATGAATCCTGCAGGGCTGTCCATAAATCCGTAAGAGTACGAAGGGATGGAGTTCTGTTCTGAACAGCACGTGGCAAGGCATCCCAGATATGCTCAGTAATTTTCATGTTTGGGGAGATTGGTGGCCAGCGGAAGTGTTTAAACTCAGAAGAGTTTTTCTGGAGCCACTATGTAGCAATTCTGGACGTGCGGGGTGTTGCATTGTCCTGCTGGAACTGCCCAAATCCGTCGGAATGCACAATGGACATGAATGGACGCAGGTGATCAGACAGGATGAATACGTACGTGTCACCTGTCAGAGTCGTATCTAGACGTATCAGGGATCCCATATCAGTCCAACAACACACGCCCCACACCACTGCAAAGCCTCCACCTTGAACAGTCCCCTGCTGACATGCAGAGTCCATGGATTCACGAGGTTGTCTCCACACACGAACACGTCCATCCACTCGATAACAATTTGAAACGAAACTCGTCCGACCAGGCAACATGTCCAATATCGGTGTTGATGGGCCCAAGCGAGGCGTAAAGCTTTGTGTCGTGCAGTTATCAAGGGCACACGAATGGAACTTCGGCTCCAAAAGCACATATCGATGATGTTTCGTTGAATGGTTCGCACGCTGACACTCGCTGATGGCCCCGCATTGAAATGTGCAGCAATTTGCGTAAGGATTGCGCTTCTGTCACGCTGAACAATTCTCTTCAGTCGTCGTTGGTTCCGTTCTTGCAAGATCTTTTTCCGGCCCCAGCGATGTCGGATATTTGATGTTTTACCGGATTCCTGAAATTCATAGTACACTCGGGAAATGGTCGTACGGGAAAATCCTCACTTCATCTACCACGGAGATGCTGTGTCCCATGGCTCGTGCGTCGACTATAACGCAGCGTTCACACACACTTCAATTTTGATAACCTGCCATTGTAACAGCAGTAAGCGATTTAACAACTGCGCCAGACACTTGTTGTCTTATATAGGCTTTGACGACTGCAGTGCCGTCTTCTGCCTGTTTAGATATCTCTTTATTTGAATACGCAAGCCTAAACCAGTTTCTTTATACCAGTGTCCTTGGCGTTCAGTGTACACCACCATAAAACTTCTCGATAAACGCCGTGGTAGTCGTGTCTCAGTATGAAACGTACTTCCTGATTTGTTTCATTTGCGTAACAAAATTTTGTGCCGTTGTAAGTGTCAGAATACACATAACCCATGAGCAGACACGTCGAAAATTTATGTCAGATTGGCATTCTTCAATAAAAGGTGTTACTGGCATCAGATGTTGATACTGAATTGAGAAACGTATTCTTGATCCTGAGAGTACATTTGTGTCGAAGTGTGAACTGGATCGTAGGAAATTCTAAGAATAAGAATGGAAGATTAAAAAGGTAGTGTTGGGAGTAAAAAGGGCAATGTTTGAGATATTCTCCTCTACTATTTAATCTGTGCAATTCAGAATCAATGAAGGAAACAGAAGAAATGTTCAGTAGTGGAATTAAAATTTTAAATTGAATCATACCAATGATGAGATCCGCTGATGGTATTGCTGTTCCCAGTGAAAGTGAGGAAGAAATAACGGGACTTGTTCAATAGAATGAGCAGTGTACTGTTTGCAGAATATGAGTTGAGAGTAAACTAAAGGAAAAGGGAATCATAGAGTCGTTCGACAAATGAGAGTATTGACAAACTCAAAATCAACATTGGGAGCACGTAATACCTCTTCAACGCTGTAAGCAAAATAATGCATGCTGGACGACACAAGGAGGACGTAAGAAGCACACAAACAGAAAAAATTCTACCACTTTCAAAAATAGACTGTGATGTGAGAAAGAAATTCTGAGGATGTACATTTGGAACATAACCATTACACAAGGTTTAATAATCAATTTTTAAAAAAAGATTAATACCTGGCAAACAGGAACGTGCGACTACGAAACTGGTGATGACCTCAGTCCTCGGCTACATATCCGCCCTTTAATGTGACACATTTTTCCCAACAGTGGATCAATTGGCAGAGAACTTGGATGTACAAGTCTGCATTTTGGCTGTTCAGGAAATGTTCCACCATGAAAAATATCTGGTAGTCATTCCGTACGTGGCTGCCATGCGATAGTTTCTTCATTCGAGGAAAAAGCAAGAAGTCATTGGGACCAGTGTGAGAATAAAAAGGAAGTGAATCAAAATTTGACAGCTCAGAGAAGTAGCAAGTGTGACTGTGCTCTGCGCAGAGGGAGCTCAGACGGTGTTGTGCAGTAAAATCTATCCCTGGACAGTTTCAGGCGACGCTTCGTTTTGACAGTCTCCCTTGACTGGCTCGGGTATGTTAACAGCACAACCCGGCTGTCCGAAAAAGTACTCACCAGCACGTTAGCCGATGCCACATCTTCCCATAGTTTGCTCTGCTCTTTTGGTTCTGGGTCATAGTGAATACATCCAGCACTCGCCGATATTCGATTGGGGGAGTGAAGGAGTCATCTGGACTGGCACGAAACAGCTGCAACATTTCCGCTAATGCCTCTGATCGACGGGGTTTCTGAATGAGTGTGAACAGTCGCAGAGCCCTGCAGCGGGGCCGGCCTGTGTTTGTTCAAAATGTCGTGCAACATATTGAAAACTAATCCGTGACTAATTTTCACAGTTTCCACTATCGCCGCCATTGTTGTACGACGATTTGGAGAGTCAGTGTCTCCAATTGTGCTTCCCGTTTCTTCACAGGAAGGTGGGCTGCCAACACGCCGTTCGTCATCCAGACTCGTTCGACCACGCTAGGAGCGGCTGCACCGTGCACTTTCACCAACAAAGTGTGAATTTTTCCTTCAAATGCGACGCTTATCGATGAGCTACACCATTCGTTCTTCACTCTAGCGGCGTGCTACAGTACTGAGTGTGGTGCGCGGAATTCCATGCGTACCAGGACTGCAAACAGTTACTTTCAAAGAATCAAAAAACTAATCTCAATATTTCATTTTGTCGATGTATTAACTAAATCTTTGTGTCTACTGGTCGCGTGGAAGTGAATCGTGGACTGCGGAAAAACTGGAAAAGAGGGTACTCGAAGCGTTTCAGTTGTGATATTGGAGAAGCATGACGAAAATTAAGTGGACTGATAAGAAAAGAAATGAGAAGGTCCTCTGCAGAATTGGCAAGGAAAGGAGTGTGTGGAAATTAATGAAACGACGGGCGTTCAGTTAGTAATGCGACACATTTTTTTCTGAAAGCAGGTTGGTTTTTCTCAGGATTCCAGTACACCATATTATTCCCCACTCTTTTGGCTAAGAAACCTAATTTTTCAACATAATCTCCGTTGTAATTCTGTCAGAGAGAGCAAAGGACTTGCAAGAGCAGTTGAACGGAATGGACAGTGTCTTGAAAGGAGGATGTAAGACGAACATCAACAAAAGCAAAACGAGGATAACAGAATGTAGTCGAATTAAGTCTGGTGATGCTGAGGGAATTAGTTTAGGAAATGAGACACTTAAAGTAGTAAATGAGGTTTGCTATTTGGGGAGCAAAATCACTGATGATGGTCGAAGTAGAGAGGATATAAAATGTAGACTGGCAATGGCAAGGAAAGCGTTTCTGAAGAAGAGAAATTTGTTAACATCGAGTATAGATTTAAGTGTCAGGAAGTCGCTTCCGAAAGTATTTGTATGGAGCATAGCCACGTATGGAAGTCAAACATGGACGATAAATAGTTTGGACAAGAAGAGAATAGAAGCTTTCGAAATGTGGTGCTACAGAAGAATGCTGAAGGTTAGATGGGTAGATCACATAACTAATGAGGAGGTATTGAATAGAATTGGGGAGAAGAGGAGTTTGTGGCACAGCTTGACTAGAAGACGGGATCGGTTGGTAGGACATGTTCTGAGGCATCAGGGGATCACAAATTTAGCATTGGAGGGCAGTGCGGAGGGTAAAAATCGTAGAGGGAGACCAAAAGATGAATACACTAAGCAGATTCAGAAGAATGTAGATTGCAGTAAGTACTGGGAGATGAAGAAGCTTGCACAGGATAGAGTAGCACGGAGAGCTGCATCGAACCAATCTCAGGACTGAAAACCAATCTCCGTTCAGTGCCACGGCCTTACGCTACCTTGTATTGTATTGAACTGGGGACCTAGAAACGATGGAGAGGCTTCGTCCCCGTCGTAGCTCCCAGTGGTACACAACCCCACGACAGGCTACAGCAGTCCACTCATCCCACCGCGCCCCACACCAAACCCAGGGTTACTGTGCCCCTGGAGCCCCCCCCCCCCTCTTCCCCCTATCGGGAACGTCTCACACCAGACGAGTGTAATTCCAATGTTTGCGTGGTAGAGTAATTATGGTGTACGCGTACGTGGATACAGTGTTTGCGCAGCAATCGTCGACATTCTGTAACTGAGGCGGAATAAGGGGAACTAGCCTGCATTCGCCGAGGCAGATGGAAAACGGCCTTAAAAAGCATCCACAGACTGGCCGGCACACCGGACCTCGACACTAATTCGCCGGGCGGATTTGTGCCGGGAACCGGCACGCCTTCCCGCCAGGCAAGCAGTGCGTTAGACCGCACGGCTACGCTACCTTACTGGGAGGGCATGTAGGCCGGTATGGTAGCACTCTACTGGTCAACGTCGGAAGCAATATCCTGCTGCACCACTAAGCTCCCCGGTATCCACCTACTGTTTCCTTCGGAGTGCATTCTTCATGTGGCCAAACAGATAGAAGTGGGAGGGAGCGAGATCTGCACTGTAGGGTGGATGAAGAAAAGACAATCCAATCAAGTTTTGTGGGCTCCTCTCTAGTGTGCAGACATGTGAGGCTATCCTTTGTCGTGGGGAAAGAGAAGTACGTTTGCATTTTTGTGACGATTTTTTAAATCTGCTGAGGGCCGGCCAGAATGACGGAAATCGGACAGGTTTGCGCGATCGTGCTGCGATGATCACAGACGCCTCGGTCAAGAGCTCACCGTGCTTGTTGCTCACTGCCAGGTGTCCGTAGACGTTCTGCAAGCGCCTGTGAACATCTGTGATGATCTGGTTTTCCGCCAAAAGAAACTCATCGACAGCTCTCTGTTTGTAACGCATCTTCGTTACAGACGCCATTTTGGAGGCTACGTACAGCGCCGCCACTTCGGAATTTCATTTGTAACACCCTACCCGTCACTTACCTGGTTTTGGTGTGTGCTCACCCCGGGTAATTGACTAACAGATCAACAGAGAGTGCAAAACTGCCGCAGTGTCGGATAACGCAAAGAAAGTAATAAGGCCCTGTGACTCCTGATGGAACTGCGGTGGCAGTGTTACATTAATTGGTTCAGAAGTGAACCCTTTCAATTAAAAAGGGGTGTACATTGATGTTATATTCAGCTGTTGAACACCAGATGCAAATGTTGAACATAAAATTAATTAAGAAAGTGACTTGGGATTTCAACTACTTGATTGAAAACAGATGCAGTCGATTAGCACAAATTTATTTTAACTCACGACCTTCAATCATCACATTACATGACTCTCCTAACAGGCAGTGGGAATAAATTGCGTTTACGTGGAGTAAAGCGCGATCAAAATTATTTCCTATCGACTGACCCAGGCGTAATGCGAAGTGCAAGAAGAATTTTACAATACACGGCCCATGAAACCCTCGTGGAAACTTTGCTGATGTGATCCAACAAATTAATCAGTGTCCTAACTCAAGCTGGAGCGGGCGCAATATCACCGAATCCAGCGTGGCGGGGCGGCGTCGTTGTGCGGACGTCGGCCGGCCTCGTGGTGCTGCAAGGCTGCCCTTATCTATTCACTCCTAGCTATCTTGCTCAGTACATAGCTGAACGGAAAACTTTCTATCACCAAGCTCAATCGTTCCGTTTGCTAAGTCCTAAACTGCAGAGATGCTCACTCTCTCTCAGGCAAGCTGAGTAAAGAACGCCACGTCCGCACTCTAGGCAAGCTGGGAACGGAAGACCTCTACTGAGACTTCTGCCAGTCCGCTCTTCGCCTCGGTTTCCCCTCCAGCAAAATCACTTACGCCAATTGCAGCGCAAGTCGCGTTAATTATGCGTCGCCTGCTCTGGGAAGTGAACAAATTCCCACAAAATTTCCCTTCCTCTCAACTTCTGCTATTTAGCTCCTCCCAGGCCACCCATCAAGGTTAGCGTCTGCACAAACACCATGTTTTCCGGAATTCTGACTCCCAGGACAGTATTTCAAATTCCTTGGTCCTACGTTCCCATCGAAGGCCGGCGTATTTCATTCTGTCGCTCTTCACCTGATTTACTTCAGACTCTGCGGACCGTGATGCAGCGTGAAGTTGCTATAGTCACGGACACGCATATTTTGACTTCTGTTGACCGCTCCACCGTAGCTTTGCGCGGCTTTATCCCATGTTTCACTGAAAACGGGGCGACGGACATTTATCAACAGGCGTACAAGTTCTCCGTCTGCTTCCTGGTACACCAGCATGGGGTCAACCACGCCTTCACTGTCACTCATCTTAAGGCAGCTGGAGGCCGCACCCCATTACGGCTTTCTCAAGAGTTTCAGCCGCCCTAAGCTGCCTATAGTCGCTTCCCTTCGCTGCTTCCCAGCCGCGCGCCGTGGTCAACTCGAATACTTCCCTGGGGTAAACTAGCCTCCAGTAAATCGACGCGTTTCCACAAAGTTTTCATGTCGTGTGAATTACTTTAAAACCACCACCCGACATTAACTATTCCAATACGTCCATACTATACCCACTACAAGATGCATTGTGCCTTGTCAGTCATCTTTGTTCAGCCCTACTGTTCGCTCAACGTGAGTTAGGTGATCTTTAATGACTTCATGTAAGGGCATAGTTCTTGTCATCTTACACATTAAACTATATGGGCTAAAGCGGGAATATTCCACTACGTCCCACAAGAAATTCCACATTTTTTCAACTGAAATTAGTTGAGAAAAAATGAGTTGCATTACTTATTGAATGCCTCTCATAGAAGTTCTGACATTTATCGAAGCATAACGGAATAATCTCGGTGGTACAGGAGGGGACTGTAGGGGGCAGAAACCTCGGGTGTAAGTGTTATTCTGATATGAACAGGCTGGCACAGGAGAGGAAACTGCCGCGGGCCACATCAAGCAAATCTGACGTGTCCTCAATACCAAAACGCGGCCAGAAAAGACGGAAAGAGATTGAAAAATGCAAGGATAAATTGTATGAAAATGCTGTTCCAGAAGAAGGCAGAGGTTGTTGTACATCCAAAAATGATTTACTTGGCAGTTATTGGGTGGAGCGCTAGAGGGGGAAGATTGTATGGTCAAAGGAAGATAATAATTTGTAAAACAGCTATTCGAGTACGTTAATTGGCATATGAGATATTCAGATATGAAAACATTACCAAAATACACTCCTGGAAATGGAAAAAAGAACACATTGACACCGGTGTGTCAGACCCACCATACTTGCTCCGGACACTGCGAGAGGGCTGTACAAGCAATGATCACACGCACGGCACAGCGGACACACCAGGAACCGCGGTGTTGGCCGTCGAATGGCGCTAGCTGCGCAGCATTTGTGCACCGCCGCCGTCAGTGTCAGCCAGTTTGCCGTGGCATACGGAGCTCCATCGCAGTCTTTAACACTGGTAGCATGCCGCGACAGCGTGGACGTGAACCGTATGTGCAGTTGACGGACTTTGAGCGAGGGCGTATAGTGGGCATGCGGGAGGCCGGGTGGACGTACCGCCGAATTGCTCAACACGTGGGGCGTGGGGTCTCCACAGTACATCGATGTTGTCGCCAGTGGTCGGCGGAAGGTGCACGTGCCCGTCGACCTGGGACCGGACCGCAGCGACGCACGGATGCACGCCAAGACCGTAGGATCCTACGCAGTGCCGTAGGGGACCGCACCGCCACTTCCCAGCAAATTAGGGACACTGTTGCTCCTGGGGTATCGGCGAGGACCATTCGCAACCGTCTCCATGAAGCTGGGCTACGGTCCCGCACACCGTTAGGCCGTCTTCCGCTCACGCCCCAACATCGTGCAGCCCGCCTCCAGTGGTGTCGCGACAGGCGTGAATGGAGGGACGAATGGAGACGTGTCGTCTTCAGCGATGAGAGTCGCTTCTGCCTTGGTGCCAATGATGGTCGTATGCGTGTTTGGCGCCGTGCAGGTGAGCGCCACAATCAGGACTGCATCCGACCGAGGCACACAGGGCCAACACCCGGCATCATGGTGTGGGGAGCGATCTCCTACACTGGCCGTACACCACTGGTGATCGTCGAGGGGACACTGAATAGTGCACGGTACATCCAAACCGTCATCGAACCCATCGTTCTACCATTCCTAGACCGGCAAGGGAACTTGCTGTTCCAACAGGACAATGCACGTCCGCATGTATCCCGTGCCACCCAACGTGCTCTAGAAGGTGTAAGTCAACTACCCTGGCCAGCAAGATCTCCGGATCTGTCCCCCATTGAGCATGTTTGGGACTGGATGGAGCGTCGTCTCACGCGGTCTGCACGTCCAGCACGAACGCTGGTCCAAGTGAGGCGCCAGGTGGAAATGGCATGGCAAGCCGTTCCACAGGACTACATCCAGCATCTCTACGATCGTCTCCATGGGAGAATAGCAGCCTGCATTGCTGCGAAAGGTGGATATACACTGTACTAGTGCCGACATTGTGCATGCTCTGTTGCCTGTGTCTATGTGCCTGTGGTTCTGTCAGTGTGATCATGTGATGTATCTGACCCCAGGAATGTGTCAATAAAGTTTCCCCTTCCTGGGACAATGAATTCACGGCGTCTTATTTCAATTTCCAGGAGTGTATGTCTAAAAGTGCTGCTTTCCTTCTGCCGTGTACCTTATAGTCGCCGAACTAAACGAATCTATTCGTCGTAAGCAGTCACGGTCATCTTCTTCAATAAAGAAAGCAGAGAGGCATGACCGAGGCTGGTAATAGTTTGCTCGCGTTGAAGGCCGCCTGGAGTGGCAGTGGAGCGATAAGAGGAGCTGGTGCTGACGCAGGCGCAGCGCGAGACATTACGTGGGCCCAGGAAGGCGACCATCATCCACTCAGCTGGTGGTGTGGCGTCGCGCGGCGCGGACCGCCGGCCGTTGCCGTAACGACAGCGGGCCTGCACTGATGACGTCCGCCAAAGCGGCTTTCATCAGCGCACGGGCCCCCTGAGTGCCATTTACCGCTCCGCGCTCCAGTCGCTTTGAGCGTTCCGTAATTGGTCACGTTGACCATGTGCGGCCCAAACGCCCCTCGCTGGCGGCCGGCGAACTCCGCCGAATTGGCTATTCGCGGCAGTCACGTGCTGCCCTTACGGCCCGGGCTGCGTCTGTCGGTTAGGGGAGCGCACAAATGCCCCAATGTCTGGCGACTTTACGGTTGATCTGGAAGTGGAGAGAGGGAGAGTAATTCAGCACGAGGCTGTCATTCAACTACCACAGTTGTTCATTGTAGCTCCAAACTTAAATGATCGTCGACCACGCTTGTTACCTTACACGCAGACCCGAGAATCTTTTGCCTATTTCGAACCAACGTACAGCGATTGTGCAGGTTTCCCGCCACGTGTTTCTTCTGGGTTTGCTACTTTTGGCGCCAACAGGCGAAAATTTTCGGGTAATTCCATTCCATTTGCATTTGCACAAAGGTGTTCAGCGTACACGGCTGTGAAAATGATTGCGGCGTTGCTGCGAACTCCCCGACTATTGGAAAACGGTTCGCCTGTGTCTGGCAGCGTAGCACCTGGTCCCGCCACTGCAACCACTTTTATTCCCACGACTCATCACGCACAGAACCAGTCTTAAATACCACTTTTATAAAATCAGTATCACACTGTACGATTACAGTGGCTATAGCCTCTTACAACTGCAGAAGAGACTTTCAGAACACACGCCTTCTATCATATGTTTAGCCTCGGCTGAGAAAAGGTTATTTTAGAAAAACCGTAAGAACTTTTTTTTGAGCGAATCACAATTTCTGTAACTTGAGATTTCCGCTACCAATATATGTTATAATTTCATTCACGTTACACAAACACATTTCACAAATACATTTTAAGCTATATGGTTTTGAAGAGAGCAGATTCTATCAAAGGCGCCGAAAATCGGACAATCCTTACTACAATCTAAAATCAAAAATATTTATTAAAACCTAATTGCTCCATATAGCCTAACGTAGAATTAAACAAGAAAAATATTGGTAAACCTAATTTTGCGGTATGCCTATTGTTTCGATTGTAATTAAATCTTAAACTCGAGTCTCCACAATAAAAGATGCGATTAGTATGCTGTCTTGTTGTGACATAGCGTTCATAGGGGTTGCAGCTTTGTCCAAATATTTGTATTTATCAAATCTGAAATGAGATCAGTAATAATTTCCTGGCACACTAGCCCTACCAATGTTTGCTATGTCCTTGTATGAGCATCGGGATCTTCAGCACGGGTTTTTGTAAGTTCCTGCATCTCAACCTTCGGATATCTAGTTTCCCCGCAGACACACGTGATGTTAACGTAAATTCTTTCTTATTTTACACCGATGAGTCAAAACATTATGACCACCTGTTTGATAGCGTGAGTGCAACAGAGATTCTATTTGGCATCGATTCTACAAGTACTTGACAAGATTTTAGAAGGATGCAGCACCAAATGTCTGCCCACAGGTGAAGCAGATCCCACAAATTACGGGATGTGCTCTACGGGCACGCAGCTGGCATCTGAAATGTGTTCTAATGGGTGCAGATCAGGCACATTTGATGGCCAAGATACCAATGTGACTTCACTACAATGGTCGTCAAACCACTGTAGCACGATTCTGACCTTCAAAACGTGGACGGTTGTACTACTAGAAGATGTCATCGCCATAGGGGAAGACTTCTAGCATGGATTGGTGCAGGTGGTCCGCAGTAACGTTCACGTAGTTCACTGCTGTCATGATGTCTTCGATTACCACCTCAGATCTCATGGAAGAGCAACTCACTGTACCCCACAGCGTAATTCTGCCCTCACCAGCCTGCATGTTTCGTGCAAACATTCGTCTGGGTGATAGCGTGTAAGGACCCAACCACCGACCTGGTGTAACAAGAAATGCTATTCGACAGGCGACACGTTTCTATCGATCCACGATGAAAACTCAGTGATGCCGTGCCCACTGCAATCACAACTGTCGATGTATTTGGGTCAACACAGGAACACGTAGAGGTCGTGTGATGTGGGGCTCCATCTCAACAATGGCCTTTGAACGGTGTGCTCGGAAACACTTGTGCCTGCACCAGCATTGTACTGTCGTTAGAGCTGCCACAGATCGCAGCCTGTCTTGGATAAACCAGTGGGGGATCTCGGAAATTGACATACGGCCGGGAGGGCAGTATGCTGACCACACGCCCCTCCATATCGGGATAAAGTGACGCCTATGGTCTGAGGATGACACGGCGGCCGGTCGGTACCGTTGGGCCTTCACCTGTTCGGGAGGGTTGTTTTTTCTTATTTTTTTTAAATAGATCTTCCGACCTCTACGTTTTGTGATCCTTCAGCCACTTTCCATAGGTGGTCACGATAGTAGGACGCCAACAGGTGACCAGCTTCGCCGTTTCAAAAATTTTCGTTTCCAGCCGCAACGCCACAGCAATATGCCCCTTGTCAAAACCGCTTATATGAGAGGGTTACCGCGTTTGCCGCTCGTATCTTCGTTATAATAGCTGCCCATTCGTCTCTCTTCCGCTTACATTCTTTCCTTACTGCGTCACGTGCGCGCAACACCACCGGGATGCATTAAACCTCGCGGTGGGCAGTGATGATAATATTTTAGCGCTTCAGTGTATATACTTACGGTTTACAAAAGAAGCTCATGACTAAACGTCAGATATTGTGTATTCACACGAATAGTATTTCATTACTTCTATACCACTGATTATCATTCTGTAAGAGACGGCAAATGACTTAGAAGATCAGTGAAAGGAATGGATATTGTCTTGACGAGGGGTTATAAAATGATTATCAACGTAACAAAACTTACGGTAATGGAATGTAGTCGAATTATATTATGCGATACTGAGGGAATTAGATTGGTATATGAGACACTAAAAACCGTAGATGGGTTTTGTTATGTGGGCAGCATAAGTGACGATAGCCGAAGTAGACAGAATACACATGCAGAATGGTAACAGCAGGAAACAACTCTTCTTGTGTCAGCGGACAGATGGCTGTCGTAGGTCAGAGTAACCTGCATCTCGACAAGTCTTTGCTTGCGGATTCAAATGGTTCAAATGGCTCTAAGCAATATGGGACTTAACATCTGAGGTCATCACTCCCCTAGACTTAGAACTACTTAAACCTAATTAACCTAAGGACATCACACACATCCATGCCCGAGGCATGGATGCGACCGTAGCTGCATCATAGTTCCGGACTGAAGCACCTAGAACCGCTCGTTCACAGTGGCCGGCTTGCTTGCGGACATATGGCTCAGCGACCTCTTTTTTTGATTTGTTTTAGCCAGTATTATCTCCTGTATGAACACACTATTTTTAATAGCCTGTCTATTATTGTTGGTCCTACTCTAGCAGTTTCATCCACATTACGATAGTCTGAAGTGCGACACCTGTGGATTGGGTTATAACCGTTCGGTGCAGCAAATGCGACAATGTTATGTAAGCACTGAAGTACGTAGGTGCGCAAGTCTTAGCATTCGAGTCCATGGTAGAAAGTCAAAGTTCTTTATCTCGTTCGGTATATTTATAGAATCAATGTCCTTGGTGGGCTGCGAAACAGTTGCACTGTCTTCATCATACACACACTACGTAATCAAAAGTTTCTGGACACCTGGCTGAAAATGACTTACAAGTTCGTGGCGCCCTCCATCGGTAATGATGGAATTCAGTATGGTGTTAGCCCATCCTTAGCCTTGATTACAGCTTCCACTCTCCCAGGCGTACTTACAATCAGTTGCTGGAAGGTTTCCTTGGGAATGGCAGCCCATTCTTCACGGAGTGCTGCACTGAGTAGAGGTATCGATGTCGATCGGTGAGGCCTGTCACGAAGTCGGCGTTCCAAAACATCCCAGTGGTGACCTATAGGATTCAGATCAGGACTCTTTGCAGGCCAATCCATTACAGGTGCTCGATCGTGTTGAAAGATGCAATCGCTATCCTCGAATTGCTCTTCAACAGTGGGAAGCAAGAAGGTGCTTAAAACATCAATGTAGGCCTGTGCTGTGATAGTGACACGCAAAACAACAAGGGATGCAATTCCCTCCATGAAAAACACTATCGCACCATAACACCACCGCCTCCGAATTTCACTGTTGACAATACACATGCTGGCAGATAAAGTTCACCGGCCATTCGCCATACCCACACCCTGCCACCCGATCGCCACATTGTGTGCCGTGATTCGTCACTCCACACAACGTTTTCCCACTGTTCAATCGTCCAATGTTTATGCTCCTTACACCAAGCGAGGTGTCATGTGGCATTTACCGGTGTGATGTGTGGCTTATGAGCAACCCCTCGACCATGAAATCCAAGTTTTCTCACATCCCGCTTAACTGTCATAGTACTTGCAGTGATCTTGATGCAGTTTGCAATTCCTGTGTGATGGTCTGGATAGATGTCTGCCTATTACACATTACAAGCCTCTTAAACTTTCGGTTGTCTCTGTCAGTCAACAGACGAGGTCGGCCTGTGCTGTACGTGTCTCTTCAAGTTTCCGCTTCACTATCACATCGTAACCAGTGGACCTAGGGATGTTTAGGAGTGTGGAAATCTCGCGTACAGACGTATGACACAAGTTAAACAGAATCACCTGACCACATTCGAAGTCCGTGAGTTCCGTGGAGCGCTCCATTCTGCTCTCTCACGATGTCTAATAATTGCTGAGGTCGCTGATATGGAGTACCTGGCAGTAGGTGGCACCACAACGGATCTAACATGAAAAAACATATGTTTTTGAGTGTGTCCGGATACTTTTGATCACATAGTGTATCTCTAAACTGCAATAAGGACAAAATAAGAGAGTTTATGTTTCGATTCTCCCTTCCTTCATACTTGAATGCAACAGGGAAAGAGATGTATGAATGCATTGAGGCAGAAGAAAGCAGTTATTAGCGCTTGAGAAGAGAGACTTCAAAGTGGCCCGGGTTCGATTCCCTGCCGAGTTGCAGATGTTCTCTGCTCACCGATAGAGTATTGTGTTGCCGCTACGTCCGTGTCGTCGTAACTGACATTCAACAGTTGGGATGGCTGTACGGACACGGCCCGAAAGCCACTGAAAAAGAGAGAGAAAGAGGGAGGTCATCAGTCCCCTAGAACTTAGAACTACTTAAACCTAACTAACCTAAGGACATCACACACATCCATGCCCGAGGCAGGATTCGAACCTGCGATCGTAGCGGCCGCGCGGTTCCAGACTGTAGCGCCTAGAACCGCTCGGCCACTCCGGCCGGCAGAGAGAGAGAGAGAGAGAGAGAGAGAGAGAGAGAGAGAGAAATTGACTAAAAATACAGGGTTATTACAAATGATTGAAGCGATTTCACAGCTCTACAATAACTTTATTATTTGAAATATTTTCACAATGCTTTGCACACACATACAAAAACTCAAAAAGTTTTTTTAGGCATTCACAAATGTTCGATATGTGCCCCTTTAGTGATTCGGCAGACATCAAGCCGATAATCAAGTTCCTCCCACACTCGGCGCAGCATGTCCCCATCAATGAGTTCGAAAGCATTGTTGATGCGAGCTCGCAGTTCTGGCACGTTTCTTGGTAGAGGAGGTTTAAACACTGAATCTTTCACATCACTATGCGTGAAACTTGCCCGCACGCGTTCAACCGTTTCTTCGCTCACTGCAGGCCGACCCGTTGATTTCCCCTTACAGAGGCATCCAGAAGCTTTAAACTGCGCATACCATCGCCGAATGGAGTTAGCAGTTGGTGGATCTTTGTTGAACTTCGTCCTGAAGTGTCGTTGCACTGTTATGACTGACTGATGTGAGTGCATTTCAAGCACGACATACGCTTTCTCGGCTCCTGTCGCCATTTTGTCTCACTGCGCTCTCGAGCGCTCTGGCGGCAGAAACCTGAAATGCGGCTTCAGCCGAACAAAACTTTATGAGTTTTTGTACGTATCTGTAGTGTGTCGTGACCATATGTCAATGAATTGAGCTACAGTGAATTTATGAAATCGCTTCAATCATTTGTAATAGCCCTGTACGTCCGACACGACGTATACAATGGCTTGTGGAGCATGTCGTGTACATGTAGCTGTTAAGAAGTGCTTCGCAGTCATTACTAGTGCCACAGCTTACATGCAGTTACGTCTCCCCTCCTCTTAAGCGTGGCATTGATGCGAAGAACCGAAAGTTTTCGGTCTTTCCTTTTGGAGAGGAGAGTAGGTGTTAGATGTTTCGACGATAATCAGTATTGGGCAGTAAATATTCATGATGAGATCATTTGAAGATGAAAGAAAGTGGTGTGTGTGTGTGTATGTGTGTGCTTTCTTGGCGAAATGAGTTCAGAGACGATCAACTGCGATTGTAAGGTAAAGTTTCTCTGTTAAGCACAGAGAGGTTTAACGTCTCGCCGATGTCGCAGTCAGTAGAGCCTAAGCACTAACTGTGTTGAAGAAAGAGGGGGAGGAAATCAACCACTGTCCACTGTCCGGCTCAAGGGACTATACCGCTATTCGCCTGAAGTGGTTTAGGGGAAGCGCGAAATCAGTGTCTGGAGAACTCCAACCGCCCTACTCTCCAAAGCGAGTAGAAAGCGAGCTAAGCTGTATTCTGTTGCACTTCCAGACCACCTAGTACTGCAATACGACACTCAAGAAGAAACTTCTTAGCAGTGAGTACAGCTGTTTCGTGCTCAAGACACTCATGGCCCGTGTGACAGGAACTCTTCTAGACGCCAAGTCTTCCTGCTCCATGCCGGTTAAACGATCGCCAGCGGCTCATCAAGATGGCTATGGGAGCATATTAAAGATTACCGCATCCAGTAACCCACGGTGCTTTCAGTAATCAGTGGCTACATTCTTCTCTCTGACTTGTGACGCGTGATGGGGCAGCAGCTTCAAAACTCCATTGGTGTTCCTGCTTGAGAGACACTCTGCCTCACGTTGTGCTTTACCGTTAAAATTGCGACAGCGGACGTTACGAGAAGAGTCAGTCAATATACTGCTTCATCAAAGGCAAATTTCGCGAAAAGACCTTGAAGGAAAGATTAGACACATTCGAATTCTCACTGACGATTACCCACAACCGTGCCTCCTGCGCACCATTCCCGACTGGAAAAGAAAATGAGAAAGTGACAGTGGTAGAGGAAGTACACTCCACCGCACGCCATAAGGTAGGAGTATAGCTATAAATGTAGGTGATCTGGCTGCTCAGCGGTTGTTGTTGTATGACGAGTAATTTACTGCCCGTGGCTCGGTGTTCGCCTTAACAATCCACGATTGTCGACGGCGACTCCTGTCGCTAACACATCGCTGCTCAATGTGGCTGACTCTGGAGACCGCGGTTCTCTCCTACTCGAGGTACTAGACTTACACGCTTGACAGGGTGTCAAGTGAAAAGTTCAACGTCTGCGCTATCTCGGAGATGGGTGTGTCGCATGCGTCTGACGCCCACGACACTCCCGCAATCAGTTCGTCTGATAAGCGCCTCTTGTGCTCTTGACCGTCACACCGACAAGCGATACGAGGTCTGACAGCATCCATGTCATGTTGGCTTGGTTTTATTCTTCACTCCGAGTCATAAAACGTGAGCTTTCACCTTTCAAGAAAATCCGGACTCACGGTCCACTATTGACGTGCTGTCCAGTCATTTTAGGTTGGTGTGCCTGTTGTAATCGTTGATGGATGTGTAGGTCTCAATCAGTTACAATAAAATGAGCTTTACAACAACAAAAACAAATTATGTTTCTGGTGTACCAGCGTATGTCTGCTACAGCAGAGACGCAGCACGGTTAATTTAAATCCCTGTTTCATTTTTATTCATTGACCCTGATTTTATAGAGGAAGACGAAATTAATTTTGTTAGATCTTGAAGTGTTGTACTAACAAGACATAAACAGCTCTTACGAGCGATTAAGTCGCCATTTTTACAACAATAAGCGATTTTATTAGTTCATTACAGTGACATTGGTACTAACTGAAACTAGTACACCCGCCTAACATCATGTAGGACCCCCGCGAACACGCGGAAGTGCCGCAACACGACGTGGCATGGATTCTACTGATTGCTGAAATAGTGCTGGAGGGAACTGACACCATGGGTCCGTAAGAGTACGAGGGGTTGGAGATCTCTTCTGAACACGACCCTGGAAGGCATCCCAGATAAGCTCCATAACGTTCATGTCTGGAGAGTCTAGTGGCCGGCAGAAGCGTTTAAATTCGGAAGAGTGTTCCTGGAGCCACTCTGTAGCAATTTGGACGTGTGAGGTGTCACATTGCCCAGCTGACATTGCCTAAGTCCGTCGGAATGCGCAATGGACAAGAGTGGATTCAGGTGATTAGACAGGATGCTTAGGTACACGTCGCCTGTCACAGTCGTTTCTAGACGCATTAGGGGCCCCACATCACTCCAACTGCACATGCCCCACACCATTACAGGGCCGCCACAACCCTGCTGACATGGAAGGTCCATGGATCCATGAGGTTGTCTCCATACCCGTACTCGTTCATCCGCTCGATACAATTTGAAACGAGACTCGTTCGAGCAGGCAACATGCTTCCAGTCATCAACAGTCCAATGCCGGTGTTGATGGCCCCAGGCGAGGCGTAAGGCTTTGTTTCGAGCAGTCATCAAGGGTACACGAGTGGCCCTTACGCTCAGAAAGCCCATATCGATGGTGTTTCGTTGATTGGTTCGTACGCTACATTCGTTGATGGCCCAGCATTGGGATCTGCAGCAATTTGCGTAAGGGTTGCACTTCTTTCATGTTGAACGGCTCTCTTCAGTCGACGTTGGTCCCGTTCTTGCATTATCTTCATCCGGGCGCAGCGACGTCAGAGATTAGATGTTTAACCGGATTCCCACTTCATCGTTACCTCGGAGATGGTTTGTCCCATGGCTCATGCGCCGACTATAACACCATGTTCAAACTTACTTAAATCTTGATAACCTGTCATTGTAGCAGCAGTAACCGATCTAACAACTGCACCAGACACTTGTTGTCTTATATAGGCGTTGGCATATTCTGCCTTTTTACATACGAGGGTAACCCCAAAACTAAGGTCTCCTATTTTTTTTATAAGTACATAGATCTGTTCATTTCTACAATGGTTTACATCAGTTTACAGCTTGAACATTTAGCTATTTTTCGACATTATCACCATTTCTGTCGATGCATTTTTGTAGATGCTGTGACATTTTTTCTATGCCCATGTCATACCAGCTTGCCGCCATGCTGTTCAGAAAATTGTGAACTTCTTATTTCACCTTGTCGTCGTCCAATTGTTCTTTTAACCTAGGGAACAGGTGATAGTCAATGGGCGCCAAGTCAGGACTATAGGGTGGGTGGGTGATTATGTTCCACTGAAACTGTCGCAGGAGAGCAACGGATTGCCGTGCGATGTGTGGGCCAGCGTTATCACGTTGTCATGGAGAATGTGTACACCCTGACAGTATCTGTCAACGTTAACTGTGGTCCCAGCGATTCAGCTCCGAAGACGAGGTGAAAGAAGAGGTTCATTACTTTCTGAACAGCATGGCAACGAGCTGGTATGACATGGGCATACAAAAACTGCCACAGAGTCTACAAAATTGCATCGACAGAAATGGTAATTACGTCGAAAAATAGCTAAATGTTCAAGCTGTAAACTGATGTAAACCATTGTAGAAATGAACAGGTCTATGTACTTATAAAAAAAGAGGAGACCTTATTTTTGGGATTACTCTCGTATCTCTGTATTTGAATACGTATTCGTGCATCAGTTTCTTTGGCGCTTCAGTGTAAAACTTTTTTTTTTGTGGGTGTGGGGGATACGGGCAGGGTGTGATGACTGCTGCGACCCACTTGAAGCAAAGGAGATACATTATGGAAATTATGTGCGACTTTTATCAAAAACTGCGGGAAAATAATAGGAAAAGACTGGAAATGCTATGGTAGTAAAGGCCGTTGAGTGACGCTATTCCAAACTTATGCTTTGATGAGAAGAAGAACATTGGACTGTACACACTTCTGAAAAAGTTGACTGGCGATTGGGGGCTTGGTCAGCAGCAGAGAGAGAACATGGTGGAATCCGCTTCCCCCCCCTCCCCCTCCCCCTCACCCCCCTCTCCCTTGTGGTGCCCAGGCAGAGGTGAGAGCGTGGGCGGCCGGCCGCATTCCTGCCGCCCCCTGGTCCGGCCCGGAATGTCTGCATGTCTGAACCGCGCGCAAAAAATATTGTACGAGTGTTAACGTGCCAGCAGCAAGCGTGCCAAGGTCCGTATCGCGACCTCAGTGCTGCTCCAGGATCCTGGTCAGCAGCCCACAATAGGGACCTCGCGCGACTTGACAAACGACCAGCAGGGCAGGGCGGCTATCCGGTTCTACTGCTCACTGCGAAATTTCTCATAAATCACGTCCTTGTTGTAGGCGAGCGTAAGTTCGCGTCACTGAAACTGTGTGTTCGTCCTACTGCTGTTTTGAGAATTCGGACGCGTCGGTGATCCGAGTTTGGTACCTACAACGGGCGATTTTAAAACTGTCTCCACAAATAGCATTGTTACAGGGGATTGTTATACAATTTTAGTTGAAACCTAGAAAAAAATATAGTGACGTAATTAATTTTATGTTTGTTGCAGGTAGATTTTTCGAGTCCTGGTACACGTCGGAAACCCCGCGCCACAGTACCGTAGCACATCATCAGAGCAGGCAAAATAAAATAGAGTAGTGCAGATGGAATGCACCGTTTTCTTTTGGATTCTCTACAGGCATATCATAGTCGCGGCGCCGGCTAGGGTGGCCGAGCGGTTCTAGGCGCCTCAGTCTGGAAACGCGCGACCGCTACGGTCGCAGGTTCGAATCCTGCCTCGCGCATGGATGTGTGTGATGTCCTTAGGTTAGATAGGTTTAAGTAGTTGTAAGTTCTAGGGGACTGATGACCTCAGCTGTTAAGTCCCACAGTGCTCGGAGCCATTTGAGCCATAGTCGCGGCCAATCGATGTACTGGCCATGTGACGTACGTCACAGCACGTGACACCATTGCGACAGTCTGCAGCAGGTACTACTTGAGACCTCTTTCATACGTTGTAGTTGCGCTTTAAGAGAGACGCTCTTGATAACCTATGACAAAGTGAAGGACTTCGTACGGTTTCATTGGCGCACTGTTTTCCCGCCTGGCTCCGTATGCAGCCGATCTTTCGCGACGTTATGCCGGGCAAGGCGACTAGGGTGACTCACAAGTTGGTTGCGGGGCCCGTTTACCGGTGGGCCTGGCTATAGTACTTTGTCGCAGGGGTTTCCATGTATACCGGGAGTGTAAATATGTACCTGCAAACGGAAAAAATAATTAATTGCCTTATTTTTCGAGGTGATAACTAAAACTTTATGTCCAAATCCATAGAGGTAGCTTATCACTGCTGATAACAGTAATTTTCGATAAAAGGACAAGAAGGAAATTTTTCAGCCTGACATTGACAGTGTTTTTTACGTTGAGAATTCTCTTAATTTTCTACGTATTCCCTGTGCGAATCTGGAAGAACTACTACATAACCATCTAAAGCTGATTCATTGAAGTCAGTTAATTTTCCAATTCCAGATTTATTCACGAGGGGAAATATCTGGCGCTCGGGAGATGCTAAATATGGTACAGAACCTAGATAGTTCATTCGTTTTCCACATTCCTAAAGCACTTTTGTGAGCAGGTGCACTGATCTTATCATATCTATTCTTTTCCAATTCAGTCACCTTACCACGTATTTTTCTTCTAGTTGAGTTCGAAGACTTCTAAGCTGCACGAGATATTATTGTTTTACCCTTGGCAAGATAGGTCTACATACGTACATATGTAATCCGAAATCACTGTGAAGTCTATGAAAGACAGTACATAGCATTGCACAGTTTCTTCCCGTTAAAGTCACGTATGGATCGTGAGAAGAATGTGTCCAGATGCATCTCTGTGTTATGTAATCTGTCTGATCTTTACTTCACAGTCTTTACGGGAGCGATACGAAGGGGATTGCAGGATATTTCTAGATTCTTCACACAAAAGCTGGTTCTTGACATTTTGTTTGTGGGCTGTAGCAGAAATATTGGCGTTTGCCAACTCAGGTTTTTCAGCATTTCCGGGACGCCCTCCCGTGAGTCAAAAAGAATCTGTGAGCATTTGTGTTGTCCTTTGTACGCGTCCAACATCATATGTTTGTCCTATTTGATGCGGTTAGCACGCGCTTCAGCAATATTACGAGGGTTGGAACTTTAATAATGGCAACTATTTATTTACAGCTCGAAAAAAATTGATACGTGTTTCAAAGATTTACTGACCTTCAGAGTAGTCACCTGCATTGTGTATAACTCGTTGCCAGCGACCGCGGAAGTTGTAGGATACTGTTAGCAGTGCCAGTTGTGTGACAGTTCGAGCGGCGCGGTGTATTGCCCGACAAATTTGCAGCAGTTCTGAAGCGAATACCGTGAAGTGTTTCCTTCGGTTTAGAAATCGAGTTGAACTCACTAGGGCTTAAGTCAGGGGAGTGCACTTAGCAGCCCCATCAGCCAAACAAATCAGTAACAGCTTGCACTGTAAGTGCTTTAGCATTGTTCTGCAAAATGATGGTCAGGTCCTGCAGAAAGTGTCATCACTTCTGTCTCTATGCTGTTCATTTTTGGAACACAACCTACGACCATCTTAGGGACAGAAGTGATGAGACATTCTGCAGGACCTGGCCATCATTTTGCAGGAAAATGCTAAAGCACTTACAGTGCAAGCTGTCACTGATTTGTTTGACTGATTGGGCTGCTAAGTGCTATACCTTCCGCTGCACTCCCCTGACTTAAGCCTTCGTGAGTTCCACTCGATTTCTAAACTGAAGGTAAGACTTCACGGCATTCGCTTCAGAACTGCTACAAATTCGCGCCGCTCGAACTGTCAACACAACGGGCACTGCTAAGAGTATCCTACGACTTCATGATCGCTGGCAACGGGTTATGCACAATGCTGGTGACTACTTTGAAGGTCAGAAAAAATTTGAAACACGTATCTATTTGGTACGAGCTGTAAATAAATAGTTGCCATTATTAAAGTTCCAACCCTCGTATAAGACGTGACACGGCAGCGTTTTGTAAGCAGTCTCTTTCTTAGACTGCATATTCTCAGTATCCCACTAATGACCCGAAGGTTCTCGTCTACTTTACCTATCACTGAACCTCTGTGACCATTCTCTTTTGTTTCTTTAGGGTTACGTGCCTCAGTCGATAAAAACGGAACCTTTATAGGATCATTTTGTTATCCGTCTGTTAGCTGCCCGACTTTTAAAAACACTTTTTCTCAGGACGTTGTTGACGTATCAGGACAAAATTTATGTATAATACTGAGGTCTTTCATCCCTTGGCGGTGTAAAACTTTGCAGCTTCTAAGCCAGTGCAGTCAGAAGATACGGCCATTTATGTTACATATTTAGATAATCGCGAACTCACTCACTGAAAACTATAGGAAACTTATCGTTGGTCTAGAATCATGAAATTCGTCAGTAAGCAAGGTTCCTCAGTACAAGTTAAGAGAAAAAATAAAAAGATTGTGAATTTGTCATTGTATCACAAGAAAAAGATATTTATATTGTAATTTGTTGTCCGACGTCTCTACTGAAATTCAAACAACCAGTAGCTCTGTATCCAGGGTGACTGGGTAGCGATGGTAACAGTCAGACATTAGCCAAAGAATAGCTCTATTCCTCATATGACTCGTTTCGGAATTTATCTATCATCAGGAATCCAGAAGCGATTAATGCACGTAGACAGGGCGTTTCGTATTGTATGTGAAACAAACATTCGCAGACTAATTTGCGAATGTTTGTTTCACATTCACCTTAAAACGCCAGATATACACACAGTAACCGCTCCTATATGTCTCATGATGGATAAATACCCAAACAAGTCGTATGAGCAATAAAGTCATTCCTCACCCGGTGTTTTACGTTTACTATCGCGTCTCTATCAGCATGAATGGGGAACTACTTATTGTTATAATAATGGTCCCCTACCCCTGCATGGTTTTATGTCACATTAACACTACTGGCCATTAAAATTGCTACACCAAGAAGAAATGCAGATGATAAAAGGGTAGTCATTGGACAAATATATTATACTAGAACTGACATGTGATTACACTTTCGCGCAATTTTGGATTCATAGATCCTGAGAAATCAGCACGCAGAACAACCACCTCTGGCCGTAATAACAGCCTTGATACGCCTGGGCATTGAGTCAAACAGAGCTTCGATGGCGTGTACAGGTACAGCTGCCCATGCAGCTTCAACACGATACCACAGTTCATCAAGAGTAGTGACAGGTGTGTTGTGACGAGCCAGTTGCCCGGCCACCATTGACCAGAAGTTTTCAATTGGTGAGAGATCTGGAGAATGTGATGGCCAGGGCAGCAGTCGAACATTTTCTGTATCCAGGAAGGCCCGTACAGGACCTGCAACATGCGATCGTGCATTATCCTGCTGAAATGTAGGGTTTCGCAGGGATCGAATGAAGGGTAGAGCCACGCCTCGTAACACATCTGAAATGTAACGTCTACTGTTCAAAGTGCCGTCAATGCGAACAAGAGGTAACCGAGACGTGTAACCAATGGCACCCCATGACATCATGCCGAGGGATACGCCAGTAAGGCGATGGTGAATACACGCTTCCAATGTGTGTTCACCACGATGTCGCCAAACACGGATGCGACCATCATGATGCTGTAAACAGAACCTGGATTCGTCCGAAAAAATGACGTTTTGCCATTCGAGCACCCAGGTTCGTTGTTGAGTACACCATCGCAGGAGCTCCTGTCTGTGATGCAGCGTCAAGGGTAACCGCAGCCATGGTCTCCGAGCTGATATTCAATGCTGCTGCAAACGTCGTCCAACTGTTCGTGCAGATTGTTGTTGTCTTGCAAACGTCCCCATCTGTTGACTCAGGGATCGAGACGTGGCTGCACGATCGGTTACAGCCATGCGGATAAGATGCCTGTCACATCGACTGCTAGAGATACGAGGCCGTTGGGATCCAGCACGGCGGTCCGTATTACTCTCCTGAACCCACCGATTCCATATTCTGGTAACAGTCATTGGCTCTCGACCAACGTGAGCAGCAATGTGGCGATACGATAAACCGCAATCGCGGTAGGCTACAATCCGACCTGTATCAAAGTCTTTATACGGGGCGTGACAACAACGTTTCGCCAGGCAACGCCGGTCAACTGCTGTTTGTGTATGAGAAATCGGTTGGTAACTTTCCTCGTGTCAGCACGTTGTAGGTGTCGCCACGGGCGCCAACGTTGTGTGAATGCTCTGAAAAACTAATCATTTGCATATCACAGCATCTTCTTCCTGTCGGTTAAATTTCGCATCTGTAGCACATCTTTATGGCGTAGCAATTTTAATGGCCAGTAGTGTGTACTACTGAAAGTAAATCATTCTCGACAATCTTGGAGTCTCTGGGACCGATATCTTATTAGTATAAATATCGATAATAGGCAAATATGGTTGAGATTCTTGATCCCGGACTAGATGAACTTGAACTGTCTACGTGCATAATTAAGTTCGTACGGAACACTCAGTGTGACAGTCCGACCCGCACCTGACCAGTTTTTTTTGTCTTTTCTTGTCGGGACACCATCGGCATGGTTATGAACGGATTTGGTGTGGTTAATTGAAAGGGATCACCGGGTGCCCTTCCTGTCGCCTCCCCCCTAACTCCCCAGGACGGAATTTGTGCAACCCAACTGTCTGCGTATAGTGTTATTCATGTGAAAGTGCGCGGCAGTTTTGATAAACGTTTGAGAATCGCGTAACTGAGGCGGTACTTAGGTACCAGACTGGTGTTCAACTAGTCGAATGTGGGAACCCGGCTAAAACCTACATCCAGGCCAGCCAGAACATCTCGTCGTAAATCCGCCGGGAGGACTCCATGCGGGGCAGGCGCATCTCCCCGTCCTGAAACTGGTGCGTCAACGTGCACAGCATTCCGGGCGGGTCCTATGACCATTCCATTTCATAAATACACATACTGCTACACACAGCCATTTGTCTGACTTGACTGCTTCCAGCTGTGAATCATTTGTACTATAGTCGTAGGATACTAGCTTTCCACGTTAAGAAGATCCTCCGTATCTCAGAAAATACTATCTTTCTGGCATATTTAATGGACCAAGATGTTTCTTCATTTCTATAGATCAGCAAGAACAAGGAGTATTTTTATCTATCTGAAAACTAAGTGCTCCTGAAATGCAAATATGGTTGACAGCGAGCGTGGCTAATATATACTGCACTGATCTTGAAAAGGATGAAGATTATTTAATGATTCCCATCTCCGACCTTATTTTTCTAAAATTTTGTAGTTATTTCAACTTACTTCTTTTCTGTTTCATATTCATATAACTCCATGTGATATAACTGTAAAACCAGCTCTAAAATCCTTGTATGCCTTCTGCCCCATCAGAAGTTTGATTTAGATTTCAAACTATTCATAGAAATGGCCAGGGAATGTTTTACACATCTCTCGTAAATAGTTTTCATTTTCTCGCTGTAGAGAATTAAAATCTTGAGACCCGTCTTTATGTCACGGTAATTACACACGTCAAAAATGGTTTTGCATCACCTCGGTTCCGAAACTTTCGGAACCTGTACAGAAAATTGGATTGAAGATCAACATGAACATCATTTCCGCCCTTTTTATTGCTCTTGAAAACCACACATTGCGTGTTGTACCACCATACAGCGAGACCTTCACAGGTGGTGGTCCAGATTGCTGACACACCAGTACCTCTAATACCAAGTAGCACGTCCCCTTGCATTGATGCATGCCTGCATTCGTCACGGCATACTATTCACGAGTTCATCAAAGCGCTGTCGGTACAGATTGTCCCACTGCTCAACGGCGATTCGACGTAGAACCCTCAGAGTGGTTGTTGGGTCACTTCGTGCATAAACAGCCCTTTTCAATCTATCCCAGGGATGTTCAATAGGGTTATTGTCTGGAGAACATGCTGGCCACTCTTAGTCGAGCGATGTCGCTATCCTGAAGGAAGTCATTCACAAGATGTGCACGATGGGGGTGCGAATTGTCGTCCATGAAGACGAATGCCTCGCCAGTATGTTGCCGATATGGTTGCACTATCGGTCGGAGGATGGCATTCACGTATAGTAAAACCATTTACGGCGCCTTCTATGACCCCCCCAGAGGCGTACGTCGGCACCACATATTGCCACCCCAAAACAGCATGGAACCTCCACCTTGCTGCACTCGCTGGACAGTGTGTCTAAGGCGTTCAGCCTGACCGGGTTGATTCCAAACACGTCTCGACAATTGTCTGGTTGAAGACATACGCGATACTCATCGGTGAAGAGATCGTAATGTCAATCCTGAGCTGTCCATTCGGCATGTTGTTGCCCCTATGTGTACCGCGCTGCATGGTGTCGTGATTGCAAACATGGACGTCGCCACGGACGTCAAGAGTGAAGTTGCGCATCGTGCAGCCTATTGCGCACAGTTTGAGTCGTAACACGACGTTCTGTGGCTGCACGAAAAGCATTATTCAACATGGTAGCCTTGCTGCCATGTTTCCTCCGAGCCATAATCCACAGGTAGTAATCATTTATTACAGTAGTTGCCCTTGGGCGGCCTGAGCGAGGCATATCATCGACAGTTCCTGTCTCTCTGTCTCTCCTCCAGGTCCGAACACCATCGCTTTGGTTCACTCCGAGGCGCCTGGACACTTCTTTTTTTGAGAGCCCTTCCTGGCACAAAGTAACAATGCAGATTCGATCGAACCGCAGTATTGACCGTCTAGGCATGGTTGAACTACAGACAACACGAGCCGTGTACCTCCTTCCTGGTGGAATGACTGGAACTGATCGGCTGTCGGACCCCCTTCGTCTAGGAGGCGCTGTCATGCATGGTTGTTTACAGCTTTGGGCGGGTTTGGTAACATCTCTGAACAGTCAAACGGAATGTGTCTGTGGTACAATATCCACAGTCAACGTCTATCTTCAGGAGTTCTGGGAACTGGACAAAACTTTTTTTTGATGTGTGTATTTTACAATAGATAGCACAGTAGCAATTTTGAAATGCGAGAGCATTATTTTCTTGTTGTAATGCATTGCCTTAACCTGCCTGATGACATTCTTCAACAGCGTGGTTCATTGTCTGCATGGAAGTCATGCAAATGTGAAGTCAATACTTTTCTTTTACCGTTATTCTGTGAAACGGCTTTTTGTTATACCTCATGTCTGAATGCAATCAATAAATGAAAAAAAAAAAACTCATTGAAACAGCTATTCAAAAGGTGTATAACGAGCACTTTATAATAATAAACATGGAAAGTCTCAGGAAACTGCTCATCTAAAATTTTGGTCTGAGCACCTTAACTATATTTAGTCCCAACCATTCTTCTCAGTGAGTTAATTTGCATTTTGTGAATAAGCATTCAAACTCTTTGTACGTTTTCCATGAGTTTTAGACGTAATAGATACTCTACGGAGATGTGGTTATGCAGAATCAAAATGAGAGTAAGCCAGAGTGTGTCGTAATCTCTCTTAGAAAGTCTTTGGGCCACCCTCGGAGACATATAGCGCAGGAGAAAGGCAATCTTGGCTCGTTAATGGTAATGGGAGGGAATTAGCGTTCTCGGCCGCGTGAATTAAGGCGAAAGCAAGTGCTCGTTATCTGAAGACGAGCTTTCACGGCCCGCGCTTCGCTGCGGCAAGATGGCCTCGCAGTGACGACCCAGCAGCTACGTCACGCAGTGGACGTCTGGCGGGCAGATGGTCGCCTGTCAGCTGTCATCTAACTGCTAAAAATATCTCCTCACTGCGTTCATTCTGTTCGCATTGATGCATTTTGATGAGTACTTGACCTTCGAAACCTCTTAGTTGTGGACACTGACAAATCCACGTCTTAGTTTACTTATGGTCACAAACATCATCCAGAAGTTTAGAGTGCAAATTCTTCGTTCATTCGTCATAGCATTATTGGTGAAGAAATATGCTGTTTCATAATGGTCGTAGAGGTGTGCTGCGGTCATTGGATGCTTCGTAGGAGACGTAGTTTTGCTGGATTCGGAAATCGCAGTTCAGTTCTTGGTTTATTTTCCCTTTTGTTGTAACGTCTCTGGGATCTCTTATTTGGAAGCTAATAAAGTTTTATCATAACAACGTTAGATTTTATCTGTTACTCACGTCAGATGTGATTTGAAAGTTGATCGAAGTATCACATAGCATTCGATTGTTGACCATGTAACCTTCTGTGATTTCTGCTTCAGTCACGGCACCAAGTGTTTTAGTGGTTATGTTATCCTCATTAGGTGAATTTTGTTCGTTTCCATCACGAACTTCATTTGTATCATACAAAAAGGTGTATTTTGACCAGCCAGGGAAGAGAAGACATTTCACCACTAGTGGAATGACGGTGGAGCATTCCACTGCGCCTGGCACATGTTTTTCTGTAGGAATGTAGCAAACCTCCGTTAGACAGGGAATCCTTAAATCTACTGTGAAATTAGGTAAGATTGCGTTTAGGAAGTGTATGAAACTATTCAAATAATTGAGTTATACCGTAGTAAAAAAAAAAAAAAAAAAATACTTCTCAAATAACAGTTATACTGTAGTAAAAAAAAATACCGCTTTGTTTTATAGCCACATGTCAGAGAGTGCTCTATGTGGGATCAACTGGCTTCATTAAAATAGATAATGTAAACCTGATTCTGACTAACATTCCTTTCTGGTATAAAACCATAATAAAATAAAACTGCAGACGGGAAAATATAGGTTTTAAAATCCTGTTCACAGAGTGGAGGCTGCCATGATTATATGTCTCAAATCAGGGCATCTGGAGGCTCAAATCGACAAAAAGTGGAATCCTCAGTCGAAATCCTATTTTAGCACTTAGTTTTAAAGTTTTTGACATCGTTGAACCTGCTTGTGACTACATTGAAAATAGTGTCTAGTATAATGATTGAGTTGTTTCGAAAACAATAATTTTGTGGAAAGGCAGACAGCTGAGAAATTTTAGATATATATTTAGCCTTTAGCTGTCAGTGTTGCAGATTCCTAACACATCTACGCTTTTGTAATTCAGAAAATTTAGCATGTTTTGCAGCTTAACCATGATGGCGGTGGCGTAGCAGAATTCCGTCAATCTTTTAAAAGAATGATATGCTAACCTTCCAACACCTTACTCAATTTGTGATGGGTAGTCATTAGCACCAAGCTGTTGCACTTATAATTTTTAATAGGCTGACAACAAAAGTTTTTAATCAGATAGTGTTACGGACTGCTAGTTACGGATTACAAGTGAGATAACTCTGTAGCTGATATTGCAAGAGGGTTTGTAGAAAATAACATGAGCACTCACCTTCGTGTTTGTTATCCAGAACACCCAGCATCACCCCGGGAACCGAGGCATGCTGAATGATGTTCAGTGCATCTTTCAACTGTTCCTCGCCAAAAACTAGTTCATTTCCCTTTCAAAGACTCTGGAACTTACTTTTGAAAGCCCTGTATGGTGCCCGCGTCCGGCCATCCTGATTTAGGTATTCCGTAATTTCCCTAAATCACTCCAGGCAAATGCCGGGATGGTTCCTCTGAAAGGGCACGGCCGACTTCCTTCCCCATCCTTCCCTAATCCGATGAGACCGATGACCATGCTGTCTGGTCTCCTTCCCCAAACCAACCAACCAACCCTGTATGGTGTACCAAAAGCACTCCCGGCTGATTTGAATCTTATATTTATTATCTTTGCTATCCATTTCACCATTTTCGCTTCGATGTTTTCATTATACTCCTACGTTACTTTAATCTTATTATAAATGATGTATGGGCGTGGTTGTCTAACGGGTAGAACACAAGACGTGGAACAGGAAGGTCCCGGGCTCAATGCCAGATAGGGGATGGGGTTTTTCCTTCTTCCGGTCCCCCCAGGATGGCTCCAGTCAACGTAGCTTCCTATCAGATAAGTATTGGAGATCTTTCCTGGGGCGAAAGGGGGACGAGGCGATGGGCCAGCCTCTGCCTCCCTCCTAGCACCGCGCTGTAGAAAGGCTGCGCTCTACCTACAATGAGCCCAATAGCCTGCCCATGGGCTTGCGCCAGATACTTTACCTTTATAACTGATTCATTGTAAACTTGATGTCTTAAGTTTTTTCGTTTGTGGTTTGATTGTGTTAGATCCAAATAGTACAATGACGTCGTAAAAACGAGGGAGGTACATATATGTTCCACTATATCCTTCACCATTTTCACAATTAGGGGTCTGAAACTTTTCCTAATGCTGTTAAGAATGGTTTGTAGTGATATGGGACCTGTGTTTCGTCAACTGTTCTTTCAATTATCTTCTTTTATTTCTGTATTTCCAACTATCATGATGGAATGTAAAGGGAGCCGTAGCATTTATGTACATATTCTTCAGTATGGTGACAAAGGCAATCATTGCCTGTGAGGACAAATGAATAGAACACTTCCTCAAACGCCGTGACTCCTAGGAAAAGTGGTAATTCATTTGCCTTGATCCATTCTATAATTTAGTGCAAGACTCGCAAATTGTCAGTTGGCCCATATTCACTATTCAAACCAGCTTCTTTATTTGCTTGTTTAATATCCACAGTTTTTTCGATGCAGTTGGTGATAATTTTCGGGACGCTGAGAGGTTTGTAATTTTTTTTTTTTTTAATCTCTCTTCTTGTGAAGTAGAACAACTGCAAGTTGTCCCAATTTTGGTATATTGTCTACATCCTAAGAAGACCCATAAGTAATGGTGTACGTTCTTGTATTATTATTCCTCAAGCTTTAATGGTTTGTATAGCAACATCTTCATGACCTAGCGACTATTCTTTGTTCAAATTTCCAAGTCCTTTATGCTCCTTGTAAGCTTACCGTGTACACGCAGACTCACTCGGGGCGATGTTCTTTTTCTTCCGCCAGCGGTTATCTTTGGGCTGCCGCACGGATATGGTAGATCTGTGGTAGCTGGCAGTGCTTTCAACTGCGAAATACAAACGGCTGCAGGCGAAACAGTAGACTCCTATAGACCTGCGACAACGCTGAGGCGTTACCATGGAGATGTATACGCGTTTATTGAATGGTTGAGGTAGGCGCGCGAAACAGCCGCTCCAAGTCCACAGCAACTGTCAGGGATTTTCTCTTTGCGACTCCACTTCTAGTACAGTACGAGTTCGGACATTGCCCTCGCCGAACGATGGTGTGGGTTCAGAGTGCGAGCCATGTGGTCTCATTGGACCAGGAAATTCGCCAGGTTATTTCATGGCGTACGGTCAATGTAAATCAGGGGCATGGAACAGATCGTGAGCACGTCCATAACGATTTAATATTTGGTGAATGTTTGTACTGAAATGACTACACATCACAAATTATTAAGAGTAGGTCAAGTTTATGGGAATTAATTTAAATTTCTCAACGACGTGAGCATGCTTATAATCACTACCCAGTGAATATTGTGTAGTGATTATTGAACATACTCAAAATATTGACTCACTGTCCTGTAGCCGTGAGAGACTGGAGCAGCAAACTGAACTCACGTTTAACTAAACTTCGGAGGACTAATAATCTAATGGGGCCATATTTTCTGAAGCTGAAAACGGGACACTTCTTAACTGACACTTTTTTCTAAAAAAGCTTTAACCTCAGACCTTTAAGTTAATGCAGTTAGAATATCTAAAACGTTATTTACGTATTTATTATTAATAAGCAAAATGTAATTATCAACCTACTCAAGTTATTCAGTAAGACAAAGGCAATATTATTACAATATACAAAATAATATTATGTATAGCGTTACAATTACGATAAACGTAAACACCCAAATAATTATTTCGTTATATAACTGCTGAAACTGTTTGTTATTGGACATATTTTTCTAAGGAATGAATTTTCTTCAGAAGTTTCTCATTCTGCTTCACGTAACTGAAAACTCAATGTAACGATATTTGAAATTTATTTCGGCGTTTCAACTTTCAGTTGCGGTTTTGCTAATGTCAATATTTTGTTCATTCTCGCAAAAACTCTCTCTACACGTCCACTACTCTGGGCAGTGATAATCCAAATTCAACTACCTTAGAACAGCTGCTGAATGATAACTTTTGAGACGATAAATATTGAAACACTTCTACTAATCTCAGATGAGCTTCGTTTCCCTCATCTTTTCACTGAGCAGTTTTGTCTGCAGTTGAAAATCGGTTAACACAAACAACTCTTGTTGAAAATGGCATTATTATCGATATTTGTTGATTCACCAATTTCATTTCTAGTCGCTGGGGTACATATTTCAACATCACTCCATTTTAGGACATTGTTAAGAAAGATCCATACAAATTTCTCGTACACTTCAAATCTGCCAGTCGAATCTGTTAAGTAGGCAATACATGAACCATGGAAAGCATATGTTACTATTTGAAAATCCTCTACTTCCACCTCACGTTCATCTTCTAACTCACGCAAAGCACATTTTACAACATGTGGGATAAAACTGTTCTTTTCCTCAGTCATATGTTTTTTCAACTTGGAAAGAGCCTTACCTACTTCAAAACCTGTTTTAAGCTCACCTGCAACCTGAAGAACTGCCTGGTGGAAAATTGTGGGCTTGTTGTGGAGAAGAACGACTTTAGCCAAGGGTTTTTCAAAAAAAGGATCTTACTATCACTTGACATTTTTCCTGGCTAAGAAAACAGGACTTCAGTCCTTCAGAAAGTGGAAGAACTCTTTCAAGTGCTGGCATTAACACTAATCGTCTAGTGTTAGTATAACCTAACAATTTCCTGCACTCAGTCTCAGAAATGCTGCAAAAATCCTTCAATGATTCTTTTTGTCCGGTGTGAAAATCATAGTAAATTTTGTGAACAACAGATTATACATAAATAGGTAAACAATCTGCAGCAGTCTTAATTGTATTGTGCACTATATGCGTTGCACATCCAACCCCAAGCATTTTACGATTCAACCCCATTTTAAGTTTGTGAAAAATGTTTCTTATTCCTTTACGTGATGCCCCACCAAAGTTACTATTGATATTATCACCACAGCAGTTGCAGCCAAGTACGATTCACGGTCTGTTGCTGAATTTAGCCAAAAAATGAAGTTACACTTCTCGATGATGAGTAGCAATTTCTGCCTTTTTACGTTTATTTGAATTTATATGTTGCTCAATGCCGCTCTTCCCTCCTTGACATGCGCAAAACTCGATGTTTCTAATTCTGCAATGAACATCAGAGTCGCACCGCGTTTTCTTCATGAATATGTTCTTGCTACAGAAGATAAAGTATAAGTAAAACAGACTTAGTGCTTGTTGATTTATCAATAATTATCGTGAGTTAATTTAAAATTATCCATAAACTGCAAGGCCTACGCCATAAACTAATACACTGGTTTTCTTGAAACGCAGAAGTTAACACATACTTCCGTTTTGGCATCTTGAATTTCTCACGGAACTGCCGAAACAACGCCCCTCACACTCCGACAGTCACTGAGTCACTAAGAGAATGGAATCGAATTGTCGAAGTGAAGCAAGGGACCACAACAATATCAGTAGTGTGGCCATTTAGATGATCTGTTTTTCGTAACGAATTTTGTACATCGATAACATAACTTTCGTTCTTAGCAAAAAATAAATGCAACTTTCTAAGAAAATAGGCCAAAGAGGTGTCCCAACAAATCTGTCGAGTCACCGGGACCGCAGGTTAAAAAACGATACTGTGGCGTTCAAAATGGGGCGTGTGGTTACTTCACATAATCTGATGTATCGTCTAATGCACAGAATGGTAGAACTGTGTTGTATTAGATTGATTGTGTGTGACTTCGACCAGTTAGATATTAACTCACTGTTTCAAAATAAATAACAACAGCGAATTTCACCGTCGAACTGCTCTTATTTCTTTTCGTCAATAATATGTATTTTTAAACAAGGAATCTAGTCGTTATCTTATTTGTGAGGGCACAAGTTTGTTGTTAATAACAATGCGATTTACAGATGTGCACCCGCTAGCTGTCAATCAGTAGGACGGTTGAATATTAACAGATTATAACGGTAAACACTGGTAGCGAACTTACAACTAATCTGGCATTACTTTCGAAATGTCAGTAATTTGATAATTAATTGCAGTCGTTTCTGATTCATATTCTGAGATATAGGCCATCACTCTCAACCATACATCAACCGAACCTGAGAACGGGTTCCCAAGGAGCTCAAACGAAACTAGAACGCCTGGTTGTCCAGCGTCATTACGTCATTTCACTGGTGCTGCCGCTGGAAACAGGCTGCAGACGGCTGGTCAGGGAAACAATACATCAGCCCCGCCTCGGCCGTATGTGCAGGACCAGACTTCCTACAAGGACGCCCGCTTGTGAGAAATACTGGCTAAACGTTTTGTCCGTCATGTCTTTTGTTGTTATACTATTTGTATTGATAGCCACTGTGATTCAGGAGCACCAAGTCGATGAAGTCGGTTTAAACTGATACCAAGCCATTCATTCTGCTACTACTGGTCATAAATATTTTAAAAAAGACATGTTTTTAGGACTCACATACAGTTCTACGAATGAAATAAATCCGACCTTTATTAGTAACAAGCACAAAATGGCGATTTGCATACACTTTAAGGCTAATGAATAAGAAACTTGCATATCATTGAAAGCGCAACAGTCAATAATTCAATATTCGACATGTGTCTATTTCGTCAATATGGTGACCATTAGAAGAAACACTTTCGACGCAAGTAAAAGCCACTGACAAAGAGGAAACAGTTATTTATTTTCTTCTAAACGGCTTACCAAATTGGAAACATTTTACAGGAGACAGATATGGAGCAAAAGATGTCCTTTTCATACTAACGCACGTGTGAATGCTATAATGAAATATCAGTTTATCAGAATATGGCTGCAAGGTTATCAGTCGGAACGTCCACTCCAACACATTATTTGCAGATTATTTGACCTGAATATGAACCAAAGAAGATGATTCACGAAGACCTGTCCATAAACTTAAAAATATTTCACTCTATAGAAGTAACGGCTGTTACGACCAAAATAATAACCTTCTGAGAGGAAAATTCCATTGCGAGTAATATTTGTAGAAATAAAAAAATCCTGAGAAAAGTAAAGGCTACAAATATTTTGCTTTTAAACTTTAATTTCTGATTTACGTGAATATTTGAGGTAAACACTGTGAAGTCTGATAAATCTATAGCAATAATGAACGAGGTACTGAATCAAAATTTGGTAAAAAAAGAACACATTAGAATCAACAAATACACATGCTTGTAGTCAAAGACTTCACTTAGAATGGAGGAAAGCAGACTAACAGCTAATCAGCTGAAATTCATGCGTTTAACAGCAGGCTACAAAAAATGGGACAGAAAGAAAAATGAACAGATTCTATGTGAACCCGAACGACAAACGAAATTGGAGAGAGTACTTCAGTTCAAAAAATAAAAAATAAAAAAATTGCAGCATGTCGATAGGATGTGCACTTCAGAAAACTTATGTCATCATCAAATGAAAAATAGACTTCACACAGAGTGGAGTGAGAGTCTCAATTCCCATTATTAAGTTCCTGTATCGCTAAAGACGTCTTTAATCCCACAGATGACAACATGATATGAAATAGAGGAATTGTAATTGGAATTGACGAAACTTATAGAAGAAACTAGAAGCAACTAAAGAATATTACGATTATGTCCTGGACGAAAGCTGATGTGGTTCGTATCTTTTTTCATATGTAGTCACAATACATATATTCACACACACGTTGTATTTACATTTGCTGTCAGCGCGATAGTGACGCCTGTGCGTTATCTCCTGTTTATTCGCCGGAAAAATGCGTAAACAATCATAGCTTTCGACAAGACTCAAACATAGAAACTCTAGACGTCGAATTACTCAGTCTGAAGTACTACACTTTTTATATGTGCTTTTCTTTCATTTTTACTGACCGGTTAGTTATTGATTACAATATAATCTGCCACACATTCGCACCCAAATTAAAAATTCATGTATGGATGAAAGCAGCGACTGTCTTAGAATTTCGTAGTAGTTTACATTTTTGAGTTCTTCCACGTTTAATATAAAGTGTTGCATTTAAGGTTAACGATAACCAACGTGTAGTTTTATATTCTATTCTATTTAAACACTGTTTACATCAAGATAGAAATAATCCATTAGTATTTTAGAAATGGAGATATCTTGGGATATATCGTATCACACCTGCGTGATTCGCGAAGTTTTTATATTTCTGCTACCGATGGGCACTACTCGCTGGTCATAAGAAATTATAAAGGAATAATTCAGCCGTTTTTAATTCCCATTCTATTCTTGTTCTTTCCTGTAGCTGGTACTTACACGTATTTATATCGTATTCATTGCATAAATGCTATTAATAGTTGAGATTTGCAGATCAGTGTTTATTTGAAAGGGGACCTCAGTTAATGAAATTAATATTTATTACGAAAAATAATTTTTGCGCTTGATGAGAAAAAATTATTACTGATAAAGATTACAGTGTGTGATGCATTTAAGTTCCTGCCTGGAAGGGCTAATAATTGGGAGGTTTAAGTTCACTTTTATTATGGTGATACCTCGAACGTGTATCTTCGTGAGATACTTCAAAGATTACTTTTCGTAACATTTTATGACAAAAATATTTTGCTTTTCTCCATAAAGTTGCAGGTAGAACAAGCAGATTTAACACCATTTCCTTTTCCTTGCAAATACAACACACATTATGATCTCCGTAATGTTCAGTTTTTCAGAAACTAGGTACATTCCTGCATTTTGTTATAATTGGAGCTAAATTCAACAACTGCAAAAGGCCAAGAAATAAATGTAAGAGATATCGTAGCGTATGTTTCCTTAAGAACTGATGAATATGGCTTTAATAAAATGGATATAGACTTTGAAGACAATTCCAAGAGATGTGTACGTATAACGACCATCCTCTCTGCTCTGGTGCTTGTGAAAAACAAGCAACGTATTAGCACTTTTAGTTACCTTACAGGAGACCCGATGCAGCACAGTCCTAATAAAAGAATCTTTACCTATCTTCTCGAGGCTTCTCTTGATGTGACTAAGTCGTTCTTGTTGTTGTAATAAACAGTGTCCTTTTTGAGATCAGACTCTTTCTGTATCTGTATGTAAAGCTTCATGTTCAAGATGATATTTGAATAAGCTCACCCACATTGCTATGCACTGTTTTTCACATTCGATGCCATTGTAACAAAGCTCTATTTCGTAGAGTAATATTTTACAGAACTACACGTATTTAAAAGCGAACAGAGAGTGACTGTACGGAGAGTTACAGAATACACAGACACTGAATGTGCACAACGTGATCGTGTCCACGGGACATATTTAAAACATTGTGTGGAACAGTTTTTACAAAAATTAATGTATAGAGTATTACATTTTCAGTAACAACAAAAAAGAGAGGAATTGTGGGAAACACTTTAATATAATTGGTAATGAAACTGTTCTGCCTAACTGACTACTATGCTTGTTTTGTAAATAAAAACCGCCTTTTATTGCTGAAATGTATTTTACTTCTCCAAGACGGGTTTCGCTTTTTACTTTAAGGTCGTGTCTTCAGTGGGGTCTAGGATGATACAATTTTGTTTTGATGTGCCACATTTGTAGGTTATAAAACAGTTCACGTCTCGTTTTATACGTAAATAAGCGATTACCTACAGAGGCGAGAGGCGTGTGGGAGAAGTAAAATAAACTGCGGCAAGAAAAGGCGATTTATGTTTACGGAACAAACATCTCTGTGCTTGCTGCGGATGACCGTCACGCTGACAACTCGTTAACCGCTATGTATTTAATAAATGGCTTTGATATGAGGTTCAGCTCCTATGGACGGAATTTTCAGCGCGTACATTTTTTCGTATTTTTACAGCCCGCCAAAAAGTGTCTGCAGAATAACATTCTTACAATCGAGATATTTAGTAATTAATGTATATAATGTGTATGAGAAATGTTATATAATATACACTAATAAGCGAAAACACTATTGCCACCGCTTACCGCGAGATTGAATGCCACCTGCTGGCGTTAGTAAAGTCGTATAGCACTGGTGGCTCGAATGTCGCGAAGGGTAGGCTCAGCCGATAAACTGGAACGCTTTCTTCTAGCGTTCGCGCATATTTGCATCCTCCAGTGGCGAAGTGCGAGAGTCGCATGTTTAAGTGTAGCTGGCAAGTGTACGGGTGCGTGTGTAGTGTGGTGTCCTGTTTGTGTTAGGTGATGGTGCAAACCTGGTGCCGGCACAAAGCCTACTCCTCTCAAAGAGCACTAGCATTAGGGTGGCCGCCGAGACAAACGTCCCAGTCCGACAAACAGATCGCCATCGACAGTGACACTTGCCCTCACGTCATGACACACTGTGGAGTTCGGAATTTAATCCAGGACATCGGTCAGAGACTGCTCCTCAGGGGCTTTACACCACCACTCTTCCTCTCCTTGTCATAAGTATAAAGGGGAAGTAGCTAATAGCTCGTCGCGTACTCAAGCGACTACACTCCGAGTACTGGCTACGCCCGGCGTTACTTGGGTGATTTCACCGGTGTGTTCAATGAAGCAAGGCCGTTGGTATCTATGTACCGTTGCGGGTACGTGACGCAGTAAAGTAAATATATAAGAGAAGCGTAAATTATTGTGAAATCACGGTACGGGTCGCAAACTGAGAAATCCAATGACGTGAGCGATTTTTAGTTTCATCATGTTTGGAGGGTGCTGATCCCTCAACTGTTTTTCAATTAATTGCTAAATCACTGACGATGCATCTCTACGGCACAACTATTAGACACACTTGACAATAGCCTAGCAAAAAATGCGAAAACCGGTCGTGTGGTCTTAATAAAGTTCTAATTATGCAGCTGGAACAGCTTTTCATTAATACGCGATTTTGACAAAGGGCAGGTAGTTATGGCCTGGAGCCTTATAACGATCATCTCGGAAACGGCGAAGCTGGTCGTTGGTCGCAAGGATGAGCAGCGCATATTTTTAAAAATAACGTTATATATTTAATCGATATTTACAAAGTACCGATATTAACGAGGCAGAAATATTTATATTTTGATATATCGATATTTTCAGCCCATACTTATTCTAGAGAAGTCTCGGGAGTGAAACAATTCTGACACGTGTTCTGCGCATAAAATACTGTACTTGTGTTAAACATTTGAGACAACGAGAGTCCATTTTCCGCTAAATACCAGTGCAGTAACGCGTCTGATTTTTGTGCCGAGTCTACGTTAATTTTATAGTTAGTTTATCTTTTCTTGATTCAGGCGCTCAAGGAGCAAAGAGAGCGCACATTCTGCCTCACAATTTGGAACAGGAAGTGGTAATTTCCACCATTTTCGCAGAGTGCTGTCACGAAACGTCATCATTCGCAGTGTTAGAAATGACATTTGGAAGCAGCAAACTTTCATCAGTACGCAGTGCAGATACATTCATTTTCAAATCTGGTGTTCATGTGTAGTACTGAACATACATTAAATTAAACCCATTGTAAGACATTTACTGTTATACTTCAAAAGACTGGTGTAACTGGCACGGGCAAGAAATCTTCCGATGAGAACTATAGTGCCTTTGAGTCAAGAAAAAAGAGAATACATATCATTTTCGATACTCAGTACTTCATACTGATTGGTCTATATATGTTTAATTTATACAGGGCTCTATATATATATATATATATATATATATATATATCATTAAGAAAAACCATCCTTGTTCTGATATATCGATACCTGTTGCTTATCCCTAGCTGGTCGGCTGTTGACGAATAGAATTTATGAGCTTTTATGAAAAGCGGTTGAAGATGTGGCAATTTGTGGCAGAGTTGAAGACAGAGCACTAACTTGGTGCAAGCAAGCGTTCAGCGGGCATTGTTGAACATGGTGTTGGGCAGCGAAAGCTCCTACGTTTTTCCTTGTTGATCAAAAGACATCGTCAGTTACGACTGCAGTAGACACGGGATCGTCGGGACTGAACCTTGGATCATGGGTGTCACCTCGTCATATGGCTCATATTTCTTGTCACACCTGGTCGATGGTAATGTACGGATACTCAGTCACCCAGGAGAACGGAAGCTCGGAAAGTGCGCTGCCCCTTGCACACAGGCCGCTGGGGGCGATCTTATGTACAGGAAACGTTTATCTGGACTTCCATGGTAACGTGGCTATTAACCGAAGGTGTCAGGCTGCTGTGGACCACGTGAACGTTACTGTGGACCAGCCGCGTTCCTTCATGTTTGATGTCCTCCTCGATTACAACTGCATCTTCCAGCAGGATACTTGTTCTTATTATAACGCTACAATCCTGCTACAGTGGTTTGAGGAGCATGATAGTAAACCCACTTTGATGTCTTGGCCACAAAATTCGCCTCATCTAAACCCAACGAAACATATCTGGGAAGCTCTCGGGCACTAGCCCCGTGCCCACAACCACCAGCCCTTAATTTAAACCTAGGAAGGACTTGTTGAATCCATTCCATCCAATAAATCTCCTGTATTACGTTCCAAATGTAGATGAACACCCTGTTAAGCAGGTTGTCATAACGTTTCGGCCAATCCATGAAAGGCGATCTGTTTCACATACACTTCAATGTTATCTTCAGCCCATAGTCATTACCACAGTAACTCGTCAGTTCACTAAATTGAGTACGTCAACTTATGATTTAGGCATTGTGACAAAAACTCGTCAGTTCTTACGACCATATGGCCGAATATAACCACCAACTGCAGTTGACACTGGTTGCTTTACGTAAAGGAAGTATAGTGATTTACATATTACAGTAAAGTTTTACGCTTTATAAAGTTAATAACCGCTGTGGTATGGAAATTAAAGAAAGCTTTTGTTTTCAGGAATAAAATGTTTAACTGGACATCTGGAGTGCTACAACGGCACTTATCTGCTGATCTGTCAAGGCAAGATGTGAACTACTCAGTCTCCAGCAGCCATAACGTACGTTTAATTTCTGTTACGCAGTATTATTTTCTGACGCCTATTTGATGCTGTACTAGCAGTAATTACTAAAGAGACATTTAAATTCTTCAGCGCAAGCAACTAATTACAACGAAGAGTAATTTGCCATATTTGATTCGGACGGAACAGACGACAAGAGAATTTACAACATGGTGGAATATTCGCGAATCCTGTGTGTGTGTGTGTATCCTTGATCACGTATAAGTATACACGATGCACTAAGAAACCTAACAGAGGACGTTGATCTGCTTATCAGTGTGAACCGTCTTCTGAGATACGCATTACCCTCCTGTCCTGAAAGAGAAAGAAGTTATATGGCGTTTTTAGCACGGAGGTTCCGAGACATAGGTTCACCTACCAAACTTTTAAGTTTTTCTTTTTCAGCGCACTACGGTACGTTTTCCTTCGCAAAGTTTTCGAGTTGTGTCCTTTGTGAATCTGTTAAGGGTAGGGTCTAGGGAAGGCAGCTCCTGAGGTTACTCCCCCCCCCCCCCCCGCCCCCTGCCACTCCCGCCCCCACAATCACCTTCCTCTGACTGGAGGTTCGCTGTCAACACTGTCACTTGCGCTCACTCCGTAACACAGTGCAGAGATATTTGATATTTTTTACTGAATTTCAGTTGAGGATGGTGGTGATCAGGAACTTTTATGTCACTACCTTTCCTTCACTTGCCGATGAAATTCTGGAAGTGAAAGTTACACGTACGACCAGGTTTCGAAGCGAGTACCTTGGAGCTTGCGTTAACGACCTCGACTATGGAGGAGAAAACTGTTCTCGTAACACAACAACATCGAACTGGTGCGCACATGGAATTATGTTTAGACCTGACGGCAATAGCTTGTCAGTGACCCCATGAGTGTTTTTTGTAGTAGATGTGTTTATAAATGAATCAGTGTCCTTTCAAAACAAATTGTCTGTTTTGGGTGGTTTTGGTGGCTTCGACTCCCAGACAAAAATCGAGCGAGATCAAAATACTTGACTAGCCGTCGGTTTGATCCCGCGTCTGGGTATCAACATTTAGATTATCAATGATTTCCCTAAATCGCTTAAAACAAATTCCAGCCCGCATCCTTTGAATAGGACACAGTCGACAGCCTTCCCAATCCAAGCTTGCTCTTCATTCCTAATGACCTCGTCGTCAGCCGTAATATTCCTTCCTTCTATCGAAATAGAGAACAAGGGACTCCATGTTATTCCATCGAATGTTAAAGTAGGTGTACGACATATTCACGTTTTATCTCTCGTAAAACGAACATAGTAGTCGCTTTTTTTATTTTCCTTACTGAACGGTTATCGAAGTAACCAAAATAGTGTATGAGAAGCAATCAAAAATTTTCCGTTCTAAGACCGTACAGTCCAGAATCGGTATGACAATGAGACAAAATCGCCTTGAGCATTCAGGCAGTCATCCCACGAACGCACCAGGCTGAAGATACCCGTTTGGTAAAACACCACGTCCTGCTGCGTGAAGAAGTACGTAACTGCCTGCCGCACGTCCTCATCGACGTAAATCGCCCAACCTTCAAGGCCCTTTTTAAGGGATCGAAGACGTGATAATCACATGGGGAGAGATGAGGACTGTAGGCCTACGCTCGAGTCTCTCCCATTTGAGCTGGCATAACCTCCGCATTTCGACATTTGTAACATGGGGACGTGCGTTATCGTGAAGCAAAAGCAGCCTTGTCGCATCATTCCACACGGATGGTTTTTGACATACATGCTGCCCCATACACATTCTTCCTTCTCCAATGGATCTGTGTTTGTAGATCGGCAGCGAAGGGAAGAGTAGCAGCACGTTGGTCCTGTTTGGACCCATTTGGTAATAACGCCGCCATAGTTCACTTTCCCGCATTTAATGCACGCACGTCGGAAAGATACGAACGCCACATTGATCCCTTACATACACTTCGATGCTTATCCACTCGCACCGTAGCCGTGCTATGTTGCATGTATGCTGCAGCGTCGCCTTCAAACGTAAACTCTTCCATGGCATTTATACAAGAGGTACTCCTGTTTGGCAACCTTCTGGAATAGTACTAGCAATCTTGAGATAAGTAACACCCTCTTTCAAAAGACTAACATGTTTTGTCAATTTTTTTCAAGATAACTCTCTAATACGAGCAGTATTACTCAATTTGGCGAGATGCCGACACTGATTATCTTTCTTTCCATATGTCAAGCGCACAGACCACGTGCACCTGTCTCTCTAGATAACTACAAAATTTCTATGAATTGTGGGCGTCATATCGGACAATTTCATACAGAATATCGCAGTTTACTCTAGATCTAAACACTTCGATGAAGAGTTTCGTACATTACTGAGTTTGTATACTTCAAAATTTAATTATTTTAAATTGAAAACTTGATACCCGTGGTTACTTAGAGGTTATAAGCTTTTGTCAAAAATTAAAACGTATTTATGCTTCACGCCTAGTCAGTCTCGGCCTTAAAGCCTATCGTCAGAATTCTTATTATCTTTCGATAGTGGCCCCTCAGGCCACAACTAGCCAGCCGTGATGTACAAGTAAGTGTTCACTACGGAAAACGCATTCATGATTCGTTACGCTATGCTACTTAGCTCATGACGCATCCCAGAACGAGCATTACTTGAGCAGCTACAAAGTACACAGCGACGAGTGGTAGTGAGTGCTCTCTGTTTGTCCTGACAAGCCAGAAAGGAACACAAAGCCTGCCGGTGATGGAGGGCCAAGCAATAAGCCCGCAGAATGGAGAAATTGAGTTACGGCTGATGAGTAAGTCCTAGAGGGTCGTCGAATTCTGTTAACGCTCGCGATGTTTCTTTAACGGGGTAGACGGTAGAAGGCGTTACGCGGCGGCCACTGAGGGGGGCGGTGGTGCGAGCAGGGCAGCGGGTGAAGGACACCACCGGCAGTTCGGACCGTGGCGTACGTAGAGAGAGAGAGTGTGAGAGAGAGAGAAGGACCGTAGAGTCGCGAGGTTAAACAATTACAAAAGAGAAGAGACTGCGCTCTGAATGACTATCACCGGCAGATGAAAATCCCTAACGGAAGGAACGAGCAAAGACTCGACATTACCCTTTGGAACGAACCATTCCGCCGTTCACCTTAAGCGATTTTGGGAAAACATGGGAAACTTAAAACTGCGTGACCTGATGCGGATTAGAGCCACCGTCCTCTCGTATATGAGTCCAGTGTTTTACACAGCGCCACTTCAGTTGCTGAAAATTTTTAATAGTATTTCGATTCTGACACCACACCCTAGTAAACTCATTGGACAGAACATTAGTCAACCCCTAACCAGAGAATACTGGTTGCTTTGGGGCTCTGTAGATGGTACGGGTATCATGTGGTCGTCTGGCCCTCCACCCTGTGCTAATGAAATCGTGAGGGTGTACCATTAATTTGAATGGGTCCGGCCCAGAAAGTTAGGTCAACATACATGTGTGACGTAGTGGAATAAAGGAGCTATCAAGTTTGACTGTGCCCTTGGTCACACCATGAATGAAGTTGATGCTGTACCACTCGAAGCCATGCAACAGAGCCCAATAACAATAGTCATAAAACGATCCTAAACCGACAGAGGCCGAAGGGGAGTGACACGCCAGTGATAATCGGATTCAAACCCGACAGGAATTTACGCTTTAAGCTTCCTCCCTTCCTTTTGCCGACAAGAACTGCGTCTTCCAGGAAATGCATGTACATCTCTTCGAGTTTTCGAGCGAACGCTGCCAAGGGAACCGTGTGCAGTGGACATTTGGAGTCAGGTACCACGGGAAAGGCTGTTGGTTGCAGCGGCATATAAGGTTGCACATATTTAACGTGCAGAACTTCGGGAGCCTATAGCGTCATCTGGGATCCGTGATGCCACTGTGCCTCCCGATTCGCACATCTCGGCCGGTCGACAATTACCTGACAGTGCTTGGCGAACGCTGGCAGGATCACCGAATCTATGGGCGGGAGGCGAAAGTGGGTACTGGCCCTAAGGACGCCTGCTGCCGAAAGTACATCCAAGTCAGCACGGGATACCTCGCCTGTTGGAACTGCGGACGATTTTCCTGAGAGGCCCAGACAAGCCGCAGGGTGGGTTCGGTTTTCGTTGGGAGCTCCAGTGTTAGGTAGATGATGGAGCAAATGGCGGACAGATGAAGAAGGCCAGAGGGGTCTCGTCTGAGATGTGGAGTAGGCGCTGCCGGCAACAACGGAGCGTACTGGGTCCATCAGGTTGCAAATCATGGGTCATATCGGCACGAATGAGGCCTGCCGTGTGGACTCAGAGGCCGTCCTCAGAGGCCTCACCCATGGAGTGAAGACAGAGCTATCGTTTCGTAGCATCGTTCCCACAACCGACGGCTGTGGTTTGGAGTAAAGTGGAAGGCTTAAACCAGAAGCTCAGACGAATCTGTGACTATCTTGGAAGCGAATTTCTCGGCTTCCGCTGTCGGGTGGAGAAATGTTGACACCCACCCACCCCCTGCCTCAAAAGGTAAGTCGTGCCCTACACGCAAAAAACTGCTACTACGGTAACGAGGTACATGTGGCGTGCCCATGTGGTGTTTCTTTTAGGATAGAGGGATCTCTCTACACGCCTGGTAAGATGCCTTCTGAGTCCAGTTACAATAGTATTCGTCATAGCAGATTGGGCAAAGAAAGTGTCAACACAGTATTGGTTAACTACGTACAAGAGCATTTATAAAAAGAGCGCGGAGCTAACCTCGCTTATAAACGATAACAGTATCGACATCGCACTAGTGTCAGAAAGCTGGCTGAAACCCGAGGTTTCTGAATTTTGGAATGTTACCAAAGATAGGCTGAACGCTGGTAGTGAAAGTATGTTTATGGCAATAAAAAATACGATAATATCTACTGAGGTAAAGACTCAGAACGCTAAATAAGTAGCTAGAAGATAACTGTTAAACGTGTTTCAAACACTGTCATCGGATGCTTCTATAGACCTCCGCCTTAGCGGCGGTAGTGCAAGAAGAGTTGAGGAGAAGCTTGGAGAATATTTCACGTAAATTTACTAGTCATGTCATAGTTTTAAGCGCAGATTTTCAATTTACCATCTGAAGACTGGGAAACTCAAGTGATTAAGACGGGTAGTGGGAACAGAAAATTATGTGAAATTGTTCTAAGTATCTTATACGGAAATTACCTTGAGCAGTTAATCAGAGAACCAACTCGTGAAGATAACTCAAGATAACATCATAGACCTGCTGGTGCCAAACAGGCACGAATTTCTCGGCTCAGTGAGCGTAGAACAGGCAACGAGTGATTATAGGGCAGTTACAGCATTACTGAATACGGCTGTAAATAGGAATACAAAGAGAGGCAGTTAGAACTTTCTGTTTAGCAAGAGCGACAAGAGACAGATTTCATATTAAGTGACAGGTCATCACGGAAATTTCATCTCCAGTACTGATAATGTTGAGCACAAATTGATAAAGTTCAAGAGAATCGTACGATATGTTTAGACATACATATCGCCAGAAAAATTGTGACGGGTGGAAAAAACCCACTGTGGTTTGACAACCATGTTAGGAAACTGCTACGAAAGCAAAGAGAGCTTCAATGCAAATTTATACTTCGCCAAAACCTCTCAGACAAACAAAAGCTTGATGAAGCAAAAGTTACGTAATGAGGGCTAGGCGTGTAGCATTGAACTAGTACCAAAGTAATCCTGTGTCTACCAGCTTGGCAGAAAATCCCATGAACTTTTGGTCTTATATTAAATCAGTAAACGGACAGAAGCTATCTGATCTCATATTAAATCAGTAAACTGATAGAAGCTTTCTGTCTACAAACGTTGTGACCATAATGGCTGTGAAACAGAGAATGACACAGAGACTTTTTCCAAAACTGTTTCACAGACGAAGGTTACACTGTAACTCTTCCTTTAAATCGTCACACGAACAACGAAATGACAAATCGAAATATGTGCCCAACGGATAGAAAAGCAACTGAAATCTCTCTAAAGAGGAAAGGCCACTCTACCTGACGGAATGCCATTTCGGTTCAGCACAGAGTATGCGAAAGAATTTGCCCCTCTTCCACCAGCAGTGTACCGTAGGTCTCTAGAGAAGCGAAGCATTTCTAAGGATTAGAAGAAAACACAGGTCATTCTCGTTTCGAAGAAGGGTCGCCGAGCAGACATACAAAACTATAGGCCTGTATCTCTGACATCGGTATGTGGTAGTATTTAACATGTTAAATGATCGCGTATTAAGACATTTCTGGACTTCGAAAATTTCCCCTATTAAACCAGCATCGGTACGGAAAACAACGATCGTATGAAATCCAGTTCGGTCTTTTCCTCCATGAAACCTAGAAAGCAGTAGATACCATTGCCCAGGTAGATGCCGTGTTCCTCGATTTCCAGAAGGCATTCGATTCAGTTCCGAACTGCCGCCTAATGAACAGAATACGAGCGTACGGAATATCGGACCAACTGCGTGACTGTGTTGAAGAGTTTCTAGCAAACACAACATGTCATTCTGAACGAAGGGAAGTTTCTGACGTAAAAGTAACTTCTGACGCGTCCCAGGGGAGTTGTATAGGACCATTACTTTTTACAATGTCCGTATATAAATGATCTAGTAGATAATGTTGGAAGGTGCACTGGACTTCTCGCGGATGATGCTGCCATATTAATACTTAGAAAATTGTAGTGAAATGCGGGAAGACCTGCAAAGCATCATCGCTTGGTGCAGGAGCTGGATACTGACCCTCAACATACAAAAATGAAACATTTTGCGATTGAATAGATAGAAAGACCCTTTATTATATGGTTAAACAATTGCAGAACAATCACTGGAAGCAGTTACTGCAATAAAATATCTAGAAGTAAGCGAATGGAGCGTTTTGAACTGGAATGACCACAAAAGAGTTAACGCGGTTTAGGCAGATTCCAGACTGAGGTTCACTGGTAGAACCCTCAGGAAATGTAGTCTATCAGCAATGGAAGTAGCTTACTAAACACTCGTTCGGCAAGTTCTTGAGTAGTGCTCGACACTAAGGGATCCGTACCATGTAGGACTGATAGGAGAAATAAAGAAGATCTAAAGAAGAGCAGCGCGTTTCGTTACAGATTCATTTAGCAAGCACGAAGGCGTCATGGAGATGCCCAGTCAACTCCAGAGACAGACGGTGCAAGACAGGCGTTCTGCGTCGCGTTATGGTCCACTGTTCAAGTTCCGAGGGCGTACGTTCCTACGTATATCTCCCGAAAAGACAATCAAGATAAAATTAGAGAGATTCGATCCCACGCGGAGACTTACCATCGATCGTTCTTTCCACAAACCATATATGCCTGGAACAGAAAAAGGAGGAAGTGACACTGATATATCAAGTACCCTGCACCACACACAGTAAGGTGGTTTGCGGCGTTTAGATGTAAAAACTGGCAATAGCTTGCTGGAGAGTTGAGTACGGGTGACTAGACGAAGTTTTACCTCTAATAAAATAATGCATGGCGTCAAGTGCACTAACGGCCCAGTGGACTGTTTAATACAAAGTGTGTGAAGGATCTACTTCAGTCCAGAAGAGGTTTTGTGATTTGTCTGAAAGCATTAATTGCGTCCTTCATTAAATTTACCGTGAACATGAATTACAATGTTTGTTTTAACATTCTCTGCGACCAAGTGTCGTCCTTTCTTCTACATCTTCATGATGAGTATGCTGTGGGCACGCCTGTCTTCCAAGAAGGCAATTGATGTGTCCAAAGCGCGGTTCGCACACGTTGCTGTTTGACGAACTCTGTCACCCTATCGAACCTCGATTAGCTAGAAAATCATCCGACCTTAATCCTCCATAAAACGTATGGGGCTTTTTGGACCACGAGTGAGATATAGGAAACAACATCCCTGCAATTTGATGTCCCTAAGGGATGTAATTATCAACAATTCATATCATCTGAATATGGCACAAATGTAGGAACTGTGGCTCCCTTCTTCGCTGTATTTAAGATTATTTAAGATATCTGAGGTATATATGGAAGGGAATCCGTTGCTATGGCTGGATGACACTCGTGAGGAGAGCACTCATTCAGACTGTCAGCACCAAGGCGGATGTTAAAGAAAAATAAAAATAAATAAAAAGAACCGCTCATTAGTGGATGATGTTCATTTGTGACAAACTGGGTGTTGTTCCTGCATGTTCCTCCCCCCCCCCTCCCCTCTCCCATAACAGGCTCAGTGTGATATAATGTATATTTTTTACCACGACTTCCTTTTATAGACAGATGGAGCAACACGGTGTGCATATCGTCCCGCTTGTCTGCCGTGGCCAGCGGGCTCCAAAGAACGATAGAATTGACGCTGGGGCCTTTATCTTGGTCTCTGAAGGCGGTTCATTGCCTGAAACGGTCAAAGTGATGGTTTATTGATGCGATGTGAAACCTTATGTTCCCCCTCCCATACAGTCTTCAAGTACATAAGATCCAGGCATATGTCTTCACAGTGTAACACCAGGTCCTTCTACAGAGACTGTGGACATCAGTTGTACATAGAGACTCTCTGTGCTGCTCCCTACATCTGTGAACTGCAGGGAGTTCCATTCCCCTGTTCACTGGACTGAACTGTTTTTCGAAGAGAAAAGAAAATCCAAGAATATGAGACTCTTGACTGACTTATGTATTAGAAGATCAAGAAGAAATAAGATCGTACATATAACGACGACGTTTGCTATGGCTACAACGACATGAACCTCTCTAGTGATGGTAACTTCACAGTTAATGCCTTCTGCTTTCAGCTGATGGGGCAGATCAACCTGTTACCCTTTTGGCTGGAGGCCCTCCACTTACTGTTTGTCCCAGACCCACTTCAGGAGCATCGACTCTCCACTCACCAGGTACATCCAACCCCAACTCCCAACTGGAAAAGCAACACTCGCCTCTGCCGTCTCTCACCAGCAAGGCGTCACTCGGGACATTCCCCCGACAGTTTTCTGCTGAACACTGTTGCGATGAATACCTGCCAGTTGCAAGGAGCTACACAGTGCTGATCGTAGAGTTTTGCATCTCTCCTCTGTCCCAGAAATTAGGCAGACAAGCCCTTGTAGACAATGAAATCACCCAAGGAGAAGAGGGACAAGACTAAAGAGGTTCCGATGGTCCCCATGCTGCAGGACATCTCATGCTACACTCCCGTAACCAGGGCATAATGCTCTGCGTCTCTTGTGGCACTGGATGCCCGCATACTACCTTATTCAGAACTAATGCGTATTGATACTGCATCATCACAACCAGTAGCAGCAGGCGACTCTAGAGTATGATTTGTCTCCTCACTCCCTTCACTCTCTACAAGATATCGATTGTGTAAGCCTCCATTGCAACTGTATTGGTTCATTCCACCACCTAACCCTTTTTTCACATGAAATATTGCGAACCATGGATGAAGGGTATCAGACGGATGCCATATTCCTTGACTTCCGGAAAGCGTTTGACTCGGTGCCCCACTGCAGACTCCTAACTAAGGTACGAGCATATGGGATTGGTTCCCAAGTATGTGAGTAGCTCGAAGACTGCTTAAGTAATAGAACCCAGTAAGTTGTCCTCGATGAGCCGGCCGGGGTGGCCGTGCGGTTCTAGGCGCTACAGTCTGGAACCGTGTGACCGCTACGGTCGCAGGTTCGAATCCTGCCTCGGGCATGGCTGTGTGTGATGTCCTTAGGTTAGTTAGGTTTAAGTAGTTCTAAGTTCTAGGGGACTGATGACCTTAGCAGTTAAGTCGCATAGTGCTCAGAGCCATTTGAACAACTTTTGAATTTTGTCCTCGATGGTGATTGTTCATCGGAGGTGAGGCTATCATCTGGAGTGCCCCAGGGAAGTGTGGTAGGTCCGCTGTTGTTTCCTATCTACATAAATGATCTTTTGGATAGGGTGGATAGCAATGTGCGGCTGTTTGGTGATGATGTTGTGGTGTACGGGAAGGTGTCATCGTTGAATGACTGTAGGAGGATACAAGATGACTTGGACAGGATTTGTGATTGGTGTAAAGAATGGCAGCTAACTCTAAATATACATAAATATAAATTAATGCAGATGAATAGGAAAAAGAATCCTGTAATGTTTGAATACTCCATTAGTAGTGTAGCGCTTGACACAGTCACGACGATTAAATATTTGGGCGTAACATTGCAGAGCGATATGAAGTGGGACAAGCATGTAATGGCAGTTGTGGGGAAGGCGGATGGTCGTCTTCGGTTCATTGGTAGAATTTTGGGAAGATGTGATTCATCTCTAAAGGAGACCGCTTATAGAACGCCGGTGCGACCTATTCTTGAGCACTGCTCGAGCGTTTGGGATCCCTATCAGGTCAGATTGAGGGAGGAAATAGAAGCAATTCAGAGGCGGGCTGCTAGATTTGTTACTTGTAGGTTTGATCATCACGCGAGTGTTACGGATATGCTTCAGCAACTCGGGTGGGAGTCTCTAGACGAAAGGAGGCGCTCTTTTCGTGAATCGCTACTGAGGAAATTTAGAGAACCAGCATTTGAAGCTGACTGCAGTACAATTTTACTGCCGCCAACTTATATTTCGCGGAAAGACCACAAAGATAAGATAAAAGAGATTAGGGCTCGTACAGAGGCATATTGGCAGTCATTTTTCCCTCATTCTGTTTGGGAGTGGAACAGGGAGAGAAGATGCTAATTGTGGTACGAGGTACCCTCCGCCACGCACCGTATGGTGGATTGTGGAGTATGTATGTAGATGTAGATGTAACTTAGCTACATCGTCTCTTATGGATTTCCCCTGCTTTCCGTACTGGTATTCAGGAAACTTGGTTCGCAGCATTAAGAATTGAGTAGACTATGACAGAGTCTCAGGTGGAGCCCCATGCACATTCTGGACTCCGTTTACAGCGAACAAGGAGCTCTCCACATGACATTGGAGGCTGTGACTGTTCATGTCAGGCCAACTCTGGATTTTACCTTCTGCAACATGTATCTCCCTCCCGATAGTGTAGTGTCTCATACCGTGTTGTCTCCACTGATTTCTCAGATCCTCCTACCCTTCCTCATTCTGGGTGATTTCAATGTGCAGAACCCTTTGTGGAGTGGAACTACAACCACTGGCCATGGTAAAGCTAATGAAATTTTGATTGCAGAGCCCAGGTCAGTTGAATACCAGTGCCCCCACACATTTAACTTTGGCAAATGGATATAATTCGGCCACTGAACTTTCCATTTGCAGCCACAGGAGAGTTCATGATGACCTGTGTGATGGTTATCATTTTCCAGTTGTCCTGTCCCTCCCTCAGCCTCATGTGCTTGGATTTCCAAGCACATGGGCCTCAATAATGCTGACGGGGATACCTTTGTCTCTGCTGTCGTACTAGGCACCCTGTCACATGCAGATATCGATGCAGCTGTTTAGAGAATAATTGCAGTCATTCTATTGGCAACAGACTTACCGACCCCATATTCCTGTCAGAACCAAGTACTCCTCCTTCGCAAGCTTGGATGCAGTTTCGACACCTCTATGGACACTAGTCCCCACAGATGTACCTGGTATCTCCCAGAATGGTGTTGTCTTCATTGACTCAGATACTGTCGCTAAAAGTTTTGCTCTGCATTTTGTTCAAGACACTGCGTTCGAGAATTATCATCCTGAATACAGTGTCTGCAAACAGTGAGTGCAGTGAATTCATGTACTATTCACTACATTTCACATAGAGCCATAAAATACTCCATTCACTGAGTGGGAATTCCTTAGTACCCATGGCATTAGCCCCGACAAGGCTCCAGGGCAAGACTACATCCGAAGCCAAATGCTAAAATACCTGTTGGTATATAACCAACGTCACATCATTGCCATTTTCCACGCTATGTCAAACGAGGGTAAGTTCTCACCTCTGTTGCGAGAAGGTCTGATCGTCTCAATTCCGAATTCAAGTAAACACCGCCTTGAGATGGACAGCCGTGCCCTAATTCTAAGGTTTTCTGCAAGTTGCTCAAACACATGGTGAGCCAGTGACTATGTTGATACCTTGAGTGGTCGGGTCTTTTGGCTCTGTCCCAGCGTATTTTTCGCCAAGGCAGTTCTACTGCTGACAATTTGGTCTGTCAGGAGTGTGCCGTCTGGTCAGATTTTACTCAACATCAATACATTGTGGGCGTCATAACATCTTTGTTACCCTGCATGAGTGAGATCTCCAGGGCTCAGTCCCAACTTTTGTTTGGAACTTCTAGTCACACAGTACTTTGAGGGTTCTAGTTTGTACTTCCGATAGTACCCCCATATACCAGAGAATGTAGCCCCTTAGGATTCTGTTTTGAATGACCCCTTTTTCTAATGGCTATCAATAGTCTAGCTGCAGCTATATCACCATCCCTGTGTGCTGACGATTTTTGCATTTGGTCCTCCACTATGGGTGATGCTGAATGCCGACTTCAGCGTGCTATTCGAAAGGCACGGGCAAGAGTTCTCAACTATGGCTTTCAGTTTTCAGCCACCAAGATATGTATTATGCACTTCTGTACACTGTTGTACTGTCCATTCACAACCTGAGCTCTACCATGATGATCAGCAGCTCAATGTGGTGGAGTCTTACCGCTTTCTGAGACTGGTTATAGGTGTGCAGTTGATCTGGCTTCCAAGTCTTCACCAAATAAGTGGACATGCTGTTCCCACCTTAATAGTCTTTAACTGCCTCAGTAACATCAGTGGTGGTGTAGACTGCTCTACATTTTTGTTGCTTTACAAAGCTATGATCCTGTCCTGTCTTACCTATCAGAGTCTGGCATATGGCTCAGCATCACCTTCAGCATTGCTGTTGCTGGACCTGATACACCGTTAGGGGGTCAGACTTGTTACAGGTGCATTTCAGACCAGCCCTGTGAACCGCCTACTCACAGTGGCTGGTGTCCCTCTACTACAGATCAGACAACAACAACTGATGCTCAGGTATATGATACACATTCGTTGCTCCCCTGAGAATCCAAACTACTGTGTCCCTTTTCCTGGTAGAGGTATCCACCTCTAGCAACAGGCAGCCACAAATGGAGTCACAGTCGCCGTTCACATGCAATTTGTCTGCTCTGAACGACTTCCCCAAATGTTGCCTCTTGTCAGGGAGCAACAGTGTATGCCCTAATGGTGTGTGTCATGTCTTGGATCTGTCTCGACTTATCCTTTGGACCGAATGATTCTGCTGACCCTATGGTTTTACACCTCCTGTTCCTGGGCATCCTTGATGTGTTTCTGAGTTCAGAAATGGTATACACTGACGGTTCTATGGATGATGAAGCAACCAGTATTGCGTTTTGCCTATACACATGGAAGGTGCGCAAAACAATGCTCCATGCTGAATCGATGCATTGTATTCGTGCAGAATTAGTGCTCATTAATTAAGCCATCAATCACATTCTGTCTTGCAGCAATGAGACTTTCTTGATCGGCAGTGACTTTGTGAGCAGTCTTCACGACATAGCTCAATGGTTCCCTCGACACCCACTAGTAGTGACTATCCAGGATCTTGTTTCTGACCTCTAACAGGCTGTATGATCAGCCATCTTCGTCTGGATCCCAAGTCACATTGGCATCCCAAGAAATGAACATGCTGACCGGTTGCCCAAGCATGCCAACTTCAGAGAAGGCTGTACTTGAACCACACCTTTAGTCGACTCTATGCCACCAGTTGTTGAGGGCTTGGAACGTTTATTGGTGTGCCTTTGTTTCTCCAAACAAACCACAAGCAAGAAACAGACTACGAATGTGTGCCAGTCCTTCCTTTGGGCTTGTCACAGGGAATCTTCTATTCTCTGTCGACATCATAATGGCCACACTTGGCTGACCCATGGCCACATCCTACGATAGGAGGATGCATCCCACAGTTGGTGTGGCGTCCATTTTGACAGTGGCCCACATCCTAATGGACCACCCTAATTTGGTTATCTTAAGAAGAGACTTTAAACTTGGTGACACATTGCCACTGGTCCTAATGGACGGCACGAAAGTGGATAATGTGGTTTTACGTTTTACCTGTGAAGGTGGTTTCTATTCCACTTTCTGAGGTAGGGCCCTTTGAGCACGTTGGCCGCTTGAGGGACTGGAAGGGGTGCCCTTTCATCTTCTCCGACTGAGGGCCCCATGGCTGCCCTTTCTCTGTGGTCCATCCTGTCTCCTGTCATTCCCACCTTATTAATTCTTCTTATTTTACATCTATCGTTGGTTTATTGCTCGGCTGCAGAGATTACATCTCTCATCACATTTCATGTCCCAGGGTCCTCCAGCTACTTTCAAGTCACCCACCTTTATCCTATTAGGCCTGTCTCACTTTTGCTTACTTCTATTGCTTTTATTGTTTCTCGGTTACAGTTGGGTTCTTCAGCATTTACCTTCGTTTTTTCCTCTCTGAAAACTCTTCTCAGTTTGACGCATAAGTTATGGAGGGACTGATGACCTTTTAGTTCGATCCCTTAATTCCATCAATCGAATCCAATCCAAATCTTCGGATTCACATATGGAGGAGTTAAGATATTACCAGGCGACTGGCTATCAGTAATGGATTTCGTGCATGATGCGTATCAACGCCTCTACCTGTGCGCTAATTACGAATTGTGCAACCTAAGGGTTGTGACTACGTGACATATGGAAGATTAGGATACCCGACGTGGTTAGGGCGACGGTTCGCCACAATCAGGAAATCCAGGTTTGAATCCCAGCACGCCACAAACGTTCATGCGTCAATGCATATTCACAGTATGCGAAATTATTTCATAATGCCTTCAGTGGGCATAATATTTGGTTATACCCTGCTTCCTGCGCTCATAGTCCACGCATATGAATTATGCTGTGTTTGCGGCAGGCTTCTTGTTCTATGTTTTCTCAATCCGTGTATCTTTTTCCACGTGGTGACGAGGTATACGTATTGACGGAATTTTACAATGCTTTAATTTTACAAACTGTACTGACGAGCGTTTGCACGATTGTTATTTACACGTCACCCACCATTTTTACGAGTTATACATGAATTTCGTATAATTTTTTTTATTTGAATGTACACGAAGAGATTTGGTTATTTAAACCAGGGAGTAGTGAGAAAAGTTGGATCCGATCACATAACGAGTAATGCAAGTGGCGTAATGTTGACATCCGTGTTAAGCTCACGATGAACAGGATGCACTACTTCAAGATTTCAAGTGAAATTACTGAGAAATAAATAACAAATAACAATGTTATGAATCTGCCACTTCAACTCGCTTCATGTGGAGTATTTTTCTGTGCGGTTTTGAAAGCTGGATACTGAAGGAGAGAAGAAGAGTGAAAATATTTGAATCATTCTAGGTCTGTGCTGGAGGAGAATGGTAAAAATAAAATGGATGGATAAGGTGGAAAACAGTGAAGTAATGAACTAATGAAAAGGGTATAGGAACTAAGAACTCATGTGAACATGGTTAAGAAAAGAAATGAACTGAGTGGGACATATACTTGAAGGAAAACGAACTAGAAAAACAGCTATCTAAGGTACTGTGGAAGGACGGAAGAAAGCAGAAAGGAGAACAAAAAAATTGAAAAAAAGGAACGATCAAATGTTTAGTGAAATTATTTGTCTAAACGTAAGCAATAAAACAGATGCACCTTTGAATGGTGCTCGAAATCGTGTACAGCAGCTGATATGCCCATACGTTAATGACGTAAGGAGGGCACTGAATGGAATTCCAACAGACAAATACTCTCCAATAGCCTTACAATTCTAGGATTCTCAGTTAAACAATGAACATCAAATTCTCAATCGGTACCTCATTTACAGTACATTATCTCGAACATTATTCAGAGTCATCTCAAATGCTTCTCTTACTTACGTTACTTCTTACTGTTGCACATATCATTTCACAAAACATTTGACTACTGTTACTCAATTTTTTTTTTTATTTTCAGGTTTCTTCATAAATCATAAAATGAAATATATTTAAATATGAATCGATATTTTATTACAATGGAATGTATAGATCACGAGAAAGCAGAGAAATTTCATTTTACGTTCTTGTTGGATTTTTTTTAACACTACATTTATATATCTAGTAGGAGCTGTTCGTGAAATACTTCAATTTTCTTCAAATCATTAATTAAGTTTTCTTAATTACCCTGTTTATTTTGAAACATTTTTTTTTTTTGTAAAATTAGACCACACTTTGGTCAAGTTCGTACTCCATTTCTTGATGAATCTCTTTGTCTGGCTATGAAACATTGGAAAACCATTGTCACATTTTTCCTCAAATCAGTAATTAAGTTTTCTTACTTATCAGAATTACTTTCAAGCGGTTAATTCCTTTTTTCCAAAAACTAGAAGTGACGGTGGTCAGTTTGATATCCCATCTGTCCATTTTCCACTTTTCACTTGGCTACAAAAATTCGGGGAAAAATTCATTGTTTAATTTGTAGGGTGTCTTAGTTCAGCTCCGCTCAAACATTTGACCAAAAATTTTGGATTAAGTGAGAAGAAGAAGATATGAGACTAAGGAGTACACTAAAAACGAAAGGGGACGATCACCACGAAGAAATTATCCGAATGGGGCGGAAATCGATAGGTATGACGTACATCTATAGACAAACAAAGGGCTATAATTTCAGAAAAAGTGGATAATTTATTCAAGAGAAACAGCTTCACAAACTGAGCAGGTCAATACCGAATTGGTTCACCTCTGACCCTTACGCATGTCCTGCTGAGGGATGTCGTGCGAAATTCCGTCGAATTGGCGCGACAGATCGCTAGAAGGCTGGCTAGAAGGCTGTGCTCATAATGCTCCAAATGTTCTTCATTGGGGGGGGGGGGGGGGGGGGGAAATCCTGCAACCATGTTGGCTATGGTAAGGTATGGCAAGCACGAAGGTAAGAAGCAGAAACTCTCGCCGTGTGCCGGAATGTAACCCCAGGATGGCCTGCCACGAAGGGCAACAAAACGGAACGCAGAATATCGTCGACGTACCACCGTGCTGTAAGGTGCCGCGGATGATAACCAAAGGGGTCCTGCTATGAAATAAAGTACCACCCTAGATCATCACTTCTGATTGTCGGACCATACGGCGGGCGACGGTCAGGTTGGAAGCCCTGTGCGGTCCGGGGCGTCTCCAAACACGTCTTCGCTGGTCATCGGGGCCAGTTCGGAGCGGAACTCATCTACTCCGTCAGTCAGATTCAAGACCCAATGTGCCCGACACCACTGCAAACACTCTTGTTTGTCTACAGAGATCAGTGGTAGTCAACTCCCTTTCTGTGAGACGACAATGGTTCCTGGGCCACCAGTTGCACATCGGATCGAAGATAATGATGAATATAGGCCTCCGAGCTTAAGTTTGCTTCAAGTTAACCATTAATCCGAACGGCTCGCAGTTACACGGAGCAGATCAGCAAACGCTAACAACAGTAGTAGTGTGACGGTAACGCGAGCACGACCAGGAATTAGTAGGAATCACCGGCCCACACTGATGGCCGGCCGCAGTAGCCGAGCGGTTCTAGGCGCTTCAGTCCGGAACCGCGCTACTGCTACGGTCGCAGGTTCGAATCCTGCCTCGGTCATGGATGTGTGTGTTGTCCTTAGCTTAGTTCGGTTTAAGTAGTTCTAGGTCTAGGGGACTGATGACCTCAGATATTAAGTCACATAGTGATTAGAGCCATTTGAACCACACTGTAATGAGCTTTAAACAGAAACCCTCTCCAGGAATAATGACCGTGGTGCAGTTGTACCAGAGCTGGTCCAAGCTTCTCGTTCGACAGCGCCCTTACACGAGCTAAAGGAGGGACTCCAAGATCTTCAGGGGCGTTTTCAGGACAAAATTTCCTTTGGAGAACTCCATAGCCCAGGTACTGCCCCACACTAAGCGATCTCTGGCCATACATGCTTTGCCGTGTCGATCAGCTCGCTTCCCTACTGTTAGATCACAATGGTCACAATGGTGGACGGTAGTATACTCCCTCTTGCGCAGTCGCAACAGGCGCTTTAGTTTCTCGGTGAACGAGGAACAGTTTTGGAGAGGTGACGAGGTGTGTAACGCCGTAATGCATTTCCATCTATTGTATTATAAATTTTTTCCTTTATCTGTTACCTGCAGATATGACGTTTCTGTGTCTTTGTATATTGTAATTGTTTTACTATTTGTATATGTATATTTATGCATTTATGCCGATTTATAATAGGTTTGTTTTGTAAATATTATTTGTATTTTTACGCTGGGTCTGGCCTAGGGAAAACTATTCTATCGAACGATTACATCGATAGGTCGTGTGGAGAACCAAAGTGTTTAGGATCTTTGGTAGTGTGGACTCTGCTGCGTGGAGCGCGGGCAGAGCAGTCTGGCTGGGGTGGTGCAGTGGAGCAGGTGTGTTGTGTGAAGCTCCCGCGAGTTGCCGCGCTTTCGGGGTTGGGCAGCATGTAATTGCGCTCGACTTGCTATGATAGTTTCTGACACGGTGTTGCGGACGGGAAGCATTAGCTGGCGCACATCAGGAGCCCGTTTCGCCTGGCGACCGTGTCGAGAAGAAGGCGCGCCAACATCCAGCTTCTGCAACAGCGACGGCCGACAATGAGTGACTGTCGCCACCTCCTCGATCGACGACTTCAAACCTTCAATCAACCAACAAGGAAAACTGGAAGCACGTAAAGTTTTAGAACTGTATGGCAGACCTCAGCTTTTCAAACTGTTCAAATTGCAAAATTACAGCAACGTAGCATGAACCTTTGTTGCTCATTGTCCCAATTGCATTACCAAGCAGGGTCCCTTCCTTTTCCGGAATGAACCCGAGTGTCGTTGAAATTCAAATGCCAGCATTAAAGTAATAGCATTCCATTTCACTGCTTTAATTTCAAAGTTCAGTTAAAGTATTCATAGCTGGCTACAATATTTAGATTACACAAGCACAAATTAAGAGTGCGAGTTTTGTACTATATTTTAGCTTACCTGTGACTGCAGCTCAGCTTGGTACGTACTAAATTTTACTATAGTTAATTGTTCAGAATCATTTAATTCAAGTTCAAAGTTAAATCTCTTACTTCTAAATTGTGTAGATTCAAGTAGCTTTTGAAATGATTGTTGAGGTAGCCCAAGGCTAACATTATTTTATTGAATTTCGTAGTGCTTCAGAAACAAAGTTCACTATTAATTTCAGTCACTAAATTAACTTTCAATTTTCCGTTTTTATTAATTCTTTTGCTAAATTAAGTCAGAGTGTAGTGAAATTTATTGCTTCTGACAAACATTCCGTTTTCACACAACGCGTGTCAACCTTCAGTTGCCACGCTTTTAGTGCTAATTATATGTGCATTAATCTTTCATTTTCAGTTATTATAGTAGTTGTCCATAGGACTGGCTACCGTAATTTTCCCCAAATCTCAGATATCTAATTAACGCCAATTAATTGTTAACGTAACGACCGCACATTTCCACCAATTTCATTTGCACTTTTCCTTTCATTTAGATGTAACCCTTTCCTCCCTCTTCACCGACAAAATAACTTCGGTGACGATTGCTTTTCCCAAATTTCCATTAGGTGCACGCGTTTTAATTTTTCACTGTCATTAAGGTCGATAAGTGGGGGGGGGGGGGGGGGGGAGGTTGCAGTAAGGCAGGCAGCCTTCTAGTACGGTGGCCCGAATAGCGTAACATTTGGTTGAAGACTCATACCGTCCTCCATATTAGTTATTATCCGATTTTGTTCAAATTTGGTACACAGCCTTTTGTTATTAATAGAATGATAGAATGATGCTGTCAAAATTTCATATTTTTATTTATTATAGTTCTGGAATAATGAGAGTTACCTAAAACTCCTAAAGGTAGAATTTTCTTTGTAACTTTTAGTCACTGTGCATTACGTAACACAAAAATCGGCCAAAATTATTATTTTATTATATTTTGCGAGAGTGTATGTGGGACATATGTTAAAACTTAATATTTAATTTTTCGTAAAACATTGTATAAACGAACTGTGGGAAAATTATATTGCAACCACGATTCAGGTGACGTATGTCGATGTGTGCTTGCTTTTGTATAAAAGTAGCCAGAATAAAAGTTAGAGGCGGAATAAGTTTATTTATCATTTGAACAATATTTCGCACTTCGTTTATTTTGGTTAAACAAAATACAAGAAACTGAAGTTTTGCTGACATTAATTACTATCAAATTAGTGATTGGATAAGGCAAGTTTTTCCGCGAGAATGATCTGGAAGGAACGTTCTGATTGGTCGTTTAGATAAACAGCTAATCAGAATTAAGCTATTCCCGCGCTAATAGAGAAGTGGGCTTATAGGAGAGTACCTCGGGAAGAGTCGATTGCTAGCCGGTTACGGATAACACGATGTCACATCGCTCCTTAGAAGTACTCAGTGAAATGAAGAAATAGTCAACTAATGTCGGTTCGAACATATCGTGACTGAAGCGACTGGAGTTACGAACATTTTAATGAAAGATTGGTGTTTCTAAACTAAATAGTTTGAGAGATATGAGCGTGTGAACTTTCTGGTCGTAGTAACAACTCCGCGTGGCGTGTTTCGTGCTCTGTACGGAATACTTTGGCGAGCACCTCCTACATGGAAGAGCAATGAAACGACTGAATGCTTAACTCACGAATAGTTGTGGGTCTGTGACTGGTAGAACGTGAAAATAAGTCGGGTCGGACTTACTAAAATTCTGGCTGTTTTTCGAGTGAATAATTGTTATACAGACAGTGAACTTTGAATGATAACGTTTTACCATATTAAATACGGACTTGATAACCATTTCATAAAAAGCAGAGTTATCTAATTTTAAAGTCTTTTCTGCAAGTGGTCTGAAGATCCCGGACGCCCGATTTTTTAATCATGTACTTTCAGAAACTGACTTTCAACTAGAGCTACGCGTCCTCTGTGTGGTAGGTATTAGGTGGTGGTTTCATCAACGCTGCTTTTTACACTTCCTGGCACGTTTCTGCTACCACAGAGTGAAAGGACATCGGCAAGAATCCTATCGAGATAGGTGGACTGAACGATAGCGTTAACAAATAACGCCAACTACCGAACGCGCCCCGCCGCACGTGCACGAAAGAACTGTACAAATGCTAAGCGGAGAGAGGAGGCAGAAACACGCGACAAATGAAACCCTCTCGTGGGAGCGGGCGCGTGCCGGCGCGCCGGGACGCTTTGTCAGTGCGTGGGCGTCTGCGTCGCCCTCGCTAGACGCCCGGCTCGTGTTGTGCTCCAAGGCGTAGATTTACAGGGGAGCGGCCGCCCCCGCGGAGATTTATCCACGCCTACGCGGCTGACAGCGAAATTTACAGGGCCACCATATGAGCCCAGCGCCGGCGTCCCCGAGCGCTAATGAAATACTGCGACACACGACGCCGCAAATGGCGCGACCCTCCAAACAGGAGATCCTCCGGTTTCGGCGTCACAACAGCCTCGAAGTGCGAGCACGAGGAAAATTTGTTCCTGCTCAAACGGTGGTTCACGAGGCTCGGAGTGTGCGTCTTGACAGGGAGGAATGAGTGAGCGTGTAAATGGCGACGTCCTCTTAATGAGTAGACGCTTAACGCTACCTTGCTGCGGCGACGCCTGTATTAAAACGCAATCTTTGTGTTGCGTTATACGTTATGCTAAAGAACGGCATGAATGGGTTAACACAGTTCTTCTAATAAGACAGTAATTGCTAATAACATTAGCATAGAAATTAGATCCTGTAAACGCCTAATAGCTTGTAGTGACTGGATTGTTGTTGCCATTTATTATCATTTAATTTACACTTGAGTGCGATATTTGAATAATAAATGAAGTGTTGGGAGCGTCAGCCACAAGAATGTAATTCCACAGTCACAAATATTTATTTTGACCATCAAAAGTATTTCGGAACGCGGCTATTGACCTAAGTACCAGGCGGTCATGACTAAAGTACAGCTATTGAAGAAGGTCCACTGTGGCTATGATCTGCAGTTAATGCGTTAATACGGAATCGATTTACGCTGGAAAAAAAAATAGCTCGAGTTTGGTCCAACAGGTGTAAATTTGGCGCTATTGATCACGTCGTTCTAAGGGTGCAGCATCTCTTCGACGTTACCGGAGCTCCTACTGAACAAATTGTGTAAGCGGCAGTCAATAATAAAATCAACATTATGTCTTTCTCACCGTTTGACCTTTTGTGCATATGTCTCGTTCCTAATCCAATACATACCTAAACATTTCTATACGTTTTTCTTGCATTCACAGTACTAGATTTACACCTGGTGGTGAAAATGGGAACTAACTTTTTTCCCAGCGTAAATCGGTTCCGCATTAACGCATTAGCATACCTATCAAGTTTCGCTGCCGTACGATAATTACAACCCACAATGGACCTCTGGAGTAGCTGCATTCTTATTATAACCATCCTGTACTTCAAAAATCATTATTACAAAACAATAATTTGATGTGCCACAGGTCCTCAGCCTTCATGTAATTATTTAACATAGTCGTTTTTGCTTACAGATTTCAAATATCATTTTTTATTTAACCAAAATACAATGAACAAAAAATTTAAAATATAAAATTACATGAGTTGAATTTATGAATTAACCTCGAATTGGCTATTAAAAAAAGAAGAAAATAGGTATTTTTAAAAATAAAATCTGCACATATCTGTTGAGATTACTTCTCCCCATAGATTTCATTCAGATTCATCTGTCGTACCGTACCACGAGCTTCTACGCCCCTTCGTCAAACAATGGTACCACGTGGTGCTTCAACCAGTTACTAGCAGCAACATCGGGCTTATCGTCCGTCGTTGATTCCTGAGTAATCAGCCAGGCCTTCATGTTGCGAAAGAGACGAAAGCCCAGTTATAGGGAGAATGTTGAAAAATCCCACAGCCAAAAAGTCCGAATTTTTCCTTTATTTCATTCACAGTAAGAGATCGCGCATACTCTCGAAGGAGAATGGTTCCTTCGGAACTCATTCCGCGTTGTTTGTTTTTGGACTGACCTGCGAAATTTCGTAAGAGTCTCACAATAAACTTGAGCTGTCACAGATTTCTCACGCGTTTCTCTTATTCAGACAATCTTAAAAAATTTTTGCGATCCCAAAAAACTTTAGCCATAAGTTTGCGGTTTGATAGCATTTCCTTGAAATTTTTAGAATTGCTCTTTAGTTTCAGATTCCACGTACTGCAGACATGACTCGTTGTGCCAGCAGGAAACAAATGACGCAAGGTACCTCGCAACTAGCGGGAGACACATTGACGCCGTCAATTTCAATCAATTTCTGCTTACACTGTGATCAAAGCAACAGAGGGCAGACTGACGCAGCGTGACCTTGAAAGTCTTCCTTTCCAGCTACTCAAGCGCCATGAAGCCTTAGTAGATCGGAGGTTAAGTTATGAAAAGCCTTCGTATTACACAGCTCTAAGCCGAAACGACCATGTTTAATTATTACAAAGTACTTGCCATCTTTCCACTACTAGTAATAAAGTAAAATAGCAATGTGTCCTTTACCAATGAAAAACTCTCAGGGTCGTCACCAGTACTGTTGTTCTAGGTTGTTAAGAGATAAACGGAACCAGTAGGCGGAGTTTGTTTCTAGTACTGTAGTCAAAGTCACTTGCGATGGTATGGCTGCTGGCGGTGCGGACGTGTGCGCACTAGATGGGGCTGGCAACATTTCTTAGCAGTGGCGTAGATGCCGCGGTTGGTGCGCATCTTTCGGGAGCGCACAGAGCTGGATGTGAGGCGTTAGTGTGAGCGACTCTCAGAAGAAGTCTCATCAAGCCTGTCGTCCAAGTTCCTATTCGGGTGTCTCCAAGTGAAGTGTCTAGTATCGAGTCTGACTGGGACGTGATGGACGACATGTCTCCTAGCGTTCTATAGAGGTCTCTGCCTCGGACTAGTCATGCATCCGATTTTAAACTCACGTTATTTCAAGTAGAACGGAAAACCAGTCGAAGCTGCAAATTTTTACTTTTTATTCATTCGATGACTAGTTTCGGGCCGAGACCCATTTTCAATTCATCAAAACGTAGTCGAACATGGCGTTCCGAAGATGTCAAAAACGTGCAATGGACATTTGCGGTGCACGTTATTTTTATCGCCGATAAAAGTACACTACTGGCCATTACAATAGCTACACCACGAAGATGACGTGCTACAGACGCGAAATTTAATCGAGAGGAAGAGGATGCTGTGGTATGCAAATGATCAGCTTTTCAGAGCATTCACACAAGGTTGGCCCCAGTGGCGACACCTACAAAGTGCCTACATGAGGAAAGTTTCCGACCGACTTCTCATACACAAACAGCGGTTGACCGACATTGCCTGGTGAAACGTTGTTGTGATGCCTCGTGTAAGGAGGAGAAACGCGTACCATCACGTTTCCGATTTTGATAAAGGTCGGATTGTAGTCTACCGCGATTGCGGTGTATCGTATCGCGACATTGCTGCTTGCGTTGGTCGAGATCCAATGACTGTTAGCAGAATATGGAATCGGTGGGTTGAGGATGGTAATACGGAACATCGTGCTGGATTCCAATGGCCTCGTATCACTAGCAGTCGAGATGACAGGCGTCTTATCCGCATGGCAGTAACGGGTCGTGCTGCCACGTCTCGATCCGTGAGTCAAAAGACGGGGACGTTTGCAAGACAACAACCATCTGCACGAACAGTTCGACGACGTTGGCAGCAGCACGGACTATCAGCTCGGAGACCATGGCTGCGGTTACCCTTGACGCTGCATCACAGACAGGAGCCCCTGCTATGATGTACTCAACGACGAACCTAGGTGCACGAATGGCAAAACGTCATTTTTTAGGATGAATCCAGGTTCTGTTTACAGCATCATGATGGTCGCATCCGTGTTCAGCGACATCGCGGTGAACGCACATTGGGAGCGTGTATTCGTCATCGCCATACTGGCGTATCACCCGGCGTGATGGTATGGGGTGCCACTGGTTACACGTCTCGATCGCCTCTTGTTCGCATTGACGGCACTTTGAAGAGTCGACGTTACTTTTCATATGTGTTACGACCCGTGGCTGTACCCTTCATTCGATCCCTGCGAAATCCTACATTTCAGCAGGATAATGCACGACCGATGTTGCAGGTCCTGTACGGGCCTTTCTGGATACAGAAAATGTTCTACTGCTGCCCAGGCCAGCACATTCTCCAGGTCTCTCACCAATTGAAAACGTCTGGTCAATGGTGGCCGAGCAACTGGCTCATCACAATACGGACGCCAGTCACTACTCTTGATGAACTGTGATATCGTGTTGAAGCCGCATGCGCAGCTGTACCTGTACAAGCCATCCAAGCTCTGTTTGACTCAATGCCGAGGCATATCAAGGCCGTTGTTACGGCCAGAGGTGGTTGTTCTGGGTACTGATTTCTCAGGATCTATGCACCCAAATTGCGTGAAAATGTAATCACATGTCAGTTGTAGTATAATATATTTGTCCAATGAATACCCGTTTATCATCTGCATTTCTTCTTGGTGCAGCAGTTTTAATGGCCAGTAGTGTACTTTGCAGTAACTTCCTTAACTGTTGTGTACTACCCACTAATCGCACCGTAGGAAGACCACACGCAATCACCAAGAAAGTTATTTGTATACAACAGTATTCCCTCGCTTGTCGTCTCATCTGTTCTGTGGACGTGTCCTATTGTCATCTCCGCCTTTAAAAAGCACCTCTACATCATCCACTTTCACTCCACCCTGACATGGGTTTGGACGACCGGTTCGATACCTGTCTGGACGTACAATAGAGCTGGGGGATTACCTCGCAGCGTCCCTCGGCCGCTGGATCAAACCTGCACAGGTGTCTGCGGCTCTGTCGCCAGGGAGCTGTTGTATCTGCCTGCCAGACTAAGCGCCCTCTCTGGGCGACGTGTTATAAACTGTTGTATGCAGACCTAATGAATGGATGGCCTACTCTTAGCGGTTCCTCCGAGTTCTTTCATCCAGTTTGAAGCAAACGCACTAGAAACCGTCAGTTTCAAGACTACGTGTTCCTGTCGATACTTGCAGGACGCGATTGTGGTGTGGCCTCGTGGTACGAAGAAACTGTAAGAGTTCTGCGAATATTTAAATGATATCAATGCTAATTATGAACTGTACGACGTAACTACGAAAAGAGGGCCAGATACGTCTTCTTGCCAACTTAATGAAGTAAAGTACTCTAAATAATGAGAAGTGTGAGGTCACCCACATAAGTACTAAAAGGAATCCGTTATATTTCAGTTACACGATAAACCTAAGGGCTTCAAATTTAGCTAAATACTGAGGGATTACAATTACGGAATACTTAAATTGTAACGATCATATAAATAATGTTGTGCGGAAAGCAAATCAAAGATTTCGATTTATTGACATAACACTTAGAAAACGCAACAGGTCTACTAAAGAGACTGCCTACGCTTCTCCGCCCTCATTGGTGTATTGCTGTGCAGTATGAGTTACTTACACAGACCGTATTGACGGAGGACATTGAAAAAGTTCAAAGACGGGCAGCTCGTTTTGTATTATCGCGGAATAGGGAAGACATCACCATGGATACGATATGCGATTTGGGGTGGCAGTCATTAACACAAAGGCGTTTTTCCTCGCGGTTAAATGTTCTCACGAACTTTCCCCTTAGAGCGTGAAAATATTTTTTTAGCGACCACCTACACAGTGAGAAATGATCATCTTAATAAAGTAACAGAAATCGGAGCTCGCACGGAAAAATTTAAGTGCTCGTTTTTCCCAAGCAGTATGCGAGACTGCAGCGACATACAAGTAGCTTGAAGGTGGTTCGATGAACGCTCTGCCAAGAACTTGATTGTGAATTGCAGAGTGATCTTGTAGCTGTAGATGTAGAGGCAGTCCCTGGGTATAGGGTATATAGAAAACCTACGTACACTGACGTCTGTCTCCAGCCCTCGAGCCCTCACTACCAGTCGCAAAGAAATTCTGTACTAATGACTCTGGCCAACAAAGCTTGAACACTGTCACACAGGGAAATTCTGCCGAAGAATTGTAACACATATGAATATTCTCCCGAAAGAATGGGTACTCAGATGAACATAATTAGTGGGCGCTGCGTTCAAAATCAGCAACACCTCAAGAAGAGGTTGAGACTGAGAAAGAAAAAGAAAATCAAGGAATCCCCTATCAGTCCTATGCTGTCTAGTATCTGGAAACATCTACTTGGCATCCAGTGTATTTTTCTCAAGTCAGTACAGACAAAAAGACTTCTTTGTAATGATAAAGATGAAATTTATCCCCGAAAGGCGGTTGTGTGTTGTACTCTATGCGAATGCGGCATGTCTTATGTGGGCTACACTCTTAAAACATTCGTCGAGACGAGCATGGAACGTCAGCGACATACCCGACTAAAACACCCAAGAGAATCAGTCCTCACCCAGCAAAACCTCAATTTTTTTTTTTGAGTCATCATGCTTCTGACTGGTTTGATGAGGCCCGCCACTAACTCCTCTCCTGTGTCAACCTCTTCATCTCAGAGCAGCAATTACAATCTACGTCCTCAGTTGTTTTCTGGATATATTCCAGTCTCTGTCGCCTTCTACAGTTTTTATCTTCTACAGCTCCCTCCGCTACCTTGGAGGTTCTTCCCTGAAGTCTTAACAGATTTCTTCCAATCCTGTCCCTACTTCTTATTAGTATTTTCCATATACACCTTTCCTCGCCGATACTCCGGAGAAACTCCTCGTTTCTTACCTTATCAGTCCACCTAATTTTCAACGTTCTTCTGCAACACCACATCTCAAATGCTTAAGTTCTTTTCTCGTTTTCCCGCAGCCCATGTTTCACTAACATACAATGGTGTGCTTCAAACGTAGATTCTCAGAATTGTCTTCCTCAAGTTAAGGTATATTTTTGATATTAGTAGACTCCTCTTGATCAGGGATGCAATTTTTGCCAGTGCTAGTCTGCTCGGACCGTCATGTGTTATTTTGCTGGATAAGTGGCAGAATTCCTTAATTTCATCTAACTCGTGATCACCAATCCTAAGGTTACGTTTCTCGCTGTCCTCATTTCTGCTACTTCCCATTATTTTCGTCTTTCTTCTTGTAGTTACTCTCAATCCATATTCTGTACTCATTAGTCTGCTCATTACATTCAGCAGATCCTGTGATTCTTATTCATTCCACTGAGGATAGCAATGTCATCAGCGAATCTTATCATAGATATCATTTCACCTTGATTTTTAATTCCACTCTTGAACCTTTCTCGTATTTCCGTAACTGTTTCTTCAGTGTATAGGTTGGACAAAAGGGGCGAAAGACTACATCCCTGTCTTACAACCTTTTTAATACGAGCACTTCGTTCTTGGTCTCCCGTTCCTATTATTCCCTTTTCATTCTCGTACGTTTGTACCCGTGTTTCCCTACAGATTACCTCTTTTTTCTAAGAATTTCGAATACCTCGCTACATTTTACATTTTCGAACGCTTCTCCCATATCGACAAATATTATGAAATTGTTTTCATTTTTATTCAGTCTTGCTTCCATTATCAACCACAACGTCAGAATTGCCTCTCTCGTGCCTTTAAGTTTGCTAAAGCCAAATGCCTAACAGATCCTCAGTTGGTTGGTTGATTTGGGGGAGGGTTCCAAACAGCGAGGTCATCGGTCCCATCGGATTAGTGAAGGATAGGGAAGGATATCGGCCTTGCCCTTTCAAAGAAACCATCCCGGTATTTGCCTGGAGCGAGTTAGGGAAATCATTGAAATCCGAAATCAGGATGGCCTGGCGTGGGTTTGAACTGTCGTCCTCCCGAATGTGAGTCCAGTGTGCTAACCACTGCGCCACCTTGCTTGGTAAACAGATCCTGACTTTTCTTTTCCGTTCTCCTGAATGTTATTCATGTCAGCCACTTGGAAGCATGACCTGTTAAACTGATTGTGTGATAATTCTCGCATATGTCGGCTCTTACATTCTTCGGAATTGTGTGGAGGTGTTTTTCCGAAAGTCAGATGGTATATCGCCAGACGCATACACTCTGCACACCAACGTGAATAGCGATTTTGTTCGCCATTTCCCCCAATGATTTTAGAAATTAAATTGGAGTGTTGTCGATCCCTTCTGTCTTATTCGATTGTGAGTCTCCCAAAGCTCTTGTAAATTCCGATTTTAATACTGGATCCCCTATCTCTTCTCTATCGACTCCTCTTTGTTGTCCTGTCACGTGATCAGATAGTTCTCCATAATAGAGGGGCAGTACAGTGGTGTGGACGACAAGTTTCCAGGCCAGAGTAATTAAGGTGTCCATCGAAATAAAGATGCCGGAAGACCTTATATACCGGGGTCAGAGGTTTCGATGTCAACAAGGGTTGGGGTCAGCCACTAATTATGTTAACATCTCGCTAGCTGTTTCATTCATGAGAACTGAAAAACGCTGAGTTAATCTGAGCGCATACCATACCCCCCCCCCCAAAAAAAAAAAAAAAAAAATTGGGCATCGGTAGGCCTAGCAGGCACCGGACTCCAATTCAGCTATAAATAGCGGAGCATAAAGTTCAATATTACGCTGCCATCCAACCACTAATTAGAAGCTTTCCTTGATTTTGGAAATTTCAAGCAAGCAGGAAATTGATAACTGCGCTGATACAAATACGTACCAACCATGGTTCCACTCCTTTCCACTTAAATCGCATAGGCATCAGGGTTCTGCGACTGGCAGAAGAAAGAAGGGATACCAACTACTTGCTATTGTCCTGCAGTTGCTTCGAAGCACAGCGACATCGATTACTGCAAAAACCTTGTGAAATTAAAGGTGTCCCTTCGCATAAGAGCTCCGATGTTATTATATCAAGAAGATCCACATGTATACAAAACCTTTTTTGTTTTTTACGAGACTGTAATGTGTGTATGCCTATATGACATTTGGAGTTCTATATGTTGTTGCATAAACACTCTAATCTCCAGTTGTATGCTTCCCAATCTCTGCTGAGACCTCTTCTTAGGGTGCTGTACCTTAATCGGTAAAGACGGTATCCTTATAGGATGAATTTTGCTCATCTATCTAACTGTTAAGACCCTTTTCTCTCAGGAGCGGGTTGAGGTATCAAATTGAAAATTTGGTAAAAAACTAAGATCTACGTTTCCTTGGCGGTGTAAAAAACTTAAAGTTCTAAGTCAATTCGTTCGAAAGCTAAGGTCGTCTGTTGAGATCTTTTTCTCAGGAATGGGTAGGGGTATCAAGCTGAAATTTCTGTCAAATACTTCCGTTTACAGTCCTTTGGTGGCGTAAAAAAATTTAAGCTTATAAGATTATGCATTCAAAAGACAGGGTCATTTATGTCACATGTTTTGATGCTCGCAAGTTCACTCAAGAAAACTTGTAGACGAACTGGATGTATGCATAAATAAGTCCTAGTTGCACTTGCCCTGTGTCTTTATATTCTGTTTTATCTATAGTTGATACGTCAAGTATCCTTTGCTGTAAGTATCGAACCAACGGGGGAATCATAAAATAATTCAAAATCGGTGTTGAAACTGCTTATTTGTACTGTGATTTCTCTGTATACACGATTTTATATTTGTACCAACTTGTTCACAGCACGGTTCAACGGACCAAGCCAAAAAGGGAAAGATGCAGGGCGACACGAAAATTACATAACAGTCTGGTTGGCTTCCAGGGAACGAGGACACATGACAACACAGTTCACAGCACCTGAAGAAGACGACTGTGTCGGTTATCGCAATATTGCGCATTATAATCGAATCAACAAATCGCCTGAAGATCTGAGAGTACACCATTAATCAGTCACACCGAGAAAACGTGAGAGATCACTAACGGGTATAGTTAACGTGATGTTGGAGATTTATTAATGGTATGGCATCTAACTGAATTTCAACGTTGAATTACATTACATTATTTTTAAACACTTAAGACTTGATCGGAAACAAACATCTAGTCCTGTATACTTGTAAACTGAGGTGCCAAGATCTTGGGGTAGCGATATACATATATACAGATGGCGGTAGTACCGCGTACAGAAGGTATAAAAGGGCAGTGTATTGGCGGAACTATCAGGTTTCCGACGTGATTACGGCTTCGCAACGGGACATAAGAGATTCTGAACGTGGAATGGTAGCTACAGCTAGACGCATGGGAAATTCCACTTCGGAAACCGTTAGGGAATTCAGTATTCTGAGATCCGCAGTGTCAAGAGTGTGCAGAGGATACCAAATTTCAGGCGTTACCTCTCACCATGGACAACACAGTGGCCGACAGTCTTCACTTAATTTGGCAGACGACCGATGCGAGCACCTTTACTAACAGCACATCACCCGCAGCGCCTATCTTGGGCTCGTGACCATATAGGATGGGCTCTAGACGACTAGGGAACCGTGGCCTGGTCAACGATTTCAACTGGTAAGAGCTGATAGTAGGTTTCGAGATTGGCGTAGATTCCCGACACGAAACAAATCGAACATTTATACGACATTATCGAAAGGACAGTTCGTGCACAAAATCCTGCACCGGATTTCGTAGTCGTGGATGACAATAGAGATAACATCGCTCAATAATTCTGCAGGGGCTTCGACGACTTGTTGAGACGATGCCACATCGAGCTACTGCACTACGCCGGGCAAAAGGAGGTCCGTCACGATATTATAAGATAACTCATAACTTTTGGCACCTCGGAGGAATTTGGGGTCGCCATCAGCAATTCGTCATAACCCTCTCTATATTCTCTGGTGCTGCATTCTTATTGGATAATCTACCTCGGGTTGCTGCAGTCGCTTGCTGGTGAGGGCAGAATTTTCCTTTTAAAAAGTGAACCTGCATGTTTCCCACGTCCAGTTCTCACTGGGTTGATCTGGCCATAACTGGTGGGCTGATCAACCACAGCAACTACTTAGATAACGTAACAACAGTCCTGTTGTTGGGGCATTTTGGAGCCAGTCTCACCTCCGGAAAGTGGCGACGTTAATCCCAGTGTAACTGTCTGCAAGTGCAGGAGGAGGATGTATGGAGAAAGTCTATTGAATGAAGCGTCAGGGATGTCAGAATGCACCGGTAGACCATGGTTTGCTAAGATCTTGTTGTATTCCCTCATTCCTTTCCTGCGCAGACTGTGGTGTAGTATGTGACTCTGAACAGGCAGCCAGATGGTGGGACTAGACATAATTGTTTCCGAAATAATAGGCATGCTGGTATTAAGTTGGACCATTTTGTTTACATGAGCGCTGTTGAACCATGCCGGTGCTCAGGGCTCCGCCGAGGAGTCTACCAAGCTCAATCCAGAAGTCTACAGAGTTGTCCCTGATGATTCCCCAAAGTTTTTGGTCGAGATTATTTGTTGTCCTCAATTTAGTAGCAATTTAGACAGTGTTCTATCTAGCGTGAAATCCAGATGTGTTGGCTCCTTATCGCGGTAAAGGCGTGTGTCATCAGTGTAGACGTCCAGAGCTGTGTTGCGTAGATGGAAGTAAGTCACTTCCGTCTTAGCAGCATTAGGTCTAAGCCGCCATTTACGGAAGTTTCTGTCAGTGCATACAAATCAGATGTCAGGATTTCTTCCATGATGTCAAAAAGAGTGTGCCCTGTTGCTATGGCCCAATCGTCAGCGTAATCAAATTTCTCACTAACTATTTATGATATATCGCCAATGTAAAGGCTACAGATCAGCGTGGCTAATAAAGCCTTGACGTAAGCTATTTCGGAGAAATTTTGGGCTACTGATTTTGTTTACCCTCTGTTACCAATCCTGTTGTCAATACTGGTAAGCTTTGTAACTTTTTGGCATGGGATTATCTTCATCATTTTATAGAGTAGGCCTTGTCTCCAGGGTGGTGATAATCAATGAGAGCCCGAATGTTTTTAGCTTCCTTTGAATGTCCGCTTCAGTACTTGATGTGTGAGCCAGGACTTGCTGTGCACCGCTTCGGTTGGCGCGAAAGCCAGCTTGTTCTATAGGGTTAGCCGTGAGTATTGTTTGACTTATCCTGTTTAGCAGTACTCGTTCCAGAAGTTTGTATATCAAACTAAACAGTGTAATGGGACGATAGCTTTGCGGAAGATCTCCAAGGTTACCTGGCTTTAGGAGAGCAATTATCGTCGCACATTTAAGTTCTTTGTGAGTGTATCTCGTCTTGAATAGTGAGATGAAGAATTCTGTTAACTATGTCTTCATGGATTTACCAGACTTGATGACAGAATAACTACGGTTGTTCCTCTTACAAGGAGAGCGTACACCCAACGGGTTACATATTGTGCTCATCCTTCGAACGGTAATGGTACGTACTTAGAAGTAACAAACGCTATTGTTATATGAAAAGAGAAAGGCTAAGGCGGCAGCCTATATGTCTGCCGGTACTACTTTCGGTTCTCATCATTTATTTTGTTTCTAATCTTCCACCAATCACATGTATCGCTACAGCGAGTCATGTTTCTTCGAAAAGGAAAGGACTAATAATAATGCAGGTAATGATTCATGCGCTTATGCTAGAGAATTAATATCGGCCTATACCTACTTCTAATACTATACAATGAATTTGCTAGACGCGCGTGCAAATACACATAAATTAATGTTTGTTTCGTCACTGTTTCTCACTATACCTGTATTGTACCTCACAACGAATGTTCGTAGAGTGCGGAACATGCGGTTGGCGTCCAACGTTTCCATTGGACCTCCCAGTCATCCGGTTCAAATTCAAATGGCTCCAAGCACTATGGGACTCAACATCTGAGGTCATCAGTCCCCTAGAGTTAGAACTACTTAAATCTAACGAACCTAAGGACATCACACTGTAACACCTCCGATTTATGTATCCCGCTCGATCGGGATCTGAGTAGCAGCCCAAATAAATAATTAATTAATGTGACCGTGTACCTAATGGGGCTGGCAATCGGATTTGACTGCTACGGAGTTGTTACATTCCATTTTGTCCTTCTCAAATGCTGTAATAATGAAATGTCTGGTGACAAGAAGAACGCCAACACAGCTTCACTAATCAAGACCTATATTCGTCTCAAAAACACAAGAAAAAGGAGACAGCCACTGCCTTCGTCATACATATTTAATAACGGCTAATCTCAGCACAGGCTTCCTCGCTATTCATTATCGTCACACGCAAATTCAATCACTGTAATCCAACACCGCAATCCAACACTGCAATCCAAATGATGCCGGCGCGGTAGACGCGAAACCAAAAATATCGGCACAGAAATATTACTGATCACTCCCGTAATTGTACTTCTTCACTTTCCCGTATTATTCTAACACAAAGGGGTTAAACCGCGGCGATGACCACTCCCTTTGTCGGTAAGCCTTGCATTACATCAACAGGCCTCCACACGGCTCGGCCCGCAACCTGGGAACTGACTGACTCAACTCTCACTCGCTCTCGCAACCCGACACTATCGATTGTTTGCCCTTTCGACCCGTGCCGAGTGCAAACTTATAGTAAGGGCCTACGGACCCCTTACAACACACATCCATGCCCGAGGCAGGATTCGAACCTGCGACCGTAGCAGCAGCGCGATTCTGAACAGAAGCGCCTAGAACTGCTCGGCCACAGAGGCCGGCCAGTCATCCAGCATGCTAAAGATCTGCAGTTGCTATCAGAGGATCCATCTGATATTAATTATCCTGTTACCACTGTGAATTTCCATTCTGAAGTGTTTCAGAATAAACACTAAAGTCCTCTGGGAACAAACTGCAATTGCACAGCATTATGGAAGCTGTCAACTTATTAAATACGTTCGTTCATAAGCTTATTTCAGACCTATGATTGAATGAATGGTTCGACTTCCTTTGTCAGCTAATAACACACAAGAAGAAGTAAAGATTTTAAGGAAGACATCTTGTACCAAAGGATACGAACATGCGTTAGTCGATGAAATTTATAATCAGAAACGACACTTATTATCCTTAGGAAACTAAGAGGGAAAAAAGCATTTGGAAGAATTATTCCCCATAAAAGCAAAAAGAAGTACGCAGTAACTTTTTACTGGGGCGTATGTCGGATAAAATTGTATATAACTTCAGCATGGTTACCACTATTTTTCATACTGACAATACACTGAATACGCGACTTGGACGTAAGCATTGAATGTGGGTGTAATAAACCGCATTAAATCATCGGAAGGAATCGCTCGAAACTTGCAAAATGCTACCATCAGTCCAGCTACCACAATGACTCAGCGTAGGAAAGTTAAAAATGGATGGGTGCAATAGTCGAACCGTGCGACTGCTACGGTCGCAGGTTCGAATCCTGCCTTGGGCATGGATGTGTGTGATGTCCTTAGGTTAGTTAGGTTTAAGTAGTTCTAAGTTCTAGGGGACTGATGACCACAGCAGTTGAGTCCCATAGTGCTCAGAGCCATTTGAACCATTTTTGCAATAGTCGAGCAGTACCTCATAAGCCACACATTTATGTACTGAATGCTAAGCAGCGTTTGAGTTGGTGCAAACAGCAACGCCAGTGGACAGTGGACGACTGGAAATCCAATGGATGGGTTTGGGTTTGGCGAATGCCTGGATGACGTTAGCTGCAATCATGAGTAGTCCCAACAGGGGAGCAGGAACGAGGTCTCATTATTGCGCTCAAGAGAACACTAATGCGGAAGGATATGAAAAAAAATTACAGAATTGTGTACTGAGTACTGTAGAAGAAGAGCTCGGAGACGACTGTATCAGAGTGACAATGCGCCCTGTCACAGAGCAGCATCAGTGAGGCAATTTTTGTGTGACAAAAATACTCCTGAATGGCTCGCCCAGCGTCCCGACCTAAACCAGTCGGAACACTTTCGGGCTGCGTTAGAACGTTGACTTTGCTCCAGTCCCCAACGTGCAACATCACTACCTACCTTGGTTTCGGATCTCGAGGAAGAATGGGCTTGCCATTCCTTCACAGACATTCACACACGTCATAAAATAAAGGTAAAGGGCAGACACACTTCATGTTAATGGTTGTAGTGATGGCAGTAGGTGTCTGGACACTTTTGATCAGATAGTGTACTTGTTTGACTACACGATTGACTAACAACAACTGGATCCAGTCACATCCATTATATACACTGCTGGACGACTTCTAAGGAATAATTGACTCTTCCTAACAGACAATTGGTAATTGCTTCTCAGCGATCGACCAGTGATAGTTAAGAAAATATAAACGGCGGTTGATGTTAACTGCCGTGAAACCTGTGCACGGACGTCCTGAATACATCCGACAGTTCATGCAATACTGTGTTTGACGAAGGTTTTTGTGAATTCGGTTAGTGCGACGTATCTACAAGACATATTTGCATGCTTACGTACGTGGACGAGCAGATGGACGTCTCGAAGCCAGTCAAAGTATCACCACTGGAGCCACAGTAATGATTGTGTCCAAAAGTGTTACCTCGCGATTTAAAAAAGCTGCTGGAGATGCAAATGCTATGCGAAAATGTGGATCGATACATAGCTCTTGTGGCGGGAAGAAAAATACATATCACTCCTAATCAGATCGCTGCACACCTTGCAACCGCTATCTGTACACGTATCTTTACCAGAACCGTTTCGCAACAATTAAATCAGGCTGGTCTGTATGCTCGGAAGGCTGTTAAATGCATCCCATTTCAGTCACACGATCGTCGAGAAAGAGCTCATTATTGTAGCGAGCCTGTAGATTGGGTTCAGCAACAGCGGTCCAGAGCGATGTTCTCTGACGAATCTCGCTTCACTGCGGAAAGCAGTTGTGCTCGACAGTGGGTGTGAAGAGAGAGGAACACACGTTGCACACCGCACAATATTCATGAATGTCATCAGTATGGCCCACGCGCAGTAGCATGGGGAGGTATTAAGCACAATGACCGAACTCTGCTGCATCTTTTGCGCGAGGTATTGTTAACATCACAACGGTATTGCACAGAGATTATTCTGAGTCGTGTCTGCCTGTTCACAGTGCGGTAAATTCCGACTGTCCGTGTTTTGACGACGGCTGAGTTGTCGGACAGACTGGAAGGTGAAGGTATTGGACCTATGCATTGTCTGAGTACTCCCTGGACCTAAACCGTACAGAGCTAACAAGAGATGCTTTCCGCAGACGTGTTTCTCAACGAACAGTCCCTCCCCTAACCGTGCAAGAACTGACAACCGCCTTGAGAGAGGAGTAGAAAAAATCCGCCAAGAACTCCTCAACAGTGCAAAACATGTATTAGTGCCCGAGGAGGTCGTTCATATTCCTTACTGAGAGTCCGATATCGAGTTTTATGTTGGAAGTCTGACCTTTGTCAAGCGTGAATGTTATTTATGTCTGTTATCTTGTTTCCCATATGTTGAAATCTGTCCTGTTTTCCGTTACAAATATACCAGTCCACCAGTATTTCTTACGTATTGTATTTCGTATCATCCATCACTGCATGTGATTATTCCTATCGAACAATTTCTTAGTTCCTTAGCAACTGTCAAGCAGTGTATCTGAAAGTGTGCATACGGAACGATCACATAAAACTAATTGTAGGAAAGAGAGATACCATACTTGCATTGAGTGGAAGGATTCTCAGGAAAATGTAGTCCAACCATGAAGGAGGCAGATAATAAAACCGTTGTTCCACCGATATTATTCCTCAGTCCACGGCACTTCAGTTAGGGTTGATAAGAGAAGATTCAACGAAGAGCGGCGTGTTTCGTCTTGGGCTCGTTTATGAAACGCGTGGGCATTGCGGAATACTCAACGAGTTCCAGTAAGTTACTGAAAGAGATGCGGTGTGCACAGTGGAGAGGTATACTGCTGAAATTCCTAGAGCGAGCGCACCAAGAAGAGTAGGGCAACACGTTGCTTCCCCTAACGTACGACAAGTAAATAAAACAAATTAGAGCGTGTACGATGCATTCATTACCCACAGTCGTTCTTCCCATGTATCACCATTCGCATCTGCAGTAGCAAAGAGGGAATAGACAGTTGTACGCGAAATACCCTCCACCACATACAGTAAAGTGGCTTCCGGAATATCGATGTAGATCTAAGGCAACTAAACTTGTTTGCCTCGTAGACCACGTGCCACTTTTTTCTGTTTTTCTCAGACACTCTGCGATTACATATCGAATTTTTACAAATTTACCAACTTAAAATGTGTTTTTAACAGCTTATGCACCGCTACTCACCTCTGGAAGGTTAACTGAACACTCATGGAATAAAAAACTTCAAAAAAGTTAGGTTTTGTACATTTACTGCTTAAAAATGACGTAAAATACGTTGTGGTAAAATTAATATGTAAATGCTTTTAATCGCAGGGATGAGTCTGATGGTTTATTTGGAGATTTTCAACATTTGGCTTGAGTTAGTTTCAACCATAAATCTCCTCTGGCACCTATTTCTGGTTCGTTTCTTTCTTCTTTTTTTTTTAAGATGACTGGAAACCGAGGTGAAGCACCTTCCAAAGAGGTATAAAGATGTAAAAGCTGTCAAACATACGAAAAAAACAATTTACTTGCTTTTGTTTGGTACTCCCAAAGCTTATATGGTGCATAACTACAGTCTGTTCACAAAGAGATGAACGAGGACTCCTTCGTTCTGGATCGCCAGAAGTCAACACAAATCGGTCGACTTCGGCCTGCTCTTGTTAGCGGTTCTAGGCGCTCAGTCCGGAACCGCGCGACTGCTACGGTCGCAGGTTCGAATCCTGCCTCGGGCATGGATGTGTGATGTCCTTAGGTTAGTTAGGTTTAAGTAGTTCTAAGTTCTAGGGGACTGATGACCATAGATGTTAAGTCCCATAGTGCTCAGAGCCATTTGAACCATTTGAACCTGGTCTTGTTTTCTGTCTGCTTACTGCGAGCCTCATGAATGTAAGTCACAGAACCTTGCGTATGTAGCCATTACTAACGATTATTGTGGCGCGTTGTGTTGCGTCGGTAATTAATAAACCTCCTGATGCATGATGAAACGGTTCCTGGCACACGTTGGCAGACCAGATATTCCTCGGAGAAGGGCAAGGGGTAGTACTTTACAGAATGGAGCTAGGAAGACAGTGATGTTGCTGAATGTTGCGTGCGGGAGAGCGGAAATAAAAGAGTTGTTCCACTCTTTCTCTTGGGCACTGAGACGAGCAGACCTGCCAGAAGAATTCGCGATTATGGTTGCAACATGCATAAAGGGGATCTACCCTTACGAGCCCCCTTTTTCATCTAATGCACCCCACTTGTTAGTTTCGTTGACGTGCACCCCACGCACGTTGGAGTCGACCCTCGGGTGTCGATATAGACCAGTTTAGACAACTTTGCGAATTACTGGTGTAGACGAAGGCGTAGCTGTGACAGGAGTCCACGTACTCACGACGTTCAGTTGCAGCAGAAAATTACTTTCCTTCAGCCTCACGTGTTCGGCTTGCTTTCTAATTACGTCAGTTTGCACGGTTTTAGCACACAAAGATATTTAGACATCGGTGCGTACACAGAACTTTTTGGCCACACTGTGAGTTATTGTCGTTGGCTGCTTCGCTTGTTGCAGCAAAGAGAGGAAAGAACCGGCTACGTGGACCAGCCGTCAGCCGCTGCCCGCAGGCGGCCTTGCTTACATACGGTGACAGTGGTGTAATGATGGCTCGCTCTGCAATTAGGAGCGGAGCAGGCCGGCCGCGCTGGCGCCATTAATTTGGGCGGCACGTGTGCGGCGCCAGCTCCGGGTCACGGCTCCCGGGAAAGCGGAATGATGAGCACACGTAATTCCGCTGCGCTGTGCCCGAGCCGCGTCGCGCCGCCATTCGCCCATCTGCCCCGCCCGGCGACAGCTCAGAGACGACACAAAACACTGCGCCACGGAAGCCCATATGGGCCGGCGTCCATGTGGTCTTTATAATTTCGCCGGTGTTGCGAAGAGCGGAAATACCTGCGGATGTGTTTCATCTGCTGCTTGGGCCTAGAACAGTAGTAACTATTCCATCATTTGCAAGCTAATGCCTCATTGTGCGAAGGCCATAGAAACATCCACAAGGGTCACTCCAAAAGAAATGCACACTATTTTTGTAAAAATACAGTTTTCATTCTGCATGTGTGAAAGTTTTTCAGTGTGTGGATACATCCAGTGTGCGATTTGCAGGGGAGGATGGGGGGGATTTCCCCCCCTCTGCATCAGACCATCCCCTCCTCTGGTTTTAGTTTATGCATCCCAACCTGGGATGTTTATTTCCCACGCACTGGAGTAAAACTTTACATATAATTTAAATTTGTGGAGCCGAACACTGAAAGATTTTAGTAAGTCTTACTATTAATACTACTAATATGTTTCAGTTTTCTAACATCAGAATAAGTAGAGCTTTTCACAAATGTGCCTCTACTTTTTGAATTCCTCTCGTATACCTGTATGTAGATGATTTTGTAAAGAAGCTTTACCTATAATGTACTTTTAAAGATATAACGAGGGATGGCTTTTCTGATAGTGCATACGCGTGAATAGTGAGTTTCGGCATTAACATCTATTTATAAATAGCTGTTTAACCATGCATAACGCCACGGTCCAAGCTAGTAACATATATAATTCTACTAACCCCCTAAGACATTTCCCCCCCCCCCACTGGTAAAAGCACAAATCGCACCCTGGATACATCCTTCCCGCTTGTTTTCATACTTAATTCAACCTGTTCCTGTGAGTGGCGCCGTCACAGCATGTCTTCAAGATGGCTGCTACACTTGACGTTCGTCAGAAGTAACGTGCTGTCATAGAATTCCTGTGCTGTGAAAACGAGATAGTGGGAAACATCCACAAGAGATTGAAAAAGGTGTATGGAGATGCTGCTGTCGATCGCAGTACAGTTAGTCGGTGGGCAAGCAGGTTACGTGATGAAAGCGGGCACGGCAATATTGACGATTTTCCTCGCAGCGGCAGGCCTCGTACTGCACGCACTCCAGACTATGTGTAGAGAGTTAACGAATTGGAGACTGCTGACAGACGCATCACAGTGAACGAATTGTCACGCTACGTTGGGATAGGGGAAGGAAGTGTCCGCAGAATACTGAAAGTGTTGGCGTTAAAAAAGGTTTGTACCACTTGGGTTCTCAGGATGTTGACAGTGGCTCACAAAGAAACAAGAAAAACGGTATGTAGCGAACTTTTGGAGCAGTACGAGAATTGTGGAGATGAATTTCTTGGAAGAATTGTGACAGGTTATGAAACATGGCTCCATCATTTTTCACTAGAGACGAAGAGGCAGTCAATGGAGTCGTATCATGCAAATTCACCCAAGAAAAAAAAATTCAAAACCACACCTTCTGCTGGAAAAGTTATGGCTACGGTGTTTTTCGATTCCGAAGGTCCCTTGTGGGCATCATGACAAGTGGAACCACCATAAATTCTGATGCATATGTGACGACACAGAAGAATCTTCAAGCTTGACTGAGTCCTGTTCGACCACATCGGCAAAAGCAGGATGTTTTGCTGTTGCACGACAATGCACGGCCATATGTCAGTCAAAAAACCATGGAATCGTTCACAAAAATCCGATGGACATCACTGAAACACCCGCCTTACAGTCCTGGTCTGGCTCCACGTGACTATCATCTCTTTGTGAAACTGTAAGACTCTCTTCGTGGAACAAGGTTTGAAGATGATGACTCCCTTGTGCACGCTGGCAAATAGTGGCTCCAACAGGTTGGTCCAGAATTTTACAGTGCTGGTATACAGGCGCTGGTTCCAAGAGGGCGTAAAGCAGTTGAGAGGGATGGAAATTATGTGGAGAAATGTAAATATTGTTCCTAAAAGATGTATCTACACTCTGTAAAACTTTCAATCATGTAGAATAAAAGATGGATTTAAAAAAAAAGTGTGCATTTCTTTTGGAGTGACTCTCGTATATATGCAGACTGAACAAGTGAATGAAAATTTGTACCAATGTCGGGATTCGAACATGGGTGTCCTGCTCACTAGGCAGATGCGTTAACCGCTATGCAATCCACGTACAGTGGCTTTGTACGACTGCACGGAATAACCTATGACGCCTCCCTCTTCAACCCAAATTCCCATTCTTGCATCAGTCCACTTGGTACTACTCCTAAACTCGAATAACATTGCAGAGGCTTTCCAACTGTATTGGAACAACACCTCTGCACCGAACGAAATGGGGGATCCTGCCCGCAACCCAGGCGTTGGTGCTTTAACCAAATGAAACTACATGATTCCAGAGACCTTTTCAAGTCTCTCACAACTATGGTGTTATATGTGCAAACTGAAGCGATGCTGTTCGAATTTAGGGGGAATATCAAGTGGGCTGAGGCGTGAATGAGGATTTGGATTGAGGAGGGAGGCATGCTAGGGTAGTCCGTGCAATCGTGCAAAGCCACTGTGCAGGGATGACGTAGTGATTGGTGCATCTGCCTAGTAAGTAAAAAACCCATGTTTGAATTCTGGCCTTGGTATAAATTTTCATTCATCGCTTCAGTCTGCATATACACTGAAGCGCCAAAGAAACTGGTATAGGCAAGCCTATTCAAATATAGAGATATGTAAACAGGCAGACTACGGCGCTGCGGCCTACAAGTGTATGGAGCAGTTGTTAGATTGGCAACTGCTGCTACAATGGCAGGTTATCTAGATTTAAGTGATTTTGAACGTGGTGTTATAGTCGGCGCACAAGCGATGGGACACAGCACCTCCGAGGTAACGATGAAGTGGGGATTTTCCCGTACGACCTTTACACGAGTCCACCGTGAATATCAGTAATCCGGTAACACACCAAATCTCCGACATCGCTGATGCCGAAAAAGATCCTGCAGGAACGGGACTAAAGAGAATCGTTCAATGTGGCACAAGTGCAACCCTTCCGCAAGTTGCTGCAGATTTCAGTGTCGGGCCATCAACAAGTATCAGCGTGCGAACCATTCAACGAAACATCATCCATATGGGTTTTCGGAGGCGAAGGTCCGCTCGTGTACCCTCAATGACTGCACGACACAAAGCTTTACGCCTCGCCTGGGCCCGTGAACGCCGACATTGGACTGTTGACAACTGGAAACGTTGCCTGGTCGGACGAGTTTCGTGTCAAACAGTATCCAGCGGATGGACGTGTACGGGTATGGAGACAACCTCATGAATCCATGGACCCTGCATGTCAAACTGGTGGAGGTTCGTTAACGGTGTGAGGCGTGTGCAGGTGGAGTGATATGGGACCCCTGATACGTCTAGACACGACTCTGACAAATGACACGTACGTAAGCATCCTGTCTGATCACCTGCATCCATTCTCATGTCCATTGTGCACTCCGACGGACTTGGGCAATTCCAGCAGGACAATGCGACACCCCACTCGTCCAGAATTGCTACAGAGCGGCTCCAGGAACACTCTTCTGAGTTTAAACACTTCCGCTGGCCACCAAACTCCCCAAACATGAACATTACTGACCATATTTGGGATGCCCTGCAACGTGCTGTTCGGAAGAGATCTCCACCCCCTCGTTCTCTTCCGCATTTGTGGACAGCCCTGCAGGACTCACGGCGTCAGTTCCCTCCGGCACTACTTCTGACATTAGTCGAGTCTATGTCACGTCGTGTTGCGGCACTTCTGTGTGCTCGCAGGTTCCCTACACGACATTAGGCACGTGTGCTAATTTTTTTGTCTCTTCAGTGTATGTACATCATAGAATTATATAGTTTCATTTGTTTGAGATATGAGTGGTTAGGTCGCCTATATGTACACTTCTGACAGTTAAAATTGCAACACCATGAATACGGCATGCAACAAACGTCTTAGTGGCATGAAGTGTACCACACGCATGACTGTGCAAATGAATGTCATTTGAGCTCAACCCTGCTTTGTTGGCAGGGAATGATCTCGCAGACTGCAATTATGATTCGGCATTAGTTATAGGATAGGTCACAACAAATGAAAATTTCATCTCATAGCAAGGCAATGACGAGAGAAAACATTGTCTTACCCTGTGCACCAATCATTGTAATACAGTTCGAGCACAAGGGATAGTAGACACCAGGGCGAATGTAGGTTTGGGCTGCTTCTGGAAGCGTGCTCAGATAGCGAAGTGGTTAAGGCGACCGACGCGACATGTGGGAAGTCCGGATTCGAGTCCCAGACCAGCACAAATTTTCATTTGTTCTGAAATATTCTCCAGCTGATGCGGAACTATAATGGCAATTCGCGAGTTCATGCTCTATTTAATGTGGCTGTTGATTGTCAACGCAGTGTGTTCGATACTGCACTACATGATGTAGAAAGGAATAACGCTATCTACATCCTACATTTGACGAAAGATTACATAGCCGATTCTTCTGCAGAAATCGTATGTAAATATTGGTATTTTGTGAGAAGATCGTATTATTTATCATGTAAGAAGGAGAAACTTCTATCAGCACGTGTCGGAATTCGACAGCGACAGTATTCCGGTCTGCTACGAATGCTGTTTATCTCTTCGCGAGATGGCTGCTCGCATTGGTTGATGGTCCAAAATGGCTGTAGTCAGGTTATCAATTGCCCCGGATGACTAGCGCCCGACGGGACAGACATTGTTCTCTACCCTGTGCAGGACCGTACAACTGCGTCACATATTTTACGCAAGAAAAAGGGGATCTTTTTAGCAAGAAAAAAGTACACACGAAAAGTGCGATGATGTCTGGATCACCGGGGACATTAGTTCGTTGACCTGCCTTTGATCAGCGTTCTGTTTGATTCAAGTTGCGGTTATTAGTGGTGAGATCTCCACATGCCTCCGGCTTAGGGAATGCATAGCTCTTACAATCTACTGCACTCTCTTTGGATGAGCATTTTCTTTCCACAGTAAATTCTTCCATTTCTCTGCTTTCCAGTTGACAAGAAATTTTATTTTGTGAATGGGTTTGATTCTTGTCCCATATGGGCTGGGGTGTCCATTCAATCCATTGACATCCATACCTATATTATACAATATTGTACAAACACGCCCTCTCTCAACTTATAGGAACTCAATTTGACTCTTGGAAATCACTATTTAAGATCTGATTCCTGATTATAACCTATTATATACATGTTTCGTGTTTGTTTCTTGTATGACTGTAATATCACTTGAGGGGTTACTGGGAAGAAGTATCACAGTCACTATTACCATCACTTTCCTACAGTATTTGGATAAATTTGATAAAAGCTTACAAAACATCAGGGGTAGGAACTTGTTTTGGCATTGTGGAATACCAGACTTTACTTCTATGTGTCAAGTAATACCCTACAAGACGGAAAAACCCTTCAGCTACGCCACTATAAAACTATGCACAGTGCAAGTCTGACTCTATCTCATTAATATTTTCTCGTTAATACCGAGACTGAAGCGGATATAATGGAATAAACTATCAACTACTCGAAATGCCACCCGCATAAATTAATTTAAAAAGGTTGTAGAGTCTGATTTCCACTGAAATTAAAAGTGTCCATTGTGATTACGCAGATTTATTGCCAAAAACCACAAGGGTGAAATTCGATTAGCAAACACAAATAACTCTAGTTACAAGGTGTAAACAGTGCTACGAATGCGGAGAGTCCCTACACAGTTTCCGCTTTGAATGTGGACAACACTTTCTGAGTATAATTCACTGGACTGACAGAGATTGCGAACGGCAAACTCCGCACTAATGCGCTGCATACACGTGGAACTTCGACTGCAGCTGTTTGCAGAGGAGCGCGCCTTACTTGGTGAGCAGCTCACCTCCGATACTCCTATAGTGGCGGAGCAGTGTAATGCTTACCGTGCACCATGTGGAGTCTGCAAAGCCGTGAACAGTTGTCACAGCTGCGACCTGAACGAACTACAATAGCCCCCAATTCTCGATACAGGACACAGAACTCTGCCTTCAGACCAGACGCCACTGTGATGCCACATGAACCAAGACTCATAAAATTCACTTACACAGCCGTCTGATTACAAGTATCACTCTCGAAGCTGGATCATCATCGTCCTCTATCTGCGCCTTCCAGCTACCCTCTCCTAAAGCATACGCTCCACGTACAAGTCCTTCAAAAAGCATAATCCAACAATGGCAGCGCGTGTGCAGCGTTTTTTCTGCCAATAGCATATTTTCTAATACTCGGTACTGCCTCCCTCCAGCAGGTAGACAGAGCTCTTTTCGCCAGTACTTTTTCTGTTGCGGCATTAGATAGGCGCTCTCTGGTACACGCCTCAACGTCACAGTCAGGTCGTCAATCAAGACATAGATTCACCATTTGCGTGGGAACATTGGTATGGGAGCCAACACGTCCATTAAAAAAAATACAGCAATACTCGGAAGGCCAGTGCGGTGGACGTTAACAAGCACAGATCCATTACAGCAACGATACCTAAATGTTTTCTTTCACAGTGCGATAACGGCGTTCTCAGGAAGGTCCATGGCAAACACATTGTCAGGGCTACCTGTGAAAGCCGAGCCATGCTCTCTCCTCTGCAGGAATCAACTACAAGTGTGCGCCGTGCCAACGCTATTCTGCGAAGGAGCCGCAAAACTCAGCTGCTGCTCTTCGCAGAGAATTGCCCCGTGTCCTAACAAGCGCGTATCCCTGTGGGACACAGGCAAACCTCCTACTGCTAAGGCCCACCTGCGACTCTCATAGAGGGATATTGTGACCATGACTCCTCGCCAGTCGCCCCAGTGTAGCTGAGCTGTCTTTTGCAATCTCCAAATTTCCAGGAATAAAGTGACTGTTCTGCTTTCTATGCAGCTGTCTATGAGTAACATCTGCTTCCATCAAGAGCACAATTCCTTCACTTCAAAATACTGCATGCAAAATTACATTACCACCAACACCGTGCCTAACCTCTGTTGGTTAGTACACTGTGCCTCCTTAACGTTGCACGAGTTGCCTCATCTGTATACCGTCCATAATTGTGATCGTCAGGTAAAAGAGAGACAAGCCCAAAGTACTAGCACTAGGTTAGTTAGGTTTAAGTAGTTCTAAGTCTAGGGGACTGATGACCTCAGATGTTAAGTCTCATAGTGCTTGGAGCCATTCGAACCAAAATTTTTGATGATTATTGATGTGTGGTTGTTTGTGCTGCAAAAGATATTTCTTGAATATGGCGACGTTGTAACGTACCTTGTGTCAATATAACTGCTTTCTACCGAGATTTCCCTCCTTTTCCTTAAGCAGATGTTTATATGTGCTAACAGCCCGCAACAAGCAATGTTATGTTCCCATTCCCCGTTTAGCTGTGCTACTCTGCAAATGTCTCCCACCTTCCCCAGCACTGCCGTTTTTTCCTTTAGTGTTATACGATTTTTACCATTAAAGGGGTAAGTGCGGGTTAGTAGAAACTGGCAACTGGCGTTAGTATAATCGTCACTCTCTTTAGATCTTCCCATTATCAAATATTCAATTAATAGCCTTCTAGTTACACTCAAGGAAATTATTCTACACTGCAAGAACAAAATGGAACATTCAAAAGATTGTGTTCGATGGCACCAGGGCGTAATACGAGGGCTATCCACAAAGTACATTACGTTTTGGAATTAAAAATAAATAAAGTATTGGAAATTTTTTTTCTTATATACAGATGAAAGCCACACTTGAGTACTACTTTTCTACATAGTTGCCATTTAAATTAAGGCACTTATCGTAGCGATGGACGAGGTTGGAAATTCCTTCGTCGTAAAATTCGGCCGCCTGCGCCTTCAACCACGTGGTTACCTCTCCTTGAAGCTGTGCATCGTCATCAAAACGCTGCGTAGCCAACCAATTCTTCATTGCTGGGAGTAAGTGTAAGTCGCTCGGTGCCAGGTCGGGACTGTACGGCGGATGAGGAAACAACTCCCACTTAAAAAATTCGAGAACTTCACGAGTGGCATTTGCCGTGTGGGCCCGGGCGTTGTCGTGAATCAGCAAGATCTTTGAGCCCAACTTGTATTGCTCTTCTGAGGTTGTGCAGAGTTTGGCAATACCTTTGAGAGTTTATTGTAGTGCCTCTTTCCAGGAAATCCACAAAAATCACACCTTTTCTGTTCCAAAAGACAGCCGCCATCACCTTCCTTGCCGACATTGTCTGCATGCATTTCTTGGGTTTTTGGGGGTAATTTGTGTGCCCCCACTGCATTGACTGCAATTTTGTCTCGCAGTTCACATGCTTAACCCATGTTTCGTCACCAGTAACGATGCGATCGAGTAATGAGTCGCCATCTTTCTCGTAAGCGTCCAAAAACGTTAACGCTGCAGCCATTCGCTGATTTTTGTGAATCTCTGTCAAGATTTTTGGTATCCATCTTGCACAAAACTTGTGGTAACCAAGCTTTTCGGTAATGATTTCGTGCAACAAACTTCGTGAAATTTGTCGAAAACTCATAGAGAGTTCCGTTATTGCGAAATTACGGTTTTCACGGACCGCGGCATCGACTTTTTCGACAAGCTGGGTCTTCCGCTTCGCTCTTCGTCGTGAACGTTAGTTCGGCCATTTTTAAATTTTATGACCCATTGACGCACTCCACCTTCAGTGGTTATGTTGTCCACATACACTTCACAAAGCTGCCGATAGATTTCTATCGGTGCACAGTTTTTTGCAGTCAGAAACCTTATTACAGCAAGCACTTCACAATTCGCGGCATTTTCAATTAACGCTGACATTTCAAACTGTCACAGTAACTCAGCGGAGTACACCACGAACCTCTCACTAGCACGGCAGCATGCCGACTGAGCGGCGGAATGCCATGACACCAAGATGACCGCGCTAGCCCCGCCCCTAACGGACACAAACGAAAACGTAATGTACTTTGTGGATAGCCCTCGTAAATGCATACTGAGCAATTTCAGTGTTTGTAATTCATTTGTCAGGGCGACTGTCGGTCAGAAGGTGCTCATGAGACCTGTCTGTGCACATTATGTTTTGACTCCGCAGTGAGTAATTGTGCTGAGTTTAGAGGTGAACAGTATTTGCAACATTCGTTCTAGGGTACCCCACCGACGAGTACGTATTCCTATTGAAAAGGTTCAGCCATTTGTATGGGGTCTCATTGTGGGCCTGCGGGAAGCTGGATGGGTGTATCGACGGATTGCTGTACTTGTTGGGCACAATGTCTCAGCAGCATGTCGCTGCTTTCAACAGTGGTCTGTTGAACAAATCCTCATCTGCAGACCAGGTTCTGGACACCCGCTTAGTACAGATGCACGTCCAGATCAACGTATTGTGGGATGAAATCATGGCACATGTTGCACCTGCGGTGTCATCAGGGATTGCTGGGGACGATCTGCTAGCAGCGGGATTTAGATCACATGCGTCTCTGGCCGAGCTATCTCTGACACCATGACCACCAATCATAACTACTCTGGTGTCGTAAAACAGTTGACTGGCGCTCTGTTGTCTTCAGTGATGAGAGTAGGTTCTGTCAGTATACGTACACGTGTATGGTGTCGATCTGGTGAGCTGCCTCTTACAGAGCGCACTCGCCCACGACGCACATATCCCGCCCATGCTTCATAGTGTGAGGGGCCATCAGTTACAATTCACGGTCACTTTTGTTGTTTCTGCAGGGTAAAGTAACAAGTGCCCGCTGCATACTATTTCTTCGACAGGATAGTGATGCGCTTTTTCAGCAGGAGAACGCACATCCACATATGGCTACTGTGACGGAAGGTGCTCTTCGTTGTGTACAACCACCCTGGCCAGTAAGATTACCAGATTTCTCGCCAGCTGAACTCGTATGAGACGTGATGAAATGGGAGTTTACTCGTTCTGCAGGGCTGCAATAACCATTGCTCGACTGCAACAAAAGACGGAAGATGCTTGGAACAAACCTGTCGCAAGATGCCATTCTATTTCTTTATGGTCGTTTGGGTGCTAGAATACACGCCTGCATATTGATGCGACTGTTTGAGCATACTTTGCAGTGGCATCAGTGTTTCATTTGGTCTGAATCTGTTATCGTAGGTATTCTCTTACAATGATGAACTACCTGTCGCCTCACTTGTCAATAAAGGGATTTTGTGCTTGAGGGTGATGCATTTTTTTTTCCAGCAGTGTACTGCTAATAGATTTTGCAAATTACCCCAACTGCACGCACATATGCATGGCACGGACGATTTCTGTAAGGAAGACTCCACACAGTTCAAGGTTATTAGCTAAATTTTTTACAAGGAGCGTACAGTAAGTAATGCAACACATTTTTACTGTCGACCAGTATCTATTGAAAAGATGGAGCATTTGTTGTGGAACATCGTGCAATATTCTCGCTTCAGCCCCTATAGTTTCATGAAGTTCCGATAGGTGACGGCGCCATACGTAGCCTTTGACACGGGGTCTGTAACGGAGGTGCGATCCAAGCAGAGAGAAGTCATTGAGTTTCTTTTGGTGGAAAACCAGAGCATCGTAGATATTTACAGGAGCTTGTAGAATGTCTACGGAGATTTGATAGTGAATAAATGCGTCTCTCATGATCGCAACGAGATCGCACAAACTTCTCCGATCTCCAGCGTGCCGGCTGGCCTCATACAGCTGTGATTCCTGCAGTGTTCGCAATGTGCAGCCAGTCTCGTTCGAAGTGATCGATGGATCACAATCAAACACTTCGCTGCACAACAGAATGCCTCTGTTGGCAGTAGTGACTCACATGTCCACCAGTTGAGGTGCCTTAAAGAGGGACGGAGGATCATCTGCGCGGAATTCTTTGCGCGTTACGAGGTGGGAAACAGTACAGGAGTGAAGGAGAGGCTACTGATGCAGCAGGTCATTGGCTCCGAAGTCGACCAGTAGAGAGGTACGATGCGGGTATACAGGCCCTGCCAGTAATGCGGCGTAAGGCTGTCACACTGAATGGAGATTATGTTGAGAAACAGGGTTTTGTAGCCAGAAGAGTGAGGACTACATCTACGTCTATGTGATTACTCTACTGTTCACAATAAAGTTCCTGGCAAAGGGTTCAGTGAACTACCTTCAAGCTGTCTCTCTACCGTTCCACCCTCGAACGGCGCGCGGGAAAAACGAAACCTTAAATTTTTCTGTGCGAGTCCTGATTTCTCTTATTTTATTGTGATGATCATTTCTCCCTACGTAGTTGGGTGCCAACAGAATGTTTTCGCAATCGGATGAGAAAATTGGTGATTGAAATTTCTTGAGAAGATCCTGTCGCAATGAGAAACGCCTTTGTTTTTATGTATGCCACTCCAGTTCACGTATCATGTCTGTGGCACTAATTCCCCTACTTCGCGATAATACAAAACGAGCTGCCCTTCTCTGTACTTTTTCGATGTCATCCGTCAGTCCCATCTGATGTGGATCCCACACCGCACAGCAATACTCCAGAATAGGTAGACAAGCGTGGTGTAAGCAGTCTCTTTAGTAGACATGTTGCACCTTTTAAGTGTCCTGCCAATGAATCGCGGTCCTTGGTTGGCTCTACCTATAACATTATCTATGTGATCGTTCTAATTTAGGGTATTTGTAATTGTAATCCCTAAGTATTTAGTTGAATTTACAGCCTTCAGATTTGTGTGACTTATCGCATAACCGAAATTTAGCGTATTTCTTTTAGTACTCATGTGAATAACTTCACACTTTTCTTTATTCAGGGTCACTTGCCACTTTTCGCACCATACAGATATCTTATATAAATCATTTTGCAATTCGATGACTTTACAAACAATCTATGACGGCCACTGAGAATGTCTCCTATGTCGTTAATATAGATCTGGAACAATAGAGGGCCTAAACACTTCCTTGGGGAACGCCGGATATTATTTCTGTTTTACTCGATGACTGTCCGTCTATTACTACGAAGTGTGACCTTTCTGACAGGAAATCACGAATCCAGTCGCACAAATGAGGCAATATTCCACAGGCACGCAGTTTGACTAGAACACGCTTCTGAGGAACGGTGTCGAAACCCGTCTGGAAATCTAAAAATATGGAATCAATTTGACATCCCCTGTCGATAGCACTCATTACTTCACGAGTATAAAGAGCTAGTTGTGTTTCGCAAGAACGATATTTTCTGAATGTATGCTGGCAACGTGGCAATAAATCGTTTTCTTCGAGGTACTTCATAATATTCGAATACAGTATATGTTCCAAAACCCTACTGCAAATCGACGTTAGTGATATGGGCCTGTAATTCAACGTATTACTCCTACTACCCTTTTTGGGTATTGGTGTGACTTGAGCAATTTTCCAGTCTTTAGGTACGGATCTTTCTCTGAGCGTGCGGCTCTATATAATTACTAAATATGGAACTATTATATCACCATACTCTGAGAGGAACCTGACTGGTATACAATCTGGACTTTTATTAAGTGATTTAAGCTGCTTTTTGTGACACCGAGGTTATCTATTTCTATGTTTCTCATCTTGGTAGTTGTTCTTGATTGGAATTCAGGAATATTTACTTCGTCTTCTTTGCTGAAGGAGGTTCAGAAAATCGTGTTCAATAACTCTGCTTTAGTGGCACTTTCGTCAATGACTTCACCGTTGTTATCGCGCAGTGAAGGTATTGATTGCGTCTTGCCACTGGTGTACTTTATGTATGACTAGAATCTCTTTGGGTTTTCTGCCAGATTTCGGGACAGAGTTTCGTTGTGGAAATTATTGAGAGCATCTCGCAGTGAAGTACGCGCTATATTTCGAGCTTCTGAAAGACTTTGATAGTCTTGGGGATTTTGCGTTCTTTTAAATTTGGCATGTTTTTTCCGCTGCTTCTGCAACAGCGATCTGACCCGTTTTGTGTACCATGGTGAATCAGTACCATCACTTATTAATACATGTGGTATATACATCTCTCAATTGCTGTTGATACTATCTCTTTGAGATCATTCCACAACTTTTCTACGCTTACGTAATCAGATCTGAAGGAGTGCAGACGGTCTCTTAAAAAGGCGTTAAGAGCATTTTTATCAGCTTTTTTAACTAGATATACTTTACGTTTCTTTTTTATGGTAGTAGGAGTTACGGTATTCAGCCTAGCAGCAACTGCCTTGTGGTCGCTAATCCCTGTATTCGTCACGATAATCACTATTTGTCCAGGATTATTTCTTGCTAAGAGGTCAAGTATGCCTTCGCAACCATTTACGCTTCGAGTGGGCTCATGAACTAATTGTTCAAAATAATTTTCTGAGAAAGCATTCAGTACAATTTCGGATGACGTTTCATGCCTGCCACCGGCTTTAAACGTATAATTTTTCCCGCATATCGAGAGTAGACTAAAGTCACCACCGACTATAATTGTATGAGTGGGGTACCTATTTGAAACGAGACTCAAGTTTTTTTTTTTTGAACTGTTCAGCAACTATATCTTCTGAGTCGCGGAGTCTGTAAAACGATCCAATTAATAGTTTAGTCCGATTGTCAAGTATAACTTTTTTTACCCACACTATTTCGCAGGAAGTATCTACTTCAATTTCACTACAAGGCAAACTACTTCTGACAGCAATAAAGGTGTATTGAAATCCTGAATAAAACCGACATGTTTTCAGAAAAAAAATGTGTTGCGTTACGTATCGAATGCCGCTCGTATAATAATTTTTTGGGGGTAAATAAATAAGCATCCATGGTCTAGCAATAGCAACTTTGATTACCAACCAAAATGTTATCGGTCCTGAGTTCGAACCCGTCCACCACTTAAATAATGAATAAAAATCATCAGCATTGGCGGCCGAAGACTTTCGGCTTAAGAAGTTAGCCTCGTTCTGCCAACAGCCTTGTCAAAGAGGACGGAGGAACGGACACAAGTTCAGGGTACTCTCTTGTCCCAAGGTTGGGAAACTGCCCCTACAGGCGGAAGAACCAGCACTGACCAAAGGCATGAGGATGAAGAGGAAATGGGAACCACTGCATTAAAGACACATAACGTTCGTCCACAAGGCAAGTGACCTGTAATTGAGAAACTGTCATGATAATCTCTCCATTGGCTAAAGTTTCCGAAATAGTCCAATATTCGGATCTCCGGGAGAGGACTGCCAAGGGGGAGGTGATTATGAAAAAAAGTAATGAATAACTAACGAATGGATGACGCCCTACGGGTGCGGGCGTGGAATGTCAGAAGTTTGAACGTGGTAGGTAAAGCTAGAAAATCTGAAAACAGAAATGCAAAAGTTCAATCTAGACATATTGGGGGTCAGTGAAGCGAAATGGAAAGAAGACAAGGATTTATGGTCAAATGAGTATAGGGTAATATCAACAGCAGCTGAAAAAGTTATAACGGACACAGGCTTCGTTATGAATAGGAAGGTAGGGCGGAAAGTGTGGTACTGTGAATAGTTCAGTTACAGAGTTGTTCTTATCAGAACTGGCAGCGAACCAACACCGGCAACGATAGTTCAGATGTACGCGCCGACGTCGCAAGCTGAAGATGAAGAGGTAGGGAAAGTGTGAGGATACTGAACGGCTAGTTCAGTACGGAAAGGCAGATGAAAATCTGATAGTTATGGGGACTGGAATGGGGTTGTAGGGAAAGGAGTAGAAGAAAGTGGTACGGGAGAATATGGGTTTCGTAGTAGGAATGAGAAACGAGAAAGTCCTTGAAAGACAGGGCTGTAGTCTTTCGCCCCTACTGTTCAATCTGTCGCGACTTCTACGGTCGCAGGTTCGAATTCTGCCTCGGGCATGGATGTGTGTAATGTCCTTAGATTAGTTAGGTTGAAGTAGTTCTCAGTCTAGGGGACTGATGACCTAAGATGTAAAGTCCCATAGTGCTCAGAGCCATTTGAACCATTTTGTTCAATCTGTACCTCGAAGAAGCAATGATGGAAATAACAAAAAGGTTTAGGAGTGGAACTGAAATTCAAGGTGAAAGGATATGAATGATACGATTGGCTGATGACATTGTATGGTAATGAAACGTGGACTGTGGGAAAACTGGAGTAGAAGAGAACGGAAGCATTCGAGACGTGGTGCTACAGACGAATGTTTGAAAATCAGGTGGAATGATAAGGTAAGGAATTAGGAGCGTCTGCTCAGAATCGGGGAGGAACATATAGAAAACACTGAGAAGAAGATGGGACGGGATGATAGAACACCTGGTATGACATCAGGGAATAACTTTTACGTTCTAGAGGGAACTGCAGACCGTAAAAACTGTTGAGGAAGACACAGATTGGAATACATTCAGCAAATAATAGAGGACGTAGGTTGCAAGTGCTACTCTAAGATTAAGAGGTTAGCACAGGAGAGGAATTCGTGGCGGGACGCATCAAGCCAGCCAGAAGAGAGGAGACTAAAAAAAAAAAAAAAAAAATCTTGCACCTAATTCTTTAAGCTGATGTTTGCTATACTGTGTTCCGCCGCACTTTTTATTGCGAACTAAAATGCCTGGAAACAACATTGAACAATGGAACAATTCGAAACATTGCAATGTTTAGGTAAAATACACTAGTGGCCATTAAAATTGCTACACCACGAAGATGACGTGCTACAGACGCGAAATGTAACCGACAGGAAGAAGATGCTGTGATATGCAAATGATTAGCTTTTCAGAGCATTCACACAAGGTTGGCGCCGGTGGCGACACCTACAACGTGCTGACATGAGGAAAGTTTCCATCCGATTTCTCATACACAAACAGCAGTGGACAGACGTTGCCTGGTGAAACGTTATTGTGATGCCTCGTGTAAGGAGGAGAAATGCGTACCATCACGTTTCCGATTTTGATAAAGGTCGGATTGTAACCTATTGCGATTGCGCTTTATCGTATCGCGACATTGCTGCTCGCGTTGGTCGTGATCCAATGACTGTTAGCAGAATATGGAATCGGTGGGTTCAGGAGGGTAATACGGAACGCCGTGCTGGATCCCAACGGCCTCGTATCACTAGCAGTCGAGATGACAGGCATCTTATCCGCGTGGCTGTAACGGATCGTGCAGCCACGTATCGATCCCTGAATCAACAGATGGGGACGTTTGCAAGACAACAACCATCTGCACGAACAGTTCGACGACGTTTGCAGCAGCATGGACTATCAGCTCGGAGACCATGGCTACTGTTACCCTTGACGCTGCATCACAGAGAGGAGCGCCTGCGATCCTGTACTCAACGACGACCCTGGGTGCACGAATGGCAAAACGTCATTTTTTGGGATGAATCCGGGTTCTGTTTACAGCATCATGATGGTCGCATCCGTGTTTGGCGACATCGCGGTGAACGCACATTGGAAGCGTGTATTCGTCATCGCCATACTGGCGTCTCAAGGGCATGATGGTATGGGGTGCCATTGGTTACACGTCTCGGTCACCTCTTGTTCGCAATGACGGCACTTTGAACAGTGGACGTTACATTTCAGATGTGTTACGACCCGTGGCTCTACCCTTCATTCGTTCCCTGTGAAACCCTGCATTTCAGCAGGATAATGCACGACCGCATGTTGCAGGTCCTGTACGGGCCTTTCTGGATGCAGAAAATGTTCGACTGCTGTTCTGGCCAGCACATAGTCCAGATCTCTCACCAACTGAAAACGTCTGGTCAATGGTGGCCGAGTAACTGGCTCGTTATAGTACTCCAGTCACTACTCTTGACAAACTGTGGTGTCGTGTTGAAGCTGCATGGGCAGCTGTACCTATAGACGCCATCCAAGCTTTGTTTGACTCAATGCCCAGGCGTATCAAGGCCGTTACTACTGCCAGAGGTGGTTGTTCTGGGTACTGATTTCTCAGGATCTATGCACCCAAATTACGTGAAAATGTAATCACATGTCAGTTCTAGAATAATATATTTGTCCAATGAATACGCGTTTATCATCTGCATTTCTTCTTGGTGTAGTAATTTTAATGGCCAGTAGTGTACTATGCAACAGCCTAAATAATGACGTCAGAACAGGGTTAGAGGCTGTCTCTGGCTGAATGTGAGCTCGAACTCCTAACCACAGCGTCATCTCCTTCGACAATCGAGGTGGGCAGAGAGCGACATTGAGATTTGGGAAGTACTACCTCAACTTGGGATTGGACGCAGGCAAACCAATGACTGGCGCCGAGCAGTTGTGGTGGATGGGTGACCCCCCGCTAGCCGTCTCGGCTGGTCGCGCCTGCCCAGCGCGGAGCAGCTGCTGGTGCTGGGGAGTGGATGTGCAGCCAGTATTAAGCCGTGGAGGGCGCCGAGCAGCTGGCTGGCTGGCTGCGAGTAATGGCCCGTGCGCCGTTAACCCCCGCTTCATTAGCTCGGCCGAGGCGAGCCCCGAGCCCTGCGGCAGCGCCGGCCGGAGTCGACTTCACCCTACTCGGAGGTGCGCGCCCACAGCGTTCCCAACTCCGCCCACGTATAGGTCACTGTAGTCTACACTTACCACGTCAATTCTAACGTTGACCCGTCCATATCGACATGCGAGGGTGATACCGAAAGTAAGGAACGTTTCATTCAAGACTATATTGGCATGCGTTGCAATGCCTCTTTTTCTTTCGAAGAATGCACACGTAGAGGAAAGGTGCCTAATATGAGACACACTTTTGTAAACCCATTTGAAAGACCTAAAAGCAAATGCAATTGTATTTTTTAGGATGGTAATAAGATCTTGCATTATTTAATTTTATCATACAATTATCGTATCTGCAATAATAAACAATCTTTCAGAGTAGTTATTAAATCTTCACAAACAAGGCATTTCGTAGAAATGAGATCAAGGTTTTCTAATATGAGACAGTAATAATATTTTGCTGTAATTATTTTATTACATAATAATGACATATGAAAATAAAATTTTTACATGTTCATTCATTTCTGTTATTCTTTACTCATTTCACACTACTTAGGTTTATATTTACGGCATTCGGGGCAAACAAAATTGTCTTCTGTGACACCGCAATCATCGTGAGCCTAGCGATAACATTTCTTGCACTGTGCCCACTTCTCCCCGTGTTTGCCTTCAGAAAAGCGCCCAGTACAGAACAGACATTCTGCGTCATCGTCATCACTGCTGCCTGAATCCCCACTGTCATCAAGATGGACATCGGATGCCGAGTCACTAGACGGTTCTTCTGCTTTAGGTTTACGATTGGAAGATTTTCCACTCTTCTCCACAAATAACTTTCTCGATGCATTCTTAGCTTCAGCCTCTGATTTCTTCAGTTTAGATTCTTGCAATTGCTTCACATAAGGAGTTGAAGTTAGTAACGCAGCAGAGCACGAACGCGATGTTTGACCTATTTGAGTAACTCCAGGTGGTTTTGCGATGTGTGGGAGAGGTCTGATGTCTGCCGGGCTGACAGCTTGACCATCACCATCAGTAGTTTCATTTTCGCTTTTGGCATCTCTTTCTTGAATAGCGTCAGCATGGCGATGAATTGAAAATTTATGGTCCCTAAAGATGTTTCTGATGCATGGGAAGAGACCTGTTTTTCTGAAGGCATTCACAGATGCTTCCATTGTTGCTGCTCGGTTGTAAGCTGCCCCAAATAACTTGGCTATTAATAATGGGGTTATAAATCCGACGTCAAGTGGCTGCATTTTATGCGTTGAGTGAGGTGGAAGACATACAACACGAACATTGTTTTCACGTGCTTTATCTAACACATCGAGATTCTTTGTGTGGGAATAATGCCCATCAAGAATCAAAATGACAGGGTCATTTGAAGATGGCTTTACATGACTCACAAAATGGCCAAACCACTTTTAAAAATGTAAGTTTGTATCCAGCCACTTGGATGAGAAGCTGATATCGATCCTGCAGGTGCACCGTCCATCAAGTTCCAGAAAACATTCCAATTTCTGATCATAAGACTACTCAAAGTAATCCCTGTTTATCATAATTTAATCGAATTAAAATAAACGCAGTTGCCAAAATTTTACTACAATAAATGATGAAATATTGTTATCTTATGATAGTATTGCGTAAATTACACATAAAAAATCGTGAGAGAACCAGTTCCCCCAATATGCGATAGGTATCGTAATATGCGACACTGTCGCGTATTTGGATCCCCTACTATCCCATATTAGGAATTTCGCCATCTTACACAAAAAATCACGTACTTCCTAACAACGTTCGTTGGAAAATGAACGTAATTGTCAATAATTATAGGTAATAGCGTTACAAATAACAACAATAAAAGATTGCAGTAATATCCACTCACCTCTAAGCTGACATATTGTCTCAACACCGATGTCGCAAAAACTCCAAACACAAGAAATTTTGTATCAACCTCTACGTACTTTGTCCGACTCAACTATGGCTTCCTACTCGCTGTGTCGTCGTCTGGCACACAATAGACGTGTTTAAGAGACTTTCCACCAGAGTGCAACCCATAACATGAGCACAGTTGGGGTGTCTCATATTAGGGAACTATCGCATAATAGGCACCTTTCCTCTATACAAAGCAGACATATTTATATGTACAAAATAAATTAGTGACAATCACTTTTTGTGCATTAAATTAAATCTGAAAACGTTTTTCAAGTGCTTTGGGGCCTATAATATTTTTGGCCCTTCCGTCTTCTGCAAAAACAAATAAGTTTTTCGGCTGTCCCATTTGTGAGCATTCAGTATATATAACGTATCCCAAAATAACACCGACAAACTTGAGGCACACGTTATTTACGGCAAAACAATAGAAGAACTGTCTAATAAGCGATGGTCTAAAGCGCATACCTTAAGAGAGATGAGCATTTGTTCACCTTCTATACTATGAAACACATCTCTTCTACTCCCAGCTCTTTGGTTTTCATATTTTGGGAGGAGGTAGTATGGATCAAAACAAGAAAAAATGTCTAGTAAACATGGCCGCTAAAATGCTACCTTAAGAGCTATGACCGCTTGTTCATTAGAAGAGATGTGTTTCAAGCTAGCGAAGGTGAAAGAGTGCTCGTAGCTTTCAAAGTAAGCATTTTAGATCCCAAGTTTACTAGATATTTTTTTCTTCACTTGGCCAATACTTTCTTCTCGCAAAATATAGAGAGCAAATACCTCGCAGTAGAACAGATATGTTTCATATTATTGAAGGAACATAGAAACCTGTCCCTCAGGTTTGTCGGTGCTAGGTGAGTAAAACTGGGTTGCTATGAATTTTATTATTCTTTTTTTATTACCGCTAGTTTAAAAGTTCAATTTAAGTTACTATGATCAATTTATTCAAAATATTAACCCACTCTTACAACCACTTTACTAGTCCCCCTTTTCTTTCCCTGTCAGCACTGCATCCACTGAGAGAATCTTCTCCACCTGCAGGCTTGTACGCTCAAAATTAAGAAATTATTTAGGAGGGAAAACACTAGAGAAATTAGCGAAAATCTATAAATATCTGCACGCTTCAAAAACTAGTGAATTGTACTTGACAGTCATTACGATTCTGCTTCAAGTTAAAAGTTTTTTACTTGAAATGTAAATGTTATTTAGCTGTGTTTCTTATTAAGCAAGAGATGTTGAAACACCATATTATTAAAATAAATTTTTGTTACAGTTTCCGTCACTAAATATGATGGCTCTTTATAATTTGTGTAAGATTTTATATGTTAATTAAATTTTAATAATCAAGTATAGTTGAGTTTTAGGCGTTTTTAAACACATAGTTTTTTGGGTCATGTTAAATTAAACAGCCGCCGATGCAGATCTCCATACTACACTATCCTGTGCAAGCCTCTTCACCTCTGAATAACTACTGCAGCCCACACCCATGTGAAACTGCTTACTGTACTCGTCTCTTTGTCTCTCTATGCAACTTTTACCTCCCACACTTCCCTTTAATACTAAACCGACGATTCTTTGATCACGAGCAACTTATCTCTACTCTTAGTCAAGTTATAAGATGAATTCCTTTTCTCCCCAATTCTGTTCCGTACCACCTCAAGATGCTAGTTACCAGACGTCTTTATATTTCACATACGGTTAACATGTTCCACACATACATCGTTTCGAGAAAAACGACTGTTGGTGGCAACAGTCTGATTTTCCGTTGTTGTACACCATGCGACTCTAAAGAGGGTGTTAAATATTTCTGTGGTATTGAGCTGTGTGGCATAATCTTTGGCCCCGATGCATTACTCGGTTGATGCACTGAGTACCACAAACGAGAGATTGCGCTTCATACTTTTAAAGTATTCCAAGTCAGCTAATAACAGGAAAGGAATACCAACAAGTTTATTCATGTCACCCTTACTCATCGTCACCCCTCCTCATCGCCACTCCCAACCATAGCGGCAGTAGGAGTATTATACTCCCACGGTGTTTTTATGCAAATAATGAGTCATGTATCAAAACTTCATCGTATTTGGATGAATTTTATAGGAACGCACAGAAGGGGAATAAACAAATATTAATTTTTATACACTAGGTAGTGAAAGAAAGCTTGTTATGCAACACATTTTCTTATCTTAGTGGTTTTTCTTCATAGTCGCTGTTTTATTATGCCGTCTGCGTGCGTAGTTGCCGCCAAGTTGTTGAAACAATTAACGTAGTCATTCAATTCTGGTCATCTTCATTGCGCTTTGGGTAAAAAAAGAATCTTTCAGCACGGCAAAAAGATGGTAATAGCCCAGGGTAAAGTCGAGACTGTAAGCCGGATGTTCAAAAAACATCGCACTTAAACTGCCGAAGCAAACCCTTCGTTAACGCAGCCGCTGGACAACAATCTACGCCGTTTTTGAACGGCGGGGCGCAATCGATGAAGGCTCTCACTGTAGATCGCTGAATTTATGGTTTTTCCTTTAGACGAGCAGGACGCCCTTTCGATCTCAAAACACTGTGGCGCTAACCTTTTTTGGTACTCAAATTTATTTCGTTTATTTTTTGATTTGTTTGTGATCGTGAATGATGCCAGTCCATTGACTGATGCTTTGATTCTGGTCTCCTATGCGAAACCCGCGTCTCGTCAGCAGTAACGGTGTGGTTTAAAAACTCCTCGCCGACCTTCTAGTACCGAGTGAGAAATCTCAGTGCATCTCCAGTTTATTGTTTTTTGTCTTCGTCTGTCACATGTCGAGGAACTGACAAGACGTACACTTGGGGTTCGCAGGAGACTTTCTGTGAAGTTTGGAAAGTAGGAGACGAGGTACTGGCGGAATTGAAGCTGTGAGGACGGGGCGTGAGTCGTGCTTGGGTAGCTCAGTTGGTAGAGCACTTGCCCGCGAAAGGCAAAGGTGTCCAGTTCGAGTCTCGGTCCGGCACACAGTTTTAATCTGCCAGGAAGTTTCAAGACATACACTTTTCTATAGCCAGAACACTACTAACAATTCGATAAGGAACTTATGGTGAAATTGCAGAAATGCAAAAATTCAGTCCATCAGTTTTAATTACCTAACCTGTTGAATGTTTTCCTCAATCTGCAGTTCGTCACTCACAACTGAAGATCTTCATCATGACTATTCGTTGGTACAACATTTTCGAACTGATGCTACATTCATCGCATTTCCATAAAATACGACTACCTGTCTGTAAGTTTCGTTAGGGTGGATTTTTTTTTGGGTTCAGAAACCGTATTACACTAAGAACCTGACACTTGACGGGGTCATTAATATTGTAGTACATTTTAAAATCGCACAGATAAACAGTAACAACCGTTCTTGCTCGCTGTCGGCGTTATACTGGCCCCAACCTCTCCGGAAGACTAAGACACGTTGGCAGAAGTAGGAGTGAGAAATTCCACGGCGCTTCGGATCGAAACGTCACTTAATTTTAGAATGGCGGTCGTACATACTCTGCAAAGCACCGTGACGGAGGGTTCTTAGCGTGGTACCACATGTTATACGTTGTAACCACTTCAATCGCTGATGTGACTCCTTAAATGACTCTGATTGCTATAATTAGCATCTTCAAGACTCCTACAGAAGCAATGTGAAATATTTCTATATTTTTCATTTAACATGGTTCTTGAAATTTTGGAAGTAGGCTTTTGCGGGATAATTGACTTCTGTATGCAACAGATACTAATTCACGTTTTTGAGCATGCTACAACTCGTACTGTCCTTCTTTGTATACGTTCAATATGTCCTGTTATAGTAGTCGTCACCAGAATAAGCTGCTCAAGGTCATACCTACTGTGTGACCTCTTGAGGCGTGAAGCGCCGTGATTCGTCCGCTTCACAGCTTTTCGGCCACGTACACACTGCAGCAGTGACGGAGGTCAGCGCCAGATGTATATTCAGTGTTCCCACGGTACACTCAAGGAAAAACATCACAACACCAAAAAATAATTAATATAGAGCAATGAAATTTCGAGAATATAATTGTCAAGGTAATATACTGCATTTAAGCGGTTAACACGGCAAGATCACAGACAACATAAACCGAGATAAGTCATTGCAAATGTGAAATGCTGGTACATTAATAACTGTTTCGTCCATGTATTTTGTTGTACACGTGCCGGATGTCAGTTTGTGGGATGGAGTTCAAAGCCTGTTGCATTTGGCCAGTCAATACCGAGACGGTTTCTGCTGTTTGTCAGTGACGCGGGAGATACCACCTAATGATGTCCCATATGTGCATGATTGTGGACACATCTGGGATACCATCTAATGATGTCCCATATGTGCATGACTGGGGACGCATCTGGTGATCGAGCAGGTTAAGGAAACGTGTCTACACTCTGTGGAACATGTTGTGTTACAACAGCGGTATGTAGGCGAGCGTTATCCTGTTGGAATGCTGTTGATGAACGGCAGCACAACGTTTCAAATCACCAGGTTGACTTACAGATTTCCAGTCAGAGTACGTGGGATAACCACGAAACTTCTCCCGCCATCATACGAAATCTCACCCCAAACTATAGCTCCAGGTGTAGGCCAATTGTGCCTAGCGCATAGGCAGGTTGGTTACGGGCCGTCAACTGGCCTCTTTGTAACCAACACAGCGCCATCAATGGCACCAAGGCAGACCTTCACCCTGTCCTGCAATGAGCTCTCACTGACCACCATTGAAGTCAGAAATGACGGTAGGTTGGGGTCAATGGAATGCTCGCTAAAATACGCCTGGCTCGGAGCTGTCCTTGAAGTAAGTGATCTGTGACAGTTCGTTGTGTAGCTGTGGTGTCACCTGCTGCTCAGATTGCTGCTGCAGATGCGGTACGATGCGCCAGAGCCATACGACGAACACTATGGTCTTCCCTGTTGTTAATGCCACGTGGTCTCCGAAGGTCGGTCTTCTTGCAACCGCACTTTCTTGTGACCATCGCTGCCAGCAGTCATGACCAGTGGCTAACTCCCGTCAAGTCTTTCTGCAGTATTTTAGAAGGGACATCCATCTTCTCGTAGCCCTATTACAGGACTTCTTTCAGACTTATAAAGGTGTCGATAATGGCGTCTTAGCTCCCTTAAAGATATTCTTGACTAACATCAATTCACCATGTCCAATCTCAAACGTAACTAACCCTCAAGCGACTGGCGTGAAATTGGAATGGAAATCATCTTTCAGATGTGAGATCATGCCTATCAACTTTCGTTTGTGTCGAATAACTCTCTCATGGTATTGCGATTGCTTTCCGTCAGTGTATATCGTGTGTTAGAGTGTGGTTTCAGTCTTCTGTAGAAAGGTGTTGAGTTGTGTTCGGTAGTGAGTTAAATGTTAAGCCTATATGCAGCGCTACGAAGTTCGGTATGCCTAAAGAGCGACATGACATTCGAAAATAAACTAAAATTGTCGTTTCGAAGATACTGGAGTTTTCTTTACTGAGTTAGGCAATAGTGAAGGAGCAAAAAAAATGGCTCTGAGCACTATGGGACTCAACTGCTGTGGTCATAAGTCCCCTAGAACTTAGAACTACTTAAACCTAACTAACCTAAGGACATCACACACATCCATGCCCGAGGCAGGATTCGAACCTGCGACCGTAGCGATCACGCGGTTTCAGACTGTAGCGCCTTTAACCGCTTGGCCACACCGGCCGGCAGTGAAGGAGCAAATTCAAAAGCTGGCAGCAGATTTCCGAATCGATTGTATGCTGTGTTATCAATGAAATAAGACTGCTAGAATATTCAGATGTCAGCACATGTTAATGTCAGTGTATAGATCTCTACTTGGTTACTACGACAGAGTATTAGACGTCCAGAAAAATAAAGGGTGATCTCCGCGAAAAAATTAACTATTCTGACTCAGAGACCTCCGTTCCTCGCCTCCTACTCTCACTTGACTTTCGATGGACGAAAATTTTTAATGAAATGCAGGTACACTGCAGCAGCAAGAGAGAAGTTTTTGCGAGCAGTGCTGTTGCTGCGTGTTGAGAACAACAGTCTTGTAGTATACTTAGGTGAACCTTCGATTCCACAAAACCTCTTTTGTTCGACTTCAACGGTAATAGCGAGCTGAAAGTACCTAATGTTACTTCTGTGTAGCGTATATCGGCGTTTCATCTGTTGGGTGCAGTGGTAAAGGACCTGTTAAGGCTGAAAATAAATTTTTTTCGCGAGGTAGGGAATATTGTCGGTTCTATTAGGGCGATCCGCCTTTTGTAATGTTCAGGGGATCATCATAAATTGTTGTGACTTAAGTGTGATTATTTTCTTAGATTAAAAGTTATTTGTGTTCGTCATATTGCGTAATTCCTTCAGTTAACTCATGTATTCTACTGCAGCAGTTCTTTGTACGTAACTTTCGTCCTTAAAGTTTTCACACCAGTGTATAAGAACAGAGGCTTCATCATATGCTTCAAGTTGGCCTCTGGTCTTCACAATGGGTTTTTAAGATTGTGATTATGAAGAAAGTTGCAGATGGCACAGCAGGAGTGTTACCAGTCTGCTGGAAACATCTGAAGACCATTACAGCTGCTGGAGCGGCGGAGGGGTGTGGGCGGGGGGTGGGGGGGAGGGGGGGTGGGGGGGGGGCGAGCAGCTGTCGAGGGCGGCACGGCGCCCTTATCGCGTTCACACCCCCAAGTTCCGACGCCTCCGAACGGCGTAATATCTGTCAGCCACTCACCGTTGCCAGTAATGGAATAAACGTCTTTCGTCTCGAAATTGATTTAAGGACGCTTTTCGAGCTGTCAGCTGAATAAAACCACATCGATTATATACTGGTTTCTCATTTTCACGCAAAAACTAACGAATGCACATGTCATTTCATCCTGATGGGCCAGATATTTCTATAATACGTATTGCCGTAAGATTCTTGTCTACATTTTCTGAATTACTACGTAGTATTACTCAGTACTACTTGTTAAATATAGTGGGCACTAATTTTGGTGCAAGCAAGCAAACCATATGGTATTTTCCGATGAGAGACGCTGACGGATTGTCCACTCGTGTCAATAGAACGACTTTCTCCTTTGCTCGTATAGATATCCTTCCACCGCGATTTCTGAGTGTTGTTATTGTTTTTTTTTGGCTTTACTGACAGTGGGAACATTTTTTGTTGTTTCACGTTATATTGTAGAAGTAATAATGTTAAGACTTAACATAAATTTAAATTTGGGAAGTCTTTTCTGAAAATATATACAGTGTGTTTCACATGCCTGCTACACACTTATAGAGGCTGTAGAGGGGACTATCAAGTTTTGCATGGGAACCCACGTTCGGAAACGTCATCCAAAGACGCTGCAAAGTGTCAAAGTTGTAGGCGCCGGCGGCTGTACATGTATGTATATACAGGGCGATTCCGTGAGATGTTATAAGCTTTCAAGGATGATGGAGAAGAATAAACGTATCAGTTTGAGGTAAGGGTAAGTGTACCGCAAACGAACGAGTCGAAGTTCAAGAGCGAAAACCATTCTGATACCTCTGACAGTGGAATACGTATACCGGTACAGTTATTGCTAAGATTGTAGGGTAGACAACTTTCAGAGGTGGTAGTACGGACCAAAACAAGAAAAGATGGCTAGTACACAAGGGCTCAAAAGTGCGTACCTTTAAGAGCTCTGAGCACTTGTTCAGTGGAGGAGACGTGTTTCAAACATGCGAAGATAAACAAGTGCTCGCAGCTCCTCAGATATTTATTTAAGAAAGCATGTTTACTAGACCTTTTTTGTTCTTTTGAGCCACTCTGAAAGTGGTCTATCCTATAATTTTAACAAAAACCATACCCGTACATATATTCCACTATCAGAGATATCTGAATGATTTTTACGTAACTTTCGGCTCATTCGCTTCCGGTATAGGTATCCTTACCTCAGATTGATACAGTTATCTTTTTCCATCATACTGGAAAGTTTGTAACATCATCAGGGGTCACCCTGTATGTACATACATTTATAGATACCGGGGCCTATAACTCTGACGCTCTCTAGCATCGTGGATGATGTTTCCGGATATGAGTTCCTACGTTAAACTAGATCTACCAAGTCCCCTCTACAGCCTGTAGAAGTGTTTGACATCAGTTGTGAAACACCCTGTATAACCGGAGTGTGAGCGGCGGGAAAGGCTCCGCCGTGGTGGTCAGGCATGTCAGAAAGCTGCTACATGCAAAGACAGCTTCACTGCAAATTTAAACTTATCCAGAGTCTCACAGATAGACAAGAACCGAACGAGATCAAAAGGAGGGACATGCGTGCAGCATTCAACGAATTTGAAGGCAAATTTCCATCTATCGACGTGACAGAAACTCCTAAAAAGTTTTAGTCTTAGGTTAAATCAGTAAACGGATCTAAGCCATCTGTCCAGACATTCTGTGAACATAACGGCATCGAAACGGATGCTGACACACAGAAGGCCGAAATACTAAACGGTATTTGCTAAAACTGTTCCACTGATGAAGATCGCACTGTAGTTCCACCTTAAAATCGCTGCGCGAACGTCTAAATGATATAGCGAAATAATTGCTCATGGGATAAAGAAGCAACTGAAGATGCTCAACGAAGGCCACTGGACTTCACGGGATCCCATTACGGGTCTACATGTAGTACGACAAAGGACTTACTCCTCTTCAAGCAGCAGTGTACCGTAGGTCTCTAGAGGAGTGAAGCTTCCTAATAATCGAAAAACAGCGCAGGCCATTACGGTTTTCAAGAAACGACGAACAAAACTACAAACCTACAGGCCTATATCTAATACTTTAGGCGGTTATAGATTTTTGGAACATCTTTTATGCTCGGGTATTATGAAATTTCTGGAGACAGAAGATCTAGTCTGTAGGAACCAACATGGCTCCACACTGCCGCCTAATGTACGAAATGTTAGAGAAGCTGTGTGATTGGTGCGAAGGGTCTCCAGCAAACAGAATACAGCGTGTGATTCTCAGAGGTGAGATACCTTCAGACGTAATAGTACCTTCTATCGTACTCCAGGGGATTGTTATAAGACCATTAGTTTTCTCAACATACACACATTAAAAAAAGGTTTGGATCGCCTCGGTTCCGAGAATTCCGGAACCTGTATAGAAAATTGGAATAGAGATGAACATAAACATCATTTGCGCCCTTTTTATTGCTCGTGGAAACCACACATTGCACGTTGTACCACCATAAGGCGAGACTTTCACAGGTGGTGGTCCAGATTGCTGTACACACCGGTACATTGATGCTTGCCTGTATTCGTAGTGACATCCTATCCACAAGTTCATCAAGGCACTGTTGGTCCAGATTGTCCCACTCCTCAACGGCGATTCGGCGTAGATCCCTCAGAGTGGTTGGTAGGTCACGTCGTCCATAAACAGCCCTTTTTAATGTATCCCAGGCATGTTCGATGAGGTTCATATCTGGAGAACATGCTGGCCCTCTAGTCGAGCGATGTTGTTATCCTGAAGGAAGTTCAAAATGGTTCAAATGGCTCTGAGCACTATGGGACTTAACTACTGAGGTCATCAGTCCCCTAGAACTACTTAAACCTAACTAACCTAAGGACATCACACACATCCATGCCCGAAGCAGGATTCGAACCTGCGACCGTAGCGGTCACGCGGTTCCAAACTGACGCGCTTAGAACCGCACGGCCACACCGGCCGGCTCTGAAGGAAGTCATTCCCAAGATGTGCACGTTGGGGGCGCGAGTTGTCGTCCACGAAGACGAATGTCTTGCCAATAAGCTGCAGATATGGTTGCACTATCGGTTGGAGGATGGCATGCACGTAACGTACAGGCGTTACGGCGCCTTCCATGACCACCAGCGGCGTACGTCGGCCCCACATAATGCCACCCCAAAACAGCAGGGAACCTCTACCTTGCTGCACGCGCTGGACTGTGTGTCTAAGGCGTTCCAAAGATGGACCTCGCCATGGACGTCGGGAGCCTATTGCGCACAGTTTGAGACGTGACACGACGTCCTGTGGCTGCACGAAAAGCATTATTCAACATGGTGGCGTTGTTGTCAGAGTTCCTCCGAGCCATAATCCGTAGGTAGCGGTCATCCACTCCAGTAGTAGCTCTTGGGCGGCCTGAGTGAGGCACGTCATCGACAGTTCTTGTCTGTTTATCTCTGTGTCCGAATAACATCGCTTTGATTCACTCCGAGACGCCTGGACATTTCCCTTGTTGAGAGCCCTTCCTGGGACATGAGGACGCGATAGAACCGCGCTATTGACCGTCTAGGCGTAGTTGAACTACAGATAACACGAGCCGAGTACCTCCTTACTTGTGGAATGACCCGAGCTGATCGGCTGCGGAATCCCTCTGTCTAATAGGCGCTGCTCATGCATGGTTGTTTACATCTTTGGGCGAGTCTAGTGACATCTCTGAACAAAGATATGTTTATGATAAATAGCCACTGTCAACGACTACCTTCAGGAGTTCTAAGAACCAGAGTGATGTAAAGCTTTTTTTGATGTGTGTATATATGATCTAGCGGATAACATTGGAAGTTTCATGAGGCCTTTCGCGGATGATGCTGTTATATACAGAGAGGTTGCAACGCTAGACAATTGTGTCGAAGTGCTGGGAGACCTACAGAGGCTCGACGTGTCCTGCAGCGTTGGTAATTGACCGTCAGTGTAAATAAGCGTAACGTGTTGTGCGTAAATAGGCAAGGAACCCACCACTGTGTGAATACACGATTGCCCTGGAAGGAGTCACATCCCTAAAATACACTTATTCTATGAAGAGAAATGGCGTTGACTGGAGCAAAAATGTCTTCGGTAACGAGTCCCGTTGCGAACTGAGCCCCGATAGCCAGCGAGGGCGTGTCTGGACACACCCTGGTCAAGGCTGGGATACTAACCTGACTGTCGCCCGCCGTACTATCCGACAACCAGGACGGATGGTCTGAGGGGGCATTTATTTTCGTAGCAGGACCGCTTTGGTTGTCATCCACAGAACCCTTACGGCACAGCAGTACGTCGACGGTATTCTACGCCCTGTTTCGTTGCTCTTCATGGCAAGCAGTCCTGGTCTTACATTTCAGCAAAATAATGCAATGCTCACCTGGATATGGCGAGACTTTCTGCTATTTACTATTAAAAACAGTCTTGATCACAATTTATTTATTACGGTGATTACGGTGACCGGTTTCGACCACTACTGTGGTCATCTTCAGACCAATGAGTAGGAACCTCCTTCTGCTGAGTAGTGATTCTCCAGCAGAAGGAGGTTCCTACTCATTGGTCTGAAGATGATCACAGTAGTGGTCGAAACCGGTCACCATAATAAATAAATTGTGATCAAGACTGTTTTTAATAGTAAATATTTGTGACACATTTATTACTGTCACTCCCATAATGTATTCAAAAGTAATTTCTACTATTTGTCTTCGTACTTTCCAGACCCATCCTTGGCAAGCAAAGTCGCTGGACCTCTCCCTATATGAGAACCTTTGGAGCATTATGGACAGTGCCTTCGACCCATCTCGGGATTTTGACGTTCTAACGCGCCAGTTGAACATAATCTGGTATGATATTCCTCAGGAGGACATCCAGAAGGTCTTCTAATCAATGCCAAACCGGATAACTGCTTGCATAATGTCCAGAGTTGAACCAAAGCGTTACTGACTTGTTGAATTTGTGAAGGTCTTTATCTTGAATAAATTATCTAATATTTCTGAAATTGTAATTGTTTGTTTGTCTGTTCATGTACATAACGTCTACCGATTTCCGTCCAATTCAGATAATTCCTTCTTATTGCGCGTTTTTTCCCTACAGTTTTGTCTTAGAGTGTAATTTTGTCTTAGAAAGGAGATGTCTTCACAAATAATTGTCATTAGAGCTGCCTAACAGACCATAACAGCAAGAAAGGGACAGAAGCACACGACGATGCTGACGAGAAACTCGGATGATTGCCTTACGTCCGCCCTCCTACAACCTTCCCCCTTTCCCCTCAGTCCTCAAACTTCCACAAGTGCGGTGATATCAGGCTAGGTTCAAGCTTAGACTAATAAACCAATAAACCCTGTGTGAATATGAGGCTGTTATTCCTCGGTGATGCGGGACCGGAATGTAGGCAGTGACGGCTGAGCTCGCTGGCTGCCACCAGCAGCTCGTGGCTGTTACCTGAGATTACGCCGCCTCCCCCACGTCTCGGCCTGCTCCGCCTCCACCGCTTAGGCGGCTCTGCGCTAACCTGGCGCACGGAGGGACGTTAAGCGCAACCAGATTAAGCTGCGGCGCTCGCGGACTCAGGGGCGCCACAGCCCCCTCACCCCCCCCCCCCTCCCCCGCCCCCAACCGACTCTGGGCGAACCTCCTACCTGAACGATGTCGTTCGCTCTTCCTTCGTTACAGCGTTTTATTCTTCATGGAAACTGCGCCTCTTAGGCCACTCCAAGGACTGGAAAAATTGGATATCCTCCTTCATGTTAGAGGCCAATGTTCCTCACTAAGAACAATATAAGGGTAAGGAGAAGAATTTCCCGCCCTCTTTCTGAGGTTAAAAGGTGCTCTGATTTGTGAAGCTAGCCCTACATGGACGGAAATGGGATGTATACGACAGCATACGACAGCATGAAGCAGCACAAAACTCCGCACATAAAAACGCAATTTCTTCGGGAGCTCCTCCGCTTCTACTGGTCATGGGAACGTAGGGTCAAGTGTTTTGGAGCGTCCTCGTGCTAGGAACCATCTGTACACCCAATAGAAGGATCGTCGTACTGTAACTATCCTACAGCATAGGGTGAAAGCTTGAATACTACAGGATTGCTCCAGCTTACACAAATGGAGCAAATAGATTGTTCTTTTTGCATTAGATGTGGTTTACGATGAGCCTGAAGGGGCTTATGGATGCACCATTTAGTTCATTGGCGGTTCTTCAGAAAACACGGAAACGTAGCTTTAGCGTACCAAAACCGAGCCGTGGATCCCAAGATGGCTACGCACAGAAAATGGCTGTAATTTTTGAGATAAATTCCTAAGATCCAGATTTCGAAGAACCTTTAAAATTTTCTTGATATCTTTATCCATTTCCGAGATACAGAGGTTCAAAGTTACCCTACTTGGACACGTTAAATATGCACGTAACATCCGGTATCGGGCAAAAACGTAGTTTATCAAGTGGCGTAGCACGGAGAAATATGCTGTAAAGTCTCCGTTATCATCAGAAGGGTTCTGGGAGCACCATGTTGTTGTAGTACTGAAATACATGAAAAATTTTTGTGTACGTAAAATTCGACCTAATATGTAAAATTCTGTAGTTTTACGTTACCTCAATTTCGCGTAAGTAAACCATCAAAATTTTATTGAGACACAAAGCTCTTCCCATGTGAATGACATACCCTGCTGTAGCGGGGAGAAATGGAATCACCGAGAAATGCTGGTATCGTAAAAAAAAACAAAAAAAGGCGAATATGCCCCTGTTTCAAATACTGTAAGAAGTGGGGTACCACATGCCTCACTCTACCTTCCTCAGTGCCTTTAAAATTTTTCCGAAAATTTTGATATGCGAACGTATTCGCGATTTTTTATGCTGAGAGTGAAGGGAACAGTGGCAATTGGAAAGAAACGGAAAAGTAATAAATATTAGAAGATAGTGAAGAGAGACCGAAAGGGACAATGACAGTATGAGAGAGTGGACAGTGACAGGACAGTGCTAGGAAAAGAGTGTAGTAGACAATGCCAGTGACAGAGTAATAAACAGAAAGCGAAAGTGGAAGGGGGGTGAGACCCAGTGATAATGAGAGACACAGTCTGACAACGGGAGCACGGAAGAGAGAGATAGTGACAGTGACAAGAGACAGCAGCAGTGAGAAGGAATGAATGAGACAGTATCAGAGCGAGAGGGAGGCAGTGACAGCGAGAGGAGACGGTAGTAGTAGGACAGAACGAAGGAGACTGTGTCTGCGAGACAGGAGGCAGTGAGAGGTAAAGAGACACAAAGAAATAATGCCAGTGAGTTGGGCTGAATGAATGAGTGGGAAGGGGCGACTGGGAGTGGATGGGTATGAGCGACTTATAGCGATGGACTGTAGGTGTGAGCGGGTCACACTTAGGAGTGGTTGTGGGAGTTGCGTGTTAAAAAGAGCACGAATATGTTCGCATGCGAAAATTTTTAAAGGTGTTTTTGTTCTCCAATACGAGCATTTTTCCGCTGGTTGCACAATGAAGCAACAGTCTGGTATAACGTGTACTGAATTATTATACTTTCGTTTCGAACTGATGTTCCCATCAACATCAGCATGAGGTATGGTCGGCAAGGGCACGACTACTTTCTTGTATTCGTATTGTGATGGGAGCACGTAGTTTCTGAATGTCTTGAGGAATTACTTGCGTGCCTGGAACGCATCCTGTGTTAGTTCTAAAAGTTTACTTGCTAGCGATTAATATGAAAGTAAGCCGCGCGGGATTAGCCGAGCGGTCTAGGGCGCTGCAGTCATGGACTGTGCGGCTGGTCCCGGCGGAGGTTCGAGTCCTCCCTCGGGCATGGGTGTGTGTGTTTGTACTTAGAATAATTTAGGTTAAGTAGTGTGTAAGCTTAGGGACTGATGACCTTAGCAGTTAAGTCCCATAAGATTTCACACACATTTCATTTCAATATGAAAGTAAGGGTCTTCTTATCGCACCCGAGACATGCTCTATGGGTGTCATATTAGGGGATTCGGCAAGCATGTAAAGGATCCGTATGTTCCTCAAGGCGTTTGTGATGTACGCACTGTTGTGTGGGATCTTGAATCATCCCGCCGGAGTACGTTTGTTCACGAAGCGTATGACAACAGGGTTTATCATTCTTACAACATACTGACGAGCATTTAGCCTCCTTTCAACAGTTACCAAATCAATCCTGTTGCTTTATCCAGTAGCTTCCCACATCACGATTCCTAGAACTGAAGAGGAGTATGCACCAAGTATCTTCGGTTCCTGTGAGCTTTGGTCGTCTACGGACACGTAGGGGTGACGTCATCATCGCATACAATAGCGAGACTCATCGCTGGACATCACAGATCCTACTCACTGTCTCAGTTGTCCCTAGCTAAATGGTGCAAGTGTCTGCTACGGGTGGTATGGTAAAAAGTGCATGGCAACGCGATATCTCAACCCAGCTTCCACTAATCTGTTCCTGATGGTTCGTCTCATATTCTGCCTGTAACTATTGCCTGGATTTCTGGTAATATCGTCCCCCTACTCACCCTGTAGAACAATCATACGATATTCTTGTAGTATAGACTCTCTGCAAGAACCCATGCCTACTCGTCTTTACAAACTGTGGTCCTGAGTCTATTTCATCATCATTCCTTCTGCAGTCTTTGTGCTATGGTCAACTTCCTGTATAAATTTCAGAATGATGCTGCCATTTCCCTCATGCCAATAATTCGACCTTTCTCAAAATTCAAAAGACTGCGACAAGCTGTAGCTGCACTTCCTGTGGGTACGCTGTGTTATCTCCACCTGAATATTTCCAGCAACGCCAGACACGCCAGACAGCCATCATTTACTCATACTATTCTTCATCTACAGGAATGGCATTTTACTGTACTGAAAATATTCCCATATGAGGACGAATTTTTAATCAGCATATCTCACATGCACGGAAATACTGGAGCATCACTTTGGTAGCATTCAGTCAATGTGTTCATGGTGCTCCACTTCTATTTCCATCAGCGCAAATTCAGTTTTAGGTCGAAACAGATATTTTTTCCAGGATCTTCTATTCTCAAAATGTGTTTCTACAAGGTCAATAATACACCCATCCACAATTGTTACAGACCGCACATTGAACTCAAAATGTTGTCCAGACACCAATTTCAGGTTAAAGGGTGCTGAATCCGGTGAATACAACGAATCTTCCAAAAATTCATCCTTAAAAGCCCTCAGTTTTCTAGTTGTCGAAGCACCCTTGTGCACATGTGCATTGTCTTAACGAAAGAAAATTTGCTTCTTTTTTAATACAGCTCCCTACTCTTTTTCCCGCCTCTTTGGGCAGAAGACTTGAGCAGTATTCACCACTTACTACTGTAGACTTTGTAAGGTGATAACCTTGAACATTTCGTGTTATATATGGAATATCAAAGGCCAAACACTTTCCGCCACAGTAGAGCTACTTCCCCCCCTTTTTTTTTTTTTTTTTTTTTTTTTTTTTTTTTTTTTTTTTTTTTTTTTTTTTTTTGAAAAGTGCCATCGTCATTCATCTATCGCTCTAGATGCTGTTTGCTGTTTCGTTTCTGGTGTGAAGCGGTTGATGCCCAGTAACATATCGAGGGTCAAACTAATTAGTTTTCTTTCAAAATGTCTAAAAATTGCTGAGAAAATCACTTTTGCCGTGTGGTTTTGGGCAGCATTTCTGGCAAAAGGTCGGGAACTGTAAACATTGACTACCATCACCTACCCTCAACATATCACGTTGTCTGCAGCTCGCCGGCCGCGGTGGGCGAGCGGTTCTAGCCGCTTCAGTCCTGAACCGTGCGACTGCTACGGTCGCAGGTTCGAATCCTGCCTCGGGCATGGATGTGTGTGATGTCCTTAGGTTATTTAGGTTTAAGTAGTTCTAAGTCTAGGGGACTGATGACCACAGATGTTAAGTCCCATAGTGCTCAAAGCCATTTGAACCATTTTTTATTGTCCGCAGCTCGTGGTCTAATGGCTATTGCAGCCTCTGGATCAAGGGGTCATCATTTCATCATCATTCATGAAAGTGGCGAGAGTGGACTGTGCAAACATTGAGAATTTGTACGGGCGCTCATGACCGCGGAGTTCAGCGCCCCCATAACAAAAAGCATCATCATCGACTGCATTTTTCATTGCAAGGTTCGGCCACCATAATGCGACAGGCAGCTATTTGTTATGAAGTGTAAGAAGTTTTAAAACATGTTCAAGACCTCATAACCCCTGAATTTTACGACAATTTCAAAATACTCATTCAAAGGATAAAACCATTTCGTGTTCCTTGCAAGCTGGTGGGTCTCGCTGTGTTGGCCTTGTGGATATTTTCAATAAAAACATATATCTTATTGATAATCGTAGAGACACATAAGGTGCACCACTGCTTCGTCATTAAAAATAAGTGAATTTGTGGGAGCACTTACATACACTGAACAGCCAGAACATTATGACCAACGACGTGTTATCAATATTAACGTGTCCTGGCGATAGCAGCGTCATCTGGCGAGAAATGAATGCTAGTCAGACACATGCAAGGTACATGTAGTATCAGTGAGCGTGCTATCCGTGTGTAGAAAGGGGAAGACGCGCGACCTATCTGAATTTGACCATGGGAAGATTGTATTGGTCAACAGGCTCGGCACTACCATTTCGGAAACTGCACGACTTTTTGGGTGGTAGAGAAGTGTTGTGGTGCGTGTCTTCAACAGGTGGAGAAACCAAGCTGAAACCACGTCAGGACGTCTTGGGGATAAGAGGCCACGCCTCATTACAGATGCCGGACGTCGTATGCTGGGCAGACTGGTAAAACAGAGCAGGCTGCGAAACGTGGCAGAACTAACATCAGAGTTAAATGTTGGGCGGAGTACAAGTGTGTCTGTACATACAGTGCACCAAACACTCCTAACGATGGGCCTCTTTAGCCGACGACCCATCCATATGCCAATGTTAACACTACGACGTCGGCAACTAAGACTGAAAAGGGCACGTGACCATCGGCACTGGATGTTGGCGCAGTGGCAGAGTGTTGCACGGTCTGATGAATTCCGATACCTTCTTCATCATGGCGATGGGAGGGCGCTAATCCGTCGTCTTCCAGGGGAACAGCTCCTTGACACCTACACTGTGGGACGGAGACAAGCTGGCGGCGACTCCATTATGCTCTGCGGAACATTGACTTGGGCATGCATGTATCCAGTGGAGTTCGTGCGAGGCACCATGATGGGCAAGGAAATCGTACACTGGTTGGAGACCACGTACACCCCTTCATAACGATCGTGTTTCCCGACGGCAGTGCCATTTTGCAACAAGATAATGAGCCAGGTTACAAGGCCAGGAGTGTGTTGGGGTGGTTCAAGGAACACACTGGTGAGTTCGAATTGATGTACTGGATCCCCTGCTCGCCAGATCTGAACCGGATCGAACATATCTGGGATGACTGAACATGGCGTCAGAGCTCATCGCTCCCCTCCCTCGAATATACGGGAATTAGGTGACTTGTGTGTGCAAGTGCGGTGCCAACTCCCTCCATCGGCCTATTAAGGCCTTACTGATTCCATGCCATAAAGCTTTGCCGCTGTTATCCGTGCGATAGGTGGACATAAAAGCTACTAGAAAAGTAGTCATAATGTTCTGTCTCATCAATGTATGCCACATGCTAGTGAAATTTTTTAACCGGCAATACAGCCGGCTGGGGTGGTCGAGCGGTTCTAGGCGCTACAGTCTGGAATCGCACGATCGCTACGGTCGCACGTTCGAATCCTGCCTCGGGCATGGGTGTATGTGATGTCCTTAGGTTAGTTAGGTTTAAGTAGTTCTAAGTTCTAGGGGACTGATGACCTCAGAAGTTAAGTCCCATAGTGCTCAGAGCCATTTGAACCGACAACACATGAGACAAATACTCGGTTTCAGTAAACAGGGTAATGTGTCAGCACGACTTACGCATGATATATAAATAAAGGGCTCGTATGACTGAAAAACAACCAAAGGAAGAAAGGAAGCCAAGGAGACAGCAAAACAAGATGGGGAATCACCGAGAAAAATCTATGTGACAGATCGGAAAGAGGGGATATGGAAGAAGAGATCGACAAAAGAACTGTACGAATAGACAGAGGTCGAAGAACGATACAGAGTGATCAAGAAGATTTTTAACACCGTGACGAATAGTACACTGAGAAAAGTTCGGTAGACATATCGTAGAAGACATGGAGGAACTAAGTATGTCCACAAAAGACATGAAAGACGGACGAATTCAGAGAAAAAATGAGGGATTAGAAATTTGAGCAAACTGCCAAATAGAAAAAAAACAGGAAAGATGTGGACGGAAGAGAGGAATAACAAATATGATAACTATATGAGAAACTTTTGGGGAGACGTAAGAAAGAGACAGAAAAAAAGGCCACGGAGAGTGATTGTACTTTAGCGCTCCTCACTAGGTGGAGTTACCTATTATAACAATAATAATAAATACAGCAACTAAACAAAATAACTCGTATAGATCCATTACATCCCGAACAATTTTCACCCTAAAAGTTGGCGGCATTAAAGGTGTTTTCCCAGAGTAAATACCCCTTTGTCAATGGCGCGCCAAGGCCTAAGGCAGAAAATCATGAAATGGAACCTACGCTAATTGTGGATGTTTGAGAGCGCTGTATAAACAAGATTCTAAATATCTGAATATTCGATTGTGATAATATCGTGAATGACTGTCTATACCTCCCTTAGCATTACACGTAAAGTTCTGTTGTTCTGTATGTAAAATTTCGGAAAACTTGTAGCTAAATGCCTTTATTTAGAGAACATCAGCAAAAGGGAAATCAGATTCAGTCACAAAACAGAGAGAAGAATCAGCTACTTTGAAATACACTGATGTGCAAAACGTAAGCACGAAAGTAAGTTTCACGTGATGTGTGACTGCGAATTAACATAGCTCGATGAAACTTGGACCACACATAGAAAGAACTGCTACAGTATAGTGCAGAAGAAACCAATAAGAGGTACAGAAATGACACTTCTATTCGAACACAACAGTTACGATGAAGTCTCCGTGATTGACGATGGTCCCATGGACGTTACATAGGTGAGACACGGTCCTTAATTGGGTGTGTGATCACCAAGGACGGCAGTGCATGCTCTGGAGCGTGTTTACAGTTTGGCCACAAGGCTGGTAAGGAATTTATGTCGTAGGGCGTTCCTTTTTCTCCACCAGCGCCGTTGATATTTACTGAATGACCGTTGTGCATGTGGACGTACCGCATTACGTCTCCCCAACGTATTCCACACGTGGTCGATGGGATTTAAGTCATGGGAAAGACAGGACAGTCAATTCGTTGAATATCCTATTGTCCTACCAGCTCATATACCCGCCGAATGCAAACTTGGAAAGACACCCACGGGGCAGGAGCACAGCGACACAGTAACGTTGACCTGCCCGTTCCCCCAACTTAAATCCCATCGACCATGTGTTGAAAACGTTGGGGATACGTATTGCAGCACATCGAGATTCACCAACGGCCAGCCAGCAGTTGGAGGAGGAACAGAATGCCTTTCCACAAGAACTCATTACCAACCTTGTGGGAGCACGTAGCGGAGCATGCACTGCAGTCCGTGGTTATCGTACACACTATTAAGAACCATGTCCCGCCTTTTGTAACATCCAGGGGACCATCGTAAATGGCGCTGACTTCAGCGTAATTCTTATCTTTGAATAAAAGAGTAATTTACGTTCGTCTCTTTGGGTATTTCCTTGAATAACTTTCTTTATTATACTGTAATAGTTTTTTTCTGTCACGGTCCCAGTTTTATCGAGTTATGTTATTTGGAAGTGGCACATGATGCAAAAGTTACTTTCGTCCTTACGCTTTGTACACCAGTGTATAACACTGGAGGGTTTTTAAGTGCAAGTGATAGCCTGAAATACACCTTCTTATTGCACCTATTCTGTTTTTCACTGGTACGTTACAATGCAACTGTTGTCACAGCCATCAGTTCGAAGACTAGTTTGATGGACGCGAGTGTGCTTCGTGAAAGTCTTTTAATGTCTGCACGTCTATTGCACCCTATATCCATTTGAACATGCCTGCTTCACATTTTTTAGCTCATATCCCGCTCCCTACTGCATTTCCTGTTACCAAATTAAGTATTCCTTGATGCCTCAGGATCAATTTTACTCTTCTTTTAGTCAAGTTATACCGTAAAGTTGTTCTATCCCCTATTAGATTCATACATGTTTATTAGTACCTCGATCTAATCTAATCATCAGAATTCTTTTACAGCACACATTCCAAAAGCTTGTATTCCCTTCTTGTCAGCACTGTTTATTGCCCACCTTTCACGTCTGTTTAAGGCTACGCTTAAACAATGCCCTCATAAAAGACTTACTAACTTGAAATTGATGTTTCTTCTCATTATACTTCCTTTTTTTAGGAAATTTTTATTGATATCATGCTTAAGTTTTGTATTCACCTACCTTTAGAAGTTTTTTCGTCTTATTTCCTACTCTGATTCTGTTACCATCTCCTTTTTAGTTTCATTTTTCTTCATTTTACAATCGCTTTTCAAGACTACTCATTCTGCTCAACTGGTCTTACAAGTTTTTGCTGTCCCTGAGATAACTACAATATCATTGGAAAATTTTGACGTGTACCTAATGACTTTTCCAGATTTTTGCATCAATTTAAGGTTAATAATTAGAAAGACTCTGATATGTGTTGAATGGTGTTCGTATGGGAATCGTTTGTTAAAACTTAAACATGTGTTGCGAGTGACACAAACCAAGTGACCAACTCGCTCGTATCTTGTGAACGGCGGACAGACGTTGTAGGCTACCCGCAGAGCGGCAACGGCATGCGTGTCCTCCAGAAACAGGTGCTCAGGGCTTCGAGGGACGTGCGCCGACCACTAAACAGGCAGACACGGCCGCACCGACGTACCGGGATATCGGATCAACTCTAACCTCGTCGCTTCCAAAAAACATGGGCGGCCTCCTACCGCTTCGTTATCTGACGCCGGCTTACTGAAGCTGGGCCTTCTGGATTCCCATAGCGCATGAAGAATGAACCATACTGGGACCTGTTGACTGTCTTAGCAGTTAATCATTTTAACAAATTATTGATGGAGATAGTTTCTTTACTTTGCAAGTATTTAAAAACTGGTCTCTTATTGTATTGTACCTAGTCGCATATTTTTTTTTTTACTTTAATACAATAACAATTCTTCTGACAATTTAAAATGTCAGTGCAGAAATGTCATTGGCTTCGACCACGGGGCAATTGACTATACTGATAAAAACTTGATATGCTTTTTCCTCATAAAGTGTAACATAGTACTTTAATTAATTGAACATTACTATGAAAAAGCATTGGGAGAAATATGGAATCACCGAACACACTACACATTGTCAGGCCTAAGTACAGAAAAACCAAAATTAAAATTGAAACAAGTGAGCTCTCGGTCACAGTTTTTTAGTCTTATTAACCACGTTTCAACACTTCTAAGAGTGCCTTCATCAGAATTAAATTCTGAATCGTATAATATCCCCTTGAATGCCATACAGTAGCTGTGTTTATCTACTTCGAGACGAGTGGAATCTGTTTTGAATGCCAACGGCTTTTCTACGAATTTTTAAACGTGGCTGTTTGGTTCAATGACCGTTTATAAATTAAAATTTAAACAAATAAGCCCTCGGTCACAATTTTTCAGTCTTATTAACCTGGTTTCAACACTTCTAAGAGCGCCTTTATCAGAATTAAATTCTTAGAAGTGTTGAAACCAGGTTAATTAAATTAAATTCTGATGAAGGAGCTCTTAGAAGTGTTGAAACCAGGTTAATAAGGCTAAAAAAATCTGTGACCGAGGGCTTATTTGTTTAAATTTTAATTTATAAACGGTCATTGAACCAAACAGCCATGTTTAAAACTTCGTAGAAAAGCCGTTGGCATTCAAAACAGATTCCACTCGTCTCGAAGCAGATAAACACACCTACTGTATGGTATTCGAGGGGATATTATACGATTCTTCTAGCAAAATAGTGGTAAGTTCAGGTAATGGTGATGGAGATCGATAGCGATCACGCATCCTTCTCTCCAAAGTAGATCACAAAGGTTCCGTGATATTGAGATTTGGTGACAATGGTGGGCCGGGAAAATGCGACTTCTCATCCTCGTGCTCACAAAAGCACTGCTGGACGAAGTGAGCTGTGTGGCCAGGGGCCCGGTCCTCTTGGAACGCAGCATCACCACTGGGGAACAATTATTGTACCAGGGATAGACGTCACACAAAACAGTCACATAACCCTTGGCAGTAATGCGACCTTACGTAACAGCTATGGGGCCCATAGAATCACACGCTATGTCTGCCCAAATTGCCATTGAACCCCTGACATGTTCCACTTTTGGGAACTAATTTCGACCAGAAGTTGCAAACAGTGTGAAGCAAGACTCATCCGACCGAATGACTTTCTTCCACTGCTCCACAGTCCAGGTATTATGGCTTCGGTAGCACGTTTTCCTGTTACAGACAATTGCATCACTGATGAGTGGGTTTGAAACTCCAGGTCGCCTTGCAGTTCGCTGCTTGTGAAGCTCTTTTCGGTTTTTTTTGGTACTGACAGGATTCGAGAGTACAGCATTCAGTTCTACATTGCCGAGAACTTCGCAGGTAGGGCAACCACAGCTATGAGTTGTCATTCTCGGGTTTAATAAACGGCTTCAGCTGTATTTAGCCCTATACTTTTGGATCACTAACGATTTCATGGCGCTTAAAGCCACATCTTCATGTGAACGTATAACTAAAACGTTAGAGCTTCTTAGTTCTTTATTTTTAGACCAATACCGGTTTCGGGCACTAAAAGCGACATCTTCAGGTGAACATACAACCAGAGCTTTTTAGCTCAAATGGTTTAGTTGCATGTTCACCTGAATACGTGGCTTTTAGTGCCATGAAACCGATAGTGATCTAAAAATGAAGGACTAAATACAGCTGAAGTGGTTTATTAACACCCAAAATGAGTATAACTTTTGCAGCTGTATTTCTCTCATCTTTCGCCACAATCGTCTTCAATGAGCACTCAACACGCACTTTCGTCCGTGTTATGACTAAGTGGATGTTGTTTTTCCGCTTTCCCTGTGTGTGCTATAAATCTTCGATACGGTGTCTCTTGAAACATCAGACACTTCGGCTCCCCTGGTTACGGACGTGTAACGTTTTCATACCTCACCGTTTAAAATATTAGTAGTATCCGTAAGATGATGCTACCTAGACGTGTGGATTTAAACTAAGTGATTAGTCAAATTACCTAGCTTGTCAACTTACCCTAGTCTCCCCTACTACCTTAGTTTATTGTAAAATTGTTCGTGGGTAGAAACAGACGTACTTTTGCTTGGAAATGTCTATATAAGGTGCAGAGGTATGAAAAGAAATGAAAGTCGTGAAGCAATGAGCCATGGGCAGATTGGAGACGGAACAATCCAACGTGACACGTTAATGCTTTTGTAGCTGCAGTTGAGTCTTAATTAAACAGCGGAGGTACGAAGACTTGTGTATGGTGTTCCTTTTCAAAGTTACATAAGAGATGTAGTCCTTCAGTAGCGGCGCAAGCTACGGACCGTTGTGTGGGTATTAAGGTTTCATAGCTGCTGGCGCACCGTGTCTGTGTGTAATGCGGATAAAGTGAGAAGGGCCACTGGCGCTGTGGCTCCAGTTACAGTAAGAACGCTGAGGAAATGGAAAATGTTGTCCCATGAACACATTTTCTCCACGCTAACAAGCTGATACTCCGCCATGTCGATGCCTATTGGATATGTTGATTCAAATTTCGTCTTTATATGTGTTTATTTTCAGTACATAAAAAAGCCATCCACAAACGTCTCTAAGTCTGGCCACGAGTCCATGGAAAGTGGTGGAGGCAGCGAACAGTATAGCTGGCTTTAAAAGTTCTCGGTTTACTTGCCGCGTCAAATTTAGATAAAATCCCAAGCTTTCGATGACTACCTCCGTCATCTTCGTCAGGAGATTTTATTCGATGAAACAAGACTACTTGCTCACGCTTCAAACTGTTGGGACTCTGTCATCAGGGAAGCAGTTGAAATTAGACTCTGTGAAAATAATTTCAACAAAGATTCCGGTTATGCACTCAGCAATGCATGGAAGCGCGCAATTGATATAGAAAGAGCGCAGAGGGAGACTTCTTACATTCCTCGCAGTTCTCCGCCTGTTGCGATGGATGGCGCTGCAAGCAACGTTGGATAAAGCGCTTAAACAAAATCTATGGATATAGAGGCCGCCACCTCAGTACGCATCGGTTTCACCGTGACGTCATCCAGCCAATGAGAAGCCGTCCATTGCTTATAAAAGCCGAAGCCTCACCGGTCCACGACAGTCAGTTTTACTCCTGACGAAGATGACGGAGGTAGTCATCGAAAGCTTGGGATTTTATGTAAATTTGACGCGGCAAGTAAACCGAGAATTTTTTATGCAAGGACTCCGTCGCGAAAGACTTCGTAGTCAGTATAGCTGGCTGTTGTTTCCCAGTCGAGACTGTGAAAGTTAAGTTAAGGCTTTCCTGGATCAGCTTAGTGAATCGACGCATAGAGCTCCTCGCTACCTCTTCTGTGCCGTTTTCTCGCTGATATAGTCCCTTGAAGCAGTTCTTGTAGCGCTACTGGAATCATTCAGAAATCCAAACAGTCTACTAGTGTGGCTGTCAGTGTTAATACGTGCAGTTAATCTATTGTAAAGAAATTCTGGGATACCATTACAATACATTTATAGACTAACACCATAAAATAGTTGAACACAAATAACTTCAATATTACAAAAAATCGAGAATATGGCCTGAGTAAGATCAAGTCTACGTTGCATCCTGACACCGACTAAAGAGATTGGCACGAAACAATTTTTAGAACTGTAGTGGCAACTTCTGCCACCGAATGTATCAGGATGGCCAAATATAGTGGGAAGAGGTAGAAGGCACCGTATTATGACTCGTCCGAGCTTTCCAAGTGATTTATTGTTTCCAACTACAATGCTGTGTTCCCCTCGGTCTGCATCACCAGGTCCCGCAATGCTGAGGACACCACTTCGCTGTTTGAGAAACGGCTTGGCGTGGAATGGCTACCTCAGTGACCCGGGCACGCACTGTGTGTCGGCATTGTATGCCAGCAGAGTTGCGGTGTCGTCAGGTTGCCAGCAGTCGACTCAGCAGTCTGCGTCCCTGCCGACTCAGCGCCGCTCGGCGTGGCTGAGACTGTGGCGACAATAAGCGCCTGCGATCCGACGTCCGAATCTGCGGCCCTCGCCTCAGGATGCCTCTGGCATGTGTTGGAAGCCAGGACGACTGCCCATGGTAGCGAGCCGTGAAGTGGCCCGCCTCAGAGGGTCGAACCAGAGACCTGCCATGGACTGGAACGCTGGCGCCTCATCTGCTGCTGCGTGTAGCTGGTGGTGTGACACACCCCGCCGTCCAGGAGAGCTGCCAAATTTGAATGAATCTCGTTAGAAACCCACACCTATTTATACGTGGCTGTGCGCCTCTGTTTCGCCATACGTGCCACTTTGCGTCACGTTCTCTTAACACACTAGGTTGGTCAGTGGGCCCCTTCTGCCTGTGATTTGCGACACGCAAAACCGCTACGTATACTCTTTCAGCAATTTTATGGCCCTGTGGCCTCTATTCTACTTCGCAACTGTTCGTATGCTACCTCATTACAATCCAGCCTGTACCTGGCTGTAGCTTGTACTCAGAATATTGCGCAAAACTAACTTTCTGTATCCTAATGGTGGTGCCGCTACAGAACACTTTGTGCATGGTCGGCAGATCAATAATTCTCAGTTGTTTCCTGACATAAATAGTTTACTGCACAGTAGCATTGTAGCAGCAAAGGTTTAATGACTCTTAATATACCAAAAGTGGACTCTAACAATTAATCCTTTCATATTATGATATACATATATGCATGTTCCCTATCTCTTCCTAAACCATTAGACCGACTTTAACTAAACTTGGTACTGATATCACTTACAGTCTGCAAAGAATCACTGTTGAGGCAAGAACCATCGCCACGTCAACGTTGTGGGGATGGAGGTGAAAAAGAAGTGCAGCCCACGACGCGTTAATACTCAGACTTTTCCACATTATGTCGAAACTTTACGAAATATTTTCTCACTGCTGACAATCTTCACAACTTAATGAAGGCGTTTTAATTTATTACTTCTTTGCTACTAACTGTATTCGTGACACATGTTGTAGTCAGTATTCACATATACCACTGAACGTACCTGTAAAATTGTATCATTGTATGACACATGGAATAGAAATGAAGTCCCATGCTTCGTGACAGAGTATAGGGGAACGATGCGGGAGACCCGTACCGCCATAATAGGCAAGGTCCTAATGGAAATGAATTGCCCTTGCCTTCCTCCCACTATAATGGGGATGAAGGATGATCAGGAAGACAACGCGACAACACCCAGTCATCTCGAGGCAGGTGCAAATCCCTGGCCCCGCTGGGTATCGAAGCCGGGACCCCGTGCTCGAGAAGCGAGGACGCTACCACGAGACCATGATTTTCGTCGTAAACACTAAGACGCGTGAAAAACTGCCGTATCGTGCATGACGTTTAAACTCATTACTTATTTGCAACTAAATTCGTTTCCAATGTATTTCACAGTGTCCATACATGCAGCTGAATGTACCTACAAAGTTAGGTCACTGTACGATACATAGTTCAAGAAATATGACGTCATAATCTTGAAATGCTTGAGAACCAATCTCCAGGGCGAAATATATGTACAGATATGTGTAAAATATGTTAAATATAGTCTATCTGGAATATATGTGACATGCGGCTATGTGGGGAGAACCGGAAGTGATAAAATCCTCCTAAGTTTCTAGGTCGATTTCAAAGAATAACTTATTGTCTTGAAGAAATACTGTGGGGATTGAACCAGATACCTCTTACTGTATAGGGAATCATAACTTGAAGAGAGAAAGGGGGAGGAGGAGGTGCATAGAGAGACAGAAGGGAGAGATGGACAGAGAGAGGGGGAAGAAGGAGGGGTGAGGACGAGATACAGGGGGACAGGGAAAGATGGACTCATAGAGTGAAAGAGGAGATAGACACACTGGGAAGGAACAGATGGAGAGAGGGGGAGTAGCAGATGGACAGAGAGAGGTGCAGGAGGAGATGGACAGGGATTGGGAGTCGAGGATATGGACAGAGAGAGAGAGAGAGGGAAGGAGACAGCCTAATAGAATTGGAGTAAGTACATAAAGGGGCAACGCTGTGAGCTAGTATTTCACAGAGACAATGTTTGACTTCGCGCCTAAATGTTGTGGTTCCCCGTCCTTTAGAATCGCCGAGCAGGATTCATTCTCATATGTTAATCATAATTCGTCACATCACTGACGTACTACGTGGCGCAGCCAATCTCTGTGCCTCTGTTCCGAAAGATGGAACAACATCTTACTCGGCATTATGGTAATCTGTATTGCTGCTCAAGAAAGCGAATGATTCCTGTGAATCGCAGCGTCACAATATATTGTCAAAATTAGCAAATAAAATGTCCAAAATAAGGGAAATGTAACTATATGGAAATCACCTAGACGACGTGCACCTGAAGTTTATTACCACCTTTCGGACACTGAGAAAGTTCAAATCATTTACATGAGTGATAATACCGACAGATCGTACAGGTAGTTTGCCTATAGTGCAATGACTGCAGAACAAGTGGAGACGAGATAAACGCATGACAACAGTGTGAAGAGTGTGCGCGGGTATTTGCAGAAGGACTGCACCACAAAACACTGTATGAATGTCGATCCAGACAGAGATTATAGGCAGAGTGTCACCACGAACAGTCGAGAGACTATTACGGGAAGCTGGGTGAAGATCTCGAGATACCACGCCTCGTTTACTGGTGGATCCATACAAAAGACCACAGAAATTTGGGTGGTGCAGAGCCAGAGACAACTGCGACATCGCATGCCGTTTTATGCCATCCAGCGATGAGCCTCCGTTCTGTTTGTGATGGTCAGATCGACGGCAACGTGTCCGTAGACGACTTAGTGAAAGGTTACAGGATATCAACAGGACTGATTTGTTAATGTTGAAGACAGATTGAAAGCTTGACAGTACGTGGGACGAAGGTAAATCCTCTTGTCTTACCAGGGCATGAAAAGGAATTGGATAACGCAAGACCGGCCGGTATTTACTTAAAAGTTTCGTGCTGACAGGCAATGGTAAATACCTAAAACTTTTCCCTAACGTTTTGTGTCCGGCTGTGGGTGATGTCCCCGGAGATGAAGCGACGTACTGCAATCAAAATGGTTCAAATGGCTCTGAGCACTATGGTACTTAAGATCTGAGGTCATCAGTCCCCTAGAACTTAGACCTACTTAAACCTAACTAACCGAAGGACATCACACATGAACCGTGAATTTACTTTCAAAATCTTTTCTTAAGGCATTTACTTTATTTACTAAATATTCATGAAGAACATTAACTCATTTAATCACAGTATGTGAGCTTGAAAACAAATTAAATTTCAACAAATGGAAATTTTATTCCTAACAACACTTTCCTTAAAAAAAAAAAAACAGATTTAAAAATTATAATCAGAAAGCACCTTCTAAATATCAAGTTACAATTTATTCAGAGACAGAAATAAATTTTTTTTTGTTGACGGTGTGAGTTTTCGGGCTGAGAACCTTGCCGCTCCCTTTTAACACGGCCGTGGTCACGATCGCTCACAACAACCTCTGAAAGACTGCACTGGTGCAAATCTGCAACATAACAGATTACTTTAAACTAAAATTTTAACGACTCACACAAACACATAATCTATGCACCCCGTAGGAGGGATGAAAATGGTACAAAACACTCACATTAAAAAAATTCCTTGTCACCGAAAGTGCAACTTGTTTTTAAAAGAAAGCTCTTACGGTGGAAGGGTGGCAACTTTATATACTAAAATGATCATTTAAATAAAAACCGATGAAATGCAGTCTTACATAAAATATACAAACATGCTCTACGTTACACATATACCGCCTCTCAAGATGATAGGCAAGATAAAAACATTATTCAGGAATTCGCCCTTAAGCTATACATTCGTTAACACCGAATCCGACAAACATGACAGGCAGCTATTAAAGTACGGCAGACCGACCGACAGACAGACATACACTAACTGCTTGACAAAAGCGGACGAGAGACAGACGAGCAAGCTGGGGACGAGAGTCTGACCAAGAACACAAGTAGAATTTAACAAGTAAATGAAACAACATATCACGATTCAATTAACTTTAAATAAACTGCGATGTCTGGCGAAGACCTGGCGCAGCACGCCAAAAACGCTCTCCCGAACCGTCTGCTGCCAGCCGCTTCAACGGACGCAGGAAGGCGCGCCGATCTCCCGTCTCACGGCGTCGCAGCTCGCGCCGGCCAGCCCGATGTCGTGGGTTGACTCCTGTTGCTCTATTGTCGACCGCGAAGCCACTACCCCTCGCTATACGGCGCGGGCCACTGGACTGACGTAGCGGCCTCACATGCGCCGACGCTCATGACGGACAAGTCATCTTGTGTCTCAGTGCGCGACCGACCAACCAATCGATCCAACCGCCAATGACCGTTGCCCGAGAAACTCGAGCAGACTGGCGGCCTAACATATACTAGCACTCCGGACGACAGACAGACACTGACTGCCCCACAGTGACCCGGCTGACCAGCTGACCAGACTCACTCCCCGTGGCCAATTGCCTACGACTGACCTCCACTAGCGAGCTTATCGCGCCCCTTAAATGTACGTGAACAGCAACCTTTCCCCTTTCCCACCAGAGGGAGATATCAAAGCTGCGATTGCCACAGCGGCGCCACCGCCAGAAACGGAGGGCGACTGCTTTACACTACGCGCTGCGGCGCCTCTTCAAAACAGCAAAATTTTCCACGGCTCAGCACACATTCATGTCCGAGGCAGGATTCGAATCTGCGACCGTAGCTGTCGTGCGGGTCCGGATTTAAACGCCTAGAACCGCTCGGCCACCGCGGCCGGCACTGCAATCAGAACTCGAGACAGCACGGAATATGTAGGCAGTATAGAGAGCACCACAACCCATCACGCCACGCCGGCTACGAGACTGCCTCTGGTAGTGCCAGCGTTCTCGGCTGAAAGTAATCGATTGTCATTCTGTCGGTGCATAGTCGAGGAACAATGGCTGTCCGACGGGAAAGTTTTCCTTTCGTTTATTAACAAAATTACAGATCGCGTTGGGAAAGTGTTGGTCAAGAATGTAGTTGAAATTACGGGGATAATTTCAAGAGTTCTGCAATCTGTAAGTCAGAATTAAAGGAAATAATTTGATTTACACGTCTTCAGTATAATCTCCGTTTTTGCATTGCAACGTTTAACTTCTGTATTCGGAGTTGTTAATTCAATTAGATGAACAGATAAAACACTGGTGGGCTCATATCTGGGCTCTATAGTGGTTTCGGAAGTATTTACCTTCCGTATCTGTCGAGTGCTTCTCTCAGTGGTAGGGCAATATGCGGTCTCGTATTATCGTGTAAAATGACAAGAGCTACAAGCATGTCAGGCCACTTCGATGAATTTTCGGCCGCAAAACATTTTGCAAAAACAGCTTGAATTACGCTCCTATTACAGACGTCCCCTGAAGCACTATTTTTAGCTATGACTTCATTCATGTCATACGAAAATATCATCCTCGGTTTCGCCTTTGACTGTTGGCGGCGGAATTTTTTCGGGCACGGAAAGTTGAAGCTTTATAATTGCGACGACTGAGACTTCAGTTCTAGCTCAAAATCTCGCATCCAGGTTTCATTGAGTGCAACAGTCCTTTTCAGAAACTGTTCTCCCTCTTTTCGACGACGCCCAAGCAATTCTTCCGCGATTCTTTTGTGATCGGGTTCCTGCTTTTGACTCAGATCATGCGGAACCCATCTAGCAGAAACTTTTATCATCTTTATTTAATTTCTTCATATATTTTTGGTCGGTCCTGTCTCAAAATGTCATTAACGCTAACCTGAGACTACAGTCTTGCAGTTCACGGCCTTCCATATCTTGGTGTTTCCAAAGTGCTTGTCCGACCTTCACGGAAAAGAGCAGACCACCGTCGTACTGTGCCACGATCCACTACACACAAGTCTCCCAAAGTATTGTAAATTTCCATGGGGTTCTTTCCAAGAAGGGACTCGATTTTGATGTAGGACCACTGGTCACTACGTGAAATCCGACCCGACTCGGTTTCAGCCACGCGAACTAGCAAACACATATACGACCGTCACGCCTGAAGTCTCACACACAACTGACGTAGATTTCAAATTGATCACTACGCATGACTTTTGAAAAGACGTTTGCATTTTCAACCCACCAGAGAGACGAAAGAATGTTTAACAATTGCAAAAGACATACGACATCGCTTGTCTGAACGAGGTGTATATAAAATTCGTTGTAATTGTGGACTAGTATATGTTGCTACCACGAAAGGAAGTGTTAACAGCCCTTTAGTTGAACACAAGAGGAGTTGCTCTCTGGGACATATGGATATTGGCCGAAGCGGAATGTGTGTACCAAGAGGCTAATCAGAAAATAAAATGCTTTGAGACGAGTGTCATATCAAAAACATCGCATTATCGTGCGCGCTTGTATAGAGAGGCTACTGAGATCTATAAACACTGCATAACTTTAATAGAAAAGACACTACCAGAGATAGCCTCGTAGCCTGCGTCACGTGCTGGGCTCTGTTGCCCTCTATACTTCCTATATATGTGACACTCCCTCGGCTTCTTACTGCAGTTTTCTGTTCCACTTTCGAGGTGCTCTTAAGCAGGCGGAGACGAAACGTCAGCCGTAAGTTCTACATATCGACTACGGCCTGTCAGTCGGTAAATTCAGCCCGTAAGTTTTAAGTGAAATTTTGAGGAATGTATGGATTCTTGAATGGCATGCCGAATCCCCTGGTTTGTCACTCTCAGGGTTTGTCGGGAAGGCGATAGTTAGACTCATACTTTCATTCTTTTATCCAGCCCGCGATCTTCACAAACTGCCACAATGCCAGTCTTATCAAAGGAACGAAATGCCCCAAGAGGACTTTTGAAGGCTGTTTGCTTCCATAACACAACGAACATAGAGAGTATTCGTCTCCATGGGAGTCACACCGCATCTGACGTTAATCGTAGACACAACTCAGAAAAGGAAGCAAGTTTAATCATTTAATAATACTTATGTCATTGAGAATCGTAGGAAAGTTAAATAAATATTGGATTGGTGTTTCATGATTTCCATTGCCCATTTCTGTTAGCGTACGTTGACTTCGGTAGACATGCGTAATCGTCGCTTCTACTCGACAGCGACACATCATTCGTCTTACGTACTGTATAATAATAGTTAAATTATTACAGACCTTTAACTGAACACCAGATAACCAGTTAACTCACCAATGCCGCAGTTGCTACCATCACATACCGTGAAGGATTCTGGCGTTTGTCTATATAGGTACGCAGGCTACGGCATGCGCTACCAATATATTCCAAAACGCTGGAATAAAAATGGAATTTTTCCGGAGCTCATACTTCGGGATCTGTTGGTGTTAGAAAATCGAGGTCAAGTTTTTTGGATACCCCTTGGGCTAAGGGTCATTTGTATACCCATCAGAACGATCGTCTTCTTATAACTAGCCTACAGTGCAGGGTCAAAGTTTGATTATTACCCTCCTTCCAGTTTAGGCAAACGGAGCAAATTAGTTGGTTGTTTTTGCATTAGACGTGTTCTATGGTGCGACTTAAGGGGCTAATGTAGGCACCAATTAGTTCATGGCTGGTTCATAAGAAACGCCACAAAACCGGTTTTCACCATTTTTTCGCCATCAGCAGCAGATGTCTAAATAACTAACCGCAACAAACTCCCAAAATTTAACGCCATATGCTCTAGCCATTCACGTAGAACTGCCATCTTCCCGCTTTCATAAATCAATATTCACTATCGAGAAACACGAGTAAAACATTACTTCTGGGTACCAAAACCGAGCCGTGGATTCCAAGACTGAAATGCACAGCAAATGGCTATAATTTTTACGACATATTCCTAAGATCCTAATCTCGAACAGCTTGATATTTTTATTCGTTTCCGAAATACAGATGTTCAAACATACACTACTTGTACAAGTAAAACGCGCACGTAAAATCCGGTGTGAGGGGAAAATGACGTAGCACAAAAAAAATGTGCTGTAAACTGTCTCCATTATCATGAGAAGGGATCTGGGGATCAAATGTTGTAGTACTGAAGTACATGCAAAAATTTTGTGCGTGTATAATCTGGTCTGAGGTGTAAAATTTGCTTTGCGTTATTTCAATTTCACGTAAGTGAGTTAAAAAAAATACTGACTCATCAAGTTCTTTACATGTCAGTGACACTGTGCTGTAGCATGGAGAAGAAGACAATCAGCGGAAAAATACTCATGTCGGCGAATATGGTCCTGTTTAAAAGACTCTTTGCGGTACCGGTTGCCTCATTCTACCTTCCTCAGTGCCTTCAAAATGTTTCCAAAGATTTTGGCAAGCGAACGTATTCGCGATATTTTGTGCTGAGAGTGACGGGAACAGTGGCAATGGGAAAGAGACAGAAAAGTAATAAATATTAGAAGATAGGAGACAGTAGTTAAGGTACAAAAAAGCGAAAGAGACAATGGCAATATGAGAGATAGAGAGGGACAAAGTGACAGTAGAACATAGTTGACAATGACAGGACAGTGGAAAAGAGTGAAGCAAACAGTGCCATTGTGAGAGGAGTAAGGAGAAGATGAAAGTGAATGTGGGTGAGAGCCAGTTATAATAAGAGACCGAATGACGATGACGAAGAGGAAGAGAAAGATAGTGACAGTTAGAACAGACAGCAGCAGTGGGGAGGAATGAAGAGAGAGTAGCAGTAAGAGAGCAAGAGGGAGTCAGTGAGATTGAGAAAGGACGGTAGCAGTAGGACAGAACGGAGGCTGTGGTTGTCAGAGAGAAAACAGTTAAAGAGACGCAAAGAGATAATGGCAGTGAGCTGCGGTGAATGAATGACATCGGCCAATTGGGAGCAGATGGGCATCAGCGACTTACAGCGATGGACTAGTTGGTGCGAGCGAGTTACAGTTACGGGAGCCTTTAGGAGTGAGAGGTGAGTTGCATCTTAAAACGAGCGCGAATCTATCCGCCGGCCTAAATTTTTGGAAATTTTCTAAAATGCTCGAGGCAGGATTCGAACCTGCGACCGTAGCAGCCGCGTGGTTCCGGATTGAAGCGCCTAGAACCGCTCGACCACAGCTGCCGGCACTCCGTCTTTCAGTCAGAGTCTTTTTATCAGGAACATACAGTTTTGAGAATCTTTTTAACAGGAACATGTTCACACTTTTGTGCTCTGAAAAAATCATTTTACCTATGGTAATACCTACACGCGCATTTTGGTATATCTCACGTTCCCATACCGTACGACAGACAAAGAGATGAGACACACTCGTCAATAGCTGCTATTCACTACCGTCAAGAGGGCACACAGAACATATCTGGATGTGGTGTGTCAGTGAGTGATGATTGTGATGTTATGCAAATCTGATTTTCTCTGTTGTGGACAGGTCATTATTCCAGCAAGGACGCACGACTATTTTGTGCAACGGCTTGCAATAAGAGAAAATAACGACGGGACTGCTTGGGGGTCCTCGCCTATGACTGCTTACCCCAAACATCACAAAGCTGATGCCATCGCAAGTCGTCAGAGGAGTCTTGTTTACCCGGATACAACAACGAAGCGTTAAAAATGATTGTGACAGTAGCAGGAACAAATTACGGTCTGAGTTGTTGATGGTGGAAACAAATGTAGTACATAAAGACACACCGAGTGAAACCTAACTCTGACAAATTTTCGGAAGTTATTCGGCAATATTTTCGAAGTATTATGATACAACGGACTCATGGTCTCCGGTTGCTAGGTACAGAGTAACTGCATTTCGTTTGTTAGCTTACCAACATCTATATTTTTATCTGTATTGCACTGAAAATGCCTGCACAACAGGGTAAATGTCGACAGTCCGCACTGTCTCTCTTATTTGGAGAAAAACTTATTCCATTCACCATTGTTACTAGCTTATGACAAGAGTAATGGCCGTTTTACTCGTAACCCACAGCCTTGTATTCAGTACTCCCGGTTCTGCCCCAGATTTGTTTTTCGGCAGTGTTAGTTGTACATTAACAGTGATAACACAGCACTACGGCGAAGAGCTGAACGATTTTCAGCTCATGTGTCCATTAACTGAAGGCAATGGAAGAGCAGCACAATAACCCTACGCTGAGCTGTTGCTGCATCAATAACAACCACTCACAGTGCGTCTGTATCTGTACACAGGTTGTTGCATTAAGTTGTATTTCGTGTTGAATGATGTGGTGATTTTATAATTCAGGCTGTTGTGCTTTTGTGGAAGTACTTCATAGAAACTAAGGTAATCGAGGTACAAATCTGTAAAAAACATAGAACAGAGGTTTATTCAAGAGGAGTTTGTGAAGACAGTTGCAACAAACTGCAACACATACTCATCAGTGGATAGAAAATCCTGGAGGTACTTATGAATAAACTTGTGTTGTTCTGTAATGGTAAACCTACCAGCACGAGTTCGTTCTATCACCATACTAAGAAAATACCCCAGACAACCTTTGAAATTCTGTCGATGGAAGTTAATTTCACACAGTAGATGCACACTATGTGATCAAAAGTATCCAGACTCCAAGCTGAAAATGACTTGCAAGTTCGTGGTGCCCTCCATCGGTAATGCTGGAATTCAATATGTTGTTGGCCCACCCTTAGCCTTGATGGCAGCCTCCACCCTCGCAGGAATACGTTCAATCAGGTGCTGGAAGGTTTCTTGGGGAACGGCAGCTTATTCTTCAGGGGGTGCTGCACTGAGGAGAGGTGTCGATGACGGTCGATGAGTCCTGGAACGATGTTGGCTTTCCAAAACATCCCAAAGGTGTTCTGTAGGATTCAGGCCAGGACTCTGTGCAGGCCAGTCTATCACAGGGATGTTATTGTGGTGTAACCACTCCGCCACAGGCAGTGAATTATGAACAGATGCTCGATCGTGTTGAAAGATGCAATCGCCATCCCCGAATTGTTCTTCAACAGTGGGAACCAAGAAGGTGCTTAAAACATCAATTTAGACCTGTGCTGTGATAATGCCAAGCAAAACAACAAGGGGTGCAAGTCCCCTCAATGAAAAAGACGACCACACCATAACACAACCGCCTCCGAATTTTACTGTTCGCACTACACACGCTGGCAGATGACGTTCACCGGCAATCGCCATACCCACACCCTGCCACCGGATCGCCACATTGTGTACCGTCATTTGTCACTCCACGAAACGTTATTCCAGTGTTCAATCATCCGATGTTTACGCTCCTTACACCAAGCGAGTCGTCGTTTGGCATTTACCGGCGTAAAGTGTGGCTTATGAGCATCCGCTCCACCATGAAATCCAAGTTTTCTCACCTCCCACCTAACTGTCATAGAAACTTCAGCGTGTCCTCATGCAATCTGGAAGTCCTGTGTGATGATTTGGATAGATTTCTGCCTATTAGACATTACTACCCTCTTCAACTTTCGGCGGTCTCTGTCAGTCAACAGACGACGTTAGCCTGTTCGCTTTTGTGCCGTACGTGTCTCTTCACGTTTCCTGTTCAGTATCACATCGCAAACAGTGGACCAAGGGATGTTTAGGAGTGTGGAAGTCTCGCGAACAGACGTATGACACAAGTATCACCTAATTGCCTAACCACATTCGAAGTCCGTGAATTCTGTGGAGCGCCTCATTCTGCTCTCTCACGACGTGTAACTGAGGTCGCTGATATGGAATACCTTGGTAGTAAGTGGAAGCACAATGCATCTAATATGAAAAACGTATTTTTTTTTGGGGGGGGGGGGATGTAGTGTAGTATCGGTGGAACCTTCGCTTGCGACTCGCCTCGGTAACTAACATTCTGGACAGCAATTGAAATCCCCGTGTGACAATCCAGATTTAAGCATTCGTCATTTCCTTGAGTTGCTGAAATGCTACAGTGACTCCACTGGAAAGGACACGAGTGCTGTCCTGTCCTTTCGTTCCTCAGTTTCGTTCCTTCGTCTCTGAGGATCTGGGACGTTAAGCATCGACCATTCTTCACTTTCTTGTACACAGAAAAATTGATTATTAATTGTTAGGGCCAATTTTGAACTAAGAACTGGGTGATGTAATCTGCCTTTGGAAAGGTTAAGATTATATATTTAATCTGAATATGCACTCTGTTGACATCAGAATTGAGACAGACTATTCTCCTCTCCCCTCTCCCTTTCTTTATTCTCTCATTTAGGAACAATCAAAAATATTGCGAAGATTCTTAATTTTCTGTTATTGTTATAGTTTTTGTGCGTGTCTTAGTTGTTTAAGTTTTTCGTGTTCATGTTCCTTATACTGTAAATATGACCTGTCTTCATAATAGGTTAGAGGGCTACAGAAAGGAATTTGGAAATTTTTGGTAAAGTCTTGTGGGACCAAACTGCTGAAGTCATCAGTCCCTAAATTTACACACTACTTAATCTAACTTAAACTAACTTACGCTATGGACAACACACACACACATGCCCGAGGGAGAACTCGAACCTTCGACGAGGGGAGCCGCGCGAACCTTGACAATAAGCCTAGACCGCTCGGCTACCCCGCGCGTCAGGCTACAGAAAAGCAGTTATGAACAATGTCGAGAATAATAACAATAATAATAAGAATAATAACTGAGGAAGAATTTTTATACTGTCCAATAAACTCCAACTACAAAAGCGCGCTTTCCATTACCAAAGACTCTGGTTAGTTTGGACGTCGCTGCTCGGAGGAAAGGTCTAATGCAGGGCCGGCCACGGTGTGAAAAAACTGCATGCGAGCCAGACGTGTGGGCCGCGTGCGGGCAAAGGCTCTGCTGTTTCGGCTCTGCCCGGTCCTCCTCGGAAGTACCCGGTGCAGCGCGACGTTTCATTTAGTATTTGAAGTGCACGAATTTTCGGTAGGCACAACTTTCTTCAGTTTGGCAGAATCGTGGTGTCAGCGCTGTTTACTCTTCGCTATTCGTTCGTGGTTCTAGAGAATGCATAGTGTCTGTAGGTACAAATAGATGCAGTCTAGCGAACTATCGTCACAAGTCTTTAGAAAAAGGAAGGGAGTTACAGAAGAGAAGGATGAGTATTCTCAATATCTATTATGTATTTGCGTAACCTACAGGTACTGCAAATTTGCTATGAAATTACAACACTATGCGTAAAGAATATAAAGATTTAACTAATAGTGAAAGATCAAAAATTTACAACCATCTAAAGACGGAATTCATTGTTCTGTACATCTGTAGCGTGTATTCGTGTGTACCAGTCGATTTTGTGGAACCAACACAGTAAGGTGGGTCACCAAAAAAGAGCTATGATACGTGGGCATGTCTATGAAAACACCGTAAATGAAGTGGCTCAGTTTGTTGGCACATCATCGCGGGCTGTCCAACGTGTGTAAGTAGGCTGTTTAGGTTTTTTTTATTGGTAACGCCACCTCTGTATGAAAATCACTGGCTGTGCTGTGTGCAGTCTGTGGCTAGTTTGCATTGTTGTCTGCCATTGTAGTGTTGGGCAGCGGCAGCTGGATGTGAACAGCGTGTAGCGTTGCGCAGTTGGAGGTGAGCCGCCAGCAGTGGTGGATGTGGGGAGAGAGATGGCGGAGTTTTGAAATTTGTCATGAACTGCTATATTTATATATGATGATATCAAGGTAAATACATTGTTTGTTCTCTATTAATATCTTTCATTTGCTAACTATCCCTATCAGTAGTTAGTGCCTTCCATAGTTTGAATCTTTTATTTAGCTGGCAGTAGTGGCGCTCGCTGTATTGCAGTAGCTTGAGCAGCGAAGATTTTTGTGAGGTAAGTGATTTGTGAAAGGTATAGTTTAATGTTAGTCAGGGCCATTCTTTTGTAGGGAATTTTGAAAGTCAGATTGCGTTGCGCTAACAAAATATTGTGTGTCAGTTTAAGCACAGTCCTGTAGAATTGTTTAAAAAGGGGACGTTTCATATGTCGACCCTTAGCCGAGGATACCTCACTGAAATGTTCTGATTTTTTCTTGTAGTTTGTGTAATTAGTGTAGCTATTGTTTATTGCTAGCGCGTAATTGTAGAGAGAATTTCCTTTGTAGTTGTAGTTTTTCATTGTTGTACAGTAAAACAGTTGTGGCATGCATGTAGATTTGCACCAAGTATTTCGCAGCTGCGCTGGCAATTAACTAGACATTATTTCCATTGCTATGTTATTTTATTTTGCTCTTCAAATTGTGCTTTTCTGTGTTATCGTGTGAAATATTGTGACAATTATGGCGTGTGAAAAACGTAATACTAGGCTCCAAAGTAAACTGAGAAATGACAGTGAAGACGAAGCCAGTGTGTTAGCGCCGCAGAGTAATGAATTAACTAATGTTCAACGTAGTAATTTGGTAATTGCGCATAGGGAAATGGAGCGGGCGGCAAACAATGGTGTAGACAGTGAAACAGGTAGTGAACAGGGAAGCGTTATCGATCGATTGGTCGGCAACAGCTCGCCTCAGGAATCGGGAATGACAGAACACAATATTGCAAATACTGCAGACTCAGGTTTTGGGTTCTCACCGTTTTCTCAAATGAGTCAAGACACATTTTCCGCTTGTCAAAATGTGAATGTTGCCGGTGCAACTTCACTGCCGAAAATCACTGAGGAACATGTTTCAGACACCAGTGCATTGTTATTACAATTAATGCAACAAATGGGACAAAAGCTTGAAAAGTTAGACACAATGGAACAACACCAGAGACAAACACAACAACAGTTAGACACAGTGGAACAAAATCTCAAAAAGTTAGACACAATGGAACAACACCAGAGACAAACACAGCAACAGTTAGACACAGTGGAACAAAATCTCAAAAAGTTAGACACAATGGAACAAAATCAGAGACAAACACAGCAACAGCTTCAAAAGTTAGACTCATTGGAACAAACTCTTGAACAAACGCGTGAAGATTTAACTACTGAGTTACATAACATTGAATCGAAATGTCAAAAAGTCTGTAATGACGTAAAAACTCAAATTTGTGAGCATTTTCAACCTATTTTTTCGCGGCATGAAAATGCATTACAGAATCACGAAGCAGCCATAAAAGAACTGCAAATTATTGTTCATGAAAATCATGAGACCTTGCAAGCTAAATTTGACTCAGTTGCATCTACCGATTCGGTTACGCAACTTGCAAAAACTCAGGAAAACTTTAAGGACACAGTAGATACTCTGAAACTTGGTTCAGAAAAACACACTGAGGAAATAAGTACACTATCGGAGAAAGTAGCCGAACTTTTGGATCAGTTCACTAATTTATCTACGAAGGTAGATGATAATCTGATTGACGCAAGACCGGTAGTCTTTAATGACACAGAAGAGTACGAACAAATTAGGAAATTCAAACAAAATCAGAATCAAATTAATACACAACACCAAAGAGAAATCCGGGAAGTACAAGATCAGCTGACACAGGTAATACAAGAATTACGTATTTCAGAGGACACTCGCGCTCCAACACCGGAAGAGGGACTTAGAAATACGGAAAAGCCGCAAAATAATAACACAGGGCATTTCGGAAGTTATGAAAGAAATTGGCAATGTGCACCGAATTTTGAGATGGAACGGCCGACACGACCTAACAATTACCAATATGCGACTCGACGACATGATGATTTTGACTATAAGCTGTTCATTACTACACGTAAATTCAAAACATTTAAGAATTCTGGCAACGACATTCATCCACAAGCATGGCTCCATCAATTCTCTCATTGTTTTCCTCCCAACTGGTCGTTGGAACACAGATTAGAATTTATGTGTGGCTACTTAGAGAATGAACCAGCTGTAAGAATGCGATCGGTCATTCACGATTGCCACAGTGAAGGAGAATTTTACCATGCCTTCCTCTCAGCATATTGGTCTCAAGCCACACAGGACCGAGTAAAACATGGTATCATAATGATGAAACATTTCGAACAATCTGAATTCTCCAGTCTTGTGAAATATTTTGAAGACATGTTGCACAAGGATCAGTACCTGTCAAACCCATACAGCCCCTCAGAACTCATCCGCATTTGCTTAATCAAATTGCCTGAACATTTATGACATATTATTTTGGCAGGACGTTGCAAAGACGACATTGAAGCATTTCAAGGACTCTTACAAGAACTGGAAATTGACACTGACAATCGCGGAACGCAGGAGCACAACAATTACAGATCACATCCGTCGCAATTCCGCGATGAAAGAAATAATAAGTGGACACGACAAGGCTATTCTTACAACGCAAATCGTGACCAAAACAGACACCACCCATATGACAACCACTGGCAGAGTAATAATAGTTACAGAGAAGGATCGCATTTCCGTAGTAATGAATATGACAGAGACAGTCATAGAAATAGACAATATGACAACCAGAACTATTATTATCAAGGGAGACAGAATAACTTCAGACGCAACAGTTCAGCGCGCAGTTACGATTCAGGGAGAAATTCTCCACCACATGACCGACAAACAAGAAACTATGTAAACTACCGACAAAACGACAGACGTGAATTTCATCAGAACTGGCGGGATTCTAACAGAGCTGGGCCCTCTCGGCAAGGCGAATTTGTAGAAGTTAGGTCTCCAAATCCCAATAACAACGCGCGCCAACAAAGAGACAGACAATGACTCGCGCCGCAGGCACCCACGTGCGCCGGCTGGCTCAGAGAAAAATAACGTAGACGCTAACCTTGTGAAAAATTCCAGTATTCTTTACTGACGTATACTGCATGATAATTGCGTTCAAGCTGAAATTCTGAGTACTTTGAAGAGTAAAAGATTGTACCACATTTCACTTGTAAAACCGTTTATTGAAAGATAATCTGCCTTTTAACTTTGTCTTTCCCACAAAATTTTTCACTTCACATTTCTAGTATGCTTTGCCAGACTTAGAATCTGTTAACATGCAACAATGTTTGAAGTTAAATATCCAGTCAAGAACCAAGAGAACTTATTTAAACAGAAATTACGAATGCATTGTTATAGTGAACAGACTACACAGTGTTGCATTTGTACATTCTTGCTTGTTAGTTGCACGACTACGTAATGATTATCAGGCTTACATACTTAGGACATATACTGGTACTGCTAATAAGATTTTAATGCAACATTTTGGTTTACTTGAAAATACATTCTGGGTTTAAAGTACTTTCTGTGAGATACCAAAGGACACAGTGGTTAGTTTATGTGACAGCTACACGATGTTATCACGACGCTACTAATGAGTGACAATTTACAATGTTGCTTTTGCAGGGTATCTGTTTTATATCTGCACAGTTTTCTGAATTCTTCTGGAAAGAAAAACATGTTTTAGTAGTAACTTTTGTGGTATAGCAACAATGAGACAGCCTTTTTCGTGGCACAACAATACGTTACTGTACAGTACTTTCTTCATCACAACAATAAACATAATAACTATGATATCTATACGCAAAGCATTTCACTTTTGTTTATCATGAGGTAAGTACATTGACTTCTGCAGAACTTAGCTTTCGGAGGACGATAACTACGACACTTCCACAGAGATTATGTTACAAGACGCACAGTTTAGCGCTACAGTACACGTATTTGAGTGATCAATTTTATACTTAAAACATTTATTTTTAAAGATTTTTGAATTACAATGAAAGTTTTCCGTGATATATTTCATTCCATTGGTGTAATCTGTAACACCTGAGGGTATAATTACATTAATCCTCAGGGGGGTATACGCCTACTTTGTGTACCATGTGTTTGGCAACCACAAGGAACCCTAGCTAATATGGTATTTGCTTATACAACTTTACACATCGGTACCATATTTCTCTAACACACAAATTACTGAGCTATCTGATCATTTAACTGAGAGATAAACTTTTTTTATTACATCAGTGACAGATGTTTACGTAATTACACAGTTGGATAACTTCACACTTATAAAACTGTATTTTGTCTGTACTTTGTGAAATGCTCATATTTTTTCGGAACCATTGTGATACTATGAGAGCTTTGAATGATGTATTTGGTATGGATTCATGATTTTTAAAGTACGTTTGTGGCAGATGACACTTTTGACATGAGCAGAGAATTTTTTTTAATTATTGGGGGAAGCTACGACGATTTTGAGATTTGACTGAGGTGTTATGATGTTATTTTTACGACGACGATGTGTATTATGCTGCTGAGGTATGTTTATGATTAATAGGCTGAGGCTATATGAGTTGTTTGATTATGCTTCATATTTATAATGACGAAATATTGACGAGTGTCGATGGATACATATATGTGTAATAAGGTAAGGAGTAATGAATAGTGATTAGGGACTCTGACTTATGGAAAAGGATGTTGGAAACCAAGAATCATACTTTAGAATTATGAAATGTGTGTACATGTGTGAATCATGTGTGAATGTATCACAATGCCACTGAAAATTTTTTGGACACTGTTATATTCATAGGATTTTGTTTCTACACATTTGCAACGTAAATTCTCGACCTGTGAAATTTTGTATATATGACTGTCACTGTAGCGGAAACTGCTGTCGTAAATATTTCCGTAAGAAAGTAAGGGACCACCTGCACGTAATGCGTCGCGGGCACCCACCTGGGCGACAGCCGCCCAAAAAAAAAGCCATTAGCCTTTCAGCGGCACAGGTAAAAAAAAAGAAACAAAAGGGGGGCCATTATACTCGCTATTGACATTTCCTTGTCGAAAGCATACTGTGGAGCTCGTAATTTATGATATTTACTGAAATGCTTATGAATTGATGGGAAATATTCTTACATCTGCAAATCTGATTATGACAAGTGTCTTTCTATGAGAGTTGAGAGCTACTGACTTACGAAATGCCACATGACTATTGAATGATATTTTTATGCTTTGCTTTTCGTAGTTGCTTATTTCACTTGATATCTGGTTTCCAGCTGTGTTGCAGCATTGCTTTTATAAAATAAAATGCATTTGCTAATGTGAACACTTTCTGTCAACAGATCTATTAAATAATAATTTTGTAATCCACATTCTTTAAAAAAGGAGCACTTGGAAAGGAAAGAACAATAAGAAGGGACTAGTAACAGTAACTGGACACATAATTTTCTTTTCAAGTTCATGGTAATATTTTTTTTATAATAAGTTGTTGTGGTGCACCACTTTAATTTACATAGACATTAAGATGTGAATATACACTTCCCTTATCTGCATTGTTGTTTTTACTGTAATATCTTTTCTGCTTGAGCTTTGTCATGTATAGATATAAGTTTTATATTTTTTATATTTGCTGCTGCTGTTTGCCAGGCATAGTGCTACTGAATTTTAAATTGTGTTACTCTGTTAAGCTAGTTTTACTACTGACTTATTTTTCTTGTTACTGTACATTGGCCCATATTAGTCGTAATGTTGCATTGCTTGGTAATTTATATTTACTGTAGCTTGCTTTGCAATTTTCCATTTTTTTGCATTGCTGTTTGTGTTAATTTGTTATGTCCTGCTGCATTGCCTCGTCCCTTAGTTTAGTATCTGAGCTCAGTAGATTTAAGTTAGCTTAAGAGGAGACTATATAAGAAACTAACTATTATAAATTTATAAGAAATGCATTGAGAAGCTATCAGAAAATGGTCTGGCAAAATAAAAAGGATACTGTATAGTGGAGAAAAACTATTATTGACAGAGGATGTGAACAGAATACAGAAAGCAGAGAGAAAAACTGCTTTTGACAGACGATGTGAACAAAATACAGAAGGCAGGCTTAGATAGGACTTTTGGGAATAATGATGAATGAAGGGAGATCTCCAAGAAGCAAAGAAAGTTTTGTTTGCAAAATACTGCAATGAAACAAACCCTGTCCTTTCCTTTTGTGTTATCCCACTATGTGTTTGGGTACCCTTGTGTATATATGTTCTTCCTGTCTTTATATGTTTACCTCATCAGACTTATGTTGTAGAATTTTTCTCATACTCAGCTACATGAACTATGATGAGGAATACTGTTATCCTCAAATATAATTTGCATTAATAATATGTTATTTACTTTGTAAAGATGTTAGACATTATTAATTCTGTTCTGTTCAATGCTCATGTGTGAAGTTGATGTTTCAAAAGTTATTGTGATCCTTTATGTATGTACTCATGTCATAATTCCACTGATGTATATGTTTATTTCTATTCTTTTGTAAAGCCTGTGTTACTACAAATGTTATCTGTATTATTATGTTCTTTAATGATGTATTTTGTACCTTTGTAATTGTATTTTCATGTTGTAAATTTATAAAATTGTAATTGACACCAGTTCATCTTATTATTAACTTGTAAGTTACATTTCACTGCACACGTTTCTGTTGGTCATAGTATATGGACAATATGTGAGATGTAGGGACTGATAGTGTTTGCACGTGTGTTAATGATTCAGCAAGGGACTGGATAACAGCATTGCTGGATCTAAGGACAATTCCAAAAACTTTGTGAGTGCACAAGTGGTGGTTTATGGACTTGCTATATTCTCCGCAAGACTCTTCGATGGTGATTGTGCACCTGCACATTTGCAACAGATGGCTGCTGGCCGTCTCTACCAGGACTACAGTGGGTCTGCACCTCTGGTAGCCCACCAATACCACACTCTCTACCAGGACTACAGTGGGTCTACTCTGTGATGACCTGCTACCAATATTCTTCAAAACGTCGAATGACTCTGCTGTGGGTTTGCTATGTTGTGGCCCATTACCTGTCTGCATGTCAAGAGTCAGCATTGTCTTTTGGTTGGAAGGACAACACTACTTCTTCAAGACTGCATGGAAATCCACTACTTCTATGTGCATTTTCTTTTACTGCTCAGACTTTGAGAAAAACTCTGCATTTTTACTGTGATGAACAATGTGGACTGTCTTTATAGACTGTGAGAAAAAATTAGCTTTTGACCAACATTGTATCAATAAGTGTGTGCATTTGATTTCTTTGTTATTGTAATTATGAAAAATTTTTTTCGAATCTGTATTGGCCACTGCCCAATCCAATTTGTAAAAATTTTTGTGTGGAGCATGGGGGCTATGTAAGTAGGCTGTTTAGGTTTTTTTATTGGTAACGCCACCTCTGTATGAAAATCACTGGCTGTGCTGTGTGCAGTCTGTGGCTAGTTTGCATTGTTGTCTGCCATTGTAGTGTTTGGCAGCGGCAGCTGGATGTGAACAGCGTGTAGCGTTGCGCAGTTGGAGGTGAGCCGCCAGCAGTGGTGGATGTGGGGAGAGAGATGGCGGAGTTTTGAAATTTGTCATGAACTGCTATATTTATATATGATGATATCAAGGTAAATACATTGTTTGTTCTCTATTAATATCTTTCATTTGCTAACTATCCCTATCAGTAGTTAGTGCCTTCCATAGTTTGAATCTTTTATTTAGCTGGCAGTAGTGGCGCTCGCTGTATTGCAGTAGCTTGAGCAGCGAAGATTTTTGTGAGGTAAGTGATTTGTGAAAGGTATAGTTTAATGTTAGTCAGGGCCATTCTTTTGTAGGGAATTTCGAAAGTCAGATTGCATTGCGCTAACAAAATATTGTGTGTCAGTTTAAGCACAGTCCTGTATAATTGTTAAAAAGGGGACGTTTCACATGTCTACAGGGAACAGTGTAGCACTCGCAGCCACGTAACACGGCATAGTCTGATTGTAAAAGGATACTAAGAGACAGGGACCACAGACGAGTGTCACGCCTTGTCTGTGACATTTGGTTTCACATCCAGCAGGAATTGCGACTGTCAGTGACTTCGTGTCCAACTCACGTAATACGGCATAGACTGATTGTAAAACGATACTAAGAGACAGGGACCACAGATGAGTGTCACGCCTTGTCCGTGACATTTGGTTTCAAATCCAGCAGGAATTGCGTCTGTCAGTGACTTCATCTCCAACTCAGTTTCCAGCAAACACTCCGAAGGGAACTGCGTGCAGTGGACATCTGGAGTCAAGTAGTCCACAAAAGGTCGTTGCTCATAGGGACCCACAACGTTACACTACGCACCAAACAACACAGCAACTTGACAGTAGCTAACTAGAATCACGTAGTGTTGTCTGACGAGTGACGATTTTGTCTCTTTTTCGAATGATGCTAAGAGCTGGGTGCACTGATAGACCAACGAGACGTTCAAACCAAAGTGTATGTAATATTTAGTTCAGACAGGGATATTTTGGTGGTGGAGCCACTCATTGAGGTTGCCATAACCAAGAACCAGGATGTTTAGTTCAACGTTTTCAGTGAACAAGTACTGCAATTACTTCTACGTATTCAGGATGACAACACGGCTGCATGCAAACGATCCAGTTTCGATGAACAATAAGGCTGGCCGGCTATATCACCTCATATTAACCCAACAGAAAATGTCTGGGACTATTGGGAATGCAATAATCAAGGTCCTCTGAAATGGGAAAGTCTGTGGAATCGAATTGGAACGAATGGGACAGTATGTGGTACCAATATGTACCGAAACGCCGAGCATAAAAAAGGGATTTTACCATGCCTCATACGTAATGTTCTACTAGTGATGGAAAGGTAGGATGTTTTGGATAGCCCTTGGGCCTGGGACCGTTTATACACCCAACAGAAGCGTAGTCTTACTGTAACTATCATACAGTACACCTATTCCAGCTTAGTGAAGTGGAGCAAATCGGTTGATTCTTTTTTGTATTAGACGTTGTCTACGGTGCACATTAAGGGGCTTATGGAGGCACCATTTAGTTCATGGGCGATTCTTGAGAAAACGTGAAAGAAGCGTTCTTCCGAATTTTTTCGCCGTCAGCAGCGGGTATTTAAACAGCTAACCGCAGCAAATTGCTCAAATTTAAGGCCATATTCTCTAGGTATTTATCTAGAAATACCATCTTCCTGCTTTCAAAAACCTTTATCCGTTATTGAGAAACACCACAAAACATGGTTTTTTGGTACCAAAACCGCGTATACGCCTGTGAACATCAAACGGCTGTAATTTTTACGATCTATAGCCAATATCCCGCTATCGAACAGTGTTGAAAATTTTCTTGATATATTTACCCGTTTCTGAGATACAGAAGTTCAAACTTACTCTTCTTGTACACCTAAAATACGGTTTGAGACAAAAACGTAGTCTACAAACTGACGTAACACGGAGAAATATGCTGTAAGGTGTATCCATTATCATCGGAACTGTTCTGGGAACCGCATGTTGCAGTGCTGCAGCACATGCAGAATTTTTGTACACGTAAAATCCGGTCTGAAGTGTAAAATTAATTTTGGGTTATTTCAGCTTCACGTACGTAAACTATCAAACTTTTACTGATTCATAAAGTTCTTTTCATGCAAGTCACATGTTCTGCTGTAGCAGGGAAAAGAAGGGAACCGGAGGAAAACTGTTCCTATTGGCGTACAAAAAAAGGCGAAAGTGCTCCTGTTTAAAAGATTACGACTGAAATGTGGGGTACTGGCGGTCTCATTCTATCTCTGTTTAAAAAGTTTTTAGAGGGGCTGAGGGAGGAGAATGAGGTAGCTTGCTCACCACTTTTCAGACGATCTTCTAAACAGGAATCTATTTACCTTTTTTTGTGCTCCGATAGGAGGTCTTTTCCACTGATCATAAATGAGTTTCCATAGGGAAACAGTTGCGTGCAATAACTGTATTCATTTCAAGTGGTCCAAATGATTCAAATGGCTCTGAGCTCTATGGGACTTAACATCTGAGGTCATGAGTCCCCTAGAACTTAGAACTACTTAAACCTAACTAACCTAAGGACATCACACACATCCATGCCCGTGGCAGGATTCGAACCTGCGACGTTAGCAGTCACGCATTTCAAGCAGTAATGGTACAGCAATCAGTAACAATGATGTTTATTGCATATTGAAGTTTCGGTCACAGTGTGGCTAACTTCAGTTTAGTAAATATAAGTTAAAACATTAAAAACACTTGTATATGTACATGGACCCAATCGAAATACTCATGTCATGATGTCTGACATGAATAGTCAGGTTGAGATTATATGCATATATAAGTGTCTTTAATGTTTTAACTTACATTTACTATCAATCTAGATATGCAGTAAACATCGTAGAGGCTGATTGCTGTACTCTTTACTATTTGATGTAAGTGATTGGCCGATATCTGTGTGTGTGACTCAATTAGGGCTAGTTTAATTTCATGACTATATGATTTCAAACTTGTGTAATCTTAGTTCAAAGAAAAGACCTCATAATTAAAATCCCATATAAGCTTGCTTACACTGAACAGCCAAAACATTATGACCTCTGGCACATCGCGACGTTGGATGCCGCGTGGAGGTGTTGCAGACACGTGGCGCGGTAACAAAAATACGTAAATGGACTAGGACGGACGAGAAATAACCCTAAAGAAGGTATGGGCTGAAAATGGGGAAATCCATTGAGATAAGCGATTTTGGCAAAGAGCAGTTTGCTATTACTCAGAACCTGTGAACGAGTATCTGGAAGACGGCGAAGCTGATCGAATGTTCGCGTGCACTGTCGTGAGTATTTACGGAAAGAGGCAGAAGGACAGTGAAACTACCACTAGGCACTAAGTGGTTGGACGTTCACAACTCTTCACGCACTATGGGGTTGGGTAGATTGTCTGCTCTGTGAAGTAGGCATCTTTGGTGAAAGAGCACAATGCTGGTGCACATGCAAGTGTTTCGGAGCACCCCGTTCATCGTACATTGTTGAACACGGAGCTCCGCAGCAGACAACTCCTACGTATTCACATGTTGACCCAACGACATTGTGAATTACTACTGCAGTGGGCACGGGACCATCAGGTTTTGACCGTTGATCAAGGGAAACGTATCGCTGGTCTAGGTCGACGGCCGTCATCACAAAACGCCGTCATCGAGCTGAACGGCGGCTCGAAACCTACATCCCGCCACGGGCGCAGGCCGGTGGGAGCACTCGTATGTTACTGGAGATATTTTCCTACGCTTGCGTGGGATGTGTGGTAGCATTCAAAGACACACTGACACCTGCGAGCCACCTGCACCCCTTCCTGCGTGATGTCCTCAACGACGGTGATTTCATCTTTCAGCAACCTAAATGTCCGTGTCTCGGAGCCAGAACCGTGCCAGAGTGGTTTGGGGGGCTTTATAGTGAACTCAAGTTAATGACTCGGCGACCAAATTCACCTGATATAAATCCTATGGAATCCATCTGTGTCGCTATAGGGCTCCATCACAGCGGTACGCAAATCAGCGGCCCCTTATTTCCTCGAATTACATGACCTGTTCGAGCGGTTCTGGGCGCTTCATTCCGGAACCAGGCAGCTGCTACGGTCGCAGGTTCGAATCCTGCCTCGGGCATGAATGTGTGTGATGTCTTTAGGTTAGTTAGGTTTAAGTAGTTCTAAGTCTAGGGGACTGATGACCTCAGATGTTAAGTCCCATAGTGCTTAGAGCCATTTGAACCATTTTTTTTAAACATGACCTGCTCATAGACATCTAATGCCACATACATCCACAAACCTAGTAACAAAACGTTGGATCTCTAATACGCAGGACCAGTGATGTATTTCGTTGCAAAGACGGAGAAACGAGCTATTCGGCGGGTGGTCATAATATTTTGGCTCATCATTGTACACTCCTGGAAATTGAAATAAGAACACCGTAAATTCATTGTCCCAGGACGGGGAAACTTTATTGACACATTCCTGGGGTCAGATACATCACATGATCACACTGACAGAACCACAGGCACATAGACACAGGCAACAGAGCATGCACAATGTCGGCACTAGTACAGTGTATATCCACCTTTCACAGCAATGCAGGCTGCTATTCTCCCATGGAGACGATCGTAGAGATGCTGGATGTAGTCCTGTGGAACGGCTTGCCATGCCATTTCCACCTGGCGCCTCAGTTGGACCAGCGTTCGTGCTAGACGTGCAGACCGCGTGAGACGACGCTTCATCCAGTCCCAAACATGCTCAATGGGGGACAGATCCGGAGATCTTGCTGGCCAGGGTAGTTGACTTACACCTTCTAGAGCACGTTGGGTGGCACGGGATACATGCGGACGTGCATTGTCCTGTTGGAACAGCAAGTTCCCTTGCCGGTCTAGGAATGGTAGAACGATGGGTTCGATGACGGTTTGGATGTACCGTGCACTATTCAGTGTCCCCTCGACGATCACCAGTGGTGTACGGCCAGTGTAGGAGATCGCTCCCCACACCATGATGCCGGGTGTTGGCCCTGTGTGCCTCGGTCGTATGCAGTCCTGATTGTGGCGCTCACCTGCACGGCGCCAAACACGCATACGACCATCATTGGCACCAAGGCAGAAGCGACTCTCATCGCTGAAGACGACACGTCTCCATTCGTCCCTCCATTCACGCCTGTCGCGACACCACTGGAGGCGGGCTGCACGATGTTGGGGCGTGAGCGGAAGACGGCCTAACGGTGTGCGGGACCGTAGCCCAGCTTCATGGAGACGGTTGCGAATGGTCCTCGCCGATACCCCAGGAGCAACAGTGTCCCTAATTCGCTGGGAAGTGGCGGTGCGGTCCCCTACGGCACTGCGTAGGATCCTACGGTCTTGGCGTGCATCCGTGCGTCGCTGCGGTCCGGTCCCAGGTCGACGGGCACGTGCACCTTCCGCCGACCACTGGCGACAACATCGACGTACTGTGGAGACCTCACGCCCCACGTGTTGAGCAATTCGGCGGTACGTCCACCCGGCCTCCCGTATGCCCACTATACGCCCTCGCTCAAAGTCCGTCAGCTGCACATACGGTTCACGTCCACGCTGTCGCGGCATGCTACCAGTGTCAAAGACTGCGATGGAGCTCCGTATGCCACGGCAAACTGGCTGACACTGACGGCGGCGGTGCACAAATGCTGCGCAGCTAGCGCCATTCGACGGCCAACACCGCGGTTCCTGGTGTGCCCGCTGTGCCGTGCGTGTGATCATTGCTTGTACAGCCCTCTCGCAGTGTCCGGAGCAAGTATGGTGGGTCTCACACCGGTGTCAATGTGTTCTTTTTTCCATTTCCAGGAGTGTATTTCCGGAACATGTTCTCGGTGGCAGGTTTGTTTGCCTTCGATGTAAGTTTCAGCGTCCACTGTAGTGTCGGCGGCCGCGGCACATACCAACGTCACACAGTGTTAGTGAGATCGACGGCTGCAGCATCTTAGTACAACAGCGAACCTCCGAGGGCTGTTCACAGTCTAATGAAGTATAACAGTGTGCGGTCTTCCCTCGGAAGAAAACAAGAACTACAGGAATGTGACAGGGAATGCGTCAATCAGCGAGAGTGCCGGCTGTTATTCTTGAGCCGGGGTCGAGGCGCCTGGTCGGATCGCTTCCTCGGCGCCCCCTTTGCCTTCCCGGCAGACAGCCGGCTGGGAGATCACTCTTCTCTTCCGCGGCCTGCCCCGGCCCGCAGCCCCCCCCCCCCCCCCCCCCCCCCCCCCCCCGTCGATTATCGCGGCCAAACTGATGGGTCTGGCCTCCGGCGCCGGCGGTCGGACCTCCCTATTGATTCCCGCGATATGCGAGTGCTCTCAGGCGCGGAGGATCTGCTTTCAGGCCTCGGGCCCCACTCCAGAGAGGCGGCGGTTTACATAGGCGCCCTTCCCAGCAGGGGGCGGCAGGGGGCGGCAGGGAGGAGAGGGGCGGCAGAGAGCACTGCTTGCCGGCAGACACATACTTAAAGCATTCCTCGCCTTGGCAGCTGCATTCCTGGAAACGGCGCTCTTGCTAGTTCGTTGCAGAGCGTGCTATACACTGATAAATGTGTGTGTGTGTGAAATCTTAGGGGATGGTTCAAATGGCTCTGAGCACTATGAGACTTAACATCTGTGGTCATCAGTCCCCGAGAACTTAGAACTAGTTAAACCTAACTAACGTAAGGACGTCACAGACATCCATGCCCGAGGCAGGATTCGAACCCGCGACCGTAGCGGTAGCGCGGTTCCAGACTGTAGCGCCTAGAACCGCTCGGCCACCCCGGCCGGAAAGTGTTATGGGACTTAACTGCTAAGGTCATCAGTCCTTAAGCTTACACACTACTTAACCTAAATTATCATGAGGACAAACACACACAATGCCCGAGGGAGGACTTGAACCTCCGCCGGGGGCAGCCGCACAGTCCTTGACTGCAGCGCCCCAGACCGCTCGGCTAATCCCGCGCGGCTACACTGATAAGCCAGGACATTATGACCAGCTACCTAATAGCCGGTATGTCCACGTTTGGGACGGCTAACAGCGGGGATGCGTCTTGGCATGGGGGCAATGAGGCTGTGGTAGCTCCAGAGGGGGTTGATCTGCAAGCACAAGTCACCTAATTCCCGTAAACTCCGGGCAGGTGGCGATGAGCTCTGACGCCACGTTCAGTCGCATCCCAGATGAGTTCAGTCTGGTACAATCTGGCGAGTGGGGGGGCCAGCACATCAATTAGAACTCGCCACTGTGTTCCTCGAACCACTCCTTCACACTCCTGGCCCTGTGACATGGCGCATTATCTTGTTGAATGCCACTTCACTCGGCGAACGTGACCGTCACGAAGTGTTGCACGTGGTCAGCGACCAGTGTGCGACAGTCTTTGGCCGTCATTGTGCCTTGCAAGAGCTTCACTGGACCCTTGTATGCCCACGTGAATGTTCCCAAGAGCATAACGGAGCCGCCGCCAGCTTGTCTCCGTCCCACACAACAGGTGTCAACGAGCTGTTCCCCTGCAAGACGACGGACTGGCGCCCATCGGAATGATGAAGAGGTTATCGGGATCCATCAGACCATGCAATGCTCTGCTGTCACTGCTCTAACGTCCAGTTCGGATAATCACGTGCCCATTTCAGTCGTAGCTGCCGACGTCGTGGTGTTAACGTTGGCACACGCATGGGTCGTGGGCTGCAGAGGCCCATCGTTAGGAATGTTCAGTGCACTTTGCGTTCAGACACACTTGTACTCCACCCAGCATTAACGTCTGATGTTGGTTCCACCACATTTCGGAGCCTGTCGTGTTTTACCAGTCTGCCCAAACTGCGATATGTGGCGTGTCTAACGAGGGGTGGCTGCCCAACCCCACGACGTCTGGACGTGGTTTCACATTTATTTCGCCACCTGTTGAAGACACTCACCACAGCACTCCTCTAATACCGGACACGTTATGCAGTTTCCGAAATGCTCGTGCCGAGCCTCCAAGCCATCACAATCTGCCCTCGGTCAAACTAAGATAGATCTTGCGTCTTCCTCATTCTACAAACGCACAACGCACTCTCTGATCCTACATGCATCGTGCTTATCTCTGACTAGCAGTCATTCCTCGCTAGTTGAGGCTGATGCCGCCTGGACGGGTTTATACAGGGTGAAAAGTATTTAAACAGACAAACTCTGGGAGGTTGTAGGGGACATCAAAACAAATATTTGCCCCTAATGTCATTTTTTCCTATGAGGAGTATTTAAACCGGTGGAGGCCGTATTACGCTCTTCAGTTGTTAGAGGGCGTATTACGCTCTTCAGTTGTAGGCAACTGCTCTCCACCAGTGTAGTAGTGCATTGTCTCTGTTTACTAATGGAGCGATACACCTGCAGTGAGTTCACTGACATGCTTGGTGCGTACTATGTAGCGCACCACAACTCAAAAAATGGTTCAAATGGCTCTGAGCACTATGGGACTTAACTTCTGAGGTCATCAGTCCCCTAGAACTTAGAACTACTTAAACCTAACTAACCTAAGGACATCACACAGATCCATGCCCGATGCAGGATTCGAACCTGCGACCGCAGCGGTCGCGCGGTTCCTGACTGTAGCACCACAACTGGCGAGCTGCACAGCGGGTTTATCAACAACAATATCCTAATCACCGTATCCCGCATCATGTGACATTTGCTGCTCTGTACCAACGTCTGCGTGAGATCGGGTCATTTAGCAGATTACCTGGACAGGGACGCCGTCGCACGGAAAGAACGTTGCAATTTTCAGGAAGCTGTCTTTGCAGCATGTGGAGCGGGATCCTTCAATCAGCACTCGTGCAATTGCACGTAACATGGGGACGAATCACATGAATGTAAGAACAGTCCTTCGAGAGCAATTGTTACGTCCATTTCACTCACAGCGCGCCCGCAACCTGGAACCAGTTGATTATCCACCCAGAGCACAGTTTTCGCAGTGGTTCCTGGGACACTGTGAAATGCATCCTACATTTCCATCCTCTGTGTTGTTTACCGATGAAGCAACGTTCGGTCGTGATGGAGTCTTTAACATGCACAATTCGCATGTTTGGAGTGAGGATAACCCACATGCCACAGTTACTAGCGCTCATCAAGTGCGGTTCTTCGTTAATGTGTTGATCGGTGTTGTTGGGGACTGTTTAACTGGGCCGTATCAGCTACCTAGGCCATTAAATGGCAGGCACTATTACAATTTTCTCGCCAGAGCATTGCCAGAATTGCTGGAAAACGTCCCGCTCCCTACAAGACAACGCGTGTGGTTCCAACACGACGGGGCGCCGGCACATTTCAGTCGTCGTGTGCGTCGATTCCTGGACTGACGGTTCCCAGAAACGTGGATTGGCGGAGGTGGTTCTGTACCATGGCCTGCTCGATTCCCAGATATGTCCCCTCTGGAGTTTTTTGTTGGTTTAATTAACTTGTCGCCACAGAAATCTTCCTCTACTGGTTTAAATACTCCTCATAGGAAAAAATGACGTTAGGGAAAAATATTTCATTTTAATGTCCCCTACAACCTCCCAGAGTTTGTCGGTTTAAATACTTTTCACCCTGTATAGATAGTAGGTCGGTGGTCGTAATGTTGTGGCTGATCAGTGTAAGGCGACCGTTATTAGGAGGATTCATTATCGTGACCATCTGCTATCATTTAGGGTAGCTGCGGTTTTACTTACAATTTATTTGCAGTGTCCAAATCACTGTATAGTTCATTCTAATTTTACATGAAAGTACTGAAAACTGAGGTCTAAGGAGCCAACAATACCGGCCGTCAATTCTGACACGTGATGTAATACTGTTATGGCATGTGACGTTATACGGGGTGGCCAGTCTGAAAAGCTTGTAAGGATGTTGCAAGGTAGGTAAGAAATAATTGTCAAGAAAATTCGATACGTCGAGATGTTCCCTAGTTAATTAGCGTTGAAGTTAGCCAATTGGGCCGTTACGCCCGCAAATTCAAACGGCCCGCCAGATACAATTAGTGTCAGTTGTTCTCAGAGCGTAGATGACAGTACACGGGACTGCTCAGCCTTTGGCTCGTGTTTGGTCCTTACTACCGACCAATGTCCAATTTCTTTATTGCTTTCTTGTTCGGCTTTAGGAAACCAAACAAAGAATACGTTTGGCGACACCATATCTACCTTGAATTTGTGCTCACAACGGCCTAACTGCCAACTTAATAGCTAACACCGGAAATTTTTTTCTTAACAATTGTTTCTCTCCACAGCCTAACCTCCAGCACTCATACAAGCCTTTAGACTCTCTCTCACCACCCCGTGTATGCGCAAAGATGTAAAGATTCACCCATAACGTTTATTTTTATTTTACGTTATATTTTTCCAAAAGCAAACGCAAGGCTCGTAGGGCATTGTTGCTTGCTAGACCGAGAGTTTAGCTGTTCTGATGCCACAGCACAATTGTATCCCGATGTGAGTACAGAGTAAGAGAGTCAGATGAACCAATTGTCCAAATGTGTGTTTTATGTAACACAGGATGATCCCATTATCAGGCTCATAAAATTAATATGCCATTAGGTATACTCTAAAATAATAAGCAAGCAGTAAGCATGCGTAGTCGAACATGTAAGACTCCACGTTACACGTAGCATGGGGTAACCATAGCGTTCTGTTTACTAAGTTTATCGTCAACACCATCATCATCTTATTTCAGCATATTAATGAAGCATAATGACGAAAGCCTGGTGATCAGGAACTTTAAATCAGTATCTCTCTTCGCTTTGCCGCCAAATTTCTGATGGCGATAATTTATTCCAGCACCAGGATCCGAAAATGCTGCCTTCGAGTCGAGCGCCACCACACAAACATGATTTAGCAACATCGGCTAAGATGGCTTTTTTATAGCGGTTGTAGTGCAGACTGATCGGTAGTGCGATCCAACATCTAGGCTGGCTTATAAGATAACAGTTTGATTGGGAATTTGGGAAACGATCTACTGCAAATACCGTATTGTAGTTGTTACATTGCGTACCATCTAGATCTAGGTGTAGATAAAGTTCAGAGCTGACAGTTCTGTTGTGAACTTCCGAATGCAACGAATATGCCGCCATAAACATACTCCTGTTATTGTTTTTTCTACGCATACTGGATATTTATGAGTGGTTTTTTGTCCGCCATGTTGATGCCATCATATGCCAAAGCAGGCGGTTGGTATCGACTGGTTCAATATTTCGGAAAATTTGATCGCACGCTAGGCTTCACTGAAACAAACGAACTACAAACTAAACTCTGACAAGTATAGATCCGATTGAAGCGCGGAATACTGCGTATGGTGGTGTACTAGCAAACCACGAGTGCGAGAAAGCCGGCCGTTGTGGCCGAGCGGTTCTAGGCGCTTCAGTCTGGAACTGCGCGACCGCTACAGTCGCAGGTTCGAATCCTACCTATGGCATGGATGTGTGTGATGTCCTTAGGTTAGTTAGGTTTAAGTAGTTCTCAGTTCTAGGGGACTGATAACCTCAGATGTTGAGTCCCATAGTGATCAGAGCCATTTGAACCATTTTTTGAAGTGCGAGAAACGTGCTGGTTGCAAGCTGAATTGCTCATTAAGATAGAAGTAAAAAAGGAGCCAGACGAAAACTAAGTATCATATTGGGCAGACTCGAAGTACTTATTGACTGCCGGCCGAAGTGGCCGTGCGGTTAAAGGCGCTGCAGTCTGGAACCGCAAGACCGCTACGGTCGCAGGTTCGAATCCTGCCTCGGGCATGGATGTTTGTGATGTCCTTAGGTTAGTTAGGTTTAAGTAGTTCTAAGTTCTAGGGGACTAATGACCTCAGCAGTTGAGTCCCATAGTGCTCAGAGCCATTTGAACTTATTGACTCTGCGGATAGACAGGCGAATTAGCCAGACGGCAGTGCTAGGTCACTGCAGGAGCCAATCATACTCTAGAGGTTCTGTCCATCGCAGTCGGCATTGGCGCCCCTAGTGTCGAGGATGTGCTATTAGAACCGGAAAAGTTTACTTTTCTTCCGACGCGCGCTTCTGGCTCGGACATTACACGCTTTTTGCTTCCGTACACTTATGAGGTAAACACGAAGATAACAGCAGAATTGCCAAAACAAACTAGGATGCGTCATTTGTTATTTTACTGGTTTCAGGTGTGCGTTTCTTACCCAAAAAAAACCACTTTTCAGTATTTCAAAACGCAGCGTGATAATATGAAGACGTAGAGTCTATGAGGGCGGTTGCTGAGAGGAGACAAGGCAGTGCTAGCCAGCAACGAAGATAACGGTAGTGCCTAGAGAATGTCGATAACTCACAGGCGGTCGCACTGAGTTCGCACCGTGTATACAGCAGATAACCGAGCAGTATACGGAGGTTATGAAAGTTATTCCAGTAGGCATAACAGCGTTCTCCTCGCGAATATTGCAAATGATTTCACGTACTAATGAAAAGAGCTTTTGACAAGATATAGGTTTCTAGATATTAAACTTGCAATACCATGAAGGCGGCAGGCAACGCTTTGATGTGGCGGAATCCTACAGTGGCAGCATTATGGCCTGTTAAGACGGCAGTTTCTCGTTCCTCGATACTGCTACTCTCGTTCGCCTGGATCCCACGGCTGTCATACGAATATGGAAGCAGCGTGAGAGAAATCAAGTGAGGAATCGGCTCACGCAACACAGGACTGACACTGTTCTCTCGGCCGTGCGAGATAGTACTGCCAAAGTCACCTATCTTGAATTAGTAAATGGGCTTGTTTGCAGCAAGATATGTATCAATATTGACAGAACAACGGCGTCGGGAGACGAGTCCTCATTCTCCGTTTAGCATCACCTTAGACCTATCCCTGTGTAGAAGCTCCGAGGAAATCGAAGATTGCCAGACTGGTGTGACAGTGTGGGCTGTCATTGAGCACACAATGACAATCATCACAATTTGCATAGCAGCTGCTACATTTGTGACGTGTTGGGGCCGTCGTCTTTGCCTTTTCTTCAAGTGATATTATCTGTCAACAAGATATCGCAAGCCCAGATCTTGCAAAAGCTGTCATGACCTAACTCGACACACAGTGTGTTCGACTGTTGCCAGGGCCAGCACGTTCTCCACATCCCTCACACACTGAAAACAGTCACTGGGTGCCGACAGATTCACACGCCCTCACTCGACAATCACTATGATTGGCAGTTGAAGGAGAATAGAGTAACATACCCATATCAGCTGTCATCTGCACTGTGACGAAAGTCAAGGATAGCGATGTGCAGATATACAGATGGCGGCAGTAATTCACATACAACGTACAAAACAGCAGTGCACTGGCGGAGATGTCATTTTTACTTAGGTGATTCATGTGAAAATTTCAACGCTGAATGGTAGTTGAAGCTAGACGCATGGAACATTCCATTTCGGAATTCGTTAAGGATTTCAACATTCCGCGATGCACAGTGTCAAGACTGTGTCTTGAAAACCACGTTTTAGTCATTACCTCTCGCCACAAACAATGCAGTGACCGATGCCCTTCACTTTACGACCGAGAGCAACGGCGTTTGTGTAGAACTGCTAGTTCTAAGAGTCAGGCAATACTGCATGAAACAACCGCAGAAATCAATTTGGAACATACGACGAACGTATCCGTTACGACGATGCGACGAAATTTTGTGTTAAAGGACTATGGCAGCAGAGGACCGACGCGAGTGCCTTTGCTAACAGTAGGAAATCGCCTGCAGCGCCCCTCTTGGTCTCGATCATATCAGTTGGGCCATAGGCGACTGTAAAACCGTGGCCAGGTCAGATGAGTCCCAATTTCAGTTTGTAAAAGCTGGTGGTAGGGTCTGAGTGTGGCGTAGACCCCACGAAGCATGGATCCAGTTTTTCAACAAGGCACTGTGGCTCCATAATGATGTGAGCTGTTTTAATGGGGTGGACTGGATCCTCTGGTTATGTTCGGCTACTTGGAGACCATTTGCAGCCATTCATGGACTTTACGTTCCCAAAGAACAATAGAATTTCAATGGAAGACAATGCGCCATGTCACCGGGCCATAATTAAACGCATTTGGTTTGAAGAACATTCTGGACAGTTCGAGCCAGTGATTTGGCCAAGCAGATCGCCCGGCCGGATCTCATCGGACGTTGATGGGAAATAATTGAGGGAACTGTTCGTGGATAAAATCCTGTACAAGCAGCACGTTAGGAATAATGGACGGCTATAGGGGAGGCATGGCTCAATATTTCAGCAGGGGACTTCCAACAACTTGTTGAGTCCACGACACGTCGAGTTGCTCCACTATACCGGGAAAAAGGGAGTCCGACAAGATATTAGAAGGTACTGCGTGACTTTTGTCACTTCATTGTAAGCTCAGTTCAAGTCCATGTGTAGCCGCGTGCCACAAGACGTGGCATATCTGTTTGCCAATTCTCGCATCCTGTGCACTTCAAAACGATCTTCAAATATAATCGCGTGTGGTTCGTACTACACGGATATGCTGTTCAATAGCGTTTACAACATTGTACTTTGACTGCAGGTATTGTTGATGGATGACAAGTTGAGCTTTAGTTATAAATAACATTGTCTTTGTTAGAAATCAGTTGTTATGCTAGTTATTGCTTTTGTATCATATGAAGCGCCAACTGTTGGTCATTTTGTGCACGTTTTTTGGCTTCAATAAAACGCCATGTCATTTCAAGTATATGCGTCAATTTTTACCAGTCTACGTTAGTCCCTGAAGTATCGAATTTTCAGATGTTAGCGGACTTTTGGATCACCCTGCATATTAGCAACGTGTGTGGTAAGTATGACAGGTCAGCTGACTTTCCTTAATAAGTGCACTTTGTAACGGGACATCCTCCTCTAGCATTCCTTTGCTCAGCAGTAGTTGTCGATACCAGTCTAATCTTTATAATTTTGGAGAGATCAGTATCATCTCAGCTTCTTTCGAAAACTTTGTTGTAATTTTATACACAATATGTTACATTTGAAGCTAAAATTTATGAAAAGGAATTACTTTAGTTTCGATGTTACAATAGAGAAATACTAGCTCTGAATGCACAGTTAAAATTATTTTTTAGAACCATTTGAAATTACAAATTATTTGGCACACTTAAAATTTATATTATTAATTACGCAATCTAGTATTGTCTACTATGTTTATTTATGGAATCATTTAAGAAATAATAATCAAAACTAAGAAAAATACATGTGTCAAGAAAACTTGTAAACCCTTTGGAATATTGTTATTTTCGCTGAGTGCGATAGTAGTAAGCATGCCTCTGATGCGATCGGACGTATTTTTGTATTTTGGGCGAAGAATGGAATTTCAAAAGACTGTATGATATACTAAAATAGCTAACAACAAAGATTCTGCAACAACGATTTCAAGTTTATTTAGACTATGAAGACCTAAAATGTGAGAATTTCAGTCTGAAGAATCAGACCGCTAGACGAGAAGAACTGTAGCCAACTCTACACGAAAAGCAAAGTAAACTGGAAAGTTTATTGTAATCTTCGCTCCTCTAAAAATTTTCGTAAAAGGCTTTGCTTATTGTGGACAATAACTAGAATTAGGAAGGAGGGGATAAATGATGTCAAAGTTAGTCCTTATTACTTTGAAGCTGTCTATTCCGTCCTCTATTACGTTGTAACAACACCATCCTTTCATAACATTTTTTCACACGCCTGGTGAAGAAAAATTAATTTCTTCATGGATCCGTAAATCCTTCGATAAAGATTTATGACACCAACGTAAATTTCAGTGAATCTGCGCCTTCACAATGAGAAAAGACGTTAATCACATTTACTTGAACCTACAAAAGTTGTAAGTAGGCTGTTTATGTTTTCTTATTGGCAACGTTACGTAGCGCTCAATATGAAAATCACTGGCTGTGCTGTGTGCAGTCTGTGGCTGCTTTGCATTGTTGTAATACTCGCCATTGTAGTGTTAGGCAGCTGGCTGTGAACAGCGCGTAGCGTTGCGCAGTTGGAGGTGAGCCGCCAGCAGTGGTGGATGTGGGGAGAGAGATGGCGGAGTTTTGAAATTTGTCATGAACTGCTATATTTATATATGATGATATCAAGGTAAATACATTGTTTGTTCTCTATTAATATCTTTCATTTGCTAACTATCCCTATCAGTAGTTAGTGCCTTCCATAGTTTGAATCTTTTATTTAGCTGGCAGTAGTGGCGCTCGCTGTATTGCAGTAGCTTGAGCAGCGAAGATTTTTGTGAGGTAAGTGATTTGTGAAAGGTATAGTTTAATGTTAGTCAGGGCCATTCTTTTGTAGGGAATTTTGAAAGTCAGATTGCGTTGCGCTAACAAAATATTGTGTGTCAGTTTAAGCACAGTCATGTATAATTGTTGAAAGGGGACGTTTCATAAAGTGATATTACTGAATTTCGCAAGTAATTTCGAGTATGTGCTCTCCAAACTGCAGAACATTTGAAGTAGGTTCCCGTACCTATCACTGGTTGGCCTGATCCCTCAGGTTCTTGATAAATTAATCACTGGTTACGGCGGCGCTAATGTCCCCGATGTCGAGCTTACGAACAATCTGTGCGGGTCTCGTGGAGTGACGTGAATGAAGCGGTGCGGCCTCGGCTGCAGGCGTTTAGGCGGCCGTGGGCAACACGGAAACGCTGTTAGGGGCGGCTGCCTGTTAATTACGGCGGCGCGGGATTCTATGGAAATTAGGCGCCGTCGCTGCGACGTACCGGGCAGGGCCGCTGCCGCTGCCGGTGAAGGCGCAAGGTGCCCGGCGGGGGGACGGGGGCGTCGCCTCAGGGGGAGACGCCAGCCACCAGCGCCATTCCTGGGGTCTTCTAGTGCGGTACGTCTTGGGTTGACCTTCCAGGTTGATAATATGTAGTATTCAAAATGTGTGCAAAACTTACGGAAGAAAATAGCTTTCGCTTTATGTGTCACCGCTAGAATTGCCCTCTGCCAGAAATGCTGCTGGTAGAATTGGTAGGGCAAGAAACGTAAATTAATGTGTAAGAGAGAAACTGGGACCAGTTGACTTCTCTTTGTTTTTTTTTGGTTGTTTTGCACATAATTAGAACCGCATACCGCTCAGTGTTAGTCCACTGTGGATTCTATATCCTTAGGAACATAAATTCCACTTTATAAGTGATAAAAATTGATTCATCGCGTAGCTTCCGTGGTTTGATGTAACCAAAGCAATTTCTTTCCACTCATGCAAGTACAGCTTACGTCTACAAACTCTCTCTCTCTCTCTCTCTCTCTCTCTCTCTCTCTATATATATATATATATATATATATATATATATATATATATATACTTCCTGTTTCCTTAAATAACGGCGGACGGTCCAGGATACCGTTTTGATCACAATAGCCATACATCAACACGATATCGACCTTTTCCGCAATTGGTAAACGGCCCATTTTAACACGGGTAGTGTATCACGAAGCAAATACCGTCCGCACTGGCGGAATGTTACGTGATACTACGTACTTATACGTTTGTGACTACTACAGCGCCATCTATCACAAAAAGAAAAAAAGTGGTCCAACTAAAACATTCATATTTCTTTACGTGTTACACGAATATGTGATAAAAAATGGGGGTTCCTATTTTAAAAAACGCAGTTGATATCCGTTTCACCTATGGGAGCGCCATCTAGCGGGCCAACCATAGCGCCATCTGGTTTCCCTCTTAAAGCTAGACAAGTTTCGTTCTTTGTAGTTTTTTCGTTTAACGCTTATTTCGTGAGATATTTGGCCCGGTCACGATGAATGGACCACCCCGCCTAAATTGTGTAGGGCCGAAGCGAGCACGCAGAAGTACCGCAACACGACGTGGCACGGACTCGGACTCTGCTAATGTCTGAAATAGTGCTGGAGGGAATTGAAACCACGAATCCTGCTGTGCTGTCCATAAACCTTTAAGAGTACGAGGGGGTAGAGATCTTCTGAACACTGTGTTGCGAGGCATTCCAGATATCCTCAATAATGTTCATGTCTGGGGAGTTTGGTGGCCAGAGGAAGTGTTTAAATTCGGAAGAGTGTTCCTGAAGCCACTCTGCAGCATTTCTAGACCGTGTGGGGTGTCGCGTTGTACTGCTGGAATTGCCCAAGTCCGTCGGAAAGCACAATGGGCATGAATGGGTGCAGGTAATCACACAGGATGCTTACGCACGTGTCACCTGTCAGAGTCATATCTAGACGTATCAGGGGACCCATATCACTCCAACTTCACACGCTCCATACCATTACAGCTTGAACAGTCCCCTGCTGACATGCAGGGTCCATGGATTCATGAGGTTCTTCTCTCCATACCCGTACACAATTTGAAACGAGACTCGTCCGACCAGGCAACATGTTTCCAGTCGTCAACAGTCCAATGTCGGTGTTGAATGGTTCGCACGCTGACACTTTTTGATGGCCCAACATAGAAATTTGCAGCAATTTGCACCTCTGTGACGTTGAACGATTCTCTTCAGCCATCGTCCTTCCCGTCCTTGAAGGGTCTTTTTCCGATCGCAGGTATGTCGAAGCTTTACCGGATTCCTGATTTTGACGGTAGACTCGTGAATTGGTCGTACGGGAAAGTCCGAACATCATCGTTACCTCGGAGATGCTGTGTCCCATCGCTCGTGCGCCGACTATAACGCCACGTTCAAACTCACTTCAATCTTGATAACCTGCCACTGTAGCAGCAGTAACCGATGTAAGAGCTGCGCCAGACACTTGTCCTGTATAGGCCTTGCCGACCGCAGCGCCGTACTCTGCCTGTTCACATATCTCTGTATCTGAATACGCATGCCTATACCAGGTTCTTATATTTTGTACTTAACCGAACGTTCTTCACCATGATCAAAAGAAAGAGCTTCCTCTTATTCTTGGTAAATGAGAAAGTTGCTTACGAATAATATACATTAGCCGCGCGGGATTAGCCGAGCGGTCAAGGGGCTGCAGTCATGGACTGTGCGGCTGATCTCGGCGGAGGTTCGAGTCCTCCCTCGGGGATGGGTGTGTGGGTTTGTCCTTAGGATAATTTAGGTTAAATAGTGTCTAAGCTTAGGGACTGATGACCTTAGCAGTTAAGTCCCGTAAGATTTCAGACACATTTGAACATTTGAATATAAATATGTTTTACGTAACTTCGACGAAGTATTGAAGCAATGTTTGCTGTATTTTTTTCTTTTTTGTTTTACCTTTCTACTGAGGAAATTGTGCCTTCTAGCATAATACGATAAATCTGCATTGTCTTCTTTATTTTTACTGCGACATCCATCTGTTTCACGTTACAGATCAAAAAGTTTCGAATATGACTTGAACTAAGCTTCGAAAATTTCAGTTTTGCTATAATTGCTGTTTATTCTTAAGCAACATTCAGGAGAATTAGTAAGTAGCTACTCGGCCCTTTATATATCCTTACTCAATTTCCAGACTGTCTACCGCTTCATGTTCTTAAGAAAATCTGGAAAGACACTGGTAGCTTACGTAAATAAAGCAATCGTCATGAGATAACGGCCGATATCTATGTAACACACCCATTCTACAGGTAAAGCGGGTAAGACCTTAATACACCAAAGCTACTATGTGAATTAACGTAGTCTACGCTTACCTTGTGGAAGTGTACGGTAGAGTTACGAAAATGGTTCAAATGGCTCTGAGTACTATGGGACTTAACTTCTGAGGTCATCAGTCCCCTAGAACTTAGAACCACTTAAACCTAACTAACTTAAGGACATCACACACATCTACGCCCGAGGCAGAATTCGAACCTGCGACCGTAGCGGTCGCGCGGTTCCAGACTGTAACGCCTAGAACCGCTCGGCCACTCCGGCCGGCGATAGTTTTACGATTCTATTCACTGCCAAGTACCATAGTTCGATCAAACTTGGATCACACGCAGAAAGAACAGCTACAGTATAGTAAAGAAGGTAACTGGAAGAAATACGCAATGAGACGGACAGAAATGAGAGTTTTATTCAAAGACAATAATTACACAGAAGCCACCACGATTTGTAGTGTTCCGTGGATGTTACAAAAGACGCGTCATAGTCCGTAATAGGGTGTGTGACCACGATGAACGGTAATGCATTCTTTGCAACCTCCTTCAAAAAAAAATGGTTCAAATGGCTCTGAGCACTATGGGACTCAACTGCTGAGGTCATTAGTCCCCTAGAACTTAGAACTAGTTAAACCTAACTAACCTAAGGACATCACAAACATCCATGCCCGAGGCAGGATTCGAACATGCGACCGTAGCGGTCTTGCGGTTCCAGACTGCAGCGCCTTTAACCGCACGGCCACTTCGGCCGGCCTGCAACCTCCTTCCATGGTGGCCACAAGACGGGTAACGAGTTCTTCTGGTGGCCGTTCCATTCCTCCACCAGCGCGCTTGCCAACTGCTGGGTGGCCCTCGAAGCATGTGAACGTGCTGCAGAACGTCTGCCCAACACATTCTACACATGCTAGATGGGATTTAAATCAGAGGAACGGGCAGGGCAATGCATTCGCCGAGCATCCTCTCGTTCACAGAGCTCTTCCAGATGCGTAGTTCGATGCCATGAGGCATTGCCATCCATAAAAATGAACTCCGGTCCGAATGCATTCCTGAAACGAAGCACTTGAGGAAGGAGTGCAATATCACGCAGGATTGACCTGTGAGTGCACTGTGTTGAATGAATTGGAGATCAGTACGCCCATGCAATCTTATGTCTCCTTACACCACGACACGTGGACCACCAAAACGATCATATTCGATAATGCTAGACGTACCCTCATGTGGCAAGAGCCGCTAGAATGTAATGCAGCCAGCAACATTCTGATTCTAATCCCTAGGTACTTAGCTGATTCTACAACCTTTGTGTCATATATAGTTTAACCAAAATTTAATGTATTTTTTTAGCACTTCACACTTTTCATTGTTTGAGGTCTATTGCCACTTTTCACACCTTGCAGATGTTGTTGTTGTTGTGGTCTTCAGTCCAGAGACTGGTTTCATGCAGGTCTCCATGCTACTCTATCCTGTGCAAGCTTCTTCATCTCACAGTACCTACTGCAACCTACATCTCTCTGAATCTGTTTAGTGTATTCATCTCTTGGTCTCCCTCTACGAATTTTACCCTCCACACTGCCCTCAAGTACTAAATTGGTGATCCCTTGATGCCTCAGAATATGTACTACCAAGCGATCCCTTCTGCTAGTCAAGTTGTGTCACAGATTTCTCTTCTCGCCAATTCTATTCAATACCTCCTCATTAGTTATGTGATCTACCCATCTAATCTTCAGCATTCTTCCGTAGCACCACATTTCGAAAGCTTCTATTCTCTTCTTGTCTAAACTATTTATCGTCCACGTTTCACTTCCATACGTGGCTACACTCCATACATGTTGGCATCCCGGGGAACGAACGTGTTGACAGGCTGGCCAAAGGGGCGATCGACGCCCCAGCTTTGGAGATCGGCCTCACAGCTCGCGATCAGCAGCTGGTGTTGCGCCGTAAGGTGCTTGGGGTGTGGTCTGCTGAGTGGCGAGGCATGACAGCGCCTAATAAACTGCGGGCTGTCAAGGAGACGACCGATGTGTGGCGCTCCTCCCTGCGGTCTTCTCGCAGGGACTCTGTTATCCTGTGTCGGCTCCGCATCGGCCATACATACCTGACGCACGGCCATCTTTTGCGTCAGGAGGATCCCCCCCTGTGTCGGTGTGGGTCCCGGCTGACGGTCGCCCACATTTTATTGGAGTGTCCCCGACTGCGCACCCTTCGGGAGTCTTTTAATTTCCCGGGCACCTTGCCTTTGATTTTATGCGACGATGCCTCCATGGCTGACAATGTTTTACATTTTATCCGTGCTAGTCCTTTTTATGGATCCATTTAGGGGGGTCCTGCACTTTTCCGTTTCTGTGTCTTTTGTCCTCGCGTCTCTCCATATTTGTTGCTGTTTTGGTGTCTCATCGGATGGTTGACTCTTTCCCTTTTTTGTTGTCGTGGTCAGTCAACCAGTCTCCGGCCATCTTCTTTTCTTCTATTTCTTTCTGTCTGGTGTTCGTCTGTACTCTTCTTTTCTGTAGTGTTCGTTGCCTAATTTGTGTTCTTTAGCACCTGGGGGGGGGGGGGAGTCTCCTTCCCCTTGGGGTTTTACTGCTCTGCGACTTTGTCTCGCTTGTTTTTGGAATGGGGGACTGATGACCTTAGCTGTTTAGTCCCCCTTAAACATCCCAACAACCACCACCACCATCCATACAAATACTTTCAGAAACGACTTCCTCACACTTAAATCTATACTCAATGTTAACAGATTTGTCTTCTTCAGAAACTTTTTCCTTGCCATTGCCAGTCTTCATTTTATATCCTCTCTACTTCGATCATAATCAGTTATTTTTCTCCCAAATAGCAAAACCCCTTTACTACTTTAAGCGTCTCATTTCCTAATCTAATTCTCTCAGCATCACCCGATTTATTTCTTCTACATTCTATTATCCTCGTTTTGATTTTGTTGATGTTCATCTTATATCCTCCTTTCAAGACACTGTCCATTCCGTTCAACTGCTCTTCCAGGTCCTTTGCTGTCTCTGACGGAATTACAGTGTCATCGGCGAAACTCAAGGTTTTTATTTCTTCTCCGTGGATTTTAGTACCTACTCCGAATTTTTCTTTTGTTTCCTTTACTGCTTGCTCAATATACAGATTGAATGACATCGGGGATAGGCTACAACCCCGTCTCACTCCTTTCCGAACCACTGATTCCCTTTCATGTCCCTCGACTCTTATAACTGCCATCTGGTTTCTGTACAAATTGTAAACAGCCTTTCACTCCCTGTATTTTACACCTGCCACCTTCAGAATTTGAAAGAGAGTATTCCAGTCAACATTGTCAAAAGCTTTCTCTAAGTCTACAAATGCTACAAACGTAGGTTTGCCTTACCTTAATCTATTTTGTAAGATAAGTCGTACGGTCAGTATTGCCTCACGTGTCCCATCGTTTCTACGGAATCCAAACTGATCTTCCCCGAGGTCGGCTTCTACCAGTTTTTCCATTCGTCTGTAAAAAATTCCTGTTAGTATTTTGCAGCAGTGGCTTAGTAAACTGATAGTTCGGTAATTTTCACATCTGTCAACACCTGCTTTCTTTGGAATTGGCATTATTATATTCTTCTTGAAGTCTGTGATCTGAGATATCTTGCAGATATCATTTCTAAATAATTTTTCATCTCGTCTTCTGGCCGACGATAGTCAGCAGGCCCGGCAGCCAGCACGCGCTCAGGCTGCAGCGAAAGCGAGTAGTTTTGTAAGTAACGACGTGTACGCACAAAATTTAAACGCATTTGCGGATGCACACCAATATTACACACGGTTAGTAGAAATCAAACAGCTCACCCCGTTGTTGTTTTGCAACTTCCTTCTTATTTAATCACCCCAATATCTGCACGATGTACATAAGATGAACAGCCTCTCGTTGCTACAACGGTTGGGTGAAGAACAGTATTATGATACTGCGGTGGCTGTGTTATTCAGAATAACGATTCAGAGTTCCTTCGGACAAGCACGCCTCTCCGGAGGAACAATATTGCGGCGACTACAGCCATTACGAAATATATTAGATACTTTCGCAACTGCGAATACGGAAAACCATCAGCTGTAGAATGGAATGACGACAATAAAAGTTTGTGCCGGACCGGGGCTCGAACCGTGATTTCCTGCTTATCTCCAGCCGTCGCCTTATATTTTGGCTATCCGAGCACGACTCACGGCCAGCCCAAACTTCCATATGTCGACGACCACGCGCCTGCTACCTGTACTCGTACATCCATTATGTATATTCCCGTACAGGGAAGACATTTTACTTGAAGGCCGCTTGTCCGGTGTCGGCTGATATTACAGTGCCTGTATTATTCTGAATTAGGACGCAATGTTCCTTTTGACACGCATGCAAGACACGGTTGACGATGTATGGAAGTTTGGGTCTGGCCGTGAGTGGTAATCGTATAGTCTAATGATAAGACGGCGAATCCTGGTCCGACACAAATTTTCATTGTCGTCATTCTGTTCTCAGCTGATGGTTGTTCATATTCGCGAATGCGAAGATCAATATTAGTCGGACATCTGCGGGCCGGACACGGAAATTATCTTCTCTTAAAAATGAATTTAGCAATACATTTTTTGTTCGTTTAGAGGCAGATCGTTTAGAGGCAGATGTTTGCAGTCCTGATAATCAGATACTCGAGCCACAGTACCGTAGCATGCCGCTAGAGAAGACAAAACAAAAGTGCGCAGCCCCTTTGTTAAGGCCGGGAGTCGTGAGGTAATTCATTTTCGGCAGCAGCGGAAATGTTGCAGCTCTATCAGGCCAATCCAGATGGCTTCTTCATCCATCTGTACTGGCATGACAGAGCTGCAACATTTCCGCTGTTGCCGAAAATGAATTACCTCATGACTCCCGGCCTTAACAAAGAGGCTGCGCACTTTTGTTTTGTCTTCTCTAGCGGCATGCTATGGGATTTCAGTATATACCAGGGCTGCAGACAGGTAAATGCAAACGAGCAACGAATTAATGGCCTGACTTAGTTTTTCGGAGTAATAACTAAAACTACACGTAGTTCTGACTCCGAAACACCCTGGAAGCCAAAAAAATAGGAAGTGCAGTCATTGGAGACATAGTACGGGGTAGATCATAAGTAGTCCCATGTTCCAAAACATGAATGTGTGATAACTACGATACACACAGAAGAAGGCGTATGCCAGTGGATAAAGAAACTCATATTACAGGTGCGCAATATGGGCATCGTTTGTGATATGGCAAATGTCGATTGTTGCATGCAGTTGATTGAAGTCGCTGATACGGATGGCCTGGAAAGGTGTGACAGTGACCCGCTTTGGAAATTTCATTGTGTCGCCTATCTACAGCCGTGAACTAATTCGATGTGACGATGTGGAGTGGACGATTTGCCTACATGTTCTGTCACTCCTGACGCCTAGTGCAGCAATTCCGTGGTGTGTATTACAACCCAAAACCTGTCAAGATGCTCTACCGACTGATATATTCTGTCATTTTTCTTTATAACTTGTAAATCTTGCGCAGTTATCTTCTGAAACTCTTGAAATACTAATGAATAACCCTGTATAACTACGAATAAATCTAACCTAAAAGTCACAATCATGATCAGTATATGAAGTTAGGATGACTGTTAATAACACGGGGTGTTCATAAAATAACGTCCCAGTTATGAATTTTAATAGTATCGGCTATGAGCATTGTAGAGTATTTTATGCCAACAGTAAACAAAATCTAAGAGTAGGTAAGTACGTTAAATGTTGTTGACTTGTACAGGGTGTTTCAGAATGAACATACCGGTGTTAAGGCGTTGCAACGTTTATTACGTACAAATTACTATCGCAAATAATACACCAAATGAAAGAGCAGCTCAAACAGTTTTGTTTGTATACCTGTGCGCAATGGAAAGAGTGTAGTATGGCAAAGAGTGACTGAAAAACGTGTTGGGCGAGTGCGAGTCTTTCACGCTTAGCCCCAAGAAATATCCCCGGGGAAAGTTTATTGGCTTTTCTGCTCCGATGAATAAACTGTAACTGATGTTTCTTATCTTCATGTGCTACAGCAAAGCCCCTTGCCTCAATGGGTAGAAGCTGAACAACACCTCTTTATTTGGGAGCAAGATGGTGCGCCGCCTCACTGGCATAACTCAGTACGCGACTGGTTAAACGACGTTGTATCCGACCAGTGGATTGGCGCAAGGGGCCGGTTGAGACAGCATTTTATGCATGACCTCCGAGTTCAAACACGATCTAACGCCATCATGTGTATGTGCCTCCGATACCATCTCATCTATCGGACTTTATAAACAGAGTTATTGCAACAGTTACTCCTGACACATTGATCAAGGTTTCGGAATAGCTCGCCTATCGACTCGATGTGTGATCGGTGTTCACACTGAATATTTGTAAGAAGAACTGTTTGTGTTTCTCTTTCATTTGGTGTGTTATTTAGAACTGTAAGGTGAATGTAATATGTGCTATAAAGCCTTAAAAGCCGTATATTCCTTTTGAAACACCCTGTTTTAACAACATACTTTTTAAAGAATTAGTGATGTGCAAGTAGGATTCGGAACCTGAAAATATCGTTTACCAAACTCTTAGGAATATGAAGGCACTTTCAATGACGTATACTGACAATAGTACAATGACCATCACATAAAAAATTTTAAATGCAAATTTCGTTAACTGTTGTTGACTTAAACTCACAACATACGTTTTGAAGAAATAGTGATGTATAAGTAACGCCCTGAACCTGCAATTATTGAATATGACATTCACTGGGAAAATGGACATTTACAACTAAAACCTACATTTTTCGGTTAAGTTTAACTGAAAAATTTAAAATATTTCTGAAATGTGGTAGAAGAGTTTATTAAAAACAATAAATATTTATTTCAAAATTTTAAAATACACTGACAGAAAATATCCCAACACCAAAAAATAATTACCACAGAGTAATGAAATTTCAAGAACACATTTGTGTAGGTAATGTATTTGTGAGGTGGCAGTATTTTGTCACTTTACAAAACTTCCATCCCACTCCGATACATGTGATTGAATAGTGACTAGACATCTGTTGGTAGGCCTGGAACCGTTTATAAAGGAAAAAAAAAAATGACTAACGTCGTCAGGTACACCTATATACCAATCCTCGTAGTTCACTGATCTGTTGGGTGATGGGCTTTTATATAGAATAGCTGTGTAAGCTCAGTGAAGCCCTGGGCCCGAGGCTGCTCGCCTCTGCCGGGGGCAGACAAGGGGCCCACTGGGGTGTGTCAGGGCGGCGGTAGCTGGTTCTTGGAGGGACGCTCGCCTCGGGCTTCCACAGAAACGCAGAGCAGTGTGTGAATGCAGTCAGTGACCCGGGTGGGGGCCGAGTTTTACGAGAGGTGCAGGCATTGTATGAATGGCGAGAGTTATTCCACAATGACTGGTGCAGGCTGACAGGCGCAGTGTAGCAGCGGACGCAAATTCTTTCAAACAAGACTGGCGAATTGGAAGCGGCCAGGCAGCAGGCTGGCGCCTCGAGCCGTTAGCTGTTCTGGCTCTTACACCAGACTTGTTTCCTCGAAATTTTGAGTCGGACGATCCGGATTGGCATATTCGCCTAAAGCTTTGGTAGGAAGGATGCCGTCTGGAAAGTTCGTCTAAAACTTGAGTGTGATTGGCTGGAGCTGTTTAGTATGAGGAAGAGGGAGTATGCACAGTGATTCGTTCGCTCGTGCCTAAGGCGAAAGATAAAGGGAGAAGAGCTGGTGAGCCGGCAGTTTTAGCTACGGGGATTCCTGTTTGAACTCTGCAAGGAGCAGGAGACTGTCTCAGCTCTCGAAAGAGCAGGAACATTTTCTTGTCTTTGCGCCAAAGCGCATAGAAGAAATCTGTTTCAGCCTCAGTGCGACGCAGAACTTCAGCCTTAAACATCATTTGGGGCACTGTATTGGGAGCCTTCGTCTTGCATTTGACATACGGTTCTCGGGAGCGCTTTTTTGTTATTTGTTCGTGCTTAAGACGTTGCTGAATTCTGCCTTGTACTGGGAATACACGTCCTACGTCTGTTCGTGGCAGTAAAGTGGCAACATTCAGCTTTGCTTTAGCAGTTAGAGACAGCAGTCTTAGGTTTCAGCTCTCAACACATTTGCGGGTTTACAACTATGTCGCAAGCGGCAGTTACGTCGAGTATCATTTACTGCATTCAACCAGCACGCTTTTGCTACGGTGATATAGCCGACGATACCGGCTTCTTTGGGCAGACGGAGATAAAATTGTTTGGTTCAGGAGTAAAGGTTACTTCACTGAGGTTACAGGCAAGTTAATCGATTCCAGTAGCCTGATGTAGGTGTTGGTACGGCAGACGAAGTCGGTCACATCGTGTTACTTTCTCATATCGCGTTATCCAGTTTGGGCAGAAGCAGGTAGGATTTCCCCAATATTCGGTAAGTCCATTTATTTCACAATCATTACAGTCCAAAAGATATGTATTGTTTCTTATTTGCGCCGGTAAATTGCTTGCCTTTTATTTAAATGAAATGTATGGTGACAACTAGCGTTTGTCCTTCTAGTAACATTATAAACTGAAGCGCCAAAGAAACTGGTATAGGTCCCGGTATTCAAATACAGAGATGTTTAAACAGGCAGAATACGGCACTGCGATCGTCAACACCTGTGTGCGACAACAAGTGTCTGGTGCAGTTATTTCTACAATGGCAGGTTATCAAGATTTGAACGTGGTGATATAGTCGGCGCACGAGCGATGCGACATAGCTTCTCCGAGGTAATGATGAAGTGGGGATTTCCCAGTACGACCATTTCACGTGAATATAAGGAATCCGGTAAAACATCAAATCTCTGACATCGCTGCGGACGGAAAAAGATCCTGAAAGAACGAGACCAACGACGACTGAAGAGAATCTCTCAACGTGACAGAAGTGCAACCCTTCCGCAAATTGCTGCAGGTTTCAATGCTGGGCCATCAACATGTGTCAGAGTGCGAACCATTCAACGAAACATCATCGATATGAACTTTCGGAGCCGAAGGCCAACTCGTGTAGTGTACCCTTGATGACAGCACGAGTGTTCCAGTAGCCGCTTGAATTTTGGTTTAAGCTAATAATTTTGTGAAGTTTTGTTGGTATTGGCATTAGCTGTGGTGTAGCAGTATTAATAAAAGTAGCTGCTTTCTTAGACAGAGAATTTCGAGACCGCTGTTATTATTTTCTACTGGTGTAACTGATCTTACGTGACATAGACGTATAGCTCTTTTCATTAACTGTAAAATTTTACCATGAGTGAGAAGTGTCGGCTCTACCGTAGGTTTGTGAGTAGTGGGTTACGGTGTGCGATATGTTCAAAGTATTTTCATTTGGTCGAATGCCAGTGGGCATTCTAGCGAGATCCTCTCCTGGGAATGCAGAATCTGTTGCAGAAATAAGTTGATAGAGGAGCAGGAGCGTAAGATCTGTGCCCTCCAGGTTGCCTGGTCATGAGAGTCTCGTTTCAAATTGTATCGAGCGTATGGGCGTGTTCGAGTATGGAGACAACATCATGAATCCATAGACCCTACATGTCAGAAGGGACTGTTCAAGCTGGTTGAGGCTGTGTAATGGAGTGGGGCGTGTGCGGTTGGAGTGATATGGGACCACTGATATGTATAGATACGACTCTGACAGGTGATTCAAACGTAAGCATCCTACCTTATCACCTCCATCCATTCATGTTCATTGTGCATTCCGAGGCAATTCCAGCAGGACAGTGCGACACCCCACATGTCGAGAATTGCTACAGAGTGGCTCCACGAATACTCTTCCCAAGTTAAACAGTTCCGCTGGGCACCAAACTTGCCATGCATGAACATTATTGAGCATATCTGGGATGTCTTAAAACGTGATGTTCGGCAGAGATCTCCACCCCCCGTACTCTTACGGACATGGACAGCCCTGCAAGATTCATGATCTCAATTGCCTCCAGTACTTCTTCAGGCATTAGTCGAGTCCACGCCACGTCGTGTTCCGCCACTTCTGCGTGCTCGCGGTGGCCTACACGATATTAGGCAGGTGTATCAATTTCTTTGGCTCTTCAGTGTAGTTTGTCCTTGATCCGTTTGTTACTGATGTGATTATTGTTTCAATTTGCGCTCTAACTTTAGCCACAGAGAGTATTTATGAGTGACAGGGCCAGATTTCAGGATCGGGTTAATTTAAAGTTTCCGTTGGGCGCATTAGCACTGATAGGTGTCCCCGTCCACTTGCCTCGAAACTCCTCCGTTGAGTGGGAGAAAAGTACTCGCGAAAGTCGCGCTTATACCAAACACACACAATAAATGAGCCGGCGCGCGTTAGATCTTTAAGTGGTTAACATCGCAATATCACAGGTTAATTTAAGTGCGAGATAAATTGCCAATGTGAAATGCTGGTTCATTAATAATTGTTGTGACCTCCAGATCGTTGAATAAAAGCATGCAATTGTTCATGCATTGTGGTGAATAAATGCCAGATGTAGTTTGTGGGATGGAATTCCACGACTGTTTCTCTTGGTCGGTCAATACAGGGTCGGTTAATGCTGCTTGTCTATGAAGCTGAAGTTGTCGTCCGATGAGTCACATATGTCCTCGACTGGGGACTGATGTGGCGATGGAGCAGCTGAAGGCAACATGTCGACACTCGGAGAGCATATTGGATTACAAGAGCGGTATGTTGGCGAGCGTTATCCTGTTGGAAACCACTCCCTAGAATGCTGTGTATGAATGGCAGCATAACAGGTCGAATCACCAGACTGACTTATAAATTTGCTATCAGTGTGCGTAGGACAACCGCGAGAGTGCTTCTGCTGTTATACGAAATCGCCTATTAGGTCCAGTGTGTCTAACACACATACAGGTTGGTAGCGGGCCCTCAGCTGCCCTACTTCTGACCAACGCACCGCCATCACTGGCATCGAGGCAGTACCAGCTCTCATTTGAAAATACAACAGATCTCCAGCCTGGCCTCCAGTGAGATCTCACTTGACACCACTGAAGTCGCAGATGGCAGTGGTTTGCGGTCAGTGAAGTGCTCGCTGCAGGGTGTCTGAATCGTAGCTGTCCTTGAAGCAGCCGAATTTTAATGGTTGGTTGTGCCACCGTTGTTCACCTGTTGCTCACATTGCAGTTGGTAATGTAGTACGATGCACCAGAGCCATACGCCGAACACGATGGTCTTACCTCTCGGTAGTGCTAGTGGCGTCCGGAGCCCGGTCTTCTTGCGAATGCACATGCTCGTGACCACAGCTGCCAGCAATCATGCACAGTGCCAAGTCTTTCTGCACTGTCATATAGAAGGAACATCTAGCTTCCCGTAGACGGCCTCATACAAATTCAGTGAGGTGTTGATAATGGTGTCTTTGTTGCCTCTAATGCATTCTTCATTAACATCAGCTCCCCACGTTCAATCTCTAAGGTAACTAACACGACCGCTACAAAGTGTGTTTAAAGCAAACCTTATATGCATTGTCAAGGTGGTGCTACTAGCGCCACTCTTGTGCGAATAGCGCCGAATTGGAATAGATATTATCTTTCAGATACAGAAACACGCCTACTAACTTTCGTTTATGTTGCACAACTCTTTCTTGGTATTGCGACTTTTTCTCTTCAGTGTGGAAAAAGGTGATTAGATTACAGTATTTTACAAAAGTGGACATAAAGTATCTCTGCGCCCTTGGTATCGCGAGGGTTCACGGTTACAGTTAAAGAGTAACTCAAAGAGTTCAAAGCGAAAGACGAGTGTCTTACTTGGACGTGTTGGAAGAATGGGATTTTCCGCAGTTAGAAGATGAATTTGAAAACTTTATTTGGAAATAAGCTGGAGCCCATCCCCATTGACATCTCTCTGTGTAAGAGTGGTCGAACCTCGAATTCCGTGACTGGCTGGATTGGTCGTATCGGTCAATATGACACAGCTTCCTTTCGCTGGCCTCAACGTTCACCTGACCTTACGCCGTGTGGTTCATTTCCTCTGGGACTTTATAAGAGATCGTGTCTGTATTCTGCCACTGCCTAGAGATTTTACAGAGCTGAAGAGGCTGTTGCTTCTATTACTCCGGACTCCTTAACCAGAATGTAAGAAAAATTGGATTTTTAGGTTGGATGTGTGCCGTGTAGCTAGAGATGCACATATTGAACATTTGTAAGAAAAACTAGACTAGTTTACTTTCAGTTTGATGTATTATTTGCTGTAAATTACCTAAATTAAACTGATATATCTTTGAAACTGGGACATTCTTTTATGGACACCCTAAGCTGGGTCAGGTAACGTTTTAACAGTCGACACAGACAGATGTAATCTGTGACGCTACTTCAGTGTCAAACCAACATCATGTTTGCTTCACGTCCATGCATACAATTACATCGTTCAGCAGCTACTCGTTGCTGCAGACGACACTTTTGTATTTACTGTTTCCGCACACGTACCATAGACGTTGTACAGAACGAGATGACGCAGTAATAAGACATTGTGTAGCGTGGCACTTAGCTGGAGTCCACGCTCATTTCCGCCACATTACATCTTGATAATAATTAGTGCACTGTTAATTTAATGACAAATATTAGTTAAAGATGTGAAAGATGCATGTGGGAAGATTAATGGAAAATTTTGTGTATGTAATTGGTTTCATGAGTTAGTGTCAGCTTGAATTATGCACCAGAGGAGTGGGTACCAACAAAAGCCCTGAGAACCAATATGACCGACTTTATAGCAATTCCCTATAAAGAGGTGTACTTGGCGAAGACTCTAGCTGACGTTACCATCCGGCTTCGATTTCTGGAGGCTTCTAGAAGATTGGCATATTAATACTTCCCTTGAATCTTAAATTTACAAAGCAATTTTCGCGCGAGCACACCCCCTCACGGCAACAATAGTACCATAAATTTAACCGATCGAGCGGAAGATGAAAAACAGTGCGCGGTCGTCATATGTCTATTGTAGAGAATGAGGCCAAAGTGCACAAATGAACTTTATTAAGCTCCCTAGATAGTTATAGAAGAATGTATTTAAAATAGAGCTGTACGGTTTTGAAGAGATTTCGCGACGGGGCAGTCGACTCACTCTGTATCGGAGTCCTCGACAGAAAAACGTCATGGCTGATCTAGACTTTTGGCAAACTCCTACAAGAGCTCCAGGGAAGCTACCATATTATTTTGTTATTCTATCGCTATGTGTTAAGCCGATTACAGCTCCCGCGTCGGCTAAGAATTTCAGAAGCCTATGTAACGCCGGGGTTTGGTATTAGAGACTGTTATGCAGTTTCATAACTTATTTCACACCATAAGCAAGTCTTCGACGGCAGTCGCATGGTGTTTGCGTCTTCTTGACGACAGCACTTTAATCACTGATAACCACTTGGGCGCGATAAATAGCGTTCTGCTGAAAGTGCTTTGATATTTACTGAGATTTTGAGAGTTGTGATTTAATATGTTATGCTCTCGTGACAAAAACAAGATAAAAGCAAGTGGTACCTTAGGCTGTAATTGGAATCAGAGATACAAAAGTTAACACCATCTGGCTACTGTGTAGGCAAATATGATTGGAAAAGTACATTCTCGGCATTATACCGGTCGGTGTAGCTTTCTCTTCTTTCATACCGGGCTCGAGTGTAAATGGGGACACGCTTTACTGTTTTACACTACTGACCATTAAAATTGCTTCACCACGAAGATGATGTGCTACAGACGCGAAATTTAACCGACAGGAAGAAGATGCTGTGATATGCAAATGATTAGCTTTTCACAGCATTCATACAAGGTTGGCGCCGGTGGCGACACCTACAGCGTGCTGCCATGACGAAAGTTTCCAGCCGATTTCTCATACACAAAAAGCAGTTGACCGGCGTTGCCTGGTGAAAAGTTGTTGTGATGCCTCGTGTAAGGAGGAGAAATGCGTACCATCACGTTTCCGACTTTGATAAAGGTCGGATTGTAGCCTATTGCGATTGCGGTTTATCGTATCGATACATTGCTGCTCGCGTTAGTCGAGATCCAAACACTGTTAGCAGAATATGGAATCGGTGGGTTCAGGAGGGTAATACGGAACGCCGTGCTGGATCCCAACGGCCTCGTATCACTAGCAATCGAGGTGACAGGCATCTTATCCGCATGGCTGTAACGGATCGTGCAGCCACGTCTCAATCCATGAGTCAACAGATGGGGAAGTTTGCAAGACAACAACCATCTGCACAAACAGTTCGAGATGTGTACAGCAGCATGGACTATCAGCTCGGAGACCATGGCTGCGGTTACCCTTGACGCTGCATCACAGGCAGGAGCACCTGCGATGGTGTACTCAACGACGAACCTGGGTGAACGAATGGCAAAACGTCATTTTTCGGATGAATCCAGGTTCTGTTTACAGCATCACGATGGTCGCATCCGTGTTTGGCGATATCGCGGTGAACGCACATTGGAAGCGTGTATTCGTCAGCGCCATACTGGCGTATCACCCGGCGTGATGGTATGGGGTGCCATTGGTTACACATCCCGATCACCTCTCGTTCGCATTGAACAGTGGACTTTACATTTCAGATGTGTTACGACCCATGGCTCTACCCTTCATTCGATCCCTGCGAAACCCTACTTTTCAGCGGGTTAATGCACGACCGCATGTTGCAGGTCCTGTACGGACCTTTCTGGATACAGAAAATACTCGACTGCTGTCCTGGCCAGCACATTCTCCAGATCTCTCACCAATTGAAAACGTCCGGTCAATGGTGTCCGAGCAACTGACTCGTCACAATACACCAGCCACTACTCTTGATGAACTGTGGTATCATGTTGAAGCTGCATGGGCAGCTGTACATGTACACACCATCCACGCTCTGTTTGACTCAATGCCCAGGCGTATCTAGGCCGTTATTATGGCCAGAGGTGATTGTTCTTGGTACTGATTTCTCAGGATCTATGCACCCAAATTACGTGTAAATGTAATTCCATGTCAGTTCTAGTATAATATATTTGTCCAATGAATACCCGTTTATCATCTGCATTTCTTCTTGGTGTAGCAATTTTAATGGCCAGTAGTGTAGGAAGCCACCGCGCTTCTACGTAAGACGTGTTTCCTTTTAAATAGTAAATCTGTTATGGTTAGCCCACCGATAAAGATCCCTTATTCACCTCTGTAATGGAGAAAGTGCGTCGCTTGTTAATTTGTTTTGTAATCAAAAAGAAGCAAATAGACGTGAAGTAACTCCAGCCCTCATGTCAGCGGGACGATACGCAGACCAAGGTAAACGTTTAAGATGATGCCCATTATCTGGCCGGTGTGGCCGAGTGGTTCTAGGCACTTCAGTCAGGAACCGTGCGACCGCTACGGTCGCAGGTTCGAATCATGCCTCAGGCATGGATGTGTGTGACGTCCTTAGGTTAGTTAGGTTTAAGTAGTTCTAAGTTGTAGGGGACTGATGACCTCAGATGTTAAGTCCCATAGTGCTCAGAGCCATTTGAACCATGATGCCCATTCGCACACAACAGGGCTTGGACAAGCATATGGAAACACAAAAAATACGACACTTTACTTTACCCGATACGGTGTCGGAAACAGGTTGGCATACAAGACAACTTCCAGTCGTCTCGGTATGGTAAATACAGGTCCCGTATGGTATTCAAGGAATTCGTATGCCATTCTTACTGATAAACAGTGGCAAGTTCAGGTGACGATGTCTGTGGTGGACAGCGTTCACGTACCCATCCCTCCAGAGTTAACCACCAAGTCTCGTTGATATTGACAGTAGGTGACTGTGATGGCATGGGAAGATGCGACAATCCGTCCTCGTACTCATACAACTATTCCTTGGACGTTGCGAGCTGGGTGGGTACGGATCCTATCGTCTTGGAACACAGCATCACCAATGGGGACCGAATACTGGACTTCATCAGCCAAAATTGTCACATAATCCGTGGCAGTAATGCGGCCTTGCAGAGTAACCCTGGGACCCATAGAAAATCGCGATATGGCTTCCCATATGATCACCGAACCCCCGCCATGTTTCATTCTTGGGAAATGAACTCGGCCAGAAATAGGAAACATTATGAAACGAGACTCATCCCACCGAATGACTTTCCTCCATTGCATCATAGTCCAAGTTCTACGGCTTTGGCACCACATTTTTCTGTTTGGGGCATTTGCACCGCTGATGAGCGGTTTTGGAATTACAGTTCGCCCTGCAGTTCGCTGACTATGGAGCTCCTTTCGAGTCGTTTTGGTGCTGACAGGTTCGCGAGTGCGACATTCAGTTCTGCAGTGACTTTTGCAGCTGTTGTCCTCTTCTTTTTCGTCAAAAGCCTCTTCAACAACGGTGTCTCACGATCACTCAACACACTCTTTCGTCCGCATTGTGGTTCATAGGATGATGTTTTTGTGCTCTCCATGTAAGCCGTATAAATCTTCGATACGGTACCTCTTCAAACACCAAACACTTCGCCTACCTTGATTACTGGAGCACCCACCGTACGGGCACCAACACTGTACCCACGTAATGCAGTTGTACAACTGGACAGAACATTTTTCAGACCACGACTGACACTTGCAACGTACCGACTGCGCTGCACGGGTGCCGTTCGTTGTCAAATACAACGGCGCAACCTGCAGCCTTGGCCAGCATCAGCATTTATGTTCAAGCAGGCATTTCCCGCCGTGTTTCGAGATTTTTGTCCAATGCTCATATCTGGTCAGCAGCAGAAAGGTGCGGGCACATGTTTTACTCACTCGATCTACCTACGGCGTTGCAGGATTCGTATTCGGGACGATGGCAGGTAGGATTCCCCTTGCAATTATCCTGTTTTCTCGCAGTTTCCCAAATTGTTCAGTGACAAATACCGCAATGGTTGCTTTGTAAAGGTACTGAAGATTTTCACCCACATCATTGTCCATTCCGATCATCTACTTCGTCTCTAACGACCTCGTGATTCCTCCTTAACTTCCTCCGCTCCCGCCTTTCTGCCCTGTCGTAGCGACATTTCCTGTGTTGACCGCATAATACAGCATGACTCCTTTGAACGAAGTAATATGATTGTGCTCCTGGACATTAAGAAAGCACCCTGACTTTTGTGTTTTACTCGGAGACTTGGAATGAATTCACCTTTTCGGCAATAAAGGAGAGAGAATACGCGTAAGTCAGCTTCCTGGCCTACTTATTGCTTATACTAAGACAAACAATTTCTGTCTTCCCTTCCTCGAAGTCCTGTGGTCTACCCGGGTCTCCCAGTGGACTCAAGAAATGTCACCTCACTGCAACGTTTTCTGCCCGTGAGGCTGCAAACCTGTCCACCTTGTCTCGCCATCAGGCCAACACCGAAAAGCGTTCTGAGTCAAAAACAACTTGCAATTTTCTGCAGGATGCGACAGTTTTCGACTCATACTTTTCATGCTACTTTGTTCTTTGAGAGTTAATGAGCAATTGGGAAACTGATATATGTAAAAACAGAAAAAGTTAAATGTTCTTTGGTGGGCGGGAGGGAGGGATGACTCTTCCTTCCCCTTCAATGGGAATCAGATGTGACTTCACCAGAAGATGAAAACTGTGACACACTTCGAAGCTTCATGTCTTTTTTTCTCTTTTTTAACAGCTCTGAGGTTTTTCAAAGGCTGTCGTGTTTCTTGGCTGATGACAGTGTTAAGATACAACTACGTTCCGATGAGTGTCACACTCATTGTCATCTTCTGGCCAGAAGATGATATGGTACTGGTCGAAACCTTGCGGCTTTTCAACACTATCACCAGCCAGCAAACCCGAGAGCTTTTCCATAAACAAGTCTACATTCACACATTCAGGCCATTGTTTGTGAGGTGTTATACGAGGGAGAGTGAAATGAAAACCTTAAATATTTTTTAAAATACTATTTATCGTGCGGAAGTGGTACAAAGCTGTATCAACATAATCTCCCCCACGCTCAATGCAAGTCCTCCAGCGCTTACAAAGTGCATATATTCCTTTAGAAAAAAAATTCTGTTGGTAATCCGCGCAACCACTCACGCACCGCGTGGCATACCTCTTCATCAGAACGGAACTTCTTTCCTCCCAACACGTCTTTGAGTAGTCCAAACATATGGGGCAAGGTCTGGTGATTATGGTGGCTGAGGAAGACACTCAAAATGCAGGTCTGTGATTGTTGCAACTGTTGTACGGGCAGTGTGGGGCCTTGCATTGTCATGTTGCAAAAGGACACCTGCTGACAGCAATCCACGTCGCTTTGATTTGATTGCAGGCCGCAGATGATTTTTTAGGAGATCTGTGTATGATGCACTGGTGACAGTGGTCCCTCTAGGCATGTAATGCTCCAAAATGACGCCTTTTTCGTCCGAAAAGAGAGTCAGCATAACGTTCCCTGCTGATGGTTCTGTTCGAAACTTCTTTGGTTTTGGTGATGAGGAATGGCGCCATTTCTTCTGGCTCTCTTCGTTTCCAGTTGATGGAAGTGAACCAAGGTTTCCTCCCCAGTAACTATTCTTGCAAGGACGCCATCACGTTTTCGTTCAAAGCGCCGAAGAAGTTCTTCACAGGCATCAACACGTCGTTCTCTCATTTCAGGACTCAGCTGCCATGGCACCCATCTTGCAGACACTTTGTGAAACTGGGACACATCATGGACAATGTGGTGTGCTGACCCATGACTAATCTGTAAACGTGCTGCAATGTCATTAGTGTCATTCGGCGGTTTTCCTTCACTATGGCTTCAACTGTTGCAATGTTTTGTGGAGTCACAACTCGTTGTGCCTGACCTGGACGAGGAGCATCTTCCACTGAAGTCACACCATTTGTGAACTTCCTACTCCATTCATAGACTTGCTGCTGTGACAAACATGCATCAACGTACTGAACCTTCATTCGTCGATGAATTTCAATAGGTTTCACACCTTCACTAAGCAAAAACCGAATAACAGAACGGTTCTTCCCTGGTGCAAGTCGCAAGTGTGGCGGCCATTTTTATACTGATACTGTGACGGTTTGTGTGCACTATGCTGCCACCTATAGGCCATTCTGCACGCTGTTTGTAGCACGCCTACCAACTTACGGGATAACGGCGCGAAATTCCGATTTGTTATTACAAATTTAAGGTTTTCATTTGACTCACCCTCGTACTACCGCTTGTTTTAAAAGGCATCTCGCTAAAGAGTGTTTGTTCCATACCGTTGCCAGCCTGCCAGCCCCCAGTGCGGAATGAACTAGATAAAGCGACAATAATGGTGGAAAAAATCTCGCGGCAGCAAAACCAGAAACAAAAATGCGGGCTGAGCCGGTGCAGAAGCTGGTGGCTCTAGCCACGGGCGGAACAGCGAACAGTGTTTCTTTCTTCTGCGGCGCGCAGCTCGCCTGCACGTGGCAGACTGACTGATGTCCGAATTAAGCCTCGGGCGGCAGCGGAATTACTCGTCTCTGGCTGGTGCCGAGGAAGGGGAGGGGGCGGAAGGCGGGGAGGAGGGAGGGAGGGGGGTGCAGAGCGAGGCGTCCCGCGCACAGCTGGCAGCGCCCGCGGCCGACTCATCAGCCCTGCGCCAGCAGGCGGCAGATCGATGCCCTCGAAAACGTCGCAAACTGCCGCGCCGCGCCGCGCCGCCACCGCCACCAGACGCGGACGCAGATAAAGCAATTTCGATGAAAGCAAAAGCCGATTACCAGCCAGCCGCGTCTGGCGGCACCCCACTCCTCCCCGATCCACGCGCCTCTCTCTGACGCGGCGCGCACGAGATTTCCAGCCGGGGCTTAAGCAGCCTCTTAAAGTGCTCTCGGCTTCGGCACGAAGCTGCTTCCTGCTAACGTGTGAATCCTTTATCAGGTATTCACAAACTGTTGCATGTCTGATACACTGCCGGAAACAAAAACTGGTACACTTGCAATGACGACATTGATTTGGATCTAATGATGACATAAGCCACCTGGGAGATAGTACATGTACTCATAATGCTTCCAATGTCGCCCGCCAAAAGATAACGTAGAGGCATAGCTGCCTGAGCACTATCTATGTCTACTCTTTAATAGGGAAGGCTGGCAGCCGCAAGGCTCAGTGTCGTGCAAACGTGTAAGCAAGGAGGCAACCGTATCACGGAGATGCAGTCGCGCTCCCTACAGCCAACTGAGAGAGTTTGGAAGGGGCCAGTTTGGTTGGTTGGTTGGGTTGTGGGATTAAAGGGACCAGACTGCAACGGTCATCGGTCCCTTGTTCCAAAACTTAAAAACACCCACAGAGTAAAAAACGAATATTGGAGACAACAGACGACACAGGACAAGAAAAATTCAGACAAGGAACAGACAAAACAAATTAAAATCACACAGAGTGTGACGGTGGTTGGCCAACCATAGAGAAAAAAAGGAAAAGCCAACCACCGAGAAACATATTAAAAACTCAGTCTAAAACCGTAGGCCAAAGGCCAGAATCAACACAAAGGAACATAACAAACACTCAGATTAAATGATAAAAACCCCCTGCCCGAACAAAACGCAAAACTAAGCCTGCCATGGCAGTGTCATCAGCTAAAAGGGCAGGGAGCGTATCAGGCAGCGCAAATGTCTGCCTGCGCACAGCTAAAAGCGGACAGGACAATAAAATGTGCACCACCGTCAAAACCGCACCGCAGCGACAGAGAGGCGGGTCCCCACGGCTCAGTAAATATCCATGCGTCAGCCGGGTGTGTCCGATGCGAGGACGACTGAGTCCCTGCGAATGGCTCGCATGGATGATCGCCACATAGCTGTCGTCTGCTTGACAGCACGGAGTTTATTACGTGTGGTCAGTTCACGTCATTCATCGTCCCATAGCGCAAAAACTTTGCGGCGTAAGACTGCCCTCAAATCAGCCTCCGGGAGGCCAACGTCCAGAGATGGTTTACTGGTGGCCTCTTTCGCCAGGCGGTCAACATTTTCTTTGCCGGGTATCCCAACATGGCCTGGGGTCCACACAAAGACCACAGAGCGGCCGCAACGGGCAAGAGTATGCAGGGACTCCTGGATAGCCATCACCAGACGAGACGAGGGAAACACTGGCCGATAGCTCGTAAACCGCTCAGGGAATCGCTGAAGATAACGAAGGACTCACCTGAGCAGGATCGGATACACTCTAGGGCACGAAAGATGGCGACCAGCTCAGCAGTGAAAACGCTGCAGCCAGCTGGCAATGAATGTTGTTCATAGTGGTCCCCTAGAGTCAGAGCATAACGGACACGACCAGCAACCATCGAGCCGTCAGTGTAAACAACGCCAGAGCCCTGATACGTTGCGAGGATGGAAAGAAAGCGGCGGCGGAAGGCCTCCGGAGGGACTGAGTCCTTCGGGTCCTGTGCCAATTCCAGCGGAAGGCAAGGGCGAGGCACACACCACGGGGGTGAACGCAGAGGGGCCCGGAAAGGAGGCGGAAGAGGTAAAGCCCCAAGCCCGGAGAGAAGATCTCTGACGCGGACCGCCATCGTACAACCGGCCCGGGGCCGACGTTCTAGGAGATGGACGTGCGACTGTGGGAATAGTAGACGATAGTTAGGATGCCCGAGAAAGCTAAAAACATGCGTAGCATAAGCGGCCAGCAAACGTTGGCGCCGTAACCGCAGTGGAGGGACACCCGTCTCCACAAGAATGCTGTCCACAGGGCTGGTCCGGAAAGCACCAGTGGCAAGGCGTATCCAGCTGTGTAGGATTGGATCCAGCACCCGCAAAGCAGACAGGGGATACTGAGCCATAAGCCAGGCTCCCATAATCCAGACGGGACTGGATTAACGCCTGGTAGAGCCGTAAGTGGATAGAAGGGACCAGTTTGTGGCCTTCCGAGTGGCAGGGTGGTCCTTTCAGAGAAATGCCTCACGAGTTCGACGTGCTGTGTCGGTTGTACAACAATGTTGGTATCCGTGATCACGTGAACATTCTCACACCCGTAGACAAGGTTCTGGACGTCTGCCGGGATCGTGCTATTGTAAGGGCAGCAGTGGCTGGTCGTACAATTGTCACAGCACAGATAACAGGGCTTGAGAGCCCAGACGCGTAAACACGAACTGTTGCGAACCGATTACTAGCAGTGCAACCTGTAGCCCGTCTTCCACTCATGCCACAGCATCGACGTGGACGGCTCGATTGGTGCCGTCAGCGAATTGCTTTGAAGATGATATGGTACGCCGTGGTCTTCAGCGATGAAAACAGATATTTGCGCTTATGACGTAGATCTGCTGACTTCTGTCTTATTGAGCGCATTCGCCCAAGACACACTGGCCCCACCTGAGACCTTTCGATCTGGGATGCGATAAGCTGCAACTCTCGTTCACCTTCGGTGTTTGTGGAGGGAACGCCAACCAGCGCTAGCTACGTGCAGAATGTTGTTAGACGTTTTCTTTTCTGTTCTTGCAACAGGGAGGTGATGTGTTGTTTCAACACGATAATGCTCGCCCGCACGCTGGCCACGAAACTCAACGAGCTCTGCAAGATGTCCAGCAGCTTCTCGGCCAGTGTGATATCCAGACTTGTCTCCAGTCGAGCTCGTGTGGAAATGATGGGACGAGAAGTGACTCGTGCTACTCGTCAATCAACAACTCTGACAGAACTACGTGAACTGGAATAACATATCCCAGGACAGTATTCGTCATCGACTAGAGGCCAGAGTTAGCACCTGCATTGCTAGCCGTGGAGGCTACATCACCTGTTAGTATGGCTGTTAGGGTGTGGGTCGATACCTAGTACAGCAAAACTTTTTGTGCTATCCATCTGTAAATGGAATCATTTGATGTACAATAAATCTTGACTGAACTGGAAACCTCTAAAACGGTGTACTAATTTTTTTCCTGGCAGTGTTTAATAAGCACCTGAAAAGGTGTTTCCATAAGGACTGTACAATTTTATTGTAATTACTCAGCTAGTTCTGGTTTCATTTTTTTGCACAATATCTCAAATTTGACTCACGGAGTTGCATACTATTGAAGCACCGCATCACGTCTCCCAATGACAACTGATCCATTATGATTACCATCAACTGCTCCTGAACGTGCAACATATATTACATATCCTTCTGCCTGTGGCTTCAGGTAGATACGTGTGTATCACATATGCTGCACATGTATGTGTGTGCATCTCCGCTGTTTTACACAATATGCATCCGTGGAAGATGTTAAATTTATCAGTGATATTTAGCCGTGTATCATGAACTTTGGTCCTGACAAAAATATTGTCTCCTCACACACTCGTCCTCTTCCACTCACACCGAGTGGTTCTAGGCGCTTCAGTCTGGAACCGCGCTGCTGCTTCGGTTGCAGGTTCGAATCCTGCCTCGGGCGTGGATGTGTGTGATATCCTTAGGTTAGTTAGGTTTAAGTAGTTCTAAGTTCTAGGGGACTGATGACCTCAGATGTTAAGTCCCATAGTTCTTAGAGCCATTTGAACCCAACCGAATCAGTGCACAGATCGAGGGCAGAGGGTATGCAATGTCTTACCGATGAGTTCTTACTAAATTCGATTCGATTTTGTAATCACTCTAATAATATGACGTATCTTGTCAACGGCGTGAAGTTTCATTTCGATTCCTCCTCCCCTTCTAGGTGGTCTTTTTTTTGTCAGGCAGTGTAATACAAATTATTCACTGTTTATTGTGTTACCTTTGGAATCCACCCCATATCAGTGCTGCTGCCAATGTTTAACAGTAAAGGAGAGTTGAGATATTGTTTGCGATCCAATTGAGACCTCGGAGATACGAAGCGTGAACTCCGACTTTGGCGGGTGCCCTGTACCAAGCTGTCGTGGGGAATCGCAGCTGCACACGGAGCGCGCCTTTGTGTTACCGTGCATTGGTTTTCGTTGCGATCCAATTTCGCCGCTGCGGGCCTCGCAAGCAATCAGCCGTGGGCGGCCGTGTGCGGCGGGTAGCGGCGGCTGCAGGCGCGCTGGGAATTTCCGGCAGGGCCCTGGCACTGCCCCTGCCTCTGCCCCTGCCTCTGCCTCTGTACTGCTGGCCGGTCGCCGGCGGGTCGGGGCCGGCCGCGAGGTCGGCCGGTGGCGGCAGTGGGCGGCCGGCGCGATCCAGGCCAATGCCGCGGCCGACGCCCTTGCCAAACTGACGCTCTGCCTCCTGGGGCCGCAGCCTCCTCACTACGGCTTGGACGTTGTCACATTCTGACCCTCGTTCCACGGTTGTGTACACTTGCGACTACAGCAGCCTGCTTCGAGACGCATCCTGACACAAGCTTGGAAGGCCACTGCCGGCAGCCGGATGGGGTGTGGGAACCAAGATCGATGTTAAGTCGGTAACAGAAAAAGTAGCCAGTGTTTCAGAGGTAGTCGTAAAGTCTTACTGAAAGAAAATTCCACTTTCCATGCTGGTTGTTATAGAATCTACACTGCTGGGCAAAAAATTATTACACCCTTTTAGACTTTAATGGGCAACGGCCTTGCGGCAGTGGATACACCAGTTCCCGTGAGATCACCGAAGTTAAGCACTGTCGGGCGTGGTCGGCGCTTGGATGGGTGACCATGCGGGCCACCATGCGCTGTTGCCATTTTTCGTGGTGCACTCAGCCTCGTGATGCCAACTGAGGAGCTACTCGACCGAATAGTAGCGGCTTCGGCCAAGAATGCCATCATAACGACCGGGAGAGCAGTGCGCTGACCCCACGCCCCTCCTGTCCGTATCCTCAACTGAGGATGACACGGCGGTCGTATGGCCCCGGTAGGCCACTCGTGGCCTGAAGACGGAGTGCTCGTTTTTAGACTTTTATACTTCAATTAAGACTTATTGTTGCACTAGTGTGTATCGAGTACATGAAATGATTGCATTTTACATTTACAGACCGATAGCACAAGCGATTTTGATGTACCAGATATCGATCAACGCTACAACATCCATGTTATTACATTGTGTCACCTCCACAGGTGCGAATACAGGCGCTGACGCTGATATCCAGTCAATCGTACAGATGTCGAATACTATTCTGTGATCCGTTATCCCATGCCTGCTCGACCTGTTAGCGTAGTTCTGTAGGAGTTATTGGTTGACGAGTCGCACGAGTCACTTCTCGTCCTATTATATCCCAACACACGTGCCCGACTGTAGACAAGTCCGGAGATGGCGCTGCGCGTCTTGCAGAGCTCGTTGAATTTCAACGGCGGTGTGTCGTCGTGGATTATCCTGTTGGAACAACATATCACCCTCCTGTTGCAAGAACGGCGAAAGAATGGCTCTACAAACATTCTGCACGTAACGAGCGCTGCTTAGCATCCCCACCAGGAGCACCGAAGATGTTCGTGAGTCGTAGTTTATTGCACCCCAAATCATAAGGCCTAGGGTGGTGTCAGCGTACGTACATCTACACCTACATTTATACTTCGCAAGCGACCCAACGGTGTGCGGCGGAGGGCACTTTACGTGCCACTGTCATTACCTCCCTTTCCTGTTCCAGTCGCGTATGGTTCGCGGGAAGAACGACTGCCGGAAAGCCTCCATGTACGCTCGAATTTCTCTAATTTTACATTCGTGATCTCCTCAGGAGGTATAAATAGGGGGAAGCAATATATTCGATACCTCATCCAGAAACGCACCCTCTCGAAACCTGGACAGCAAGCTACACCGCGATGCAGAGCGCCTCTCCTGCAGAGTCTGCCACTTGCGTTTGCTAAACATCTCCGTTACACTATAACGCTTACCAAATAACCCTGTGACAAAACGCGCCGCTCTTCTTTGGATCTTCTCTATCTCCTCTGTCAACCCGACCTGGTACGGATCCCACACTGATGAGCAATACTCAAGTATAGGCCAAACGAGCGTTTTGTAAGCCACCTACTTTTTTGATGGACTACATTTTCTAAGGACCCTCCCAATGAATTTCAACCTGGCACCCGACTTACCAACAATTAATTTTATATGATCATTCCACTTCAAATCGTTCCGTACGCATACTCCCAGATATTTTACAGAAGTAACTGCTACCAGTGTTTGTTTCGATATCACATAATCATACAATAAAGGATGCTTCTTTCTATGTATTCGCAATACATTACATTTGTCTATATAAAGGGTCAGTCGCCACTCCCTGCACCAAGCGCCTATCCGCTGCAGATCTTCCTGCATTTCGGTGCAATTTTTTAATGCTGCAACTTCTCTGTGTACTACAGCACCATCTGCGAAAAGCTGCAAGGAACTTCCGACACTATCTACTAGGTCATTTATATATATTGTGAAAAGCAATGGTCCCATAACACTCCCCTGTGGCACGCCAGAGGTTACTTTAACGTCTGTAGACGTCTCTCCGTTGAGAACAACATGCTGTGTTCTGTTTGCTAAAAACTATTCAATACAGCCACACAGCTGGTCTGATATTCCGTAGGCTCTTACTTTGTTTATCGGGCGACAGTGCGGAACTGTATCGAACGCCTTCCGGAAGTCAAGGAAAATGGCATCTACCTGGGAGCCCGTATCTATTATTTTCTGTGTCTCATGAACAAATAAAGCGAGTTGGGCCTCACACGATCACTGTTTCCGGAATCCATGTTGATTCCTACAGAGTAGATTCTGGGTTTCCAGAAATGACATAATACGCGAGCAAAAAACATGTTCTAAAATTCTACAACAGATCGATGTCAGGGATATAGGTCTATAGTTTTGCGCATCTGCTCGACGACCCTTCTTGAAGACTGAGACTACCTGTGTTCTTTTCCAATCATTTTGAACCTTCCGTTCCTCTAGAGACTTGCGGTACACGGCTGTTAGAAGGGGGGCAAGTTCTTTCGCGTACTCTGTGTAGAATCGAATTGGTATCCTGTCAGGTCCAGTGGACTTTGTTGAGTGATTTCAGTTGCTTTTCTATTCCTTGGACACTTATTTCGATGTCAGCCATTTTTTGGTTTGTGCGAGGATATCAAAGGGTAGACACAGATGGCGCTCTGACAGTTGTGCCACTACGCTATCTTGGGCGAATGCATTCTACGAGGCAGCGCTCACCCGGCTTACGTCGTACGCGCAAACGACGATCACTTGCTTTCATCGCTGAAGACCACAGCGTGCCAGTACACCTTCCAAGTAATCCTTGACAGCATCAGTCCAGCCGTGCACTTCGACGCTGTGCCGCGAGTAGAAGACGGGCAAGGAGTGTGCGTGCCCGTAGTCCCACCGCTAAAATGTGGTTCGCAACAGTTCCTGTTCACATGTCTGTGCTCATAAGCCGTGCTTTGGTAACTGCAGGATCTGCCACTGCTGCCCTTAGACTGCGACGATTCTAGCGGGCATCCGTGCTACGTGGACGTCCCGAACCGTGAACGAGCGTGATAAAGGTTCACGTGGCCGCTGATGCCAATATTGTTGTACAACTGACACAGCAGGTCCATATTGAAATCCTCCGAAAGGACCATCCCGGCACTCAGAAGGTCACAATTTGACCTCTTTCAGACACATTCAGTTGGCTGTAGGATGCACGAGTGCGTCTCTGTGGCATGGCTACCTGTTTTCTTCACATGTTTGCACCACAGTGAGTTTTCTGGCTGCGAGCATTTCCTATCAAAGGGTAGACACAGATGGCGCTCTGGCATTTGTGCCACTACGCTATCCGTTGGTTTACGACGTTGAAACCATTATCCGTACTACTATCCGCCAGGTGGTGTATGCCGTCACTCGATCAAAATCGACGTCGTCTTTCCAGGTGTACTAATTTTTTGACCAGGCTTGTATATCAGCTACACTGATGCTCATAAATTAAGGATAATGCTGATACATGGTGAAACAACGCGCTGGTGGGCGGTTTGCGGGTTTAAATCACCTCGGGGTATGACCATGCGGTGCATTTGACCTGCGGTCGTCTCACGGTGGCGCTGGCAGCAGTCCACATACGCAGAGGTATGTTTGTGCATGTCGGAGTACGGTGCAGCGAGTAAGTGTGCAGACGTTTTCAGACGTGTTAATGGTGACTGTTTGTTGAAAATGGCTCAAAGAACACGCATTGATGACGTTATGAGGGGTAGAATACCAGGGCGACTGGAGACTGGTCAAACACAGCAGGCCGTATCACGGGCCCACCGTGTGCCACAAAGTGTGATTTCAAGATTATGGCAACGATTCCAGCAGACAGGAAACGTGTCCAGACGCTACAGTATGGGACGTCCACAGTGTACAACACCACAGGAAGACCGATAGCTCACCATCAGTGCCCGTAGACAGCCACGGACTACTGCAGGTAGCTTTGCTCCGGACCTTACCGCAGCCACTGGAACAGTTGTCTCCAGACACACAGTCTACAGACGCTGGCTAAGAAAAAAAAAATAATATCCAAAGAAACGGCATAAGTGACTGTGCTCTGTGAAGAATGAGCAATGTTTTGGAACAAAAACAGCTCATTGAACACTTCCGCGACGCTTCGTCTTGACAGCATTCCGTGACGCTAGGAGATTTTGAATGCTGCAGTCTTCTTGTGAGAACACTTTAATAGCCGTGATTGTAAATTTTTTACATTGATTACTTAGGAAATTAAACAGCCGTCTTTAGATCACCAAGTACGAGGTAGTAGTGTCTGCACCGACCATAGCTGTGTTTTACAATTTTGCTCCTAGTTGGGGCACTGTTGTCTTACGCCTTGCGCCACGCAGATGGTCAGTCAGTTCCAGTGGCAGACGCTGCAAATGGTTCAAATGGCTCTGAGCACTATGGGACTCAACTGCTGAGGTCATTAGTCCCCTAGAACTTAGAACTAGTTAAACCTAACTAACCTAAGGACACCACAAACATCCATGACCGGGGCAGGATTCGAACCTGCGACCGTAGCGGTCTTGCGGTTCCAGACTGCAGCGCCTTTAACCGCACGGCCACTTCAGCCGGCCAGACGCTGCAAGACAGGCGTTCTGCACCACGGTGTGGTCTATTGTTAAAATTCGAGATTGTTCGTTTCTAGATGAGTCAACCAATATATTGCTTCCTCTTAGGTACAGATCAGGAATAGGCTATGAAGGTAAAATTAGAGAGGTTGCAACACACACGAAGGCCCACCGTTCTCCCCGCGAACCATACGCGACTGGAACGGGAAAAGGGAGAAGTGAGAATGGTACGCAAGAAGACATCCGCCACACACCGTGAGGTGGTTTGTGGAGTGTAGAAACAGATGTAGTGGTTAGGCGGCGCAGTCACTTCGAGTGTGGTCACACGTCTGAAGACTAAGAACGAAGTGGTAGTTATTTCTATGTGAATAATGGAGGCGAAAATAGAAGCAGGGAAAATCAATGAGGGATCAGTTTTCAACGTCTTGCATGAAATTTTCAACTTGAGAAAGGCCGTCGCCAGATGAGTCCCGTGACCGACCGCACCCATTATTACGATACGCGGAACGAATGTGGCGACCACTATGAGGCAACCTGATATGTAACTCGTCCGAACACAACACACTGTCGCCAGGCAACATTACGGCGACAGCGCCACGTAGATTGTTAGCTGCGGCTCCTGATTCTCATCCTGACAGACTGCCTTGCAGATGCAGAGCCACCAGTTCGCTTCGGCCTCTATAAGGTAACGGACTGAACGGAAAGTAAGTCCCTGAAGAAAAAATCAACCTATACTTCTGTTTTTTAAAAGACATCATAGTCGCCATTGACAGCAGGAATTGTTTATTTACACTACTGCAATTTAGGCCTTAAATGCATTATCACTTGATGTCGAAATTACATCCACATTTTACCAACCATACATGGCTATAAGGAAACCATAGCTGATCATGGGGAACCGACTGCCTTCCTAGAGGGTTCTTCACGAAGTGAGTGAGTTTAGGACTCTATGAACTCGCTCTTCTACAAGTTGTTCTGGCCAGTGTCCACTTTTGTTCCGAGGCTGTCATTCGCGATGACATCGAACGCTGATCCGCCCGGAGTTCACTCTCTTGCATCGTTCGAGCCAGTCTGTGACGACTGAAAACCGTCTACGGCATCAAAGCGCAGTGCGAAGTCTTACTCCTGCGACGTAATTAGTAAATGACTTGGACTCTCATAACCCTCTTACCTTACTAGTCCACTTCTCCAAAACCCGATTGAACCTCCAGCAACTCGTCAAATGGTTCAAATGGCTCTGAGCACTATGGCACTTAACATCTGTGGTCATCAGTCCCCTAGAACTTAGAACTACTTAAACTTAACTAACCTAAGGACATCACACACATCCATGCCCGTGGCAGGATTCGAACCTGCGACCGTAGCAGTCGCGCGGTTCCGGACTGAGCGCCTAGAACCGCTAGACCACCGCGGCCGGCAGCAACTGGTCGTCCGTTCACTCCACACTTTAATTGTTCTACTTAATTTGACTTAACAGGCATTCCTACTTATCATCTACTGTCTCAGCTTTGTCATTATGTTCTGTCCATTTTTTTTATGTTGGGAATAAAAAGTTGAAGTTCTCCATAGAGATTCACTTCGTGATCTTTGTTTATTTTGTGAAGTATTATTAGATTATTACCTATGTTGTCAAAAGAATGTCTTATGCCGTTAATGTGAGTAGCTACGACAAATTGATTGAAGGTGTTGTTCCTAAATGCATTTCCGTATTCTTGAAATCTAGTACAGAAGGTTTGTCCCAACTGACCAACGTACTCTACCGGGCATTTATTTGACCTTATCTTGTAAACGTCTGAGTTGGCGCGTATGAGAAAAATTACAAAAGAATGTTACTTATCTTTTATGGTCTGAGTCAATGTGAACAGACTGAGTCCCGGCGGGGGTTCGAGTCCTCCCTCGGGCATGGGTGTGTGTGTTTGTCCTTAGGATAATTTATTTATTTTATTTATTTATGCATTTATTTTACCTGGCAAGATTAGGGCCTTCAGGCCCTCTCTTACACCTAACCAGGCATACTCAGATTCAACAAATTTCAGTGCCTACAGAAAATTAGGACATATAACATGTTATACAGTATTAATGTTAAAGAAAAAAAATAGAGATTATAAAAGTAGTACAGTGATAATTATAACAATCAAAAAATAATTATAACAATCAAGAATAATAAAAATAATAATAATAATGATGATAATAATAATAATAATAATGACTATGTATATGAAAGTAAACATATTTTTCTTTTATGAGTGTCAGTCCTATTGCTAGTTGGGAACTTTCTCGTTATATTCTTGCAGCTTGTGAGTTATTCTCATCAAGCAGAGACATAAGACGATGGAATGGGCTGAAAGAGATATAGAAGAGGTAGATAGGTTAGAGGAAGAGAAATAGAATGGTAAAATTCGAAGCTATGGTGGAGAGGAGAAAGAAAAAGATGAGGGGGGGCACAACTATGGTGGCTATACCGTCCCTAATATGTAAGTCTTAAGTTCCCTCTTGAATGTTGAGTGGTTTTGGATAAGACGCAGATTACAGGGGAGCGCGTTCCATAGTCGTATGGCTGAGATGGAGAATGACACGGAGAAAGATTTTGTGTTATGTAAAGGTACAGCCAAGATGCTAGACGTATCCGATCTGGTATTGCGGTTGTGGAATGATGATAGGTGTTTAATGTGAGAAGATAAGTATTTAGGTTAAGTAGTGTGTAAGCTTAGGGACTGATGACCATAGCAGTTAAGTCCCGTAAGATTTCACACACACTTGAACGTTTTGAACAGACTGATGCGGATAAGAAATATTGTTATTGTCTTCCAGAAGGTAAATACGGTGATATATAAGAGTTCTTCTGGACGAGTAGGAACGTAATGCTTCGCCGCTTAATTCTGCGAACAATCTTCCTATGATAAGGGGTAAGACGCGAGGTGCGTACAGATGTGTGTGTGTGTGGGGGGGGGGGGGGGGGGGAGGGGGGAGGGAGAAGTACGTGTAGCAGTCATTGAAATCATTAGCCAGCCATGGCTCATGTATGACGAAGGCTGAGAGGCAAATAACACTATATCAGAAATCGCCTTCAGCTATGCATGAGAGCAGGGGGCAAGAAAAATTGTGTTTGTAGGACGGGCATCTCATCCGTAGTATTCCCGACAACGCGCGCAACATTGACCTCTGTAGCACCCCGTGCAAAAAGTATCACCACTGTATGTGACGACGGATGCGAGGGAGTCTGAGGTGAGACGGCTGGCATCGAGTGGCTGGCGAGTATGTCGCAGGCGACGTATTGATCTGCAGCCACCTGCGGCCGCCTGGCCAGACTCTTTCCGCCGCAGAACGCCACCAGCCGAAAACCCCAGCCTGTGGTCGCGTCACTTCCTGAACTCTACACCCTGCGTCGGACCAGCTTCATACTCACGCCTTTTGAATATGGACGTCTCTGTTTTGGCGAGCCAGGTACTCCACCACCGATAACAACAGAAAGATAGTTAATGTTATGTAAGAGGCGTTTCTAGGACTTGTTTGGTGACCATTTTGTTGGATGAGTACAGTGACGAATGCGCCATTATTGCTCATTTATTAAGTCAGAGAATAGTTTGCTATGGTTTTGCAGATGTGTAAATTGAGAGGCCAGATGCACAGTGCCGAGGACAATATATATACAGGGTGTCCCAACTATCTTGTCCACCCAAAATATCTCTGGAACAATAACAGCTATTGGAAAACGACTTTCACCGGTATCAATGTAGGGCTGGGGCCCATGAATATACATATTTGGAAACATTCTAAAACGAAAGCATATGTGTTTTTAACACAAACTTATGTTTTTTTCAAATGGACCTTTTATATTTTTTCTTCAGCAATCCATAGCATGACAAAGCACATACACAATGGCGTTGATTGCATCGCAATATTCCCATTACATCCCGAGATATTGAGACGCGAAGTTGACGCTTGAAACACCCGACATGCGCTGCTAGCGCACGTCCTGAGGGTCAGGCGTGAACCCCATGCTGCCCGTAATCGCGATGTGATTGACACGCGTAATCACACTTCCATACTTATCAAGAGGGACACTTACCTGTCAATCACATCGCCATTACGGGCAGCATGGTGTTCACGCCTGACCCTCAGGACGTGCGCTAGCACCGCATGTCGGGTGTTTCAAGCGTCGACTTCGCGTCTCAATATCTCGGGATGTAATGGGAATATTGCGATGCAATCAACGCCATTGTGTATGTGCTTTGTCATGCTATGGATTGCTGAAGAAAAAATAGAGAAGGTCCATTTAAAAAAAACATAAGTTTGTGTTAAAAAGCACATATGCTTTCGTTTTAGAATGTTTCCAAATATGTACATTCATGGGCCCCAGCCCTACATTGATACCGGTGAAAGTCGTTTTCCAATAGCTGTTATTGTTCCAGAGATATTTTGGGTGGACAAGATATATATATATATATATATATATATATATATATATATATATATATATACAGCATTTTTTTCTGGAATGTTCTAAACTTAGGGCTCTGAAACTGCCGACTGTCCACTTCAAGACATAAAAGTACAGTTTTTGCTCTACAGGAATAGCTCTGAAGAAGACGGAGATTATAATTACTGTCCAACAATACATGTGACCCCCTTTATAGAGTGCCACTGCTTTACGGCTCTAAATCAAACACTCAGAGAGGTAATTTACTAGTCCTGGAGAATCAGTGTTACCAACAAAGGAGAAAAGCCTTTCAAATCAGAACCGTTGTTGGAGTTGCAAGACTATGGATATCTACGAAACATCTTACAGGGAAGTCCCAGATACGTCCGACGAGTGAAGTGATCACGATATTCGAGTACTACCCTCCCTCACATTGTACCGCTGTGTAAACCACTGCTGACTGCTGTCCTTAAAAACTAATTAAAAGTGTCTGTCACAGGTGTTATAATTTAAGTCGGCAGCATAAGACAGCCAATATGTACAAACAGGAATCGATTCGTTTATCTTTCAATTCGTATTCTGCAACGGTCCGTATAGTAAAAGTCATAGTTTAGCAGAAGAACATTTTCCACCCCAGTACACGTTCACTGTTTTGCTATTAGTAAGGAGCTAATACTTTCTAAACAGTATATCTTCGAATATCTTGGGTAGTGAAATAAATTTATAGATCTTATGTTGTACCATTAGACTCTACAGTGGAGCAAACATCGAACAGCTTGACCTATTGTTCGGAAAATATATTTCAAAATAAATGACGGTGAGGAACATTGAAGCATGTGTGAAAAATGATATCTGCTTTATTTCGCTAAACCCGTTTATATGTACGTATGTATCGTTGACGTACGCAAGCCACACCGGCTTGAAAATGTCCATGATTCACAGAGTGATTTTTTCCACCGTGTAAAACTCCAGGGATTGATCGATGAGAGGATACGGAAAAAAAAGATCTAATGAACTTATGTCCGGAAATGCATGGTTCCTATGCTAGCAACAATTTATTCAGTAATATATTGTTACAGTGACTGCGGTCTAATACGCTCTGTACCATGCTGCCACATTTATAGTATGTGTTGAAAATGGTTTCCGTGCGCCTCAACGCATGCGTGTACGCGGCGTAGCATTTTCTGTCTCACATGTTCACATCGGCCAAGCTGCATCCGAACAGTATCAAAGCCAGCATGAACACCCTGCTCTATTGTCTCCACATCCGGGATGGGCTCTGCATATACGATAGTTTTGAGATCCACCATAACCAAAACTTGCACGGGTTCAGATCCGATGAACAATATGGCCATGCAACTGGACGCCTTCTTCTGATCCATCTACCAGGGAAGACAGGATTGATATGCATTCGCATTGGGCTGGAGCACCATCGTGTAGCAGCCACATAACCCTTTGAATCATCAATGGCATTTCTTCCAGCAGGAGAGGGTAAGTCACTAGCAACAAACGCCGATAGTTCCAGCCTGTCAGGCGCGGTGCAAGACTGGTCTCAAAATACGGTCGCCAGTTTTCCCGGCCCACACATTGCTGATGATTCGCTGTCACCATACCGTGGGGTTTCGGCATACTACTCCACAGATGACTGCTATGAAAGTTGAAGATACCAATCCGCGTAAAGTCGGCCTCATATGTGAATAGGATGGATGCCACAAACTCCGGAATCGTGGTTGCCTGGTGAAGACACCATTGACAAAACTGCTCCCGATGTGGAGAGACTGTAGCTACTAATCCATGCAAGCGCTGTAAGTGATAAGGGTAGTAACAACTGTCACGGAGAATATTCCACACGAACCACATTTTTCTCAAAGTCTGGTGTCCGAACATTTCGGGTACATCCTTCATGAATTCCTGCTTCCTGAAATCACCCTGTCTCAGACAAAAGGCGAAACACGAAACACTGTTGCAAACATTGAATGCTGTGGTCGCTGTCGACGGGGACAAGTGTCCCGATACAACCTTGCTGCTCGCCGCCCGTGCTATTTGCCTTTCCATAAGTAAACACCATGTCGGCAAACTCTCGATTCGAATACGGAACCATTGTGTACAACTCTGTATCACATCCACAACAAGGTGGGTCAGCAAGAGAAGTGAATCGGACACAACATCACCATTTACTATGGCAAAAGGGGGCGCTAGGGCATGACGTATGAGGAACAGCACCACCCTCTACGGGGGTGTACGGTACAGCTCGTATTAGATGGTTCAAATGGCTCTGAGCACTATGGGACTCAACGTCTGAGGTCATCAGTCCCATAGAACTTAGAACTACTTAAACCTAACTAACCTAAGGACATCACACACATCCATGCCCGAGGCAGGATTCGAACCTGCGACCGGAGCAGCCACGCGGTTCCGGACTAAAGTGCCTAGAACCGCACGGCCACCGCGGCCGGCAGCTCGTATTAGACTCTGTAACATAGTATGTTTGAATAAATGGTCTGTTAGCAGAATCATAAAAGAAGGTTGTATACCTGGAAGAATCCTGGAGATACTAAAAGGTATCAGATAGATTTTATAATGGTAAGACAGAGATTTAGGAACCAGGTTTTAAATTGTAAGACATTTCCAGGGGCAGATGTGGATTCTGACCACAATCTATTGGTTATGAACTGCAGATTGAAACTGAAGAAACTGCAAAAAGGTGGGACTCTAAGGAGATGGGACCTGGGTAAACTGAAAGAACCAGAGGTTGTAGAGAGTTTCAGGGAGAGCATAAGGGAACAATTGACGGGAATGGGGGAAAGAAATACAGTAGAAGAAGAATGGGTAGCTATGAGAGATGAAGTAGTGGAGGCAGCAGACGATCAAGTAGGTAAAAAGGCGAGGGCTAATAGAAATCCTTGGGTAACAGAAGAAATATTGAATTTAATTGATGAAAGGAGAAAATATAAAAATGCAGTAAATGAAGCAGGCAAAAAGGAATACAAACGTCTCAAAAATGAGATCGGCAGGAAGTGCAAAATGGCTAAGCAGCGATGGCTAGAGGACAAATGTAAGGATGTAGAGGCTTGTCTCACTAGGGGTAAGATAGATACTGCCTACAGGAAAATTAAAGAGACCTTTGGAGAGAAGAGAACCACTTGTATGAATATCAAGAGCTCAGATGGCAACCCAGTTCTAAGAAAAGAAGGGAAGGCAGAAAGGTGGAAGGAGTATATAGAGGGTTTATACAAGGGCAATGTACTTGAGGACAATATTATGGAAATGGAAGAGGATGTAGATGAAGACGAAATGGGAGATAAGATACTGCGCGAAGAGTTTGACAGAGCACTGAAAGATCTGAGTCGAAACAAGGCCCCGGGAGTAGACAACATTCCATTAGAACTGCTGATGGCCTGACAAAACTCTACCATCTGGTGAGCAAGATGTATGAGACAGGCGAAATACCCTCAGACTTCAAGAAGAATACAATAATTCCAATCCCAAAGAAAGCAGGTGTTGACAGATGTGAAAATTACCGAACTATCAGTTTAATAAGTCACAGCTGCAAAATACTAACGCGAATTCTTTACAGACGAATGGAAAAACTGGTAGAAGCGGACCTCGGGGAAGATCAGTTTGGATTCCGTAGAAATGTTGGAACACGTGAGGCAATACTAACCCTACGATTTATCTTAGAAGAAAGATTAAGAAAAGGCAAACCTACGTTTCTAGCATTTGTAGACTTAGCGGAAGCTTTTGACAATGTTAACTGGAATACTCTCTTTCAAATTCTGAAGGTGGCAGGTATAAAATACAGGGAGCGAAAGGCTATTTACAATTTGGACAGAAATCAGATGGCAGTTATAAGAGTCGAGGGACATGAAAGGGAAGCAGTGGTTGGGAAAGGAGTGAGACAGGGTTGTAGCCTATCCCCGATGTTGTTCAATCTGTATATTGAGCAAGCAGTAAAGGAAACAAAAGAAAAATTCGGAGTAGGTATTAAAATTCACGGAGAAGAAGTAAAAACTTTGAGGTTCGCCGATGACATTGTAATTCTGTCAGAGACAGCAAAGGACTTGGAAGAGCAGTTGAACGGAATGGACAGTGTCTTGAAAGGAGGATATAAGATGAACATCAACAAAAGCAAAACGAGGATAATGGAATGTAGTCAAATTAAATCGGGTGATGCTGAGGGAATTAGATTAGAAAATGAGACACTTAAAGTAGTAAAGGAGTTTTGCTATTTAGGGAGTAAAATAACTGATGATGGTCGAAGTAGAGAGGATATAAAATGTAGACTGGCAATGGCAAGGAAATCGTTTCTGAAGAAGAGAAATTTGTTGACATCGAGTATAGATTTAAATGTCAGGAAGTCGTTTCTGAAAGTATTTGTATGGAGTGTAGCCATGTATGGAAGTGAAACATGGACGATAACTAGTTTGGACAGGAAGAGAATAGAAGCTTTCGAAATGTGGTGCTACAGAAGAATGCTGAAGATAAGGTGGGTAGATCACGTAACTAATGAGGAGGTATTGAATAGGATTGGGGAGAAGAGAAGTTTGTGGCACAACTTGACTAGAAGAAGGGATCGGTTGGTAGGACATGTTTTGAGGCATCAAGGGATCACAAATTTAGCATTGGAGGGCAGCGTGGAGGGTAAAAATCGTAGAGGGAGACCAAGAGATGAATACACTAAGCGGATTCAGAAGGATGTAGGTTGCAGTAGGTACTGGGAGATGAAGAAGCTTGCACAGGATAGAGTAGCATGGAGAGTTGCATCAAACCAGTCTCAGGACTGAAGACCACAACAACAACAACAGCATGGAAACTGCACATTTCCGGACATATGTTCATTAGATGTTTTATGTACCGCATCCTCTCATCGATCAGTTCCTGGAGTTTTACAGGGTAGAAAAAATCACACAGCTCCGACCAAGCTTTACGCGAGTTTTCCCAAGGTTGTGAAGTTAATACCGGAACTGATAATCCTCTCCCAAGCATTTCCAATTAAAATCCACTCTGTCCCTTTGTCAGCTTGCTGGTATCTGGCTGAAAAGAACCCAGCACTACATTCAACTGGATTTGAAACAGCTCGCTGTAAGCTTCGGGGAAGAGAAAGAAACATAAAAAGTAAAAGCATGGGTTGCTGTTGTCTTTTCACTGACATGAGCGAAGGCATCGGGTGCCAGCACTGTTTCCATTCTCGTGTGCGTAACAAAGTAGAGAAGACAGAGGTAGAAGTCCTGAGCTGGTCACGCGGCAGATGAGTTATGGCCCTGTGAGCCCCAGAGAATTGTCGGCGCGCTTGTGTACGACCTTCCTTCGACGCGAAGATTTGTCTCTGAAGCACAGAGCTCTCTGGTCGGAAATAAAAGGCGCTGTTGGCAATATTTGTTTTTTCTCCCTCATATCTCAGGAAACTCTCACCGCTAGTGGCATACTTTATCTGGTTACCGACATCATGAAAGGAGAAACAAACGAAAGTCGATTTTTCGTAGGAACGGTTCAAATGGCTCTGAGCACTAGGGGACTTAACTTCTGAGGTCATCAGACCCATAGAACTTAGAACTACTTAAACCTAACTAACCTAAGGACATCACACACATCCATGCCCTAAGCAGGATTCGAACCTGCGACCGTAGCGGTCGCGCGGTTCCGGACTGTATTTCGTAGGAACGATTTATTGCTAATTGCTGATGCCAACACTACACATCGCATTTGTATGTACGACGACTACCGAGAGAAAATTATACTCAAGTGGGTAACATAGTTAGCTCAACGTATACTGCAAAACCTGCGTTGTTAGTAACTGCGAAAGTGGATAGCAAAATACGTTGGCATAATTTTGAATTGGAGGTGACACATCGGATCTTAGTGTTTTTACCTTCGAAAATGGATACTCGATATTCATGAAACATGAATACAACAGTTCGACGCTGTCTGGACTTCACCGTAGTGGCACAAAACAGAAAGACATCACGTGTGGGATCCCAGTAACAGACCGTTTAGTGTGCCTGGAACGGTCTTGAATGTTCTGTGTCTGACTGTGTGTTGCGTTTATACGGCACACAGTACTCGAATCGTTGCGAAGCAGTATGGCGCAGTGAACACATTCCACAGTACATTTAAATCTATACTCGGCAAGCCACATTACGGTGTGTGGTGGGGAGTTCTTAGTGTGGCATCGTCATTTTCCAGTTCCTGTTCTCGTCGCGAATGGTGAGCGAGTAGATTGTTGGCAAGTCTCCGTGTGAACTCTTATCTCTTTAATGCTCCCTTCATGGTCTTTTCGCGAGATATTTTGGCTGAATCTTCTTCGAACATACATTCTCGGAAATTTAGCTGTTAGTAATACCGTATTTCTCATCGTCTATCTCGTAGTGTCTTCCACTGGCTTTGAATGAACCTCTCCGTGATGCTTTCGCGATTACTATACGAATCTGCGACGGAACGCGCAGCTGTTCTTTGGATCTTCTCTCTTTGCTCTATCAACCATATCTGATAAGGATCCCAGAGAGAAGAGCAGCATTTAAGATTCTGTCGAAGGATGATTTTGTAAGGTATCTCCTTCCTAGATTGCACTGAAGAGTCTCGTAATGAATCTGTCTGGCATCTGTCTTACCTGCAGTTCCACAGTAATGGCCCCCGTCAATTATTTTTGTTGTAGAATCTTTCATACTTTTGTACGCTAGGTATATTCAAAAAATAATGGCAATTCTTGTTTTTGGGTGGAACTTTATTTATACGCCCACATCAGTGTTATCCCTTTAAAAATAATTCCGTTAGATATTACACAGCAGTTACGGCAAGTTATTGGAAGTCGTTTGTTGGTATAGTTTTTAACTGTCTCAGTGACATGTTTTTAATCTCATCTATCTGGTAACACGACGGCCATTTAACGTTTTCTCTATTTTTGGGAACAGAAAAAATGTACACGGAGATATTTCTGGTGAAGATGGAGGATAGAGAATGATTAAAGTATTGTTTCTGACCACAAATCCACGAAGTGTGAACAGGTGCGTTGTCGTGGCTCAAAAGCGATTGTTTGTTTCTCCAGAAATCCGAGCGATTCCTTTTGGAATAGCTTCAAGCAAACGGGTTTGAATTTATAAGTAGCACTCCTTACAGATCGATTTTGTAGCAAAAAAGCGTGGTGCACCGCCCCGTCAAAACCGAAGAAGACAGTGATCGTAACACACATTTTTTCAGTCTTGATGATCCAGAATGCTTCATCTGGGACGACTGAGCCTCACTTCCCACATCATATCAGAAATCGCGTGTTTGGTCACCTGTTGTGACACGTTTCAGTGGTGCTGCATTGTTGGTGATCCCATCTAGCGACTTTGATTTGTCGCTGTTTTTGTTCAAAATTCAACAAATTTGTTTGTAATATTTGTCAGGTCCAAAATATACGAAAAACGTGTCATGTCATGAGCGAGCTGATATGCCAAAATCGGCGTTCGCGCATAATCATTTCTTCCACTTGTTCAACGATTTCATCAGGTTATGAGGTGCTAGTGTGTGGCCTACAGCACCAGTTAGTTATTTGACAGTCAGTTATTTGGCACGAGAAACTTGGACAGAACATTAAACAAACTGATAGCTCTCACAACGATCGCAAGTAAATATGTATCAGAAAATGACCAGTACTACGCAAGGTGGGGACAATATGCTGTTAAATGTAAATGAGAAGTGTACGGTATATCGTACATTGTTTTAGCGAGCATCAAAATATCTTCTCTGTCCTTCAGCAATCAGAACTTATCCTCCGTTTCTAATGACCACCGCATTCGGGAGGAAAACGGTTGAAACTCGCGTCAGGCCATCCAGATTTAGAATCTCAGCTGGGATGGTTCCTTTGAAAGCACACGGCCGATTTCCTTCCCCTACCTTGACACAATCTGAGCCTGTGCTCCGTCTCTAATACCTCAATGCCGACAGAAGGTTAAATCCACTATTCCTTCCTTCTACCTTTCCTTCTAATGATCACTTCGTCGACGGAACGTTAAAACCCAGTTCTTCCTTTCTCTTTAATTCAGAATTAATCGAGACGTGTAACACACGCGTTACTCCCCTCTAGCTCAAAAACGAAGTTGATTGGATAACACATTTCAACGATTCAAACATCGCAAGTATCAGATCACACATAAACTGACCGTTAAGTTCTCGTTGTTCCTTTTCCTTTCGCTAACACATAAAAAGGCAAACGCACACTTATGCAGATGACGACTTAAGTGGCAATTCGGAGCGCTCGACCTTGTGCTTGAAGTGGAACACCTGAGAACTGCCTCGTTCGAGACGTGTCCGACAAGGACGAAAAACAGGTAAGAGCAGAGTACGGCCCCGTGTAATGGCAGGCACGCCCGGCCCTGCCCCGCTTCAGGAGTGCGCTGCGCCGCGCTCGAAATAGCAGCCGATTTCACAGCTGCGGCGTGACGTCGGCCGCCCTAATGAAGTATTGTTCGTATTCTAGGGCCGCGCCGTCCTATCAGCTCGCTGTGTGTTTACCTGCCGCGCGCCCCGCGGACAGAAGTCGGATGGTGGGTCGCGCGTTGCCGGTTGCATCACGCGCCTGCCCAGAAGACAAACACGTCAAAAAGAGCAGACTCAAAGGCGTCCTCTCAAGGGACATGAGAATCTTCGTGAACAAAGAGCTGGTCGAGTTTTGTGACGTCGTACCGTGCAATTTCAAGTTCCACTACACTGCGAAGCGTGGAAGGAAGAATCTGCCAAGTCAGATATTTCTCTCGTGGAGGGAGATGTGTCTAATGAGAAGCAACATTGGTTTTACGTCACAAGCAGATCTTCGGAGACATAATATTGGATTAAGCCACGTGGAGCTGAGCTATGAATATAAGCTGTTTCAAATCAGTGGTACACTGCGAATCTCTCAAAAAAGTATCGTTTTTGGCACAGTTTTTTATTTAATTATCAGACAATGACATCTGTAGCTGTAGGCTTTAGACATTTGCGTAAATTTTATAACACAAAAATTAGACACTGCTGCCATTTAATAACCACAGTGTAATCGATAGTCTCGTGAACTGTGAAGGGAAACGTAAGAGATTCATTTCTGGCTACCATATGTTTTTTATCTTATATGTTTTCTGAAAGATTCTGGGACTTCCATATTAATTTAATAAAAGTATGATCTCCAATACTCGATATATTTTTTGTTATAAATAATAGCACTATCTGTCCACAAGAGTTTTGTTCGATTCTGGCCGGCCGGTGTGGCCGAGCGGATCTAGGCACTACAGTCTGGAACCGCGCGACCGCTACGGTCGCGTGTTGGAATTCTGCCTCGGGCATGGGTGTGTGTGATGTCCTTAGTTAGGTTTCAGTAGTTCTAAGTTCTAGGGGACTGATGACCTCAGAAGTTAAGTCCCATAGTAATCAGAGCCATTTGAACCATTTATTTTGTTAGATTTTGTGAAGATGCCGGAGAACATGGACCTACGAAATGAAAACGGGTTTCTACGTCCCACCCTGATTTGATGGCTATTCAGTATTCATTTATTAATCCAAAAACATTCTACATTTTGGGTTAAGTAATTCCTTTATAAATATTGTTTATGATATTGTGCACAAAGTCTCTCTCTCTCTCTCTCTCTCTCTCTCTCTCTCACACACACACACACACACACACACAAGGTACAGAAAATGTAGCAGGAATATTGCTGAAAAAATAATTTTTTGTGCTTTATCTACTACAGAAAAAAATGGTTCAAATGGCTCTAAGCACTATGGGACTTAACATCTGAGGTCATTAGTCCCCTAGAACTTAGAACTACTTAAACCTAACTAACCTAAGGACATCACACACATCCACGCCCGAGGCAGGATTCGAATCTGTGACCGTAGCGATTGCGCGGTTCCAGACTGAAGCGCCTAGAACCGCTCGGCCTCACCGGCCGGCTATCTACCAGAGATTTTTTGTGTTTTATGTGCAAGAAGCGTCTTAGGATTTTACTAAAATGTGAGAATGATGAAATAAATTTTATGTTATGTTGAAGAATAACGTAAATTTATGTCGCACTAACTTGTATTGGAAATTTTATAAGCTGATTTCCTTACTGACTAAGCGTGAACTTTCCTTATTGCCTAGTTATATATTCATGGATATTGAACTGTTTATTTATGTATACCAGAGACAGAACAACAAGACTAGAATATAGGCAAGAGTGGAAATGTACGTTTTAATAGAGCTACCACACGGAATTTACTCCCGTCCATTTTTGTAAGCAAACTGTGTGATTTGCGACCTATATACAGCCGACAATTGCCGCTGGAGAGCGCTGTAGTCGCAGATCATGAAGAGGAGCACATTCCATGCGATGCCCCACCTCGTTTGCAAGCGTACACCAACCGATATGTAAACCAAGTCTGCTGCAGGATAGAAAACACTTCCATTGCGAGGACGGCTTTACTTTCATACTGGTTGGGAGGAGTAAGAGTGATACCATTTAATAAATAGTTTCTGGTATTGTAGCACTTTCACAGCTGGGTACTCACCTAATTATCCTTGTATAATCTTATTATCGCTAGCCATATTGGTAGACTAGTTTTCATGGCTGTAATAAAGGATGTTACATGCACCGTAACCAGTCGCAGTGTTTGAGATAATTAGTGTTGTGGCATTAATTTATTAGCGACCTTTTTCGAACTTCCAGTTGCTATCCTTGGCATAAAGGCCGCGAATCTTTTAAACATTTATGCTGCAAATAATATTCTCGCCAATTGCTAGAATTTTCAGGGTGTTTATTAGATCCTGTATCTACATACACTAATTGCTGCGAAGGTCGAGCATCTACCTTCGTTTCTGTGCTAGTGTTTTCAGTCTCTTCTCACTTTTTGCCTGTTTTAAAAAGTCAGTCTGGCACAGCACGTTCTAGTGATAAGTGATTCAATCTATTTTGTTCTTTATGTTGTACAGGGCTATTCAAAAAGAAAGAACTCAAACATTTGTTGCTTCCAAACTAAAAAATGATAGAAACACAATTCCAATGTTCCTGGACAGAGAAAAGTTCACATCTTTATGCATTCAATGTGAGCACCATGCGTTATACGACAAATATCAAAACAGTAGCTCATTTTCCATCCACACACGAAACAGTCGGCCTCTCGTTATCGGATTCACATCTTCAACAATGCGATGTCGCAGTCTTTCAAGGGTGTGAGGCATAGGCGAGGGGGGAGGGGAAGGGGGGGGGGATAAAAACGCGATCTTTTACGTAACCCCACAGATGAAAGTCACAAGTTGTGAGGTCTGGGACGTTGGATTGGAAGAGGAGGACGAACAGAAGATGAACTTCATCGCCGGTGACCAACCAGGCCTCCAGACCTCACACCTTGTGACTTTTATCTGTGGGATTAGGTAAAAGACCGCGTTTTTATCCCTTCTCTCCGTCCACCCCTTTTGTTTACTTGCAAATAGCAATTATTCGTTTAAATTGTGTTGTCTGAACACGTCAGAAGTTGGAGAATACTATAGCACACTTAAATTTTCTGTGATCGTCTAATGAAAAGCCATTTATTTGGTGTAGGCCAACCATACAACATACATCGTAGAGCCAAGAAAACGAGGAAGATGGTACTATGATACTACTTGAAATATTAGAAATCAATAATCTGAAGGTACTGAATCCTAGCTTCTTTTTAAACTAACGGATCCAATTTCCTTTTCTCCTCAGTTACACTGGCTTTCATTTATGCATACGCGGTAGAACTAGGTAACAGAATGGCCGTGGTGGTCTAGCGGAGAGCATAGACCAACTTTGGAGGCCCCAGATTCCATCTCCGGATCTTCCTCGTCTCAGTTCCTCCAGGACGGCCCAGGTACACTCAGACTGCTATCAAGGCGGGAAGGCTCCTCAGCTGCACACTTTGGAAACCTGTTCATTGGGCTGTGTGTCTACAGGAGCGAACCTATTGGATGCCACAATACGAAGCCAATGTTTTATTTACGTTTTCCGGGACACCTCTGCCTAGGGCAACTACACATTGGAGCCTACTGCGAATCGAAAATTGGAGGGAAGCTCTGTTCACTGACATGTGAGATTTTCCTGTGTGTCCGGTAGTTTTCAAGCAGTAGTTTAGTGAAACGTCAGAGGTAGTTCTGAATAACCCTGTACTTATAAGTTCATTAAACTTTTTAAACATGGCGTTTAATGATATTTTTGTGTGTATTACCTGCTTAGTTTTTTAAGTGGACAAGTTCATTGAAAAACTTAACTTTTTAATGACAATATATCTTTATATTCATGATGATGAAGTGTACAGGTACCGATTTTAAGAATTTCATTACGTTCATGTTCTATATATGATGTAACTTCAATTTAATTTAGTGTCTGTATCGATCACTGCCTGACGAAATTTGAAATAAGATAAATAAAATTTGTTAGGGAATGGGATAAAGAACTAATACACTGAAAGCGTACTCAAGTTGGATGAAATGTCCTTTTGCTCTTGCTTATTTTATCAGACGTTTCAGCGATACTAGTAGAAAGTTAAATGATAACAATTGAAGAGGCAGAAGAACTCAAAGAATGCGTTGAAAAAGCTGACCTACAAATCTCTTTTGAAAAACTGAGTTCATCTGTATTAAATTTAACATTCAAAAATTAAATATGAAATATGGACAAATAAAAAATGTCAGACAGTTCAAGTATCTCGGTCAGAACATCAACGCAGTTAGAAAAGGAAGCACGGTAAGTTTGTTTACAAGAACATGGACTTACAGTAGAGTCATGACCTCTACCATATAGAGTGCAAGTCCACACATACCCAGGTTAGACATAACAATATGGTGATCAAACCTGAAGCTCTGTAAGTGAGTGGAGTGTTAATTATCAAGAGAAAATGTGATACGGAAAACATCCCGAAGGAAGAAGAATTATGGTGAAAGTAGTTGACATAGGGAAAAAAGACAGAGGACAGATATAGTTTGAAATCGTGTAAAGCAAAAGAGAAACTGTCAAACTAGGAACACAAGAGAAGAAATAGAAATTTTATGAATATTTTCAAAAACTCCCAACAAAGAGACTTGCAACACTATGACACACAACGGAAAAATTGAAGAACTTACCATGGATCGAGCAAGTTGAAAAGGACCGCGAGAAAGCCCACATAGAACCAGTGGAGAAAGTAGACAGGAACCTGTTCATTTATGAGGTAAAATGTTGGGTAGTGCAGCCAGAGAAGAAACTGTAATCAAATGGACCGAAGAAACAAAAATAGCGCACGAGGAGAGAAAGAGAGGCATGTGCTAGATAAAAAAAAGGATCGAAAATCACTGCATGATCGATCAGGTTCCATAAGCAATTAATAATAATAGTTTTTTCCATTTTTATGTCTCAGTTGACATTTTTATTAATGGTGGCTACTATAGAATGTGTTCGTTGGCTTTCGAACTATTGACTGAGTGAGTCTCAGATGATTAATGAGACCACATTAATACATTTTGAGCCCAAATGTACACGTTTGAAGAGTATGCTCCCTTATTGCACGTGTCTACTGTACACGGAGTCATCTGTTAGAGGAATTGTTTCATTAATCATTTGGGAATTACTGATCTGATGCTTTGAAAATTAACGAATGCGTTCGAAAAAAATGTCTTCGAAAAAAAATTCACCATTAACCAAAAGTCAATGCAATTCAGAAAAATGAGGACATAAAAAAGTTAGTACTGTTGGAATTCCACGGTTAATAAAAATAATAAATAAAAAACATGAATAAATGGACTGTATTGTCATTTCAAAGTGAAGGATATGTACCACTTAGGATACTGTAAGATAAACTGACACAATTGATACGAGGGAAACACATAAACGGTAAGTGAGCAGGTACTTACCACCGCTTTGGCTCGCTAATAACAACAGTTTACCTACTATCAGAATACCAAAGACAAAGTTTGTTTAGTATTGTGTCAAGTGATATTGTAAACGTGAGACTTGTTCGCGGTATATCACCTGCAGAGACCTCAGTGGGTGCATGTTCCTGTCCTTACAAAGGGAGAGTACTGAATTAATTGACTAATAATGGTTTCAATCACAGATGCGTAATGAAGCGCAACTACGAATCCAGTGACAGCAATCACGGGCTATTTAAGTGAATATTGAACAAACTGGAATTTTCTTCGACTTATGGACTTATGTTGACTAGACACCAGAACAATCGGATGGTGGTGGCAAATGAATTTCAATATCATACCAGTAATTAATTTGAAAAAAGGCACGAGATGGCGTAAATTGATAAAAGACTGAGCCGTTCCATTCAAATTCACAATACAGAAACATCAGCGATGAAGGAGGCGGTTCTTTTGCGGGAGTCATCCTTCTGGTGCCACCGCACAATGGCCAATTTGAACACCAGGGAGTCTTCAGCTAGTTCTCTGGCAAAAAGCTGCGCTCCCCACAACCCCGTCCCCACCCCATCAATGAAATTTTGGTGTCACGAATTTTTTTTTTCTGGGAAAGGCACTCCAACGTGTTTGACCTAATACAAAAAAAAGAAGAAACACATACACACACGCACACATACAGATAGCGTGTGCACACGCACACACGTAGTGAGCTGCTCTCGAGTATCCGACTCTCACGTCTCTGATGGTAAGTCATAATTTCTCCCGTGTGTTTCATATTGTTGCTTTTCATGCGTCACGAATTAGAAATTAATAGGGACTGCATCTACTTTTGTGTATGTACTTCTTCTGGATGTACTTCTTTTTGTCGTGTTACTTTTATTTCTTCCGGAGGACCGGCTAATAGACGAATAACACAGAATTGCGGACTGATGTCGTCCTATGCTGCAGTAAGGCTACTTCGCATTTAAACTTGTTAAAAAGTTCAGTGTATTCATATTCCAGTGATTAATCGCTTGTTTCCCCTGAGTTTGTGGCGCTCCCACTCTCCCTTGTTATCTAACTTTTCTGACGAAAATACCTGCTGTAAGGCAGAGCTGCCGTGCTGCCTCCGTCAGTGAACAATAGATATGCAGGTAAGTGTCCCTTTATCTGGAGATAGGGAAGTGTAACAGATAGGACAAGTAAATCAACTTAATTCTTTTTACTTCGACGTCATCCACAAATATCGCACGCTCTACTGTAGGAGGTTTGGGTAAAAAATAACCCGACTGAGTTTCTAAAAGACAAATAGCGCGGGCCTCAAGATCACTGCCGAATCACGTGACATCTCCCCTCCCCATTTACGGCAGTCGTTTATCTGTCGACGCCTCAGTCGGACCACGGCCTTCGTTTGTTTGTGTACATCCGTAGCCCGTCGAAAAAATGTGTTAGTGTTTTGAAGTTTTTACTGGTTTGAAACAGTAGCGGATTAACGTAAGATTTTTGGCGGACTTAGAAGGTATGGCACAGAGACCCCTTCCTTGTTGAGACGAGTGTATGATGAACGTCTTTCACCCACCGAAGTTTCTGAATGGTTCAAGTGGTACAACGAGGGACAAGAGGGGAGTGGGGATGAGTCGCGCCCAGTGCTATTCTCTTCGTCAACAACGGACGATAGCATTGGAAAAAATTGGACATTTAATCCGAGAAGTCCGTTGGTCGAGTATTCTTGAGGTTGCTGATGTTGTAAGAGCCGAGTAAGAAGAAAGCTACCTCTGATGTGAAAAGCAAATCATGGATTCTGTATCCGGACAATGCCCCACCCATACTGCATGATATGTCACGTATTTTTGGCTAAGCATAGAATCCTTGTGTTGGATCATCCACCCTACTCACCAGATCTTGCTCCGTGGGATTTTTTGCTGTTCACAAAAGTGAAATTTGCACTGAGAGGAACAAGATTTGAGGCTGTTGGAGGCGTGAAAGAAAAGCAACAGAAACCACGAACATGGTTTCAAAAGTTCAATGGAAAATTCGCATTTGGTGGTGTGAGGTCCGTGGAGGGGACAATTTTGAAATGGATGGGATAAAAATTGTGAAGAAGTAAAAATAAAGAATGTTGCACCCGTAACCCTCGTATCTAAGAGGGGCGGTCAATAAGCGCCGTCAGCTATTGGAACCTCATTAAACTATAGGGTATGAAGCGGATATGTTTCATGATATCCTACAGCACATTCCACATTTTTCAGCCGAAAATGGCCAAGGGAAAAAAATGTTTGTGCTCGAGTGAGCTGACTGCGGGCCATGCCCGACACGCATTAATAAAAAAGTTTTAACAATGAGCGTACTCTGGCTATTAGCGAGCTAAAGCGGAGATACGGACGAGCTCAGTTATTCACATAATGGCCGCAGGCCTCCTGAGCGACTTTGTGTCGCCAGTTAAACATAAGTGGTGCGCGCAGGTGAAGACTGCACCAAAAAGTCCAGAGACTGTCAGCTGAACGGAAAAGAGATGAAGGGGAGAAGGAAGGCAGCGCTAAGCAGAGGCCAATAGAGTGGCGCGCGGCTACATCTCCTCGGCCTCGTCTTATTTATGAGCCCCAATCCGGAGAGGTCGCTAAACAAGGGCGCTGAGTGAGAGGAGGGCCCGGCGGCAATCTATAGCGGCAGCGGGTTGGGGAGGGATGCAAGAGGGCGAGAGGGAGAGGGAGGCAGCCAAGAGCCAGCCAGGCAGCTGCTTGCCGCTCCGCTCTCCCCAGGCAATATCGGCTGCCTAACACAGCGGCGGAGGCTGTAGCGACTCCTGTCGCTGCTGGCGCGGCCGTGCCGGCGCGCCGGAGAGACGGGCCCTAGGCGGGCGTCGGGAAATCCGCTAATTCTCCAACACTCCAGAGCCGCCGGGGGAATCACCGGGGGAGTCACCGCCCGCCTACGGGGCAGCCGGCGCCGTCACGCCCCATAAAGCAATTTCAAACCGGCGCCTAATTTCTGTAAAATAATTTCTTTCGCAAGTAATAAAAAAAAGGGGAAATAAAGTAGCTACCGACTTAATGTACGGTCTTACATATCTACATCTGAAGCGAATGTTGATAGATTTGATTTGTTTTAGCATAAGTACTTACGCGGAGGTGGCAAAATGTCATAGCTATATCCACATACACTATGTGATCAAAAGTATCCGGACACCTGGCTGAAAATGACTTACAAGTTCGTTGCACCCTCCATTCGTAACGCTGGAATTCAGTATGGTGTTGGCCTTGATGACAGCTTATACTCTTGCAGGCATACGAACAAAAAGGCGCTGGAAGGTTTCTTGGGGAATGGTAGCCCATTCTTCACGGAGTGCTGCACTGAGGAGAGGCATCGATGTCGGTCGCTGAGGCCTGTCACGAAGTCGGCGTTCCAAAACATCCCAAAGTTGTTCTATAGGATTCATGTCAGGACTCTCTGCAGGCCAGTCCATGACAGGAATGTTATTGTCGTGTAACTACTCCGCCAAAGGTCGTGCATTATGAACAGGTGCTTGATCGTGTTGAAAGATGGAATCGCCATCTCCGAATTGTTCTTCAACAGAGGGAAGTAAGAAGGTGCTGTAATAGTGCCACGCAAAACAACAAGGGGTGCAAGCCCCCTCCATGAAAAACACGACCACACCATAACACCACCGCCTCCGAATTTTACTGTTGACACTACACACGCTGGCAGATGATGTTCACCGGGCATTTGCCATACCCACACCCTGCCATCGGATCGCCACGTTGTGTACCGTGATTCGTCACTCCACACATCGTTTTTGCACTCTTCAGTCGTCCAATGTCCTTACAACAAGCAAGGCATTTACCGGCGTGATGTGTGGCTAATGAGCAGCCACTCGACCATGAAATCCAAGTTTTCTCACTTCACCCGTCTAACTGTCATAGTACTTTCAGCGGATCTTGAGGCAGCTTGGAATTCCTGTGTGATGGTCTGGATAGATGTCTGCCTATTATACATTACGACCCTCTTGAACTGTCGGCGGCCTCTGTCAGTCAACAGACGAGGACGACCTGTACGCTTTTGTGCTGTACGTGTCCCTTCACGTTTCCAGTTCAGTATCACATCGCAAACAATGGACCGAGGGATGTTTAGGAGTGTGAAAATCTCGTGTACACAGGTATGACTCAAGTGACACCCAATCACCTGATCACGTTCAAACTCCGTGAGTTCCGCGGAGCGCCCCATTCTGTTCTGTCACGATGTCTAACGACTACTGAGGTCGCTGATATGGAGTACCTGGCAGTGGGTGGCAGCACAATGCACCTAATATAAAAAACGTATGTTCTTGGGGGTGTCCGGATACTTTTTTCTCACATAGTGTTAGAGAGTCAGAGAGCATCACGCGTACGAGGTATAAACGGGCACTGCATTGGCGGAGCTGTCATTTGTACTCAGATGATTCATGTGAAAAGGTTTCCGATGTGATTATGTGATTATGGTAACACGACAGGAATTAATAAAATTTTTCGAGGAATGATACTTGAAGCTAGACGCATAGGATATTCCATTCGACATTCGTTAGGGAATTCAGTAGCCTGTGATCCGCAGTGTCAAGACTATGCCGAAAATACCAAATTTCGAGCATTGTCTCTCACCACGGACAAAGTAGTGTTCGACGGCGTTCACCTACATATCGAGAGCAGCGATGTTTGTGTAGAGTTATCAGTGCAAACAGACAAGCAATACGCGTGAAATAACCGTAGAAGTCAATGTGAGACGTACGAGAAACGTATCCGTTACGACAATGCAGAGAAATGTGGAATAAATGGGCTATGGCAGCACAGGCGACCGACGGAAGTGCCTTTGCTAACTGCACGACATCTCCTGGAGCGCCTACCCTTAGCTCGTGACCATGTCGGTTGGACCCTTGACGACGGAAAACCGTAGCCGGATCAGATGAGTCCCGATTTAGTTGGTAAGAGTTGATGGCAGTGTTAGAATGTGACGCAGTCCCCACGAAGTCACGGACCCAAGGTGTCAACAATGCACTGTGCAAGCTGGTGGTGGCTCCATAATGGTGTGAGCTGTGTGAATGGACTGGAAATGGTTATGTTTGACTACTTGGAAACCATCTGCATCCATTCACTGACTTCATGTTCCCAAACAGCGGTGGAATTTTTATGGATAACAATGCGCCGTGTCACCAGGCTACAATTGTGCTCGATTGGACTGATGAACATTATTGACATTTAGAGCAAATGATTTGGCCACCCAGATTGCCAGAAATGTGTCACATATCGACCGTCTAAGGGACATAATCGAGAGGTCAGTTCGTAGACATAAACCCGCATCGACAACTCTTTGTCAGTTGTTAACGGCTATAAAGACACCATGGCTCAATATTTCTGCAGTGGACTTCCAATTAATGGTTGAGTTCATGCCACGGTGAACTGGTGCACCATGCCAAGCAAAAAGACGTCCGACACGATATTAGGAGGTATCCCATGACTTTATCCACGTAAGTTTCCTTCATATCAAATGTCTAGTTTATCGGTATGTTTTCGATCATGCTGCAAATACATTTCCATAAGCCTCCATGTTCTTCTTGACATATTTTTGAGCATTTCCGATGTTATAGTGCGAAATGGATCCTCAACAGCATTGCAAATGTCTTTGTCTATAGCAGAATGACGTGCAAGATACATGCGCTTTAATAACTCCCCATAATGAAATGTCGGGTCCGGCGGGGGTCAGGACTTCTTGGTGGGCAATTCAAGGGAAGCTGATGTTGCTGATGAACCACGGCTTATCCGGCGTCCTGGTAAGCTTTCATTTAGGAACTCGTTCACTGCAATGCGTTCTGTGAGGCCCCGTTCCGCAAACTGAGATATTAACCATGCCTGTAACATGTGTAAAAAATTTACGCTATTTACAGTCCCCTCAGAGAAGTACGATCGAAGCAGATGTGGTGCCATCATTGCCCCTATCATTACATTAGGAGGATTGCTTTCTAACTCCACTGTGCAATGACGATTCTCTTTGGTTAAAAAGACAATATTTCTGGCACATAAATGGCATACTTATCTGAGAACGTAACGTTGGCACAGTTCACTGCATTTGGAAATTGAGTAAACAGAGCCGATCTGTATTCGATAACACGTTTAGGAATGTCGATCGAGAAGTTTGACCTTAAAGTATTTTTTTCATGTGATCTCACATTGTTGTTCAGTGTGTACCGAATTCTCAAGCGCGTTTACATCTCGACTTTATAGGAGGTCGTTCAATCGAAGCAGAGACTCCGGCACATGTTTCTTCTCGTGCCTTCTTCCTTCCACGTCCACGGCACGTCTACCAAAACCCAAAGTATGTGTTTGCCAGTCCAGAAGTGTTGCTTTTTGCGGTGGAGCCTTACTAAATCTGCTCTGGAGTGCTCCCACAATCTGTCTCATTGTCTGCCTTTGCGTTGTCGTTCGTGCATCCATACCAAGTGCTCGTCAATAATGTAATTATGACCAGTCACGTTTGTCATGACTATGTATTAAAACTCGACTTGCGACTGTGAAAAGATGTAAACATGAATTCCAACAACTGATAAGAAGTAACGTAGCTACCAACCTGTATAATAACATATGATACTAACCAGGGGTTATAAGGTTAGGGGGACTTCTCTCCCACTCTGTACATCAATACTCCGCAAGCCATTTGATCGTATGTGGCGGAGGGTACTTCTGGTACAACTGACTGATCTCCCCCTCTCCCCCTCCCTCATACTTCCCCCCCCCCCCCCCCACCCGGAACTGTATAATTTAACTTGTGTTAGGACTAGCGTATATTGAAGAGATTTTCTTAGTCTGTCTGTCGCCCATTGCTTGCGACGCACCATTGTAAATTCTCAAAGTTAACTATTGTTATTTATCTTACTGTAATAAAAATCATTAATACGATTTGCTTGAATTGTTGTGTAGCGATCCGAGAAAAGCCGGTTTCCTCGGCACCCCCTATTCGATGAGCAGTCAGGACACAACATAGACCGTATAAGACGAAGAGTGAAGTTCTCGGACTAGAAAGGGTATAAAACAAATGACTCTGACCACTATGCGACTTAACTTATGAGGTCATCAGTCGCCTAGAACGCAGAACTACTTAAACCTAACCAACCTAAGGACATCACACACATCCATGACTGAGGCAGGATTCGAACTTGCGACCGTAGCAGTCGCGCTGTTCCAGACTGAAGCGCCTAGAACCACTGGCAAGGGGTGTATTCTTAAGCAAAATAAGTCTATTAACCTCAAACATAGGCTTTCATTTAACGACAAAATTTATGAAAATGTACATTTGGAGCCCAGCATTGTATGGAAGTGAATCATTGACTGTGGCAAATCCCTAAAGAAGAGACTAGAAACGTTTGAGTTGTGGTGCTATACAACGATGTTGAAATCTAGGTGGACTGATTGTAAACGGTAAGGTCCTTACAAAACGCGTGCCGAGAGAAGAGAAGACAAACATTGGAATACATCCCACAATTAATCGAGGACGATAGGAGAAAGTGCTACTCTCGGTGTTAAAGAGACTTACGCAAGAGGGAAATTCGTGGCGGCTGGCATCAAACTATTCAGAAGACATGAAAGTCTCTGCGGGTTTGCTGCCGGATCCTAAAATCTACTCGATTTAATATTTCGACGATTCAACTGTTCGCCATCTGCAGGATAACGCTGCTTTTGGTGCTGAATCCCGTTGAGAACTGACGCCAAGACTGCAAATAGACGTCCTGTATAGGCCTCCGTACCGTACACGGCGCATGCGCCGCCCATCACAACTGCTGCCTTCCAAGACTGGACAGGTGGCGCCGCCCTTAGTAGAACACCGGCGGCAACGATATATCGCATTCAGAGACGATTTTCGAACACTCGGGTTGGCCGCACAGAAGAACGACCTGTTTTGATGGGGGTAGTACACGGTCCACGGCCTGCTAACAAGAAACCCATTGTTTCTATTAATCAAATTATCCGCCAACCTAATTTAAATTATCTGTTAATAAACACTGTCCCTAAAACCGGAAGTGTTGGGAACTATCACAGTTTCGTCAAATTTCATACCCTGTCCCTCGTAAAAGTAATGATCTGCTACCGATTTTTCCGGTTGTTGTAGCTTCGTATGACGGCGATGTTCCACGCACCGATCGTGAACTGTACGATTCGAACGGTAGGGGTAAGCCTTTCCACATTGACACGGAATTTTGTATACACTAGGCTTCCTAAGCCCCAAATCATCTTTCACAGAGCCGAGCAGTGCCCTAATCTTGGAAGGTGGACGTAACACACTCTGTCGCAGGTTCGAATCCTGCCTCGGGTATGGATGTGTGTGATGTCCTTAGGTAAGTTAGGTTTAAGTAGTTCTAAGTTCTAGGGGACTGATGACCTCAGATGTTAAGTCCCATAGTGCTCAGAGACATTTGAACCATTTGAACACACTCTTAATATTAAAGTTCCTTAAAATTCTTCCAATCTTAAACGATATGTGCCCAGCATAAGGAAGAAAGGCCACTGATCTATGCTCCTGTTCATGCACCTTCGGTGATGGTCCAAACTCCATAGCTCGACGAATCTGCTTCTCAGAGTATCCTTTTCCTTAAAAACAGCCATCAAATGCACAAGTTCTGGGTTTGAACTGTCCGCGTTAGAAATGGCAGATGCTTTGCGTGCCAGAGTCCTAAGCATGCCGCAGCGTTGGTATGGTGAATGACAACAATTAGCATACAGTGTGCGTCGGCTTTCTGTGAACAATATATCCCAGTGATCCCAGTGTACCACCTGGTTTTGTTGTAAACCGTGACGTCCAGAAGTGGATGCCTCCCATCACTTTCAACCTCCACGGTAAATTTAATGCTGGGAGAAAGACAGTTGGAGTGGTCAAAAAATCTGTTGAGAGCATTACGTCCATGTGGCCAGACGAAAAAGATATCATCTCCATACCTCCAGAAGCGAAGTGTTGGAAAATCATCTCTGAGTGCGGTATATCGTTGCCACCGGCGTTCTACTAAGCGTGGCACCAACTGCCCAGTCTTGGAGGACAGCCATTGTGATGGGCTGCGCATGCGCCGTGTACGGTACGGAGGCCTATATGGGACGTCGATTTGCAGCCTTGACATCGGTTCTCAGCTGCACTCCGCAGCAGAAGCAGCGAACTCCTGAAGATTGCAAACAGTTGGATCACCGAAATATTTAATCGAGTTGATTTTAGGATCCGGCAGCAAAATCGAAGAGACTTTCAAGACATTATGCGGGGAGAGCCTACGAAGTCACCGCAAGTCAGATGGCTGAAAAATTCCCCCCCCCCCCCTTTTCCCCGACCATACACACACACACACACACACACACACACACACACACACAAACAAACACAAAACAATCTCCACATGTCCCTGTACAGTGCACCAATACAACCGATTTCTTTTCCTATCCCGTGAATGCATGTCAGAGAAACAGAAGAAACGAATGAATGTACCATATTCTCATGACATTTACGTGATACGGACGACGGTGGCAGCACAATGGCACAGTGTCTTCTTCGAATGCAGATTATCAAAATTTACTCAAAAGTGTTTTACGACAATTATGTCTAGTTTCTAACGAGGATACCCTTATAGATTCAGCGAGCATAACTGTTACACTTTCGTATAGGATAACCCAACTTCTTGCAGCAGTGGCAGCGCGTCTAGGAATTCCTTCGGTGTCTCTCGTCATGATTACTTGATAAATACAACAAACACTGAACTAATAAATGGCTCTGAGCACTATGGGACTAAACTTCTGAGGTCATCAGTCCCCTAGAACTCAGAACTACTTAAACCTAACTAACCTAAGGACATCACACACATCCATGCCCGAGGCAGGATTCGAACCTGCGACCGTAGCAGTCGCGCGGCTCCGGACTGAGCGCCTAGAACCGCTAGACCACCGCGGCCGGCACTGAACTAATACTCTAGAACTGGTCGCATTAGCGTCTTGTATGTGAGTTCATTTACAGATGAATTTCACTTTCCCAGAATCCTTCCAACAAATTTAATATTCCATTGGTCTTCTCTAATAGTGATTGTACCTGACCCTCTCTATTGATATAGGGTATAAGTATTACCGTTCAGTACTTATACTATGTGATGTTCACCACTAATGTTGTAATTAGACTAGCTAAGAAACCCGGAGTTCGAAATGGTTCAAATGGCTCCAAGCACTATGGGACTTAACATCTGAGGTCATCAGTCCCCGAGAACTTAGAACTACTTAAACCTAACTAACCTAAGGACATCACACACAGCCATGCCCGAGGCAGGATTCGAACTTGCGACCGTAGCGGTCGCGCGGTTCCAGACTGAAGCGCCTACAACCGCTCAGCCACCCCGGCCGGCGAAACCCGGACTTACCTGGGTATTTATTTGCAGCCCTACAAATACGAGTGGAATTTATTTTTGACTTATAAAGGTTCTCATTATACAAAGTTTGAAACAGTATGATTGAGTACCAGAATGAAGAGCTTGTTTACATCCCTAACACTAGGAGCGACATAATTCATGGCGTTCTCGATCAGAATTAGGCCGCACCTCATTTTCGGTAAAGTTTTCAAGTAGTTCTCGAACCGGAGCAAGTCTCGCCTCGTGATCTTCATTGGGTTCTAGAAACCGCACAATCATCAGTCTTTTAGCCATCCAGGTGTAGGCGCTTCAGTCTGGAACCGTGCGACCGCTACGGTCAAAGGTTCGAATCCTGCCTCGGGCATGGATGTGCGTAATGTCCTTAGGTTAGTTAGGTTTAAGTAGTTCTAAGTTCTAGGGGACTGATCACCTCAGAAGTTAAGTCGCATAGTGCTTAGAGTCATTTTTTTTTGTTGGTTCTTTGGTGTGCTACGCCGTGATGATTAAACATCCGAAATACTAAGCTAAGCAGACGATTTTAGATAAAACTTTTAATTGCGATACCTTTTCTCCTTGGACCGATTTTGATGAAATAAAGCCCATATGTTGCCCCAGACTACATTCACATTACCTGCGCAACCCCCATAAAAATTCGTCTAGCAGGTTTGGTGATTAGCGTGTTCAAACAGACAGACACAATCGTTTTACAGTTTTGTTATTAGTACAGCTACCGTCGGGTTGTTCCTATCTGCAATTCATTTCACGAATATGGAATTTTTTTCCCAGTGTTTCTGCATTTCTTTATGATCGCACAATGACGATACTTCTTGGCTAGTAATCGAATGGCTGAATATTTCTTTCAAAGAGGCCACGGGCTTATTGCCAGAGACTTCCTCATCCAGCCAAGCAAGTACTTCGTCCCTGTTGAGATCGACGTCGACGGGACGCTAAATTCTAAGCGGCCTTCCTTCCTTCACTCCGGAGACTCGACGGCGTGCAGGAGAGCACAGAGACTCGTTGAAGCAGAACTTGATGGCGCAGCCCCTGACGATAAAACGCTGCCCCGGCGCGGAGTAGAGCGTCGCAGCCCGGCAAGTTGGTTAGGAAGTACCTAACTGGCGGAGGAGGTGCAGGACAAGGAGGCGGTGATTTGCTGCGGCGCCGTCAGCGGACGGATCGTTAGCGTCTGGGGAGATAAGGTCCCCGGAGGGCTCCTTAAGGCGGCGCGGCGGTCGGGTGCCTGCGGCCTGGCCTCGCCAGGGCTGCGCCGGGCTGAGCCGGCTGCGTTTTACGAGGTCAACGCTCCTCACGGGGGCTGCACGTGGCCCACCAGCGCGACACGTGAGCTGGCGCCACTGCTCCGGCCGCGACTCCGCCTGCCCAGTGGCACAGGTCGATGCGCGCGCGCCGCAACGCCTACCGTTTAAACAGCGTAAAAAGCGCTACTTGAAATCTACACTGCTGAAGCCTGCCAAACGAACGCTTCTAAGAATACAGCGCAATATCAGAACATTTGTTTAGGGTAATAAGGATTTTTATTTATTTGTGCTGACTGAGGTAATTAACACATAAGTCCGTATATACACTGACGAAAAAAAAAAAAAAAAAATAATAAACGCAACACCAAGGAGTTGTGCTACATAAACGAAAAATGGTAGGCCTGTTTCTACATCCGAAAGATAATGTCTATTCCAATTTCGCACCAGTCGCGGAAGAGTGGAACTAGCAGAGTCAGTACGAGAATACGCTATAACGTTCGTGAACGTTAGTTATCTTTGAGATTGGACATGGTTAATTGATGTTAGCCAAAAATTCCTTTTAGGCAACAAAGGCGCCATTATCAGTACCTCACTAAGTTTTAACGAGGTCGTTTAAAAGGGCTAAGAGAAGCTGGACGCTGCTTCTGCGATATTGCAGAAAGACTTGGCAACAATGTAACCACTGTACTTGCGGTGGTCGCGAGAATGTACAACCCCAAGAAGACCGGGCCTCGAACGGCCACGTAGCAGTACCAAGAGCGAAGCCCATCATGTTCGCGAATGCCTATCGCGCATCATACTGTGCCTGCAGCAGCAATCTGCGCATCAGTTGGCACCACACTGACGTAACCAACTTTTACAAATGGGTCACTTCAAGGACACGTGCGACCAGGTGCCCAGTAACGTGCGTTCCAATGACCCCAAACCACCGCCATTCGCGACCTCAGTGGTCTCAATCGAGAGATAATTGGAGGATAGGGTGGAGCACTGGTGTGTTTTTCTAATGAAAGCTGGCTCTTCCTCGGTGCCAATGATGGCCGTAATGGTTAGAAGGAGGTCAATGGAGCACCTGCATCCACATGTCTGCGTGCTATACACACCGGGAGTTATGGTACGGGGTGCGTTTCCGTACGACAGCAGGCGTTCAAATGGTTCATATAGCTCTGAGCGCTATGGGACTTAACATCTGTGGTCATCAGTCCCCTAGAACTTGGAACTACTTAAACCTAACTAACCTAAGGACATCACACACATCCATTCCCGAGGCAGCATTCGAACCTGCGACCGTAGCAGTCGCGCGGTTCCGGACTGAGCGCCTAGAACCGCTCGGCCTCCCCGGCCGGCCAGCAGGCGTTATCACGTCACTATCCCACGCACAATGAGGGTAAATTTGTATGTCAGTCTGGTGATTCGACCTGTTGAGCTGCCGTTCATGAACAACTTCCAAGCAAGTGTTTTCAAACAGAGTACCGCTCGCCCGCACACCGTTGTTGTAGCCCAACATGCTCTATAGAGTGTCGACGTGTTGCCTTGGCCTGCTCGATCACCTGATCTGTCTCCAGCCCAGCACATATGGAACATCATCGGATGACAACTCCAGTGTCATCCATAAACAGCATTAACCGTCCCTGTATTGACCGAGCAAGTGCAACAGGCATGAAACTCTGTCCCCCAATCTAGCATCCGGCACCTCTACAATATAAGGAATGCGCGTTTGCATGCTTGTATTCAACATTCTGGCGGTTTCAATTATTGTAATGTATCAGCATTTCTCATGTCCAATATTAATTCTTTTAGCGTGTTGCGATTTTTTTTCTGGCGGTGTATGTAACAACAAACTCCTCGCCAGGTCTTGTAGGCCCAATAGAAGTCTACTGGCCGCTGTGTAATCCTCTGCCTTGTGGAGTCATGGAGATGCAGCATGGAGGGGCATCCAGTCGGCACACTGCTCTCCTTGCTGTTTTGCAGACTTTCCAGCCATAGAGCCGCTACTATTCGGTCATTAGGTCAAGAAGCCCTCAGTTGGTATCACGAGGTTGAATTCCCCCCCCCCCCCCCCCCCCAGTAGCAGCCTTACAAGGAAAAATCCTCGGCAATACCGGAGATCGAGCCCGGGTCTGCATGGCAGTAACCTACGCTGACCACTCAGTATTACAGTATTATATGGGGTGGACAAAAATATGGAAAACGAAAAATAAAACTCTTTAAACGGGCTAAATCGGTACAGGAACTCGTTGGCAATCAGAACAGCTTCCAGTTATCTCGGAATGGACAGATACAGGTCATGTATGGTTTTCGAGGGAGTCTTTTACCGTTCTTCCTGCAAAATAATTAAAAGTTCAGTTATCCATGATGAAGATGGGTAATGATCGCGCACCCGTCTTTCTAAAGTAGACCATCACGGCTCAATAATATTGCGATCTGGTGACTGTAGTGGCGAGGGCAGATGCGAAAATGCATCCTCGTGTTCATAAAACCACTCCTGGACGACGCGAGCTGTATGAACAGGGGCCCCTTTTTCTTGCAACATAGCATCACCACAGGGGAACAGACATAATACCGTGGTATAGATCTGATCACTCAAAATGGAGCCGGCCACGGTGGTCTAGCGGTTCAGGCGCTCTGTCCGGAACCGCGCGACTGCTACGGTCGCAGGTTCGAATCCTGCCTCGGGCATGGATGTGTGTGATGTCCTTAGGTTAGTTAGGTTTAAGTAGTTCTAAGTTCTGGGGGACTGATGACCACAGAAGTTAAGTCCCATAGTGCTCAGAGCCATTTGAACCATTTTGAACTCAAAATGGTCACATAATCCTTGGCAGTAATGCGACATTACAGAGTTCCAAATGGATCAATGGAGTACCACGATATTGATGTACAAATCATCGCCGGATCTCACGGTGTTTCGCTGTCGGGATGTAAACTCGGTCAGAGGTTGGAAAAAGTGTGAAGCAAGACTTATTCGACCAAACGACTTTCTTCCACTGCTCCAGAGTCCAGGTTCTTAGCCTTTGACACCACGTTTTCCTCTTACAGGCATTTGCATCACTGGCGTGCGGTTTTGGAATTCCAGACCGCCCTGCAGTTAACTACCTATGGAGATCCCTTCGTATTGTTTGGGTACGGCTAGGATTCGTGAGTGCGACAATCAGTTCTGCATTGACTTTTACAGTTGTTGTCTTCTTATTTTTCGTCACTTCCCACTTCAGTGACCCTCTGTCATGATCACTCAACACACACATTCGTCCGCGTTGTGAATTAGTGGATGAAGTTTTCCGCTGTCCCAATATGCAGTATAAATCTTTGACGCGGTGGCTCCTGAAACAACATACCACTTCAGATCCCTTGGCTACAGAAGCACCCACCAAACGAACGCCAAGAATTTGTCCGCTTTGGAATTCACTTATCTCCGACATAATCCACTCACAACTACGCAGAACACTGTTCTGACCAGGACTGATACTTGCAACGCATTGAGCGCATTGCATAGGTGCCGTCCGTGGTCAAATACAACAACGCAAACTGCAAAGTTGACTAGCATCTGCATTTATGTTCACGCATGCATTTCTCGCGGTGTTTGCACATTTTTGTCCAGCTCCTGTACATCGTGAGTTAGGACAAAATACACAAACTAGAAAATTTAAATGTCAGGAGATGAGACTCAAGCAACCTCAATGGCACTCTTTTTTGTGTATAAAAGCGTCTAAATTGCATGATGAATCTCTTTATTACTCCGTTTCGGCTACAGCTATCATTAGAAATCAAAAACTTAAAACTTGTAGAAAACGGTCCAGTGTTAGTATTAAAAACTTATACCTACTCGGGGCAGGTTTTTATTGCTGACGCTGACTCTGTGTGTTTGATGGCAATTTCCCAAACGGCTTGAAAAAGGAATTTATCAAGCGATGTAGACGGTTTTATTCACAAGATCATCTGTGTCACATCCGAAATATTCCATTGGTCTGCCGGCGGGCACTCCTTGGTCTTCAATGCTTTAACGAAGTCGTTATCAGCATGCTATAATGAGACGGCCATATGGTGCGACTGTGTCGAACGCCAGTTTAATAGAAGGCAAATGCTGCTACCAGAAGGCTATGGATAAAACCCACTCTACAGAAATTGCGCTATGCCACTCTAATGTATACAATTGACAAAATCAGCTAACAATTGTGCAAATATCAATAAAACATTACAGTTTATAATTTTCTCTTCATTTGCATTTATATGTGGATTCAGGTTCGAGTTGCTAAACTGCTAGTAGCGTCGTAACACATCTATAGCTAGAAAATGTGGTTTAAATTGCCAGCCGGTGTGGCCGTGTGGTTCTAGGCGCTTCAATCTGGAACCGCGTGACCGCTACGGTCGCAGGTTCGAATCCTGCCTCGGGCATGGATGTGCGTGATGTCCTTAGTTTAGTTAGGTTTAAGTAGTTCTAAGTTCTAGGGGACTGATGACCATAGATGTTAAGTCCCATAGTGCTCAGAGCCATTTGAACCATTTTTTGTGATTTAAATTGCAACTTTTACTCACGTAACTGTGATGGAATAGATACAGTGTCTTTGCGTTTATGTGAAATAAAATTGCTCAATAATATCCAACAATTACAGAAAACATTGTTAAACTAATGCTAAACAAGGGAAATACGATATTTCGCACATGCCTACACAGAGGTAACATGGGATAGCGATGTAGACATACACAGAGACGGCGGCAGTGTCGCGTACGCAAGGTACAAAAGGGCAGTGCTTTGACGGAGCTGTTATTAGTTCAAAATAGTTCAGATGGTTCTGAGCATTATGGGACTTAACTTCTGAGGTCATTAGTCCCCTAGAACTTAAAACTACTGAAACCTAACTAACCTAAGGACATCCACACATCCATGCCCGAGGCAGGATTCGAACCTGCGACCATAGCGGTCGCGCGGTTCCAGACTAAAGCGCCTAGAACCGCTCGCCCACCCCGGCCGGCTGTTATTAGTACTTAGGTGATTGATGTAAAAGGTTTCCGTCCTGGTTGTGGCCGCACGATAGGCATTAACACTTTGAGCGTGGAAAGATAGTTCAATCTAGACGCATGGGTCATTGCATTTCGGAAATCGTTAGTGAATTCAATACTCAGAGATCCACATTATCAAGACTACGCCGAGAATACCAAATTTCGGGCATGTCCTCTCACCATGGAAAACGAAGTGACCGATGGCCTTCACTTAACAACTGAGAGCAGCGGCGTTTTCAAAAAAGACGGCTGGAAAACCTTGGCCTGTTCAGATGACACCCGATTTCGGCTGGTAACAGCTGATGGCAGATGTAAAAAATGTGGCTGAATTTATGACTTAAATCTTGATGGCGTAAATAATTTTTAGCTGTTTCTTTCCGTCGACATAGTAGTTGACATGAAAAACATTTTGGGCGTTAAATTAAGAGGAGGTGTATGGAACTACTAACCAAAGTAAATGCTCAACTTTTACATTTAAAGGTCTCTGTTGGATTCCTTTCATGTTAATTTTTTAAAACTGTTGTCATTTGCGGCATACATTCCACTTCTAGATTTACTGTGGTGCTTCTGACTATCTGGGAGGAGACTGAGCAGTGGAATGTGTTACTTTTACACATAATCAAGAACGATCTGTCACACTACTACACTTTAAAACACAGTTTATATGTAATTCATGTCACACAGTCTCATACAGAACCTACATCCACTTTCTTTTATATACTGTATATGATAAGATACTGTCATCCCCCTTCCCTTCTGTGTGAAAGGATGAATGAGCAAATGTATTTCTAGTTGCATGCTTGATGGTAGCAGATAAGCCTGTCTGCTAGAGAACAGTAGGACCAATGTCGGAACAGGTAGCTACGCTTTCTAAAAGCAAAGAGGTTTCTATTCTTAGTATGGTCCTGTCCGTCCCTTGTCATGTTGGTATAGGAAGCTGCCTCTCTGGTCACTTCCGTTTGTATCTGTTAAGCACCCTCGGTAGGGGCCCGGGCCAGTCTGTCCGCGGCGAGTGTCTGAAGTGGTAAGATCTCTGGCTAAGCGCATCTCTGCTAAGTCTGTAGGACAATGGATTTCTTAAGTTCAGCCTAACTGAAAATTTAATCACCTTTATTTCAGGCTTAGATCTAAAATATCTAATGTTATCTTAAATTGCAACGCAGTGTAATTCGAGTGTGAGGTTCAGAGTATCTTCCAGTAGTTGCTTTGTCAATACTTTGTGAGTAAAGTGGAACCACGTGTGGATGATCCATAGCTCTAACTAAGATCATCAATCTTAAATGCGAATGTGCGTGAGATTATAACGTCTCGTCTTGAGAATATTTTTCAATATAGCAACTTTTCTTTATGTTCAACCCACGTGGGGTGTACTTTGTGAGACCAGTACCAAGTGCTTATACAATTGTTTGATTCGTCAGGTTAATAGTAAGATGATAGTAACCAGTTCGAGGTTTTTCTTTTGTAATTTGCGTTTCAATGTAATTTATTTTAATCATCAAAATTATTGTGGAGTTACACTCTTTGTGTAAACCAAGTTGACCACGTGAAGCATGTGGTATAATCATCAAAGTAGCCCTCAGCTATTCTTTTCGGGCAGATTTCACAGAGAGTTAATATGAATTTAGTATACCAGTGTGTGGTAATTTCATGACGTACAGGATTGCGCTAAGAATGTAACTTCTTTGGGTGAAAATTGAATCGGTTGGTTGTGGTTAATTTGCTCTTGCTTATGTTTCAACGTTCTTTGTGTGTTATTTCATGAATGCAGTGTTGTATGCAGTCTCCCAATCTTGGCTCCATATTTGATGTGTTCCGTAAGATTAGAAACTCACATTTTCACAATCCTAAATAAGGCACCAGTTTGGTTATGAATCAAGTTTAATATGCTGAATGTTTAACGGAACAATGATCAATGTTAAAATAAATGTCCTAATATCCTAATATAAACTGATTTATTTCTTTTTATTTAAATTCTCTCTCTCTCTCTCTCTCTCTCTCTCTCTCTCTCTCTCTCTCTCTCTCTCTCTCTCTCTCTATATATATATATATATATATATATATATATATATATATATATATATATATCACCGGTTGTCATAAGATGACTACTAAAAGATTATAATTAATGTTAGTCTGGTTGGGAATTTGGTAAGCTAGACTGGATACCTGGTGACACAGTTGCTCAGTAATTCAAGGTTAACTTCCCCAGATAGCTCACAGCTTTTAACCCGCTTTTATTATCTTGAATACAGAACCGCTTTCAGAACAAATTAATGCATCAACATTACAACATTTTATCTCATTATTTAAATCTTTGACTTGGGAGTTGCGATTTCCAACAGAATTCGAACCGTTTTGGAAAGAGTGACATTTCGGTCTTGATGGAGATGGCAGTGATAGTTAAAATACTTTTTTCCGACGCTACTGGAAGTTATATGTGACTGTGCCGGGCAATAATTTTTATAAAGAATGTGAAACTGCTACCTCCTCATTGAGTGCCATTGCGCTAACGTTCCCTGCAGAACTGAAACACTGAGATTTGTTAAGAGAGATGATACTTCAAGAGACGAAATTGCCCTGTAACGATTATTTGCTTCACGTCTGAAAACAAAACGTTTGTAAAGACTCCCCTTCAGTACAGTGGGGCACGAGGGTGTGCTGAAAAGTAATACCCCCGAATTTCTACGTGGTAAATCTTAAAGCTTTTTAAAGAAAACAAATGTTATCTTTCTACATCTTTATTTGGCATATCTGCGTATTTGGAGATCTCTACCGCTAGAAGGCTACGAATTGTAGCGTGTAAGATGGCAGCGTTAAACTTAACTACCACGGTAGTGAATGAGAAACATCGTGCTGTAATCGAATTCCAATTCCAAGAGTTCGTTCACATACGGAGCTTTCTCTCTTTCAGCATGACAATGACAGACCACACACGAGTGGTGCGACATTTGCAACAATCCGAGGATTTGGATTCACCGTCATGGATCGTCTTCCATGCAGTCCCGACATAGCCACATCCGATTTTCATCTATTCCCAAAACCGTACATGACCGCTCATTGACAGTGATGAAGCGGTGCAAGCAGAATTCAGGCTGTGCTTCCCTCAATAAAGTCAAACATTCTGTAGTGACGGTATCAACAAAGCGGTCTCTCGTTGGAAGAAATGTGTTCGTCGCCAAGGTGACTATGTTGAGAAATAAATATGTAGACATGAAGAATAAAGATATAGAATGATAGTAAAGTTTGTTTTACTAAAAAAAGCTTTAAGAGTATTTACAAAAAAAAAATTTCATAGACATTACTTTGAGCGCACCCTCGTCATTTTTTACACCGAGTCGGCGCGCCGTAAATATGAGAAACAATATTCTTCGCACTTGGAAGAAATGAGATCTTTTCACAGCACGATTAAACTGGTCCCTCGTGTAATGATGTCAGCTAATATGACTTCAGCTACAGCTTGGCTGTCAGAATACGCAGCAGGAGCGTGTCTTTTCGGTGCTTCTCGACTGAAGAGACGCGGCAGAGACGGCTGCGGTGGCTGGAGTCGTCTGCTTTCGACTGGGCTGGAGACATAAAATACGCGGCGCTGGCTGGGTGCGGGTGACGGCTGTCTTGCGAGGAGACGAATGGATCTGGGTTTTTGCACAAGCCAGACAGCACAGATGCTAAGCCTGAGAGCCGTGCCTTACGTTTCAGAAAGAATTCCGCGCCGATGCGCCGTGTCGTCGACATATTTAAAAGCGGTCGTTTTCTCGAAGCTGCCAGTATTTGCGGGGAATGGAGTAGTCCCTTTTGGCGATGTAACTCTGGAAATAGGCTATGCTATCTACAACTTATGCACTTAGAGCAGCAAATGACAAGCAGATACACATAAGCAGTTTCTAATGTTTCTTTTCGTCTAGGGGCTGTAGCTAACATTAATTTTCTTTAATTCCTTGCTCTCATTGTTCCTCCAATATTTATGGTTTTTTTCTGTAATTAATGTACAAGTGTGTAGTAAGTTGTCGTGGTTGATAACACTCGGCTGCCATCTTGTACGAGTATTAGGGGCGGCATGCGTATTCCTTAATGAAGGCTTCCTTTGTGTGGCCATAGTGTCTGTGCTTGCTTTACAGTCATTAAAGTTATTTAAATTCCACCTGTGCACCTAAGAAAAAGCGTATTTATATCACTATACGTGTTTCATTTTATTGATAAAAACATCGTCAGTAGTCTGCAATGAAGTGTATTTTTAATTTTGGTATGTTATTTAGATCTAAAAACAGTTTTTTTATAAAAGATATTGTGCACTTTTCTTCCTTACGGTATTTTATGTCCGATTTTCGCTTACATGAGGATGTGCCATCTGCTTGCACACCTTATAGGTATTTCTTCGTTTGATACTTATGTTTCTGCCTACTCTCAGAGTGGATTGCAGAACTACACATTTCTTGGCGTGAAATACGACACAATAAAGGACTACTAGTATTTTTTGCACACTGCAGGCTAAACGTGCCTACGTTGTTTATTGCGTGTGTAATGATGCCAATTAGTGGTCCTGTATTGTATCGTACTTCATTTCAAGAAATGTGTTGTGCTGCAAATCTACGCGAGAGTAGTCAAGAAACCTCAGTGGCAAACGAAGGAGTACCTCAAATATGTGCAAACAAACAAAACTTCCTGACGTATTTGAAAATGATAATGACATGGCATTAGTAGAAATGACACCTCAGTACCTTTTACAACGAACTGCTTTAAGATGTATAAAGTAAACTAAATTTGTAAATACGATTCATTGCAGACCACTGACGATGTTTCATGTAAATAAAGCGAAGAGTGACGTAAATTTCTTTTTTCTGGTAGTTTAACAGACGGAATTTAAATACCTTTAATATTCAATGAAGTCACTGTTTAAAGCTAGTGCTCTACAGTCACAGTTCTTTGAGTATTCAAAGAACTGTGACTGACGACCGAACAACAGGGACTTACATGCAGCGATAATAGAAAATAGTGCATTGGGAAGGGCTAGCTACTAGCCGAAATCTGGATTTGCATAATGAAATCTAAAAAGGATGACTGATTGCTGCAATCTATAATTTACAAGGGAAATGTACTGTTAGTACTCTCTGTCCACTTTGTTTCTAACTCAAGCAAGAGAGCAGGACGCCCTGTCTGGAGCTCGTGGTCCTTTTCTCCTAGATCTGAGTGCGCCGCGGAAGCTAAACCGGTGTTCGCAGCTGTGATGGGATTACCAGTTACAGCACCTGTTCTACAATCGATGGAATCTTCGCCCAGACATAAGTTGCAAGAGTGATGTGTAATTTATTTTAAATTAACGCCAAAAAAATGTTTCAGACACAAACATGTAGGTCTAATGTGCATGTTTCGTGCGTCTAAGAGGAATAATTCAACGCTTTGCTCATAATTTACCTGAATGTCAAGGCGTTGGTCGCCCTGTTCAATTAGCTCTTAGCTCTTAATACAGTTGTCCAGATCAATAGTTCTGTGCAGAGCATCGTTGTAGAGAGGTGTTTAGGATTAGCAAGGACTTCAATTACGCAGAAAGTTTCCACCTACTGTGGTAGGATGTTCTTGTACCATAAACATCGAGTCGTAACACACTGCTTTCGCATGATGTGTCACTGCCAAGGAAAATAGCTCGATGAAACTTGGTCCGTACATAGAACGAACTCCTACAGCATAGTACAGAAGGAGCTGAGACAAATACGTAATGAGATCAACAGAAATGGCACTTTTATTGAAGGACATTTAGTTGAATGGTTCGAATGGCTCTGAGCACTATGGGACGTAACTGCTGGGGCCATCAGTCCCCTAGAACTTAGAACTACTTAAACCTAACTAACCTAAGGACATCACACACATCCATTCCCGAGGCAGGATTCGAACCTGCGACCGTAGCGGTCGCGCGGTTCCAGACTGTAGCGCCTAGAACCGCTCGGCCATCCCGGCCGGCAAGGACATTTCGTATTTCGGCCTTTAGTCTGTCATCCTCTTTTTCAGTACCATTTTGGACACTCTGTGACCAAAATGTCACTGAAACAGAGGATGACAGACTAAAGGCCGAAATAGTAAATGTCTTTTTCCAACGCTGTTTCACAGAGGAAGATTGCACTGTAGTTCCTTCTCTAGATTGTCACACAGATGACAAAATGGTAGATAACGAAATAGATGACAGAGGGATAGAGAAACAATAAAAATCGCTCAAAAGAGGAAAGGCAGCTGGACCTGATGGCATACCAGTTCGATTTTAAACAGAGTACACGAAGGAACTAGCCCCCTTCTTGCAGCGGTGTACCGTAGGTCTCTAGAAGAGCGTAGCGTTCCAAAGGATTGGCAAAGGGCACAGGTCATCCCCGTTCTCAAGAAGGGCGTCGAACAGATGTGCAGAACTATAGACCTATATCTCTAACGTCGATCAGTTGTAGAGTTTTGGAACACGTATTATGTTCGAGTATAATGACTTTTCTGGAGACTAGGAACCTACTCTTTAGGAATCATCATGGATTTCGAAAAAGACGATCGTGTGAAACCTAGCTCGCGCTATTCGTCCACGAGACTCAGAGGGCCATAGACACGGGCTCCCAGGTAGATGCCGTATTTCTTGACTTCCGGAAGGCGTTCGATACAGTTCCCCACAGTCGTTTAATGAACAAAGTAAGAGCATATGGACTATCAGACCAATTGTGTGATTGGATGGAGAGAAGTCTTCCGAAGTTAGAGTGATTTCACGTGCGCCGCAGGGGAGTGTCGTAGGACCGTTTCTATTCACAATATACATAAATGACCTTGTGGATAACATCGGAAGTTCACTGAGGCTTTTTGCGGATGATGCTGTGGTATATCGAGTGGTTGTAACAATGGAAAATTGTACTGAAATGCAGTAGGATCTGTAACGAATCGACGCATGGTGCAGGGAATGGCAATTGAATCTCATTGTAGACAAGCGTAATATGCTGCGAATACACAGAAAGAAAGATCCTTTATCGTTTAGCTACCATATAGCAGGTCAGCAACTGGAAGCAGTTAACTCCGTGAATTATCTGGGAGTAGGCAATAGGAGTGATTTAAAATGGAATGTTCATATAAAGTTGATTGTCGGTAAAGCGGATGCCAGACTGAGATTCATTGGAAGAATCCTAAGGAAATGCAATCCGAAAACAAAGGAAGTAGGATACAGTAAACCTGTTGGCCCACTGCTTGAATATTGCTCACCAGTGTGGGATCCGTACCAGATAGGGTTGATAGAAGAGAGAGAGAAGATCCAACGGAGAGCAGCGTTCTTCGTTACAGGATCATCTAGTAATCGCGAAAGCCTTACGGAGATGATAGATAAACTCCAGTGGAAGACTCTGCAGGAGAGACGCTCAGTAGCTCGGTACGGGCTGTTGTTAAAGTTTCGAGAACATACCTTCACCGACGAGTCAAGCAGTATATTGCTCCCTCCTACGTATATCTCGCGAAGAGACCATGAGGATAAAATCAGAGAGATTAGAGCCCACACAGAGGCATATCGAGAATCTTTCTTTCCACGAACGATACGAGACTGGAATAGGAGAGAGAAACGATAGATGTACTCAAAGTACCCTCCGCCACACACCGTCAGGTGGCTTGTGGAGAATGGATGCAGATGTAGATGTAGATGTAGACATTAATTCTACTGAAGTAATCGAAATTTTTGATGGTCTTCTGGACATTAAAAAAGGAGTGATCCTCAGTGGGATGCGTGATCTCGACGGTCGGCAATGCAAGCTCTGCAACATGCTCCCATACTTGTCCCATTGTCGGTAAGGAGTTCCATTCCTCCAACAGCGCGGCTGACAACTACTGTGCTTGAGGAAGTGCTGCAATGCGGGTCTCCAGCGCATCCCACTCGTGGTCGGTAAGATTTCAGTTGGGCGAACGGGCAAGCAGTCGATTCGCCGAATAGCCTCCCTTTCCAAGAGTTCCACCACCTGCTCTTTTGGATGTGGTCGCACACTGCCATCCACAAAAATGAAGTCAAGGCCAAATTAACCTTGAAAGACGCACTAGAGGAAAGAGTACAATATCACAATAAAACTGTGAGCGCCAAAAGTAGTGTATTTGAGCTGTGTGACTGCTCAAGTTACGTGCTAGAGAAACCAAAATTACAATTTAACCACAACTACTCAAAGGAGATAGGAAGCTAGGGATCTTTGCTGATGGATAAACTTGTGGTTGGTACATAATTTTAATTTCAACTAAAGAACAAATTTCATTATTACAGAATTACAGACCCAGAATAACAATATAAAAATTTAATTCGGACCTCCTCCTTCACCAAAATTAGAAAACTATGCCATTGGCTCACTAATTAATATAACAAACAGTATTTTAAAAATGATAATTAGATCTGACTGCAAAAGGATCACAAACAGTCGCCACCACAAACACTGTTAAGCTAATTGCTTACGTAACCAAAGTTTACGCAACACTAATGTTTGACCTTGAGTTGCTCTCGTCCGTCCCGGCGGACAGGCCGGATATTTAACTAAGGGATGGGAGCACGGCTTATACACGGTGGTACTCGGAACAAACGAGTAGAAAGCAACCGCCAAGCAATTTCGAAGATGTTCAGGCTGCAAGCCAGGGCAGAAAACGCGCCGAACACACATACGATCTCAGCCTGCCCGCCAAGGCGACAAACCCCATCTGCTTCACATACCAGACCATTTCTGCAACAGCGAATAATTCACGCGGCAGACAAATTCAACACGTGATTCACCTTTTCCAAGACCATGCAAGGCTTACTAATTACGTGACTATCTGTAACATAACTGAAAACCAAACTGAGTCATTTACCGAATAAAAGAACAATTAAAATTACACTGACTTAACAAAGCTCTACCCTTCATATTAGAAGAAAGTGTAAAATCAAACCTGGGCGAAGAGGACACTAATTATCATACTACATCAAATTAACACTGCAAGGAACCTTTAAAACAACCAGAAACACTCTATTCCCTTTTGTATTTGGCGAAATAATCAGACCCCGTTCCGCGGAAACAACACTTGAAAGCCGTAGACTTTGTTTGTTAAGTATAACTTTCTTATTCAGTCCACATCTACATCTACATTTACAACCACATTGTCCCAACCTTCCATCTTTTGCCGGCCAGGGTGGCCGAGCGGTTCTAGGCGCTACAGTCTGGAACCGCGCGACCGCTGCGGTCGCAGGTTCGAATCCTGCCTCGGGCATGGATGTGTGTGATATCCTTAGGTTAGTTAGGTTTAAGTAGTTCTAAGTTCTAGGGGACTGATGACCTCAGAAGTTAAGTCCCATAGTGCTCAGAGCCATTTTGACCCTTCTATCTTTCCCTCCAAGCAGGTCCTCAGCAAAGCTTGGTGAAGGGGGAAAGACCGGGTAGTATCGGATGTGTAACGTTTTCGTCAACGTTATATTGGAATATTCCTCACTCTATACGCTTCCTCACTTTTTAAAGCTATCTTTAATTCCGTTAGATCGTTTAAATTTTTCAAGCGTTGTATAGGACATGAGCCTGTAATGTGTAAAGAAATCACTTTTGCTGTACAAAGGTGCAGTTGGATCGTAAGTGGTTATTAACTTGGCCTTGTCAATTGCGCATTTAGTTTATCAAAGCATCTGCCAACGTTCCTTGCTGAAACTTGCTGTGCACTGCAGACTCCTGGATTCAGTTGTCCTGAGCCATAAGTCTTTCATGTCTTTTCATAAGATCACAGTAAAAGTCTTTTTTCCGATTTCTGACACTGAACCAATGCATTATTTTCTGTTGCTCTGCGTGTATGTCCATGTAGATATAAGACCTCGCCTTCACACAAAGACAGAAGCTTATAGTCTAAATTTTTAATATGCTCATATAGTACTGTTTTCTCTTCATCACTGAATGCATCTACAGTGTCGTTGCAGATTGGTGCTCATCAGTGCATCGTTGCTGTAAATTACAACGTGCGTCCGTTATGCAACAAGTTCGACATTATTTTAACACGGTTTATTTTCACTGACATAAAAAATATGTTTTATTCCATATTTCACCGTTTTAGTGATCCACTACTTCCTTTTTTATTTTTTTAGATTTTTCTTTTTCCTAAACCAGGGCCGTGGTTCATGGTGTGGGTTCCTGTAGTCATGTCCTAGTTCATGAACCACGGGCAACGTATGAGTGGCCAAGTAAGTGGTCCCGACAGTCGGGATACCAGTTACTTTGGAATAAGGCTGGGCATCTCGGACATATTCTGAGTCGTGGTCACCTTTGTGCTCATACGGCAAAGACTACCAAATCCACTGGTTAGTCCCTCAACCGTTAGGGATAAAACTCAATGGGACTCGAGGCAAGCAAGGCTAGCAACCTGCTTTCCTGGTACTTTAAATATGATGCTGGCAACAATCAGAGCAAAATGCCTCGGACCTTTGGAGGTGATGGAGTCCCACCTCTAACTGACAAACCAGGGACTCCTAAGATACGACTTGGCAAACAAATGGTAATGAGATGGGGAGCTATTAATATCAATGGGGGCTACTCTGGGAAGAAGGTAGAGCTGGCAGGGGCTGCAAGTAAGATGGGGCTGGACGTTTTAACTGTTAGTGACATTCGGGTAAGGGGTGAGAAAGAAGAGGAAGTGGGAGAATACAAGGTCTACCTGTCAGGAGTCAAAGCAGGAATAGCACAATGGGGTGGAGGGCTTTTCATCAGGAAAGAAATGGAACCCAGCGTAGTTGCAATAAGGAATGTAAACGAACGACTGATATGGATAGATTTGACAGTGTCTAGCAAGAAAATTAGGATTGTGTCAGTATATTCGCATTGTGAAGGGACAGATCAAGATAAGATGGATAGTTTTTATGAGGCACTCAGTGATGTAGTTGTTAGAGTAAAGGAACAGGACAGTGTTCTGCTCATGGGTGGCTTTAATGTCAGGATTGGAAATCGAACAGAAGGGTATAAAAGGTTATGGGTAAATTTGGAGAGGATATGGAGGCCAACAGGAACGGGAAACAACTCTTGGATTTCTGTGCCAGTATGGGCTTAGTAATCACAAACTCCTTTTTCAAACATAAGAACATTCACCGATATACTTGGGAAGGCAGGGGAACCAGATCTGTCATTGACTATATAATAACAGATCAGGAATTCAGGAAGGCTGTGAGGGGCACACGTGTATTCAGGGGATTCTTTGATGACACTGATCATTATTTAATCTCCAGTGAAATTGGGATTGTGAGGCCGAAAGTGCAGGAGGTCAGGTCCATATGTAGGAGGGTAAGAGTGGAGAAACTTCAAGATAAGGAAACCAGGCACACGTACATAACAATGATCTCAGAAAGGTACCAGTTAGTTGAATGTAGTCAGTTACAGTTATTGGAAAAGGAATGGACAAGGTACAGGGACACAGTACTAGAAGTGGCTAAAGAATGTCTTGGAACAGTAGTGTGTAAAAGTAGGATGAAGCAAACAGCTTGGTGGAATGACACAGTCAAGGCAGCCTGTCAAAGGAAAAAGAAGGCGTATCAAAAATAGCTACATACTAGAACTCAGGTAGACAGAGAAAGTTATGTTGAAGAAAGAAACAAAGCCAAACAGATAATTGCAGCATCCAAGAAGAAATCTTGGAAGACTTTGGAAACAGGTTGGAGATTTTGGGTCAAGCTGCTGGAAAACCATTCTGGAGTGTAATTAGCAGTCTTCGAAAGGGAGGTAAGAAGGAAATGACAACTATTTTGGACAGGTCAGGAAAACTGCTGGTGAATCCTGTGGATTGCTTGGGCAGATGGAGGGAATATTTTGAAGAGTTGCTCAATGTAGGTGAAAATACGATCAATAATGTTTCAGATCTCGATGTACAATGGGATAGGAATGATGATGGAAATAGAATCACATTTGAGGAAGTGGAGAAAATGATCAATAGATTGCAGTGCAATAAAGCAGCTGGGGAGGATGAAATTAAGTCGGAACTCATCAGATACAGTGGAATGTCAGGTCTTAAATGGCTACACAGGACAATTGGAATTGCCTGGGAGTCGGGACAGGTTCCATCAGACTGGACAAAAGCAGTAATCACACCAATCTCTAAACATGGAAACAGAAAAGATTGTAACAACTACAGAGGTATCTCTTTAATCAGCGTTGGGGGTAAAATCTTCTCAGGTATTGTTGAAAGGAAAATGCGAATATTGGTTGAGGACCAATTGGATGAAAATCAGTGTGGGTTTAGGCCTCTTAGAGGTTGTCAGGACCAGATCTTTAGCTTACGGCAAATAATGGAGAAGTGTTATGAGTGGAATAGGGAATTGTATCTATGCTTTATAGATCTAGAAAAGGCATATGATCGGGTTCCTAGGAGGAAGTTATTGTCTGTTCTACGAGATTATGGAATAGGAGGCAAACTTTTGCAAGCAATTAAAGGTCTTTACATGGATAATCAGGCAGCAGTTAGAGTTGATGGTAAATTGAGTTAATGGTTCAGAGAAGTTTCAGGGGTAAGACAAGGCTGCAACCTGTCTCCACTGTTGTTCATATTATTTATGGATCATATGTTTAAAACAATAGACTGGCTGGGTGAGATTAAGATATGTGAACACATAATAAGCAGTCTTGCATATGCGGATGACTTAGTTGTGATGGCAGATTCGATTGAAAGTTTGCAAAGTAACATTTCAGAGCTAGATCAGAAATGTAAGGACTATGGTATGAAGATTAGCATCTCCAAAACGAAAGTAATGTCAGTGGGAATGAAATATAAACGGACTGAGTGCCAAATAGGAGGAACAAAGTTAGAACAGGTGGACGGTTTCAAGTACTTAGGATGCATATTCTCACAGGATGGCAACATAGTGAAAGAACTGGAAGCGAGGTGTAGCAAAGCTAATGCAGTGAGCGCTCAGCTACGATCTACTCTCTTCTGCAAGAAGGAAGTCAGTACAAGGAAGTCAGTACCAAGACTACGTTATCTGTGCACTGTTCAATCTTTCGACCAACTTTGTTGTATGGGAGCGAAAGCTGGGTGGATTCAGGTTACCTTATCAACAAGGTTGAGGTTACGGATATGAAAGTAGCAAGGATGATTGCAGGTACTAGTAGATGGGGACAATGGCAGGAGGGTGTCCACAATGAGGAAATCAAAGAAAAACTGGGAATGAACTCTATAGATGTAGCAGTCATGGCGAACAGGCTTAGATGGTGGGGTCATGTTACACTCATGGGAGAAGCAAGGTTACCCAAGAGACTCATGGGTTCAGCAGTAGAGGGTAGGAGGAGTCGGGGCAGACCAAGGAGAAGGTACCTGGATTCGGTTAAGAATGATTTTGAAGTAATAGGTTTAACATCAGAAGAGGCACCAATGTTAGCACTGAATAGGGGATCATGGAGGAATCTTATAAGGGGACTATGCTCCAGACTGGACGCTGAAAGGAATAATCAGTCTTAAATGATGATGATGATAAACAAGGGCCAGCCACAGTGTGCTAGAAACACATGAGCATGGTCTGCAGGGAGCATTCAGGCTTAGGAGAGTCCTGTCTCGACTTTCCGATTTTATGGGGATGCATTCAGAAAGAAAATCGCATTGTAGAAGGGACCAACTCTGACAAACATAGTTCCATGCCATAAGTTCAGTGACGTTAACGAAAAAGTGAGATCAGAAGAATTTGTTGTGTCCTTCAAAGAATTACAAGGATAGGTTTCAAAACGTTTGGAGGACACTGCGAGTCCTTATGTCTGTTTTCGAGCAATTGAAAGCGTTCCCATGCAAGTGCAGATAGAACTGATTGCTCTCCACTGTAATTTCCATTTAAAAAAACTGTCGTCTAGGTCTACGATGTTTTCCTCAGGCAGAGTTTCCATAAAGCGGTTGCAAACGTGATGTACGACACACGCGCGCGCGCTTTTGTGTGTGTGTGTGTGTGTGTGTGTGTGTGTGTGTGTGTGTGTGTGTGTGTGTGTGTGAAAGACCGTTTTCGATTAAGAAACTAAATAAGCAACGATTAAGTAGCAACCTGAGTGCGAAAATCTGTGAAACTGTCTGCATATTCTGTTTGCCAACAGACTGTGCGAGATAAAAAATTATATTATGTCTTCAGCACGCCAAAAATAATTAAATAATAGTGAAAATTTGTTTGGTGTGTGATCATTGTTGTTGAGAATAGTGAAATATAAAACCAAGTCATCTGTGGTGCGAGTGCATTGTCATTTAAGTCCAGCACATTCACAGTTTGTCCCCCTGCCCCTCCTCGCGTTAGACAGCATGCAGTGGTGCCTGGGCTCTGTGGCACTCGTGTCAGGGAATGGCACGCATGCCAAATTCTTGGTCGTCCCTGTTGTAAAGTAACCTACGCTCTTCCTCAACATTCACGCTGTCTCCATACCAAATTTCGTAGAAATTGTGGTTCAGCAGTTTAGTTGCGAAGATGCAAGAGAGCTGCTTTCGCATTTATAATATCAGCATGGTTAACATCAGTTGTATCCAAAAATGAATAACGTAATATTACTTATTTGCAAAATAAAACACAACGCTCAAATACATGAAATGTATCGCACTTACGAACATGGACAACCGTCAGCTATATAATGTAATTACAACAACGAAAATTTGTACCGGATGGGGCTTGAACCTTGATTTCGAGCTTATCGCAAGCGGTCGTCTTACCATTTGACTGTCTGACACGACTCAAGGCCACACCAAAACTTTCATATCTCGTCAGCGATGTGTCTACAACCTATACTCATACATCCGTTATGTGTATTCTTATAAATGGGAGACATTTTACTTGAAAGTCGCTTGCCCACTTGAAAGTTGGACCTTCATCTTTTTCGGAAAGACTCTGAGTCTGAGATATTGTTATCACGAGCGGTAGCGAGCGAACAGTTGTTGGTAGTAGTCAGACCCAGAGTGCCATGGAGAGAAGCAACATCAGGAGAGGTCGCAGCCTGGCCTGACCGTGCTGGTAGCGCCAGAGGAGATTTTGATACTACTCGACGATTTTTGGTGATTTGCCTGTTTTGCTGCACATAATTGTTGCTTGCTTGCTGAGTGGAGGGATTATGTCAGTTTTGTGTATTCATACACTACAAGTAATATCCATGTCTTTGTCGTGAGCACATATGTGATTATTGGTTATAGGCATAATCGAATAAAATGGTTCAAATGGCTCTGAGCACTATGGGACTTAACAGCTATGGTCATCAGTCCCCTAGAACTTAGAACTACTTAAACCTAACTAACCTAAGGACATCACACAACACCCAGTCATCACGAGGCACATCATGGAATAATTAAAGTGTTTGCTAATCAAACTGTCCAAGAAAAAGAAAGGTCTGAGTAAATTTTGTCAGTGTCTGAATGTTCAGCTTTCAGAATACAGTAAATCAAAAGTTTTCATTGATTCCTTTCATTTTTTAGAATACTTGAAGCTTGTTGGATAACCCACTCCTGATCATATAATTTCTACAAAAATCAGTAGTTTCAACCATACAATGCACTCTACATGGCTCGCAGTATTTCTTTTCAATTATTTTAGCGCATTGCTGGATGCAGTATACACTGAAGAGCCAAAGAAACTTGTACACCTGCCTAATATCATGTAGGACCCCCGCGATAACGCAGAAGAGCCGCAACATGTGGCGTGGACTCGACTATGCCTGAAGTAGTGCTGGAGGGAATTGACACCATGAATCCTGCAGGGCTGTCCATAAATCCATAAGAGTACGAGGGGGTGGACACCTCTTCTGAACAGCACGTTGCAAGGCATCCCAGATATTCTCAATAATATTCATGTCTGGTGGGTTTGGTGGCCAGCGCAAGTGTTTAAACTCAGAATTACTGGAGTCACTCTGTAGCAATTCTGGACTTGCGGGATGTCGCGTTGTCCAGCTGGAATTGTCCAAATCCGTCGAAATGAACACGACGTGAATGGATGAAGGTGATCAGACAGGATGCTTACGTTCGCGTAACCTGAGTCGTATCTAGACGTATAAGGGGTCACACATCTCCAACTATACACGCCCCATATCATTACGGAGCCTCCACAAGCTTGAACAGTTCCCTGCTGGCATAAAGGGTCCATGGATTTATGAGGTTGTCTCCATAATCGTACATGCCCATCCGCTCTATTCAATTGGAAACGAGACTCACCCGACCAGTCATCACAGTCCAATGACGGTGCTGACGTGCCCAGGCGAGGCGTAAAGTTTTGTGTTGTGCCATCAAGGGTACACGAATGGGCCTTCGGCTCCGAGAGCCCGTATCCATGATGTTTCGTTGATTGGTTCGCACACTCATACTTGATGGCCCAGCATTGAAATCTGCAGTAATATGCAGAAGGTTTGCACTTCTGTCACGTTGAACGATTCTCTTCAGTCGTCGTTGGTCCAGTTCTTACAGGATCCTTTTCCGGCCGCAGCGATGTCGGAGATCTGTTGTTTTGCCGGATTCCTGATATTCATGGTACACTCGTGAAATGGTCGTACGGGTAAACCCCACTTCATCGCTACCTCGAAGATGTGTCCTATCGCTCGTGCGCCGACTATGACACCACGTTCAAACTCACTTAAATCTTGGTAACCTGCGATTGTAGCATCAGCAACCGATCTAAGAACTGCGTCTGACACTTGTTATCTTATATAGGCATTGCCGACCGCAACGTCGTATTCTGTTTACATATCTCTGTGTTTGAATCCGCATGCCTAGACCAGTTTCTTTGGCGCTTCTGAATATTTAAAATCGCAGTCAGATACTTAAGAATTGATATTCCATGTTTTATAGGAGGAGTAATTAATTTCTGTTTTTTGTTCTCTATCAGAATCCTGACATGTGGGAATAAGGGATTTCATTATACAATTTGTGCGGCTGCATACGCCTAACAGATTTTATGTTAACGATGATAAAGTTTCACTGGACTGCTTTGCAACTTTTAGAGAAAAAATATAGATAATGATAATATTGGCAGAGATAGAGCTTTACTCATTTCCGTACGCCTTTCACCAGGCTAATAATAATTGCAATTTTATGATAGGATAAGTTTCACAGCGTCGGCGGATAAATAAGATATTGCAGTACCTGTTTTATTCGTGTCCCAATGAATACTGAAACGTAGTTCAGAATAACACAGGCACTGCAATATCGTGTTTATCCGCCGACACCGACAAGCAAGTTTCAAGTAAAATGTCTCCCCTGCACAGGAACGTACATAACAGATGTAGCAGTACAAATTGTAGATACGTGGTTGAGGATATATGGAAGTTTGGGTGCGGCCCTCAGTCGTACTCGGATAGCCAAATGGTAGCCTGCACGGTAGCTTAGCGTGTTCGGACAGAGGGTTTAGCTACCGTCTGTAATAAAAAACTGAGTGAAAGGATTAACGAACAACCTGAACGACTGTCATCGGACGTCCGCGTCGACCAAAGTCAACGAACAATATAGAACAAAATGAGACTAAAAAAAAAAAAATGGTAAGGTGGGAACTCACGATGAACGGGGAATCCGGGTTCGAGTCTCGATGTGGGATAAATTTTCGCTGTCGTCATTCCATTACACAGCTGATGGTTCTTCATATTCGCAACTGCAAATACATTTCATGTATATCATAACGACTGTAGGCGCCACAGTGCCTGTTCCTTCGGTCATGCACGCCTGTCCGAAGGGACATTGCATACAGTTTTCTGCCCGATTGTACCCCACCTTCGCGTGTACCACTCCCATCCTTTGGATAAAGAAGAAAACAGCCACTCCCTTTGTTTGGGGATCGCTGCGTGCTTCCCAGCTTTTAAATTTAGACACTACCGGTCCAACGCAGATGGAATCGACAGCAAGAAATTGACGACGTAAGCGATTGGGAAAGCAGATGGTGCAGGCAGGGAAGGAGGGGCGCTGGAAGCAGAGAGAATAGCGAACGTGCAGACGCGACGCGCATCTGCGGCGTAATATGAATCCACGGTGGGGGGGTGGGAGGGGGGGGGGGGGATTGCCCGCCGGCGAGCGCGCGCCGCGCGGTGATTGCAGACGCGGGCGAGCGCGCTGGCCGAGATCTCGCCGGGTCGGGATTTGTCGCCGCTGTGCCGGCTCGCCGCGCGCCGATATGAGTCCGTAATCCGGCCACGCCGCCAGGCCACCGCAGAGCGCAGCGGCTGCGGCGGATTCCACGCGCGCCGCCCCCCCCCCCCCCCCCCCCTGCAGCCGGCGTTTGCATTGCTGCCGGCCGCGCCGGCATGTGCCTCTCCCCCTTTCCCCCCTGGTTGTAAACACACAGCCACGCGCTCCTGGTCCGCACCATTTGTTGTGGCTGTTTCTCTTATATTCACCTGTAATTTCTCATATGCTTCTTAACCTAGAGAGACAATTCGTATCATTAACGATGCAGTTGCAAAGCGACCATTGGAACGCTGCTTGATTTCAGCAAGGCTTTTTTTGTTACCGTTGATTTTGACATACACTGAGCAAAAAGAAGTTGAAGGGTCACTTTTCGAAACCCCCATATTCCCCCCCACTGCGACGCATACGTTTGAAATTTAGCTCAAAGATGCCTACAACTTTCATTTGTAATGATACAAATGTGTATCGCCCTGCAACACCCTAGAGGCCGGCGACGCTTTAGTCAACATGTTGTCGACAGGCGCAAAATAAAACGTCAGAGCTCAGAAGTTCTTGTGAGGTCGAAGATGGATCAATCATGTCACATTGGCAACAACTTTCACCACAGCTCTACAAGTGTGTCCAACGCCAACGCGCACGTGTCACAGGTGGGAAGGCCGTCGCCGCCCCCCCCCCCCCCCCCTTCCCTCCCTACCCTCCCCACCTCCTCTTCTCGTTAACAAAATTTCATCCTTTGAAACTTCCTGGCAGATAAAACTATGTGCTGGATCGAGACTCGAATTTGGGACCTTTACCTTTCGCTGGTAAGTGCTCTACCGGCTGAGTTACACAGGCGCAAGGTGGGATCAGTTTCGAGATGCAGCTGTTTACGCAAGAGGAGTCGTTTAATATTGATGTCTCGCTAATATTGATAGGGCCTGTGTCTGAAAATGAAATCGTGACGTTTTAATTGTCAACGTAGTGTACTGTAAATGGTTCAAATGGTTCTAAGCACTATGGGACTTAGCATCTGAAGTCATCAGTCCCTTAGACATAGAACCAATTAAACCTGACTAACCTAAGGACATCACAGACATCCATGCCCGAGGCAGGATTCGAACCTGCGACCGTAGCAGCAGCGCGGTTTCCGACTGAAGCGCCTATAAACGCTCCGCCACAGCTAGTGTACTGACATTTTAACCTATATGTGATCTTGATACAATGTTCTGAAATTGTAACTTATACGTTGTAGGTACACAAAAGATGTAATGGTAGCAGCAACTGGTATTGTAACCTAGATGTTACAGACACATAATAACAATGAAAATGTATTTGTAACATACTGGTTGTGAACGTAGAAGGGTTTTAATTGATGTGTTACGAAAATGTAATGAAAAAAACTATATGATTAAAAGTGTCCAGACACTTGTTAGTCGATATTAACCTGGCGTATCCTTCTGCGGCGAGCGTTTTGTTAAGCGTGATCAGGCGGACCACACCCTAATCAAGAATAACAGCCTTACGCCATAAAACACATCCTTTGTTGATAATGGCAGGTAACGCCGTAACTCTCCAGAATCAAAGCTTTCCATTGGATTGCCAGGGGGTATACCGTGCTTCACCACCCTGCGTCACTCGTTTCCAATCACCTTCTGTACAGCGACGTGTCTGTGTGACTTTTGAAGAACTGCTCTACCACTGTACACCGTTCTTTTTGTCTCCCCGTGCTTAATCATCCTGCTAGCTAGACTGCTGGTAGAGAATTGGAACTCACGAATGTTTCCTTCCGCTGATTATCTGTGACTTTTTAAAACCATCTCTTCAATGCTCTGTGGTCCCTATCCCTACCTGGTCTTGGTTTATCTGTGGTTCTTACTACGCATTTTCATTTCAGAATCACATCACCAACTGTCGACGTGGGCTTTAGAACAGCTGGAACATGCCTGACGGATTTTTTTTACTGAGGTGACATTCAGTCCTGAGTCCACACGGGAAGTTGCGAAGCTCACCTGACCAAACCATTCCGCTGCTACTATTTCCCTACTGACAACACAATACACCCCAAATCCTTTTGTACTGACGGACCCGCCTCTCGTAACATCTAATGGTCAACTGCACATTACATATGGGTGTCCGGATACATTTGCTCAGATAGTGTATATTCATCTACATATCTCTGAGCTTTTCTTGTGATCTATACTTATCAAACGCAACATACGCAACTGAGGTACATATTAATAGAATAAAAAATCTGCTTTAGTTGGCAATAATTTCTATTTATTGCACGGCTGGTTTCGAAGCCTAAAACTTCTTTTCAGGTGCCACGAATAATTACGCAAACGTGAATGTGTGGCACTCGGACCAGTCAGTCATAAGGGGGGGGGGGGGGAGGGAGGGGTGCATACAAATGTCATACATACACAAAGGAGGGCAGCACCAGAGCAACCGCGGTGCTCGCCTCGACAGCTCGACACGGAAATCAATTCCCGCTGAGGCGGATGCTGTGGTTGCTGGTCCTAACTCCCTTGTGTTTGTTTGACATGCGTGTGACCCCCACCGCCCCCCTTCGACCGACTGGACAATCTTTCAGCTGTTTTAGAGACCGTTTGCCATTTAATCGAAAGTCCCTCTATGGATCTGCGGACGGAACTGGTCGATCTGTAATGAAATTCGCATTTAAAAAGCAAATTCTTTTACGTTAAAACTGTCGAGCTGTTTCCCTTGGGAAAAATTTGCGCGTCTCCATGATCAGGTTGCAAATAGGATATTAATGTTTCGATCAACATATGTGCACCAAAGGCTTTCTTAGGTTGTGAAACTAAATGAGTCACGGTTATATGGCAAGTTGAGAGGCGAAAATCTGCGAAACTCTCTGTATTTGTTCGTGCGTCAACAGAATCTGCCCGATATAAATTTCATTGTTTCCTCAGTGCGCCTAAAATAATTAAATAATAGCAAAAATTATTTTGTTTGCCATCTATGTTGTAGATAAATATTAAATATGAAACAAAGCCGCATGCCACATGTGGTGCCTTCTCACTTCCCCTCTCCCCTTACCCCTCTTCCAACTCACGTGATTTTGGTAGAGGGTGAAGTGTAGACTCGGGTTTTACAGATTCGCACTCACGCACACCACGGCACGCGAGCAGTGTTCCGGCTGTCCATGGCTTATATGCTCTCTAACTAGCAGATATCCAACAAATGGGGTGATCAGGAGAGGAGAGTAAGAGTTTGCCTTAGAAAGGGCGAGATGGGTGAGTTGAGGTGAAACAGGTTGGAGTGCATAGATGGGGGAAGGGGAAGGGAGAGTCTTGGTGAAGGAAAAGTGAGAGAGACGAAGGGTAGTATGGAGGATCGGAGGCAGAGGATGGAGGGATGGGAAAATCAAGGTCATATTTTGTCGTGTATTGGCATTTCATTCCTACTGGCGGGTCAATAAATAAGTCAGAAAGCAAGAGAATGACATCAGCTCCGTGTCTACCAGTTTGAAGTTTATTTGATTTTTTAATGCACTCTCCCTTAAAACTTAAACACTTATCACTTCGTTGTACAAGTCCTCGAAAGGCTACAGCAAACAATTTTTGTGAGAGGTGTCGCATCCAAGTGATCTACTGATGTACAGTCTTGTCGTCTTCAAGGTTGTGGCCACACATCTGGGTTTTGAGAGCTATAAACATGAAAATTACTGTAGCGATATGGCGCTTCTTCCGAGCGCTCCCAATGAATCGTTTGTACGGGCAGTGATCAGAAAATATTACCCTAATAACCAGCTCTAAAAAATAAAGATCTAAATTAATTTTTGTTTTGTTTGAGTGTAATGCTTGCAGTACCGGTACAGATTGAAATTCCCGCGACACGGTACTGTGGCACGCCGCTAGGGAAGCCAAAAGAAAATGGTGTAGATGACTGCTAACGTGGAGGATCGTGTAGCAGTTCGGTTTCTGAATTTGAAGGGGTGCAGTGTTCACTGAGTTGGTGGCAATGAACGGCAACAGTGGACCATCGCATGATACAGACGTTAGGTGTCATAGACGCTTCCACTGTGGTCAGACAAGTCTGAATAACGAAGTGGTAGACTATGTATCTCTCTTTGACGAGCTGGGTAATGCAAAGAGCAGTAAATGTTGCTCCAGGGCTGGAGTATTATAATTGTGGCGACTGTGAGAAAAATTAAAATTAGTTATAAATTAGATTTCAACGCCTTGAATGACATTTTGAACTTGAGGAAGGTTAAAGGTCTGTGGCAGCACTGGACTTGGACCTCTGCCTTTCACGCGCACCCTATTTGGAAATTTGTGGTAAGTTCTATGGGACCAATCTGCTGAGATCATCGGTCCCTAGGCTTACACACTGCTTAAACTAACCTACACTAGGAACAACACACATACCAATGCCCAAGGGAGGATTCGAACGTCCGACAGGGGGAGGTGCGCGAACCATGGCAAGGCACCCTAGATCGCAGAGGCTACCCCTCGCGGCCGGGCGCTCTAGCGACTAAGTTGTCAAAGTACGAGTTACGAGACAACGTCACAGCTTGACTTTCGCCAATGCCCCATCTGAGCCAGTTATTTTAAAATCAGCCACATTCCGCTGCACAGTGAAAATCCATTCTGTGTGACAGAAGTCGCCACTCTCTTGGTTCCGCAACGGTTCACACCCATTCAAAAAGCACACCGAACTGGGGCACCAGCGGAAACATTGTACCTGTGTCAGGCCAATCTTAATGACTCCTTGACCCACCTAATCACCATGGACGATGGTTGAATGTGACCCCGAGTCACAGGAGCAAAGTAAACAGTGGAAACATGTGGATTCATCGCCACTTATAAGGCGATGACCCAACCATAATCGGGAGAGGTGATGATGAGCGTATCTTTTGACAAGCGTGCTGTGTTACTAACAGATTATGCTAGTCACAGAAAATTAATGAAACCTCCTGACAAGATTATGGGAGGCAACAAGACGAACCGTCGTGAAGAGTTGTCCAAGGCAGTACTTTTGCTCCACGACGACGCCTCACTTCATTCTGCACAAGTTCCAGTCACACACGCTGCATCTTTCTTGAGCTGCCAAATTTTGCCTCGCATCCCATATTCTTCTGACATCAGATCCAGCGGTTTCTTCCTCTCCCCTCGGACGAAGAAACCGTTGATATGGTTGCCTCTCGTAACTGTCCCAGCGTTTGTCTTGCTCTGTGAGGGCGCGCGTTGTCATCAAGAAGAATGACTTGTCCAACGTACGGCCTGCCGTAGTTCTCACAAGGTGGTGCAGTGGGATGCTGTCCTAACAGCCACACCATGAAGCTCAAATTTCAACAACGTGGAATCGTGTCTTTTGCAAAAGAGTCACAATAACCTTGCGTTCTGGACGTAAGGCCTTGATTTTTATTTCTATTCTTACATTTTTTGAGAGGATTGGGCATAGTGAAGGAAGAAAGGACCGATTTGTGTCAGTTTGGTCGTGGTGAACCCATGACTCGTACTCCGTAGCGTATCGCATTACGAAATCATTTCCTTCTTCGCTGTTATATATGAGGAACTGCAAGAAAATGCCAGTTCTTTTCCATTTAGACAGGTTGTTCAGAAAGACTGTGAATAGGTTCTATAGGTGTTGCAGTGTAGGTTGTACAGAGAAAAAATCCCGATACGTTTCGCCGTTTCCGAGTTGATCAGTTCTGAAGTTAGCCAATCAGGCCGTTTAGCGCACAAATTCAGGCGGCCCGCCAGATACAATTGGTGTCAGCTGTTCTCATAGTGTAGACGCTAGAGCACGAGACTGCTGAGACTTTGGCTGAGGTTCGATCCTCACTACCGTCTCATGTGCACTTCTTGTATTGCTCTCTTCTTCGGTTTTAGGAAAGCAAAAAAAGTACATGTTTGGCGACACCGTTTCTAACGGCTTCCTAGAATTTGTGAGCGCAATCGTCTGATTGGCTAACTTCAGTGCTGCTTAACATGGAATTTTTTTCTCAACAGTTACTTCGCAGCACAATCTACCCTGCAACACCATTAGAAGCTACATATTCATCCGCTCATGAAGGTCTGGAATGTGTTTCGATGAGAAAAGCCTAAGGCTGTCACCAGGTCATCACTTCTCACGTGACATCTTCACGGAATTTTCTTCTCGCATTTCGTAAGTGGCTGCACTAGAAAACTATGAAGGCATATTGAAAGGAAATACGTCCGAAACTTTTATGAGAAAACTACTGAAGTTTTTTTAAGTACAACAGATGTTAGTAACATTGTACATCTTTATTCTTTATGTCTACATATTTCTTTCTCAACATAATCACCCTAGCGACGAACACATTTCTCCCAACGAGGGACCAGTTTGTTGATACCGTCACTGTAGATGTTGACTTCGTCGACGGATAACGGCCTCACCTCTCCTAGCACGGCTTCATCACTATCAAAGAGTCCTTAAAGATGTTCTTTACGTTTCGGAGAGAGACGAAAATTAGATGGGGCCAAGTATGAAGGATGAGCGATGGCAGTGAACCCAAAGCGTCGGATTGTTCCAGATGTCGCATCGCTCGTGTGCGGTCTGGTATTGTCATGCTGAAGGCAGGGTGCAGCATGTATCTACGAAGTTTTCGAATTTGAAATACGATTACGATTACAGCACTCTGTTTCTCACGCAAGGCCATGTTATAGACTACAATTCGGAGCCCTCTAGCTGCATAGAGTTGCAAATACGTTGACGTGAAGAGTAAAGTTGTAGAATGTTAATAATGTTTGTTTTATTTAAAAATCTTTAAAAGTTTTCACATAAAAATCGGAGGTAGACGCCCTCGTACACAGGGTGACAGGAAGCTCCTTCTTTGTGATTATTTCTCGACCTATATTTAATTCCTGTATCTAATAAACAGAGCTTTCTGGGAAACACTATAGACGTCGTACACGCACGTGTTTCACGATAAACATCTGCCGTGGTCGGTTCCTTGGTCCAAAAAGGTACGACACCTGCGGGCTGTTCATATCTGCCGCGATGCAATAGCAGAAGTTCACTAATCCCGTAGAATACTGTGTACTGGCTCTCTTCCAACCTCCTGTTGAGAGACGCGCATACGATTTATAATAGTATGTACATTGCGCAACGGAATTAAGGGATCACTTTTCCGAAATTCCGTAATTGTCTTAATTTGGCTCAGAGGTGCCTACAACATTCGTCTATAATGATGAAAAACCATGGCGCTCTGAAACGTCATTCTCTGATTCGACGACGCTGCAGACAGAAAGGTGTCGTCACATGCGAAAAAATGGCCACAACTCAGAAGTTCACGTGACGTGTAAGGAGGGTTAATGATGTTACATTGGCACCAAATTTCACCACGATTCTGCCCAAAGCCGTCGTGGACGTGTCACACAAAGGAAAGGTCGTCATACTTCGCCTCCCCCACATTTCATCCCTTCTTTCGACGCCTCTGCCATGGAGGTCTAAACGGCGACACCCCGCGTTCGAATGGCGCGGTTTTCTTATGGGTGGCCGAGGGAAATGTTGTGGACTGACAAGACAGCCAGTCCACAGTGACGGGTAACCGAAAGGCACGCACTTAAACTCACGCAGGCTGGCGTGAGGTCTGAAACAGGATATTAATGAATGCTATAAAGAAAAGTACGTAGCTGCTGGAATACTTAACTTTAATCCACAATTGGTGAACATTGGTCTTGTTACTGTACATGCTTCATTAGATACATAGCAAAGGATAAATGGCGCCTTGCTAGGTCGTAGCAATTGACTTAGCTGAAGGCTATGCTAACTATCGTCTCGGCAAATGAGAGCGTATTTCTCAGTGAACCTTTCCTAGCAAAGTCGGCTGTACAACTGGGGCGAGTGCTAGTAAGTCTCTCTAGACCTGCCGTGTGGCGGCGCTCGGTCTGCAATCACTGATAGTGGCGACACGCGGGTCCGTCGTATACTAGCGGACCGCGGCCGATTTAAAAGGCTACCACCTAGCAAGTGTGGTGTCTGGCGGTGACACCACAGAAAAGATTTCAGAAAGAGCCCTGTCTATGGACATTGGGGGGCCGCATCCCCGTTGAGCATTATTGCGTCCCTTTGCAGTGCAACGCGGCTGCAATTTTTGCTCTCCTGTGAAGGTTGGAAACACTAGGGATCACCGAAAAACATTCGACAAAATTTAGCGTGATCGGTAGCAGTAAAGAGTGCTTATGCTTTTCCAGTCCTCCTGTTTCACGCCTTCCTTTGGTGTGGTAAGGGATGGGTGCGACATTGACGCATTTGTGAGTAAATGGCAAAGGGTGCCTTCAAGGCCTCCCAATTTGGCAGTACCGTTGGTCGCATCCGGCCACATTTACTGATAGTGTTAAAAATGTTCCTTTGCAGAGAAAACCTGCAAAGTAGCCCTAGACGCCTGTAGGCAGGCAACTGGTGGTGGTGTGTTGGGGCTTATGGGCGCTCAACATCGAGGTCATCAGCGCCCTGACACTCATTAAAAGGAACGAATGTGGACAGACCTAAGAAAACTAAAGCACACACTCAAAGAAAGCAGGAAAAGAAGAAAAATGCTACATAAGAAAGTAAAACCTAAGGAAAGGGGAAACATAGCAACAAGAATGTCACAGGAAATTGTTATTGGCTGGCCACTTACATAAAACATGGGCGTGCTTGTCACACAGTGAGCAAATTAAAATCCTCTTCCTAAAATCTTTGTAAAAACATTTGACAGGGCACAGAACTTTAAAACTTTAACCACATTCGTCCGAGTGTTGCCTAAAAGAGATGGCAGGTCCGCTGGCAAGTCAGCCGCGACCCGCTGGTCAGAAAATAAAACGCAATCCAATAAAACGTGGCGCACAGTGACCTGGACGCCGCAAGCACCACAAATTGGAGGGTCCTCTCGCCGGAGCAGGAAGCCGTGCGTCATAGGGCTGTGGCCTATTCGAAGCCGAGTGAGGAGAACCTCGTCCCGTCGATTGGGCTGAAAGGAAGTACACCACACACGCGTTGTGGGCTTGACTATACGGAGCTTATTGTCAGTCACTTCCAGCCACTCATCCTCCCACTGGCAATGGGGGGGATGTCAGGTGGTCGCCTGTGTGCAGGTGCATAGGGATACTTCGCAGGTTTTCTCTGTAAAGAAACATTTTTAATGTCCTCACTAAATGTAGATGGGTGCCACCAAAGGTATTGTCAGACTGTGGTGTCTTAGAACGATCCTTTTCCACTATATTTAGTATACGTAAGTGTTTGATCCCTCTGTGATCACGCCACTGGGAGATGTGAAACCGGAGGGCTGGATAAGCATAATCCCCCTTTGCTACTTCCGACCACGTTCAAATTTCGTCGAATGATTTTAAACGATCCATAGTGGTTACAGCCTTCACTTGAGAGGAAAAATTGAGGTCGTGTGATACTCGAAAGGGATGCGATGACATTCGGTGGGTATGCAGCGCCACAGTGTCATTAAACAGTGGACGAAGCGTGTGGGTGTATCAGCATTGTCAAAGGTTGCCAAAGAACGTCGTTCTGTTGCTCACCGCACTGAGAACTATCGTTTCGACTTCGAAATGTGCGGTAATCAATGCCCCAATAAAGGGCCCTGTACGCTACTCCTCAAGTCCTTTCATGTCGATTCTTAGAGCCGCTGTGACTGAAATCTTTTCCTCGGTCACCCATAAGACAACCAAGTCATCTCAACCCTTGGTGTCACCGTTCCAACCTCCATGACAGAGGTCGAAAGAAGGAGTGAAATGTGGGTGGGAGGTGACATGACGACTTTCGGAGCGTGGACATGTCCACGGTGGTGTTGGGCAGAATTGTTACGAAATTTGGTAGCAGTGCCACATCATTAATCCACCTTACGCGTCACATGAGCTTCTGAATTCTGACCTTTTTTCTCTCATGTATCGACAACTATGTGTCTGGAGTACTGTTGAGCCCGAGGATGGCGTTGCAGGGCGACATGCTTTGCGCCATTACGCTAGTAGGTTGTAGGCACTTTTGAGCCAAATTTCAAACATCGCGATGGAAGACAGTTATGTGGCGGTGTGTAGCAGACTGGCATTTTAATTTTCGAATGCTTATTAATCCGCTTTCTTATGAATGGTACCATGAATGTTTGCGTTGTCACTACTTACGCGTATCAGTAAAATACGATCACCTTCATGTGTTTTCCGTGGCAACCAACATTTTTTATGAGGGAAATCACTACATGTGCGCAATATCTGAAGAGCCACAGATATTACAGATGCATTTAATATTTCTTCACGTTAGTGATGTTTTGCAGTGGGTACCACAAAAATTCCTTCTAAATAGATTACGCTTACACTGGATACCTAGCACAAGTGTACGTCTGATTGAAAACTCTTGACCGAACGCAGTATGCTGTCCTGGACAGAGAATCACGAAGTAATTTCAGAAGCGCCTGGGGGCAATACGATTGTCATCATTCTGTTCACATTATGTCTGGATGACTTTTAAGTATAGTTGCAACTCAGACTTTCAGCAGGTTAACAGATGATGTGGTTCCAAAAAATTCAAAATTAGTGTCTTTTGATGTGCCTATCTTGTTCACAAGTATTCCAGTGGAAGACAGTCTTTGTAGTCACTTAATATTAATCCAGAAGAACAGCTGAGCATTGTTAGTACGGTGAAATGTTTTTTAAATCAAAATTATTTATGTTTTCAAGGGGCCTACTGTAAGCAAACAGATGGATTGGCAATGGGCTCACCTTTATAACTCTTACTTGCAGAAATGATCATGGATAAATGGGAGAGGCAAGCATTGGCAAAACATGCTGTGTAGTGATGATATTCTTTGCACGTGGAATGGGCCCATCTCCACAAATTTGAGGAAAATATGAACTAGTAGGTCAGCATGGAGTTAGGGGAACCCGTACTAAATTTTCTGGACATTCGCTTAAAGACAGAAGACAGCAACCATAAATTTAAAATTTTTCAAGAAGACTCGTTCACCGACACATTCATTCCGGCTTCCTCCCAACATCCTACAGCCTATAAACATGCAGCATTCCTCCACATGATCCCCCATCTCCTTTCTATCTCCATGTTCCAAGAATACTTTGACCAGGAACATAATACAATAAAAACAATAGTCGCAAATAATGAATTTGACCCTAACATCAGTGACAAAATTCTAAATAAAAAAATGAGGAAGCAAGCCAGGTCCCTACTGTCCCCAATGAACAGACCAACTGGAAAAGAAATTGTGCAGATTACCTTTTATAGGGAAAACGTCAAAAAGAATGAGTAACATCATGAAGCCAAAGGGTTTCTCTGTGCTTTTCTATGTCCCTCGGGCAATAGGTAGCTGCTTGTTCAACGCAAAAGACAAAGAACCAGCCATGACAAAAACTGGGATTTATAAGATCACACGCCACGAGTGTCCATCTTGCTACAGTGGACAAACCAGGCTTAAAGAACACCATAGAAGCTGGAGATTGAAGAACCCTGACTCAGCCTTTGCGGAATATTGCCTTAACAAAAACCACAAATACATAATAGATGTAGAAGTCTTCCAAACAGAGGAAGAGGGGACAAAACTCAGCCAATTAGAAATTCTAAAAATTAAAAAACAAATATTTATATCCCTACAGCTATTATTCAATGAGCAACCCCAGTTTAATTATTCACCTCTTTTAGACTATATCACTACTCCTAGATAGAAGTAAAACCCTTGGGCTTCAGTCCACGAGTAGGTAAAAAGTCCTAGGCTGATGTTTAGTCATGTTAGCGTAATTGATGAACTGTGTAATTCCATATGTAATTTGTCAAAAAATGGTCAATGAAGTAATTTCAAGTCAAGGATCGATAAATTAAGAAATTGAAGTGTTTGTCTTTGCATTATTATCATGTTTATCTTTGTTTTATCATCTTTGGAATCAGTAATGTACTTGTAAACAGGGGTTGCAACCTGAACTTTATGTTGTGCAGTAACCGTAACAAAATTTGTTAAACAAGGCAAGAAACAGAATTTGTTAGTTAACTTATTATTAATGTGAGAGAATGTAACGTCTTTACGAAACTTAAAAATATGGCAGCCTTTGCCTACAGAATATATTAGCCACATTTTTTTTTTTTGGCAGTTTACTAATACACAGCGTCACCGGTTCAGATCCGGTCCAACCGTCTCTGAATAACAGCCGAGCATAGCACGTTGAAGGCGTGGCGGTGGAACTTCAAGTTCCGTGCCACCCTCCGACGGTGGAAGTACAGAGGGGGGGAGGGGGGGGGGGGTGCAGTAATGCGCCAACTCTATGTTGAAGGAAAAAAGTGGCTGGACGAGAACAGGGCAGTGCTAGTGACTGTAAGAAACGGACAGAAAAACGTGGTCGTATTGGGCCTATCGTCAGTCATAGCCCGAATCCGAGTCCTCCAGGATAGTGAGCGGGACGGAGTGTCGGTGCCAGCGCCCTGGAACTGTAGTGCCGATGGTTTGGAGTCCAGCGATTGTCTAACGGAGGGCGTCCACTTTACTGTATAGCTGGCGAGCCTTACGGCGAAGGGTCGTCTTGAGAAGGACCGTAAGTGTCTTCTCATGCAGAGTGACAGTCCTGGTGAGCGGAGGGGCGTGTAGACTCCACCTGACAACTTTATTCTGTAGGTGCTGGAGCGTCAGCATCCGGGAGTTACTAATCGTGGCCCACGACATAAATTAACATCTATCATTAATACAAGGTGTACCACTCAAACCTCCCTGATTTCAAGGACCAAGGAGAGAAAAACCACAGTAGATACGAGAATGAAAAATGCACCACATTGTAGAGCACCTCAAAGAATTTATATTCCCGCGTCAAAAGTGCCAAACATGGTCGCCAGAGTGCAGCATGGTTGCATGAAGTGAAAATGGCGACTCCACAACAATGCGCGCAAGCGGTAGTGTGGTTGTCAGAAACAAAATCACCGATTACTGTGCAAAGAAATATTCGTCGTGTATATGAATGTGATCCACCTGATGTGAAAACAATTAAGGAATGCTATAGGAAGTTTCTGGCAACAGAAAGTGTTCTGAAACATTCTGGCAGTGCACGTTACGGAGTTTCAGAAGAGACAGTGGAGGACACCAGACAAACGCTTCTCAGAAGGCCACGTCAGTCAATTCGTCAAGAATCTAGGCAACTTGATATACCTCGATCAACATTGCTTCCTGTAGTTCACCAGCGTATTAGTATGTGTTTGTACAATGTGCAAATTCTGCAACATCTGACGCCGAACGACAAACTACGCTGACAACAATTTGCTGCGGATATGCTGCAGTATATTGATATGGATGGCAGCTTCCTGGAAAGATGTTTATTCTCAGATGAGGCAACCTTTCATCTATCAGGAAGGTTTAATAGCCATATTGTTCGGATTTGGGGTTCGCAAAATCCGCAAGTTGTCATTGAACACGTTCGTGATAGCCCTAAACTAAACGTCTGGTGTGGGCTAATGCACGATAGGATTGTTGGACCGTTCTTCTTTTCGAAACAAACAGTGAATGGGTCAGTGTATTTGGACATGTTGGAGCAGTTTGTGTACAAGTCTTGCAACATAACATCATTTTTCAACAAGATGGAGCTCCGCCGCATTGGTCAACGGCTGTTCGCAAGTTCCTGGATAGGAAAATTTCCCAATCGTTGGATCGGACGCGGAGGACCCATTGCCTGGCCAACACGTTAACCCGACATTACGCCGCTTGATTTCTTCATGTGGGGATTCGTGAAGGACCGAGTGTATGCGGCCAAAGTGGACGACATATCACTAATGCGATTGCAACAATAACAGAGGAAATGTTACAAAGAACTTGTCAAGAAATTGCATATAGACTCGATATTCTTCGTGCTACAAGTGGCTCACATGTAGAGGTGTATTGATGATAAATAAATAAATTCTTTGAGATGCTCTAGAATGTGGTGCATTTTTCATTGTCGTATATACTGTTTTTTTTTCTCCTGACTCTTTGAAATCAGGGAGGTTTGAGTGGGACACCCTGTACCGTCAAAAAAGTTATGATGTGACATTTCTTGTGTTGAGATGACTGTATACGCACATTCTGAAAACCAGTAAATAATAAAATCCCTACAGGCAACATATTGCAAAACTTTTTGTAGGCTATTTGTAGCAAATGGAAATAAAAATCCGTCTAATTTATTCATTCACGACTTGTTATTAAAGCTGAATCTATGAAACCAAACTCCACGTCTTCTTCCCCATTTAACTTAACTGTAAATTTTCTTTTGTGCATCTCAAACAAATTAAACAACCAAGCGAAATAAATAAATGCCATACCTCATAAATTTATACATCATAATTTTCTGTCAAGGAATAGAATTGATAACGGAAACCAGGCACTCTCATATAATTACCCTCAGCACAAGAGAAATACATTCCTCACTAAAAAATAAATACATCGTCAAATTTGTCCGCGGAGCAGCATGTATGGTGAATCACGGTGAACGTGCCAAAATAGTTGGACAACACGCAATGGCGAATTACAAATTTCTTCAACCTGGTTTGTACGAGGGGTATTCATTTTTTCAAGGTCCGATCGATCATGAACTGGAAACCACCATAAAATCAAAAATAATGTATTTGCAACGCTTCCAGCTAGTTATCTATGCAGTTGTCGTTCTGACCCAGACATTTGTCACAGCGTTGTACCAGCTTTCCAATACCCCCGTCACAGAAGGCAGCCTCTTGTGTTTTCCTCCAGTTCTCTACGTCAGTCTGCAGCTCGTTGTCTGGACCAAAATCTTCATAGCTAGCGGTTCCTGTGAGCTCAGAGATGAAAATCAGAGAGAACCAAGTCCGGACTGTATGGTGGATTATCAAACATTTCACATCGAAAACGCTGTAGGAACGTCTTTGTTACAACTGCAGTGTGCAGCAGAGCATTGTTGCGAAGAAGAACAGTGCCAGATGACAACATTCCTCTTCGTCTGTTCTGAACTGCCTTTCGCAGACAACTTTCTCGAATCGCCTGATCCAGTCACTGAATAAGATCATCTAATGAAACTCTTTCTTCCATTACTGCTTCATGAAAACTGTATGTCTTGATTCAAAGTTTCAGCACCGTTTCCGAACTTTGCAGTCACGCATGACAGTTGCTTTATGTGGTCTACATGCAATAAGTCGAAACTTCTCAACATACCCTTCACACTTGGCGGGAGACTCTTATTGTTTTAGGCATCTCAATGTGTGCATTTGCGCTCAGAACTGAAAAGTGGGACTTGACGCTACCGATAGGCATACTAGGGACACTGCGCAACACATCGGCGCAAAACTTCATCGGATTTTCACTGCGTTTCTACTTTCACGACCGATCGGACCATATATATATATATATATATATATATATATATATATATATATATATATATATATAGGGTGAGTCACCTAACGTTACCGCTGGATATATTTCGTAAACCACATCAAATACTGACGAACCGATTCCACAGACCGAACGTGAGGAAAGGGGCTAGTGTAATTGTTTAATACAAACCATGCAAAAATGCACGGAAGTATGTTTTTTAACACAAACCTACGTTTTTTTAAATGGAACCACGTTAGTTTTGCTAGCACATCTGAACATATAAACAAATAAGTAATCAATGCCGTTTGTTGCATTTTAAAATGTTAATTACATCCAGACATTGTAACCTAAAGTTGGCGCTTGAGTACCACTCCTCCGCTGTTCGAGCGTGTGTATCGGAGAGCACTGCAACATACATCGCGTTTCTACAGAATGATCTGCCAACGTTGCTCGAAAATGTCCCACTGGAAACGCGTCGCCGTATGTGGTATCAGCATGATGGTGCACCTGCACATTCCGCAATTAACACTAGGCTGACCCTTGACAGGATGTTCGACGGGCGTTTCATAGGACGTGGAGGACGCATTAATTGGGCAGCCCGTTCTCCTGATCTTACACCTCTGGACTTCTTTCTGCGGCGTACGTTAAAGGAGAATGTGTACCGTGGTGTGCCTACAACCCCACAGGATATGAAACAACGTATTGTGGCAGCCTGCGGCGACATTACACCAGATGTATTGCGGCGTGTACGACATTCATTACGCCAGAGATTGCAATTGGGTGCAGCAAATGATGGCCATCACATTGAACATCTATTGGTCTGATATGTCGGGACACACTCCATTCCACTCCGTAATTGAAAACGGAAACCACGTGTGTACGTGTACCTCACCCCTCATGGTAATGTACATGTGCGTCAGTGAAAAAGACCAATATAAAGGTGTTAGCATGTGGACGTAATGTGCTGTTCCAGTCTCTTCTGTACCTAAGGTCCATCACCGTTCCCTTTGGATCCCTACGTAATTCGGTGTTCTCCGTTCACACGATCGAACAGCGGAGGAGTGGTACTCATGCGTCAACTTCAGGTGACAATATCTCCGGATGTAATTAACATTTTACAATGCAACAAACGGCACTGATTACGTATTTGTTTATATGTTCAGATGTGCTAACAAAACTAACGGGGTTCTATTTAAAAAAACGTAGGTTTGTGTTAAAAAACATACTTCCGTGCATTTTTGTATGGTTTGTATTAAATAATTACACTAGCCCCTCTCCTCACGTTCGGTCTGTGGAATCGGTTCGTCAGTATTTGATGTGGTTTACGAAATATATCCAGCGGTAACGTTAGGTGACTCACTACTGGCCATTAAAATTGCTACACCAAGAAGAAATGCAGATGATAAATGGGTATTCATTGGACAAATTTATGATACTAGAACTGACATGTGATTACATTTTCACACAATTTGGGTGCATAGATCCTAAGGAATCAGCACCCAGAACAACCACCTCTGGCCGTAATAACGGCCTTTATACGCCTGGTCATTGGGTCAAACAGAGCTTGGAAGGCGTGTACAGGCACAGCTGCCCATGCAGCTTCAACACGATACCACAGTTCATCATGAGTAGTGACTGGCGTATTGTGACGAGCCAGTTGTCGGCCACCATTGACCAGACGTTTTCAATTGGTGAGAGATATGGAGAATGTGCTGGTCAGGGCAGCAGTCGAACATTTTCTGTATCCAGAAAGGCCCGTACAGGACCTTCAACATGCGGTCGTACATTATCCTGCTAAAATGTAGGGTTTCGTAGGAATCGAATGAATGGTAGAGTCACGGGTCGAAACACATCTGAAATGTAAGGCCACTGTTCAAAGTGCCGTCAGTGCGAACAAGAGGTGACCGAGACGTGTAACCAATGGCACCCCATACCGTCACGCCGGGTGATACGCCAGTATGGCGATGACGAATACACGTTTTCAATTTGCGTTCACCGCGATGTCGCCCAACGCGGATGCAACCATCCAGAACCTGGATTCATCCGAAAAAATGACGTTTTGCCATTCGTGCACCCAGGTTCGTCGTTGAGTATACCATCGCAGGCGCTCCTGTGATGCAGCGTCAAGGGTATCCGCAGCCATGGTCTCCGAGCTGATAGTCCATGCTGCTGCAAACGTCGTCCAGCTGTTCGTGCAGATGGTTGTGTCTTGCAAACGTCCCCATCTGTTGACTCAGGGATCGAGACGTGGTTGCACGATCCGTTACAGCCACGCGGATAAGATGCCTGTCATCTCGTCTGCTAGTGATACGAGGCCGCTGGGATCCAGCACGGCGTTCCGTATTACCCTCCTGAACCCACCGATTCCATATTCTGCTAACAGTCATTGGATCTCGACCAACGCGAGCAGCAATGTCGCGATACGATAAACCGCAATCGCGGTAGGCTACAATCCGACCTTTATCAAAGTCGGAAACGTGTTGGTACGCATTTCGCCTCCTTACACGAGGCATCACAACAACGTTTCACCAGGCAACGCCGGTCAACTGCTGTTTGTGTATGAGAAATCGGTCGGAAACTTTCCTCATGTCAGCACGTTGTAGGTGTCGCCACCGGCGCCAACCTTGGGTGAATGCTCTGCAAAGCTAATCATTTGCATATCACAACATCTTCTTCCTGTCTGTTAAATTTCACGTCAGTAGCACGTCATCTTCATGGTGTACCAATTTTAATATAAAGGTCTCAAGAGCAAATTTTCCAGAACGTCATGATATCAAAGAGGTACAGTAGCCTTCACTGTTTGCTCCCTGTTCTCCGTTGGTAATTTAATGCGGGCGGGACAGAGCGTCTGTGTCGTCCTTGTGCGTACGGTCCCGCCCTTGGTGTGTCCTAGACGGCGCGGATGTGGAGATGTGGCGCCGGCAGCCAGGGCCACGCCCGCTGTGGAGGCGGGCACCGCCAGCTGACGGGCTCATAACTCGCACCGCGGCGAGTTCTGGGCGTTGTTTTAGCGAGTGCCGCCCTTGACCCAGTAGCCGCGCCGCGCTCGGTGCCACCAGCCACGCAGGCGCGACGCCGTGACGTAACGGCCGCCGGGACAGCCCCACGCGGCCGGCAGGCTCCACTCGGCTGCTGTCCTCCCTGGACCTCCAGGGACAACCAGGAGGAGCTGGGTGTCCACTCACAATTCCTGTCCCATTATCGTAAGCTAATTTATGCGCTGAAATCCATGCATATTATTAGGTTGCTGCATGGGTTCGAAGCGATCTTGGTTTGCATGATAGTATTCCGACTGCTGTGGGTTTATTTATCGATTCTCATTTTTTATTTCTAGTTCACTATTGCTACCTAAGTTTACATATTGTTATTTAGTCATTTGGAGATACAGAATAGAGTCGTGTACGCTAAAAAATGGAGTCCCAAGTAGGAAAACGGAACGTTTCAGACGTATTCTTATGTCTGAGTTCAAAGAGGGGTGACAGCAGCGGAGGCAACCAGAAGCACTTACGCCGTGTATGGGGATAATGCTATTGGACAGAGCACGGCAAGAAAATGGTTTTATCGTTTCAAGGAGGTTCGTTTTGACATTAGTGATTCTTCACGTTCAGGAAGATCTTCTGAGTTTGATGAAGATAGTTTAAACGCGTTAATTCACAATCATCCATATCAAAGTACCCGAGACCTGGCGAATATGATGAATTGCGATCATTCCATTATCGTGCGACATTTGCTTTATGCCAAAATCACAAAAATCAGTGACTGGCCATACGTGCATCTCTCCTAGCTTATCATAAATTGACTGTAAACAACACTGACCATTCCTCTCCTGTGTCGTTGCTAGCGACCAGATATTGTGTTTTTATACTAATATCAGGAAGAGAAATGAATCGCTTAGTCCAAACTAAGTAGCAACTTCGTACAAAGACCGACACACATTCGCAAAACATAATAATATACATCTGCTGGAACAGAGACGGTTAGCTGTGCTACGAATTGCTTCCCCGAGGTATAACCATCACTGCTGACGTTTATTGTCAACAAATGAGGCGTTTTGCAGACGCAATCCAAGAACAGCGACCAGAAAAGGAGCGTGAAGCGCAGCTGCTGCACGATAATGCCCGCTCTCATTCTGCTAGAATGACAAAAATCGCGCCGGCCAGAGTGGCCGAGCGGTTGTAGGCGCTACAGTCTGGAGCCGCGCGACCGCTACGGTCACAGGTTCGAATCCTGCCTCGGGCATGGATGTGTGTGATGTCCTTAGGTTAGTTAGGTTTAAGTAGTTCTAAGTTCTAGGGGACTGATGACTTCAGAAGTTAAGTCCCATAGTGCTCAGAGCCATTTCAACCATTTTTTTTTGACAAAAAACGCTATGCAGGAATTGGGTTGGTAAGTCACTCCGCACTCACCTTAGTCACCTGATCTCACCTCCTCTGATTTGCATCTTTCCCGCTCTCTAACGGACAACTTTCGAGAAACTTCCTTTCCAGATGAAAATGCGCTCCGAATATGGCTCGACGAGTTCTTAGCCGCGTAACCACGTGATTTACACACACTCTGAATAAAAAAGTTACCCCAGTGTCGGCAAACTGGTGTAAATAGTGAAGGAGAATATGTCGTTAATGACTTAAGTCCGTCTTGCATGTATCTTTTGTGTTTTTTAAACTTCTAGAAAAACTCTTCAAAATACGCACCAACCTAAGATAGAAATAGATGTAGACACGTATCAATGTATGTATGCATGTATGTTCCACATCTCCTAAACCACTCTACTGGTTTCGACCAGTCTTGGTACACGCATCACTCACTGTCTGAAAATAATCGCTGTGGCGGTTAGAACGATCCACCCGTCAAAACGGTGGGGGTGGGAGTGGAAAAATGTGTACCCGACTATGCGCGAATGGTCATACTTTATTTGTCCAGTATTTGAGAATGAGAGCACTTTGTCACTTGCTACATAGTTAATACTTAATTTCAAACGTTTAAGGAACTTTCTTCCCCGGCCGGAAAAAGTTTACCGCTTACTGCATTTTCGCTGTTCGTGCAGTAAAGCTGCCGCTTGAAGCTTTGATTTTAATTTATTACTTGTTTACTACTACATGTATTCCCGACACATTTTTCAGATAGTATTCACGTACACCACCGAATCTACTAGCAAAATTGTATCATTGTACGACATGTAGTTCAGCCATATGATATGCCTAAAAGTCTCCTGTATCATTCATAAAGTTTTAATTTATTAGTTCTTTACTACTAACTCTATTTATAACACATTTCGTAGACAGTAGCTACATATTGGACGTACTGCAAAATTATATCATTGTACAACACGTACTTCATGAGGTATAAACATTGAGCTTTACGTAAATAAAACTACAGCGCGTAATTCATGTGAGATATACGTGAAATATGAGTACAAATATGTGTGGAACATGTTAAATATATATGTAAAATATATCTGAATTATGTATTTAACATGTGTGTACGAACGAAAAGCTATGGTTAAAAATTCATCCTAAGCGCTTCGAAACTTGCCAATCAAATTTAGTACAGCATTAGTTACGATTTGGAAAGAACCACAAAAGCCTCATATTGGGGTGGATGTGATAACGTGGAGACAGTGGAAGGAGATGAAAAGCCAGAGAGGGGGAAGGGGGATTGGCACATATAGGGGGAGGAGGAGATGGACAGAGAGTGGGGATAGTGGAAATAGACAGAGACAGGGGAGAGGAAAGAAGACGAGATGGATAGATGCAGAGGGGAGGAAGAGATGGGAAGAGAGAGGGCGCGGAGAAGTTGGACAGAGAGGCGAGAAGGAAAGGGAGAGAGAAAAGGAGGAAGAGTTGGACAGAAGGAGGAGGAAGGAGAAGGTAAACAGCGGGAACGGGAGGAGCAGATGAGTAGGAGGATGGGGGACAAGGCGAGAGGTGCAAGAATAGGTAAAGAGGGAGAGGGGTGGGAGGATATGGTATGAAAGAAAGGGAGCAGGAGGAGATGGGACTAGATGATGGGAGGAGGTGATGAACAGAGGGGGAAGGAGCAGATGGACAGAAAAATGAAGAAGCAGATGGACAAAAAGTGGGATAGTAACAGATGGACAGAGAGAGAAGGGAAGGGGACTTGGAGGGCGATGAGGAGGGGGACAAAGGGGGAAGGAGCAAATGGACAGAGGGACACCAGCAGATGGACAGAGGAGGATGAGCAGATGACGAGAGAGGGCTGGTAAGATATGGACAGAGAAAGATCCAGGATCAGATGGACAGAGAGTGGTAGGAGGTGAAGGAAATGGACAGAGAGAGGGGATGGAGTAAACGGACAGGTAGAGGGAGAACGAGGAGGTGGACAGAGAGAAGGTGAAAGAGAAGATGGACTAATAGAAAACGGGAATAAATACATACCCAGGCAACGCTAGGTACTCAGTTAGTTTAAATAAAGCAGACTCTGGCCATAAGGATGGCCTTCAGTGTCTTTATTGCATCACCGATTTCGGGGCGATCTGCACCATCTTCATTTGCAAATGGTTCAAATGGCTCTGAGCACTATGGGACTTAACTTCTGAGGTCATCAGTCCCATAGAGCTGAGAAGCACTTAAACCTAACTAACCTAAGGACATCACACACATCCACGCCCGAGGCAGGATTCGAACCTGCGACCGTAGCGGTCGCGCGGTTCTAGACTGTAGCGCCTAGAACCGCTCGGCCACCTCGTCCGGCTGCATTTGCACCTTGTGAATATATGCATGTCATGGATGTTAGGTGTAACTTTCTCGGGATGACATGTTGGCGTCATCACCGATCAGCAATACGTGCAACAGACCTCTGCCTGCAATACCGCACGAAACTGACACTTCAGCGGTTGTCAGTAATTGCTGATCGTTAATAACAGCAAGCGGTGATGAAGTTATACCTAACATCGATTAGATATACATATACGAGGTGTATCATAAGATGGTGCTGGTAATCACGAAACTGCTACTGCAACAAAGAAATTAAAAGACATCCTTTCAGCAAGAGGCTATTTGTAATTTCAGCTTATCACACGACAGTATTTAAGCGTTCTATCACAATGGAAAGTTCAAATAACATTTACTTCTTCTTTTTTTTTTTTGGAGGAAGGTTGTTTATCTGCCTAGTTTGAGGCGGTTGCCACATCTTCTCCTGGGACAATATTTTCACCTCATAGTAGCACCTCCACCAAGCGTCCTTAAATATTAGTTGGATATATTCCTATCTCTATTTTTTTTTCCTACGGTTATACCATTTACGACTATCTAAAGCACCATGGCGTTTGCTCCATTATGTCTTAACACATATCCTGTCGTCCTGTACCATCTTCTTGTCACTGTTCTCCATATGCACCTTCCCTCAGCGATTCTGCAGCATACTCGAAACATTACGCCAAGGCTGTTTCCACTACGCTGCAGAAGTGTCGCTGGAAAGCACTTATACATTCTTCATACAGCCCCAGTCTCTCCCCATGCGATTTCCATATTTTAGGAGCCATGAAGAAAGAAATTCGTGGTTGTCGATTTGCTTCGGTCGACTAGGTGCATAACTGGGTACAGTCATGGTCTCGTAGAAAACTGAAAACATTTTTCTCTACGGGTACTGACAGTCTTGTCTCACAGTGGGGTAAATGTATTAACAGTTACGGCGATTATTTTCGAAACAATAAATAGTAGTTTAGCCACTTTTTTCATGTCTCGTTTTCATTTGGCTGCCCCTCTTACAACGAATGCGACTTGTTGTTTCTTGTCTTCCACTCATTATCAAGCGCGACGTCAGAAGTGCTCTCTGATATCATTACCTTTCCTAGAGCCAAACTGTTTATCATGTAATAGATCCGGAGTTTTCTTTTGCATACGTCTTTATGATGGGCTGTTAAAAGATTCTGCGATCTGCCCATACTGTCTATAGGATCCTGTGGATAATATTTATTTGTCGGACGACGGATATTGATGTAAATATGCAAAATTATCTGGTCTGATAGGCCAGATGGTGAGTCACATCGTCATCTAGTCCGCGCGACGGATAAAGGACCATTGTTAGAGTACACTGGTCAGACTGATTGAGGGAATTAGGTGAATTACCATGGTCGATAAGGCAAGTGTTGGCTGGTCCTCAATCTCCACTGCGCAGTGGTAGCAGCCTTCGCAGTAGTTGCAGAGGCAACCTGCATGATGGACTGATTTCGCCTTGTAACGTTAGCCAACGTTCCTTTGGTACGTTGGTACTAAGAACCGCCGAAACAAATAGAAAACTACACCCTTTATTTTTCAGTAGAGGAAGCAGCTCTACTGTATCATTAATTGATGATGGCATACTCATGGGTAACTCATATGTAGGTAAAATAATCACCCCCCTCTCGGATGTTCTGGCAGGGGCTATTCAGGAGGATGTCGTCATCAGGAAACAAAAAATTTGCATCCTACGAGTCGGAGAGTGGGGTGTTAGATTCCTTGATCGGGTAAGGGGTGGAAGATTGCAAAACTTATAAAGACGAATTGATAGGTAGAAGTTAGATATAGTGGGAACTGCCAACAACTCAGACGTCTTGCAAACTCAGTCCATCAGCAAAACCAGAAAAACAGCGCGAAGTGCAGCTACTGCACGATAACACCTGCCCTCATTTTGATAGACTGACAGAATGAGCTGTAAAGGAATTGAGTGGTAGGAACATCACGACTTCTGGTTACGTGAGTACAGGGTTAGAAATACAAAATCAAATAGGGATAAAGCATTAGTACGTCTGATAATAAGAAAATGGGAATGCAGATAAGCTACCTTGAACAGAGTAATGAACACATTACAGTAGCCAAGATGGACACGAAGCCAACACCCAACACAGTAGCACAAGTTACATTCCAACTAGCTCAGCAGATGACGAAGAGCCTGAAAGAATGGGTGATGAGATAATAGAAATTATTCAGTTAGTTAAGGCAGAGGAAAATTTAATTTTGGTGAGGGATTGGAATTCAATTGTAAGAAACGAAAAGAAAAAAAAATGGTAGGAGAATATGACGTGGAGGCAAGGAATGAAAGAAGAATAAGCCTGGTAAAATTTTGCACAGGTCATTATTTAATCGTTACTATCACTTGGTAAGGAATCATGCATTGAGGTTGTATACGTGGGAGGGACCTAGGGAGACTGGTAGGTCTTAAATGACTCTGAGCACTATGGGACTTAACTTCTAAGGTCATCAGTCCCCTAGAACTTAGAACTACTTAAACCTAACGAACCTAAGGACATCACACACATCCATGCCCGAGGCAGGATTCGAACCTGCGACCGTAGCGGTCGCGCGGCTCCAGACTGTAGCGCCTAGAACCGCTCGGCCACCCCGGCCGGCTGTAGGTCTCAGATTGGTTATGTAATGGTAAGGCAAAGATTTCGAAACCAGATTTTAAACTGACATTTCCAGGGGCAGAAGTTACTCTGGTTATGAACTGTAAGTTAAAACGTCAGAATCTGCAAAAAGTTAGGAAATTAAAGAGACGAAACCGCGATAAATTCAAGCAACCATGGTGCCTAGAGGCTTCCAGCTCGAGCGTTAGGTAACCTTTGTCTGAAACAGGGGAATGGAATTCAGTAGAAGACGAATGGTAGCTTTGAGAGATGAAGTAGGGAAGTTAGCAGAGGATGAAATAGGAAAAAAATATAAGGCTTAGCAAAAATCCTTGGATAACATAGGAAGTATTGAGTTTAACTGAAAGGAATTGGGAACGTAAAAACAAAGTAAGTGACGCAGGTGAAAAGAAATACACACATCTAAAAATGAGCTTGACAAAAAGAGCAAAATGGCTAAGCAGGAATGGATAGAAGACAAAAACAAAGCTGTAGAAGCTTGTAATACTAAAGGAAAGTTGGATACCGTCTATGAGAGGATTAAAAAGATCTTTAGAAGAAAGGGAAGCAACGGTATGAATATTAAGAACTCAGATGGCAAGGAATTACCAAGCAAGGAAGGGAAAGCTGAAAGGCGGAAGGAGTGCGTAGAGGAACATTAGAAGGGAAATGTACATGAAGACACTATTATAAGAAGAGAAAAAAGATGCAGATGGAGATGAAATGGGAGATATGATACTGCGAAAACAATTTGACAGAACACTAAAAGATCTAAGTCGAAATACTGCTCCTGAAATAGACGACATTTTCTCGGTTAAATGACATCCCCGAGAGAGCCAGTCATGACAAAACTGTTCCACCTGGTGTTCAGGATTCACGAGACACGTGAATTATACTCAGACTTCAAGAAGACTCCAAAAATTCCAATTCTAACCAAGTAGTTGTTGATAAATGTGAATATTACCGAACAATCATTTCACTAAGTCATGAATGCAAAATGCTGACACAAATTATTTACAGAAGAATGGAAAAACTGGTCGAAGCTGACATCGGAGAAGATCACTGTGGATTCCGGTGAAATTTACGAACATACGAGGGAGTAACAATTCTACGTCTTGCTTATTGTACCAGAGAACTAAAAAATTTCATTTATTCTACTCTGAGGTAGCGTGTTTACTGAAATTGTGTGTCTTTGTCTTTCGGTTATACATTTCCATCTGTTCGAGGAATAGGTTTGTGTAAATGGCGTTTCAATCCGGCTAATAACTCTTTCACTTCATTGTATCGGTCCGCTCGTTGTTGCCCGTTTCATTTTCCTGCCTTCCTCATACTCCGAGTCCCTCTACTGTGCGTGACGTGATGAATATTGCGCAACGACTCAGTATTGTCATCTCACTGCCTCTCCTGTCTCCACCGCTAATACCTCTTTTTTGGTCCGTATAATAGCTTTTTCCACAATGGTTCGACGCCCCGATTTCCTGGTTGAAAAAGCTTTTTTAATTTTTTGTACAGGTGACTGTATTTCAGGTATTATTTTGTTTAATAACCTGTTACGTTTACATGCTAATGTACGGAGGCGAGGGTAAAAAGCAAACACTATACAGCTATATGTTTCTGTTGTATATATCTCTCGCAGTCTCCATACAAAAACTTTACGAATTGCGGAATTCGGATACGACACAATTGTTCAGGTAAATTTCTGTACATGTCGACCAATTAATGACTTTATTACATGATCACACAACGTAGGCTTTCACGACTAGTAGTAACTTCACTTAAAACTTCCGGCCCGACAGGCTGTGGTCGATATGTAAAACTTTCTCCTAAGTCTTCTGAGAATGTCTCCCGCAGACGGAGACGAATCGTTAGGGAAAGTTTTACGTATCGACCATGGCCTGTCGACTCAGAAGTTTTCAGCGAAGTTTCTTTACATGTTTGTGGTTCACATTCGCGAGACCTCACCACGATACGGAATGTATCAGTAAGTACCTGTGAGCTCATTTAAAGTTTATAATGCATGGATAAGTCTAGAGCAGACCTTCAAAACTAACGGTGAATATCAAATACGGATATTGATGATTGAGACATTTTGTAACATTGGACAGAAGATATTGCAGCAGAGCAATCGCCAATTAAGTGCAGGACAGCAATAACCGAATACCATCCAGGACCATCACCTCGGTATGGGGTGTACAGGACACTGCACAGGACGCAGATATTAGCGCAAGCTCATGAACACCGGAGTTTAAAGCTCGAAGCAGTGGAAACAATTAGTTGGCTAATGAGACGGTGCTTGTTGGAAGCCGCTGGCCGTCAATGCCAATATACGTATACATCCACGCCAGGAGTTGTGATGAGCAGACGTTAATGCAAGTGGTGGACGTATGGGGGATGTGCACATGGGCTGTAATGAATCCCGTGACGAGTTAATCATATCTCTTGCCGAGAAAGATACAGAAACCTACGAAATGTCTCTGTAGAGTCGCTTCGCCGGCCGCGGTGGCCGAGTGGTTCTAGTCACTTCAGTCCGGAACCGTGCGACTGCTATGGTCGCAGGTTCGAATCCTGCCTCGGGCATGGATGCGTGTGATGTTCTTAGGTTAGTTTGGTTTAAGTAGTTCTAAGTTCTAGGGGACTGATGACCTCAGATGTTAGGTCGCATGCTGCTCAGAGCCATTTGAACCTTTTTTAAAATTTTTTAAAAATTTTTTTGAGAGTCACTTCATGAGACTGTTGTTCATTTTTGTTTCTGTTTAAGCCTCATTCTGTGCATCGCTTGTGTGTAGTACAGTTTTATTTACTCCCAGAAGGACTGAGGAGGAAAATTCGGTGTTTATCTGACGCTGAATGCAAGCAACTTGCGCTTCACATCAGTATCTCAGTACTTTACGTCATCCCTTTATTTTCCATGTGTAATGCAGACCCATATTTATCGTGTCCTTCCTTTACCTATCTTGTGAGTGTTACAATGTCAGTGAACCGGTGTTTTTATGTGTCTGTTTGGGTTTGTCTTGTGTTTGTTAGTTGAGTTACTTCTCGTCTGCTGGGAGCGCGGGATAACCAGCTTTGAGCGGAGCGGCAGTCAGCTGCTGGGTGCTGGTGAGTGTGATTCATTGCTCTTAAGTAAGCGTTTTGCTACCAGTTTCGATATAGGCCGTAGTTTTACCCGCGGTCTTTACGCATTAAGTCGTTAATATTTAAGTTCTACAGCATAAATGAAGTGTTCCGATTACTTCTTCGGGAAGCGCTACGCACTGCTTATGATAAGCAATGCTTGAGTTTATGATTTAGCAGTGGTCGGAGTTTTCTTTGTTTCTTTGCAACATCGTGGTGTGGAGTGCGCTCCAAGGAATACGGTTAGGCTGAGTAGAATGCTTTTAATCTTTTGTGAATGTGAGAGTAATTGCGTCTTCATGTGTGTGCGATATTTCTTTCCATTTATTGTACTTTTCTTTCACTTGTTCTATTGCCTGCTTTGTTCTCGTGTTGCCCGACGTTCTCTTTACTCCCTGAGTCTTCCACTCCGTTTCGCATATCAATACTAGTTTAATTGTGCCGGCTGAATTCATTGAGCTATCGTGTTTTGTGTTTTGTGGAAACTTCTAGTAACTGTCTTTGTTTAGCGGCAACCACGCTTTCTTTGCACCATTGGGGTCTTCTTTCTTGTTGGCTTTGTTATCAATTCGCGGTGATTCACGATTTATTCGTTATTGTCGGCGTGTTCCCTTATCGATTCTGTACATTCCGTGATTTTCATTTATTTTTATTTGGCACTGTTAGATGTGTGAATCAGTCCGCCATGTGATCAGTTCGGTTCTTTCTATATTGTGTGCTCGAATTTTCATATCGTGTATTTATCTACATGTTTCAGTAGCTATAAACATCTTTGCGGTTAGTGCTTGGTAATCGTGGTGGTTTGTTCCTCTGAACTTCTTTTTCGTGCGATCTCGACTGTACAATTGAAGTCGTGTGTTTCCTGTTACTTTTCTTCTCTTTTCCCTCACATAAACATAGTTAAATTATGCAACGTAATTTTATATTATGAAAGAAAATTAATTTATTCCACGTTCAGGCAGCAGTTAAGGATATTGATAGGATGTCCACTCATAATTCTTTGTGGCTATCATTGAATAAATGTGTTTAGGGGAAACTCATATCGTGTGTCTTGTTACCTTGTTCACAGCTCATTAAAAAGCTATCCGATTTGGAAGATTATTCTTATAATGCCTTTGTACTTTTAAATATTAATCTGGTTCTACGTGCTACACACATGGCTAGTGACATCAAAGAAATATTCCCAGAGAGAGGAAGTGTATAGCGCTACTGTGTCGAGTTTACAAGTCATTGATTTATTATTGGACTTTATTTAACAATATTACGTACACTGTTTTTTATGTAGTTCACTTCAGTTGAAATTTTATTATCTTTTCTTTTGATCACGTACTCTGGTAATTTCCAGTTCAGTCTTTTCTCGTATATTAGTAAGGGCTTGGGCTGCTGGCGACCCTGTAATTTGATTGAACAGTTGTGCCTGGATGGTGACTTAACTACTTAATGCGCACAAATGCCAATGCGCATGCAGACTGGTACTTGACATGCGTCTATTCAGCGAAGTATCAATAGTAAGCTACAGACGTGTAGCTTATATCTACTGTCAGAGCATTTGCACACAGCTGTTTGCTTCACGGATTGTTTATTCCTTCAGCAAGTTAATGAACCACCTCTTAGTTTGCGAATTGTGTTAAAATTTCCATGTAGGACTTTCCCCCCTCCGTCCCCATAGTCCTGTCTCTTAGCATCAATCCTAATAAACAACCAGATACGCGCACCTTCGATCCCGTTTTGACCAGTCTCCGGAGTTGATGTCGGTTGAGCATTCATTTATAGCATAGCTGCCCAGAGCTGTCGGAGTCTGATGGATTTCATACCGTGGTGCGTCGGTACCGTCTGCAGAATGTAAGGAATAACAGGGCCGCTAACGATACCAGACAGGTGTCTCTGATTCAGTTGCTCGATGGTCTATTCCAACCACTGGCTAATAATTTGGAAGAAATATATTTTGCTTATATCTTCTGTTTTCTTTATGATATCATTCACCTAACGTTTTAGACAACACTTGTATGCCCATCACGGCCTGTTGTAAGCAACAAATAAGAGAAATTTACACACAGAAATTGTCTAGATCATAAAGTTTTTGCTATTCCTTGCTACGCGTTTCAGGCACAGACATCATGAGATCATTAGAAGAACCTGGAACTTGCACTATGAGCAAGAGATCGTGTTGGTTCACCTTGAACAGTTGCAGTTCTGCTTGTTACTGGATCGACAAGTCTTCGGAAGGTTCCCAGCGGTATGTGGCTCCAGATATGAACGCAAAGGTCAAACAATTCCCGTAAATTACGGGCCGATGGTTTGTGTTTGCGAAGCTGGTGCCCGATAGTGTTCCAGATGTGTTCGGTCGGGTTTAGATCAGACGAAACTTCAACGTGAGAGCCATCATGTTCCTAAAACCACTATAGCACCATTCTGGCTTTGAGACACGAACAGTTATTCTACTGGGGGATGCCATCGCTGTCGAGGAGTGCATCAGCTGTGAAGGGTTGCAGGCAGGCCGGAATAATGTTCACGTAGCCCACACCTGTCGTGGTGCCTTCAATTACTGCCACAGGTCCGACGGAAGCCCTGGTGAACGCGGCGCCCCCTCCCCTCCCCTTCATCCGTTGCATAATTTTGCGCTCTCCGAATTGCATCTCTGGCGCGGTGTATGTTACGAGCGAACGTTTGCCTGGACGACGGTGTATGCGGACACGACCATCGAGCTATTGTTACAAGAAATGTGATTTAACCGACCAGGCGACGCGTTTCCATTAATCCATGGTCTAATCGCGATTATCCTGTGCACACTGCAGTCGTAATTCAAGCTGTCGTTGGGTCAACTTAGAAACATTTTTGTGTCACCCACTGCGGAGACTCGTGTTGTACACTAATTAGTGCCTCACCAGTATTGCACTCTGTGGTCAGATCTACCACAAATCGCCGCCCATCCTGTTTACAGAGTGGGCCAGTCCCCGACATTCCTCTTACGTGGTGAGGTCTCGACGAACAATAACTTGTCTCCTACTCGTGGTTTCACCATCCTTCAAGCACGTTCCACACGTCGGGTCCACGACCGTATCAAGCCAGCAGCTGACCAAGGTCTCCATTTCCGAGGAGCTCGTTCCCAGGTAACGGGCCGTAACAATTTGTCTTCTGTCAAAGTCGTTCATGTCGGTGGACTTACCCACTTGTCACCCATATCGACGCTAGAATTCCAAGGGGCAGTCAAACGATAACTGAACACCCGTCACACCGGGACCTTGAAATGGTTCCATTCAAAAGCAGTCACCACACACATTAAGACATTTATCTCACTGGGAGACGAGACGATTTATTTCTGTTACGTAGAACGCGATCGGGTGCTGACGGATCCTCAAAAATTCACCCACTCTTGCACTTCCTCGTCCGATTGAAACTGACGTCCGCGCCCTTCAGCTCTCCAAACATGTGAAAATCACATGGTGAAATACCCAGGCTGAAAGAAGGATATTGCAGTGTTTCTCAACCAAATCGCTGAAGTGTTGCGTTCATCCAGTTGGCAGAGGGGTGGGGGGTTGTGGGAGTTGGGGGGTGGGCACGCACTATCGTGCAACGGGATGATTCCGTCAAACAGCATTCCGACAGCCTAAGGGCAAACGACAAAGCCAACAGTGGAAACACAACACATCCCCCAACAAAGAAATCCAAAGCTGTTCGTAGAATTTCCGGTAAGGTCTGGATGAACTTCTACTACTTCGACTGCAGGGGCCCTCTGTCGAGTTCCTCGAGCGTGGAACCACAGTCAATACGCAACGCTATGAAGACACTTATCAGAAACTGCGATGCGCCATTAAATTAAAAAGCTCAGGAATGCTGTCGCACAGAATCAATCTGTTGTACGGTGGGTACAGATTATCAAATTTTATCTCATCAATGTTATATATTGTACAATATTAACAGCCGTACTACATATTATAGGTCTACCATAAATTATAGGCGTACACTACAATTTTCTCACAGTGTATTCTATCTTTATTTAAGGTTTTAATTTGATCTAATGACAGCTATGGCCGAAACGCATAATAAGAAAGAATATATTGTCATCTAAAGGAACTGATAAATGATCGTTATCATTCACGATGACCTCCTAGTGTATGTAGTGAAACAAATACAGAGTTAAATAAATAAATTAAAAGATACAGACACTTTTCCAAAGAGCGGATAATAAACCAAAAAATACAACTTTTTTTGATTAGTGAAAACAGACTCTTTCTCCACACGAAGTATTTGTCTTTGTATCTGCACCACTCACTTCTGCTGTAAATATTGCGTTTATCAGTTGGATTTCCAATTTAAACCATGTTCTTTGGTCTTCTGGTTTGCCTCTCTCCCGAATGCTATGATCCCAAGAGGATAATGCTATAAATTAACTTGAGCAGTGAAACAAAACGACGTAAGAAGCAAAACAATACAAGACATAAAATTATTTTTAAACAACAGTAATGCGCTTATACAAATTCGAAAGACCTGGGAGCGTGTGGAGAGCTGACAAGGTCGCGTGCCACTTGCCATGAAATGAGCGTCGTCAGCGTGAAATGCCAGGATTCTCTGGGCGTGAGCAGTGTTCGGGAATGTCATTAGTAATGAAACAGCGGACACGGGTCGCCAGCTGGCAACTGGCAGGGGGTAGGGAGCGGAAGGCGTGAGACAGCGCCGACCCCACCAGCTGGCGCCTCCAGACCGCATGCTGGGGGGTGGGGGGGGGGTGGGGGGGGTGCTCTGGCGCCAGGCTTACAGTAACTCGCTTACTGGCACTTCCCAATTCTTACTCCCCTCACCTCACCTCGTCGACTCCAATCATAAGTAGATTTACACCAATCCAGCCTTTTTTTTCTATGCAGATTAGCGTAACACTAGTTCATACTCCACCTGAAACGAAAAATTTAATACTAGCTGAATACGGCGTTGCCAGAGTATGTATTTTCTTCTATTAGTCCATCTTCTGCTGCCTCTCTGCTTGTCTGTCTCTTCCTTCCTCCTCTCTCTGTCGATCTTCTCTCTCTGCCCATCTCTCCTCCCTCCTCTCTCTGTCCATCTCTTCCTATCTCCTCTCTCTGTGCATGTCCTCCTGCCCATCTCTGTACCCAACTGTTGCCCCCTCTCTCTGTTCATCTTTTCCTTTCCCCCTCTGTCCATCTGCTCCTTCCCCCCATGTCCATCTCCTCCGCCTCCCTCTAATACCGTTTATTCCTCTCCTTGCTCTTTTTATTTCATCTTCTCCTCTTCCTCTCACTGTCCATCTCCTCAATCCCCTCTCTGCTGCTTGTCTCCCCCTTTTCTCTCCACATTATCACTCCCTCCCAAATAGGAGGCAGGTGGGTCTCACCCCAACAGAATTTATTTCCAAATCGTAACTAATAAGTCTACAAAATTTGACTGAAATTGTTCTGGGGGTTTAGGATGAGAATTTTACCCATTAGTTTACCCGCATACGCATATGCCAAACGTATTTGTCATATGTTTAACTTACTTTACTTCACACTTACCTGAACACATATTTCATCTGCATGTCTAACGAATTCCGCCCTGCTGTTTCATTTTCACCCCGTTCAATGTTTATGACGTCATATATCATGACCTAGGTGATGTATATTGACGCAATCTTTCTGGTGCATTCAGTGGTATATGTGAAAATTGTCTGTAAAATTTGTCACAAATACTGATAGTAATAAAGAAATAATCGATTAAAACGTTATGATTCATGTGGCAGTTTTAATGCATGAAGAGCGGAAATGTAGTACGCGATAAACTTTTCTCCTTTCAGCGTTTTCTGGGGTTGTCACTGAATAAAAGTTTCGTGGAAGTTTGAAATTATGTGGCAAATCTGTTGCAAGTCATTACGTGCTCTCATTCTCAAAGACTGTATGGATATAGAATGGGTACTCGTACGTAGTGAGCTACACTGCTTTTTGACCTGCACACTCACCAATAGGTAGGTGGATTTTAGCCCCCCCCCCTCCCCCTTCCCCAACGATTCTTTCCAGACAGTAAGCGATATGGTACCAAATTGGGTGAATTCCATCCTGTGGTTTAGGAGGATATGTAGAACGTATATACATACATACAATTTTATAATATCTGTGGATTTTACTGACTACATGTTATCTGAAGACACGCAATTAAAACCGTTCATGTAGCTTCATGATGGAGAGCCCTCTACAAATACAGCGTCAGGAACGACTTGAGCTGATTCCAAGTAGCTTCTATAGGGTGCCCATAAGGCCAATAACACACAAAAATGAGAGATGCTGAAGGAAATACTCTAGTACAAATAATAAGTATATACCAAATAAGTTGGCAACATTTATGTATTTTTGGATCTTACCCATGTTTCGATACCGCTAATGGTATCTTCTTAAGAAGGACAACATGTTTCATGCAACATGAACTACCGCCCTCCAGTCACACACAGAAAACTAGTTCGACGTTTGTGTGCTCCATAACCATACTTGTTTCAATCTTACAGTTTTAAAGGCTTTTAACCATATTACATGTTATATTTTGACTAAAGTTCAGTCTTGATCACGTCATGTATGTTTTAATGATACAGGTAACCGGTTTCGGTTCTTTCTACAAAACCATCATCAGACCTGTGGATAAATTTTAAGAAATACTAGATACCAATCTTTAAATAAGATGAAAGTGTCTAATAATGTCAAAATTTAACAAGATAAAATAAGATTAATTATACCCATGGCTCCTTAGGATGGTAGGCGGAGCTCTCCTTGCTGCTACGCAGTCAACTGATGGTTATGAGTGCTGAGCATGAGCTTAAATATGCAGAGGCTCCGCCTACTTCCTGTCACACTACTTCACAACTGCCAATCAGCGTTCATAATATGACGCCATCGTCAAAGTATAAAAGCATCTACTCTTTTGTTTTTTAAAAATATAAGACTAGTTATACCCATGGCAAAAGCAATGTATGTAAAATATGCTGCACAACATTAAAAAAAAATTATTAAATTGACATTATTACAAAAGCTATTAGATCGATGATTTAAAAAAAAATAAAAATAAAAAAAAAAAAATTTTTTTTCAGTAGTCTCATCAGTTATTCAGGTATACATAATGTGGAACGTACTCTTGGCTGCTACCCTACTGCTATAAAGAATATTGCTATAAAAACTACAGTTAAAGTAAGACGATTCTACAGCATCCAACAAAGATGCAATTGTGATGTAGGCGACTCGGTATAATCGATATATACCACAACGCCAAGGACTTTCACATCTTTGATGTAACTGGCACTGTAATAGTATTAAGGTTGCCCATAGAGGGCACAACTGTTACAATTGGCAGTTGTGAAGTAGTGTGACAGGAAGTAGGCGGAGCCTCTGCATATTTAAGCTCATGCTCAGCACTCATAACCATCAGTTGACTGCGTAGCAGCAAGGAGAGCTCCGCCTACCATCCTAAGGAGCCATGGGTATAATTAATCTTATTTTATCTTGTTAAATTTTGAGATTATTAGACACTTTCATCTTATTTAAAGATTGGTTTCTAGTATTTCTTAAAATTTATCCACAGGTCTGATGATGGTTTTGTAGAAAGAACCGAAACCGGTTACCTGTATCATTAAAACATACATGACGTGATCAAGACTGAACTTTAGCCAAAATATAACAATTAATTGATCACTGATTTCCAAAAATATTTACCAAAATTGTACATATTACCTGTATCTGACTTTAGTCCCTTAGCTCATGATGGATATGACATTTCTTACGGAATGTGATCCAAGTAATCCTTGTTCTCCTGAAAAAGATACCCTTAGCGGTATGGAAACCTGCGTCAAATCAAAAAATAGGTAAACTTTGGCAACTGACTGGTTGTATACCTCATTAATTGGAAACCTACTCACGGTTGTTTTTAACGACCATGTTCAATAATGTGAAACTCGTAGTACAATTAAATTACTCACCAAAAGAAATGCAGAAATTGATTGTAGGGGATGCAGCGGCCGTGTAAAATTTATGTGGTGCTAATAAGTAACGATGGGCCCATGGATTAGGTGTTGCATCTTTGATTAGCAATCACGTCCTGGGTCCCAGGTTCGAACCCAGCCAGAGCTATGAATAAATATCATCAGTGAAGGTGGGCGTAATTACCGGTATAGGGTAATCCTTCTTTCCCCCAGCGGCCATATCAAAGAGGGCGGAGGGGCAACCGCTTAACTCGGGTTGGAATATTGCCGCTAAAATGCAGAAGAATCAACTATGATCAACGACATTAGGATGCATAGGGCAATCGCAACCACTGCATTAAGATGTATCCATAGGACATGTGGCCTGCAGTTGAAAAAGTGTCATGATGATTTCTCCATTGGCAAAAGATTCCATATGAGTCCTCCATTCGAACCACCGGCAATGGAATGCCAAGACTGAAGTAACTATGAGAAAATGATCGAATAACAAACGAAAGAATAACATTCTACAAGTCGGAGAGTGGAATGTCAGAAGTTTGAACGTATTAGAAAAGCTAGGAAATCTCAAAAGTGAAATACAAAGTCTCATTTTAGATGTAGTAGACGGGGGGTCAATATGATGAAATGAAAATAAGATAAGGGTTTCTGAAGAGACGATTATAGTTTCACATCAACAGCAGCAAAAAATTCTACAGAGAAAGCAGAATTCGTTATGAATAAGAAGGTGGGGCAGAGAGGTAGGAGTTACTGTGACCAGTTCAGTGGCAGGGTTGTTCTCATTAGACTCGACAGCAAACCAACTCCAATAAAAATAGTTTAGGTATACATGCCGCTGTCACAGACGTAATACAAGAAGAGGGTATTGTACGGCCAGTTCAGTATGCAAAACGAGACGATAATCTAATACTAATGGGAGATTGGAACGTGATAGCAGCAGAAGGATCACCAGAAAGAGTTACGCAAGAGTATAGGTTTCCTGTTAGGAATTATGGAAGAGAGAGACTAATTCACTTCTGCAGTAGATTTCAGCTAGTAATAGCGAATTCACTGTTCAAAAAATCTCAAGTTCAACAAGTATACTCAGAAAAGGTTTCGAGATACGGGAAGTTCCAGCTGGATTAGTCATGGCCAGGCAAAGAATCCGAAATCAGATACTGGATTGTAAGGCGTACACAGGAGCATACATTGACTTAGATCACAATTTAGTAACGACGAGGAGTAGATTGAAGCTTAAGAGAATCGTCAGAAAGAATCATTATGCAAAGAAGAGGGATACTGAAGTTCTGATAAATGATAATATGCGTTTAAATTTCTCTGAGGCTGTAGATACTGCAATAGTAAACGGTCATATATTGACGACGTAATGACCTGTACATTGTTACCCTTAAGTCGTAAGGAGCCATCAACGCCACTCCAAGAGAAGAAATCAGGGACACAGGGCAGAGAGCGGACTAAAGTGGTAGCGTTTAGGTTACCGGAGCTAAACAGTAACACTAAAACACTGCAAATGATGCTCTGGGCAGCTGTCCCAGGGAAGAAGTTTCACTTCAGAGAATTAACTGATAACTCCATGCACCGCCTAGACGCTGCTGTAAGGCACCACGGTAGAAGATGGCCACAAAAAGGCACATCTTAGCTGTAGCAGTCCCCACTAACAAAAGGATGGGGGTGGGACTAAGTGACGTGAAACACTGTTGTTGCTGGCCATAATAGGAGTGACTTTTAGCTTTCACCTGAACGCTGTTGCTACCAAACTAGAAGTTTATTAATGTAAAGTCCAGAAGCATCCCTACCTAACGAGCAGGAGAAGCCACGCGGGATTAGCCGAGCGGTCTCAGGCGCTGCAGTCATGGACAGTGCGGCTGGTCCCGGCGGAGGTACGAGTCCTCCCTCGGGCATGGATGTGTGTGTTTGTCCTTAGGATAATGTAGGTTAAGTAGTGTGTAAGCTTAGGGACTGATGACCTTAGCAGTTAAGTCCCATAAGATTTCACACACATTTGAACATTTTTTTAGCATGAGAAGGGGAGGAATTTAAATATGATTGGCCAGGGGCATCCTGGAGGTGCAGAGCGACTGGTCAGATTGACAGCAGCTTGTCAAGTGCCGGTGGACTGGCGGATCGACTACAGGAAGGGAGAAATCACGCGCCGCTACGATTCTTTAAAAACCTATATTTTGTATTCTCAGTCGGGGCTCGTGGTCAGCCTCGGTAAGCTCTGACATGTCTGTTTTTCTCACTTCGAGTTCGGCTCTCACGTTTGTACATAACATGCTTCTGGTGTTCGCTACTTCTGTTAGGACTCACCCCCTTGGATTCATTCGGGAGGACGACGGTTCAATCCCGTCTCCGGCCATCCTGATTTAGGTTTTCCGTGATTTCCCTAATTCGTTTCAGACAAATGCCGGGATGGTTCCTTTAAAAGGGCACGGCTGATTTCCTTCCCAATCCTTCCCTAACCCGAGCTTGCGCTCCGTCTCTAATGACCTCGTTGTCGACGGGACGTTAAACACTAACCACCACCACCACCACCACCTTGGATTCAGATCCTGACTTCTGTTGTGCAACCAACTGCCTCCTTTGCGTTTTATAACGTTTGCAGTTACCCTTCAGTGTAGTAGTTACCCTGGTAGCTAATAAATAATGTTAATCAAACGCTTGAACTCCGTGAGTCTCTTGCTACAAGCATCCAGTCGATCCCCAAAAGCCGGCCGGAGTGGCTAAGCGGTTCTAGGCGCTACACTCTGAAACCGCGTGACCGCTACGGTCGCAGGTTCGAATCCTGCCTCGGGCATGGATGTGCATGATGTCCTTAGGTTAGTTAGGTTTACGTAGTTCTAAGTTCTAGGGGACTGATGACCTCAGAAATTAAGTACCATAGTGCTCAGAGCCATTTGAACCATTTGGTCCCCAAAATCCGCTCGTCTTCTAGGTACCCTGTGACAGTGTTTGGAGCTTCACTGGAAACTTGTGTCTCTGCGTTTGCTCCTCTCCGCTCGGAAATCGCAAACTGTCCTCAGACCCCCTGTCTTCTCTCTATCCTGTGTTAGGACACGACAGAATCCCACATCAGGCAGTCCAGTTAAGAAGAATGGTCGTCTCCAAAAAGGGTAATCACTGAAGTTGCACGAGAAAAAAGTATAAGGAAGGTCGTTGCGAGGAATTCTTGGGTAACCAAGGCGAGAAAAGGAAGTACAAAGATGTCCAGGGAAATTCAAGAAAACAGTAACTTAGAAATGAACAGTAACCGCAGAAAAGCCAAGGCAAAATGGATGCAGAGAAAATGCAAAAAATCGAAAATGAATGGTCGCCGGAAGTAATTGTTGAAAATACAGGAAAGTAAAAACAAGTTTCAATTAAATTAAAAGCACTGAAGTCAATATTGTGAGTGCGCCGTCCGGTGTGACCGTGCGGTTCTAGGCGCTGCAGTCTGGAACCGCGCGACCGCTACGGTCGCAGGTTCGAATCCTGCCTCGGGCATGGATGTGCGTGATGTCCTTAGGTTAGTTAGATTTAAGTAGTTCTAAGTTCTAGGGGACTCTTCGTGACAGAGGAAAAAATAAGAGGCGATATGGCACACATATGGGAGTCAGAATTAGAGTTTAATAGAACTTTGGAAGACTTGGAACCAAATAAAGCAGAATGGATAGGTAACAGTCCTTCGAAATTTCCCCAGTCATTTGTCTATAGGCGTTGGTGTGTCTAGAGACATGTCAGATACCTCACCTACTTGATTCTGAACTAGGGTAGATAAGAGCGAGAACCGTTTCAGAATCGGCTTAACGGCTCATACATGCAAGCTGCTCACAAAAATAACACACAGAAGAATGGAAAAGAAAACTTAGGATCTCTTGATGACTGACAGCTAATTAAAGGAAGACTTAAGACAAATCAAGAAACGTACATAGGATTTATCGACGTAGAAAAAGCATACGACAATGTAAAAAGGTGTAAGATGTCTAAAATTTTGAGGAAAATTGGATTATGGTACAGGGAAAGACAGGTAATATACAAAATGTACAAGGATCAAGAGGGAAAAATAAGAGAACAAAGTGCTCGGATTATAAAGGGTGTAAGACAAGGATGCAGTCTTTCGTCCACACTGTTCAGCCTATAGATCGAAGAACAAGTGACGAAAACAAAAGAAAGGTTTCAGTGTGAGTTTGAAATTCATATGAAAGGATATCAGTAATAAAATTCACTGATGATATTTTTATCCTCAGTACAAGTGAAGGAGAATTACAAGATCTGCTAAATGAAATGAACGGTCAAATGAGTACATATTATGGATTAAGAGTTAACAGAAAGAAAATGGTTCAAATGGCTCTGAGCACTATGGGACTTAACATCGATGGTCATCAGTCCCCTAGAGCTTAGAACTACTTAAACCTAACTAACCTAAGGACAGCACACAACACCCAGCCATCACAAGACAGAGAAAATCCCTGACCCCGCCGGGAATCGAACCCGGGCGAGAGTAAACAGAACAAAGACGAAAGTAGTGCGGAGTAGTACACATAAGACTAGCAATGAATTTAACATCAAAATTGACGTCCACGTAGTAGATGAAGCGAAGGAATTCTGTTACCTTGGGAGCAAAACAATCGATGGGGGAAGAAGCAAGTGGGCCATAAAAAGGAGACTGGCACAGGCAAAGAGGGCGTTTCTTGGCAAAAAAAAAGTCTAGGAACATAAAACGTCTGCTGTAATTTGAAGAAAAAAATTCTAAGAATGTACGTTTCGAGCACAACATTGTATCGAAGTGAATCGTGGATTGTTGGGAAACCGGAAAACAAGAGAATTGAAGCATTTGGGATATGGTGCTATAGAAAAATGTTAAACATTAGATGGACTGATAAAATAAGAAACGAAGAGATTCTCCACGCAGGCGGCAAGAAGTGGCCATGTAGGATAGATTGACAAGACCTTATCACTCTTGTCTGAACAACATGACAGAAGCACCCGCTCCCATCAAGCAAAACCTTTTCTGTCCCACACCATCCTTCAGCCACTTTTTTGAAGTTATTCTCAGTAGCAGGAATCCGACTCTGGAACAACCTCCCGCTAATACAGAGAAGTGAATAACATGTCCAGCTTCAGAAGACAGTTAGTGACATATCTACTAAAGCAACAATAATTATTACTATTGTCCGTGTACAAACGCGTTACCCTTGTACGTCCCAATACCCAGTATTCTTAGGTGATGTAGTTTCCTTAAATTTTCTTTCTCCAGAACTCGCTATATCAGAAAACACGTATTTTGTACACCTGTTAATTATTCTTATAACTGCCACTATCATTATTGTTATTATTACTATTATTGTTACTATTACCACTATTAGTAGCAGCGACTGCGGTAATACAAGTGCTGCCAGTATTACTTAATAGTATAATTTACTCACATAGCCACTTCAGGCACTCAGATCATTTTCACACTAGTTGTAATATCGAAATTGTTATTTCTTAGGTAACTAAGACGAAAAATAAGTACGGTATGTTTGAAACCGTGGTCCGATGTGAGAAAAGGGCTGATGGTCCTAATGAGTTCGGGTTGAACAAATAAATAACTAGATGGAACATGTGGTAGGACGTGTAGTAAGATGTCAGGGAATAACTTCCACGGTACTGGAGGGAGCGGCAGAAGACAAAAACTGTAGGAGAAGACAAAGAGCGGAGTGGATGCAAGAGTTTCTCGGAGATGAAGAGGTTGACACAGGAGAGCAATACGTGGCGGAATGTATCAGTAATGGGGAAATTAGAGATTAAAGCTTATACGAAGGTTTGGTGAGAGTTGTTGTTCTCACCCACCATTCACTAATTATTTCTTTGTCTATAGCAAATAACAGTGGTATTAAATGTTCCGTTTATCATAGACCGTAAAGCAGTTTACTATCTCTTGCGAAGTAGACAGTAGGAATGAGGTCTCCTAACGCGGAAAGACAGGAAACAACGCCACGTCTTCCGATACTGTGCTTGCTAAACGTTGCATTAAGATGGCTGCAGTATTCGATATAGCATTGAAGTGGTGTTCCGTTCTGATGGAACCACACCATCTTATGGCCCGACAAGGGCACGTCCTCCAATAGAGGACAGTTGCTGATTCACAGCACGGTGTGTCACGGTCAGTTCACTAGCAATACATGGGGATAAAAGCAAATGAGTTACCAAATACAACAAACCAACGACATTCCCAGCACGCATTTAAGCGAACATCAATGACGCTGTCATCTCGTTCATATCGAGTGTTCTGCCTGTGGTCCGCGACTTCCCAACACGATATTTCGAGGCCGTAACTCGACGTCTTCATCGGGTGTTCCCTGTCTCGGGGAACTACGGATGAAGCATTGGGTTACAGCGTCGATTTACAGGGTGTTACAAAAAGGTACGGCCAAACTTTCAGGAAACATTCCTCGGACACAAATAAAGAAAATAATGTTATGTGGACATGTGTCCGGAAATGCTTACTTTCCATGTTAGAGCTCATTTTACTACTTGTCTTCAAATCACATTAATCATGGAATGGAAACACACAGTAACAAAACGTACCAGCGTGGTTCAAACACTTTGTTACAGGAAATGTTCAAAATGTCCTCCGTTAGCGAGGATACATGCATCCACCTTCCGTCGCATGGAATCCCAGATGCGCTGATGCAGGCCTGGAGAATGGCGTATTGTATCACAGCCGTCCACAATACGAGCACGATTAGTCTCTACATTTGGTACCGGGGTTGCGTAGACAAGAGCTTTCAAATGCCCCCATAAATGAAAGTCAAGAGGGTTGAGGTCAGGAGAGCGTGGAGGCCATGGAATTGGTCCGCCTCTACCAATCCATCGGTCACCGAATCTGTTGTTGAGAAGCGTACGAACACTTCAACTGAAATGTGCAGGAGCTCCATAGTGCATGAATGACATGTTGTGTCGTACTTGTAAAGGCACATGTTGTAGCAGCACAGGTAGAGTATCCCGTATGATATCATGATAACGTGCTCCATTGAGCGTAGGTGGAAGAACATGGGCCCCAATCGAGACATCACCAACAATGCCTGCCCAAACGTTCACAGAAAATCTGTGTTGATGACGTGATTGCACAATTGCGTGCGGATTCTCGTCAGCCCACAAATGCTGATTGTGAAAATTTACAATTTGATCACGTTGGAATGAAGCCTCATCCGTAAAGAGAACATTTGCACTGAAATGAGGATTGACATATTGTTGGATGAACCATTCGCAGAAGTGTACCCGTGGAGGCCAATCAGCTGCTGATAGTGCCTGCACACGCTGTACATGGTACGGAAACAACTGGTTCTCCCGTAGCACTCTCCATACAGTGACGTGGTCAACGTTACCTTGTACAGCAGCAACCTCTCTGACGCTGACATTAGGGTTATCGTCAACTGCACGAAGAATTGCCTCGTCCATTGCAGGTGTCCTCGTCGTTCTAGGTCTTCCCAAGTCGCGAGTCATAGGCCGGAATGTTCCGTGCTCCCTAAGACGCCGATCAATTGCTTCGAACGTCTTCCTGTCGGGATACCTTCGTTCTGGAAATCGGTCTCGATACAAACGTACCGCGCCACGCCTAATGCCCCGTGCTAATCCATACATCAAATGGGCATCTGCCAACTCCGCATTTGTAAACATTGCACTGGCTGCAAAACCAAGTTCGTGATGAACACTAACCTGTTGATGCTACGTACTGATGTGCTTGATGCTAGTACTGTAGAGCAATGAGTCGCATGTCAACACAAGCACCGAAGTCAACATTACCTTCCTTCAATTGGTCCAACTGGCGGTGAATCGAGGGAGTACAGTACGTACTGACGAAACTAAAATGAGCTCTAACATGGAATTTAAGCGTTTCCGGACACATGTCCACAAAACATCTTTTCTTTATTTGTGTGTGAGGAATGTTTCCTGAAAGTTTGGCCGTACGTTTTTGTAACACCGTGTATAGTATTTGGAAGACGCTTGCCCGCGGCAGAACATTCGATCTGAACGAATCACAACGAATCGCCGGGATATTCTAAGAGATTACATCAGTGACGCTGCTTTAAAATGCTCTGCAGCGAATTATTTCTCTTTGATTTATTGTTAGCACGTTTTTGTAGAATCGTATCGGTGAAACGAGTAGATGGAATGAAGTTTAATGCTGATAGCTGTACTTATCGAGACTCTTGTGCGGACTTCCTGCCAAGTAGGGCAGTTACTCACTGACTGGCGCGTTCCCCTCATAAAACGAAGTGACGAGGAGGCTGCACGCCGTGGCGGCGCGCGTGATGGGATTAGCCAAGTGGGACGGGGACGAGGTGAGGAATGCGCTGGAGCGCAGAAGACAGGCGGGGCTGAGACGCGAGCCGAGGCGAGGCTGCCTCATTAGGGGGGACGCGAAAGGCGGCTCGCTGCCGGACAGCTGGGTCGGCCTTTCAAAGGCGTCGCCAGCAGCCTTTTACAGCCGCGGCGGCCGCTCAGTAGCTCGCCGGCTCGAGTGCGTTACCTAATGACAACAAAAAGAGAAAGACCCTCAGCAGGCGCTCTGGTGACAGTATACGGTCTCCAAATGTATGTATTCCTCGTTTAATAATGCTCTGCGTAGAGATTTAGTACGTTTCTCTTCTTAGAGGAGAAACTGAAGGCAATAATTCTTTGAGGAAGGAAGATTCCTAAGATTCCTAGATGCTATAAAATGAAGGGAAGGGAATTAAGCATTTAATGCCTCATCGTCTCTCTAAAGCATAAAATACTCAAAATACTAAAATAAACCGATGTTTAGGTCGAGGTGCAGCGGCTTTCCTCAGTTTTTGCCGTGAGAGAGGCAGTTACAACTTGGTCGAGATGTCGTTTGTACTGCTCCTCGGTGGTGGCGTGTCTGCTAAATTTTATTTACTGCCCTAGCGCCGCGCGGGATTAGCCGAGCGGTCTGAGGTGCTACAGTCATGGACTGTGCGGCTGGTCACGGCGGAGGTTCGAGTCCTCCCTCGGGCATGGGTGTGTGTGTTTGTCCTTAGGATAATTTAGGTTAAGAAGTGTGTAAGCTTAGGGACTGATGACCTTAGCAGTTAAGTCCCATACGATTTCACACACATTTGAACTACGCTAGCCAACAACACCTGCTAAAGCGATTACTATTTATCAGTGTGTCATACCTGGGTGGGATGGCACTGATACACAGAGATGAGAAGTGTATTAAAACGCGTAGCGACACCATACAGTTGCGCAACGCCGTGTACTATATCAGCTATCTGCAAGTAGTTGTGAGGATGGAAAGTTTAACCAAATGGCTACCACTCGCACAATAACTACCGCCAAAGATGCAACTGGGCCACCACTAGTACAAACGGGTTCTGGTTTTATCGGCTAGTGTTAGCTCCCGATTGAAAATTTTCGTTAACGCATCTGACTATCGCAATATTTTACAGGTTTGATCAGCAAGCTAACACCAAAAGTAATCTACTAGTCGATGGAATCAAGCAGAAACTACAAGTCTGATTAGGATGCGCTACTTAAGTCAATTAAACCCAACTCACTGCGACGTGCCACACTTCACAGCAACGTGATCGGAAACCTCGCTTACGTAACCCAACACTCGAACGCTGATACCTTGGATTTATCTTATCTTTTTCCCAGCTTGAAAACTATCCAACGTGGAATTTAAGCGTCCCTTTTAATAGAACCCCACTGAAGCAATCAATCTAGACTGAACTTTCTTAGCTACCAGTTTAATTTTCGTAAGAGCACGCCAGCGATATAATTTTACGTGTTGACTGAGCGTTGCTAATCAGAGATTATTAATCCAGTACAGTCACTGCACTGCAGCTCTGTCCTTTCTTATTTCTTTTTAAAAACACACACAATGGATAATGCTATTTGCACTCTATCAATGATAATTGTTTATGCTTCAACCTTCATAGTTTATTAATTCCCCATAACTTAACTTTTCCACTTTTTATCACTTAAACAGTCAGACAAAAACATCTTTCATATACTTTAAGCCGAACTTTCCCTGATTATCGTAACAAACTCTCAGTGTGACTTATCTTTCACTTTAATATTCTTTGTCCTGCTTGTGCTTCACCGTTCTGATTCACTGCGTAATCTTTAACCTTTTCATTTTTTGAGATTCGAAGATTCTGTTATCGTATTTTAAAATTACGTTATATGGGGTGAAATGATAACACGAGAAATGAATTTTTCCTTTATCATGCACAGGACCTGAGCATCATTTTATTTAGCCATTTGCTTAATTTTCAATGTCTCCACAAAGTTTCGTCAGGCGTGAGTTCTGGTGGTAAACTACTTCCCCACTAAGCGGAAGCTAGTAAAAAAAAGAAACAAAAAACCTAAGCGTCACCGCCACTTTAAAGTATCATTAATATTCACTCAAATCAAAGCAAATCTCTCCCTCTTCAGGCGTTGACATACGCGGGCCCTCTATACCAAATTTAAAACACTCAGCACTCACAATTTCAAAGAGACAATTATCGTGCTCTACTCAGTTAATAGGTCTTGGTTCTGTCAGTTTCGTCGGATGGAAAATTACTATTACACCAATTCACGCGTGTCACTAAGTATCTAACACATATTGGTTCTCCCGTTTACATTAATCAAACTAGGACCTCCGTTCTCACAATAATTACAAGACAATCACAGGCCGCACTTCAATTTGAGAGTTCTTTCAGCCGGGGATTCTATTACCTTAGGACTTCCCCACAATTTCAACCAATACAGTCGCACACTCATGCCAAAGCTTTAGCAAATCCTTATTACAGAAGCGGTAACGGCACGTGTACCTTTGTGCTTACCCTTATATCAATCACTCACAAAGTCTTCGCGTGAAGGCGATACAAAATACACACAATCAAGACTGAAAAGAACCTCCCCTTAGCACGAGATACGGAACGCCTGATTGCGAGTAACTCCGAGGTTAGCTCGGCCAAACTTTACGCTATCACTAATCACATGAAAACGCGAGAAAAACCAATCTCTTAGCGTGTCTCACAACGAGTTACTCTTTTAAAGCAATCTCCAAATATCATCGCACATCCCACTACCACGGGTTCAACCAATAACTTTAGAACCCCAAATCCGACATTAAATCTCTCGAGCGCCAACTCCAAATAGGCTTACACTTCCCGAGTGTCACGAGCTGACTGACGTTATCCCGTGACCTCAATGTTGACTAACTCCCCGATGTCTCAAATGTAATTCTCTACACGAGATCTCAACGGTAACTCCTCTTGAAACAAGGGACAAAACCAAGAACCAGAATTTTTGAACAAACAAACATGTCACGTTAATTGTCTCTTTTTCACAACTTTCGTTCCTCTTCAATAGCGGCCAGCTGCGCATCTGTCGATATCTTTGCCGCGCGCCACGCTGCTGCTATCGTCGCCGTTGTGTGACATCTCTGGCCGCGACAGGCTACGCTGCATACGCTCTTTCTACAACATAATTTTGACAACATTTTCAGAAGCAAATACAAATAAAATTAACAACCTCTTGTTTATATCGAAATTGACACTTTGATAATAAGTTGAGGCGACTTACGTAGGTAATGCCACATACGTATACCACTCACACTACTTTTCAATTTTGGGGCATTACACGTTCTATTTTTTTATTTAATTTTATTAGATGATAAGGCAATACACGCGGAAGGATATTAATGATACTGGCACCGGCCACGCAAACGTACGTGTTTATTAAACACCGAGGAAACAAAAGTCATGGGATTCTACTTAATATCGTGTCGGACCTTCTTTCGCCCGGCGTAGTGTAGCAACTCGACGTGACGTGGACTGCAGAAATACTGAGCCACGCCGCCTCTATAGTCGTCCGTAACTGCGAAAGCGTTGCCGGCGCAGGATTTTGTGCACGAACTGATCTCTTGATTATGTCCAATGTTCCATGGGATTCATGTCGGGCGATCTGGGTCGTCAAATCATTAGCTCAAACTGTCCAGAACGTTATTCAAACCAGTCACGAACAATTGCGGCCCGGTGACGTGACATTGTTGTCTGGGAGCATGAAGTCCATGAATGGCTGCAAATGGTCTCCATGTAGCTGAACATAGCAGTTTCCAGCCAATGAACAGTTCAGTTGCACCAGAGGTTCCAGTCCATTCCATGTGAACACAGCCCACACCATGAAAGTGTTGTTAATAAAAATTCTCTATTTAAAGTAGACTGAACTGCATGTGACTGCTTTAGTCTTTAATAAAACTTGCATCTGACTGCGTATTTAACTGAACTGAACTTTATCTGACTGCATGAAAATATTGTTGGAAAATTAATACTCAAAATACACATCTGACTGCATGAAAGTTTAGTGGTAAAAATAAATGAAAGTCACCAAACTGCATCTGACTGCGTCTGTGGACTTAGCTCGTGCACTCCTTCCCGTTTAGCCGATAATAAAACATATATTCAACTCAGCCGTAGTGCAATGCATAAAATTGTCATTCTAGATAACTTTACTCATTTTGGCCCTGTTTGTTACTTAATAAAAATTCTGTCCTGATCTGAGTAATTTGACAACTGTGCAATGGCATATAGATTATTTTACTCTGATAAATGAAATTATTAGCTTTACTCATGAGAACTTGACTTTAATGTACCTTTTGGTTCAATGCAATCACAGGATGTGGAGAACGACGTAAGGTGTGAGATGAAACTCTCATTTTATCTAAAAAATATTTATTCTTCAAACTTTTAAGGCACATGTGAAAAACTAAAAAAACTTCTATAGCATGGATTTACGAGAAAGTTTCACAAAACGCTTCTTACATCAACAATGGGATTTCTATCTAGCTTTTAGACATTATTTAACCAAAGAAAACCTATTTTATTAATTGTTCTTTCTAGCTTCCCCAGGTATGTGCCGAGTTTCGCTCAATATATAGCTTATTATGTGCGTAGCGCCAATTCTTACTTTGATGCTGTCACGACCCGGCTGCCTCCTGCAGGCATCTAGCTCCGACTCGAAACACGTCTGCTGTCTTTGCGCATCTCCTCACCACTACTCAAACTTTTACCGCGTGCACCTAGCTCTGTTAGCTGTCAAAGATCTTACTACTCGAAGATGTACTACTCGTCCAACCTTGCGGTTGGGAACTATCGACATTTTTCACTGGCTCTATCCTGATCGAATCTCAGCACATACCTTTCAACCATTATGGAGCCAGCACCAGCTTACACGGTGCCTTGTTGACAACTTTGATCCATGGCTTCGTGGGGTCTGCGCAACAGTCGAGCACTGCCATCAGTTCTTTTCAACTGAAATCGGGAGTCATCTGACCAGGCCACTGGTTTCCAGTCGTCTATGGTCCAACTGATATGGTCATTAGCCCAAGAGAGGAGCTGCAGGTGATGTCGTGCTGTTGGCAAATGCACTCGCGTACGTAGTCTGTTGCTATAGCCCATTAACATCATATTTCGCAGCACCTTCCTAACGGATACGCTCGTCGTACGTTCCACATTGATTTCTGCGGTTATTTCACGCAGTGTTGTTTGTCTGTTAGCACTGACAACTCTACAAAACGCCGCTGTCCTCTGTCGTTAAGTGAAGGCCGTCGGCAACTGCGTTGTCCGTGGTAAGAGGTAGTGCCTGAAATTTTGCATTCTAGGCATACTCTTGACACTGTGGATCCCGCAATATTGAATTCCCTAACTATTTCCGAAATGGAATGTCCCATGCGTTTAGGTCCAACTACCATTCCGCATTCAGAGTCTGTTAATTCCCGTCGTGCGGTCAAAATCACGTCGGAAACCATGTCACAGGAATCACCTGAGTACAAATAACAGCTCTGCAAGAGCACTGCCCTTTTATAACTCCTGTACACGACACGACCGACATCTGTCTCTGTACATATCGCTATCCCATGACTTTTGTGACCTCAGTGTATATTAGCTATACATCCGTGCTTCATAATGAAAGTTAAAGATGGACCTTTGTATCCTGCCGCTTTTTAGAGTTCCGTAACTCAACTCGCAAAAACGGATCACATATAGGGTCACTTTGCCAATAAATTTATAAATAAAACCTATCGAAAGAAGCAAAGCAATTGCATACGTTTCCAATAAGAAATCTGAAAATCCGTATACCCTAGCCAAGAAAATTCAGTATTATTTTTTATTAGTAAAGATATGATTGCGGTGCTTAATTCTGTCACTGACGTAAACTTGTGAAAATACTTCCGTCACAGACCTAAGGAAACTAACATCGCCGTCTATTGGTTCTTTGGTGTCAAGGTAAACATCGAAACAACTACGCTAAGAATGCTCCTAGAACTTTAAATTTCGATAGTTTTCTCCGTCATCTGATTTTGATGAAATGAAGCCCGTAAGTTACCGCAAGCTACGCTCAAGTTTCCTGTGAAAGCCTCATGAAAATTGGTCTAGTAGTTTTAGAAATTACAGTATTGAAACAGACAAATAGACGAAACGGTTTTACAGTTTTATTATTAGTATAGCTTTTGTATATGTTTCTTAAAGTATATGTTAAGTGTTGTTTTAATCATAGTATGGAGCGATGAGGGTACTTGATCGAAACCGGTAGTAATCAGCCAAATTAAAAATGCGGCGATAGACTACAGTAAAAAATATTCTGATAAGTAAAAAGGTCACGACCAATTGGCTTGAATAGCGACACGTAAGACGATTGGCACGTATTTCCTCACAGGCTTTTATGCACGGAAAGTGTTTCCGTAATGGAAGTATCTTGCATGGGTGAATTTTCTCCCTTTAGCTATTCATGCGAAACGAAATGGCACAATTGCTAAGAAACGTCGACCCGTGAATTATAAATTCGATAGCAACAGTGTCTACATTCAAATCTACATCTGCATGATTACTGTGAAGTTTACGCTTAATTGCCTGGCAGAGGGTTCTTTGAACCACCTCCAAAACATTTCTTTACCATCCCACTCTCTAAGGCGTCGGAGAAGCGAACACTTCAGTCTTCGAGTGCGACCTCTGATTTCTCTTATGTTATTACGAGGATCATTTCTCCCTCTGTAGGTTGGCCACAGTAAAATATTTTCCGATTTAGAGGTGCAAGTTGGTGATTGAAATTTCCTGAAAAGAGTTCGCCGCAACGAAAAATTCTTTGTTTTAATGATTTCCACCACATCTCGCTTATCGTATCCGTGACACTTTCTCCCAAATTTCGAAGTAATACAAATCGAACTGTCCTTCTTTGGCTCCGTCAATCTTTTCTGGTAAGGATTCCATACCACACAGCAATGCTCTAGCGGAGGACGGACAAGCGTAGTGTAGATAGCCCCTTTAGAAGACCTGTTGCATCTTCTAATTGTTCCGCCAATAAAACACAGTTTTTGGTTTGCCTTCCCCAAAACATAATCTATGCGATCGTTTAAATTGAAGTTGTTCGTAATTGTAGTTCGTAGGTATTTAATTCAATTGACAGCCTTTAAATTTGTATGATTTATCGTTTAAACGAAGTTTAACTGATATCTTTCGTACTCCTGTGCATGAACTCACACTTTTCCTTTGCTACTTTTCGCATCATACAGATATGGCGTCTGAGTGTTTTTTTTAATCTTCTGATTACTGTACTAGACGGAAAATAACAGCATCATCTGCAGACAGACTAAGAGAACTGTTAGTATTGTATCGTAAATCCTTTATATAAATTAGGAAAAGCAGAGAGAACGCAAGATATCACTTAAGTTTTACTCGACGATTTTCCGTCGACTACTACGTACTGTCACCTTTATGACAGAAGCTCACGAATCCAGTCATACGGTACTCCATAGTTTGATTAGAAGTCTCTTGTGAGGAAGCGTGTCAAAAGCCTCTCGAAAATCTATAAATAATGTAGACTACGGGCCACTGAAATTGTTACACCAGGAAGAAATGCAGATGATAAATGGGTATTCATTGGACAAATATATTATACTAGAACTGATACGTGATTACATTTTCACGCAATTTGGGTGCATAGATCTTGAGAAATCAGTACCCAGAACAACCACCTCTGGCCGTAATAACGGCCTTGATAAGCCTGGGCATTGAATCAAACAGAGCTTGGATGGCGTGTACAGGTACAGCTGCCCATGCAGCTTCAACACGATACCACAGTTCATCAAGAGTAGTGACTGGCGTACTGTGACGAGCCAGTTGCCGGCCACCATTGACCAGACGTTTTCAATTGGTGACAGTTCTGGAGAATGTGCTGGCCAGGGCAGCAGTCGAACATTTTCTGTATCCAGAAAGGCCCGTACAGGACCTGCAACATGCGGTCGTGCATTATCCTGCTGAAATGTAGGGTTACGCAGGGACCGAATGAAGGTTAGAGCCACGGGTCGTAACACATCTGAAACGTAACGTCCACTGTTCAAAGTGCCGACAATGCGAACAAGAGGTGACCGAGACATGTAACCAATGGCACCCCATACTATCACGCCGGGTGATACGCCAGTATGGCGATGACAAATACACGCTTCCAATGTGCGTTCACCGCGATGTCGCCAAACACGGATGCGACCATCATGGTGCTGTACACAGAACCTGGATTCATCCGGAAAAATGACGTTTTGCCATTCGTGCACCCAGGTTCGTCGTTGAGTACACAATCGCAGGCGCCCCTATCTATGATGCAGCGTCAAGGGTAACCGCAGCCATGGTCTCCGAGCTGATAGTCCAAGCTGCTGCAAACGTCGTCGAACTGTTCGTGCAGATGGTTGTTGTCTTGCAAACGTCTCCATCTGTTGGCTTAGGGATCGAGACGCGGCTGCACGATCCTTTGCAGCCATGCGGATAAGATGCCGGTCATCTCGACTGCTAGTGATACGAGTCTGTTGGGATCCAGGACGGCGTTCCGTATTAACCTCCTGAAACCACCGATTCCATATTCTGCTAAGAGTCATTGGATCTCGACCAACGCGATCAGCGATGTCGCGATACAATAAACCGCAATCGTGATAGGCTACAGTCCGACCTTTATCAAAGTCGGAAACGTGATGGTACGCATTTCTCCTCCTTACACGAGGCATCACAACAACGTTTCACCAGGCAACGCCGGTCAACTGCTGTTTGTGTATGAGAAATCGGTTGGATACTTTCCTCATGTCAGCACGTTGTAGGTGTCGCCACCGGCGCCAATCTTGTGTGAATGCTCTGAAAAGCTAATCATTTGCATATCACAGCATATTCTTCCTGTCGGTTAAATTTCGCGTCTGTAGCAAGTCATCTTCGTGGTGTAGCAATTTTAATGGCCAGTAGTGTATCAATCTGAGAACTCCTTTCATTATCACTCATTAATTCGAGCGAGTAAAGACCTATTGTGTTTCAAAAGAACGATATTTTCTGAATCCCTGCTGACTGTTTGTCAATAAATCATTTTCTTCGAGAAAATTTATGATGTTAGAACACAGTACATGTTCCAAAATCCTAATGCAAATCTATGTTACTGATATGGATCTGTATTTTGTCGAATTACTTCTATTTCCTTACATGAATACTGATGTAACCTGCCAACTTTCCAATCTTTAAGTACGGATCTTTCGCCTAGCAACTGTTGTATATGATTGCTAAGTAAGGATCTCTTATATCAGCATACTCTGAAAGCGACTTAATTTGTATACTATCTGAACCAGAAGACTTGCCTTTATTAAGTGATTTAAACTGTTTTGCTAGGTCGAGGATATCTATTATGGTGAAGTACAAAAATCATTTCTGATATTTAAAACAAGATGCCAATTTTTGTACCACTTTGAAATATTATCAATTTTTGGCTGAATGTACATGCCGTTTTCTTACAGACAGTACTTCATTATAGATAACTCTATCACCTGCGAAAAGTTTGGGTTTGTTACTAATATTGACTGCAAGTTCATTAAGATACAATTGAACAGCAAGAGGCCAAACACACTATCCGGGGGTAAATCCGAAGGCACTACTACATTATTAACTGATTTTGCTTCCCAGATAACATTTTCTGTATGCTCCTTACCAAAAAATACTCAGTCCAGTCATAAACTTGGCTTTAAACCCCATACGTCGTACTTTGTATAGTAAGCGTATGTGCGGTACTATTTCAAATGCGTTTCGGAAGTACAGAAACACAGCATTTAACTGACAGCCTTGATCCATGGGCTTCAGAATGCCACGTGAAAAAAGCGAAAATTGAACGTCGCAAGATATACTTTTCTGGAATACTGTATTTTTTTGGTCATTAGTCTCCGGACTGGTTTGATGTTGCCCGCCACGAATTCCTCTCCTGTGCCAACTTCTTCATCTCAGAGAGCCGGCCGCGGTGGTCTCGCGGTTCTAGGCACTCAGTCCGGAGCCGCGCGACTGCTACGGTCGCAGGTTCGGATCCTGCCTCGGGCATGGATGTGTGTGATGTCCTTAGATTAGTTAGGTTTAAGTAGTTCTACGTTCTAGGGAACTGATGACCACAGATGTTAAGTCCCATAGTGCTCAGAGCCATTTGAACCATTTTTCATCTCAGAGTAGCACTTGCAACCTACATCCTCAATTATTTGCTGGATGTATTTCAATCTCTGTCTTCCTCTATAGTTTTTGTCCTCTACAGCTCCCTCTAGTACCATGGAAGTCATTCCCTCATGTCTTAACAGATGTTCTATCATCCTGTCCCAATATCCTTATCAGTGTTTTCCATATGTTCCTTTCTTCTCCTCATTCCTTACCTTATCAGTCCACCTAATTTTCAAAATTCGTCTGTAGCACCACATCTCAAATGCTTTGATTCTCTTCCGTTTCGGTTTTCCCACAGTCAGTGTTTCACTACTACACAATGCTGTACTCCAGATGTACATTCTCAGAAATTTCTTCCTCAAATTAAGGCCGATATTTGATATTAGTAGACTTCTCTTGGCTAGAAACGCCCTTTTTGCCATTGCTGGTCTGCTTTTGATGTCTTCCTTGCTCCGTCCGTCATTGGTTATTTTACTGCCTAGGTAGCAGAATTCCTTAACTTCATCTACTTCGTGACCAGTCCTGATGTCAAGTTTCTCGTTGTTCTCATTTCTACTGCTTCTCACCATCTTCCTATTTCTTCGATTTACACTCAGTCCATACTCTGTACTCATTAGACTGTTCATTCCTTTCAGAAGATCATGTAGTTCTTCTTCACTTTCACTCAGGACAACAATGCCATCAGCGAATCGTATCATTAATATCCTTTCACCTTGAATTTTAATTCCACTCCTGAACCTTTCTTTTATTTCCATCATTGCTTCCTCGATGTACAGATTGAACAGCAGGGGCGAAAGTCTACATCCTTGTCCTAAACCCTTTTTAATACGAGCACTTCGTTCTTGGTCGTCCACTCTTATTATTCCCTCTTGGCTGGATACTGAGCGATAATTTTGTCGATCACTTCTGCTGGCCTTGTTGTAGACCGGTGTGGCCTGTCCTTTCTTCCAACCACTGGACATGGCTTTATGTTCGAGCTATCTATGGTCGATTATGGTTAAAAGAGAGGCTAACTCAGCCGCAAATTCGGTATGGAATCAAGGAATCTGACAGGCATACCATCGGCCCTGGAGCTTTCTCCAGTTTTAACGATTTCAACCGTTTCTTAGCACCAATGTCACAATATACGAGACTCTGCTGAAAAGTAATGCCTCCGAATTTTATATGTGAAATCTCGTACAGCTTTTTTAAATAAGACGAACGTTATTAACATCTCACATATTTATTCTTCGTGTCTACTTATTTTCAGCCCACTGCCTCTACAGGGCTCCGTTTGTTGCGTGTAACATGATGGTACGTCAGAAACAGCGTACTGTAATCGAGTTTCGAATTCGAAGAGTTCGTCCACATGTGGAGCAATCTCCCCTTCTTCGTTACAGTGCCAGACATCTCACAAGCTCTGCGACGTCTGCAACAATCCGACGCCTTGGGTTCGCTGTCATCGATATCTCCACGTAGTACCGACTTGGCCCCGTCCGATTTTCTTCTGTTTCCACACCTTAAAGAACACCTTAGAGGACTTAATTTCGATTGTGATGAAGCGGTGCAAGCGGAGGTGAGATTGTGTTTCCATCAACAAGATATCAGAAAACTGGTCTCTCTTTAGCGGAAATGTCTTCGTCACCAGGGCGTCGATGTTGAGAAATAAATACGGGTAGACATGAAGAACAAAGGTGTATAACGTTAAAAGCGCATGTTTTATTTAAACAAGCTTTAAGACTTTTCACATAAATAATTCGGAGGCATTACTTTTCAGCACGCCCTCGTATATCTCAATCATCTTTGCAGTAGTACGAGAATTAAATCTGGGCAGTATTCCTGAATTTTCCTTTGTAGACGATGATTTGAAAACGGATTTCACGTTAGTCCTTTTGCATTTCTACCCTCAATTTCAATTCCTATTTCGTCTTTGAGTATTTGGATACCAACTTTTATAAAGCATTTTTTTAACAAGAGGTTCTTCCACCCACGTTAATATTCTACGTCTACATCTACATTTATACTCAGCAAGCAACCCAGTGGTGTGTGGCGGAGGGCACTTTACGTGCCACTGTCATTACCTCCCTTTCCTCTTCCAGTCGCGTATGGTTCGCGGGAAGAACGACTGCCGGAAAGCTTCCGTGCGCGCTCGAATCTCTCTAATTTTACATTCGTGATCTCCTCGGGAGGTATAAGTAGGGGGAAGCAATATATTCGATACCTTATCCAGAAACGCACCCTCTCGAAACCTGACGAGCAAGATACACCGCGATGCAGAGCGCCTCTCTTGCTGAGTCTGCCACTTGAGTTTGCTAAACATCTCCGTAACGCTATCGCGCTTACCAAATAACCCTGTGACGAGACGCGCCGCTCTTCTTTGGATCTTCTCCTCTGTCAACCCGACCTGGTACGGATCTCACACTGATGAGCAATACTCAAGTATAGGTCGAACGAGTGTTTTGCAAGCCACCTCCTTTGTTGATGGACTACATTTTCTAACGACTCTCCCAATGAATCTCAACGTGGAACCCGCCTTACCAACAGTTAATTTTATATGATCATTCCACTTCAAATCGTTCCGCACGCATACTCTCAGATATTTTACAGAAGTAACTGCTACCAGTGTTTGTTCCGATATCATATAATCATACAATAAAGGATCCTTCTTTCTATGTATTCGCAATACATTACATTTGTCTGTGTTAAGGATCAGTTGCCACTCCCTGCACCAAGTGCCTATCCGCTGCAAATCTTCCTGCATTTCCCTGCAATTTTGTAATGCTGCAACTTCTCTGTGTACTACAGCATCATCCGCGAAAAGCCGCATGGAACTTCCGACACTATCTACTAGGTCATTTATATATATTGAGAAAAGCAATGGTCCCATAACACTCCCTTGTGGCACGCCAGAGGTTACATTAACGTCTGTAGACGTCTCTCCATTGAGAACAACATGCTGTATTCTGTTTGCTAAAAACTCTTCAATCCAGCCACACATCTGGTCTGATATTCCGTAGGCTCTTACTTTGTTTATCAGGTGACAGTGCGGAACTGTATCGAACGCCTTCAGGAAGTCAAGGAAAATGGCATCTACCTGGGAGCCTGTATCTAATATTTTCTGGGTCTCATGAACAAATAAATATTCGTTCAAAAGTGGATGAGTTGACATGAGTATTGTGTATTATCGAAGGCAGATCAGGAAGGCACGTGCAACCAGTTACTGTTCTTTTCGTTTTTTTTTCGTTTCGCTGAATTTTAATTCTGTGTACTGCCCACTTAATCGACCCCTACCACCCACGCTTTTCTGTGGCAGGAGCCGTGTGAGTCTCGAACAGCGAGCAGTGAGGAGGGCGTTTGCCAGAGACACGCCATTACCATAGGAAACGCGTTCGTCAGAGAATGTGGACTGAGGTCGCGCGCGGCTGAACCAGGTGTGGGCGGCGCAACGCGGTTCGCCTTCTCTCCTCTTGTCTGCTTCTCCTCGACCCGGTTGCCGCCCCGCGAGCGAAGCCCGGCTCGACACGGGACAGGGCAGAACGGCGACCTCGCACGCACGCACGCACGCACGCACGCACGCAGCTGCGTCCTCGGCAGATCCGCAGAGCCGTGAGCCGGATCCTCGGGGATCAACGCGGCCGCTGAAGGGCGACACGGCTTACGCACTTCACACCTCAGTCGGCGACCGGAGCGCCGCCACGCAGTGCGTGCGAGCAGCGAGTCTGTCGATTTCTGGGCACACGCCAGCTATGTGTGCGAAGTAACTGCAGTGGCCTGCACTGGGTCGACAGGTACAAGAAAAAGAAAAATTTCTGCGATGACATTAACCTAATTCTTATTACAGCCCATCACGAACTGTAATAAATCTTTCTCACAGACGGAAAGAGTGAGTGGTCTAGGGACATGAACAAGGCTCGTCGCGTTTTTCTTTGACCTTTTGGTCATTAAAAATGATACACATGAAGAACTAATCGAACCACAACATGTATAAAATAAGCACCAGAACGATAATTGTAGTATATGCGATTGCAATCTTTCTCGGCGTATTCCGCTGATGAATTCTTCTCGGGTCATGGCTGATGAACCGAAAAGAATTCATCGCAAGAATTGTAGTTATTCTCGTTACGTCACATTGTTGGCTTTGCCAAATCAAACCCAAATTCTTCACTCTTCTTCATAGGAATTTCCCCTTAACAGTTAGCCATTACCGACGTCCAAAGACCTCTTTCCTTCCGCAGACCTCTTCCCTTCTGCAGACATATTTTTATATAGTCCATTTTTACTATTTCAGTCTTATCCATAACTCTGCTATCACATCTCACCTGGTTATACAGGGTGAAAAGTATTTAAACCGACAAACTCTGGAAGGTTGTAGGGGACATCAAAACAAATATTTTTCCCCTAATGTCTTTTTTTCCTATAAGGATTATTTAAACCGGTGGAGGCCGTATTACGCTCTTCAGTTGTTAGAGGGCGTATTACGCTCTTCAGTTGTAGGCAACTGCTGTCAAAAATGGCTCTGAGCACTATGGGACTTAACATCTATGGTCATCAGTCCCCTAGAACTTAGAACTACTTAAACCTAACTAACCTAAGGACAGCACACAACACCCAGCCATCACGAGGCAGAGAAAATCCCTGACCCCGCCGGGAATCGAACCCGGGAGGCAACTGCTGTCCACCAGTGTAGTAGTGCATTGTCTCTGTTTACTAATGGAGCGATACACCTGCAGTGAGTTCACTGACATGCTTGGTGCGTACTACGTAGCGCACCACAACGGAGGAGCTGCACAGCGGATTTATCAACAACAACATCCTAATCGCCGTATCCCGCATCATACGACCTTTGCTGCTGTGTACCAACGTCTGCGTGAGACCGGGTCATTTAGCAGGTTACCTGGACAGCGACGCCGTTCCACGGCAAGAACGCTGCAATTTAAGGAAGCCGTCTTGCAGCATGTGCAGCGGGATCCTTCAATCAGCACTCGCACAATTGCACGTGAAATGGGGACGAATCAGACGAATGTATGAACAGTCCTTCGACAGCAGTTGTTACGTCCATTTCACTTACAGCGTGTCCACTACTTGGAACCAGTTGATTATCCACCCAGAGCACAGTTTTCGCAGTGGTACCTGAAACAGTGTGAAATGCATCCTACATTTCCATCCTCTGTGTTGTTTACAGATGAAGCAACGTTCGGGAGTGATGGAGTCTTCAACATGCACAATTGGCATGTTTGGAGTGACGCAGTTACTAGCGTTCATCAAGTGCTGTTCTTCGTTGATGTGTGACACGGTGTTGTTGGGGACTGTTTAATTGGGCCGTATCTGCTACCTAGGCCATTAAATGGCAGGCACTATTACAATTTTCTCGCCAGAGCATTGCCAGAATTGCTGGAAGATGTCCCGCTCCCTACAAGACAGCGCATGTGGTTCCAACATGACGGGGCGCCGGCACATTTCAGTCGTCGTGTCGATTCCTGGACCGACGGTTTCCAGGAACGTGGATTGGCAGAGGTGGTCCTGTACCATGGCCTGCTCGATCCCCAGATGTGTCCCCTCTGGACTTTTTCTGTGGGGAGAGATGGGCAACCTTATTTAAGCAACTCCTGTTGCATCAGAAGAGGATCTGGTTGCCCGGATAGTAGCAGCAGCAAGAAATTCAGGATACTCCTGGGGTTTTTGCCCGTGTCAGACAGAACATGATCCGACGGTGTAACCTTTGTTTACGTGTTCAATGGAGGCATTTTTGAAAATCTACTGTAGTTGAAATTGTGTTGTGTTAATGTGTTGTCTCTTGGTCATAAAAAAATGGAAAAGTGTTTGTTGGTTTAACTAATTTGCCGCCAGAGAAATCTTCGTCTACCGGTTTAAATACTCCTCATAGGAAAAAATGACATTAAGGAAAAATATTTGTTTTGATGCCCCCTACAACCTCCCAGAGTTTGTCGGTTTAAATACTTTTCACCCTGTAGAACTACGTTATCCATCACGCTCTAAAATATTCTTTTCTTAGTGTCCTGCCGAATATTATTATTTAATATTATCCCATGCAAAACTTTAGAAGTTCTCTCCCTCAATGCTATCCTGGAACTAATATCATGATCACATCCAACCGAGTTATCTGTCATTGTTCCCTAATATTTGTGGTTTGCCCTTCCGGTGGGCCAACTTTCAAGAAATCCTCTCCCATACACACACACTCCGATTATTCCCGATTTATTTCTTAACCCCAAGATGGGAGACGAAAGGCCTTGGAAAAAAACAAACGCTAGAAACTTTTTGAGGATATAAGGAACCAGTTCCAGCATTGTACTCGGCAGACGACACCCTTTTAAGACTTCTAGTCATACGTCTATTTAGTACGAAAAAGGAAGATTAGCCTTCACTTTCCGAAGAAGTAGAGAAATAAGTTTCCTTTAATTTACGTCTATGGTCACAAACATTTCGTTAACATATCACCGGTTTCGGTCTATAATGACCATCATCAGATCTGTTTTATGAAAACAAAGTCCTAATGTGCTGCAGCCATAGTAGCATCGTTAAATGTTAAATGCAGAATCAGTACCAGCATCGTCAAATATATATAAATAACATCATACGGACGAGTCATGTAGTCAGTAGTGCTACAATTTAAATCTGAATGGCTAACAGGGTTCCGAACCACCGTCCCCTCAATTACTACCCAGTGGCTCACCAATGCCACATCTCTCTCAGTTTCGCTTTCTGAGTGGAAAACCAACTTCACTAAGACGTGGATGCTTATGTCCTCTTTATGTGTACCCCAATGGCCTTACTGTATTACCATGATATTATGAATGGGCATTGCAGAAAAAAATGACCCAATTCTGCACTGACCTTCTCCTTGTGTTACGAGGTGGTATCCAAGGTCCTTGTGTGTGTGTGTGTGTGTGTGTGTGTGTGTGTGTAGGTTCCACATCTCCTACTGAAACAAATTTCGTACACTCATTCCTTACTCAGGCAACAATCGTTGTGGGGGTAATAACTACCTACCTATCATAGTTCAGGGGATATGACGTCATAAGCCATTAGATGTGTGAAAAACTGCCGTATCATGCATGACGTTTAAATGTATTACTTCTGTGCTACTACTTCTATTAGGAATAAATTTCGCAGACAGTGTCCACATTTGCTGCTATACGGACCTACAAAATTATACCATGATATCACACATAGTTCAGGAGATATGACGTCATGAACTCTGAGCTGCAGGAAAAACTACCGTAATGTGCACAACGTTTAAATTCATTAGTTCTTTTCCACTAGCCCTGTTCGTAACATAGTCTGCAGACAGTATCCATTTATGCCGCCGAATATACCTACACAACTATATCATTGTACGACACATATTTCAAGAGATATGACGTCGTAAACAATGAGATGCATGGAAAAATGATGCATCGTTTGTTAAGTTTTAATACATTTATTTCTTACTACTCCTACAATCGAACTACCTTAAGGAAATCCCTAATATATGACAACGCTTTTCACAACTTTCAGCTGCGAAGCACAAATGACTGTAGGCTAGGCGAAAACAATAGCCGACTACAGAGCCATGAAGGGGCGTTGCCATAGTATCTAGATCTTACTCTGCACGTAATGGAACTGATTATGATACAAATTTTAAAGTACTTCTCGATACATTCAAGTAAATGTACTCGCATTACTCGATACATGGACACCTTTCAGAGTTCATAGATGCTTGGGTTTTTTAGTTATAATTAGATAAATTCTAGACTATTATTTTGGTTACGTACAAACATAAAAACTTCTAATAAGAAATTATTTCAAAATCAGAAACAAATAAATAAAAGTTGTGTTAAACATATTTTGCACCAATTTTGAAAAACCTTCTGAAATTATTAAAATTATTGTTATTATTATTATAACGAAGATGTAAGGTACCAGTTGCACAAAAGAAATTTAATTTCTGTACAGGTTGCGGGCAATTAGTGCCCTTCCTCAGAAGGTCCGATCGCAAACTCGTGCCCCATGATGCGCTTCGCGCTTTGTTTCTGCTGACAGGAATCTGTCCTGTCTTGGCTAAATACCCCTCCTTCGTAGGATAGTTCTGTGAATGTTTTCTCCTCGTGCCCTCTTTCAATCGTCTTAGGATATTGTGACAGCTCTGTTGTCTATCTGACCACGAGGGTCGAACGCTTTTAGAACAAACTCATTCACGTAATGAAAAAGAAGATAAATACCCACTAAAAGTTTCTTTTGTCTCGTTAAACGTATTTTGGCCAAACACCTCGTGACGACTGCTGATCAGTTTGGGTTCACAGCCATGAACCCAACTTTCGTCAGCAGTAGCAGTATGTGAAAGGGTTCGGACTATCTTGAAGCAGTTGTTTAAGTCCCTTGCAGGTTTCCACCTGACGTTGATTCTGATCGTCTAGGAGCAGTCGTTGTACAAACGTAGCTGTAAATTATTTCATGTTCAATAAATCACATACACTACGTTAACTTGTACCATAATGTATTCCTAAAATGTTTCTGAGGTCTATCTACGATCTTACAGAATCAGATTCCTCAGTTTCTGAATACTTCCTGGTGTGATCTAAATGTATAGCTTATTGGAACGGCTGTACCATCTTTCAGTATCCGCCCATTTTTATGATGCCTGTATCTCACCTATATTTTGTCCACAAAATCTTGCCACAATATTTGTTTCATTTATCAAGTTTGAATCGAAGCTTCATACAGACATGCTGTTCTTACAGCAAACTTACCGCAAACTTACGGAAACACAACAATGGATATATGCTTGTCAGTAACTAACCACGCCAATCAGATCACAGCCACTTGACACACTGCTTCAAGGAGGATGTATGGGGAGACACCTAGCAGTATTTCGGTGACTCGTAACCATTTGCGTGAAAAATTGAAATTTACGGAATTACCTTGTACGAGGAGGCGTTCAATAATTAATTCAACACTGTTTTTTTCGGCCAGTTTCAGTTGGAAAAATGTGTAATCTGTTATGGGACATATGGCATATTCCCGCTTCGACCCCTGTAGTTTCTAAAGTTCTGATAGGTGGCGGCGCTATGTGTAGCCTTCAAAATGGCGCCTATAACGAGATGCGTTTCAAGCAGAGAGTGTCATGGAGTTTCTTTTGAAGAAAAAAATAGAGCATCGCAGATACTGATAAGGACTTGCAGATAGTTTACAGAGACTTGGCAGTGAACAAAAGCACGGTTAGCCGTTGAGCAATGCATCTGTCACCGAGCGAGGTGGCGCAGTGGTTAGCACACTGGACTCGCATTCGGGAGGACGACGGTTCAATCCCGTCTCCGGCCATCCTGATTTAGGTTTTCCGTGATTTCCCTAAATCGTTTCGGGCAAATGCCACGATGGTTCCTTTGAAAGGGCACGGCCGATTTCCTTCCCAATCCTTCCCTAACCCGAGCTTGCGCTCCGTCTCTAATGACCTCGTTGTCGACGGGACGTTAAACACTAACCACCACCACCACCAATGCATCTGTCATCACGCAGCACAGTTGAGAAAACCTGTTTGATCTTCCTCGTGCCGGCCGGCAGCACACGGCTGTGACTCCTGCAAGGTTGGAGTGTGCGGACACCCTCATTGGAGGAGATCGACTGATCACAATCAAACACCTGGCTACTCAACTGGAAGTCTCTGTTGGTGCTATCACACGCGTCAACCAGGTGGGCTAGCAAAAGTTGTGTGCACGGTGGGTTACTCGCCGCCTAACAGAAGACCATAAAGAGCAACGAAAGACCATCTGTGCGGAACTGCTTGCGCGTTACGAAGCTGATCGTGACAATTTTTTGTGAAACATCGTCATAGGCGATGAAAGTTCATCATTTCGAACGAGAAACAAAACGGCAATATATAGTGGCGCCACACCATCTCTTCTCCAAAATATGTTCCAAGCCGCTTCTTCAGCCGGTAAGGTCAAGATGGTAGACTTCTGGGAGTCTGAAATTGTTATTCTGTTTGGCGTTCTCCCTCGTTTCGCAACGGTCACCTCTGAAGTGTATTGTGCTATCCTCAAGAAATTGAAGAAATGACTTCAGCGTGTTCGTCGCCACAAAAATGCATACGATTTTCTCCTTGACAACGCAAGGCCTCACAGAAGTCTGCGCACGAGAGAGCAGCTCAGAAAGCTTCACTGGACTGTTCTTCCTTACCCACCTGCAGTCCAGATCTCTCACCTTCCGACTTCCATCTGTTGCGCCCTATGAAGGATGCATTCCTTAGGAAATACGTAGTACGTGGATGATGGGGAGGTTACTGAGGCAGCAGCACGTTGGTCCCGACGCCGACCTGTAGATTGGTACCATGGAAGCATACAAGCCCTTACAGTAAGGCGGCGTAAGACCGTCGCATTAAACGGCGACTATGTTGAAAAATAGGGTTTCGTAGGCAAAAGAGCGGGGAATAATAAGTTGTATTGGAACCCTGAATAAAACCAAACTACTTTCATAAAAAAATGTAGAAATACTTATAGAACGCTCCTTGTACATAGTGTTATGTCACCTACTGCAGACGTTATACTTGTGATATTTCTCGTAATTATACATATTCAACAAAGACATTAGCCCTAGTTTTATGTTTAAAACTGTGATTGAAAAGGGGGAGGAGGAGAAGGAGATGGAGCAGAAGGAGACGTTTCACACGGAATAGATATGCACCATCCGACTGCAAAACATTTTGTGGATATAACAGTACAGCTAGCGGCTGCGTGTCAAACTGTGGATATTAAGCCTCAGTGCGAGAGAGTTTTCTGAGTGCAGGACTATGTTCTGAAATAATTGTTGGTAGATGGATGTAAGCGATGTTTCCGCCACGGTTGTAGTGGTACAATCCTGGGTATAATGTTGGAAGAACTGGCGTACTGATGTCCCACGTATGGGAAACAGCATGCGAGGTGTCAGCCTTGCCTGGGTCTCCTTCAATCATTCTGAGCTCAGTATTTCAATTAATTAAAATCGAGTTCACGTGAGTCTGTCCTTATCTGATATGAGGTTAATTTACAGGCATATAATGAGTGATTACCAGGTTCACTTGTAGTGGATTCTTCATTTTATTTCATCTACTTTCTTGTTGTATTTATTATCACTTCACCACATGTGGTGCATGAGGCAGCAGGCTAGCGTCCGCCAAAAGTTATGTTACATGAAATATATTCGCACCATCAGCTATATAATGGGATGGCGACAGTGAAAATCTGTGCCAGACCGGGTCTCGAACTAAATTTCTCGCTTACCGCAAGCGGTCGCCTTACCAATGGACTATCCGAGCACGACTCAAGGCGAGATACAAACTTCCATGTGTCGTCAACCATCTGTCTACAACTTGTACTTGTACAGTCATTATGTATGTTCCGTACAGGGGAGACATTTTAGTTAAAAGTCGCTTGCCCGGTGTACAGGACTGTACATAATGGATGTACTAGCTGTAGAGGCATAATTGAGGAGATGCGAAGTTGGGTGTGACCGTGAGTCGTGCTCGGGTATCCTAATAGTAAGCCGACAGCACGCGATACGTGAGAAATCCGGGTTAGAGTCCCGGTGCAGCACAAATTTTCACTGTCGTCATTCTATTTTACAGCTGATGGTTGTCCATATTCGAGCTGCTAATGCATTTCATGTATTTCATAACGGCTGTAGTTGCTGCAGTGAAATGCATGCATGCATGTCAGAAGGAACTTTGCATCGTACTTTTGAGTAACATAGGCACTGCAATATCGTAGAGGTTCTGTTGTTCTGCACTAGTGGAAAAAGAGGAATTAACGATCGGCTTCCTGTTTGGGAACCTGCCAAGATGAGAGCGTAGGACAAGGTAGCAGGGGCCACTTGCTCGGGCGCTTTGGTACCCACCTGTGTCTGAAAACGGCAGGAGGCGTCACTCTGCCCCAGGTCTGGACACTTATCGGATGACGCTTTTTCTTGATGCTTAGGAATGTGGCGGCAGACTTTTTCAGGTCAGATAACATCTTTTCCAGAGTCGTGCAAGCATAGGGCACTTCAAGTTAGATGTTTGGTTTTTGAATTGCAATCTTGTGGAGGAGGAGGACGCATGCATCGGAAGTTGGAGGGGTGAGTTTGGACGCAAATTTGCTTCAGGCAGGAGCGCGTTCGATTGGTTCTGGAGTGATGACAACTCTGGTGGGAGTTAAATATTATTGTCAGTTCTCTTGGTTGAGAGCGGCGCCTCACGACTGCCTCATTGCTGGTGGTGGGGGAGGAAAGAGCACGCGGCTGCAACTACAAATGACGTGCCACACCGAGCGACTCATGGTGATTCTGCTGTGACAAGAGTTAGAATACAGTATGGCCTGTAAACAGCAGTTGCTATTATTCCGAGTTTTCAGTGAGCAATAGCTTCCCTTGATTCGTCCTGCAGTCCTTGACCGTCAGTACATGATGTCTGCCTGGTGTTGGTCGTCCGTTCACGTTTCCACTTCACAAGAAAGAATTGAAATGTCCCTGAAGTATTTGTTACTCAGGTGACATCGAATGACTAGTCCACGATCGAAGTTACTGAGCTATCGTGACCGATCCATTCAGCTGTTACCTTTTCTCACCTCTCGTGAGACCTGCTGGTCTATTCCGCATTACATAGGGGTAGCCGGATACATTTGATCAGTGTACTTCCAGAATGACAATTAGGTGATTTTAGAGATGGAAAGTTTTCTGCACAAGCAACGCCTCCGCGAACGCATTCGTGATTGGAAAAAAATTCCTCATTAAAGTGTAGAGAAGAATTGTCATATCACCGCGTTTCGTAGCTTGATTTTTCTAGGTGATAATCAAAAGATTATGACTACGTCTCGCAGTCTTCACACACACTGGTCTGTAAATTCAGTACCAATCGGAATGGAAAAAAGTTTATTTGATGGTACCCAATTCTTCTTCCAGCTGCAGTAACAAGGGCCGAGGGTGGGGATTTCACCTGCTGCTGGGTAGCGAACAGCAGACGTTCCTAGGGGCGACAAGGCGTGTAAAGCACGAAATGAACTGCGCTTTCCGGTGTCCCCGCGGTGGACAAAACAAATTACGTGCTCGCTAATTCCGTCAGATAACCCGGCCACTGACGCGGGATTTAGCCGGGCCGAGAGAAAGCCGCCTTCTGGAAATATATGCTCAACCGCTTCGGGAGCTTAATCCGCTCTGCGTAAAACAACGGGCACCGTCCGACGTGCCTCACAGATCCATCCATTATCCTCAGTAGGTCTGTTTATTTCTCAATATTTTTGTTCAGTTTATTTTTAAAGGAGGCTGTCTACCTTGCTTCAGCTCTAAAATATACAGAAAGCGGCGAGAAGGCAACTCCATTCTTCAGATAAATTTTATCCAGTACTGCCTTTTGAAAGGGAAGTCAGTGAACTGAATCGATGGATACCCACCTCATATTTCTGACGATAGAACATGGAACGAGCATCGCACTAGGCGTTTACACCACAATAGCCGATTACGGCGATCTCGGTTTTCAATTTTAGCACATTTCACGGAAATTTTTGCAAAATATGTCTGTCAGAGTTGAGAGGATGCGTCATAGAACAAATTTACGTGCTCCTCTGCGTACTATAATTTTCCCGAAATCTCAATTAAGTTTGCTGAATGGTTTCCGAAATGAAAGGGCTGTTAAGTCTTACGCTACTCGCTGTCTATACACGGAAGTTGGACAAAAATGTGAAACGCGGCGAGCAATGCAGGACTGAACATAAATGCAGATGCTAACCGAGCATGCAGGTAACACCGTTGTATTTGATCACGAATGGCATTTATGGAATGCCCTCAATAAGTTTCTAGTGTCAGTCGCGGTCAGGGCGGTGCTGTGTATAGTTGTGAGTGCACTATGTCGGAGAAAGGTGAATTCGAGGGCGGGCGAATTGTTGGTGCTCGCATGGTGGGTGGTTCCGTAACCAAGGGAACCGAAGACTTTGGTGTTTCAAGAGGCATCATATACAAGATTTGTACAACGTACAAAGGAAGCAGATAAACATCATCCACTAAGTTACAACCCGACAGCCATTGAAGAGGAGTGATGAAAAATAAGAGCAGATGCAAAGCTCACTGCAGAACTGAATGTCACTCTTGCGAGAATAGACAGAGTGTGAGTAATTATTCCTTACATCATATGTGTTGATTTGTGAATGATCATGTTGAGCCGTGAACTGTTTTGAACTGGTGAACATTTCGTGTATCATGATTGCGGAATTGACTTAGTTTTCACCTATCGTTGATGATAATTTAGTGTGGGGAGGTTCCTACCATGCACTCAACGTAACTTCATTGCATATGATATAGGTATTTTCTGTCTGTATTTCAACCGAATATCGTAGGACCACTTCTCGATTATGTGAGATGTCCTTTCTTCAGTAAACATTCTTCAACATAATTCTCTGTCGTCCATATCAAGTACGTACGTTAGAGTAGCACCCTTGTTATAAATTATTCATTTAATTTTGACGTAGCATTTGTGTGTTTTTTTAAACATTTTGTGGCTGTGAGCCAGCACCTCTGTATGTATATTTTATGTATATTATCTATGCCTTATATATATTTCTAAGTAACTTTTACCATTCTGATGAAGATAGTCTTAGAACTATCGATATCTGGTTAATGTTTTCTTTCTTTCTTTCTTTTCACTGTGTGCATCCGGTTGGCTGACTATTACATTTTACACAATATGTGTATATGTGTGAACTTTATTAACTCGCAGTTCTAGCCAATGCATAGACTATTTGACTGCAGGATTTCTACTACAGGTTATTATTTGCAGCGAATTAGCTGCGGGGCATGAACACAGATGTGTGCGGCTCGATTCTATGACTACGTTCGGCTTTTCGTCTTTCAAAGAGAGCAGTGCATAATCCAAGTACCTAAGGTGCGAGTAGCCACAGGTAAAGCCACGCAGCTGGTTTGCTCATATGGGATGCTGTTTGGAAGAGCAGTTACTCAGCAGCAGCAACCGTTACGTACCGTCGCATCTGCAAGGTCACTTTACTGCCAAGAACTGTATGACCATTTTGGCTGCTCAGATCCGTCCCACGGTACAGTGCTTTTTCCCCAATGGTGGTGCTGTGTTCCAAGAGGACAGGGCCCCTGTTCGTACAGCTCTCTTCGTCGAGGACTGGTTTTGTCAGCACGAGGATGAAGTGTGGCATCTACCCTGGCTGCCACAGTCAGCAGATATCAGTATTACTGAGCCTTTGTGGTCAACTTTGGAGGGAAGGGCACTGATTGCAATGCACCTCTGTCACAACGACGGTCGTGGTCGTGCGGTAGCGTTCTCGCTTTCCACGCCCCGGTTCCCGGGTTCGACTCCCGGCGGGTTCAGGGATTTTCTCTGCCTCGTGATGACTGGGTGTTGTGTGATGTCCTTAGGTTAGTTAGGTTTAAGTAGTTCTAAGTTCTAGGGGACTGATGACCATAGATGTTAAGTCCCATAGTGCTCAGAGCCATTTGCACAATTTTTGTCTTAACGATGATATCTGAACTCACCACTAGTTTGCAGAAAGAATGGTATACGATTCCCTGTAAAATCATACAGGATCTGTATTCACCCATTTCGCGGCGACTGGAAACTGTTTCGAATGCTGGCAGTATTATACACATGGTAATGTGTTTTTGGTGTTTCCCTGTTTCTCTCCTCCACCACCTCTCATCCCTTCACGCATAGTTTACAATCCTTTAGGCGAAAGAATATAAGCGTTATACATCATGGTAGCAGTTACATCGCACGCCAAACAGCCTCCATCGCCCGGAAACGCACTCACCCGGCCCTCTTGAGCCTGTAATGCGACGCCTACACGCCGTTCTAGTCGCGCCAGGCTGCGGGCTTCGGTGCCAGCGTCGCGACGCCAGCCAGATCCCCGGTGGCAATATTTGCCCCGAGGCGTCGCGGCGGCGCGCAGCAGGCAATCCGCTTAGCGGACGGCCGTGCTTAACCCGGACCAGGCACCCCTCCAGCCAGGCCGCCTGCCACTCCAGGACACCACCCGAGCCTGCCTCGCCTCCCTGCGCAGACCCTTGCGAGCTGGGCCGGACGGTAGGCGTCTTAATATCGGGGGATGACAGTGTATTGTCTTACCAATTACGGCGCTTAAATAGCGTTACGCGTGTGCCGCATTGCTCTGCCACAGCCGTTTTTGATACTTAAAAGTATATACATTATCTGACAAAATAAGAGAAGCTCGTAGATAGGGAAAAGGAAACAAAGGGGAACTTTGCGTTTTGAGATAAATAATCCGCACTGGCTGTAGAGCACTTGCTATTAAAAGTCACTACCGGTTTCGCACCACTAGAAGACGCATCCTCAGGTGATCTGTACAAATATCAAGGAAAAATTCTTTTACAAAAAATTCTTAATAGAAGTGTACAGAGTAAAGGGGTACTGAAACGTAATACTGTAGAGATGTGGTTGAAGAGCACTCACAAAGAGTCTTTTTACTAAGTCGTCGCTGAAAGGTAACTGCCGTATAGCCACTCCCCATCGTTCGCGTCAAGTTGTAATATGCTCGAAACTTCGCGTGTTGAGACTGATTACAAATTGGAGTCACACTTACAAAGAACTTGGCACTATGAGCCCACTCACCAGTATAATGTGGCACCCCTCTGGCATGGAAGCACACACTGATCCCGTGGAAAGGGTGATCATAAAGCCGCTGTATCGTCTCCTGAGGCAAAATGGCCCGCAACTGTTGTAACTGATACCTGATGGACTGGATACGGGCGCGTACAGGCACTGGCATGGAGTAGATGTACAAGCCCCCTCCCACAGATGATCTATCAGGGACATATCTGGGGAGCTTTCTGACCATTGGAGTCTCTCCGCATCAAGCAGCTCATGCACAGAGAAGAGTACCATGTATGTATGAGCGTTGTCCTGTTGAAAAATGGCACCACGATACTGTTGCGTGAGAGGTAACGTGCCTTAAGAGTTTCCCGTCACTACCAGCTGTTACCTCAAGTCATACCCCATGGCTCTCCACACCATGACGCCTGGAAAAACCGAGCCGGCAAACTCGCCGACGATGGTCGTCATTGGTTTTTCACAATAGCGATTAATCGCTGAACGCATTACGACTTCATTTATCAGCATTTTTACTTCCCAGTCACGGGACGACTCCAAATGCAGCCGTATTCTGGTGTTAAAGGCTGCCTTCGCATGCGTCGGTAATTCCCTGGTCCGGCCCCTGCTAGTCTCTAATCTTTGTGTGGGATGACCGAGTGCTGCAAGAAGTGCGCTACCTGTTCTCGGGTGTCAAGGGCAGATGTGAAACGAATGCGATGGGCTTGGTGCACAAAACGGCCAACCTCCCTTGTGGTAGTCAGCCGCGGTCGACCGATCGTGATACTCGCAGGTTCCCACTATAACGAAAGAAGTCCTCGGAATACCTTCTTTTACCATTAACGAAGAAATTGATACCACATCATTTTCTTCGCATTACGACTACATTTCCAAATTTAGACCAAATCAGGTACACAAATAAACACTAACGATTTTGTCACTGCCGTCTACACCGTAATTAAACCAATTTTATCATGTAATAGAAAATGCCATATCTCTGTAAAGTAATTTATCTACAATTTTCGAATTTACATTCACAGGAAATGCAGAATGGGTTATAACTTTATTTAAATGTTTATTAGTGCACGCAAACTAAATGTATTTTTGCACAACTGCATTTATATTTCTATGTCACATCTATTCAAAGATCGACTAATGAAGAAATTTGATTAGACATAAAAATGCCAATTCTTCTTATGTTTTCAGTTGTGTGCCTTATTATAAAAATAAAAATAATCGGATAATTCCAAGAATCAAAGTTATTAAAACAAAATCGTTGAACTGACTAGTAAATGACGTTACCAGCACATTGGAAAGCGTCTGTTTTTGTGTGCAAAGAAAGGAAAAGTGCGTTGTCAGTCGTTTAGAGAGAGACGTCAGTGGCGAAAGCTAGTTATGCTTTGAAGCTCGCCAATATTGGACAACGAACTGTGCTTTTATAAACTGCATTGATATACATCACCAATGAGGAGATGACATGGCTTTTGGAAATAAACAAATTGAAAACATCTTGTGTCCAGGTTAATAATTAAACCACCCACCGCCCAACTTTTGAAAACACCTGTAGAAAGCAGAAGCTGATCGTCGCACCAACCACACAAGTACCAGAATTCGAATTCTTAATTGATTGTATGCCTCTCGTCATGTAACTACAAGCACTGACACGTACACAGATGCACTGTCATCCTTGTCAGAAGAGCTAGCCGACAATCTAATACTTTTAATATATAAGAGGAGTTAATACCACGGAATCTAACATCGCGCCACTATCACACATGAATGCTCCACATATCTGGATATTTCGCGATTCGACTGACTAGCCTAATGGCAACCCACAACGAGGTCCCTTTCAAACTCTGTCACTTGCTGATAACGCTGTTTCACAGTCGCACGCCTCATCTCCGTGTCCTCCACACTGGTCACTCAACATTTCAAATTGTTCACACCCCATGTATACACTACCAGGGCTCGTAACAACACTAAACCCGAGGAGTACTAATGTATTCCGTTTTACCTCGCAGAGAGAATTACAACCTAGACATTTTCATATCCGCCTATGGGATTTCCATGAACGAAGTTACGTTGACATCCCATTATGTCTTCCTGGTGCTTCACTTGTTATGTCAGACAGTGTGCTTTATCAACGTGTAGCGGAAAAAAACTCTAGCGGACCATTAGAATTGTGACATAATGTCTAGTCAGAACCTTTTAAGCCAGTGCAGGAAGACCTAATTGGGAATATTTGGGAGGGTATTTCAGTTCCGACAATTGCCTTAACCAAGCAAAAGCTCATGGTCAGAACCAGGACAGGCGACTACTTGTGGCCATTTGGGTTGATGAGGTACGTCCCACTGCACAATGTTTGTTCCTTAATGGTGATGCTGGGTTCCAAGACGACAAGACCCCTGCACACACAGCGCGCATCACCGAGGACTGGTTCTGTGAGCACGGGAGAGTGAACTGTGGTATCTCCCCTGTCACCAAAGTCAGCAAATCTCATTATTACTGAACCTTTGTGGTGAACTTTGGGCAGAAAGTAGCGTGATCGCTATCCACCTCCATCATCGTTATCTGAAATTGTCACTATTCTACAGGAAGGATGGAGTCAGATTTCTTGGAAAACCATACAGGACCTGTATGTATCCGTTCCGAGATGACTGGAAGCTATTAGGAATACCAACGGTTTTCCTACACCGTATTAAGCATGGTAACTGGTTGTATTTTAGATCTTTCGATATTTTTGTCCATGCCGCATACATCGATTCATTTCATTCGATGGTAACGTCTGCATTACATACTATGTCCCTGTGTTCCTGTTACTTCCCCTACTGAGTGGCAGCGTAAGCTCAGGTCTCCTCTACATGTTGTAACAGTGCTGGAATACGAGATCCATTTGGTTGGTTGCTTGTGTGTAGTCGGTTTTCTTCGGTCTACCTTTTCGTTGTTAAGTATGTTGTAATCGATGACTTATTATGAAGCTAGGCATAGAGTAACCCTCTGAAATGTTCTGATATGTGCCAAAGTACTCCACAAGGTCTCAGGCAGCTGTTAATATTTAAATATCAAGACGTTAGTTAACTGTTTTTTCATCCATGAACATTCACAAAATGATACAGTCATGTCATCTTAATTTAAAAATAATAATGTTTTATCTTATAGTGAGAGCTACAAACTTAAGTGTACATCAGTGTTACGTTGTACTGAGAGTCACCTGACGATGTTCGATGAAAATTGAAGCATTGTATAAAGATAAGATTAGAAGGTAACTGACTTATAGCCTATCTTGAAGTGTTTAAAACCCGTGTAGGATTTTTCATTCCTTCTTTTTTTAATTTTATTTCAGTAGTATATGTGTGGTCTGATCTGTAAAATTTTGAGTATTTAGCCTTATAGACTTCTGCAGGTCGATTCATTAACTACTTGAGAACTTAACAGTTGTACAAAAATTTACTGTGGCTGCTCATAATGGGACCATTGAACAGCCAGTTCGTCCACCTTAGCCGGTAGCTCTGGACTATTCTCTTCTGGGGACTAATCAAGAACATTTCTTACAGTAGCGTCAGCAACTAATTTCTATTGGGTCAGAACAAAATTATACGCCTCAGCTAAAGTTATTCCTGAACAGCTGCAGAAGATTCGGCAAGAAGTAGAATGTACTTGAAATATACACAGTATTAAAGAAGGGCGTACTAATCAGGAAGGCTTTACTTATCTGTTGAAAAGAAGATTATAATGTCAAAATGATAGTTAATGTTTGCGGCTACAACTTTTTTTTAAGTAGCAAGGAAATTTTCAAAATAGGAAGGTTGTAGTACAGTTCAGCCCCAGTAGGTGTTAAATACACTAAATATAAGTATGTTTGGAACAGTGCAGCATTTCCCTGACTTCCAGGAAATAATAAGAAATATCTGTTTTTCATTAACCTTTTAATGATGTCTCTCCTTTGTTTATTTGTAGCGTTTCCGGCCCTTACTGTACGTGAGGTGGTCATGTATCTGGCTGCAAGTGCACTTCATATCACAAACTTCCTCGCTACACTGTTTTTCATTACTGCCAACGACCTTTCTAGAGTAATCTTCGCACGGCACAGATAGAGTATCGCACACATAAGGATGAATCTGTCAACGAGGTTCAAGGATTCACTTTTCAGGGGTTTAAAATGATGCACCATCAAGGGCTCCTCATAAAAGCGTAATTTTTGAGCTACTCACGGCCAACTGGTCATACACAAACAAATAAACATTCAAAACAACATATATTAATTACTGTCAAGAAACGGATATGGATGAACACCACTATGAGTTGCAACAAGGTGCTCTTCACACAAAGGTATCATGTTAGAGAGGTATTTCATGCGGTACTGTTGGCACGCTCTTCGGATACAGTTCACTGGTACACGTTGTAACGTTAAAATTTATGCTCAGGATAATACGTCTCCAGAAACTTAACCAAGAGAGGACAAATTCTAAAATTGACCTTTCCGATAAAACTGATTCAGTGAGTTGAGAACAATCTGAAGTGAAGTGATAACTGCCGGCCGGAGTGGCCGAGCGGTTAAAGGCGCTACAGTCTGGAACCGCACGACCGCTACGGTCGCAGGTTCGAATCCTGCCTCGGGCATGGATGTGTGTGATGTCCTTAGGTTAGTTAGGTTTAAGTAGTTCTAAGTTCTAGGGGACTTATGACCACAGCAGTTGAGTCCCATAGTGTTCAGAGCCATTTGAACCATTTGAAGTGATAACTTATTATATCTCAGCTGTTTGGTAGTTAGTTATCGCTAATTATCCATACAAGAAAGATTTTTGATAGTTAGTAAGTAATCATATTTCCTTACGATGCGCTAAGTACATATATTTCTATTGTGACTATGAGGTTAGGAACAACCTTTTTGATTTAATGGTAAGAAATTTCATCCTGATATATTTACAACCAGCGAATCCAACGAGTTTAACGAGTGAGGTGACACTGTATTAAAGCATTTTAAGGCAGTTGTACTCTCCGTCCGACCATCCGGATTTAGGTTTCCGTGGATTCCCTAAGTGGCTTGAGGCGAAAGCTGGCATGGTTCCTTACAAAAGGCACGATCGGTTTCCTTCTTCATTCTTCCCCAGTCCAAGACTGACTCTAATGACCTCGTCGTTGATAGTACGGCAAACACTACTTTTCCTTCGTTCCAACGAGTTAGGAAAGAGATCTAGAAAATGGGCTTACAGAATATTTTTTTTACACATACCAATAATGTTTAGCTGGCACAGATAATTAAAAATTTGGAGTGGACAAAAAAATGTGATCGGTTGTGAAAATCCCATTGGATATCAATAAAATAAACAGGAATATATGTCAAAGATTAATACTCCTCAAAGTGAAGCAACAAGAAATAAACATTTAAAAAACGCTTACTCAAACCTGATGATAGCTGTAAAAATTTCATCGGTTACGGTACTTCACTTCTGTTCTTTATGCATTATTTCATAACTTCTATTTCTTAATGCTGATGGGTATGACAAAACTTGAACAAAATGCCTATTGAAAGCTGCAGCATAGTGGTACTTCAAGACTAGCATTCGAGATGGCCACTGGCTTCCAGAACATCCACCAAACAGGCCGGCAGGACCGACTCTTCGCAGCCTAGGACTGTAACAAGATGGTCTCGTCTTCCCAGTCTGACACGTCACTATGCATCCTTGTCAAGTGTGCTGAAGAGTTCGTCACTCCATGGCTGCATATAGAGTGACCACAAACAGTTTGAGAAGGTCGCAGTTAATGTACACTACATCTTTCCCATCTTGAAATTTGATAACTTTTTCCTCTCGTGTAGCGCAGAAAATAGTATTTTGTATTTGTGACGTTAGACGAAGACGGCTATAATATAGCATGACCATTTTCTTCAAAATGGTTCAAATGGCTCTGAGCACTATGGGACTCAACTGCTGTGGTCATAAGTCCCCTAGAACTTAGAACTACTTAAACCTAACTAACCTAAGGACAGCACACAACACCCAGCCATCACGAGGCAGAGAAAATCCCTGACCCCGCCGGGAATCGAACCCGGGAACCCGGGCGTGGGAAGCGAGAACGCTACCGCACGACCACGAGATGCGGGCCCATTTTCTTCAAAGTCTACTCCAATGCGGTCTGAGCAAGCCCTGGATAGACCACTTTGTTCCCAGACAAATTTTAAACTATTGTTTGTGAATGCGTTGTATAGCGAGTGAACAGTCTGTCTATATAGGAATTGGAGGCGAATGTCAGGCATATTTACTGTAGCCACGTGTACCTCGTGCTGGCTGTTGGAGTTGCATTCTTGTCCGGTTTACGCGCACGGATACTTTATTGACAACCGTTTAGTCCGTGGAGTGATACAGGATACGCCAACTTAAGAAACGCGCCCTGAACACTGTCGATCAATTAAGTCCGCGGGAAGAACGGTTTATTGTACCATCTGAGCAGGTGGCGACGAAGCTTTTCCGCCCCTTCCCTATCGTAAACACGCCCTATCTTTTTAAGTGCTGCACTTCACTGTCGTTTAACTCCACTTGCGTCCGCTATAAGCAACATGTGACTCAAGGCTAGTTACACAACACAGGTCTGTGCTGTAAAACGAAGAAATGACGCGAGGCATCGTTTGAATGGAGCTAGTGGTTACAGCGTTCCCAGAATCTTTTCATAATCTGGCCGTCACGTGGCAAACTGACTTTATTGTACTTTCTTGCATGTCTCAATGAGCAGACGTTCCCGACGATCGACGGTTATACGATATTACGATGTAATTTCGCTGAAAGTGGATATCTTAGCATCGGCTCTTTTAGGTATACAAATACTATTGTCATTGACATAGGAAAATTTATGTCAGATCGGGACTCAAACTTGGCTTACCGTGAGTGGACGCCTTAACCACTTTGGCTACCCGTGCATGCCTCCTAGACCCAGCAAAGCTTCCAGGTGTCACACTGTCTACGCCTTTTTACCAAATAATTAATTTAAGGGACTGTGGTACAAGGATGCAGAACTACGGCACCCGAAAATTTTGGCCTGTCGAGGAGGCATGCACGGTTAGCTGAAGTGGTTATGGTGATCGTTCGCGATAAGTGGGATGTCGAGGTTTGAGTCCCGGTCCGATGTAAATTTTCCTGTGTGACTAATAGGTAGTATTTCGTCTATCGTCAGGAATGTCTGTTCATTGTAACATGCAGGTAACTACTACATGCCATAGTGGGAAAAAGACGATGTCATCATTGATCACGATTCCTCGTGGTCTCATGCTCATTGTTGCGGGAATCCAGAGTAACGCTACAGGCATCAAGTCATGAATGTAAGGGACTCTGGTACAAGGACGTGGACAGCATGACATACGGAAATTTGGGGCAGTCCGGGACGCATGCACGGATAGCTGAAATTATAAGGTGACCGCTTGCGATAAGGAGAAAATCCAAGTTCGAGCCCCGGTCCTGTACAAATTTTCATACATCACTAACATGTAGTATTTGTAAGCTTAATACAACGATGCCAAGATATTCGCATTCACCGAAATTATTTTGAACTAACTTTATTGTCAGAAATAGCATTGCCTGTGTTATTAAGAAGTACGATAAAAAATTTCTTTGGACATACATGCATGCATGTCCGAAGGAACGTTGCATCGTAGTTCTTTATATCACAGGCAATGCTATTTCGTATTTATTCGCGAATACCAAGACCTGGACTCTCAATAAATACGTCCTTCCAGCGTGGGAATATATTTAACGTATGAGTACACATGGACGACGACATATGGAAGTTTGGGTTTGGCTGGATACCGAAGCGATTAATGCGACTACTCTCGTAAAGCGGGAAATCTGGGTTCGATTTGAGGTCCGGCACAAATCTGCGCTGTCGTTATTCCAGTATACATCCAAAGGTTGTTGCATTCGCAACTGCGAATACATTTCCTGTAACTTTATTGTCGTTTAAAAGAGTATCGTGCTATGCTCACCGAAAAAATACTGGTCACCTCCTTCTAAGAACACGCGGGTCGATTTGAAGCGCTGTAGGTGTTGCAGAACTGGTACCAGACAGCCATTTGACCTTCCATTGTTGACATAAGTGATAGCAGTGAGGAGCTATCGTATTTCTGGGTGCCCGTGGTCACAGTGTGAAGTTGGCCCAAATGTTGGTGTATCATTAAGAACTGTCCAAAGTGTCTACAAGGAATTGTGTACCACTCGCAGCCGTGTAGAAAGGCAAATCAACAGTGTGCGCAAGGCAGTTCTCACCGACAGGGAAATTAGAAGGGTGTCAAGACTGGCCAATGATAATAGGTTTCAAACCCGACAGAAGAGCTGCAGTCCGGACCATCTCAACTAGTTCCCGAGCGAACAATGCGAAGCGAACTGCACGCAGAAGATATTTGGAGTCGATTAACTCGCAAAAGCACATTGCCCACAGCGTACATATACCTTCAGGTCTTCGATGGGCGACACAAGACAGAAACTGGACAGCAGGAGGCGTATAGTGTGGTCTGACAGGTGGCGATTTTGTCACATTTTAACTGATGCTTGGGGTCGAGTGCACAGACAGCCCATTGAGCCTGCAGTATGTATGGAGGATGTAGTTCAGGGTGAAGGCGATTCTGTGACGTTTATGGATCGGTTTTCGTGCTTTGACTTGGACATAGCCGCGCGGGATTAGCCGAGCGGTCTAAGACGCTGCAGTCATGGACTGTGCGGCTGGTCCCGGCGGAGGTTCGAATCCTCCCTCGGGCGTGGGTGTGTGTGTTTGTCCTTAGGATAATTTAGGTTAAGTAGTGTGTAAGCTTAGGGACTGATAGCCTTAGCAGTTAAGTTCCCTAAGATTTCATACACATTTGAACTTGGACATACTCTGTCAGGATATAGTCAATATGAACCACGATGTTTGTTTCAACAAGTGTGTGAACAAATGTTCCCCTGTCATCCAGGTCTTTATGGTGAGTGTGCTGTGGACACTACCGTCTTCCAAGATGACCAGAACTGTGTTCGAGGGCTGATTCATGCGCTCTTGTTTGACGAACACTCAAACGCCCTTTAGCACCTCGATCTGGTTCCCCAAGAAAATTTCTTGGCCTATTCGGAGCAGCGGATGAAACGTAGCAATCACACATCATCCCCGTTTGGTAACTCTACGAGACCTGATCACCTATGACTGGTTTACTTGAAGAAAATCGCCATTATCAGGGCAAGATACGGTGTTACATAGTTTACATAGTACTTTCCCTGACTTATATACTCATTCTGTACTTAACGGCCTTCAAACGGAAACTTTTTGATCACCCCTTAAATATTTGTTCTTGATCAATCATATAATGGTTCTTCCTATATCTCCTTTATTTGTAACGTTGCTAGCCATTACTGTCTCCAAGAGTTAAATAACATATCTAGAATAATCCTTCCAGAACGATACTTATTCTGATGCTTTATCTGAGATGAACAATTTATTTGCAGTATGTAGAGTTTCATTAGGGACTGAAAATCATTTAAACAGCCAAAGGCTCAGAATTACCGTTACTTGCAAGACACGCAACCTTCGGTCAACTTACTGCACAACTCGTTCCTAGTTGGTACCATATAAATTCAGAGCGTAATTCGGTTAGGGGGTTTGATACTTTCACGTTCCAAGCATCGAATTTGCGATATTACGTTCTGATGTACGTATTAACCAGGATACTACAGTCATACAATCTCCGTTCATCCATCTTCGCCAGATCGTGGGACAATAGCTTAAGTATATCTTTATGTGGCCCGCCCGTTTGGCCGAGAGGTCTAACGCACGGCTTTCCGGACGGGAAGGAGCGCTTGGTCGCCGGCACGAATCCGCCCGACGGACTTGTGTCGAGGTCCGGTGAGCCGGTCAGTCTGTGGATGGTTCTTAGGCGGTTTTCCATCTGCCTCGGCGAATGCGGGCTGGTTCCCCTTATTCTGCCTCAGGTACGCTATATCGGCGATTGCTGCGCAAACAAGTACTCCACGTACGCGTACACAACCATTACTCTACCACGCAAACATAGGGGTTACACTCGACTTGTGTGAGACGTTCCCTGGGGGGTCCACCGGGGGCCGAGCCGCACAATAACCCTGGCTTCGGTGTGGGGCGGCGGTAAGGTGAAGTGGACTGCGGTCCACCGGGGGCCGAACCGTACAATAACCCTGGGTTCGGTGTGGAGCGGTGGAAAGGTGAAGTGGACTGCCGTAGTCATCGTGGGGTTGCGGACCACTGCGGCTGCGGCGGGGTCGGAGCCTCTCCGTCTTTTCTAGGTCCTCGGTTAACATAACATAACGTATCTTTATGTAGTAGAGATTATACATTCGGCTGTTTTTATAGGTCTTCTGTTACTTGCATCTTCTGACACTTGCTGCATAAAGAAACAATGATGAGCCAAAACATTATGACCACTTGCTTAATAACTTGTTTGTCCGTCTTTTGAATGAAATATATCACCGATTCTGCGTATCACGGATCCGACAGTTCGTTGTTAGGTTTGTGGAGGTAAGTGGTACCAGATGTCTACGCAGGATCATGTAATTCGCGTAAATAACGGGCCGCTGATTTGCGTAGCGGCGATGGCGCGAGATAGCGACCCACACGGATTCCATAGGATTTACTTCAGGTGAATTTGGTCGCCATCAACATGAGTTCACCATAATGACCCCTAAACCACGGTAGCACGGTTATGGCTCCGAAGCACGGATAGTTATACTGCTGAAAGATGAGATCGTTGTCGGGGAGACACAGAGGTGGTTCGCAACTGACACCGTGTCTTTGATTACTACCACAGGCCCCACGTGAGTGCAGGAGAGTGTCTCCCATACCATAATACTGCTCCCACCGGCCTGCGTCCGTGGCGCACTGCACGTTTCGAGCCGAGTCTCCGTTCACCTTGTGACGGCGTTTGTGGAGACAACCATCGACATTTTGTGGCAGAAATGTGATCCAGCCGAAGAGCTGACACGTTTTCGTTGGTCCACGTTCGAATCCCGATGGTCCCATGCCCACTGCATTCGTAACTGACGATGTCGTTGGGTCAACATGTGAAGACGTAGAGGTGGTCTGCTGCAGAGCTCCATGTTCAACAAAGTACGATGAACTGTGTGCTCCAAAACACTTGTGCGTGCACGAGCATTGTGCTCTATCGGCAGAGATGCCACAGATCACCATTTATCCTACTTTACAGAGCAGAGAAGCCTCAGACCCCTACGTTCTATCAAGAGTCGTGAACGGTCAACCATTTAGCGCCTAGTGGTAGTTTCACTGTCCTTTTACCTCTTACCGTAGATTATAACGAGACAAGCACGTGAACATTCGACAAAATTCACCGCTTTCGAGATACTCGTTTACAGCCTCTGCGTTATAATTATCTGCGCTTTGACAAAGTCGCTTATCTCAATGGATTTCCCCATTTGCAGCCCATTTCTTCGCTAGAGTGATCCCACGTCCGTGTCTGCTCCGCTTACGTACTTTTGTCAGGGTGTCAAGTGCCCACAACGCCACCAGGCGGAATCCAATATCTTCGTGCGGTGGGCATAATGATTTGGCTTATCAGTGTATGTTCTTAGTGGGTACATACTGACGGTTTACATGAGTGGTTTTAATAATAATTGATTTTTAAACTGATTAAATGTAACGCACACACGGGTTATATAATTAAAACATTCTGTTGTTGAGTACGGGTGGCAATTTGTTTTATATTTGTTCAGCCTTGATTCATTAGGGAGGAGGTCGAACATTTTCATGGCTCCATAATTTGCGCCTTTTAGTATGAGAATGAGTTGAAGATAAGAATAGTGGAAGTGAGAAATATTTATAAAAGTTCTTATTTCATAAACCAATGCTTTATCAAAGTCTCCCAACTTTAACTAATTTCCTATATCTCTCTTTTCTCATAGTTGTTCACTGACAACAATAGTTAATATTTGACGATGGCCTTGTAAGTTGCCGCCACACACACAGACACAGACATACCTTTAATTTTTGCCGATGATAACTTATACCACTACTACATTAACAAATTACTCATATAATACTTCTGATCACTCGGCTCTGACCAACAATTAATGGAGGCTTCCCTTCGCCACAGGCGAATGCCGCAACTGGAAATCTCCTCAAAAATATCCCAGTTGGGATTCCCTCTGCCTTCCCTTCAGGCTGCTGGAACATTAGAGTCAAAAGAGCCGCGAGTGGGCCAGATCTAAAACTGTCCGCTCTCCTCCTTGGAGACGTGGAAAAAAAAAATGAAAATTTAGAAGGAGCTTCACGAGATAAATTAATATTCTAAATCTTCCGCAGTTTTTGTTTTAATAGATATAAACTGTTTTTGTATTTGACTTGGAATAACTACACTTGATCTATAGTTGCTTCGCTGATTTCAGTCATAACCGTCGACTAAGAACTGTATACTAAAAGACACTATTTCCTCAGCGCTTCTGCGTCTCCGTTGAGTTATAATACACATACATATGGCAGTATCATTTGTACTGAGTTCCAAACGGGACATAATTGAAACAACGGGCGACTGCGTCGGATGCTGCGTTAACAGCGACCGTAGCGTGAGCGCCCTTCACTCACAACAGACGGGCCGGGACGGGACGGGGCGGGGCTAGCGGTTGGGTAATGCGCGGCCGCATATTCCGAGTGGGATTAGCTTTATCCGCTGATACGTCTGCCGTGGTCGCTGTATTGAATTTCTCTCTCCGAGCCGACAGTAATGCGCGTTCGAATCCTTTGTCACTCTCGGACAGCGCTAGCAGCTGGAACGCGTACGGACCGCAAAGCTTGCCCGAACCACACATATCTCATCTGCAGCGCGACGAGTGAGCCGGTGTACGCTGCCGCCACGGCTGAGTGTAACGTCACCCAACTTTACGACGCGCTTGAGTGCTCGACAAACATAACCTGCTGCCAGCGGTGATCACTATAGCCATTCACTTTGAATACTGAAACACTGTTTTATCATGAGTTTGTGGATACACGATGAAACATTGATGTGTGAGAAAAAGTGAATTTACAACGGTACACATGATTATGACGATTTGTTGAAACGGCATGTTACAGCTATTAGCTGAGCGGAAGGGACGCTTTTCCAGTAGCCGGCGATAGACGCAGCTAGAAGCATCATTCACGATTAGCGGTAAAAGGGAGCAGAATATTCATGTTGTTGAAACTGTTCGGGTGAAAAGCCAAATTTAGCGAACGGTGACAGAAGGTCGCAGATTCAGTTTTCATAAATCTACACCCTCGTTGAGCCTGTTAATTTCAGAATGCACCCACTGCTCATGCATTACACTCGAGCACCAAAGGAACTGGTACAGGCATGCGTATTCAAATACAGAGATAAGTAATCAGGCAGAATAGGGCGATGCGGTCGGCAAAGCCTGTATAAGACAAACAGTGTCTGGTGCAGTTGTTAGATCGGTTACTGCTGCTACAATGGTAGGTTATCAAGACTTAACTGTGTTTGAACCTGGTGTTATGGTCGGCGCACGAGCGATGGGACATAGCATCCCCAACGTAGCGATAAAGTGGAGATTTCTCCGTACGACCATTTCACGAGCGTACTGTGAATGTCAGGAATCCGGTAAAACATCAAATCTCCAACATCGCTGCCACCGGGAAAAGATCCTGCAAGCACGGGACCGACGACGAATGAGGACAATCGTTCAATGGGACAGAAATGCAGCCCTTCCTCAATTTGCTGCAGATTTCAGTGCTGGGCCATCAACAAGTGTCAGCGCGCGAACTATTCAACGAAACATCATCGACATGGTCTTTCGCAGACCCATGCCGAGTCGTGTACCCTTGATGACTCCACAACACGAAGCTTTACGCCTCTCCTGGGCCCGTCAACGCCGACATTGGACAGTTCATGACCGGAACCAGGTTGCCTGGTCTTACGAGTCTCGTTTCAAATTGTATTGAGCGGATGAACGTGTATGGGTATGGAGACAACCTCATGAATCCATGGACCCTGCATGTCAGCAGGGGACTGTTCAAGATGGTGGAGGCTCTGTACTGGTGGGGGACGTGAAGAGGTGGAGTGATTTGGGACCCCTGATATGTCTAGATACGACTCTGACTGGTGACACGTACGTAAGCATCCTGTCTGATCATCTGCATCCATTCATGCCCATTGTGCATTCCGACGGACTTAGGAAATTCCAGCAGGAAAATGAGTCACCCCACAAGTCCAGAATTGCAATAGAGTGGCTCCAGGAACACTCTTCCGAGTTTAGAAACTTCCGCTGGCCACCAAACTCCCCAAACGTGAGCAATATTGGGCATATCTGGGATGCCTTGCAACGTGTTGCTCAGAAGAGCTATCCACCTCTTCGTACTCTTACGGATTTATGGACAGCTCTGCAGGATTCATGGTGTCAATTCCCTCCAGCACTACAACAGACGTTAGTCGCGTTGCTGCACTTCTGCATCCTCGCCGGGGCCCTACGCGATATTAGGCAGATGTATCAGTTTCTTTGGCTCTTCAGTGTATGAGGTATTCTACTTAAACGAATCTACTTACGGCAATTGTCATAGAGGTGTCTCTGTGGATTCTCGTTTTGAACTTTCTGTTTGTTCACTTACAATGTTGTTTGCGCTCCGCAGTGGGAACGTTTTGATTTCTCCAAAGTATTGTATTTAATCAAGCGTCTTCTATTCTTTGAGTCATATGTAGCCCTCGATAACACAGTTCTCGTTTCTAATCACTTTATGTATTGGTGTTTTCATAGGAGCAGTTGTTATACATTTTGACTGTATTCTTAGATTAAAGCAATTCTACAGCTGTGAACCTTATTTTATAGACGGTTAAAATCAAAAAGCGGCAAAACAAGTGCACTATCTGAGAAAATACAAAGAATATCTTGTGTAGCACGCGCAATACCTGGTTTTAAGGGATGCTACGAATAATACAGTATGTGCAAAAGATCGCAGCATTACATAGCATCAGCAGATGAAATGAAGAGGGCAAGGTGACAGATTACAGACGTTGCTTTTAAACAAATGCAAATCCCGCCTGGTCATATAGTGAAGTGATGCGAAAACACGTAGGCAGGTGTTGAGGGAGAGAGCTGTTGTTTGGACCGATCTATTAAATTTTCAATCAACGTGCAACAGTTTTGTTCTGCACTTTTTAGATTCTAAGTTCGTCGGCTGTATTTTATCTTCTCATGCATAAAAACGTATGTTTAACAAAATTACGGACAAAGGTTTTGGTGAGTGATAAAACTGAGGTCTGTAACACAATACACACAATTTAACAGCCCCAAAATTTTATCAGATGCGTGAATGAACATTTGTACGTACTTCACTGTTGTGCCGAAGTATATTTAGGGAAGCAGTGAAGTCGAACGTAAGATTGCTGCAACGAAAAACGAGAGTAATGGCACTAATTAATATGAAAATTATTTACATCCACTGCCATGGGGAAGAGGATATCTACTCACTTGAAGCTCCCAAAATATTGAACGTAAGAAATACAACAGATGTCAGGTTTCTGGGTACCATCCGTACCTAGCACTCCTGAACTCATTGCTGACAGAGATTTCTGGAATTTTCTCACGTGGTTTGAACGTCTTTCTAGTAGTTGACATTAAGCGCACCTGGACAATGAATTACTTCGAAGGGCGCTGGAGCGGTTAGGAGTTGTCTGATGCCTACCAATGAGGTCAGACGCAAGTATAATTATGTGAGCACGAAATGGACACTAGGGAGCCGAAAATACTGACATTCAATGTGGAAAAATAAAATGATGAATTTCAGACTAGAGTTTCGAGTAAATGCAGTTTGAGTAAAATGATGGGCGGATGTATATTACCACCACGTGGATTAATAATGTCAAGTAAAATTTCACGGATGACGGAACAGAGAAATCAGTGAATTTATTTTTAAATCTTCAACATCAGACACATGCTTGTCTTGATCCAGTGCCAATATTTGATTGCAATTAAGTTAACGGAATAGGTGAGAGTAACATCAATGTTGAGTGGATGTGAACGTTGTGACTAAAGAGAAGAAGTGTTTACGCAAAAATATAGAGAAAAAGTCTGTACGAAAAGACTAGTCGATGATTTAAGTGGCTTCCGTAAAGAGGTGATTTTGGTGACCCAGCTTATGAGAAGATCGAGGCTCTTCGAATCTCCGAAGGCTACCGCCATTATTGTATTTCAAAAGGAAAGCGAAGGAGTGTGAGTCTTCTAGCAGGCAACAAGATATTAAAAATTTTTAGTTGAGCCAACAGCGTGTGTTTTGAAGACTCGTCCATTCTGTGAAGCAAAATAACTAACAATATGTGGAATAACGCCCACTAACGCACAGAGTTTTAGAAGGAACAAAGTATATTTCAGAGCATAACGTTCATTGGACGTGCGGCTCCACTGCAGGCGAACAATAGGTGTGACCTTGCTGGCCCAATAGAATCATCAGACGACTGCAGTGGATTTTGAATGAAGGACCAGTTTTCCCGTCAGATGGCCTGTGATTCATGTCAAACTTCTTCTTTTATAAATGTCTGGACGCGCTCTGACCAGAAGAGTATTTGGACGATGCATCCACTGAAAGATATACATTGATTTGGACGTAACGTGTAATGAAAGGCATTCAGTTGGGCCTCCATTGGACTTTCGGTTGTTACAGAAAGCACAATCGTGAAAGCTGTGGGGTAAATCATTCTAACTTCAGACCACATTCATTATCTCAAAGCTAGTGTCATTTCCACGAGACACTAGCTCGACGGCCGCCCAAGGCTATATCCCAGTTACAATCGTTTGAGGAATATAATTATCCATCCCGATTCTTGTCCTTTGGATCCGAAGATTCCGGCGAGAATGACACGATACCAAAACACAATAACTTTTAACGTCGTCGAAAACGTTCTTCTGTCATCAAATGTTAATATAAAAATTTCTGTATCCAACTCCGACATACGAAGGTTTTGTAAACTTCATACGTATGCCAAATTACATTTTTAATTAATGCTGGTTCTTATTTTGACTGCAAATGTGGTTGGATTGCTCCTACACGTTGGTCAGATGGCCTGAAGATGATGTAGTGAAATGCCGAAACTGGTCGCATAAATAAATTACATTCAAAATATAGATGGGTTAAAGGTGTTTTAATTTCACGTTTTATATTGATCAGTCGAACTCCCTCTCTCATCTTGTACAAAGATGGACTTACAGAAATAGCTGATTGGTGACAATAATCTGGTGTATTAGCTTAGAAATACAACTGAATACATCTTACTATTACAGACTGTAAGAGGGTGTCATTTCTCTGTCGAAGTGGGACGACAATACATACTTCCACATATTAACATTGCTGCTTATCAGCTAGGCACACTACTCATTATTACCTACTAGACAAGTCAGTTATGATTATACGGACTTTTTGCACTGGATTTTCCTTCTTGTCTCTCCGATGCTCTCAGGTTTGTGATAATATACGCAGCAGAAACGACAACAACGTACTCGGGCTAGGGTCCAGATCAAGAGCAGTGTTTGGATTTGTAAATGAAGTTTCTCGCGATGACATAGTTATACAGAATTATTTGGGTCTATTTGCGGCGTAAAATTAGGATCAAAACTCCAACTTTCGAATACCCACATCATCTTCAAGAGGAGCAACTGACGCTTGCTGTGCAGGCTAGCGAATAATGTGACGGTCGACGCCTGAGGTCATCGATGTCTGCGATGTAGGAACCCTAGAATCCATACTGTGCAAAAATAACGTTCACTAAGCAGAGCTTAAAATCTTTGTGGTATGTGGATGGGGGTCCTCGACGTTGAGAGCCTATATAAAAATTACTCAAAATGAGTAGCTAGCGTTCCTAAATCTCAGACACTGACATAAAATGTGTGATGTTACGCTCGATTAATCATTGTAAACGCCCACCACAGTGCGGTTACGATAGTCAGCTGCTCCTAATGAAGACCGTGTACAAAAAGTAAATTCGTATAGCATGATTGGCTAAGAGTTCCTCAACAGGGATGTTCAGCCTCTTGTTTACTTCCTTCAGTTGGAAGCCCCTTTGGTGACTTTCGCACCGCTAACCCATACTAGTAAACCAAACAGCGAAAAGGGCCCCAGAGTTTAACGTGGGATCCTCACCACATGTCGTTCCTGACATCATATAAAAGTGAAGGCTAGCGCAAAGGTAGAAAGAAAAATTCCGCTGTCTGACCGACATTCGATCCCGCAACCTTACGATTTCCAGGTTCGCACTTCACCACTAGACCACCAAGCCCATCGTCAGAAGTTCGAGATTTTATTTTAATCTGATGCTGCAAGACGACCGAGTAAATTTTAAACATGTGCTCCAATTTGCTTACAACGACCCAACTGTTGTCAAGGACTTCGTATTTCTCTGTATCATTTGCCGTGTGTTAATGAAGGCTGATTGGCACGACTATTAAAACGAAAGCAGGAAGAAGATTGTTGTTATTATATTTCAGTTCAGTTCAATACACAGTGTATGCACTAAGAGCGTTGCTTTATCCATGTTGTTGACGATGTTTTTCATCGTGAGACATTTTTCGGTTTTGACGATGCCGGTATATATAATCAACCGAACGTTGTCATGAAGAGTCGTCAGAGGACGATATGATGTAGCTACGCATGTGCTTTGCAGCTAGATATAAGGTGACACTTGATCACTGCGGCCGGTTTCAGGAAGCATGTGTAGCTCGAGGAGCAGCTAGAGCGGCAGGGCAGAGGCGTGGCGGTACTCACTGCCAGGAGAAGCTGATGCCCTCCCTGAGGCGGTCCTTGAGCGACCTCTGGCGGGACGGCGGGCCGCCACCTGCGCCGGCGCCGGAGCCAGACCCAGCACCAGCACCAGGGGGGCCTCCGGAGAAGCTCGCCATCTGACGCCTCACTCCTGCGCAAAACAAACGTTCATGTCCCACACCTGACAGCCACCAGCACAGATTTAGTAACTGCCGGGTGCTCAAAAAGTCAGTATAAATGTGAAAACTGAATAAATCACGGAATAATGTAGATAGAGAGGTACAAAATGACACACATGCTTGGAATGACATGCGATTTTATTAGAACCAAAAAAATACAAAAGTTCAAAAATTTCAGACAGATGGCGCTTCATCTGATCAGAATAGCAATAATTAGCATAACAAAGTAAGACAAAGCAAAGATGATGTTCTTTACAGGAAATGCTCAATATGTCCACCATCATTCCTCAACAATAGCTGTAGTCGAGGAATAATGTTGTGAACACCACTGTAAAGCATGTCCGGAGTTATGGTGAGGCATTGGAGTCGGATGTTGTCCTTCAGCATCCCTAGAGACGTCGGTCGATCACGATACACTTGCGACTTCAGGTAACTCCAAAGCCAATAATCACACCGACTGAAGTCTGGGGACCTGGGAGGCCATGACGAAACTGGCGGCTGAGTACACGATCATCACCAAACGACGCGCGCAAGAGATCTTTCACGCGTCTAGCAATATGGGGTGGAGCGCCATCCTGTATAAACATCGTACGTTCCAGCAGGTGTTTATCAACCAGGCTGGGGATGATGCGATTCTGTAACATATCGGCCTACCTCTCACCCATCACGGTAGCAGTTACAAAACCAGAATCACGCATTTCCTCGAAAAAAATACCCGATAACGGTAGATGTGGTAAATCCAACCCATACCGTGACTTTCTCGTCGTGCAATGGAGTTTACACGACAGTTCTAGGATTTTCGGTAGCCCAAATTCTGCACTTGTTGGCGTTGACACACCCTCGGAGCGTGAAATGAGCTTCGTCGGTCCACAACACGTTACTCAACCAATCGTCATCTTCTGCCATCTTTTGAAACGCCCACACTACAAATGCCCTCCGCTTCACTAAATCGACAGGTAACAGCTCATGATATCGATGGATTTTGTACGAATAGTATCGGAGGGTACGTCTAAGTGCCAACCAAACAGTAGTGTATGGAATGCCGGTGCGACGTGCGATTGCACGAGCGCTGACTTCCCCGTGCATAGACGAACCCGCTACAGTCTCCATTTCTTCCTGAACCGTCTCAGCAGCATTACGCCTTGTACTCGGTCGGCCACTACGGGGTCTATCGTCTAAACAACCCGTGGCTTCGAACTTCGAAATCATTCTCGCCACAGCTGCATTTGTCAACGGAACTTTACCCGTTCGAATCCCCTTCCTATGGCGATAGGGTCGTAACGCTGAACTAGCACATTCCCCATGACACCATTCTGATAATATAGCTTCACTAAAAGCGCCTTTTCAGGTAACGTCAACATGCTGCGACTGCTGGCGCATCTGATTCTCACTCTCATTACAGCTCCTTTTAAACACGATTGTCATGCGCAGTCACTGACGTTTTGCTGTCCAGCGCCATCTGTCGGACATGTTGTGAACTTTGTTTTTTTTTTTTAATTCTAATAAAACCCCATGTCATTCCAAGCATGTGTGTCAATTTTTACCTCTCTATCTACATTATTCCGTGGTTTATTAAGTTTTCAAATTTATACCGACTTTTTAATCACCCGGTACATACACTATCTGATCAAATGTATCCGGGCATGCTATTTTGTCTAAAACTGACATAATGAGACTGTGTCTGTGTGCAATTAATGTAGGTTGTTTCATACGAAGAAGAAGACAGCAACCAGCCACTATTAATACTGCTATTTATTTAAGTAAATAGCGCCGTAATCGGTGTCGAACTGGCAAGGTTCATCATCAGACGGCTGTTCACAAGATTTACAAAATGCGCCTTACATAATCGTCATAAACTGACGGCTGTTCACAAGATTTACAAGTTGCACTTTAAATAATCGTCATAAACTGACGATTATGTAAAGTACACCTTGTAGATCTTGTGAACGGCCGTCAGATGATGAACCTTGTCACTTAGAAACCGGTTACGGCGCTATTTACGTAAATAAATAGCACTATTAATAGTGGCTTGTTGCTGTCTTCTTCTTTGTAAGTATGCGGACATGCCTAAGTGATGTGGAATTCACCACCAGATGTCACAAGAGGCGGACCTGCCAGCATAAAAGTAAGCAGAGAATACTGTGATGTCAGTAGAAAGCAGTAGTAGCAGTAGTAGCCAGGCAGGAGAGCCCAGTGACTTTGAACATGGACTAGTCATTGAATACTACCTGGCTAACAAATTCATCAAGGCCATTTCAACCCTCCTAAAGCCACCCAAGTCGACTGATGTTCATGTGACTGTGATGTTGAAATGCGAAGGAACTACCAAGGCTAAACCAAGGCTAGACTGACTTCAAATATCCACATAAGTATATATCCACATAAGTATATTGTTCTGCCAATACCGGTCATGACCTTCTTCTGTGCAGATGCACACATATTCAACGAACTCTTACGGGACTTGGTAAGAATGTCTTCCACGAGTAATGAGTGTGTTGGGGTGGGACACTACGAATGTAGTGTGTGGACATGCAAGGTGAGAATGTGGGACTCGCAGGAGGCGTGCGCGAGATAGTCCCTGCAGTCGCGCTGTCCTATGTGCCCTCGGTGGCTCAGATGGATAGAGCGTCTGCCATGTATGCAGGAGATCCGGGGTTCGAGTCCCGGTGGGGGAACACATTTTACCCTGTCCCCGTTGATATATATCAACGCCCGTCAGCAGCTGGAGGTAATAATATAATGCTAATTTCAGACTTTATATACTGGCTGACAGGGACCGTCGAGGGTTGCCATAGCGTGATTATAAAAAAATCACTTGAAATTAGCAGAAGTAATCACTTTACAGTTCCACAGTGATACCAGAAGTCGCCTAGCACAAAGAGAGTGCGTAGGGAGAAAAAAAGAGACAATGGTCGAGCAGCTCCTCATAAGCCACACATTTCTGCAGCCAGTGCTAAGTGACTCTTGAGGTTGTCTAAAGAGGGACGCCACTGGATAATCGATGAACGAGAACCAGTGATTTGGAGTGATGAATCACGTTAAATCCTAAGGCAATCCAACTGAGTTTGCTGAATACCTGCAGAACATTACGCGACATCATGTCTAGTACCAACAGTAAACTACAGCGGAGGCCAAGTTACGGTATAGAATTGTTTTTTGTAGTTACGGTGTGGTCCCGTTATTGCGCTTAAGAAAACTCTAAATGTGTAAATATATGTGTACATTTCACAGCACTGTGACCAGCGTGCAGTCAAGGAATATTGAGACCATGAGTTTTTGTTTCAGCATGACAAGTCACCCTGCCATAAAGCAGCATCTGTGAGTCAATGGTTTGCGCACAGTGACATTCCTCAAGTGGACCACCCTGCCCACAGTCCCGACCTGAACCCAATAGAACACAATTGTGACAACTTACAATGTCGACTTCGCTCCAGACTTCAGAATACGACATCAATACGTTCTCTAGTTTCGGCTGTTGGGGAAAAACTGGCTGCCATCCCTCCACAGACATTCAGAAAGCGCTCTATCGATTGAGGTAGCCAAGCATGACTCGCGACCCCTTCTCACAGATTCACTTTCGCCAGTACCTCATCTCCTACTTTCAAATGGCTCTAAGCACTATGGGACTTAACATCTGAGGTCATCAGTCCCCTAGACTTAGAACTACCTAAACCTAACTAATCTAAGGACAGCACAGACAGCCATGCCCGAGGCAGGACTTGAACCTGCGACCGTAGGAGCAGCGCGGTTCCGGACTGAAGCGCCTAGAACCGCTCGGCCACAGCGCATCTCCTACTTTCTCCGTTTTACAAAACTTCTTTTGTGTTCCTTACTGGACTAGAACTCTTGGAAGAAAGGAAATTGTGGAGAAGTGGCTTATTCCCGGCCTAGGACAAAGTTCTAGAATGAATTTTCACTCACTCAACAGAGGAATGTGCAGTGATTTGAACCCTTCCTGGCAGATTAAAACTGCGTTTCGCGGGCAAGTACTGTACCAACTGAACTATCCAGTCCAGCACACAGATTTAGTGTATCAGTAAAGTTTCAGATTAGCGCACACTGCTCTGCAGAGTGAAAACTCATTCAGGAAAGAATTCGCAAAGCTGTAGCAAAGTCGCTTCCCCCCGTTTTCCTCACTTTTAGGAGTGCAAGTCCTGCAGAGTATTCTTGAGAAATTCTCTGAATTTTGGAAGATACGAAGGGAAGCTCTGAGTGCGGGTCGTGAGTCGTGCGCGGGCACCTAAGTCAGTAGAGCATTTTCCTGCGAAAGGAAAAGGTACGAGCTTCGAGGCTCTGTGCGACACACACTATTAATCTGCCAGGAAGGATTCAATTTCGCTGCAGAGTCAAAAATTCACGTTAGATATATGAGCATACGGTAGCACATAAGACCGATGACACACAAAAAACATATTTCACATACCTATATACAATTTTATAGCCTTATAAACAAACTGTACAGAACCAGGTACAAAATCGATGGAACACTGCGCATTACTGGCGAGTTACTTTAACAGATTTAAACGCTAACGGATAATGAATTAATCCAACGTAATTGCTCTCACTAGTCAGTTTCTGGTGTACTACGTCGGTAGCAAGTGGAGTTCAGCTCCACGTTACTGCGTATAGCTGCACGTAATTTGGAAACCTCAAATATTTCGTAAACAGTTCTGGGTATCGAACTGAAATTTCTGGCAAATGATAAGAAAAACCAGAGCCTACTGCTTACGATATTGTAGTTCAAATTGGCATTTTGTTTGTGGCCACACATTTTACATCAGGTCAATAAGGTATTGAAACGGGTCGTAAGTTAATAAAAATATTTTCAGGTCGAGACAGGAAACTTTTGTACGAGGGTCATTCCGTACGTCATGGCAACTATGGTATATCTTGCGGTAATGCGGTCACAGGGGAGTTCCAAGATGTCCATTTAACAGGTAAGGCAGTGTGTATCTGAATGCCAACACAAAACAGCGTTGCAGTACAGGAGGTCACGGCAAAGGATGAAGTGAAACACATTCACTGAATCGCTGTGTACATTTACTGTGCACGAGTACAAATGGAGCAAAAATGAATCAAAATCAACTACTGTCCTTCAGAACAGTTCCCAACTGGACCCACGCAAAGTTGTCGACGATGGTTAAGGTGCTCAGTGTCACTGGCGTTGCCATCAATGTGTGCCGCCTGTCGCCGAAATGCTGTGATGATATCCGCCTTTATTTGCTATGTGCCTTCCATGCACTGTTTACTTTTGTTGTGGGATGAGGTCCAAATCACATGAATTGAGGTTCAACACTGTTCAATGACGGTCACGGACAGGTTAGTAAGAGCACACGTGCACTGCCCACTTCGCGGCGAGTGTGTCGTTGGGCGTTCGCGCCGCAAAGCCTCCACTCAGAGTGCAGCTATTTGGTAGGGCAGTGCCCTGTCACCCACAGCCGCTCGTAGTTCTGCATGACACTGAGTAGCTTTTCTGCCAGCATAGTTTCAGAATTGAGCGACAGTGCGTTGTGATTACCATGTAATTTGCATGTGTGTTTCGATTGCTCATTGAATATTCAGCACTTTTAGTTGACTAGTTCAACGAGGTACAGCTAGTAGTTTGTAGGGGGCCGCTACTGATTCAGGACGGCGCCACTTCAGTGTGCATACCCTAGCGCATTGTAAAGCACAGATCTGTCTGTAGGCCGGTGAAGGCGCACGAGTTCCTCGGCCTCTGTGTCTGCTCTTAAGGTCACTTCATTTCTTCTCACTGGGCTATCTGTGACCTACGAAGCATCCCTTCTCGAGTCCGTTGTGGAAAGATGTGAGTCCGTAAGTACTATGCTTGATGTGTTTGAAAGTGTTGTGAACTCACTTGGGGCTTGAACGGAAGTCTGGATTCCTGTGTAAGTGAACTCTTTTATTAATTATTAGTAAGCACATTATATTGAACACTATTTCGGTTTATTTGCAGTGTAAATAACACAGAAGTTGAAAATGAAAAAAAATTTAAAAAAAGTTCGCTTAGGGACTCAACTCACCGTCTTTCCGATTACCGTTCTGTACTATTTCCTCTGTGCTACTTTCTGCCTGGAAACTACACTAACGTAAATGGCTCAGTTCCAGAATGAAATTTTCACTCTGCTGTCGAGTATGTGCTGATATGAAACTTCTTGGCAAATTAGAACTGTGTGCCACACCGAGACTCGAACTCGGGATCTTTGCCTTTCGCGGACAAGTGGTCTGCCAGGAAGTTTCACATGAGCGCTCGCTCCGCTGCAGAGTGAAAATTTCATTCTGGGACATCCCCTAGGCTATGGCTAAGCCATGTCTCCGCAGTATCCTTTCTTCTCGGAGTGTTAGCCTTGCAGGTTTCGCAGGAAAGCTTCTGTGAAGTTTGGAAGGTAGGAGTCAAGATAGTGACGGAAGAGAAGCCGTGAGATGGGCTCGCGAATCGTGTTTGGGTAGCCCAATCAGTGGAGCACTTGTCCCTGAAAGGCAAAGTTTCATGAATGGCTTGTGACACGTCCGACCCGCGCCAAAAGTGCTACGTTTTCTAAACGCTTTGTCATCGGGAGCTCACATTTCCGTCACTTTCATTTCTGGCCAAGCCCTGTACACGCCGTAAACTTGGACTAAATCGGTGATGACGAGTCGGCGCGTTCCCCCTGTCAGTCGAAATACGCGAGAAAAACGTATTAAACTGCTGTACTTGTCTGTCAGACATGACTGTAGCAGTTCTCCACTTTCCTCTAGACATGCAGGATACTTATCTGACCAACGGTAGACTTTTCCATATATCACGGCTATATACTTTTCCTAAATTGCTCTAATGGAAATCCTTCGAGGGACCTCGTCTAAGAGATAAAGTACATTCTGACGGAATATCGACGCAGATATGCTATTTGAAAAAAATACTTTGGGCATTAAGACTTGTTATTTCGCAACACTATAAATTACAAACAAGATTTCGACCGTCATTGCAGCGGCCTGTTGTGTCCTATATTTGTTTTCAGTGCTACGAAATGACGCAGCTTATTACCAACAACGATTTTCATTCATATCGCCAAGCTTTTGCACTTGCTTTAGAGGTGGTACTGCACAGAAGGCTTCTTAATAACTAGAACTTTCTACTTATTTCCATGGATATCGCTGTTACTGCTCACCATGCATGTAAAGCGTCTGATAAAACTGTACTTGGCTGACGCCGTTGACTGACAACGCCGTTGTACAAATGGAGCTAGAATCATTGTAAAACAGGTCGGCTAACCGTCAGGAGACCAGGCATATAAAGATTGGCAGTTGACCCTCCGCGTAACTAAATGAAGTATTACCCCAATAATAGGTAATATTCTTTGACTAGACCATCAATGTACTCAGTCACACGGTAAAATATCTAGACACATCCATCCGGAGTGGTTTATAATGTAATAATCACACAAATTTAGTTGTAGAGAATGCCAACACTAAATCGACAATATTGGAAGAAGTATGTCTAGGAGTAATTTCGCCGTGAAAGAAGTCGCCAACAAAAAGTTTGTGTGATCTGTTTCTAGCGGCCTACACCGGCGTTCTGAGATCATTACTAAGTCAGAGAGGAGACACACAGGACACCTGCAGGACCCCAACGGCAGTGGAGGCCAAGAAGTTGTCTCGCGAGCCGCGGTGCTCACCCCGGCTGCTCACTTGCCCCAACCGCCTCACCACGCTGTGGGAGTGGGACGAGGAGGAACAGGTGGAAATCGCGAACGTGCCATGTTTAGATGGAAACGCAGTCGCACTACACACGGCTCTGTTTCATATTTGATGTTTCTCAACAACACAGATCACAAATGAAACAAGTTTTCAGTATTATTAAATTATTTTTGGCACGCTGAAGAGATAATCTAATTTTTATCTAGTATAAACTGTCGGCATACAGACAGATACAGACGATTTCACAGAGTTTTTCACTCAGGTTCCCACGCAGTCGTGAGTTATTTAGTTTCATAATCGAAAAAGGTCCCTCTTCGCAGCGAGAGCTTTAGAGAGGAAAAGGCCGGACACAGTGGCCTAGCGGTTCTAGGCGCTTCAGTCCGGAACCAGGCGGCTGCTACGGTCACAGGTTCGAATCCTGCTTGGGGCATGGATGTGTGTGATGTATTTAGGTTAGTTAGGTTTAAGTAGTGCTAAGTCTTTGGGACTGATGACCTCAGGTGTTAAGTCCCATAGTGCTTAGAGCAATTTGAACGATGGGGACGAAAAATTTGTGTTGAGATTGCCCCAACAGAAATCTAAATTGGAAAATGGTTGATGTAAGTTCCTGCTGGATTGTGAAAACTCTATGAATTAAGTTTCTGATGAGTGTCACTGCCCAACATATAACTGAAAATGTAACTCCTAAATATGTCGTCATGTTCACATAACCGCGGAAGATTAGTTTGAAATGAAAACTGGTAACCAGTATCATGTTGTTAGGTCCATCTGCAGAAACTGAGCTCAATCTGAGACATAGACGAGAATAACAGACATCATAAGCTACACTTTCTCATCAACATAGCTATCACTTGGAGATTACAAAAAGTCCCTTGTCGGTGCTTTGTCAACACCTACGAAACGACAGAAGCGTTGGTTAAAATTCCGATCTGAACAGCGTCTGTGTAGCGTTACAAGCTTTCGGCTACTCGTGATTCATATGTGTATTTCGTGGTCGCTTAACGACTGTGTCATGTAGATGCTAATTCTTTCATACACGTGTCGCGTGCACGTCGATGTCTGACTGCGACAAGAGGCGGATCACATTAAGATTCAGAGAATTTATTCAGTGACAATGCACGCTGTCTCGGCTCACTGACAGCCGTGCCACCATCAGCAGAGCACCTGCCATGATTTATGACTTGTGTTCCACATCGTTACGCGGCAACTCGCCACTTCTCGTGCGCCTTTACTTCCGTACAGGGAAGAGGGTACTGGAGAGTATGGCAAAGGACAATGGATCCTTGTCAAATATCGATACTGAGTAAGAAAAGAGTAATAACGAGAAAGAACTAGCTCAAGCGACTAAGATTATGGAATAATTATTAAATTATTAGTATATCATGACAATATTAGGCACTGAGGCCCTCTCTGACAACCAGTCAGGCATTGTTCAAGTTTTATCTATACACTCATTGTGATATAAGTGTTACAATAGATACTACATCTGACGTGGAGTCTGATATTTTGAGATAACTATGACAGAAATAGTACAAAGAGAGGAATTCATTACTGGAAAAAATAGTTTATATTTATTTGTGAGCAATAAAATCACAGATAATTTGCATGCAGCTAGATTTAACTTGTAGTCCATGGCAGCAAGAGACGCGAAAGAAAAAGAAGATGGAGAGAAAGAGGTATTTTGGAAAGAACACATAGCACTGAACAGAAAAGGAGAAAGATAACGATGTAACTCACTGAGATACGATAAGATAAAGAATGATTACAAGAACAATAAGTGAAGACTCGTTTCGTTCTGTACAGTGCACGTCAATCTTTGAAAGAAAAATTATGAGAATGATAAAACAAAATCTTTCAGCTCTTCCTTAAATGTAGGAGGACAACAAATTGTATGTTGAGTACAGGACAGCTTGTCGCAGAAGTGTACAGTTACAAGTATGTGAAAATTAGAACAATCCCAGCGTATATATATTTTGCCGTCAAATTATGGAAGAACTTGGTTCAAATGGCTCTGAGCACTATGGGACTTAACATCTGTGGTCATCAGTCCCCTAGAACTTAGAACTACTTAAACCTAACTGACCTAAGGACATCACACACATCCATGCCCGAGGCAGGATTCGAACCTGCGACCGTAGCAGTCGCGCGGTTCCGGACTGCGCGCCTAGAGCCGCTAGACCACCGCGGCCGGCTTATGGAAGAACTGTAACCTGTACTAGCTACTGTGAGTAATACTGGAGCACCAGCCAATGACATGGCCAAATACTTGGGCGTCATTAGTAGACTGAAGCCTCTCAAGTTGAAAAGCAACGAATTACCGGTCAATTTTGTCGTTGCTTCTTTTTTTTGCACTAGTGCTTATGGCGGACTTAATACATCTTATTGGCATGACGTTTGGGGCTGTCTTAACAACGTTATTGTAACACGCACTCTCCTCAACGTACTTTTGAACAATCCGGCAGTGTTGCCTTGGAGAATGCTCGGCGTCTGCAGATAAGGCACTTAAATGAGCGACCATTTGTAACATTTTTATGATATATTGATGATAAATTTCATCTTTGGGAGAAGGATTTGGCGATATACAGGGTGAGTCAGTAGGAAAGGTACATGCTTTGAGACGCGATAGTATTAGTGATTATGAACAAAAAACTTCATATGAATGGTTTCGGAGATAGAACACGTTTAATATCACTTTTGTACGTTTTTCTCTAATAACTCGAAAAGCGCACACTCCAACGAAAACATGTCTCAGTATAAATTAAACTAGATTAAATTTGCAACAAACAAGGTCCCTTTTTTTTTTTTTTTTTTTTTCTGTCCAGGACTAACAGTTTGCATGAAGAGATCGCGAGAATATTGGAAATCACGCGCGACGCACGTGCGCTGTAGCTTAGGTACTTTTTGTAGGTCAGTTTGAGGTGGTTTTCCGACTTGATAGACCACAGGAGTCCTGTATCAAATTGTTCGTCTCCACTTCCTCAACACTACTGTGGCTTGTTGTAAACAATGACAATGAATAATACAGAAAATAAATAGAACTGCACATTAAAAGTCTTCTGTCTAGGAAACCATTCGGAATAGGGCGTATGTCCACAGCAAGTTATTTTGTTCAGAATCACTAATGCCATCACCCGTCAATTCACGTACATTTCGGTGAACCACTTAAATGTATCAGCGCAAGTATCTCTGGAACAATAATATATACTGAAAAACGAATGTAAGGCAAAGGCTCATGAAAGTAAATACTATGACAAATTTTAAATATAAGCAACCCCTGCCTTGTATTCATAGCCGTGACAGTCATTTTTTAATATCTGTTGTCGTTCCAGAGTTGTTTGTACTGAAGCGTTTGACTGATCCACCCTGTACATAGCTCCATGGAATGAGAGGCCAAAACGTTATGACCACCTTGTTAATAGCTTTTTGTCCGTCGTTGGAACGAAATGCATCACTGATTCTGCGCATCAGGGACCCGACAGTTTGTTGGTAGGTTTGTGGAGGTATGTGGCGTTGGATGCCCACGCACAGGTCATGCGATTCGCTTAAATAACGGGTCGCTGAGTTGCGACGCGGTGGTGGCGCCCGATTGTGACCCCACACGGTTTCCATAGGATTTTCATCAGGTGCATTTGGTCATCCACAGTTCACTATAATGAACCTTAAATTGTACTGCTGAAAGATGACACCGCCGTCGGGGAAGACATTAAGCGTGAACGGATGCAGGTGGTTCGCGGCTGTCAGCGTGTCTTCGGTTACTACCACTGGTCCCACGCAATCGCAGGAGAATATCTGCCATAGCATAATACTGCTTCTAACAGTCAGCGTCCGTGGCGCGCTGCTCGTTTCGAGCCGTCGTCCACTTCGATAACGGCGTTTGTGGAGACGACCATCGACCTAGTGTAGCAAAAATGTGATTCACCCGAAGATCCGAAACTTACCTATTGATCGACAGCCGAATACCGATGGTCCCGCGCCCACTGCAATCGTAAATGACAAAGTCGTCAACATGTGATCTCGTAGGGGTGGTCTGCTGCGGAGCTCCTAGTTAAACATTGTACGACGAACGGTGTGCTCCGGTACATTTTTACGGGGACCAACATTGCATTCTTTCACAGAGATGCCACAGATCACCAATCCTACTTCACAGATCACATAAGATTCCGAACCCCACATTCTGTACAGAGTCGTCGACGTCCAACCATTTAACGCCTATTGGTAGTTTCATTGTCCTTCTTCCTCTTTCCTAAGATTCTCACCCCACGTTCTGTGCAGAGTCGTAGACGTACAACCATTTAACGCCTAGTGGTAGTTTCCTTGTCCTTCTCCCTCTTTCTGTAGATTCTCACCCCACATTCTGCGCAGAGTCGTGGATGACCAACCATTTAACGCCTAGTGGTAGTTTCACTGTCCTCCTCCCTCTTTCCGTAGATTCTCACTAGAGTTCCACATGAACACTCAGCCAGCTTCGCCGTTCTCGAGATACTCGTCCACAGGCTCTGTGTAATAATAATTTCCCCTTTGAAAAAGTCGCTTAAGTCAATGCATTTCCCCTTGTGCAGCCCATATCTTCGCTAGGTTAATCCCCCGTCCCTGTTTGCTCCGTTTACATACTTAGTCCGATGCAAGAATGGTGGTACTCCGACATTCGTGTATTGATATCCTACCTATAAGGTTCTGTACTTACAGAGCATTAACAGGATCAGACTATGAGTGCTCCGAAGATGGTTCAAATGGCTGTGAGCACTATGGGACTTAACTTCTGAGGTCATCAGCCCCCTAGAACTTAGAACTACTTAAACCTAACTAACCTAAGGACATCACACACATCCATGCCCGAAGCAGGATTCGAACCTGCGACCGTAGCGGTCGCGCGGTTCCAGATTGTAGCGCCTAGAACCGCTCGGCCACTCCGGCCGGCTGCTCCGAAGACCTCGATTCACAAAAGTCATACAATGTCAGAGGCCCGTGGAATATCTCTAAACTGTATTCCTACAGCATCGATGTTCCTCTCATTTTATACAAAGGATCAGACGTATAAAAAATGAAACTGGAAAGAGGGAGCGTCTTCAAGACGCAACTTATATGCCCCTACACTGAGAATGTTTCAGCAAAAATAGGCAGAATACTCAGGACTTTCGTCCTCCAGCGAAACCCTCGGTGCTTCTGGGAGCAGTTAAAGGCGATTTGGTGGGGAGAGTGAAATAACTTGGTAAACGTTCAGCCTTTTTCCTCTAGCGAGCCCTACAATAGTAGTTTAATACATTTTGTTAGTTCCTTTTTAAATGATAGCATTCATTTTTTGTGTGTTGCAGTCTTTTTCTGAAATTGCAAAAACTGCTCCGGAAAATGAAGGCATTTCCAAATGTGGAAACATGGTTGAAGGTCATGAACCTAGGAACAAACATTTGATTAAAATTTTAAAGCGTTTGCAATTTAGAAAATTTTATCAGTACTATAATTAATTACCAATCTATTACATAATTACTGTACATAGACCAATAACCAGTAATTTAAATCAAATTAAACAGAAGTACTGTCAAAAAGCAGTTACAGTATATTCTGTTATAGAGACTAACAACAAATGTCTATTTTCAAGAGAGGTAAAATTCTCAGCTCATTTGCAAGTACCGCATATTTCATGGTAAATGGGCTTCTTCTGTTTCAACGAACAAGACGCTGCACGACCGATGAAGTGTGACTTAACTGTCCACATATTATATGAATAGTTCTAAAAAATATACCGTTGTACTCTCCGTAAAATTCTGTACGTGTATAACAAAGCACTTAGATGCGTAGGACGTGAAATATTTACAAATATTGCGCAAAACACAATCGCATGTGTAACAGCAACGAAAATCGTGGAACATGGCAGAAACTGTTTATGGTGGTCTCTAAAGCACTTTCCTTCATTTGATTCTAAAAACTAAAAAGAAAACAACAGCGCATGTTTCTAGATACACTACCCTCTAGGTACAACTCTCACCTACTGTGTAAGGCAGGGTTTTTAGGATAATTTACGGGTAAGCAAATCGTTTAAAGGAAAGTTCCTAAATCAGGACTGCACTGTAGATTATAGTGTGCTCCAGGTAGTAAATCCGCTGTTGCAGAACACTGTTTCTACTGGCATGGACTTCAATGTTACAAAAATTATGATTAAAAAAAAGTTCAAATATATGTGAAATCTTATGGGACTTAACTGCTAAGGTCATCAGCCCCTAAGCTTACACACTACTTAACCTAAATTATCCTAAGGACAAGCACACACACCCATGCCCGAGGAAGGACTCGAACCTCGCCCGTGACCAGCCGCACAGTCCATGAGTGCAGCGCCCTAGACCGCTCAGCTAAGCCCGCGCGGCCAAAAATTATGGTACATTCATCGAACTTTTGTCATCATGAAATCTGTGGATATACTACTTTCTGAAGACTTGATAGAATCGGGACACCTGGCTGCCGCTTGTAATCCCGTTAGTGACAAACTTTCAAGCTTTGTGCAAGCGCCATATTCCTGCGATTATACCGAAAGTAATCGATCTGATATGGACGTGTGTGTGTGTGTGTGTGTGTGTGTGTGTGTGTGCGTGTGTGAGAGAGAGAGAGAGAGAGAGAGAGAGAGAGAGAGAGAGAATTCTGAGGCCATGATTGTATGAGATCTGTGTCCTTTCACCAGCATAAACGTGAAGGCAGCCAAAAGATTTTGCATCTAAATGTCAGCAAATTAACTACATCAGTAAGTTCTTCCGATATTTCATGGGGCAGTGGAGAACAACTTTGCGAAGATTTCTGTTTTATGTGTGGGAACCAACATCCCATGGAAAGAGGCAGTTTCATTGACACCATTTATACCACCCCCCTGAGACCTTTTCGTATCGATTTTGAGCTGTGGTGTGTTTGGAAAATTTCCTCAGTCGTTGTTGTTGTAGTGGTCTTCAGTCCTGAGACTGGTTTGATGCAGCTCTCCATCCTACTATATCCTGTGCAAGATTCTTCATCTCCCAGTACCTACTGCAACCTACATCCTTTTGAATTTGCTTACTGTATTCATCTCTTGGTCTCCCTCTACGATTTTTACCCTCCACGCTCCCCTCCAATAGTAAATTGGTGATCCCTTGATGCCTCAGAACATGTCCTACCAACCGATCCCTTCTTCTAGTCAAGTTGTGCCACAAACTTCTCTTCTCCCCAATCCTATTCAATACCTCCTCATTAGTTATGTGATCTACCCATCTAATCTTCAGCATTATTCTGTAGCACCACATTTCGAAAGCTTCTATTCTCTTCTTATCCAAACTATTTATCGTCCATGTTTCATTTCCATACATGGCTACACTCCATACAAATACTTTCAGAAACGACTTCCTGACACTTAAATCTATACTTCATGTTAACAAATTTCTCTTCTTCAGAAACGCTTTCCTTGCCATTGCCAGTCTACATTTTATATCCTCTCTACTTCGACCATCATGAGTTAGTTTGCTCCCCAAATAGCAAAACTCCTTTACTACTTTAAGTGTCTCATTTCCTAATCTAATTCCCTCAGCATCACCCGACTTAATTCGACTACATTCCATTATCCTCGTTTTGCTTTTGTTGATGTTCATCGTTAAGAAAACCGCATGATTTAAAGGGTGGGCCTTTTGTTTCTACCCCTCAGAAAACTTCATTTTACCACTGAGGACGTAATTACAGCCAGGTTGGAAACCACTGATGTAGATACTTGTGTTGCTGTACTCAAGCCTGTTTGCTACGGCGGTATGATCCTACATGACAGAATGAATAATGTCTGTCCTCTCGGGCTCTGTTCGCGTGAGCCGTTGGAATTCTGCATGGGGCTGAGTGCGGCCCTCCTCAACTCCTCACCGCAGTCGTGGGCTAGCAGTAATGTCGTGGAAGTATAAGCCTCGACCTAACCAGTACACGATCATATCGCCGTTGGATCCCAACACGTGCTGCGAGATATTCCTCCTCCTTAAGCGAAGTGCAGCACCGTTGTTGTTGTGGTCTTCAGTGCTGAGACTGGTTTGATGCAGCTCTCCATGCCATACAGTAAAGCTGCATGCCCTCGGGAAAAATTACGGCTGTAGTTTCCCCTTGCTTTCAGCCGTTCGCAGTACTAGCACAGCAAGGCCGTTTCGGTTAGTGTTACAAGGCCAGATCAGTCAATCATCCAGACTGTTGCCCCTGCAACTACTGAAAAGGAAACACCGACAACATCTAAATGCTATTTCTGAATGAGAAAACCGTTGCGGTATCTTTTCTTATACACAGAATGTACTGTACACGATGTTAAGCCTGCGTACTTTGTGCGATTGGAGCTGAAATGCTAATCATTTGGATGTCCTAGAATCTACAGCATTTCAAGCCAGTTTCTCGTATCTTCAAGTTACCTTCCATTAGGAAAGTAGAATGCTGACTGCTGCTTCTTACCGTTTTGAAAATTTATCGTTTCTTACACGCCACCTTCATGATGTTGCAGTTATTACGACCAGGAGCGTATTTTGTTTTACAAAAAATGTATCTGGAATTCCTTAAGATATCTGTAAAGAAGATGAAATTTTGCGTGGCTGTACTGTAGACTAGGATAAAAAGTCAGATACAGATAACGAGGTGCTCGTACTTTTGGTATTGTGGTGTGTTGCGGGGTCTGCATAAGCGTGCACAGTGGCAGGGAAACAGCTGCCGGCTGCCGACTGGCCGCATCCGCACGAGGGTCACGTCCGCAACTCCCCCGGGCCGGCGCCGCCGTCTGCGAGCACAAGTTTGTGCCGGAGGGGGAAAAGTTGCGCCCCGTCCTACAGCCCGGCTCGCCGGCGCGTTTTTTCTTCCTCTCTTTCCGCCGTCGGATGGTTACGAGTAAACAGGGCGCACACGTGGCTGACTCCCCGTCCGAGGTCGGCAAGCCTCGAGAGCGCAGAGACAGCGACCTCGTCGCGAACGCAGGCGGCGGCAACCATGGTCGTTCCTACGATTATAACGTAGTCCGCGATGTCATTTTGCCATTGTGTGTAGCTGCACAATTCAGTCATCTTACTGGAAACAGATCATTCTTATATCTAATTCTTATAATACAGGCTATTATGTAATTAGCCACTATTCACATTCGTAACTCTCTGTCAGTTATACAGGACCTCCAGAGTAATGATCAGTATTCAGTGATATGACAAGAACGATCATTCGAACCAAAAAGTCAAGTAAACATGGGCTCGAAAATGCGTACCTTGAGATGGTCCAAATTGCTCTAAGTACTATAAGACTTATCATCTCAGGTCATCAGTTCCATAGACTTAGAACTACTAAAACCTAACTAACCTAAGGACATCATACACATCCATGCCCGAGGTAGGATTCGAACCTGCAACCGTAGCAGCCGCGGGGTTCCGGACTAAAGCGTACCTTGAGAGCTATGAGCGTTTCTTCCTCTTCGAGGCTGCGAAACAGATCTCTTCTACTTCAAACTCTTTGCTTTCCATGTTTTCAGGGGTGGTAGTATGGACCAAAACAAGAGAAAATGTCCAGTAAACATACGCTCCGAAGTACATTTCTTAAGAGCTATGTGCACTTGTTCATCTCCGCTACTGTAAAGCACATCCCTTCCATTGAACGAGTGCTCATAGTGCTTAACGTATGCCTTTTACAGCCCATATTTACTGGACTGTTTCGTTTGGAATGATCGTTGCTGCCATATCTCTAAACACTGACCATTCCTCCTGTATAAAATGTAATTTTTTCACGGATGCATCGAAGTATATAATTTCCTCGGTGTTCAGACCAGGCCAGATTGGAGTTCAAACTTGAGCTTTCGAAGACTGACACTATCTTCTTCGTGAGGAGATGCCTGTCTGCCGTGAGCGAAGTCTGTTTCCTTTCGAGTCAAAAGTATAGATGCCGTCAACGCCAGTAGAAGGTAGAATTCCAAGCGAAGTCACCTGACCAATCACATCTCTGAACGCCACTGTAGAGAGATCAGTCTTCGCTCCCTGTAGACAGTCAACTCCTGGCGAAGAAGATGGTTGAAGAACGTCGTGATTTACCTCCAAGAGGTGCTGATGATGTTTCTCTATTGAACAATCAGTTTCACTCCACGGACCATAATCAGGTTCTTAAGACATTCACAACATTATTCTACGTTATTTAAAATCAGTGGCGTCAAACAATCAGATCTATGAAATCATATCTGTCAAATAATAATATCAATTTGATCGTCAATTACATATTTATGTTACTGTTTGACATGGATTTTGTTATTTGACGACATCGATTTCATATCGCCTAATATGATGCTGTGACAGACACTGGCGCCCACCTCGATCGGTGGTGGCTGATGTGGCACAGCGTCGTATGCAGCGAAGTTTCCGATCGAACTTCTGACTGAAGAACTACAGGCGCACTCGGCGCTTGGCCCAGAGCTCGACGGAAGACTGGCTCGGAACGGCGTTGCGCCGCCCTAATTATCCAGACCGCCTAGCTAGAGGTACTAGAAGAACTGTTTGCAATCACGTGATCTGCGGAAGTAAACAGACTGCGGGGGCGGCGACCTCTATCGGCGATCGCGCTGCCACCTGTTGACCTGGTCAGCATGCGTGATTGAAGTCCTGTCGTCCGCTGATGTAACCCATTCGAGGTTGGGCCACTCGCATACCAAAGGTGTGGGAAGGTTTGCAGAACTACCAGGCGAGTGGCCCCTAAACAACAAAAATTTGTACAGCAGTTCCTGTGATTGGCCTTCGCAGAGACAGATAGCCCGAGGTCTACTGGTTATGTATTTGATTAGTGATCAGAACGTACTGGGTCCCAGGTTCAGACCTAGCTATTGCTTCAATCATCATCATCATCATCATCATCATCATCATCATCATCATTTAAGACTGATTATGCCTTTCAGCGTTCAGTCTGGAGCATAGTCCTCCTTATAAAATTCCTCCATGATCCCCTATTCAGTGCTAACATTGGTACCTCTTCTGATGTTAAGCCTATTACTTCAAAATCATTCTTAACCGAATCCCGGTACCTTCTCCTTGGTCTGCCCCGACTCCTCCTACCCTCTACTGCTGAACCCATGAGTCTCTTGGGTAACCTTGCTTCTCCCATGCGTGTAACATGACCCCACCATCTAAGCCTGTTCGCCATGACTGCTACATCTATAGAGTTCATTCCCAGTTTTTCTTTGATTTCCTCATTGTGGACACCCTCCTGCCATTGTTCCCATCTACTAGTACCTGCAATCATCCTAGCTACTTTCATATCCGTAAACTCAAACTTACTGATAAGGTAACCTGAATCCACCCAGCTTTCGCTCCCATACAACAAAGTTGGTCGAAAGATTGAACGGTGCACAGATAACTTAGTCTTGGTACTGACTTCCTTCTTGCAGAAGAGAGTACATCGTAGCTGAGCACTCACTGCATTAGCTTTGCTACACCTCGCTTCCAGTTCTTTCACTATGTTGCCATCCTGTGAGAATATGCATCCTAAGTACTTGAAACCGTCCACCTGTTCTAACTTTGTTCCTCCTATTTGGCACTCAATCCGTTTATATCTCTTTCCCACTGGCATTACTTTCGTTTTGGAGATGCTAATCTTCATACCATAGTCCTTACATTTCTGATCTAGCTCTCAAATATTATTTTGCAAACTTTCAATCGAATCTGCCATCACAACTAAGTCATCCGTATATGCAAGACTGCTTATTTTGTGTTCACACATCTTAATCTCACCCAGCCAGTCTATTGTTTTCAACATATGATCCATAAATAATATGAACAACAGTGGAGACAGGTTGCAGCCTTGTCTCACCCCTGAAACTACTCTAAACCATGAACTCAGTTTACCGTCAACTCTAACTGCTGCCTGACTGTCCATGGAAAGACCTTTAATTGCTTGCAAAAGTTTGCCTCCTATTCCATAATCTCGTAGAACAGACAATAACTTCCTCCTAGGAACCCGGTCATATGCCTTTTCTAGATCTATAAAGCATAGATACAATTCCCTGTTCCACTCATAAGACTTCTCCATTATTTGCCGTAAGCTAAAGATCTGGTCCTGACAACCTCTAAGAGGCCTAAACCCACACTGATTTTCATCCAATTGGTCCTCAACTAATACTCGCACTTTTCTTTCAACAATACCTGAGAAGATTTTACCCGCAACGCTGATTAAAGAGATACCTCTGTAGTTATTACAATCTTTTCTGTTTCCATGTTTAAAGATTGGTATGATTACTGCTTTTGTCCAGTCTGATGGAACCTGTCCCGACTCCCAGGCCATTTCAATTATCCTGTGTAGCCATTTAAGACCTGACATTCCACTGTATTTGATGAGTTCGGACTTAATTTCATCCACCCCAGCTGCTTTATTGCACTGCAATCTATTGACCATTTTCTCCACTTCCTCAAATGTGATTCTATTTCCATCATCATTCCTATCCCATTGTACATCGAAATCTGAAACATTATTGATCGTATTTTTACCTACATTGAGCAACTCTTCAAAATATTCCCTCCATCTGCCCAAGCAATCCACAGGATTCACCAGCAGTTTTCCTGACCTGTCCAAAATACTTGTCATTTCCTTCTTACCTCCCTTTCTAAGACTGCTAATTACACTCCAGAATGGTTTTCCAGCAGTTTGACCCATAGTCTCCAACCTGTTTCCAAAGTCTTCCCAAGACTTCTTCTTGGATGCTGCAATTATCTGTTTGGCTTTGTTTCTTTCTTCAACATAACTTTCTCTGTCTACCTGAGTTCTAGTATGTAGCCATTTTTGCTTCAATTTTGAATAAAAATCTTCAGCATTGGCGGTCGATGACTTCCTGCTTAAGAAGTCACCCTCATTCTGCCAACGACCTTCTCAGAGAGAGCGGAGGAGCGGGCAGAGATTCAGGACACTCTCCATCATTGGGATGGGAAACTGCCCCTAAAAGTCAAACGAATTACCAATGGCCAACGATATGAGGATGCAGAAGGCAATGGAAACCACTGCATTAAACACACATAAGGTGTGTCCACAGAACATGTGGCATGTAATTGAAAAAGTGTGATCATTATCCTACCATTGGCGAAAGATTTCGGATTACTCCCACATTAAAATCTCTGATCACTTGGAGGGGACTGTCAAGGGGGACATGACAATAAGAAAAAGATGAAATAATCAGTGACAGGATAACGTTCTCAGAGTCGGAGCATGGAATGTCAGAAGTATGAACGTGGCAGGGCAGCTAAAAAAAATGCCAAAAAGGGGAAATGCTAAGGCTCATTCTAGACATAATAGGGGTCAGTGAATTAAATGGAAGACCCGCCAGGGTAGCGGAGAGCGCTAACTGGACGGCCTAGATCGAATCCGCCCGGCCGATTAACGACGAGGGTCGGTGTGCCAGCCAGCCTGGATGTTGTTTTTAAGCGGTTTTCAACATCCCACTATGTGAATTCCGGGATGGTCCCCACGTTCCGCCTAAGTAACACGGCTGGCCGACATCTGAACACATTCGCTCTATTCAATGGATTACACTTGACGCCGACAGTTGGGGTACACTAATTCCTTCCCGAGAGGGGGAGGGGTGGTATGGGGTGGGGAAAGGAAGGGCTTCTGGCCACTCCTTAAAATTAACATGCCACATCCGATTAACCTGCAGTCCCCACAAGTCGGGATTAATGCTTGGAAAGAGAGAGAGTGAAGTAAATGGAAAGAAGACAGAGATTTCTCGTCAGACGAATACAAAGTGATATTAACAGAGCAGAAAATGGTACAAAGCGCATAGGATTCATTACGAGTAGGAAAGTAGCGCAGAAAGTGAGTTACTGCGAAAAATGCAGTGATAGGGTTGTTCTCATCAGAATCGACAGCAAACCAACGCTGGCAACAATACTTCAATTATATAATCCAACGACACAAGATGAAGAGAGAGAGAGAGAAGATTCATGAGGATACTGAGCGGGCATTTCAGTACGTAAAGGGGAATAAAAATCTAGTAATCATGGGGGCCTGCGATGCGCTTGTAGGGAAACGAATGGGAGGAAGGGTTATGGGAGAATATGGGCTTGGTGGTAGGAATGCGAGAGGAAAAAGACTGACTGAGTTTGTAATAAATTTCAGCAAGCGACAGCGAATTCTCTGCTCAAGAACCGCAAAAGAAGGAAAAGATTACAGATGGATTACGTCATGGTCAGACAGAGATTCTGAAATCAGACATTCGACTGTAAAGCGTACACAGGAGCAGATAAAGACCCAATTCACATTTTAATTATGTTGAAGACTGGACTGAAGTTTATGAGAACCATGCGGAAAAATCAGTGTGGAAGGAAGTGGGATACCCTAGTACTGGGGAACGCATGAGGTTCTCGACTGCTGTAGATAATGCGATAATAAATTCTACAATAACCACTTCAGTTCAAGTGGAGTATACATCTCTAAATATGGTAAGCGCCGATGTTGGAAAGACAAACATAGGTACTAGAAAGACAACTGCGAAGAAAGTTTGGATTTACAGAAGAAATACTGCAACTGATCGACGAAAGAAGGAATTACAAATATTTTAATTGAAAGACAGGATCACAACAACATAATTCCTTAGGAATGAAATAAATAGGAAGTGCGTGTCAGCCAAAGCGAAACGGCTGCAGGAAAAATGTGAAGAAATCGAAATGCGCTTTGAATCACTGACTCCGCATGTATAAAATTCAAAACAATATTCACTGAAATTAAAAACAAGGTCGCCAACATTAAGAGTAAAATGGGAATTCTACAGGTAAACGCAAAGGAGAGAGCGGATAGGTGTAAAGAGTACCTTGAAGCTTTCTATGAGGGGGAAGAATTTTGTGATGATGTAATAGTAGAAAAAAATTGGAGTCGTTATGGGAGAGACAGGGGACCCGGTATTAGAGACAGAATTTAAAACAGCTTTGAAACACATAATACTAAATAAAGCAGAATGAGTGAATAACATTCAATCACAATTGAGGGAAATGACAAAGAAACTACTATTCAGGTTGGTGTGTAGAATCTATGAGACTGATGACGTACCATCAGACTTCTTGAAAAATATCATCCATACTATTCCGAAGGTAAAATTTTTTTATTATTTCCCATCGACTCGTTTCAAGTTTATTTAGGCATCTTCGGATGGCCTACTAAAGAAATACAAAATTTAATAATTGTGGCGTGACCCCACTTAGCGAGATTGGATTACCAAGAAAAAATTAAACAACCTACTGATATTTTTTAGCGCTGGGTACGTGGGGTAAAGCGCATAAAATATCTCAGCAGATAAACTTGCCTTGTCGATGGTTTAAAAACACTGCGTGGTATCCTATACAATATAATAAAACAAAATATGACACAAAGGTATATGTAAAAAAAAAATATGTAACCTGCTTCGTCCCTAAATAGAAAACCCACACTGGAAACAAGATGGAAGTAGCAGATTACCTTATTACGGAATATGGCACAGTCCAATGCAAACCAGATCTACAGAAGATTTACGCCATCAACATGCGGAGGTGCAGTGCATATTCTGGTTGCACACGTCACAATGAATGTAAAAATATACAAGGCCCCAAAGACTAGTGCAGGAAAGCAGCACTCGGCAGAAGGCGCCTGCAGGCAGTAAGCTATGATAGCATTCAATTGCTAAATCTTGTCATAACAACAAACCATGACAATTATTGTACGGGGTGTTCAAAAAGTCTCTCCGCAGTGCCGTATGATTGTTAGCCGTGCGTGCCGTATGATTGTGGGTCCCATATTTTTCAACGGAACAATAAACGCACAACGATACTTCAGTGATATTCTGTACTCATTCATAGGAGAACTTGTGTTAAGTGAAATACTGAACGGTTATTTTCAACAAGATGGTGTAACCGCGCAAACAGCTCGCGTTTCAATGTCACTGCTTGCTGATGTTTTTGGTGATGGCATAATGTCACAGGGACTTTGGCCTCCACGATCGCCTGACCTGACACGGCCTGACTATTCTTCTGGGGTGCAGGGAAAGCAGCTGTCTATAAAAACCGTCTAAAATCCACCGATGAACTGTAAACTGCAGTTTCCACTTTCACTGCTTTTGTTACAGAAGAAATGTTACAGCTTGTGTTTGGAAACATTATTAGACGAATTAAATTGTTTATTCAACAACAGGGGGGACACTTTCAACATTTAATGTGAAAATGTGTAAGTAAAAATGAATATTCAATAAATTAATAACTTGTATTTCACTGAGTTCCATTTCGGTGTATTCACTGCGGCATACGGCACGCTCGGCTAACAACCATATGGCACGGCGGAGAGACTTTTTGAACACCCCGTAGATGACTGGTGTTCTATAAACTGCTGATAAAATGCTTAGATTAATAGCCAGGATAATCAGGGTGAACAAAAATCAAAAACTAAAGTATATAAAAACACATTGCTACAATGGGAAAACATAAAAGTACAAAAAGGAGCCCCGAATACCAATTTTGAGTGCCCCAAGTAGTATTATAGCCAACAAAAATGTGCGTACCCGAGTCTCCCTAAAACCAGAGCTTACGCTCCTCCCCCCCCCTCCCCACCCGCCTTCCCCCGATGCACGAGATCGTGCCTACCTGTCGCTACTAACAGCGTCATTGCTGTGTTCGGATGCCAAGGAAGTGCGGCATCTAAGTTGTAAAATACACTTTAGTGGAATGCTGGTAAATACTAATACAAACATAAATTATAATATATAGACATATCAGCGTTAAAAGCTGTCAGTGTTAACTAAGTGGCACCCTATATAAAACACAGACGTTCCTCAGTGCAACAGCTGTTAGCAAGGATCCATCCTGAAAATTCCACTTCCAGACAATAATGAACCTTCTTCTTAAAAACACAGAGCTACATCAGTGCAAGAACGTCAGTGGCAGCTATATGTTAGAGGGTGCGTAGCAGAAATCAATCAACTTAAAAAACACTTTTTCGCTCTCCAAACCGTAATGGGCCTTCTTGTTAAAATTGTGAAGATATATCAATGCAAGAGCGCCAGGACAGGTATAGATCACAGTGTGCGTTACATGGAGCACCCACTGAGTACAGAAAATGAAAATAAAACTCAATAAACTACAAATTAGAAATTTAAAAAGATAAAATCTTGAAAAATGCAGTGGGTGGCTCAAATAAATTACACAGCACCCAGGGCTTAGCAGTTAACATTAAGCAGTGATCTCATAGTGTCAACATACACTTGGTTCCTTCCAGCCAGGTGATCGTTTAGAGCCGCCTGTCTGTTTTCCCTATGGGCTTAGCTATTTTCATTTCTTTCGGAATTAAAGAGTAGGATTAAAATCCACGGTGAAAAAACAACAACGATAACATTCGCTGATAACGTTTCTATCCTCAGTGAAGGTGAAGAAGAATTATAAGTTGTCTTGAACTGACTGAACAGTCTAATGAATACAGAGTATGGTCTGACAGACAGAGGGAATGAGAAGTAGCACAAATGAGAACACCGAGAAACTTAACATCAAAATCGGTGATAACAAAATAGACGAAGTTGAGGAACTCTGCTAACTTGAAAGCAAATAATCCTTGACGCACGACGAAGCAGGCAGATTAACACAGGTGAGGGGGGCATTCCTGGCCAATTGAAATCTACTGCTACCAAACATAGGTCTTAATTTCAGGAAGAAGTTTCTGAAAAAGTACGTCTACAGCAAAACATTGTTTGGCAATGATGCACGAACACTGGGAAAACCGAAACGGAGGAAAATCTAAGCATTTGAGATGTGATGCTATAGAAGAATGTTGGAAATTAGGCGACTCTATGAGATAATGAATGAGGAGGTTATAAGAACCGACAAAGAAAGGAACATATGGAAAACAGTTACAAGAAGAACGGACGTGGTTACAGCACATGTATTAAGATGTCAGGTAATACTTCCCAAGGTATTAGAGGTCGCTGTAAAGGGTAAAAACCAAATAATTGGGGAGGTAGGTTGCAAGTGCTACAGTGAGGCGAACAGTTTGGCATAGAAGATAATTCATGGTGGCAGAAAGAAGACAGTGAGATTTTACTTGTATAATATGTGTACGGAAGGCGAACTACTCGCTTTTGAGAGGAATGTTGTTACACGTATTGCCAAATGCATTGAGGTTGACGGATATCTTTTTGAGCATTTATTGCATTAATGTGGTATTTACAGGTAATCACGCTGTAACAGCATGCATTCTCAGAAATGATAAGTTCACAAAGGCACATGTATCACATTGGAACAACCGAAATAAAATGTTCAAACGTACCTACGTTCTGTATTTTAATTTAAAAAACCTACTTGCTACCAACTGTTCGTCTAAAATTGTGAACCATATGTTTGTGACTATTACAGCTCCATCTGTCACAAAGCGAATAATGTCGTCCAACTAAAACGTTCATGTTTCTTTACATACTACACGAATATGTAATAAAAATGGGGCTTCCCATTTTAAAAAAACGCAGTTGATATCCGTTTGACCTATGGCGGCGCCATCTAGCGGGCCAACCATAGCGCCATATGGTTTCCCCCTTCAAGCTAGTCAAGTTTCTTCTTTGTAGTTTTTTCGTTTGACTCTTATTTCGTGAGCTATTTGGCCTGATCATGATCACTGGACCATCCTGTATACCATGCAGCTATACAGTACAGCTACACTATTGATGACAAACCGCTGGAGACAGTGTCTGCCGTAAAATATATTGGCGTAACTGTCCAGAGCGACCTTAAGTGGAATGACCACAACATAAAACAGATAGTGGGAGAAGCCGATACCAGACTCAGATTCATCGAACGAATCTTAAGGAAATGTAACTCCTCCACGAAAGAAGTGGCTTATAAGGCGCTTGTTCGCCCGGTTTTTGAGTATTGTTCAACTATGTGGGCTGTCAAGGAGACGACCGATGTGTGGCGCTCCTCCCTGCGGTCTTCTCGCAGGGACTCTGTTATCCTGTGTCGGCTCCGCATCGGCCATACATACCTGACGCACGGCCATCTTTTGCGTCAGGAGGATCCCCCCCCCTGTGTCGGTGTGGGTCCCGGCTGACGGTCGCCCACATTTTATTGGAGTGTCCCCGACTGCGCACCCTTCGGCAGTCTTTTAATTTCCCGGGCACCTTGCCTTTGATTTTATGCGACGATGCCTCCATGGCTGACAATGCTTTACATTTTATCCGTGCTAGTCCTTTTTATGGATCCATTTAGGGGGGTCCTGCACTTTTCCGTTTCTGTGTCTTTTGTCCTCGCGTCTCTCCATATTTGTTGCTGTTTTGGTGTCTCATCGGATGGTTGACTCTTTCCCTTTTTTGTTGTCGTGGTCAGTCAACCAGTCTCCGGCCATCTTCTTTTCTTCTATTTCTTTCTGTCTGGTGTTCGTCTGTACTCTTCTTTTCTGTAGTGTTCGTTGCCTAATTTGTGTTCTTTAGCACCTGGGGGGGGGGGGGGGGGGGGGCAGTCTCCTTCCCCTTGGGGTTTTATCTGCTCTGCGACTTTGTCTCGCTTGTTTTTGGAATGGGGGACTGATGACCTTAGCTGTTTAGTCCCCCTTAAACATCCCAACAACCACCACCACCACCAACTATGTGGGATCCCTATCAGGTATGACTGATAGAGGAAATAGAGAAAATCCAACGGAGAGCGGCGCTTTCCGTCACGGGATCGCTTAGCTGGTGAGAGAGCGTTACGGAGATGCTAAACAAACTCCTCTGGCGAACGTTACGAGAGAGGCGTTGTGCATCACGGGGAGATTTACTATTGCAATTTCGGGACAGCACTTTTCAGGACGAGTCGGACAATACATTACTTTGCCCCACATACATCAAGCGTATTGACCACGAGGAGAAAATTCGAGAAATTAGAGCCAGTACAGGGGCTTACTGACAATCATTCTACCCACACACTATTCGCGAGTGGAACAGGGTTGGAGGGATCAGATAGCGCTACCGAAAGTACCCTCCGCCACACGCCATTAGGTGGCTTGCGGGGTATCAAGTAGAAGTAGACGCAAGCACGGAGCGAACGGAGACAGTGGAGAGAGTGTAGACCCGTGGCTTACGGTTAGCAGGGCGCGGCGCGGCGGCCTGGCTGACTTTGTAGCTTACATCCGCAGCAGCAGCGCCGTCTCCGGATACACGGCGGCCCTCGCCACCGGAGGTAATGACTTCCGCTCCCGCTGGCGCAAATTGGTTTCTCTGGAAATCAATACGTCAGTCTCAGGTACTCCTGCAGGCTCTCAGGTATTCCTGCAAGATCTGACGGTTCTACGTTTCTTTGTTTCTGTGCGTTTCAGTACTCCCCACTGTGCCATCAGTAGTGACGACGATTATCCCAGCGATAACAGTTGAATGGACATGAACAAAATAAATAATAAAGGACGCGCAGTAACAGATTATCAGCAGATACAAATAAGATGCATGAAAAGTTAAGTCATAATACACTAACACAAAAAAACGAATTTTTCAGAATGCGATGGAAATGGGTAGATGTGATGTACATATGCAGACAAAAAAATGACTATAATTTCAGAAAAATTGAATAATTTATTCAACAGAGAGGACTTCACAAATTGAGCAAGTCAGTAACGAGTTGTTCGAACTATGGACCTTATGCAAGCATTTATTCCGCCTGGCATGTCCTGCTGAGGGTTATCGTGCCAGATTCTGTCCAATAGGCGCCTTAGATCGCCAAAATCCAGAGGTGGTTGGAGGAGCCAGCCCATGATGCTCCAAACGTTCTCTATCTGGAGAGATCCAGCGACATTGCTGACAAAGGTAGGGTTTGGCAACCACGAAGACAAGTTGTAGAAAGTCTCACAATGGGCGGGCGTGGATTATCTTACTCAATTGTAAGACTGGGATGGCTCGCCATGAAGGGCATCAAAACGAGGTGTAGAATATCATGTGTGCTGTAAGCGTGCCGATGAGCAGTGAAGAAGTGACTGGAGACGCCCCGCACCAACAGTGGGGTACCAGCCTGACTGTCGCCTTCCATAAGGCCGGCAACCAGGATTGATGGTCTGGGGTGCCACTTCACCCCATAGCAGGACCTCTTTGGTTGTCATCTGCGGCACTCTTACAGCATGGCGGTATCTCGACGATATTGTGCACCTCGCTTTGTTGCCCTTCGTGCAAGCCATCCTGGGAACATTTCGGTAAGATAATAGCCCATCTGCACACGGCGAGAATTTCTGCTGCTCGTCTTCGTGTTTTCCAAACCCTATCTTGTCTAGCAAGGTTGTCGGATCTCTCCCAAATTGAGAACGTTCGAAGTATATGTACAACGGTCGCCATCTGGCCATCTGGGCATGACAGTAGTATCCTTCTGTAACTACCAACAACTCTGTCAATCAGTACCAAGCAGAAAAACTGTTTGCATAAGGGCCAGAGGTGGACCAATACGTTGTTGAGTTGAGCAGTTTGTGAAGCTCTTATCTTGAATAAATCAGCCAATTTTTCTGAAATTATAATCATTTGTTTGTCTGCACATGTACATCACATCTAACCATTCCCGTCACATTCGGACAATTCCTTCTTGATGTACTAATCATATGAAATTGTATGTGCCAGATACATATTAATTTTTGTCTATCAAAGCACTGTATTAAATTTTGTACCAAGGTCGGGATTCGAACCCAGATCTTCTGTTCACTAGACAGATGACCTAACTTCGGCACTACCCTGGACTGCGACTAACACAGCTTTATGGATTACCCTAGTATGTCTCCCTCTTTAATGCAAACTCCAGTTCACGCCTCAGTCCATCTTGATATTCTTCGTCTTAACACGTTTATGTACAGCAAATTCTCTCCGATATTGGAATAGCATCTTAGCATGGAACGATATGGGGATGATCCTGCCTGCACCTCAGTCATAGGCGATATATTAGTCAGATGAAACTAAATGTTCCAGAGACATATTAAGGCTCAATATTATTTATCAGAATAATAATAATAATCTGCAGTACTGATATGAGCTAAGAAGAGAAACATCAGATGAGCTGAGGAGAGAACTGAAGTTTGTATTATGGAAGGAGACTCACTAGGACAATCCACGCACCTATGTTAGACAGTGGTGCAGTCGTTAGAGCATCTGCCTCGTGAGCTGGGGTCCTAGGCTTGAATCACGACCTTGGTACAAATGTTAACTCATCGCTTCGGCTTGTATTCGTTAGCGTTCAAGATGAGTGGTTCTTGTTTTGTTTTAGAGTGTATTTGGATGTTTGTTGTGGCCTTTAGTATGGAGCCCAATCTAATGCAGCTCTGTACATTGCTCTGTCCTGAGCAGTTCACCTCATCTCCGCGTTTGTACTACAACCTATGTACGTTTCGACTTGCTTATTGTGTTCGAGCCTTTGTCTCTCTCTATTATTTTTACAGCACACTCTTCCCACCCGTTACCAAATTCACGAATCCTTGCAGCCTCATGATGTTTCCTAGTAACCGATCATTTCTTTTAGTCAAGTTGTGTCATAAATTTATCTTCTCCGAAATTATAATCAGTAGGTCTTCATTAGTTATCCTACCTACCCACGTAAACTTCAGCATTCCCCTAGAACATCACATTCCGAAAACTTTTCTGCTGTCCTCCTCTGGACTGTTTATCTTCCACCTGTCGCTTTCATACAAAGATACACTCCAGGCAAATACCTTCCGGAAAAATGTCCTACGCTAAAACGTGTATTCGATACTAACAAATTTCTCTTTCTTGCTGTTTTTCACATTCTCTCTGTATCTACAAGACTTCTTAAGTTATAGAACCAAATATGTTGCCTTCGACGGCGAGTGTTCACCAGACACGAGGATATCATCAGGAGTGCTCCAGGGAAGTGTGACAGGATAGCTGTTATTCTCTATATGCATAAATGATTTGGTGGACACCGTGGGCAGCGGTCTGTGGTTGTTTGCTGATGATGCTGCGGTGTACAGTAAGGTGTCGAGTGACTGTAGAAGGATAAATTAGACAAAATTTATACTTGGTGTGACAAATGTCAGCAAACGTAGAAAAATAGTTAATGCGGATGAGTAGGAAAAGCAAACCTGTAATGTTCGGATACAGTATTACTAGTATCCTGCTTGACACAGTTACGTCGTGTAAATATCAGGGCGTAATGTTATAAAGTGATATGAAATGGAACGAGCATGGGAGGATTGTGGTAGGAAAGGCGAAAGGTCGACTTCGGTTTATTGAGAGAATTCATGGAAAGTGTGGTTCACCTGTAAAGATGCGACCCGTTCTTGAGTACTGCTCGAGTGTTGGGGGTCCGTACCAGACCGGATTAAAGGAAAACACCGAAGCAAGCGCGGAGGCAGGCTGCTAGATTTGTTACTGGTAGCTTCGAACTACACTCAAGTGTTACGGAGATGCTTCGGAAACTTAAATGGGAATTTCTGGAAAGAAGGTGACATTCATTTCGAGGAACACTACTGAGAAAAATTAGAGAACCGGTATTTGAAGCTGGCTGCAGAACGATTCCGCTGCCTTCAACATACAGTGCGCGTAAGGACTGCGAACAAAAGACACGAGAAATTAAGGATCGCACGAAAGCATACAGCCAGTCGTTTTTCCCTCCTTCTATTTGCGAGTGGAACAGGAATGGAAATGACCAGCAGTGGTACAGGATACCCTTCGCCACGCTCCACACGGTGGATTGAGGAGTTCCGCCGTAGATGTAGATATAGATACTTCAGCCATCGTCAGTTATTTTCCTGCGGAAAAGCAAAATTCGTCTTCTGTTTTTCGTGTCTTCTTGTTTTAACTAACACTCTCAGCATCGCCTGATTTCATTCGATTACATTCCAACACCCTTGTTTTGCTTTTGTTGATGTGCATTGTAAGTAGGCTGTGTAGGTTTTTATGTTGGTAAGGCCACGTAGCGCTCTGTATGAAAATCATTGCCTGTGCTGTGTCAAGCCTGTGACTGGTTTGCAAAAAATGGTTCAAGTGGCTCTGAGCACTATGGGACTCAACTTCTGAGGTCATTAGTCCCCTAGAACTTAGAACTAGTTAAACCTAACTAACCTAAGGACATTACAAACATCCATGCCCGAGGCAGGATTCGAACCTGCGACCGTAGCGGTCTTGCGGTTCCAGACTGCAGCGCCTTTAACCGCACGGCCACTTCGGCCGGCAGGCTGGTTTGCATTTTTGGAATATTTGCTATTGTAGTGTTGGGCAGTTGGATGTGAACAGCACGTAGCATTGCGCAGTTGGAGGTGAGCCGTCAGCAATGGTGGATGTGGGGAGAGTTTTGAGAGCGGACGATCTGGACGTGTGTCCGCCAGAAAGAGTAAATTTGCAATACTGGATAACATGAACTGATACATATATATTATGACTTTTGAACATTATTAAGGTAAATACATTGTTTGTTCTCTATCAACATCTTTCATTTGCTAACTATGCCTATCAGTAGTTAGTGCCTTCAGTAGCTAGAATCTTTTATTTAGCTGGCAGCATTGGCGCTCGCTGTATTACAGTAGTTCGAGTAACGAAGATTTTTGTGAGGTAAGTGATTCATGAAAGGTATAGGTTATTGTCAGTCAGGGCCATTCTTTGGTAGGGATTCTCGAAAGTCAGACTGCGTTGCGCTAAAAAAATTGTTGTGTGTCAGTTTACTGTTGATTAGAATAAGTAAAGAGAGAAATGTTTTGAGTACGTTCAGTTTTCCTCATCTGTTTGAAAATCAAACAACGTAAGATGTTTATCAGCTCAGTAATTCATTAATTTTTCTAAGGGGACGTTTCAGCATCTTATATCCTCTTTCCAAGACATTATCCATTCCGTTCAATTACTCCTCCAAGTCCTTTACAGTTTCCGACATAATTACAGTTTCATAAGTAAATCTCAAAGTCTACATTTCCAGAATTTTAATTGCCTCTCCAAATTAATCCGTCGTTTCCTAAGTTGCTTGTACAGATAGAATAACGTGGGCGCTAGGGTTGATTACAACCCTTCCTCTTTCCCCAACCGCTGCTTCCCTTGGACGTCCTGCCTCTCTTATACGACGACGGACGAAAATTACTAAACCAAGAAGGCGTTTGGCTACATAAGGAAAAGGTGTTTCTACAAACTGAAAGATGATATCTATTCAAATGCAGCACAGTCACAGAAGAGTGGCGATTGTAACACCACTACGAAGATGGAAATCAGGTTTGCTTTAAAAACACTTTGTAACAATCGTGAACGTTAGTTACCTTTGAGATTGGACTGGTGAGCTCACGTTAATCAAGAAGGCCTTTAAGGCGACAAAGACGCCATTATTAACACCTCACTGGTTTTGAACGAGGTCGTGTATTCGGCGGATGACTGTGGCGCATCGTACTGCATCTACAGCAGTAATTTGAGCAGCAGTTGGCACTACAGTGACACAAAGAACTGTTACAAATCGATTACTTCAAGGACAAATCTGAGTCAGATGCCCCGTAGCGTCCATTTCATTGACCCAAACCACTGTCATTTGCGACTTCAGTGGTATCAAACGAGAGCTCATTGGGTAGAGATGTGTTATTTTTTCCGATGAAAACTGGTTCTCCCTCGGTCCCATTGATGACCGTGTGTTGGTCATAGGGGGGGCACACGAACGCCTGCAACCAACCTGTCTCCAGCGTAGAAATACTCGACCTACACCTGGAGTTATGGTCTGGTGTGTGATTTCGTATAACGGAAGAAGCACTCTAAAGGTTATTCCTTGCATCCTTACCACATATTTATACGTCAGTTAAGTAAATGTAAATGTCGTGTGACTAGGGTTTCCCGCCGGGCAGACCGTTCGCCGGGTGCAAGTCTTTCGATCTGACGCCACTTCGGCTACTTGCGCGTCGATGGGGACGAAATTATGATGATTAGGACAACACAATACCCAGTCCCTGAGCGGAGAAAATCTCCGACCCAGCCGGGAATCGAAACCGGGCCCTGAGGATTGACATTCTGTCGGCCTGACCACTCAGTTACCGGGGACGGACGACCTGTTGTGCTGCAATTCATGAACAGCATCCCAAGGAGTGTTTTCCAACAGAATAACGGTAGCCCACATACCGCTGTTGTAACCTATCATCCTCTACAGAGTGGCTACATGTTTCCTTGGCCCCCTCGATCACCAGACCCGTCTCTAATCGAGCACATGTGGCACATCATCGGATGACAACTCCAGCGTCAGCTATGAACAACATTAACCGTCCCTGTACTGACCGACCAAGTGCAACAGGCGTAGAACTCCATCCTACAAACGGACATCCGACACCCGTACAACACAATGCATACACGTCCGCATGCTTGCATTCAACATTCTGGCGGCTACACCGGTCATTAATGCACCAGCATTTCTCATTTCCAATGACTTATCTCGCGCTTACATTAACCTGTGAGCTTGCAATATTACTCATTTAAATATGTTACCTAGACAAATGTATTCCCGACATTTCATTAGACTACATTAATTAGTTTTTCGTGTTGCGATGAGTTTCCCGTCAGCGTTAATATAATCTGAAAGGCAAAATTTCCGTCCGCAATTGCTTACTTGCAGGGCGCAGAAAAGGAAGGCTCATTATTGTGGTAAGAACAGGATATGAACCGTCGAAATGAGGAATGGCTCTGAAGTAATCATTCGTCAAAAATGGGCCGCTGTAAAACTAAGGGTTTAAAACGAAGTTCCATCAGCGAAAATGCATGTAGGTGTAACTCCTGCTTGTTGCATTATGCTAATTAAATTAGCCGAAGTTAATCGCTTGCTCTGAACAAAGTAAAACAAACTTTAGATATATACGGAAGGCTAATTAGATTAGACGAGATTTTTCGCTGGGAAGATCTTGCTTATTAATTTGGTTACGCTAAGGGGCTACTATGAGTGCCGCAACGTTATTAACCAGGAAAGGTAATTAGATGAATTGCAGAAACATCGCAGCAGTGGCGTAGTGTAAAGTACAGTGTATCGATGAAACGAGTGCCCCACCACCTCAAAACGTTCCTGGCTTGTTAGAGACGATTCCTATGGTCCTTAGAATTCTAGTAGTAATCTCTTAATGACTTCTAACAGATGTGTTATGAGATAATTCTTTCCAACAAATCAAATTAGTAGTGTTGCTTTAAAGTGTGAGTGTAATTGAAACAAACACCAATGGCTGCGAATTTAATAAGTACGCCTTCATTTCATTTCCATTCAGTGAAACACTCAGAGCCTGAAGTATCTCTTGGACTCGAAGGAGGCAAGTAGTAATTGATGTTTAAATTTTATGAGGGAACCCAAGATGGGTTCATCAAAATTATTTTTGTATTGGGGTGGAGACCCGCGAGCGAGTATATGCTGCCAGTATCTGAGTGAAACCATCCTCATAGCGGGTGCTTTCTTACCCCTCTAAGAGAGGAATACGTATTACTATGTAGTTAATCACAGCAGATTCTTTTTAGAAGCAGGAGGAGTCCTGCAATTTTTTGTAAATTTTGCATTGGTCGGAATTCAGAAGGTCTGCAGCGACTGGCTAACAAGGCTCTGATGCTGGTAGGACCAACAGGATTTTGAGAAGAGCGGATAGACAACTCGTCTTGGATGGACAGAGGATTAGTTGTCTTCGCCTTAGAGCTACAGAGAGGGAGGATCAAATTCGGGGGTAGTAGGGTTCAGATCCCAGTTCGGTTATTCAAATATCAGTTCTTCGTGGCTTCACTGAACTGAGTCGAAGGGGTTGGAAGACTTATACGGAATGACATTTCTGCGGAGAGGAATTTCTGCGTAGCCTGGAGCTCCTGCTGAGAGAAATGGCTTTCCGCGGGAGGCGAGTGGGAACACTAAGAAGTGTCTCCGGTATAGCAGCGTAGCACAGCATGCTGCAGTCTACGACACGTTTTACTAGGAAATAGCTTTATCTTATTTTGAAAGATTGATAAAACTACAACCTGTCACTTTTCTGTTTGCCTTAACAAGTTTCTGGCTGGTTTGCTCATCTTCAGACAAAGTCTAGGTTATGTTGGAATGAGGTAATTTGGTTATGAGTTGTTTGTCGAAACCAATAAATGTGAAAGCAAAAAACCTGGTTGTGCTGACAGACCGATCAGTAGCTTAGCCCGAGGTCTATGTTAGGTTGGAATGTCGCAGTTTTTTGCTGGTGAAGCCATCGAATGTGAAAGCAAAAAATTTATCTCAAGTGTCTAGGGCTCCACCGAAATGCAACGCATCCCATCTCTGGACTAGTCTCACTCCATGCGATTGTCACAAATTCAAGTCGAATACCAGAGAGATTCGTTTAGAAAGGTGATGGCCGGCCACCTGGGCCATTCTTGTCCGAATTTGAGTTCGGCTTCTAGTGACCTCGTCAACAGCACGTCACACTTACAATTAATTGTTACAATAAAGTAAAAACAGCAGTCATCCTCTGTTAATAATACTGTTTATTAAGAACAAGTATCGCATTTACCGGTTTCGAACCGACAGAGTCATCATCAAACGGCCGTTGGTCTGAAACCAGTAATGACGCCGTCTATGTTACTTGAACGCTACTCCGGAACCCGGAACCTTGCAACAGTTGCAGCGTAAGGCAGGGTAATTTAAATATCCAGTATTCGCATAATTAGTGGCCGAATTTAAAAATCTAAACTGCTCTCATATTCCACTCATTAAGACGTTTAATCTTGTGTTAAAAGTTGTTGTTGTTGTTGTACTCTTCAGCATGAATACTGTGTTTACCTAGAGCTTCACTGTAGTCTACATTCTGGAAGAGTTTTCATCTCTGCATGCCTACTACGACGTACAGCTACTTGAAACACCTAACTCTTATTGCGCTCAGTTCTTTGTGCTCTTCTAGACGGTGAAAATGATGTAAATCGACAAACTCTGGGGGGTTGTAAGGAACATCGAAACAAATATTTTTCTCTAATGTCATATTTTACTGTGAAGACTTTTTTAAACCTGTAGAAATAGTTTTCCCTGGATGAAAAATAATTAAACCAGCAAACTCTGGGGAATTGAGTGGGACATTGAAAACTCCTTTTCTAAGGTGATTTCCCGTAAGGAACCATATTATGAGGACATGAGATCTTACCTAAAGGAGACAAAAACAGACTTCTTAATTCTTTGTTACCAAAAGGCAACACCATTAACACAACCCAATTGCTTCAGTTAAAGCAGAGGTTTCAGAATGCCTCCTTTGACTAGTAAGGGAAAGTTGCACTGTGCGGAACGTGTTCCGTCTAACACTGTCAAAGACTTCAGGATGGCTGCTACCCTGCAACCAGATCCTCTTATCATTCAACAGCGGTTTTGTAAACGAGGTTGCACATCTCTCCCCACACAAGAGAAGTCCAGAGTAAGTCACTGTGCAGGACCAGCTCTGCCATCCCTCTTTTCTGGAAACTGTCGGTTCAAGAATCGACGCACAGGACGACTGAGACGAGCCGGCACCCCATCATGCTGGAACCACATGCGTTGCCTTGTAGAGAGTGGTACGTCATCCAACAATTCTGGCAATGCTCTGGTGAGGAAATTGTAATTATGAATGCAATTTAAAGACCTAGGTAGGAGATACAGCCCAATTTAACAGTCACCAACAACCACATGCCCACACATTCGAGTAGAACCGCAGTTGATGAGTGCCTGGAAATGTGACAAGTGGATGAAACTCACTCCAGACGCGTGAACACAGGATATAGCAAGCATCAACCACATCTGCGTACTCATTCCATATGTATCGCTCCACTGGTAAACAAGTACTGTGGTGGGTCGAGACGTACAACTAAATGTGAATGTCAAAAACTACTACAACTCAAGAGTGCCCCCTATCGATGCAACTGGAACTGTTAGAACGTCAAGTAAGTCGTTACAACTCAAGGCTGAATACGCTCTGTATGGGAATAATAACGTTCACAGGAAATTATGAAGTAGAGGAAAATATTTATTTTGATGTCTCGTACAACCTCCAAGAATTTCTCGGTTTAAATAATTTTCACCCTGTATAAATTTTGACAGTTTCCGCCCCCCCCCCCCCCCTCGCCGGCCAATGTGGTCGTGCGGTTCTAGGCGCTTCAGTCAGGAGCCGCGTTGTTGCTACGGCCCGAATCCTGCCTCGGGCATGGATGTGTGTGATGTCCTTAGGTTAGTTAGGTTTAAGTACTTCTAAGTCTAGGGGATGATGACCTCAGATGTTAAGTCCCATTTGAACCATTTTTGAACTCCCCCCCACACACACACTCCCTTTCGCTGCCTAATTAAGTATTCCTTCACGCCTCGGGATGCATCCTACACTCCCTTTCTTTGCCTAATTAAGTATTCCTTCACGCCTCGGGATGCATCCTATCAACCTATCCTTTCTTTTAGCACAAAGCTAAGTAGCTCAAAGTAGGACGCAGGACTCACATTTGGGATGATTGCCGTTCAAAAATCTGCTCAGCTATCCAGTTTTTGAATATACATCGATTCCCTAAATCTCTTGGGACAGTTGAAAAGGGCGTGCTGACTTTTCTTTCCGCTTGCGTGACGTTTCTCAAATATTTTCTACGCCCACGGGACGCTAAACCCTAATCTCCTTTCCAGTTTTGCGCGAAGATGTGTGATCAGTTGTTTTATCCCTGATTGGATTCATAGCTTCCACTGCCCTCATAATTACCCCGATGTCTCTGTTCCACCACAACTCACACACGTCCATCGCACTCCTTGCATAGAATCGGCTCACAGCAGACTGGGCGGTAATGAGTGGTTAGCCGCGAGTACAATTACACCCGCAACCATCGATCTGCGTGCGTAACCGCGTATTTCCGCCGACCAGTGCACGTGTTTCACCACGAGAGCAATAGCCGGTCGGGGTGCATTGTGTAACGGCCAGTGAAATCGGTCACGCGTGCCGACGCTGCGCGGCGTGGCCGGGCGTAATCGGAAGAGCCGGAGCTTTCCCTTCCTGCCGCCTTCACCTGCTCGCCCGCGGCCGGCGTACCCACACGGCGGCCCACACTCATTACGGCCACGTGTGCCCGCCTCATACGGCACCCAGGAGGATCGTAGCAGAATTGGAATGTGGTACGCAATGGGTATAAGTCAGGGATGCAGACTTTCAGCATTATTGTTTGATCTGTACCGTCGAAGAACCGATGACGGAAATGAAAGGGAGGTTCAAGTGTGGGATTAAAATTCAGGATGAAAGGATACCAATGATAAGATTCCTTAATAAAATGCTATCCTCAGTAACCGTGAAGAACAACTACAAGTTCTTTTGAAATGAATGAACAGTCTAATGGTTCAAATGGCTCTGAGCGCTATGGGACTTAACATCTGTGGTCATCAGTCCCCTAGAACTTAGAACTACTTAAACCTAACTAACCTATGGACATCACACACATCCATGCCCGAGGCAGGATTCGAACCTGCGACCGTAGCGGTCACGCGGTTCCAGACTGAAGCGCCTAGAACCGCACGGCCACACCGGCCGGCAATGAACAGTCTAATGAGTACAGAATATGGACTGAGAGTAAACCGAAGAAAGACCAATGTAATGAGAGGCAGCAGAAATGAGATTGGCGAGAAGCGTAACATCAAAATTGGTGATCACGAAGTGGACGAAGGTAAGGAATTCTGTTACCTTGGAAGCAAAATAACCGATAACAGACGAAGCAAGAAAGACATAAAAACCAGACTAGTAGAGGCAAGGATGCATTCCTGAGCCAAAAAAAAGTATATTACGAGGGGCGTTCAGTAAGTAAAACAACATTTTTTTTTCTCGGCCAATTTCGGTTGAAAGTGCAGAATTTGTTGTGGGACATTGTGGAATATTCTCGCTTCAGTCTCTACAGTTTCATGAAGTTCCGACAGGTAGCCTTTGAATGGCTTCTGTAACGGAGATGCGGTCCAACAAGAGAGCTGTTATCGAGTTTCTTTTGGCGGAAAACCAGAGTGTCGCAGATATTCATAGATCCTTGCAGAATGGTTTACGGAGACCTGGCAGTGAAGAAAAGCACGGCGAGCCGTTGGGTGAGGCGTCTGTCATCATCGCAACAAGGTCGCACAAGCCGTCCGAATTCCCACTTGCCGCCTGGTCGCACACAGCCGTGGCTCCTGCAATCTACTACCCTTAAGAAATTGAAGAAAAAACGACTTCACCGAGTTCGTCGCCATAAAAACTCAAGCGAACTTCTTCTGCATAACAACGCAAGGCCTCACACAATTCTGCGCACACGATAGGAGCTCGCAGAACTTCATTCGACTGTTCTTTCTCATCCACCCTATAGTTCGGATATCACACTTTCCCAATTCCTTCTCTTTAGCTCAATGAAGTATGCACTCCGCGCGACGCGCGTATCAGTGCATAGGTGGTAAAGAGGCTATTGATGCAGGAAGACGTTTCGCACTGAACCGAGATTACATTGAAAAATAGGGTTTTGTAGCCAAAAGATTGGGGAATGATATGATGATGGTGTGCTGGAATGCTGAATAAAACCAGCCTGCTTTCAAATCAAAGATGTGTTGTATTACTTACTGAACGATCCTCGTAGTACGAAACATAGAATTCAATTTGAGGAAGAAATTTCTGAGAATGTTCGTTCGGGGCACGACATTGTATGGTAGTGAATCATGGACTGTAGGAAAATCAGAACAGAAGAGAATCGAGATATTTGAGAGACGCTGCTGTAGAGGAAATGTTGAAAATTAGATGGACTGATAAGGTACGGGATGTGAGGGTCTACTCAAAATCAGTAAAAAAGGAATATAAGGACAATTCTGACAAGAAGAAGAGACGCATTGATAGGACATGTACTAGGACATCAGGGAGTAACATCCAAGGTACTAGAGGGACCTGCAGAAGGTAAAAAGTAGAAGAAGACAGAGATTGGAATACATCCAGCAAATAACTGAGGACGTAGTTGCAATTGCTAACACGGCTGGGAGATGAGCATTATCAAAATTCCACATTTAGCTTCTTTCCATGAAACTTAATGACGAAGAGCTTTCTTCTCTGTGAAATTGATTCGAATAGCATCTTTTTCTTATGGTGTCTACCGTTGTGATGTTTCACTCGTTGTTTTACAGAAATCATAGAAAATGAAGCTTGTATTTGTTGGAATGTAATATTATTTGCGAATGTATGTTTTGTTGCTCTACTTTATGTTATGGGTGTGCGCGTAAATTTATCCAAGAGGGAGCAAGGTTCCAAAATTGCCGTATTTGAAATAACCGATTAATTCTCAGAATTAAATTTCACAAGGAGACTGCTAAACATTTGTATGTCAAACGACTGATAGTTTAAAATCAATAATTTTTGAAGAAAGGTTACGTTGATACAAAGAAGGTAGGCATACAACATTTGCATATGCAAATTACATCTCTTTGTATGGTCGGTGTGTATATGGACTCCCCCTTTTCGATTAAAAAAAATTACATTACCTTATGATTAAATTCAGCACATCCAACGAATTACAAAAGTAAAGCTAGAATTATTCACAAAATATATTTTTCTTCATGTTTCAAAAATGTTAGTTTGATCTTGAAAATTAAAAAAACTTCAATACAAAAATATTTGAAAATTTGATAAAATCCTATTACTATTAACAAAAAAGCACAGATATGATTAATACTCTTCGAAGAAATAGGATATAAACTTCACTTACTGTTGTTCAATTTTGGTGTCATCTATAACACTTCGTTTGCTGACAAATCTTCACATCACATCAAGTTAATTGATTTATTGAATTATTTTGATGCCTTCTATTTTTCAAAGCTGACTGGCATAATTAAAGTTTAATAAAATCCGTTTTGAAAATTCTGTTTTGGGTTGTTTGTTTGAAATGTAACTCGGGCCAGCATTGAAAGAGGTGAATATGTGAAACCTCTTAAGATAGTCTCAAATTGGGCAGTACAACCAAGCCTAAACAGCCTAGGAACCAAGTTAGATGGTCCTCGTGCTCCCCATTTGACACGTTATTGGCAGCAACGAAAGCGTTATTGCTCAATTCGTAATACTATAAGTGCATCTAAATGGCTCTGAGCACTATGCGACTTAACTTCTGAGGTCATCAGTCGCCTAGAACTTAGAACTAATTAAACCTAACTAACCTAAGGACATCACACACATCCATGCCCGACGCAGGATTCGAATCTGCGACCGTAGCGGGCGCTCAGTTCCAGACTGTAGAGCCTAGAACCGCACAGCCACTCCGGCCGGCCCATAAGTGCATCTTGTTGCACTCCGTGGTGTTCGAGTAGGTCGCGATTCCTGAAGAGACGTACCTTTCTAAATTGCTCATGTTTTCCTGACCTTCACGGCAAAAAATGGATAGTTTCTTTCTTCGATTGAGGTATTGGCGTCTATAGATGAAGTGTAGATGAAAATACAAACTGTAGTACAAACCGTGTTTTTCGGAGTCCACTACACCTACTCTGCGACTGTGAAACAGAATATTATTTCAACAAGTCGTGACGGGTGTTCTTGGACCACAGACGAATGGTAAACAACTGTTGTGATTAAACTGTGCAGGCCGCTACGGTCGCAGGTTCGAATCCTGCCTCGGGCATGGATGTTTGTGATGTCCTTAGGTTAGTTAGGTTTAACTAGTTCTAAGTTCTAGGGGACTAATGACCTCAGCAGTTGAGTCCCATAGTGCTCAGAGCCATTTGAACCATTTAAACTGTGCAGAGCAGGAGCGGGTTTCCTTGTGGAAACTGGGGACGGATGCTGGGCAGTTACACCGCAGACATGTTTATTTTGTGCTGGTAACAGGTGCAGCAATCCGCGCGCCAGTGTATGGAAACGGTCCCTTTATGCACCTCAATAAGGGCTATACAGGGAACTAATCGAGAGTGTGTTGGTGACTGGTTTTCCAATGTTCTGTAAGTTCTCACGTTTTCCAGGAGAAGGATTGCGCCGAAACAACCGCCGCCCAAAGGAATGTGCGTAATTCCCCCTAACAAACATAACAAACGTGAGCCGTGCGTGGCTCATGTGCCCGCCATCATGTATTTTACACCCTGTGTTTAACGTACTTCCACTTGACTACGTTAATTTAGATTACTGGTGTCCCTGAGTTGCTGCTTTGCCTGGCCGTGAGGGGCGCTAGCAGCGCGTATCAATATATCCCCTCTCGTAGTAACTTTGCTCGACTGCTATTACTTCCCGGTCGCCTGTCGTAAGCGACTTCGGGTCGCGAGTTCGGGCTGTCAGTCAGTTGGAACGCGTCTGGGCACAGTACGGACCTGCCAGTCGGGGAGATGCAATGCGGCGCTAGTGCAGTCGGGTTGGAGCAGTGAGGTCTGCGTCGACTTGGCTCGCCCGACCATTGCCGCCACGCATCACTTGAGCCGGGCCACGGTCTTGTGGATCGTCGGTCGGTCGTCTTACCGGACGAGGCGTTTTGGCTCTCTGATCGTTCATGAGTCGGCTGTGTGGGTGTGCATCGACTCCCGATTTCTCTTCGTGCGTGCTTATTTACTCTTGGGTATCGTTCAGGTCCTTGTGCAAGTGTTTGTCAGGTTGTGCGTGTAGTTGGCAATATTTCCACTGACGACTATTTTAGATGTTGTCGGCATTCTGAGGGAATCGGTCAGTTGGTGCGGACCAGGAAAGATATCCGTGCGGTGCAGTCGGCTGGGACCACTGGCGGTCCCTGCACAGTGTCGGAGCGTGTGTGGAGCTGTCCGATCGCTACGAGCTTCGTGGTTCACCGACCCAGGACGTCAAGGTTGAGTGGTGTGTTAAGTACCCAAGCCACGACCGTCATGTTGTGTCGTTCGTTTCGGTGGTTCGCTGTTGGGGAGTTTTTCCTGTGAGCAACACCGAGTGTTTGTACTGGTGAAATCGAACTGCCGTGCGGTGGAGTTAACTATATTGGTTCACTACAATTCAAGTGCACCAGCGGAATTTTCTTCCTTGTGGCCGGTAGTGTTCTGGTTACCTGCCCTGGCCACTAACGTAATTTCAGGCAGCGTCCTTTCCTCACCTGTTGTCGCTTCCCAACATGGTGTGTAATTTGGAGAGCTTAAAGCTTAACACATATATTGTTGTGGATAATTACGTCCGTAAGAGTTTGGTTTTGAGTTTTTATGTACCGATTGGTGGAGAGCAAGTCGTTTGGTCGGTCGGTGTGTGACTGTCTCTTGGTTGGGTTACCGACGGGTCAAGTGTATTTCGGCCCACTACCTGTCTCACCTAAGTGAACGTTAATGTTTCGAGGGCAGGCCCACCCCCCAAAACCCCCCCTCCCTCCTGCATGCGTCCGAGTGCCGTTGTCTGTACTGTTCTTTTCATGGGTGTTTAATGGTCTGTTGGTAATCTATTAAAGCCAACGTTTTAAAATAAAATTTTTTTTATTGTGTTTAACGTAAATCAATTTATGTAAATCAATTGTGGGCCTTCAGCCGCTTAAAACCTTACTCTTAAATTTAGTTACTGTCGTTGCATTGCTTTTTCATTTAGTGTGCGTTCGGCCATTGAAAATTTAAAGGTAAAGGTATTTTTGAATTTTGGAGAATCAACCGTGGGCCTTCAGCCGCTTAAAGCGAAAACATTTCTGCCTTCTGCCTTAAAAGATTATGGTAATATATTTTAAAATTTTAAAATTTGAAGTTTAATTGCCGTGCGGTTAAAGGCGCTGCAGTCTGGAACCGCAAGACCGCTACGGTCGCAGGTTCGAATCCTGCCTCGGGCATGGATGTTTGTGATGTCCTTAGGTTAGTTAGGTTTAACTAGTTCTAAGTTCTAGGGGACTAATGACCTCAGCAGTTGAGTCCCATAGTGCTCAGAGCCATTTGAACCATTTTGAAGTTTAATTGTGGCCTTCAGCCGTTTGTATTGTACCTTGTATATGTTTTTTCTATCTACATTTGCCTTGAGGCTTTCCACCTAGCATTTTTATCTTGTTGATTTTTAAGATTTCTTGTTTGGAGGCCTTCAGCCGTGAAAGAATTGCATTTTGAAACTCGTAGTTGTAAAGGTTCGGCTATGTGCCGTTTTGGTTTAAAGGACTTATTAAATTACAACAAATTACAATTCTGAGTGAAACTGACCACACCTTATTTGGTCCTTTCCACAACCTAATTACCTGTTTTGCCCATCAGGTTTAGCGGGCGTTTCAAAACGAACAAACCAAAGTCATACACTGAGCCGGCCTGGGTGACCGAGCGGTTCTAGGCGCTTCAGTCTGGAACCGCGCGACCGCTACGGCCGCAGGTTCGAATCCTGCCCAGGGCATGGATGTGTGTGATGTCCTTAGGTTAGTTAGGTTTAAGTAGTTCTAAGTTCTAGGCGACTGATGACCTCTGATGTTAAATCCCATAGCGCTCAGAGCCATTTGAACCATTTTTTGTAATTAAGGCTTCATACTCAGCGTCTCCTTCTTACTGTTATTGTCTGTACATATCTCTCTCCAAACTGTTTCCTTTTCCTCCCATTCATTTACAGTGTATCCCTCTGTCACTGTCACCTCTCTCACTTACAGCTTCTTCTTTTGTCTTTCTTTTTCACTGTCGCTGTCTCCATCATACCTCGGCAGCCCAAAATTATGGGCGGGGGGTCCAACATCTTTTTCCTCTATACCTACGCGTCTAAAATAGTGCCCATTCCTCTGCAACAACGTGTCAAAGCTCGCTGCTCTGGGAGAATTTAGACTCAACAAGTCTATGTATCTTTTCGACTCATCTCTATTTTTCATTTCCACTGACCGCTCCCACTGCTTCTGTCCATCTCTCTTCCTCTTTTAATGCCACATCTGTCACTGAGCATCAATATCTCCTCTTTCTGCGCCTTCCACTGCTGCTGTCTTCTCCATCTCTCCCTCTCTCTTTCATTGCCACTGATTCTCTCCCACCATCACCAGACTAGGTAGGTGCAATAACCACTGCGTTATCGCAACTGCACCATCTCGCTGCGCCTCCCGGCCGATCCACGCTCCCGTCGAGCGCCACATACCTTCTCTCTTTCTTTCCCACTGCACTGTCTCTTTCTTCCGCCGTCACTGTCTCGCTGGTACTCGCTTTCAGCAGAAAAAAGCGCGAGTATGTTTGCTTGCTAAAATTTTTGATGAGGATTAGGGCTGCTGGTTCCTCACTTTTCTGTCTGTCTTTTAAAGAGGAACATATTCGCCAGTTTTGTGCATCGAGAGGAGGATTTCTCCGCTGGTTCCCTTCTTTTCCCTGCTACGACAGAATGTTTGTTTATATACTTTGACGCATGTATAAACTTTGACAGATATAAACAACAAATAAGTACGCATAAAATAAAGTTAACACAAAAGCTTTTGCTTTATATTTTTCCTCAATACTATCCTTGTCGATAGCAATACATCGAAAACGCCCGGCTTATGATTTGTAACTTAAAACAGTAAAAACGTTTTAAGAAATATTTTATTGAATTTGCTGTCTTTCCAGTTTTACGTATATTTCTTCAGCCTTTTGTAAGTTCTTTTCAGACATGTTAAGATCCTTTTTAGCCTATTTCTTTGTCACTGCTGTACCATTTTGAGCATATTTGTAGAGGCGTAAAGTACCCATTATACAGAGCCACCGCGTCATAATCTTTTGGGTGAAAAAATGACCACTAAAAACATAGATTAGTGACCTCAGTTCCCTTGCGATGACCATAAAATCAGTGACATGTGTTCAGTATTCCATTTAAAACTACATTTACGCCTCAGACGGAAAATTATGTACATATTTTACCTGCATAAGTGTGGTAACTTGGAATCTTTAGAGCCTCGTAACCGGTAATGATTTCGAAAAAAGTTTCGAAATTCCCCGAGAATATCGTCTTAATAACATACCGCAAAAATTTCGACAATTTGCCATGAACAGAAATTATAGAAGTGGCCATCCTCACAACTGGTATTTTTGATACCCAGAAATTGGTTTTTCGGGTGTATATTGATACGGGTACAAATTTCTGAAAACAGGAAAATTGTGTTTCTACATGGATGTTTAAAAAATGTAAAGTTAAAACTGGGCCATTTTCTATGGTTAATTATTTAATAAATGCGGCCCACAAAGATCCCCGAAAATATCATCTTAAGAAATTATGTTAAAAATTTCGACGACCCACGATCAACAGAAATTATAGAAGTGCCCCCCTCCCCAAGATTGGTACTGTTCGAACCCAAAAGTTATTGTTTCTCCGGATTTTCTCAGATTACACCCATGAACACATAGTGCTTTTATAATCTGCCTGAGGTCCACATTAGACAGCAGCTAAAGCAAAACAACCAAACTGATTTGCTCAATTTACCTGGGCTGGAAGAAGAGTGTAATGTTTAAATTTGGTCGGTGTACTTTAGAATAACGACTTATGCCTGTTCTTCCAAAAGGTATACATATGGTCGCTTGGCCAAGGGCTATCCAAAACACTCTACCCTTTATCTCTGTGATCAATAGAAAGCGAGATATGTCCCTCAGAAAAATCAAATCGGCGTTTTGGAACCTACTGGTACGGTGCACTGGCGAGAAGCACTATCGCAGTGAGCACAGTTTAATGGAAACGTGTCGGATGACTCATGTTTGCTGTTACACCAAATCGATGGTCATATCCAGATACGTCGTCATCATCCAGGCGAACAACTGCTCGGAGCTTTCGGGACGCCGGGGATGCAGGTCGGTGGGGGCAGTACTATACAATAGGAACTTCCGTATGGGAATCCATGGTACCTGTGGTAGAAGTCGAATACACAGTGACAGACTTGGGTTACATGAACATTATTTCAGACCACCGGCATCCCCTTCATGTGTTCCCCGACGGCGACAAACCATCTAGCAACACAACTGTCCTTGTATACTTTATGGATATGGTGTCTGTAATTTCGGTCATGTCCGGAAGAACAGACATCATATCCACACAAGTATATAGTTCTGACAATACCGGTCATGACCTTCTTCTTCTGTGCGGATGCACACATATTACCCGAACTCTTACGGGATTTGGTAAGAATGTCTTCCACGAGTAATGAGTGTGTTGGGGTGGGACACTACGAATGTAGTGTGTGGACATACAAGGTGAGAATGTGGGTCTCGCTGGAGGAGTGCGCGTGATAGTCCCTGTAGTCGCGCTATCCTCTGTGCCCTCGGTGACTCAGATGGATAGAGTGTCTGCCAAGTAAGCAGGAGATCCCGGGCTCGAGTCCCGGTCGGGGCACACGTTTTCACCTGTCCCCGTTGACATATATCAACGCCCGTCAGCAGCTGAAAGTATTAATATATAATTCTAACTGTCCTTGTGTCGCCTTCATGTTGATGTCTTGACCACCACATACGCCTATTCTGAATCCGAGAACGCATTTGAGACGCTTTCGGGCGTCAGCTCGGGGCACACAGTCCATCAGCCCGTAATTTACGGAATTTACGGGACACCAGGAAACATATCAAGGACTTGTCGAATCCATGTCATGCAGAATTTCTGCAGAAGACCATAGCAGAAGTGGACAACGGCAATATCAAGCAGCTGAATACGCACACGGTGTCTCTCGTCGGGCGCATTTACACTGGTGTTTCGGCATATATTTTGTGATTTGATTTTGGAAATGTTTAACTGGAGTCAGACGACAAAAAAATACTTCTCATCAGGTCTTTCATGCTACGCCCAGTGTCGACGCAAAGCGTCTGTTTGTGTCCCGGGACAAACTAATTCGACGGACTGGTCCAAAATCAGTCTGGTCCGATATTCGTTTTACCAATATGTACTAACGGTAAAAGTGAAACACGAAGAATACCCAGACTCCAGTAGCAACAAAGTAGCACTCCTGTATGGCAGTAGCAGTCAGCGAGGGCCAGGAAAATGCTTTCGCTGTTGAAATGTTGTTTCTTCTTCGGGTATTGGTAAACCGAATATCGGACTAGACTAATTTGGGGCAGCTCTATCGAATGGGCACGCAATATTCCGCCTTAAAAACCAATTTGTTTGTAACCGGAACCAAAACGACGCTTTCCATCGACACTGGGCGTAGCACGAAGGACGTAATGAGCACTATGTGTATGGGCTGACTGAAGTACAAAATTCAAATATCTACCGAAATACCAATGAATATGTGCTGGTCTGCTCTTAGGAGAGACACCTTAATTCTTTTCTGCTGTTGTCAGGGTAAGATCGTCGTCAACCAGAAGGTGAATTTCAATCACGGATATTGCAAGTATTCGGAATGAAATTTGCATAGTTTATAGTAAGAAAGGGATTATGAGTTTCTTCATACTACACTGAAGAGCCTAAGAAACATGTACACCTGTCAAATATCGTGTAGCACTTCCGCAAACACGCAGAAGTGCCGCAACACGACGTGTGATGGACTCGAATATTGTCTGAAGTAGTGGTGGAGGGAACTGACGTCATGAATCCTGCAGGGCTGTCCACAAATCCGTAAGAGTTCGAGGGGGTCGAGATCTCGTCTGAATAGCATGTTGGAAGGCATCCTAGGTATTCTCAATAATGTTCATGTCTTGGCGGCCAGCGGAAGTGTTTAAACTCAGATACGTGTTCCTGGAGCCACTCTGTAGCAATTCTGGACGTGTGAGGTGCCGTGTTGTCCTGCTGGAATTGTCAAATGGACATGAATGGATGCAGGTGATCAGACAGGATGCTTACGTACGTGTCGTCTGTCAGAGTCGTATCTAGACGTATTAGGGGTCCATATCACTCCAACTGCACACGCCCCACACCATTACAGAAGCTTCACCAGCTTGAACAGTCCCCTGCTGACATGCAGGGTCCGTGAATTCATGAGGTTCTCCATACCGGAACACGTCCATCCGCTAGATACAATTTGAAAAGAGACTCGTCCGACCACGCAACAAGTTTCCAGTCATCAACAGTCCAACGCCGGTGTTGACAGGCCCAGGTGAGGCGTAAGGCTTTGTGTCGTGCAGTCATCAAAGGTACACGAGTGGGCCTTCGGCTCCGAAAGCCCTTATCGATGATTTTTCGTGAATAGTTCGCACGCTGACACTTGTTGATGGCGCAGCATTAAAATCTGCAGCAAGTTGAGGAAGGTTTGCACTTCTGTCACGTTGAACGATTTTCTCGAGTTGTCGTTGGTTCCGTTCTTGCAGGACCTTTTTCCGGCCGCAGCGATGTCGGACATTTGATGTTTTACCGGATTCCTGATATTCATGGTACACTCGTAAAATGGTCGTACGGGAAAATCCCCACTTCATTGCTACCTCGTAGATGATGTGTCCCATCGCTCGTGCGCCGACTATAACACCACGTTCAAACTCACTTAAATCTTGATAACGTGCCATTGTAGCAGCAGTAACCGATCTAAGAACTACGACAGACACTTGTTGTCTTATACAGGTGTTGCCGAACGCAGGGCCGTATTATGCCTGTTTACATATCTCTGTATTTGAATACGCATGCCTATACCAGTTTCTTTAGCGATTCAGTGTCTATCTATATTGTGCAAAGCACTAAGAAGTACGTAGCAGAGGGTACGTTCCATTGTCCGAGTTGTTAGGGATTTGTTTCCTGTCCTCTGTGCGCACTGTAATTGGTCTAACCTTGTCTTCGCGATCCTCATGTGGGCGATAATAAAGCTATTCTAGCATATTTCTAGATTCATCGGCTACAGTTGGTTCTAGAAACTTTCTATGTATGCTCTCAAGAGACGGTTTCCGTCTGTCTTCAAGAGTCTGCCTGCTCAGTTCTTTTAGCATCTCCGTCAGACTCTCGTGTTTCAGACAAACCTGTGATCTACTATGTAAATTGAAGGTAGAGGGGCGAGGAAGGAAAGAAAAAGGAAGTAAGTATGGATGTCAGCTACATCGGGGCTTTATGCGGAATCAACGACAACAAGCGAAAATCCGTGGCTGACAGCGACCAGAGGCAGATACGTTAATCACTGTGCCTTCCAGACACGATAGTTCTCACAACTGCGCGGAGTATCTCGGCACGCCACTCGAATGGCGCACACTCCCATTCAACACCACATATCCCCAACTCCGTCCATGTCTTCCATGCACGCTAATTTAAGATTCCCTCAGGAGCTCAAATGTATTTGCGCTTCGGCACTGAAGGTGCTGCATTCATCACCCATCGAGGCGAATCTGTTATATGAATGCTTGGGGTCTGTTGTCTCGGACATATAGGAAAAGACAGATATCTATCGGAATCCGCATCTGTGATACGTACTATGTAAATTGATGGAAGAGGAGAGAGGGGAAGAAAGGAAAGGGAAGGAACTATGGATGTAAGCTGAATCAGGACTATGCGTGATCAACAGCGGCGAGCGAAAATGCGTGCGGGACCGGGACCCTATTCGCCTCGATAGGCAACGAATCCACTATCTTCAGTACATTCGAGCTCCTGAGGGAATCTCAGATTAGCGAGACACGGACGGGGATTGCGGATAGATGGTGATGGATGGGAGTGTGGGTAGGCTGGGAGGCGTGCCGAGATAATCCATGCAGTTACGATAAACTCTGTACCCAGGTGGCGCAGTGGTTAAGGCTCCTTCTTAGTAAGCAGGAAATCACGGGTTCGGGTCCCGGTCCGGCACGCATTTTCGCTCGTCACCGATGATTCCGCATAAAGACCCGACGCAGTTGACATCCGCAGTTCATGTTCTTCCCTTTCCTTTCTCTCCCCTCTACCTTCAGTTTCCATAATATGTATCACAGCTGCGGTTTCCGCGATGTGTCTGTTCTTTCGGACATGTCCGAAAGAATAGACACCACGCATTCGTATGAACCTGTGACCATTAGTGCTAACTATGACTCAGTGATATTGTGCTCTTACGATACTGCGTTTTACGCTTTGTGAAGTGAAAAACATTATCTTTCTGAATGTTAAAAACGAGTCACCAATATGTGTAATACATTGCAAGCAGATAACTGCAGCACCAATATTATCTTCCGTCTACTGTGTGCTCCGTGCACATTCAACTTTCCGTTCGTTCGGAAGTAAATTCAGAGAGATTCAGGTTCAATTGTGCCACTTGTATGGATAGAGATTATGAGCGACAGGGTAGTCAGCTGTTGATGCAGGCAATTCACTGAAGGCTGAACCAATATAAATTTTGAAGGCCGTATTGACCGACGACTCCTGGTGACGACAGAACTGATGGAATGTGTGCACTAAATATTTCGCAGAAGCAGCTGCATAATTTCGTAAATGACTTGTAAATTTTCCACTACATCTCTCGCTCATTACTGCACGAAATCACTATCTGAAGGTCAGTACGTCACAATGAATATGCAAGATTTGTGCTAAGTCAGCCGACAGATGAGTATGAAACGAAGCACCTGGTAGCAACGTCCGTAAAGCTCTAGCGGTAACGAGCGAAAGATGACGAATTTCTTGGTCGTAGTGTCAAAGGGCATGAAAGATGAATGTCACAAGTCACAACATATACTAAACATCAATCCATTCATTTATGTTTTTAAAAAATCCAAAAAGGCTTCTTAAAAGTGATTACTGTAACCTGGGATCGACGCCAGACTTAATTTTTTATCGTATACACCACAAAAAAAGTTTTAGCCAACTAGATGATCATTTCAGTTCAGTGTTGAAACTAGTTGCAGAGTCATTTAAGTTTTTAGCAACGTTTGGTGATTTTACAACAAAATGTCTTTCATGAAAGCTGTGCAACAAGAAATAAGATTTTACAGAGATCCAAACAGTCCACCACCTGTGTGGCCATGAGAGAATTCGTCTTCAGGTATCATCCAACTTTATAGTCGCAGAATTCTGACAAACTATGATTTTTTGTATCGTCTGTGATCTTGTTGCTGCGGGAGACGCATTTGTTTTAAGGACATTGTTTCTCGGGAGTAAAACACACACTGAGCACTGCTACAGAAAGGCAAGGGGTAGCTAGCCACTTGCCTGAGTGGACGTTATAATTCATTGTGCTGTTACTCGAAGTAGATAGCCTATTTGACCGGTTTGGATACGAATCCAGATGTAAGGATCGGACCAGCACTCATGGTGGTTGCCTTCTCTGAGGTGAACGATAATTACATCTGCAAGATAACAACCCATGTAGTACGGATAGAAGTGTCCTTTAGGCTGGAATGATACAATCAACACTTCAAAGTACTTCCCTGCCAACAAAATACCATGGACCTTAACCTAACTGAACCTTTGTGGGAACAACTCGATCTTCGTGTTGGATCAGATTGCGGTTTGGTATGGGACACTGTCTCCCTCTAGAGGAAGCGCCATTTTTAAGGCAACTGGGTCATGAGCTGTCGAGGCGGACGGATGTGGTGTGTGTGTTATGTCATATGCGTTAACGTACGACGTACGTATACGAGCTGTGCAGGAACTGCCGAGAAATGCTGTGCAGTATGTTAGAGAATACATGTAATGTACCATCTATGAGGGCGAGTCACATATAAACCGGAATTTTTGCTTTACTCGCCTTTTTGTAAACGGAGAGCGCCACGATCTCTGCTCATTGTTGCTTTCGTTTCCAGTGATCGTTCTCCACGGCTAGAATGTTGTTGCACCGTTTCTTTATTCAGAATCGCAATGTCAGAGCAAGACGTGCTTATCATCTGTTGCGCAACGCATTATAATCAAGTTTCTCACAACAGAGGGCTTCAAACCGTCCGAAATTTTGAAGAGACTTGCAGCACAGTTCGGGGACAACAGCCCGAGAAAGACTCAAGAGTACGCATGGCAGAAACAGTTTTTAGGAGGAAACAGCTGAGAATGCAGTTTAGTAACGTTGCTCGAGGACCAGCGTGACTGAGGAGAATATTCGCATTGTTAGCCAGTTTACAGAAGACGATCGCCGAATAATAGTTGCTGAAATTGCTAGTGTGGTTCGCGTAAGCTACGGCAGTGCTCAGCATGTTGTTACTGATAACCTTGGATTACGGAAGGTGTCCGCTAGTAATAGCGAATACTCTGTTCAAGAATCACAAGAGACGGACGTATACTTGGAAAAGGCCGGGTGATACGGGAAGATTTCAATTAGATTATATCATAGTCAGACAGAGATTCCGAAATCAGATTCTGGATTGTAAGGCGTACCCAGAACCAGATATAGACTCAGATCACAATATAGTAGAGATGAAGAATAGGCTGAAGTTTAAGACATTAGTCAGTAGGAATCAATAAACAAAGAAGTGGGATACGGAAGTACTAAGGAATGACGAGATACGGTTGAAGTTGTCTAAGGCTATAGATTTAGTAGTAAGGAATAGTTCAGTAGGCAGCACAGTTGAAGAGGAATGGACATCTCTAAAATGAGGCACTCGCAGAAGTCGGAAAGAAAACAATAGGTACAAAGAAGGTAATTGCGAAGAAACCATGGGTGACAGAAGAAAACTTCACGTGATTGATGAAGGAAGAAAGTACAAAATCGTTCAGGGAAATTAAGGAATACAGAAATACGTTTCGCTGAAGAATGAAATAAATAGGAAATTTAGGGAAGCTAAAAGGAAATGGCTGCATGAAAAATGTGAAGAAATCGAAAAAGGAATGATTCTCGGAAGGACTGATTCAACATAGAGGAAAGTCAAAACAACCTTCGGTGAAATTCAAAGCAAGGGTGGTAACATTAGAGTGCAACGGGAATTCCCCTCTATGAGGGGGAAGATTTGTCTGAGTTGATAGAGGAAGAAACAGGAGTTGATTGAGAAGAGATAGCGGATCCAGTACTAGAATCAGAATTTAAGAGAGCTCTGGAGGACTCACAATCGAATAAGGCAGATGGGATAGATAACATTTCATCAGAATTTCTAAGATCATTCTGGGAAGTGGCACCAAGACGATCATTCATGTTGGTGTGTAGAATGCATGAGTCTGGCGGTATACTATCTAACTTTCGTAAAACTGTCATCCACGCAATTCCGAAGACTGCAAGAACTAACAAGTGCGAGAATTATCACACAATCAGCTTAAGAGATCATGCATCCAAGTTGCTGACAAGAGCAGTATACAGAAGAATGGAAGACAACATTGAGGATGTGTTAGATAATCAGTTTGGCTTTAGGAAAGAGAGGCAATTCTGACGTTGCGGTTAATAGTAGAAGCAAGATTAAAGAAAAATCAATAGGATTTGTCGACCTGGAAAAAGCGATCGACAATGTCAAATGGTGCAAAATGCTCGAAATTCTGGGAAAAATAGGAGTAACCTATAGGGAGTGACGTGTGGTATATATAATATGCACATGGGCCAAGAGGGAATAATAAGAGTGGACGACCAAGGACGAAGTGCTCGAATCAAACAGGGTGTAAGACAGGGATGTAGTCTTTCGCCCTTACTGTTCAATCTGTACATCGAAGAAGCAATGATGGAAGTACTCGTAAAAGAAAGGCTCAAGAGCGGAATTAAAATTCAAGGTGGATGGATATCAATGATAAGATTCACCGATGATATTACTATGCTGAGTGAAAGTGAAGAAGAATTACATGTCTGCTGAATGGAACGGAGAGTCTAATGAGTACAGATTATGGACTGAGTGTAAGTAATGAGAATTAGCAGAAATGACAGCAGCGAGAAAGTTAACACCGGGATTGATGGCCACGAGGTACATGAAGTCATGGAATTCCACTACCTAGGCAGCAAAATAACCAATGACGAGTTAAGCAAGGAGGACATCAGAAGTAGAATAGCACTGGCAAAAAGGGCGTTCCTGTCCAAGATAAATCTACTAGTATCAAGCACAGGCCTTAATTTGAGGAAGAAACTTCTGAGAATGTACGTGTGGAGAGCAGCATAGTATGGTAGTGAAACATGGACCGTGGGAAAACCGGAACAGAAGAGAATCGAAGAATTTGAGATGTGGTGCTACAGACGATTGTTGAGAATTAGGTGAACTCGCAAGGTAAGGAATTAGGTTATTCTGTTCAGAATCGGAGAGGAAAGGAATATATGGTTCAAAATGGTTCAAATGGCTCTGAGCGCTATTGGACTTAACTTCTGAGGTCATCAGTCCTCTAGAACTTAGAACTACTTAAACCTAACTAACCTAAGGACATCACAGACATCCGTGCCCGAGGCAGGATTCGAACCTGCGACCTAGCGGTCGCACAGTTCCAGACTGTAGCGCCTAGAGCCGCTCGGCCACCCCGGCCGGCTGAATATATGGAAAACACAAGGGACAGCATGATATAACATCTGTTGAGCCATCAAAGGATGACTTCCTTGGTACTAGAGGGAGCTGTAGAGGGTAAAAACTGCAGAGGAAGATAGAGATTGGAATACATACAGCAGCTGATTGAGGACGTAGGATGCAAATGCTACTCTGAGGTGAAGATGTTGGAACAGGGGAGGAATTCGTGGCGGGCCACATCAAACCAGTCAGAAGACTGATGACCCAGAAGAAAAAAAAAAAAAAAGAAAGAAATTGCAATTTTCAGAATGTACAACAGCAGGAAGACCCAGAAGTCACCAAGGCACACTACCTAATGGGCCTCCTCTGTTGTCTGGAGACATTTACACGGTGCAATCACTTTACCGTGACCACCGTCTATGTTCGACATCAATATGCAATAACCACTCATACACGGCAGGTGGCAACACTAGCAGTGGAGGGTAATAAAGCGTGTCCAGGGGATGTGGACAACAGTGCAGTCGTTGTAATGCGGAAACGGAGCGACTTATCATACGTCCAAAAGGGAAAGATCATTGGCTTTCGGGCCAAGGGTGAAAGCATTTCCTAAACGACTAAGTTTGAAAACTTTTGGTATGGCGTCGTGGTTACGGTACGCCGTGCATGGAAAAAGAGCGTTATCAAAACCGCAGCCGTTGCAACAGTGGTGCACCACTTACAGGAGTGAATGATGGCAGCGGATATGTGTACGAGCGAATAGCCGTGCAACTGTTGACCAACTGACCGTCGAAATGAGCCGAGCGGCTGCCAATAGTGTCTTCTCGATAACCGTTCAGGGAACGTTGTTGCGTTTGGGCATCTGCAGTAGGCGCGTGGTCCATGCACACGCGCTGAAATTTGCACGTCAATATCACAACAGGACGTCCACTGAGTGGCGGCAGGTGACCTTTTCAGGTGAATCACGTTTTATGCTCCATCGGACAGATGGTGGTTGCGTGTACAGAGCGAAACGCCTGAAACCAACGATCGTAGTAAGGGCCCAGGCTAGAGGAGGGAGTGTTATGGTCTGTGGAATTTTTTGTGGCATTGCCTGGGTGATCTCGTAGTTCTGGAAGGCGCAATGGATCAACAAAAGTATGCATCTATCCATAGGGGCCTCGTCCACCGTCCACCCCTACATGCAGTTTGTATTTCGTCAGTACGATGGCATCCACCGGCAGGACTATGCAACGTGCCACTCAGCTCGCAGTGTACGCGCGTGGTTCGAAGAACACCATGATTAGTCTACCGTACTCCACTGTCCACCAAACTCCATGGTTTTTAGCGCAATCTAAGGGACCTCGTCGATCGAGCAATTTCCGCCATGGATCCTCAATCGAGAAACTTAGCGCAACAGGCCGCGACACTGGAGTCGACGTGGCTCCACATTCATGTCGGTACCTTCCGGAACCTCTCTAGCTCTCTTCCTGCAGGTCTCGCAGAGGTTCGCGCTACAAAAGGTGGTTATTCCGGCTTTTGACAGGTGGTCATATTGATGTGACTGGGTAGAGTAAATTCTACACACTAACTTGAATTATCGTTAGTACTCACTTTCCTCAATAATTTTATAAACTGCTTCCGTGTTCTTTGATCCAAAAAGCTTTCAGAGTCGTCTCTAACACTAATACTGGACCTTCAGTTTTCTCCAAACTGACATCCCCGTGTAACGGCGTAACATACATCATCATATTTTTTACTTGTTTCAAATGCTATTCAGGCTTATTTTGTAATTCCTAGAAGAAATAACGAACCAAAACTCTGGTTTAAACTGATTTCCAGGTTTAGTATACATGGGCTCTAAAATGGATATCTCAAGAGTTATGAACACTCGTTCTCATTCACCACTGTGAAAGACTTCTCTTCTACTGCAAGCTCTTTGTTACTACGAACGGCCTGCAGAGTATAGTAAACAAATGAGAACATATTCTGTTACTGTGAAACAGAAGAGCTTATTAACAGAAGAGCTTATTATACAAGAGACAGGCTCGACAGCTGCTTCCATTTGCTAGCCCATGAGAGAAGGACATTTGTGACATTTCCCATGTGGCGTAATTGGCTTTCATTGTGCTGGTAAATGCGAACGTAAAACTGCAATGTACAAGCGTTTCACAAACTTATCAAAACACAAAGTGGTTCCATTAGAACTAGTGTGTGAGCCACACTTACATAGAGCTGTGAATACGGTTTACTGTCACAACACAAACAGATGATTACTGTATGCTGTATCCGTCGGCAGTAACAGCGGAACGTTTCTTCGTTTGTTTATTGCATTGTGTAGGTCGTTTGCAACAGCAAAGAGTTTGCCGTAGAAGATATGTGTTTCACAGTGGCGAAGATGAACGTGCATAACTCTTAAGGTATGTACTTCAGAGCACATGTAGGACATTTGTCTTGTTATGCTCCATATTATCACCTCTCAAAATGTCAAATACTTTTTTAGCATTTTGCGTAGATGATTAATCGACGTCAGTACAGCGCAGTCTGAAGAAGTCTGTAATCTTTCATATAAAAACCTCATTGTGCCTGTATGGCTCGAGATGCTGTCTTCAGCTTCGATGTATAAATTAAAGTTGGTTATTAAAGTTTGTTAGAAAAACTTGTATAAGTACACATACATTGGTTAGCTTTAATCTAATGTTGTGGGTACCATCTTTTCCCGCAACATCTCCTGCTGGGAGCAGTCTTTTTTTAATGAAAGCTCTGTTCGCACGAACAAACGCAAAAAATGGGTCTTCCTTTTCTTCTACGCAGTGCTCTGTTCTGTGCTGGCCGAGAGTGGGGAGGCTATTTCTTTTGCAGACTTCTGCCGGAGGCGAGGCCGGCCGATGAGCACACCGCAAGCCGCGCAGGGTCGGCCGCGGTTTGGGACCGGAGTGACGTCAGCGGCGGTGGCGGCGGTGGCGTGAACATCCCGGCGGTCCGGTCCTCGAGGGATGGCACGACAAGTGGATGATGGCGCCGCGCAGACAAAGGGGGCAGCCATAATAGGCGGCCATTGTGGCCGCGGGATCGATGGGACGCGCGTCCGAGCCCTGGGCCCGCGGAAGGAGGGGGGGGGGGGGGTGACGGCAGGAGGGTGGGGGGTGGGGGGGAAGACGCGAGGCGACATCTGTCACGGCGCGGGGCGAGGTGCGAGCGAAGTAGAGCGGCGCAGGCATCCGCTCTGCTGCGTTCCTCGTTTCGTCTGTAATTACGAGACGTTTTATGTAATTAAAAGCGCCCGTTATTGCAGCACTCGAGGCGAACACTGCTGCGCTCTGGGGAACAAACGAAAACTTTATGAAAATCCATTTCAGCGTGCCAGAGGACGTTATGAAGCGCTAATGCTTTGCCTTTATACGTATACGACCAGAAAAAAAGTCTCTTCAGTATTGCAGAAAGAGGGCTGAGATGGTGCCGGGGGCACTTCGATGGATATAAAAAAAATCGCAGCACCAAAACATAATTAATGTAGTGTAATGAAATTTCGGGAATACTTCTGTCTAGGTAACGTATTTAAAAGAGTTACGTTACAAGCACGCAAACGTGCACGCATTCTGTTGAACAGGTGCCGGATGTCGGTTTATGGGATGGAGTTACATGCCTTTCGCACTTGGCCAGTCAATACAGGGACGGTTGATCCTGGTTCTGGATGACGCTGGAGTTGTCGTACGATGATGCCCCATTATGTACTCGATTGGAGGCAGATCTAGTGATGGAGCAGGCCAAAGCAAAAAAATAAAAAAGTTCAAATGTGTGTGAAATCTTATGGGACTTAACTGCTAAGGTCATCAATCCCTAAGCTTACGCACTACTTAACATAAATTATCCTAAGGACAAACACACCCACCCATGCCCGAGGGAGGACTCGAACCTCCACCGGGACCAGCCGTACAGTCCATGACTGCAGCACCTAAGACCGCTCGGGCCAAAGCAACATGTCGATACTAACTCTGTAGAGCATGCTGGGTGATAACATCAGTATGTGGGCGAGCGTTATACTGTTGGAGAACACCCCATGGAATGCTGTTCATGAATGGCAGCACAACCGAATCACCAGACTGATGTACAAATTTTCAGTGGGGTACGAGTGATCCAAGTGTAGGTCCAATGTGTCTAGCAAACAGACAGGTTGGTTGCTGGCCCTAACTGGCCCTCTTCTAATCAACACATGGCTATCACTGGCACCGATGCAGAACCAGATTACGTTAGAAAACACAACAGACCTCCATCCTTCCCCTCCACTGAGCTCTCGCATGACTATGCTGAAGTCGCAAAATGTGGTGGATTGGTATCAGTGGAATGCACGCTACAGGGCGTCTGGCTCGTAGCTTTCCTTGAAAAAACCGATCTGTAACAGTTCATTGCATTACCATGGTGCCAACTGCTGCTCAAATTGCTGCTGTAGATGCAGTACGATGCGCCAGAGCCATACGCCCAAGACGATGGTCTTCCCTCGCAGTAGTACAACGTAGCCGTCCGGAGCCCGGTTTCCTTTCGACCGTATATACCATTGACCACCTCTGCCACCCGTCATGTAAGTTGGCTATATTTCTGTCAAGTATTTCTGCAGTATCCCAAAAGGAATATCCAGCTTCTCCTCGCCCTATTACGCTGCCGCGTTCAAACTCTGTGAGGTGATGATAATGACGTCTTTGTCACCTTAAAAGGGTTCTACACTAACATCAACTCAACATGCTCAATGTCAGATATAACTAACGCTCACGACCGCCACGGCATGTACTTAAAGCAACCAGATTTTCATCCCTGTAGTGGCGTTACTAGCGCCGCTCTTACGCAACTGGCGATAAATTTGAATAGACATCATCTTTCAGATGTAGAACCACGTCTACCAACATTCGTTTATGTCGCACAACTCCTTGTTGGTGTTGAGATTTTTTTTTCCGTCAGTGTATTAGCGCCCATGAAACAGAAAAGCACAACATTAAGAGCACAAAAACCGATCTTTATCGTTTGAAATGAAAATAATGATTCAACGTACTTCCAACGTCGAGGTCATCAGAGAGAGTAGCTCGGCCGGACAAAGTTGGGAAGGAAATGGCCAAGCTTGGTTTAAGGAACCGTTCCGAGAACCGTCTAAAGAGATGTAGAGAAATGTGAATGTTTTTAAATAAAAACAGTCTAACATCCCATGCATGCTGTTAAAATTAAATATTTATCGATCGGGTGACGGGTACCGATAGTGGTACGATTATCTTCGGACCATTGTACCACTATCGAAACCGGACACCTGATTAATAAATTTAAAATTTTATCAACTTACATGCGATATTAGACTCTTGTTATTTAAGAACTTTTATCTTAATTTTGACGGTTGTGTTCCCAGGAACAATGTTCCAAAAGATGCTTAATGTAAAGGATTACTGGTGAGAAGCAAATGCCTTTCGCATATTTATCAACTGTCTGGACATCTATAACACCCGTAAAATAGTGCAATGGACGCTTTGCGGTGCCGTAGGTAGAGTTTAACAGGTTACAGGCGCCCACGTGACGTGCCGACCTTAAGTGATGTTTGCCAATTGGAAACAACTGCGAGCTAACATCCCAAAGATGTTCGGACTCACATGCGGTTCCTCTTCGGCGAAATGTCTTGGCTCAAACTCGTCTAGGGGCTGAACCACACGTTTCGTGTTATACGCCCTAAATTAGACATTTCTGACCCTTTGACCCTTTGATCAAATCGTCTGGCTGATTGAAAAGTTTGCGAAATACAAATAAAACATACAATAACAGTAATAATAATATTGGGGACTAAATTAACGACCCACAAATGATGTAGGTCACACAGTTGCGATTTGGCTAGAATAATGTTTATTCACAAAGCAAACTAATAGCGAAAGTGGTAGTATTTAGAATTACGGTTACACTCTAGCGCATATACATTTGACACAGTTCGATCATTCACAATGTCATCGCGAAATAAAAGTTATCTACACGAAAAGTTAGAGTTCACATCAGGCGCGCGGCTGCTCACCGCTCAGAGACCAAGTCCCACGATACCACACAACGCGAAATTTCCTAAGTCGTTTCACTTCCTAGCTGCCTAAAGACCGACTGTCCGCTTTCGCGCCTCAGTCCGAACGGTACCCTTTGATGTCTCCAGCCGAACTCTCCTCTTTCGTGTCTAGACCAAAACTGCCCTCTGCCCATCTCCGACAGCGTTTCCCGCGTGCCGAACATCTTCGCTCAACTGACTAGGGCAGTTCTCTTTCCTGAAGCCGTCCATCTGATTGGCTACAGCTTATTCTACTTTACTTTAAATTTTAACATCTTTAAATAATCAAAGCTTGACCACTTTCACGTTCTAAATGAAGTAACACTAATATCCATTACATAATAAACGTTAAATTCTTTTATATAAAACCAATGCAATTGTCTTCTTAACTCTGAATGTCACGGTCAGTAACCTTGCACCAATGTGCTTTCCGATAAATAAATAAAGAACAAAAGTAATTATTATGCACTAAACTTTACAACAAATATTCTATTACCTAATGATTCAATAAGGTGTCATGCTGTCATCGTTCAATGTGATTTGTGTGGAGGAAATGATGATGTGATGCTTACCTGAAAATACCGATGATTTAAATTTACTATATCTTTTAAACAAATAAAGTTACAGATTTGATATTTACAACGTTTGCTATTTTAATGATATGCTTCTATATGAAATGTCCATCGTTAAGATCGACTAAAGCGTTCAGATTTTAGCACTCAGGTCTTTGTTACAAAACTTGTGAATTTAACTTTAACAGTAAAGCCTAAACTATTACAGATATTATCAATATTCAGGTTTTATTGGGATCGCCATTTATGGAAGATGGTAGATTAAAATTACTGTGGCTTCATTCCCTGCATTACTATAGAATTAAATAGTTTTCATAAATGTTTCCCTTCATGGCTGATCTTAGGTCCGCCATATTTAACACTGCTACGTCTCCTTGGCCACAAAGGCTTCTACTGGGTTTCCCTATGACGTAGGTTCTCGTCTGTCCCACTCGTACACTACAGCGCTTAGGCCTCAATAGACAATAGACGCCTGTGAATTTCCCCATCTCGTGGTGAATCTGCGCCCTTTGTGGCACACGGTCCTCGACGACTGGGTTCGTTTCACAATTCATATGGGCTGGCTCTTTCGGCCATATATTTAAATGAGAGCGCAGTGCAGCAAAAATGGATCAACGTGGAGAGCTGAAAAGATGACAGAAAAGAGACTTCATGTCTGCACGTGTTAATGACAGTGCCATGAAGGAAGTTGTCGGATTTGCTGTTGTATCGACACAGGCCATTCAATTATAACACATCATGTTACGAATCCGCCGAGATCACCATATGCAATGACGAGCGTGTGGGTGAGCACAAGGCCTGAAACAAAGAATGGGTCGAGGAGAAGTCATTAATTAACATGACATTAGCTGACAGATTCGGGACTTATTGATGAGGAATAAACATCTGCTCTATCCACATTCCGTATATCAGTTTTATTTTGAAATATCTAAAGACTCAAACGCGAATTGAAGCACCTATAAAACTATACAAACGAAAAAAAAGTGTAATAATAATTCCCTACATACAGAGGGAAACAGATTTCGGTTGCCGCTATTTAAAAAGGTGTTAATAAATTGTTCAATATGGCGGCGCCCGTACAGAAGCTTCAAGTTTAAACGGAGCATCTTCTTGGTCTGGAGAGTGCACGAACACAGAAAGCATCCCAAAGGCCAAGGTTGCTCCAGGTCATGAAATCGAGGTGCAGAAAGGAAGTAGTGAATTCTATGGTCCAATAGCGACAGCCAGCCGCTTGGCGACCCGGCAAGTTGGCACCGGAATTACTTTTTTCAGCCGTAGGCACACTAATGTGAGATGCCGACCAGCTAAAAACACCTGAGCGTCGCTGCTCCGGTGCACGTTCTGAAACGTATTCTTGGAAGGTCCACTCGCTCGCGACCGCATCATGCCTAGAGATACGCTTCGCCATGCTACGAAAAGTTCAATGGCTCGTTAATTCGACCACAGTCCTGTAACGATCTTCGTTTTGGTCGTCTGGCGATCGCAAGTATTTCGCCTACTACGGGAGAACAGCAGCGCCTTTTGTTGACGAAAATTAGTGCTCATGGTTCAGTATTCTCTGTCCGAAGTGTTCTCAGATAAACTTGTGTAGTTATAGGTGAATGCTATTTCTATGTTGTCCCTCGGTTAAGAGTACGTTGTCATATGCTACTTTCAGAATGTATCTCTTTGTGTTAGCTTCTAAATATTTTATATGTGTTGCCATTTCTAGCACTTTCTTCCCAGTAACCATTCAAATTAGTGGTTCCCTGCAAGTAGGATCTTGGTCCATGCTTTCCCACGGTCTGGTGCTGGGTAAGATAATAACATGAGATCCCGATGGTCTATAGATATTCATCTCGCACGCTAATTGGGGCAGGCTCTTTTCATGCAAGCCACCTGGGATGCGAAAGCAGCGGCATTCAATTTTGGAGTAGTGGCAGCAATGTAGCGCGGCGTAAGAGGGACGTTCGGAGAATTATCCTAACAGTATCATGATGTAGTTACATGAACTACGATTTTCAATTCTCTTTATGGCTTTACTCATGACGCTGACCTCGAAGATTGCATCACCTCAATGCACATGAATTAGAATTTGTATTAATGATGTTCTGGCAATCTTCCATACCACATCCACGCAACTATAACAACGTATGAATAACAGTATTATAACTGACCTGACATTGTGTAAAATGCCTGCGAGCGCTAGTCGCTCTGAGAGAGAACAATATAATTATTCTTTGAAAAAATAATCTTTATGAAAATGTGATTATTTGACTCACTCGAGTGCTTATTTAGTAGATGACGTTGATGGAAATTTTTACTATAGACAGCACTAGTTGTGAAAGGCCACCATATTGAGAATGCTGACGAATACGTGAAATAAGTTTGTACTGTAAACACATTTTTCATGTTTCCAATAGTAAAATTAAGGACTTGTATTCATACTATATGCATATATAGATCAAATCTCATTTAAGGTACGTATTGCACATCGTTTATTAATTTTAACAATTATCGCTAATCGTAGGTTTATTTCTGGGTCGCAAGGATTAGAGAATGATGGCTGTGCAAGTAGGGCCTGCAGTCTGTAAATAGCCATACTTGGGGAAAACCTTTTATTCGAGGAACTGATGACCGCGTAGTTTGGTCCCTTCTCCACCCAACCAACCAACCAACCTTTTATACGAGATTTTCATTTTTATTACAATATAACAACAGCTTCTTGAGAATACTGTACAGGCATCCACGAATGTTTATGATTGTGCTTTACGAAATTGCCACTGTCACAATTAATAATAATTTATGGTGAAGTCTTTCTAGCAACTTTCTTTCAGTTTCCTGACTGGTTTGATGCGGCCTGTCACGAAATCCTCTCCTGTGCCAACCTCTTCATCTCAGAGTAACACAACCTATCTCCTCAATTATTTGCTGGACGTAGTCCAGTCTCTGTCTTCCTCTAGAGTTTTTGCCCTATACAGCTTCCTTTAGTGGAATGGAAGTCATTCCCTGATGTCTTAACAAAAGTCCTATCATCCTGACCCTTCTCCTTGTCAGTATTTTCCACACATTACTTTCCTTTCCGATTCTGTGCAGAATCTCCTCATGCCTTACCTTATCAGTGCACCTAATTTTCAACATTCGTCTATAGCACCACATTTCTAATTCTTTGATTCCCTTCTGGTTTTCCAACAGTCCATGTTTCACAACCATACAATGCTGTGCTCCAAATGTACACTCTCAGAAATTTCTTCCTCAAATCAAGTGATAAGTTACTAGTAGTAGACTGCTCTTGGCCAGGAATGCCCTTCTTGCCAGTGCTAGTCTGCTTTTGATATCCTCCTTACTCAAATGGCTCTGAGCACTACGGGACTTATCTGAGGTCATCAGTCCCCGAGAACTTAGAACTACTTAAACCTAACTAACCTAAGGACATCACACACATCCATGCCCGAGGCGGGATTCGAACCTGCGACTGTAGCGATCGCGCGGTTCCAGACTGAAGCGCCTAGAACCGCTCGGCCACAGTGGTCGGCCCTCCTTACTCTGTCCGTCACTAGTTATTTAGCTGCCTAGGTAATAGAATTTCATAACTTCATCCACTTCGTGTCCATCAATCCTGATGTTAAGTTTCTCTTTGTTCTCATTTCTCCTGCAACTCATTATTTTCGTCTTTCTTCGATGTACTCACAATCCATGTTCTGTATTCATTAGACTGTTCATTCCAATCAGCAGATCATGTGGTTCCTCTTCACTTTCACTCAGGATAACAATATCATCAGCGAATCGTCTCTTTGATATCCTTTCACCTCGAATTTTAATTGCACTCTTGAACCTTTCTTTTATTTCCATCATTGCTTGTTAGATGTACAGATTGAACAGTACGGGCGAAAGACTACATCCCTATCTTACACTCTTTTTTATCTGAGCACTTCGTTCTTGGTCGACCACTCTTATTATTCCCTCTTGGCTCTTGTACATCTTATATGTTACCCGGCTCTCCCTACAAAATAAATGGCTCTGAGCACTATGGGACTCAACTGCTGAGGTCATTAGTGCCCTAGAACTTAGAACTAGTTAAACCTAACTAACCTAAGGACATCACACACATCCATGCCCGAGGCAGGATTCGAACCTGCGACCGTAGCGGTCTCGCGGTTCCAGACTGCTCTCCCTACAGCTTACCCCTATTTTTTTCAGAATTTCGAACATCTTGCACCATTTTACATTGTCGATCGCCTTTTCCACGTCGACAAACTCCATGAACGTGTCTTGATTTTTCATTAGTCTTGCTTCCATTATCAACCGCAACGTCAGAATTCCCTCTCCGGTGCCTTTACCTTTCCTGAAATCAAACTGATCGTCATCTAACACATTCTCTATTTTCTTTTCCATTCTTCTGCATATTATTCTTGTCTGCAACTTGGATGCATGAGCTGTTAAGCTGATTGTGTGATAATTCTCGCACTTGTCAGCTCTTGCACTCTTCGAAATTGTATAGATGATATTTTTCCGAAAGTCAGATGGTATGTCCCAAATGCATACATTCTACACACCAACTTCCATAGTCGGTTTATTGCCGCTTTCCCCGGTGATGTTAGAAATTATGATGGAATGTTATCTATCCCTTTGCCTTGTTTGAGCTGAAGTCCTCCAAACCCGTCTTAAATTCCGATTGTAATACAGGATTCCCCATCTCTTCTAAATCGACTCTTGTTTCTTCTTCTATCACATCAGACAAATCTTTCCCCTCACAGAGTCCTTCAATGTATTTTTTCTATCTATCCGCTCTCTCCTCTGCATGTAACAGTGGCATTTCCGTTCCACCCTTAGTTTTAATTTCACCGAAGGTTGTTTTGACTTTCCTATATGTTGAGCCAGTGCCTCCGAGACCATTTCTTTGTCGATTTCTTCACATTTTTCATGCAGCCATTTCGTTTATCTTCCCTAAACTTCCTATTTCTTTCATTCCTCAGCGACTTGTATTTCTATATTCCTTAATTTGCCTGAAAAATTTTGTACTTTCTTCCTTCATAAATCAGCTGAAGCATATCTTCTGTCACCCATGGTTTCTTCGCAGTTACCTTCTTTGTACCTATATTCTTCTTTCCAACTATTGTGATTGCCCCTTTTGAGAGATGTCTATTCCTCTTCAACCGTGCTGCCTACCGAGCTATTTCTTATTGTTGTATCTATAGCCTTAGAGAACGTGTAGCGTATCTCATAATTCCTTAATACTTCCGTATCCCACTTCTTTGAGTATTGATTCTTCTTGACTAATCTCTTAAACTTCGGCCTACTCTGCATTACTAGTACATGGAGATCTGAGTCTGTATCTGCTCCCAGGTAAGCCTTACAATTCAGTATCTGATTTCGGAATTTATGTCTGATCATGATATAATGTAACTAAAATGCTCCTGTATCAGCCGGTTTTTGCCAAGTATATCTCCTTCTCTTGTGATTCTTGAAGAGAGTAATCGGTATTAATAGTTGAAATTTATTACAGAACTCAATCAGTCTCCCTCCTCTCTCATCTTTGTGCCAAGTCCATATTCTCCTGTAATCTTTTGTTTTACTTTCCCCTACAAATACATTCCAGTCGCCCATGATTGTTAAATTTACTGTATTACTCTTTCAATATCCTTATATACTTTTTCTGTCTCATCTTAAGCTTGCGACGTCGGCTTGTATAACTGAAATATTGTTATCGGTGTTGGTTTGCTATCTATTCTGATGAGAACGACCCTACCGCTGAACTGTTGACAGTAACATACTCTCTATCCTACCTTTCCATTCATAACGAATCCTTCTCATGTTATACCACTTTCTGCTGCTGTTGATGTCGCCCTATACTCGTCTGATCAGAAATCATCGTCTTCTTTCCATTTCACTTCACTGACCCCTACTATACCTAGCCTGAACCTTTGCATTTCCCTTTTCAGATTTTCTAAGTTCCCTACCACGTTCATGCATCTGACGTTGCACGCCCCGACTAGTGGAACGTTATACTTTCGTTCGTTGTTCATCCTTTTTCTCGTGTTCACCTCCCCCTTGGCAGTCCCCTCCCGGAGATCCGAATGGGGGACTATTCCGGAATCTATTACCAATGGAGAGATCATCAAGGCACTTTTTCAGTTACAGGCTACACGTCCTATGAATGCACTCTACCCCTTGACCACGGGTCACCATCTAACAGCCTAACAGACTAAATCAGCCAATACTTGTAAGAACATTTTATTATTCGAGGAAGACTTCCTTACGTGAAAGTATCATCCAGAACAATAATATTTCATTATCGTCCTTATTGGTTACATTTAATAGCAGAGTTTGGTGCACATTTAATTTCAGGTGTACGAATAGTGCAGGTTACCTTAATAGAAACTTTAAGACGGTAGCTATCGTAGCTATTATCAAACACCATTTAAGAAACTTATTGAAGTGACTGTCATTTAGTGCAGAGGGAGTACACACGTAGAATACACTAAAATTTGGAAATATTTTGTAGAGCGGGTCAAATGTAGCAAACAAAATCTCAGCATTTTGGTAGCACTACGGGATCTAGTCATGAATAATTGGCTTCCTATAGATACATGAACAAACTTTTGTACTCTTTTTCGTCGCGAATTGAGACCATTACCATTGCGAGAGGGTTTGTTACATCTACAGCTGCGTAGCCAAGGGAGGGGGGTTTGAGGATTCATACTCCCCGCAAAAATTGACGAAGCTAAAAAAAACCGGAAGAATTGACCTTAAAATCGATTGTAATGCAATCTTTATTTCAAAGCTACCGCGTTTTCAAACTGCGGCTATGCCAACGTGGCGTAGTGCGCGAGGGGAATATGGCAGCGAAGCGCCGGCGTTGGCGACAATATTGCCACCAATGGCTCGACTGAGCCTCAAAGGAATGGGGTTTGTCTGAAGCCCTAGAAATTCCAGGTAGCGCAGTCCCTGCATCAGGGCCACCCTAGTTGTCACAGTTCCGAAGCTGGGCACGGTGAGAAGTAATTCATTCACACGGCAGCATCTTACTACTACCATCGGCCTCCCTCCTCCCGGAAGCTGCAGAAATTGTTACTGACGTGGTGATAATTTTCTTAAAATGTTTATTTTAAGTAAAGTTACGTAGAAGAGAAACGACTAGTGTGTGCAGCATCATAATCTGTTTTTTTTAATGTTTTATTTCTACATTTACATTTGTATAATTGTGTTCCGCAACGTACGACGTGGTAAGTCAGACACTGATACTAAAGTACCCCATCACTTCCTCCCCGTCTGTACCATTCACGGACGTTACGCGAAAAAAAAGACCGCTTTTATGCCACAGTAGTTGGCCCGACTTCCCTAATCGTTATTATAATGATCCTCTGAAGATATGTACTTTGCATTCTCAGATATCCTTCCGTTATTTGTACTCAGAACTTCTTTGTTCGTATTCGGTGATCTTACTGTTTGTTCAACTGTTCATTTCTTACGTTAAAATGTTTTACGCAAAAACAAGATCATCTTCAATGTGGCCTACCTCAAATTTTACTTGAGTTCTCCAGTCATTATTCCGTTTTGTCACCAATTCTATTATCGATTTTGAAATGTCTTTGTAACGTCAAGAACACGCTTTCTTTTTAATCGGAATCTACATTTCTTTTTTCATGCAACCCTGTGACATGTTTTTCGCACAAAACAAACTGACTATCGATAAATGTAGGACTTATTTCCCATTGTCGGTACCCGTTTTTGCATAATGATCCTTTCAATAAGATTTCCTGCATTTATCAACAACGACAGCGGTACAGTTCACCAAAACCAACATGTTTACCATACGTTCTCGTCGTAGTCCTGCCAATAAACGTTTGTGTATCTTTTTCCTTCGACGTGTCTAATTTACTTCATTCATAACACTTTCACTACAAATAAACCTTTCAGACGTCGTGCTGACTCCCTCTGACGAACGTAAGTAAACAATGCTCAGCTGATAACTGTTGCCTCCTCCACTGCCAGATTAATTATTCATGAAAATACAGTGTGCAAATACAAAACTGAGTGACATCGTTGTAGTTCTAGTTTTATTATTAACATTCATCTTTTACTGCAATTTTCTGCGTGATATCTTTCACAATGTTAACTGCACAGTTCACAAACGCTGCATTCATTCTGCTGGTAAAATCTCCCTGTTTTGGCAGGGCTTGTGTGAAAACCATGTGTTGCGTATCGTGTTACTACCATAGACAAAATAATTTTACTATTTCTGATCAATGATAATATTTATTAGTTATATATGTGCAGGGTGTTCCATTGATCGTGACCGGGCCAAATATCTCACGAAATAAGCGTCAAACGAAAAAACTACAAAGATCGAAACTTGTCTAGCTTGAAGGGAGAAACCAGATGGCGCTATGGTTGGCCCGCTAGATGACGCTGCCATAGGTCAAACGGATATCAACTGCGTTTTTTAAAATAGGAACCTCCATTTTTATTACATATTCGTGTAGTACGTAAATAAATATGAATGTTTTACTTGGACCACATTTTTCGCTTTCTGATAGATGGCGCTGTTATAGTCACAAACGTATAAGTACGTGGTATCACGTAACATTCAGTCAGTGCAAACGGTATTTGCTTCGTGATACATTACCCGTGTTAAAATGGACCGTTTACCAATTGCGTAAAATATCGTGTTGATGTATGGCTATTGTGAGAGTTTCGTTCTTTGTAGTTCTTTCGTCTGATGCTTATTTCGTGAGATATTTGGCCCGGTCACTATCAATGGACCACCCTGTGTATATATTGTTCTATTACAACTTTACTTTATTACGATGTTCACTCGTTGGAAACCCCCACTCGAATCATATCCTGGCTTCGCCTATGGCTGCTTCTACACGATTAGTCTGCAACTAAAACTTCCGTAGCAGTACTGCGAAACCCCCTGGCTAATACCACCAAGCAACACGTCGGCGGTCGGCGGGTTGCCGGAACCATAGGCGTCTTGCTCTGAAACCAGATACACGTGGCAATTAAAATTCAGGTCTTACACACCGCATCCTTGCAAGCCGTGGCAGACGTCACCGCTCCATGTACATGCCAGACTCCAGGAGGCACCGCGAGAGGTGACAGCATCGTCCGCCGACAGCGCGTGCATCCGATCGCATCACTTCGAACACGGCACTAAATTGAGTCTGCATGTCTCATGACACGCTACAGAAAGCCTTCTGTGGATTGCTTGAAACACTGCATGACTACTGGAAGACAGCATTCACGGTCTGGGCTCAACGCTGGCGGCTGTCCATAATTCATCAGTCAGAAGCATCTTCAGCAGCAGTCTTCAGCGCCTCTCATATCGCCGACCGAACGTCGTCCCAGTGCAGCCGAAGACTCCAACCAAGACACCGACCAGCCTGCACCCGGCCGAGCCGAACACCAACCCAGACACCGGCCGGACCACTATGTAGGACATCGACAGGACATCAACCAGACACCTACCAAGCACACCGAGCTGCACAACCATGAGAGACTTTATTATCAACAGTTGGAGCCATTACCGTTGTATCAACAAAAAAAAGTGTAAATTACTAGTATTGTTTCATGTGACAACTGTGACTGCGTTTCTTTCATTGCAACCTGTAGACCAACGTTGTTACATTGTCTTTGCACCTCGTTGTTGTTGATGTTGTTGTTGCGGTCTTCAGTCCAAAGATTGGTTTGATGCAGCTCTCCATGCTACTCTATCCTGTGCAAGCTTCTTTATCTCCCAGTATCTACTGCTACCTACATCCTTCTGAATCTGTTTAGTGTATTCATCTCTTGGTCTCCCTCTACGATTTTTACCCTCCACGCTATAGAAAGCCTTCTGTGGATTGCTTGAGACACTGCATGACTACTAGAAGACAGCACTCATGCACCTCGTTAAGGACCAAGAAATATGATACGTATTTGGCACAGATTTCATGGGACCACTTCCATTCTCGAATAGCACATGAAAAGATCTAAATATTTCCGTCTGACCTCTAATTTCTATTATTTTATCACGATGACCAATTTTCTCTAAGGAGGTGTGAATAAACAAAATTTTTTTGGTATTCTGAGGAGAACGTTGGTGATGTAGTTTGGTGAAAAGATCTCATTCCAAAGAGAAATTCCTTTGTTTTAATGACTGACAGCCCAACTAGCTTGTCATATTTGTGTCACTTTCACCTCTGTTTTGTAATAATATATAGGGAGCTACCTTTCCACGAACTCACTTGATGTCCTCCATCAATTCGACCTGGCAAGGATCCCATAATGTGCAGCAATACTCCAGAAGAAGGCGGGTAGATTTAGTGTAGTCTATTTAGTAGATTGCCGTCTCGTAAACCGACATACGGCCGGGAGAGCGGTGTGCTGACCAAATGCCCCTCCATATCCGCATCCGTGACGCCGGTGGGCTGAGGATGAGACGGCGGCTGGTCAGTACTATTGGGCTTTCATGGCCTAATCGGGCGGAGTTTTAGTCTTTTATTTAGTAGGTTAACCAAGTACTTGCCTGATGTCTTTTTCTGCGTGCAATTCGCGAACAAATAGACATGCACTACACTTAGACTACACACATACAGGCATAGATATATACACAGCAATAAGAGACGAATAACAATGGGCACTGTTAAACGCACTGACAAACAGTATTTAAAAAACAACACATGAAGAGTACATGCGCACACGACATTACAGACATGCCTATGTGCAGCGTAACAACAATCTCCAGAGGACGGACAGCGATGCCCACAGTGACAGCGAAAATAGTGACAATGTGGATGAACAGGAGGAGGCAGCTGAGATGTGATAGTAAATAAGCAAAAGTGCTGGCGATCTAGCCAAGAAAACACCAAACACTGTACATGGATGGGCACCTACAGTAGTTAATACATAGGATTAGTAACAAATAGGATAAGCAACATTATTTCTCTACTAATAACCATGTGTGAGTGTGAGACTGGCGGTCAACGGCTCGAAGAAACCATTCCGAGGTATTCACCGTCAGTCACATTCGGTGATGGTACTAACAAATCTCTCCTCTATCCTATCTTCTTTTTATATTCTTCTTATAAAACACCAAACTTTTATTTATATTTCAACCTTAAATTATTGTTATTTTGAAAAGTATCATTCCTTGTATATGTTGTAGATAAAACAAAAGAAAAGAAAACTGTAAAAAGATGAAAAACGAAAATTGTAAGATGTACGACCTGCTTTGAACATCAGGTAACAGGTCTATAATTTGGCAATAAATAAAAATAAAAAAAGTCTCCTTAGGGTGGGTAATTATTTTAACACCACAAGTTACTATGAAATAAGATTTTATTTTGTTGTATCTAGTCTCAGATTTCCGTCATCTACCTGCGGGTTTTACAGCTGAAAGTGGTATAAGCCATGTGTCTATGACTATATACACTGAGGTGCCAAAGTTATGGGAGAGCGGTATGCACATTTACAAATGGCGGTAGTATCGTGTGCACAAGATATAAAAGGGTAGTGTATTGGCGGAGCTGTCATTTTTACTCGGATGATTCATGTGAAAAGGTTTTAGACGACGTTATGCCTACACAAAGGTAACTGCCAAAATTTGAATGCGTAATGGTAGTTGTAACTAGATCCATAGGACATTCCATTTCGGAAACTGTTATCGAATTCAGTATTCCGAGGTCCACAGTGTCAAGAGCGGGCCAAGAACACCAAATTTCAGGCATTACCTTTCACCACGGGCAACTCAGTGGCCGACGGCCTTCACTTAAGGACCGAGAACAACGTAGAGTTGTCAGCGCTAACAGACAAGCAACGCTGCGTGAAATAACCGCAGATATCAATTTGTCCGTTAGGTCAGTGCAGCGAGATGTGGGGTTATTGGACTACGGCAGCAGATGGCCGACGAGAGTGCCTTTCCTAACAACACGACATCGCCTGTAGCGCCTCTCCTGGGCTCCTGACCATATCGGTTGGACGCTGGATAACTGTAAACCGTGACCTGGTCGAATTGTCCCGATTTCCGTTGCTAAGAGCTGATGTTAGGGTTTGAGTGTGGCGCAGACACCACGAAGCCATGGGCCCAAGTTGTCAACAAGGCACTGTGCAAGCTGGTGGTGGCTGCATAATGGTTTGGGCCGTGTTTACATGGGATGGACTGGGTCCTCTGGTCCGATCAATCACTGGAAATGATTATGAACGACTACCTGGAAACTATTTGCAGCCGTATTGAACTTTATGTTTCCAAACAACGATGGCATTTTTATGGATGACAATGCACCATATCATTGGATCAAATCCTGGAAATTTAGAGATAATGATTTAGCCACTCAGATCGCTCGACATGAATCCAATCGAACATTTATAGGACGTAATAGAGAGGTTAGTTCATGTACAAAACCCTACATCGACAACACTTTCATAATTATGGATGGATATAGATGGTGGACGGCCAAATATTTCTGCAGGGCACTTCCAACACCTTGGTGAGTCCACGCCATGTCGAGTTGCTGCAGTATGCTGAGCAAAAGGAGGTCCGATACGATACTAGGAAGTATTCCGTGATTTTTGTCACCTCAGTGTATACTCATACATTTCAGTCATGGTCTACTTCGAGCCGTATGGGAAGGCCGAATATAGTTGCCGCAAAATACTGTTTTATTTAATATCACCTTTTGGTGGTGTATTATAAAAAAGTCTTCTTTTAGAATTGGTGAATACAATTTATAAGAACTATCTTAGCATGCTCTGCCCTTCTCGATAGAGAATGGAGACACCACTTTAAAGGGACATTCTGTTGGTGTATTTGTGTAATACTTCCAAGATTCTTCTTTCAAAGAATTTTTGGAAAGATTTGCGGCTGCCTTAGAGACACAAAACATTCTACGAAAAAAATAAACTGGCACAGCCTTGTATGCGAATGGAAAAAATACAGCTTCTTCCGAGTCCGGCAAACGGAGTTAATATGTCAGCGCAGCAACTGTTCCGACATCCATAGAGCAATCTGATACGTTCACTGAATTGGACGGATTCATGCCGACAGATTCCTCGGTTGGCTCTAATTTTCCAGAGCTAGCGGAAGGATGACTACGGGCAGCAGCTAAGATAAAGCATTTCTTTAATTTTTAACTACCTCAAATCTATCGATTGCTCCAAATTTCACTCATAAAGTACTTTACTTAATTAATGTCCTAACTTTGCATATTCTGAATTTATTTTTAGTAGCAATTACTCCGTTCACACAGGAGCTCATAAGCCGGACGAGATTTCATAACACTACCGTCGCGTCTTTACACAGATCCAAGTTGACGATCACGACACTATTGTTCCGTTGTTTCCTCTAATTAACCTTTATAACGGAGTCGAGAGGGAGCAGATCCTTTGTGGTGGTTTGCGGTTGATGCTGAGGAACAGAGAAGGCTCCTTTGACTGGGATGCTGATCTCTCAAGTAGCAAGATGATGCGAGCTCTTTCAACAAATTTATTTAACATTAGAAATATGTTTATGTGAGATATGTGACCAACAAACGCCTTAACACATATATACACGAGTTACACTTGACCCAAACACTTTGCTATCGAAATCTCTTTCACTGTGATTCCGTCATACTACATATGGGCTTCCAATATCAAGAGAACAGAGGTACCTGGCTTTTTGTTCTAAGCGCCATTAAATGCGCTGTCTAGGTTGCCTAGCTCGGAGACAAGTGCAAACTTTGCCACTTGTTATACCGCCTATTGAATCAGTGCCCACTTGGCATCGCTACTAAATCAGTGGCCCCATGGCCTAATTCACCGGACAGCTACTTGCTCCTAACAGCTGTTTGAGACAAACACATGCGGTCTCTGTTCAGCAGCGGCTCCCCCCGTCGGAGGTTCGAGTCCTCCCTCGGGCATGGGTGTGTGTGTTGTCCTTAGCGTAAGTTAGCTTAAGTCAGATTAAGTAGTGCGTAAGCCTAGGGACCGATGAGCTCAGCATTTTGGTCCCAAGGTCCTTACCATGAATTTCCAAATTTCTGTTCACCAATATTCAGTGAAACGTACACGAAGTAATGTTGCGACACATTTGGAAGCGTTGTAGAGGGAGTTTTGAAAAAGACGAGTATATGAACCCGTGTCAAAAATGTTATTTAACGACGCTACAGAGCGTCAAATTTATAGGCGCCGGCGCCTGGCTTTAGGCTACCACTTCGACACCAAACTTGACTTTGTACACTGACGGACAGTAGGCGAAACATCCAGCAAAGTGTTTGTTATTCAGTAATCGGCACTGACTGCCACGATCTAGCTCCTGCGTAGACAGGCCTTGTCTCCTATGAATGCGATTTTCTGTTGCCTTCGCGTATGGCGGTTTTTGACACAGGTTTCCATCCGCCGTTTATTTTCCTCCTGTGTATAAAAAACACTGGAGATTTTAGAGGGTTCGAGGAGAAAAATGGACTGCAGATGGAAACTCTTGTCCCAAATCGTCGTCCAACGAGACGACAAAGCATCGCATTCCTAGGAGACAAAGCTTTGCTAGGCGGCAGCTGGCTCCATTTTCTCCACTAGCGATCACTGAATAACAAACAACAGTGCGAGACGTTCCACCTACGGTCCAACGGCATGCAAAGTCACGTTTTCTGCCGAAGGGGTGGCCAAGTGGCATGCGCCGGCGCCTGTAACTTCGAAGCTCTTCAGCATCACTGGATGACGTTTCTGAACACGGGTTCTTATGCTCGATTTGTTCTCCAAAACATCCTTTACAACCCCTTTTCTGGGACACTGCATATAAGACACTTCTAAAATTTCTACTCATTTGTCTGTTGCAGTTGCGCCGCCTGAGAAACACCTTCTTCTCTTGGATGAAGTCTTAACGGTACCAGCTGTCTTCAAGCATTCTTGCTGGTCCTCCTGGATGTTGATCGATATTCTGTCACCCTGTTGCTGTACTGCTCTCTTCTTCTGCTTAATACTCTAGTACTCCATTACTGATTCAGTACCGCCCATGGTTGTCCCTTAATACTCTTCTCAAGCACCTTTTTCCATCCGGATCTGGTTGCACACGACATGTTTCATTATCTTTCTGGAACATTTCGTCCCACAAGATGGTCTTAATTTTCCGTCTACTGGCCAAGATTTTGAGCTGTGGTGCAGAGTCTTCACCCGTGGCTCTTTAGCTTGTTGGTAAGTGTTAACCATGAGCTGCAGCCTTTTACAGGTCTACAAGTGACAACTGGGAGACAGCTGATTCCAAAGGTTTGCCTCGTCGCTGTGTCGCCTGGTGACACACACATACGGTCTGTTTAAGAAGCTCCGCTGGAAATGTTCCAATGATTTTTGACATTTAACTAAATTATTCCCTGGTCATTAAACTACTGAAAGTTTAATTCAAAATAGTAAATAATTTGTTGAACATGTCGACATAGGAGTTGTTTCAAATTTGAGGCCGACGTGTCGAGCAGCTGTCTGTTTACATCGTTATGAACTGATGATGGACGCCAATGACTCAAAGTAATCTAATTTTTTTTAAATTTATGTCGTAAAGAAGAGAAATAAAAGAAAAAAATTATTGCGACAAGAACACGAACAATGCTACACGTGCTCTCCATTATATGTTAGATGTGTGAAAACAAATATCGCAGTATACTGTAAGGCGAGAAATACGATACTTTATTAACAAGATAATTTTGTTCCATATAAACCCTAGAAACGTAGTGTTCCAAAGCTTTTTACTCTGGCGAGTAATAACTATTTCCTATTCTTTTAGATTTTAATTTTTTCACTATTATCATTATTACGATCATTTTCAGGAAATATGGTTACGAAATTAGGCACTGACACACAAAAAAAAAAATAGGCAAACGATATCAACAAAGGAGATGAGATATATAAACTATTGAAATGCGCCACATAGCCCAGAATCGTGTTGCTCGAATATTTTTTTTTTAATTAACTTTGACCACATCGTCGATAGTAGTTGGTTCTCACAGCTTTCGGCAGGCAAGGTGCTGAGCATCTTGCAGTTTCTCACTTTCACCGTGTGCCTTTCCGGTGACGTGCCCCCATCGCATCACATTCTCTTTGCACCGCAGCACTCCCGTCTTCAGTCGTCAGTCTGTTCCATCTCATCTCATACAGATCACGTCGTGGCCAGAAGCAAGTTCCTCTTTGCTGTGCAGCTACTTAACTCCGCAGAGCCTATCCACTGGTACGTAGAGCTCTGTCGACCACAGGTTGGCCTTTTTAGATCTGACCCTAGGCGGCTGTCATGGCCGTACTAGGGCTCTCCGAGTGACACTTTCTTTCGTATTCTTCTAGACGTACATCTGTCCTTTTTCTGACGGGAATGTGTCATGGTAACTGGAGTTGGTCGCAGGCAAGCTCTTGATGTATGCGCTCTCTCAGTGAGAGCATTGTCAACCTGTCTGTCACGAGCATAGTTCATCCAGACGGGTTCTGAACATTATCTGTGGAGAAGTATAGTGTAAGGGTTGGTACTGAAAGAGGAGGAGAAACCTTTTGTCGTACTATTACGAGTACACGTTTTAAGTTTTGTGTCTAAACAGTGAGCTATGAAGGTGAGAGTAAAATCAAGTTTCACCTCCAGGTGCAAGGGTATGTCGCAGTGAGAGATCAGCTGTTCTCTCCAGGATATCAACTTACTAGCGGCTTCAACTCTACAATATATCGTACTTGTGTTAAGAGTTTTCTGTTCTCCAGAGTAGCTATTGTACGCACTTAGCGATCTTTAGCGCTCAACGCGTATTGTTCTCTCTGCTGGAGGTCATTTGTTCGGAATCCATTATAGGATTATTGAATCGATTATGATATACTCTGTTCTGGTTAGATCAAGAAGCGAGACATGTACATAATTACGGCATTGGGATAGCCGTTTTGACACATATGAATACTGCAACGATGTTTGTGGGATATTGAGGAAGAAACTAATAAATGTCTCCGTCACTGTGTTCCAGCAATTATTTCCATATTGGATGATTTTTTTTTTCATCAAAGAGTATTTAGGTGGTGTGATGGACATTGCCAGTTTAGGGATCGGAATCACAGAACTGCAATTTGGTGACGAGTTTATTTCAGTGATTACTACCGACTATTTCAAAATTTATCCGTACCAGCCATCAATTGTACAATCGAGGTCACATTGCACCGTGCACACTTCCACAGCAAGCACTCGAAAGAGAAAAACTGCTGCAAGCAAAGTAGGGAAAAAACAAATCATTGAAATCGGAATACCAAATTCTTCATTAGTAATATATTTTTATATATTAAACCTCTCAGGTGAGACACATAGATGGAATATCCTTGAATGGCTATGAATGATATAAAATGGAATCTGATCATATGTATCCTGGGAAGCATCAGAAGGGATGCAAAAAGTGTGGTTGACATCGTTCATCTTCACGCGAACAGACTAAGTCCTTTTCTTAGGTGTGCTCTCGTAATAGTGACTATTAGCATTGGAGGAAAAAAGGCTGATAATAATGTAGAAAGAGTAGTTGACAATTTTGCTAAAATTAAAAAATGATTAATTTTGGATCAGAAACAATACATTATCCTAGAGATATGGGGATATTACAGGTAAAGCCAGAGAAATAAGTTATGTGAGATGGAAAGCGAAAAGGGGCCTCTTGTCAGAGAAATATGGTTTCACTTCAAGCAAAAACGTTCGATAATGTCTCAAATATCTGTTTTCGTTTTTTTCTATGTTGTTTACTTTACTTCATTCTGTTCACGCTCGTATCGGTTTGAACGTAGTTTCGTTTTTTTGTGATGGTAAGTTCCTATGGGACCAAACTGCTGAGGTCATCGGTCCCTAGGCTTACACACTACTTAATCTAACTAAAACTAACTTACGCTAAGGACAACACACACACCCATGCCGGAGAGAGGACTCGAACCTCCGACGGGGGGAGCCGCGCGAACCGTGGTAAGGAGTATCAGAGCGCGCGACTAACACGCGCGGCAACGTTGTTTTAATCCAACAGGTGTCAATAATATCATGAAAAGCTATCAATATCAGTCTTCTGAAAAAGGATCTCTTGTCGTTATGGGGAAATAACACTGGCCTGACAAGAGGCTCTTTGTCTAAATCTAGCAGCTACATATGCAGTGCTTCACAAAATAGTATATCCTGCATTTTATACGCATTTTAATGAGCTCAGAGTAGCTTTGTTTAAAAGAAGAACGTTCTTTAAATACAATAATGTCAAACAAGCAAGTGGTCCCTAATTATATGAGATTTATAAATGTCTACCAATGTTACCAATTTGCAGTTAGCAGCTCCGAAATGCCAGCTGACAGCTGATGTTACTACAGTAACAAAAACCTGTACCTACAACACTTGTTAACTCTGCTATTCCGCTGGAAACGGAAAAGGTGAAGTTGCTGCAAATACGTATGTCGCGCTAAACATCTTCAAGAATAATGGCGCTAACAAAGTAAGCTGCAAAGGTAGTGTACATTGAAAAATGGATATTGATGAAAATGAATTTTCGCTCCCCATCTTTCACAAAGAAAATGAACGCATTGGGTATTCCTGTGTAGTATTTTCTGCAGGGATGACACAACAACAAACTAGATATTTTTTGAAAATGTCAGGACCTACAGCAAAGAGGACTAAAAAGACATCCTGAATCCTGAAGTAGAACTAGAATCTCAAGATGACAATTAGGATCCTTATGAAGAATATTATCAGCCATATATTCCAGAGCCAAAGAAGAAGAGGCCAAAATTATGTTCGTGAACGATGTTGAACCCCTTCACCCAATTGTTTTGGAAGCAGAAAATCAGATAGTTGGCCCACCACAAATTATGGGAGCTCAGTATTCTATTTTTGGGAGTTTTGTGAATTCAAAATGCTAGGTGGTATTCCTGCTGTTCTGGCCCGACGAGCTTGAAGGCCCGCCAGAACGCGTGGATCTAGACGATGGCTGTTAGGCGGCGCTCTTCGAATTGCTGTCGCCGCCTCACCTGTCGGCGCTGGCGGCCGCGTATAAAGCAAGCAGCGCAGGGACACGGAACATTTATGTTGATGATATGCCAGTCATCCCACACTGCCACCTGGCGCAATACGCCGATGATATGGCGCTCTATACGACCGGCCGTAACACGGACCAGCTCGTAGATCGTCTCCAGAGGCAGGTGGACGCAACAGTGACCAGGTGTCGTTCCAACAAGATCGCCTTCAATGTCGCCAAAACTACGGCAGTCTACTTCTACAAACGGCGCTCAAGCCATTGCCGCAACATCGCTGTTGCAGGCGTCCAGGTCCCATGGTCCCCTGATACCAAATTTGTAGGTATCTGAATGGATAAAAAACTGATCTTCCATTGACATGCAGAATACGTCACTCACACACAAAGGACATAAACTGTTAAAAGCGCTGTATCCAATGTTCAATAGCAGGGATCTGAACCTCGAGACGAAGCTCCGACTGTACCGGATGGTTTTCCACCCTTCCCTCATCTATAACTCCAATGCGTAGGCCACGATTAGTGCCTCCCGGATGCAGACCCTCCAGCTCCTGCAGAATAAGGTGCTTCGGTGGGGCCTGTATGCACCTCCAGTCACGATGTTAGCTACCCTCCACGAGGAAACGAACATGGTCACTCCGAAGCCCATGCGAGAGAAGGCAAGGCGTGTGGATGCCCTGCGCGACACGGTAGCTGGCATAAAAAACTTTGGAACTTTGGCACCACGACTCTCAGGCACTGGCACGGCCGCCCTGTTCCTCTCACCATCCTTGAGGAATCAGATTCCAGTCATGGCTAACGATAGCCCTGTTACGGTCACTAATGAAGTGTCAGTGTTGATACGACCATTCAATATGTGTCGACCATCACAAGAAACCAGTGTCAATACCTAATGTAGTTGTGTTACCTATCGCCTTCGCCTTGAACTTCCACCGTCAGAGGGTGGTATGGGACTTCAATGTTCACTCCAATGATGTCCTAGGTATGACATCATTGTAGGATCGGACACTTTTACCTTACACCAAGACAGTAAGACCGTGACCCAACGTGACCGTGTACTTCAACCTACCACCAAAAATAAATAAATAAATAAAATAAAATAAAAAATGGCAAGCGCCTCAGCCGTGTTCCGTTTGCACTCTCGAATTGCTCGTTGTCCTCATCGTTGTCTGTTCCTGATATTGATAACTCTAGGTTGTCGATTTCGTTGACTGTCCAGACTTATCATTGTGCCATGTTGTCATCGTTTCCATCCGTTGGTGTTGAGGCCGTCTCAGCCAGCGTCTTCTGGCCGTGTCCGATTCCAGTTACTATAGTTTTGGGCCAATTAACGGGTACAAAAACAAAATTTGGTCAAAAAGATGCCGTAACACAAGCAAAAATACCAGGATTTTGCCAAAAAAGGGCAGAGCAGGGGTACGCTAATTTTTATGAATTTGGAGCTGTTTCTTTTGGTTTTAAATTTTTGTTCACAATAATGTGCTATAGGTCTGATGAGGTCAAAAACTTAATGTGTAATATTAACGGAAAAGGCATTTGACAAAGTACATTTTAAGGATAACATGTATGAAGAATTCGTTGGCTAAATATGCCAAATTAAACAATGGTAATAAAGTGAAACTTTAAAACGCATATCTCAAAACGCCTAAATTGTTCTAACTTTTATGCCGAATTTAAAAATTACAATAGCTCAAAATCCAAAATTTTGGACAAGAGGTCCCTTTTCACTTTTCATCTCATATTCAGTGTCTAATCAACAAAGATGTAACTGATCATGACATACCATCTCAGGTGAGGCCTTTCATGGAAATTATCCTTGTAGTTCCAAAAATTGAAGGAGCGAATTCACAAAAACCCACACCAGGGTGGCCGGACACGAGTCCGCACCTGGGCCCTCCCCAATACGTGTCCACAGTGTTAACTTAGCGTCACTTCGGCCTATGATTGGGATAGCGGTCGTCATAATATCCTTACCTTCACAAATACAAAGTACATTAATTCTAATTTACATCATTTTTGATTCCAAACTAAGAGAATAGAAGTGGTGAATAAGACGGGAATAAATGAAGAGAATTTTACAAAAATTTTACAGAAGCTCGAAATCTAGCGCGAACTTCAGTGCGAGATACTTTTCATATTTTCCACCACGAAACTCAGTCTTGAAATCTGGCTGAAAATCCAAAGGCATTTTGCTCGTACGTAAAGTACACAAACGATAATAATGGTGACGTTACTGATGACAGTGCCAGTAAAGCAGAGTTACTAAAGACGGTTTTCGTAAATTCCTTCACCAAAGAAGGCGTTGTAAATATTCCCAATCCGAACCAAGATATTCCAAAAGAGTTGAATTTCTAGTCGGCCAAAACTGTTTAGGTTTCCCGTTGTCTTTCAAAGAGGCTGCGTGCAGTTTTTCTATACTTGTCCATTTGAACTTAAGAATCTTCATCTACATCTACATCTACGTCATTACTCTGCTATTCACAATAAAGTGCCTGGCAGAAGGTTCAATGAACCACCTTCATGCTGTCTCTCTACCGTTCCACTCTCGAACGGCACGCGGGAAAAACGAGCACTTAAATTTTTCCGTGCGAGCCCTGGTTCCCCTCATTTTATCGTGATGATCTTTTCTCCCTATGTAAGTGGATGCCAACAGAACGTTTTCGCAGTCGGGGGAGAAAACTGGTGATTGAAATTTCATGAGGGATCTCGTCGCAACGAAAAACGCCTTTGTTTTAATGATTGCCACCAGTCTCTTTAGTAGACCTGTTGCACCTTCTAAGAGTTCTGCCAATGAATCGCTGTCTTTGGTTTGCTCTACCCACAATATTATCTATGTGATCGTTCCAATTTAGGTTATTTGTAATTTTAATCCCTAAGTATTTAGTTGAATTTACAGCCCTCAGATTTGTGTGACTTATCGCGTAATAGAAATTTAGCTGATTTCTTTTAGTACTCATGTGAATAACTTCGAACTTTTCTTTATTCAGGGTCAATTGCCACTTTCCGCACCATACAGATATCCTATCTAAATCATTTTGCAAGGTGTTTTGATCATCTGATGACTTTACAAGGCGGTAAATGACAGCATCATCTGCAAACAATCTAAGACGGCTACTCAGATTGTCTCCTATGTCGTTAACATAGATCAAGAACAATAGAGGGCCTGTAACACTTCCTTGGGGAACGCCGGATATTACTTGTGTTTTACTCGATGACTTTCCGTCTATTACTACGGACTGTGACCTTTCTGACAGGAAATCACGAATCCAGATGCACAACTGAGGCGATACTCCATAGGCACGCAGTTTGATTAGAAGACGCTTGTGAGGAACGGTGTCGAAAGGCTTCTGGAAATCTAAAAATATGGAATCAATTTGACATACCCTATGTATAGGACTTATTACTTCATGAGGATAAAGAGCTAGTTGTGTTTCACAAGAACGATATTTTCTGAATCCGTGCTGACTATATATGACAATAAATCGTTTTCTTCGAGGTACTTCATAATGTTCGAATACAGTATATGTTCTAAAACCCTACTGCAAATCGACGTTGGTGATACAGGACTGTAATTCAGCGGATTACTCCTACTTCCCTTTTTGGGTATTTGTGTGACTTGAGCAATTTTCCAGTCTTTAGGTACGTATCTTTCTGTGAGCGAGTGGTTGTATATAATTGCTAAATATGGAGCTATTGCATCGGCATACTCTGAGAGGAACCTGACTGGTATACAATCTGGACCGGAAGCCTTGCTTTTATTAAGTGATTTAAGCTGCTTTGTTACACCAAGGATATCTACTTCTATGTTTCTCATCTTGGCAGTTGTTCTTGATTGGAAATCTGGAATATTTACTTCGTCTTCTTTGGTGAAGAAGTTTCGGAAAACCATGTTTAATAACTCTGCTTTAGTGGCACTGTCATCAGTGACTTCACCGCTGTTATCGCACAGTGAAGGTATTGGTTGCGTCTTGCCATTGGGGTGCTTTATGTATGACCAGAATCTCTTTGGGTTTTCTGCCAGATTTCGAGACAGAATTTCGATGTGGAAATTATTAAAAGCATCTCGCATTGAAGTACGCGCCATATTTCGAACTTCTGTAGGACTTTGCCAATCTTGGGGATTTTGCGTTCTTTTAAATTTGGCATGCTTCTCTCTTTGCTTCTGCAACAACGATATGACCCGTTTTGTTTACCATGGGGGATCAGTACCATCACTTATTAATTTATGTGGTATACATCCCTCAATTGCAGTTGATACTATCGCTTTGAAAACATTGCACAACTTTTCTACACTTACATGATCAGATCGGAAGGAGTGAAGACTGTCTTTTAAAAAGGCGTCAAGAGCATTTGTATCAGCTTTTTTTAAATAGATATACTTTGCGTTTCTTTTTGATGGTTGTTGGTGTTACGGTATTCAGCCTAGCAACAACTGCCTTGTGGTCACTAATCCCTCTATTCGTCACAATACTCACTATTTGTTCAGGATTATTTGTTGCTAAAAGGTCAAGTATACTTTCGCAACCATTTACACTTCGAGTGGGCTCATACACTAATTGTTCAAAATCATTTTCTGAGACGAATCGCGGACTCTAATGACCACGATAGGGACTGGGCATTAAACTCTAACCTTTTTTCATACTTAGTTTCATTTTGCAGACCTAAAGATGTATTACACAGCATTTTCTAGCTGGTTCATTTATTTATCAGAAGCTGCAACATAGTCGCGAATCGAACAGTGATCCATAAGGTGTAGAATTAATTTCTCTATTTCTGTCTATGATCACAAATTTGTTAGTTTCTTAGACTACCAGTTTTGGTTAACAACGACGATATTCAGATCTGTTTTTAAAAGATGTCCTAATATAATGGAGCCATAATGGCATCGTCAAAAGATAATCTCAGAATCAGCTCAGCTTCACCACACATATTGTGTATACTACAGTCATTTTGTTAATAGCGTTGCTGTTGTTTACGGTACGAGATGCCTCCAGAAAGTAATTCCCGTCTGGCCCCAAAGCGGGGTTGACGGCGAGAGCCCGGCGGGCTTAGCAGAGACTGGAGGGGGCGGTGGACGGGCGATACGAGCGCAGGCGACGGCGCCGTCGCGCGGCAGACGAGCCGCTATCGCAGCCCCGCACGCTGGCAGGTGGACACTGGCCGGAAATTGCAGGCAGCGCGGCGGCCGCTGCAGCGGTGCCGCAGAAAATTCTCGGGAGGCACATCCATAATGGATGACGCGTGCTGTAGGAGTTCGGCCGCAGCTCGTTCTCACAAAACGAGTGAGCACTTGTAAAGGTGCATTTAAATAAGAGTCTTCTCTCGAACTTTCCGTCAAACAGTTGGGCAGAACCACATGCTTCACCTTTTCGGAACTCTATCTTTCCGCCGTCTGGCCACCTGAGTGCTGTATCTTGTTAACGGACTGGATTTGCATTGGCAGGAGCAGAATCAATTACCCGCCCGACTCACGAAATTTAAAGCACTTCACTTGAGAGCCAGTATGTGTGTGTGTGTGTGTGTGTGTGTGTGTGTGTGTGTGTGTGTACCAATAGAAGCACAACATACTACTTTTCCCACGGACTGGATTTGCATTGGCAGGAGCAGAATCAATTACCCGCCCGACTCACGAAATTTAAAGCACTTCACTTGAGAGCCAGTATGTGTCTGTGTGTGTGTGTGTGTGTGTGTGTGTGTGTCTGTGTGTGTGTACCAATAGAAGCACAACATACTACTTTTCCCACCCTTGATCCCTTTGACACAGTGTCATCGTCGACGTCGTTCCGTTGCTAGTTATTGTTCGGAAGGGATGCCAGAGACTCCGATAGCGATATTGTGTACATAACCTGCTTCACAACTTCGGTGTGGTCCTCCGTCTCTAATGACCGGCGGTCGACGGAACATTATTTCCTAGCCCGTTATCCTCTGAGTAAAACACTGGCAGTCTTTGTGGGGGTGATTAATTTATGACAAGACATCATGACTCAGTGGTAGACGATAGAAGCATAGTGAAGAAGATGAAGTGTTTCATGTTGTCGGTAACATAAGTTTCTTACTTCAGTGCACGAGTGTGCCAAAAGTAATCCACATCCGAGAGAACAAGGAAGTGGAAGGGCAAATACAGGCAGTCATTGCAAACATCTGACAATATTTCTTGAAAAACCGCAATTGTGGCAGACCTACGGAAAAGAAAGAAGGAAAGGTGATTAGGACTACCACCCTGTCGACAATGAGTTGTGGTACAGGCTTGGATAGCTCTAGGAGAGTGAGGGAAATCGCCTGTGCAGTACCATGGAAGACCTAAATCTGGGTAGTCGAACAAAGATGAACTTTACAACGTGTTTTTCTGAAGAGAATCCTCGAAATTTTCGAAGCTGATTATACACTGACCGCACTGTCACTAACAGTTTGTTGAGATAATCATAAATCAGTTGCACAGAAGATTTTTTAAAAATTTATTAAAGAATATAATTTTTTTTGTGTAACCAACAGAAATATAGTTACCGAAGATGGATTAAATACTGTCAGTAACAATAAATATGTAAAAATGTGAGGGTTTCGAGGATTGGTCGGAAAATTTGAAAGATGAAATGGTGTGATAGGTCAGTACTACTTCGGCCAACAGTAATCCCTCCCCAGCAGGGCAGACATCTAGACTAAATTGCGATACGAAATCCAGTGACGTCTCCAACTGTCTAGAGAGCTTACAGGTGTCTCAGAAGTTGAGTTATCCGTTAAGCTGTGTATCAGATGCTTGGAGAAGTTAGCCTGTGTTCCAGAGGGTCGACAGTGTGGTTTCGGAAAGTGCAGAGAGGAGCCTAGTTCTCGTAGAGTTAGAACGTCAAGATTGGACCATGAATTATTGCAGAAACGTGCTTCAATTTGTAAAATGATTGTCCACGTACATTCGTCCAAAGGAAATGTGGTTGTAATTTCCGTAAAAGAAAGGGACCAAATTGATGGTAGTGTGTTGGACGGGAATAAAAAAGATATCTTCACTGGTTGTCAGAGAAATGCTATTAGCGATCACAGGCACAGAGATGAGGTACTGCAGCTATGTGTCCGACTCTTGAGAGGACCAGTTGCTCTGAAATACCTTTTTATTGTAGATGAAGTCGGCCCCATAGAACTGATCTGTTTGGTGAATCTCTCGCGCGTAAAAATTTCCCACGCCATAGACAACCAAAGAAATCTCCAGATGTTGATGCATTTCGGAGGATGAATCGCAACCCGACAACTGGCAGCTACGATTCTTCCTGACTTTCGCACAATGCTACGTCAAGAAAGGGATAGACCTCCAATAAAGTTCTTCTACTAATTCACAGAGACGACACTATATCGCTGTCAAATATACGTCAGTCTAGTGTTAACTATACTCCCAACTAACTGTTTGTTGTTCTGCAGAAAGTTTCGGTCTTTTCGTGGAAGTCATTAGTATCAGCACTGGTCCAACACAACGTTCTGGCCACTATTGTATACTCAGTGTCGAGTGACTACCGCACAAACATCTTGTTCAAGGTATGCGCTGTCATCGCACGGCCCTTTTCTACTTTAGTGTGCGAAGAACCACGATGCAGAGTTCGAAATAAGGCAGGTCGGAAACACTTTCTCTGCGATGACTTCTAATAACATGTCACTGACATACCTAGAATTAGAAGCATCTGTTTATGGCGAAAAACTGCATTGTGCTACAGGAAACGATGGAAGTGGTGAGTGACTTGGGAATGTTGTTGAATAGATGTCTAGGTTGAATGACGGACGCTATGATTCCTTATGTCCTCGATCAGCTAGCGGCTGTGCTTACCTGCTAAAACTTCTGGCACTGGGCAAGTGGTAACATGTATTTGTACGCATGGAGTTTCGTTCCAGTATATGACAGTGGCTGCATTAATTATATAGCAGAAAACACTCGGATAGTCGGTTCAACAAACAGAGTTAGAAGATAAACCGTGGGAAAACAACACAGTTGTATTGTTTAAAAACGATGAGAATTATTCAGAAAGTAAATCACTGACAGATAACAGTACTGTCCTCTGTGCAGAACAAGTACTGTCTCAGAAAAAAACTTTGATTAAAAATTTAGAATATGGTCTGTTCCTATTGCAGGTAAAGTAACGACCACAATAATCGCTGTTCTGACCCTAGTCAGATATTAATTTGAAGAAAACACTGTAATGACCTGTAAGATAAATATTCAAGGCCGAAATATAGGAAAAAAGATTGGAAAGAAGAAGGTAGCTTCGCAAGGATGAGAACTGTTGGAAACTGCGAGTTGTCGAGGGAAAGCGGCGGAACCCGGCACTGCTGCAGCGTTGGCGGTGGTGGATTGTGCACAACCTCTCGGCGCGGTTGGTGAAAATTAATATTCTGTACCACATGGCTTAAGGCGCTGAAGAATTCTTAATTTCTTCAGATCGGCAACATTCCCTGCTGTTATTAGTATAAAACAAAGATTGCTAAGACTTCGGCCTAGCCCGCACCTCGTGGTCGTGCGGTAGCGTTCTCGCTTCCCACGCCCGGGTTCCCGGGTTCGATTCCCGGCGGGGTCAGGGATTTTCTCTGCCCTGTGATGGCTGGATGTTGTGTGCTGTCCTTAGGTTAGTTAGGTTTAAGTAGTTCTAAGTTCTAGGAGACTTATGACCATAGATGTTAAGTCCCATAGTGCTCAGAGCCATTTGAACCATTTGAACTTCGGCCTAACGGTCTGTCTCCTTTGTCCTATACAGGACGACTCGTATCTACCACAACATCATCAGCATGAGACAAAGGCACCGAGTGTGTTCAGAGTTTTATCAGATCGATTTGAGCTGTATCACCCCGTAAGACCATAAGGGGTTGTCGTAAAGGCATACAGTTGGCCCCTCCCTTGTATGGTGGAGGGGAGCTTGTAACGAACTAGCTGCGTTCAAACTTGGTGAGAATGTGGGGATTGGGGGGGGGGGGGGGTTATTAACGAAGCGGCCATTTTAGAACATGGAATAGGTCACTTATTAGTAGCCACCATCTCGTGGGTTGCAATTAAATAATTAATGGCTACTGACTTATGTACCTGGGGATGTTATTGGAACCTCTTCTTGCTCTTTCTATCTTAAATGACCGAGAGGGTGACACAGTGTTTAGCACACTAGGGTCTTGTATCACTTTATTAGTAGCTGACCAACAATTAGAGATTGCGCTGATCCGCAGAAAATTCGTTGCCATTATTGCGATAAGTCCACCTTCTCTCCTTTTTTGATAATGATATAGAACAAATAACAATTATTTACCCATGAGGGAGCAGGAGTTATACCGTCCAGATTTAGGTTTTCCAGGCTAATGCCGGGGTGACTCCTTTGAAACGGCACAGCCCATATCCTTCCCATCCTTGAATCATACTGAGCTTGGATGCAGAAAGGCAAACGAAACCTGCTGGTCCAGTTGGAATGATGCCCTGTCTTGACAGCAAGCCACAATCGGCCTCAGCCTGCTGTGCTGCATGGCCACATGTTTCCGTGGCGTGGCGCTAAGCCTGCAAAACTCGCAGATATATCCAACGGTGGCAGGGAAACACGAGCAGCAACTGTGTCGCCGCTAGGCAAAGAGAGAAATCGTGCTGTGCATAGTTAATTCACGGCATAGCATACAGATAATAGTTCAAGAAAGATGAATATTTGTATCGGTCTCTTGTTCGGTTTAAGGAAACCAAACGAAGAACACGTTTGGCGTCACCGTCTCTGGCGGGCCGCTTGAATTTGCGCATGCAATAGCCTGTTTGGCTAAATTCAGTGTCAATTAACCCAGAAACGGAGCAATGTAAGATTTTTTTCTCAACAATTATTTCTCAACACAATTTACCCTGCTACACCCTTACAAGCTTTTCAGACTGTTTCTGACCAACCTCTGTAAGGGGAAGTATTATATTCTTGACTCTTCTTGGTACGTACACTTTCGTAAATTTGTAGGTAACCTGCTTCGTGACGACGTCCCTCTTGTAGCGTCTGCCACTGCGTGCTGAGTATAGCCACAACACTCTGTCTCTTAGCAAACTATCCTGTGATGAAATGCGCCGTTCTTCTTTGCATCTTCTCTATCTCTTCTATTAATCCTATCTAGTAATCGCGAGCAATACTCAGAAACTGGTGGTCAGGCAAGAGCTTCATAAACAACTGTTTCCTTATGTCAGCTATAGATATTGCAATGAAACTCACAGTGACACTTACTTTTTCTGTAGTTTGTCTTTTGTGGCCGTTTTGTGTGCAGTTGTTACTGTTTCCAGAGTTTTTATGCCTGTAGTGTGATCGAACAGTAATGGATTTTTCCGGCCATTTACGCGGAATATGTTACATTGATTTACATTGAGCGCCAACTGTCACTCGATTCTATGGTGGTATTCTTCGTTCAACTCTCCTATATCAGCAACATCATACGCGAACTGCCCTGTGAAGCTTCAGATGTTATTCGTGCGATCATTTGCATATGTTATAAACAGTAACACTCATTCTGACTACTCCGGAAGTTACTTTTGCACCTGATAATTTCGTCCTTTAACAACATGTGGAGTTACATCTGCTACGAAATCATGCACATTGTCGCAAAACTTGTCCATTGTTGTAAGAAGGAGGTGGCGGGTCTAGACACACACATATGTAGACGCTGGCATAACAGAATAATTTAATTATATATACAGGGTGGTCCATTCATCGTGACCGGGCCAAATATCTCACGAAATAAGCGTCAAACGAAAAAACTACAAAGAACGAAACTTGTCTAGCTTGTAGGGGGAAACCAGATGGCGCTATGGATGGCCCGCTAGATGGCGCTGCCATAGGTCAAACGGATATCAACTGCGTTTTTTTTTTTAAATTGGGACCTACATTTTTATTACATATTCGTGTAGCACGTAAAGAAATATGAATGTTTTAGTTGGACCACTTTTTTCGCTTTGTGATAGATGGCACTGTAATAGTCACAAACATATGGCTCACAATTTTAGACGAACAGTTGGTAACAGGTAGATTTTTTAAATTAAAACACAGAACGTAGATACGTTTTAACATTTTATTTCGGTTGTTCCAATGTGATACATGCACCTTTGTGAACTTATCATTTTTGAGAACGCATGCGTGATTACCTGTAAATACCACATTAAAGCAATAAATGCTCAAAATGATGTCCGTCAACCTCAATTGGATTTGGCAATACGTGTAACGTCATTCCTCTCAACACCGACGTTTTTGAGATTCCCGATTCTCGCGCAATTTGTCTGCTACTGATGTACAGATTAGCCGCGACAGCAGCTAAAACACTTACTTGCGCATCATCATTTGTTGCAGGTCGTGGTTGACGTTTCACATGTGGCTGAACACTTCCTGTTTCCTTAAATAACGTAACTATCCGGCGAACGGTCCGGACACTGGGATGATGTCGTCCAGGATATCGAGCAGCATACATAACACACGTCCGTTGGGCATTTTGGTCCCAATAGCCATACTTCAACACGACATCGACCTTTTCCGCAATTGGTAAACGGTCCATTTTAACACGGGTAATGTATTACGAAGCAAATACCGTCCACACTGACGGAATGTTGCGTGATACCACGTACTTATACGTTTGTGACTATTACAGAGCCATCTGTCACAAAGGGAAAAAAGTGGTCCAACTAAAACATTCATATTTCTTTACGTACTACACAAATATGTAATAAAAATGGGGGTTCCTATTTTTAAAAAAACGCAGTTGATATCCGATTGACCTATGGCAGGCCATCTAGCGGGCCAACCATAGAGCGATCTGGTTTCTCCCTTCAAGCTAGACAAGTTTCATTCTGTGTAGTTTTTTCGTTTGATGCTTATTTCGTGAGATATTTGGCCCGGTCACTATCAATGGACCACCCTGTATACCTGAGAAGAGGCACCTGAGTTAAAAGTTCGACATCAAATAAGTTATTAATTTTATAACACTTCGGTTTTGTGACCTGTGTAAATTAAAATCAGTAAGATAGTAAATAATTGGGAAGCTGGATATCGTTCTGGCATTATCTTCAGTAAAGTGGAAGGATAAATTTTAGTGACATTTATTTGAAGCCTTTTTGCGTCAAGTAAAAGGTGTGGAGGGGGGGGGGGGGAGCAGAGGAAGCATATTACGATTACACACTGGTTTGAATAAAATTCTTTTTGCATGAGATATTTTCTTAGCGATAGTTCGATAGTTTGACAAAAACTTAGCTCGTGGAAGCCTTAAACAACGAAACGAAAAGCCTAAACTAAGACGTAAACGAAACACACGACAATGAACAAAGACGCATTTGACAAATGTATGTTAGTTGTTAACAAAAGTACTAACTGTGGTCTCTCATCTCACAGGAAGAATTGTGACGGGAAAATTTACTATGAATCGGAGCAAAACGCTGAATACATTACAGAAATACACTCCTGGAAATTGAAATAAGAACACCGTGAATTCATTGTCCCAGGAAGAGGAAACTTTATTGACACATTCCTGGGGTCAGATACATCACATGATCACACTGACAGAACCAAAGGCACATAGACACAGGCAACAGAGCATGCACAATGTCGGCACTAGTACAGTATATATCCACCTTTCGCAGCAATGCAGGCTGCTATTCTCCCATGGAGACGATCGTAGAGATGCTGGATGTAGTCCTGTGGAACGGCTTGCCATGCCATTTCCACCTGGCGCCTCAGTTGGACCAGCGTTCGTGCTGGACGTGCAGACCGCGTGAGACGACGCTTCATCCAGTCCCAAACATGCTCAATGGGGGACAGATCCGGAGATCTTGCTGGCCAGGGTAGTTGACTTACACCTTCTAGAGCACGTTGGGTGGCATGGGATACATGCGGACGTGCATTGTCCTGTTGGAACAGCAAGTTCCCTTGCCGGTCTAGGAATGGTAGAACGATGGGTTCGATGACGGTTTGGATGTACCGTGCACTATTCAGTGTCCCCTCGACGATCACCAGTGGTGTACGGCCAGTGTAGGAGATCGCTCCCCACACCATGATGCCGGGTGTTGGCCCTGTGTGCCTCGGTCGTATGCAGTCCTGATTGTGGCGCTCACCTGCACGGCGCCAAACACGCATACGACCATCATTGGCACCAAGGCAGAAGCGACTCTCATCGCTGAAGACGACACGTCTCCATTCGTCCCTCCATTCACGCCTGTCGCGACACCACTGGAGGCGGGCTGCACGATGTTGGGGCGTGAGCGGAAGACGGCCTAACGGTGTGCGGGACCGTAGCCCAGCTTCATGGAGACGGTTGCGAATGGTCCTCGCCGATACCCCAGGAGCAACAGTGTCCCTAATTTGCTGGGAAGTGGCGGTGCGGTCCCCTACAGCACTGCGTAGGATCCTACGGTCTTGGCGTGCATCCGTGCGTCGCTGCGGTCCGGTCCCAGGTCGACGGGCACGTGCACCTTCCGCCGACCACTGGCGACAACATCGATGTACTGTGGAGACCTCACGCCCCACGTGTTGAGCAATTCGGCGGTACGTCCACCCGGCCTCCCGCATGCCCACTATACGCCCTCGCTCAAAGTCCGTCAACTGCACATACGGTTCACGTCCACGCTGTCGCGGCATGCTACCAGTGTTAAAGACTGCGATGGAGCTCCGTATGCCACGGCAAACTGGCTGACACTGACGGCGGCGGTGCACAAATGCTGCGCAGCAAGCGCCATTCGACAGCCAACACCGCGGTTCCTGGTGTGTCCGCTGTGCCGTGCGTGTGATCATTGCTTGTACAGCCCTCTCGCAGTGTCCGGAGGAAGTATGGTGGGTCTGACACACCGGTGTCAATGTGTTCTTTTTTCCATTTCCAGGAGTGTATGTCTGCCGGCAAGCAGAATTTTTTGTTTTTAAGTACCTCTGGCAGACCAACTTCGTTCCAATGCCGACCAGAGATGGCTTTGTTTAGCGGATATTCCAAACACCCAGTGGTGAGGGAAAGACACAGACATAAGTCTTCAAGTGGTGGAAGATTAGCCTTTGGCGTGATGCGACGAAGTCTATCGACTTAAATTTCAAAGTTTCTTGCAAACGCCAGCAGATAAAGCAAAGCAGTGCTACACAGAGAAGCTATACTTGAGATCTCGCAGCGCATATAGAAACAGATAAATATTTTATTTGTTCATCTAACTTGATCAGATTAGGGCCTTCAGGAGGTCTCTTACATAGAACCAGGGTTTCACATATACAATACTTTTTGCGTCATAATCCACTAAGAAATAACAGCAATTTTAATATGAAAAATGGTTATAGAATAGTATTAATAGAATTAAAAATGGGTGCATGTATGTACAGATAATGTGAATAAAATATAGCAAGAACTAATAAAGTTAATACCAGCAGTCTTTCTACTAATGCTGCTGCTGCCACTAATAATAGCAATAATAATAACAAAAATAATTACGGTGATAGTGGCAGATACAGGACGTATTCAGAGGTGTACAAAACTGCTATTTTCTGATATTGTGAGTCCTGAGACAGGAAAATTTACATAGACTGCACCAGCTAACAGCACCGGGTAATGAAGATCTGGTTGGAGAGAAGGATGTAACGGGGAAACATATGTATACAGGGACAAACGGAGAAAATATTGTTGCTTCAGTAGTGACTAACGTAGGGATGTGTCTCTTCGGCACCTCACAATGTCCGCTAAGCTCTTGCTTTGCTCATTAGGCGACACAGCGGAACTCATCGAATGCCATTCGGAAGTCAAGGAACACGGCACCATCACTGTCGCGGTTTCCATGGCCCTCCAGACAGCGTGGAGGAACAGAGCGAGCCAAGTGTAACAGCATTTCTGTTTGTGGAGCCCATGTAGATTTTTATAGAGGAGACCACCACAAAATGCGCTCCCTAATTCTATAACAGATTGAAGTCTGAAATATTGACTTATAAATATATAAAGGTGTCCGATGATCCTTATTGAAAAGGGAAACTATTTTATTTTTTATTGGGGCCAAATACAAGATGATTACTTCGTCGAAGGCTGCGTCTGCTGTAATATCGTTTTACTTACAAATTTCGTCTATGGTGTTTAAGTTTCACATAGCATTCTATTCTTTGAAAAAGTGAACCATCATTGTCACTAATATTTACTTCCGTTGTTATTTCAATATTATTCGATCTTTATCACAGGTTCTCCAGTAGCACTGCAAAATATTGGGAAGGAAGTGTTGTATCTCTCTGCAGTCAGAGGCAGTTGCAGTGACCCACTCCTGCAAATACTTGTGTGTGGTGCAGTTCAGTGGTTATATTGCCTACACGTTTGCGAAATTCAAAAGTTGTCGATATGAACAGTGCTTGTGTAAATCTACAAAAAATTTAAAATTAAACTGAGGGAAACTGACAAATATAAATTAAATTTAAAAATTGTGAAGCAGTGTAAACAGTAATTATTACTTCACTGAATAATTTAGAACACTGGAGCTAATTACCGCTCATACGCTTTATTGGTGGACTGACGTCGGTAAAACTTCAGTGTTTGGAATCGTAAAACATCAGCTTTGGAAAATGAGGAAGAAGTTAGCTTACTCGTCGCGTGAGACGGAATACTAGCACAGAACAACACATCTACGAACTTTGGTAAATTGAAAGAAGCTTCAATTAGAGATCCAAGAAAAACTCTGGGCTTCCGTTACATTGTTCTGCTATCAGCCGAATGGTACCAACGGAATGAAAATATGCTTTATGTTTGTTAGTGAAGGGAGTACAAAATACAGGTTTCCGACATTTCATAGCTCAAATATGATGTGAAAGTTACAAATATTGAGGAATCTTGAAAATTAACGCCCATTGTCGTCATTTATAAAGTGACATTTATAATTTTCCTCCGTAATACCCATACTGAATATGGATACACCTCAAACAGAAGAACTGCAATACTGCTCATTAGAGCCGATTCTCAAAATACTGAGAGTTTTTACACGTAGTTACTTGCCAAATACATACACACAATTTCTGAAGAATGTATGGGCTTACTAATGTGGCAGTGCAGTTGCAGTTGTTTTGATAAAACCTATTATCGAGTGTTCATTCTGTGGTCGGAATGTAAACAGAAGAACAGTCATTCCTGCATACAAACGTACAAATGAGGTCTGCTTACTATTGTTGTCTGTGAAGATAATAACGGGTTTCCCGTCTCTTTTGAGAATCTTAGCTATCGAAACAGCCACTGGATTCTGCTATGACCGAAACTGTCTTATGGCCTCCTCCGCCGGCCGGGGTGGACGAGCGGTTCTAGGCACTACAGTCAGGAGCCGCGCGACCGCTACGGTCGCAGGTTCGAATCCTGCCTCGGGCATGTATGTGTGTGATGTCCTTAGGTTAGTTAGGTTTAAGTAGTTCTAAGTTCTAGGGGACTGATGACCTCAGAAGTTGAGTCCCATAGTGCTCAGAGCCATTTGAACCATTTTTTTGGCCTCCTCCGTTCTCACAAACGCATTAAGAGTCGCCACCACATTACTACAGAAATACGCTGTTAGATAATGATTTATTTAATACTAGCTGACAAACTGCGCACTGCGAAGGTATTCCTTTTGCTAATTTCCTATTAGAAACGGAAACAAAAAATTATCTGTGTTTGTAATGCAATATCGAAGAAATTTCATTTACATGTAATCGTGAAAACACCTCTGACTTTACGAGACAGTCGTAAAAACAAATATGTATAATACACAAATGTATAACTACAGTATCCAAATTGAGAAACATAGTATGCAAAATACAAATTCTCTGTAACGTTTCTTTAACACACAATTTGATTATAAACAATATTTATAGTTACAGGTCCAGGAGCTGCCATGAACAGAGTTAGCAGCAAAGAAGTAATAAATTTAAACGCCATGCATGATGCACATTTTCACGCATCTCAGTATTTATGTCATCATATCTACTGATCTGTGCGTCATACAGTAATATAGTTTTGTTGGTACAAGAGACTAGCACTGGCAAAAAGGGAATTCCTGGCCAGGAGAAGTCTACTAGTATCAAACATAGGCTTTAATTTGAGGAAGAAATTTCTGGGAACGTACGTTTGCAGCGCATCATTGTATGGTAGTGAAACATGGACTCTAGGAAAACCAGAAGAGAAGAGAATTGAAGCATCTGAGATGAGATGCAGCAGACGAATGTCGAAAAAGGTGGACTGATAAGGTAAGGAATGAGAGGTTCTCCGCAGAATCGGTGAGAAAATGAGTATATGGAAAACACTGACAAAGAGAAGGGACAGATTGATAGGACGTCTGTTAAGGCATCAGGGCATAATTTCCATGGTACTAGAGGGAGCTGTAGAAAATGCATTCATTCAGTGGTATATATGATACTGTCTGCAAAATGTGTTGCGAATAGAGTTAGTGGAAAGAAGTAATAAATTTAAAGGTCACGCACAATGCGGCAGTTTTTCACGCATTTCCGTGCTTATTACTACATATCTCCTAAACTATGTGTGGTACCGTGACAGAATTTTGTAGGTGTATTTAGCAGCATACGTCGATGCTGCCTGGGAATTTTTTTGGGAATGGAGTCAGTAGCACAGGAGTAATAAATCTGAACGTCATGCAAGCTGTGGCATTATTTCACACATTTCGTTTATGACGTCATATTTCCTTAACTATTATAGGTAGGTCGTTTTTACCCCCACAGCGATTGTTGGCTGACAGTAAGGGATATTTGTACTAAATTTGGATGAAATCGGTCCTGTGGTTTATGAGGAGATGTGGAACATACACACACACACACACACACACACACACACACATACATACATACACCTACATTTTACAATGTGCATGGATAACTGTAATTAACAAAACACTAAACATCAAACACGTATCCAGTTGTGCACTCAACGTAACCATGGATCACGAACGCTACGCTGTCGTCTTCAACAAAAATACCTCCTGGAGGCTCCACTCTTATATAACAGGCACTCGCTAATCTCGAGTTGCCTGGTATAACGTTGTAGCTTATTCACCTGTTCTATAATTCTGAAACGGTTTCTACCAGTTAGGCAAAAAGTACAAACCGCAACGTCTCTAGCAAAAAGAGCTCACTGTAGTGGCTGCTGGTTGAGGTTACAGTCACGCTCTACAGGAGGCCCAGCTGTGAGTCGGCGCATTCAGCGTAGCTGTAGTCTGAAAAACTGACCTGTCTCGCACTCACTGCACAATATCTGACGCTGGTGGCTCATTCGCACACTCTGAATGAAATGACAGGCCATGGAAGATGTTAACTGGCCAGCAAATAAGTATCAAACTCGTCTGGTAAAAACAGGCTGCTGCGCGGAGTCGCCGCTCGGTTTGAGGCGCCATGTCATGGATTGCACGGCACTTCCGCCGGAGGTTCGAGTCCTTCCTCGGGCATGGGTGTGTCTGTTGTTCTTAGCATGAGTTAGTTCAAGTGGTGTGTAAGTCCAGGGACCGATGACCTCGGCAGTTTGGTCCCTTAGGAATTCACACACATTTAAAAAAAAAAAAAAAAAAAAGGCTATATTCTTGAGGCCCTGTGCCCCCCAACTAATTTGGTATGCGTGTCATATTCAAAATCAAAGAGGTATGTCCATCACACCAGAATTCAACGACCTTGCACTGGAGTGACTAAACTAGAAAACTAGACTAATCGTTTTCATATTGTGTTCTCTACGAAACACATATTGTGTTCTCTACGAAACAGAGACACCAGGTGAGCTTTACACACAAACATTCAACGACGCTTCTATGAAAAAATCTGCCATGCGCTTTGTAGACTAAACGCAAGGATATTGAAATACAGATTGACACAGTTCACAAAAGTTCCTCCACTACTATTACGTTTACGAGCTCAATCGCGATCTTATGGCCATCCGCGATTTAATGCAACAACAAAGAGAATATACGCAACAAAACAATAAGCGTAGCCAGATACCATTGCAATGGAGAGCCATGACGCAGTGGACCGGCATAATGTCTGTTCATCTGAGGTAATCATGTCTAAGTCTGTAGTTCCCGTCACTACTTCAAATGAAATTGCTGTTCACCAATTAAAGTCACTTCGTACGCAATTGTACAGTTTTAATTAGCAACGTAAAATAAACCGCAAATTCAAATTATTACACCACTGATAATGGCCAACAGTCGTCAAAATCTGCTCCAGACAAGGGAATGCTACACCTATCTGTAAACTTTTTCCCAACTGTGACATCAGTTAGTTGCTTTTCGTAACACAAGCAAGTGAAAAACTTTTCTTTGCTGCAGTGGTGACTAGAGCTTATACTCATTCAGAATTTTATTCTTTATAGAAACGCTACTTTTCCATGGTCGACTGTTTAGTCTCTCCCTTCTTCAGGGACAGGAACGATCCCATTCCTCTGGCACTAAGGGGTTTCCCTTCTCTTACTGCGTCTCACTTTTTAGTTTAGCTGGAAGTATCCCTAAGCCAATATTCTAGAGCATTCGAGACGCCACTTTTGCCGCCCTCCCTGACACGGTTTCCAATCACTTTACCGTTGTCGTTCCTCGCACGGCTGTCCCTCTGCTTACTGCCTAACGAGGGCCAAACACGGCTGCCTTCACCTCCTTGAAATCTGCTGTTCTGATAGATCGAAAATTCCTTAACAATCAAACCAAAAGTTGGATCTGTATGCGGAATACTTCAATAAATCTCAATTTTCATATGGCATATTTTACAACGTATTATGTCGTAATTTATTCTTTCTTTCAATTCAGGTATTGCATAATATCATTTCCGGTAATGAGCGTGGACAGGAAATAAAACATGCCACTGCCACATCTCAAAGTGGACATCATGTTGCATTGCAAACGTTCAACGTTTGGCTATAGAGCAGGTTACCAACTGGAAGTTAGCGCTTTAATGAAGAGGATTTCCTACTTTTTATGTGGGATCCTCCTCATTATCAAAGTTACTGACAGCAACACTCAAGTAGTCTCATTGGCTTAAAATTGGCCCTTCCGCACCTGCGTCAGGGTATTTTGTTGTTCATTCAGACTGGCAGTTCTACTATCAGCGTTAAGATCTTTCTGGAAAACCAAGTGGGAAGTATAAAACATAAACCGACTTGCATAGTGTAGGCAAGTAAACCTCCATCACAGTTTCTAAACAACTGTGAAGTGCATGGCGGAAGGTACTTCCCATTGTTTCACATATTAGGATTTCTTCCGATGTCAGTGATGTATAGAGTGCGGTAAGAATGCTTAAACGTCTTTGTACACATTATAATTGGACCAACCGTGTATTCACGGTCTCTATGGAACAGATATGTGGGGTGCTGTAGTATATTGTGAAGTTGCTTGCCTTGCCGTATCGGGACATTTAGTCCACCAACATAACAGGCATGTCCAGCGGGTTGCAGAAGCATCAGCGTGCAGGCAATACATATTTGGGACTTACACACAAATATTCCCAGATGATGACAAGTCCAGGTTGTTTTCATGTGAAGCTTCAGCAGCCGTCACCATGATGAGGAGCACATGACTCGATTACAGGTGGCGCCCGCCATGTCACAAGAAAGCGTGACGAAGACAGCATTACTTGCTTGTGTCACGTTATATGCCAGCAAATAGGCCGTACCGTACCCATCATCCTGAGCAAAATTTAGGCAGCTGGCCTGCCATGGAGATCTCAGTTCGACCACCACACCAACCTGGACATTACACCTCTGAAGCCACAATGATCCACCAGCCATTAGGTTCGAGCCTCAGCTTTCCCGATATTGTCCACCGTAGACTCTGGGCACCAGCAGTTGGTATCTGCCGGTGTTTACTGATTTTGGTGATTGTGTTCAAGGACATTGTCCTCATAGTGATCCGTCTGCACTTAGACTCAAACTACTTATACTCTGTAGTGGGTGTGGTCGGCACCAGATATATTTATATCAGGCTTTTGGATCTTTGTCTCAAGCTCTAAGAGCCTATTAATCGATGTCCAGTGTCGACCACGAAGATCCGTCATTGTGTTCAAGTTATCTTCCCACATCCTTAGACTTTAGTTGAGAATTCTTTGTTTCATGCTCGAAAAAAAAAAGTAGCTTTGTCTTCTATCTACCTGAGGATCTTTTCTTGCATCGTGAGACCATTTGAGCGTTCCTTGAAACTTTTTAAGTAGGTTTTCACTGTAATTATTGACGTCTGTTCAGTTAATTCAGGTTTATCTGAATATATATGACGCCTTAGCACGTAATGAAGGATTCTACAACAGATGAATGTCAAAGGTACTGGACGGTAATTTTGGGATCACTTCTGCTATCCTTCGTGTAGATGGGCGTAACCTATGTTTTCTTCCAACTACTGAGTACAATTTTTTATTCGAGGTATCTACTGTATGCTCTCGTTACAAGAAGAGGTCGCCCAGTGGCAAATTGATATAGAATCTAATAGAGACTCCATTGTTCCTTGCTAAATTTTAGCGATTGCTACCGTTTCTCATCGCTGCTGACACTAAAACGTATGCCACTCGACTTTCAAAAAATATTCAAATGTATGTGAAATCTTATGGGACTTAACTGCTAAGGTCATCAGTCCCTAAGCTTACACACTACTTAACTTAAATTATCCTAAGGACAAACACACACACACCCATTCCCGAGGGAGGGCTCGAACCTCCGCCGGGATCAGCCGCACAGTCTATGACTGCAGCGCCTTAGACGCTCGGCTAATTCCGCGTGCCTCACTCGTCTTTGAAGACAGTCTTTACACATATCCATAATTTCTCTGTGTCTGTATGAATAAAAGACATTTAGCTCGAAAATAGAAGGAAAAATTAAAGAGTGGAATTAAAAATCAAGGCGAAGGGATATCAGTGTTAAAATTCGCTGACGACATTAATCCTCAGTTAAAGCGAAGAAGAATTGGAGGATCTTCTCAATGGAATGAACATTTTAATGTGTGCAGAATAAGGATTGAGAGTAAACTGAAGGGAGACGAAAGTAAAGAGAAGCAGCAGAAATGAGAACAGAGAGAAACTTAAGAACTGCTGATCATGAAGTAATGAAGAGAATCTGCTACCTAGGCAGAAAAATAACCAATGACGGACGGAGCAAGGAGAACATCAAATGCATACTATCACTGGCAAAAAAGACATTCCTGGCCAAGATCAACAACATAGGCCTTAATTTGAGAAAGAAATTTCTGAGAATGTACGTCTGGACTACAGCATTGTATGGTAGTGAAACATGGACTGTGGGAAAACCGGAACAGAAGAGAATGGAAGCATTTCGGATGTGGTGCTACAGATGAATGTTGAAAATTAGGTGGACTGATAGGGCACGGAATGAGGAGGTTCTACGCAGAATCGGAGAGGAAAAGAATATGCGGAAAACACTGAGAAGGAGAAGGTTCAAAAATGACTCTAAGCGCTATGGGACTTAACATCTGACTTAGAACTACTTAAACCTAACTAACCTAAGGACATCACACACATCCGTGCCCGAGGCAGGATTCGAACCAGCGACCGTAGCAGCAGCGCGGTTCCGGACTGAAGCGCCTCGAGCCGCTCGGCGAAGGAGAAGGGACAGGATGATGGGACATCTGTTAAGACATGAAGGAATGACTTCCGTGGAGCTGTAGAGGGTAAAAACTGTAGAGGAAGACAGAGATCGGAATACACCCAGCAAACAATTGAGGACGTAGGCTGCATGTGCTACTCTGTGTCGAGGAGGTTAGAGCTTGGCGCTGAAGAGGAATTTGTGGCGGGCCGCATCAAACCAGTCCGAAGACTGATGAAAAATAAACAAATAAATAAAGCTTGGAAACGATGCATTTCCGGACAAAGTTCATTGGATCTTATTTATCTCATATCGTATAAAGGGTCATCTCCCTCGTTTTGTCCGAATTGTTCAGGATACTTGTAAATACGAACTTTTCAATGTTGAGGAAGACGCCAAGTTTGTTCGAAAGCATCGCCCACCGGGTGCAGTCGCCGAGGTCGCGGGTACGCGTCTAGAAATACCTGCAGTGACGCGGACACGACAGTGACGGTTATTAATTCTTACCCGCGGTTCGATACTTTGCGGGCTGCCGACAGGCGAGATAGAGTTTCAGAATTTAGCTTTTAGCGGCGCGAAAGATAAAATTACCGCTAGGGAGAGGCGATGGTGTGTCCATCAGGCATGCAAATGGGCCCCGCCGCACGCGACGGCGCGCCAATCCAGCGGAGGCCAGGCACAGGCCGCTCCATTCCTGGCGGTGCCGTTAATAGTGGATGCGGGGGCCAATCGATGTCTCGCCAGCCGCGCTCATCACGCGCTGCCGCTGCAGCTACACTCGGCTGCCCTGTCCGGGCTCTTTTGCACTCTTCCTCGTCACGTCTCTCCTACCATCACGTTCTTCTGCGGTGTACTTCACTTTTACTCTTTTTCATAAAACATCTCCTTTTACAAAATCCTTCCGCTGCATATCTTCCTTTTGGATGAACTCTGACGGTTTGTTGATATGTTTAGGGCTTTGTAAAAAAAAAAAAAAACCCTTATTGTCCATCTATGTATCTGTATGATTTTTAAGACCTCTTATCCTCTTTTTCTCAGGAACAGGTAAAGGTGTCAAGTTGAAATCTGTGTCACGTGCTAAGGTCTACGGTCCCTTGGTGGTGTGAAAAATGTAAGCTTCGAAGCCAATGCAAGCAAAAGAAGCCGTCCTTTATGTCACATAATTTGATACCCGACAAGTCACTAATCAGAACCTGTAGATGGATGTATGTACTAAACTGGGCACCTAGAAACGGCGGGGAGGCTTCGTCCCGCAGTAGCCCTCAGTGGTTCACAACCCCACAACAGGCCACAGGAGTCCACCCACGCCACTGCCGCCCCACACCGAACCCAGCGTTATTGTGCGGTCCCCCCCCCCCCCTCCCCCCACCGCCCCCGCAGCCCCGAGAACGTCTCATACCAGACAAGTGTAACGTTTTCGAGGTAGAATAATTATGGTGTACGCGTATGTAGAAACGGTGTTTGTGTAGCAACCGCCGACTCAGTGTTGCTGAGGCGGAATAAGGGAAACCACTCCGCATTCGCAGAGGCATATGGAAAACCGCCTTAAAAACCATCCACAGGCTGGTCGGCACACCGGACCTCGACGCTAATCCGCCGGGCGGATTCGTCCCGGGGACAGGCACGCCTTCTACATCTACATGGCTCCTCTGCAATCCACACTTAAGTGCATGGCAGAGGGTTCATCGAACCATTTTCATTCTACTTCTCTACCATTCCATCCTCGAATGGCACATGGGGAAAAGGAACACCTAAAGCTTTCGTTCGAGCTCTGATTTCTCTTTTTATGATGATCATTTCTCCCTAAGCAGGTCGGTATCAAAAAAATATTTTCGCATTCGGAAGAGAAAGTTGGTGGTTGAAATTTCGTAAATAGATCTCGCCTTTGTTTCAGTGACTGCCACCCCTGTTGCGCGATAACAAAAACGGGTTGCCCTTCTTTGCACTTTTTCGATGTCCTCCGTCAATCCTACCTAGTAAGGATCCCACAACGCGCAGAAATATTCCAGCAGAGGACAGACAGGTGTAATGTAGGCTGTCTCTTTAGTGGGTTTGTCACATCTCCCAAGTATTTTGCCAACAAAACGCAGTTTTTGTTTCACTTTCCGCACAATGTTATCTATGTGGTCTTTCCAGTTTAAGTTGCTCGTAATTGTAATTCCTAGGTATTTAGTCGAATTGACAGCCCTTAGATTTGTGCCATTTATCGTATACCAAAAATTTATCAGATTTCTTTTAGTAGCGATATGGATGACCTCGCACTTTCCTTTGTTTACTGCTAATTGCCACTTTTCGTACCATACAGACATTCTCTCTTGATTATTTTGTAATTGGAATTGATCGTCTGATGATTTTACTAGGCGGTAAATTACATCTGCTTTCCATTCGGGAAGCGGCGCGTTAGACCGTGCTGCTAGCCGGGCAGGCATGAACCTGTAGATTAAGTGTCTGTATCATGTCTGGTCTAGTAGCGGGAGTTCCGCTTGGAGCACCGAATATTCCGGACGTGTTTACCCTTCCGCTCCGCCGCAGCGTTTCAAGTTGTAGCAGGTGGCTGTTCTCGTGGTGTTTGCGACTTTTGTGAACTCTGAGTAATCTTTTCTATTAATCTGCGTGTGTTTTTGGTACCGGTTCGAGTGCTACGTTGTCAATATGTCGTCTAAGTTGGTCCCACGTGGAGGTACAGTCAGTTTTGCTTGTGACAAGTCCACCTGAAGTGTGCGACCAAGTTTCCTCAAAATTCATGAATGATTCAAATGGTTCAAATGGCTCTAAGCACTATGGGATTTAACATCTGTGGTCATCTGTCCCCTAGACTTAGAATTACTTAAAAATAACTAACCTAAGGACATCACACACATCCATGCCCGAGGCAGGATTCGAACCTGCGACCGTAGCAGCAGCGCGGTTCCGGAATGCAGCTCCTAGAACCGCTCGGCGATAGCGGCCGGCCATAAATGATTAGTGGAAACATTTGGTATTACGTCAAGTCACTTTCAAACCGCATGTTTTGACTCTGAGCTGTAGGGAATCTTTGTAAAATACATGAACCCCCTCAAAGTAGAAAGGTTGTCACCTAAACACAGCAATCGGGTTTCTTTCCGCCATAGAGATGCGTCAGTTAGTGTTATCCTCCTTGCTAACGCTGATATTGAATATACCAACGCGCAGGTTTCCAATCACACAGAAAGTGGGTGATAAATATATTAAGGAGGTGTTGATTAAGTATGACGATGTTAAGGGCATTCGCTGGGAACGCTGGCCAAGTCAACACCGCCTTCAAAGTTGTTGTGGTATACGTTCCGACGAGATGTACGTTAAACAGAACATGTTTCTTGTTATCGAATTCATGTTACTTTTGGTGGTCAGCTGGGGACATGCTCCATATGTAATGAGAGTGGTCACCAACGTTTCTGTTTCCGAAGCAGGTTTCTGTTCTCAAAAATTCCCTTGAACAGCGAAATAAACTAACGGTGGTAGATCTCATTACACCTGCTGCTAATACGAATAGCAGCCCGATTTGAGTTTATCCGCAGACAATTTTCCCCCTTTCAAACTGAAGACGGATTCTGCGCTGTCTACTGGCGGTGCCAATGCTCAGGTGCTGCAGTGTAAACTGCTTCGTACCCAGACTGTAGATGCTTCCGATTTGGGATCCCCATGTTACCCCTTCCAGCCTGAAGTGTCTATCTTGGTAATATAAACTGTCTAATGGTGTCTCGCTCTCCTGTTAAGGCTGTGGGGGCGGCGGATTCTGGCGTTCGTTTGGCCTTCGTTTTTTGTCAGCGATCGTGTGTGCCTGATTCGTCCTCCTTGCCGCCCTATCAGACACCACAATCTGACGAACTGTGAACCTGTGTCGGTGTCGACCGCCATCGACGGCGCTTCCGTTACACAACCTCCGTATCTTCCGCCGTTGAATCTTGTAGTGCCGAAGTCGCTCCAGGTTGTTTCAGTCTTATCGCCTGTTGAGCTTGTTGTTCCGTCTCGGTAATACTGGATAATCTCCGTGCCGGCGGGTCCAGATTTTGCGCTTGAGCCTCCTACTCTTCCGGCTGCTGAGGCAATTTTGCCTCGCGGTCGGCTCACACACGCGTCCAAGCGGATCGCACTGTCTTGCGCAGCAAATGAGAGCGTAAGGGTTCTGCAGAGCATGGGACTAGTCTCCATCCCTCGTACTTGTCTGTGGACTCGGAAATGGATTGATGGGCGGAATGTGGTTTAGATAAACCTCTTTTTTGTCGCACACTGGTATACGACTCCAGCATACATCCTTACTCTAAATGTCAATCGTAGTGAATCTTAATTACGTCTCGCTGCTCTCAGTTTATGATTCTAGTGCAGACATTACATTTTATAGGAAGCATTGATTACTCCTTTTCCCTATACGGGTTTCAGACCTTTTTTTAATTTAGTGCCTGAAGATTCGGCGGATACTGCTGTACTTTACAGTGGAGGTATTCGCGTTATTGACATTGAAGTTCCCGAATTTGGCAGCGGGACTGGTTGTCTTCATTTTGACCATTCTCTGATTGTGCCTTAAGCACCATCTGGCACGGGTCAAACGGTGGCGCGCTCGAAATTTTACAGAGAAGAGCTCCCTTACCTTCTGCGTAAGAATCCTTGGCAACTTCTGCTAGTTAGTGACTTCAACTGAATATTGCGTCCCGTTGACCAGGCCCCAATTTTAATTTTATTCGTGATTTCCATGAACCAGGTCGTACGATACGTTTAAGGGATGTTTGGGAAAATAAATTTCTGAAGATAGTGAAATTCACTTTTTTTTTCTGTGATGTCTAGCGGCAGACTTGATAGGCTTTATTTGTACGATGTCTCGTGTCATCACATTCTTGCATTTCGTGTGTTTGCTACGCCTTTCGCGGATCAATGTACTGTTGGAGCGACTATCAGCCTCACTCGACAACCCATGAAATACTGTCGTACTCAACGTTTCTCATCTTGCTGAAAGGTCCATTGCTGCCATGATTGGTGCTGAGTGGAAGTTCTTATTGGGATGGTGGTCTGAGTACGCAAAGCCGCGAATCCGAAAGACGTTGATATGTTATTGTTCTGAAAGGGCGAGGGACTTTCGGAACACGTATCAGTTTTATTATACTGCTCTTCGTGAATTATTTGCACGAGCAGGTGATGCCCCTGATAATCGCTGACGTTCCGCGGGTCAAGGTTAAGTTGCTCCTGATTAAGAAGCAACAGATGAAAGGGTTTTCTCGCTTCCCACGCCCGGGTTCCCGGGTTCGATTCCCGGCGGGGTCAGGGATTTTCTCTGCCTCGTGATGGCTGGGTGTTGTGTGCTGTCCTTAGGTTAGTTAGGTTTAAGTAGTTCTAAGTTCTAGGGGACTTATGACCACAGCAATTGAGTCCCATAGTGCTCAGAGCCATTTGAACCATGAAAGGGTTGAGGGTGAAGTCTCAACCACGTTCTCTCGTTAACAAGGAACTAACATCCTTCATCCTTGTACTACCTGCTTCGCTGTCCCACTCATCACCGTCGCTCTCAAGCCGTCAGTTGACTACTCAATGTGTCAAGGTGAGGTGACTCAAAGGTTTACTTCAGTACTGTGCACAGCAACGGATGACGTCGTGGCCCCCCTTCCGATGCTAGTTTTGCGACCCTCATTGAGATGAGACCAGAATGTTGAGTTTTTATCGAATTTTCAGAAGGACGAAGTGTTTGATTTTACTGCTTATTCCCCCACCCACAACTCCCTTATTTGTCCGAAAGATTTTTATTTACGTTTTCTGGCATCTCTTGGATTCCACTTTTACTTCCATTTTAAACGAGGTTTTGCGGAGGAAAGCTGTGCCGGCGAGTTTCAAGATGGGGAAAATTGTTCTCATTTCGAAGCATCACAGCCGTTTAATAGCGGCTGTTCTTCGTCCCCGCGCCCTAATCAATTTTGAGTTCAAAATAGCTGCACGGGCGGTGAACGGCAGAGTGTCCTTATTGCTTGGTCGTGTGATTGGTTAGCATCAATGTTGACTCCCTTGTCGTACAATTTTGACTCCGGTGACAGAATATAGGTATGTGGTTTTAGTGTTGGCTATTACATGTAGTCATTGTACTTTTGCTGTCATAGATTTTTCTGAGGCGTTAGATCGTGCTAGCCACGCATATCTCGATCGCTCGTTGGCGACTGCTGGCTTTACCGCTCCTGTAGGTGACGTTCTTTCTAGCCGGTTGTTCTCTGTGGGTTGTCCTCAGTCGAAGTCAGGAACTCCCCCTGTAAACAGTGACTTCTGGTGCGCGCGTATACGAAAGAATTCTAATTCCTCAATCTACGCGGTTTCGAAGATGTTGTCCTTTCTTGAGCACGTTTTGTGGATTTGCATGCATCTCGTTGATCATTGCCCACAGAAGATAGCGGCTTTGAATTGGAAATATGTTGCTGATAAAAGTCAGGGCGCCGTACTGGAACTTGAACGACGCTCGCTTACCATTCTGCAGAAAGTACGAATCTTGGATATGTATTTTTGTGTAAGGTGTATTATGTCGCACAGATGTGTCCACTTTCCAAAATGGTAGCGAAGAAATTGCGGCAAGTGTCTTGCCGATTTGTATGGAAAAGCATATATTTAAACTACAAGATCTTGAGGAAGCCGCGTACGGAAGGATGCGTGTCTCTCTCAGATATCACTCGCAAGGCGTCTGCAATTTAAGTCCGACGCATGATAGTGATGGTTACCTTGCTTCTATCAAGTCATGGCTCTTTACTTTCGTATAGCCAGCGAGTCTTGCTTCTCTTGTTACCGTAGGTTATATTCGTTTACTCTTATTGCGGCGAGCTATCTGGGGGACGACATCTTGGGGCGGAAAGTGGTCTCGACACAATTAGTGCTTGCTCTCGGGACTGGGTGATCTGTTCCAATTCCGTTGAACTGTTATGACCTCGTGTTTGTTGGAAGGCTGTATGGACCAACATCAGCGTCCCCATTCTCACGATGGAAGTGGCTCCCTCTTGGCACAGAGTCATTAATAACTTATTACCTACTAATGAGCGGCTACACCGAATCAGACTTAGTGGCTCAAATGGCTCTGAGCACTATGGGACTTAACAGCTATGGTCATCAGTCCAGACTTAGTGACACGGCTACATGTTGCCGATGTGATTCCTTGGACACCCTTCCGCATTGATTTACCTGCGGTGGTCACCGGGAGAACTGTTTCTGGCTGTGGAATCGACTTGCTTTCCTGACTAGGACTTTCGTCACTAGGCTAGGGACGCGCAAGTCGCCGAAGTGGCGTCTGATAAAAAGATGCACCAAGCCATTGAGCCACACGAAATTAGATTTATTATCCGCATATATGATTTGTGCGAAATCCTCAGAGCACAAGTCTGCCCGCATTTGTCCGGTTATTTCGTGGACATCACTCCTCTGTCTGCTTTGATACGCCCGCCTGAATTCCTCCCCTGTGTCAACCTCTTAATCTCAGAGTAGCTCCTACACGCATCGTCCTCAATTGTTTACTGAACATATTCCAACCTCTATCTTCGTCTTAACACATGTCCCATCAACATGTCCCTTCTTGTCAGTGTTTGAAGAGTGCTTGTGTACTCGCCGATTCTGCGGATCGTATCTGTCCGTCAAATTTTCTACACCCTTCTTTTAAGAAGACTATAGGAATACCAAAAATATTTTATGATGCCCATTTTCAGATAATTGTTTTTCCGACTACACTGACGTTTTCATCGATAGCATGTCGTCTATGCATTCGACAAGAATATTTGAGTACGTAGCTCAATATTTTGTTTGGATAGTAAAAACATGCTAACTAACCAGCGTTTATTTACATGGAAGGTGAAACAGTTGTATGTATATAGTGTAAGGTGCTTTGTGCCTTGTCTTGCTATGGCTATCAATAAGCAAACATCAAACAGCACACATGTTCCAAATTAATCACTGTGTCACCCAAACACTTCATAAAATCCTTTATGCCAGTTTGAGCTTCACCCATGTGCTTTACATTCAAACAATTTGTTAAAACTGCGAAGAGATCCACTAGGCAAAGATATCATTCATTAGCCATTGAGCGGAGGTCTAAATTAAGCAAAGAAAATTTGTGGGTGGTGCGACATTTTAATAACAGAAAAAATGCTTTTAACTTTAATAATGACCTTATTATTTGACGAACATAGGACAAATTGCTTTCTTCGATAACTGGCAGCGGAAATTATGACGAGATGCTATAACGGTGCTAAATATTGAAATAAAAAAAAGAAAATCCCTGAAAACAACTTGTCCTACAGTTCTTGAATAATGAGTTCATTCTTAGCGTAAACGCATTTTTCTCTTATTAACATGCAGCACCACCCACACATTTTCTTTGCTTGGTTTACACCTTTCCTCAATAGTAAATGAGTGATATCTTTGCATAGTGGATCCCTTATACGTCGTCAACAACAGCATCAAATGTACAGCACATGAGTGAAGTTCAGAGTGGCATGAAGAATATTATGAAGCGTTTGGGTGTCACAGTGATTTATTCAGATTGGGTGTCACAGTGATTTATTCAGAACTAGCCTTATCCCCACAGCTTTGCCCACATATGCATTCGACACATATATGTGTTCACCTCTTCCTGTCTATGTTTGTGCATCTCATTCTCCCATCTCTTTCTCCTCCTCTTCATCTCTTTCTCCATTTCCTACATCCACTCTCTCTGACCACATGTTCCTCCCCCCTCCCCATTTTCATTTCCATCCATCCTTCTTCCTTTTACACCTGCATACTACTTCTTTACAGCCTCCAACTGTCACATGCATCTCCCCATCTCCTCTCTCTCTCTTTTCATTTGATCTTCCCCCTCGCTCTGTCCATCCCCCTCACTTATCCAGTTCAACCTGCCCTCAACCATGCTCATCAGCTACCTCAGCACATGTAGCCCTTGTAATATACAGTTTAATAAAACGAGGCGATACTACTCCAACAATATGCCAGTCATCCAGGGCAGGCTACACATCAGTGGCCTGAAAATCATTTATTTGTCCCTAAAAGCAAGTCAACAAAGCAGGCCGTTACTATTCCAACATAACACACCTGTTATGTAGAAAAGCCTACATGTTGGGTCCCAGAAAGCTTTTTTTCTCCCTTACATGTAGGCTGCCCTGCAAAGCATGTTGATTTGGCAGCCCAATACCTTTCCCACACAACATGCCTGTTGTGCAGTCCAGACCATACGCCAGCAGCTGGCAAATCACGTTTTTGCCTGTATATCTGCCCCTATTGGAACTGGGACGTTATAAACCTCACAGTGATGATACTAGTGAGGCCTGTTTTGTGAGTGCCAAATTTGGTTGAAATCTATCCTGGGGGGGATGTCCGGTACATATACACATATATACACTCTGCTGTATATATCAGAAAGATATGTGCGCTGTTTGCACTACGACGAGCCAACTGTTTAGGAGGGGGAGTGGAAGGATGGGTTCAGTTGAGACCATGCACATTTGGTGAATCGTCAGACAACTGTAATTACAAGACAAATTTCCCAATCAGAACAATTTAGAAACACAAACAATTTCTAAACTGACTTTGTGACAACTAATAAACCGGACTAGAGCTGTCTTAGGATAGACAGGCTTCAATCATGTGCACCAAATTTGAAACTTACCAACACTTATGGTGGCGATAGAATTAACTGCACCAGAAAGATCTTGAAAGAACACAAGCAAAAAGCATATTTTACAGAAAACACCAAATCAATTGTCGCAGCATTGTGCTAATGAGGGATAGTATCGCAATCAACGCAACAATTCGTAAGGGAAGGAGGGAATACACTGCCCGGACCAGAAACTGCTCACATACCCTCAGCATGCCCCAATCTTCCACTGCCTCGTTGCTACCTGCTGCTATTCGGCCCTGGCCGAGACAGCCATCATACGCCAAGTTGCTATTGCCCCGGCGAGAAACAGCTTCTGTCGCCAGCGCACCGCTTTCCGCTCCTCAAGCGCCACATAACTGGAGGAGCAGCAAAACGAGCGGCTATAAGTCGGCGGACCGCGACTGGTAATCAATTTGCCGAGTAACAGTACTCTTCTGTAGCATCACGTTTTAAACGCTTCGACTCTCTTCTATTCCGGTGCTCTCACAGTACATGATTCACTTCCATACAATGCTGTGCGGCAAAGGTGCATTCTGAGAAATTCCCGACTCAAATTAACGTGGATATTTGATAATAGTAGACCTTTATGGTCAGTAATGTACGCTTTCGCTGTGCTAAAGTGTTTTTTATGTCCTCCTTATTTCGTCCGTCATGCATTATTTTCCTACCAAGGTAGCAGAATTCCTTCGCCTCTTCTTCCTCGTGGTTCCCAGTTTTCATGATAAGTTTGTCCTTTTAACTCGTTTCTCCTACTCCTCATTACTTTTGCTTTCCTGGCTTCAAATGGTTCAAATGGCTCTGAGCACTATGGGACTCAACTGCTGTGGTCATAAGTCCCCTAGAACTTAGAACTACTTAAACCTAACTAACCTAAGGACATCACTCACATCCATGCCCGAGGCAGGATTCGAACCTGCGACCGTAGCGGTTGTGCGGTTCCAGACTGTAGCGCCTTTAACCGCTTGGCCACTCCGGCTGGCGCTTTCCTGGCGTACGACGATCATGCAAACATTTATGTGGTAGAATCGCAGTCCTCTTGTGTAATCAGTGGTACCTTTATGAGTCAGCTCTCGCGAATTCCAGGCAATAATTAGAGGAAAACCGCTCCGAGTCCTCCATCTAAAAGTTCACATCCAGACATTTCCTATAACTAAAACAGCAAATTATCGATGAGAAATATAGAAAATTAACTAGGAACCATCATGTATGAAAAACTAAAGAGAAAGCACGTAACATGCAGAAAATAGTGAAACTGCAAATACCTGAACGTGTGGACTAAATCCCATGACAGTCATCCAAACATAAGAAAGCCTCATCCGCCCACCTCCTCCACCTATGAAGGTGTTGGATGGATGGCTGCTCCTCCCGCGTTTTATCACTCTCTTCAAATCTTGGGTGATGTACACTCATTCTCGTTTCACGTATCCGACCTCGTTACCCAACCGTATCTTGCAGCAACTTATAATGTTCACATATCTTCTCGAATAGCTATAACACTTTCGTCTTTGGCACTCAAACTCAAAATTTCAGTTCCAGCAATTCATTGTATCCCCTGTTATTTAGACTTCCGAGCTGCTGTCGGAAGTATGCCACTGCCCCCCAACTTCCTCATATTTTCATACTCTCTGCATCGGTTACCACCACAGAGTGTGAAACTACCGTTAAGATTTAGTCATTTTACAGCCTGCAGTCTAGTCCGCCATTCCTATTTGGAAATTAAGGCCCTGGTTCACAGTTTCCTGCCCTAAAAAAAACATGAATGTCCTTTTCCGCACGTATCGAATGTGTTTGTGCAGTAGTTGCGGAACTGGACTCATATTCTGGAGGAGCATGGTTAAACACGGTCTCCAGTAATCGCAATTTAGGTTTACCAATGGTTTTCCAAACAGTCAACGAGGATGCCTGTACAATGTTACGGCACAGAAGAGTAAAGGGTAGAAAGTAGAAAAACATTTATTGAAACCCACTCTCATCGCCTCAAGTCATGCGAGAGACAGAGTTGGGGACAGGAAACGAGCCATCATGCCGCAAGTGGGGAAGATCGACGACAAAATGGTTCAAATGGCTCTAAGCACTATGGGACGTAACATTTGAGGCCATCATTCCCCTAGACTTAGAACTACTTAAACCTGACTAACCTAAGGAAGCCGGCCGGAGTGGCCGACCGGTTCTAGGCGCTACAGTCTGGAACCGCGAGACCGCTACGGTCGCAGGTTCGAATCCTGCCTCGGGCATGGATGTATGTGATGTCCTTAGGTTAGTTAGGTTTAAGTAGTTCTAAGTTCTAGGGGACTGATGACCTCAGCAGTTAAGTCCCATGGTGCTCAGAGCCATTTGAACCATTTAACCTAAGGACATCACACACGTCCATGCCCAAGGCAGGATTCGAACCTTCATCCGTAGCAGCAAGGAATAAGCATTCAGCGTAAAAGAGGACCGGAAACCAAAAGAAGCGAGACAAGCATATTCTGTCGCTCGTAAGGCATGTTGCAAGAATCTATGTTTATTTCACAAGAGCAGATAGGGAGGAACCGACACAGAAGTTAACAGCCCGTTAAGCGAGTGTAGCATTATAACGAGGACACATTCGGTGATTACGAACTGAGCTTTGCACCATGGCCTCACGTTAACTCCCTTTAAATACTCCAGTTCTTGTGATGAGGCGGGTACCAGGTTGAGATTCATTGGGAGAGTGCTTAGAAAATGTAGTCCATCAACAAAGGAGGTGGCTTACAAAACACTCGTTCGACCTATACTTGAGTATTGCTCATCAGTGTGGGATCCGTACCAGATCGGTCTGACGGAGGAGATAGAGAAGATCCAAAGAAGAGCGGCGCGTTTCGTCACAGGGTCATTTGGTAACCGTGATAGCGTTACGGAGATGTTTAATAAACTCAAGTGGCAGATTCTGCAAGAGAGGCGCTCTGCATCGCGGTGTAGCTTGCTCGCCAGGTTTCGAGAGGGTGCGTTTCTGGATGAGGTATCGAATATATTGCTTCCCCCTACTTATACCTCCCGAGGAGATCACGAATGTAAAATTAGAGAGATTAGAGCGCGCACGGAGGCTTTCAGACAGTCGTTCTTCCCGCGAACCATACGCGACTGGAACAGGAAAGGGAGGTAATGACAGTGGCAAGTAAAGTGCCCTCCGCCACACACCGTTGGGTGGCTTGCGGAGTATAAATGTAGATGTAGATATATGTAGAGTTGACCACTGGATTCGATGTCATTCACATTAACAGGACTCGACTACATAATTACGATATTGTAGTGAATGTATGTCCTAGGTGCTGGAGCGCAGTCTATGAACTAGCCGAAGTTGTATTCCAGACGATGGCCTTCACCCGATAAACTTCATGCTGCTCGCCGCCTACCGTGTACTACTGGAAAACTGAATGTCTTCCGCCAACACCAAATCGCAGAGTGCTGCCATTACCGCACTTCGACGCGGAAGCCACCAACAGGGCCTCTTGGGGTGCACGTCCCTGTTCAATACTCAGGTGCCTTCATGGTGCTGAAACCAACCAGGGGTAGGGAGGAAGTCAACCGACTACACGGATACCGACAACAAGTATATCGCGGATGGGTCATCAAGGGTCATCGTAGAATTCGGAGTGGCCGTAGCCGGCGCGAGAACCGCTTCGCGCTGGGCAGGCGCTGCCGCACCGCCAGGCTGTTCGCGCAGACGCCCAGCTGACGCGATGGCCGTCACCTAGAATCCAAGCAGCTGCATTAGAAACAGCCGAGGCTGCTGCAGATGAACGACTGCTTGTAAACATTGTGAACAAATAACTGAACTCTAGTAATTTTTTTACTGGCGTTGTTGACACTTCACAGGTTCCGAACAGCTACCCTATCTTCACAGTCCGCCCCCGGTAGCTGAGCGGCCAGCGCGACAGAATGTCAATCCTAAGGACCCGGGTCGATTCCCGGCTGGGTCGGAGATTTTCTCCGCTCAGAGACTGGGTGTTGTGTTGTCCTAATCACCATCATTTCATACCCATCGAAGCGCAAGTCGCCGAAGTGGCGTCAAATCGAAAGACTTGCACCCGGCGAACGGCGAACTTCTGCAGTCACTGTAAGCGAGGCTTGAGATGGTACAGAGAGCGACGCCACTAAATACTGAACGACTGGTAACGAGTGAGCTGGAGTGATGAGTCACCCTGTAACCTGTGGCAATCAGACGGAAGGGTTTGGGTTTTGCGAAAGCATGAAGAACGTTAAATGCCATCATGTGTAGTGCCAACAATGAAGTAAGGAGGAGTTGGTATTACGGTATGGGGATGTTTTCGTGGTTAGGTTATGGTCCCATTAGTCTTCAGAGGAAAATGCTAAATGCGGAAGGCTATGAAAACATTTTGTGGCTATGGCTGTGGACAACAGAGAAACAGTCACCTGACATTTACAGAGGTTTCTCCGGTCGGTCCTCTGTAACACTAGTTCATCAAAAGTATCCGGACACGCATACGTAATGCAGAAGTGATGACTAGGTGTCGTAAGAGGCGTCCCTGCCAGTATAAAAGGAGTCAGGCAGTGTTGTGTTGTTAGCAGCAGTAACAGCAGGATAAGATTATCAGAAGATATCTGTGACTCCAAAATTGGAATAGTCATGTAACCCGAGTAACAAATCCACCAGCGACATTTGAACCATTCTAAAGATGCGCAAGTCGACTTCTGGTGATGGCGGAGTGGAAACGAGACGGAACGATCGCAGCTAAAACAGTACCAGGCAGTCCTCACTCACTGACAGACAAGGAATGTCGAGTACTGTGGATGCTGGTTGTGCGAAATCGCATGAGATCGGCGGAGGGAATCACTCGCGAATTCCTCAGGGCTACCCGCAGTATAGCTGGCACAATGAATTGCGTAGGGAGTTGAAATCAATGGGGTACAACGGTCGAGCAGCTCCTCATAAGCCACACACTTCTGCAGTCACTGTAAGCGAGTCTTGAGATGGCACAGAGAGCGACGCCACTGGATACCGAACGACTGGAAACGAGAGAGCTGGAGTGATGAGTCACGCTGTAACCTGTGGCAACCCGACGGAAGGGTTTGGGTTATGCGAAAGCATGAAGAACGTTAAATGCCATCATGTGTAGTGCCAACAATGAAGTAAGGAGGAGTTGGTATTACGCTATGGGGATGTTTTCGTGGTTAGGTTATGGTCCCATTAGTCTTCAGAGGAAAATGCTAAATGCGGAAGGCTATGAAAACATTTTATGGCTATGGCTGTGGACAACAGAGAAACAGTTCAGAGACAATGACTGTATCAGACTGACAATGCATCCTTCCATAAAGCAGTATGTGTGAGGCAATGGTTTGTGGACAAAGATCTATTTCGGGTATGTTACTGAAGGCGTTCCCAGCAGAATTCAAGCCGTCATAAAGGCGAAGGGTCGGCACACCACACACTAATGTAGACGAACAGGTGTCCAGATACTTTTGATCAGGTAGTGTAATTAAAGCCACGGCCGATTTCCTTCCCCATTCTGGTCCAGCGCCAAATTGTGCTCGCTCAAAATGATTTTGTATACGACAGGATTCTAAACTCTAGCCGTTTTCTATTTTTGGTCATTTGCACTCACGTTTCACACCCTTATAACGCGAAATTATGTCCAATTCTTCATCCTACTTTTAAACGTGCAAAATATTATCACGAAACCCTGCAAACCTCCTCGTTAAGTTTTCGATGATATTTCAGTTCAACAACATCTCTTCATGCATGTTACCCTCACATTTTATTGACATTTAAAGATACTAATACCTGTGTTAAAACGTAACCTAAAGACCAGCACCACTAACTTTGCTGTTTTTATCCCGCACGCAACATCAGAAACGTAAATAACCTTGAAATAAAGAATAAAATGAAGCAGTTTTGAATCGAATATTAATTTTAACGTAATACTGACTTACGTGGGTAGTACTGGAAACTATTTTTCTCAAATCTGATATGGCGAAAGCTTTCAGTTTTTATTGCGTAACTCGTAATCTCACTTGTGAGACGAGGAGGTGAGCCAGAAACCTGTTTAATTTGTTCACCGGACTAACGACCGTTGTTCTCGTATTTCAGCCATGTCGAGTGTGGTTTCCATGTAATTTGTCACACACTACGAAAAGGCCATTGTGATTACTCAGTTGCGCCTCTGAAACACAGAATGACTTAAAACTAGGAAGCAATCGGAGCAGAGCACGCAGGTTTCAACGACACATGGCGCTCTAATCCGAGTTACGTGCCGATGCGACGGCAGTAATGGCATCAAATACTAAGTTTGATTCGCAGATTGCGAATTCAAATTGACGTTAGCTGTATTATTTATCAGTGGCATATGAAAATTTGCGCCGGTCCGGGACACGAACACGGATTTTCCACATTACGCAAGACATCGCAACTGTTTCGGCTATCCGAACACGACTCCGGAACCGACCCAAACTTCCATATGTCACACGAGTCCACATCTACTAATGCTCGCACACACTATGTGATTCCAACCAGAGAGGGACATTCAATATGATGTTTGTTTTGTCTCATGTAACACTTATTATGTCATTGTACAATGTTTGCGCTGACCTTTCACGTTATGCACGCGTGTCTGAAGGAACATTGCATAAAGTGAATTACCAACACCGACATCGTATAATAACATAATAAGTAATGGCATCAGAATTCAGTCGCAAAATAAAGTTAAGTGTAACACAAAAACTGGAACCTATAGCATTGTCGAACTGAGGCGAGAGAAGGAGAAAACAAAGGAAGAAAGAAGAATCTTCTTATCGATACTATTCTTCACATCCACTCTGAAAAATTAAGTTACTTTCGAAATAGTTCATTTACAACGTGATTTTATTTCGACATATTGTCGTTTCTCTTAGATAAACCACCTGTGTCTTCTTCTGTCGAGGTAAAGGAGAACCTCATTATACACATTTTTGGTGAGGTGTGTTTGCGTAAGGGAAAACTGTTCTTCGTGTATCACAGAGGAAGAACAAACAGATAGTTGGAGCACATGACGTTTCATTCCCTCGGAACCACAAAAATGACGGAACTTCAAATCTTTATCGTTGAACCTACTAACATTTTCTAGAAAAATATTTTGCTGTTAACGACTTCGGTTTCTACGGAGAAGCTGTTGAATGAGTGAGAAACGGTCAGGGAAAGGGCATGCAACGATGAAAAAATACACAGCGGCCTATCCCTCTAGTGAAAAGTTTTGCGACGAAGTTTGTTTTCAAGAGTTGGTACAATGATTTCCTACGAAGACGTGCTGAAAAGTAATGCCTCCGAATTCTTTACGTAAAAACTCTAAAAAGTTTTTAAATAAAACAAACGCTGTTAGCATACTACTTCTTTATTCTTCATGTCTACGCATTTATTTCTCAAAATAGCCACCTTGGCGACGATTGCCCCTGTAGAATCTTTGGCTTTGCTGACGAAGCCAACAACCTGACATTTGGTTGACCCACTTCATCACTATCGAAGCGAAGCCCTCGAAGGTGTTTTTTAAGCTTTGGAAACAGATGAAAACTGTTTGAGACCAAGTCGGGGCTGTATGGAGGATGATCGATGCGAGTGAACCCGAGAAGTCGGATTGTTGCGGAAGTCGCAGCGCTCGTGTGTGGTCTGGCCACTGTCGTGCCGAAGGAGAGTTGCTCCATCTGTGGAAAAGCTCTTCGAACTCGAAACTCGATTGCATCGCGCTGTTTCTCAAGCACCTACGTACTTAACGTTACACACCACCATCTTGCAAGCCACAATTCGGACCCCTGTAGCGGCACAAGGCTGCAAACATGTAGACCTGAAGAATAAAGATGCAGAATGCTAATAAAGTTTGTTTTACTTAAAAAGCTTTAAGGACTTGGGGACATTACTTTTCAGCATCCCCTCTAGCAAAGTGAATCACCTAACAGCTTTCCTAAACGGGAGCATAAGAATGGAAGACATGTCCATAACTGGTTAGTGTACGTTCCTGTTGTACAGACAGGTTTTTTCTGGGTGGACACTTACGGAACAGAAAGTAGAATCAATGAAACTGTCAAGCGCGTGAGCTGACATATTGGATTGTCCAACTCTTGTGAAAGGAAACTGAACAGGGGCCACAGGATCCTAGCGTAAGTATTGTGAGGTAAGGAATCAACGGTCAGAAATGAGTCAGTTGGTACGACGCACGTGTTTGTGAAGTTTTTTTGAACCATCAACAAGCTTCCGCATCGACGGTAATGGCATTATCTCGAAAAACGATACATATTTGTGTCCTACATGGACTTTAAACACTATCAGTGCACTTTCCGGTGTTCAGTCTGTAACCTCCTCCTCACTTATCGACCTTAATGACAGTGAAAAATTAAACTGCGTGTACCTAATGGAAATTTGGGAAAAGCAATCGTCACCGAAGTTAATCTGTCGGTAAAGAGGGAGGAAAGGGTTGCATCTAAATGAAAGGAAAAATGCAAATGAAACTGGTGGAAATTAATTTGGAAAAGGGGTAAAGTTAATAAAGAAAGTAAATGTGCCGCCGTTACGTTAACAATTAACTAGCAGTAATTAGATATTTGAGATTTGGGGGAAATTACGGTCGACAGTCCTATGGACAATTACTATAGTAACTGAAAAAGAAAGGTTATTACACATATAATTAGCACTAGAAGCGTGGTAACTGAAGGTTGACACCTGTAGTGTGAAAACTGAAAGTTTGTCAGAAGTAATAAATTTCGCTACACTCTGACTTAATTTAGCAAAAGAATTAATAAAACCGGAAAATTGAAAGTTAATTTAGTGATTGAAATTGATAGTGAACTTTGTTTCTGAAGCACATCAAAATTCAGTAAAATACGGTTAGTCTTGGGCTACCTCAATAATCATTTCAAAAGCTACTTGAATCTACGCAATTTAGAAATAAGAGATTTAACTTTGAACTTGAATTAAATGATTCTGAACAATTAACAATAGTAAAATTTAGTACGTATCAAGCTGAGCTGCAGTCACAGGTAAGCTAAAATACGGTAACAAAACTCGCACTCTTAATTTGTGCTTGTGTAATCTAAATATTGTAGTCAGCTATGAATACCATAACTCGATTTTGAAATTAAAGCAGTGAAATCGAATGATATTACTTCAATGCTGGCGTTTGAATTTCAACGACACTCGGGTTCATTCCGGAAAAGGAAGGGACCCTGCTTGGTAATGCAATTGGGACAATGAGCAACAAAGGTTCATGCTACGTTGCTGTAATTTTGTGATGCAATAGTTTTAAAAGCTGAGGTCTGCCATACAGTTCTAAAACTTTACATGCTTCCAGTCTTCTTTGTTGGTTGATTGAAGGTTTGAAGCCGTCGATCGAGGAGGTGGCGACAGTCACTCATTGTCGGCCGTCGCTGTTGCAGAAGCTGGATGTTGGCGCGCCTTCTTCTCGACACGATCGCCAGGCGAAACGGGCTCTTAATGTGCGCCAACTAATGCTTCCCGTCCGCGACAACGTGTCAGAAACTATCATAGCAAGTCGAGCGCAATTACATGCTGCCAAACCCCGAAAGCGCGGCAACTCGCGGGAGCGTCACACAACACACCTGCTCCACCGCCCTGCTCCAGCCTGACTCTCTCTCTGCCCGCGCTCCACGCGGCAGAGTTAACACTACCAAAGATCCTAAACACTTTGGTTCTCCACACGACCTATCGATGTAATCGTTTGATAGTATAGTTTTCCCTAGGCAAGACCCAGCGTAAAATACAAATAATATTTACAAAACAAACCAATATATATATATATATATATATATATATATATATATATATATATATATATACATATATATATAGTAAAACAATTACAATATATAAAGACACAGAAATGTCATATCTTCAGGTACCAAAATAAGGAAAAAAATTTATAGTACTATAGATGGAAATAGGAGGATATGCATTTCCGGCGTTACAAGTCGACTTATTGCTTCCGTTTTATGCGCAATGTGTGGACTACCGGCCCAACTATCTTCCTCAGACGTTGCGAGCTGTGTCGTTATGCATTGTCGCTGCCTGGTCTCCAACCTGACTGCTGCGTCGCTATTTACAGTCGACTCCTGGCGCCCGGTAGGCCCTTTGACGTTCATCTGTTTTTCTGAGACCACACTGTTATTCCGTGCGACACATGCATACCCTCAGCGTTCACCAACTGTGGTGGCCTAAATGGCCAACCTTCCATTCGGTTGAAACCTCCTTATGTGTTTATTAGGTTTTCTGATATCTTTAATTCGACTCGCCCTTTAATTACGCTAGCCCAGATACAAAGTGTTTGCACTAAAGGGCATAGCGGAACCCGGGTATAGAACTGGGCTACAAATTAAGGATGGCGGTTATCGCTGAAATATCCGGTTTTCGGTTTTACGACTTTTCTTCGTCCTCAGTTTGATTTGACAGTTGAATCCGTTTAAGATAACCGGTTTCTGAAATAGTGGACGTTTCCGTTTTTTATTGCTGTTATTTCCAGCAATAAACGTGGACTTCAAACAAAGATTGAAAAATTTTAATTAGTGTGAAGGATTAGGAGATTTCGGTGGATATGGGCTTGAGACTGCGGCAGAAACCAGTCTCAGTGTCTCCGATGACTCCAACACAGATGGTGAAGGCAAAGGTGACGGGCGCTGTGACGGCAAGAGAAAAAGGTCACAATCTGAAGACTTTCCTGCATCGTCGCTTTCGAATGGCATCAATTTTTCACCCCGAAGCAAGCAAAATATTAATGGTTCTGTTGGAAACCCAGCTTCGTGATGCCAACTGAGGAGCAACACGACCGAATAGTAGCGGCTCCGGTCAAAGAAAACCATCATAACGACCGGGAGAGCGGTGCGCTGACCACACGCCCCTCCTATTCGCCTCCTCAGACGGGGATGACACGGCGGTCGGATGGTCCCGACGGGCCTCTTGTGGCCTGAAGACGGAGTGCTTTGTTGTAAACCCAAGTCGATAGTACGTCAATAAAATTGTAGGTTTAAGACGCCTGTCAATCAAACGTACCCTCGCTTCCGAGGAATAATTTGAATATTGTGGTAGAGCACTTTCCCGCGAAAGGCAAAGGCCCCGAGTTCAAGTTTCGGTCCCGCACGAAGTTTTAATCTGCCGGAAGTTTCATATCAGCCCACACTCCGCTGAAGACTGAAAATTTCATTCGGGAATATTGTGAATGTTTTCTCCTTACATAAAGTCGCAAGTTTTTTGTGTTTCATTCCGTTTTTAATCTTTAAAAACAAATGGAGCATTATACTTATTTCTCTACCACACTTAGTAAAATACTTCCTAACTAAGGATGTCGCCGTTGTGTAATGTAACCGATGTTCAACGACGACAGTGAGGAACTACAGCATAGAACAGCTGTGAGTAAGTCTAGCTCACTGCACATACACACTTACCGCCTAACAGAACCCGCCACACTCCACCAGGAGCAGTATTATCTCAGGAATGTCTTACTGAATCTTACGTCATGTGTTTGGTGATAGTTTGTAACGGTCGGCGTTGTTATTAAAATACACACATAAAAAAAAAGTTTGCATCACCTCGGTTCCGAGAGTTCCGGAACCTGTACAGAAAATTGGATTAGAGATAAAAATAAACATCATTTCCGCCCTTTTTATTGCTCATGAAAACCACACATTGCATGTTGTATCACCATACAGCTAGACCTTCAGAGGTGGTGGTCCAGATTCCTGTACACACCGGTACGTCTAATACCCAGCAGCACGTCCTCTTGCATTGATGCATGCCTGTATTCGTCGTGGCACAGTATGCACAGGTTCATCAAGGCACTGTTGCTCCTGATTATCCCACTCCTCAACGGCGATCAGCGTGGATCCCTCAGAGTGGTTGGTGGGTCACGTCGTTAAAAAACAGAACTTTTCAATCTATCCCAGGCAGGTTCGAAGGAGCTCATTTCTGGAGAACACGCTGGCCACTCTAGTCGAGCGATGTCCTTGTCCTGAAGGAAGTCATTGACAAGATGTGCGCGATGGGGGCGCGAATTGTCGCCCATGAAGACGAATTCCTCGCCAATATGCTGCCGATATGGTTGCACTATCGATCGAAGGCTGGCATTCACGTATCGTAAAGCCGTTATGGCGCCTTCCATGACCAACAGCGCCGTACGTTGGCCCCACATAATGACACCCCAAAACAGAAAGGAACCTCCACCCTGCTGCACTCGCTGGACAGTGTGTCTAAGGCGTTCAGCCCAATCAGGTTGCCTCCAAACACGTCTCCGACGATTGTCTGGTTGAAGGCATAAACGACACTCTTCGGTGAAGAGAACGTGATGCCAATCCCGAGCGGGCCATTCGGCTTGTTGTTGGGCCCATCTGTATGGCTCTGCATGATGTCGTGGTTGCAAAGATGGACCTCGCCATGGACGTCGGAAGTGAAGTTGCCCGTAACGCAGCCTATTGCGCACAGTTTGAGTCGTAACACGACGTCCTGTGGGTGCACGAAAAGCATTGTTCAACATGGTGGCGTTGCTGTCAGGGTTCCTCCGAGCCGTAGTCCGTAGGTGGCGGCCATCCACTGCAGTAGTAGTAGTAGCCCTTGGGCGGTTCAAAAAATGGCTCTGAGCACTATGGGACTCAACTGCTGTGGTCATAAGGCCCCTAGAACTTAGAACTACTTAAACCTAACTAACCTAAGGACATCACACACATCCATGCCCGAGGCAGGATTCGAACCTACGACCGTAGCGGTCGTGCGGTTCCAGACTGTAGCGCCTTTAACCGCTCGGCCACTCCGGCCGGCCCCTTGGGCGGGACAGTTCCTATCTCTCTGTATCTTCTCCATGTCCGAACAACATCGCTTTGGTTCACTCCGAGACGCCTGGACACTTCCCTTGTTGAGAGCGCTTGCTGGCACAAAGTAACAATACGGTATGACCGTCTAGGCGTGGTTGAACTACAGACAACAAGAGCCGTGTACTTCCTTCCTGGTAGAATGACTAGAACTGATTGGCTGTCGGACCCCCTCCGTCTAATAGGCGCTGCTCATGCATGTTTGTTTAAATCTTTGGCCGGGTTTAGAGACACCTCTGAACAGTCAAAAGGACCGTGTCTGCGATACAATATTTACTCTCAACGTCTATCTTCAGGAGTTCTGGGAACCGAGGTGATGCAAACCTATTTTTGATATCTGTAGCATTGATCACTTTTCTCGTTTTTTTAAAAATAATAACCAAGTGTTTCGAAGCAATGAAGATTTTACGAATACTTCATTAAAAAAACAAATTTAAAAACAAAAAATTTTAACATTGCAGATATGGCAAACTGTTATGCCTGTTTTTACCCAGTTGTTACTAAAATATGAAAAAACCTGTTACGACCGAGACCAAACAAATACCGAAAAATTCGGGTTGTTCAGAACTAAATTGACGGTGTCGGTTTTAACTGGCAGGTTTTTCTCCATCCCTACGACAAACAGCGGCGGGACATCAAGAATACTTCACCTTGTGGTTGGAGCGCAGACACTGAGTGCGCAAAAGAGTACAGTTCCCTGCACATGCAGAAAAAGGTTGGATCGGCCGTCGATGACAATGGAATCAACAATCTGGGTAGCCATCCAAAATCAGTAATCAATCACGCTGAGAAAATCTCAGAGACCACGAGTTAACTACTGTTTTCAGTTCACTACTACTTACTAGAGGTTCCGACCTCCTTACCTGCTCACTTTGTTGATAATTACTAATCTCCTTGTCGATCACTGGTTGTTTCTCAATTACCTCTATTTAATGATCGGTTGGGTGGAGTTCATTCAGCACAGTAGATTTATACACTGAGATGATAAGTTATGGGATAACTACGTGCACTTCTGCAGATGATGGGTAGTATCGCACTCACAAGGCATAAAAGGGCAGTGCATTGATAGAGCTGTCATTTGTACACAGGTGATTCATGTGTAAACATTTCAGACGTGGTTGTGACCACACGACGAGAATTAACAGACTTTGAAAGGGAAATGATAGTTTTACCTTGACGCGCGGGATATTCCATTTCCGAAATCGCTAGGGAATTCAATATCCCGAGTTCCATAATGTCAAGTGTGTGCCGAGACTACCAAATTTTACGCATTACCTTTCACCACGGACATCCCAGTGGCCGACAGCCTTCATTTAACGACCGAGAGCAGCGGTGTTTGCTAGAGTTGTTGGTGCTAACAGACAAGCTACACTGCGTGAAACCACCACAGGAATCAATGTGGGACATACGACGAACTTATCCATTAGGATAGTGCGCCGAAATTTGGCGTTAATGGGTTGTGCTAGAAGACGATCGACGGGAGTGCCTTTACTAACAGTACGACATCGCCTGCAGGGCCTCTCCTGGGGTCTTGACCCTCTTAGCTGGACAGCAGACGACAGGAAAACCGTGACTTGATTAACTGAGTCCCGATTTGAGATGGTAGACTGCCGACAAGTCTCTGCATGTAGACGCACGTCAATCTCATCGCTGCGAGTCTGCTCTCGGTGACGCTAGAGATTCCAACTGTCATTTTAGCGCGTGTAGTGGCGAAAGAAAATTATATATTCGCGACGCTGGACTCACGAATTCATAGATCTGTACCAAAATCTAGGAGTTATAGGAACGGACACGAGGAAAACCAGGCATTCGCCACTTTGGTTAATAAGTTCAAGGAAGTGGATCGTGAAGCAACAGAAGAGTTGGTCACCAAATAAAGTGACTCATATCGAACAGTTTACAGCAAACAGAGTGCGAAAACAAAAGCGACCATGCAATCTGGATGTGGAACAGAAGAAATTTGTAAACCTTCTTCGTGACGCTTTAATTTACTTTTCTTCTTGAATGTCGAAGATCACAGTCACACATGGAAGTTCTGAAACGGAGTTAAGTAATAAAAACACTTTTGATTTTCGTGGGCAACAATCGTTGTTTACTGTACGAAACGATATCGTAGTGCCTTTGTTATTCTGATCAGGAAGCAAAGTTCCTTTGGACATGCATGCGTGTCCAAAGGAACTTTGCATCGTAATCAGATTAAGAGCAAAAAAATGTTCAAATGTGTGTGAAATTATGGGACTTAACTGCTAAGGTCATCAGTCCCCTAAGCTTACACACTACTTAACCTAAATTATCCTAAGGGCAAACACACGCACCCATGCCCGATGGAGAACTCGAACCTCCGTCGGGACCAGCCGCACAGCCCATGACTGCAGCGCCTAAGACCGCTCGGCTAATCCCGCGCGGCGATTAAGAGCACATAGTACAAATGTAATCACTAACAGTTCTCCCTCCACGATTATTTCGGAACGACTGAGCGAAAGACTGAGCGAAAATTTGAATAGTGTAGCTGCTAGATTTGGGTCAGTCTTGCTACCAGTCCTGCATGATCATGCAAGACTGGGGCCAAAACGTGAGGTGTAGAGCAGGCTTTGTATTGTATCGCATTAAACCGGTGACCTAGAAACGACGGAGAGGCTTCGTCCCGCCGTAGCTCTCAGTGGTTCGCAATCCCACAACAGGCCACAGTAAGGCACCCACCCCACCGCCTCCCCACACCGAACCCAGGGTTATTGTGTTATTCTGTGGTTTGGTTCCCCCCTTCCCCCCCCCCCCCCCCTTAGACGTATCATACTAAACGAGTAGAACCCCAATGTTGGCGCGGTAGAGTAATGATGGTGTATGCGTACATGGAGACAGTGTTTGTACAGCAATCACCGGCACAGTGTAACTGAGGCGGAATCAGCCCGCATTCGCCAAGGTAGATGGAAAACCGCCTTAAAAAGTATCCACAGGTTGATCAGCATACAGGACCTAGACACCAATCCGTCGGGCTGATTCGTGCCAGGGACCGGCACGCCTTCCCGCTCGGTAAGCAGCGCGTTAGACCGAGCGGCTAGCCTGGCGGGCAAACCATTTGAACATGCAGTTCAAATTCCAGGATCATACGCTTCTAGAAGTGTCAACCAAAATATTGTTTCCTCATATGTATATCACGCCACAACGAGGGAAGCAATCTTATTCATAATAAAATAAGAGAAATCAGAGCTTACACGAAAAGATTTAAGTGTTCGTTCTCCCTACGAACTCTTCGAGAGTTGAACGGTAGACAAATAGCTTGAAGGCTGCTCGATGAACCCTCTGCCAGCCACAAAATTGTGAATTATAGAGTTATCACGTAGATGTAGAAGAAGTGGGGTGAGATTCGATCTCACACAGATACTTATTATCAGTCGCTATACCCGCTTACCATTTGCGACTGGAACAGGAAAGTCACGAGATGTGATATTGGTATATAAGCACCCTCCCCGTGCACCATAGGCTGAGTTAAGAATATAGATAAGGATGTAGATGTAGATGTACCTTCATCTTTGAACAAGACGAGGAAGTCTTGGCGTTTGACCAGCGAGAACGCTGGATCTCATGGATTTTTTCTTGTGGGGTTACATAAAATCTCAGGAGAAACTGAACTGATTGCTAGGCTTCTGTTTGTCTTATTGTACATAAGACAACAGAGATATCTGGTAGAGAGCAGCAGAAGTTTATGAGAAATCGTAGTGCTGGCAATGAAACTAGTGTTCGTCACTTTAAACAATTACTATGAGCTTAACCCTGTCAGACCCTCTGGCTAGAATTGTGTACATTAACTTTTATTGTGTCTTAGCCGCAGCAGAAATATTTTTTTCCAATGGAAACCAGAGGTACACAATTGTGAATGTTCAACCTTTTCATCATGAGCAAGTTCTGCCAACTGTTGGTCATCATTACGGAAATATCAGCAAGTCAATGTTGCAGTACGCAGGAGCTTGCGACCATCAGAATACATGGATAGGGTTGGTTTGCTATATTCCACTGTATAACTGAACATTATTATTGTTATTTTACATGGTAATTATAATGATCATTTTACTATTTGTTACAACAGAGCATATTGCATGATTAGTTATTTTCGTCCATAAAATGAAACCAAGTGTACAAATTATGTTTTGAAAACGGCTACATATTTTAGTATAAATACTGCTTCTAAAATCACTGAAAAATCACCTAAGAGCATTACATCACAACTAAAAATTTTCCTTTCTCCAGAAAAATGCCGGTCTGAAAGGGTTAAGTTATTGCTATAAACTGTATGTTGTTTACATCAATAAAGAAACATTGATTCCCAATCAGAAAATAATTTAGGGCGTCCTATCGTCAACGTTACTCTGACCCTTGAAATTTGGATCGCACTGTATTTGACAGAGCAACAAAAGCCGTAGCAACGCCCTTGTTATTTCATTCCAATGATGGACCCTTACAGAAGAGCAAAGTGCTGACTTGACTGTGACCTTTGTTGATACGTCATCATCGGCTTTCTCTGGAAGATGATAAACGGAAATGTGATTAGCGCCTGACACGATGGGAACTAACGAGCCCGCCCGGTGACTGGCAGAACACGCCGGCGGCCAGAACGCGTAATTGGCCGCGGGTATCGATCGGCGATACGGTCCCTCCCCCCTCCCCCCCTCCCAACCCCCTCTGCCATCGCCCTGTTGCTGCCGATTCCCTTGTGACATGCGTACATGCACTTGTTGATCTCTATGGCCTCCATGACACGATTCGCTGATGTTTTGACAGTTGTATTTTCAATAAAAATCTAATACTGTAATATATTTTTAATTGTTTTACAGAAATATGATGGACGTTGAGTAAGTAAGGCAATGTATTTCTTTTTTTCTGAAAACAGGTTGGTTTTATTCAGGATTCCAATACACAATATTACTCCACACTCTTATGGCTACAAAATCCTATTGCTCAACAGAATCTCCGATCAGTGCGATAGCCTTACGCCATCTTCCTGGGAGGGCCTGTATTTCTACGTTGTACCACTATACTGGTCGGCATTGGAGCCAACGTCTTGCTGCAGCAACAGCCTTCCCATCGTCCAAGTACTGCTTCCCTCTGAGTGCACCATTCATTGAGCCAAGGTGGGAAGGTACAAGATCCAGGATGTAGGGTGGATGAACAAGAACAGTCCAATGAAGTGTTGGAGTTCCTCTCGGCTGCGCAGGCTTGTGTGAGGCCTTGCGGAGTCATAGCGAAGGAGACGTTGGTTTTCATTTTTGTGACGACGAAGACGCTGACGTCGTTTCTTAAATTTCATGATGGTAGTACAATATACTTCGGAGTTGTTCGTTGCACCATGAGGAGGACATCGAACAGAATACCCCGTTCAGAGCCTCAAAATGTCGCCGTGACTTATGCGGCTGAAAAAGCCCCTTTGAATCTCTACTTCGGAGGAGAGATGGTGTGGCTCCACTCCGTGGATTGCCGTTTTGTTCCTGGTTCGAAGTAATGAACCCATGTTTCATTGGCTGTGTCGTTGTCCGACATAAACTTATCACGATCAGCTTCATAACACGCAAGCGATTCCGCACAGATGGTCCTTCGTTACTCTTTATGGTCTTAGTTAGGATGCGAGGAACCCATCTTTGAGTGCTCTAATTAGTGCACGGGTGTGTCAGCACAACCAGCAGAGACGTCCAGTTGAACAACGAGGTGCTTCATTGTGGTCTGACGATAACCTCGAGTGAGAGTGTCCGCACGTTCCAGCATTGCTGGAGTCACAATGTGTGGCCGGCTGGCACGCAGGGGATCTGACAGGTTTGCGCGACCTTGTTGCGATGATGACAGACACCTCGCCCATCGACTCACCACCGAGCGAGGTGGCGCAGTGGTTAGACACTGGACTCGCATTCGGGAGGACGACGGTTCAATCCCGCGTCCGGCCATCCTGATTTAGGTTTTCCGTGATTTCCCTAAATCGTTTCAGGCAAATGCCGGGATGGTTCCTTTGAAAGGGCACGGCCGATTTCCTTCCCAATCCTTCCCTAGCCCGAGCTTGCGCTCCGTCTCTAATGACCTCGTTGTCGACGGGCCGTTAAACACCAACCACCACCACAGATGCCATTTCAAAAGTTACGTATAGCGCCACTCCCTATCGGTACTTCATAAAACTATAGGAACCGAAGAGGCAATATTCCACGATGCCCCACAACGAATTACGCATGTTTCAACCGAAACTGTGGGATAAAAAGAATTTTTGCTTTACTTATTGGACACCCCTCGTATTCACCACGGAAACTTCATAACAGCTGCTCGTGTGATTGTAACAATTACGCGGCGTTTGCAGTGGCTCTCCTCTCACGACCAGGAAGGAGCGTGTCGCGCTGCCTCTCTGGCGAAGGAAACCGTGACCTGGGGACGGCAGAGGACTGGTGGGCGGGGGCGCAGGGGGCGGCCGCGCAGTGATCGGAGGCGGCGCTGTTTCGCTGTTTCTCGGAAGCGGCCGGCCGGGGCCTGCGCCGGCCTGGGAGGCGGCAGAGGCCCGGCAACTGGCAGCCGGCCCGCCCCCGGTTCAAGGCCGCCGCAATCGATGTATCGACCTGGCCGCTGCCGCTGCCACCGCCACCGCCCCGCCACTCCTCGGGGGTGGTGGGCGTGGCATCGCTGGTGGCTGGCTGGCGACTAGACGCTCGGTACACAAACACCTCCCGTCTGAAATTACAGCCTCCCTGTTTATCACACACCGCCTGTCCGACAATATGCTCAGCAACACCCTACCTACTCACTCTCTCCTGGCAGCGTACAGAAGCCAGGTGCCACGTGTCGACCGCTGACAGAAGCTTATCGTGGGATTATCCGAAGTACTTCGTAACGACAAAGTAAATTTCAGGCACCCACACCCAGTTTATTTTTATTTAACTTCTTTCTCAATCTACGAGGGGGGGGGGGGCTGAAGAGTAATGCCTCCGAATTCTTAAAGCTTTTAAAATAAAACAATCGTTATTAACGCTCTACATATTTATTCTTCCTACTTACTTATTTATTTCTCAGCATTGTTACCCTGGCGAGGAACGCATTTCTGTCAACGAGAGTCCAATTTGTTCATAGCGTCACCGCAGAATGTTTGACTTTGTTGATAGAGCCTCAGCGTCACCTCTGCTTGCACAACTTCATCACTAACGCAGAACGGACGGGGTCAAGTCGGGTCTGTATGGAGGATGATCGATGACAGTGAACTCAAGGCGTCGGACAGCTGCAGATGTAGCACCGCTCGTGTGTCGTCTGTCATTGTCATGTGTAAGGAGAGGATGCTGCATGCGTGGACGAACTTTTCGAATTCGAAACTCGCTTACACAACGATGCATCTCATGCACCGATATAGTTACACACCATCGTGTTATGTGCTGCTATTCGGAGCTCTCTACCGGCAGACGGCTGCAAATATCTAGACATGAAGAATGAAAATGCGGACTGATATCAACGTTTGTTTTGCTTAAAATCTGAGGAATTCACAAATAAAGAATTCGAATGCGCTACTCTTCAGAGTGCTCTCATGTTATATGATGGGTGTTCAGTAAGTACTGCAAAATATTTTTTTCTCGGCGAATTACGGTTGAGGAAAAAAACGCTAAAATTTGTTGCGGAACATCGTGGAATATTCCTGCTTCAGCTTCTAGTGTTCCATGAGGTTCCGGTGGGTGGCGGTGCTATACGTAGCCTTAAAAAAAATGGCTCTGAGCACTATGGGACTTAACATCTGCGGTCATCAGTCCCCTAGAACTTAGAACTACTTAAACCTAACTAACCTAAGGACATCACACACATCCATGACCGAGGCAGTATTCGAACCTGCGTCCGTAGCGGTCGCGCGGTTCCAGACTGAATCGCCTAGAATCGCTCGGCCACACCGGCCGGCTCATAGTCTTCAAAATGGCTTCTGCAACGGAGGTACGTTCCAAGCAGAGAGCTCTCGAGTTTCTTTTGGCGATAACCAGAGGATCGAAGAAATTCATATGCGCTTGCAGAATGTTTACAAAGACTTGGCAATGAACAAAAGCACGGTGAGTCATTGGCCGAAGCGTCTGTCACCGTCGCAACAAGGGAGCGCAAACCCGTCCGAGCCTCCCACGTACCGGCCGGCCGCACGCAGCTGCGACTCCAGCAATGTTGAAACGTGCGGACACTCTCTTTTGAGGTGATCAACTGGCTGCGGTCAAACACCTCGTTGCTCAAACGGACGTTTCTGTTGGTAGTGCTGACGCACCCGTCCACCAGTGGCGGTACTCAAATATGTGTTCCCGCAGGGTTTCTCGCCGCCGACAGAAGACTATAAGAAGCAACGAAGTACCATCTGTGAGGAACTGTTTGCGTTTTACGAGGCTGATCGTGACAATATTTTGTCGAGGGTCGTCGCAGGTGGTAAAACATGCGTTCATCACTTCGAACCGGAAACAAAATGGCAATCCATGGAGTGGCGGCAGCCCTCCTCTTCATCTCAGCTGGTGCAGGCATGGCGACGGTTTTATAGGACTCCGAAGGCGTTATTCAGTTTGATGTTCTCCTTCGCGGTGCAACGAACAACTCTGAAGTGTACTGTGCTACCCACAGTACACTGAAGAAACATCCTCAGCGTGTTCGAAAAAAATGCAGACGAACTTATTCTCCCTGACAACGAAAGGTCTCAGACAAGTCTGCGCACCCAGAGGAACTCACAAAACTTTGTTGGACTGTTCTCCCTCATCCACCCCACATCCCGGATCTCGCACCTTCAGACTTCCATCTGTTTTGCCCAATGAAGGGTTCACTCAACGGGAAGCAGTACGTGGATGACGGGGAGGTTACTGATGCAGCAAGCCGTAGGCTCCGACGCCGATCAGGAGAGTGGTACAATGTGGGAATACACGCCCTCCTAATAAGATGGCGTAAGGCCGTAGCATTGAATGTAGATAATGTTGAAAAATAAGATTTTGTAGTCAAAACAGTGGGGAATAGTGTGGTGTACTGAAAACCTGCATAAAACCATCCAGCTTTCAGAAAAAAATTGTGATGCATTACTTATTGAACATCCCTTGTATAACCTACTTTGAAACATCTCTGTATATATACTATGCGTCAATCCACAGGGTGGTTATAATCGAAATATCGATACTTGAGAGGACGCACGTGAAAATGGAGTGATCGTAGGACAGTGAAACGTTGTAGAAATATTTGTGAGGACATGCAAAGAGAAATAACCATCTGCATATACGACAGCCTGGAAGAGCGGTATAGATAGCATTTCAAAGCAATTTTTCGAACGGTGGTCCATGGAATGTTACGCTGTCGTGACACAGATGGTGCATTGCTTGAATATCGCACAAAGTGCCCAGTATTCTGAACCACGCCAACAGTAGCTTCTTCAGCACTATGTGGCGTAACTGGGCGTTGACTTTTCCCAGGAACAATTCCATATCACCAGTTAATTCGAACTACCGTATCATGTTCTTGATCCGGGTGCAAAAAGAGCACGTCTGTGTATTCCAGTAACGCGTCAGCATTCTGGAAGAGCAGTAGTGTGCATTGTGTATGTGCATTGTACCGGGGACCTAGAAACGACGGAGAGGTTTCGTCCCGTCGTAGCCCTCAGTGGTTCACAACCCCACAACAGGCCACAGCACTTCACCCGCCCCACCGCCGCCCCACACGGAAATTAGAGTTATTGTGCGGTTCGGCCCCGAGCCCCCCCCCCCCTCCCCCCACCGGAACGTATCACATCAGACGAGTCTGTATCCCAAATGTTTGCGTGCTAGAGTAATTGTGGTGTACGTGTGCGTGGAGACCATGTTTGCGCAGCAATCGTCGACGTAGTGTAACTGAGGCGGGATAAGGGAAGATGGTTAAAATGGCTCTGAGCACTACGGGACTTAACATCCGAGGTCATCAGTCCCCTAGAACTTAGAACTACTTAAACCTTACTAACCTAAGGACATCACACACATCCATGCCCGAGGCAGGATTCGAACCTGCGACCGTAGAAGTCGAGCGGTTCCGGACTGAAGCGCCTAGAACCGCTCGGCCACCGTGGACGGCTAATAAGGGAAGAGCAGTAGCACTATTGCTGCTGTTTCAATAAAACAGCTTTGCAAGTAAGGCCCTGCTTATCTTTTCCAGGCCCATGTTGACTGTCTGCAGCTGTAATGAACAATGATTCCTGTGTTTCAACCCTACATTCACCGTACCAGTACCGCCGCCTAACGACAAGTCGTGACACTAACACTGCTCAACGCAGTGCACAATGTCAACATCATTCCTATAGAGTTTCGTACCCATACGGTAAATTGTTTTTCGTTTACACTGGCTCAAGTAGACAAAGTTTAATTTTAACGAATCTGTATTATAAAAGATACAGCCAAAGGTATTTAGATTTTCGATTGTCTGCGTGAAACTAATTTATTTTTTGTTGTTTTTCAGTGATGCATTTACTGTTAATTTGTTAGTTCGCAGCATGTGGGTTAGAAGTCAGCGGTGGTCCTCCAGATCGCGGGATCCAGATTCGATTCCTGGCCGGGTGAAGATTTTCTTCAGTCTGGGGCTGGGTACTATTGCTCTCGTAATCATTTCCTCTTACCATCATCACAAAGACCGGCAAGTCCCCGACGTGCCGTCGAAGAGACAGTTCACCGAACGACCACAGACGGGCTCCACCGGCCAATAATGCCATTCAGTAATTTCATTGTATTATATTGTTAAAGATTTAAAAAAATATGGAGATTGTTGTCACTTGACCAGACAGCCAAGTCACTATGAGAGGAAGCCGAAAGGCACGCGTTAAGCTCACGCAGATTGGCGTGAGGTCTGGAACAGTTAAAGGAATTAATAGTAGCAAATAAAGTACGCAGTTGATATAATACTTAACTTTAATCCACAATTGCAGAACATCTCTCTTGACGGTACATGTTATAACCACAATATAAAATAATATCAAATACTATGGCGCCTTGCTAGGTCGTAGCAAATGACGTAGCTGAAGGCTATGCTAACTATCGTCTCGGCAAATGAGAGCGTAGTTGTCAGTGATCCATCTCTGGCCAAGTCGGCTGTACAACTGGGCGAGTGCTAGTAAGTCTCTCTAGACCTGCCGTGTGGTGGCGCTAGGTCTGCAATCACTGACAGTGGCGACACGCGGGTCCGACGTATACTAGCGGACCGCGGCCGATTTAAAGGCTACCACCTAGCAAGTGTGGTGTCTGGCGGTGACACCACAGAGATAGTAGAATGTATGGCATGAAAGACCGTTTTTGCTTGTAAACATTTTGTTAATACTGGAAAGAGAACTATAATAGTAGACGAAAGACGTTTGTCGTTGAGCAGCCTAACAAACTGTCGGTCAGTGACTGGTGGTGTCAGCCAAATATTTCAGCAAGCCCGGAGTGGAGCAGAGAGAATCCTAACTCACTAGGTTTATGTATGGAGGAAGTCATTTTTTAAATTGTTTTCATTTTCCATTCCAAGGCGTTGAGCGAGCTGTTTCGAGATCCGGACCATAAATGGATCGCGATTCTTTTCAGCCAGTTATCAGGAAAGATGATACCGAGGTAGGCGGAGGATCCCAACTGGGAATACAACGGAGGGGTTTACCAGTTCTAGCATTCGTATTACAACCAAGGGACGCCCCCGAAAACCGTATTCGGAGGTAGGGGACTGGAACCACATTAATTTATTCCTGGGACATCGTCCTTCGTTTAGAACGTTTTCCCCAGCCAAAACTTAAAATTTTGTGTATGTTAAGTGTATATATGTTGTAAGTGTAAGTATGTGTCATTGAACTGAGTTGTGTGTCGTTCTGCGTTATATCTGAGGAAGCAGTTTAGTGCCATGTAGTATTAGCCACAAAATTATAATGGAGACGCTGCGAGAGAGAAGAAGATGACAGTCCACCATTAAAATTACGAGAACGCGTTCGCCCAACAACACTGATGTTTTCATATTAAACTGTTGTGAGTGATTTCAGAGTTTTAGTGACTATTTTTCCTATCGTGATAAAATTATATTTGTTTAAAATACTAAAACAGTGACTGAAAGAATCAGTTATTAATTGACATGAAATGGTAATTTTAATTAATGTTATTTTAACTTCATTAACGCAATTTGGCATTAAAGCTGATTTACTTTCGCTTCATTAAATAATTTGGATGACGTATTGGTAAGTGAACACAGTGATTTCACAGTATTTCATTAGCTCCTCAGTATTTCCGACAGTACGTTGTTTAAAATCTGCGATATTATTTTTGTTCATACTTAATAATAACAACGTAGGCTGTGTGAGAGTGTGTGTGGATATTTTTCAATGTCTTTGTTAAGACATTTGTTACATAAATGCAATGCCGAAAATTCTTACCAGAGACCACTGACGACACCTTCCTCAATATTTATTGTATTATAGGATGTATTGAATTATTTCATTTTAAAAATACATCCAATGTAAGATTCCTGCAACATTTTAAATAAAGATTAGCTATGAAAGTAAGTTCGGATATGCCCTTAATTAAGAAACATGCCCCATTGAATACGACCTTATTGCCCATCAATCGCCGGCCGAAGTGGCCGTGCGGTTAAAGGCGCTGCAGTCTGGAACCGCAAGACCGCTACGGTCGCAGGTTCGAATCCTGCCTCGGACATGGATGTTTGTGATGTCCTTAGGTTAGTTAGGTTTAACTAGTTCTAAGTTCTAGGGGACTAATGACCTCAGCAGTTGAGTCCCATAGTGCTCAGAGCCATTTGCCCATCAATCATTTTATAACGAAGTCTGACCGAAAAGTGTTTTCAGAAAATTATGTAGACAGCGAATACTTACTTCTCTGCGTAACGATTTACAGTGAACATAGGGAAATTAAATCGAATTTAAGTGAACATGGACAATCGCACTAAATCGGTCACCAGCCACGAGGACGCGTAAAGTACGAGGGTGAGTCAAATGAAAACCTTAAATTTCTAATAACAAATCGAAATTTCGCTTTCTTATCCTGTGTAAGTTGGAAAGCGTGCTACAAACAGCATGCAGAATGGCCTGTAGGTGGCAGCATAGTGCAGATGTACACTTATTTCCCTTATAACCCGGCGCGGTGCAGTGCAGTGAGTATGTGCACCCAGTCTGTTCCAATAACTCACACGTACAAGGTATCAAATAAGCACATTTCCGATAGAACAAAGCACTGCGTCTCTAGCAACTGTGCCAATACCAACAATTACCTCTTCTGCTGAACAGCACGCAGAAAAAATTAAGATATAATATACGTAATGATTACTGCTCTTTTTCCCACTAACTATAATAAGAAACCCATAAGCATTTTACTATTTGCTGAAAACAGGTAGTAAGTTTCACATTAAGTTATCTTATTCCAACTGCTGAATGCAAGTCGGCGTAATCTGATTAATCAGGAAAATGAGAAGCAAGGGAAATGAGTTGAAAGTATATTTGAATGTAAATCCATAAACTGACTTCCAGAGATTATGAGATTATTTCAGTCACATTACTGTTTGTAATATAGCCCCTCTCAGAAAACACATAGCAGACAGAGTTCCAACACGTAAACAAATCAAAGTATACTCCTTACAAGTCGCAAATCATTGACAAAGGTCCATTGATAGGGAGTGTGACAAAACTGACCGTACTACCATTCGGATGAATTAATAGCAAACAGATTCTGTAGCGAGCCTCGAAACATATCCTCCTCACAAAGACACAAAGACCGAATCTCCACATGTGACGCATGCTTCCAACACATTGAAGTTACAGTAAATGCGAATCAAGAAAATAGTTACGTACGCTGGGAATGAATAGCAAAACTGAAATCCGAATGTAATCTTCTTGCACACAGCCGAGATATATATCACCCACGACATCAACGCACAGCAAAACAACAACCAGCAGCATCAGTCTCTAACACACGATCTGCCTCCAGCACGGCAGAAAATAACTCGTGCCTTCTTCAAACTCCTGCCCCAACACTCTCAGCAAGGCGGGCTGTGAGTTGATCGGTCGCCACAACTGGAAGTCAAAGAACACTTTCTGAATACTTCATACACTGATCCAAAGGTAACTAATTTCTCAGAATCGCGTGGGGGCGATACCACAGACTCACGCTGTACGTTGTTTTGAGCCAAGGTGAGCGGAGGGGAAGGTCAGCCGTCGTTTTAAGTAGCCCAAAACATTATCAGACTACTGTTTACGAGTGCTTCTTGTTCATTATTTCTGTCAAGTGCGATCAAGAGCTGTTTCAAATACTAAAAATTATAGAGCTTATATGAATAACTTGGTGTCAGGAAGGCAATTGCGAACATTTTTCTGATCTTGAATGCGTATTTGCTCTAGTAATACGATACAGAGTGACGTCACGGGGAAATATCACCGCGGTGAACTATGGGGGTACGAATGCGGTGCCGCGCATGGTAGCCTCGCGGTCTAAGGTGCGCGGTTCCCCCCGTCGGAGGTTCGAGTCCTCCTTCGGGCACGGGTGTGTGTGTTGTCCATAGCGTGAGTTAGGTTAACTTAGATTAAGGAGTGTAAAAGCTTAGGGGCCGATGACCTAAGCAGTTTGGTCCCATACGATCTTAGCATAAATTTACAAATTTTTATGAATGCGGTGATCCTAAGGATTTGAGTTACTTAAGATGGCGGACATCTGCTTCAAGTTTGTGACGTAATGTCCCCTCCCCTCTTTTTATACCTCCACAGCATGCACCCAGTGAGCTCAACACTAAAGTTTAGTATTGAGCTCACTGGATGCTCCACAGATATACATTACTAGACTGGCAAAGGTGCATCTTTTACTGAAGCCTGACGCTTGGTGAAGTAAGATGGCGATTTTTTGAAAGGAAATTACGTTTTAAGCTTTACGATGTGGCCTGAACAAGTTCTGAAGTTGAGCAAATATTTGAGTTCCATTTGAGTTTAACTCATATGTTGTACAATCGTTATATGAGAAGAACATCAAGTTATACATTCGCCCTTTTAAAGCAGACTGCTGTTTTCGTAAGAACACTCAAATGAATAAAGACACTTTTTATCGACGACAAATAGCACGTTCTACCTATAGGGGCACTTCCATAACGAGCATACTATTCGGAAAAAAGCCAAAGTTGATCAAAACTGGTTAAAAAAACATCATTAAGCTATGTTTGTTAACACTAGATTTATGGAACAAATCACTGACCGTATTTCAGAGAAGACAAACTGTACTGCAATTATTTAGGATTACATACAGTATAAAAGCAAAAAGACGTAAGATGTTTCTAGTTATGCTTCCATTGAGACATATTCTGTTCCTTGTAGCTTCCGTCTTCTGTACGAAAAATTACAGCCAAACATGACGTATGTATTAACCATTTTGTCAAAGCTCTGAGATTAACGTGGTTATATCATTTTTATTCCAATTTCATACGATAGTTTTATCAGTACACAAACAGCTGTTTACACGTCCCTTGCGCTCGCCGCCATATTTCGATTCTAAAGCGCTGGCTTCACTGTCACCAATGGTACTATATACGACATAAACCGTAGATAACAGACTGCGCATGAAGTCATTTTACTGAAACTAATACCTAAGTCACGTAAGTCGGGGCACGAAGCCAAGCACGTCACTACACATTCAAAGAGCACAATTTATGGCATTTTTGTTACAGATCAAATGCTATATTTTTTACTAGATGCAAAAGTAAAGACCTTCACATATGCTGTGATTAGTCTTGTTTTGTATCCTATACATTAGGTAAAGTGACGAAAATCTCTGTTGTGGACGTGAACTGACGGCAGAGCGGTTCTAGGCGCTACAGTCTGGAACCGCACGACCACTACGGTCGCAGGTTCGAATCCCGCCTCGGGCATGGATGTGTGTGATGTCCTTAGGTTAGTTAGGTTTAAGTAGTTCTAAGTTCTAGGGGACTGATGACCTCAGAAGTTAAGTCCTATAGTGATCAGAGCCTTTTGAACCATTTGTACGTGAATTACTTTAAAATGCTTACAGAGGTATTTCCACAAGTTAAAAGTTTGGATGGATGTTGGTCCTTGGATCTAAAACTTGATGAATGACTAAGATTTTGAGACGACATATCGTTAATATCTAGCTCACTACACCAGTATAGTCTACGTTTTGTAACGTATTACGCTTCCTATCTTAATAACGTTTCCGATATCTGTACTGGATTAAGCAAAAGTCATAAAACGTACGTGCTTTTTTTTGTGTAAATACGAGTATCTGACGTTTTGCACATAAACGAATTTCCTTTCTTACAAAAGCTTACTAAAGCATTTCACACACATTCTTGTGGAATCGTTAGAAAACTAATGCTGCTTTCGAAATTGTTATTTTGTCTTCCACTCCTGTGGAAGCGGCGAACTACAAGAATTAAAAAAAAGAAAAGAACACGAGTATTCACTAAAGAGCTGTCATTCTGTCACTTGTTAAAAGAACTGTCAATATGTTTCAACTTCACCACATGTAAAAACGATAACCACTGCTTTATTACCAGGAATTTCGGAGAAACTAAGTTAACTGCACTACTTCATGTGTAAGAGTAGTAATACAGTTCTTTGAATTGTCAAAATCGGTGCTTGATCTCAACTATAAATCAGAGAAACTGTAACTGTCAACTCCACTTCACACAGCGCATAATGACAGGAACTCTGTTGTCTCCCCTGAGCTACGTGTCTTAGAGTTGGTTTCAAGCGTTAACACGGCAGAGATAGAGATATGCACGGTCATTGTTGTGTATGGTCTATGATACACGGTATTCACGTGGAGGCTAACAGAAGGGAAGCGTTATTACCGTGGAGGTAATAAGAGAAGGGAGACGGCGCTACAGACTTACGCTGTACTTTGTTTTGAAACCAGATTGGTCAGAGCGAGCCGCCATCTAAAATATCACAAAAAATCAGCAAACTGCTGTTTACGACTGCTTCTTGTTCATTATTTCTGCTTTGTGCATGCAACAGCTGTTTTAAATACTAAAAATTACGGTGCTTACATGAATAACTAGTGTCAGGAAGGCAATATCGAACGTTTTTCTGTTCATAAATGCGTTAACGAACACTATGTGATCAAAAGTATCCGGACACCCCCCAAAAATATACGTGCTTCATATTAGGTGCATTGTGCTGCCACCTACTGCCAGGTAATCCATATCAGTGACCTCAGTAGTCATTAGGCATCGTAAAGAGCAGAATGGGGCGCTCCGTGGAACTCACGGACTTCGAACGTGGTCAGGTGATTGTGTGTCACTTGTGTCGTACGTCTGTAACGAGATTTCCACACTCCTAAATATCCCTAGGTCCACTGTTTCCGTTGTGATAGTGAAGTGGAAACGTGAAGGGACACGTACAGCACAAAAGCATACAGGCTGACCTCGTCTGGTGGATGAGACCGCCAACAGTTGAAGGTCGTATTGTGTAATAGGCAGACATTTATCCAGACCATCACACAGGAATTCCAAACTGCATCAGGATCCACTGCAAGTACTATGACAGTTATGCAGGAGGCGAGAAAACTTAGATGTCATGGTCGAGCGGTTACTCGTAAGCTACACATCACGCCCGTAAATGCCAAACAACGCCTCACTTTGTGTAAGGAGAGTAAACATTGGGCAATTGAACAGTGAAAAAACATTGTGTGGAGTGACGAATCACGATACATAATATCGCGATCCGATGGCAGGGTTTGGGTATGGTAAATGCCCCATAAAATCATCTGCCAGCGTGTGTAGTGGCAACAATAAAATTCGGAGGTGGTGGTGTTATGGTGTGGTCGTGTTTTTCATGGAGTGGGCCTGTACCCCTGGTTGTTTTGCATGGCGCTATCACAGCACAGGCCTACATTGATGTTTTAAACACCTTCTTGCTTCCCACTGATGAAGAGCAATTGGGGGATGGCGACTGCATCTTTCAACACGATCAATCACCCGTTCATAATGCACAGCCTGTGGCGGAGTGGTTACACGACAGTAACATCCCTGTAATGGACTGGCCTGCACATAGTCCTGACCTGAGCCCTATAGAATACCTTTGGGATGTTTATAATGCCAACTTCGTGCCAGGTCTCAACGACCAACATCGATACCTCTCCTCAGTGCAACACTCCGTGAAGAACAGGCTGCCATTCCCGGAGAAACCTTCCAGCACATGATTGAACGTATGCCTGCGAGAGTGGAATCTGTCATCAAAGCTAAGGGTGGACCAACACCATATTGAATTCTAGAATTACCGATGGAGGACGCTACGAACTTGTAAGTCATTTTCAGCCAGATGTCCGGATACTTATGATCACATAGTGTATATTATTTTTTTGTTGGCATATTTCTATAACCAATAAGACAGGGAAGTGATGTGCAAAGTATGCTTTCGTAATCCACTTAATTCTACTTTTACTGTGTTTGTATTGTATTTATATCCATAGCAAACGAAGCTGGAACGCCGAACCAATGCGTGTTTGCTTTTTTGGCACTACTTCGTATTCATTACATTTTCAGCATTCAACTTGTGTGCACATCACGTTCACGTTTGCCAGCCCATAAACGTATGCAATGACAGAAGACGCAAGGCATGATACCGTATTTGTTCGTGTCAACAAAGTAAACGACTGTTGAAATGTCAAAGAAACAGAACAGCCTAGAGGTGTATCTCCACGCAGAATAGAGTTCTTGTTGACATTGTCACTACATTACGTTCACTATAGTTTACACATATTCTCACTTTGAAATCTTACCTATGATGCGTCGTTTTAGTGTGTAACCAATAATATTAATTTCCAGGGTAAAAAAAAAATAATTTTTAAGCCTGTTCCAACATTGTGAAATACTGTCAATGTGATTAAGTAATGGTCCCAACACCTAGACCCCATAAAATGGATACGTATGTAATACTTTTTTTTAGTAATGATAGCCTTACTTGTATGACACGTAGGCCTACCTTTCCAGCAGTAGCCTATTTGCTTATTTTCCCTGCATGTTTCTCGCCAATAACTTTGTCAGTTTTTCAGGAATAACCAAACATCACAAATGGAATGTATGTCTACTTTGATCATCTACTTCAATTTTTTGTTTTGAATTTCACTTTGAGATTTTCAAAGCACGTAAGTCTATATCATTCATCGTGATATACCAATAATACATTCCATGTATCATTTGCAAGATCGATCATAATGATGTGGAACGAGTCGTTTTATATTCAAATAATTTTTTGTAATTAGGCCTCCTTGCTGACCATTGATTAGAGTTTTGTTTTTTTAATTAAAGACAGAGAGATGTCAGTCAGTAATTCCTACTCATCACAATTCCCACATTACAATAACAGACAGTCTTCTGTGGAATAGGAAGAGTTCTCAAAGAAAAATGTTTTCAGTTTAGTTTCAAATTTTACCTTACTGTCTGTCAGGCATTTTATACCGGTGGGTAAGCGATAAAAACTTTTGAGCGGATAAGTGATCAAAACTTCTCGTTGCAGTATTGTGAACTCCTGTTTGTGCTACAGACTATCTTAATGTGGCGGTATGAATGTATTTTTTTCTTCTGATACTGTAATTATGTACATCATTGTTCCTGTTGAAGTGCAGCGTACTACTTACAACAAACTTCGTGAAGGAATAACTATATTGTGAAGCGAATAGAGCGATACTCACACGCCAAGTAGCGAGCAAGAACGATGAAAAAGTTGTTCACATAAGTTTTCGGCCAAAGCCTCCTTCAGAAAGGAAGCAAAGCACACGCACACATTCATACAATCATACACACAAAACTAACACACAAATGACCCCTTTCTCCTACTGTTCCTGCCAAAATCTTTTTTAAGGAGAGAGGAAATGTGAAAAATTAATAATTATCGGTGGGAGGAATTTAGGACATGAGACTCTGCATTAAAAATAAGCGTGGACGCGTAGCCGTGTGTTATGCACGGAGGAGACGGTTGATACGGTGTGGTTCAGATGTCGGAGCGTTTTCGGTTTGGAAGACAAGGAAAAACATAAGAACGAATAAAAGTAAACAGCGCAACCACAATTCATATATACGAAAGAAAATATTGCTTCAGCTGCTCCAATTGCGAATGAAAGGTGATTTCTGTAAACTTTATATTACAATGGGGTCGATTAGTACACCTGTAAACGACGCAAGCTGGTATTTTTGATGAAACAGCTACGTCTCCACACAATCAGAGTACCAGATGCTATTTGGGATACGAACACGAGTGTCAATAGATATTCCCAACGGTTGAAACGGGGGACGTCACAGTGGCGTCATGGCGTAAGTATCACCGTGGTGAACCATGGAGGTATAAATGTGGCGAACCTAATGTATTTGGGCTACATAAGATGGCGGACGTCGACTTCAAGTTTGTGACGTAATGACACCTCCCTTATTTTTTGTACCTTCACGCAGAATCGATACTAAATACATAATTACATCTCAGCAGTAAGCCTGCGGTAACTAGTACAGGAAATATTGATTGTAAAAATGGTAAATTAAATATCGAAAGTTGCACTTAAAAAGCAAATTTTTAACGTGAAAGTACAGTATTCGTAATTAACTTTTTTTGGTTTTTTGACATGACGTTGACTGTCTGATTATCCTATGGTCATTATTCTGTACTAGGAAAGATGTTTACGAAGCAAAACCCGACGACTGCGGTACCTTGTACAGTGTCCATCCTCGGTGAAATTGTTGTGGGTATGTGACCGCATCGTCATCTTGTTTATAAAATCCAACATTCTAGGCGAACTAGACCCTGAGGTTATACCTTAAGTTATTGTCAACTATGCTTAACTTATTTATCTTTCTGATATATAAATTACGGGGCCTTGTTTTGAATTACTCGTCCGACTTACTTGATTCCTTTGCCAACACTGGGTAGCGTGGTTCTGTATTGTAATGGTTCTTTATTTACTTGACCATTACGGCACTCCAACCCCAGTTCTCGATACCCGTAATATCGAACTACTTTTCTGCGAAGTAGCAGACATATTTTTGTGACAATATTCACATTTGGTTTTATTAATGTATAGGTACTCCGATGTATCGATATTACAGTTCAAAATGGTTCACATGGCTCTGAGCACTATGGGACTTAACATCTGTGGTCATCAGTCCCCTAGAACTTAGAACTACTTAAAAGAACTACTTAAACCTAACTAACCTAAGGACATCACACACATCCATGCCCGAGGCAGGATTCGAACCTGCGACAGTAGCAGTCGCGCGGTTCCGGACTGAGCGCCTAGAACCGCTAGACCACCGTGGCCGGCATACATTACAGTGATATGGTTCTTGTGTGTATGCATTTCTGTGAGACTGTCATAATCTTTGACTTACTTGTAACCATTTTGGCGCGAATGCGCACAGAGCAGTCTTTGTTTCACTTTGCAGAAGTTAAGTTGTTATCTCGCTTAGTAAAAGAACAGTCATGTCTTGTGTTTGGTTAAAGTGGAAATTAAATATATGAAGATAGATACAAAACTGTTTTCTTGATGATGTGACAATTAAGAAGAAGTATATGTGAATTTACAAGAAGTTTATTAAAAATGTGGATCGTGAACACCAAGTCAAAAATTATTTCTACCATGAAATTGTTCTGATCTGGGATTGTTTGGTCATTAAGAATTTCCTGAAAAACGCATTTGTTAGGTCTTCAAATATTGCTAAAATACAGATCTGGACCTTCTAGCACTCAAAGTGGAATCACCCTAGAATTAACAAGATGAGCCATAACGACTTCGACGAAATCTACGTGGGAATCCATTCAAGATAAGTGCCAAATTAATGACTTTTTTACAGTGACCTCATTATTTCTATTCTGACGATACCATCCATAGTCAATAACTTAGTTGTTGCCCGATAAAGCGAACATATGCTGCGTGAGCAACATTATTAATCTGATTTATAATCTACTTTGCAAATGGTGGTATTGTTAGAGTATGCTCTGTTTATCTGTTTACTATTCTGTCTTGTTGATTAGCCAAGTTTGTGCAAGTTTGGGGCTATTTTGTGTCGGCTCTAGTTAACTTATTTTGGATATTTTGTACTGAGCTAGAGTACCGCTGTTTTATTTTTCTTGTTATTCCTTCCAGCTTATATAGTCATTAGTGGTAGGACTGTAGGACTGACAACTGTTTTGTGCCCTTGTTGTTCTTATAAAGCTACATTTCTTTGAGGGGCAGGTATTTTACCATGTTGCTTTGTATTTCAGGTATTAAGTAATGTACATTTTTTGGATTGAGTGACTATCTCGATCCTTGTGTTTTAATTCAGTTCATGTTCAAAGATTTGCTGAGCTATGCTGTTAATATATGTCTTTGAAACTTATTAAGTGTTTACACCAGCCAACCCTCACTCATCTTCCTCGCCCCATGGTTTACTGCTGCCAAATAATAAAATATTCAAGTTTAATATCCTAATTTTTTTAAAAAAAGAAAGAAAAGGGTTTGCACAATAGCTTTCACATAATTGAGAATAGAGTGTTAAGTTACATTAAGCTCTGCCTCGTATAACAGTTTAAGTCATATGTTATGTTATGTTGTTTAGATCGTCTCATTCGTCTATTTTATTACTTTTATGGGTTATTTTTATGAAACGGCTGCATGTTTGATACTAGAATAAATCTGTAGACGTTAATTTGAATTAACGCCAAATACCGGCCATAGATTTTTTTTTAAAGGTAGACTGTCTCACTGAAGCGCCCTAGTCTCTGGTACAAGTGTAATTTTGAGCTAATAAGAAACAATATACCGATATTTTAAATGTATGTTTTCATTATATCCCGTACATGAATACATGAACTACAATAATACTTGTAGAGCTACTAGTTCTCATTTGTTCTGTTTGTTATCTGACAGGTTATGAGGATGGCTGTGTCCGAACGCGTTAAGGTGTACAATTTAAAAAAAAAAATAGATATAGCGATCAAGACGGGCAAGTATATTGACTGGTGACGATGGTCATGGACACGTACATGACTATTTAGAGATACAATTATTGTATTAGTTGCGATGGTATTCCATGTTGAACGGCAGGGGCACGTTGTGAAAGTTTGCTTGAACACGTACTGAAGGAGTTTTGGAGTTCAACAACCCTTCGATGTCAAAGCCTAAGGCTTTGCTTAAAGAACAGCATCCGTCTGAAGTATATGCATACAACGTTCTATGAACAAATGTCAAATTCGTGGTAGTTCTTCATATGTTTCAACGGTTAGTAAAGGTTCAGTAAAACAAAAACACTTAACAAATTTATATTAAGATGAGAAGCAAATGCTCCAGGCGTAATTCCCAGTACTGACCCTTCCATTTACACGCCTCGTCTCACAGAATATGTGTTGCATTTGTCCAGCGAGAGAACCCGAAAAACTTTACTAAAATTAAACGAGGAACCATCAAAGCGTTCGCCTTAATGATGCCATTGCATAGTGGAGCAGTTTCATCAAAGTCTCTCTGTTTGCGAGCAAACACAATCATAAACATTAGTTCGCGATGGTAATCGTGCACCACGGCGTCATAAACGGGCTGTATGATTACTGTTTACGTTCACATCCGTAACGGAAGAGATACAAGACATTCAAGGCTGGACTTTGACTAACATTTCATTTTATCGGCACAATCTGCACTGAGGTGAAAGGAACTGTGTAAGACATTACAGGTCTGAAAAGGCACACACACCCTTTGTAGCCTTTGATCTCGTTTGATTTCGTCGAATAGTATTGAACGGTTCCTAGTAGTCCTGTCTTGTATACCAGGGGAAAATGTGCGGTCGAACTACAGTCGAAAGGGGTCAGGTCACGTTCAGTGGGGTTACAGCCCCGCGATGTCTTTAGAGTAGTGTTGAAAAGCCCAGGGGCTGACAGCACTCGCAAACGTTGTGAACGTCGTCCTGTTGCTGACCGCACTGCGAACTGTCGTTTTCAACCGCGAAATGTGTGGGAATCAACGCCCCGGGAAAAAGATGGTCTTAATAACGGTGAAACAGGTGAAATGCTAGTAAGAAGAGACGTGACGAACTCCCCATTGTGAAAAACGTCAACGGTGGCGCTCACAGAATTGTAATGAAATTTGGAACCAATGTGGCCGTCTTTAACCTATCTTACAGCTCACACGAACTTATGAACCGTGTCCTTTTTCTGCATGTGTCAATACATTGCTGTTTGAAGCGACGCCAAACCTGAGGGTAACGTCGCAGGCCGCCAAGCTTTTGCACCATTACATAGGAAGTGTGGGGGCACCTTTGAGCCAAATTTCAAACTTATGCGTCGAAATGAGGAACGATAACAGGATTTCGAAAAAGTGATCCGTTAATTTTGTTGCACATTGTAGATAAAAGAAATCTAACGTTTTACAATAAAAGACAAAACATATAGCTACATGATATATAAAAGTTTGTGATTTAACTGTCGTTGTCTCAGGTGTATAAGTGTATTTCAAATGTCTTCGTAGATGGCACTTGAAGTGTACTCGTTGTTTGCCTCCAAATACAAGTTGCACTAGTCTAGCTCTTTGGAAGTGAATAACTAGTTACACTTCGTGTGAACCAATTAGTGATAAATGTGAAGATGGATAAATTCTACCAAAACCGTTAAAAACTCCTATTAAACCGTGACCTAGACTGTTTTGTACGGTGTAAATTATGTGCTTCGTTGGCGTAATCCGTAGTGTACAAAGCGGACTCAAGTTCTATATCACATACATCCAGGACAACTCGACATCCATCTCTATCCTCGGCTCTCGAGGGTGAATTAAGGGGTCCTGGACGCCACGAGGGCCAAAAAATGGAGTTCTTTATTTAATAAAGTTCTGTGATTCTTCCTGATTCCAAACATGTACGCTATATCTATAGTACCTCAACATTTTCGTGTTTAAATGCTCTTCTAGAGGAGACGCGGAGCGTATTGCCTAGCTGTCACACTAATGTCCAACATGGAACCTTGTCTAATGACTCGTTATTTAATTTCTGTGCCGCTGTTACCATAGCAACACATTTGTGTAATATCCTTGAAGAACATATCGACTGTATACTATGAGCAGTGATTTATTGCAATCGTCTTTCTGTCGATACAATTAGATTATTTGAGTTTACTGATGCTTTTGGCGTCCGTTCGTGTTGTAAACTTCTTATTATGACTGCGTGTTTCAACCTCTTTACATCGTAAAATGCCAAAAACAAAGAAGTTTAATTGAAGCCGTAAATTTTATTGTAATAAACACAAGCGTGTTGTCGGAAATCGCAAAAATGATGAACTTCTTACGTCACAGTGATGTGAGGTTAGGCCTAAAAGTTCACCGCGTAGGGCTTCAAAATGCGAACTGAATCATCTTACCGAAAATGAACAAGATGTTGGTGTTGTAAATAGTGAAAAAACGGTCAAATTTTAATTAGTAAAAAAAAATGGCTCTGAGCACTATGGGACTTAACTTCTGAGGTCATCAGTCGCCTAGAACTTAGAACTAATTAAACCTAACTAACCTAAGGACAACACACACATCCATGCCCGAGGCAAGATTCGAACCTGCGACCGTAGCGGTCGCTCAGCTCCAGACCGTAGCGCCTAGAACCGCACGACCACTGCGGCCGGCCTTTAATTAGTAATTTCCAGCGTTCAGAATAGTTTTTTTTTCATTTCACAAATGTAAATACAGCAATGGTGAAAAATTCCTTACGTCCAGTGAGGATACAAGTAAGAGGAGAGACCTATCCTGCAAAATTTTCGCGGAATGTCAGGTTGTAAAATAACGAAATGTACAATGACATCTCCTGTAACATCCACAAAATATAGTGAAGTGAATTTTCGCTTTCCTTATGCCATGAGGTGTATGGAAGGAAAGAAAAGCAGGCCAGATATTCTGTGCCGTGAGGATCTCCTACCACCACCTGTCAAATTTGGGAGGTATTATAAACATTTATACAACTCCATAACAGAAATTAGTGAAACATAAATGCAGACGGCAGTGAAAGAAGCTCTATATCTTCATCAATCCAATGATATTGTTGTTGAATTTGACGGTTCCTGGCAAAATAGAAGTCATTCATACATCGCTGAATGGAGTTGTCACAGCTACCTCTGTAGGTACAGGCATGGTGCTGGACTATGGATGTCTGACAAAATATTACCAAGTTTGTGCTAGTAAGGTAAATGAACACAAATGTGACAAAAATTTTGAAGGTTTCAGTGGTGGTATTGAAAGCAAGGGGGGTAGTCTACTTTTAGTAGGATAATTGTCAGATGTGGTGTGCGATAAATTCAGCACTTTGGTGAAGATGACTCTAAAGGTTTCAATATTATTGTGGCTACTAAACCATATAGTGAAACTGAACTAAAAAATGGGATGTAGAGAACATGTGAAGAAGAGAATGAGCGCAAGACTTCGGAAACTCTGCAGGGGCATGACAGGTGAAAAATCTCTATGATGGCAAATCAGCTGGTCGATAAGGCAGCCTCACCAAATCAGAAATAGAAAACCTCAAAGAATATTACGGTCTAACCATCAGGAGAAACAGCGAAAATGTCAGTGTGACGAGAAAAGCTACTGGGCAACTTTGTTTGACCGTGTATCCACAGATGAGCATCCACACTATGGCCTCTGCGGAAAAGGAAACATTTCATGGAGCAAGTATAACAGGTGTGAAGCAAATGGACAAAAACATACACATTTGCACCCCATGCCGGAAGCTGTTGGGGCAAAACTAAAGCCAACATCAATATATAAAAAGCTGTCAGATTCTAAACTGCTGTAAAAATGTTTATATGGCTAAACACAGATTCCGAATGAAAACTTTAATAGTTGCATTTGGGAACTCTTTTAAAAAACTGTTTTTGTTGATATTTCAGCTTCTCAAATTGGTGCGATGGACGCCACAATATGTTTCGATGACGGAGTAACAAGTAGATTAAAAACTATGAGCATTGCTACAAGTGGACAGGCAATGTTTCACTGAGGGTGAAAAAAAGCATGACAAAGGGGGCCAGAATAAGAAAGAAAGGAAAGAAAACTAAAGAAGAAGAAAAAGACGCTCATAATCAATACAATTATAAGTATAAAATGATATGCAAACATTTACTTTCAATTTCCCGTAATTAACGTTTTTGTGTACTTAGGTAACACTATCTCATCTAATATTAAATTTTGCATGAATAATAACAAAGTGCTTGTCTACGCAGTGAACCACATTATTCAACAATGTATTAAATATTTTCATATGTTTTAAATTATTAGGAGAAGAAATTTAACTCTAAAAAACATTGTTTTAAATACACAAAGCAACAGACTGGTAAATATTCCTCGTTCACCGTTTCAACAAGTTAATTATTAAACGAATGAAATTTGTTTTGTCATTTTATTTTCAGTAGCGTTGTTGCACAGTATATCTAAAATAAACATTACATGCAATACAGTACGTAGATAAAAATCAACATTCGCTCCACTATGTATTCCACAGATTTTTAATTTTTCCTTATAGATATTTCAAAATACTACTTATCTAATTAAAGTTTCATTCCAATATCTATAAAGTTTTTGAGTTATTAAATTTCAAAACACTAGTAAAAACTACAGACCATGACGTCCAGGTCCTCTTAAATAAAATATGCTGTATGTAAAAAAGAGTGCAGCCACCTGACAAAAATGAAGAAAATTAAAAAGAAAATCAAAACTGTGTGTTCACAATAATGCCGAAAAAGAAGTGTTAAATCCTCGATGAGTATTTGTGCTGACAGTGAGGATGTTTACAAGCCAAAAGAATTGTTACTTTGACATACTTCGATGCAGACGAGGTATCTTAGAGCAGCCAATAAATTCTCAGAAAAAGTAATTGCTTTTCTCATCAGTATCAGCTTTCTTAACTTAAATGGCACAAGGTCCAGTAGCAAGTGATAATTGAATAGTGTGAATCAAAACCCTAAGTTTCATTTTTTCATAAAACTCATTTTCAGTGCTTCTGTGTTGTTGGCACTCTCTCGCATACTAGACCTGTTCCAAGTGTCAAATCATAGAATAAATATTTGAAACATTCATTACTAGACACCGCATCGTCTTTGTGTCAAGGAACGCTTGGAAATGGATTTCCTAGTGCAGTGCAACAGGGTTTGCTCCATTTAGCGTGCGATGGTTTGAAGAGAAAACACACAAGTTTTATGTGAGTGGACGTATATGTTTCAGCTGCGACAGAGATTCTGCAGTTATAATGAAACGAAGAAATGTAAACAAAACCTTTTTTTCCGCGAGATTTACGAAAGATGGTCGAGTCAGCTAAAGCTATGAACCCATTGCACGCAATATTAATGCTTACAACTTTTCTTTGATTTTAAAGAAGGTGCTGATACTTTCTTGTCAATGCAGGCGTGTAAGATCTCTAAATGCTCTGTGATCAACGTGTCTCATACTCACCCATCTCTAAAAGCTACATAAAATTTGAAACAGAAGAATGGAAAATTGTCAATGTATTCAAAACAGACAGGACTATAGTAGTCGTATTCCATGTCGTACTTCGTCTGAAACACCACCGATGTTTACCAATTGCAATACGAAGTAGTTGTTGTTGTGGTCTTCAGTCCTGAGACTGGTTTGACGCAGCTCTCCACGCTAATCTATCACGTGCAAGCTTCTTCATCTCCCAGTACCTACTGCAACCTTTATTCTTCTGAATGTGCTTAGTGTATTCATCTCTTGGTCCCCCTCTACGATTTTTACCCTCCACGCTGCCCTCCAATACTAAACAGGTGATCCCTTGATGCCTCAGAACATGTCCTACCAACCGGTCCCTTCTTCTTGTCAAGTAGTGCCACAAACTCCTCTTCTCCCCAATTCTATTCAATACCTCCTCATTAGTTATGTGGTCTACCCATCTAATCTTCTGCATTCTTCTGTAGCACCGCATTTCGAAAGCTTCCATTCTCTTCTTCTCCAAACTACTTATCGTCCATGTTTCACTTCCATACAAGGTTACACTCCATACAAATACTTTCAGAAACGACTCCCTGACGCTTAAATCTATACTCGATGTTAACAAATTTCTCTTCTTCAGAAACGCATTCCTTGCCATTGCCAGTCTACATTTTATATCCTCTCTACTTCGACCATCGTCAGTTATTTTGCTCCCCAAATAGCAAAACTCCTTTACTACTTTAAGTGTCTCATTTCCTAATCTAATTCCCTCAGCATCACCCGATTTAATTTGACTACATTCCATTATCCTCGTTTTGCTTTTGTTGATGTTCATCTTATATCCGCATTTCAAGACACTGTCCACTCCGTTCAACTGCTCTTCCAAGTCCTTTGCTGTCTCTGTTGACGAAATTGTCGTTTCTTCGTCAAAATCACAGGGACTTCTACTGTAAGCTTAGCAACCTCCGATCGCAAGAATAGTGTTGTGTGAGAAATAGTAGTCAATACTAATATTTTATCTTGAATTAAATTGTGTTATTCTTTCACAAGGAAATAGCGGTTTGTTGCTTTATTTTAGGACACCAGTGTATTTTAAATATTGTACACTTTGCTGTCTTTCATCCGTAGTTCACAAAATGGACTCCGTGCTACTTCTCAGACACATCTGCATACGACTCCAGCTGCGCCGTCCGTGTTAGGTAGCACGCTTGTTGATGGCCACAGCCTCTCGGTCGACCACGCTCGCCGCGCCCATTTACGGAGCGGCCGAGGCTTTTAGCCGACGTGACCGCGGGATCCGCGAGAACATGACACAGCCGCAGACCTTACGCGCCCACGATACCCGGCGGCGTATTGTGCTGCTGGGAATGTGGGTCGGTGCGAAGGCTGCGCCGGCCGGCTATCTGTGGCTCACACCTGCCCACGCGCCCCGTGTTTGCGCGGCGAGGGGCGCGGGGCGTGCCGGCGCCTATTGTTAGCCACGCCGTGACGGCTCTGTCAGCTGTAGCGGCGACACCCACCGCCACCTGTCCCAGACCCGGAGGAAGCCACGGGCCACCGTGGGCCGCTGCCGGATTTCGGGGTCGCCGTTGCGTTCTGCTGGTTGCCTCACGCACGGAATACTGCCAACAATAATTATTACTGAAAATCCACCGAATTTCTCTAATACACTACTGCCCGTTAATATTGCTACACCAAGAAGAAATGCAGATCATAAACGGGTATTCATTGGACAAATATATTGTACTAGAACTGACATGTGATTACATTTTCACGCAATTTGGGTGTATAGATCCTGATAAATCAGTACCCAGAACAACCACCTCCGACGGTAATAACGGCCTTGTTACGCCTGGGCATTGAGTCAAACAGAGTTTGGATGGAGTGTACAGATACAGCTGCCCATGCAGCTTCAACACGATACCACAGTTCATCAAGAGTAGTGACTGGCGTATTGTGACGAGCCAGTTGCTCGGCTACCATTGACCAGACGTTTTCAGTTGGTGGGAGATCTGGAAAATGTGCTGGCCAGGGCAGCAGTCGAACATTTTATGTATCCAGAAAGGTCCGGACAGGACCTGCAACATGCGCTCGTGCATTATCCTGCTGAAATGTAGGGTTTCGCAGAATCGAATGAAGGGTAGAGCCACGGGTCGTAACACATCTGAAATGTAACGTCCACTGTTCAAAGTGCGGTCAATGCGAACAAGAGGTGACCGAGACGTGTAACCAATGGCACCCCATACCGTCACGCCGGGTGATACGCCAGTATGACGATGACGGATACACGCTTCCAATGTGCGTTCACCGCGATGTCGCCAATCAGGGATGCGACCATCATGGTGCTATAAACAGAACCTGGACTCATCCGAAAAAATGACGTTTTGCCATTCGTGCACCCAGGTTCGTCGCTGAGTACACCATCGCAGGCGCTCCTGTCTCTGATGCAGCGTCAAGGGTAACCGCAGCCATGGTCTCCGAGCTGATAGTCCATGCTGCTGCAAACGTCGTCGAACTGTTCGTGCAGATGGTTGTTGTCTTGCAAACGTCCCCATCTGTTGACTCAGGGATCGAGACGTAGCTGGACGATCCGTGACAGCCATGCGGATAAGATGCCTGTCATCTCGACTGCTAGTGATACGAGGCCGTTGGGATCCAGTACGGCGTTCCGTATTACGCTCCTGAACCCACCGATTCCATATTCTGCTAACAGTCATTGGATCTCAACCAACGCGAGAAGCAGTGTCCCGGTACGATAAACCGCAAGCGCGATAGGCTACAATCCGACCTTTATCAAATTCTGAAACTTGATGGTACGCATTTATCCTCCTTGCACGAGACATCACAACAACGTTTTACCAGGCAAAGCCGGTCAACTGCTGTTTGTGTATGAGAAATCAGTTGGAAACTTTCCTCATGTAAGCACGTAGTAGGTGTCGCCACCGGTGCCTAACTTCTGTGAATGCTCTGAAAAGCTAATCATTTGCATATCACAGCATCTTCTTCCTGTCGGTTAAATTTCGCGTCTGTAGCACATCTTTGGGGCGTAGCAATTTTAATGGCCAGTAGTGTGCAAGCAATTGATCAACAATTTTCGAAGGCAGTTTTATGTCCGGTACCGACCTTCTATTACTTCATCAACTGAAGACATAAAGTCCGTGATCACATTGGGACACTTTATTTTAAAGGTTCGTCTAGGTTACACAAATTTCTACATTTCACTATTACCGGTTTCAGCTACTGCCATCTTCAGCTTTATTAGAACCAAAATCAGTGGTGTAACAAACTAAGTTCAATTACTGAAACAAAATCCGTAACAGGCCTGGTGATACGTAAGAGAAATAAGAAATATTTACATGATCAACAGCCATGCATACCAACAGTACACACCATAAAATATTCTGATTTAGGTGTCAGTGTCAAATTATACATGTAGATACACAGTATGTGCTGGTGATGACCTGGATGTTTCTCGTATTAAATGACTGAGGCGAGCAGTGGGCACTATAGCTAGGCCACATGAGTAACCAGTATCGAAAATTTAATAGTTAAAATGCAGTATGCGTAGTCATTAATTAAAGATACTTCATATGGAAAAATTACGTCGGACTGTAAAACATATGCTGGCGTACAGTATGTGGAATTAGATCCATACTTAAAATCCACACAAAAGGTGCACATAGCAACAATGGGGATCTCGTAGCCTGGCGGCGAGGAGATTGAGCCTTCTTCTACAAGTTCAGCCGCAGGGAAACAAGAACTTCATGTAGAGAAGCCACGAGGCGTCGCCATTCAGATTCCACTGCGAATTTATTATCGACTTTTTAATTAATAGGCACTGTTTTGTTAATTACCTTTACACTAATGGATAGAGTTTAATTGTTCTGTCATGCTCGAAGGTTTCGATTTGTTGTTGTTGTTGTGGTCTTCAGTCCTGAGACTGGTTTGATGCAGCTCTCCATGCTACTCTATCCTGTGCAAGCTTCTTCATCTCCCAGTACCTACTGCAACCTACATCCTTCTGAATCTGCTTAGTGTATTCATCTCTTGGTCTCCCTCTACAATTTTTACCCTCCACGCTGCCCTCTAATGCTAAATTTGTGACCCTGGATGCCTCAAAACATGTCCTACCAACCGGTCCCTTCTTCTGGTCAAGTTGTGCCACAAACTTCTCTTCTCCCCAATCCTATTCAATACTTCCTCATTAGTTATGTGATCTACCCATCTAATCTTCAGCATTCTTCTGTAGCACCACATTTCAAAAGCATCTATTCTCTTCTTGTCCAAACTATTTACCGTCCATGTTTCACTTCCATACATGGCTGCACTCCATACGAATACTTTCAGAAATAACTTCCTGACACTTAAATCTATACTCGATGTTAACAAATTTCTCTTCTTCAGAAACGCTTTCCTTGCCATTGTCAGTCTACATTTTATATCCTCTCTACTTCGTCCATCATCAGTTATTTTGCTCCCCAAATAGCAAAACTCCTTTACTACTTTAAGTGTCTCATTTCCTAATCTAATACCCTCAGCATCACCCGACTTAACTCGACTACATTCCATTATCCTCGTTTTGCTTTTGTTGATGTTCATCTTATATCCTCCCTTCAAGACACCATCCATTCCGTTCAACTGCTCTTCCAAGTGCTTTGCTGCCTTTGACAGAATTACAATGTCATCGGCGAACCTCAAAGTTTTTATTTCTTCTCCATGGATTTTAATACCTACTCCAAATTTTTCTTTTGTTTCCTTTACTGCTTGCTCAATATAGAGATTGAATAACATCGGGGAGAGGCTACAACCCTGTCTTACTCCCTTCCCAACCACTGCTTCCCTTTCATGTCCCTCAACTCTTATAACTTCCATCTGGTTTCTGTACAAGTTGTAAATAGCCTTTCGCTCCCTGTATTTTACCCCTGCCACCTTTAGAATTTGAAAGAGAGTATTCCAGTTAACATTGTCAAAAGCTTTCTCTAAGTCTACAAATGCTAGAAACGTAGGTTTTCCTTTTCTTAATCTTTCTTCTAAGATAAGTTGTAAGATTAGTATTGCCTCACGTGTTCCAACATTTCTACGGAATCCAAACTGATCTTCCCCGAGGTCCGCTTCTACCAGTTTTTCCATTCGTCTGTAAAGAATTCGCGTTAGTACTTTGCAGCTGTGGCTTATTAAACTGATAGTTCGGTAATTTTCACATCTGTCAACACCTGCTTTCTTTGGGACTGGAATTATTATATTCTTCTTGAAGTCTGAGGGTATTTCGCCTGTTTCATACATCTTGCTCACCAGATGGTAGAGTTTTGTCAGGACTGGCTCTCCCAAGGCCGTCAGTAGTTCCAATGGAATGTTGTCTAATCCGGGGGCCTTGTTTCGACTCAGGTCCTTCAGTGCTCTGTCAAACTCTTCACGCAGTATCGTATCTCCCATTTCATCTTCATCTACATCCTCTTCCATTTCCATAATATTGTCCTCAAGTGCATCGCCCTTGTATAGACCCTCTATATACTCCTTCCACCTTTCTGCTTTCCCTTCTTTGCTTAGAACTGGGTTTCCATCTGAGCTCTTGATGTTCATACATGTGGTTCTCTTATCTCCAAAGGTCTCTTTAATTTTCCTGTAGGCAGTATCTATCTTACCCCTAGTGAGATAAGCCTCTACATCCTTACATTTGTCCTCTAGCCATCCCTGCTTAGCCATTTTGCACTTCCTGTCGATCTCATTTTTGAGACGTTTCTATTCCTTTTTGCCTGCTTCATTTACTGCATTTTTATATTTTCTCCTTTCATCAATTAAATTCAATATTTCTTCTGTTACCCAAGGATTTCTACTAACCCTCTTCTTTTTACCTACTTGATCGTCTGCTGCCTTCACTACATCATCCCTCAGAGCTACCCATTCTTCTTCTACTGTATTTCTTTCCCCCATTCCTTTCAATTGTTCCCTTATGCTCTCCCTGAAACTCTGTACAACCTCTGGTTCTTTCAGTTTATCCAGATCCCATCTCCTTAAATTCCCACCTTTTTGCAGTTTCTTCAGTTTTAATCTACAGGTCATTTCGATTTGTAAATGTGATTTTATTTTTAAACTTTTTATACTGGCTTTTACACAATTGTTTGTTTTACTTTGGCTCGCTAGGACCTTACCATTATTACTATCTCTGTGTTTTATGTGTATTTTAAGTATGGACCTAATTCCACATATTGTATGTCAGAAGCTCATTTTGTCATGTGAAGTAATTTTAATTAATGACTACACATACTGCATTTTAACTATTAAATTTGCAACACTGGATAGTCATGCAGCGTAGTTATATTGTCCTCTGTTGGCCTCAGTTATTTGTACAAATACCAGATGTAGCCAGGTCATCACCAGCACTTACTATGAACCTACGTGTATAATTCGACGTTAATTCCTACGTCAGACTATTTTATGGTATATATGGCTGCTATGCATGGCTGTTAATCATGTAAATATATTTTTTTTCCTTATGTATCACTGGCCTGTTTCAAATTTTGCTCCATCTCATTGAAATTAGTTGGTTACACGACCGTCTTTGTTTATAACAGATCTGAAGATGTCAGTAGCCGAAAACGGTAACACTGAAGTGTAAAAGTATGTGTGATCAAGACGGACCCGAAAAATAAATTTTCAGTAACTTCTTCTCCTTCTTTTTCTTTTTCAATTTTTCGAATCGCTATTGGCGACATATTCCTGAGAGATTCATAGACTGTGTAGTGATACTTAAAATTTATGATTTATTTTGCCGTCTCAGTCACAATTTATTTTTATTGTACGACTAGTTTTAGTCAGTGCTGATCGTCTTCGCATCTACCCAATCTGTCTAAAAGCTTTCAAGACTGGATTAATAAAAATATAATGGTTTTAATGATTCTAGTGCCCTACATATTCTACTTATTATGATCTGACGAAACTACAATCGTCCGTTCGTAACTGTGGGTTCTTTGATTGCTGTGCGAGATGGCTCATCGGTAATGCAACATGTGACACTTCAGTTCACTTTATTACAAGAATGATAAAAAGATTTACTTAAGTTCACGCAATCTATTTCCGCAGGACTGTGTCGATTATTTACAACTGTCTTTGAACAGTAAAGCATCGCTTGATGCCTAATAGTACAAATTCTTCTCCTGAAATACATGTTCAACATTCACAAAAGTACAGACTCGAAGAGCACTGGTGTCCTGGCCGCGCGGGGTAGCCGTGCGATCAGAGGCGCCTTGCCACGGTTCAAAAAATGGTTCAAGTGGCTCTGAGCACTATGGGACTTAACTTCTGAGGTCACCAGTCCCCTAGAACTTAGAAATACTTAAACCTAACTAGCCTAAGGACATCACACACATCCATGCCCGAGGCAAGATTGGAACCTGCGCCGTAGCGGTCGCGCGCTTCCAGACTGTAGCGTCTAGAACCGCTCGGCCACTCTGGCCAGCTTTCCACGGTTCGCGCGGCTGCCGCCGTCGGAGGTTCGAGTCCTCCCTTGGGCATGGGTGTGTGTGTTGTCCTTAGTGTAAGTTAGTTCAAGTTAGATTAAGTAGTGTGTAAGCCCAGAGGCCGATCACCTCAGCGGTTTCGTCCCATAGAAATTTCCAAATTACTGGTGTCCTAAGTAGATGATGCTGACTGCTTCATCGAAGGTCATGAGTGAGAACAGAGTGTGACCGTCCTCGGTTCTACTCGTACATCGATTTCCATGCAATGGCGCTGTGGTGGTGAGTGAGAGGGCACCTCCCATTGGTCGAGGATTGCAGCGGGACATCACTGATGCCTGTGGTACAGATGCGCGTTGCCGACTTTGGACGATACCACACTCCCACTCTTGAGTAAAACGCGCGAACGTTCATACAACTATGAGAAACTGGCAGAAAAGTCCTTCTTTGGAATGTTATTCAACTTGCGCTTCACACTCGCACCTTCTTCGGTCTTGCCGAACCATGGGAAATACGTCCTGCACTTTGTCGTTTTGTGCGAGGTTCGTATTAAAAACACTAAGTCTCATCACGCACAATAATTTTTTTTTCTAGAACAGAATTCTCCACGTTTTTCATTTCGGTCAAATCGTGGCAGGTGTCCATGCGTCGTTGTTTTTGCTCAGGCGTCAAGGTGTACACAAAGAACTCTGCACACATTTCGGGGCCGAACCGCACAATAACCCTGTGTTCGGTATTGGGGGGGGGGGGGGGGGGGGAGTGGACTGCCGTAGCCTCTTGTGGGGTTGTGTACCACTGAGAGCTATGGCGGGGACGAAGCCTCTCAGTCGTTTGTAGGTCCCCAGTTCAATACATACATACGTAAATACCTATGTCTGACAAACAGGCACGTGAACGATAAACACAGATGGCAGGGTTAGCGAGAGGACGTGTAGTTGGGCCCAAAGAAGCTGGGTTTTTTCGATTTATTGGTTACGGGCTCTGTCCATTCAGCCATCTCAAAAATAACATCGACGACGACGATTCGAAAGCAAGGGTCGTAAGATACTGTTCATTATGATGCATCCGTCTGATAACGAGGTTCTCGGTGTGCTCTGTAAAACACACATACTATATAAGGTGAAGTCAAAGTGTTAAATCCTTTCACAAATCACACAACGTGTTAATCAATCCTTCTGTTAAGTTTTACGGTAACTTTTAATCATAGTGTTTCATATCCTCTTGAAAAAAAAATATACGTTTTATTGGCGCATCGCATGAGTAAACTGCGATTGTACGTTCCAGGCAAATGACTATATCTGACCGCCATATGATGCTGTTTACAGACTTGGCTCTGCCCATCAATCTATCACGTAAAAAATTTCCTCGTCGTCAGTAGACCAGTCCAGTAAATAACAACTCTTCACTGTTTCATCCGAATAATTGCGGATCAATTAGAATCAAAATGTGCGGTGCAGAATGTGAAAGGCAAGTTTGTCGAAAATTGTGTAACATTTATGTGAACGCCTGACAAAATTAAGCAGGTCAGTACGCAAGCTCTTTAATTACCCACGACAGCATTTCCTGCATAACATTAAGTCTCGGCTTAAAGCTCTCTTTGTCTATTTAATCCGATAAAACCAGTGGCTACTACCCCTGCATCGCCATTAACGGGTTAACGTAAAGCAACAGTGATCACTGGGTTGTATATTATTGTTTACAGATCCATTTAAACTAAGGTAATTTTGGTTTGTGTACGCACTCTAGTCGTGCGTTATCGCTTTCGTATACATCCGCGCATATAGGTGATCAAAACAAAATGCCGTTTCCACTGAATCCCAACGATGTACAGGGATAATGGAATAATCAAACTGCATACTTTTTAGAAACAAAACCTCTGCTGAGTTAACGCAGGAACGACATATGACACTGTAATTTAATTTTCATTCTATATCTACATATACGAGTATAATCAGCAAGCAACCGAACGGTGCGTGGCGGAGGGTACCCTGTAACACTACTAGTCGCTTCCTTTCCTGTTCCACTCCCTGACAAAGCGATGGACAAACGACGGCGTACATGCCTCAGCATGAGCCCTAATTTCTCGTATTTATCTTCGGAGTTCTCGCACGAAATGTGGAAGAGGATGTTAAGCATTTGTTATAAAATGAAGAACTGGAAGCCAAAGAAGAAGAAGAAGAAGAAGAAGAAGAATTCTCCGTGGGTTTAGTAATTAGAATTATTAGGAAGGAGATAGAAGTTAGGATAGAAGCACCAGTTTGCACGAAGTATAATGTATCCAAGTGTGAGGAGAAGAAAATGGGATGTCAACTAAAATATTCAGGAAAAGACAGATGATTTGAGTAATTTTAACACATCCTATAAAGGTGATTTGCTGGAAGCCTTATGTATACATGCAGAGTTATTTTCCAGTAAACTTGCGGTTAGGAAAGGAGATCAATGCCAAATTAATGAAATTATGTCCAGTACTGCTCGAAGAGAAGCTGTAGGAAAGGATAGTAAGCGTATGGTAGAGAATGACTTTATCAAGAGATCAGACAGTGGATATTGCAATCCAATACACGTCGTAATCAAAAACGAAGGCTCAGTCAGACTTGTTTTGGATGTATGAGCAATCAATAGTGTACTCTGCCTTAGTGAGATCAGCCAGAAATAAGAGAAGAGCTTTTGCAGAAATTTTATGTCACTTGCTATCTTAGCCTAATTTGGATACGATAAATAGGTTTTGGCAGTTGTGGCTGGAGGAAAAAAGCCGAAAATTCGTCGTATTTATACAACGGACGTTGCAGTCACGTCAAGCGGATACCATTCACTTTAAACATTTCATTTAAACCATTTGTTCAAGCTCTGGACACCATTCCAGGAGAGAAAATTTTTGCAGAATGTAATAGTCTTTGTGGATGGTATTTTGCTTGCATTCACTTCGTGGGAAGATGTTTTGATAAAGTCCTTACTACATTTAAATCAGATGGCGTCACCCTCAATATGCAGAAGTCAGAATTCGCGAAAAGAAGATACAATTTTTAGGTAATGTCATCTCGTCAGCAGAAACTGAACCAGACCAGAGGAAATTAGAAACAGATGAAATATTCCAGTACCAACCAGAAAAAAAACTTGAATCATATCTAGGCTTCTGTGGATACTGCTGACGCTTTATTAAAGGACATTGTTTTGTCATCACTTGCTTTCTATTTAGACATGGAATAATGATCAATAAGAAGTACTTGAAAAGATCAAGAAGCAGCGCTTGGAATCTCCTCTATTGCAACCATCATATCTTAATCAATCATTTTGTCTTGGTTTTGGACAACATTTACATCAAACAGACACTGAAACTGATCACGAACAACATTGTATGATAGCATTTGCAAATCAAGTTTTGTCAGCATGGGGAGGAAATTAGTGTGAGATAACACAAAGCTTTCACAAGCAAAGCGCTTGGGGCTTTGACAGGTTTTTTTTTATTTTGTTCTGGGATGACACGTCATTGTACAGTAAAATCATCTAGCATTATCACTCCTATTTCGGTGCAAATTGATGCGTAATGGGCTTGCTGGGATGACCTTCACTTTACAAGAATTTGTCTTTTAAATCCATGATAATCCTGGTGAAACAAATGTTATACCTGACGTTTTATAATATCTTTCATAAAAGTTAAAGGATGTTTGCACTGAGAGGCGAAACACAGATTAGAAATCTTCAGTGCTGTATTAAGTCGGAAAAGAAAACTGATGAAATACTTAACATGAGAAAGTCAAAATACCTAGATGGAAATGAATAAAAGAGCAGAAGTTATCACTTTACCCATAACAATGTTTCGTATCAAAGGTCTAACCTAAATTCAGAATAGTGGAAACTATGTGTCTATAAACAGCAGACAAAAAATTTAATCCGGTACATTCATGTCAGTCATGCATATTTTGGTCCCAAGAAGTGCATACAGAACTTACAAGAAAAGGTTGTTCCTCACATGTCACTATGAGTGAGGGAAGTTTAAATAGTTGTGATCTCTGTTAGTACATGAAAGTATCCTTCGTACAGCAAAGGATAAATCCACAATATAATTCCTTATTCAGTTGTTCAAATTGTCAAACTGGACTTATTTGGACCACTTCCAAAATCGAAAGTGAACTGTGCGCAGTTTCTGATTGTTGTAGAGCTGTAACATTGTTACTGCTACTTAAAGCAAAGCCCGCATCTCGTGGTCGTGCGGTAGCGTTCTCGCTTCCCACGCCCGGGTTCCCGGGTTCGATTCCCGGCGGGGTCAGGGATTTTTCTCTGCCTCGTGATGGCTGGGTGTTGTGTGCTGTCCTTAGGTTAGTTAGGTTTAATTAGTTCTCAGTTCTAGGGGACTGATGACCATAGATGTTAAGTCCCATAGTGCTCAGAGCCATTTTGAACTTAAAGCAAACAGCAAAATTATTTTTTGAATACTAAGTATCCAAAGTGCCACCCCACCAATAAATGCATCACACTTTGGATCAAACATTTAGAATCAGTTTATCTTGGAACAGCAAGTTCAAATATCTAAATTTGAACCTATTGTCTGCTATCAGATCCAACTGATCACACTACGAGGGGATTAGGAAGACTGTCTACAGCATATTGTAGTAAATGTTATAAAAACTGGATAAATAAACTGGCAAGCCTTGAAGATAATATTAGTAATATGATTCTTGAGAAAAAAAGCAGCACCACATTGTACAACGGTATATAAATGAAACTATTAATTTCCCATATCACCAGAAATATCGCAAGGGGAGATGCAGAAGATGGCACTGGAACAAACGAAAATGAAGGCATTGGCTTGGAAGTTATCATGTGATTAACTGGCTTGGCCAATTACATGTAAAGTCGACTACTACATACTTATTAGATCTCACTTGAAGTCATCAAAGATAAAGAATGAAATAAAGAAAAACCATAATTACTATCTGGGATCGTTTCGTATTGCAAGAATTATAAAAACGGTTATATGGAAATAGAATGTTTGAATGAAGTTAGTGTTTTGAAATTTATCATGCAGAAAATATAAGGAAATATTATATACAAAAGGACAGGAACAATTTGTGATCAAATTTTAAAATTTGTGATGTGTCTTGAAATGTTTATGGTGTTTTCATAAGTATGTGTTAAATAGATTGGTTGAGAAACCTTCCAGTGACAGTGCATCAGCTCTTTGTACTGTTTCAGACTATTCTGCAAATGACTACTGTCTATGTGTTCAACGATGTGCACAGTGCGAGTTTTGTTTTTGGCATGATACTGCCATCTGTTTTCTTTCCGTTGTTCAAGAGGTGCACAATCTATGTAACCGCTATGTCATACAGTGCAGACAAGTGGCTCATGAAAGAGATTCAACATCAACTCACACGATACAAGAAACTGACATGCCCTCTGATATGCAGTGCTGGCAATGATGACTGCACAGGAAGTGCTGCATGCTAGTACTTCTGCTGGAATCTGGTGGGGGTAGGCATGTTCATAAGCAAAGGCATGTGGACTGCACGACATCACAATACTTCAGATACATTTGATGAACTAAGTGAATGCTTAAAATGAAATCGTGTGATGCAAACTGTCATCATATACGGATATTCAAGATTTGCAGGTGTTTCTGTGCAAACATCCATTTACTTCTGTAAACAGTGTGCCACAAATCTATCTCTGCCCTCTTCTATGTTCCTTCTTCATTTATGAGTTTACTATTGTCATTTATTGACTGGCTTTGAAAGATAATGCACTTTGTGTGTACCTTTTGTACAGTAGACAATTAATCTCACTCCATGGGTATGTAATATTTGTCCACAGTATGATTGTTATTAGATAGTGATCCTCATTACATACTCTTTGGCACATATGAAGTTCATTTGATAAGAAGGGCAAGAATGTGTGATTTCATGATTAGTAATTTCTTTGGGGAAAAGGCTTTTAAATAGTAGGCTGAAAATATGATTCTATGCCACACTCAAATTAGTACATAGCAGACTAATTTCCTCTACATTTTTAATCATTTTGTCAACTATATTGACTAAACAGATGTATTTCTTAAAAGTCTAAATGTTCATGCATTTGTTTTCATGGAGAGACAGTTAAAGATTTTCACACTAAAATGTGCCCATTGATAGGAAACGAACAGTAATTTCTTCAGTCCTATATGACAGACAAATTCTGTAAATGATTGCATTTTCTCTTTCTTTCCACTTGTATTTTTCTTGAACAGTACTTTTTGTAGATTTTTACTGATATTATTTACACTTGTTTTGTGATGTTATATCTTCATTTAGTAAAATTTGCTGAATATCCGTAAGTTCTTCCTATATCAGCTTATCATTGTATAATATTTTACTATTGTTCCTTTCCTGTCTGCTGGGGCTCTTCTTTTTTGGTTAATTCCACACTAAAACATCAAGCTGCTATAAAGTTCCAGGTGAAATTTATTTTGAAATTAATTCTCTGACTGTGAATTCCATAACATCTGCCGTATTAGGTACAGATTTACTATCCATTACTGACATGAAAACTTGTTCTGGACCAGGACTCGAAGCCATATTTTCCACTTCTCGCGAGCTGTCGCCTTAACTACTTCCTCTCTCCATGCACACTCCTCGGACTGCCCCTAACCTTCATACGCTGCACTGACTGGACTGATGAAGACAGTGATGCATATAAAGCTTTGGGTTGGTCTGGGGTGTGTGCATGCCTACCCAAAGTGGTTAGGGCGACTGCTCGCAATAAGTGGGAAATCCCGGTTCGATTCCTGGTTCAGCACAAGTTTTCATATTCACTAAAGGCTAATAAATCTGTACCTAACACGGGTGATGTCAAGGATTTCACAGTCAGTGAATTAATTTTAAAGTATTTTGTACAACTGTAGATCAACAGTGCCTTTTCTTTCAGACATACATGTAAGTGAAATTTATTTATTAGAGTCCAGGGATGTGCGAGGATTCAATATTCTCTCTTTGCGGGATGTTTGTTACATTCCGACATTTTTCTACGACTATTGCTTGGCGTTATCGCATAGCTACTGTTATATTAATGCAGCACCGCTGGGTGAGCCATGCCCAACATTTAAAGCTAACCTTTTCACGCTGACAATCTTTAATTGTCATTTGGTTTCATGTCGGCATTTGGCATAACATAGTAGTGGTGAGTTGGCAGTTGGAGTCGGTCGTTGAAGATGGTCAAACGCGCTAGTTAATATAGTCAGTCTAACTATTCCATAGTCTTAAAGATTTCAATGTGAAGTGGCTCATGTTGTACTATGGTATATGGGATGTTGCTAAAATAGAGAGTAGTGGAATTGATTTGGAACAAGTAATAATTCCAGTAACAAATCGAATAGTCTGTGTTCTGCCATTAACTCTTCTCAGTTGAACCTATCATTGTCTGGCCCCCTAAGTTACCAGCAAAGAAGACACGTAATTGGATCACTGGAGGTGAAGAGGAGTAATGATGTAGCAGTGCCGTTAATTTCCTGCCGAAACGTAAAATATACGGTAGTTATTTCTACAGTCTCTCTAAAGAAACCACAAGTATTATAATCCTTAATTTTGTTTTCATTCTGTTGGACATCAGAGTCATGAGCATATACCACGGAACTTAAAATTTATAAAAGAAAAAAAAATAGAGTAGTAAAACACCGAAGTATTGAAATGATCAGCACGGCTTTAGAAAGCATCGCTCCTAAGAAACGCAACTCGCCCTTTTTTCACATGATATCTTGCGAAACATGGATGAAGGGTATCAGACGGATGCCTTATTCCTTGACTTCCGGAAAGCGTTTGATTCGATGCCCCACTGCATATTCCTAACTAAGGTACGAGCATATGGAATTGGTTCCCAAATATGTGAGTGGCTCGAAGACTTCTTAAGTGATAGAACCCAGTACGTTGTCCCCGATGGTGAGTGTTCATCGGAGGTGAGGGTATCATGTGGAGTGCCCCAGGGAAGTGTGGTAGGTCTGCTGTTGTTTTCTATCTACATAAATGATCTTTTGGATAGGGTGGATAGCAACGTGCGGCTTTTTGCTGATGATGCTGTGGTGTACAGGAAGGTGTCGTCGTTGAGTGGCTGTAGGAGGATACAAGATGACTTGGACAGGATTAGTGACTGGTGTAAAGAATGGCAGCTAACTCTAAATATTGATAAATGTCAATTAATGCAGATGAATAGGAAAAATAATCCCGTAATGTTTGAATACTCCATTAGTAGTGTAGCGCTTGACACAGTCACGTCGATTAAATATTTGGGCGTAACATTGCAGAGCGATATGAAGTGGGACAAGCATGTAATGGCAGTTGTGGGGAAGGCGGATGGTCTTCTTCGGTTCATTGGTAGAATTTTGGGAAGATGTGGTTCATCTGTAAAGGAGACCGCTTATAAATCAGTAATATGACCTATTCTTCAGTACTGCTCGAGCGTTTGGGATCCTTATCAGGTCGGATTGAGGGAGGACATAGAAGCAATTCAGAGGCGGGCTGCTAGATTTGTTACTGGTAGGTTTGATCATCACGCGAGTGTTACGGAAATGCTTCAGGAACTCGGGTGGGAGTCTCTAGAGGAAAGGAGGCGTTCTTTTCGTGATCTCTCCTGAGGAAATTTAGAGAACCAGCATTTGAGGCTGATTGCAGTACAATTTTACTGCCGCCAACTTACATTTCGCGGAAAGACCACAAAGATAAGATAAGAGAGATAAGGGCTCTTACAGAGGCATATAGGCAGTCATTTTTCCCTCGTTCTGTTTGCGAGTGGAACAGGGAGAGAAGATGTTAATTGTGGTACGAGGTACCCTCCGCCACGCACCGTATGGTGGATTACGGAGCATGTATGTAGATGTAGAAATAATAATTACTTAACAGCAACTACAATAATTATAAGAATGCAACATAATAATTCACCCCATTTACAAATTTTAATATTGCTCAGAGAAAGGAGAAGGTGTTGACAACGATATATAAATAGGAATATTTCTGCCATTCTGGAATGGAAATCTCTAATACAAAAACGTAATCTAATAAGTAGAATTAACTTACGATTATGCTACGAAAAATAAGTTTTTACAAAAAAGTGAGAGTCTTTAAGGAGTATAATTCTACCCAGAGGGCACAATATAACGTATAAGCATTTCTGTTGTTCATTTTGTAATGTTTGAGAATATATTTTGGTTCCGTACTCCTAAAACATTGATAGCAGCACAACTTATTCTAAACTTGTTTTATTTAAGCTAAAATGTAGAAAATGTAGAAATTGCTAACATTTATAGCCAAGTGCTGTTCTCTATGACAAAAATCTTCTCCGCGTCTGGTCTCTCTTACATAGCCAACCAAAACATGGAACTGGGGAAAAACATGTACCTCACAGACTCAAAGGACGCTTTGTGTTCGGTGGAAAAGCATTACGAGTAACGAAACGGGAGAAGCAGGCTGCTGCCGATACGCAAGCATTTTGCACGGTGGAGTGTATTCAGCGGTAAAATCTCGAAACACAAGCGGCAAAAATCAGTTCCGATTGACTGGACACGTCATACTTGGCAGGAGTGCGATATTTAGCCGCGGGTCTGAAAGCGGAAATTTAAGACCGGCAGAGCCTGTCAAAGCAAACCCGTTTGTTTCCTGCGTGCCAGTCTGTACTGAAAACGATTCACTTTTACGTCAGCAGCGATTGTGTGGCCACTGGAACCGCATGCTTTCGTTTAATCTGAAAAAAAGAAAAACGATTCATTCCTTTCGATGTTTGTCATGTTTCCGTACTTTTCTATATCATGCTTTTTATGGGAGAAATAACAAATATGTATGGTTAAAATACTAAGATAATAAATTTAAATTTCATTTCCAGATATTAATTAATTTTCCTTTGAAATTTGAAAGCTAAAGTGCAGGCTTAGCCACACACAATGTCAAAGCACTAACCCGACGCGTTTCGAAAGCATGTGTGTCTTCATAATTTGAAATATCTACAAATTAATCTTCATTGCGCGGATTACATTTACAATCGCACATGTACGCTAAGTCCTCACAGTAGAGTTGTCAGTGCATAAAAGGCAGAAAGAAGAAAACACTAAAAAAAACAGTAACTGAGTAAATTGTTAAATACGGTTTTTTCCGCAAATAGCTATCAAATAATTAATTTTTTATACATAACGACTGCAAGTTATTGCTTATCAGGCAGCTAGAATCGTACCACGAATCAGTACATTAAAGCGTTTCACAGAAATAAGTATTTGTCCTATATAAAATATGCAAACTATGTGTGAGCGTTACTTACAAGTACATTGATTGGTTGGTTGGTTTGGGGGATTAAAGGGACCAGACACAAGTACATTGAGTTCGGAATGTCGCTGTGAACTGGACTGAAGACTACGGATGTAGAATAGGCCGGAAATTAGAAACCAAGTTGACAGAACGCAAGTTGTAGAAATGTTTTTTCAGAGATACACGATTGTTTTTTAATTCTTTCCACTATTGCGTAACATTTAACTTTTTGGTTCAGTTGATGAAAGCTACTGGACGTGATTGTAGTGTTTAAATGATGAATTTGTTTCGAAATTATGGCACTTTCTACTGAGGAACGTATTTTTATTGTGGAACAGAGATGTCGACAAGGCGATAAATTCAAGCAGTTCAGGAGACATTTGCTGAAAAACACGCGGAAAATCTGTACCTCATTGTAATGCTTTTCGGCGACTAGAGTCAGGCACAGCATTACACGCCGAACTAACAAGAATCTCACCTACACTAAAGGAGCACAAGTTGTTACATGCTTCTGACTTTATGCAGCAGCGCCCAGCAAAAATCTTTGCGCAAGATGGCACGAGAAAAATGATATAGAGTCTGCAACCACGCATAAAGCGACGAGTCAGACACTGAAAATGTTCCCGTATAATGTGACAGGAGCGTAAGAATGGAAAGACGTGGATAATGAAAAGCAAATCCGTTACATCAAACGGTTTATATTTATTACTGAGAGGAATACTACTGGTATTCTTGATGTTACACTCTATACAGACGAAGCCTGGTTCCAGCTCTCCACTCATGTCAAAACACCCCAAAACACATGATCACGGTCAAGGAGAATCCTCGTGCTCTGCTTGAAACACTGTTGCATGATCAGAAAGTTGGAGTGTGGATAGCAATATTGAGACGGGCATTATTGAAGGAACGGTGAACGTCATCGTGTAACTATCGACGATTTTATTGACCAGCTAAAGGAAGACGAAATAAATTATTCACGGTTTCAACAAGATGGCGCCACAGCACACACAGTTACCACTATGCGTCTTCCGGAAGAGTTTTTTGGGGTATGTGTCACCTTAAAAAACGTACGGCTCTCTCGTTCTCTGAACTGTACTCCATCAGACTTTCTCTTTGTGGAGCAGCAAAATCTGTATTGCATCGGAATCGTCCACTTAAAAACTAAAAAGAAAACAGCGTACGTGAGAAGCATACCACAGTCAGATCTGCGGAAAGTGTTTTCCAATAAAATTAAGCGGGTTCAGACTTGTACAGCCGCCATTGGACGTCATTACTAACATATGTTGTATCGACACAGCAATTTTCCGAACATCCTGCATGTGAACAGAGGCATAAATACAGCCGCTACACCAAACATCAAACGTGTATGAAAGGTGTTAAAGCCGCAAGTTACACGGTTCATGAATAAAGCATGAAATAATACAGGATATTTCTTACGCTCGTATGGACCCACAAAAAAATGGCTCTGAGCACTATGCGACTTAATTTCTGAGGTCATCAGTCGCCTAGAACTTAGAAATAATTAAACCTAACTAACCTAAGGACATCACACACATGCATGACCGAGGCAGGATTCGAACCTGCGACCGTAGCGGTCGCTCGGTTCCAGACTGTAGCGCCTAGAACCGCACGGCCACTCCAAGCGGCGTATGGACCCACAGGTAAGACAGAAGGACAATACGGAAACAGCTTCAGAGACAGTACTTTTGACATTCGTGTAACCAGACGAATATTTCAGATGAAGTAAGCGTGTATTTTCGAATCGCATTAAGTTAGCTTTCAAGTATAGTACAGCCATTATCTTGCATCTAGTCTCGTATAAATTATAAGCTTCGTTTGACATTAGTAGTTCTTCGCTGCTGTCGCTACGATAACAGAGATTGGATGTAAACTCTAGTAAGCTGAATCGCTTCGGGCATTTTGTACGAGGCCAACGTGAAAGGTGCCCACTCTGGTACACACACTGCGTTGATATCAACGCTGTTTAGTTTGTGTTGCATCAGTGCAAGCTGTGAAATACTACGGGTTGTTACAGATGCTGTGGAAGTGCTGGATCTGGCGTTGCACGGGGACCAATAGCGAGCAGGCGGGCTCCGATCGTCGCGATCCTCAGACTCTGGAAGGTGGCGCATCGATTTCAGCCGTAACAGGTGGGATAGGAGCGGCCTTGAAAAGAAGTTAGAGGAAATCGGTGCGTCACTTAGCCTTCACACCGGTGTATCGATGTATCAGTAGCATCTGCGCGTGACGGTAGTCCATTGACTAACCAATTCAGATGCTGTTGCTCGACTTTAATACTACAGCTTGGTACTGGCGTCTGTGCACGATAGAGAGGTTGATTATGAAATTTCCTGGCAGATAAAAACTATGTGCCGGACCCAGACTCGAACTCAGGACCTTTGCCTTTCGCGGGCAAGTGCTCTGCCGACTGAGCTTCACAATCACGACTCACGACCCGTCCTCACAGCTTCAATTCACAGCCGATAGAACACTTGCCCGCGAAAGGCAAAGATCCAGAGTTCGAGTCTCGGTCTGGCACACAGTTTTAATCTGCCAGGAAGTTTCATATTAGCGCACACTCCACTGCAGAGTGAAACTCTCATTCTGGAGGTTGATTACGAATTGATCTTTTTGTGGTGAAATGTAGTTGTATTTATCACGGCAGGTAAACTCCTATAACAATCAACGTTGGAGTTCTAAAAATCCTCATCTGTTACAAGAGCCACTGCATGAGTGTGGTGTGCAGTTGGTGGAAGACTAATTACTGGACTGATTTTGTCTTTCAAATCATAAATTCAAATAGGTACCTATTATATACATGTTGTCCGACTCTGTACTGAGTGGCCATGCAGAGAACCCGTGTTCAAATGCCAGTACTTCCAAGTATTTTTTTGTTGATGGAGGACCAGAACGGGCTTCACTCAGCCTCGTGATGCCAATTTAGGAGCTACATGAGTGAGAAATAGCGGCTCCACGGTCTGAAAAGTCTGTAAAGTGACTGGGAGAGCGGTGTGCTGACCACATGCCCCTCCATACCGCATCCACATGGGGTCGCATGGGAGAGGACGACACGGCGGCCGGTAGATATCCCTTGGGCCTTCACGGCCTGAGGAGGAGCTCGTTGTCAATACATATTACTGAATTAAATTGCCCAGCGCATTTTTCTGTCTGTATGTAAATGCTAATCTCAGGCACTTCTGTAGGGATGTTGATACCGTTTACACTAAGAGCCAAGCTGATTCCGGTGGAAGGTTTGTGCAAAAACAAGCTCATCAAAAGTATTCGGACGCCAACTAGTTGACTTTAAAATGAGATGTACCCACCATTCCCCTTTATCAGGGCTTGAACTCTGCTCGGTGCAGTTTCCATGAGGTGTCTGAATATCTGTGGAGTAATGGTATCTCATTCTGTCTCATAAGCGGAAACAGGAGAAGGAAGTGATGTAACTCATCTGAAAGGTGTTCCATTACGTTCAGGTCTACACTGTGGTTTGGCCAGTTTACCTCAGGAATGTTACTCTCCACAAATCATTGCGTCACGGATGCCGCTTTACGACAGGGTGCACTGATATGCTGATACAAACAATCACCGTTTCCCAACTGTTTTCCTACTTTACGCAGGACAAAGCGTTGCTAAACGTGTTCATATTCTTCTGCATTTCGACTTTTATTAAGCATAATAAGGGAACCACAGACCGACCACGTAAAACAGCACCATACCGTAATATCATCTCCTCCGTACTTCATTTTTGGCACTACACGTGGTGGGAAGTAACGTTCTCCAGGCATTCCCCCATCCCAAACATTTCCGTCGGATTGCCATAGGCTGCAGCGCGAGTCACTAATTCAAAACACTCGTTTCCAATCATTCAGTGTCCAGTGGCGTAGCTTAGCACTGACTACAGAAATGCGTGGCTAATGAGGAGCTGCTCGACCGTTCCATTCCATTCTTTTTAACTCCCTACGCACACTCTTTGTGGTAGCTGGACTGCTTGTTGTTACGGCGTAAAGTCAGGCGCCGGCGCAATAGTCGGAAAGGAGAGAGCAGAGGGGGCTGTGAAGAAGACGTCAGCCAGTTGCACGCCGACCGACCCCTCTCCAGGAAGACAACGCGACGGCAGCGGCCTCTATGCGAAGAGAACGTAAGCACCGCTCCCTACTGGCCGCGTCCCAATTATACGAGAAGCTTGGTTCAAATGGCTCGAAGCACTATGGGACTGAGGTCATCAGTCCCCTAGACTTAGAACTACTGAAACCTAACTAACCTAAGGACATCAGACACATCCATGCCCGAGGCAGGATTCGAACCTGTGACCATAGCAGCAGCGCGGTTCCAGACTGAAGCGCCTAGAACCGCTCGGCCACAGCGACAGGCATACGAGAAGCTTCATGACCAGCGACGTAAAGAGAAGTGTCAATGGTCATTACTTCGAACGTACATTCTATATAGCTCAAACTTGGAACTGTGATACTGAAGGGATTCTTAATTTGTCTGTCGCTCTTTGCTTGCGACACATCTGTTTAACACAAAGTTAAGCATTGTATCTTTTCCGTTTGTAATAAAATTCATTAATGCGATTTGTTTGAATGTTGTCTAGCGATCCGAGAAAGCAGGTTTCTTAGATACCCCATATTCGACGACTAGGCAGGATTCAACACTTGTAGCACTTTGGACGTCATAATTGATTTCTTCCGTTGCTTTCATGCTATACTGTAGAGCAAAATAACTGATGATGGTCGAAGTAGAGAGGATATAAAATGTAGACTGGCAATGGCAAGGAAAGCGTTTCTGAAGAAGAAGAATTTGTTAACATCGAGTATAGATTTAAGTGTCAGGAAGTCGTTTCTGAAAGTATTTGTATGGAGTGTAGCCATGTATGGAAGTGAAACATGGATGATAAATAGTTTGGACAAGAAGAGAATAGAAGCATTCGAAATGTGGTGCTACAGAAGAATGCTGAAGATTAGATGGATAGATCACATAACTAATGATGAAGTATTGAATAGAATTGGGGAGAAGAGGAGTTTGTGGCACAATTTGACAAAAAGAAGGGACCGGTTAGTAGGACATGTTCTGAGGCATCAAGGGATCACAAATTTAGCATTGGACAGCAGCGTGGAGGGTAAAAATCGTAGAGGGAGGCCAAGAGATGAATACACTAAGCAGATTCAGAAGGATGTAGGTTGTAGTAAGTACTGGGAGATGAAGCAGCTTGCACAGGATAGGGTAGCATGGAGAGCTGCATCAAACCAGTCTCAGGACTGAAGACCACAACAACAACAGTGATAACATAAATAATAGCTTAATAATTACGTTACGACAACACCTCGCGTGAACACGTACACTGAACCGAAACATCCAGGGACACCAGCGTTTGTATGTTAGTGCGGAACAGCGGAGAACTGGCACTTTTTTGGGAGATGTGCACACGGCTGCTGCACCGAGGTGCACTCAGCGTTTTTAATAAAATTTGCTTCCCAGCGCCAGTCTGGATATGGGTGCTAATGAAAATTGGGCATGCCACATGCCAGCTACTGTTTGCCGCTCGGGTGAACAGCGCGTTTAGTATTCTGCAGTTACATTGCTGGAGTGCTTGTTCGGTAATGCAACTACCAGCGACACAACTGCTGCGGGAATGTAATTTCGAACCCAGTTGCGTTATTGTCAGCCGCTCAAATGCACTCTACTCCCATTGTACGTCCGAGAGCTGCTGGCATCCGCGACTCGATTGAGTGTTGAACTGCCGGGTTAGAGTGTGGTACTCTCAGCTGTTAACTTATCCTCGTGTGCAACAGAATCAGCCCATCTTTTCAGTGCCACGCATAGTGTATGAAAACTCTATGACACAAAGGAATGAATGAATTCTCGACGTAGTAACAAGGAAATATTTCGCTACGATCGTCCAACGACGATAGCTTCCCATAAACAATAGCATCGTCAACGAACAATCTGGCATTGTTGCTGATCCTATGCTATACATCTTTTGTGCATTCTGAGAATTTTGGAAATCTTTTTCCGCCTCGCTTGTCCGATGTTGCTTTCTGTAGAAAATGCACCGACCATTATAACGTATTGGGTTCTAAGAACTAAATATTCATCGAACCAATCACATATTTCGGAAGATACTCTGGAGGGAAGGGGGGGAGGGGGGGGGGGAGGAATCCGGTGCAGTGTCGAACGCCTTTCTGGAATCGACGAAGCGACGGAAACAACGCCGACAGTCAATTTTCAGGTATCCAGAACATTGATTCTACATTCTTATTTGGATAGAGGTTGCTAGCAGTTTCTTGTCGGGAGCCTACATTCTTCAGTCATTATTACTGGACAGATATCGCAGCCTTTCGTGAGCTCTATAGTGCAGGCTTACTTGTAAGAGAACCCATTGGCATACCAGTGCAGTGGCAGCTCTGCTACATGTAGGGTAGACATAACTTTATATTTCACTTCGCCTGCCCTCAGACATCTTGTACATGAATTGACGTGGCGATTAATCAAAGGTCGACCCATCGCTTGCTCAGTCCACTTTCCCGCCATATTGTTCCTTGACTTTTACTGACTGATGCATGTAATGCCTACTTTGTATTCGACTGTTTTTACCAGTGACTACGAGCGGACGCCTATGATAATTTCCCATGACACGTGTGTTGACAGCTGCTCTGTAACACACGCTCAAATAAGTCTGTAATTATACACTTCCGGATATGTACTGTCATTTCGTTTTCTCTTTGTGTTTGCATGTTCAGCTCATTCTACTGTCATCAGTTTGGATACACCCAAAATAAAAAAAGGATACGCTGCGTCATGATACGTAGCCAGAATTACTGAAGAGAGCACGTATTGCTCAATGAACCTGGTCAGAATTATCCAATACGATACTAAGATACTAAAGATCAAAGTTTTAAAAATTAAAATTACTAAAAGATTGCTAAAGAATCTCCAGCTTTGACTATCACTGGCCGGCCGAAGTGGCCGTGCGGTTAAAGGCGCTGCAGTCTGGAACCGCAAGACCGCTACGGTCGCAGGTTCGAATCCTGCCTCGGGCATGGATGTTTGTGATGTCCTTAGGTTAGTTAGGTTTAACTAGTTCTAAGTTCTAGGGGACTAATGACCTCAGAAGTTGAGTCCCATAGTGCTCAGAGCCATTTGAACCATTTTTTTGACTATCACTTTTCTATATAAATCACAGCGCCCCCCCCCCCCCCGGTTATTCTTTGGGAACAACAAATTAACTGAAAGACTACTGCTTATTTCTTACGGCGAAATATATAAGGCTGACGACAAAGGATGCAGTTACTTTTAAGACACCCTATTAAATTTTTATTCTTCTTTTTCTACTCTCTTGCTCGAATTTTAATAACATTTTCTTATAATTTAGCACCGTTTTATAGTTCCTCATAAAAGCAGTGCCAAACACATCTTTCGTTAACCTTTTCACAATAAAACAACTCATTCTAAACTAAAATATATCACTTTGAAATTCTACTAACATTTCTTCCGTTGCAGTTCTAATTTTCGCATCAGTGACCGGAAAAATACCCATTTCTTGTTCTTAGGCCTATTTAAAAAAATTTCCGACACGGCCGACACATTGCTCCCAGAATAGCTAAGCGCATATATTTTCTCGTCACAAACATTAATTTCTGTGACTGTCTATACATTTTCAGTTTCTTGTTTCTTCGTTCTCCAAACGCTTTTCCCTTAATAGATCATTTTCTGTGTCTCTTCTTCTTTCCTCCCCCTCCAATGCATTCATCTCGTCTGCTAAACAATCTTCAACCGCACTATCGCCTCCCATTCATTCATCAAGTAAGTTCTTCACTCCTATTTCATCTTTTCTCTTATCAAGTTCCTGGCTATCTCGGCCTTTTCAAAATCCCACGTAGCCGTATGACGTCTGTAATTTTTACTAAGTATTCTCCACGCCTCTTTAGTGTAATCTACTAGATCTTTTGAACTCCCACCTAATTCGACTTCGTCATTCAAACCCAGCAATTCGATCCTCTCGACAGAATTTAACATACCCATCTTTTCCTCTGCCGTATCACTCTCAATGGTTTTACCCTCTATACATAATATAATTGTTTAACTCACCCTTTTCGTAGCCCTCATCACCTTGACTATCTCCAGCTGATGAGACAAACGCTACGTCGCATTCATCGTCATTATTTGCCCTTAAATCTCTATTTACGTTTAAATCTTTCTTGCTACCTCAGATTACTCCTTCTAAATTAATGGGACCCTTCATTTCCAGCACATTAGAACCTGTTCTCGCACCTTGCTCTAAAGCCTGATCCTTGATATTCACACCATAGACTTTAATCACAGACATCTTTTCAACTTCACAATCTGTTATAAGCAATTCATTATACACTTTGCTTATGTGTAACTCCTCTCTCTTTCCATCATGAGCTCTTGTCACTTTTCACTCTTCCATAATTTCAGTAAAAGTAACTTTAAAATTTTCCCATATGACCTCCAGTCATTAAAAACGTATTCCGATTCCTCCTTTACGTATCACTCAGTACTAATTTCGCGATCCAGCTCTATATTTTATCCATACTTTCTTACTATGTTCACAGGGTCTGACTCAGAACTACTCATTGACATTTTATTATCATCTAAAACAATTTTCTCACCTCCCTCTACAGAAAGGAATGCTGCTTATACCTGACGGCGAAATATCGAAGAGCTGACGACAAAAGATGCAGTTACTTTCAAGGATCGGAAAATTATGCATGCAACAGCCACAGAATAAACTTATTCATCTTGATTTAGATTATCTGTTTTCCTTATACTGCTGAAGGATGTTTTGAAATGGACGCATCTGATATCGCCCCCAGTTCTCCATCATCCCGCTTTCGACTTTACACTCTTTTTCTAAATGTCTCGTCTTCGAAAGGCTGTGAAACCGTAATCTTTCTCCTTTCTTAATTATTTTATGAAATATTACATACCGAGTACGGTTTATATTGTTCGGAGCTGCGCTTACATCTGACCACTATCCTAATCCCAATTCGACAAACAGGTGTGTTGGGGTGTCGTTACCCCAGCGGTGATTACTTTTTGGTACTAAGTCTCATAAGAAAAAACTTGGGTCCACATTGTTTTAAGTTTTCCAGAGCTGTGCTGTAACACCCCCCCTCCCACCCAGCCACATAGACCCACTTTAAATAGACAGTTTGCTGTGCTTCTCAATCTGCGTGGTGTAACGTGTGATATCAGCCCATGGCACAGAGCGGGCGTATCGCGCACGCCTGCTCCGGCGGCACGCGGGCCCTGTTCCACGGCTTTTTCCGGGAAACTGGAGGCTGGTTCCTCAGGCGGCCGTGATTTATGGCGCTGCCAGCCGCATTATTAAAATTTCATCCGGATAATTACTCCGCTCCACGGCCGGAACTAATGGAACTCTTTCCCGGACGGCAGAGCCCCTGACAATGAACACTTCGTTTTTTCGTGCTCAGATTAGGGAAGGCGTCGAATAACCAACGTGCCTCAGACCTACAAGCATCTTGGAGACACAGCCATTGACAGAGTCACGTAAGAAACCACCGACATAAGTAAGCAAAGACGTTTACTTGTATTTCTGATAGTGAATTCTTTCGAATAAACGTTAACAGCATTTGTAAAAAAAATTGTTGTACGTTTCGTTTGCAGTTACTGCAGACTTTTAAAGTTAGATGTATCGTCTTGATAACCCTCATCGTCCAAAAGAAATCATGTATTTCCCTACTGCTTCTCTATCAGCAATATGGTCGTCTCCAGCTGTCTTGCCTTAGTTTCAATATTGGAATACTTTATGCTACAATCCATTCTCCGGATGCGAAGAACGTTCTGGTGACGTGTACATTGGTAAATTTCAACCGTGTGTATCATCGTACAGATAAATGCCATTGTTTCCTATTCTCTCACCTTTCATTCCCCCTTAAAAACTACGCTACATAGGAACCGCAGGAATATCATCTATGAGATATTTATGTACTTGATTTACCGTTTCGTGTCAAGACCTAAATTCGATTCAACAAACAAGAACTGGTTTCCATGCTTTCTTACCCGAATCCATTCACAAAATTCCTTTTAACTCACTGTAAATTGTTACATTCTTCTCTCTGTCTGATTTATTAAATTTTCAAATGTGAATAACGAATAATACAAATCTGTTATTTCTTTGTTTATTTGTTTTATTATGTATTGATATTTAAACTCACGAAGGTGTTTTACCAGACTGAGCCATTTCCTTAGTTGCAGTTGCTAAACTTTTCATGTTGTGCTTTGTAGGAATCTTCTACTCTTTGTATATGTTAACTTCGAAATCATCTCCACTTCGACAGATTAATATTTGGTCGCCTGCGAATAACAAGATTCACATCGTTGTGCTTCTGATCATTTTTATGCCAGCTGCATTCGTTGCCTTCCACTCTTGGATTAATTGGAGCAGATAAGTAACTGTGATAAACACATATTCATGTAAGTCACTGATTAATTTTTAGAGTAACTATAGTTTTTTTTTTAGTTAACTTACTTTCAACGTGCATTGTTTGATGCAGACATTCTTCAACATAAGCTAAATTAGTTACTACTTTATGATTTTCTGTTATTTGGCAGAATATGTGTCTTTCACTTTGTCACAAACAATGTACAAAACTGATATTCATATTCTGTCTGCTGTTTTGAACATGGAAGTATAATAAGGTGAGATGTCAATAAAGACTTACGCTGTATGTTGCTTTGACGCCGACGCCGCCATGTTAGATGCCCCAAAACAAGAGCAGACTGCTGTTTGCGATTGCTTCTTGTTCTTAATTTCTGTCATTTCCAAGCAATAGTTGTTTTAAACAAAAATGTTACTGTGCTTTCGCGAATAGTACAGCATCAGGATCGCATTTTCAGACGTTTTTCTGCCCTTAAATGCATACGTCATCCTCTAATACGACACAATTCACCTGGTCAATGCAAATTCCTTTTTGTTACACATTTAGAGTAACCGAGAAGAGAAGTATGTGGTCCGGAAATGGCTTCTTTTGAAATTCAGCATTGTCCTTCATACGAACTGACAAAACTGATGTTCGGTCTATGTCCTCTGGCCCAAAACTCTGAAAAGATATTTTGCTATGTTTAGTCACTTTCCAGTCTTTAGTTCACACAGCGTTCACTCAGAGAGCTCTTCGAGTTGGATTTATTGGAAACTAGTTGATTGGAATAAGAGGCATTAGGCGGACGGATAGCCTGGGGGAACTGCTTAAATATTCTAATGAGATGAGATTACTAACAGCAGTTTGTTTACGACATTTTATCCTCATTCACACACACACACACACACACACACACACACACACACACATACACGCACACACACACAAACACAAACATATCAGTGTATACCACATATCATAGTACACCACACACTTGAACAACAACTATCATATAAATACCTCTAAACATAGCTTTTAGAAAAATCTGGCAAACTACGCAGTTTCGTGAAGACACATGTCTAGATCTTTTAATATATACTTTTATTTATAATGTCCTTTCGGCTACTGCAATTCCTCAGATTTGTAATTAAGACTAAAGGAATATAAGAATGAGAATTTTTTGTTAAACATTATCAAGCAAGAGAAGACGTAATTTAAAAGGTTAACATTTTAAAGTATCATGTTCTGTAATCTCATAATGTGCGAACGTGTTCGGAAAGAAAGATGCGATCGCATCTGAAATGGAAACCATAATGAAAATGCGATGAAGCTTTCCGCAGATGTGTTGGGTAGTGTCTCTAGTTTGCCCGCCGATAGCGTCACATGGCTCTTTTACGTTCTGAGTGAACAGTGAGCACGTAAAAACGTCCAGAACAATAGTATCTCCCACCAAGCATGAGGGCCTGGCGAGAGATTTCGCCTGATGTCATGCAGCCCACATAATATAACTGCCATGCGTTTCTTTCTACATGACAATTCTCGGCCGCACTCTATATTGGCAATGAAGATGCTCTTGCAGCATTTTCGATGGGATGTGGTTGATCACCAAGAATACAGCCCATAATTGGCAGCCCCTGAGTTTCATTTCAGCTCATATGCTCTGCTATGAAGACAACAATTAGGCACAGAGAACGAGCTGTAGACCAGCCTAGGAACTGGAGGAAAGCGCAAGCGGCTGCCTTATGTGACGAGGGTATTGGAAAGTTGGTGCCACGCTACGACAAATGTCTAATAGAGACTATATATGGAAGTAGCTTGAAGGTGTAGCTCACTGTTCCAAATAAAATATTTTTGACTTTCACAATGGTTTCCATTTCGCGATCTATCGGATCTTACTTTCCGAACAGCCCTCGTATAACAAACAGTTCTCATTTTTACATTCCTTTAGTCTTAAAAGCAGATCTGATGATGACAGAACCGTTGTTATAAATAAAGATATATAATAAGTGCTGTAGACAAAGTATACACAATAATCGTAGACTTATTCAGGAAATTTATTTCTTTGTTAAAAATAGACGCCCGAAAATGATGTTAATGGAATGAACAGAATCGAGCTCGTGTATCGAACGAGGTGACGTAGTGGTTAAAACTCTGGACTCGTATTCTGGAGGAGGACTGTTCAAATCCGCGTCAGGCCATCCAGATTTATGTTTTACACGATTTCCCTAAATCACTCCAGGCAAATGCCGGTACGGTTCCCTCGAAAAGACCACGACCGATTTCCCTCCCCATCCTTGAAATATTCCGAGCCTGCACTTCGTCTCTAACGACCTCCGTATAGATGTGACGTTAAACCTAATCTTCCTTCCTTCGAGCACCCCTCGCAGCAAAACCGCTGAACATGACTGTCAGACGGTTTGCAACGCGCAATAGCGCCAGGCACAGAGTACACCACGTAACTGTGTGCAAATAACAAAGAGAAAGAACCCTCTAGTATCTTACTAAACGTTTAGTGGTGAGCGTCTTCGACACGTCACATAGTATAAGTGTTTATAGGTGATACGAAGAAGCTATGTTAAATGGGACAGTCCGCTAAATTAATATTACAGAAGGCGAATGGAATGCTTAGATTTGTTGTAAGGGTCGTAGGAAAATGGAATCCATGTGTAAAGGAAATTACATACCGGATGCGAGTGTGACTAACTCTGGGATATTATTTCAGTGTTTAAGTAGGCATCACAACTGATATCGAATGAATATAGTAAGCCGACGTAGCCTATATGAAAGGCTTTACAGTCCACGATCAGACTTCGGAATCTCTGCTTGACCATGATGTAACCTAACTCGAATAAATTTTGTAAGTAAAAAAAAAACAGTATTCAAATAAGTTTGTGCGACCAATTATGGTCTCGTTATTAAATAGGTCGCGTAGGGATCATTAGAAAAATATAAGAGAGATTACAGTGTACAGAGGCACACAGACTGGCATTTTCCCTCGCCCAATACATGAATGCAATAGGAAAGAAAGTCGGCAATGTTGATACAATGTACCCACCCACATGCACTGCGCAGTGGCTTGCAATAATGGCTCAAATGGCTCTGAGCACTATGGGGCTTAACATCCATGGTCATCAGTCCCCTAGAACTTAGAACTACTTAAACCTAACTAACCTAAGGACAACACACAACACCCAGTCATCACGAGGCAGAGACAATCTCTTACCCCGCCAGGAATCGAACCCGGGAACCCGGGCGCGGGAAGCGAGAACGCTACCGCACGACCACGAGCTGCGGACGCAGTGGCTTGCAGAGTATTTATGTATAACGGGCAGACAAATGAAAACTAGTCAGATGGATAAATTAAGTAAATTATTTCAAAAGTAATCGCTACGATTGTTAATATATTTATTCCATTGTGAGACAAGACGATCATTGCCTTTATTGAAAAAATGTTTGAGGTTGCCTACGGAGCCATGATTTTATCTATGCGCACAAATCTTCGTCCGAAGCAAATCGTCGGCCACAAATGTATATCTTCAGTGCTCCAGAAATATGGAAACCGCATGGGGAGGCATCGGGACTGTACGGAGAATATCTAAGGGATTCCAAGGGCACCTTTTGTAGCTTAGACCAAACCAACAGGCACGCCATCTCCAGGAAGAACGTAATGACTTTCTGGAAGACGGCACCACAATTAATGAACAGCGGTACGTGGAGCCCTTGTAAAAGCTGACGTGCGCTATCAAGTCCAAACGTGCAGGAATGTTGACGCACGGCATCGTTCTGCTGCAAGGTAATGCCCGCACACATTTTGCCAAGGTTTTTTCTGCTGCGCTGCTGAGGTTTCGCTGGAAAGCCCCTACATATTCTCCATACAGTCCCGATCTCTTCCCATGCGATTTCTACATTTTTTGAGCCCTGAAGAGAGACAGTCGTGGCCGTAGAATTGCTTCGGATGTAAAGGAGCACGCCTGTGTACAATCATGGTTCTGTGGACAATCGCAAACATTTTTCTACGAAGCCACTGACCGTTCTGTCTCACGGTGGCAGACATGTATGAACAGTTATGGCAATTATTTTTCAAATAATGAACAGTTTACTTACTTTTTCCGTCTGTCTCGTTTTCATTTGACTGTCCCTCAGAGATACATACGCTCACTCATTCATTGCAGGTAAAACTGGCTCTCCTGCATACGGTTTTACTGACAGTTAACACAACGAATCACGCGTCAGACTGTTGCACTGATACTGATGGAAAATGGGCAAAACAGTGTAAAGGAGACCTGAGTTTCTCCTGGCGTATACAACTTTCAAATAACTTCCGGGAATTCAGCCAGGTAACACTTTCAGCGACCGCCGATATTTCGGCGGGAGAACACCCCGCCATTTTCAAGGCAAACTGCAACGGACAGGCGGCGTACATGCAAATTTAATACCTCGGTTCTCCGACAGAAGCAGGAAAGACAACACACACACACACACACACACACACACTGAACACTAGTGCCACCAAAGATGACCAAAGTCAGAGCTATCGATAGTGAGAGTATGAATTCGCAGGTGAGGCAGCATTGACTCTGTTCCTCTGATTTTTGACAAGGGAGAGAGCCGGATTCCAAACAGAGTTTAAACGAAAACCTCCATCCCTGTTAACGAGGTTGCTCGCTAATTTAATCTCAACTGCCTCCCTAATGACACTGTCCCAATAGCTGGACGTGCATGCCAATATCTCAGTGTTATTATATAACATGGGGTGACCAGTATCCAAGCAATGTTCGGCAATAGCAGATCTATTTGGCTGCTGTAATCGTGTGTGCCGTTTATGCTCAGTACATCTGTCCTCCACGGTCCTTATGGTTTGACCAATATATGCCATGCCGCAGCTACAAGGAATACGATATACACCCGCCTTACGCAGTCCAAGATCATCCTTAACGGAACTCAAAAGTGCTCTAATTTTATATGGAGGTCGGAAAACACATTTCACATCGTATTTCCGTAAAATACGACCGATCTTATTGGACGTGTTTCCTACGTAAGGCAAAAAGGCAGTAGACTTAGGTGTTGACTCAGAATTATCATCAATCACCCGATGTACAGTTGGTCGATAGCGCAACGCACGTTCAATCTGTCTATCACTATAACCATTTTGACGAAATGTAACCTCAAAATGGGACAGCTCAGCTGGCAAAGTCTCAGCGTCAGAAACGACATGTGCCCTGTGTACCAAGTTACGAAGTACCCCTTCACGCTGAGCCGAATGGTGACAACTATTAGCTTGTAAGTACAAGTCGGTGTGAGTACGTTTCCTGTAGACTGCATGTCCCAATGATCCATCATCCTTCCTCCTAACCAACACGTCGAGAAAGGGAAGGCAACCATCCTCTTCCACCTCCATCGTAAAACGAATGTTCGGGTGGATCGAGTTCAGATGTTCTAGAAAGACATTCAAATTCTCCCTACCGTGAGGCCAAACAACGAAGGTATCGTCAACGTATCTAAAGAAACCGGCGGGTTTTAAAGGCGCCGACTCCAATGCACGTTCCTCGAAGTCTTCCATAGATAAATTTGCGATCACAGGAGACAATGGACTACCCATCGCAACTCCGTCTGTCTGTTCGTAATACTGGTCATTAAATAAAAAGTAAGTGGATGTCACGCTGCAGAGGAAGTTAGGAGGGAGGCATGCCATGTTTTGACTAGGGCTCGTCCACCCAAGAGTAATGTAACAGCAGCAGAGAGGGCTGCTTTACGCTCTCTCAAAGTTGATCCCAGTATTGTTATATTACCTGCTGACAAGGGCAATGCCACCGTTGTTTTAAATAAACATGATTATGTACAAAAGATGCAACGTTTACTATCTGATTCAGCGTATCGCAGAATCGATGCTGACCCCACGAAAAGTGTTGAGAGAAAGACCAACAGCCGCCTGAAGAAAAGTGGTTTGTCGCAGGACACAATCAAGAGGCTTAACACCTATAGTGCCGTTCCCCCTAGGTTATATGGCCTTCCAAAGGTTCATAAGGAAGGGGTTCCTTTCCGTCCTATAGTGAGTAACATCGGCGCTCCGACATATCGTGTATCCAAGCATCTTGCTTCTCTGTTGAGTCCACAAGTAGGACGGTGTGAACATCATATCAGGAACTCAGCTGATTTTTTACGTCGTTTGGAGGGACTGAGGCTGAATGACTCTGATATTTTAGTGAGTTTCGATGTGGTCTCTCTCTTCACTCGTGTTCCTCTGTCTGATTCGTTGCGGTTAATTGAAGCCAGGTTTGGTGCTGATTTAACTAATCTCTTTAGGCATGTGTTGACATCCACTTACTTTTTATTTAATGACCAGTATTACGAGCAGACAGATGGAGTTGCGATGGGTAGTCCGTTGTCTCCTGTGATCGCAAATTTATTTATGGAAGACTTCGAGGAACGTGCATTGGAGTCGGCGCCTTTAAAACCCGCCGGTTTCTTTAGATACGTTGACGATACCTTCGTTGTTTGGCCTCACGGTAGGGAGAATTTGAATGTCTTTCTAGAACATCTGAACTCGATCCACCTGAACATTCGTTTTACGATGGAGGTGGAAGAGGATGGTTGCCTTCCCTTTCTCGACGTGTTGGTTAGGAGGAAGGATGATGGATCATTGGGACATGCAGTCTACAGGAAACGTACTCACACCGACTTGTACTTACAAGCTAATAGTTGTCACCATTCGGCTCAGCGTGAAGGGGTACTTCGTAACTTGGTACACAGGGCACATGTCGTTTCTGACGCTGAGACTTTGCCAGCTGAGCTGTCCCATTTTGAGGTTACATTTCGTCAAAATGGTTATAGTGATAGACAGATTGAACGTGCGTTGCGCTATCGACCAACTGTACATCGGGTGATTGATGATAATTCTGAGTCAACACCTAAGTCTACTGCCTTTTTGCCTTACGTAGGAAACACGTCCAATAAGATCGGTCGTATTTTACGGAAATACGATGTGAAATGTGTTTTCCGACCTCCATATAAAATTAGAGCACTTTTGAGTTCCGTTAAGGATGATCTTGGACTGCGTAAGGCGGGTGTATATCGTATTCCTTGTAGCTGCGGCATGGCATATATTGGTCAAACCATAAGGACCGTGGAGGACAGATGTACTGAGCATAAACGGCACACACGATTACAGCAGCCAAATAGATCTGCTATTGCCGAACATTGCTTGGATACTGGTCACCCCATGTTATATAATAACACTGAGATATTGGCATGCACGTCCAGCTATTGGGACAGTGTCATTAGGGAGGCAGTTGAGATTAAATTAGCGAGCAACCTCGTTAACAGGGATGGAGGTTTTTGTTTAAACTCTGTTTGGAATCCGGCTCTCTCCCTTGTCAAAAATCAGAGGAACAGAGTCAATGCTGCCTCACCTGCGAATTCATAGTCTCACTATCGATAGCTTTGATTTTGGTCATCTTTGGTGGCACTAGTGTTCAGTGTGTGTGTGTGTGTGTGTGTGTGTGTGTGTGTGTGTGTGTTATCTTTCCTGCTTCTGTCGGAGAACCGAGGTATTAAATTTGCATGTACGCCGCCTGTCAGTTGCAGTTTGCCTTGAAAATGGCGGGGTGTTCTCCCGCCGAAATATCGGCGGTCGCTGAAAGTGTTACCTGGCTGAATTCCCGGAAGTTATTTGAAAGTGTAAAGGAGAAATTATTCCACATAATAAGACCTGGGTCTAGAAATCTTCGTGTTCTCGCAACGAAAGATGTTCATCAGTTATCGAGAGATACCGCTGTCGATAGTACTTCATTGTGTTTGGTTGCTCAAGATACACGAAACATCACCAACTTCACCAACTCCTTCATATTTCAGATAATTATGTCGTGAAGATTTACATTGCTTTCTGTCGAGAGGTGGCTACATCACACGTACGTGTAAGTTGTTATGCGCTATAAGTGATATTGTATCCAGATATAACAGGGAAAGAGCCAGGCACAGTAATTTCCATGAACAAACTTCCAGTTTAATAGTTATTTCAACGCTCTGAATAACGACCTGGGGCAGGAACAGTTCATCAATAAAATCATCACTATCACCGAAATCAGTCTAACTTCATCAAATTGTAATTCGTGTAAATATATCGACGTCACAATCGGAAAAAGAATATGACGAATTAGAGGGAGTATATGAGGGAACTGAACGAGTAACTCAGTGTATAAAGGGAGATGAATGTATAATAGTCATGACGGAATGGAAATAAATTAGGAGAAGGAAGAAAAGGCCAAACTACGAGAAAATAAGGGCTAAGCAATAGGAACGAGAGAGGGAAAGACTCTTAGAGCTTATCAATGAATTTATGCTAGTAACTGCAAATACCCAGTTCAAAAGTCTCAATGTATGAGGAAAAGTCACGAAAAACAGAATGATACCAACAAAATTACGATGAGAGAGAGAGAGATTTCGGAATCAGATATTGGATCGTAAGCATCCCTGTAATAGATACAGACTGAGATTATATTTCAGTCATCATGAGGAGTCGGCTGAAGAATAAGAGAATAATCAGAAAGAATTAACATACAAGTATGAGGGATACTGGACTACTGATAAATGCTTATATGCGGAAGCATGCTGCTCCTGGCGCATTCCGTGTATGCAGCCAGTCACATAGCTAGTGGTTAGAGGGCCATGCTTGTGAATGTTGGTGAATAATACTTCTTTGCAGGAGGCGAATGTGAGATAGACGCAGCTCTGTGGCAGCAGCAGTAGTCAATGGTTTTGGTGGGATCGCTCATTTTATTCAAAATGGTTGCAGATAGACAACGTGCACTTTTACGGTGTTTCTACCACACGGTTATTTTTCATGTATTATGGTGTCACGAAAGTTCAGATTCTTCGTATTCCTCGTGACCTTGTAGCTACTTACAGGGTCGTGTTCTTTTTATTCATCCCGAAGCATTATGCACTCAGTTTCATCATTCTCTCCTCCACGTTAGGTGATTCTATATTTTGCTGATTATGCATTTAGATTTGAATTTGTATGACCACTGAATTTCACGATTAGTGTTCCACGTGTACGTTCAAGACCATATTCTTGCCTATTGATTTTTAAGTCAGTATAGATCATTTCTTTGCGTTTGGTGTCACTTATTTCAAAATTCCTGACTCATTTAATGAAGAAAAAATTGTTCAAATGGCTCTGAGCTCTATGCGACTTAACTTCTGAGGTCATCAGTCGCCTAGAACTCAGAACTAATTAAACCTAACTAACCTAAGGACATCACACACATCCATGCCCGAGGCAGGATTCGAACCGCACGGCCACTCCGGCCGGCATTTAATGAAGATTTACGCTTGTTCATGATCAGCTTTTGACTGACTTTTGCATGTTGCAAAGCATCCTCTTTTTCCTTTTCATGACTGCAAATAGCGCACCTGATGAAACAATTTGGATTTTATGTACTTTCTCCACATAAGTAGTAATAAATACTCCATTCTTTGCGCCCAAATTTACAAGTGTGAAGGTAAGTTTTGTCACCCTTACTGAATGCAGATTGCTGTAGCAGATTCTTTGTAGTGAGAGTTCCTCTTCCACGAAACAGCTTGCTTAGTGTATTGCATTTGTGCGTTCGGTTTTCCATAATAGTTCTTGGATATCCACTTCTTTCGAACACGACGCAATTCACATAAAGTATTGAAGTGTATCAGTAACTACTCATTCATCATATCTAAGCAAAGAGATTACAAGCTGAGGCCAAGAACCCCGGCACAGTGTGTGTGTGTGTGTGTGTGTGTGTGTGTGTGTGTGTGTATGTGTGTGGGTGTGTGAATTCCTCAGGGACCAAACTGCTGAGGTCATCGGTCCATAGACTTACACACTACGTAAACTAACTTAAACTAACTTATGCTAAGAACAACACACACACCCATGCCCGAGGGAGGACTCGAACGTCCGGCGGGAGGAGGGGCGCAGTTAGTGACATGGCGCCTCTAACAGCGCGGCCACTCCGTGCGGCTCGGCACAGTGTCCCAACTGCAAACTGGTCACTTTAACACTCCCGAAATTTTTATGACGTCTCCTGAGTGGATTTTCAAAGTGGTTAATGTTCAGTGGTACAGACTATGCCTAACTTTCATCCGCTACGCAATTTTTGTTAAGTGTGAGCTACTGATTTAATCTTTCATTCCTTTTCAAAAACAGCTTACGTAACAAAATTGTTTACTAAGTCATGAAATTGTTTATAGCACGGTATAGCTTCACTATATCACGGTTTCGCATTGGAACATCACTCTCCAAAAACAGTAGTCACTTACCACAGGTAATAGCTAACAACTACAGAAGAAATAGAATTAATAGATAAAAGAAGGAAATACAAAATGTACAAGAAATGTAATACATACAGCAACACACATAATACAAAAATGGAATTTGTAGACAGTGCAAGGAAAGTAAAGCCCAATGACTGCAGAAAAAATGTGAAGAAATCGAAAAGGAGCTGGTCGTGAAATGACAGATCAGCTTATAGCAAATCCATACAAATAAAAATGAAATGCTGTTCATTGCATATCAATAGAGAACGGCTGGGCCAGTTTGGCTGACTTTTCTGAAATGTTCATAATAGTCCGAATAAGGTTTTTAGGGAATGAAAAATTGGAGCATTTGCCCGAAAATCGGAAAATTCTGGAAAACCTCAATGTGCTTTTTTCTGTGGGATTTTTGTATGAACTCAAGCCCGTAACTCACGAGTCCAACGATGTATATGTGTAATTCTTTTTGTTTTGTTCATTATTATCATGGTAAAGTTGTAAGGAAAAAAATCGAGACAGTCTCAAAGGAAAGTCAGAAATTTCGGAAAAATTACAAAAATCATAATTTTTGCATGCACTGTCGATAATAATTGACGGTAGGAACGACAAATGTTTTGTTCGTTATGCTCCCGTGATGGAAATAACTCAATTGAATGTTTTCTGGAAGATTTGCAGAAAAGTATGAAAAAACGCATTCCTGCCTAAATTAAAATTACATTTCTTTTTTTATGTCGTGTTGTTTCGCGATGTGTCCAGCAATTGTAGTTATGTTATTTCTACTCCAATTTAAATTTATTTCGCTACTACATGAGCAAATTTAGTCTGCAGCAGACTGTCAAATTGTGAATGATGCCAATCAGTGACATAGTGACCAAAATTTGATTCAGTTGCTTATTTTCAGTTGAATTGTGACTGTGTGTAAGTTCATGGCAATCGTTTCATCAAATGAATTGGGGTTCGTCATTTTATCTCAAACAAATTGACTGGTGTACTGTAAGTTTCGAAGTGACAAATTGTTACACAGCAACAAACACTTGTCTGGTTTAAGTGAAATTGCGATTATTCGCATAGTACATTGTATCGCAGTTTACACAACTGAAATGAATTGACAGAATTTAATCGCACTGCAATGCTGTAAATAAGATTGAGCAATTAAAGTTGCAATGCTACAAACGAGACGAATATCTGACGTAATCGAACTGGAGAGCAACGCGAACAGCGAAATGAAATTTAAAGGAATCGATTATCACAAACACGATGATCACGTAGACAGGAAGCAAGAGAAAATGCAAACAAAGATGATACTCGTCGAATGAGACGTCATCGGTCAGTAGAAACCAATTGTGCGGCAATGATTTGAATAATCGTGCAACAAGCCAATGTTGCAAATTCAAACTGGTGCCATTGGTGTCGCCAACAAAGCTATTCAGCTCATGGTTTCTGGGACAGGAACAGGTTCCACACATTTCTAACACAAATCCATACATACGACAGTTGCTTCATTTGACGCAACATATGTGGTTCGTGATAGTTTTATGTCCGCTTTCAAGGTAACTGTCACGCCATCCATCTCGTAAGTAAAATTTACTATTGACGTACTTTGAATGTACTTCTTCTCAAACTGAGCATCCATGCCACAGTCGTTAACAGTTGCAATAGTCAATCAAAAAAAGTTTCTTTCTAATTTTTACTTTATTTACACATTTCCTGCAGCTTTTCACACATTCACAAAAGATCGCAAACAAATTTGTTGAAATCTGAACAGGAGAACGTCTGTCCTGTCAGCTAATTTCAAATAATTCGTGAAAGATTTCATCGTGACAATCCCGGAGATAGCAAGTGCGTGTAAGTGCGACTACTATCGTACAGTCAGCGTAACAAATCTACTATCGTATAGTCAGCGCAACAAACCTTGCATCATAGTTGATAAAAAGAATAATGTACAGACGAATGGGGAAGTAGATTTAGGATCTGTTAGATGGTGATCAGTTAGGCCATAGGGCACGTAAAGGCATCAGAGAGACAGTTCTGAAACTGTGCTTGATAATGGAAACAAGACTTAAGAAAACTCGAGATACGTTCATACGATTTGTCGACCTGGAAAAAGCGTTTGACAGTATAAAATGATGCAAGATATTCGACGGAAGTGATCCAGCAACATTAATTTGTAACCAGTGCCAGGGGCCATGGGTAGCGGCGGGCCGTGGGAGGTCCTGGCCCCACGTTAATGTTGCCGGGCCACTACCGCATGCCATTGACGAGACGCCTTCTCGATGTGTCAGCACGCCGGTCCTCACATCGCCGCGGCGCTGCGAGCATTTGTCTTGTTGCCGGCTCGCTCCACCGTGACGGAAGGAAGCAACAGAGCTGGTGACAACCGCATGGTGGAGCGAGAATGAAAGCTGTACAAATTCTCCTTCTAGCATATCTACCCCTAAGTCCACTGCAACCACTGAAGCAGCTCAGTCTGCCACGTCAGAAACCCACGAGTATACGTATACTGATGCGCAGTGATTAGAGCAGGTCACTTTTGGTTTCCGCAAAGCTGGCGAGTTTCACGGGACCCTTTCTTCCTGCTGCTCCCGACTATAGGTTGCGCTATCAATCCAGCCTGACTATAGAATAGCGAGGTATGTGTTTCTGTAGGCAGTTTCACTTCAGCTCATTTATCGTAACGATGAGAGCAGCAAAACTTAAGGGAGACTGAGGAGAAAATAAAAGAATGGGGATTTCATAATATGCACGAAACAGCGCATGGAAAAAGGTTTCGTGTGTTTATGATGTATCTTCAAATAAATCAGCAGCTGTCCTGCGATGGAAATTGTGTAAAAACGTTTCTAAGCACTCATTCGGGAACTTCGAGTCTGTTACGATATGTGGGTAAATTTAACCAGCAGTTTCGTTACTGCATAAATTCACTGAAGTGACAAAAGTCATGGAACACCTCATAATATAATGTCGGACCTCCTTTCTCCCGGCGCAGTGCAGCAACTCGAAGTAACATGGACTCAGTTAGTCGTCGGAAGTCCCCCGCAGAGATACCGAGCCGTGCTGCCTCTACAGTCGAAAGCGTTGCGGCTGCAGGATTTTGTGCACGAACTGACCTCTCAATTATGTCCCAGAAATGTTCCATAGGATTCATATCGGGCAATCTGGGTGGCCAAACCATTCGCTCGAACTGTCCAGCTCTTCAAACCAATCGCGAACAATTGGAGTCTGGTTACATGACACATTGTCATCCATAAAAATTCCACCGTGGTTGCCGAACATAACCATTTCTAGTCAATGTTCGGTTCAGTTGGAGCACAGGATCCAGTCCTTTCCAAGTGTACACAGTCCACATCATTATCGGGTCACCAACAGCTTGCACAGTGACTTGTTAACAACTTCGGTCCATGGTTGCGTGGGTCTGCGCAACACTCTAACCGTACTGTCAGCTCCTACTAACTGAAATCGGGACTCATCTGACCAGATTACGGTTTTCCAGTCGCCCAGAGTCCAGCCGATATGGTTACGAGCCCAGCAGAGGTGCTGCAGCGCACTGTATTAACAGATACGTTCGTCGCAAGTCCCACACTGATTCATGCGATTATTTCACGCAGTGTTGCCTGTCTGTTAGCACTGACAACTCTACGAAAACGCCGCTGCTCCCGGTAGTTTGCATTGTCAGAGGTGAGAGGTAATGCCTGAAATTTCATTTTCTCAGAACACTCTTGTTACCGTGGATCTCGGAATATTGAATTCCCTAACGATTTAGGAAACAGAATGTCCCTTGCACGTAGCTGCAGCTACCGTTCCGCGTTCACCATCTGGTAATCCACGTCGTGCGGCCATAATCACATCGGAAACCTTTCCACTGACTCACCTGAGTACAAATCACAGCCCGTCAATGCACTGTCGTTTTTTGCCTTGTGTAAGCGATACTATCGCCATCTTTATTTGTATTTCGGTATTCCATGACTTCGTCACCTCACTATATTTTGAAAGAGGACAGGGGCTTAGCGGCTGATAAGTGTGTGGAAATGTATGCCACGGACTTAAAGCCATTTAATAGCATAGAGAGAAATATTTCTAAATTTGGGGCAAACGTTGATTGAAATAACAAAAAAAAGGCGCTCAGCGGATATTAAGAATCTTATGACTTCTATAGTGACAGTTGCTAAGAAAGTATAAACTTTATCCGATAGAGTGCGCAGCAAAATGTTCCCTGACATAGTGCATGCAATTAACTTTGGTATCCGTCCAAGTACAACTGATTTATGGACAGACCATTTCTCGTTTGCTATACATTAAGACACTAGAGACTATAAGTTGTTTAAATAAACAATATTTTGTGATGATTCCCATACAATTCATTCCTTTAATTTGTACATTAACTAGAATCTCATAACGAGGATTCGGAAGCTTAAAAATAACCGTAAAAATAACTTAAAACACGCTATAAGGAACTAAAGCCTGTAAATAGGACGAAAAATGTAAACCAAATTAAAAGCACAAGATTTCGGTAGTATGGAACGCATTGCGAAGAAAGTGTAGTTTGTATGAAAAGCTTCTGTTTCAGACATCGATTTTTTAGATCATCACGAAGCTCGCATCCGGATAATTTAGAAAGAACTGTTTTGACCATTTACAAAGAATTCAGCGAACCCGCAATACATATTGTGGAAAAAGTAATTACGATTGGTATATCTGGGGTCATTTTTGCTGAAACACACCAAGGTTACAAAAACTAGACTTCCAAACCCTTACTTTAGTTGGCGTTGCATGTATAATATCATCTTCAGGTTCTCAGGTGCGAAGGATATCGATTTTTAGAATTGGTTCTGCTTAATATAGAAAACATGTATTAGACATGGCTTGATGATGGTTCGAACTGAGAACAGATTAAGTTGCAGAGAAAACCGTTCATATCCAAAATTAATTTAAGAAATGCGTACATAAATAAGAGCGAAAAACGTAGAAAATATAACAAAGGACGAATAAAATCCATCGTTTTCTGGCCCACAGTTTCTCAAAAGGAATGTATATTTTATTGCACCTTGTCTTGTGATACTTGGGTGAAACAGGAATTCTCATCGAGCACTACCAATACACTACAGTGAAAGCGCACAGAATAAATCTGCTACGTAGCGTATCACAGCTGGAAGGCAAGCAAGTCTCCTTTAGCCTGCTCGGGTTGGGCATAGCTCGGCTTGGATGGGTGTAAAGCAACCTGCCCGTCTGCTGATAACGGGCGGCAGCTTTCCTGCCTGGCTAACAGGCAACCATGGGCAGGATATCAACGGAAAGAAGCGCTGATGTCATTGATATCGCCACTGACGCCGAGGAAGAATCACAGAGCATACTGAATGGAATAAACAATATACAGGACGTAGACTACGAATTGAGGATAAACCGTAACAGGACGAAAGTAATGAGGAGCAGTAGAAATGGGATTATTAGTGATAAACTTAACGCCAAAATTGAGGAGAATGAATTAGACAAACTGAAGAAATTCCGCTACCTTGGAAGCAAGATAATACAAGACGGAGAACCAAGGAGGACAAAATATGCACATTTAGCACAGGCAAAGATGGCATTCCTGGCCAAAAGAAATCTTAATCTGAGGAAGATATTTCTGGGAATGTAAATTTTTAAGTTCTACAACCATGTATCTTGTATTTCAAATACCGTAGCTCATTTTCGTGTAAAAGACCGCAGACTTCGGAACAGTTACCACTGCTAACAATATCAGGAAACAAATGAGTCATCGGTGTTAAAATTCATTGCTGGAAGTAAGAACTACATTTGAACATGAACGTCTTTATATTGTATTTAATAGCAGCCAATCCATACGGGGCGCCTGAGCTGGCAGCACTGTATTTTGCTGTAATGCCACTGCATTTTGCTGTAACATTTAATAATAAACATTTTGTACAGATTTCAACATCTGATTTTCAGTCTTTAAAATATCATCTACATTTTTCCAGTTGCCTTAAGCACTTGCGATAACAGATGAAGGCTTTGAATGTCAAGGTAACTATCATGACGCTAATACTGCCACAGCGCCAATTTGTTGGTACGCTAATCTCATTTTCTTTTTAAAATATGCCACTAGATGTTGCTAACATGATGAGTACTGATATTCGACGTTTTAGTCTGTGTGCACATCGGTGGTTAACGAATTCTGAGCGTCATTCCAGTGCAGTATTAAGAAGCAATATTTCTGCTGCTAAGTTTACGTGTGCTGACATCGTGCTCCATAATATTTGTTTAGACGCTGCCATTTCATGCTTTTTGTAGTGTTGTTATTTAACACACTTTTTGTGTTAATTTTTTCTTTAAGTTACTGTTTACAGTGTGTTAACCTTACCCACTTTCGTGATTTATTTTAAAAAAATGAGGACAACACAACCCCAAAGATGTTCTTGCTCATATTTTAAATGAGTCAACGTTTCCTTAAGCACTTCCTGCTTTTTGTGGTGTTGTTATTTAACACACTTTTTGTGTTATTTTTTCTTTAAGTTAGTCTTTGCAGTGTGTTAATCTTACCCACTTTCGTGATTTATTTTTAAAAACTGAGGCCAACGCAAGCCCAAATATGTTCTTGCTCATATTTTAAATGAGTCAAAGTTTCCTTAAGCAAAAGTGCATACTTGGGACAGTCCGTAATGTCTCTCTAAATATTATAATAATTATATTTTTCTTTTGTCATTTTACTTGGAAATTTACGTAATTTTATGGACATTAGTATTGAAATATAGTATAGTGTTAGATATAGGGGAAAAATCAAATATATTTTTCAAGAGAAACCTTTTATTTGGTGTGTCATAAACAACATAAAGTGAAGAAATATAAGTATCTGTGCATACCACAATAAACTACACACTTCTGTGTGTAAGTTGTATTTTTCAGATTTTTAAAGTGAATAAAGCGTAACAATTTAAGAAGAATGCACATGGTAGTATCATTTGATATCTTTCTAGCATTCACCACTATAAAACGACAGGCAGTAAAAGGGTTGAGAAAATACCGTAGTTTACCCACGAAAATTCTGATGCGTCTCTATGATACAATATTTGTGTGACTTCAGTCCAGAGTAGTCTGCTCTCATACTCCAATCATCGCTTCGCCTCAGTCCTTCAGGTGATTGTCTGCGGCCTTTGACCGACGAGAGTTCTCCTGAGATTGCTGTCCTCATTTTCTCGCCTAAGAGACTCGAGTTTCAAAATGAGGTAATCTAGCTTTGAGCTTTCTATCACAGTAGAGTCCTTTTTCGTGCCTTTCTCATTACATGCGTTTCGCTTCCGTATTTGCGGCGGGCTACATCGTACTTCTGTTTTATACACTCTTCTCGGAGTTGGAAATTGTTTTGTTCTTTTGCAGCGTGAATACATTTGTTACTGCTGTCTCTTCAGCTATTTTCTAACTAGCAAATTCATCATGGATATGCCAGAAGGTTGTGTAGTCTAGTTATAGGTACTAATGGTTCGCGTTGCATATTTTTCAGCCCTTACTAGATCTAACGGAGGGATCAACAGTCTACGTCTTTCAGTTGCCGTGATTTTTAGTTCATAGTATAGGATCTTCTGTTTCTCTGCCCCAGTAACTAATTACGCCACTTCAAAATACTTTAAGGTGGCGCAATGTTTCTTTCTCATCTTAATTTCTGTTTTCTGCCACTCACCGTCTGATTCTGAAAATAACGCGTTTAATTTTCATTTTTCATCAAGTTTTTTACATATCCTGCACATCAAAGTTACGTTCTTTAGGTTTTATTTCACCTGTTGCACCATGTGTAGTTTACAGTTCTTTGTTATTTTTCAGTCAACCGCATCATTATATATATATATATATATACATACATATATATATATATATATATATATATATATATATATATATATATATATAAAATAATGCGGTTGACTGAAAAAGAACAAAGAACTGTAAACTGTAAACTACACATGGTGCAACAGGTGAAATAAAACCTAAAGAGTATATACTTTCTTCATCTCGTGCATGTATTCGTTTAGCTTTTTCGTTAATTTATTCGTGTACCTAGCCAATTGCATCAGTTAATTTCTCTTACCTCAAATTTACTGTGTTCATCTAACCGCGAGAACAGTTTGTTCGGCGTCATTTACCTGACTGTTCTTTCAGCGCTCTCGCGAAGGCGTCTCATAATTTCACACTTGTCAAGTAATTTGCATCACTGAGCACTCCATCCAGTGTTGCACTTACTTTCATTAGTTCCACACTTTTTTTTTTATGTCACCAGACAGTATTATGACTTAGTCGCTATTCTGCTACGTGTTTACCCGTGACCGTCTATCCTCATGGAAATTGAAGTTTGTGTTACGTAGGCACACTAACAATCTCAGTTTGTTCTTCCGGTGCGACATTTGAATTAAATACTACCCAAATACGCAAAATTTTCGTCGGATAAGAGAACTGAAAATTAAAGCGGTGAGCACACACAAACAGTTCACTCTACGTACAAATAATGTCACGTGTGTTTTGATTAACAGACATTTTCAATATTGCATGAGCTGCAGTAAACAAAATATATTTATATTTTTCTCTTTCAAATAATTCCGTCCATATAGCTGTTGAATACCCGGTTCTCGAGACATCTCAGTTCGTTTAATTGTATTTACTTGTTAACGGAAGCGGATGGTACCAGAAGCATGCGTATATTTAGTTTTTATAATGGTTCGGATTATCAAATAACCAGGAAGATCAGAACTGTATTTTTCTATACGTCCCCACTGCTTTGCTATATCTGTGTACTGATCAACACGATAAGTTTTTTTCATGTTTTTCACATTCGGCAAAGTACAGTAGCGAGCACACTTTACGAGTATAAAGTTAATTTCAATCAAGGAATATTTATTCATGTTTCTACTGCAGCAAACTTTTTCTGTACAAGAGGTCCCAAAGACAGCAGGCGCTGACGGTTGTGGATATTACCGAACTATCAGGCAACCAGCCCTCTGACCGAACATGCTGAGCTACTGTACCGGCGCAAGTATTAATAGTTTTGAAACTTCCTGGGAGATTAAAACTGTGTGCCGGACCGAAACTCAAACTCGGAACCTTTGCCTTTCGCGAACAAGCGCTCTACCAAGTGAGGTACCCAAGCACAAGTCTCGGGTAGCCAAATGGTAAGGCGATCACTCGCGATAAGTGGGAAACCTTGGTTTGAGTCCCGGTATTTCACAAATTTTCGTTGTCGTCATTCCATTACACAACTGATGGTTGTCCATATAAACTAATGTGTGTGTTTAGTATACTCGTAACAAATACAGCGATGTGTACTGCTGTGAATGTTTGTGGCCATGGTCTCCACAGATATTGAAAGCAAATTTTTCTTGAATAGTTTGTATCAGGCAGCAAAGGTCTGGGGACATAAGGGTTGTGATCGGTGATCAAAGTCGAGCGGTCCGTTACATTCGTTTAATCGTTTACTATTTGTTCTCTAGCGTTGTAGAATTAGATCATCATTTTAGTATATCCGCCTAACGATGCTTCGTCAGGTACAGACACTGTTTCATGCGAACCTCTCTATTTACGAATGTTTGATGAGAGGCAAGGTGGGTGATCCAGCATGTCGTCAGAATACTCACACTGTCACTATTTTACCTGAACCGTGTTGCGTTATTGAAGGGAATGTCCGCTGTTAATGTACCAGTGCAGTGTATCACTGTACACGCTTGCGTGTCCTTCGCACCCTGCCGAAGTACAGGACTTTTAACCTATGTACACGCACGCATGTTCACTGTATCCTGCTCGTGTACAGTACAATGTACCTGTGCGCACGCTGTCGTGTACACTGCATCCGTAAATTACAGTGTACCCGTGTATTCGCAGGAGCGTCCACTGCAAGCGCTGATTACCTCCACGCAGCACCAACCGTCCTCCTAAAGTGGAGCCACAGGTCCTAAGCCGTATCTAGCCAGGTAACCCCAAAGATAAAAGACAGGACAGTAAACGTTTATGGCATCGAGGGAAATCATTGAGCTATTCCATGTCAACAACTCCTTTCTTTCTTCTTTCCTTCAGCCTTCCGACTGGTTTGGTGCACCCGTCACGGATTCCTCTCCTGTGCTCTCCTCTTCAGCTCAGAGTAGCATTTATAGCCTGCATCATTGGATGTATTCCAATCTCTGTCTTCCTCCAGAGTTTTTACCCTCTACAGCTTCGTCTATCACGATGGAGGTTGTTCCCTGATGTCTTAACACGTATCCTATCACCCTGCCACATCTTCTTGTCAGTGTTTCCTATATGTTCCTTCCTTCACCGATTCTGCGCAGAACATCCTCATGCCTTATTTTATCAGTATACTTAACATTCTTCTGCAGCAAAACATACGAAACGCTTCGATTCTCCTCTTTGCCAGTTTTCCTACTGTCCATAATTCACTACCAAAGAATGTTGTGCTCCAAACGAACATTCGTAGACATTACTTCCTGAAATGTTTACAGTGATAAGCAAATGATTCAAATGGCTCTGAACACTATGGGACTTAACAGCTGAGGTCATCAGTCCCTTAGCACTTAGAACTACTTAAACCTAACTAACCTAAGAACATCACACACATCCATGCCCGAGGCAGGATTCGAATCTGCGACCGTAGCAGTCGCGCGGTTCCGGGCTCAAGTGCCTAGAACCACTCGGCCACCGCGGCCGGCAGTGATAAGCAAACAGATATTTGTGGCAAGAGATCCGTGACTGGATAGGGTTCCCAGTCATACTCAAAAATTTGTCTGCCTAACCATACGATTTGTCATCTCCAAATGAGTGTTTCCGTGAATCATATCCTCTGTGAAGAAGAGACTAATCAGATTGTCCTTCCACAAACATTTCCAGAAATGTGCTTTTGGAATCTTCTTAATACTGACGACTGTCCCTGTTTTTACCCACACAACGAAGTGGTGCACTGTTTGAATCATAAGACTCGCATTTCTGAGGAGTGGATTTTAAATCTCCGTACAGCAGTCTGGATTTATGATTTATACATCAGACAGAAGCAATGAACGAAAATTTACACCAACGCTCGGAATCGAACCATGATCTGAGGTTCACTAAGCAGATGAGCAAACACTACGCCACCCTGGCGCAGTAGCTTCGGACAACTGTGCGGAATAATCTAGCACGCCTCCCTGCGATACAGCTGCAGAGTCTCTGCAATTCTGTTCGAGTTTATGGGGAATACAAAGTAGACTGAGGCGTAAATAGCAATTTAGATTGAGGAGGAAGACGTTCTAGAGTAATTCGTGCACTTGTGCATAGCCACTGTGCCAGCGTAACGTTTTGTGTAGCGCATCTGCCTAGTGAGTAGGAGGCTTGGGTTTCGAATCCCATCCTTAGTACAAATTTTCATTCATCTCATCCGTCTCCACATATACACTGAAGAGCCAAAGAAACTGGTACACTTGCCTAATATCGTGTAGGGCCGCCGCGAGCACGCAGAAGTGTTGCAAAACGACGTGGCATGGACTCCACTAATGTCTGAAATAGTGCTGGAGGGAACTGACACCATGAATCCCGCAAGGCTGTTCATAAATCTTTAAGAGTACGATGGAGCGGAGATCTCTTCTGAACAGCACGTTGCAATACATCCCAGATTTGCTCAATAATGTTCATGTCTCAGGAGTTTGGTGTCCAGAGGAAGTGTATAAACTCAGAAGAGTGTTCCTGTCCGTGTCACCCGTCAGAGTCGTATCTTACATGTATCAGGAGTCCCATTTCACTCCAACTGCATAGGCCCCACTCCATTACAGAGCCTCCACCGGCTTGAACAGTACACTGCGGATATGCAGGATCCATGGATTCATGAGTTTGCCTCCACACCCGCACACATCCATTCGCTCGACACAATATGAAACGAGACTCGTCCGACCAGGAAACCTGTTTCCAGTCATTAACAGTCGATTATCGGTGTTGACGGGTCCAGGCGAGGTGTAAAGCTTTGTGTCATGCAGTCATCAAAGGTACACGAATGGGACTTCGGCTCCGGAAGCCCACATCGATGACGTTTCGTAGAATGGTTCGCATGCCGAGAATTGTTGATGGGCTAGTATCGAAATTTGCACCAATTTACGGAAGGGTTGCACTTCTGTCACGTTGAACGATTCTCTTCAGTCATCGTCGGTCCCCTTCTTACAGGACCTTTTTTCCGGTAGCAGCGACGCCACAGATTTGATGTTTTACTGGATTCCTGACATTCACAGTACGCTCGTGAAATGGTCGTAGGGAAAATCCCCACTTCATCGCTATTTCGGAGATGCTGTGTCCCATCGTTCGTGCGCCGGCTGTAACACCACGTTCAGACTTACTAATATCTTAATAACCTACCATTGTGTCAGCAGAAACCGATCTAACAACTGCGCCAGATACTTGTTGTCTTATACAGGCGTTGCCGACCGCAGCACCGTATTCTGCCTGTTTCCGTATCTCTGTATTTGAATACGCATGCGTATACCAGTTTCCTTGGCGCTTCAGGGTACACCATAGATGTCTGAGACTGGATAAGGTCTATGCAATTATATATTTTCATTTGAATCCAGATTTAGATATCCCATGACACCCGTAAAATGACTACTTAGGATTTATTTATTTATTTATTTTTAGGAAAATGACAATGTGTATTTCTTTCCTCGTAATTGTGCAGTGTGAGCACGTAATTAGTCTCTAATTACGTAGACGACGTAGTGTTGTTGAACTGTTATCTTCTCTCCCACTCCAAAACTGAGCACTGTGCAGGTTTATCTCGGCTTTTACGTAAAACACAGAAATGCATCGCAAGAAGGTCGTATCAAACAAATTATGTAGCTTTTCACGTTAAAACGAGTTCCCTCAAGAATGATTATTTCGATAAATGGTTCCCTTCGTTTCACGTTAACCTTCTGTTTCTCCATTCCTTTTAGTCCAATACATTTCGTATGTACAGTATGTGTCAAAGTAAGTAAGATTTGATATCTATTGCTCAGAATCATAGCGCCTTACTTTACTGTAAAATTTGCTTTTTGTACTGTTGAGATCCGTGAGTTGATTTCCAAAGCAATCAGTGTGAAATTTTCTGAACTCAGAAATGGAAGGAGAGGGGCCGTGTACGTGAACGGCTGCACGCTATCGGCGAGCACCGCGGATGCTGCGCCCGTCGCTTCGCTACGTTTGCAAGCGAGCCACGTGCCGCCACAGTAAAGGTTTTATTATTTCTGTCGCCGCGCTGCATTTACACCAGCGTCACGTCGAGAATCCGCCAGCCTGACTGAGCTGTGCTTAAGCCCGGGATCACGGTCGTACGCTTAGGACTGCCGGACCCATACTAATCACCTGGCGCTTGTGCCATAGTTAATCGATAACGGTAATTGGTGACAGGAATTTATTGACATTACATCCCCTGTCTGTCTCGTTCGAGCTTGTGCTCTGTCTCTAATGACTTCATTTGCTGATAAGATGTTACCCCATATTTCATTTCCTTCCTTTCGTCTTTCGTCCTCCCAAGCAGAAGCTCATAATAATCTACGTTCAACGCATATAAAAGTGACGATGAAAAGTGTCGTTTTAAGGGCATTTCTGCAGCGTATGTGCAACGTAGCGTCACTCCGTAATAAAACAGACAAACAGCAGGCATAGATTGCTGACTAGAAATGGACGGGCAAAGGTCCTATGAACATGTCGCTGGAAATGAACAGTGTACGCGCAACAACAAAAAATCGTCCAGGAACACAGTGAAACCTCCCCTTAGAAAAATTAATGAATTACTGTGCTGATAAACCTCTTACGTTATTTGATTTTCAAACAGCTGAGCAGAACTGAACGTACTCAGACATTTCTCTATTTACTTATTCTGATCAACACTAAACTGACACACAATATTTTTAGCGCAACGCAATCTGACTTTCAACAATCCCTACAAAAGAATGGCCCTGATTAACAATAACCTATACCTTGCATGAATCACTTACCTCACAAAAATCTTCGTTACTCGTACTACTGCAATACAGCGAGCGCCAATACTGCCAGCTAAATAAAGCAGAATACTGCTGAAGGCACTAACTACTGATAGGCATACTAAGCAAATGAAAAATTTTGATAGAGAACAAACAATGTATTTACCTTAATAGTGTTCAAAAGTCATAATATATATTTCAGTTCGTGACATCCAGTCTTACAAATTTCGTTTTTGTGACGGACACACGTCCAGATCGTCCGCTCTCAAAACTCTGCCATCTCTCGTCCCACATCCACCACTGCTGGCTGCTCACCTCCAACTGCGCAACGCTAAGCGCTGTTCACATCCAACTGTCCAACACTGCAATAGCGAATATTCCAAAAATGCCACCCAGCCACAGACTGCACACAGCACAGCCAGTGTTTCTCATACAGGGCGCTACGTGACGTTACCAACATAAAAACCTAAACTGCCTACTTACAACAGTACAGGGCTGCATCGCATCCAAGTCACAACAGATGTTTAAAGTGGCCTCCATGGGATGCAATGTCATGCAGGATACACGTAATCGTCCTTTGGCTTAAACCGTCTTGGCAGGCCACTTGCCTGGAGCCTGTGCTAATGTTCGTTTCAATACCCTTTAGAAACTGGTACCACAAATCTGGTGCACGCACAGTCCGCCGTTCCCTGCACGGTCGTCTCTCCGAAAGGACACAAGATCACGCTTACGTTCGAAATGGGCTTGAAACGTTGTGTGATGTGGTTGGTGTCTGTAACCGTAGTTGCTTTGGTATAGCCGTGGTGCCTCTCGACAGTTTACATTTGCTTGGCAGTACAAAAACACCATCTGGGCGTGTTCACTACAAGAAGACCGGACCATTCTGCGTGCTTACAGTACGCTGCGTCAATCACACAGTCTGCAACACACAAGGAACACTCGACACGTGGTCAGGGGAACAGTCAGTCATTCGTCAGCGCCATCTAACGTGGCAGCGGTGCATTTCTGGATACATGTTCATACGTATTTTTTCCCTCGATTTGCAGTCAGGAATCCGTTCCTGCATTTTGTTGGTTTTATTAATGTTCACCCTCTATAAGAACTGACGCGCAGGCAAGAGATTAGTGTGATATTCGTGTCATTCCGACGTGCGCGCATTAAATTCGGAAACTTGAGATATGGCGACGCTCTTACCAAATGTCTCCAAACAGGGCCAAAGTGATGTTATTCTTTTCCCGGCTGCTGAAGGACAAGCACCGATAGACATTCTAGGGCTACCCCAGCGACAAAACGAGAGTTAAAAGTTAAAGGTTTCTCAAAGGTGCGGCGATAATTTAATAACCTGCAAATTCTGGAACTACAGCTGCGACATGGAAGCAACGGATAATTTTACTAAGATGCGTACAGTTTAGTGCGTCACAGGAAGGTTCCCTCGTTTCACAGAACAATTTACCTTATAGAAGACCACCCCTTTGTTTTTTATTTATTGATCTGCAGCCGGCCGGTGTGACCGAGCGGTTCTAGACGCTACGGTCGCAGTTTCGAATCTTGCCTCCTGTGTGTGATGTCCTTAGGTTCGTTAGGTTTATGTAGTTCTAAGATCTAGGGGACTGATGACCTCAGATGATAAGCCCCATAGTGCTCAGAGCTATTTGAACCATTTTTATTCATCTGCATTGTAGTGGACTATTGAGCAGGTTGCCAGAGGTAATTGTTCGGAAACGGAAACCGATTAGACCCCCGTAAGTTTTCTTGCAAAATATTGCATACACCCGAGAATGATGTATGTAGGGGGATCGGGCACATAACTGAAAAGTAATGAAAGAAAGAACAACAACTGCATCGGATCGGTCTTACCCCAACAATTGGCTGCCAACCTCGCCTGACTTTTCTTGAAACATATATAAATTACATAATGAACTGCACAAATGCCAAAGAGACAAGGTAGTAGCTGCTATTACTGGCGGAATGGACAAAATATATAGATACAAATAACATATTACCACCAAACTGTACCCGCTTATACAGCTTACGTGTCGCGCGGTCTCGGTCTTCTTGCCACGGCCCGCGCGGCTCCCCCCGTCGGAGGTTCGAGTCCTCCCTAGGGCACGAGTGTGTGTGTTGTCCTTGGCGTAAGTTAGTTCAAGTTAGATTATGCAGTGCGTAAGTTTAGGGACCGATGACCTCAGCAGTTTGGTCCCGTAAGACTCTACGACAAATTTTTGCAGCTTACGTCTGCGAAACTTCAGAGGCTCCGACCAAGGGACGATTTTCCAGGAAGAAAATAAAAGAGCAGCGCTCGTTCATTTATTCACAGTGGCTTTTCGTTCACCGCGAAGATCTCTATAGGACGAGGAGGTGCAGCAGGCAGTTACACACTCGGACCTGCACACAGTTTAATCTGTCAGGAAATTTCATATCAGCGCACTCTCCGCTGCATAGTGAAAATTTCATTCTGGAGTTACGGACCTATTCACACAACAGGACACAGTGTTCTACCAAACGGGTATCTTCAACCTTGTGTATCGGTGGGATGATTACATAAATGTTCGCAGCAGTTTTGTCTTACTGGCATACCGATTCTGGACTGTACAACCTTGGAATGGAAATTTCTTCATCGTCTCTTACATATTCAAAACAATGGTCTCAAATAAATTTTTGTTTAGTAAGATATTAATCAAAGAACGACAGTATCCACCAAACTGTGTTTTAAATTAGTTTATTTGCACTATTAATTTCGGGCACTGGCCATTGTGAAGTGCATTTATAGTACCAAATGTGGATACATTGTCCTCGTTTCACCAAAAAGATTACGTGCCACAATACGGTCGCCAACGGTCCTGATCTTGTAATGTATGCTGCAGATCGCTCTGTATACACTTGTTCATGTAAGTGACACATATGAGTGACTGTGTGAGAAAATTTTGAACACAACCTAGTGGAATATGTCCTTTTCCAGAATTATTTAGGCTGTGGGGCCCAAGCAGAAGAAACTGACAGATGTTAAAGATTAAGCTTATCCAGTATGAATATTTTAGAACCTGTGACTGTTAACTAAATGTAGATACATAAAACTGCAACCAGTCACTTTTTTGAATAGGTATTTATTATTCCATGAACCGGTTTTCAAACCTTTTCAGGTTGACCTCTAGATGATTTTCTGGAGGTTAAATTACTATTTCTACCGTAATGCTGGATGCTGGCTATGTGACAAGAAGATGGAACATGCTGTAATGCATCGCTGTGAGTATTGTTTATCTGTTGATGTGGACGCAAAATTTTATTTTTGTACTTACTGCGGCATTATGGGCAGACTGATGGACACTAACAGGAAAAATCAGCCCATACTGTCGCAGTGAGCACAAAACTAAACTTTTGCATCCATATCGACAGATAAACAACACTCATGGCGATACATTAAAGCATGCTACATCTTCTTGTCTCAGAGCCAGCACCCAGCATTATGCTAGAAATAGTGATGTAATTTCCAGGAAACCATCTGAAGATGAACCTGAAAAGGTTCGAAAACCATTTCATGGAATAATAAATAACTATTCAAGAAAGTAACTGGTTCCAGTTTTACGTATCTGCTGACAGATGCTGATTCGACATGGATTTTCTACAAAGCGTTGGAAAGAAGTGGATCTAAAGTGTTGATTGACTCCAACACAGCGCTGATAGTTGCATAAACGACCGCTATAGTGTTCGCAGCAAGAGACAGCCAGTTCGTATCAGTTGTGTGTACTGATTCACACCAGACGCCAATGGAACGGAATGTACCGGCAGGCGATGTCACCGTAAAATGGCATTGTGTTCAGACTAGACGGAACATCAATTCAGCGTCAGTTCGCTTAGCCCATTACCGATCTGTAAAAGTAAGATCATGATATAACGTCTGGGATGGAAAACGGCGGAATATAATGTCAGAAGTAAGCAACTAGCAATGATAAAGTTAATTAATGGCCAAAATCCATGACGGATGTTCTTGATAAAGTTTAAATGGTGAACTGCTGAGAAGTGGGATAACAGGAAATGTGTCCTTCAAACATTTATTTGCTAGCGAAAATACATACACACAAACACACCAATCAAAATTTATAAGGATATACACAGAACCTGTTTACCCTGTGGTTTTTTTTTTCTAAGTAATAAATAACATGAAAAAGAAGTGTATCTCTCTCTTTCAATAAAGTTGACTGTTCTCACTGTTTCAAGCTGTTTAACGAAAATTGCATCAGTTATGTTTTTACTTATGCACAATAACGACGTATCAGTATTTTTCCTGTTTTTCTTGTGCTAATAAAATTATTTCTACTAACTATAATAAATTAATTATGCAATAATCCACTAACGACAAAGAAAGGAATAAAATATGGATCCATAGTATTTCAAAATCTGGAGCAAGGGGTACAATTTACAATATCCTTGTGATGTGACTTGTTTTTTATGCCTTTCTTCTTCTGTCACTTAGTTCGTTACCTCTCCTCCTCCTAGTCTTGTACTGTTAAAGACGCACGTATTAAATGTTAACTTTTTTAAGTGAAAATGATCACTCATTTTCTGTTCAAACATTGTGTTATGGTGTTTCATTTATACTAATGTCACCCTTGTATGTTATCAACATGTTCTATAACGAAATGCGGTAAGTATTGCTGTATGAATGCCAATAACCGGCTTGGGCGAAGTTCGCAAAGCTGCCATTTTGGCCCTCCCACCGAAATAACTACGAATTTGAGCAATTACTTAGAAACTGAGTATCATTTCACTTGCGCAGTGCGAATCAGAGAAGCGCATTAACGCATTCCAAATCTTCACGCTCTTGAAAATACAAAGCCAAGCCAGTTACTCCGAGAGAATAATATTTTGTGGCCTACAAATTTTGATCCGTAGACCTTTCGTCAAATTAACTCGGCCGGTTATTATTACGGTGAGTCAAGCCACACTGTAGACTTTTTTTCTGTCCAACTATTGTAAAACATAAATCGTTCTCTCCTCTTTTGTAGAGGAACACTCAATGGAAATAAACAAGGAGGTATAATAACTGGTGTTTGCGCCACAGACTTACGCTGCCATATTAGTAGCCCCCAAACATTAGAAGACTACTGTTTACAGTTGCTTCTTGTTCTTAATGTCTGGCACGTTCACGCCACAGTTGTTTTAAATAGTAAATATTACAGTGCTTTCGTGAATAACACAGTGTCAGGAAGGCATTTTCAGACTTTTTCTCGGCATAACGCTATATTTCATCCAGTAATACAACAAATTTCACCTCGTTAATTCAGCTTTGTTTTTGTTACACGTTTCGAATAACCAAGAAGCAAAGTATGTGGTGTGAAAAGGTTTCTTTCGTAATGCAGCATTTTCCTTAATACGAAACAACGAAACTGATGTTCCATCTATGTCCTCTTCCCTAATATGCTGAGACCACATTATGCTATGTTTGGACGGTTTGCAATATTTTCTTCCCACAGCTTCAGCCAGAGCGCTCTTCGAATTGTACTGGTAGGAAATCTAAAGTTAAATTACAGAAATAAAACCACTACAGTATGAGTAATCAGCGCAAAGAAAATTCATGCCCATAAAAGAACATATCCTTCAACGAGTCCACTTACGAATGAAATGTGATTCCTTTAAGCTTTAGACTATAAGCAGAACGACTAGTACACCTGTAAATGATAGCTGGCATTCAAATTTATAGCGTCATGACAACTCCCTGTATTATACCTGCAACGGAATAAACAACCAAAACCTCACGGAACATTCACATCAGGGACACGAAGGAAAATCATAAAATTAAGGCTAAGAAGATGCAAAAGCACAAAATCCACGACTATAACGTAAGTGAGCGCGGCGAGAATGGTTAACTTCCGACGGCGACACCATGAATATAACCTCAAAACTTTCTTCCCAGTAAACCTTAACTTCGCCGTTCCGTTGACGGCCTGTGTTAATGCCACAGTCTGAAATACATTGTGGAATGTTTATCGCTTCATTCCACCCCTTCTGTTCTGTTAAGTCTGAATAGACCTTTAAATGGTTACCGTGTGTTATAAATTTTTCTGAGTGAGTCATTGATTTCACTGCCAAGGGCACTGAGCCACCAACTAAGAAAAGTACAGGCTGTTAGTTTCAGTAATTTGAAGGATCTGTATGTCTCTGGAAAGGAAGAAACACGGGTTGACGGCCTATGTCAGGAGAGGACGTGAGGCGAATTGAAGAAATTTTTGATCGTAGTCCAAGTACATCAACCAATAGAGCTTGTAGAGAACTATGAATACCACAGACAAAAGTATCGTGAGTTTTGTGACGTAGTTTGATGTACAAGCCCTATCGATTACAACTTGCGCAAGCTCGCGTTGGAAAAGAAAAAAAAAAGTCGTAGCCGCAAATATATCCCGAAATGTCAGAGAGAAAGCGCCTGACGACTCTTAGGAGAGATATATACCAGCTGAGTATCCATTATTGTTTGGGTATGTATTTATTCCAATCATCTATCAGCCCATCTCTTCCTTCCCCCTCTCTCTCTGTCCATCTTCTTCTCTTCCCTTTCTCGCTCTCTCCATTTCCTGCTGCCCCCATGTCTATTCATGTCCTCCTCCCCCACCTCTCTGCCTATCTCTTCTTCCCCCTGTCTCTGTCCATTTCCTCCTCCTTCGTTTCTCCATCCATCTCCACCTCTCCCCTCTCTTTCTCTCCATTCACCCCTCGCCCTATCTCTGACCATCTCCTCCTCTTCCTCCTCCTATCAGTGCCTATCTCCTCCTACCCCCTCGCTGTCTGTCTCTATCCTCGTCCTCCCTTATCTCTCCACGTATCACTCACCCAAACAGGAGGCTACCTACAGTATTTCTTTCCAGATTTCACTGCAGTCGTTCCAGGGGTTTAGGGTGAGCTATTTACCTGTCGATTTGCCTGCATATCCACCTGTGAAATATATTTTCCATATATTTAACATATTTCACGAGTATTTGGACACATATTTCACCTGTTATGTCTACTGCATTTCGCCCTGCATTTTCATTTTCACGCAGTCCAATGTTTATGACGCATATCCAGAACTATGAGCTATACAATGATATAATTTTGCAAGAACAGAGTTAATAGTAAAGAAGTAATAAATTAAAAGTGATGCATGATGCGGCAATTTTAACGCATCTCAGTATTTATGACATAGTGTCCTCTGAACTATGCCTCATATAATGATGTAATTTTCTGGTACATCCGGTGGAATATGTGAATACTGTCTGCAGATTGTACTACGAATGTAGTTAGTAGTAAAGAAGTAATAAATTAAAACGTCATGCTTCATGTGGCAGTTTTACTGCATGAATAGCGAAATTGTAGTAAGTGATAAACTTTTTTCCTTTAATAATTTTTTGGAGATCGTCTGCGAGAAAGGGTTTCGTGACATTTTGAAATTGTGCGTAAAGTTTGTTGCAAGTCTCTAATTGCTCTCATTCTCAAATACTGGACGACAAAAGTATGGGCAGTTTCGCGTCGTGGACTGCACTGCTTTTTCAGTCCGAACTCCACCCCTTTGGTAGGTGGATAATTCTTACTCTAAAAGTGATTGTTTCCAGACGATAAATGGTATGTGTACCAAGTTTCGTTGAAATCGGTTAAGTGGTTTGAGAGGAGATGTGGAACACACGTACATACCGTTTTATGATTTGTATGGATATATGGTGTTCCTCCTAAAAGTCACCTAGCACATTTTCTCTGGTGTTTCGGCAGATATTCGTAATTTCGTTTTTGCAATGAGTAGCTGGAATCAGCTCAAACAAATACTGCCCATAATCACTTTCCTGCGAAGTCTAGTGGCAACGCAATACATCTGGGTGTTTCACGCTACAAACGAAATCTTACAAGTGGAATTTAACGGGCTCATTCGATAGACGGGTCCAAAATTAGTCTATTACGATATTCGTTTTATCGATACGTATTAACGGTGGCGTTACAACACGAAGAATAGCCACGACTCCAGCAGCGACCGAGCAGCGCTCCTGCATGGCGTACTACACAGCGTGCGGCATAGCGGAACACGAGACAAGTCGCGCAAGGAAGACATGGAGAACATAATAATGTTTACCCTTACGTCAAGTGCTATAAGACATTGGGTGTGACAGTGGATGTATCTCAGCGTTCTTTCCGTCACGCCACACTGCAGGATACAACATGTACAAGCGTTCAGAAGTAACAGGTACGATATTTATAATGGGTAAGTGCTGCGAATGTTTTCTGGTGCAAGGTATACTGTTTAGTTGTTGTTACGGTAAGGGATGTTTGTGAAAGGATACGGTACTGCGAATTTTAGGGATGTAGCTCGGTGTACGATGAAGGCAATCCGGAGCGAGAAGGGAGGCAACCTTGTACGAACACGTTTCAGGCTGCATTGCAACGAGTCCGAGGCAGAGGGGATTTGCTCCTGGCGAAAAGCCAGGAAACATTTTTGGATAAATCGAAACAATTCCACTGCGGTGGATGTGATACACACAAATCCACACAGAAGTACAAGGACGCTCGCTAGGGAAAAATCTCAATCTTGTGTATCGCATTTTGAAAGACTCAAACTTGTACCCATACCACCGGCATATGCACTAGATGGCTTCAGTGGAAACAACTGGCTAATATTTTATGAGTGGGCATTAAGACAACCTATTGAGTTTTTTAAAGAGATCCTTTTCACAAATTGCCGTCCGGAGTGGCCGAGCGGTTCTAGGCGCTGCAGTCTGGAACCGCGCGACCGCTACGGTCGCAGGTTCGAATCCTGCCTCGAGCATGGATGTCTGTGATGTCCTTAGGTTAGTTAGGTTTAAGTAGTTCTAAGTTCTAGGGGACTGATGACCTCAGCAATTAAGTCCCATAGTGCTCAGAGCCATTTGAACCATTTTTTTCACAAATTAGTCAACGTTTTGCAGCACAGGTGTGCCAAATCGTACTGCTAAACACTATTCGGCCTCCGCAAATCCCCATTGACTGCGTAAAGCAGGTCAACACCTATGAACAGTCAGTTGCTGCGCTGCTGTTGCCAGTAAGCGTGTCGTTGGTCTCCATTCTTTTAAGGCAGATTTGAACGGCAGAGCGTACACCAGTTTCCTTCGGAGCGAAGTGCCTGCACTACTCGATGATACTGATTGAATAACGAGGCAGGTGATGTGTATGGATCAGGATGGTCCACACAGCCACTGCGCTGCATCTGTGCACCAAGCAGTGCGAATCCTCTTGGCTAATAAAACAGCAGACAGACATGAGGATGTTGAATCGAATGGCCGGCTAGGTCGGCCGATCTCGGGTATAACAAAGGAAATGGTGTACGCGGATGAGTGTGAAAACAGTGACGACATTAATAATCGCATCAGGTAGGCCTTCTCTGCACTTCACGGGCCATATGAAGTACTGCGTACTACAGCTAGCGCCCTCTGTAAACTGGAATTTTGTCGATAACAAATCGGCGCTTTGTTTGAGCACCTGCTCTAAGGAACAGACCCAGTGAATTGTTGTTTAATTTTGGTGTTCTCTTTCTACGATATCCTTCACTTTGATTGACTTTAGGACTCTTTTTATGTTATATGGACTGTTTATGACCGGCCACTGTGGCCGAGCGGTTCTAGGCGGTTCAGTCCGGAACCGCACTGCTGCTACGGTCGCAGATTTGAATCCTGTCTCGGGCATGGATGTGCGTGATGTCCTTAGGTTAGTTAGGTTTAGGTAGTTCTAAGTCTAGGGGACTGATGGCCTCAGATGTTAAGTCCCATAGTGCTTAGAGCCATTTGAACCATTTTTTTGACTGTTTATGAATCACGTGCCCACAACTAACAATCAATAATAAAGTAGCAAAATAAGCTCGGTTCCGTTAATGAAATGCAAATCAGATGCAGACAACCGATTCGCTGGTAATTAAATAATTTATTGACTGTAGATGGTCAGGAATTGCTTTGCAAATTTATAGTTTTGTCACTTATTAAATGCAGGAACTAAAGTGAATTAATCAACTCTGTCCCATGTTTTATTAATACCAAACCTTAGTGAAGTTCAATAGATATTATCGTTTTGGGGATATGGAAAGTGAAACACCTGGCCGTTCCGTGAAAATGTCCTGAAAGTGATACTGTACTGGGGCGTGTTACTTCTACGGCAACGTGGACTGCTCTCAGCAGGTCTCCAACGCATACAGATACACATCGAAGGATCGATAAACAGTTGTTTTCCAAGTCTTCCTTGTCTGACTTGCCTTTCCTCGCCTCGTGTACCGCTGTGCGATGCATTGTCTGCTACCTCCACGCGGTACCCAACTCACGAGGAGAACACGGCAAGTGCCATAATCCGATTTCCCAGAAACTTCACTTACAAGGGACAGCTTTGACATCGAACGCACGGAAACCATGCTTAGAATAACACTCGATAAAAAAAAAGAAATAAAACGTTGCATTCTGCCACAAGTGACATTTTAATAGAAACAAAGTAACAGAATATCATTACCATAGGAGGGAAATTATACGTAATTCAATGACGTCGATGTATCATTACATTTTCAACCAACAGTGACAAAATCCTCTGCTTAAAGTAATTATAATAGCGCAAAACACGCACATATCCCACACACCTGATAGTGCTAACTTTAGTCCTCGCAGAGCAGGTGTGGGATTTCGATGAAGTGGTTAAAACAAAGTGGAAGAGAACAATTCGCACACTTCACTGGAGCCACGTTTTTACGTTCAAAAATCAAGTCCAGTATCAGAAGCCATACTTATTACATTTTCAAATGTTAGTATGGGTATGTCAATGCCATAACCTGCCTTTCGCCGTGCATATTGCAACATAAGTGTCGTGCAATTGTAAATCACAGAGTGGACTTTGATGATGAAACAACTTTCGTGCATTTTCATTTGTGGTTTGGCACATTGTAGTCGTAAATCAGCACGCCATCTGATATAAAGCTTAAATTGCCGAAAGAAGTAAACATCAAGAGGTTGGCAATAGTTTGTTGTTTTCTGTGGCAATATCGTCAGCATAACATGTATGTTTGTAAAACTTGCATCTGGAAGAGTACCATCTGTACAACCTAACCAGAAATCACCGGCAATACGCTCTTTTCACTTGTTACACGTTCGACAAGGACTTAAGTTACAAAACGATTCATGTGTTCTTTAGTCATTTTTCCGCTTTTGCCTGCCTCCACATGAATGTTTCGTGGGCCGATTGTTTCAAGTTTCTTTCAAATATTTGGGTCGAATGTGCCTAGTGCCTCTTGAAAATAGATGTATAATTTGTTTGCTAGTTTGTCTGTAATGATAAATCCACATCAATTGTGCTGCTGTGGGTACATACTGCAACACACTAGCTGTAGTTTTCTCTCCTCTGTGATGAAGACATTTCATACTGAAATTCACTCTGTTCCAAACGTTTTCTTTGTCTACATCGCGCTCTGCCATATATATATTCACTTCCTCCACAAATTGGTGTCTTCTGACATATACCTTTATCGTCTTCTGCGTCCTTACGTGTGACAAACGTAGTGATCTGTCTGGATGAAATGCCGTATTCAGCCGTGAGACTGTCGATAAAAGAAATCGAAACATTTTAGACGCTTCTAGTACCCACATTTACAGGAACCAATAGTGAACTATAGATCCATACGACCTTGCTCCATCAGATTGGGATATTACATGCTCTTTTATAGTTTCATAGTTTGCGAGTCTGTTTCCTTTGAAACGAGCTCCTGCTCACATTTTGCTAGACAAATAATTTGGAATTAATTTGCAGTTTGATTTACTTTTCATGCACTTAAAAAATGGTTCAAATGGCTCTGAGCACTATGGAACTTAACTGCTGAGGTCATCAGTCCCCTAGAACTTAGCACTACTTAAACTTAACTAACCTAAGGACATCACACACATCCATTCCCGAGGCAGGATTCGAACCTGCGACTGTGGCGGTCGCGCGATTCCAGACTGTAGCACCTAGAACCGCTCGGCCACCCCGGCCTCTTTAGTTTGCTACAGGAATTGAAGCCAGATTATAACAGCCTTCAGAAATGTTATCTAGTACACTGTCATCAGTATCTTCTAATACTCTGAATTATTACATTATATAATAAATTCGCGAACTGTCTACCCTCGAGTCGAGTTCATTTCCATATTCAGCACGTCGCAACATTGTCACTAACATTTGGACCACGTTCGTAGGATTAATTCTCTTCATGGTACCACTGTATACAGATTAAACAGTAACCCGCATGGAAACACTCCCAAGAGACATTTTCGTAGTGCAGCTATATCATTCATGATAAGTTGGCCGTTGTCAACGGAGCGGCGTGGACGTGTGCTTAGCGTCCCACCAGTCTAGTAGCGTACGTGAGTTTGTTTACTTTCCGCGAACGAGAGTCGCTTACTATCAGTTCACTGCAGTAACACGGCGAACTCGTATGGGAAGAACACTATAAAGATTACGTTCCAAACCAAGTATCCACGACCGCGAGCATATGAAGTACAAACCTTCTTGCTTGATAAAAATACATCTAGATCCACTGGACATTGGTATTCACTTTTCGATCACGTTTAGTGTCGTCAACGTTAAGATGATTAACGAAGATGTGTGCACTAAGGTGGTTACCGGCGCTGCCGGCAAACTCCAGTTTAGGCACTCTTATGGACATATCGGCGCTGTTAGCGCTGAACATGCAGGCTTATTTCGGAAATTTGTGGTAAATTCTTAAGGGACCAAACTGCTGAGGTCATCGGTCTCTAAGCCTACACTCTACTTAGTCTAACTTAAACTAATTTACGCTATGGACAACACACACACCAATGCCCGAGGGAGGACTCGAACCCCCGACGGGGGGAGCCGCGCGGACCGTGACGAGGAGCCTCAGACCGCGCGGCTACCCCGCGCGACTGCAGGATTAGTCATGAGAAACCTCCGGGTTTTCAAGCTACATTTTAATGTACCTGCCGATTCAGTTACCTCCACAATTAAGCTGTACAGAACAGTCATTAACCATGGGGCTGAGAAGTGGCAGACTTTTACAACGTATCGCGTACTCAGTGGAGTAAGACAGGACAAGCTCGAACTCACAAAGCATGTTCGTCCATACTTAAAAACTGTCGGTTGTCGAGAGATTGTGATGTACGATGGACAACCGCGCACATGCTCAGGATGTGTACATGAGGGTTATTTCCACTCCGATTGTTTGCAGCGGCGGATCATCCAGATTCCCTCAGGCGAAGCGATACAACATGTTCCTGCTGCGATTCTACCAATCAGTTATGCCCAACGGACGGTATCTACGACGCCAGGTGTTGGGGATCAGGATAGGTTACCACCGCAGACAGACGGACACGACATAGATGGGGCACATAGCGCCCGCTCGCTGCAGAGGGAGAAGACAGAAACTTGTACCGGCACACAGAGTTACATTTAAGTTTTCAGTTTACGGTTTGAAGCGTGAATATGTTACTTTTACTACCATTTATCAGCAGTCCCTTAATCATGTTGTCCTGAGGATAATTTGACGTATATTCAGACACGCTATGAAAGTCTAACGTGAAGTTACTGTGTGTCTGTTTTCACGTAGGAATGGGAAAGAGGTAATTCTATCATCTTTTGACTGGTTTGTGGACAGGCCCACGGTGACTGCTGAACGCACTCATGTCCTGCAATTTTTCTGCGTTCTAACAGAACTGTATTACTTTTAGTAATGGGATGAAGATAAATTTCTTCGCGACATCAGATAGACCTGCAGTACGAAAACGCCTTTCCAGCCTTTTTCTCCAACAGTGCAATGTTTCTCATTTCAGCGAGAGTCTAAGATATGGTGCTCGGGACTTTAGGATACTGTCAGTAGGAGTTGTTGCCGAGCCGCTGTTTTAGGGGAAGATTTGGGATGAAGTAGGCGCGCTGCGCTGACTAGCCTCTTGGGCAATAAGGTTATTTCTCAACCCACTGTTGTTGTTGTTGTTGTCGTCGTCGTCGTCGTCGTCGGAGTTCTTGCAAGTTTGGAGCCGCCGCCATACCGGTGGTCTCATCTTTCTGAGAGCAGCGCAGGTTGTTTACGTCGGACCTGTCTCTGGGAATGGATGACCAGGGGAGTCCACCTAGTCAGCCAGCTTCTTACACTCCTTCCGGTTTCCCTTCCATCTTGCGTGAATGTTATGCTATGTTCTCAGCTCCCCAGGAACACATTACTCGATATGACCCACTGCGGTCAACGCAGTCGTATAGTCGTATTTGCGTATCACAGTGTGTGTGGGTGTGTATGTGACGGAGAGAAAGAGAGAGCGAGAGCGAGAGAGAGAGAGAGAGAGAGAGGTAAACAAGGTACTCATCGACTTTTCGAAACTGACCACTGCCACAGCTTAATAAAGTAAAATATCACTGAAAACAAATAGTAGAGTCGCTGCTAGAATACAAATAGCGCTTAAATTTTTTTGTCCCTTTTTCTCGTGACATTCCGAGGGTATTTTTCGTGCAAGTGCTGTCTATGACTGTATCACGATCCTAGTAAACCATGAGCGTTAAACCATCGTCACACAAGTTTGAAAATGAAATTTCTCCGTTCATTTGACGTAACAAAAGCAATCGCATGATCTTTAAATTTTTGTAAGCTACTGACTAAGTTCCCCACTATTTTTGGAGACGTTACTGTGATTGAGTGAGTACGTTGTAGCTTTTCTTGCAAATTTTTGTATTTCGAAAACACATCTTGGAATCTCGGCTAGTCACCTTTACGATGTACACTCTCTCATCCCGTTAGCCAATAAATTTAATAACTTTTATAATGAACGAAAATTTTTTACAAAGTTGCGCTCCGCAGTTCTAATATGTTTAATGAAGGACATGTTTATTCATAATCATCAGCTGCTGTATACACTTTGCTGACATGTGTTACTGTTTTTCGATCTATGTGGACCAACTTCTGTCACTGGGCAAAAAGCCCTTTCAGTATGTTGCTTTCTGACGCATTAATCATAGTTGTCTTAATACGTCATAAATAGGCAACAGTTATCAAGTGTGTGCCAGTGATAACACAAACACACGTCAATAGTAAGGCAATTATGTTTAATACATCATAAAGCAAGATGGTTTCTTTGTTCAGTGGCAAAAGACGACTCGTGTAAGACAAACAAGAAGCCCATTTCTATAAAGTTTATGCAGCAGCCGATAGTGTATATAAACATATCCTTCATTGAAGTTAACCGTGTAGCCATCCGTGATCCCGAACACAGTGGCAATATTTGACTATATATGGCGATACCACAGTCACCTCTGGTGTCACAACCAGCAGAATAAGCAGGACGAGTTATCATGTAACAAATTTTGAGGGATGATGGTAAATGAATCAATTTAAGAAAATGGACCATAGTCCCGAAAATACAAAGTCGAAAGTTATAAGTAAAAATCGGTCTGTTACGTCTGATAGTGGATCTCTTCTACCGCAAGATACATGCTTTCCATGCTTCGAGACCAGGTGTTATGGACCAAATCAAGCAAAAATTGTCTGTTAAACGTGGGCTCCAAAATGCGATCCTTAAAATCTAAGAGCACTTGCTAAATAGAAGAGATGTGTTTCACAGTAGCGAAGATGAACAAGTTCTCATAGCTCTTAAAGGCATGCACTTTAGAGCTTATGTTTACTAGACGGTTTTTCTTGTTGTGGTCCATTCAATCTCCTCTCAAAATGTGGAAAGCAAAGAGTTTGCAGTAGTAGACGTCCAATCTCAGAGGTATGACGACGATTTTCGCTTATAACTTTCGTCTCTCTTTTTCCGGACCGTGGTCCCTTGCTTCAAATCGATAAATTTTCCAAGTCTGCAATATCATCAATGAATCGACTTGTATAAGGGCATACCAGCACCACAACAGCTGTCATTCCCATTTGATACTGACCAAGGAGTACTTCATCAAAAGGTTGTTGTTTGAACTCTACTGAAAGCTGTGTTGGCGACATTCGACAGGCTTCTGGCTACTGCTCAAAGCTGCGGTGACATGGGGCCATCTTTGACGAGGCCTGCGACACCTTCCATACCGCTGGAATCCGTTTGTGACCTGGTCGTCGCTGCATCTTCCTACACACGTATCTGACTGCTCTGTCTTCACTCGATTGTGAGTGGTGGGCAGTGGTGAGTCCGCGTGTCATAGGGCTGAAGGTGAGAGAGGGAATGGGTCACACAGCTGGCTCTTTAAGCCTTAGCAGCAGGTAAAAGGTACAACCCAGTGTCGCTAACACTTCTGAGTCAGTTCGGGATGCCTCTTCTGTTGTGACAGTGGTCGATTTTCTTGACCAGCCTGGACGAGAGTAGCGTGCGAGTATGTTAGTCATTGGAAGCTCCAACGTTAAGTACGTAATGGAGCCCCTCACGGAAGTAGCAGGTACGTTGGGAAAGAATGCCAGTGTGCACTCCATATGTTTGCTCGCGGATCTCGCTTACAATGTGGAGGAGACCCTGGCAGCGGCTATAGAGCGCTGTAGATACAACCGGCTGCAAACAGTGGCACATGGCGGCACGAATGACGCCTACCACTTGTGTTCTGAGGCCATCCTCGGTCCCTTTCGGTGAAGGCAACTAGCATCGCACACAGGATGCAGGCTAAGCTCGCTGTTTTGAGCAGAGTGGAAGGTCTAAACCAGAGGCCCAGACGATTCTGAGTTGGTATCAGACGCGAATTTCTCGATAGGGAGGAGAACTGTAGAGTTCCCGTTAATAGGTCAGGCGTGCACTACACGCAGGAAGCGGCTACTAGGGCAGCGGAGTATGTGTGGCGGTGTCCCTTGCGATCAGAGATGAACTGCCTCCCAAAATCGAAGGACATCAGCTACAATGTTCTCAGAGAATGCTCGTCCTCGCAAATCGGATATAGAAAAGGTTAATATGATGTTAACAGACTGCAGGAACATCGAAGGTAAGGTCCCAGAATTAATGTTAAAGGTTATTCCACCCAGAAAGTATTAGGAACAGAAAATTGATTGAAATCGGAAGAGAATAACAAATGAATCCTAAGTTCATATTCGACTATTTATTGTAAGGATAGGTTAGTAAAAATGGTTCAAATGGCTCTGAGCACTATGGGACTTAACAGATGTGGTCATCAGTCGCCTAGAACTTAGAACTACATAAACCTAACTAACCTAAGGACAACACACACATCCATGCCCGAGGTAGGATTCGAACCTGCGACCGTAGCAGTCGCGCGGTTCCGGACTGCGCGCCTAGAACCGCGAGACCACCGCGGCCGGCGATAGGTTAGTAAACAGTGTTGAAGGCGTATTTACTGCAGTAAAAAAATTCCATAATACAGACCGAAATTATCACGGATTCCGAATGTTGATTAATCTGGGTGTAGTTAAGCAACAAAGGTCAGCCAAAATGGATGCAGGGTCAGAAGCTGTACTGGTAAAGCGCTTCAGGTAGAACACGCAAAATATCATTAACGACATTCCTCATAATGCCGTTGTAATAGGGGATGACTTCAACTTGCCAGGTATAGACTGGGAGAGTCATATTATCTACAGTGATGTCGAGGAGACAGGTATTCGTGTGATATTATTCTGAATGTCTTCTCCGAAAACTACGTCGAGCAGACAATTGGAGAATCAGATCGTGAAGATAACGTCTTAGACCTCCTAGCTACAAAGAGACCTGAACTTATCGAAGCAGGATGGTATCAGTGATTATTAGCCTGTGATGTCAGCTATGACTATGGGTATTACGATGAATGTTAAGAAAGGCAGGAAAATATTTTCGCTTAGCAAGAGTGACAGGGTACAAACTGTAGAGTATCTGAATACTCAGCATCAAATATCAGTGCTGAGGACGAAGATGTGAAGCACAAATGGAAAAAATGCAGAGGGGTTATTCAGTGTGCCTTAGACAAATATGCTCTTAGCAAGGTCTTAAGAGATGGAAAAGACCCACCGTAGTTTAATAGCCGTGTTGGTAAACTGCTATGTCAACATAGAGAGCTTCAACACAGATTCAAGAGAAGTCGAAAACTAAGCTGGCAGAAAAAAGCAGAACGAAGTGAAAATTAGCATAAGTAGACCGATGAGAGAAGCGTGGAACGATTTTGGTACGAAACGGAAGGTAACGGAGAGAAGCTAGAAATACTGCATTCATCCTTACGAAGTTGTTTCACCGCGAAAGATCGTAATACGGTCCCTCCTTTCAATCATAGTGCGAATGTCAAGATGGCAGATTTCCAGATAACCGATCACGGAACAGAAAAGCAACTGCGATATTTTAGTGGTATCGGGACTAGATGAGATAACTCTATGAGATAACTGTAAGATTCTACAAACATTATGCGAAAGAATTTGCTCCCCATCTTGCAGCTGGCTATCGTAGTTCGCAGGAGCAACGAAGGGTACGTAGTGACGAAAAAAGCGCAGGTCATTCCAGTTTTCAAGAAGGTCCGTAGAACAGATGCACCTAATTATAGGCCTACATCGTTGTAGAATTATGGAACATATTTTATGCTCAAGAATTATGACGTTACCAGAGAACGAAAATCTCCTCTACAAAAATGAACATGGCTTCTGCAAACTAATTATAGGCCTGTATCGTTGACGTCAGTCTGTTGTAGAATTATGGAACATGTTTTATGCTCAAGAATTATGACGTTTCCGGAGAACGAAAATCACCTTTACAAAAATGAACATGGATTCCGCAAACGTAGATACTGCACAACACTGTTCGCTCTGTTCCTCCATGAGATACATAGCCAAAGCTGCCCAGGCTGGTGCCGTGTTCAGGAATACATTTGATACCGTCTCGCACTACCGTTTAGTGGAAAAAAGGAGATTTCCGAGTATCTGACTAAATTTGCGACTGGATTCAAGTCTTCCTTGCATAGAACTCAACACGTTGGTCTTAATGGGACAAAATCGACAGATTCAAAGGTAATTTGCGGAGTATTCAAAGGGAGTATGATAGGACCGTTACTGTTTACAGTGCATATAAATTTCCACGAGAAAGAGTTGGGTGCTCTTTACGACTGTTCGTAGATGATGCGGCTGTACATGAGAAAGTAGCAGCGCCAGTAGTTAGTATCGATTTGCAGAATGACCTACAGAGGGATGACGAATGGTGCAGACTTTGCCAGTTGACCTGAAGTAATAAATTTAAGATATTGCGCTAACATAGGAAAAGTGTACTGTACAAATACACTTGCTGGGAACAGTACCTAGTGTACAACATGTAGAAGTAGCAATCCAGAACGACGATAAGTAGAACCATCACATAAAATAGAGGAAAAGCAGATCTGAGACTAAGATGCTTAGGAAGAATCTTAAGAAAGTGTAACTCATCCAAGGAAGTGGCTAACAAGGCACTTGTTCGACCGATTCTTGAGCATTGTTCATCAATGAGGGATCCTTACCAGCAAGGACTGATAGAAGAGAAAGAGAAGATCCGACGAAGAGCGGCGCGTTTCGTCACGGGATCGTTTAGTCGGCGCAAGAACGTTACAGAGATGCTCAGAAAACTCCAGTGGCAGACGGTACAAGAGAGGCGCTGTGCTTCACGGAGACGTTTACTGTTGAAATTTGGTGAGAGTACTTTCCAGGAAGAGTCAGGCAACATATGAATTCCTCCCATATACATCTCGCGAAATGATCACTCCGAGAAAATTCGAGAAATTAGAGCTAATACAGAGGCTTGCCGACAATCATTGCGCCATTGTCGAATGGAACAGGAGCATGGGGCAACCATTAATGGTACCAGAAGTACCCTCCGCAACACACCGTCAGGTGGCGTCCGCAGTACTGACGTAGATGTAGATGTGACATGTTTAACCACTTGACGCGACTGCTAATCCGAGAAAACGTTAGAGAATGTCAGAACCGCGAAACTCTGCATTCTGAAATTGATTTTTCAAAGTATTTGTCTGTGATCCTTTTTTTGTTTTCTTGTAATAATGTGACACTGGTGCCGGCCGCTGTGGCCAAGCGGTTCTAGGCGCTTCAGTTCGGAACCGCCCTGCTGCTACGGTCGTAGGCTCGAATCCTGCCTCGGGCATGGATGTGTGTGATGTCCTTAGGTTAGTTAGGTTTAAGTAGTTCTAAGTCTAGGGGACTGATGACCTCAGATGTTAAGTCCCATAGTGCTTAGAGCCATTTGAACACATTGAATTGCATTGTTCTTTAGGCTCAAGGTAATCGCAACTGCGTTGCCTAATCACCATTCACACTACACGCAGAATGACGCGTTTAGCAACTCTTTTTATGTTTGCCTGTTTGGTTCGATGCGCTAGCTTTTGACTGGACACTCTTTTGCCTGTCGGGAATTAAGTAAAATCTTCAGTTAACGTATTTCCCCATTCCTTCAGACCTAGTGCGCTTACCAGTGACCCATTCGGTATTGTCTCCCAGTGCTCAGGCTAGGCTGAGTCACTTGCACGAAATATCGTCAGGCGCCACATCTCGCTCCACTTGTAGTACCGGTGCTAGTACAGCTAGGAAAGATGAGTAACGGCAGATTCGATTTATTAACTACAGGATCGATTTCTATACCCTCACACGTTCTTACAGCAGTCTAAGTCTCCATATTTGAGGTTTCACCAACCTTTCCTTTGTCATTCTGTACCGACGAAAGACCAGCTTATTATTCTCGTGCAAATGACAGTGGCAAACGCTGTGTATAATCTTAGCGGTTTTTTCCCTTACTTAGTTTATTCCACCTCAGTGAAGATGAGATGGTCTGCAGATGCAAAATCTTAAATACTGAAGCATTCCTCCTTCTCTCTCAAGGGCAGAGATACTTCAATAACAAAATTCCGCAGTAAGTCACGATACGCAGAAACCATGAACAGTAAGAAAATCTGCATGACTTGAATACCGCTACGTGAAGGAGAAAGCTCCAATGATGACGAACAAAAGTTAGTCTCTTTCCAAAGGAAACGCCGCAAAATCTTGAATGATCACAAGTCAGCATGTTTTTATGATATAATTTATTCTCAAAATAAACAGCAGACCTTTGAGGCGACTGACAACGTCATAGCTCGGTAATAGATGACCGATTACTCTAACAAAATTATCACGTAAAAATGTACTCGAGAATGAGGAAACGATCCGCAAATAAATCTCAGAGTAGTTCTGGTTTTTAATAAGGAATGAATAAAGAAAGTACATGTGAAGTGTCTGTTCATTGTACCACCGAACAATTCGTCCTCAATCCCTATGATATGGCCACTGCAACAGTAGAGAAATACAAATAAAATTATATTCATTACAAAGGAATCGAGGACGGTGAGGTTTTTTTCAATAAATCCAGTTTGTATTATGATTACAGTGTAATCTATTTCGACACACTACAGGAAAATGCCATCGACGTAAGGCAGAGAAAAGGCGAAGGTATGCAAAAGGGAAAAAAAGACAGTTCCACGGTTCTGCCTACGAAATCATCCACAACAGACTTGGGTTTCATAAAGTTTGTGCAAAATGGGACCGCGTGGGATTAGCCGAGCGGTCTAGGGCGCTGCAGTCATGGACTGTGCGGCTGGTCCCGGCGGAGGTTCGAGTCCTCCCTCGGGCATGGGTGTGTGTGTTTGTCCTTAGGATAATTTAGGTTAAGTAGTGTGTAAGCTTAGGGACTGATGACCTTAGCAGTTAAGCCCCATAAGATTTCACACACATTTTTTGCAAGATGGGTCGCAAAACAACTCACACAGTTGCATAAACAAACGTGCTTGGACATCCGCAGAAAACATTTGAATCACTATGGTAACGAAAGGGACAACTTAGCGATATATATATATATATATATATATATATATATATATATATATATATATATATATATATACTCCTGGAAATTGAAATAAGAACACCGTGAATTCATTGTCCCAGGCAGGGGAAACTTTATTGACACATTCCTGGGGTCAGATACATCACATGATCACACTGACAGAACCACAGGCACATAGACACAGGCAACAGAGCATGCACAATGTCGGCACTAGTACAGTGTATATCCACCTTTCGCAGCAATGCAGGCTGCTATTCTCCCATGGAGACGATCGTAGAGATGCTGGATGTAGTCCTGTGGAACGGCTTGCTATGCCATTTCCACCTGGCGCCTCAGTTGGACCAGCGTTCGTGCTGGACGTGCAGACCGCGTGAGACGACGCTTCATCCAGTCCCAAACATGCTCAATGGGGGACAGATCCGGAGATCTTGCTGGCCAGGGTAGTTGACTTACACCTTCTAGAGCACATTGGGTGGCACGGGATACATGCGGACGTGCATTGTCCTGTTGGAACAGCAAGTTCCCTTGCCGGTCTAGGAATGGTAGAACGATGGGTTCGATGACGGTTTGGATGTACCGTGCACTATTCAGTGTCCCCTCGACGATCACCAGTGGTGTACGGCCAGTGTAGGAGATCGCTCCCCACACCATGATGCCGGGTGTTGGCCCTGTGTGGCTTGGTCGTATGCAGTCCTGATTGTGGCGCTCACCTGCACGGCGCCAAACACGCATACGACCATCATTGGCACCAAGGCAGAAGCGACTCTCATCGCTGAAGACGACACGTCTCCATTCGTCCCTCCATTCACGCCTGTCGCGACACCACTGGAGGCGGGCTGCACGATGTTGGGGCGTGAGCGGAAGACGGCCTAACGGTGTGCGGGACCGTAGCCCAGCTTCATGGAGACGGTTGCGAAAGGTCCTCGCCGATACCCCAGGAGCAACAGTGTCCCTAATTTGCTGGGAAGTGGCGGTGCGGTCCCCTACGGCACTGCGTAGGATCCTACGGTCTTGGCGTGCATCCGTGCGTCGCTGCGGTCCGGTCCCAGGTCGACGGGCACGTGCACCTTCCGCCGACCACTGGCGACAACATCGATGTACTGTGGAGACCTCACGCCCCACGTGTTGAGCAATTCGGCGGTACGTCCACCCGGCCTCCCGCATGCCCACTATACGCCCTCGCTCAAAGTCCGTCAACTGCACATACGGTTCACGTCCACGCTGTCGCGGCATGCTACCAGTGTTAAAGACTGCGATGGAGCTCCGTATGCCACGGCAAACTGGCTGACACTGACGGCGGCGGTGCACAAATGCTGCGCAGCTAGCGCCATTCGACGGCCAACACCGCGGTTCCTGGTGTGTCCGCTGTGCCGTGCGTGTGATCATTGCTTGTACAGCCCTCTCGCAGTGTCCGGAGCAAGTATGGTGGGTCTGACACACCGGTGTCAATGTGTTCTTTTTTCCATTTCCAGGAGTGTATATATACTCCTGGAAATGGAAAAAAGAACACAAAACCTTTCAAGCAACCTGAAAAGAGAGATAAATTCCAAGAAGCGGATGAATGGCAACTTAACTACCGAAGTGGCAGTGTGGTATCTGTAGAAATCACAAGCAGAAATTTTAGAACAATATATATGCTGGGTGAATCACCTAAGACTCACATCGCAAATATTGCGGAAATGGAAAAAGTGCTGTTGATGCATGGTTTTTACACAAAACCACTAAAGAGATGATTGCTTACAGTATGCTTGTGTGTTCCTTGAGTGCACTGCGACTTGCTAGTCAGTTAGTTTGTTACTATCTAAGCAGTAGGTCGTGAGTGGACGATGAGATTTGCCAATGTAGGAAGCCGATATGCTCACGGTGTATGGAGATTGTAGGAAGAATGCAGTTCGTTCTTGAACGGTGGAACGTCTGCGTTCTTGGATTGCTCGTAGGCCCTTTTTTTATAGACAGAACACTGAAAGCGCACAAGTATCAAAGCTTCCTAACAGACCATCTTCCACGGATGACAGAAGATTGTCCCTCTGCAGACGAGGAGGAACCTGTGGTATCAGATCTGTGATGGTCAGTTGTCTCGTTATGGTCAGAATCCACATAACTAGTGCACGCACTTGTACTGTTCTTTAGTGTGTGCCAGTACAGATAATGTACAAGTATCGGTGTCAGAACTTTGCAGAATATGATATCTCGCAAGCGACTCACACTAATCGTGCGACAAACACCACTGATATTCTAATCTACCCTACATTTCGTTAGTAAATCTCAATAGGCATTGTTCTACTTCAAAAAGGGCGTGTTTGCAAAAAAAAGAAAAAAATACATTTTATACGTATTATTACAGTCTGTTGATTTTCTAACAAATTTGGAAAAAAATTTTTTGGAGATTTGTGGTAAGGTCTTATGAGACCAAACTGCTGTGGTCATCAGTCCCTAAGCCTACACACTACTTAATCTAACTTAAACTAAATTACGCTAAGGACAACACACACACCCATGTCCGAGGGAGGACTCGAACCTCCGACGGGAAAAGCCGCACGGACCGTGACAAGACGCCCTTGACCGTGCGGCGATTTTCTAACAATACGAGTCCCTGATTTCCAATCCATTCTGTGAAAATCGCAAATCAATAGCACTTTCCATTTCTTCAGTATCTGTGGTGCTAGTTTTAGGTGATTCACTATATATAAGATGGAAACACGAAGTTAATCGTTCCAGATTGCAGAAAATTTAAAACGACTCTGCAATTATTCGACAAATAATGAACAAGATGTGGAAATTATCAGAATAAATAATCACAATGAATATGCAAAAGATCAAATTATACTATAACAACAACTCAGTTCCAAATGTAGAGAAATACATGGGGTAGTTACAAAACACACGCACAATCAAGTACAACCTTTGACAATAAACTATCCATAAAAATGTTCCAAAATTGGCGACATCACGCAGAATCACATTATAACACGGTCTAGTACATACATGTCTTTCAACTAGACGCCGCCTGGCGACTTTCGTCTTCCTAACCTATCCCAGTGAACCTACTGAGGAAAGGGGACCTACAGTTTAACGCACGATTCGACCACGTGTCGTTTCTGGCGAATATTCACAGCATTGAGGGGTGAAACATAGGGTAGGGAGAAACTGAAATATTCCGTGATCCGGTTGGGCTTCGATCCCACGATCTTTTGGTTTCCACTCACGGGCTTTCACGCTGCATCGCCAGGCCCAACCAATAACATGCTGAAAACGTGTGTGCTCTTTGTGTGCTGCACTGACAAGATACAGGCTGAAAAACAGCTTAACCATAAGAACAGCAGTCACATATGTGAGACACTAACACACATTATAAGTAATAAAAATGTGCGCTGAATAAGAACAACAAAGCTCTGCTTACCGTAGAAATATAATGACACCATCTGCAAAACAAAACTACTGAATTTAAGTGAGAATGTATATGTAATCGAAGCCACGAAAATAACTCAATAAGTTAAGGTGAAACTCGCCTGACAAAAGAAAAATTGCATTTATTTACTAGCACTCAGAGAGACATAAGGTAAAAATAGTTAGTATTACAGAAAAATTTCGATCTGTGGGCAACTCTTACCGGTCACTAAGAGTGTTTTATCAGATATTACTTTTCAATTTTCTTCTCTTTGCCGGTTGCGTTTATTGCTCGGTCGCTGTTACAGCTATTGAAGAAAAACTTTGGCAGCAGCTCAGCTGCTGGTTTGAGCAGCGGCGTTATGTTGATACTGAGATAATATCACGTGCGCATTAAATCCCGCTTCATTGCCTCCAGACACAGAGAATATATTATCAAAGTGCAGACCCAGGAAATTAAACGGGGACCGGCAACCCTCGCTCGTGTTGCAGCGGGTTGCCTTATTACGGAAAACAAAGCAGCAGTGAGTCTCTGAAGCCACCACTCTGCGCAGAAATACGCATTCCTTTGCTCACTACAGCTGAGAAATGAGTTGCTCCTTATATATTAAAACGGAGTAGGCAATCTCATACCGGAACAGAAAAAATGAAAAGTCGCGAAGTGATGTGGCATTCATTCGAAAGAAACGATTTCTCAGCTCAACGAGAAAGTGTGAACAAATGAAGAAAAGAAGCCAACAAAACATCCATTTGGAAACTACAAAATACTCCCGTTCCATACTGCACAGATTTTGTCAGTATTGGAAGCGTCAAGTTCACAGGTCTCGAAGTTACGCTGTAATTCGGAAACTATCGACCATACATTACATTGCAAGGAATGTAGACATTGCTTGCATCATTCAGGATATCTAACGAGGATGAATCAAGTTAATGATCTTTCTATAAAGAAAGTACGTTTATATTTATGTGCTGCAAACCAAGAGTTGAAAAGCTTTGTTTGAGACAAATACAGAGTGAGACAGCTAAAAATAAAACTGTACAAGTGCGAGTAGAGTGCCCACTCTGAACGTGCCGTATAAACTTAATAATGTATATAGACAATAATAATAATAGTGCTAATAATAACTTCGTCTGGCTTAGTAGCCTGGTGAAAGACTTTCTACTAACTTCCAGCATGCTCATCTGTATGCACTGTAACTGTTCATTTGCTCTTCATAATAAGTATATTTACTTGACGTGGTTTTTGTACTTTTGGAAATACCGTTTGACTATCTGGCACGATGATTTGAAAATGGATCCTGGCCCGAAACTAGTCATCGAGAATACAAAAAATTGGAATTTGTAACTCCAATCTACTCCACTGATCTACTCCACTGATTCAACCAAGGAAAGGGTCCTACAGTTTAAGGTGGAATCCCAACCACATGTTTTTGGGGCAACTCCTCACATCGTTGAGAAATGAAGGTTGAGTTCAAACAAAGACTGAAACATCCTTGTCCAACCGAGAATCGATCCCCTGACCTGGCGGTTTTCGTTCATGCACATTACTGCTTTTTTTATGTCTACCTTTGTAGACTCTTTCAGGTATAGAGCACGGCGGGAGAGAGAGAGAGAGAGCAAGGATCGCCACACGATGCTTAGCAGCCACTTTGCACCCTGCTCACGAGATTGTAACAGGGATAAAAGAGGACAGATACAATATTTCTAACTAAAAGGTAAAGACCATACCAAGTAGGTAAGAAAACCCCACAACAGGTGACCCTGTAAATCGTCCACGACGTATGATGAGGAGGACTGTCCCCTGCGTACACAGGTCGAACTCGATCTCGAATCGTGGACCATCATCATTTATCCCTTCTCGCAAGTGGAACATCCTAGGTAGAAGAAAGGTCCTTGAGCAAAGAACCCAGATAATTGTCAAAACAGGACCGGCATTTCGCCTGGCATTGTAAGTTCTTGTGTTTGTCCAGCAGGAAGGACCAGCAATCTAACACTTCTTTGACACTGTCGCGGAAGAAATAGTACAGCGCCATTCCTTTAATCCAGCTGCGTTTGTCCTGGTGGCTGGAAAGTAGACGGCATCCGGATGAAGTAGGGCGTCAGAAACAATCGACGCGGGCGGCCGTTGTAAGAGTAGGGCTAACATTCGTTGCGTGGGTAGCTAACATGCAGCCGCCGTGCCACACGTCAACCAATGTGCGTCAGAATCTATTATTGTTCTACGTGGACACAAAGGCGCGTCCACCAGATGAACTGAGAGCAATCGTTGGCGATTAGAGAATTAGTCATTCACCACCACGTACCACCAAGCCCGCACTTCCGTTGGGAGAAAGCTAACGGATCGCATGCCGTTCTCTCTTCCACTGTACGGCAGGGTGGCGTCATTCAACCAAGTTGGCGTGCTGGTGTCTCTGCAATTGGCGATAATGGTTCTTTGCCGTGGCCGATCGTGTAGAAGGCAGGTCGTCCAGCAGATAACTATAGTCAGCGAGGAACGTCTAATACCACAGAGTGGCAGCGAAATATGACAGACAAGAACTGCAGGGTTCAGTGATTGTGGAGCTACTCCGTCGATCACGGTGCCTGTCAGATTTGCTTGATCAGAATGCCACAGTCGGCGCATCGTTCCAAGAAACAGCGCCCACGCTCTGCTCCTGTCACTGGTGAAACCTACGCCACCTACATGTGAAGGCAATGTCAAGGTGTCTTAACGAATTTTGAAAACAAGATCAGCACTCAAAAAATGTCAAAATGTAGCTTTTAGGATAGCAGCTAGCGTAACGAACGTCAATAGCACATGGGATAAATGACTTAATTTTGGAACTATGTAGATGTACGTTCATTGTGCGTAGCGAGTGTATTTATTTATTTACACGTCAAGTTCTGTAGGATCAAATTGAGGAGCAAATCTCCATGGACATGGAAAGTGTCAGTACATGAAATCACAACATAAAAGTAATAACAGATAAAAATAAAATGTTTATGAACCCGAAAAAGGTAAAGCAAAAGTTTAAGTAAATGCGATCAACAATACAACAAGAATCAGCTTAATTTTTCAAGGAACTCCTCGGCAGAGTAGAGGGAGTGATCCATGAGCAAACTCTTCAGTTTCGATTGGAAAGCGCGTCGATTACTCCTAAGATTTTTGATTTCTAGCGGTAGCTTATTGACAATGGATGCAGCAGTATATTGGACACCTTTCTGTACAAGAGTTAAGGAAGTCCGATCCAAATGCAGGTTTGATTTCTGCCGAGTATTGAGTGAAAGCTGCTTATTCTTGGGAATAAGCTAATATTGTTACCAAGAAATGCAGTAAGCAATAAATAAATTGAGAGGCCAATGTCAAAATACCCAGACTCGTGAACAGCGGTCGACAAGAGATTCGTGAACTTACACCACTTATTGCCCGAACCGCCTATTTCTGAGCCAACAATATCCTTTTAGAGTGGAAAGAGTTAGCCCAACATATAATACCATACCACATAAGCGAATGAAAATAATAAAAGTAGACTACTTTTCGTGTCGAACGATCACTCACTTCAGATACCGTTCGAATAATATAAACGGCAGCATTAAGTCAGACCCTAAACGTGAGCTTTCCAGTTAGTTTACTATCTATCTGAACACCTAGAAATTTGAATTGTTCAGTTTCACTAATCATATGCCCATTCTGAGATATTAAAACGTAAGGTTTTATTGAATCGTGTGTTAGAAACTGTAAAAACTGTGTCTTACTGTGATTTAGCGTTAGTTTATTTTTTTAAAGCTATGAACATAGGTCATGAACTGCACTATTTGAAACCGAGCCAATGTTGCACACAACATCTTTTACTACCAAGCTAGTGTCATCAGCAAACAGAAACATTTTAGAGTTACCTGTAATACTAGAGGGCACATCATAGGAACAGGAGTGGCCCTAACACTGATCCCTGGGGCACCCCCCCCCCTCCCCCCACTTAACCATACCCCACTCAGACCCCACATCACACACTGTGAATAAAGACCTTCTGTTGTCTGTTGCTAAAGTAAGGGGTGAACCAATTTTGAGCTACTCCCTGTATTCCACAATGGTCCAACTTCTGGAGCAATATTTTGTGATCAACGCAATCAAATGCCTTAGTTAAATCAAAAAATATGCCCAGCATTCGAATATTTTTGTTTAACCCATCCGGTACCTCACAGAGAAAAGAGAATATAGCATTTTCAGTTGTTAAACGACTTCTAAAGCCGAACTGTACATTTGATAGCAAATTGTGGCATATAAAATGATCAATTATCCTTACATACACAGTCTTTTCAATAACTTTAGCAAATACTGATGGCATAGAAATAGGTCTAAAATTGTCTACATTATCCCTTTCTCCCTTTTTATAAAGCAGCTTTACTACTGAATACTTTAATAGTTCAGGAAACTAACCACTCCTAATGGAAAAATTATTGTACAAATATGGCTAAATACAGGGCTAACATGTGCAGCACAGTACTTTAATATTCTACTAGACACTCCATCATATCTACGAGAGTCCTTAGTCTTCAGTGATTTAATTATTCCCTCAATCTCCCCTTTGTCTGCATCACAGAGGAATATTTCAGACATCAATCTCGGAAAGGCATTTGCTAAAAGAGTTATATGAGTCTCTACTCAATTAAATTTTTATTTAATTCACCAGCAATGCTCATAAAATGATTGTTAAATACTGTGCAGATATCTGGTTTGTTTGTAACAGAAATATTCTTACTACTTGTGCTGCTGACCAGACACTTCCTTCTCAACTGACCATATAGTTTTGATTTTATCCTGTGAGTTAGTTATTCTGCTTGCATACCACATCTCTTTGCCTTCCTAATAACATTTTTAAGCGCCTTACAGTACCGTTTGTAATGGGCTACTGCAGCTTGACTGCGACTACTTCTAACATTCTGATATAATTCGCACTTTGTTCCCCATGATATCCTTATCCCACTAGTGAGCCACCCAGGCTGCCTTTTACTGCTAGTACCCCGTTTAAACGTGCTAGTGGAAAGCAACTCTCTAAGAGCAAGGGAAATGAGTAAGGAAAGCATTTATCTCGTATCTGTGGTTACAGTCGGTTACGTGTGACCAACGCAGTTTGTTTTTTAAATCGGGACTGCCGTTCCTGGGACCAGCCACTGTACCACACTGCTGAAGCCATCGCAGCACTGTCTGAATGTCATCCCCTGTCCTGGCCAGGAATACTTCACCATCAGCATATGCACAACATCAGAACCTCACGGTCTGTGAACTAACCCCTTCCAAATGTTGGCGAAGTCCGTGCTGGGCTGCGTCGAGGGCTACTGCAAACAGAACGGTAACAAGCGGCATCCCTACGTCACAGAGCGCTCGATAGAAATCGGTTCCGATCGATAACAGTCCACCATTACCCTTGACTGTGCTCCGTGAATCAAGTACAAGTCTACATTTACAAACACACGGGGTAGGGACATGTGTTCCATGACCACGCACAGAAAACCATGATCGACATGGTCGAATGGTGATCCAAATCCACTGGAACAAGGGCGCCCTGGAGGTTGCAGGCTGACTTCAATGCGATCATGTCCCTATACGATCGGAAAATAGCTCTTTCCACTAATGCACGTTTGATCGGCAAGTACTGGATTCTTGATTATGGAGTATAGAGAAGGACTCAGGATGCGTGTAAAAAGCTGATAGTCAACGCTAAGCAAAGTCAGGGGTTGTCAGTCATACAGGCGCCATCCACTGACAGTTTTAGACACAAGGATCATGATACCTTCCGTAAATTTCATACATTCGGATCCATGTTGCGCCCATGAGACTGGAGCAGGAGCGGTAAAACTCAGTAGGGAGCCAATCAGGCCCAGGTGATTTGTTCAATGCACCGCTCGCTCTTCAAGGCCATATGCACTTAGTCCTGAGTAATGCCTGCCAGAAGCGTGCCATTGTTCCGCACAGCCTCAGTTACTTGCATGTAGCGCAGCACATCTGCCAGTACGGCGTCGCCCTTGGTCCGTCGGTGTAGAAGTTGCAGTGGTATTGGGTGAACGATCGATCAATATCTGTTTGCATCACTGCTCGCCTCTCCTCCGTCATTTAGACTGCTGTGATGAGAGTGCGTTTGCGCTGACGTCTTTCTAGTGCTATGTAATGCAGTGATGCTCGTTTGTCGTGGAGAACGTCTTCTATTATCGCACGGACTTTGACGCCCAATTGCTTCGCACTGATCTGACACTCCACTCCTTTTTACGTTCGTCAGACATAAGCAGAAACACCATGTGAGTGTGTTAACATCACTAGAATAACTTTTTGGGGGATGGAGGCGACCCTTATTCTATGACAGAGCACAGCGGTGTTTAGCTGTAAAATCGGTTTATTCCTGTATTGTTGTTAAAGAAGCACACAAGTTTTTATAGGTTGTGACATGCAAATTTCAGGACAGTTGTCAAGATAACGCATTACATTCTGTTTAGCAGAAATAACACTGATTGCTACAGTATCAGATTGGAATAGAAGGTTCTCTACAAGATTTTTCTTACTTCTGGACAGTGAAGTTGGCCAATATCACGACAAATCATCCGATTCCGGTTCCAAGTTCGGTACTATTTAGGATGACAATCAAGTCAATGGAGGATGGTTAGTTTTTGTGACAAGATGAGCACAAGATTACTGAAGGTTGCTCGAGCTCACAGTGGACGCGAGCTGGTGATCCAACGATTTTACCCCTCTGCCAGTGTCATTTACCTGTAGCTGCGACATGCTGTCGGCTACATGGCTGCTCTCGCCCTCCGAAAAACCCTATAAAAAGCTAATCAAAATCTTTACTGATTTTATCAAATGGTTCAAATGGCTCTGAGTACTATGGGACTTAACATCTATGGTCATCAGTCCCCTAGAACTTAGAACTACTTAAACATAACTAACCTAGGGACAGCACACAACACCCAGTCATCACGATGCAGAGAAAATCCCTGACCCCGCTGGGAATCGAACCCGGGAACCCGTGCGCGGGAAGCGAGAACGTTACCGCACGACCACGAGCTACGGACTACTGATTTTATCAGCTGAAACTGTCCTATGTTTCTCGTTAAGTGAGAAAACATGCACTCACCCCTAGTCTGGAAACTATGCCGATATACATGTGCATAGACGGAGCAGTGTGTATGTTTCAACGCCCTCTCAGTTCTCACAAGAACAATTGACTACGTGGCTGTTTCGTTTCTCTACTATTGGAGCTCAATGCCTCTTCAGCTAATTTCTAGCTGAATATCACCCAAAGTGAACGCACTGTTCACACGAAGCTTCCTCTTTTGGCGTCGTACAGAGCTTGATGCGCCCTGCTCTACACTTGACGCTGGTTCAGAGGAGAGTCCCCGAAGTTTTCGGCATTGTGTCTTTCGTAGCGAACTGTCCTTCACCTGTGTCCTTTCGTGCTTCACGTCACGGCTTTTTCAGACCAATGGGAGCATTCCTTTCATCTTCTGGAAACTACCACTGCCAATCGGAAAGGGCCTACCTTTAAACTGCCCCGAAATATAGCCCCTTTTTCTCCTTCCGAGTTTATTTCAGCCAATTGGACATTTTGTACCCGTTCCTACGCCTAAATGTTACACGCGTACACCAAGATTGTACCACAGGCATTTCACGTGATCAACTGCGTCGCTGGTCTGTTTGTACCCATCTGAAAATTCCCCAACACAGTTTTCTAAAGAATTTCTCCATCGCAAGCAGCACTGGGCTGCTACCTGCTCCCCTCGATGTATCGCCTGGCGCATTCATTGTCTCTCTTGCCGCGGGTCACCCAACTCCTGTTAGAAGGCTTCCGTTGTACACAGGCTGCGATGGCACAACTTGTGTCTGCCGCCAAACCAAAACGTTTCTTCCAGCAGCTTTTTTCACCTTTTGCTCATGACATGCAGGATTTGGGTTTGGTGTGTTAGCAGCAGCGAATCGAATGTCATGCCCTTGCATTACATATGTACATTTTGATAGGCAATTCTGCTCACTATCAGCGAAGTATGTCAGGTGACATATCCCACTACTTTTTATGCGGTATAAAGTCTCATGTACGGTGCGAAATTAACATTCATTGAAGCTGCCACCTTACAGTGAATTGGAACAAGCAGGCTTTGATGCGTTGGATGGCCTGTTGACAGACTGGCGATGGTGTTTGCAGACTAGGGGATGAATGCATGTTTTCTTACCTAACGAGAAACATAGGACAGTTTCAGCTGATATAATCAGTAAAGATTTGATGCCGCATAATAAAATTCTGAATTGGGGCTTATTTCTGCCATAGCCTATAAATACCCTGTATAAGGCGGATTTGACACAATCCACCATAGCATTGTGGAACTGTAAGCTCGAAGGTACCATTAGCATCGACGGCAAGTATCCTCAATGTTATGGTGACAGTCCTCATCGTGGAGGTGGGAAACATTTAGTTTCTATGGTCCCTTACTACGTCTCGTCTATCATCTAGGCAAGGTAATGGCGCAAATATAAGCTTGGTGCTTAGTAAAAGCTGTCGGTCATACCTCATGACAATTGGCGCCACTCGGATCCTCGAGATCCACCCTACCATTATGACTGGCCAAGTGGATGGTGAAGTTCATGTACTCTCACTGTGTTATAGAGGTCAGGTGTCCTTGCAGTGTTAGGTCCTGTACCAATGTGTGCATCTTCATCTACATGAATTCTGCGCAATTCATGCTTAAGGGCCTGGCAGAGGGTTCATAAAACTACTTTCACACTATTTCTCTACCGTTCCACTCTCTAACAGCAAACGAGAAAAACGAACACCTAAATTTTTCCATGCAAGCTCTGATTCCTCTTATTTTGTTATAATGGTCAATTCTCTCTCTGTAGGTGGGAGTCAACAAATTATTTCTGCATTCAGAGGAGAACGTTAGAGATTTAAACTTTGTGAAAAGACCACGCTGCAACGAAAAACGCCTTTTTTTCAATGATTGCCATTCCAAGTCACGTATCATCTCCGTGACACTCTCTCCACTATTTCGCAACAATACCAAAAGAGCTGCCATTTGTTTGAACTTTATCTGTGCCCTCCGTCAGTCCTATCTGATGCAGATCCCACACCCCACAGTAGTACTCCAGAAGAGAACGTACAAGCGTCCTATAGGTACTCTGTTTAGTAGACCTGTTGCATCTTCTCAGTGATCTGCCAATAAAACAAAGCCGCGTGGGGTGGCTGCGGGTTTCGAGGCGCCATGTCACGGATTGAGTGGCTCCTCCCACCGGAGGCTCTAGTCATCCCTCGGCATGGGTTTGTGTGTTGTTCTTAGCCTAAGTTAGTTTACGTAGTGTGTAAGCCTAGGGACCGATGACATCAGCAGTTTGGTCCCTAAGGCATTCACACATGTTTTTTTTTTTTTTTAATAAAACACAATCTTTGGTTTATCTCCTCAACAAGATTATCTATGCGATCGTTCCAACTTACGATGTTCGTAATTGCAATTCCTGGGTATTTTGTTGGATTGGCAGCCTTTAGATTTGTGTGATTTATCAGGTAATCTAAATTTAACGGAATCCTTTTGATACTCATGTGGATGACGTCGCACTTTTAATTATTTAGGATCAGCGGCACCCTTAAAAGGCCAGACTCACACGAAAATCGCTAGGTGCGGACGTCTGGCGCGGACGTGGCTCTATTTCGCGCCTACTCCATGTTAGCAAATGGAGCAACTCACGCACAAATAGCGTGATGGGGACGCGATATTTCGTCACGAGTGGCGCAGCGAAGGGACGCGGGACGGAGACGTCAGTGGCACGCTGCTGTTTTTGTAAGTGTAAAGCCATGCGATGTGCATCGAGAAAACTGTTTTATGTAGATGGAGGAAAGATACATCCATCTCTGTAGGCAGTTTCTCAGTAAAACTTTTAATTTAGCGTACAAAACTGAAAACCGTTTCTCCGCTTTCAATTTAAAGGAAACTATTCGGGAAAAAAACAAACAAAAAAAAAAAACGACGTCGTACAGTCTGATATCGCACCTTCATAGTGAACTAGTTTCATTTTCGTTATTTACCTTGGTTACTGTGACGCTTCCGAAGTACGTAAACCGCCGGGCATGTTTTGAAACGTTTGCAATGAAGAGTGTAGCCGGTGACCAGTTTACGTTAAGTGGATTTTAGGACATAGGTTACTATGTACTAAATACAGCTATCATATCGAAATTATTTTTAATGGTGGAAGGAGAGCGATACCTCTTTCCACTCCCAAGTAAATAAGTGATTAATTTTGACGTTTGGCCGCGACGAGCTACGACGCGCAACACTAAGCTTAATGGCTGCGCGTTAAGTCAATTTGTGACTCATGTTTCTCTTTCGTAAGTGATTTATAAAGTCAGTTACAATCACATTTTAAGTTAATACTCAGTAAGAGCTTTTTTAATTTTAAAACTAGAGGTAAGCCATTGTAGATCCAGCGGGAGAGTTAGCTTTACAGTATACTTTATACGTAAATTTTTTGCATCTGCACTAACAGTTTCATTCACGAAACATTCAATAACTACGTTCGTCGAACAAATAGCGTGTGTTCCAGCAAGCAATGAATGAGAAATAGGATTTGGCTATTGATATAATTAAAGCATCCTGTATTCTAGATGTTTTATGTTTACCTACTTCATGCTCACACATTTGATCTTTCTTCATACAGGCAGTATATATGAGATAAAACGCCATTCTGAATATTTTTGTAACAGTTATTAGACAGTTACTTACGTTATTTTTGAAAATAGCGCTATCTTTCTCTTTCAGGACGAACGACGTTGAGTTTCTGTAGTTCCAACGTTGTGCTACTGAAACGCTCTGGTTTTTCTGTGTTATTTATCGCAGAAGTAGAAACCTTATTTTGAGAAAGTTCAACAACACAGATCAAAACACATAATGTTTATTGCAGTACAACTATACACAAGCGCCCGCATCTTGTGGTCGTGCGGTAGCGTTCTCGCTTCCTACGCCCGGGTTCCCGGGTTCGATTCCCGGCGGGGTCAGGGATTTTCTCTGCCTCGTGGTGGCTGGGTGTTGTGTGATGTCCTTAGGTTAGTTAGGTTTAAGTAGTTCTAAGTTCTAGGGGACTGATGACCACAGATGTTAAGTCCCATAGTGCTCAGAGCCATTTGAACCATTTATACACAAGCAGCAACAGAAGATATGGAAAAATTTAGCGCTATTCCTGTTGCAACTTGCACTAAATACATACAGTTCGCATTACATTTTCTGTCCTCAATCAATGGGTTTTGTTTAACAGACGTGCAAATCCGCTATTTACCTAAAACTAGCTTATAGAAATTGCGTTTTTGAGCTGGAGTATATTGTCACATGTCGAGTGAGGCTTTCTTCTTTGCACTTTTAACTGGCAGTATTTTATCACTCAAGATAGGGAAAGCTGTGATGTTATCTAGCGGCAGTTTTTTTCCCCCAGCACTTCTCGACTTCTTAGCGATGCTTTGACAAATCCATGCTTGTTGGATATTATGTTCAAAAATGTGTGTGAAATCTTATGGGACTTAACTGCTAAGGTCATCAGTCCCTAAGCTTACACACTACTTAACCTAAATTATCCGAAGGACAAACACACACACCCATGCCCTAGGGAGGACTCGAACCTCCGCCGGGACCAGCCGCACAGTTGGATATTATGGCTTCTCCTTCCCCTTAGAGGAAAAGGAAGTAATCCCGACACAGGATGTGCACGCAGTGATTAGTCACGATAAGTGAAGTGCAATTAAAAGGGATACTTGACCGGGTGCCAAATTCTGTTGATAACTGAGACATTTCAAAGATACACCGCGAATTTCAGTTGCCTTGTGCTGTCATTGAAGAAAACTAGAATGAAAGAAGCCGTAGTAGGCAAATGTGTAGCCAGACATACTCAGTTATTTTGGAAGTGCCTCTGTGCAACCCGCAGTCTAGAGTCCTGGAATGCTCTGGTCCCATCTTACATAGAAGGAATCCGTTGGCCTTGGCGTTGGCAGTGACTGAAATCCAATTTTCTGGATGAAAGCATGTTTTGTTCCTCTCTATCAGGGCAAAATCATTATAACAGGATACGAAACTATGCCCTGTAACGAGGAATTTCTAGTGCACACCAATGGAATATTTATGGATGATTAGATTTTGGAAAAATGTAATGTTTTGAACATATCTTACAAAATCAGCTTACGATGAAAACCGCATGAAAAATAGGAATTTTGATCTAAACATTCCAGATTCGTTGCTTTTCTCTGAATGCTGTCCTTCACTTTGTCGAACGCAATTCATAAACACTTTTGAGACGTTCTATAAAAGTGCTGGAAACGTTCGAGATACATGTTCAGTGCCGGCAGTTGTGGCTCTAGGCGCTTGAGTCCGGAACCGCGCTGCTGCTACGGTCGCAGGTTCGAATCCTGCCTCAGGCATGGATGTGTGTGATGTCCTTAGGTTAGCCTGGTGTAAGTAGTTCTAAGTCTAGGGGAGTGATGACCTCAGATGTTAAGTCCCATAGTGCTCAGAGCCATTTCATCGTGTTCAGATCGTCTTCCCTTTTTTCAGCCATAGGGGATGAACCAGATATCTTGTTCGCTGCTCGACATTTACGAGATGCAAAAGATCTAGTCATCAGTATCTTCGCCTTACGAAGACGACATATTCTGATATATTGGCAGCGCGACCGTCCCGCTTTTCTCTGACAGCACCACTTCAGTGTGAATTGCCCACGTGCCACCAGCGCCACGTCCCCGACTCGCTGCCACGCCACGCCATTTCTGCGTGAGTTGTGCCTTACAGCACAGCGGTACGTCGACGATATTCTACGCCCTGTTTTGTTGTCCATGGCAAACCATCCCGGACTTGCATGTCAGCAAGATAATGGCCGCCCGCACACGCCAAGAGTTTCTAGTGCTTGCCTTCTTGCTTGCCAAACCCTACCACTGCCAGCAACATCGCCGGAACTCTCCCCAACTGGGAGCGTTTGGAGCATTATGAATAGTGCTCGGCAGCCAGATCGGATTTTGATCATATAACGCGACAGTTGTACAGAATTGGGCACTATATCCCTCAGGAGAAAATCCAACAACTCTGCCAATCAGTGACAAGCTGAATAACTGCTTGCATAAGAATTAGAGGTGGATCAACGCTTTATTGGCGTGCCCAATTTGCGAAACTCCTTCTGTTCAATAAATCATCCAATTTTTTTTATTTGACTGTATATAGATGTATCTCTTCACTGCACTTACTTAGAAGCTTAAATTATGTAGAGGGTGATCAAAAAGGCAGTATAAATTTGAAAACTGAATAAATGACGGAATAATGTAGATAGAGAGGTACAAGTTGACACACATGCTTGCAATGACATGGGGTTTTATTAGAACCAAAAAATACAGAAGTTCAAAAAATATCCGACAGATGGCGCTTCATCTGATCAGAATAGCAATAATTAGCATGACAAAGTAAGACAAAGCAAAGATGATGTTCTTTACAGGAAATGCTCAATATGTCCACCATCATTCCTCAACAATAGCTGTAGTCGAGGAATAATGTTGTGAACAGCACTGTAAAGCATGTCCGGAGTTATGGTGAGGCATTGGCGTCGGATGTTGTCTTTCAGGATCCCTAGAGATGTCGGTCGCTCACGATACACTTGCGACTTCAGGAAACCCCAAAGCCAATAATCGCACGGACTGAGGTCTGGGGAGGTTCGAGTCCTCCCTCGGGCATGGGTGTGTGTGTTTGTCCTTAGGATAATTTAGGTTAAGTAGTGTATAAGCTTAGGGACTGATGACCTTAGCAGTTAAGTCCCATAAGATTTCACACACATTTGAACATTTTGAGGTCTGGGGACCTGGGAGGCCAAGCATGACGAAAGTGGCGGCTGAGCACATGATCATCACCAAACGACGCGTGCAAGAGATCTTTCATGCGTCTAGCAATATGGGGTGGTTCTAGTAAAACCCCATGTCATTCCAAGCATGTGTGTCAATTTTTACCACTCTATCTACATTATTCCGTGGTTTATTAAGTTTTCAAATTTATACTGACTTTTTGATCATCCGGTATATCGCCTAGCGACCGTAATTCTTACTATATTACATATATTACTACTTGATGCTTCGACACGTCTCTGAGTAAAAGGAGTCTTAAGAGTCGGACAGACAGACAGATGGACAATTAAGAGATCCTATAAAGTTTTCGTTTCCGATTCGGGCATGGAAACCTAGAGATGCAGACCACCCAAAACGTATGCAGATCGATTTTCCACATGCAAAAGACGAAAAAGTTTAAAAAAAAATGCGATAAATGTAATGTGGAAACGACATGGAGACACCAGCTATTTGTAAGTACTATAATATTCTACAACACATCTCGCTTAGCCACTTCCAAATGTTTCATTTGTGTCTATTTTGTCATCATACCGTTAATTGTAAAGAGATATCTGCAACAATGAGTATGGAGACATATATATGAACGTAAACAACATGAAGATGATCACGAGCTCGAGGTCGGTCGTGTGTTAAATAAAATGACCTTCTGTTGTGACTGGTAGCTGACATAATACTACACCCTACAAAGGAATAATCACGGAGATCAGCTGAATCCATTATGGATAAAATACAATAAACGTTGTCGTCGCTTCCCGATGACCTTTCCCGTATTTTCAACTGGAAGCTAGAGATTTTGTGGTATGCCACGACCTACATATCGTTAACTCTGGAACTGGTGAAACATTCAGCGTACATTAAACTCCGGAGAAAATGCTGTCACAGCCGAGGATGAACAGTTTCATATTACTTTAAGAGCTCTGTAATGATGGGATGAACAGCTGTCTTGCAACAAAAGGGTTTCAAATGCAGCCACATCCGCAGCTAAAAGCGATAACAAACGTGCGCTTTTAACCGTTGCACTTCAGCGTGGAACCACTGGCAATCATCGCTGCATTTCGCCGAACAGTTGCAATTAACATGCACTTCAAAGGCATTATTTCCTCCGGAAATATATTTATGCCAATCGAAAAGTACAAAGCACTTCTGGCATCGCTGAAATAAAATTATATCCTTTTCCACGGAATTTTACAGTTAGTTTACAAATTAATAATTGAAAATACTGTGTTCCTCGCTTTACGACATAGAACTGAAAATTGGGCGTTTCATTTAAAGTATTGAGGAATAATTTCGAAACAAATACTGCTATGTCAAATTTTGTTCTCTGACAGATACATTAATAAATCGCATATTACAATGTCGGTAATTACAGTAATAAACCATATCGACACGGCTAGTGTATTCTGGACAGATGACGTGCTAATTTATAGCGCAGGCCAATATGAACACATCGCGGAAGGCAAACATAAATAATTAACATTGCCGGAACTGCAAGTTTAGCAGCCGAAATATGGCAGTATTGAACACTGCTAGAAAACCGGAAAGAAATGTAATTAAATTTGTTAGGATATACAAGGTGGACCAAAATTCACGAAGGGTATTTTACGGTGAATAACTTTTTTATTTATTAATTGTTTCCTGTGATATTTCGCAGAATTTAAGACAAAGATGGCCCATCTGCCGTCCTCTTCCTGTCAGAATCTGAAACAAAAGAAGGGAGAAAAGAATAAACAGAAACGGTATTCGCAGCTATAACCCCTTCGTGACTTTTGGCCCACTCTGTATTACATTACATTTATGAAAGACTATGTTCATCATGGAGACAAAAATCTTATGTTTCCAAACTCATGCTTTCTGTTTCACGATTCGAGTAGTTCATTTACACTTGGTAAACTTAAGCCAGGAATTTCTAAGAAATTATATTCTCCAATTTGAGTATAGCACTAGTCCCTATAGTGCAGCATTCTCACTTAGGAACATGTTCGTGATGAGAATCGGTAGGTTGGTTTGAACACCATAGTGCTCTACTAGGCATGGTTGTATTGCGGGGGGTTTGACGTTACCGTCCCCGACTTTCGAACTGAATTACCCTGCCAGACATAAAGAGATCTATAGCTTAACGTGGGCTCCAAACTACTGTCGAAGTCGGCATTTTTCACATTAACAACACTGTTGAGGTGGAAAAAGTGGTAGGTAATGTACGAGGTGCGGCTAGAAAAAAACCGGACTGATGCTGGAAAAAACATTTATTTACAATTATTTACAATTTCATGTTATCTCCTTCAATGTACTCTCCTCCTCGGTCTCTACACCGCTCCATACGAATTTTCCACTGTTCATAGCAATGCTGCAGATCATTTTCGGTAAGTCCATACATTACTTCCGTCGCTTTTTCCTTTACTGCTTCAACAGTCTCAAATCTAGTTCCTTTCAAAGCTGACTTGACTTTAGGGAAAAGAAAAAAGTCACAGGGGGCCAAATCAGGTGAGTAGGGTGGATGATCTAAGATGGGAATGTTGTGTTTTGCCAAAAACGTCTTCACTGACAACGCACTGTGAGCTGAGGCATTGTCTTGGTGAAGGATCCATGACTTTTTTCTCCACAAATCGTTCCGTTTTCTCCGTACTCGCTCACGTAGGGTAGCCAGGACGCTAATGTAGTAATGCTGATTCACTGTTTGTCCCTCTGGTACCCAATCAATGTACACAATCCCTTTGATGTCAAAAAAAAACAATCATCATTGCCTTGAATTTCGATTTTGACATTCGTGCTTTTTTTTGTCGTGGAGAACCAGGAGTTTTCCAATGCATCGATTGGCGTTTAGTTTCGGGATAGTAAGTAAAAAACCACGATTCATCGCAAGTAATAACATTTTGTAAGAAGGTGGGATCACTTTCAATGTTTTCCAGGATGTCAGAACAAATCATTCTTCGGCGTTCCTTCTGTTCAGTTGTGAGACACTTTGGAACCATTTTTGAACACACTTTGTTCATGTTGAAACTTTCATGAAGAATCTGCCTAACACTTTCCTTGTCAACTCCTGTTAACTCAGACACTGCTCCGACTGTTAAACGGCGATCTTGTCGAACAAGTTTACCGATTTTTTCAATGTTTGCATCAGTTTTTGCTGACAATGGTCTGCCAGTGCGAGTGTCATCACTGGTGTCTTCGCGGCCATCTTTAAATCGTTTAAACCACTCAAACACTTGTGTTCGCGATAAACAATCATCGCCGTACACTTTTTGTAACATTACAAACGTTTCACTTGCAGATTTTCCTAGTTTGAAACAAAATTTGATGTTAACACGCTGTTCTTTCTGTACACTCAACATTTTCCGACGCACAGACAAAACGTCAACTACTTAAAACAGACGCCACGGGCAGACTGAGTGCAGGAGGCAGATGAAACTCGAGCAGTAGGCGGAGCGAGAGTCACGTGACAGGCCACGCGACTTTCAGCCTTATTGCATTCGTTTTATTGTTTCACCGGTACTAGTCCGGTTTTTTTCTAGCCACACCTCGTGTACATTATAAAATTAAAACGTGAAATTTAACAGAAACTGTTTCCTTCGTATTGAAAGAAAAATGCCAATATTACATAATTAATACTTTTGTCATACAAAATTATGTGCAGACTAGCTGCTGACGCAGTCTTCAAAGCAAAGAAAAGCGGGGCAGTATGGGAACAGAAAGAAGTGATGGTACCATGGTTCACAGACAGGAAGAAGTGCTGGGAAGGTGGCAACCATATGTACAGTGCCTGTATGAGGCTGATAAAAAACCGAATGATATTGAATTAGAAGAGGAGACGAGAGTTAAAAGAAGAAGAAGTCAAAAGATGCTGCACCTTGGAAGGAGAAGTAGAAAGAGCTTTAAGAGAGATGAAGGATCATAATGCAAGAGGAATTGATGGAATACCTCGTGTGTAGTGGTGTGAATGATTTAACTTACCTACTTAATAAGATATATGGAAAAGATGAATAACTGGATGACTTTCTCTTGGCAGTAATGATACCGATTAAAAAGAAAAGACATGCCAAGAAATGTGAGGATTTCAGAACCATAAGTTTTATTTCTCATACAGAAAAGTTCTGCTAAGGGTGATAAATGGATGACTTGGTGAAAGACTGGAACAAAAGCATTGCATAGGAACAGTTTGGATTTAGAAGAGGCAAAGGTACAAGAGATGCAAGCAGACTGCTGGGACACATTGAAATAGGAAGAGATGTCTATACTGTTTTCGTCGACTTCGAGAAAGCCTTTGATAGAGTAAAGTGGGATAAATTAATGCTCATTCTAAGGCAGAATGATGTCGACTGGAGGGATAGAGAGCTGATTAAGAACTTATATCTCCAGCAGAAAATACGGGCACAGGTTGGGAATGAGAAGACAGAGAAATGTACATTGGAGGGGGAGTGAGGCAAGGCTGCTGTCTCTCCCCGATACTATTTAATATATATTTGGAGCATATTATTCAGGAATACTTGAAACGAAAATGAGGAGTGCGGATTGGTTGCAGGAGAATAGAGAATATTCAATTTGCGGATGATATGGTGTTATTGGCAGAGAACGAAAGAAGTATGACTGGAATGTTAAAAGAATTAAATAAGACCTGTGAGGAATTCGGAATGAAAATTATTAAGAAAAAAACTAATGTATGGTGATAAGTACAAGAAAAGTAAAAACGACTATAAAGTTAGGACAGAAAGATATAGGACAAATCAGTGTTTTAAGATATCTGGGAAGGATAGTTATGGACGACATGAGATGTAATACGGAGATGGAAACACGTAAAGCAATTGACGAGGACGCATTTAATAAGAAGAGAGGCTTCTATATGGGAGCGTGAACAGGTACCCGAGGAAGAGACGGGCGAATTGCTCTATATGGAGCGTGGCATTATACGGAGCTGAGACTTGTACACAAAGGAAAGAGGAAGCAATAAGAATAGAATTATTTGAGATACGGATTTGGAGGAAGACGGAAAAGATATAGTGGGTAGACAAAGTGAGAAATGAGGTGTTGAGAAGAGTGGGGAAAGAGAGAGAAAATTTGATGGCAATCTGTAAGAAGAAACACGATTGGCCTGGACACTGGATCAGAAGAGACTGTTTACTGAGGGATTCTGTGGAAGCAACAGTGAGTGGAAGAAAAAGAAAAAGGAGACGAGGGCACAGAGGATTCCAGATGGTGAATTATGTAAGGGCAGGAAACAATTATGAGAAAACGAAGAAGGTAGCAAATGGAGAGCTATATGTGAAGACCTACCATAAGGCAGAACACTGATCATGATGTCATTTTCATTCTCAAATGAAGTTTCAAAACAGTCTAAATCGTAGGTATAATTTAACAATAGGATTTTCCTAACTATCTCGTTCCATTAGGTACTGTCTCACTGGTTTGTACGTGAACTCTTCATCAACATTTCAATTCTTAACTTGTCTCGAGAGTCACACGCAGATAGTTGCGCACTGACGGTCCATATCTGTGGGTTTGGGACTCCAGTATTGCTATGACAAAAAGTGAATGCCTTCTTGTTTAGCAGTGGCCTCCGACGTCACGAAAAAGAAAGCTAAATGGCCTATAATCAAGTCAAAAGCATTGTGTTTAGCGCCAGGGAAAAATATCTAATCCGGTCGCAAAATTTAGTCGACGTTTAGCATATTTATGGCAGTTTTCGTGGTGATACAGAGATTTTTCTGATCCAGGTCCAAATGATAATCGTTTTCGTACATAGGTAAATGTATGCAACATGCTCTTCATCGTTACACACTTCACACAAATGTGATCGTTATAAGTCAGAAGTCTTAAATGCGCGTATCGACACTTTCGGAAGATAATTTTTGCACTACTCCGGAGCACCGTGGTAGTTTTTTTGAGGAATATTGTCATACAATGCTCATAATGGATTTCTCAGTTCCAGTCCCCCGTCGATACATGGCATGGCTGTGTTGACTGGGCTACCGGGACATCATTGAGTAGCTGTTGTTGTTGTTGTTTTGTGGCCTTCAGTCCCAATGCTGGTTTGATGCAGCACGCGATGCTGATATATTTTGTGGAAGGCTCTTCGTCTCTGCATAACTGGTGCAACCTACACATATTTGAACCTGCTTAGTGTATTCAAGTCTTAGTCTGTCTCTACAGTTTTTAACCTTCACATTTCCCCCCAAAACAAAACAGACAATTCCTTAATAACTCAGAATGTGCCCTATCAACCAATCTCTTATTTCAGTCAAGTTGTGGCACAAATTTCTTTTTTCACCAGTTCGATTCAGTACCTCTTCATCAGATACGCGATGTACCCTCCTAATGATTAGTATTCTTCTACAGTACATAATTTCAAAAGCTTCTATGCTGCTCTCTGCTTATCGGTCAAGTTTCAATTCCGAACAAGGATACACCACTACTTCCATACCAACAAATACACTGAGAAAAGAGTTCCTAACACTTTAATTGATTTTATTAATTACTCAAGTGGAAGACCTTCTGCCTGTTGCTATATAGCAGGTAGTACATTGTGTGATTTTACATGCCGGTGTGGCCGAGCGGTTCTAGGCGCTTCAGTCTGGAACCACGCGACCACTACGGTCGCAGGATCGAATCCTGCCTCGGGCATGGATGTGTGTGATGTCCTTAGGTTAGTTAGGTTTAAGTAGTTCTAAGTTCTAGGGGACTGATGACCTCAGATGTTAAGTCCCATAGTGCTCAGAGCCATTTGAACCATTTTTTGATTTTACATGTTATATCATAAAAATTCTGTATTATTACTAGGACATTTTTTGAGAATTTTACAAAAGGTTAATAAAAAGTTATAATTAAAATAATACTAGTTGCTAACAAATTCCTCTCTGTCAGAAACGCTTTTCTCATTATTGCTATACTGCATTCTATATGCTCTCGACAACCAATAGCTAACTGTATGTCTATATAAAATCTCGAATTAAGTCCATAGAAAATAGTTGAGTGCCCTCGCGTAGTTAAAATTTGAGCCTATAAGGCGTTTTTCAGATGACTTTTTGACACAATAATAGTACGGATTCTTTCAGATGACTGTCACCTATTTGTGTCCAGGCGTTGAAGAACTTAGGATTATTTAGAATGTTAACAGAGCGTGGCATTTTACATTTTCCTTTTCAGGCTTTAGAAGTGAATACAACACTTTTGTCTGACAACGCTGTGAAACTATCTTGTCGGTGCAAACATCACGATTCTATCGTCATCGTAGAGAAATCATAGAGGGCGTCGACATCCAGTGCCCCCTGCCGTAGAAACGGGCCACGGTCTTCACATCCGCTGCGCGGGAAAAGCACGACCGCAAATCGTGGCGCTAAGAGCGCGCAGTGAGTTGGTTCAAATGGTTCAAATGGCTCTGAGGACTATGGGACTTAACTGCTGAGGTCAACAGTCCCATAGAACTTAGAACTACTTAAACCTAACTAACCTAAGAACATCACACACATCCATGCCCGAGGCAGGATTCGAACCTGCCGACCGCAGCAGCAGCGCGGCTCCCGACTGAAGCGCTCAGAACCGCTCGGCTACAGCGGCCGGCGTCCAGACTCCGATTCCCCGTCTGTGTTGACTCGTTGGATTCGTTCGCCTACGGCCGACAATGCCTTAGTACCGCCTATGCCGTTTCCTAAGCCTTGTTAAATTGAAAACCCTTGTCTCTGTTAATCAGGTCGTTACTTAGCCTATACCTGTTTCGGATACTTCCTTAATGATGGAATCCCAGTACGTGGAAGTGGACGAAAGAATCGGTGCCTCTCCATTCTATTGTATTGTATGTTAACCGGGGACCTAGAAACGACGGAGAGGCTCCGTCCCCGCATAAGTCGCAGTGGTCCACAACCCCACCATGACCACAGCAGTCCACTTCACCCCTCCGCCGCCCCACACCGAACCCAGGGTTATTGTGCGGTTCGGCCCCCGGTGGACCCCCCAGGGAACGTCTCACACCAGACGAGTGTAACCCCTATGTTTGCGTGGTAGAGTAATGGTGGTGTACGCGTACGTGGAGATCTTGTTTGCGCAGCAATCGCCAACATATTGTAACTGAGGCGGAATAAGGGGAACCAGCCCGCATCCACAGACTGGCCGGTTCACCGGACCTCGACACAAATCCGCAGGGCGGGCGGTGTCCCTCCATAGTTGATGCTATGTTCCATGTCAAGTCGTGCTCCGCTATAACAAACTCAACAAACTACTCCCACGTGTGCTGTGCTACGATTTGCGCTTTTCCCGCGTCGAGTACGCGAAGACTGTGGCCCGTTTCTCTGGCAGGGAGCAAAGGGTGTCACGTCCTCTATGATTCGCCTACAGTGACGTCACAGCCCCATCTGTTGGCGTCTGTGCTTTTCTAGCGAGCCAGCGCATATATTGGCGAGCCACTGCACCAACACGTCAGTAAGCATCTGAAGATGGTGAGCAGCTACGCCGTTTAAATACTGTGCAGCTTTCACATCATTATCCGACACGACGCCCATGAACCACTGAAGCAGTTATTACAACGGGAAAGTCTCAAACAGCACATCACTACTCCAGCCCACGCTATGTGCTCGACTCAGGAGCCAGGAATCTTGACACCAGAGTAGGAAAAACTTGACGGATGGGAAAGTCTACGGGGGAGCAGAGAATCAAACAGCGTCAGAGACTGGCACAAAATACAACCAGTGCAAATGACCGAAACGACTAGCATGCGGAACTGAGAGCACGGCGTGGTGCCGAAACCAGATTTCTGTTAGAAAGTCTCTGCATAAAAATTGACTGGCCGGCGTATCGCCTCCGGCAAGTAAGCATCTTGCTCAGCAGATCTGCCCATAAGACGCTACGCGCATTCCATCTTCGACAGCTTTCCGCACTACTCTGCCGCAAGAGCCACGCTAGCTCGTCTGCATCCGTATGTACGTCTGCTGGCAGGGACACTAAAGCACAGTGAATAATTTGCAAGTCGTGAACGAAATTATAGAACGGAGCATCGAGTACGAATTACCGGCATTATTGAATCGCTTCAACTGCTGAAAGGCACACACAATTAAAGCTTTGGGGGCACTGCCGTCACACAGATTGTTCCGGAGGCGGCATAAATTTGGAGTCGGCGGCCGTAATGTATTCAGAAGGGCCGCCCCAGACGGTGTTGCGGAGAGCCCAGGGCGCAGCGCCGCGAGACTCATCAGCATTTAGGGCGCGTCGTTAGGGCGCGCCGACACTCCACGTGTCTGGGCCGCCGCTCCGAGCCCGCGGCTCCGCCCACGCCGAGGGGCGGCAGGTGCACTACCTGCGGCGGGACGTGCCAAAGCAAAGGTTCCACAGCAACTTCAAAGAATGCCGCCGGTTCTTCTTGCAATTATTTCAGATATGCATGTAAAGTATTGTGGGGTCCGTAGTAAGACAGTTTTCGAACACACTGCTGTCTTTTCCACCTTTCCGACGAAAATTAAATTAAAAAAAAATATTACTGAGTTTTTACCCATTCATCATTAGTCGGTTTACTCATGTCTGAGTGTCGTGATCTAGTTTCTCCATTCATTTCTTAAACAACTGACTCTTAGACCAGACGTCTCCGTCCACAGCCATATTCAGCTCTTCTTAACATAATGCGAAGAGCTTTACTGCTAATCTTCTTCACTTGTGCCAACTATCTACTTGCTGCTCTTCCTTGTACACTACTGGCCATTAAAATTGCTACACCAAGAAGAAATGCAAATGATAAACGGGTACTCATTGGACTATAACTGACATGTGATTACATTTTCACGCAATTTGGGTGCATAGATCCTGAGAAATCAGTACCAAGAACAACCACCTCTGGCCGTAATACCGGCCTTGATACGCCTGGGCATTGAGTCAAACAGAGCTTGGATGGCGTGTACAGGTACAGCTGCCCATGCAGCTTCAACACGATACCACAGTTCATCAAGAGTAGTGACTGGCGTATTGTGATGAGCCAGTTGCTCGGCCACCATTGACCAGACGTTTTCAATTGGTGAGCGATCTGGAGACTGTGCTGGCCAGGGCAGCAGTCGAACACTTTCTGTATCCAGAAAGGCCCGTACAGGACCTGCAACACACGGTCGCGCATTATCCTGCTGAAATGTAGGGTTTCGCAGGGATCGAATGAAGGATAGAGCCATGGGTCGTAACACATCCGAAATGTAACGTCCACTGTTCAAAGTGCCGTCAGTGCGAACAAGAGGTGGCTGAGACGTGTAACCAATGGCACTCCATACCATCACGCTGGGTGATACGCCAGTATGGCGATGACGAATACATGCTTCCAAGCTTCCAATGTGCGTTCACCGCGATATCACCAAACACGGATGCGACCATCATGATGCTGTAAACAGAACCTGCATTCATACAAAAAAATGACGTTTTGCCATTCGTGCACCCAGGTTCGTCGTTGAGTACACCATCGCAGGCGCTCCTGTCTGTGATGCAGCGTCAAGGGTAACCGCAGCCACGGTCTCCGTGCTGATAGTCCATGCTGCTGCAAACGTCGTCCAACTGTTCGTGGAGATGGTTCTTGTCTTGCAAACGTCCCCATCTGTTGACTCAGGGATCGAGACGTGGCTGCACGATCCGCTACAACCTTGCGGATAAGATGCCTGTCATCACGACTGCTAGTGATACGAGGCCGTTGGGATCCAGCACGGCGTTCCGTATTACCCTCCTGAACCCACCGATTCCAAATTCTGCTAACAGTCATTGGATCTCGACCAACGCGAACAGCAATGTCGCGATACGATAAACCGCAGTCGCGATAGGCTACAATCCGACCTTTATCAAAGTCGGAGACGTGATGGTACGCATTTCTCCTCCTTAGACGAGGGATCACAACAATGTTTCACCAGGCAACGCCGGTCAACTGCTGTTTGTCTATGATAAACCGGTTGGAAACTTTCCCCATGTCAGCACGTTGTAGGTGTCGCCACCGGCGCCAACCTTGGGTGAATGCTCTAGAAGCTAATCATTTGCATATCACAGCATCTTCTTCCTGTCGGTTAAATTTCGCGTCTGTAGCACGTTATCATCGTGGTGTAGTAATTTTAATGGCCAGTCGTGTAGTATTCTGTTTCCGATTTTCGCCTTGCTCTTTCCTAAATTACCACCTTCTCCTCTCAAAATATGCCCAAGGGACTGGGAGTAGTTTCGACTAACCTGAGAAGATAAACTTCTCGTGATTCTTCCTTCCACAATCGAAACATTGGTTCTTCTTTTGTCGATGGTATGAATAACATCTTCCTCCGACGCCACATGTCGGAGGAATCAATTCGGCTTTTGCCACTTGCTTTCGGAATCCAGGTCTCCTTGCTGTACAAGAACACAAGGAACACCAATGAATCCGCCAACCGCATATTCGTTACTTAGAATATTTCCCAGTTCTGCCAGATCTTAGTAAATTTAACCATCGCGACTGGCACAAAGAGGATTTGTTGTTCCATTTCTTCATCGCAAGTTTCTGTGTCACTGGTAAGAGGTCCTGGATATACGGAATCATTCTCTACCTCCAGATCCTTTAAGTAAGCTGTAATTTGGATTTGATGTAAACCTTGTCGATCAACAAATATTAGTTTGATCTTTTTCATGTTTTCCTCTAGATTGAAATCTAAATTGTCTTCACTATGGAAAACAATTCTTCCTTGCTTTCTGCTATGAAACTAGCATCATCAGTAGAGCGTTCATTGTTTATTTTCCTGCCGCCAATCGAAATTCCATCATCCCAGCCATCAACTGCACCTCGTTACGTGTTTTAAAGCAACACAGTTTCGTATACTGCATTGGTGATGGAGCATCAGCACGCTAACCAAGCCGCCACTTTAAGCCGACGGATAGCGTCGGATAGAAGATATTGTCGTGTTGTTTACATTCTCTGTGTGCATTCTTTAAAACGCTGAAAATGTAAATGATAGGAGATAATAGGGCACAGGGCTGCTGAAGTGGAATGTCCGAACCCAGCTGAGAATACAATATAACAATATTCCTTATTTACCAAAACAGTTTTGTACATTGGTAAAAATATCGACATCCAGATTAAAACAGTTGGTGCTTAGCCCATAAAATTTTTAAAAAAATGCAGTACATAAAAACTCGAGTACAGAATATATGTGTATACACACATAAAAAGAGTTTTGCATCACCCCGGTTCCCAGAACTCCTGAAGACAGACGTTGACTCTGGATATTGTATCACAGACACAGTCCCTTTGACTCTTCAGAGATGTCACTATATCCGCCCAAAGACATAAACCACCATGCATGAGCAGCGCTTATTACACGGAGGGGGTCCGAAAGCTGATCAGTTCCAGTCATTCCACCAGGTAGGAGGTACACGGCTCGTGTTGCCTGTAGTTCAACCATGTCTAGACGGTCAATACCGCGGTTCGAATATACCAGCGTTCTGACTTTGTTGGGTGACAGTCCACCAGGCTTACATATCTCACCCACTTCAAAGACAGAGACTTAATTGGGAACTTTTTCTTGTGTTATTTAATTATGCCCCGAAGAAAGAGAATTAAAGTTTTATGTTCACCTCAGTTAGCTTTATTTTCAATGTCACCTGGACTTCAGTTTCTATACATCGAACACAGCGTCGACCACTTGAAAATATACTTGGTGTTGAGACTTGCGATGCAGCTTCATGTTTCAGTCTGAAGAGCAGTGCATGAAAGATTTATAACGATAGATGGGGAGTGAAAGCAGTACATTTCGATTAAATAAATACGGCTCTAGACCAACGCTTAACAACTGGCTGAGTCGCGCCTGCTCACGCTCTTGCTCGCGAGGAGAGTAGTTGCAGCGTGTTGGGAAATGAGGGAAATGGGCGTGGAACACGTGCTCGTGAGAAGAGGGGAGGACCGCCAACTGTGAAATAGGGGAGGGTCAGTTCTGACAGCAGTGTCATCTAATAGGGGCAAAGACAAGGCGATGTTGTGTAATATCGACAATGTCTTCGCACTTACTTTCGCGTGGAAGGAGTCTTATGCTTTTACGCTAGAAGAAGGGTTCGCAAAATGTTTAGTGAAACGCAAGACACTGAATTCTTTCAGGAAGTTCAGTTTACGAAGGCACTACATGTCCTACTGTTCGTACGTCAAAGAATACGGAAACAGAAAATGTGAAGGGCCCGAGCGTGTGCGAGAGGTTCTAAAACTTGAGAGGAAGCTCTCTGATGAAGCGAAGAAAAAACGCGTGAGTGTGCCGTTTGGATGGTTCAAATGGCTCTAAGCACTATGGGACTCAACGTCTGAGGTCATCAGTCCCATAGACTTAGAATTACTTAAACCTAACTAACCTAAGGACATCACATACATCAATGCCTGAAGCAGGATTCGAACCTGCGACCGTAGCAGGTGCACGGTTCCGGACTGGAGCGCCCAGAACCGCTCGGCCACAGCAGCCGGCCGCCGTTCGGATGAATTACAAAACAGCACCACTTTTAACAAAGTTCTTGCCTCGTTTCAAGAATGGTGATTTAATAGAAGAATACCGTACTGGATAGTTGTAGCTGAACCTTTATGTCTACTGCAGGTAGGACAATTTCGCGTGGTGCTGTTATCAGACATTATGTCCCACACATGTTATGGTAGACGACGTTGAGAGCCAGCTTGTTAAATGGTTGGAGGGAGTTTGTTCCACACTCTTTAGCGCTCTATGAAAATGTTGATATCGCAGGCATACAGCTGGATGCGACATTGTCAGCATTGTTGAGGAAAGTGTAGAAAATGTAGATATGTCACGGAATTTATTAGTTTATGTATCAACAGACGGAGAGGCTGTCATGTGGGGAAAAAGCCAGTGTTCCTAGCGTAATGAATGGGAAAATGAAAACCTTACAGTATCCAGTTCGCGATGATCTGCAGCTTGGATTAATTGATCCGTAATACGACAGGGAATATAAGACAGTCTAAGATTCTCCAAGCATTTGCCTCAGGATCGATTTCCTCGTTTACACAAGTCTTCAAACCGCTCCCCACACCATCCCCTGTGATGATGGAGGGAGTGCAGTACTCGCTGCTCGCAGGTTTGTGCTCACTGTCTCCTTGCCGAGCACGTTTGCTGCGGTTGAAACGTCCCCTTTGAACAATTTATACAAGACTGTGCTTAAACTGACATACAATATTTTTAGCGCAACGCAATCTGACTTTCAAAAATCCCTATAAAAGAATGGCCCTGACTAACATTAACCAATACGTTTCACAAATCTCTTACCTCCCAAAAATCTAGGTTACTCGAACTACTGCAATACAGCGAGCACCACTACTGCCAGCTAAATAAAAGATTCAAACTACGGAAGGCACTAACTACTGATAGGGATAGTTAGCAAATGAAAGATATTAATAGAGAACAAACAATGTATTTACCTTGATAGTCATAATATATATAGCAGTTCATGACAAATTACAAAACTCCGCCATTTCTCTCCCCACATCCACCACTGCTGGCGGCTCACCTCCAACTGCGCAGCGCTACGCGCTGTTCACATCCAGCTGCCGCTGCCCAACACTACAATGGCAGACAACAATGCAAACTAGACACAGACTGCACACAGCACAGCCAGTGATTTTTATACAGAGGTGGCGTTACCAATAAAAAAATCTAAACAGCCTACTTACATAGCCCCCATGCTCACCACAAAAAATTTTACAAATTGTTTTGGGCAGTGGCCAATAATGATTTGATAAAATTTTTCATAATTACAATAACAAAGATATCAAATGCACACGCTTATTGATACAATGTTGGTCAAAAGCTAAAATTTTCTCACAGTCTATAAAGACAGTCCTGATTCATCACAGTAAAATTACAGTGTTTTTCTTTTTTTTTCAAAGTCTGAACAGTAAAAGAGAATGCACACAGAAGTAGTGGATTTCCATGCAGTCTTGAAGAAGTAGTGTCCTTCCATCGGAAAGACAGTGCTGACTCTTGACATGCTGACAGGTAATGGGCCACAACATAGCAAACCCACAGCAGAGTCATTCGACATTTTGAAGAATATTGGTAGGTAGGTCATCACAGAGCAGACCCACCGTAGTCCTGGTAGATAGTATGGTATTGGTGGGCCACCAGAGGTGCAGACCCACTCCAGTCCTTGCAGAAATAATGGTATTGGTGAGTCATCAAAGGTGTAGACCCACTGTAGTCCTTGTAGAGACGGCCAGCAGCCATCTGTTGCAACTGTGCAGGTGCACAATCACCATCGAAGAGTCTTGTGGAGAATATAGCAAGTCCATAAACCACCACTTGTGCACTCACAAAAACATTTTTTTGAAATGTCCTTAGAACCAGCAATGCTGTTATCCAGTCCCTTGCTGAATTATTAACACACGTGCAAACACTAACAGTCCCTACTTCTCACACATTGTCCATATACTATGAACAACAGAAACGTGTGCAGTGAAATGTAAATTACAAGTTACTTAATTTGATGAACTGGTGTCAATTACAATTTTATAACATAAGAATACAACAACAAAGGTACAAAATACATCATTAAAGAACATAACAATACAGATAACATTTGTAGTAATATGGGCATTACAAAAGAATAGAAATAAACATTATGACATAAGTACATACATAAAAGATCAGAATAACTTTTGAAACATCAACTTCACACATGAGCATTAAAACAAAACAGAATAAATAATCTCTAAACATCTTTACAAAGAAAATAACATATTATTAGAAAAATTCTACAACATAACTCTTATTAGCTAAACACATAAAGACAGGAAGTACACAAATACACAAGGGTAGCATAATAATACAAAAGGAAAGGACAGGGTTTGTTTTACTGCAGTATTTTGCAAACAAAGCTTCCTTTACTTCTTGGAGATCTCCCTTCATTCATCATTATTCCCAAAAGTACCATCTATACCTGCTTTCTGTATTCTGTTCACATCCTCTTTCAAAATAGTTTTTCTGCACTGTACACCACTTTTTTTTTTTTTTGGCCAAACCATTTTCTTATATCTTCTCAATGCATTTCTTCCAATTCATCATAGTTAGTTTCTTATATAGTCTACCCCCTCTTAAGCTAACTTAAATCCACTGAGCTCAGATACTAAACTAAGGGACGAGGCAATGCACCAGCACAAAACAATTAACACAAACAGCAATGAAAAAAAATGGAAATTTGCAAAGCAAGCTACAGTAAATCTAAATCACCAAGCAATTCAACATTACAACTAATATGGGGCAATGCGCAGCAAACAAGAAAAATAAATCTGGCTTAGCAGAGTACCACAAATTGAAATTCAGTAGCACTATGCCTGGCAACCAACAACAGAAAATGAAATAACTTATACCTAAACATGACAAAGCTCAAGCAGAAAAAATAGTACACTAAAAATGGCCATGTCTAATACCTATGTCACATCTTAATACTAGAGTGATGCATCACAATTTATTCTACAAAAGAAATTACCAAGTACTTGAAAAGAAAATTACGAATGCAGTTCCTGTGAAGGTAAATGTCTTTCTGTGCTCCCTCATTTTTTTGAAAAAAATTATTATTTACTCGATCTGTAGACAGAAAATATTTATATCAGTACAACTATAAATTTTATTTTAACCAATGCTGCAGCGCAGCTAGAAACTAGATATTAAACAAAATAGGCAAAGCAAGGCGTCAAACGTCATTCACTAGCCATATTGCATTTCATAATGCAGTAAACAATCTTTCAACTAGAAAGACAATAGACATAAAATGTTTCTCATCATTGCATTTCAGTAAATATCATAAATTAAGAACTCTACGGTGTAATCATGTTTTCAAGTTCGAGCGTGTCGTATTTGAGATGCTTTCTACAAAGGAATGTCAATAGCGAGTATAATGGCCTCCCTTTTTTTTTTCACCTGTGCCTCTGAAAGGCTTTTTTCCAGGCGTCTGTCGCGCAGCTGCCTACGTGATGCGTCGTGCCCACGACGCATTACGTGAAGGTCACTTTCTTGCCGAAATATTTACGACACCGGTTTCCGCTACAGTGACAGTCTCATATAAAAATATTTCACAGGTCGAGAATTTGCTTTGCAAATGTGTAGAAACAAAATCCTATGAATATAACAGTGTTCAAAAAGTTTTCGTCGGCATTGTGATACATTCACGCATTTACACACATTTCATAACTCTTAAAGTACGATTCTCGGTTTCCAACAACCTTTTTCACAAGTCAGAGTCCATAACCACTACTCATTATTCCTTACCTTATTACATATATACATATTCGTCGACACTTCTTCAATATTTCATCATAATAAATGCGTAGCATTGTCAAATTCCTCATATAGCATCAGCTTATTGATCATAAACATACCTCAACAGCATAATACACATCGTCGTCATAGTAGTAACATCATAACACCTCAGTCAAATCTCAAAATCGTCATAGCTTCCTCAAATAATTTCCAAACCTAAAAAAACTCTCTGTTCATTTCAATAGTGCCATCTACCTCAAACTTACTTTAAAAATCATGCTCCCTTACCAAATACGTCATTCAAAGCTCTCATAGTATCACAATGGTTCCGAAAAAATATGAACAGTTCACAAAGTACAGACAAAATACAATGTCATAAGTGTGAAGTTACCCAACTGTGTAATTGCGTAAACATGTGTCACTGATGTAGTAAAAAAGTTTATCTCTCAGCTAAATGATCAGATAGCTGTATAATTTGTGTGTTAGAGAAATATGGTACCGATGTGTAAAGTTGTATAAGCAAATACCATATTAGCTAGGGCTCCTTGTGCTTGCCAAACACATGGTACACAAAGTAGGCATGTACCCCCCTGAGGATTAATGTAATTATACCCTCAGGTGTTACAGATTATTGCAATGGAATAAAATGTATCATGGAAAACTTTCTTTGTAATTCAAAAACCTTTAAAAATAAATGTTTTAAGTATAAAATTAATCACTCAAATACGTGTACTGTAGCGCTAAACTGTGCGTCTTGTTGTAAGATAATCTCTGTGGAAGTGTCGTAGTTGTCGTCCTCTGAAAGCTAAGTTCTGCAGAAGTCAATGTACTTACCTCATGATAAACAAAAGTGAAATGCTTTCCATATAGATATCTTAGTTATTACGCTTATTGCCATGATGAAGAAAGTACTGTGCTGTAACGTATTGTTGTGCTACGGAAAAGGCAGTCTCATTGTAGCTACACCACAAAAGTTACTACTAAAACATATTTTACTTTGCAGAAGAATTCAAAAAAACTGTGCAGATATAAAGCAGATACAGCACAAAAGCAACAATGTAAATTGTGTCACACATTAGTAGCGTTGTGATATAATTGTGTAGCTGTCAAAGAAACCAAGTGCTAAGTCATCTTTAATCCCACAGAAAGTACTTCAAATAAAGAATGTCTTTTCAAGTAAACCAAAATGTTACATGAAAATCTCATTAGCAGTGCCGGTATATGTTCTAAGTATGTGAGCCTGATAGTTGTTACGTAATCATGCAACTAACAAGCAAGAATGTACAAATACAACACAGTGTCGTCTGTTCACTATAACAATGCAATCGTAATTTCTGTTTAAAAATGTTCCCTAGGTTCTAGACTGGATATTTAACTTCAAACATTGTTGCATGTTAACAGTTTCTTAAGTCTGACAAAGCATACTAGAAATGTGAAGTGAAAAGTTTTATGGCAAAGACAAAGTTAAAAAGCAGATTATCTCTCAATAAATGGTTTTACATGTGAAATGTGGTGTAAACCTTTACTCTTCCTAGTACGCAGAGTTTCAACTTCAACGCAATTATCATGTGGTATACGTCTTTAAACAATACTGGAATTTTTCTTAAGGTTAGCGTCTATGTCATTTTTCTCTGAGCCAGCCGGCGCAAGCAGCTGCCTGCGGTGCGAGTCATTGTCTGTCCCTTTGTTGGCGCGCGTCGTTATTGGGATTAGGAGACCTAGCTTCTACAAATTCACGTTGTCGAAAGTACCCTGCTCTGTTTGAATCCCGCCAGTTCTGATGCAATTCAGGTCTGTCGTTACGATCATATCGTCTGTCGTCATGTCGGTAGATGCCATAGTTTCTTTCTTGTCGGTCACGTGGTGGAGAATTTCTCCCTGAATCGTACCTGCGCGCTGAACTGTTGCATCTGAAGTTATTCTGTCTCCCTTGATCATAATTATTTTGGTTCCCATATTGTCTGTTTCTCTGATTGTCTCTGTGATATTCATTACCGCGGAGAGTTGATCTTTCCCTGTAATTATTACTACTCTGCCAACGGTTGTCATACGGGTGGCGTCTGTTTTGGTCACGATTTGTGTTGTGAGAATAGCCTTGTCGTGTCCACTTATTATCATTGCGGAATTGCGACGGATGTGACCTGTAATTGTTGTGTTCTTGTTTTCGCGTTCCGCGATTGTCAGTGTCAATTTCTAGTTCTTGTAACAGTCCCTGAAAAGCTTCAATGTCGTCTTTGCAACGTCCTGCTAAAATAGTATGCCGTAAATGTTCAGGTAATTTGATTAAGCAAATGCGGATGAGTTCTGAGGGGCTGTATGGGTTTGAAAGATACTGATTCTTATGCAACATGTCTTCAAAATATTTCATAAGACTGGAAAATTCAGATTGTTCGAAACGTTTCATCATTATGATGCTATGTTTTACTCGGTCTTGTGTAGCTTGAGACCAATATGCTCAGAGGAAGGCATGATAAAATTCTCCTTCACTGTGACAATCGTGAATGACCGGTCGCATTCTTACAGCTGGTTCATTCTCCAAGTAGCCACACATAAATTCTAATCTGTGTTCTAACGACCAGTTGGGAGGAAAACAATGAGAGAATTGATGGAGCCATGCTTGTGGATGAATGTTGTTGCCAGAATTCTTAAATGTTTTGAATTTACGTGTAGTAATGAATAGCTTATAGTCAAAATCATCATGTCGGCGAGTCGCATGTCGGTCACTGTTAGGTCGTGTCGGCCGTTCCATCTCAAAATTCGGTGCACATTGCCAATTTCTTTCATAACTTCCGAAATGCCCTGTGTTATTATTTTGTGGCTGTTCCGTATTTCTATGTCCCTCTTCCCGTATTGGGGCGCGAGTGTCCTCTGAAATACGTAATTCTTGTATTACCTGTGTCAGCTGATCTTGTACTTCCCGGATTTCTCTTTTGTACTGTGTATTGATTTGATTTTGATTCTGTTTGAATTTTCTAATTTGTTCATACTCTTCTGTGTCAGTGAAGGCTACAGGTCATGTGTCATTCAGATCATCATCTACCTTTGTAGGTAAGTTTGTGACCGGATCCGAAAGTTCGGCTACTTTCTCCGATAGTGAACACATTTCCTCAGTGTGTTTTTCTGAACCAAGTTTCAGAGCGTCCATTTGTGTTGAAATCGAATCTACTGTGTCCTTTAAGTTTTCCTGAGTTTTTGCAAGTTGCGTAACCGAATCGGTAGATGCAACTGAGTCAATTTTAGCTTGCAAGGTGTTGTGATTTTCATGAACAATAGTTTGCAGTTCTTTTATGGCTGCTTCGTGATTCTGTAATGCATTTTCATGACGCGAAAAAATAGGTTGGAAATGCTCACAAATTTGTGTTTTTACGTCATTACAGACTTTTTGACATTTCGATTCGATGTTATGTAACTCAGTAGTTAAATCTTCACGTGTTTGTTCAAGTGTGGTGTCTAACTTTTGAAGATTTTGTTCCATTGTGTCTAACTGTTGCTGTGTTTGTTCCATTGTTTCTAACTTTAGAAGATTTTGTTCCATTGTGTCTAGCTTTTTAAGATTTTGTTCCACTGTGTCTAACTTTTTAAGATTTTGTTCCACTGTGTCTAACTTTTTAAGATTTTGTCCCATTTGTCTCTGATTTTGTTCCATTTGTTGCATTAATTGCAATAATAATGTATTAGTGTCTGGAATCTGTTTCTCTACGCTTTTCAGCAGTGCATTTGCACCGGCAACATTCACATTTTGACAAGCAGAAAATGTGTCTTGACTTATTTGAGAAAACGGTGATGACCCAAAACCTGAATCTACAGTATTTGCGAAATTGTGTCCTGTCATTTCGGATTCCTGAGGCGAGCTGTTGCCGACCGATCGATCGATAATGCTTCCCTATTCACTACCTGTTTCATTGTCTACACCATTGTTTGCAGCCCGCTCCATTTCCCTATGCACAATTACCAAATTACTACTTTGAACATCAGTTAATTCATTACTCGGTGGCGCTAACACACTGCTTTTGTCTTCACTGTCATTTCTCAGTTTACTTTGGAGCCTAGTATTACGATTTTCACACTCCATAATTGTCACAATATTTCACACGATAACACAGAAAGGCACAATTTGAAGAGCAAAATAAAATAACATAGCAATGGATATAATGTCTACTTAATTGCAAGCGCAGTTGCGAAATACTTTGTGCAAATCTACATGCATGCCACACCTGTTTTACTGTACAACAATGAAAGACTGCAACTACAAAGGAGATTCTCTCTACAATTACGCGCCAGCAATAAACAAGATCTACACTAATTACACAAACTACAAGAAAAAAATCAGAAGATTCCCGTGAGGTATCCTCGGCTAAGGGTCGACATATGAAACGTCCCCTTTGAACAATTTATACAAGACTGTGCTTAAACTGACATACAATATTTTTAGCGCAACGCAATCTGACTTTCAAAAATCCCTATAAAAGAATGGCCCTGACTAACATTAACCTATACGTTTCACAGATCACTTACCTCACAAAAATCTTGGTTACTCGAACTACTGCAATACAGCGAGCACCACTACTGCCAGCTAAATAAAAGATTCAAACTATGGAAGGCACTAACTACTGATAGGGATAGTTAGCAAATGAAAGATATTAATAGAGAACAAACAATGTATTTACCTTGATAGTCATAATATACATAGCAGTTCATGACAAATTACAAAACTCCGCCATCTCTCTCCCCACATCCACCACTGCTGGCGGCTCACCTCCAACTGCGCAACGCTACGCGCTGTTCACATCCAGCTGCCGCTGCCCAACACTACAATGGCAGACAACAATGCAAACTAGACACAGACTGCACACAGCACAGCCAGTGATTTTTATGCAGAGGTGGCGTTACCAATAAAAAAACCTAAACAGCCTACTTACACGGTGTCCTGCACTGGGCTAGCTCGGGACTGCTCTTCGGACTGTGGACGCAACATTTCGATAAACTAAATTACTCGTAGTTTGTAATTGTAAATAAACTGACGCTTTCAGTCGACACGTAGCTTCGCGTGAAAGACGTGGTGACTATTGTTTGTTTAGCCTGACTCCAGCTCGCATCGCAAAAATTGAATGGCAAATATCTGCCGAATCATTAGAGAGAGACTGCCTGACGACTCTTAGTAGGGACACCTGGTACAAAACGGAGAACGTCAACAGTTTACGAAGGGTCTGAAGCAAAAAATATGATAATTTATTACGGACGATGTTATATACGTCCTGTTTACCAGAGATGTGGTTAAAAGCTTGGGGCTGAATTACCAGAGGAAAAAGGTGTCCTGTTGCCCATTTGAGAAGACGATTGAATGAACTTAACAAACTGAAATAAATGCGTTGTCTCTCGTGCTACTGCTTGCCCTGCTTACACAGGGCACAAATTTAGTCGGTACCGTTCCTTCGCCTCGCCTCCGCCGTCCAGGGCTGCACTACACGGCGTGGTAGTGCGGCCTTCGACGGGAGGCTTCGTGAGCAGCCAGCCAACACGCTAATGCAGGAAACGGCGCTCCAGATCCCCGCGGACTCGCGCTCAAATTAGCTCAGGCCTGCGCACGAAGGCACGCAGCCGCCTGTCTACTCATCGTAAACGGTTAACAGAAATCTTACACGCCCGTCAAAGATAAGTGAAAGTACCCTGTCTCAGTCAGAGAAGCAGCTGCATATAAATTAATAAATCTGTCCCTTTTCCATCCCATCTCTATCTCACACACACAGACACACTTCCCCCTCCCCCCTCTCTCTCTCCCTTCTACCATCTCCCTGTCTCTCTCCTTCTCCCTGTGGGCCGTATTGTATAACGTCGCTATCTATTTTTATCGCATCAAAATCTGCGCTTCAACGGGCTATGGTGTCATGAAATGTTAACAGTTACCAATTGAAATAATAATTTAGTTCGTTGATTCCACTGCGTAGATGGCGGAAGAGGAGACCTGGCAGTTGTGGGCTTGGCTCAGCTGCCTCGTTCATCTACCACAACCAGTTACGTAACGTAGTCCTATGAAAGTCTTTGACAACGTCTCTGTGTTGCCGCAACTCTATAGACGACTGTTGTTTTCATATAAGTACTTTTGGTAGCGCTAGCCGTCTTTTGCGCTTCGCGATTCAAAGTTTGGAATATTACTGCAAGCTGCATAGGTTTTTTCACAGTACACAGTCCCTCTATCGTGTTTAATCAGGTTTAGATCGCGTACTTATGGGGCCTAGTCGTTCCCATTTTGACAATAACCGTAAAGCATTCCTTAACGGAATTCCTCTTTCAAAATTTCAAAAATAGATTTTTTGTTTCTTTGGCTTAAAATGTTTAATGGAATGTCAGCTTTATTGTAGCTTCATCCAAAGCTTGACAGAAACTTCTTCATCGAGTTTGTGAAAAAGTGTCTTCGAAAACTACTCAAAGTGGCAAAAAAAAAAAAAAAAAAAAAAAAAAAAGAAAGTTGACACGTAAATTCAACGACTATCTAGCAGGCAGTATGGAAGTTATGAACGTGCTCGGATCTGAGATCGGACAAGCCTGTTATAATTTCTGCTCAAAAGCAGAGCAGTGGATGACAGAAACTGCCAAAGACACCCGCAGGACCACCCTGGCCACGAAGAAGGTGGAGGAGGACCTTCTTTTGGATCTCGAAGGATTGCTGTATGGTCCAGCAATCGATCACTAGAGGTGTGTTTAAATATGATGTAACACGAAACTAAAAACGCGTTTATCTCGAAATAGTACTCTTAAAATTGGCGGGAAACATAACCTGAGACTGGTACATACGATTTTGATCGGAATTTCATGCCATCATTCTGCATTGAATTCTCTATCGGAGTACGTAGCCATTTTGCGATACCTTCACATCTATTATCGGTGCACATTTTTGTCTCGATTTCTTGAGCGAGGAAAATGACATTTGTTTCACAACGTCACCATTTTGTTATAAATTAATATTTTTCAATTATCCTACATATACTGATAGAAAATATATTAAAACGGCTTATACCAAATTATTTTGTTACCAGTCCACTAGGAGGGCTTCGATAATTTGCACCGATGACCGATGTTTGGCTGCAAGGGACCATTCCACCTGGTGCAGCGATTGTAGAGAGCGCCATATGAGGTCACAAAAATGATTTCTTAAAGACAAAAGTCCAAGTATTAAACTATATCATCATACTTGGCATTAATTTTAATTTTACTTGAAAAAATCACGAAAATCACCTAATTTTTCATGTGTTGAAAGAGGTCTACTCCCTTAAAGATATGGCTTGGAATCACCAGGTGCGCGTTTGACAATATGTCGTGACGTAAATCAACCACTGTTGTTTCCATCTTTTGTCATTTATGCCCCTGGTTGATAGGTCCGGGTCTGTAGGTCTGATGCCCGGATGATGACACGTGCTAATAAAAGCTAATGAAATTATGCTGCTGGGTAGATCATCAGTCCCAAGGCACCAAGTAGAGGACATCTGTAACATGGCAGTGCCATGATCATGCTATATGCGGCCTCTGCGTTAACTAAATTATCTCGTGTGCGGGAATGGACTGGCCGTTCGATAACGTGTGAGGGGTTCACCTAGGCTGTGGTCACAGTGGCGCCGACATCGGATGGAGACATACGATATTTTCAATCTCGTACAATAACTGAGCGCAACCGGCTTTGTCAGACGACGATTCCGACACTGGATAATGGTCGGCGGAATATCTGTCTGTTTGTTGACTGCAATATCTCAGTTTTGCAGAGTTCGCGCAGGTGCTTTTCGCGATTGTAAAGCGGGATGCCTGCGTCGCTATAGATAAGGAGCGCACCGCGCAGGCATTCCAAGGTAACTCTTGTAGCGTAAGTGACGTAAATATGGTACAAATTCGCAAAATTTGTCCGACTGTTAGAAAAAAGTTGTAAATTTTAGAGAATATAAGCTGTTTTAAAACGACACTCTAGTTAATTCTTTAAAGTTACAAATGTAGACTGGCTAAAACATAAATTCTTAAATAAGATACAGCTGCTCCCAAATGTGATACACATATGATATTATTATGTTCACAGATAAGAGAAGGTTGAGGTCTTAAAAATAAGATAGAGAACATACAAAACGATGCATACGTGTGACTAGGATTTTTCTGTGGGGGTTATTTCTAGGATATTTATGGCATGAAACGTACATCAGAGTGAAATGCAAGAAGTTGTTGCTTTTCCTGTTCTTAATGCCATAAAGTCAACCAGCAGTGGTTAGAAACTGTTTGCAATAATACTTAATTTATTGACACTAATAAAAAATAAGAGGTACACAAAAGAGAATCACTGTCTTATTTTTTTGTCATGACCATCAACCGTTAAACAAGAAGCAGATTCTTCGTTTGATATTTCCCACCTCAGTAATAACATGAAGTATTGGCAATTTACCTATCACATCACTCTTATAAGAGAAACGTCTTTTTCGTTCTATTGAAAACTATTTTCTCCTTCTTCACTGGCTCTAGAGCCGTAAGTTATATGTCGTTTTCAAGTGCTTTTTGCATAGTGCAGACATACTGTATCTGTGGCAATACGAATTTCTCTTCCACCTCGAAATTTAGCAGAGATAAAATCTCCACTTTCATACACTTGATCAGTGATTACAACAGGACCTGGTGTGGATTCTCCAAAGGGATCGATATCATCAATGGTACCATCACTCTTTCAAGAAATAGCGGAATCAGAACCATTCTCCTCAATTTTCTTTCTTTTTTTGTGCTTGTCAGAGCGTTGGTTATAGAGACAGCTTTCCTGCTGTCCTGCTTGCGGCCTACTGCTTTTCGCCAGCCACTATGGTCGAGTGGTTCTAGGCTCTGCAATCCGGAACCGCGCTGCTGCTACGGTCGCAGGTTAGAATCCTGCCTCGGGCATGGGTGTGTGTGATGTCCTTAGGTTAGTAAGGTTTAAGTAGTTCTAAGTCTGAGGGACTGATGACCTCAGATGTTAAGTCCCGTAGTGCTTAGAGCCATTTTTTTACTGCTTTTCTGTTTGGAGGTTGTTCCTTCTCAGCAGTGAATTTACTGCTCGAGGTGTGTTACGCCGCAGTTGTGCTGCTAGCGTATCGGGAGGGCGGCAACCAGCGGTACACGGCTGTGTGTCTGGCGGCTATTCAATAGGCGACAGTGTATCATTTTTTAGGAATGAGCTGTATCGTATTTTGGAATTAATGTACTGATTACTTAATAGTTATCTGCATATCACATATTTGTCAATAATGAATACTACAGCAGATAGAGCACAATTTTCTGTGTATGTAACACAAACTTAGTAGGTATATAGCCGATATTTGTGGAAATGTGGCAAATGTCCTATAGCTGTGTGCAGATTTATTTTTAGTCTGGAAGTGCTGTTTGTCAAAATATTTTTTATCTCGAAAGTGAAGTTTCTAATGGAAAAACAAATTGTGATTAACTATTCCTAAACACTGGCAGCATGATTGAAGTAGAAAATTTGTGTCAAGTCTGTTTTTCTTATGAGTTGGCTGCGTCAGTTTCAGGATACCTTACCCTACCTCAAGCACTAAGAAAATCGACGCTATGTGGGACGCATCGGCCCAGGGCCAGAGCACAATGTCTTTCTAGCATGGAGAAGAGTGTTTGGTATGATTACTAGTGCCAAAGTTTCGGGCGTGTATCTTTGCTCGGTTACATTAAAGGTCTTTGAGCTGTGCAAGATTTCGATAGTACTGGTGGGTAACTGACTTCTTGACGGTTACAGATGTATTGGAACCAGTCACGTTTGAGGTGAAGCTGTTGACTGTTTGACAATTCTTTTTTTTTCCATTTCCCCTAGGTCATGGTGCACTCAGGAAGGGGTGCTACTGTCGATAGTGGTATGACAGAGTCAGTCGTACCCGTTACACATCGCTGGTTCTCTGGAACATTCGAAGACACGCTTGAAGCAAAGCTGGCGATTTTCTCACGATTGTTCCTTCTCCTTTGGACATGTTTCATACTGTGAGGGGTACTATTATCGACCGCTCAGACACCTTTATGCAAGGTGAGGGAAGTTTTTCAAGTTTGGCATGGAACAAAGTCGAATGTTAACTAGAGTAAAGGTGGAATTTTGGGGTGCCAGAGGAAGCCACAAAGGCCACACGGTGAGAGCGACCTGAGAGGGCCACAAAATAAGTTATTTTAGGAGATCTATGAGGCGAAGTACTTAGGCGATGAAAGAATGAATAAGGTTACAGAATTTATGAGACGAAATCCTTAGCCATTATGGGATAAATGATGTAACTGAATTAACGAAGCAATGCCCTTGGGCTATACAAAGGTAACAATTGAGACAGGGAACAGAAGCTGTAAGAAATAAAGTGAGAGGGGCTTATGGTTGGGACCATGGTACGTCATGAGAAGCCAATGAAAGGCTTAGGACGTATCCCGCAGACATATAGGGAAAGGCTTCCTTATCCTTCCTCTCCGTCTGCGAAAGATTTCTGAAGAATAACGAACCAAGATAACCACTTAGGTTATGGCACGCGGCATCAAAGGAGACCTAGCGTCCAGAGAGAGAACTCGGAGAGTAGAAGTGTGCAGAAGTCAGACTATAGACGGTAGCAGTCGAGGGTTACAGGCTGGAGTTAAATAGCTACAAGGCTCTGTTGATCGTAGATTTGTAAGAGGATTTCCGTAGGCAGGTGGAACAGTGACAGTCAGTTGTTTTCTCTGTGAATAGGACGTGGTTCTACCTTGGAGGCACCACAGCTAGGGTAGTCATCCAGTAAACTGAGATTTAGAATAAACTAAAGCCAAACTTTTGAGTTGCTTATTTTCCTCGTCATTCTCTGATCACCTACATTCACCTCAAGGAATTTACGTCAGATAGTCAAGTCTTCCTCTCACCCAGGCCAACTGACCTTATTCTCTTTAACACTAACCCATGTCAGTCCGTTGCAAAATCCACGCTCGGGACGCGACAAGTCGTATGCAGTTTAGTCGCGCCAAAAATATGTGAACAGCTTGCAGATATTGATAAAATTCGAGTTTAGATTTTCGTAGAATGGATGGATAGCAGAGAGTGATTAATCGTTTTTATTCATGGACGTTGCCCGTAATTATACACTAAGTCAGCGGACAAACCAGTCTCGTCATTCTTAATCAGGAGCATCCGTTGACGAGCTATCAGTCAGTGTTTGTATGAAGCGTGTTCTATCTGTTAACCATCTCTTACCCATGTCCGATCGCTGCGAAGAAAACTTTTTCAATTAAGAATCAGCGAAGTATAATAGGAGGGAAATTAGAACACATAAGAGGGTTACAGGATACAGGCTACTGCTGACGAAAGGCGGCCACATTTATGTCATGCAATAACATTTTTTGTTGACAAGAACCTTATAAGATTGCTTGGGTGATTGGGTGGGGGTGGGGGGGGGGGGGGGAGTGAGGGGTGTCCAGCAGCGAAGTCATCGGTCCCATCGGATTAGGGAAGCAAGTCGGCCGTGCCCCTACGAAGGAACCATCCCGGCATTTGCCTGAAGCGATTTAGGGCAATTACAGGAAACCTAAATCAGGATGGCCGGATGCGGGTTTTAACGTTGTCCTCCCGAGTGCGAGTCCAGTGTGCTAGTGACTGCGCCACCTCGCTCGGTACCTTATAATATTACTACCGTGAGGGGTTTTGAATAAATTTATCTTCATCTACCTGAATTGCGCATCCGTGCGAAACCAAGGGCATTAAGAAATACCTTTCACATATCGGCGGCGCTCCAGAAATAAAGATTTGAAGCGAGTGCATTTCCGAATAATATTTCATAGTCACATAGCTTTTGCGCACAAGAAGAGAGCTTGAATTATAGTTGTTTTACTAACGTACTGGGTCAGGTAGCATTTCTTTACACGAATAATAGTAGACTATTACCATTCAGCAGTTTCTGTCCGGATTACAAATCTCACGAAGTGCAGGCAGTTTCAGCTTGTCATACACGTCTATAAAAGTCACTTGGCTTTTGAGCGACAATGGAACACCGTGAGAAACGGTAGACAGCTGTTCCGCAAGAAGGGTGAAATAAGTGAAAAACGCGTATGCGCCTTCGTTAAATGAATCCGAATCGACATAACCGTCATCGATATGACAATCGATGGTTCGTGGCGACGCAGCGCTATGTTTTGGCCGCGCATGGCCCACCAATCAATAAGACCTGGACGTAGCTTTTCTGCCTGACGCCTTGCTGTCTGTATTTAGAGAGCCAGGCAATAAAGGCGGTCACTGCGGACTGAAGTGTATCGTAGAAAAAGATGTTTTATTTATTTAGCACTTTCACGAAGAAACCGCCAACCTCAAGAAAATCTTATATCACAAAATGTATATATAATACCCGTGATCGAAGAATGGATGTTAATTGTAACTCACAGATAGAATGCATGAGGCGTAAAAAGTAGCCATTGCATTGCATTCAATCTTTTTAGAAACAAAAGATGTATCAAGAAAGTGAGACTTCCTCTTCTGACTACTCACTTTTCTTCTATCTAGTGGTAGAACAAAAGTGAGCATCAGAAGAGGACGTCTCAGTTTCTTCAGAGATATTTTGTTTCTAAAAAGAATGAAAGCAATAAAAAGGCTGCATTTTTCCGCCTCATGCATACTATCTGTGAGTTGCAATGAACATCCTTTCTTCAATCACTGATATTATATGTCAGTGATTGAAGAACGAATGTTAATTGTAAGAGGTACGAGAAGTTACGTGTTTTCATTCCTGTGTAATATCTGATTTATCAAATAATATTTTTTTGGGAATAGTCGTATCCGTAGTTATTGTAGAAACCTTTCCCTGTTACCAGATTGATTTTATTTGATGATCTTACACTTTTCAGGAGATGTATCAGAAAACTGTGCACACATTGTTTGAAGGCAAAACGACCGAATACTTATCACGTCGTTCCATTTAAGCACTTTATCTCCATAAATCGAACCTGCAGATCTATACTGACGAAGTCTAAGTTAATATTCATTACCACATTCTTCTGTAGAAGTCAACATAGTATTTTCACGGTCAACGAGTGTTCAAACAATGTTAATGCAAAGTAGCAGCCGGCCGGGGTGGCCGAACGGTTTTAGGCACTTCAGTTTGGAACCGCGCGGCCGCTACGGTCGCAGGTTCGAATCCTACCTCGGGCATGGATGTGTGTGATGTCCTTAGGTTAGTTAAGTTTAAGTAGTTCTAAGTTCTAGGGGACTGATGACGTCCGATGTTAAGTCCTATAGTGCTCAGAGCCATTTGGACCATTTGCTCAGTAGTCACCAGCGCATGATTAATCAAAAGGTCATGATATGCAATGGCTTAATAAGTTAAATGACGATGATTCAGTGCCGCCGTGTGGCCGAGCGGTTCTAGGCGCTTCAGTCCGAAACCGCGCTGCTGCTACGGTCGCAGGTTCGAATCCTGCCTCGGGAATGCATGTGTGTGATGTCCTTAGGTTAGTTAGGTTTAAGTAGTTCTAAGTCTAGGGAACTGATGACCTCAGATCTTAAGTCCCACAGTGCCATTTTGATGATGCAGTACGGTAAAAAGTTTGATTGTAACTCAGTGTGCGTAATATTACTAACCGCATCATGCTGTCGCATTTGTAGCGTGTATTTCCCCAGGCAAACCTTTATTCATGTACTAGCTATACCCGGCTACGCTTTGCTGTGACGTAGTCTGCTTAAACAGAAAAGAGAAAGCACACTTTCTAATACGTGTGAGAATTGAATATACGTCCTAATCTCCTTCTCTCCACTGTCTGTGTACCTCCTCCTTCCTTTGTCCTCATACTTCCCCTTCTCTCTGTCCCTCACTTCCTCCTGCTCTCTCCGTTCATCTTTTCCTCCCTCCCTGCCTCTCCACTTCCTCCTGCCTCTTCTCACTGTCCATCTGGTGCTTCCCGTTTGCTAGGTCCATTTCCTTCCATCCTGCTGCCCATCTCCTCTTCCTTCCTCTCTCTGATCTTGAGCCTTGTTTATTGTCATTGCAAAATCAGAGCTATTAGTATTAAACAGAACTTTACTGTTCGCTAATAACGTTTCACTGTCGTATGTTTTATATATTTACACTGATCAGTCAGAACATTGCGACCACCTAGCTAATAGCCAGTATCTCCACCTTTGGCACGGATAACAGCGGCAGGCAGTCGTGGCAAGGATGCAATGAAGCCTTGGTAGGTCGCTGGAGGGAGTCGGTACTGCAAGTTAACACACAAGTCACCTAATTCCCGTAAATTCCTGGGAAGGGGCGATGAGCTCTCACACCACGTTCAATCACATTACAGATGCGTTCAATCGGGTTCAGATCTAGCGAGTTGGGGAGCCAGTATATCAATTGGAACTCGACACTGACTTCCTCAAGCCACTTCATCACACACCTGGCCTTGTGAAATGGCGCATTTTCCTGTTGAAAAATAGCACTGCCGTCGGGAAACATTATCGTCATGCAAGAGTTTATATGGTTTGCAACCAGTGTACGATACTTCTTGTCCGTCATGTGTCTTGCACGAGCTCCACTGGACCCATGGAGGCCCACGTGAATGTTCCCCGAGCATAATGGGGCCGCCGCCAGCTTGTCTCCGTCCCGTGGTACCTGTACCAAGGAGTTGTTCCCCTGGAAGACGACAGTTTCGCGCCCTCCCATCGGCATGATGAAGAAGGTATCGGGTTCATCAGACCATGCGTCGCTCTGCAACTGCGCCAACGTCCAGCGCCGGTGGTTACGTTCCATTTCAGTCGTAGCTGGCGATGTCGTGATGTTATCAATGACACATACATGGGTCGTCGACTGCGGAGGCCGTCAGTAGGAGTGTTCGGTACACTGTGTGTTCAGATACATTTGTACTCCGTCCAGCACTAAAGTCTAATGTTAGTTCCGCCAAAATTCTCCACATGTCCTGTTTTAGCAGTCTGTCCAGCCTACGACGCGTAACATTTGTAATGGGGGGTGGCCGCCCAACCCCAAGACGTCTGGAATTGGTTTCACGTTGGTTTCGCCACGTGTTGAAGATACTCACTACAGCAGTCCTAGAACACCTGCCATGTCGTGTAGTATCCGAAATACTCGTGCCGAGCCTCCGGGCCATCACAATCTGCCGTCGGTCAAACTCCTTTCTAAGTGCTGAGCTATCCAAGACAGTTATTCCATAACACGTTATTGACTAGAAGTATCCAAAATGTCACAAGGTTGATTAGTTTGTTTCCAAGACCAGTAACTAGACGCAGAGCAAACGCAGCTGTAGTTAATTGTTTGGGAAGCCCAGAAATATGCTTCTTCCAGTTCAACTTTTCGTCAGTATTAAATTCAAATTTGGAGCATTGCACCCTGCTTTGACGCCTGTTCACGAGCTACGTCAGTTGTTGGTATGCCCATTTTTTCGTAAAGAACTCAACATATTGCGTTTTTATCGAAACTTAGGGAGAGTCCATTTTCAGAGAAGCTCTCATTAACTACGTCTTGTATTGATTTTTCTTTAATCGGAATTTATTATAACAGTGGACAGGAACAGGAAGTAGACTCAAAATTGGACATTGTGAGACTCAGTACGTGACTTCCCCCAAGTCACTCAAATTTTGTCTGCAACCAACATTGTTGGAATCACTGAGCACAGTTTGAAGTAGTTGACAAGCGGTTAATCAACAGTCACAAATTGACGGCTTAATTCTGTTGTATTCTTCTTAAATATATCGTTGAGCTATTAGATTTTTCATTTGTTTATCGTTAGTATCCAACGTCGCATGAATTTTTTCCACAAGTAATATTTCTTGCAAAATATATCGATTTATTTTTAATTTCCACCTATAGTGTCAGATATTTCATACTCTTTAATCACTGATAGTCTAATACAATATCATATACTTTCTCGGTATTATCTGCTGTTGCCATTTTGGAGCCCCTTTCAAGTGAATCATAAGAAATGTACAACCACATTTTAATTCCTATATGAATTTACTAATCACTGTAAATGAAGTACAAACTTCTTGCAAACCATCCACAACTTTGGTTGTATGTCCTTTGGTGACAAGAAATGAACTTCATGACGATATGGCGATACAGTCAACTGTAATATATTTGAGCGAAATTCATTTAAAAATAAAATAAAACTATTACGCCTGACTTAAGTTGTCGCACAACATGCATCAGCACAATAGAAACAAAATTTCTTTAATATCATCATAATCCCTGTGTCAGATCAGAAACTTTACGTCTTGCCTTCTAATTTGCATATTAGGTTGACGCACAGTTTAACAGCATGTCCCGCGCCAGCTTCCTAAATTAATTACGCTCGTGTTGTAACGTGTAAGAGCGGACGTTGGCAGATTACGGTGATGTGACACCTTGTCATCTGCATCGTTCCTCTTCGACAAAAGTTGCAGACGTCTGCTCTCAAACTTTTCTTAAGTTATATTGCATAATTACCATGCATACGTCACAAGTCAATTATTGCGTCCTTGACAAGCTTCTGCTTTGTTGGCATCAGAAAATTAATTTCCGTTGTGGCATATGCCAAGAACAGCCCGATTACTCGACATCCATGGCGTTAGATGGTCTATGCTCTCTCTAAGATACTGAACAGCAGTCTATTTTTCTAGGTATGAAATCGCTGAGATTTCACTGAAGAAAGTTTTACTCAGAGCAAGATAAGCTCGTCGAAACGTGATTTTGCGAAACACTTCTCTCTTACTCACGATTCTGTCGTTCATAGGCAGAGGATGTCAGACGTTCAAATGAGAGCGTTTTATCCTCGCACATACACTGACGAAAAAAAAAACGCAACACCAAGAACGAGTTGCGCGCCAAAAACGAATGTTGGTAAGCGCGTTTCTACATCTGAAATATGATGTCTATTCAAATTTTGCGACAGTCACATAAGCGAGACGCCAGTAGCATTAGTATGAGGATGCAAATCAGGTTTGCTTTAAATACACACTGTAATGATCGTGAGCGTTAGTTGTCTTTGAGATTGTACATGGTGAACTGATGTCACCTTCAAGGAGACAAAGACGCGATTATCAACACCTCATTGAGTTTGAGTGAGGTTGCGTAATAGGGCTACAAGAAGCTGGATGAGCCATCTGCGATACTGCAGAAAAACTTGGCAGGAATACAGCCACTGTACATCATTGCTAGCAACGGTGATCACGAGAATGTACGGTCGCAAGAAGACAGGGCTCTGTACGGCCACTCGGCACTACCGAGGGGAACACCATTGTGTTCAGCGTATGGCTCCGTCGCATCGTTATTGCGTCTTCAGCAGCAGTCTCAGCACTTAGCACCATTGCGACACAAAGAAATGCTACAAATCGGTTTCTTTAACGACAGCTACGAGCCATCTGCCTTGTAGTGTACATCCCACTGACCCCAAACCATCACCATTTACAACTTCAGTGGTTTCAAGCGGTGGAGGCCTGTTGTGTTTTATGATGAAAGCTGGTTCTCCCTCGTTGCCAGTGATGGTCATGTGTTGGTTAGGAAGAGGCCAGTTGAGGACCTGCACCCTACCTGTCTGCATGTAGACACCCCGGACCTAAACCTGGAGTTAAGATCTGGGGTGCAATTTCTTATGACAGCATCTACATCTACATCTACATCTACATTGATACTCCGCAAGCCACCCAACGGTGTGTGGCGGAGGGCACTTTACGTGCCACTGTCATTACCTCCCTTTCCTGTTCCAGTCGCGTATGGTTCGCGGGAAGAACGACTGTCTGAAAGCCTCCGTGCGCGCTCTAATCTCTCTAATTTTACATTCGTGATCTCCTCGGGAAGTATAAGTAGGGGGAAGCAATATATTCGATACCTCATCCAGAAACGCACCCTCTCGAAACCTGGCGAGCAAGCTACACCGCGATGCAGAGCGCCTCTCTTGCAGAGTCTGCCACTTGAGTTTATTAAACATCTCCGTAACGCTATCACGGTTACCAAATAACCCAGTGACGAAACGCGCCGCTCTTCTTTGGATCTTCTCTATCTCCTCCGTCAACCCGACCTGGTACGGATCCCACACTGACGAGCAATACTCAAGTATAGGTCGAACGAGTGTTTTGTAAGCCACCTCCTTTGTTGATGGACTACATTTTCTAAGCACTCTCCCAATGAATCTCAACCTGGTACCCGCCTTACCAACAATTAGTTTTATATGATCATTCCACTTCGAATCGTTCCGTACGCATACTCCCAGATATTTTACAGAAGTAACTGCTACCAGTGTTTGTTCCGCTATCATATAATCATACAATAAAGGATCCTTCTTTCTATGTATTCGCAATACATTACATTTGTCTATGTTAAGGGTCAGTTGCCACTCCCTGCACCAAGTGCCTATCCGCTGCAGATCTTCCTGTATTTCGCTACAATTTTCTAATGCAGCAACTTCTCTGTATACTACAGCATCATCCGCGAAAAGCCGCATGGAACTTCCGACACTATCTACTAAGTCATTTATATATATTGTGAGCAGGAGTACTCTCGTAGGTTATGCCATACAAATGGTTCAAATGGCTCTGAGCACTATGGGACTTAACTTCTGAGGTCATCAGTCTCCTAGAACTCAGAACTACTTAAACCTAACTAACCTTAGGACATCATACACATCCATGCCCGAGGCAGGATTCGAACCTGCGACCGTAGCAGTCGCACGGTTCCAGACTGTAGCGCCTAGAACCGCTCGGCCACTCCGGCCGGCTATACCATACACTCTGACTGTAAAATTGTAAGTCACTCTGGTGATTCGACTTGTTGTGCTGCCGTTCACAAACATCATTCCAGGGGTGTTTTCCAAAGGGACAACGCTCGCCCTCAAACCGCTTTTGTAACCCAACATCCTCTCCAGTGTGTCGACATGTTGCCTTGTCCTACTCAGCCACCAGATCTGTCCCCAATAGAACACATATGGAACATCATCGGTCGACAACTCCAGCGTCATCCACAGACAACATTAACGTCCCTGTATTGACCGACCAAGTGCAACAGGCATGGAACTCCATCCTACAAACTGACATCCGGCACTTGCACAACACAAGGCATTCGCGGTTACACGCTTGCATTCAACATTCTGGCGGTTACAACGGTTATTAATATACGAGGCTAATACCAAAAGTTAGGTCTTCTATTTTTTTATAAGTACATAGACCTGTTTATTTCTGCAATGGTTTACATCAGTTTACAGCTTCAACATTTAGCTATTTTTCGACATAATCACCATTTCTGTCGATGCATTTTTGTAGACGCTGTGGCAGTTTTTGCATGCCCATGTCATACCAGGTCGCCGCCATGCTGTTCAGAAAGTTATGAACCTCTTCTTTCACCTCGTCGTCGGAGCTGAATCGCTTTCCGGCCAAATGTTCTTTTAACCTAGGGAACAGGTGATACTCACTGGGCGCCAAGTCAGGACTATAGGATGGGTGGGTGACAATGTTCAACTGAAACTGTTGCAGGAGAGCAACGGTTTGCCGAGCGATGTGTGGGCGACAGTTGTCATGAAGAATGTGTACGCCCTTGCTCAACATTCCTCTTCTCCGTTTCTGAATTGCCCGTTCGAGTTTTTTCAGAGTATCACAGTACCTGTCAGCGTTAATTGTGGTCCCGGCGATTCATCTCCGACGACGAGGTGAAAGAAGAGGTTCATAACTTTCTGAACAGCATGGCGGTGAGCTGGTATGACATGGGCATACAAAAACTGCCACAGCGTCTACAAAAATGCATCGACAGAAATGGTGATCATGTCGAAAAATAGCTAAATGTTCAAGCTGTAAACTGATGTAAACCATTGTACAAATAAACAGGTCTATGTACCTATAAAAAAATAGGAGACCTAACTTTTGAGATTACCCTCGTACCAGCATTTCACAGCTGCAATGACTTCTCTCGCGCTTACAGTAACCTGTGATGTTGCAATGTTAATCGCTTACATATGTTATCTAGACAAATATATTCCCGAAATTTCATTACTTTACATCAATTACTTCTTGGTGTTGAGTTTTTTTTGCGTCAATGTATGTAATAACGTTGTGCATCGGGATTTTTAAAATCCCACCCCTCCTATCATTGTCTTGTAACAAGGCCACAGAGCAGTTAACGTGCCGCTACGTAAAACCATGGATGAGTATCGCCGATGGACCGTGAATTAGCTGATTTTGTTTACCTCAGCGCCGCGTGTGTATATGCCTGAGCTTGTTAGCGACTTCCGGCTATCTGACTAAGCCAATATTAGCCTCGGTTAATGTAATCGCTTGTCGCTGTCTGTGAGGTACAATATGTTATGCAAAATTCAATGTGTTGAGTTCCACATTTCGGGTTATAGAGGCGCACTTCAGTAATAATGAATCTGATGAAAACTCACGAACATGTTAGTTAGAGACATTTACCGCGTAGCGCTCATCGTCTCTAAGTGCGACTGTTAATGACAAAAGCCCCCACAAACGGATTTCAAATAGGACCTCTTGTAAAGCAAGGATGCCTCTTATCAACATTGTTATTTACCATCGCCAAAGACTTTTATTTGGTAGATTTAAGAGAACCTGCCGTACACAATTCTCAGGCAGAGAAATCGTCTCTAAAATGTATATCGGTGATGTGGGTGTTATAATCGCAGAGGAGGGTCAAATAAAAAACTGAATTAGATCTCCAAAACATTTTTCGCAAAGTTTGGAGTAAAAAATAAATAAAATAAAATCCTAAATGACACGGATGAGAAACAGCAATGAGTTTGGATCGTTGAACTGCTTAAAGCAGCAGGAAACTGTCAAAAATTCAAGAAATGTTCATTAATTACAACAGCGTACAAATGGAGAACGCAGATAGGGAAAGTAAGGACACTATTACGCCAAAATGCATTCAGAGGTTTGGACCTAATACAATAAGTTAAATTTTGAAAAGTATACGTTCTAACGAAAGTATATTATGTGACCGGTATACTATGATACTCATCTGAACTCAGCAGAAGGCTAATGCTGCAGGTGAATAGTTTCTGTGGAGAGGATAAATGTTCAATGCCGGTTTAAACACATTCACTTTCCCAGAAGAAAAGGTGTACTATGATTAATAGTTCTAATGGTAGAATGCACGGCTTTATTTGCGAAAAACATATTAAATGATTTGAGGCCTGTGCAATGCAAGCAGTAAAGACTCGAAGATCTGAGATCATCGTTCGCTTGACGAATTTATACTACAAACTTCAAATTGAACGTTACAGGTGGTCTCAACTGAGTAAAGTTTTTTGGAAGAGGAATACAAACAAATAAAAAAAATACAACGCTGCTGTGGTCTACAGGGCACCGGAAGATCAGCAGCACAAAATATAATCGAAACTAAAGGACGAAAGTTGGATGGAAGAGCATTTGGACTAATATTCACGCAGGCGTATTACATAAGCCCGTTAAGAGTACACGATATTATGCAATAAATAATGTGATACCAACTAGTTCAAAACTGAAAGCTATAAACCTATGTAACAACGTTGAAAGCTTACGACATAGAAATGAAGACACGATGGAACATAAATTCACTTGCCAACAGCTGCAGAAATATGGAACTGGATAAAGAGGGAATTGCAGCAATAACCTTGCAGGCATCCGCAACAAAGCAATGGACTTGCTCGCCGCAGTTGGTGTGTGGTTGCATCTTGAATCTAAAAGCACTTGCACCAACTGGCTCCACGGTCTTCCTGTACAGTACACACTTAATGAATTACACAAATCACTTTACAACTTCGAAATATATCTAAAAATAAGTTTCGACAACTAGATATGTAATGCAAACAACATAATACAAAATTTTCCTGCGTCAGTACTCCAAGAGCGGTAGCGCTGTAAATGGGAATAAACGACTGATTTCTTTTCTATTTGATTTCTATTATATTTCACCTTGTTTTTTCTTCAGTGTTCAAAACATTTTAATTACGAAAGTGATATAAAACAGGAAAAAGAAACCGAAACAAAAAGTATGCTGCTGAAAATAAAGTAGGAAATTCGATACGTGTAAGATGGCACTTAAGCTGAAGCAGTTACTAAAGACAAATGCGAAAACTGCTGTTTGAGTCTTTTTTCTGTAGTCAGCATTTACTGTACAGACCTCACAAGGAACTGATCAACCGTATTAGGGCTTGGCTACTCAGGAAGAGAAACATCGTGATGTAGAAGAAGAAAAAGACATACCACTTAAGAGTGAGATGGAATATGCTTCCCAGTTAGAAAGAGCTGAAATATTTACTTTCAAGGGTAATTATTGAATACTATGTAACAGTCATCATCGTATAACTGACGCAATTGCCATTTTATATCTATTGTGCAAAAAGGTATTTACAATTAAAATGTAATAATGGTTAAACAGTTACTCAGAAATTCTCTTGTATGACAGAAGAATTCGTTTTGTACGAACGCTAGAAATATAAATAGTAATTGGAGAAAAAGATTTGACAAGCATTAGCGTCAGGCGAGCTCATTTTTCAGGAGTACTCTCGGAAGTTCCATTTTCTAAGTCATCAGTCTTTCGATTGATTTGATTCTGCCCAGCATCTTTACCCATCTTTCATTTTTATACAGTTGTTAGTGCCATCTTCTCTATCATATGCTACGCATGTCTGCAACGACTATTTTCCGTCTTAGCAGGCCTTCCCACTGCCAAGACAATTATTCTGGCATGGCGTAGCAGATGTATCATTAAACTGTCCCTTCATACCGTCAGAGATTCCAATAGACTACTATCCCCCTCCCCTCCCCTCTCTCCCACTTTAAGAGAAATACACTGATGAAATCTGGATGCAAAGTTATGGTACATTGTCTTGCTGAAGGCAAAGAATTTGATGTACTTGATCTATGACATTCTCTGCACGTCGTCGGACAGTGTGGTTCTACGACTTAAGAACAGTGAGAGGACATGGCAGACGTAACAGGGGTTCAACTCTAACCCATGTGACCATCCCGGCCACCCGAGAATGCCTCGACCACCTGTCTAAACGGAGCCCCGCTGGCAGGTGAAAAATGGTTCAAATGGCTCTCAGTTGGGACGTAACTTCTGAGGTTATCAGTCCCCTAGGCTTAGAACTACTTAAACCTAACTAACCTAAGGACATCACACACATCCATGCTCGAGGCAGGATTCGAACCTAGGACCGTAGCGGTCGCGCGGTTCTGGACTGAAGCATTTAGAACCGCTCGGCCAACGCGGTCGGCGCTGGCAGGTGAGATGAGTCGCATTAAGTCGTTCTCGGCGTGCTCTTAGCCTGCCATGGGTGCCTACCAGCGTGTGACGTGACTCAAGAGTATAACATTTAAATAAAATCAGTAAAAACTTGATCAAAGAACAATTTGTTTGACATCAGTATGCGAGTGTTGTCATGTAGCTGATTGTGCGCGGATGATTTTGCCGAAATTATTTATCTACTGAACAGAATAATCACTCACCTCTAAAGAGATTTCATATCTTGTCTCAGCCACTCGGGCGACCTTTCTCTAATAGCACTGAACCAGCGCCCTTGCTAATTTCTGTGCCTGTTGCAATGAACCGGTCCACAAAGAGATATATTGCGAGCAGACGTTGCCTAGCGATTTAACGACAATGTGTTGGTTCTGCTCATTTCCATTTAGGGCTGCGTGTGTATGTTCATTACGTCATTATCACTTCATTCTTCTCGTGTGCTGCCGAATACATTTGAAAGGTAACGTACCAACATTTTTATTACTTTAGTTAATAATGTTCTTGTGAATTTACGTTATATTTCAGCTAGTAAGACTGTAATATTTCTGGCCCTACAGCAATCATATTCAGATATAAGGAGCTCTTTTTAGAGCAGTTGAGAAGGGAGAAATGACAACATGACGTAATTTGGTGTGAGGTACCAATTACAAATGGTTTGTTCAGTACGCGTATCGTGAGGAAGACCGTCTAAATTGTGGTCCTTCTTCGCGACTGGCTGCTGCGTTCGGTCGTTGAGCGCCAAAATGACAAGCTGCTGTTATTAATATTAGAAAAACTAAACAACGTATTTGCTTGTATTTCAAATTCAGGCATCTCTCAGTAGCTTGGTATCATTCCGTTATTCCACAAGCATTAACAACCAGCAGAATAATAAACAACTGCTAAACGGAAAGACAAACGATGTACTTTGGTGATCTTCGGATTGCGCCTAACTCGGATGGCGGGCGAAGTGGTTCGGCTGTAAGATGGGAGCTGGTTCGGCAGTGTCGGAGGACCGATATGTTGTCTGCCGCGAGGGGTCGGTGTCTGTGAAGAATTTATTAGCAATCTATGGTTTGTAAATATCAGAGCTGTTTCAGCAGTCTCGGGGGACGCACATTTTGTTCACCGCGGTTGGCGTCAGGTTATGACTTTATTAGCGATGTGTGGTTATATGGACATGTAGTTGAGAACAGTGTGGTAGCTATTACGGAAATATGCAGTTCATTAATTTGTTGAAGAACATAAATTATTTGTGGCTCTAAAGTGGGATGTAACTCTGCAGTTTCTCGTTTGTGCCAATAAAAAGCGAGTGGCATCCCATATAAACTAACTAACTGAAAATTTAGTTATTCACGTAAGATCAGCTCCTTGCCAAGAGTTCTTGCAGCCTCAAGATAACGGATTCGCGACCTACGTGCTGTTTGCTCGTCAGGGGGCAACAACTATAGAAGACTGCAGGTTGGTAAACAGTTATTAGAACTTATACATACCATTTAGGGCGGGGGAAGCATATAGGCATCTCGCGTGTATTGCAATATTAGTACAAATGAGATCAGTGACACGTCATCTGCGGTAACACAGAAGAGGTCTGAAGGCGAGAAATTTTTGAAAGAAAGGGTTTATAATACGCACGTATAAATATCATCCTCTCTCTTCTACACTCTTTTTCAACTTGATGTAAGACGACACCAACACTTATTTTTTTCATTCATTTTTCAGTATTGGAAATTGCGGAAAGATATGCGTTGCCGCGAGTGACATCTGGCAGCGACCAGTCAAACTACTTGTACCACTTTTTCCGCTAGACGGAGTTGCTGCACGGCAAGAGTCTTCACGTGTCACCCCAAATACCAACAGAATATCTATGAATAAAAAATAATACAGTTTTCATACCTGTTAATTATTGTGTTGGAGACAACATCCTCGATTGTCTGTAACGGTACGGAGAATTGTAATTTTGAAGAAGAAGAATCTATTTGATCAACTTTTTTTATTGTTTTATAACGATGCTAATAGGTAATGTGTATCCCACGAAATGAAATGATATGTAAGTGGTCGAGCTCACAGTCTTCATTTATTTGCTTTCCTTCAGGAAAGATAATATTCATATCTTAGTTATGTAATTCTCATGCGTAATAATTACGCTGAGTAGTGTTTTGCTGTGCGTCACGCAGTTGTAAGTAAGTTGTATCTGTGTGTCGATAACCATTCTAATGATTCGAGACAGTAGTGTTATTTATGCACGACTACAAATTAATCCCCTATTTTGTTGAATTTGTTTAGTTCGGTAACAATTTTTTTTCAAATACTGTAGTTAACAGGGCAATCATCCGACATCAAGGTCTTTATAGAATCTTCATGTTACAGATGAGAAAGACCGAATTTTCAAAGCAATAGCTCTAAAATCAAGAGTGAGACCGTCTTTCTTCTTGTTCTTTTAACTAAAATGCTAACCATAATCATTTCTTGAAGAATACATGCAGATTACTGAACAATTTACCAGTATCCTTTCAAAATTATTTATGGCACGAACAGATCTTTCACAGAACGGAATTTATGTGACAAGAAACAAACTGAATGTTGATGCAGTACTTTCATGTGGCAGCTGGCGCAACGTCTAATTGTGAGTATGTGTAGCGGAATTCTCATTGCAACAAGAGATTCCGTGACCAAAGAAACAGCAGTTATAGACTTCACATGAAAAGAAAAATTGGTGTAATGAGTCGATATCTTATCTTTAAAATAATAGTGCGGAGTTTAAGACCTTGACAATTTTATGTTACAGGCAGTGCCTGTAAGTTGCATAATGTTAGCAAATAAGGTCCTGGTTTTATGTAGTTCTATTTGCAGGTCAAAAGATAGCTAATTTTGCTTTAAAATAACGTTACATAAAAACAAGAGTATCTCTGGTCTGTCAGTAAAAAAATTAAAATGTTCTCATACATACTTCCAAAGCTACTCTACGGTATTTGTTGTGAATACTTGCTGCCAACATTCTACATTTTCTCTCCTGTCCCATTCGCGCTCTGTGCGAGAGAATAAGACTGTCTACCTACCTCTCTACCCTCTCTAACCGCTCTCATCTTATTCTCATAAACTCTACGTGAGACATACCATGGCGTCAGTGGAACCATCACACAGTTTTCTTCGAACACGTGTTTTCAAAATCTACCCAAGAGGCTTTTGGGGCCCTTGAGGGCTTTTGGGGAAACTACTTCAAGAATTCCCATTGAAGCGGTCTAAAATAATTTCGCTGTCTGTTGTCATTCCTAGTTGACAAGAACGCCAAACGCTGGGACAAAACTAGAATTGGGTGACAACAGCTTCTTACATAGGATGTACTTTACAGCTGCAATGCACTTTTTCAGTGCCCACCATACAAACTATTCGTAAGTCTTCTATTTGCCTTCCCAGTTACTGATTTTACAGGATGTCCCATTCTATATCGGTTCTTAATGTTATACTGATTCAATGTGACGTTGCCAACATGTTCATCGCTAATGTCGTAATCAGACACTATACTTGTGGAGTTCCTCCTCTTTGTCACAGATATTATCTTTCAATTATCCGTATTTAAATAAAGCTGCCATTCACTATACCAAGTGTACTTCTGCATTTCTACGTTTATATCTACATATAAACACCGTCAGCTACGGTGCGTGGCGGAGGGCACTTTATGTACCACAGTCGTTTTCCCATTTTCCACTTCCGGTCGTGCATGGTTCTAAGGAAGAAATGAGTGCTTGTGAGCCTCCTAGTGGACTCGAACCTCTTTCATTTTATATTCAAGGTTTTTTCGCGGGATTTACGTAGAAGGAAGTAATGTGTTAGTTGACTCTTCTAGCAACTCACGCTCTCGGAGCTTTAACAGAAAATCAGACCGTGATGCGGAACGCATCTCTTTCAGCATCTGTCACTCGAGTTGGCTGAGCAGTTCCATGACGTTTTCGTGCTTACTAAAATCACCTGAAATGATACATGGTGCTCAAGCTACTTCTTTTGCAGGCGGACTACATTTACTGAGAGTTTTTCCGGTGAATCTGTCTGGCATATGGCTTACTTGCATCCGCACTCGTTTCGCATATTGATAAATGTTCCAGACAACAACAACCGCAACAACAACAACAAAAACATGCAGATTTGATGCCCACGGAGTCGCTGGCAGCCATCACGATCTACTGCCAGCAGAGCGCGCTCTCACGACCACAGCGCCGTGACTGTGGGCACTATTTTTCCTGAGCGTGTCAGGTGCCCGCAAGCAGCTTGCGCCATATCCATGCGTTACGACAGTATTTAGGCCAGTACTCAACCTTCGAACGGCAGATCACGACTGCCTTCAGCTATAGGCAATATTGCAGTGTCCTCTTCTTCCATGTGATGCGAGCGTTTGACACTGCTTGGCACCCAGGAGTACCGTACAAACCTCTCCCTTTCGGATTTCATGGCCACTACGTTCAGCTGATGGAAAGTTATCTCCTTCACCTCTACCGACTGACGCGTCGAGCCAAGTGTCGCGCAGGGATCCGTCCTTGGGCCGATCCACTTCTCGTTGGACACCTTCGACCCACCCAGGACGCTTCAAGTTACTCGGACGGTGTACACCGACGACACTGCCCTCCTTACTAGAAGTCAATGGCCTCTGGTCATAACAGACGCTTGCAGGAGGAGTGTTCCGACCTAGGGAAAAGGGCAGTGAAGGAGAGGATAGGCTTCAATGCGATTAAGAGCCAACCGGTATTGTTCACCAAGAGACGTTGTCAGTGATGTCACTACTGCAGCTCTTCGGCGAGCCTATACAATGGACTGACGATGCAAAGTACCGTGGCGTCGCCCTTGACCCTACGGCCACCTGGCAGAAGCACGTGCGTGATGGTAAGCGGAACGCGCAGCAACGACTAGGCGTACTCCACCAACTCTAGCATGAAGGACCCACCCTGCCGGTCGACTGTGGCCTCACACTCTTCCGGGCTTGTGCCCGGTCCATCACGGACTATGCGTGCGAGGCATGGGGCACCACGGCTAAGTAACATCTATGTTCACTCCAGCAGATGCAGAACGTCGCACAGTGGAGGGCTTTCATGAACCTTTATGGTTTTTGGCAAAATCCCTGCACGCTGCAGCACAAGAAATGAACGCCCTTTCCCGCTTCCATCATCACGCTCGCACGATGTACAGGAAGACAAAGGAGCTCCCCCTCCACGCTAATTCACCATCCCGGCTGACGAAATTACGAAAGAGGCCGCTTTCAGTGGTAAGGTGACCTCACTACGACTGTGCAGCCCATGGCACTATCGCTCATAGGACAATACACCAATACACTGAAGAAATAAATTAAGAATAATACACACTGCAGCTGCAGTAAATGGTGAAGTGTAAAAACTGCCTTAGATCCTTCACTCCAAGAAAAAGAAGACAGCGACGTCGCGGATTGGCAGTTCAGTCTCAGCTACACACCAGTCCTTGCTTCTAGTTCTCTGGGCAAGACCCGCACCCATTAATCAGAGCTTCCGCCAGGAACCATTGTCGGACAGTTCAAAAAAATGGTTCAAATGGCTGTGAGCACTATGGGACTTAACATCTGAGGTCATCAGTCCCCTAGACTTAGAACTAATTAAACTTAATTAACCTAAGGACATCACACACATCCCTTCCTGAGGCAGGATTCGAACCTGCGACCGTAGCGGTCGCGCGGTGCTTGACTGAAGCGCCAGCAACCGCTCGTCCACACCGACCGGCTTGTCGGACAGTCGCCGTGCAGTTTTCAGCTCCTAATCTCTATCGAGATTAGGGCAAGGAGCTGACTTCTTCAGACAATACCCTAAGCCAACTAAGTACTGATTGTGTTAATAACCTCAGAACTTCCAAGTGAACCTGGACTTGCACCTTTATGTTACTCATTTTGAGTTCTGCCATTTAATCATTGTTTGCTTTCCTTGTTGGAACTCAAGGTATCAAACAAATTTTCAATTGTAAGTAAGTTACCTCAAGAAGGTTTTGTTTATGTACTTTTTAACAAACTTGTTCTACATCGTTTACCCGGGCAGTATTCTCATTACGCGTCCACCTGTGCAAGACACATCAGTAACTGCTAGTGACTGTTCTGCAACCCTTTAATAATGCAATAATGGGTATCTTTCTGCCTATACGTTACATTTGTTTACGTTGAGGGTCAATTGCCATTGCGTGCACCATGTGTCGAACCTTTGCGGATCTTCCTTACGATCACCCAACGACTATTGTTCCCTGTAGACAACAGCATCACCAGCGAGCAATCTTATCGCACTGCGGTTTCCATCTGTTATTTCCAAAGCGGGTTGACTCACGGCGGCGGTTTCCCGAGAATCAAATCACCGACGATGCACTCCTCAGAGATTGTCTGCCAGCCACGACCTGATCACGACGAAATTCCCCGAATCTGCACACCTTACCCATCCTGCACTTGACTGTCCCTCAGACATCGCGCCAACAAACCTAGACATTGAGCGCCAATGAAGCAGAATTTAAAAAAAAAAAAAAATTTAAAATCTCCGCCCACGTTCAGTACAGGGTTCTGAGGCCACCATAATCGTGCGACACGCCGAGCACTTGTAAGTAGGCTGTTTAGGTTTTTATGTTGGTAACGCCACGTAGCGCTCTGTATGAAAATCACTGACTGTGCTGTGTGCAGTCTGTGGCTGGTAGGCATTGTTGGAATATTCGCTATTGTAGTGTTGGGCAGTTGGATGTGGGCAGCGCGTAGCCAGTGTTGCCAATTTAGCGACTTTGTCGCTAGAAATGGCGACTTTTGCCTTCGTCTTAGGGGCAAAAAAAAACTTTTTAGCGACAAAAATTATTTAGGGACTTATCTAGCGACTTTTGGAGTACTGACGATTTTTGAAGTGCAAATCAAAACTATTTTGGGCCAGTATTTTCATTAACAACACTAAGATTTTGACTATGGAATGGGTACTACACTGACTTCGTTCTAGATTTACTAAGTTAAATTAAGTTCTTAGCAGATCATGTAGCATTGTTCAGCATTTAGTAAACCTGAATGTGGGAATTGCCTACACGGTAAGAAAACCTTGACTATAGAACAATTCATTATTCATTACCCACTAGCCTGTTATCGTCGATAGCGTATCGATCTATAATTCTTCAACTTTTGAACTCCCTTTATTTTTCGAATTGACAAAAAACATACGTAATATTAAGTATAATAAAATACATTTCTGTCCAGCAGCCTCTAATTTTTCGAAATGTTAACTCGCAGTCAAATTGTTAACACATGCACAGTGGTAACACAAGAAAAATTTGGTGGGGGTAGCTCAGACATTATTACGTTATAAACAATGAACAATAGGACTGATATCGAGTTACCGAGTCAGTAGATTTTTTCATGACCTCTAGTTCGCCTGAGTTTAATATACACTCCTGGAAATGGAAAAAAGAACACATTGACACCGGTATGTCAGACCCACCATACTTGCTCCGGACACTGCGAGAGGGCTGTACAAGCGATGATCACACGCACGGCACAGCGGACACACCAGGAACCGCGGTGTTGGCCGTCGAATGGCGCTAGCTGCGCAGCATTTGTGCACCGCCGCCGTCAGTGTCAGCCAGTTTGCCGTGGCATACGGAGCTCAATCGCAGTCTTTAACACTGGTAGCATGCCGCGACAGCGTGGACGTGAACCGTATGTGCAGTTGACGGACTTTGAGCGAGGGCGTATAGTGGGCATGCGGGAGGCCGGGTGGACGTACCGCCGAATTGCTCAATACGTGGGGCGTGAGGTCTCCACAGTACATCGATGTTGTCGCCAGTGGTCGTCGGAAGGTGCACGTGCCCGTCGACCTGGGACCGGACCGCAGCGACGCACGGATGCACGCCAAGACCGTAGGATCCTACGCAGTGCCGTAGGGGACCGCACCGCCACTTCCCAGCAAATTAGGGACACTGTTGCTCCTGGGGGTATCGGCGAGGACCATTCGCAACCGTCTCCATGAAGCTGGGCTACGGTCCCGCACACCGTTAGGCCGTCTTCCGCTCACGCCCCAACATCGTGCAGCCCGCCTCCAGTGGTGTCGCGACACGCGTGAATGGAGGGAGAATGGAGACGTGTCGTCTTCAGCGATGAGAGTCGCTTCTGCCTTGGTGCCAATGATGGTCGTATGCGTGTTTGGCGCCGTGCAGGTGAGCGCCACAATCAGGACTGCATACGACCGAGGCACACAGGGCCAACACCCGGCATCATGGTGTGGGGAGCGATCTCCTACACTGGCCGTACACCACTGGTGATCGTCGAGGGGACACTGAATAGTGCACGGTACATCCAAACCGTCATCGAACCCATCGTTCTACCATTCCTAGACCGGCAAGGAAACTTGCTGTTCCAACAGGACAACGCACGTCCGCATGTATCCCGTGCCACCCAACGTGCTCTAGAAGGTGTAAGTCAACTACCCTGGCCAGCAAGATCTCCGGATCTGTCCCCAATCGAGCATGTTTGGGACTGGATGAAGCGTCGTCTCACGCGGTCTGCACGTCCAACACGAACGCTGGTCCAACTGAGGCGCCAGGTGGAAATGGCATGGCAAGCCGTTCCACAGGACTACATCCAGCATCTCTACGATCGTCTCCATGGGAGAATAGCAGCCTGCATTGCTGCGAAAGGTGGATATACACTGTACTAGTGCCGACATTGTGCTTGCTCTGTTGCCTGTGTCTATGTGCCTGTGGTTCTGTCAGTGTGATCATGTGATGTATCTGACCCCAGCAATGTGTCAATAAAGTTTCCCCTTCCTGGGACAATGAATTCACGGTGTTCTTATTTCAATTTCCAGGAGTGTATTTTCAGTGATTATAAATTGGTGAAACTTATGTTGTGGTGGCTTACATAATGGATTTACTGCAGAAGAAGAAGCAGTACGCTCAAAAATATCGGGACGCGTGGGAAGCAGAACCTGAATTCAATGGGTGGCTGAACCCAGTCGTTGGAGACTTATCCAAGGCAAGATGTCTAGTATGTGCAACAGAGTTTTATGCTAAATTGTTTGATATTAGAAAGCATTCGAAAACTATTAAGCATAAACAAAAAATTGATTTAAAGAAAACACAAACCACCCTACCTGTGAAAATTTTTCCGAAAACTACAGTTAAAATAGCAAGCAGAGAGGAAGGCTCCCTTTCTTTATTTATTTCTGAACATTGTTCTATTTTAGCTGTAGATCATTTAGGAATACTGTGCAAGAAGGTGTTTTTCGGTGATGAGGGCGCTAAAAACATGCAATTACATCGTACAAAGTGCACTAACATTATAACTGAAGTTTTGGCTCCATATTTTACACAATAATTGGTTGAAGATATAGGTGACCAAAAATACAGTGTATTAATAGATGAAACCACAGATGTATCAATATCAAAAATGCTAGGTATCGTTATATGGTACTATAGTGTAAAGAACCAAACCATTAGATCAGCATTTCTCAAACTCGCTATAGTAGAAACTGCTGTTCTTGTGAATTCCTTGAAAGATCTCAAACTTCCAATCGCTAATATGGTAGGAATTGGCACAGATAATGCTTCTGCAATAATTGGAATAAACAATGGGCTTTTCGAACAACTCAAGAGAGAATATGGTTTAAAGCATTTGGTAGTGATCAGTTGCATTTGTCACTCTCTTCAGCTTGCAGTTTCGCACGCCTCAGTGAATACCAACTACAGTTCTGTCAGAGCATGAAACAGAAGAGCTATTCGATCTTCTGAGTGACGACGATGATTAGCTCACATACCGGTATGTATATATTTTGTAACTTAATTTGAGTTCTTGCTTTCTTTTGTTACAAATATAGTTGCATATTTCTAGTATATTTGACTACTGTGACTGAAACAACAATTTATGTGTTGCGTCAATTATGATAACATGTTTAATTAAACGTTAGCGTATTTTATATGTATGTTGTTCCAAGCGATGCGTCATTTAATTAAGACAATATAGGAATTAGGTATGAGACAATTTTTATTAATATTTTATTACCCCCCCCCCCCCCCCCTCACTGGCTTATTGCACCATTCACAGCACAAAATTTTCAGTACACCCCTAGTAAAATCAGTTTTAGAAACTTTCTAGCGACTTTTGATATAGAATCTAGCGACAAGGGTTTTGTAGAGTTGGCAACACTGCGCGTAGCGTTGCGCAGTTAGAGGTGAGCCGCCAGCAGTGGTGGATGTGGGGAGAGAGATGGCAGAATTTTGAGAGCTGACGATCTGGAGGTGTGTCCATCAGAAAGAGTAAATTTGTAATACTGTATATCATGAACTGATATATATATATATATATATATATATATATATATATATATATATATGATGGCTTTTGAATATTATTATGGTAAATACATTGTTTGCTCTCTATCAAAATCTTTCTTTTGCTAACTATGCCTATCAGTGGTAAGTGCCTTCAGTAGTTAGAATCTTTTATTTAGCTGGCAGTATTGGCCCTCTCTGTATTGCAGTAGTTCGAGTAACGAAGATTTTTGTGAGGTAAGTGATTCATGAAAGGTATAGGTTATTGTTAGTCAGGGCCATTCTTTTGTAGCGATTATTGAAAGTCAGATTGCGTTGCGCTAAAAATATTGTGTGTCAGTTTAGTGTTGATCAGAATAAGTAAAGAGAGAAATGTCTGAGTACGTTCAGTTCTGCTCAGCTGTTTGAAAATCAAATAACGTAAGAGGTTTATCAGCACAGTAATTCATAAATTTTTCTAAGGGGATGTTTCACACTCACTCTTCCTCTCTCTATCTCTCTCTCTCTCTCTCTCTCTCTCTCTCTCTAACAGAACAGCTATCTATAGTTAATGCTGGACGTCTGACATACATATGCACGCAACACGTGTCGCGGTGGAAACCACGTTTACCCTGCGCGATACTTGTTTCGCGAAACTTCAGCGCGAGTCTGTTTCACGGTGTTTACACACACCTCGCAACTTCTCCTCGCCTGAAAGAGCAGAAACAGTTGCATGCGCTGTACAAATTCTCCTCTGCAGTCCAATGACAACGACGAATGTGATCAAACTCACAGAATCTAAAGTCTTTATGAAGTCTGGAAAAAATTAAAAGCTAATTTTGACTCTAAGAACTGGTTTACAGCAGCAAAATCTGCTCCTCCAAATTAGTCCTAATATCGCTGCAATACAACATATCGAATTCCCGAAGATTTCTTACCGCAGGTTCACTACCTCTAGGGAAGTGAAGCACCTGGCATTTGTTCGAAAGAATGTATTAGCTATTATTAAGGAAATGTTTCGGATCACTATCTTGAAGATTATTTACATCGATTGTAGCCCAGTGTCGCTGGGCCCCTGTGTTTCGCAAGATGGCGGCCGACTGGCCAGTGTTTTTCTTGTACTCGTCAAAACGTATGACTTGATCGTATCATTTCTTGTATTTTCGTTTTTTTGAACGTATTCTCAATTCGAGTATAATAAATTTCCTTGAGACAGGAAGAGTTCAGTCCATGAATCAGCATGGTTTTACAAAGCATCGCTCGTACTAAACTCAGTTTGCCCTTTTCTTACAAGATATCTTGCCAACAATGGATAAAGGGAACAAGCAGATCCCATATTCCTAGATTTCCGAGAAGCATTCGACACGGTGTCCTACTGCAGACTGTTAAAGAAGGTACGAGCGTATGGAATAGATTCCCAGATATGGAAGTGGTTCGAAGGCTTCTTAAGTAACAGAAGCCAGTAGGTCGTCCTCGACGGCGAATGTTCATCAGAGGCAAGGGTATCATCAGGCGTGCCCCAGGGATGTATGACAGGACCGCTGTTATGGTGGACAGCAACCTGAGGCTGTTTGATGATGGTGCTGTGGTGCACGGAAGGTGTCGTCGTTGAGTTACTGTAACAGTAAACAAGACGCCTTAGACAAAATTTCTAGTCGGTGTGATGAGTGGTAGCTGCCTCTAAATGTAGAAAAATCTAAGTTTATGTGAATGAATAGGAATAACAAACACGTAATGGTCGGATACAGCATTATCTGCTTGGCACAGACACGTCGTTTAAATGTCTAGGCTTAAGGTTGCAAAGCGATATTAAATGGAACGATCATGTAAGGATTGTGGTAGGGAAGGTAAATCGAGTTCGATTTATTGGAAGAATTTTGGGAAAGTGTGGCTTATCTGTACAGGAGACCGCATATAGGACGCTAGTGCGACGTATTTTTGAATACTGCTCGAGTCTTTGGAATTCGCACCAGGTCGGATTAAAGGAAGACAGTGAAGTAATGCAGAGTCGGGCTGCTAGATTTGTTACCAGTAGGTTTGAAGAATACGCACGTATTACGGGATGCCTCGGGAACTCAAATGGAAATCCCTGGCGGGAAGTCTATGCTCTTTTTAAGGTACACTGCTGAAAAAATTTAGATAACTGGCATTTGAAGCTGACCGCAGAACGATTCTACTGCCGCCAAAATACATTTAGCGTAAGGACCACGAAGACAAGAGAAATTAGCGCTCGTACGGAGGCATACAGACAGTCGCTTATCCCTCACTCTATTTCTGAGTAGAACAGGAAAGGAAATGACTAGCAGTGGTACCCTCCATCACGCACCATACTGTGGCTTCCCGAGCATATATGAAGGGCTTATTTCAATAGTGGTACAAGTCCATTTTTGTTCATTCTGAGATACAGAGTCCTAAAGTTAAATGAGCGCTGAAAAATCTGCAGGTGAGATATTCAAGTATATATACTTGAATATTTCTGGTATCTCAATGTGCAGTTGAGATATTCAAGTATATATACTTGAATATTTCTGGTATCTCAACTGCAGATTTTTCAGCGCTCATTTAACTTTAGGACCATGTATCTCAGAACGAACAAAAATGGACTTGTATCACTACTGAAATAAGCCCTTCATATGTCGATGTTCTCTGTTTCTACATTTTGAATACCTTGTTCGTATATTTTGGGGTTATCATATTGCAAGTTGACCTCTATACTGAATTTTCGGTAGTTATCATCAGGTCTGACTTTTATTCACAGGCTTTACTCAATCTTGCAATGATGAGCACATCCGCGTGTGTGTCACATAGACATTTTGCCGTGAATAGACACACTAGTGTCCTTTTCTTGTCACACAAGGGAAGATCTCTGCGTTACGTTTAGAAAATATCTCGTGTTGTTTTGAATTTCTGTTAACTGCATCCTCCTGCATTGTTTACGTACACGTGTCTGATGTTACTGAACACTCGGTCGTAACAAACGAGGATACATTATTTCACAGTGAAATAAACGTAATGCAGTCTAGAATATTCTTTTAGTTTCACATATTTAGGATGTTTTCTGCGTTATACGAATTTTAGTTGACAATGAGTGGAAGCTGTGGGAGTTGGCGTAGAAAACGAAGCAGTCGGTTGCACTGTGCGATTTGTAGCTAAATGGTTTCAGTGGGTGGGGGGTTGGGGGGTGGGAAGGAATTTTAGATGGGATGGGAGAACTCTGGAAAGGTCACTGAGGCACTTTCTTGGAACTGCAAAATATACAGCATGAACAGATTAACGAAAGAGCAGGAAAGGAAGGTCTGTAACCTCTGTTACATTTGAAAGAAGCTAGGAGAGAGCTAGAGAGGGAGAAGGAAGTGAATGGTGAGTGTGATGAGAGGGAACTGGAACATGGTAGAAAGCCTGCCAGGATGAGGACGCGACCTGATGGTTCTGTTGTATCTGCCAGGAGTGGTACCAGCTGTTGGAGTTGAGGCTAAGGAGCCTCAAGATGGTGTAATGTCACACGCGTATCTGAATGTATACTCCGTTGTATATTACCCCATGAATCATCAGAGCTAGCAGATTACATACCTTTCTCAGTATTCATGCCTCCGCGTGTGCGATGTCGGCCAATTGTGAATTGAATTATAAGAAACCCTGATATAAAATGTGACAGCGGAAACGCTCCCTATCATCAGGTGGACATGGTGTGCATTACATGAACACAAAGCATTACTCTCCTACAGGTTGCCTCTGATAAGCCTTCTGATTAATTTTCTGGCGTGAATGATTTAAGGAGGCAGGAAAACATGATATAAGGTGGTAATATTAGTGAGACGTATTTCTGTCACTCGACCATTTACTATAGGGAAATGTAAACCACATTAAGAGCAAAAAAGATTTAATAATATGAATGATATTACAGTCCCATACTTATGATGGCTGTACGTGGCAGAATAAAAGTGCAAGTAGGAAGTCAGCATATGGGGGTAGGGGGAAAACAAATAGTTACCTAAAATGAAGATGATTCTGCAACTCAACATAAGATTGTAAGAAGGCATTCCACCACCAATGAAGCTATTTCAACGAGGGGGAGAAGAGGAAAGCTCAGATTCGGAGATTTTCCACAAAAGTTGTTAAATTACGTATTCGTTAAGCTAACAAAGAAAGACTGCTTGAAGTGGGGTTCATTCTGCATAGTATTAAATGATCTGCACATGGGAGTTGCTTGCACTCATGGTCTCATGATTTCATCCACACAAGACCATGAAGTGACACACAAAGGTTTGCTCACTGAGACACAATGTTAAATTGTTTAAATCACAGATTGTATTATAAGTCAGCACGCTGACATGATAAAAATGCCTCCTTTCTTAACTGTTCACGATGGTATATATACACTAGTATAAAAACAAAATAGCTTCATATTTCAAGGAGTTCATTGAATCAAATGTTCAACTGTGCGTGAACTCTTATGGGACTTAACTGCTAAGGTCATCAATCCCTAAGCTTACACACTACTTAACCTAAATTATCCTAAGGACAAACACACACATCTATGCCCGAGGGAGGACTCTAACCTCCGCCGGGGAGTTCATTGAATCGTGATCAATATTATTTCCCTGGATACTGTGACCAGATTTCCTTGGAATACCCCTCTACAACAATTTCTGTCATTGTAGTGACAACTGGCCCGATTAACCAAGTAGATTTGACTGCCAAGCACTTTCATGATTTCTATTCTCGGTACTCGATTTTCTACTAAATTCAAAAGTGGCGACACTCCAAAGTGTATTATCTTTCCCTCTTGTACGTGACTTGAAAGCAGTATTATTCACCATGAACATCGGCGGTAATCGAGCAAGTCTGTTACATGTGTTCACATTTGTAGTTTACGTAGCAGATAGCTGATATATACCTTTTAACATGAACAAAAGAAAGAGGATAATCATTATCCATATATTTCTCACTAAGTCTCCCCTGTCTTTTAGTATTTACAGAATCAAAAAATAATTGCTAAATACGTGGAGAGACTAATCCGTGACAGTGTGCCAGGTATTACCTTGCAGAAAATAAAGGCGAAACGCGTATGGCACTAAAATTGTGTTTTATTCAGTTGCTGTCAGACGGTCCATAAGTGAAAATCATCAACATACCGTAGTATGGCACAAGAGATCGGCGAGCTTAAACAGTAGAAACTCTGGGAATCAGAAAAGCCTGCAGCTGACGAAATCGCTATCCATTACGCAGATTCCGAGCTTTCATAAAGAATAAAGGACAGGAAATGCAATTATCCTCCACTCCGATTCGTGGATTTCTGTGCATTGTGCCAAACGCTTCTTCTTTGCTTTTTTGTAACTCGCTCACAAAACTGTTCATTCATCTCTGATTTAAAGGTAATATTAGTCACCGCTCCACAAAACCTGATTCTAGACGAAAGTAGGATTTTCTCATTGGCAGTCGAAAAGTGATACATGGTGAACGAGAGTGGGTACTGTATGTGGAATGTCGTACCACGTTCAGTCTGCAAAAATAAAATCTTCGATCTCTCAGTTTTTTATAACAAAGGTAAGTACGAAAACCCATGGAAAATTTCTATTTTAGTTTTAAAATCTCGTCAAAAGTGTGGATACTACACAAAGAACGATAGAAAATGTGCCAAAATTCGTGTGATTTAGCAGAGACAGCAATTTAAACAGCGTCTTGTAGTTGTCATTTGTGAAAAGCTAATTCAGCTGAAGTTGTTAAGCCAAATTCTTTGCTATTTCTTTCTGCCAAATGATAATGCTAAAGCGTGGTGGGAGACCTGTGTGGAGTTTGGAAGATACACTGACGTAATGGGAAGTACTGACGGGATTCCCAAGATTTGTATACTTACAAAGCATTGTCCGCGGTTAGAATTTTGGCTCGCTATACAGTTTTAACGTGTTACACATGTCCGATGCGGCATGTACTTCACTAATGAGAAACAGTATTTCCCTCAGTGGTTTCTATATTTTACATTACAACATTTTGAGCTCAATTTACTCAATTAAAATTGTTGGAGGAAAAGATAAATAGGAACAAATAGTAACTGCCGCCAGTACAAGCAATCTGACAACTCCTGCATGCACTCAGAAACGATACCGGAGACCATTCATCGCCTGGCAGCGATATTCACTGAAGCAGTCCGGTGCCAGTACACCTGCTAGTACACATATCAAAAAAAGTTTTGCATCACCCCGGTTCCCAGAACACCTGAAGATAGACGTTGACTGTATATTGTATCACAGACACAGTCCCTTTGACTGTTCAGAGATGTCAGTAAACCCGCCCAAAGATGTAAACGAACATGAATGAGCAGCGCCTATTAGGTGGAGGGGGTCCGACAGCCGATCAGTTCCAGTCATTCCACCAGGAAGAAGATACACAGGAACAGTAACAGAACCCATTTCCACAATCATTTTATTACTATAGTAATAATGTTTTTTGTCCATTCATATAACTATGAAAGTGAACGAGAAACACTATTGTTACATTCAGGATGACGTTACAAGTATTATGAGAAACAATAGTTAGAAAATATCTTGATCGTAGTCATTTTAGACGCTTATTTGGAACTACGCGAATTTTCATGGCTCCTCGGTCTACTGCTTTCCTTCTACGATACCAAGCTTTCAGCCCTCTAAACCACCTGTTGGCTGCTCTAATTTAATGACATCGGCATCTAGACATCCAAATTTCAACAGGACTACACCCACAGGTTCATACGTGCTGAGACAAGGTACCTACTACGTTGTGCTTCACTAGTATTCGAAGTAACCAGATGTCGTTTAGTTTCGACGCAGACACTATCAATGGCGGGACGTTGTGGCTGGACACACGACCAAGACGATATATGCATTCGCGGCCTAATTCCAGTAGCAACTGTTGACACTGTTGATAAGACGTAAGTTTGCCAGATAGATGAATAAGAAACAAATCTAAACGATCAATTCCTCTTGTGTGCTTCTAGTAAGACATACTTCTTCCGAACTACACACTCTTCGCTGTACCCCTTAACCTCCAATGCAAGTGGATTGTTTCTCCCCAAGCAAGAGTTAATAATTCTGAAGCCTCCTCTCAGCAGCTAATAATCTGAACGCTACATTAATATCGTGGTCGTTGAAAAGTTTGTGCTGGAAAAACAAGAGCAAAAACTCTTTCAGCTTTCCCAGTTTTCTTTCTGTTCTCCTTATAAAGTTATAAATACTTATAGCAGTATTAGTCTTAAAATCTTAGCTTAAGATAGTTCTTGAGTTCGACGTGCATTAATGAACAGGAGACTTGTTCATAAAATGGATCGAAGATGGGGACAGGGAAGCCGGCCGGAACGGGGAGAGGTGCTGCACCAGCCAGTGTCTCTTTAGAAACGAGAAGCTTCTGCTGAGGCAAAAAGTTCATCTTGGGGCATCAGTCTGCCGCTCTACGTATGTGTGTAATATGCAGCTTCCAAATTCTGACTTTCATACAACTTTCAGCAAATAGAATACAGCATCTTAAGGGAGCTGAATCTTGAGAACTAAAAAGAACTTTGGGCGTACAGTAATGGAATATTGTAGGATCATTCTCGATCATAGCCTATAGATCAGGCTCATCCAAGAGTTGCGCCCGGCGGTAGCGCCCGCGCCCCGCGGGTGCAAGGCAGTGTAGTTCAGCGCCCCGTCCGCGACCGTGTGTCGCTAGTGTCGCCATAGGTGCGAGAGAGAGAGAGAGAGAGAGAGAGAGAGAGAGAGAGCTGCAGAGCGAGTGAGGCCCCACAGCACTGCTGTGCGCTGGACTGTCCAGCGGTCAGATCCAACGTAAACAAAATATTCTATTTTAGAAATAATTTTATGTAAGGGATATAGAGTCTCATTCTTACTGTTAGTAGTTACAAGTAAGTATTTTTTTTGTTACACTTCGTGCCACAATTTTTTGTATCCCTTTTCAGAGTTTAGAAATCGGATCCTTAGTTTGCTGTTTGGTACGTAATAATTTTAACTGACCAAGTTTGAAAACTTATAAAAATAGAATTAAGGTTATAAAGCTCTTTAATTCTTACAGTCAACATTGTTTAAGAAGATAATTAACATTTTACACGTTTTTCCTTTTCGAGGAAACGATTTTGTCTAGGCTTGGTACAATATTCCGTGAGACTGCTAACCTCAAAGAATTGATCAAATTTTTTTCGCCAAGGAATGAATGGTTCTTAGTTTTAGCAAGCTTTAAAAGAGAGAAAAAGCGCTCACAAATATACGTGGAACCAAACACTGAGAGAACTTTGGCCGCTTGCTTCAGCAAAAGAGGATATTTCTCTCGTGGAAGACAGCTGTAAAAGTCATCCAAAGTTTTACACATAAGAAAGCGGTCCTTCAGGCGGATATGGCACTGTAGGTCAATCAGCTCTAGTTGAAGCACTTGTGAGACGTCCTCTGCCCGAAGGGAAAACCGGCGAACAAATATATCTATCGGCTGGCGTTCGGGCGGTCCGCACGGCCAGCTAAGCGGCACGGCACGGCACGAATTCGCCCGGGGCGCTGGCCGCGGGCGATCGCGGGCGCTAGCGCCCCAGGGGCACAGTTTGGACGAGCCTGCTATAGATGGTCCATATTGTGTGACCAAAACATACGTTCGACGTCAACGTGCAATAACCAATCACAAACGACAGGTGGCATCACTAGCAGTGGAGGTAATATAAAGTGTGTCGGAGGGGTGAGGGAAACAGTGCAGTCGTTGTCCCAATGCTGAAACGGAGCGATTTATCTGACATGCGAAAGGGCTTGATCATTGGCTTTTGGGCCAAGGATGGAAGCATTTACGAAACGGGTAACTTCGTAAACTGTTCACTAGCCGCCGTAGTTAAAGTATACCGTGCGTGGCAAAAAGAGCACTATCCAAAACTGGCGTCGTGGCAGATGTGGTACACGACGAGTCCTAGATGACAGAGGTGAACGATTGCTGCGGATATGTGTACAGGCGAGTAGACATATAACTGTTGAGCAACTGACCGCTCAGATGAACCAGGAGGAACGAGCAGTGTTCCTCAACGACCATCGGGCATTCCTTGCTATGGGTGGGCCTCATCAGCAGGCGCCTGGTTCATGCGCCCATGCTGACAGCTGTCCATCTGTGACGAAGGCTGGAATTTGCACGACACTGCCGCAACTGGGCGTCCTGTGAGTCACGACAAGTGGCCTTTTCAGATCAATCGCGTCTTACGCTCTGCCGGGTAGATAACCTTTGGCGTGGCCCACAGCAGTAGTCGGAAATGTTCAGGCTGGAGAAGGGGGTGTTATGGTCAGGGGAATGCTTTAGTATCATTCCTTGAGAATCACGTCCACCCCAATATGCAGTTTCCTTTTCCTCGGCACGATGGCATCTACCATCAGGACAATGCAACTGTTCACACAGTTCGTATCATATGTGGGTGGTTCAAAGAGCACCAGGATGAGCTTATCGTTTACTGTACTCCGACGATCAGCAGCCCCCCCCCCCCCCCCCCGATTTAAAACCAATCGAGAACCTGTGGGACCACCTCGATATCGGGCTGTTCGTGCTGGGGATCCTCAGCCGAGAAGCCTAGCGCAGCTGGCTACTGCACCGGAGTCGGCATAATCCCACACCCCTGTCCGGACCTTCCAGAGCCTCATTGCCTCTCTTCCTGCTCGTCTGCACTGCAAAAGATGGGTATTCAGTTGTTTGACAGGTGGACACATCAACGTGACTGTACTGTGTATACTGAAGTGTCTGGAACAGCAGCTAAACAAAGCAATCAGCATCCACACAATTTTGTCGCTCTATGATATCTAATTATAAATAAATGGATTCAACTGGATGTGACATACCTGAAGAAACTTGAGGAGTCTTCCTCGCCGACTGCAGGCCATTATCAAACCTATAACCGACGTTACGCAGTATTACACTAATGTCTTCTGGGGATGCCGCGAGGGATTAGCCGAGCGGTCTAAAACGCTGCAGTCATGTACTGTGCTGCTGGTCCCGGCGGAGGTTCGAGTCCTCCCTCGGCCATGGGTGTGTGTGTTTGTCCTTAGGATAATTTAGGTTAAGTAGTGTGTAAGCTTAAGTGCTGATGACCTTAGCAGTTAAGTCCCATAATATTTCACACACATTTGAACATCTTCTTCTGGGGATGAGTAAATTTTTTCCCATTTTGCTTACTTTCCAAATACCTCTGAAAGCCCACAGTGTACCAGTGCTAAATCAGGGCTTGTGGGGCATACGTCGAAAAAATTACGCAATCATGCCATAGTATAGGAGTTGTATACAGAACGAATTTTTCGCTCTGTAAAGTACTGTCCACTGTATGGAAACTTCTTAACAGATCGGCGGTGTGTGTCAGACTATGCAGGCAATAACAGCGAAAGGAATGTTTTTGGCTTTGAATTTCAGTCATGCACACAGTTTTAACCTGAGATCGTGCTGGCAATAACAGAGAAAGAAATGGCTTTGGTTTTGAATATCGGTCATGTATACCTACCTGTCAGTAAGTCTCAAAACAGCCCACTCTCTACTGCGAAATGGAAGTTTCGACTGGGAAATCTGTTTCGCGAGGGGCGTTCAGAATGTGATGCTACACTTTTTTTCCGATGGCAGATTAATTTTATTCAAGATTCCACCACACCACATTATACCCTACTCTTTGTCCACAAAACCTTAGCCGGTCGGAGTGGCCGTGCGGTTCTAGGCGCTACAGTCTGGAGCCGAGAGACCGCTACGGTCGCAGGTTCGAATCCTGCCTCGGGCATGGATGTGTGTTATGTCCTTAGGTTAGTTAGGATTAATTAGTTCTAAGTTCTAGGCGACCGATGATCTCAGAAGTTAAGTCGCATAGTGCTCAGAGCCACAAAACCCTATTTTTCAACATAATATCCATTTAATGCGACGAAACTACAGAACCTAGCGGGAGGGTCTGCATACCCACGTGGTATCACTCTACTGATCGAATTCGGAGTCAACATATTGCTGCATCAATGACCTACTCATCATCCACATACTTCCCACTGAGCACATTCTCCGTTGCGCCTAACAGATGGAAGCCGGAAGATGCGAGACCCGGGCTGTAGCGTGTATCCCAGCAGGTACACACCTTTCAGCACCCCAACTGGTGAACGAGTGTGTCAGCACTACCAACAGAGACGTCCAGTTGCGCAGTGAGGTGTTCGATTATTGATCCGTCGATCACCTCGAATGAGTGTCCACACGTTCCAAAGTTTCACAGATCACAGTTACGTGCGGGAAGCCTCCATGCGGGAGGTCGGACTGGTCTGAGTGACTTTGTTACGATGATGTCAGACACCTCTCCCAAAGAATCGCCATGTTTATGTACACTACCAGGTCTCCGTAGACCAGGTCTCAAAGCGCCTGAGTATATCTGAGATGCTCCGATTTTCCACCTATGTTTGGACTGCAACTCCATTATGGACGCCATTTTGAAGACTACTTACAGTACCACCACCTATTGGAACTTTATTTAACTATAGGGCTGAAGCACGAATATCCCCCTATGTCACTCTACAAATTACGCATTTCTTCAACCGAGAAAATAATGTGTTTACTTATTGATGGCCCCCCCGTACGCTACTGGCCATTACAATTGCTACACCACGATGATGACGTGCTACAGACGCGAAATTTAACCGACAGGAAGAAGATGCTGTGATATGCAAATGATTAGCTATGCAGAGCATTCACACAACGATGGCGCCGGTGGTGACACCTACAACGTGCTGACATGAGGAAAGTTTCCAACCGATTTCGCATACACAAACAGCAGTTGACCGGCGTTGCCTGGTGAAACGTAGTGATGCCTTGTGTAAGGAGGAGAAATGCGTACTACCATCACGTTTCCGACTTTGATAAAGGTCGGATTGTAGCCTATCGCGATTGCGGTTTATCGTATCGCGACATTGCTGATCGCATTGGTCGAGATCCAATGACTGTTAGCAGAATATGGAATCGGTGGGTTCAGGAGAGCAATACGGAACGCCGTGCTGGATCCCAACGGCCTCGTATCACTAGCAGTCGAGATGACAGGCATCTTATCCGCATGACTGTATCGGATCGTGCAGCCACGTCTCGATCCCTGAGTCAACAGATGGGGACGTTTGCAAGACAACAACCATCTGCACGAACAGTTCGACGACGTTTACACCAGCATGGACTATCAGCTCGGAGACCATGGCTGCGGTTACCCTTGACGCTGCATCACGGACAGGAGCGCCTGCGATGGTGTACTGAACGTCGAACTTGGGTGCACGAATGGCGAAACGTCATTTTTTCGGATGAATCCAGGTTCTGTTTACTGCATCATGATGGTCGCATCCGTGTTTGGCGACATCGCGGTGAACGCACATTGGAAGCGTGTATTCGTCATCGCCGTACTGGCGTATCACCCGGCCTGATGGTATGGGGTGCCATTGGTTACACGATTCGGTCACCTCTTGTTCGCATTGACGGCACTTTGAACAGTGGACGCTACATTTCAGATGTGTTACGGCCCGCGGCTCTACCCTTCATTCGATACCTGCGAAACCCTACATTTCAGCAGGATAATACACGACCGCATGTTGCAGGTCCTGTACGGGCCTTTCTGGGTATAGAAAATGTTCGACTGCTGCCCTGGCCAGCACATTCTCCAGATCTCTCTCCAACTGAAAACGTCTGGTCAATGGTGGCCGAGCGACTGGCTCGTCACAATACGCCAGTCACTACTCGTGATGAACTGTGGTATCGTGCTGAAGCTGCATAAGCAGCTGTACCTGTACACGCCATCCAAGCTCTGTTTGACTCAATGCCCAGGTGTTCAAATGTTCAAATGTGTGTGAAATCTTATGGGACTTAACTGCTAAGGTCATCAGTCCCTAAGCTTACACACTACTTAACCTAAATTACCCTAAGGACAAACACACACACCCATGCCCGAGGGAGGACTCGAACCTCCGCCGGGACCAACCGCACAGTCCATGACTGCAGCGCCTAAGACCGCTCGGCTAATCCCGCGCGGCCCAGGTGTATCAAGGCCGTTATTACGGCCAGAGGTGGTTGTTCTGGGTACTGATTTCTCAGGATCTATGCACCCAAATTGCGTGAAAATGTAATCACATGTCAGTTCTAGTATAATATGTCCAATGAATACCCGTTTATCATCTGCATTTCTTCTTGGTGTAGCAATTTTAATGGCCAGTAGTGTAGTTCTCCAGGTACCACCGTAGTCCTGCAGTACAGTGGAAGATCCGTGACTTGTGGGTAGTAAGAGATGGCAGACGAATATATGCTGAGTGTACATGGATAGATGGTGCTGGGGATTTGGTTGGCTTTAGGTGAATGGCGTGACGGTAGCAATTAGAGCGTCTTTCAGCGCAGCCCGAGGGCCCTACGCAATTTGCGCTGTGGTGGCCGCGGCCGCTGCTGGTATCGCCGCGGCGCCAGTAATTACAGCAGGACGGACGGGCCGGCGCGCTCCACGCTCCGTCGCGCTTCAGTCCAACGCCGCCGGCAGGTGCATGCAGCCGAGCGCGGATGGGGCGTGGCCGCGGTGCCGCAGCCGACTCTCCTTTTCCATGGCTGCAGGGTCAGTGCACGCCCCATTCTCGGACAGCACCGTTTGTGATATGTTGATACGAGAGCAAGACCTGTCACACGGAGTCGGCTTTGAAAATCAGGGTAATTTGGTTTCATTGTATTAGTTCATGTAGAAAGGTGACCGGATGTTCTGCTGGTATTCTTCGCTGATCCGCTGCACACGTAGACGTATCTTCGTCATCTTGCTTTGCCGAATTCACAGTTACACAGGTGAAGCATCCAGAAGAAATTGTCCAGTCTCAGTTTAACTTCCTAAACGTGCACGCTATCAGCGGGCCCTTGTACAACAACCAACAGAGCGCATTAGCGTGGTTCACGTTGAGTGTTGTTACCATACCTGGTTGCGTAGAAAATAAGCGTGAATAGTGTCAGATGGTGAGTGATCTGTGTGAAGAACACGTAAATGCCGCGTACTTACGTGAATCAGCGTTATCAGCACCTGACAGAGCCTACAAAGCGCCCTGTTTGAGCCTCTATTTGACTGGCTGCTCAAATCGTGCAATATTCAGACTTGTGAGGGACTTGGATGCGACGGCATGGGAACGTGAGAGGAGACGTATTCGTCACCAAGGTTCCAGTCGACACGTCTGACCACCACAAGGGAGAATCGCCGTATTTTGCTTCAACACTTCAAATCCACACCTACCATCTGAGACCAGCTAATGCACTCCGTGCAACATTCTACGTTTCTGGGCGAACCTACACTGTTGGTGAGAATTAGTGTCATCCTCACCAGAGAACTATCGTCCCATCGGACGTTGTCATTAACACCACAACACAAACGGCTGCATTTGGAGCCGTACCACACATAGACTCCTCATGAATGGCGAAGCATTGTGTTTAGCGATGAACTGATGTTATGCAGTACATCTACATCTGCATATATATTCCGCAAGCCACCCTACGCTTCGTGGCGGAGGGTAGCCTGTACTACTACAAGTCGTTTCCCTTCCTGTTCCACTCGTAAATAGAGCAACGGAAAAACAACTGCCTGTATAAGTCCGTGTTGTTGTTGTGGCTTCAGTCCAGAGACTGGTTTGATGCAGCTCTCCATGCTACTCTATCCTGTGCAAGCTTCTTCATCTCCCAGTACCTACTGCAACCCACATCCTTTCTGAATCTGTTTAGTGTACTCATCTCTTGGTCTCCCTCTACTATTTTTACCCTCCACGCTGCCCTCTAATACTAAACTGGTGATTCCTCTATGCCTCAGAATATGTCGTACCAAGCGATCCCTTCTTCTAGTCAAGTTGTGCCACAAATTTCTCTTCTCCTCATTTCTATTCAATACCTCCTCATTAGTTATGTGATCTACCCATCTAATCTTCAGCATTCTTCTGTAGCACCACATTTCGAAAGCTTCTATTCTCTTCTTGTCCAAACTATTTATCGTCCACGCTTCACTTCCATACATGGCTACACTCCACACAAATACTTTCAGTAACGACCTCCTGACACTTAAATCTATACTCGATGTTAACAAATTTCTCTTTTTCAGAAATGCTTTCCTTGCCATTGCCAGTCTACATTTTATATCCTCTCTACTTCGACCATCATCAATTATTTTGCTCCCCAAATAGCAAAACTGATTTACTACTTTAAGCGTCTCATTTCCTAATCTAATTCCCTCAGCATCACCCGATTTAATTCGACTACATTCCATTATCCGGGTTTTGCTTTTGTTGATGTTTATCTTATATCCTCCTTTCAGGACACTGTCCATTCCGTTCAGCTACTCTTCCAGGTCCTTTGGTGTCTCTGACAGAATTACAATCTCATTGGAGAACCTCAAAGTTTTTATTTCTTCTCCACGGATTTTAATTCCTACTCCGAATTTTTCTTTTGTTTCTTTTACTGCTTGCTCAATAAACAGATTGAATAACATCGGGGAGAGGCTACAGCACTGTCTCACTCCCTCCCCAACCACTGCTTCCCTTTCATGCCCCTCGACTCTTGTAACTGCCACCTGGTTTCTGTAAAAATTGTAAATAGCCTTTCGCTCCCTGTATTTTACCCCTGCCACCTTCAGAATTTGAAAGAGAATATTCCAGTCAACATTGTCAAAAGCTTTCTCTAAGTCTACAAATGCTAGAAACGTAGGTTTGCCTTTCCTTAATCTATTTTGTAAGATAAGTCGTAGGGTCAGTATTGCCTCATGTGCTTCAACATTCCTACGGAATCCAAACTGATCTTCCCCGAGCTCGGCTTCTACCATTTTTTCCATTCGTCTGTAAACAGTTCGTGTTAGTGTACGTATAGAATTCGTGTTAGTATACGTCCGTGTGAGTCCTAATTTCTCGTACCTTGTCTCCTTGAACATAACGCGGTATGTACGTTGGCCGCAGCAGAATCGGTCCTCAGTCACCTTTAAATTTCGGTTCTCTTAAATTTTCTCAATACTGTCCCCGAAATAGCGTCACGTTCCCTCCAGAGATTATCATTTGAGTTCCCGAAGTATCTCTGTAACACTCGCGTGGTATTCGAACTTAACCGGTAACAAATCTAGCAACCCGACTTCGAATTGCTTCAATCTCTTTCCTTAATCCTACCTGTTATGGATCCCAAACACGCGAACAGTACTCAAAAACAGGTCGCACTAGCGTCCTACATGCGTTCTAATTTACGGATGAACCACACTTTTCCAAAATTCTCCCATTAAACCGATGTCGACTATCCGTCTTTCCTACGACAATGCACATCGTCGGCAAGTATCCCGGAAACCTGGACAGAAGTCCGTTTCCTCCTATGTTTTGGACTGGCAAGGTGGTGTTACTCCTGGTGTCAACGTGAGGCGAGCCATCGGGTATCACTTCAAGTCATGTCTGGTAGTGACTGAGAGAAGTTTGACGGCACAACGATATGTCACGAACATCCTGCTTACTCATGTTTTATCTGTTCGACAGTGGCGTAGTGTCATTTTTCAACAAGACAGTGCTCATGTGCCTCTATGAACAGATCCGCATGTCTGTCCTTGACAGTACATGCATGGGACCAGCTCAAATGACAAATCCTTCCCAGTGACAGGCTCGGGAATATCAAGGACCAGTTACAACAACTGTGGGTCAGCTTGCCTCAGGAGAGAATACAACCGCTTTATGACTCCCTTTCCAACGGGATCAGAGCTCACATTTAAACCAGAGGATGTGGAACGTCAGACTGATAAGTGGGCTCGTACTGCCAAGTTCTTCGTAAATTTGGCTCGATTTTGTAATTACTGAAAGATCACCCCGTATCCTCTCAATCCGTGAAGTTTCATTTCGTTTCCTCCTCCTCTCCTATAGTCCTTCGCTCTTTTTGTTAAGTAGTATACACTTTGGTGACAAAGGTTATGGAACATCTCTTAGTATAGTGTCGGATTTCCTTTTGCCCGGCGTAGCGCAGCAACTACTGAAACATGTAGCCTCTATAGCCGTACATAACTGCGAAAGCGTTGCCGGTGCAGGATTCTGTTCACGAACTGAACGCTCGATTATATCCCACAAATGTTTCATGAGATTCATGTCGGGTGATCTGAGTGCCCAAATCATTCGCTCCAATTGTGCAAAATCTTCTTCTCTACCGATCGTGAACAATTGTGGCACGGTGACATGGTATAACGTCATCCATAAAAATTCCATCGTTGTCTGGGAATATTAAGTCCAGGAATGGCTGAAAATGCTCTCCATGTTGCCGAACATAACCATTTCCAGTCAATGATCCGTTCAGTTGGACTAGAGGACCCGCTCCATTGCATGTAAACACAGCACAAAGCATTATAGACACACCACCAACTTGCACAGTGCCTTGTTGATAACTTAGGCCATTCGGCGTCCTAGGGTCTGCGCCACACTCGAACGATACCATCAGCTGTTGCCTATTGAAATCGGGACTCATCTGACCGGCCACGGTTTTTCAGTCGTCTAGGGTCCAACCGGTGTGGCCACAAGCCCGTGAGAGGCTTAGCAAAGGCACTCGCGTCGGTCGTCTGCTGCCATATCCCTTTAACGCCAAATTTCGCTGCACTGTCCTAACGGATACGTTAGTCGTACATTCCACATTGATTTCTGAAGTTATTTCACGCATTGCTGCTTGTCTGTTAGCACTGACCACTCTGCGCAAACACGACTCCTCTCGGTCTTTCAGTGAAAGCTGTCGGTTACAGCGTTGTCCGAAATTTCGGACTCTCAGCACACTGTTGACATTGTGGATCTTCAGGTACTGAATTTCTTAACGATTTCCGAAACAGAATGTCCAATGCACCCAGCCTGAACTAGTATTCCTCGATCAGTCTGTTAATTACCGTCGCGAGGCCATTATCACGTCGGGAACCTTTTCACATGAATCGCCTTTTCACTGAACGGTCGGTCAGTACTCAAATAAATTGTTTAATGACTATACGGAGTTCCTATCTCCAGCAAATACTGTTGTTGTGGTTTCCAGTCCGAAAACTGGTTTCATCAGCTTTCTGCATTTGTCTATGCTGTGCAAGCCTCTTCATCTCTACATAACTACGTTACCTACATCGAATTGGACCTGCTTACTGAATTCGTGCCTTGGTCTTACTCTATACGATTAACTTCCAAAAGATGTACTTCTAAAATCATGCAGCCTTAGGCTAATATGCACAGTATTTTTTCACGTACTGAAGTGCAGAAACACAGGAGAAACAGTGTCTGCTTCGTCTTTCCATCATTTTCTTTAATTCACTTAGGTTCCCAGATTCCTTTTATATATCTTCTGGCAGTTTATTCATAACTTTAGTACAATATTTTTTTCTGAAAACAGGACAGGGATTAAAACTGTGTGTAGATATAACCATGCTCATGATACTGCATATTTCTGAATTTTTTCAAGTAATATGAATGTAAAGACACAACAATGCAAAAATGTGAATACTGTCTTTCATACTGTCTTTGCAGGAAATTTGATTAAAAACATTACGTAGTTTTCATATTAAACATTTCAACTCGAGAAATAATTCATCATCTATAGCTGCAAAGTACTCAAAAATGAGACCAGAGGATAACTCTGAAAGAAAATATTCAAAAAATGTTGTTACCTTTGTATGCACCTTAGCGTAGTGACTGCGAAGCGTAGCTAAATATCACGCAGAATTAAACTTCTTTGAGTGGACTATCATTGTAGAGAAACGACTTTAGTTTAATTTCAGTCTGGACGTGTAGTATATTTTAATGTATCCATAATTCCCATGTTTTGCTGTCATCTTCAGTCTGGAGAATGGTTTGATGCAGCTCTGTGTTTCTCCTGTGCAAGCGTCATCATCTCCACATAACTACTGCAATCCACATTAATTTGAACCTGCTTACTGTATTCATACATAGGTCTTCTCCCTCTAGAGTGTATACTCTCCACACTTCCTTCTATTACCAGATTCTATGTTCCTTAGTGTCTCAGGACGTCTCGTATCAACCTACCCCTTTTTTAATCAACGTTTCCCCTTGTTCTGCAGGACGAAAAACCGATCGTCGGCGCTGTGGTGGTTTCCTGGATTTACTTCTGGAGGAGGCCTACTTGATTCCACAACACGTACAAAATATTAGGTAACTTTCTTATTATAACTTCTTCACGATGAAATAATTAAATTTGTACCAATCCGTTACACAGGAATATCATGTGCATTTATTATTGTCATTGAAAACTAACATATCATTTTATTAACTACAGATATGGGTCTCTTCTCTCAAAGTACAACTGCTACAAACTTTTCTACATGGTTCTGTCTAATATAACTCTTGCATATCTGGCTGTACAGAGACGATGCTGTCGTTTTGGCGATCAACGGAGAGTGGCTGAGCCGCACTCTGCCCTGACGTAAGTCAGTCTTCAGCTGCCACAGGGTATAGAGGGCGTGTCCACGTCGACTTTACTCTTTCAGCGCAGTGTCTGGCAGTAAATATGCTTACTTGTGATTCCGTCATGAGGTTCTAACTTTGCCTTTGCACCTCACTCTTTGCTCAACACTACATGTCGTATACCTCTTTATCAACTACGGACATGTACTGTATCTCTGTGTACAAAGCACTTGATGTTGATACTCCTATCAGAATACTCTTAATGGTATATTATGGGCATCAGTCATATTATCTTCACTATGTTCTCTTTGATACTTCTTTTGTAGATCCGACCTTGAGCTAATTGTACCAATTATTGTTACGTAGGTGTTTTTTGCATTTTGTTTTAACAGATCTGATGATGACAGTAAGCTGGAACTGTTCATATTGAGAATTATGTAATAATGTGTGATCAGGAGAGACTGTTATGTATAAATTTATTTTTTCTCCATTTACATTCAGTGCCCCATCAGTAGTTATTCGATCTACGTGTCCACTATTCAGCATTATTCGGTAGCATTGCATTTCTTGTCTTGTTTGAGTTCTGTAGAAGGCTACACTCTATACAATGCCTTCAGAACAGACTGAAATTTATATTCTCTCCTAACATAGTCCTGTTTTTCACAAATACTTTTCTTGCTATTGTCTGCCTGCATTTCTTCTCTCTATTTCAGTAATCAACAGTCATATGACGGTCCAAACAGCAAAATTAATTTACCATTCTCAGTGTCTCATTTCCTAATCTAATTCCCTCAGTATCATCTGATTTAATTCGACAGAATTCGAACTCCTGTTTTACTTTTATTCATATTCATCTTATAAACACTTTTCAAGACACTATCCATTCCGCTAAATTGCTCCACCATGACCTTTGTCGTTTCTGACAAAATAACACTCTCATCGGCAAAGCTCAAAGTTTTTATTTCTTCTCCGAGAATTTTTACTCCGTTCCAAATTTTTCGTTAGTTTGCTTAACTGCTTCTTTAGTGTATAGATTGAATAACATTGTAGGTGGGCTATACTGTCTCTCTCCCTCTTAAACACTGCTCCACTTTCACGTGCTTTGAATCTTTATAACTGCCTTATTGCTTCTGTACAAGCTGTAAATAATTTTTCGTGTTTTATCTCCGCTACTTCAAAATTCCGGACAGTGTAGCCTAGTCAACATCGACAAAAGCTGTTTCTCAGTCTGCAAACGACATAAAGGTAGGGCGAATCTGTGGTGTGGTTCCTACCAAGGGGGAATGCAAATCTACAAGAACAGCATTTAGAGCAATTTACGAACTTAAAGCCTCCAAAGAAGGACTTATTTAAGTCTATAAAATTTTACTATGAAAATCATGATTTAATAAATTTATGAGTTTGAGAAAATGAAAAGAATTTTCGTTTTGCACTTCCTTTTTTCAATTCCTCTTTCTTTCATGGGCGATTACTTGGTATTTTGTGGTAGCCCTTAATAGCAGATAACAGAGAAATTAGAAAACATCTTATTACAATGATAGCTTTTTCTTGTGCCTGCAATAATGGGTACAGTCGCGACAGCATTCCTGTGTATTTTGCTACAATTACAGGTACAAGCATCATAATGCTGTAATAGTTATGTTGACAATATTTTGCAGTTGTTTCTAAGAAAGTTCCACCGTTCTGGCCACAGACGGACCGGATCGGCCGACCGCCGCGTCATCCTCTGCTAATGGCGTGATTTGAATGCGGTATGGATGGGTGGTTATCACCACACCACAACCGACCATTGTTGGTTTAGCAGATCTGGTGCCGCTACTCATCGGTCAAGTAGCTCCTCAGTCAGCATCGCGAGGCTGAGTGCATATCGTTCCAATCTTCCCACCAAAGAAAATTCCCTAGCACTACCGGGAATCGAACGAGGGTCCCCCGCAACGGCAGTCAGTTATGATCATAACTCAATTACTGAGGCGAACGTTGTTTATTATTGTTAGCAGTATAATTACTACAATCGAAAATAGTCTCTTTATAAAATTTCCTTAGTATTTTTTTAGCTTATTTGTTTATTTGACATCTGAATTTCATCCAAATCGCTAACGGTGATCACGTAATCTTGCTATAGTGTCACGAGTCTGTACGCTGTCAGACGCTATGTATCTTATGACGTCTTATGCGTTTACCGTAGTATCTCGTTATCGAATAAGGTTATCTCAAAATGGTGTTCTTCAGCTTCAAGAGCTGAAGAACCCGCGTCCAGTGACAGGAAGTGAACTATTTTATGGGCTCCGGATAGTATGGAACGAGGTATGGAACAAACAGGCTTCCGCGAAATCGAACTCATTTCAAAACGACAAAATTCCGTTACCCATTCTTTTTAAGGCTTATCAATACTGTCAATTGAAGGGCCTCGCGTTTTTAGGGTGCCACGGGCAATTTGACAGGAATGATCGCGGGATTTGACAAGTGAATGCTGAAATAAGCCGGCCGGTGTGGCCGAGCGGTTCTTGGCGCTTCAGTCTGGAACCGCGCGACCGCTACGGTCGCAGGTTCGAATCTTGCCTCGGGCCTGGATGTGTGTGATGACCTTAGGTTAGTTAGGGTTAAGTAGTTCTAAGTTCTAGGGGACTGATGACCTCAGTCCCATAGTGCTCAAAGTCTTTTGAACCATTTTTGATGAAATAAGTTACAGTACATCACCTGCCAACTAAAAAGCTGAGCCAAATAAGGCCATACAAAATAATTTTGGCTACGTCTTTTGCGACTTTGAGGGATTAATTGTTCGTGGTAGTTAGCAGTCGTGTAAAACAGTCGCCTTTTCTACGACCATGAATTTGTTTTCCCGCAAGTTACCTCAGTTACCATGCAAACAGTGGACGCAAATCAGACTTTTGCTGATTAATAAATATGCACAAGTTGGAATCGACGTGAGGCGCCCCACCTCATTTTGCCACGTAAAGAGTGGACGTAAGTTAGACTTTTGCTGGTCAATAAATATCCACAAGCTGGAAATAATTTTAATCGACGTTAGAGGTCCCAAATAGGAGTTGAACGAGTTTTAGAGGACTGACGAACTTTTGAGGGCTAAAAAAACCACGAAATTTTTTATACTTTTCAGTTTTTCGGATATCATTCGAAAACGACACATCCGGCAGTCAAAACACTTAGAAGAAAGAGCATAACATTTCACATACGATGATCTAGTTAAAAGCTAAAATTGGTTCAGCAGTTTAGCCGCAATCGATCGTCAAAAATCTGCAATTTTCATTAGCTTATCTTGTTCCAACACCTGTACCTCAAAAACGGCTACTACAAATTAAAAGTGTCACGCATTAAAGTCGTAGATCATCAAAGTCTGCGCAAAAAGAGTTCCTAAATTTTAAAATTCACTCACTCTCTTGGTAAGACACAAATAAAAATTTGAAAGTATTTGTAGTTCTAAATTCCTGCTAAGACATTTTTGTGAAGTCAAACGACTTTTGATCCCCAAATCACCCACTACTACGTCAAAAAACTACTTCAAAAATCTTTTATTTCTAATTGCACCATAGTGTGTGATGGATACCCTCAGGAGGGAGCTAAGAAAAGGTTAAATTTGCTGACCGTGGTCGAAGAGCCCACGCTATGTCATTCCCATCTGTTTTATTTTGAGTTACAGGCTTTGGAATATGAACAGAAGTTACTGATCCGTCAAGTTGATAAAAATTGCCGATTTTTAACGATTGACTGAGACTAAATGGCTGAAGCGCTTTTAACATTCTGCACGAAATTTTATGCTCTTTCTTTTTGGTGTTTTGGACATTTTCTGAACGTTTTCGGGTTACAAGGGCAAAACTGAGAAAAGTCAAAAACTTCCGTGGTTCTTCAGTCCTCAGAAGTTCAACACAAGCTAGACATCGTCGCAAACTCATTTATCTCTTATTTGGGATGTCCAACATCGATTAAAATTATTTCCAGCTAGTGCATATTCGTCGGCCAGAGCGCCCGTTCTTCGAGGTAATTTTCCTTAGTTAGTAACGATTTGGCGGGATTCGTGTTAAAAATGTTAACAACGTTAAAAGACTCAGCATGCGAACACGACGATGACATGTATATATGTCAAAAATGTCACAAGGTATTCAGATATTTGCTAGCACACATTTATATAGACGGATAATGGCAGTAATGCAAATAAATTACTCTTACAATCGAACACGACTATGAGGACGTTTACAAAAGAATGAAAGGAGCCCGCACTGCAGAATTAAAACGAAGAATTTTTTAATTCCAAATTATTGTTGTGCGGACCGCTATCCTGCAGGCAGTGCCCTTAATGCGACCCTGCCGGGGGCAGGCTAACTCAGCTGCATTTCGTGGAAAATACGAAAATCTGGCGAAGCACCAAACACAGCTCTACTATTCTCCTTATGCACCTAAAATGTAGTCATATTACGCTGTTTTCTCAACAAAAGTAGATAAGGACAACAAATCTAAATCGTCTCAGCCATGGACTCCAAATTCATCACTGACAGAGCAGAAAAATTATGCGTCAATTTCTGACGTTGGATAACTGATCACGACTAAAATGAATGAGAGCTTTTCATTTCTGTCCCAGAAATGCCCCTTCAGTCATCGTCGATCACCATTTGTTTCGTCGTCATGTCAATTTACGATGCGAGTTCGCTGTCACTCCTCTCGCTCCCGCCCGTGGCGCCAAAATCCAACTCTCTATCTGCCTGGTTACACCTCCTGACGCACGCTAGATGCGCTGTTGTTTGCCCTGTGCAAACATAAAACGTAAATACGTTTCACATATTACACAGGGTGTCCCAGGAGGAATTGTCAATATTTAGCGATATGACAGGAATGCTCATTTGAAACAAAAAGCTTCATGTAGACGTATGCCCTATACCGAATGGTTTCCGAGATGCAACACATTTAATATACGTTTGTTTTTCGGATAGTGGCGCGCGCACGTTTTGGTCTCACCCACTCAAACTCTTTGACGTTTCATTCTATCCCAAACTACGCAACTGCTTTCGGCCTCTTTGCTCGGGGTGTCTTTCTGCCATTAAACTAGCCTGTTGACCTCACCATAGTTCATGGTGTGTCGTGAGTGAGAAGTGCGAAGCATTGACAGTTTATCAGAGAACAGCATCGATTAACTGTGTTTGTAGACGCCTTGGCTAAAGTGTCACACATCTACACTAATGAAGAATACGCAGATATGGTGTATTTTTACGCCTTTTGCATGGTAGCGCTCCTGCTGCTGTCGAAGAATACCGCTGGCGCTTTCCAACACGTCGAGTTCCTTATTGGAGAGCGTTTACCAGAGTTTTCAGCACATTGTGTAACAGAGGTATTCTGCCAAATTCCCATTTTTCTTCTGAACGTTTAGTTGAACAATCTGTCAATGAACAGCAAAACCTTTTTGAAATGGTGTAGTGTAGCCCTACTACCATCACATGGCGACTTCCTGATGGTAACAGTGCTCTACGAGCACGTGTATGGTGAATATTACATGCGGAAAACTTGTACCCGTTTCACATAAAGCGCGTCCACAGTCTTTGCGTTGTCGACAGTTCCACACGACTTAAATTTTTGGATTGGTTAAATGACAATCGTCTTTTGTTTTCGTTAGTATTATTCACTGATGAAGCGAAGTTGACATAGAAGTGAAGTAACAACACACGAAATAATCATAGATGGTTGTAGGAAAACTCACACGCTTCTGTGGAAACCAATTTTCAAGTTAGTTTTTCGATTAGTGTCTGGTGCGGCTTGGTTGGTAACATGCTGAAAGGACTACTCATTTTACAAGAGGGAATGATGGAATAGAATCACATTTTTTTAACAATTCGTCTGTTGAACGTCTTGAGGACGTTCCTTCCGCCACGTGGACTGCAATGTACTTCTAGCATGACGGAACCCCTCTAAATTTTACCAGACACGTGAGGCAACATCTCAACAGCACATACCCTAATCGTGGTCGTGATAGTAAAATTAACTGACCACCAAGATCGCCAAACCTTACACCATAACACATTGCCAGTATGGCTAGACTGCTGTGTTGAAAACCTGAGAATCTTTATTTTATTGGTTATTATGTTCATGAAGGTTTGTTCTGTTTTGTTGCTGGCGTTGACTGAATTGCTCTCTCATTTATTGTGGGCAGTGTTCAGCAGTGGGTAACTTGATTGGTGTATTTTATTAATTATGCTTCGCTCTCTTGTTAAGCAATTGTCCTTGTTTAGGGTGTCGGCTTTTGTGGGCAATATATTAGGGTATTATCTCCTCCGTTGAGACCTGATTCTTGTGAATGTTCTCCTCATCCTCTTGCGGTTGGTCTGTTATGGTACTTGGTGGTTATAGTTAAACTGACGGTGTTCCGAGCTCTGCCATGTGGGCTGCAGGATGTTTAAGTATCATATATATTTTCAGTAATTGGTGCAAGAGCTGAGTACGCTGAAAACAACAATAGTTACACTTTTTGCCACTAGGTGAAAATATGGCGCTGTAAGCAGTCAGAATGTAAAATGTTTTATGTTTTGAAACGATTGTCGCTTGGCGACACATATCGATTTCTTTTGTGATATGACTATTGGTGTAAAGGATTAAGATGGTTGAAGTTTTCCACACGGAACGCAATGGCTGTTGAGAAGAAAGACAACGCACTGCTGGTAAAGTCGTTTTATCAGAACTGCAGCAATAGCGCCGCTGCGTTGCGGGTATATCGCCAACAGATGCAGCTGTGACGCGTCAATAAATGGGATAAAAATGTGATCAAGAAATTTGAAGTAACGTGTAAATTAGGTGGTGTAGCAACGAGATGGAGGCGGCCCATTGCCATGGCAGTTGTTGATGGAGTTTCTGTAGATATAACCGATTGTGACGGAACGTGCCTCAAATTCTGCAGTCGCTGCTTGAGTCATTCCATTGGGAAATATCTCTGCTGGTCAACAGTTCAAAAGATTTCACGGCGCATTTACAACGGTACCCCTACAAGATTCAGAACGTGTGCCAAATGAAGTCCCAAGATAGGTTACAACGCCGTGACTTCGCCCTTCGTTTTTCGGCACATATGGACAGGGAATATTCTTCGGACGGTCGAGACACATTTTACTCCACACGGTGCCGTGGATGCACAGAATTATCGCAATGGGGTTCTACTACGGCACCTGTTGTGCAGGAACAAACACTGCACTCAGTTTATGTAACTGTGTGGTGTGGTTTTACGACCTCCTTCTTTCTCGGTCGTTTTTATTCGAGAAGTTGACCCCTCGCGAGCCTGTTAGGTGTACAGTGATATCTGCACTTTACAAGGAGTCCCTTGTGCAAAACGTGATTCCAGCTTTGCAAAAACGCAACTGTGTCTACACCATTGTTTTCATGCAAGATGGGACGACACCACATGTCGCTTGCCAGGTGAAAGAGTTGCTTCAAGAAACCGTCGGTAGCGACTTCATCATATCTAGGCCTTGCAGACCCCACGACCTAAACCCATGTGGTTTCTGGCTGTGGGGATATCTGAAAGATCTTGTCTATCAGGGATGCATACGGACTCTACCTGATCAGAAGCATACCGTACGAAGACATACCGCTCTGATTACACTAGATGTGCTGCAAGCCACTGTCGACCACGCCGTGTTATGTTTTTGTGTTGTAACTTGTGACCATACCCCCTAGTAAACGTACCATAACCACCGGTATCATGTGTTTGATGGTTCCTCGCCTTTTCCTGCACCCATATCACATTCTCACATTCCTTCCGCGCCATATTTTCACCTTGTGGCATAAAGTTGAATTATTATATTTTTCAGTATACTCCGTGAGGGCATCGATTACTGAACATAGGACAACCAACCATGTTCAGTGTTCTGTCATGTACACAGCCTGCATGCAGCACTCGGCACTCCGTCAGTTTAATTATAACCACCCAGCATATTGTTTTGTACACTCTTACAGTAAAGATGAAGACATTCTAAGAGGCAGAGGATTTTATCATATGTTATAGCTTGCTAAGTAGAAAGTTGATACTATATAAGGGGCAACCAAATGAAAATGAGACAGGTGGGAAAAAGTAATTAAACTGTTTATTATTCCAAAATTAATCACCATAATTGTTAATAGGCTTATCACACTGTGAGACAAGACGGTTAATCCGCCATGAAAAAATGTTAGCGCTTGCCTACGGAACCATGATTGTACCCAGGCGTGCACTTTTTTGTTCTAAGCAAATCGACGACTAGGAATATCTTTCTCTATGGAGGATGTGTAAGACCTACCTACATGTTGCCAAGGTCGTATCGATGACAGTGCAGAGCTTTCTCTGGGAAGCCTTCACACACACTCCCTTCGGTGCCGATATCTCCCCATGCGGTTTCCATGTTTTTGGGGCCCTGAAGAAAGACATTCGTGACCGAAGACTTTCTTCGGATGAAGAGATGCCCGCCTGGGTACAATCAGGGCTCCGTAGGCAACTGCAAACATTTCTCCGTGAAGGCAATGACCGTCTTGCCTCACAGTGGGATAAATGTTTAAACAGTCGCAGGGATCACTTTTGGAAAAATAAACAATTTACATACTTTTTTTCAGTCTGTCTCACTTTCATTTGACTGCTCCTTATAAACTGAGCGCTGGATTATCTGCTTACCATCGTCTTCTGCCCGTACTCAGATTTGCTGAGTTTATGTAATAAATACATTCAAAACATGAATTTACACAAAAACAGCGTCCCCCCCCCCCCCCCCACACACACACAAGACACTTTCTGGGCCACGGCGCCGTTAATGAAGCGAACTCATTTTCTAGTCCTGTAACTCCGGGAGAGAGCCTGTCGTCTTATGCGCATAATAGATGTACGCAAAGATGGTGTTTCTGAAGAGGGTTTTAGAAGGAAAACGAGGAGCAGCTTGCTGATAACAAGCATCAGCTTTCCATGGCCGGTAGTTAGCAAGTTCATAGCACTGTTTCTTGTACATCATTCCCTGTGTCCGGAGTTTCGTTCTCAACTGCGGCAGATACTCGTATATTAAGACGTTTTTCCACGATCTTTCTGAGCTGTAGCATCAGGCATGCCCGTCTGTAACATACACAAATCACGCGTATTACATCATTTATGTGAAACATGGAATATCTTCGACCTAGTAGTTATGTTAAAGGTATGGGATGGAACTTCGACGAACCAGTAATAAAATCACTCTTAAGAAATGTCTGATTCATCGGAAAAGGCAAGAATTCTGCACACTTCACTTGTCACAGGCTTACATGGATTTAGGTGTGTTTTTCCTGGTCTTTCGAGTGATAATCATCGTAACAAGCCCAAATTACTGTTTGTTTTCCCCACATGAAAAAGGGAAACAATGCAAGGCGAGAAAATTGCGGAACGAGCATGATGTCGAAATATCAACATTTCTAAAGATGTAAATGATGTCGACTTTGCTCTGAAGGTTTTAAGACTCTTTTATGTATCATCCAGTGCAAATACAGTGTCAATGTGGCTGATTTTTACTCGAAGCCAGAAAAGCAGTGCAAGGAGATCACGGGCAGAAAGACAGCGAGAAGCTCCGTCTTAAAATAACACTTTACTGTCGTCGTTATGCTATTCATATTTAAATTTTACGTGGTTTTCTTCGAAAGGTGAATGCCTGCACAATTCCTCTGAATACCCCGCGGACGATTTCCTTTCCCATAGTCGGCCATATTTGCCTCTCCTTCCTAATGAAACCAACATCGAAGGGGAATTGAACTCTAATCGTGCTTTGATTCTACATTAAAACAGAGTGATATGTACCTGTTAGAGCTATTATTGGGAGAAAGCGCAACAGACGAGACGGCAACAGAAACTTGCATATAGGCCTTGTGTGGGCAGGATCGAAATCGCCTGATCGCTGCATACGTACTACACGAACGCCTGAAATACAAGCGAATGTCACCTAAAAAAATGGTTCAAATGGCTCTGAGCACTTTGGGACTTAACATCTGAGGTCATCAGTCCCATAGAAGTTAGAACTACGTAAACCTAACTAACTAAAGAACATCACACACACCCATGCCCGAGGCAGGATTAGAACCTGCGACCGTAGTGGTCGCGTGGTTCCAGACTGAAGCGCATGAACCGCTCGGCCACAGCGGCCGGCGAATGTGACCTACTTGAGGGACTACGAAACGTGCCCATAGCAGATCGCCGTGCCATGTTGTTCTTCTAAAGGTAGAGTCCCAACGTACTTACTGTTTATCAGATCCATCCCATTGGACTGCATCGTCTACGATCTACTGTAATCTGTGAACCCGCACTATTTCACTTAACATCAACGACTTCGAACAATGTGTCCCTGACACCAGCGTGGTGGTCTGACAAGATTCAGATATCATCAGTCGACTTCGGTGGTCAACGTCTAGACGTTCCACGCAAGTATTGTCGCCCTTAATTGACATTTTGAGCATCTCCTGTAACGTTGAGTCTGAACATCTTGAAGCGCTGTAACGCGTTAACTCTGTAACAACGTCTTGTAGGACTTGTTCCATTGGAATATTTTGTCTTCTATTAATAGTAGGAAACAACATTCAATGGTTTTCGTAACTGTTGAGAAACTAGCTGTGTACACTGATCAAGAATGTCCTGCATAAAGCAAGTACAAGTTAAATGATACAACGAAACAGCCCTGGTAAACGAAATCACCAGCATGACGAGGGACGATACTAACGTAAGCCATACAAAATACCATCACTATCGACACCAGCAACTATCGAGACTTTGGTGAGCAACAATTAATCAATAGCGCATGCACCACCAATAGGCCCAGTCGATGAACATAATGTATTTGCAATGCAACTTGAAAACACCACCTTGCGTGAAGAAACATGGACAACAATTTTCGTATGTTTTGCTATAGCAATGTGTGATTCCGTGCTACTTTTTCCTATTAGTAATTCCGTACCTCAAAGTAGACACTTCTGGATCGTCTGCCGTCTGTACAGTGTTAAACATAAAAGTTTGGGAAATCCTTTGGAGGTCGAGATCAAAATGTTGATAATACTACAACTGGATCGTCAAAACATGTTGTTTGTAATGTCCATTTGTGTTACTAAGTGCAAACCAAGCCGAACCTACCCACAAATGGAAAAATCGTCCTAAAATCGTACACCTCTCTGCAAACCGTAAGAACGTGATAAATAAAGTAATCAAATATATTAGCTACTAGGTGGGAATGAACGTAAGTCCGGCAGCGTGACGCCAGAGGACTCGCGGTGGAATATAGAAAGTTGGGTGTCACATGACGTGTGGCGCCAAATGGGGCTGGCCTCGCAACAAGAGGCAGTTGAAGGAACTGGAAAAGGTAGGGGGTGTCAATCAGTGGGCAGCTACTATAGACTGTGGTGGTATTCTTCACTACAACATGGCCCGGATGCAACGTCTGGATGACTTCACAAGGGGAAGAATCGTCGAGAAATTAGAAGAAGGACGAAGTATGTCGAGTGTAACCCAGGAGTTTGGTATTGGCCACAGCACTGTTCCAGTTGCACGGGGACAGTTCCGAACCACAAGGCATTACTGCCCGAAGGAGACGATGTGATCAACCATGGTCAACCACAGCTGCAGGTGACAGCTACATTGTGCAGTAGACAAGAAGCGACCCACGTTGAACAGCGGGTGCAATTGCAGCCACATTTAACAGGGCAGCAAGGCACACACCATGTCACATTCGACTTTTTGTTCACAACTGGGAAACCTCCGACGGGGCACACAGTGGCATGGCGAAGCATGATTGCACGAAGACCAGAACTTCGTGCTCCGTTGACACATGCACATCAGCGGCACCGCTTGCAATGCTGCCAAGAGCATATGGGATGGAGACACGAGGAGTGGAGTCGTACTCTCTTCTCGGATGAGAGCAGATCAGTCTGGGTAGCGACTGAGGACTGGGTGGTCCAAGCATTACGGTGTGGGGAGGCTTAATGTTCCTTGGGCGTACCGGTCTCCAAATCTTTCAACTCAGCGGTCAATGTTATTTTGACACTGCACTACTTCCCCATGTGTATCTTTTCAGGGATGAATTAGGTCCTGACTTCATTTTCATGGACAACGTGCGCGGCCGCATCGAGCAATGCAAGTAGAGGAGATCTCGAGACGAGAAGATACTCGGCGAAAGGTCTGCCCCCCCCCCCCCCCCCCCTGCCTCACGACTTAGATTCTATCGAGAGGTATTGCAGCACGTCCACACGCACCATCGACCATCCAGCTGGTATCAACTGCGCTTGTTGAGGAACGGACTGCCCTACCACAACAACTCCTTACCGACCTTGTGGACAACATGATGGACATTGCTGAGCATGCATTGCTGTCCGTCGTGAGGACAACTATATTACGCATTATTTCCCTCTTCTTGTAATGTCCAGTGGACCATTGTAAGTCGCAGTGGCTTCAGAATAATTATTGTCTTGGAATAAACGTACAATTTCTGTTAATCTCATTGCGTATTTCATTCAATTAGCTTCTGAACTGTACTGGACTGTGTATGGTACAAGTTTCAACGACTATGTTACTTGGCAGTGACTAATCCATGCGGAAGCTAGTTTCCTATTACGTTTTAGACACACAGATATTTGTGTTGGCATGCAGTCCATTTTCTGGGGAGATAGACACCTATCATAGGATATGATAGACCATTTAGTGGCGGGAAATCTATCTTTTCTTTTGCTTCATCAGTCTTCTGACTGGTTTGATGCGGCCCGCCACGATTCCTCTCTTATTCGAACCTCTTCATCTCAGAGTAGCACTTGCAACGAACGTCCTCACTTATTTACTGGATGTATTCCAATCGCTGTCTTCCTCTACAATTTTTACGCTCTATGTTCCCTCTAGTACCACGGAAGTTATTCCCTGATGTCTTAACAGATATCCAATCATCCTATCCCTTCTTCTTGCCAGTGTTTTCCACACATCCGTTCCATCTCCAGTTCAGCACAGAACCTCCTCATTCCTTGCTTTATCAGTCCACCTAATTTTCAATATTCGTCTGTAGCACCATATTTCAAATGCTTCGATGCTCTTCTGTCACAGTTTTCCCATAATCCACGTTCACTACCATACAAAGCTGTGCTCCAAACGTACATTATGAGAAATGTCTTTCCCAGATTAAGGGCAATGTTTAATACTAGTAGACCTGTCTTGGCCACGAAAGCCCTTTTTGGCATGCTAATTTGCTTTTGATGTCCTCCTTGCTTCGTCCGCCATAGATTATTTTGTTGCCTAGGTAGCAGAATTCCTTAACTTCATCTACTTCATCTACTTAGTGACCATCAATCCTGATGTTAAGTTTATCGCAGTTCTCATTTCTGCTACTTCTTATTACTTTCGTCTTTCGTGGATTTACTCTCAGTCCACATTTTGTGCTCATTAGACTATTAATTCCAACCAGCACATCCTGTTATTCTTCTTCGTTGTCACTGAAGATAGCAATCTCATTGGTGACTCTTATCATTGATATCCTCTCATCTTGAACTTAGCTCCACTCTTGAACCTTTCTTTTATTTCCATCATTGCTTCTTCCATGTGTAGACTGAACAGTATGGGCGAAATACTGCGTCCGTGTCCTACACCCTTTATATTCTGAGCATTTCGTTCTTGGTCTTCCACTTTTTATACGGCTTCTTGGTTCTTGTACATGCTGTATATTACCCGTCTCTCCCTACCCCTCATCCCTATCTTCCTCAGAATTTCGAACATATTGCACCATTTGACACTGTCGAACGCTTTTTCCAGGTCGACAAATCTTACGACCGTGCCTTGATTTATCTTAATCTTCCTTCCATTATCATCCCCAACGTCAGAACTGCCTGTCTTGTGCTTTTACCTTTCTTAAATCCAAACTGATCGTCGTCTCAGACATCCTCAGTTTTCATTTCCATTCTTCGGTAAATTATTCTTGCCAGTAGCTTGGATACATGAGATGTTAAGTTGTTTGTGTGATAATTCTCGAATTTGTCAGCTCTAGCAATCTTCGGAATTGTGTGGATGATATTTTTCCGGAAGTCAAATGGTATATCGCCAGTCTCATATATTACACATACCAAAGTGAATAGTAATTTGTTGTCACGTCCCCCAATAATTTTAGAATTTCTGACGGAATGTTATCTATCCCTTATGCCTCTTTTAAATTCTGATTGTAGTAGTGGATCCCCTCTCTTTCCTAAATCAACTCCTGTTTTTTCTTCTATCACATCAGACAAGTCTCCCCCTTTAGAGACCTTCAATGTAATCTTTCCACCTGTCCGCTTTCCCCTCTGCATTTAATACTGGAATTACCAATCCACTCTTAATATTACCTCCCTTGCTTTTAATTTCACATAAAGTTGTTTTTACTTTTCTTTATGCTGAGTAAGTCCTTCCAATAATCATTTCTTTTTCGGTTTTTCTCATACTTTCCATCCAGCCATTTCGCCTTAGCTTCCATGCACTTCCTATTTATTTCATTCCTAAGCAACTTATGCATCTATGTTCCTGAATGTCCCTGAACATTTTTGTATTTCATTATATCATCGATCAATTGAAGTATTTCTTCTCGTACACACGGTTCCTTCGCAATTACCTTCTTTGTGCCTATGTTGCTTTTTCCAAGTTATGCGATTTCCCTTTTTAGAAATGTCCATTTCGTTCCAACTGAACTGCCTATTAAGCTATTTCTTATCGCAGTATCTATAGCCTCAGAAACTTCAATCGTATCTATTCATTCCTTAGCACTTCGGTATCCCTGCTCTTTGCATATTTGTTCTTCCTGACTAGTCTATTAAACTCCGGCCTACTCTTCATCACACTTAAATTGTGATCTATGTCTATATATAGTCCTGGATACGCCGTACAATGAAGTCTCTGATTTCGGAATCTCTGCCTGACCATGATGTAATCTAGCTGAAATGTTACCGCATCATCCGGCCTTCTCCAAGTATACCTCCTTCTCCTGTGATTATTCTTGAACAGAGTACTCGCAACTACTACTGAAATTCATTTAGAACTCAGTTCGTCTTTCTCACCTCTCATCCCTAGTACCAAGCTCATACTCTCCCCCTAACCCTTTCGTCTGCTTCTTTCCTTACAGCCGCATCCCGGTCCCCCATGACTATTAGTTTTTCATATCCCTTTACGTACTGAATTACTCGTTCAATATCCTTATATGTTTCCTCTACCTCTTCATCTTCGGCTTGCGACGTCGGCATTTATACCTCAACTACAGTTGTAGGTGTTGGTTTGCTGTCGATTCCGAAAAGAACAACCCTATCATTGAACTGTTCACAGTAACACACTCTCTGCCCTACCTTCCTATTCATAACGAATCCTACTCTCGTTATATCGTTTTCTGCTGCTGTTGATAATACCCTATACTCTCTGGCCACAAATTTTGTCTTCTTTCCATTTCAGTTCACTGATCCCCACTATATCTAGATTGAGCCCTTGCATTTCCATTTTCAGATATTCTATCTTCTCTACCAAGTTCTAACATACCACACCTCGACTCGTAGAACGTTGCCCTTTTGCTGGTTTATCAATCTTTCTCATGGTCACCTCCCCCTTGGCAGTCCCCACCCGGAGATCCGAATGGGGCACTAGTCCACAATCTTTTGCCACTGGAGAGATCATCATGACACTTTTTCAGTTCCAGGCCACATGTCATGTGGATACACATTATGTATCTATCATAGACCAACGATACCTGCCTCTTTTTCATAAACTGAATTTGTTTATTGTTTTTTTATGTAGCATTTTCCGTAGTTTGTGGATCCGCTGTGGAGATGCAGAAATGGGACGAGCATTCTCTGATATGTTTGTGAAGAGAATACAGCGAAGATTGTCATTTATCGGATGATGTTTCTTTTATGGTAATAGACTTCATCTTCATCGTTATCTGCTTCATTCTGGATATCCTGTCGCTATCGTAAAAGCTCTTTGAGAAGTAGCCACAAAAAGGGTTAAAATGCAAGTGCGGTAGTCGTTGACGGCAGAGAATGAAAATTTCTTTACTCAGTGCGAAGAGAGGCTAGAATATGAAGGTAATTTAAATTCCCCGCCATGTTGTCGTTAAGAGAGACTATCGCTATGACACAGCAGGAAATGGCCGTTATGGAAGCCCTGCGAAATTTCACAGCAAGAGCTCTTTGTCGGACTGCGGGGGAAGCAGGAGACACCATTATGTAAGGGAAGGGCGTAAGTGGAACGGCGCATCGATAGCACGCTACCCGCTATAAAAAGCTCCCAACTGGGGCGCCGGCGGGGGCCAGGGAGAGCTTCCCCGTCGCAGATCACCGGCGGCACAAATTAAGCACATTCGCCAGAACGGCTAGTGCTCTCCACGTCGTAAAGCAGTACGTTCACCTGTGTGGAACTGCCCTCCTAATCCTCCTGTTCTGCCATCTAGTGGCCTTATACGAAGCAGTACTTCGTCGACGTTCTCTCCTGATTACGACGTCCATTAGAGGAAGATGTAGGACCATTTTCAATTTTGTTATGCTATACGGGACTGGAAAGTGAGTTTCAATTTTTTTTATTGATAGCCACAATGTTTCTCAATATAATCTTTATTTTGTACAATATACTTCGAAGTTTTTCATATTCAAGGTTTCTACAAAATCTGCAAGTCATCGATAGATATGCCAAACAAATTTTATTTAGCAGATGTCGACATCCTGCTGAATCAAAAGGATTTCGAAGGTCGAGAAACACCGAATTCAGTTTTGTCCATACTGTGTCAATAATGAAAGTTGATCATAATGAAAGTTGATCACGACATTCACCAGCTGTTGCCAGTACTTTTGGACCTGACGCTTCCTTTGGCGTAGATTTGGAAATCATCGTCTCCCTTCGCCCCCCCCCCCCCCCCACCCACTACCACCACCACCACCCGCCACCCTTTTACACTGCTCTCCACTTCTCTTTTTTTACAAACTTTGATTAACTTTACAGCTTTGATACTGTGTCTCTGTAGTTAAAAATTTTAGTTTGTATTTTTTACACATCCTGTTATCGAATGAAGCTGAAATTTTGTCTGAATGTATGATATGTTACTGCAATATTATATTTATATACCACAAATTTAACGCAGTGACTCCAACAGTGGGAATAACTTCTAAGATTTATCGTCGATTATACAAAAATTGTTTCAGTCTTATGCCCCAGTCATCCTCAATTGCGTTAAACATTACATCGATACTTTCAGGTTAGATCCGTCTAGGTGCAACTGATTAAAATAAATTCTGTCACGGTTTTATTCAGTTACATATAGCTACATTTGTTCTGAAAGTCATCAAAATTGTTATGTGAGTGTTTCCAGAAACTTCTGAACATTTCGAGAAAATGTTTTTATCTTAAAAATTCTGAACTGGAACTTACCTTTTTACAATTTCTGTTTTATTAATGCCCTTGCTCCTTTAAAATGGACTTATGCATAAAAAGATTATGATTCAGGGAAGAAGTAAAAGGAATACTAAGACTCGATTTCATAGAAATAACCAGAATATATATCAGAAAGAAATGAAGCTGAACTGTTTCAAATAATTTTATTCTGTTATGAAACCATGTACAAAATCTAATGCGATGGATACTTCTCTTTTATTCAGAACAGAGTTTAGCAAACTGTCATGAGATAGTCCAGAGTAGTATATTTTTATGTAGCAGCAAGTTTAAAAAACGAGCCCATGTATCAAACGTTGATAGGAATAAGCATAGTAAAAAGGTGTTTTAAATACATTTTGTCAGAGCAAGAACGCCGATTGTGATTCTCCATTATATTAACGCGTTGAACCCCCGCCACCCCCATCCCCACCACGACCAGCTTGAGATCTTCCCGCTTTCCCTCCTCTGGAAGAGAATTAAAGATCACTCCATTTAATATTCAATGTAGTGAGATACCAAATCAGTTGAGTATAGCGCAAAAGGCCGAAGCTCTTACACAAAACATTATTTGATGTGAGAATTTGGTCACGTATGTAATTTAAAAAAAAATGAACAGGAAACATCGTATTTCACAATGCAACGAGATTTCTCATAAAGCGAAAATAAAATTATTTGCAGAGTGAATGCAAGAATTTTCCGAGGGATCCTGAAAGAAAATGAAGTATTCTAACGTCTGATTTCTCCGTACATTTATTTGTTAGAGAAATTTGTTACAAACAATGTATTTATTTTTGCAACGTCAAGTCTATTTCACAAAATTAATACTAGAAATTCGAACTACCAAGACTTAACGGTAGTTACTTTAGTCCTGAAAGACGTACGTTACAAACGAACACAAAATTTTTATAACTTGTCTGTAACTGTAAAACGTCTTTAGCTGGTAACAGAGTACGAAGCCTGAAAGAGTTCATTGATAGGTAGCTCCTTCTACGTCGCCGAAGCATTTCTTACAGAAATAGTTCATGCTACTACTAATATTATGCACTGAGAGTTATACGTAACATTTAACTCCTGCACGTAAGGAGAGTAATATGACGAGTAATCAAAGTACTGTGCTTACCAATAACTGATAACAATTAAACTGACGCAAAAATAATCGGAACACCAACAAGGAGTTAAGCGACATAAACAAAAGTTGGTAGGCGTGTTTCTATATCTGAAATACGCTATCTATGCATATTTCGCGCCACTCACATAAGAGTCGCGCTAGTAGTGCCATTATGAGGACGCAAATAACAGCCGTGAGCGTTAATTACCTTTGAGATAGGACTTATTCAGTTGATGTTAGTCACGAGACTTTAAGGCGGCAAAGACGCCATTATCAACACCTTACTGAAGTTGAATGGGCTCACGTAACAGTGAGGAGGAGGAGGAGATTACTGTTTAACGTCCCGTCGACAACGAGGTCATTAGAGACGGAGCGCAAGCTCGGGGTAAGGGAAGGATGGGGAAGGAAATCGGCCGTGCCCTTTCAAAGGAACCATCCCGGCATTTGCCTGAAGCGATTTAGGGAAATCACGGAAAACCTAAATCAGGATGGCCGGAGACGGGATTGAACCGTCGTCCTCCCGAATGCGAGTCCAGTGTGCTAACCACTGCGCCACCTCGCTCGGTACGTAACAGGGCTACGAGGAGCTGGATGTTCCTTCTGTGATATTGCAGCAAGACTTGGCAGTAATTTAGCCATTATATACGATTGCTGGCAGCGATGCTCACGAGAACAAACGCACGCAGGAAGTCTGGACTCGGGGCGACCACGTGGCACTACAGAGTGCGAAGACCATCGTGTTCGGCGTACGACCCCGGTGCATCGTGCTGCATCTGCAGCAGGAATTTGAGCACAGTGACACAATGAACTGTCACAAAACAGCTCCGAGCCAGACGCCCTGTAGCGTGCATTCCATTGACCTAAAACCACCACCATATTCGACTTCGGTAGTGTCAAGCGAGAGCTCACTGGAGGCAAGGGTGGAGGTCTGTTGTGTTTTCCGGTGAAAGGTGGTTCTGCCTCAGTGCCAGTGATGGCAGTGTGTTGGTTACAAGGAGGCCAGAAACCAACCTGTCTGCGTGCTATTCACACTGGACCTACAACTGGAATTATGGTCTGGATGCAGGAGCACTCTCGTGGTTATCCCACGCACCCTTATAGCAAATTTGTACATCGATCTGGTGATTCGACCCGTTGTGCTGCCATTCACGAACAGTATTCTAGGAGGTGTTGTTGAACGGGATAACGCTCGCCCACATACCACTGTTGCAACACAACACGCTTTACAGAGTGTCGACGTGTTGCCTGGCCTGTCGATCACCAGATCTGACCCAATCGAACACATACGGGACATCATCGGACGAAAACTTCAGGCTCATCTACAAACCGCATTAAACGTCGCTTTATTGACCGTCCAAGTGGCACCAGGGTGAAACTCGATCCCACAAACTGACATCCGGCAACTGTACGATACGATGCACACATGTTTGCATGCTTGCATTCAACATTCTGGCGGTTACGCATGTTATTTATGTACCAGCCTTTCACATCTGCAATAGCTTTTCTCGCGCTTAAGTTAACCTGTGATCTTGCTGTGTTAATCAGTGAAATAGCTTACATAGGCAAATATATTCCCGAAATTTTGTTACTCTACATTAATTATTTTTTGGTATTGCGATTTTTTTCCATCAGTGCATTTAAAGTACTTTAGTATTTAGATATTCATGGCAAATAAAAGTGGGCTGTAATTGTTTCACTTGCTCCACATCCTTCAGTAGCAATTCACATAAAATCTATGGAAATATGACTCCATCTGAGCATTTTAATTCTTCTGTAAGAATGTATTCTGCATTATATCTTTATAAAACGTTCTATGTCCACGTTGCGCTCCTCACAATGGCTCTATAGCTCGGTCAACATTCCCCTTGCACATACACGTGTCAACAACTTAAAAAGTAATGTGATTTCTTTGTTGTGACGACACGCTAGCAGTAGAACTTTCTATATTAGCGGAATGAATTTCATACTCATAAAGCAAATGAGCTTTGTATGGATTTGAAGCTCTCACTAGACACTGAATAGTGACCAAAGCCATGAGATAGGCGCCTCTTATTCTTGCTTTGTAACCGTTTTCGTAGACTCATCTTCATTTGGGTTTTGGATCAAAATTCATGTTACGCGGTAAAACATGCTCAGTCTCACTACCGGCAGTGTTGAAACACTGGAACCACAAGTTTTCGATTGTAAGGCACGAACCGTCCTACGCAATGTCACTAAGTTTGAGGGCAGATGGGAGACGCTGGTCATGTTCACGTATAGTGCACTCATTTTCCCTAGAGACATAGCCCGACAATAGAACTGTGAAATCCGTTTATGAATGACCGAAGTACGAATATCTTCCATACCTTCTTATTTACTGTTGGCGGTGTGAGGAATTATTTCTTGCGAACACCTGACTGAATTATGCTCCAGTCGTTTTAAAATTGCAATGTATGCTCTGTAAGAGCATCAAGCGATCATAACATGTTGTCAAAAAAGTATTTTCTGAAAAAATGTTATAGAGTCTGGAAAACGAATTTTTTCTTGGCGTACTATTTTGTGAGAACAGCCTCATATAGTACCCGCATATACGCTTCACTCGTTTGGAACTGAACATTTTTTTTTGCGACTGTTATTTCTTCTTCCTCGTTGTAGCACAGTCCGCGACTTCTCGCAGCTTCTGCTCTGCTGATCGCAACGACAGCATTGGCAAATAGCTTTCAATAGGAGGTGAAGGCCTTCTCGAAGCGGTAATAATTCTGACAGCCCATCTTCTAAAGTAGACGGTTGTGATGCTGGCCTCTGAATCTTCAGCGATCATATTCGCTACTTGCATCCTCTTAGAACACGTAATTCCGTCTGCAGAGCTTCCAAGCGAATTCGCCAAATGGGTTCGTCAGAAACAGAGAACTGCACCGTGAAGGAACTTCGAACATGACAGCTTGTTTGACGTTTTATTTTATGTCTAGGTCATTTGGTCAGCAATTATCAAAGTTTTACCTTTGAATTTTTGCTCATCTCTGCAGAGAGAGTGAATGAGAATGAAGACTGTCACTTGTAAGCAGCTGATTCTGGTAGAATAATATTCATTTCTGTCAGATTACAGTAACTGTTGTTAAGATGGTGCACAATACTCCATGTGCAATAGTGGACCACTTTTAATTATAGTATTTATTTCTCTTAGATTGCGGAAATTTTTGTTGAGGTGGTGCACAGTGCTGCAATAGCGAACCTTTTCTAATTATAATTTGATCAGCATTTCTATGTTTCTGAAAGTATATTCAGACAACACCATCAGTTCTTAACATATTTTATTATACCACACTACGCATATCAGGCCCTGGGGGTTCATCTTCAAGTGTATCTAGGGTATTATTATTTCCAGTTACAAAACACATTTTTATTCTCTGGTAATCCAATATTACACATCGGATTTAATTTTAATTCATTGTTTGTGTCTATCTGTCCATAAATTTTATTTAATACCTGTTCTTCTTATTAATTCCTTGTATTCTTATGGCCGGTGATATCCCTCATTTCTTCCTTTCTGGTGGTTCCCATTCCATGATTTAGCTAATTACATCAACTTTCTTGCTCCTAATCCAGATGATGCTTCAGCACAGTGAATTGGACATAACCTAAGTAGTGCATTCTTGGATGTTAAGCTGTTATTTAATACTGATTGTTTGTCACAAATAACTTATTGGGCGCAGCCGACTAAAATTAAAACACCTGCCACGTCGAATGTAAGAGGCCTCATAACCGGGTCAGACGCTATTGTTTCGGGGGCTACTTGCTGACAAAAAAAAGGAACTGCCGTTACGACATTGGGCAGTTACCACATCGCCAGGCGCAGCTGAGGGACAACAGTTGAAGTATCACCAATTCAGCAAGAAGACAGAACCAATGCAGCGATGGTGGCACATGTTACTTCACATCCGAGCCACAGACTTCGTCACGTAGTTGGTTAATCAAATTTCGCTAAGCAGCAATAAATAAATTCATTGCTATTGTATTATCCTAAATTTTATGTATGGAGGAACAGGGCTAGCGAAGTCTGGAGTTTCAGCCTGTAAAATTTCCCGTTGCTGCAACGTGGTGAGAGAGGCCAGTTGCAGGCTTCAGACGTTTTTCTGGTCGAGTGGCGGATATTCGAAAGGTTTCCCCGAACGACGGTGTAGTCACGTGAAAAGGCCTGTTGAGTAACGGTGATCACAGGCAAGAGTAGTGCAAAGCGCCTCTTCAGAGCTGTGCGAACTACGAAAGTTCCGCGGACGAGGGTGGGGGGTAGCCAGAAATGCCAACGGACTTTCCTACACAGACAATGAGCCACAGTCATATTACCTTACACAGCGCGGGAAACGAGCTGCGTTTCGCGCCCAGACAAATTTTCAGCCAGTCGAGGGGAGAGCCCGTCCAAGTGCCGAGTTCTGGTCAGTTTACGGAATTACAGCAAGCGCTTTTTGAGAAAATTCTGTGCACTTCCCCTGCGGTTTGAAGGCACGGAGAAATTCCCAGTTGTCATGGTGACAAAACTCGCAAACCGCCCCGTCCAAGCGGGCGTGGGACATAGAACACTGCACTCGGTGCTCAGGACTGTGGGGCGTCGGTTCGTCGCAGAGATCTCAAGAGATCTCGTGCCCCAGCCTGGCGCTTCTGTTGCTGTTTCTTGCGTAAGTGTCGTGTTTAGCATTTGCACTGCTTCTCCTCTGTGCAGCTCAGAATTTGCGAGTTTGTTACCAACGCGAATTTTCTTTCTGTAGTAAATTTTTGTTATGGGATCGTGAGTCGATCTTCTCCAGGGTTATTGCATTTCCGAGATTTTTGAGCAGCAGTCTTCCACATAGCATTCGGGTGTTTTCTGCTTTTATACAGTGCCTTCAGAACTGATTGAAATTTTGTGTTACTATTTATTCTACATCTACATGGATACTCTGCAAATCACACTTAAGTGTCTCGCAGAGTGTTCATCCAACCACCTTCATAATAATTCTCTATTATCCCAATCTCGTATAGTGCGCAGAAAAAACGAACACCTATAATTTTCCGTGTGAGCTCTGATTTCCCTTATTTTATTACGATGACCGTTTCTCCCTATGTACGCAGATGTCAACAAAATATTTTCGGATTCGGAGGAGAAAGTTGGTGAGAGGAATTTTGTGAGAAGATTCCGTAGCAACGATAAACGCCTTTCTTTTAATGATGTCCAGTGCAAATCCCGTATAATTTTAGCGACACTATCTTCCATATTTCGAGATAATACAAAACGTGCTGCCCTTCTTTGAACTTTCTCGATGTACTCCTTCAATCCCATCTGGTAAGGATCCCACACCGCGCACCTGTATTCTAAAAGAGGACGGACGAGCGTAGTGTTGGTAGTCTCTTTAGTAGATCTGTTACATTTTCCAAGTGTCCTGTCAATAAAACGCATCTTTACTTAGCCTTTCCCACAGCATTTTCTATGTGTTCCTTCCAATTTAAGTTGTTCGTAATTGTATTTCCTAGGTACTCGTATTTAGTCGAACTTACGAGCTTTAGATTTGACTGATTTATCGTGTAAACGAAGTTTAAAGATTTCCTTTTAGCACTCATGTGGATGACCTCACACCTTTCGTTATTTAGGACCAACTGTCAATTTTCGCACCATAAAGATACCTTTTCTAAACCGTTGTGCAATTTGTTTTGATCTTCTGATGACTTCGATAAGCGACAGCGTCATCTGCAAACAATCTAAAATGGCTGCTGAGATTGCCTCCTAAATCGTCTATATAGATGAGAAACAGCAAATGGTCTATAACTACCTTCGGGAACAACAAAAATCATTTCTGTTTTACTCCATGACTTTCCGTCAATTACTACGAACTGTGACCTCTCTGACAGGAAATCACGAATCCTGTCGTATAACTGAGACGATAATCCAAACGCACGCAATTTGATTACAAGTCCCTTGTGAGATACAGTTTGAAAAGCCTTCTGGAAATCTAGAAATACGGAATCAGTTCGAAATCCGTTGTCGATAGCATTCAAGACTTCGTGTAGGTAAAGACCTAGTTGTCTTTCACAAGAACGATCTTTTCTAAGTCCATGTTGTCTGTGTGCCAATAGAGGTAATTCATGATGCTCGAACACAATGTATGTTCCAGAATCCTGCTGCATATCGACGTTAATGATATGGACATGTAATTTAGTGGGTTACTTCTACTACCTTTCTTGAATATTGGGGTGACCCATGCAAGTTTCCAATCTTTGGGTACGGAACTTTCGTCGAGCGGACGGTTGTATATGATTGTTAACTACAGAGCTATTGTATCAGCATAGTCTCAAAAGAACATAACTGGTATAGAATCTGGACCGGTAGACTTTTACGTTACTCATGTTTGAATTATGGAATATTTACCTCGTCTTCTTTGGTGAAGGTATTTCGGAAGGCTATATTTAGTAACTCTGCTTTTGAAGTACTGTCGTCGATAGTATTTCCATTGCTATCGCGCAAAGAAAGCATTGATTGTGTCTTGCCGCTAGCATATTTCACTTACGACCAGAAACTCTTTGGATTTTCTACCAGCTAATTTCATTAACTTTTATCCTCAATAAAAAGAATTGTAACTGTAGTTTTCCTTGATCACACAAGCATTTTTGCAGTTCAGTAAATGAATAATTTTAACGGCGTCAGTATCATCTTTTTTGTCCTACAACTGCCAGATTGGGCGCCTCTTTAATCTTAATAATAGGGCGTTTTACTCCTGTACTAAGTCTCGTCAGTCTCGAGTGGTCATTTATGTTTACACGTCAGCGCCGAAACTTCATGTGTTGTGAGCTGTATGCCGTGCACTTTGGCACCTGCAGTGTGAAACTGAGGTTATGAGGGACTTTCCTATTTACGAAAAATATGTAATGTAGTAGCAAAATGTGAGAACATATCATAATAGAGTTTATTAATGATTAAAGTAAAATTCGTAATGTATGTTCGCGTCACAGGTCGTGTGGTAAATTCTTTACGCTCTTGAGAACTGGAAGAATAGGAAAAATGTCTTCCAAACATTTCAAAACATATACATTTACTTGCTCGAGAAGATATAGACTTGTAAACTCATCAAACAATATCTATAACGCAGTAAATAGCACTTTTTTACTTTATCCGTTGTGTCGTGTTTTCTTGCTATGTGCCAAACAGCGTTGAAAATTATTTTTCCCGTCAAATAACTGGCACTTTCAATGCTGAAATAATTTTCTTTCAAACAAGTTTTTCTACTTACATTGTTATTTGTGTATAGTGTAGGCTTTTTGTTTGTAACACGTAAATATCTTTTTACTTTCAAATATAACGTCTCCCTTGTAGAAGAACGCTAGCAGGAAAAATAACAGTACATTGCGCAATCTTTCCAATGAAACATATGCGTATGGCATTTTTGGCCAGGAGTTCCGTTCTGGGAAGTTCGGCCTCTCCTACAAGTCTTTTTATTTGGCATTTGACGCCACTTCGGCGACTTGCCCGACTATAATGAGGAAAACACATACACCCGGCTCCGAGCGGAGAAAATCCCCAACCAGGCCGGGAATCGAACCCAGGTCCCCGAGATCGAGCGCCAGCAACGCTAACCTCAAGACCACGAGTTGTTGAGATCCCACGTAATGCTAACAACAGTTTATTATGACTATGTGTCAAGAAAACAAAGCAAACGACACAGTAAAGATTAAGAAAACCCGAAAGCACAAAATCCATTTCTGTAATAGGAATGGGCTCGGTGAGAATACGGGAACTTCTGATGTTAGCAAACGTCCCCAATGTCGCCAGTTTCTGTGTATTTTACAAGTAAAACTCCACACTCAGCTCAGTCAACTGATCGTTGACGTCACTGGCCCACTCGCGACGTGATTCATGATGATTTATATGCAGGCACGAAAGGCGCACACTCTCCGAGTAGTCGATTCTGACCAGAAAGTTCCTCGTGTAAACGGGCTTAAGTCTTTAAAATTACTGGAAAAATTGTGGCTAGCAAACTCTGTTTGCTCATTTAGTTCAAAATGGTTCAAATGGCTCTAAGCACTATGGGACCTAACATCTCAGGTCATCAGTCCCCTAGAACTTAGAACTACTTAAACCTAACTAACCTAAGGACATCACACACACACCCATGCCCGAGGCAGGATTCGAACCTGCGACCGTAGCGGTCGCGTGGTTCCAGCCTGAAGCTCCTAGAACCGCTCGGCCACAACGGCCGGCTGTTCATTTAGTATCAACTCTGTTATTTTTACGAATTGTTTGTGGAAGTATACTTCAATTTATTGCTGCAAATCTAAGTTACTTCCAATTGTCATTGTATGTAGAACTGTCAGTTTCTTTTCCATATAATTAGCGACGAGGGCAATAAAATTAATGTAACTACCTAGAGTCACCTAAAGATGGATTCAGACGCCAAAGATGCATACTCTAGTGTAATACAATAGAAATATTAGTAACTGAAGGCGTTGTTTCAATACGATTTCTGAGTATTGATTACAGTCACTTTGCAACTGCAAAATACGGATGAAATTAAATTTCTATAACTGTCTAATGACAGTAGTTTTACGTTTGCAATACATCTATATCAAAATTGTGCAACGATGTGTGTTTTAAAAAGACAACAAATTAACAACCGTAACTCATATGCATCTACATATTTCACGTTACCATTACAGTCATCATACAGTACGTAAATTATCAAGGCGCCTCTCAGTTACACATCGCAGCAAGAATTGTGCACAATGACTTTCCTTACGATTTCATTTCAAATATTTTTTTCACTCTACGTATGTATTAATAATCTGTTTCCACCTAAACTAGTAACTCATATACTATTTATCAGTCTATAGTCAGAGAGTATTCACAGTCTCATTGATCTTAGAGATATACACATTAATTTAATTTAATTTTTCCAAGTGGAGCTGTGACTTTGTTGGGCTCCGACAACTCTCACAGACAAAGGGGCCGCATGAACTTCTCTTCACCGATTGGATTCGTATCGACAGAGTGTAGGACTTTAACATGAGTGAACAGGAAGACACAACTCTCAACCTTTTCGAAATGGTCTACTTTGAAAATTTTAGGCACGCTTACATACAATTTGTATGGTCACAAGAATTCAAGCAGTCCGCAGCCGACCGAGGTAGAGCGTAGTACCTTAACCTCGAAGTATATGGATTGAATATCGCTGGTGAAACTTTTTTATCATTCCCACATAATGCTAAGAACAGTTTATTATGATTGTGAAAATTACTTATATTTAATGATTCAGTTATCATTTACGTAAAGAAGAGATTCAAAATAAAAAAAGGACACACGAGAATTTTGAATCAAATCAGTATAGTCTGTTCATTTATATTATTGTATCTACATTTGTATTTGTGAAAAGTATAGTATGTAACCTATGGAGCGCTACACGAATAGGGATGAGAATGATCGTAGAAACATGGAAAACAACCATTATTGTGACATACAGCACGTGTGATGAACACCGAATTTATGCATGTGCATGATTTTTGGTTTACATTTATAAGCTTTTCTCTGTCATCGCACATTTTAGTGGCGAGCCACACATATCGACCGCATCACCGAATATTGGAACAGACAACTGATGGAGTACGACGACTGAATTTTTATGCAGTCTTCTCTAGAAGCTACGTCTCTATTCAACTCGGTGATGTACGCTCAATTTTATAGCCGTGTTATAATGTTCTTCGTCCACATGTAAAAATTAAAGTCGCAAGGCTGCATCAGCGGAGTACGCTTGGAAGGAATTTAATGCTGTAAATTAGCAGAATAACAAGGGAATGAATAAAAATATACCACTAGCCAGATTCGATCCAGAGACATCGTGCTTATGAAATTCACCGCTAACTCGCTCAGTTGCGTACTTCTTGAATGTCATCGACCGTACAAAGTGTACAAGCAGGCCTAAAACTTTCAAATTCGATTTTCTCGAAGACGGTTGAATGTTGCACCTTCATAGAAGTTCTAGTCGTGCTCTGCAGACCGTGTCAGTACGAATGAAATCCACGAATCCCCTTGTGGGCGATATACCTATTTCATGGATCTCACAAGAAATGCATTTAAAATCTAGATTCTCAACTGTGGAACAGTCCCTCCTCAGATATGAATAAAGTTTTAACAAAAATGTATTCTCCTCCAGACGGGACAAATGAAGTGTTATGAAAGCTGTATATAAATTTAGTTTCTTCGAAGTTGTACAGATTAATTATCGAATTGTAATACATTCATAAATTATTTTATGCGTACATCAATTTCTACTAACGAAGAAAATATTTAAACGGTGTTAACTTATGAGAATGTCAGCGTAGTACATCAAGAAGATCAAAAATGAGTGACAATATTCAGAGAGAGTGTAGTTTGTATGAGGCCTGCGTTATTTTGCTGTCAGGCAGGTGATGTTCAGAAACACGTAATTTCTTTTTGGAAATGGCTGTTATCACAAGAAAAAAATTGCGAATTAAAGGTACAACACTACTGGAAGCTTATTGAACCCGGATTTTCAGATGCAAGGAAAGTAGCGGTGGATGGCAAAGAAGTTTCTTGAAACTTGACAACAGAAGGCTCTGAATACACTTGCTACTAGTCAGTATCCGTCACATGCTCTGACTCTTTTCAGACTGATACTCAGTTGATTCATCGGTCTGTTTGGCGGACAGGATAAGACTTCAGTTTGCGAAAATAATAGTGTTTTTTCAAGGAGGGCCGGCAGCTACCTCTCCCTGCCCTCCGTTCGGTACGCCATTGACAGAAATAGAGACTAGAAGTTCATATTCCTCTGCGTGACTATATCTCGCAGAAATGAAGTAAAAACAACCTTGACTGTAAGTCAGTGCCGAACCTAGTAATCCCCTCTCACATATTGTCAATTGGCGTCCTCTATGTCCCATTCCCAGCTCGCTGTTATTTGTCTGAAAAGAACTGAACTCTGCACTGGGTCAGATCTCTAAGAGCCCTACATGGTTTCGCTAAGAATTAAAAGAAAAAAAATAGTGGCAATGGGTAAACACCTGCAGCAATCAACAATTTTTGTTAAAACAAAAAAGGAAGTAGAGTGCAGCCTAGATACAAACTCAGTTGAGGGAAGTTCATATTGATTCTGTGCTAGTACTAAAGACTATCTGAATTCAAACATGGTTTGTAGTCACGTTTCGGGCAACCGTGTGAAATTTTCCCCTAAAAAACGTCGACAAAATTCGTTATCCTGCTAAATACAGTTTCATTAAGATTCGTGAAATTGTTAGGGAGACAGGCATCTCGTGCGAACGAGTACACAGTATCCTGAATGAAGCTCTACGTATGAAAGACCAGAGTATGTGATGATTGAAGCTCGAGAACTCATTATTCAGAATCGTTACTGTAAAAGCTGAAGTGTAAGGTCTTCTGAAGTAGCTGCATAAACGTACACGAAATATGATCTTATGCAATAACAAAGATGAAACTGATACAGTCTTGAAGAGTGGAAAAGTAATGACATCTTATTTGGATCCTATACCGTCATCATGAATGTGTCGTTTGCATAATCAATTGAAGGAGAAGCAGCGAAGTGTTGTGCGAAAAAAAAATCTAATATCAGGATAATACACATAATGCACACTCAACGGTTGGAAAGCAAAACTGTTGGACAGCAAAGGTACACAAGCTGGCTTTCGAACTAGTTATCTACACGATCTAGTTCCCTGTTCGGGCACATGCAATTCCTTCCCATTTCTTCATCATAAATATGTCGCGGAAGAATTAACATTTTCGTCGAATATCTTTTCTCTCCGCTACAAATGAGTAATAAGATTCGTTTTCTGTGATAATAAAACATTTGGAGTTTCGCTTAGCCAAATGTATTGAGCTCAATAGGGGTCACAGTGAGAAAAATAGTTTTTTGTAAGAAATTACTGTTTAACGTGTGTTATTATCAAATCTGTAAATCCACATCGGCATTAATCTGTAGACTGATTTAATAAATCTTTTTCCGACTGAAATGCACAAAATCTAAAAACAAAAAAAAATTTGGGAAGATTATTACAGTGATGAATTCTTCCCTGTTTATCAAACAAGTAAAAGCATAATCTCCAAGTAAAGTTTCGATAAGTTTCCTATTCACTCTCTTCATGTGAAGACGAAGATCACAGGCAGAGACCATGTCGAAACATAGCTTCTAGATGATGCTGTTACTCAACTGGCAGTCAGAGAAGATTTATAGCTTCATTATTAATTTTCTATCAGTTATTTCTGTTGCTTAATAAAGTTATTAGTGTCAACATATTTAAAGTTGTAACGCTGAAGTCAGGCATTAATAGTAACGTATAAAATGAGTCACGTCAGTTAATCATCTTTGTTGTTCAAAAGCACGGTTATTCAGTGCGGAATTTGAGCAAGTTCTGAAAGAAATGAAGGAGAAATTTGGTGCGTGTTTTAAACTTCAGGCTGAAGAAATTAAAACTTTGCCAATAACACTGAAATTCTATTAAAAACGGCAGAGGGTTTGGAAGAGCGGCTGGATGGAATCGTTAGCGTTTTAAGAAGAGGTCATAAGACGAACATTAACATAAATAAAAAAAGGGTAAAGGAATATAGTCGAATTAAATTAGGGAATTCGATTATGAAATGAGACACCTAAAAGTAATATATGATTTAATAAACAGTTCAGACAAGAAGATAACAGAAGCTGTTGAGACGTGGTAATACAGAAGCATGTTGGTGATTAGATGGTCATGTCTGATAACCAACTAGTAGAAACCGAACCGAATTCGGGATAATGGCACGATTTGACTAAAAGAAGGGATCGAATGACAGGACAGATACTGATGCATCACTTAATCGTCAGTTTGGTAATGGAGGGATGCGTTAGGGGTAAAAATCATGAAGGCAGAGACGCGCTTGACTTTAGTGAGCAGGTCTAAATGGATTTAGGTTGCGGTACTTATGCAGAGATGAAGATGTTTGCCTAGGATAAACTACCGCGGAAAGTTGTATCAAAAAAGTCTTCTAACTTAAGATCACAACAGGGACGAGACTCACACTGAAATTTCTAATAAAGGTTATTACAAATATTTCGTTTCCGAAAACTTGTCTTCACATTTTAAAGTACATGCTAAGACAAAAAAAAGTGCAAAAAGAAGGAATTGTCCGGATGGGGCGGAAATCAATAGATGTGATGAACATGCACAGACAAACAAGATATTACAATTTTAGAAAAAATTGATGATTTATTCAAGAAAAAGAGCTTCACAAACTGAGGAAATCAATAACGCGTTGGTCCACCTCTGACCTTTATACAAGCAGTTATTCAGAATGGCATTGATTGACAGAGTTGTTGGACGTCCTCCTGAAGGATATTGTGCCAAATTCTGTCTAATTAGCGCGTTAGATCGTCAGAATCTCGAGGTGGTTGGAGAACCCTGCCCATAATGCTCCAAACGTTCTCACTTAGGGAGAGATCTGCGACTTTGCTGGCCAAGTAGAGTTTTGTGAAATGTGAGCCCAGGATGGCTTGCCATGAAGAGCAGCAAACCAGGGCGTAGAATATCGTAGACGTACCGTTGTGCTGTAAGGGTGCCGTGGATGACAACTCAAGGGGGTCCTGCTATAACAAGAAATGGCAACCCAAATCATCATTCCTGGTTGTCGGGCCGTATTGCGGGCGACAGTCGAGTTGGTAGCCCACCGCTGTACGGGGCGTCTTCAGATACGTCTTCGTTCTGGAATCTCATTGACTGGAGCTCAGTTGTCTTCAGTGATGAGTCCCGCTTAGATCTAAGGCCCAATGATCAACGAAGACACACCTGGTGGTGCCCCAGACAGCTGTGGGAGACCAACTTGACTGTCGCCCGCCATATGGTCGGACAACCAGGACTGATGGCGTAGGGTGCAATTTCTTTTTGTAGCAGGCCCCGTTTGGTAGTCATCCGCTGCACCCTTACAGCACAGCGGTACGTCGACCATATTCTACGTCCCGTTTTGTTGCCCTCCTTGACACGTCATTCCGGGCTTATATTTCAGCAAGATAATTCCGACCAAAATCTGCGAGAGTTTCTACTGCTTGTCGTCATGCATGCCAAACTATACCTTCGCCACCAAGATGACCGGATCTCTCCCCAATCGAGAACGTTTGGAATCTTATTGGCATGACTCTTCTGACGATCTAAGTCGCCAGTTGGACAAAATTTGGTAGAGTATCCCCCTGGAAGACATCCAACAACTGTATCAGTTAATGTCAACAAAATAACTGCTTCCGTAAGGGCAAGAAGTGAACCAACGCGTTACTGATTTATTCAATCTGTGAATCGCTTTCTCTTGAATAAATCATCCATTTTTTTCTGAAATTGCAATCATTTATGTGTCGGTACGTGAACGTCATATCTATCGGTTTCCTACTCTCTCTGAAATTCCTTCGTTGTTTTGTCCAGAAGAAAAAAAAAAAAGAAAAGAAAAGTGTGTCAGGCAAATGTTGTTTAACTACCAGGTGGATATTTATCGACATAGTTGCCCTTCTTGTAACTTTGTTCGTTACGAAGATTTGACAGCAGTAGGTCTCTTTAAATATTATCCTAGATGTTTATTCGATAACGGACTTCCTCTCCTCAACACCTGTCCAAATACAAATCACAGTCTACCAGTCAGTCAAACAAGTTATTTAATTCGTAACACAAACTTCACTTTTACTCTGCTGTACTCGCAGACAGTGGAGATGCCCGGGGTAGTGTAACTCGCCCACTTGCTAGAGCTGAGAGTAAACAAATGGGAACACAAAGCAAACGAATCCTGATCATTCAGTCATCGTCTACATTCTACATAAATGGGAGGTATTTCTGTCTTCTGTTCGTAGGTTACATTGTATTCACACAAACTCGCAACTGAAGACGGTTAACTGAATGATAAGTGAGTATTATCCTTGTGTTTCCATGTGTTTAATGTTAACTCCAGCAAGTGGACGAGATACGTCACCCCACATACCAGCACTGTATACTAGTACAGGATAGTCAGAATCAGTCTTGTGGATTACTGAATAAAAAATATAAGTTGCTATTCGAAAAGGACATACTTCTGTTCATGTCTTCATAATGAGCAAAGTTACAAGAAAGGCAACCATGCTGATTAATGACACACTGGCAGAGCTACAACATTTGCCTAATACATATTTTGTTTTGCTTCTGGATCAAAAGTGATCAAGATAGGACTATATGGGAAACACTGCGTGTGGGCTAAAAGATAACAGTACAAATTGTTGCTCTCGACTACGTACAAAACATCTTTGCGTTGTCCGCCGTGTAAGCAAGATAAAATTAAGACACGCTATTCTTCTGAGTGCTTTTGAAAAGATTAGGAAGGTACACTCCAGCTTTCTGATCACAGAATCCGTCCAAATGGTATAGCTGTCTTTTTTTAAATCATGTCGTCCGATGTGGAATCACATTCGGAATGTGGGGCGCAAATCTCCGTTCGAGATTTCCCTATACTGATTAAGGCGAAAGGCAGGGTGGTTCTTTTAAAATGCGACATGGGTGATTTTCTTCCTCATACAGGGTGAGGCAGTGAAACGGAACGATTTCGAGTCCGGCTGACGGGCGCTGTGTGGGTTATGGGAGCGTGTAGATAGGTGGAAATTTCAATAACGATGGAGCGTTGACCAAGCGCGCAATGTGCGTTTGCTGTAAAAGCATATTATAAAAACACGGATAATGTGGTTGGTGCCCAACGCACTTTCCGTTGTGAGTTTAATCTACAGCCACGGGCTCCCGAGCCATCAAGGGAAGTTCTCCTCCTGTGGTGAAAAACTTCAAAGCCACTGCAAGCACGACGAAGAAAGTAGGTGGTAGTGAAAAAACAATCCCGACCCGAGAGAAAATTGATCGTGTGCGCGATGCATTAGCACCAAGTCCGCGAAAATCACCAAGGTGGCACAGCGCAGAACTTGGTCTCAGCAATCGATCAGTGAGACGGATTTTGAAGAATGACCTACACTATCATCCATACAAAAAATAGAGAAAGCCCTAAAAACTAACGACTACAATCATCTCATACGCTTTTGCCAAGCGATGCTTAATGTTATCGGAAGAAATGGAGAAAGCGTGCATTACTTATGGATGAGTGATGAACCCCTTTTTCACATTAGTGGCTATGTTAACAAGCGGAACTTCCGGTATTGGTCCGCAAATAACCAACGTGATCTTCATGAAAAACCTCTCCATTCTGAAAAAGTAACGGTTTGGTGTGCAACATCTTCTCGTCGAATAGTGGGACCCTATTTTTTTGAAAATGAACATGGTAACACAGTAACAGTGAAGTGTGAACGTTATGCTGACATGTTGGCAACTTTTGGTCTGCCTGAAATCGATCTGTATGATCCAGATGAAGAAACACTCTTCCAGCAAGATGATGCAACAAGCCATACCGCTAATGTCTCAATGGATTTGCTTAAACTCGCATTTCCAGGACGACTAATCAGCAAGAATGGTGCTATCCCTTGGCCTGTCCGTTCGCCAAATTTGACCGCCACAAACTTCTTTCTTTGGGGCTATCTTAAAATCAAAGTCTTCGAGGAAAATCCACCAAGAACGAAAGAAGATCTGAAGGAGCGTCATTCCGTTGCAGATGGCTCTGAGCACTATGGGACTCAACTGCTGAGGTCATTAGTCCCCTAGAACTTAGAACTAGTTAAACCTAACTAACCTAAGGACATCACAAACATCCATGCCCGAGGCAGGATTCGAACCTGCGACCGTAGCGGTCTTGCGGTTCCAGACTGCAGCGCCTTTAACCGCACGGCCACTTCGGCCGGCCCGTTGCAGATGCTACAGAACCTTATGGGCAGATTTCATCTTAGACTCCGTCAATGTGTGCAAAACCAAGAACGCTACATTACTGACACCCTATTCAAAAAATGATTGTTTTTAAGGTAAAACATTAATTGGCACTCATGCACTTAAGATTCATGTTGAAATAATTATACTCGTTTTGTAAATATATTATTGGTGATTTTTCAAAACCGCGCCGTTTCACTGCCTCACCCTGTACTTGTATTATCCGAGTTTGTACTGTATCTCTAACATCATCATCGTCGGCGAGACGTAAAAACGGTAATTCTCCTTCCTTTCTTGAAGCGTGACTCAGTCGATGTATGAGCTCGCTGAGAAAAAGGTACTACCGTTGTTTGATCCACAATGTTTGCTCCATATTTTTCGCGGATAAAGATCACCAGGCGAGAATAAAACGCATGAGGCTCTTCCTCAATCTTTCCTTCCAAATGGCATAGCTGCGTCTCATCATCAACTACATTGTTGCCCGGTAGAACTGAAACTACGAAATATATGTTAACAAAATATCGGGCACCAAGTAATATTCTTCTTCATCCTCGCAATACTAATGAAGGGGGGGGGGGTCTCCATTATGCCCACCTTTTGATAATATTGTAATCTAATCAGTTACTTAATATTTCAAAACTCTCAAAAATATTTATTGTTTTTAATTATTAATTCTACCGAATTCCATAAGTGTTTTAAATTTTTCAGTTAACCCACAAACATAAGTCTTGATAGAAGATGTCAGTTTCCACAATGAATTCAATATTTTCAGACCTAGGACGTTACTTACATATCGACATATCTTTAAAACGTGTCTCGAGACTGAAATTCAACAACAGTTAACTCAAGTTGCAATAAACAGATTTTTGATGTGAAATGACAATGAAATCCACACCTTAGCTGCTTACAGGCTTTGATGAATATCAACGGGAACAGTTGAAAATGTGTGCCCCCACTGGAACTCGAACTCGGGATCTCCTGCATACATGGCAGACGCTCTATCCGACTGAGACATCGAGGACACAAAGTATAGTGCGACTGCAGGGACTTAACTCTGGCACGTTCCCCCTGTCCACACACTATATTTGTAGTGCCTCTGCCCACTATACTCATTACTCGCGGCAAGTCAATATACCGATTCCCGTAAGAGTCCGGGCAATGTGAGTGCAACCGCACTGAAGAAGATCATTGGCCTGTAAGCCTTACGTATATGAAAATTAGTGTGTGGACAGTAAGTTGGAAGCGTGGATCTCACGGGGAACGTGCGACATATAAGTCCTTGCAGTCACACTACCCTCTGTGTCCTCGATGGCACTGTAGCTCAGCGTGTTCGGTCAGAGGGTAAGTTGCCCTCTGTCATTAAAAAAAACTGAGTTAATGGACCAACGACGCACTTGAACAAGCGTCAAGGGACGTCCGCCCTGAACAAATACAACGAACATTAACGAACAAAACGAGATCAACAAAAAAAAGTTGCATAGAGCGTCTGCCATGTAAGCAGGAGATCCTGGGTTCGAGTCCCGGTCGGGACACACATTTGCAACTGTCCCCATTGATATTTATCAACGCCTGTTAGCAGCTAAGGTCAATAATTTCATTCTTTGAGAGCTGCAAGATCACCATCTTCATATAATTTTTGACGTTGTGATTATAAAGTATCCCCAGCTTGGCCCTATAAGTTACTAAAAATGTGTAGATATTTCAAATAGTGTGCTATGAGACATTTTCAGATTCTGAACCCTACTTACCCATAAGTACCTCTTTAAAATGTATGTCGTTGATATATGTCAACAACAACGAACGAAGTTTATTGTTTTAAGGTCCTATAAAGTACCCCATCCCCCGTCCCGCCTTAATGCACGTTGTGGAAAATATGTTGGTATTGCTAGTGTTAACGGTGTGGCATTGAAAGACTTCTAACTTCCATGGTATTAGAAATCTGGTGAAGGAGGCGGCAGCTGATCAAAAACCAAGAGTACTTCTGACTATAGAAGCCAGCCACCTCCGTCTCGTGAGGAGTCGCTGTCTCAGAAAACGGAAGTCGCCGGATTTGAATTTGGCGTACTGTGTACGTCGCCTTAGTGATAAGATCTATTTGTGGAAACGACTACATACAAGTGCGAACTGCGTGCCAGCGATAAAGAAAGAAATATTCGCTGACCGACAATTTCAAAAAATTATATTTTCGTTGCTAAATACCGATTAAGCAAAAGAGCTGGAACTAAGCGAAAGCCCTCTTCTGTTAGCCTTCAAATGTAGTATGCATTTTTTGCTGTAGTAGACGTTAATGCATAGAGGGATCGACTCTATCGTCAGAACTTATTTCGTCTCCGACTTCGCTGAGTATACGAATGACAGTGACTATGGAGGATGAAGAATCCTTACATGCAAAATGGAGTCTTTTGAAGGGCTGATTTGCTTTCCAACATATTTCATCATAGTAAAATGCAGCTGCACGGAACCCGTCCCCTTTCACAGCCGGGACACAGCAACAAATTTCGCTTGACTGTAGAAAGTCCGCTAATATTTCATCAGAACTCTGCAAAGCGCGCTTATTGGTCAGTTTGCAGGTCGTATACAATACGCAAGCACCAAGTTTGCTGTTCTGCACTCGTTTATCGAGTATTTCGTGCTACGTGGGGATGAAGCTAGGTCTAGAGTGCATCTGAATTAAGGTAACAAAATCGTTCCTGACAGGCCATTCCATTCTAGAAGTTTGCACAAGAGGGAGTATGTTACGAAATACGGTGACACTGCCATCTGTCGAAGAGATACCACACTAGCTATGCTGCGGGTGGCATTGAAATAAAATGTAAGCTGTGATTTTCCTTTTACGACTATATTAATTTGCTCCTGCACCAATAAAAAATTCCAAGCTTCCATTTTCAATTAAAATACCGAATATTCCCATTTACTCAGTCATTCCGCTGGTCCTTCTGAAAAAGTAGTGAGAAGGATGGTATCGAAGTTTACAAAAATATATGCGTGCATAGGCTACCGCGGCCGGAGGCAGTCGAGATAAAATATTTTGGGTGCATAGCAGCATCGTGTAAACTAACTTCCACTAGATGAATAAAACCTAAACTTCAGCGACGGTTACGATCGCATTCCTCTGTGTCTGCTAACGGAGTACCGAGACTACCGTCCGACGTTCAGCATCAGCATATCAAAACTTACAAGCACGTCATTCGCCGATGAATGCCAACTATCGCTCGTACTGAATGGAGTATTAGGCAACAGGAGATCTCCACTCCTTTCATCACGGAAGCAAATCCAACAATATTTCCATGTGTTGCCACCAAAGGAAACTAACCATACGAGCAATCGTAGAAATTATGACGTCATTTCCAGCCCAGTAGAGGGATCATAATGAAATATACACAGACCTTCTACAACGCAGTACACTTGTTTCTCCATTAGCAGATCCAGAGTAAGGTGACAGACACACAAAGCCGGTCGTTGTGGCCGATCTGTTCTAGGCGCTTCAGTCTGGGACCGCGCGACCGCTGCGGTCGCAGATTCGAATCCTGCCTCGGGCATGGATGTGTGTGATGTCCTTAGGTTATTTAGGTTTAAGTAGTTCTAAGTCTAGGGGACTGATGACCACAGTTGTTAAGTCCCACAGTGCTTAGGGCCATTTGAACCATTTTTAGACACACAAAAGTTTTATTCAACTAGTGATAGTTACACAGTCTGATCAGAAGTATCGGGGGAACCCAGCGTGGTGCGAAACTGACCACTAGATGTCATGAGAGGATAACCCGCCAGTGTCAGTGCAGACGGGTAGTATTTTGATAGATACAATGGGTACAAAATTTAGTCGTTTAACTTTTATAGTCCTACTTGTGGCAGAAGAGAGGTACACTACCTGACCAAAAGCGTCCGGACACCCTCTGTCATTTCTGTCATTCAGAGTTGACCACTAGCGGTCACGAGAGATAGAACCGCCAGTATAAAAGGAGGCGGGTTCAAAATGGTTCAAATGGCTATGAGCACTATGGGACTTAACTGATGAAGTCATTAGTCCCCTAGAACTTAGAACTACTTAAACCTATCTAACCTAAGGGCATCACACACATCCATGCCCGAGGCAGGATTAGAACCTGCGACTGTGGCGGTCGCGCGGTTCCAGACTGAAGCGCCTAGAACCGGTCGGCCACAACGGCCAGCAAGGAGGCGGGGACTGCTGTGTTTTCAGCAGAGAAGGAGCAACAGCAGGACGAGTCGGTCGAGAGAAATTAGTGACGTCGAACTTGGACTAACTTTTGGATGCCAAAATAGTAATAAACCCGTCAGGGACATTTCAACCCTTCTAAAACTGCCCAAGTCGGTGGTAGTTGATGGGAATACAAAGTGGTAAGGCGAAGGGACAACCATAACTAATCCAAGACCTGGCAGACGTCATGTACTGACAGACAGCGACCGTCGCGCGTTGCGAAGACTGATTGCAAAAACTCGCATCATATCAGCGGTAGTTAGAAAATACTGCCAGCAGTTTAGCTGTGTGCATAAGGGGTTAAAAAGAGTGAGGTACACTAGTCGAGCAGCTCCTCATAAACCACACACTTCTGTAGTCAATACTAAGCGAGGTAGTGTGAAGCGCGAGGCCACAGGGCAGTGTATGACTGGGAACGAGTGATTTAGGGTGATGAAGCATAGTGGACGCTGATGCAATCCGATGGAGGGATTTGTGTTTGGAGAATACCTAGAGAACGTTGCCTATCATCATGTGCGTTGCCAACTGCCAAGTCTGCAGTAGCTGAATGGATCAGCGTGACAAACAACCCTCTCATAAAGCAGCATCTGTGAGACAGTGGTTTGTGGGAACAACATTCCTGAATTGGATTGGTCTGCATACCTTTGGGATCAGCTAGAACGTCGACTTAGCTCCAGAACACAGCGTTCAACATCACTACCTTCAAAATTGTTAAGGCTTTCGTGGCTACTTGTTGACAAACTGCCTGTCGGCTTCTGTCTCGGTTTCTTCGCCCGTCAGACAAACGTCGGCCGAAGAACCCGAGACAGAAACCAACAGGCAGTTTGTTACTACATTCTCCAGTTTCGGTTCTTGGGAAAGAACGGGCGCCGGCCGCTGTGGTCGAGCGGTTCTAGGCGCTTCAGTCCGGAACTGCACTGCTGCTGCGGTCGCAGGTTCGAATCCTGCCTCGGGCATGGATGTGTGTTACGTCCTTAGGTTAGATAAGTTTAAGTAGTTCTAAGTCTAGGGCACTGATGACCTCAGATGTTTAGTCCCATAGTGCTTAGAGCTTTTTTTTTCCTTCTCATCCGGTAGTGTACGTATTTTACAACATGATGCTCCTCTACAACATGAAATCTTTCACGTCAACATATACATGATTATGTATATACACAGTCCAGTCACATTAATGTGACCAGCGCCTATGTTCGATGCCAGCTTGCCGTACGCACTCGCAGACGGCAGGTGGCAGTACTGACACTGGACAGTATACAAAGCGAGTCGAGGGGACGCGGAATACAATGCAATCGTGGTCGTAATGCGAAAACGGAGCGGTTTATCTGGTGTCCAAAGGGACACGATCATTGCCTTGCGGGCCAAGAGTGGAAGTATTTCCGAAATGACTGAACTGTAAACTGTTGGCGTGATGCCGTGGTTAAAGTATACCGTACATGGCAAAATGGCGCCATTCAAAATTGGCGCAGAGTGAAGAGTGGTGAAGCATGGGCCATAGATGGCAGCGGTGAACGACAGATGTGTACAGGCAAATACACTGCTGGCCATTAAAATTGCTACACCACGAAGATGACGTGCTACAGACGCGAAATTTCACCGACAGGAAGAAGATGCTGTGATATGCAAATGATTAGCTTTTCAGAGCATTCACACAAGGATGGCGGCGGTGGCGACACCTACAACGTGCTTACATGAGGAAAGTTTCCAACCGATTTCTCATGCACAAACAGTAGTTGACCGGCGTTGCCTGGTGAAACGTTGTTGTGATGCGTCGTGTAAGGGGGAGAAATGCGTACCATCACGTTTCCGACTTTGATAAAGGTCGGACTGTAGCCTATCACGATTGCGGTTTATCGTATCGCGGCATTGCTGCTCGCGTTGGAGTCGGTGGGTTCAGGGGGGTAATACGGGACGCCGTGCTGGATCCCAATGGCCTCTTATCACTAGCAGTCGAGACGACAGGCATCTTATCCGCATGCCTGTAACGGATCGTGCAGCCACGACTCGATCCCTGAGTCAACAAATGAGGACATTTGCAAGACAACAACCATCTGCACGAACAGTTCGACGACGTTTGCAGCAGCATGGACTATCAGCTCGGAGACGGTGGCTGCGGTTACCCTTGACGCTGCATCACAGACAGGAGCGCCTGCGACGGTGTGCTCAACGACGAACCTGGGTGCACGAATGGCAATACGTCATTTTTTTCGGATGAATCCAGGTTCTGTTTACAGCATCACGATGGTCGCATCCGTGTTTGGTGACATCGCGGCGAACGCACATAGGAAGTGTGTATTCGTCATCGCCATACTGGTATGGGGTGCCATTGGTTACACGTCTCGGTCACCTCTTGTTCGCATTGACGGTACTCTGAACAGTGGGTGTTACATTTCAGATGTGTTACGACCCGTGGGTCTACCCTTCATTCGATCCCTGCGAAACCCTACATTTAAGCAGGACAATGCACGACCGCATGTTGCAGGTCCCGTACGGGCCTTTCTGGATACAGAAAATATTCGACTGCTGCCCTGGCCAGCACATTCTTCAGATCTCTCACCAATTGAACACGTCTGGTCAATGGTGGCCTAGCAACTGGCTCGTCACAATACGCCAGTCACTACTCTTGATGAACTGTGGTATCGTGTTGAAGCTGCATGGGCAGCTGTACCTATACACGCCATCCAAGCTCTGTTTGACTCAATGCCCAGGCGTATGAAGGCCTTTATTACGGTCAGAGGTAGTTGTCCTGGGTACTGATTTGTAAGGATCTATGTACCCAAATTGCGTGAAAATGTAATCACATGTCAGTTCTAGTATAATATATTTGTCCAACGAATACCCGTTTATCGTCTGCACTTCTTCTTGGTGTAGCAATTTTGGGGCCAGTAGTGTAGATGTGCAACTGTTGAGCAGCTGAAGCAAGGGGCTACCAACAGTGGCTCTTCAACGACTGCTCAGCGAACGTTACTGCGTATGGGCTTCCTCGGCAGGTTGCTATTTCATGCACCCATGCTGACTGCTGTTCGTCGGCGACGAAGGCCGGAAATTGTATGTCAGTACCGCAATTGGACGTTAACTGACTGACGACATGTGAAGTTTTCAATGAATCACGTTTTATGCACCACTGGACAGGTGGCCGCTGGCGTGTACGGCGTGAAACGTCTCAAAGCAAACACCTTGCAACCAGAAGGTAGCGTTCTGGTCTGGTGAATGGTTTCGTGTCGTTCCCTGGATGAGCTCGTCATTCTGGAAGGCACAATCTGTCAACTCAAGTATGCATCAATTCTTTGGGACCATGTTCACACCTATATGCAGTTTGCGACGTGCCGCACAGCTCGCAGTGTACGCGCGTGGTTCGGAGAGCATCGGGATGCGTTTACCGTTCTCCCCCGGCCACCAGACTCAATCGAGAATCTGTGGGACCACCTCAGTCTGGCTGTTTGCGCCGTGGATCTTCAACCGAGAATCCTAGCGCAGCTGGCCACAGCACTGGAATCGGCATGGCTCCACTTTCCTGTCTGTATCTTCCAGAACCTTACTGGATCTTTTCCTTCACGTCTCGCAGCGGTCGGCGTTGCCAAAGGTGGCACTTCAGACTTGTGACAGGTGGTCACATTAATGTGGCTGGACAGCGTAAATAGTTAATCTATAGATTTTTGTCGAGTGAGTTTGCGACTATCACAATTATGTGACATAAATGGCCTGTCTTATGATTTCACTGACTTAGAAGCTCACATTTTTTACACTGACGAAGGACTGTAGGCGTTAGTATTTGTCATAAATCTGATCCCGTTCCTGAGAAAAAGCGGTCGTAACACGCGGACGGACGGACGGAGAACAAAGTGATCCTTTAAGGGTTCCATTTTTACAGACTGAGGCACGGAACTCTAAAAACAGTTTAATTGGAGAAGGAAACTAACGCCTGTTCCGAAGATGCGTTGATTCGAGGTGAAGCGTCAGACGAAGGCCGTCCAATGGTAGAAAGATGGTGACGGACAGTTCCAAACATTTTGTCAATGCTCCAGGATGATTTTTTAGCATCTGCGGAATGTGTTGCGCACTGACAACGTAAGACGTAATTCTGCGATCCGTACATCGCATTGGAACATTGAACTCCGCAGTCTGTAGGTGCTACTTATCGGCACCCCTTCACTACGTTCTCGTCCACACAACACCAGTCCTCACAATCATCAGTACACAAGTACTTCATCAAAAGTTAGAGGAAAGTAATAAATGGGAGACTCTCAAGGGCCGCTAGCAGGTATGAGACTGACTTTCTTATTCCTCGTACGCTCCCCAAGCTAACATATCAAAAATTTCCTCTATCGACCTCACTCATCCGATGCAGCAGGGATGTTTCATCATCAGATTTACAAATATTTCTGTCTTGAGTTTAGTTAACAAAAAATAATTCAAATACAGAAAGGATTGTTTCCAAAGTTCTTAGTAACATGATTCCATCTCGCCAGTTCCTGCACACGACTGATGGCTGTACTTTCGTTCCCGTATTGATCAACTGGCGTTTGATATGTGTCCTCACTAGAGGATGGCGTGTCACTTTTCAAATTCTGAAACGCAAGAAGTTCCCAGAAAAGACTGAATTGTGGCAGTGACAGCTGAATAATAAGGGACAGAGTTAGATGGAGCTGCCGCGCGCTCAGGTGATCCAACCTGTGGCTATACGACGTCCGTCCAATAATTCACAAAACTGTTTACTGGGTGCGCCAGCAGGCGCTGGTAGTGGGGCGCGTATTCTTTGCAACCTACTGCCACCTGGAAATTTTCGGCCGACATTTGTCCTGTTACTTGAGTCTTCTCGACAAGTGTAACATTTGTGCTGAAATTGGTGACCGCCCCACCACTTCAAGGACAATAACATGTAAACTTTTTAAATTTCTTTCAGGCAGGTAAAATCCTTTGAGCAGAAGTGAGCAAATTTATAAATTAAGTTTTATGTCTCGCATATGGCATTTTCGAAAAAAAATTCAGGTTCAGTTTGTAGCCATGTGGGATCTTCGTTCAGAAGATCGTCAGTCTGAAACCATTAAAACAAAAGTGAATAAAACTGTCCGCTCTGATTGTCATTTATCTGTTAGTGAGGAAATTAAAGGTGTAAATACATCGAAAATTGTATCTAGAAAATATTCATGAAAAGTTTTTCAATGAAACTGTGCCGGTCTTTCTGTCTAGACAACAGAGAATATTTCCAAAATCAGTGTTATGACACTCCAGGTAGCTGTTATAGTTAGGCAACGCATTGTGAGGATATCGGTCACAGAATGAAAAGAGACAGGCAGTGTGTCTCGATGCTGATACCGTTTTACACTAAGAATTTATACCTTGGGGTATAAATGAACAAGAAATATCCTTTATAAGGAATTAGCATCTCCAGGCGATTGAGAGCATAGAGGAACGACAATCGCGCAATATTTCGAAAGTGCCTCGACGGCGCTAGGCTATGTAAATGACGGATTTATAGTGGTGAAAAGGCAGAAACAGTTTCAAAAGTAAGAGGGGCAATTTTCGTTTGAATCGATTTTGGATTTTTCACAAAAGTCATACTGCGTGATACGTGAGAAACATTTTGATGCAAACAGTGAAAGTACGATAACTTCAAGAAAACTGAGCTCGTTTCATACTAGTGTACTGAGGTAATTAAGGCGGTCGTCAAGAAAACGGCGTAGTCAGTTCGAGTCGGAATGGGTGCACTTTTGTTGTAATGTATAATTATGGGGTCAGTTTCATACTGCTGAACATGCCAGTAAATTCGTATGTCACCCTGAGGATTGTCAACGAAAATGTTATTTTCGAGGACACTAATATCAAGCCATTGCAGCTGTTTCCACGCTCATTTGAAATTCGAAGTTCCGCGTACTTTTATTTGGACAGTTCCTCGTGCTGCCGCTATTGCTTTTTTTTTTTTTTTTAAGCAGTCGGTGACGTAGACTACCGCGTTGTCCTCTCTCCCTAATGGAGCTAGCGTGAGGACAGCTACTAATTCTCTGAGATAGAACGGGCGACTTACCGCCGAAGCCAGCGATGACACCATGCCGATGATCAGCTGACTATCGTGTCGCGCAGCACGTAAGATATGCTGTTTGTGGGTATGACGAATCAAAGTGAAGAATAGCGGAGTTGTGCAAGTACAGTACTCTGTGAGAGACGAGTGGGAGACGCAGCGGACAGCAGGAGATGCCCGCGTCCAGCTGAGAGCTGCCGAGAGCTAGCAGGAGGTGAGGTGTGCACGCGCCGCGGAGACAGCACGGGGCGCACTGGAGCGGCGAGGCGGCGAGGCGCGTCGCCCACGGCGCATGCGCGAGCTTGCCCCCGCCCTCCGGCGCACCAGGGATGCTGCCCGATGTGCCGCGGATCACAAAAAAATCTGGGCCAATCAATGCGCTCGCTGCCTGCTGGGGGGTTCCCCGCCGCCACGCCGCGCTCTCCCTTTGAAGGCGCGCCGCTCGTTTGTCGCTAGCAGGCGCGCCTGTTTGCGCCCAGTGTATATCTGCAAAGCCGGAGGCAGGATTCCAACCCTAATACCCACCTATTTTATACATCCTCTGCGAAATTTAGAAAAAAATTATTTCTCTTTCTTATCACGTGACGATCTTACTTTAGGGCGGCATCGCGTATATTACTTGCGACACGATTACGGCTATAAATGCGAGGACTAAATTTTGTACCGTTTATATTCGGTATTATAGAGGCAAATAGTCGTCACAAAATATTCGTTGCTCGTTATTTCCGTTACCGAACTGATGTAATCATTACAGTCTATCAGTGGACATTAATATGCGGAGTGCGCATTATTCGCCTTCATGGTGTCGCTAACTTCGCTGGAGTCACATTCAATGAGTTGTCTGAATGCCTGTGAAGGAATGGTCGCCCATTCATCCTCAACACTTTTTAAGTAATGGAATCCAGTACGTTGTCCTCGATGGTGAGTGTTCATCGGAGGTGAGGGTATCATCTGGAGTGTCCCAGGGAAGTGTGGTAGGTCCGCTGCTGTTTTCTATCTACATAAATGATCTTTTGGATAGGGTGGATAGCAGTGTGAGGCTGTTTGTTGATGATGCTGTGGTATACGCGAAGGTGTCGTCGTTGAGTGACAGTAGGAGGATACAAGATGGCTTGGACAGGATTTGTGATTGGTGTTAAGAATGGCTGCTAACTCTACATATACAGGGTGTTACAAAAAGGTACGGCCATACTTTCAGGAAACATTCCTCACACACAAATAAAGAAGAGATGTTATGTGGACATGTGTCCGGAAACGCTTAATTTCCATGTTAGAGCTCATTTCAGTTTCGTCAGTATCTACTGTACTTCCTCGATTCACCGCCAGTTGGCCCACTTGAAGGAAGGTAATGTTGACTTCGGTGCTTGTGTTGACATGCGACTCATTGCCCTACAGTACTAGCATCAAGCACATCAGTACGTAGCATCAACAGGTTAGTGTTCGTCACGAACGTGGGTTTGCAGTCAGTGCAATGTTTACAAATGCGGAGTTGGCAGATGCCCATTTGATGTATGGATTAGCACGGGGCAGTAGCCGTGGCGCGGTACGTTTGTATCGAGACAGATTTCCAGAACGAAGGTGTCCCGACAGGAAGACGTTCGAAGCAATTGATCGGCGTCTTAGGGAGCACGGAACATTCCGGCCTATGACTCGCGACTTCGGAAGACCTAGAACGACGAGGACACCTGCAATGGACGTGGCAATTCTTCGTGCAGTTGACGATAACCCTAATGTCAGCGTCAGAGAAGTTGCTGCTGTACAAGGTAACGCTGACCACGTCACTGTGTGGAGAGTGCTACGGGAGAACCAGTTGTTTCCGTACCATGCACAGCGTGTGCAGGCACTATGAGCAGCTGATTGGCCTCCACGGGCACACTTCTGTGAATGGTTCATCCAACAATGTGTAAATCCTCATTTCAGTGTTAATGTTCTCTTGACGGATGAGGCTTCATTCCAACGTGATGAAATTGCAAATTTTCGCAACCAACATGTGTGGGCTGACAAGAATCCGCACGCAATTGTGCAATCACGTCATCAACACAGATTTTCTGTGAACGTTTGGGCAGGCATTGTTGGTGATGTTCTTCCACCTACGGTCAATGGAGCACGTTATCATGAATTCATACGGGATACTCTACCTGTGCTGCTAGAACATGTCTTTACAAGTACGACACAACATGTGGTTCATGCACGAAGGAGCTCCTGCACATTTCAGTCGAAGTGTTCGTACGCTTCTCAACAACAGATTCGGTGACCGATGGATTGGTAGAGGCGGACCAATTCCATGGCCTCCACGCTCTCCTGACCTCAACCCTCTTGACTTTCATTTATGGAGGCATTTGAAAGCTCTTGTCTCTTCGTGCTCGTATTGTGGACGGCTATGATACAATACGCCATTCTCCAGGGCAGCACCAGCGCATCAGGGATTCCATGCGACGGAGGGTGGATGCATGTATCCTCGCTAACGGAGGACATTTTGAACATTTCCTCTAACGAAGTGTTTGAAGTAACGCTGGTACGTTCTGTTGCTGTGTGTTTCCATTCCATGATTAATGTGATTTGAAGACAAGTAATAAAATGAGCTCTAACATGGAAAGTAAGCATTTCCGGACACTTGTCCACATAACATATTTTCTTTCTTTGTGTGTGAGGAATGTTTCCTGAAAGTTTGGCCGTACCTTTTTGTAACACCCTGTAGATAAATGTAAATTAATGCAGATGAATAGGAAAAAAATCCCGTAATGTTTGAATACTCCATTGATAGTGTAGCGCTTGACACAGTCACGTCGATTAAATATTTGGGCGTAACATTGCAGAGCGATATGAATTGGGACAAGCATGTAATGGCAGTTGTGGGGAAGGTGGATAGTCGTGTTCGGTTCATTGGTAGAATTTTGGGAAGATGTGGTTCATCTGTAAAGGAGACCGCTTATAAAACACTACTACGACCTATTCTTGAGTACTGCTCGAGCGTTTGGGATCCCTATCAGGTCGGATTGAGGGAGGACACGGAGACAATTCAGAGGCGGGCTGCTAGATGTGTTACTGGTAGGTTTGATCATCACGCGAGTGTTACGGAAATGCTTCAGGAACTCGGGTGGGAGTCTCTAGAGGAAAGGAGGCGTTCTTTTCGTGAATCGCTACTAAGGAAATTTAGAGAACCAGCATTTGAGGCTCACTGCAGTACAATTTTACTGCCGCCAACTTATATTTCGCGGAAAGACCACAAAGATAAGAGAGATTAGGGCTCGTACAGAGGCATATAGGCAGTCATTTTTCTCTCGTTCTGTTTGGGAGTGGAACAGGGAGAGAAGATGCTAGTTGTAGTACGAGGTACCCTTCGCCACGCACCGTATGGTGGATTGCGGAGTATGTATGTAGATGTAGATGTAGAAGAACCAAGACTGGAGAAGGTAGTGATGTTGGACGTAGGTGTCTGAAACACAGTCGACGTTCGAACTCATACCAACGGTGTTCCATTTGGTTCTAGTGCGTGGACCATTCCATGTTAGGAATGTTATTGGCCACAAACCTTTGCCCTACAGATGCTGCTATACGACAATGTGCGTTGTCATACTGATAGAAACTGTTACTCTACCGTAAGCAGTACACAGTGTTGTCAAATGTCTCCAAACACTTCCGCATTTAGCACTTCCTTAGCGCAATAAGAGGATCACACCCCCACCACGGGGAAAAAATCCAATCCTCAATAACATCTGTTCCGTATCTGACTGTTGGCATTACACATGACGGCAGAAACGTTCTCCAGACATCCACAAAACCGAAATCCTCCCATCGGATTGCCACAGCGTATATACCATGATTCATCATTGCTAACCACTCGTTTCCAGCCACTCACTGTCCAATGGCGTAATGCCTCACATCATTTCAAGCGTCGCTTAGTACTGCCAACAGAAATGTGTACGTTACGAGGAGCTGTTCGACCGTTTTACCCCATTCTTTTTAGCTTCCTATCCATAGCCGTTGTGCTAGCTTGACTGCTGGTGGCACTTTGCAAGTTGCGAGCGATTCCTCCGACATATTTCATGCGATTTTTGACAGCCGCTCTCCGCAATTCTCGACGGTCCATATCCGTCAACGCATGAGGCCTGCCTGGTTTTGGGTTATCTGCGGATGTTCCTTCGCTTTTCCATTCCACAATCTCTTCGCCAGCAGTCGATTTTGGGAGCTTTGGAAGAGCTGAAATGTCCTTGATGGATTTGTTAGGTGACACCCAATGACAGGTCCACGTTCGAAGTTACTGATTTCTCCCGAACGACCTTCCTGCTGTTACTGCTTCCCCACTGACAACGCAACACCCCCCCCCCCCCCCCCCCGCTTCTTTTTGCACTGGAGAGTCCGCCTCTTGTGACAGCTTGCGGTCAATTCCGAATTAAATAACGTATCCGGATGCCCTGGACCAGATAGTGTATTTCTCTTCTGTCTTGAGTAGGGATGCGAAAATAGCAGTTAAATTTTATACCATATACAGGGTGATCCATTGGTAGTGACCGGGCCAAATATCTCACGAAATAAGCATCAAACGAAAAAACTACAAAGAACGAAACTCGTCCAGCTTGAAGGGGGAAACCAGATGGCGCTATGGTTGGCCCGCTAGATGGCGCAGCCATAGGTCAAACGGATATCAACTGCTTTCTTTTTTTAAAAAATAGGAACCCCCATTTTCATTACATATTCGTGTAGTACGTAAAGAAATATGAATGTTTCAGTTGGACCACTTTTTTTCGCTTTGTGGTAGATGTCGCTGTAATAGTCACAAACGTATAAGTAAGTGGTATCACGTAACATTCCCCCAGTGCGGACGGTATTTGCTTCGTGATACATTACCCGTGTTAAAATGGACCGTTTACCAATTGCCGAAAAGGTCGATGTGTTGATGTATGGCTATTGTGATCAAAATGCCCAACGGGTGTGTGCTACGTATGCTGCTCGGTATCCAGGACTACATAATCCATGTGTCCGGACCGTTCGCCGGATATTTACGTTATTTAAGGAAACAGGAACTGTTCAGCCACATGTGAAACGTCAAACACGACCTGCAACAAATTATGATTCCCAAGTAGGTGTTTTAGCTGCTGTCACGGCTAATCTGCACATCAGTAGCAGACAAATTGCGTGAGAATCGGCAATCTCAAAAACGTTGGTGATGAGAATGTTGCATCAACATCGAATGCACCCGCACCATATTTCTATGCACCAGGAATTGCCTGCCGACGACTTTGAACGTCGCACACAGTTCTGCCACTGGGCACAAGAGAAATTACGGGACGATGACAGATTTTTTGCACGCGTTCTATTTAGCGACGAAGCGTCATTCACCAACAGCGGTAACGTAAACCGGCATAATATGCACTATTGGGCAACGGAAAATCCACGATGGCTGCGACAAGTGGAACATCACCGACCTTGGCGGGTTAATGTATGGTGCGGCATTATGGGAGGAAGGATAATTGGTCCCCATTTTATCGCTGGCAATCTAAATGGTGCAATGTATGCTGATTTCCTACGTAATGTTCTACCGATGTTACTACAAGATGTTTCATTGCATGACAGATTGGCGATGTACATCCATCATGATGGACGTCCGGCACATAGCTCGCGTGCGGTTGAAGCGGTATTGAATAGCATATTTCATGACAGGTGGATTGGTCGTCGAAGCACCATACCATGGCCCGCACGTTCATCGGATCTGACGTCCCCGGATTTCTTTCTGTGGGGAAAGTTGAAGGATATTTGCTATCGTGATCCACGGACAACGCCTGAAAACATGCGTCAGCGCATCGTCAATGCATGTGCGAATATTACGGAAGGCGAACCACTCGCTGTTGAGAGGAATGTCGTAAGACGTATTGCCAAATGCATTGAGATTGACGGACATCATTTTGAGCATTTATTGCATTAATGTAGTATCTGCAGGTAATCACGCTGTAACAGCATGCGTTCTCAAAAATGATAAGTTCACAAAGGTACATGTATCACATTGGAACAACCGAAATAAAATGTTCAAACGTACCTACGTTCTGTATTTTAATTTAAAAAAGCTACCTGTTATCAACTGTTCGTCTAAAATTGTGAGCCATGTGTTTGTGACTATTACAGCGCCATCTATCACAAAGCCAAAAAATTTTCCAACTAAAACATTCATATTTCTATACGTACTACACGAATATGTAATAAAAAATGGGAGTTCCTATTTAAAAAAAAACGCAGTTGATATTCGTTTGTCCTGTGGCAGCGCCATCTAGCGGGCCAATCATAGCGCCATCTGGTTTCCCCCTTCAAGCTAGACGCGTTTCGTTCTTTGTAGTTTTTTCGTTTGATGATTATTTCGTGAGATATTTGACCCGGTCACGATCAATGGACCACCCTGTATACCCAGTATGAAACAAACACGTACCCGTTACAAAGTATTCGTTACTCCTTACTTTCGTTACTGAATTGATGTAGCCAAAACACACACTTGTTTTGCTATCCTCGAAAGTTTTGGGTATAGCCGTCCTCGTGAATGCGCAATTTGAGTGGGTTCTCTTACCTCGACGGATATTTCACTTCTACACACTAATAAAAATACTCGCCATCGCTAAATTGGCACTAATTGTAGCAGATGAAGTCGTAAAGAACTGAACTTTTTTCCATATCAAAATGCGAGTCATTCCAAACAGAATCGAGATGCCACTGACTGACGTCGGCCATTGCCGGCAGGGCGCGACAACTCTGTCGTACCGCGACCGGCCCCTACAGCGACAACGCTTGGGAATTTGCTGTACGGCGGAAACCTTACGTCGTCGGCACACGGGACGAGGCAGCTAACGTTGACGTGCACGCAGACTGGATGTCCAACGTCACGAGACGCAGCGCCGTCGACTCACGGAACGATTCGGTTAGCGTGATTCTGCGCCCTCAGTGCTCTCCACCGGTGGTTCACTGCTTTATGTGGCTCGCAAACTGTACGGTTCCTTCACGTAAATGGACGCTCGTAAAATCCCTACGTTAGCTCCATTAAAACGCTAATTTCCTCCCTTGACCGTATGCGAGTCAGATATTCTCTGTGTGGTATACACAAAGAGACGAGATACTGGCAGAAGTAAGGCTGTGAGTGCCGGGTGTGAGTTGTGCTTCGGTGGCTCAGTTGGTAGAGCACTTGCCCGCGAAAGGCAAGGGTCCCGAGTTCGAGTCTCGGTCGGGCACAAAGTTTTAATCTGCCAGGAAGTTTCAAAAGCTTCAATATCCGTGAGCATTTAATAAGGTAAAAAGGAAAGATAAATGTCCATCCAGTAATGACTTCGGCTTATAAAAGTTCACCACATCGAGCAAACTCACTCTTGACAGAGAGCGCATTTATACTTACATAACATCAGGGATTAAAGAAATTACCTCTCTTAATATCGTAAGAAAGTCCCACAACCTTCTGGAAAACTCGCAAGGTGGAATAAACTGAGATACAACTAGACTGTAACGGTAAACCGACCTAACCCGTATTCGATATCATGCTACCTCTACTCACAACGCTAGACTGTAGTTCCGTTATCAGCGACTTCGTATTTTATCTGATAGTGTTCTAAAGGCTTTAAATGCCGAAATCTTATTCATTTAATTTAATTGTAACAAATCCTATCCAGTACGACAGGCTTTTCATGAATCTTCAATGTGCCGTTGCCTTAAAACGGCTTGCTCTGATAATACGCGAGTTATAACGTGATAACTAAAAACGAAAATTCTTTAACCATTAATATGACGTTTCCCGTCGTTTTGTTACAACAGATCGTACCAACAACGATTCGTTCTCGAGCCATTCAATCTGCTAGAGCTTAGAAACAACAGATATTCATGGTGTGTGATATATAACATGAACCGCGACAGGTACAATGTGGCTTCTTACTTTCGGCGGCCTCAAGCTTTCTGCTTGTGACGTATTGAACATTCTTCTTTCCTGTTGGTTCTACTTTACGTGCCACACCGCCGAAATATCGCAGAGCTTATTTTATGTTTCACGTGACGAAATGGCTCCTCGATGTCAAATAACAGGAAGTGACGAGCGGTTCTAGGCGTTACAGTCTGGAACCGAGCGACCGCTACGGTCGCAGTTTCGAATCCTGCCTCGGACAGGGGTGTGTGTGATGTTCTTAGGTTAGTTAGGTTTAAGTAGTTCTAAGTTCTAGGGGACTGATGACCACAGCAGTTAAGTCCCATAGTGCTCAGAGCCAACAGGAAGTGACGTCACAGAACATGTAGAGCGCCAAGTCAGCATTAGCTTACTCGTCCCGTGTGCCGACGGCTTTAGCGTGTGGGACGAAGCAGCTGGACCATTATAAATACTGCTGACTCCACCCGAGGCAGACAAGAATTGGCGAAGGACAAACGTGTCCGCTATACCGTGTCGCTAAAGATTTGCTCAGCTGAGGACAAGAAATGTAGGGAACGCGAAAACTAGCAAGTAGCCGTTAACGTGTTGTAAAGAAGACTGGCGAGGAACGAAATGTTCCCGACACACCGAGTCCGCAGAGGGTAGCGAATTGGAGACGTACGAAAACTACCGACGCCCGACGCAGCCTCAGTCGGGTATGACCTGCGTCCGGGGAACAGTAACGGTTCAGGCAGTAACGAAACGGTACTTCGAGTCTCGTGGAATACTCGCTACTCCGTATAGAATACATACGATACGCAACAACTCTAGCCAATATATTCATTGGTTCCCATCCGAGCATTCTAATATAGGTTTCAGTGGCTTCCTAATAATTCTATTAAAGCACCTTTCTGACTGAGGTTCTGCCGAGTCGTACTTCTTCCTCGAGCCCACGTGCTCGCTGTATTGCGTGGCCGGCTGCTGTGCCGAGCGGTTCTAGGCGCTTCAGTCTGGAACCGAGCGGCTACTGCGGTCGCAGGTTCGAATCCTACCTCGGGCATGGATGTTTGTGATGTCCTTAGGTTAGTTTGGTTTAAGTAGTACTAAGTCTTGAAGACTGATGACCTCAGGTGTTAAGTCCGATAGTGCTCAGAGCCTTTGAACCATTGGTATTGCGTGTTGTATACTGAAGTAACAAAAGTCATGGGATAACAATATGCACACATACAGATGGCAGTAGTATCATGTACATAAGGTATAAAAGGGCAGAGCATTGTCGGTGCTGTCAAAAATGGTTCAAATGGCTCTGAGCACTATGGGACTTAACATCTATGGTCATCAGTCCCCTAGAACTTAGAACTACTTAAACCTAACTAACCTAAGGACATCACACAACACCCAGCCATCACGAGGCAGAGAAAATCCCTGACCCCGCCGGGAATCGAACCCGGGAACCCGGGCGTGGGAAGCGAGAACGCTACCGCACGACCACAAGATGCGGGCAAGTGCTGTCATCAGTACTCAAGTTACTCGTGTGAAAAGGTTTCCGATGTGGTGACGCGAATTAACAGACTTTGAACGCGGAATGGTAGTTCGAGTGAGATGAATGGGACATTCTATTTGGCAAATCGTTAGGGAATTCATTATTCCGAAATCGATAGTTTCAAGAATGTGGCGATAATACCACATTTTAGGCATTACAACGCATTGGCCTACGGCTTAGCGACCGAGAGCAGAGGCGTTTGCGTAGAGTTGTAAGTGCTGAAAGACAAGCAACTCTGTGTGAAATAACCGCAGCAATCGGTGAAGGACGTACGACTAATGTATACGTTAGGATAGTGCGGTGAAATTTGGCGTTAATGGCAGCAGACGACTGACGCGAGTGTCTTTGCTAACAGCACGACATCGCCTGCATCACCTCTCCTGGACTCGTGACCGTAACGGTTGGATCCTAGACGACTGGAAAATCATGATCTGGTCAGATGAGTCCCGATTTCAGTTAATAAGAGCTGATGGTGGAGTTAGAGTGAGTAACAGACGCAAGTTGTCAAAAAGGCACTGTGCACTGTGGACTGGTGGCTCATTAATGCTGTGTGCTGTGTTTGCGTGGAATGGACTGGGTTCCCTGGTCCAACTCAGCCGATTGTTTACTGTAAATGGTTATTTTCGGCTACCTGGAGACCATTTGCAGCCATTCATGGACTTCATGCACACAAACAACGATGAAATTTTTGTGGATGACAATGCACCACGTCAGCAGGCCACAATTGTTCGCGAATAGTTTAGAGAACGTTATGGATAATTCGAACGAATGATTTGCATCCTCCCCCCTCCCCCCCCCCCCCCCCGATCGCCCGACTTCAATCCCATTGAACATTTATGATACGTAATGTAGAGGTCAGTTCGTGCACAAAATCCTCCACTTGCAACACTTTCGCAACTGTGGACGGCTCTAGAGGCAGCGTTGCTCAGTACCTCTGTGGCGACTTCCAGCAAGTTGTTGAGTCCATACCACGACGATTTTCTGCACTACGCCGAGCAAACGTAGGTGTGACACGATATTAGGAGGTATCCCATGAATTTTTTCATCCCAGTTTATATCTACAGTACTGAAATTTTCCTTCCGTCTCTTCCCAGGAACTCCCTTGTCGTGGGGCCAAGTCCCTAACACTACCGCGGTCAGACTTCACGCACGCTTTACGACGTGCAGCGCGCCTCAGGCTACGTACGCGAAGTATTACTCGGCAGATTTACTCCGAAATGTTTTAGTGGGGGAGCCGACTTAATTCTCTGCACCGCGACACTATTAAATGAGTGTAAGTGTCGCCAGTCTCGCGTTGACTCGCGCTCACATATCAATAATAAATGAATTCTAGTAATCTAATTACTCGACTGGAAACTTTACTCCGTTGATACACCAGTTTTTTCGAAGTTGACGAATTGCGAAACATCGGAGTAAAACGTAGCGTAAATCCGCTCACAGGCCCTGTCAGACCCATCGGTGCCGATCGACGGCCGTGTCATTTTCCGCCATTTTTCGTCATTGGATGCGGCGTGGAGTGGCATGGGGCCAGCACACCGCTCTCCCGCCTGTTGTCGGTCGTCGTGACCTGGCGCTGCTACCATCTGTCAGGCAGCTCCTCAGTTGGTATCGCGAGGCTGAGTGGACTTCGTTCTACTCCTCCCACCAAGGAAAAACCCTGGCAGAATCGGAAATCGAGCCCCGGTCCTCCACGTGGCAGTGACCCGCACTCTCATCTACGGAGGTGGACAACGGGAGTATGCAATTTTTAAATGTTTATATAATAATTTATTACGCCCAGGACAGCTTAGAAATTAGAATGTTCACGTTACCTGTCTCTGAAGTTGACTGACATGTTCAGAACTGATCCGTCTGCTAATAGCTTCTTCAAGATAGATAGCAATTACAGTTAAGCAGCCTTTTTAAATGAATGACGCCGGCCGAAGTGGCCGTGCGGTTAAAGGCGCTGCAGTCTGGAACCGCAAGACCGCTACGGTCGCAGGTTCGAATCCTGCCTCGGGCATGGATGTTTGTGATGTCCTTAGGTTAGTTAGGTTTAACTAGTTCTAAGTTCTAGGGGACTAATGACCACAGCAGTTGAGTCCCATAGTGCTCAGAGCCATTTTTTTTTTAAATGAATGACGTTATGATGTCAATTGTTGACTTATTATTATAGTACTTCATGACGCTCGGAAAGCTTAACAGGAATTGTTATATATCTTGACGAAACTGTTAGCGGATTTATCACATGTGAAGATGGGAACAAAGTACCGCAACCAGTTATGTGAACATAATAATTTTTATGCTATCTTGGACGTAAATTATTACTATTTCAAATAGGTGGCGCCCCATAGCTCATAAATATTTGAAGATCTTCATGACTTACCGTTAAGAGCTGCTGATAAAACTACATTACTGAACAACCGGTTTTCGTCCACGAACCATTTTCAGGCTCGTAAAAGACATTCGCAACTTCATACTAGACGATATAAAATCAAAGCGTCACATGAATTCGTCACTGTTGTCACATAATAACTGAAGTTACATTGACAATCATAAAATGTCGTCTAGTACGAAGTAGATGTTTATCAGCAGCCCCTAGCAGTAAATCATGACGCTCTGTAAATTACTATACAGCGTGATTCAACTGCCCTTACCGATGTCGTTTTATGCAACCCGCAATGTTACAGCTGGCTTTCAGACTGCGAGATTTTCATAGTAGCCTACTGCTACGCGTAAGCTACTAGACCTATAGAAAAAATTAACAAGACCTTTTCGTAGGAAATTTAATGTAGTTAATTTCGTACTGGGATACGTTTTCGCTAGAGGCCGTAAGATAGATCACATAGATAATGTTTGTGAAGAAAAGAAACCAAAGGCTACGTTTTATTGGCCGAACACTTACAAGGAACCCATTGTGTGCGAGGTCGGAAAAGGATGTTTACAGCATTCGGCGCCTACTTTGCAACTACAATATTGGCATGACAACAGGGGGCGCGACTGGAGGCACAGCATGAGGCTATGCAGCCTAGTTGAGCTGCGTAGTCGACGAGTGACCCAGTGCTACAGTGACAGTGTTGTTGACACAAAGCAGAGCAATGGCAACGATAAACTAAGCAAACAGTGCATTGCATACACAACAACAGTTGCCGAAGTTGACATTTCGTCAGAAACGAACTCAAGGATTTGGCAGAGCGAGAAAGAAGTAGCAGATGAAATATTAACGTTTCTGCAAGATCGGTCGGTGGAATGTGTGGTGTCGCATACGCTCGACTGTGCGGGCAATGTACATGAGAAGTAATGATGACGATACGTGCTTAAAAAGTGAAAGTGATATAAAAACAGGTGTCGAGCGATGTAATTCATCATCCTTGATGCACACCCTGTCTCCAGTGTAACATAGTGTCTAGTTTCTTTGTCTAGGGAACTCGTACTAAAAAAATTCGTGCATCGAAGACCATCCGCACCACAGTAAAAGATTACGTTCAGTCGTCGAATAAGCCCACAGTAGTAAGACCGTAAAGTGCATAAGAAAAACTGCGGTCATTCAGGGGAGGACAAGGCGCACGTTTTACAAAATCTGGAGTTCGCACGTTTCAAGGATGTTTGCTACAATTTACGGGATGTGGATGATAGTAGCCTACTATGTTATGCGCGATATAGATTACAGTAATTTCAAGGGAAGCAGTGTGTGGTCACATAACTTCAAACACTGCCACAGAATTAGAAGACATAAGGTAACGAAAATTCAAAAAAAGCGTCATCTTGACGATGCGCAGCAGACTGCGGAATCGGTTCGAAAATTTGTAGATGAGATAAACGAACTTCTCCCGTCGTTCAGTAAGGAATTTGTTTTCGACTTCGGCCAATCGGAATTTGAAGAGGAAATGCATATGAAAGTAAGCCTGGACATTAGAAGTATCAAGATCAACTAACATCAATGCCTTAACACATTCGTATAAAATTATTCCGACTGTTAATCTGGATTGTGCTGCAAGAAGTTGGAGATGCTCTGCCCCTTACGGTTCTTTGTAGCGTGCGTGATCCTGAAAAATCAGGGAGGAATATTTACGTCATGAATATTTCCGTCGCAGCAAGCAAGAGTGAGAAAATGGGAGTTAGGGAATTAAACTATGATATGAGAGCTCCTTTTGGCCAATAGCTGGTCAAAACAACTTTTGCTTCATTCCTGGTCTGCGTATAAAAATCATTCCCCTTTAGAGCGAACTATCCTTCTTGAAAAGCATGTGACATTGCAGTTCATACCACTTGGAACCATAGAACAAACTCAGCCTCTGGATATTTATTCTTTCCGTTCCTATAAAAAATATTATAGCACTATCTGCAGCTACACGACAAACTGCTTCGCACTCGGGTGCGTGCCATCACATTCCATCACTTCTCATGACCATTTACAGCAATCTGATTCTATATGCATTCCCTAAGAGTGGATAACCAACTGAACGTCCACCACGGTTTGTAGCTCCCAAGGAGTTCGCCTCCGATCTCGAGGGTGCGAACCTTTGTGATTACTGTTGGATGCCATTTTTCATTCGGTGCTTATGATGCAAGTTAATGGCGTACTTTGAACATTTCTTGAACGTCGACGATGTCCATTTTGTGAAGTGTAATACATACATCCCATAGAAGGTTAATCTCTGCACCTGCTGGACATTCATTTTCTGTCGCCGTCCTGATGCACATGGTGAGTCATTAGAATCTAATATTTTTCCTGTCATAATTATTAACACTAACACTTTCAAATGATCCTTACTAAAAACTGAACTTGCGACCTCGCACTCAAGGGGTTCTTCGTTAGAATGTACTTCGGATTATTGCAGGTTTTCTACATTTGAAAAATAACGTGCTTGATCACTGACATTCATCCCAGAGGGCAGAAGGCTTGCTTCCCAAGCTCTGCGAGCTCCAAGCAAGCACACGAAATATCTTTTAACAGCTAACCTTTCCAGCCGATTAGCCACAGGAACAGAATTAAGTCATTTCCTCACCAGCAAAAATATGCTTCTTTCAGGGCTTTTCAAAGTTTATTTGCGAGTGCTTGAAAGCACCCACCACCATGGGAGACTTACTCACCTTTAAGCCAGCTTAGCAAGCGCAGAGCACACTCCATTTAGAAGGATTACAAAAAGGCTGACTCATTGTCTCCACGCTGCACAAAGTCTCCTTTTCTCAGATACCGGAAATAAACTCGGCGAGGGCCGGAGGCGAAGTTCACTGGGGTGGCCAAGAAATGATAAGGTTGCATACATAGTGTAGTTTGGCAGCGACGCATGTGGTTCCACATTGCAGCCTCATGGCTTGGCTGATACCAGGAATGATCACAAGAGAGTAGCGCTGCGTCTCCTAAACTAACTGCAAAGAATTAAAGTTAAATAAAGAAAATAAAAACAAAGTGTATCTATAGATTACCTGTTCCCAAAACAAATACTTGGTAGCCGAATGATTAGCGCCATTGGTTTCAGTGTGGGCAGAACCGGTGTCGCGTCGTGACTCAGGATAGAGATAAGACAGGGGTTTAACGTCAGTCTGTTGTTTCTGAGCGGTGAGGAGCAAATGCAGAAAGATAAATTCCGAGTGAAGACAGTTAGATGACCACAGTCACAGGGCATCTACGAGAGATGCGGATTTTGGGACTCGACAAGAAGCTTGCAGAAGGAGACTCATGGAGTTCAGGGATCTGATTAACATTATTCATTTGCGATCAGATTAATACGCTGAAGGCTAATTCTAAACATTAGAAAAAGCAAAGACGGCTATTGGTTACCAACAGAAGTCAGTGTCTGAAGCCACGGGAGCGGGTGCTGGTCGCCACAGCGATCTGAGTGAGAACTCCGTCTGAATACAAAAACATGGGTTTTAAAGAATCTTGGCGGCGCACCATTTCTCCCTTCCTGTAGTCGACCCACCAATCCACCGGCACTTAACAAGCTTCGGCCAATCTGTCCAATCGCTATAAACCTCCATGGCGCCTCTGACCAATCTTATTTACGTTCCTAGCATACTCCTACGCGGTAGGTATGGATGCTTTTGGATTTTACATTAACAAACTCCAAGTTTGGTGCCAACAGCGTTCAGCTGAAAGCTAAACGTCACTACCACTAATATTATGGCCAGCAACCACACTGTCTTACGTCACTTGGCCAAGAGCCCACCGTCCTTCTGAGGGTGGGGACTGCTGCAGTAGCACTCTAACCTGTGTAAACCCACTGACGTTGCTGTTCTCAAGAGCAAGTATCAAGCTTGCTGCCTCTGCTAAGACGTGCCTTTTCGTGGCCGTCTTCTACAGTGACCCCTTACGACAGTGCCTAAGCGGTGGGTGGAGTTACCACTTATTTCTCTGAAGTGAAACTTCTCCCCAGGAACAGCTGCCCCGAGCCTCTGCAATTTGCACGGCTCTATTGTTACTATTTATCTCTGGTAACTTAAACTCTACCACTTTTGCTTATTCTCTGCATTGTGTCTCTGATTTCCTACCCTAGAGTTTCCTTGATGACTCCAACCACAAGTCATCATATCGTCAGTATGTGACACAGGATTCGATTCCTGGTACCTCTGTAGGGTAGGCATTTTGAAAAAACCAAGCAGCTACAAAAAAATCGGCATTCATTACGTAATATGCGGCGCTGTTCAGTAGTGCAGACAGTCTGACAGGCATAAAACTGCCCACACCGACACGGTGCATTGTATATACACACATCAAAAAAAATTTTGCATCACCTTGGTTCCCAGAACTCCTGAAGATAGACGTTGACTGTGGGTATTGTATCACAGACGCAGTCTCTTTGAATGTTAAGAGATGTCACTAAGCCCGCCCAAATATGTAAACAACCATGCATGACCAGCGCCTATTACACGGAGGGGATCCGACAGCCGATCAGTTCCAGTCATTCCACCAGGAAGGAGGTACACAGCTCGTGTTGTCTGTAGTTCAACCATGCCTAGACATTCAATACCGCTGTTGGATCGTGTCTGCATTGTTAATTTATGCCAGGAAGAGCTCACAACAAGGGAAGTGTCCAAGTGTCTCAGAGTGAACCAAAGCGATGTTGCTTGGACATGGAAGAGATACAGAGAGACAGGACCTGTCGATGACATGGCTCGCTGAGGCCGCTCAAGGGCTACTACTGCAATGGATGACCGCTACCTACGGATTATTGCTTGGAGGAACCCTGACAGCAAAGCCACCATTTTGAATAATGCTTTTCGTAAAGCAGCAGGACGTCGTGTTATGACTAAAATTGTGTGCAGTAGGCTGCATGATGCGCACCTTCGCTCCCAATGTCCATGGCGAGGTCCATCTTTGCAACCACGACACCATGCAGCCCGGTATAGATGGGCCCAACAACGTGCCGAATGGACCGCTCAGGATTGGCATTACGTTCTCTTCACCGATGAGTGTCGCATATGCTTTCAACCAGACGTGTTTGGAGGCAACCAGGTCAGGCTGAACGCTTTAGACACACTGTCCAGCGAGCGCAGCAAGGTGGAGGTTCCCTGCTGTTTTGGAGTGGCATTATGTGGGGCCAACATATGCCACTGGTGGTCATGGAATGCGCCGTAACGGCTGTACGATACGTGAATGCCATCCTCCGACCGATGGTGCAACCATATCGTTAGCATACTGGCGAGGCATCCATCTTCATGACCGACAATTCGCGCCCATATCTTGCACATCTTGAGAATGACTTCCTCCTGGATAACGACGTCGCTCGATTAGAGTGGCCAGCATGTTCTCCAGACATGAATCCTATCGAACATGCCTGGGATAGATTGAAAAAGGCTGTTTATGGACGGCGTAACCCACCAACCACTCTAAGGGATGTACACCGAATCGCCGTTAAGGAGTGGGACAATCTGGACCAACAGTGCCTTGATGAACTTGTGGATAGTATGCCACGACAAATACACGCATGCATCAATGCAAGAGGACGTGCTACTGGGTGTTAGAGGTACCGGATCGCATCAGCCTCGTGAGGCCAGATGAGGAGCTGCGTAAATAAAGAAGCACCGGTGTCGTCAGGATTCACCTGTTGGCAATAACGCCTGGAGGGATCGGCGACATGCTGATCACGTGTCCTGCGATCATAGATCGCTCCTCGTATTCCACTATAGGCAACAGTCGGCCAGTCGGAACTGCCTCAAGGCATAATCCTTGAGAACCGTTTGCGTATTTATGCTTCATTAGTTACGGATCCACCAATAAAAGTCTCCTTCAAAGTAAGGCAGAAGGTCATGGTATCATTTACAAAGTTGTTTTATTCAACCTATAAATCACTTCAGGAGAATACTGGGATGAAATCTTTGGTAAGGCTATGGCCAAATTATTCCGTTGTTTCTTGTGCACTGTCTATGATGACTTGCCAGTAGACGAAACGTTCATTTCTAAGTACTATTCGCTTTTTTAACATTTATGGTCACCGAATGAATGCTTTCTTTCCAGCGACCTCACTGTGGACAAGATGGACTTGTGCAGAAAGAAAATCTTAGTCTACGGAATACTCCTTCAGTTCGTCATACCATTAGTGTTTGATAGTCCATCACGTGTATTACGTTCTGCTCTAATTCACCTTCAGAGGTCTGCAAAGGGTGCAAGAGAAACGAGCGGATAAAGTTTTAACAGCTCTGTCAACTGGCCATATTCTGAGTGAGTCGACGCCCTGCTCCATCACGGCGCCGCAGACTCTGCAGCTAAATGGAAAGGGCGAAGGGCGAGACTTGGAGTCATAAAACGGAGATCTTGCGGCCAGCGGAGTACACCCTGAAGAAGAATAGCGCTGCGATAAAGCAACGGCGCCGCCTCCGCTCCTATATCGCAGGCAGCCTGTGCCGTGGCTGGCTGATGTGTCATCATCGAAATGGCAGAAGACAAGGAGAACCAGAACAAAGACTGTGGACGAAATCGACCTATAACAGTAATTAAGTAAGAAAGCAACGGAAAATGTTCGTTGGGATATTACAAGGCATTATTTGAAACGGGGATCTTAAGGAATTGTACCAAGGAATTTCTTACAGCCCGACTACAAACGAATATGACATCCATTTTTCCGTCATTTGTATACTCCATTTGAAATGAAGTTTCAAAACACAATTCGATTACAAATTCTAAGCCTCCTACTACTTTCGTGATGACGTAACAAGAGCATTGCACGGACTTCCCCTCACAAATTTGATTCACGGTAAAAGGTTGTGTAGGGCACGACTAGAGTTTCAACATATGTTAACACGGATACGCGTTGGCACACTGGACTCGCATTCTGGAGGACGACGGTTCAATCCCGCGTCCAGCCATCCTGATTTAGGTTTTCTGTGATTTCCCTAAATCGCTCCAGGCAAATGCCGGGATGGTTCCTTTGAAAGGGCACGGCCGAATTGCTTCCCCGTCCTTCCCTAATCCGATGAGACCGATGACCCTGTAGTTTGGTCTCTTCCCCCAAACCAACCAACCAACGGAGACGCAATTTTCAACTGTTTTCGAGAAAATCGAAATTGGAAATTTTTCCCGTGTTATATACTTTGTATGGAGCTAGTCTTTAAGGATTCCCAGCTGTGCGACGAAAGGCATTTATAACTGCTTCAAGAAAAAAGGGTGCATCATATTTGCTATGTAACCCTTGTTGTAATATCGTGATTTAAATTAAGACAAAGCAAGTAAGCGCTTCGTTTCGTAAGTCCGAGGTAACTGGACAGAATATCGCTGCCAGTACTTTTTGTTTCACTCCCATGTAATTCTAACAACAAATTTTTTGTGACTATGCAAATTATCAGTATTTAATCATTCCTTTATTAGTTTCTTAATTTTTATGGTGAAGAAAAAAAGTTTCATACGGAGACGGGAAACAGGAAAAGGATACACGAGAACTTTCACTCAAATCAGTACCATTATTTCGATTTATGCGCTCGCGGCGATATCCATTAATAAAATGTTCTCTGGTTTCAAGCGACGTCAAGTATTTAACTGGTAACTAATTTCCGGCAGAAATCTTCTATGCCATTGTCAAGTGGTTGACTGTCGTGTGCATACCTCTGCCGTGCTTATATAACCGCGCCGTCGCCAGTGACGTTACTGGTGCTCAATACCGCACCATATTTGATGCCCGCTTCATCTCCAGCCACAGGATCCCAGACCATACTGAGATGCAATCTACCGTCTTTATTGAGGGTGTTGTCCAGTATTTTTATCTCTCTTGCTTCACTTATTATGCTATCCCAGAAGCAGTTGGTCCGTTTAATAACAGAAGTCTCGTCGTCAAATGCAATTCGGTAGCCGTCTTCAAGTGCATGTTCCGCTACAGCTGATTTTTGGGCTATCTACTGGGCGGAAAGTTGTACTGACAGTAAACCTATTTTGTGGGTTTCTGAATGCATTATAAAATATTAAGTTACGAATTTTATCATACAGTAAACCATTTGAGGTGGTGAGAATCTTAAGGGGCTAAAGCACATCACCGTCCATTGGGGGACTGTAGCAGTTAGTCATGCTTCTGAAATCCGTTGATCTTATGGTGAGTCAGGTTTATTTGTGCTGTAGGTGCACACTGTATATATGAAAATTCACGAAAAGCTGTATCACTGATTTGTCTAATATTCATCTTTTAATATGGGATCGACGACCTTGTGCTTTAGGCTCTTGTGGATCTCAGGGCTCCATATGTATTCTTGTCAAGTGACCATGTTGGTGGACATTACTACTTGAGTTTAATGATTTCTGCAAACGGCAGGTTGTGTTTGAAGTTGGTCGTTTACTGCGTGGGAATCGGCATTCACGTGAAGGGTAAACATAGACTGTGTTGAATCTATTTTAAAAACTAACAGAAAAGTAAAGCTGTGAGGACGCTTCGTAAGGCGTACTTGGGTAGTTTAGTGGGTAGAGCACTTTCCCGCGAAAGGCAAACATTCCGAGTTCGAGTCTCGGTCCGCCACAGATCTTTAATCCGCCAGGAAGTTTCATATCAGTGCACACACTCCGCTGCAAAGTGAAAATCTCATTCTGAGTAACATACAAGTAAATTAACAGGAAAAGTTGCCACAAAGAAACTAGTGCCTCCGAAAACAGATCCTTTGATTGAGAAAGTGACAAAATGAAATAAGCGTGCTTACAAGCGAACATTTAATAAGGGAAGTGTACAGTCAGCACAATCCGTGTGGGTGCAACCTAAGAATATCTGATTTCCAGCCCGGAAGTAAATTCATGAACTAATACATCTGTTAGGGATCTTGTGCATTTGTCCGAAAAAATGTGAAAGCACGAAAACTCCCACTTACACAAAAATGCGAAATGGAGAGTTGCGAAAGCTTACACATTACTTCGTTATTGCCCTAAATTGTACTTAATTATGTACAAAGAACAAAATTTCACAAAAACAATTCTTTCGTCAGACTAGTTATGCATCTTATTATTATTATTATTGGCAGTGGTTGTAGTTGTATAAACTTGTTGATATGCATAACTATTATACAGCAGTGCTGCTAATTTCATACTTCCAAATTCATCTGAATCTAAAAATTTGTGAACACCGAGAATGTACATTCACGAGCCGCTTACTCCTCAGAACGTATGGAATACTGTATACATTATACAGTACCGGTGTGGTCAGTTTTATGTCTATCAGGCTGTCCGCATTACTTAACAGCGGCGCACAGAACGTAATGAAAGCCGTATTTTTGCAGCTGCTTGGTTTTTTTCAAAACATGTCTATTGCAAAACGAACTTGGATCACATTCATAAACTGTTCTCGGTCATCATACAATTTCGCAGTGTACCGCGCACATTGAAGCACATCGCCAAATATTGGTGTAGACAAATGATGGAGTACGACTGATTGGTTTTTTATGCAGTCTTCTGTAGAAGCTATCTCTTTGTTCGAGAATGTATGCAGGATTTCATAGTCGTGTTATGATGTTCACCCGCCTGTAAAAATAAACGTCTCAAGGCTGCAGCAGCGGAGTACATTTTGGAGGAATTACTGTAATACTGCATCTTGACAGACCGTCTCCATCCTGAAAAGTTTCGTCGTACAAACCCGAGTTTGTTTGCCCTCCCCATGAACCGAGGAACAAAAGAAATTGTTCTCTCACGTATGACTTCAAGATGTCGTTAGAAAATTCTTGTACAATGCTGTTGTGACTTTACCGGACTTTGAACATGATGTAACGTTTTTGCTTTTGCGTGTCTACGCAACTGATTTTTCCATCCTGGTTCTAAATGAGCCAGTGGTCTCTTACAAGCAAACGAAGATCGCTGAATGTAATTTTCCAGATTAAGTGACAGCACGTTGTGCAGTGTACGAATGTTTTAGCCTTTAAGAATTACGCGGGAATTAAAAAAAGTAGCGGCAGCGAGTTTCTATTCAGGAACCTCGCTGATACGAGACTAATAAGCGCTTATTCGGTCAGCTGCAGATTCCTTAAATGCTGATGACCGTATAAGGTATGTAAACACGTCTAACATTTTCAGCTCGATTTTCTGGAAAACGATTAAGAGTTGTGTCTTCCTGTTTACACATTTTAAAGTCTTAGTCCCCCATATAACGCATGAAACATTAATACGTGCAACGATCACAATGAACATAATCTGACAACCAGTAAGCACTCTCGGATTCTCCACAGCACTTCTTACTCCCTAAGCTGCAAACCGCGCAAAGAACGAATGCAGTGTTTGAAAAAGTTTCTGCTGAGTGCAGGTTTGGTTCGCATTGACCAGCGCTTCCGCTGAAGGCAGAATTCAGAGTAAAATTAAGGGCACATTGAAAATCGAACATCGAGACACGTATGCAGCCCCATGTTGGACATGAATTTCGTAAATGACACAGGAGTGAAGATAAATCGTAAACGCCTTTATTATGATTCAGTTTATAAGCATCATACAAAACATTATATTATGAAACTTAACACTTCTTGTGTAGTGAACCACGTAGCATACAAGGTCACTCTATACGAAAGAAATAAGCAAAGAAAGATTCTCGATACATCATAAAATCTTGAACTCATTTAAAATAACGGGAGTTTGATGTTCTCAGCGTGCCTACTGAGCGGATGAACGGGTGTAATACCCATACCTTATTATGTGCATCGATAGTGATCTACCCCTCTGAGTAATGGAAGTTAAGTTTTAACACAAGTAAAGACACATTTAAAGACCTGATAACACTGCAGACAAATATTACACATAGTTGCAGAGCTTCACCACACTACTGGTGGCTCGTTGCACGAAAATGACCAATAGAAAGTAATCTCAAAGCTAGTTGTCACACTAGTCGTCCTCACCAAAACATCGAAGCAGCAATAAGAACACCATCAAAATCAGAGCACGATACCAAAAGCCGGACGGAAACAGAGCGCAGAATCGCTTTGTCTCTCGTTCAACGGTAATCATAAACAAAGTACTTGGCCACACAATAATGTGACTGGTTCGTAATTACAGTAATCAAAATATATTCTAGAGGTGAAAGATTGTGCTATCTTTAAGTAATCGGTCACCTAGTACAGAACAGCTATGCAGCATGCTAGCGATTCATAAGTGGAAGACTGAATAATTTTAAAGTAGACATTTTAACGAACAACTTTCAAAAATACTGGATTATTTCAAGAGGCTACATTTTTATGCTCACAGATCGTCTCGCTTTTGTCACCATCTCGAAAATGTCAGTTGGCTTGACATTAACTTTAGACACGCTCGACTTGAGGCTAGGCTTATGACGCAGACAAGCACTTACAGGTACACATCTAGTATGACAGTTCTCTGAGCAAGAAAAATAAGCCAACATGTCGCTTTAAAATGAAACAAAACACGATTACTATTGGACTTTCGTCATTCGAACTCAATGATACAGCTAAATGCTGATTTGATTTAGCATTAGTGTTCGTCTCGTACAAGGAAGACCTCAGCGTTTGTTGTGAATGGCCGATAGGAAGTCTTTCGAATAACATCAAAAATTTGTCCTCGGCTACTTTTATTGTCAAAAAACCCATACGACCGAAAATCGTTTTCTTGCGAGCGTCCGAATATTTCCGTGCAACACTAGCTGACTATTAAGTATGGTTTTGCATTGTCATTGTCTTACGCGACAAGCGTTAGGCATCTGCCATTTAGTCTCCACCAGGTTTATGATCTACATCTACATCTACATGGATACTCTGCAAATCACATTTAAGTGCCTGGCAGAGGGTTCATCGAACCACCTTCACAATTCTCTATTATTCCAATCTCGTACAGCGCGCGGAAGGAATGAACACCTATATCTTTCCGTACGAGCTCTGATTTCCCTTATTTTATGTTTGTGATCGTTCCTCCCTATGTAAGTCGGTGTCAACAAAATATTTTCGCATTCGGAGGAGAAAGTTGGTGATTGGAATTTCGTGAGAAGATTCCGTCGCAACGAAAAACGCCTTTCTTTTAATGATATCCATTCCAAATCCTGTATCATTTCTGTGGCACTCTCTCCCATATTTCGCCATAATACAAAACGTGCTCCCTTTCTTTGAACTTTTTCGATGTACTCAGTCAGTCCTATCTGGTAAGGATCCCACACCGCGCAACAGTATTCTAAGATAGGACAGACAAGCGTAGTGTAGCCAGACTCCTTAGTAGGTCTGTTACATTTTCTAAGTGTCCTGCCAATGAAATGCAGTCTTTGGTTAGCCTTCCCCACATTTTCTATGTGTTCCTTCCAATTTAAATTGTTCGTAATTGTAATACCTAGGTATTTAGTTGAATTTACGGCTTTTAGATCAGACTGATTTATCGTCTTCCTTGTTATGTTCTTCTACTTAAATCTCTCTTTCCTTCATTATTATAACTACAAATTTTCTTGGATAGTCTCTGGCTATTATTCTTTTCACAGTGTGTGTTCACTGATGTTCGTATTCAATTATTTTGTCTTTAACAGTATAGATACTGCTAGGTACTAAAATTGCAAGACCGTGAAGGCAGCATGTAACAAACGACTAACTGGTGTGAGGAGTAATAGGTGTTTGAATATGCAGAAGATTAGCAATTGGGCATAATAACACAAAGTAGGTAGAACTAAAACTATCTACGTTCTGTAAATAAGAATAAACAGCGGGTTTCTCATTCAGAAATCTCATTTGAATGTTGTAATGTTCTTTTGTTTATGAAAAGATCGTGTTATGCCTCTTATAAGAAGGGGAAACGTCTACCAGCACATCTCGAAATTCTAAAACAGCTAGATCGTGATCTATCGAGATTGCGTTTATCGAATCGCGATGTTGGTGCTCTTGTTAGTCAGGAACACGCGACCGTTATGAAAATATGCGGTCGATGGGTTCAGGAGGACTATTCTCAACGCCATGCAGAATGTCAACGGTCCCATGCAACTACCACCAGAGAGGACATACATATTGCTCATTTTGGATGGTCCCATGCGAGTAGCGCCCGAGAGGATAGACATATTGTTCGTTTTGCCCCCCCCCCCTGCCCCCCAGCATTGTATAGCAATGTACCTTGAGCCAAGAAATGAGCTTGTTTGCAGCGAGACAAGTATCCGCACTGACAATGCAATGACGTCTGAAGCATGTTGTACTGTCAGCACGACGACAGTTGCTGCAGTTTCCACTGACGCGGCTGCAGAGGAAGGCGCGGAGACACTGGTGCGCCCTGCGACAACAACAGGCGCTGGAGTGGCAGCAGTCGTCTTTTAGAATTAGTTTCGGTTCTGCACACAGCATCACGATGGACGTATTCATATGTGGAAGCTCGGAGGAAAACAAGCGTAGTCAGATTGTATTTGTCATCGTCATAGGGGCCCAGCGCCTGGTGTGATGATATGCTGTGTCATTGGGTGCACAGCACAAACACTTGCAGTTAGCAGGTGTTACGAGGGCAGTTCAATAATTAATGCAACACATTTTTTTTCTCGGCCAATTTTGGTTGAAAAAACCGGAAATTTCTTGTGGAATATTTTCAAACATTCCCGCTTCGTCTCGTATAGTTTCATTGACTTCCGACAGGTGGCAGCGCTGTACGGAGCTGTTAAAATGGCGTCTGTAACGGATGTGCGTTGCAAACAACGGGCAGTGATCGAATTTCTTTTGGTAGAAAACCAGGGCATCTCAGATATTCATAGGCGCTTGCAGAATGTCTACGGTGATCTGGCAGTGGACAAAAGCACGGTGAGTCGTTGGGCAAAGCGTGTGTCATCATCGCCGCAAGGTCAAGCAAGACTGTCCGATCTCCCGCGTGCGGGCCGGGCGTGCACAGCTGTGACTCCTGCAATGGCGGAGCGTGCGAACACACTCGTTCGAGATGATGGACGGATCACCATCAAACAACTCAGTGCTCAACTTGACATCTCTGTTGGTAGTGCTGTCACAATTGTTCACCAGTTGGGATATTCAAAGGTTTGTTCCCGCTGGGTCCCTCGTTGTCTAACCAAACACCATAAAGAGCAAAGGAGAACCATCTGTGCGGAATTGCTTGCTCGTCATGTGGCTGAGGGTGACAATTTCTTGTCAAAGATTGTTACAGGCGATGAAACATGGGTTCATCACTTCGAACCTGAAACAAAACGGCAATCAATGGAGTGGCGCCACACCCACTCCCCTACCAAGAAAAAGTTTAAAGCCATACCCTCAGCCGGTAAAGTCATGGTTACAGTCTTCTGGGACGCTGAAGGGGGTTATTCTGTTCGATGTCCTTCCCCATGGTCAAACGATCAACTCTGAAGTGTATTGTGCTACTCTTCAGAAATCGAAGAAACGACTTCAGCGTGTTCGTAGGCACAAAAATCTGAACGAACTTCTCCTTCTTCATGACAACGCAAGACCTCACACAAGTCTTCGCACCCGAGAGGAGCTCACAAAACTTCAGTGGACTGTTCTTCCCCATGCACCCTACAGCCCCGATCTCGCACCGTCGGATTTCCATATGTTTGGCCCAATGAAGGACGCAATCCGTGGGAGGCACTACGCGGATGATGAAGTTATTGATGCAGTACGACGTTGGCTCCGACATCGACCGGTGGAATGGTACCGTGCAGGCATACAGGCCCTCATTTCAAGGTGGCGTAAGGCCGTAGCATTGAATGGAGATTATGTTGAAAAATAGTGTTGTGTAGCTAAAAGATTTGGGAATAACCTGGTGTGTTTCAATGCTGAATAAAACAACCCCTGTTTCAGAAAAAAATGTGTTGCATTACTTATTGAACTGCCCTCGTACATTGCTGACGGGTAAATGCCAGTAGCTGTTCCCTATCTTTGCAATGTTACTTTGCAACAGGGTAACATCCTGACCTACCTACCGATACAGAATGTGATCAGCTGTTGTCCTTGCGATACTCCCCCCCCCCCCCTCCCCGTCTTTTTAAATTAATTGGATAATCGACCGCTACACAGAGGGAACTAAGTGACGTAGTAAGAAAATCATGTAAACGTAATCTGTGACTCTTCACGTGTGAACTAATGTTTGTTGAAACAAATGATTCTTGCTTATTAAGCGAGGGAACTTGTCTCTCTGACTCTTCTGTCATAGAGTCCGATGTAGATGCATGCTTTGACAGAGGGTAGGGTATTTTTTAATGTCTGCATATTTTATGTAAATATACCAGTTAAACTCTGAAATACTCTCGTCTAACATGAATCATTGTACCTGCATTGTCCTGACTCGTATATAACTGCTTCAGCATTAAACTGAGACGAGGCGACGTGGAAGTCTTGGTAAGGTGATGCAATGGAACGGCCGCCATTGCAGCAGCCTATATGCAAATTTGTATGATCAGTCATAGAACCGGCCTTCATTATCTTCTCATGATTTACGAGATCCGATTACAATCTGTTGTACGAATTTTTATGCACGCGAGGACTGGCGATTCAAATCTTTATTACCGATACACGATCGATCATCGCCAAATTAATGACTGACCTCGAAAACCAGCTTTGCCAATTTGAAAGCAAAATTTTTATTCATTTCATTTTTTTATCACAATGTCTCGTCTTTCCTTATAATATTGCTGCTCTCGTCAGTTCCCTTAGTAAACATTCTTAATTGTTAACTCTGAACCGGAGCAGAAATATTATACCTGGCCAGCCAGTTCAGATTTCTGACCCATTACAAACATCTGGTCATGGGTCGCAGAGAGCCTGGAACTCCGCCACACGCCAGTCACTGCGATTGATGATCTATGCCACAATGTTGAAACCGCAGTGAATGACGTACCGATATTTGTCAATAGAATTCTTCCTACTCCGCAATAAATAAAATTTTGTTTTAATTTTAACTGATTCAAATGTTGGTTCTGGGTTAAACATTGTATATTGTATTAACTAAATGAAACACTACTTTAGCGTGGTTTCACAAATTTTATCATGACCTTACGTCATAGATTTCGGGTTATAAGCCCATTTCCTAGTACGTAACTGACCCCAAAGATGAGAACCAAGCAAGGATAAAAATGTCAACTTCTTAAAATATCGGTTCTTGACTTACACTCTGAAATTTATCTCTGTCGACAATTTTGACAAAATTGCGTTTGGATTTACAAAATTCTTTATGACAGCATTTACAATAACTATAGATAAACATATTTACAAAATTCATTGGTACAGCATTTACAATAACTATGACTAAACATATTTACAATATTCTTTATGTCAGCACTTACAATAACTATACTAAACATATTTACAAAATTCATTAGAACGGCATACAATAACTATGACTAAACATATACTGGAAACAAACATTGGAGCAGAGCTGTGCACAGGAATGGAATTTTGCTATGTGAATGAAAAGATTTTTCTTCTACATAGAGATTGCAATATTGTCCAAAAGGGACGAATAAGGGAATTTGTTCATCCAGTAATAAATGTGAGGAAACACACATATGTTTCTTAATTTCTAAAAATTTATAGCCAAGTGAGCCTTGCACCTTTCCCCTCTATATGTATAACTTCTATATCTATGATGTATTTGCACCTAGTGAACAACACAGAGAGACCAAAGAAGAGACAGTGCAGTTTACCTTTTATAGGTAAAACTTCAAATAGGATAGGTAACACTTTAAAAGGAAAGCGTTTATCTCTGCTTTTATATGCCCACAGACAGTAGGTAGATGTCTCTTTAGTTTAAAAAATAAACAGCCAGACTTTATTTAAAAGTCACGGAGTTTGTAAAATCGTCTGCTGGGAGTGTCACTGTAGGCATACTGGACAGAGTGGGACATCAATCTGCACTAAGCTCAGAAAGCAACATAGAAGTTGGAGGTTAAAGAAGCCAGATTCATCCTTTGCCTAAAAATGCATAACAAATACGTCATAGCTACAGAAGTCCTACTCGTAGAGAGAGAGAGAGGGCACAAAGCTCACTCAGTTAGAATTTTTAGAAATTAAGAAACAGATGTTTGCATTCCTAAATTTATTACTGATTGAAAAACTCAATTATTCACCCCTTTTGGACAACACTGCAACCCTACATAGAACAAAAACCTTAGAGCAATCATTCACATAACAAAGTTTCATTCTTGTAAACAGTTCCGCTCCAATGTATGTTTAGTCATAGATATTACAGATGCTCTCCTAATGAATTTTGTAAATATATTGAGTCGCAGTTATTGTGAATTCTGCCCAAATGAATTTTGTAAACCAATATACAATGTTGTCAAAACTGTCAACAGAGATAACTTTTACACTGTAAGTCAAGTATCGGTATTTTAAAAAGCTGGAATCTTTAGTATTGCTTGGTTGTCATCTTTGAGATCAGTTACGTCCTAGAAGATGGCGTTTTCACCTTAAACCTAGGTCTTATACTAATAGTACAGTTTCTGCGACAAAATTAAAAAAGCATTTCGTTTAGTTAATAGCAAAAAATTTCGTTATTTCGTATCCTTCTTGTGCTACAATTTAAATAACCATCATTTTACGTAAGTCTGTTTAGAACTAGATTTCGTCTTGGGTAGCCCTTAGCTCTTCTCAGAGATCTCATCTCCGCTGCCTCTAATTGACTGTCACCTTTTATTTACTTTACTCAACACCCGCTCCAATACAGCAATGACAGACTAGCCTTATTGAGCCATATACTGTATGAAATCTTCAAAGTTTTACATTTATATCAGTGTTGAAACTGGAGCTCTCGTCGCAGCCTAAATGTTTAAAGGGTGAGGTGATTAAAGACTTTAAGTCTTTGTCGTATGTGAGGAAATTGTAAGATCACATACAGTAAAACAGGAAAAAGAAAGCAGCGCAGAATTTACAGAAGGGAAGCCTCCTAGAAAAATTACGATACTTTAAATCGAGTGCAGCAAGAACTAAAAGATTTCTCGGTTAAAGAAAGAGGATGCCGCAGGTTAACTTCTACTAGTCATGACATCAGAAAGCCTTTGTGCTATCATTTTGTGTATCACAGAAAAACCCAGGCGCATGATACCATCATTACTCTACCCACCCCGCCAACAAGCTTTGTAAACTCTTTAATGGAACGATTTGCGCCCTGCTCAGTCGATCTGCGAATTAAAGAAACAAGTGAAGATTAGATAATGTGCAGAACCAAACCTTCACCATCAAAAAGGTCTATAGAGTACTGCATCGGGGTAAAAGCACCGATCCATGTACAGGGTGTGGCGCGAAGGAGTCTCTGATTTCAAAATTAAATGTCTCTAATACTCGGATCGATAGATAGATTTTCATGATAAATCGTAATGATGTGGAACGAATCATTTTACATTCACATCGCAAATTAATTTGTAAATATGGCTACTTGCTGAGCATTTATAATGTTTTTTTAATATACGGATGCGAGTCAGTAATTCCTACCCACCATCTTTTGCACATTATCGTAATAGAAATTCTTCTACGGAATAGAAGGAGCTGTCACGGAGAAAGTTTCTGAGTTTGTTTTCAAATTTTGCTTTACTGTGTGTCAGACATATTATATTGCTGGGTAAGGGATTAAAGATAGTTGCAGCGTTGTACACGCCTTTTTATGATAAAGAGAACGTTAATGTGGAATAATCAATCATTTTCCCTTCTGGTATTGTAATTAAGTACATCATTATTCCTTTTGAACTGTTGTGGATTATTTACAATGAACTTCATGAGGGAATAAATATACTTTGAAGCAGCAGACAGAATGCTCAACTCCTTAAACAGATGTTTACAAGATGTCATGAGTGAGCGCCAGCTGTTATTCTTGCAGGACGTTTTTGAGCACTGAAGACGCTCTTTCTTACAGGTGAATTACCATATAACATTATTATTGAATGAAAATATGCAAAATATGTAATCTTACTGATTTGTCTCTCCAAAGATTTGAAATTATTCTAAGTGCAAATGTGGTTCAACTAAGTTGTCTTGTTAGTTCCAAAATGTGCTTTCTCCAGTTTAAATTCTCATCGACATGGACATATAAAAATTTAAGTTTCGACCCTATTTATTATTTCCTCACCATGTTGCACTTGTCACTGTTCGGGAGGACGGTGGTTCAAACCCGCGTCCAGCCATCCAGATTTAGGTTTTCCATTATTTCCCTAAATCGATTCAGGCAAATTTCAAGGTGGTTCCCTTGAAAGGGCACGGCCGACTTTCTTCCCCATCAATTAACTTGTTGTAACTGAGATTCACAGTCATAACAAATTTTTTGAAGGACATCATCTTTACGCCAGCGACTGTTATGTTTTTATTACACTATTGCAGTTTCGGCATTAGGCCATTATCAAGTGATATTACGGCTTTAAGCCATGTCAACGTAATGTAAGCTGACACATTTGTATGTCGTGTCAGCTTACATTGCGTTGACATGGCTTAAAGCCATAATATCACTTGATAATGGCCTAACGCCGAAATTGCAATAGTGTAATAAAAACTTACAACAGTCATTGGCATAAAGATGATGTCCTTCAAAAAATTTCTTCCCCATCCTTCTTTAATCCAATGGGACCAATGAACCTTGCTATTTGATCCCAACCCCCAAATTAACCAACCAACTAACTTGTCATTAATGTATTACCCCTAGAAGTGAAGATCTGAATGTGTTATGTCTTTCTAAAATTGATGGTGATGCTGTGGTGTCACCGCCAGACACCACACTTGCTAGGTGGTAGCTTTAAATCGGCCGCGGTCCATTAGTACATGTCGGACCCGCGTGTCGCCACTGTGTGATCGCAGACCGAGCGCCACCACAAGGCAGGTCTCGAGATACGGAATAGCACTCGCCCCAGTTGTACGGACGACGTAGCTAGCGACTACACTGACGAAGCCTCGCTCCTCTGCCGAGCAGATAGTTAGAATAGCCTTCAGCTAAGTCAATGGCTACGACCTAGCAAGGCGCCATTAGTAACATTGCATGTATCTAAAGAGTCTCACTTGTATCGCCACAATCTCCAGATGTACCAAAAGGATGGATTAAAGTTAAGTATTCCAGAAGCTACGTACTTTTCTTTATAGCATTCATAACATATCCTGTTTCAGACGTTACGCACCCTGCTTTAGCTCAGCGCGTGCCTTTCGGCTTCCTCTCATTGTGTCTAGGCTGTCTTGTCTAGACACAACAATTTGTGGCGACGAGTCAACGAAAAGGGTCTTGTTCTTTCTAATTGCTTACATTTACTTGTGTCATGGCTTCGCCGGATGTACTGTCCGAATTTTATCGCTTGCAGAATCAGCAGACGCAGGCGTTATTGGATGCCCTTGGACAGCTCGTCCAGGGTCAACGTGCACTGCAAAACGATGCGGCCGCCGCCGCTTCATCGCTACCGCAGCCACAACATGCAGTTGCACCCCCATTCGTCCCTACGAACCCGCTAAGGAGACATGGACGGAGTGGTCACGCCAGTTTGGGTTTCATCTCGCCGCCTACAGAATTCAAGGTAACGAGCGGCAGCCTCATTTATTGGCGTGTGTAGGGGTGCAAACGTACCGTGTGATAGTGAAATTGTTTCCCCGACGCGACGTAGCAACTCTGTCCTACGAAGAAATTTTGTCTGCTTTAGATGCCTATTTCAAGGAAACAGTTAATGTAGTTGCCAAAAGGCATACTCTCTTTCGTACAAAACGTACGGCCGGTCAAACTAATAGGGAGTGGGTTGCAACATTGCAAGGCCTTACAAGGGATTGTGCTTTTGAGTGTGAATGTGGACTCCCTTATTCAGATACTATGGTCCGTGATGCGATTGCACAGAACGTTTCTGATGTTCATATACGGGAACAGATTTTGAAACTAGTTAATCCCTCCCTTCAGCAAGTGATAGACATATTAGATAGACAAGACACGCTTGACTTTGCTCAGGAATCATTTGCAACTTCGCCGGCCGTGTGTAACATTAACCGGCCCGCCGGGCGCGCTGCACGGCCCGGTAAACTGCCCTTGCGCACGTCCACGCAGCTGCCGCCACGCTCTAAACCAGGTGTGCTGCGCCAGCACACAATTGCAGTGAAATCCTGCCCGCGGTGTGCTACTAGACATTCGCGTGAAAATTGCCCGTCACGCCAAGCTATTTGCTTTTTCTGTAATAAGAAAGGACATGTTCAAAGTGTTTGCCAGAAAAAGCTCAGATCAGACAATCACAACCATTCCAGGCCCTATGCTTCGCGCTGGAATCGAACCAAGAATACTCAGGCTCGTGAACCTTCGCCCATAGACATTCATGTAGTTAATTCCACTTCGTCCAGTGCCACTTTCTCTAACAGTGACTGTGTTCGTCCCACAAAAAGTGTGCGTCGACGTCGCCGGAAATCACGTCAATTAGCAAGTGATGCTGTACCTGTATCAGTTCAAATTGCACGAGACAGTCGCTCTTGTCGTCAGCAGGACAATAAACTTTTTGTAGATTTGGACTTCAATGGCAAGGTCATACCATTCCAGCTCGATACCGGAGCTGCTGTTTCATTGATCAATCACGACACGTACAAACAACTGGGCAAACCTCCGTTGCGTGCCGCAAATGTTAAGTTACATAGTTATTCAGGTCAGAATATCCCTGTGTTAGGACAGTGCACTCTTCTTGCAACATACAAGGGACAAACAAAACTTGTCATTTGACGTTCTTCGTTCTTCTTCTGCAGTGAACTTGTTTGGTTTCGATTTATTTCAATTGTTTAACTTGTCTATTGTAAATTAGGTCCTATCAGTGAATCAGACTGTGCCTTCAGACAGTGTTTCTCGTCTGTGTGAAGAATTTCCAGACATTTTTGCACCGGACCTTGGTTGCGCTAAGAACTCTGAAGCACATTTGGAACTGAAAGTCAACGCGCAACCGAAATTTTTCCGAGCGCGCAATGTTCCCCACGCATTGCGTGATGAGGTCGCAAGAACATTAGATGATTTGGAATCACAAGGTGTGAGTGAATGTGCGCAATGCCTCTTCCATTTCAGCCCCGCTTCATCGCTTACGCCGTACAGGTGTTCCGTTCGTCTGGACGACGGAATGCGAACGCACCTTTCGCCAGTTGAAATCGGCGTTGCTTTCTAATACTTGCCTTACGCCATTCGATCCCCAGAAACCCCTTTTGTTGATGGTAGATGCATCGGATTTCGGGATCGGTGCTGTGCTTGCGCACAGAGATAGATCGCATGATCGCCCTATTGCCTTTGCGTCAAAATTGCTCTCGTCTGCGCAAAGAAATTACTCGCAGATAGAGAAAGAAGCTTTGGCTCTCGTGTTTGGTGTTACTAAGTTCCATGATTTCTTGTATGGTCGTCACTTTACCTTCATCACAGACCACAAACCTTTGACGTCGCTTTTTCATCCGAACAAGCCTGTACCTCCACGTACAGCGCAGAAATTCATTCGCTGGTCTCTTTTCCTCTCACAGTACCGCTACGATATCTTGTGTCGGTCCACTGCTAAGCACAGAAACGCCGATGCGTTGTCCTGTTTGCCTGTTGCTGAGGATAGAGCATTCGATTCTTCCGAACTTGCTTGCATGTTCATTGATTCGGAAACCGATGAAGTGGTCGAATCGTTTCCGATTGATTTTCGTCGTGTAGCTACCGCCACAGCTGCTGACCCGGTCCTTGCTACCGTTTTGCGTTTTGTTGCTACGCAATGGTCCTTGTCAGTCACGGATCGGGGATCCGTTGGTTCGCCGATTTTTTGCTCCAAGGAGAGACTTTTTGTTCGACGTGGTGTTTTGTTGTTGCGTTCTGATAATGATCAGTCCAGAGTCGTGGTCCCACGATCGTTACAGTCCTCTGTCTTACGGCTTCTTCACCAAGGACATTGGGGTATAGTGCAAACGAAACAACTTGCTCGTCAGCACTGTACTTGGTTCGGAATCGATGCTGCGATTACGAATATGTGTTCTTCTTGCATGGCATGTGCCGAACAACAATCCGCACCGCCGCGGAAAGTCTTTGCATGGCCAAAAGCCACTTCCCCTTGGCAACGCTTGCACATAGATTTTGCTGGTCCATTCAGGAATGCTCGATGGTTGGTTCTGGTAGATGCCTTCAGTAATTTTCCTTTTGTTGTCCGGATGTCTTCCACGACGTCAACTGCCACCATCCAAGCGTTGTCTGCTATCTTTTGCATTGAAGGTCTTCCGCAGACTATTGTTTCCGACAATGGTCCACAATTCATGTACGCAGAATTTCAGTCATTCTGCCAGGCCAATGGTATTCAACGTCTGACATCAGCGCCGTTTTCGCCTCAGTCAAACGGTGCCGCTGAAAGATTGGTCCGGACTTTCAAGTCACAGATGTTGAAGTTGAAAGAGTCGCAGTCTCGGGAGGTCGCATTGTTGCTCTTTGTCATCGTATCGCTCTCAGCCCCGAGATGGTCGCTCGCCGGCTGAGTTGCTCCACGGTCGTCCTCATCGAACCTTGATGTCTTTGCTGCACTCGCCGCATCAGGTTCCTGTGCAGCGGCAGACTTCTGCTTTTGCTCCAGGCGACGTTGTATTCTATCGCAACTATCGCGGTTCACGGCGTTGGCTCGCAGGGCGCATTCTTCGCTGCCTCGGCCTCGCGATGTATTTGGTTTTGGGGGCCTCTGGTGAGGTGCGTCGGCATCTCAATCAGCTGCGCCTCTGTCGTCGCACGGGTTCTGCCGCTCCCCGTCTGCTTTCAGCGACGGTGCCGTCCGGTCAGCGCCCTGGGGACCCATCTACTGGCTCTCCTCATCCCCAGGTGTTACCGACGCTGCCTTCCATTTTGCCCCATGGCGACGCGTCGCCGCCGCCGCCGCCGCCGCTTGTTCTCCCGCCGACGCCGCCCGCAGTGGACGCGTCGCTGCGGCCGCCAAGCGCCTCCCTGGGTCACGCGCCGCCGATCGCTTCCCGTGACCAGCTGTCTCCCGCCATGGAACTCTTGCCCGCTCCGGACCACATGGCGTCTTCGCGCGTCGGGTACCCCGACGCAATGGAGGTCGACCCTTCGGCCCCTCCTGTCTCTTTACGGGTGCATACACCGCATGTTGACGTGCACCCTGGACTAGGTTTTCAGGCGTTTCCTAGATCCCCTCGGACCGAATGGCCGGGTGCGGGTGGCACAGCCTCGCCTGTTGTTAGGCTCCCCACCTCATCGCATACATCAACATGGGGTCCTCCCCACGGCGGGCGGAAGCCTTATAACACGACCGTTCGCCGATTTGCGGGGAAGGAATGTGGTGTCACCGCCAGACACCACACTTGCTAGGTGGTAGCTTTAAATCGGCCGCGGTACATTAGTACATGTCGGACCCGCGTGTCGCCACTGTGTGATCGCAGACCGAGCGCCACCACAAGGCAGGTCTCGAGATACGGAATAGCACTCGCCCCAGTTGTACGGACGACGTAGCTAGCGACTACACTGACGAAGCCTCGCTCCTTTGCCGAGCAGATAGTTAGAATAGCCTTCAGCTAAGTCAATGGCTACGACCTAGCAAGGCGCCATTAGTAACATTGCATGTATCTAAAGAGTCTCACTTGTATCACCACAATCTCCAGATGTACCAAAAAGATGGATTAAAGTTAAGTATTCCAGAAGCTACGTACTTTTCTTTATAGCATTCATAACGTATCCTGTTTCAGACCTCACGCACCCTGCTTTAGCTCAGCGCGTGCCTTTCGGCTTCCTCTCATTGTGTCTAGGCTGTCTTGTCTAGACACAACAGATGCCATTCGCAGAAAACCAGCCAAGGATACTTTTAAGAACATTGTTTACCATTTCTTCTATTTATTTATGTACGCTTGGGCAGATTATAATTCTAGTGTCATCTGCAAAAAGAACTACTTCTGCTTGTTGTATATTAAACGGAAGATAGTTTATACATAAGAAGAACAATAGTGGATCTAAGAATGAGCCTTGGAGAATCCCGTACGTGATTTCACCCCAGTCATAATTATATTGGTTGAGTTACTAAGTACAACTTTCTGCATTCCTTTTGTTAGATATGGTATTAAGTATTGGTTGGTTATAGCGTCAGTCTCACAGAACTTCAATTGAAGCTGCTAAAGGTAGCAGGTGCTGTATGCTGTGCTGCTCGTAGAGTATCGGTGTGCATCATTAAATTTGTCCTCTGCAAGCAGTTTTTGCAATCACATCACAATCGTTCCGAAATGTTCACCACTCGTAGTACAGAAGTGGTGCAAATGAACAATGAAATTTGCCATCATATCCTAGCGTTTCAACAAAAATGGCGTCAGACGCCACACAGATTGCCGCTTCAGGCTCGTCCAGTGTGATGAGATAGTTTCAGTAGACAGTGTCTTTCGATGTGCCCTAAAAAAAAGTAGTCACAAGGAGTGAGATCGAATATTGAGCCCATATTCTCCCATAACTCGTTCTTCTATTCCTTCTTCTGCTACTGCGCTCCAATCCCCCAATGATTATTAGATTTCACCTCAGTTTACTTACTTACAGAATTAACTGTCCAGTATCCTCATATACTTTCTGTACTATCGTATTGCAGTGCTAATGCTAGTTATAAAATAACGTAAAACATTAGAGCTGTGAAGATATTCTTCAGTGGAGTAAAATATGTTTTCCTAAGTAACTCAGGCTTAGTCACCACATTATTATCTATGCAACATTTAATTTTCTCTGGTAGATTGTTGAACAAAGGTCTACCCATTTACTTGGCGTCTTTGTGTAATAATGTTAATCCTTTCACTTACCTGTAACCTTCGTTTTTTCTCCCAGAATTATGTGTGTGCTTTTCATTATTTTTTGAGAAGAGAGAAATGGTGGTAAGGACATGTAACTTAAATGGACACCGATAGTGTAAAGTAATTGTCAAAACATCGAGTTTTTAGAAGACGTCTTTACAGGACGTTCTAGAATTAACAACAACTATAATTTACGTAAGGTGCTTTTGTGTTCTGCAAACACTTTCCTTTAAGCTAAGTTCGCCAAAAAAATATTCCGTTCTTCGTAAGTGAATGGAAACATACAGATTATTCTAAAGCACGTGTAGCAGTAATCATTCTTACTACAATCGCAACTGAAATAAAGTTTTTCATTGACTCTAGGCAGTTGGTTTTCCTATTAAGATTGCGATCTATCTGCACTCAAAAAACTTGACGCTTTCTTGTTGTTGTATTTTATTATTTGAGACGACTATTTTTACAGTTTGGGTCTTCTGTGAAACCCATGCAACTGTCTCTACTAAGTCTTCTCAAAATTCAATGATAATCCATTTGTCTTAAACAATCTGCTGATCTTTCAAAGATTTCACTAGTTGCTATCTGAATAGCGAGAAAGGTACCAATTTATATTCCTTTACTTGTTTCATCTTCATCAAGGATACAATCTACATCTTTAGAAACTGCAAGTGGAAGATAATTTGTGTGTGTCAAACACAGCAGGGGACCCAAAACAGAACCTTACAGTGCACCATGTGAGATTCTTCGAAATTACGGACTGGGCTTATTGTAATGTAATTGACATGCGGTTGATACATTCAGCTTTCTGTCATTCAGATAAATAAAAATTCGCGAATTTTCTACCTTTAATACCCCATAATATTTTAGTATTTGTATTAGGATATCACCACCCAACCAAAAGATCTGGCCAGATCAGAAAATATTCCCACTAGTAATAATTTCTGAGTGTTGACCACAAATTTTCATCACATCAGACGTTGCTATTGCTGTGGTTGACAATATTCCATCAGCGATAAAAGAGGCGTCATCTGTGAACAATAAAAACTTCGACACTGCAGTACTATCTAGATAACCCATTCACAGAACTAACCTCTGCGCTCAAAATCTTCAGCCCACGTCGCTTGCACGCATTGTTTGCGATAGAGATTTTTGATCCTGCACCAGAATTCTTCACACTGCATTCGTGGATGAGTCCTTGACGCCTGTAAACACAGAGGTACTACAGTAATGACGTTTCAAAAATATTATCACTGTCGGCCAACCCATGGTTCACTTCTCGAGTGGTTTTGCATAAACTGGTTAATAAACTAACCAGTTAGAAAAACCTCAATTAACACCGTCGAGCGCAGCGTGGAAACCTCAATATCAACAGCACATCACTAGAAATTCCACTGTACTCATGAAAACAGCTTGATCACAGTGCTCCTTGAAAGTTTTCTATCTCCTTTGTTATTCAGCACACAGTGACATTAAATATCTAAGGTATTTACGAGCAGCTAGTTGTGCACGTGTTTGAACAATAAACGATATGCCGAACTGTTTGTTCTGGATATTGTTATGTAGGGGTGACGCCGATCTCAGGCGCCAGTCCATAGGATGAGCGGTCGAGTGAGAGGCCAATGTAGTCCAGTGACAGACGATGGTGGAGGGAAATATTTAATTAGACTTCAGTTACACAACTTGTCATTGACACTTTGAGGCAGTCATGCCCCACTCCGGCGTGGCAAGATAGCGATGGCCAACAGTGGCTGGCTTCACCCTCGGCAAAGAGGTACACGTCATACTTGACGTCAGGCTGAGCAGCGGTCGGCGGTCTGAGAATGGACCAAGGCCCTGACAACACCAGCAGCGTATTTCTTCTTCTTGTTGCTACTGTGTTCTGCTGTTGAACACTGGCAGCCATGTGACTCAGGCCCAGATCCTGCCCACAGCAGTGACGAGGGAAGACTGCACTGCATGTGCCATGACCCGGAACCACCTGGCAACATCCTGGTAGCTGCAGGCACCAATGGCAGGTCGGCGGCACTTTATCATGATAAAATAAGAGAAATCCGGGCTCGCACAGAAAAATTTAAGTGCTCGTTTTTCCCGCGTGCCGTTCGAGAGTGGAACGGTAGAGACACTGCATGAAGGTGGTTCATTGAACCCTCTGCCAGGCACTTTACTGTGAATAGCAGAGTAATCACGTAGATGTAGATGTCTGGATGTAGATGTGGCACAAAATCCCACAGTGGGGAAGACTTAGTGTAGGTGCGGCTGGCCCGACCCAGTCTCAAACTCTGGTCTGTAGCTGACGGTGCCCACTCATCTCGTCATCTAGCATGGCAGTGATGCTGCTGCACTACGAATGAGTTCGCCTCAAAATTCACATCTATTTATGTGGCTCTGTGGCGCATTTGTTGCACTATGACCCATGTAGTTCGTAACATGGTTCTTTCCATGGTGTGGTGACACCGTCCCGCCTTCTCCAGCCATTACCGGTGCACAGAGAAGGGTTTGCTGATCACCTCTAGCCCATGCCACAATCCTTTTTATGTATATGTCGCTATATCCATTGCGCCATCACACTGCACTTACTGGCCAGCTGTAGCTATCGCGATGCTTCACGGCGGCTTTCTTACAAATTCATACAAGTTTCACTTAAAACTAGGTCGTCATATTACACTGTCCCTTCTTCTCAGGGAAGACCCGGCCCCTCAGAGATGCCGTTTTTCTTGACTTCCGCAAGGCGTTCGATACAGTTCCCCACAGTCGTTTAATGAACAAAGTAAAAGCATATGGACCATCAGACCTATTGTGTGATTGGATTGAAGAGTTCCTAGATAACAAAACGCAGCATGTCATTCTCAATGGAGAGAAGTCTTCCGAAGTAAGAGTGATTTCAGGTGAGCCGCAGGGGAGTGTCGTAGGACCGTTGCTACTCACAATATACATAAATGACCTTGTGGATGACATCGGAAGTTCACTGAGGCTTTTTGCGGATGATGCTGTAGTATATCGAGAGATTGTAACAATGGAAAATTATACTGAAATGCAGGAGGATCTGCAGCGAATTGACGCATGGTGCAGGGAATGGCAATTGAATCTCAATGTAGACAAGTGTAACGTGCTGCAAATACATAGAAAGATCTCTTTCCATTTAGCTAAAAAATAGCAGGTCAGCAACTGGAAGCAGTTAATTCCATAAATTATCTGGGAGTACGCATTAGGAGTGATTTAAAATGGAATGACCATGTAAAGTTGATCGTCGCTAAAGCAGATGCCCGACTGAGATTCATTGGAAGAATCCTAGGGAAATGCGATCCGGAAACAAAGGAAGTAGGTTACAGTACGCTTGTTCGCCCACCGCTTGAATACTGCTCAGCAGTGTGGGATCCGTACCAGATAGGGTTGATAGAAGAGATAGAGAAGATCCAACGCAGAGCAGCGCGCTTCGTTACTGGATCATTTGGTAATAGCGAAAGCGTTACGGAGATGATAGATAAACATCAGTGGAAGACTCTGCAGGAGAGACGCTCAGTAGCTCGGTACGGGCTTTTGTTGAAATTTCGAGAACATACCCTCACCGAGGAGTCAAGCAGTATATTGCTCTCTCCTACGTATATCTCGCGAAGAGACCATGAGGATAAAATCAAAGAGATTAGAGCCCACACAGAGGCATACCGACAATCCTTCTTTCCGCGAACAATACGAGTCTGGAATAGAAGGGAGAACCGATAGAGGTACTCAAGGTACCCTCCGCCACACACCGTCAGGTGGCTTGCGGAGTATGGATGTAGATGTAGATGTAGATGTAGATGTAGCTCCCACTGGGACTACTTCCACCGTTGACCTACAACATAAATGACACAATCCTAAGTTTATACCAGATTGGCATTTTAAAAACAACTACATAAAATCTTGTGGCTGCTTCCCATCTCCCTTAAGCTCTACAAATTCATTCTCCATCTCTGGCTTGGGGGATCCAGTCCACTGGAACCTGGATTATCCACAGATTGGATTTCGGGACTCATCATCGTCTCAGATAAATAAAAGCTACACTAAGCAAAATCAGAGTCACTATTGCGTTAGGAGTTGTGACACTCAACGTCATAGTTAACTATCATGTATCGTGCCAATACTGTTCAATGAGCTGCATTAATTGCTCCAGATGACCTGCCCCTCCTGTGCAGCTATCTTCTGCCTCTGTGAATAAACTAAACTCGGTCCTCAGATATCATCCAAGAAGGTAAGGATTTGCTTAGGTATCATCTCTAAGGGCTCATCTGGCCAATACAGCTGTGTTTGTGTTATATTTTAAAGAGTCACTTCTGTCATTGAAGCTAGTAAATGAAATGTGAGTCATGTAATATCACGCATAGTTCCACTAACCAAAAACCCATTGCCTCTTAACTAAGCATTTGTCGCCATGAGCTTCTCCTATTCATAGCAACTAGCCACCACTATAATATTGTCATACACTGAGTATACCCAGTGTAGACTCGCTTGCTGCAAGTACAGCTTTGTTACCATTACCTCCTTCTGGCATGACCAACCCCCTGCCTTGCCCCTGAATAATTGCATCGTGCATGCATTTCATTCTTCCTGGATCTTGTGAGTAGGACAAATGGTGACCGCCTCGCATTGGCATTTCCCCATCGTCAGTCATTGCTGTACGCTGATCCCATTTTCTGCCATCAACAACACTCCATTCTCTTTTATCTGCAGAGATTCCCCCACTCTTCCCAGCCTTACTGGATAGTTGTGCGTTATGTATCGCCTAAATAATGCTTGTTTGTCAGCCACCGATACCTTCACTGACATATACAACCACGCACTCTCGGTTTGTACCTCCACAGTTGCTCCATGGTTGCAGAAAGGCAGGTTCTGACTGCTAGGCTCTGCTACTATCTATAATTCTGGTGGTAATTATTTTCACACTTTCCTCAATCCCTTCAGATACTGCGCAAATGACAATAGGACAGGACTCAACCGCCCACATAGCGCCTGAGGAAAGGCTTCCTGATACCCCATTAACTTCATTCTTACATCCCATGTACAATTTCTTGGTGACTGAAACAGCGTTGTTCATCTTATTTTGCATCTAACACTCTCATCCGTTCTCGAACTGCCTCTAAATCCTGATTTAGAGTGCTGGCTGATGCTCTGGCGTAAGTCATTACCTCTCTAATTAGTTGTCGCAGAATGTGTGTGTTGTTCAACACGCCACTCTCCAATCTTAGAATCCGTGTGGAATGTCACTCTGCTGTCGCCCAATTCCCCTTCTGCCAGTTATCTTGTGACCTTCGCTATCTTATTCAGTTTACATACGTGTTTGGGTCCACTGCTCCCAATATTATCTTGAGTATCCTTCATCGCGCATCCATCCATCCCCTTTTTTCCGCCCATAATTCATACGGAACTACTCCTACTATTTCCTGCATCTGCTCATTCAATTGCGCGTACGCCATGACCAAATTCTTGTGCTCCCATGACACCTCTCTGAGTACTCCGTTATTACTTTCTAAGCCCGAAAATACCTCTGCCAAACTCCTCATTTCGTTCAGTAGTTCCCTAACACTAAATACCATATTTGACGTCCGCTTGTGACTAGACAGTATCACATCCTCCTGCCTGGAAAACAAAACTCCTTCGTCCATGTGCTGATCTTGCAGCGCCACTACTCCGACCCAGACGAAGTGGTACAGCACCGCCGAAACTAGCTTTCTTCCTTCTTCTTTCCCCTCAGTGAACGGCAACCTGAGTATAGGGACCACTATTATCACCTCTCTCCCAAGAAGGCTGCTGTCTTTAATCAGCATCTTTCACACAACAATTAAAGATAATCCTTACCCTAACATAAACATAAGATCATACCCACAATTACTTTAACAGTCTACCCAACACACAAGAAAAACTCGCGAAAATCATAAAAGATGTAAAACCTATTGACTATCTCCTCGTCTTAACGAATATGGTATACAAAATAGATGGCCTTCCTTCTCCTGTTGCTCGTTCTTCCGCTTCTTAATTTTTTGCTCTTTTCTTTCGTTCCATTGGTATTCTGTCTGAGATCGCCTCCGGAACACCTTTATACGGTCATGAGCATCTGACATTTACGTTCGTTGACCTCGTTGGCAACTGTAGTTTCACAATCGCATCTGTCATAATTTCAGTCACTTGGTATGGGCCCTGGTTCAAATGGTTCAAATGGCTCTGAGCACTATGGGACTTAACTGCTGTGGTCATCAGTCCCCTAGAACTTAGAACTACTTAAACCTAACTAACCTAAGGACATCACACATATCCATGCCCGAGGCAGGATTCGAACCTGCGACCGTAGCGGTCGCGCGGTTCCAGACTTTAGCGCCTTTAACCGCTCGGCCACTTCGGCCGGCTGGGCCCTGGTATCATTTAACAAACTTCTTTGTCTTCGTTTTGGAGTATATGGACTCTGCGCCAGTACTTCACTTCACTCGTCAAAAGCTTTCTGACACAAGTCAGACTACACAAATTTGATGCCCTTTTTCAGTAATTCAATAAGCGGTTGTGCTAAACCCGCAAATCCTCTCACAAATTTTTTACAATAATACTCGAAGCCCAGGAAAGACTGTCGCTCTTTGATTGTCTGTGGTACGGGAAAATCTCACATTACTTATATTAACCCAAGATCAGTCCTCACATCGTCCTTACTAATTACAGGACGCAAGCAATTTACTTCTTCCAGTACCAAATGACACTTCTCGGCACTCACTGTTAAATGTGTAGCCTGTAATCTGTTGAACACTTCCTTCAGTCGCTGCCTATATTTTAGTGTATCCCTTGAAAAAACAGCTATGTCGTCCAGATATACTAAACACTGATGAGATTTCAATCCCTCCAACACTCTGTCTAACAAACGCTGAAATGTTGCTGGTACGTTCTTTAAACCAACCGATATTCTTCTATACTGACAATGTCCGCAAGGTACTCGAAACACAGTCCTTGATTTATCGTCTGGAACCATCTCTAACTGATGCTACCCACTCCTCAAGTCCATCGCAGCGAAGTACCACCAGTGTCCAAGATTACCAGTGGTGTCTGTGATGTTTGGAATGGCGTAAGCAGCGATCATTACCTTACTGTTCAAACAGCAGTAGTCATAAAAGAACTGTCTAAAGACGTTTTTGGTATGATGACAATTTTTGCCCCTCCCTCCCCCCTACCCCCACCCACCCCAAAGGCCCTGTTATGCCGTCAGCTAATTGCTGATTGATAAACTCTTCTAAAATCAGATGCAGAGGGGTATTCTGTATGGCCTCCTGGGCTCTGATGCTTCGTTCTCTGTAGGAAGCCCATCTTGCTTCATGAGCATTGCAAGCAACGGTCCGCATGGGAAGAATAATTCTTCGAATTCTTAACAACAATTCTTCCATCTGTGTCGCTCTCTGTTTCATTTAATTGCTTAGCTCTCTCAAGCTATGCAGTCTTAGCGGCATTTGTTCCTTAGCACAACTGACATCTCTTGTGCAAAAATATTCCTGTTTCTAACGTTGCCACAAACATTCCCTTCATCAAGTTGACCTCTTCTACACCTACATCTCATACATACTCTGCAAGCCTCCTGACGGTGTGAGGCGGAGGGTACCTTGAGTACCTCTATTGGTTCTCCCTTCTATTCCAGTCTCGTATTGTTCGTGGAAAGGATTGTCGGTATGCTTCTGTGTGGGCTCTAATCTCTCTGATTTTATCCTCATGGTCTCTTCGCGAGATATACGTAGGAGGCAGCAATATACTGCTTGACTCTTCGGTGAAGGAATGTTCTCCAAACTAAAAAAAAAAGCCCGTACCGAGCTACTGAGCGTCTCTCCTGCAGAGTCTTCCACTGGAGTTTATCTATCATCTCCGTAACGCTTTCGCGATTACTAAATGATCCTGTAACGAAGCGCGCAGCTTTCCGTTGGATCTTCCCTATCTCTTCTATCAACCCTATCTGGTACGGATCCCAAGCGTACTGTAACCTACTTCCTCTCTTTTCGGATCGCATTTCCCTAGGATTCTTCCAATGAATCTCAGTCTGGCATCTGCTTTACCGACGATCAACTTTATATGATCATTCCATTTTAAATCACTCCTAATGCGTACTCCCAGGTAATTTATGGAATTATGCTTCCAGTTGCTGACCTACTATTTTGTAGCTAAATGATAAGGGATCTATCTTTCTATGTATTCACAGCGCATTACACTTGTCTACATTGAGATTCAATTGCCATCCCCTGCACCATGCATCAATTCGCTGCAGATTCTCCTGCATTTCAGTACAATTTTCCATTGTTACAACCTCTCGATACACACAGTATCATCTGCAAAAAGCCTCAGTGAACATCCGATGTCATCCACAAGGTCATTTATGTATATTGTGAATAGCAACGGTCCTATGACACTCCCCTGCGGCACACCTGAAATCACTCTTACTTCGGAAGACTTCTCTCCATTGAGAATGACATGCTGCGTTCTGTTGTCTAGGAACTCTTCAATCCAATCACACAATTAGTCTGATGGTCCATATGCTTTTACTTTGTTCGTTAAACGACTGTGGGGAACTGTATCGAACGCCTTGCGGAAGTCAAGAAACACGGCATCTACCTGGGAACGCGTGTCTATGGCCCTCTGAGTCTCGTGGAGGAATAGCGCGAGCTGGGTTTGACACGACCGTCTTTTTCGAAACCCATGCTGATTCCTACAGAGTGGATTTCTAGTCTCCAGAAAAGTCATTATACTCGAACATAATACGTGTTCCAAAATTCTACAACTGATCGACGCTAGAGATGTAGGTCTATAGTTCTGCACATCTGTTCGACGTCCCTTCTTGAAAACGGGGATGACCTGTGCCCTTTTCCAATCCTTTGGAACGCTACGCTCTTCTAGAGACCTACGGTACACCGCTGCAAGAAGGGGGGCAAGTTCCTTCGCGTACTCTGTGTAAAATCGAACTGGTATCCCATCAGGTTCAGCGGCCTTTCCTCTTTTGAGCGATTTTGATTGTTTCTCTATCCCTCTGTCGTCTATTTCGATATCTACCATTTTGTCGTCTGTGAGACAATCTAGAGAAGGAACTACAGTGCAGTCTTCCTCTGTGAAACAGCTTTGGAAAAAGACATTTAGTATTTCGGCCTTTAGTCTGACATCCTCTGTTTCAGTACCATTTTGGTCACAGAGTGTCTGGACATTTTGTTTTGATCCACCTACCGCTTTGACATAAGACCAAAATTCCTTAGGATTTTCTGCCAAGTCAGTACATAGAACTTTACTTTCGAATTCATTGAACGCCTCTCGCATAGCCCTCCGCACACTACACTTCGCTTCGCGTGATTTTTGTTGGTCTGCAAGGCTTTGGCTATGTTTGTTTGCTGTGAAGTTCCCTTTGCTTCCGCAGCAGTTTTCTAACTCGGTTGTTGTACCACGGTGGTTCTTTTCCATCTCTTACGATCTTGCTTGGCACATACTCACCTAATGCGTATTGTACGATGGTTTTGAACTTTGTCCACTGATCCTCAACACTATCTGTACTTGAGACAAAACTTTTGTGTTGAGCCGTCAGGTACTCTGTAACCTGCTTTTTGTCACTTTTGCTAAACAGAAAAATCTTCCTACCTTTTTAAATATTTCTATTTACGGCTGAAATCATCGATGCAGTAACCGCTTTATGATCGCTGATTCCCTGTTCTGCGTTAACTGTTTCAAATAGTTCGGGGCTGTTTGTCACCAGAAGGTCTAATATGTTATCGCCACGAGTCGGTTCTCTGTTTAACTGCTCAAGGTAGTTTTCAGGTAAAGCACTTAAAAAAATTTCACTGGATTCTTTGTCCCTGCCACCCGTTATGAACGTTTGATTCTCCCAGTCTATATCCGGCAAATTAAAATCTTCACCCAGAAATATAACATGGTGGGGAAATCTACTCGAAATGTTTTCCAAATTATCCTTCAGGTGCTCAGCCACAACAGCTGCTGAGCCAGGGGGCCTATAGAGACATCCAATTACCATGTCTGAGCCTGCTTTAACCATGACCTTTACCCAAATTATTTCACATTTCGCATCTCCGTCAATTTCCGTCGATACTATTGCACTTCTTATCGCTATAAACACGCCTCCCCCTTCACTGTCCAGCCTGTCTCTGCGGTATACATTCCAATCTGAGTTTAGGATTTCATTACTGTTTACGTCTGGTTTCAGCCAACTTTGTGTCCCTAATACTATATGGGCATTGTGACCGTTTATTAATGAGAGCAGTTCTGATACCTTTCTATAGACGCTCCTGCAGTTTACTATTAGCAGATTAAAATTGTTATTCTCTGTTGCATTTTGCCTACTCCTACCTTGCCGCGTCTCAGGAGGCGTCTTGTCGGGCCTAGGGAGGGAATTCTCTAACCTAAAAAACCCACATGTGCACTCCACACGTACTCCGCTACCCTTGTAGCCGCTTCCGGAGTGTAGTGCACGCCTGACCTATTCAGGGGGACCCTACATTTCTCCACCCGATAGCGGAGGTCGAGAAATTTGCACCCCAGATCTCCGCAGAATCGTCTGAGCCTCTGGTTTAAGCCTTCTACTCGGCTCCAAACCAGAGAACCGCGATCGGTTCTGGGAACGATACTACAAATAGTTAACTCAGATTCCACCCCGCGAGCGAGGCTTTCCGCCTTCACCAATTCCGCCAACCACCTGTACGAACTGAGGATGACTTCTGAACCCAGACGGCAGGAGTCATTGGTGCCGACATGAGCAATAATTTGCAGTCGGGTGCACCCAGTGCTCTCTATCGCCGCCGGCAGGGCCTCCTCCACATCTCGGATGAGACCCCCCGGCAAGAAGACAGAGTGAACACTGGCCTTCTTCCCCGACCTTTCCGCTATTTCCCTAAGGGGCTCCATCACCCGCCTAACGTTGGAGCTCCCAATAACTAATAAACCCCTCCCCCCGAGTGCCTGCTCGGACCTTGCTGAAGGAGCGGCCACATGTCCACTCACAGGCAGAGCGGGCGATGCCACACGGCCAGCCTCCACATTGACCCTCCGCCTCGTGCGCCGCGAACGCCGTTGAACCCGCCACTTCCCTTGGGGAGAGGGTGGCCCAACCGCGCCCGGTACCCGCGAAGATGTCTCGACAGCAGGGACAGTGGGTGAAGCATGTAACACCTGGGGTGTACCATGCGACGCACCAGACTCCCCACTGCCGCTACTCTCCGAGGCAGCAACCTGAAGACGGCTGACCGCGGCCATCAACACGTCTAGCTGTTCGCGAACAGTGGCCAGCTCCTCCTGCGTCCGTACACAGCAGTCACACATCCTATGCATCCTAAGAAATCAATTTATTGTAGAGAGTTAATGAACTTTTAACTAGACTTCTAATTCACTAAAGGCGGCTGATTGTTGACTAAACTGTGGTTGCTAGACACTTCTTGTAGAAAACAATGAAAATAGCACTACCTGTCTCTGGACTGTATTGAAAATAAACACTAGCACTACTGGCACTGTGGTTGACTAAAGGGACTCTCTCTGACTGTATTCAAAACAAACACGAAAGCTATGGAACACTATTACTAGCACTCGACAATTAAAGCTTCCTAAAAGCAAAAACACACGGAAGAAGAAGTGACAAGTAAGAAAATTACAGTTAATACTTAAATTAGCGTAGCTCGCTGCACAGCAGACGTGAAGCAGACGGCAGTTACGACGGCACTTCAGCGCCAAAATTGTCCACACTGATGTGCATTACCTTGCCTCTGTCCCATTCCTGCATGCTTAGAATACTTCATTTCACCAAATAATGTGATGCATGTGCTGCATCCAATACATAACTATCCTCCAGCACTTACACTATACACAACGTACTAACTAGTAGGTCAGGTCTCCAGCTGAAAATTCCCCATTATCGACCCTAGTGCCTGTATATGCTATCCCCTACCCAATGAAAATTATAACATGGAGGTTTCCATCGCCTCTTACGCACTAAACCTCTCCTGGCCACCGACACATGTGCCCCTGTGTCCAACAGAAACTTATACTTCTTACCATGTACTGCACCCATTATGGCACTTTCCACCTCTGCATTGTATTTACCGTATTTTCTTTAACTAAGAACGCTTTTCGGCGGTTCTGGTGTTCCCTTTTGAGCTCAAAGGGTGCTTATTACCAACCGGAAGACCTCTACCGCTATTTCCATAGTACTGCTATTTCCATAAAATCGCTACAGTTCATACCACCCATATTATTTCAACATTTGCGGCACTCCTTCTGGATATGCTCCAAACGTCCATAATTAAAGTTCCTTGTACTCGTTGCAAACACATTTCGTCGATCTTATACCCCTATCGCAACATCAGTCTTCAAATTCTATTGCTAGCCTAATTGCTGCATGGAGATCCCTAGGTCCACTAGCACACGCCCCTCTAGACATTTCTGGTATTAAACCCCTCAGGAAAGCATCAACTGCCCTCTGCTCAGTTTCCTGCAACAACACCTTGTCTGCCTCATCACTTTGCATCATTTGATACGCATGCACATTAATTTTTCTAATACTGTCCGAAAATCTTCTATGGCTTCATTATGTCTCTCTGCTCATGGAAAAACTGCGCGCTATTGTGGTTCTTATTTTATTGCGCCCATCTTGCTTGAGCTGCCCTAAAGTTTCCATTTTGTCCAGTGCCTCTGTGCACTGTGCAAAAGACTTCGCTCCTCCTGGCTGGCGCAGTCTTGCTATACACAACAACTTTTTAGTCCGGCCAACCCCATATGCCAGCTAATGACAAGAGATGTCTTCCACATATGATAACACATCCTCCGACGCCCTTCCACGGAAGGTAGTAATAAGTTCCACAGCTGCTGAGTCCACTCCTAGACTCTGCCATTTCAACAACCCTAACTATTCTGCTCTCTAGTTATTCACAAATGTATTCTCTACTCTTAACCACGCTGTCCTATTACCTTCTGATTGGGTAGCTTGCTCACTGGTGGCACCTTGCGTCTCTTATTTCGTCATTGCATCACTATCACTCACATTTACGAATTCAACAACAAACCAACAAGAACAGAACACTCCATAGTCAATAACACTACCACATATATTTCTCATCTCTAATCATGAGCCACCAGACTCCCTGCATTGTGTTGTCATAGCCGGCCGGTGTGGCCGAGCGGTTCTAGGCGCTTCAGTCTGGAACTGCGCGACTGCTACGGTCGCAGGTTCGAATCCTGCCTCGGGCATGGTGTTATGTCCTTAGGTTAGTTAGGTTTAAGTAGTTCTAAGTTCTAGGGGACTGATGACCTCAGATGTCAAGTCCCATGGTCAAAACAAGGGGCGGAATGCTCAAGTAAATTATACTGCGATCATTACATGGGCTCTAACCATGCACCAGTTCCTCGAGCCTCCAACTATGAGGTTCTGATTGTCCCTAACTCTCGACTACATGATTATCAACAAAACGGATAGAATATTCTCAGTCATCTCAGAATGAAGATACCATAGGCTGCAGTTCATACGTCACACTGCGTGAAGTGGTACACCTTCTGCTGTCAACAGGTGGCGACGTCAGCTCTCCTAACACCACTCTCTAGGGATGGGGTCGGTTTAAGCGCCCCTCCATAACGTGAGCGGTGAAGTGCCAGGCTGGTGGGTGGTTGAGAGAAATATTTTATTATTAGACTTCAGTTACATATCTCGTTATTAACAATGTGAGACAGTCACGCCCCACAGTGCCATGGCAAGCCAGGATCAGGAGGGTACTGGCTTCTGCCACGGTGTAGAGGTACTCGCATCAGCGCCCTGTGTTGCTGACATCACGACGAGTGGCGGCCAGTGGTTTGTCAATGAGAAAAGGCCCTGAGATAAGCAGCGCCCAGTGCCCAGACCCAGGCAACTCAGGCCCTGCTCGTGTCCCTTGCGTAGATAAGACTCCCATGTGTGGGACACAACCCACAGCCCCTGCGAGGAGTCTGGCGGCAGCAGGCGCTGACCGCAGTCGGCGGTCCTGTGGTGCCAAGACTCACTCTCCAGTCTACGACGGCAGCTAATGGTGTTGAGTCGTCTCGTCATCCAGCATGGCCTCCGTGTCGTGGTGGTGCTGCTGGATTCTGAATAAATGTGACTCAAAATTCATTGCAATTTATACAGCTCCATGGCGTATTTCTTTTACTATTACACAACCCCCAGTCACATAGCTCTTGCCCCGATGTGGTGACACTCTCGTACCCGCTCCAGCCTTTACCGGTGTGTGGTGTAGGTTTTGCTGAGTTCAGCTAGCGTATCTCACAATCCTTTTGCGTACATGTTGCTGTAAACTATATGTCACCCCATTGTGTTTATATGTCGGCGGTGGCTAATGCAATGCTTCATGGCAGCTTTTTTACAAATTCACACAAATTCACACAAATTTCACTTACCAATAGGTAGTGACACCATTGTTCCAATCAAGCACCTGCAACTAATGCAAACTAAGCAAAGTTTCTGTGCTTAGCTAGCACTCGAACACAGTGCTGATCACCATTGCAGACTTGTCATAGGGAGACGTGAAATATTTATTTTTCGAACCGTCTCAATCAGCACGTCTCCACTTGAAATAACATGACAAAAAAATTGTGTCTGGACTAGGACTCCCATCCAGCAACCACTGTCGCGACTAACTTATCATGAGAGATCTTAAATGTGGTTTAACACATTAATAAGAAAATGTGTACATCTTTAATACTGAAATGGATAAAATTTTGTGTTGGATGTGGATTCCAATCCAGAACATAATCGGACAGATAACTACGTACAATATAATGATTGATATCTAATTTTTTCACTAGTAGCGGGATGTTTGAACCTGAAATGATGAGATGAGAAATTTTTGCTTCTCTGGAATACGAACCGGGAACCTATTTTCTTTGTTTTGTAGCCATGAAAAGAAGTTAAATATCAGTTTCTTTCACCAGAGGCGTGGTATACACATGTTTGAACTAAAAGTAATGCAACGAAAAGTAGTTTGATGACTTTGGGTCTAACCCAGTGTATACACAAAGAGACTCCAACAATCGAATTCTTTTTCGGTAGTACCTAGGAGTGGGATAATTGGATCTGACGATGTGATGAAAATTTATGCCTGAGAGTCGAAATCGCCATCTGTCGTTATTTACAACACATGAGGAGATGTTAAAAATCAAAATTTCTTCTCATCAATAGTCAGATGTGCACTTGCTACAGTATGAAATGATATGATGAAAATATTTGTGTCAGACACGGATTCGAGCCCATTGCATATCTTTCATGGAGACTTTCAGGAGCTTGTAATCTTGGGAAAACAACGATATTGATGGAACTATACTGATTCCAAAGGGACAAATCCCGAATTCCCGTGTAGCATCAATATTTTCAACATATCAAATTCAAATACTCGTATAATAATAAAAAAGTGCCATATGACCTTCCGTGACTACTGATTCATAAAATAAAGTAAAATTACTTGTGTAAGAATATTAATGACAAGAGTTACTACTTGTCACTACTCTGTGATGATCCAACCTTCTGCAGTTAACTGTTATAAAATTCCTTTCCATCCTTACTTGGGTCAATTGCACACAGCCATGCAGCAAAAACTTTGTTTTTTGTTTTCATTTATTCATTGTGCTCCATAAATTGATTAAGAAGGAGAGCCTTGGGGATGTGGAACAAGTCAAGGTATACATTGACAAATAGAGTTACAACTATCGGAACTTAATGTATAAACTGTATTAACAATAAATGATCACTATACTTCTTAATTCTTATTGTGCATATGGATCTAATTTTAATGTAGTAAATTAATGGGAAAGCCACTACACTTAGACAGAAGCTGCTACTTTCTAAGTAATATTAAACAGCTGCTGTTTTATCCTACTGGAAGCTTAGTGCTTACATGAATACATTACTGCTTACTGAAGAAAAGTTACTAACATCTTTCTTTTGAATAGGTAGAGAGTACAAATTTCCTCCAGTATGGGAGCTTATTGACGACTCCTGTGTACCAAGGTATATAAATTCACTCATAACCCTAGACAAGGAGATGAAGTCTACATGAAAATTAATTTTATATCCTCTATTATGACTGTGCAAATTACAATTGAGCTTTACTGAATTTATTACCAGCAAAAATTATGATTAAAGAATAAATATACTGAGCAGTGAGTGTAATATCTCAAAGCTCCTTAGAAAAGCTTGTACAGGATATACAGATGTCTACCATTTACAATACCCACTGTTACACATGGCTGCACTCACATGTCAGTAGTTTTGTTATGATGAGTGATGGTGAGTGAATAAACTACTGTACATGCAATAATGTCAGTTGCCCTTTGCTTGTTCAGGTAAGCATAGCTTGTGATGTGCATCATGCTCTCCCCTTCTGAAACTGTTGCAATGCACTATGTGTTGGTATGTGTACCATCACAGTTGAGCAGTGTGTACAGAGATGCACAGACAGGAGCATACATCTGTGAATCATGGTACTGAAGTAACTATACATTATACAATGTACACATTATGCAATAAATAATGTGGAAGTATGGATTAAACACATTGAAGCACGTATAAAGACTGTATTAATTTACTTTTCATTGTATCATGTAGCATGTATCAATCAATAAAAGTATTTTCACAAATATGATAAAAATCAAAAGTCAAAGAGCAAAAACTTTTTCAAAGAGTAAATATTTTCCCCTGTTCACATAATATTCTTCAAATCAATAAGTATCTAGTACTACACACTTGCTAAGTAGCCTATGTTCTTCCCAAGGGTTCAAGGTGTCTCCATACCAAATTTCAATGAAAGTTGTTTGCTAGCTTAGTCGTGAAAATGTAGCAGACAGTTATGGTAATTTCCGATTTATAATATTAGTGTGGATTCTTATTACTTGCTTGTTCTGAATAAATGATGTGTTTCCTTTAGGCACATTGTTCTAGAAGAGAATATTGTAGGATAACTGACAGTGAAGATATCAGCTGGTAGAGAACTTAGCTGCAAAAGGCAAAGGACCCAGTTTTGAGACCCTGTCTGGCACACAGTTTTCATCAGCCAGGAAGTTTCAAATCAGCATACACTCTGCTGCAGAGAGTAAAATTTTCTGGTTGGGATTCCCAATTTCTTGCTTTATATTAGACAGGATCTTGTTGCATACCTTTAAACTAGAGCACATGACTCAGCTCTGAACTGTAGACATGGAGGCAAAGTCTACATGAAGACTGTTTTTGTGTTGTGTGTTGTGATTGTACAAATCAAAGTTCATCTGAAACTGATTTTTATTGCCAGTGACAAAAATCATTAAGGAGTGAAAGTGTTGGGATATGATTATAATAACTACAAAATCAATAAGAAAAGCTTCACAAGATCTGTGGTTATTTACTTAACACAATATTCTTACTACATATGCACTGCCCCAGACGTTAATTCACTAAGAAAATAAGAAATGGGAATATTGAAAATGAATCACAATGAGAGATGCTTAAAAGAGCAAATCATGCCCAAACTGACATGATTAGTTTATCTGTGTGTTTACTCTATTTTAATTTGTTGTCCATGTCGATTCCGAATGAGTTTACACACAGTGTATCATTTATTGTGTGACCATTAATGTCTATTTACAATGCTAGTAGATCATGTTTGCTTGTTTGGAACTGCTTAATATGAACCCTTATGTGATTAAGACTTGTAGGTCTGTTCAGTTATCATCTGAGCTGTGTCAGATAAGGCTGAGTTTGAGCCGTGATTAGTATGCTTGTGCCATCATTAAACATTACAATGTTTGAACAGTCTATAAAATTCATTGGAAGATCATTTATGTAGATTAACAAGAAGAATGCACTCAGAACTAATCCTTGTGTGACCCCACATGTCCTGAGGTTCATTTCACACCTGTTATACAATCAGACAATAAGATACTCTGCTTTCTGATGTGAAGAGTGTAGGATTCCATCCATACAAGAGGGGTGCTACCAATGACACAACATTTTTATTTGACAAGTAGATTTATGGGATTCAAACAAGCAAAATCTTTGGCAAAGTCACAACAAAAAGACGTCTACTTTGAATAAAGCTACTGCTTCTCCTATCTAACAATTCAGCTGCTGTTTTTAACTAATTTGGTAATTTATTTGCGTGAAACATGTAGTACTTCAAGCAAAGCATTTATATAACTTCATGCAGAATACTTATTGCAAAAAGATGATCTGCTTAGTTCAAACATTGAACGATGGAAACTCCAGGTAGGAATATCAAAAGTGAAAAGACAGATTGCTACTTACTGTAAAAATGACACATTAAGTTGCAGACAGGTACAATTAAAAGAACTTACACTTAAGCTGACAAAGGCTGTGGCTGAAAGATAATGTGTAAGTGACTTTTAATTGTGCCTGACTGCAACTTAATGTGTCATCTTTAGAGTAAGTAGCAATCTATCTTGCCCTATATTGTTAATACGAACAGTAAAATTATGTGGAATTTATATGCTTGAGTCCAACTGCCCTGATAAATTATAAAAGGATTGGCTAATAAGGTACTATTTCTTTTGGTTATCTAGTGACTTTTTCAGCTTCCTGCTTCTTATCTACCGGTAACGTACTACAGATTTTTTGTGCCAGAGTATGAACATGATTTTGAACTCTACATATGGACTCATAGTCAATATGATAATTATTTATACTTCTATTAATTACTGTGGTTGTGAATTTCACAGTTCATCCTAAATTTATTCTACACTTAGTTCTTGTTCTTACTGGTCCCTGTCTGTATAAAAATAGTATGTGAATTGTGGGTGTAACTTGATGCAAACATTTTGTTTGTCCTCCATAAGCTACTTTGATGAGAGCTTGCCAGTAGCATTGGGCTTCCTTTTGTTCTAAAACAAATGGTATATAGAACTGTTACACAGTGGAATATTAATTTAACAAAAACAAAAAATTAATACATTGCATAACATAACAGTTCTTTATTTCATGAGTTACAGAATGAAAAACCCAGAGGCCTCTTAAAGATGTCTGATTATCAGTTTGAAAACACCAATTAGCAATTTGAAAACAATATTCTTACTGTGTAATTCTGTGGAATAAATACTGTTACGCCCGGGTTCCCGGATTCGATTCCCGGCGGGGTCAGGGATTTTCTCTGCCTCGTGATGGCTGGGTGTTGTGTGCTGTCCTTAGGTTAGTTAGGTTTAAGTAGTTCTAAGTTCTAGGGGACTGATGATCGTAGCAGTTAAGTCCCATAGTGCTCAGAGCCATTTGAACCATTTTTAAAATACTGTTTTGATTCTGGCTAAAATTATCAGAAGATTATTCCAAGGACAATACTGGGTGAAAGTATGTTAGCAATTCCATATTGAGATCAGCACTGTTATATTTGTTAATAAAGTTTGCAGTGGTACCTTAGTTTAAGTCACAAACTATATTGTACACTTTACACTTCCTATGTTGTTTGCTGTGTTGTTATTGTGTGTATAACAGATTTTGTCTGTGTGTGCAAGCATTTAGATACTAAAATAGAATGTGTTGTTTTATGTCTGAGTACTACTGAGTAATCTAGTACAAAACCTAACAGCTGGCAATAAAAAATGAAAGAAGAATTCAAGATAAGTGTCTGTGTGTATTAATTTTCATCAAGACAGTGTGTCTGTGCAGAAATTTCACTGTTATCTGAATTAACCACTGACTGTATCTTGTTAGACATCAAAAGCAAACATGAGGAGAAGGTGGCAGCAGAGAAGGTTAATGTGTCTGAATAACCCCAGTACAATCTCAATACCTGAGTTCACAAGAAAACTGCAGAGGAGTGCATGTAACTCCATTATGAAGAAAAATATCCTTGTGTACAAGTTTCTAAATCATCTGCAAACAAATTGTCTTTGGGGTCTCATTGGCTTTGAGGATAAAACCCACATCATGTACCTATCATATCCTCAGAAGCCAGACTTTTGAAAAATAGTGAAACTAGCGAAATATCATGTATAGACAGCACCTTCAGTGATTTCAGAGTGCTATAGATTTCACTCAAGAAACCAACCGTTAGAAGAATTTATTCCCCTCTACATTTCTCAGTTCTACTCTTTGTCTCAACACTATGAGTTTAAAGCTAATCTGCAAGAAATGCTGCAAGATAGTGTGGCTTAAGAAATGAAGTAATTCAAAAGAAACTGTTTGGAGACTGCAAACTGACATTCAATAAATGTCAAGAAATAGCAGTTATTGTGAAGACTGCTACAACTCATGCAGAAATCACTTGTAATGGATATATGAAGCTCCATCAAGCATGAGTATTGAGTAAAATTGCAATCTGGAAACTCATATTGTTATTGTTATGGGAAAAAGGGGCGCATTGTATTGTATTGTATGTTAACCGGGAGGCTAGAAATGATGGAGAGGCTCCATCTCAGCCACAGCTGCAGTGGTCCACAACCCCACGATGACTACCACAGTCCACTTCACCTCTCCGCCGCCCCACACCAAAACGATCTTTCAGGGTAATTGTGCAGTTCGGCCCCTGGTGCCACCCCCCCCCCCCCCCCCCCCTCCAGGAACATCTTCTCACCATCTCACACCAGACGAGTGTAACCCCTATGTTTGTGTGGTAGAGCAATGGTGGTGTACGCGAAAGTGGAGAACTTGTTTGTGGAGCAATCGCCGACATAGTGTAGCTGAGGCGGAATAAGGGGAACCAATCTGCATTCGCCGAGGCAGATGGAAAACCCCCTAAAAACCATCCACAGACTGGCTGGCTCACAGAACCTCAACACAAGTCCGCCAGGTGGATTTGTGCCAGGGACCATGTGCTCCTTCTCAATCCCGAAAGCCGTGCGTTAGACCGCACGGCTAACCGGGCGGACAAGGGACACATTAAACTTCACTGCTCACTTATAGGTTCCAGTTATAAAATTTGTTAAATCCAAGGGGATGTTTCAAAATGTGTTGCAGAAAAAGCTCTCACTCCAAGCAGTCAAAAGTCAACAAATAAGGTCCCAAAGGAACCCAGTAAGAGAAAAAGAAAGAAGACAAGCCAGGGAAGAAGAGGAAAACTGAGAAAGTATACATGATGGTGTTTAGATGATTCTGATTTATAGGAAGCAAATTCAAACAATGGGGAAGAAGAGGAGCAGGTATCACTAAAAATATCACGTTGAGAAAATTGTGCCTTCAGACAACTGTATACCGAAAAAGTGTGCCGAGAATGTTACAGTGTTGATGTGTGCTCCAATGTGGCAAAGCAATTTCTAGTGTATGAAATTGATCTAATTAGGGAAGCGGGTGGTGATGATGCCTGGGTTGTAGCACTAATTGTGGACAGAAAGAAAATTACCTTTGAGATGCATATAGGTAAATGTACCACTTGTATTACCTATCAGGAGTGGTAAAACTTTTTCCTTAAGATAAGTTATACATAGTCAATACAACAGTTATTCAGTATGGTAACAAACATGTGAAGGGCACTGTATATGTTGCTTTTGGAGTTGACAGAGTAAGTTATTCATTTATATATTGTAAAGTCATCAGCTAACTCCACTGTAGTGGGAAGAAATTGGCTTAGAGCCATTCCACTTAACTACGAAATTATTGAAAAAATACATCAGGTGAAACAATTAAGTTTTCTGCTCAGAAACAGATTCAATGAAAAAACTTGTGAAGCCACATCCTGAGGTTTTTACAAAAAGACCAGGGATCTTAAGAGAAGCCAAAGGCACCCTAGTCCTGAAAGAAGGAGCGTAATTCATTGCCCTTCTTTCCAGGTCAATTGTCATAGCTCTCCAACTTCATATAAAAAATAAAATACCAGTACAGCACATGGGTAAGAAAAAAACCCTGTCAGGCTATGAAGTGTAGATTTAGCCAATGCCAGATGGGCTATGCCTATTGTGCTAACTATTCTGTAGGCTAAGAGCCAAACACCTAAAGTGGGAATTTGTGGATTTTTAAGGTAACTATTAACCCTACCCTTATCATTCACCAATATCCCTTACGAAAGCCAGATAAGAATTTCACTAAGCTAGGAGAAGGAGGGAAATACACCAAACTTGACTTAAATAAAGCCTAATTACAATTAGAAATGGAGAGTCATCACAAGATAACGCAAGCCATTGGCACTCCTTGGGGTTTATGTATGGTTACTACACTTTCTTTTGGAGTTACCCCTGCCTCACCTATATGGCAAGTGAAAATGGGTAATATTCATGCTGATCTTAAGAAAATATGCTGTTATCTTGATGATACCTTTTTGGTTGTGGTACATGGCTTGCTTATAAGCACAATACACTGGTTGCAGAGAACACAAGACAATACTCAAAACTATGGACAGGAGAGGTGTGGCTGATAATGAACTGTAGATGAGACTCCAGCCAACTCAGTAAACTTCACAAAGTTCAAATCTATTGTAGTAATTTTCATATGAATAACAGCCAGATTGCAGTGCCTAAGCATCAAAGAGACCAACATGCAACTGGTCATTTCTAGACATGTTGCCAACATTATTCTGAGCCAGAAGAAGCTGATTGGTGTCTTACTTGCCACTAGAAGCATGTTCTTGGCTTGTAGCACCACTTGTGGTGTAACTGAGGAAACTTGTACATGGCTGGTGCTAGGACCATGCAAATCTGATTGTATGCCTCGACATCTGCATTGCTGGATATGGCGTACCTCTCCTCTAAGGTGGCATATGATCTGGTACAGGCGCAACATATACTGGCTCCACCATGGAGGGAGAGAGGCTACCTCTATATCAACACCTCTGTTTGGTGAGGATGGGCACTGAAGGAATGCTGCTGAACCTGTCACCCAGCTGTGAGACAGTACCGCTAGGAGAAGTGTCAAGTCAGTGCCATCATTGCCTTGAGTGGGGAATGGGTCTATGGTTGTCTGCAGAGGCTGCTGATTTTTGCTGTGAAGGTTATTTGGGGAGATATCCCATAACACCTGTAGAAAACCAGTACCCTCACAGTACTAGCTGCTGAAAAGGATATGTTGTGGAGGCCAAGTGATGCAAATGTTAGACTTGGGTTGCAGGTGGTATGACATGGACCATCCTGGGGGTGGGTGGGAAGAGGTGGCTGGTCTTGGCTACAGCTGATTTTGATGGCACTGGTAGTGGTGGCCACCTGTGTTTATGTCATAAAGGCAGCATCACTTTGGGTGCTGATAAAATTAGTGCCCAGCCTGGCCACCTGCCAACATTTGTATCCACACAGTGGCATGTGTGCAGAACTGCTGTCATGCTGACATTCTCTCCTGCTGTTGTGGGCAGAGGAAGTGGAAGAGGGTCCTATGTTTTCTCTCATGCAGGAGCTTTGCAGGACTCAACCCACCAATGAGTTTATTCCTGTAAGTACTCAAGAAAGCTGTTAATGCTTATTCTGTGGGGTTGACTGGAACACTACCTTGAGTTTTTATTTGAAGGTATTGGCTGTTCACTTCTCCAGTGGGTTGAGAGTGGAAAGGATGAGCTCAGAGGTGCTGGATTTAGTTTTGACCATAAAAATTCTTTAAAGTGGATGAGGAAAATTTGGGACTTCGTCTGTGACTGCTGCCTGTGTAAGACCCTTAGTGGTAAAAATTTGTGTGGTCTCATTGACTGTGGTTTCTGTTGTTGTTGTATACACACCCTTACATAGAAGGACTTAGAAAAACCATCTACCACTACAAGCCACATAGCATTCAAAAAATCTCCTGCAAAGTTAATATGTACTCAGTCCCAAGGAGCAGATGATTGAAATCACAGGGAAAAATCCTTAGGAGGAGCAGCCTGGTGAAATGCACACCCTGAATAGATATGGGCCAGGTGTTTGATTTTCTTGTCCACTGCTGCCCAATACACATGATGATAGGCCAAATTCTTCATGAGGGTGATGTCCCAGTGTCCTTCATGAAATAGAAAAAGCAATTGCTACATAGTGTAAGTGGAATGACTTCCACGTGGGACTTATCTTCCATACCAGAAGTAGCATGTTGTCCTGAAATGTTAGATGCTGTTTTGGGGAAAAATAAATTCTCAATAACAGGTCGACCCATGCTGATAGGTGGTCAGGCTAGCTCAATTTCATCCATTTTATTCTGCTCGAATCACTGATTCAACATTCAAGAACTATTCCACAATGTGTCATGTTTTGGCATCAATACTGAAACAAATGACCTCCTGGTGTTTGAACTCTGCGTGTGGAGCAGCTAAGAGTCTGGATAATGATCCTGCATTGGCATAGTACTAGTAGGCTTGACATCTTGGGTTGTCGGGTGTTCTGCCGGATATCAGCGTCATACTGCAAGTACGATGCTGATATCCGGCAGAACACCCGACAACCCAAGATGTCATTAGATTGCCGGGAAAGCCTGAAGAGTTACACTAGTAGGCTTGTATACAATGAGATAATTGTAGGCTTACAGGACCATGGCCCACTGCTATAGGTGCTGGGCTGTTTTATCTGCTAGCAATGATCAGTGACCAATAATGCTGGCAGAAGTTTGTGGTCAGTTGCCGGATGGAACTGTACCCCACGTAGATATGAATTGAACTTGTGAACAGAATAAATAATAGTCAAAGCCTCCTTTGCCATCTGAACATACTTTTGCTAAGTCAAGCTCAAATTCTTTGAGACAGACACAATCGGATGTATGGATTTATCTTCCTCTTTGTAGGGTAAAACTGCTCCAATATCATACTGCAAGGCATCCATAGCTAATATGAACAGTTTGTCTGTGGAGTAAATGACAAAACAAGGTGCTAACAAGAGTGCCTATTTTAGGGTGCAGAATTCCTTGTCACATGCAAAAGACCACGCTCCCTTCTTTCTCAGTGAATTCATAGGATGCAAAATTTATGCTATGTTACTGTAGCACTTCGAATGTATTCACTCAAAAAGTATGCCAGGATTGAAGTGCGCTGCAACAGAGCTAGCCACAGCAGGCAAGAAAGTTATGTGTTGTGAAACAAATCATGGCTGACAGGCATTGTGAAGGACAGCCAGCTGGGCACGGTCAATGCTGCAGTATGCATATGGAAGGATGAGAGCCTTTCCTCACTTGCCACCATGTAAGTGTTTACAGTATATGCCTTAAGCCCCAAAGAAACATAGTCTAGAGCATATAAGTACTCAGCCATTTTCATACTAAAATATTCGCAACTCAGTATAACAACCTATGCCACAAGCCTGTGACACCCAGAACAACATCCTGGAACACAGTATGGGTTCCACTGGTCGACACAGAATGGGGCGGCCTGCTCTGAGTCATGATAAAGCTGCCACTGGAGCTAAGAGCTGTCCAATCACTGGAGGAAGGTCACCTCTGTGGTATTGCCAGCTTTGTTGCCATGCTGTCATCACAGTCACAGCCTGAGACATTGCTGACAGTAGCGTTTGAGTGATGCCATGCTTGGCACCACTCTTTGTGCTGTCAGCAATGACATCTATCATTTTACATGGCAGGCAACTGGCATCTCCGTCAAGGTGTTCCTGATGTACTACAGCTGACAGCCACAATAAAGAAGTTAATTAAACAAACCTGCTGTCATCCTGATGTCTCATTTCACTCACCATGGGTGATGATCTGTGTGTGAGCTAACACTGGTGCCAGATCAACAACATCACGTCTGAACCTACCACCTATGGCATGATGAGTTCAAAAATTTTGGTCATGGAGGAAAGGTTTTATGGTTATGCATTTTATAATGTAGATTTTATTGTGAGTAGAGAACCAGTGGCTTTGTCTAGCTTTAGAGGTAATGGAAGTCCTGATTTGTTAGAGCCTGTTAGATGTGCACAGTATATCTTTGAGGACAACTCAGCACCATGTATGAAATCAGTTCCAGTAAAATGTTATACATGTAATCATTAGGAGCATATGGTTAGGCAGTAGTGGGACTCAATATGGCTCATGATTAGATGTAAGACAATGAAATTATTTTGCAAGATGCTGAGCAGAAGATGCTTGATGCTTTTTTAAGAGGGTTGCATGTGGAAAGTCAAGACATGTATGGAAAAGGGTCTGATGGGTTAGTGCACAGCAGTGTGGCTAGCTATAGAGTGTGAGGAGGTAAATTTGTTGACTGGAATGCAGGATAAATGGACAGTCTTTGAAGCTGGTATAAAATGTTTCGGGTGTGGAAGACTGGGGCATATCAGAAGGTAGTGTCACTAGCCTCAGGGCAATCTGAATAAAGTAAGGGTAGTAATACTTTTAGAAGTAGAGGACTGGGGAAGAATAAGGTGTTAAACACCAATGAGAACTGCACATCCACCCATGGTTATTCCTAGTAAGACTGGATGCTTCAAAATCATATTCAGGTGGACTGTGTGGTAAGAGGAATAGAATAAAAAAGAAAAAAAAAAGGTTGTAGGATTGCAGAGGTGCATCTGCTGATCATCAGTAATAATTGTCTGGTGCGGATCCACCAATATACAGATTGCATGGAGAGGAAGATTTCTTTTTTATTTATTTATTGTATTATTTTTGCATGGAGACATCAACTGGTGTCTTTTGCAAACGTCACAGCATTTTTTTACAAGTTTAGTACGGTCATATATACATACGTGATTACATATACATGATACAAATGTACCATTGTACCTAATAAGGCACAATATTGGGTGTTACATTGTACCTATTACAAATATTCAGATTATACACAACTCTCTCTCTTTCTCTCTCTCTCTCTCTCTCTATATATATATATATATATATATATATATATATATATATATATATATATAAAAAAACAAAGATGATGTGACTTACCAAATGAAAGTGCTGGCAGGTCGACAGACACACAAACAAACACAAACATACACACAAAATTCTAGCTTTCGCAACCAACGGTTGCTTCATCAGGAAAGAGGGAAGGAGAGGGAAAGACGAAAGGATGTGGGTTTTAAGGGGGAGGGTAAGGAGTCATCCCAATCCCGGGAGCGGAAACACTTACCTTAGGGGGAAAAAAGGACGGGTGTACACTTGCGCACACACACACACACACACACACACACACACACACACACACACACACACACACATATATCCATCCACACATATACAGACACAAGCAGACATATTTAAAGACAAAGAGTTGGGCAGAGATGTCAGTCAAGGCAGAAGTGCTGGGGCAAAGATGTTGTTGAATGACAGGTGAGGTATGAGTGGCGGCAACTTGAAATTAGCGGAGATTGAGGCCTGGTGGATAACGGGAAGAGAGGATATATTGAAGAGCAAGTTCCCATCTCTGGAGTTCGGATAGGTTGGTGTTAGTGGGAAGTATCCAGATAACCCGGACAGTGTAACACTGCGCCAAGATGTGCTGGCCGTGCACCAAGGCATGTTTAGCCACAGGGTGATCCTCATTACCAACAAACACTGTCTGCCTGTGTCCATTCATGCGAATGAACAGTTTGTTGCTGGTCATTCCCACATAGAATGCGTCACAGTGTAGGCACGTCAATTGGTAGATCACGTGGGTGCTTTCACACGTGGCTCTGCCTTTGATCGTGTACACCTTCCGGGTTACAGGACTGGAATAGGTGGTGGTGGGAGGGTGCATGGGACAGGTTTTAAACCGGGGGCGGTTACAAGGATAGGAGCCAGAGGGTAGGGAAGGTGGTTTGGGGATTTCATAGGGATGAACTAACAGGTCACGAAGGTCAGGTGGACGGCGGAAAGACACTCTTGGTGGAGTGGGGAGGATTTCATGAAGGATGGATCTCATTTCAGGGCAGGATTTGAGGAAGTCGTATCCCTGCTGGAGAGCCACATTCAGAGTCTGGTCCAGTCCCGGAAAGTATCCTGTCACAAGTGGGGCACTTTTGTGGTTCTTCTGTGGGGGATTCTGGGTTTGAGGGGATGAGGAAGTGGCTCTGGTTATTTGCTTCTGTACCAGGTTGGGAGGATAGTTGCGGGATGCGAAAGCTGTTGTCAGGTTGTTGGTGTAATGGTTCAGGGATTCCGGACTGGAGCAGATTCGTTTGCCACAAAGACCTAGACTGTAGGGAAGGGACCGTTTGATGTGGAATGGGTGGCAGCTGTCACAATGGAGGTACTGTTGCTTGTTGGTGGGTTTGATGTGGACGGACGTGTGAAGCTGGCCATTGGACAGGTGGAGGTCAACATCAAGGAAAGTGGCATGGGATTTGGAGTGGGACCAGGTGAATCTGATGGAACCAAAGGAGTTGAGGTTGGAGAGGAAATTCTGGAGTTCTTCTTCACTGTGAGTCCAGATCATGAAGATGTCATCAATAAATCTGTACCAAACTTTGGGTTGGCAGGCCTGGGTAAACAAGAAGGCTCCCTCTAAGTGACCCATGAATAGGTTGGCGTACGAGGGGGCCATCCTGGTACCCATGGCTGTTCCCTTTAATTGTTGGTATGTCTGGCCTTCAAAAGTGAAGAAGTTGTGGGTCAGGATGAAGCTGGCTAAGGTGATGAGGAAAGAGGTTTTAGGTAGGGTGGCAGGTGATCAGCGTGAAAGGAAATGTTCCATCGCAGCGAGGCCCTGGACGTGCGGAATATTTGTGAATAACGAAGTGGCATCAATGGTTACAAGGATGGTTTCCGGGGGTAACACATTGGGTAAGGATTCCAGGCGTTCGAGAAAGTGGTTGGTGTCTTTGATGAAGGATGGGAGACTGCATGTAATGGGTTGAAGGTGTTGATCTACGTAGGCAGAGATACGTTTTGTGGGGGCTTGGTAACCAGCTACAATGGGGTGGCCGGGATGATTGGGTTTGTGGATTTTAGGAAGAAGGTAGAAGGTAGGGGTGCGGGGTGTTGGTGGCGGCAGGAGGTTGATGGAGTCAGGTGAAAGGTTTTGCAGGAGGCCTAAGGTTCTGAGGATTCCTTGAAGCTCCGTCTGGACATCGGGAATGGGGTTATCTTGGCAAACTTTGTATGTGGTGTTGTCTGAAAGCTGACGCAGTCCCTCAGCCACATACTCCCGATGATCAAGTACCACGGTCATGGAACCCTTGTCTGCCGGAAGAATGACGATGGATCGGTCAGCCTTCAGATCACGGATAGCCTGGGCTTCAGCAGTTGTGATGTTGGGAGTAGGATTAAGGTTTTTTAAGAAGGATTGAGATGCAAGGCTGCAAGTCAGAAATTCCTGGAAGGTTTGGAGAGGGTAATTTTGAGGAAGAGGAGGTGGGTCCCGCTGCGACGGAGGACGGAACTGTTCCAGGCAGGGTTCAATTTGGATAGTGTCTTGGGGAGTTGGATCATTAGGAGTAGGATTAGGATCATTTTTCTTCGTGGCAAAGTGATATTTCCAGCAGAGAGTACGAGTGTAGGACAGTAAATCTTTGACGAGGGCTGTTTGGTTGAATCTGGGAGTGGGGCTGAAGGTGAGGCCTTTGGATAGGACAGAGGTTTCGCATTGGGAGAGAGGTTTGGAGGAAAGGTTAACTACTGAATTAGGGTGTTGTGGTTCCAGATTGTGTTGATTGGAATTTTGAGGTTTTGGAGGGATTGGAGCTGGAACTGGGAGATTGAGTAGATGGGAGAGACTGGGTTTGTGTGCAATGAGAGGAGGTTGACGTTTGCTGGAAAGGTTGTGAAGGGTGAGTGAGTTGCCTTTCCGGAGGTGGGAAACCAGGAGATTGGATAGTTTTTTGAGGTGGAGGGTGGCATGCTATTCTAATTTACGGTTGGCCTGTAGGAGGATGCTCTGAACAGCCGGTGTGGATGTGGGAGAGGAAAGATTAAGGACTTTTATTAAGGATAGGAGTTGACGGGTGTGTTCATTGGCTGAGTTGATGTGTAGGTGAAGGATTAGGTGGGTGAGGGCAATGGATTGTTCAGTTTGGAACTGGTATAGGGACTGATGGAAGGAAGGGTTGCAGCCAGAGATGGGAACTTTAAGTGTGAGGCCTTTGGGGGTAATGCCAAATGTCAGACAAGCCTGAGAAAATAGAATATGGGAGTGTAACCTGCCTAGGGCGAAGGCATGTTTGCAGAGGGAATGTAAATAAAACTTAATGGGGCCGTTGTGGGGGTGTTGTGAGGGTGACATGGTATTGGAAGGTGGAAAGTGTAACATGAGGCTGAAATAAAAAGGAAAATAAAAATATATGGGGAGGGATAAAGGTGGACTGGAAAGTAACTGGAGATCTGGTGTGAAAAAAGGCGAAAAGGTATTGGTTACAGCTGGGCTATGTTGGACTTGGGTTGGTAGACAACGATGTGCACACAGGTTAGGTGGTTGTGTTGCCGCCAAAACACGTTAGAGGACGGAGAAATTCGGGAAAATTTCGAAAAAACTGCGTGTAATATATTAAAAGGAGTGGTTTTGTGGTGGCAGATTATGAAAATGAGGCTCACAATTGTCTGACGGAGAAATAATGACGTTAAAACCTGTGGGAAGCGGCAAAAAATTATCAGTGACGTGGGAAAAAACAGAAATGGAAATAAAGCGAAAGTTATTAGAACTAGACGACATGGATGTTTAAAAGGTGAAAGAAACTGTTTGTGAACTAGAAATGGGTGGATTTTATAGCGGCGGTAGTGTTGAAAGCAGCAAAAAAAAAAAAAAACACCATCTTTTAAGTTCCCATCTCTGGCTGGAACCCTTCTTTCCATCAGTTCTTATACCAGTTCCAAACTAAACAATCCATTGCCCTCACCCACCTAATCCTTCACCTACACATCAACTCAGCCAATGAACACACCTGTCAACTCCTATCCTTAATAAAAGTCCTTAATCTTTCCTCTCCCACATCCACACCGGCTGTTCAGAGCATCCTCCTACAGGCCAACCGTAAATTAGAACAGCATGCCACCCTCCACCTCAAAAAACTATCCAATCTCCTGGTTTCCCATCTCCGGAAAGGCAACTCACTCACCCTTCACAACCTTTCCAGCAAACGTCAACCTCCTCTCATTGCACACAAACCCAGTATCTCCCATCTACTCAATCTCCCACCTCCAGCTCCACTCCCTCCAAAACCTCAAAATTCCAATCAACACAATCTGGAACCACAACACCCTAGTTCAGTAGTTAACCTTTCCTCCAAACCTCTCTCCCAATCCGAAACGTCTGTCCTATCCAAAGGCCTCACCTTCAGCCCCACTCCCATATTCAACCAAACAGCCCTCTTCAAAGATTTACTGTCCTACACTCGTACTCTCTGCTGGAAATATCACTTTGCCACGAAGAAAAATGATCCTAGTCCTACTCCTAATGATCAAACTCCCCATGACACCATCCAAATTGAACCCTGTCTGGAACAGTTCCGTCCTCCGTCGCAGCGGGACCCACCTCCTCTTCCTCAAAATCACCCTCTCCAAACCTTCCAGGAATTTCTGACTTCCAGCATTGCATCTCAATCCTTCTTAAAAAACCTTAATCCTACTCCCAACATCACAACTGCTGAAGCCCAGGCTGTCCGTGATCTGAAGGCTGACCGATCCATCGTCATTCTTCCGGCGGACAAGGGTTCCACGACCGTGGTACTTGATCGTCGGGAGTATGTGGCTGAGGGACTGCGTCAGCTTTCAGACAACACCACATACAAAGTTTGCCAAGGTAACCCCATTCCCGATGTCCAGGCAGAGCTTCAAGGAATCCTCAGAACCTTAGGCCTCCTGCAAAACCTTTCACCTGACTCCATTGACCTCCTGACCCCACCAACACCCCAAACCCGTACCTTCTACTTTCTTCCTAAAATCCACAAACCCAATCATCCCGGCCGAACCATCGTAAATGGTTACCAAGCCCCCACAAAACATATCTCTTCCTACGTAGATCAACACCTTCAACCCATTACATGCAGTCTCCCATCCTTCATCAAAGACACCAACCACTTTCTCGAACGCCTGGAATCCTTACCCAATGTGTTACCCCCAGAAACCATCCTTGTAATCATTGATGCCACTTCGTTATACACAAATATTCCGCACGTCCAGGGCCTCGCTGCGATGGAGCATTTCCTTTCACGCCGAACACCTGCCACCCTACCTAAAACCGTTTTCCTCATCACCCACAACTTCTTCACTTTTGAAGGCCAGCCATACCAACAATTAAAGGGAACAGCCATTGGTACCAGGATGGCCCCCTCGTACACCAACCTATTCATGGGTTGCATAGAGGAAGCCTTCTTGCCCCTCGTATGCCAACCTATTCATGGGTCGCTTAGAGGAAGCCTTCTTGGTTACCCAGGCCTGCCAACCCAAAGTTTGGTACAGATTTATTGATGACATCTTCATGATCTGGACTCAAAGTGAAGAAGAACTCCAGAATTTCCTCTCCAACCTCAACTCCTTTGGTTCCATCAGATTCATCTGGTCCTACTCCATATCCCATGCCACTTTCCTTGACGTTGACCACCATCTGTCCAATGGCCAGCTTCACACGTCCATCCACATCAAACCCACCAACAAGCAACAGTACCTCCATTATGACAGCTGCCACCCATTCCACATCAAACGGTCCCTTCCCTACAGCCTAGGTCTTCGTGGCAAACGAATCTGCTCCAGTCCGGAATCCCTGAACCATTACACCAACAACCTGACAACAGCTTTCGCATCCCGCAACTATACTCTCGACCTGGTACAGAAGCAAATAACCAGAGCCACTTCCTCATCCCCTCAAACCCAGAATCCCCCACAGAAGAACCACAAAAGTGCTCCACTTGTGACAGGATACTTTCCGGGACTGGAACAGACTCTGAATGTGGCTCTCCAGCAGGGATACGACTTCCTCAAATCCTGCCCTGAAATGAGATCCATCCTTCATGAAATCCTCCCCACTCCACCAAGAGTGTCTTTCCGCCGTCCATCTAACCTTCGTAACCTGTTAGTTCATCCCTATGAAATCCCCAAACCACCTTCCCTACCCTCTGGCTCCTATCCTTGTAACCGACCCCAGTGTAAAACCTGTCCCATGCACCCTCCTACCACCACCTACTCCAGTCCTGTAACCCGAAAGGTGTACACGATCAAAGGCAGAGCCACGTGTGAAAGCACCCACGTGATTTACCAACTGACCTGCCTACACTGTGATGCATTCTATGTGGGAATGACCAGCAACAAACTGTTCATTCGCATGAATGGACACAGGCAGACAGTGTTTGTTGGTAATGAGGATCACCCTGTGGCTAAACATGCCTTGGTGCACGGCCAGCACATCTTGGCACAGTGTTACACCGTCCGGGTTATCTGGATACTTCCCACCAACACCAACCTATCCGAACTCCGGAGATGGGAACTTGCTCTTCAATATACCCTCTCTTCCCGTTACCCACCAGGCCTCAATCTCCACTAATTTCAAGTTGCCGCCACTCATACCTCACCTGTCATTCAACATCATCTTTGCTTCTGCACTTCCGCCTCGACTGACATCTCTGCCCAAACTCTTTGTCTTTAAATATGTCTGCTTGTGTCTGTATATGTGTGGATGGATATGTGTGTGTGTGCGAGTGTATACCCGTCCTTTTTTCCCCCTAAGGTAAGTCTTTCCGCTCCCGGGATTGGAATGACTCCTTACCCTCCCCCTTAAAACCCACATCCTTTCGTCTTTCCCTCTCCTTCCCTCTTTCCTGATGAGCAACAGTTTGTTGCGAAAGCTTGAATTTTGTGTGTATGTATGTGTCTGTTTGTGTTTCTATCGACCTGCCCGCACTTTCGTATGGTAGCTCACATCATCTTTGTTTTTAAATACATTTTTCCCGCGTGGAATGTTTCCGTCTATATATATATAGTTGTGTAAAATCTGAATATTTGTAATAGGCACAATGTAACACCCAATATTGTGCCTTATTAGGTACAATGGCACATTTGTATCATGTATATGTAATCACATATGTATATATGACTGTACTAAACTTGTAAAAAAATGCTATGACGTTTGCAAAAGACACCAGTTGATGTCTCCATGCAAAAAAAATACAATAAATAAATAAAAATTAATCTTCCACTCCATGCAATCTGTATATTGGTGGATCCGCACCAGATCATTATTACTGATGATCAACAGATGCACCTCTGCAATCCTGCAACCTTCTTTTTTTTCTTTTTAATTCTATTCCTCTTACCACACAGTCCACCTGAATATGATTTTGAAGCATCCAGTCTTACTAGGAATAACCATAGGTGGATGTGCAGTTCCCATTGGTGTTTAACACCTTATTCTTCCCCAGTCCTCTACTTCTAAAAGTATTACTACCCTTACTTTATTCAGATTGCCCTGAGGCTGGTGACACTGCCTTCTGATATGCCCCAGTCTTCCACACCCGAAACATTTTATACCAGCTTCAAAGACTGTCCATCTATCCTGCATTCCAGTCAACAAATCTACCTCCTCACACTCAATAGCTAGCCACACTGCTGTGCTCTAACCCATCAGACCCCTTTCCATACATGTCTTGACTTTCCACATGCAACCCTCTTAAAAAAGCATCAAGCATCTTCTGCTCAGCATCTTGCAAAATAATTTCATTGTCTTACATCTAATCATGAACCATATTGACTCCCACTACTGCCTAGCCATATGCTCCTAATGATCACATGTATAACATTTTACTGGAACTGATTTCATACATGGTGCTGAGTTGTCCTCAAGGATACACTGTGCACATCTAACAGGCTCTAACAAATCAGGACTTCCATTACCTCTAAAGCTAGACAAAGCCACTGGTTCTCTACTCACAATAAAGTCTACATTATAAAATGCATAACCATAAAACCTTTTCTCCATGACCAAAATTTTTGAACTCATCATACCATAGGTGGTAGGTTAAGACGTGATGTTGTTGATCTGGCACCAGTGTTAGCTCACACACAGATCATCACCCATGGTGGATGAAATGAGACATCAGGATGACAGCAGATTTGTTTAATTAACTTCTTTATTGTGGCTGTCAGCTGTAGTACATCAGGAACACCTTGACGGAGATGCCAGTTGCCTGCCATGTAAAATGATAGATGTCATTGCTGACAGCACAAAGAGTGGTGCCAAGCATGGCATCACTCAAACGCTACTGTCAGCAATGTCTCAGGCTGTGACTGTGATGACAGCATGGCAACAAAGCTGGCAATACCACAGAGGTGACCTTCCTCCAGTGATTGGACAGCTCTTAGCTCCAGTGGCAGCTTTATCATGACTCAGAGCAGGCCGCCCCATTCTGTGTCGACCAGTGGAACCCATACTGTGTTCCAGGATGTTGTTCTGGGTGTCACAGGCTTGTGGCATAGGCTGTGATACTGAGATGCGAATATTTTAGTATGAAAATGGCTGAGTACTTATATGCTCTAGACTATGTTTCTTTAGGGCTTAAGGCAAATACTGTAAACACTTACATGGTGGCAAGTGAGGAAAGGCTCTCATCCTTCCATATGCATACTGCAGCATTGACCGTGCCCAGCTGGCTGTCCTTCACAATGCCTGTCAGCCATGATTTGTTTCACAACACATAACTTTCTTGCCTGCTGTGGCTAGCTCTGTTGCAGCGCACATCAATCCTGGCATACTTTTTGAGTGAATACATTCGAAGTGCTACAGTAACATAGCATAAATTTTGCATCCTATGAATTCACTGAGAAAGAAGGGAGCGTGGTCTTTTGCATGTGACAAGGAATTCTGCACCCTAAAATAGGCACTCTTGTTAGCACCTTGTTTTGTCATTTACTCCACGGACAAGCTGTTCATATTAGCTATGGATGCCTTGCAGTATGATATTGGAGCAGTTTTACCCTACAAAGAGGAAGATAGATCCATACATCCGATTGTGTCTGTCTCAAAGAATTTGAGCTTGGCTTAGCAAAAGTATGTTCAGATGGCAAAGGAGGCTTTGACTATTATTTATTCTGTTCACAAGTTCAATTCATAGCTATGTGGGGTACAGTTTCATCTGGCAACTGACCACAAACTTCTGCCAGCATTATTGGTCACTGATCATTGCTAGCAGATAAAACAGCCCAGCACCTATAGCAGTGGGACATGGTCCTGTAAGCCTACAATTATCTCATTGTATACAAGCCTACTAGTGTAACTCTTCAGGCTTTCCCGGCAATCTAATGACATCTTGGGTTGTTGGGTGTTCTGCCGGATATCAGCATCGTACTTGCAGTATGACGCTGATATCCGGCAGAACACCCGACAACCCAAGATGTCAAGCCTACTAGTATTATGCCAATGCAGAAGCATTATCCAGACTCTTAGCTGCTCCACACCCAGAGTTCAAACACCAGGAGGTCATTTGTGTCACTATTGATGCCAAAACATGACACATTGTGGAATATTTCTTGAATGTTGGATCAGTGATTCGAGCAGAATAAAATGGGTGAAATTGAGCTAGCCTGACCACCTATCAGCATGGGTCGACCTGTTATTGAGAATTTATTTTTCCCCAAAACAGCATCTAACATTTCAGGACAACATGCTACTTCTGGTATGGAAGATAAGTCCCACGTGGAAGTCATTCCACTTACACTATGTAGCAATTGCTTTTTCTATTTCATGAAGGACACTGGGACATCACCCACATGAAGAATTTGGCCTACCATCATGTTTATTGGGCAGCAGTGGACAAGAAAATCAAACACCTGGCCCATATCTATTCAGGGTGTGCATTTCACCAGGCTGCTCCTCCTAAGGATTTTTCCCTGTGTTTCAATCATCTGCTCCTTGGGACTGAGTACATATTAACTTTGCAGGAGATTTTTTGAATGCTATGTGGCTTGTAGTGGTAGATGGTTTTTCTAAGTCCTTCTATGTAAGGGTGTGTATACAACAACAACAGAAACCACAGTCAATGAGACCACACAAATTTTTACCACTAAGGGTCTTACACAGGCAGCAGTCACAGACGAAGTCCCAAATTTTCCTCATCCACTTTAAAGAATTTTTATGGTCAAAACTAAATCCAGCACCTCTGAGCTCATCCTTTCCACTCTCAACCCACTGGAGAAGTGAACAGCCAATACCTTCAAATAAAAACTCAAGGTAGTGTTCCAGTCAACCCCACAGAATAAGCATTAACAGCTTTCTTGAGTACTTACAGGAATAAACTCATTGGTGGGTTGAGTCCTGCAAAGCTCCTGCATGAGAGAAAACATAGGACCCTCTTCCACTTCCTCTGCCCACAACAGCAGGAGAGAATGTCAGCATGACAGCAGTTCTGCACACATGCCACAGTGTGGATACAAATGTTTGGCAGGTGGCCAGGCTGGGCACTAATTTTATCAGCACCCAAAGTGATGCTGCCTTTATGACATAAACACAGGTGGCCACCACTACCAGTGCCATCAAAATCAGCTATAGCCAAGACCAGCCACCTCTTCCCACCCACCCCCAGGATGGTCCATGTCATACCACCTGCAATTCAAGTCTAACATTTGCATCACTTGGCCTCCACAACATATCCTTTTCAGCAGCTAGTACTGTGAGGGTACTGGTTTTCTACAAGTGTTGTGGGCTAGCTCCCCAAATAACCTTCACAGCAAAAATCAGCAGCCTCTGCAGACAACCATAGACCCATTCCCCACTCAAGGCAATGATGGCACTGACTTGACACTTCTCCTAGCGGTACTGTCACACAGCAGGGTGACAGGTTCAGCAGCATTCCTTCAGTGCCCATCCTCACCAAACAGAGGTGTTGAGATAGAGGTAGCCTCTCTCCCTCCATGGTGGAGCCAGTATATGTTGCGCCTGTACCAGCCCATATGCCACCTTAGAGGAGAGGTACGCCATATCCAGCAATGCAGATGTCGAGGCATACAATTAGATTTGCATGGTCTTAGCATCAGCCATGTACAAATTTCCTCAGTTACACCACAAGTGGTGCTACAAGCCAAGAACATGCTTCTAGTGGCAAGTAAGACACCAATCAGCTTCTTCTGGCTCAGAATAATGTTGGCAACATGTCTAGAAATGACCAGTTGCATGTTGGTCTTTTTGATGCTTAGGCACTGCAATCTGGCTGTTATTCATATGAAAATTACTACAATAGATTTGAACTTTGTGAAGTTTACTGAGTTGGCTGGAGTCTCATCTACAGTTCATTATCAGCCACACCTCTCCTGTCCATAGTTTTGAGTATTGTCTTGTGTTCTCTGCAACCAGTGTATTGTGCTTATAAGCAAGCCATGTACCACAACCAAAAAGGTATCATCAAGATAACAGCATATTTTCTTAAGATCAGCATGAATATTACCCATTTTCACTTGCCATATAGGTGAGGCAGAGGTAACTCCAAAAGAAAGTGTAGTAACCATACATAAGCCCCAAGGAGTGCCAATGGCTTGCGTTATCTTGTGATGACTCTCCATTTCTAATTGTAATTAGGCTTTATTTAAGTCAAGTTTGGTGTATTTCCCTCCTTCTCCTAGCTTAGTGAAATTCTTATCTGGCTTTCGTAAGGGATATTGGTGAATGATAAGGGTAGGGTTAATAGTTACCTTAAAAATCCACAAATTCCCACTTTAGGTGTTTGGCTCTTAGCCTACAGAATAGTTAGCACAATAGGCATAGCCCATCTGGCATTGGCTAAATCTACACTTCATAGCTTGACAGGGTTTTTTTTCTTAACCAGGTGCTGTACTGGTATTTTATTTTTTATATGAAGTTGGAGAGCTATGACAATTGACCTGGAAAGAAGGGCAATGACTTACGCTCCTTCTTTCAGGACTAGGGTGCCTTTGGCTTCTCTTAAGATCCCTGGTCTTTTTGTAAAAACCTCAGGATGTGGCTTCACAAGTTTTTTCATTGAATCTATTTCTGAGCAGAAAACTTAATTGTTTCACCTGATGTATTTTTTCAATAATTTCGTAGTTAAGTGGAATGGCTCTAAGCCAATTTCTTCCCACTACAGTGGAGTTAGCTGATGACTTTACAATATATAAATGAATAACTTACTCTGTCAATTCCAAAAGCAACATATACAGTGCCCTTCACATGTTTGTTACCATACTGAATAACTGTTGTATTGACTATGTATAACTTATCTTAAGAAAAAGTTTTACCACTCCTGATAGGTAATACAAGTGGTACATTTACCTATATGCATCTCAAAGGTAATTTTCTTTCTGTCCACAATTAGTGCTACAAACCAGGCATCATCACCACCCGCTTCCCTAATTAGATCAATTTCATACACTAGAAATTGCTTTGCCACATTGGAGCACACATCAACACTGTAACATTCTCGGCACACTTTCTTGGTATACAGTTGTCTGAAGGCACAATTTTCTCAACATGATATTTTTAGTGATACCTGCTCCTCTTCTTCCCCATTGTTTGAATTTGCTTCCTATAAATCAGAATCATCTAAACACCATCATGTATACTTTCTCAGTTTTCCTCTTCTTCCCTGGCTTGTCTTCTTTCTTTTTCTCTTACTGGGTTCCTTTGGGACCTTATTTGTTGACTTTTGACTGCTTAGAGTGAGAGCTTTTTCTGCAACACATTTTGAAACATCCCCTTGGATTTAACAAATTTTATAACTGGAACCCATAAGTGAGCAGTGAAGGTTAATGTGTCCCTTGTCCGCCCGGTTAGCCGTGCGGTCTAACGCACGGCTTTCGGGATTGAGAAGGAGCACATGGTCCCTGGCACAAATCCACCTGGTGGACTTGTGTTGAGGTCCTGTGAGCCAGCCAGTCTGTGGATGGTTTTTAGGGGGTTTTCCATCTGTCTCGGGGAATGCGGATTGGTTCCCCTTATTCCGCCTCAGCTACACTATGTCGGCGATTGCTGCACAAACAAGTTCTCCACTTGCGCGTACACCACCATTGCTCTACCACACAAACATAGGGGTTACACTCGTCTGGTGTGAGATGGTGAGAAGATGTTCCTGGAGGGGGGGGGGGGGGGGGGGGGCACCAGAGGCCGAACTGCACAATTACCCTGAAAGATCGTTTTGGTGTGGGGCGGCGGAGAGGTGAAGTGGACTGTGGTAGTCATCGTGGGGTTGTGGACCACTGCAGCTGTGGCTGAGATGGAGCCTCTCCATCATTTCTAGCCTCCCGGTTAACATACAATACAATACAATGCGCCCCTTTTTCCCATAACAATAACAATATGAGTTTCCAGATTGCAATTTTACTCAATACTCATGCTTGATGGAGCTTCATTATATCCATTACAAGTGATTTCTGCATGAGTTGTAGCAGTCTTCACAATAACTGCTATTTCTTGACATTTATTGAATGTCAGTTTGCAGTCTCCAAACAGTTTCTTTTGAATTACTTCATTTCTTAAGCCACACTATCTTGCAGCATTTCTTGCAGATTAGCTTTAAGCTCTTAGTGCTGTGACAAAGAGTTCAACTGAGAAATGTAGAGGGGAACAAATTCTTCTAACGGTTGGTTTCTTGAGTGAAATCTATAGCACTCTGAAATCACTGAAGGTGCTGTCTATACATGATATTTCGCTAGTTTCACTATTTTTCAAAAGTCTGGCCTCTGAGGATATGATAGGTACATGATGTGGGTTTTATCCTCAAAGCCAATGAGACCCCAAAGACAATTTGTTTGCAGATGATTTAGAAACTTGTACACAAGGATATTTTTCTTCATAATGGAGTTACATGCACTCCTCTGCAGTTTTCTTGTGAACTCAGGTATTGAGATTGTACTGGGGTTATTCAGACACATTAACCTTCTCTGCTGCCACCTTCTCCTCATGTTTGCTTTTGATGTCTAACAAGATACAGTCAGTGGTTAATTCAGATAACAGTGAAATTTCTGCACAGGCACACTGTCTTGATGAAAATTAATACACACAGACACTTATCTTGAATTATTCTTTCATTTTTTATTGCCAGCTGTTAGGTTTTGTACTAGATTACTCAGTAGTACTCAGACATAAAACAACACATTCTCTTTCAGTATCTAAATGCTTGCACACACAGACAAAATCTGTTATACACACAATAACAACACAGCAAACAACATAGGAAGTGTAAAGTGTACAATATAGTTTGTGACTTAAACTAAGGTACCACTGCAAACTTTATTAACAAATATAACAGTGCTGATCTCAATATGGAATTGCTAACATACTTTCACCCAGTATTGTCCTTGGAATAATCTTCTGATAATTTTAGCCAGAATCAAAACAGTATTTATTCCACAGAATTACACAGTAAGAATATTGTTTTCAAATTGCTAATTGGTGTTTTCAAACTGATAATCAGACATCTTTAAGAAGCCTCTGGGTTTTTCATTCTGTAACTCATGAAATAAAGAACTGTTATGTTATGCAATGTATTAATTTTTTGTTTTTGTTAAATTAATGTTCCACTGTGTAACAGTTCTATATACCATTTGTTTTAGAACAAAAGGAAGCCCAATGCTACTGGCAAGCTCTCATCAAAGTAGCTTATGGAGGACAAACAAAATGTTTGCATCAAGTTACACCCACAATTCACATACTATTTTTATACAGACAGGGACCAGTAAGAACAAGAACTAAGTGTAGAATAAATTTAGGATGAACTGTGAAATTCACAACCACAGTAATTAATAGAAGTATAAATAATTATCATATTGACTATGAGTCCATATGTAGAGTTCAAAATCATGTTCATACTCTGGCACAAAAAATCTGTAGTACGTTACCGGTAGATAAGAAGCAGGAAGCTGAAAAAGTCACTAGATAACCAAAAGAAATAGTACCTTATTAGCCAATCCTTTTATAATTTATCAGGGCAGTTGGACTCAAGCATATAAATTCCACATAATTTTACTGTTCGTATTAACAATATAGGGCAAGATAGATTGCTACTTACTCTAAAGATGACACATTAAGTTGCAGTCAGGCACAATTAAAAGTCACTTACACATTATCTTTCAGCCACAGCCTTTGTCAGCTTAAGTGTAAGTTCTTTTAATTGTACCTGTCTGCAACTTAATGTGTCATTTTTACAGTAAGTAGCAATCTGTCTTTTCACTTTTGATATTCCTACCTGGAGTTTCCATCGTTCAATGTTTGAACTAAGCAGATCATCTTTTTGCAATAAGTATTCTGCATGAAGTTATATAAATGCTTTGCTTGAAGTATTACATGTTTCACGCAAATAAATTACCAAATTAGTTAAAAACAGCAGCTGAATTGTTAGATAGGAGAAGCAGTAGCTTTATTCAAAGTAGATGTCTTTTTGTTGTGACTTTGCCAAAGATTTTGCTTGTTTGGATCCCATAAATCTACTTGTCAAATTAAAATGTTGTGTCATTGGTAGCACCCCTCTTGTATGGATGGAATCTTACACTCTTCACATCATAAAGCAGAGTATCTTATTGACTGATTGTATAACAGGTGTGAAATGAACCTCAGGACATGTGGGGTCACACAAGGATTAGTTCTGAGTGCATTCTTCTTGTTAATCTACATAAATGATCTTCCAATGAATTTTATAGACTGTTCAAACATTGTAATGTTTGATGATGGCACAAGCATACTAATCACGGCTCAAACTCAGCCTTATCTGACACAGCTCAGATGATAACTGAACAGACCTACAAGTCTTAATCACATAATGGTTCATATTAAGCAGTTCCAAACAAGCAAACATGATCTACTAGCATTGTAAATAGACATTAATGGTCACACAATAAATGATACACTGTGTGTAACCTCATTCGGAATCGACATGGACAACAAATTAAAATAGAGTAAACACACAGATAAACTAATCAAGTCAGTTTGGACATGATTTGCTCTTTTAAGCATCTCTCATTGTGATTCATTTTCAATATTCCCATTTCTTATTTTCTTAGTGAATTAACGTCTGGGGCAGTGCATATGTAGTAAGAATATTGCGTTAAGTAAATAACCACAGATCTTGTGAAGCTTTTCTTATTGATTTTGTAGTTATTATAATCATATCCCAACACTTTTACTCCTTAATGATTTTTGTCACTGGCAATAAAAATCAGTTTCAGATGAACTTTGATTTGTACAATCACAACACACAACACAAAAACAGTCTTCATGTAGACTTTGCCTCCATGTCTACAGTTCAGAGCTGAGTCATGTGCTCTAGTTTAAAGGTATGCAACAAGATCCTGTCTAATATAAAGCAAGAAATTGGGAATCCCAACCAGAAAATTTTACTCTCTACAGCAGAGTGTATGCTGATTTGAAACTTCCTGGCTGATGAAAACTGTGTGCCAGACAAGGTCTCAAAACTGGGTCCTTTGCCTTTTCCAGCTAAGTTCTCTACCAGCTGATATCTTCACTGTCAGTTATCCTACAATATTCTCTTCTAGAACAATGTGCCTAAAGGAAACAAATCATTTATTCAGAACAAGCAAGTAATAAGTTTTGTGTCCTGCTTGCATCTGGATTTGTGCATTGTCCTCATCATCATTTTATCATTATCAATGTGCAAGTCACTGGAGTGGTGTCAAATAAAAAGACTTGCACCAAGCTTCCAAACATCCCATCCAGGGTCTCCCAGCCAATAAAACCATATGCACATTTCATTTCATTTTACTGATATGCAATCACAGCTGTGGGTAACAGCTGGAATACAATGCTTATACAATTGTCAATGTGTTAAATCCATGTCAGTCCATACTTCCACACAAATATTATAGACGTGAAATTACCTCTGTCTGTTATGTTTTCAAGACTAAACAGCTAAATGGATATCCATGAAATTTGGCTTGAGATAGCTTGAACCCAGAGGAAGAAGACATGCTACTTCACAAAGTGTGTAGTACAAGATATTTATTAGTTTGAAGAATATTACGCAAATTAAGGAAAATATTTACTCTTTGAAAAAACTATTTACTGTTTCACTTTTGAACTTTATCACATTTGTGAAGAAGCTTTTATTGGTTGATATGTTCTCTGTAATATGACTCAATGTAATCAATACAGTGCATCTTCAGTTCTCAATGTATTTAATCCATGCTTCCATACTAATATCAGCATTATTATTTGTGAAAATAACTCAGTCTGTTGCATTTTCTCTACTTTACTGCTGAACCAATTCCAATGGTATTTGGTATGGAAATGGCTTGAACCCTGAGGAAGAAAATGGACTACTTCAGAAAGTTGTATCTTTCTGAGTATTATTGACATTTTTAAATATGGTAATACATGAGTGGCATGCAAACAACACTCATGTGATGGTCGGCAACTCTTAGTGTCTATAGATTGTTTCGTGACAGTTCAAATCAAATGTTATTTTGTGCATGGTTTATGATACTGAGTTCCTACACAACCTGGCATAGCTGGAGAGTTTTGGTAGAGATACAACAATAAAATCAGATTGTAAGCCCGAGAACCATATTTAAAACCATTGCTGTAAGCATCGCAAATATAAGTCTGAGTTACTGCATAGTTGTAAGAGGACTTAAACTGCGAAAGCTACTTTAATCTAACAAACATCATAGCAATCTCATGTCCTCTGGAACTTGGATGCAGAATATCAGACAGCCTTAACAGTTACAGAGACATTATCACAGTCACAAGGCCATCACATTTTAGGCACTGAGCATCACGCATTTCTTACTGCTTTCACGGCGCTTGAAGACTCATAATGATATTTTCATTTAAGGACTGTATGACAAACTGTGAGTCATACCTTTACATGTGTAACATGAGAGGCTTTTGGTAAGGCTGCATTTGGTTATGATCCATTAACTGTCTATATTAATTATAAATTTGTCATCACAGGTGGATGGATCAAAAATCTAGCCACCATAATACATGCTTTCAGATTGGACATACAGCAGAATAATGGAAACACGTTAATTATTTACCTACATTCTGGCACTGCATACATTTTTATACATATGTCTCTACACCACTAAATGCGTGGACGTGTTGTAAAATTACTAGTTTACTTACCCACCATCAATCATCATAACAAAACTATTGATATGCGAGTGAATTATGGGTAACAGCTAGCATGTCAATAAACACAATCTCAGATGAAATATCCACAATGTAACGCACTATAACCTACCAAAATGCCTTTTTCTTATCATAAGAAAAGATACTGCCCTATCTTATAATGGAATACTAGCATTAGGGAATAACTGACTATGCCCATGGTATTCTTCAAGGAGGCAAACATAACGTGCCACAATACACAGGAAGCATGATTGGACAGATGCATAGTGTTAAACAAATGTGTTGTCAACAGTGAAGCACACATTTTACCATACAAAAGATAACTTCTAGGACACACAATTGATCTTGAACCACATGGTACAAGCTGAAGGAGTTCCACAAGAGAGGGAATGTGAGTTAAGTAAAAATAAAATCGAATCTGTTAGGGCAGAGCCAAGGTAAGTACAAAGTGCCAAGTCTGTCAGTGAACCAGCGTTCACTGAAAAGCAAAAACAAGCAGAGGAGGAGCCCATTAGAGTTAACTATCAGTGATGTCATTATACACTGAAGTGCCAAAGAAACTGGTATAGGTATGCATATTCAAATACAGAGATATGTAAACAGGCTGAATATGGCGCTGTGGTGGGCAACGCCTACATAAAACAATAAGTCTCTAGCGCACTTGTTAGATTGATTACTGCTGCTACAATGGCAGATTATCAACATTCAAGTGAGTTTGAACATGGTATTATATTCAGCGCATGAGCAATGGGACACAGCATCTCTGAGGTAGTGATGATGTGCAAATTTTCCCTTATGAATGTACCATGAATATCAGGAATATGGTACAACATCAAATCTCTGACATCACTGCGGCCAGAAAAAGATTCTGCAAGAATAGGACCAATGACAACTGAAGATAATTGTTCAATGTGACAGAAATGCAACCCTCCTGCAAATTGCTGCAGAGTTCAATGCTGGGCCATCAACAAGTGTCAGCATTGTGCGAACCATTAAAAGAAACATAAACAATATGTGCTTTCGGAGCCGAAGGCCCACTCGTGTACCCTTGATGACTACGTGACACAAAGCTTTATGTCTTGCTTGGACCAGTCAACACCAACATTGGATCGTTGATAACTGGGAACATGTTGCCTGGTCAAATGAGTCTCGTTTCAAATTGTATCGCGCAGATGGACATGCATGAGTATGGAGATAACCTCATGAATCCATGGACCGTTCATGTGAGCAGGGGACTGTTCAAGCTGATGGAGGCTCTGTAATTGTGTGGAGCATGTGCAGTTGGAGTAATATGGAACCTCCGATATGTCTCGCTGACAGGTAGCACATACCTAAGCATCCTGTTTGATCACCTGCATCCATTCATGTCGGTTGTGCACTCCCTGGACTTGGGTAATTCCATCAGGACAATGTGACACCCCACATGTCCATAACTGCTAGAGAGTGACTTTGGGTTTAAACATTTCTGCTGGCCACCAAACTTTCCAGGCATGAACATTATTGAGCATATCTGGGATGCCTTTCAATTTGCTGATCAGAAGATATCTTCACTCTCTTGTACTCTCACAGATTTATGGACAGTCCTGCAGGATTCATGGTGTCAATTCTCTCCAGCACTACTTAAGACATTAGTCAAGTCCATGCCACATCGTGTTGCGGTACTTCTGCATGATCACGGGGGCCCTACACAATATTGGGCAGGTGTACCAATTTCTTTGGCTCTTCTGTGTAGATGGAGCTCCAAATCACAAGGATGGTGAGAGAAATCACCCACATCAGGTTCAAAGGAACCATCATGATAAACCATGGAAAATGAGGTCAACAGGCACGACACAGAGTGATACATTCATAAGGACTGCTACAGATAATCTTGGCCTCGCACATCTCACATCATTGTGATGTGTAGTACATACTCTATGGTGGACTTATTTATGATAACCTCGAGATATTTTCCTGTTTTCTGAACACTGGTTTGGACCCTGTGATTCCAGTCTGTTGACATTTGGCTTGCATAGAAACATCTCTATTTTCCTAAAATGGTGTGGTCTTCATTTTCCTTTGAACTGCATGTTGTGCCTACTGAGAGTGTACTGATGGCATGTCCATGCAACAAGCAAGTGATTCATGCTAACATGCTTCTCAGCCTGACAAAGTTGTAGTGTTCTCTAGCATTAATGGTTGAATTCTTCAGTAAATATTGAGTGTACTTTAATTTCCAAGATGTATCCACCTACAGAAGTCTTTGTTTCTGTTGATCTTAGTAAGAATCACATCTACTATTTTCTGTGATTGACTTATACTTAATTGGTGCTCAACAAAACCTGCATTGTTGAAGAAGCAGACATACAGTAGTGATGATGTAGTATGTTTGGAACTACCAAACACGCTGTTCCTGGAGCAGGATTATCAGGCCACTTTGCTGAATGTTACAATCGAGATGAACAAGCAGATTTTGAGCTCTGGATATTAACAGCACGGTCAGCAGCACAACCTCATACAGAAATTGAGAGATCTAGCATGTTTTCTTTGCTTGCAGGGATCCCAACTCTTCAGTATTTTACATATGTTCAAGAGGAGTAGGAGTGTACTAAAAGTATTTAGCACTTCATTGCCAGGCAAGTGATACTAATGCTCTGACAGAAAGTGAGATTTTTCTTCATCATCTACAAATTCATAGCCTTATAATTTTGTTCCAAAATTTGTTCCTTTAACTGAACCATCAGTGCTGCACATAACCATTATGAACTCAGTTTGTATTGAATATTTTGCAGCAAAATTGTAGATAGTAACCAACTGTTTAAAGTTCCTCAAACATCATGAGGCAATATCAAACAATTATGTGGCATCTACTGTGGACCTGCAGGGCCTGAGTAGAAAACATAAGTTTATGGATTCTTGTTGAAAATCATATGCAGAATCATTAATAAATGATATGGTGATCAGATTTTCACTGAACAGTGAAGTGGATGCTCAAGCATTAAGACTATCAGATCCCCTTTTGCATACTGCTACAGCTTTGAAGATTTCATAAGCAGCTCAGACTGGCTTTTCCACAGAATATGATATGTCCCAGCAGTCATCCTGATCAGCACATGCACCATAACCTAATAAGTCTGATGGTGAAATTACAAAATTGTTGTGGTGTGCTGTTGGAAATAGTCAGGCCCACACAACAAATTGGACATCATCGTAGTTTTTCACCTCTTTCTTGATGAAATTTTTGCAGACTAACCACTTGTCCTGGCAGATGTGATTGCCCATATTAAAATAATGTCTGTCAACTATGCCTTTGCTGGGGTCATACAGCAGATGTTTGTCAGATCCAACTAAACCATCAATGGTCAAGTTCAAAAATGGTAATACTACGCCACCTTATGTTGTTAGCAGTACTTCATGATATTTCAGTTATATTCCTTTTTGGTACAGGAGCATCAGTATCAGCACTTATCAGCCTACATATCTCTGACTTGTGTCTCCACATTAAAATCAGTATTAGCTAAACTGTGGACTTAAGCTCACCATGAAACTCTTATACTAGGCCAGGTAGTCCAGGAATTAACATATCAGCAGGTAACTGGAACCCATACTCTCTCTGTAGAAAAGAGAAAACTGTTTTTGGCCTAGATGATGTAAAACATTTGAGTTTTCTATCTATCACTAGATCCAAACAATTCATAATGATGTCCCATGTGCAGGGGTGGAATCTCTGTGTCTCCAGTATGTTCTGTTGTTTTCTTCAGGCTTGGGAAAAGTTTCTAATTTTTTTGCTCATATTACATTAAAAGTGTTGGCAGTACTGAAATTTTTCAAAGCCCAACCACTACCTTTAGCATTGTGGAATTAAGGTAAAGTATATCACTTAGAGGAGTTACATGTTTGTCCCATATTTCTTATAGTAGATGGGCATCACTTTTAGTCATTGACTGCAAACTAGGTAGTGTTTTGCACCTTTGTGGGGGCAGTGAATGCTCAGTTAATTGTGGACTTAAACCTCTTTCTATGTACTGATAAATTGTTTTCAGAATTTGCAGGGGTTCAATATTTCGCTATGACTGATCTTTCAGAAGCTTATTTTGAACTTCTTTTAGGCAAGGCATCTAAAATCATCTGGTATTAATGCTCCTTATGGCCTCTACCAATATAACAGGTCACCTTTCAGCATTGCTGACTTGCCAGTAATCTTTCAAACTTCTGGAACAAACTGTTTCCCATATTCCACAATGCATCAATTATCCAAATGATGCAGCAATGAGAGTGAGAACTCAGGAAAAACATATATCGAACATGTTTCAAGATTTTTCAGTCATTTTGAAAGCCTGGAGTGTAACTTGTCGAAATACTACTTCTTTCAGCCTTCTATCTGTAGCTGAGAAGGCCTTAAACTAATATCAGAGTGTGTAGCAGTCACTTCTCCTATTCCATTACCAAACAGCATAAGGATCTGCAGACTTTTAAGGGAAATATCACTTACTATGCCCAGTTTATCCCCCAAATTGTGATAACTCATGCATTAAATTAACTATGGAGAAAAGGGATCCCTTTCTACTGATCCACAGATTGTCACCAAGCATTTATTAAGCTGAAGCTCTGCCTCCAAGCTGCTCTATATGTAACCTCACATCAACCTCATTTAACACTTATGTTAGCCATGGAAGTGGACATGCTATCACATAAGTAGCTGTATGGTTTGGAATTGCCTATTGCATTCGCATGTAAGATGCTGATCACAGTACAAGAAAATCATTTGCAGATAGAGAAGGAGGGACTGGAAATTATATTTGTCACATTTTCCTATATGGCAATGATTTTGGGTTGTGTTGATTGGGGGAGGAGACCAGACAGCAAGGTCATCGGTCTCATCGGATTAGGGAAGGACGGGGAAGGAAGTTGGCCATGCCCTTTCAAGGGAACCATCCTGGCATTTGCCTGGAGCAATTTAGGGAAATCACAGAAAACCTAAATCAGGATGGCTGGATGCAGGATTGAACCGTCATCCTCCTGAATGTGAGTCCAGTGTGCTAGCCACTGCGCCATCTCGCTCGGTGGCAATGATTTTCATCTTGTCACAAATCATAAGTTGTTGTTATTGTCCATATTTGGCCCTACATCAAAGAGGCCTGAACAGATATTTCAGAGGTTATGCTGGACATTTTTCTTATCAAAATATCAGTATTTCACACATTATTCTTCATTAGCTCAGCATGCAAATCCCGGCACACTGTCTAGATTCCGTATGGATCCAGATGAGGAATTTAATCACAACAGACTATTTGCACATTAATTAGGAATTAGAACAGTTGGTAGAAGGGTTTACCATGACATCCATAAATGTTTCAGCAGTTGTAACAAAAAGTGTGTCAGTAAATCCATTTATTAAGTGAGTAACTAAAGAAATCTAAGGAGTTGGTCATTCACACTTAAGGATCCATTCTAGAGACATGCTCACCAGTTTGTACACACTGGCTGTCCTCTTATCCTTCCTTTGGCAACCTCTGCGGAAGTTTTTTTTTTCCTTCCCTTTCCCCCCCCCCCCCCCCCCCCCCCCAACTATGTCACGCTCTTCATATTTTCAAAGGTGATGATTGCCAGTCTCATTTAAGTGATTCTGGGGGTTCTGCTCTCCCATACACCGTACACTGTAGTTCCTGCATCGATCCAACTGGGGCATTACCAGAATGAAGAATCTTGCCTGATGTTATGTGTAATAGTCATGTGTAGATGAGGATGCTGCTTGAATACCTCAAACATGTCAGACTTGTCAGTTGCAGCAATCTATACTGCCCCAAATCTACCAACCCTGGCCTATGCCCACTCAGTGTTGGTATTGGGTGCATGCAGATTTTGCCAGTCTGGTTTATGGGGTCATATGGTTATTTTGATAGATGTGTATTCTCATTTCCCGTACATAATAAAAATGTAACGAGCATGATGCAAAATTCTACAAAGGCCTTTGCAGCACCATAAATTCATCACAGATAATGGTACACATTTTACTTCCACAGCAGTTTTGTACCCAGGATTAAACATGGTCCCACACCTCCATTTCATATTGCATGTAATGGCCTAGTAAAACATTTTGTGAGAACATTTAAGATGCACATCAAAAACCTCTTGATACTCATTCCTATGAATTCTGCACTGATTTCCTTTTTATGCTAATAATGGACATCACCATTCCAAGAGCAATGCCAGGCAGAGTTTTTGCATAAACACTCTCATCACTCCCTGCTAGATATGTTGCAGCTTCCATCAGCACAAGGAGAAGAAGCTACACCTTTTAATGTGGTTATCTCTACTGGCCGCAGAGATTTGGGCGTATGCCTGGTTGGATACATGACTCCGTATCTACACAGCAAGGCCACCAGCTGGTCCTGGTGGTTACACCTAAAGGCAGCCTTCAGTGGCACTGGAACCAGCTCCATTTGTAGCAAGTTTCACCTTTGGAGCTGCCCAATCAGCAGGGGGAGCCTGCCTCACCCATTCCTAGGGCCAAAGCTTCCAGAAATAGTGTCTGGTTCCAAGATGGCATATCAGGCAATGTACATCTGGCATTTCTGGTTCTTCAGCCATCATCCAACAACTCTAAGGATTCAGATCTGGACAATACAACTGTGGACCTTCAGTCAGCATTGTGTCTAATGTCAGGCCACAGCCCATTCAGGAACCAGCAGAAATCCAAGTCTCCAACACACCACTGCCTTCTGCATCTTTGGCACCAGATCCAGGAGTGGTTCCTCTAATACTAGCAGCATCAGTGGCCACATCCCAGGCCTTACAGCAGGCCATGCCCATCTCTTTCTTCCCAGCACCAGCCAGAATGGTTCTGGCTGTATGGGGCGATTCAAGGGGGGAACAATCTTGTAGTCCTGCCAGCCATATTGATGGATAATTTTATATAATTGAGCAAATATCCAGTGAGATTGCTAAACACAGTGTGGAATGATACATCTGCTGGTGACAGATCGCTTGGAGCAATCACTATTCCCCATTTGACCAAATATCATGCCTACTGTGTGTGTACTGATGGCATGTGTGTCCATCAAGAGAGTGGTTCATATTGAAGTGCTTCCCAGCCTGACAAAGTTACAATGTACTCCAGCACCTCAGTAAATCCCCAGAGTACTTTAATTGCAAGATATATCCACTTCTAGAAGCCTTTGTTTTTGTTAGGCTCAGGAAGAGTGAGGATCTGTTATTTTCTGTGATTTATAGGAACTTAATTTGTGTCAGTATAAACAGTGTTGTTAAAGAAAGAGTCATACAACAAATTGTAGTAGGACACCAGGATAAAAGCATACTGCTGTGGCCACACACTTCAGACGTTGTAGCACCTACTGCATCAGTATCCCACTTTATGCCCAACCATCATGGGATGCCTGCATCACACGGTGTATATTCATCAGGAAAACCTATGTCGTCTTTGTTGTCAAAACACAACACAACACACCACCACGGCTTCACCAATGGCCGCAAGGGACCACTACCCATTCACGGAGCCTGCAGAACAGCTTCACCACAGGTCGCAGCTAGCCTAGGAACTACTTTGCTGTGCCTGGCATGTGATCACAAATAGTTCCGGCAGATACATCCACCAATGGGCTTTATAAGGCAGTGCACTGCCAGCAAAAGGCAGTTCAACACACTGCTTGAAAGGATACAGAGCTGTCGCCCTGGCAGCCATGGCCAGTTTCCTCTTATAGCTGGCCGATCTCTGGGTATAGTCGATAAACCTCTTCATGTTGTAGAACTACTTGTGTTTGCTCCCCTTGAAGAGTCAGGTCTCTTTTATTCTTATTATTATTTGTTATTTTGTATTTGTGTCAATTGGAAGTTGGGATTGAGTCTGTTGTTCTTTCGGATATTGTATTATTGTTTCGTTTTGGTGAGTCCAACAAATTGTTTTCAGACTTGTTTTCTTTACATTTCTATTCTGATAGTGCAGATACTTCAAATACTCATATTGTCTGATATGAGAAATGATACAGAAGTGTGTATCTGCCACTGTGAGGTTACTACCAACACAAGATTATACAACAAAATAAGTTAATACCACTTGTACTTACCAAAATACCTGATCATGTGGTTGAATGATGCAGTTATTGACATTATGGGCACTACTGGCCACTTGGAATGATTGCTTGCACCTTGTCTTCTTCCAAAAAGCTGTTACCAAGTAAATCATATAGACTCCATAGCATAACAAGACATAAGCACAGTAGCTCATGTCTTAGGGATTTATTCTGATAATATGGAATATATTCTGATATTCTCTGCTGTCAGGGAAGCAATTTTCATAAGAAAATTGTGTGTATCATGTGTAAATTACTGCATGTTGACAGGATAAGTTTGAATGCATACCATTCAGAAGGTTTTAGATCATTTGGGAAAAAAGAGCATCACACACACACATTCAATGAATTCCTGAGTCAGTGCATGGGGCAACAGACAACTGGATATCAAATGTTGCTCTGTGTCCAAACCAATGGCAATTAGTGTAACCAAGCAGACACCATCATGAGTTATTCTACAGATGGAGATGTAACTTATAATGAGCACTAGAGAAAAGGCAACCTGAATAGTTGAATGGTCTGTCATCTGTGCAAACAATTTTCCACATCGCACACCAATATAAGATGTATGAGGTATGATTGTCACTAGTCCATTGAAGCCTGGAAATCTGTAGTGGATTATCCAGTTTTGCCATACATTATGGTAGCAGCTGGAGCATAACAAATGGTTGTGTGTGATACCTGAAGAAAAGGGTCTCTTGCTACTATGTGAAGGAGAGAGTTCAAGCCATCTCACTCACCAGCATGAAAAAACTACACGTATACAGTCAACATCATGGCTACAAAGTTACTTATAGTTGTAGGATGACTCTTTCATCTGGCTATCACAAAATGATAACATGATGATGCCACAGAATGACAACACCATCTCTAAACCACTGACCTAGTCCCAGACAAATCTCACCATGACAAAGGGCGCACATCACTGCAAAGTGAACGTTAGACAGCTCACCAGCAGCCAGAGATGCTTTGTGGACTCCCATACAAACCAAGTGTAAGAAATTTCCTAGAATCATATCTGAGTCCTTCTTGATTTTATACCAACCATTTAGAAGCTACAATTGAAGTATGAAAGTACTTCACACAATACTGAAGTCTCTGTCAGAGACCATATACAGTTCCATAATCCTGACTAATTGTTCATTTTTACATGTCTAAAACCTCAATTCTAGCAAGTGCAACCTCCTTGGTCTTACAGTTTTCACAAACTGTAATGAATATGAAACTGTACGTCTTCTTCACTTAGCAGTCAACTTCTAAAAATTTAGTCTTTGGGTCTTTACAAGGTTTTAAAATAAAAAACTTTAACGTAGAGATTTTATTTCTTTATACATAATTATCTATGAATAGTGCATTACACTCAGGAGTACTTACAAACACTTTGGAAAATTACTTTCTATACTCAGGTGAAGTCCAGAAAATGTGTGCATCTTACAGTATTAAAAGAAACTTTGTGTATGTGGAGCAAATAAATGATACGTTAATGTCATAATGGAAAACTCTTGGTGGAATATAAATAATGGAAAGAACAAAGGTAACAAATCATTGCATTTGTACAGTGGGGGTGCTGAGTGGTTGATAGGACATAAACAAAACTAAAAATGTTGCTAAGCTTTTGACCAATGCCCTTCTTCTAAGGCAACTAGTCAAAATACTCAGTTACATTCTCTAGGCTGACTGCTTTGTCCTGGCACTGCAGCTTGGCTCATGTGATGGGTTGTATTGGGTCAAATGCATTAGGGGAGCAAGAAAGCATGAACTGGATGAAAGATTTGAGGGAAGCATGATGATAATTGGAAGAGAGAGGCATGGAAGAGTTGATGCAAGGAGGAAGAGAGAAAAGAGGAGCAGGAAGATGGCAAAGAGAGGGTTGTGAGTACGTAACAAGTGAATTTGGTGACGATGACTCTTGCAATCCCAGTGGACATATTGGTGGATCAACTGATATAATTGTGCATACATCCAACAAGGTCACTAAGTACGACAAAAAAGGATACATCTGCCTGCAGCAAGTCCCATACCAAAACACCCACAGCATATTTAAAGACTGCTGTGGACTGTGATTCGGACTTGGCTGTTACCTAATGCCAATGGCTGGCTGGCAGCGGGACTTGTCAAGCTGCCTAATGCAGTACTCCCTCCACTCACTGTTCAACTGGCAGTTGTGCCCTTGGTGAAGAAACTGACAGCACAGGGTGCACTGAGAGCATGGTCTGTATTCTAGTGCTTCCCAATCAAACCTACTGCATTTCAACCAACTGCCAGAATACAGAACTAGCCAAGACGTACACCAGACCAGAAGTTTTCCATTTTGTGTATTTATAGAAGAGACAGGAACTATTTCTACAATTTATTTGTACACAATTTGTGCTTAACTGAATCTGTACTGCTGAAGAAGTAGTCTTACAGAAGTGACATGTGTGGAGGTGGATGTGGGATAGGGGCTGATGGAGATTGAGGCCATGAGAACTGCAAGACTGAAGAATAAGTTATAATGACAGTTCTCATGTGCATACTTCAGTGAAGGTGGTATTAGGGTGGTGGGGTATCTATATCGCATAGGTTGCGGAACAGTCACTGAAGTTGAGCATGCTCCACCAGTGGGTAGTCATCTCTGCTCTTGGCTACATGATGGCGGTCATTCATTTGGGTGAACAGTTAGGCCATGCAGAAGTCATACCACAGTTGGTATATAATATGGCTGCTTCCACATGTGGCCCTGACTCTTGATAGGATAAGATATGTCTGTGAAGGGGCTGGAATAGTGTGGGTTGAGTGGGTGCAAAGAGCATATCTGACATGGTATTCCACATGGGTATGACCAGTGTTGTAGGGGATTGGGAGTGTTTATGGCATAAGTATGAATCCGGATATTTTGTATACTAGGTAGATGGCAGAATACCACATTGGAAGTGATGGGCATAAGGCTTCTCATTTCTGGGTATGATAATAAGCAGTCAAAATCCTGGTGAAGAATATGGTTAAGTTGTTCCACTCCAGGGTGATACTTAGAAATGCTCTTTTGCATTTGGTTAATGGAAGTGGCTGCAGGATTAGGGCAAGTGTGGATCTGGCATAGAGATCTGGACTGGAGGGTAATGCCTGTCTACTAAGGCCTTAGTAAGACCTTCAGCATACTGAACAAGAGACTGCTCATCTTTGCAGATGAACTAGTCATTGGTGGCCAGACTGTATGGGAGAGACTTTGTAGCACAGAAAGGATGGCAGCTCTTGAAAGAAAGGCACTGTTGATTGTTAGTAGTCTTGCTACATATAGAGGTTTTTATGGAGCCATCGGAGAGCTGGAAGATGGCTGCTTGTTATTTATGCCTAGATCTTGCATCAACTTGGAAACAGAAGCTATTTTCTATCTGTATTAATTTATATGCTTACAAGTGCTATCTTTTTCCTCAGTGATAAAAATCATTACTGTTAATACAGGAAAAGCAACAGCTTCAACAACTGCTGGCAGTTAATATATAAGGTGATTCAAAAAAGTTTGCAAACTGACACAGCACATCAGGCATACAACAAGGCTCAGAAATCACATAGGAATGAGGGGCCACAAAGGCCATCTGTGGCTACTAAATGGAGCTGCAGTTATTTAGCTACAAATGGTTGACCACTACAGAAAATTCTCGAAGTTTTGTCCAGATGCATCGAGACACGTGTGACATCAACACTGCATTGAATGATGCACCTTCTCAAAGATACCTGGTCTATTTTGAAGGCATCCTGCTACTGCAATGATCCTACCCACAAGGTCCTCTGGCAATGTAACAGGTGTTTTGTATACAAGACGCTACAGATGCCCCTCAGGAAAAAATCAATTGAGGAAAGATCAGCTGATCATGGTGGCCATACGTCTGGCTCACAATGATAAATCCAGTGGCCAGAAAAGATTGCCTGCAGATGTACCCTAACTTGTCTGCTGGAATGCACGGGACTCAATCATTCTGAAACTGAATGCAGTGATGCGTATCCATGTGAACATCATACAACATGTCTAGCAGAACCTCTCACAGGAATACGAGATACATGCAGCCATCAAGTCAGCCAACAAGAATGTATGACCCAATTAAACTCTCTCCGATAATTCCAGCCCAAACCTTAAGAGCAAATGTGCATTGTGAGGCTTGCATACATGTAACATGTGGGTTCACATCCAGCCATGCAGATTGTGAACGTTCATCACACCCTCGAGTAAGAACACAGACTCATAAGTGAAGAGGACACTCACTGTGAAGCCTCAGTGTGCAGTAGATTCCTGTAGAAACTGCTATGCAAGTCGCATACACTTGTTGTAACCCCCAGTTGCAATGCCTGGACACGCTGAAATGAAAGAGATGCAGTCTTTCATCATGTAACGTGCACCAGACGGAGGGTTGGGGGATATCAGTGGTGCAGGATACACCTCATGTACTTGTTGATGGTGCATGCTGCACTGTTTTGAGAATTCTTTCTTCTGTTGCAACTGTACGGGTTGTTCACTGGCGACCAGCATCCAGCTTGTGCACATGGAATGAGCCAGTTTCACACAATGGGCAATGCAGAGTGGTGAATAATGTTTGGCACAGTACTTTTCTAATGGGACATTTTTCATGATACAATTGCATGGCTTCTCATCCATTGCAGTGGGTTGTTCCATAAATCAAATGCATCTCAGCCATTTTGCAGCATGTGTAGCTAGTCATGTTAGTCCCAACCCACAATGGTCTCCACATGCTCCACCTGTGTTTGTATAGCAATGCCCTCTCATGACTGTAGTGCCCTCTTGTGGTGTTTCCAGCCCCCAGTTCCTATATGATAATTGACCTTTGTTGTATGCTCAATGTGTCATGTCAGTTTGTAAACATTTCTCTGAATCATGTTGTTGTTGTTGTTGTTGTTGTTGTTGCTGCTGCTGCTGCTGCTGTGGTCTCCAGTCTGAAGACTACTGCAGCCTACATTCTTCTGAATCTGTTTACTGTATTCATCTCTTGGTCTCCCTTTATGGTTTTTGCCCCCCCCAAACTCCAAACTTCCATCCACTTCTAAATTGATGATCCCCCGATGTCTCAGAATGTGTCCTACCGACCAATCTCTTTTTTTGGTCAAGTTGTGCCACAAATTTCTTGCCTCCTGAGTTCTATTCAGTACCTCCCCATTAGTCACATAGTCGACTACTCTAATTTTCAACATTCTTCTGTAGCATCACATTTCAAAAGCGCCTATTTTCTTTTTGTCTAAACTGTTTATTATCCCTGTTTCACTCCCATACACGGCCACACTTCGGTCAAGTACCTTCAGAAAAGACTCCCTAACATTTAAATCTGCTTTCTTTGGAACTGGAATCCCTACATTCTGCTTGAAGTCGGAGGGTAGGTCAAATGTCTCAAGCATCTTGTGCACCAGATGGAGGAGTTTTGTCATGGCTGGCTCTCACAAGGCTATCAGCAGTTCTGACAGAATATAGTCTACCCCTGGGGCCTTGTTTCAACTTAGATCTTTCAGAGCTCTATCAAATTCTTCTGACTGTATCATATCTTCCATCTCATCTACATCTACATGCACTTCCGTTTCTATAATATTGCCTTCAAATTCATATCCCTTGTGTATACCCTTTACCCACTGGTGTCCAAAATTAAAGAAACAAACCACTATTTCCCTGTTATGTGTCTAATTCATGTTCTGCATGGAAGGTGGCATTCTGGTCAACGGACAACCATGCCAATGATGACAGCAGGGCATCTATCAAAAGGGGTAGCTTTGCTGGCTAGTCCCTCATCCACGACTGCTTTGTACATAGTCACAGACAATGCAGTATGGCACACAGAAGTTGTCTACCAGACTCTCTGCGGTGGAGGGCCATAGGAAGAATGGAAGCAGGACAGTCTCAAAACTGATGTGGCCCAATGGCTTAATGTAAATCGTTCTGTTGTTTCTCAGTTGTAACAAGACTGAAACTGTATCCTGAAGACCAGGGCAGGGCCAACCATTTGTGACATCAGAAAGCGAGGACCGTTATTTGGTTGTAAGAGCATGACGGTGCTGCCTATGTAGTGCAGCACCCATTGGACATGTTGTATCGAGGTAAAAAGTGTACAGAAGGCTTCGGTAGAGTGGCCTTTATTGATGGAGACCTGCTGTATGTGTACATCTGACGTGTCTTCACAGAAGGGAACATCTAGAGTGGAGTCGTCGGTATGCCACCCAGATGGTCAAACAGTGGGCCAATGTTCTTTTCACAGATGAGTCCCAATTTGGTCTGCAGTGTGATTCTTGATGGATTAGCATCTGGAAGGAATATGGAACTTGATTTTGGAACCCAGACATTGTGGAAAGAGATCGATATTGAGGAGGGTCTCTAGTGGTGTAGACAGGGGTTATGTTAACCACAAAAACACCTCTTCACGAAATTGTGAATTGGCAAGGTTTCACTGCTACCAGGTACCTCGACAAGATCTTGGGACCTCATGTGTGGTTGTTGCGAGGTGCTGTAGGCCCAGAGTTTGTATTGATGGACAATGATGCTCGACCTCATAGAGCACAGATGGTTGATGTTTTCTTCGAAATGGAAGATATTGCACCCTTGGCGGGACCTGCTTGCTATTCCAATTTGAATTCCATAGAGAATGTCTGGGATGGATGGGGAGACAGGTTGTATTAAATCAGCTTCCACCAACCACTCACCAAGATTTGTGAGCAGCTCTGCAGGAAGAATGGGTGCTATTGCCTCAACATGAGATTTATGACATCATTCACAGCATGCCCCATAATTGTCATGCCTGTATTGCTGCCAGAGGTGATCACACCCAACACTGAGCCTATTAACCAGTTATCAGAATGTGCTAATCTGTTAAACTGGAAAAAAATGAAGAACATTTTTGTCTATCATTATATTTGTTGCAGTTGTTTGTGTGCTGTATTCTTCACATTGTTTCTACTTTATTATTACCTGTGTATACTGTTTTGCAGCAAAATAAATTCAACCTTGCAAAATTTTTATTTGTTGCTTTAATTTTGGACATCAGTGTATACTCCTTCCACCTTTCAACTTTCCCTTCTTTCCTTAGGTCTGGTTTTCCATTTGAGCTCCTGATATTTGTAGAGCTGCTTCTCTTTTTCCCTAAGGCCTCTTTAATCTTACTATAGGCGGTATCTATCTCTCTACTAGTGAAATATGCTTCTAAATCCTTACATTTGTCCTCTAGTCATTGCTACTTAACCATTTTGCACTTCTTGTCAATCTCATTTTTTAAGTATTTGTATTTCCTTTCAACTACTTCATTTTTAAATGTTCACCTTTCATCAAATGAACACACTTTTTAAAAAATAAATTCTTTTCTCATTTCATACAATATTCCAACTCATATTTGTTCACTGATGTTATGTTAGGTTATGTTATGAGCATACATGCCCCACATAAATAAATATATGTATAATATTTACTTCTAAAACTATGCAGCCTAATGCTACTAAGCACAGTCCTTTCGCAGGTACTAAAATGCAGAAATTCAGAATAAACAGTGGCATGCTGTATCCTTAATTCTTTTTTAACTTTACATGGGTTCCCATCTTTCTGTTATACATTTTCTGACAGTCCATCCATGATTTCAGTGCCAAAAATAACTTCTCTTTCCGAATACTTGACAGGGCTGAAAACTATGTGTAAGCATTAGCCTAGCTCTTGAAACAGCATATTTTGTAGTTTACTCAAAATTTATTTTCATTGTTGGATTCAAATAGCAGAAATATACAGAGACCATAAAAGAAAAATGAAGAGGTCTTTGCATGAAAACTGATTCTAAACATTACATACTATTCACACTAATCACTTCTACTTGAGAACAAAAAATTCATCAAATAGTTCCTTGTTCTAAAAAATGACACCACAGGAAAAGTCTGAAAGAAAGTGTTCCAAGAATGCTGTCATCTTTGCAGGCACACTAGCACAGCAACAGAGAAGCATAACTGTAAAGCACACAGAATTTAGATTCTTTGAGTAGAATATCAAAATTAAGAGAATATTTTAGTTTATTCTCAGTCTGGATATTAGAGGACTTCACATGGGTCATATAATCTAAAGTGCCCCTCCATATTCCCATTTTGTTGTTGTGTTCTTCAGTCCACCACGCTATTTCATCCTGTAGAGGCTTCTTCATCTCTGCATAACTACTGCAGTCTGCATCCATTTGAACCTGCTTATTATAGTTAATCCTTGGTCTCCCTCTGCATGTTTTAACCACCACACTTCCTTCCATTACCAAATTGACAATTCCTTGATGCTTCACGATGTGTTCTATAAATAGTCAAGTTGTGTCATATATTTCTTTTCTCTCCAATTCAGTCCAGTACCTATTCATTAGTTATTTGACCAACCCATATAAACTTCAGCATTCTTGTTTGGTACCATATTTCAAAAGCAATCTTCAGCGTTCTTCTGTGGTACCATATTTCAAAAACTTCTATTCTCTTCTTGTCTGAATTGTTTACCGCCAATATTTCACTTTCACTCCAGACAAATACCTTCAGAAAGAACTTCTTAACACCTAAATTTATATTCAGTTTTGACAGATTTCTCTTTAGAAATGCTTTTCTTACTATACATTTTATATCGGCCCATTTCAACAATTGTCAGTTATTTTGCTCCCCATACAAGAAAACCCTTATAAATTAATTTTAGTGTCTGAGTTCCTAATTTAATTCCATCAGCTTCTCTTGATTTAATATGAATACATTCCATTGTCCTTGTTCTAATTTTGTTGTTGTTGTTCTTTAACCTTTTTTTCAAATACTGATGATATAACAGATTCACTAAGCAGAAATAGTTGTTGCTGGGAATGTATTGTAACAACTAAAGCTTTTGACTGTATGAACTGTGATAGCCTCAAGCAAAATTTGATATTCTGGGATACATTCAATATAGTAAAATCACTGCTTGATTTCTATCTTTACAACAAGGAGAAGTAGATATAAATTCCATGTTCATCTCATGTTGCTAAGCATCCTGGATTTAAAGCATTCAGGTTTGATGAACCATAGGCATCTGTCTTGAGTCCTTGTTTCTAATATGCATGAATAATCTCCTGTCTGACAACCCCAAACAAAAATGAGGAAAGGCAACCGCTCATCTATAGCTGAACTGTGTGTTGTGTGTAGACACATGAAACACTACAGAGACGTAACTACTTTTTGAACTACCACTCTGGAAGTATAACCTATCCGACACACAACAGCATGTGAGGTGTGATCAAAAAGTAACATGAATTTTTTTTATTTCGTGGGCTTTATACATCCAATTTCCAAAATGTTTTATCTTGTTGGAACACATGTTCCTGATGTATGTTTGTATTTTTAACTGTTTTGAATATTTTGTTTATTGTTGAGAGTTGAAAATGTTGTATGTGTTTTTGAGTGCATTAAAATGAGATAAAGTTCAGCACCACATTAGAAATATTGACTGTGGCTTTTGGCAAATCTACTATGATAAGACGAGAGTTTATGAGTGGTATAAATGTTTCAAACATGGTCAAAAAGACACTGAGCACAATGACCATAATTACCACCCTGCATGCCCTAGCACGTCAATTACTGAAAATGTGGAAGAAGTAACTAAATGGCTATGGAAAATTGCCAATTCACCATCAGACAAGTTGCTGATGATGTCAGAATATCCTTTGACTCATCTCAAGAAATTTTTTTGGGTGTTTTGGGCATGAAATATCTAACATCAAAGTTTGGCCTGAAATTGTTGAATTTCACCCAAAAACAATGTAGCATAGACATTTTCCAGGAATTGATGAATGAAGTCAACAATGTCACAGAACTTCTAAATAAGGTTAGAACAGGTAACAAAACATGGGTATATGGGTACTATGTCAAAACCAAGGCCCAATCATCCCCTGAAGAGACAAGACTGAAAAAAATTTGACAAGTCTGATCACGAAGTTTCTTCTCACTGTTTTCTTCTATTACAATGGGACAGTGCATCATCAGATCCTGGCTTATGATCAACAAGGAACACTACTATAAATTATGTTCTGTTTGTATCAGGAAGACCAAAGAAAATGACCAGAATTGTGGCAAAACAACTCATAAATTGCATCACGATAATGCTTTCGTTAACACCTCAATGTCTGCTCATGATTTTTTGGCAATAATCAAAACCATTATGCTGCCTCAGCTACTGTACTCCGGGAATATGGCCTCCTGCAGTTTCTTTCTATTCCCAAGGCTAAAGACAACCATGAAAAAAAATGAAGAGAGCCATGAAACAATATCATTTTGCCACCATTGATGATTCCAGAAGTGCTTCCTAGATTGGAAAAAAGTGCTGGCACCAGTGTATTATGCCTAAGGAGGATTACTTTGCTGGGGATGAAGGTGATTAATAAATAAACATTCTGCACCAACCTGTGACTGCAGGTGAATGTGCGTGTGTGAGTGTGTGTGGCTTAAACTATACAGAGACTGCCAGTTCAAGAGTTAGTAAAGTCTCCGTACTGATATGCATGTCTATGCTTCACACATCAGTCTGTTACTGATGAGTGGTTTCCCTTCCTCATTTTTTCTTAGGGTTTCCATCCTGGAAATTCACAGTTGTAATAAACTTCTGTTTGCACTATCACAAACTATAAAATTCATCATTTGTACAGATAATACAAGTATAAGAATAATTATCAGCACTAGTTGTCTTACTAAAATAAGAACAAATGGTTGCAGGTAAACATCATCACAGTTGACAAGATTCAGTACATGCAGTCCAGTATTTCATATATAAGCATAATCTATGCCAGCAACGAAATCCAGAAAGTAGATAGTCCATTGTTTTTGTAAATACATATCAACTATAAACTTAAATGGGAAATCTAAGCATAGACTAAGAAGTGTCTCAGTTCAGCTACATTTGCACCACCACTGATATTACAGCTAAAGGGGATTTGTAAATGAACAAACTAGTTTATTCTGTATATTTCTGCTCAGTAATGAGTTCGGGAATCATAGTGTGAGACTTTTAGCTTAAAGGGCTAGATTGTTCAGCATATACAATAATGCTGGAAAAATTGTGTGTGATGTTACTCCTGCAACATTCCGCACATAACTTCTCAATGGTTTTGTGTTTTGAGGCTTGATCAAAATATATACATAGATTAATGTCTTTTTGTTGTTACCAATATCTCTACTTTTCTGAAACAATATTTGATTACATAGCAGAATCAGATGCAGGGGTACACATTCTTTCAAACAACCTGCCAATGCATGCTGAATTCCTTGTCAGAAATACGGTAGTATCAGAATGTGAATTAAAGAACTGTATGTTGACCACCACCTCCTACTGTAACAAAAAGTATCATCAAAGCGTACAGAACTGTTAGGATTCTGCAGCCACTTGTTGATGTATTTTCTGTTGGCACATCTTGTGTTCTTTGGCCGACATTTTTTTGATGATTTTTCTGACTCATGTAAGAGATATGTCAGGCATAAATCATCAAACAAACATCAGCTGTAGAACCTGAGCCAGAAGCCAATTGGTACTATGTCTTCAGATAATACTTCTGAATAATGTGAAATGGCTTCAGATTTTACTTCTCCTGCATCCATACTCTGAGTGTCACCATGCAGTGTATGGTCAAGCGTATTTATTATTTCATTATAATGACTATAGTTAGTTTCACATTACACAGAACATTTTCACGATAACTGTTAATACTTGGAACTTGTCACTGGAACAAAAGATATCAGATACAACTTAAATTGAATTATATTTACAGATTATTTAATGGCCATTTACATGTTTGTAATTGACTACTTATTTCTTTCTGGGGCTTCCTCTATGCTATAGGAGAAATAGTTAAGGAGAAACATGTTATGTATGTTTGAAACCCCTTCTGCAGTCTGTCAGACTTTTATTTCGTGGACAGAATGTAAAAAGAGTTTTATAGCTGAGTATTTCACTTTCTCCTATGCCAAATTTAGATTCACTGGAGGGAGGTACAGATCTTTTTCCTTATAGTACTGTATTTGTGCATATCTCCATTGCTCTCAACTGCAATTGATTGTTGATAAAAAATGTCATCAGTGAATAAAAGCATAGTAGAGTTTAGGTAAATATTTCCAATTGCTTAAATAGATGCCTGCTAGCTATATGAGAGTGAACCTACACATAAATCTAATTACTTTTTTGTTGACTGAATACTTTTTGCCTGAGTGAGAAGTTACCACTGAACATTATCTGGTAGTCTGTCAGTAAATGAAACTAAGCTAATTCTGTTACTTTGCTGCTTTTTATGCACCTAAATTTGGCAGTCATTCTAATGGTATAAATAGCTGACCTTAAATGTATTAATGGGTCCACTATGTGGGTTTTCCACTTTAGGTTTTCGTCAATATCCCCCCCCCCCCAAGAACCTCAAACTCCCTACCCTGTTAATTATTTTTTGCTGATAGGTTAGGTACTTCAGTCAGATATGTGTTTTTTTTTTCAGCACAAAACTGGATTAACTGAGTTTTTTTTTTTTTAAAGTTTAAATTGTTGCATCTATGCAAAACAGTAAATTTAAACATTACAGCATTTACTATTTTCCTTGCTGATGCTTCTTTGCTCAGTCTGATAATAATGCTTATATCATCCAGTACAATGACTAATTTTCACCCCTGATTAAAATAAAATGGTAGACCATTGACATTATTGTAATGGGTATATATCTAACCTTACAGAGCACCACTATGATTTCTCCCCAAGGTGCTTAGTTACTCATACATCCTGTTTCTCAAATTCCTTTGGTATTTCTAAACTCATTGGGGCAGATGACAGGACATGCCTTAAGATATCAAGGAATAACTTCCATGGTACTCAGGAAGCTGTGGAGGGTAGAAACTGTAGGAGAAAACAGAGACTGGAATACATACATCAAACAAGTGGGGATGTTTGGCGGATAGGGGGGGGGGGGGGGGGGGGGAGAATGAATCCAGATATGACCTCAGGTATGTATACCATAAAAACTTATTTTATCTAATATAGAATATTATGCAAATTTTCCTTGATATAAAAGAATACTGTAACTGACACAATAAAATACCCCACGTAAGTTGCTAACTTTTGATACTTATCATTTAAAATTTTTATTATGTCGCATGAATAAAGTAAAAATAGCTTCCCCAGTACTGAAAAACATTTGACATTCAAACCCTGATTCTCTAAGTATAACAATACTACATTAGTGTGTGACAACCATTAAGTATACAACTTTCTCAAAAATTACGGTATGTGTAGTCGCCTTTCTTAGGCAGGCCTAACAATGTGATATGTTAATCTGTCTGGTAAAATACCAAAAATTAATATGTATTACACATGTAACTAAGAGCATTACATATTACAAGACCATAACACACAATCTGTAAATAACAGCAGCATTCATAAATACAATTACCTACACTACCCAACATTCACCATTAAGAGTGGCACTGAAAGGATTGAGGTATCCAGCCACAAAAGTCTTTGACCTCTTGCCCAGTAATGTGAAGAATTTAATAGATAATAAAATTAACTTCACACACGCTTATGAGCCATGAAACATGCAAATAACTAAATTAATATTTTAGTTTCTTGTCAGAGATATCAACTACTCCAAGCACTTTTACGTTTCATCACAGTGACGAGTTTCCTTTTTCATAGGGATTGAGTGAGATATTTTCATTTCACTAAATTTCCTCTGTATTGCTTCTTCAGTGTACCTTTTTGCTTGATCTTATTGACATGAGTAGCTCTGATTGTTGTTTGATAAATCGGCAGTCAAAGAATAGCACACTTTTACATTTTGTGAAGTGCATATTTTCCAGTGGCGTAGCGTGAGGGGAGACCTTGAGACTTAGTCTCCCCTGTACTCGTGCTTAAAAAAAGATGCAATAGTAATTCATAACAAAAATATAAAAAACTTTCTACTAAGAGCACTAAATGTGGAAAGACATCAGTTTTGTAGACCGCGCCGCCACATCCTGAGTGTTGGTGTATCTGCCTGCTCGAGACTGGACTGCTCTCAGTCTCTGCCTCCCTTCCCTTACCTGACTGTGTGCGCCTGCACCCCCTCCTCTTCCCCTCTTCCACGAAGGCCGGTGTGCTGCACTTGCTAGCAGATATCAAGACTAGACTCTGCCACTTCTATGCTGGCTTTTAACAGGGAAGTGAACAGTCGCGCGGTTTGTGTTCATAGTCATTCTTGAGTGATTTTAGTGCATATTTTCGTTGTGTCGCCAACGTGAGTGAGCCAGCAACCGTACACCTTATAGAATTTTTATTAAAAACGCCTTTTTCTACATTAACGTACGAAAAAAAGTGTGAACTGAAGGACAAACGACCTACTCCTGTACTCAGTGCAGTTTTAAGTGAAGCCAAACAAAAACTCACTTTTCAGACAGCCTGGTACAAAAAGTATGCTTGGCTGACTGCAAATGCGGTTAATAACAGATTATATTGTTATATATGTCTTCTGTTTGGTGGTGAAAAGGAATGATGGAATGAGGGCATTTGTACAATAATGGACTTTGATAGGAAAGCACAAAAACATCAGACCTCAAAACATCACCTACAGAACAAAGAATCATTTCAGTTATTGGGCAAAAGTAGAATTGATCACTCCCTTTCTGAAGCCGCTTGTCTGACAGCAATAAAATACAACCAACAAGTTGGATCCAGCAGGAGAGTATTGGCTCGTCTTATTCAGGCAATTGTATTTCTTTGTAGACAAGAACTAGCCTTTCGCGGTCATCAAGAGGACGAATCCTCGAGCAACAAAGGTAACTATCTGGAATTGTTGGATTTACTAGCTCAAGGAGAGCAGTTAATCCGAGACCATCTGTCGTCATCCTCAACCTTTAAAGGAACGTCTTCAAATATACACAATGATGTAATAGGAATAATAACTCCGGCAGTTAATGAGAAAATAAAATCTGAAATTCAGAACTGCAATTTCATTTCGATTCAGGCTGATGAAACATTACATGTATCATGTAAGAGTGAAATGAGTATAATATTCAGGTACCGTATTGCAGACAAAATTGAGGAAAGATGCGTTGGATTTTACGATGTTTCTGGAGATAAAACTGCTGAAGGTTTGTCAAACATTGTTCATGCAGTATTGAAAGAGTGGAATTTGGAAGGAAAAGTGGTTAGTCAAACATATGATGGCGCTTCAGTAATGGCGGGCAGAGAAAGAGGACTACAACAATTGGTGAAGCAGTCCTGTCCCCATGCGCTGTTTCTTCATTGTTACGCACACCAACCGAATGTGGTACTGTTACATGCCTCCAAAATCATACGACAAGTATGCATGTTTGTAAGTGATCTTAGTGCATTGCATTCGTTTTTCAGCAAATCATCAAAACGGAGTGTATTGCTAACTGGGACAGGTTTTAAACTGCCACATGCAAGCAACACTTGCTGGAACTTTCGTTCCAGGGCGGTTTGCACATCTAGTCATTTCTCAGGACTATATAGTGTTTTTAATTATGTATTTGATGATACAGACTCTCAGTCGGACCCAGAATCTTTGAGCTGTGCTTTGGGAATGGAACGACGGATGGATGATCCTACGTTTGTCTACTTGCTTTGCTCCTAAAGAGGGTGCTTTGTTTATGTTGACCATCTCTTTAATGTTATTCAGTCAAAATCTGTCAGTATAACTGCTTGCCACGATGAAATAAGAACTGTTTTGAGAAACTTAGGACAATTAAGAACGGAGACAGTCGTTGATGAATGCATTAAATGCAGCTTGTGTTTGAATGGCAACTTATCATTCTGTGACAGTCAAAAGACATCTCTCAGGTCACTAACTTACGAGATACTGGATTTGCAAATTGTTCAGATGGAAAGAAGGTTTCGAGACTTTCCCCAAATTCAGTTTGTTGAACGAAAAGTGTTTCTCCAACTATCAAAACGAATTCCCAAAGTTGAAACTGCTTCAATTATTAGAACTGTACCCTTTTTTCAAACAAGAACAAGCTGAAAATGAACTGTGTAACATATACGCTGATGAGAAAAAACACTTATCTCCAAGAATCCTCTTAAAGTACATTGTCAACAATGATTTATATTCAGTTTATGAAGAACAACGAAGTTCCTGCGTTTAGTTTTGACCCTACCTGCATCTACAGCAAGCAGTGAATGAAGCATGAGTACTCTTAAATGAGTGAAGAATTATTTAAGGAATTCAATGTCCAACATCCGGCTGTAGTGTTTGAGCACGTTGGCAATAGAAAAATCACTACTTGGAGAGCTATCCAGTGATCAGATCTTTGTAGAACGAGTTATAAACTTATTCGTGGAAAGAAAAGACAGGCACATTGCACCTGCGTACAAGAAAATGTAAGTGCTTCTCCTCTTGCTGCTGGAGTTCTACCAATTTGCCATCGTTTCTTGTACAAGTTAGTTATTATTATTACTATTATTTGTTGCGGTGGTAGTGGCAGTAATAGTAATAGTAGTAGTAGTTTTCTTTGATGCATTTTGTTTCATTTGTTTAAATTATTGTTTATTGTACTATTTTGTCTCCCTATAATAACTGCAGTCTCCCCAACCTTTCCAACCACGCTACGCCACTGATATTTTCGTATTTCACTAAGTTATAAGGAAGCTTTTAACATTGTCTATTTTCACAGATGTGAGGTAGATACTATTAGACATTACTGATATCTTAAATTACTACATCCAGCCATGTCATATTGCTGAACTACATATTTATTGAGAACAAGCATCCATCTTTAGCAAATACTTCACCACAGCACCATTGTGGTTCTGTCTCCCATCTCACACTCCAGCCATTGCTTAACCTGGTAATGGGCAACACTGAGGTGAATGTTAAACTGGACCACTGTTTCTGCTTCTGACTCTACCTAGTAGAATTTATATGCTCAGGAAACTATCTCTAGAGAGGTTGACAATTATTAAAATACCAGAATCATTTTTACGGCAATGAAGTTCAAATATACTTAACTCAAAATACTGAGTTTCCCTGAAATCACTTCAGTTAAATGTCAGGATGGGTCCTTTAGCAGTCCACAACTGCTTTGTCCTCAAATATTTAGTCTCTGAAAATCCTCGCAAAATGTTATTATCTTTCTCCTTTTTCCAAACTCTTCAGGGACTCCTGTTTCCAGACATGTTATCAACATTCAAGAACAAGGGGTATGAATACCCTAAAACAATACAATGGAACCTCACTTAATGAGCACCTCCCATGATGTGCAATTTGCATTATGAGCAAAACATATTGTAAAAAATGACCTGATTAATGAGCAATGTTTCACATAATGGGTGATAACGATTTAGGATTTAGTGTGATGTGGTGGGGGAAGCATTCTACAATATGGACGCCTTTCATTGTCAGCAGCAGTATATGAACACTGTCTTTAGTATGTACTGCAGTCAGGGTTTAGTGCTCTTTCTGTTACCATCTTAGTGCAGCTGTGATCACACATTTTTCTAAACTTGTGTTCCCGCAGTGTTTTTTGTGTGCAAATTAACCTCTGTAGATATGTCTCCAAAGATAAAAAAGCAAGAAGACAACCATAACAGAAAGAAAATGATCTTAGAAATCACTGAACATAAAACCACTGAAAAACATGAAAGTGTTGTGAGCGTTGCTAATTTAGCATGCACATACAATCGGTCTAATCTAACTATTTGCACTATTATTGAGAACAAGAAGATTAATGAGATAGATACTTCAAAGGGAATGACAAGCAGCTAAACGACAGTTTTGTAGTCTGGACAAAATTGAAAGGTTGCTCCTTATATGGATAAATGAAAAGCAATTGCAAGGCAACACTATTAACAAGAACATCGTTCTTGAGAACACGAGAATGATTATCGCCGACCTCGTTAAGAAGAAGCCAGGGTCATCAGTGGCTAAAGACTTTTTTAAGGCAAGCCATGGGTAGTTCAAGAATTTTAAGAGAAGAACCAACACCCACAGTGTTGCGAAGCACAGTGAAGCAGCCAGCTCCGACATAAAGGCAGCAGGAACTTTGTCGGCAACTTCAACATGTTCGTAGATTCTGAAGGTTATCTGCCACAAAAGGTTTTTAAGAGTGGATGAGAATGTGTTCCCCGGTCACATGCCAATGAAAGACCATGTCACTTTGCTATTCTGTGGCAATTTGAAAATTAAACCACTGCTTGTTTACCATTCAGAAATTCCATGAGCCTCCAAGAAATGAAAAGTCCAGAAGAGCATGTTAAATGTGATGTGGAGTTCGAACAACGTGGTTTGGGTGACACGTGACCTTTTTTGTGATTGGATCAATGAAGTGTTTGGCTCTTCAGTGAAAAAATATTTGCTTGAGATTAATCTGCGGCTCCATGTCTTGTTTGTTATGGACGATGTTCCTGCCCATTCTCCAGGCCTACAAGACCACCTCTTCGAAGATTTCAATTCATCAAGATCCAGTTTCTGCCTCACAACACTACACTCTTACTCGAGCCTATGAACCAGCTGATTGTTTCGAACTTTAAAAAGCTCTACATTAAAACACTTTTTGACCGTCGCTTTGAGTTGACGGAAGCTACCAATCTCACTCACAGAGAGTTTTAGAAATGTCATTTCAACATTGTTTCCTGTGTCAAGAGTATTGAAAAGGCTTGAGAAGGGGTTACCAAGAGAACTCTCACTTCTGCATGAAAGCAGCTTTGGCTGGAGCATGTTGTTGAATGTGACTAAGGCATTTGAGTCACAACCTGTGGAGCCTTTAGTCAACGAGATTGTGTCTTTGGCCAAGAGCATGGGACTAGATGTGGAAGATCACAGCCAAGAAATAACCACTGAAGAGCTTTTGGAGTTGCAATGTGTTTTACAGCAGGAAGTTGCGTTTGACAAGTTCTTCAGAGGAGGAGGAGTAGGGGGAGGAGGAGGCAGTAACAGCGAAGCAGCAATCTTCTGGTGCAATAAGAGAAATGCCGAAAGCATGGGAATTGGTTGTATTGTACATTGTAAATCATCACCCCAATAAAGCAGTGGCGTCACGTGCACTACAAATTTATTTGACGATAATGCTGTGTCAATTTTCGGCAAGTGTTGAAATTTCAGCAGAAAAGAATGACTATAGATAGCTTCCCAGTAAGAAAGAATTAAGTTACATATCATAAAGTACGTAATACTGTATGTACAATTTTCTTTGAATAAATGGCATGAATAAGATAAAACTTTTAGTGCTTTTTCTGCATGGGATGCATTAACGAGTGTTTCACACTACCAGTAAGATTCTGGAACGAATTAGGCTCGCTATGTGAGGTTCCACTGGACTTCATTCATATATAAATTACACTTCCAATGTTATTCTCCTAAGTAACAATCAAGCTTTGCCTTTTGATTTACTGGAGGCATGTCATCCTTCAGCCACATAAAACTTCCAATATGCACTCACACAGATTTATCAAACATGTTTTTTTTTTTGTTATGGTTTTAGGGTACAAAACTGCTATGGCCGTAAGCACCTATTCTGTGGCTTTCAGAAGAGTAAAAAACCGAATGTTAAATCAACAGCAATGGGAGCGAAACTCAAGAAGGAGGGAAACTAAAAACAGAAGGAAATCTTAGAAAACTACTATTGAAGGGGGGGGAGGGTGTATTCCCCAAAAAAGAGCTTCAAAATGACCAATGTCATCTCACTGACACTGATAAACTCAAGGACATGATCAGCTGAGTGCATGTCATCTGCTAAAAGGGAAGATATATCATATAATAGATCAAACATGATGTATGGTGTAATTCCACAATAGAAAGGAAAAGATAAAACGGAGTGTGAATAATTACATATTAATGAAACTACAACCGAACAAAATTAGAAGGAAAGCCATATCAGTGGCAGAAGGACAAGAGATGGAGATAACTCATGAACAGATTACAGAAACTGTGAAGAGGGAACCAGAAAAGGCGAATGATGACAGAAGTAGGGATCATTTCAGGACACATAATTGTTAACCTAGCAAAGATCTCACAAAGGTGTTAACCCTGTACCACAGAATTGAACTAAGTTGAAATACTTGTATCTCAAGTCCTTCAGTACAGAGAGAACTATTCCAGTAATAGTTGAGTAACATACTTATTACACAGAGGACTATTATGGAATTTGATTGACATTTTTCACCATTACAATCCATGACCGCTGTTGTTTGAACTATCTTTTATGTAGGCAATGACAACTTAACTTCTGTATTGATTATTAATTTGTCTGCATACTGAACTTTCAAGCATAGATACGCAATCACTATTATGAAACTGCATTATTTCATTGGAAGAATGCTGATGTACAGAATGAGCAATTCCACATGTCTTGGCATTGTTTCTATGAGTCTTGATTTTTGACATCTTCATCATGATGCCACATTTGGATCAGTTTCTCAACGAGTTGCAACCTGGTTGCAATGTTGATCTTCCTCACCTTCCAATTAACAATTGCACATGGATTCTCTACATTGTTCATGTCTGGACTATTTCCAGGCCATGGCAAAGTTTCTACATTGTTTTCAGCTAATAACTGTGAAATTGACTGAGTCTTATGGCAAGGTGTTCCATCATACATGAACACAAAGTTACTGTCGGAAAACCATTCCTTTGCCTGAGATAAAAAGCCTCTTCTTCCAGAACTTTCCTATGCTGAGTTTGATTCATACTGCCTTCCACAATGTAATGGTGGCCAGTACCCTTTGCTGGTATGACAGTCCATATCATAACAGACTTCAGATGTTTTACAGTTTGCACTATGCAAAACTCTGAAAACTCTTCTTCGACCATTCTTCGGACATACTGGGTATTATCTTCACATATGGAGAATATACACTCATCAGAAAAGCAAATGGGAAAGAAAATAAAGTTTAAGCACAAAAAAATCCATGTCATCAGATTTTATATGCTCATCTGAACGGAAGGAAAAAAAAGGACAATTTCTCAATATGTTTTTTAATATTTTGTTGAAAACAAATACTCATCTTTCAAAAGAAATTTTCACATAGAGATTCTCAGTTGGTTTAAATGAACTTTATTTACCTTGCTCCAATTCTCTCCAAACTGATTTCTATCTTCACGAGTCCATCTAAATCTCTCTCTACTCATTTCAGGGTTAAGTTTTGCTTTTTTGTGTGGACCTATGAGCTGGAAGACCATCACTAATAAGTTTTCCGAGGACTGTGAAGCAACCAACATCGACTCCGAAGTTCTCCAGAGCCTCCTCCAAATCTTGACTGGTAACTCTGCTGTTGTTTTTTTGCCATCTGGACAAGATTGCATTGAATTCTAGGTGACAGTTTTCTCTTGTGTCCGCAGTTCCCTCGGCATGCAGGACTGAAATTAAGGCCATCTTTCGCTGCCTGACAAATCCAGCTTACAGATTTTTGTGAAATTTATAACCTGGTTGCTATTTTCCACTGTGAACACCATTTCTTCGATTAACAATTTTATAGTAACAACTTTTCTTGGTGACAGATCACTTTTGCGACCCACACCAACAAATATCTGGCACACAAAAGAATTATTGATAACAAAAATATTCTCAGCTGAATTAAACTGTCTCCAAAACAACTGCAGCCATGCTATCTCTGATTCAACAGTAAGTGATTTGCTTAGGGAGTCCTGTCAACATTGTTGTTGGCACAGTATTGCCAATAGCAAAGGTAAATGTCATATACATATGTAATAGAGTGAAAAATGCTGATATCATATGGCTGAATAATTCCAGAGGAGAGAAACTAGGAAATATCAAACTCTGTTTTGAGTCTAATAATTTTCACACCTCTGTAGACCAACAACTACTGCACGGCAAGAGGATATACGTTTAGTGACATTCATGCAGGTTCTTAATTACGAATATAAGAAAAAAAGTGTACCTGTTCTAAGTTAAATCATCATCATTTACATGGCTCTAGCAAAGTAAAAGTTATAATCACATCACACACAATTACTTTGAGAACAAAGTCACTACTGAAGGCTTACGGAAGGGTGAAGTGATGTCAACATGTGGATGGGTACAACTTAAGTGATTATCATGAGCTATTTAGGGTACACAGAGTACGATTCCAAAATTTATTAGCTTCTGCATTATTATTTAACAATCAAAATATAAAAATACATGTCGAAAAATTATGTTTGGTTGCTTGTAGATAGGCAACCTAAACGAATAATATTCTGGACCACAATATTTTTAATATGATAAAAGCAAACAGCACTGTACCTAACACAAACACTCAGGTACAATGTATCTTAGAAGTTCTCACTAGAGAACAGATACTATATTACTACTACAGAATCTGCATATTTCTGGCGAAATTGAATTCCCTCTTGAAAACAGCTTAACAAATCTACTTCGTTGTAAAGCATAAATGGGTTTCCTCTACCCATTTTCAAATATATTCTTTGCAGGCTATAAATTAACTACTCTGTATCACATACTTTGGTGTTAATAAGTTTACAAACCAGTCACAGTTACATTCAGCCTTATTTTCAGAAATCACAAAAAGAAACTTATATCAACCTCTCACTTTCATAAGAAAATGAATATTTACAAACAGCTATATTGAAAACATGCACAAACCACAAAAAACTGTTATTCATTCGATACCAAAAATACCTTATGATACTCATAACCATGCTCAAAAATGTATTTAACATAATCTGAAAACTGACAATTCATTACCTTCTGGAAAGCTTATACATAAGTTTTTAAAATAATTCATTTACATAATACACATACTCAAACAACAAAATCTGCACTCATTCTTATGTTACACAGAAATTGCACTAATGTTCAAATAATTTTAATTTTATATGATATTCAACATCTCTTCTTTTACTTCATTTACCAATCCTCCATCATTATCTCAGCAATGACATTCTAGAGCTGTGAGGTATAGTGAATGACCAGGTTAATAGCACTTAGCAAGATTTTGGTGTTCTTACATGGTGTGTGTGTTTGTATATATGCAGAGAGAGAGAGAGAGAGAGAGAGAGAGAGAGAGAGAGAGAGAGAGAGAGAGAGAGAGAGAGAGAATTTCTTTTTGCACAAACATCATAGATGTTCTATGTATTTTAACAGGTGCAACAACTTAGTGCCGTAACATGTTGTATTTATGATTTCTATCCTGCATAAATGCCATTAGTGTCATGTGTACTCTTATTCCAGTTTTATTTTTTTTTTGTATAAAACTTATTCTCTCATATGTGATCTGGTGTAAAGCGTTGAAGGGCCTCATACGTCTATTACAAAATTTTACAGTAGAAGAGTTCATGATAATAGCACTCCAGTAAATATATTGAATTTCTCAAACAAATTAACAGCACATAGCAATAGCAAGTAATTTTACCAGCACAGTCTGTGTCAAAAGTTGTTGATTACACCTGTCTGCTACCCACTGTCTGCAGAAGTCACTGAGTTGATAACACAGTCAGTGAGTGTAAATGAAACCAGGTAGATGGCAAAAACACCAATCAGATGGGAAGCTACAGACACACAATAGGCACAAGTCGTCACTAAATGTGAAGGTAGTCCTATCAATATCAGAGCTCCTCCCAAAATGCCGTAAGTGCTTGAGCTATTAACTGTTTTGGTCAGCAGTATTTCGCTCAGCAGCAGAAGCAGTAATGGTAAAAACACAAGCTGAAACCAAGGAATATTTAATTACTACCATAAAGTTCTCAAAAACTATCTACAGCAAGCACCAATTCAATTATAATAAACTCCTGCTACTTTATATTAGAATTGCCTTATATATGTAAATATAGCTACATAAGTTGATTGAGACAAGACAAAGTTGCCATCAGTTCACTTGAATGTTGAAACATTGTACCCATCCATATGTAACACACAACTACGGCACAGTAGCACAAACTTGTACTGAGACAATTGTGACAATATTAAAGTAATTCTAATACGAAGCATAACCATGTTCTTTATTGTGCTGGTAATCGGTAACAACATTCTGAGCAATAGCCATAATCACATATTAAGATCTGGGGCAACAGTATTAAGCCTAACTTCCCAAAAACCACAATCTTCTTATAGCTTATGTAGAAAATGATACTTGTGGGTAATCTTGTGAATCCACAGTTTTGAATAGGCCTACACTAATTGACTACCTATGCACCTCTGGTTGATTTGTGGTAATAGGCCTAGTTCATTCGTTACACGTACCAATGTGTCAAAATCTTTATGATGAAAAATAAAAGAACTATTTCCAAACAACACATTCATTTCCCACTGGTAAGGCTACATGCCAAATATTTTCTGGTGTCCGCTGTGCCAATTCATGTGAGATTCATTTCTGGCTACAGTAGCTCTAATTGCACCACAGCTACCAACATACCAATACCCACTTACGGTGAGAGGTAGGCTTAATTGTTTACTTGTCACTGTACTACTAGTGTCATCATTACACAGCAGTTCCTTCCAACCTCATATCACATTTTATGAACGGTCATTCTTTCTTATTGTATTTTATACTATTCAGTACAATTCCCTACAAAGAACTTTATGATAAAATTTAAGTGAAAATAAGACCACTTTGCGCTTACCTCACTAAATAAGTACCCTAGTCCAAAGGCAAATAATGTTCTTGTGATTACTGCCGAACAAACAAAATGCAGATTCCACACAAAAAACCGTGACCTGTAGGTTCGCTGCTCCACTGCTTTAACTCCTGTTGTCGCCTCATTAGAAGTTTCATCTATTGGACTGTCTAATCTGCTGTACGGGATGTTGCAATTTTGCACTCTTCTTAGTATTTCGTCTGCATATTTACTTCCAGCACTCTCGTAGTGTTCTTCAGTTTTCTGCTGGATTTTTACAGGCCTAATAAGCCCATTTATCGCATCCTTTTGAATGCTACTCTTCCACGTCGTTGCTTCTTCACCTGTTGTTGAATACTCCGCTTTTGCTGTAAATAAAAGCGTTTTTGAATCATACATTAAATATGAACGGCTAATCATAGACTGGGTTCAAAACAAAGCACTAAATCTTAACGAAGTATCGTTTTTATTACCATCTGACCCGCTCTCATATCTTCCTGTTATTCTCTGCAACCTGTTCTCCGAATTTTCTAAAATTCTTCGCCTTCTCGCTTCTCTACGAGCCGCTCTCTCATCAGCTGCCATCACTGAAACAAGCGTACCACCACAACCAATTACACTACATATTCTGCCTTTGTTTTTGTTGCCACCTTATTTTTTTCTATTTTGGTAGCAAGAGGTTTCCGAACTAACCTATACTAGTGTTTGAAACTGGAAAGTAGTTGTGTTATTAAGTCGCTATATGCAATATAGCTTTTTATTATGAAAGTTATATTTACGTATATTGGCCGTTCATTTCTCCTAGGAGGTACAAACGCCACCCAAACAGCAGAAATTTCGGAAAGGGTCGTACGCTGATTCCTATTTTGCATTGCCTGAATACGCGATTGATTTATCTCAACATATCACTTAAAGAACAGATAACATTCTACGTTTTAAGACGCCACTTTTCAGAGCGAAAAAAAAGCGAAAGTGACTAGTGCACGTAAAGCAGCTATCCCCTCCCTAACAGTTTCATTCATACCAAGTACGCGTTTGACGTCAGAGATTTGCTGTGCAAAAATCAGCTGGTACACTGTAACAGCAGTCTAAGGGAAGCTCCGTGCGCTGCAGTGTTTCGCAGCCGCAGTGAAGTTAATGTAAATGACGGATTGTAGTAAGGGTAGAATTATCATGAAGTAGGTCATGACCGCGACATATGGAGGGTACGGGGACGTCTTCACTTCCTCAGGTGTGCTGTCAGTTGACTCGGGGACATGCTTGAGGTGAAAGCAAGCGTGCCCGCCTGTTCTGTGGAAGCGTTTTACTTGTCACATTTGTGTAGCAATGGCTCTAGCAACAGAGCAAGGAACGTCAGTGGAATTTATTTTGAAGTCACTCTTAGCGGGAGGTAAGCCACGCTTTTTAGTCATTTATTGATGGAAGAAAGTATGTATTTGACCAAAACAGCAAATAGTTGTTGGTATTAAAACAGCTTTCTAAATGGCTGCATTAGCCTTCTGATACTTTCTTTTCTTCCATTTTTTCTCTCTTGCAGTAGCCTGTTGACTGTTTACATTGTGGAAGCTTAACACTGTCATCATTGTTATAACAACAAAGACAAAACTAAAAGTTACATATGAAAACCAGATCTTATCTAGTTTCTATTATGATCTGGCTGATCCATCTGAATCCAATGCCTACCTTAAACCTGCAGTTTGAGATATTTGCACTATGTGAGTAGTTAAATTGGAAAGTAAGATTAAACACAACTCAGTATTTCAAATATATATCTACTCTGTAAACTGGAAGTGACTTTAAATCCATGAGGATTTAGTCTGCAGTCACTCAGCTAAATGGCAGCTACCTCCATTTTTAGGGAATAAATTTAAGGAAACAGTAATGGTTGTGCACAATAGGAAATTTTTTAAAAAATCTCAAAATTCTGTCATTTTTTGAGCCATCACTAAACATCATTGTGGACAATAAAAGAGTCAGTATTAGATTTTTTTGTAGTCTTAACAGATTGTAGAATTTGTTAACAGTTTTGGTGTTACACATAATTTCAGCTGTTCATAGGGCTATTGCATCTGGTGCTTCTTGCGTTTACTCATGATATAGCTGTAGCTGTTTCTTGTATTTACAGTGTATCATCATACCAGCGTATATGACGTGCACTGCAGTGAGACACACTTGTTTGAGTGATTATTGCAGTGGACTGACAGACATGAATTCAAGGTTTACATCTCTATTTTGTTTCTTCCAGGAAACCGAGACTGCTATAATCACTCTTTCTATAAATCTACATTATGGGTGCATATATAAACTTCATGATAGTTTACAGTTTTGTAGAGTGGGTGTGATTCCATACTTTTTTTAAATTTATTATCATTGACTGAAAGCAGCATTCAGTTCTGCTCGGCTGGAAGACACCTTTGCAGAAAAGAGCAACTGCATTAGTAACTGTGATTCCTGACATGTTAAAGATTAAGACTGAACTTGTTAAGATTGTAATGAAACAGTTTTTATTGCGTTCTTGCATTTCATGAAAGAAAACCATTGTTGTCATCTTCACTGTTACTTTAAATAAAATGTCTTGAGTCACCATATATTTTACGTATCTGTAGTTTGAGAATCTGCCCGATATTATCAAGTATCTTTTATCCAGTATCAGTCACCCTCCTGCCTTTTCCATGAGTTGAAGATTTTATGTTCTGCATTTATTAACAGCTTTTCTTATAAATGTAACACTTCATATATATGTTGTTCGATTGAAAAGATTGGGTTCCCCAGCATTCCTAAACTTCCAAGGAGACCGCTTTATTTCAAAGTAGATATTGCATCAGTACAGGGATTGTTGTGGAAGCCTGAGTGACTAAATAAAGCTCCTAATACAGATCATTTTCAATGCGGCACTGATACTTTCACCATAGCAACACTTCTGCCAGAAGAAGAGATAAGATGCTATGTCAAACATACCCTGGATATAGAGATAATATTGAAGATTTCACATTATTCGTTAAGTTCTTACACACAAAAATGCACCTTCAATGAAATAACCTAAGTACCTTTTAAACTGAGGCCTTATCAGTAAAAACTGAGGAAGAAAGATGGCACTGATTATTTTTATTAGTGTTATAATGCTTTTTTCTGGTAAAATTACTGTGGGAAAAGTAAGTGTAACGGGATCCAGTAGAAGTCAGTTAAAAGTTATTGTTAAAGTCAAAAACGGAATATTTTTAGATGTTAATTATTACTTCAAAAGTCAACAGAAGTAGACATGTATTTGCACACATCATATATATCATGAGAGTGGATACTCAAGGATATACAATAAGTAAGCATACGTTTGTCAGCAATTAATTTACATAAGTGCCTAGTTGTGTGTAGTGACCCTTTTCACCCTGAAGGCTGGATACACATCATAGCATGGAGTAAATGAGACACCAGAAGTATTTCGGAGCTATTATGATACATAAACTCAACTGCTGTGTACAGCTCACAGACACTGACTGTAGTTGGGTTCAAGGCTGAACATCCAGATTGATGGGTCCCATTTATGTTCAGTAGGACTCATGTCAAGTGACTTTGGGGCACAAAAACATCTCTGTGGAGTGTTCTGGATGCCATCCTGACACAGTTTGAAAGTGAATGAAAAGTGCATTGTCTAACTGAAAGTGGCTTCCTGCTTGTCACTTAGGTGAAAGTGACATGTTAACGACTTACGAGCTGTAGAGAAACACTGGTATGACTGTCATAGGCCCTGATCTAGATTTTAGTTGGACAGTTTGCTTCTCTATCTTTTGGAACCGAGATGATGAAACGCACACAAGACCTAATTTTATCGCGTGTAAACGCACCACACATGAGAATCCCATGACTTACCTTAATTTTCAGTTAGTTGGGTTCATTGCATGGATTACGAGGAATATTAGATTGTAGTCATCAGCTTTGACCAGAGACATTATGTCAATGACTGATGTGACATCACCTTTCCTTGTGTATCTTCACGGCTTGATTGTTAGTTGGTGAAGCCAACAAATGTAAAAGCGAAAAACGAGGTTGTGGTGATAGATTGAGCTATAGCTTAGCCAGTTTGAAAAAAAATCACCACTGATATGACATTATAGTCACCACGGTGTTTGCAAAGTTCGTTGCAGGTTTTCTACTTCACTGGTTATAGTATGTTTCCTGCTTCACTGGTTATAGCCAACAGAATTGAATATTACTATTAGTCAATTGTCTCACACAGTTCTCAAAATGTCTCTAATGTGCCCATTGATACGTATCAACATATACCACGACTCATCAGTCTGTGTGATTTCCATCCATGATTAAAGGGACCATGTTTTACTCTGTTTGCTATGTTGGCCATTTTAATGCAAAAACACCTTGATTGAATATTTAGTGTCTACTTTGATAGCATGAACATTTCTGCTGCAAATGAGGAGGATACCATTGATAAAAGCATGTAATTTCAAAGAAAACTACATCAGTGTGAGCCGTTCATCACTTTCATGAAGAGTATTACTTATGATGAAGACCTGTGACTACTTCAATCCATAATGATACGTAACTGCAATCCTCAGGCATTGTTGAAAGATCTATTGCATGGTTACTGAGCACTGTAAATGAGAACTAAAACTGTCTGTAGGTGATAATTTGTGCTTATCTATCTCGTCAGCAGCTAACCAACTAAATCTGACATTCTTATCCAAGTTTGTTGCTGATAGCAAGAAAGTGCACTTTTGTTAAAATAAATAAAAGGTGTGCATGATTGGAAAAATGAGCAGCTTGTGCAAACATGTGAACATTCACTGAGATGGTGACAGAAGGCTGTCGAGGTAACACGGCTTAGTGTGCTGCAAATTACTTTCCAGGACTTGAACTATAACTCCTGAAATTTTATTTCCATGTACTACTCTGCAGCCTCAATTGAAGAAATATATTAAGGTTGTAGCAACACTTTATTCTCACAGATAGAAATACCTATTGATGTGTGTGGTTGAAAACAACATGCTATACAGGGTCAAGTCACATTAATGTGACCACCACCTATGTTCAATGTCAACATGCAAAAACCACTCATAAACACCTGGTGGCAGTGGTAGCATTGGACGGTATACAAGTCATGTCAGGAGGATGCAGAAAAGCAGTGTAGCCATTGTCATAATGCAGAAATGGAGCGATTTGTCTGATGTCCAAAAGGGCATGATCATTGGATTTTGGGCCAAGGGTGGAAGCATTTCTAAAATGGTTAAGTTGTAAACTTTTTGTGTACCTCTGTGGTTAAAGCAAACCATGTGTGGCAAAATGGCACCATCCAAAACAGGCGGTAAGGTAACTGTGGTGTGGCACAGGTCATAGATGACAGGAGTGAACAACGGTTGATGGGTGAATAGATGTGCAGCTGTTGAGCAGCTGACAGCCCAGATGAACCAAGGGGCTACCAACAGGGTCTCCTCAATGACATGCATTCAGGAGCATAATGTCTCTGGTCAAAGCTGTCTTTGAACAACAGTGCCATTCCTCTTCATTTCACTGTGTGTTTCTTTCAGTTACTATACTGTACTGTATTGTACATACTGTAGTTCTTCTGTCTATGTATGGTCCAAGCTTGATTGAGTTTTTTACTTGACAGTGACATAATTTGAAAGCTATTTTCATCCTTAAGTTTTGCGCACGAGTATAGTCACTGGAACCCGACACCTGGTAGACATTCATTTGAACCTGAATGATTTGTATTCTTATATGTATAACAGTAAGGGTTTTGGTGCATTGCTGTGTTTGTTGTATACCATTTGGCAATGAAAGTGTAAACAAATGTTGGTGCATAACTGTACCTGTTGAATAGGCCTAAGTGTCACTGAACCTATTGTCTCCAGCGATTTGTCTTCTTTCCAGTAAAATACTTACAGGTAGAACATTGCAACAGTAACATTTCAGTCACTAACTTGCACGCATGCAGTCGCACACGTGGCACGTGTGTGCCCCCAACCACTGCAGTACTTCTTACTTTTCTGTGCTGCATGTCTATCCTCCTCCTATTCTATGTCCCCTCCCATGGGGACCATGTCTTGTGTACAGTTGGGAAACTGAAACTTGTGAAAGTATTAGAAGACTTAGGTAGGGTTCATGCATACACCCTGTTAGAGGCCAGGCTTAGGGAGGGGTGTTTCTACCTTCCCAATTGCTGGTGGGTCTCTATGTCTGGAGTTCAGGAGGTGTGACCTGATATATGAAAATTCACCTAAGGTGGCTGTGCTCTTCTCTGTGGGGGCCCCCAGAAGGAAGGAGCACTCCATCAGAGACATTAGCAATCTTGGGGACTCACCCTCGATGAGTACTTCAACTCCATGAATGCAACCTAATAAACAGAATGGAATGAGGTCAAAGACATGATGAAACTTGCAGTTGCACCCTGCTATCATGGTCTCATGCTCAGGAGGAGGTCAGAACTTTTGTACAGTGAACCTCTTCATCATTCAGAAAGGTATGGATATAATTGCAGGCCCACTTAAATCCTGCACTTGCTTACACAATGGAAGTTTGCTTCTAGAGACAGACAGTGCCTTTCAAGCCCAAAAACTGTTTACAGCCATGCTTCTCCACAGATACCCTGTTTGTGTAGAGTCTCATCAAGCACTGTATTCTTCACATAGTGTCGTGTACACTTGGTGCTTGATGGCTTGACTGAGGGCAATATAGAACGTTATCTCTCCGACCAGGGCGTAACTGCAGTCCATTGGATTATGAAGATGGTTGATACAAAATTAGTGCCTACTGCACCCTTTCCTTAACGTTTTATCGAGTAGAGCTCCCGTTGAAGATCAGGTGAGGTATGAAGTCATCAACATCAGACCTATAAAATGTATTCAATGCATTGTTACCAAATGTCAGTGTTATAACTGTACTCGCATGACCTGTAAAAACACAGCCAAATATGCAACTTGTGTCGAGGATGTTCATGAACGAGACGGCCCACCTCCTTCTCCCTACTGCATCAACTGCACTGGCAACCATGCTGCTTCATCCCATGAATGCCCTGTTTACCTTGATCAGTGAGCTATTCAGGAGACCTGAGTGAAGGAAAAGGTACCTCTTAGTGTTGCTTACAAAATGTTAACTAGCAGAAAGCCGTGCATACCACTATGTAGCAGTTACAGTACCGTTGTTTCTATATCACTATGCATGAAAGATATGCCCAGGCAGACCTGCAACCTCCAGTTCTGTTCTGTGGTGGTGGAATATCGTAGTGCTACGGTTATGTCCTCACCTGCGTGCACCACAGTTATTTTGACTTAACACACCAAAAGAACATTTGTCCACACTGGTGAAGCCACTTGGGACACAATGAGCAGAACGGAAATTTAGAAAGAAGAAAGTCAGCAAATGTCTGGGACCATGTCTGACGGACCAAAGGTACTAAGAAGTAAAACAAAGACGAACATTTTTCCCCTGCTCCAACTCAGAGATCCTCTACAACAGTGACACCATGTGACACCTCTGTCTGGCTGACCTTTGTGTTACCAGTGCACATCACCAACCAGTGTTCCACCACGGAGTCAGCTGACCAACCAAGGAAGGTTACTGGTACCTCTGAAGAAATAATGGAAGTGGATGCTCCAGCCTCAGAACCCTGTAATAGTTCACAGCTGAAATATGGCTCTCGGGAGCCTCTGAAGTAGTTGCTCCTTCTAAGAGAAATATCTCCTTTCATCTAATATGGCTTTTCTCCAATGGAAAATTCGTGGTATCAGATCACACAGGATAGAGTTACAGCTATTATTGCGATGACAATGCCCAGTTGGTTTATGCCTCCAAGAAACGAAATTATGCCCTCAAGACCTCTTTGATCTCTTACACTTCACTCTAGTATGTTTCGACCTTTCTTCCAAAGAAGGAACTCCAGCTCACAGAGGAGTCAAGATGCTCATTTGGGATGACATTCATAGCCCAGCTACAAGCTGTTGCTGTCCATCTTTCTCTCCCCAATTATGCCATTTCTCTTATCCTATCATTTGATCTCACCAGGAGGTACATACTGCAGCTTACCACTCATCTCCCTCAAACCTTTTTGGTACTTGGTGACTTAAACCCCCACCATTTCACTTTGGGCTCTGAGAACTGCCCAAGAGGCTCTCTCCTGACAGATATTCTCAAGCAGCTTACTCTCATTTCTCTCAACACAGGTGAATCCACATTTCTTTCAGATGACACACACACTTTCTCGCACCTGGATCTCTTGTTCTATAATGCACAACTTGCCCACCATCTAGAGTGGTCCGTCCTCTCAGATACATACTCAAGCGACGATTTTCTGTGTGTACTTTGTCTGCTAACTCGTGTCCCATCTATGTGCAGAGCCAAATGGTATCTTTCTAAAGCTTACTGGAGGCCCTACTCTTCACTGGCAATCTTTGATGAACATCATTTCCACACCAGTGATGATCAGATAGAGTGCCTTATGAGTGTTATCCTTACCACTGCAGATTGTCCATCTCCTGAAACTCTTTCATACTGCGATGTGTCCCAATATCCTAGTGGAGTGAGGAATGCCACAACACTGTCTGCAGAGATGTGCTCTCCATGTCTTTGAACACAATCCTTTACAGAAGAACTGTATTCGTTATAAACAGTTGCACACAAGATGTCTGATTGCATTATCAGAGATGGCGAAAAACCTAATCGGATCTCTTACTATTTCTTTCAGCTGTTTAACTCCCTCTTCTGTTGTTTGGGGTAACCTATGTCGGATTTCTGGAAACAAGGTACATCTCCCAATTCCTGACATGACTGTAGTGAATGATGTTATTGTGGTCCCTGTCTATATTTCCAACACCTTGGCTCAATACTTTGCAGAGATCTCGAGTCCCACCCATTACCATCCACCCTTCCTACCTTAGAAACAAGTGAAGGAAGCTTGGGAGACATCTTTCCCCTCTCAGAATCATGAATGCTACAATGCCATTTTTACTATGTGGGAGCTCGAACATGCTGTTACCTCACCATGATCCTCTGCTCCACGACTGAATGATTGCACATTCAGATGTTGCAGCACCTATCTCTTGATGGCAAGCACTTTCTCCTTTGTATGTATAATCACATCTGGACAGCCGATGCGTTTCCTTGTTGTTGGTGTGAAGCCACTATAATCCCCATTCAAACAAGCCTGTCAAGGACAAATATCTTCTATCCAACTACCACCCAGTTTCCCTCACCAACTTTGTCAGCAACGTGATAGAACACATGATCAAGGGTCGGCTGGTATGGTGGCTTGAGTCTTGGAATTTGCTAACTAATGCTCAATGTGGATTTAGTAAGCACTGCTCTGCAGTTGATCACCTCATCGCTCTGTCAACCCACATTATGAGCAATTTTATGCTCCTTTTTTTTTTTTCTTTTATTTGGAGAAGGCAATACCTGCTGGAGGACAGGCATCCTCCATGAAATGCACATGTGGGGCTTCCCAGGCCGCTTACCCCTTATTATTTGGGAGTTTTTAAATGACCAGATTTTCAAGGTACATGTGTGTCCAGCTTTATCGAACACTTTTTTTCAGCAGAACTGGGTGCCTCAGGGCTCTGTGCTGAGCGTAGCCCTACATGTCACAGCAATTTATCCTATCATGGACTGTCTCCCACCAGGCATCTCGAGCTCTCTTTACATCGATGACTTTGCAATCTGCTGCAGCTCTCAACGGACCTGTTTAGTTGAGCGACGACTTCAGCAATGTCTCAACCGTCTTTACTCGTGCAGCGTCGACAATGGCTTACATTTTTCCACTGAAAGACTGTGTGAATTTCTGGCAGCATAACGAATTTCCTCCACTGTCCTCAAATCTCGGTCGTTTTGCTCTTCCATTTGTCGAAACCATCAACTTTTGGGGGCTCACGCTTGATAAGAAACTGTTTGTCCTCCCCTATATCGTATCTAGCAGCACACTGTACCCAATCTCTGAATATTTTAAGTGTTTTAAACGGTACTTCATGGGGCGTTGATCGGAAAATCCTCCTCCACTTATACCGACCCCTTGTCTGATCAAAAAATGGACTATGGGTGTCTTGCTTACTCACCTGCATGACCGTGTATTTTACGCCGTGTCAATACAATCCATCATTGAGGCACACATTAGCCACTGGAGCATTCTACACTAGCCCAGTTATGAGTCATAATACAGACGCTGTTGAACTACCGCTGTCATACCGGCGTTATGTTGTCTTGAACAGATACATGTGTTGACTGTGCTCTATACCTGACAATTCAACCTATGCAACTTTCTTGATAATTGTCTTGACCGCCAATATGGGAAGTGCAACTTCCTTTCTTGCCTCCCAAAATGCGCTTTCATATACTGCCTTGGAAGCGTATCCTTACGTTGCCTGCCATGTTCCCGATGGGTGATAGCCCTTCACCGCTTTGGCTTTGTGCATAGGTCTGCGCACATCTTGGATTTAGTTCACTTCCCAAGGACACTACTTTGGATTTGACCTATCGCTGTAAATTTCTCGAACTTTTCACACAACTTGGAAGACAGCATATTCGCCTACACTCATAGCTCGCTAAGACAGTCCGTGGTGTCAGATGCATTTGTGTCATTGGCAACAAACATTCTAGATACCGGCTCCTAGAACAGTACTCTATGTTGCGCACATCCCCCGCGTCACAGAACATCATTACGAATAGTTCCAGGGCTTAAAGTGTTAACACACTGATAACATCCTCCGTGTCACAGGACTGCACTACGAATAATTCCAAGGTTTTAAAGTATTAACACATTGATAACATAGCTGGTCATGATTGTGGCCGATATGAAAGGAAATGCTCGATTTTGAACTTAACAGTCGTTATCAGGGACTGAGCATTCCAGCAGTTGCAAGTGACTTGGAGTGTTATTCATTGAAGTGTGAGGGGACCACTTACTCTTCTTGGTCCAGTCTGACCCTGACAATATTTCACCCATACGGAGAGTCTTGTCAGGCTTCAGTTGCTGAAAAACTTAAGGTAAGCACTTAACAAAACGGACCTTCTCGCTACAAATCGCGGCTGTTTACTAAATCAAAAGAATATGTGCAATTATACAATCTCATTTAGGAATAAAAATAGTGATAGAATTTAGCTCATTAACAGGGCGATGACAGTAATGTGAATGAGATCACTTTAAAATAATTTATGAGGCACATTGAGTTATTTACTTATGTTCGCTGCATCTATCAGTGTATGGGATGGCGTATAAGGGGGATTGGATGAAAAAGGATGTTGAACGTGTCTACAGTATAATCACATGGCCATTTCACGAGTTATATAATTCAGTAAAATATGATACCGTAAAGGTTTTGGAGATAATGGCTTCATAAACTTGAAACCAGAGATATATGTTACAAGGATCACTGGAAACACTGAACAATTATTTCAAATTTGTTTCCCAAAAATCTAACTTCGCTTGTTTTTAAAGCACTCACCATAAATCTGAACAGGTAGCCGCATTCTTACTAATCTTTTTTTTGAGTCTTCTGCAATCTTTTTTTTTGAGTCTTCCGCCTTCTGACTAGTTTGATGCAGTCCGCTACGAACTCCTCTCCTGTGCCAACCTCTTCATCTCAGAGTAGCGCCTGCAACCGACGTCCTCAATTATTTGCTGGATGTATTTCAATATCTGTCTTCCTCTGCAGTTTTTTCCATCTACAGCTCCCTCTATTGCCATAGAAGTCATTCCCTGATGTCGTAACAGATGCTCATCATCCTGTCCCTTCTCCTTGTCAGTGTTTTCCACATATTCCTTTCCTTTCCTCTCCGATTCTGCGCAGAACCTCCTCATCCTGTACCTTATCAGTCCATCTAATTTTCAACATTCGTCTGTAGCAGTCACTTACGTTAGTAAAAACATCAGGAAATATTAGGGAAGTTGTTGGGGCACCGGTCATAAGCGGATACTCAAAACTATGCCTATTGCGGATTTCATTTGCTTTATGATTTGGTGCGGAAAAAGAAATTAACAAGGGACCAGACTTCGACTATAAGGTATAAGCGATATTGTCTAGAGTATAAAAATGCCTTTGTCTCGGCCGCAACGTGAATAGGTGGGTTCTATGTGTGGATATTAATACGCAGGGCTACAAATACTGTATTATTGAAGCGTGCGCTTGTGACCACGAGGTGATGCGCACCTCAAGATGCACCCTCGATTTTTTCTCATTATCTCTCACTTTAGATAATAATTGCGGGGAACGCATATGACTGCCGCATTTTCTCTGATATAGCTATGTCTCATTCAATTTTGGAATATTCATTTCGATCTGCAAGACTTAAACTTATCAAGTATCTGTCTACAGTTTCACGAATACCGAGTACTCATTTTATGGTTGATAGTATGGTTGGTGGAAGAACAATACTTTCGCAACGTTCTCTAGAGTGGTTAGATATTTCAATCTGAATGAGGGGCATTTAGCAAGTGAAGAGAGAAAATGATGTAGAGAAACAACTGTATTTTTCCAAAATGAGACTTTTACTATTTCTCAACATAATCTCCACCAATATCAATATGCTTGTCCCAACGGTGAACTAGCTTTTTGTATCTGATATGAAGAAGCCTGTCTTGTTGTTGAGCCACTTTCCCAAAACTTCTTAGACCTCCTCATCGTTTTTGAACTTTTTTCCACGTAATGGCCCCCTTGTGTGGACTGTTTCATCAAACCTTACAATCTTGTTTAGAAAAGGATCACCTTCCCTTTCATATTGTTTTCTAAAGTCTGTACACACTTCGAATCTTGTTTCCTTGTATTGTTGTATTAATTCTTTCGGGACCAATCTTGCACTAGTTTTGCTTACTTGAACTTGTTACTGGTAGCGTTAGGAAGTGTGCCAACACTTATCGCAAATGTTTTTGCTACATATTCAGCTGTAATGTCAGTCTTCACAAATGCGGGTTTCAAGTGAAGGAACTGACATGTCCAGGACGTTGCTCGTCAACCAGTGAGGTTCGATCGTCTTTGAACCGTTCTACAAGCTTAAAACATTTCCGCGCTTCATAAAACTATCATCATTCATTGAAATCATTCGAGAGAAGATTGTTGCCCATTTTTCACCTTCAGAAAGCAACAAGCGGGTCACTCCAGATTGTTCAGCTAATGTGGAAATTTAAAGCGGACGCACAATCGTTAGATGCAATATTGTAGTTATAAATGAAACAGTTTTTATCCGTTAGCTGTTCTTAGCCATCACAGTGACGCCAGCCTAAAGTCATGAAAGAACAAAACTCCTCATACAAACTGTTTCATATCTACATCAGTTTGTCTTTTATTTATTAAATGTCCCTAGCATTACGGTCGAATGAGCTGCATGGGCTTGTTAAAAGGGATATTTTACTTCAAAATCCTACGTTTGCATTATTCAAACACCTAATCCATTGATCTATGTTCCATCCTTTTAATAGGTGGGTCTGCAAAGTCACGGCCGGCAGGTGTGGCCGAGCGGTTCTAGGCGCTACAGTCTGGAACCGCGAGACCGCTACGGTCGCAGGTTCGAATCCTGCCTCGGGTAGGGATGTGTGTGATGTCCTTAGGTTAGTTAGGTTTAAGTAGTTCTAAGTTCTAGGGGACTGATGACCTTAGAAGTTAAGTCCCATAGTGCTCAGAGCCATTTGAACCATTGCAAAGTCACGTTTCTCATGCAGTTGGGAAAAACTACTTCATTTACAGTTTCTACCGTAGCTCTACAGCATACCACCCTAAGCATCCCACAGTACGCCGGCACGACTAAAAGGAGATCCCTTTCACGTGCACGTCGCATGACATAAAGACGCCGACACTGACCGTGAAGTTTGTGTAGTATTGTTATCTCCTGCGAGGTTTGCTATCGTGTCTTACTCTCCGCTACACTCGATAGACGATTGTCTGGTCATACATGTGGCTCTTGAAGCACGGAGAAGCGAGAGACATCAGAAAGCTATTAATGACATCTTTGAAACAGAATTACGCGGAACGCACGTTGCAGAGGACTTTGGAAGCTGTTGGACACTTACTTACAAAACTACTACCATAAGGAATGGTTACGTCGTGGTTCTTTCCCCTCTCTCAAAGAATCATTACAACGATGAGGCACGTTTAGAAATGAAACAGGTGAAAACTTAGCTTCTAGCCAGTAGTCGACGCAACAGCTGTGAATTCATGGCGGCGTGTCTAAATGAATATTTTTCGTGAACATCAACCGAAAAGGCTCCGATACGAGAAGTTCGATTAACACATTGCTAATACAGTTTTTTGTTGTCTCTGTCATCACTTCTTATTTCAAAATGGTTTCATCTACCTTCCAAAAAGACAATGGCCGCGTGGGGTAGCCGCGCGGTCTAGGGCGCCTTGTCACGGTCCGGGCGGCTCCCTCCGTCGGAGGTTCGAGTCCTCCCTCGTGTGTGTGTGTGTGTGTGTGTGTGTGTGTGTGTGTGTGTTGTCCTTAGTGTAAGTTAGCTTAAGTTAGATTAAGTAGTGTGTAGGCTTAGGGACCGATGACCTTAGCAGTTTGGTCCCATAAGATCTTACCACACATTTCCATTTTCCGAAAAGACAATAGATTTAAAGAAGCCTGATGGAGTAGATATAAAAGTAGTTTCATCATCACAGCATGCGACGGCATATCATCAGAATGTAGTTTTATCTGTTCCTCTCATCATCTAACTGTATCACATTGCAAAAAAGACCGTGAAACATGCAGACACCGACAAATCAGAAACAGCTGATAGATTTTGGAAATACTGTAGCTCCCGAGTAAAAAAGTTTCAGCACTAATTATTTGAACTATTATAATCAAAATTTGAAGAAGTCCATGTAACCACCGTACCACTGCTTCACATGCTCGGTCTGAACAACTGGTGCTGTGGAATTGAAACGGTGAAGTGTCATGCTATTTGTTGACATTTCTATGCAAAGAATCATTCGATATGAAAATCAAGTTTTTTTTGCAGTATCTGTAAACAGTCTCATTCTGGTCTGAAGTACCCGCACGAATCCTGCTTTCTCGGCTTTCACGTAAAATACACGACAGTAAGATTAATATCATGTGCTCGATTGTACTTGTTGATGGGCACAGCTTCCTTGTACTGCATGTAGCTTTAGTTACACAGCGACCGAGACTTTCAGATAGCTGTTGCATACGATTGAAGAGAGACTCGGGAAAGGGACTACACTGAAAAGAAGCTGTCCACTGAGAAAGTCAGCAGGCGGCTGTGCGCAGTAGAGAACAAAAGATCTCTCTCTCTCTCTCTCTCTCTCTCTCTCTCTCTTTCTCTGTGTGTGTGTGTGTGTGTGTGTGTGTGTTTGTGTGTGTACGTGTGTGTTTCATACCGACGTCAAGTCACGTGTGACAGTCTTACCGTTAAAAAAGAAAAAAGAAAAAGGCGTATTGCCGAAGTTTGGGTGCAGATTTTAACAAACACAGTAAACTTAAAGACAGAACGTATCTTCCTTTCGTAGCCACTAAATGGCAGAACATTCGCAGTGATATTTTCCTAGATTAGGCAACCGAAGCACGATGGACAGATTTCCCGAGTCGGTGCTACGAAATGAGAGCTGACTCAATGGCAACAGTGCAAGTGGTTTCTGTAAGACTCCTTCATTCATAACATATTTTCCTCTAAAATCTATTTCATTGAGCTTTACAGACATCTGTTGTATTTACATCATGGACTCCGTTCAAAGTTCCAGAACTCGGACAAAAAGTTAGAAGTGCTATTACTTATTATAAACCAGACAAATCAGCCACATCCGGAGGCATCAAAGGAATCTTGTGAACTAAAATATACTCGCAGATATAAATTGTTTCTACGCAATGTTCGCTTTCTTCCATCTAAGCATGGAAAGTTCAAAATGTTCAAATGTGTGTGAAATCTTACGGGACTCAACTGCTAAGGTTATCAGTCCCTAAGCTTACACACTACTTAAGTTAAATTATCCTAAGGACAAACACACACAACCATGCCCGAGGGAGGACTCGAACCTCCGCCGGGACCAGCCGCACAGCCCCTTAGACCGCTTTTTTTTTAAATCTCATTTTGTTCGAGAACAGTGTATTGACAGCCTGGCTAGATGTCAGAAAGATATGATCATATTCTCCCATGATTGTCCACGTCGGATATTTATATGGTATACTTGCAATAAGGTACAAATGTCATGGGATACCTCCTAATTCCATGTCGGACGTCCTTTTCCCCGGCGCAGTGCAGCATGGACTTAACAAGTCGTTGGAAATTTCCTGCAGAAGTATTGAGCCATGCCGTCTTTACAGCCGTCCATAATTGCCAAAGTGTTGCCGGTGCAGGATTTTGTGCGCTGTCTCGTGACTTTTTTCACTTCAGTATATGGGATTCATGTCGAGCGATTTGGGTGGCCAAATCATTCGCTCGAATTTTCCAGAAATTTTCTTCAAACCAGTTGCGAACAATTGTGGCCCGGTGACATTGCGCTCTGTCATTCATAAAAATTCCATCGTTGTTTGGAAACGTAGAGGCTATGAATGGCTGCAAGTGGTCTACAAGTAGCTGAACGTAACCTTTTGAAATCAATGATCCTCGCAAACACAGCCCACACCATTATGGAGCCATCACAAGTTTGCTCGGTGCCTTGTTGACAACTTGGGTCCATGGCTTCGTGATGTCTGTGCCACACTCGAATCCTCCCATCAGCTCTTACCAACTGAAATCGGGACACAATAGACCGGGCTACGGTTTTCCAGTCGTCTAGGGTCCAACCGATATGATCACGAGCCCAGGAGGGGCGCTACAGGCAATGCCGTACTGTTGGCCAAGGCACTCGCGTCGCTCGTCTACTGTTACAACACATTAACGTCAGATTTCGTAGCAGTGTCTTAACGGATACATTCGGCGTACGTCTCACACTGATGTCTGCGACTATTTCACGTAGTGTTGCTTGTCTGTTAACACTGACAACCCTACGCAAACGCCACTGCACTCGGTCGTTTTGTGAAGGCCGTCGGCCACTGCATTGTCCATGGGGAGAGGTAATGTCTGAAATTTAGGATTCTCGGCACTCTCGTGACACTATGGATCTCGAAATATTTAATTCCCTAACGATTTTCGAAATGGAATGTCTATTACGTCTATCTTCAACTACCATTCGGCGTTCAAAGTTGTTAATTCCTGTCGTGCCGGCGGTAATCACATCGGAAACCATTTCACACGAATCATCTGAGTACAAATGACATCTCTGCCAGTGCACTACGCTTTTATACCTTGTGTACGCGATACTATGACAATCTTTATATGTGCACATTGCTATTTCATGACTTTTGTCACCTCAGTATATGAACATTGCGCATTATCCAGGTATCTGTCGACCATACCGAGCTCCCACGAAAACATCGAGACCGTCTACTTGATGCTAACGAGGATGCCGAAATTGTATACGCACAGCACTGTGCGATCTTTGTGTAACATTTTTGGAAGTTGGACCGAAATAAATCTAAATTTCTAATGTCATTCTTTTTTAACAGATGTGCTTAAGTATGGTATGGTAAGAATGGTCTCTATGTTCGAAGACAGTGGAAGCAAGAGTGTGGAACACAACCAGTAACGCGGTATAATTTTTCACTATTATGATAAGTTATAAACTTCGGTAGTGTGGAGACGTAGATGTTCTGCGGATCTCGCACAATTTCGTTCTGCTTCCTTTCCAGTGATCTGAACATTTTGCACACTCGCTATCGAAATGTACCTTTGCAGTGTTAAAAGAAGAAGGTTCAGTGAAGTACACTGCCACCACACAATGCATGGGAAGCAAAGATGTAGTAGCAGTATTATTGTCAGTCTTAATTTTATTAGTTCATAGTCGGTGTTATTGACTTATATTGTCGCTACAGGCACTGTGTGCGTGAAACCTTGGTCAGACGTAATAGAGGGCATGGCGGCCACAGTCAGATCAGGATAAATAAACAAAATAAAAAATAAATTGAATGCGTGTTGTGTCATAGCCCGGCGGAAAGTTTAAGGACCTTTCGTTTTCGGTAAAGGCAACTGTAACTGGTGTTTCCTATCTTGATGAGGTAGAACTCTGGCTCATTCCACAATTGTTAGACGATGGACCACAGAACGTTATTTGGCAGCAGATGATGCACCGCCTCACTGCCGTAACTCAGTACGCGACTGGTTAAACGGCGTTGTACCCTACCGCTCGATTAGCCGCAAGAGGGTGGATGACAGAGCTTGTTTCGAATGGCCTCCACGTTCACCCAGCCTGACGCCATGCGGTTTTTATCCTTGAGGGTTGATAAAGGATCATGTGTATATGCCTCTGCCACCAGTTGATCTACACGACCTAAGGAATAGTATTGAAGCAGCTGTTGCAACAATTACTCTAGTCACACTGATCAAGGTTTTGGAGGAACTCTCTTATCGACTCGATGTGTGCCGTGTGAAGAATGGTTCAGATTGAACACTTGTGAGACAAACTTTTCGAGTTGCTCTTCCACTTGATGAATTATTTATACTTGTAAGTTGAATATAATAAATGCTACAAAGCCTTAAAACGCCGATATTCATTTTGAAACTCTCGGTTGTTTAGAGCACGGTGTAAAGCGGATTTGGATTTTCTACGCAAATTTTTGATTTGAGAGTATGTTTTTCTGGAAAAGAAAGCCAGGTTACTAAGAATTAAGACTTGGTTTAAACTGTCATCTCCGGCTCTGAGTGGACCAAGTACTGGTGGCAATAAACTGAATCACAACGTACATACGCACTCTACTGTACTACCTTCTATTCGTACATTATGGAATTGAGCAATTTTACTTACTATTTACAAGAGAAATTGTGCACATTCACATTACAATAAATTTGAGCTTACCACGATGACAATCATGCAGTATACTGGGTGGAACATAGTATGAGGGTGAAATTTACATTTTCTCTGAATTTAACAATGAAGACGTCTATATACGAAGAATGTCATTTTCAACATTTGGAGTAACTGCGCAAGCCGGCAGCTGCAAGTGTTCTCTATTTATGTCTGATTAAATTTGACGCTTCAATGTTATATTGCTTACTTTTAATGTAACGCGTGTGCATTTCTTGTTACCTTCAGTACGAGACGTTATGTTTGATCAACGAGCAAACAATAGAAAGTTTTGTCACAAACAACATCGTCTCTTATTCCGTGCAAACATTGTACGTTACTATTAATTTTATCTACTTACAATTTATTTCCATGAGTTCCAGCCAACATTTTAATACGGAAACAGTTAAAACGTCATTTAATTTGTACAAGGTATGCTACTACTACACAACGCACTGAGATTTTTTACACATGCTACCACATCTTTTATTAGGTTAGGGTATACAATCTTTGATCTGTGATGTATAGAATTAGCGCACTCATGGATCTGACAAACGCCGAGTTTTTTTAACTCACGATATTCTCTTCAACCACTTCATTTTTATGAAAGATATGAAATAGCTTGAAAGAAATGTAAGTGTTGCATTAAACATGAGAAATAGTACGAAAAATGAGATCAAGAATACAGAGAAGCTGTACACTTCTAGTAATGAAAGAAACGATTCAGCTGCAGTTAATGACTAACTACAAGAAAAGATTTTAAAAACACGTGAACAGCATACGTACATACCTCGAAAAGGGAGACGATGTGCCAGGGCACCGAAATACGGCACACAAAATACAGGGCATTTGAACGAAGAACTAAAAGGTGTAACTGAAGATTCCGCTACAATTTCCAATTCGTGTTATGTTGTCAGTCCCAATATTTTATCAGTATCATCAAGCAGTAAGGTGTTCTTTACTGGCTGACCTAGGTAATATAGCGTCAATTTGAAATATTTCGAGAAACCTAAAAATTCTGGCTTCGGACCGATGTGTGGTGCACAAAACGCAGCTACAATCTTCTGTTCAAAAATAAAAGAGTGTAGTGGCGCGTAAAAACTGTGGTATATAAGGTTATAATAGTTCAAAGAGGAAACACTTCGGTCTGTCAATGAAGGACCGTGTTTTTTGTTGCGTGAAAGTGTACATCATATCTTTTAGGACAATACACCATGTTCAACATTTTTGTGAGTAGGTTCCGTCCATGAAGTGGAGTGATACTGGAAGAGCTGAAAACACTAGTGTAGGATTGCAACAATCACTAGACCAGGAACGCTCTACAGCCACAAATACTTTTATGTGCAAGTAGAAGGGTACGAAATATGATGGATGAAGAGCGTATGTTCTAACAGTTTGTAATCCAAACTCCTCTGTTTTCAGAATGTTAAAACACTTCCATGGGTCGATACATTGTCTAGACGTAAAGGACTTTTTTTCTTTTGAAAACCTTGGCCTTCGTTGCAAACTTCTTCATCCAGCTGGCCAAGTTGACTTCGATAGCATCCACGAGCTGTTGTTTTACCCCTTGCAAAGAATTTAATGAAAAGAATCCATTTTGCGTACTGGAAACCATTGTTAGTAACGTTTTCAACAAATGAAATAGCTTCGTCCTCTTGGGTGCAAGTCACGGCTTCTTCGCTTTACTTGATTTTCTTGTCATTTTGTCATGAATTGATCCCTTTGGTTTAGGTAAATTGGTCACCTCTTGAAACGGATGGAACTGTTTCGTGCCCTAGCAGCAGTCACACGAACGTACCGGCTGCTCACTACAAAGTTCTTCAAATTGCACCTGACGACTACACGCACACACGTATTTCAACGATAAATACTATAGAAAGCGGGGAAAAAATTCAGATTGTGTCTTGTAAAATTGACCGTTGCAAACTTGAAGCCTCACTAGCAAAATAAATTCAAAAATGCCTGTGTCAAGTCTGGCAGCGATTATCGGCTGTGGATTTAGTCACACCTGTTTCCTTGTACAATAGCAATTGCATGCGTGTAGTACAGATAGGCGCTCAAAAAACGATCGTTACTCTTGTGTTTACTACGATACGGGTTATCAGCTTGCCACTCGCGGTTCCCGTGGACACAGTCGTGACGATAGTTCAACTCCCTGCCAAGGCCTCTGGGAATGGGAATATTCCAAGCTGACGTGCGTGGTTAAGTGGATGCCGCATCTAATGTTGCTAGCTGACATTGGGGGTACAGTGCTGTGACGGTTTGTTTTCAGTTACCTACTCCTGCATCACATACGAAAAATCAGCTAATGGTTGCTGAATTAATTTCACAGTTTTCAACCTTGTCGTTGAAGGGGCAACATTATTTAAATCGTATACCGTGCATAAGGTCATGTCCGGTTTCCCCAGCACCAAGATGAAAACTGTACTTAAGTCTTAGACGATCTCTGCTGGGAAGCAGGCAGAACTAAGGAGGATAATATGTGAGCGCACAGCACAACACCAATGTTCAAGGACAAATACCAGTGACGAAAAAGGACTTCCAAAGTGGCTGATATGCATTGAATGATTAATCAGATAGGATTAACAGCACTCTGGTCATTCGCTGATGATTCTGTTTCCTACAGGAATGTTATGTCGGGCGATCGAAAGGAAATGTCGAAGCAGTTTGACTAAATTTCCATTTGGCGAAATGAATGAGAGGTACAAATGGTGATGGAAAAAATACTTTCAGAACCAGCTACATACCGATGGAAAACAGCCACAAAAGTGTTGTAATACCTGAAGCATATCATACAAATGCGAAAGAGCACATTTTTCGACTGAAAATAAATACAATTGAAATCACTGTACTCTAGGTCATCTATCTTCTGTTTGCAGCGAACCCTATATTTCCGCATTCGTAGATACCATATACTTAAACCGTATTCCTACCATGCAGCTGAATGCAAGATCCGTACTAAAAGTACAGTCCACGGTATGTGGTAGAGGGTACTTTTGGCACCACTAGAATTTCTCCTTTTCTCTTCAATTCACTAAATTTGCTAGGGAAGGAAGATCATCAGTAGGCCTTCGTATAAGTTCGAATTTATCTGCTTTTTACACTCATATTTCTTTCACTAGATGTATGTGGGAGGATGTAATATGTTTCATGACTCTTCTTGGGTCGTATCATTTTGGAATAGGTACGGATTGAATAAAAAATCAGTCGTGTGAAACTCTTTACTTTATTCGTACGCGACAACTTACAACTGGTAGATACAGGTGAACACGTTTGACTGTATACCACATCATTGACTAATAAGCAACTTATAGATACACGAAGTGTTTTTACAGATATGTTATTGACTCGATGAATATTTGACTAAAAGAACTCATTACGTTACAGTGGTTGCCGAATGTGCAACAGAAACTATAGTAACAGCGAGTGTGCCCCGAGGAAGCATGGGTAATACATATAATGGTCTCATTATACATAAATGGTTTGTTAGGCGTTGTCTACAGGAAAGTAATGTTGGGGGATAGAAAATGAGTGGAGAAATACTTGGACAAAAATGAATGATAGCTCTCTTTAAATGTGGATAAATAAAAGATAATAACAAAGAGAACGGCCGCGCGGGATTAGCCGTGCGGTCTAAGGCGCTGCAGTCATGGACTGAGCGGCTGGTCCCAGTGGAGGTTCGAGTCCTCCCTCGGGCATGGGTGTGTGTGTTTGTCCTTAGGATAATTTAAGTTAAGTAGTGTGTAAGCTTAGGGACTGATGACCTTAGCAGTTAAGTCCCATAAGATTTCACACACATTTGAACATTTTTGAACAAAGAGAACGAAACCGATAGTATCAGATGCAAGATTTGTAGTGAATGTCTGGAACATATCATATCATTTACATATTTAAAACTAATACTAAGAAACAATATGAAACAGGGACAAATCTTCAAAATCATTTGAAGAGACAGGAAAGTGCAATGTTCTTCAATATCGTATCCAGTAAACTTGTGTGTCCAATTCTAGAAAACTGTTCCAGTGTTTGAAGTCCTTATCAAGTATGCAAGACAAGTCGTCGAAGGAATTCAGAGTCGCGCTGGTAAGATCGTAACAGGTAAAATAGCCCTTACAAAAATATTGAGAGCATGGATAACTGAGATTGGAACCATTGGAAGAAAGTTGAGGTAGTTCCCCATGAAGCTCTCTTGAATAAATTTAGAACATATGTACTAGATGAAGACTGTGTGAGTAGTCTACTGTTGCCATCAATACCTCGCATAGGGATCGTGGGAATGAATACAGAGGCTTGTATACTTAAAAGCCAAAACATTATGACCACTCCCCTGCGAGATTTAATGCAGCCTAGTGGTGCTGTGGGCGCGTGATACGGCAAAGAAAGTATATTAGTGGAGCAGAGTTGGATGGTGAATCATTCTTGTGAGGAAACAGATTGTTCTGGTCTGGCGTCTGCAAATGAGGACCTTGCAAATGGAGATTCTGGTCAGCTGTTCGCATGGTTCAAGTACGTTCACATTCCATGTAGGAGACAGAGTGATGGGGTCCACGTCTCGTAACAGAATGATGGAGGTTGGAGGTTCAAATGGTTCAAACGGCTCTGAGCACTATGGGACTTAACATCTGAGGTCATCAGTCCTCTAGAATTTAGAACTACTTAAACCTAACTACCCTAAGGACATCACACACATCCATGCCCGAGGCAGGATTCGAACCTGCGACCTTAGCAGTCGCGCGGTTCCGGGAGGTTGGAGGCTTGTCTGCTTTCTAGAGCAGAATAGGTTGCGATCTTTGACAGATTTGACCACACAGTGCAATGCTGGTGCAGGTACAAGTCTTTTAGAGCCGATCGTTCAGTGCACATTGGTCAACATGGGTATCTGTAACAGACAAACCCCTATGTGTACCGATTTTAACCAACGACATCGTCAGTTACGATTGTAAGGGGTACAGGAACATTGGGACTGCACTGTGGATCAATGGGAACATGTCGCCTGCATGGAGGAATCACGTTTCTCCTTACACAAGGTCGATGGTCATCTCTGGACAAGCCATCGTTCTGCCAAACACTATCACGATTGGTACACATAGTCGTTACTTTGGACAGTTGACTTCACAGTTCTGACGCGTACAGGCTGTTGGTTGTCATATCTCCAATATCTCCGTGACGTTTCCTTCCAACAAAATAGCACAACACCACATGTTGCTCATGCTGCCTAATCTATCGCAATACACTGGATATTAGACTGTTGCCTCTTCCAGCACATTCGCCATGTCTGTCACCCACTGAAAGAAAACATCTGGTATTGGTTGCCAAGAGAGCGCTATTACTGCACTCGCCAGCCACAGCAATTGAACTCTATACCAGAGTTGAAGGAGCCTAGGATATCGTACCTGGACTGTCATCCAGGCTCGATTCGACCCAGCCATGTTAGAACCATTTTTGTTAATTTGGCACGTCTATTTACTATGTTTTGCCATCTGTACATCCCAAATCACCTACAAATTTAATCGTGTATTCTTTCTATTGTAATGTACACATACAATAAACAAACTTTTGTTACTTGCTATCCTCCCTGGTGTTGCTATTTTAATAACCAGTACAAATTCCAATTGAAATTTTAAGACTTCGCTACTGTTTACTTCTGGTTTCAGCCAGCTTACTGTTCCAAATAATTAATATGCGGACTCTCTGGCACCGCACCACTGACGTTCTTGTTTTTAACATTTTGTCTTTCTGATGTGTAACGACGAATGTTCTCCTCTCTGATGTGGGTGGTCCACGTCTCTCTATGAATACTCCGTTTCGCTGCGTGTGGCAGGACTTCTTCTCGTCCTGTGCCATGGTAGAGGACCAACACGTCGATTTTTGCTCCAGGCTGGTGTACATTGATGTTCTATGGCTCTGATCGTTCTTGGTGAGCTCCTGAAGTATTGTCTTGATGTCCTCTCATACCAGCAGCTTCTGAATTGCTCAGCAGGTGTGGCCAACTTGGTGAGTTCATTCTCTGCCTAGGGCACGCACTTGGGGGTAGCTAGGCTACGCAGTCTTCTGTTAGAAGAGGGAGGTCTCTCGCAAAGGAGCGGTAACTCACTTATCCATTGAAGACCCCCAGTCGAAAGTGTTGTCACAGGTGTAGGGCTAAGCAGAGGGCACAGTTCTGAAGCCTCTGTAGACGACCAATACGTGTGCGTGTGCGCGTGCGTATGCGTCTGCGTTGTGCATTTCAACTATTTAAAGCACAAGCTTCATGTAGGTAGCGAAGCTCTGCTGTGGGAGAGGCGTGGTCTGACAATTTAGGGACAAGTATGGAAACCATATCCTTCCTGAGACTGTGTGGAGGAGGTTCTCAGTATGTTGATTCCAGGTTAAGCTGCGATCAGTGATAATGCCCAGGTATTGACTGAGATGCCCCAAGGTTTTCCATTCTCTGGATGGTAGCCAGTGGTAGTGCTGCTGCATTGGCCATCAAGCAACCACAGTGGAGTATGTCTTTTTGCTGTTGGATTTCAGATGCCATCTGGTGGGCCACCTCAACGAATCCTCGACAGCTTATTGCAGTTAGTGCTATGGATGGACGGCACTCACGCTACAACTTTAGTGTGCTGTGTTGTCGGCATGTGGGGCCATCTGGACTTAGGAGCCGTCCTGGTAGTGTCTGCTGTGTATGATGTGTACAGAAGTTTTCAAGGATGGGTCCCTGTGATAGGTCGGCACACATGCGCTGTTCCGAAGACTTCCCTTCTGATCCAGCGATGTATGACTGGAGGAGGAATATACGTAGAAAGAGGACTCCCTTCTCGAGAAGCTTGTACTGAAGCTGCTTGTGCCAAAATAAGTCCAATACTCTTGACACGTGTGGGAGTATGGCTCTAAAATACTCCAGCATTCAGTTGCATCCAGTGCCTCGAAATTGGAGCAGTTATCCATTGTCATGTGGTGATGTTGGAAGTGAACTGTTCCCTTGGGAGCAGCATTTTGTCTCAACAGCTTGTAGACGACGGCGTAAGTAATGCCATCTGAAGACCTCCACCTCCTTCCAGTCTTCTGGTTAGGTACCTGAGTGAAGGACCTGATTAAACATTGCTGCAATATGATCAATGGTGGCAAGTGGCGTAGAAGGGCATTCCTTCGTGGTTTTCTAACGTTGGGCCATCAGAGGTGTTGCGCAACCTCATCTGCGCTAATCCCGTCAACGGTGTCCTCTTCAACATAGGGGTGTGCTGCCAAGAAGGCAAGAAGCCTGTTTAAGACGAGTGCAGTGTAGTCTTGATCCATAGGCTCTTCAAAAGGCATAAAATTTGCCTCAAAAATTTCTACCACTGCATTTGATTATGCAACAGGCTCGCTGACGACTTGCTGACAATCCTGTACCTGTGTCAAAGGAAGGTCTTTGAGGCCTTCCAAGCGGAGTCATCGTCCTACCTTAAGGTTGCCATTGGTGTTCAATGACTACGACCTGGATTTCCTGACAATTGCTTCAGCAGCTGCTTAGTTTGCGACTGACAAGTTAACTTGTCACTGACAAAATACTGTTCTTCTGTTATGGCTTCCAGTGACTGTAGAGGCAACAGTCTTGATTGGTCTGTTGGAACTCACGTGGGAGGTGGAGCTGCAAGTCGCGTAGCTTCGGAGAGTTGCTCGACAAAATGTCGGGAGCTTATGTCTCTGCCGACTTCTTCCGTTGAGAGGCAGTGACCATAGCGATCTCCGTCTGTGTTCTGTACTGGTCCCAGCTGGTGCGCTGTGAGACGAAGTGTCGTCGTTGGGGTAGCGTCCCGTCAACATAAAGGTAAAAAATAACGAATATATAGTCCGAGGATAGAGGGTTGCAGGTAGTCGCTCCGTTAAGACGCTTCACAAGCGCTACGTGAAGTGCGTCTGGGTGACGGCCTGCTTTTGGGTATCATGTTGGCGACAGCAATATCCGCACCAGTCGTCTCTGTTGCACGGAGAAGCCGCGACTCACTGTTGTTGATGAGCCGCGAGTGTCACGTTGCATACTTCGTGATGAAGTCACTCTCGACGAAGACATTGCCTTTGGGAGAGAGAAGAGCTTTCAGCGCGAGCCACTTCGAGATCTGCTCTGCGTGGTCTATTGCTGCAACAAATTTGATGCGTCCAGCTAACGTCTCTACGGCGACGGCGGTTGCTTACATTGCCTAGAATGGCGCTGGTTATGCTACATGGTGTTGTTCAAATATGTGTGAATTCCTAAGGCACCAAACTGCTTAGGTCATCGGTCCCTAAACTTACACACAATACTTAAACTGTTGCTAAGAAGAAAAAAAAAAAAACACACACACACACACACACACACACACACACACACACACACACACACACACACACACATATGCCCGAGGGAGGACTCGAACCTCCGGCAGGAGGGGCCGCGCAGTCCGTGACATGATGCCTCAAACCGCGCGGCCACTCCACGCGGCGATGGTGTTATGTACTGCTACATTTACCCACCTCTGTGCTGTTTCGAATTTGGAACGAAAAGTCGTCCACAGGCCCAAAGACGAGGCGCTTCCTCCTAGCACAGATGCTGTCTCGGTAGTACTTCATATCTGTTGCTAAAGCATAAGAGGGCTGCCGTATAGCCTGTTACTTCTTCTGCCTAGACACCTAAGAACCTAAAACTCTCCACTCATCACCATCATCATGCATACACATTCTACGATATATATAATCTCAGAAGGCGCAGCGCCATCAGCATTTCCAGGGAACACTGGATTCACCAGAAGTATTTTTACTCAACAGGCGCATGAACAAGACGACCCTCTAGTCCAGGAAAGTAGCATGAAGCCTTCCGATCATGGCTAATATAGCTTCTTATTGTTTCTGGACAGCGGTAAATTTGTACTATAGCCATAAACAAGCGTGCATCCATGAGTCTCTCCTACTATGGTTCAAATGGCTCGGAGCACTATGGGACTCAACTGCTGAGGCCATTAGTCCCCTAGAACTTAGAACTAGTTAAACCTAACTAACCTAAGGACATCACACACATCCATGCCCGAGGCAGGATTCGAACCTGCGACCGTGGCGGTCTCGCGGTTCCAGACTGCAGCGCCAGAACCACGCGGCCACTTCGGCCGGCTCTCTCTCCTACTATGAAGAACTATATAACAACTCAGACATCGTAAAACTGAAAACTATGGGGATTCAACTATAACAAGAGATCGGAATGCACTATATGGGACTGCAGATGATGGAAAACTATGTTGTTATTATTACGATCTGCAATGAACGAAAACAAGGAAATAAAGACTTGGCCAGGTATCTCAGACTATATTCGTCAGAGATTCTCTTCCTTTATACTCGTGAAATATTTTCACAATGCAGGATTTTAGCAATAGTCGGCAGAATAATCTTCAAACCAATTCTCGTAGTGTGGCAACTTTTCTTTACCCGCGTGACTGGTCAAGGTGACGCAATAGTTACGGCACTGCACTCAGTGTGAAGGAGGAAGGTCCAAATCCGCATACGTTCATAAAGATATAGGTTTTCCATCGCTTCCTTAAATTTCTTAAGAAAAATTCCGGGTAAGTTATTATAAACAGACACAGCTGATTTCCTTCCTCGTGTTGTTCTTCCCTACCGTATTCTATGTCCGTAATGACCGTCTTGTCGACAGAATCTTCCTTTCTTTCAAACGCGCATTTCGCCAGTTATTGGAGTTTCTGTTTTTGAAGTTTCTTGGTAGCCTTCTCATAAAAAAAGACAGTGTATGGTATCATTCCACTCGTCCGTACTAACGCGAATCTCACCGTATGTCGGAAATTTCCAGTACCATACGGCCATGTGACACGTGACCGAACTCTCGTAAACCAGGCCGGGGAACGAGAGCACTCAAACAGCGAAGCAAATACAGCCTACAGCAATCAGGCAAAGCAAACAGACTGCGATCGATTGTCGTTTGGAGTTCTAACACGAACAACGTTTATGTTCCCTCCGCTTTTAAGATTTAAAGGGAGAGATGATTTTACTGCGAAAATGGAGAATTAGCACATTGTTATGTCAGTTCGTGTAACAGGTCATACTAAAAATAGTGTTACACTTACGTAAGCATCTACACGAGCAACCTTAGGCGGTTGTTAAACTGTGTAATAAGAGTTGAGACTGTCCTTCACTACATGCGTTGTATTTCGTCCAGATATCAAATTGTAAGACGCTGAGATGTAATGAAAATATGGTAAGATGGACAATGTGTAGTGTGTGTAATAAGAGTTGAGACTGTCCTTCACTCCATGCGTTGTATTTCGTCCAGATATCAAATTGTAAGACGCTGAGATGTAATGAAAATATGGTAAGATGGACAATCGAAATGAGTAACAGATTGAAGAATACAAAATAGAAATATGTCGGGTAGACAATAGATATCATCAGTTGCGATGACATATGGAGCAAGTAACAAATCACAGAAAAATTGCAAAAGCGTTACTAGATTCCTGTAAATGTTTGTGCAGTTAAAGAGGTTATTGTGACACACGGACAGTTATCCATGCAAATAGTAAAGTAGTATAGTGCTATAAGAGGTATGCCGATGACGCCATAATTTTATTTCATGGGAATGGGGAAGACATGAAGCAGGTGGCTACGAAAATGTGTACCGTGCACTCTAAAAGACAGTTTAATTTAGAAACAGAACGATAATATCATCACTTATCTTGACTTAACCATTTCAAAAGCGAATGGGAGACAAGTTCAGCATCTTCAGAAAACCGATATTCACGGAACTGTAATCCATGCAAAATCGTACCATCCTAAGTGGTATAAGGAGGCCTATTTTCACTCTAAGTTGTTTAGAATGATACGACTGTCTTTGGCACAGGACGAGTTAGATAAGGAGCTCGAGATACTGGAGCAGACTGTGGAAAAAAGGGATACGACAGTTCTATGGTTACACGCACATACAGTAAATTAAAGCGCAATCAGCACGAACTTAAACCAAGTAAGATGTGTAATTTTGTCAAAATGTATCGTGGCGCAACTTCTGATAAAATCGAAGGGCACCTACATAAATTTGACGTATAAGTTGCCTACAGTTTGGATAACGATCCATCAACCACACCACACCGCATCACTGACACTACCGCGACGTGGTACCTTCTCGTCAACAGCAGATATACTACAAGACAGAAACTGCACTGCATCGCGCTGGTGGACTCACCCCTGTGCTCAAGTGCAATGTCGAAGATACATATTTACTCCGTTTTGAGTGTGGCACAGCAACAGCTGTCTGGATCTTTGTACAGAAGATCGTGGCTTTCGACCACAGAGTAGCCCCACATCACGTCTCTCCCTCCATGCTGACATACCCTTACACGACCTACTTTCCGTCATCTAAGTGGCACGCCATCATCCGAATCAAATGGTTCAAATGGCTCTGAGCACTATGGGACTTAACAGCTGTGGTCATCAGTCCGCTAGAACTTAGAACTACTTAAACCTAACTAACCTAAGGACATCACACGTATCCATGCCCGAGGCAGGATTCGAACCTGCGACCGTAGCAGTCGCGCGGTTCCGGACTGCGCGCCTAGAACAGCGAGACCACCGCGGCCGGCTCATCCGAATCAGCGGCATGGATATCAACTATCTCTTATGTTACGACATCGTCGAACTGGCAGACTTCTGGACATGTCTCCAAGCACAACACCACTCTCTGCGCCGACATCGACACTATCGGGCCACTTTCGCGAACTAACCAGCGAATTGGTTCAATTGGCTCTAAGCACTATGGGACTTAACAACTGGGGGTGACGTGCTTCGAAGGGGTTTCGGGGTGGGCGTGGTCGGAGAAGGCGGTAGATGTCGTGGGTGGTCATCTTCCTGGACCTGAGGAGCTCGGAGCATATGTAGCTGTATTCCAAAAAGAACCAACTGATGTGTGATATCGGAGGTGGGATATGTGCCAAAGACGTTGGCAGGCGTCTCGATACGGGTGCGAAACCGGTGGTCAATATTCTAGTGAAACTAGTCTATTATTTTAGCTTTTCCATAACTGGAGCATAATATCGGTGTAAATTGCTGTGGTCCTAGCTCTCACGTTAACCAGACGGGCCAACATCCCGCTTCGGTAAGGTGAGGGAACCATACCGGATTTTCAAGGCGTGTCCGGAACATATAAAAACCTGAAAGCCAGCTAGAGTCTGGCCGCCGTTATCGCACTGATGGGCATAATCTGCGCGATTTGCGGTATCTGGGCTGCCAGATAGGTACTGACGAAGGTGACTCTCTGGCATATATTCAGCGGGCACAGTGGTGATTCTGTACGTTTGCCTGAATGCGTTGCAACAGCGCCCGAAAACTGATCGCGGAGGTGCGGCGAATGACTCGCATATACATCAATCCGAGACTGCGAAGGGTGTCCACCGTTTCATAGCGCATGATTTTGCGACGTTCATAGCGCTCCCTGCCCCTGCACTGCAACGGGTAATCCACTGCATCGTAGCTTGTAGGTCGGCCGCTGAAGTACGATGAGGTCCAAGTCTTCCGCGTCGGCTCGGCAGCGGAACACGGGGTCCCGGAGTGGAATACCCGTCAAGCGTCGCCGTAACCCGCACATGAGTGGTTCCATCGCAATGGCATAAACACGGTCGACGGTGGGCAGCCCTGCCCTACTGAGCGTTCGATCCGCTTAGGTTCTGTCAGTCTGCCATTGTTGAGAAGCCTGGACGTTGCCTCTTGAAGGAGCCACATAATGACCTGCGTGATCCAGTCCATCACTGCGTTGAGGAATGCATGATTGGCACGGTCAAACGCTAGGTTGAAGTCGATGAAGATTTAAACGCCTGGCAGTTGCGAGTGTGTTCCCACAACGATCTGCGAGGGCAGTCTGGATGTTATCATCGCTGCCTAAGGGTGTTTGTTCCTGGGAAACAATTTCTTGTAATGAAGCGGCTGGCGGAGTGGCTCTTGATGTGTGTATGCCCTGGGCAGTCACCGTGTACAAATCTCCAAGTGTCGATGGATAAATACAATACTGAAGTGCCTGCAAGTGAGTTTCAAATAAAATGAGATATTAAAAGTATTAGGAGAGTTTTGCTACATGGGTAGTGAAATAGCTGACGATGGACAAAGCAAAGAGGATATAAAATGGAGGCTGCTAATTTCTGAAAAAGAGAGATTTGTTAACTTTTGATATAAATTTAAGCGTTAGGAAGTCTTTCCTGAAGATATTTGTCTGGAATAAAGTCTTCTATGGAAGTGAAACATGGACAATAAGAAGTTCAGACAAGAAGAGAAAAGAAGCTTTTGAACTGCAGTGCTCTAGAGGAATGCTGGAGATTAGACGGGTAAATAGGTGTAACTTACGAGGAGATACTGAATCGAATTCGAGAGACAAGAAAAATTAATGGGATAAAGTGTCTAAAAGAAGGCATCGGTTGATAGGACACATTCTGAGGCGTCAAGTAATTGTTAATTTGATATTGCATGGAAGTGAGGGGGGGGGTAAAAATTGCAGAGGGAGAATAAGGCTTGAATATAGGTTCAAATGCATATAGGACGCGGTAGGTACGCAAAGACGAAGAGGTCTGCACAGGATAGATTAGCATGGAGATCTGTAACTGTAATTAAAATGAAATTAAGTGGATGGGACATGAAGCTAAGCGAATGGATGGTAGATGGGCCAAGTAAAGTATTTATCGGATTTAAAAACTTAAAACGACGACCTAGTGGGAGGCTGGTGGATGGCATTATAAAACAAGTGGGAGCAACCTACATACGTTTAATCAGTGTCCCTAATGCGTAGAAACGTCGAGACGAGAAATTATCCGGAAGTGGATGTCAAATGGTTGGTGATCTACATCTACATCTACATTTATACTCCGCAAGCCACCCAACGGTGTGTGGCGGAGGGCACTTTACGTGCCACTGTCATTACCTCCCTTTCCTGTTCCAGTCGCGTATGGTTCGCGGGAAGAACGACTGTCTGAAAGCCTCCGTGCGCGTTCTAATCTCTCTAATTTTACATTCGTGATCTCCTCGGGAGGTATAAGTAGGGGGAAGCAATATATTCGATACCTCATCCAGAAACGCACCCTCTCGAAACCTGGCGAGCAATCTACACCGCGATGCAGAGCGCCTCTCTTGCAGAGTCTGCCACTTGAGTTTATTAAACATCTCCGTAACGCTATCACGGTTACCAAATAACCCTGTGACGAAACGCGCCGCTCTTCTTTGGATCTTCTCCTCTGTCAACCCGACCTAGTACGGATCCCACACTGATGAGCAATACTCAAGTATAGGTCGAACGAGTGTTTTGTAAGCCACCTCCTTTGTTGATGGACTACATTTTCTAAGCACTCTCCCAATGAATCTCAACCTGGTACCCGCCTTACCAACAATTAATTTTATATGATCATTCCACTTCCAATCGTTCCGCACGCATACTCCCAGATATTTTACAGAAGTAACTGCTACCAGTGTTTGTTCCGCTATCATATAATCATACAATAAAGGATCCTTCTTTCTATGTATTCGCAATACATTACATTTGTCTATGTTAAGGGACAGTTGCCACTCCCTGCACCAAGTGCCTATCCGCTGCAGATCTTCCTGCATTTCGCTACAATTTTCTAATGCTGCAACTTCTCTGTATACTACAGCATCATCCGCGAAAAGCCGCATGGAACTTCCGACACTATCTACTAGGTCATTTATATATATTGTGAAAAGCAATGGTCCCATAACACTCCCCTGTGGCACGCCAGAGGTTACTTTAACGTCTGTAGACGTCTCTCCATTGATAACAACATGCTGTGTTCTGATGATGGTGATCATGTGACGAGACAGCGTGTGGATGCTGCTATTGGCGATAGAAGACTATAAGGGTGTGGTTCCCTGGCCACAAGGCTGGGAGTGGATTGTTTGTGCTACCAGGATGCCGCAAGAGTCAGTTGGGAAGCCAGACGTGAAAGTGCCTCTTGTGGCTTCTACGTAAATATCGCGGCCCCATTCCAACTGGGAGCTGATAGCGCCCATGTTTTCACTTCGACAGCTCAACATCCTCTGAGATAGCGCTCGATTTGGCCTGCAGTACTAATGGGTTGGCTAGGAAGTAGTTTGTTGAATTATTCACTGCAGGTTTGAATATACATATTCTGCTTCCTTCCGTCCAGTTTCTCCCCCCACCCTCACTCCTTATTCCTCGTTGTGAGGAAAGCGAAGGAAAAAAGAAAGGTGTTGAAGAGTGGAAGTGCGACGTAACTGCAACGCTTGGAATAAAAGAAATGTTGTTCCAAAAAGAGAATAAACGGAAAGTTAATTGCCTTTTCGTAACGTTAATGGCAGCTGTAAATAAAATTCTTGTAATTTGGCGTGTGTAACTCAGTATCTTCAGAATAATAATAATTAACGTCGTTAACGTATATTGCTCTTCATGCTGTTGAGGCTTTGCTGCAGATGCTGATTCCTGGATTTTTTTTTTTTTTTTAAATGAAAACGTGCCGTGAACTGCATGGTTCTATACTCGTGTAAAGGCAGTTTTTGTTTCAGGTGTGCTATTTATTATGTCACAGAGCCCTCGTCGAAATCTTACATCGTGCTGCCCACCCTTACTCCCCCTCTTACACGCTTCGTGTATCTTTTATAACATTCAATACATTGTTACACACAGAAAATTCGTCAATTACAATTACAATGGTTATCAGCAGTTACAAAAAAATATCATCCGGAAGTTAAAAATGAAATGGATAGAATGTGATATCGAAATGCTTTGAATAAACAACGCTGGCTATGGTTTTGTTAATTACACAGAAGCTACTCATTAATTCGAAATGCCCTTCGTTTATTACTAATGTTGTTGGTCTCACTTTTGGATACCTGCTTATTGACGATGTAAACAAAACGATTATTTCGACTATTGTAGCATTTATTGAAATTCTGTTCACAACAAACAAACGTCTTTCGCGGAAGTGAAAGGAATGTTAGACTGTTATAGGGATAGTGGGTTCAGCAGGTATCCAAAAGTGAGACCAACAACATTTAGCAATAAACGAAGGGCATTTCTAATTAACTACAAGAAAATGTACCTATAACTGCCCATGTAAAAGCGTAGGGATCCTGTTACATTTTAGGGAGGCCCATATCATTAACGTCGATATACAGCAGGATTTTGGAACATACATTGCGCTCGAACGTTGTGAATCTCATCGAAGAGAACGGTCTATTGACACACAATCAATACGGATTTAGAAAACATCGCGCTTGTGACACAGAACTAGCTCTTTACTTAAACGAAGTGTTGAGTGCTACCGACAAGGGATTTCAATTCCGTATTTCTAGATTTCCAGAACGCCTCTGACACCGTACTTCATAAGCGGCTTGTAATCGAATTGCGTGCTTATGAGTTATCGTCTCAGTTATGAGACTGAATTGGTGACATCCTGTTAGAGACGTCACAGTTTGTAGTAATTTACGGAAAATCATCGAGTAAAACATAAGTCATTTCTGGCGTACCCCTACGTGGTATTATAGTTATACGCCTCTGCTGTTTCTTATCTTGATAAACAATTTAGGAGACAATCTGAGCAGCCGTCGTAGATTGTTAGCAGATGATGCTGTCGTTATATCATTTAGTAAAGTCATTAGAAGATAAAAACCTATTGCAAAACGATTTAGATAAGATAACCGTATGGTGCGAAAATTGTCAGTTGACCCTAAATTGTGAAGAGTGTGAGGTCATTCACATGAATGGTAAAAGGAATCAGTTAAACGTGAGTTACAGGATAAATCAATCAAATCTAAAGGCCGTAAATTCAACTAAATGGCCAGGAATTACAATTAAGAACAACTTAAATTGGAAAGAACACGTAGTGGGGAAGGAGAACCAAAGATTGAGTTTATTGGCAAAACACTTAGAAGATGCAACAAATCTGCTAAAGAACTGCCGAACTACGCTTGTCCGTCCTCATTCGGAGTACTGTTGCGCGGTGTGGGCTCCTTACCAGAGAGAATTAGCGGAGGACATTTAGGACGTTCAAAGAAGGGCAGGACTTTTAGTTTTACTGAGAAATTGGGGATAGAGTGTCACGAACATGATACAGGATTTGCGGTGGAAATAATTAAAACACAAACGTGATGCGACGGGATCTTCTTACGAAATTTCAATCACCAACTCTCTCCTCCGAATGCGAAAATATTTTATTGACGTCGACCTTCATAGAGAGAAATTATCATCATAATAAAATAAGGGAAATATCGAGCTCGCACGGAAAGATGTAGGTGTTCTTTTTTGTGCGCGCTGTTCGAGAGTGAAATAATATAGAATTAGTGTGAAGGTGGTTTGCTGAACCCTCTGCCAGGCATTTAAGTGTGACTTGCGGAGTAGCCATGATATCTTCAGCTGATATCAAGTTTTGTATGTTCTGGACAGAAGTAGAAGCAAATGTAAATTTGAAGAAATATTACGATATACGGCAGATTTTTCCAAATATTCAACACAGCAGTGTGCTGTGAGCTAAAGATAGCGATACGCCCAGATCTGGTTGTTCAGTCGTTAATGAGTCAAGTGTTGTAGATGATTCTGTCGATAAGACTGTTTCAGTATAGTGTGGGTCACGAAAGTAGCATAACCCACAGAAGCACAAAAGACTATTCGCACCTATGCTTGTGTTTTGCACGGACTGACCGGCACTGCCCTGGCATTTAACATGGCCTTTCACCACCCGCTGGGAAGATTACAACTAAATGACCTATTTATGGACTAAATGCATAACGGAGAAGAAATACCAGTAACTTATCGTTAGGCAGTTCGTAAAATATCCTAGGGTCGCGATATAAAAACCCCGTAAACACTCTAAGGTATCATTCTTTCCAAAGCAGGGTCTTAACATATTGCTGCTTGTTTGTGTGTTGTCGTGTGAAAGATTACAGTAAATATCTAATATTAGTGTAGCAAGCAGTTCTTTTTATTTAATTCAGCATACTAGTAATCTCACAAAGAACCATCTTAAGAATAGCTGACAAACTTAGATACAATAACATTTTAGAAAAAAATACAAACATTGGGAACTACAGTTGTGGTACGAGGCGTTACTATCGAAATAGTATTTTTTGAAACGTGTACTTCTTGCTGTTTGTGAGAATTGATTTAGCAGTATTGATAAACTTGCAGTTACTGCATACCTAAATATCCCTAGGTTCTATAGCGTTACGCGTAGCAGCTAGTTAACCACACATAGTGAATGGAATCCACCTGCGGTGTCCTCCTACCTTCACAGGTTCGTACACATTTGCTTTGTCAATTACTCCGGTTCTGGCCGTATGACGGAATTCCATTTGACCATTGGTTCAGTGTTAGCAAAAGACAAAGTCGTACAGCATTGTTTAGGAGAAGCTATTGAGTTGTTAGTCACCTAAAAGTTTAATGTTTCTTGTTTCTGTCGCACATTGGCATCTGATCTACTTAAACTAATCGTGTTACCAGAAATAATCATGCTATATGAACGATATTCCTGGCTGTGGAACAATGTTATGCATGATGATGCATTTGGGCACTGCATGTCAAATGTCAGTCGTCGCAAATTGGGAGTTTCATTCTCATTGGGCCGCGGAAAGCTGTTGTCGGGAGAGTTCAGTGAGGTCTTCTATCACTTGGTCTGCAATAGTTAGTATTTTTCACAACGCTCCCTCTCAGTTGTGAGAGATGTTCCTTGCCAAGTGGAACGATCTTGCTTTGTATTATACACGCATCAACAAAAGTTTTGCGTCACCCCGGTTCCCATAACCACAGAAGATACACGTTGACTGTGGATACTGTAAGACAAATACAGTCCCTTTGACTGTTCAGAGACGTCACTAAATCCGCCCAAAGATGTAAACAACCATGCGTGAGCAGCGTCTATTAGACGGAGGGGTCCGACAGCCGATCAGTTCCAGTCATTCCTCCAGGAAGGAGGTACACGGCTGTAGTTCAACCCTGCCTAGACGGTCAATACCGCGGTTCGATCGCGTCCGCATCGTTACCTTGTGCCAGGAAGGGCTCTCAACAAGGGAAGTGTCCAGGCGTCTCGCAGTGAACCAAAGTGATGTTGTGGAGGAGATGCTGAGAGACAGGAACTGTCTATGACATGCCTCGCTCAGGCCGCCCAAGGGCTACTACTGCAGTGGATGACCGCTACCTACGGATTATGGCTCGGAGGAACACTGACAGCAACGCCCCCATGTTGAATAATGCTTTTCGTGCAGCCACAGGACGTCGTGTTACGACTCAAACTGTGCGCAATAAGCTGCATGAAGCGCAACTTCACTCCCGACATCCATGGTGAGGTCCATCTTTGCAACCAAGACACCATGCAGCGCGGTACACATGGACCCAACAACATGCCGAATGGACCGCTCAGGATTGGCATCACGTTCTCTTCACCGATGAGTGTCGCATATACCTTCAACCAGACAATCGTCGGAGACGTGCTTGGAGACAACTCGGTCAGGCTGAGCACCTTGGACACACTGTCCAGCGAGTGCAGCAAGGAGGTGGTTCCCTGTTGTTTTGGGGTTTCATTATGTGAGGCCGAAGTACGCCGTTGGTGGTCTTGGAAGGCGCCGTAACGGCTGTACGATACGTGAATACCATCCTCCGGCCGATAGTGCAACCATATCGGCAGCATGTTGGCGAGGCATTCGTCTTCATGGACGACAATTCGCACCCCCATCGTGCACATCTTCTGAATGACTTCCTTCAGGATAACGACGTCGCTCGACTAGAGTAGCCAGTATCTTGTCCAGACATGAATCCTATTGAACATGTCTGTGATAGATTGAAAAGGGCTGTTTATGGACGACGTGACCCACACACCATTCTGAGGGATCTACGCCGAATCGCCGTTGAGGAGTTGGACAATCCGGACAAACAGTGCCTTGATGAACTTGTGGATAGTATGCCACGACGAATACAGGTATGCATCAATACAAGAGGACGTGCTGCTGGGTATTAAGAGGTACTTGTGTGTACAGCAATCTGGACCACCACCTCTGAAGGTCTCGCTGTATGGTGGTACAACATGCAATGTATGGTTTTCATGAGCAATAAAAATGGCGGAAATGGTGTTTATGTTGGTATCTATATCTGTTCCACTTGTCTGTGCAGGTTCCGGAACTCTCGGAACCGAGGAGATGCAAAACTTTTTTTGATGTGTGTATGTGCGTCGTAATCCACGGAAAATATGTATCTCGATACGTACTTATCAAGGCAGCCCCGGAGTAATTAGTCCAGCTAAACGTGCACCAAGAATCTTGCGTTTCCTATATAAGTCTTTCTTGCATGATCTACTTAGAACATTATCGGAATCAGTAGCAGGTTGTTCTATGCTTTGACAGTTAAGACGTATCTTCATTTTACGAAAGTTCGCTTGAAATCGATAATTATTCTTTCCAATCAGTTGCCGCTGCTTATGGTGGTGGTGGTGGTGGTGGTGGTGGTGCATTTACAACTGTAATGTTTATCATCAATGCCATTTCTAAGAAATGAAATTGCTGCGGCGATTCCCCGTGCAGATACATAGCGGAAATTCTTCAGAGTTTCTGGCAATGCTGACATAAATACGTGGTTTGTCACCGGTAAAATCATTTTATCTGTTACCTTGTCATAAATTAAAATCCATCAATTGTTTTGAGAAAAGTCCTTAGGAAATACTAAATTAAGACACTTAAAATATTCAGCTCACTGTTTCCACGGTGAGTGGTTAGTTAGTGTTGGATTTAGTGAACCTTAATATTGTATTACTACAGTCCATAATTTTTTTCTTCAAAAGGGAGCCATGATACTTAAAAGGTTGCTTATCTTTTATTTAAAAAAATTGACCAATTGTAATTAGGACTCGCGCACGGAGAGTTCCGTACAAAGTTAAAGTTCATCCATCCTGGAATGGAGGCTCTCAACGATTTTTGTTTGTTATCGATACTGGCAAGATATTAGTCTCAAGAAGTAAAAGACTGTATTAAAATCTGTACAGGATTTCCGCAGACAAGCCTGGACATACAAAAAGAAGCGAGCAGGGGACTAAAGTTTGTATATGTAGAGAGAGAAGATTTATTAAAACATTTTTTATTTACTTACTAGCACATGTCTACAATTTATGTTTTGTGTTTGCATGCAGTAATGTTCGTCTATTATACTTTTGACGGATGATGAATGCATTGTATGCTCAAATGGCAATATATATTTTTTGTGATATAATTACAGTTTAACAAGTTTCAGATTTATTACTTTATTTGTAGTGTGAAATCCTGTGTCTTGCCGAATTTCGTGACTCCAGGTTATGGGGAAGTACCCTATAGCTTTTGATGAGTGAGTTTTCGAGTATCAAAATATGAGGCATAGATGGCCGTATATTTTGATTCCATTGATGTAGAAGCGTAAATTTTTTACACCTCCAAGGGACCATAGGCCTTTGAATGTGACATAAAATTGAACTTAATACGACAAACTGTTCCAAAGAAAAAGGGTCTTAAAAGGCGGACCGACTAACGTCCAGATAAAAACGAAAAATTTTTTTTTTTTTTTTTTTCGTGTGATACAATTATACATTAATTATTTTCGCATTTGTTACGTTATTTGTATTGTGAAACCTTGCTTCTCGCGTAATGCCATGATTCTAGTGCAAAGGAAAGCAACTTATACTCGTACATGGGCGACTTTTCGAATATCAAAGTATGTGACATAAATGCTCATATCTTTTGACTGAAGTGACTTAGAAACCTAAAATTTTTACACCTCCAAGGGACTATGGACCTTCTTCATATTTTACATAAATTTGAACGTTATACGTCTCCGTGTACCCGAGAAAAAAGGGTTCTTTAACAGTCGGTCGGACGGACGGACGGACAGACGGACCAACAACAAAGCGATCCTCTAAGGGTTCCGTATTTGCAGATTGAGGTACGGAACCCTAAAAAGGTAGAGTATGGGAAAAATTTAAGTGTGTTAGTATCCCCACTCAGTCTGGCGTCTGCATAGGTGAACACAACTTTACTAATGTCCTTCTTCCACTGCTTGAATTTTGTGAAAATGAAACAAAGATAACGATAACTAATGTTATATGAACGGCGAATATAAGGGAAGTAAATTCGTCGCAGTAGTTGGTTTACCATAACACCATCACTTCGTATTCAGTTTTGGCAGATAAAGCTTCGGATAGATGACAGGCTGCACTTCAATGGTATCACAGTTTCTAGTTTCCTTGAAAATTAAAGGCGGCAGTTGTGATCTCTCAGGTTTCCTCGGTGCGATTGATTAACAGTGAGCTTCCGAGTGTTAAGCCGAGTTGCTGTTATTTTCATTTTATGAACAATATTTCGACGACCGACACAGCCGACCTCTTCACGTGCTACGACTTTGGCTGTTGCGTGTACTCGCTGCCTTGTCTCCAACCAGACTGTGAACTATTGTTGGTCTCACGCCACTATTTATAGCAGATTTCGATTCCTGGTGCTCACAAGGGCCTCTGAAGCTCTGCAGTTAACCTGTCAGCAACTTATAATGTAATCCGTAACTCAAAAAAATGGCCTCAGACTGTCTTCTACGCAACAATGAACATGGCCAGTATAAATGCTGCTATTGTTCAGCGATCAAATAACAATAAAAACCAAAAGCGTCGTAATTTCATAAAAGCTCTAGGCTGTATGCTCGCCAGTAAACATTTGAGTGCCAGACAAGAAATACCTCAACTGCGAAGCACTCTGCGTAAGAGAATCAGAGAATTTAGTGGGGAATCTTCACAAGAATCGACTGCCTCTGTACGGAAACGACGTCAAGTGTGTCTCCATGCTAGACATCGTAAGACACTTAGGTTTGTGTACGTTTGTCAAGAACACATTGTTCGATTCTGCCAACAATGTGCTATGGCAAGAGATGATTAACAGCTCATATCAAAAGTTTATTGCTTATTTTGTGTTCGAAGAAAATTTATCTCGTAAATAATTAGCAAAAAATGTATGGTTTTGTAGATTTAAAAAGAAATGTAACGTTAAGAGCTGTTAAAATGATTGTTTTGTAGACTTTATGTAAAAATCAAGTAATAAAGCATTCGTACGCTTAATGACGTTTATTTTTATGAAAATCCTTTAATTAATAAATAATTCACAAATTTAACTCCCATCGATTGCTGAAAAGTGCCAATAAACACTTAAAAAATATATATGAGAAACAGGGTCAATATGACCCTCCACATTCTTGATATACCCTTTTTGCATCACATTCTCGCCGGGTTGAGAGAAGAACGGACGGATCCCGGATAAAAATGTAGACAGAAAACCTTCATGCTCCCATTTCCACACCTCATGCCATCACCATCTGTCATAAAGAAAATCGGTGCAGGAGACTGTGGTCCACAGAGCTCTAAAACTGTTCAGACAAAGATATCCTCAGCGAAGAATTAAAGCACGTAAGAATAATGTTACAAGGGGATTGGATACTCAGAGCTTCAAACTGAACGGCAGTCAAAATCAATAAGGCATAAGAAAGAGGTCGAGATTTAGACCTTATGCTGGCCTGTTATCTGGAAAGATAGATAGACTCCTACGTAAACATGGCATTCAGTGTATTTCGGTCCCTTCAACTAATACGAGAAGTATCCTTTGCAGTATTAAAGACGATGTGGGTCTCCGAAAGTCGGGTGTTCTTCGCATTCCATGAGAATGTGACTTGTCTTACAGGAGGCAGGCCATCAGAACAGTCTAGGAAAGATACAAGGAACATCAGCTACGCACCCGACTAAAACGCGCAAGCAAATCACCTGCCGCCGAGCAGTGCGTCGAATATAATATAATTAAATGAAACTCGAGGAGACCAGTATCATGGTGCAAACGCCAGATTCTGAGACAGCATAACTAAGGAGCTTATTGAAATAAGGATGACAGAAAACCTAATAAACAGGGACGGAGGTTTCGTTTTAAATCCTCCTTGGAGCCTGGCACTCAACTTCTTAAAATTTCATCGGCCATCATAGCCCCAATAGTTGGAAAACGCTGAAAGAATACGCGTTTCACGAATCACGGAAATATCGGCACGAGATCTGAAAAACAAAACGCCATCAAAGGGTGTGGTGAAAGTCGGGAATAAATAGTGGCGTGGGACCAACAATAATGCAGTTTGCAGTTTGGTCCAGGCAGCGAGTACACAACAGTAAAACTCGCAACCCCTGAAGAAAACCGATGGGTCGGCTGTCGAAATGTTGCGGATAAATAGAAACAAGAACTGGGCAGAACACCCGAAGGCATGTTTTTAACGGCGGCAATTATTTTGATAAAACTGGGTGTTTATTCCGCAGAGAGTGAACCGCCTATATGTCACTCTGGCAGTGAACTGAAGCGTCGAAACAGCCAGGTACGCGTTTTCTGATCGACGTGTAGAACTTACCGACCTCACGTTGTACATTCTTGAATAGCCTTCAAAGGCATAATGGAGACAAAACGTGTAAGCTGTAAACTGCAGCGTTCCAGTTAGCAATGGTGGACTCGATGTTTCTGAATCTCTTCGGAATTTCACCTGGTCAGGGGTTCGGCAGATTGTGTTTCCAAACGAAGGAAATGTGTCATAAGAACGTCATATGTCTAACGATTTTTCAGTGTATAATAAGTACTAGTTCAAATGGCTCTAAGCACTATGGGACTTAACATCTGAGGTCATCAGTCCCCTAGACTTAGAACTACTCAAACCTAACCAACGTAAGGACATCACACACATCCATGCCCGAGGCAGGATTCGAACCTGCGATCGTAGCAGCAGCGCGGTTCCGGACTGAAGCGCCCAGAACCGTTCGGCCACAGCGGCCGTCTATAAGTACTAGGATAATGTGTGTTCTCATAGATACAAGTCCATCGTTTCTACTTGTATCAGTCTTTCGTTTATAACTTTCTCGAGAAACTTGTACATCCACCTCAAATGCCTATGAAATTTACTTTCCTTTATTATTAAAGACTCGTTTTTCACGCCATTGTGTCCATAGTTTCTTCGTTTTAGTTACAGTTTCTGAACATCGTGTTTCTTGTTCGCACTATGCATCCATCATACCTTATATACATATTCTTTGTTAAACTGTTTAACTTTGTATTATTTTATTCTATTTTGTTGTTTGACTTCCATTTTGAAAAGTTGCCCATGTATCGGTTGCAACTGTCATGTTTTTTGTCTTTTGTCAACAGCAATGTTAGTCGTTAATTTTATATAGTTGATTTGATTTGTATCAGTTACCTGTCTAAGCCTTTCGCTCAGTCGCTTCGTTGAGACGAAACAGGTGCAGATATGTGATGTCAAATATTGGTCGTTATGTTTGTATGTTCACTTGTCGAGCTGGTAATATCTTGTGCATACTGGCAGAAAAACACCTTATTACGTATGCAGAAAACATAGAAGCAAGGCATCTTTAAGAAAGTGTACGGATATTTGATGAGATGTCACATCTAGAAAATACATATTCAATCACTTCGGCATTACTTCTTAACACGTAAACGTTGTAAGATTATTTCCTACTATACTGTCATCAATTAATCGATACGGATGAAACGTAGGGCAACTCGATGTGGGTATACAGGGTGAACATTAATAAAACTGACAAACAGCAAGGGCGGATTCGTAAGTGCAAATGGAGGAGAAAAGGTCGTATGAACATGTGCCCGAAAATGCATCGTTGCCACGGTAGACGGCGCTGACGAGCGGAATTTCCTCCGACCATGTGCCATGTGTTCCTATTGTGTTGCAGGTGAACAGTAGCGGTTGTCCTGCAGGATACACATAATCATACTTTGGCTTACGGCATGTTCGCGGGCCACTTGCCTAGAGGTTGTACTAGGGTTCGTCTCAATATCCTGTAGAACCGTGTCCTCCAAATCTGGTGCACGCACAGTCCGCCGCCTCACTGCACGTTCGTCTGTCTGAAAGGACCGACTATCATACAAACACCCAAAGAGGGCTTGAAATGTTGTGTGGTCCGGTTGGGTCTGCGAGAGTACTTATTTTAGTACAGCCGCCCTCCCTCTCGAACGTATCCATCTACTCGGCCGTACACAAACACCATCTCGGGTTGTTCCCGACACGAATAAGGAACCGTTATGCTGCTTACAGTACGCTGCGTCAATCACACAGTCAGAGGAACTGTCATTCGTCATTGCTGTCTACCGTGGCAACGATCCATTTCCGGACACATGTTCAGGGGCCCTTTTCCCCATTTCCAGTCACGAATCCGTCCTATAGTTTCTCGGTTTTATTACTGTTCACCTTGTAGAAGCGTCGACCTTTAGGCAAGGGCAAACGACGGTAGACATCCATCGGAGAAGGAAGAAAGTGTTTAAGGCAGTACGTCTATCGAAAACCACCGTTGGGAATTGTGCGCCAAGAGATGCTGCTGCTTCATAATAACGCCCGCCCCCATATCGCAAGTGCCGTAACGCAGCTACCCTGTAGTTCTGATCTCTCCCCACGCGATCGTCTGCCTCCGACACCTTAAAAAAGGCCTTGAAGAGTGGGCGATTCTTGACGGACGAGGATGTGCAGCAGGCAGTTAAGAAGTTCTTCACGTCGCAGGACACAGTGTTTTACCAAACGGGTATCTTCAAGCTGGTGTGTCGGTGAGATGATTGCCTCACTGCTCGCGACGATTTTGCCTGATTGGCATACCCTTTCTGGACTGTACGGCCTCCGAACGGAAACTTTGAGATTGCCCTTTAGTACCGGTTGTTACCAAAAACTTCTACTTTTTCTATTATTGTTGATATTTTCACTACTTCTTTGTAAGACATTAATACTGTGTAGTATCTAAAGTTAACATTCCCTTTTTCTGACTTTCATGTGGTCTGAAAGCTGATGTTCAACGTTATTCAGAAGCTGCAAGTTTAATTTGTATTATATGTTTTACCGTAGTGTTTTTCTTTGCAGGAGTGGCTGGTATGTGCTCCAAGACCGCCGTTGCCCCTCTTGACAGAATAAAAATCCTGCTGCAGGCGCACAACAAACATTACAAACATCTGGGTGAGTACACGCTACGTATTGGACATGCCAGACTGCGTAGAGCGCATCGAAATTTCGTAGTTAAGAAAGGGAATAAACGCTAAAAGTAATTAGATGAATGTCTTCGGACTGTGCATATTTCAGGGATTTGCTTCGGATGATGTCACTTGAATTAAATCATGTACTATAAAATAGTTTACCTAAGTATAGGTTCTGCTGAAAATTAAGTTTCGCCAGGAGCAACGTCAGCAGTGTGTTGTAGATGTTTTTCGCGGATCGAGGACAGATATAAGGTAAAGTAACTAAAAACGAAGATAATAAAACATAAACGGCAGTAGGTATTGAAGTACAGACCCTGAGCATCGATTCGATCATTGAATAAACTTGGTCTCCGTCGGACTTTCTAACCACGGAGCAGAGTTAATGTCGCCCAGCCGGCCTGTTGTCGAGACGTAAGGCCGTGCCAGCTTACTTGGCCGGGTATACGTGTTTAGAGACCGCGAAGGCCAGTCATTCAGAGTCAAAATAATCACACGTGCCGGACTACATTGGCTTTTCGTGTGGTGTAGGGTGGCAAAGACTTGTGTCATACTGTGTACGACGAGGAGTTGTAACCAAAAGCATATTCTGAGTTCGTATACAGTAAATTTTCTTCAGAGAGAAAAACTTCTGTACACAAATCAAATCGAATTTAGACATCATCGCTCGAGCGAAACTCAACTTGCCTGTCTCTCGCACGATACCCTGCAAACCGTGGATGAAACCCAACAGGTGGAGTGCATATTCCGAGACTTCCGGAAAACTTTTGACACAGTGCCATACTGCAAACTGTCAACGAAGATCCGAGAATAATTTCCCAGATGTGAGAATGGTTCTAAGATTTCTTAAGTAATGCTACTTCGTACGTTATCTTGGATGACGAATGTTCTTCAGAAACAAGGGTGTCGTCACGCGTGCTCAAGGGAAGTGTGATAAGACCGCTCCTGTTCTCTTTACATATGAATGAGCTGATGGACAGGATAAGCGGCAGTCTTTGACTGTTCTCTGACGATGCTATAATGGACAGGCAAATGTCGTCCTTAGGTGACTGTGGGAGGATACAGGATGCCTTGAATAGAATTTACATTTGGTGTGGTGAATGGCAAATTGCGCAATATGCGTTAAAAAGTAAATTAATGCAGATGAGTAGTGAGAACGATTCTCTAATGTTGGATTATTGTATTAATGGTGGGCTGCGTGACACAGTGACCTTGTATAGCGACATGAAATGCTATATGCACGTAAGGTCAGTTGTAGGAGAGGCGAATGGTCGACTTCGGTTTACTGGTTTATACGAGTGTGTAGCTCATCTCCAAAGACGACCACTTACAGAATACTTGAGGATCCATTCTAGAGCACCGGTCGAGTGTTTGCGACCCCATCAGGTCGGATTATAGGAAGACATCGATGCCATTAAGAGGCGTGCTGTTACATTTGTAACCGGTATGTTTGATAAACACGCGAGTTTTACCGAAATGCTCCATGAACTTAAACAGGAACCCCGGAGGGAAGATGATGTTCTTTTTGCTAAACACTACTGAGAAAGTTTAGAGAACCGGCATTTGCGACAGACTGCAGAACGATCCTACAGCCACCAACATACAACTCGCTTAAGGTTCACGAAGACAAGATAAGAGAAATGAGGGCTCGTACGGAAGCGTATAGACAGTAATTTTGTCTTCGCTTCATTTTTAGAGTGGAACTGGAAAGGCAGTGGATCAAGATACTCTCTGCCATATATAGCGAGTCCACTCGTAAGACGCGTCAGTCGCATTTTCTCTGGTGTTACGGCAGATATGAGGGGCAGTCTAATGAAAATCGAACACCCGCCACAACGGGACAATGTAATTGGTCCCATTCAATAGTAACCACCACGAGCGTTAAGAGAGTTATCGACTGGGAGACGATTAATTCCTGTCTCGTAAAATGCGGTCGGCAGCTGACGGCTCCACAATCGCACCCACTCTTGCACTTCCTCGTCCGAGTGCAATCGATGTACACACACATCTTTCTTCAGGTCGCGGAAGATGTGAAAATCACACAGGGAAAGATCCTGGCTGTACGGAGGGTGTTGCAGTGTTTCCCAACCAAATCGCTGAATTGTAGTCTTCGTCTGATTGACAGTGTGATGTAGGTTGTTATCGTGCCCACAGCATTCCACAGCCTGAGGCCAAACGGGTAAGCCAACAGTGGAAACATACCACGTCTCCCCCGCCAAAGAAATCCGAAGCTGTTCACACAAGTTCCGATAAGGCTATGGCGACCTTGTTATTCGACTGCAGGGACCCTCTGTTCGTTGAGTTTCTCGAGCATGGAACCACAATAAGCGTGCAACGCTATGAAGACAGTTCGCAGGAACTGCGGCTCGCCATAAAGCCAAAACGCCCAGGAATGCTATTGGACGGAATCATCTTGTCGACAACGCCCGCCACAACACTGCCAATCGGACGAAGGCTAGTTCAGCGATTTGGTTGGGAAACACTGCAACATCGTCCGTACATCATGGTCTTTCACCGTGTGATTTTCACATCTATGGCGACCTTAAAAAAGACATGCAGGACGTCGGTTTTTATTGGACGGGAAAGTGCAAGTGTGGGTGCTTTTGGGGAACTGTCAGTGGTTCAAATGGTTCAAATGGTTCAAATGGCTCTGAGCACTATGGGACTTAACATCTGAGGTCATCAGTCCCCTAGAACTGAGAACTTCTTAAACCTAACTAACCTAAGGACATCACACACATCCATGCCCGAGGCTCATCGAACCTGCGACCGTAGCGGTCGCGCGGCTCCGGACTGAAGCGCCTAGAACCGCTCGGCCACTCCGGCCGGCAACTGTAAGTGGCCGGCCGCGTTGTACGCAAGAGGAATTGATCTTCTCGTCTCCCAGTGGATAACTGTCTTAACGCGTGTGCTGATTAATTTTCAGCGGTACCATTCCGTTGCGTTGTTTCACCTGACTGCCCCTTATATTTGGAATTTCGTTTTTCCAACGTGTTTCTAAAGTCATCCCAAATAAATACTGCTTATGACGTCTTTCATGCGACCCAGTGTCGACGGAAAGCGTCTGTTTGTTTCGCGTTAAAACCAAAACCATTTCTAAAACGCATTACTCCGTGCCCGTTCGATAGTGCGGTCCTAGATTAATCTAGTGCGATATTCGTTTTATAGATATGTATCAACAGGAACTGTAATACACGGAGGATAACCAGTACTTCAGCAACGACAACACCGCCCTGGTCGTCGCCGACTGCTACCACCATGCAGCAGCACTGCTCTGTCGCTGCTAGAGTACTGGTTCAAAATGGTTCAAATGGCTGTGAGCACTATGGGACTTAACATCTGAGGTCATCAGTCCCCTAGAACTTAGAACTACTTAAACTTAACTAACCTAAGGACATCACACACGTCCATGCCCGAGGCAGGATTCGAACCTGCGACGTAGCAGTCGCGCGGTTGCGGACAGAAGCGCCTAGAACCGCTCGGCCACCGCGGGCGGCAGTACTGGTTATTCTCCGTGTACTACAGTTCCTGTTAATACATATCTATAAAACGAATATCACATTAAATTTTCCGAGCGAGGTGGCGCAGTGGTTAGCACACTGGACTCGCATTCGGGAGGACGACGGTTCAATCCCGCGTCCGGTCATCCTGATTTAGGTTTTCCGTGATTTCCCTAAATTGCTCCAGGCAAATGCCAGGATGGTTCCCTTGAAAGGGCATGGCCAACTTCCTTCCCCGTCCTTCCCTAATCCGATGAGACCGATGACCTCGCTGTCTGGTCTACTCCCCCCAAAAAAACCAACGCGCATTATATTAATTTGGGACTGATATCGAATGGGCACATAAAATTCCGCATCAAAAATCGTTTTGTTTGTAACCTGAAACAAATCGACGATTCGGGTCGAATCGGGGTGCCGTATGAAAGACATAATGAGCAGTACTTGTTTCAGCGGATTTCATCTCGCATCGCAAAAACGAAATTTCAAATATCTGCGTAAACACCAGAGAAGGCTGTTAGGAGAGACAGCCTGAGTGTACACACTGACTGGAAAAAAAAGTAGCAGCACCAGCAAAGAGTTGTGCAACATAAACGAAAGTTGGTAGGCGTGTTTCTACATCTGAAGGATGATCTCTATTCAAATTTCACGCGAGTCGCGTAAGAGTGGCACTAGTACCTTTGAGATTGGACATGGTGAGTTGATGTTGGTCAAGAGTGCCTTTAACGCGACAAAGGCGCCATTATCAACACCCCACTGAGGTTGAGCGAGGTCATGTAAAATGGCTACGAGAACCTATATGTTCCTTCTGTGATATTGAAAAAGGACTTAGCAGGAATGTAGACAATGTCTGCGAGGTAAACACACTGGACCTACACCTGGTTATGGTCTGGGGTGCGATTTCTTACGACAGCAGGAGCACTCTCGCGGCTATCCCAATCAACCTGGCTGCAAGTTTGTACGTCTGTCTGGTGATTCGACCTGCTGAGCTGCCATTCGAGAACAGCATTCGAAAGGGTGTTATCCAACAGGATAACGCTCGCCCAAGTACCGCTGTTGCAACCCAGAGCGTCGCTATGTTGCCTTGGCCTGCACGATCACCAGACCTGTCTCCAGTCGAGCACATATGGGACATCATCGGACGACAACTCAAGTGCCATTCACAAACAGCATTAACCGTCCCTGCATTGAGCGACTAATTGCAACAGGCATGGAACTCCATCTCACAAACTGACATCAGGCACCTGTACAACACTTTGCATGCACGTTTGCATGCTTGGATTCAACATTCTTGCGTTTGTACCGGTTGTTAATGTATCAGCATTTCACATTTGCAGTGGCTGATCTCGCGGATACATTAACCTGTGACCCTGCAACGTTAATCACTTAAAAATGTTATCTAGACAAGTGTATTCCCGAAATGTTATTACTGTTTATTAATTAATTATTTTTTGGCGTTGCGATTTCTTTTCGTCAGTGTGGGTACATTCCACTGCTACTGTACAACGCATGGCGGAGGGTACTTGTCCTGATATTATCGATTTTCTTCCTATCAGTAAACCCTCTATTCTTTAAAGAATCGAACTCCCTCGTATAAAGCAGCTTCAAACGCCTGATAACAAATGAGTTAATTTTTTAAATATTTGACATTAAGCGTGTAAGCGAGAAAAAGTTTAAAAAAAGGTTTGAAATTATGTTTAAATTTTGTTGGAAGTCGCTAAGTGGTCTCATTATCAAACGCTCTATGAGTATAGTCCAGGTAATTTGTGCTCCGCTTTAAGCAAAAGTTAGTTGTTCGCGCATCCGAATGTCTATGACGTCATATCTCACAAAATACATGTAGTACAATGATGTATTTTTGCACACACTTTCAGTGATGTACGTACACTCCTGGAAATTGAAATAAGAACACCGTGAATTCATTGTCCCAGGAAGGGGAAACTTTATTGACACATTCCTGGGGTCAGATACATCACATGATCACACTGACAGAACCACAGGCACATAGACACAGGCAACAGAGCATGCACAATGTCGGCACTAGTACAGTGTATATCCACCTTTCGCAGCAATGCAGGCTGCTACTCTCCCATGGAGACGATCGTAGAGATGCTGGATGTAGTCCTGTGGAACGGCTTGCCATGCCATTTCCACCTGGCGCCTCAGTTGGACCAGCGTTCGTGCTGGACGTGCAGACCACGTGAGACGACGCTTCATCCAGTCCCAAACATGCTCAATGGGGGACAAATCCGGAGATCTTGCTGGCCAGGGTAGTTGACTTACACCTTCTAGAGCACGTTGGGTGGCACGGGATACATGCGGACGTGCATTGTCCTGTTGGAACAGCAAGTTCCCATGCCGGTCTAGGAATGGTAGAACGATGGGTTCGATGACGCTTTGGATGTACCGTGCACTATTCAGTGTCCCCTCGACGATCACCAGTGGTGTACGGCCAGTGTAGGAGATCGCTCCCCACACCATGATGCCGGGTGTTGGCCCTGTGTGCCTCGGTCGTATGCAGTCCTCGATTGTGGCGCTCACCTGCACGGCGCCAAACACGCACCTTCCGCCGACCACTGGCGACAACATCGATGTGCTGTGGAGACCTCACGCCCCACGTGTTGAGCAATTCGGCGGTACTTCCACCCGGCCTCCCGCATGCCCACTATACGCCCTCGCTCAAAGTCCGTCAACTGCACATACGGTTCACGTCCACGCTGTCGCGGCATGCTACCAGTGTTAAAGACTGCGATGGAGCTCCGTATGCCACGGCAAACTGGCTGACACTGACGGCGGCGGTGCACAAATGCTGCGCAGCTAGCGCCATTCGACGGCCAACACCGCGGTTCCTGGTGTGTCCGCTGTGCCGTGCGTGTGATCATTGCTTGTACAGCCCTCTCGCAGTGTCCGGAGCAAGTATGGTGGGTCTGACACACCGGTGTCAATGTGTTCTTTTTTCCATTTCCAGGAGTGTATATACTATATGCAAATGTGTAGCTAATACAGTCAGTAGTAAAGAAGTAAGAAATTAAAACGTTGTGCCTGATGCGGAAGTTTTACTGCCTGAACAGCGAAAATGTAGTAAGTAATAAAGCTTTCCATCATTTTGTGGGCAGGTGCCAGCGATAAAAAGTTTCGTAAAGGCTTTAAATTGTGTGTAAAGTTTGTTGCAAGTCACTAAGTGCTCTCATTCTCAAATACTGGTTGAATGTAGTCCGGTTATTCGCGTGCTGTCAGTTACTACGCCTCAAGAGGTGTACATAGTTTTAGATGTAATACTTGTTTTACTGTGTTAAATCGGTAGATTAGTATTATACCCCTTTAATGAGTAGGTTATTACAGCGTTTTAAATTATTAAATTCGGTCAATAATTACACGTAGTATTGAGAATCCAAATTTTTGTTGCCCCTGGAAGCCGGTGGGTAGGGAACTTGTAACTGCGATCATGCACCTCGTTTGGCATTTACTAACATTGACTCAATTCACGTGCTTGTGTAAGGAAAATGTCTATATGTATGTGTACGTGTCCTAATCTCTGTTGTCATATGTATGATACCTGCGCAAGATAGACGGTGGTGGCAGCATAATGATGGCACCGACTTTTTCGGATATGGGTTCTTACAATTTACCTAACATGGTTCGCGAAAATCCAGTCGTTCTTCTCCGATTTCGTGTTTAAGTTATCCGAGCATTTCTGTTACTTTTGTATATGCTATTATCATCTTAGAAGCGCGTCTCTGAATTCGTTCAATGTCGGTTGTAAGGCCTACTTGATAAGAACTCCAAACACCGGATCAGTACTGTAGAAATGGTCACACTGACGTCTTGTCTGTGTTTTTCTTTGCAGATGCATTTCTCTTTCCGAGAAGCATTCCAACAAACGTATTTTTCATTCGTCTTTGGAAATATTGATTTTCTACTTCTATATACATACTTCGCAAGCCAACATACGGTGCGTGGCGGAGGGTACCCTGTACCACTACGAGTTATTTCCTTTGCTGCTCCAGTCGCAAATAGAGCGAGAGAAAATCTAGTGACTATATATCTCAGTATGCGCCCTAATTTCTCATATCTTACCTTCGTGGTCCTTATGCGAAATACAGGTTAGCGACAGTAGAATCGTTCTGCAGTCAGCTTCAAATGCCGGTCCTCGAAATGTTCTCAATAACGTTCCTCGAAACGAATGTCGCTTTACCTCCAGTGATTCCCATTTGCAGCCCCGAAGGTTCTCCTGAGCACTTACGTGTTGCTTGAATCTACAAGTAAAAAATGTAGTACGCTGGCTCCGAATTGCTTCAATATCTTCGTTTAATCCGATCTATCGCGGATCCCAAACACTAGAACAGTACTCAAGAATGGGTCGCACGAGTGTCCTGTACGCGGTCTCGTTTACAGATGAACCACTCTTTCCTAAAACTCTCCCAGTAAGGCGAAGCCGACCGTTCGCTTTCCCTAATACAATCTTTACATCCTAGTTCCGTTTCGTATCGTTTGCAACGTTAGGCATAGATATTTAAACGATGTGACTGTGTCAAGCAGGACACTGTGATCGATGCATCCGATCATTATGGGTTTGTTTTTCCTGCTCATCCGCAATAACTTACGTTTTTCTACATTTAGAGCTAGCTGCCATTCATCACACCAACTAGAAATTTTGACTAAGTCATCTTGTAGCCTCCTTCAATCACTCAACTTCGACACCTTCCTGTACACCAGAGCATCATGAGAAAACAACCGCAGATTGCTGGCCACTCTGTCTCCCAGATCATTTACTTATATAGAAAAAAAATGGCTGTCCTATCACACTTTCCTGGGACACCCCTGACGATACCCTGTCTCTGATGAACACTCTCCGTCGGGGACAAAATATTGAATTCTATAACTTAAGAAATCTTCGAGCTACTCACACATCTGGGGACCTGTTCCATGTGCTCGTACCTTCCTTAACGTCTGCAGTGGGGCACCGTGTCAAAACTAGAAACATGGAGTCTGTCTGTTGTCCTTCATCTATAGTTCGCAGTATATCATGTGAGAAACGGCCAAGCTGAGTTTCGCACCAGCGATGCTTTCTAAAACTATGCTGATTCGTGGATATAAGGTTTTCGGTCTCAAGAAAATTTATTCTATTCGAACTGAGAATATGTTCAAGGATTCTGTATCAAACCGATGTTAAGGATATTGGTCTGAAATTTTTCGGATCCTTTCTTTTGCCCTTCTTATATACAGGAGTCATGTCCGCTTGCATCAGGTCGCATGGAAGTTTGCGCTGGACAGTTAATTCGCTGCAAATGCGAGCCAACTGATGGGCCAGTGCCATAAAGTACTCTTTGTAAAACCGAATTGGGATTCCTCTGGACGTGGCGAATTATTTATTTTTCAACTCTTTCTGTTTCTCTGCATCAGGGATGCTTGTTACTATGTCCTTCATTGGGGCTCTATGCGATGATAAAACAACAGTATGTTTGCACGATCCTAGTGCGTGGAAGATTTTTTAATTTTGACATATTCTGTAACCACGCTGATTGTTCGCCCGATTTCCTATCTTTCCCTAGTAGTTCCTCTAAATACTAATACCATTTGACGTGCTCTAGATGTTCGCTACTGATTTTGTTATCAGATACTGTAGGTTATTTGAATTGTTCCAGACCTGCTGTTCTCTGAAAAGGAAAACTAATCCCTAATATTGATTTAATATTTTATCCATTTACTTTTAAGTCAATGTCAGTAGAATTAGAGGGCAGCTGTTAACATCCGAGTTTTATCCTCATTGCAAAATGGAAATCACTTTGAATATGATCAGTTCGTTGAACAATATTAATTACGCTAGGCTGTTCAAATGGCTCTGAGCACTATGCGACTTAACTTCTGAGGTCATCAGTCGCCTAGAACTTAGAACTAATTAAACCTAACTAACCTAAGGACATCACACACATCCATGCCCGAGGCAGGATTCGAACCTGCGACCTGAGCAGTCGCTCGGTTCCAGACTGCAGCGCCCAGAACCGCACGGCCACTCCGGCCGGCTACGCTAGGCTGTAATTCTAATTCAGGGAGGAGCAGTCTCTTTATTGAGATACCGTTGTAGCGTTTGTAATGAGCAGTCGGAAGATAACAAAGTACAAGATGCAGTATGAAACTTCTTGGGACAGTTAAATTTCCAAAGCTAACACTCTTTTCTTCAATGTTCTTTTAGGTGTGTTCTCGGGTCTTCGGCACATCGTGAGGAAGGAGCGGTTCTTCGCTCTGTACAAAGGCAATGGGGCGCAGATGGTGCGGATCTTCCCGTACGCTGCCACGCAGTTCACAGCTTTTGAGCTGTACAGCAAGGTAATCGAGCTGAGCGACTCTCTTCGTCTGCCTCTCACTGAAAGCGTGTAATCTCATTTCTATGCAGCTCTGCCGCTCTACTTTGCATAAACACGATGGTAATTAACTTTAGAATGTATATGTCCGCCTGAGGAGAAAGTAAGTTTTCTTAGTTCAAGAGCCGAGACAGCTTACTTTGTGTTAAAGAGAGAGTTCTGTGTGCTACATGCACCATCGCCTTGTTGTTGTTGTTATTGTTGTTGTTATTATTCAGACTGTCATAGTCTATTCACTTATTTTCTCCCAGAGAAGTCACGTCTACAGAGGTTCACGGTTAGTAGGGACTCTACTGTAAATTAAATCGTACACGCCGAGCAAAATGACACATTAGCGGACATTAGCCTCTTTTTTTATGGAATGGATTTAATTGTCCATTCGATACACTTGACTGGGATTTCTATAACTTGCTTTAGATGATGGGCAATATGGTTCTTCTGGATAGCTCGCAACCGATGTATTGCATGTAGTTGATCAATTATTGGACTTAGTATCGAATGTTCTGCATGTAGATGGCATGTAAACCCTTACATTATTTCGAACTGGAAGAATTTTTATTTGAAACTGAAACAGCAAAGAACATTGATGCTTCAAAATTTTCCACTTCGTTCAAAAGCTACACAAGAGCCAAAGGAATGTATTATAGGCTTTCCGTTTTTCTTCTAGCAGTGAACACGACAATCGTTTCTGACAAGAAACTGTGTGAGGAAGATATGTAGCTACGTCACGATACGTCGTTGGAACACCCTCTCCCCCCTCTCTTTATAACTGGCTAAATGAGCTGGCTTTCTGGTCGATAGTAGGAAAGAGCATACGATCTGCAGTAGGGTAGTACTGTGTTGAAACCATTCTTATTAGTTAAGACTAATTTAACTACACTGATGTGCAGAACGTAAGGACGAAAGTAACTTTCGCATGTGTTTATCTGCCAAGTAATATAACTCGATGAAATGTTGACCATACATAGTCAGAACTACTACAGTACAGTGCAGAAGGTAACAGAAAGTAATGCGAATTGAGACGATCAGAAATAATACTTATTCAGAGACAATAGTTCCACTTAAGTCACCGCGATTTCTCATGGTCCCCTGATATTACAAATGAAAGGACTTGGCGTGTGATCGCCACAGACGAGCTGCCATACTGGCTACAGGGTTGGTACCGGCAAGGTGTTCTAGTGGTAGGGCGTTCCAGTCTTACACCAGCTCGACTAACATCTGCTGGATGGTCGTTGTCGCCTGTGCACATACAGGAGTACGTCTCCCCAGCCTCGATGAGATTTAAATCGAGGGAATGGGCAGGCCAGTCAGTTTGCCGAAAATCCTCTCGTTCCAAGAGCTCCTCCACCCGCGCTGTTCGATTCGGCCGCATATTATAATCCACAAAAAATTAAGTAGGGCCGAGTGCACCCGTGAAAAGAAGCGCATGGGAAACGAGTACAGTGTCACATTAACGTTGACCGGTCATTGTACTGTGTTCAAAGACTTGTAGGTCAATACGTCCGTGCAACATTATGGCTCCCCACGCCATTACACCTGGATGGGCAAAACGATTATGATAAACAACGCAGGACGTGCCCTCATGTGGCTAGAGTTGGGAACGCGTAATGCACTCAGGAACATTGTCGAACGTGGTCGTTATGGTGGTACACGTGTTATGGTATGTGGAGGAATAGTGTTGCATGAGCACACTGATGTCTAAATATTTGAACACACTACACGCTCTGGTTAAAGTTACTGTGTCACTGTACTACTTTTTTTGATCTATTGTTATTTCATCCGCCCCTCGCCCCATATTGGGGCTTGGGGGGGGGGGGGGGGGGGTGAGCCGTTAGCGATACAATCAACCTGCTCTTCTCTCTTCTGACAACTGACAAGAAAAATCTGAATGAGATGAAAGATAATAAACAAAAAGGTGATATACTTACAATGAGTTTAAAGATTTAAAGGTGAAAATAAAATGAAAGACTTGACTTTCTTCGCATTTAGCTAAAAACAATTGTAATAAAAGATAAAACTCAGAAGCACAGTAAGATTACATTTAAAAACATATTAAAAAACCTTGATGCAGAACACTGATGTTACAATGAAGCACTTCACTGGCACGAAAGCTTGGAAGGACTTGCTCTCGGGTAGGTGGTCTGTTATTAAAGTGGGAATGGTGATCATTCAGAAGGATAGAATGAAGATGGTATATGAATGGAGCATTGGTGCGGAGGTAGTGTGGGGTAGGAGCGAGTTTTGGAATACAAGACGGTTTGGGGCGAAGGGCGTATTAATGAGGCTAAAATTTGTTAAGGGAAAGGGCCTAAGGAAAGAAAGATGAAGAGGAAAAAAGGGGTGGTATGGAAAATACGGAGAAGGGAGGGAAAGCAGAGGTGGAATACCTGTGGTGGGTTTAACGTTCGTAGGAGGGATAAATGTCGGAACGGAGTTCATGATCTGGGAGGGGGAGACGGTTAAGCTCCTTTGGCAGAGTATGTGGAGCGTGCGTAGATGTAGGATTGGTGGGAGTTGGCAGCAGCGCGGATTGGAAAGTAGAGGGGAAACTATAGGATTATCGGAGTCGGGTTTGCGGATGGTGTAGGTTTTTTGGAGTTCAGTGTGAGGAGAGATGGGAATTTGATGAGTTGATAAAGGATTCATATTGGGGAAACTAGATGGATGTGGGAGGTGAGGTGGAGTGCATGGCATTCAAGGATCTGGAGGGACATATAGAACTTGGGGAGGGGGGGGGGGGGGGGCGGATATCCATGCAGCAGCAAAGTATGGGTCCGATCAAGGTTTTGTAGGTGTGGAGAACAGTGAAGTGGTGCAAGCCACAGGTTTGGCCAGTTAGTAGTTTTGCTATATTTTGGACTTTCTGTGGGATCGCTATTAGAGGTGGTTTCCGCCTTAGTTGCCAGTGGTTAGTCCAAGTTATTTTAGTATGTTATTAGCTGGATAGAACGGTGGTAACAGTAAGGTAGAAATCGTGGAGGCTGAAGGTGCTGTTGGTTTTTCTTATAATGATTCCCTGGGTTTTGGAGGGGTTGATCTTGAGGAGCCATTTGTTATGCCAGGAGCTAAACTGATTGAGCTGGATTTGGAGGGATCGTTGGATTTGGAGGGATTGTTGGATTTCTGGAGTGTAGGGGAGAGGGCGAGGAAAGCGATGTTATCAGCATACTGGACGAGGGGGACTAGTGGGGATGATTTGGGCATATCAGCGTCTAGAGGAGATAAACGAGAGGAGAGGGACGGAGCCTTGGGGCTTTCCTGCAGTGGGGTGGAAGGTATCGAAATTGTTATTGTTAATACTGACAAAGGATGGGCGATTAGATAGGAAGGGTGCCATAAGACGACATGGTTAATTGGAAGTGCATTGTACCTCTTCCCGATGTGCGTCTTTTCTGGGTTCATTCTTCCCTGAAAATACGCTATCACATCGAATAGCGTACAAAGAGAGGCAAAAAACTGCTCGGGCCGAATAATTTAAAGAACGCGCATGCCCAAGTTCAGAAGTGCCAATGTTCACAACTCTAGCCTTCTGTGGAGCTTCAGTTTGGTATTTACACGATGAAGTAGAAATAATATTATAGTTAGGTTACAGTATATGTCGAGATTCATTGTAATTTAACTCATCGCATCATTTCTTTTGAAAACCATTATATAAGAATTCCACGTCGGTAGAATTGCTACGACGTCAAGCGTTTCATATCTCTTTCAACGTGTGATTGGATAAGCTGACGGTTTATGAACGTAGAGGACGGGCGTTCGAATCTGATAGGAGTCATTTGTCACTTTTTTTTAAAGACCTGTGCAGGTAATATTTTAAACTTTAATTTGTTACAAATTGTCCAGTTGTAGGCTTTTCTAGGTTCCACATTCTTTCAAAGGATTCAGTTTTATAATAGTCTAATCTTTAAATAAACAGACAGATGGTCATAGTAAAAATATTGAAAATGAATGTATTTGTTTGCAATTACTTCGACCGCCTCCTAGTGTCTCTATAGTTCTTAGCTAAGAGAAACGTATTAGCTAATAGGCATAGTCATAGGTTTTCTCTCTTTTAAAACAGTGTTAGTGCGTCGTTATGGTGCTGATGCCTCCATAGCAAAGAGACGGATTAGACGATTTAGAGATAACGGTGAGATATCGAGTTGTCCAGTACGTGGAAAATCACAGCTCTCTAAAGAATTGGTGAGGACGGCCCAGAATGCCCCCTTCTTATCAAAGAACCTTTGCCTGACGAACAAGTCGTAGATAGGCTAGCAATTGTCAGTTCCTGGGAAGATGTTGATAGGAGGAAAGTCATTTTCTAGGGCGAGTGCGCAATTGAGTCCGCGAGCAGAGGTCCTGCTCATGTTTACTGCTCAAATGGGCAACGATATGATGCGCATTTCGTGGCCACACGCGCTAGAAGCGGATGCATAAATGTGAAATGTTGGGGCTGGATGTCATACATGGGTGCAGGAACTTTAGAACGTATCAAAAAATGGCTCTGAGCACTATGGGACTCAACTGCTGCGGTCATTAGTCCCCTAGAACTTAGAACTAGTTAAACCTAACTAACCTAAGTACATCACAAACATCCATGCCCGAGGCAGGATTCGAACCTGCGACCGTAGCGGTCTTGCGGTTCCAGACTGCAGCGCCTTTAACCGCACGGCCACTTCGGCCGGCAGAACGTATCCAAGGCAAGTTCAATTCAGCATGCTATGAACATTTCCTTGAAAGTGTAATCATTCCTGGGTTCGACTTTGGTACACCGAAGGATGTCTTACTTACCAACACGATAATCAGCCATTACACAATAACACTAGGATTCAGATCTGGTTTCAGAGGAGGGAGAATATTATTCAGTGCCTTCCGTGGCCTCCAACGTCATCTGATTTCAATACCATAGAGCACGTATGGCTTAACTTCAGAAGACTCTGCGGGACAATTGGCCAGACCCTTCTCCGGGTACTGTGACTGCCCTAAGGGATTTGGTTCATTCTTCAATGGAGAGAATTTCCATGGATGGGAACTTTTTCCATAGACTTGTCACTTCTATACTCGAAAGATCCAAGCTGTTCTTGATGCCAGTGGTATGTGGACTAAATACTGAAGCTATACGTAGCCTATTCTTCATTTTATTTTATTCCATTTTTCTGTAAAAGGTCTACTTGTTATTAATATCAAAATACAAATCTCGTACTTGCTTCTATATTATTTGTATTTTTATGGGAGGCAAGATGAACAATCACCGTCCAAGGATGATTATTTTTATTGTTATGGGAGGTCAGATAAATATTACCTTCCAAGAAGGATTATTTTTAGACATGAAATTCAGAAACCGTAGTTAGTTAGTTAGTGAAGAGAATAGCGGAAAAAGTAAAATAACAAAAAGTAAATAAAGCACGAAATCCCTGCGAAGCAATTAAAAAAAAAAGAAAAAAACTGCGGTGAGATTCATTTCGACACGTACTACAGTAAGCTGACATGCTGTCAAGGAGCTAACGATCTCTTCTTTTTAGCGTAACCGTCAAATATGCCTACCGTACTTGAAGAACGAATTCTAAACTGGAAGCAACAGTTCTGAAAGGCACATCTAATCACTCGTGTGAGCCGCGCGTGAGGACTTGAAAATGCGCCAGACAGCTGATCAGTTTATGGTGGAATCAAGAAAAGCCTACAACTGCACAATTTGTAGCGAATTAAGGTTGAAAATATTACCTGCACATGTCTAAATAAAAAAGAAAATCACAATCGACTGCAGTTAGATTCGAACGCTCATCAGTCTAAAGCGTAACCACTCAGCCATTGCAACATATGTAGAACGCTCGTCGTTGTAGTAAGTCTGGCGACGTGGAGTTCTTATATTTCAACCGCTTCTACGTGCTCGAATAATGATTTTCAAAAGAAATGATATGATGAGTTAAATTGCAATTTATCTCGACATACACTGTATCCTAACTATTACATTGCCTCTATTTGACGATGTTTACACCAAGCTGAAGCTCCACAGACTGCCAGAGTTGTGAACACTTCTGAACTTAGGCATGTGCAATGCTCTATCCTTGGCCTCTCAGTGTACATGGAGAAGCTCTTGGAACAAGAGAATATTCGACGAATGAACTGTCCTGTCTTTCGCTCGGCTAACTCTTTGAGCACCAGTGGCTTCTGCCTGAAACCTCGATCCCATTAATTTTTTCAAAGAAATATTAGTGTGTTTCGCATGAAATCACCGACGCTACTGCAATACGGAGACATCTAATGGTACACTTAGATACTTACACGAATGTAGTGCATTTTGGCAGTCCATTAACAACGTTAAAAGCAATAGTTGGCGCGGAGATTGTGACTGTAGGAGATTGTGACAAGTGGTATATATGAGAGAGAGAGAGAGAGAGAGACTTCAGTGTAATTATTGTCTTTGAATAACGATCTCATTTCTGTTTGTCTCAACGCGTATTTCTTTCCGTTACCGTCTGTACAATACTGTAGCAGTTCCGTCTTATGTATAAAGTTTCACCGAGCTATGTTACTTGTCAGTGACACATCATGCGAAAGCTGCTTTCGTCCTTAAGTTTTGCACACCAGCGTAGTAATCGTACATGAATAAGCAGGGTTCAACCTCGATGTCACTGGAGATCGGGCCCAAGATCAGGTACACGGTAAGGACATGAACGCGGCCGCAGTCTTTCCTACATTTACATGTACATGATTATTCTCCAATTCACACTCGAGTGTGTGCCAGGTGTTTCACGATATCACCTTCAAGCTATTTCTCTGCCTTCCATTCCCGAACAACGCGGGGAAAAAGGAACACTTTAAACTTTCCGAGCGGAACTCGATTTATCTTACTGTATGTAGGTGATCTTTCTCCTTATGTGCGTGGGCGTCAAATGGTTCAAATGGCTCTGAGCACTATGGGACGTAACATCTATGGTCATCAGACCCCTAGAACTTAGAACTACTTAAACCTAACTAACCTAAGGACATCACACACATCCATGCCCGAGGCAGGATTCGAACCTGCGACCGTAGCAGTCGCGCGGCTCCGGACTGAGCGCCTAGAACCGCGAGACCACCGCGGCCGGCTCGTGGGCATCAACAAAATATTTTCGTATTCGGAGGAGAAAGTTGATGATAGTAATTTCGTGAAAAGACCTCGCCGCAACGAAAAATGTCTTGCTTTTAATGATTGCCATCCCTTTCGCGTGTCTTACTCCTAGCACTCTCTCTCCCTTATTTCGCAACAATACAAAACGAGCTGCCCTCCTTTGAAGTTTTTCGGTGTCCTCCACCAGTCATATCTGGTAAGGGTCGGCTGCCGCGCGACCGCATTCCAGAGGAGTACAGACCAATGTAGTGAGGAGCCCGCCCGGCCAGCCTGTGGATGGTTTTTAAGGCGGTTTTCCATCTGCCTCGGCGAATGCGGGCTGGTTCCCCTTATTCCGTCTCAGTTACACTATGTTGGCGATTGCTGCACAAACACTGTCTCCACGTACGCGTTCACCATAATTATGCATGATGTAACCATAATTACGCATCACGGCAACATTTGGGGTTACACTGGTCTAGTATGAGAGGTTCCCGGGGGGGGGAAGGTTACACTGGGGGTCGAACCGCACAATAACCCTGGGTTGTGAACATCCGAGGGCTATGGCGGGGAAGAAGCCTCTCCGTCGTTTCTTGGTCCACGGTTCAATACACACAATGTAGTGAAGGCATTTTCCGTAATAGATTTGTTGCATCTTCTAAATGCTCTGTCAATGAAGCCTTACCCACATCATTTTCTGTGATCGTTCCAGTTTATTTTGTTCGCAATAATAATCCCTCAGTATTTAGTTCACAGCCTCCAATCTTGTGTGATTTATCGTGTAGCCGAAATTTAACGGATTCCTTTTACTACTCATGTGGATGAACTCACACTTTTCGTTATTTAGAGTCAATTGAAACTTTCCGCCCGCTATAGACATCTTGTCTAAATCATGTTGTAGTTGGTTTTGACATGTGGTTACTTCACTAGACGGTAAATGACATCATCATCTCCAGACAATCTAAGAGGGCTCCTCAGATTGTCTCCTATGTCGTTTGTGTAGATCAGGAATAGCAGAGGGCCTATAACACTTCCTTCGATTTGTCTAGATCAGGAATAGCAGAGGGCCTGTAACACTTCCTTCGATGGTTACTACGGACTATGATCTCTCGGACAGGAAATCACGAATCACACAACTGAAAGACTTTCCATAGGCACCTGATTTGGCTCTGAGCACTATGGGACTTAACTTCTGTGGTCATCAGTCCCCTAGAACTTAGAACTACTTAAACCTAACTAACCTAAGGACATCACACACATCCATGCCCGAGGCAGGATTCGAACCTGCGACCGTAGCAGTCGCGCGGTTCCGGACTGAGCGCCTGAACCGCTAGACCACCGCGGCCGGCGCACCTGATTTGATCGGAAGTGTCTCGCGAGGATCTGTTTCAAAAGTCATCTGGAAATCTAGAAACGTGGAGTCAATTTCTAATTCCTTGTCGATAGCACTCGCTGCTAGAGTTTCATAAGAACGGTATTTTCTGAATTCGTGTTGACAATAGATTTTTCTTAGAGGTAATTCATAATGCGTGAACACAGCATATGTTACAAAATTCTGCTACAAAACAACGCCAGTGATATATGTCTGTAATTCAGCAGATTACCCCCATTTTCCTTTCTAGAGTACTGAAGTGATCTGTGCAATTTTCCAGTCCGTAGGTATGGATCTTTCGTCGAACGCGTGGTTGTGTACCATTGTTAAGTATGTGGCTGTCATATCAATATACTCTGATTATGAGCGAAACAATCCTACATTCATTGGTTACAAAAGGGAGCGACCTCTGTAGCATTAATTTATGTTAACTGTATGTGGTTAATATATCATGTAGAAATGACTTGCGTAAATGTTCATGTGACGAAATCACTGACATCAGTTTCTATTGAGACTCAAGGAAGCGTCCTGGTACGAGTATTGTACAATGTTCATACAAATGATCAGCCAATACAAAATCAGAGAATCAATTCATGCACGCTGACGATACAAGAGTGACAGCTCAAGGTTCGACCTAAGAGGCAGAAGAAGAACTGACACAAATATGAGCACTGTCTACGTCCTTTACTATGAAGCCAAACCCCAGCAGGTAGTGACATTCCACCTCAAGAACAGAGAAGCATGGCGAGAACTCAGTGTGATGTGCGCGGTGAACAGCACCAGCACTGCCCACGACCCTGGATCGCACTCTAACTTGGGTTGTCGATCCTCGTCTGTTGCGAATATCAGTTATGGGAATGCGTCTGTATGCAGCCGAGTACGCTGCTTGTGTATGTAGCGCATCTGCAAATTTAAAGACTGTGGATACCGCAGCAAACTGGTTAGTGCCACTTCCAACGGGATGCCAGAAGCAATCAACAGTGCAAAAACTCTACCCGGTTATTGGTATTGCATCCTCTTACATGCACAGGGACATTGCGTCGGATGTGAAGAGGACGAAGATGGAAACCGACTGCCCTCAATGAACGGATCGCACCCCACTGGCAGACACTTGCGACCCAGGAAAAGCTTCATACGAATAACGCTGGTCCTCGTGGGTGCCCATAAAGGCACCTGGTCGAGAGATGACAGACAGAACTAGGTAACCCGGACATCGTAACAAAAGAAGTGCCAGATTGTGGTAGTGAGGTCTCCTGTCCTGCTTGGCGAAATTTGAACAGCATGAGGGTGGGAATCCGGTGCTGCGTGACCACGTGTAGATGCTGTGCGGATATGACGACTGGACCACTTGTTGCAGTGCCGCTTTGTGGGTCAACATTTCATACCAAAATATATTTTTAACTTTAATTACAACACCATTTCGGCCGCCGTTTTCTGGAAACAACTTCTTTAAACGGACTCGGAACAGAAAGAAATAATGCGTCATACTGATAGGATCAAATGAATAATCTAGGGATAAGAATCCAAATTGGAATGTAAAATTTGAAAAATTTTGTAGGGCAAGGTATCAGAATATTAATTTTTCAGCAGCTCTTTTGTGATTATATATACAGGCTGTCCCATTTGTCGTGACCACCCTAAATAACTGTTTGTCCAGATGCAAATTACAAAATGTTTCAAGCAAATATTCTTTAGCCGTCAGGGGGACATCAATCAACACGATAGCCTTCGTTGTAGCTTTGTTTTTTTACAAAGATATGAACAGCGGTATGACTTTTTTAGATGGCACCCTGTATTTTTATTCGGTAATTCATTTCCTCTCCTAAAGACCTATTCAAAATGTATCACAGTGTACCATTCACTGAAATACGACGTTATTAATTACATAACACAACATTGACTTTGAGCCAGGGATCACAAAGTTGTCCACTTGCTGCAGTTGTCAGAAAACAAATGAAAACCAAGTAAAAACATGACACAAAATTGACTTTGACTCTCCTGTACCATTGCCCAGGAATAGAACATTCGAAGGTGCTCAAAGTCGTGAGCCTGGACACCGATACACTGGTTCACTCCTTGAATGGAACCGTTGTTTATCGCTTCCAGTGTTGACTGCTGAATATAATTACATGCAAAGACGATACGCTCCTGTATGTTTTCTGGAGTTGTTGGAATATCGCGATAGACAACGTCTTTAATGCATCCTCAAAGAAAACGTCCAGAGGATTTAAATCAGGAGACCTAGCAAACCAAGTGACTGTTCTTCCTCGACCAATGCATCTGACAGGATACCTTCAGTTCAGAACACGACGTGTACGCAAGGCATTATGCGCTGGACATCCATCGTGTTGATATTACATAAGCATTCTGGTTCTTAGCGGCACTTCATCCAGAAGAGGAGGAAGAATTCGTCTCAGGAAGTTGGCATACGCTGTGCCGTTTAGACTACCGTTGATGAAATAAGGGCCAATAATTGTAGTACCAAGCATCCCACACCAGACGTTGACTCTCCATTGACGCCGATGTTCCACCTGTCTAAGCCATCGTGGGTTGTCGCTGGACAAATAATGCATGTTCCTTGTATTTACCCGTCAAAAAAATGGTTCAAATAGCTCTGAGCACTATGGGACTTAACATCTGTGGTCATCAGTCCCCTAGAACTTAGAACTACTTAAACCTAACTAACCTAAGGAAATCACACACATCCATGCCCGAGGCAGGATTCGAACCTGCGACCGTAGCGGTCACGCGGTTCCAGACTGAGGCGCCTAGAACCGCACGGCCACACCGGCCGGCATTTACCCGTACTTTATTTGAGAAGGAACATTCATCGTTAAATAGAACATCGGAGAAGAAGTTCGGGTTGGCGAGGATTTACTGCTGTGCCCACTGACAGAACTGTACACGATTCTGGAAATCATTCCCAGGCAATTCTTGGTGATGTAGGTGTACATGGTAAGGATGGAACCGGTGATGTTGAAGAATACGATCTTCTCTTCGTTGGTGTACATTCTACTCACACAACTCTGCAACTGACGATGGTTGACGGAATGACGGGTGTGCATTCTACTTACGTTTACATGTCCTCTGCCAACGTCAGCACGTGGCTGTGTTCCATACCCCGAGTACATGCACTAAGCACTGGGAGCGTCAACATCAGTGTTGTGTTATGTAATTAATAACGTTGTGTTCCAGTGAATGGTATACTGTGATACATTTTTGAATAGGTCTTTAGGAGAGGAAATGAATTACCGAATAAAAAATACAGGGTTCATTTAAAAAAGTCATACCGCTATTCATATCTTTGTAAAAACTACAACGAAGGCAATCATGCTGATTTATGTCCCCCTGACGGCTAAAGAACAATTCCTTGAAACATTTTGTAATTTGCGTCTAGACAAAGAGTTATTTAGGGTGGTCAAGATAAATGGGACATACGCATTACAAATATCGGTTTATAAAGAACTCGACAGCTGCGTTTCGTAAGATTCTTGCCGAATGATTTGATTGACACGGAATAGTCACTGTTGTAGAGTCAAATCGTCAGGGACACATGGCGATCATTGTTAGAGACAACTCGAAACAATGACGACTACATGTGTGACGCTTCATGTGTGGAGGAACACCATTTTCAGCAACTCATGTGGCTAAATATATATCCCCTAACAGTAATCCTATCTCATTACAATTACAGACCTGGTTGAAAATGTTTATTTTAGTACGCGTTTCTTTCTCGACATGGCATGTTGTGTTCTTAGTATAACTGTATAGTGCAGGTGACTGATGGTAGAACGGATGCTGTTTGGCGGTTACACTGTTGACGATTGATTCACTCTTGTTACAAGGCCGAACATGCGTATCACGTAGCGCAGAATGCTTAAATATGAAATTGAGAAACTGACTAGTAAACTCCATCTCATGCAAGACATGCTCGATTACATTTGTCTTTCGCCCATGAATGTTTCAGCATGTTATATACTGTCGTCAGTGGCCTTATTATCTACTCAAAATCAGTCTGAAGAATGTCATGGAACAACAGCTTTTGAAGATACTGTTAAGTCTTAGAAGTAAGAACTATTCCTACAAACAAGAACAGTTTTCTGGTTCATATTCTTTCATGTAGGTAAAGACCGTGACCCACGTTAGGAAGCGATCTGTGAAGTATTCCTGCCTGTAAGGTTCGTTACGAAACTTTGGGCTATAAAATTCTTTTTATAAATAAGGGAATAAAATACTCTATTATCTTAAGGGCCCCACATACGAGCGGGGCAAAAGATCTCTTCGTACATTGCGCGTGTGTAGCAAATTGCAGTGATCGATCGCTGATCGCTGGTCGCATGGAAATCCCAGGCAATCTGACGGATTGCATGCGGTCTGTGCACGCAATATGCCGCACGACTAGTTGGGAGTTGTGTGTCGCTATGTGGCTGCGATTCGTTTCTCCATTTATCAAGCGTGGTTTTGTGGTTTTGGTATGTTTTGCTTTGCCCACGTTGATTAAGAAATTTGCGCTAGAATTTATATTTATCCAGGAACCAAGAACTAAATGGTTCAAATGACACTGAGCACAATGGGACTTACTGCTGAGGTCATCAGTCCCATAGAACTTAGAACTACTTAAACCTAACTGACCTAAGGACATCACACACATCCATTCCCGAGGCAGGATTCGAATCTGCGATCGTAGCGGTCGCGCGGTTCCAGACTGTAGCGCCTAGAACCGCTCGGCCACTCCGGCCGGCACCAAGAACTGCTCGGAGAAGTGATGTAGAAGCTGGAGTAGCCATTTGTATTGAGAAGTAATACATCCTCCGATTTTGCAGTGATTAGTATTTTGAAGCTTGTGCTATAGTAGCAGAAGTGATGGGGAGTTCATAGTAATAGTCGCGATACAATGGGCTCCATCTTATGAAATAATTATACGCATTATTAAAGTTTCTAACGTCTAAACAGAATGACATACGTACCTACTGCAATATTAAGAGGACATTTTAATGTGAATGTTCAGCGCAAATCTGTTATACAGCTTCATTATAACAATAATTATTGTAATCAGTAGTACTGCCGTTGACAGTATCTCTATATAAACACTGAGACAATTTAGTAGACCTAAAGATTTTCAATTAAACGATAAGACTAACGAATAGAAAAGGAATTGAGTACTAATAAACGTGAAACATATTGTCTTGGCATTCTGGAAAGATTTACGCAACCCATTTGGCGTCACTGGAAAATTTAATATATTTGTAAGGTAACCTAAAGTTTCCAAGAAAAGTATTTCAAAACAAGTTCAATAACTTATAAATAAAATAAATGTCGGACAACACAACACCAAGTCCCTGAGCGGAGAAAATCTCCGACCCAGGCAGGAATCGAACGCTGGCCCGTAGGATTGACATTCTGTCGCGATGACCACTCCGCTACCGAGGGCAGACCAATAACTTATAATTCTCGTCTGTTTTAAATTTGTGTTTAGAAGTATTCGTGAGGATACGGCGATCAACTGCAACTGCTGCTAAACAGAACAGTTCATTTCCTGTAGCAGAACTTTTCCGACACATTGACGTTCATAACACTGACTGCAACCACTTGGGAAAACGATATCGCATGCGAGGAATCGCCACGATTCGTCGCTCATGTGTGGGACCGTTTATATGCCACTGGCTACTGTCTTCAGCTGACAGTGTCACGGGGTACACATACTGTTACAACTTAACCTGCATCTACATGTTCTAACGTCAACTAAAATTATTATTCCTATTTGTGAAATAGTGTTATGTCTTATGTATAAGAACTATCTTTAAATTCTGTTATTCTTTGACATTTTCAAATCAAACCCACTGAAGTTGGCACATAATGTGCTAAAACATACGTGAGTGAAACAGAAGTTAATCAATAGTGTCTTGAATAAGGAGCATTTCGAAACAAATTTCTCCATTTTTTTCTGCGGAAATTAAGAGCCTTACCTTCAAAAATTTGTCCTCACTTATCAATATTCGAATTTTGTTGCTGAGCTATGACGAAGGGGGTTGGGTTTGGTGTCAGTTAGGTAGAGAATTAAAGCCATTAATTAGAATGGTGTAATTTCCAGTCAAATTAGAGTGGGCTTTGGTACGTGGAATACTGAGCATGTGGTTGTCACGCCTTCACAGGATCGGTGTATGTACGTGGCTGAAGAATATTGCTGTTTTCTGCACTGAGAGCCGGTTAAGATTTTTCTTAATTCTTTTGCCAGCCTTCCCGTCTGAACAATAAGCCTGTACCATACGTGCCGCGTTGGCTTTTCTATAATTTTACACCCTTTGTGCAGACAGTCACAGGTAAATGGGGAAATGATGCCATCGAAAGAACTACTCTCTCTTGTTAGAGGGCGTGATTCTCCCCAATATATTCTGAATTAGTTTCAACAGTTGAGTAAAACTCAACATTGTAACTAAACCATCGTATATTTTGGTACTCCATATGTGATACAAGGAAGTCGTAATTTATAAAAAAAAAATGGCTCTGAGCACTATGGGACTCAACTGCTGAGGTCATTAGTCCCCTAGAACTTAGAACTAGTTAAACCTAACTAACCTAAGGACATCACAAACATCCATGCCCGAGGCAGGATTCGAACCTGCGACCGTAGCGGACTTGCGGTTCCAGACACCAGCGCCTTTAACCGCACGGCCACTTCGGCCGGCCGTAATTTATAGTTGATGCACTAGTTAAATACAATTATAAGGTCTCCAGTGGTATCTCATATACAAAATCAGTACAAAACGCCCCGTTCTACACCCTATACTAACCATTGTACTACACAAAATAATGGTGGGAACCACGAATTGGTACCAATCGCAATCGTAAATTCTAGGAGGGTTTAGTGATCTAATGTTAAATTGATGGGAGTGAAGCAGTGACTTTTATATTATTTGCTGTTACAAATACTTGGCTTTTATTCTACGAGTAGGTTGCGATTTCCAGGAGTGCGGTTAACCCGTTTTCGGCTGTATTTTCCGAGTATCTCGCGATTTCCTGTGGTGTTGTTATGTAGAGACATAAGAGCACAAAGCGTAGCTAGAGGTCTAGCTTAGATGGAATACAACAGTTTGGTTCTGGGTTGGCGAAGCCAATGAATGCGGAAAAAAAGAAAGAAAAAGAACTAGTTGTGGTAACAAATTGATCTGTAGTGTTTCCAAACGTCTAGGTTAGGTTGGAATGCAACAGTTTGGTTTGATTGGGCGAAGCGAAATTTGGGAAGAGGAAACACAACAAAAGCTGTGAAATAGCAGGAAGTTGGGTGTTCGGTTGAATTTAGCGAGGGTCAAAAAATACTTCCTTGAGCCCGTTCGGAATAATAGAGAAGATGGTCCTTGCGGCGACGATCGTTGCCGACTGCTTTAGTTCATACAACATTCAAGGTACTGAAGGCTTTCAGCACTGTAAAGTGAACCATAGGCTGAACTTCGTAAATACAGAAGATAGTTCCGTTCACACACAGAACGTGGACAGAATGTTGCGGGGCTACAGAGGCGCCATCCCACGGTATGGCAGAAAGACCAAACACTTCACAATTTACCTAGCTGAGTATATGTGTCGTCGGGTGCATCGCTAGAAATAAATATTGCATCACCTTTTCGTTGAAGCGGGTACACTTTATAATATAACAATTCTTTCGAAGATCGCCTTAAGCGCGACTAGCGACTACAGTTCCGTGCCTTTCGTGGAAACCGGTGCCTTCAATTTCCTCAACATTATAGGTATGTTACAGCATCGCTTTGGTTGATTTTGTACATTAAATTTGAATATCTACTTTTTCTTTTTTCATTCTTAGATTTTTTTCGTTGTTTGTGTGTTCGCGCATTGAAAATTTGATGATGCGATTGGCTGATTACGTAACGTATATTATGCTCTCATTCTGTATTCTGATTGGCTTGATTGGACTGGAAATCACGTGTCCTCGCCCATGTTGAATAACCAAAGTACACTGTAGATCGCAATCTCGATTTCACAATTTCGGAAGCTATCGTGCCGTATTTGGTGGATTTCGTATTCATACTTGCTTGTTCCGCAAATACGCAGTTTCAGTGCTACAGCGCATTGAAGATCTGTTCAAGAGACGTCCTTTTTTTCTCGATCCGTTGTGCTACAGTGCCTGAAAGTGCGATAACGATACATAAAAATTACTTCTGTAAGCCATGCTTAAATCTGTATTGTACCGCATTCTGAGGTCAGCTTGAGCCTTCGATACTGCCCGACGGTTTTGAACTGTGACGTAATACTATTGTTGTGGGTCACGACATTATCAGTTAGAGATTAAATATTATTTTTAGTTGTCTTAGTTGTGAGTGGAAACAATGATTACAGTTGAAATGATAGTGATGTTATTTATGAATACATTTTACTTTCGAATGTCAAATTCTAGCCTGACGTGCTATTTGTTTTTAAAGACCGAGGCTCAGTTCGTGTATTATAGTGATGTTAACTTATTAATCCTTTGTTTTATTTCAGTACTACTTAATTACTATATTTTTCGCAAGTTTCCTATATCACTGGTCAAAACCGACGACTGGACCATGAGAAATGTTCGATAGGAGTCATTGCCTTTGGCCAGTAAAGTAATGCTAATGGCTGCTGCGACATCACCGTTTAACGAACCCAATGAACAGGGAAAACAAAACGGAAAGGAAGTTGGTTGCGGTGGCAGACTGATCTGTAGCTTAGCTCGAGTTGCAGAAGCCAACGAATGTGAAACTAAATAAACCTGGTTGAGATGACAGAGCGATCTGTAGCTCTGCCCGAGGTCTACGTTATGTTGGAAGGTGACTGGTTGTGAGCTGGTGAAACCAATAAATGTGACACTCTAAAACCTGGTTGTGGTGACAGACTTACCTATAGCTTAGCCTGTCTGAAACAAATTGCCAATAACATCTCGCACTAGTCGCCATATTGTCTACGATGTTTGTCGCTTATGTCACTGGTACAACCCCACGACTCATATCAGACATTCCTCTGTATTCGACATATTGTTGATTGCAGCGAATTTTGGGTGCGTGTTTCGTGTGTTTTTTTTTTTTTTTTACTGCTATCAGTTTTTGGCTATTTGCATTGTTATTGCCATTTAAGTTGAGCTAAATAGATCAAGTGACGTTTCTGACACATGTTAAATTTCGCGCTAATTTTGCGTTTTTTTTTTTTTTTTTGCGTGTTTGAAACCAACCATTGCATCATTTTTCTCTGTTTTGTCATTTTATATGATATTATTGTGATTTTGCGGTTGTTATTTTAGTAAGTCCCCGCCAAAACCCCCAATTTTCCGCTGTTGTCCCAGGCGGCAGCATCAGCAGCAGGCCCAAACAGACGCAGCAACAGAGAAGTAACCGATTTTGTGACTTCTACGAGTTCCTAAGCAGGAGAGAATTGTATAATTTCATCTGCGTTTCTGATAGTTTGGTTTCCGTAGTTTCTGCGTGTTAATTTAATATCTAATAGCCACAGTTCTCGTGTTTTCGTTTGCGTCGGAAAGTAAACCGATTTTGTGACATATTACAAGTTCTTAATCAGGGGCGAATTATTTAGTTTTACCTGAGCGCTTCGGTTGTTATGTTTTTGAAACTCTGCGTATTAATCTAATTTATTAGACACAGTTCCTGCGTTTCCATCAGCATCTACAGCAGAGTTCCGCAACACCTGCCAATAGTCCGTTTATCTGGGTTGTTTAGTTTTCTACGGTCTTTACTATGGATAGGGATTGTGATTGTTGTGTGTATGCGAGCCGAGTTGGTGACACTTCGATCTCAGCTCCAGGCTATGATGGCTTCGGTTACACAGCTTGAAGTTGCAGTGGCTAGGCACCACTGTTTGAGGCAGGCCGTGGGGATCCAACGGACATCCAGCACGTCCGAGTCCTCCTATTGGTCCTCATCGATGGCAGCCCAGTTTATGCTCACACTGAGGTTGACCGTCACCTGTGGCCGAGTGGGAGGTCACCCTGGGGCGTAGCATGCGGCGAAAGACTTCCCAGGAGGCCACACCCGCTCAGTCTGACAAACAGTTCCAGGTGCTGACTGTGGCTGACACTGTCGCTCAGCCAGATGCCGTCGCCTGTCCTGTTTCAGAGGAAACCTCTCAGCCTGCAAGATATGGGCAATCACAGAGGGCATGATTATTGATATTTGGGAGCTCCCATGTTAAACGCGTTATGGGGCCGCTAAGGGACAGGGCTGCCAATTGGGGGGGGGGGGGGGGGGCAGAAAGCCAATGTGCACTCTATGTGCATACCGGTTTTGGAGTCATTCCAGATGAGGAATGGATCCTTCCGGATGCCATGAAGAGCACAGGGTGCAGCCAACTGCAGGTGGTGGCTCATCTAGGTACCAATGATGTGTGTCATTTTGGATCGGAAGAGATTCTTTCTGGTTTCGAGCGGCAAACAGAAGTGGTAAAGGTTGCCAGTCTTGCTTGCGAGATGAAAGCAGAGCTGGCCATTTGCAGCATAGTCGACTGGACCGACTGCCGAGTGGAGGTCTGAACCAGAGGCTCAGACGGTTCAGTGACCTTGTAGACATCAGATTCCTCGACTTGCGCCATAGGGGGTTTGGGTTTCGGGTTCCGCTGAATAGGTCAGGAGTCCACTATACGCAGGAGGCGGCTACACGGGTAGCAGGGGCTGTGTAGCTTGGGCTGGGCGGTTTTTTAGATTAGAGGGTCTCGGGAAATCACAAAAAGGGCTTCAGTCACAAAGGGTGCAGGCTGAACACGTAAGAACGTAGATATAGGAACCATCGGTATAACAGTTGTAAACTGTCGTAGCTGTGTTCGGAAAGTAACAGAGCCCCAAGCGCTAATAGAAAGCATTGATGCTCAAATCGTTATAGGCATTGAAAGCTGGCTAAAGCCGGAGATAAGTTCAGCCGAAATTTTTACGAAGAACCTAACGGTGTTTTGAAAGGATAGGCTAAACACGGTTGGCGGCGGCGCGTTTGTTGCTGTTAGAAGTAGTTTAACTTGTCGCGAACTCGAAGTAGATAGTTACTGTGAGTTAGTATGGGCATAAGTCATTGTTGGCAACGGGAATAAAATAATAATTGGATCCCTTTACCGAACTCCCAATTCAGATGATATAATTGCTGAAAGGTTGAAAGAAAACTTGAGTTTTTTTCAAACTCATACCCGACTCATACAGTTATAGTTGGTAGTGCCTTTCATTTACCCTCGATATGTTGGCGAAAATACATATTCAATTCAGAAGGTACACATGAAACATCATCCGAAATTGTGCTAAATGCATTCTCTGAAAATTATTTCGAGCAGCTTGTTCCTGAGCCCATGCTAAAAGTTTGTGAAAACACACTTGACCTCTTAGCAACAAATAATTTTGAGTTAATAACGAGCATCAAAACGGATACAAGGATTCGCAGCGAGATTGAATATTGTAACCCCCAAATCCTCAAAAAATAAACGAAAAATACACCTATTCAAAAAAGCAGATAAAAATTCACTTGATGCCTTCCTGAGAGACGATCTCCACTCCTTCCAAATTAACAATGTAAGTGTAGGCCAGATGTGGCTCGAATTCAAAATATAGTATCGGCAGCAATTGTGAGATTCATACCAAATGAATTGACAAACGACGGAGCTGATCCTTCTTGGTACACAAAACAGGTCAGAACACCGTTGCAGAAACAACGAAAAAAAAAAAAAGTCAAACAGACCCAAGATCCCCAAGATTGGAAGTCTTTTACAGAAGCTCGAAATTTAGCGCGGGCCTCAATGCGAGATGCTTATAACAGTTTTCACAACGAAACTTTGTCTCGAAACCTGGCAGGAAATCCAAAGAGATTATGGTCGTATGTGAAGTATGTTAGCGGCAAGAAACAATCAATGCCTTCTCTGCGCGATAGCAATGGAGATACTATCGAAGGCAGTGCTGCCAAAGCAGAGTTACTAAACACAACCTCCCGAAATGCCTTCACAAAAGAAGACGAAGTAAATATTCCAGAATTAGAATCAAGAACAGCTGCCAACATGAGTAACGTAGAAGTAGATATCCTCGGAGTAGTGAAGCAACTTAAAGCACTTACTAAAAGCAAGTCTTCTGGTCCAGACTGTATACCAATTAGGTTCCTTTCAGAGTATGCTGATGCAATAGCTCCATACTTAACAATCATACATAACCTTTCGCTTGACGAAAGATCCGTACCCAACGACTGGAAAGTTGCACAGGTAACAGCAATATTCAAGAAAGGTAGTAGGAGTAATCTGCTAAATTACAGGCCCATATCATTAACGTCGATTTTCAGCAGGATTTTGGAACATATATTGTGTTCACACATTATGAATTACCTCGAAGAAAACCGTCTATTGACACACAGTCAACATGGATTTAGGAAACATCGTTATTGTGGAACACAACTAACTCTTTACTCGCATGAGGTATTGAGCGCTATTGCCAACGGATTTCAAATTGATCTCGTATTTCTGGATTTCCGAAAGGCTTTTGACACTGTACCACACAATCGGCTTGTTGCGAAATTGCTTGCTTATGAAGTATCGTCTCAATTATGTGACTGGATTTGTGACTTCCTCTCAGAGAGGTCACAGTTCGTAGTAATTGACGGAAAGTCATCGACTAAAATAGAAATGATTTCTGGCGTTCCCCAAGGTGTTTTTATAGGGTCTTTGCTGTTCCTTATCTATTTAAACGATTTAGGAAACAAAATGAGCAGTAGTCTTAGGTTGTTTGCAGATGACACTGACGTTCATCGACCAGTAAAGTCATCAGAAGATCAAAACAAATTGCAAAACGATTTAGAAAAGATATCTGTATGGTGCCACAATTGGTAATTGACCCTAAATAACGAAAAGTGTGAGGTCATCCACATGAGTGCTAACAGGATCCGTTAAACTTCCGTGACACGATAAATTAGTCAAATCTAAATGCCGTAAACTCAACCAAATACCTAGGAATTACTATTACGAACAACTTAAATTGGAAGGAACACATAGAAAATGCTGTGGGGAATGCTAACCAAAGACTGAGTTTTATTGGCTTGACACTAGGAGACTGCGTACATTACCATTGTTCGTCCTCCTTTAGAATACTGCTTAAGGGTGTGGGATCCTTACTAGATAAGATTGACGGAGTACATCGAAAAACTTCAAAGAAGGGCAGCACGTTTTGTATTATCGTGAAATAGGAGAGAAAGTGTCACTGAAATGATATAGAATTTGGCATAGACATCATTAAATAAAAGCGTTTTTCGTTGCGGGGGAATCTTCTCACGAAATTCCAATCACCAGCTTTCTCCTCCTAATGCGAAAATATTTTGTTGACGCCGGCCTACATAGGGAGAAACGATCACCATGATAAAATTAGGGAAATCAGAGCTCGTACGGAAAGATATAGGTGTTCGTTCTTTCCGCGAGCTGTATGAGAATTGTGAAGGTGGTTTCAAGTACCCTCTGCCAGGAAGTTAAATGTGATTTGCAGAGTAGCCATGTAGATGTTGTCTTCAGTATTTATTATTAAGAATTTGAACGCTTCTGTCTATGTTTATATTTGACGCTGTGGGAAAGGGTATTGTCAGTGTTAGCCTATTTAAAATCATATTTGTGTTGCATTTTGGGGCTTATTACTCTCTAGTAAATGGGTACAAAAGCTTCTACAAATTTTTGAAATGACGTCTTATTTGTTTTTAGCTGTTACTGATATTTGGTTTTATAACTGCAATTTCAGCATTTATGTCACTTGGAGTGTAAGAATTTTGATACGCAGGTTTATCGTGTCAGAAATCTCATGCTTGAAAATCGCACAAATGCCGAAGTCGCAAGAATAAAAGGGTCTAGTGAAGCAGGGGATACAACCCTTCTGCTTTGACCAATGACGTCACACATTACTCATAGATAATAATGTCTTCACTTTCAGCCATAGATAATAAAACAGTTCTGTGTTCCGTATAAGCGCTATCATTGTACATTAAAATAATTGAATCTGATTTTAAAAGAGATCGCTGCATATTGTTCAAAATATTCTTTGTGTGCATTTATTTAAATAACTGGTTTTTTGCATTCATTCGGTACTTGATTTCATTCTTAGTGATATTGAGGTAATTTGGAATATTAGTTTCTTATTTTAGGACAATTTTTAATACCTCATTTTCGTTTGTAGGTATGGATTTATCTGTTCCGATGAACCTGGATGATTTGAGAGAGGCTATGGGCGTAGACATGTTGTACACGATTTGTTTTTTTACAAATGTGTGGTCTTGTTGCCGAGTATGCTCGATGTCGTGAGTGCGGCCAACATATGCGCCTCACAAGTGTATCTCGTCGCCGTACTCACGACTTACTCGTATGGCGCTGCAGCAAAGGTCGGTTGTGGCGGTCCATTAGACGAGGGTCCGCCCCAGTAGCTGAGTGGTCAGCGTGACGGATTGCCGTCCTCTGGGCCCGGGTTCGATTCCCGGCTGGGTCGGAGATTTTCTCCGCTCAGGGACTGGGTGTTGTGTTGTGTTCATCATTATTTCATCCCCATCCGGCGTGCAGGTCGCCCAATGTGGCGCCGAATGTAATAAGACCTGCGATATGACGGCCGGACCTGCCCCGCAAGGGGCCTCCCGGCCGATGACGCCAAACGCTCATCATCATCATCATTAGACGAGGGACATGGTTCGAAAAATCTAAGCTCGCCTTGAGAGACAGTATGAAAATCACGTACTGTTGGTGTCTGAGATATCCTGTGTGGCTGTGTGTCCATGAATGTCGTGTGAGTAAGCGCACAGTTGTGGATTGGTACCCTTTTTGTATGGAAGTTTGTGGGGAATACATGAAATGTACGGGGCCGTTGGGTGCGGGAGCGGGTGTTATGGTCGAAATTGACGAGTCGCATTTTGGCAAAAGGAATTACAACAGGGGGAACGTCCGGTGGGATTATGTGTTTGTGTAGCTGTAGTTTCAGGACAAGAGTGTGACGTTGTAATGTTTAAAGTAGTATCCTGTCGAATAAAGGAAGTTTGGTCAGCTTAATTGAAGATCACGTTGCAGAGGGTTCCATTGTAATTTCAGATGGTTTTTCTTCATATAGGGATTTAGGGGAAAGGGGTTATCAGCTTCTCGTAGTTAATCACAATACTGAGTTCAGATCATTATCCACAGGGGCTTGCGGAAATAGCATAGGCCATAGAGGGTTTATTGGTCAGGTGTGAAATCTCTTGTAGGGAAGGGGAAACTCCGGATTTCCACACTTCAAAGTCACTTAGACAAATATTCATGGAGGCTTAGTATTCCCCAAACATATTGCTCGTTTGAATGTCCATTACGTATGTTTTCGTGTACTCCAGTACTGTACGTAATAGAAATTTCGCAGCTGTCGTCCTTCTTTCGTTTTCCAGCACTACTATCAGTACGGTTTTTTCGAATCTGTACTAGCAATATTAAAGGTGAAACACCCGACACAACTAAAATTTGTATCCCGTCCTTCATTTGACCTATTCTAAAATAACGATATCTGTGACGTTGATGAGATTTACCTATAAATGTTAACTGGAGAGCAGGAAAGAAATGTTGTGTATAGTAATACAGCTCAACTAAAGAATGGGATAGTATTGTCACATCTGTGAGCAAAACTATAACTTTCAGGCGATACTATTAGCATCGAAGGCGAAAAAAAAGCTGTACCCCATAACGAAGTACGGGATACAAATTGTATGCGTGTCGTCTTATTGCCTCTTCACGTAGTTCAACTGAGGTACAGGTTGCAAATGTAACGTACGTCCATTTCCACATTTTCGTTAGCAGTGTACGTGTATGTAGGTTAACGGAAGTATGGAATACAAATATTATGTGCGTAGCTCCTTCTGCCATTGGTAGTACTACTATGTACGTAAGAACAACTATTAGTGGTAGCGGAGGCGAAAGAAACAACACATGTAAAATTTGTATCCTGTGCTTCAGTTGACCTAGGGAGTTCAACTGAACAACAGGATATTAATGCTAACGAAAACGAGGAAATCGATGTACGCTAAACTTGTATCCCGCACTGCAGTTAACCAATACAGTTCGAATGAGGTTCGAGATACGACTCATATATATGTGACGTGAAGTATTCTATGCTACCAATATTTCTACCCATTTTTTCCCCTTCATTTTCCACGGAAATAATATGATACAAACACGCAACATCCTTAACGTGAAAATACTACTTGCCTTGATATATGTCAACTTATTTTCGTCTCTTGCATTCCTTTGTTTCTGAACAGTCTTGTCAGCTCTTTCATCTGTGTAATAAATAGTCTCTGGCCAATTCTGACGTCATTGGTCAAAGTCGATGGGTTGTATCCCCTGCTTCACTAGACCCGAATAAAATATAAACGGTAACAGCTAAAAGCAAATATAACGTCATTTTAAAAAATGAGCCATGTCCTGACGTCGTTGGTCACACTCAACCGATGGTATCGAAGTCTCTGATTTCTCTGCATTCTGCACTTCGTCTATATAGCTTTGCATAGTTGCTTCCCATTCTGCATTTCAAGCTGTCATTCTAACCAGCCTGCTGGCGTGACGAGACATTCATACTTTACTCCTTGTCATGATTACTTGGGAATAACTGCCATTATGATACGAGGCACAGAAAACCGCCAGTAACGCTACTTGCACAATTGGTAAATTGCCGGCTAATGTTGCGATTGAAGGCCGCGGAACACTGCCAAGAACACGAGCGCATCGTGTACAGTGCCTTGACACCTAGACCCGACCTCCGTGGCACGCATTCCCTCGAGGAACGAAAGTCGGCCACACTATTCCCGTTACATCTCACCTTGTGTATTTTGAGCAACCAATTTGACCCATTACCCAGCGGCTCATTGTCACAGTATATAGCTCTGTCTATCTTTTATGCGACTCCTGTGATAAATGAGCATAGTTTGTGAAGAGTCTTACCTCCTTTTCATTCCTGGTTATTTGTAACTTTTCGTCGTCTTCATCTTGATACAAATACCTTTTGATCCTCGGTTAATGAATTGTGAGCACAGTTCAGTACTCATCTGTAAAATGTCCCGTACCGCAACTACGTTAAAACGTTAACTGGAACTATTTTCTTACTCTGGATACACAAAAACAAATGAAGATACACTGACTGATATCCATATATTCTCTGCTGCAGTCTGAATATATTCTGGGGCGATAAGCGATGCATTTGGCCACTATAGTTGGCGCCCGGCGGCACGTGTGTTTCCTTAAATAACTGCCTAGATACTGATGCTTATTTGGCAAACGACCAATATGCAAGTAATAGACCTATTTGGAAGAAACTCGTTGCCGAGAAGATTTTCCCAACAACCGATATCGTGCTGCCTTTCACCATATTCGTCGTGTCTCTCTCGGAATGATTACACAAATGCATTTGACCGACGTTATTTTATCGCTTGCTTATACTGCTTTGCTCTGTCTTCAATTCTCAACCACTGATGGCAGTCTGCAACCGTCTTGGTATGCCTTGATTTTCTTCAAGTTGTCCTTGATGATGTCGCAATAATTTTCCCGGTATACTGTCTCGCCAGGAACAGTATCTTCTCATTCAGAAGACTCGGGACTAGGTGGCAGTTTCCAGGAAATCCTTAGCCCTGCTCAGGTGTCATTGTTAGTCGCATCGTGCAGATAAAGTGCATTGCTGTGTTCTTTCAGTAGGATACATCGACACTAGAAAATACATCTTTGGAACACTAAGGTACGAGTAGGAGCTACACGAAACCACCTAACTGTAAAATCCATTGATTTCTCAAGTTATTTTATATACATAGCTTAAGGCGTTATCTTATATTTCCTTTTTGCACGAATGAAGTCACCCATGTCCGATAAATCCACGTCGAAAATCTATATCTTAACATTTTAATGCAAATTTAAATGTGCCTTCCGTGTTGTGTCCCGTTAACTTTCGCCGACTGAATCAAAACTGCCGCGTATGTTGTGATACCTGTACCTATACTGTTACACTGATGGAAAAAAAAAATCGCAACACCAAGGGGTTGTGCGACATAAACGAAAGTTGGTAGGCCTATTTCTGCCTCTGAAACATGATGTCTGTTCAAATTCGCACCAGTCCCGTACGTGTGGCACTACATAACTACTACTGTAAGTTACAGGATGTAGGTTCCGCCTTTTTGCAAACACACTGTTTTTTCCTTAATACCCAAACATGTTTCAGCACCTCTGTGCCATCATCTGCGGGTTTTTCGTTTTGAAAACTGTAAAAAGTGAACATATTTTAGGTTGTCAAATGGTTCAGATGTCTCTAAGCAATATGGGACTTAACATCTGAGGTCATCAGTCCTCTAGACGTAGAACTACTTAAACCTAACTAACCTAAGAACATCACACACATCCATGCCCGAGGCAGGATTCGAACCTGCGACCGTAGCAGCAGCGCGGTTCCGGACTGAAGCGCCTAGAAGCGCTCGACCACCGCGGCCGGCTGTTTTAGGTTGTAACTAATCTAATGAAGTGAGGCCTAAAGAAAGTTTTTGTTCGTTTTGCTTCTTACCGTGATCTTACATTATATCATTTTGTAGAACCAACTGTATGGTGTGCTGCACTAATCGCTTGTCACCTGCAAACCAAACGATGTAAATGTGAATGTCGTCGGCGAGTTAACACACTCCTTGATTTGTAATACGTGATTTTTGCGTATATATACGTTACTACTGATGTTTTGTTGTCTGAGGACACTGCACACACATAATAATGAACTTCGTGTAATTTCGTTCTTTATAAACGCCTTTTTACTTCGCAAAATGCGGTGAGCACTATGTTGTATTTCCTAACTCCGTCGGCGGTAATTTGTTCCCGAGAGAGTTTGGAGAGGGATTTGAATTTTGTTCTTCTCTCTCTCTCTCTCTCTCTCTCTCTGTGTGTGTGTGTGTGTGTGTGTGTGTGTGTGTGTGTGTGTGTGTGTGTGTGTGTGTGTGTGAGAGAGAGAGAGAGAGAGAGAGAGAGAGCACCTTTAGCTGTTTTTGTTGTGTCGCTGTGGGCAAAAATTTTTGAGTAAATCGCTCAAGAACTTTTGTAGGTAGGCCTATACGGTAACAGCGTTAAACGACGACACGTCTTGATACAGTTGTATAGATTTTATTTATGTACCGTTAATATGGCAAAGAACTTTTCGAGATTTTTGGTAACAACTTTAAACACCGACTTCCCCCTATATGCACTGACGGAAAAAAATCTCAACGCTATAGCATAAGACTAATTGTGTCTCCCATACCCCTATTCTTTCTCCTTATAAATAACTTAAAACAAAAGTTGTGTACACAACTGTGTGCTGTTTGTTTTCTTCCTTGCAGCCGGTTTTAATAAAACGAGTAAATTGTGTTTATGGCTTATCGGCCCATGATCAGAACACTGATACGGAATCTGAATCGTCCGAATGTAATACTACCTATTTGCAGATTAAAACTATGCCAGATACTATAATTGAAGCTACTATAGTAATAGATCCAGCATCAGGAGAGGTCTCTCAGAACCCGTAGAGTCTACGGCGTAGACCAATGATGCCAATCGATTTACCATTCATTTTAAGCGACTTCAACTCCAATCACCGAGCGTGGTCGCGCAGTGGTTAGCACGCTGGACTCCCATCCGGGAGGACGACGACTGAAACCCGAGTCCGGCCATCCTGGTTTAGGATTTCCGTGAATTCCCTAAATCGCTTCAGACAAATGCCGGGATGGTTCCTTTGAAAGGGCTCAACTGATTTACTTCCCCATCCTTCCCAATCCTGGCTTGTGCTCGGTCACTAATGACCTCGCTGTCGACGGGACGTTAAATACTGACCTCCTCCTCGTTCCCATTCAAGGTTTCCTTAGCAATAACAACAAACAAGTCTCAAGGTGTTAGACACAGGGGGAAGACAAGATTGACAGTGGGGGGGGGGGGGGGGGGGGGGGAGAATGGAAGTAGAGAGGGAGAAGAGGGAAACGGATGGAGAGAGGGGGAGGAGGTGATGGACAGAGAGAGGGGGCAGAAGCAGATTAGGACAAATATCCAATTCCCATACATATATAGCAATGGCGAAGCATTGCCATGTTCGCTGGTATTCTATATTTTCGAACGCTGAGCCGCGAAAAGCTTATATTGTAGGTACCATAACATCTGTTCTAATCTACATTTGTACATTCTACAGATTTTCTGACTACTGTCCTCTGTCTGAAAACAGTAGTTAGTAATTTTAGGGTATAAGCACGCGAATGGAGCTAGCTTTTGTAAGTTCCGGTAGTTCATGAGTGTCTTGCACAGGGCAATTCGTAGTAAATCGCTGGCTGCAGGTTATCTACACTTTCTACAAATTTAAGCAGGAGTATCTGATTTGTAAAATTGTTTACTTTTAATTGCAATGTATGTATTTACTTAAGCAGTGCAATATATCCACCAGTTTTCATCCATTGATCAGTTCGTTCTAAGGACGTACGGTATTTTAAAGTATACAAACCGCAATGTAAAAATAGCTCTTAAAAGTCGACTGCTGTTGTGTAATAGTGTGTTCTGCACATGTACCAACTGTTATGGTCCGCAGCTCGTGCTCGTGCGGTAGCGTTCTCGCTTCCCACGCCCGGGTTCGATTCCTGGCGGGGTTAGGGATTTTCTCTGCCTCGTGATGACTGGGTGTTGTGTGATGTCCTTAGGTTAGTTAGGTTTAAGTAGTTCTAAGTTCTAGGGGACTGATGACCATAGATGTTATGTCACATTTCATTTGTTTTCTCCTTTCATCAGCAGTGTATGTTGTCTGTGTTTGTCGTAAAATTCTGCTGTTTTAGAGTCCATTAGTGAGAATAACCGACGAAACAAAAGTTTGAGATTCAAAGATCGCAGCAGAAATCACTTTGTTGAATGAAAATGTCTTTAGTTATTAAAGGTCACTTGTAATCCTGGTAGCGTAGCATATCCAGAAATTGAAAGAATCAGCAATCTTAGTTTAAAGTTACTTGCTTATTTCTTCAGAAAAACATTGCGCCAAGCACAATGTAGCAGTCTGTTAAAGCTATTCTCCAGCATAGGATGCAGTTGTTATTCGTAAGCAACTGGAAATCGCCCCGACTGTCGCGAGATAGGAAATTTCCGCTAGGAGGGCTACCACGAGACGTGTACCAGAGATACTGACAGCATCATAAGTACTATCCTGTCCTGTGCATACTGTCTCCTCTACTGGAAGCGTCAGCGGGAAGCACGCGCTAAAGGTTGATGGCTGGCAGTAGAAATGTATGAAAAATAAAAATGTCAGTTATGGAAGCGGGAATAATAGACAGGGTCACCTTGTGCACTATGTCTATGTGCGAGAAAATGCACCTCGTTCAACATGTTCAAAGGCTGTTCGAAAATAAGGAACAGACTGCAGCTCCAACAGTAGGCTTTGTCGCACGTTGGAACAATCGATGTCGTTTGTCTGGGATCAAAAGTCATCCACTATCTGATCAAAAGCATCCAAACACACCAATGTAATATTGAATGACCACGAGATGTTAAAAGAGGAGGACCTGACAGTATATAAGGAGGCTGGTAGCATTGTATACTCTTCAAACCACTTTCGACCATTTCTGTCACTCGATGGGTCCGTATTAGTGGGTAATCCTACCCAGACGTACGGACATCACAGAACCGCATGCTATGAACTCCTCGATGTAATTACTAACAAACGCAGAGATGACAGTAGAACTTTTGTGATGGTCGCCATGTCGGTGCAGGCGTGGAGGGAATGCGCTGTTTAAAAAATGCCTTATCAGTTCAGAAGCAGCAGCAGCACGGATAGGTGAGGAAAGTTCATTGACTCTGATCTTAGACTAGTCATTGAATGTCACCTCAGTACGAAATCGATCAGGACATTTCAGCCCTTCTAAGGCTTCCAAACTCGACTGTTGGTCATGGGATTTTGAAGTGGCAACGCGAAAGCGGCCACAGTTAAACCAGGATCAGGAAGACTTCGTGTACTGACGGAAAGGGACTGTCAAGCATTACGGGTGTAGGTTGTAAAAAATCGCCTGAAATCAGCCGGGGGAATAACTCGCCAGTTTCAAAGTGCTACCAGCAGCCCAGTTACCACAGTGACGATGCGTAGGGAGTTGAAAGGGTGGGGTACAGTGGTCGAGCAGCTCCTCATAAGCCAAATACTCCTGTAGTCAGTGGTGAGCGACGCTGGAGGTGGTGTAAAGAGCGAAGCCCTGGACAGGTGATAAATGCCGCTATTGTGAATGGCAATCCGATGGAGTGGTTTGGGTTTGGCGAATGCCTGGAGATCGTTACCTGTCGTCGCGTGTAGTGTCAACAGTGGAATGCAGAGGATGTGGTGTTTCGGTACGAGGGTGATTTTCGTGATTGCGCTTAAGAAAACGCTAACTGCGGGAGGATACGAACACATTTCACAGCGCTGGGTACTGTGTACAGTAGAGGAACAGTTAAGCAATGATTATTGTTTGTATCGGAATGACAATGCACCTTGTCATGAAGCGACGTCTTTAAGGCAATCGTTTGTGAACGGTAACATTGCTGAAATTGTCTGGTCTTCCCAGAGTCCTGACACCTTTGAGATGAGTTTGACCGTCGACATCGTTCTAGTGGCCAGCGTCCAACATCACCGCCTTCTATGATTTCGGCTTTTGAGAAAGAACGGCCTGTCATTCCTTCACAGTCATTCAGACACACTCATTGAAAGTGCCCCAGCAGAGTACAAGCCGTCATGCAGGCGGGTGGACGCCTGTCCAATAATACGTGTCTGGATACTTTTGATCAGACAGTGTATGTATGTTTCTAACTTGAATCGGGACTCATTCCTGAAGACTGTTGACTATCTGGTTTTCCATTCTACGAAAAGTTTACCACCTACCTACTTACAGGTTTTGCCTCCCATTTGCCACTGTTTATCCATTCAGATTGTTCAGAGACGTCATGATGCCATTTATGAAAGCAGCTACAACGAACACACACACACACACACACACACACACACACACACACACACACACACAGAGAGAGAGAGAGAGAGAGAGAGAGAGAGAGAGAGAGAGAGAGAGAGAGAGAGAGAGAGAGCGAGCTTTTGTCAGCAACACATTTTGTTAACCGTCCCGTTATAATCGCAACTGTCGCACGAAACACGTCGCGTGTAGCACGTTCCGTCGTCGTATTCAGTTTAAATATCGTGACGGGGGTATGAATTCTCACCTGTCTCTTGCTATTACTCGTAAATTGTGGCTTTGACGTGTGAATTCGTGCATTCACAAAAATTCTCACCTTCGGCACTGAGAATGGGAAAAAAAAGAAAAAGGTAAAACCTGCAGCCAAGATAAAATTTGTGTGAAATGTGGTATCAGGCAGCAAATTTACTCGTGAAAAATGGAAGATACAATAGTAGGGCAGGTTCCTGCGAAAGTAATACTACATATTTGAAGCATACATGCATCGAATTTATTATGAAAGCAGTAGATGCGTATAAGACGTAAACAATAATGACAGTCCCCAGAATGAGATTTTCACTCTGCAGCGGAGTGTGCGCTGATATGAAACTTCCTGGCAGATTAAAACTGTGTGCCCGACCGAGACTCGAACTCGGGAAGGTAGGAGACGAGATACTGGCAGAAGTAAAGCTGTGAGTACCGGACGTGAGTCGTGCTTCGGTAGCTCAGATGGTAGAGCACTTGCCCGCGAAAGGCAAAGGTCCCGAGTTCGAGTCTCGGTCGGGCACACAGTTTTAATCTGCCAGGAAGTTTCAATAATGACAGTGTTACATAGTTTCCATCATAACACGAGTGGCAAAATAAGGCGTTTCCACTCACTGTCCTGTTGTGTTATTGCATTGTTAATACTTTGTCCAACTCCGTTCTTCCTTAAGACTTCAAAAATTCTCTTAGGCACTGATTTTGTCGGGATTTGTAGTTCTTGCAGTAAAATTGCCGTCCTCTCTCCTCGTATCGCTCTTTTCAGTACACATAAGGCCTCAAATTGCTTTCCTTTGTGGTAAACTCGCCTTGCGAGTATTGCCCAAAGGTTTTCCACCGTTTTCAAATCCGAGCTACGTGCAGACAAGGACAAGACATCGGTATTTTTGTCTTCAGACCACTTCCTGAATGTAGTAGAAACATGCACAGATTGCATTATCTTGTTGAAACTTTACACTTTCGTCCCTATATCCTCATACATTCTAATCAATTCCGTATCTAGCAGCTCAGTGCACATGTTACAATTCATTCTAGTGTTCATTCAAGCAATGCGTGACTTACCTTTACCGCACAAGGCTGCCGAAATCATAACATTTCCACCATCAGATTTTCTGCTCGTTCTTACTTGCTGCTCTCTTCTCAGGTCATTGCAGTATTAATTAAATCGATCCGGCCCACCTATATTAAACTTCTTCTCGTCACTGAAGCTCACTTTATCCCATTCCGAAGTCCATGACATACTTATACTTTTTTCGGCAACCTCCAGTCTAGCCTGTTTATGTTTGGATGTTAGAGCAGGTTTCTGTAGTCTTTTCTTGAATTCATGATGTTTGCCATTTGGCAAAATTTGTCGTACGCATCTGGCAGTTATTGGCAACTGTGAACCAACAACAAGTTTAGAATTATAACGGTTTGTGGACCTTGCTTTGCACAAATTTAGCCGTTTTGATGCCTTAGATTATTTTCTACTTTGCCCATATTTTCCTATGTGTCCATATCGTACGCCCAATCTGACGTAATTATCAGTCACTGCATTTGAAAAGTTCAGCTTTGTGGCGACCTGACGATTAGTGTGTCCCATTTCCTTGTACACACCGATTTGTATTTTTTTCATCAAATGATAACTGTTTTCCGCGTGACATCGGCACAATCGTGGTTTATGTACACAACACGTACTGTCACAAAGATTTCAATTTCCTATCTGCAATAAAGGCATATACACAAACTAACATCGCAGAGAACCAACTGCCTTTATATCGAATTCCACCTTTACCACCTGCATCGCTGGTGTCTTCTTATATCCTATACTGCTAACATCAAATGCGATACCGTTTAACTACATTTGTCGGTATACTGGCTCTCATACTATTGCATATACACTGTAGACAACTTTTCAAACCGTCAATGTTAATTTTCTTACAAATTTCCATGTCTTTATACTGATTTCCATTACTGTAGAATGCCTCCACCGACGAATATTAAGTCATTAAAAAGCGATGTGATTGATAACAAAAAACGCATTTTAGTACTTGAAGACATAGTTATTATGAATAAGGTACATCATGTCACAGCGTGGAATTTCATGTTCCACTGCAGTGCAAAGTCTGAAAGGAAGAATGTGCCAAGTAATATTTTTGCCTAGCGGAGAGTAACGTAGCCAATGAGCTACAGGTTCAGTATTACAAGCAGGACTTCGTGGCACTATATTGGATTAATTCATATAGAGCTGAACTCTGTGTTCGGTGTTATTTATATTGTAGCGTAAGTGCTATGAAGACAAGCTGCTTCAAAGCACTGGCACATTTAGGATCTCTCGAAAGCGCGCCGTTTTTGGTACAATCTGCTGTGGTGAAAGGACCGGAAACTTCATACTAGTTTTGGTAGACGAAGTCTTCTCGTAGTAAGTGGTCTCTTGGTAGCCGAACATCACCATTTCCAGTCAATGATCGGTTTAATTGGACCAGAGGACCCAGTCCACTCCGTGTAAATACAGCCCACACCATTACGGAACCACCACCAGCTTCCATAGTGCCTTGTTGACAAGTTGGGTCCATGGCTTCGTACGGTCTGGCCAAAATGGTTCAAATGGCTCTGGGCACTATGGGACTCAACTGCTATAATCATCAGTCCCCTAGAACTTAGAACTACTTAAACCTAACTAACCTAAGGGCATCACATACATCCATGCCCGAGGCAGGATTCGAACCTGCGACCGTAGCAGTCGCACGGTTCCGGACTGCGCGCCTAGAACCGCGAGACCACCGCTGCCGGCTTTCGTACGGTCTGCTTCACACTCGAACCCCTACCATCAGCTCTTACCAACTGAAATCGGGACTCGTCTGACCAGGTCACAGTTTTCCGGTCATCTAGGGTCCAGACGATATAATCACGAGTACAGGAGAAGCGTTGCAGGCGATGTCGTGCTGTTAGCGAAGACACTCGCTTCGGTGGTCTGCTGCCATAGCCCATTAATACCCAATTTCGCCGCAATGTCCTAACGAATCCGTTCGTCGTACGTCCCTCGTTGGTTTCTACTGTTACTTCACGCAGTGTTGCTTGTCTGTTAGCACTGACAACTCTACGCAAATGTCGCTGCTCTCGCTCGTTAGTGAAGGCCGTCGGCCTCTGCGTTGTCCGTGGTGAGAGGTACTGCCTGAAATTTGGTATTCTCGCCACACGCTTGACACTGTGGATCTCGGAATATTGAATTCCCTAACTACTTCCGAAATGTAATGTTTTCCTCGTTCAAAATATGTTAATTCCCGTCGTGCGGCCGCAGTCACGTCGGAAACATTTTCACTTGAATCACCTGACTGCAAACGACATCTGCGCCAATGCACTGCCCTCTTACACCTTGTGTACGCGATACTATCGCCATCTATATATGTGTCATCCCATGACTTTTGACACCTCATTGTATTAACTGAATGTGAAAAAGAAGTGAGCCACGAAGTTACCCATCGCAGCCGTGGGGCAAAAGGGAGCGATAGGAAGGACTGTTTCTCCGAACACAGAAGTCATTATTCTGAGCTGCCTGCTGCATCGACATCTGCATCTACATGGATACTCTGGAAATCACATTTAAGTGCGCGGAAAAAAACGAACGCCTATATCTTTCCGTGCGGGCTGTGTTTTCCCTTATTTTATTATGATGATCCTTTCTGCCTATGTTGGTCGGCGTCGACAAAATATTTTCGCATTCGGAGGAGAAAGTTGGTGACTGAAATTTCGTGAGAAGATTTTTCCTCAACGACAAACGCCTTTGTTTCGATGTTGTCCTCCCCAAATCCTGTTTTATTTGAGTCACATTCTCTCAGCTATTTCGCGAGAATACAATACGTGCTCTCCTTCTTTGAACTTTCTCGATGTATTCAGTCAATCCTAACTGGTAAGGATCCCAAACGGCGCAGCAGTATTCCAAAAGAGGACGGACAAGCGTAGTGTAGGCAGTCTCTTTAGTATCTCTGTTACATTTTCTAATTGTCCTGCCAATAAAACTAGGTCTTTGGTTAGCCTTCCCTACTTCCCCACAACATTTTCTGTGTATTACTTCCAATTTAAGTGGTTCGTAATTGTAATTCCTAAGTCTTTAGTTGAATTTATGGCCTTTAGATTTGACTGATTTATCATGTAACCGAAGTTTGACGGATTCCTATTAGCACTCATGTGAATGAGCTCACACTTTTCGTTATTTGTGGTCAATTGCCAATTTTATACCATACAAATATCTTTTCTAAATCGTTTTGCAATTTGTTTTGATACTTGTACTTTACTAGTCGATGAACGTCAGCGTCATCTACAAACAACCTAAGACGGCTGCTCGGATTGTCTCTCAAATCGTTTATATAGATAAGGAACAGCAAGGAGCCTACAACACTAAATTGGGGAACGCCAGAAATCACGCGTGTTTTACTCGATGACTTTCCGTCAATTACTATGAACTGTGACGTCTCTGAGAGGAGGTCACGAATCCAATCACATAACTGAGACGATACTCCATAAGTAAGCAATTTCACTACAAGCCGGTTGTGTGGTACAGTGTCAAAAGCCTTCCGGAAGTCCAGAAATACGAGATCAATTTGAAATCCCTTGTCAATAGCGCTCAACACTTCATGCGAGTAAAGAGCTAGTTCTGTTTCACAAGAACGATGTTTCCTTAATCCGTGTTGACTGTTTGTCAATAGATCGTTTTCTTCGAGGTAAAGTACAAATGACACCTTCTCCAATGCACTGCCCTTTTATACCTTGTGTACGCGATACTACCCTCATCTGTTTATCTGCATAACGCTATCTCATAACTTTCGTCACCTCATTGTATTATATGAATGTAAAAACGAAGTGAACTACAAAGTTATCCACCAGTAGCAGTGGGGCAGAAGGGTGTGAGAGGAAGGACTGCTTCCTCCCAGCACAGAAGGCATTCATCTGAGCTGCGTGCTACAGCGATCGCTGGTCGGTTGCAGGCGCTGACCTCGCTGCTGGGCCCCGGGCACCACGCGGCCAAGTTCGTGGCGGGGTCTTGCGCCGGGGTGACGGCCGTGGCACTCACCTACCCGCTGGACACGATACGAGCGAGGCTCGCCTTCCAGGTGACTGGCGAGCACGTCTACACCGGCATCTTGCACACCGCGCTCTCCATCTTCAAGGAGGTACTCCTCAGCACTCACATCTGTTTTGTTTTGATTAATAGAACTTGCCTATATGACCTTACACTGTATGACCTTTGACCACCAGAAGTTACGAGAAGCGGTCCTGGCAGTGTAAATGGAGACGAGGGGTATTTTCAGTAGAGAAGCAATAATAGCAGAGTGGGGTGGTCAGCAGAACTCAGTGACATCGAATGTGGACTAGTCATGGGTGTCACCCGAGTAACAGATCCATAAATGACTCTTTTTTATCTGTCTTCTGACTGGTTTGATGCAGCCCACCACGAATTCCTTTCCTGTGCTAACATCTTCGTCTTAGAGTAGCACTTGCAACGAACCTACTTCCTCAATTATTTGCTGGATGTATTCCAGTATCTGTTTTCCTCTAGTCGTTTTACCCTCTACAGGTCCCTCTAGTAACATGGAAGTTATTCCGTGACGTCGTATCGGCTGCCCTGCCATCCTGTCCCTTCTTCTTGTTCATTGTTTTCCATGTACTCCTTTCCTCGCCGATTCTGCGGAAAACCTCCTCATTCCTTACTTTATCAATCCACCTAATTTTCAACATTCTTTCTTGTGTAGCACTACATCTCAAATGCTTAGATTCTCTTCTTTTCCGATTTTCCCACCGTCAATGTCTCACTGCCATTCAACACTGTGCTCCAAACGTATGTTCTCAGAAATTTCTTCTTCAAATTAAGCCTTATGTTTGATGCTAGCAAACTCCTCTTGGCCAAGAATGCCCTTTTTTCCAGTGTTGGTGTGCTTTTTATGTCATCCTTGCTCCGTCCGTGATGAGTTACTTTGCTGTCTAGGTTAGCAGTATTCCTTAACTTCATCTACTTCGTGATCACCAATCCTGATGTTAAGTTGCTGCTGTTCTCATTTCTGCTAGTTCTCATTGCTTTCGTCTTTCTTCGATTCACTCTCAATCAATATTCTGTACTCACTAGACTGTTCATTCCATAAAGCACATCATGTAACTCATCACTTTCACCGAGAGTAGGAATGTCATCAGCGAATCTTAACATTGAGATCCTTTCGCCTTAATTTTAAGTCCACTTTTGAATCTTTCTTTTCTTTCTGCCATTGCTTCTTCGATGTATAGATTCAACAGCAGGGACGAAAGACTACTTCCCTCTGTAACTCGCTTTTAAATAGAGCACTTCGTTCTTGGTCTTTCACTCTTATTGTTCCCTCTTGACTCTTGTAGATATTGTATATTACCCGTCTTTTCGTATAGCTTTCCACTGTTATTCTGAGAATTTAGAACGCCTTGTCCCAGTCTTCATTGTCGAATGCTTTTTCCAGGTCAACAAATTCGATGAACATGTCTTGATTTTTCTGTAGTCTTCCTTCCATTATCAACCACAACGTCAGAATTCCCTCTCTGTCGCCTTTACCTTTTCTAAAGACAAACTGATTGTTATCTAACTCATCCTCAATTTTCTTTTCCAGTCTTCTGTGTATTATTCTTTTCGACAACTCGGATGCGTGAGCTGTGGAGCTGATTGTGTGATAATTCTCGCACTTGTCGCCTCTTGCAGTCTTCGGAATTGTGTGGATGATGCTTTTCCGAAAGTCGGATTGTATATTGCCAGACTCATATGTTCTACACATCGACGCGAATAGTCGTTTCGTTGCCACTTCCCCTAATGATTTTAGAAATTTTGATCTAATGTTATCTGTGCCTCATGCCTTATTCGATCAAGTCTTCGAAAGCTGTTTTTAATTCTGATTCTAATACTAGATCCCCTATCTCTTCTATATTTACTCATGTTTCTTCTTACACGTCACCGTCTGGTGACAGCGGCCTTCAGTGTACTCTTTCCGCCTACCCACTCTCTCATCTACATTTAACAATGGAATTCCTATTTCAGGATATAACATCTACCAATTTCCGACCTATTCGGATAATTCCTTCGTGGTGCGTCGTTTTTCGTCTTCTTTCTCCCCGACATGTAGGTCCGACAGTTCGATGATCAAGGTGGATTCAATCTGCCAGGCATGTAACAGTATCACGGTTGCTAGTTGCTACAGTTCGACCAGTGCGCATCTGTTGGTCCTGTAATACAATGTTAGGTGCTCTAGTATTACGTACATGGTCGTACGGTTTGTTGGAAAGGTTCAGTATTCAAGGAGTCCTACATATCTTCCTGTGGAGATGTGATCACATATTATTCTGCCTCTTACACTTACTCATTTTTCGTTACGACTGAACAGCCTGATACGTCGTAGTCGATGCAATTGTACCAAAGTTTTGTTCGAATCAGACCCTAGACTGGAGTAATGTGTAAAAGCTTTTAAGATGCACCTAATTTTATTTACACGTTTAATAGTAGAAATACAGCAAATCTCAGATTATGTCTTAGTTGGATCATTACATGATTGGCGGTAAATTTGCTTTTTATGTGCCTTACTGCAGATGAGGTTTGTACCACTCGTGATATGACGCATAAGTTGTTCTGAAATATCAGTAATATCAGAAGAGAAATAGAAGTACTTATTCAGAACAAGTAAGTTTTCGCTGTGCACATCAATTTCATTTAATCGAGTCACATACTACAGAAATGTGCTCGAAATATTACATACATTTACAGATGATTCGAAAAGGGGCTCTCTTTTGCTTCTGCTCCTAATAGGAAAGACGTGGCCGTGTTGTTTTACTTGTCACAATTCATCTGCGGACGAAAGATTTTTAGTATTCTGTGGCTGCGCCGTATCAGGCCACTGCCATCTGGCCGCTGTGACCTGTGACCACCAGCCAGCACGCGAACCGTGCGACGCCGTTACAGCGTCACATCCGGCAGGTAACTTCCGGTGAGCTCGGCCCTGACCTATACCCACTTGAGGTGAAATCGCGCATTTCTCTTGGAGAAACAACTACCATAAATACAGCGCAACTGACGTGTGTAGACATTCAAACAGCGTCGTAAAAGATTTAAGTGAGGTTAAGGGTTAGAGATAGGAAAAACCAAAATAGCTTGACAATTTTCAGCGCTAGGATCTTTATCTCGTGACATGCCGTCTTTGCAGTAACTGGTAGGATCACTGCGAGGATGGCGACTGATAATTTAATTGCTATAATGTGGTGCAAGAAATGACCGTCGCGTAGGTACACTCAAGTCGACAGATTGAGCTTCACAGTGTATAGTATTGCGCTGTCGCTTTTCTTATTTCGTTGTGCTTCAAGGGTAGTTAAATTTTTATAGAGTTGATTGACTACTTGAAAAACACAGTGTTGCCATCTGGTAAATAGTTGCAGTAAGGGTGTGTTGCAAATGAACCACTGGAGAAACGTTTGTTGTTTGGTATAACAGAAGCGTACAAGACCCACCTCAAGATGATGCATAGCCCCAGAATAGAGACATGATAGATACCTACACTGTTTTTGAAGCACTGCCTAGCTATACAGTGTGCCTCAAACATTTTGGGTCAAATTGAAACAGGTGATAGTGGATCCACAACCAGTTACATTAAGATAGGGAACCAAAATTGAAACAGGTGATAGTGGATCTACAACCAGTTACATTAAGATAGGGAACCAGTGGTCGAACATGTATATTTATTGCATTACGGAAATACGAAGTGCACGCTGCGTAACAACAACGTTGCTCACAGTAATTCTTCAAAGCGACGACCACCAATCTCACAAGGGGAGGCCACGACGTTTGGAACGCGGATTTACTTCAAACTTCATACACTCGTAGTACTCTATTAGGACAACAAAACGTGTAAGCAGTAGCGCGTACTTCTCAAGCGTTATTGAGAAAATCGCAAGATAATTTCGGTCGTCAAATATATACCTGCGCGTGGCCGTTTTTACCATGAAGCGGCGGCAGCTGAGTGGGTAGCGTTCGAGCCTCGTAATCGCTGGATCGAGTCCCGTTCCTCACTTTTTTAATTTTTATCACAGTCATTTTCTTTACTATTTATATTACAATTGATATAATGGGAAAAATACGTGTAATCGGATGAACTTTTATTAAATTTACAATGTTATTTGGCAGTCTACAAATTTTTATTATCACAAATAATATAATATTCATAACTATCGATTAGTAAACGACCAAACGCATAAGGTGATAGTGAAAATGTATGAGAACTCCCTTATTCCTGGAAGGAGCCCGAAACGACTTGTTACCTCCAAGTTTTGACAGGCACAGACGTCTTTCGAAAGATGTACAATTAATCGTCGCTTTCTACATTACGAGTACAATGGCAGGACGGTATTTTTCGTAAAAACATACAAAACATAAAGTTTAACGGCACCAACTGCACTGAATAAATGCTGTTTCCGCATACACAAGGTCTTTTTAAGGTTTTCCGTGTAAAAACAAACCTCGTTAACATTTTCAAAAACGTCTTTTTCAGCTGATAATTTGGAAGCAAACCATGCATAACGCAGCATTTCCTCAAATATCGGCGCTGATAATTGATCATGCAGTATCGAGTGTATTTTAACGCGTCTTCACTAGAAGCAATTTCTCGTTCTTTTTCGATTAAATACGAACAATTTTGAAGACACGGACAAGCATACATTTTCAGTATCACTTTATGTGTTTGGTCGTTTACTAGTCGATAGTCATGAATATTACATTATTTGTGATAATAAAAATTTGTAGAATGCCAAATGACATTGTAAATTTATAAAAGTTCATCCGATTACATGTATTTCTCTCATTATATCAACTGTAATGTAAACAGTAAAGAAAGTGACTGTGTTAGAAACAAAAAAACAAAAAACTGACGAGCAGGACTCGATCCAGCGATTACGGGGCTTGAACGGTACCCACTCAGCTGCCGCCGCTTCATAGTGAAAACGGCCACGCACAGGTATATATTTGACGACCGAAATTGTCTTACGATTTTCTCAATAACGCTTGAGAAGTACGCGCTACTGCTTACACGTTTTGTTGTCCTAATAGAGTACAACGAGTGTACGAAGTTTGAAGTAAATCCGCGTTCCAAACGTCGTGGTCTCCCCTTGTCAGTGCATGTGTTGCAACTGCGCAAGCAGTCCTGGCACACTCTCGCAAGGATGTCGGGTGTCTGTTGTTCACGAGAACAGCCAGTGGGTGATAAACAGTGTACACCCATGGCCACCAAACAAACATACTGTACACAACTTAGCTCGTAGCACGAGTATCATATGACGACCGCATGCATCGCACCGGCGCGTTAACTTGTGCCGCACGCACATCACTGTCCCTGGTGTCAGATGTCCATTACGTTAAACAATGCATGATGTGTCCATGATGAGGTGTGTGACTGCGTACAGTGCATGACACGTAGTCAAAGATGGAACGTTACTCGTCACGACAGTGGTAGAATCCGTAAAGCAACATGAATGTACAGAGAACGCTTTTCCAACAGGCGTCATCCTAATTGGAAGTGATTAATCTCTGGTGGATATTAACTTACGAGAGTCATTTCCATGCATGCATTGAGCCTGTCGGCCGTCACTTCGAACAATTACTATCAGCTTCGTTGTTGTTATGCGGTGTACGCTGTGTACGTCAATGTCACAATAAATATGCATTTCCGATCATTTGTTCCCAGTCACAGTATAATTAGTTGTGGACCCACCATCACCTGGTTCAATTTGACCCCAAAGGTTTGAGACACTTTGTGTTTCATTCTGCATAATCACTGCCACAAGTACCACTGCAACTGCATTCTTGTGTTAGCTTCTCCATTCAGCTCACAATTATTTCTTCAGTGGCCTCTATGATTTCTCGTACGTCTCCAATTTAAATTTCGATTAAGTGTTTCACATTTTAGGTAATAATGAATACCACAGAGTATACCTTGGGGATATTTGTCGATAAACTGGTAGACACAGTCGTTAAAGATGGTGAGACCATGTATATATAGAGTAATGTTATTAATAATTAGTAAGTTAGATTCCCCCCCCCCCCCCCCCCCCCCCATGAAACATGGACCTTGCCGTTGGTGCGGAGGCTTGCGTGTCTCAGCGAAACGGGTGGCCGTACCGTAGGTGCAACCACAACGGAGGGGTATCTCTTGAGAGGCCAGACAAACGTGTGGTTCCTGAAGAGGGGCAGCAGCCTTTTCAGTAGTTGCACGGGCAACAGTCAGGATGATTGACTGATCTGGCCTTGTAACATTAACCAAAACGGCCTTGCTGTGCTGGTTCCGCGAACGGCTGAAAGCAAGGGGAAACTACAGCCGTAATTTTTCCCGAGGGCATGCAGCTTTACTGTATGATTAAATGATGATGGCGTCCTCTTGGGTAAAATATTCCGGAGGTAAAATAGTCCCCCATTCGGATCTCCGTGCGGGAACTACTCAAGAGGACGTCGTTATCAGGAGAAAGAAAACTGGCGTTCTACGGATCGGAGCGTGGAATGTCAGATCCCTTAATCGGGCAGGTAGGTTAGAAAATTTAAAAAGGGAAATGGATAGGTTAAAGTTAGATATAGTGGGAATTAGTGAAGTTCGGTGGCAGAAGGAACAAGACTTTTGGTCAGGTGAATACAGGGTTATAAATACAAAATCAAATAAGGGTAATGCAGGAGTAGGTTTAATAATGAATAAAAAAAATAGGAGTGCGGGTAAGCAACTACAAACATCATAGTGAACGCGTTATTGTGGCCAAGATAGACACAAAGCCCATGCCTACTACAGTAATACAAGTTTATATGCCAACTAGCTCTGCAGATGATGAAATTGATGAAATGTATGATGAGATAAAAGAAATTATTCAGGTAGTGAAGGGAGACGAAAATTTAACAGTCATAGGTGACTGGAATTCGTCAGTAGGAAAAGGGAGAGAAGGAAACGTAGTAGGTGAATATGGATTGGGGGGAAGAAATGAAAGAGGAAGCCGTCTGGTAGAATTTTGCACAGAGCGTAACTTAATCATAGCTAATACTTGGTTCAAGAATCATAAAAGAAGGTTGTATACATGGAAGAATCCTGGAGATACTAAAAGGTATCAGATAGATTATATAATGGTGAGGCAGAGATTTAGGAATCAGGTTTCAAATTGTAAGACATTTCCAGGGGCAGATGTGGACTCTGACCACAATCTATTGGTTATGAGCTGTAGATTAAAACTGAAGAAACTACAAAAAGGTGCTAATTTAAGGAGATGGGACCTGGATAAACTGATTAAACCAGAGGTTGTAGAGAGTTTCAGGGGGAGCATAAGGGAACAATTGACAGGAATGGGGGAAAGAATTACAGTAGAAGAAGAATGGGTAGCTCTGAGGGATGAAGTAGTGAAGGCAGCAGAGGATCAAGTAGGTAAAAAGACGAGGGCTAGTAGAACTCCTTGGGTAACAGAAGAAATATTGAATTTAATTGATGAAAGGAGAAAATATAAAAATGCAGTAAATGAAGCAGGCAAAAAGGAATACAAACGTCTCAAAAATGAGATCTACAGGAAGTGCAAAATGGCTAAGCAGGGATGGCTAGAGGACAAATGTAAGGATGTAGAAGCTTATCTCACTAGGGGTAAGATAGATACTGCCTACAGGAAAATTAAAGAGACCTTTGGAGAGAAGAGAACCACTTGTATGAATATCAAGAGCTCAGGTGGAAACCCAGTTCTAAGCAAAGAAAGGAAGGCGTAAAGGTGGAAGGAGTATATAGAGGGTTTATACAAGGGCGATGTACTTGAGGACAATATTATGGAAATGGAAGAGGATGTAGATGAAGACGAAATGGGAGATAAGATACTGCGTGAAGAGTTTGACAGAGCACTGAAAGACCTGAGTCGAAACAAGGCCCCGGAAGTAGACAACATGCCATTAGAACTACTGACGGCTTTGGGAGAGCCAGTCCTGACAAAACTCTACCATCTGATGAGCAAGATGTATGAGACAGGCGAAATACCCTCAGACTTCAAGAAGAATATAATAATTCCAATCCCAAAGAAAGCAGGTGTTGACAGATGTGAAAATTGCCGAACTATCAGTTTAATAAGTCACAGCTGCAAAATACAAACGCGAATTCTTTACAGACGAATGGAAAAACTGGTAGAAGCGGACCTCGGGGAAGATCAGTTTGGATTCCGTAGAAATGTTGGAACACGTGAGGCAATACTAACCTTACAACTTATCTTAGAAGAAAGATTAAGAAAAGGAAAACCTACGTTTCTAGCATTTGTAGACTTAGAGAAAGCTTTTGACTATGTTAACTGGAATACTCTCTTTTAAATTCTGAAGGTGGCAGGGGTAAAATACAGGGAGCGTAAGGCTATTTACAATTTGTACAGAAACCAGATGGCAGTTACAAGAGTCGATGGGCATGAAAGGGAAGCAGTGGTTGGGAAGGGAGTGAGACAGGGTTGTAGCCTCTCCCCGATGTTATTCAATCTGTATATTGAGCAAGCAGTAAAGGAAACAAAAGAAAAATTCGGAGTAGGTATTAAAATTCATGGTGAAGAAATAAAATCGTTGAGTTCGCCGATGACACTGTAATTCTGTCAGAGACAGCAGAGGACTTGGAAGAGCAGTTGAACGGAATGGACAGTGTCTTGAAAGGAGGATATAAGATGAACATCAACAAAAGCAAGACGAGGATAATTGAATGTAGTCAAATTAAATCGGGTGACGCTGAGGGAATTAGATTAGGAAATGAGACACTTATAGTAGTAAAGGAGTTTTGCTATTTAGGGAGTAAAATAACTGATGATGGTCGAAGTAGAGAGGATATAAAATGTAGACTGGCAATGGCAAGGAAATCGTTTCTGAAGAAGAGAAATTTGTTAACATCGAGTATAGATTTAAGTGCAAGGAAGTCGTTTCTGAAAGTATTTGTATGGAGTGTAGCCATGTATGGAAGTGAAACATGGACGATAAATAGTTCGGACAAGAAGAGAATAGCAGCTTTTGAAATGTGGTGCTACAGAAGAATGCTGAATATTAAATGGGTAGATCACATAACTAATGAGGAAGTATTGAATAGGATTGGGGAGAAGAGAAGTTTGTGGCACAACTTGACTAGAAGAAGGGACCGGTTGGTAGGACATGTTTGGAGGCATCAAGGGATCACAAATTTAGCATTAGAGGGCAGCGTGGAGGGTAAAAATTGTAGAGGGAGACCAAGAGATGAATACACTAAGCAGATTCATAAGGATGTAGGTTGCAGTAAGTACTGGGAGGTGAAGAAGCTTGCATAGGATAGAGTAGCATGGAGAGCTGCATCAAACCAGTCTCAGGACTGAAGACAACAACAACAACAACAACAACAAGTTAGATCAGATGAAAGTACTAATTATTGTAACCAGTAAAATTTATTGTTCTTCCCGCTACACGTTTTGAGCATTATACAGGATACGGCGCGGGGACATCCTTATTTGAAAAGCGCGTCACTCGGCGGCCATTATTCGTTGTTGTGAGGCGATTAACGCATTCGAAATGGCTGGACCTAACTTTCTTAAAAAAAGTTTAGATTATTAGCGATCATGCAGTGGACGAGAGAGGAGCGCTCGTTCGCCGCGGCGACTTACTTTTCTAATGAAATTATAATGAAATCTAGACCATTAACTGCTTACAGGCGTTGATAAATATCAACGGGGACAGTTCAGAATGTGTGTCCTGATCGGGACTCGAACCCGGAATCTCCCGCTTACATGGCAGACGCTCTATCCGACTGAGCCACCGAGGACGCAGAGGATAGTGCGACTGCAGGGACTTATCTCTGTCACGCTTCCCGTGAGACCCACATTTCCACATTTTCGGACATGTCTGAAAGAACAGATACCATCTTCTTTAGATAAGGTTTACCGGCCAGTGATCTTTTTCAGTGCGGATGCATTCACATTGCTCAAACTCAGCCGGCCAGGGTGGCCGAGCGGTTCTAGGCGCTACAGTCTGGAACCGCGCGACCGCTACGGTCGCAGGTTCGAACCTGCCTCGGGCATGGATGTGTGTGATATCCTTGGGTTAGTTAGGTTTAAGTAGTTCTAAGTTCTAGGGGACTGATGACCTCAGAAGTTAAGTCCCAAGGTGCTCAGAGACATTTGAACCATTTGCTCAAACTCCTACGGGAATCGTTAGATTGACTGCCGCGAGTAATGAGTATAGTGGGTAGGGGCACTATAAATGTAGTGTGTGGACAGTAAGTTGGAAATGTGGGTCTCAAGGGAAGTGTGCCAGAGATAAGTTCTGCAGTTGCACTGTTTGCTGTGTCCTCAGTGGCTCAGTCGGATGTAAGCAGGAGATCCCAGGTTCGAGTCCTTGGCGGGGGACACATTTTCAACTGTCCCCGCTGATATTTATCAATGCCTGTAAGTAGCTAATGGTCTGGATTTCATTGTAATTTCATTTTTCGAGAGCTGCAAGAATATTAATGGTATCTGTTCTTTCGGACAGTATATCTTAATATACTTTTCTAATGGCCGTGTAATGTTGTTGCTTTAATTTGCTATGAAAGCGGTGCTGATAGACAATAAAAGCGGGTTAAAAGCTGTGAGCTGTCTGTGGAAGTTAACCTTGCATTACTGCGCAACTGTTTCACCAGATATCCAGTCTAGCTTACCAAATTCCCAACCAGACTAACATTAATTATAATCTTTTAATAGTCATATGACAACCGGTGGTATATATATAAAAAGAGAATTTAAATAAAAAGAAATAAATCAGTTTATATTTGGAAATTTATTTTAACATTGATCATTGAAATTTCAGCATCTTAAACTTGATTCATAACTAAACTGGTGCCTTATTTAGGATTGTGAAAATGTGAGATTGTAATCTTACGGAACACATCAAATATGGAGCCAAGATTGGGAGACTGCATACAACACTGCATTCATAAAATAACACACGAAAAACATTGAAGCATATGCAAGAGGAAATCAACCACAACCAACCGATTCAATTTTCACCCAAAGAAGTTACGTTCCTAGCACAATCCTGTCCGTCATGTAATTACCACACACTGGTATACTAAGTTCATACTAACTGTCTGTGAAATCTTCCCGAAAAGAATAACTGAGGGCTACTTTGATGATTTCACCACATGCTTCACCTGGTCAACTTGGTTTACACAAAGAGTGTAACTCCACAATAATTTTGATAATTAAAATAAATTAGATCGAAAAGCAATTTACAAAAGAAAAACCTCGAACTGGTTACTATCGTCTTACTATTAACCTGATGGGTCAAACAATTGTATAAGCACGTGGTACTGGTCTCACAAAGTACAACCCACGTGGGTTGAACATAAAGAAAAGTTGCTATATTGAAAAATATTGTCAAGACGAGACGTTATAATCTCACGCACATTCGCATTGAAGATTGATGATGCTAGTTAGAGTTACTGATCAACATGTGTTTCCACTTTACTTACAAAGTAGTGAGAAAGCAACTACCGGAAGATATGCTGAACTTCACACGCGAATTACACTGCGTTGCAATTTAAGATAACATTAGATATTTTAGGGCTAAACCTGAAATAAAGGTGATTAAATTTTCAGTTAGGCTGATCTTAAGAAATCCATTGTCCTACAGACTTAGCAGACACGCGCTTAGCCGGAGATCTTACCACTTCAGACGCTCGCCGCGGACTGACTCACCTGGCCTCCTACCAAGGGTGCTTCCGTATACAAAAGCGGAAGTGACCAGGAGGCAGCTTCCTATACCAACATGACAAGGGATGTACAGGACCGTACTAAGGATAGAAACCTCTTTGCTTTTAGAAAGTGTAGCTACCTATTCCGACGTTGGTCCTACTGTTCTCTAGCAGACAGGCTTGTCTGCTACCATCCAGCATGCAACTAGAAATACATTTGCTCATTCATCCTCTCACACAGAAGGAAAGGGGGATGACAGTATCTTATCATATACAGCATACAAAAGAAAGCGGATGTAGGTTCCGTATGAGACTGTATGACATGAATTACATATAAACTGTGTTTTAAAGTGTAGTAGTGTGACAAATCGTTCTTGTTTACGTGTAAAAGTAACACGCTCCACTACTCAGTCTCCTCCCAGATAGTCAGAAACGCCACGGTCAATTTAGAAGATGAATTTATGCCGTAAATGACAACAGATTTAAGAAATTAACATGAAAGGAATCCAACAGAGACCTTTCATAACCCCAACGCTCCGAGAAAAGACTGTGCAGGGAATTTTCTGGCCATGCTAGGACATTCCCAAGCAGGCTTCTCACACCCAACTTAAACCAAAAATGTAAAGAAAAGGCAAAAGGTCACCAGCTACTTGCTAAAACACAATAATTTCAACACATCTTTAGAATCCACCAATTTCAAAGAGAAAAAACAATATATGACACCTATTTAAAAGATAGTGTAGACCTAATTCGGTCAGCAAGTAAAAACAATGGTTGCTGTGTCATTAATATGAAAACAATTTCTGGTTACCCTTATGGAGTTCACCAGTATCTGTTCATTACTATAGCCAACTGATCACAGGAAAATTTATGACTGTTTATCAACAAGTAAAATTTATGAAAATAGCAAAGGTGCCACAGCAATTAAAAAAAACATGAAAATAACATCAGTATTGTAAATCAGAACATTACAATGCACAATCCGCAAAAGCAAAAAAAAAAAGATAAGAGAAAAAAACATGTTTTACAAAGTGTTTATCGCAAAAAAATTCTATATCGTATAAAACTAATAATTTGTAGAATTAAAATAACTTTGTGGCACTAATTTAATCACTCTACTATATTTCAGTTAGTTAGCAAACAATGATCACTGTGTTGTTATACTGAAACTACAATGAATTATGTGATTGTTACCCTTAAGGGGTTCCTCACTATAAAAATGCCCCATGCAAAGGCTAATTGATCACAGTCCAATGAGAATGAATAGCTATCTGACTGATAAACGAAGCAATGCCACAGGAATGAATTTACGAAACAAAATATCACAAATCTAATACATAACACAAGAACAAACATTGATCAATAAAACAGCTCTGAAAGTACAATAGTCAACGTCTAAAAAAAACCAATAAATGAAACACCTGCAAAATACAAGAGTCGAAGTCTAAAAAAAACAATAAATAGAACACCTGCAAAATACAAGAGTCAGTCTAATAAACACCAATAAATCGAACCCCTGCAAAACACATGAGTAAAAGTTTCTGACAGAAACACACGTATATGCATTGAACTAAGAACCGTATAATCACTGTTCACTGACACACTCAGTAGTTCCACTGTTCCGAGGCACAATATGAGGGGCGGGGGGGTTCGTCGCCGCAGCTGTCAGTAGGGATTTTTGTCCATCTGTTGCGTGCAATCCCGCCGCCTCTGCCCTCTCATGAAGTTCCTCTCGGTGGCCTGTGTCACGTACATCTCGATTTGGTTCCATGTTTGTGTTGTCAAATTCGTGCGGTATTCTCGTTTGACACGCCGGGTTGATATTCCTGGGCAAGGATGACACTTAATGGCTCTTCTTTGTGCCACCCTTAGCTACCAGAGAACATCGCACTATGATTTACTGCCGCTTGACAGTGGGCATCCGCCAGGAAATGTTGATAGTCGTCGTTGACGTCTGCAAGTTTCTCTGGACAGTACCTGTCAAAAGGCTCCACGCCCCTTTATCTCCTGTCTTTTGTCGTTTCACCGCGGCCGTCTCGTCACGGTCGCGTGCGTGTGGTGCGTTGCCAGCAGATGGATTTCCGCACGGTGGACCGCTCGGCCATCTCAGGTCATCGCCTCCACGGAGGGTCGCACTGATGCGGCCGGCCATTAGCTCCAGGTGCGAGGGAAAGTGTTTCCCGCGTACCCCTCTTTTGTGGTCGACCGCGCTCCCGAAGTGGCCCGGTTGACAGTGTGTCCTGCTGGGAAACCCGCCAGTTTACAACTAGCCCTCCTCCTCGCTGCTCCCGCTGTCACGTAAGAGTTTAGCCGGTTCGCTTTCACGTTCTCAACTGCATTCACAGAAATTGTTCATCATAGTTGTGTGATTACAAAATGTCATACATAATACCACTTAGTATTGTCTTTCACAATTTTTAAGAACAAAAGTGTGACTTAATTTTTTTTAAATAAAAAAAGTTAGATGAATCGACAATATAAAAATAAAATTTAAATGACTTGACAATATAAAAAATAAAAGTGAAATGACTTGACACTATAAACATAAAAATTAAATGAACTGACAATATAATAACTAAATCCACATCACTAATGTGGTTCACTTCCGCTTTAATAAATCAAATGCTACTTATTAATTCACTAAAATGAATAGGATTATGCCTTGTGCAAGTATAGGTCAGGGCAGCATAGGGTTCACATGTTATTTACACACACACACACACACACACACACACACACACACACACGCACACCTGTTGTCTATACTACAAACTAACTACCCATAAACATGTATTACTCAAAATTCTACTTCTATCCACTACTACTTAATACAACAAGCTACTTCAATGCTACTTCAACAAAGTGTTTACACCACTACAACATTGTTCTAATTCGTCCTCTTCCTGACGCTCGCCGCATATGTCTTGTCACATGATAAATATGGAGAAACTTTCCTTAAACATACACAGTAAAAAGAACAATGGTTATTTACACACCAAAACATTTATACCAGTTGACACACCTGATAAGAGACTCGCAATTATACATTTATCATACTCATATATTCACACATAAAACAGTAAGAAAATTTCATCTAAAATTACGTTATCGCAAGAATTAATCACATAGATGACTCTGAGCGGGGTAAAAATATTTTCCTTATACAGATTATTTTACATTTTCTTACCCATTTCGTTCCTTTAAGTTACCTTTCGCTTGCAAATCATTTATTTCGCCTGTGGTGGTTATTCTGGATTCATTTCTCATGAATGGCAAAATTGTGGTCTCCTCTATTCTGTAAAACAGTTTCATCTTAACATATTGAACTTACAACACACACAAAAGATCCGAATCCTCCTGTAGTTTAAATGACAAATGTTTTGCTTCATCCTTATTACCTTAAACCAAGCTTTCCTTCGGTCCCATAATCAAAATTATTTAATCTTCCTCTACCTTCAAGAGGGAAATTTCCTCAGTACAAATCATTTAGGCTGCAGTGCATCCCGCACCAGCGAAAACAGTAAGCTGTAATGCTCACAGCATCAGCAAAACACATATACGTCGCTTTTCTAGGACAAGTATTAACGCCGAATAATTTTTCAGGCTTTGGTTCAACATCAATCAAGACTACAGAAAGGATCCATATTTCTGTTCCATTCTCCATTTGCTGAAAAACTGCTCGTATTTGACTACCACAATAATATTTCAGGGCCACGTAAATTACACAAACCACAATTCTTCTTTCACCTTGAAGGGAATCAATATACTGACGAAATCCATAGACAGCACTTTACCTACTCAGCAATAAAGAACAAAAAAACATATATCATCAATATTAACATATCATCGCATATTGGGAAGCCAATGGTTAAACAATCGTATTATCGCATCCTGTTTTCAAGATTCTAAACTTACTCATTCCTTTCTCAGAGTTCTCCTATCTTAAAATATTCATACAGCACGCATACTATAGTAAGAGATCTTCATTTATACTGACAGATATAGAATAGTAATAGATAGATAGTAGCACTGAAAGCAGAAAATCGGAAACAAGGCCACTAACAGCTGGGGACCTGGGTTTGCCAGACCCATAATACCCACAGATCGGATATTCCCCTGAGTTTTGCATTAATTCAACTCAGGTCTTGCTTTTCTCAGGAGCGACTCTTTTCAATTTACATAAAAAACCATAAACAGCATTTCACTCGTTCACAAAGAAACCTTTTATCTTCACATTTGAACCAACCTAAATCTTAATTGCACAAGGAAAGAAAAAAAAAACTAAAAACATCACTTCAATCAATCACATAGAAACATCTTTATCATTATTTTTACTAACATATTATTCAAAATGCATACGTCACAAATTTAAACTAATCAATTCTTTCTCCTCACCGTCCTCTCTACTTCTCACTGTCCTTTCTACTCATTTGCCATGTCGCTCATTTGTTCCGATTGGGCGCCTTCTGCGCTGATCGTTTGTCATTGCCGGTTTTGTTCATTTCCATTTGCTGGATTATGTCTAGGGTTAGCCGGCCGAATTTCAACATCATGAGGTGCTCCGCCTACAGTCCTATTCCCACCGTGTTCACCGTGGTATCGATTCTGGTTGCCGTAACTGTTGCGTTCACGATCCTGTCCACGTCCTCGATCATTTCCGTTGTTCACCCGTGTTCGCGACTGTTACCCCAGTTTCTATACGGCCGGTCCCGATTATTGTTCCGTTCGCGTCGCGACGACCAGTCACGCCGTTGATTAGTACTACGGCCACGACTGCGATCGCGCTTCTGTGCCCCGTAATAACTTTGTGCCTGATTAGGCGGGCATTCTGCTATATTATATTCCAACTCTTGGAGAAGTGTCTTAAACGTTTCCACGTCCTCTTTCCATCGTCCCGCAAGAATGACGTGGCGCAAGTGCATCGGCAATTTGGTGATGCATATCCTAATTAGTTCCGCAGGCCCGTATGGGTCGTATAGAAATTGATTAGCCTGCAGCATGTGGTCGAATAGGCGTGCTGGGCTGCCGAAACCAGACTGGTACAAATTTGGCAGCATAATTATGCCATGCTTGACCCTATCTTGTGCCGCTTCCGACCAATAGGCGGACAGAAAGGCTTGTCGAAACTCCCGAGTGGAGCTGCAGTGTCGCGCTGCCGATCTCATGCGAATCGCCGGTTCGCCTTCTAAATAGCCACACATATATTCTATCTTGTGTGAACTTGCCCAGTCGGGGGGAAGACAGAACTCAAATTGCTCGAGCCATGCTCGTGGATGTATTCCTTTTTGCGAATTTCGAAATATCTCAAACTTTCTCACCGTAAGGAAATGTTTGAAATCAAACCCCCACATTTCCTCCCGGCGAGGCCCTTGAATGTTTCTATTTTTCTCAAGTCTGCCCCTCAAAATACATTCTTCCCTGTCGTCAAAATCTCCCTCGTGGGCGGAGTCCCTCTCTGCACTGTGCATACAGCTATTTTGAGTGCTATTGGCGAGTTCGGAATCACACCCAATGCGGCTTTCCAGATGCGCCACGTGTTCTTGTAATTCGCCTGTTACAGCTTTGTGCCGCCTGTTCACTTCGAACTGTCCCTTCTGAACTCTAAGAAGCGAACGCACTTCTTCGGTCGCTGCGGCCGCTACCTGTGTAGTATTGTTATCGCTCTCCGTCACCTTCATCGTGCCTACGATGTCCGCTAATGCCGCAATCTTATCATGTATTTGTTTATTGTCCTCCGCCCCAGTCTGCTCCAATTGTTCTACTTGCTGTTCGAGTGCGTGAATCACTTGACTGTTGTCCGCTACTGTGTTGCTAACTGACGCGGGACAATGCTTTTCCGCCTCCTGGACCCTCGAGAGTACCTGCTGGCGTTCCCTTTGGCATTCTTCTCTCAGCACTTGGAAATTCCTAAGTAGCTGTTCTTCGATCTCTTTCAATTCTGCCTCGCGACTCCGCTTGCCCTGTTCTAAGGCTTGCAAACGGTCATCGATTTATTCAAATGTACGGCCTAATTCTTTCATAATATCACTATTTATTTCACTAGCCAGATTGTTTATTCTTTGTGAGATATCATCGGACACTCTCTGCATCGACTTGTCGACTTTATTTGTCTGCTGAATTAGTTTTTCGTCTATTTGTTCGCCTAGCTCGCAGATCGATTTTTCAGATTTCTGCGTCATTTGTTTACCTAGCTCGCGGATCGATTTTTCAGATTTCTCTGCGTTTTCTTAGTTTTGTTGCAATAAGGCTTTCATGAGTTCTGCCAAATCAATTTGGTTAGTTGGAGGCAAATTAATTTCTGGCTCTGATGAGAGCCCGTTCCTCCTGTTTTGCATTTCCTCCGAAGTATCCCCCAATGCATTTTCGGAACCGTCCGACGCGTTAATATTCGAAATCAAATTATCCCCTTGGTCCATGTTGCTTAAGTTGTTGGACCGCCCACTTTTAGCTTGGTTACGTGTCTGCATTAGTTCAATTTATACCCGGTACGCGACACACTAATCAAAATAAATGTATCCCCCAAAATTTACGACAGTCACACGAAAGGTACCCAACCTAGTATGCGCTTTTTCACAGGCAAAACAAATTTATATCTTTGATCGAAGTCAGTGCAATTTACAAGCGGGAAGAAAAACACATACATATAAAACACACAAATATAGAAAACAAAACAAGACAAACAACACAACGCCGCTCAACAACGCCTTGAATCTTTTGAAAGTCTGCTCAGAAACAACGCAGAAGTTGTTTGAGTGCTGCAGGGGAAAAAAAATTAAGATTATACAACGCTCGCAATCTAACGTTTCAGAGATTCCAGAGTCTAGCGGAATCACAGAACAGAGTCGCCATGTGTAATGTTGTTGCTTTAATTTGCTATGAAAGCGGTGCTGATAGACAATAAAAGCGGGTTAAAAGCTGTGAGCTGTCTGTGGAAGTTAACCTTGCATTACTGCGCAACTGTTTCACCAGGTATCCAGTCTAGCTTACCAAATTCCCAACCAGACTAACATTAATTATAATCTTTTAATAGTCATATGACAACCGGTGGTATATATATAAAAAGAGAATTTAAATAAAAAGAAATAAATCAGTTTATATTTGGAAATTTATTTTAACATTGATCATTGAAATTTCAGCATCTTAAACTTGATTCATAACTAAACTGGTGCCTTACTTAGGATTGTGAAAATGTGAGATTGTACTCTTACGGAACACATCAAATATGGAGCCAAAATTGGGAGACTGCATACAACACTGCATTCATAAAATAACACACGAAGAACGTTGAAGCATATGCAAGAGGAAATCAACCACAACCAACCGATTCAATTTTCACCCAAAGAAGTTACGTTCCTAGCACAATCCTGTCCGTCATGTAATTACCACACACTGGTATACTAAGTTCATACTAACTCTCTGTGAAATCTTCCCGAAAAGAATAACTGAGGGCTACTTTGATGATTACACCACATGCTTCACCTGGTCAACTTGGTTTACACGAAGAGTGTAACTCCACAATAATTTTGATAATTAAAATAAATTAGATCGAAAAGCAATTTACAAAAGAAAAACCTCGAACTGGTTACTATCGTCTTACTATTAACCTCATGGGTCAAACAATTGTATAAGCACGTGGTACTGGTCTCACAAAGTACAACCCACGTGGGTTGAACATAAAGAAAAGTTGCTATATTAAAAAATATTGTCAAGACGAGACGTTATAATCTCACGCACATTCGCATTGAAGATTGATGATGCTAGTTAGAATTACTGATCAACACATGGTTTCACTTTACTCACAAAGTAGTGACAAAGCAACTACCGGAAGATATTCTGAACTTCACACGCGAATTACACTGCGTTGCAATTTAAGATAACATTAGATATTTTAGAGCTAAACCTGAAATAAAGGTGATTAAATTTTGAGTTAGGCTGATCTTAAGAAATCCATTGTCCTACGGACTTAGCAGACACGCGCTTAGCCGGAGATCTTACCACTTCAGACGCTCGCCGCGGACTGACTCACCTGGCCTCCTACCAAGGGTGCTTCCGTATACAAAAGCGGAAGTGACCAGGAGGCAGCTTCCTATACCAACATGACAAGGGATGTACAGGACCGTACTAAGGATAGAAACCTCTTTGCTTTTAGAAAGTGTAGCTACCTATTCCGACGTTGGTCCTACTGTTCTCTAGCAGACAGGCTTGTCTGCTACCATCCAGCATGCAACTAGAAATACATTTGCTCATTCATCCTCTCACACAGAAGGAAAGGGGGATGACAGTATCTTATCATATACAGCATACAAAAGAAAGCGGATGTAGGTTCCATATGAGACTGTGTGACATGAATTACATATAAACTGTGTTTTAAAGTGTAGTAGTGTGACAAATCGTTCTTGTTTACGTGTAAAAGTAACACGTTCCACTACTCAGTCTCCTCCCAGATAGTCAGAAACGCCACAGTAAATTTAGAAGAGGAATTTATGCCGTAAATGACAACAGATTTAAGAAATTAACGTGAAAGGAATCCAACAGCCGTTTGGTCTTCGCAAGCCAGCGTGCACTCGGGGAATAGTTTAATATCGCGCCTGCGGATCGTGTTCCTGGTCGAAAATCGATTTTCATTTGGGTGAACACGTTTACGGATACTGGCAGTGTGCAGAAAAAGATCCAGGGCATTCGGGAACCACCAGGACACCAGAAAACGTCGATAGAGTAACGCTGGCGATTTTGAATTCTCCCAAGCGATTTTCACGCAAACATGCAGTTGTTTTTGCAGTTTCTGATTGCATAGCGCGACGAATTCTTCACGAAGATTTGTTATTACATCCATACAAACTGGCAGTTGAGCGCACACACTTGATCCTCGCGATTTTGTTTCATGAGAAATTGGATGTGAAGCCTTGATCGAAAACCTGCCTCATGTCGCTCTTTTGTTTTTCAGCGACGGGGCACATTTTCACTTGTCTGGATGCGTGAATAAACAAAAAAAATACGATGTTGGAGTGGTACGATCCCTCGAGAACTTCACGGGCAGCCCTTGCATGCAGAATGTATGTCTGTTTAGTATGCATTACCCAAAATTGGTGTTATTGGTCCATGGATTTTCGAAGGGAACGATACGGCAGTTGCGGTCATTTATGAGCGTGATGTCCAGATGATTGAGGATTTTGTTCCTCCCGAACTTGAAGAAGAGGATATGGGGAACCGTCTCATCGCTTTGAGCACGAATTTCAGTGGCAGGCACGCTCACCTGACTTAGCCCCTGCGCCTTTTTTCTTGTGAAGCTATCTTAAATCCTTGGTGTATACCAGTAATCCACGTACTCTGAGTGAGCTGCTGTTGCCAACATAGACAGAGACATGCTGGACATAGTGGACCGAAGCTTCCGATTTCGACAGTCTAAAAGCATTGAGCAGAGCGGAGGCCACCTTCAGGATATCGTTTTCAAAACCTAATGAACTAAACTTTAAATGTACCTCTGTGTAAAGAAAAGAGAACTGAATTGGTATCTCCAATACTTTCTGTTCTATGTTATTTTTTTAAAAAAGTAAGGGCTTTTCCGCGCTGCACCCTGTGCTTCCCTTATCTCATGAATTAGGGTGCTTCCCTCATCACGTGAATTTATTTCAGTTAATAATGCATACATCTATGCCTACGTATGGTAGTATGTTGGCGCTGTCTGGCAACAGAAACTATTTAGCTCAATGACATATTAATAATAGTTTTATATAACATCTGCCGCAGTTGGCAGCATTGTTATTGTATATCTTTGGCGTCTTTGGTTAGTTCAGTTTGTAGAAAGTGTACGTCATGCAAACAGGTCTTGTTATTATTCACCTATGAAATTCTCGTAACTTTGAGCCTGTTTTTTGCCTTCTGCTGCGAGACACTAGTACACGTTACAATTAAGCAAAAAAGTTGTTTTGGCGTTATTAATTGAAATAATCCACCGGACTATTTTGAGGGAAAATCCACGAAAATGCGTAATGAGAAGAACAATAAATATTACTGGTAAATATAATTAGTAGTTTTAGCTGATATTCATAGTGGTTATGTCAGTCCTAACGAAAATGTAAGTTTTTTTATTTAAAAAAAAAAAGTTATAAATTCGACGCTCCACGATTTCGATGAAGAAGCAGTGTTACAGGAAATTATCAAGGGCATTGTGCTTATTCTAAAAATATTTGTTGCAATAAATACTCGTTTGCCCACATTATTTAACACAAAACAATGACGTTACAGTGGTATATTGTCTTGACAACTTCCGCATCCGGGAGTTTATGCGCCTGTTCAGCATTCTCCCGTAGGTTGGAAAAAGGGAAAATCGTCATCGTTGTCGTGTGGAGGATGATGAAGCACTTCGCTTGCCGTGGCATGAGGTAGATTTGTTGTTTCTTCGACGGCTTGGGATAAACGCTATCACGAAGCGAAATAACGACGTTTGTTAGGAGCTCTCGGCGACTGATTTCAGTTGGCACTTTGATATAGTGTCGTTGTTGGCTGCTTCGTTGGTTGATGCACTTTTGTGAGAAATGTATCGAACAGGCCAAAGGAAGCATGCGGCCTGACCTTACCAACTAATGGGGTCGATCTGATTCTCTTCATTGACGCCATTGATCTCGTACGTTTCCACAGGCCACCATGCAGTGAAGAATTGCGTCTCAACGGCAGCGCTGACTCTATAGACACATATTCACTCTTACCCTGCAAACCACTCTAAGGCGCATGACTGAGGGTATATCCTATTGTATTACGTATTCGGATATTGTGTTCCGTTCGTTTATGGAGCGGAGGAAGAATGACTGTTTAAATGCCTCAATGTGCGCTTAATTAGTCTAATCTTGTCTTCGAGGTCCTTACGGTATCGATACTTTCGGGGCTGTAGTATATTTCTAGATTTCTGCATAGTGATTCTATATGCTTTGAATTTCGCGGATGTCTACAAGCGTCCGACAGTTCTAATTTTGTACCATTTTCATGAAGCTCTTCCGTGATTCACACAAACCAATGACCATTCGCCTTCTGCTTTGCATTTATTCAGTAGCCCTCATTAACCCTAACTGGTATGGGTCCCACGTACGTTAGAAGCCATTAGAGTAGATCGAATATCAAATACATACAATCATCCGATTTTAAGGTGCTTCAGGTCCCCTTATGCACGTCAATATCTTGGGACCCAACGTAAGCTTCATGACATGATGTGTACCGGAGTTACCGATAGACGATAAAAGTTCACCGATCGAGCACCCTGTTTTCACGTTTCATTGTTCTGCCTTTGATATGACCGTCAGCAGGAGTTTATCTTTAACCTTCAAAAGTGTACTGGTGTTCTCCCGCACGTATAAGAAATATTTTCTGAATAGTACCGCAAACATACTAGTGATTATGCTTTAAATTTAAGAGATATTTATAGCCACTCTATCAAAATCTTAAATTCTTATAAAATTTCATAAAATTTATTCATTTAAATGTCACTGTCTCCCTTTTCATTAGTATCAACATATTTCGGCGTTACTAAGTTCCGCATTAAAATTTATCTGTGTATCCGCTCCCTACTAGTAACAAAAGAATCACTACACTATTCCACTAAGCCTAGTGAATTTCCTCTGACAGGATAGGATCCAACCCCTCCCTCCCCCCCCCCCCCCCCCCCCCCCCCCCCCCCCCCCCCCCAGCTAGAGCAGTAAATACGCCTTCTATTGGATCCAGATCCCACAAAGGGTGGAAACCAACGCGTGTGTATGAAGCATACTTTCTCCCAAACAAAAGTAACTTTTTTCATTTAAACTACTTTGGCTTCACATGAGACGAATCTAATCCTGTTCTTCTGACACTGTTCATAACATGATCTACTTAGAGGCATATAGCTTACGGACACGAAAGGAGCATCAGTCAGCAACGAGCTGTGCTGGTTGCTTTCAGCCCCCCGTACAAAATTGACGATGTGTTAGATGACCATCAGTTTGGATTTCGGAAAGGTAAGGGCAGCATAGAAGCACTTCTGGCCTCGCGATTGATAATGGAAGCAAAGCTTACAAACAATTAAGATATATCTATAGGATTTGTCGATCTGAAAAAAGCATCCGATTGTGTGAAATAGTGAAAGATTTTCGAAATTCTGAGAAAAATAGGAGTAAGGCACAAGGATAGACGAGCAACATACAACATGTACAAGAATCGTCAAAGAACAATAACTATCGAAAACCAAGAACGAAGTGCTCGGATTAAAAAGAGTGTGAGACAGTAACAGAGTCTTTTGCTCCAACTGTACAATCTATACATCGAAGAAGAAATGACGAAAGTAAAAGAAAGTTTTAAGAGTGGGATTAAAATCCATTGTGAAAGGGTGACAATGATAACATTCTCAGATGAAATGGCTATCCTCGGTGAAAGTGAAGAATTACAGGACGTGTTGAATGGAATGAACAGTCTAATGGGTACGGGCTATGGACTGGGAGTGAACCGAAGAAAGATGTAAGCAATGAGGAGTGGAAGAAATGGTGTTATCGATAAACTTAACATCAAAATTGGGGATCATGAGATAGACAAAGTTAAGGAATTCTGTTTCCTTGGAAGCATAATAACACGCAATGGACGAAGCAAGGGGGATATGGAAAAACAGATTAGCACAGGCAAAGAGGACATTCCTGGCCAAGAGAAGTCTGCTAGTATCAAACGTCGGCCTTAATCTGAGGAAGAAATTTCTGAGACTATATGTCTGGAACACTCCATTGTATTGTAGTGGATCGCCGACTGTGTAAAAACCGGAAAAGGAAAGAATCGAAGGGTATGAGATGTGATGCTGTAGAAGAACGTTGAAAATTAGGTGAACTGAGAAGGATGTGGAAATTCTCTGAAGAATCGGCGAAGAAAGGAACATGTGAAATACACCGAAAAGAAGAAGGGACAGGATGATAATATATATGTGTTAAGACATCAAGAATTAACGTCCATGGTACAAGAGGAAGTTGGAGAGGGTAAAAATTGTAGGGAAAGACAAGACTGTAACACACCCAACGAGTAATTGAGGATGTAAGGCGCAAGCGCTATTCCCAGCTCCAGTTCCCTCTGTTGGCATGTTAATTAGTTCATAATACCTCAGCTCATTTCCCTCTAATCTGATTAAGGTTTCTCATGTGCATTTTATCAGCTCACATAGTTACAAATATGCTTTTGTCGTACAGTATTTCTGTTGTGTGCCGTTTCTTTACCTCCGTTTGCTCTACAGTCGATGTGTCACACCATACTGTCAGGTGTCCAATGGACAGATTGAGAAACTTCTATTTCAATTCTAGCCCAATGTTCAGTAGCAGACTACTCTGTAGATGAAATAAATTTGTTTTGTCAAATGTCTTGTTTGGTCTTTCATCTAAGATAGAAAAATTCTTTTACTTAATTTTTAGTTTTGATCTTTAATTTGTCATACTAGATAATTTTCATACAAGTACTCCATTTTCATCTTCTTATTAAAGTTCCGAATCTTCCTTTTTTTTAAAAAAAGGGGAAATTTTATCTGTAAATCTTAGTATGTTTGCCCATTCTGATTGTAACTCAGATTTCCTTCCCTGCCTTCTTACTTCGTGTCACGATTGTGTTTTTTGATTTTCCAGTATTATGCTGGCTTGTTTATGTACTTTCTCTTTATTCCATTCAAATCACACACTAGTTAACAGGACATTGTCCAAGTCTATATGTGTATTGAAATTTTACTGATTTTTCTGAAGTGTTGTTCTATTAATACAACTACATTTTAATAGCTGTAACGAACAGTGAATTTCTCTACATTCACCCTTTGCTGTAGTCGTCCAGCTAGCTTGTTTCATTCTTCCGGCAATCTGCTCAAGGGAGCGCATAGAGGAACGTGTAAGCATCCACTAACTGCTGAATCTCGACCAGAAGTCTGATCATGTAGAAAACAGAGTTTTGGTGAGTATACATACAAATTCCAAAGGCTGTGCCTTGTCGATACAGCTACTCTCTCTTTTGTAATTAGTTCTTCGTTTCAGATCCATGTAATTATCACATGCTATCGTCGTCTTGATGTCTTCCAAGTACTGCATCCTAGACCATCCTCTTCCCTTCGTTCTCAGCGACTTCCCTTCAAGAATGTTAATCATGAAAGTGTTGTGTCTAATGAGATGCCAATAAATTCTATTTTTCTGTTTTCCATTTCGTTTAATAATCTTCTCTCTCTGGTGACTTCACTTAGCGCTTCCAGATTGATTTTTCATACTGCCGAGCTCGTTCTTGTCATTTTGCGCCATAGCCATCATTCAGCAGCTTCAAGTCGATTTCTTTCCATTCTACCCAGAGTCGAACTTTCACTTCCATAGAGCAGTATACTCCATACAAACGATTTTGCAAAGAATTTCCTGACACCTGTATTCATATGTTTGCTCGTTAAAATGGCTTTCTTTGTCGTAAATGTCTGTTTTGTCACTGTAATCCATCGTATCCAATAAGGATTTATTGCCTTCTGTGATTATGCTACCGAGATAACAAAATTGTAAGTATATGATGTAATAATAAGCCGTAATGGGATAATTGCTGCACTTTTCTTGGAAGGTTTAGGAAAACCACAAAGCAAACGTTTCTTACGGATTGAAGACCTGCGAAAGACTGGGATTCAAACCGGATTCTAAAATGTTCAAATGTGTGTGAAATCTTATGGGACTTAACTGCTAAGGTCATCAGTCCCTAAGCTTACACACCACTTAACCTAAATTATCCTAAGGACAAACACACACACACCCATGCCCGAGGGAGGACTCGATCTCCGCCGGGACGAGCCGCACAGTCCATGACTGCAGCGCTTCGGACCGCTCGGCTAATCCCGCGCGGCAAACCCCGGATTCTCTGCCTTCCCAGTTCCGTTATGTGAACAGTGTTCTCAGGCCACACAAATTGACTCAGACTCACTCCGAAAGTAATTCAGCCTCTTTCCTGTCTTTCTTTCTTGTACTTCTCTTTCTCCTTCCTGATGTCACGGAGGCACTCCTGTTTTGTTTTCTAGGAATGCTAGTGCCGAGTGAAGGTTCACGGTAACTAAACCATTCCCATTTGTTCCCTTGTGCTCCTGCAATGACTGCCCAACAAAGTATACGGCATATTTCGGATTCCTCACCTGTTAGAGTGCTTCTCTCCACTTCCGTCCCCTTCCCACACTTGCGGTGTTTTTCCCTAGAATATTAGCATTTTACTACGTTTTAAGGAAATGTAGGTCTAATTACGTCTTCCCTCGAGTGTCACAAAAAGGGGAGAGTGATCAGGAAAGAAATTGGTTGGAAAACCGTGTTAGGAATCATGTAACTCTTACCTAGTCATTCTGGCAGTTTTCCCTAATTCGTTATAAACGGTGCGCTTAATTTTGTGGTGCGAGCAATTTCAAATCATACTAATAAATATTAAGCAGTAAGTTTGCGTAGAGGTAGCACCACCACACATTTGTGATCTTGTGGAACTAGGTCCTCATTCAAATTGGATAACGATGCTTGAAATTTCCTGTTTTCCCCCGGTGAAAAGCGGAACGATTTCTTGGGTAACGCCACGACTGAATCCGCCTGGCATTCTTGTCAATAGCTGGGCTAGTGGTCCGTTGGAGCCAATAAAAACGTAGAACTAATGCCGTTCGTTACGTATCTAGTCTTATAAAACTACGAGACACACAATGAAAACCGTTATTTCAGACTCATCTAGACGTGAACATTAAATTGCTGTTGATTACTCCTTATCTAGCCACCAGCCAGTGAAATACCGTAAGCTCTTCCGTACTTATCAATATATTACGGGATTGTCTACGGCAAACCTTAGTGAGAGTAGAGCCAGATCTTAATGCATTGTCGGCTAACTCAGACGTGGGTCACACGGCCCATGTTTCTAAAAGTGTCCTAATTCTCTGAATTTTTTGTTATGGATATTTACTCAGAGTTCTGACCCACTGCCAGCCTTCGAGAATAATTGCATCCTTTACTATTCGTCTTTTGTTTTCCGTTGCATCCCTTGACGTTCACTGAACAACTTCTGGACCCAGAGTTCTCCTATACCTCCCGTGTATTGACAGATTTTTCCGTTATAAGTCAATATTTTTGTTTATCCTTAGTTAGTTTCTATAATGTCAGGCTGTTATTTACAAACCATGAATAATACAGTTAGTGGCAACTCACGAACTTCCATACACAATTTGTTTTTGGCCCCATAGAGCTGTTTGTACTTGATAAAAGTGTTTGTAGTTGATAAAAGCTAGTTCTGCCCTGTCAGCTGATTTTGGCGTGTGACAGTGTCATTTACTTTCTGAAATATCCGAAGACCAAAATACGAATTTCACCTTCAAAAAGCTATTGCTCCACCCAGGCGGCGCAAGGCAAGCGTAATAGCGAAAATACTGGTATTCATTGTCGTATGTTGACAGCCTAACTACTTCATTTAGTCACTGTTCTATTGTTGCTCAATATCTTTCTTCAAAAGGATCTGGAACAAATCTTTTTAGGCGTAATCACTTTTCGCAACACGTGCATTTAGTATATTTCTACCCCAGTTATATCTGTTAATGTATCTCCAGTTACTGGCACACAATGTCTCTCATCACAGCTTGGAGTTTCCGTGGGAAAACACCTGATATCCCCCCCTTTGGGTCTGGGGGTTCGAATAGGCCCGAGGTATTCCTGCCTGTTGTAAGAGGCGACTAAAAGGTGTCTCACACGTTTCGGCCTTTACGTGATGGTCCCCTGTCGGGTTTGACCTCCATCTTTCTAAATTTTCCCGTTGTGCGAGCCAATTGGGGTAGGGCACCTTGCATTCTGCATTGTGTCCATCGTGCATTGAGATCTTTAACCCACTTTCTCGTCGTCACATTGCAGTCCCGCTCATTCTCCATCTCTTGTGCGAGGACATCTTCCTGGGTGCGTTTTCCACCATGCACTACGCAGTGTAGCTTTCTGCGCCGACGATGACTATGGACTTCTTAGCACCTCATATCCAACACAGTAGCCAGTTCATTGTGATGGGGCCACCATGTACACTGTTGGTTGTAACCCTCTGACAACACAGAGGTCGCTCTTCTGATGCCTGCGCCGTTAACTCCCCATGTATGCCATGGAGTAGATGCCCATCTCCCTGGGGCATCGGGACTCGTAACAATGGCCATCCTGCCAGGTGGCCCTTGCTGAGGCTGGGTGGCCCCTGGTCGGAGTGGGTGGCATCAGGGCAGATGACACACCATGAAGCGTAGTACATCATCTCTTGCTGGTGGTCCGCCACCAGCAGTCTCTAAGCAGGCGAAGTCTAACTTCAGTTGTAAGAAATATGACCCCAAATCATTCCCCTCCCTGGCCACACCATCTGAGGAACGCCAGGCTAAGGATGGCAGTGAAGCTTATTTGCCCCGTTACCTCGTATGTACGAGAGATGATGGGGAATCTCTCATGAACATGAAGCCTTAGTTTTTGTGGAGCATTTGGAGGACAAGTTTGGGGAGATGGAGGCTTGTCCCAAATGCCTCTGGGTCAGTCTTGATAGAAACAGCATCCTCTGCCCAGTCACGGGCATTACACGCTTGTGACAAGTTGGGGGATGTTTCTGCTACCATCACGCCCCATAAGAGCTTAAATATGGTCCAGAGAATTATATTCCGCAGGGACCTTCTTTTGCAGTCTGAGGACGAGCTGCGCGCCAATTTAGAGTGGCGGAGTGTTCATTTCGTCTTGCGCGTCCATGGGGGTCTGAGGGATAATCAGGTTGCCACTAGTGCCTTCATCTTGGCCTTTGTGGGTTACACATTGCCCGAGAAGGTCAAGGTGATGGTCTACCACTGTGACATCAAGCCACATATCTCTCCCCCTATGTGGTGCTTTAAGTGTTGGAAGTTTGGCCGTATGTCTTCCTGCTGTACTTCCAGTATCACATGTCGAGATTGTGGACATCCATCACATCCCAATACTACAAGTGCCCCGTCTCCCATCTGTGTCAACTGCGAAGAGCATCATTCACCTTGCTCGCCAGATTGCAGGATTTTACACGAAGAGACGAAAATCATGGAATATAAGACTCTGGACTGACTGACCTACATTGAGGCTAAGAGAAAATTTGACTGCCGACATCCTGTGGCTATGACCTCATCTTACACCGCCGCTATGAGAACAGTCGTCGCCCCCATCAGTTCCTCGCATTCCTGTCACCTCTCAGAACAAGAAGACTACACCTGCCCCTTTGATAGTGGGGGGCACTTCCCTCCCTGTTGCTCCTGCAGCACCTACCTTGGGAGCAACACCCCCCCCCCCCCCTCCCAATTATCAGGGATATCAGTCCCCACTTCTGAGCCAGAGAAGCGTAAGTCTTCTTCAGCTCCTCTCGCTAGAAAGGTGTCCCTTGGGGCACTCCCATCCCAGGTTTCTGCTAGTGTGAAAGATGACACCCACCAGTGGCTGAAGAGCCCAACAGCAGATGGTCTTAGGGCTTCACACTCATCCACAGTCCCAAAGACTGAATCAGTGAAGTCCTCCCAACCAGGGAAACCCAAGGAGCAGCGAGAGAAATCCAAAAATAAAATCCTCAAGACCAAGGGAATTGCGGTGGCACCCACACCACCGCTACGGACAAGCTCTGTCTCTACAGATGAGGTGGAGATTCTGGCATCCATTGAGCACCTAGATCTGTGGACCCTCAGACACAATGGATGTAGACTGCTCAGGCAAAAAGTCGGTGGCAGCAGGTGACCCTGGGGCATAATGTTCCGTGCCATCCCAGTCTCACGATGATGTCATCCTCCAGTGGAATTGCGGCGGTTTTTTCCACCGCCTGGCTGAGCTATGGCAACTGTTAAGCTTTTCACCTGCTTTCTGCATTGCCCTCCAGGAAACCTGGTTCCCAGCAATGTGGACCCCTGCCCTCCGCAGCTGTAAGGGATATTACAGGAACCGTAGTGACTGTAATCAAGTGTCAGGTGGAGTTTACATTTATGTCGTAAACTCAGTCTGTAGTGAAACTGTGCCCCGTCAAACCTCTCTTGAAGCTGTGGCTGTCAGAATAAGGATGGCACGGGAAATAACTGTCTGCAATGTATATCTTGCTCCAGATGGTGCAGTATCCCTGAATGTATTAACTGCACTGATTAATCAACTCCCTAAACCTTTCCTACTTTTGGGAGATTGTAACGCCCATAACCCCTTGTGGGGTGGCACTTACTGGCCAAGGCAGAGATTTCGAAACTTTGCTGTCTCAGTTCGACCTCTGCCTCTTAAATACTGGGGCCACCACACATTTCATTGTGGCTCATGGTAGTTACTCGGCCATTGATTTATCAATTTGCAGCCCAGGACTTCTCCCACCTATCCACTGGAGAGCACATGACGACCTGTGTGGCAGTGACCACTTCCCCATCTTCCTGTCACTGCGCTGGCGTGAGGCCCAAAGACGCCTGCCCAGATGGGCTTTAAACAAGGTGGACTGGGAAACTTTCACCTCTGCTGTCACCGTTAAATATCCCCCACACAGTAACATCGCTGCGATGGTTGAGCAGGTGACTACAACAATCGTTTCTGTGGCAGAAAACACGATCCCTCGCTCTTTAGGGTGCCCCCAGCGAAAGGTGGTGGTCGCCGAAGTCGCTGAAGCAATTAAGGAGTGTCGGCGAGCTCTACACCTCATAGCCTGGAGCACCTCATAGCCTTTAAACAGTTCCGTGCCCTCGTTGGCCAACTTATCAAACAAGGGAAGCAGGAGTGTTGGAAGAGATATGTCTCGACCATTGGGTGTCATACGTCACCTTCCCAAGTCTGGGCAAAGATCAAACTTGTCTCTGGGTACCAGACTCCAACAGGTGTTCCTGGTGTTAACATAAATGGCGTGTTATCTACCAACGCAAACACTATTGCCGAGCACTTTGCTGAGCACTATGCTCGAGCCTCTGCGTCGGAGAATTACTCCCCAGCTTTTCGCACTCTCAAACGGCGGCTGGAAGGGAAAGTCCTCTCATTCACTACATGCCACAGTGCATCCTATAACGCCCCATTTACAGAGTGGGAGCTCCTCAGTGCCCTTGCACATTGCACCGACACAGCTCCTCGGCCAGATCGGATCCACAGTCAGATGATTAAACATCTCTCATCTGACTACAAGCGACATCTCCTCGTCATCTTCAACCAGATCTGGTGCGATGGCGTCTTTCCATCGCAGTGGTATGAGATCACCATTATAGCGGTGCTAAAACCCGGTAAAAACGCGCTTGATGTGGATAGCTATCGGCCCATCAGCCTCACGAACGTCCTTTGTAAACTGCTGGAACGTATGGTGTGTCGGCGGTTGTGTTGGGTTCTGGAGTCACGTGGCCTACGGGTTACATGTCAGGGCGGCTTCCGCCAGGGTCACACTACCACTGATAATCTTGTGACCCTCGATTCTGCCATCCAAACAGCCTTCTACAGACGCCGACACCTGGTTGCAGTCTTTCTTGATTTACTAAGAACGTATCACCCCACCTGGCGACATCATATCCTTGCACATTATGCTAGTCGGGTCTCCAAGACCCGCTCCCGATTTTTGTCCAAAATTTCCGGTTGCTTCATACTTTCTGCCTCCCAAAGTTCCCCCCCCCCCCCCCCCCCCATATCCAGGAGAATGGGGTCCCGCAGGGCGCTGTATTAAGTGTCTCTTTTTTTAGTGCCCATTAATGGTCTAGCAGCAGGTGTAAGGCCGTCCGTCTGTATGCGGACGACTTCTGCATTTCGTACTGTTGCACCAGTACTGGTGTTGCTGGGCGACGTGTAGAGAGAGCCATCCACAAGGCGCCGTCATGAGCTCTAGCCCACGGTTTCCAGTTTTCGGCCGCAACGTCGTGCACTTCTGTCGGCGTCGTACCGTTCATCCAGAACCAGAACATTAATGACAATCCACTCACTGTAGTGGAGGCATATCGATTCTTAGGACTGGTTTTCGACGCCCAATTGATTTGGCTTCCCCAACTTCGTCAAGTTAAGTGGACGTGCTGGCAAGACCTCAATGCTCTCCTCTGCCTGAACAACACCAACTGGGCAGCAGATCGCTCTACACTGCTGCAGTTCTGCGGGGCCCTTGTTCAATCCCGCCTTGACTATGGGAGTCTGGTTTATGGTTCGGCGGCGCCCTCAGCTTTGCGTTTACTCGACCCAGTGCACCACTGTGGCGTTCGCCTAGCGACAGGAGCTTTTAGGACGAGTCCGGTGACCAGCGTCCTGGTAGAGGCCAGAATCCCTCCATTGCAGTTTAGGTGTGCACAACTGTTGGCCTGTTACGTTGCATACGTTCGTAGTTCTCCTACGGATCTAAATTACCGTCTCCTTTTCCCACTGACGGCAGTTCATCCCCTGCATCAGCAGCCCAGGTCAGGGCTTCCAATAGCAGTTCGTGTCCGATCCCTTCTTTCCGAACTGAAGTCCTTTTCTTTACCACCTATACTTAAGGTCCATTCACGTACACCTCCACGGTGTACACCTAGGCCGCTGCATCGCCTGGACGTTTCACAAGGCCCAAAGACTCAGTTAATCCCGCGGCTCTCCATTGTCACTTCCTCTCGATTCTTGACATGTACCGGGGCCACAAAGTGGCTTACACCGACGGCTCGATGGGTGATGCTCACATCGGCTTCGCGTATGTCCATGGAGGACATCTTGAACAACATTCCTTTCCCGAGGGCTACAGTGTTTTCGCTGCCGAAGTGGTGGCTAAATCTCGTGCTCTTGAGCACATACATTCATGCCCTGGGGAGTCGTTTCTTCTGTGTAGTGACTCCTTGAGCAGCCTACAAGCTACCGACCAGTGATATCCTCGTTATTCTTTGGTAGCGACCATCCAGGAGTCCATCTATGCCTGGAACGGTCCAGTCGTTCAGTGGTGTTTGTCTGGACCCCAGGCCACGTCGGAATCCCAGACAACGAACTTGCCGACAGGCTGGCCAAACAGGCTACGGGGAAACCGCTTATGGAGATCGGCTTCTCTGCAACTGACCTGTGTTCAGATTTTGCGGCTTTGGGAGACGAAATGGAAAAACCTCAGCACGCACAACAAACTGCGTTACTTTAAGGAGACTACGAATGTGTGGCAGTCCCCCATGCGGGCCTCTCGGAGGGACTCTGTGGTTCTCTGCCGGCTCCACATTGGCCACGCTTGGGTGACACACGGCTACCTCCTGCGCCGTGATGACCTACCTCAGTGTCGGTGCGGCGCACGGGCGGCAGTGGCCTATATCTTGGTGAGCTGTCATTCTTTGGCTGCCCTGCTCTTCAGTTACCGGACTCGCTGTCATTAATTTTAGCTGACAACGCCTCATCGGCTAATTTAGTTTTACGTTTTATACGTGATGGTGGGATTTATCATCCTATATAAGTTTTAGCGAATGTCCTTTTTTTCTCTTTGTGTCCTCCACTCTAAAGGCTTTAGGGTGGATGTTTTAATGTGTCGCAGAGTGGCTGGATTTTCCTTTTTATTATCGTGGTCGGTCAGCCACGGTCATGTTCTCTCTTGTTTTTACCCCTTCTACCTGTTTCTTGCTTCTCTCTGTGGATTTATTTTCCTGTTTTGTCGTTCTTCTGGTTCTTATTTTCTCTTGTTATTGTGCTGTACGTCTCCTTTCTTTTCTTCTTTCCCTTGTTTTATTATTTTACCGGGAACAAGGGACCGATGACCTTGCAGTTTGGTCCCTTTCCCCACTCCCCTCTTTTAAACCAACCAACCAACCAAACACCTGATAAAACAACACTTGGATCGGGAGTTAAGGAATGTACAATAGGACGCAGAAAGATGGAATGGGATTTGCGGAATACCTTTCAACACTAAGAGAAAACTAAGAAACTTTAATTCGTCGTAGGAGAAGAGAAAAACTAGACGCATAGGTCTCAAAGCACCGGGTATGTATCTACTGCATTATTCTAGGGGGAAAAAACCGGAATCAAGCTTCCTCGTCACAGATAAACGTCAGCAGGCCTAGTGGTCGAAGCAGTATACACCCACTGTGGTTATGTGAGAGCTCTAGCATGGACAGTGAAACCCCCTGCTGTTTTTAGAGTGCAACCACGACACAAACAAGGAGACAGTATACTGTTTTGTGATTTCTTTGATCAGAGGGGGCGTAACCGGTGCCAATTCACAGGCAGGTGGCGGGGTAATACTGGTATGAGGAAAGAAAGAAAGGGAATCAACTCAACTGGTGCAGTTACCTCGAACAAATTAAGGAGGAGGAAAAACAGTAACATTCTAGGAATCTTAGTTGTCCAGCGTACAGGAGTACGTTGTTAAAGTGGGTGTTTTGATTACGATGGCCTTTGGTAAGAATCTCTGAAGCGTCGATCGTTTTTGGAAATCAACTGTGGATCAGCATTTGGCGTAGCCCATAACGACTTCTGACACCTGAGGTTCTGGAATCCCAGTACCGTTACTTAAGTATTTAAATAATAGTTGATTGATTCCACTCTGATTCTCCGAGGGTACGAAGAGCAGCAATGTGGGGTGAATTATTGTTGGGTGACGAGGCATGGATTTATGGTTACGACCCGGAGAGTGTACTGGGGACACCAGAGCATTGCTCCAGGAAAACGTTATTTTAGGACATAGCATGTTCTATATTTCTGCACTTTTCAAGGGCATTAGGAAAAAAAAACTGACTGTGAAAGTCACAGTGTTTGCTACACGATTGACACTGAATCAGTAATTCTCAAGAAGTTAAAGAAATGTATATAAAAAGTATTGTTAATCGTATCAAAGTGCTTTCTAACATAGCGGCTGTCGCTGTTTGTAGGCTAGGTTAGAATGTGTCTCATTCTTCTTCCAACACAGATTTAGTCGTTCGCGCTATTTCATTATCGCGCGCTATTTCATTATCGGTGCATTGAAAGAGGCGTTTTGCGGTAATAGATTCGCTTCATCTTACCAGTGGTCTAGGCCGTACTTGCTTCGGCAGTACATATACTAAAATTGGAACGATACAGAGAAGATTAGCATGGCCCCTGCGCAAGGATGACACGCAAAATCGTGAAGCGTTCCACATATGCCGGCACGGTAGCTCAGCGTGTTCGGTCAGAGAGCCGGTTGGCCTCTGTAATAAAAAACTGAGTGGAACGATCAACGACCGAACTTGAACAGGATGTCTTGCGACGTCCGCAACGACCAAACACAACGATCAGTAATGAACACAAATAAACGGGGGGTAGCGTCTTTGATTCATAATCAAGACGTCTTCGGTCCCGGGTTCGATCCCCGCCACTGCCTAAATTTTGATAAATAATCAGCATTGGCGAGAAACTTAACATCAGGATTGATGGTCACGAAGTCAATGAAGTTAAGGAATTCTGCTACCTAGGCAGTAAAATAACCAATGACGGACGGAGCAAGGAGGACATCAAAAGCAGACTGGCTATGGCAAAAAAGGCATTTCTGGCCAAGAGAAGTCTATTAATATCAAATACCGGCCTTAATTTGAGGAAGAAATTTCTGAGGATGTACGTCTGGAGTACAGCATTGTATGGTAGTGAAACATGGACTGTGGGAAAACCGGAACAGAAGAGAATCGAAGCATTTGAGATGTGGTGCTATAGACGAGTGTTGAAAATTAGGTGGACTGATAAGGTAAGGAATGAGGAGGTTCTACGCAGAATCGGAGAGGAAAGGAATATGTGGAAAAGACTGATAAGGAGAAGGGACAGGATGATAGGACATCTGCTAAGACATGATGGAATGACTTCGATGGTACTAGAGGGAGCTGTAGAGGGTAAAAACTGTAGAGGAAAACAGAGATTGGAATACGTCAAGCAAATAATTGAGGACATAGGTTGCAAGTGCTACTCTGAGTTGAAGAGGTTAGCACAGGAAAGAAATTCGTGGCGGGCCGCATCAAACCAGTCAGTAGACTGATAACCAAAAAAAAAAATAAAAAATAAAAAAAAGTTCATTAACAAACAGATACGTTGTCTCCCAAGCTGTCTGACACATCTATTTCATTCCCGTTTGATTCTCTGGAGAACACCTAACTCTAAATACGTCTTTACCGTTGCACCAGAGTCACAGCCATTGGGATGAGCTAATTTCTCTTTACTATATTGCACATTAGAATTAAAGTGCCACTTTTTCGAGACCCCTTAATTGACTCCCAAGGCGACCCATAAGTATGAAATTTGGCTCAAAGGTGCCTACAAGCTTCCTCTGTAATGGTGTAAAAGCACGGCGCCCTGGGACGTCACCTTTCGCCTCGGCGGCGCTTCAAACAACAAGATGTCTACGCATCCGAAAGGAAGGGCCATAGCTCGGAAGTTCATGTGAGCTGTAAGGTGGTTTAATGAATCAATTGGGCACCAAATTTCACCACAATTCTGCCCAACGCCAGCGTGGACGTGTCACAAGAAGAGGAGGTAGTCCCAACCCCTCTTATCCACATTTCAATCATTCTTTTGACGTCTCTGCGCTGGAGGTCAAAAGCTAAATAACCCGCGTGGAAATCACGCGGTTTTCTTATGGTGGCCGAGGAAAACATTTCAGATACACAGCCACTCAGCCGGCCGTTGTGACCGAGCGGCTCTAGGCGCTTCAGTCCGGAACCGCAATGCTACTATGGTCGCAGGTACGAATCCTGCCTCGCGCATGGATGTGTGGTGTCCTTAGGTTAGTTAGGTTTAAGTAGTTCTAAGTCTAGGGGACTGATGACCTCAGATGTTAAGTCCCATAGTGCTCAGAACCATTTGAACAGCCGCTCAGAATCGACAGAAAAATTCTCAGGAAATGGCATAAAGGGCTATTGTGAAGCCACCCCTTTCCCTGGGGCGTTGATTCCCACACATTTTGGGGTTCGCAGTGCGATGAGCGACAGGAAGATGTTTTTGACAACCTTTGACACTGATGACAGCCTCGGACCATCAAATCCGTTTCCAAGGACATTGTGGGGCTGTATCCTCATTGACTGTGATCACAGATGTTTGGTATGCGGCGTGACCGCAATTTTTGCTCGCGTACACAGGCTGGAGTCACTTTAGACCATTTAAAGCCACCCGATGAAATTTTAACGTGAGACGAAGCAGTAAAGGGTGCTTATGCTTTTTCAACCCTCCTGGTTTCCTCCCTCCTGTGGCGTGGTCACACGGGAGTGCGACACTAACACGTGTGTGGCTGAAACTACAGAAGGTCCTTCTAACACCCACCAGTTCGGCAACACCCTCGGTGCCACCCACGCACCTTTGTTGAGCACGCTGGAAATGTGCCTTAAGAAATTTCGGCACCAAATCAGCCTGGCGGCTGCTCTAGTACCTGAGGGTTAGGCAACCACTTACACACCTCTTGGGTGGGGTTTGCCTACCTTGGCACGAAGCATCTGTTACCTACATTATTCCGTGAAGTACTGAATTTTCAACTGTTAACAGACTTTTAGGTCACCTTGTACTTCTAGCCTCTGCACACGCTAGGTGTCAGGTGACACATCATTTGAAACTAACGTTCCTCGGAAGACGGATCGCCAGAAACGGTCACGTTTATTGGGCACTAGGTCACCACTCGACGAATTGATCGTTCGGGTGCTGCTTTCATAAAAGAACGCCAAGACAACCTCGGAAGAGCTTCACGTGGTTGTGAAGAGAAATCAACAATGCACTGAAGTGTGAGGAGAAATTTATGAACTTCAGATTTGAATTTAATGCCTTCGCTTTTGACATATTCTCAGTATTTGTTTTTGGGTTACATTGTCACTAACATAAAAATAGAACTCATGTTACATGGAATATTTTATTCGAATTAGTTATTCTAACACCGCTTAAAATATTTGCTATTCCTCCTGAAACACCGTGCATGTGGCCATTCCAGTTTAGATTGCTCCGGATTGTTACTGGTAGGTATTTCACGACTGTTTCCAATGATATGTCGCCAGTAGTGTAATGGCACAATAGAGGATTTCCTTACCTGCTTATTTGCGACACGTTACAGTTATTTACACTGAGGAAGTCCTGAATCCAATTATAAATCTAATCCGATACTCGGTAAGCTCGTATTTCGTTCACTAAACGACACTGCAGAACTGCGTCAAATACCTTCCTGTGGAACTCATAGACTCATACCGTACTTCAAGAACACATCAATGAAATGTAATTTTGACGAGGTGAATACTGGACTAATTACTCAAATGAAACCACGACAGTTTGCAACCTTTCCATCTAAGCTCGAATTCCAAGAACGTGCACGTCTCCCTAGTCGACTTTTTCATCCGTTCCAGCACAGTCAAGATTGTAGGAAACAGCGCATGCAGTGGCCGTAGTTTCCCCCTCGATGCTCGCTGCACAGGAGGTTGTGGAACTCGTTACGCTTTCAGCACCCGTCACGTGGCCACAGCCTCCTGTTCATCTTCGTTCTGGCAGCGCCTCACCCATTCACAGTAAGCAATCCAGATTAGAAGAGTGCAGCTGTGTGTTTTCCTAAGGTAGATGCTAACAGAATCGCCCCTAACAGAATCTAAGTTGTTAATCCTCCATGGCTCATTGTAGTTACATATGCAATGGTACAGTGAGTAATGGCGAGATAAAAATAAATAAATAATACAGATCGACAAATTTTAACTTTTTGCGTGGGGTTGGCATGAAAAAACGAATTTCTGAATAAATCTATTGCACTGATCACGAATCTGAAGCCTGTTTCTTTACAGCATGTCAGATTTTCGCATTATCATCATCCATATCTGTACCCTATGAAATCGGAAAGCAGTTACCATAATATGGAGTCCAAATGGAACAATAAAATGATAAAGAAAAGTAATACGAAAGACATATGAATTAGAAGAAGCAAAGACGTACCCAGCGGAGGTATTAGTTTCGTTTACATTTGCCCGTGAATGGACCCTTGGTGTCACCTCTCCTTCACCTGTGATACACAAGCAGTAGTCGGACACCATATTTATTCCCCAGTGACCATGATAACGATGTTCCAGCGTTTAAGTTCCTGATAGAAACATTCACCGTGTTCTTCAAATTTATCAGCCTAATTGTCCTGAAAATTGTCTAGGTGTGGCATTAGATAATGTAGTTTTAGGAAGACCTTACATCCTGTCTGGTTAAACGACTGTGGCATATCTTCTACTGTTTCATTGTAATCAGGCTGCCTATTTTGGCCAAGGAAACGATGCACAACAATTTTTAAACTTCTCCAAGCTTGCTGTTCTATTTCCGTCATTGTACTTTCAAAGTGTTCATCAGACATCAGCTTACATCTGTCTGGATAACAAATACCCATTCTTTCAACTTTGCAACCAACGGATTTGGGAATTGCCTACACAGACATTGGAAACAGTTCCTTGTTTCGTCCAAAGCTTTCACATACTGCTTCATCAGTCATAATTTCGTGCGCAGTGGAGGCAATAAAATGTATCTGCATTATTAATCAAATGCTCTTTTACAATGTTCATCAATCCCTCAATCAGCTTTTTGTTGTTAGGCCACTCTCTCCTATTCCAGTGCTTATGGTATCCTCCACTGTCCCATTCACACATGCAGCAAGGCAGCTTGATGTACCACTTTTGCCGGCTAAAAGAATGCCAGTCAAAGAATGCCAGTCACTTTAAAGCACGGGCGGCCAAGACTTCACCTTGACAACCGTGCCCTGGCATGAGTGCCATAGCATTCAGCCTCGCTGCACACTTCCCTCACCGCCACAACATGATGTCAGAGTGCGAAGAGGGGAAGAATGGGAAACTGCCTTTAAATGGCAGTGCAGCTTCACTGCATACGACTTGGTTTTATATTTCACATTCCTCAACAACATAGGTAAAAAAAAGAAACAAATATTCAGTATCATTTAATTATTTTTGCCCCGTTGAAGACATACTATAATTTTTATCTGGTACTGCAAACTGTCACAGACAATTTCATAGGTTTTTGCACTCAAGTTGCCACATACTCGTGACTTATTTAGTTTCATAATTGAAAAAAAGATCGTTCACACATATATATTGATCGAAATACTGTAGTACTTTTACAACCTCATTATGGAGACGTGGAAACTCTACCTGAGGAAAGCAATGTAGACGTCCTAAACAGTTTTAGATTAGATTAATACTAGTTCCACGGATCATGAATACGATATTTCGTAATGATGTGGAACGAGTCAAATTTAACGTACACTCTTTGACATAAAACTTGACCGGCGGCCGGCCGCTTCAGAGGCTAAGTCCGCGCCGATCGCGACATGGGACAAAAAAACTGGCCAACTCGCTAATTCTCTAAGTCCGGTTATCTGCACAATCTGGCAACACTGTAGACTGCGGCACTTCCTGGAGGAAAACTTGTCCCACGATAGAGAAACTCTAGGCTGATTACGCCTGTGGTCTAGCGGTAGCGTGCGTTGTTTCTGTTCATAATGTCAGTGGATCGAGAGCAGCTGGCATAAAATATTTTTATAGCCTCTTCTGTCTGAATGCTGAAGACGTGAATGTAATGGTAGCGCAGATTCAATCTATTTCGCTTTGTGACACACCGATATCAAAATTTTATCCAGTAACGATTTTGCGGCAGATTTCCTGCAGACTGTCCTCCTCTGGACGCCGTATGCGGCAAAGCTCCGGGATCCATTTGCTGGCTACTGGCAGCGGCCGTGGCGACAGCAGCGGCGCTGCACTCCCCCGTTCTTTATCGAAAGCGCCTGCTACCGCTCATCGCTTTTGATGATTTAAAACGCTTTATTATTAAATGTTGCTCCACAGAAAATTTCTACAATTTCCATTCACGTTCAAAAGCAACGGAGACAGACGTCCTGATTAGTAGGCGGGTATTATATTACATTAATCGGCAAGAGCTGAGTATGGCCCGAAATTAATTTTATAGACTGGGACGAAATGAAACCACCTCACTACATTCGATGAATTTATAAATGCTTCATGCCTCGTTTCTTTTCCTTTCAAACTCAATTATTTGTGCAACTTTTGGTCAATGTTTGGATGTTTTCGTCAAGCCAGAGTGAGCGTCTGTGGTGTAAAGTGTATTACAGTTCTTGTTTCATTCCTTATGGTAAGTCTATGCGATAAACTGTGTGAATACCTTGCAATGCATGCTCTGTAGCAGTGCAGGAACACTGCACATTTGGAGTTCATGAAGTATTTATTGTTGATCGGAAGTGATAGTTAAGGTCATCAGATTTAAACCAGAAAAATTTGTCGTTTTGAAGGTTTCAGAGAACGGAAAGGAATTGCTAACGCCGGTGTTAGAAAACGTCTACAGTTAAATGCTATTGCAAAAATTTAGAAGAAGGGAACTATATTAATGAACATGTGCACTTCATAAACAACCTTCTGACCTATATGACGAACAAAGCTCAAATTTATATCGTTGACAGTCGGTTTGAATCTTTTCAGGGTCTATTTTACAGTGAAGCACCTTGGAATTTGCAAAGCAGAAATCCATGATATTAACTTAATTTACCAAGTCGAAATCGAAAGAAGACTGATGTTTAAAGGCATTCTTCAGATTTCGCATAAGAAATTTTTAATAGCAGTTTGCAACTCCATTAATTAAAATGGAAAATAAAAGGTTGTAGTCAGCGGCTTCTACCGTGATTCGAAGTGCTATGTCTTATAGTACAAGCACTGCAACGCACAAGGGAACCTCTGAGCTAACGACACACTGGCTGCCAGAGGCGGAATATAGTCACTGCGATGTTGCCTGAGCCTCAAAACGCAACCTTAAACACACGAACAGAGGAGGTGGAGATTACTGTTTTAACGTCCCGTCGACAACGATGTCATTAGAGACGGAGCACAAGCTCGGATTAGGGAAGGATGGGGAAGGAAATCGGCCGTGCCCTTCCTAAGGAACCATCCCGGCATTTGCCTGAAGCGATTTAGGGAAATCATTGAAAACCTAAATCAATATGGCCGGGCGCGGGATTGCACCGTCGTCCTCCCGAATGCACACACAAACAGGTGTTACTTATGTGAAGAACGCCGTTCTTGGAGTCCAGAAATTAAATATACTTCCTAATTGTGTCATCTTGCAGTGGATTATATCGTACGAGTCTTCGATGTGGAAAACGAATGTCAAGTGAATTTAGCGAGATAACGCCGACCTACACCCGGAAGTAAATGCACTATCAGAGTGTTGACAAATACTTGCTACGACGCTGCCATTTCTAGGCTCTCTGACGAGGCAGCTCTTCAGCGACATGCTTGCCGTGATTCTCCGATACGGTTCTTCAGAGTGGAGACGCGCGCGCACGTTTGGTTTTTATGCGGCGTTCTCCCCTGATGGTTTCTGACGTCGCCTTGTGGGCTATGTATACATATGAGACATTCAATTATCATTAATCCAGAATCATACAAGTTTCAGCTTCCAGCGTGGAAGAAGGCTGTTGACGCCGACATTATATCATTTCAACGTAGGGAAAGCAAAACGGATCATTCAATGTTTCTCATTCAACATAAAGCATGTGAGATAATTTTCCGTAACGTTCATAATCATCTAAAAATACAAACGAAGTAAAAATACACGGGAAGCTTATTCGAATTGAATATAACGCTTTGCACCTCGATGTCGAATTTGTCCACTTGCAATGTTTTGCAGCATACACATAGAATGTCATGATTATCCACGAGAATGAAGAAATATGTTGGTAAGGATGGAAGCAAGAAGAGACGCAGTCAACAAATATTCTATTCCTCATGGCATTCATTTCATTTGACACGTAAGAAGAGGTAAAGCGGGAATTTACTTTCGTTAACACGAAAGATATGCCGCACATATTGATAACGAGGAAGTCTGCGTCTTCATACGTTTCCTCCTTGAAATCTGTATGCTCTATTATATACTAAGTAGCCCGATCATTGTTTCAGTAATGTTACCCTCTTGTTTGACCCCGTAACGATGAACAGATTCCAAATGCATGTCTCCCTTCCTGGGTTGTTTTTTGTGTTTTATTGCTTGGAATTCCTGAAGCAGACCACTGCGCCTTCCCGCCTCGTGGGTTAGGTCTCAAAACTAAACCGCTTTGTATCCAATGGCATAATTTATTCAGACAGCATCAGCATAAGACTATCAAACAAAGCCTTCCATTTACAGTTGCAGCACTCTAACCAGCACTGACCAAAGTGTAATCCACGGTCATGGTCCTAAATTACCAGCTGTCTGCTACTGTGGCAAAGTCCGTACTACACTTTCGATTCCGCAGCACCATTTTATCTGGTAACGCTGTGTAGTTGCACAGTTGTGCTACCAGGTCTGTCCTCACACTGTCAACTTTATGTATCTCACTTCTCCTGTAGCGCAGATCACGAGGAGCCGAAGTAAATGAGTGTATTCTGCATGACGTAACATTCAGTATTCCCTTCTTTCATAGCCACTCTTCATGTGCATCGATACCAAATAGGAATGCGAAAACTCTTGCGAGTGAGAGAATGACAATAACAATCGTAACAAGAACAAGCAAATAATGAATGATGTTTATTCCAACGCAGAACGAGAATGGCTTTAAATATAAAAATCTGTATCTATATCTATATCCATATCTATTGATCTTTGAGTTGGCACAATGCAAATATATTCTTAGCATTTAGTTACTGAATTTAGTTCTGGATGTTTGCAGAGAAAAGGAAAAGTCGGTACTTCTCGCTAGTGTAATATAATGTGAACCAGCAACTACCCTTTCCTTAGAACACGACTCAAGCAGGTCCTCAAGTAGGTAGCAAGGCACTGCTGCATTCTGTTCCCTGACATTGCTCTGATGACGGTTAATGCAGATAGTTCAGATTATGAAATACAAAACGTATTGCAGGTTAGTTCCTAGGATAGTAACATTAAATTTGCGTTGTAGACGGCACATGAACGTGACGACTATCCATATTACTCATCAATATAAAAAGACAATATTTTGGGAATTTAGCAGGATTACTCAAAATGAATTCTGAAATTGGGTGACTGACTGCACAGGTGCTAAACGTCGTCAAGAGTATACGATGTCCTAATCGCATTAGGAATATGAAGATCGTCTTCGACAGCTCGCAACTTTCACATTGCTATCTCCACCCTACTCCAGACAGCCCTCGATGGAGTTGCACTACGTTGCCGATGTTATGGAAGGCCTTCAAACCGACAACAGACCACATATTGAAAAACACAAGCGAATTCTCTTGCAGCGTAAGCTTATTGTAACTAATCTAAAAATTATTGGAGAGGAACATTCTCCTATTCAAAAAAAGTAAAATGTTACACACTGTTGACGTCAAACGGACATTATCTATGTCCTGTCTTGTGTCCTACTCATCTATAATATCAAGTGTACTATGAAAATGATTATATATAATGGATGATAGGGTAATGCATTGATACCAGATGGTGGGGGCCGGCCGGTGTGGCCGTGCGGTTCTAGGCGCTTCAGTCTGGAACCGCGTGACCGCTACGGTCGCAGGTTCGAATCCTGCCTCGGGCATGGATGTGAGTGATGTCCTTAGGTTAGTTAGGTTTAAGTAGTTCTAAGTTCTAGGGGACTGATGACCTTAGAAGTTAAGTCCCATAGTGCTCAGAGCCATTTGAACTATTTAACACAAAATGACATTAAAAATTAAAGTTATTCACGAGCAGCTAGTTGAGAATATGTATGAACATTAAATGACACGACGAACTGAAATAATATGACGAAGAGTTCAGCGCTCACTGGGAATATAGCCCCACACATATCGTTGTTGACTACACACAAAGAGACGTCAGCTACCGAATTTTTCTCCACCAGCTGCTCAGAATAGCATCTTGAACTTACAGTCATCTCGCAAATAGTTCTGTGTCTCACTGGGAGTTAAAAGCGTCAGATATCGTTAGTGTTGACAACGAATGAAAATACATTAAAAATCAAAATTATTATCCACCAGCAGATAGGTGTTCTCCTGATAGAGCTTGATAATACATAATTAAATCTTTAGTGCCGGGCCAGGATTCGATCCCATTCACGCGTAATATGTGAAGGTGTTGAGGAATCTGCAGTTTTGAACAAACAACAAATTGTAGCCGAGCTGTATTGCCACGAAGGGATCAAATTCCGCGTTAAGGGCGGTCTGAGTTGCATTCCCAGTTTAGAACCAATTTTATCGACATACAGAAGCTCAAATAAAAGATGGAATAAGTGCCCTGTGACCATACATAGCGTTTGTGTCGTCACTTGAAATAAATAACTAGTATAAGAAAGGTTACTGGTGATAGAGTTTCTACATGTCGCCACTCCAGACTTTATTGTGGTTCAACCTACCGTCTACGTGGTAAAGAAGGAATATCATCTTTAATGTGAATTTTCAGACCACGCAGCCATTATATCTCCTTCACTTGGTGTAGCCAGGAGAGAATGGAATCTGTCTCTCCCTATCTAAAATCATTGACGGAAGTGGGAATCGAACCCAGACCATAGGTATAACAACCTACCATCCGTCCAACAGACCACGAAATCCTCTTCTCTGCGAGTCATTTTTCTATCGTAACACAGTTGCGCCACACTGGATGAGAATTCTGACACACAGGCTCCCTGTAGTAATTTGCAGCATGTTCAGTAAATTCATTTACTTGGTTGACCGAATCACCATGAACTAGCTGCCTCAGCTACCCAGTGCATACATTCGACTATTTTGTAATCACAGAAATAAAATCACGTAACTGCCACCTACACACAACTGCCAACAGTGTAGGATGCAGAAGTTTGAATAGGAAGTGTTCCTTTCCACTTGAGCTATTCTATTGCGCTATCTGTTACTAGAAAACGTCGTTCAGTCCAAAAGAAAAGCTGTAACTGTTTGTCTCTCAGAAGTCAAGACCTGGCCATATGCATAATCTCACAGTGCTGTGGAATCCAAAAGTTCTGGAGGAATAGTTGCCGAGCTCTGGAGCTTAAGTAGCTACGTGTCAGCTTGTAGCATAGATAAGATGTCGCGAGTTCAAATACATTCAGTGCTACATTTTTTAAAACGCAATTCTGCTCTCTGCTGAAGGTATCAATCTAATGGAACTTTGAACATAATTCCCTTCACTTCTCAACCCAAAGTAGTCGCATGTGGAAAAAGGGCTAACTACTGTGACATTTTGTTCTATTCAGGTTTAATAGACAGCAGGCAGCAAATGCATCTCGAAGATGTGCAGGGAGAGCGCATCGTGCCATAATATGTCAGAAAAGTATTTTCTACATTAGCCGTCGTGTGGTAGTGATATTTTATTCTTCTTCAAACTTTGTTTGACAGCTTTAACTCAGAACAAGTTTTCTACATGCATGTAATCAATAAACTGCATGTGCTTTGTCAGACTGTCATAGGTAACATCAGAGAATTCGCATATATCGTTGATGATTAATTTCTCTCTCATGTTTACTATTGTTTTAACAACACTAAAGGAAACCTTACGAAAATTGTGCACTGTATTATAAGAAATGAAATAAAACTAACCATGATAACCTTACGACGAAAGTATCTGTACACAAGCATGCCTCTATCGACACGAATTAGTAAAATACTACTCACTTAGATTTTGATTGGGTCTGTGTTTAATTGGTATGCTGTGTCATACTCAAGAGGTATGCAAATGTGGCAATTCATAAATATAGTTACGTATTCCTAGAAACCCAAAATTCGCTTGGCAGCAGCGGAAAGAAGCCTTACCTGTTGTGCAGCATTGTAAGTTTTTCAACATTGCACTATGAGCTGAAAGCATTTTCTTGCGATTTCCTTATTGCTGTTTGATCTGACTGCTTGTAGCTCTTTCACAGAAGGGATAAAAACGTTACAGTCAGTGAGACTGGAACTGCGAACCGTAACAGACGCTTTTTCACAGGTCAGCACGTTACCACAGAGCTGGCGAGGAGGTGTGTGTCTGAGCTTCCTATTACGAGGGCAATAGGAACTCGAATTCGTAAACCGCTATTTGAAGGTCGAGATTAGTTGCGGTTTCCACCTGCAACGACTTTCCTGGGCTGAAAACCGTAAATTTTCAATCTTTTGTTACCCTTCAAGCGATAATAACTCAGATTATTCAATGGAAATGACAGGTAAAATCAAGTGAACTTTGAGGCTTAATTCCGTGCACACCAGGAAGTAACTCGTCGATCACAGAGTTGCCAAACATACGTTGCCTTGTTGCCAAATCTCAGTTACAGTACCAGCAGGAAGAAGACGAACCGATGTGATCCTACAGCGGTCTGGGAAGTGATCATAGCTGGTGTCTCCAAGTCGCGGCTGCTACGGCCTGGAATACGTAATGCGTCTGATTCGCTTTCTGTAACTAGGTTTAGGGACTGGAGCGAAGTTACTAATAATACTCAGAACTGACTGCAAACTGAGCATCATAAATCAGTAACTCTCATTGTTGTTTTTATATTTCTTTCGTAAGTGTACTCAAAACTAAGAAAGTCATTCACAGGCGTTTTCGTGCCTCGCCGATAGTCGAGCACAACATACAAATAAAAATAAAAAAGAATGTGTGTGTGTGTGTGTGTGTGTGTGTGTGTGTGTTTGTGTGTGTGTGAGAGAGAGAGAGAGAGAGAGAGAGAGAGATAAATAAAAAGCAATGAGAGAGAGTGTAAAAAATTGTTGTAAAGAAATTGAATCATGGTATTTAAAGAAATCTTTCATTAAAATGACACGTTCCACATCATTACGAAATGTCGTATTCATGATCTATGGAACAAGAGTTAATCTAATCTAATCTAATCTAATCTAATCACATCATATTGATGATTAGCCATGAAGAGTCATGAATTACCGAAATTTTGGCCCATACCAGTAACCAAATCTAAACTTGAAAATAAAAGACGACAATTGTTACGATAAACCGTGACTCCTATCAAGACCCTTTCGTCCCTGTTATCTAACCACGAAAGATGTTTGATATACCTCCATTCTGAAGCAACAAAGTGTGCATGCATTTAAAGATGAAGTGCATGATGTGAAGTTCTGTGACGGAGATACGAACCCAACACGTAATCCGATTGTTAACTAAGAAAAATCAAATGTTACGTATCGGTTTTTCTTACGAGCCGCTAGGTGTCTGAATCTAAAATAAGGATACAAACTTTTGTGCCTAAGCGACAATCGAACTGCACACCTACCGTGCATCCACGAATATAGCTTAAGTATCAGTTGCTTACTCATGAACAGTAAGATGTGTGCGTGTTTGACCAGAAATAACGACACCTGTTGCGATTGTTGGAAACACATGAACAGACATTGAAATTGCGCGTTAATTTTCACTAGCAGGTGAGTGTGCACTTGATAAAGCTAGAAATGAAATTATGAATATTTTTGTACTGGATCAGGTTTCAGACCGACATACTTACCTTTGGAGGAGACCTAGAGAAGATTGCAGTCTTGGGAAAAGGAACGAAATGACTGAACTACACTGTTCCGAGAGATTCAGATCCTCGAAAGAGGAGGTACGAGTTCGAATCACAGTCCAGCACCAAATTTTTAAACGTCTCTAGTTCAATCAAGTACAAGTAAAATAAGAGCCCTGTCCCTTTAAATGGATATCGGTTCATCAAATAAAATAAAATTTTCTAATGTAAGTAAGCCCTTCTGGCGACTGTATTTCTGTTTACCACGACTTTCGCTGTGTCATTTCCCAACGTCAACCGGCTCTGCCCAGTTGGTAATGAAGGAACATGATGTTTAATGCGGATTCTGGATTATAACGTCTTTCTCTTGAGGTTACCACAGGTAAAATAAATCTGTTTGTGCCTCTTAAAAGTAAATGCCTGAACCCACACATTGCACCTGTGATAGCTCGTTCCACCATACCATTGTGGCCACATTACCCAGCCCCAAGAGTGTGCTGTAACGGATGATGTGCTTAGCTTACAAAATTAGTCACGGTGGAAAAAATGCGAGTCTATTAAATGGTCAAGTAGAAGCAAGCTTCTGACGCAGAGATTATGCTATTCTCATGTCAGAAGGATGTAAAGACTCTTCTAGGCATCATAGGCTGGATGTGAAGCCATTTTGATTTTTCACAAATTCAGCAAATTTCTTAGTTCGAGAAAATCCAGTGTGAAGTGTGAAGTTGCCGGATAATTCGATTATTACTGTTATTATTAATATCATTTTATTCATACCGCTGCTGTAACACAAGTGGTTGAACATCATTTAATGCCTTTTGGTCACTATAGATGTAGTTTCCCAAGAACAGGTTCTTTCCCTGTCTACGGAATACTTTTCATGTTAATATCAAACACCAGCAATTACTCGTAGATTACTTTAAAACTAAAGTAATTGACGAAGACGTTACTTGGTAACAAAAACGCACTGCCTTTCTTCATTTACTTTTGCCTAGAAATGGCTATCGAGTACTGACAAACCAAAAGGCAAGAGATCTTACTGCCTTCCGATATACGTTGCTGTTAGTTCTTCCACATGATTTGGTCGACATGACCTGTTTCAAGTTGTGTATGACGACAGTGTTTTAGAAAATCTATTGTTTCCCTTTGAAATAAACAGAAGTATTTTCATTCTAAGCTGTCCAAGTACAAAATTTTCGCAATATTAGTTCAAATTTAATATTCGCTTCTATAATGTAGGAAAGTATTTCACAGTCGCAAAATTCGCATCCGAAACGTTGACCTTACACTTAGTCGCTGACCATAAATTCTAGCTCAGAGTGACACCAGTTTAAATAACCTAATGTAGCGAAGACTGTTTGCCAGTTCTCTTTCTCACCGGAAAATACGCAATTCACTCATTTGGCTCCATAAGTACACTGTAACAGTAATTTCTGTGTGAATTTGTCAGTAAGCTTTTGCCTTCCAACCGGCAAAATACGGCAGAGTACGGCCGGTAAACAATTCACAAACCACGATTTAGTGCCAATAAGACGATTTCTTTAAACATTGTCGAAGCTGAGGGAATTTAGTTTCTGCTTAAAACGTCTTAAGCAGCAACGTTCACAGATATCTCAAATAGGAAAAAGCTGAATATCCAGGTACGAAGGTTGTAAAACAAACTTCCCACGGTTTGTGTCAGGTTGATTTTTTCGTCTGATAACACTGCTTAAGTATTTTGTCTAAGAGGTATCACAAGTACTATCCCTGTAGCTGTGGGAATCATTGGTTGAAAACGAGTTTAACACCAATGGGTACAGTGCTGCTAAATTTTCACAATTATTATCAACCTAAGTCTGAGTTCATCCACAAACTGAGGCGTATTTATAATATTGGAGCTAGACTGTGTCTCCTTGTCTTTCTTGAGTGGTCATTGGAAGGCGTTTACACACACGTATACAATACGATGAATACTTCGAACGCTATGGTTAACGTTGCTCTCATAAACTACTTTTTTTTAAAATTCTTCTGGGTCTTCAGCGTGCAATATGTGTTGTAGATACAGTCTCAGACCAAAAAATTGACCGCCGAGTCGTTCACGTAAGGTGGACAATACAGTCGTGCTCCTCTCAGAATTCTATGTCTGGCAATATGCTCGATCTAGCAACATGTAGACTGCGGCACTTCCCAGAGGAAGTCTTGACTCCAGTCTTAGTACATTACTCTTGACTACGACCGTAGTCTTGAGGCAAAACGCGAGACCAGCTAATATGATATTGTAGATTCGCTTGAATTACACTCATAGCTTCAGCACCGAGAGGAAAGGGGCGATAAAAATTTTGTCGATATGTGCTTTCGGTCGACAGACGTCATATTAGCTGGTCTCGCGTTTTACTTGAAGACTACGGTCGTGTTCCAGCAGCGGTATGAATAAAATGATAGTAATAATAACAGTAATAATCGAATTATCCGGCAACTTCACACTTCACACTGGATTTTTTCGAACTAAGAAATTTGCTGAATTTGTGAAAAATCAAAATGGCTTCACATCCAGCCTATGATGCCTAGAAGAGTCTTTACATCCTGCTGACATGAGAATAGCATAATCTCTGCGTCAGAAGCTTGCTTCTACTTGACCATTTAATAGACTCGCATTTTTTCCACCGTGACTAATTTTGTAAGCTAAGCACATCATCCGTTACAGCACACTCTTGGGGCTGGGTAATGTGGCCACAATGGTATGGTGGAACGAGCTATCACAGGTGCAATGTGTGGGTTCAGGCATTTACTTTTAAGAGGCACAAACAGATTTATTTTACCTGTGGTAACCTCAAGAGAAAGACGTTATAATCCAGAATCCGCATTAAACATCATGTTCCTTCATTACCAACTGGGCAGAGCCGGTTGACGTTGGGAAATGACACAGCGAAAGTCGTGGTAAACAGAAATACAGTCGCCAGAAGGGCTTACTTACATTAGAAAATTTTATTTTATTTGATGAACCGATATCCATTTAAAGGGACAGGGCTCTTATTTTACTTGTACTTGATTGAACTAGAGACGTTTAAAAATTTGGTGCTGGACTGTGATTCGAACTCGTACCTCCTCTTTCGAGGATCTGAATCTCTCGGAACAGTGTAGTTCAGTCATTTCGTTCCTTTTCCCAAGACTGCAATCTTCTCTAGGTCTCCTCCAAAGGTAAGTATGTCGGTCTGAAACCTGATCCAGTACAAAAATATTCATAATTTCATTTCTAGCTTTATCAAGTGCACACTCACCTGCTAGTGAAAATTAACGCGCAATTTCAATGTCTGTTCATGTGTTTCCAACAATCGCAACAGGTGTCGTTATTTCTGGTCAAACACGCACACATCTTACTGTTCATGAGTAAGCAACTGATACTTAAGCTATATTCGTGGATGCACGGTAGGTGTGCAGTTCGATTGTCGCTTAGGCACAAAAGTTTGTATCCTTATTTTAGATTCAGACACCTAGCGGCTCGTAAGAAAAACCGATACGTAACATTTGATTTTTCTTAGTTAACAATCGGATTACGTGTTGGGTTCGTATCTCCGTCACAGAACTTCACATCATGCACTTCATCTTTAAATGCATGCACACTTTGTTGCTTCAGAATGGAGGTATATCAAACATCTTTCGTGGTTAGATAACAGGGACGAAAGGGTCTTGATAGGAGTCACGGTTTATCGTAACAATTGTCGTCTTTTATTTTCAAGTTTAGATTTGGTTACTGGTATGGGCCAAAATTTCGGTAATTCATGACTCTTCATGGCTAATCATCAATATGATGTGATTAGATTAGATTAGATTAGATTAGATTAACTCTTGTTCCATAGATCATGAATACGACATTTCGTAATGATGTGGAACGTGTCATTTTAATGAAAGATTTCTTTAAATACCATGATTCAATTTCTTTACAACAATTTTTTACACTCTCTCTCATTGCTTTTTATTTATCTCTCTCTCTCTCTCTCTCTCTCTCTCTCTCACACACACAAACACACACACACACACACACACACACACACACACATTCTTTTTTATTTTTATTTGTATGTTGTGCTCGACTATCGGCGAGGCACGAAAACGCCTGTGAATGACTTTCTTAGTTTTGAGTACACTTACGAAAGAAATATAAAAACAACAATGAGAGTTACTGATTTATGATGCTCAGTTTGCAGTCAGTTCTGAGTATTATTAGTAACTTCGCTCCAGTCCCTAAACCTAGTTACAGAAAGCGAATCAGACGCATTACGTATTCCAGGCCGTAGCAGCCGCGACTTGGAGACACCAGCTATGATCACTTCCCAGACCGCTGTAGGATCACATCGGTTCGTCTTCTTCCTGCTGGTACTGTAACTGAGATTTGGCAACAAGGCAACGTATGTTTGGCAACTCTGTGATCGACGAGTTACTTCCTGGTGTGCACGGAATTAAGCCTCAAAGTTCACTTGATTTTACCTGTCATTTCCATTGAATAATCTGAGTTATTATCGCTTGAAGGGTAACAAAAGATTGAAAATTTACGGTTTTCAGCCCAGGAAAGTCGTTGCAGGTGGAAACCGCAACTAATCTCGACCTTCAAATAGCGGTTTACGAATTCGAGTTCCTATTGCCCTCGTAATAGGAAGCTCAGACACACACCTCCTCGCCAGCTCTGTGGTAACGTGCTGACCTGTGAAAAAGCGTCTGTTACGGTTCGCAGTTCCAGTCTCACTGACTGTAACGTTTTTATCCCTTCTGTGAAAGAGCTACAAGCAGTCAGATCAAACAGCAATAAGGAAATCGCAAGAAAATGCTTTCAGCTCATAGTGCAATGTTGAAAAACTTACAATGCTGCACAACAGGTAAGGCTTCTTTCCGCTGCTGCCAAGCGAATTTTGGGTTTCTAGGAATACGTAACTATATTTATGAATTGCCACATTTGCATACCTCTTGAGTATGACACAGCATACCAATTAAACACAGACCCAATCAAAATCTAAGTGAGTAGTATTTTACTAATTCGTGTCGATAGAGGCATGCTTGTGTACAGATACTTTCGTCGTAAGGTTATCATGGTTAGTTTTATTTCATTTCTTATAATACAGTGCACAATTTTCGTAAGGTTTCCTTTAGTGTTGTTAAAACAATAGTAAACATGAGAGAGAAATTAATCATCAACGATATATGCGAATTCTCTGATGTTACCTATGACAGTCTGACAAAGCACATGCAGTTTATTGATTACATGCATGTAGAAAACTTGTTCTGAGTTAAAGCTGTCAAACAAAGTTTGAAGAAGAATAAAATATCACTACCACACGACGGCTAATGTAGAAAATACTTTTCTGACATATTATGGCACGATGCGCTCTCCCTGCACATCTTCGAGATGCATTTGCTGCCTGCTGTCTATTAAACCTGAATAGAACAAAATGTCACAGTAGTTAGCCCTTTTTCCACATGCGACTACTTTGGGTTGAGAAGTGAAGGGAATTATGTTCAAAGTTCCATTAGATTGATACCTTCAGCAGAGAGCAGAATTGCGTTTTAAAAAATGTAGCACTGAATGTATTTGAACTCGCGACATCTTATCTATGCTACAAGCTGACACGTAGCTACTTAAGCTCCAGAGCTCGGCAACTATTCCTCCAGAACTTTTGGATTCCACAGCACTGTGAGATTATGCATATGGCCAGGTCTTGACTTCTGAGAGACAAACAGTTACAGCTTTTCTTTTGGACTGAACGACGTTTTCTAGTAACAGATAGCGCAATAGAATAGCTCAAGTGGAAAGGAACACTTCCTATTCAAACTTCTGCATCCTACACTGTTGGCAGTTGTGTGTAGGTGGCAGTTACGTGATTTTATTTCTGTGATTACAAAATAGTCGAATGTATGCACTGGGTAGCTGAGGCAGCTAGTTCATGGTGATTCGGTCAACCAAGTAAATGAATTTACTGAACATGCTGCAAATTACTACAGGGAGCCTGTGTGTCAGAATTCTCATCCAGTGTGGCGCAACTGTGTTACGATAGAAAAATGACTCGCAGAGAAGAGGATTTCGTGGTCTGTTGGACGGATGGTAGGTTGTTATACCTATGGTCTGGGTTCGATTCCCACTTCCGTCAATGATTTTAGATAGGGAGAGACAGATTCCATTCTCTCCTGGCTACACCAAGTGAAGGAGATATAATGGCTGCGTGGTCTGAAAATTCACATTAAAGATGATATTCCTTCTTTACCACGTAGACGGTAGGTTGAACCACAATAAAGTCTGGAGTGGCGACATGTAGAAACTCTATCACCAGTAACCTTTCTTATACTAGTTATTTATTTCAAGTGACGACACAAACGCTATGTATGGTCACAGGGCACTTATTCCATCTTTTATTTGAGCTTCTGTATGTCGATAAAATTGGTTCTAAACTGGGAATGCAACTCAGACCGCCCTTAACGCGGAATTTGATCCCTTCGTGGCAATACAGCTCGGCTACAATTTGTTGTTTGTTCAAAACTGCAGATTCCTCAACACCTTCACATATTACGCGTGAATGGGATCGAATCCTGGCCCGGCACTAAAGATTTAATTATGTATTATCAAGCTCTATCAGGAGAACACCTATCTGCTGGTGGATAATAATTTTGATTTTTAATGTATTTTCATTCGTTGTCAACACTAACGATATCTGACGCTTTTAACTCCCAGTGAGACACAGAACTATTTGCGAGATGACTGTAAGTTCAAGATGCTATTCTGAGCAGCTGGTGGAGAAAAATTCGGTAGCTGACGTCTCTTTGTGTGTAGTCAACAACGATATGTGTGGGGCTATATTCCCAGTGAGCGCTGAACTCTTCGTCATATTATTTCAGTTCGTCGTGTCATTTAATGTTCATACATATTCTCAACTAGCTGCTCGTGAATAACTTTAATTTTTAATGTCATTTTGTGTTAAATAGTTCAAATGGCTCTGAGCACTATGGGACTTAACTTCTAAGGTCATCAGTCCCCTAGAACTTAGAACTACTTAAACCTAACTAACCTAAGGACATCACTCACATCCATGCCCGAGGCAGGATTCGAACCTGCGACCGTAGCGGTCACGCGGTTCCAGACTGAAGCGCCTAGAACCGCACGGCCACACCGGCCGGCCCCCACCATCTGGTATCAATGCATTACCCTATCATCCATTATATATAATCATTTTCATAGTACACTTGATATTATAGATGAGTAGGACACAAGACAGGACATAGATAATGTCCGTTTGACGTCAACAGTGTGTAACATTTTACTTTTTTTGAATAGGAGAATGTTCCTCTCCAATAATTTTTAGATTAGTTACAATAAGCTTACGCTGCAAGAGAATTCGCTTGTGTTTTTCAATATGTGGTCTGTTGTCGGTTTGAAGGCCTTCCATAACATCGGCAACGTAGTGCAACTCCATCGAGGGCTGTCTGGAGTAGGGTGGAGATAGCAATGTGAAAGTTGCGAGCTGTCGAAGACGATCTTCATATTCCTAATGCGATTAGGACATCGTATACTCTTGACGACGTTTAGCACCTGTGCAGTCAGTCACCCAATTTCAGAATTCATTTTGAGTAATCCTGCTAAATTCCCAAAATATTGTCTTTTTATATTGATGAGTAATATGGATAGTCGTCACGTTCATGTGCCGTCTACAACGCAAATTTAATGTTACTATCCTAGGAACTAACCTGCAATACGTTTTGTATTTCATAATCTGAACTATCTGCATTAACCGTCATCAGAGCAATGTCAGGGAACAGAATGCAGCAGTGCCTTGCTACCTACTTGAGGACCTGCTTGAGTCGTGTTCTAAGGAAAGGGTAGTTGCTGGTTCACATTATATTACACTAGCGAGAAGTACCGACTTTTCCTTTTCTCTGCAAACATCCAGAACTAAATTCAGTAACTAAATGCTAAGAATATATTTGCATTGTGCCAACTCAAAGATCAATAGATATGGATATAGATATAGATACAGATTTTTATATTTAAAGCTATTCTCGTTCTGCGTTGGAATAAACATCATTCATTATTTGCTTGTTCTTGTTACGATTGTTATTGTCATTCTCTCACTCGCAAGAGTTTTCGCATTCCTATTTGGTATCGATGCACATGAAGAGTGGCTATGAAAGAAGGGAATACTGAATGTTACGTCATGCAGAATACACTCATTTACTTCGGCTCCTCGTGATCTGCGCTACAGGAGAAGTGAGATACATAAAGTTGACAGTGTGAGGACAGACCTGGTAGCACAACTGTGCAACTACACAGCGTTACCAGATAAAATGGTGCTGCGGAATCGAAAGTGTAGTACGGACTTTGCCACAGTAGCAGACAGCTGGTAATTTAGGACCATGACCGTGGATTACACTTTGGTCAGTGCTGGTTAGAGTGCTGCAACTGTAAATGGAAGGCTTTGTTTGATAGTCTTATGCTGATGCTGTCTGAATAAATTATGCCATTGGATACAAAGCGGTTTAGTTTTGAGACCTAACCCACGAGGCGGGAAGGCGCAGTGGTCTGCTTCAGGAATTCCAAGCAATAAAACACAAAAAACAACCCAGGAGAGGAGACATGCATTTGGAATCTGTTCATCGTTACGGGGTCAAACAAGAGGGTAACATTACTGAAACAATGATCGGGCTACTTAGTATATAATAGAGCATACAGATTTCAAGGAGGAAACGTATGAAGACGCAGACTTCCTCGTTATCAATATGTGCGGCATATCTTTCGTGTTAACGAAAGTAAATTCCCGCTTTACCTCTTCTTACGTGTCAAATGAAATGAATGCCATGAGGAATAGAATATTTGTTGACTGCGTCTCTTCTTGCTTCCATCCTTACCAACATATTTCTTCATTCTCGTGGATAATCATGACATTCTATGTGTATGCTGCAAAACATTGCAAGTGGACAAATTCGACATCGAGGTGCAAAGCGTTATATTCAATTCGAATAAGCTTCCCGTGTATTTTTACTTCGTTTGTATTTTTAGATGATTATGAACGTTACGGAAAATTATCTCACATGCTTTATGTTGAATGAGAAACATTGAATGATCCGTTTTGCTTTCCCTACGTTGAAATGATATAATGTCGGCGTCAACAGCCTTCTTCCACGCTGGAAGCTGAAACTTGTATGATTCTGGATTAATGATAATTGAATGTCTCATATGTATACATAGCCCACAAGGCGACGTCAGAAACCATCAGGGGAGAACGCCGCATAAAAACCAAACGTGCGCGCGCGTCTCCACTCTGAAGAACCGTATCGGAGAATCACGGCAAGCATGTCGCTGAAGAGCTGCCTCGTCAGAGAGCCTAGAAATGGCAGCGTCGTAGCAAGTATTTGTCAACACTCTGATAGTGCATTTACTTCCGGGTGTAGGTCGGCGTTATCTCGCTAAATTCACTTGACATTCGTTTTCCACATCGAAGACTCGTACGATATAATCCACTGCAAGATGACACAATTAGGAAGTATATTTAATTTCTGGACTCCAAGAACGGCGTTCTTCACATAAGTAACACCTGTTTGTGTGTGCATTCGGGAGGACGACGGTGCAATCCCGCGCCCGGCCATATTGATTTAGGTTTTCAATGATTTCCCTAAATCGCTTCAGGCAAATGCCGGGATGGTTCCTTAGGAAGGGCACGGCCGATTTCCTTCCCCATCCTTCCCTAATCCGAGCTTGTGCTCCGTCTCTAATGACATCGTTGTCGACGGGACGTTAAAACAGTAATCTCCACCTCCTCTGTTCGTGTGTTTAAGGTTGCGTTTTGAGGCTCAGGCAACATCGCAGTGACTATATTCCGCCTCTGGCAGCCAGTGTGTCGTTAGCTCAGAGGTTCCCTTGTGCGTTGCAGTGCTTGTACTATAAGACATAGCACTTCGAATCACGGTAGAAGCCGCTGACTACAACCTTTTATTTTCCATTTTAATTAATGGAGTTGCAAACTGCTATTAAAAATTTCTTATGCGAAATCTGAAGAATGCCTTTAAACATCAGTCTTCTTTCGATTTCGACTTGGTAAATTAAGTTAATATCATGGATTTCTGCTTTGCAAATTCCAAGGTGCTTCACTGTAAAATAGACCCTGAAAAGATTCAAACCGACTGTCAACGATATAAATTTGAGCTTTGTTCGTCATATAGGTCAGAAGGTTGTTTATGAAGTGCACATGTTCATTAATATAGTTCCCTTCTTCTAAATTTTTGCAATAGCATTTAACTGTAGACGTTTTCTAACACCGGCGTTAGCAATTCCTTTCCGTTCTCTGAAACCTTCAAAACGACAAATTTTTCTGGTTTAAATCTGATGACCTTAACTATCACTTCCGATCAACAATAAATACTTCATGAACTCCAAATGTGCAGTGTTCCTGCACTGCTACAGAGCATGCATTGCAAGGTATTCACACAGTTTATCGCATAGACTTACCATAAGGAATGAAACAAGAACTGTAATACACTTTACACCACAGACGCTCACTCTGGCTTGACGAAAACATCCAAACATTGACCAAAAGTTGCACAAATAATTGAGTTTGAAAGGAAAAGAAACGAGGCATGAAGCATTTATAAATTCATCGAATGTAGTGAGGTGGTTTCATTTCGTCCCAGTCTATAAAATTAATTTCGGGCCATACTCAGCTCTTGCCGATTAATGTAATATAATACCCGCCTACTAATCAGGACGTCTGTCTCCGTTGCTTTTGAACGTGAATGGAAATTGTAGAAATTTTCTGTGGAGCAACATTTAATAATAAAGCGTTTTAAATCATCAAAAGCGATGAGCGGTAGCAGGCGCTTTCGATAAAGAACGGGGGAGTGCAGCGCCGCTGCTGTCGCCACGGCCGCTGCCAGTAGCCAGCAAATGGATCCCGGAGCTTTGCCGCATACGGCGTCCAGAGGAGGACAGTCTGCAGGAAATCTGCCGCAAAATCGTTACTGGATAAAATTTTGATATCGGTGTGTCACAAAGCGAAATAGATTGAATCTGCGCTACCATTACATTCACGTCTTCAGCATTCAGACAGAAGAGGCTATAAAAATATTTTATGCCAGCTGCTCTCGATCCACTGACATTATGAACAGAAACAACGCACGCTACCGCTAGACCACAGGCGTAATCAGCCTAGAGTTTCTCTATCGTGGGACAAGTTTTCCTCCAGGAAGTGCCGCAGTCTACAGTGTTGCCAGATTGTGCAGATAACCGGACTTAGAGAATTAGCGAGTTGGCCAGTTTTTTTGTCCCATGTCGCGATCGGCGCGGACTTAGCCTCTGAAGCGGCCGGCCGCCGGTCAAGTTTTATGTCAAAGACTGTACATGGATTTGTCTTTAAAATGGGAATTACCTTGCAGATCAATCAGCTACATCTGCATGTGCACAGGGGCGATTTAAGCTGACATGGCAAACGGTCTCGAAAACGGGTGTAAGACTGGCGCTGCGCTGAAAACGTTTAGGAAACTATCCTTATAGTTCTATCAAGGCCGCAACGAATTCTCCACACTTCTCGTTATCCTTAGCAACAGTGAGCTTAGGGAACTGACTGTTTCTCAGAATGTGTCCCTTGTACTGCGCAATATTATTTTGGAGTGCATCCCCATCGCCTGAGAAAGAAGTTGTTTCTGACCTTGCAATAACTTACTTTGGCAGTGTGGAGTCGAGTCCATTTAAAATGCAAGGCCTGCAGTCAATCCCGCATGTTCTAATTTTATCTTCCGCCCTTCTTTTTTCTTCACAAATTCAAGAATAGCGAGTTTTAAATCGAAGAATCGTTCCAGCCATGCCCACTAACTTAGCCAACGTGCTGTGCAGAAATATATAGTGTCCATATTCTTTGTTCAGTTCCATCGAAAATTGTTGCAACTGACAGTAGAATAATGTATCCGGCTTCAGAAATCTTACTGTTCGTACCACAGAAATCTTACTGGTCGTACCACCAATTTCTTCACATGCTGCATGCTTGCGAATTTAAACAAAGAATGCTTCTTGATGTACAGAATAATGAATCCAGTCTGTCGATCGTTGTAATTTTTCGCTCTTTCATTGTCAAGTAAATTCTTTCTGAATTGTACCATAATGTCGTTCCATAGAAAACTTGTAGTATCTGTCTCTTATGCGGCTGCGTAATATGTACTGAGAATTCTCTCTCTTCTGTCATTCCCTTTCATTTATAAAGGCTTGGGACGATAGATCGTTAGCCTGCGCCTATTTGTGTGAACAGCCACCGGACCTGTGAACGTCTTTCGTACCATGAACAAACAGCAAAGCGTAAACAGCCATTCTGTCGAACTGAAGAGAGTTGCGACGACCGAAAAATTCACACAGCAGTACTAAATAAAATATGACGCCGTAACGGCTACTTACCGAGAAGAACCGAGCAAAGTGGAGACAGGCCGAGCCTCGGCCCGCACTCATGGCCCACGTGAAATTTGGCACGCCATGGCCGGCCCTGACTTAAAGTTTTCACATGCAAGCCACTAGTGTTCTTCAAATGTCACATTTTGAGAGAGTACTTTCGTGGTAGTGTACGGGCCTTTTAAGTGTACTAAATACGAAGCTAGAATTGATGCTAGCTAATTTCCAATATGTGGCAATACAGCTTTTAAATTTCTTTTTAAAAAATCTATAAATAATCTCCATTGCTTAGTGTCGTACTTTTGACCTCCCACTTTCATCACTAATCCGGCGATGTCTTTGCAGAACATTATTAGACAATCTTCGACAAAAAATTCCTTAGTGTTTCTATCATGATTCCTCTACACTGAATATGAAGTACTGTTTGCAAGTAAGCTATTTTCCCTGAGACATGACCCCTGAAGTTGTGTTGCATCTTTTGAGAGTCCCAGGCCCTTCACTAAATTGTTTAGTTCTGTTTGGGTAAGAGATTTTGGGCTACTATTAATACCACACTCTGAATACTTTCATGATGTGCCTCGAATTCAGAGAGTTCAGATGTATGCATTAATGATGTTGGAGAGGGGATCGGCAGCCCTGGACCGTGAGCAACATCACCGAATCTAAGTTCAGATGCAAGATTTCGTTCATATTTCTTTTGTTGTATTGTGCTGCTTTCTTCACACAGTTATAACAGAGATGTGATTCCTCTGTTTGCTCTTTCACGAGAATACTGAAGTTCAGACACTTCATTGTACCATCACTCTACTTCCTTAATTGTTCCAGTCGTGTTTGACACACTATGTGCTGAGCAAATGATTTTTTCTGATCTCCAAGCTTTGTGCTGAAATAAGCAAGCCATGAGTTACCCACAAATTCTGTTATTTGCCAATGTATTGTACATGTCACATAATGTATCTGAGCTATTCACACACTGCCTTCCCAACATTTTGGTCACAGCTTCAATGATATAACACCACTCACAACGATGTGTGTAAACACCTTCTTCTAGCTCTCACATCCACGTAACTGTTGATTTCTGCAGTGATAATGGAACTTCAGCTTTGAAGTTCATCTTTCCTGTTTGCTTCACCATCCAACAGGCAAACAATGTTGCCACATTTATCTAAATTACTCTCCTAAACTCTCATTTATATAAATTACTCTCAATAGTAAATAGCTTGCAGTAGATTGGAAGGACGGGTAGTTGTGAAGAGAAAAGTGAGGGATATAGAAGGAAACTGATTTTATTTTCATGTTCGAGACTGCCAAATTAGTAAAGAACACCACTTACTTTGTGAACACCAGAACACATGTCGACCTGTGTAATCAAATAAGAAAACAGACACAGAACTACATTGAACAGCTTATTCTGTGAACCTTTTTTTGAGGAGTAGGCTTCTATTTAAATTCATGTAAATTATTTTTCTTTAGAATTACACAAATGATAATCTTTTTTCCATTTGATGTTATTTCCCCATTTAATACAATGTAATTTTGGACTGATGAATAATACCTTCAGCTGCTAATGCAAAAGTTTCAAGTTCACTCCATGCCTTTGTTAATATTTTTAAAGTACAAAGAGAAACTATAAGGTGGGACTGATACTGAGACCTTCTGACTCTAATTTCTGCAGAAGGTCTAGCATTTCTATTACCATTGTGAATGGAGCCGCCTGTTGCACAACCTGGTTCATGTTGTGTGTTAATGACTTGGAACGTGCTTTAAGCATACAGATATGTAAAATTACCGGTATGCACTACACAAATTGAAAAAAAAAAAAGTGTTAGCCTACACCTACAATATCAGTGAGTCACAGTTAGAATCAATCAACTCATGCAAATACCTGAGTGTAACAACTCTTAGGGACATGAAATGAAATGATCACACAGGCTAAATCACAGATACGATTGGTGGCAGACTTTGGTTCATTGACAGAGTACTGGGAAAGTACAGCCCTCTGCAAAGGTGATTTCTCACAAATCACTTGTGTGTTCCCTCTTAGAGTACTGTTAAAGTGTGTGGGACCCATACCAAATAGGACTAACAGGAAATACTGAACATATATCTACACCTACATGATTATGATTCACAATTAAGTGCCTGGAAGATGGTTCATCGAACCATTTTCAAGCTATTTCTCTACCGCTCCACTCTTGAATAGCACGTGATAAAAATGAGCACTTAAATCTTTCAGTGCAAACTCTGATTTCTGATATTTTATTGTGATGGTCATTTCACCCTGTACAGATGAGCTCCAACAATGTACGAGGGTAAGTCAAGTATTATCTGCTAGGTAGTTATAAAGTTTTCTTGTAATCAAACAGGAAACTTACAAGAACATGGTGTCAGAGGCTTTCTGGAAACCTGAAAATCTGCCTGGATCAGTGAGCAAGGAGTCACCAACTCAGCTTGAACCTGAACACTGCAATCACAGATGGTGGAAATATGCACTAGACAGTTAATAAAACACAGAGCTGTGCCAGATAAATACATAAACATGCTTGAGGTATAACTGTGCCAGCCCATAGATAAAAATGGTGCCCTCAAATGTGCTTGTGCATTAAGAAAAGATACCACTCAATTGGCGGACTAATATCTGCAAATGGTTCTTCAAACACAAGACTCTGTACAAAGAATAGTTGCCTGAATGGTCACATATGAGATGAATTCTCAGTTGCAAATAATGACTACCATCAGCTATACAGTGGAGTGATGCCTTTACAAATGTCTGCTTGTGTCTGTATATGTGCGGATGGATATTGTGTGTGTGTGTGTGTGTGTGTGTGTGTGTGTGTGTGTGTGTGTGTGTGTGCGCGCGCGAGTGTATATCTGTCCTTTTTCCCCCTAAGGTAAGTCTTTCCGCTCCCGGGATTGGAATGACTCCTTACCCTCTCCCTTAAAACCCACATCCTTTCATCTTTCCCTCTCCTTCCCTCTTTCCTGATGAAGCAACCATTGGTTGCGAAAGCTTGAATTTTGTGTGTGTGTTTGTGTTTATTTGTGTGTCTATCAACATACCAATGCTTTCGTTCAGTAAGTTACATAATCTTTGTTTATATATATTGAGAGGTCAATGTCAAAATCCCTAGACTCATGTACAGGGGTTGACAAGAGGTTAGTGAACTTAATGCCACTTATTGCCTGAACCCCCCATTTCTGAACCAAAAATATCCTTTTTAGATTGGGAAGAATTACCCCAAAATATAATGCCATATGACATAAGCGAATGAAAGCAAGCAAAAAGTAGACTAATTTTCGTGTTGAATGATCAGTCACTTCAGACACCATTCGAATAGTAAAAATTGCAGCATTAAGTCTTTGAACAAGATCCTGAATGTGGGCTTTCCACAACAGTTTGCTATCTATATGAACACCTAGAAATTTGAACTTTTCAGTTTCACTAATCATATGCCCATTCAGTGAAATTTGTTGAATTGTGTCTTAGAAACTGTAAAAACTGAGTCTTACTGTGATTTAGCATTAGTTTATTTTCTACAAGCCACGAACTTAGGCCATGAACTGCACTATTTGAAACCGGCCCATTGTTCCCGACAACATCCTTTACTACCAAGCTAGTGTCATCAGCAAATGAAAATATTTTAGAGTTTCACATAATACTAGAGGGCATATCATTTTTATAAATAAGGAACAGGAGTGGCCCCAGCACTGATCGCTGTGGCATCCCCCACTTGACTGTACCCCACTCAGACCCCACATCACAGCCATTCTCAACATTGTGAATAATGAACTTTTCCTGTCTGTTGCTAAAGTAAGAGGAAAGTAAGAGGTGACCCAATTGTGAGCTACTCCACGTATTCCGTAATAGTCCAAGTTCTGGAGCAATATTTTGTGATCAACACAATCAAACGCCTTAATTAAATCAAAAAATATGCCTAGCATTTGAAACCTTTTGTTTAACCATCTGGTACCTCACAGAGAAAAGAGAATATAGCATTTTCAGTTGTTAAATGACTTCTAAAGCCGAACTGTACATTTGATAGCAAATCGTGTGATATAAAGTGATCAATTATCCTTACATACACAGACTTTTCAATAATCTTAGCAAACGTTGATGGCATAGAAATAGGTCTAAAATTGTCTAAATTAGCCTTTATTACCTTTTTATAAAGCGGCTTTACTACTGAATACTTCAATCGTTCAGGAAACTGACCATTCCTAAAGTAAAAATTACAAATATGGCTAAATACAGGGCTAACATGTGCAGCACAGTACTTTAATATTCTGCTAGGCACTCCATCGTATCCATGAGAGTCCTTAGCCTTCAGTGATTTAATTATTGACTCAGTCTCCCCCTTGTCTTTATCACACGAGAGTATTTCAGACATAAATCTCGGAAAGGCATTTGCCAAGAAAGTTATATTATTTCCTGTAGAAACTAAATTTTTATTTAATTCACCAGCAATGTTCAGAAAATGATTGTTAAATACTGTACATATATCTGATTTATCAGTAACAGAAATATTTTTACTACGAACTGACTTTATATTGTCAATCTGTTGCTACTGACCAGACACTTCCTTCACAACCGACCATATGGTTTTAATTTTATCCTGTGAATTAGCTATTCTATTTGCATACCACATACTCTTTGCCTTCCTAGTAACATTTTAAGCACCTTACAATAATGTTTCTAATGAGCTACTACAGCTAGATTGTGACTACTTCTGACATTTTAATATAATTTCCGCTTTGTTCTACATGATACCCTTATCCCACTAGTCAGCCACCTGGGTTGCCTATTACTGCTAGTACCATTTTTAGAAAGTTCTAATGGAAAGCAACTCTTAAAGAGCATGAGAAATGTGTTAAGGAAAGCATTATATTTATCACCTTTGTTATTGGCACTATAAGTATCCAGCCACTCTTGTTACTTGACAATGTTTAAAAAAACTCTCTGTTGCTGTTGGATTAACTTTCCTACATTGTTTGTAATTGTATGTGACATTTGTTGGAGTGCAAAAGCCTTTTAGTGTTCAAATTTGTGCATCATGTTCTGAGAGGCCTTTCACCCTGTTACTAACTGAATGCCCGTGTAGTAATGAAGAATGAATAAAAGTATTGTCTATGGCTGTGCTACTGTTCCCCTGCACCCTAATTGGAAAAAATGCAGTCTGCATCAGATCATATGAATTTAGGATATCTATCAACATCCTTTCTCTTGCAGCATCATATACAAAATTTATATTGAAGTCACCTCATATAACTAACTTCTGGTACTTCCTACAAAGTGAATCAAGAACCCTCTCTAGCTTGAGCAGAAATGCTCTGAAGTCAGAGTTACGGGACCTAAAACAACAAAAATTAGAAGTTTAGTTTGACTAAATTCAACTACCCCTGCAAAACATACCAATATCTGTTCAGTGCAGTGCTGTGAATATGACTATGGACTCAAATGGAATACTTTTTTTAAGTACATGGCAACTCCCCCACCCTGCAAGGAACTCTTTGAAAAACAAACAGCTAATCTGTATCCTGGTAAAGGATGCCTCTGCATTGTCAAAATATTTAAGCAGTGCTCCGATATACCAAAAATTTCAGAGTCAGTATCTATAAGCAGTTCACTGACTTCATCTCTTATATTTTGATGAAATATGCTAATTCCTTTGCTACTTGAAAATATGAAGTCCTCTGTAGGTGAGCCCTTAGTTAGAGGGACTTCCTTTAAGCAGGTATCAGCCTACTTCAATCTAAAAAAGGTGCAGCTCTAACACAGTCACTGCCATATTGTATTGAATGGTCACAGGTTTGCTTGAGTCACAGGATAATCCTAATGAAAATGCTGAAAAATATAAACTGCAGATGCCTGAAGATATGTGTCAACTGTCCTACAAAAGCATACTTACAAAACTTCAACAATCACTAATAAGTAGCAAATCTAGAAATATATTGCAGGCCCTTATGTATCACTCTCATAGGGACTGCAATGACAAGATTATCTGATTACAGTACACACAGAAGTATTTAAGCACTCACTCTTCCCACACTCCATATGTGAATGGGACGGCAAAAAGTCTGTGCAACTTGCACAGTGGGAAGTGTCCTCTGCCACGCACTTCACAGTGATTTGCAGAGTATGCATGTCAATGTAGAATGTCGTTTAGACCCTGCACTGAGATACTAGGTGACTCCACATGGTGAATGAATTAAGGTCAAGAACAAAATATGAACCCTGTTATTCTTGTTGTGGTCTTCAGTCCTGAGATTGGTTTGATGCAGATCTCCATACTACTCTATCCTGTGCAAGCTTCTTCATCTCCAAGGAAATGCTGCAACCTTCATCCTGAATCTGCTTAGTGTATTCGTCTCTTGGTCTCCCTCTACGATTTTTACCCTCTACACTTCCCTCCAATACTAGCTTCTATTCTTTTTTTTTCCAAACTATTTATTGTCCATGTTTCACTCCCATGCATGGCTACACTCCATGCAAATACTTTCAGAAAAGACTTCCTGGCACTTAAATCTATACTCATTATTAACAAATTTATTTTCTTCAGAAATGCTTTCCTTGCCATAGCCAGTCTACATTTTATATCCTCTCTACTTCAACCATCATCATTTGCTCCCCAAATAACAAAACTCATCTACTAATTTAACTGTCTCATTTCCTAATCTACTTCCCTCAGCATCACCTGCTTCAATCTGGCTGCATTCCATTGTCCTCGTTTTGCTTATGTTGATGTTCATCTTACATCCTCCTTTCGTGACACTGTCCATTCTGCCCTTTGCTGTCTCTGACAGAATTAATATGTCATCGACAAACCTCAAAGGTTTTATTTCTTCTCCATGGATTTTAAATACTGCTCCAAATTTTTATTTTGTTTCCTTCACTACTTTGTCAGTACAGAGATTGAATACCACCGGGGATAAGCTGCAACCCTGTCTTATTCTCTTCTCAACCACTACTTCCTTTTCATGCCCCTGACTCTTATCACTGCAATCTGGTTTCTGTACAAATTGTAAATCACCTTTCGCTCCCTGTATTTTACCCCTTCCACCTTCAGAGTTTGAAAGGGAACATTCCAATCAACATTGTCAGAAGCTTTTTCTAAGTCTACAAATGCTAGAAACTTAGGTACGCCTCTCATTAATCTATCTTCTAAGATAAGTCATATGGTTAGTATTACCTCGTGTTTTCCAACATTTCTACAGAACCCAAACTGATCTTCCCTGCATTCAGATTCTACCAGTTTTTCCATTCATCTGTGAAGAATTCGTGTTAGAATTTTGCAGCCATGACTTATTAAACTGGTAGTTCGAAAATTTTCACATCTGTTGACACCTGCTGTCTTTGGAATTGGAATTATCATATTGTTCTTGAAGTCTAAGGGTATTTCACCTGTCTCATACATCTTGCTCACCAGGTGATAGAGTTTTGTCGTGGCTGGCTCTTCTAGGCTATCAGCAGTTCTAATGGAATGTTGTCTACTCCCGGGGCATTTTTTTGACTTTGGTCTTTCAGCACTCTGTCAAATTCATCACACAGTATCATACCTCCCACTTCACCTTCGTCTACGTCCTCTTCCATTTCTATTATATTGCCCTGAAGCACATTGCCCTTATATAGACACTCTGTATACTCCTTTCACCTTTCTGGTCTTCCTTCTTTGCTGAGGACTGGTTTTTCATCTGAGCTCTTGATATTCAAGACATGTGGTTCTCTTTTCTGAAAAGGTCTCCTTCATTTTCCCGTGGGCAGTATCTATCTTACCCCTAGTGATATGTGCCTCTACGTTCATACATTTGTCCTCTAGCCATCCTTGCTTAGCCATTTTGCACTTCCTGTCGGTCTCATTTTTGAGATGTTTGTATTCCTTTTCGCCAGCATTTTTATATTGTCTCCTTTCATCAGTTAAATTCAATATCTCTTCAGTTACCCAAGGATTTCTACTAGCCCTCGTCTTTTTACCTACTTGGCCTTCTGCTGCCTTCACTATTTCATCACTCAAACCTACTCATTCTTCTTCTACTGTATTTCTTTCCCCTGTGTTTATCAATCATTCCCTGATGCTCTCTCTGAAATTCTCTACAACCCCTGGTTCTTTTGGTTTATCCAGATCCCATCTCCTTAAATTCCGACCTTTTTGCAGTTTATTCAGTTTTAATCTAAAATTCATAAGCAATATATTATGTTCAGAGTCCACATCTGTCCCTGGAAATGTCTTACAATTTGAAACCTGGTTCGTAAATCTGTGTCTTACCATTATATAACCTATCTGGAATCTTCCAGCATCTCCAGGCCTCTTCCATGTATACAACCTTCTTTCATGATTCTTAAACCAAGTGTTAGCTATGATTAAGTTATGCTCTGCACAAAATTCTAGCAGGTGGCTTCCTCTTTCACTCCTTTCCCCCCAGTCCATATTCACCTTCTACTTTTCCTTTTCTTCCTTTCCCCTACTATCAAATTCCAGTCCCCCATGACTTAAATTTTTGTCTCCCTTAACTGTCTGAATCATTTCCAATTTCCTCCTCATCTGTGGAACTAGTTGGAATATAAACTTGTACTACTGTGGTGTGTGTGGGCTTTGTGTCTATCTTGTTTACAATAACGCATTCACCATGCTGTTCGTAATAGCTTATCCCCGCTCCTATTTTTTTATTCATTATTAAACCTACTTCCACATTACCCCTATTTGATTTTGTATTTATAACCCTGTATTCACCAGACCAGAAGTCTTGTTCCTCCAGCCACCGAACTTCACTAATCCCCACTATATCAAACGTTAATCTATCCATTCCCCATTTTAAATTTTCTAACCTACCTGCCCAATTAAGGGATCAGACATTCCACACTCTGATCCATAGAATACCAGTTTTCTTTCTCCTGATAATGACGTCCTCCTGAGTAGTTCCCACCCAGAGATCTGAATGGGGGACTATATTACCACGAGAATATTTTACCCAAGAGGACATCATCATCATTTAACCATACAGTAAAGCTGCTTGCCCTCAGGAAAAATTACAACTGTCATTTCCCCTTGCTTTCAGCCATTTGCAGTAACAGCACATCAAGGCTGTCTTGGTTAATGTTACAATGCCAGATCAGTCAGTCATCCAGACTGTTGCCCCTGCAACTACTGAAAAGGCTACTGCCCCTCTTCAGGAACCACACTTTTGTCTGGCATCTCAACAGATACCCCTCCATTGTGGTTGCATCTATGGTATGGCTATCTGTTCCACTCAGGCATGCAATCCTCCCCACCAATGGCTAGGTCCATGGTTCATGTGGGGGGGGGGGGGGGGGGGCAATTAACCCTATCATTCAAAAAATCTCTTCACCTCGAGATACAAAGGTTGGTATCCTTGATGACTGAATATGAGACATAAGCATGAATGCAGAAGTACCACTATTGCAATATGGCCACCAGGACACGGAATATGTTGGTATATGATGTCAGCAGATGAGTGTAAAAAGTTGCATGAGGTAATGAATCCTGATGTAAGATAAAGTTTTTGCTCATGTAAGTTCATGGAACATTTGGCATCATTCTTATTGCCCTTCACAGTATGTTTGTGTGGTGGTGCTGGTGATGATAATTATGATGATTTAGTACAGCACACTGACTTGGTGCAGGTCTTTCAATTGGACGCCACTTCAGTAACTTGTGTGTCCCTAACCTACCCCAGTTGTCCAACCTACAGTTTAACATGGGACCCGAACCATGTGCCATTTCTGGCAGTTCCTCACATCACTGAGAGGTGAAGGCTAGGTTGAAACATAGCCTGAAAAATCCAAGGTTCATCTGAGATTCAATCGTGTCGCCCCTTGGTGTCCAGTCAAGTGCTTTTCTGCTGGATTATCAGTCCTAACATTTGTGTGACTTTAATGGTCAACAGCAATTTTACTACCTTGCTCCATAGGAATTTTGATTCAGCAAGACAATGTATCATCCCACAACTTGTGGCTTGTGGTGGTCGTGCATCTTGAGAGAATGGTTGCACCTCAATCCAGATTCAATTCCCTTTGTAAAGATAAGTTGCTGTGAAGTGGTAATTGTTGATTGTAGCTCATAATTGCTGTGTCTTGTGTACTATGTGCTTATTGCCACTGGCACTATAAGAAGAAAGTGGGTACCTGATGCTAGTGGTAAATTTCCTGTAATAAGGTGCTCATTGGTGTACTTGTATTCACAATTTTGAGTCAAGACTGTGAAAGAGGTGGTGGAGGCACAAAAAGGATGTATCTCTACAGGTACAGTAGTCAGTATAACAAATAAATAGGATAGGAAAACTGAATACAATCTATTTTTCTATCTCTACCTAAGTCACATTATTGTGTAATGCTATGATACCGAGTATTAAATCAGTGTTTATGATTGTCATTAAAAATTGAGGTTACATGTGAATTAACATAATGAAGTATGGGATACACTGGGTTTCATTAAAGTGAAATGGATTTTTGTAGATAGGAATTATGATGTTTTTGTGGATAGAGGTTTTACTAATGGTTACAAGTATTGTGAGACCATTACTGGGTCGGAACAGATTACTCACAGCAGGTTTCATTGTGATGTGAGACTGGAACTAGGAGAAAGATAAAGGAATAATGATGTACATAACCAGGTTTTGCAGAAACACATTTAAGGAATCTCAGCTTCATATTAAACTGTAACTGACAGAAACACCTCAGAAAACATTACTGAGGTACTTCAAACATAGTCTAAAGTACTAACAAATAAGCATCTATCTAGCAAGTATGCATCTAATTAGTGAGTTGTGGAGTTTGCTGAATAGGTAGCTTGTGCTCAACAAACTATTGTGCTCCTGCTATTAACAATCTAGAGGCTGTTTACATTATCATTACTTTCAGTCACTCAGTACATTTAAAATACAATAATTATGCAAAAACATTCAAACTAGAAATGTTTTGCACAAGGTGGAAGGCTATATGTACAAACAGAATGAATAACAAATACCAGAACATTACAACAGATGGTGTACATTCAGACCTGGAACAAGTACTTTACCTGCTGGAAAGAGCCATTTTGACTTCAAGTCTGTCTTAGTTCAGTTGTTCTAAACACACTCTGGGTTGAGAGATTGGATAGGACATTGGAATGATAACATGTGACTGCATGTATGAACATCTCTCTACACATTCCTTTCTTTGACTCAGGCTACAACACACAGCTTAGTCAGTCACTTTAATGCAAAAAGTTTTTTTTTTTTGTGGTGGGTTCTGGAATTGACGTGGATTGCTTATAAACCTGTACATATGATGAATTTATTATAAATGGGTAGAAAATTTCTAAAATGATATCATTTAAATGTTCAGTGACTTTCGAGAATTAGCGAGTAACTATATGGATAATCATTTTGAGCTAATATTCTTCCTAAAATTTTAATTGGAAAGAAACTTATGATAATGGCTTTTTTCAGGAAGGTGGCATCAGAGCACTGTATCGAGGATTTGTACCAACATTATGTGGTATGGTCCCATATGCTGGATTCTCATTCTACTGTTTTGAGAAGCTGAAATACCTCTGCATGAAATACATTCCTAATGTAACTTGTCAACCGTGCCCTCGCAACACAGGTATTTGCAGAACAACTTCCAGTTAACTTTCATGTAGACTAATTGGTTTGATTTTGGGATGAGGAATGATAAGTAATTCAATATAAAAAATAAGATGAAGAAAGAAAATACATGCATATGTGATATTTTTTCATCACAATCATAACATACTGTTTGACTGAATTCTAGAAATATTTTGAATATGTTGCAAATGCTTTCCAAATTGCGTGTGTTTATTATGGCAGTCAGCATTCTGAGACATCTGTATCCCTTCTGTTGTCAAAAATAGAGCTTAAATCTGAAAAATATTAAATTTCTGCAGAATTACATACCCAGAATCAACTTTGGTGTCACATTAGTTTCACAGTGGCCAAAATGTTAGAATATTTATGTAATGTTATCTTTCTTTAGGTAACAGCTGTTGGCTGCACAGCATTGTTCAATGAGTTATTTTATTTTAAAACTTTTTCATTGTAGCATTTACCAGATAGCAGAAATAACAGTTTGCCAACTGTGTGTGTGTGTGTGTGTGTGTGTGTGTGTGTGTGTGTGTGTGTGTGTGTGTGTGTGTGTGCGCGCGCGCGCGTGTGTAAGAGACTTTCACCAGTTAATTGTAGAGAAACAATTTTTGTAATAATAAATTTTATTTGAACTGAAATTAAATTTGTGACTAGGTGGCCTTGTTTTGGCTGTGCCAGCAAAGCTCTTATGTGGAGGTTTAGCTGGAGCTGTGGCACAGTCAGTGTCATACCCACTGGATGTAACAAGGCGTCGGATGCAATTAGCAATGATGAATCCAGATACACGGAAATTTGGGTTTGTAGCATAGCATTGATATTTATGGGTCAACTTTACTTTATAGTTTACTGCATGATGCAATGTATTTACTAATTGAGACTAAAACATTACTTTAATTTCATAATTATACACAAATATTTGTCAGCAATGATCACTTCTATTATCCTGTAGAGATGTATGTGAATGAAAAATAATAGGGATAAAAGGAATGTATTTGGCAGTTTACAAATATTACATGACCTTTGTAAAATTTTAGCCACTCTTTTTGTATAGCATTGATGTTGAACATCTGAGAGTGAACCAACAGAAGAAACATGTCACTTAAGATTCTGAGGTCAGTATTATTTCATAAAATTGCTCTCTTGCACAATTTTTAAGGTACTGTCATTACTGACTATTGCTGACATTGTTTACTCTGTGGGACTCAATGGAAAGAAGAGAAGGAGAAGTAATGTAAATAGACATTAACGTAGAAATATGTAAAATAAAAAAGCAGTTCTCACTGATGTCCAGATAATATAATTGCTGGAATGGATATTTTGTAAATATTTGTGTTATGCTCATATAAGACTGCTGTAAGTTACTATCCCATTACTGCTGGCATAAAATAAGGATGTAGGAAGTGACTATATAACAAAAAGTGGAATAAAGTCTCAGGTCATGGTTGCTAATGAGTATCATATTCACACGTATTAAAGTGCCATTTTTCAGTAACTGACTGAGAAAATAATAATCCGGCAGCTCTAGCAGGCCCCTAACAGTAATGTTTCAAATTTCATTAAGCAGTATGATTAAACAATTAAAACAGTTGGTGCCAGAATAGTAGACCATTTGGATCTCCAGGTGGGGACAATTCGGGAGGATGCTGTTGTTAGAAAAACAAATCTGACATTCTGTGGGTTAGAAAGAGTATTAGGTTACAGAATTTAAAAGGAGAAGTTAACAGGCTGAAGTAGATATAGTGAGAACTAACGAGGTATGATGATTGGACAAAGAGGACTTCAGCTCTTTTGGGTAATGCAGGAGTAGGTCTAATAATGAGCAAGGTAAAGAACTGTGAACAGCACAGAGAAAAGATCATAACAGCCAAGATGAGACAAAAGCCACAACCAAACACAGTTCAAAGACTTGTATGCTTACTAGATTTACAAATGATGAAGAGATTGGAGAAAATGTATGATGAGATAAAAAATTAAATTAAATAAAAAAAATACTCGGTATGTCTAAAGAGACAAAAATTTAATTGTGATTGGACACGAATTCAGTAGTAGGAAAAGTAGTAAGAGAACATGGACTGGAGAAAGGGATGAAATGTGAAACAACCTAGTACAACTTCATATAGAGCAGAACTTGGTAATTTCTCTTGCTTTGTTGAAGAATCAGGAAAGAAAGTTGTATATTGTGGAAACAACCTGGAGACACAAGAAGGTTTCAGATAGAATAAAACAGATTTGTAATTAAATTTTAAGCTGCAAATCATGTCCAAGGGTAAATGTGGAATGCAGATTCAAACTGAAGAAATTTCAAAAAGGCAGGAAGTTAAAGAGGAGCATCCTGGATAAATTAAAAGAATCATTGGCTGTAGAGAGTTTTGAAGGGAGCATTAAACAATGATTCAATGAAATGGCAGAAAGGAATACAATAGAAAAAGAATGGGTAGCTTTGAGAGATGAAAATGTAAAGGTGACTGAGTCTAATTGTTTCCTAACATGTCAAAAACTGGACATCTAATGTCTTATGATTTGAGCTAGTTTCTGTGGGCATGACTGCTCACGACTCATTAGTGTTCAATCACTTCTCACAGGGAGAACATATTGTTCTTGTGCATCACCTCCTAGGAGCACCCTAGCAGTTTCCAAGGATATAGACAAGTGTACTACTTGATATCAACTCTCCTTTTTTAACTACCCCGCACCCAAAAATACTGAAGGGGAAGTAGTACACACAATGAAATTCTCACTCTGGATTGCCGGTGCCTCTAAATTCTTTACATAGTGTATACTACAACTTTAAGAAGTAGTGTGATCTGTCCACACCAGGGATGGACAATAGTTCTGGTGTGGGGGCCACTTTGTGGAGGCAGAGATTATCGGAGGGCTGCACGTTTTAAAAGAGTTGCATGCATTAGTTAACTTTGCCTTTCAGGGAAGGTAATATTGTGTTATAAAAATTCTGACTGTCTTAGTGGCCCACAAAACAAAATCATTAGTGGGTCGCATGCGGACTGCAGGCCACTATTTGACCACACCTGGTCTACAGATTGCTGTAGTGAATGGGTTTATTGGATACCCACATGTAAGATTTGGAGTGTGCATGGTGACATGTCTATTAAATTAGACTAAGTGACCTTTTGGCAGCTGGTAGCTAAACATTTAGAAGTGTGTTAAACGAAACATTCTTTTGATATGTGATCTTAAGACAAGAAGAACTGTGGTAGTTGTCTATGTGCTCTTCAGTCTGAAGATTGGTTTGGTGCAGCTTTCAATAATAGTCTGTCCTGTGCAAGCTTCTTCATCTCTTGCATAAGCTTCTTCATTTCTGCATAGTTACTGCAGCCTACATTCATTTGAACCTACTTCCTATAATAAGCCTTGGTCTCCTTCTGCAAATTTTAGTCACCCCACTTCCATCACCACATGGACTTCCTTGATGCTTCTTTATGAAAGCTGTCAATCAATCCCTTCTTTTAATGAAGTTCTGCCATATATATATCTTGTATTTCCAATTCAGTTCATTATCTCTTCATCTGTTATTCATTTGAAATGCTTCTAGTCCCTTGTTGTCTGAACAGCTTATCGTCCATGTCTCGCTATCGTACAAGCCCAAACACCTGACAAGTATCAAGTACTTGCATTTAATTTTAACAAATTTCTCATTTTCAGAAGTGCAGAAATGCTTTTCTTGCTATCACTAGTCTGCATTTTATTTCTCTAGACTTCAGCCATTGTAAGTTATTTTTCTCTTAAAAAAAAAACTCTTCTACTACTTTTAGTGTCTCATTTCCGAATATAATTTCATCAGCTTCTACAGATTTAGACAACATTCGTCCACCATTGATTTACTTTCATTGATATTCATCTTATAACTTCTTTTCAAGACACTAACGATTCCATTCAATTGCTCTTCAGAGTCATTTGTTGCCGTTTAGGGAACTAAAGTTATCAGCAAACTTTGAAATATTTATTTCTTCTCCCTGAAATTGAATTTCCTTCCTAAATTCCCCCTTGGTTTTCCCCACAACTTGTTCAGTGTACAAATAGAATAACATCTGGGATACATTACACCATTGTTTCACTCCCTTACCAGCTACTGCTTTCTTTTCATGACCCTCGATGCATAGAACTGCAGTCTGATTTCTGTACAAGTTGTTGTTAACTTTTTGTTTGCTGTATTTTACCCCTGCTGCTTTCAGAATTTCTGGAGTGTATTCCATTCAGCATCATCAAAAGCTTTATATAAATGTACATATACTGGAAACATGGATTTGCCTTTTTTCTGTCTGTCCTCTGAGATATGTCGTAGGGTCAGTATTGGCTTACATATTCCTCCAGTGCTCTGAAACCCAAATTGATTTCAACTACCAAGTATACAAGTTAAATTAAAATCATTGTGTTATATGTTTATGTAATTTGAAGCATAGTTTTGAATTTGGATATGTTGTTTAAAAAATATGTTCTGTATGTAACTAAACCTTATAGAATGATACTAAATTGTAGCATAGACAGGAGAACACACATGTATCAAGGATAAGGAAATTTACAAGCTTTCAGAATCAGTGGCAGAAGATTTGAAGGGGAAGAAAGAGGGAGGAAGACAAAGATCTGGTGAGTTTTCAGAAGTGGGGAGAGTTTGAAAAAGTTATCCAGAACCTTTGGTCAAGGGAGGCTTGCTGGGTGGGATGAGAAGGAAAGACTGATTGTTGGGGACTGCACCAGATGAGATTGGAAAATCTGAGGGCTTGGAAGTGTAAGATAGGGTAATACATAATACAGAGATTACTGACAAAACATCATGCAAGAATTGATAAGAGTGGAAAGCTAAGTACATTGTAGGTAGTAGATGTGGGGAGTAGAGAAAATAGACAGGTCAGAAAATAAGATACAAAAGACTAAAAGGTACTGAAGAAAGAATTAATTACTGAACAGAAATGCTGAGATCAAAGAGATTAATGTAAATTAAGGCCAGGTGGGTGGCAAGAAGCAACAACATACTGTAATGCCAGTTCCCACCTGTGGAGTTCTGGGAAGTTAGTGTTTGTGCGAAGAAACAAAGTGGCACATGTGGTGAAACAGGCACCAAAGTCATGAGTGTCATGTTGTAGATAATGCTCTGCAATAGGATATTGTGTGTTGCCAGTGTACAGCCACTGTCTATGTCCATTTGTTCTGATTGATAAGTTGTGGTAGTCATACCAATGTAAAAGCCTGAACATAGCTAGTACATGGCATGTCATTTCATAGGTGGCTCTCACTTCGATAGTGTATATTTTGCCAATTACAGGGCTTGTAAAGGTGGTGGTAGGAGGGTGCATTGAGCAAGTCCTATATCTGGGACAGGCATTGGGATAGGAGCCACGAGGTAGGGAATAGGGAAATGGGTGCAGGAGGAGCATAGGGTTTGACCAGGATATTGCAGAGGTGACAAGAAACTATTCTAGGTGTGGTGGGAAAAATGTCAGGCAGAGTGGATATCATTTCAGGGCATAATTTGAGGAAGCCATAGCTTTGTTGAAGTAATTGATTTATTCATTCAAGACCTGGATAATACTGAGTGACAAGAGGTGTGTTCCTAAGCTATTTTTTGAAAGTATGAGCAGTACAAGGGTTGGATGTGATAGCGTGGGAAATTTGATTTTGAACTAGCTGGTTGGGTAATTATTTCCAGTGAAGGCTGAGATCAGAATGATGGTGTATTTGTGTAAAAAGTCTGCATCTGGCATTGGGAAGGATGGCAACTGTCAAAATCAAAGCACTGTTGCTTGTCAGTTGGTTTAACATGAAAAGAAATGTGTAGCTGACCCTCAGTGAGGATGAAGTCAGTATCAAAGAAAGTTGCATGGAATTAGGATAGTGTTGCCAGATGTCTCATATTTCCTGGGACATCCTGTATTTCTGGCATAATTTTAAATGTCCCATGAGGACAGACTCTGTCCTGTATTTCACCCTTGTTTGATTATTAATGCAAAATCTAACATGCTACACTGTCGGGCAACTCTTATATATCCAAGTACCGCATGAAGATGCGATTATGTCAACTGTCAGTCTTTGATAGTGCTGGGGAGGGGGGGTCAATATTCACCAATTCCCAACTTATCGCTTGGTGCCATGCATCTCTGTTTGCCTCTGTCTGTTTGTTTTACATTCTTCTACTTATTTATTATCCATCTCACTTTCATTCTACAATTTTATATTTAACGTTTTCATTCATTTGCTAATTCCTTTAAGTGCTATACCAATATGTGTTTACAATACTGCAAGGATTTTTTAATTCAATTCTTGACTGTCATTCTATTTTAAAATTTCGCTTATTGTTTTGTGAGAACTGCTGAGTGTTGAACAAGTTACACTTGCGAATAATTTCTCAAGCTATAGACAAAATGAGTGATTTAAGTGACAGTGACACAGATAATTCATCAAGAAGTGGTAAAATACCTTCTGAGAAAGAGAACAGGTTTATGAAGTGTTATCTGAACTGGGAAAATAGTTATTCCTGGTAAAGACAAGGAAAAGAAAACTCATACAAGGCATACTGTCACCAATACAATGAAGATTTCTTGTGTGCTCATGGAGGCTTTGCTGATGCAAAACAACATGCATCTACTAAATGTCACATGACTTTTTAACAATAGAGCATCAAGTACCTTATACAGATATTTCTCAAAGCCTGAACTATCTGTCTCAAGACATATAAGACTACTACTGAAGAACTCACATCTGTTTATCACATGGTAAAGCATTCTCTTAATTACAATAGTATGGATTGTTCATGCACATTATTACCACATATATGTAGTGATTCAAAAATTGTTCAAAGTTTTAGCTACGGAAGAACAAAAGTGGAATCTGTTGTATGTGAAGTACTGGCCCAAGAATCTGTTAAAAATATCTTAAGGAACATCTAAGGAGAAAATCTATACCTTTCTGTAGTGACAGGTACCAAAAAAAAAAAAAAAAATAAAATACTGGGGCTGTAAACCATCTACTGGAATTTGTAGAATGTAATGATGAATGTGAATATAAAGTTTTGAAGTTATTAATATACACATTGGGTGGATTGGATGTAAATAAAGTTTTAGCATTTGCTGCTGACAATACTAATGTAAACTGCAGCAGAACCTATTCCATTTATACACTTCCTCTACCTTAAAATGATAAGATTGTCAAAGCTGGTTGTCCCTTCCGTGTTCTCCACAGTGCTGTAAAATACAGCACTGATAGATTGGAAGTGGGTGTAGAAATTTTGATACTGAAAATTTTCAGTCGCTTCAGTAGATCTGTGAAATGAACTCCAATTTGAAGTGAATGAAATGCAATACGAAGAAATAACAAAACATGTCACCACAAGGTTTTTATCTGTTGGTCTTGCTGTCAAAAGAGTATTGAAAACATAACCTGCACTGAAAACTCTTGTTTTCAACTTCCACAATGAAGTCCGCATCTCTTAGAGAAAATGATCCCATGTGGAGAAGAAGGGAAAAAACTTCGGTGTATTTGTCATTTTTGCATAACATAATATTTTTGGTACAAACAACAATGAAGAAGATTAAATCAGATTCTCTGTAAGTTGTTGAGATGCATGCTGAAATGCAAAGGATTTGTGAAAAGACTGAGCAAAGAATTAAACACAACTTTTTCAGAAGTAAAAAAATAAAAAATAAATAATGGATGAACTAAGCACAAATACAAAACAATCTATTTGGGACAATTTTCTGCAATTCTACACCAATATTGTAAGATAGTTGCTTCCATGATATGATTTCTCAGAAAAATATTCTGTCCAGGATATTGTTTTCAAACTTAAAATCACCAATAAATTATGACCATTTTGAAAAAACTGTATAACTTTCAAGGATCGATCAACTGACCATTGACTCCTTATATGAGGAATTTCAAATAATTAAAATAAGCCTGGACATGGGAGCGTTTTGATAACAAAAATAAGTGTGTGATTGAGAAGTGGAAAAAAATCATGGAAGGGTTTTCCAAGAATGAAATCTCTAATTTTTTTCACTTCTTATCATTCATCTTTAGTATCTCTTGTTCCAAGTGCTTTGTAGAAAGGATTTTTCACAGATGGAATTAAAATTTAAAATGGAGTAATGCACAAAATTAATATACCCCAAATTTGATGAAAAATGAATTAATGACCATTTCCAACTATGATTATAACCACATTGATTTTTTAAATATGTAAAATCAAACAAAAGCATGTTGAAACTTACACATGCTTCATTAAAATATAATAAAGACAAATTCACAAAAAATAATTGTGCTTCTCATTTGTCCCAGGTAAAAAAAAAAGAAATTCAATTTTGTTTGCCCAATTGAACATTTGTCCCTAACAGGGTAAAAAAAAATTATCTGGCAATACTAGATTCGAATAAGCTCTCAGATTTTTAAATATCATTTGGTGTAGTCCCTGAAAATCAGTCTTTCTTTCTCATCCTGTCTCGTAAGACCTCCTGAACTGTGTTTCTGGATGACTTTTCCATACTCTCCCCATTTCCTAAACCTCACCAATCTTCCTTCTTCCTCAGCCCTTCTGCCAGAAGAAGGGGCCACTGGGTCCGAAAGCTTGCAAATTTCCTTAACCTTTACATGTGTGTATGTACTCCTGTCACCACATGGTGAGTAGATTTTCTTATCTATCCAGTTATATTGTATTTTCAAAAATTGATAAATTGTAGTGTAGGCTACATTTTGTTGACAAGCATCAGTTTATCTAATCTGTGAGTTAAGCAAAAATGAAATGCACATAGAAATGTTGTTTATATTGTGGTATAAGTATTTGACTATTTATGTTGGTATTTTTGTATATACTGGTTTGGTTACTCTACAATAAAGTCTTTAATGTCCATTTCAGCAGCATGATATAAAAATCTAAGCATGGGTGGCATGTGTTACTTAACATTTTAATTTCTTATTTGAGTAGATCTGTGTTGTTGGTCTTTTCTTATTCACACTGTCTTTCATTTTCCATGATTCATGGTGTCCTCTTGGTTCTCTGGAATGCTGCTATTTCTGCTGACATTACATCAGACGGTATGTTACTAGAATTGTATTAACCTGCATAAGTTGTTAAGAGATGGTATTTGTGTTTTGATATTATTTCACTTGGTAGACTCCCTTCCATTAACTTTTTGACTGCTGTGGACACACTTGGTATAATCTGTCTTGAGCACTGAGTTTTCATTGCTTAATCTGTCTACTTTCACTGAGTGCTCTGTACTCCAGTTGCTACCAGGTACTGAATAGCTAAGTGGGCAGATTTTTCCCTGTGCTGAATAGTTATGGAGTGCTTGAAGGTTAATGTTATTTGAGTATGCACAGTTATTTGTAAAAGAGAATATGTAAATATTTTTAATTAACACTATGCTTACTGTGTTTTCTTCTCTTCTGTATTTCATGTACAGAGTATATGTATCATCTAAAATGTCCTGTAGTTTGTCAGTGCAGTAGGTGATTGGAAGAAAGGCTCAGAATTAGAAACTTTAAATGGTACTGTATTGTTTACATGCACCACATGTGTTTTCCATCTTTCATTTTGCAGGGACTTTAAACCAGCTTTGGCAAATTTAAAGCCTAATAGTAGTTTGTTTTGGTTTCAAATACTCTTGTTTTTTTTAAATAATGTTTTGAGAAGTAGTATTTCCCATGCATTTGATGCATCTTTTTGCAGTAACTCATTAATCAGGGAATAACATTTTATGTTCTGCATTTGTATCCAGTTTGTTGGTACACTTTGTTTTGAATGAACTATGTGCTCATAAGCAGTCTCACTGGGCTTGGAATGTTTTCTAAAAAGGGAGGGTGGGGGAGGGAGGGGGGGCAGTTGAAAATGTGCCCCAATAGATAGCAGAAGATATCCATCAAAATGTCTCCCTCCATCAGCTTTTACCTATTTTGTCACATGTGGTTTTAAAAGCTCTCTTACTAGAGATTGGTCAGGTTGGCTGCCCAATATGCTATCCAACTGACTTAGTAGTGCCTGTGGAGGTCTAGCCTGGTGACATATCAAACATAAGCTCTTGTACAGGATCAAACAGATACTTAATTGCTTACACAGCAGGGAAACTTATTGGGAGTTAACAGCTTTGGAGAAGTTTTATGCAAGAAGAACCTTAACTCAAGGAAACATAAAACTCTCTATCTAGTAACCAACCAACCAAATTGGTAATACACTATCTAAAAACGGTAGTGAACCACTCTAAGAACAAGCACATTCCTAAGTAATAAAATAGTGCCTCTTGCAGCTGGTGCAAAAAATGTTTTAACAGCTGTGATGTAAATAAACACATGCTTACTTGATTTGACACTGCACAAGGAGGACTGTAATCTAGACTGTTAAATTAGCCCCCTCGGGGGAAGTGGAGCACAGTCCACAAGGTATGCTGGGAAATGCAAGCATCATCCTGATTGTGTTATGTATTCTGAAAGAGGGTCTGTGATAGGGGGCATAAGGGCTGGTGGTGGTGGTGGTGGTGGTGGTGGTGGTGGTGGTGGTGGTGGTGGTGGTGCTGCTGCTGCTGCTGGGGGTTGTAGCAACACTACATCAGTCAGTAGTACTTCCTGGGAAACATATGCTGATGTGACATGGTTGATAGAGAAGCTGCCATTTACTAATAGGTCCAGAACGTGTGCTCCTTCTTGTAGAAATCTGTGTGGACCTGTGTACCATTGTAGAAGTGAGAGTTTGATGCCATCCATATGAAGCATCATGTGTGTACATGTTTAAAGGTCACGATGTATACAGCTAGGAGATTTGTCATGTCACAAAGTGTGCGAGGGTGAACTTGTGAAGGCCAAACCCTCGACTGATGAACAAAATCACGCTAAGTTGTGGTTAGTGTGTTGGAAGGTTTGTGTGTCTACAAACTCTCCTGCAAGCTGCAGAGCTTTGCCTTAAACTAGTTCTGCTGACTAGAAATCTAGGCCTGGATTGTAAGTACTCCTTAGACCCTGTAAAACATTGGTACAGCTGTGGTCCAGTTTGTTTTATGACTCACGAGTGCCGCCTTTAGAGAATTCTGTTACTCACTGGATGGTTGCTTATGGCCTTGTGATGAACAGTGCTGCAGAATTTGTTGAGCTGAGCAAACAGGTCAGATTCAGATTGGAGGCCATGGTCTATTGTGACATGTAGTGGGCCATCAAATTGAGAAATCCAACTTGAAACAAAAGTGAAGGCTAAGGTATCTGCAGAGATGTTATCAACTGGCACTGCTTCCAGCCAGCAAGTAAAATGGTTAATAGTAGGGAGAATATAACAATGCCCATTCAACAGAGGCAATGGGCATATGATGTTGACTTACACAAGTGTAAATCTTGTAGTTGTGTCAGGAAAGTCCCCCGCTGATACATACACATGGCAGGAAAATTTGCTTTGTTGGCACTTTACATATGTACAAGTCCATTCTTGGCAGTCTTTTTGCATTCCAGGCCAAACCAATCACTGAAAGACTAGGTGGAATGTTGATCTGATGCCAGGATGATGCAGGTTATGTATGCTTTCAAATGTGCACATGCAGAATGTAGTAGGCAAGAATGGACAAGGTTTTCCACTTGAGAAGTCACAGTACAGTTTGACATCTGCAGCAGGGACATTGACTAATCGCGATTCCAAGGGTTATAAAGATTCCTTCAAGAGGTTCTGTATTCCATGGTCATTCTCTTGTGCTTTGCAGTTTGAGTGAAATTGATAGTGCTTGAGATGCTGTTAATACGAGAAAGGCAATGATGTCCATGCTGAGATGAGTGATGAATACCAGGTGGTTATGTTAGTGGAGCAAGCAATTGTTGTTTTGCTGGAACGAATAAGTTAGAGGCTTATGATTCATGAAAGTAGTAAACTGTCTAGCTTCCAGTTGTGGGCAAAAGTACTTGATAGCCTCATAGATAGTAAGAATGTATCTATTATATGCACTCCACTTTTGCTGTAAGGCTGCACCAATAGCTGTTTGGCTTGCATTGACAAGTAGTGTGAGGGTTTAATCCATGTCAGGGTGAATGGGAAATGCTGCATCCACCATGCTCTGTTTAGCCACTTCAAAAGCAGAACTCGTGGCATCCATCCACTGAATCAGACTTCCAGACAAGTGTTGTGATCAGTGGTATTTGTAGCTCAGCCGAGCAAGGCAGATGTCAACAGTAGAAGTTGAGCATGCCTAGGAAGTGATGTAATTCTATAACTGTATTTGGTCAAGCAGTTTGTAAAATGGCTTCCACTTTTTCAGGTAATGGTAGCAAGCCTTTAGATGATGTCTGTTGCTGTAGGAAGTTAACTTGTGACTGACCAAATACATACTTAGCTGTGTTCGGAACCATGCTATACTGTTCTAATCACTTGAAGACTCAGTTCATTGCTGTTATGCAATGGAAAAAAGACAAGAATGTCATCCAGGTAGGTGAAACAGAAAGAAAGACCTTGCAGTACTGAACTGATTAATCTTTGCCATGATTGCACAGCATTCTGTAGGCCAAATGTCATGGAAAGACTCTCAAATAACCCAAACGGGGTGATGATGGCTGTCTCTGGGATATCTTCTTCCACCACTGTGATCCAAGTAATGCCTTAGCACAATTAAGTACATTGAATATTGTTGCACCACATGAAGCATAATAATAATCCTGTAACAGACGCACTTGATACCGGTCTGGCATTGTCCAGGCATTGAGTGCATGACAGTCTCCACATGGACCCCAAACACCACATTTCTTTGGTACAAGGTGCAAAGGAGATGACCATGGGTTATTGGACAGACAAATAATACCTTCCTTCTGCGTGGGATTAAATTCTATCTCTGCAGTGGCTAAGCAGTCAGGAGCTAGATGTCTGGATATACATGAGACAGGTGGTTCATCAGTTGTTTTAATATGGTGTATTATGTTGTGAAGAATATCCTTACCTGCCCCATGAAGTTGCATCATGACTGGAATTTGTTGCAGTAGCCCTGGCCACTTCCACAATCTTGGCCATGTGCAGTATTGCACTGCTTTGGAGCACTGAATCTATCAGGCCTTTGATTCTTTGGACAGTTTACATGTTTGCCATGTTGGTAGCTGGTGGTACTGTGCTAGGAAATCAGCTCCAATTTTAGTTTCTGTCACATCCATAGTTATGAAGTCCCATGCAAAGACGTAACACAGCACCAGATCTAGTTCCATTTGCTGTGTAACCCCCCCCCCCCCCCTCCCCCTCCCCTGTGGTTCCGGGGGGTTAGAATAGGCACAAGGTATCCTGGCCTGTCGTCGTAAAAGGCAACTAAAAGGAGCTTCACATGTTTCACTTATAACTTCCAGTCCCATTTTATGGTTTGACCGGCCAGTTTCAAAATTCTACAGAAGTGCGGGCCATATGGGGAAGGACGCCTTACGTGGAGCATGAGTTATCCATAGTGCCCTTAAGATTTGCTCTCCTGAACCTCTTGTCATGGCTTTGCATCTCCACCTGCTATTCAACTATTTGGGTGAGGACATTTTCCGGGGTATGTCATCTTCTTCTGTTGTCTCCTGTCCTCATGACAATATTGGATTTCTCTGCACCTAACATCCAGCACGGTAGCCAGTCCATTGTGGTGGGGCTGTCATGTACCCATTTGGTGGTAGCCCCCTGACAATACAGGGATCACACTGCTGATGACTAGGCTGTAAACTCCACACATATGCCAAGGAGTAAATGCCTGTCTTCCTGGGATATCAGGACTCCCGGCACTGGCCATCATGCCAGGTGGATTTTGCTGTGGCTGCGTGGCACTCGTGGGGAGAGCCCATGATCAGATTGGGTGGCATCAGGGTGGATAACCCGCAATGAAGCGGACTAAGTCATCTCTTGCTGGTGATTGCATGATGCCAGCAGTCTCTAAGAAGGGCAAGGTTGAGTACAATGCTAACAGATATGACTCTAAATCATTTCCCTCCCTCACTACACCATGGGAGGAACATAGGGCTACAGAAAGAAGAGAACCATATTCACCTCGGTGTTTAGTCTGTAGCAGAAAAGATGAAGGCTTGTTTCTACCTACGAAGCCTCAATTTTTTTGTTGAACATCTTGAGGATAAGTTTGGGGAAGTGACAGTGCCGTCGAAGATGAGAAGCGGTGCAGTCATGATCTAGACAGGATGCCCAGATCAACCCTGGGCATTACTCGCTTGTGGGGCTGGGTGATATTCCTGTTTCTGTCGCTCCCCATAAAAGCCTCAACATGTTCCAGGGGATTATTGTCCATCATGACCTCCTCTTGCAATATGACAACAAGCTTTTCCCCAATCTAGAACGGTGGGGTGTTCATTTCATCTGGCGCATTTACAGGGGACCCAAAGACAACAAGGTTGCTACCAGAGCCTCATCTTGGCCTTTGAGGGTGACTAATTGCCTGAAAAGGTCAAGGTGATGGTTTACCATTGTGACATTAAACCATACATCTCTCCTCTTATGCAGTGCTTTAAGGGCTGTAAATTCGGGCACATGTCTTCCCACTGCACTTCCAGCACCACATGTTGAGAATGTGGACGTCTGCTGCATCCAGATACTCCATGTGCGCCTTCTCCCACTCATATCAACTGTGGAGAGCAGCGCTCCCCGTGCTCACCAGACTGCACAGTACTCCAAAACGAGTGGAAAATCGTGGAGTACAAGACCCTGAATGGGTTGACTTACCAAGAGCCTAAACGTAAATTTGAATGATTACACCCCGTTCAGTTGACGTCCACATATGCTGCAGCTACATGACCATCACTGTCATAAGTACCAGTCATACCACACTCTGTGCCATGAACATTGAGCCCTTCGGGCCTCCAGAACACATCTGACACCTTGGTGGTATGGGGAAAATCTCCTTCCGTTGCTCCCAAAGTACCTATTTCAGGAGCAAGCCTTCCCCCCGCCCCTTCACCCCCCCCCCCCAAACACAGGGGACATCAGTCCCCTTCCCCCAGCTGGAGAAACAACAGCCTCCACTGGCTCCTCTCGTGCAGAAGGGGTCCCTTGGGACTCCCTCTCCCAAAGTCTCCACTAATGCCACAGAAGAGCTTCACGGTCTTCCTCCATCCCTGAAGCTACTTCGGAGAAGTCCTCCCAGCAAGCCCCCAAAGAGAAGCAAGAGGGCAAGCAAACAAAGAAGTCTGCTAAGTAAAAGGACCCTCCAGTGGCTCCAACACCACTATTCCCTACCAATTCTGCACCTGAGGATGAGATGGAGATCTTAGCATCCCCTGAGGACCTGGATCTCATTGATGCCTCATCCACAATACCAATGGGTACAGATGGGAATTTAAGGAGATGGGACCTGGATAAACTGAAAGAACCAGAGGTTGTACAGAGTTTCACGGAGAGCATAAGGGAACAATTGACAGGAATGGAAGAAAGAAATACAGTAGAAGAAGAATGGGTAGCTTTGAGGGATGAAGTAGTAAAGGCAGCAGAGTATCAAGTAGGTAAAAAGATGAGGGCTAGTAGAAATCCTTGGGTGACAGAAGAAATATTGAATTTAATTGATGAAAGGAGAAAATATAAAAATGCAGGAAATGAAGCAGGCAAAAAGGAATACAAACGTCTCAAAAATGAGATCGACAGGAAGTGCAAAATGGCTAAGCAGGGATGGCTAGAGGACAAATGTAAGGATGTAGAGGCTTATCTCACTAGGGGTAAGATAGATACAGCCTACAGGAAAATTAAAGAGACCTTTGGAGATAAGAGAACCACTTGTATGATCATCAAGAGCTCAGATGGAAACCCAGTTCTAACCAAAGAAGGGAAAGCAGAAAGGTGGAAGGAGTATATAGAGGGTCTATACAAGGGTGATGTACTTGAGGACAATATTATGGAAATGGAAGAGGATGTAGATGAAGACGAAATGGGAGATAAGATACTGCGTTAAGAGTTTGATAGAGCACTGAAAGACCTGAGTCGAAACAAGGCCCCCGGAGTAATCAACATACCATTGGAACTACTGATGGCTGTGGGAGAGCCAGTCCTGACAGAACTCTACCATCTGGTGAGCTAGATGTATGAAACAGGGGAAATACCCTCAGACTTCAAGAAGAATATAATAATTCCAATCCCAAAGAAAGCAGGTGTTGACAGATGTGAAAATTACCAAATTATCAGTTTAATAAGTCACAGCTGCAAAATACTAACGCGAATTCTTTACAGATGAATGGTAAAACTAGTAGAAGCCGACCTTGTGGAAGATCAGTTTGGATTCCGTAGAAATGTTGGAACACGTGAGGCAATACTGACCCTATGACTTATCTTAGAAGCTAGATTAAGGAAAGGCAAACCTACGTTTCTAGCATTTGTAGACTTAGAAAAAGCTTTTGACAATGTTGACTGGAATATTCTCTTTCAAATTCTGAAGGTGGCAGGGGTAAAATACAGGGAGCAAAAGGCTATTTACAATTTGTACAGAAACCAGATGGCAGTTATAAGAGTTGAGGGGCATGAAAGGGAAACAGTGGTTGGGAAGGGAGTGAGACAGGGTTGTAGCCTATCCCCGATGTTATTCAATCTGTATATTGAGCAAGCAGTGAAGGAAACAAAAGAAAAATTCGGAGTAGGCATTATAATACATGGAGAAGAAATAAAAACTTTGAGGTATGCTGATGACATTGTAATTCTGTCAGAGACAGCAAAGGACTTGGAAGAGCAGTTGATCGAAATGGATAGTGTCTTGAAAGGAGGATATAAGATGAACATCAACAAAAGCAAAACGAGGATAATGGAATGTAGTCGAATTAAGTCGAGTGATGCTGAGGGAATTAGAAAAAAATGGCTCTGAGCACTATGGGACTTAACATCTATGGTCATCAGTCCCCTAGAACTTAGAACTACTTAAACCTAACGAACCTAAGGACAGCACACAACACGCAGCCATCACGAGGCAGAGAAAATCCCTGACCCCGCCGGGAATCGAACCCGGGAACCCGGGCGTGGGAAGCGAGAACGCTACCGCACGACCACGAGATGCGGGCTGAGGGAATTAGATTAAGAAATGAGACACTTAAAGTAGTAAAGGAGTTTTGCTATTTGGGGAGCAAAATAACTGATGATGGTCGAAGTAGAAAGGATATAAAATGTAGACTGACAATGGCAAGGAAAGCATTCCTGAAGACGAGAAATTTGTTAACATCGAGTATAGATTTAAGTGTCAGGAAGTCATTTCTGAAAGTATTTGTATGGAGTGTAGCCATGTATGGAAGTGAAACATGGACGATAAATAGTTTGGACAAGAAGAGAATAGAAGCTTTCGAAATGTGGTGCTACAGAAGAATGCTGAAGATTAGATGGGTAGATCACATAACTAATGAGGAAGTATTGAATAGGATTGGAGAGAAGAGAAGTTTGTGCACATCTTGACCAGAAGAAGGGATCAGTTGGTAGGACATATTCTGAGGCATCAAGGGATCACCAATTTAGTATTGGAGGGCAGCGTGGAGGGTAAAAATCGTAGAGGGAGACCAGGAGATGAATACACTAAGCAGATTCAGAAGGATGTAGGTTGCAGTAGGTACAGGGAGATGAAGAAGCTTGCACAGGATAGAGTAGCATGGAGAGCTGCATCAAACCAGTCTCAGGACTGAAGACCAAAACAACAACAACAACAACAACAACAACAGCAACAGCAGATACTCAATTGGTGGAATCAAGTGACCCTGAGGTGTAACCTGCCTCCTTGCGTGCTTCATGCCTTCCCAGCCTCACAATAACGCTATCCTCCAGTGGAGTTGCTGGGGTTCTATCCACCACCTGGCTGAGCTACGGCAACTGTTAAGCTTTACACCTGCTTTCTGCATTCCCCTCCAGGAAACCTGGTTCCTGGCAATGCAGACTCCTGTCCTCTGATACTTATGAGGATATTACAAGAAGCGTAGCAACAATAATAGTGTGTCAGGTGGAATTTGTGTCTTTGTCCTGAATTAGGTAAGCAGTGACCCTGTGCCCCTTCAAACCCCTCTTGAAGCTGTAGCTGTCAGAATAAGGACGACACATAATATAACTGTCTACAACACATATCTTCCTCCAGATGGTGCAGTACCCCTGAACACATTGGCTGCACTGATTCATCAACTCCCTAAACCTTTCCTACTTTTTGGAGATTTTAACGCCCATAACCCCTTGTGGGGTGGCACTGTGCTTACTAGCTAAGGCAGAGATGTCAAAACTGTTCTATCTCAACTCAACCTCTGCCTCTTAAATAATGGGGACCCCCACACATTTCAGTGTGGCTCATGGCACTTACTCAGCCATTGATTTATCCCTCTGTGGCCCAGGAATTCTCCCATCTGTCCACTGGAGTGCCCATGATGACTTGTGTCGTAGTGACCACTTTCCCTTCATCCTGTCACTCCCCCGGCATCATGCCAATGGATGCCTATCCAGATGGGCTTTAAAAAAGGCAGACTGGGAAGCTTTCACCTCTGCTGTCACTGTTGAATCTCCCCCACATGGTACCATTAATGTGGTAGTTGAGAGGGCCACTAGAACAATCATTTCTGTGGCGGAAAACATGATCCCTTGTTCTTTAGGGTGACCCAGTGAAAGTCAGTACCTTGGTGGTTGCTGGAAATCGCTGAGGCCATTGAAGATCATCAGCGAGCTCTACAGTGACATAAGTGGCACCCTTCCCTAGAGCACCTAATACGAGGGTTATTCCAAAAGTAAGGTCCGATCGGTCGCGAAATGGAAACGACTATGAAAATCCGATAAAGCTTTGCACAGATGTGTTGGGTAGTGTCTCTAGTATAACCCCAGTTAGCATCACGTCGCTCTTCTCATTTCTGAGCTCGCAGTGAGTGCGTAAAGATGTCTAGAAAATATGGCTCTGAGCACTATGGGATTCAACTGCTGAGGTTATTAGTCCCCTAGAACTTAGAACTAGTTAAACCTAACTAACCTAAGGACATCACAAACATCCATGCCCGAGGCAGGATTCGAACCTGCGACCGTAGCGGTCTTGCGGTTCCAGACTGCAGCGCCTTTAACCGCACGGCCACTGCGGCCGGCTGTCTAGAAAATAGTGTCTGCCGCCAAGTACGAGGGCCTGGTGAGAAATGTCGCCTGAAGCTATGCAGCCAACATTACATAACTGTCGTTCTGTTTCGTCTTCACGACAATTCTCAGCCGCATTCTGCAGGGGCAATGAAGATGCTCCTGCATCGTTTTCAAATGGAAATGTTAGATTACCCACAATACAGTCCGCAATTGTCTCCCCCTGAGTTTCATCTCTGGTCACATGAACCGCTGTCTTTGAAGACAACATTTTGACACAGACAACGAGGTGTAGGCCAGCGTGGAGAATTGGCGGAAAGCACTGGCGGCTGCCTTCTATGATGAGGCTATTGAAAAGTTGGTACAACGCTATGACAAAAGTCTAAGTCAGAACAGCGACTACGTAGAGAAGTAGCTGAAAGGTGTAGCTAATTGTTACAAGTAAAACATTTCTGATGTTCACTGTGGTTTCAATTTGGCAATCAATCGGACCTTACTTTTGGAATAACCCTCGTAGTTTTTAAATGGCTCCGTGCCAGCGTTTGCCAGCTTATAAAAAGACGGAAACAGGAATGTTGGGAGGGGTACGTCTCGACCATTGGCTGCCATGTGGCACCTTACCAAATCTGGACGAAGATCAGACATGTTTGTGGGTACCAGACCCTGACAGGTATCATTGGCATTATCATCAATGGCGTGTTATCTACTGATCCAAACACAAGTGCCGAGACTTTGCTGAACACTACGCTCGAGCCTCTGCATCGGAGAATTATCTGCCAGCATTTTGCACCCTCAAATAGTGGATGGGAAGGAATGCCCTCTCATTCACTGAACATCACAGTGAACCCTATAATGCTCCATTTACAGTGAGGGAGCTCCTCAGCTCCTGGGCCAGATTGGATCCACAGTCAGATGACCAATCATCTCTAGTCTGACTACAAGCAACATCTTGTCATCATCTTCAACTGGATCTGGTGTGATGGCATCTTTCTATGGTAAGAGAGCACAATCATTCCAGTGCTCAAACCCAGCAAATATCCACTTGACGTGGATAGCTGTTGGCCCATCAGCCTCACCAACGTTCTTTGTAAGCTGTCAGAACATGTGGTAAGTCGGCGGTTGTCTTCGGTCCTGGTGTCACGTGGCCTACTGGATCCATGCCAGGGCAGTTTCCGCAAGGGTCGCTCTACCACTGATAATCTAGTTTCCCTCGAGTCTACCATCCGAACAGCCTTTTCCAGATGCCACCACTTGGTTGCTGTCTTTTTTTGACTTGCGAAAAGCTTACAACATGACCTGGCGACATCATATCCTTGCCACATTATATGAGTATAGTCTCCAGGGCCCATTCCCGATTTTTATCCAAAATTTCCTGTCGTTCCATACTTTCCATGTCCAAGTTGGTGCCTCCCATAATTTCCCCCATATGCAGGAGAATGGGGTTCCGCAGTGCTCTGTATTGAGTGTATCTCTATTTTTAGTGGCCATTAATGGTCTAGCAACAGCTGTCGGGCTGTCCGTCTCACCTTCTCTGTATGTAGATGATGTCTGCATTTTGTACTGATTCACCAGTACCGGTGTTGCTGAGCAGCACCTGCAGGCTCTGGCCCACAGCTTCCAGTTTTCTGCCACAAAGTCATGTGTTATGCACTTCTGTCAGCATCATACTGTTCATCCTGAACCAGAACTTTACCTTAATGATGATCCACTCACTGTGGCATTAAGCGTCCTGGTGGAGGCCTGAGCCCTCCATTGAAGGTTAGGTGTGCACAACTGCTCACCAGTTACATTGCACACATTTGTAGTTCTCCTGAGCATCCGAATTACTGTCTTCTTTTTCCACCCATGGCAGTTCATCTCCCACATCGGAGGCCCAGGTCAGGGCTTACGATTGCGCTTCACGTCCGATCTCTTCTGTCTGAAGTGGAGTCCTTGACTTTACTACCTATACTTGAAGTCCATTATGTACACCTCCATGGTGTAAACCTAGGCCGAAGAGGGCACCCGCTCATGCCCTGGCGAGTCGTTTCTTCTCTGTTCTGACTCCTTGAGCAACCTACAAGCTATTCACCAGTGCTACCTCTGCCATCCTTTGGTAGGGACCATCCAGGAGACCATCTATGCCCTGGAATGGTCCAGTCAATATGTGGTGTTTGTGTGGACCCTAGGCCACGTCAGAATCCCAGGCAATGAACTTGCCGGCAGGCTGGCCAAACTGGCTACACAGAAACCGCTTCTGGAGATTGGCATCCCTATAACTGACCTGCAATCATTAGTATGCCACAAGGTTTTTTGGCTTTGGGAGACAGAATGGCATAATCTCAGTATGTACAACAAACTGCCTGTCATTAAGGAGACTACGAATGTGTGGAAGTCCTCCATGCGGGCCTCTTGCAGGGACTCTGTGGTTCTCTGCCAGCTCAGTATTGGCCATACGTGGCTAACACATTGCTACCCTCCTCCATCGCGAGGATCCATATATGACTGTCATCCACATCTTGCTGGACCACCCACTTTTAGCCCCTCTGTGGCAGACTTTTAACCTTCACAGCACCCTACCTTCAGTGTCGGGTGACAATGCCTCAACTGCAGATTTAGTTTTACATTTTATTTGTGAGAGGGGTTTTTATCGTACCATCTAAGAGTGGGCATTTAGCCTTCTCTCTGGGGCTGCCACCCTCCCTCCATTTTAATTCTGTTGCACTTTCTTTGCATTTGTTTGTCTTGGTGGCCATCTTTTCCCTACATGTGTTCATCTCACCTTTTCTTTTTGGGGTGGACATTTCAATGTGTTGCAGAGTGGCTGGCTCATCCTCTTTTATTCTTATGATCAGCCAGCCCAGACCATCTGCTCAATGGTTTTAATACCGTTTTCTACTTTTCCTTGTGGTGTATGTTTTCCTCGGGTGTGGTTCCCCATTCTTTTTCCCCCCTTTTACTTTCTCAAACATACTTTGGGAGTTTTTGTACCTTGAGCCTGGCTTACGTCAGGAAAAAGGGACTGATGACCCTGTAGTTTGGTCCCTTTATACCCCAAACCAACCAACCAAGAAATCAGTTGTCTGCTTAAAAGCCTACTTTATTTGGATGAAATAAGAGTAATATTCTTTAAACTAAAATAGGCTTTTGTCAATGAAAAGCCTTTAATGTGGATAAGATTCACTATTGGATACCTTGTAAACTTTCCCAAACAGTTTCTAATTTCAAATGAACATTTTCCTCTGACGGTGGAAGAATTTTACTGAAGTGAAGAAGCATTCTCCACAGTTACACAGAACATAATGTAATTAAAAACTGAAAAGTCCGTAAGTAGATGAGTAGGTCAATTGTTAACTTTTTGCCTAAACTAAGAGAAGAGACCGAGCGAGGTGGCGCAGTGGCTAGCACACTGGACTCGCATTCGGGAGGACGACGGTTCAATCCCGCGTCCGGCCATCCTGATTTAGGTTTTCCGTGATTTCCCTAAATCACTCCAGGCAAATGCCGGGGTGGTTCCTTTGAAAGGGCACGGCCGACTTCCTTCTCCGTCCTTCCCTAATCCGATGAGACCGATGACCTCGCTGTTTGGTCTCTTCCCCCAAACCAACCAACCAACTAAGAGAAGAGAAAAAAACGAAGCAATAAAGCTTGTCAGTCTCTACCTCTCTTCACTTTGACAATCTACAATTGATGGATTCTTCCTTATCCTCCTTGGTGTATCATTAAAATCAACTGGCTTCATTGAATACAAATATCATCATGTTTTGTGTTAGAAATATCATGAAAAATGTCTATTTCTTACTTGACACTTCTGTACTGAAGTCAATCCTAAAATACATGGGTAAAAGGACTAAAATGACTGTTTCATGATTAAAATATGTTGTAAAGCATGATTCTGTGCCAAGAATTTACGTCTGTTGGATTTTTCGGATTCTTAGAACTATTAACTACATCAGTTGTTGTACAAATAGAGCAATATGTTGTACCCGCTGAAACTTAAGGTTCAGAACTATTACTCTGAAATTCTTAGATGAGTGTCACAGTTTCTGATATTGAAAAATAAATCTCACTGTCAATTTTACTGTCTGTTAGGTTTCTCCTTTTGCATAAATATGATTGTCATTTTACTAGCACAACTTTTACTTTGTAGAACAGCCCAATGAAGAGTACAGAACTCTAGTGTCGAATTTGATAATTCGTCACTGCAGGGATAAACTGAAAAACCTCAAAAGGAGGACACCACCATTAAATGCCCACAAATATTCCAGTTCAGTCACCAAAACTTTGAAGAGCTACTGGGGGAACAGGATAGAAGTACAGCTGTCTATATTAAGACACTCACAGCATGAATGTACCTGACTGCACCATCTCAATAGGCACAGTTGGGGTTGAGGAGGTAGCATGAATATATTACCTCTACAGTACCATAGGAATGGCAGATTGGTGCATGTTACGAGATTCACAGCACCAAGGGGGAAGTATGGTACTTTGCATTAGTGTGTCTACTGCAGTCAAGGGGTTGATGTTTAGTTGGATTTCTGCACCAAATGATTTCAGGTTGAAGTGGCCAGTTGCATTGTGCTACTTTAAATTCTTATTAGTTGTCTACATGACCCTTACATACAGTATAAGTAATAAAGCTATACTTTGCTACAGAAACAGTGTGCTAACGCTCTTACAGCTTTTTTCTAACAATGTAAATGTCATTTTTGTTAACATAGTCAGTAAAAAATTGACTTTTTCAATTTAAAATTACCATATTATAAAAATTGAAACTTTATTAAACAAATACCATGAGATTTGAAAAAAAAAATTGAAGTAATTAACCTCTGGTGGGTTTGTCAATTCTGGGTACTTTGGAAGTACTTGTCTTATTGCTGACACATTCCCTAATTTTGACACTTGTTATGCGAATGATCAAAGCTAAAAACATAATTTTATTGAAATGTGTGGTTAGAAACATTCAATTAGCACTGTATTTATGGTATACCAGGATGTCAAAATAGGCTTTGTTACTGTTGTTGCCTTCAGTAAAACTTTCATTGGTATGTGATGTCAGCCATATTATAAAAACAAAAACAATCAGTTATTGACAAAATTATTTCCTTCTCGTCTCATATGGTAAGTCTCCCCTGACCCTTAGTTCTGCATGACTTTCCCACAAACTACCCCCTTTTCCTAGACCTCTCGAGTCCTTTTCCTTCACCCCTCTTCCTTCCCCTTCAACCCTTCTGCCTGAAGAAGGAGCCACTGGCTCCAAAAGCTGGCCAATTACAACCATCTTTTATGGTGTCAAATCCAGGATTGAATGTAACAATATTAAGAGAAGGAAAGTTGCTGCTCATCATACAGCGGAGATGCTGACTTGCAAATAGGCACAACGAAAAGACTCTCACAATTAAAGCTTTCCGCCATTAAGGCTTTTGTCAACACTAGACACGCACGTGTGTGCGCGCACCCCCCCCCCCCCCCCCCCCCCCCCCCCCCCCCCCCCCCCCCCCCCACACACACACACACACACAACTGCAGTCTCAGGCAACTGAAACCACAGTTTTAGTGGTTTCAGTTTCCTGAGACTACAGTCGTGTGTGTGAGTTGTGTTTGCATGAGAGAGAGAGAGAGAGAGAGTGAGAGTGTGTGTGTGTGTGTGTGTGTGTGTGTGTGTGTGTGTGTGTGTGTGTGTGTGTGTGTGTCTGTCTGTGTTGATGAAGCCTTAATGACGTGAAGCTTTAATTGTGAGAGTCTCTTTGTTGCGCGTATCTGTGATTCAGAATCTCCGCTATATGGTGAGTAGCAACTTTCCTTCTCGTAATATCATCTTTTACCTATGTGTTCTGCTGCCGCTTGGTGAAAAGATTTTTATCCATCCAGCCATATTGTAATATAGACCAGTCTTTCAGCCACAGTTACAAGAGTCTTCATCAGGATTGCGTTTTTGTGATGCTGTCCCCATTTAACTTGGCTTGAATAAGTTTCTTAATATTTAGGTTTAGCCTTGAAAAGTAGTCTTGTGCATACTTACTTCTGTTTGTCTACAGAAAGAGTCAATGAGGGAAAAAGAGTATTCCACAAACTTCCTAACCCCCAATTATCATTTTGTTGTAATAACTAATGATTCATGTTATGATCATGCAGTGGCAGCATTTGACTGGTGTGCTTCACATAACATAGATAAAAAATACAATCAACACTTCAGTTAATGAGGGAACATATCTTTTTAAATTTTGAATGTAAGACTGGGCCAATATTGGTGCAACTACATGGCTTTCAGATGAGGATTTATTTGTTGTGACTGAAAGCTACAATCAATATATCCCTGGTAATGGAAAAATAAATGAAAATAGTGATCATTTTCATCAGTTGGAAGGATCTTAAAAGTAGACAAAAATATCACCTTGTATAGAGCCAGACATAAAAATGAAAAAAATTTCATAGAAAAAAGACAAATGGCCCATTCAGATAAAATAAGTAGAAATGAAACACTGTGGAAAACAGATGAAATATTTAGCACCTACAGAAGAAGAAGGTCAAAGTTTTAATTATGGGAAGAAAGTTACATTTTCTAAGAGTTCCACATGAGCACAATAGGATGGTTAGCAAGCAAGACCAGGATGAGTTAGGAGTCTGTCAGATAATCCTCTCATGAAAAAATAAATAAATAAATAAATAAAATAAAAACAATATTAAATCTTCGGTATGAGAGCAGAATACAAAGATGGGCATTTGCAGAAATACAAATCAGCCAACTATTCCCAGAGATCATATTAGTGGAGTGAGGGAACTTTACTATTATGGACTCCACATCTCAAGAGTTTACAGCAGAGCTGATATTATCAGTTTTTACTACAATTTTCTCCAACTTCCTAAGTGCCTTCCTCAGTTATACGGAGCACATATTTCATTTGCCACCAGTAATAGCTCCAACCAAACTTGAGAGATTGTTAGCCCCCATTTGTAACTTAGAACAGAACAATGGTGTTCTGTTGCAACTCTGATTCTAACATATTCTCTGTACTGGACTGACATGGTATTCAATAAGGTCTAAGCTGACTGAAAACCACACACATGCTGTTTTTTAGCTAAAATTTGATCCATCTGGCATTCGTAAGCTGTAGCACCACATTTACTAAACCATCCCACAAGTTTGGCTCTAAGGGAAGGTAATAGTGTGTTTGAATAATTTAATTAAGATAGGATGTGGCTTAACCAAAATTTTGGCATCACCACTCAATTTGCTTATATGTCAGCAACAGTAGTATCTATCTGATATGGCAGATATCTTGGAAGCTCACTCACAACAGAAGTTGATGCCAGGACGCAATTGTTGTTATAAAAGCAAAAACTGTAAAGATGGTGGTTTTATTGGAATCAAAACAGTGAGCAACTGAGACTGCACACAACATATCTTAGGAAGACAGGTAAGGAACCTGTTGAAATATTACAGGGAAGAATGACATATATGAGGGCTGGAACTTCAACAGTGGCAACTATTTATTTACAAGTTATACAAAATAGATACATATTTCAAAGTTTTACTGTCATTCTGAGTAATCACCAGCGTTGTTTATAACCCATTTCCAGTGATGTGGAAGTTGTAGGATAACCGTAGCAGCACCAGTTGTGTTGATAGTTAGAAATCAATTTGAAGTCCCAAGGGTTTAAGTCTGTAGAGAGTGGTGGGTGGTACATCATTTCCAAGCAAACAAATCAGCCACAATCTGCACCACATGCTCCCAAGCATCATCCTGCAAAGTAATGGGTGGATCCTATAGAAAGTAACACTGCTTCTTTCTCTAAGCTGGTCACTTGCTGTGTTCCAAATATGAACAGGCTGAGAAGTGTTTAACTCCCTGGAGAGAAGCTCTTGTGACTTCAACTTAATTTCTTAATTGAAGGGAAGCCCTTCATGGCTTTTGCTTTAGACTTGTTACAGAGATCCTTGAGGCAACAGACTGTTTCAATCGAACTATAAACGCAACTTACACTGCTAAGGTTGTTGTTGGGTTGTTTTTTGGGGGAGAAGACTAGACAGAGAGGTCGTCAGTCTCTTGGACTAGGGAAGGATGGGGAAGGAAGTCAGCCATGTCCTTTCAAAGGAACCATCCCGGCATTTGCCTGGAGGGTTTTAGGGAAATCACGGAAAACCTAAATCAGTATCACCAGACGCAGGACTGAACCATCATCCTCCCAAATGCGAGCCCAGTGTGCTAACCACTGCTAAGAGTATCGTATGACTTCCTTATCGCTGGCGATGGGTTATACACAATGCTGGTGACTACTTTGAAGGACAATAAAACTTTGAAACAAGTGTGTGTTTTATAGAAGATGTAAATAGATACTTTGTCCAATAGCATTAATGAGACCACTTGCCCAAAGCCTTAATAAGCACCTTTTACAGTGCAGACTGCTGCAAAATGTGCAGAAAGACTCAGTGAGATTCTAGAAGGTACTGACAGGTATGTGGAGCCATGCTTGCTCCAGTGCTGCTGCCAACTGCAGTAGGTTTCTTGGTTGAGGATCCATGGTGAGAGCAGTCCGACAAAGGTGGTCCCATAGACCCTTGATTGAGTTTAAATCTGGGATATTTGGTAGCCAGGAGAGTATAGCAAACTCATGATGTCTCTCTTTGCACCATGTACACACACTTCGAGCTCTGTGACACATTGCAGTGTCCTGCTGGTAGCTGCCACTGAAAAATGAATTGCGTGCAGTGGTGAACATGGTACCAAAGGAGAGATGCATACTTGGGTTGATCCATTGTGCCTTCCAGAGTAATGAGATCACCAAGGGAATGCCACAAAACCATTCCCCAGACCATAATGTTCCATCCTCCAGATGTGTCATGCCACACACGACAACAGCCATCTGATGATGGAGCATAAAATGTGATTCATCTGAAAAGACCACCTTTCACCACTCAGTGAATGTCCCGTTGTGGTATTGGTGTGCAATTTCCGGCCTTCATTGCCAGTGAATGGCAGTCAGCATGGGTGCATGAACCAGGTGCCTGCTGCAGAGGACCATATGCAGCAATGTTTGCTGAACTGTCATTGAGGAGACTCTGTTGGTAGTCTCTTGGTTCTTGGGCCAGTCAGTCGCTAAACAGTTTCACATCTATTCACCGGACTGCTGACCACAGATGTTAAGTCCCATAGTGCTCAGAGCCATCTATTCACCCATAAATGTCTCCACAGCTATCATTCATCTGTGTCATCTATGGTCCTTGGTTTTGGATAGTGCCATTGTGCCATGCACAGTATACTTTAACCATGGTGGCATGTGAACAGTTTCCATATAGGAAATGCTTTCAACCTTGGCCTGAAAGCCAATGATCCTGCTGTTTTGGACATCATATAAATTGGCCCATTTCTGCATTAAGCCATAAACTGTACTGTTTTCCACATTCTCCAGGCATTCTTTACATGCCCTCCACTGCTAGTGCTGCCACCTGTGAGCCGTGAGTGGTTATTGCACATTGACATTGAACATAGGCAGCACATTAATGTGACAGTTCCCCATACTAAAATTCCAAGCCCTGTATACATGGCTACTGTTCTATCCATAGGTCACTGTAATTTATTCTTTGACCAGTACACACACATGAAAGACAAAGTACAATACAAATAACAATACACAAGTGGCCAGCAGAGTCTTGCACTCTGACCTATATATTCTTAGTTCAACAGGGAGCACAGCCAGTAGGTTGCGCATGCAGCTGCTGTTGCATTAGTAGGCCGGGTGGCCTCTAGTGACCAAATCAAGCACAGACTTCATGTGCAAACTATGAAGTGAAGTGGTGCACCCACAAAATTGGTAGTTACAGCAGCTGCAAACCCTGAAATATCAAAGTTATGTGTTATGCCGAGAAAACTTGAATTCTCACAGGCTTTTGTTGTTACTTGTCATGAAATTAATCTTTGATGAGAATACTTATTACACGCACTGCTGAAATATTTAGTGGTAGGTTTAAATGTTCCTTGAAATTGTTTTGTAGGTAAGGATGACTACCATTGGGAATTTTTTATATGACTACACTACCAGAGAAGGCATTCAGGTGATAGGGAGTACTGCATACTATTGTTATCGATCAAGTAATCGATGCTGAAGGCAAGACATTGTGAATTTGGCTTTGAAAATTTCATTTATTGAATAGTGTACAAACAGACCGATGACCATGCTGTTTGGTCCCCTTCACCAGACCAACACCATCACCACAAACAACAACAACAACAAGAGTACAAACAGTTGGTTCTCCTTATTGCTTCACAAATCAAGGTTATGTTTATTGACAAATTATCACAGAAGGCTATGTAAGAGAAATAATACAAAGATCAAAAGTTTTTATGTGGTAGCTGTGGTTCCATAAGCATGGAAAATTTCTTGTAGGGCTGTGCATCTGCTGCCACCACTGATGGAAGTAGCAAGCACATTTTTAAGAACTTCACAATAGATTTATGAGAAACAGTGAAACTGAATTTCAAGTAAGTTCATTACATTAGCTTGTACACAGCATTACATGTGTTGTTTTGAACATGAATACGGTTCACTCACTTGTGGTTCACAAAATGCTGTCTCCAAGCAGAAGCAAGAGAATGTGTCAGTAACAATCAATCTCATTTATTTAGAAAAGACAAGTCACATCCTATTGGAATGTTTGGAACATGTTGTGATCTGTGATGAAACCTTTATTTCCTCAGATGTAAAATCAATCAACAGAAAGGCAGAATAAAAAGTCTCAGAAAATGAGATGCATGGAAATTATGGGAAACTGGTGTTTTGGGACACAGAGTTTTAGTGATAACATTCTTGGAAACATGTTAATCAGATACACTTTTCCCATAAATTATGTAAATATATGGTTTCTGGTTCTGTCAGTACTTGGTAATAATGTAAATATTAAAATACGCTGTCGTTTTTGCGACAAATGGAAATTTTTACATCAGTTAATGTTGAAATATTCAAATATGAAGTAGTCAAGGATATATTTACACACTAACAGCAACTGTAAAACATAGCTAGAAATGTAGTTGCTTTTTCTGCTAATTGAGATATGTCATCATAAGGACCTATATTATTAACTTAGGTAGATGAAAAAATGTTTTCATTTATGATGAGAGCTATATAACACTGTATGTGCGAATATCATTGGAAATAGTAGAATGAAAATATAACAAGTGGTCCAGAGCATATAATGTAATTACTCTGTGTTTAAAGAAATTTTTGTACTTTCAGAATAGCTCTAAAAGGATTTTTGCCCCACACCAATGTAAGCAACTAGCTCCTTTATGTTTATTTCATCAGTCTGCTGCCAGTGAAATCAGGGCTATGGGAAAATAATGAAGTAAATGACAAATGAATACGTGACAGCTGTTGTCATTTCTTATCTGTGTACACAGACTTGTTTCTTTTTGCAGTTTTTGTAGTATACCATAAGATGGTTTCAATAATAATGGGTACTGACAGTTGTGTAAGCTACAGCTAGTGTAGAAAATGTCTTGATAAAACAAAAATGTTTTCCTAAACTGGATGCTCTGAAAGCTCAAAGTGCCACTTTTATGATTTGTGAGACTAGGCCAGGCCTTTCAGAATTGGCATTGAAGATAATACCAAAATTATGTTCTTAAATTATTAATTCATTAGATATCCAATTTGTGACTACTTAGTATTAACATGTTCAATATCTCAAGGTTAATTACAGAAAAAATTGTTTTTGTGAAACATTAGTTAGATATTGAACCTATATATAATTATATGGATAGAAACACTTGGGAACGAGAGAGAGTCAGTGGGTGAGAGAACACAGACAACATGGGCAGTATGACATTCCCCTACAGCATGAAGGCCTAAAACTTTGTCTGTGTCCTCAGTAAAACTGACAGGAATAAATGTAATTACACTGCATTGCAGACTTATTGGTGGTTTCTGTCCATCAGACTAGAACTAGTTTAAATGAATGGCCAGTAAAATTTTTGGGTGTATCAAAACTGAGGAAAAAACAGAAGTGGCTGTGGGGGTGGTGAGAGAAAGAAACCCAGAGGATTAATATTAATATCATTTTTTTGCTTTTAATAACTGTTTGTCTCAAAAACACAAGCATGCTTTAATGCTAAGTAATTATTTTGCAGGATGGGCATGAGCAAGACACTTTTGCTCATATATCGAGAAAACGGTATACTCCGTGGCCTATACCGTGGCATGAGCATTAACTATATGCGAGCCATACCTATGGTTGCTGTATCGTTTGCAACATATGAGCTCATGAAACAGACACTTGGGCTTGATACTGGATTGAAATTGTAAACTGGTGAGTAAAGTGTTACACACACACACACACACACACACACACACACACACACACACACACACTGATGTTATTTGTGAGTGAGGGGCACAAGTCTTACTGCATTTCCAGCTGTTTTAAAATGACAATCACAATTTATGTTAATACCGATACACTTTATTATGTGGACATTTAGGGAGAAGAAGAAGAAGCAGTCAATCTTATGACAATTCACACAGTTTTTTGTGTTGGTATACACTATTTTTTGTTGTTGTGGTCTTCAGTTCAAAGGTGGGTTATATGCAGCTCTCCATGGTATTCTATCCTGTGAAAGCCTCTTCATCTCTGGATAACTACTGAAACTTACATCCTCCTGAATCTGTTTACTGTATACATCTCTCAATCTCCCTCTATGATTTTTAACCTGCACACTTCCCTCCAGCACTAAATTTGTGACCCCTTGATGTATCAGAACATGTTCTCTCAATTGATCCCTTCATTTAGTCGAGTTGTGACACAAATTTATTGTCTCTCCACTTCTGTTCAGTACCTCCTCATTAATTACACAGTCTAATCTTCAGCATTTTTCTGGAGCACCACATTTCAAAAGGCTCCATTCTTTACTTGTCTAAACTATTTATTGTCCATGTTTCACTTCCATACATGGCTACACTCCACACAAATGCCTTCAGAAAGTACTTCCAAACACTTAAATCTATATTTGATGTTAACCAAATTTCTCTTCTTCAGAATGTTTTTCTTGCCCTCACCAGTCTACATTTTATATCCACTCTACTTCGATCATCATCATTTTTTTTTGCTGCCCAGATAACAAAACTATCACAACTTTCAGTGTATCAATTCCTAATCTAATTTCCTCAGCATCACCTGCTTTAATTTGATACCTGTTATGCTTTTGTTAATGTTCATTTTATGTCTGCGTTTCAAGATGCTGTCTATTCCATTCAACTGCTCTCCCACTCCTTTGCCACCTCTGACAGAATTACAAAGTCATCGGCAAACCAATGCAAGTTTTTACTTCTTCTCCCTGAACTGTAATTCCTGCTCCAAATGTTTTTTGGTTCCCTTTACTGCTTGCTCACTGTACAGATTGAATAACATCAGTGATAGACTACAACCCTGTCCCACTCCTTTCTCAACCGCTGCTTCCCTTTCACTCTTGACTCTTATAACTGGCATCCGATTTCTGTACAAGTTGTAAAGAGCTTTTTGCATGCCCCTGCAGGTCCTGGGGTTAGAATAGGCCCAAGGTATTTCTGCCTGTTGTAAGAGACATACATTTTGGCCTTTATGTAATGGTCCCCTGTAGGTTTTGACCTCAATTTGTCCAAATTTTCCTGAAGGGCAAGCCAATTGGGGAAGGACGCCTTACATGGTGCATTGTGTCCATCATGCATTGAGAGATTCAGCATCATTTATCATCATGGCTTTGCAGTTCCCCTCATTTTCCATCTCTTGGGTGAGGACACCATCCTGCGTGGACTTCCTCCATCCCCTATGCAGTGTCATTTTGTGCACCGATGATGACACTGGACTTCCCTGCACCTCATATCTGACACGGTAGCCAGTCTGTTGTGGTGGGGCCACCTTGTACCCTGTTAATTGTAGCCCCCCTGACTACACAGGGATCACTCTGCCGATGCCTGTGCCATTCACTCCACACGAATGCCAAGGAGTAAAGGCCTGTCACCCTGGGGCATCAGTACTCCTGGCAATGACCATCCTGCCAGGTGGCCTTTGCTGCGCCAGGGTGGCGCACATGGGGAGGGCCCCTGGTCAGAATGGGTGGCATCTGGGCAGATGACACTCCATGAAGTGTACTACACCGTCACTTGCTGGTGGTCAAATACCAGCATCCTCTAAGCGTTCAACAGCTTAATTTAATGCACAAAAGTATAATGCCAAAACGTTCCCCTCTCCGGCCCACACCATGAGAGGAACACCAGGTTAAGTATTGCAGCAGATCTTATTCACCCCGGCATGTAGTGTGTATGAGAGAGGTTGGGGAATCCTTCATGTCAATGAAGCTTCAGCTTTTGTGGAGCATTTAGAGGACAAGTTTGGAGAGGTGGAGGGATTGTCCAAAATGTTATCTGGATCAGTCTTGTCAAAAACAGCATCCTCTACCCAGTCTACGGGCATTACTCGCCCTTGACAAGCTGGGGGATGTTTCCATCACACCCCCTAAGAACTTAAATGTGGTCCATGGCATTATATTCCACAGGGACCTTCTTTTGCAGTCTGATGACGAGCTGCATGCTGATTTAGAGTGATGAGGTGTTCATTTCATCTGGCACGTCCATCGGAGTCTGAGGGATAATCAGATTGCCACCAGTGCCTTCATCTTGGCCTTCGAGTGTGACACATTACCCAAGAAGGTCAAGATAATGGTGTACTGCTGTGATGTCAAGCCACATATACCTGCCCCGATACGATGCTTTAAGTGCTAGAAGTTCGGGCATATGACTTCCCACTGTACTTCCAGCATCACCTGTTGAGATTGTGGATGTCCATCCCATCCCAATACTCCATGTGCCCCACCTCCCATCTGTGTCAACTGCAGCAAGCAACATTCCCCTTGCTCACTGGACTGCAGGATTCTCCAAAAAGAACAGAAAATCATGAAATACAAGATCCTGGACTGACTGACCTACTCTGAGGCTAAGAGGAAATATGAAACGCTCCATCCCGTGTGCATGACATCAACTTAAGCTGCCAATATAACTACTGTTCCAGTCCCATCCATTCTGCCAATTCCAGTTGGCTCTCAGAGATGTAAGACTACACCTGCCCCTTGATGGTGGGGGACACTTCTCTCCTTGTTGCTCCCGCACCACCTAACTTGGGAGCAATGCCTCCACAACCATTGGGGACATCAGTCCCCACTTCTGAGCTGGAAAAGCATCATTCTTCTTCGACTTCTCTCGCTAGGAAGGGGTCCCTTGGTTCCCTCCCTTCCCACACTCTTAACAGGGCAAAGCAGACACCTGCCAGTGGCTGAAGAACCCACAGGTAACTGGTTGTAGGGCTTCACGGTCCTCCTCAATCAAGCCCTCCCAGCCAGAAGAAACCTAAGGAGCAGTGAGAGAAACCCAAAAGAAGAAGAAGACCCCCAAGAACCCAGACATTATGCTGGCACCCACACCACTGCTACCTACAAGCTTTGTGTCTGTGGATGAGGTGGAGATTCTGGCACCCCCTGAGGACCTAGATCTCACTGGACCCTCAGACACAATGGATAGTGATTGAATGGGTACTCAGTCGGTGGCAGCCGGTGACCCAGAGGCGTGAACTGGCTCCTTGAGCATTTTGTCTTCCCAGCCTCACGATAACATCATCCTCCAGTGGAATTGTGGTGATTTTTTCCACCACCTGGCTGAGCTACAGCAGCTGTTAAGCTTTCTACATTGCCCTGCAGGAAACCTGGTTCCCACCCTCGGCAGGTTTAGTGGATATTACAAGAACCATAGGGAATATAATAGAGTATCAGGCGGAGTTTGTGTATATGTCCTGAACTCGGTATGTAGTAAACCTGTGCCCCTTCAAACTCCTCTTGAAGCTGTGGCTGTCAGGATAATCATGCAGAAATAAACTGTCTGCAACATATTTCTTCCTTCAGATGGCGCAGTACCACTGAATGTATTGGCTGCACTGATTCGTCAACTCCCTAAACCTTTCGTATTTTTGGGAGACTTTAATGCCCATGGGGTGGCACCATGCTTACTGGCTGAGGGAGAGATGTAAAAAAATTTACTGTCACAACTCGACCTCTGCCTCCTAAATACTGGGTCCGCCACACATTTCAGTGTAGCTCATGGTACTTACTTGGCCATTGACTTATCCCTCTGCAGCCCAGGACTTCTCCCATCTGTCCACTGTAGAGCCCATGATGACTTGTGTCATAGTGACCAGTTTCCCATCTTCCTGTCACTCCCTCTGCATCATACTAATGGATGCCTATCCAGATTGGCTTTAAAAAAGGCAGACTGGGAAGCTTTCACCTCTGCTTTCACTGTTGAATTTCTCCCACATGGTACCATTGATGTGGTAGTTGAGCGGGCCACTAGAAAAATTGTTTCTGTGGCAGAAAACATGATCCCTTGTTCCTTAGGGTGCCCCCGGTGAAAGACAGTACCTCGGTTGTCTTCAGAAATCGCTGAGGCCATTAAAGAGCATAGGTGGGCTCCACAGCAACATAAGCAACACCTTTCCCTAGAGCACCTAATAGCTTTTAAACGGCTACATGCCCGCATTCGCCAGTTTGTAAAAAGACAGAAACGGGAGTGTTGAGAGAGGTATGTTTCGACCATTGGGTACCAGACCCCAACAGGTGACACTCGCGTTAACATTGTCGGCGTGTTATCTACCGAAGCAAATGGGACTGCCGAGCACTTTTCTGAGCACTATGCTCGAGCCTCTGCATCAGAGAATTACTCCCCAGCCTTTCGCACCCTCAAACAGTGCATGGAGGAGAAAGTCCTCTCGTTCACTACATGCCACAGTGAACCCTGTAACACCCCATTTATGGAGTGGGAGCTCCTCAGTGCCCTTGCACATTGCCCAACACAACTCCTGAGCCCAGTCGGATCGACAGTCAGATGATTAAACATCTCTCATTCAACTACAAGCAACATCTCCTCATCATCTTCAACCGGAAATGGGGCGATGGCACCTTTCCATCGCAATGGCGGTAGAGCATCATCATTCCAGTGCTCAAACTCAGTAAAAGCCTGCTTGATGTACATAGCTATCGGCCCATCAGCCTCACCAACGTTCTTTGTAAGCTGTTAGAACATATAGTAAGTCGGTGGTTGTGTTGGCTCCTGGAGTCACAGGACCTACCGGCTCCGTTCCTAGGCAGTTTCCGCCACAGTTGCTGATAATCTTGTATCCCTTGACTCTGACATCTGAACAGCATTTTCCAGGAACCAACAACTGGTTGCCGATTTTTTGATTTACAGAAAGCGTATGACACAACCTGGCGACATCATATCCTTGTCACTTTATATTAGTAGGGTATCCGGGGCCCACTCCCGAATTTTATCCAAAACTTCCTGTAGCTTCATACTTTCAGCTTTCCGTGTGCAAATGGGTGCCTCTCATAGTCCTCCCCCTCCCCCCTCCCCCCATATCCAGGAGAATGGAGTCCCACAGGGCTCTGTATTGAGTGTGTGTATATTTTTAGTGGCCATTAACGGTCTAGCAGCAGCTGTGGGGCTGTTGGTCTCACCTTCTGTGTGTGCAGATGACTTCTGCATTTCATACTGCTGCTCCAGTACTGGTGTTACTGAGCAGCACCTACAGGGAGCCATCCACAAGGCACAGTTATGGGCTCTAGCTCACAGTTTCCAGTTTTCAGCCGCGAAGTTGTGTGTCATGCATTACTGTTGGTGTCGTACCATTCATCTGGAACCAGAATGTTACCTTAATGACGATCCACTCATGGTAGTGGAGACATATCGATTCTTAGGACTGGTTTTTGATGTCAGATTGACTTGGCTTCCTCACCTTTGTCAGCTTAAGTGGAAGTGCCAGCGGCACCACTATGCCCTCTGCTGCCTGAACAACACTAGCTGGGGTGCAGATCGCTCTACGCTGCTGCAGATCTGCAGCACCCTTGTTCAATCCTGCGTTAACTATGGGAGTGTGGTTTATGGTTAGGCGGCGCCCTCAGCATTGCATTTACTCAACCCAGTGCACCACTCTGGTGTTCGCCTGGCGGCAGGAGCTTTTAGGACGAGTCCAGTGACCAGCATCCTTGTGGAGGTCAGAGTTCCTCCATTGCAGGTTAGGCGTGTACAACTGCTGGCCAGTTACGTTGCACACGTTTGTAGCTCTCCTGAGCATCCGTATTACCATCTCCCTTTCCCACCCATGGGGGATCATCTCGCGCATCAGAGGCCCAGGTCAGGGCTTACAACTGCAGTTCGTGTAAGACCCCTCCTATTGGAACTTGAGTCCTTCCCCTTACCACCTCTACTTGAGGTCCATTCACATACCCCTCCAAGGTGTAAACCTAGGCTAGCGGCCTGGACCTTTCACATAGCTCTAAGGACTCAATTAACCGTGCGTCTCTCCGCTGTCACTTCCTTTTTAGTCTTGTCATGTCCCAGGACTCTGAAGTGGTTTACACGAGGGGCTCGGTGGCTGATGGTCATGTTGACATCACCTGTCTTCACAGAGGACATATTGAACAGCACTCCTTGCCAGATGGCTGCAGTGTTTTCACTGCAGAGCTGGTGGCCATATTTTGTGCTCTTGAACACATCCACTCATGTCCTGGTGACTCTTTTCTTCTCTGTCCTGACTCCTTGAGCAGTCTTCTACCCTTTCCATCCTTTGGTAGTGACCATCCAGGAGTCCATCTATGCCCTGGAGTGGTTGAGTCATTCAGTGGTGTTTGTCTGGATGCCAGGACATGTTGGCATCCCAGGCAATGAACTTGCTGACAGGCTGGCCAAACAGGCTACACTGAAACTGCTTCTGGAGATTGGCATCGCCATAACTGACCTGCATTCGTTATTACACCGCAAGGTTTCTTAGCTTTGGGAGATGGAATGGCATAATCTCAGTACACAGAAGAAACTGCTTGCCATTAAGGAGACTATGAATGCGTGGAAGTCCTTCCTGGGGGCCTCTTGCAGGGACTCTGTGGTTCTCTGTCGGCTCTGCGTTGGCCACGCTTGGGTGACCCTTGGCTATCTCCTGTGTCAATGCAGCACCCGGTTGACAGTGGCCCATATATTTTTGAACCGTCATTCTTTGGCTGCGATGTGACGGAATCTTCAGTTACCAGACTTGCTACCATTAATTTTAGCTGACAACACCTCATCGGCTATTTTAGTTATTCATTTTATACATGAGCGTGGGTTTTATTGTTTGATATGTTTTAACACATGTCCTTTTTCCCTCTGTGTTCCCCACCTTAGTGCTTTCAGGCTGGAGGTTTTAATGTGCCACAGAGTGGCTGGCTTATCCTTTTTTATTCTTGTGATGAGCCAGCCATGGCCACCTGCTCTCTTGTTTTACTTTCTTCTATCTGTCTCTTGCATCTATCTGTGGTTTTCTTGTCCAGTTTTGTCCATTTTAGTGTTTGTTGCTCTTCTGTCATTCTTGTGCTTTTTTCTTTCTTCCAGTGTTGTGTTGTATGTCTCATTTGTTTTACTCCCACCCTTGTGGAATTATTTTAATCAGAACACGAGACAGATGACCTAGGAGTTTGGTCCCTTCCCCCCTCTTTAAACGAACCAACCAAGCCTTTTGCTTCCCGTATTTTACCCCTGCTATGTTCAGAATTTCAAAGCATTATCTAAGTCTACAAATGCTATAATTGTAGGTTTGCCTTTCCTTAACCCATATTCTAAGAGGATATGTAGGGTCAGTATTGCCTCTTGTATTTCTACATTTCCTCAGAATTCAATCTGTCCTTCCCCAAGGTCAGATTCTACTAATTTTTCCACTCTTCTGCAAAAAATTCATTTTAGTATTTTGCAGCTATGACTTATTAGATTGATAGTTCAGCAATATTCACACCTGTCGGCACCTGCTTTCCTTGGAATTGGAATTATGTTATTGTTGAAATCTGAGGGTATTTTGCCTCTTTCATACATCTTTCACGCCAGATGGAATACTTCTGTCAAGATTGTCTTTTGCAGAAGTTCTGAGAGAATGTCCACTCCATGGGCCTTATTTTGACTTAGGTGTTTCAGTGCTCTATCAAATTCTTCTTGCAGTATCATATCTCCCATCTATCTTAATCTACTTCCTCTTCCCTTTCTGTAATATTGCCTTCAGATTCTTCTTCCTTATACACGCCCTCTATAGACTCCTTTCACCTTTCAGTTTTCCCTTCTTTGCTTAGTATTGGCTTTCCTTCTGAGCTCTTTATATTCATACAGTTGCTTCCTTTTTCTCCAAATGCCTCTTTAATTTTCCTGTTGGTGGTATCAATCTTTCCCATAGCAAAATGTGCTTCCAACTCCTCACATTTGTCCTGTAACCATTCCTGCTTAGCCATTTTGCACTCCCTATCCATCTAATTTTTAGACCCTTGTATTCCTTTTTGCTTGCTTCATTTGATGCATCTTTATTTTTTCTCCCTTCATCTGTTGAATTCAAAATGTCCTGTAACACTCAAGTATTTCCACTAGGCCTTGTCTTTTACCTTTTTGATTCTCTGATGCCTTCATTATTTCATCTCTCAAAGTTACCTATTTGTCTTCTACTGTATTCTTTCCCATTGTTGTAGCCAGTTGTTGCCTAATTCCCCCTCTGAAAATCTTGACAACCTCTCATTCTTTCAACTTATCCAGGTTCTGTCTCCTTAATATCCAACCTTTTTGCAATCCTACAGTTTTAATCTACAGTTCATAACCAATAAATTGTGATCTGAATCTACATCTGCCCCTGGAAATGTCTTACAGGTTAAAATCTGTTTCTGAAATCTCTGTGTTACCATTATATAATCAATCTGAAACCTTCCAGTGTCTCCAGGACTCCTCCACGTATACAGCCTCATTTCATGTTTCTTAAACCAATTAAACTGAGTGTTACCAATGATTAAATTATGCTCTGCGCAAAGTTCTACCATGTAGCTTCCTCTTTCATTCCTTTCCTCCGTTTCATATTCACTATTTTTTACTTCTGTTCGTTTTCCCACAGTTTGATTCCAGTCTGGCACCATTTTCATCTCTGTCAACTGTTTGAATAACTCCTTTTATCTTATCGTACATTTCTTCAATCTCTTCATCACCTGTAGAGCTAGTTGCTTTATAAATTGTACTTCTGTTGGTAGATGTGGGATTGTCTATGTAGGGTATGATATGCATCCACTATGCTGTTCATAGTTGCTTACCCTTTATCCTATTTTCGTATTCATTATTAACCCTACTCCTGCATTTTTCCTATTTGATTTTGTGTATATAACTCTGTATCCTCATGACCGAGGTCCTGTTCCTCCTGCCACTGAATGTCACTATTACCCACTGTATCTAACTTCAAACAATCCATTTCCCTTTTTAAAATTTCTAAACCTTTTGCCCAATTAAGGGATCTAACATTCCATGCTCCAATCTGTAGAATGCCAGTTTTGTTTCTCCTGATGACAACATCCTCCTGAGTAGTCCCCATCTGGAGATCTGAATGGGGGACTATTTTACCTCCACAATATTTTACCCAAGAGAATGCCATCATTTAACAATACAGTAGAGCTGCATGCCCTTGGAAAAATTTTGAGCTGCAGTTTCCTTTTACTTTCAGCCATCCGGATTACCAGCACAGCAAAGCCATTCTGTTTGATGTTACAAGGCCATATCAGTCAGTCATCCAAACTGTTGTTAGAATTTATTAATTTCATCAATCTGTTGTGTAAATTTTGTACATGTTCTTCAGAACCTGCTGGGGAACACGATCATCTGCCAGAGTATGTAATAATTTGTTTCTGTTGACTTTATTGAAAGTTTTTTAAGTTGATGAAGGTGATGTGTGTTTCTTGGTTAAAGTATCTATATTTTTCAAGTAACAGTTTGAAAGGGACATAGCCATCACAGCGTAAAGTTTCTTTTCAAAAGCCATTTTGGTGCTCACTTACGCACTTATTACAATTTATTTTCAGTGTTAGCAAAATTTCAAAATTTTTATATGGTGAGCTCAACAGGCTTATTTCTTGGTAGTTATTCCAGAGGATTTCTGGCTGAGGGGGGCTGCCACCTTGTAGCTTCTAGACCAGCTTTGGAGGTTATTTTAGCAGTCCTTAGCGTAGGGAGCTGACACTGTTGGTAGCTCACTTTAACCTGGGAAACAGATGCTGCCTGGTGGCTTTGAGAAAATTCTTCTGCTTTGTCAACAATTGAATGAACGGTCCTCTTACAACCTGAAAAACAGTGTCTATCTTCAACTGTAACCCTAACAAGTGATCATTACAAGGTACTGCCCAGTGGACCAAGGTTTTTCTTTAAGAGGTGTTACACCTGTATCACTCACCCTTCATGCTAGCTTGTGACAGGTAGTGTCTGGTTTCCCAATGTTGAGCCTGTAGATTTATGACAACTACCTAAAAGTTAAACTGTGAAGCAATGATTAAATAACAACACACTTTTAAAAATGTATTGTGTTAATAGTCATCAATGAAAAGCCCAGGATGGAAAACAACAGTATTGTGAAAAGGATAGAGTTCTATATAGAGGAGTTGCTGAGTTGCAAACAGGCACAACAAAAAGATGGCTGTACATTTTAGCTTGTGCCCAAAAGACCTCCTTTTGAAGTAAACACATATTTACACAAGCACAGCTCACACTCATTAATTTTATTTGGTTAGAAATGAAATACTCTCCAACTATTTATCTCAGTGCTGTCACTCTTGGGAAGGCACATTCTCAGGTGTTAAATTGTAGTCAGTGCTTATTGTTCCTCACACTAAAATACTGAGTATGGTAGTTTTCCAGTTATGGGAAACTCTGCAGATGTTAGTGTCTATTTCATGTTGTCTTCCAAATAACTGGTCTGAGAGCTAAATGAGAGGACAATCATATTTCCCTCTTACATTATGCACAAATTAAAACATATAAAAAAACATTTAAAAAATAACTGAATCATCATTTAAATTTCTCTGTATTTCATTTGGTCATATGACTCTCAATATGTATACTTAATATAATTTAATCAAGCATCACACTAATGTATTATGTAATGACACTAGATTCTGATTTGAGACATTCTTTTTTTTCAGATTTTTTCGAGATGGTGTGGCGAACATTGTCCATTCCATAAATGTTGTTTGATGGTTAACAGAGGTTAATGCCATACAAATCTATAATTATTTATTAAAATTATTTTAGTGTCCAAGCAGTTTCCTTATTTATTCTTTAAATCTGAAATAGTTGTGAGAGCATAGTAGTAAATTCTTGGGAACAACACTTGACTGCAAAGAAGGGGTAAAAATGCTTTGATTGCAGTATTTTCTGCAAGTTTCTAGAATTTCTCATTAGAAATTAAAGACAGTACTATTCCTTAATTCTTTATGGCAGTGAATCAGTTTTTTATTGTCAATATGTAATAGATTTCACATTTACATAGTTACCTTTAATCATGACAATTGCATAATTTACTCCCAGGGAGCTACATTTTGTGCTAATACTTTTAAGGTCGGAACAAAAAGGCAATGTGTCTTTTATTAATGTGTGATAGGATAATGCAGCTTCAGTTGAATATAGAATAATTAGTTTTTTATACTTTCTTGTTTCAGTACAGTTCTGTACATGAGATAAAGGAAAAGTAGATTTTCTTCAACTTACAATACTGCAGTGCCTCTATGAATGACATGACATACACTGTAATTTTTGTTTTATGATTGGAGTAGAACAAGTTATTTACAGAAAACCTTGGCACTCTACTCATCATGTCAGTATTATTCCTGTTATAGTTCTTTGTTTTAAATGGTACTGTGAATTGTATGACTTGTATACCAAAGATTGTTTGTGAAGGTAAAGGATGGGAGGTTACAGAAAATGATTTCTTTCCTATGTATGTAAGGCCATTACTTAATTATATTTTAATGTCATGTATTTTTGAAATGTTTATTTTTACAAAGGATGTTAAGTAAAATGTGTTACTTTTCCTTTGTACACTAGAGTATGTGACATCTATTTTCAGAAGGTGAAAGAATAATATTTTATGTATGAAGATACTGATGTTTATTTGCTTTTTATTAAATGATTCTTAAATTTATTTGTCCATTGACACCAGTAGATCATCCTCATCAGTAAGGTTAGCTAAGAAGGAAACAATGAGATTTCACAGAATCATAAATGCTTACTTAGTCACAAATTCACAATCAATTTAGATGATGAGCAATAGAAAGATGTTTATAAAGGACATACATTAGATGAAAAATTCAGTGGTTTCCTATAACTTTTCTGAAACCACTATGATCTAGTTGTCCTTTACAATGTGCCAAGGATAACTACAGTAGAAACCCAGATGAAGAGTAGGTAACCATCTGAAATTGAAGTTTCATGTGCCAGGAGAAGAGAGCTTTAATGAACACAAAGCACTACCAGCGGCTCAAATTGCAGCAAAAATGCACCACAAACAGTACTGCAAAATCCTTCACAAAAACATTTAGAAAATCAAATACTGTTCAGTCTGTTGTGAACATTAAAGTAACTGACCACTAAATTCAATAAATACTTCCCAACAGTAACTGAAACACAATGAGAGAAATTAAACTGTATGAATTATGGTAGTTAGCGTACTTCATCACCAGGCACCAATTTTGCAAAAAATACTGCTAAAGATGATACAGAAATTATGATTTTACTATCTACCTGTATCCAAATCCCACTCCAGCTACTACCGGGTCTGGGTGCTGATGAGTCCTCTCCATTTGGCCCGGTCCTCCCACCACTTTTCTTCCTCCACTTGCTGCCAGGTCACACCTCTCCTTTCTACAGATATTCTCACTCCCATTTTCCACCGTGTTCTTGGGCACCCTCTAGGTCTTTTCCCATCCATCTTTAGTTCTTCCATAATTTTGGGGAGTCTCTCCCCATGCATCCTCTTAACATGCCCATACCATCTTAATCTCTTTCTTTCAATTTCTTCTCTCATACTTTCTTGTTTGAGATCGTTTCTAATCTCTACATTCCTTACTCTGTCCATTCATGTTTTTTCCCTTAACTGCTCTGAGAAATTTCATTTCCCCTGCTTGCAGTCTGCTCCAGTCCCTTTCTGTCATTGTCCATGTTTCTCCACCATAGGTGACAATAGGAATGTAATAATTCTTATACACAAGGAGTTTTGCTATTTCTGAAACTTCATTATTCCAAATCAGGTGTTTTATTGTTTGGTAGAAATTGCCTCCCTTCTGTAACCTCCTATTAATTTCGTTAGTTATTCTTCAATCCCTAGATATTTCACTCCCTAGATAAGTGAAACTTTCTACCACTTTGAGGGGTTCTCCATTCAAGGTAATATTTCCGTCGATTCCTTTCTCTCTTCCAAATACCATTACTTCACTTTTATCTTTATTTATTTTTAATCAATACCTTTTCATTATTTCCTTCCACACATCAAGCTGTAACTGTACATCTACCTCTTTATCACCCCATATTACCATATCATCTGCAAAAATAATCTTTTTGTCTTTTTCTTTTACTATATCTTTAACTGCCCTATTCATTCCCTCCATCACAACATTAAAAAGTGCAGGAGATAGAATACTTCCTTGCTTAAGTCCTTGCCTTATTTCGAAGTATTCAGAGTTCCCCAATGGTGTTCTAATTCTACAGTTGTGTCCTCTGTACATTGTCTTTATAACATTAATGTATCCATCTTCTATATCTATCTTCTTCATTTCTTCCCAGAGTCTTTCCCTGTCAACTGCGTCATATGCCTTTTCTATGTCTATAAAAACCATTATCACCCTTTTGTTATACTCCCAACTTTTTTCCATCAGTTGACGGATAGAAAATATCAGGTCAATTGTGCTTCTTCCTTCCTAAACCCATGCTGTTCTTCACTCAGCTCCTTTTCTATCTTTTCACTTATTTGATTTAGTAAAATTCTTTCAATAATCTTGGCTCTATGACTCATAAGGGTTATTCCTCTGTAGTTTTTACAGTCTTTTATTGCCTTTCTTGAAGATGGGAATAATGTCTCCTATTCTCCAGCCGTCAGGTATTGTACTATTTCTCCACACGCTTGATAGTACTCTATGCAGCCACTGCATTCCCACTGGACCTGCTGCTCTTATCATGTCCACTGATACTTCATCAGGTCCTGAGGCTTTCCCCCCATTCATCTTCTTCACAGCTTTTTCCATTTCTTCCCATGTAATTTGTCCTAATTCTGCTTCCCAACTTCTCTCAATTTCTCCATTATTTGTTGTTTCCTCATGTACCTGCTCCTCAGCATTTAACAGCTTCTTAAAATGTTCTTTCCAGAGATCTTTTATATTCCCTGGATCTTCAATAATGGTACCGTCCTCTGTTTCCATCTTTACTGGTACTTCAGAAGCCTTCCTTTTCTTTTTCATCATTTTATAGAACATTTTCTTATTGCTCTTCACATCTTCTTCAAGTTTTTTTGTAAACTCTTCCCATGCCTTTTTCTTTGCTGTTTCCACTATTTCTTTGCACTTCCTCTTTTCCTCTATATATCTTTTATGGTCTTCATCATTTTTACTCTTCCACCACTTTCTCCATGCTCCATTTTTTTCTTCTAACTGCTTGGATTGTGGTATCATCGCACCAACTTGTCTGTCTTATTTTTTCCTTTCCAGATGTTCTGCCACATACTTTTTGTCCTGCTTCGACTAAAGTGTCTTTGAATAAACTCCAATCTTTTTCTACATTGCAGAAAACTTCTTTTGGAAATTTTTGTGTGATTAATTCTCTGTACTTCTCAGCACATTCACTCTCCTTCAGTTTCCAATCCTGTATCCTCATCACTTCCTTCTGTTTTCTATTTTTCACACACTGATTCATTTTCCATTGTCCCACCAGTAATCTATGGTCTCCATCTGCACTCACACTTGGAATTACCTTCACATTTGTTACTTTCTCTCCCCATCCCCTATCTACTAGAATATAATCAATTACACTCTTGGTTCTTCCATCCCATCTGTATCTGGTGATAACATGACTTTCTCTCTTCATAAACCAGCTGTTTGCTATTTTCATTCCATTCCTCTGGCATAAATCCAGGAGTCTTTCCCCTTCTTCATTTCTGCCTCCATATCCAAAACATCCCAATACTTGCTCAAATTCCTTTCTGTCTTTGCCTACCTGTGGATTAAAATCTCCCATCACTATATTAGCACTCTCTATATGGTTTTCTAACACATTTTCGAAGTCCATCTTCTCTTCTCCACTACATCCCACTTGAGGTGCATAAATCTGGATTACTTTTAGTGTTTCTTTTTGGAAACTCAGGTTTAAGATTATGATCCTGTCTGATATATATCTCACATTTTCAATACAGCTTTGTACATTCTTATTCACCATCACTGCCGCACCATTTCTTCCAGACCTGTTATTCCCACTCCAGTACAGTTTTCCTCCTCCTCTCAGATTCTTCTCACCTTTTCCCTTCCACTTTGTTTTGCTTAATCCCAATGTATCTAACTTCCTCTCTGTTAGGACATCTGTCATTTCTTCCATTTTTCCATTGAGGGTTAATATATTAAGGGTGCCAATATTTAGGTTATTTTTTAGTCCAGTTGGTTTCATCTTCTTGTACTGATGAACATTGTCAGGTCTCCCATCATTTGCACCAGTACTTGAAGAAGTCAAATCCTGAGTGGTTCGTTCCAAGGCTCGTCTGTGTTTTGAAAGCAATATATGACTTTACTAAAAACTGTAATTCTTCTGGTAATAATGGTATTTTTCAAGTTTGATGAGAAATTGTCATCATAGAAATAGCCAAATTGTCGAGAATCTTGTAAAGAATTTCAAAGTGTTGAACTATACTGCCCGATCTTGACAGACAAGGCAAATCATCCTACTGTTAGTGCATGAACTACTCCTTAGCAAGTATCAAACCTTGTATCAACTAAGCACAGCTGATAGGGTGTTAAACATATTTGCTCTATGCACAGGTCAGTCACAGTAGTTGACGTGTTTTCAAAATCACTGCAGGTTAGCTGAGCGTGTAGAGTGTGGATTATTTTTGCAATTTTAAAGCATGTAACATTGTAACATTTACCAGTTATCCCCACAGGCTTTGAGGATTTCACCTGCAGCAGAAGAGGGAACACTGAGCAAATAAATATTTTTCGCCACAGTCAGCTCACAAGCCTTCACAACAAAAGAATGTGTTAGTGAAGATAATCGAAATCATGCTGTAAGACGTCCAGAAGAAGAGTTGTTTTTAATGATGAAACTGGTTTAACATCCTTATATCTGCTGGGAGGCGTCGTCTGGTGTCAAAAGAATACAGAACTGTAGACCAAAAATGTATGGTAACTCCAACTGAAAAACATGTGAGTGAGTCAGTGTTGGTGCATAATAAGTTTTGCTGGTGTAGGAAACCTCCATGTCACTGAAGGAGTCCTTGGGAACATAAAATATTGATATACTGGAGGGAAACTTGCAAGAAATGCAAAGCTGCTGGTCCCCACTCTATCCATCACATGAAATCAATTACAATGAATTTTCCGAGTCATTCTGGCACAGGAGACCAATAATGTCAATGGTTTTAAAAATTGTGATGGAATGTCCTGATCAGAAGATGTGTCATGACAAAATATAACTGACCCTGGACAATGAACTGTATCAGTTCATACAGGAGGAGGCCACTGTAACCACAGCTGAAATGTTAGTTCTGTACACTTAATAGTTACTTTACAACATGATATGGCACCATACCCACTAAACCTTTAGCTTAACTGATTCTAACACAGAAGCCCACTCAATTATTGAAATGTTATACAGAATCAACAACTGTGTACTGTGAGAGGTGGAGCACTGGCTTTTTTTTTAAGTATATGGTTTTCTCCTAATAGTGCATATCCATATAAAATAATTTAGCTGTAATTCCAATAATTATCAATGTGAGAGCTTAGAACCAGTTATAATTTGTTGTTAGTATAGCTTGTAGAAGTAGGTTGCAGTGGCTGCTTGTGATAACTGTTAATGCATAACTTAAAAGGGCCCTCCTTCACATTGGGTTTTAGAATCGAAAACAAAGATAGTGTGTGTGTGTGTTTGTGTGTGTGTGTGTGTGTGTGTGTGTGTGTGTGTGAGTGAGTGTGAGAGTGAGAGAGAGAGAGAGAGAATCATGCACGGAATTGTTAATCTGTCAAGAGGGCTAACAAGTAATTTTATTTTTAAACTTGCACCTACAGATCTCTGCTACTAGACTTTTCCCAAAAAATTGCCAATATGACAGGAAACCAAAAATGAGAAAAGTGCTTAAAATATGCACTGGTAATGCCAGCAAAGGAAAACAACTTAAGCAGTAATTTCAGATAGTATTGTAAAATTTGAAACTGTCTAGGCTTATGCACAAAAAATCATATTTTTACACTATAAATAAGGAATCAAATTACAAAATGAAATCCTTGAAGAACACCGAAGGCAGATTTAAAAATTGAGAAAGTGAAAAATTTGAAACTGTCTAGGCTTATGCACAAAAAATCATATTTTTACACTATAAATAAGGAATCAAATTACAAAATGAAATCCTTGAAGAACACCGAAGGCAGATTTAAAAATTGAGAAAGTGAAAAATTAGCAGTTTCAGAGCACAGTCTCACAAATAAACAGAGGAATGTATACACCTGAAGATGGTAAGAGGAGTCTGTACTGAAATATTGTGGTGACATGTTATTGACATCTGGCATTTCACATGAAATTTCATGGAACAGTCTATACACCAGGAGAATTTTAAATTTCACAAACACGGTATAATGTTTGATGAAACTAAAACATTATCTCATACTTCTACAGACTGGGATTCTATTACTAAAGAAGTAGTATAAATCAGAATGTGAGAGAACAACTTCAACTAGGACAGTGGCTATAATATTATTGGTGGAAGGAAGTGAGATGTTGGTGAGAAGAGACAGAAAAACGTGCTGGGTTTTTTAGGTTACTGCGAGATCTGCAGCACTACGAGTGCAGACATGGACACAGTCTGTGTCTGCATGCCTGGACAATGATCTACACTGATCACTCACAAGCCATCTGTGGATATAAACAGTCATCGGAACAGTCAGATTTTCCTGATGAAGTGATGTTGGATTTCATCAGTTGAACATACGTAGTTTATAAAAGAAGGAATACTGAATTTCTCTTGATAAAGAGTGATATCAAAATATTCTAGAAACATCGTTCCTGTAATTGGCTGACTGTCCTGAAAACAAGGTGCATATGCAAAATCAACCTCATATAGCAGGTGTCCCACCTAACAGTTGTTGGGAATATTTTCTCTGATTTTTTAGCAGATATCTGCAATTTCCTTTTTTCAAAGTGTAGCAGGAGTTAACCCATACAGATACTGATCATCGCTTCTTTTATGAGATGCCCAATGTCTACAGAAAGATTCAGTTCATTTCTCATTACAAGAAAATGATTTTAAAGTAGAATTTTGTGTACCCTTGTGATAGAGCAGTCCCAAGTAAGTCTAGTGTGATATTTGTTTTATTGACACATATTAGCAGAGACTGTAAAACATGAAGAATATCCAGTACTCCAGCAGTGACAGCATTGCCCTGGCCTGCACTGACTTATATTGCCATGCGACAGTGCTGCTTGTCTGTACTAGAGTACTGTGTATTTTTTGCCCTTTACTGACTCTGTCAATACATATCAATAAAACGGGTATCACACTAGAGTAATTTGGGATCACTCTACTGAATGGGTGTGTAAAATGTTGCTTTAAAGTAATTTGGCTTGTAATGAGAAACAAACAGATGCTTTCCATCAACACTTGGCATTGCGTGAGACAGACATGATGAGCTGTTTTGGTTTGAGCTGATTACACACACACACACACACACACACACACATTACTTTCAAAGTAAATTTCCTTTTAAGCAAGACGAATTATGTTACAAATGAGAATGTGAGATGAATTTCTTAAATTGTGGAGCATTTTGAAACTCATTCTAAACTTAACACTATGAGGACCAACGACTTGGAAAATTGTTGGGTCCAGAAGACCAGCCATTTGTGCCATCATTTAAATTTTTTTCTAGCACAACAGTGCTTCATATATCTTAAAGGGTAACACAGGCTAAGAAAAGACCAACCTTCATGGATAGTTTTTCATATTTATTTCAGTTTTTTTGTAGATTATAATTTATGCAATAATCATTTTAAAAAACATAATTATTCTTCAAGAAAAGGTGCAAGGTGAGCTCTTGATCAATGCCATATGCACCCACGAAATTTTTTGTGCACAGCAGTGAAACTTACAATCATGCTTATCAGAAATATTCAGCTGTTGTAATTTAAGATATTCTCTTAGGACCTCGCCTAACCTCATGCTGGGGGGGTGGGGGGGGGGGGGGGAATTCACGTTGTTGAGAAGAGTGAACTCAGTTGCTCCACATCTCCACATGTTGCAGGCACATACTGACTGCTCAAGTGTGAAGATAAGTGTTCTAAAAACATAATAATCTGAGGAAAACTAAACAACAAATGATGTTATTACAGAAACTAGCAGAGAGTGATCATAAAAACATGCAACTGCACATGCTGCATTGCAAGGGCATCTTTTAATACAAGTGACCGTAACACTCACACTACTCACTTGCCTCTGCGTATACTGTAGTTGGAAATATTGTTCATGTAAAGTGCCAAAAACCTTTTTCAAAGCAAGAAAGATTATGAAGCAATGGTTCTGTCTTCAAAGTATGTCGCAAGATGTAGGATACCCAGGCAGTGACCCCACATAATTTCTGGAATTGTCCACCTCAGTCGGTTTTGTGTGTGACCATGCAATTTCAAAAGCATAGGATAGCCAACTTAGATGCTGCCATCTGGGTTGTTACTAACCTGATGAGCTCTTTGCAAATAAAAGATTGATAAGAGACAGATAGATGAGACCAGGAAGTGTTGGACCTTCCATTGTTCACACATGGTGACAATGATTGGTAACCACACATTCGGCATCCAGATGATTCGCTAAAGTCTCTCGTGCATTTCAATGACCAGCTGTTGTTGTTATGAGCGCAGAGGAGCAGGGTTGTGACCCAACAGTGAACTGTCCATTTTGCAACTCCTGGAAGGCTGATGTTATTGAGTATTGTAAGGTTTCATCAAGGTGAATGAGATGAACAGCAGTGACTGTTTGCTCACCACTGAAGTCAGTAACAGTACACAAACATTAATCTAGAAAGCAGATGAGTGTTGAACCATTCTCTTCACAAATGAGTTCTGGTGTAGATTAGAGAAATATCACCCACATCATTTGTTCTGTTGCAATGGCTGAGCCTGCAAGTATGACATGAAAAACAAGTCATTTTTGGCTCTGGTCATCTTTATCCTGATGCAGTAGGTCATGGCACTACTGTACAATGACACAGCAGATGACATCACAAGATCATCTCCTGGACAAATCAGCAGATAGTCAGGTAATGATGTGCCAACTTAATGGCTGTTTGAAAGTCATGTGAGGCCCATAGCACTGTGAAATGCAAGCTTCCTATTCAGCAATATGTAGGCCTATTCTTATGTTTTCTAAATGTATTATAATATAAAATATGAGGATAGTGCCTAATAATATTTTTTGTTAATTTAAATGCTAGCTTTCTCTTTCAAATAAGCCTCCCCATCATAAAACTGAAACAAAAGATGTGGTGATCTGACTACTTTAGGCAGAATAAACATTGAAACTGACCAAGTGGCTAGAGCATTGGAGCGCTCAGTTTTGCTGTGTGGGAAGAATACTGCAACTTAACTACTGTTGTGTATTTCTATCACTGCTTGAGGTACCATCAAGCAGTTCACCATCATTGCAGGTGCTGTCTTGCACAGACTGTCTTGAAATTCTTTGTAAACTATAACATTTAGCATTGGAAGAGAAATGCATAGTATTATAAATTTACAAAGTTTAAATCGTTGAACAGGACAAAACTTGACAGCACACTTGATAGAGAGTACGTAACACTGTTAAATGTTGTCACTCCTCAATTGAGAATGACTGATCTACAATGTGTAAGCTGGAAATTTAAAACTGTTTACATTAAGAGGGAGCAAATGGACACACTGGCACATCTGAAAGGGCTAACCATTAAAGCATGCATTAAACCTTTACAGAAAAGTGTGGGGATGGGTACACAAATGTACTGCAAAATACTTTGACTGAAACAGAAATTGGTGAAAGGAACATGAATCAGGACTGTAAATGCAACAGTAGGTGAGCTAGATTATCATTAACTGTAACTCAAACGAATTTTGAGTGTCCAACTGTTTCGTTTAGTGTTATATGTCATTTGGTATGAGGGTATATCTGCAGATGATTTGTGGGGATATTGATACCTACTAGCATCAACTGTTTCATCTTTGGATGACACAAAAACACTAGGGCAGTGTTGCCAGGTCCTTCAAATTTTCGGAAGATGTTACTTTTTTAATCATTCCACAAAATAAGAAATTTTTGTGTAAATCTACTAAAATTTTCCGATCTTCCTGAAATTTTGAGTGAATCTTCCAAAACTTTCCAATCTTCCTTTGTTGATAGTATATGCAGCTACATAACACATACCTAACAATTCGATCACAATCAAACATTGCATTAACAATTACTACCACTGTGCTACTACACTACTGTTTGGACACAAAGGCTGGCAAAACCATGGAAAAACAAATGCTGACAAGCCATTGTATTCAGAGTTTCACCAAATCAGTGAAGGATTACACGGGCAACAAGTAGCAGTAGCAGCTTTATTCATCCATAGATCTCTTTTTACAAGGATATAGGACACGTCAAAGTATTTACAAATTTAGATCAATTTGAAATAAACTAATTCATATACACATATATTTACAGACTTCTAGTTAGAGACAATCATTAGATTTACTCCTGGTATACAATACTTTTTTTTACAAATAACTTATTGAATAATGTAATGCCACATTGTTCACTCATATCTCACTATCAGTCACTACACACACTATACACACATTGTTCCATAACACTTCACTCGCTACACACACAAGCACACATACAAAGGCTGGGCAGTTCGTGACAGTTACCAGGTGACACAATAAGCTTGCACAAATTAGTGGAGTGCTGTGCTTGTGTGAATATAAATTGAAGTTGGATTCTGCATATGTGGTGACAGTGCTCAAAAAGGTAAAATACACTATGAAATATGGGAAAAAGAAACAGTGTTCAGTGGTTGGCTGTGAAGCAGCAAGAAAGGTCCTTATAATGCTTACTGCTGTGCATGTGACTGTGATCTAAAAATTACATCTAGGAAAAGTGATGCTGTAAAGCACGCAAGTGGTAAGAAGCATGTAGGCCTAAGTAATTGTGGTGCGTAGCAAGGGCAACCTAAACTTACCGATATGTCATCAGTTAGTGGCAACTCCACATTACATGTCACAGTTAAGGCTGGTGAAATTCACCTTGGTAGTTCTAGTGCAAGCGTGACTTACCACTTTTGAGTTATTTAATATTTACTGAAACTCATCCAGGCAGTACTGGTATGTCTTGATTCCCTCGTTGCAAAAGATGTTGATTGTGGTAAACAATAGCAGCTGGAACCATAAATAATGTTACTGGCAAGGCAAGTTTGGTGAAAGTAATTTTCATGCTTGAGACAAATAAATTTAGCCTCATTGTTGATAAATCAACAGTTAACGGGTGCATAAAACATTTGTGTTTGGAGTACATGTTCTGAGTAAAGGAAACAAAATAACTGATGCCTTTCTAGATTTGATTCCACTTACTGTTGCTACTAGTGATAGCTCATATCAGGAGATTTTCAAGTTCTGTGACAATAATATTCCACAAAGAGAAAGTGATTGGTTTTGCAGCAGATGGAGCAAACACTACGTTAGCAGCCCGTCATTCCTTATCCACTTTGTTTGTGCAAGAATGTAGTGCCTCGAGACCTTAGACGCAAATTCTAGAGACCCTCCACTTTCCACCGTCTCGAGCACCCATTATTTTACGTATGAGCGTGAGACATGTGAGAGTGTCTACCTCGCGCCAGTTTCTAAGGTAGCTAAGGTAGAATATTCAAAATTTCTAGGTGTATGCATTGATGAGGGGTTGAAATGGAAAAAACACACTGAGGATCTGCTGAAACGTTTGAGTTCAGCTACTTATGCTATTAGGGTCACTGCAAATTTTGGTGATATACATCTGAGTAAATTAGCTTACCACGCCTATTTTTATTCTCTGCTTTAGTATGGCATCATATTCTGGGGTAACTCATCACTGCGTAAAAGAGTGTTCATTGCACAAAAGCATGTAATCAGAATAATTGCTGGAGCTCATCCAAGATCATCCTGTAGACACTTATTTAAAGAGCTAGAAATCTTCACTGTAGCCTCACAATAAATAAATATATATATATATATATATATATATATTCACTTATGAAAATTGTTATTAACAATCCGAACGAATTCAAAAGTAATAGCAGTGTACATGGCTACAACACTAGGAGAGAGGATGATCTTCACTACTCAAGGGGGTAAATTATGCTGCCGCAAAAGTCTTTGTTCACTTACCTAATAGCACCAAAAGTCTGACAGATAGCCATGTGGAATTAAAAGGAAATTAAAAGAATTTCTTAATGGCAACTCCTTCTACTCATTAGATGAATTTTTGGATATAGTAAGTGGGTAATTTCCCAACCCCCCCCCCCCCCCCCCCCCAAAAAAAAAAATAAAAATAAAAAATAAAAAGAAATTGAGTGTTATGTAATATTTTGAGTAATATAATGTCTTGTGTATAGACACCTTTTATTAACCTGACACGTTCCACATCATTACGAAGTGTCGTATTCATGATCTATGGAACAAGTACTAATCTAATCTAAACTTCCTGTGTGTGCAGAGTGGTTGTGTGTAAAGAGAATGCCACAAGGTGAATGGTTGATTGGCACAGGCAAGTTGTTGCCTTGCACGTCACAGAAGTTACATTACCAGCCCTAGGAGCAAGCACGCCTTACTCCGTGACGGTGCTACGTCAGTCATTATTGTGAACAGTTGAATTGTGTAAAAGAAAAGAAAAGACACTCACTTTTTACTTACTTACTTACTGACTGTCTAGAGTTGCGGATGGTGGACTTGTGAGAACCTTGAGAGATTTTTGGAACTGTATTTATTGTAAAAGTAATCCATAGTTTCCGATGGATCATTGGATTTACGAAATATTATTCATTGATGTGAAACTGTTATGTGGTGTTTTGTTGGTCGAAGTGAAATTTAGTAGGGTTGATTTAAAAGTATCCTGAGTGCATGCAATCATTTTAAGAGCAGAGAAAATTCTTCCAAACAGCATCATATCTTCGGAGAAGAAGTTGGGCAGATCTTCGCAGCCAGCTATCCTGAGGAAAAGATCGGCAACGCACCTCCAAGTAAGTCCAATGATGAAGGGGACGTGTGAGTCTTGCACACCAGCACCACTTTACTTCCTCTAGTCACCGGAAACAGCCAGAAGATACTCCAGAGCTGTTTGTGATGAAATGCATTAAGAGGAGTTGGTGTGCCCTATCCCGACAATGTTAAATTTAGTGACTTGGCTTCCCTGTATTCCTGGAACACAAAGGTCATTAAACTGTATGTTCTGAGTCTACTGAACTACAATAATTGCATTTCAGCCACTGCTTTCGGGAATACAATTTTTTACTTACACAGCTAAAATTTTGTATACTTTATTTGGACATTATCCTAAATAATTTTAATTATATGTAACATTATCTTCTTCTTTTAGTTCAGTAAACTCAGGACATGTATGTTATTACTCCCTGAAAATTTGAATACTCTACTCGAAGTAGTTTGTGAGTTTAAGGAAAAAATGCAACAGAAAATGTAAATTTTCAGGAACGGCTTCTAAAGTTTCAAAAGACTGTAACTCACTTAACATATGCTCAATTTTTTATATCTAGTCGCTCAGAAGCACCCTGTACCATACTGTATATCATCCTCTTGATCTTTTTCCAAGTTTTTTCTTCTCCCTGGACTCCTTAGTGGCCAACTGTGCTGCATACTCTTCTTTATCAATGCGAACCTAGTCCATCTGTTCAAGTTCTCTAATGCATTTTGCTCCAGGATTAATTCCCATACTATAGCACTTTTCACCCTACCAATGTTGGCATAATTAAAAGCAATAACAGCATCACTGACCCCCTACTTTAGTGTCTTCATTCCAACAACAACTTTTTTGGTAAGCAAGTCCATATAAGATTATTGAACGACTCATTGGGATTTTGAGTCTGACCATGCAGATACTTCTTCAGTAATTCAGGATTTGCCAGGTCTCTCTAAACAGGTTGTGTGATATCCATGACTACTTGTTGGATGGAACGTTTATGGCTGTGTGACCTGTTTGAGTACTGAGCATTGCGGTAATTGCACCATGAATCAGGTCCAGGAGGGCAACGGTAGTGTACTGGTTTTTCATCAGTTGACAGTCTGTGGAAGAAGGTAGCCCATACTACCTTCTTCATTTTCAACAAATCCTCAGTATTATTTCTAATGACCATCACATAATACTGCTGTAGTTCATCAACCATTTTGTTTGTCAGCCTGCCTCTTATAGTTTTACCATCAGAAAGTTTCTTTTCTCTCATACTTTGTTTCAACTTCCTCAATCTGGTGCACATCCTCTTCTGGACATGACCAACACATTCTAGTTTTGTTATAATCTTCTCACCATAAGGCTGAGTGGCTACTACACTATTATATGCTTTTGAGTCTCCATCACCTAAGAACTTAGTGTAACACACTCCCCTTTCGTTCATCGATCAACTAAAAATTTCAATAGCTGCAGAGGCCTCCATACCACCACTTGTTCCTTCATAATTCCTGTCACAGATATGCCCTTCTTCATTCCCTGATTTTCACTTATAACAATGTTTGGTTTAAATCTGGAAATATATTACGTTTCCAGTATCCACACTGGTCACCGTAGCAACAGAATTCATAGAACTGTCGCCATGGTTCTGCCAAGTGCCATTAAAAGCTACTGGTATGTCAGTCATATCATTTATGGAAATACGGAATCGTCCGATCCCGCCCTCTGCTTTGACCCATGACGTCACAAATATGGCGGAAACGACCATAAACCACGATTCCAATATGGCGCATATAAAGTCGATACGTACACATTATGAGGACGAAAATACATCGAAAAACGAACACACACACACTTTCCACAAAAAGCCTAATGACACTAACGGGACAAGCGTGGGAAATGGGGTGTTTTTGGTTGGGGGCAAACTAAATATAAACAAATTTAGACACCCACCCCCATACAAAACCACACAAAACGACGAAAAAAACCGACACCACAGAACTCCCCAAATACCACTAAATATATCATCTGGAATCGGACACTTCCCTTGACCGATAGCTCAACAGCAGCTCCCGATACCATAAATTAGGATCTAACACTTTCCTTGGCCTATATAGCTCAAAAACATCTCCCGATACCGATATCAACATACACAGCCACACATTGGGATCGAACACTTCCCATGACGTGTGCACTGTTAATTTTATCCGCCATATCCATTTCTGAACAAAAACAACAACCGATTAATTTTACTAAAATTACCAGACGATGTACAGCGAACAACACTAAATTAACCTTCACACAAAATCGTTAACTCACTGAAACGAATTTCACTACAAACACAGCCGACACTCAAACAATTCTGGATAATGAGCGAAAGCAAACTTAGCCCATTACATCACACAAACGAAAACGCTGGACATACCACCAGAGAGCACAACAAACCACAACACGACGACATCTACAAACACGCCAAACTCACAAACCAAACTCCGCGCCGTCATGACGTCACATACGACAACACCCTTACGTCACTGGTCAAAGCTGACACGTGGGATCGGACGCTTCTGTCGACCCGCTACCTTGACACCTTCAATCTTCTAAATTGTAATCAACATAGTTTTCGTATAGGTTACAGCAGAGCAGGCCTATATGGAAGAAATTTAGACAATAACAAATGTGTGGTAGGAATCAACCCGGATCTTTCCAAGGCCTTTGATACGGTAGATCATCAAATTCTCCTTGACAAACTGGAGGCAATAGACATCAGAGGAATTGGGAGGAAATGGTTTGAATCCTATCTCCAAGATAGAACTCAGGTTGTGGAACTCACCTCAGAATAAGCAAAAAATAAAGTGGGTTTCTGATGCTACGAAAGTGGCAGTAGGTGTCCCTCAGGGTAGTGTTCTTGGCCCCCTATTACTCCTAATCTACATAAATGACATTGAAAGGCCCAACAGATCATCAAAAATTATATTATTTGCAGATGATACGAGCATAATTATAAGTGATGACAGCAAATCCTTATTCACGACAGCTGAAACGGTTCTGAAGAGTGTGCAACAGTGGTTTTACGCTAATAAGTTAACACTCAATTTAAGTAAAACAAATTACATTCAGTATGGTAAAGTAAATGAGAATGATGATCACCATCTATCATTGAGTGACCATGAAATAGAGAAAGTTTGGTCTACAAAATTTTTGGGCGTGTACATTGATCAGCACTTGAGCTGGAAAGACCATGTCACATACATATCCAAGAAACTCAATTCAGCATGTTTTGCACTGAGAATAATTTCTAAAGTTTGCAGTGCAGAGCGTACAAGATTAGAGTATATGGCTTATTTCGATTCTATTATATCGTATGGAATAACATTCTGGGGTGCAATTAAATGTCGCTTGAGAGAGGTTTTTAAATTACAGAAAAGGGCCATTAGAATTATTACACACAGCTCCCCACAAACACACTGCAAGCCATTGTTCATGCAGCTAAACATACTTACAATACCATCTTTGTACATATTAAAAAGCATACTGCGTACAAGAACACACTTGAATAGTTTACGTGTATATTCAGATCTTCATGACTACAATACACATATCTGTAAGAATCTGCATGTAGAAAGAAGAAGAAAAGCAAAAACTCAAAAACATGTGAGCCACTATGAAATAAAGGTTTATAATGCTCTGCCACTCTGCATCAGGGTAACAGAAGATGAAGGAAAATTTAAGCCAGAATTAAAAAAAGTTTATGATAAATAAATGTTTTTATAGCATAGAGGAATATTTTGAATCCTTAAATCACTAACTGATAGTTGTATTGTCAATATCATGTTCTCATTGTCAGTTCTATGTCTCATTTATACACTTTTTAACTCTAAAATTATGTGTAATATGTGTTTTCCAAAATGTACTAGCTAAATATATATAAATCCATCACATACAGTACATGTTAAAGGGGCATGTAAAAGAACAACACATTAATTCAATGTTTTAATTTTCAACATATTATATAATGTTAATTTTGCGTGTTTTAATTCAATGTTTTAATTTTCAACATAATGTTAATTTTGTGTGTTTGATAGAAATTTGTAATGGAAATGGAAATGTCGTGTGGCTAGGGTCTCCCGTCGGTAGACCGTTCGCCTGGTGCAGGTCTTTCGATTTGACGCCACTTCGGCGACCTGCGCGTCGATGAGGATGAACTGTCACGCTGACCACTCAGCTACCAGGGCAGAAATTTGTAATATTCTGCTGTGCATATTCTGGACAGTATTATGACAATTCCTACATCATGTAAATGATTAAAAGGATGATAATAAATGAAATGAAAAATGAAATGAAATGAAACCACAGCCAGACATATAGTTGTATCCAGTCTTCTTGAGCAATACGATTCTTTGAAACTGTTTTTATCGAAGCTGTGGCCAAAGACAGATTTTAGGCATGTGAAATAATTCTGCGGAAATTAAATGACAATACTACAAGACTCTTTCTTAATTTTTTGTGTTGCAGTGAGAGTCTTCTCAAAGCCACACCACGCATCGTGACATTGAGGCAACGCTGAAAGTGGCGTTAGAATGTTACATAAAGAAAAATTGCAGTATCGAAATCCCACTCATTTTAAATCTCTTGATGAGCTCTATTTAGGAGCCAAGGTTTCGTTGGACATTGATAAAAATATTGATCTGGCTTGTGGCCAATTGAAGAACTTTATACTTCAATGCTTAGCCTTTTTGAGTGAGTGTGCTCAACAGATATTCAAACAGTTTCTTTTCGGTGATAATGTTCTACAAGATTTGGAGGCAGTTGAGCAGATTGGCGTTACAGACAAAAGAATTCCAACTGTTGCCAGTCTTGCTGAAACGAAGAGATGGAGCACCTATGTTCCCCAAGTTATCAGCCATGATGATGTCACTGCTGAGCTTACCCCATTGGGTGGCTAGTATGGAAAGAATATTTTCGGCAATAAACAGAATGAAGACCAAAGAAAGAAACAGAACGAGCATTAGAACGATAACATTCCAAAACAAATACGAGATCAGTTTGCCCTGTTACGACTTTGCTGTTGGCACGGAATTTTGCTTTTTCATTAGTTTTAAGGTTTGTGACACTGTAGCGCTGCAGGTCTCACAAGCGTATGGTCCAGTCTGATATGTCGAAACCCATCTTGAATTTTTTGTGCAGGAAAATACAACAAAAGAATTGCTGTGTAAAAATTTTAGCCGCTAAGACACACTACAAGTATTTTTAAAAAATTGTTTAAGTTATTGATTTTTGTCTGAGGAGAAACCGCTTGTAGTATTGTTTAGTACATAGAGCCCTTCCTATCTAGCGCGCGAATCGTCCGTACAAGTGAGCTTAGCGCATATAACCAGGATGACACATGCAAATTTTTAGCATCTAAACCTTAAAAAAGTGGCTTGTGTGATTAACATAACTAATGAGGAAGTATTGAATAGGATTGGAGAGAAGAGAAGTTTGTGGCACAACTCGACCAGAAGAAAGGATCGGTTGGTAGGACATGTACTGAGGCATCAAGGGATCACCAATTTAGTATTGGAGGGCAGCGTGGAGGGTAAAAATCGTAGAGGGAGACCAAGAGATGAATACACTGAGCAGATTCAGAAGGATGTAGGTTGCAGTAGTTACTGGGAGATGAAGAAGCTTGCACAGGATAGAGTAGCATGGAGAGCTGCATCAAACCAGTCTCAGGACTGAAGACCACAACAACAACAACATGATTAACGTTTTTAATAACAAGCAATTCATATCGACGGCTAAACTGTTGCAGATGTAATTCTTACAAACGTGAATAGCAGGAGAAAAGAAAGGCAATGTTTGACGTTACTTTACGGAAGACTTCAATCAATTGGGACTTTATTTGATAACAATTCCTGTAACAAAGTTATTGTCGTAATTCTTGTATATTCTATGACCATACATCGCTTTTTCTTTGTCAATGTCTTACCGAGTATGAGATTTTTCTAACAAAGTATTTTTTTTCCATCCCAGCTTGAATGGCGTTACCTTCTCGTAATGAAATGAAGGTACCCGGCTCTAGACTCGATGAATGTGTTCAGTCAATGTTTGATAAAGTAGAGAGTGAGTTCAGTTTGAACGATGGCTCAGATATTGATCAAAATTATAGAAGCAATCATGAAAGTGATTCAGAGTCAGACAAGGAAGGAGCCAATGAAAGTAATGTGGAAAATGGAGAGGTACTGAAGCAACTTAGTCAAAAGATAGAACAAGGAAAGTTTGCTTTTTAGTTGTAGCATATCACTACGCAGTGATTGTAGAAAAAAGTTGGTAGGAACTATGTGTAAAACTCTCTTTGGTTTTGTTTACTTCCTGGTTGAAGAAGTTTACAATTTACATTATTTGGTTGCTAAAGATAGTATTGTTATAGTCCATTAATTATTGTGACTCAACAATTTTGTGACAGTAAAAAACATACTAAGTCATTGCACACAGTATTTTTGTTACTTTAAAGTACTTATTTAAGAAGAAAATGTTAACTGTTCTTCGTAAGTCAGGTTTTTTAAATATGTTCACCATAAAATATTAGTAATTATTAACATTAAACTGATTATTAGACATTGTTTTATTTTCATTCCTCTAGTCAGGAATAGAGGTTATATATATGTAAAGATAAACTTCCGAATTTTTTCCTGTATCTTCTGAAATTTTTAAGCTCCATCTTCCAAAGAAAAATTCGCACCTGGCAACACTGCACTAGTGTGTTCTGCGCTATGCTTGGGAATGGTCGTGTTTCATGTATCATGGTTGTTCAATAAATTGTGTATCGTCTCACCATTAGTACATCCCTACCGTCTCCTAGTGAATTCTAGCAAAGGTTGTTAGGAGAGCTTTGTTAACAATATAAAGCAAACGATCTCTATCGACGACAACGTGACTCAAGTTCATAATAGTAACAGATAGCAGACTAGAGTGGAACAAAACTTGCAAATGAATCTCTTGTGCCACACTGAACACGTAAAAAATGGTTTAATGAAGCAGAATTCTGACGACTGCGTTCTTCAAACATTCAAAAGTACTGTTTTGTGCAAATGATCAATTATATCCGATACTGCACAATCGCGCACACATTATTCCAAACTGTATAATTATTGTCAGTTCAGAACTACTAGTAGTCAATTATCTCCCCTTCTGAATAATTGTGCCATGTAGTAACGTTCCCCCTGACAGCGTGGATCCTGTAGCAGGTTCTATGGGGATGAACCGTATCTACCTATCTGCTTCACTGGGGAATTCAAGTAAGTGATGCCGCAATCAGTACAAAACCGAAAAAAAGAAGCAACACCGTTAAGAACTGTGTTCAGTGGCATACTGAGGGGTTGCAGTGTTAAAGTGCGCGTCATTTACCATGGCGGCCGAGTTTAGGTTCGTTCTGTGCATCTGACGTCACAAAACACAGTCAGCCAATTAACAGAGAATGACGATGGCAGAGCTCGACTGCAGTGCAGAGCACGGATGAGTGTCTTCAGTTTTATAAACGTTCAGTCATAAATAAAGTAATTGAACAAAAGCAATGTCTTGATAGCAGACTCTTTTATAGAAAGTTTGGAAAAAGCATTCCTTATACCAATTACTTCATATTCTATTAATTAAACCAAACAAGTAATAAGCCTCCTAATTTAGGCGATAACAAGGAAAGGTGTTTGTATCATTCTCACTAACCACTTTTTCGCAATAAAGAACAGCGGTAATTGTTTATTTCCTATTGTACTTCGACGAAACGTGAGTAATTCAGTCATACCAACAGTGTTTGTCGGTATTTTGCGTGATATTGTAAAGTCCTCCAGGAGTTCTACTGAATGACGGGCTGCGTTAGTGCAGCCAGCATGGTAGTTCAGTGTGTTCGGTCAGAGGATGCCGGCACGGTAGCTCAGCGTGTTCGGTCAGAGGGCTGCGTGCTCTCTGTAATAAAAAAACTGAGTCAAAGAACCAACGATCAATTTGAACAGATGTCTTCTGACGTCCGCCCCGACCAAACGCAACGAACTATGTCGAACAAAATGAGTAAAAAAAAAAAAAAAAAAAAAAAAAAAGAGGGTTAGCTGCCCTCTGTAATAAAAAAATTGAGTGACTGGATCAATAACGAACTCCAACGGGCGTCAGGGGACGTCCGCCACGAACAATTGCAACGAACTATCACGAACAAAATGAGACTTAAAAAAAAAAGTGTAATGGTTGAAGTTTTTGGTTGTTTAGCGAAAGGTTCTGAGTACAAACCTTGTTCGGTGCTTAATATTTTCTTTATTTAAAAACAATATCGAAGTGTCTTATTTCATGAATTTTATTCGTTCGAATGTAACTTTTTGAAATTTCTAGTGGCAACTAAAATCGACCATACGGAAAGTATACGCTATGGACTTCTACCTCTGCAAACTCTTCAAAATTTCGTGCAATGGTTTACTACATCTAATGCTGCACAATAATTGCGTTGAACATCGAAACAAAATTAAGTCATTTATGGGGGGAAGGTATCAGTCAAGAAGATGTGTAAAAATCAAATTTTTGGGCCAAATAGTTTTTGTGAAATCGAATGATAAAGTGTGTCACAGCAGTCGAAACACCATGTGTCTGCACAGGCGATCAGTGCAGTGATGACAAAATCGCGCACAGCGCGGAATGCGGGGAGCACGTCTCTGTAGCACCGAAAGGGTTAATGCGGCCGTGATGGCTTTACTTCATAAACTGCGCGCTCCCCCCTAAACGTAAGTTTGCGAGCTATACTATGGCGCTGCTTCTCTTGGCGCGTGCAACTGGCAACGCAACAATCTCCCGCGTCTGGGCGGGCATGCGCGAACCGCCAAGATAAAAGAATTAACTATAGTGATTCATTTCTAATGGTCATCGGAGGTCAGATGGCGCTAAGGAGGCCTGTCTGTGCACCCTCTGTTTTGACTCTGCAGACAAAAACTGCGCTGAGTATAGAGGTGAACAGTGTTTGCAACATTCACTCTAGGGTACAATCATGCCCTGCTGACGAGTGCATGCTACTACTGAACAGCTTCAGCCATTTGAAAGAGGGCACATTAGGGGTCCGCGGGAAGCTAGATAGATGTATCAGTGGGTTGCTGTGTGTGTTAGGCACAATGTGTTGGTGGTGTGTCGCTACTTTCAACAGTGAGCTGTGGAACATTTCCACACCTACAGACCTGATTCTGAATGTCCGCATGGTACAGACACACATTATGCTCAACACACTGTGCAAGCAGTGATGACCGACCGAACATCATCTAGGAATGGACTCTGTGTATTTGTTGCACCTGCTGTGTCATCAGTGACCGCTGGGGACCATCTGCTTGTAGTAGGATTAAGATCACATGTGCCTGATCACATGTGCCTCTAGTAAGGGTAGCACTGACGCTGCGACACTTATAAGCATGACTATTCTGGTGTTGTTAAGGAACTGACTTGGGAGTGGAATGGTGCCTTATCGCCTTCAGTGTTGACAGTAGATTCTGTCAGTAGATGAGTGATGGATGTCCACGTGTGTGGGTGTATGGTGCAGATCTGGTGGGCTGCCTGTTCCAGAGTACATTCGCCCATGACATACAGGCCTTATCACAGGCCTTACGATATGGGGAACCATAAGCTGTACCACTTGGTCATATTTGGTATTTTTGGAGAGTAAAGTAACCAGTGACCGCTACTCTTTGCAGGCTGTTATCTCTGTGCATTTGTCATTTCTTCGACATGTTCTTCTTAGTGTACAACAACTGCAATGAATAGAAAACTGAGCACTTATGGGACATAATGAAATAGGAACATATTCGTTCTCCAGGGCCTACAAGAACTGCTCTTCAATTGCAATAAAAGGCGCAAATGCTTGGGAAAATCTATAGCAAGCTGCCATTCGGCGTGTTTATGATCGCTTTCATGCAGGAATACAGTCCTGCATTGCCACCAGAGTGGGATACACTGTGTGTTGTTGCGACTATTTGGGCATCCTTTACGCGATATGTGTGTTTCACTTGGTCTAAATTTGTTATCATGTACTATCTGTTATTTCATTTGTCAATAAAATGACCTTGTCCTTGAGAGTGCTGAATTTCTTTTCCCCAATGGTATACATGTGAGCACCTGTGTAGATGAAACCTCATATCTGCATGCTCTTTTAGTTGTTGGTCCAATCGAATTCAGTTATGCATCTGGTCTCCCACTACGACGAACCTGTCAACTAGAACTGGCGGTGATTTTTTCGTGGCGTGGACCATGAGGATATGGAGCTGCGTGGCACAGACGAAGCCTCAGCGTTGCACGCTCAGCCACAGACAAAAAGAGCAGAGAAAATCGCAAAATGCACAAGAGGAGCAGTGGAACCAGAATGGGATACAAGCAAGCTTTGACAGCTTCTGAAAATGCTGAAATGCTCCTGAGATGGCTGCTGCAAGTTTTCAGTGTTTCGAGTGTCTGATGATGTTACAGGAGCACTCACAGACCTTCTCGTCCTATCACAACATGAAAGTCTCAATGACCAATTATTAAGATGAAAGCATCTGCTGCCGCAGTTGGCAAGAAAATACACACCCTTCCACGTACTGATCACAGTCGACCTTGTTAGACAGCTGTCACATCTAAGTGTGGGGCTTACACAACCGACTACTGTAACAATTCATTCTGGCCTCTGGAAGAGGATCAAACAGAGACGCGAGAAGAGAGGATCAGTCCAGAAATCCACACACCAGAAAACGAGATAGACCGAAACCCATGTTGAGCATTTGTTGCAAAACGGAGTGAACCCAAGCCTCCACCTATTGTTATCTAAATCAAAGATGGACACAGAAGCTTTTTCCAACAGCACAGGCAATGGATGTCGCAAAGTTCACGGCAACAGTAGTGGGGAGAAATCTTGTGCGTGCCAGTCAACAGTGTAGGAGACTACCGCAAAGTAACTAAGTAACGCGGTAGCACAACAACTTCCGTTCGATAGAGAAGCAAAGATGCCCATCAAGATAATCAAGACGGTCTTTTCGCGTTTTCTCCGGCAGATAAAACCAGACCACCTTCGACAGACATTAAAAGACTACAGTTTCAGCGTGTGCTCTTTATCACGTATTAAGTACCAGTGTTTACTAGAGGACTCTGTGTTTCTCCTCGCAGTCTGCACAGATACCGTCGATAACCGCAAGATCTTCTTGGCCAAGAGAATAGCCAACACATTTTGGAGGTGTGGGACTTGAAGACGAAGCGTGGTGTATCTCCTTACTGCATTTAACAGCCAACCCCAGACGACAGTTTGTAAAGAGCGTGCTCCTGTCTACAGGAAAAAATGGCTCTGAGCACTATGGAACATCATCTGAGGTCATCAGTCCCCTAGACTTAGAAATACTTAAACCTAACTAACCTAAGATCGTAAAACGCATCCATGCCCGAGGCTGGATTCGAACCTGCAACCGTAGCAGAAGCGCGGTTCTGGACTGAAGCGCCTAGAACCACTCGCCCACAGCAGCCGGCTCTCTACAGGAGAGACGAAATTAACATGCCCCTGGGATTTAAATTACCTTCCTACTTAGACCTGAGAAAAGCATCGGTTTTGTACCTACTTTGGAGAGGATCCTTGCTAATTAGGAGACTGAGGGAAGTGGATCCAGGTTAAACTCGAATTTAAAAAGATATCTTATGATAACAGAAAGTCACAAACATGAGCTGAGAGCAGGCTTCAATGACGTTTCAGCGCCACAGATAAACACCTGGAACATTGGTGGATACCTAAACCAGAGCTTAATAGTATCTATGTAAAAATGTAGAAAGTTCTCTAAACCAAACCAACGTTAGCACTGTGCTTGGGAGAAAATGCTTAAATAGATCCTGTCATGATGGAGGGAGAGAGAGAATACTGAGCCCGTGATACAGTAATCAAGGCCACTAAGGGGCTGATCGTGGCGATTTATTGCTACATGACTGGCACTGTGGGTGTTTGGTCAAGGCTTGATGTACTTGTACATACCTTGAAACGACGGGGACGTCTCTGTGCAAGCAATATTGCGACGCTATGTTCAATGTAATGTATAAGCAAACTATAACTAGCTCCAATGTGGTAGATGTGAAGAGAAAAGATCGTTTGCTTTTGCATCGTCTAGCAGCAGTAGTAGGTTCAGGTGCAAGCAAACAAAAAGGCTTTGGGGGCGGCTAAGCTCCGGGATTTTACAGCCTCGGAGTCGCTGTATTTCAGAGGCCTTTCGAATCTAAAAAATAGGGAAAAGCGGAGGCCAATGACCACCTGCTGTGACATAGGGAACTGACCACAAGTTTTACTGACGGAAGTTTTACATTCTGCCTCAATTCCAACCACTGATAAACGGTCGTTACTGCGTCCATGCTCCGTTACAAGGAAGAAGAAGAGCAGTTTGAAACTTTACTTATTGTGTAATGATTGCCCCCATTTTGAGGAAGTTATCGACTTTTGACTGAATGACTGCAACTTCAGGAATCTCTTTGGTACGGTCTCCTTTCTGTAGGAATACATGTTTGTTGTTTTACAGTGGATCACCCAATTTATTCTTGCCAGGGGAAGGGGAACGTGTCACACCACGGCTACCTACTGGCCGACCAACTGAAGGGGGCAGTGACCACACCCGAAGACACATACACTGCGGTGCAAAAACAGCAACGCGTGCTACAAAGGTTGTGTTAAATTCAAAACAGCGGTTGGTCACCAGAGTTGCCAGTGGTTGAAGCTTGCAGCAGCTCACACTGCAACACTTTTGTGTCCGACTGCGAGGTTAACTAGGTCCCATCGTTGAGAACCAGTATGACGAGGTTGCCGGCAACAGCGGAGATGACAATGGGCGCTACTTCTCCAGGCGGTACCTGTAGACGACGTGCATGTACCAGAAAGTGCGTCTAAGACAGCTCCCCTGAATTGCAGAATCATGAGCGTTGGAGAGGCGAAACACAGCGCCCGCCATCACCAGAGGCTGCAGTAGGCTACCGACCTGATTCTGCACACCAACTTCTGTGCGGAGAAATATCTGACGCTGATGGCACCAGCAAGCAGCTCATAACGCTGGAGTCGTCAGTAGCATAGACTATAGGGTACGCCACAAGATGGCCGCCACCATTCTTACCGGTTACATTGAGGATCTGGTTATATAGCTTCGTACTGCGCTCGATAGTGTTGTCGATCTGATCGAAGAACTGCCGGTTTTTAGGCGATTAGGATCGCTGCTAAAGCAGCCAAGCTGACTATTGTCCAATAGGCAGTGCCTTCAGCATCGTTCAGCGTATTTACGACCGGGAGAGCGAAAGATCGGTCAGCCGCTGACCACCAAAAGTTGAAGGCCTCAGATGCCAGCATGATAAGAAATGAAGAAGAAAAGGAACCAGTGAAGATATCACAAGTGGGTCAATTGAACCCACAAGACCTGAGAGGCATAGCACCAGATGTGCTTCAAATCAGCAGCAGGTGGGCGGCCGGAGTGGCCGTGCGGTTCTAGGCGCTACAGTCTGGAGCCGAGCGACCGCTACGGTCGCAGGTTCGAATCCTGCCTCGGGCATGGATGTGTGTGATGTCCTTAGGTTAGTTAGGTTTAATTAGTTCTAAGTCCTAGGCGACTGATGACCTCAGACGTTAAGTCCCATAGTGCTCAGAGCCATTTGGACCATCTGCACCAGCAGCAGATGTAGCCGTCCCCCTATGAAGATTCCAGAAACTGCAGTGAGACACATGTCTCAGACTTGCAGAAGGACATTTAAAGGAGCAGTACTTGTATGTGTATGCTTGCATTTCTAAAAGAAAATTAGCATATATGTTTTCTTTTAAAAAATATTGGCTTGGATTTATTTCAATTGACTTGCACTTAAGATTTCTAACCACAGGAAAAAGGGACCTATGAAACATTAATACTGATGAAAAAATTGATCAAGGTGTCATGTTGAACAAGCAGAATCATTTAAATGAGAATCTTTTGAGATACATGTACCCAAGAGAACCATAGTGCGCGAATCTGTAGAAACCATGATCAGTGTTTTGTGAACACGTTATCGAACTCTAGCTTAAATAGAGGGAAAAACACTATTCTAAATATTGGTGAATATGAGGAAAACATGAGATTTACTAAAATGTAAATGTAAAGGTGAAAGCATTGCAAAGAGAGCACGTTTAGTAGAGCAACTAAGTCGTCAATTAAATGAAAACTCAACAGGGAGACTGAATGGAAGAAGACATATGGCAAAGCGACATTCATTATTTAATCAGTATTTCTGTGTGAGATAAAGTCTAGTGTTCACTAACTGGCTGTGTTTTTTTACAGCACTTGGAATTTTCCAAGCCACGTGACAGAATGTATTCATATCCAATTCATTGGAGAGAAAATTAAAACGTAGTCATTCATTTTTGTTTCTGGTCAGTTTACATCTTTCACAAAGGACTGTTCGGAGCGTTATGAAAATGCTTGGCAACGTTCTAGCTTGCGCTAGGAAATATTATAAGAGAAATCAGAACCACACCATTCGACAGTGCGACATCAGTTCTTTGTATTGACTGCGATCTGCTTTAATGCACTCAACGATCTCACACATGACAGCTATAATCTTCAGGAAGCTACACTGTCAATAGCTGTGACATTACTAGTTTTAGAAAAAACAAAACAACGATGGATACTTCTCAAAGTAAATGTTTCAGAGTAATAGTCTCCCAGTCGGATCTCCGGGGGAGACGTTTTGTGAAGAATCCCACAAAAGAAGAGGGTGCGAAAGAACGAATGAAGTACAAAATCAGAGTCGGAACTTTAAACATTGGGACACTGAAGGGAAAGAGTCCAGAGATTATAGATAGGAAGGTAAATATCCTCTGCTTACAAGAGACCAGGTGGAAGGGTGACAAAGCCAAAGTATTGGCAGAAGGATACAAGTTGTTCTATAGCAGTGAAGACAAAGAAAGAGTCAGGAAATGGAGTAGGGATTATTGTGGAAAAAGATCGAAATGAGGAAGTCTGTGGAGTGGACAGAATCAATGACAGAATCATGAGCGTACAACTTACTGTCGGAGGAGACGTCATCACAGTTATAAGTGTATGTGCACACCAGACAGGGTGTTTGGAGGAAGTGAAGGACGAATTTTGGAAAATCCTAGATGGAGTAACAATGGAAATACCAGACAATGAAAGGGTGATAATTGGGGGAGATTTAAATAGACATGTTGGTGAGAGGAGGAGTGGAGAAGATAGAATTCATGGTGGATGGAGCTATGGAGAGAGAAATGCAGCAGAGCACAAGATTGCAGAATACGCTGTATCTTTTGACCTAATGATCGCAAATACCTACTTCAATCGTAGAAGAGAACAACATATAACGTACAGGAGCGGAGACCATAAAAGTCAGTTAGACTACTTGTTGTCCAGAAGGAAACACATAAAGGAAATAAAGAATACCAAGGTTATATACAATGAAAGTATAGCTACGCAACACAAAGTCGTAGTGGCCGATTATGAAATGATAGTGGGCAAAAGACGTAAATGTTTTAAGCGAGGAGAACAATGAATAAAGTGGTGGGAACTGTAAGAAGAGGTGTTGCGAGAAAAATTCAAGGAAACGGTATTAAGAGAAGTGTAATTACCAGACGGTGTACAGGAGTGGTGGAATTATAATAGCAATGTAATTACAAAAGCTGAAAAAGACGTTCAGGGTGTAACAACAGGACAGAGAGCACCAGAAGATAAGGAGGCATGGTGGTGGAATGAGGAGGTTCAGAAAGCCATAAAAGTGAAGAAAGATGCAAGAAAACAATGGGACGTAACAGGAAGACAGGGGGATAGGGAAGCCAACAAGACTGCAAAAAAGAGGGCAAAAAGAGCAGTGGCGAAAGCAAAGGCTGAGGCAATGGCAGAGGCGTATGAAGAGCTGGAAAGAAGACAGGACAGCAGGCAACTCCTACAGACTGCTAAAGCAAGATAAGGCGACCAAGAACATAACATCAATGAGGCAGATAAAGAATAAATCAGGTGTAGTATTACACGACCTTGAGAAAATCCGGAATAGGTGGTGGGAGTACTTTGAAAGGCTACTGAATGAGGAAAATGTACGAGAGAAGTATGAGGATGGTGATATAAATGAAGGAATGACTCTAAGTACACTACTGGCTATTAAAATTGCTACACCAAAAAGAAATGCAGATGATAAACACGTATTCATTGGACAAATATATTATACTAGAACTGACATGTGATTACATTTTCACGCAATTTGGGTGCATAGATCCTGAGAAATCAGTACCCAGAACAGCCACCTCTGGCCGTAATAACGGCCTAGATACGCCTGGGCATTGAGTCAAACAGAGCTTGGATGGCATGTACAGGTACAGCTGCCCATTCAGCTTCAACACGATACCACAGTTCATCATGAGTAGTGACTGGCGTATTGTGACGAGCCAGTTGCTCAGCCACCATTGATCAGACGTTTTCAATTGGTAAGAGATCTGAAGAATGTGCTGGCCAGGGCAGCAGTCGAACATTTTCTGTATCCAGAAAGGCCCGTACAGGACCTGCAACATGCGGTCGTGCATTATTCTGCTGAAATGTAGGGTTTCGCAGTGATCGAATGAAGGGCAGAGCAATGGGTTGTAACACATCTGAAATGTAAAGTCCACTATTCAAAGTGTCGTCAATGCGAACAAGAGGTGACCGAGACGTGTAACCAATGGCACCCCATACCATCATGCCGGGTGATACGCCAGAACGGCGATGACGAATACACGCTTCCAATGTGCGTTCACCTTGATGGCGCCAAACACGGATGCGACCATCATGATGCTGTAAACAGAATCTGGATTCATCCGAAAAAATGACGTTTTGCCATTCGTGCACTCAGGTTCGTCGTTGAGTACACCATCGCAGGCGCTCCTGTCTGTAATGCAGCGTCAAGGGTAACCGCAGCCATGGTCTCCGTGCTGCTGCAAACGTCGACGAACTGTTCGTGCAGATGGTTGTTGTCTTGCAAACGTCCCCATCTGTTGACTCAGGGATCGAGACGTGGCTGCACGATCCGTTACAGCCATGCGGATAAGATGCCTGTCATCTCGACTGCTAGTGATACGAGGCCGTTGGGATCCAGCACGGCATTCCGTATCACCCTCCTGAACCCACCGATTCCAGATTCTGCTAACAGACATTGGATCTCGACCAACGCGAAAAGCAGTGTCGTGATACGATAAACCGCAATCTAGATAGGCTACAATCTGACCTTTATCAAAGTCGGAAACATGATGGTACGCATTTCTCCTCCTTACGCGAGGCATCACAACAACGTTTCACCAGGCAACGCCGGTCAACTGCTGTTTGTGTATGAGAAATCTGTTGGAAACTTTCCTCATGTCAGCACGTTGTAGATGTTGCCACTGATGCCAGCCTTGTGTGAATGCTCTGAAAAGCTAATCATTTGCATATCACAGCATGTTCTTCCTGTCGGTTAAATTTCGCGGTTGTAGCACGTCATCTTCGTGGTGTAGCAATTTTAATGGCCAGTAGTGTATAAGTACGGAAGAAGTCGAACACGTGATGAAGAAAATGAAAAATGGGAAGGCCCTAGGGGCAGACCAAATTCCAATAGAAGCATGGAAAAGTCAGGGAACTGATATTCTCTGGAATCTAATGCAGAAAATCTCGAATGGAGAGAGAATGCCACATGCGTGAAGAAGCAGTATACTGCTTCTCGTATATAAGGGGAAAGGAGATATCCAAAATGTGGCAGTTATAGAGGGATGAAACTGATGTCCCACACAATGAAAATCTCGGAAAGGATAGTTGAGAAGAGGTTGCGTCTAGAAACTGAAGTATGTGAAGAACAGTTTGGATTTATGCCGGGAAGAGGAACAACCGACACAATATTTGCGCTAAGGTGATTGATGGAGAGGCACAGAGAAGTACAAGCCGAAAGGCATATGGCCTTTATCGATCTAGAGAATGCATATGACAGAGTGCTGAGGCAAGAGATTTGGAAATGTCTGAGAAGTAACTGCCTGCCAGAAAAATATATCAGGGTGGTAGAAGACATGTATGAAGGCACAATGACACAAGTCAGGAGCAGTGCAGGTGCAACAAAGGCATTTCCAGTGAGAGTAGGACTACATCAGGGATCTGCTCTCAGCCCATATCTATTTGACTTTTTCAAGGATGTACTAGTCAAAGATGTGAAGAAAGAGGGACTTTGGAGCATGATGTTTGCCGATGATGTTGTAATCTGTGAACGCTCCCAGGAGGCACTTCAAGACAAGCTTGAATAGTGGAGAAAAGCTCTAGAGGAAAGGGGAATGAGAATTAGCAGGGTGAAAACAGAGTATTTATGTACAAAGGATGCCAAGGATCTATATATTAACCTGCAAGGAGAACAACTGACGCTGGTGAAGAAATTTAAACACCTAGGCTCTTACACGCAAAGTGATGGAGGACTGGAGGCCGAAATACAGCACAGGATAAATAGTGACTGGATGAACTGGAGGAAACTGAGTGGAGTACTGTGTGATAAGAAGGTTAGCTGCAGAATGAAAGAAAAGCTTTACAAGTTTGTGGTGAGGCCTGCGATGCTGTATAGTGCAGGAACTTGGCCGATTACAAAAGATCAAGAGAAAAAGATGGAAGTGGCAGAAATGAGAATGTTAAAGTGGATGAATAGGGTGACACGAAAAGATAGACTAAAGAATGAGTACATCAGGGGAACAGTGAAAGTGGGGCCCATAGGGAAGAAGATCCAAGAAAGCAGGCTAAGGTGATATGGACATGTGCAGAGAAGGGGGGAGTACTACACGGGGAGAAGAGTTGAAGACCTAGAAATCGAAGGATTAAGGAGAAGAGGAAGACCGAAATTGAGATGGAAAGACAAGATAGCAGGGGACCTACAGAAGAAAGGATGGCTCAGAGAAGAAGCAGTGGATAGGCATTTATGGAAGAGAAGGATCCAGCAGAGCAACGCTGACCCTACATGACGTGGGAAAATGCTGAGAAGATGATGATTATGATTACTAGTTTTGGAAAAACACCAGGAATGGGTCTGTCTCCCATACTATAGGCATAGTTCTGTTAGTGTAAGCTGGACATAACTCACCTGTCTTCGTATCAGTGGATTATCGGTTACTGACAATGGATTGAAGCTGCTAATGACAATGAATAACCAAAGTTTGTTTACAAAACTACTTCTGAACAGAGCTTGGAAGGCCCAATGGTGGTGACCGACATCCGTGTCATCCTCAGCTAATGGGTGTCACTGGATGCGGATGTGTAGGAGCCTGTGGTCAGCACACCTTTCTGTCGGCCATTGTCAGCTTTTGTGACCAGTGAAAGTTTTGTAAAAAGGTAATACATAGCTCTTTAGCAGTCAACTGTCCTAGGCAAAGTCACTTTTGTTGCTATATAAACCAGTTACAACATATCAACAAACCCACAATTCTTTAAAGAATCGAAATCCCATGTACAGAAATCTTCGAACCTGTCATTACTTTACAAATGAGTTACCATATTAAATATTTGACTTTAAGCATGCCAACCGGAAGCGAGGCTAATTGCGTCCACACTTCCTTTAGTGACTGACAGATGCAGCGCCCAAGGCCGAGTCATAATGCGTCTGTCCTCGCGAATGACAACATAAACTCACTGCAACATGTCAGGTGTGACAACCATGGATGCTCTCTCCGACCGCTGTAAATAGTGGAGCTCCGCCTGACCGCCTCCTGATGACCTCACCCTCCGTGCCCAGCGACTAACTGTACTTCTGTCGACAGCAGATGATCCATATACTTTGCACAACGTTTGTGAATATTCTCCACAGTTTCTTTCCCTGCAGTGAGAAATTCAGTGACGGCTTGTAATGCACATCACTCACAGACGCCATTTTGAAACTGTCCTGCAGCTACGCTGTCTGTCGGAAGTGACGGAAACTAGGCTGCTTACTCAGGAGGCTTCAAATAATACATACGTAACGTTTCGTATACGTAGCATTGTTTTCGGCTGAGAAAAAAAAAGCGGTGCATTACTTTCTGGGGAACCCTCGTAGTTAACACAGTCGCTGCTGGGTTGCCACAAATGCGATATATGTGAGATCTATTTTCATTTTACTCATTATTAAATACTTCCAAGTACTCCATCTTGGTCTCGCCACAGTCCTCGGTCAGCAGAAACCGCCAAGAATCGGAAGCATTCGGTCGAGTAGTATATTTGCTTCAGCAGAAACTGAGATCATACAACATCGTAGCGATACAACAGCAGTGTTGTTGAACATGTGGGAGCTGTGTAGGCGGCAGCTGTGTCGGACCGTGAGTACTATTGTCAGATGAACCATCTTAGCTATATGTGTCTGGTGGGTATTATTTGTTTCTTTATGAAGCTATTTGGACGAAACGACACTGTAGAAATGACACTGTGACAACTGTGTGCGTTTACAGTCGCGGGCCGAGGAAAATGCTTCTTCTCATATACGGAAAATAGGGTCATGAGGCATAGGATAACTATTTTCATCTACTGGTTAATTCTGAATCATCATTCTTTCTTTTTCATTTTTTCAGTCAGTGTGTCTGCGCTCTTGGCGGGCGGACGTGAATATGGCAGATACGTAGGACAGTCTGTTCTAACCGTTTGAAGGAATCTAGAAGCAACGTCCAGCCTCTATGGTAAGAAAGTAGCAGTAGTATGAAGTGCGAACTAGAAATCTTTGTGTTTATTTTTAAAAGTTCTGTTCGGCAACGGCCTTAAGAATAAGCAAAAAAACCTTGTTTGACCGGACTTTGTTTCTAGTTCCTATTTCAAACTACTATTACGCTCTCTTCATAGAGGTTGTGGAAATGTGTATGAACTACTTTAATACCCTTTTTCGCTGAGTATGCTCCGAGTGTCATTTATGACCAAGAAAGTTATTTCGATCCCAAAAAATATGATTTTCTAGTATCTGTTCTTATCCAGCCACTTTCTATGTTCGGAGCGCCTGACGTTACAAAATGTGACGGGCATTGTTAGATATACCAAGTCTTTCTGCAATTCATCATGTCTTCTGCCATGTGCAGGAACAAAGTTTATATGTTCCCCGGAGCTACGTTATTGCAGAAGTATAAAGCGTCTTGATCGACTCTTGTTGCAAATATGAATGCCTCACGGACGTAACAGTCGAACCTATATCTATGATATATTTGGCTTCATAGTTTGGAAACAGAGTGTCTCTTCACAGCACGCGTTTAGCAGCGTTATTACTAGCTATCCCATTTTATTTGATGCCATAAATTTTAACAATTGCAGATCTATCGTAGATGAGTAGTTTGTTTACTAAATGCCAAATAAATATTTTCAAAGACCTTTTCGAGAACTTTGCACAGGCAGCTTGTTGAAGTGGATAACACAGCCTCTCTGACCAGCTCAGTATGGTCGCTTTACGTGCGTGTATTTCGCATTTGCGATTGCCAGTAAAACGTGACGACCGTGCTCTGGCTTTCTTGAGTCTAATTGACAGTCACCAGGGACGACAAACATGTTGACAATGCTAAATGGAGGTAAGAATGTCCTCATAAGCTTTGGATACGACACTTAAAATGTTGATTTCCATCTTATACACAGAGATCTCGTGCTGTCGTTCTAGAATCGAAATGATGGCTGTAATTAACCTTAGTTTCATCCAGTAAAATACGTGCTGATTAGGAAAACGAACGGTTTGACTGCGACACTAGAATTACGGTTTGATGGGCGTCCTTGTTCGTGCATTTTCTCAGATCGTTGTGTGGGAACCTGCAGGAAGTATTATCATTATCATTCTGTCAATTACAACAGCCGCTAGAAGGTGTTTCAGTTAAATTGCATCCGTATTGAAGTTGTGTGCTGCTTTACACCATGATAATATTGCTGGACACTTTCGAGATGGCATGAGTCGACAGGTTCCTGAAAATCGGCTGATTTTATATTTTCATATTGTGCAGTTCGCTACCTAGAGCAACGAAATCATTTAATTGTGTGGCATTACACTTGTTTTAGTGTACCGTGTTTCGTAGTATGTCCTGCTGTTTATTTTATTTGTTCATGTTTGCCGCGTTATTGACAAGGAGCATCTGCGAGCAATTATTTTTAACTATAAATTTTATTTCAATCGATGCTCTTATGAGCTGTTTAATGGGCATACCGGTTCAGACTGACTATTCGTTATCAATAGTGGATAAACAACTGATGTGAGCACAGACAGAAATAAATTTTATAGTTATAGTTTTTATAGTTGAGCTGCGCTCCGGCTTGGGTTTGTGCCGTTGACAGGTTGGCGTCATGTATTCGGACTGTGACCTCACGTTTTCTTAGTACGTTCACTGGCGCCACTACGTTTGCTCGCTTTGTCTGTCCGTGAGTGGCAGCAGCGGCTTTTATCGATAGCGAGTACTGTGGTACTATCTTTGGAGCGACCTCTAGTATTTCCGGGTCGTCGTGTGTCGGAGTTGTTCAGTTGGGTCGGAGCAGCAGTGAGGTCCGACAGCGCCAGCACTCGCCGATAGAGCTGGCGATATACGCACTGCCCGATGGCAGGATATGATTGCGAGAGTGCACGACCACATCGAGGTCCGGATTCAGCGAGTTTACGTTGAATGGATCGTTTTATTCGAGTAGTGCAACTTTCACTTGTGTGTGTGACCGTCCATCGAAGTGACCTCATGCCATCAAGTTTTCAGTTGGCGATTTTATACTCCGACGTTTCTTGCCTGACTTGATTGGTCGTTCGGTCGGTCGTCTCAGTGGACGACGTGTATCTGGTCTTTCGACCGTTTCTGTGCTCTTAGCGTTCATGTCTACGTGCAATTTGTCTTGTTGCTGTTCAGTGACTGTTTTTGCATTGTTTGAGTTGTTTGTCGATTTGTCTTTTGCGGTTCCATTGCATCTAGTCAGATTTCGGATTAGCAGTTTGGTCTTAACCCTGTCTGCGAACTAGGATTTGGTGGAGCCAACTTCTGTAATTAAATGCTTGTCATTTGACGATGCTAACTGTTATTCTATCGTGGATTTGGTTATCGCATATTAGGTGGATTTTGTGAGTGTGTTGGTCGACGTTTAAGCCGTCCCTATTTCGAGTTGCCATCCCGTTAAGTGAGCATAACTCTTAGCTGCCTGTCTCACCACTTACGCAGCTGTAGGGACTTTTCTCGGGTCGATCCTTGGAACACCTTCTGTGGATCACACCCTTCTTATTTGGTCTGATTGTGTCAATTGCTTAAAAATAATATTTTGTTTTAATTATTCCTATTACTTGTGGCCTTCAGCCGACAAATAATTCGAATTCTTCTTAATGAGGCCTTCGGTCGTCAGTGTAGCATGTGTTACAGTCAATTTTTTTTAATAATGATTTTTTAAAAATTGTTTTCTTAAATAAAGTGTATGTGTTTACCATGCAACCAACGGTAACTGATTAGGTCCCTTTCATACCTTTTTCTGCTTTCCGTAAGTCCCACGTTTCAATAGTACTCAGGGCTCACAAGTTTTCTTTCGTTTTGTGTAGATGGCGAGATTGGCGAAATTATGATTATACCCGGATCAGAATAACAAAGTGATTGACGTGTAGGTATTCACAGGGCTGCTACCACAGCAAGAGCCAACCAGAGAACGCGCTTGGCCGCGCCTCCTGGTCCATTCACCGTTTTCAAATCTCTCTGCTGCTGCAGGTCGCAGCTACGGTAGCCAGATGTAGACGATGCCCGCAGACGTTTCGGTGAACAGTTGTAGTCCGTTCCGTTGTGCGCTTTGTTTCTCTGAGCAGCGAGTTTCTTTTGCGCCACAGAATGTCTGAAGCTTGTAGTGGAAGGATGCAAAAAAGTTTGGCTTCTAAACGGAAAGTTGAGCGATCTGCTCACGTTTTGCGTGGTCAGACACGTGAGTTTGTGTGCTGGGAGCGAGAACATTTCGAGAAAGAGGGAAACAATGGTACAACTCTATTGTCTCTAAGGCCAGTATTACACTATCATATTTCTTTGGCAAAGAAATATGATCAAATATTCGTCAAATTTCTTTGACAAAGATGTTTGACGTGGTGCTAAGAAGGGGATTTACATTGCTGTCATATTTTCCTCACATTTCAAGATGGTAGACAACAGCTTGTTATAATGCACTGCAGTTGCTGGTACCACAATTGTATTGAGTGAGTATTTGGAAGAAAAGCGGCGGAAACAAAGGAAACATACTCGGATGAAGCCATAGGTATTACGTCGAGATAATAAACGCATTCAGCAAACTTTATCACGAGAGCTGCTAGTGGAGGAAGTCAAGTCTTAATATATAAATTACTTAAATGGATTAGAGAGTATTTCAGTATATGCTCAATAAACTGGCCTCTAATATTACAAAACATAAGTCTCTCTTGAGAAATGCTGTATGTGCAGATGGCAGGCAAACTGTGACAGTGCGATTTCTAGATATAGGAGAGAGCTACCGTCCTCGACTTTACAACACAGCACTCGAATATCACTTAGCACATTAACCAAAATAATCCAGACACGCGTGAAGCGGTTTATAAAAACACTGAAGGAGGAATATGGGAAGATAAATAGATGTTTAGTACTCTATATGGACAATAAGAACCATTTTTATTTTTGAATAATTTAATTAATGGAATTAGTGTTCCAACAACTACAAAATCAATAAAAAGTACGAAACAGATGAATGGCTTTCTCACTTATGGCATCCAGAGTAAAAAAAAGACAAAGTAGAATGGAAAGCAAAGAAATAACTTTTTTTATTTTAGAGTGTTACCACACCCACTATTCCTGCTTGAATTAATGGCATGCACTTTGTCCCCTGCTCACCCCCCCCCCCCCCCCCCCCCAACCCTAGTCGAAGCAAGTTTATTAAAAAAAAGGAGTCGAAGGAACACAGAGACTTTGAAGCCATGTTTTCAAACACACTACAGAGACGTCGAATAGCTATACCGACGCCAGAGCTCCAAGCAGTTGCATTTCACTTTGCAGTTAACAGAAGACGAACGGCCTTTATGAGCAAATCTATGGGTAGGCCCTAGATTTGATCATATTTATTTGACGACAGGCGAGATTTGACAAAGTTCCCTATTACACCATTGAATTTCTTTGACATAAATATTTGACAGATCAGCTTTGACAAAGAAATATGATAGTGTTATACCGGCCTAACGAAGGTAGTCGAAAGAAGTGCAGATGTCTTGAAGATACACAAAAATATTACCGTCAAAATTTGTACTGAGAAATACTGTGCAGAAGGGGTAGAGCCTGGTCCATCCAAACTGTGGACAGAACCACCTGTAACAAACTTGGACGCTTTTCAACAAGATGCTGTTCGTCACCACATAATGGATATTACGAGAGAAAAGAACATTCTGCTATTAGAAAAACTGTGCGTTACTCTTCGCGAGACAGAGTTTCAGTGACAGCAAAACGTATTTGTTAACGGTTGTCAGAGCCCTCGGTTTTCGGTATAAAAAATGAATGGATGGAAAATTATAATGGAAAGAGGCGACATCGTACCGTGGCATTGTCGATTTTCAAGAACTATCGTTAAAGTGCCGTTTGAAGACATTGTGTGGATCGACGAAACCTGGATAAACGCCGGTCATTCCGTCAGAAAAGACTGGTCAGATGGAAGTTCTGCTGTTTCGGTGGGAAATGGAGCAAGAATTGTTGTCTTGCATGCTGGGACTGCATCTGGTTTCGTACCTGTCTGTCTCTTCCTTTACAGGTCAAAGAAGACAAACGAAAACCACGAGGAGATGAACCACGATAGTTTTCTGGAGTGGTTCAAGGGACAACTATTGGAAAACGAATCGGCCGTCTGTCATAATACCCAATGCCATGCAGTTATTAAAGGTAAAGCTCCAACGATGGCATCGAAAAAAGCCGACATGGTTGAACCGCCACAACGTGAAAATTCAGGACAATTTGTGTGATGCAGAGCCCATGGAAAGAGTAATGAAAAATAAGCCACAATTTCAACAGTAGGTTGTGGACGACCGTGGCCACAGGGTGTTAGGCCTCCACCATACCACAGCCACTAATGCCATCGAAATAATTTCAGGACAAATTGAAAATTACGTGGCAACAAATAACAAAAGCTTCACTGTGGCAGAAATTCAGACTGCTAAAGGAAGCAGTGGCACAAATAACGCCAGAGAAGTGGTGAAATGTATGCCACACAGAGACGGTTGTTAAGGAAACGCGGAAAAGTGAAGTGAGTGTCGAGAGTAATATAGAAATATAATTATATCCTTGGGCAATTCTAGTGGCTCGTCTACAGACCATAGCTCAAAGGCCAAGGAAGAAAGTTTTTCTGAACTAAATGGCATTTATCCTTTGCCTTAATTCCCCTTTATATTTGTTTGTATTTCGTATTTTTGGCTGAATGGTGTGTACTGCAATTGCACAATAAAACTCATCTCATTGTTAAGGAATACATCTCTGCACAAGTATGACACTCTGCATGCACACTAGAGTGACTGATACAGGGTGTCCAGAAAAGGACTCCCTGATTTCAAAATTAAATATCTCGAAAACAAAGATCGATAGAGGAATGCAGTAAACGGTATGTTTATTGTGAAAGCTGTAAGAAGTTTATACAGCAGTTTGAAATAATAGTTACAAAAGCTGCTAACAGATGGCGCTGTAATCGCCATACGTAATGCCTCTTATAAATAGTTATCCGAAGCCCAGAGCGATCAGTTCCACTATTGAAACTTGAAAGGGGGTTAGCGTACCGAAGGAAGAGATTAAAACCATGTACTCCATTGAACAACGCGTTTTTCTGGTGCTAGAGTACCACAGGTTAGAAGAGAGTCCTACGGCAACAAGGCGAAGTTTTCAAGCACGATTTAATGTTCCAAAAGGACCCGATGCGAAAACCATTCGTACGCTCTTCGCAAAATTTCAACGAACAGACAGCGTAACTGATGATCTAGTGGGGCATGTTGCCCGCAAGCAAACCGCAGTTACGCCTGAAAATACAACCACAGTTTCTGGAATTATTCAGCGAAATCCAATGTCATCCGTCCGTAGAATTGCATCTGAGACTGGTTTGGAGCGTTCCAACACGCAGAAAATACTGAGAAAGAGCCTACACATGTTTCCATTCAAAATTCAAACGCACCAGGCCATACCCGTACGAGCCGTGCAACAAAGGGTTGCCTTTGCTAATCAGATGTTCACAATGATTGATAGTGTGCTCCCTGCCGCCGTTGGATAAGCAGCTGAGCAGCAAGTCGTATACTCCTAGCTCACTCATTTGTTACATAGTTTAATTCTTAATTTCTTTGCGTGTTTTTGGTACTTGCATTGTTTAATTCATAAATTTCGGGCGTATTATAGTATTTGAGAGTTGTAGCATCGCGTTATAGTACCTGAATAGTGTAAATTCGCGTAGTCGTTTGTCTACTGTTTTTGTTTTTGAACGGCCAGTGTCGGTTCGTCACAGTCAGTGTGCTCCCTGCCGCCGTTGGATAAGCAGCTGAGCAGCAAGTCGTATACTCCTAGCTCACTCGTTTGTTACATAATTTAATTCTTAATTTCTTTGCGTGTTTTTGGTACTTGCATTGTTTAATTCATAAATTTCGGGCGTATTATAGTATTTGAGAGTTGTAGCATCGCGTTTTAGTACCTGAATAGTGTAAATTCGCGTAGTCGTTTGTCTACTGTTTTTGTTTTGAACGGCCAGTGTCGGTTGGTCACAGTCAGTGTGCTCCCTGCCGCCGTTGGATAAGCAGCTGAGCAGCAAGTCGTATACTCCTAGCTCACTCGTTTGTTACATAGTTTAATTCTTAATTTCTTTGCGTGTTTTTGGTACTTGCATTGTTTAATTCATAAATTTCGGGCGTTTTATAGTATTTGAGAGTGTAGCATCGCGTTTTAGTACCTGAATAGTGTAATTTCGCTTAGTCTCCTTCCGCCCCCGAGCAGTGTCAGCAGTGCGCAAGTAGCAGCATTACTGCATTTACTAGGCAATCTTCTATTTTAATAACCGTTTAAATTTTGTCGATTTGTTTGCGCTCTCTGTAGATTAGTTCAGACGTTTTTTGCAAAACAGTTTTTAGCATGGATAGGGACTGATACTGCTGTGTTCGGATGCAGGCTGAGTTGGCATCCCTTCGCTCCCAGCTTCAGGCAGTGTTGGCTTCGGTCACACAGCTTGAGGCTGTTGGCAATGGGCATCACTGTGGGGGTCCGGATGGGGGTTTGTCGGGGACGGCCAGCTCGTCCCACGCATCCCCTGATCGGACTACGACTGTGGTTGCCCGGGATACTGCCCGCATTGAGGCGGATCCCTCACCTGTGGTAGAGTGGGAGGTCGTTTCAAGGTGTGGCAGGGGGCGAAAGACATTCCGGAGGGCTGAACGGAAAGCCTCTCCAGTTTGTCTGACGAACCGGTTTCAGGCTCTGTCTCAGGCTGATACTGATCTTCGGCCTGACATGGCTGCTTGTCCTGTTCCAGAGGTTGCCCCTCAGTCTGCAAGATCCGGGCAGTTGCAGAGGGTGGGCTTAATGGTAGTTGAGAGCTCCAACGTCAGGCGCGTAATGGGGCCCCTTAGGGAAATGGCAGCAAGAGAGGGGAAGAAAACCAATGTGCACTCCGTGTGCATACCGGGGGGATTCATTCCAGATGTGGAAAGGGTCCTTCCGGATGCCATGAAGGGTACAGGGTGCACCCATCTGCAGGTGGTCGCTCATGTCGGCACCAATGATGTGTGTCGCTATGGATAGGAGGAAATCCTCTTTGGCTTCCGGCGGCTATCTGATTTAGTGAAGACTGCCAGTCTCGCTAGTGGGATGAAAGCAGAGCTCACCATCTGCAGCATCGTCGACAGGACTGACTGCGGACCTTTGGTACAGAGCCGAGTGGAGGGTCTGAATCAGAGGCTGAGACGGTTCTGCGACCGTGTGGGCTGCAGATTCCTCGACTTGCGCCATAGGGTGGTGGGGTTTCGGGTTCCGCTGGATAGGTCAGGAGTCCACTACACGCAACAAGCGGCTACACGGGTAGCAGGGGTTGTGTGGCGTGGGCTGGGCGGTTTTTTAGGTTAGATGGCCTTGGGCAAGTACAGAAAGGGCAACAGCCTCAACGGGTGCGGGGCAAAGTCAGGACATGCGGGGACCAAGCAGCAATCGGTATTGTAATTGTCAACTGTCGAAGCTGCGTTGGTAAAGTACCGGAACTTCAAGCGCTGATAGAAAGCACCGAAGCTGAAATCGTTATAGGTACAGAAAGCTGGCTTAAGCCAGAGATAAATTCTGCCGAAATTTTTACAAAGGTACAGACGGTGTTTAGAAAGGATAGATTGCATGCAACCGGTGGTGGAGTGTTCGTCGCTGTTAGTAGTAGTTTATCCTGTAGTGAAGTAGAAGTGGATAGTTCCTGTGAATTATTATGGGTGGAGGTTACACTAAACAACCGAACTAGGTTAATAATTGGCTCCTTTTACCGACCTCCCGACTCAGCAGCATTAGTGGCAGAACAACTGAGAGAAAATTTGGAATACATTTCACATAAATTTTCTCAGCATGTTATAGTCTTAGGTGGAGATTTCAATTTACCAGATATAGACTGGGACACTCAGATGTTTAGGACGGGTGGTAGGGACAGAGCATCGAGTGACATTATACTGAGTGCACTATCCGAAAATTACCTCGAGCAATTAAACAGAGAACCGACTCGTGGAGATAACATCTTGGACCTACTGATAACAAACAGACCCGAACTTTTCGACTCTGTATGTACAGAACAGGGAATCAGTTATCATAAGGCCGTTGCAGCATCCCTGAATATGGAAGTTAATAGGAATATAAAAAAAGGGAGGAAGGTTTATCTGTTTAGCAAGAGTAATAGAAGGCAGATTTCAGACTACCTAACAGATCAAAACGAAAATTTCTGTTCCGACACTGACAATGTTGAGTGTTTATGGAAAAAGTTCAAGGCAATCGTAAAATGCGTTTTAGACAGGTACGTGCCGAGTAAAACTGTGAGGGACGGGAAAAACCCACCGTGGTACAACAACAAAGTTAGGAAACTACTGCGAAAGCAAAGAGAGCTCCACTCCAAGTTTAAACGCAGCCAAAACCTCTCAGACAAACAGAAGCTAAACAATGTCAAAGTTAGCGTAAGGAGGGCTATGCGTGAAGCGTTCAGTGAATTCGAAAGTAAAATTCTATGTACCGACTTGACAGAAAATCCTAGGAAGTTCTGGTCTTACGTTAAATCAGTAAGTGGCTCGAAACAGCATATCCAGACACTACGGGATGATGATGGCATTGAAACAGAGAATGACACGCGTAAAGCTGAAATACTAAACACCTTTTTCCAAAGCTGTTTCACAGAGGAAGACCGCACTGCAGTTCCTTCTCTAAATCCTAACACAAACGAAAAAATGGCTGACATCGAAATAAGTGCCCAAGGAATAGAAAAGCAACTGGAATCACTCAATAGAGGAAAGTCCACTGGACCTGATGGGATACCAATTCGATTCTACACAGAGTACGCGAAAGAACTTGCCCCCCTTCTAACAGCCGTGTACCGCAAGTCTCTAGAGGAACGGAGGGTTCCAAATGATTGGAAAAGAGCACAGGTAGTCCCAGTCTTCAAGAAGGGTCGTCGAGCAGATGCGCAAAACTATAGACCTATATCTCTGACGTCGATCTCTTGTAGAATTTTAGAACATGTTTTTTGCTAGCGTATCGTGTCATTTCTGGAAACCCAGAATCTACTATGTAGGAATCAACATGGATTCCGGAAACAGCGATCATGTGAGACCCAACTCGCTTTATTTGTTCATGAGACCCAGAAAATATTAGATACAGGCTCCCAGGTAGATGCTATTTTTCTTGACTTCCGGAAGGCGTTCGATACAGTTCCGCACTGTCGCCTGATAAACAAAGTAAGAGCCTACGGAATATCAGACCAGCTGTGTGGCTGGATTGAAGAGTTTTTAGCAAACAGAACACAGCATGTTGTTATCAATGGAGAGACGTCTACAGACGTTAAAGTAACCTCTGGCGTGCCACAGGGGAGTGTTATGGGACCATTGCTTTTCACAATATATATAAATGACCTAGTAGATAGTGTCGGAAGTTCCATGCGGCTTTTCGCGGATGATGCTGTAGTATACAGAGAAGTTGCAGCATTAGAAAATTGTAGCGAAATGCAGGAAGATCTGCAGCGGATAGGCACTTGGTGCAGGGAGTGGCAACTGTCCCTTAACATAGACAAATGTAATGTATTGCGAATACATAGAAAGAAGGATCCTTTATTGTATGATTATATGATAGCGGAACAAACACTGGTAGCAGTTACTTCTGTAAAATATCTGGGAGTATGCGTGCGGAACGATTTGAAGTGGAATGATCATATAAAATTAATTGTTGGTAAGGCGGGTACCAGGTTGAGATTCATTGGGAGAGTGCTTAGAACATGTAGTCCATAAACAAAGGAGGTGGCTTACAAAACACTCGTTCGACCTATACTTGAGTATTGCTCATCAGTGTGGGATCCGTACCAGATCGGTCTGACGGAGGAGATAGAGAAGATCCAAAGAAGAGCGGCGCTTTTCGTCACAGGGTTATTTGGTAACCGTGATAGCGTTACGGAGATGTTTAATAAACTCAAGTGGCAGACTCTGCAAGAGAGGCGCTCTGCATCGCGGTGTAGCTTGCTCGCCAGGTTTCGAGAGGGTGCGTTTCTGGATGAGGTATCGAATATATTGCTTCCCCCTACTTATACCTCCCGAGGAGATCACGATTGTAAAATTAGAGAGATTAGAGCGCGCACGGAGGCTTTCAGACAGTCGTTCTTCCCGCGAACCATACGCGACTGGAACAGGAAAGGGAGGTAATGACAGTGGCACGTAAAGTGCCCTCTGCCACACACCGTTGGGTGGCTTGCGGAGTATCAATGTAGATGTAGATGTAGATAGTGAAGGATTGGTTGTTGGCTGCATCTGGTTTACAGATGAAGCACACTTCAACCTGAATGGATACGTGAATAAGCAGAACTGGAGATTTTGGGGTTCCGAAAAGCCATGTTGGTCTGAAGCGAAACCCCTGCATTCTCCTAAAGTTACTGTGTGGGCTGCAGTATGCAGCAGAGGCATTATTGGCCCTTTTTTCATTCGAGAAACGGTCAGTGGTGCACGTTATGTTGCATTTTTGGAACAATTTGTCGCCACACAGCAAGCGTTAGAGGATCGACCAGGTACTGAATGGTTTATGCAGGATGGAGCCCGACCACATCGGGCCGAACAAGTGTTTCGCTTTCTTGAGGAATACTTCGGGAATCCAGTCATTGCTTCGGAATATCCCAAATTTACTGGTGCAGGCATGAACTGGCCTCCATATTCGCCGGATTTGACTCCCTGCGACTTTTTTTGTGGGGCACAGTGAAAGACATGGTCTACCCGAAGCATCCCGCCACGCTGGACGAGCTTGAATCGGCGATCTCTGTGGCATGTGAATCCATTTCGGTAGAGACACTACGAAATGTGATGGCGAATTTCATTCTTCGTTTGCGCCACCTCTGTAGTGCCAATGGTGAACATTTTGAAAAGATTGTGATGTGATTGTTTGCAAAGATTGTTTTCATACGATTATTTCACTTATGTATGCTGATATGAGCTGTCCAGCGTACAGCGCCATCTGTTAGCAGTTTTTGTAACTATTATTTCAAACTGCTATATAAACTTCTTACAGCTTTCACAATAAACATACCGGTTACTGCATTCCTTAATCGATCTTTGTTTTCGAGATATTTAATTTTGAAATCAGGGAGCCCCTTTCTGGACACCCTGTAAGTACTCATGCAGTTTACATTATTTTAATGTTGTTAGTTATTGTTTTTACATGAACGATTCAGATCCAATTTAACGCCTCTTACCTATCGAATACGACAACTGAACGAGATTCATTCTGATTATTGTGAAAACACTGCTCTTCGTGTTGCTTTTGTTGAGATATACAAATAATAGGAACGCATTTTATACACAGGAGTGCTTTTGGTAAGGCACAAAGATATAAGGCGAACTCAATACCGCTCCTTAAAAGGCGGCGTGACAGGGTAGTCCAGTAAAGAATCGCACAGCTATTGCTGCTACAGCCGTAAAGTGCGCGCACGCTCCGGCAAACCGACAACATCGCCCCCTACGACGCTTAACTGTGCTTTACTGTCACACTTTGTTATTCTTATCCAGGTATGGAAGAACAATTTTGTAGGTAGTGTTATTCTAATCAGCAGACATCGATGAGAATAAATGGTAATTTTTTGCCATATCATGGTGTTTTTCAAGATTGTAAATAATTTCAATGTTACTTTTTTCTGTAGAAAGCTTTATAAGAAGAATTCAAACAGATCTGAAAGAGAGAAATATTTATCGTATATTTCATTCTTCTTCATTTTTAGCTTTATTCTTACACTTTTTGTTCTTATAGTAAACATATTACTTGCTTTATGTATCCAAGTAGGGCTCCTGATTATAAACTGTCCACAACTGATACAAATTTTGGGTACTGTTCCTGTCTGAAGAAAGGAAACTATGGTAGTATTACGACAATTTCATCGAGATAAATTGTCTGAGAGATACAAATACGGTATAGCATGTTAATTAAACGAGCACGTGGAGATGAAACCGCTCGTTTGATCAAGGGTAGACTGGAAGCCGCGTATGTCGAGCCAACCAGTCGAGGTAGGCGGCCACCATGGTGAAGCCGGAGGTGGCGCCCTCGCAGGTGGTGGTGCCCTGTATGAAGCTGGCCACGCCCACCACCGTGAAGTTCCCGTCCGCCTCCTTGCGCTGCATCGAGGTTCCGAAGTCACCCTGCAAAATGACAGCGTACGTATATCCATGCCACCACGCAAAGACGATGTTAAACGTTGTTAACAAAAATATCGAAAATTTTCACATGATACTCTAATAAGCATTCAGACGGACATAGACTAATTTTTTTAAACAACAAAATACACGTATTCTGTTAAAGCTGACTGCAAGAAAGAAAACTCTGTGCTGTGAAAATGTGCGGTTTGGTTTTCTTTAACGCAGTTTTAACTATAATAACAGGGTATTTAAACCACTACAGAAATGTGCGTGTGTGTGTTTCCTTTTCCGACGAAGTCTTTGGTCGAAAGCTGACGTGTAAGTGTCTTCATTGTGGCTGTCTGCAACTTAATACGTCTTCTTCACCGTAAGTAGCAATCTCCTTTTCCTTATACTGCTGATATTCCGACCTGGAGTTTCGATTATTTGACTTTTCCTTATATATAATTTTAAACAAAAATTTTGCACACAACAATGCGCTGCTTTTTTTCCTTCCTCGCAGTAGTTCTTAACATAAATCTGGAAAATTTTTTATGGCTTATGGTCTTATGATTAGAATACTACGACAGAATCTGAATCGTCCGAAACTTTTTAATCCTGCCCGTTCGCAGATTAAAACAATCCGAAATACTGACACTGAAACCGCTATCCTTTCAGATCCAGCAGCTGTAGTTCTCTCTCTCTCTCTCTCTCTCTCTCATACCCCGTGAACCAATGATCCCAACCGATTTACACACACCTTTTCAGAAACTTCAATCCCCAGTGAACGTTTTTTTGCTGTAACAATAAAGATCAGGTTCAGAGCGAGAGGGAGGAGGAAATGGGCAGAGAGGAAGAGGGGGGGGGGGGAATGGACAGAGAGCAGAGGAGGAGGGGGGCTTTGGTTGGTTCGTTGATATGGGGGAGAGGACCAAACAGCGAGGTCATCGGTCCCATCGGTTTGGGAAAGGATGAGGAAGGAATTCGGCCGTGTCCTTTCAAAGGAACCATCCCCGCATTTGCCTGGAGCGATTTAGGAAAATCAAGTACGGGAGAGGAGGAGATGGACGAAGAGAGGGCGGAGGAGGAGACAGACATAGAGAGTAGGGAGAAGGAAATTAGGACATGCATCCAATTGCAATACATACTTATCAATTGCGGAACATGGTCAGGTTCGCTAGTACTCTTATATAAACAAGGACACTGACCGTACAAAGTACATAGCAGCAAGGTTCAATTATGTACCGAGCTTCCGAAGGGACGCATAGTTACAGCGTTCGTAGATCATAATCACGATTGCTCTGCTGTTAGGTTAAATAGATTGCACATCCTTTACGATATTGTGTTTCCACATCTAAGTACACTGATTGAAGCAAAACATCATGAACACAGCACACTGCGAGACTGAATGAATTTGGACACCTGCGCGCTAAGGAATATCTGTAACTGGAACCGATACGAATGGGGAACCACTCAAGTATCGATACGGGCCTCGAATGGGTAAACTACTAGCGTAAGCGACACTGAGAAAGGGCAGATTGTTATGGCCCGGCGTCCGGGATCGGGCATAGCAGAGACGACGAAACTAGTCGGTTGTTCGTGCGCTTATTGTCTACAGAAGGTGGTTGAAGGACGGTGAATCCACGAGCAGACGACAGTCGTGTAGGTCCATGCTTCATCACAGAATGTAGAGTACATTGGCTTGTTCGCTCTGTAAAGAAGGATAGGCAGCGAAATATGGCAGATATGACAACAGGACACAATACAGGTACAGGTACTGCTAGTGTTTTGGAGCACGCCGTTTGGTGCACATCGTCGAGCATAAGGCTCCGCAGCAGATGTCCCCAAGCGTTTCCATGTTGACCCAACGAAATCGTCAATTATGGTTGCAGTCGGCATGGAATGATAGAGAGTAGGAAGTGAGTCAATGAAAAAGTTTTGCCCCGTCGGATGAATTACGTTCCTTGTTGCACCAGGTCGATGGTCGTGTCTGGATACGCCGTCACCCGGGTGAACGACTGCTCGAGACATGCGCTGCGCCACGGCGCACGCTTGTGGGGGTAGTATTATGCTGTGAGTAACATTCAGCTGAGATTACATGGCACGTGTGGAGGAACCGGAAGCGCTGCGTAATACGTGAACATCATTGCGGATACCATGCATCCCGTAATGCCTGATGTATTCCCTGACGGCGATCGTCTACAACTACATCTACATGGTTACTCTGCAATTCACAGTTAAGTGCGTGGCAGAGGATTCATCGAACCACTTTAGAGCTAATTCTCTACGTTTCCACTATCTAACAGCGCGCGGGAAAAACGAGCACTTAAATCTTTCTGAGCGAGCTCTGATTTCTCTTATATTATCATGATGATCATTTCTCGCTATATAGGTGGGAGCCCACAGAATATTTTCGCATTCGGAGGAGGAAGTTGGTGATTGAAATTTCACGAGAAGATTCTAGCGTAACGAGAAACGCCTTGTTTTAACGACTGCCACCCTAATTCACGGATCATGTCCGTTGCACTCTCTCACCTATTTCGCGGTAATACAAAACAAACAGCCCTCCTTTGAACTTTTATTATGTCCTGCATCAGTTCCGTCTGATGTGGATCCCACACCACACAGCAATACTCCAGAAGAGGGCGGACAAGCGTGGTGTACGTAGTCTTTTTAGTCGATCTGTTGCGTTTTCTACCAATAAATCGCAGTCTTTTGTTTGCTTTACCCGCAATATTTTCTATGTGATCGTTTCAATTGAAGTTACTCGTAATTGTAATCTCTAAATATTTAGTTGAATTTACAGACTTTACATTTTTGCGATTTCTCGCGTAACCGAAATTTAGCTGATATCTTTTACTATTCGTGTGAATAATTTCGCACTTTACATTATTTAGAGTCAACTGCCACTTTTTGCACCATATAGATATCTTGTCTAAATCATTTTGCACTTGGTTTTGATCATCTGATGACTTTACAAGACGGAAAATGACAGCATCATCTGCACACAATTTAAGAGGGCTGCTCAGATTGTCTCCTGTGTCGTTTATGTAGATCAGTAACAGAAGAGGGCCTATAACACCTCCTTGGGAAACTCCAGATGTTACTTCTGTTTTACTCTATGACTTTCCGTCGGTTACTACCAACTGCGACCCACGTGACAGGAACTGACCAATCCAGTTGTACAACTGAGACAATAATCCATAGGCATGCAATTTGTTTAGAAGACGCTTGTGAGGAATAGTATCGAAAGCCTTCCGGAAACCTAAAAATACGGAATCAACAGTAGATAGCACTCACTACTCCGTGAGAATAGAGAGCTAGTTGTGTTTCACACGACCGATTTTTCCTGAATCCGTGCTGATTATTAGTCGATAAATCGTTCTCTTCGTGATAATTCATTATGTTCGAACATAGAAGGTTCCAAAACCCTACTGCAAATCGACGTTAGGGACACGGGTCTGTAATTCAGTACATTACTCCTGTTTCCTGTCTTGGGTAGTGGTGTGATTTGTGCAAGTTTCCAGTCTTTAGGTACAGATCTTTCGATGAGCAGGCGGTTGTATATCATTGTTAGACATGGAGCTATTATATCAGCATACTTTGAAAGGAACCCAGCTGGTATGCAGTCTGGACCGGAAGCCTTGTCTTTCTTCACCGAGTATATCTACTTCTAAGTTAGTCATTTGGCAGTTGTTCTAGATTAGAATACTGAAATGTTTATTTCTCTTGGGTTAGTGATTTTTGCAAAACCTTGTTTAGTAACTCTGCTTTAGAGGCACTGTCATCATTGACTATTGTTATCGCGCAGTGAAGGTTTGATTGCGTCTTGCCGCTAATGTACTTTGCATACGACCAGAATCTCTTTGGGTTTTCTGCCAGATTTCGAGACAGAGCTTCGGTGTGGAAGCTATTAAAAGCATCCTGCATTGGAGTTCGCGCTAAATTTCGAGTTTCTGTGAAATTTCGCCAATCTTGTGAATTTTGTATTCTTTTAAATTTGGAATGCTTTTTTCGTTGCTTCTGCAAGAGTGTTCACACCCGTTTAGTGTACCAAGGGGGATCAGCACCATCGTTTATTAATTTATCTCTCAATTGGCATCGATATAATTTCTTTGAATTCAAACCACCTCTGGTCTGTGTTACATAGTCGGATCGGAAGATCATATCTCCAGTAGGATGACAGACAGCGAAATAATGCCAGAATCGTGCTGTAGTGGTTTGAAAAGCTTGAGAGTGAACTCATATTGACGTCTTGTCCACCAATTTCGCCAGTAATGCATTCGATGTAATAGATCGTAGACGCATTAATGCGTCAGTTCCGCGCCCACAAACCACAGGCCTATAATTTACGGGAACTGCGTGACATATGGGTAAAAAAACAAATGCGTGTGAAATCTTATGGGACTTAACTGCTATGGTCATCAGTCCCTGATCGTGCGGTAGCGTTCTCGCTTCCCACGCCCGGGTTCCCGGGTTCGATTCCCGGCGGGGTCAGGGATTTTCTCTGTCTCGTGATGACTGGGTGTTGTGTGGCGTCCTTAGGTTAGTTAGGTTTAAGTAGTTCTAAGGTCTAGGGGACTGATGACAATAGATGTTAAGTCCCATAGTGCTCAGAGCCATTTGAACCATCATCAGTCCCTAAGCTTACACACTACTTAACATAAATTATTCTAAGGACAAACACACACACACCCATGCCCGAGGGAGGACTCGAACGTCCGCCCGGACCAGCCGCACAGTCCATGGCTGCGTCGCCTTAGACCGCTCGGCTAATCCCGCGCGGCGACGTATGGGTAGACATTTGACACCACGTATCTCTGGAAACATACCAAGGACTCGCCGAATCAACGCCACGCAGGATCGCTTCTGTATTGAGTGATAATGGTGAGCGAACACGCTATTAAGCAGTTATTGTTACGCTCCTAAGTATATCTGTTTTCATAGTCAAAGACATACGTTGAACTAAGAGTATCTTATCAAATAGGTACGGTATTTTATCATTGGTATATACCATCTTTATCATATTCTACTTGGACCAGTGCCTACAGGAAGTGATCTGTGGGGTATGTGTTTTATTTTACCCAAACTTCCCGTTTATGATCAGCAGCCTCTATTTCACGAACACTTCTTCTCTTGCATAAAATCCATTCTGTTAGTTTGGCTGTGAGCTAAGGCGAATTTTCCACTCTCTCAGAGCTTAGAAACGGAGACAATAACAGAGGTCAGGGTTGAAGAACAAGAAGAGAAATCTCTGGTAATCCATGGTGCACGGTGGGGCAGCAGCTAGATACGAAGTAGTTTGATAATGCAAATTGAAACTACAGCTGTATTGTAATTCAAACGCCATTTATTCAAAACATGCTACCAGTTTCGACACGAAAAAGTGTATGTTCAGGCACAAGCGTAATCTGCGATCAGTGTACGAACCACAATGACAAACACCAAAGGAGTCTTCAGATAGAAACAGTGCAACTTATTTAAGCATGTTACGCCAGCAAGTGCAGCAACGAAGCCGAGTACAGCGGAGACGGCAGTCTGACCATTGGTGGGCTTGTTACTCGTTTGGTTTTGACTCTGCTGCACTCGACTTTGTTGGTTGCACATACTGCGTAACATGCTTATTTGGCTGCACTCTTTCCATTTGAAGACTCCGTTGGTCTTTGTCATTGTGGTTCGTACGTTGACGGTAGATTATCATTGGGGCCTAAAGATGATGCTTTTTTGGGTCGAAACTGGTAGCATGTCTTGAATAATTACGATACAGCTGTTGGTTTCAATTTGCTTTATTCAAGCGCTAAGGAGAGGAATGGCGTTAGAGGACCCCAGTCCTCTCACTTGGCGTACGTGGTTTGGAGCACGTAGACGGAACGATATTTCCCTCCGAGTTTGTAGGTGAATGATTGCATTGGTTGCTGGAAGTTCACGATAGAAACTTCGAGATCTTGCTAGAAAAACTATTACTTAAAACTGGAGAACAAGGACTCCGTACGGTGCGCTTGGACAGTTGTGTTGCGCCCAGAAGCTAGGCCTGTGGTTTGCCGGAATGTGCGCCAAATAAAGCGTCGTCTTGGGGGTGGTGAGGAGCAAACAGTGGGCAGCTGAAGCGGGACGAGTTGCAGTCTGGACGGGTTGGAGATGCTGTTGGTTGGTGGGGACACGCTGACCAGCTGCACCACGAGGTAATGACGGTCAGTCACAATGCAACTGCTTGCTGGCGTACTGTTAGGTCGCAATAAGAGCTTGTTAGTAGTCACAGTTCTGTGTACCAAACTCCTTCCAAATTGCTGAAATCTTTGCCCAGTGTGCCGTAAGCTAAATTCTTTAAACGGCCCTGTTTGAGGCTGATCAGTGTGTTTCGCTCTCTTTTTTCAGTAACTTTAACTAATATTAATTTCTCTCTCCCTCTGCTCTTGTCCCGTGCATATCGGTTAACGAAATTTCAAGATTATCAGCACTGCGAATCTCTGTGAATGAGTAATAAGAACTTTCTCTCTTGTTCTTTGCCCTCAGGAAGGCTTATCTCTGTTGTAACATTTTGCATCACGCACAAGCTTATAAAATCCTTTCCGTTGTTTCCATAGTGGCACCTCACCATTTTGTGTGCTAAATTATTGTACAGCCTTCATTTCGTAAGAGGCAGCAGTATTTAAGAGCATTGTTTGATACGCAGCTCAAATGTCCTTCCTGTAATATCGCCAAAAGTGGAATTCAGTCTTTTACTTCAAGCATCTCAGGTAAATTTCAGATTCGTCAGGCAATAGGCGAAGGAATAAAGGAGGTACAACTAAATGCTGTGTTTGTTTCCATAATGCCGTGCTGTGCTGTTTGCATCAGTTGTGTTAAGTTGAATAAATTGTTTTACTTGTTTTCAGGGCAGAAATTAGTCCTACTTTGATTAACCACAGTGTGGCCATTGCGCTTATGGTGTACGACACCATAATCAGTAGACATGTTAGAAAGAGAGTAGGAATTAGTGATTAACTTTATTACTGTCACATTTTTGCCTATTTTCAACCAAAAATAGGGGTTAAAATCACTGGATTACTATCAGATCACTCCACACTACCAAACTTAAAATCACAGCCGGCACTTTATAATAGCTATAGGTACATTGTGCATAAGGTACATTATCAGCAACGTTAGATCCTATGGTATACCAGCCATTTATGTGAAGGCAGATTAAACATTCTCATGTTGTGTTAAATAACTCCTGATCGCTTGAGAGTTTTTCCAATAGATGTTTAATAAATCTAACTTAGTGTGTTCTGCTAAAAATTAAGAGAAAGTTCACAACACGGTTGATGCTCAATCTCTCTTTGGCCCTATCGTTCCTACCGCAGACAGCCTGACGCGGGTATTGCGCTCCAATAAACTTCGAACATGACACAAAGAACTTTGAGCCTTCATCTAGCTTATTCAGACTACTACCTAAAAAGTATCCGACCCAAAAATCAGGTAAAAATACAATTTAATTTGTTAAGGTGCATCATTTTCCTCTTCAACGTCTCCTGAAGCTCATCGTTTCAACCTTACCTGTGGAATGCTCTTTACGACTTCTTCGGGTAGCGCAACATCAGTTGAAGAAAAAGAAGAGGAAATGGTTACGAAACCTTACAATTCTATATAAAAATTACATCTCTACACCGACACGAATGGTATAAAAAATGGACACTTGTAGATGGTGCTTCCTTTCAAGTATTGTGTCCCGTAGACTGATAATATTACTTGTGGACGGCGTGTCATGTCCAATTGAGAGTGTTCCTCTGCGGAAAGTGGATCGAAAAACTAGTTTTAGTTTACCAGAGGTTTCTCAGTTCACTTGTGTGTCAACCAGAACGGTTGAACCTGTATATTTTCAATAGAAGATCGCTGGGGACAGCAGTAGCTTAGTTCAGAAGAATGCGATGGAGATCAGTGATGTATTTAAAGGAACCGTCCCTTATTAACCCGAAATGGTTCAGGGGTTCCATAGAAGACCTAAGGCTGGATGGTGGACTAGGGTATAAACATAGCGTCTCTGAAATATGGGATGTTATTGCAGCATTTCTCATCTAACACGCATGGCTATCCTGGAAGGTTAAGTTGTATAATGAACAAAATTATTAATATGCGACAAAGGAGGTTTAGTTTGTCCCTGAATGTAATTAAACTGTACCACGAGTCTCTATGAAATGCAGTTATGGGCTGCGGTGTCATTGTTTAGGTGTAGTGACAAAAGTACAGCGAGGAATTCTGCTACGATGCTGTGGAATCTTCAGCACCACATCTACTGACGTCCGACCTATTTTAGTGGGCGTATGTCACCTGTACCTACAAATTAGAAAAGAGAAAATTGCTCTGAGAACTGTGGGACTTAACAGCGGAGGTCATCAGTCCCCTAGGACTTAGAACTACTTAAACCTAACTAACCTAAGGACATCACACATCCATGCCCGAGGCAGGATTCGAACCTGCGACCCTAGCGGTCGCGCGGTTCCAGACTGCTGCGCCTAGAACAGCTCGGCCACTCCGGCCGGCCTTAGAAAAGAGATTGCAGTCTATTGGCTGAAGAAAAAAACAGCACGGAAAACTACACGATGTTCTTCGGGAACCAGCAGCAAATTCGTTTGTAATAAAGAATTTAATATTTACAGAATTGCAGCAGATATGGAATTCATCAGACACGGGGAGGAGAACATTTCAGTTCCTTCCCGTTGAAAATGAAAGGATTCAGGTAACACATTTTTAGCCAAGTTGGGAACTGGACTAAGAGCTATATCCTACACGTCAGAACAGAACTGGTAGGAGGGCAAAACCAGCGGTGACTGTGGTGAAATCGAGACTCCAGATTATGTCCTATGAGGATGTCCCCTAGTTGAAGACACCGCAAGGACACCCCTTACGACATAGTTTTGGTAAAAAAGTGCTTTGACACCTTAAATCTTGTAGCTGACGCTGTGTCAGAAAAAAAGTAAGGTCTAACAATAGACAACAGACACCTCAGCAGAGACAATAAAGGCCTAGAGATGAGCGTAGGGAACAAGAACGAAAATGATCGCATGGGCCAGTAACGGAAGAGTGAAGGGAAGTGGCCAGAAGCGCGCCTGAGAAGAAAAATTTGGAAATCTGTGGTGAGGTTCTATGGAACCAAACTGCTGAGGTCATCGGTCTCTAGCCTTACATACTAATTAAACTAACTTACGATAAGGGCAACACATATACCCTTGCCCGAGGGAGGACTCGAATCTCCGACGCGGGGAGCAGCGCGAACTGTGACAAGGCGCCCCGACCGCACGGCTACCCCGCGCGGCGCCTGAGAAGAACGACCAGAATCAGTGAGAGTCAAATGTTGCACTGTGTGTGATGCCTTGCGGTCTGGAGGTAGCAAGATACTGGTGGAGCTGGTTGCAGGGCCGATATAATACGGAAAGTACAGAGACACTGGATACATTCCGGTAATCGTAAACTGCATGTGTGTCCATCTCAGACCACAGGAAAGAGAAATACCGAAGCTATACAAGACAATATACTACGTACTTGCCCTCTGAAGATCAGCAACCCTATCGCTATCACAATTAATAGTATTAGAAGCATTAGTGTTAATAACACAAGTTTTATTAGTAGTAGTTGCTGTAGAAAAATCAAGGTGGTGGTAGCAGCCACAGTGCGACGACGCGCTTTTCTTCTGTCTTCTGTCTTCTGTGATAGTGCACATCAACTATCAGCTGAACTCGATAGTTGATTGTTGGATAGACAACATCACAGTTACAGGTGGTCTGCCTAAACCAGTTACGTTGCCTACTGATGCATCAAATATACGGATGGTGTTAATCCCTTTAGCACCAACTAAAGTCTGAAGACGGTGCACTGAAACACCGAAACTGGTAGCCATACAATAAATGACATCATAATGACGGCTGTAAGTGTCTCATTTTCTTACATAAGTGAGCAGCCGAAGTCCCCCAGTCTCTTATCACAAGGATGGTCGTAAAAAAATTGAATTTAAGGATTTCTGTGAAGATACTCAATTGAATACAAACTTCACTACGTTATCTACTTGACATTTAATGTGCTGAATACATTTGAACACCCACGTGGCTGACTCTTTTTTGTACTAATATTAACCTCTTAATGGCTTTACAGAGGTTGTTTTTGTTTTTATGTAGTTTTCTTTTCTTTTTTTTTTTCCTAAGAGAGATATATTGTAATGACAGATATCATTCGTGAATGTATGTGCTGTGAAGTAGTTGTCAAAATCACCAATTTTTTTTTAAGAGGCCTCTGGAGGACGTAATTCTTATAACACGCTTCTTCATTCTGAAAATACTATCCCTGTGGCTCGAATTTCCATAGAAAATGATTCCATAACTCGTTATTGACGGAAAATATGCAGTATAAACTAGTTTATTCATGTTCAAGTCGCCTGTAGCAGTAACCTGCATAGTGCAACATAGCTGAACCATGCGCATCATTAATTTACTGTGAAACGGTACAGTCGTTTCCGCTCCATAAGCAGCAGGTTTCGCTGCTCGCTCGCAACGTGAAATACAGAGGCGGCTCCGCCGCCAATTTTAATGCACGAGGCGGCCGGCTGCGGGTGCAACAGAACCCATGTGGACGGGTGGAAAGAAATGTGTCGTGTATTACGCATTTCTTGTACGTGAATGTGAATCTGCACATGAACTTTCCTAATCCTCCTCACATCTTTCCATAAGGCGGGGCCAAATCTTAGTTGGGAAGTAGTTCTGCAGTATAGTAGTGCCAACCTTACTCCTGGGTCGGGGATCAGAGGGACAGCACAGGCAGGTAAAAGTCAAAGACGTTCCAGTGTCATAAGATTTGGGGTGGAGAGATTGGTCACGACCAAGTGGTTCGACCATCCCCTCCACCGGGGCCCAGGAAGGCCTCTGGGTGTCCGCCATATTCTGGGAGTGTTACAGAAGACGGGTAAGTGAGCAGACATGCCCTCAGTGCGTCTGTCTCAATGTTCACGCGTGGAAGAGAGGTATTTGGATATTTGCACTAATTATTTTATTTCCAGCTTCGGATTGTGTAAGGAAATGAATTTTCTCGTTTAATTTCGGAAATTTGACCCCCTCTGTTAGTGTATCTGGTCCCCAGTTTGCCCGTTATCCTCATCACACAGTGGATGTCCCATGTAAAATATTGGGAGACTTTGGTGGTATACATTTGGCCAACGTAATTCCGTCTTGCCCATAGAAATGTGCGTGCAAATTAGTATGTAATATACCCGAGCTATAACTTGTAAAATTGTAATATCTGTAAATTGGAACAATTGCTGCAATCGCTATAAAGTCGAGTGATAATGTTTAAAATAAATAGGTAATCAATTGTCATCAATCTTTAACATACCCTAAAAATCACGTAGGAATCAAGTTAAAGGAATTCATTTAAAATAAAAGAGATAGAAGGCAGGGACCCACACATCAGCGTGTGAGCTCTCCAGCCCAGCATCATACAGAAAGGGCACGCTCTCTAGGTAGCGCTCTCAAGCTCCCCTCCCCACTTATCCGTTGCGCAATTTTCATTCAGGGCTTGACGACATCAACTTTCATCTGGCGTCTCTAGGCAAGGAGGTTTGACGGTAATCTTTCAACTGTATTACACTGTTGAAATGCGTTGATGTTACTATGTTGTTGTTGTTGTTGTGGTCTTCAGTCCAGAGACTGGTTTGATGCAGCTCTCCATGCTACTCTATCCTGTGCAAGCTTCTTCATCTCCCAGTACCTACTGCAACCGTTCCCTTCTTCTGGTCAAGTTGTGCCACAAATTTCTCTTCTCTCCAATTCTATTCAACACCTCCTCATTAGTTATGTGATCTACCCATCTAATCTTCAGCGTTCTTCTGTAGCACCACATCTCGAAATCTTTTATTCTCTTCTTGTCTATACTATTTATCGACCACGTTTCACTTCCATACATGGCTACACTTCATACAAATACTTTCAGAAACGACTTCCTGACACTTAAATCTATACTCGATGTTAACAAATTTCTCTTCTTCTGGTTATAAATAGCTTAAGAAGAATCTGTTCTGTATTGTTAATTTGTGTGCACAGATTTTCCACCAAGTCCGTCCTAGCATACAGTTACAGACATGGATGAATGAAAATAAGCTCCATTTTTACTAATCCTTTCACACAAACAGAACACACACTATCTCTAGTAGCCAATTTAAGGTATTAACTCTAACCTGATATTGAAATAACCTCACTTTTCGTCATTTTGTAAAACACACCGTGTTTCGCAGTTTTGAACGCTCGCTTAAAAATTGCACGGATCATCACTTCTCGGCAAGCCACGCGCAATATGTATCCTTCGAAAGGAAGTCTCAAACCTTTCTATATAAAAAGCAAGATCGCCAAATGATCATGAACACTTAATGGTTACTCAAATTTTTCCGGAAAATTGCTACAGCTCAATCTTAACGAAAATGCCTGGAACTCTGTGCTACACGACCTCCTGTCAAAAGAACAGACCACGGATTGCTCTCTACTCCCGCGCGAAATTCTTCTCCCAGTAACAAAGCGCGTGAGAGACCTTTTCTGTGAATGTCCGAGTAACACAGAAGCCAATCAGCTTCATATTTCGATTCACATGACCCGGCGCTCTCTATCTCTTTATACTAATCCCCTTTCCGCTATTAGTTTACGTAAAATTGCTAAGTAATACAGTCCCAAAAAACGAAAAAACAAAAAAAAATTACCTCGTCTTTAATTGTCTGAAGAAGAAATGAACTAAGTTTTACGTTTCTACAATACCGAAAACTTGCTACTTTACAATTATCATTTTCCGCCCGTGTATGTGACTCAAACAGGGGCTGCGCAATCTGGTATGGTGTTGGCATGTATAGGGCGCTCAACAGCGGATTCATCAGCGCCGGTGCACAACTAAAAGAGTGCAAGTGTGGTTGTGAGTTATTAGATGCATGAAACAAAATGCAGATTAGAAAATGAATTCCGCACGCATACTGGGACTCTCACACTGTCACGCAAAACAGCAAGTTGGGAAATCTAACAAAATAATGTGGTATTCTCACGCTGCTCCAGCTGTCTTGTTCTCCGAATATGAGATTCTCGAATTCCGATAGTCTATCTCTTAAAAGCCGATGAAGATATAGGCAACTGCATGTAGATTCAAGGTCTACGATATATGAAACAATCAGTTTTCTGGGCAAGCATTATTAGGCAACGAAATCACCACCAGATAAATTTGAAAACATGTACGCATTCAATATAGAGCGTCATACTTCGAAACTGTTGACTAGTATTAGAAATAAAAACTAAAGTGGTGTTCGATGAACGGTCGTTTAGAATCCGAAATTTGCGACTTCATATTTAGCGAAATAATGATAAGTTTAGAAAAAACGTTGTGGTTTTCGTGACTTTAATGGGTCCTTCGGTAATGAAAAGAGGCGGAAGATATTCATAATTCTAAGGAGAACTGGGGTATAAAGTACAACTTCTACCATAAATATTGTAGTATACTTACATACAAAAAACATACGGGAACAAGGAAAATACAAGAAGAAAATTAGTGAAGACAAATTGGTTTCAAGTCAGATGTAAAAAATGGCTGTATTTAACACACTACTGTTTAACATTTGTGTTCGAGGACTGTGAAACACATCACAAGAGTCGAAATACAACCAACTCCAATGATCGCAAATGATATGCCTTTCCAACTGAATGGAAGGCAATGTGAGATACAAGCACTGGGAAGCTGAGAAGACACCCTAGTTAACACCGAGTTAACTTTAAAGATACACAAAACGAAGGAAACCAAGTAGATAGACAATGATGATAATCAGAAAAGAAAGCAACAATTCTCTAGTCTCAAATATTAACGGAGAATTGAGAAAGATGATCCTAAAACTGTACGCCTGAAGTTCTTAAGTTACGGAAGTGTACTGCGGAAACTGGGAAAACTAAAAGAGAAAATATTTGGGAAAAGCAGATTTCAAATCCACGTCCAGACATCCTGGTTTTCCTTTTTCGATGGTTTTCTAACTCAGTACGGCCTGAATTTATGTTCTTTGGCGTTGACAATTCTCTTTTTCTATGTCATTGTGGTAGGCTGGAAATTGCCTTAGCAGAAGGAAAATTGCTATTATACTTCATTCTTTTCAAAGAGTGACTTCTGAGCCCAGTCAGGACATAATGATTCAGCTATCGACAAACATTACTTTGTGGGAACTGGCTTTGATGAAAACAATTTTCTCTCTCATTGACACGTAAAAATATCTTACATCGGGAACACTGTTAATGAGTTCTTTATTCTTTATTGCAAACAGCATAGTTTTTACATTTTCCATTATTAGTAATAAAATCTGGCAATGAGTTCCAAGATTTTGGGTTCGAATTTCATTTGAAAGTGAAAACAACTCTCTTCTTTTGTTCTCAAAATAAATGGGAGATATTTCTTGTTATCAATGCCATCTTCTAACTGCGTTTGTTCAGCTTCTGGAAAATAACTAGAAATTTTCTGCAATCTTATCCTTGTGTTTCTCACGCGCAATGTACGTTGGTGACAGGAGAATGTTTCGGCAGTCAGCATCAAATACCGGGTCTCTAAATTTGCCCAAACTGAAGTTCTGGGTCCGTTCTTTTACTCTTTTTATATACAGGAGTCACGTGCGCTTTTTTCAGTCGCATGGGACCTTATGGTGGTCGAGAGATTCGCGATAAATGCGAGCTAGGTAACGGGCCAATGCCGTAGAATACTCCTTGTAAAACCCCATCTGGACATGGTGACTTATTTTCTTTCAAATCTTTCAGTTGTTACTCTACGCCAGGGATGCTTATTAGAACATCGTCCATACTGGAGTCTGCCCGATGCTCAAATGATGGTATGTTTTTGCGATTCTCCTGCGAGAACGGTTTCCTGAACGCGAAATTTAAAACTTCGGCTTTCGTTTTGCTGTCTTCAACTGCTACATCTGGTTGGTCAACAAGGAGCTGAATGGAAGCCTTACGCCTGTTCAGCGATTTTACATTGAACCAGAATTTTCTAGGGTTCTCTGTCAGATCTTTTGCTGAGGTACGATGGTGGTAGTTGCTGCACGCTTCACGCATAGATCTTTTCACAGGCGTAGGAATCTCTACTAACTATTGCTTATCGTCATTCTTGTTCTATTTTGAACCGAGAGTCCAAAAGCTTCTTCTTCCTCAGCATCTTCCGAATTTCGTTATTAAACCATGGTGGATCCTTTCCATCCTTTATCCACTTACTCGGCACATAACCCTTCTCACAACGATTTACAATCTGCTTGAACTTGGCCCATAATCTCTCTAACTCCATCTTAATGGAACTAAGTGACGTCAATTCACTCTGAAAGAGAGCTACTAACAACTGATTGTATGCTCTCTCTAGCAGAAACACTTTCTTAGCCTTCTTGACTGATTTATTAACTTTCATAACAGTAGTTACTAAGTTCACATCATGATCGCTAATCCCCGTTTCTGTGCTGTCTTTGTCTATAAGGTCCGGCCTATTTGTAGCTACAAGGTCTAAGGTATTTCCATTGCGTGTGGACTGCCGAGCTAGGCGCTCAAGACAGTTAACAGAAAACGTGCTCAAAAGTATTTCGAACGACTGTCTGTCTGTACCCCAGCCTATACATGGCTGGGGTAGGTTACAGCCGCCTCCAACTGGTGCTGCGTGATCTGGGAATTTACGCGCTATTCATCGCAGACTTTCTTTGAGTAACTTTAGAACTGTCGCAGCGAAATGGGGTGGCCGCTAAACATATCCAGCCATTGACTTGGTTTCACCTACACCTGTTACACGCGACCAGGTAAATTCACTGTCGCACCTCAATAGTGACAATATTTTATCTACTGCAATGAACACTCCTCCTCCTGCTCCTCCTCCTAAGGTCTCTAATCTCTCTATCCGATGTATGTTCTAAGACTCGTTAAATACCAAGGCCGGAATTCGAACCCAGGTCTTCTGCCCACTAGGTAGATGCACTAACCACAACGACACCCCGGCACAGTGCCTTTGCACAACTGCATGGACTAGCCTAGCACATCTCTCTCCTCAATCCAAATTCTAATTCACGCCTCAGATCACTTGATATCTCCCCCCCCCCCCCTAAACTCGAACAGCATTCCAAAGGCTCTCCACTGTATTGGAATATCATCTCAGCATCGAACGAAATGGGGATCCTGCAGGCAGAGGTGCCCCAATCAAATGAATGCGGAGGTACTGTTCCAATACACTGGAGAGCCTCTGCAATGCTGTTCGGGTTTAGGGGGAAAAATCAAGTGGGCTGAGGCATGAAGGGGAGTTTGGACTGAGGAGGGAGGTGTGCTAGAGTAGTCTGTACAGTTGTCTAAACCCACTGTGCCACGGTGGCGTAGAGGTTGGTGCATCTGCCTAGTGAGCAGAAGACACAATTTCGAATCCCAACCTTGGTACAAATTTTCATTCGTCACTTCAGACTGCATACATACATAATAAATATTTGAGACTTAAAAGGTCTCTGAAACCATATAGTTTCATTAAGTATTCAAGAACACGTTTTCATTCAGGATACCTGCTTACCAAAATTGGTTTATCAATACCAGACATGAAAATCTCCTAGAGTAACTCCATTGTTTCCTTATTTTCCAATTTTCTTTCAATTTTTTGTCATGCAAATACATGAAGCTATAGATTTGACAGGACTTGCAAATACGAAATATTTTATACGATAATTTTCTAAAAATTATCAATATATTGCGCTTATAAACAGTTATTATCATAAATAAATTTTTCGCGGAATTATGGAAAAAATATGAGGGACAGATTATGACAGAAAACGCTCAAAACGAAGCAGAGAATGACCCAAATCCAACAACACGCAACAGAATGGTGCAAACATTGCAAGTGAGGAGTTTCACATTGCTCCGGATACACAGATAATCATGCGTAAAAGTTCTGCGATATGTCAATAACGTATCAAACTCAGAATAAACGAGGCGCAACAGTACTGACAGGTTCCTAACGAAAAAGAATAGTTTATGCTCGTCTTTAAAAAAATTCGTGAGGCTCAGAGGTCCCGTCAGATCATAAAAGGTTGCACAGACTTTGACACAGTGGACAATTTCCTGCTGCGTTTTAGTTTAGTCTGAATTTGTGCTTCGTCTTGAAGAACTTAACATCCGATCAACAATCAAAGACCTATCTTTGAAAGTGAAGAGACGAGAAAAATTTGAAACACTGCACCCCCAAAAGTTGCTGAAAATTAAACTGACAACTGAGTGTTTGGAGTAAGGACAGTGGTTCCTTGATGTGATAGATACTGTTTACGAAACTTCCTGGCAGATTAAAACTGTGTTCCGGACCGAGAGTCGAACTCGGGACCTTTGCCTCTCGCGGGCAAGTGTTCTACCATCTGAGCTACCCAATCACGACTCAGGCCCCGTCCTCACAGCTTTACTTCTGCCAGTACCTCGTCTCCTACCTTCCAAACTTTACAGAATCTCTCCTGCGAACCTTGCAGAACTGGCAGTCCTGAAAGAAAGGATATTGCGGAGACATGGCTTGGAAAGCAGGAGACGAGGTACTGGCAGAAGTAAAGCTGTGAGGACGGGGCGTGAGTCGTGCTTGGGTAGCTCAGATGGTAGAACACTTGCCCGCGAAAGGTAAAGGTCCCGAGTTCGAGTCTCGGTCTGGCACAAAGTTTTAGTCTGCCAGGAAGTTTCATATCAGCGGACACTCCGCTGCAGAGTGAAAATCTCATTCTGGAAACATTCCCAAGGCTGTGGCTAAGCCATTTCTCCGCAATATCCTTTCATTCAGGAGTGTTAGTTCTGCAAGGTTCGCAGGAGAGCTTCTGTAAAGTTTGGAAGGTAGGAGACGAGGTACTGGCAGAAGTAAAGCTGTGAGGGCGGGGCCTGAAGTCGTGCCTGGGTAGCTCAGATGGTAGAGAACTTGCCCGCGAGAGGCAAAGGTCCCGAGTTCGAGTCTCGGTCCAGCACACAGTTTTAATGTGCCAGGAAGTTTCATATCAGCGCACACTCCGCTGCTGAGTGAAAATCTCATTCTGGAAACATTCCCAAGGCTGTGGCTAAGCCATGTGTCTGCAATATCCTTTCTTTCAGGAGTGCTAGCTTTGAAAGGTTCGCAGGAGAGCTTCTGTAAAGTTTGGAAGGTAGGAGACGAGGTACTGGCAGAAGTGTACGATGTGCCCTTTACAATGTGAGGCTTTTGAGGTTTATGACTGATGGGAATCTGTACTATAGAATTAGCACCACCAGTAGACAGTGCCCAATTGCTGATGCAGGCAGTTCTACATCCGCTCCTCTGCATGGGATCACAATCGCTATAATTTTCTTAAAAGAATTAAAAAAATAAATTTCCAGCACAGATTTCTTTAAATATTTAAAATAAACTCTTTAACGTTTGGCTAATTCCTTTCGATTAGACATTATCAGGCAGCATAACACCAACAATTAATTACTCTTACAGCATGTATATTTGGGCAGTAACGTTTGATTGGGTACCTATAAGTATTCATCAGAGTCTTGCTTGGAAAAGGCACAAGTATAACACATGTGGAGATCATACGCGGAATGAAAAACACGCAATCCATTTCCGGGTTTTGTCCTTGTGCCAGCATACATAACACATTAAAGTAGACCAAGGTAATTCTTGAACTGAAAACACCCATGACATGATAAATGTAGCAGATTTAACTATGGACACACCGTTTATGACTTGGCTTCTCATGTTGCGGTGACACCACAGTGGTGTCTCTTCCATATCCACATTCTTGAGATATGAAATCATGACTTATTTGGTTTCTGCTGGAAATTACAGTAACTGAAATGAGAGTAGTATCTGACTCGTAGTATTCAATTTTTTCTTATGTTATTTTCTTTAATGTGTAGGTGTGCTATTTGTAATTTCCATAAAGGTGCATCACAGAAATTATTTGGCACGCCATAAGCTTTTCGTTACTTACTGAACAGAGTGCCTCTCCGTAGCGGCCGACACCACAGTACGACCATGCAGGGCTGCAAAGCGTCACGGAATCGAAGTATGCATACCACAGCGTCTGCGAGCCTGCACCACCTGGGAAAACCACGTATCATCTTCACAAATCTTCGAATTTTTAAAAAGGAGTATAGCTATGTATGTTTTGGCTCAATCCGCACTTAAACGACCTCGGAAAGTACTAAGGGGAATGAAGTCACACTTGCAAGTAGCCTAGATGCGGGTGAAATGTTGTGGGTAATTTAAAAATTTCTCACATGTTCACACACACACACACACACACACACACACACACACACAGACACACACACACACAGACACAGACACACACACACACACACACACACACACACACACACACACACACAGGTGGTATAACTTCCCACCTGTCTGATGATGATGATACTGAGGAAGATGACGTGTAATTGTGAAAGAAAACTATAGTAGAGACAAGAGGTAGACTGGCAGCATCATTTTTCACTAAACCGTTAGTTAAAATGTGTGATACCGAATACGGCGTCAGATGGGATCCGACATCAAAAGTGTAGATGGCCGGTGATTGATATTGATGGGAACAATTCCATAATTCACAATGTAAGATGCCCAGGAATGAGAGTATCATGTAATTCATTGTTCTCTTGACTCATGAGAAGTAACTGGTTTAAGAATCATGAAAGATGATTGGTTTTAAGAATCGTGAGAAGAGGCTGTACATGTGGAGGAGACCTGGAGAAACTGGAAGGTTTCCAATTGATTAAACTAAGTGATCAAAAGTATCCGGACACCTGGCTGACAATGACTTAGAAGTTCGTGTCGCCCTCCATCGGTAATCCTGGAATTCAATATGACATTGGCCCACCCTTAGCCTTGATGACAGCTTCCACTCTCGCAGCCATACGTTCCGTCAGGTGCTAAAACATTTCTTGGGGAACGGCAGGCCATTCTTCACGGAGTGCTACACTGAGGAGAGGTATCGATGTCGGTCGGTGAGGCCTCGCACGCAGTCGGCGTTCCAAGACATACCAAAGGTGTTCTATAGGATTCAAGTCAGAACTCTGTGCAGGCCAGTCCATTACAGGGACGTTATTGTCGTGTAACCGCTCCGCCACAGGCCGTGTATTATGAACATGTGATGTGCTGAAAGATGCAGCCGCCATCCCCGAATTGCTCTTAACAGTGGGAAACAGGAAAGTGCTTAAAACATGTAGGCCTGTGTTGTGATAGTGCCACACAAAACAACAAGGGGTGCAAGCCCCCTCAATGACAAACACGACCACACCATAACACTACCACCTCCGAAGTTTACTGTTGGCACTACACACGCTGCCAAATGACAGTCACCAGGCATTCGCCATACCCACACCCTGCCATCGGATCGCCATATTGTGTACCGTGATTCGTCACTCCACACAACGTTTTTCCCACTGTTAAATCGTCCAATGTTTACGCTCCTTACATCAAGAGAGGCGTCGTTTGGCATTATTGGCGTGATCTGTGGCTTATGAGCAGCCTGACCAGGTTGCCTCCAAACACGTCTCCAACGATTATGTGGTTGAAGGCATATGAAGCGCTCGTGGGTGAAGAGAACGTGATACCAGTCCAGAGCGGTATGTTGTTGCGCCCATCTGTACCGCGCTGCACGGTGTCTTGGTTGCAAAGATGGACCTCGCCATGGACGTCGGGAGTGAAGTTGCGCATTATGCAGCCTATTGCGCACAGTTTGAGTCGTAACGGTTGCACGAAACGCATTATTCAACATGGTGGGGTTGCTGTCAGGGTTCCTCCGCGCCATAATCCGTAGGTAGCGGTCATCCACTGCAGTAGTAGCCCTTGGGCGGCCTGAGTGAGGCATGTCATCGACAGTTCCTGTCTCTCTGTATCTCCTCCATGTCCGAACAACATCGCTTTGGTTCACTCCGAGACGCCTGGACACTTCTCTTGTTGAGAGCACTTCCTGGCACACAGTAACAATGCGGACGCGATCGAACCGCGGTGTTGACTGTCTAGGCATGGTTGAACTACAGACAACACGAGCAGTGTACCTCCTCCCTGGTGGAATGACTGGAACTAATCGGCTGTCAGACCCTCTCCGTCTAATAGGCGCTGCTCATGCATGGTTGTTTACATCTTTGGGCGGGTTTAGTAACATCTCTAAACAGTCATAGCCACACCCAGCTCTATCTGGGGTATGGTGTTCACCCTGTCATCTGATCATCATTCAGAATGGTGAGTGCAGCTCAGCAGCCTTCTTAACTTAAAAGGCATGGTACCAGTCATTTTGTCAGTTTTTGTTTGGATTTGAGCAAGGCAGAGCTTTCGTTGTAGCCGGCCGGAGTGGCCGAGCGGTTCTAGGCGCTACAGTCTGGAACCGCGTGACCGCTACGATCGCAGGTTCGATGTGTGTGATGTCCTTAGGTTAGTTAGGTTTAAGTAGTTCTAAGTTCTAGGGGCCTGATGGCCACAGCAGTTAAGTCCCATAGTTCTCAGAGCCATTTGAACCACTTTTTTGTTCGTTGTAAACAATATCACAGTACGGATCACTGCTTCAGGTGGTATACTAATGATCACACACCATCAATTAAGACCACACTTTGTATGATCAGTTGTTTTTTAAGGATTTTAACAACATTATTTTTTAATTGTTGAGCAAAATCATGTGTTCAGAGTAATGGTAGTTACCATGACTGAAAAGTAATGTGAAAAGTAAGTGAAGTAGAGTTGTGAAAGAAAACCATAGCATAGGTAAGAATTAGGCTGTCAGCATCATTATTCAGTAAACCAACAGTTAAAATGTGCTATATTGAATACAGCAGCAGATTGGATCAGGCATCAAAAGTGTGGATGACTGTTGATACATATTGATGGGGACGATTCCATAATTCACAATGTAAGATACCCGGGAATGAGTGTATCATGTAATATATGTAATATATTGTTTAAAATTAAACCCGGCAAAAAGAGTTACACGAGTTCTGTAAACCGACCATCATATCCCCATCCAATGGGATCCAGGGGATAATGGCAGTCATCCTGTAAATTGATCACTACTCTCACATAAAACAGTATTACGAAGGTTAGACAATGTATTAGAAGACATAAAAAAGCAAAATGGACTACAAAGGGTTTGAAAAAAGCAAAACAAGCTGTTGGCGAAGGTTTATCAGTTAGAAAGGCTGCTGAAAATTTCTTCTAGGACACTATAAACCAGATTAAAGAGTGGAAGGGAATTAGACCAAAGCTTAGGAAGGAAATTTGACTGTCCTCCTGCACACGAATTAGCTCTTACTGGTCATGCTAAAACACCTGAAGCTATAATGTGTTTGAATATGCGATTCAAGAAGCATGCACTTCAATTTCTCGTCGAATCCATTTCTCAACCGCTACAGAAATTGATTTAAGGACGGCAGAAAGAAGAAGAAAGGCCAAGATGAAGATGTTAAGATCAAAGAAAACCAGATATTTATGACAGATGGCAGAGACCTTGGATGATGATGGTGATAATATTGAGGAAAGTGAAGTAGAGTTGTGAAAGAAAACCATAGCATAGGTAAGAATTAGGCTGTCAGCATCATTATTCAGTAAACCAACAGTTAAAATGTGCTATATTGAATACAGCAGCAGATTGGATCAGGCATCAAAAGTGTGGATGACTGTTGATACATATTGATGGGGACGATTCCATAATTCACAATGTAAGATACCCGGGAATGAGTGTATCATGTAATATATGTAATATATTGTTTAAAATTAAACCCGGCAAAAAGAGTTACACGAGTTCTTCAAAATTATGTTAAAACTTTTAGAGGTAACAATCCCCACAAGCAAAACTATCTCTCCTCCGACCAGTAAGTTCCAACAAAGCTGTAAATACTGTATGTGAGAGTTGCAGTAGTTGAAAGTGACCTCTATTTGTTGAGAGATGATGACATACGTATTGGCTTGGTAATATATTGGCATGGAGAGAAATAAAATGAACTTGACGTTCTCAGTTGAAAGATGCTGTCCATTGAAGCATCAACATATAACCAGAATGACCAGAATGAATTAGTAGACTGATTAGTTTCCTGGCTAGCTTAGAAAGTGGTAAGCAATAATTGGCAAGGTAATGAAACTACATCTATTGAAGAGGAACTTCAGGAATCACTGAATATTGCTTGAAGTTTACTGTAGCTGTGTATGAAAAAAATTTGTCAGTTGAATGACATATACAGATGTTGTGTTTCACGGAATACGAAAGTTTTGGAAACAGTTCACAGAATTATTGTGTAGGATTTAGCTTATCAAACAGCACATTTCGCATCTTGGGAACATATGGTGAGACATCATATTCTATTTCAATAGAAAAATTTACATACAGGCAGAATTATAGAGCCAATATTACAAGCTGGTCATCACTGTTCAGAAACCATTGATTAAAAGTAAGGCTGGACACTTCAGAGAAAGTTTAAGAAATGTTAACTGGGGAGATGTATATAATGAACCAAATGCCAGTGATAAATGCAACATATTAAGTGATAAATTTAGATCCCGTTTTGAGCACTGTTGCCCCAAAGAAATTACTAAATGTAGCACCAAACAGTTTTCAAAGAAACCTTGGACCACTACATGTATTGAAGTGTCTCCAGAAAGGAAAAGAAAATTGTATGAGGCAGCAAGAATTAGAAAAGACCCTAAAGAAATTTTACACTATAAAAATTATTGTAATATACTGAGAAAAGTAGTCAGAAAATCAAAAAAAATTAACAATTCGGGCAATAAAATCAAGTCACTATGGAATGTTGTAAAAAGAGAGACAGGAAAAGTAATCACTGGGGTAGATAGTATTACTATTATAGAGAATGAGACGATCTTAACGAAGAATACACAAGTAGCTAATGTATTTAACAATCATTTCTTAAGTGTAGGTGAAAAAAGAAAAAGCCGTGCAGTACATGGCAGAGTCAGTTTTGAGAAATCCTAGTCAGATTAATTTTCATCTAACAACCTCTTGTGAAATAAGGAAAATCATTAAATCTTTGAAAAATAAATTTCCTATTGGAGTAGATGACATCTCTAACAAGATATGAAAACAAGGTGGAGCAGTTGCAGCCGATGTTCTGAGTCACATCTGTAATGCATCACTAACGCAACGTATTTTCCCAGAGAGGTTAAAATATGCCATTGTCAAGACTATCTACAAAAAAGGGGACACCATAGATGTCAATAATTACTGGCCAACATCATTGCTCACAGAATTTTCATATATTGTCGAGAAAGTAATGTACTCAAGAGTGCTTAGCGATCTCAGCAGTAATGGGATACTTAATGAATCACTGTTTGGATTTCAAAAATGCTGTTCCACTGAGACAGCAATATACAGTTTCACTGCCCACATAATAGAGTCTTTAAATAGTAAAATGTCACCAATAGGAATTTTCTGTGACTTATCCAAAGTGTTTGATTGTGTGAACCATGACATTATGTACAGATATAACAATTCTGTGGTATAAATGGTAGGCATATGAGTGGTTTAAGTCATATCTACAGAATAGGAAGCAAAAAGTTTCTTTATATGGTTTAAGTGATTTAAGGAAGTTTCCCATTTCATCTAATTGAGGTAAAGTTATATTAGGTATTCCACAGGATTTGACCATGGGTCCCCTTCTCTTCTTGATAATCGTGAATGAGGTCCCTTCTTATCTGAAACAAAAAGCCAAACTGACACTTTGCTGATGATATAAGTATCATTATTATTCCAGTGAAAGAAACTCCATTAGAAAATACTACAAATAATGTCTTTGAAAAAGTTGCTTATTGGTTTCCTGCGAATGGGCTTGCTCTGAGCTTTGAAAAAACATGGTGCATCCAATTTTCTTCTGCAGAGAGTGAAGTTCCTTCAATAAGTATAACACATCAATGGAAGTCATAGCCAGGGTAGAGCATATTAAGTTTTTGGGTGTACATATAGATGAGAATCTTCATTCGAAAATTCATATTTTGGATCTCTTAAAGTGACTAGAATGAGCAACTTTTGCAATCAGAATAACTGTTAATTTTGAGGATATATAAATTAGCAAGCTAACATACATTGCATACTTTTAATCTCTGATCTCATATGGAATAATATTTTGAAGTAACTCAACACTTGGACAAAATGTAATCACTGCCCAAAAGAAAGTGGTTAGAATAATGTGTGGGGTTCATAGTCGCACATCTTGTAGGCATCTCTTTAAATGGTTAGGAATTCTTACAACAGCCTCACAATACATTTACTCAATAATGAAATTTGTTCACAACAATGTGGAAAAGTTTAAAAACAACAGTGACATTCATGATTATAATACCAGAAGAAAGAAAGACTTACACTATCCTCTACTTAACCTATCTTTGGCTCAGAAAGGGATAAAAGATGCTGCTGTAAAACTTTCGATAAATTACCAGATGAAACAAAATGTCTGACAGATGGCAGTAACAGTTACAAAAATAAATTTACATTATATCTCCATGACAACTCCTTTTATACCATAGATGAATTTCTGAATAGGAATAAATAAATGTATAGGTATAATATATGTATTTTGTGTCATTTAAGGGCAAGGTAACAAAATTTTGAATCTTAAAAAAAAGCCTTCATTCATGTGTGCATTTCTTATGCACTTGAACATTCCACATCATAATGGTTACTGGGAGGTTAAGAGTTGAGTGATAATTGTAAAATTTGGATAAAATTGAAAAGATTTCTGAAACACGTTTATGGAATTTGCGTTGCTGCTTGGAGGAAAAAACAGTTTCACATATGTACGGTCCGCAGCCCGTGGTCGTGTGGTAGCATTATCGTTTCCCGCGCCCGGGTTCCCAGGTTCGATTCCCGGCGGGGTCAGGGATTTTCTCTGCCTCGTGATGACTGGGTGTTGTGTGATGTCCTTAGGTTAGTTAGGTTTAAGTAGTTCTAAGTTCTAGGGGACTGATGGCCATAGATGTTAAGTCCCATAGTGCTCAGAGCCATTTGAACCATATGTACGAGTGTATTTAATGTATGGTTCAGTACACCCAGATGAACCATGGAGCTTGTCGACGTGGGGTGGCTTGTGAGCCTCGATGATACAAATAGCTGCACTGTAGCTGTACTGTAGGAGCAACAACAGCAACGAGGGTTGCATGGGGAGAGGACAGACTAACATGGTTCCTGAAGAGATTCATCACTGAATGGATGATTGTCTAGATGATTGACTGATCTGGCAGTGTAACATTAGCTAATATAGTCTTGCTGTGCTGATGGTGCAAATGGCTGAAAGCAAGGGGAAGTAACAGTCATTATTTTGTCTGAGGGCATACATCTCTGCTGCATGGTTTCATACAGCTTCATGATGTTGGCTTTCTCTTGGGTAAAATTTTCCAGAGGTGAAATAGTCCCCCCCCTTATATCCAGATGGGGCCAATTCAGGAGGATGTGGTTTGCTGAACCCTTTAATTGGGTGGGGAGATTAGTGAAATCATAAAGGGAAATGAGTAGGTTGGAATTAGATATTGTGGGAATTAGTGAAGAGTGGTAGCAAGAAGAAAGTGACCTCCAGTTATTTGAATACAGGGCTGCAAACACAAAATCAAATAGAGGCAGTGTAAAAGTAGGTCTGATGATGACTAAGAAAACAGGAATGCATTTAAGCTACTATGAACAGAGTAGCGAAAGCATTATCATAGCCAAGATAGACATGAAGCCAACACCACCTGAGTAATACTTGTTTATATGCCACCTAGCTCCACAAATAATGAAGAGATTGAAGGCTTGTTTAATCAGGTATATAAGAAAGACCTGCCCATCTACAGGGTCTCTTAAACCCTTAACTAAAATTTCACTAAATGAAATAAAAAATTACAACCCTTGTAGAGGAGCAATAAGGTTCTACATACGCCAAGTCATACACAGATACAATATTGTACAGAAGTCCACTGACTACAACAGACAAAGCTATCTTTTGATTTTTTGATTTACAGAAGGCTTTTAATATGTGGCAAACCTGCTCTATAATCGAAGTGTTTCTCCTAATTTAATAAAAACAACTGAAGACATTTATTCTATCAACTAAGTCCAGGCGAAAATTAATTCCAGGTTAACTAGCTGTATACCAGTTCCTGGCAGTATTAGACAATGTGACTCTTTGAGCCAGCTTCTTTTTAATATAGCGATGGATGAGGTGATAAAGAAGGTATTGGCTGGTACTGGTTATATGCTGGGGTATGAAGAAATATGATCATTAGTTTTGTTATGCTGTTGATTGAGGGCATTATAACTCAGGTAGAAGAAATCGAAGCTTTCAGGTGTGTCAGTGGCATTGTAATTCTGTCAGAGGTAGCAAATGACCTGGAAGCAACAAAACAGAGTGGATAGCACCTTGAAAAGAGATTATAAGATGAACATCGACAGAAGTGAAACAAGGGTAATAGAATGTAGTACAATTAAATCTGGCAATGCGGAGGGATTACATTAATAAGAGACACTGAAAGTAGTAAACGAAATTTGCTATCTGTGCAGCAAAGTAACTGAAGACAGACGAAGTAGAGAGGACAGAAACTGAAGACTGTGAATAGTAAGTAGAGGATTTCCATAACAGAGGTATGAATTAACATACAATAAGAGTACAGGTGTTAAGATGTTTTTCTGAAGGTTTCTTTCTGGAGTGTTGACGATAGTTTAGGCAAGAAGAGAGCAGAAACTTTTGAAGTGTCGGTATTACAGAACAATGTTGACATTTTAGATGGGTGGATCGAATAACTAATGAGGAAGTACTGAATCAAACTGGGAAAAAGAAATTTGTATCACAGCTAAATTAAAGGGTCGTTCGATAAACACATCCTGAGGCATCAAGAAATAGCCAAATTGCAGAGGGAGACCTTGGCATGAATACAGTAAGCAGGTTCAAATGGATGTAGGTTGCAGTAGCTGCGCATAAATGAAGAGGCTCGCTCGTGGAAGACTAATGTGTATGGACTAAAGACCACAACAAAATGTGACAGTAGCTACAGTGCCCACAAAATTGTGCGATAGAGTGTACATCCCAAGGTTTACGACATGGTTGGAGTACTTCACAAGTCATAAACCTCTATTGATTAGTAATACCTTAAATGACATAACATATTGAGTTAACTACGAAGAATGAACAATAATTAGTGCCCAAAATCTTCATTTCTAGAACCTTTTATGAATATTACGTATAAAGCAGTACTACTAGATTGCTTTCAACCAGACTTCACACAGAACAATAGACTTCACAAGTATCAGCACTGTGGAGTTTATAACATCCTAGCTTATGTTTTTTCCAGCCCCTGGCGTATTGATTGCTCTGCACAACAAGCATGTTGTCTGAGAACATCATCAGTCCTCCAAGTCAACATGCTTTGCAGGGCAGCCTACATCCCAGAGACAAGAAATGTCTTCCAGTCCCCAACATGTATGTTGCGCTGCATGACAGACATGTTGTGTTGGAGTATTATCAGCCTGCTCTATCGACCTTCATTGCATGGCGACCTGTACATCAAGCACAAGTAAATGATTTTTAGTCCCCTGACATGTAAACTGCCCTGCATGGCAGGCATGTTATCAGAGTAGTATAGCCTGCTTTATTGAACTATATTGTAGGGGCTACATGCACGGATGAGCATAGCTGGAGACAGGTTGGGATGGGTAGGGGAAGGGTGGACAGAGAGAAGGGTTGAGGAAACGGACAAAGAGAAGCGGAAGAGCAGATGAAGAGACAGGGAGAGTAGGGACACGGAGATAAATGGATAGAAGTGTCAGGATGAGGTGGACAGAGAGAGTGAGGAAGTGATGGACGCAGAAAAGGGGAGGAGGAGGTGATTTTAACACATGTGTCAAATGGGTCAAGCTGCAGGGAAAAGGCTAGTGGAAATATACAATTGAAAGTATTGTGTAGTACCTTACTACACATGAAAAGCGTTAACTATGACAACGTATCCAGTGTCTTAAAAAAGGAAGGAAGAGGGTTTAATGTCCCTTCAACAGTGACGTCATAAGAGAAGGAGCAATAGCTCAGATTATGTGAGGCTGGGGAAGGAAATCAGTCGTATTCTTTCAAAGGAAGCATGCCGGCATTTATATTAAGCGATTTAGGAAAGCAGAGAAAATCTAAATATTACTGGTCTTACGTGGACTTGAAACATTATCCTTTCGAGTGCGAGATCAGTGTGTTCCCCACTTCGCCACCTCGCTCCGTCAGATGTGTGAAGAACATCTTTGTTACCACCACACTGAAGGGGACATGCATTTAATACCTTGAAAATATACCGTGGTTCCTAGTGTGTTTTAAGGCTGACCTGTTGTTTGCGATCCCCATCCACAAACGGTGTTTTCTGATCCTTCGAGACTACTATCCACGTCCGAGTAGCGGGGCAGAACGGCTGGCTTGATGTATTCTGCAACAAAATTCAGAAACAAGAGCGACATTTTTGTAAGTTGTATTTGTGTGTACTCTATACCTGATTTCACTCAAAAGTAAATAACAAAACAATATCAGCTGACATTATGTGTCACCTATCTAAGCAGTTGACTGTGCAAATCACAACATTTCGTTATAAAAACTGAGATTTATTGGATTTAACGGTATTGTTAGCAGATGACTTAAGTCATTTTTAAAAAAAGAACGCAGAAATTTGTATATGGTAATCCATTTTCTGTAGAATGAGAATTTTTTTCTGACTTGGTGAAAGTCATTAATGGTATTCTACAAGCTTCAGTACTGTGTCCTCCCTCATTTCTCATATAGAGAGTGTTAATGATCTTCCACTTAATACACATAAAGCAGAATTAGTACCTTTGATATATGACACAAGCATTATAATTAATTCCGACTGACATGGAGCATAAGAGCAAATTGTAAACAATATGTTTCTGCAAACGACATCTTTTACATTTTAAGAAAATGTAGCATATTCAATTCTGCGTGTCAAAGTTATAAATTTAAAGCTCAAACAGGAATTAGTAGCAAGGCAGTTCTAAAACTCCAAGTGTACGTTGCCACGAGAATTTAGATAGGAAAAAACACATTTTAAGGCTTCGTAAAAAATCAGTTTAGCCACATTGGCGCTTCATGTTATCGTAATAAAAAAAGTTACCATATTTTGCTTATTTTCTATCGGTAACGACATATGCAATTGTTTCTAGGGGTAATTTTTCCTCGTAGATAATCAACCATAATTTAGAAGGAATAATGACATTCATAACTAGAATATTGGAAAAGAATAACGCATTCATTAATCTTCATTAGAATTGATGCTAGCTCGGAAAGTGGTCAATAATGCTGCTGCCAAAAGCTTTTATCACTTACCATATGACATTAAACGTCTAATAAAGCTAAATTGGAAAGTAGGCAAGTATTTCCTTGTGGGCAATAGCTGTTTCATATAACAATTTTCATTGGTAAACTTATACCTTATTTTGTCCAAAAATGTTACACAATACATGTGTTGTTAAATCAGAACTTGTTTTCCGTTCTGTGAACTTATATGCAAATGTTTAGCATGCAGTTATCCAATTGCAATTCTGTAAACTGAGTCAGTACTCGTTATTACGATATATCCTACAAAGTAACCTATGGATCAAGTAACTAATTCACATCATGATGCTTGAAGAAACAGAGCCGGCGAAAGAGCGATTTTATTGAGTCTAGCAAGTCATATGTGAATATACAATGAAGGACAAAGACGTAAACGATGGTTGTAATCAAACTGTATTATTTGAATGCGACGACATAAGTTCGCAAATTATATAAAATTCACAAAACATCCGGAACAGAGCAAGCCATGTAAATGTTAAAGATTAGAAAGCGACAGCGTGTAACTGGCTGGGCGCAAGATCTGAACGAGTGTGGTTGGCTACTGTAATAAATATAGTTGTCTACCAGCAATAAACTTTGCACGAGAGATCATGAAGCCTCTTTAACGCTAAAGTATTTTATAGAGTCATAACTGGCAGAATTAGAGACACCTATCTAGTAACGTGTAGTACATTATTCTGCCTTGATGACCTAATGACGGGGTTGACACATTGTAGCAGGAACCCCACGAAACTCCGAAAGCTTAAAGGAGCCGTGCTGATTCCTGATCGCTGAACCATAGTCCACAACACACGGTGACCCGTGCCAGTTGTGTGTAAAGTGGGAGCAAGAAAGTAGATGGCGTCCCAGGCACACTCAATAAAGTGAACGTCTGTGACCTTGGGAGGTGGGAGTGGCGCACAGAAAAATCCCCAAATCACTGTCTCAATCTGGAAATGATGAGGTCTTGGCGAAAGTACAGGACACCTAATAATCTTTTTTTCTGGGTTCATCCGTCTTCTAATTAATTCGATTCAGTCCACTGCGCCTTCTCTCCTATGATAACCTCTTCAGCTCAAAGTAACAACTACTCTCCTCAGTTCCTGTGCTGGTTATTTTCCAATACCTGTCTTCCTCTATACTGTTTCCCTCTGCAAGACCTTCTACTGCCATGGAGATTATTCCCTCATGTCAGAATACAGGTCTTGTCATCCTGTCCTGTCTTCTAGTCATTGTTTTTGCAGTGTTTTCTTTCCTCACCCATCCTTATCTTCTCAGTCAACGTAATTTTAACAGCTTTCTGTAACACATCTCAGACACTCAGTAAAAAACATTCAACAGCCTAGATCGCATAAAACATTTCTTTATTTAAGACAACCGGTTTTGACAGAATTTGCTATCAACTTCTCTTAAAAATCTTTTTATTGTGAAACGTGTTCATTTTACTTTTTTAACACCAAATTATAATATGGATAAAAATCAGCACATTATAAAAGGTTCATCATAACTAAAATATTTAATGTACTGGCTTTTATCCACACAACAATTTGGCATGAGTTTCAACGTAAAATGGACACATTTCACAACAAAAAGATTTTTAAGATATTAAGATGACAGCAAAGTCTGTCAAAACCTGTTTTCTTAAATAAAGAAATATTTTATGTGATCTAGGCTATTCAACCCTTTTTAACAAGTAAAACAGCTTGCTTCTTCAGTATTCTCAAAATGAGAAAATTCAATCAGACACTTAGATCTTCTTCTTTTCTGGTTTTCTCTCATTCCATACAGTGCCGTGCTCCAGACTACACGCAGAAAAGACTGCATTCTTCGCCTTGCTAGTCTGCTTCCTACATCCGCCTTGCTTCATCCATCATACGTTATTTTGATTCTAAGGTAGAGGAATTAACTCACTTCATGATTCCCCGTTCTGATGTTAAGTTCATCGCTAATCCCATTTCTGCTACTCCTGATACCTTCAGTCTTTCTTCGGCCGAAGTGGCCGTGCGGTTAAAGGCGCTGCAGTCTGGAACCGCTAGACCGCTACGGTCGCAGGTTCGAATCCTGCCTCGGGCATGGATGTTTGTGGTGTCCTTATGTTAGTTAGGTTTAACTAGTTCTAAGTTCTAGGGGACTAATGACCTCGGTAGTTGAGTCCAATAGTGCTCAGAGCCATTTTTTCAGTCTTTCTTCAGTTTACCATCAGGAGTGGGTGCTCTTCACTCCATTCACCAGGTCCTGCAATTGTTCCTCACTTTCGCAGAGGACAGTAATGTCATCAAAGAATCCTATCATTGATGTCCTTTCACCGTGAACTTTAGTCTCACAGTCGAACTTTTATTTTATTTCTGGCATTGAAAGGTGGCTACACTGAGTCACAGCGCCAGAGATTGCGCCAAGGAGTATTATTCAGCCGCCTCCACTGGCAGTGCTTATTGAGAAGTAGCAGTAGGCAGTGCTTGTTGAGATGTAGCAGTGGTGAGTCGTTGTTGAGAAGATGTGGTAGTGAGTGCCTGTTCAGATGTTGTAGTATTGTTTTGATGGGCTAGACACCAGATGTTGTTGGATTGGGGATGCTGTAATGATCAGAGCGTGCTTTTCGTCAATATATATGAAGGTAAAAAAAATTCCTTTTTTTTATTATTTCAATGTCTTAAACAATAATGCCTCTTGGTCACAGGTTCAGTCAACAAAGCATCTGGCTCGTGTTCTTGTATTAGACTGTATTTCTGGTTTCTATGTGCAATTATACTATTTCTGTTTATTTTTTTTAATTACTTCAGTATAAATGGTATTTAAAATATCTTGTCGTATTGAGGAAGAACCGTGCCAGATGTGTACGTTGAATCACACTTCCACACACAGAACAGCGACACTTGTGCCTTGTTGTTTCGTAGCTTTCATAGTTGCTGGGGACTTAATTAATTAATTGTGCTAACGGAAGTTTTCTTTCGTTCTTTGTTGTTATTCTATGCAGTCAGATTGCGTACTACACCAGACAGGACCAACCAGTTATGAGACTGCATAACCAGACAGACAGCGACAAAAATTCAAAGTATTTGCATTATATAAAATAATTAAGCCCCCATTCACGTGGCGACCCTGCCAGGATCGTCCCTTGGAATTCTTCTGATTGTAAAAATAGCAGACAGTAGTACTGTTGAAGTAATTTGTAGTTTAGTAATTGTAGTCTATATTGCATGTGTAGATTTGGTAACTGAACATTTATAGTTGTCTTGACATTCTTTTAATGGTATATTGGCAGAATTTAATTTTTGATGTCTTGTATACAGGTCTGACAATTTTGTGCAATTGTGAAGGTTTTAATTGTTCGTTAGGCGTGTTTGTCGGGAAACATTTCATGTGAATGGTATTGTTGGAGATAAAGTCTCATTGTGTATAATTTTCTTATAGTGACGAGTTTTGTATGTTTTGTAAATGATTACGCGATCGATGAAAAGGCAAAAATGATGGATAGTCAGAATAACGAAATTGTTGATATGGCGAACTCGCCAACACAGGATAACAGATTGATGAATAATGAAGTGGAAAACAATTTAATAAGTCGGGAAAATAATCCGGAAACAGTTCAAAATTTTTCACAATCAAAAAATTTTCAGAATACGATATTAACGACAGAAGATTTTGGAATAGTATTGAACAACGATAGCTTTACAGCTATGACGAAAGAAGCTGGTTTTGCGGGAAATGTTAGGGGCGAAAGGAATTTCGAACCAGTCAATGTGGAGCAGTTGATGGGTGCAATATTAAATCTGGGATCACAGTTGGGATCTGAATTAAAAACAGTAGGATCACAAATAGGAACAATTAAAACAGAGATAGGAACAATTAAAACTGATATGGGAACAACGGAAACACGGTTAGGATCTGAATTAAAAACAGTGGCAACACGTTTAGAAACAGAGATGGAAACAATGGAAACACGGTTAGATTCACGAATAGGGACATGTTTCAGAAACATGAAAGATGAATTAAAGAAAGAAATTAGAGAACAAGTACAACCGATTTTGAATGTTCACAATAATAGATTAATTTCAATAGAATCAGACAAAAGGAACAGGATAGAGAACAGGAAGAAAGAGATCGCGTGATAGTACAAAAATTTTCAGAGTTAAATTTACAACGTGCACAAGATGAGGAAGAAATATTTGAAAGAATCAAGGAATCCGTACCAAATGACAGATTAAATAACCTAACACAACAGTATGAACAGTTAACTACTAAATGTGTTAATACTGAAACCCAAGTCGCGACACTTATGGAAGACGTAAATAAACAGAAAGAAAAAATAGATGACTTATCGGAAAGAGTGGAGGAGATTTCAGATAAATTGACAAGTCTTAGTGTAAATGGGGACAGAGATTCAGATGGTATAGCTCCATTGCCATTTGCAGAAACCGAAGAGTACCAGAACATTAATAAACATGTTGAAAATCAAGGAAAATTTAATGAACGCGTTAAAAAGGAATTTGAGGCATTACAAAAGCAAGTCAAACAAATTGAAGGCGAAATCGTAGGAAAAGACAGCAGAAGAAATTTAGAATCACAGACAGCAGAGGGGTTTGAAGAAAATAATTTGTTTCATTTACGGGATGCAACAAGAGAGCGCCAGGTGCGCGAACTTGATAATAATCGACATTCGGACTGGGACAGACGCGGTAGGTCTTTGTCGCCACGAGGAGAAAATTTTGACTATAAACACTTCTTAACTGTTCGGATATTTAAGGTCTTTCGCAATTCTAAGAACGACATACATCCATGTTCATGGTTACATCAATTTATGTACGCACTTCCACCAAATTGGCCACTAAGTCACAAACTGGAATTTATGTGCGGATATTTAGAAAACGAACCGGTGACGCGGATGCGCGCACTTATTAGAGATTGTAATAATTTAAATGATTTTTATCATGCATATCTATCGGCATATTGGTCCGAAAACATGCAAGACAGAGTCAAACACAGTCTTATTATGCAGCGTAATTTTAAACAGTCTGAGTTCCGCACTCCAGCAGAATACTTCGAAGACATGATTCGAAAGAATCAATTCCTGTCCAACCCTTATAGCCCGACTGAATTAATTCGCATTAGTTTAACTAAGCTGCCACAATCGATAAGACAAATTGCTTTAGCCGGAAGATGTAAAGACGACATTGAGACTTTTAAGACGTTGCTACAAGAACTTGAGTATGACAACGACGACGGGACTTCTTGTAATTTTTTCAGTAACAGTAATTACAATAGATTTTCAGAGAAAAGGGATAGTGATCGGAACGGACGTTATATGGGTAATTTTGAGAGTGACAGACGAAACAGACAGGACAATAGATAACAGCCTTATGACAATAACAGACGGTCTAACAGAAATTACACAGACAGTTATAATAACGGAAACTCCTACCGAAATGATCAATCATACAGAAATAGTAATTGGTATCATCAAGACAGAAATTATTCATAGAATAATAGAAATTCTTACTACAGAAATAACCAGGGTAGTAGATACAACAATAATTTCAGAAGTGACAGTCGAAATTACACAAGAAGTGGTTATGCAGGCAGACAGGAAAATAGAAATTTTAATAACAGATACAACCAGGAATTTGCATCCAACAGGCAGGAAGGACCTAATTGGCATCCTCCACGTGACAGAACTTCAGAGAGACAAGTGCAAATCGTAGAAATTGATCCGCAAAATGACGCGAATAATTAGAGTCCTCAGGGGATTCACTACGCTAAGTGAATATGTGCTGTAGCGTGCACAGGGCCCCGAGTTGTAGTGGTGCTATTTCCCTTTTAATTTTCTGCACCGCTGCCTCCTCTTTTACTATTCTTTGTATCTATCAAAACTACTCTTCGACTATCAATCTATCTAGAGAGTCAGTAAACAATAACCGGATATGACTATTTTACCCAAAAGTGATTTCGGAAATTACCGTTTGGACTTACTATATTTTCTGTAGCATTCATTCGTAGTTTAAACGAAATTTTACCTGTTTATCTTCGTGACAATATTACTTCATATGTTGACGATATTCTTATTGCTTACGTTCTTGGAGTGAGCATAACAAAATTTTGGGTTCATTATTACGTATTTTTGCAAGAGTTGGCATTACAGTGAACTTGAAAAAATCTGAATTTGGTCGTTCTCATGTGAAATTTCTTGGTCATATTATTTCTACAGAAGGTATTCTTCCTGATCCAGAGAACCTAGACGCTGTTCGTAATTATGCTGTTCCCACCACAAAACGTGATGTTCGTAATTTCCTTGGTGTCTGTAATTTTCTTAGACGCTTTGTTAGATTGGATAATTTGGCGACTCATCGTTTGTGTGAACTATCTGGAAAGAATTCTAATTGGTGTTGGGATGAGGAAGCTCAATCAGAATTTGAACAACTTCGTGATTCTTTAGTTGCTGCTCCACTTCTTTCACATCCGGATTTATCTAAAGATTTTTGTTTGGCGACGGACTCATCATACAAAGGCCTAGGTGCACACTTATTTCAAGAGATAGAAGAAAACGACGTTGTAGTACAGAAAACTATTGCATTTGGAAGTCGTGTTCTCTCTAAATCAGAAAAGAATTATTCTATTACGGAACTTGAAGCCTTGGCTGTTGTTTGGCTTTCACAAAATTTCGGACATTTTTGTATGGGAGATATACTAAGGTACTAAGGTTTACACCGATCATCGAGCTCTGGAATTTCTTATGTCAACAAAATTAACATATGGAAGATTGTCACGATGGGCGCTGTATCTACAGGAATTTGATTTTAGTATTGTTTACATACAGGGTTCTTCAAATATTATCGCTGATGCTTTATCACGTGCACCTATGGGTTTGAAACAAAGTGCTGAAGAGGACTGCAAAGAAAACAATTATTGTTTGATGTATATTCAAGGTGTTGCGTTTGAGAATTTTATTTCGTCTTCGCTCCAGGACATCGCTAAGGAGCAAAATAAAGATCCAATCTGGAAGGACATTAAGGAGAAGTAGAGGAGAAAGGAAAGCGTAGCGATTAGACAGTATTATTTAGTTCGCAATGATATTCTTTTTAAACGAAAATCGGTCGAAAACTCTGTTTGGTTAGTTTGTATTCCTGATGAGTGGGTTAATAAATTGATTTGGTATACACATTTCAGTTATGCACACTTTGGTCCCAGAAAATGCTTTCATAAATTACGAGAAAATTGTTACTTCAGTAATATGGAAAAACGTATTCGATCTGTTCTTGCCAAATGCAAATTATGTCAAAAGGCTAAGCCGCCAACTATTTCTCACAGAGCACCGTTGTTTCCTATCATTCCAGCGAAATTAAAGGAGATAGCTGCAGTCGATTTGTTCGGTCCAGTGGTTCGTTCTACTAATGGTTTTGCGTACATTTTGGTAGCAGTGGAATTGACATCAAAATATGTGTTTTACACCTTTACGCAAAGCAACGGCTCGATCAGCATCTAATGCTTTCATCAAACATTTTCTTAAAGAAGTGGGTCATGTTGATAAGGTTATATCAGATAATGGATCACAGTTTCGCTCTAAAATTTGGCTTCATACTCTATGGCGTCGTAAGATTAAACCAATTTTCATTTCACTTTTTCACCCTCAATCTAACGCTTCAGAGAGATGGATGAAGGAAATCAATAAATTGTGTCGTCTTTATTGTCATCAGAATCACAGAACTTGGGATCAGTATCTTCATATTTTTCAAAACATTCTGAATGAACTCCCTAATGATTCAGCTTCTTTACCGCCTATATTGATATTAAAAAACAAAGCACTGACAAATCGCATTTCTGAAATCGTTCCTTTTCCGCCTTCACGGAAACTGTGGCATTCTGAAGTTGTCAACCTGGCTCTAAAAATATTGCATCTGTGGTTGCTAGAAGAGAGAAATCAGCTAAACGTCCTGGTCGTTTAAAAACCTTGTCAGTTGGTCAAAAGGTGTTAATTAAGTCTCACCGTTTGTCTCACAAGGGAAAGGGCTTGTCTCGCAATTTTTTCTGCTTTATAACGGTCCATATAGAGTTCGCAAAATTATTCATGATAACACTGTCGAAGTAGAAACTCTTAAATCTCGGCGCTCTAAGGGAATACATCATACGAGGGCAGTTCAGAAAGTAACCTCATATTGGTCACAGTGCGGGTTGTGGGGGGAGTAGCGACGCCATCTGTGCGTTCACGCACTCAACAGGTCAGTCGGCATCAAGCCGTGGTCGAGTGAACGTCGTACCTGCGCTAGTTTAGTTTTTGTGGCAGTTTGAAATGTGTGCTGCAATAGAAAACCCCGCCAAATGTGAAGTGCGTGCTGTCATAAGGTTTTTTACAGCCAAAGGATATTCTGCAGCAGCTATTCATCGTGAGCTTTGTGCCGTGTACGGACCAAGAGTTATGAGTGAAGGAGTTGTCCGTGAATGGGTACGTTTATTTAAAAGTGGACGAGAAAACGTTCATGATGAAGAGAGGAGTGGTAGACCATCATTGGTGACTGACGAACTTGTTCAGACAGTTGATGCAAAAGTTCGTGAAAATCGACGTTTCTCAATGTCGGAGTTGTCTACTGGTTTTCCACAGATTTCTAAGACTCTCTTGTACAAGATAGTGACAGCAAGATTGGGTTACCGTAAGTTCTGTGCACGATGGGTGCCCAAAATTCTTACCGACCACCACAAAACTCAAAGAATGGCCTCTGCATTAGACTTTCTGTCACGTTATGAGGACAAAGGAGAACCATTGTTAAACAGAATCATGACCGGTGACGAAACCTGGATTAAGTACGTGAACCCTGAGACAAAAGAACAATCAAAGATGTGGGCACATTCAAATTCGCCTACCAAACCAAGAAAAGCCTCGCAAGATTTTTCTGCCAGAAAACTGATGGCAACGGTGTTTTGGGATGCCAAAGGGGTGCTGTTGGTTGAATTCATGGAACGTGAATCAAGACGTGTACTGTGAAACAATAAAAAAGTTACGAAGGGCTATACAGAACAAACGCCGTGGTATGCTGACTTCCGGTATCGTTTTTTTGCACGATAACGACCGTCCTCACTCTGCTCACAGAACAACGGCCCTTCTTGAGTCCTTCAAGTGGGACGTTATCAACCATCCACCTTACAGCCCAGACCTGGCGCCAAGTGATTATCACCTCTTCAAGCATTTGAAGAAATGGCTCGGGTCACAGTGGTTTGATGACGACGAAGAGCTCAAAGATGTGGTCACAGGCTGGCTCCAGGCACAAGCAGGTGATTTTTATGCAGAAGTAATTTCAAAGCTTGTGAAGAGATACGATAAGTGCCTCAATCGCTATGGAGACTATGTAGAAAAATAGTGCAAAGATGTAGTTGTAAGATGTATATGTTAAAATATTTTTATTTAACTTGGTGTATTTTTTTAAATCAACCAGAGGTTACTTTCTGAACGGCCCTCGTATATCTAACGTTAAAATTTTTGTGGAATGACATACTTTTGAGAAAGAAACAGTTATACGTAAACACACGGAGAGTACAAGGATACCGCGCCGTATTCCGGCGGCGGCACATACTCAAAGCAACAGTCAAGTCTGCGCGGCGCACAAGGCAGTCGTTGACCGCAAACAATTACTTCCCACGTCACGCGTACCTACAGATGATCGAGCGCTCAGTGCGAATGCACTGACAGCCGTAAACAAATACACAGTCTAATTTCTCCGATTAAATTCAGTATAAAGCTATAGTGACTTGATAAATTATGTTATTAACGTTCAGTATTTTTCAGGATACGGTTGTATAAAATATTTAAGACCTTTAGGTAAATTCTGTGTGTGTCCCACGTTAAGAGGACTTGTTATCGAGATATTTTCAGGAAGAATGTAATTTCGAAGAAGAAACTAATAAACTAAAAAGGTAACTATTAATTGAGTTTATTTTTCAGGTAACATATTTCCACTTGGTACATACTTTAGACGTAAATTGCTGCTCGCGATTACGTGATTCATACTTCGTGTTAACTGATATTGACAATGATTGATTAATGAACAGGGTTGTTACTTGTGTGTATTATGCATCGCTTGGCTGCACTGCTTTTTCACTGATGTCATATTTTTTTATTATGTGCCTGCTGTGCTGATTTATTTAAATTATAATTGTCACCTGATTAATTGTGCTGATATGGTTATGTATGTAGGTTATACTTTGTGATTTATCTGCTTGCGCCTTCATGTTTACTTATTAAGATTGCATATGAACATTTATTTGCTTATGCTGATATGATGCTAATGACCTGTTTATTATGTAAGATACATATTTGCTGCTTTTCGTATGGATTGCATATTTATACATTTCTGTTTGTTGTCGTAACTACTCTTTAATTTGGTATATATAAATGCTGATATACTGTCTGTGAACATAGAGTTTAGGCCACAGTATGGTGTTAATTATAGATTGTTCGCTTGGCAGAGCCTCGTTGTAGGAATTGTGCTGCATCCACACTTGTTGACATTCTGTTCTCCACTGGTATATTTACACGCTATTGCATGTTTTGCTTACGCTCAGTGCCTTATATTTTTAAGATAAGAAAATGAACTACAATAATGCTATGAACGACATTAGTACAAGAAACTTCATTGAAGTCACATGAGCTGGAGGTTTTATGGAAGCTGTATAAATTTATGTTACTAGGAAGGAAGCTAACGACATGACACACCAACACTAGGTTTAGACCATTCTTCGTGAGCAATTGAAATAGTAAGTGACACTTGACACAAGAAATACTCCACATGTTTGCTTCTGTTTTGCCATGATTCTTGAAGTGGTGTACACACTGTAAAAAAATTATTATGATACACACTCCGTACTCGTACTTACTTACTGAAAGTTATTCGAACTAAAGGCTGTTAGAGGTCATGTATGCATTTCTTTTATTTAATGATGGAGAAGGTAACCAAAATGTATTTTATAATTCATAGTGAGTAGAAGATTTGGGTCAGATGGATTACACAGAGGTTGTGTGAGGACATTGTGTCTTCGGATTGTATGGGATAATGAATTGAAGTTTGCACTAGGATTTTATCTGTACTTGTTCGAGGAGACTGACTAGAGGAAAGAGTTGTTATGGAAGTGAAATGATATTGGCGCTAAGGTTTATATGTGTCGACGTATTGAAGAGGTATTATTGAGGTATTGAGATTGTGTGAAGTTGATGATTATTGGAGTTTTGGTGGACAAGAGGTAAGGTAAATGATATTGATGATAAGGTTTATATGTATCGACAAAAGAGGTATTATTGAAGTATTAAGATTATGTGATGATAATGATTATTGGAGTTTTGGTGGATAAGAGGTAAAGTAAGTGAGGAGCATATTTTTTTGTTGGTTTATATGGAACAAGGAGGATGAAGATGGCAGACTAGAACACTCAAGTAGAAGGAAGATTGACTACACACACTTCGTTAAATCAGTAACCAGTACATACTTTTTTTTGGAGAGAGGAAGCATTTGCATATCTTGGCACACTGACAGTTGTTCAGCAAAAGGACATTTTGATTTGGCTTGGCAAACATTGGTCTTGACATGATGACTACGACGTTGACTAACTATTATTGACTGTTATACACTGCTGCCAGTACTACTTGATACACATGTTGAACATCAAATTTTGACAGAATTGCATTTACACAGTTAACACTGTTCAATTACACAGTAGTACTTAATGTGGATGAAAGATGAGTGAGTGTGTTTTGTGTGTTTTCCTTTCCTAATCCCAAATAATTGGTACCGACCTATCTCCTAAATATTATTTTACTTGTTTGTTGTGGCCTGCACTGACACCCATAAATATTATAGGTTTACTGATATTTGTGTATTTGTAATATTCAATATGAAAATTATCTGATAGCAATTGTGTGTTTATTATAATTTGTATGTTTAGTGTAAGAGCATTGATAATAATTTTGTAAAAGCAATTGTGTGTGCATTCAAACTGTTGTTCGTGCTTGCACCTATTCAACATTGCTGGGTGCCACTGGAAATGTTTAATTTCTGCTGATAAACTCTGATGAACTGTCTAATTAGTGATAGTGAATATTATGGACTGTTTCGTACACTTGTTCAACATGAAGGGTGCCACTAGGAGTGTTTAATTTGTGCTAATGAACTTTGATGGTCTAATTAGTGATAGTGAATATTATGGACTGTTACCTGCACCTGCTCAACATTAGTGGGTGCCACTGATGGACTGCTTCTACTGAGATATTGTCAATTGTTGGTCTCTGCACCTATTCAACATTGCTGGGTGCCACTGATGGACTGCTTCTACTGAAATGATGTCACTTGTTGGTGTCTGCACCTGCTCAACATTACTGGGTGCCACTGATGGGACTGCTTCTACTGAAATGGAATATAGTTATAGTCTTAGATGGAGATTTCAATTTACCAGATATAGACTGGGACAATCAGATGTTTAGGACGGGTGGTAGGGACAGAGCATCGAGTGACATTATACTGAGTGCACTATCCGAAAATTACCTCGAGCAATTAAACAGAGAATCGACTTGTGGAGATAACATCTTGGACCTACTGATAACAAACAGACCCGAACTTTTCGACTCTGTATGTAGAGAACAGGGAATCAGTGATCATAAGGCCGTTGCAGCATCCCTGAATATGGAAGTTAGTAGGAATATAAAAAATGGGAGGAAGGTTTATCTGTTTAGCAAGAGTAACAGAAGGCAGATTTCAGACTACAGATCAAAACGAAAATTTCTGTTCCGACACTGACAATGTTGAGTGTTTATGGAAAAAGTTCAAGGCAATCGTAAAATGCGTTTTAGACAGGTACGTGCCGAGTAAAACTGTGAGGGACGGGAAAAACCCACCGCGGTACAACAACAAAGTTAGGAAACTACTGCGAAAGCAAAGAGAGCTTCACTCCAAGTTTAAACGCAGCCAAAACCTCTCGGACAAACAGAAGCTAAACGATGTCAAAGTTAGCGTAAGGAGGGCTATGCGTGAAGCGTTCAGTGAATTCGAAAGTAAAATTCTATATACCGACTTGACAGAAAATCCTAGGAAGTTCTGGTCTTACGTTAAATCAGTAAGTGGCTCGAAACAGCATATCCAGACACTCCGGGATGATGATGGCATTGAAACAGAGGATGACACGCGTAAAGCTGAAATACTAAACACCTTTTTCCAAAGCTGTTTCACAGAGGAAGACCGCACTGCAGTTCCTTCTCTAAATCCTCGCACAAACGAAAAAATGGCTGACATCGAAATAAGTGTCCAAGGAATAGAAAAGCAACTGGAATCACTCAACAGAGGAAAGTCCACTGGACCTGACGGGATACGAATTCGATTCTACACAGAGTACGCGAAAGAACTTGCCCCCCTTCTAACAGCCGTGTACCGCAAGTCTCTAGAGGAACGGAAGGTTCCAAATGATTGGAAAAGAGCACAGGTAGTCCCAGTCTTCAAGAAGGGTCGTCGAGCAAATTCGCAAAACTATAGACCTATATCTCTGACGTCGATCTGTTGTAGAATTTTAGAACATGTTTTTTGCTCGAGTATCATGTCGTTTTTGGAAACCCAGAATCTACTATGTAGGAATCAACATGGATTCCGGAAACAGTGATCGTGTGAGACCCAACTCGCTTTATTTGTTCATGAGACCCAGAAAATATTAGATACAGGCTCCCAGGTAGATGCTATTTTTCTTGACTTCCGGAAGGCGTTCGATACAGTTCTGCACTGTCGCCTGATAAACAAAGTAAGAGCCTACGGAATATCAGACCAGCTGTGTGGCTAGATTGAAGAGTTTTTAGCAAACAGAACACAGCATGTTGTTATCAACGGAGAGACGTCTACAGACGTTAAAGTAACCTCTGGCGTGCCACAGGGGAGTGTTATGGGACCATTGCTTTTCACAATATATATAAATGACGTAGTAGATAGTGTCGGAAGTTCCATGCGGCTTTTCGCGGATGATGCTGTAGTATACAGAGAAGTTGCAGCATTAGAAAATTGTAGCGAAATGCAGGAAGATCTGCAACAGATAGGCACTTGGTGCAGGGAGTGGCAACTGTCCCTTAACATAGACAAATGTAATGTATTGCGAATACATAGAAAGAAAGATCCTTTATTGTATGATTATATGATAGCGGAACAAACACTGGTAGCAGTTACTTCTGTAAAATATCTGGGAGTATGCGTACGGAACGATTTGAAGTGGAATGATCATATAAAATTAATTGTTGGTAAGGCGGGTACCAGGTTGAGATTCATTGGGAGAGTGCTTAGAAAATGTAGTCCATCAACAAAGCAGGTGGCTTACAAAACACTCGTTCGACCTATACTTGAGTATTGCTCATCAGTGTGGGATCCGTACCAGATCGGTTTGACGGAGGAGATAGAGAAGATCCAAAGAAGAGCGGCGCGTTTCGTCACAGGGTTATTTGGTAACCGTGATAGCGTTACGGAGATGTTTAATAAACTCAAGTGGCAGACTCTGCAAGAGAGGCGCTCTGCATCGCGGTGTAGATTGCTCGCCAGGTTTCGAGAGGGTGCGTTTCTGGATAAGGTATCGAATATATTGCTTCCCCCTACTTATACCTCCCGAGGAGATCACGAATGTAAAATTAGAGAGATTAGCATGGAGGCTTTCAGACAGTCGTTCTTCCCGCGAACCATACGCGACTGGAACAGGAAAGGGAGGTAATGACAGTGACATGTAAAGTGCCCTCCGCCACACACCGTTGGGTGGCTTGCGGAGTATAAATGTAGATGTAGATGTAAATGCCACTTGTTGGTGTCTGCACATGCTCAACATTGCTGGGTGCCACTGATGGAACTGCTTCTACTGAAATGTCACTTGTTGGTCTCTGCACCTGTTCAACATTGCTGGGTGCCACTGATGGAACTGCTTCTACTGAAATGTCACTTGTTGGTGTCTGCACCTGCTCAACATTACTGGGTGCCACTGATGGACTGCTTCTACTGAAATGATGTCACTTGTTGGTGTCTGCACCTGTTCAACATTGCTGGGTGCCACTGATGGAACTGCTTCTACTGAAATGATGTCACTTGTTGGTCTCTGCACCTGTTCAACATTGCTGGATGCCACTGATGGACTGATTCTACTGAAATGATGTCACTTGTTAGTGTCTGCACCTGCTCAACATTGCTAGGTGCCACTAATGGAACTGCTTCTACTGAAATAATGTCACTTGTTGGTGTCTGCACCTGCCCAACATTACTGGGTGCCATTGACTGAATAATACTTATGTAAACTATTATGTAAAATCATATGTATGAAAGCATTTGTATTCCTTACTGTATTTTACGTATTAGGTTATTGAAGGGTCAGTGCAAAGCCAAAATTTATCTAGTTATGTGACATTTACTTATTAATATTATCTTTTATTTTTTTGTCTGTAATTTTTTTTTCTTCTTTGGACGAATTTGGTGGTATTTTCAGCACCAATGCTGGCAAAAATACCATCAAATTCTAGCCCGTGGAGGAGGGGCATATGAAAGGTGGCTACACTGAGTCACAGCGCCAGAGATTGCGCCAAAGAGTATTATTCAGCCGCCTCCACTGGCAGTGCTTATTGAGAAGTAGCAGTAGGCAGTGCTTGTTGAGGTGTAGCAGTGGTGAGTCGTTGTTGAGAAGATGTGGTAGTGAGTGCCTGTTCAGAAGTTGTAGTACTGTTTTGATGGGCTAGACACCAGATGTTGTTGGATTGGGGATGCTGTAATGATCAGAGTGTGCTTTTCGTCAATATATATGAAGGTAAAAAATTCCTTTTTTTTCATTATTTCAATGTATTAAACAATAATGCCTCTTGGTCACAGGTTCAGTCAACAAAGCATCTGGCTCGTGTTCTTGTATTAGACTGTATTTCTGGTTTCTATTTGCAATCACAGTATTTCTGTTTATTTTTTTTAATTACTTCAGTATAAATGGTATTTAAAATATCTTGTCGTATTGAGGAAGAACCGTGCCAGATGTGTACGTTGAATCACACTTCCACACACAGAACAGCGACACTTGTGCCTTGTTGTTTCGTAGCTTTCATAGTTGCTGGGGACTTAATTAATTAATTGTGTTAACGGAAGTTTTCTTTCGTTCTTTGTTGTTATTCTATGCAGTCAGATTGCGTACTATACCAGACAGGGCCAACCGGTTACGAGACTGCGTAACCGGACAGACAGCGACAAAAAATTCAAAGTATTTGCATTATATAAAATAATTAAGCCTCCATGCAACATTGCTTTGTGAACAGCATGAGAGGAAGCCCTCAGCCCTGCCTTCTGGCGCAGTAGTCATACGTACACAATGGGGCAGAAAGTTTCTGTGTCATTTACCGGCTAGTAACGGTGACTGTCATAGCAGGTGCTCCTGTTATTTCCATGTTAACATCTTTCCACATCGGAATATCACTATCACCTCTCTCAACATTTACTAGCTGGCAAGTGGAACGCATCGTAGCATATAGTTATTAACGTGCTAGAACAGTGTATTGGGCGTGCACCGACATTTTTGCACCTGCGAGCATCCAGTGGCTTTGTTTGTGTGCCTGCGGTAACATGGGCACTCTCTGATGTGTGCTGACAAGAGATGCATGTTTGCGCCGTTTGGTTCTGGACGCCATACCGCAGCGATGCTCCTGGATGTTGTGTGCTGACAATAGGTGCACGTTTGCGCAGTTTTGTTCTGGATGCCATACCGCAGCGATGCTCCTGGATGTTTAGCTGTTAACCACTTGAGAATGTTGAAACCTTACCATTAAGTTGAAAAGCTGAACTATTAAATTCGCCTCTGCTATATCTCTGTCTCAGCGGCTATCAATTCAGTTGTTTCTGAGTTTGAGATTACAGTAGCGTGTGTTAATACGCCCATTGTCAGGGTCCAAACTACTCAGGAAACTGTGGTGCGGCCAAAATTGAATGCAAAATGCCTGTGCATTGTCCGTAGCCTTGAATATGACCACGAAGCAGCAGGTGAGCATACTGTGAAGCAAATCGTTCAACAGTGCTACAAGAGAAGATACTGTGAGAATGGAGTGATGTCTTGGAAGCTATAGCTGAAACAGTTAATTGGATATCAAGTATTGAAGTCAGTCTTTGATTGAGAAATGACATGTTCAAGCAATTTTTTCCATAGAATTTGTTATCTGTATCAATTTTAGGTTTAATTTGTAATTTGCAACATTTCTGTATTTGTTTTTGCTTTTTTTACATTTAATGTGGCATTTGTAGCTCATAGTCTACCATACACCAAATAATAACAATAAACCATTTACGTATATGTTACAGTACGCTCATCAGTAAGGGTCAAAGGTTTGTTGATCGACAACACATACTTTCTGCAGTAAGTAACTACCGATGTAAGACGCTGAGCCGAAGGATGTAATCTATTACTACACAGCTGACGATTATTCTTGATACCAAGTGAGACGTAGACTATTAGTGTGACGTTACATGATTTGACAGGAGTGATTTTATCTGTTTTTATTCATCTTGTGTATGTTTCTAAGATTCTTCTATGTGTTTTTCCTGATAATAGTAGCATAAACTCCCGAACGTCTCGGTGAAAAAGAATGTAATTAGTATTATAGGTCTTTGTTGATGAAGCTGTCAAATAACTTTCAAAAAGGCGTTTTATATTGTATTATAGGTAGAAACCAAGCAGTGTTTTGCCGAAATGACAGAACTAAAAGGTAATACGTACGGTTGAAAGGGATCAAGCTGGCCGAGTATATGAGGCCTATATCGTGGACCTTGGTGGTGCTGTCGTATCCAGGGTGAACCTGTATCGTGTAGCAGTCGAAGATAGCTGCGTAGTCGTCAGAGGTGCTCAAGTCCTCCACACCGAGGTACACCCACCACTTCGAGAACCTGCATAATACGTAATCCATGTCAAATATAGAACAATAACTAAACGCAATGCTGGCCTTCCATTACGCATAGGCAACTGACACATGCGTTGCGCCTAGGCGTAATCAAAGTAACAAAACAGTATAAACTACAGAGGAGCCAACCTAAGAGTTAATTTTGACATGTTACGACTTACTGCTGTAATGTGAAACGAGTCAGTTTTACAGTCGTAGTGCACTTTTTCAGCGAAACATAGGGTAAGATGCTGAGCATTTTTATATATATTTTTCTCGCTTGCATACAATGATTTATGCCTAACTGCATTAATTCTCTCTTTCTCCCTCTCTTAATTTCTTTAGTTTTTGCAATTAAGAATGTCCAATTCCCCCCGCTCTCGCCCCCCTTCTCTCTCTTTATCACACACGCTCGCTCTCTCTCTCTGTCGGAGGTAAAGCAGATATGTTTTCAGTTGTCGTTTGAAGTTAATTTTGTCGGCTGTTTAACTCATTACGTCATTGCGTATGTGGTCAGAATACTGGTGCCTGAATATCTCAGTCCTTTCTGTAACGTACTATGACTGACCGATGCATAGCATAAATCATTTCTCTCGTACTATTATATTTGTGAATGGTACTGTTGTTTTCAATCAGTGATGGATTGTTGACAACAAATTGCGTAAGGGAGTAATGTAATGTAATGTTGTTGTCACTATGTACAACTGTTTAAAATGTTCTCTATACCAGGTTCTATAACAGACCCCAAGTATTGTCGCTATTACGCACTTGTGTGCAACAGACAATTTCTCCTCAATGCCAAAACAAGCTAGCAAACGGAAATGGAAAAAGTGAGCCAACGTTCTGACATTTTAATCACATATGTGATCTTATCCGTAACACAGGTCTTCCACAGCTTACACGCTTAAGAAGACATGAAACATGTTATTTCCGGTTCAAGTTCTTATCAATAAAAACACCTAAGCATTTAGAATACTCTGTTCGATTTATTGATTTACTCGATGAGTTATTTCTAACGGTGTGGTCAGTCATTATGCGGTACTAAATTTATTGTGTAGTGTTTTGTCTAAATTCAGTAACAATAAATTTGCTGCGAACCCATTGTTTATTTTCAAGAAAACATTGTTTACGTTTCCAAATATTGAAACTAGTCCATATTTGCATAATCAGTAATTTCTGCTTCTTGGATACGTAATGGAAGAGCACTTACACACAAACAAAGCAAAATAGATCCAATATTGATACCTGTGCTACACTTGTAGACTGGCGTTGCTGAAAAAATTAACTCTCTTCAAACAATAGAAAGTTAGAAAAGATGTGTTATATCATCCAGTAAAGATATCTAAGGTACACATTTAAAAAATATGGCCATAGATGCTGAAATGGGAAGCATAACTTCATGACAAAAATGATACTCATAGGATAAAGTGCAGGAAAGTAATGTATTACTGTATGTAATAATAAGTGTACAGTAATATAATTCCCATTATAGATGTAACGTAAACAAAGGCCAAAATAGAAGTGAATGTGACTACTTAATGTGAACCTACAAGAAAAAATTTTGCATTTCCTGAGGGTATACGGTCACTCTTGGTCATAGAACATACTGTTATGAAAAATTTTGTACTTGTATTTAGCACAGACGAAAAGATACTATATAATGCAAGGATATATGACAAAAACATCGAAGAGTCGGCGGGAAACAGTTGTAGCACACGATACATACTTGATTGACTATTCTACATCTACATACATCGACATAAATACTCCACAAACCACAGTACGGGCCGTTGCGGAGGGTACCCCATAGCACTACTGGTCATTTCCTTTCCTGTTCCACTCGCAAATAGAGTGAGAGAAAAACGACTGTCTATATGCCACCGTATGAAACCTAATTTAAAGTATCTTATCTTCGTGGTCATTATGTACAATGTGCGTTGGAGGACGTTGATTCATTCTAGAGTCACCTTTGGGAAAGATACTGCAAATTGTGAGCTCTGCATGCACCCCACGCGTGAGACGAGCAGCCTCCACCACTTCCACCAACCGCCTGTATGAACTGAGTATAGCTTCAGAACCCATGAGACAGGTGTCGTTGATGCCGACGTCGGCCACAACTTGCAGACGACTGTACCCTGCAGGCTCGATAGTCGCAGGCAAAGCCACCTCTAGATCATGGATGGGGTCCTCTGGCATACCAACTGCATAATGGCTTTTTTTCCAGCCTGAACGCTATCTGACTGAGGAGCTCCATAATGTGCCTAAGGTTGGAGTTTCCGATAGCAAATAAACTCCCCCAACCCACCCACCCCCCCGTCCCCCACGCCCCCGCCCCTGCTGAGGGAGTCTGCCTGTTCACTCACATGGTGAATGGGTGAAACCAGACGGCCACACCCCCACATTTTTTATCAAAGAAAATTACCAAACAGCTGTATGTTTTGAAAAGTTATTTTAATTAGACAGCCAGTTTCGGCATCTCAACAACGCCATCTTCAGAGCCCATAAGCATTTCATGTATGGATAGTCAGATCTATCGACTCTTGCATACTGTGCCATCAGTATCTGGATACTGTGAATTCGTTTTTGGAGTATTTCCTTCAAAGACTTGACAACGATTGATCAGTTGGCTACAGTATGAAAGTATCGATATATCTGTATATAGATGAAGTGCATATGGAACCTGTAGATGGCATTATTGAGATGACGAAACTGGTTGTCTAAATAAAACAACGTTTCAAAACATACGGCTGTTTGGTGATTTTTCCTTGGTAAATATTTGACCAGCCCCTGTGCCGTATTTATGATGGATCAACATAGGGTTTCTACATTGGCTCTCTGCCTCAAGCGACACGGAGGCGTTACCACCCACCACTCACTCTGCTATGGGGGCAGATCCACCGCGTCAGATACACTAGGAGTGCCTCAGCAGCAGAGCCCGTGGGCGAAACAAGCGACACCTGAAGTGTCCCAAGCGACGCGCCAGATTTTCCACCACCGCTATACCCCAAGGCAGCAGACTGAAGGTGAGTGACCGTAGCCAAAAGTGCACTCAGCTGTTCACGAACTGCAGCTAGCTCCTCCTGCATCCGTACACAGCATGCAGACGTCCTACCCATTGTAGCAAGACTAACTGAAGAAGTAAAGCATAAAAGCAGACAGAACCCTATACATGCAACCTACTACCCTTCTGATGTGTCGTCAACGGACGCTGATGCCTCATGAGATATGTAGCTGGCTGTTCAGAAGAAATGAAAATTGCGCTACAGATTACCTAAATTTAGATTTAGAAAATGCGAACATACACCTCTTAGACAGAAAAACACGCACGAAATTTAAGAAATATACTACGTGGAAAACACAGGAATAGATAAAACACTTAACTTAACGCTCTGTAGATGTGTATCAGTTGATAACTATGGCCTGACTAGCTTACTAAGCGAATGGACGCTTGTCCTCAAAACAAAACAAATGAGCAAATATTGCGCCATGGACTGAATGAAGGTGCACTTATAAAAACAAGAGATTAAACCTATTAAACAGAAAAACACGCACGAAAATTAAGAACCATACTACAAGGAAAACACAGGAAAAAATAAACACTAACTTGCAGCTCTGTAGACGTGTATCAGCGTAGAGCTTGGGCCTGACTATTCAGCCCTCATGTCCCTTCTCTGGTAATACCGACGCATTTTCCATAATGCTCATAATCAAGGGTATCTTTACACCAACATTAAAAAAATAAAAAAATAACAAAACTAGTTAATTGTTGCTGAATTATATTAATGGCATACTTTTCACACTGAAGCGCCAAAGAAACTATTATAAGCATGCGTATTCAAATGCCGAGATTTGTTAACAGGAAGAACACGGCACTGCGGTTGACAACGCCTATATAAGACAACAAGAGTCTGGCGCAGTTGTTAGATCTGTTACTGCTGCTACAATAGCAGGTTATCAAGAATTAGGTGAGTTTGAACGTGATGTTATAGTCGGCGCACGAGCTATGGGGAACAACATCTCCGAGATAGCGATGAAGTGCGGATTTTCCCCTACGACCATTACATGAGTGTACCGTGAACATCAGAAATCTGGTAAAACATCAAATCTCCGTCATCGCTGCGGCCGGAAAAAGAATCTGAAACTACAGGACCAACGACGACTGAAGAGAAACGCTCAATGTGACAGAAATACAACCCTTCCGCAAATTCAATGCAGGGCAATCAACAAGTGTCACAGCGTGTGAACCATTCAACGAAACATCATCGATATGGGCTTTCGGGGCCGGAGGCCCACTCGTGTACCCTTGATGACTGCATGATGGAGAACTTTGTGCCTTGCCTGGGTCCGTCAATACCGACATCGGACTGTTGATGACTGGAAACATGTTGCCTGATCGGACGAGCCTTGTTTCAAGTTGTATCGAGTGGATGGGCGTGTACGGGTATGGAGAAAAACCCAAGAATCCATGGACCCTATATGTCAGCAGGCGACTGTTCGAGCTGGTGGAGGCTAGTAGTAGCGTAGTGGCGGTGTCAGCACACTTTTGATATCAAATTGATATGCAAATTAATTAAATTGATTAATTAATCACCCTAGCCCCCGCCCACCCCCGCCCCTGACAACGCCCATGTCATGTGTTTCCTCAGTTGCATGTGGGCCCCAGCCCCCTCCTCCCTCTCCCCCTCCCCACACCAACCTACCCAGTTGGCAGGAATTCCGAATTTTGGCAGGAAATAAAAACTGGTGGTATCCTTTCTTGGACATGAGCCCTGGTGCTCCTGGGTGGAAAGCTCAAGTATACGCCATAACACAATCAATCCACCAGAGGTGCTTGGAATTGATAGGAAATTAAAAATGGCTGTGCTCTTTCTGGGACTCGAACCCTGATTCTACTGGATGGAAAGCCCAAGTGTACCCCCTAAAACATGGAAACTGTTCAGATGCGAGAGAGGAAGGTAACGTTAATGTACTTTAAATACTTTGCTTGGGAAAATGACACAAATATCGATCCTAATTACATAATTAATTACAATGATTGGGCCTAATTACACAACCAAATGCATAAAACCACACAAGGGTGGTATAAAATCGCAATACAACTCAAAAACTGATGATATCACACAATTAGCGTTATCCTGCTGGGAAAAAATTTCGCAGTACGACTCGAAACTAGCGACAGACACACTCAAGCTGGAGGGGAGAAAGGCTGGGGTGTAAGGTACTATCTTTATTTTTTTGGCTGGAAATATATGCAACTGATGAGATGCTGGTGTCGGGCAGAGTGAAGTTTAAAAAGTGTATTACCTGTAAGGATACAGTATCTATCGTTGTTTTGTCCAGTCCCCAAAAAAAAAAAAATAAATAAATAAATAAATAAAAAATTAATAATGATTTTATTAAGCGATACTTGTCAGATGAAATGAGCAGAGAACAATTGTCACTTCAAGAAGTTAGAGGCCTCAGAGTTTAAGCATTGAGAAACCCTAGTGGAGGACGTCTACATCTGCATGATTACTCTGCAATTCACATTTAAGTGCTTGGCAGAGGGTTCATCGAACCACAATCATACTATCTCCCTACCATTCCACTCCCGAACAGCGCGCGGGAAAAACGGATACCTAAACCTTTCTGTTCGAGCTCACATTTGTGAAGGGGAGAGGGATAAGACGCATACGATCAAAACACTCACATTAAGACATTATTTGAACCGCAGTTGGACGACAACAAAAGTTTTCCATACGTTATGTAAAGTAGGGACCTCCAGTAGCCCATCAGATCACGGACTAAACACGTGATGGAACTATTTGAGACTGCGCCGAGGGATACAGGCCCTGACGTCTACGGAAGTTTTCCAGTATATGTAAGTGGTAACATCGAGCAGAAACCTGTAGGAGAAATCCGACATTAAAGTATTCACGTGTCAAGAGAGCCAGCTAATGGAAAATCCCGAAAGGCTATTATCGAGGCTCAGCTGCAACTTAGACGCCGGCCGCGGTGGCCGAGCGGTTCTAGGCGCTTCAGTCCGGAACCGCACGACTGCTACTGTCCCAGGTTCGAATGCTGCCTCGGGCATGGATGTGTGTGATGTCCTTAGGTTAGTTAGGTTTAAGTAGTTCTAAGTTCTAGGCGACTGATGACCTCAGATGTTAATTCCCATAGTGCTCAGAGCCATTTGAACCATTTTGCAATTTAGACGGTGTATAAGCAAGAGGTAAAATGAGAAGAGTCAGTCAGACAGAGAAGTCTGATGGAGAATTCTGATGGAGTAGTCTGACGGAGTCCGAGAGCAGTAGTACCCCAGTCCGCCGCCACCTGAGTATGCAGAAGCAATATTCACAGCGAGAAGTCGGTGATCAGATCTGGAGACACACAAAGCAACTGCAAGATAAGTAATCATTATCTATTCTGGGGAATAGCTCTGAACAGAGACAATCTGTCTTTGTCTCAAGCTTCATAATTAACAAGAACAGTTTACGGAATAGTAATTGTCTCTTGTAAGCCTAGGCGAGTGGCCTGCTGATAAGAGTAAATTGAGTCTGACAAGTAATACAGAAAGGGGTCAGGAACTGGCACCTCTTTTATAAGTTATCAAAGAGAATAAAGATATTACTAAAATAAATACTGAATTCTTCAGCATACACAGCCTGCCATTACTCCTAAAAGATTACCACTGTAACCAATAACCAACCGGTCCTACCTGGGAGAGCTTTCTCCCTCTCATCTCCGACAATAAAGGTGGACACTCAAACAACTCTCAGATTGTCGTCAACGTTCGAATCGCACTACAAAACTGTGCTGGGATGCGACAGTTTGACATCAAAGTTCGCTACAGATGTCTGCTCAAAACCATCCTGCAGCCCATGGGTCATAATGCAGCACATGTACCGGGGAAAATCATCGTCTTAAAAGACTGCAGGGTGCAGAGCAGGTGGTAGTTGAACGTATGTTCTTCTCGATGTACATTCACAAACTGCAGAATACCAAGGCGTTCTCACTTTCCCAATTGTTCTCAATCACCGAACGGCAGGTTGCTGTGGGTGAGGGAGAGGGTGTGTGTGTGCTGTGGTGGTCGCCGGACACAGCCACTTTCTGTCCAGGGGTGCAGTGTGTGGGGGCTCTGTAGCTATATTTTAGATGAACAAGTTGCACTTGAGGCGGCCATCCTTTTATCTCCTATTGTTTAGTTGACTAGGTGCAGGCGTAGGAGGATCGCCTTAAGGCGGTGGCCAGATGGTTGAAACCCGAGTGCGGGCAGCAGCCTTGGAGATTGGCAGTGGGGCATGAGATACTCAGTGGATCATCATAGAGGGGGGGAGGGGCAGGCGTGAGGGGAAGTGAGAAGGCATTGGTTTTCGGCAGTTTGTGATTGTACATCGAGAAGAACACATGTTCAACTACCACCCCCTCTGCACTCTGCAGTCTTTTAGGAAGATGATTTTCCCCAGTACATGATCGTTCATTATGAGTGCTGGTTTTTTCACGTTAATTTCGAAGTGTAATTAAAAGTTTGATGCATTTTATTTATCCATCGTTTGTGGTAGTGTGTATTGGCTTCAATTACCTGGGCTGCACGATGGTTTTTGAGGAGACATCTGTAGCGAACTCTGATGTCAAACAACAATAGACACTGTATGCTTACAGGTAATACACTTTTTAAACTCCTCTCTGTCCAACACCAGCATCTCGTCAGTTGAACGTATTCCCTGCCAAAAAGAATAAAGATAGTACCTTACTTCCTAGCCTTTTTCCCGCCAGCTTGTAGTTGTAGGGTAGAGTTTGAGTGTGTCTGCCGCTAGTTTCGAGAGGTACTGCGAAATTTTTTCCCAGCAGGATAACATCAGTTGTATGGTTTAGTTTTTGAGTTGTATTACGATTTTATACCATCCTTGTGTAGCACTATGCATAAGGTTGTGTAATTAGGCCAAATCTTTGTAGTTAATTATGTAATTAGGATCGATATTTACGTCAGTTTCCCAGCCAAAATAAATAAAGTACACTTGGGCTTTCCATCCAGTAGAATCAGGGTTCGAGTCCCAGAAAGGGCACAGCCATTTTTAATTTCCCATCAATTCCAAGCGCCACTGGTGGTTTAATTGTGTTAGTCAGGTACACTTGGGCTTTCCTCCCAGGATGGCCAGGGTTCGAGTCTCGAAAAGTGTACTGCCAATTTTAATTTCCAGTCAATTCCCTGGTGGTGGGTGGGGGAGGCACATCAGCACAGCACTGGAACAAAGAAATTCCCGCCAATAGGGTAGGTCGGGGGAGGGGTGGTGAGGGGGGAGGGGGAGGAGGCGCTGGGGTGCACATGCAGCTGAGAAAACATGTGATGTCATCTGGGGGTGGGGATGGGCTTGGTCGGAGGTCTGGGTGGGTGGGGGCAGGGGTGATTAATTGATCAATTTAAATAATTTGCATATCAATTTGATATAAAAATTGGAGTCGTAATCCCACTATCCTACTACTGAAGCTCTGTAATGGTGTGGGGCATATGCAGTTGGAGTGTTACGGGACTCCTGACACGTCTAGATAAAACTCTGAGAGGCGACACATCTCTCTCCTTGCTCACTGTGAATGACAACCTCCCAGAGATTGCCTAAAAAGAGGAGTCTTTGTCCTATGGCATTTACTCCAAGATAATGGGTTGGAAGTTATAAATGGGACAAGGGAAAAACTGGAATTGTCCGAGGAAGGCAGGATAAAATAACTTCTATTAGCTAGTAGATCTAGCGATGTTTCTTCTTGGTCCTGACTCTATGATGCATTGCCAATCCCAGAGCGTGAAGATCGGATGGGAATTAATCAGAGCTAGGTCTTTTTTAGAGACGACGTTGTGCAGGTTTGCAGCTGCCCAACCAAAGTCATATGGTTGGTAGGGAAGAGGGGGTTTGGGAACATCGGGAGGGGTAAAAGGGTATGGATGATAGAGGTACAGATATGTCTGCAGCGACTCCGCTAGCATGTCCATCACCAGCTTAGGCGCTCGCGGGTTGTCCGGCAGCGGCAGGTGGTCATGTTCTCCATGTTTGGCAGCCTCCTCTCGAGCCATAGCACTGACAGTAGCGACTTGTGCTGCCTCTTCGACGTCCTCTTCTTCCGGCTGCTGTACCACCTCCTCCATGTCCTCGACAACCTCTTCAGCAACCTGCGTTTCCGCGTCGGCCAGAGAGTTTCTGCATCTACCCCCTTCCACACCTGACGGCGCGCCTCTTCCAATTCCGCCCTCAGCGACTCCCTCTCCTCCGCCATGGCGGATTTGAGAGCGGCAACGGTTTCGTCCATGGCTTTCTGTAACGATTCGCGGAAACTATCGTAGTCGTCTTCTTCGCAGCGGCGCGGCCCGCTTCCCTTTCTTGTATAGGGAGGCGTGGCGGCCGCCTTGTCTTGTTGGGCCACTTCTCCAGGTTTAGCGGTCTCAATCTTCTTATTCCGCTTCTGCTTGCTCCAATTCTTTATGTAGCTGCAACGACGATGGTTTGCAGCGTGTGTGCCGCCGCAGTTCACGCACTTCGGAGCAGCATCTCGCGGCTTATTACAGGCGCGTGTATCATGTGCCTTCGCACACGTCATGCGTATTGCTGCCGGAGTTTGCTACATGGCCAAGCTGTTGGGATTTGTAGCATTGCTGCGTCTTCATATTCTTCTCGATCTTCTTTCCGCTTCGTACTTCATCGGCCTGGTGCTCCAGTAGGACGGCGAGAAGGCGAAATCTTGACTTCCCCTTGGCTTCGCCTCCCTTGCCATGTCCAGCCATGTCTGCGACGTACAACAGCGGCAGCGACAGCGAAGAATTTATCTGCAGCGAGTCCAGCAGCAGTCTCGAGGTGACACGCATGTAAGCATCCTGTGTGATCATCTGCATCCATTCGTGTCCACTGTGCATTCCGGTCGGACTTGGGCAATTCCAGGAGGACAAGGCGACACGCCACACTTCCAGAATTGCTGCAGAGTGGCTTCAGGAATACTCTTCTGAGTTTAAACACTTCCGCTGGCCAGAAAATTCCCCAGATGTGAACATTATTAGCATATCAGGGATACATTGCAACATAATGTTGAGAGGAGAACTCCAATCCCTCGCACTCTTACGGATTTATGGACAGGCCCGCAGGATTCATGATGTCAGTTCCGTCAAGCACTATTTCAGACATTAATAGAGTTCATGTCACGTCGTGTTGCGGCACTTCTGTGTGTTCACTGGGTTCCTACACGATATTAGGCAGGTGTACCAGTTTCTTTGGCTCTTCAGTGTAGTTTCAGTTGTAGAAATAACAATGTATCGTGCTGCCACTCAATCTACTTCGTGAACTGGGCAAACTAGTGCCAGTAACCGTGGTCAAGTAGCGTGGTCAGACTTTAAAATCACTTTTTTCTGTTTATATTACACAGTTTCTAGATGATAATTTTGTGTCGAATCTGGTCAGCAGATTTCATTTATATTCATTTAATTTATATTCATATTTTAAATTTCCATAGCCAAAAGAAATTTCAGGGTGATGTTGTGGTGGGGGCGGGGGGAAAGCTTGTTAGGTGTGATAGGGTGTAGAAATAGAACTCGCTTGAGATTACATTAATACCATTATCTGTCCTTTGTAATCCGCTGCTGGATAAAGGACACCTCCATACTTCTCCATGCATGTTGAGATTCTTTAACATACACCCGTGATGCCCCTGTGCGTCGTCTAGCTCTCTTATCAGCTCTCCTCTCTATCTGTTTCTGGCTGAATTTCTCTTGCAGTCGTATTTACGTCTTCTACATCTACGTCTACATCTACATCTATATGACTACTCTGCAATTCATACTTAAGCGCGTAGCGAAGGATTCTTCGAACCACATTCAGACTGCATCTATACCAACGCAGTCTGTAACAGTGCGTAGATAAATGAACACTTACTTCTTCTGCACGAACTCTGATATCTCTTAATTTATTGCGATGATCATTTCTTCCTATGTACATCGACGTCAATGAATTATTTTCACATTCACGGGAGAGAGAAGGTGATTTCGTGAAAAGATCTCGCCACAACGAAAACCGCCTTTATTGTAATGATTGCCTCCCCAAATCACTTATCATATCCGTTACAGTCTCTCCCCTGTTTCGTGTAATACAAAACGAGCTGCCCTTCCTTCAACGTTTTCGATGTTCTCCGTTAATCCCATCTGGTAAGGATATCATACAGCACAGCAGTACTCTAGCAGAGGACGGAAAAACGCAGCGCAGGCAGTCTCTTTCGTAGACATGTTGCATGTATTCTGCCAATAAAACGCTGTGTTTGGCTTTCCTTCCCCACAACATAATCTATGTGATCGTTCCAATTTAAGTTGTTAGTTGCTATAATTCCTAGCTAGTTACGCGAATGACAGCCTTTAAACTCGTGCGATTTATTGCATGATCGAAATGTAATGGGTTTCTTTTCTTACTCATGTGAATTACCTGACAATTTTCCTTAATAAGGGACAGTTGCCATTTTAAGCACCATACGGATATCGTGCCTGTGTCATTTTGCAAATGGCTTTAATCAGCCGATGACTTTACTAAACGGTAAATGATAGCATCATCTGCAAAAATTATAAGATGGGTGCTCAGATTGCCTCCTAAATCATATATACAGACTAGGAACAGCAGATTCCTTGGGGAACGCCGGATATCACTTCTGTTTTACTCGATGACTTTTCCACTCCAATTTATTCTCTTGTCTCTCTTTGTAATTCGCATTGTGTAGCCTTTCGTCGCTTGCTGAGCAACCTCCACTTTGTGAATGGGTCTTGCACTGGAATTCTGTCTCACTGCCGTAACACCGGTAACCCTCACATACTGTAAACTTTCCCTATGAGACCCATCGGAAATTTAGTTTTGAAAACTCCTCGTAGTTTACCCAAAGTACACAAGGAATAGCACTCCAGTCCACTTTGATACTCATACTTATTTCTTTTGCTATCTATCCAATCTCTTTTTCCAAGTGCATTAAGTATAAAAAATCAACTGGTTCTATGGTCTCATTGTTAACTTGTGTAATCATATTATGATGGAGGTTCAGGAGAGGTTTCAAATCTGCACTTGTCGTTGAACATTACCGGTACTCGAGGCAAAGGATGCCATCAGCGAAACGTCGGTGGTTGTGATACCTTCCGCTAAAACTTCTGACATATCCTTTTTCCTAGTTAAAGGAACTGAAAGCCAGTTCTAAGATTTGAAGTCACGTTGTCTGACTGATCTATCAATTCTGCGTTCCTCGCTACCCTCATGACATCCAATGCCAGATGTAGCAGTGGTGTATATATTGTTCGGTTTATTAGTATATAATGAATGAATGTCATTTTTCTCAAGTGCTGTCGGTCTAAATTTTGTTGTTGAAGTTATCATCATCAGGTCCTTCTCGTTCTTCATGTTTCGGACTACTTTATACATCTCTCGTTGCTTTACTTGTGGACCGAGCGAGGTGTCGCTGTGGTTAGCACACTGGACGCATTTGGGTGGACGGCCATCCATATTTAGGTTTTCCGTGGTTTCTCGAAATCGCTGAAGACAAATGTGGGATGGTTCCTTTGAAAGGACACGGCCGATTTTACTACTCAGTCCGAGCTTGCGCTCGGTCACTAATGACCTCATTGTTGACGGGACGTTAAAATCTAATCTTCCTTCCTTTTTCCTTTTACTTGTGGAACGTCATTATCTCAGTATTAGCAGTCTGTGTTTTTGATTCAGCTTCTGAAGAATGCCATTTAAAAAGCTTTGGCGTTCTTGTATAACGTTCTGTCGTTTTTAGTTACTGCGCCATCTTGCTGATGTGCGGCATTACGCATCTTACGTTTCTGTTTTCTTTACTTAACACTGTTATTGCCTTCAGTTACTTCTCCTACCAAATTTTCGTTTACTTTCCTATATCCTCTCTAAGAGATTTCCAGATAATTTTCTTTAACTCTGATGGTTTTCCTTTTATTTTTGGAGTTCTTTAGAATTCCTTAGACCGTTTCTCGTAACTCTGCGTACAGTCCTCTCGACCATTCCACAAATTTTCTTTTAAATCAAATGTCTTCGCTGCGTATTTTCTTCCACATTATTCTTCCTTACTGCGCAGCGTCTTCCTCTTTTTTTCTCTTGTACGGTTTTTCTGAGAGAAAATTTGTGAAGTTTCAAGGCGAGAGAGGATTCAAAATAAAGAAAACAGAAAGCGTAAGAAGATTCTCGCGCATATCATTGAAGAGTTGGAAAAATGGCCTTTAATGTGATATGGACATGTGATGAGAATAGGGAGTGAAAGATAGGCGCAAAAGTGCTATGTTAGAAACCTCCGTACTCTGGTACTTCTCATCCATTATTTCGAGAACTTTTCTTTCATGAGACTCAGCAGGAAGACGAATGGAGATTTAACAGTATAAAAAAAGAAGAAATATTGGTTTGTAGTTTGCCGTCGAAAAAGAGGTTATAAAACACGGCGCACTAGGTCAGAGAGGACAAGGGTGGGGAAGGAAACAGTACGCGTGCTTTTCAAAGTACTATCTCAGCACGCGGTCTAAGTGTTTTAGAGGGAAAAACAGAAGACCTAAACTTGAACGGGTGCGTAGGGTTTCGCACTGTACTGCTCCTCCAACGACGCCACTGCCTTAGCAATGCACCACTTTGTTCAGGGACTGTAAAAGTATGTTATCTCTGGTCCAAGTTAGGATCTGGAATATCTCTGACTGGTATCTGAGACGACCTCTGACTGCTCTCTGAGACAGGGTTGAAATTAGTTGTGTTGGATGGTTCAAATGGCTCTGAGTACTATGGGACTCAACATCTGAGGTCATCAGTCCCCTAGAACTTAGAACTACTTACACCTAACTAGCCTAAGGACATCACACACATCCATGCCCGAGGCAGGATTCGAACCTGCGACCGTAGCGGTCGCGCGGTTCCAGACTGTAACGCCTAGAACCGCTCGGCCACTCTGGCCGGCAGTCGTGTTGGACTGATGACTTAGTAAACTTATCTTTCAAGACAAAACGACGATGGCAGTCCTCATCAAAACAGTTTTTGAATACAAGAGTTAAAGAGTATTCATACAGTTCCGTCAATTAAATATTTCCTTTAGCGACCGCGCCTAAATGCTTGGCAGTCATCCTTCGCTTGGACGATGCAGGCGACGAAAGTGGATATTTTTTCTCACCTTCTAGACAAGAAGAGGAAAGACAGCATTAAAACCGGGTTGGCCAAGTTGTTTTGTGTGCAATGGCCTAATGTTGCGCTCGCTTAGTTTAGCTCAGTTAATGCCGGAGATCAGTATTTATTTTTTAAAAGCCAGTTGGATTGAAGCCACTTAGCCAGATTCATTCAGGGAAAGTAAATGTTTCTGGCAGCTTGTGGAGACATACCTATGATTTCAATCAGTTCACTTACAAAAGTTTTTTCTGGCATTTTGCAGGGGTATGTTTGTGGTTACATACTCACCCGATTCATTCAGTGAAAACATCATATTTTCTTGTAGTTTTGGAGGTAGTCTTGGAGGCACCCCAATAGTTTCAGACAGCGTCCTTATCCGATTCGTTCAGTGAAAACATTACTTTCTGGTAGTTTCTGGAGGATTTTGGTTTCAACTTACAGTTTGTGCTTTCAGTTTACAGTTTGTGGAGGCACAACTGCAGTATCGGTCAGGGCACTCACACGATTTGCCTAATGAAAGCAAGTATTTATGGAAGTTGAGGAGATATGGTTTTGCTTTCAGGCATCACTCTTAGACTGCTCGCCTAATGGTAACGGGTGATTCTTGTATTCTCTGAAGGCATGCTTGTGGTTTCAGTAAGTAGACTTCCACGATTCGTCCAGTGAAAAAAGCGTTCCTTGTAGTTACCATTCATCCAATGACAAGGAGCGTGTGTGGTCTGAGGCAGCGCACTTACCCGGAGAGGCACTGTGCGGAGGTGAGCAGCCACGTCTCGGTGAGCAGCGTGGCGCCGCAAGTGGCTGCCCCATCGTCGATGTTGAGGTAGGCCGCGTGAGGGAACTGCCCGCGCACCGCCTGCCCGCCGCCGATCAGCCGCCCCTCGCCTGCTGCAACACATAGGCGACAGCAAAGTATGTTGTTGTTGTGGTCTTCAGTCCTGAGACTGGTTTGATGCAGCTCTCCATCCTACTCTATCCTGGGCAAGCTTCTTCATCTCCCAGTACTTACCGCAACCTACATCCTTCTGAATCTGATTAGTGTATTCATCTCTTGGTCTCCCTCTACGATTTTTACCCTCCACGCTGCCCTCCAATGCTAAATTTGTGATCCCCTGATGCCTCAGAACATGTCCTACCAACCGATCCCTTCTTCTAGTCAAGTTGTGCCACAAACTCCTCTTCTCCCCAATTCTATTCAATACCTCCTCATTAGTTATCTACCCATCTAATCTTCAGCATTCTTCTGTAGCACCACATTTCGAAAGCTTCTATTCTCTTCTTGTCCAAACTATTTATCGTCCATGCTTCACTTACATATTTGATTACACTCCATACAAATACTTTCAGAAATGACTTCCTGTCACTTAAATCTATACTCGATGTTAACAAATTTCTATTCTTCAGAAACGCTTTCCTTGCCATTGCCAGTCTACATTTTATATCCTCTCTACTTCGACCATCATCAGTTATTTTGCTCCTCAAATAGCAAAACTCCTTTACTACTTTAAGTGTCTCATTTCCTAATCTAATTCCCTCAGCATCACCAGACTTGATTCGACTACATTCCATTATCCTCGTTTTGCTTTTGTTGATGTTCATCTTATATCCTCCTTTCAAGACACTATCCATTCCGTTCAACTGCTCTTCCAAGTCCTTTGCTGTCTCTGACAGAATTACAATGTCATCGGCGAACCTCAACGATTTTATTTCTTCTCCATGGATTTTAATGCCTACTCCGAACTTTTCTTTTGTTTCCTTGACTGCTTGCTCAATAAACAGATTGAATAGCATCGGGGAGAGGCTATAACCCTATCTCACTCCCTTCCCAACCACTGCCCCTTTTGTGCCCCTCGACTCTTATAACTGCCACCTGGTTTCTGTACAAATTGTAAATAGCCTTTCTCTCACTGTATTTTACCCCTGCCACCTTTAGAATACTCTACTCTTTAGTATACTCTAAGAAAACAATAAATAATGACGCACCACGAAGCAATTATACGAATGGGCCGGAAATCGGTAGACGTGTTGGATATACAGGGTGGTCGGAAATTCCCGTTACAGACTTCTAGGACATGTAGAGGGTAGTGTGTACAGAACATTTTGAATAGGAACCCACGCCCGGAATCGTATCATTTCCGTTCTACGACAGTTTCAATTCAGATGTGGACCCCGCCAACGTCTGCTTAGGGCAAGAGAAACGTCTCAGAGTTCCCTGTCCTGGTCTGCAACAGGGTAGACACGATGGCGTGTACTACTTCAAACGATCCCCAGATGTCACTTATTGTTTGCTTTGTTGTGAGACCGAGTCAATACCTGTGCATCACCGATAGAGGAAACATGGTGCAGTACACGTTTGCGGAATACACAGACATGCTCTTTGTGCTTGGCGAAGCTGGAGGTAACGGAAGAGCTGCTAGTCGGCTGTATCACGAACGTTTTCCCCACCGTCACACTCCATCGCACAAGCTGTTTGTCCAAGTTACACAACGGCTACGAGAAACGGATACCTTCACCGTGAGGAGGCAGGACTGTGGTGCTCCACGGCGACGCCGCACTCCCTTTATTTGAAGAAGGTGTACTGCGTCGCATTGAAGATAGCCCGTCAACGAGTTCGCGAACAATTGCGCTTGCAATGGCTGTTAGTCACAGTACCGTCTTGGACGTCCTGCATGAGCAACAATTATATCCGTACCACTTACCAAGGGTACACGCTATGGGTCCAGCAGACTTTCCACAACGCATCGCCTTCTGCACATGGTTCCTGCACCGTTGCATCGACGCGCCCCTGTTTCCACGTCGAGTTCTCTTCACAGATGAATGTAGGTTCACAAGAATTGTCTTCTGAATGCTCGAAATAGCCATGTCTGGGAGGACGAAAACCATCATGCCACGCATGTTCAGGGGTTTCAAGACAGGTTTGGAATTAACGTGTGGGCAGGTATTCTGGACGGTCATTTGATTGGACCCTACCTCCTTCCATCCAAGCTCACGGGTCCTGCATACTTAGTCTTCCTACGACACGTAATGGACCCGTTCTTGGAAGCTGTGCCATTGAATGTCCGTCAGGAAATGTGGTTTCAACATGATGGAGCACCTCCTCACTTTTCACTGTCTGTCCGGAGACATCTCAACAGACGGTATGGTGGTGGCCCAACCGTGTGGCCGCCACGATCGCCGGGCTTAACCCCTATGGACTACTTCTTGTGGGGTCGTATGAAAGGCCTAATTTATGACACACCTGTAGAGACAGAGGAAGATCTGCTGGCATTAGTTCTGGCCGCTGCACAAGACATTGAAGAGACACCAGGTGGGATGGAGAGAGTGTACCAGAACATGCTTCACAGGTACGATGTGTGTAACAACATTGGTGGTCGCCACATCGAGCCGCTGTTGTAATGCATCGGTACGTTGCGGCTGGTGCCGTAGATGCTGGGTTCTTGCTGTTGTCGACTAATGTAAACCATAAAGTGTAAGGAACGAGTCAGTATTCTTTTCAAATGAATTGCAACAATTGTACTGGGTCACGCCTAAGTACATTCCTTACGTGGGCGTGGATGAGGTAATCATCTGCTTTGAAACTGTCATAGAACGAAAACGATACGTTTCCGGACATGGGTTCCTATACCCTCTACATGTCCTAGAAGTTTGTAACGGGAATTTCCAACCACCCTGTTTACAGACAAACAAACGATTACAATTTGAGAAAACTTGAATGATTTATTTAGCAAAAAGAACTTCACAAATTGAACAAATCAGTAACTCGCTGGTCTACCTCTGGTCCTTTGGGAAGTAGTTATTCGGCTTGGATTAAGTAACAGTGTTGTTGGATGTCCTCTTGTGGCCAAATCCTGCCCAATTAGCGCGTTAGATTGTCAAAATCCCGATCTAGTTGGAGGGACTTGCATATAATGCTCCAAACGTTCTCAACTGGGGAGAGATTCAGTGACATTGTTGGTCAAGGTAGGCAACAAAATGGGGTGTAGAATATCGTCCACGTACCGCTGTGCTGTGAGGGTGGCGCAGATGATAACAGATAACGTTATGCTATGAAAAGAACTTGCACCCTAGATCATCAGTCCTGGCTGTCAGGCCATATGGAGGGCGACAGTCGGGTTGGTATCCCACCAAAATACGGCCCGTTTCCAGAAATGTCTTCGCTGGTTATCGAGGCTCAGTTCGAACCAGAACTCCCCACTCGAGACAATTCTACTCCAGTTAATGAGATTCCAGGAGTAAGACGTCTCTGGTGAGCCCCCCGACAGCAGGGGGATACCAGCTTGACTGTCGTGTGCCTTATGGCCGGACAACCGGGAATGATGCTCTGGGATGCCATTTCTTTTCATAGCAGGACGTCTTTGGTTGTCATCCGCGGCACCTTTGCAGCAGAGCAGTACGTCGATATTCTATGCTCCGTTTTGTTGCCTTTTTTGGTAACTCATCTTGGATTTATATTTCAGCAAGATAACGGTTACACGCACTCGACAGGAGTTTCTACTGATTGTCTTCGTTCTTGCCAAAAGCTACGTTGGCCAACAAGACGCGGGATCTCTTCCCAATAGAGAACGTTTGGAGCATTATAGGAAGGGACCTACTACCAGCTCGGGATTTGGACGAAATCTGCGATGATATCCCGCAGAAGGACATCTAACAACTCTATCAATCAAAGCCAAGCCGAGTAGCTGCTTTCATGAGGGCCAGAGGTGGATCAACACGTTACTGACTCTCTCAATTTGTGAACCTCTTTCTCTTGAATAAATCATCCAGTTTTTCTTAAATTGTTTTCATTTGTTTGTCTTTATGTATATCATATCTACCGATATCCGTCCTGTTCCTTCTTAGTGCGTGGTTTTCTTTTCTTTTGTTTTTGTCTACAGTGTATACTCTCACCGTGTTAACAGAAGTGAAAGGAATGAGCGAGGTAAGATGTCTAGGGGAGACCATTAAGATAAGATGGAAGTACTTAACGGGACAGGCATCCAGGAAGCCGTAGTGGAAAAAAATAGCGGAGGCAGGCAAAGACTTGAATATGCAAAATAGATTATAGAAAATGTTATTAGAGGCGCACTGTATCTTGGTGAATTCCATGGCAATTAAGGATTACTGATGAAGAACGCAAACAGCCACAAGTACCTTTAAAAATACGCAAGACACCAACTAGAACTAATACATCTTTCAGTCGTTTGTGGTATCAGATTCGGCTGGACAAATAGGGAATCAGATTGCTCCCCATAAATTCAGATATTTAATCACATATGTGGTGTAACGGATCGCATGGGTGCTAAGAAATGAATACTGGGTATCGGTTCTTACAAAATCAATAAGAATTAGTGGCTGGGGAACATTATTTATCTAATGGGTTGATAATATTGGTACAGATAAACACTAGTGTTATTTACCCATTGTGAGCACACACACCAACAGGAAGCATACATTGACATGAATTACAAATATAAAACAAGAAACGGAAATGTAAACAGTGAACATAGGACACTTTAAGTGAATCCTAAATCTATTAAGCAGGCCCACAATGAATGGATAAGGTGAGAGTGATGATCTTTTCAAATCCTTTCCTCATACGCATAATCGCTGTTGGGCACGTAATAATTGCTCCGATCGTACCAGGAAACAAGGTATTCATTTCTCATCCTAATCTCTAAACCCGCTTAGTCAAGAATGAGCCTTCTTCTGTAAGACATAATGTCAAGTTGTGTTACCTAAAGACAATAAAAAGAAATTAATCTAAAATGTAGTCATTCTCCTCCCATTGTACCACTCGCAGCAAGCTATTCCTACCAGAGAAAGACTCGCAAGTGTCTCCATGAGTAGGAGGTCGCAAGTTCAATCTTTAGTGAAGCTCATTTGAAAGTAATGTGTTAACAACTATGGTAGGAAATCCATTAGCTGCTAATGACTCACCGTGTAAGTTAGGAGGGCGGCAGTAAATGAGTGTCCGGATGGTACAGAGACCAATCTTCTACGTGTTGTATGTATTACAATTCACAAACTGGACATCGTCGACATTCAAGGAATGTACGAAACAAACCACTGACTTGCATCATGAACACTGTATGAAATATGGCGCGCCACAGTGATCACAAAAGGTTCGCGCCCGCAAGATCGAAGACAACTTCTGTAGGAGTTACAAACCGTGCGGGACGTTCAGCTCATGCACATAGAGGGTGTAACGAGTTAATGAGACTGGTGGAATATGTTGGCATGCTACCGAATGCGGCACAGCCTATCGTGGAAAATCGTTAAACTGGCTATCTTTTAAGATGTAGCTGCAGATAGCTCGGCAATATGTTTTATAGGCACGGAAAAAAACGGACATCAAGAAGCAGAGTTTGTCCAGTAGCTAAACATGGTGAGAATTGCAATGCCACACACTTTTCAAGAGGGATAGTTTGCTCTAAAGGAGTATGATTTTTATGCGTAGACGAGGAATCAAGCAAAAGCAAGTTATTTTGATCAGCTGTTGTCCAAAAACAGTTCTCATACCATAGTAATTGTTCTCTTACGCTAATTTTCCCACGCTTGCTTGCTGTGAAGTAAATATTCCCTACTGCCCTTGCAAGATCATGCTCACGAGAAAGAATCACAGGAGGCAGAGCACGTCAAGCTTCTCGCAGCACAATAAATAAGTTTCCAGTCAATTTACCATATATATTAGCTGTCGGCATAATTGTATATGAATGCTTTAAGGCATTAATGTTAGTTGATATTGATACAACTCTCTCGATAATCTAATTCTAGCATTTCTTTCATATGCATTTTCTCCCGAAATCCTGATCGACCGGAGTTTAAAACAAATTCCTAACTGAACGATGGGACATGTTTGATTATCTCATCTAAAAATTATCGGGCACATCCTGCAGTTTGTTGTGCATCGTCAGGTATCGCTTTCTTTGAAATTTCGTTATCTTACGTCTTCTAATTAGCACTGTTTGAAATTATACAAGCATTTACTGCTTCCCTTGAACTTGCTATAATCTATAACGCGAGTAATTTGATATGCATAACGTAGTAGGTCAGTATCTTGCACATCCTGTAAATTGTATCGAGCATCCTTGGAACGTGCAAACATCAGATTTTGTAACAAGTGCACCCTTGAATATCAGTAGCTTGTCTTATACAGTACACGGTAATATTGCTTCGGGCTTATTCGGAATCTGTTCGTAATTGTTTTTTTACTATGCTGCAGACGATCTCCCATGTACGTAATTATGTTTTGTACCCCCTCCTTGGACAGCGATTGTCCTTTACTGCGTTTCACTGGAGACGAGATTTGTGTCTCCCTGGCCGCCAAGGGAGATGAACACATGGTTCAACATCCGTTTCAGTATCACTTTCACTTGTTAAGCACGTGTCGTCATCACAATGCTCCCCATGTACATTGTCGGCATGGTCGAGCGTATATGACACCACACATTCCACTGACTCATCTTGCAGAAACTCTAACATTTTATCAGGGACATCTTTCTCTCTCTTCGAAATTGCTTGGGTTCGTTTCTGACGAAATGTCAACTTCGGCAACTGATATTGTAGATGTAATGCAACGTTTGCTTCGTTTATCGTTGCCATTACCCTGCTTTGTTTCAACACTGCTGTGAGTTACTCGTCGACTAAGCAGTTCAACTATGCTCCATAGGCTCAAGCTGTGATCACCTTCCCCTTTGCCATTATCAGCCAATATTGTGGTTGCATGATAGACAGTATGTGGGGCGTCGAATGGCGTAAACATCATTGGCCTTTTGTGACCTCGCGCTCAAGCGATTCCTTGTCAGAGCGACATGCATGCGCTGAGACCTACTGGCAGCAGCGTCTAGTCAGTCGTAAAGTGATGAGCTGGCTCTCGAATGTAAATCCGCGCCTCTCGTCCTAGTGTTTCCGTCTTCGCCTGTCCTCGAGCTCTGAATCCAGGAGAATGCCCTGTGTGATCACCCTCTGTTGCGATTTCCCTATAAAAGCAAACTACCCTTCACCAATGGTAAAGCCTGATTACCCAATAAAATTTTAAGAAACAGAGCTCCAAAATCACACCGAGTCGATATTTAAGATAATTTTCATTTTTTGCTCCGACTCAGTCGCACGTTTTTCATCAGATTATATGTTTCGATCTCTCTGGATTATCTTCAGATATACGCAGTTGCATCAGCAAACCGTCTTGTCTACTCAAAACCATATATCAGAGTATAGTACTTGTCGGCTCACAAGTACAGTACTCTGATATGTGGTTGTGAGTAGACATGACTGGTTCCTGACGCAACTACTTGGATTTGTAGATGATCCAGAGTAATATAAACACGTAATCTAATTAAAAATGTGCGATTAAGACAGAAAAATAAATGAGAATTTCCTTAATTATCTTAATAGTTACTGATTCTCTCAAGATGATTATGTCGACTATAGCGTAGTCGATATTCGTTAAGCTATCCAATGAGTGCTTTCCCGCGTCGAGTAAGAAGAAATTTTGTTGTTAGCATGGTTGTGTGTCTGGACGTCGCTATTCCTGCCCCACAAAATGAGAAAACATTAAGAGTAACTGCCACATAGCTTTTCCATATGAGAACCACCAGCTCGCCTTCTTTATCCAGCACGACTCCCTCCAGTGATTTTCAAAGGCCTTCCAGCGAAAAACGCACCAAACTACGTGAGCTTTTAAACATTATTTTGCATTGGCCCGATGAACTACATTTTTCCCAAACTCAGTTCTTTGTAAAAGAGACCCCAACCTGAGCAGGTTGCAGTTTGCAGATCTAAAGACCTGCAGATGTCCGCGCCCTGCTATTGCTGCTATGCACGAAGTGGCGTCGCCACAGAATCTGTCTGGCGGTCAGAACTCAGACCATTGCCATCTCTCCCGGGAGGTATCCATTTAGAAGTCGTACCATACCTCGGGACGCGACCGGTGTCCCGCAAATGACTTCCATCACCCCTGGAAGAGGACTCTTTCGCTGCCTCTGCGACGACGCGCAAATCATCAAAAAAGCATATCCAACTAAATAGCTAGGTCATAAAATGGAGTGGATGTTAGCTGCTCGATCTCCACAGTTATTATCATTACCCATAACAGCATCATATACTTCTCTAAACATCGGCGCAATGAGAGACATGAAATGTATCGGCCCACATTTTGCAGACGCGTTTCGAAACATAATATTAATCCCATTACCGCTTTCGGGCAGCGTCTTGAAAAGGAATAAGGGCCAAAATAGAACGAAATACTTTCCACTACAACAAACTTTAGGTGCCGATGGCATGCTACTGACACTTGTGTTATTGTAATGGAAAAGTTATCCATATGAGGATGGAGATAATACACTTAAAAGCGAAAGATTGGTACACCTGCCTAATATCGTGCAGGGCCCCTGCAACACGCCGTGGCATGGACTCGATTAATGCCTGAAGTAGTGCTGAAGGGAACTGACACCATGAATCCTGCAGGGCTGTCCACAAATTCGCAAGAGTACGAAGGATTGGAGATCTCTTCTGAACAGCACGTTACAAGGCATTCCAGGTATGCTCAGTAATGTTCATATCTGGGGAATTTGGTGGCCAGCGGAAGTGTTTAAACTCAGAAGAGTGCCCCTGGAACCACTCTGTAGCAATCCTGGATGTGTGGGGTGTCACATTGTCCTGCTTGAATTGCCCAAGTCCGTCGGAATGCACAATGGACATGAATGGATGCAGGCGATCAGATAGTATGCTTACGTACGTGTCACCTGTCAGTCGTATCTAAACGAAACAGGTGTCCCGTATCACTCCAACTGCACACGCCCTACACTATTACAGAGCCTCCACCAGCTTGAACAGTCATCTGCTGACACGCAGTATTCGTGGATTCATGACGTTATCTCCATACCCGTACACGTCCATCGGCTCAACACAATTTGAAACGAGACTCGTCCGAGCAGGCAACATGTTTCTAGCCATCAACAGTCCAATGACGGTGTTGACGGGCCCAAGCGAAACGTAATGCCCTGTGTAGTGCACTCATCAACGGTACACGACTGGGCCTTCGGCTCTGAAAGTCCATATCGATGATGTTTCATTGAATGCTTCGCACGCTGACACTTGTTGATGGTCCAGCATTGAAATCTGCTGCAATTTGCGCAAGTGTTGCACATATGTCACGTTCAACGATTCTTTTCAGTCATCGTTGGTCCCGTTCTTGCAGGATCTGTTTTCGGCCACAGCGACGTCGGAGATTTGATGTTTTACCGGATTCCTGATATTCACAGTATACTCGTGAAATGGTCGTATGGGAAAATCCCCACTTCGTCACTACCACAGAGATGCTGTGTCCCATTGCTGGTGCGCCGACTATAATACCACGTTCAAATTCACTTAAATCTTGATAACCTGCCATTGCAGCAGCAGTAACCGATCTAACGACTGCGCCAGACTCTTGTTGTCTTATATAGTCGCTGCCAACCACAGCGCCGTATTCTGCCATTTTACGTCTCTCTGTGTTTGAATACGCATGCCTATACCAGTTTCTTTAGCGCTTCAGGGTAGTCTGTATTAAAGTGAAATGTTTTAAAATTTTTGTGATAGGTTGCGTTCTTCACTAACAAAGATTATAGAATATGTTTTAGGTATAAAAGTTGCGACGACTTAAAACGATTAGCACAAGATAGGAAAATATGATACCCAACATGAAACCAGCTGAAACTGGGGTAAGACACTGCTAATTAAATTCAGTTCTTGGATAAAACAACACTTTGCACTGAAATTGCAAAGCTCAGACTGAGTAGGTCTCTGGAAGGAGAACAGTGGTCCGCATTATGATACAAAATTTCTGAGAAGGCTTTGGAATATTTATGTTTTTTGTAGATGAAAGATTTTGTCACAGAGTAAACTTATCGCTAGAGCTATGAAAACTTGTCTGATTTCGGATGTAATCATATGTGGGACTAGTCGGTACACTGGACTCGCATTCGGGAGGACGACGGTTCAATCCCGTCTCCGGCCATCATGATTTAGGTTTTCCGTGATTTCCGTAAATCTTTTCAGGCAAATGTCGGGATGGTTCCTTTGAAAGGGCACGGCCGATTTCCATCCCAATCCTTCCCTAACCCGAGCTTGCGCTCCGTCTCTAATGACCTCGTTGTCGACGGGACGTTAAACACTAATCACCACCACCACTAGTCAGTAACCATAGTCCATGAAGTCAGTGTCCTAGTAGCCAGTGGACTCACATCTATATTAAAGTGAACACATCAGGGGTACTGGCTAAATATTTGTTGTGGCCATCTGTTACTTTTGTTGCCAGGTAGTATATAGTCTCTCTCTCTGTCTCTCTCTTTCTCTCTCCCCCACCCACTCTCTCTCTCCCTCCCTCTCTCTTACGAAAGGTATCGGTTTGCTACGTTTGGAACCATGGATGAAAATATTTATGAGTCGTAATGTCACGTATAGCTAGAATATACGCTAACAATCATCAGTGTCGCTACGTAGGCAAATAATTCTGACTAAAGGTACTAGGTTGGGTTGTAACAATTTACTTATCTTGTCAACACACACGGCTGGCTCAAAAATACACGTAGTTTATTTAAAACTGTAGCAGTTAATGCCCGATAAATAAATATTGTTGCTGAGAGAGACACGATATAATCACCTACGTAACTGCACTGTTATTTTGAATGTTACATAAATACTTTGTTAAACACTGATCTGTTATACAGTTAATTATGATTTGAATAATATTTACGGCAGTGAAAATAAGACTTTTTACCAGTCAGAGATTTTCCTCATAAGCAAGCCTGAGCCTCGTATTATTATTTATTATCTTTGCGTTCGTCGTATACAGGGTAGTCGGAAATTCCCGTTACAAACTTCTAGGACTTGTAGAGGGGAAGAGAGTACGTAACATTTTCAATAGGAACACATGTCCGGAAAAGTACCGTTTTCATGCTACAGACGTTTGAAAACACGTTTGCTGGGTAGGTTTGCAACAGGATAGCCATAGTGATGGGTGCTTACGTCAGATCGGCTGATGTCATTTGACATCCTGTCCTACCTCACTGACCTGGTTGGGCCTCATTCACGCATCTGTCAGTGTTGGAGCAACATGGTTGAGTACAAGTTGGCAGAAAACGCCGACATGATCTTCCTGAATGGCGAAACTCACGGCAATGGAAGAGCTGCACGTCGCCTTTATCAAGATAGTTCTCCACAACTTCAGACTAAATCGTGTACCCTTTTCGCCACAGTCACGCAGCGGTTTCGAGAAAGGATAGCTTCACCACCAGCAGGCGTGACTGTGGCGCTCCAGGGAGGCCCCACACGCCCGAACTGGAAGAGGCGTTCACGTTGATGAGAACCCGTCAACAAGTCCAAGAGCAGTCTCATTGTCTATTAATGAGTGGAACCGTAAAACAAGTGATTTACTGGATCACGTCCACTTGTAAAAATGGTCGCATTAGCAACACGTTTTCAAAAGGTTGTAGCACGGAAATGGTATGTTTCTGAACGTGGGTTCCTGTTCAAAATATTACGTACTCACTCCCCACTACAAATCCTAGAAGTTTGTAACGGAAATTTCCGACCACCCTGTATATATAGCAAAACTTCTCTGCAAAAATTGTTTTCTTCTGCTGATAGCAAAAAATTTAAAGTATTTCTTCCCGTCAACTTGTGGGTGAATCCCAAAATCATGTGATTAATGATATTTCACGTAATGGCTACCGATACTCCATTGCAACAAAAGAACGGCAGATGGCCAATGATAAAACTTGAATTCTAGAGATAATTGATAATTTCCACTTACTTACATTCACATGGAGGGAGAGGTAGGAAATGATATTACAAGGTCAAATACTTTTTGTACATATAATCCGAAAAAACTTACGTACAATTAATAAAATCGTGCGTCCAGAAGCATCCTCGCACAAAAGCATCTAGGAAGTTCGAGAGCTGACACCAGAGTCATCATTTTATTCATCCAAGTCTTTATCACACAATTATATAGAAATTCCATGACATGATGTACTCATAGTCTTTGTTATTCTTAATATTTTATACACAGAAATATATTTATTATTAACGTTTTTTGTTCAAAACACGTAAAGGTCGAGAGTTTCTCGTTTAAAAATAATTCCATCACAGATAGCTAAGTTTTGTTCGTTGCTGACACAGTTACTTGTGTTTCTCGTAACATTTTACTATGGTTTCTAGGCGGCTTTCCAGGAGACGGTACAGTGGTCACTTCTGACTGCCATCACACATGTGTGGGAAGTTGTGGGATGAGATCTTCAGTGTCGAAGTGGAGGCCAGACTGCTTGCTGAACACTGTACACTCTTAATTAAATAATGCTTTCATACAACACTCCGCTGCTAGCGGCCCAGGGGTCGGCCGAGGCTAGTGATGATATGGGCCTCATATCATCACGACACCAGTTCAGATGATATGTTTTTTGAATGGTGCGTGAATGGGAATTCTTATTTCAATGTGATGCAAACGTATTTAATATCTCACCTCGAAGACAAAGGAATTATGGATCATGTGTGGTTACAGAAAGAAAGAGTTTCAGCACGCTGTGCAATTCAAGTGATCTCGCTGTGCAATGCAGGTGATTAAGTTCCTTTATGGAGACTTTCGGGGCAGCTGGGTTGAGCGTGATTCAGCAACACTCCAGCCCCACTGAAGTGTCCATCATGAAGTCGGGATTATGTCATACAATACAGCTCATTATGGGGAGTAATGAAATCCCACGTGGCTCAACGTCGGTACAAGATTAATGGAGAATTACGCGAAACTGTTGAGGAAACTTTTTGGATGACAAATCCTGAGATGCTCCGCAAGACAGCAATGACGACACTGAGATGCATAGATATGTATGTGTATTGCACTGTAGAATGTATACTAATCGCCGGCCGGAGTGGCCGAACGGTTCTAGGCGCTACAGTCTGAAACCGCAAGACCGCTACAGTTGCAGGTTCGAATCCTGCATCGGGCATAGATGTGTGTGTTGTCCTTAGGTTAGTTAGGTTTAAGTAGTTTTAAATTCTAGGGGACTGATGACCTCAGCAGTTAAGTCCCATAGTGCTCAGAGCCATTTGAACCATTTTTTGTATACTAATCTGCTGGAGACATATTTTTTATATTTCAGAACTCTCACACGCAATATACTCTTTTAAACTAGGTACATCCAACTTTCCAGTCACACTGTGTAATTAAATTGGATGCATCACTCTCGATGCGATTGTGAACCCAAATATCAAGGAACATTCGAAGTGTGCAAAAGTCTGGAAATGGAACATCAAATACTTGAGGCAACGACTATCATTTTTTTCTCATCTCTGTACACATTGACAGCTGCTAAGGATCAACCGACACTTGTTAAGGAACAAATGCAAATTAGTACGGAAAAATCGACAATTGCTACGGAACACCCGACCAATAATAGGAAAAGAAAGTGCAGAGGACAGGACGTGTTAACTACAGCGAAACCAGTGCACGAACGCTCTGTATGCATTCGAAGTTCGTGCAGTACAGTGTTCGACGAAGGTTGTTGTGGAACTACTTAGTGTGACTTCGGTTTGGTACGGCAAAATGACGGAAAAACTACATTTGAGTGTTTGCGATGGTGGTCAAGCACCCGGTCAAAGAGTCACTATCGTGGTCACAGTAATGGGTGTGTAATAAGGTGTCATCTCGCGATTTGAAAACGTCACTGAATGTGCAAATGCTATGCGAAAGCATGCCGGTAGTCGCAGACGGCCCACCACACCACAAGAGGATCGATACGTAGCCCTAGTGACGGAAAGGCACAGACATCCCACTCCTAGGCAGGTGGCTGCCGGTACACGCGTCTCAGTCAGAACCACTTCGCACGGATTCAATCAGGCTGGTTTGTATTCTCATAAGCATGTTAAATGCATCCCACTTCAAGCACAGCATCGTCGAGAAAGAGTTCGTTGGTGTAGGGAGCAAACTGGTTCGTGTCAGCAACAATGGTCCACAGTGATGTTCTTTGATGAATTCCGCTTCACTGTTAGTGTGGAGAGAGGAGGGAACACGTTACGCAACACAAAATGCACATGTACGTCATCAACATGTCCTAAGCGTTACGGTGTAGGCATTCATTATGCACATTGGTCGAACACCGCTGTATTTCTTCGCGTAAGGTACCGTTACACAACAGCGGTACTGCAGGGAGATTATTTTGGATCATGTCCGTCTGTTTAGGGGTGCAGTAGATCCAGATTTTCTGCTTAAGGAAGAACATGCCCGCCCACACAGTGCTGCTGAGCTGTCGGAGACACTGGAAAATAAGATATGGGATGTGAGGAATGGTTTACTTATTCCCCGCACCTAAACCCTTCAGAGCATGGCTGTGATGCTCTTGGCAGACGTGTTTCCCAACAAACACCTCCTCCCCGAACCATGCAAGCACTGAAAACCACATTGAGAGAGGAGTGGGACCAGTGGCGGGTGCCATGTAAAAGCACAAGAGCACGTGAACATTTTAACTCTCGACATCTTGCGAATTTATTGGTTATTTGTCTTTGAATGCTGTTAAACGCAACATAGATGCTGCAATCTTAAAGATAAGGCACTTAAGTCTACCGCGCTACTGCTCCTCTAAACTCCGTGAAACTTGGCATTAGGGTCACGAGCACACCTTAGATTTAAGGAGCTTTTGCGCATGGGCAACTCGCGTGACGTAATTGCCTTACGGGCCAAATACATGCGGGTTTGACATGCACGGATCACGATGTGCATAGCTAGGCCCTTGCCGCTCAACTAGAAGTTTACGTCAGTGCCACCAGATAGTAACACACTGCGGCAGACTGTTGCCCCCGTTCGCTAGCCATAAAGCCTGCTAGCCGATAGCACACGCCTCGGATATGCTAATTCACTCATTATATAGTAAAATTAGATCGGATGTCAGTATATGTTTAAGTTGTACTGCAATAAACCTATTTTGTGGTTTTCTGAATGAGGTGTAGTATCTTAAGTTATGAATCTTATCGTGCAGTAATCTTTTTGAGGCGCTGAGAATCGTAATCACCGTCGATTGTGAGACTGTAGCATTTATTCATGCTTCCTAAATCTGTTGATCTTATGGTGAGTCAGGTTTATCTGTCCTGCAGGTCCACAATGCATTCATGAAAATTCACGAAAAGCTGTATCACTCCTTTCTCTGATGTTCACTTAAATGTGGGACCGACGGCTCTATGCTTTAGGCCCTTATGGATCTCAGCGCCTCATTTGTATTCTAATCAAGTGACCATGTTGGTAGACATTACTACTTGAATTTACTGTGCGGGAACCGACTTTCGTGTTTAGTATAAACATGAACTATGTTTTATCTGTTTTAAATGCCAATAGAAAAGTAAAGCTGTGAGGACGCGTTGTGAGTCGCGCTTGGTTAGCTCAGTCGGTACAGCACTTGCCTATGAAAGGCGAAGGTACCGAGTTCGAGTCTCGGTCTGGCATGCAGCTTTAATCTGCCAGGAAGTTTCATGTCAGCGCACACTCCGCTGCAGTGTGGAAATCTCATTCTGGGAACAGAAAAGTAAATTACCAGGAAAAGTGAGCCGCGAGGGAACTAGGACCATCGAGAACAGATCCTTTAATTGAGAGAGTGACGAAATCAAATAAGCGTGACTACCAGCGATCATTAGCAAGGAAGTGTACAGTTAGCACAAGCTATTGTGTGGGTGCAGCGTAAGAATAGCTGATTTTCAACCTGGAAGTAAACTCGTGAACTATTACATCTATTGGAGAACTTGTACATTCGTCGGAAAAGATGAAAAGAACTAAAACTTCCACTCATACAAATATGCGAGATGGAGAGTTGCGAAAGCTTACACATTAATTCGTTATTACCCTAAACTGTACTTAATTATGTAGAAAACAAGAAAAATACACAAAAACAATTCTTTCTTTTATCAGATAAGGTATGCAGCTTATTATTATTATTACTGTTCTTATTGCTATTAACAGCAATTAAGCATAACTGTAATAGAGCAGATGCTATTAACTTTACACTCTCAAATTTGTCTGAATATAAAAATTGTGAACAATCAGAAAGTATACTCACGAGACACCACTGAGTGGGACAGTATTCCCCAAAGACTCTTCAACAATTCGTTAGCCAGCCTGAATAACAGGAGCAAAATGTGCGTTAGTTCCAGTGGAAGGCATATTCGCTACTGAAAGGCCGATATATCACGACTCTGGCCTGTGTTAATCATGGGCGCTATTTATGTCTGTTATCCTGCTTTCCCAAGTGGTGAAATCTGTACCATTTCTGGTTATAAATATATCACTGCACCTCTATTATGTATGTAATGTGTTTCACGTCGCCCATCATATCGTGTGACTTTTGGTGTCCAGCACTGCCTCTGTTCTTAGCAGCTGTCAAAAAGTGTATTTCAGATTTAACGTGAAGAGTCACAGTAGCTGAATGTCACTCAACTAAGCATAACAAATGAGGCAGAGATATAATGATCCTTTGAAATGCTATGCGTAACAAGCTCACAGTGTCTGTGAGAGTTCATAGACGGTTCCCCAACATGGTCCCGATCCCACTGAGAGCGAGTACACAGGGATATCGAGTCTCGTATACATAATACATGAATTCAGGTCAATGACAAGGATACTTTGCGAGAGGGAATATTCCATTTTCCAGAATTAAAAAAAAATGCTTTATCTTTATCATGGCAAGTGCTTCTGCCATTAAATTACTTGCCAGTGTGTAAAAACCATTACGCAAACGAAAACGTGTGTTAATATATTTCACATCCTACAGACCATAAAATAAAAGACATTAGGCTATTACTTACGAGACTGGAGTTTTGTCCATGGATGTTGATTAGGTTGATATGTTTCACGCTTTGGTGTTTTCCCCTGTAAAAGAAATATTTTCATTAAGACTGACAATGGACGAATTTTTCAGATACTCAAAATGTGGAACACGTCAGGGAATCATGATTTTGAGGACTCCGTTTACATAATCATCTTGTGAATATTTGAGTTCTTCTTGTTTCCGTGCTTGCTGAGAAAATTGGAGAGGAATTCCGCCTTATGCATGACATCTTTGTACCTTTGCTTTCACCCATCTATCTTCACTGAGTTGATTATTTTCCTTCTCACATGGAGCTATTGGATTTTTATGCTAGTAGCTTTAGGTCTACTAAGCAATCTACAGCTTGTCATACTTTATTTTTCGTTGATGCTGTATTGTTTTTACTTTTTTTGTCGAAATAACAATCTTATTTCTTGCGTTTTCGTTGTTACACATTCATTTAGTACGATTTATTGCCGAGCACAGAATTTTCGCCGCCACTATGTCATTACGTGATGGTGCCGAAAACTTTTTGCTTGGAAAGAAATCGTACTAAATGTATGTGTAACGGCAAAAACGAATGAAATTAGCGTGTTTTCTCGACACCAAAAACGTAAAAACACCACAGCTTAAAAAAGAATATCACAAGCTGTAGACAGAACATTCACCTAAAACAGTACTTTAGAGGTGATACGGCGGCAGATGGGGGTGGGGGGAGGACCCAGACCGATGAGGGAGGAAAGGGGGGGAGGCGAGGGAAAGGAAAAAAAGGGGGGAGCCGATGGAGGGAGAGGACATAGAAAAAAGGCGGGCATGGTGGACGCGAGAAGGTTCAAATGGTTCAAATGGCTCTGAGCACTATGGGACTTAACATCTGTGGTCATCAGTCCCCTAGAACTTAGAACTACTTAAACCTAACTAACCTAAGGACAGCACACAACACCCAGTCATCACGAGGCAGAGAAAATCTCTAACCCCGCCGGGAATCGAACCCGGGAACCCGGGTGGGAGAAGTGAGAACGCTACTGCACGACCACGAGCTGCAGACCGACGAGAGAAGGAGTGGGGATGTTAGTGGAGGGGAAAGCAAAAGAATTTGGGGGAGAGAAGGGAGTCAGAGAGAGGGTACATGAGGAAAAGACAGGATGAAGGGGGGGGGGGGGAGAGAGGGAGCCCAGGAGAAGGACAGAGGGAGGGAGGGGGAGGTGGGGATCAGAGTTGATAGGAGGGATAAATGGAGGGAGAGAAGGCATCATCTGGGAGGGCGAGTTGATTGAAGCCACCTTGGGAAAGATGAAATACATAGAGGTGGAAGGTAGAGGGGACACAACAGTGAAGGTGCAGCAGAGGGCAGGGATTCAAGAGGAGAGAAGCAGCCAGGGGATGAGGGGGATCAAGTCGGCAGGAGGTGTAGAGGACATGGATATGTTTGAGGAAAAGGAGCAGATGGGGGAAAGGAATCAGGTCATAGAGGATCCGCATGGGGGACGGGAGGCGTATACAGAAGGTGAGTCAGAGTGCATAGTGCTCAAGGATCTGGAGGGACATTTAGAATCTGGTGGGGGGTGGATATGCAGGTGGGACTAGCACAACAGAGGATGGAATGGACTAAGGATTTGTAGCTGTGGAGGATGGTAGAGGGGTTCAACCCTCATGTCTGGCCAGAGAGGAGTTTAAGGAGTCAGAGGTGGTTGTGGGCTTTGGATTGGATAATGAGAGATCCAGGTGAGGTGACAGTCAATGGCGAGTCCAAGGTAGGTGAGGGTGGGGAAGAGGTGGACGGGATGGGTGCAGATGGTAAGGGAAAAATCAAGGAGCCAGAAGGAGCGAGTGGTATGACCTATGCCTGGGTCTTGGAAGGATTGATTTTAAGGAGCCACTGGTTACACCTTGTGGCAAAAAGGTTAAGGTGATTATGGAGAAGGTGTTAGGACCATTGAAGGGTAGGACTGAGGGCAAGGAAGGCAGTGTCATTGGTATACTGCAGGGCGTGGACCAGAGGGGTAAGGGGGGGGGGGGGGGTTAGGGCATACCTGCTGTGTACAGGAGGTAGAGGAAAGGGGAGAGGATAGAGCCCTGGGGCACACCCGCCGGGGGGTAGACGGCTGGGAATCGGCGTTATGGATGGTAACGTAGGAGGGGCGGTGGGAGAGGAAGGAGGCAATCAGATGGAAATAGTTGATAGGAAGGGAGTAGGTCTGGAGTTTAAACAGGAGACTGGGATTCCATACACTGCCGTAGGCCTCTTCGAAGTCTAGGGAGACAAAAATGGCGGAGCGATGTGAGTTTAGCTGGAGGGAGAGGAGATGAGTGATGCATAGGAGTTGGTCATCGGCAGAGAAGGAAGGTGGAAAGCCACATTTGGTGTTGGGGTGGAGGTGGTGTCGGTGGAGGAGGTGATGAATGCACCTGTTAAGGATGGATTCCAAGAGCTTGCTCAGCACTGAGGTGAGGCATGTAGGGCGATAGGAAGAGGCATCAGATGGAGGCTTGTTGGGTTTGGAGAACATCAGGATACAGGAGGTTTTTCACAGGTCAGGGTAGAAGCCTGTGGCAAGGATTACGGTGTAGAGGGCGGCAAGGACTGCGAGGAAGGAGGGAGGTCAGTGTTTGAGATGGCGGTAGGTAACGCGGTCGTGGCGGATGCAACAGGGGTACCGTAGCTAAGGCATTTTATGCACAGCATTCCTTTTATGAGCGTCAACGCAGCAAAACGTTCATGCAGGAGAGATTCTGTGAAATTTGCGAAAACTGAGAAGACGTACCGAAATGGAAAGTGGCTGAATAAGAAAGTAAACTGCAAAGCTCCTGGTCCGGCTATTGGTGCGGTAGGCAGTTTTAATCTTGATAATATATGTTTTATTGGCATTAGGCAGTGGTTCAAGGCATAATTCCCGGCCTAACCCTTCGTCTTCCGATGCTGGAGACATAATCAGAGCCCTTAATGACAAAGAAAGCAGTTACAGTCTCAAACAAGCTCAGAAAGTCGAACTGTTTATACGTCTCCACGCAAATCGATTCGTGACGTCATCAGACCGCTGCAGGCTGCAATCACAGCGGCACCGATACCGGTGAAGTCCGCCGACGGCCAACATCGGCCGAAGACGTGTGATTCTGCTATGCGCGCGGTCACACAAAAGCCAATCTCAATCGGCCAAACGTAAATACTTCGGACGACAATCGGTGAAGTTCAAATCAGTTTGTTTTCTTGCTCTTACCTGCCGACACGATGCGAAATTTGGAAAGTGAAATAGTGATAAGTTTAGTCAAAGGATTTTATGGCATCGTGAAGATGAAAAGTATCAAACTAGGGTTATAGTTCGTGCAAATTATAACTTCGAAAAACAATTTGTTCAAGTGAAAAGGATGGCTCAAAATTTGCTTAAAGTTACTGTAGTGAATCCTTTTGGGCTGTGGTAGGCGGCCGTTAGCTGCCTACAAGTTATTATCGTTGCTGCTTACTGGTGTTATTATGTCAGTAGAGTGAAGATTCTGTTACATGAAGTAGTTTGCAAATCTGGTATCTACATCTACATCTACATCCATACTCCGCAAGCCACCTGACGGTGTGTGGCGGAGGGTACCTTGAGTACCTCTATCGGTTCTCCCTTCTATTCCATTCTCGTATTGTTCGTGCAAAGAAGGATTGTCGGTATGCCTCTGTGTGGGCTCTAATCTCTCTGATTTTATCCTCATGGTCTCTTCGCGAGATATACGTAGGAGAGAGCAATATACTGCTTGACTCCTCGGTGAAGGTATGTTCTCGATACTTCAACAAAAGCCCGTACCGAGCTACTGAGCGTCTCTCCTGCAGAGTCTTCCACTGCTGTTTATCTATCATCTCCGTAACGCTTTCGCGATTACCAAATGATCCAGTAACGAAGCGCGCTGCTCTCCGTTGGATCTTCTCTATATCTTCTATCAACCCTATCTGGTACGGATCCCACACTGCTGAGCAGTATTCAAGCAGTGGGCGAACAAGCGTACTGTAACCTACTTCCTTTGTTTTCGGATTGCATTTCCTTAGGATTCTTCCAATGAATCTCAGTCTGGCATCTGCTTTACCGACGATCAACATTATATGATCATTCCATTTTAAATCACTCCTAATGCGTACTCCCAGATAATTTATGGTATTAACTGCTTCCAGTTGCTGACCTGCTATTTTGTAGCTAAATGATAAAGGATCTATCTTTCTGTGTATTCGCAGCACATTACACTTGTCTACATTGAGATTCAATTGCCATTCCCTGCACCAAGCGTCAATTCGCTGCAGATCCTCCTGCATTTCAGTACAATTTTCCATTGTTACAACCTCTCGATACACCACAGCATCATCCGCAAAAAGCCTCAGTGAACTTCCGGTGTCATCCACAAGGTCATTTATGTATATTGTGAATAGCAACGGTCCTATGACACTCCCCTGCGGCACACCTGAAATCACTCTTACTTCGGAAGACTTCTCTCCATTGAGAATGACATGCTGCGTCCTGTTATCTAGGAACTCGTCAATCCAATCACACAATTGGTCTGATAGTCCATATGCTCTTACTTTGTTCATTAAACGACTGTGGGGAACTGTATCGAACGCCTTGCGGAAGTCAAGAAACACGGCATCTACCTGTGAACCCGTATCTATGGCCCTCTGAGTCTCGTGGACGAATAGCGCGAGCTGGGCTTCACATGACCGTCTTTTTCGAAACCCATGCTGATTCCTCCAGAGTAGATTTCTAGTCTCCAGAAAAGTCATTATACTCGAACACAATACGTGTTCCAAAATTCTACAACTGATCGACGTTAGAGATATAGGTCTATAGTTCTGCACATCTTCTCGACGTCCCTTCTTGAAAACGGGGATGACCTGTGCCCTTTTCCAATCCTTTGGAACGCTACGCTCTTCTAGAGACCTACGGTACACCGCTGCAAGAAGGGGGGCAAGTTCCTTCGCGTACTCTGTGTAAAATTGAACTGGTATCACATCAGGTCCCGAGGCCTTTCCTCTTTTGAGCGATTTTAATTGTTTCTCTGTCCCTCTGTCGTCTATTTCGATATCTACCATTTTGTCATCTGTGCGACAATCTAGAGAAGGAACTACAGTGCAATCTTCCTCTGTGAAACAACTTTGGAAAAAGACATTTAGTATTTCGGCCTTTAGTCTGTCATCCTCTGTTTCAGTACCATTTTGGTCACAGAGTGTCTGGACATTTTGTTTTGATCCACCTACCGCTTTGACATAAGACCAAAATTTCTTAGGATTTTCTGCCAAGTCAGTACATAGAACTTTACTTTCGAATTCATTGAACGCCTCTCGCATAGCCCTCCTCACACTACATTTCGCTTCGTTTAATTTTTGTTTGTTTGCAAGGCTTTGGCTATGTTTATGTTTGCTGTGAAGTTCCCTTTGCTTCCGCAGCAGTTTTCTAACTCGGTTGTTGTACCACGGTGGCTCTTTTCCATCTCTTACGATCTTGCTTGGCACATACTCATCTAACGCATTATGTACGACGGTTTTGAACTTTGTCCACTGATCCTCAACACTATCTGTACTTGAGACAAAACTTTTGTGTTGAGCCAACAGGTACTCTGAAATCTGCTTTTTGTCACTTTTTCTAAACAGAAAAATCTTCCTACCCTTTTTAATATTCCTATTTACGGCTGAAATCATCGATGCCGTAACCGCTTTATGATCGCTGATTCCCTGTTCTGCATTAACTTTTTCAAATAGTTCGGGTCTGTTTGTCACCAGAAGGTCTAATATGTTATCGCCACGAGTCGGTTCTCTGTTTAACTGCTCAAGGTAGGTTTCAGATAAAGCACTTAAAAAAATTTCACTGGATTCTTTGTCCCTGCCACCCGTTATGAACGTCTGAGTGATTTATGTGTTCAGAGGAACTTGTTATTAACATTGTATTTGACTTTCATAGTGTGTTGAATGACAGTCATTGAAGGTTTGCAGGGCCGTATTATGGGTGGGCAGGGAGGGCGGGGGAAGAGGGGGGCTCATCGGACTGTAGACCCAGGCCTCCACGTGGACGGGGGACCTCCACTCTGATCGACTGCTCAACTGGTTGTCTAATAAGAATCATTCAAGATACAGTCATCATCATAGGGTATGACAATGCCAGTGACATGAGAGGGAAAAAGTTGAGGAAAAATTTAGGTAAGATAAAAGAATTGAATTAATTATCTTTTTATATGCCCTAGTTTACGCACTTGTTAAGCTTCGTGGTTCAAAACATTACAGAGTAATCATTAGAGTCAGTTGGTTTTTTAAAGTTTTGAAACAGTTATATGACTTTTTTTTGCAACTTCTGCTCATCGTTGGCACAGTCTTGTGGAGAATAATGAGCGACTGAAGACATTGTTCGATATTAGCGGTCGTCCTATGAGGAAGCCATATCAGCTGTTAGACAGAATTTCGATGCATTTAGGAGTCACTTAAAGAAATTGTCGAGAACAAGTGACAAGAAATGAGGCAGAATCGCTTTCGCAAAAACTTAAAAAAAACCTGGAGACCGCAATATTGGTTGTTTTGTGGGATGACGCGTTGTCTCGAATGGACAAAACTAACAAATATTTGCAAAAGCTTGGACTGGAATTAATCAAGGGGTCAAGCGTTATGATAATTGTCTCCAGTTTTCAGCAGAGCTAGGGAAACGTATGATGAATATGAAAACCAAGCTAGGAGCATAGGCTGTCATGTGTATTAAGAATATAGCGACGAAAGGGAACGTAAAATAAGAAGATTCCCTGTTGGAAGAAAATCGGATTAATTGAGTTCACGTGATTAATTTCGTGTGACACTTATTGCAACTGTTAATAAACAACGAGCAGAACTGGAAAGCTAGAAGAAAAAAATACGATGTGTTCGATCTTTTCCTACATTTAACGCACAATATAATAGCGCAAGAAGCTAAGAACTCTTAAAAGAAACGTAAAAACATTTTTCCAAAAACCGAAGTGATCTCGATGAAAAAGTTTTGGCTGTGAAATTTTATCATTTTAGCGAATATCTGAAGTGTTCCCTCAAAGAAGAAGCTGCTAAACATTTCGCCAGTCTAATTATATGAAGTAATGGTTGAATATGATCTTGGTGATATTTTTTGAAATATGATGATTCGTTACCGAACTTTCCTCTGAATATCAACTGGAAAGTCTGAAGCTTAGAGAGGGTTCTTCAAACTATCACTTACAAAAAAACAAATCACATGCTACAATGCAAGAAGAACGCTTTGCCACTCGGAGTGGCCGCGCGGTTTAAGGCGCATGTCACGGACTGCGCGGCCTCCTCCGCTGGAGGTTCGAGTTCTTCGGGCATGGGTGTGTTTGTTGTTCTTAGCATAAGTTAGTTTAAGTAGTGTGTAAGTCTAGGGACCGATGACCTCAGCAGTTTGGTCCCTTCGGAATTCACACTCATTTGAACAAGAACGCATTTCTGCTGTCGCCTTTTTATGAATTGTGCATGAGATGACTAGTTTTCTGGACTGCCAGGATGTGACAGAGGACTACTTTAGGATGAAAGCGAGGAAAAAAAAGTCTTTTTGAGGTAGGGTAAGCTGGTACATTTCCAGTCAACATAAGGTTTCGCTCCATTTTTAGTTTCGCAGTGTTGGTAGCAGCTGTCTTTGTGTGGCATTGCAGTGCGGACGGTTTCTACAGCTCCTCTCTTTTCCCTGAATACATAAACTTCTGCTGCAGAGATATAAATTTTTTCTTGTTGAGAGATAATCTGTGCCTTTTTATGAATTGTGCATGAGATGACTAGTTTTCTGGACTGCCAGGATGTGACAGAGGACTACTTTAGGATGAAAGCGAGGAAAAAAAGTCTTTTTGAGGTAGGGTAAGCTGGTACATTTCCAGTCAACATAAGGTTTCGCTCCATTTTTAGTTTCGCAGTGTTGGTAGCAGCTGTCTTTGTGTGGCGTTGCAGTGCGGACGGTTTCTACAGCTCCTCTCTTTTCCCTGAATACATAAACTTCTGCTGCAGAGATATAAATTTTTTCTTGTTGAGAGATAAGTGATGTTAATTAATTTTATGTACTCTTATAAACTGGTTTCCACGTGCTTGTAAATTCTATGTTAGTGAGGTTAGAGACATGTTTTCTGTTCTGACGTGTTTTTGAGGCATCTAAAGAGTAAGACCGTGTGACATGTGCAGCCAACTATAGGCACAATTCAGTACTATTTACTCACGATTTCACTTTCGCCAGTAGTACATTTCCGATCATAAAAAACCTAGAAATTCGATACCCTAGTACAATTTCGATGAATGCGGTTCTTTTTTTTCTGTTTAGCGTGTGACGATTGGTTATTGCAGATATGTTAACACACAATTATTATAAATAAGTTCTGTTGTAAGTAGGCTGTGTAGGTTTTTTTATTGGTAACGCCACGTAGCGCTCTGTATGAAAATCACTGGCTGTGCTGTGTGCAGTCTGTGGCTGGTTTGCATTGTTGTTGGCTATTGTAGTGTTGGGCAGCTGTATGTTAACAGCCCGTAGCGTTGCGCAGTTGGAGGTGAGCCGCCAGCAGTGGCGGATGTGGGGAAGTGAGATGGCGGATTTTTGAGAGCGGATGATCTGGACGTGTGTCCATCAGAAACAGTACATTTTTAAGAATGGATGTCATGAACTGCTATATATATTATGACTTTTGAACACTATTAAGGTAAATACATTGTTTGTTCTCTATCAAAATCTTTCATTTGCTAACTATGCCTATCAGTAGTTAGTGCCTTCAGTAGTTTTATTTAGCTGGCAGTAGTGGCGCTCGCTGTATTGCAGTAGTTCGAGTGGGTGGTGGGTAGTGTTTAACGTCCCGTCGACAACGAGGTCATTGGAGACGGAGCGCAAGCTCGGGTTAGGGAAGGATTGGGAAGGAAATCGGCCGTGCCCTTTAAAAGGAACCATCCCGGCATTTGCCTGAAACGATTTAGGGAAATCACAGAAAACCTAAATCAGGATGGCTGGAGACAGGATTGAACCGTCATCCTCACGAATGCGAGTCCAGTGTGCTAACCACTGCGCCACCTCGCTCGGTAGTTCGAGTAACGAAGATTTTTGTGAGGTAAGTGATTTGTGAAAGGTATAGGTTAGTGTTAGTCAGGGCCATTCTTTTGTAGGGATTATTGGAAGTCGGATTGCGTTGCGCGAAAAAATATTGTGTGTCAATTTAAGCACAGTCATGTATAATTTTTCTAAGGGGACGTTTCATATGTCGACCCTTCGCCGAGGATACCCCACCGGAATCTTCTGATTTTTTCTTGTAGTTTGTGTAATTAGTGTAGCTATTGTTTATTGCTAGCCCGTAATTATAGAGTGAATTTCCTTTGTAGTTGTAGTTTTTCATTGTTGTACAGTAAAACAGTTGTGGCAAGCATGTAGATTTGCACCAAGTATTTCGCAGCTGCGCTTGCAATTAAGGAGATATTATGTTCAATGCTATGTTAATGTGTTTTCTTATTTTGCTCTTCAAATTATGCTTTCCTGTGTTGTGTGAAATATTGTGACAATAATGGCGTGTGAAAAACGTAATACTAGGCTCCAAAGTAAACTGAGAAAAGACAGTGAAGACGAAAGCACTGTGTTAGCGCCACCGTGTAATGAATTAACTAATGTTCAAACTATTAATTTGGTAATTGTGCATAGGGAAATGGAGCGGGCTGCAAATAATGGTGTAGACAGTGAAACAATTAGTGAACAGGGAAGCATTATCGATCGATCGGTCGGCAACAGTTCGCCTCAGGAAACCGAAATGATAGGACACAATCTTGCAAATACTGTAGATTCAGGTTTTGCGTCTTCACCGTTTTCTCAAATAAGTCAAGACACATTATATGCTCGTCAAAATGTGAATGTTGCCGGTGCAAATGCACTGCCAAAAAGCATAGAGGAACAGATTCCAGACACTAATACATTATTATTGCAATTAATGCAACAAATGAAACAAAATCAGAGACAAACACAGCAACAGTTAGACACAATGGAACGAAATCTTCAAAAGTTAGACACAATGGAACAAAATCTTCAAAAGTTGGACACAATGGAACAACACCAGAGACAAACACAGCAACAGTTAGACGCAATAGAAGAATATCTTCAAAAGTTAGACACCGCGCTTGAACAAACACTTGAAGATTTAACTACTGAGTTACATAAAATCGAATCGAAATGTCAAAAAGTCTGTAATGACGTAAAAACACAAATTTGTGAGCATTTCCAACCTATTTTTTCGCGTCATGAAAGTGCATTACAGAATCACGAAGCAGCCATAAAGGAACTGCAAACTATTGTTCATGAAAATCACGACATCTTGCAAGCTAAAATTGACTCAGCTGCATCTACCGATTCCGTTATGCAGCTTGCAAAAACTCAGGAAAACTTAAAGGACACAGTAGATACGATTTCAACAAAAATGGACACTCTGAAACTTGGTTCAGAAAAACACACTGAGGAAATAAGTTCACTATCGGAGAAAGTAGCCGAACTTTCGGATCAGTTCACTAACTTATCTACAAAGGTGGATGATGGTCTGAGTGACACAAGACCTGTAGCCTTCACTGACACAGAAGAGAATGAACAAATTATGAAATTCAAACAAAATCAGAATCAAATTAATACGCAACACAAAAGAGAAATCCGGGAAGTACAAGATCAGTTGGCACAAGTAATACAAGAATTACATATTTCAGAGGACACTCGCTCTCCAATACTGGAAGAGGGACATAGAAATATGAACAGCCACAAAATAATAACACAGCGCATTTCGGAAATTATGAAAGAAATTGGCAAGGTGCACCGAATTTTGAAATGGAACCGCCGAAAAGACGTAACAATGACCGACATGCGACTCGCCGACACGATGATTTTGACTATAAGCTGTTCATTACTACACGTAAATTCAATACATTTAAGAATTCTGGCAACGACATTCATCCACAAGCATGGCTTCATCAATTCTCTCATTGTTTTCCTCCCAACTGGTCATTAGAGCACAGATTAGAATTTATGTGTGGCTATTTAGAGAATGAACCAGCTGTAAGAATGCGATCGGTCATTCACAATTGCCACAGTGAAGGAGAATTTTATCAAGCCTTCCTCTCAGCATATTGGTCTCAAGTTACACAAGACCGAGTAATACATAGCATCATAATGATGAAACATTTGGAACAATCATAATTTTCCAGTCTTGTGAAATATTTTGAAGACATGTTGCACAAGAATCAGTACCTGTCAAACCCATACAGCCCCTCAGAACTCATCCGCATTTGCTTAATCAAATTGCCTGAACATTTACGACACATTATTTTGGCAGGACGTTGTAAAGACGACATTGAAGCTTTTCAGGGATTGTTACAAGAATTGGAAATTGACACTGACAATCGCAGAACGCGAAAACAGGAGCACAACAATTACAGGTCACATCCGTCACAATTCCGCGATGACAGAAATAGTAAATGGACACGATAAGGCTATTCTTACAACATAAATCGTGACCAAAACAGACACCACCCGTATGACAACGGTTGGCAGAGTAGTAATAATTACAGGAAAACATCACCTCTCTGCGGTAATGACTATCACAGAGACAATCAGAGAAACAGACAATATGGGAACCAAAACAATTATTATCAAGGGAGACAGAATAACTCCAGATGCAACGGTCCAGCGCGCAGTTACAATTCAGGGAGAAATTCTCCACCACGTGACCGACAAAGAAACTATGGAATCTACCGACATGACGACAGACGATATGATCGTAACGACACACCTGAATTGCATCAGAACTGGCGGGATTCAAACAGGGCAGGGCTCTCTCGACAAGGTGAATTTGTAGAAGTTAGGTCTCCAAATCCCAATAACGACGCGCGCCAACAAAGAGACAATAGGCAATGACTCATACCGCTGGCAGCCACAAAACGTAGTTATGAAACTGACGACGCAGCTGCCGTCGCTAGTAATTACATAAAAATGGAAGACATTAGGGACATCTTACTCCAGGAACACGACGTAAAACATAACAACATTGCATATCCTGTGATTCACATTACAGTAAATGACGTAAAATTTACGGCAGTACTTGACAGTGGCAGTCACATTTCAGTAATTAGTGAACCAGCCTTTAGCAAATGCAACAAATTGAACGATTGCCCCACACTTCTGTTACGTAAGATTAAATTACAAGGTGCAATCATTGGAAAAAGTTTAGATGTACGCCAACAAACCAACTTAGAATTCTTTTTTCAAAGCCACAGCTTCTCTGTGAACTTTCTTATTGTTCCATTATCGTCGACGGAAATTATATTGGGAGTAGACTTTTTGAATGAACACAAAGCAATCTTAAACCTCCACGATGCTGAAATAAGTTTAGAGAAAGAAGGTAAGTCAATAGCTTTGAAATTTCAAGATTGGCTCTCAAACCATGACGAGGAAATTAATCGGCTTTACCTTCTGTTAGACAACAGTTCGGAATTTTCTATGGAACTAGACACTAACAATCACTCTGCAAGTACTGACTGGGATGATATCGACGATATATTTGAAACTAATGAGTTAATTCAGAATAAAATCCAAACAATTGAGACTTGTAATGACACTGACAGGCAGGACCTTTTTGGGATTTTACAAGTACATTCCACAGTTTTTACTCGCAAAACAGGAACAATCAAGGGATTTCAATACCAATTTCGTGTTCGTGAGCATACTAAATTTTGTGTTAGACCATACGTAATTCCAGCACATTATAGGGACTGTGTTAGAACAGAAATACAATCTATGCTTGATGAGGGCATTATTGAGCCTGCAGTAAGCTCATACAACAATCCATTACATGTTGTTGAGAAGAAAAATGGATCGATCAGACTTGTCTTAGATTCGAGACAAATCAATACTATCATTATTCCTGAAACAGACAGGCCGCAAACGATGGAAGAACTTCTTCAAAATTTTAATGGTGTAAAAGTGTTGCCTTCTATTAATCTCAGATCCAGCTTTTATCAGATCGAACTTCATCCAGAATGTTGAAAATACGCAGCTTTTCTTTGTTTCGGCGTTTGTTATCAATTTCGGAAACTTCCTTTTGGTTTGAACATTTCTTCGGCAGCGTTCATTCGCGGACTAAATTCCATATTACCTGATTTCTTAAAACGTCACATCACCTTATATGTGGATGATATCCTAATAGCAGAAGCCTCATGGGAACAACATAATCACATCTTCAACAGTTTGTTACGTATTTTTGCAGAATCTGGAATTATGGTTAACTTGGAAAAGTCTGAATTCGGTAGGTCAAAGGTGAAATTTTTGGGAGATATTATTTCTTCTGAAGGCATTCAGCCAGATCCTGAAAAGTTAGAAGCAATCAGAGCCATTCCAGTTCCATCCACAAAAAAACAAGTCCGCAGTTTTCTAGGTCTCGTAAATTTTTACCGTAGTTTTCTGAATATGCAAATTCTAGTTACACCAAAACTTTGTTCTCTCACTGTAAAAAATACTATTTGGAACTGGGACGAACAAGCACAGTTGGAATTCAATTCTTTGAAAAAATCGCTACTTAACGCGCCAATACTAGCTCATCCAGATGTGTCATAAGATTTCTACCTTAGCACGGATTCTTCTAAAGTCGGTCTTGGTGCCCATTTATTTAAAGAAGCCATAGAAAATGACACTACTGTTCAGAAAACCATTCATTTGCTAGCCGAGTGCTAACAAAATCTGAAAAAAATTATTCCGTTACTGAATTAGAAGCTTTAGCTATCGTTTGGGCATTTAACAAATTCCGTTTCTTTCTTTCTGGCAAGCACGTAAAAGTATACAATGATCATCGTGCATTACAATTTCTTATGTCTTCAAAATTAAATCATGACAGGTTAAAACGTTGGGCATTGTTTCTGCAAGAACTCCACTTCACAATAGTCTACATTCCCGGCAAGGAGAACATTGTTGCGGACGCACTGTCACGCGCACCGGCTGGGCTTGAGAAAAGTAACACAGAAGGCAACCTCGAGAAAAATTTCAGTATTCTTTACATTCAGAAAGTCGCCTTTGAAAACTTTATCACCACATCTTTAAAGGATATTGCTCATGAACGAGATAAAGATCCGATTTGGAAAAACATCACAAGTAAATGGCATGAAAAGACGCACACTCAGATTCGGCATTATTATCTGGTTAGAAACAACATACTCTTCAAACGCTGCACTGTTTATGACAAGCTATGGGTACTTTGCATTCCAGACGATTTTGTTAATAAGCTCATTTGGTACATTCCTTTCAGCTACGCACACTTTGGTCCACGAAAATGTTATCATATTCTTCGAAAGACTTGTTATTTTAACAATATGTAAAAGAGAATTCGAAGAGTCTTGTCTATTTGGAAACTTTGTCAAAAGGCGAAACCATCTACTATCTCACATCGTGCTCCGTTGCTTCTTATCATTCCCTTTAAATTAAAAGAATTTGCTGCTGTTGATCTCTTGGGACCCCTTGTCAGAACATCGAATGGATTTTCGTACGTTCTAGTCGCTGTTGAACTTAATTCAAAATTTGTTTCTTTCACTCCATTACGTAAAGCCACTGGACGGTCTTTATCCAACGCCTTTGTTAAAAATTTCTTGCGTGAAGTTGGACACGTTAGTAAAGTAATTTCAGATAACGGACCGCAATTCAGATCTGCTGTTTGGTCACACATGCTTCGGAACCCTAAAATCAAACCTGTTTTTATTTCATTGTACTCACCATATTGTAACTCGTCTGAACGGATTATGAAAGAAATCAATAAGCTTTGCAGACTTTACTGTCACAGTAAGCACCAGCATTGGGACAGATATTTACACTTCTTTCAAAACGTGCTGTATGAAATGCCTCATGACTCCACTGCTTTGCCACCTATTCTTGTACTGAAGAATGAAGAACCACCGAACAGAATCAGAGAACTTGTACCTTTTCCGAATACACGTAAACTTCGACACAAAGACATAATTGATTTGGTTATTAAAAATATAAATTCTGCAGCAGACAAAAGGAGAAAACTACACGGTAAAGCAAATGCAAAGAAATTATATATTGGTCAGAAAGTTCTCATTAAAGCTCATTCATTGTCACATAAGAAGAAACACTTCAGTCACAAATTCTTTCTGATTTACAATGGACCTTACAGAATCCGACGTATACCACATGATAATTGCATTGAAGTTGAAACTCTGCGTACTAGGAAGAGTAAAGGATTGCACCACATTTCGCATGTAAAACCGTTTATTGAGAGATAATCTGCTTTTTAACTTTGTCTTTGCCATACACCTTATCACTTCACGTTACTAGTATGCTTTGTCAGACTTAGAAACTGTTAACATGCAACAATGTTTGAAGTTAAACATCCAGTCAAGAGCCAAGAGAACTTATTTAAACAGAAATTACGAATGCATTGTTGTAGTGAACAGAGGACACTGTATTATTGTGTGTGTTCATTCTTGCTTGTTAATTGCACGATTACGTAACAAATATAAGGCTTACATACTTAGAACATATACTGTTAATGAGATTTTAATGCAACATTTTGGTTTAGTTGAAAAGACATTCTTTACTTGAAGTTCTTTCTGCGAGATTAAAGATGACTTAGTATTTGGTTTCTTTGACAGCTACATGATTATATCACGACGCTACTAATGTGTGACACAATTTACATTGTTGCTTTTGCGGTGTATTTGTTTCATATCTGCACAGTTTTTATGTATTATTCTGGAAAGTAAAACATGTTTTAGTAGTAACTTTTGTGGTATAGATACAATGAGACAGCCTTTTCCATAGCACAACAATACGTTACAGTGCAGTACTTTCTTCATCATGGCAATAAGCATAATAACTACGATATCTATACGCAAAGCATTTCTCTTTTGTTTATGATGAGGTGAGTACATTGACTTCAGCAGAACTTTGCTTACAGAGGATGATAACTACAACACTTCCACAGAATTATCTTACAGCAAGACGCACATTTAGGGCTACAGAACACGCATTTGAGTGATTAATTTTGTACTTAAAACATTTATTTTTAAAGATTTTTGAATTACAAAGGAAGTTTTACATGATACATTCCATTCTATTGCTGTAATCTGTAACACCTGAGGGTGTTGTTGTTGTTGTGGTCTTCAGTCCTGAGACTGGTTTGATGCAGCTCTCCATGCTACTCTATCCTGTGCAAGCTTCTTTATCTCCCAGTACCTACTGCAACCTACATCCTTCTGAATCTGCTTAGTGTATTCATCTCTTGGTCTCCCCCTATGATTTTTACCCTCCACGCTGCCCTCCAATACTAAATTGGTGATCCCTTGATGCCTCAGAACATGTCCTACCAACCGATCCCCTCTTCTGGTCAAGTTGTGCCACAAACTTCTCTTCTCCCCAATCCTATTCAATACTTCCTCATTAGTTATGTGATCTACCCATCTAATCTTCAGCATTCTTCTGTAGCACCACATTTCAAAAGCTTCTATTCTCTTCTTGTCCAAACTATTTACCGTCCATGTTTCACTTCCATACATGGCTACACTCCATACAAATACTTTCAGAAATAACTTCCTGACACTTAAATCTATACTCGATGTTAACAAATTTCTCTTCTTCAGAAACCTGAGGGTATAATTACATTAATCTTCATGGGGGTACACACTTACTTTGTGTACCATGTGTTTGGCAAGCACAAGGAGCCCTAGCTAATATGGTATTTGTTTATACAACTTTACACATCGGTACCATATTCCTCTAACACAGAATTACAAAGCTATCTGATTATTTAACAGAGAAACAAACATCTTTTTTACTACGTCAGTGACAGATGTTTACGCAATTACACAGTTGGATAACTTCACACTTAGGAAACTGTATTTCATCTGTACTTTTCGGAACCATTGTGATACTATGAGAGCTCTGAATGATGTATTTGGTATGGGATCATGATTTTAAAGTACGTTTGAGGTAGATGACACTATTGAAATGAGCAGAGAATTTTTTTTATGTTTTGAAATTATTGCAGAAACTTACGACGTTTTTGAGATTTGACTGTGGTGTTATGATGTTATTTTTATGACGAGGATGTTGAGGTATGTTTCTGATCAATAAGCTGATGCTATATGAGGAATTTGATTATGCTACATATTTATGATGATTAAATATTGAAGAATGTCGACGAATATGTATATGTGTAATAAGGTAAGGCATAATGAGTAGTGGTTAGGGACTCTGATTTGTGAAAAAGGATGTTGGAAACCAAGAATCGTACTTTAAGAGCTATGAAATGTGTGTAAATGCGTGGATGTATCACAATGCCAGCGAAAATTTTTTGGACACTTATATTTACAGGATATTGTTTCTACACATTTGTAACGCAAATTCACGACCTGTGAAATTTTTATATGAGACTGTCACTGTAGCGGAAACTGCTGTCGTAAATATTTCGTTAAGAAAAGTTAGTGACCTTGAAGTAATGCGTTTTGGGCGCCCAGCTGAGAGAGAGTCATCTGAAAAAAAAGACCATTAACCTCAATATTGACATTCCATTGTAGAAAGCATCGCAAATACGACACGCTCATTACTTGGAAACACATCGTACTTTGTGCTACTTACTGAAATGCTTATGAATTGATGGGAAATATTCTTACATCTGAAAACCTGATTATGACAAGTGTCTTTCTACGAGAGTTGAGAGCTACTGACTTACGAAATGCCACATAGCTATTGAATGATGTTTTTATGCTTTGGTTTGCGTAATTGCTTATTTCATTTGATATCTGGTTTCCAGTTGTGTTGCAGCATTGGTTTTATAAAATAAAATTAAATGCATTTGCTAATGTGAAAACTTTCTGTCAACAGATCTGCTAAATAATAATCTTATGATCCACATTCTTTGAGAAAGGAGCACTTGGAAAGAACAATAAGAAGGGACTAATAACAGTAACTGCATACATAATTTTCTTTTCAACTACTTGGTAATTTTTTGGTAGAATAAGTTGTGGTGCACCACTTTAATGACATAGAGATTAAAATGTGAGTAGACATTTCCCTTATCTGCATTGTTGTCTTTAGTGTACTATTTTTTTCTGCTTGTGGGTTTGTCATGTTTAGATATAAGTTATTGCATTTCCTGCTGCTGTTTGCCAGGCATAGTGCTACTGAATTTCACTTTGTATTACTCTGTTCAGCCAGTTTTACTACTGATTTATTTTTCTTGTTTGCTGCACATTGCCTTATGTTAGTTGTAATGTTGCGTTTGTTTTGCTAATTTATATTATTTGCTGCTTGCTTTGCCAATTTGCATTTTTTTATCATTGCTGTTTGTGTTAATTTATGTGCTGCTGCATTGTCTCATCCCTTAATATATATATATATATATATATATATATATATATATATATATATATATATATATATCTCTGAGCTCAGTAGATTTAAGTTAGCTTAAGAGGGGGTATACTATATAAGAGAATGAGTTGCGATGAATTGGAAGAAATGCATTGAGAAGTTATACGAAAAAAGTACAGCAAACAGGTATGGATAGGTCTTTTTGGAAATAATGAAGAACGAAGGGAGTTCTCCGAGAAGTAAAGAAAGTTTTGTTTGCAAAATACTGCAGTAAAACAAACCCTGTCCTTTCCTTGTGTTATCCCACTATGTGTTTGTGTACCCTTGGGTATTTGTGTTCTTCCTGTCTTTATGTGTATATCTGATGAGAGTTACGTTGTAGAATTTTTCTGATAATACGTTATTTACTTTGTAAAGATGTTTAGACATTATTTATTCTGTTTTGTTTTAATGCTCATGTGTGAAGTTGATGTTTCAAAAGTTATTCTGATCTTTTATGTATTTACTTATGTCATAATTCCTGTAACACTAATGTATATGTTTATTTCTATTGTTTTGTAAAGCCCCTATTACTACAAATGTTATCTGTATTGTTATGTTCTTTAATGATGTATTTTGTACCTTTGTTATTGTATTCTTATGTTATAAAATTGTAATTGACACCAGTTCATCAAATTAAGTAACTTGTAAGTTACATTTCACTGCACACGTTTCTGTTGGTCATAGTCTATTGACAATATGTGAGAAGTGTTTGCACATGTGTTAATAATTCAGCAAGGGACTGGGTAACAGCATTGCTGATTCTAAGGACATTTCAAACAAATTTTTTGTGAGTGGACAAGTGGTGGTTTATCGACTTGCTATATTCTCCGCAAGACTCTTCGATGGTGATTGTGCACCTGCACAGTCGCAACAGATGGCTGCTGGCCGTTTCTACAAGGACTACAGTGGGTCTGCACCTTTGATGATGCACCAATACCATTATTTCTACAAGGACTGCATTGGGTCTGCACCTTTGATGACCCACCAATACCCTTATTTCTGCAAGGACTGCAGTGGGTCTGCACCTCTGGTGGCCCACCAATACCATACTCTGTACCAGGGCTACAGTGGGTCGGCTCTGTGATGACCTACCTATCAATATTCTTCAAAACTTCGACTTACTCTGCTGTGGGTTTGCTCTGTTGTGGCCCATTACCTGTCTGCATGTCAAGAGTCAGCACTGTCTTTCCGTTGGAAGGACAACACTACTTCTTCAAGACTGCATGGAAATCCACTACTTCCATGTGCATTCTCTTTTACTGCTCACACTTTGAGAGAAAAAAAGAAGAAAAACACTGCAATTTTACTGTGATGAATGATCAGGACTGTCTTTATGGACTGTGAGAAAATTTTAGCTTTTGACCAACATTGTATCAATAAGTGTGTGCATTTGATATCTTTGTTATTGTAATTATGAAAATTTTTATCAAATCGTTATTGGCCACTGCCCAAAACAATTTGTAAAATTTTTTGTGGGGAGCATGGGGGCTATGTAAGTAGGCTGTGTAGGTTTTTTTATTGGTAACGCCACATAGCGCTCTGTATGAAAATCACTGGCTATGCTGTGTGCAGTCTGTGGCTGGTTTGCATTGTTGTTCGTTATTGTAGTGTTGGGCAGCTGGATGTTAACAGCCCATAGCGTTGCGCAGTTGGAGGTGAGCCGCGCAGAAGTGGTGGATCTGGGGAAGGTAGATGGCGGATTTTTGAGAGCGGATGATCTGGACGTGTGTCCATCAGGAACAGTACATTTGTAAGAATGGATGTCATGAACTACTATATATATTATGGCTTTTGAACTCTATTAAGGTAAATACGTTGTTTGTTCTCTATCAAAATCTTTCATTTGCTAACTATGCCTATCAGTAGTTAGTGCCTTCAGTAGTTTGAATGTTTTATTTAGCTGGCAGTAGTGGCGCTCGCTGTATTGCAGTAGTTCGAGTAACGAAGATTTTTGTGAGGTACGTGATTTGTGAAAGGTATAGGTTAATGTTAGTCAGGGCCATTCTTTTGTAGGGATTATTGAAAGTCAGATTGCGTTGCGCTAAAAAATATTGTGTGTCAGTTTAAGCACAGTCATGTATAATTTTTCTAAGGGGACGTTTCACTGTATATTATTTTTCTCACAATTTTTTAAAGCAGACCCTTATTTTTTTTCTCTTAGATGCCCCGAAAATGACCGGGAAAGAAAATCTGCAATAAATGGAGTCCAACTGCATTGCATGAGGCAGTAAAAAGTGTGGCAGATGGACATTTGAACCTTCGAGCTGCATCAGGATTATACGACATTCCTTTCAGCACTTTGCACGATAAAGTATAAATTAAAAAGGTAATGCAAGCTGGATTACCTCCAACTATAGAAAATAGAATTGATCATCCAATGGCACTCAGTTCTGAAATGGAAGATGCTTTGGTCCAGAAAGCTTTATTTCTAGAACAGCGAGGATTGGGTCTGTCACCACTCCAGTTAAGAAAAACTGTATTTCGGCTGGCAGAGGAAAATAATTTGAAACATCCATGAAACTTAAAAAGCAAGCTTGCTGGAATCGATTGGTTTACGGAATTTATTAAGACACATACTAGCCTTAGCCCATGAAAACCCAGGGTCTTTCACGAGCCAGAGCTGAATGCTTAAATAAATCGGAAGCAAGTAAATATTTCCAGAATTTGGAAGAAATCTTAAACGAATATGATTTGATTGATAAACCAGAGTGTATTTATAATATGGATGAGTCCAGATTTCCTCTTAACAATAGACCCCCAAAAATAGTTACTTGTAAAGGTAAGTGACAAGTTGTTTCTTTAACGAACATGGAAAGAGGACAAAATATGCAGCTGTTAACGTATTTATCAGCAATGTAATTTTCAGAGGAGTCAGGGAACGCCCTGAATTTCAAGACTGTTTACCTCCTGGTTCCATTATTGATATGAATGAATAGGGGTACATGAATGAAGAACTGTTTATGATCTGGCTTCGACACTTCAAGAAATAGAAAACAGTGGATAGTATTTCAGTTCTTATTATTGACAACCATGGCAGCCATGGCAGCTTGGATGCAGTAGAGTACTGTCGGGAAAATGTGAGAGGGATAGCCTCCACACAATACAAATGAGCTTCTGATCTTAGATAGAACTTTCTTCAGGTTTCTACAGGTTCAATATCACAGAAATGCAACTGAGTGGATTCATTGTAACCCCAATGAAAACGTTACAAAACAAAGATTCTGTATTATTTTATGTGATACCTAGAGCAAAACTGCACTCTAGGCCTTCCACTGCACAGGAATGATGCCCTTCTACAAAACATTGTTCCTGAGGAGAAATTTGCACCTTCAACATTATTTGAGGCTCCTGTTCCTTCAACCTCCACCAATAAAGCTACTACTTGCATATCTTTAAAAGATGTAACGGAAGAGCACAGCAAATCTGTAACACCAGTATCCTGTACCATTTCTCAGCGTGATGCTGTCAAGTAGGCCTATATTTTGCCAACTCCAGAGTATTATCGTCTCGGAAAAGGAAAACACATCCACCTGTTTGACTCACTTCTTATGAAAACCTGGAGAATTTCCGCAGCAAGAGAAATCTTTTTCAACAGAGAACAAAGAAAGAAATAAACAAATGCAGCAAGAACAATAAACAGAATTTAGGTTTATGAGTAATGATGAAAGAAATATTAAAAACTTCAAATGGCCAGCAAACAACGAGAATATAGTGGAGTTTGTTTCTTGAATTATTATAGTGCGGAATAGTTGGCAAAAGGTGACTGGATTGGCTGCCAAAAATGTAATGCTTGGTACCACGAAGTTCGCATCAGTGCCCAAGGGAAAAATTGCTTTTTATGTGGAAGATGTCAGTGATTAGAATTGTACCAAGAAGTGATAAAACTGTGGCCGACATTTGTGGGGTTGAAGTTTCATATAAGCAGAACGTCTGTAACTGAAGATATGCAAGTGCGTTTGCCAGATCACAGAAAGCTATTACTATTCCTTGCATTGCTGTATCTGTTTTCAGAACACCTAATTGCTATGTTGAGTTGTCTGAAGTCGCAGTTGTAATATCCTAATATCCTTCTGTGTACGCTAAGCATATAGCGACGATGATTATAACTAGAGAAACCCAAATCATGACAGTAGCTTCTCACAGAGTCAAAACAGTTATAAGTTCCATGTTTCGCTACTGTTATCATTATATAACTAATGTAGACTACTATACTTAGATATGGTTACGATTATTACTTCTCTTCCAACTTTCGCTTCGTAAGCACAATAAAGAAGTGAAGCAGCTAGAGATAGTGTTTGCTTCTGGTTGGGTCAACCCACCTGAGCGACCGCTGCTGAGACGAGTAGCACCCACAGCAGCAGCTGCTGCATGGCGAGACCGGCACAAGACCCCCTCACCTAACAAATGTTTTCTAAAATGCAGCAATAAGTAGGTTGTGTTGCAATTCCAGACGTGAGCACACAGATATCTTTTGTTATCAACACCGATGGATCAGTCAACACAAATAATCTATTTATCTTTTGAATACGGATTGATCAGGCTTACCTGTTATCTAAGTTATAATTCAGACTACCTCATTTACGTTAAAGGATGAGTATATGGAACGTCGAATGTAGTTCACTGCGGAGCAAACAGCGGAAAAGTGTGGAGCCATATCAACACCTGTTAAAACGCCTGAACTTTTCTCTAAACCAGATATTCAAACGACTGTAGCCATACTCAATAAAGTTCAGTGAATGGTACTGTGCGATTTAGGAGTGGTAAAATGTTGTAAAACAAAGACATTGTGATAATTCATCTGTGTCATATAAATGTTGACAATATATCAGAGTGAAAATATAGGTTTTCATTTACGTCAATGTTTTTGCATTAAATAATTTTATGGGGCCAGTTAGTTAGATTCAACTTATGTCAATATGGGTATCAGCGAGAAAATAGTCCTAAATGTATGGCAAATGTAACAATAACATTTGTTTTAAAATCTCCACTTAGTAGCTTCGTTCAGTGTTAATTCAAATATTTGAGAATCAAGAATGCCGTCAGTCAAAATACTAACAAAAATATTACCAATTTGAGAATACTTTCATCCTTACAAAATTAAAGATGTATCAAATATAGAGCACTTTTAAACCTGATAAAAGTTTTTTGTTTCTACCGAAAGTCTACTTGCCTTCGTTCTATCCATCCCTAGTTTTACGATATTTTCCTTCATACAATGTGGTAAAACAGAAGTGATTCCTGGCATTCCCTAAGGTAGTGTTACAGCTCCTCTGCTGTTCCGCATCGATATAAGCGATTTAGGAGACAATATGAACAGCCATCTTGGGACGTTTGCAGATGATGCTGTCGTTTATCGTCTAGTATATTCATCAGAAGATCAAAACAAATTGCAAAACGATTTAGAAACGATATCTAAACCGTGTAAAAATTGGCAGTTGGCCCTAAATAATGAAAAGTGTGCTGTCATCGTCACGAGCGCTAAAAGGAATCCATTAAACTTCGTTTATATGATAGATGAGTTTAATTTAAGTGCCATAAATTCAACTAAATACATAGGAATTACAAGTACGAACAATTTAAATTGGAAAAAAACATATAGAAAATGTTGTGGACGCGGCAAACCAAAGACTGCGTTTTATTGGCAGAACACTTAGAAAATGTAACAGATCTATTAACGATACTGCCAACACTACGCTTGTCCGACCTCTTTTTGAGTACTGCTGCGCGATGTGGGTTCCTTTCCAGATTGGATTATTTATTTCCGTAGTGATGTATTCCCATCCCCTCACCTGAACCCTCACAGCCCACCAGTCAGGATGTTTTAGTATGTTGTTCATGACACTCCCCCTACCACTCTACAAAAATCTGCTATTATGCGAATTTTTTCTCCTAACTTTCCTTCGTTGGCTAGACTATTTAATACACGGTATTTATAATTATTTTGGCCCTACAACGTCACAATATTTCAACTCTGAACATTTCACCTTTATATTGTCTCGTTTGAGGAACTGTTTATAGTCAGCAGATCAAAAAAGACCTTTGAAAGCACTAATGAATTATTTTTTTTCAAAGTAAAATAGTAAAAGTGCGGTACTATATATATGGCCCAGTCAGATTAATGTGACAACCGCCTATGTGGCAGCACTAGCAGTGGAGGGTATATAAAGTGTGTCGGGAGACACAGAAACAGTGCAGCGGTTGTCGTAACGCGGATAGGAAGCGATGTATCTGACGATCAGAAGGGCATGATCATTGATTTTCGAGCCAAGGGTGGAAGCATTTCCGAAACGGTTAAGCCTGTGAGCTGCTTCGTGTACTACCATGGCTAAAGTATTGCGTTCATGGCAAAGTGATTGGACCTGTATGATAATCAATAGCCTGGACAACTTATAGACGGCGTGATACTTCTCACTGGTGTAAAACTTTGCGATGTAACGGTCACTGTAAGTGTTCGACCAGCAAAATTTAATCTCGTATTCATTACATTTATAATTGCCATCTTTTAGCATGGACGGCTTTAAACCGACTAAAGAAAAATTCATGGTTCTGATGGGAGGGGGAGGGGACACGGGGTTTTTGGACCCCTTGTCCCTCCACCCCCGTCCTCTTCTATCTCCGCCTCTGAGCAGTTCCTTACAATATTAAACTGATCATTCTTTGGAGCCTCATGATGTGTCCTAGCAACAAATCCTTTCTTCTAGTCAGGTTGTACCAAAAATTTATCTTTTCCGCAATTCGATTCAGTATCTCTACATTGGTTAATCGATCTACCCAAATAATCATCAGCATTTTCTGGTTCATTGTTAACAAATATCTCTTCTTTAGAAATGTTTTTCTTGCTTTTGTTTGTCTGTATTGTATGTCCTCTCTACTTCTGCGTCATTTTACAGATCTGGTAACAGCGGGGTTACGTTGCAACCCTGTCTCACTCACTTTCACGTTGAAAGTGGCTAATTTGTTTCTGTTGTATGGCAGTGTATAGTAATATTGATTGGTATTTTGTCTGTGTGGTAATGTGTAGTTGACCTCGTGATTAGAGAAACAGTTAAGTTCGTATATAAGGTCGTAAGTAATCACGTAATGCTTGAAAAGTGATGACCAATGAAAAAGTTAATCAGAAATTCAACGTTAAACTGTGTATACAACGCTCCTGGCGAAAGTACGGTCTGGTCTGTTAAATTTAAGAAAACTGTTCTGTTAGCAATAAAACAAGCAATCTGACTGCTAGAAAAATATGGAATATAAAGAACTACCAAAAATGCACTGTCTGAAAAGTACGTCGGCGTTGAAATGTTAATTGTATCACATATTATTTATAAATGGACTACTTGTTCGAGCAATGAATTAATGCTCGGCTATTGCTGTCTAAAAACTACTGCTGTTGCTGTTGCTATGCTAGTTAAAAAATAAAAATTCAAACAACTAGTAGCGCAATGTGCAATGTCTGCTTTAAACTATAGAGACATAGACAAAACTTCAGTGCTAATAAATCTTATTACTGCAATGATCATTCTCAATTAAAGAGCTTCTGGAGAAAACAGCATTACTCCAAAAATCAAGTTTTTGGGAAACGAGACGAAACTGTCCCCCATTATAATGCAGCGATATATATAAAATTTGGTGTTGCTTACGGATATGTCTACACAATAAGAAAATAGTATGCATTTGCAAATACATAAAATGTTATATTTCGCACCAAACAAAAAAAATTTAGATATCATAAATACATTTTTTCTGCTACAATGCATTAAAAGTATAAAAATGTACCACAAACACACAAAAATGATGTTTCATTTCGAGTGCTTATTATACACTCCTGGAAATGGAAAAAAGAACACATTGACACCGGTGTGTCAGACCCACCATACTTGCTCCGGACACTGCGAGAGGGCTGTACAAGCAATGATCACACGCACGGCACAGCGGACACACCAGGAACCGCGGTGTTGGCCGTCGAATGGCGCTAGCTGCGCAGCATTTGTGCACCGCCGCCGTCAGTGTCAGCCAGTTTGCCGTGGCATACGGAGCTCCATCGCAGTCTTTAACACTGGTAGCATGCCGCGACAGCGTGGACGTGAACCGTATGTGCAGTTGACGGACTTTGAGCGAGGGCGTATAGTGGGCATGCGGGAGGCCGGGTGGACGTACCGCCGAATTGCTCAACACGTGGGGCGTGAGGTCTCCACAGTACATCGATGTTGTCGCCAGTGGTCGGCGGAAGGTGCACGTGCCCGTCGACCTGGGACCGGACCGCAGCGACGCACGGATGCACGCCAAGACCGTAGGATCCTGCGCAGTGCCGTAGGGGACCGCACCGCCATTTCCCAGCAAATTAGGGACACTGTTGGTCCTGGGGTATCGGCGAGGACCATTCGCAACCGTCTCCATGAAGCTGGGCTACGGTCCCGCACACCGTTAGGCCGTATTCCGCTCACGACCCAACATCGTGCAGCCCGCCTCCAGTGGTGTCGCGACAGGCGTGAATGGAGGGACGAATGGAGACGTGTCGTCTTCAGCGATGAGAGTCGCTTCTGCCTTGGTGCCAATGATGGTCGTATGCGTGTTTGGCGCCGTGCAGGTGAGCGCCACAATCAGGACTGCATACGACCGAGGCACACAGGGCCAACACCCGGCATCATGGTGTGGGGAGCGATCTCCTACACTGGCCGTACACCACTGGTGATCGTCGAGGGGACACTGAATAGTGCACGGTACATCCAAACCGTCATCGAACCCATCGTTCTACCATTCCTAGACCGGCAAGGGAACTTGCTGTTCCAACAGGACAATGCATGTCAGCATGTATCCCGTGCCACCCAACGTGCTCTAGAAGGTGTAAGTCAACTACCCTGGCCAGCAAGATCTCCGGATCTGTCCCCCATTGAGCATGTTTGGGACTGGATGAAGCGTCGTCTCACGCGGTCTGCACGTCCAGCACGAACGCTGGTCCAACTGAGGCGCCAGGTGGAAATGGCATGGCAAGCCGTTCCACAGGACTACATCCAGCATCTCTACGATCGTCTCCATGGGAGAATAGCAGGCTGCATTGCTGCGAAAGGTGGATATACACTGTACTAGTGCCGACATTGTGCATGCTCTGTTGCCTGTGTCTATGTGCCTGTGGTTCTGTCAGTGTGATCATGTGATGTATCTGACCCCAGGAATGTGTCAATAAAGTTTCCCCTTCCTGGGACAATGAATTCACGGTGTTCTTATTTCAATTTCCAGGAGTGTATGTAAGCTTCTGTGACACAAAGAGACCGCACACTCGCTATAGCAATTGACGTTGGTCCTCCACGGGCCTGAATATGTATCCCTAAGTTTTATAGCTGGATGTCCCTGCTCTGTCTTGAGCATTTTCACCGTTTTAATTTGTAATGGATATTTGTGACGATTCAGAAAATATGGGGCCAAAGTTGCTCTGAACTGAATAAAATCGCTATATTGCATTCCCTGCACATTAAATGGTGACGGATTTTTTGTGATCTTGATATTACATCCAGTCACTAGGAGATTCTGCTGCACTGAGCTTTCTTTTCTGTTTTTCGATGAGGGCAAGGTATTCATGATTTGGAAGATAGCTGTGTCCCCAAATTGGAAATAAGTACGTCATGGTACGAAACATTTTCGTCATGCACTAGAAAATAGAAGAAATACACCATTACATGGTTTTTGTACTGTCTAGGTGCACCATCACTTATTAGAACTAAATGTTCAGCATCGTAATTTGATGGTTTTAGGTAGGTAAATAGCACTGATGTAACATCATTGGCTCCCTTTTTCCCGTCGACTTCATGATAAGTAAATATAGTAACTCGGTCTTTAGCTAGGGAGTGCACACCAAAAACATGATACCAAAGCTGCCTGGATGTAATGTGTGGCAGCGGAAGATTTTATGTATAATCAGTGCTAATGCATGTCACCTCATTGGTTTGCGCTTTTCCTTGAACATTCTGTTTTGTTGTATGAATGCTTCTGCTCTGCGAAAGTGAAGCTCGTTCTCTGTTCTCAACTTCCCTTTGTCTTCCGGGCTCTGCATTGTTCAACATCAGCGAACCACAAAACGTGCATGTGCCCTACCGTGCAAAGCCGAACTTGATGTTGTAATTGGAGAAGATGGGCCGATAGTTGTTAAGGAATATCCAGTTGATATTGTGCTAGAAACATTCCCTGCGACCTTTTCACTGACATATCTTCCGGTAGACATTTCACGTTGGGGTTGTGTCAGAGCAAATAATGAGACTGCCGGAGAGGAAATGATTTGATGTGGGAGAAGATAAGATCTGACTCTACTGACGGGTATACATTAGGCCGGTTGTCATCCTTGCCATGCATATCTTTTGGGGGGATGTGCCATGAACTACCAAAGACATCTGAATTCTGCATACATGCGCATGAGTTATGCCATGAAGCCTTATAAATGCTTTCAGGCAAATTGGCATATCCTTACCATCCAACCTTACTTCGTTTATATAAGCAGCACAATGATCTATGCCACTGGATTCAGCAGCATGGGGACGTCTTCGAAATACTTGATGCACATTAATCAGGCCAACAAATTGAGAATCTTGATCACCTATGTTTTCCAGTGCATGAAACGTTTGAAGGATGTGCTCACTTCCTTCATGTAATATCTTCTGAAAGCAGTGAAAGCACACACACCTGAAAATGAAACCACATTCAGTGTCAGGTCATGTGATACTAATATCACTGCAAAGTGCAACACACGATAAACGTTTGTCCGGAACCGCACTGCTGCTACGGTCGACGATTCGAATCCTGCCTCGGGCATGGATGTGTGTGATGTCCTTAGGTTAGTTAGGTTTAAGTAGCTCTAAGTCTAGGGGACTGATGATCTCAGATGTTAAGTCCCATAGTGCTTAGAGCCATTTGAACCATAAACGTTTTCCAAAACAGTCAGTATGTAAACACAGACAATAGGATGCAAATTCACAATAAACGTCTGCGAAATCGATCTTACCTGCAGTCAGCTCCTATTACTCGGTTTGGTACAATGTGGCCCACGTGGTTTGTACTTTGTATGTTCTGTCCCAGTCACTTTCTTCTGATGTAACAGCTCTCTAGTATGTATACTTCCCCCCTCACGCAAAGACTAGTCAAAACCTTCAGCTTCTCCATCTGCATTTATGATTACACACCTTCTCACAAGCAATGCAACTTCGAAGGGCAGCATATCTTTCTCGAAAACACAACGTCTCTGTTGACAATATTAGTTTCAGGGCCTGCCACTGTAATGCAGCACCTTGCGCCGCTCTTTCATGCAAAAGCAGCAGTTGTCCATGACTAGGGCTGTTTTACCCGGAATCACGTTGGACATATGGTGTTTTTCCAGGACCTCCTATATTATAACCATCGTTTTCTGTGGGACTAATGCACTTTTAGCCAACACAATATTATCATCAGATGCATTCATATACACACTATATGGTGGCAGCACTAACTCAATTTACGCGATTTTGGACTGATGATGTTTCTCTGAGAAGCCCGTCAATTAAAGAACTGTTACTGAGAAACTTGGGAAAGCAAAATTATATATGCGAAACATGAAATAAAGAGACAAAGGCTGATTGATGGAAAAATAATAAAAGAACTGTGTTAAAAAATTTGCATTACTGACACAAAATATTTTAACACTTAAAAATTCACTTTACAAATGGTTCAAATGGCTCTGAGCACTATGGGACTTAACTTCTGAGGTCATCAGCCCCCTAGAACTTAGAACTACTTAAACGTAACTAACATAAGGACACCACACACATCCATGCCCGAGGCAGGATTCGAACCTGCGACCGTAGCGGTCGCACGGTTCCAGACTGAAGCGCTTAGAACCGCTCGGCCACACCGGCCGGCATTTAACTTTACATTAAGAGTGGAAGAACCTGAACAAATTCTCTTTACTTCCTTACAAACATGTATGCTATCCATTTTTGAAGAAAAATCAGTAATTCACACATTGATATGTTATCATAAAAATCTCCAATTCTAAATCCCTGTCCAAATTAATGACTGTGCTTGGATGTCTCGGAAAATTCTCTACTACAGTACCTTTTGAAGACTTTTGAATGAATTTACAAAATATCTCTCCATAAATGAAAAATAATATATGAAAATTATTGCTCGCATACAGCATGGGCTCAACACATCTTACTTGTAACACGGTGGAAGTTGGCTCCTCTCTCCCCAAGAATGCACTCCACTCAGAAGCAAAGGTTCTACTAACAGTCTCTCACAGTGCAACCTCTTTGGCAGAGATGTTGCCCGCTATTACTCAGATGCTATTGAAGCTTCACATGCCCCTATGATTTCCAAAAATCGCCAAAATTACAATTTTCTGTATAAAACAAAACCCTTACGTTATCTCTCGACTTCTCTGGCAAAAATTTGCAGAAGGATTTCTGTAGGTTACATAAATTTGACTGCAAACTTCCACACTACTCATAAGAAAGGAAAAACACACCCAAAAAAGTAATCACACTTAATATTAAAGGAAAACCATAAAATTATAATTTCGGGTTTGTACCACATACAGTCTTAGACATAAAAACTGACCGCTGCCCGGCCGGCACAGAGACTAAGTCCGAGTCGTTCACTTAAGGTGGCCAATAAAACAGACCACCCATGACAACGCTAATCCGGCCATCTGCACAATCTCCTAACACTGTAAATGCGGAAGTATCAGAGGAGATGATAGCTACTTCCGAGATGTTGTGTTGTGTGAGCCCGTGGTCTAGTGCGTCGACTGGTAGCTCAGCGTTTTCGGTCACAGGGTTAGCTGCCCACCGTAATAAAAAATTTAAAAAAAAACTGAGTCAATGGCTGAACACTGAACTTGAACGTGTGTCATGGGGCATCCATACCGAACAAATGCAACGAACAATATCGAACAAAATGAGATTAAAAAAAATGGTAATCGTCGTGCATTCCAAACGTATAGTCGCGTGTTCTCGTCCAGCTGCATCTCTCTTTTTAATTTTTTTATAAATACCACATTTCAGCCCTCGTCTAAAGTTATGAGTGTGATTGAACATCGAAGATAATTCGCTTCACATTCTACCCACGAGTAATAACAAGTACTTCGAGAAATAATTCCGCAGGACAGCTTGTGGCTGCGTCGCGATCATAACAGCTTACGCTCGAGCGTTTCCTCGCGCTGCAGCGGCTACCGGCCACCGGCCAGACGCCACCCGCCGCCTGAAATCGGGCGCCGCCCAGGTGAAAGCCGCACGACGCTGTCAGTGTGTGTATCAGCTGTCATTTTCGAATTTGAAGTTCTAGTTCTCATCTTGCAGTTAAGCATTGGATCTTGCATACTTGAAAAACACGAGCTGTGGTTAAGAACTGTAAAATTGGGTTGCAAGTGGTAAAAGGTATAATATCTGCATCACAAAATTTACTTTTGGTATAATAAAGGGGTGTATGCCGAGGAGGCAGCTCGAAAGATTTGAACTGTCTGTACAGTTAGTGTTTTTGGGAAAACACGCCAGAAAAATACAATCTCGTTTCAACAAAGATCGTTCTGGCATGAAAGATTTTCCGCGTTAGGAAATTGTCGACTACTGATATAATTGATGGATTACCATTTAACCATCATTTGCATTCAACAGGCAAGGTTCAGAAGTCTGGTGTAGGAGAACTGCATGCTCCAATTCGAAACACAAAAATCAAAAGAGTGACTATTGTTGCAGTTTTGCTTGAACGTCATCAGGTCGCTCATTGAGCATTCCTATACAGTACTGTTACTGGTGACGAGTTATGATGCCTTTATCGTTAACTTCCTAACAAGAAATGAATGGATGAGCCACACCAAAAGACGTAAACTCAAGCAAAGAGTAGTGCACATAATATTTTCCATATGATAACTTCAAAAGTGTGTTTTGCACTACGAATTCTTTCCCAAGGATGTGTCCATCACAGCTGGAATTTCATGCCAACAACTGAGACACCTTTCGGTCGTAGTGTAAGAAAATCGACTGACAAAACTTCATCACGTGTGCTACTGAATGATAACGCACTCTGATGATTTGAGAAACAAAACTATCCAGGAGATTTGTAGGGAAGCCATCTCTGAGGCACTTGTATTGATAGGGAAGGTATCTCTCAGGCACTTATCCCTCTGATCTTATACTCGTAAGACTTTACCTTTCCCACTCTAGATCCATCAACCATCAAGGCAATTCATTTCTAGGCGAAAATGCTCTTCATACTACACTGGTTTCGTGACATCGTTAGAACCAGTAGGTTTCTATAGGCGTAGAATTTGTAAACTACTTGAGCATTGTCAGATTGTTTTAGATATTGTGAAGGAATATACTGCTGATAATTAATTTCTCTTTGATGGTTGCTGTTGTGTTCGATAAATTAATGGAAAACGTAATTAAAATATCCACTGTACTAGTACAAATAAAATTCAACTTGCTACAGAAACATCACGACGGCAGTCTATCTTAATAAGGCATTAAGTGTCTGTAAGACGGTTGTGCCTATTTTAACACGAAATAGTTTAATATTATCGACTTTTTACTTCAAAGAGGTCTGTATTTACTTCAGGTCCTGCATCATACTCAAGTATTATGAAAATGTGTCAATTCATAGATAAAATTATGTATTCACAACAACAAAATATAAAATGACGCTATGAATTTAGCAATTGTCAGTGTGTGCAGTGTTTGGGTGTTATGTTGACGAGTTGCGCAATGGATTGATCTGACAAATACCCTTTGGCTCCTGCAAGAAGCAATTTCCACCCCACACTACTACAGAAGTCAGACAGACGGTCCTAATGTAGCAAAAAGAAATGCCTGAAAAACTTTTAGCAATAAATATCTTCTGGAGTCGTCCATTGTAAGGAAAAGACACGAAATATTCTATTTTCTTACGTAACTTGGGATACTTGGGTACTGGAGTGTTGCTAGTTAGTGTAAGAAAAACATTAAACGAACGGAAAATATTATTTATTGCAAAATTTAAGAAAAATCAAATGAAACTTTTATTTATAAACTGATACACAAATATCCGGGCTCTTTTCGGAATAGGTTACGTCTTATGGATAGGAATCCTGTTAATGACATTTTTATACAAAGTGTGGGAAAGCTTTTTTATCCCTTTTCTTTAAGAATGTTATTTACTCGGCAGAATGGCTGAGAGCCGCACCTACTCAACTTGAATAATTATCCAATAGAATTTTTTTAAGTATGGTCAAGGCTTTCGCGTGAGAAATGTAATGGAGTGACGTGAATGGAATATGTTATTTCTAATGGAGGAAAGATGGGGTTCACCTACGCTATAGTGCACAATACCGTGAGCTGGGATGACTGATGCCTGTGTCGTTTGCCACTGAAAAATAACAAAACTATCTCTTTCTATCGAACTCTCACTATACCTTGATGAAGTCAAGTACTCCTGTCTGCACCTAGTCTAACTATTGGCGTGGTACACTGGTCAGATAACCAGTCCACCGTGATGCCACTCAATGTTCGCTTGCAGACACTAACTAATACTCTGTGTTCACATTGCAGATTAAGTGTCACGGCCAACACAATGAACCATCGCTTAATTGCAAGCGACTCAATATAGAGTATCACTTCGATTCACAGTGACAGAGGTGCTGTCTCAGTGTAGTACTGAGTAGAGACTTTGTTCCTCGTGCTCTGCATACACACACAAGTGCACTCACTCCCACTACGTGTTCCCGCTACAAGAAGTCACCAGAACGTCTTCCCTCCACACAAAATGTGAAAGGGTATATCATCCGCTGTCTTCTCCTCACTCCTCCGGCTCATTGCATCAGAAATAGTCCACCAATCAGCGATACTCTTGCAAACTGGAGAATGGCTAAGCCAATCAATCTGGAAATATGTAGCATCTTTATTAAGCGTTTACTGCCCACTTGTGAGAACTCTGAAACTGTGCACTATGTCCGTCAAAAAAATGCATATGCTGCGGCTCTCCCAACAATACAGTGGGTTTTGATTTTAAGGTGAACACGCAGGGCTTTATCCCTTTTCTCTGACAAAAACTGTTTTGTTCCATGGGCAGTCAGCCGGCCAGCGCAGCTGCGTGCTAACCCACCCTCCTACGGACTTTCCAGCGGGCTGGTTGCTTCCACCGAACGAAAACTCCTGTGGCCGCCGTGTCTTGAATGTTTGTGTATGCCAGCTTCGACTTTTTAATCTCGGTTCAAATGGCTCTGAGCGCTATGGGACTTAACATGTGAGATCATCAGTCCCCTAGAACTTAGAACCACTTAAACCTAACTAACCTAAGGGCATCACACACATCCATGCCCGAGGCAGGATTTGAACCTGCGACCGTAACAGACGCGCGGTTCCAGAGTGAGGCACCCAGAACCGCTCGGCCACACCGGCCGGCTTAATCTCAGTGCACACTTGCAATTTATTTATTAGATTTACATATTGGTTAAATGGAAACATGTAAAATTGACTCTAACCTATCGAGTTTGGGCTCTAATGAAACGTATTGATATGCAGAATATGATGGTGAGGTCGGAATATGTAAGAATTGAAGGTCAGGAGACCACGCTATCTTACATATCCCCCCCCCCCCCCCCTTCTGACAAAATTTTTGTCTGGGGTTTGTCAATGCCGAGGAAAACATTGACAAAGTCAGGCAAAAATTGTTTTTTTGGATTTTCCAATTAACTTTTTCAGCTATTCTTAACAATTTTTGTAGTTATTTCTTTATAGCTATTGTTTCTATTTTCTAATTATGCAATTTGTGTTTTGTTGATAGGCAGAAATGGACTATACAAAAATTAGTTTTCTTTGCTGTTGCCATTACGTGTCTCTGTTTTTCTTCTTCATTTTCAAAAGTTGTTTTACAATCCTTTCTTTATTTAAACTCATTAGTGTACAGTGTATATGTATTGGTGTGGTTATCTCTTTTCTTTAGTTAGACTTTGCGTAAATGTTCGCAAAAGCTCTGTTGTGTTACTTTGTCTTATTTATTTAGGCATTATCTTTTCTTTTATGCGTCACTGTTTTTTAATGTAAGAATGAAGAAGCGTTTCCTCTTAATTCTATCCTTAGTATTAATATTATTACCCCAGGAAGGTGTTTTTGAATGTTATGTAAAGAAGAAAAATCCTGCATAAATCCTTTTCTAATTTTACATATAAAAGAAATGAATAAACTTTCCATGTGTTTGTGAGATTATATAACTATTCTAAGCTTCCTTACTGAGGATTTTAAGGTATCTATAAATTATGGACTTTACATATATAATACAAATAATTACTTTTACAAAGAAAGAGAAAAAAAAAATCATATTCCAAATGTATACAATTTTCATAAATCAATACTTGTTTTACTATAGAGAGAATTTATTTATTTTCGAAATATGGTTAAAATATTTTTTATTATATTGATTAATATTAATTAATTTACTATTTTGTGGTGCTTTGTCAATTTTTGTGCTCAACGATCCCCATTGAAGTACGGGAATGTGTCGACTTATTTATATGGGTGTCACAAATCATGTGAGAAGCACTATAGCATGCGATGCCAGGTCTTATTGATTGATGTTGTCATCATGAAGTGGTACTTCTAACCGATGGTTGTTGATGAGTGTGGTTTACTGAATATACAGTGATGTCCTTGTACTCCTTTACTGTCAGACCTGGTGTGGTATGGCAGTTTGATGATTGTAGTAAGTTGATGATTGCTGACGACTGTCAACCATTATATGTGCAGTGATGTTTTGGTACTCCACACCTGGTTCAGTATGGCAGTTCGGTGATGTGGTTTGGAGAATGATATTCATTTAGCTTAATCCATTTCTTGGTAATGTTTGTTGGTACAAGATTAATATGCTGTCTGACATTCATTCGCGTTCTTTTGGCTATGCAAGATTTATGTTTTGAGAGATGGCTGTAATGGTTACCATGCCTCGAAGTTCATGGAAAGACGTTTGTAATAATTTTTAGGATAGGAGAGAAAGGTATCTTGCTCTCTTCTGCCCTTCTTCGTCTTGAATCTTCTGGTCTTCTGTTCTCTCTTGCATTATTCTGTTCTTCTTGGGCTAGGAATATGTCAATTTTAATGTAGGAGAGGTATAGGATTTTGTAGGATCTGACTGCCTTACCCAAATATTATTTGGTGAGTTTGTAGAGCTTAGCATTTCTTGTACCTTCATTGTAGTCTTGTCATATTATGATTCTCCTCACGCTCGTCCATTGAGTAGCAGTGTCGTGACATATGAAATGTCTGGGCTGCACATTGTCCTCCTGAAGCCCAACCTGGTTGCCCTGTATTTCCAGTATCGCATTGGTCTTCACATTGTTATCATTGCCCTAAGTGCTTTCTCAACATTCTGTACCATCCCCATCGCTATCTCAAAGCATCTGGTGTTGAGGGAGCTGGAGATTGATGTTGGTGGCAATGTCCCTCTGATGCATAGATTTTTTTTCTTGTTTTACAGACGTTTATTATTGATGTTTGCAACAAATTATGACTCTACACAATGCAAAATTTTTTTGACAGTTGCAAAAAGATAATCTAATTAAAGTATATATATATATACGTATTTTTTTATAGCCTACCACTCCTTCATTCTTTTATTAGTCGTGTATCATTTATTGTTTGTGTGCATGTTGCAGCGTACTCAATGATACAAAAAAGTTGTTAATCTGTTTTGTATCTCTCTTTCTTTCTTTTAATTAATGTTAATTTGATGATTATTTAATCATCTTTTATTTAGTGATTAGTATAAGATATGATATTTCTTCTGCCCCTTTGTGTCTTTTCTTTTCTTTTCTTTTACTGTTCTTTTCATTCGCATGCTTTCAAATTACTCATGTGATAGGTGCCAATACACTTACCTGTTTTTGAGTTTGTTAGCTCTATGGCATTTTTGTGAGCGATTCTGGAAATTATCATTGACCCTTTATAGACTGAAAAAAATTTATGGCATTTATTTTGGCTCTTGTGTGAAAGGTAATGAGTCTTTACAAAAACAAAAAAAAATCTGTCCCAAAGCGAAGTGGTTCTTTGTGGCAGACTTGTCTTGAGTGATCTTACATCTCCTTGCTGCTGAGAGAATGTTGCGTAAGGCAGAAGCGACGATTTGTCTGTGTTGCTTTTGGGGAATCATTGGAAATTTAATGATTTCTTTTATTTTTTCTGGTGGATCTATATTTTTAATACTGTAATTGGTGGATAAGTTGTGGTACTACATGGTGTCTCATTAATTACATCTTGAAAGTCTCATAGATATAGGTCCCAAGTACAAGGGTTCTTTCTACAAAATAGTCTACAAAGTGTTTCCAAATCTTTCATGGTATGGTCAGCAGGATTCCCACTTGGTTTGTATTTAGAAATAAAGGTAGGTTTGATTTTTAATTTGTCTGATGTGTTTTCCCAATGCACTGATCTGACCTCTATAATCATTTACTTATCTCTTGTGTACTAATATCTGAAGAAGAAAAATATCTTGCGACCATCTGCAAATAATCATGTAATGTCATCAACCCAGTTCAATTAATTACCAGAAAATAAAGACACTTTTACATAAATTTCATTATACATCAATACAAAATGGCCTAAATTCCACTGTAACTCATCGTCAGCGTAGTTAAAAACCAGCATGCAGCCAATCCTTTCTTCTTTATGGTGCACACAGTTGGAGCAAATTATTCATTTTCTTATATCCTTGTATATGATTGTTATCTGTTAATTCTGTATTGTAGTGCTGCAAAGGAAGAACTAAATTCAGTGGGTTATTAAAAACGTATGGTAATCTGAAACATTAAAGTCGCATCAAGTGAGTGCAAGAAGTAGTATAAAAGAAACATAGTTGCTCTTATTGTTGAAAACTTACTTAAAAATGATATATTGTGTTATAAACTTACCGCTAATACATCAAGACTGGCATATGATCATGGGGTTGACATGCGTGTAGGAATCCACGAATGATACAAGGAATGTTGTCAAAAGCGTGAGAGTGTTTAGTTAAAATTTACTGTAATTGGGTTTTGTCTTCATCGGATGTTTCCTCACTGGTGCTAACTTTGGCTTGTATTATTTGTAAGATGTCAGTCTGCTACTGGTCGTCTGATGAATAAAAAGAGGGATCTGCTGAAGTAAAGTAGGATGTGAATTCGATCGATATCCTATTCTTCCATAGACACTTTATGTTCAAAATGCAAAGTGATTGGAATGTCATCCTTCTCAAGGGAATTGCAGGAATTGTTGCAGTCTAGGATTGCTTTATGGCTGTTTAAGAAATCTATGCCTAGGATTATTTCGGTATTAAGAAGGGGAACAATTAAAAAGCTGGCGAAAAATGAATGTCCCTGAACAGAAAATTCCAAGTGAGTTTGCAGTTTGACATCCACACCTTTGTCAGAAACAGCACCTCTAATCTTTGTTTTATGTAACGGCAGTGTTGGAAAATTGTCATCAGAATTACGTTTATTGAAGGCGGAATAGCTGATCACTGACACAGGAAAGCCGGAATCAAGAATTGTGTTTAACATATTGTTGCCTATCTGGATGCTAACAACTGGATGAAAAATAGGACTTTGAAGTTCGTCCTTTTACTGTGACAGAAAGTCCCTAACGTCTTGAAACGAAATAAAACTTTCAGTCATATCCTGAGAAAATATGGAGTCTTGTGCGATCACACTGAGGTGGTAAAGAATAAGTAAATTGGTCGGGCCAATAGTATGGATGTAAATCATCTGCACTATTTCGATAAACTTCGAAATTGTGAATTGAGAGGAAGTGTTTCAAATCAAAGCCGTCGTATCTTCGGGATTACCGAAGTTTGGTCTATTAAAATCGTAACGAGAGAAGCCGTTGTCAAAAGAAAAGTCCCTCTCATGTCTAAGTGGGCCTAATCGTTGATGTTGCGGTGAGGCGTGTTCATTGTTCGAAAAAATTTGGAGGCTGGTTGTACATAAAATTAGACAAAGCAAGCTTCCTGTTAATGTTTGCAATTTCAGAATTTATGCTGCATATGTCCTACTTACGTCTGTCGTTCACAATTGATTGTTTTTCGATAGCTCGTTGGACAGATTGAAATTCTTTCGATTCCGTAAAATTTGCCGGTTGTGTTGAGTCGGAATTGTCGTCAGTATGTTGCTAAATTTGTGCAACATTATCGACAAGATCCTGAATTTCTGATTGTGCCGTGAGCAATTGCTCTTTAAGATTATTCACGTCGGCTTGAATGTGTTTGATCTGCCGGAACTGCAACTGAGTCTGTTTGTGATATTAGTGACCGAAACGTTTGGAATCTTCCTCTGCCTCGTGATGACTGGGTGTTGTGTGATGTCCTTAGGTTATTTAGGGTTAAGTAGTTCTAAGTTCTAGGGGACTGATGACCATAGATGTTAAGTCCCATAGTGCTCAGAGCCATTTGAACCATTTTTGGAATCTTCTTTTCATCATGGTAATCAATAAAACTTTGTTCTGTTCGTCAACGTCTGTAATATTTAGTAATTTTTTGTCAACTACCGTCTGTCGTTCTGTAAATTGTTGATCTGACTGTCCATTCGCTATCTCTTCGATTTACAAATTAACGGCGTGTAATCCTGTGATAAAAGTGTGGTCCAGTCGTTTGTCACTTTTTTCGTGCATTTTTTTGTCTAAATTCTGTTCGAGTTGCTTTACATTTTGTTCGATTTGCTGCACTTGCGTTTGTGTCGTTTCGTATTTTGTTGGTTGTTCTGTCTGTGTTGTAGGGTTTGTCGGATATTTTGCTGCATAATTGGTTGAAACACGATTTTAATATTTGCACAATGAATTTCTGGTTACGAAACTGACGGTTTATCGTGTCTGCATTACATGCTGTGTTGTCTGGTAAAATCTACGTACTGTTCGTGGCATTATTAGTAGACTGAGGCCAATTTTGTAAATCGTTAGGCTGTGCGGAATTCTGGAAATCAACTTTGGTATTCTGAGGCAAAGTTGTATCGTCATAGGTAAAAATGTTTGGAATCTGTAATCGGTTGCATGACTGTACTGGAAATTATCTGACTGTTAGGAACTGATGCAGGTGGTTGCTGCACCGTTGAGTCAGTGTTCGTGGCTAAATTGCAAGTAGAAATTTCGGAAATGAGATTATTGTCGGTAACCGATTTTTGTTCAGAAATAGTTCTTGTAGCACTAAAGCTTCGTGACTTACTATTGGTGGCAGAACGGGTTCTGATTATTATTGTAGCAAAGACAAAAAATTTTCAAAGAGAAAATAAATCATAGTGAATAGCAAATGAAATGCTGAAAGAAATATACACAAATGGATAGTAAATGAAATGCGCAGATGCAATCGCAATAAACAAAAAGAAACTACAATACTGGAGAAAACTGTCTACCGAGAAAATCTCAGAAAATTACTCAGAGTTCCTACTACAGAGCTGTTGCCAAGTGAAAGTGATTAATTTGTTTTCGTTGTATGGTAACGTCTAATTATATTTACTGGTACTTTGTCTGTGTGGTAATGCGAAGTTGAATTCGTGATTAGAGAAACAGTTAAGCTCGTATTTAAGTTTGAAAGGAATCTCGTAATTCTTGACAAGGATCAGCAATGCGGAAGTTAATCAGAAATGCAATGTTAAACTGTGTACTGAAACGCTCGTGGCGAGTGTACAATCTGTTCTGTTAAATTTAAGAAAACTGCCCTGTTGGGAATAATACAAGCAATCTGACTGAGAGAAATATAAAGAACTTTAAAAACTACCCTGTCTGAAAAGTATGTCACTGTTGAAATGTTAATTGTATCACACGGAAATTACAAATGGCCTACCAGTTTGCTCAATGAATAAATGCTGTGCTATTGCCATTTCCAGACTACTGCGGCTGGTGCTGCTGCTATGGTAGTAAAAAAATTAAACTTCAGACTACTAGCAACGCGTTGTGCAATGCGTGCTTCAAACTATAAAAATGGTTCAAATGGCTCTGAGCACTATGGGACTTAGCTTCTGAGGTCATCAGTCCCCTAGAACTTAGAACTACTTAAACCTAACTAACCTAAGGACATCACACATATCCATACCCGAGGCTGGATTCGAACCTGCGACCGTAGCGGTCGTGCGGTTCCACACTGTAGCTCCTAGAACCGCTCGGCCACGGTTGTTTAATTGTGTGTTATGCCACGTACGTTGTTATGCCATGTACGGTACGTCCTTGTTCCTGCGACTGCATGTAACTGTCACAATCTTAACTAGAAAGTGTTGTTCGTTATTTTAGGTGCATGTTATTTTTGAGCAATTGTTGCAAAGTCTTATATATAAGGTCGATGTCTTTAACATACCTACAATAGGTAGATTATAATTATTTATAATTATTTTACAGAAATTTGTTAATTAAAATATGTATATCCGTAACGTAAATTCGTTAAAATAACTTGTAAATATTTGTTCTGCTATTGTAGGATCACGTAATTTATGAATAGTTGTTACAAACCATATCATACTTCAAAAGCCACCTAACGTTGTTTGGCAGAGGATACTTTTTGTACTAGTAACTGAGCACTTCAACCCTGTTTCACTCACGAACAGTGCGTGGGGAGAATGATTGTCGGTAAGCACCTGTATTGGCTCTAATTTCTCGAATTTTCTCCTCATGGTCACTACGCGGGACGTATATGGAGGGGAAGTAATATATTGTCCGACCCTCCTCAGAAGTGCTTTCTCGAAATTTCAATAGTAAATCTCCATGGTGCACAACGCCTCTCTTGTAACATCTGCCAGTGGAGTTTGTTGAGTATCTCCGTAACGCCGACTATACTTCCCTTGACGAGACGTGCCGCTCTTCGTTGAATCTTTTCTATTTCTCCTATCAGTCCTATCTAGTAGGGGTCCCAGATAGATGAACAATACTCAATAATCGGTCGAACAAGCGACTTATAAGCCACTTCCTTCGTGGATGACTTACATTTCCTTGAGATTCTTTCTATGAACCTGTGTCGGGCATCTACTTTTCGCACAGTTTGTTTTATGTGGTCATTTCACTTCAGGTCGCTCTGGAAAGTTATTCTCAGATATTTTATGGCAGATACTGTTATTGAAAGTTGCGAGCTCTTTCTTCTTATTTCGTGTTTTCTATTGAAAATCTCATGCTTGAACTCTTGTTAACTTTACTATTACAGAGATCGCCAAATTTTTTTTATTGGTCCTGTGCGTAACAAATAACTTACTTGGTATGTTCTGTATGGCGGCTCCTGCTGTTTCTGCGGCTGCTGCTGCTTACTACAACTACATATAATTCAAGAGAAAGGGTTTGGCTAAATCTGAACTCGATAAATGATAACCCAAACAAAAAACTATATTCTGAAAGCGATTCTTTCTCATTCAATTAACAAAACGCTAGAAGCTCTTTGAACATCCGCTTCGTTTGTAAATCTGCCTCCAGTGGCATTAAAGCAATATTACAAATTAATCAAACTCTTGAGACAGACTGAAATACTTCTCAATTGAATACATAGTGAAACAATTCCCTGACAATTACAAAAGAAATCAATGACAAAAATCAATACTTAATCTAACAACGGTTTCCTTTAAGAATTCAACTCCTATCATTATCAAAATTACCGTCTGCTGCTACGCATATACACAAACCCTTTTCTTTAAATTAATAAGCGTGCTGCAAATTATAAAAAATATCAACTAAATACCAAATCCTGTGTCGCTGCTGACAGACATGGCAGTACGGCAACTCGGCGACGACCCCTCGCCCAACACACGTGCGCACCAGAGCAGGCAGGTTCCTACACTGGCCTCCAAATTGCTACTCGTTAATCCGTGCGCTGCGAAGCGCGACAACAATATCTTAGATTCCAGAGCTTGTGTATGCGCGCTGTAGCCAACCTTTACATCCTAATACAGTATTGCCAACTCTCATGACCCCCAACCTCATTTTTGAAAATTTTGCGGGGTAATTCTTGCCTAACATATCGGCAAGGAACAAACAGTAAAATTTTTTTACAAAACGACGTAAAATTAGGCAATGAGAAAAAATGTTACAATTTATATTCAATGACCAGTTAATTTAAGGGGTAGGCCGACTCAGGGAATTCATATCCACTGACAACCACACCTGAAGTCAAATTTTCGTCTGGTGAGACAGTTTGACAACGTAGGAAGACTCAGGGACCTTGTGTCCACTTACAACCATACGTAACGTCCATTCTCCCAGGATGACACAGTTTGACAGTGTTGGCAGACTCAGGGACCTCGTGTCCACTGACAACCACACGTCACTGCGTTATTACATAAGTACCTCCTCAAACATATGTAGTACAAGTCTCGGTCGAGTATTTCTGTATACTGAAAACTTCATATTTTTTAGAAAATAGATTCTCCCTTTAAAATACTATATCTCTAACCTAATTACAGAAATGAAGCAAGGAATAATATTATATCATATAAACAGGCATGTGAGCTCTGAGCTCATTTAAATGTTTTCTTTAACTCTATTGCCGCAGCAATTACAGGTTTGGGGCATATATCTCAAGTCATGAATAATGTGAGACTCACCACACGGTGGCAAAGTCAATTTTCTTTAAATATCTCGCCACAGAAATCACTGATTTGTGGCACGTATTTTTCAATTCAGTCATAATATGAGGCTCATCACACGGTGGCAAGTTAATTTTCTTACGATTAGTTTGGCCAATAACAGTGGCAAAGTTTTAATTGTGACCATGGATCATTACAAATGTGACACACACAAAAAAAATATCATTTTAATATCAAGGCATAAATACTGTGCCATCGAACTCTAATTATCTACTATTTTTAACATTAGTAGTGATGCTGAAAAAGAATGTTACAATATTTGTTACAATAATTGTTAAGTGCATTTTGGTTATAAAATATTTAAATAATCCTACAAATAGAGAAGTAACTCCATAGTGATGCTATTATATATAATAAAAGTTACAGAATCATTTAGAAAAAGTCTAGCCAACGGCTCGCCAAATCAGTTCATGAATATGTACAAAATTTAGTGAATAATTATGTGACTTTGCGTCAGAATCTTTACACTCTAATTACTAAGTTATACCAAATTTATTATTGTTAGTCTGTAATGACTGTCAATATTTCTGATGTCAAACGTCAATGTCTGTGGTATAGCATCTCAATCGTTTTTATATGGAGTCCTCATTGTCTCTGTTTGGAGGCCTCCCTAGTCTTTGTATGAATCTGTGTGGCCATACCTTGGACGGTCACAAAGAACAAGGATAAGAAACAACCTACAAAGTACATAATAAAAAAAATATTTACAAAATACAACACACAAAACCCGTCCATCTGTCCAGTAGAAACTGAAAGGTCTCACTGAAAGAAATGGTTTATTCATCAAGGTGACAAGAAAATCACCTTCCAATTAACCTCGTGTTGGAATCGGCACTGCGTCACTAAATTACAATCATGAAATAGAAAAACACAAGATAAATATTAAATTGACTTACGTTACACTACTATTTTCACATTCATAAAATATGGCAGATACTCCGCCTCTTGGCGTAAGAGTCATTTCGCTCTGGAAAGAGAAAAGAAATCGTTTAATGCACGACATTATTATCTAGGTCATAGCTCGATGTTTTTATCACAGCCGACTGTTTCTGGAACGTCTTTCTTCTCGTGACCCTTAACGGTAAGCGCGCTACTCTCCGATCTGAAAATATCGTCTACTACACAAAATTACGTCACGTTAAGTGCTTTCGTTTCTGCAATGGAGAGAACTTCCGTTGCGATCATGTTTCCTGTAAGAAATGCAATAAAGTCAACCTTAACAACAATAAGAAGAGAAACAACACTATCATTCTTACCATTCCACAATTTCACAGAGAAAAAAAAAAAAAATTCTTGGCACTCATTCATCACATAATTGAACACTTTGGTGTATATTTGTATCAGAACCCCTTTCGTGACTCATAGCTATGTCTTAACTTTACTGTGACTTAGATTTTAAGTAAATGTGTACTCTACCTTAACATTACTGTGACTTAAATTTTACGCAAATGTGTATAAGCTGTATCTTCCTTCATAGAATACCGTTGTGGGTTTCTTCGTTTAGAAGTGTATCTTTCTTACCTTCTCTTGTTCTATAAATGTCTGCAAAGTGCTCCCTCATAGTGTCACACTAATCATGAGTGGTCCATAAATCCTAATACGCCTTACCTGGCTAACTAATAAACACGAAAAATCCACATAAATCATCACTCTTCAAACTACCTCATAAATCAGAACAAGTGTCAATTCGAAGGTTTCCTAATTATACTACTGCCCATCAAATATACCTTCTCAATTCAGAGCCACTTATACATTATATTTTACCTGAAGATAATGTCAACAGTTTCTGTTATTTCATCTAATTTCTCTCTTAAAAACGTACATAGTTATTTCTTGCATTTTCCTTCAAATAAGTCACGAAAATTTCATTGTTTCAGTGAACAATCGCAAGATGTCAACAGCTGGTATAATCCTATCGTCAGAAATGTCCTTTGCAAAGTTCTTATTCTCTCAAACAATACAAATCATTCATAATCATTCATTCTTGGTCTTTCACACAGGATAGATTGATAGTAAAAGAATAATAGATAAACAGGTTAGTCAAAGATTATGAAACAGTACTGAAAACTAAAATCGGAAGAATATACTGTAACGGCTGGGGCACCTATGCTCGCCAAACATATATTTACTAAAGATCAGTAAACCCCCTAGGGCCTTATTCCTTGAAAATTTTAATGTGTAATAAGTGATGAAGACCTCGCGATTTATGTGTTCGTATTGTCTCAAGTTCCACAGCGTTTGTGTGTGCAATGCGTCGTATACGGAAGGGTCCTTCATACACCAAGAAAAACGTCCTACTCAAATATTTTCCCTTATGAGATAGTCGATGTGATCTAAGCAATACTTTTTGACCTACCTGTAAATTCATGACGTTGACTCGTGGATTATGCAGCTTCTTTCTTCTGTCTGCAGCTTTCTTGATGTTCTGTAATGCTATACTTACCACTTCATGGTGGTTTACATGATGGCATAAAACGTGATATAAATACTGGTTTAATTTTCCTGCGTCGCAAGGTTTTCAGCCAACTGTGGGAACGGAATTGTGGGCCATTGCCAGAAATCTCCTTGTCAACGTGCCCTACTTCCGTCAAGAAACTCTTGACGAATGCTGTGGAAACTGATTTTGCTGTAGCTTTTCGTAAGGGTGTGAATGAGACAAATTTCGAAGTAAGCTCAACAGCTACGAAATCATATGAATGGCCTTGTCTAGATCTTATTACTGGTGCGAAGATGTCCACGGCAGCCATCTCTTTTAATTTGACTGGGATGATTGGAAATAGTGGTGTTCTGTGTGTCACTGTTGGTGGTTTTTCTTTATGACATAACTTGCATATTGCCAGGAATTTACGGATTCTCTTTTCCATATTGTAAAAATAACATGTCTCGTAATTTTTGAAAACATTTCTTCGCACCAAAATGGGCACAACTGAGATGTGTGTACCAAATGAGTTAATTTACAAGTTCGTCTGGTATGCATAAAAGCCAAGAAGGACTGTCAGGACGTCTGCGTCTGAATAAGATGTTATCACGTATGATATAAAACTGTCTTATAGCAGGATGTGACTTACTCTCCCACTTCCTTTTTATATCCTTCCAAATCTAATCCTTTTCTTGTTCACGAGCAATGTCACTTAATGAGGATGAAATGAAGTTTTCAAAAGCAACCTTCTGCATGTAGAGTAAGCTGTAATTATTTTCTAGGCAATGTTCCTCGTTACTTTGAGCTAAACCAACAGGTGCTCGTGAAAGCGCATCAGCAATGATGTTTTGTGAATGGAATATATAGTTAAATTCCTGAAGAAACAAAGCCCAACGTTTTAAACGGTCGTGATTTAATTTGGCTGACATGAAAAATTGTAACGCCCGATGGTCGGTGTATACTTTTGTGTGCTCCCCTTGCAGATAGTAACGAAATATATCAAACGGCCATACTATGGCTAATGCTTCCAGCTCTGTGACTGAATAGTTGCACTCTGATTTTGTTAATACTCGACTGGAAAAAGCTATACTTTTCTGAGTAAGAATTCCATTTTCAACAACTTCTTGGAACAAATGGACACCAAGCCCAGATCTTGAGCCATCTGTCGAAAGGCAAAAATCAAGGGATAAATCAGGATGTGACAATATAGGTGCATTCAGTAGTGCAATTTTCAAATCGTGGTACTCTGTTTGAGCAACATGATCCCAGTCCCAGACTGTGTTCTTATCTGTTAGTTGACATAATCTAGGTGTTGACAAGCTTTGTAGGCTAATAAAACGACGATAAAAATTTATTAGTCCCAAAAATCCTCTTAATTGTCGCTTGTTTGTTGGTAGGGGCATTTCTTTGATTGCATTTAATTTTTCTGGATCAGGTAGAATGCCTTTTGTTGTAACAATGTGGCCAAGAAAACTGATTTGTGTTCTACGGAAGTCCGATTTTTCTAAATTGACTGTAATGCCATGTTCCTGAAATGTTTTTAATAATTCACTTAATACTTGGTTGTGTTTTGTCCGTGAATTTTCTGCGATCAAAATGTCGTCAACATAAGTGGTGATCCTGTCTTTTAAGTGTGTCGGTAATATTGTATTCAAACCACGGATAAATGCAGCTGACGAAACGTTGAGACCAAATGGCAATTTTCGAAATTGGTAACAGTTTCCAAAATAGAGGAAAGCTATGTATTTCCTACACCTCGGATTTAATTCTATTTGCCAAAAACTACTCAGTAAATCCAAAGATGACTTCACCTTCACTCCATGGAATTTTTGCAATAATTCATCTAGTGTCTGTGGTCTATCGGTTTCAGGTTGGATTACTATGTTAATTTGTCTGGAATCAAGAACCAGTCTAATGGAATTATCCCTTTTCTGTTATATGAACTCACAGCAGGTTCGATGATTCCCTGCTCTAACATGGATTGTATTTCCTGTTTGACTTTGTCTCTCTATGTCAATGGGATGACGTAAGGTGATAAAAAAAATTATTATGTTCCTTGACCTTGAATTCATAAAGAAAGTTACGTATTGTTCCTGTCTTTTGAGAAAAAACTTCACAATTTGTTTGTAATGTATCAAATAACTCATCAGTGCCTGCATTAGAATCTACTTCGTCTCGGTAAACTTTCCTTTTAATTAATTGTTCTGTACTAATGGGTTGTTCTGTTTTACAGTAAAACGTAGTGATGTTATCTGTGCAACTATTAGACAAATTCAGTGATTGTTGTGCCTCAAGCGGAAAGAGAAAACGCAGATAATTCATTTCCTCATTCTCCTTTGTTAGCCATCCTTGAAATTTAAGCGTGACTAGCATTTGATTTACTCGTAACATGACTTCAGCATTGCAAAAGTTTAACATTGCTTTATATTAACGTAGGAATTCCACACCCAAAATCATTTTTGTTGATAAAAGAGGGACTACTAAGAAATTTGCAGAAAACTCGTGTCCTTGACACCTGAAAACTAAAGAAGTCTGATTGCGTACATCTACACCCTTTCCTTGAATGACTCCCTTTAATTTGGTCTTTAATAAGTGGCAAGGTTGGACAAACAGATGCCTGTTCACACTTCTTAAACATTGTCTCGCTAATTACATTCACAGGGCTGCCAGAATCAAGTACAGCTGAAAGTAGAATATTTCCTACCGAGATTTTTATAACTGGATGAGCATACATAATTTCGCTGTTATCATTATCTTGTAATAATGTGTCTCTAATGTCCTCCAGTGCAACAAAGTTAACATAATTTGTGTGTCGGCTTTCCGCCGCTACAAACGGTTCGTTTGTAGTCCTTGTTGCTAGTCATTGTTGTGCCGGCTCGTATTGCCGCGAATTATTGCTTGGGTTGGGTGGTTTGATTTCTACATTGTCCCCACGCTCTAAATTGGAATTTCTGCGATCCTGCCAATTTTGATTTGTCCCCTCCCTCATCATAACTGTTTTGGTTCTCATAATTGTTATGAACATAATTATCACGTGGGCTCGATGCTCTGTATTCTGCATGAGCACCGCGTTCCGAATTGTAATTTGCGTGTCTGCGCCAATTTCGGTTGGCCCTACCGCGACCATTCCTTCTAAAAAATTTTCATTTTCCATAACGCCTTTGCTCTCGCGGTCCGCGATCTCTATTACTGTACTGAGAGTTCCTCTGATCACAAAAATAATTTCTCTGGCGTCTATGATCTGTGTTATACGGTTGATGCCGCATATTGCGCCTATCTTCTTCCGCCCTGTACGCGTGAGGTTCGTCCGAGTTCCATACGCGTTTACGGTCACACCGCGGATTATTATTTTCCCAATATTGATTACTATTATCTCTTTGTGTGTTTTCATAGTTGTCAAATTCTAATTCTTGCAAAAGAGCTTGGAATGCCTCCAAGTCATCTTTGCACCTACCTGCCAAAATTATGTGGCGTTATCTGATCGGCAGTTTTGTCAAACAGATGCGAATTAATTCCGACTGACTGCACGGATTCGTTAATATCTGTTCATGCGCATCATGTTTTCAAAACATTGCACTGGAGTTGAAAATTTCGACTGCACATAACTTTGCATCATAAGGGTGTAATGTTTTACACGGTCTTGTGTAGTCCCTGACCAGTAAGCAGATAAGAATGCGTGATAAAAATCACCATATGTGTGACATTCACGTACTATTGAGCGCATTCTTGTTGCAGGCTCTCCTTCAAGATAACTGCAAATGAATTCCAGTTTGTGGCCAATTGGCCATGTTGGTGGTAAAGAATTGTCAAATTGTTGTAACCACTCTCGAGGGTGGATTTCCTGACTAGCATTCCGAAAAATTTTAAATTTCCTAACTGTGAGAAAATGCTTATAGTCAAACTCGTCATTTTTCTTAGTGAATGTGTTTTCTTTTACAGTATGACTCACGTTTCCTTCATTACGTCCCGCAAACGTGTCATATCCACGAGAAAAGTGGTCGGCATTTCCATAATTAACGCGCTCGTTGTCGTTACCAATTTGGTAATTATCGGATCTACCAGTGTCATTGCTGCGATCGATCTTTACTTCGATGCTGGCAAGCTGTTCCTGTATATTTTTTACATCACGTTTGTTTTGCTGATTAATTGTCATCTGCCCTTGTTTAAAACGTTGCAGAGACTGAAATTCTTCGGTATCCGCGATCGGTACCGGCTGGGTGTCATCTGACCTCGTATCTAACCTGCTACTCAGTTCCGTCACTTTCGTGGATAATTCATCTACCTGTTTAGCTACTGCCGTTAATTGAGTTTCTATCTTTGAAACTTCATTGATGGTCTGTAATTGCAATGACTCAACATTTTTCGCCAATTCCTCTGCTTGCAATTCTTGTTGTGACGTCTGTCGTTTCACTTCAACAATATCAACATTTTGTACGTAATCAAGTCAGGATACAAGATTGTTGATATCTGATTTGAATTCTTCACGTAGCTGACTTTTCAACTGACTGGTCATTTCTTCAAATTTACTATTTAAATTGTCATTCACCTCACCCTGAAACAATGTGAGATTCTCGTTAATTTCGTTCTGAAGCGATTTGAAATTCTTTGCATTATTGATATTAAATTCAGTGAGTTTACTCTGCTGTCTGTCATTAAATGCAGTGAGTTTACTCAGGAATAATTGTAAAACATCATTACTGGGGGCAGGGAGTACAACGTTACTCTTCTCTGTTAAAGCAGAAGCAGTACCTGCATTTCCACTAACAGAAGGAAATGCAAAATTACTCCGCTCTATCGGAGTGGCAACCAGACCTGAATTTCCACCGAAAGTGGGGAAAACAAAATTACTCTGCACTTTTGGGTCGGAAGCAACGCTGGAATTTCTCATAATGAGTTCGGTTTGCGTCACTGTATTGTCATGTCCTAAGTTGTGTGTAGCACACAGTTGTTCATCACGCATTGTTGGCAAGTGATCGCCTACATTCCGATTCTCCGCAGTATTGTTCGAAAATTCCCGGATCCCAATATTCTCAAAAGAATTTTCTACTCTCTCTTCCGAATTTTCGGAAACTGCGTTTGAAACCGCTCCTACATTCATGTTCGCAACGGTATCTACGTTCGCGTTTGCAGTAGCATCTGCATTATTTTCCATTTTATTTTGTGCTCGCGTCCTCATTGTCGCAATATGAACGAAAACATGTCACTAAAATACACCGCTATCCTAAAAATTCCACTGTTCAATTAACTATCACACAATGCACCAACAAATTCTAAGACAAAACTGCTGAAATAAAATTTTGTGTTAATACAAAGCAGTGCGCAAGCGATCAAAATGCTGTGCTTCCACTAATGATTACTGTTGCGTAAGCTTGCAGTTGGCAGTAGAAAGACGAAGCATATCTAACTATACGACGCATAAAAAAAAGTAGAAACGTATCCTGGCAGGCATGTCGACAAATGAAAGTTGCGAGCTCTTTCTTTTTATCTTGTGTTTTCAACTGAAAATCACGTGCTTGTACTCTTGTTAACTTTACTATTACAGAGATCGCCTGGATTTTTTTTTTATTTGTCCTGTTTGCAACAAATAACTTACTTGGTCTTTCTGCTGCCACTGCTTGATCTGCTGCATTCCATTATTTAACAAAAACATAAAAAACTTACTATTCATGCTGAGTGCAATGCATGTTCTGCATGGCGGCTCCTGCTGTTGCTGCTGCTTACTACAACTACATATAATTCAAGAGAAAGGGTTTGGTCAAATCTAAACTCGATAAATTATAACCCAAACAAAAAACTATATTCTGAAAGAGATTCTTTCTCATTCAATTAACAAAACGCTAGAAGCTCTTTGAACAATCGCTTCGTTTGTAAATCTGCCTCCAGTGGCATTAAAGCAATATTACAAATTAATCTTGAGACAGACTGAAATACTTCTCAATTGAATACATAGTGAAACAATTCCCTGACAATTACAAAAGAAATCAATGACAAAAATCAATACTTAATCTAACAACGGTTTCCCTTAAGAATTCAACTCCTATCATTATCAAAATACCGTCTGCTGCTACGCACATACACAAACCCTTTTCTTTAAATTAATAAGCGTGCTGCAAATTATAAAAAATATCAACTAAATACCAAATCCTGTGTCGCTGCTGGCGGACACGGCAGTACGGCAACTCGGCGACGACCCCTCGCCCAACACACGTGCGCACCAGAGCAGGCGGGTTCCTACACTGGCCTCCAAATTGCTACTCGTTAATCCGTGCGCTGCGAAGCGCGACAACCATATCTTTGATTCCAGAGCTTGTGTATGCGCGCTGTAGCCAACCTTTACATCCTAATAGAGTATTGCCAACTCTCATTATCAGCGGTTTGTCGTCAATCTGAAGCTTTCTACTAGATCATTTATATACATTGTAGACAGTAATGATCCTATCACGAGTGATTGGGGTACTCGGGAAATTACCTTTACATTTGTCAATTTTGTCCGTTAAGAGCGGCATGTTGAGTTCTGTCTGCAAGGACGTCTTGAATCCAGTCGCAAATCTGCTCCGATACTCGATAAGTTCGAATTTTTTTCGCTATACTGCAATGCGGTACGGTATCAAATGCTTTCCTGAAGTCAAGAAACACGGCATCAACCTGAGCGCCATTGTCTACGGCGCTGTGGGTCTCATGAAGGAACAGGGGGAACTGAGTTTCGCAGGATCTCTGCGGAATCCATGTTGATTTTTATAGAGATTTTCCTTCTCCAACAACGTCATAATTCTTGAGCATAAAACATGTTCGATAATTCTACAACGGACTTCCGTCAAATGATACAGGTCTATAATTATCCTTGGATACTCCTTCAGCTTACTAAATTCATATTAACCTTTTCTATCTCTGATCTGCGACGACAGAGGTTCTCTGAAGACATTGTGACTAATTTATAAGGTGTATCGTCTTTGATCTCAAGGGAGGGTTTCTCTAACTTAAAAAACTTAAAAAAAAGCCCCATGTGCAGGCCACACGCACTCCGCTACCCTAGTAGCCGCTTTCTGCGTGTAATGTACGCCTGACCTATTAAGGGAAACCGTACAATTCTGTATCCAATAGCAGAGATCGAGAAATTCGCATCCGATACCGTCGCAGATTCGTCTGAGGTTCAAATGGTTCAAATGGCTCTGAGCACTATGGGACTCAACTGCCGTGGTCATCAGTCCCCTAGAACTTAGAACTACTTAAACCTAAGTAACCTAAGGACATCACACACATCCATGCCCGAGGCAGGATTCGAACCTGCGACCGTAGCAGTCGCACGGTTCCGGACTGCGCGCCTAGAACCGCGAGACCACCGCGGCCGGCGTCTGAGCCTCTGGTTTAGACCTTCCACTCTGATTAAAACCAGAGGTCCGCGATGAACCCTGGGTATGATCTTACAAATAGACAACTTAGCCTGCACCCCACGTGCCATGCTAGTTGCCTTCACAAAATCAGCCATCTACCGAAAGGAGCCGAGGATGTCGTCAGAACTCAAGCGGAAGGAGTCATCCGTGTCGGCATGTGCCACTATAAGCAGACGGTTGCACCCAGTGCTCTCTACATCCGCCGACACGGCTGACGCAGCACTCCCAAATCGCTCTCCCGAACCGTCCGCTGCCAGCCGCTTCAACGGACGCAGGAAGGCGCGCCGATCTCCCGTCTCATGGCGTCGCAGGTCGCACCTGCCAGACTGATGTCATGGGTTGACTCCTGTTGCTCTTGTGTCGACCGCGAAGTCACTATATCCCTCGCTATACGCCGCGGTCCACTGGACTCACGTGGCGGCCTCACATGCGCCGACGCTCAAGACGGATAAGTCATCTTGTATCTCAGTGCGCTACCGACCGACTGATCGATCCAACCGCCAATGACCATAGCCTGAGCTAACTAGAGCAGACTGGCGGCCTAATGTGCAGACTCAGATGCAGGAACTAAGCCCCGACCGCGCGACCACTCGCTGAGTTCTCTTACTGGCGGAGTGGAAAGACTCTCATTTTGCCGGCTTTAAAGGTTCATCCGAACGACAGACAGACACTAACTGCCAAACAAATGCGGACGAGAGACAGACTAGCAAGCTAGGGACGAGAGACTGACCCAGACTGACCAACTGGCGAGCTCATAGCGCCCCATAAATGCACGTGAACAGGCAACCTTTCCCCTTTCCCACCAGAGGGACACACCGAACCTACGATTGCCACAGCAGCGCCACCGCCAGAAACGGAGGGCGACTGCTTCACACTACGCACTGCGGCGCGCTCTTCAAAACATCAATTTTTACCACGGCTCAAGGGCCTCTTGCACATCACAGACGGGAGCCCCGGCAAACATACCGAGTGCACACTGGTATTCTTTTCCACCTTGCCGGCTGTTTCCCTGAGCGGCCTCACCACCCGGCAAAAGTTGGAGCTCCCAACCATAAGCATACCCACCCTCTGCACTTGTCCAGACTGGGTAGGAAAAATCATCCGCTGGCCCGACAGGAGAGGATCCCGTGCTGGTGCGAAGTTATCATCAACACTGGCTAGCACCTCATACATGTCACCAAGGCGTATGGAGCCAGCAGCTCGACCTGCTCCATCTTTCGCCTTCCGCCCAGTGACAAGCGAACGTACACCACTGTGTGCCATCCACTCTTGAGTGAGGATGGACCTGTCGGATGTAGCGTATCAGAAGATGCAGCGACACTCTGGTAACCAGGGGATTCCAACGGCACCAAAGATGTCTCAGGTCTCTTCCCCAGCGCGCCAATGCCGCCCCATCTTTGAGCATTAGCCAGAAGCATGTCGGGTATAGCCAATGCTGCTTCCAGCCGTTTGAGGACAGCAGCCAATTCTGCTTGTGTCTGCTCACAACAAGCACAGTTCCTAGCCATATCGTAGTGTGTAAAAACAGATATAAGACCTCAAATGGCGCTACTGAGTTCGGAATGTGCGCAAAACATAATGAGGAGAATAAAGAAACAATAAAAACTGGTCTGCAGATTTCTCACTATACCGTGAGACGGCAAGCTCAAACAGAAATAAATTTCTCTACTGAAATGGCTGTATCTACAATTACCTCTTGCTAGATACCCTGCCTATCCGAAGCTAATGCACGTCATAGGTATGCAAACTAGAATGCACTGATCTAAACTATATGCTGTGTACCAGCACGAAATTGAAACATAGTGGCGTGACGTGGCGATCTGGCGGCGGGAAAATTACACTAGGATGCCGCCTTACACAAGGATGTGCATCAAGATTTACGCAGGAACAAACACTTACAGTGATTTGCTAACCACTAGTCTACACAGTAAAATACACAGGTATAGTTCACTTCTTTGCAGAAGCACTTGAAAAATCAACTACGAGGGTCACTCCAAAAGAAACGCACACTATTTTTGTAAAAAATACAGTTTTTCCATGTGTGAAAGTTTTACAGTGTGTAGATACATCCTTCCCGCTTGTTTTCAAACTTAGTTCAACCTGTTCCCGTGAGTGGTGCGTCACAGCATGTCTTCAAGATGGCTGCTGCACTTGACGTTCGTCAAAAGCAACGTGCTGTCATAGAATTCCTGTGCTGTGAAAACGAGACAGTGGGAAACATCCACAAGAGGTTGAAAAAGGTGTATGGAGATGCTCCTGTCGATCGCAGTACAGTTAGTCGGTGGGCAAGCAGGTTACGTAACGAAAGCGGGCACGGCAATATTGAGGATTGTCCTCGCAGCGGCAGGCCTCGTATTGCACACACTCCAGACAATGTGCAGAGAGTTAACGAATTGGTGACTGCTGGCAGACGCATCACAGTGAACGAATTGTCACGCTACGTTAGGATGTGGGAAGGAAGTGTATGCAGAATACTGAAAGTGTTGGCGTTAAAAAAGGTTTGTGCCAGGTGGGTTCCCAGGATGTTGACAGTGGCTCACAAAGAAACAAGAAAAACGGTACGCAGCGAACTTTTGGAACAGTACGAGAATGGTGGAGATGAATTTTTTGGAAGAATTGTGACGGGTGATGAAACATGGCTCCACCATTTTTCACCAGAGACGAAGAGGCAATCAATGGAGTGGCATAATGTAAATTCACCCAAGGAAAAAAAAATTCAAAACCACACCTTCTGCTGGAAAAGTTATGGCTACGGCGTTTTTCGATTCCGAAGTTCTCTTGCTTGTGGACATCATGCCAAGTGGAACCACCATAAATTCTGATGCATATGTGACGACACTGAAGAAACTTCAAGCTCGACTGAGTCGTGTTCGAACACATCGGCAAAAGCAGGATGTTTTGCTGTTGCACGACAGTGCACGGCCGCATGTCAGTCAAAAAACCATGGAAGCGATAACAAAACTCGGGTGGACAACACTGAAACACCCGCCTTACAGTCCTGACCTGGCTCCAGGTGACTGTCATCTCTTTGGTAAACTGAAAGACTCTCGTCGTGGAACATGGTTTGAAGATGATGACTCCCTTGTGCACGCTGCCAAACAGTAGCTCCAACAGGTTGGTCCGCAATTTTACTGTGTAGGTATACAGGCGCTGGTTCCAATATGGCGTAAGGCAGTTGAGAGGCATGGAAATTATGTGGAGAAATGAAAATACTGTTCCTAAAGGATGTATCTACGCACTGTAAAACTTTCAGACAGGTAGAATAAAAGATGGATTTTAAAAAAAATAGTGTGCATTTCTTTTGGAATGACCCTCGTAAATTAAATTGCTGTGTGCCAGACAACTGCTGCTCTGCTACCGCTGCTGATGCGTCTGCTCAGCTCGGCTCGACTTATGTATAAAAGCGATCACAGTATTCTAATGACACAGTACTGAAAGCTATAAGTATCGAATAAAACCTTCTTCATGGTTGCGTGATCGCAGAACAGTCACATGTTTTAATGTGAACAGCGATAACTACACAGTTAATGTTTCTATAATGTGTCGTCGTAAAACTAGTAAAAAATTGTATAGGAATTTTGTTAATTTAGAGCTCTGTCTGACTGGTCTTTTAGATGGATGTAAATTTCAGTTTCTTCCATCACATCCGTCACTTTACCTTTCTGTAACTTACGTAATGTTTGTAGTGATTCATCTATATTAAGTTTATTCTGGTTGGTGTGTTTTAAGTGTGCAGCAAAGGTGGACGAGCTATTGTCGCTTACTGCCATGCGATCTTTAAATCGTGTGCTAACTTTCCTTCTTGTTAGTCTAATATAAAATTTTGATCATTATTTATAGTTAATTTTGCAGATTCCTGTTTCGTAAACCAATGACAACAGACGTAATCATCTACAACCAATCATGCCTCCCGAGAGCACACAAGTCCGCATATTTTCATTCTATGATACACAGACTGATCAACGCACCACTGAAAAAAAAACTGAAAAAGAATTAGATATATTTCGAATCGTGGCTCTAAATAATGGTTATCCTAGAGACTTAGCGGACACTTCAATCAAAAAGAAAACTTACCAATTCATGAAATAAATTTATCAGAGACACAAACAAGCAACAGAAAAAAAAGTTTTTGTATGGCCATATCTAGGTATTGTTCAAAACCAAGTTACTCAATGTTTCAAGGATACAGTGCTATACACTGGCTACAGGAGCACCAACAGTCTGCAACGGTTATTGAGACATTTACCACGGAAATGAGAGACTTTTTCTCAATTAGGAATCTACAAAACTAAATGCGAAAAATGCTCAAAATTTTATGTTGGACGTACAGGAAGGAAAGTTAGCACAGATTCAAAAAACACACGACAATAAGCGACAATAGCCCAGACACCTTTGCTGCGCACCATTGCAACAAGATCGTGGATATAATGGAAGAAATTGAAATTTACATCTATGTAAATGACGGTGTTTTAAATGAACAGAAAGACCTGCGAAATGAAAATTTCTGGACAACTTTTTACCAATTCTATGACGAAGCATTATAGAACCATAGAACGTATAATTATTGCTGTTGTTGTTGTGGTCCTCAGTCCGAAGACTGCTTGGATGCAGCTCTCCACACTACTCTTTCCTGTGCAATCCTATTCTCTCCTTTAACTACTGCAGCCTAGATTCTTTTGGAATGACCCTCGTAAATTAAATTGCTGTGTGCCAGATAACTGCTGCTCTGCTACCGCTGCTGATGCGTCTGCTCAGATCGGCTCGACTTATGTATAAAATCGATCACAGTATTCTAATGACACTGTATTCATCACCTGGTCTCTCTTTACAATTTTTACACCGATCACTTTCCTCCAGTACTAAATTGGCGATCCCTTGATGTCTCAGAATGTTTCCTATCAACCGACCCCTTTTTTTTAGCCAAGTTGTGCCACAAATTTCTTGTCTTCCCAGTTCTGTTCAGCACCTCCTCACTAGTTACGTGATTTACCCATCTCACCTGCAGTATTCTTCTGTAGCACTAAATTACGAAAGCTTCTGTTCTCTACTTGTCAAAACTGTTTATCGCCCATGTTTCACTTCCGTACATGCCCACACACCAGACAAATACCTTCAGAAAAGACTCCCCAACACTTAAGTCTATATTCGACGTTAACAAATTTCTCTTCTTCAGAAACGCTTTTCTTGCCATTTCCAGTCAACATTTTATATCCTCTCTACTTCGGCCGTCATAAGTTATTCTGCTGCCTGAATAGCAAAACTCATCTACTAATTTAAATGTCTCGTTTCCCAATCTGATTTCCTCAGCATCACCTGATTTAATTCGACTACTTTCCATTATATTTGTTTTGCTTTTCTTGATGATCATCTAATACGCCCCTTTCAAGACACTGTCCATTCCGCTCAACTGCTCTTTTAAGCCCTTTACTGTCTGTGACAGGATTGGAAAGTCAGCGGCAAACCTCGAAGTTCTTACGTCCTCTCCCTGAACTTTAATTCCTAATCTATATTTTTCTTTTGTGACCTTTAATACTTGCTCAGTGTACGAGCTGAATAACAACGGGGACGGGCTGCAACCTCGTCTCACTCCATTCTCAACCACTGCTTACCTTTCATGCCCTCGACACTTGTAACTGCCGTCTGGTTTCTGTACAAGTTGTAAATAGCTTTTCGTTTCCTGTATTTTACCCCTGCTACCATTAAAATTTCAGAGAATGTGTTACACTCAACACGGTAAAAAGCTTTCTCTAGATCTAGAAATGCTGTATTTCTCTTCCCCGACGTCAGCATCTACCAGTTTCTCCATTCTTTTTTAAAAATTCGTGTTAGTATTTTGCAACCATGACTTATTAAGCTGATAGTTCGATAATGTTCACATATGTCAGCACTTGCTTTCTTTGGAATTGGAATTGTTACATTCTTTTTTATGTCTGAGGGTATTTCGTCTGTTTCATACATCTTTCTCACCAGACGGAAGAGTTAGGTCATGGCTGACTCTCCAAAGGCTATTAGTAGTTCTGAGGGAAAAAACTCACTGGGCTTTGTTTCGACTTAGGTCTTTCAGCGCTCTTGCAGTATCACATCTCCCGTCTCATTTTCATCTACGTCCTCTTCAGATTATATAATGTCGCCTTCAAGTTCATGTCCTTTGTATAGAACCTATATATACTCCCTTCACCTTTCGTCTTTCCCTTCTTTGCTTGGGACTGCTTTTCCATCTGAGCTCTTGATATTCGTACAGCTGCTTCTCTTTTCTCCAAATGCCTCTTAATTTTCCTGTGGGCGGTATCTATCTTTACCCAAGTGAGAAATGTTTATAAACCCTTACATTTGTCATCTAGCTGTCCCTGTTTAATTATTTTACTCTTCCTGTCAATCTCATTTTTTAGACGTTTGCATTCCCTTCCGTCTGCTTCGTATGCTGCATTTTTATATTTTCTCCTATATCAATTAAATTCAGTATCTCCTGTGTTATCCAAGTGTCATCCATTAGAACTTGTCTTTTTACCTATCCTCTGCTGCCTTCACTATTTCATCTCTTAATGTTACCCATTCGTCTTTTACTGTATTCCTTTCCCCTGTTCTAATCAATCGCTGCCTAATGCTCCCTCTGAAACTTTCAGCAACCTCTGGTTCTTTCAACTTATTCAGATGCCTTTTCCTTAATTTTCTACCTATTCGCAGTTTCATTAGTTTTAATTTACGGGTCACAACCAATAAGTTATGGTCAGAACCTACATCGGCCGCTGGAAATGTCTTGCAATTTTAAATCTGTTCCCGAAATCTCTGTCTTACCATCATACAATCAATTTGAAATCTTCCAGTGTCTCCAGGTGTCTTCCAGGTATATAACCTCCTTTCATGGTTCTTAAACCAATCGTAAGCGATGATTAAACTCTGTACAAAATTCTGCCAGTCGGTTTCCTCTTTCATTTCTTTCCTCCAGCCCACACTCACCTTTAATTTTTCCTTCTTTCCCTTTTCCTACTATCGAATTCCAGTCCCCCATCAGAACTAAATTTTCATCTCCCTTAACTATCTGAATAATTTCTTTTATATAATCATACATTTCTTCAATCTTTTCATCGTTTGCAGAGCTGTTGGCATATAAAGTTGTACTACTGTGGTGGGTGTGGGCTTCGTGTCTCCCTTGCCTACGATTATGCTTTCCCTATACTGTTGATAGTAGCTTACCCACATTCTTTTTTCTTATTCATTATTAAACTCGCTCCTATTTGGTTTTGTATTTATAACCCTGTCCTGTCCCTTCTACTATCGAGCTTCGGTAATTGCCACTGTATCTGAATTCAACCTATCAATCTCTCTTTTTGAACTTTATAACTTACTTGCACGGTCATGGAATCTAACATTCCACGCCCTGATCCGTAGAACTCCAGTTTTTTCTCCTCTGATGACGACATTCGCCTGAATACATAAAATGTATTCGCAATTGAGAATATGGACAACCATCAGCCGTAGCATGGATTGACGACAGTAAAAATTTGTGCCAGACCGGGACCCGAACGCGGCTTTCAGAATAACACAGGTACGGCGATATCGTATTTATCCGCCGACACCGTGCAAGGGACTTTCAAGTAAAATGCCTCACCTGTACGGGAATATACGTAATGTTTGGTGACATATAACTTTGGATCTGGCTGTGAGTCATTTCGGATAGCCAACTGGTAAGGTGACCACTTACGATAAGCGAGAAATCCGGGTTCGAGTCTCGGTTCGGGAACTTTGCATCGTAATTCAGAATAACAAAATGGTTCAAATGGCTCTGGGCACTATGGGACTTAACTGCCGAGGTCATCAGTCCCATAGAACTTAGAACTACTTAAACCTAACTAACCTAAGGACATCACACACCTCTACGCCCGAGGCAGGATGCGAACCTGCGACCGCAGTGGCCGCGCGGTTCCAGAGTGTAGCGCCCAGAACCGCTCGGCCACTCTGGCCGGCTCAGAATAACACGGAATATCGTATTCACCCTCGGGGGTCCGAATCGGGAACTATTCTGCCACAGAATATTTTACCCAAGTGGACGCCACATCTTTTCATTGTACAATGGAGTTGCACACCCTCGGGAAACATAACAGCTGTAGTTTCCCCTTGCTTTCACCCCTCGCAGTACCACCACAGCAAGGGCGTTTTGGTTGATGTTACAAGGCCAGATCAGTCAATCATCCAGACTCTTGCCTCTGAAAGTACTAAAATGTCTGCTACCTCTCTTCAGAAACCACACGTTTGTCTGGCCTCACAAGAGATAGATCTCCACTGTGGTTGCACCTACGATATGGCTATGTGCGTCGCCGTGGCACGCAAACTACACCACCCACGGCAAGGTCCATGGTTCATGGGAGGAATTATCGCTATACTCATTTATAAATCTGACTGTAATATGAAAGGCCACGCCATCACAAATCCGGTTTTACTCGATTGTCGTAGTTTTCAGTACTGTTTCATTAGAGTGCTGTGGTAGATTTTGTGTATAAGATCTTTGTAACAACTACTGAAAAACGACGTGATCTCACAGTAACAGAACAAATATTTACAAGTTATTTAAGAGAAATTAAATACAGTCATATTTACACAAATGGTGGACGATAATTAAATATAATTGAGAAATGAAATGACCATATGGTATTGTTGGCTGGAACGCTCCATCCGGGGAAGTTCGGCCGCCGGTTGCAAGTCTTGTTTCAGTCGACGCCACTCTGGGCGACTTGCTCGTCGGTGATGATGATGCAAGGACGATGATGATAACACAACACACAATTCATGAGCGGAGAAAATCTCCAGTCCGGTCGGGAATCGAACCCGGGCCTGCTGCATGGTTAGGAAACACGTTACCATTCAGCTAAGCATGCGGACATAATTGAGAAAAAAGACATGTATGCTCATTTAACAAATGTCTGTGAAATAATTACAATCTTCCTAGTGTTAAGTACGATAAAATTTTCGACCTTATATTTAAGGCTTTGCAAATGCTCGAAGACAATAAGCTCCTAAAATAAAGAAAAACTATTTCTATTTAGTGATAATTACACGCAGTCGTGGAAGTAAGGACGTACATGGCGTAATATCCCATTAAAGAATCGTCCATAAAGTATGTCATAATCAGTCTAGTATTTACTGAGATATGACTTATTCCTGTGTTAAAGCTGTAAGTGGTGCTAATGCATCCAATGTATAATGCTGACCTTTTAGATACCTAAGGCTGAAATTACACAATCCTACATGAAATAAAAGAGAATGGCAGTTGGAGGCATCACGAAATCACTCAAAAAATTCATCGCAGTTGCAGACCCTATCGCAGTAAAGATTATAGGACGAAATATTGTTTACTATAAATACTCGTATATTCCGATGTCTTCCTCATCATAGCCCAAATCTATGTGAGGGCTTGCCATTTATTCTGCCTCTAGCTATCAGTTAACGGGAATAGGTCCATAAATGTTTTTGGTGACCTGAAAAATGCTCCAAAATTGATCACTTCCGGCTACCTACTGTTACCGTTCGCCTTTCATGTTGATGTTCTGAATATGTCTTCACAATTCTACTCTGAGATGGTGGATATAATCTGACTTGTGCCGAAGACAGCTGAAGAAATACACTTAAAATCCAAATAAATTGCCCTTTGTTTTGGCGTACGAGAGACACACTCGAAGAACAGAAGTTTCACAATTAGTTCCTAATTGTTCACAAATGAACATAACAATTCATAAATACTCGAAGAACAAACACTTTGCAACTAGTTCCTAATTGTTCACAAATCAAAATAACAGTTCATACATGTGATATTATACAGTCTATCACAAAATTGTAGTTACACATCGAAAGTTACGGTTATGTTGATGAATGTATTTGCTCGCCTTAAAAAAAGGGGAATTTAGATGAAAATCTTCGACTAACAGAGACAACAAAATTATTTGACTTCGTTGCGGATTCTTATGGACGACACAGGACATACCTGAAAGCGTCTAGTTTCCTAAGAGGTAAGATCACATTCTCAATACGTTTAAGTTATTACCACCGCTCTACATGAAAACTTTTAAAATCCAATTATATATTCATTGCCTGAAAATTTAGCTCCATTTCACGAATAATTGCGGAAAAAAGGACACAGACATCCTAAAAAAGCATTCGCCAAAAAAAGACGGTAGAAGACGTACGTTGGGCGACTAAATAATGCTATACAGAGGTGGCGAAACTTACCCCACATGTGCAAGAATATGTTGGTCGTAGGCTATGAATATTGTATGTTTTCCAATGTTTCAAATTATTCGATTCTTACTGATATGAATGTGTATGGCGCTTGTCATTTGCGCTTGAAAAACTGTTGTTTGTATGATTTTGGTGGAACACTCGTGTGTAATCGTTTCTTCTGTTATCAACATATTATTGCAAACTGAGCGTGAGAGACATTACTCGTATAGTACACATTATATAAGACAATGTCTCAAAGATACATAAACAATTACAACCCTGAGTATAAGGTCACTATTCTTTTTTGCACTCATATGACGTGATAAATACCTAACGAAGAAAAAGGTATCCAGGATTAAGAAGATCAAAATTTTATCAGTAGTCTGTTTTGAACAAGAGCTACTGCTATATAATATTCTATCCATGACCCGAAGCCTGTGTACTCTTTCAGAATAAACAGAATTACTGCTTTTTAATTCCGAAATCAGTTGTTTGCACCACATAGTTTCAGCGAAATGTAAAATTTTTAATTTTTGTGGGTAATAGATAATTCCTGCAGTATTTTGTATTGTCGCCAAACGCAAACGTGTAGTTATCTCCCCGTGACACTTGACTGATTACTCACCAAGAAGTATGCTCAAATCTGGATGCTGGGCAATTATTAATTGCTGTTAGAACCAACTGTTAGCTACACCAATAAAGATTTAAGTTCATACTGTTATGCGCTCTACGCTAACAGAAGGATAAAAAAAATTTTGTTGTTCACATCTAAGCTGTATGAAATTAAACGTTTGAAGTACTGTACAGTGAAAGCGCAAAGTGATGGTTGTAAAATAACGAAACATATTATTACAATAAAGAAACAAGGAGCTTTGATCTGCTGTTTCAGCTCTGATCTGATGAACGTGTCTCTTATAGGGATATTTAGAAAAAGAAATGACATCATACGTTCTATTGGTTTTATTAATAAGCTTTTTCTGCTGTACATAATGTACACTGCTTGAACATAATTTGTTGGATTTGTGTAATTTCAAGTTAATGTTTACAGGTTGCCGTATCACATAGAAACAGCGTACTTCAAATATCTTTTCTTCGTATCAAAGATTCATTTTTCTAGTTCCATTGGCTATAAGCTGTCCAAAACTAATGTACTGCACATCTTCCTTAAGCGATTCTCAGGTAACTTACAGTAATTAATAGTAACAGGCAGATGCTAATTTTGTTAAATGATTAACATCGTTAATTCATTGTTTGTAAATGTTCCTACAGAGGTGTTCACAGATTTATTGCATGTTAATTTCGTAATTAACTTAATGTTCAACTAATGAAACATACAGAAGTATCTTACAGTTCTGCCAGTTAAAATACATCGCCGCATCAAGTTTATATAAAGAAAACAGTGGGTGACGACCACTGTCGAATGCCCGTGAAGAACCTACAGATGGTTTAAAAACAAGTTGTATTGGGTCTAAACCGCTCTAATCAATACCGTTTTTTTAAGAGACCAAGTTCAATGAATGAATTTCACGTCTGGTTTTGTAGATCTTCGGCGGTAATTTATTAATTATTATTACTGTAAGCACTACAAAACTAAGAGATTACCTGCACACAGACTTCGGGCACTGTCGAAGTTCTTCGTTTTGTGTTCGCTACAGGAACATCGTTTACACTACGAGCATTGAGGAGATGTTTGGCTGTGCATCCACGAAATTTGAGTCTCTTTTTAACTTCTTGGGCACCGACGCACTTATGTGGAGCTCAGAACCTATCAACACCCGATGTCAATTCATACGGCTTCCGCAGTTGAGTCGCTGATGGGCGTTACGACACGTGCGCCGAGCAGGTACCAGAGCACCACACGAATTGTCCTCTGAGAGGGGCAGTGCAACGTGTGGTTGTACTTGTAAAATGCCAGCGTCGTGGCGCTAATCGTAGATGGGGAGATCGGTGACAGAGGCGATCCAGTCGAGGTTCTGGTAGACGTTGGTGAAGACGGACCGGTTACCAGAGAGATCGGTGCCGATGGCGACGCCCACCACCTTATAGCTGCCCACTCCAACGCCCGCCACCGTTAGGGGGCCACCGTAGTCACCCTGGAAACACACGTGTACAATACGTACCACTAAAGCCGTGGGCACAAAATGAAAAACTATACACAACTACGACAAAAAATGAAATTGCGACATTGAACGCATCGTGCTTTACAACGTATTTCAGATGTTTACAATCATCCTTTAAGACGCCTGGGAAAAGCTACGTGTATCGTTTTCATCTTTACAGTAATTCCAATGCCAAAGAATGCGGATGTTGATCGCTATGAAACACAGAACTATCCGTTTAATAGGTCATCGTTGCAAAATAATGAGACAATTTATTTGTGGAAGACTGGAAAGATTGGTAGAAGTAAACCTTGGGGAACATCAGTTTGAATTGCAGAGAAATGTAGGAATACGCGAGGAATTACTCACACTACGATTTACATTATGTGATCAAAAGTATCCGGACACCCCCAAAAACATACGTTTCTCATATAAGGTGCATTGTGCTGCCACCTGCTGCCGGGCAGTCCATATCAGCGACCTCAGTAGTCATTAGACATCGTGAGAAAGCAGAATGGGGCGCTCAGCGGAACTTACGGACTTCGAACGTGGTCAGGTGATTTGGTGTCACTTGCGTCATAGTGTGTATGCGAGATTTCCACACTTCTAAACATTCCTAGGTCCAGTGTTTCCGATGTGATGGTGAAGTGGAAAGGTGAAGGGACACGTACAGCGCAAAAGCGTACAGGCCAAACTTGTCTGTTGACTGACGGACACCGCCGAAAGTTGAAGAGGGTCTTAATGTGTAATAGGCAGACGTCTATCCAGACCATCAGACAGGAATTCCAAACTTCATCAGGATCCACTGCAAGTACTAAGATAGTTAGGCGGGACATGAGGAAACTTGGATTTCATGGTCGGACCGCTGATCATAAGCCACACATCACGCCGGTAAATGCCAAACTACGCCTCGCTTGGTGTAAGGAGCGTAAACATTGGACTATTGAACAGTGGAAAAACGTCGTGTGGAGTGACGAATCGCGGTACACAATATGGCGATCCGATGGCAGGGTGTGGGTATGGCGAATTCCCGGCGAACGTCATCTGCCAGCGTGTGTAGTGGCAACAGTAAAATTCGGAGGCTGTGGTGTTACGGTGTGGTCGTGTTTTTCATGGATGGGACTTGTACCCGTTGTCGTTTTGCGTGGCACTATCACAGTACAGTCATACATTGATGTTTAACCACCTTCTTGATTCCCACTGTTGAAGAGCAATTAGGGGATGGCGATTGCATCTCTCAACACTTTTGGGCACCTGTTCATAATGCACGGCCGGTGGCGGAGTTGTTACACGGCCTGAATCCTACAGAACACCTTTGGGATGTTTTGGAACGCCGACTTCGTGCCAGGCCTCACCGACCGACATCGATACCTCTCCTCAGTGCAGCACTCCGTGAAGAATGGGCTGCCATTTCCCAAGAAACCTTCCAGCACCTGACTGAACGTATGCCTGCGAGAGTGGAACTTGTCACCAAGGCTAAGAGTGGGCCAACACCATGTTGAATTCTAACATTAGCAATAGAGGGCGCCACGAACTTGTAAGTCATTTTCAGCGAGATGTCCGGATACCTTTGATCACATGGTGTATCTTAGAAGACAGGTTGAAGAAAACCTATATTCACAACATTTATAGTTTTTGAGAAGGCATTTGACAATGTTCCTCGATGAACGTTCACTGGACAGTGGACTGTGCGTTCATTTGAAACATCCTGGAAGATTAAAACTATATGCCCTTCCGGGACTCGGACTGTTTGCCAAAGGCAAAGAATTTGGGTTTGAGACCAAGTCTGGCACACAGGTTTCGTGCGGCAGGACGTTCTGGTGACATTGATGGAACACATTCTTTGAACTTCTGAAAGTAACAGAAATGAAATACACTTACAACTTGTGTAGAGGCCAAAAAACAGCTGAATAGTTGAAGAACATGAAACAGAAGCGGTAGTTGAAAAGGGAACGAGGTTTGAAGCGTATCTCCCATGTTATACAATCTGCTCGTCGAACAAGCAGTAAAGGAAACAAGGAGAATTGTGGAATCAGAATTGGAGTTGATGGCGGAGAAACAAAAACTTTGGAATTTTCAGATGACAGCGTAATTCAGTCACAGTCGGAATGGAATGGGCTGTGTCTTGAAAAGAGGATAGCCCTATATGGTGAGTATCAACAAAAGCAAAACTTGGATGATGACATGAAATGGTTGTATGGCACTGATGGTGGGGAGGCACCACCTGGGGAAGTTCGACCACCCCGCTGCAAATCTTTTTTAGTTGACGCCAGACTGGGCAACTTGTGTGACGATGGTAATGAAATTATGGTGAGCCCAGCATAACACCCAGATCCAAGTGGAGAAAATCTCCAACCCAGTCGGGAATCGAACCAGAATCCGCTGCGTCGCAACCCGACGTGCTGACCACTCAGCTGAGGGGGCGGACATGAAGGTAGTTTCTCTGGTGTTGTCTGAGAAAATTAGATTAGGAAACGAGACATTAAAAATAGTAGATGGATTTTGCTATTTGGGCATCAAAATAGCTGACGATGTTCGAGGTAAAGAAAGCAGACAATTAGACTGGCAGTAGTTCTCTGCTCAAGAGAGGTGTGGTAGATAAATGTAAAAAATGGTTTTAATTGGCTTGGAAATCTGTATAGAACTCGGCAGAAATCCAGTCTTGGGGTCTTAATAGGTTTTAACGATTTCACCCACTTTTCAGTACCATTATTTATATCAGTATCACTGTAGTAATGGAGTGACAGAGCGTAGAAAAACATGTTCCTCTCTCGCGCAAGTACCGGATAACACTTAATACCAGAGACTGCAATAATTAATAATTTTGTCGTTTTAGTCAAATGGACACAGATTTATCCGGAAAGAGTAGTCTGTCCCTATGAATCGAACCACGCTAACTCTTTCATGTGTGTGTTCAAGACTTAGAAAGTATTATCTCAAGGCATTTGTATGGAGTTTAATCTTGTACGGACGTGAAGGTGTACGATAAACAGTTGAGAGAAGAAGAGAATAGAAACTTTTTAAATGCGGTGATGCAGAAGAATGGTGAAGGTCACTTGGGTAGATGAAATAAGTAACCGATAGGTAGTAAATCGAATTTGGTGAAAAACGTTGTGGGACTGCTTGACTTTGAGGAGGGATTGATTGATAGGACACATCACACTGTCAGTAGCTCAGAATGCAGATCCGAAAGCAGTAACGAAATTTTTTGATCGTATGCCCAGTAACATGCAATGGCTGACAGGTAGCAAAACAAGTTTAAAATTTAACCTCACATCCATTCCATGGACGGATTTCTGTTTAAAAACTGGTAGCCTGTAGAAATAAATATAATAAAAATCTCTAGTTTTTCCGTAGAGTTGCATGAGTAGGGCTACAAAATAATGTGTTCGGTAATGTTGACAATGAACAGGCCCTGTAAAGTGGTTCGTTGCAAATCATGTCGATAAAAGAATCGCTAAGATGATCTGTGGCACATGTAACTAGCTTGATGTTGGGGCATCAAGGAATCGTCAGTTTCGTAACAGAAGGAAGTGTGTGTGTAATTTGGGGGTTTGGGGGGAGGGGGGTTAAAATTATATAGAGAGATCAAGGCTTGAGTATAGTAACTACGTTCATACCGTGTAGGCAGCAGTAACTATGCAGAGATGAAGAGGCTTGCGGAAAATAGACTTGCATGCAAAGTTGTATGACATCAGTCGGACATAACAGCAACACAATCGATGAAACTTCTTGGCAGATTAAAACTGTGTGCCGGGCCGAGACTCGAACTCGGGACCTTTGCCATTCGCGAGCGCTCTACCAACTGAGCTACCCAAGCACGACTCACGCCTCGTCCTCACAGCTTTACTTCTGCCAGTACCTCGTCTCCTACCTTCCAAACTTTACAGAAGCTCTCCTGCGAACCATGCAGAACTAGCACCCCTGAAAGAAAGGATATTGCGGGGACATGGCTTAGCCACAGCCTGGGGGATGTTTCCAGAATGAGATTTTCACTCTGCAGCGGAGTGTGCGCTGATATGAAACTTCCTGGCAGATTAAAACAGTTTTACTCTGCCAGTAAGTTTCATATAGCGCACACTTCGCTGCAGAGTGAAAATCTCATTCTGGAAACACAATCGATGTCTTACTGGGTGGTCAGCTGCAAAATTATGATTGACTTGCCCCTTATTTCAGGATTGTTTACATTACTTAATATGGGACTGCAGAGATGGACCACTTGGCACTTCAACATCTACGCTTCTAATGCATACATCGACAATGGCCCCTGCCTACAAGGGATTTCCCGCTGGTGTTCAGTCTTTGTGGTCAAGTCTTTCAACTTGCACAGCTTTATTTGCAACTGTCTCTCGGACCCTCTTGGTGTACCTCAGTTCCTTCGTGGCTGCGGCCAGCTACTCACCGTGGTGACGTCCACCTGGTTGTACGTGTATATGCACACGTGGTAGCCAGCCCCGCACTCCCCGGCGAAGCTGCCGTTGGCGGTCTTCAGAGTCGTCTCTGTCGGCCCTCCTGCAACAGGCGACGCCTAGGATAGCGGCAACTGGCTTCTGACTCACTACAGCGGTGCTGCTGCTCCACGTGCAAACATTCATGGGGAGAAATACTGCCGCACCTCTCCTCTACGCAGAATTTTAACTACGATGAAAGCGTTGGCCTCCTCACTCCTAGTGGACAAGAGCTTTAGTCTGCACAGAGAAGGCTGTAGTCAGCCCTTCGGACTTATTGCACATATGAGGAGCAGTAAACTTACACAACTCGACGAAGGCGAGCAGTTTCAGATTATTGATTAACTAAAGAAACAAGGCCACCGGAGTAGACAACATTCCATTAGAACTACTGACAGCCTGGGGAGAGCCAGTTCTGACAAAACTCTACCATCTGGTGAGCAAGATGTAAGAGACAGATTTCAAGAAGAATATAATAATTCCAATCCCAAAGAAAGCAGGTGTTGACAGATGTGAAAATTACCGAACTATCAGTTATATAAGTCACAGCTGCAAAATACTAACGCGAATTCTTTACAGACGAATGGAAAAACTGATAGAAGCCGACCTCGCGGAAGATTAGTTTGGATTCCGTAAAAGTGTTGGAACACGCGAGGCAATACTGACCCTACGACTTATCTTAGAAGAACGATTGAGGAAAGGCAAACCTACGTTTCTAGCATATGCAGACTTAGAGAAAGCTTTTGACAATGTTGACTGGAATAAACTCTTGCAAATTCTAAAGGTGGCAGGGGTAAAATACAGGGAGCGAAAGGCTATTTAAAATTTGTACAGAAATCAGATGGCAGTTATAAGAGTCGAGGGGTACGAAAGGGAAGCGGTGGTTGGGAAGGGAGTGAGACAGGGTTGTAGCCTATCCCCGATGTTATTTAATCTGCATATTGAGCAAGCAATAAAGGAAACAAAAGAAAAGTTCGGAGTAGGTATTAAAATCCATGGAGAAGAAATAAAAACTTTGAGGTTCGCCGATGACATTGTAATTCTGTCAGAGACAGCAAAGGACCTGGAAGACCAGTTGAACGGAATGGACAGTGTCTTGAAAGGAGGATATAAGATGAACATCAACAAAAGCAAAACGAGGATAATGGAATGTACTCGAATTAAGTCGGGTGGTGCTGAGGGAATTAGATTAGGAAATGAGACACTTAAAGTAGTAAATGAGTTTTGCAATTTGGGGAGCAAAATAACTGATGATGGTCGAAGTAGAGAGGATATAAAATGTAGACTGGCAATGGGAAGGAAAGCGTTTCTCAAGAAGAGAAATTTGTTAACATCGAGTATAGATTTAAGTGTCAGGAAGTCGTTTCTGAAAGTATTTGTATGGAGTGTAGCCATGTATGGAAGTGAAACGTGGACGATAAATAGCTTAGACAAGAAGAAAATAGAAGCTTTTGAAATGTGGTGCTACAGAAGAATGCTGAAGATTAGATGGGTAGATCACATAACTAATGAGGAGGTATTGAATAAAATTGGGGAGAAGAGGAGCTTGTGGCACAACTTGACTAGAAGAAGGGATCGGTTGGTAAGACATGTTCTGAGGCTTCAAGGGATCACCAGTTTAGTATTGGAGGGCAGCGTGGAGGGTAAAAATCGTAGAGGGAGACCAAGAGATGAATACACTAAGCAGATTCAGAAGGATGTAGGCTGCAGTAGGTACTGGGAGATGAAGAAGCTTGCACAGGATAGATTAGCATGGAGAGCTGCATCAAACCAGTCCCACGACTGAAGACCACAACAACAACAACAAAGAAACCATAGATGCGTAATCTTTTGTGTACTGTCATTCATAGGCTGAATGATAGCACAAAGAGCGAAGTACAGCTAAAGGTATAAGCTGTCGTGCGACTTTTTACCTAGAAATGTAGTGAGATGAAGTATATAAAAAGGCAAAAGATATGATTGATTGAATAACTATCTTCACTTGTGATTTCGTCCTTCTGCCGGACCTGGACCATCAAGGCCAATTATAAAAATCGCATCGACTCTTCGTGGCGTTGTGTTGATGCGGAATGTTGTGCTTGTCTGAAACCGAAAGGAAAAATAATATTTCAATCACACAGTGATCGAACATAAGAAGATCTTTTTCTGCGTGTAGTACCAGCAGTCTTTTGGTCACGTGTTAATGGGACTTTGAGAGAAAATGAAAAAAATTACTCAGCTCAAAGTTAATAGCAAAATATCGCGACGAAAAACGGAAAGAAAAATGTATAGCTCATTAAGTACTCGGAGAGTTTAATTCCACTTCTACTCTTGCGCACAGTGCTGTAGCTGAAATCTCAAGCAATATGCCTATTTATTACACACTTGAGATTAGGATAGCTTATCAAGTGATCCCGCACAGCTTTGCCCTTCACCAATCCCAAATGGTATAACAATATGCAGGATGTATTCTGAGGTGATAAAAGTAACAGTGTAGCGATTTGAACGTATGCAGAGGGTGCTAGTGTCCCGTAAGTAAGGCATAAAAGGGCAGTGCGTTGACGGAGTTGTCATATGTACTTGGGCGATTCATGTAAAGTGTTTTCAATGCGATTACGATCGCACGGCGGGAATTAACAGACTTTGAACAAGGAATAGTAGTTGGAGCTAGATGCATGGGACATTCGATTCCGGAAATCGTTCAAGAACTCAATATTGCGAGATCCATAGCGCGAAGGGTGTGCCGAGAATAGCAAACTCCAGGCGTTAACTCTCACAACGGACAACGCATTGTCCGACGGTCTTCACTTAATGACCGAGAGCATCGACGATGGCGTACGGTTGTCAGTGCTAACAGACAAGCAACTCGACGTGAAATAACCGCAGAGATCAATGTGTGAGGCACGACGAACATATCCGTTAGGACAGTTTGGCGAAATTTGGTGTTAACATGTAGACGACCAACGCGAGTGTCTTTACTAACAGCACATCGTCTGCAGCGATTCGCCTGGGCTGTTCACTCTATATGTTGTACCCTAGACTACTGGAAAACCGTGGCTTGCGTCAGATGAGCCCCGATTTTAGTATGTAAGAGCTGATGGTAGGACTCGAGTAAGGCGCAGACCCCACGAAGCGATGGACCATTGTCGTCAACAAGGCACCGTGCAATCTGGTGGTGGCCTCATATTGATGTGCGCTGAGTTTACATGGAATGGACTGGGTCCTCCGGTCCAGCTGAAACGATCGTTGACTGGAAATGGATATGTTCGGTTCCTTGGAGACCATTTGCAGCCGTTCATGGACTTCGTGTCCCAAACAACGATGGAATTTTTATGGATGACTATGAGTCATGTCATCAGGCCACTATTGTTCGCGATTGGTTTGAAGAACATTCTGGACAGTTCGAGTGAATGATTTGCTCACCCATCGAACACTTTTGGGACATAATAGAGACGTCAGTTCGTGCACAAACTCCTGCACCGTCATCAATTTCGCAGTTATGGATGAATAGAGAGGGAGCGTGGTTCAATATTCTGCAAGGGATTTCCAACGACTTGCTGAAGCCATTCCAGGTCGAGTTGCTGCTCTATGTCGGCAAAATGTGGCCCGACACGACATTAGGAGATATTCAATAATTTTTGTTATCTCAGTGTATTTAATTTCTTTTTTCCTCCCATCCCTTAAATAGCCGCAATTGTCTGATCCCTCTCCATAAGTCGAAGGTATGTTATACACTACCTGTCGAAACGATATTTTTTGCGCGCATTTGTGTGTGTGTGTGTGTGTGTGTGTGTCAACGTAGTCTTCCTGTAAATTAAATGCCTTTGATAACTTATTTCATTGGGCACGTAGTGTAATAAGACACAAAAATCTGCTACACTTCGATTTAAATGCCACTCTATAGCCTCTCAACATATTTCTCCATGTGGATTCGCATGCATGATCTGTTCAACCGGTCCTTTCACTATATACCGGTCCATACAATGAGCTCTTTGTACGAATCCTTCCATTAACAATGTGGTCAATCAATGCATCCCGGAGTACGAGGCTAGTTGGTCAGTAACACGACGTACTTCATGTGTTAACACTGCCGAGCGGTCTGCTATTTTCAACACATACAACACACATCACAAACTTTCACCATGCATTTTAAATGTGTAGCGTACACTGTCTCTCCAAAAAGCCCCGATACTGATTTTATTCCTGGAGTAGAAGCAACGTCGGCGCAGTAACTATGGTGACAGCTTAAACTACCAACTGTAAACAAAATATGTGCGTTCGACTAGACGGTTGTGAGCAAGTAGTGTCAAGTTGCGGGAGTGCGGCTGTAGTACGTTAACATTGTTGTGTCGATCGCAGCTCAGCAGCATCTGTAAATGAAGTGCTCAAGACACTCTCCAGAATATCATCAAGAAACAAAAAGTGTGTGCAAAGTTTGTGTCGCATACCTTGTCTTCTGAACAAAAACAACGACCTATGGGCACCTGCCACGACTTGATTAAAATGCAAACCCTTCGCCAACTTAACCGATATTCTAATCAATGTGATGCGCTTGTTGCACACTGTCCCAAAGAAGGATTCTTCTGACAGTTTCACATGGTTTTATGAATTTCTGTGCGTTGTATTCAAGTGGGGGAAGACTATATAACACACAATTTTCTCTATTTCTTACGAATCCAATCTCGAAACGTTTCGGACCGATGGTGTATGTGTCAATAGACGTAAGGCAACGCCCGCCTCGGCAGTTGCGCAATCAGCCCGGCGGATTGTTAACCGAAGGGGACTGGGTTAGATTCCTGGCCTCCAGGTATACGATTATCGCTTGCATTTTTAAGTCACCAGTCTTCTGACTCACTTGATTTCAGCGTTCACTTACTGCTGCCTTGTACTAATTTCTGCTTATTTGCACACGTGTTACACTCAAAGTAGTCGATGATGAATTTGAATTTCGCGGTCTTATTTCGTGTTGTGCACCTTGTAGCATCAAGTTTAGAAATATCTTCCTTCAGAACGAATTTTCGCTCTGCAGCGGGTTGTTTGCTGATTTGAAACTTCCTGGCAGATTGAAACAGTGCCGGGCCAGGATTCGAACCTACAGCGTTTGCATTTCGAAGGCAATTGCTCTTGCCGACAGAGCTCAGCAAGCACGAATCACAACGCCCCCTCTCTCCCCTTCCGCCAGTACAAACAATAGCTCGCTGCAAACCTTGCTGGACTAGTACTCCTGGACGAAAGGATACTGCGAAGAAATGGTTCAGTCACAATCTAAGGGATTGTTTCGAGAATGAATTACCACTCTGCAGCGGTGTGTACGCTGATATTAAACTTCCTCCCGATCCAGAACACAGATTTAATCTTACAGAAAGTTTCAATATCTTCCTCAAATGCAAGTCTTTACTAAATTGCAGAAGAGTTCTTCTGTTGAAGCAATCTTTCTTTCTCTGTTACAGTCAGCTTCTTGTGTCCCTCACATCCGTTGTACTATGTAATTTAGCTTCATTAGAAAATATTTTTTTTTCTGGTTTTGTATTGTCCTCCTCAGTTTTTACGTTTGAAAAGCTGCTGTAACGCTGTTTAATATCCGTCGTTAGAACGTCTGTTGCAGTTGTTAGTTGTACGACTTAGGTACCCCCTTTGCATTTTGTTGTCCGTATGACCTTACTAAATGGAACTTTTTTAACGGCACCGGAGATTAAAAAATTCACTTTCCTCCTGTGTTGCCTGTAATTTTCTATTTGAGATGAGAGAGTAGTACCCTGCACTTTTACGCAAGAGAATTTTTACGGTCACATGAGGTTATTTCTTGAATTGCCAATAAAAGAGCATCAAGAGACAGGAGAACAATAAAACTACAACGATCACAAATAACTACTTGGCCAACTTACAAAAAACGATCTCTTTCAATAAATACTAGACTTCGGCATTACTTCTCTGTCGTTAAACCGGAGGTAAAGAACGCAAGTGAAACAAAATTTAAACTAAACACTCAAGCAATAACTGATAAATTGTAGAAAGTTGGTAGAAGAATACTCTGAACTATTATCAATATAATACACGAAGTTAATGGTCGATGGAGATTCTTGCCCAGTACGGTGGTTTACCAAGAAAGCGAATCCACTGTTGATACGATGTGAAAAAGTAAGGTTGCAATTTTTGACCAAATTTCTTGCCTATTGAATACTAGACTCTTGAAACACCTTTTCGATTACAAGAAATAGCTGGTTTAAAGAAATAAAAATGGATCTAAATGAATTGAACATTACTAAACATCAAATTAAACATAGGGAAGAGAAGATACTGCTGAAGAACAAGTGCATACACTGATGATCCAGACAATTATGACCACCTGCTTAATACCTTGTTTGTCCGTCTTTGGAAGAAAATACGCCAGTGATTCTGTGTATCAAGGAACCGACAGTTTGCTGGTAGGTTTGTGGGGTGTTGGCATTAGATGCCTACGTGCAGGTCAAATAATTCGCTTAAATAACGGACCTCTGGTTTGCGTACGTGATGATGGCACCTAATAGCGATACAGATGGGTTACATAGGATTTGCAACAGTCAGTTCACTACAGTGCTCCTCAAACCACTGCAGCATAATACTGGCTCCGAGATACGGAAAACTGTACTGCTGAAAATGACATCGCCGTCGGGGGGGACACCAAGCATGGAGGGTGCATGTGGTTCGCAGCTGTCAGTGTGTCTTCGATTACTACCACAGGTCCCATGCAAGAGCAGGAGAATGTCTCCCATAGCGTAGTCTCAGCATTCTGCGTACTTGGCGCACTGCACGATTCGAGCCGCCGTTCACCTCGTTTGCAGCGTTTGCCGAAACGACCATCGACCTAGTGTAGCAAAAATGTGATTCACCCGAAGAACCCAAACGTTTCCATTGATCGACAGTCGAATCCTATGGTCCCATGCCCACTGCAGTCGCAATTTACGATGTCGTTAGGTCAACATGTGACCACGTAGAGGCGGTCTGATGCGAATCTCGATGTTCAACAATGTACAATGAACAATGTGCTCTGAAACACTTGTGCGAGCACCAGCATTCTGCTCTTTCGTCAGAGACGCCACAGATACCACAGATCTATCTTATTTTACAGAGTAGACAAGCCTCCGAATGTTCTGTGGGCCGGCCGTTGCTCCGGTCGCAGGTTCGAATCCTGCCTCGGGCATGGATGTGTGTGATGTCCTTAGGTTAGTTAGGTTTAAGTAGTTCTAAGTCTAGGAGACTGATGACCTCAGATGTTAAGTCCCATAGTGCTTAGAGCCATTTGAACCACGTGCTGTGAAGAGTCGTGGACGACCAACCATTTAGCACCTAGTGGTTGTTTCACTGTCCGTCCACCTCTTTCTGTAGATGCTCACGACAGTAGCATGTGGACATTTGACCAGCTTCTCCGTTTTCGAGATGCTCGTTCACAGGCTCTGCGTAATAATAATCTGCCTTTTGTTAAAATCGCTTATCTCAATGGATTCCCCCGTTTCCAGCCCATATCTTCGCTGTCCGTGCTGTTCCACTTACATACGTTAGTTACTGCGTCACGTGCTCGTAACACCACCACACAGCATCTAATCTCGTCTTGGGCAGTGGTCGTAATGTTTTGGCTTACCAGTATATGTCATACCCGCAGATGACCGAGCCACCAGATCAATCCGAAAGGAAAAGTTTTGTGAAAGGAAGAAATTATTGAGTGCTAAACTTATTCATTGTAGGCGCTGTTGTATAATGTTTGATTCTAGTGCTCCAACGTGGGCGTAATCTATTTAAATAATTAATTAATTAATTAAATGCGCGTAAGCGGATTGCATCTCATGTTCATAGGGGCAGTTTAATATGTTGTTAGTTCTGCAGCGTCAGTTTTGTGACCTGGAGGCACATACCTGCCACAGTGGCTCCCCAGCCCGTCATGACGGCCACCTCTCCGATGAGACTGGCCGGCGTGTCAGAGCGAAACGGCAGGTCCGCCGGCGCGAGGTCTGCAACAAGAGACGACGACGACGGCGACGCGCAGCCGTTAGCTGCAGTCTCACTTTCTGGCTTTTCTTGGCATTCTCAAATTATTATTAGGCCTACTTAACCGTGATCTAGCAATAACATGCAGTATTACATCATCTGATTATGCAGGGGTGCATCATTATTTCTGTTACGGTGTTCAACAGGTTGTAGAGGGAATATAGTAGATAAAGAATCCATATGTGGGAACGTACCGTTTGATTATAAAAAAAAAAAAAAATGTATGAAGATCGGGCCACTTTCAAATCTCACGCTTCGCGGTACGGTGTGTAATGGCAGATCTGCACTTCGCGTATACCGGTAACGTTTTCCAGATCGCCTCAGTCCCTCACATACCATATTCGTCCGAATTCAACAGCGGCTGTGACAAATTGGTACGTTCGCAGCTAAGACTGTGGTGCTCCACAAGATTTAGGTTTTCCGTAATTTTCCTAAGTCGTTCCAAGCAAATGTCGTGATATTTGAGTGTGGCGCTACGCAAGATTTAGGTTTCCCGTAATTTTCTGAAATCGTTCCAGGCAAGATTTAGGTTCTCCGTAGTCTACCTGAGTCGTTCCAGGCGAATATCGAGATGGCTGACTGTAGTCTTCCGTAAGCTTTTCCGTAATCCGTAATGTTCTTAAATCGTACCAGGCAAATGTCGTGATGGGTTTCTTTGAAAAGGGCATGGCTGATTTCCTTCCCAGTCCTTGAAACGCTCCGCGCCTCGCTCTCGACGGGGCGTTAAACTCTAATCTTCGTCCTGCACGTTTTTTTTGTTGTTTTTTTTGTGCTGATCCAGCGACGTGTACTAGGGTTTGTGCAGCGTGTGTATGAAAATAGACACCACAGATAGACTTCTACAATGAACACATATGTCGCCACTGGAACACCCCGTGTAGGGCACACAACTCAGAGCTCATCGTCTCTGCTGTGTGAAGCGGGAGATTAGAAAGTAATCAGATGTTCAAACCCATTTTACATCCAAACGGTACATTTACTGACATGGGTTCCTGATCACAACTTTACAAGTGCCCTCTACAGCCCCTAGAAGCCTAAAATAGGAATCTTAAAGCACCCTGTATGTGTCGGCTGTAATTTTTTGAAATAAGCATGAAAAGTCTGAAGCCGGGGTCGTGAGTTCGGAAACTTAGATACAAATTATTAAAATTACAGCGACATTGGTATTCTTTACATTAAACGTATATTTATAGTTCATTTACTGTTCTGCAAAAAAGCAGTAAGTCTTTAGTGATAATTCAGCTTTACGGTACAAGTAAAACACAACATCAGCTACAGTTATGAAATGCTTTTAGTTTCACTATCGGTTATGTGATAACACATCTGCAGGTAATAGGTGTTACCGAGTTTGATTAAGCATCTAGTGTGACTGTTCTTCTCGCCGAACCCCTCGATTTACTGACAAAAAGGCACTTTTAACTAACTGTTGTCAAAAATTGTAGAAGAGAAGATTCATTTAGTCCGTTTGGATTCATTCATACGTGAAGTGTTAAGAAAATTAAGATAATTTTTGTTTTTTATGAAGAACTTAATACATCTACATCAGTGTTGTCACCTCCAAAGCTTTGTTTTGAGTCCTCAGTCTTCTGACTAGTTTGATACGGCCCGCTACGAATTCCTCTCCTGTGCCAGCTTCTTCACTTCAGAGCAGCACTTGCAACTTACGTCCTTCAAAATAGGCTGCATAAAATATCATACGTTTATGTCAGCGTTTTTTTTCAATATATAGTATTTAGCTATATATAGTATTTAGGTCTCTCACAAACGCGTTTTTAATCTCATCTACGCTTGTAAATGGACGGCCTTTCAGGGCTTTGTTTATTTTTGGGAACAAGAAAACTACATTCGGCCATGTCTTACGAACATGGAGACTTGGGCATCATTAAAGTATTGCTTTTGCCCAAAAAATTAACGAACAGAAACCGAAGTGTGAAGAGGTGCATTATCGTAGTGCAAAATCCAGGAATTGTTTCGCCAGAAGTCTGCGTGATTTTCCGCGTTGCTTCACGCAGATGAGGTTGAACTTGTAAGTACTGCTCCTTATTGATGTCTGACATTATGACAACCATTCCGTTCACGTTTTCCTTGATTTCATCAGTTGTCGATGTGCTAGGGAGTCCAGGAATCTTGTCGTTTTCAGCTTTTTCAAGACTCTTGGTTTATTCATAGCAGATTCATCAAAAGCAATATACTGAGGTGACAAAATTTGTGGTATCGAGATACGCACATATACAGATGGCGGCAGTATGGCGTACGCAAGGTACAACAGCGCAGTGCACTGCCGGAGCAGCCGTTTGTAGTCACGTGACTCACTGAAAAGATTTCCGGCGTGATTATGGTCGCACAACAGACTCTGAACAGAGAATGGTAATTGGAGACAGACGATGGCACATTCCATTTAGGAAATCGGTGGGGAATTCAATATTCCGAGATCCACAGTGTGAAGAATGTGCCAAGAATAACAGAGTTCAGGCATTAACTCTCACCACGGTTAACGCAGTGGCCGACGGTCTTCATTTGACGACCGAGATCAGCGAGTTGTCAGTGCTAACAGAGAGTAACTCTGCTTGAAATAACCGCAGAAATAAGTGTGGGACGTACGACGAACGTATCCGTTAGGACAATGCGGCAAAATGTGGCGTTAATGGCTATGACAGCAGGCGACCGACGCGAGTGCCTTTGCACGACATCGCCTGCAGCGCCTCTCCTGGGCTCATCACCAGATCGGTTGGCCCCTAGACACTAGAAAACCGCTGCCCGGTCAGATAAGTCCCGATTTCAGTTGAAAAGAGCTGATGGTAGGGTTCGAGTGTGGTGCAGACCCACCGAGCCATGGATCCAAGTTGTTAAATATGCACTGTGCATCTTGGTGGTGGCTCCAAAATGGAGTGGGTTGTGTTTACGTGCAATAGATTGGGTCCTCTGGTCCCACCGAAACTATAATTGACTGTAAAAGTTTATGTTCGGCTACCTGGAGACCATTTGTACCAATTCATGGACTTCTTGCTCCCAAACAACGATAGAATTTTTATGTATGACAATGCGCCATGTCACCGGGCCACAATTGTTCGCAGTTGGTTTGAAGAACATTCTGGACAGTTACAGCGGATGATTTGGCCACCCAGATGGCCCGAACTTTTACGAGACATAATCGAGAGGTCAGTCCCTACTCAAAATTCTGCACCGGCAACACTTTTGCAATTACGGACGGCTATAGAGTCCCACAAATTCTGTCACTTCAATGTATTCAGTTTTTCTAAGAGTTTGCAACAATTTATTCTGTTCTTATAGCACAAGCTTTTCTTTTTAAATGCCAAATACTACAGTGTGCCACATTGTGTCTTCTGACGTATGTAATAACAGTGATCTGACTAAGATTATGGTTGAAGAGAGATGCGGGTACTTACAGACTGCCTCGACGACGATGGTGTTGATAACGGCGATGTCGTAGTTGTTGCCGCTGTAGCTGGGGTTGGCGGTGGCGTTGTCCGACACGATGGTGATGCGACCAGGATCACCTCCCGCCAGACTCGTCACTCCCAGCCACACCTCCCAAATGGTGAACCTGCGACAGCAATACGCATATCAGAACGGGAACCAACATCGCAATCTCAGGGAAGCACGCACTTTTGTGGCTCTCTTCGTCAACGATGTACAACGGACGTCCAATAAGTAATGCACTTTTTTTTCGGCGAATTTGGTTTGAAGAAATGCTGAATTTGCTTTTGGACATTGTGGAAATTTCCAGTTCAGCCCCTACAGTTTCATGAAATTGCGACACGTGATTGCGCTATATGTATTCTTCCAAATAGTGTCTGGAACAGAGGGACGTTCCAAGCAGAGAACTGTCATTGAATTTATTTTGGCTAAAAACCAGAGCATCACAGACATTCAGAGGCACTAGCAAAATGTCTACGGAGACCTAGTACTGAACAAAAGCACAGTGAGTAATTGCACGAGGCGTCTGTAGTCATCACACTAGGTCACGCCAACCTGTCGGATCTCCCGCGTGCCTCCTGGCCCCTTACAGTAGTGACTCCTGCAGTGTTGGAACGTGCGGCCATTCTGGTTCGAGATTATCGATGTATCATAATCAAACACCACGCTAGACTTCTGTGTTGGTAGATACTCGTCTACCAGTCAGGGTACTCAAAGGTGTGTGGCCGCTGGATTCCTCGCCGCCTAATACACTACCGGCCATTAAAATTGCTACACTAAGAAGAAATGCAGATGATAAACGGGTATCCATTGGACAAATATATTATACTAGAACTGACACGTGGTTACATTTTCACGCAATTTGGGTGCATAGATCCTGAGAAATCAGTACCCAGAACAACCACCTCTGGCCGTAATAACGGCCTTGATACGCCTGGGCATTGAGTCAAACAGAGCTTGGATGGCGTGTACAGGTACAGCTTGCCCATGCAGCTTCAACACGATACCACAGTTCATCAAGAGTAGTGACTGGCGTATTGTGACGAGCCAGTTGCTGGGCCACCATTGACCAGACGTTGTCAATTTGTGAGAGGTCTGGAGAATGTGCTGGCCAGGGCAGCAGTCGAACATTTTCTGTATCCAGAAGGGCCCATACAGGACCTGCAACATGCGGTCGTGCATTATCCTGCTGAAATGTAGGGTTTCGCAGGGATCGAATGAAGGGTAGAGCCACGGGTCGTAACACATCTGAAATGTAATGTCCACTGTACAAAGTGCCGTCAATGCGAACAAGAGGTGACCGAGAAGTGTAAACAATGGCACCCCATACCATCACGCCGGATGATACGCCAGTATGGCGATGACGAATACACGCTTCCAATGTGCGTTCACCGCGATGTCGCCAAACACCAATGCGACCATCATGATGCTGTAAACAGAACCTGGATTCACCCGAAAAAATGACGTTTTGCCATTCGTGCACCTAGGTTCGTCGTTGAGTACACCCTCGCAGGCTCTCCTGTCTGTGATGCAGCGTCAAGGGTAACCGCAGCCATGGTCTCCGAGCTGATGGTCCATGCTGCTGCAAACGTCGTCGAACTGTTCGTGCAGATGGTTGTTGTCGTGCAAACATCCCCATCTGTTGACTCAGGGATCGAGACGTGGCTGCACGATCCGTTGCAGCCAATTCGGATAAGGTGCCTGTCATCTCGACTGCTAGTGATACGAGGCCGTTGGGATCCAGCACGGCGTTCCGTACTACCATCCTGAACCCACCGATTCCATATTCTGCTAACAGCCATTGGATCTCGACCAACAAGAACAGCAGTGTCGCGATACGATAAACCGCAATCGCGATAGGCTACAATCCGACCTTTATCAAAGTCGGAAACGTGATGGTACGCATTACTCCTCCTTACACGAGGCATCACAATAACGTTTCACCAGGCAACGCCGGTCAGCTGCTGTTTTTGTATGAGAAATCGGTGGAAACTTTCCTCATATCAGCACGTTGTAGGTGTCGCCACCGGCGCCAACCTTGTGTGAATGCTCTGAAAAGCTAATCATTTGCATATCACGGCATCTTCTTCCTGTTGGTTAAATTTCGCGTCTGTAGCACGTCATCTTCGTGGTGTAGCAATTTTAATGGTCAGTAGTGTAGAACACCATGAAGAGAAACGAAGGCCCGTCTGTGCGGAATGCCTTGTGAGTTACATAGGCTGATCATAACAATTTTTTATTAAACTTCGTCACAGGCGATGAAATGTGGGTTCATCTCTTTGAATCGGAAACAAAATGAAAATCCTCCAGAGAAAAAGATTAAAGTCACACACTCAGCCGGTGAAGTCATGGCGACGGTCTTCTGAGACTGTGAAGGGGTTATTCAGTTTGATGTCCTCCCTCAAGGTGCCACGATTAAGTCTGAAGTTTGTTGCGCTACCCTCAGAAGAGGCCGTCGCACTGAACCAAGATTAAAAGTATTTTCTTGCATTCAGATGAGTAGGGAATAACATAATGTATTGGAAAACTGAATAAAACCAACCTGCTCGCAGAAAAAGTGCGTTGCATTACTTATTGTACGCCCCTCACGGTTGCCTTTGAAATGAGATGCCTTGTGTTTATCGCTAGGCAGAGTGGATCACTTAGTCGCCTCATTCCAATCCCTCGGACACGTGAAGCGCAGCGCGCCCTTGAATTGGAGCTTCCAGCTTGAAGGTGAAGGTGAGGTGGGCGTCCGCTGATACCCACCCGACGACGCACTGCGCGGCGGTGAGGATCCAGCTGCGAGAGACGAACGTGCCGCCACACAGGGTCGCCCCGTCCGCGAAGACGGCCGCCATGTACAGGTACTGGTCGGGCGCGTCCACGCCGTTGATGATGCGCTCATCCCCTGTAAGACGTTAGCACGACAAATATACAAGGTATGGAGGGACTAGTAAAACTAATCCGGCCGTGATAGCAAAAGTGACAGTGCACTGACGATGACAGTCAGATATCCGATTCCTACTGTCCACCACAGTGTTTTAACTTGTCACAAATGCTTACCCACTATCAAGTGAGGCAGCAGTGTATGGTAGATATGCGTTAATAACTTTTGGAAAATGTGCCCTTCCATTCCGAAGCTACAGAAAATTCTTTTCGCTAACTATCAATGCGCTTGTGGGACGTCCATTAATTACGTGAAATCAAAATGGGGACGAGGGTTGGGCTGGGGGAGGGGTCCCGTAAAATCTCACTAAATCTCATTTAAAAGGGGGGAGGTGGCAATGAAAATCTCACATCAACTTTTTAATTTAGAGAAGGTACTTTATTATAACGAATAACATTTTGTTTTATATAATTAATCCAGAGGATAGACAATATCAGAGTTGTCCACCGATCTTTGTGGCCCACTTTGAACTGAATTCTTTACATGTGTGCTTCTCCGGGATTCACCGATTTGAAACAAGTGTCGCACAAGTGATAGAATTTATTAGGGGAGTTTTCTGCTGCGATGGTCGAAATCACTTGGTCGAGGGAGTTACTCGTGATATTCTGCAACGCGTATAGAGCTGATTTTATTGTGTTCAGTATGAATTTGTATTAAGACTTTTACAATGTGTCTGTTACGTGGCATGCCGACAAGTTGAAACACACATGCGAGCAAGAATATCGTTTGTTGAAGGAATCTAAGCTGATGTTCACCGACGAGAATTCTCTTAGTCGTCATATAAATCAAGAGATTGAAAACCTACGGAAACATACCGCCTGACGTTCTAAGGAAGGTACACACAATGTTGACTGTCGTCTGCAAAACATGTCAAGGTTCAATGACGCTGAAAGTGTATAATATACCAATAAAAGGTCACTCATTTAGGGATCCGTCAACACGGTTAAAACAATTTTCCGTCTGTCTGTATCTGTCAGAATACTATTCAGGTTTGGCACGTGTAAAATAAAGTGATTTAATCAAGTGTGAAAATCACTATTTAATACACTTTATAAATAAAACTTAAACCGTTTCAATAAATGTTTAATTAAATAAAAATTTCATTTTCACGTATTTTTACTCGGCTGCGGGGTACCTCACGAGAGGGAGAGGGGGAGAGGATTGGGGAGGCGGGGAGAAGGAGAACGGGGGAGGACAGGCAATGGAGGGGGGGGGGGGGAATCCAAGGTATAAAGAAGACGCCTCACGTATTCAGTAGTTGTCCCCTTACCTCTGTTGTTCTATACTGGTTCAATGGGGCACTTTGTTATGCGTCTTCCTGGGTACTACTCGAGAAAGACAACCGGTGTAAGCGGTTTCGCCATTTACACAGCAGCACAATCGACACTGACTGTTTTCTACTTTGTAACATTAATACTACTTTAGCGGTAGTTGCGAATGACCTAAATAAAGGACACGTTCCGATACTAGCTGGTGAGCAGCTTCTCTTATCGCGGTATTAACATTACCCTACTCTAATATCCCAGAAGTAGAATTAAGGAGAGGCGGTCATATTATTTGTGTAGCACATGGTTCCGCTGTCGGTTGCCACGACCGCAGTGGCCGCAGCAAACCCCTTAAGTGGTTAGGGTGTAGGGTTAAAGCAAAACCTATCCAAAACCTAAGAGGTACTGGTTGTCCATTCTAGGGTCATTGGCCAGAAATATCGTGTATCTTTACCATCTTTAACCTTAAATGGGACAAATATCAACTACTCTCCTTCAGCAAAGAGTGTAGGTGTAACAACAGATGAAAATATAAATTGGACTGAGCATACAACTGTAATATGCAAGAAGCCATCAGCATCTCTCCACGCCCTACAAAAATATAAGAAGCTTTTCCCTCCCTGTGAAAAAGAAACTTGTACACACACTTATACTTCTGGTTACTGATTACAGCGATATTATCATGTCAGGCCATTCTCAGGACAGCTTACAACTGATTATTAATGTACGTGTTCGTTACCTCTATGAAGTTTGACTCTTTTTTTCGTATTTCACCATCATATACACAGCTGTCCAGGTGCTTGAAGATATGTGCAGAGATTTCCATACCGTCTGTCTTCTGTACTGTCTTATCATCTTATAGTGTCCCTCATATGTCCCCTCGGCCTTAATGGTCTTGTCTGAACAACATATCAGCAACAATCGTTCCCATCAGAGAAAAAAATCTTTCTGTCTCACCCCATCGATCAGCCACTTTCTCGAAGTCCTTCTTAGTAGAAGGAACCCGACTCTCGAATAACCTCCCACAAAATATCAGAGAGCTGAATAACACCTCCAGCTTCAGAAGACACTTAATGACATCTGTTAAAGCAACAATAATAATACCAGATTTTCCTCATTTCCCAGTATTCTTAGCTGGCTCAGTCTCCTTAAATTTCGTTTCTCCAGAACTCGCTACATCGGAATTTATCTACTTTGTACACCTATAAATTCACTTTACATCTGCCACAATCTTTGTTGTTATTATTGTCATAATTATTGTTATCACTAGTAGTGACAGCAGCAGCGGTAGTACAAGTACTGCCAGTATTAACTTTATTAGTTCATACTCAGTATTATTTTCTCACATTGTCACTGTAGACAATCTAATCATTTCAATACTATTTGCCATATTAAAATTGTTATTTCTTAAGTAACTACGATCCGAAAAAGGTATTATGTGTGAAACCGTGGTCTCACGTATGATAGAGCTTGATGGCCATAATCAGATCAGGTAAATGAATAAATAAATAAAATTTTTCCACACCTACATCGTTCGTGGCAAAATATGCTTTGGTAGTGGTGGATTAAGGAGTGGAACGTTCTTTCAGATTATTCCTATTTTTGCTTCTACGTGCAATATTTCAGAACCACGTTTTCTATATCTGCAGTCATACAAGCACTCATCTAGAGTCACGCACAAGGAATAGAATGTTGTACGTTCTCAAGACGAAAAATACATCCCGTGGGCCTAAAGGTGAAGTGGAAAGAACAAAAAATAATACACTCACGCTAACTAAGTTAATAAAACACACGTACAAAACCACATTGCCATTACTGAGTACAAATCACGAGAAAGATATTCGTATTAAGAATAGCCGAGCGAGGGAAGGGGTCGCCAAAAGCACTGTGGAGAACTACTTAAATGCCATTTGTATTGGCTGCTGATCCATTGGCTGACCTCAAAGACACACCTCTAAAAGAAGTCAATGCTGATTTCTCTTTTCAGCAGTTACTGAGTACGCCGATACTCTGACAGTGCACTCATATGCACTGCAGAAGTAAACTCGAACCAAATGCTGATATGAGAAGGCAACTGCGTTTTTACTCATAGTAATTTAAATTTTTAAATTTGACATGTGGCCAACAAATGTAAATGTAAGAGCAACTGCCATGTACTGGGGCTATGAGGACTGATCAAGGTAACGCTGTTTCTTTATTAAATCAATTTGTTTTACTGCAGTGACGAAGATTGGAGTATTGAACGTTATACGTCGACTGTGCACTATTTTGTTTTCATTATCCGTAGTACTTACTATCTTCTTGACGATAAGGAACTCTGGCTACAATGAACGTAGTCTGAAATGCGTAAAATGAATTTTGCTACGATAAACATCAATCGAACCACGTCTGTGATTAACACTGCGCATAATGGAACAGGCAAGTTTGTATGCCAATAAATAGCAGTACATAACTTATCCTCAAAATGTGTGGGCGTGGATGTGTGTGATGTCCTTAGGTTAGTTAGGTTTAAGTAGTTCTAAGTCTAGGGGACTGATGACCTGAGATGTTAAGTCCCATAGTGCTCAGAACGATTTTGAGGCTCGAAACCTGTGAAAATAAGAAGACAAGGATTCCAGGTTTATTTAATAACATTAGGCAGCCCAGAGAAAAAACTAATGCCATTGAAGATATCATGGCAGTAAATGAAGACTATGGTCCGATCGCTATGGATACGATGACATCTAGAAAGCTGAAGATGAGCTGCTAATTGAGCAATGAAGCAAAGAGTCTCCAACTAGAATCTGATGATTTGTTTTACGTCCATTTTTCATTAATTATATTTTCTTCGATTTTAGCTTCACGACCGGAAGTGTCCAACAGGACACGAAGAAAGTGTATTAACATTCTTTAGAAATCGTGATCACTAGAGTGGAACTAGAACATTTAGTAAAGAAAAAAAGAAGAGAGGAAAAAAAAGAGAAGCAATTAAGACACCATTAAAGGATTTAAGGGGAAGCACGGATGACCTACATTAGGGTCATCAGATCTAAATTTGAGAACTAAATAAGAGACAGTATTATAAATATGTCTTTTTTTCAGTTGTCCCCAAAAGAAATGCATAGTAATTGATCAACAATGCATTGATTTGACAAAATTTCATACAATAAACTTAACTGACGTTAAAAAATTGCTGCAAACAGAGAAGAGATGGAAATTCACTCTCAGTAGACTTCATAAAGGATGACAATGGTCTCCGTCAAAACAAGGCGCGGAATGATCTCTATAGTGCGATTACTGTGCCATGTAAATTACGTCCGGACTTGCCTAGAACTTAGGCAACCAGGTGATACGCAATGGCAGTGCTTCTGGCAGTCATAGGGGTGTCCCTGGAGGAATGGTCAGTATTCAGGGATATGAGAGGATACTACCACCTCTCCAAATGTGGAGCGCAAAGAGCTTACAGTAAAAGAGATATGTTTCATAGTATCGAAGATGAAGTAACTGTTACGCCGAGGAGCCCTCAGAACCTAAAAACAGAATAACTCAAAATATGTAAAAGGGATGGGAAACTTGCTGGTCATGGAAAAATGGAAAGTGGCAGTAAGAGAGGAAAATCAAGTCAGCTATTCTGAGAAGAAGAAATCCCTTGGGGGAAGTGGACTGAAGGGAAAAACGGTTTTTAGAATTCGTCGACAGGTTTCATTCGGTTGTAACACAAAAACTCTTCAAAAATATATTATGAGATCGAAAGTATTCGGACATCCCTGTGTAACGCGGAATTGACCACTGGATATCCCGAAACGCACAGGCAGTGTTGTCGGAAGAGGAATAGTAACAGCAGAACTGGCCAGTCAGGAGAGCTCAGTAACTCCGAACGTGGACTAGCAACATTTCACCTAACAGATCAATCAGGACAATTCAACCCTTCTAAAACTACCCAAGTAGACTGAGGTAAGGTGCTTGTGAGATGGAAACGCGAAGGAAGAGCAATAACTAAACCAAGACAAGGCAGACCTCACTCAAATGCTGACGGACGAGGACCATCAGACATTGCGAAGAACAGTTGTAAAAAATTTTTAATGAAATGAGCTGAAGGAGTTGCAAAATGCCATGAGCAATCCAGCTGTCACAATGGTCCTACTGAGGGAGTTAAAAAGAAGAGAATACAATGTTGGAGTAGTTCCTCGTAACCACACATTTGAAACGCTACGCGATGCTTGAGGTGCGCCATTACGATGGCGCGTAATGGTGCCCCTTAGGGAAATGGCAGCAAGAGAGGGGAAGAAAACCAATGTGCACTCCGTGTGCATACCGGGGGGAGTCATTCCAGATGTGGAAAGGGTCCTTCCGGATGCCATGAAAGGTACAGGGTGCACCCATCTGCAGGTGGTCGCTCATGTCGGCACCAATGATGTGTGTCGCTATGGATCGGAGGAAATCCTCTCTGGCTTCCGGCGGCTATCTGATTTGGTGAAGACTGCCAGTCTCGCTAGCGGGATGAAAGCAGAGCTCACCATCTGCAGCATCGTCGACAGGACTGACTGCGGACTATTGGTACAGAGCCGAGTGGAGGGTCTGAATCAGAGGTTGAGACGGTTCTGCGACCGTGTGGGCTGCAGATTCCTCGACTTGCGCCATAGGGTGGTGGGGTTTCGGGTTCCGCTGGATAGGTCAGGAGTCCACTACACGCAACAAGCGGCTACACGGGTAGCAGGGGTTGTGTGGCGTGGGCTGGGCGGTTTTTTAGGTTAGATGGCCTTGGGCAAGTACAGAAAGGGCAACAGCCTCAAGGGGTTGGGGCAAAGTCAGGACATGCGGGGACCAAGCAGCAATCGGTATTGTAATTGTCAACTGTCGAAGCCGCGTTGGTAAAGTACCAGAACTTCAAGCGCTGATAGAAAGCACCGAAGCTGAAATCGTTATAGGTACAGAAAGCTGGCTTAAGCCAGAGATAAATTCTGCCGAAATTTTTACAAAGGTACAGACGGTGTTTAGAAAGGATAGATTGCATGCAACCGGTGGTGAAGTGTTCGTCGCTGTTAGTAGTAGTTTATCCTGTAGTGAAGTAGAAGTGGATAGTTCCTGTGAATTATTATGGGTGGAGGTTACACTCAACAACCGAACTAGGTTAATAATTGGCTCCTTTTACCGACCTCCCGACTCAGCAGCATTAGTGGCAGAACAACTGAGAGAAAATTTGGAATACATTTCACATAAATTTTCTCAGCATGTTATAGTCTTAGGTGGAGATTTCAATTTACCAGATATAGACTGGATGTTTAGGACGGGTGGTAGGGACAGAGCATCGAGTGACATTATACTGAGTGCACTATCCGAAAATTACTCGAGCAATTAAACAGAGAACCGACTCGTGGAGATAACATCTTGGACCTACTGATAACAAACAGACCCGAACTTTTCGACTCTGTATGTACAGAACAGGGAATCAGTGATCATAAGGCCGTTGCAGCACCCCTGAATATGGAAGTTAATAGGAATATAAAAAAAGGGAGGAAGGTTTATCTGTTTAGCAAGAGTAATAGAAGGCAGATTTCAGACTACCTAACAGATCAAAACGAAAATTTCTGCTCCGACACTGACAATGTTGAGTGTTTATGGAAAAAGTTCAAGGCAATCGTAAAATGCGTTTTAGACAGGTACGTGCCGAGTAAAACTGTGAGGGACGGGAAAAACCCACCGTGGTACAACAACAAAGTTAGGAAACTACTGCGAAAGCAAAGAGAGCTCCACTCCAAGTTTAAACGCAGCCAAAACCTCTCAGACAAACAGAAGCTAAACGATGTCAAAGTTAGCGTAAGGAGGGCTATGCGTGAAGCGTTCAGTGAATTCGAAAGTAAAATTCTATGAACCGACTTGACAGAAAATCCTAGGAAGTTCTGGTCTTACGTTAAATCAGTAAGTGGCTCGAAACAGCATATCCAGACACTACGGGATGATGATGGCATTGAAACAGAGGATGACACGCGTAAAGCTGAAATACTAAACACCTTTATCCAAAGCTGTTTCACAGAGGAAGACCGCACTGCAGTTCCTTCTCTAAATCCTCGCACAAACGGAAAAATGGCTGACATCGAAATAAGTGTCCAAGGAATAGAAAAGCAACTGGAATCACTCAACAGAGGAAAGTCCACTGGACCTGACGGGATACCAATTCGATTCTACACAGAGTACGCGAAAGAACTTGCCCCCCTTCTAACAGCCGTGTACCGCAAGTCTCTAGAGGAACGGAAGGTTCCAAATGATTGGAAAAGAGCACAGGTAGTCCCAGTTTTCAAGAAGGGTCGTCGAGCAGATGCGCAAAACTATAGACCTATATCTCTGACGTCGATCTGTTGTAGAATTTTAGAACATGTTTTTTTGCTCGAGTATCATGTCGTTTTTGGAAACCCAGAATCTACTATGTAGGAATCAACATGGATTCCGGAAACAGCGATCGTGTGAGACACAACTCGCTTTATTTGTTCATGAGAACCAGAAAATATTAGATACAGGCTCCCAGGTAGATGCTATTTTTCTTGACTTCCGGAAGGCGTTCGATACAGTTCCGCACTGTCGCCTGATAAACGAAGTAAGAGCCTACGGAATATCAGACCAGCTGTGTGGCTGGATTGAAGAGTTTTTAGCAAACAGAACACAGCATGTTGTTATCAATGGAGAGACGTCTACAGACGTTAAAGTAACCTCTGGCGTGATACAGGGGAGTGTTATGGGACCATTGCTTTTCACAATATATATAAATGACCTAGTAGATAGTGTCGGAAGTCCCATGCGGCTTTTCGCGGATGATGCTGTAGTATACAGAGAAGTTGCAGCATTAGAAAATTGTAGCGAAATGCAGGAAGATCTGCAGCGGATAGGCACTTGGTGCAGGGAGTGGCAACTGACCCTTAACATAGACAAATGTAATGTATTGCGAATACATAGAAAGAAGGATCCTTTATTGTATGATTATATGATAGTGGAACAAACACTGGTAGCAGTTACTTCTGTAAAATATCTGGGAGTATGCGTACGGAACGACTTGAAGTGGAATGAGCATATAAAATTAATTGTTGGTAAGGCGGGTACCAGGTTGAGATTCATTGGGAGAGTGCTTAGAAAATGTAGTCCATCAACAAAGGAGGTGGCTTACAAAACACTCGTTCGACCTATACTTGAGTATTGCTCATCAGTGTGGGATCCGTACCAGATCGGTCTGACGGAGGAGATAGAGAAGATCCAAAGAAGAGCGGCGCGTTTCGTCACAGGGTTATTTGGTAACCGTGATAGCGTTACGGAGATGTTTAATAAACTCAAGTGGCAGACTCTGCAAGAGAGGCGCTCTGCATCGCGGTGTAGCTTGCTCGCCAGGTTTCGAGAGGGTGCGTTTCTGGATGAGGTATCGAATATATTGCTTCCCCCTACTTATACCTCCCGAGGAGATCACGAATGTAAAATTAGAGAGATTAGAGCACGCACGGAGGCTTTCAGACAGTCGTTCTTCCCGCGAACCATACGCGACTGGAACAGGAAAGGGAGGTAATGACAGTGGCACGTAAAGTGCCCTCCGCCACACACCGTTGGGTGGCTTGCGGAGTATAAATGTAGATGTAGATGTAGATGTAGACAGTGGCTGACTCGAAACAAATGATATGAAGTGATGAATCACGCTATACATTATGGCAATTCGCTGAAAGAGTATGGATTTGGCGAAACCCTGGAGAACGTTATCTGCTGTTACGTGTAGTCGCAGCAGTCAAGTACGGAAGAGGGAGTCTTACAATATGAGGATGTTTTTCGTGATTACGGGTGTTCCTCTTATCGCGCTTAAGAAAACGCTAAATGTGGAAGGATATGAATACATTTTACAGTATTGTGTACCGCTACTACAGTAGAGGAACCATTCTGAGACGATGACTGTATGAGCATGACAATGCACCCACTCATGGACTAGCCTGCGAGAGTCCCTTCCTGAATCTAATGGAACAGCTTTGGATGACTTAGAATGTCAACCTCGCTCCAGACCGCAGCGCCCAACATCACTACTTGTCTGGTCTCGGCTCTTGAGGAATAATGCGCTGTCCATCCACCACATACACTCACATATGTCATGAAAAGTACTTCCAGCGGAGAACGACCCAACATAAGGGCAACGGGTGGATACAGGCGATATTAATGTCGTCTAATAGGTATCCGAATCTTTTTGATAAGATAGTGGACGTAAGCCCTGACGTATCTGTAACTGTTAAGTTACACAAGCAGCAGTTTATTTGCCGGACCCGTTCAGCCGGTCGCTGTGGCTGAGCGGTTCTAGGTGCTTCAGTCCGGAACCGCGCTGATCCTACGGTCGCAGGTTCGAGTCCTGCCGCGGGCATGGATGTGTGTGATGTGCTTAGGTTAGTTAGGTTTAAGTAGTTCTAAGCCTAGGGGACTGATGGCCTCAGATGGTAAGTCACATAGTGCCTGGAGCCATTTGAATCACCCGTTCGAGAGTTTCACAAGGTAAAAAATGGAAATGTCGTGTGGCTAGGGCCTCCCGTCGGGTAGACCGTTCGCCTGGTGCAGGTCTTTCGATTTGACGCCACTTCGGCGACCTGCGCGTCGATGGGGATGAAATGATGATGATTAGGACAACACAACACCCAGTCCCTGAGCGGAGAAAATTTCCGACCCAGCCGGGAATCGAACCCGGGCCCTTAGGATTGACAGTCTGTCACGCTGACCACTCAGCTACCGGGGCGGACTTCACAAGGTATAAATATACTGGCTGATGCATAGGAACCCAACACGCTGCCTATGCGTCTCATGGACCTTCGCCGCTAGACCAAAACGGAAGTCAGATTTTAGAATAAAAGTTAGAAAACAGTGATCTTTTCATCAGAAGGCGAAATAAGTTGCCACAATATTTTATGAGGCACTCAACATTGGTTAAAGGAGTACAGATAAAGGCACCATGAAGACTGGAATATTCCTCACAGATTTTTAAAGCTATTGACTGTAGAAACTATTTAGAACTGGAAAGATTCATTGTTGAAGGATACATAGCTTCAAACAAGTCGAGAGCTTAGTGAACAAAAGTAGTTTACTAAGAAAGAAAGGTGGACGCAGACATGAGGTCTCGTCTGTCCTAAAAAAGGAAAGTGTTACACCTTCAGTAACACTTACTTCGCTAGTGACGAAACCAAAGTGTACTTACTGTTCGCTTTTGTGAGCGATGCCGTATTTGCCTGTTGTCTGGCTGGCGGCGGTTTCGCGACCTGTGAACAAGAAAAGAATCTAATATCACTTTTCTTTCTTTTCAAGAGTTGCTGTGCAAGGTAACTAGCTTGGTTTTGGTATTCAAGAAAAGTAATATAAGCTTCATTTTCTTCGGTGTGTCAGACTTCTTACCTATGTACTGGATATTTTACAATCAGAGGTTTTCAGTAGTCGGTAGGTTACGTCACAGAGGTTCTGAGCATAAGCAACGTGATCTTGGTTGCTATTACCATCTCGTGCCTGTAGTGTCCTAAGAGAAGATGGTGAATGAGTCGGATGTTGGTTATACCACCGATTGGTCTGGAAATAGCTTTCAGAAACAAAGTTACAGAGGATAGTGAATTTTGGAAATATGATTTGGTAAGGATTAATTTGAGAAACGAAGATTTTCAGGTAGTGTTGTTGCTCCAGTGCTTGCCTGTGCGTAATTTAGTCGATGTGTTTGGATAACGAAAAGTTTAGTAGGAGTTAACTTTATTGGTCTGAATCAGCTAGTTCGTGATTGAGGCGTGATTAAACACGTTGTCTGTTCACATGTATGCACTGAGAAGTCATAGATTTACCAACGCTTTACTATTTCAATAACTAATCTCATGCCGCAGTAATATTTATTAAAAATTATATTTTGTAAAGAACATTATAATTGTCTAGGGATAATTTTGTTTTAGGAATACTACTTTTTAAAGCTTAGTTTGTTTCCAGTCATTTAGCAAGTTTAAATTGTTGAGTGTCTCCTTACTAAAGAATTTCATTTTTTTGATTATGTGAGTCACCCCATTGCACTCTGCGGAACAAAGTGCCTGAAGTCAAAGCATGAGATATTTAGAATAGTTGCATGGCGAAATGCATTGCACTGCGCAAAGTTTCCTATCCTTTTACCTGGTTTGCTGCTCCGCTGTATTTTTTTATGTTCATCACTTCGAGCAGTACTGAGCTTCCGTTGCCACAGGTAAACTACATGAAAAATGTATTTAAGGCCAGTTTAACATCACAGCCAGAACATAGCAAGATCATTACAATTAGCTTTTCGTTTCAAATTTGTTATCAGGTTCAGTTTAGGTAGTGTTCAATTCAGGTTATATTTGTTATGCCCAAGTTTTTTCTTACTGTGCAGTGTTACAGTTGCGTGTGCATTATTTAATGTTTGGAATTTTATTTGGTCAGTTTGCACACTTAAATTTACAGGGAATTTAATAGAAATATTTCGGTTCTTTAATCTTTCAAAATTTTGTTGGTAATTTTATGTAGCACTTTTTTCTGTTAGTTCTGTGTGTTGAAAGTGCAAATCACGTATTCTGACGTCACGCACCGTAGCACTGTTCACTGTACTACATAATACAGAATTACGTAGGTTACAGTTTTGGTTTTCTAATTCTTTTGGTAGAAGTTAATTGCAAAGCGAGTATACAGTTATAAAGCTTCAGATAGTTTGCCGACTAATCTTTATCAGATAACATTTCGTCATTTCACCACTTGCATTATTCAGGACGACTACACAGCACGCGAAGTTGGATAAGAGTTCAGACCTGATATAGTTCACAACAAATAAACAATTGTTATTCTGAAAAGTTACAACTGTACGCATATTATTTTTCATGCAACACTTCAGTGCTGCGGGAATGGACCACTGATGAGCAATAAACTAAAATATTGTACCACGATGTTCTCTTTTTCATGCTGTGACGGTTCTGCGCACATTTAGAACTTGACAATGGCCTGACAGTCCGAGGGATGTTTGCACCCCGCTGTGCCGAGAACACTGTAGGTACTCGAAGGTCGCAATTTGGAGCGACGCGCCCAGGCTGAGAACAGGGTAAGAGGTTAGTGGGTCTCCGGAATGTACTGTAGTCACTATGCAACCTCAGATCTTATTTATGTACCTTTCGGAATACCTGCTAAGTGTGCACTGCTTCGTGTTATAAAATGCTGGGCTGTAAATACTCTTTCTAAGTCTAATTAGTTTACTCTTCGACCAGGATTTCGCAATAAATAATTTTTCAGACTCAAGGCATGATGTACAAATCTCAGATACGTCAAATGCCCACAGCGAGACTTCACCACTGATTTTCGTCACTATAAATTAAATTTGGTTCTGCTCATTCCAAGATTTAGGAAACACATTTCGAAAACTTTTTATGATAGTTTTGAGGGTGGCAGTTGAAACTTCCTGTGGCTCTCACTAATGTTCACACTGGAGAGGATGGGACCGGCCAGTATATGAAAGAAGAGGTTATAATTCGGAGTTTATTGACTGGCCCATTGACTGCATTTGGAGCCGAAGTGAAACAACGTGGAGGCCCGTACTGATTGTGGTTGTTGTTCTAAGGACTGTGGGTCAGACTGCAGTGAATGTACTGGGCTTTCTTTTCGTGAGATCTGTGTCTTGAACTGTGTTACGAATTACTGACGTTGACGGCAATGGTTAGAAGTTTGTCGTGTTCATAATACAGGCAGTGAAACATATCACGGACTTGGCTTGCGTTGCTATCTGTTATTCGGACTCTTCTGGTTGCCGTCCATTCCGGTACGTATCGTGAGCCACAGGACTGATTTACTGCACAGATTTTATTTTGTAGAGCAGGTTCCCATTAATCACTTATTACGTACTCCCCAATTTCCTGAGCGTATTTGCTCTTGACCATTTTGAGAGCTTCTGGTACCATTGAATGACAGTCATGGCGTGTGACTGCTCTGCTTATTTGACAATAAATAGGCACCTTAGTCTCTCTGCGGTAGCCCTAAGTACAGTGTCTGTGTATTTGAGTTTCTAAGTTCTTATATTAAGTCGGCCTTAGTCGATAGTTCCTACTAGTTTTTTGAGTGTATTGGCTGAAGGTGACTTGAGCTGTATGCGCTACAGGTTCTAACCAAGCTACTGCTTAAATTTCGAATAAAAATTATCGGCAATGGCATCCGAAGACTTCCGGCATAAGAAGTCACCCTCGTTCTGTCAATGGGCTTGTCAGATAGGCAGAGGAGCGGACGGAGGTTCAGGGCACTCACATGCCCTTGGGGTGGGAAACTTCGCGTAAAAGACGGTAGAGTCAGCTATGACAACGGTATGAGGTTACAGAAGGCAAAGAAAACCATTGCATTAAAGGTACAGAATGTATATACACGGGACACGTGGCCTGTACCTGAAAAAATGCCATAATGTTTTTCTCCATTGGCAAAAGATTCCTGATTTGTCCTCCATTCGGTTGTCGGGAGGGAACTGCCAAAGGCGAGGTGGCCGCGAGAAAGATATGGAATTGTCAATGACAGAATAACATTTGTCAATTCGGAGCTTGGAATGTCAGAAGTTTTGAAGTAGTAGGAAAGATACAAAGTACACATGAATGGGAAATGTAAAGACTCACCCCAAATACACTAGGGACCGTTGAAGTGAAATGATAAGAACTGCTAGTTAGATGAATATTGGGAACTATCAACGGCAGCAGAAAGTGGTATAACAGGAATAGGACTCATTTTCAATAGGAAATTAGGTTAGAGAGCAAGCTACTGTGAACAGTTCACTGACAGGGACTCATCAGATCCGACAGCAAACCAAAGCCAACCACAATAGTGCAGTTGTACACGCGATCGTCATAAGCAGAAGATGAAGTTACGGAGAAAGTATTTATGAATGCTGAACAGCTAATTCAGTATGTCGTGTGAGATTAAAATCTAGTAATCCTAGAGGATTGGAATGCAGCTGTAGGGAAAGGAAAAGAAGAAAGGATTCCGGGAGAATACGGCCGTGGCGATAGGAGGGAGAGAGGATAATGACTGATTTAACACTGCAGTAAATTTCAGACGGTAATAGCGAATGCTCTGTTCAAAAATCACAACAGAGGAAATATGCTTCGAAAAGAACAGGAGACACGTGAAGAATTCAGCTAGATTACATTATGATCAGACAGAGATTCAGAAAATGGCTCTGAGCACTATGGGACTTAACATCTGAGGTCATCAGTCCCCTAGAACTTAGAACTACTTAAACCTAACTAATCTAAGGACATCGCACACATCCACGCCCGAGGCAGGATTCGAACCTTCGACCGCAGCGGTCGCGCGGTTCCAGACTGAAGCGCCTAGAACCGATCGGTCACACCGGCCGGCCGATTCAGAAATCAGGTTTTGGATTATAAGATGTAACTAGGCGCAGGTATAGACTCAGGTCACAATTTAATAAGCAATGATGGAGAGTAGATTGAAGTTTAGACTAAAGTTTAAGAGATCCTCCGGAAACATCCGTGTGGAAGGAAAAGGGAAACTGAAGTAATGACGAATGATGAGATGCGTTTGAAGTTCGCTACGATTGTCGATACTGCGATAAGGCACACCACACTAGGCACTTCAGCTGCAGAGGTGTGGACATCTGTAAAAAGAGCGATCACAGATGTTGGACAGACAAACATCGGTAAATTGAAGGTAATTGTGAAGCAATCTGGGTAACAGAAGAAATACTTCAACTGATCAATGAAAGAAGGAAGTACAAACATATTCAGGAAAAAGATTAGAATACAACAATGTAAATCCCATAGGAATGAAACAAATAGGAAGAGGGGGGCAGCGAAGGCGAAGATGCTGTAGGAGAGATGTTAAGAAATAGAAAAAGAAATGATTGTCAGGAGGATTAACACAGATATACAAAATTCAGAAGAACCTTCAGTGAAATTAAAAGCAACGGTAGCAACATTATGAGTAAAATGGTAATTCTGGTTTTAAACGAAAAGGAGAGAGCAGATGTTTGGAACGACTACATTGGAGGTCTTTACGAGGGGCAGGACTTATTTGAGGACGCGACAGAAGAAGAAATTGGAGTCGATATGCAAGAAGTAGGGGATCCAGTATTAGTCAGAATTTAAAAGGGCCCTGGAAGACTTGAGAGCAAATAAGGCAGAAGGGATAGATAACATTCCATCGGAATTTCTAAAATCCTTGGGTGAAGGGGCAACTAAACGATTATTTTGCGTGTAAGATATATGAGACGCGATGTACCATCAATCTTTCGGAAAAGTGTCATCCACACAATTCCGAAGACATCAATAGCAGATAAGCGCGAGAACTATCGCACAATCAGTTTAACAGCCCATGCATCCAACTGATAACAAGAATAATATATAGAAGAATGAAAAAACGAACCGTGCAAGGCGCTTGAGACCGCACGGCTACCCCGCGCGGCGCGCAAATAAAGAATCGTACATGTTAAATCGCATGAACGTGCCAGGAGTTCCTGATCATTGTCTTTATGCAGAATATGATGGGAGACATCTCTGTTGGTTTTTCGCTTCCATTTCGCCTTCGTCACACAAATTCTTCATCGGATCATTGATTTTCCCATACCTGTCATTCTCAATGAACGCCTAGGTACACCCAGGACATCAGATTCCAGCAGTATCATTATTTCCCGATTAGTCTCCCGTCCTGTTACTCTGTCGCGCTTGAACTTGTACATCGTGTCCACCGTATAGCGGTACACGGAATATCCTCTCCCTAGGAAATCTTAACACATGTCCAATGCCAGCCCATGGAATCTGCCGCAACGTTTATTCCTCTTACCTTCTCTAACTTATTCCTTCTCATAGTTACTTCACACTCCTTTGCTCAACTTCTCCACTCCATTGACCAAATTCTTCCTTCTCCCCATACAAAACACTGTATCTTCCCAAAATCTGTAGCTCCTTCGTTGTAATCTATCGATATTCCACACATCACACCAGCTCAGAAACAATCTGCCATTCCCCTCCTTATCTATCCTTGGTCCGCAGTTCGTGCTTTTGCGGTAGCGTTCTCGATTTCCGCGCACGGGGTCCCGGTTCAAAAATGGTTCAAATGGCTCTGACAAGGGAACCTCCCCACCGCAACCCCCTCAGATTTAGTTATAAGTTGGCATAGTGGATAGGCCTTGAAAAACTGAACACGGATCAATCGAGGAAACAGGAAGAAGTTGTGTGGAACTATGAAAAAAATAAGCAAAATAGACAAACTGAGTAGTCCATGCGTAAGATAGGCAACATCAAGGATATGATCGGCTCAGTAGCGCCGTGGTGCCGTGGTTAGCGTGAGCAGCTGCGGAACGGAAGGTCCTTGGTACAAGTCTTCCCTTGAGTGATAAATTTAATTTTTTATTTTGAAACAATTATTAAAGTTCAGGTACTCACACATAATCAACTTCGCTCTCCCAAATTCCAGGACATGTTCAGATTTGCTTGGACATATGCAGGATTTGACAGTCTACACACGAAAAATTTGAAAACGTTAAAAACATATGTTTTGACAGAGCACAGGGAAAACTGTGTGACTGTGAGACTGTTGCATTTATTTGTTGCAGTTTATGTGACAAACTCTTATGTTTTCATCACTTTTTCGGGAGTGATTATGACATCCACAAGAAAACCTAAATCGGGCAAGGTAGAAGAATCTTTTCACCCATTCGCCAAGTGTACAAGTTAGGTGAGTCGACAACATATTCCTGTCATGTGACGCACATGCCGTCACCAGTGTCGTATAGAAAATACCAGAGGCGTTTTCCTGTAGAGGAATCGGTTGACCTATGACCTTGCGATCAAATGTTTTCGGTTCCCATTGGAGAGGCACGTCCTTTCGTCTACTACTCGCACGGATTTGCGGTGCGGTCGCAAAACAAGGACTTCAAATTTACTACAGTGAACAGAGACGTCAATGAACGAACGGACAGATCATAACTTTGCGAAAATAAAGAAAGTAAAAATCTTCACCCGAGGGAAGGCTTGAAGCAAGAACCTTTCGTTCCACAGCTGCTCACGCTAACCACCGGACCACGACGCCACTGAGCCTTGAATATCCTTGATGTTGCCTATCTTGCCCATGGCCTACTCAGTTTGTATATTTTGCTTATTTTTTTTCATAGTTCCACACAACTTCTTCCTGTCTTCTCGATAGATCTGTGTTCAGTTTCTGAAGGCCTATCCACTGTGCCAACTTATAGCTAAATCTGAGGGGGATGCGATGGGGAGGTTGCCTTGTGAGCACTATGGGACTTAACTGCTGAGGTCATCAGTCCCCTAGAACTTAGAACTACTTAAACCTAACTAACCTAAGGACATCACACACATCCATACCCGAGGCAGGATTCGAACCTGCGACCATAGCGGTCGCGCAGTTCCAGACTATAGCGCCTAGAACCGCTTGGCCACTCCGGCCGGCCCTGGGTCCGAGTTCGATTCCCGGCGGGGTCAGGGATTTTCCCCTGCCCCGAGATGACTGGGTGTTGTTGTGTCGTCTTCATCATCATCATTCATTCCCATTACAGTTGGAGTAAGGCAATGGCAAACCACCTCCGCTAGGGTCCTTGCCTAGTCAGCGGTGCGGGTCTCCCGCTTCGTCCCCTACGCTCCTCGGAGTATGGGATCTCATCATCACCATCTATCCTTGGCTTGTGCAGCTCCTTCGCGCGCATTGTTGTGATCGTTTTCAAGAAAGACAACAATGTCCGTATGTAAAGCTCATCAGTTCACATCAGCATTTTAAGGGAAGGTTGGGGGAGGGGGGGGGGGGGGACGTTCACGAAATTGACCGAGAACGTCAATTTTCAGTTTATTTGTTACTTTTTAGTAGAGCTCATGGACAATAAGTTCCCAAAGTTTCAATGGTGAAATCGCATCCTAAGTGCCTGAAAAACAATAAAATGTGTGACATTACCTTCCTGCCACACCCAGTTTTTCAAGCAACACTTCATTACTAGCTCGGCGAACAACGATTCCGTGAATTACATACACAAGGAGATGCTTCCAAACTGTATCCTGGATTTTGTCAAGCCCACTTACAGCTTTCTGGCCCATCCCGAACTTCTAAAAAAGTATGTTTGTGCCAAAACTCAGAATACAAATGAATCCCTAAATTCACTCGTATGGAAACGATGACCCTTAAACCATATTTTCGTCTGCCACAGTTGTTAGAAGTGCAACTTATGATGCACTTCTTGTATTTAATGACGGAAACGTAAAGAGAACGGACGTTCTAGAGAGAACGGGCTATAAGATAGGAAATTTCGCTCAAGACATCTTGAGCAAAATGGGTTTACAGCGCCTCTCCGCAGCTGAAAAGTCAGTAAGACCTGGTAAATGAACCAAAAGAGAAGCCTTGAAGGGGAAGAGGAGCGTGAGTACAAATCTAAGGCCTTCTAAAGAGGTGACATAAAAATACCGCTAGGTTGAACTATAAATTGCTTTTCCAGAAAATTATGTTTTTTAAAGTTTATGTTCCTTTTTGTCTGAATTTACGATGGTTAGGATTATATAATTTTGTATACTTATTTCTATAAATCCAATAAACGTTGTCTCAAGAGTAAATTCTGAAATTCTGAGTGTAAGCTGAGATATGGGGCAAAGTGCTCGGAGGTTTGCATGAATTTTATATTATGCTTACAGAATTATAATTAACAGTTATTAAAATTCTCCTATCTGATATACTGAGGAAACCTCATGTGGGAAGGTTACAGTAAGAAAAGAAATTAAACAGAGAACATTTTGTAGAAATCTCTAGAAAAGTTTATGAGAAAAATATACATATATTATTATTTTAAAACTTTTAAATTCCATACAAAAGTTAAATATATATAATACAAAGAACTTAACAGTAAATATGTTAGTTTAATGTAAAACATGATCCAAAATTTCATTGCCATATCTTCAAAATTATGGATTTCGTGCATCTTTAAATTGTATGTGTTTTTCGTGAACGTCGTCCCTTAATAGTTTTAAGAGGCGTTGTAAATACGAATAATTTTTAAATTATAACATCAGTTTTTGTTGTACTTAAAGCTATTTGGTGGAAGAGTGGAATACTGAACTGCTACCAACAAATAATCGCTATTTAGCGGTAAGAAAGACGAATGACAGCAGCAAAAAGTTATTAGTTTCGCTGATGACGAATGGGCTCACTGCTGAACCTCCTAAATATGGAGAGCCTCTGGCAGTCGCATAGAGCAGTCACCGTCAAATGTAAATATCGTGTGACTAGGGCCTCCCGGCGGGTAGACCGTTCGCCGGGTGCAAGTCTTTCGATTTGACGTCACTTCTGCGACTTGCGCGTCGATGGGGATCAAATGATAATGATTAGGACAACACAACACCCAATCCCTGAGCTGATAAAATCTCCGACCCAGCCGGGAATCGAACCCGGACCCTGAGAATTGACATTCTGTCGCGCTGATCACTCACAAATGAACCCCCCTCAGATTTAGTTATAAGTTGGCACAGTGGATAGGCCTTGAAAAACTGAACACAGATCTATCGAGAAAACAGGAAGAAGTTGTGTGGAACTATGAAAAAAATAAGCAAATATACGAACTGAGTAGTCCATGCGCAAGGTAGGCAACATCAAGGAGAGTGTGAGCTTAGGAGCGCCGTGGTCCTGTGGGTAGCGTGAACAGCTGCGGAACGAGAGGTTCAAGTCTTCCCTCAAGTGAAAAGTTTAATTTTTTATTTTCAGGCAATTATTAGCTGTCCGTCCGTCCGTCCGATGCGAGGTAACTGCGCCGTAGTATGGGGACGCTACACCTAAACAAAGATCGAAACGAACTGCGTCAGTTGACTACAGCGCAAGGAAGAGAGTGTATTCCTGCTAACGAGGCTCCCTGGCTGGCAGATGACTGTTCGCTACTTTGGACGAGAGTGCATTAAATACGTGAGATGTATTCCGTGGGGTTTTGCGGTGCGGTCGTAAAACACAGACACTAATTACAGTGAACAGTCAATCAACGAACGGACAGATCATAACTTTGCGAAAATGAAGAATGTAAACTTTTTACTCGAGGGAAGACTTGAACCAAGGACCTCTCGTTTCGCATCTGTTCACGCTAACCACGGGACCACGGCGCTCCTAAGCTCACACTCTCCTTGATGTTGCCTATCTTGCGCATGGACTGCTCAGTTTGTATATTTTGCTTTTTTTTTCATAGTTCCACACAACTTCATCCTCTTTTCTCGATTGATCTGTGTTCAGGTTTTCAAGGCCTATCTAAATCTAAGGGGGGGGGGGAGGGGGGTGCGATGGGGAGGTTCCCTTGTCAGCTACCGAGGGCTGACTCAACACAAGATTAATAAAGGCAGAGCGGAACCCGATGCATTGTGCGATAGACTGCCTATTCTGATGTGGATTTCCTCTTTAATCCGTCTAATCCAACTCGGAATGAGTGTCCGGTATTACCTTTGAGTGTTTCAAGCAGAAATGTCTTTTCGTGAGACCAGTAAAAATATGGAAGAATTATTACACAGTGCAGCCGCACACGATGTTCGCTTGAGGACCCACCTGGGCTGCCGCGGCAGTGGCGACGAGAACAAAAGCCGGCAGCAGCAGCATGGCGACGCAGTGCGCGGGGCGGCCGGCGCGCCGCCACATATACCCAGCCGGTCACGCGACGCAGCACGCTCGCCCACTACTTATCTTACTTAATCCCGGCTTCCACGGCGCGAGAACGCTTTCATTCTTCAGCAGTCTCGCTGATCATCTTGAGCCTCCTTCATTTAGATACCAGAGATTACAGTCGGTACTGTGCAAGACTTTATTATGTCTAGAGGATTAACTTTCAATCGACAGCAAAACTACTGAATTTCTCCTCAAATAGCGATATAGTAAATCTTGGTGATCAGGGCAGTAGTGTAAACTCATGTTGGCGTTTTTTGAACCACACACGTACACTACGAGCTGTGTGAAACGTTGCATTGTGCTTCTGGTAGACGAAATCGGGCCGAGGAGAAACAAACTGCATGTAGAGGTGGTCGTGGTCTCCAGGGATAGATACATATTTGTGTTGATCCACAGAGTTTTTCAGAATGACGAGATCACGAAAACATTTCCCAGACCATAACAATTGTCGCAGGGTGTTTACCTTGGTACTTTTCACGCCGTACACGTCAGAAGCCATCTGTCCGATGGGGCATAAAACGTGGTTCATTTGAAAAGGCCACCTGTTGCCTCTCAGTGGACGTCAAGTTACGGTACTGACGTGCAAATTCCAAATGGTTCAAATGGCTCTGAGCACTATGGTACTTAACATCTAAGGTCATCAGTCCCCTAGAACTTAGAACTACTTAGACCTAACTAACCTAAGGACATCACACACATCCATGCCCGAGGCAGGATTCGAACCTGCGACCGTAGCGGTCGCGCGGTTCCAAACTGCAGCGCCTAGAACCGCTCGGTCATCCCGGCCGGCTGCAAATACCACCCTTCGTCGCCATGAATAGCAATCAGCATGAGTCCATGAACAGGTACCTGCTGCGGAAGCATACGCGCAGTATCTTTCGGTGAACGGTCATTGAGGAGACATTCTTCGTAGCCCCTTTGTTCACCTGGGAGGACAGTTGCTCAACAGTTGTATGTCTATTCGCCAGTAGACTTCTCCGCAGCCATTGTTCACCTCTGTCATCTATGGCCCGTGCTGCACCACAGTTTCCTCGGTGCCGGTTTTGGATAGTGCCATTTTCTAATGTACGGTAATGGAAATAAGCGTTTGGCGTCATTGGCCGGGAGGTCCCTTACGGGACAGGTCCGGCCGCATTGGTGCAGGTCTTATTACATTCGACGCCACATTGGGCGACCTGCGCGCCGGATGGGAATGAAATGATGATGAAGATAACACAACACCCAGTTCCTGCTCGGAGAAAATCCCCGACCTAGCCGGGAATCGAACCCGGGCTTCTTAGGACGGCAGTCCGTCACGCTGGCCATTCAGCTGTCGGGGCGGACTTAATGTACGGTGCACTTCAACCACGGTGGCATGCAAGTAGTTTACAGACATAGCCGTTTCGGAAATGCTTCCATCCTTGGCTCGAAAGCTAATTATCAAGCCATTTTGCCGGCCGTTGTGGCCGAGCGGTTCTAGGCACTTCTGTCCGGAACCGCGCTGCTGCTACGGTCCGAGGTTCGAATCCTGCCTCGGGCATGCATGTGTGTGGTGTCAGGTTAGGTTTAAATAGTTCTAAGTCTAGGGGACTGATGACCTCAGATGTTAAGTCCCGTAGTGTCAGAGCCATCAAGCCAATTTGGACGTCAAATTAATTCCTCCGTTTCTACATCACGACGACGACAGTACTGTTTACTGCGACCGCTAGACATGTTTCATATACCCTCCACTGCTAATGTTGCCACTAGCCGTCTGTGACTGGTTGTTGCACATTGACGTCGTACATAGGCATTGTTCACGTTACTGTGACTGGAATGTTTATTTGCCACTGTGAGTCAAGGAACTTCCATCTCAAATACGGCTATTGTTGTCGCCGTCTCACTGAGCACAAATTTATGGGGTAGTTGTTTCAGAACGAGAAAGGCACATAAGTTTATGAGTGTTCCTGAAATTGCCAGTTTTGTTTGTGGAGGAGAGAGTGAGTGAGAGCGAGAGAGAGGAGAGAGGAGAGAGAGAGAGAGAGAGAGAGAGAGAGAGAGAGAGAGAGACTGACAGCGGCTTTGTGACGCTCCTGGACTGTTAGTTTGCAGTTGGTTGTACAGGGTGAGCTTGAATTTCAACTAAACAATTCCGGAAATAGTTCAGAATTATCTTCTATTTTCGTATAAGGGACGTCTAGTCTTCAGCGGGTCGTTACAAAGTAATTACATTTCATGCGATTTCTTAACCTTATTTATCTTTTAATGTGGATTCAACTGAAAACATCTACACAACAGTCAAGTGTCGACGGTATGCGCCATGTGTCCTGTTTCTGAACGACGGTGTTCCACTCATTCCTGGTATCTACTGTTGTAACAGTAATTTCCACTTCACTCTTCGCCCTCAAGCTTGAATTCATTACTGTTCGGTTCTAGGTAAGGGTTTGTTTTTCCTAAAGTGTTAGTTATACGTTAGCTGTGATACGGGGCATTATGGTTTAGGTTCTGGCCGCTAAGCAGCCCTTGCATGAGTTCACTGAATGCGATGGAAGCGCGGCATATCGAGGCCACGCTGAACTGTTTGTTCCCACAGTGACCTCAACCACATCACAGTATTTTTACATCTGTCTACAGGTTGTTGCACTGTTCTGTGTTTTGCGATTGGTGATTACGAATTACTTGACGTATCTGTCTTACCACGGACTTCTAGTACTCAGCCACACACAGTTGATACCATCAAAGTGTACGGGCCTGAAGATGGCGTTGACACAACGCCGAAACCAGTAGGCAAATAAATATTAAATCTTAAGCACAGCTGGAGGAGTTGCATTTTTAATAAAAATTATACCAACTGATGTCCCACCATCACCAATTTGAATATGGATGTACGAAAATTCTTTAATTGTTGTGAAGGTATTTACACTCTACAGAGATAATATGCATAACAAACCCAATAAATCATGTTTTACTATTCTATAAGGAGTTATATGAGACCAAAGGGCTCATAGACGGTGGACACATTAATGTGACTGAAACGTGTATTTGCCATTGTGAGTGATGGAACTTCCAACTGAAATATTACTAAAATATTCAGAAAATATCCCTGCACAATCTCTGAAATTTTTTGCGTGAATTTCCGATTCATCCCGTGAATCGGATGCTTCAAAATGCAAATGTACAACTAAATGTGGGACTGTATGCTGACATGACACATTCGCAAGTTTATGGGTTATTCGTAAATGAGGTGGCTTGCCCATGACCTAGTGTCCAGCGCATTGAAAAGTCAGCGGTTAAGTTTTATCTTCATGATATCGTCTGCTGAAGTAGGCGCAGTGCTAAAATACCTAAATCTTGGCATGCTCTACATTTAGAAAATGGACGCTAATGGACGTGACAGAGGAGGGAGTTATTGGGAAACATCAGCATGGACGCTAATGGACGTGACAGAGGAGGGAGTTATTGGGAAACATCAGCAATAGTCAAATTAACAACAACATTGTTAATTCAACATGGCCGTAGCCTTATATAGTCTTCTGCTTTTTAAGGCAGCATAACGTTTGCATCCTCTTTATAAACAGTAATTGTTCGACCTAAAAAGTAGCTATTCAACAGTCTTTTGTATACATGGTGTTCGAAAATTGCCGTAACAAACTTTCAGGACTTGTAGAGAGGAATGAATAGATAATATTTTCAACAGGAACCAATGCTCGGAAACGTACTGTTTCCTGTCTACGACGGTATCAATTCTGATTTTTAACTCGTCCAGTTCTCCTTGAGGAATTGAATTAGCCGTGACGCTGTACAATTATTACATAACGATTCTAAGGGAAACATAACGAAACATCCATTTATCACTTAAGCACGTTCGTTTGTATTAACATTCAAACATTACGTGTTTACGTTATTCCAAAACAAAAAAGAACCCATCATACTGTACGTACAGAACAGTACTGATGCACTACAACAGCTGCTCGATGTGGCGACCACCAACGTTGTTTCAGAAATTGTTCCTAGGAAGCACGTTCTGGTAAACGCTCTCCATCCCATCTGGTGTCTCCTCAGTTCCTAGTGCTGCGGCCAGAACTCCTACCAGAAGATCTTCCTCTGTCTCTACAGGAGTCTCACAAATTAAAACTGACATTAGGTGACCGTGTGACTCAGTACACGTCACACTGTCTAATGTGCACCACACGAGGACAAGAAAGTCTTTCATTCTGCAGACGTGGACGTGTTACACATCTGAACTGAAAGCGTCGTAGAACAGACATGGGTTTCTATTCAAAATATTACGCACTCTCCCTCTTCTACAAGTCCTAGAAATTTGTAACAGGAATTTCCGAAAACCGTGTGTAACGTCTTTGTAAACACGAAATATTGCCATATTAACTGATAAACTCAATATTTATCAGCTGGTCTCACGTGCAATTGCCAACCTTTCTTAAATTATGGTCGCCTCAAGCACAGAGTTATGGGTCCCAGCAGTAGCTACACTATGTGACCAAAAGGATCCTGACACCCCCCAAAACAGACGTTTTCCATATTAAGTGCATTGTTCTGCCACTTACGCCAGGTACTCCCTATCAGCAACCTCAGTAGTCATTACACATCGTGAAAGAGAAGAATAGCACGCTCCACGGAACTCATGGACTTCGAACGAGGTCAGATGATTGGGTGTCACTTGTGTCATGCGTCTGTACGCGAGATTTCCACACTCCTAAACATCCCTAGGTCCACTGTTTCCTATGTAACAGTGAAGTGGTGGAAACGTGAAGTGACACGTACAACAAAAAACCGACCTCGTCTGTTGACTGACAGAGACCGCCGACAGTTGAAGAGGGTCGTAATGTGTAATAGGCAGACATCTATCCAGACCATCACACAGGGATTCCAAACTGCATCAGGATCCACTGCAAGTACTATGACAGTTAGGCGGGAGGTGAGAAAACTTGGATTTCATGGTCGAGCGGCTGCTCATAAGATACACATCATGCCGGTAAATACCAAACGACGCCACGCTTGGTATAAGGAGCGTAAACACTGGACGCCTGTACAGTGGAAAAACGTTGTGTGGAGTGACGAATCACGGTACACAATGTGGCGATCCCATGGCAGGGTGTGGGTATGGCGAATGCCCGGTGAATGTCATCTGCCAGCGTATGTAGTGGAGAAAGTAAAATTCGGAGGCGATGGTGTTATCTTGCTTCCCGTAATGGACTGGCCTGCACAGAGTCCTGACCTGAATCCTATAGAACACCTTTGGGATGTTTTGAAACGCCGAATTCGTGTCAGACTTCACCGACCGACGTCGATACCTCTCCTCAGTGCAGCACTCCGTGAAGAATGGGCTGCCATTCTCCAAGAAACCTTCCGGCACCTGATTGAACTTATGCCTGCGAGATTGGAAGCTATCATCGAGGCTAAGGGTGGGCCAACACCATGTTGAATTCCAGCATTACCAATGGAGGGTGCCACGAACTTGTAAGTCATTTTCAGCCAGGCGTCCGGATACTTTTGATCATATACTGTATTTTTACTTACTGTGTGAACAAATTCGCTGTCTGTCGCGTGCCGACGCCTAGGAGGTCCTTCGGTTGTTATTATAGCTTGTGATATTTGGGGATGGTTTCACATCAAGTTCTACTACTCTGCAGATATTACTGATTGTTGCGCAGTTGAATCGATGTTGCAAGCACACTTTCTGATTACAATGCTATCCGCCTCAACTCATAACGTGTGTTTGGAAAGATCAATCGAGCAAATTCACCTGTTTCTCTTCGTGGGCGCAGGCATCCTCCCGTTCTCCTCAGAGTGTGATACTATTTTGTTAGCGCGCTCCTACGTAGGGAGGAAAGATCGCCATAAAATAGACAAATCGGAGCTCGCACAGAAAGATTTGAGTGTTTTCTTCTCCCGCATGCTGTTCGAGGGTGGAATGGTAGACAAATAGCTTGAAGGTGGTTCTATGAAACTCTGTCAGGCACGTAACTGCGAATTCTAGAGTATTCATGTAGATGTAGATGTAGATATGTAAAATTTAGTGTCACCAAGTCTAATATTTTGTTATCGGTACCTGCGTTCATTTTTCCATCAAACTCAACCAACGGCCATGATATGGAATCAGGAAAAACAGGCTCAAAGCACTAAATAAACCAAAAAATCCTCAACTGAGCAACATCCGCAACTGAGCATCACACCAGAGGTTGAAAATACCGCTACAGTTGCAAGGTTCTTTTATTATCACACGACCGGTTAAGGGCTCTTATACGTCAATCTTCAGGTGTCAAAATAGCAAGAGGAGGGAGATAATTTTTACACGCAGCAATACACATAAAAAACAAAAAAAATCATAAAAAATTTTAAAGACATTTCAAAACCGTCGGTCGGGCTAGGTGCTGTGAAACCTATGTCAATGCGAAAGTGACACCAGACAGTACTACGGACGACTGTCTAGGTAAAGAAATACGCAAAGAACACCAGGACACTTACACTTGGTGCTGTGACCTCCGAGCGCCGCGGTGGACGTGTCCAAGGCACGGTGTGCTGCCTATGAGCGCAGAGCATGGAGTAGCGGGAGCGAAGGAGGAAGGAAACTGGTAAACCTGAGTGGCAAAATTGCTGCCCTCTGTTAATGGGGAGAAGGACGCAGTGTCACTAGCCCGGCTGTTCAGGACTTGAATTAGTGGTTCGCATTTAAAATGAAGCAGAAAACAAAAAAATTACATAAAAATACACGAAAAATGTAAACGTGCATTATGCGTAGTAACGGTTCATGTTGAACGGGGGTGTACAGAACTGTAGTAAAACTGAATGGAAGCTGCGATATAAAATTTATGTATAAACTGTAAAACGCAATGCCGGCCGATGTGGCCGAGTGGTTCTAGGCGCTACAGTCTGGACCCGCGCGACCGCTACGGTCGCAGGTTCGAATCCTGCTTCCGGGATAGATGTGTGTGATGTCCTTGGATTAGTTTAGTTTAAGTAGTTCTTAGTCCTAGGGGACTGATGGCCACAGCAGTTAAGGTCCATAGTGCTCAGAGCCGCCGGCCGGTATGGCCGTGAGGTTCTAGGCGCTTCAGTCTGGAACCGCGTGAACGCTACGGTCGCAGGTTCGAATCCTGCCTCGGGCATGGATGTGTGTGATGTCCTTAGGTTAGTTAGGTTTAAGTAGTTCTAAGTTCTAGGGGACTGATGACCACAGATGTTAAGTCCCATAGTGCTCAGAGCCATTTGCTCAGAGCCATTTGAACCATTTTGTAAAACGCAATGAAACTTTCCCTTTACGTGAGTGGCAATCAAATATTTGATTTAGTGGGGATATGTAAGTGGCAATGTGCAACAAGACGCTGCAGTCATCAGTTAAAAGAACATACACATGTTCCAATCCTATTTACAAGCATCTCTTTACTGTCCAAAAGTGAAAGTAGCGAAACCTTACAGTACACACTGTCAGAAAGTAACATGCCAATTAATAGCTAGCAGCAATAGCACTAAAAGAACATATTAAAAGCTAACTAAAAGTCGACAGCTAATTAAGGCTTACAGGAGATAAGACTTGAGACGCATTTTACATCATGAAAGACAAAATGGCTCTGAGCACTATGAGACTTAACTTCTGAGGTCATCAGTCCCATGAAAGACAGGTAAATTTTAAATTGGTGAGTATACATATAATGACGCAGCACAATAATGCGCCATAGTCATAGGATAAAATGAAAAACATGCAAACTTCTATTAAGAGAGGACAATTTTACAGCTATGTAAAATGAACTGGGTAGACCTTGCAGACCTCACTACATTCGTTAAGCATATTGAGGGCTACAGAATAATGGCAAAAAACACTGACCAAATTGAGAAATGTACGTATATGGCGTACAGTAATCAGGAAACAGAAAGAGAAGGAAATGAGGCTGGACGCTGTTTCAAAAAAAGAAATGTTATTCCCCAGTTGTCTGTGAAACATTCCCACACCTATTACAACTGTAGACTAGGTTCTGGATTCCACTTAGTTTAAACGCTTGTCAAGGTCGACGCATTCTGCGAATAGTGGTCGCCGACTGATCATTTGAGGACGAAATCCGGGCCCATCTTAGGGGTGCTGTGTCATCAGAGGCCGTTGGGAACCGTCTGCTTGCAGCAGCAGGATTGAGATCAGCTGTGCCTTCCGCCAGGCTACCACTGACACCACGACACCGTCAAACATGACCGGTCTGATGTCGAGACAGAGTTGATTGGAGAGTGAAATGGCATTCTGTTGTTTTCAGCGAAGAGAGTAGTTTCTGTCTGTATGCGAGTGATGGACGTACACGTGTGTGGCATAGACCTGGTGACATGCGTATTCCAGAGTACATTCGCCCACGACACGTGCATCATCGTGTGGTGGGATCATCAGTTACAACTCGCGGTCACATCTGGTGTTCCTGCAGGGTAAAGAACCAGTCCCCGATACATTGCACCGGCAGTTATTTCCGTGATTCTACCTTTTCTTCGACAGGAAGATGAGGTGCTCTTCAGCAAGATAATGCACTTCCACATACGGCTGCGGCGACGCAACGTACTCATCGTGGTGTACAATTGAGCACTTTTGGAACATGATGAAGTGGGAACTTTCTCTTCCTCCAGGGTCTGCAAAAACCACTGCTGTATTGCAAAAAAAGAAGAAAAAAGACGAAAAATTATCAAAAATCTATCTCAGGATGTCATTCGGTACCTTTATGATGTTTCGCATGCGTGACTACATGCATACGTTCCCGCCAGATGGCGGAACACTGCGTATTGATGCGATTGATTCATTTGGTTGAATTTATCGTACACTCCTACAATGGTGAACTACCTGTCACCTCAGTTGTTAATGAAATGAACCTGTGCTTCAGGGTATCTGATTTTTTCCGGCAGTGTATATACTCGGACACGTAGGATGGTTTTACACAGAGCATGTTCACCTATATTTCCGGAGAGTGGTGAGCGTGCAGTGTAGGATCCTGATATTGATATTCAATCATATCAACTTCTTTAGATAGCAAAATTTAATATAACACCAGAAATGTATCATAGTCTTGATTTTCAGTGTAAGAGGATCACTCACCGTGAGCATACAATCTTGTTAAGTTGACTTTATATAAAATAGTCGACTGCAATAAATGAAGGAAAGACATTGTTTCTAATAAGTAGCTGACTCTAAATGCGTAGCTGCCATTGGTGTCCTGACGCAATAATAATAATAATAATGAAAACTATCGCATAAAGAACAGGACAAATGGAAAAGGAAACAGAACAAAGCAACATAACAAAAATATGCACTACAAACGGCAAAACAGATTTATTTTCCATTCACAGGAGATTTCACAATGGACGTCTTTAGAATGTAGACTATGTAACGACCATTTATAGAGTTTTAAGAAAAAGAATCTAGTCAGTACGAGAAGCAGTATAAATGGTTTCAACCGATACCTGTGAATTCCTTTACCCAGAACAATTTATTAAATTCTTGCTACTGTATAACCGGAACCATAATTGTCGCTGTAGGTGAACAACGTAATAAGCAACAAACAGGTTTTCAGTTTGTCTGTCTTAATTTTATAGCTACATATTGTCTATATTGTCATTTAAAAGAATTAAAAAGCTATGTTAATATTGGCATTTCCTGGTCTTTAAGTGTTGATAAAATCTTTACTTGAGATTCATGTTGTAAAATAACATTTATGTGTACATATAATTCGTCAGAGAGTTCTTTGGTAGTGCAACAAACCGAGCTCTAACCCAACTAATATGTACCAACTTTAAACATTGCAGCAATGAAGTAACGTTCTGTCGCCTGCTGAGTTAATTGCGATTTGGATAACGTTGTTTTTTATTGTAAACTGGTTTCAGCATGATTGCCCATTTCATAAGATTTTGATTGACGACTGGACGCGATCTCTAATTGGAAAAAGGTATTACATAATAGACAACGTACTATTACGATTTTGTGACTGATGCGGACATATTTTCAGGATAGAAGCAGTTTATTGACTGTTACAGAAAAGGAATTTGGTAAGCTTTAATTTTAAAGAGATAATCTATGCCGTTTCAGATTTTCCTTTTACTTCGTTAAATTTGGCTCCTTGCAGAGGCAGAATTTAGAGTTCAGTTGCCGCTGAACGTCAATGTATTCGTATTATGACAAATAAAAGAGGAAACACGTAATTTAAACAAGTTTAATCGACGCCAGCGATGTGATAGAGACAAAGCGCTATCACTCACTTAGGTTTTGCAGCAGCTTCATTGTCCCTCTAGATTGTAAACACCGTGTCATAGCATTATGGTTTTGGCTAGATGCAATAATTGTAATTTCTGTGTTAAAACGAGTTAGTGTAACACGTTGCACATGAAACTCACAGGATTACAGATCTGAAGATGATTGTACCTAGCCAAAAGACGTAATGATGTGGTACTGCGGTCCACATGGCTAACAGGGTAATTGAAAAATAATAGTTTTATTATTCCAAGAAGCGCTAAAGTTAGCGGTGGAGATGTAGATTAGACGTGCATCGTCTATGCAGGTGGAAGTGATAAGTAAGCAGTATATCGATTCTTTGGAGATGCTGTTGCAAAATAATCTAGTTTGACACAGATATTTATTGCTGGATTATCCATTCATGACAGAAAGACCCAGAGTCCAAATAACACCTGCCATTGATGTTAAGCCGCGGTTACCTATCTCAGCTGCAGTAGCTGCTATACGGCCAGAGATAAAGGCCACGAGCGAGTACGCGTGACTGCAGCTATATGTGGAGCGGCTTCAGCAGGGCGGCGCCGCAGTCGCGGCAAACCATCGACCATGGCGAGGCTGGTGGCTCTGCTCCTGACGCTGGCTGCGTCTGCGGTGAGTCCTCTCTCTGTCACAAGTGCCTCGGTTACGGTTATGCGACCACCACGGTAGTAGTAGAATACAACAACGTTTTTAAATGTTTTCAGTATGGGTACATTTAAGTACAATGATATGTCAGATTAAAGCTGTTAGACAAGCAGGACCCTTTCGGTAAATAACTTTAACAAAGGTCGAAAATAAAACCGTTCCGTTATAACAAAGCTCAAACGGCAACCAATTCAAACTTCAAAAACTGGCTCTGAGCACTATGAGACTTAACATCTGAGGTCATCAGTCTCCTAGAACTTAGAACTACTTAAACCTAACTAACCAAAGGACATCACACACATCCATGCCCGATGGCAGGTTTCAAACCTGCGACCGTAGCTATCACGCGGTTCCAGACTGAAGCGCCTAGAACCGCTCGGCCACACAGGCCGGCTTCAGACTTCATATTGACCAATGTTACACTTATGTATACAGTGTGTCTCAAACCTTTTGGGTCATATTCAGACAGGTGATAATGGGTCCGCAACCGATTATATTGAGACAGGAAACCAATGGTTGAAAACGCGTATTTATTGTGTTACGAACAAACACAGCGTATACCGCATTACAACGTAGCTCATAGTAATTCTTCTAAGTGACAAACGCCACTCTCAGGGCATGCATGGCAATGGCGCATGAAATTCTACCGCACTCCCTCAAATATTCCTAGTGTTTGTTGTACCAGGAGGCAGGCAGCATGGACCCTGCCAAGCAGGTCTTCATCCGCTACTACAGGGGTCTCTCACCCCAGCGTCTTGACTTACCTCCCGAGGAAAAAAATCCAATGGTGTGAGATCAAGCGGCCGCTCTGGCCGTGGGACAGAACCTCCCCTTCCAACCCAGCGATGAGGGTACATGCTGTTCAGGTGTTCGCTGATATCAACATCGAAGTGAGTTGGTGCACTGTTCTGCTGAAACTCCATCCTTTCCTGGACAAGAACTATGGCAGCACATCTAACGCTAACACTAGGTAACGTGGACCATTCAAATCTGGAGGCAGCAAATAAGGTACAATCAGATGATCTTGGACAATGCTCACGCCTAAGTTGTCAGAGAATCGTTGCTGGTGGCCACCGATGTGAGTGGCGTGAAGGTTGTCCTCACTCCTGACATGGCTATTGCAGCTGTTGAAAATACCATCATGGGCGAATGAGACCACATCCGAGAACAGTACAAACTGTACGAAGTTCGGCACTAGAGCAGTGTGATGGGGCCGGCCGCGGTGGCCGTGCGGTTCTAGGCGCTTCAGTCCCGAACCGCGGGACTGCTACGGTCGCAGGTTCGAATCCTGCCTCGGGCATGGGTGTGTGTGATGTCCTTAGGTTAGTTAGGTTTCAGTAGTTCTAAGTTCTAGGGGACTGATGACCTAAGATGTTAAGTCCCATAGTGCTCAGAGCCATTTGAACCATTTTTTGAGTGTGATGGGTACCCCATTGCCAGAAGTGAACGCGGGGCTCAAAATCCGTTGGGCCCAATGCTTGCAAACGTTCTTTATCGTAGGGGCGTAATACATGTCCTACCAGTATGCTCCATACTGTATCCTTCGAAGTGTGCTTTTCAAGGGCATGTTGAAGGGTGCTTATTGCTGTGTGATTAGACACACGATACAACCCCGTCTCCTGAAAGTCTGGTATTCGGACATGTCTTTGGCGGGAACCTTGGCCTTCTCTCTGTGGCGTGAACGACCTCATCCCTCGTAAGCTGGTATCCACTGAGATAAACTTCTGCCATTTACGAAGACGCCTCTTGGGAAAGCGTTCTCAGTACATTCGTGCTGCTATATCCTGCCACACCATACATTAACTGCATATCTGCCAAATCTTGTGACGAGAAACGTTCCATATTTGACTATGCGTCATGCGCTGTACACTGTAACACACCTCACCACGGACGCATGGCAGGTTGTCTCATGCAACGAACAACTGACACCAGGGATAATGGCATGAGTGTGGGACAGGTTACTGCGCCGGAGCGATGACGATGATTTTTTTTTCAACGCTTAACTGCGCGCTTATCAGTGCCCGCACAAATTCTCAATCTTTCCTCAGTTCAATATCTCCACTTTCATGAATAATGATGATGAAATGATGACAACACAAACATCCAGTCCTGGGGCGGAGAAAATCCCCAACCCCGCCGGGCATCGAACCTGGGACCCCGTGACCCAGAGGCAGCTATGCTAGCCAGTAGACTACGAGCTGTGGACATCCGCTGCGAAGCATAAGGTCGTCACATGACACACGTGCTATGGGGTAAGCTGTTTGGTGGTAAGGGGTGTGCTGTGCCCGTTTGTACGGCAGACACCAAGGATCTCTGCGATAGTGCGGCAGAACTGCATGCGGCGTTACAATAGAACCATTGAGACAAGTGGTTGTCAGTTTGAACAGGCACCATGAGCTACGCTGTAGTTATGCGGTACAGACTGTGTATGTAGATACAATAAACATGCGTCTCTGCCCATGGGTTCCCTATGTCAATATAATCAGTTGTGGGCCCACTATCACCTGTTTCAATTTCAGTCAAAGGTTTGAGACACACTGTACATGAACTATAAATGCTTAGCTTTGCGATTAACTCTGGAAGCATGCTTGCGCGCATAAAATTCGAAGGGTGGGTCGATACTTGAGCAACACAGAATTTCATCTGGTAGTTAACATGGCTTTCATTGTAGATAATTCTTTTCACTTTGTTTAGAATTTAACATTAAATTCTATGACCCTTTAAAACCATCTCGGTGACCCATAAGGTCGTAGGAAGGCAAGAGCAAACCGCCTACTACATAGCCAAACCTTGTACATGGCAGTCGAGTTCAAATCGTATGTTCGAGTAATAACTACTTTGCTACTAACTCAGAGATAAATGGGTGTAATGTGACTGAATATCTGATCTCATGAGAGCTGATAAATAAAAATAAAACAGTTCCCTGCGTCAGTCGCTTATTTGTTCTGCCACCATTGGTTTCGATGGTTCACACAATCATTTTCAGGTGGAAAATTGTTTAGTTACATAGATAAATAATTCTCCACTTGAAGGTGACGTGAACCATCGAAACGCCTAGTTGCAGATAAATGACTGACACAGAAAACTTTTATGTGTAGGAGTAATGTAATATTTTAAGTGTTAACTGTCCATCGAATTAATTACCGGAATAACCAAGAGCACTAAACTCTGGTTTCCGAGTAGTGTTCTCGTATTGTGTTAACCCCAATTAAATTTGGTAAGAAACTACATATATTATTACACACAATAATAAATGTTGACTGTTTTTTCCATTAGGTGGCGATGCAGATGCCCGAAGGAAGAGTGGCAGCCAACAGCAGCTACGTGCGTGAGGGTAAGCGTGGCAGCTAGATTACCGATGCAGACAGCAATTTTTATACTACCTTTGTTTCCACCTAATACCAGCTTCTTTTTGGGTCATCAGTCTTCTGACTGGTTTGACGCGGGCCGCCACGAATTCCTCTCCTGTGCCAACTTCTTCATCTCAGAGTAGCTCTTGCAACCTACGTCCTCAATTATTTGCCGGATGTATTCCAGTCTCTATCTTTCTCTACAGTTGTTGCCCTCAACAGTTCACTCTAGTACCGTGGAAGTCATTCCCTCATGTCTTAACAGATGTCCTATCATCCTGTTCCTTCTTATCAATGATTTCCACATATTCCATTCCTCTCCAGTTCTGCGCAGAACCCCCTCATTCCTTACCTTATCGGTCCACTCAATTTCGAACATTCGGTTGTAGCAGCACATCTCAAATGCTTCCATTCTCTTCTGTTCCGGTGTTCCTACAGTCCACGTTTCACTACTGCACAATTCTGTATTCCAGACGTACATTCTCACAAATTTCTTCTTCAAACTAAGGTCCATGTTTGATACTAGTAAATTTCTCTTGGCCAGGAATGCCCTTTTCGCCATTGCTAGTCTGTTTTTGACGTCCACCTCGCTCCGTCCGTCATTGGTTATTTTACTGCATAGGTAGCATAATTCCTTAACTTCATCTACTTCGTGACCATCAATCCTGATGTTAAGTTTCTCGCTTTTCTCATTTCTGCTCCTTCTCATTACTTTCGTCTTTCTTCGATTTACTCTCAATCCATATTCTGTCCTGATCAGATTGTTCATTTCGTTCAGTAGATCACGTAATTCTTCTTCACTTTCACTTAGGACAGCAATGTCATCAGCGAATCCTATCATTGATATCTTTTCACCTTGAATTTTAATTCCACTCCTGAACAGTTCTTTTAATTCCGTCATTGTTTTTTCGATGCACAAATTGAACAGTAGGGGGGAAAGACTACATCCCTGTCTTACACCCTTTTTATCCGAGTACATCGTTCTTGGTCGTTCACTGTTATTATTCTCTTGCACATATTGTACGTCACCCGTCTTTCCTATAACTTACCCCTATTTTTCTCAGAATTTCGAACATATTGCACCATTTTACATTGTCGAAGGCTTTTTCCAGGTCAACAAGTCCTATGAACGTGTCGATTTTTCCTGCTTTCATTATCAACCGCACGTCAGGATTGCCTCTCTCGTGCCTTTACATTTCTTAGAGCCAAACTGATCGTCATTTAGCACATCCTCAATTTTCTTTCCCATTCTTCTGCATATTAATCTTGTCAGCAACTTGGATGAATGGGCTGTGAAGCTAATTATGCGATAATTATCGCATTTGTCAGCTCTTGCCCTCTTCGGAATTGTGTGGATGATATTTTTCCTAAAGTGAGATGGTATGTCGTCAGACTCATACAATCTACACGTCAACATGAATAGTCGTTTTGTTACCACTTCTCCAGTGATTTGAGAAATTCTGAGGGAATTTTATCTATCCCTTCTGCCTTATTTGATCTTAAGTCCTCCAAAGCTCTTTAAATTCTGATTCTAATGCGGGATCCCCTTATTTTTACTATTCGAACGGTATCTGAAGTGAGTGATCGTTCGACACGAAAATTAATCTACTTTGCTTATTTTAATTTGCTTATGTCGTATGGTGTTATATTTTGGGGTAGCTCTTCCCATTCTAAAAGGATTCGGGTAATAAGTGGTGTAAGTTCACGAACCTCTTGTCGACCCCCGTTCACGAGTCTGGGTATTTGGACATTGGCCTCTCAATATATATATATATATATATATATATATATATATATATATATATATATATATATTCCTGGAAATGGAAAAAAGAACACATTGACACCGGTGTGTCAGACCCACCATACTTGCTCCGGACACTGCGAGAGGGCTGTACAAGCAATGATCACACGCACGGCACAGCGGACACACCAGGAACCGCGGTGTTGGCCGTCGAATGGCGCTAGCTGCGCAGCATTTGTGCACCGCCGCCGTCAGTGTCAGCCAGTTTGCCGTGGCATACGGAGCTCCATCGCAGTCTTTAACACTGGTAGCATGCCGCGACAGCGTGGACGTGAACCGTATGTGCAGTTGACGGACTTTGAGCGAGGGCGTATAGTGGGCATGCGGGAGGCCGGGTGGACGTACCGCCGAATTGCTCAACACGTGGGGCGTGAGGTCTCCACAGTACATCGATGTTGTCGCCAGTGGTCGGCGGAAGGTGCACGTGCCCGTCGACCTGGGACCGGACCGCAGCGACGCACGGATGCACGCCAAGACCGTAGGATCCTATGCAGTGCCGTAGGGGACCGCACCGCCACTTCCCAGCAAATTAGGGACACTGTTGCTCCTGGGGTATCGGCGAGGACCATTCGCAACCGTCTCCATGAAGCTGGGCTACGGTCCCGCACACCGTTAGGCCGTCTTCCGCTCACGTCCCAACATCGTGCAGCCCGCCTCCAGTGGTGTCGCGACAGGCGTGAATGGAGGGACGAATGGAGACGTGTCGTCTTCAGCGATGAGAGTCGCTTCTGCCTTGGTGCCAATGATGGTCGTAGGCGTGTTTGGCGCCGTGCAGGTGAGCGCCACAATCAGGATTGCATACGACCGAGGCACACAGGGCCAACACCCGGCATCATGGTGTGGGGAGCGATCTCCTACACTGGCCGTACACCACTGGTGATCGTCGAGGGGACACTGAATAGTGCACGGTACATCCAAACCGTCATCGAACCCATCGTTCTACCATTCCTAGACCGGCAAGGGAACTTGCTGTTCCAACAGGACAATGCACGTCCGCATGTATCCCGTGCCACCCGACGTGCTCTAGAAGGTGTAAGTCAACTACCCTGGCCAGCAAGATCTCCGGATCTGTCCCCCATTGAGCATGTTTGGGACTGGATGAAGCGTCGTCTCACGCGGTCTGCACGTCCAGCACGAACGTTGGTCCAACTGAGGCGCCAGGTGGAAATGGCATGGCAAGCCGTTCCACAGGACTACATCCATCATCTCTACGATCGTCTCCATGGGAGAATAGCAGCCTGCATTGCTGCGAAAGGTGGATATACACTGTACTAGTGCCGACATTGTGCATGCTCTGTTGCCTGTGTCTATGTGCCTGTGGTTCTGTCAGTGTGATCATGTGATGTATCTGACCCCAGGAATGTGTCAATAAAGTTTCCCCTTCCTGGGACAATGAATTCACGGTGTTCTTATTTCAATTTCCAGGAGTGTATATATATTTGAAAGCGCGTGGATTACTGCTAAGATTTTTGAATTCTTGTGGTACCTTATTGAAAATAGATGCAGCAGTATACTGCACACCTTCCTGCATAAGAGTTAAGGAAGTCCGATCCAAATGCAGGTTTGATTTCTGCCGAGTATTAACTGAGTGAAAGCTGCTTATTCTTGGGAATAATCTAATATTGTTGACAATATTAGACAATATTAGATTATTCCCAAGAATAAGCAGCTTTCACTCAGTTAATACTTGGCAGAAATCAAACCTGCATTTGGATCGGACTTCCTTAACTCTTATGCAGGAAGGTGTGCAGTATACTGCTGCATCCATTTTCAATAAGCTACCACAAGAATTCAAAAATCTTAGCAGTAATCCACGCGCTTTCAAATCGAAACTGAAGAGTTTCCTCATGGGTCACTCTTTCTATTCTGTCGTGAAGTTTCTTGAAAAATTAAGCTGATTCTTGTTGTATTGTTGACTGCGTTTACTGAAACTTGTGGACGGACTTTTTTCGGGTTCATAAACATTTATTTTTATTTGTTATTACTTTTATGTTGTAATTTCATGTACTGAGACGTTCCATGACCTTGGAGATTTGCTCCTCAATTTTGTCCTACGGAACTAGACGTGTAAAAAAAATAAAAATAATAAATTTCTTCTAATTCGACTCTGTTTCCTCTGTCACTTCATACAAATCTTCCCCCTCATAGAGGCTTTAAATGTATTCTTTCCATCTATCTGCTCGCTCCTCTGCATTTAGCAGTGGAAGTCCCGTTGCACCTCTTAATGTTATCTCCCTTGCTTTTAATGTCACCGAAGATTGTTTTGATTTTCCTGTGTGCTGAGTCCGTCCTTCCAACAATCATTTCTTTTTCGATTTCTTCACATTCTTCATGCAACCATTTCGTGTTAGCTTCTCTGCACTTCCTATTTATTTAATTCCTCAGCGACTTGTATTTCTGTATTCCTGAGCTTCCCGGAACATTTTTGTACATCCATCTTTCATAGATAACCTGAAGTATTTCTTCTCTTACCCTTGGTTTCTTCGCAGTTACCTTCTTTGTACCTATGTTTTTCTTTCCGACTTCTGTGATGGCCCTTTTTAGACATGTCTATTCCTCTTCAACTGTACTGCCTACTGAGCTATTGCTTATTGCTGTATTTATAGCCTTAGAGATCTTCAAGCATATCTCGTTATTCCTTAGTACTTCTGTATCCCACTTCCTTGCGTACTGATTCTTCCTGTTTAATGTCTTAAACTTCAGCCTACTCTTCACCACTACTGTATTGTGATCTGAGTCTATATCTGCTACTGCGTGCGCCTTACAATCCAGTATCTGATTTCGGAATCTCTGTCTGACCATGATGAAATCTAACTGAAATCTTCCTGTATCACCCGGCCTTTTACAAATATCGTTCCTCCTCTTGTGATTCTTGAACAGAGTATTCGCTATTACTTGCTGAAACTTGTTGCAGAAATCAATTAGTCTTTCTCCTCTCTCAGTCCTTGTCCCAAGCCCGTATTCTCCTGTAACCCTTTCTTCCACTCTTTCAACGACAAGTGCATTCCAGCCTCCCATGACTATGAGTTTTGGTCTCTCCTTATGTACTGTATTACCCTTTCAATATCCTGATATACATTCTCTATCTCTTCATCTTCAGCTTGCGACGTCGGCATATATACCTGAACTGTAGTTGTCGATGCTCGTTTGCTATCGATTCTCATAAGAACAACCCTATCACTGAACTATTCACAGTAACACACACAGTATTCATAACGAATCCTACTCCCGTTATACCATTTTCTGCTCCTGTCGATATTAGCCTGACCAGAAATCCTTGTCTTCTCTCCATTTCACTTCACTGACTAGATCGAGCCTTTGAATTTCACTTACAGATTTTCTAGTTCCCCTATCACGTTCAAGCTTCTGACATTCCAATCCCCGATTCGTAGAACGTTATCGTTTCGTTGATTATTCAATCTTTTTCTCATGGGCACCTCCTCCTTGGCAGTCTCCTCCCGGAGATCCGAATGAGTGACTATTCCGGAATCTTTTGCCAATGGAGAGATCGTCATGACACTTTTCAATTACAGGCCACATGTCCTATGGATACACGTTACATGTCTTTAATGCAGTGGTTTCCATTGCCTGCTGCATCCTAACGCCGTTAATCTCTGCTGATTCTTCCGTCTTTAGGAACAGTTTCTCACCCCTAGAGGACAAGAGAGTGCCCTGAACTTAAGTTCGCTCCTCTGCCCTCTTTGACAAGGCCGTTGGCAGAACGAGGGTGACTTCTTATGCCGGAAGTCTTCGGCCGCCAATGCTGATTATTAATCAAAATTTAAGCAATGGCTGGATTCTAACCCGGGACCGAGGACCTTTTGATTACCAATCAATGACGCTACGAGGGGTGCTTTCCAAGTAAGTAAAGGAGTAGTTTAACTAACATGCAACCTAAAGAGACTATAATTCCATCTTCCGCGCTCAACGCTTAATTTCGTGCAAGAATATGACTTATTTCTCGACGCGTGAGAAACCAATACGAAGTGTTTTCAAAAAGTGACAGGTGTCATCGCACTCTGAAACGATTGCGCAACAAAAGTAGCACGTTGTCAGAAGAGAATAAATGTTCTGGATTTCCTGCAGACACAGTTCTGCTGCGGTATGCATAATAGGTGTAGCACAGTGTGGGAGTAAAATGCAGCGGCAAGTGGAAACTTGTTCCAAGTTGAATATACGGGGTACGGTACAGTTAAGAGCAAAACGTCTAAATTGCATACTGATTCACAGTAAAATTATTGTGGCTGTATATGGACCAGCCCAGTCATAGGCCCGGCGAAGGGGCGGTGTTGGGGGCCGGGGGATGGCGAGGTGACAGGAAGGGTATACGGCCACCACTTACACCAACCATGCCAAATTCGTTCATAATTTTGCCGACCCTGAGCCGCTGCGGTACAAAGGCATAAGTAAAGGAAGAAAGTTGGTTGGCTAGAACAGTCATGTGAACAGGCGTATTTATTTGTGTGAGACTTCATGATGAAAGGACATAGTCTGTGAACTGAAAGGGCTTCTTGCGAACGCTTCATACACACATGAGCATGGAGAACATTTCTTGACCTGTCAATGACAGTTTGTAAGTTCGACTTGAAAATACGCTGATTTATCGAAGTAGCTTTCTTTTATATCAATTTATTTGTCACTGCACACAAAAAGTTTTCCAGCCACTAGTTCTTCCGACGTGACGATAGGAGAAAGTCAGTGACAAAAAAATTTGTTGGATACGGTGGATGTTTCAACTGTTACTGTTGCAAATCCTTCATTTTTAACATCTATATCTGCATCTGCGTACATACCTCGCAAGCCACCGTGTAATGCATGGCGGAGGGTACCTTGTACCACTACTAGCCATTTCCTTTCGTGTTCCTCTCGCAAGAGGTTCTAGGCACTACAGTCTGGAACCGGGCGACCGCTACGGTCGCAGGTTCGAATCCTGCCTCGGGCATGGATGTGTGTGATGTCCTTAGGTTAGTTAGGTTTAAGTAGTTCTAAGTTCTAGGGGACTAATGACCTCAGAAGTTAAGTCACATAGTGCTCAGAGCCATTTGAAACATTTCTTTCCTCTCGCAAACAGAACGAGGGAACAACGACAGTCACCGTACGGGCCGAAATTTTTCATCTTACCTATGTGGCCCTTAGCGAAACGTACGTTAACGGCAGTGGACTAGTTTTTCAGTCAGCCTTATATGCCCACTTTAAATTTCCTCAACAGCGCCTCGCAAAAAGAACGTCGTCTTCCCTCCACGGATATTCCCATTTGAGTTCACAAAGCATCTCCGTAACACTTGCTTGCTGATCGAAGCTACTAGAACGAATCTAGCAGCACTCCTCTGAATTGCTTCTATGTCTTCCTTTATTCTGACGTGGTTGGAATCGCAAACATTCGAGCAATACTCAAAAAAATGGGTCGCATTAAAAGCTGCCTCCTCTGTAGGTGGGCTACACTTTCACAAAATTCTCCCAATGAAACGGAGCCGAACATTCGTCTCCCCTACTACCGACCTGACATGCTCGTTCCATTTCATATCGCTTTGCGACATTACGCCTAGATGATGTTGATATTTCGCAGTCACGGTGTCGTCTCCTGTAGCTTTTTCATCCAGTTAGTCCGAAAGACCTCCGTAGTATTCATATTTAATCAATCCCTTTTGTTTCACTCATAAAGACGGAGATGATATTTCCTCCAAACGAAACAGATTTCGCGTTTCGTCTTGCAGGGACACTGATCTTCTACCATTGATTTGATTTCTGTTTTGTTTTTGGCGATAAGTGCTGGATATACATCCACGCTCGAATTGCATTAAGATAGCGAACAAATCAATTAATCTTTAACAGAAATTAGTTTTATTGTGGTTTTCGTCAGCATTAAAAAAAGCGAGGTAGTCGTACCGTACAAAGCTTTCTGATCGACATCTACATCTACATCTACATACATACTCTGCAATCCACCATAGGGTGCGTGGCGGAGGGTACCTCGTACCACAACTAGCATCTTCTCTCCCTGTTCCACCCCCAAACAGAAGGAGGGAAAAATGACTGCCTATATGCCTCTGTACGAGCCCTAATCTCTCTTATCTTATCTTTGTGGTCTTTCCGCGAAATGTAAGTTGGCGGCAGTAAAATTGTACTGCAGTCAGCCTCAAATGCTGGGTATCTAAATTTCTGGTATTTTTCTTTCCTTGTAATACACCGACTTTAATGTCTAGATATGCACATTACCCCACTGTTTCATTCACTCTTCATTGGCCAATGCTCAAGGCAGTGCTGAGAACTTTCTTTTTGTTTTCCATCTAACCCTGCAACTTACAACGTTGTAAACGTCAGTTATTTCAGGTGAGTTTCCATTGACACTAGGCTATCAAAAAATTTACAGCAGAGCATCGCCCTATCAAGGTTCTTTTCTATTCTTTTCCTGCTTCTGTTAATAATTGCTGTCATTCATTAGTTTGAACATAAGAGAACCCTAAGGTTCTTAATAGTTTTCGCACAGGAAACACACTTACGATTTCCATAATTCAAAACTGTCATATATACAGATTGAAAGTATACGTTTCAGTAGGAGTTTCTGACTTAAGATGGACGTGGGGAACTGCAATCTGATGAATACGCAATGTACTACTGAGGAGGACGAATAAAATGAAGGAACGGAGTAGGAATGATTATGACAAAGAAATGGCTAATTGCGTGGAAAATGTAGACTATAGATGTGACAGGGTTATTGGTGTAAGGCGGGAAGAATCACTGAAAGATATATTTATTAAGCGGTCTGACGTTTTCCCGCTGTATTTCTAATTTATAGAATTCTCAGGTGTGCGGCCGGGTCATGTCACAATTCCTACACGATATTTCGGTAAACAGACACGTTACTATTTTCAGGTTCATCAGCGACCACCTGAAGATGGCAACCTGTCTGTTTGCTAAAGTATCGTGGAGGAATTACGACGTGACCCGGCCGGACACCCGATAATTCTGTAAATTACATGTACTTATTTTCCAAGTGTATATGCCAACCACAGAACATGATGACCAGCTCGCAGTGAAAACATATAACATAATAGAGAAAATGATGGGTGATGCTCAAGGATTCTGAAAAATAGTAATGGGCTATTGGAATGCAAGTGGAGCAGAAGTGATGGAGAGAACCGTAGTCAGTCATTGTCTTTGAATGAAGTATGATGGAGATGAACGGCTTCTTGATTTCCGCAGGGAATGACAGCTGGTAGTGAAAACGTACATGGTTATAATCACAGGAGGAAGATCTACGTTTAGAAATCACCATGGGACAAATATAGAGACCGAATTGATATCATACTGGCCGAAGAAAGCCACATAAATGGAATCAAGAAGTGCGCACATTACCGGGGACTGATATTAATTGACTTATGGCAGAAATAGAAATAAAAATGAAAGAACTGAAGAAGTCTGAAGAATATGCTGAAAGAAGGAATAATAGAAGAAAGGCAGATGTGTATAGGTCATGTAAAAGGGAAAAGGTCAAAACAGTCAAGGGTTATACGGAAATAATTTCGAAGATGGAAGAAGGAGAAAGTTAAAAAAAAAAAGAAAAACAAGAGCAATGAAGATGCAAGGAAGGCGTACCGAAGGATAAATAACGAATTATTTAGGGAAACAGAGCAGGCTAGGAAAAACTGGCTAAGAGAGGAGCGTGACGAAACTGGAGAGGAGGCGAAGATGTGATTTACCGTACAAATTGGGTCAAATCAGACCAGGAAGTACCACTGTGAAAATTCTCAGTAAAGACGAAAATGTAATGCACAAAGATCGCGGGAACATCTCACAGAGATCTCTAACCACCAACTCTAGAACTTGAACCATTGCACAGTGTGAGTCATGAGAAAGGACAATCAATTAGAAAGGTAAATTTTGTAAATATATCTGTTGTTAGAAGGGCCATGTCATCTGCAAACCTCAAGCCATATTCTTCTTCCTCCAATTTTTATCCCCTTCTCATTTATTTGTCAGTGTTTAACACACAGTTCTTAGTAACTGAGGGGAAGACATCTAGTGAAACTGAAGATGAATGGCAACTGACACCGAATAATAAAAAGTGTGACGTCCTCCAGCTGAATATAAAAATTCCTTTTAGTTTCAGTTGTACGATAAATTATGTAAATCGGTGGCTGTCCATTCAGTTAAATGTCTTACATCTCACAGAAAATGTTGTAGGGAATGCGAACAAATGACTACGATTTACTGGCAGAACACTTAGAAGGTCTGTTGATGAGACTGCCTATACCACGATGCTCCGTTTTCTTCTAGAGTTTCGTTACGCGATAGTGTATCCTCACGAGAAAGGATTGATGTAGGATATCGGAAATGTCAAAAAGGGCAGCTCGTTTTGTATTGTTACGAAGCTGTGGAGAGCATGTCACGGATACGATAAGCGAGTTGGGTTGCCAATCATTAAAACAAAGCCGTTTCTCGTTGCAGCGAGATATTTTCACAAAATTTCGATCACAGACTTTCTCCTCTGAATGCCAAAATATTTTTTTGACTTCCACCTACATAGGGAGAAAAGACCATAGTGAAAAAAGAAGAGAAGTCAGAAGTCGGACGGAAACTTTTAGATGATGTTCATTTGTCCATCGTGATATTCGAGAGTGTACTGGTCGAGAAATTGTCTGGATATAGTTCTATGCACCCTCTACCAAACAATGAAGGGTGAATTGCAAAGTGACGATGTACATGTAGACCTGAGCTAGTGCTGCGTGAGTCAACTTAACGATGCCGGCACTACAGCAAAGTCCAATCTCACTCTCTTCACATGAAATGTATTCACAGTTACAAATTCGAACAACCATCAGCTGTACAAGGGAATGATGGCAATGAAAATCTGTGCCAGACCGGCACTCGAACCCGCATAACACCAGGAGTAGCCTTTTATCAAATGTGTCTGAAATCTAATGCGACTTAACTGCTAAGGTCTTCAGTCCCTAAGCTTACACACTACTTAACATAAATTATCCTAAGGACAAACTCACACACCCATGCCCGAGGGAGGACTCGAACCTCTCCCGGGACCAGCCGCACAGTCCATGACTGCAGCGCCTTAGACCGCTCGGCTAATCCAGCGCGGCAAGGGGGTAGCCTTTGCCGCTTTGGCTATCCGTGCACGATTCACAGCCAGATCCAACCGTTCATATGTTGTCGTATCACTACCTGTATTCGTACACACGTTATGTAATTCTCGTACAGGGGAGGACATTTTAATGGAAGAAGTGAGTTTTCTCATGTTGAGAAATGGTAAGGAGTGACCTGTTTAACTTCGAAGAAAGCTTCGTAAAGCGAAGATCGCATAAATATTTCTTTATATTCAACAACCGGTTTCGACAGACTTCGCTGTCATTTACAGGTATGTAACACAGTGCACATCGATGGAATGTGTCTCACGTTATGAGTTACGACGTAATATTTGACAAAGATTTTTGTTGTATTACAAGAAAGAGAAAAGGGAACTGGACATGTACATACCTTCAAAATCTTTGTCACAAAACGTGTTTATTGTAAGTTGGAACTTCACGCTAAGTTTCATGTTAGTGGATAAAATGTATTAAGTTATACAAAGGTCTCTCAGCAATAAAACATTTACAATCAGAAAGCGCTTGTGTACATGTATACGTACCACTCAAAGATGATTACTTCATCATAAAGATCACAACATGCAATAAAATGCATGGTAATGGGACATGTGAGCTAACGTATGCTGATGTGCGACAGTGAATGTTACTATATGCTGTGATTTTTATGATGTAACAATTATCTGTGAACGCTACATATAAGACAGGTCCATGTACACAAGCTGCTTTTTGACTGTAACTGTTTTGTTAGTGACAAACCTTTGTGTAAGTTACTACATTTTATACACTAACATGAAACTTAGCGTGAAGTTCCAACTCGCAATGGACACGTTTTGTGACAAAGATTTTGAAGGTATGTACATGTCCAGTTCCTTTTGTTTCTTCTAATACAACAAAAATCTTTATCAAATATTACGTCGTAACTCATGATATTATCCACTAACGTGACAATTTCACGTGAGGTTCCAACTCACAACGAATACGTTTTGTAACAAAGATTTTGAAGTTATGTAAATGTACAGATTCCTTTTCCGTTTTTCGTAATGTCAAACCTACGACTTTTTTTTCAAATGTTACGACTCACCTCATGATATAAGATACATTCCACCGATGTACACTATATCACACACCTGAAAATGACAGCAAAGTATGTCGAAACCAGTTGTCGAAAATAAAGAAATATTTATGCGGTCTTCGCTTTAGAAAGTGCTTTGAATTGAAAGTCGCTGCCTGGGATCGGCGGATAGAATCAATATTGTAGTGCATGTTCTATTAAGAACAACGATGCAATGGTCCTTCCAAAGGGCCAGGCACAGCGGCGACTACTGCCGCTGTGAAATACATGAAATGTATTCGCAGTTGCTAATACGAACAAAAGCGGGAAACCCGGGCTCTAGTTCCGCTCCGGCACAAATTTTCGGTGTCGTCGCCCTTATACAGCTGATGGCTGTTCGTATTCGCAACTACGAATACATTTCATGTATTTCACAGCGGCTGTAGTCGCCGCAGTGCCCGTTTCTTCGAACACGCATGCGTGTCCGAAGGAACATTACATTGTAACTCGAAATAACACAAATGCTGCGATGTCGTACTCACCTTCTTTGTTTGAAATACACTGGAAGAGAATGTTTACAAGTTGTGACCACGTTGCAGGCGTGCGGCCGGTGATCGGCGCCGCTCCGTACCGCGGCCAGTTCCCGCACACGGTGGGCATCGTGGCCGACGGAACCACCACGTGCAGCGGCGCCCTGCTCTCCAGCAGATGGGTGCTCACCGCCGCCGTCTGCTGCTACGGGTGAGGCTCTGAGCCGCAGCCCGCACACGCGGCCGTCGTTCAGCTTCCACAACTAGAGCCAGTACATGCCGGTCGACTGGGAAAGACTTCTTAACATTGCTGCTGTTATTGCACTTGCTACAGTAGTCATCAGACCGAAGACTGCTTTTATGTAGACTTGCATGACAGTTTTTCTTCAGCAGGTCTCTTCATCTCTGCGTAACTACAGTAACTTTGGCTGCCTGACAAAAAAATGAAGCACGCTAAGGGTAGGAGGTTGAGAGGGCATGCGATGTTATTTCAGTGATTACAAAATCGAGTCAAACTTGGGAGAACTTTGGAGCATGAAACCACTCATCGGGATGATGTAGCACCCCCTCTTGTCTAGATGCTTGCACTGATTCGGTTGCGATGGCTGTCATAACCACGGTTGTACCCTCTCCCGAGGCATGCTGTAACTGTAATTGTTGTACCTGGTCCTCGATGTCCTGGACACTGGCGCTGGGACCGAATTGACGTTGGAGCTGTTCCCACACGTGTACAATCGGGATCGGGATCGAGGATCTTGCTGGCCTTGGGAGTACTTCTCCACCACGGAGGCAGTTTACAGATAAACGTTTCATGTGTAGACGAGTATTATTCTTTTGAAAAATGGAGCAGCGGTATTCTTGAGTGCGGGGTACATATGACGACACAGGATGTCCGTGGAATGTTATTGTGTCGTCTGAGTTCCCTCAAGCACTATCAACCACGACCTCAAGTCATACCCGATGACTCTTCACCCCAGGCACTCTGCCACAGGCAGCACCGCTGAGCCTCTCCAACACACTGGAAGAATGGGACCTCTCCCCAGAACGCCGCCATACTCGGTAAAGATGGTCATCTGGGGTAGCGTAGAACCCCAGTTCGCCACTGAACACAATGCGACGTCATTTATCAGCAGTCCGTGCATCCCAGTCAAGGCACCACTCCAGACACAGCCGTTTGTGTTGTGGTGTTAACGGAAGCCTACGCACGGTACAGTAATTCCTTAGTACGGCTGCTACTATTTTCCGATCAATGCTGCAGTATGACACAGCATGTTCTTGGACGTCACGCGCAGATGTGAAGGTATTACAGTGTGTTTTGCGCAAAATATGGCGACCCTCTCTTGTCGTGATTAAACGTGATCGACCAGACCATGGCAAAGAGTGTACTGGTCCTCATATTCCCATGCAGTCCTACATCGGGCGACTGGTCACGCGCCAATGCTCCAGAAATCTGGGTATTATCGATTTGTCAGCCAGCCAAACGGAGGCCGACAACGACGCCCCTTTCAAACTCCATTAGGCGCGGATAACGCTGTCTCACATTTGTGGCCTACGTATCAAGTAGGACCGTCACTTTAGCAAAGGTTGCTTATTGCTGTGGGACATGATATGCTGAGAACAGTAGCCAGTAGAGAGCGTGGAAGAGGAATCACGCGTTGACTGCTGGCCTCCACCAGAAAGCGTCGGCTCTAAGCCAAAAGCTCCTCTGGCACTAGTTTCCAGTTAGCGATGGCTTGATTCCGTTTCTAGATGTATTCTCTGACTTTGTTCCGACATACCAGGTGTAGAAGTATGAAACCAGAATTTCCCTATAGGTGGTGCTAGCCGTCAGTGTACGGCCCGCGAGACCGCTTCTGCAGCTCCATCTGCTTCCTTTGACGGCTGACAATGAATATCAACACACAGAAACCCAAGTTGCATACATCGGTATCTGTTTCAAACCCGTAAACACGTCGACTTTTGTGCCTATGAACTACGATTTGCGGACAGTATTGGTTTTCTGTTATCATTTGAAGCAAACTGCTGCAGAATCGCATCGAATGCTTGTCGAAGCTTTCGGCGAACGTGCTCTTGGGAAAACACAGTGTTTCCAGTGGTTAAAAAATTTCAGAAGTGGTGATTTTGACGTGAGAAACAACGAGCACGGGAAACCACCGAAAACGTTCGAAGACAACGAATTGCAGGACTATTGGATGAAGATGACACTCAAACTGAACAGGAACTCGCGTATCAATTGAATGTGACCCAAAAAGCCGTTTCTCTTCGGTTGAAAGGTGCAGAAAGTGGGAAAATGGGTTCCGCATGAACTGCATGGAAGACAGCAAGCAAACTGAAAGGCCACTTGTGAAATGCTGCTCGCCAGATACAAAAGGAAGTCGTTTCTCCATCAAATAGTGACAGGTGACGAAAAATGAATATATTTTGAGAATCCTAAGCGTCGTAAATCATGGATGAATCCAGGCAAACCATCGACATCCACTGCAAGACCAAATCGTTTCGGAAAGAAGACAATGCTCTGTGTTTGGTGGGTTCAAAAGGGTGTCATTTATTATGAGCTGCTAAAACCTGGCGAAACCCTTAACACTGATCGCTGCCAAAAGCAAATGATCGATTTAAATCGAGTATTACGTAGAAAACGGTATATGGAAAAAGGCAACACAAAGTCATGTTGCTCCATGATAACGCCCCATTATATACAGCAAAACGGGCCAGGGAAACGATTGAAGCGTTCAGTTGGGAAATACTAGGGCATGCGGCTTATTCTCCAGGCTTGGCTCCGTCCGATTATTATCAGTTCAATTGAACACTCTTGCTGAACAACGCTTCATTTCGTATGAAAATGTACGAAAATGGCTCGCTAACTGGTTCGCTTCAAAAGAAGAATTTTTTCGGGGGGGGGGGGGAGTTGGAGGGGGGGGGGCTGGCGTGGCGTTCATAGCCTGCCGGAGAGGTGGGAGAAATGCATAAATATCAATGGAAATTATTTTGAATAAAATATCGTTTATCAGTTTCAAAAACAACAGACGTATAATTATTGCAACCAAATTGCTGTTTCATATTCTATACGTGGTACATTTTAACGTCATTTCATGGGCTGCTAATATTGGCTAACGGTATTACAGACCGGCCTGTGCACGCCATATGGATACCGTGCCTTTAATGTAGGAGGAGGAGGAGGTTAATGTGTAGTGTCCCGTTGACAACGAGGTCATTAGAGGCGGAGCACAGGCTCGTATTAGGGAGGGACGGAGAAGGAAATCAGCAGTGCGTTTTCAAAGCAACCATCCCGGCATTTGCCTTGAGCGGTTTAGGGAAATCACGGAAAGCCTAAATCTGGATGGTCGGACGTGGCTTTGAACCATAGTCCTCCCGAATGCGAGTCCAGTGTGCTAACCACCGCGGTACCTCACTCGGTGCCTTGAATGTATCTGATTTTGTTACTCATTGACCAACCCCCATTTATCATTTCCTTCAGGTGCCCACACTCTCGTCAACTTGGTCAGATTTTTACTGCTTATCTACCAACTGTCTTTGCATGCCACTTTCATTGTGTTGGAATTTTAGTGGCCAGCAGCGTAGCTCTCTATTTCGGAGCCATCTGGGAAATAACTAAATACTGACACTGTAGGTGACGATCGTTTCCGTCAACTGTCTTGATTATAAGAAATTGTACGTGGATCCCATAATGCACATCAATTTATGACAGACGGCACTGTGTGATGGAGTCCAGCCCATCATTACAGCCGTGAAAAGGGCTACTACACGCTACTTGGAAACTATTTATAGGTCATCAGTGTACGATGCCGCAAATCGATTGTGCATTTTGTACTTTGCTGATTGATGATCAGATCAGTAGAAAATAGTTTATTAGCATTATCGAAAAAAAGGATTTATTAGAATTATATTAATACCTTCAGCTGCAAACAGGCGTTCTTATACACCATTGGGGACATGTTGAGTATGTGTGCCCCGACCAGGCCTCGAACCCGGGATCTCCTACTTACATGGCAGACGCTCTATCCATCTGAGCCACCGAGGGCACAGACTACAGGAATTACAGGCATATCTCGTGCCCGCCGCCCGCGAGACCCACATTCTCACCTTGTATGTCCACACACTAACCTTCGTAGTGCCCCACCGCAACACAATCATTACTCCCGTAAGAGTTTGGGGAATATGTGTGCATCCGCACAGAAGATGAAGGTCATGGCCGGTATTGTTAGAACTATATACTTATATGGATACGGTGTCTGTTCTTTCGGACATGCTGTATTAAAGCTGTTTCAAGCATCCTACAGACGAAGTACATTGAATGATATTTTTCTCTTCAGATACTACCTCCACCCCAGCCCACATTCTTTAAAAGTAAAACGCCTGCTTGATTTACAAATGAGTTAAAGTCTTAAATATTTGACAATAAGCTTTTTAAACCTTAATGGTTGAAGATGAAAAAACCTAATTATCTTAATTTTATTAGTTTCAGATAATTTACTGGATGAGTGTAGTCTCGATAGTTTGCGTTCCGTTTTAACAAAAGCTAGTTTCTCATACATATCAGTGTTTATGAAGTCATATTCGTGAATTGTCTATCGTACAATGGAACAATTTTGGTGCTACATTCAGTGCTGTATGTGGATACTATCTGCAAAATGTGTTGCGAACAGAATCAGTATTAAACAAGTAATAAACTAAAACGTCGTGTCTGATGCTGAAATTTTACTGTATGAATAGCGAAAATGTAATAAGCGATAATTTCTTTCTTTCATTATTTTTTGTGGTGTCAGCGAGAAATGTTTCAAATTTGTTTGAAATTATGCGTTAAGTTTGGTGAAATGCTATGTGCTCCCATTCTCAAATATTGAATGATTATATTCTGGGTAACCTACGCGCTGTGAGTCTCAAGACATATACAAAGTTACTAACTTTAAAGCTTAGTGTGTTAAACTTTTTACGTAAGATTACACATTTCAATGAGCAGGTTACGAGAAAATTTGAAGATCTTAAATTTGGTCAGTAATTATATGAAGTACTGAAAACCTAATTTTGTTGTCACTGGAAGCTGTTGGATAGGCAACATCACAGCTGGGACTGGACGACCGTTTTAACCGTTTAGTAATATAGATTGTTCGGATACTAATGCTTTTTGTTGCGGAAGATCCGTCTGTCCCTTTTCAAATAGGCATTGTGGGTCATTATAGATGTCTTGTTTTTTTTTTCACCTAAATCCACCTAAATCCCAGCGACCTGGCAAGGGAACAAAGAGAATCCAAACTGCGAATGTTTTGGAGGCTATTACCAGTTACGATATTTGCTTAATATGCAAAGGAGGTTTCCGAAAACTTTGGTTAGAATCAAGGAATTGGAACTATTGTAACACATAGTACCAAGGGGGACCTTCCAAGTGCACCACATGATAGCGGGAAAGTAATATACATCTCTCATCCAACGAATTTCCCAGAGTTATAAGATGACCTGAATTTATGGTTCCATGACTGCAGCTGTAAAGGGACTACAATGTCCAACATACTAACTGTATCTTTGCTACAGTTCTCTACGTATCTTTACGTGAGGTGCGTGTTGCAGGTACACATATTGGGATGTGTGGATCGGAGTGCAAGACATGGACACGCTGGAAGATGAGCGAGTCACCATCACTAGCAATATATGCACCATCCACCCAGGCTTCGACGCCAGTACCGTCAACAGCTGGCCAAAATACAACATGGCCATCGTGGATCTCGACTGCTACGTCACAGGCGCCTCCAGTAAGTCCCACAGCATACTTGACGATGCTTCCTGATGCTCATGTCTAACATATTCAGCTACTGTCGTTACCCAGTGGTTGGTAGTGCAGTTCTCCAGTAACCTCGTTTAGCAGCTGTCCTCATTTCAGCGTAAGTGCTGCCTTCTGCATCACTAGCTGTTTGCATTTTACTGTAAAGAGCTGACAACTAACATAACGTTCTTTCGTAATTACCAAGACATTATACACAAGAGACTGTTGAATAATTGTTTTCCAGTAGACCGTTTACTTCCTATAAAGTGGTCGCAACCGTTATGTTGCCTTAAGAAGTAGAAGGCTCCGTGTTAAACGCGTGACCAGACGAGAAATTCCATCAAAATTACGGCATGACAGTTTAATAGCGTGAGGGCTTGCTGAATTTTACTTTTTACCATATTGACATAGTGATCTTTTTGTTGTTAATTTGACTTTGTTAAAGCCGGCAAATAGTTGCTCCCTTAGCAGTATCTATCTCCACTCCATTTTCGAAACGTAGAGCATGCCAGGAAGAAGGCATTTTTTATTTGCGTTTGTTTGAGTAGCCGTTGTTATGAAGATAAAATAGTATGTCTAACGCTTCAAAACGTTGGATAGTAGCTCATGAGGAAATCGCCTCCATGAAGAATGAACAAAATCTTCGTTGCTGGATAGTGAAATATACTCATCAGCAAAATAAACAAACTTGGATGGTGTACAGTATATAATCCCATCATTAGCTGTTCTTCAGAAATTTCAAACGTCTCATATACAAGGCGCTTCAAAATTAATAGTGGAAGCTGGTACATCCGCAAAAGTATGATAATAATATGAAAAAAAAGAAGTTCGCTAAGCATGGGTCTGCAAACGAGCCGTTTGCGAGGAAATTGCGTATGTATGTTAGAATGGCCACTGATTTCAGTGTGGTGTACACTGAAGTGACAAAAGTCATGGAATACCTCTCAATATGGCGTAGGGCATTCTTTTTCCCTGTGTAATGCAGCAGCTCGACGTGGTATGGTTTCAGCAAGTCGTTGTAAGTCCCCTGCAAGAAGTCGCCTCTACAGCTGTCAATAATCGCGAAAGTGTTGCCGGTGTAGTATTTTGTGCACGAACTGACCTCTCGATTATATCCCACAAATGCTCGGTGGGATTAATGTCGGGCAATCTGCTTGGCCAAGCCACTCGCTCGAACGGTTCCGAATATTCTTGAAACCAATCGTGAACAATTGTGGTCCGGTGACGTGGCGCATTGTCATGGGGACATGAAGTACATGAATCACTACAGTGGTCTCCAAGTAGCCGAAAATAACCATTTCCAGTCTATGATTGGTTCAGTTGGACCAGAGGACCCAGTCCATTTCATGGAATCACTGCCAACACCATTATGGAGCCACCACCAGCTTGCAAAGTGCCTTGTTGACAACTTGTGTCCAAGGCTTCGTTGGGATTGCGCCACACTCGAACCCTACCACCAGCTACTACCAACTAAAATCGGGACTCATGTGAACAGTCCACTGTTTTCCAATAGTCTAGGGTCCAACCGATATGGTCACGAGCCCAGGAGAGCCGCTGCAGGTATTGCCGTGCCGTTAGCAAAGGCAGTCGCGTCGGCCGTCTGCTGGCATAGCCCATTAACGCCAAGTTTCGCCGCACTGTCCTAACTGATACGTACCACATTGACTTCTGCGGTTATTTCAAGCAGTGTTGCTTGTCTGTTAGCACCGACAACTCTACACAAACGTTGCAGCTCTCAGTCGTTAAGTGAAGCCCGTCGGACATTGCGTTGCCCGTGGTGAGAGGTAATGCCTGAAATTTGGTATTCTCGGCATACTGGGCATTTCGGAATATTGAATTCCCTAACGATTTCTGAAACGGAATGTCCCATGCTCCTAGCACCGTGATCAAAGTCTGTTAATTCCCATCAAGGGGCCATGCTCATGTCAGTAACTTCTTACACATAAATCATCTGAGTACAAATGACAGCTCCGGCAATGCACTGACCTTTTATGCTTTGTGCACGCGATAGTACCGCCATATAGCTATCTTATGAGTTTTGTTCAAATGTTCAAATGGCTCTAAGCACCATCTGAAGTCGTCAGTCCCCTAGACTAAGAACTACTTAAACCTAACTAACCTAAGGACTTCACACACACATCCATGCCCGAGGCAGGATTCGAACCTGCGACCGTAGCAGCAGCGCAGTTCCAGACTGAAGCGCCTAGAGCCGCTCGGCCACAGCGGCCAGCTATGAGTTTTGTCACATTAGTTTATTGTCCTCCTTAGGAAAACTATATTCTAAATGTAAACGTTTAGATTATATTCTCATCTAACTGGGCTCATATTTCGTCCATGCATCATGTGCATCGTTGGGGAATACTCTAAAGGTTCCGCGACCGAACGCCGCGCCATACCCTAACAATGGCACCGTTGGCTGAGGCTGGATGGACATGTCCTCAGCACATTCCTCTCCCTGACGTTGTCGGGTTTCTTGATCTTGGAACCGGTACTAGTCGGTCGAGTGGCTTTCTAGTGCATCTATAAATGGATACATTAACATTTTTCTGTTTATATCGTCGCTAGAATGTTTCTACATTCGTCTCTGTGCCGCGTGTACAGAGATTTAAAGAAAGGTATTCCATATTCTGAGGGGCGGTAGTGTGGACCAAAATAAGACAAAACTGTCGAGTAAACATTGGGTCTAAACTGCGTATCTTATCTTAAGAGCTATGAGACCTTGTTCATCGTCGCTATTGTGAAACACATCTCTCAAGCTCTTTGTTACGACGAACGACTTATAGATTCCTCTGTTATTGTACATTGATAGAGTAAGTATTAATCATGTGTTAGTGCTGTTACTGTAAACCGCATAAGCAATTCTCCGTAAATGTAGCACATAAATTACTATGTTGTGTTTTGACAAATATGTGAAATACTTTTACTACATAGTATTATATCTACACTTACCAGCATAATGAGTAACCTGTTATTCCACACGAGAGCTCACAGACATGACGTGTTATTGCAAGGAGTGTTTGAAAATCTTGGAAGTAGTGTACGTAGAAATTCAGCATTTCTCAGGGTTAGTCGTCCTCTAGTCTTGGCGATACTGCATGAACCGTTGCTGTACTCACATCATGTACAGTGTGTCTAAGCCCTTCGGCCACAAGGTTAGCCTACATTAATGTAGTTCTGTCACTGGATGTTGCAAAGATCCGCAATTCACAACAAAAGTACTGTCCACAGATGAGGCTAGTTTCACTCAGTTGGGACTGTCTATTTTCATAACCAGCGTACGTGGGCTGCCGCCAATCGACAAGCAGTTGAAGAATTAAAGACATCCGTGCCGATTTCAATTAATGCATGGGAAGAAATTATTGGTGACAGAATGATAGGACCATACATACTACCAAACTGGCTGACTGTTTCTGTGTGTCATCAGTTCCAGTCAAACGACTTGTCTGCCCTGCTAGAGAAGCTACCATTCCCCTGTCTTGCTAGAGAAGGTACCATTCCAACAACGGCAGGGGCTGTGGTTTATGCGTGATGGAGCACCAGAATATTTTCTCCAATATGTCCGAGAATACCTCACACAGACAAGTAATGGGCAGTAATTAAAAAAATGGTTCAAACGCCTCTGAGCACTATGGGACTTAACATCTGACATCCTTCTTTCTTTCTTTCACTTATGCCATAGTCCCGCAGTGATCGCAGGGTCGACATGGTTACGACGGATTTGGCAATGTTAGTTTTAGGGGTGGCCCTTCCTGCCGCCACCCCGTACCCCTCAGGACAGAATCAGTGTACCTCAACTGGCTGTGCCTAGTGTAAATCGTGCAATAGTGCGGACGTGTTTCAAATGTCTGCGACGCATGTAACTGAGGCGGAACGTGGGGACGAGCCCGGTATTCACTTAGCGGGATGTGGAAAACAGCCTAAAACCCACACCAGGCTGGCCGCCACACCGGCATTCGTTGTTAATCCGCCGGGCGCATTCGATCCGGGGCCGGCGCCCCTACTCGAGTCCAGGAAGCAGCGCGTTGGCGCTCTCGGCTACCCTGGCGGGAACTTAACATCTGAGGTCATCAGTCCCCTAACTTAGAACTACTTAAACCTAATTAACCTAAGGACATCAGACACATCCATGCCCGAGGCAGGATTCGAACCTGCGACGTAGCAGCTGCGTAGTTCCGGACTGAAGCGCCTTGAACCGCTCGGTCACCACGGCCGGCTGCAGTGGAGTAGTCGGGGAGGTCCAGTACGTTAGCCAGCTCGTTTTGCCGATCTTAATCCTTTGGAATTTCGGTTGCGCGGACATTTGAAATCCTTGGTGCATGCGTCATTACTGGTGTACAAACACTACAGGAAAGTGTCGTGAATGTCTGCCAGCGGATCCGTGATCGATCTGGAGTTTTTCAGGGAGGGCGCAGCACAGAAGCATGCGCCACTATGAATAGACACCACATTGAGAGCCTCCGTTAGCGATGGCTCCCAAGTGTAGGCCACATGTCAGATGGGTTCTGATATGTTTACTTATTTGTTTACTGCATTCTGTAAGTCGTTCGCAATAGCGAAGTGCTTGCAGTAGAAGGGGTATTTTTGACAGCAGTGACGATGAACAGGTGCACATAGCTTTATTTAAGGCACTGAAATTAGAGACCGTGTTTACTGGACTTTTTTCTTTTGAGTCGTAGTAATACTTACGCTTAACACTGTATATATGTGGTCTTCTGTTAAGGGACGAGGATCCCATCGATTACACACTGAATACCCCAAAAATTGGACGAGTGTGTCAGCTCTACCAACAGAGAGCAGCTGAGCAGAAAGGTGTTTGTGATCCGTCGATCACCTCGAATGAGAGTGTCCGGACGTTCCAGAATTGCAGGAATCACATCTGTGTGCGGTCGGCCGGAACGAGGGAGATTGGACACATCTGCGTGACGTTGTTGCGATATTGACAGACACCTCGCCCAACGACTCATAGAGCTTTTGTTCACTGTCAGGTCTCCGTAGACACTTTGCAAACGCCTGAGAATATCTGCGATGGTATGACAGCTTTCTGCTTGGAACGGACCTCCGTTACAGACTCCACTTTGACGACTACCTGTCAGAAGTTAGTGAAACTATAGAGGCTGAAGTAGGAACATTCCACAATGTTTCAATAAGAATTCCGCATTTTTTCAACAGAAACTGGCCGAGAAAAAAGTTTGTTCCGTTACTCATTCAAAAGCCCCTCGTACTTTCCTTGCCAACAGCCCTGTCACAGTGGTAACATCGGTTCCCGTCAGATCGCTTGGCTAGCACATGAATGGGTGACCGCCCTGGTCTGACCGAAGCTACTGACAAGTGGGGTGCACTCAGCCCTTATGAGGCCAATTGAGGAGCTAGTTGACTGAGGAGTAGCGGCTTCCGTCCCATGAACTGACAATGGGTGGGAGAGCGATTTGCTGACCACACTACCCTCCACATCTGATTCTGGTGACGCCTAAGAGCTGAGGATGATACGGCAGTCGGTCGGTACCGTTGGACCTACAAGGCGTGTTCGGACGTAGTTTAGTTTATATACTTTCCTTTCCGTGTCACGCAACGCTAATAGGCGGCACTCAACCTCTCGGTGATCATATACGCTAATGAAAAAATTGATTTCTACAGTCTTCTTATTGCGTTCAACAAAATAACGAGAAAATATCTGACTGATAATTCTCGTTAAATGAGGCGTAGAGTGATGTTTATGAGTGTATAATCAGTAATGAGACAGCTATTTGTTGCTCTCACGTAACAATATTTTTCTTCTGTTCCAGATTACATTAGACCTGCCATACTACCAACGTTTGCAGACGCTGGCAATTACTACGGCAATCAAGTTGGCTATTTCACCGGATGGGGGGCGGCCGGTGAGTGTGATATGTCCTCTCAATTACCGATATAGTTATCACTAACACTCCCAACGGCATTGGAGCAGGCTGTAGAGCAGTATATGACTGCGTTTCTCGATGTACTGGAAGTGTCAAGTACAGAGCTCTTCCGTGAGATGATGGTTCAAATGGTTCAAATGGCTCTAAGCACTATGGGACTTAACATCTGAGCCGGCCAGGGTGGCCGAGCGGTTCTAGGTGCTACAGTCTGGAACCGCGCGACCAGTGCGGTCGCAGATTCGAACCCTGTCTCGGGCATGGATGTGTGTGATGTTCTTAGGTTAGTTACGTTTAAGTACACTCCTGGAAATGGAAAAAAGAACACATTGACACCGGTGTGTCAGACCCACCATACTTGCTCCGGACACTGCGAGAGGGCTGTACAAGCAATGATCACACGCACGGCACAGCGGACACACGAGGAACCGCGGTGTTGGCCGTCGACTGGCGCTAGCTGCGCAGCATTTGTGCACCGCCTCCGTCAGTGTCAGCCAGTTTGCCGTGGCATACGGAGCTCCATTGCAGTCTTTAACACTGGTAGCATGCCGCGACAGCGTGGACGTGAACCGTATGTGCAGTTGACGGACTTTGAGCGAGGGCGTATAGTGGGCATGCGGGAGGCCGGGTGGACGTACCGCCGAATTGCTCAACACGTGGGGCGTGAGGTCTCCACAGTACATCGATGTTGTCGCCAGTGGTCGGCGGAAGGTGCACGTGCCCGTCGACCTGGGACCGGACCGCAGCGACACACGGATGCACGCCAAGACCGTAGGATCCTACGCAGTGCCGTAGGGGACCGCACCGCCACTTCCCAGCAAATTAGGGGCACTGTTGCTCCTGGGGTATCGGCGAGGACCATTCGCAACCGTCTCCATGAAGCTGGGCTACGGTCCCGCACATCGTTAGGCCGTCTTCCGCTCACGCCCCAACATCGTGCAGCCCGCCTCCAGTGGTGTCGCGACAGGCGTGAATGGAGGGACGAATGGAGACGTGTCGTCTTCAGCGATGAGAGTCGCTTCTGCCTTGGTGCCAATGATGGTCGTATGCGTGTTTGGCGCCGTGCAGGTGAGCGCCACAATCAGGACTGCATACGACCGAGGCACACAGGGCCAACACCCGGCATCATGGTGTGGGGAGCGATCTCCTACACTGGCCGTACACCACTGGTGATCGTCGAGGGGACACTGAATAGTGCACGGTACATCCAAACCGTCATCGAACCCATCGTTCTACCATTCCTAGACCGGCAAGGGAACTTGCTGTTCCAACAGGACAATGCACGTCCGCATGTATCCCGTGCCACCCAACGTGCTCTAGAAGGGGTAAGTCAACTACCCTGGCCAGCAAGATCTCCGGATCGGTCCCCCATTGAGCATGTTTGGGACTGGATGAAGCGTCGTCGCACGCGGTCTGCACGTCCAGCACGAACGCTGGTCCAACTGAGGCGCCAGGTGGAAATGGCATGGCAAGCCGTTCCACAGGACTACATCCAGCATCTCTACGATCGTCTCCATGGGAGAATAGCAGCCTGCATTGCTGCGAAAGGTGGATATACACTGTACTAGTGCCGACATTGTGCATGCTCTGTTGCCTGTGTCTATGTGCCTGTAGTTCTGTCAGTGTGATCATGTGATGTATCTGACCCCAGGAATGTGTCAATAAAGTTTCCCCTTCCTGGGACAATGAATTCATGGTGTTCTTATTTCAATTTCCAGGAGTGTAGTTCTAAGTTCTACGGGAACTGATGACCTCAGACGTTAAGTCCCATACTGCTAAGAGCCATTTGAACCATTTAAACTTAACATCTGAGGTCATCAGTCCCCTAGACTTGGAACTACTGAAACCTAACTAACCTAAGGACATCACACACATCCATGCCAGAGGCAGGATTCGAACATGCGACCGTAGCAGCAGCGCGGTTCCGGACTGAAGCGCCTAGAACCGCTCGGCCACACCGGCCGGCTCATGAGATGATATTGATGTGAAAGCAATGTCTTATAGTCCAGCAGGGAATGCTTTTGAATAATTTCCTGCACATATCTTATCAGGGATTGCACCTACCTCCTAAGGTAGTTTTTCGTATAGAAAATGTCCGAAGCACGAGAGTGAGCAGAGCATTGGAGAATGCTTTGTTAAATGAATTTTCGTTTCACCCCTCATCATCGTGTATTTTTGTTAAGACAAGGTAATTGATAAAAATATAATATTTTACGAATAAAACACGAGGAACCGTGGAATCAAATCAACAAGACTTAGAATGTAAACGTCTCCTTCTTGTTCTTCATTATCTTTCAACACTTTGGCGGTTCTCCATTTGGATTTATTAAAACTAATTTAGACAGGACAGCTTCAGCTGTACTGATATTGGAGGGCCACGCCGGAGGTGTGACACCGCACTTCCAGACATCTTCCACACAGCAGTTGTGGCCGTTCCTACCGTACTGCTGCCCGGCGGCGGGCAGTTTCCACCAACGTGCAGTCATTGGAGCTCCTGCACTGACTGACCAGACCGCACGTTATGTGTCACCAAATACAATATTTTCATATACCTAAACATGGGATTTTAAAATTCAGGCCGGCCGTGGTGGTCTAGTGGTTCTAGGCGCGCAGTCCGGAACCGCGGGACCGCTACGGTCGCAGGTTCGAATCCTGCCTCGGGCATGGATGTGTGTGATGTCCTTAGGTTAGTTAGGTTTAAGTAGTTCTAAGTTCTAGGGGACTGATGACCACAGAAGTTAAGTCCCATAGTGCTCTGAGTCATTTTTTAAAATTCAGAAACCGGTACTCAACTGAATAAATATTAGGGCAAATGAAGGGAATCTCTGTAAATTAATTATCATGCCTCTCAGTTGTGGATGTCCTACGTACCAAATCTTGTGATTTATTGGAAGCTAACTTCATATCTGCGTAATTAGATCTCCATATCATATATAGACTGATTTAAGAATGTTAGTCGCGTTCTTCCTCGTGCTATCTTTCCTCCCAAATGTTCCACTAGGATGTTTAGAAAGAGCTTGTTGTGTTACGTGCCCAACCGAACGGTGTTGGTTGGTTTGGGGAAGGAGACCAGACAGCGTGGTCATCGGTCTCATCGGATTAGGGAAGGATGGGGAAGGAAGTCGGCCGTGCCCTTTCAGAGGAACCATCCCGGCATTTGCCTGGAGTGATTTAGGGAAATCACGGAAAACCTAAATCAGGATGGCCGGACGCGGGATTGAACCGTCGTCCTTCCGAATGCGAGTCCAGTGTCTAACCACTGCGGCACCACGCTCGGTGTCTTCTTCATTCTGTTGACATCTATACAACTTTTCTTCGTCGATTCTTTGCAAGTCTTCCTGGTTGGTGGTTTTGACTGTCCATTTTATCTTTTAACAGACGTCTGCACCTCAAATGATTCAAGAGATTTTATTTCAGTTTTGCCTATTGCCCATGTTTAACAAGCATAAAGTGCTACGTTCTAAATGCAGCTTTCAACCACCTTATTCCTCAGTTCAGTATTTCTGTCGTTTGAACAAAGCCTTTTTTTTAAAAAAGAATTCGTGGACTGTGCGTTTGCTTCCTTCGTCTTCAGTTATCTTACTTCCTAAATATTTCTATGATCTTGTTTTTGTGTCATCTCTAATTTTTATTTTTACATCTTGTAATCGTGGGCTTTGCTGGGAACACAAAATTCAATAGTACTGTTTTCTGAAATAAGCTGTTGGAATGGGTCCAACTTACTATTTGGTATACATGTCCTAATATTAACTGTGAAGAAGGTTTGTTTGTTCATCATGACAACGGTGCTCTTTGGATTCAAAACATGTTTATCGACATGTCAATATCCACAATACCTTCAGGCATACCAAATTTTTGCATTTATGCCTAGCATTAGTCTGATCCAAAAAGCAACAATTTCTTGATGCCATTATTCGGCAAGACAACATCTACCGCATACAGCACGAATTCATCAAGGCTTCGACACGCATTGGTATGGACAAAAAAAAAAAAAAATGGCTCTGAGCACTATGCGACTTAACTTCTGAGGTCATCAGTCGCCTAGAACATAGAACTAATTAAACCTAAGGAACCTAAGGACATCACATCCATGCCCAAGGCAGGATTCGAACCTACGACCGTAGCGGTCGCCCGGTTCCAGACTGTAGCGCCTGGAACCGCACGGCCACTCCGGCCGGCTTGGTATGGACAGATCTGCCAGTATTGATGCCCGGGGGATATAATCAAACTAAAAATTGCTTTCCTGTTATTCTCACTATCCGTGCCATTGATTCGAATCCAAAGGTCTTTGATCAGTGGCGGCAATGTGCAGAAAATTCTAATCCATCGCGATATCCGACATTATTTTCAGTTCTGAAAAACACTGCGCACGTAAAAACGTCTAAACTCCTCTGTGATTCGCATTCTACGTTAACCTATAGACGTACCCATAACGAGACGCTTGTAGCTGATTGATTACAGGCACATTTCCTGCACCTTATGCCTAGTGATACACTGTGGTGATCAAACAGTCTTAAGAATTAATTGCCTTTTCTCTAGTACTTTTGTGTTACTGTTAATAATTATGACATACTTTTCACTCGTTGCTAACAATTTACCCCTGTGCTATTTATTTTACATGCAAACGCCCACTGTGCATCATATTGCAAACTTTGGAACTAATGATGTGCGAAGCCGTGTATGCATATTATCGACAAGTTCGGTTTGTCACTGCCAGTCTGCTTTCATCCATGATAGATTTAAATTCGAATTGTTTAGTACTGCGATAACCCCTAAACTGTTCATTGGAACATAAAAAATGTAGCGGCACTATTGTTTGTTTTTCAAAATGTTTATTGTACGATTTCAGTCGTCACCGCCAGTCTTCATGTAGTCAGAGGAAACAACAGCTAACTTACAAGGCCAATAGGAAAAGCACATTAAAAGAAAAAGGGTCAACAGAATTTTCCAAGTATTGTAAATATTGTATTGTACATGTCTAGTAAATTGGATAACACAGAATTATGGTCTGTAAACTTTTTTCCCTATGTTGAAGGATTTTTACTTCGTTGCTGGATAGTGAAAAATACTCAACACCAAAAAAAAGAAAAATAAATAAATAAATAAAATAAAATAAAATAAAAATAAAAAAAGAACTATGGATCGTTTACAGTACATATTCATCTCGCGATTTTAGGCTCCCTCTGAATTTATCCCCCTCAGTCCAGCTTGATGCCTCGTTCTTCATAAGACCCATTTTCTAAAAGAAGTAGCACTAGCACAAGTTGAAATTTTTCTCTGAGTTGAGTGATTAGTTATGATGAGCTTCCACTGTTTGCGTTTTTATTGATAAAAATGTTTTCTTCGTGCTTCTGCATAGACGAAGCCACTCACTAAACACATTTTAGGTTAATCTTGAAGTACTAACTTTTGTCACATGTGCAGCATAATTTAAAGCAATCAACGACTATTTACTCATTATTCTGAGTGTTTTCCGTATTTCTTAACACAAAACAACACTTCCTTCCCGGTATTTCATACATCTGATACTGGGAGCATGCCAGCAATACGAATTCTGCGGCTGTCCTTTCGCAAGAAATTGTTCTCTGAGCCTTGGGCTTGCATTACACTGGTAAGGATCGTTAGACAATATTTTATAAAGAAGGGGACCGACAGCTTTTATAAACTATCTCACAAACGTGTCTAAGTACACTGTTAAAGTTTTACTAAGCGTATTTTACAAAGATCTGTTAGTATGTAATACAGTCGTTATTCGCAACATGACACTGTCATTTATGTTGTATAAAATAATTCCAGAGTCTACTGTAATTCTGATTACACACCAGGTGAAAATTTTTTGCTGCATCGTGATTGGTGAGAATGATTTAAAGCTCTTAGTGCATTGTGGAATATCTTTTTGTTCACAGGAGGGGGATTTTCTCGGCAGTTGCTGTACTCGGAGATGACAAGCATTGGAAATTGTGGAGCTATTAGCTTCCTTATATGTGCGACAACCGCAACTGGAGAGGTGATCGGGAACGTGAGTATCAGAAATCTGTTCTTTTTTATTCTTTTTTCTTTTTTCTTTTTTACATGGAATCTTTGGATCTCTGACACGTACCTTGAAGAAACGATAAAGAGATACAACATGTTGTTGGAACAACTGGGATACCCACTGCTGTGTGCTCCAAAGACTAATGTACATACGAGCACCTTCTGCTATAAATTCAGTGTTAAATCTTCCAGTCTTTCAACAAAACAGCACATTTTCAGAAACACGTGTCTCGAGGAAATTGAGCTACGCTGCAGTTCATTTCAAGGATGTTCGATGAAATTCAGATAGAGTATTTGAGAACACAAGTCTATGGGTCGGGAGGAGGAGTGAGTAACTTAAGTCGAAAAAGAAATGATCTTCAGTTTTTGTATCAGGGATGGCAGTATTCCTCAAATGACGAAGTGTTTAGGTTTCTCGTATGATTCTTGGCTGAAAGTGTTTCATGAACTGACGAAGGCACCTCGGAGAATGACTGCAAAACTCCACGCTCCGTCGATGGCCGAGACGAACGCCGACTACGGTGGTACGTCAACGGGAATCTACATTCTATAGAGTAACAACACACCAGCCAAATAAACTAGGGACCAGAATGAGATTTTCACTCTGCAGCGGAGTGTACACTGATATGAAATTTCCTGGCAGATTAAAACTGTGTGCCGGACCGAGACTCGAACTCGGGACCTTTGCCTTTCGCGGCGAGATACTGGCATAAGTAAAGTTGTGAGAAGGGGGCGTGAGTCGTGCTTGGGTAGCTCAGTTGGTAGAGCACTTGCCCGCGAAAGGTAAAGGTCCCGAGTTCGAGTCTCGGTCCGGCACACAGTTCTAATCTGACAGGAAGTTTCAAACTAGGGACCAGCCATACTGATTTCTGAACAATAATCTGATGATGATGCATCAACTAAATGTATTTCCGAAACGATATAGTCCGCAGCTCGTGGTCGTGCGGTAGCGTTCTCGCTTCCCGCGCCCGGGTTCCCGGGTTCGATTCCCCGCGGAGTCAGGGATTTTCTCTGCCTCGTGATGACTGGGTGTTATGTGTTGTCCTTAGGTTAGTTAGGTTTAAGTAGTTCTAAGTTCTAGGGGACTGATGACCATAGATGTTAAGTCCCATAGTGCTCAGAGCCATTTTTGAAACGATATAATTGGTAAACTGTTCACTTATTTCTGTGGCAATGGTAAAAATGTATGTATGTAGATTAATAGCATGAATGTAAAAAATAATTCTTTTATAATCATGAAGCAATCCCTTCTTTAGTCTGTTTGCGTGATAAATTCCTTTTCTACACAATTCAATTCAATATCTCTTTATTAGAATGCATCAGCGTTCTCCTGTAGCAGCTGTTCTTCTGTGAAAACTGCGTATCATCCACGTACCGTTTCCGTAAAAGGCTACGCACTAGAGATATACCTCCAAAGACGACTTAAATTTTTATTTGATGATAAAAAACTCCTCTTCTTCAAAAACTCTTTTTCTTGCTATTACGACTCTGCACTTTATATCATTACTTCAGTTATTTGGTAGGCCAAATAGCAAAACCAATCTACTAGTGTTAGTAGCTCACTTCGTATCCTGTTACCCTCAATAACCATTCCATTTATTTGATGACAAAAAATTCCTCTTCTTCAAAAACTCTTTTTCTTGCTATTACGACTCTGCACTTTATATCATTACTTTAGTTATTTGGTAGCCCAAATAGCAAAACCAATCTACCAGTTTTAGTAGCTCATTTCGTATCCTGTTACCTTCAATATCCATTCCATTTTTTGTTTTACTTTTGCTGATACTGTCATCTTATAACATCTTTTGAAGACAGCCGAATCCGTTTGCCTTTCAAGTCCTTTGCCATGTGTGACAGAGTTAGGCTGCAATATCATCAGCAAACGTCAAATATTTTTCTTCTCCGTTAACTGTTTTATTCTTTCCATATTTCTCCTTGGTTTTCGTTACTGCTGTTGCTAAGTAGGTATCTGTATTTCAGTTTTCGTGGTGACGCTAGTGCACCGAGACGTATCATGGATGTTGTTCTTTCTGTAAATGATGCTGGTCAATGAAATCACGAAACTACGTTCGCATTGCTACATTTTTGCTTGTTCCCGTGGTTCTCCCATGAGAAATCATTTGATTATTTTTATGTGTTAAGGATGGAATCCTCTCCTGCTTTTTTCCAGGGCGATTATGGAGGCCCGCTGGTGCTGCAGAATGACAGTGCATACACGGTCATCGGCATCGCCGGCTTCTCGGTGCCCACCAGCTCGTGGACCGTCTTCACGCTGGTCTCGCCCTACCTCACGTGGATAGAGGTGGTTACTTCCATCATGGTATCCTGAACGACTGCTGGCTGCCCGAATGCCTCCGAGACGTTGGACGACAGACAGTGTGCCAGCGAAAACGGAGAAGAGTGTCTGCCCAACTTGTATCCGCACAGACATATACGCGTGTGTACATCTTCGTGCAATGATATTCGTTGTGAGAGACAGCCAGCCGTTTCATGCAGCGATCAGGACATTCGCCCGGAGCATCTCAATTTCGATTTAGTCCATTTGTTAATTGGTGATGTGGAAAACTGAAAGAAAGGCAAAGAAAAAGCGTTTATAGCAATGTCCCTTCTTTATGTGTCATTTAGATTTTTAAGCCTTGTTGCAGGGACATTTCGGTTGACCTAACTTCAGAGATTGTGCTGATAGTGACATCTGGAAGAATTTGCTGAGGGGACATTCTATTAAATTTGAAGTGTTGTCCTGTACGTAATTTATCCTCTGGATTACAAGCTTCCAGAGCCCTGCCAGTCAATCATTTGCTCTCTAATACAACGAGCATATTCCAAGAGAAAACCGCCGCTATCATAGTTGAAGGAAGTGGTTATTCCTGAAGAATTCCGCATCAACTTCATGTAACGAATCACTTCTTGTCCACAACTTAGTGCACCTCTGCAGCATCGCTTCCAGTGTTTTCGTGTGTAATTTCATAAGTTTATATACAAACAAATAAATAATATAAATATGTTGTTTGTTAATTTGCAGAAATTTAATAATAATCCTGAAGATTTCCATTTTCCCGCCTAAGAGACTCTACAAAAACAGTGGCTGAGTGGTTTTACGAAACTCATCGCTTGCAAATATGAAGGTGTTTGTAGATGATAAGACGCGACTGTTAGTTGCATAACTATGTCACCGGCGTGCGTCATGGATTTGGCGTTTCCTTACCGGCGAAACTACTGTCAAAAGGAGGAAAGAACACCTTGCTGGAGGAAGCCGCAAAGAAGAACAGGCAGCGTAAAAAAGTTGTAGTCGTATCACCGTTAACAAATCACGTCAATAGTTACATCAATCTAGCACTATATCTAGTAAGCTGTATCAGAATTGTTGTATTCAGTTTTGGATGAGACGAGTCAGTTTTGCACAGCAATAGGTTAAATATCGTTTTTATTCATCGTTCATCTTCAGTATTTCCATAAAATATCAATAATCGAGCATTAATCATTAGTGTATTAACGACAAAAAAGGAAACCGCCAAAATTCAGTCACATATGTGGCGTTATATTGCTGTAAGTATTGTAGTTCGCATTAAAAACCATGTATTGTCCTGTGTTTCTTGAAGTTTCCAGGCGTATCGAATATTCCATCAATTTTCAGGAATGCATCCGGAGTATTATTAAGTCGCATACGGATACTTCGGCTTACAGCCTCTCACCATTCTCAAGGTGAGTCGCTTGCAAGAGTTTTAGCGCCGTGGAGAAAACGCGCATAGCCGGCCGAAGTGGCCGTGCGGTTAAAGGCGCTGCAGTCTGGAACCGCAAGACCGCTACGGTCGCAGGTTCGAATCCTGCCTCGGGCATGGATGTTTGTGATGTCCTTAGGTTAGTTAGGTTTAACTAGTTCTAAGTTCTAGGGGACTAATGACCTCAGCAGTTGAGTCCCATAGTGCTCAGAGCCATTAGAACCATTTGAACCAGAAAAATTTCTGTCCACAAATCAGCACGGATTTAAAAATCACTGCTCATGCGAAACTCAGCTTACCCTCTTCTCACACGACATCCTGCGAACTATGGATGAAGGACAACAGGTAGATTCAATATTCCTAGATTTCCGGAAAGCATTTTATACGGTTTCCCACAGCAGACTGTTAACTAAGTTAAGCGCACACTGAATAGGTTCCTAGGTATGTGAGTGGTTAGAAGACTTCTTAAGTAATAGAACTTAGTTCGTTGTTCTCCACGGCGATTGTTCACCAGAGACTAGGTTATCGTCAGGAGTACCCCAGGGAAGTGTGATAGGACAGATTTTATTCCCTGTTCACATACATGATCTGACGGATAGGGAGAGCAGCAATCGCGGCTGTTTGCTGCTGATGATGCTGTGGTGTACGAGTAAGTATCGTCATTGAGTGACTGTAGGATGCAAGATGACTTACACAAAATTTCTTGTTGTGGTGGTGAATGGCAGTTTTCTCTAAATGTAGGAAAATGTAAGTTAATGCAGATGAGAAGGACAAACAATTCCGTTATGTTCGAATACAGCATTAGTCGTGTGCTGCTTGATAGTCGCGTGGATTAAATATCTAGGCACAAAGTTGCAGAGCCATATAAAATAGGACGAGCAGGCAGAGACGGTAGTAGGGAATGTGAATGGTCGACTTCATTGGGAGGATCTTCGGAAAGTGTAACTCACCTATAAAGGAGAGAGCCTATAGAACACAAGTGTGATCCATTCTTGAGTATTGCTGGTGTCTGTGGAATCCCCACCAGGTCGGATTGAAGGAAGATATCGAAGCAGTTTAGAGGCGTACTGCTAGATTTGTTACCGGAAGGTTCCATCAGCACGCAAGTATTACGAAGCTTCTTCCTGAACTCAAATGGGGATATTCGTAGAGAGAAGACGACGTTCTTTTCGCGAGGCATTATTGAGAAATTTTGGTGAATCAGCATTTGAGGCTGACTTCAGAACGTTTGTACTTCCACCAACGCATATTTCACGCAAGGACCACAAAGATAAGTTAGGTCTCGTACTTGTGACATATAGACGGTCGTTTTCACTCACTCCATTTTTAAGTGGAAAACGGAAGAAACTCGGTGTGTGTAGTCCAAGGTATCCTCTGCCATGTACCGCAGGGTGGCTTGGGGAGTGTAAACCGCTATGTTCGTATAGATATGGAACTACAGCTATATGAGAGATGCTATAACTATATCAGATGATACTCAAGTTTTCTTTGAACCTTTCAGAAACTGTATCCTCTAAGACAGGGGATCGGTAAAAGGAGTCAATTATTAATTTATTTCGATTGTCCATTGCATCCTCTACCCACGGTAACTCAAAGGAACTTCAATTTCGCTGCAAGATATACTGTTTCTAACGGCAATAAACACGCCACCACCAACTATATTTAAACTATCCTTTCCGAACGCCGTTACGTCCTCCGCAAAATTTTTGGCTGAACTTATCAAATTGTTCAAATGGCTCTGAGCACTATGGGACTTAACATCTGTGGTCATCAGTCCCCTAGAACTTAGAACTACTTAAACCTTACTAACCTAAGGACATCACACACATCCATGCCCGAGGCAGGATTCGAACCTGCGATCGTAGCAGTCGCGCGGTTCCGGACTGCGCGCTTAGAACCGCTAGACCACCGCGGCCGGCGCTGAACTTATCTCAGGCATTAGGCAGCTTTCGGTACCTATAACGATTTGAGCTTCGGTTCTGTCTATTACTGCTTGGGGCTCTGAATCTTTCCCAACTATGATAATTTAATACTGTAATACCTATGGTTCTTCGATGTATCCTTGTCCTGTGTTTTATCTGCTTTTCATCTACACAGTTTTCGGTATTGTTTAAGGTACCGTAATTCTGTTTTCACACATATGATTCGTGATCAGGTATTCACTAAACGACGTATAGTCTCTTCTCGTATCTACAGGGTGAATCGCGTAAGACGTAACACCCCCATTATTTCGGGATCGATTGCACGTATCGACAAGCGGTGTTCGGCGAGTCATAGCCGACTATGGGGCACATACTTTGATACATGCACAATAATCACAACGTTTATATTGACCGAGATAATGAAGCAAGTACATGTTTTTTAAAAGGCACGCTATACTTTTTTTTACTATCATTCGAACGCTCTGTAAAAGACGCGTATAGTGATGTAACGCATGTTGCTATTGTGATTCAAACTTCGCTTAAAAGACGCTGGGAAATATTGTGCGATTGGAGGTCGAGGCGGTCGGAAGCGGCTGCAGACCTAAACACGCCTCGCGCGACCTGCAGGCCGAGTTGCCGTGCTCTATGCAGCATGCACGGCCTACGCTACGTAGGTAAATCCTCATCCGCCCTCTTTTAAGCAAAGTTTGAATCACAATAGCAACATGCGTTACATCACTATACGCGTCTTTTCCAGAGCGTTCGAATGATGGTAAAAAAAAGTATAGCGTCCCATTTAAAAAACGAGTACGTGCCTCATTATCTCGGTCAATATAAACGTTGTGATTATTGTGCATGTACCAACATATGTGCCCCATAGTCCGCTATGATTCGCCGAAAACCGGAAGCCGATACGTGCAATCGCCCCCGGAGTAAAGGGGTTGTTACGTCTTACGCGACTCACCCTGCATATGAAATACAAGAACTTCCGTATTAAGGTCATTTTTTCAGGTAGAACTATATATAGTAAATTCTGTTGCGAGTATCTCAGGTCAAAAGAGACGAATTCAACGGCGTTTCAGTATAGTTACAACATTTAGAACTTAGGATTTGTCTGTTTATTTTGTCTCACTCAGCCCATTTTATGAGTTTACTAGCTGCCAAACCCGGCATTGCCAGGGTATTCATTTCGCTAATTTTCTATTACATATGAAAAAAAGCTGTGTTTCTAGTGTAAAATTTCATGCCCATGAATTCGTTAAAGCACCTTTGAAATTATGAAACAGTCGTGCAAGAAATATGCACAATGTACACATTTGCAAGTACAGCATCCTGTACATGTTCGGTACGCTCTATGCAGCTGCTTCATGTGCCCACAACGCGCATTTCTGAGCGTCCCTATGGCAACGCCTCTTCATAGCTCTATGGGCAGCTATTGTTTTCGCCTATAGCCCTTTTCCGCTTCGCCGGCCAGGGTGGCCGAGAGGTTCTAGGCGCTACAGTCCGGAACCACACGACCGCTACGGTCGCAGGTTCGAATCCTGCCTCGGGCATGGATGTGTGTGGTGTTATTAGGTTAGTTAGGTTTAAGGAGTTCTAAGTTCTAGGGGACTGATGACCTCAGAAGTTAAGTCCCATAGTGCTCAGAGCCATTTTTTGAACTTTTTCCGCTTCGCAGTTGTAAGTGGTCAAAAACGCTGCCAGGTGTCGGGGCTCTTAGTAGCAAAGAACAAATGTGTTAAAAATTCACGCTTGATGCAGCACTTTTTCAAGCATCTCATTGTTTATGACGTCACATCTCCTGAATTTCGTGTGGTATCGTGATATAATTTTGTATGTGCATTTAGCTACATCTGTAGGTACCGTCAGCGAAATTTATTGCTAACACAAGTAGTAGCACGGAGTAATACATTTAAACGTCACGCATGATGCGGCAGTTTGCCACGCAGCATATTGTCTATGACGTCATACTCCTGAACTGTGATAAGTAGGTGGTTCTTACTCCAAGCGATTATTTCCTGAGCCCGCATCTCGTGGTCGTGCGGTAGCGTGCTTGCTTCCCACGCCCGGGTTCCCGGGTTCGACTCCCGGCGGGGTCAGAGATTTTCTCTGCCTCGTGATGGCTGGGTGTTGTGTGCTGTCCTTAGGTTAGTTAGGTTTAAGTAGTTCTAAGTTCTAGGGGACTTATGACCACAGCAGTTGAGTCCCATAGTGCTCAGAGCCATTTGAACCATTGAACCATTTGATTATTTCCTGACAGTAAGGGATATGTACCAAGTATGGTGGAAAACGGTACAGTGGTTTAGTAGTAGATGTGGAACATACACACATACTTGTATTTAACCATTTTATAATATCTACGGATTTCCTTTATTTTTCTCAGTTCTGTGTGTATCATCATGTACGGTCTTCTAACATAATCCGTGTGTGGTGTATCTAAAACGTGATTATTTATGTGTCATTGTATGGTTAGAATGATGCACCTGCAATTTTTGCTTTGATTTTCCGTATTCCTTGGTAACTGTGTACGTTGTTTCCGCAACATTTGTTCACGCGGTTCTTTCTGTATCTGTTTATGTGCAGACAGAGCTTTTAATCGTGTTTCTTCTCTAATAAAGCATATCCTCCGCCTTATATGCAAACTGAGTCGGTAATAACATAGCAGCATCGCTACTTTATTATACACAACTTCTGCGCCGACCAGTTGACAGTTTGCCATCAAAACAAGTCAGTGTCGCTTTATTTAGTAACTGTTCCCTACAGAGATCACCGCACACGGACACGCCATCTCCCTTTCCTTCCCTCTTCCCGTCCTGTAGTCGTCTCGCTTCATAACTGTAACACGCGATATGCCCTATCATTTTGTCGTTCCATATGCTCTACGTCGAGAAGCTAAGGGACGGTACGGTATCCTGAGTACGTGAGTGCGGTTAATAGTCCATACATCACTGAAAATTTGAACTTGGGCCCTTACTCTTGAAGAGACAAAGTTAACAAATAAATCGATAAACAGGATAATACATGTCTTCCACCGTTTTTTGGGAGTACAACAGTATTATCCTCGACGTATGCGCGTTTTCTAAATGGTTCAAATGGCTCTGAGCACTATGGGACTCAACTGCTGAGGTCATTAGTCCCCTAGAACTTAGAACTAGTTAAACCTAACTAACCTAAGGACATCACAAACATCCATGCCCGAAGCAGGATTCGAACCTGCGACCGTAGTGGTCTTGCGGTTCCGGACTGCAGCGCCTTTAACCGCACGGCCACTTCGGCCGGCAAATTTTTCTGTGTCAAGGAAATTTATTATACTTCAAATCAGGATATGTTCAAGAAATTTGAAAGAAATAGACGTTAAGGTTAATGATCTGTAATTTTGGGGGTCCGTTCTTTTACACTTCTTATATGTGGGAGCCACCTGCACTTTTTTCGAGTTTCTTAGAATTTTAAGCTGGAAGAGAGATACACGATAATTGCAAGCTAAACAAAGGGCCAATCCCGCAGTGTACACTCTATAAAACCAATTCTAGTATTCCATCTTGACCTGGCAACTTATTTGTTTTCAAGCCTTTCAGTTGGACTCTGCGCGACAATCAAACGCCGTTGTGTTTGTACACTCCTCCTGCGTGAATGATTTCTTAAAAGCGAAATTTAAAACTTCATCTTCCTTTTGCTGGCTTCTGTTGCCAGACTGGTCAACGAGTGACTGAATAGAATCCTTCAACTTATCGCCACAATTTTCTCGGATTCTCTGCTAGATCCTCCGCTAAGGCATGACGATGGAAGTAGTTGCATGTTTCACGCACAGACCTTTTTACAGACGCACGAATTTCTACTACCTTTATTAACTAGTTCGTGGTGACTTCTTCCTGCCGTCAAGATGTTGGCGAAAATAAATGTTAGAAGAAGGTTATAAGAATGAACATTTCCCGAAATTTGTTCTGAATGCTTTCGCTGAAAAGTACTTTAAGCAATTATTTCAGGAGACCACTCGAGATATAAATGGTTGCTATAATATACTTGACCTCTTAGTAACAAATAATCCCGAGGAAATAGAGAGCATCATTACGGATACGGAGATCAGTGACCACGGAATACCGTATAATCTACCAAAAAATACACACAAGTTATTTGTATTTAAAAAAGCTTAACGCCTTCCTAGGAGACAATACCCACTTCTTTCAAACTGACAATGTGAGCATAGTCCAATTGTGGCTGAAATTCACCGACATAATAGTGACAGCAATTGAGAGATTTATGCCTAATAAATTTATAAGTGGTGGAACTGATGCTCCATGATACACAAAAAAAGTCAGAATGGGAAATAGTACGCCAAAATATAAAACCATGCGTCATAAGCAAATGAAAATAAGCAAAGTAGACTACTTTTCGGGTCGAACTATCACTTACTTCACATACCGTTCGAATGGTAAAAATGGCAGCATTAATTCTTTGGACATAACAGTGAACGTGGGATTCCCACAACAGATTATTATGTATCTGAGCACCTACATATTTGAACTCTTCAGTTTCACTAATCATATACCCATCCCGTGAAATTAAAATGTTTGATTTTGTTGAATTGTGTGTTAGAAACTGTAAAAACAGAGTCTTACTATGATTTAGCGTAAGCTTATTTTCTACAAGCCGCGAACTTATGTCTTTAACTGCAGTATTTGAAACAGTGCCAACGTTGCACACACCACCCATTACTACCAAGCTAGTGTCATCAGCAAACAGAAATATTTTAGAATCACCTGTAATACTAGAAGGCATATTATTGATGTAAATAAGGAACATGAGTGGCCCCAACATTGATCCTTGGGCTCCCCCCATTTCACTATGCCCCATTCAGGCCACACGTCATAGTCTTTCTCAACACGGTGGAGAATGATCTTTTGTTGTCTGTTATTGAAGTAAGAGGTGAACCAATTGTGAGCTACTCACCGTATTCCATAATGGTCTAACTCCTGGAGCAATATTTTGTCATCAATACAATTAAACGCCTTAGTTAAATAAAAAAGTGCCTAGCGTTCGAAACATTTTGTTTAGTCCGTCCAGTACCTCACAGAGAAAATAGAATATAATACTTATCAGTAACAAAAACATTTTTGCTACGAACTGACTTCATATCGTAGACCTTGTGCGGCTGACTAGACAATTCTTTCATGACTGACCACGTGGTTTTAATTTTATCCTGTGAAGTAGCTACTCTATTTGCGTACCACATGCTCTTTGCCTCCCTAATAACATTTTTAGCACCTTAAAATATTTTTTGTAATGGGCTACTGTAGCTCTATTGTGACTACTTCTAGCATTTTGATATAATTCCCACTTTGTTCTACACGATGTCCTTATCCCACTACTCGGTCACCCAGACTCCATTTTACTGCTAGTACCCTGTTCAGAACGTTCTAATGGAAAGCAGATTGCAAAGAGCATGAGAAATGTGTTAAGGAAAGAATTATATTTGTCATTTATGACGTTGGCGCTATAAATATCCTGACACTCGTGTTCCTTAACGAGGTTTAGAAACCTCTCTAGTGCCGTCAGATTAGCTTCTTTATATAGTTTGTAAGCGGATATAACATTTGTTTGCGTACCTTCTAGTGTTAAAATTTGTGCTTCAGGGCCTGAAAGGTCATTCACCCTTTTACTAACAGAATGCCCATCAAGTATTGACGAATGAATACAAATATTGTCTACGGCTGTGCTACTGTTCCCCTTCACCCTGGTTAAAAAAAACACAATCTGCATCAGATCATACGAGTCTAGAAAATCTACCAATATCCTTTTTCTTGCACAATCATATACAGAATTAATATTGAAATTACCACATATGATTAATGTTTGGTAATTCCTATAAAGTGAACAAAGAACCCTCTCTAGTTTGAGCAGAAATGCTCTGAAGTCAGAGTTAGGGGACCTATAAACAACAAGAATGAGAAGTTTAGTTTCACTTAATCCAATCCTCCTGCAATACATTCAAATACCTGTTCAGTGCAGTGACGTGATGCGTCTACAGACTCCAATGGAATACTGTTTTTTACATACATGGCCATTCCCCCATTCCACAAAGAATTCCTTGAGAAAAAGCCAGCTAACCTGTATCCTGGTAAAGGAAGCCTCTGAATTGTCCAATTATTTAAGTGGTGTTCCGATATTCCAATAATGTCAGAATCAACATCTATAAGCATTTCACTAACTTTATCTCTTTTATTTTAATGAAATAACTAATTCCTTCACTACTTGGAGTAGTAGGGTAAGGGCAGCATGATATAAAATTGATATGCAGATTAATTAAACTGATCACTTAATTACGTCCCTCATCTCCTACCCCCCCCCCCCCCAACTTCAGCTGGCACGTGGGCCCTTGGCCCCTCCTTCTCCATTTCCCACCTATCCCATTGGTGGGAATTACGAATTACAGTGGGAATTTTGAAGTTTGGAGGGAATTTCGAATTATGTCTTTGTCCAACGGTTGTGCTGATATACCACCCCACCCCACACCTCTCCTGGGAATCGGCAAGAAATTAAAAATAGTGGTGCCATTTCTGGGACTCGAACCCTGGTCCTTCTGGACAGAAAACCTAAGTGCATTCTCCACCACATGGATACTGTCCAGATGCAGGATAGGGAGGTTAGGTTAGTGTATTTTAATTATTTTGGCTGGGAAACTGAAATAGAGATCGGTCCTAATTACGTGATAAATCAAAAAGATTGGTTCTATATGCGTAGTGCTGCACAAGGAGATCCTAAAATGGCTATACAGCTCAAAAATTGACAATGCCATAGAACTTGTTATTATCCTGATGGGAAGAAATTTCACAATGTGACTTGAAAGCCTTGGCAGACGTACTCAAACTGTACCCTTCGCCTACATTCTTGCAGGAGAAAGGTTGGGTGTAAGGTACTATCTTCCTCTTTTTGAGGGAAATATATTCAACTGACACGATGCTGGTGTTGGACAGAGAGGAGTTTATGAAGTGTATTAACTGTAAGCATACTGCTGAGGACTTTATCTATTGCTGTTTGGTGTCAGAGTTCGCTACAAATGCCTGCTTGATAGTCGCCCTGCAGCCCAAGTAATCGAAGCCAATACACGCTGTCGCAACTGATGGGCAATGCATCACTTTTCTAATTAAATATCGAAATTGTTGTTAAAAATATAGCACTCACAATGAATAGTTTATAATGCATCACATGTATTGGGGAAAAACCTCATGCCAAAAACTGCAAAGGGGACAGTTGTCGAACATGCATCCTTTTCAGTGTACAATCACAAACCGCTGAGATCAGAGGCCCCCTGACCACCCCTCACCCCTCCATCTTCCTCCGTTTCTCCCTTCCTCCACCTATGGTGGGGACACGGGCCTTTTAAAACGGCCAAAGAATACCGCATGCCACGCATTTGTCTGTGGCCTACCACCTCGCTGCCCCTTCATAAGGCGACAGTCTAGCATCTGCCCTTTACCAACACAAAAGGATGTAAAGTCAACTAAACAATATGAGATAAATTATGGCTGCCCACCCCACATGCCATGCCCCGGTCAGGGCATATCTTCCTAGGGCAAACGCACATGAAACACTGTACTGTAACAATTGTATTTAATGTCAATGCACCTCCTATAATCGAGCATCTATTAAGAAGGAGAAGACAGTTGCGACGATAATAAATGTCCTATTTCCACGAAAATGAGTGCAATCCATTTTGTTTTAACTATACGAGCAAAATCGGTATACCTTTTATGTTCGACTGGCAGGACACAATTTTCATCTCATTATTTTGCGGCATCCAATGAAGTGCGCCACCACAAACTGCAGATGTCCAAAATTCAGAGGTCAGGCCATTCACTCCCTGTGTAAAATTTGCAAAAAGAAGCTTCCACTATTTTGCTGTGAAAACTACCAATCACCGCAGAATATGCTCACTGTATCAAAACAATCATCGGAGTAAAGAAAAATCGAAAATTTAAACTGCAAAGAAAAAACATCTATCTTAAGCAATTTCTTTCAGCCTGGTGGACAAATTACATAACATGAGAGCGTGTTTCACGTTCAAATCTATGTCCCTAAATAAACTGTCACACATGTATGTATTACAAACATTTCAGACACGTGAAAAAACATTAGAGAATACAATCTTTCATGCCATTTGCTCACATGTTGAAAAGAAAAAAAAACATAATCAACAAGCTATAATTCAAGGGGACGTTGCTGTCTTGTACACTATGGCACGTTCCGTTTTACCAACGCGAAGCTATATCATATCTGCATTTATGAAACAAATCATGAAGGCTGTCTTGTAATAGGACCTCATATAAGATTTTACCACATCTTTCTCTCTTCCGTTACATTGAAATCAAATAAAGTCTGATTGTTTATGAAACTTCCTGGCAGATTAAAACTGTGTGCCGGACACAGACTCGAACTCGGCACCTTTCCCTTTCGCGGGCAAGTGCTCTACCATCTGAGCTACCCAAGCATGACTCACGTACCCTCCTCACAGCTTTACTTCCGCCAGTACCCCGTCTCCTGTGAGGACGGGGCGTGAGTCGTGCTTGGGTAGCTCAGACGGTTCACCGGCACGGCAGCTCAGCGTGTTCGGTCAGAGGGTTTAGCTACCCTCTGCAATAAAAAAAAACTGAGTGAACGGATCAACGAACAACCTGAACGAATGTCATCGGACGTGCGTCACGAACAAATTCAACGACCAATACAGAATAAAATACACTCCTGGAAATTGAAATAAGAACACCGTGAATTCATTGTCCCAGGAAGGGGAAACTTTATTGACACATTCCTGGGGTCAGATACATCACATGATCACACTGACAGAACCACAGGCACATAGACACAGGCAACAGAGCATGCACAATGTCGGCACTAGTACAGTGTATATCCACCTTTCGCAGCAATGCAGGCTGCTATTCTCCCATGGAGACGATCGTAGAGATGCTGGATGTAGTCCTGTGGAACGGCTTGCCATGCCATTTCCACCTGGCGCCTCAGTTGGACCAGCGTTCGTGCTGGACGTGCAGACCGCGTGAGACGACGCTTCATCCAGTCCCAAACATGCTCAATGGGGGACAGATCCGGAGATCTTGCTGGCCAAGGTAGTTGACTTACACCTTCTAGAGCATGTTGGGTGGCACGGGATACATGCGGACGTGCATTGTCCTGTTGGAACAGCAAGTTCCCTTGCCGGTCTAGGAATGGTAGAACGATGGGTTCGATGACGGTTTGGATGTACCGTGCACTATTCAGTGTCCCCTCGACGATCACCAGTGGTGTACGGCCAGTGTAGGAGATCGCTCCCCACACCATGATGCCGGGTGTTGGCCCTGTGTGCCTCGGTCGTATGCAGTCCTGATTGTGGCGCTCACTTGCACGGCGCCAAACACGCCTACGACCATCATTGGCACCAAGGCAGAAGCGACTCTCATCGCTGAAGACGACACGTCTCCATTCGTCCCTCCATTCACGCCTGTCGCGACACCACTGGAGGCGGGCTGCACGATGTTGGGGCGTGAGCGGAAGACGGCCTAACGGTGTGCGGGACCGTAGCCCAGCTTCATGGAGACGGTTGCGAATGGTCCTCGCCGATACCCCAGGAGCAACAGTGTCCCTAATTTGCTGGGAAGCGGCGGTGCGGTCCCCTACGGCACTGCGTAGGATCCTACGGTCTTGGCGTGCATCCGTGCGTCGCTGCGGTCCGGTCCCAGGTCGACGGGCACGTGCACCTTCCGCCGACCACTGGCGACAACATCGATGTACTGTGGAGACCTCACGCCCCACGTGTTGAGCAATTCGGCGGTACGTCCACCCGGCCTCCCGCATGCCCACTATACGCCCTCGCTCAAAGTCCGTCAACTGCACATACGGTTCACGTCCACGCTGTCGCGGCATGCTACCAGTGTTAAAGACTGCGATGGAGCTCCGTATGCCACGGCAAACTGGCTGACACTGACGGCGGCGGTGCACAAATGCTGCGCAGCTAGCGCCATTCGACGGCCAACACCGCGGTTCCTGGTGTGTCCGCTGTGCCGTGCGCGTGATCATTGCTTGTACAGCCCTCTCGCAGTGTCCGGAGCAAGTATGGTGGGTCTGACACACCGGTGTCAATGTGTTCTTTTTTCCATTTCCAGGAGTGTACATACAAAAATAAAAAATGGTAGAGCGCTTGCCCGCGAAAGGCAAAGGTCCCGAGATCGAGTCTCGGTCCGGCACACAGTTTTAATCTGCCAGGAAGTTTCATATCAGCTCACACTCCGCTGCAGAGTGAAAATCTCATTCTGATTGTTTACATTAACATTTTGTATCCACAACTCCTCTATACTGACCTGCGTGTAAAATTTCTACGATACAAAGGACAATCAACCACAATTGCAGCAGATTATTATGTTCTATTTTTGTAAGCAGTTTGATCAATACAGCCTGTTTCACTCAATCTGCTCACATGTTGGGAAAAAATGCTCTCATTTCTAGGTACCACAATGAGCTATAATTGAAGTGATGTCTATTTCATAATTAGAGATTATGAAGTATGAAATAACATAGAACTTGCGGTAACACCTACTTTTATACACACAATCGTGACAATAATAATAGAAACAGTCATGATTCCACGAGAATGGATACAGCCAATTTCAATTAGTCTTCTGGGCAAAATAAGTGTACTTTTGAGAGAACTATCTGCATGCAAACTTTAACCACTTATACTCTGTCCTGGATATACTGCATTGCGGACCATCCTCCAGACACCGTTTGGGATAAATTGTGTGGCTGAGCCCCCACGGATAAGACTGGGTCAGATTTAGTGGAGCCATCATTGACATTCCCATAGACATACACATACAAAAAATAGAGCAGTTGCACTTCTTCTGTGAATATTTGGTTGTAAGTGACTGGTTGCATTCGATTACAGTACTATACTATCTGACTAACGTGCTGTTCTGTAACATACATAAGAAAAATACTCACGAAAGACTGTGTTCCTCCATCCAACGGACGTCCATCAGACAAAACAGCAGAATTGGGAATGTGGCATCATGGTGGACCTTTAAGAATATAAAAGGTGGTGAGACAGGCGTACCTGGATTCTCTGGTTTGATGTTATTACTGGAGAATGTAGACGATATTGTTACGAAATATCGGTAATATAACTTGCATCGAATATGTTATCCTCTTTAGCAGGATTAATTTAAAAGTGCTTACATCCCCTGCAGAATCGCTTTGAGAAGAGTTTTTCGCTATTTGCAGGGCTGTAAGACTGTCGAGAATAACATATAAGCAGATGAAATCGAGACTTCATGATTCACAATATGCATGCATAGTCTCTATATCTACATGTGTAGAGCTGTCAGTGGCGGATAGTTTCGGCTCGAATGCATAACTTGCTAACTGTTCATTTCTAAATTACGTTGCCAGTGGTGCACACTCTGCAGGCAGAGGGAGGGGAAACTCTCACATTCCAGGATGCTTCCCACCGGCAGATGAATGGCACCAGGCCCATCTTAAGCTGTCAGGCCATCATAGGCCTTTCACCACCACAAAAGGATGCAAAGTCAAATAAACAATATGAGACAAATTAGGGCCACCCCACCCCACATACCGTGCCACAGGCGGGGCACAATTGTCTAGGTCGACCACACACACATACACACTGGACCGTCACCACACCAGCTCCACAAAAGCCCGCCATTTTGAATGTGAAAACACTGCCCTGAAACAATTGTATTTAATGTCAATGAAGGAATGGACAAGGTACAGGGACACAGTACTAGAAGTGGCTAAACAATGTCTTGGAACAGTAGTGTGTAAAAGTAGGATGAAGCAAACAGCTTGGTGGAATGATACAGTCAAGGCAGCCTGTAAAAGGAAAAAGAAGGCGTATCAAAAATGGCTACATACCAGAACCCAGGTAGACAGAGAAAGTTATGTTGAAGAAAGAAACAAAGCCAAACAGATAATTGCAGCATCCAAGAAGAAATCGTGGGAAGACTTTGGAAACAGGTTGGAGATTATGGGTCAAGCTGCTGGAAAACCATGCTGGAGTGTAATTATCAGTCTTCGAAAGGGAGGTAAGAAGTAAATGACAAGTATTTTGGACAGGTCAGGAAAACTGCTGGTGAATCCTGTGGATGCCTTGGGCAGATGGAGGGAATATTTTGAAGAGTTGCTCAATGTAGGTGAAAATGCTATCAGTAATGTTTCAGATTTCGAGGTAGAATGGGATAGGAATGATGATGGAAATAGGATCACATTTGAGGAAGTGGAAAAAATGGTCAATAGATTGCAGTGCTATAAAGCGGCTGGGGTGGATGAAATTAAGTCGGAACTCATCAAATACAGCGGAATGTCAGGTCTTAAATGGCTACACAGGATAATTGAAATGGCCTGGGAGTCGGGACAGGTTCCATCAGACTGGACAAAAGCAGTAATCACACCAATCTTTAAACATGGAAACAGAAAAGATTGTAACAACTACAAAGGTATCTCTTTAATCGGCGTTGTGGGTAAAATCTTCTGAGATATTGTTGAAAGGAAAGTGCGAGTATTAGTTGAGGACCAATTGGATGAAAATCAGTGTGCGTTTAGGCCTCTTAGAGGCTGTCAGGACCAGATCTTTAGCTTACGGCAAATAATGGAGAAGTGTTATGAGTGGAACAGGGAATTGTATCTATGCTTTATAGATCTAGAAAAGGCATATGACCGGGTTCCTAGGAGGAAGTTATTGTCTGTCCTACAAGATTATGGAATAGGAGGCAAACTTTTGCAAGCAATTAAAGGTCTTTACATGGATAGTCAGGCAGCAGTTAGAGTTGACGGTAAATTGAGTTCATGGTTCAGAGTAGTTTCAGTGGTAAGACAAGGCTGCAACCTGTCTCCACTGTTGTTCATATTATTTATGGATCATATGTTGAAAACAATAGACTGGCTGGGTGGGATTAACATATGTGAACACAAAATAAGCAGTCTTGCATATGCAGATGACTTAGTTATGATGGCACATTCGATTGAAAGTTTGCAGAGTAATATTTCAGAGCTAGATCAGAAATGTAAGGACTATGGTATGAAGATTAGCATCTCCAAAACGAAAGTAATGTCAGTGGGAAAGAAATATAAACGGATTGAGTGCCAAATAGGAGGAACAAAGTTAGAACAGGTGGACGGTTTCAAGTACTTAGGATGCATATTCTCACAGGATGGCAACATAGTGAAGGAACTGGAAGCGAGGTGTAGCAAAGCTAACGCAGTGAGCGCTCAGCTACAATCTACTCTCTTCTGCAAGAAGGAAGTCAGTACCAAGACTAAGTTATCTGTGCACCGTTCAATCTTTCGACCTACTTTGCCGTATGGGAGCGAAAGCTGGGTGGATTCAGGTTACCTTATCAACAAGGTTTTGGTTAGGGATATGAAAGTAGCTAGGATGATTGCAGGTACTAGTAGATGGGGACAATGGCAGGAGGGTGTCCACAATGAGGAAATCAAAGAAAAACTGGGAATGAACTCTATAGATGTAGCAGTCAGGGCGAACAGGCTTAGATGGTGGGGTCATGTTACACGCGTGGGAGAAGCAAGGTTACCCAAGAGACTCATGGATTCAGCGGTAGAGGGTAAGAGGAGTCGGGGCAGACAGAGGAGAAGGTACCTGGATTCGGTTAAGAATGATTTGAAGTAATAGGTTTAACATCAGAAGAGGTACCAATGTTAGCACTGAATAGGGGATCATGGAGGAACTGTATGAGGGGGGCTATGCTCCAGACTGAACGCTGAAAGGCATAATCAGTCTTAAATGATGATGATGATGTCAATTGATCTCCTAAAATCGAGCATCTATTAAAAAGGGAAACACAATCGTGACAATAATAAATGTTATATGACCAAAATTGGTATAGTTCTTACATTCAACTGCAGGATACAATTTGAATATCATTATTTTGCGACATCCAACGAAGTGCACCACCGCCAAAGACAGATGACCAAAATTCAGAGGTCGGGATATAGGCCTTCTCTACATGTCCACCCTGGAAAAAATTGGGGAAAAAAGCTTCCACTATTTTACTGCAAAGACTACCAATCACTGCAGAATGTCCTAGCTATATTAAAACCGTCATCGGAGTAAAGAAAAGCTAGAATTTAAACTGCGATGAAAAAACATCTATCTTAAGCTATTTCTTTTAGCTTGATGGGCAAATTACACGACATGAGGGCATCTCTCGCATTCAAATCAGTGTCCGTAAATAAACTGTCATGCATGTGTGTATTACAAACATTTCAGACACGTGAAATATGATTAGAGAATACAATCTTTCATTCCATTTGGCCACTTGTCGGAAAAAACACAATCACTTTACGTTTGACAACAATCAAGCTATAATTCAAGAGGACATTGCTATTTTGTACACTATGGCGGGATCTGTTTTATCAGTCCGAAGCTATATCACATCTGCATTTACGAAACAAATCGTGAAGACCCTTCTTGTAATAGAACCTCCTGCAAATTTTCCGCGTCTCTCTCTCTCTCTCTTCCATTACGCCGAAATCAAATACAGTCCGCATTCTTACATTTGACATTTTTGATCCATAACTCCCCTCTACTGACCTGAGTGTAAAATCCTATCATACAACAGACAATCAATCACAATAACAGCAGATTCTAGTATTCTAGTTTTGTAAGCACTTTCATCATCACAGCCTGTTCCACGCAATCTACGCACATGTTAGAAAAAACCGCTATTATTTCTAGGTTCCACAACGAGCTATAATTGAAGCAATGTCTACTTTTAATTAGCGGTTATGAAGTACGAAATAACTCAGGGCTTGCGGTAATACCCATTTTTAAACATGCAGCTACACATTACTATACTTTTCATGATATTATCCAAAACGTATGCATGTAGATAATCGCGAAAATGGGAATTCTTAGGATTTTTTGGTAGTCTGGTGTGTTGGACACACAAATACCCTCGTATAAAATCAAGTGACGCATGGGTATGCAGACTATATGGCGTATAAATACCCAAAAAATAAAAAAAAATAAAAAATGACATAAAATCTGTAAAAATCGACGAAATCCTGGTATAATTACGACACATGAAGGGAAATACTTAAAATTGAGAGAAATACGATTATGTAAAATCTTGAAACAAATTTGCAGAATTACGTAAATTTACTGAGAATACATATAATTAGAGATAATGTAGCATGATATGCGAGAACTGGGGTGGGTTGGGAGTACTCAGATACTCAAGACCGACAAAAGCTTAAAAATTACGCTCTGGCTGCATTCACTTTTACTCTCCCCCACCCCTGTAAACTATGTGAGTTTTTGTAACACACACTTCAACAAAGGTGACATAAGTATTACACAGAGGCGCCATATTAAAGCAGTGTCTCATATGACACCTTTAATAGGGCGCAATTGCTATATTATTCTGCACATGGTCAAAACTACCTAACATGAGACGTGGACTTCATTGTGCAAGAGGAATGCTAGCAGGGCTGTGGTGATGCTACTGTAAGCAGCAATAAGACTGTTACATCTCATTTGGCTACTTATCATGGTGCATACTCCCTCATAAGAAATTACTGCTTCTTCGTGTGCATCTCCGTGCTGCAGGCCGTGGGTGATACCTCAGTGTATCAGCTATCTAAAATATTCACGTCGGTTTTTTTCTCGCTATATTTCGTTGAGAGACACAGCACATCCGTCAAAACTGCACAATTGAAGTGCTAAGTTTGATAGAGGGTACATACGTTTCCGACTGAAAAGGACGAATAAAATCCTTTAATTTCCTAAGAGACAGAAAAGCAGAACTTAATTCTAGTTGATTTACAAGCAGCTCGAGCGGCGGATACACACTGACATTGCCTTCTTAGGACACGAGAATAGTGTATAAGAAAGTAGTTTTGTGATTTTAAAGTTTATCGCTGTAGTGTTTGAGATAGGAAACTTGCAAGAGGGTTGTATGTCTGACGTCGGACAAATATATCCTGCAGTGGAGTATTAAGAGAGTTGCATTCCACATGACTAATGCTTCGGAAATCATACGGCTTTAACAATATAGTGTTTTAAGGTGCAGAACCATGTAACCATAGAAGTGTATGTTTACACATTACGATTATTTCACTCTTGCTGGTATCTTCCTGGTATTCCAGACAGTGGAATAATGCTTCAGAACTGGTAGCATGGTTGATTTACGTGAAATGTTTGAAACTACATACACCTGGAGATCTATCATGTATAAACCACACTTTTGTTCTTAACCATGTGTTATAGCACCACATCACTCTCATGTCTACTATACACCGATACATCTACATCTACATGAATACTCTGCAAATCACATTTAAGTGCCTGGCAGCGGGTTCATCGAAGCACCTTCACAATTCTCTATTATTCCAATCTCGTATAGCGCTCGGAAAGAATGAACACCTATATCTTTCCGTACGAACTCTGATTTCCCTTATTTTATCGTGGTGATCGTTCCTCTCTATGTAGGTCGGTATCATCATCATCATTTAAGACTGATTATGCCTTTCAGCGTTCAGTCTGGAGCATAGCCCCTTTATAAAATTCCTCCATGATCCCCTATTCAGTGCTAACATTGGTGCCTCTTCTGATGTTAAACCTATTACTTCAAATCATTCTTAATCGAATCCAGGTACCTTCTCCTTGGTCTGCCCCGACTCCTCCTACCCTCTACTGCTGAACTCATGAGTCTCTTGGGTAACCTTGCTTCTCCCATGCGTGTAACATGACCCCACCATCTAAGTCTGTTCGCCCTGACTGCTACATCTACAGGGTTCATTCCCAGTTTTTCTTTGATTTCCTCATTGAGGACACCCTCCTGCCATTGTTCCCATCTACTAGTACCTGCAATCATCCTAGCTACTTTCATATCCGTAAACTCAACCTTGTTGATAAGGTAACCTGAATCCACCCAGCTTTCACTCCCATACAGCAAAGTTGGTCGAAAGTTTGAACGGTGCACAAATAACTTAGTCTTGGTACCGACTTCCTTCTTGCAGAAGAGAGTAGATCGTAGCTGAGCGCTCACTGCATTAGCTTTGCTACACCTCGCTTCCAGTTCTTTCACTATGTTGCCATCCTGTGAGAATATGCATCCTAAGTACTTGAAACCGTCCACCTGTTCTAACTTTGTTCCTCCTGTTTGGCACTCAATCCGTTTATATTTCTTTCCCACTGACATTACTTTCGTTTTGGAGATGCTAATCTTCATACCACAGCCCTTACATTTCTGATCTATCTCTGAAATATTACTCTGCAAACTTTCAATCGAATCTGCCATCACAACTAAGTCATCCGCATATGCAAGACTGCTTATTTTGTGTTCACATATCTTAATCTCACCCACCCAGTCTATTGTTTTCAACATATGATCCATAAAGCCGGCCGCGGTGGCCGTGCGGTTCTGGCGCTGCAGTCCGGAACCGCGGGACTGCTACGGTCGCAGGTTCGAATCCTGCCTCGAGCGTGGGTGTGTGTGATGTCCTTAGGTTAGTTAGGTTTAAGTAGTTCTAAGTTCTAGGGGACTTATGACCTAAGATGTTGAGTCCCATAGTGCTCAGAGCCATTTTGATCCATAAATAATATGAACAACAGTGGAGACAGGTTGCAGCCTTGTCTTACCCCTGAAACTACTCTGAACCATGAACTCAATTTACCGTCAATTCTAACTGCTGCCTGACTATCCATATAAAGACCTTTAATTGCTTGCAACAGTTTGCCTCCTATTCCATAATCTCGTAGAACAGACAATAACTTCCTCCTAGGAACCCGGTCATATGCGGGTTCCTAGGAGGAAGTTATTGTCGGTATCAACAAAATATTTTCGTTTCGGAGGAGAAAGTTGGTAATCGGAATTTCGTGAGAAGATTCCGTAGCAACGAGAAACGCCTTTCTTTTAATGATTTCCAGCCCAAATCCTGTATCATTTCTGTGACACTCTCTCCCATATTTCGCAATAATACAAAACGTGCTGCCTTTCTTCGAACTTTTTCAATGTACTACGTCAGTCCTATCTGGTAAGGATCCCACAGCACGCAGCAGTACTCTAAAAGAATACGAGCGTAGCGTAGGCAGTCTCCTTAGTAGGTCTGTTACATTTTTTAAGTGTCCTGCCAATAAAACGCAGTCTTTGGTTCGCCTTCACCACAACATTTTCCATGTGTTCCTTCCAATTTAAGATCTTTGTAATTGTAATACCTAGGTGTTTAGTTGAATTTACGGCTTTTAGATTAGACTGATTCGTCATGTAACCGAAGTTTAACGAGTTCCTTTTAGCAGTCATGTGGATGACCTCACACTTTTCGTTATTTAGGGTCAACTGCCACTTTTCGCACCATTCAGATATTTTTTCTAAATCGTTTTGCAGTTTGTTTTGATCTTCTGATGACTTTATTAGTCGGTCAACGACAGCGTCATCTGCAAACAATCGAAGACTGCTGCTCAGATTGTCTCCCAAATCGTTTATATAGATAAGAAGCAGAAAAGGGCCTACAACACTACCTTGGGGGACGCCAGAAATCACTTCTGTTTTACTCGATGACTTTCCGTCAATTACTACGAACTGTGACCTCTCTGACAGGAAATCACAAATCCAGTCACAGAACTGAGACGATATTCCGTAAGTACGCAATTTCACTGCGAGCCGCTTGTGTGGTACAGTGTCAAAGTCCTTCCGGAAATCCAGAAATACGGAATGGATCTGAAATACACTCCTGGAAATTGAAATAAGAACACCGTGAATTCATTGTCCCAGGAAGGGGAAACTTTATTGACACATTCCTGGGGTCAGATACATCACATGATCACACTGACAGAACCACAGGCACATAGACACAGGCAACAGAGCATGCACAATGTCGGCACTAGTACAGTGTATATCCACCTTTCGCAGCAATGCAGGCTGCTATTCTCCCATGGAGACGATCGTAGAGATGCTGGATGTAGTCCTGTGGAACGGCTTGCCATGCCATTTCCACCTGGCGCCTCAGTTGGACCAGCGTTCGTGCTGGACGTGCAGACCGCGTGAGACGACGCTTCATCCAGTCCCAAACATGCTCAATGGGGGACAGATCCGGAGATCTTGCTGGCCAGGGTAGTTGACTTACACCTTCTAGAGCACGTTGGGTGGCACGGGATACATGCGGACGTGCATTGTCCTGTTGGAACAGCAAGTTCCCTTGCCGGTCTAGGAATGGTAGAACGATGGGTTCGATGACGGTTTGGATGTACCGTGCACTATTCAGTGTCCCCTCGACGATCACCAGTGGTGTACGGCCAGTGTAGGAGATCGCTCCCCACACCATGATGCCGGGTGTTGGCCCTGTGTGCCTCGGTCGTATGCAGTCCTGATTGTGGCGTTCACCTGCACGGCGCCAAACACGCATACGACCATCATTGGCACCAAGGCAGAAGCGACTCTCATCGCTGAAGACGACACGTCTCCAATCGTCCCTCCATTCACGCCTGTCGCGACACCACTGGAGGCGGGCTGCACGATGTTGGGGCGTGAGCGGAAGACGGCCTAACGGTGTGCGGGACCGTAGCCCAGCTTCATGGAGACGGTTGCGAATGGTCCTCGCCGATACCCCAGGAACAACAGTGTCCCTAATTTGCTGGGAAGTGGCGGTGCGGTCCCCTACGGCACTGCGTAGGATCCTACGGTCTTGGCGTGCATCCGTGCGTCGCTGCGGTCCGGTCCCAGGTCGACGGGCACGTGCACCTTCCGCCGACCACTGGCGACAACATCGATGTACTGTGGAGACCTCACGCCCCACGTGTTGAGCAATTCGGCGGTACGTCCACCCGGCCTCCCGCATGCCCACTATACGCCCTCGCTCAAAATCCGTCAACTGCACATACGGTTCACGTCCACGCTGTCGCGGCATGCTACCAGTGTTAAAGACTGCGATGGAGCTCCGTATGCCACGGCAAACTGGCTGACAATGACGGCGGCGGTGCACAAATGCTGCACAGCTAGCGCCATTCGACGGCCAACACCGCGGTTCCTGGTGTGTCCGCTGTGCCGTGCGTGTGATCATTGCTTGTACAGCCCTCTCGCAGTGTCCGGAGCAAGTATGGTGGGTCTGACACACCGGTGTCAATGTGTTCTTTTTTCCATTTCCAGGAGTGTACCTTGTGAATAGCACTCAACACTTCATGTGAATAAAGAGATAGTTGTGTTTCTCAGGAACGATGTTTTCTAAACCCATGTTGACTGTATGTCAATAGACCGTTTTCTTTGAGGTAATTCATAATGTTCGAACACAATATATGTTCTAAAATCCTGCTGCATATCAACTTTAACGATATGGGCTGTAATTTAGTGGATTACTACTACTACCTTTCTTGAATATTGGTGTGACCTGTGCTACTTTCCAGTCTTTGGGTACGGATCTTTCGTCGAGCGAACGGTTGTATATTATGGTTAAGTATGGAGCTAATGCACCAGCATACTACTAAAGGAACCTAATTGGTATACAGAAGAATTGCTTTTATTAAGTGATTTAAGTTACTTCACTACTCCGCAGATATTTACTTCTACGTTACTCATGTTGGCAGCTGTTCTCGATTCGAATTCTGGAATGTTTACTTCGTCTTCTTTTGTGAAGGCGTTTCTGAAGGCTGTGTTGAGTAACTCTACTTTGGCAGCACTGGCTTCGAATAGTATCTCCATTGCTACCGCGCTGAGAAGGCATTGATTGTTTCTTGCCGCTAACATACTTCACATACGACCAGAATCTCTTTGGATTTTCTGCCAGGTTTCGAGACAAAGTTTCGTAGTGGAAACTGTTACAAGCATCCCGCATTGAAGTCTGCGCTAAATTTCGAGCTTCTGTAAAAGATCGCCAATCTTGGGGATTCTGCGTCTGTTTAAATTTGGCATGTTTGTTTCGTTGTTTCTGCAACAGTGTTCTAACCCGTTTTGTGTTACATGGAGGATCAGCTCCGTCGTTTGTTAATTTATTTGGTATAAATCTCTCAATTGCTGCCGATACTATTTTTTCGAATTTAGGCCACATATGGTCTACACTTATATTATTAATTTGGAATGAGTGGAGATTTTCTCTCAGGAAGGCTCCAAGTGAATTTTTATCTGCTTTTTTGAATAGGTATATTTTTCGCTCATTTTTCGAGGATTTGGGGAGTACAATATTCAGTCTCGCTACGACAGCCCTGTGTTCGTTAATCCCTGAATCGGTTTTGATGCTCGTTATTAACTCAGGATCATTTGGTGCTAAGAGGTCAAGTGCGTTTTCCCAAGCGTTTACTATTCGCGTGGGCTCATGAAGTAACTGCTCGAAATAATTTTCAGAGAATGCGTTTAGCACAATTTCGGATGATATTTTATTTGTACCTTCGGAATTAAACATGTATTTTCGCCAACTTCGATCGATCGATGCGCTGGAAATATGAAGATAATCTAATTGCATCTCGTATACCCTGATGTATATGGCCGAATAGACGTTCTGCACAGTCATCTATCTGCACTTACAATCTAATATATTGTGCCTTCAAATTATTGGAGGGGTGATTTAGCGATGATACAGAAACTGGGAAGCAATCTGCCGTGTCATTGGCTGGCGTTGAAATTACAGAACAACTGATTTACTTTGATGTATATGGCCGAATGGCTGTACTGCACAGTCACCTATCTGCATTCGCAATCTAGCATATGGTACTTGCAAAGTGGTGGAGGGGTGATTTAGCGATGATGCAGATATCGGGAAGCATTCTGCTGTGTCATTGGCTGGAGTTGAAATTATGGAAGAACTGGTATACTTGGTTATATATGACTGAATGGACGTACTGCACAGTCATCTATTTGCATTCACAATCTGTGTGTGGTGGTTGCGGAGTGGCCGTTTAGCGATGATATAGAGGTTGGGAAGCGGTCTGCTGTGTCACTGGCTGCATTGATATTGCTAACATGTTCCTTGGCCTGTGCTGGCCGGTAGGGATGGGGGGGGGGGGGGGGGGGTCGATCAGCTGAACGGTCAACGACCTCCCAATTGTTATTGGTTTAAAGTTAGTATATATCGCGACGTGGCGTGCTTCGTCTGTGCGAGCGAAATATTTATTTCTTGGCTTAGTGTTGCTCCATGATGAGTGAAGAAAAGTAAGAAAATCGGAATGTGACTGGATTTTATGACGAGACAGCCATATTTTATAATTCGTGTTTTTTGAGATTCACAAGCGATATGTAATGTTAATGTGGAGTTTAGTAACGGTCACAGTGCAGTCTGTTGTGTTTCAAAGGTAATTGCGCGTATTTAATTTTGATCGAAGGATTGTATGATGAACTATTATGTACCACAAGCTTGTATAGGACTTCGAACACTTGGTGGTCGGTGTTTGCAGAAGAACCTGCTTCAATAACACAGTAAAAAGTTTTCTCTGCTAAAAAGAAACCAAAAGCGAACGGCAGTGTTCGAAGCCGAGAAGATCCTATAGAAGTTCTCTCTCTCTTACATTTCAAGAATTTTAAAGGCAACAGTCAGAGTCAGCAGCTGCTACTCCACCACGTGAGTGACTTGTCTACGGGTACAAAATTATGTACGCTGTGGGATAATGCCCTTCACGGAGATACAGACAAAGACACTGCACACACTAGTTCAATAACAACGAGTTTAATATTACCAGCTTAAAAAACTTAATTTCTTCTTTTGAGCAATAATATTATATCATCCATCTGCTGGTATGCTGTTGATTACCACATAATGATTGACTGAAGCCACTTGGTTGAGATGGAGGGAGCCCTGGAAATCTGCTGCTTGTCATTGTCGAGTATTGGATTAAATGTAGAGGTCATCACCTTCAGACAGTTGTTTGGAACCATTCCTCAATGCTGCAGACCCATCCTATTGCCATATAGTGTGACGCCTTCCACATGTTTTTTTTTCACCAATAACATAACTATATTTGTTTTTATCTCTACTACCTCATGCTGTGAGTCATGCATGTTGTGAACAGCACCTTCCAGCGATGGTCAACACTGGAACAGTAATCATGTACGTGATTGAAAAATGAGGAAACAATGGTTTTCGAAATGGAAAACCGAGACATCCGCTACCCTGTCGCTGTGTGAGATGAGATTAACTGTATACGTCATCAGCTTTGGATAACTGTTGGAAACGCTATACAGTGCGACAAACTATTCCAGTTTCCATATGTTGCGATGTCTTCCATATTTTTGTGAATGATAATCTTTGCCTGTGTGTTTTCCTTCTACAAACATGTGTAATGTAGAAGCTGCATAGTTTACATTATGCGATGTTCAGCTTTCTGTGAGAGACAATGGATCGAAATATGTTAATGGCAGTTTAGCACCTGACACAGACCTCGAAATCATGATAGAAAAAGAGAGTGAATGGCAGTGTACAAAGCTGTAGTCGTACACTGCTTGGATGTGTTTCAGGTGAAAAAACAATGTTTTAAACTATTTATGAAGGAACAATACAGGAACACTCTTGTAATTGATAGTGTGTTGGATGTGGTCTTCTTCCAGTACACTCAACAAAACTTTACACAGAATTGTGCAGCTGACTCTGAGCACTGGGCATCTACTCCCATTGAGCGATATGTGTATATGTAATACACTCGATGTCAACACACAGACAGCATTTGTTTTTAGATATATCAGAAGAGAGAGAGAAACATGGCAAAATCTTCTAGGAGGATCCATTAGAAGGGATGGTATAACTGGTTAAAGTTCGGATGCAGATAGTTCTCTCAAAACTACACCGATTTTGCCCATAAGACTAACAGAAATTGGCTGTATCTATTCTCATGGAATCATGACTGTTTTTATTATTGTCATCATGATTGTGTATCTCTGGCACGGGGTATGGGCGCCCTACACTGGCTGTCACCTAGCTGGCCACGTGGTCCTTGCCTCGTGCTGAGAAGGGAAAGTGTTCATTTTGAAAGCCGTGTTTCTCTGGGTACCCTCTGGCCAGCAACTCCACCACATCCCTCCACCACCAGCCCTCCTGCACCGAAGCCACCCCACCAGGCCTGAGATTAGCTTTAAGGCAAATTGTGGGCTGTTCCCCAATTCCAGTCTCAGAAAATATGAGTACAGTTACAATATGACCATGTACACAACAAAGTTTACCAGGATCACAGACAAGAGTCATACACGACTTCCCTCTCTAGGTAACTGAAAACAGCAGTGACAGGAGGGCATCCGGCTGCAAATTTAAATAAAATAAATTTGCAAATCTTGTACACAGAATTAACATTAAGTAAAAGAAGAAAGGGAACTCTTTAATGGTATGTGTATTTTTATAATGAGTAGTGAAGTAATATGAATGCTGTCAGTGCACGAGAGTGAAGGAATGGATGAATTTCACATAATTTTTTTCAAAACAAAAATAATGCTGTACACAGTGAACATTGTGTCTGCAAATCACGGTCACTTGCAAATTAAATTGAACTGTGCAGGTACGTGCATAATTTGGATTTGTATGTTCAGGGTGTTCCATTTATTTGATGACTGCACACACAGCGCAGTAGACGGTACGTAGCGAGCACGCCATGCCTGGTGAATCAGATGCTGCGCCGCTTGTCTGCTACTGCAGTAATAAGGTTAAAAACCACACATCAAAAAAAAGTTTTGCATCACCTCGGTTCCGAGAGTTCCGGAACCTGTACAGAAATTTGGAATAGGGGTCAACATAAACATTATTTCCACCCTTTATACTGCTCACGAAAACCACACATTGCATCTTGTACCACCATGTAGCAAGACCTTCAGAGGCGATGGTCCAGATTGCTGTACACCGGCACCTCTAACACCCAGTAGCACGTCCTTTTGCATTATGTATGCCTCTATTCGTCGTCGCATACTATCCACAAGTTCATCAAGGCACCGTTGGTTCAGATTGTCCCACTCCTCAATGGCGATTCGACGAGGATCCCTCACAGTGGTTGGTGGGTCATGTCGTCCATAAACAGCCCTTTTCAATCTATCCCAGGCATGTTCGATAGGGTTCATATCTAGAGAACATGCTGACCACTCTAGTCGAGCGATGTCGTCATCCTGAAGGAAGTCATTCACAAAATGTGCACGATGGGGGCGCAAATTGTCGTCCATGAAGACGAATGCCTCGCCAATATGCTGCCGATATCGACTCACTATCCGTTGGAGGATGGCATTCACGTATCGTACAGCCGTTACGGCACGTTCCATGAGCACCAGTGGCGTACGTCGGCCCCACATAATGTCTCCCCAAAACAGCAGGGAACTGCTGCACTCGCTGGACAGTTTATCTAAGGCGTTCAGCCTGACTGGGTTGCCTCCAAACGCGTCACCGACGACTGTCTGGTTGAAGGCATATGCGACACTCATCTGTGAAGAGAACATGATGCCAATCCTGAGCAGTCCATTCAGCATGTTGTTGGGTCGGTCTGTACCGGGTTGCATGGTGTCGTGGTCGCAAAGATGGACTTCGACATGGACGTCGGGAGTGAAGTTGTGCATCATGCAGCCTATTGTACTCAGTTTGAGTCGTAACACGACGTCCTGTGGCTGCACAAATGCATTATTCAACAATGTGGTGTTTCTATCAGGGTTCCTCCAACCCGCAATCCGTAGGTAGCGGTCATCTGCTGCAGTAGTAGCCCTTGGGCGGCCTGAGCGACGCATGTCATCGACAGTTCCTGTATTTCTGTATCTCTTCCATGTCCGAACAACATCGCTTTGCTTCACTCTGAGACGCCTGTACACATCCCTTGTTAAGAGCCCTTCCTGGTGCAAAGTAACTATGCGGATGCGATCGAACGGCGGTACTGATCGTCTAGGCATTGTTAAACTACAGACAACACGAGCCGTGTACCTCCTTCCTGGTGGAATGACTGGAACTGATCGGCTGTCGGACCCCCTCCGTTAATAGGCGCTGTTCATGTATGGTTGTTTATATCTTTGGGTGGGTTTAGTGACGTCTCTGAACAGTCAAAGGGACTGTGTCTGTGATACAATATCCACAGTCAACGTCTATCTTCAGGAGTTCTGGGAACTGGGGTGATGGCAAACTCTTTTTGATGTGTGTATATGCAAAAAAATTTTTTGCTCATCAGTGTCATGCATGAAAGTGCCAGAACTGCCTGTCATTGTTTTCCACACATTTCTGACGTCTACTCAAGAAAGTATTCATTACACAATGTAATTCTCTTTGATAAACTGAATTAATTGACTCGCAGATATCACCTTGTTCTTGTAACGTGTGCGGATTTGTTGTGTACACTTTACGCTTTAAAACTCCCCCCCCCCCCCCCCCCTCACCCCCCGTGAACCATGGACCTTGCCGTTGGTGGGGAGGCTTCCGTGCCAAAACGGCCTTGCAGTTGTGGTACTGTGAATGGCTGAAAGCAAGGGGAAACTACAGCCGTAATTTTTCCCGAGGGCATGCAGCTTTACTGTATGGTTAAATGATGTTGGCGTCCTCTTGGGTAAAATATTCCGGATCTCCGGGCGGGGACTACTCAAGAGGACGTTGTTATCAGGAGAAAGAAAACTGGCGTTCTACGGATCGGAGCGTGGAATGTCAGATCCCTTAATCGAGCAGGTAGGTTAGAAAATTTAAAAAGGGAAATGGATAGGTTAAAGTTAGATATAGTTGGAAGTAGTGAAGTTCGGTGGCACGAGGAACAAGACTTTTGGTCAGGTGAATACAGGGTTATAAATACAAAATCAAATAGAGGTAATGCAGGATTAGGTTTAATAATGCATCAAAAAATAGGAGTACGGGTAAGCTACTACAAACAGCATAGTGAACGCATTATTGTGGCCAAGATAGACACGAATCCCACGCCTACTACAGTAGTACAAGTTTATATGCCAACTAGCTCTGTAGGTGACGAAGTAATTGCAGAAATGTATGATGAAATAAAAGAAATTATTCAGATAGTGAAGGGAGACGAAAATTTAATAGTCATGGGTGACTGGAATTCAGTTGTAGGAAAAAGGAGAGAAGGAAACGTAGGAGGTGAATATGGATTGGGGCTAAGAAATGAAAGAGGAAGCCGTCTGGTAGAATTTTGCACGGAGCACAACTTAATCATAGCTAACACTTGGTTTAAGAATCATAAAAGAAGGTTGTGTACATGGAAGAATCCCGGAGATACTGACAGGTTTCAGATAGATTATATAATGGTAAGACAGAGATCTAGGAACCAGGTTTTAAATTGTAAGACATTTCCAGGGGCAGATGTGGACTCTGACCACAAACTATTGGTTATGAACTGCAGATTAAAATTGAAGAAACTGCAAAAAGGTGGGAATTTAAGGAGATGGGACCTGGATAAACTGACTAAGCAAGAGGTTGTACAGTGTTTCAGGGAGAGCGTAAGGGAACAATTGACAGCAGTGGGGGAAAGAAGAACAGTAGAAGAAGAATGGGTAGCTTTGAGGGATGAAGTAGTGAAGGCAGCAGAAGATCAAGTAGGTAAAAAGACGAGGGCTAGTAGAAATCCTTGGGTAACAGATGAAATATTGAATTTAATTGATGAAAGGAGTAAATATAAAAATGCAGTAAATGAAGCAGGCAAAAAGGAATACAAAGAGTCTCAAAAATGAGATCGACAGGAAGTGCAAAACGACTAAGCAGCGATGGATAGAGGACAAATGTAAGGATGTAGAGGCTTGTCTCACTAGAGGTAAGATATATACTGCCTTCAGGAAAATTAAAAAGACCTTTGGAGAAAAGAGAACCACTTGTATGAATATCAAGAGCTCAGATGGAAACCCAGTTCTAACCAAAGAAGGGAAAGCAGAAAGATGGAAGGAGTATATAGAGGGTTTATACAAGGGCGATGTACTTGAGGACAATATTATAGAAATGGAAGAGAATGTAGATGAAGATGAAATGGGAGATACGATACTGCGTGAAGAGTTTGACAGAGCACTGAAAGACCTGAGCCGAAACAAGGCCCCGGGAGTAGTCAACATTCCATTACAACTACTGACGGCCTTGGGAGAGCCAGTCCTGACAAAACTCTACCATCTGGTGAGGAGGATGTATGAGACAGGCGAAGTACCCTCAGACTTCAAAAAGAATATAATAATTCCAATCCCAAAGAAAGCAGGTGTTGACAGATGTGAAAATTACCGAACTATCAGTTTAATAAGTCACAACTGCAAAATACTAACACGAATTCTTTACAGACGAATGGAAAAACTGGTAGAAGCCAACATCGGGGAAGATCAGTTTGGATTCCGTAGAAGTACTGGAACACGTGAGGCAATACTGACCTTACGACTTATCTTAGAAGAAAGATTAAGGAAAGGCAAACCTACGTTTCTAGCGTTTGTAGACTTAGAGAAAGCTTTTGACAATGTTGACTGGAATACTCTCTTTCAAATTCTAAAGGTGGCAGGGGTAAACTACAGGGAGCGAAATGCTATTTACAATTTGTACAGAAACCAGATGGCAGTTATAAGAGTCGACGGGTATGAAAGGGAAGCAGTCGTTGGGAAGATAATCAGAAAGGGTTGTAGCCTCTCCCCAATGTTATTCAATCTGTATATTGACCAAGAAGTAAAGGAAACAAAAGAAAAATTCGGAGTAGGTATTAAAATCCATGGAGAAGAAATAAAAACTTTGAGGTTCGCCGATGACATTGTAATTCTGTCAGAGACAGCAAAGGACTTGGAAGAGCAGTTGAACGGAATGGACAGTGTCTTGAAATGAGGATATAAGATGAACATCAACAAAAGCAAAACGAGGATAATGGTATGTAGTCGAATTAAGTCGGGTGATGCTGAGGGAATTAGATTAGGAAATGAGACACTTAAAGTAGTAAATGAGTTTTGCTATTTGGGGAGCAAAATAACTGATGATGGTCGAAATAGAGAAGATATAAAATGTAGACTGGCAATGGCAAGGAAAGCGTTTCTGAAGAAGAGAAATTTGTTAACATCGAGTATAGATTTAAGTGTCAGGAAGTCGTTTCTGAAAGTATTTGTATGGAGTGTAACCTGTATGGAAGTGAAACATGGACGATAAATAGTTTGGACAGGAAGAGAATAGAAGCTTTCGAAATGTGGTGCTACAGAAGAATGCTGAAGATTAGATGGGTAGATCACATAACTAACGAGGAAGTATTGAATAGGATTGGGGAGAAGAGAAGTTTGTGGCACAACTTGACTAGAAGAAGGAATCGGTTGGTAGGACATGTTCTGAGGCATCAAGGGATCACCAATTTAGTATTGGAGAGCAACGTGGAGGGTAAAAATTGTAGAGGGAGACCAAGAGATGAATACACTAAGCAGATTCAGAAGGTTGTAGGTTGCAGTAGGTACTGGGAGATGAAGAAACTTGCACAGGATAGGGTAGCATGGAGAGCTGCATCAAACCAGCCTCAGGACTGAAGACCATAACAACAACAACTCCCCACAAACAGAAATTGCACGGAGTTAAACTGGGGCTTCGAGCGGGTCAGATATTGTTGCTAATGATTCTGTCATGGAACAGGTCGAACCCTGTTGAAGAAAACGCGAAGCTTCGTTCTGTTCCACTCAGTTCATTTGAAAAAAGACTGCGAAATGTTCTGCACATCTCCTTCACTGTTGACTGAGTCATTAGAAAAATTAGGCCTATCATTCTGTCACCACTACTGTGCATCACGCTCCTGTCTATTTTATGATCGTGATGAACTTCCTCAAAAAGCGTGAAAGGGGTATCGCCCCTCCAGTGTCGACAGTTTTGGGAAATAAAACGCTCGATTACATGGAGTAAAGCCTTGTCTGAAGACAGAATTAGGTAAGAATCCATTTATCGCTATGCACTTGTTTTAAAACCCGTTCGCAAAACATAGCTGCGTGCGCGGGACACCAGGTTTATGTTCTTCCCTTCTGTTATTTTGTGGGGCCTTAGCCCAAGCAACTTGGCAACTCTTTGAACAGAGGTGCAAAATATTTGCGGTTTGTGTGAAAGACGTCTAAGAGACATTTTGGGGGAATGTTCCAGGCGCAACGCTTTCCGTTTTACGAAATTTATTCACTGATGTATAAAGAGCATGACGACTCGGAATTCCAACACCTGGAAATTTCTGCTGAAACAATCTCCGGACAATAAGAGCTGACTTTGTACGCACATACGAATCGTAAACAGGGACGCTGACAACCAGGACAGGTCCCGGGACAAGATATGTGATTGGGCCCATCTAAAAATATAGCATCCCGATTTTACTGTTATTTTGAAGAAGACCCGACATGATTTAAAGATAACGAAATTCATGGAATATTGGAGATACGCAAAAGATACTAATTGCAACAGAATATAGAATAAATGTAATTTCTTATTAAACACTAAACAATTCTTTACGAATGCAGACGGGTCATGTACGACAGTGCGCAGTACCCATTTGTTGAAAGAAGATGCGTGCGAAAATGTGATTTTTCAGGGCTACGTATCTCGGGTTATATTGATTAGCACAGAAACAAGGGGTCAACTGTATTGGGTAGCCTTCGGCCTAGTGACCATCTGTATGCCGACCGGAAGAACTGCTGTACTGCAGTTATCGTAGAGCATTGAAATTTAAACATGACACTCTTTCTCCAGCCCAGGCAAATTGAGAAAGCGGTTGGTTCCTTTGCGTTAGGTGTGGTTTAGAGCGTACTAAGGTGGCTTATAAGAGCACCATTTGTTCATGTAGGATTCCTGAGAAAACCCCCAAAACCACGATTTTTTGGTTATGAAAATTGCGAAATGTGGTGATGGCTCTGCAGATTGTCGAAAATATTACAATACGTTCTTAACACAATATTCTCCGAGAATGTCGAAACTGTTATCGAATCATATCCACTGCCAAGATTCAAAGCTGTCGTATTTATGCAGTAAAATATGCACATAATAACCGGTCTAGCGCGTAAATGTAGTTTCACGTGACGTTGTGGACACGTGGCAAGGATTCTAGGGTCATAGAAAACTTTTCAGGTCACCACACTATGCTTTTAGTCGGCATTTTTTCACCAGTATAACTTTACGGTGCTCTATCTCTGTAAAATGGGCACAGTAAAACAAACGACTGTGTGTTAATTTTATTTTTTATGCGTATTTGTTGTTTGGATATGTCAATGCATATAAATACACTCCTGGAAATCGGACTGATGACCATAGATGTTAAGTCCCATAGTGCTCAGAGCCAACTCCTGGAAATGGAAAAAAGAACACATTGACACCGGTGTGTCAGACCCACCATACTTGCTCCGGACACTGCGAGAGGGCTGTACAAGCAATGATCACACGCACGGCACAGCGGACACACCAGGAACCGCGGTGTTGGCCGTCGAATGGCGCTAGCTGCGCAGCATTTGTGCACCGCCGCCGTCATTGTCAGCCAGTTTGCCGTGGCATACGGAGCTCCATCGCAGTCTTTAACACTGGTAGCATGCTGCGACAGCGTGGACGTGAACCGTATGTGCAGTTGACGGACTTTGAGCGAGGGCGTATAGTGGGCATGCGGGAGGCCGGGTGGACGTACCGCCGAATTGCTCAACACGTGGGGCGTGAGGTCTCCACAGTACATCGATGTTGTCGCCAGTGGTCGGCGGAAGGTGTACGTGCCCGTCGACCTGGGACCGGACCGCAGCGACGCACGGATGCACGCCAAGACCGTAGGATCCTACGCAGTGCCGTAGGGGACCGCACCGCCACTTCCCAGCAAATTAGGGACACTGTTGCTCCTGGGGTATCGGCGAGGACCATTCGCAACCGTCTCCATGAAGCTGGGCTACGGTCCCGCACACCGTTAGGCCGTCTTCCGCTCACGCCCCAACATCGTGCAGCCCGCCTCCAGTGGTGTCGCGACAGGCGTGAATGGAGGGACGAATGGAGACGTGTCGTCTTCAGCGATGAGAGTCGCTTCTGCCTTGGTGCCAATGATGGTCGTATGCGTGTTTGGCGCCGTGCAGGTGAGCGCCACAATCAGGACTGCATACGACAGAGGCACACAGGGCCAACACCCGGCATCATGGTGTGGGGAGCGATCTCCTACACTGGCCGTACACCACTGGTGATCGTCGAGGGGACACTGAATAGTGCACGGTACATCCAAACCGTCATCGAACCCATCGTTCTACCATTCCTAGACCGGCAAGGGAACTTGCTGTTCCAACAGGACAATGCACGTCCGCATGTATCCCGTGCCACCCAACGTGCTCTAGAAGGTGTAAGTCAACTACCCTGGCCAGCAAGATCTCCGGATCTGTCCCCCATTGAGCATGTTTGGGACTGGATGAAGCGTCGTCTCACGCGGTCTGCACGTCCAGCACGAACGCTGGTCCAACTGAGGCGCCAGGTGGAAATGGCATGGCAAGGCGTTCCACAGGACTACATCCAGCATCTCTACGATCGTCTCCATGGGAGAATAGCAGCCTGCATTGCTGCGAAAGGTGGATTTACACTGTACTAGTGCCGACATTGTGCATGCTCTGTTGCCTGTGTCTATGTGCCTGTGGTTCTGTCAGTGTGATCATGTGATGTATCTGACCCCAGGAATGTGTCAATAAAGTTTCCCCTTCCTGGGACAATGAATTCACGGTGTTCTTATTTCAATTTCCAGGAGTGTATGTCGACGTACCTAACAAACTGTCAAAACTTTACTTATGTAAAGGATTCGTTTTGTATAAGTTTCATACGCTAGTTCGACAGCAAAAGAAGCTATCCAGGGAAAATACCCCTGTTGGAGCCCAAAATGCGAATAAGTTCCTCTTGAGAAGACTCACAGAAAAGCTGCCTCATGCCTCAACCCCCGTTCCTTCTTCGTCGATAAAAATTTTAAAATGTGTACATATTCACGCTTTTTTGTACTGAAAGTGAGTAGCGGAGAGACAGTGATGGAAGATGGAGGAGAAGTGCCGGTAGGGGGGAGGGGGGGGGGGGGAGAGAGAGAGAGAGAGAGAGAGAGAGAGAGAGAGAGAGAGAGAGAGAGATAGTAACGATCTTTCCTTTCCGAAGGACCACAGTCATATAGAATTTTTTTAAACAAATTTCCGTCATTTGACTGTTAATTGTCCACTTATTTTACGCACTAATGATTTCGGCTTTATAGGCGTGTTTGAGACCATACTGAAATATTAAAATATATCCGACCTGCTTGTGACATATTTCTAGTCTTGAAGACAAGTTGTGGTTTCTCACTATGCACAGTGTCAGCCATACGATGCATCTTCGATACGTACTCATATCCTGCAATACGACAACTCATGTTATAAGACCAGAAATATGATTTTTCGACAGTAACAAGGCACAGACAGGTCAGACCTATTTTAACATTTCCAAATGAACCTGAGAATGGCTATATGGCTGAAATCATGACTATGTATAACCAATGAAGGCTTAACAGTCAAATGGCAGAAATTTCATTTAATGGGACATTATATATGAAATTCGTTGAAATTTGACATTTTCTGTTTTCCGCTTCATAATGTACTTCGGACTTTCTTGAATATTTTGGTATACAATACATTAAAATGAGACATTTGTGAGACCTTCAAATAATATTTTAAATTTTGATGTGTGATTGTCGAATTTTGCGACTCTGCATATACCGCCACAGTTGAGCAGTCATGTCTTGGGAACTACGCAATCTAGAAGTCTGTGAATTACTTTGTTTTGTGCCTACTGCTACGTCTCAGAAGCTGGCATTGTGAATAAACAAATCAGTCCTTTGGTTCTGATACTAGTTTTCGTTGAAAGTGGAAATGTGCTGGAAGACTAACGGACAAAGTAATTGATGAATTACAGGCATATTATAGGAAGGCCATTAGAGATAACTGTGACAATTTAAAGTAGATGAAAAGAGCTGTGCAGAGCACTTTCTTTCACTGAATATCAACCTACGAAAAGCCATGTCATGCTTTGTGTCCACCTCCACCAAACACTTGGTGTAAATTTAGGCAAACTAAATTTTCTGGCACCCTATATGAATTTACACAAACATTCTCTTCCTTTGGTAGTAATGGAGGCAATCAAACCTATTTACAGAGATTTGGCAAATCCTGAGCTAGTAAAGAAGTGTTTACATGGGAAGACCTAGAATGTGAATGAATCCTTCAATAATGTTGTGTGGTACCACGTCCCTAAAAATGTATTTGTTGGCCTTATGACTCTAAAGTTAGCAGTGTCTGATGCTGTAATAACTTTTAAAGGTGGGAACTATGAAATACTTCAAGTTTTGGAGAAGTTAGGGGTAAGATTTGGACAGAACACAGCTAAAGGACTGCGGCAAGTGGATGAGCTTCTTGTACGCGAGGCAGAGTTAGCTGCTCAGCAAATGACAAAAACAGCAAGAAAGAAAAGGAGGAGGCAAGCACTGGACTTTGTGACACAGACTATGGGGCAGGGAAATTCTAATGCATAAAAGAAGCAGAAATGTAAGTCGGTATAAGAATTTGTAATAAAAAAAGTTTTAAACCTCAATATCTCTGAACTACATTTTTTGCAATAAATAACCCGTTTTCTAAAAAAGTACTGATGGTAGAGACATGAAGTTTTCACATCATGCCAAGTGTGAGATTCAACGCGTATGGAACTAGAATAATTAAAATATCTTGAGTTGTTTTGTTTTTATGTTTATTTACTTACAAAATTCTGTAAAAAATCGAGGGTTTGAAAAAGAAAAATAACATGCCCCACAATAGAATTTTAGTAATAATTCCAGTTCAGTATATCTAGAAAGGTGCATTCAATAATTATGGAAAATTATAAGTTGGTATCTTAAAAAGTTTCCAGGGTAATGGGTCAGCCGGCCGCGGTGGTCTAGCGCTTCTAGGCGCTCAGTCCGGAACCGTGCGACTGCTACGGTCGCAGGTTCGAATCCTGCCCCAGGCATGGATGTGTGTGATGTCCTTAGGTTAGTTAGGTTTAAGTAGTTCTAAGTTCTAGGGGACTGATGACCGCAGATGTTAAGTCCCATAGTGCTCAGAGCCATTTTTTTGATAATGGGTCACAAAATTCGATAATTTAACATTGGCGGCATAGGGCATACAATGTCCCCTTAAAGCAAAGAGGAGATATTGATGACCAGTAAGTAAGTGGCAGTAAAAGAGGATAGATGGATGGAGATAGAAGCAGTGGAAGGAAAAGAGGGAGGAGACAGTATAGACGAAAAAAGGTGAGTGGATGCCACACACAGGCTTTGGAGACGGAGGAGGAGAACATTTTTTCAGTGCTTTTCGGCCTAATAATGTCATGTGTTCCTTCAGCCTGGGGCAGGCTGACACCACATCGGCTACTTACATGGCAGTCTTACCACTTAATTTACGAAGCAGCTTCTCATTTGACCTCACGTGGCTGTGCCCCCATTCCTAGCCGCTCTGCCACAAGAAAATCTGAAATACTCGCAGGGAGTCGAACATAGAGTTTCCGCGTCAAAAGCCGGCAATGTCAGCCGATATACCAAATCGGCATCCCTTTTTGCTGTGGAAGAGAGTGCCAGTTATCTCAGCTTTACCTGACTGCCTTCGTCAGGTCGCTTAAGGGGAGGTTTACTACCTTTAGCCCGAAAAAAGCATGTTATTTGAGAATTTTGTTCTCGGTAAGTGTTAGAGATATCAATGTCAAATTTGTTCAAAATGTTTATTGATGTTTCCTCTACAAACTGGAATTTTTTCGGTCGGAAATGTCGAAGAGCAAAGGCGGAAGTGCCGTCAGAACGAAACAAAATTTCGATATAGACTTCCACGCGCGGTATGTCACAGGTCAGCCGGCTCGTCTGAAATCAAAATTGAGTTGACGTTAGCGATTCTTTGGGAGTTGTACTTCGCTTAAGTTATTTCGACCACAGGAAACAAAATGGCGGCCATTTGAAAAAAAATAGGGTTTTTTTCATAGATTTTTCGACTTCGTCGGCCAAGTAAAAAGATTTATGGTTGATGGATCGGAATAAAAGTGGTACAACTCCTATACAATTTAGTTAGCTTCGTCAGTAACAAAGAATAATGCCAATAGTTTCAGTAGATTTGACGTTACCATACCGCGCGTTAAGAAAAGTCATTTCGAGAAAAACGCTTTTGAAATTTTGACTACATATAAATGCGATATTATGCAACTTACGTTCAATCTGATAATCCGGGTCCATAAACTAGTCCTTCCTCTTCCTCATAGAGGGCGTTCTGATCGATCTGGCCCATCGTGCTCTGCTCCTGAGCCGCTCGTACGGCCGGTGACAAGCCGTTTTCGGCCGCTTCAGTCCGGTGGTCATCCGAATCCTTGGCGAACTGCGTCGAATAGAGTCCCAGGGTGACGTCAATCGTTGTCATGGTCTTCAGAATTGCTGAATACCCTTCGTTGAAGCTGTTCACTGCCAGGAAAGTCGCAATCTCCAGTCTTCGCACCAGAATGCAAATGCTCGGGGGCTAACTTCCAAACAGACGAGTTCAAACTTTCATTTGAATTTTGTGTTTCCTCCAAAGCACCGGTAAAATAACTCTTCCTCCGAAAGAAAAAAAACTGGTGCGTGAAAAACGCCGATTTCAGGCAGATGCATTATTTTGTTCAACCGCGAACAACAAACATTTCCGTTCCGTATTCGGAAAAACCGTTTCAAGGGTGGATTCTAAACACTTTTATGGAACCCAAATTGCAACTTAAAAAAATCGATTTTTTTTAACCAAAGGGTAGTAAACCTCCCCGTAAGTCCAGTCATAATTTTGTATAGGAGGCAGTTAAATGAAGACGCGACACATGGAAAAGAAGGAAGTAATCTGTTTATTATTCCAAAATTAATCGCCGTAAGTGTCTATACATTTATCTCATTGTGGTACAAGACAGCCAGTGACTTCATGGAAAAACGTTTGCAGTTACCAGCGGTACCATGAGTGAACCCTGGCTTGCACCTCTTTAAGCGAAGCTAGTAGACGACCACGAATGTCTTTACCCAGGCTTCCAAAAATATGGAAATCTCATGGGGAGAGATCGGGATTGTATGGACAATGTGTATGGTCCCCCAGCGAAATTTCTGCAGCGTACTTGAAACAACCTTGGTATCTTGTGGACGGGCCCAGACGACAAACATTTTTCCATGAAGGCCCTAATCGTTTAATCTCACAATGGGATAAATGTATTAACAGTTACAGCGATTACTTATGAAATAATAAACAAGTTGCTTATTTTTTTCCATCAGTCTCAATTTCATTAGATTTCCCCTTATCGTTAATGATATAATTAGTTACAGCCGCGACCGAACGCGTGGGTGACGTCTTTAAATAAAAAAAATACATGTATTTGCCAATGAAATAATTGCAGTATAAAGACAGTTTCTGACATTGGTACTTAAGTGATGTAGTATGACTAGTGCCACGTTAGACAGAAGAATATTGCATCTGTCGCAAAGTTGCTGTGGGATTGAGTCCATCAGTTACGTACGCTTCACATTCAGCAATACACGATCCCTTCAAAATTCGCTCTTTTTTATTCTGTAATTTTAATTCAGACAGTAGTTTCGCTTTAGATTTTTTCAGTCTACGAGAAGCGTAACCAAGAGTCCGTCACTTATTTGTATCCCAGACTGCAGCCATTTGTCTGTTGTTGTTCAGGTAAGGATGCTAATGGACTGACAAATTTTCACTCTCACATAAAGAAATATGCGGGAATTAATATAAGTCCCGATTTAAATAACAGAAATAATAACTGAAATGAGTGACAAGTATTAAGTTTTCTCTCTTGATCAAAATTTGTTTCGTTGAACTAAAAACCGTATGTGGTGCATTTGGGTAACTCTATAGTCAAATCACAAAACTTTTTAAAAATTGTTCCAGAAATAGTTACACAATATCTTGTCAGATATGCACTTCCTTACAGTAACGTTGTAGGAGTCCAGATAATCAATAATAGCATATTTCCGTTACTTCTTGTTTTAGAAGCTGATAAAATACAGGGTGTTACAAAAAGGTACGGCCAAACTTTCAGGAAACATTCCTCACACACAAATAAAGAAAAGATTTTATGTGGACATGTGTCCGGAAACGCTTAATTTCCATGTTAGGGCTCATTTTAGTTTCGTCAGTATGTACCGTACTACCCCGATTCACCGCCAGTTGGCCCAATTGAAGGAAGGTTATGTTGACTTCGGTGCTTGTGTTGACATGCGACTCATTGCTCTACAGTACTAGCATCAAGCACATCAGTACGTAGCATCAACAGGTTAGTGTTCATCACGAACGTGGTTTTGCAGTCAGTGCAATGTTTACAAATGCGGCGTTGGCAGATGCCCATTTGATGTATTGATTAACACGGGGCAATAGCCGTGGCGCGGTACGTTTGTATCGAGACAGATTTCCAGAACGAAGGTGTCCCGACAGGAAGACGTTCGAGGCAATTGATCGGCGTCTTAGGGAGCACGGAACATTCCAGCCTATGACTCGCGACTGGGGAAGACCTAGAATGACGAGGACACCTGCAATGGACGAGGCAATTCTTCGTGCAGTTGACGATAACCCTAATGTCAGCGTCAGAGAAGTTGCTGCTGTACAAGGTAACGTTGACCACGTCACTGTATGGAGAGTGCTACGGGAGAACCAATTGTTTCCGTACCATGTACAGCGTGTGCAGGCACTATCAGCAGCTGATTGGCCTCCACGGGTACACATCTGCGTATGGTTCGTCCAACAATGTGTCAATCCTCATTTCAGTGCAAATGATCTCTTTACGGATGAGGCTTTATTCCAACGTCTTTATTCCAACGTGATCAAATTGTAAATTTTCACAATCAACATGTGTGGGCTGCCGAGAATCCGCACGCAATTGTGCAATCACGACATCAACACAGATGTTCTGTGAACGTTTGGGCTGGCATTGTTGGTGATGTCTTGATTGGGCCCCATGTTCTTCCACCTACGCTCAATGGAGCACGTTATCATGATTTCATACGGGATACTCTACCTGTGCTGCTAGAACATGTGCCTTTACAAGTACGACACAACATGTAGTTCACGCACGATGGAGCTCCTGCACATTTCAGTCGAAGTGTTCGTACGCTTCTCAACAACAGATTCGGTGACCGATGGATTGGTAAAGGCGGACCAATTCCATGGCCTCCACGCTCTCCTGACCTCAACCCTCTTGACTTTCGTTTATGGGGGCATTTGAAAGCTCTTGTCTACGCAACCCCGGTACCAAATGTAGAGACTCTTCGTGCTCGTATTGTGGACGGCTGGATACAATACGCCATTCTCCAGGGCTGCATCAGCGCGTCACCGATCACGGATTCCACGCGACCGAGGATGGACACATGTATCCTCGCTAACGGAGGACATTTTGAACATTTCCTGTAACAAAGTGTTTGAAGTCACGCTGGTACGTTCTGTTGCTGTGTGTCTCCATTCCAAGATTAATGTGATTTGAAGAGAAGTAATAAAATGAGCTCTAACATGGAAAGTAAGCGTTTCCGGACACATGTCCACGTAACATATTTTCTTTCTTTGTGTGTGAGCAATGTTTCCTGGAAGTTTGGCCATACCTTTTTGTAACACCCTGTATATCATTACAGGTAAAAGTTAATACATGATTCCTGATTCAACTGCAACTTCCTTTTCATTTCTAGTAAATGTGATGTCCAGTACCAGCCAGGTTATGTTGCAACTTACAATCAGTGAGGGAAGACCGCAAAAAATTTCTTGCATGAAACAGACACGCAACACTTGACTTGTAAGGAAGGGACGTACCATACTGACAGAGAAGTACAGGAGATGATTCGGTGTCTTCTGCTAGACATTTGTGATTTTATTTGAAAATACCACCTGCCAGAGTGAATGCAGTGGAATGTGCGGTTGTGAAACTTTCTATCAGATTCAACCTTTGTGCCGAAACAAAAGAAACTGGCAGAATGTAAGCTGTGGGTAGTCCTTTGATGGTTTTTCGATGAGAGCGTTGTCCGTCAAAGTGAAGATTCCGGGTCTGAGCCATGACGGGCATATAATTTTAATATGTCAGTAGTTTTAATCTCTGCTTCATCCTTTTAGATATTGTCCCCAGATCGTTCCCACTTACGAATAATTTGCCTTGTAATGATTCCTTAATTAGATAATATTAAGAACGTGTTGTCGCCAGCTGGAAGTGGTCGTATAACACCGGAATCCATGCTTCTAGTGCAAAAAGCAGACGCCCTCCACTTCATTATCATATCTTCCTCAGATCAGTAGGCTGTTCCTTTTTGCGACCAAAAGCAATAAGAAAAAGTCCTGGACGTAAAATACGTCTTGAAATTCGTGGATTGTAATTGTGAACTTTTTGAAAACAGCAGAAGTAGTTGTTAATCGATTATAGTCTTTCTGTTAATGTCTCTGGTTCCGTTAACAAGTAAGTTAATTTTCATTTACGCTCGTCGTGCCTGTTCACTCATTAATCACACGCTAGTGCTGCCTTTTAGACGTCAAGTGAAGAACACGCCTGCCTCAAAATTCCTCACAGTCCCTTAAAACTGCATTTCTGCAACACAATCAGCCAGCGATGACGCTGTGAGTCACAACCACACGAACACTTTTCTCCCTAAATTGTTATTAATACTCTTCACAATTCTCCTGTACTTTTTGACTATGAATATTTTATAGGGTTTAGGGAATCTGGAGTCTATTAGGAGTATCTTTTACTGATGTCACATCAAAGTAGTAACACTACAATTCTGATCATCGATTTCGTAGTTACGTATGTTATTACTTGACAACACATATGAAATTCTCTCATAGTCGTTTACGTTGAATCATTATTCCTCTAATACGTCACTGAAACCTTTCGTGGCCAGACAACTCTCCAAAACCACGCAATAAGCTACATGCTTTTTACAGTTGTGAATTTAATTAAAGTCAGGGATATTGTTTTATATTTCACGCTCATAATAACCCGCACCTAAAAATGTTTGTATTTCTGTAGGATATCAGTATGAGAGTCTTCCACTAAAAGTTCAGGATGTGCGTCCGCCTTGTGAAAGTTGACACTAAATAATAATTTTCGTAATATATCCACAGTGCTTCGAATCTCCACATTACTTCTCTTCAAAAACCATCTTCAGTCACTGATAGTCATAGTACGATTATTATTATTTACAGAGAACATCTGCTAACTGGCTTGGACACGAGAACATTCCCAACATTTTTACATTTCATTTTATTTCAGTTTTAATCAAAGGAATAGCACGAAATTCTCTTCCAACTTTGTAGGAGCTCTCTGGCCCCGGTCGGACTGAAATATCGCCCAGCTGCCTCTGACGCAGATACGCCCATAGTAGTCTGGAACACCTTGTCATTCATGATGGATATGAAACAGATGAAGCACTTACACCAAATCAATACAACAATTCCAGTAACATTAACAATTTAATTACACAAACATTTATCAAAACTTAGCTGGCATTGCCCAGTGTCAATTTTATACTTTATGTCTCACGAATGTTCCACTTATAAACAAATGCTCTACTGGCCTCTACAATACTAATACATATAAAGAAACAGAAAAGTGTCGTTAGTCCACGTTTTAATTCACATTAAGAATCAATAAGAGCTAGGATGGATTTTATAACAATTCAAGCTACTTCGGGGTTAAAATTCGAACAGACCTAATTTCCAGGAGCTTCTTTAGCTTGAAGTGTTAAATACAAATTTATGTTTTTAATGTCAACTGTCTCTCAGATCATTAAACTTGGAATTTCTTAGGATTAATCACGGTTATGTGAATTATTTCTTTTGTAGCCCTAAATGCAAGTTAATTAATGAGTTAACTCAAAATCGACAGAGGCAGTAGTTTATCTCAGCATGAGAAGGACGAATGGCGTTGTCAAACGAAAAAGTATTCTTGACTGTATAACGCTATCGGAGAACACCGTCACCCTCGATGTTTCGAGCGTGTATGCGTTTTTAAGCTTAATTTACGGCCTAGTAGAGGTGTAAAATTTGTGTTTGTCATCGGGGAGTTAATTAACTATAGGATTTGTTTCGATGTGATCTTTTTACACCTGTTTGCATACGTGTACTTATCTTCATATGCATTGTGCAATATACATTAGCATCGTGACCTAGCTATTATTATCACCTTCTGAGCAAAAACTAATGTCCTACGAACATGCATGTCATCAGACACACACTAGCGAGTTCACGTGCCACAAACAGAGTCAAAATAATCGTGTATAATCCGTGGTCAAAGGATAATTCTTATACGGGGCGCAGACTGTTTTATCAGGGGAGATAATACTGATTAGCGATTCCTGTCACGTTCCGTGCCACGAGAATCCTGTTTCCTTTGGAGAGATACAGGGCTCTTCTTAGACAGGAGCTAACATTTCACTCACGTGGCGCTAGCGGCTGTGTACCTTGCTCGTCTAGACGGCGGTCGCTGAAGCCCCTTGGCATGTGCCCTTCATATGATCAAAGCACGTAACCGCATGATTTATAATACAGTGCTGCTTAGTGTTAGCTTATCACTGAACTCTGCCTGCTTATCCACATCTTAAGTCTCCTGTAACATTCACAAATAACTGCAAGCCAGAACACATACCAAAATCAAAAATCAGCAAACAAGGAAACAAGAGAAGCTCTGATAAAAGGAACAATTTCTGCAGTAATTACATCTTAGACGATTGGTATAAAAAATTTTTATGCGTTTTATTCTTACAAAAATGTATTTAAATGTATGATTGCTGTAGTTTCCTATATATGACTGAAGCTGGAGTTGTAGTGGAGGGCTACTATTCCGCTGGTTATAAAAGAAAAAGTCAGTGTTGAATTTATGCCTTTTGATGTGGTTTAGGTTACATTTAGACAAAGTTTTCGTGGTGCAGAGTCAACGTATACTATGATAAATGTTGGATTGTGTACATTTACGAAAACTGGTACCGTCGACAAATGTATAGTTAATTTCTTGGTTTGCAACGGACGCTGAAGCGAGAATAGGGTATTTCTCATTTGTCCATAACAAACCATCACACAGGTCACTGAACGTATATTGTTGCGTTGTCTTACAGTAATTAGCTGAGGTTATCATGAACGCCTACTTAAAAATTGTCAGTGGTGATTCTGTAAATATTTCGAAAACATAATGGTTAAGAACCATCAATAAAGATACTTTTACAATAATGCGAACCGAGCCTGCAGAAATATTTTCTTGATTTGCGGGACACTCGAGATAGAAAACGCAAAATAATGCTTGTTAACAATTGTTTGTTGCGAAGGCAAAACATTGAAAACAAGAAACTTTGGGAGTTAGCTACCGTCAATAAGTAGACACGGATAAATTAAATAGCCCACAACTGATTACATCCGATAACTTATTTCCTCTTCGCTAAGCACATACTCGATTACCGACAGTAATATAATAGAAATGTGCTTGCCCCTAATGTGGTCGCAACCCATCTTACTGTATGTCTGCTCAATGTTATTTTACTGCGAAATTTTGTAGAACCCATTTTCCTCAGTATTTTTATGTCATTCGAGTGTCTGTAAAAGCAAGGGTGGTCTGTCGGTGCTACATTTCCTTCCTTCAGATGACAGCATTTATAAACTGTAAAAGGATCATTTTAAAAACTTAAATAACAAATATTTGTTTATTTTCGAAATTATGAAATAGACCGTTGTACATTGAAGAATTGAGTAAAAGACTGTTGCCTTCTGAATAAAATTAAAGGACGTAACCACGTCATCGAACTAGATTGTATCAAGTGAGCAGTAGCTCAGGAGGGTTTTTGTGGGAGAGTGTTTTGGAAAGGATGTGGAATGGAAAACTTGAGGAGAAAGTCATAAACCAAGCACCTGGAAAGGGAGGAAGGAAAGTGGCTAGAAACTGAACCCTGATACAGAAACTTATGCTCTGTTAGTGGTGGAAGGATGCTTCTGCGTGAATTTCGTGGTCTCGTATTAGGCGTTGTTCTCAGTATGATATGGTCTGCGGAGACTTTGTGAAAGCATTAGCGGTAACGAGAATTATACCGTACGCACCATTTCTGAACGTCTTGGTTAGATACATTAAGTAAACGCAGCAGTGAGAGTAACAATACAGGACAGATGTATCGCTTAGTAAGTAACAGGACGGACCGTCCGAACCGACGGGTTGGCGAGCAACGCCGATGCCAAAGACGCAGGCACAAAAAAATGGTTCAAATGGCTCTGAGCACTATGGGACTTAACTGCTGTGGTCATCAGCCCCCTAGAACTTAGAACTACTTAAACCTAACTAACCTAAGGACATCACACACATCCATGCCCGAGGCATGATTCGAACCTGCGAACGTAGCGGTCACGTGGTTCCAGACTGTAGCGCCTAGAATCGCACGGCCACTCCGGGCGGCGGGGCAGGCACAGAGGGGACACAGAACCTGACCTGGATAAACATAAAAAAAGAAAAGCTATTTAAGAACAAACAAGAAGAGGTACGTCTATTTTCCTACGTCTCATCTTCCTATGGTAGGGTAGAGTAGCAAATCGAAAGATGAAATTCTTAACTTCCTTTTCAAATGTACCTTTCATTGGAAGACCCAGGAGAATCACACCAATTTAATTCTCGTACCACTGAAAAAATAAGTGAAACATGTGTTTTAAGAATCGAGCTGGATCGTTAAAACTGAACAAAGTTCTAGGGCGCTAAGAATCCCTATCAGATTCTATACTGAATTTGCGACTGAGGTAGCTCTTCGAACAAAAACCCGTGCCCAGTACTTGGAAGAAAGCCCAGGTGACATCCGTTTGTAAGAAAGGTAGTATAAATGATCCACAAAACTACTGCCTAGTATCCTTGACATCGATTTGTTATAGAATCTTATAACATATTCTGAGCTCAAATATCATGAGGTATCTCGAACAGAATGACCACCTCCATGCCAATCGGCATGGTTTATGAAAACTTCGATCATTCGAAACGTAACTCACACTTCTCACATGACGGATTAGGAAATATTTCTTGTCTTGAAAAAAGCATTTCATTAAGTACCATACCCACGCTTATTGTCAAAAGTACGATCATATGCCGTATCAAGCGAAATTTGTGACTGGTTTGAGGATTTTCTGATAGGAAGGACGCAGCAGGTTATTTTTCATAGAGTGTCATCGGCAGTAGTCACCAGGGAAGTGTGTTGGGAGCCTTCTTGTTCATGTTGTATATTAATGACCGTGCGGAAAATATTAATAGTAAGCTAAAATTTTTTACAGGTGGTGTAGTTATCTATAATGAATTACTGTAGGAAAGAAGCTGCAGAAACATTCAGTCAGATATTGATAAGATTTCAAGGTGATACAAAGACTGGCAACTTACTTTAAATGTTAAGAAGGGTAAAATTGTGCACTTCACTAAACAAAAAAAAAAGCGTAGTATCCTACCACTGCAATATAAATGAGTCACAGTCTGAATCTGGCAACTCGTACAAAAACACTTTGTAGGGATTTGAAATGGAATGATGACATAGGCCCAGTCGTGGGTAAAGCAAACTGTAGACTTCGGTTTATTGGTAGAATATTCGAGAAATGTGGTTAGTCTATAAAGGAGATTGCTTACAAATCACCTTGCGACCTATTGTAGGATATTGCTCAAGTGTGTGGGACTCGCGCCAAACAGGACTAACAGTGGATATTGAACGTATTCAGAGAAGGGCAGCACGAATGGTTGAGCGATGAGAGAGAATCACAGAGATGCTGAAGGAACTGAACTGGTAGACTCTTAAAGATAGACGTAAACTACCCCGAAAAAGCCTACTTACAAAGTTTCAAGAACCGCCTTTAATTGACGGCCCCTTGTGTATCGTTCACACATGGATCTTGACGACAAGATTAATTACAACACGCACGTAGGCATTGAAACAACCACTCTCATCGCACTCTATACATGAATACCCAACAACAAACATACTGGGACATACTCTCTGCCATGGTTTGCAGAGTACATATGTAGACGTAGGTTTAGATCTTCCCCTTACGAGATGAAGCCTTTCTCATACCCATGACTGCAAACCCACGCTGTTGCCACAGTGTCATTTCTGCAACATCGCTTTCATCCCAGCAGACTCATAAGGAAGTGACTACTACCGAAAAGACGTCTATCGCTAACGTGATTTATGTGCCAACAGTGCGCTTATTTCACAAAGCCACCACGTACACAGCATGTTCATGTTCAACAGTAGATATCAAAGTTCGGCGAGCAACAAATCCGGTATTTGACTGAAGGCGCCGGTCAGAGTGGCCGAGCGGTTCTAGGCGCTACGGTCTCGAACCGCGCGACCGCTACGGTCGTAGGTTCGAATCCTGCCTCGGGCATGAATGTGTGTGATGTCCTTAGGTTAGTTAGGTTTACGTAGTTCTAAGTTCTAAAGGGACTGATGACCTCAGAAGTTAAGTCCCATAGTGCTCAGAGCCATTTGAACTGAAGGCGTCCAGTGTTTCGACGATTTCTGTTGACAGAGGATTTGAGCGAGACGCGGCAGTGAAGCAAGGAACAAAATTAGTGGAATTGGTATCGACATCAACTTCTGCGAACATACCACAGTGACAGAGGGTAGCTAGCATGGTAAAATATGTTAGGCTTTCTACCCGTTTCAATCGAATTTAAAGCGCGTGATGAATGACTGACTAAATGTTTCTATGAGTGCTGTAATTTGTCTAATCTTGTTTCCACTATCCCTATGGGAGTGATTCGGAGGAATATCATGAACATCTGTCGATTTTTTACCTAATACTGTTACTTGCAACTTCCTAAGTAGGACTTTCTGGGCGTAGAAAATCGTCGAAGTACCGTTGTACTGTAAGGGTGCCGCAGATGACAACCAAAGATGTCCAGCTATGAAGAGAAGTGACTTCTGGTTGTCAGGCCGTAGAGATTTCTGGCATCTATCTTCAAACGTCGTCCAGTTCAGATTTTTCAATTCTCTGACGCTATCCTTGGAGCCAATCAAATCTGTGAGCACTAGTGTCACCCTTCTTTGTACACATTCAGTATACAGTACCCTATTGTTCCTGTTTGATACGGGTCCCACACACTTGAGTAGTATTAAAATCGGGAATGCACAAGTTATTTGTAGGTTCTCTCTTTCTTAGACTACATCCTCCCAGTATATTGCCGCTTTACCAACGACTAACCCTCTGCGATCATTCCATATTATAGCTTAAAAATCAGAACACCCAACTATTTGTACTCTACAAGAAAAGAAAAGAACACGCACCGTTAAGGAATTATCCGAATGGGACGGAAATTGGTAGATGTCATTTATATGTACAGACAAAGAATTTATTTCAATTTGACGAAAAAATGGATGAGTTATTCAATAGATAGAGCTTCACAAACTGAGCGAGACAATAATAAGTTGCTCCGCCTCTGGTCCTTGTGCAAACAGCTATTCAAATGGTGCAAATGGCTCTGAGCACTATGGGACTTAACATCTGTGGTCATCAGTCCCCTAGAACTTAGAACTACTTAAACCTAACTAACCTAAGGACATCACACACATCCATGCCCGAGGCAGGATTCGAGCCTGCGACCGTAGCACTCGCGCGGTTCCGGACTGCGCGCATAGAACCGCTAGACCACCGCGGCCGGCAAACAGCTATTCGGTTTTGCATTGACTGACAGAGCTGTTGGACGTTCTGAGGGGTATCGTACCAGATTCTGTCCAATAGGCGCGTTAAATCGTCAAAATCCCGATCTGGTTGCAGAGCCGTGCCCATAATGCTCCAAATTTTCTCGATTGAGGAGAGGGGCCGTGACCTTGCTGGTCACGGTAGATTTGGCAAGGAGTGAGACAAGCAGTAGAAACTGGCGCGAGCATTATGTTGCTGAAATGTAAGCTTAGGAAGGCTTGTCATGAACGGCAACAACACTGGGCGTAGAAAATCGTCGACGTACGGCTGTACTGTATGGGTGCCGCCGAAGACGACCAAAGAGGTCCAGCTATGAAGAGAAGTGACATCTTGGTACATGACTCCTGGCTGTCAGGCCGTACGGCGGGCGACAGTCAGGTTGGTATCCCACCGCTATACGGGGCGTTTCCAGACACGTCTTCAGCCTGGAATCTTATTGGCGAGTAGAACTGTCTTCAGTGATAAGTCCTGCTTCGAACTGAGCCCTGATGACCATCCAAGACGGCGAGAGTTTCTACTGCTTGTCTTAGTGTTTGCTAAATCTTATCTTTGCAAGTGAGGTTGCTGGATCTCTCCACAAGTGAGAACGTTTGGAGCACTATGGGCAGGGCCCTCCAAGCAGCTCGAGAATTTGACGATCTAACACCCAGTTGGACAGAATTCGTCAGGAGGACATACAACCGTTCTGTCGATCAATGCCAAGTCTAATAACTGCTTACATGCGGGCCAAAGGTGGACCAACGCATTATTGACTTGCTCAATTTGTGAAGCTGTTTCTGTTGACGAAATCGCACAATTTTTCTGAAACTGTAATCATTTGTTTGTCTGTATATGTGCACCACATTCACCGATTTCCGTATCGTTCGGTTAATTCTTTTGTGGTACGTCGTTTTGTTTTGTCGTTCCCCAACGTAGTGCTACATGCCAGCTGCTGTTCCTTATCTGTATAAACGATTTAGAAGACAATTTGAGCAGCCGTCTTAGGTTGTTTGGAAATTATGCTGTCGTTTATCGTCTCGTCATATCATCAGAAAATCAAAACAAAATGCAAAACGATTTAGAAAAGATATCTGTATGGTGCGAAAATTGGCAACTAACCGTAAATAATGAAAAGTGTGAGGTCATCCACATTAATGCTGAAAGGAATCCGTTAAACTTCGGTTACACGATAAATCAGTCTAATCGAAAGGCTGTAAATTCAACAAAATACCTAGGAATTAAAATTACGAACAACTTAAATTGGAAAGAACACACAGAAAATGCTGTGGAGAAGGCAAACCAAAGACTGCGTTTTATTAGCAGAACACTTAGAAGATGTAACAGATCTGCTAAAGAGACTGCCTACACTACGCTTGTCCGTCCTCTTTTGGAGTACTACTGCGCGGTCTTGGATCCTTACCAGGTGGGATTAATGCAGAAAGTTCAACGAAGAGGAGCACATTTTGTATTATCGCGGAATAGGGGAGGGAGTGTCACTGACATGATACAGGATTTGGGGTGGATATAATGAAAACAAAGGCGTTTTTCGTTGCGGCGGAATCTTGTCACGAAACATCAGTAACCAGCTTTCTACCCCGAATGCGAAAATATTTTGTTGGTGCCGACCTACGTAGGGAGAAACGATCATCATAATAGTTGTAAAATAAGGGAAATCAGAGCTTGCACGGAAAGATAGAAGTGTTCGTTTTTTTCCGCACGCCATTCCAGATTGGAATAATAGTTATTGTGAGGTGGTTCGATGAACCCTCTGCCAGACACTTAAGCGTGATTTGAAGAGTATCCATGTAGATGTAGATGCAGATGTTGTGACTCATCGATATTATATTGATAGGATTCTATGTTCTCTACATCTACATCCATACTCCGCATGCAACCTGACGGTGTGTGGCGGAGGGTACCTTGAGTACCTCTACCGGTTCTCCCTTCTATTCCAGTCTCGTATTGTTCGTGGAAAGAAGGATTATCGGTATGCCTCTGTGTGGGCTCTAATCTCTCCCAGTTTATCCTCATGGTCTCTTCGCGAGATATACGTAGGAGGGAGCAATATACTGCTTGACTCCTCGGTGAAGGTATGTTCTCGAAACTTCAACAAAAGCTCGTACCGAGCTACTGAGCGTCTCTCCTGCAGAGTCATCCACTGGAGTTTATCTATCATCTTCGTAACGCTTTCGCGATTACTAAAGGATCCTGTAACGAAGCGCGCTGCTCTCCGTTGGATCTTCTCTATCTCTTCTATCAACCCTATCTGGTACGGATCCCACACTGGTGAGCAATATTCAAGCAGTGGGCGAACAAGTGTACTGTAACCTACTTCCTTTGTTTTCGGATTGCATTTCCTTAGGATTCTTCCAATGAATCTCAGTCTGGCATCTGCTTTACCGACGATCAACTTTATGTGATGATTCCATTTTAAATCACTCCTAATGCCTACGCCAGATAATTTATGGAATTAACTGCTTCCAGTTGCTGACCTGCTATATTGTAGCTAAATGATATGGGATCTTTCTTTCTATGTATTCGCAGCACATTGAGATTCAATTGCCATTCCCTGCACCATGCGTCAATGCAACACATCCCTGCGGCACACCTGAAATCACTTACTTCGGAAGACTTCTCTCCATTGAGAATGACATACTGCGTTCTGTTATCTAGGAACTCTTCAATCCAATCAAACAATTCGTCTGATAGTCCATATGCTCTTACTTTGTTCATTAAACGACTGTGGCGAACTGTATCGAACGCCTTGCGGAAGTCAAGAAACACGGCATCTACCTGGGAACCCGTGTCTATGGCCCTCTGAGTCTCGTGGACGAATAGCGCGAGCTGAGTTTCACACGACCGTCTTTTTCGAAACCCATGCTGATTCCTACAGAGTAGATTTCTAGTCTCCAGAAAAGTCATTATACTCGAAAATAATACGTCTTCCAAAATTCTACAACTGATCGACGTAAGAGGTATGGGTCTATAGCTCTGCATATCTGTTCGATGACCCTTCTTGAAAACGGGGATGACCTGTGCCTTTTTACAATCCTTTGGAACGCTACGCACTTCTAGAGACCTACGGTACACCGCTGTAAGAAGGGGGCAAGTTCCTTCGCATACTCTGTGTAAAATCGAACTGGTATCCCAACAGGTCCAGCAGCCTTTCCTCTTTTGAGCGATTTTAATTGTTTCTCCATCCCTCTGTCGTCTATTTCGATATCTACCATTTTGTCATCTGTGCGACAATCTAGAGAAGGAACTACAGTGCAGTATTCCTCTGTGAAACAGCTTTGGAAAAAGACATTTAGAATTTCGGTCTTTAGTCTGTCATTACTTCAGTACCATTTTGGTCACAGAGTGTCTGGACATTTTGTTTTGATCCACCTACCGCTTTGACATAAGACCAAAATTTCTTAGGATTTTCTGCCAAATCAGTACAAAGAACTTTACTTTCGAATTCACTGAACGCCTTTCACATAGCCCTCCTCACACTACATTTCGCTTCGCGTAATTTGTTTGTCTGCAAGGCTTTGGTTGTGTTTATGTTTGCTGTGAAGTTCCCTTTGCTTCCGCAACAGTTTTCTAACTCGGTTGTTGTACCGAGGTGACTCTTTTCCATCTCTTACGATCTTGCTTGGCACATACTCATGTAATGCATATTGTACGATGGTTTTGAACTTTGTACACTGATCCTCAACACTATCTGTACTTGAAACAAAACTTTTGTATTAAGCCGTCAATTACTCTGAAATCTGCTTTTTGTCCCTTTTGCTAAACAGAAAAATCTTCCTATCTTTTTTAATATTTCTATTTACGGCTGAAATCATCGATGCAGTAACCACTTTATGATCGCCGATTCCCTGTTCTGCGTTAACCGTTTCAAATAGTTCGGGTCTGTTTGTCACCAGAAGGTCTAATATGTTATCGCCACGAGTCGGTTCTCTGCTTAACTGCTCAAGGTAGTTTTCAGATAACGCACTTAAAAATATTTCACTGGATCTTTGTCCCTGCCACCGGTTATAAACCTTTGAGTCTCCCAGTCTATATCCGGCAAATTAAAATCTCCACCCAGAACTATAACATGGTCGGTAAATCTATTCGAAATATTTTCCAAATTTTCCTTCAGGTGCTCTGCCACAGCAGCTGCTGAGCCCGGGGGCCTATAGACACAACCAATTACCATGTTTGAGCCTGCTTTAACCGTGACCTTCACCCAAATTATTTCACATTTCGGATCTCCGTCAATTTCCTTCGATACTATTGCACTTCTTATCGCCATAAACACGCCTCCACCTTCACTGTCCAGCCAGTCTCTGCAGTATACATTCCAATCTGAGATTAGGATTTCATTACTGTTTTCATCTGGTTTCAGCAAACTTTCTGTCCCTAATACTATGTGGGCATTGTGACCGTTTATTACCGAGAGCAGTTTTGGGACCTTTCTATAGACGCTAATGCAGTTTACTATTACCACATTGATATTGTTATTCCCTGTTGCGTTTTGCCTACTACTACCTTGTCTCGTCTCAGGAGGCGTCTTGTCGGGCCTAGGGAGGGAATTCTCTAACATAAAAAACCCACATGTGCACTCCACAAGTACTCCGCTACCCTTGTAGCCGCTTCCGGCGTGTAGTGCATGCCCGACTTATTCAGGGGGACTCTACATTTCTCCACCCGATAGCGGAAGTCGAGAAATTTGCACCCCAGATCTCCGCAGAATCGTCTGAGCCTCTGGTTTAAGCCTTCCACTCGGCTCCAAACCAGAGGACCGCGATTGGTTCGGTTCTGGGAACGATACTACAAATAGTTAGCTCAGATTCCACCCCGCAAGCGAGGCTTTCCGCAGTAACCAACTCCGCCAACCTCCTGTCTGAACTGAGGATGACCTCTGAACCCAGACGGCAGGAGTCATTGGTGCCGACATAAGCAACAATTTGCAGTCGGGTGCACCCACTGCTCTCTATCGCCGCCGGCAGGGCCTCCTCCACTTCTCGGATGAGACCCCCCAGCAAGCAGACAGAGTGAACACTGGCCTTCTTCCCCGACATTTACGGTATTTCCCTAAGGAGCTCCATCACCCGCCTAACGTTGGAGCTCCCAATCATTAATAAACCCTTCCCGCCGTGTGCCAGTTCGGACCTTGCTGAAGGAGCGGCCACACGGCCAGCCTCCACATCGAGCCTCCGCCTCGAACGCCGTGACCGCCGCTGAACCCGCCACTCCCCTTGGGAAGAGGGTGGCCCAACCGCACCCGGTACCCGTGAAGACGTCTCGACAGCAGGGACAGTGGGTGAAGCATGTAACACCTGGGGTGTACCATGCGACGCACCAGACACCCCAATGCGGCTACACTCCGAGGCAGCAGCCTGAAAACGGCTGACATCGGCCATCAACACGTTCAGCTGTTCACGAACAGCTCCTCTTGCGCCCGTACACAGCAGTCACACATCCTATCCATCCTAAGAAATCAATTTACTGTAGAGAGTCAATCAATTTTCAACTGGACTGCTAATCCACTAAAGGCGCCTGATAGCTGACTAAACTGTGGGTTACTAGACACTTCTTGTTGAAAACAATGAAAATAAGCACTACCTGTCTCTGGACTGTATTGAAAACAAACACTAGCACTACTTGCACTACAACTGACTAAATGGACTCTCTCTGAGCGTATTCAAAACAAACACGAAATCTATGGAACACTATTACTAGTACTCGAAAATTAAAGCTTGCTAAAAGCAAAAACACAGGGAAGAAGAAGTGACAAGTACGAAAAATACAGTTAATACTTAAATTAACGTAGCTCGCTGCACAGCAGATGTGAAGCAGATGACAATTACGACGACGTTTTGTGATGTGCATAGTTTTGAATTTCTTTACATATAAAACAAGTTACCAGTCTTTGCACCACTTCGAAATCGTATCAAGATATAACAAGACATTTCTGCAGATTTTTCAGATAGTACTTCACTATAGATATCTCAAACGTCTGTTAAAAGTCTGCGGATACATGTAATATAGTCCGCCAGGCAATTAATATAAGACGTGAGCAAAATACATATCTATGGCCGACTGAAGTTACTTTTACACCTGTCAATAACACTCCTATCGAAGATAACATCCTGTATACTCCCTATAAAGAAACGCTCAATGCAGACACAAATTTCTCTTCATTTCCGATATGGTCATACTTTCATTATTAAGCGTTTATGCGGTAATGAGTCAAATGCTTTCGCAAGTCAAGAAATACTGTATCCACCTAACTGCCTTGACCCACGGCTTTCATTTTTTTATGTGAGGCAGTAGAATAAACCTTCATAATAGTAAACACTGCAGAAGAAAAGAAGACTCGAATGATGTAACGAAGTTTCAGAACATGGGTTAAGAAATGTTTGTCCTAGCCTTGAATAGCTTTGACTATATTTATGCCAATGTCCGTGACTGCAGCCTCTTGTACGAGCAGTTTCAGCAAATTAAAAGGTATAAACGACTACTTAAGGTCGAGTATGGGTGAAAACAGATTTGTCAGATTTAACTATGTTGTCGGTACGATACAACATTGCTTCTAAACTTGACTTCACTCCCGGAACCAACGTAAAGAAATGCAAAGCAAATGTTTCACTTCTAATTAATAATTTATACGCTATTACTAACATGCGGAGCAAATGAAATTTGTTCTTTATTTTAAATCATTCTAAAACCAATGTACAGCATCTGTAATGAACAGTAAGGTGCAGACTCAGTTTTACTTTCAGTTATTTTAAAAAGTTTATTCAATTTGTAATTTATTTACTAGAATAAACATTTAATTTGTTGTGTGCAACATTTTCCGTCAAGATACTTTATTTAACTAAAGAATGCTTCATTTTTATTAAATCTCCTCATAAAATTAGAAAATATGATGAATCTGCGTAGAAAAACTTGGTGCAAGGTAGTTTTATTGGGAGGGGGGAGGAGGTGGGTGACGGACGAACGGGATCACCTCGGTTTGGCTCTGACTAGGACTTAGTAAGAAGTCACGCTCATTGCTGCTGACTTATCGTCACACAAACATGCATTGCATCTTACGCCATCAGCCACAATTTATATCCCAATTGTCTGTCAACTAAGTCACAGCGATAAGTCGATAATCCTTTCGTCTGCTTTCCTTTGGATTATTTTTAGCTAAGACAGTGACCACTGCAAGTTACCTTGAGCAACTTCTCTGCTGAAATAAGGTGTATTTCTGAAGTGTCTTTAAGCTAGTGATGCAACCACGAATTAAAGGTCGGACTCTAGAAGTTTAGAATCGTAAGATGTAATGTTATTTTGAAGAAGAATCTAAAATCCAGCTTGTACAGGCTACTTTAACACGCATTGCACGAACTCACGAGACAGGGAGGTAAACCAGATCCGGTTCAAACCACGCGCACCGAGCGAGGTGTCGAAGTGGTATACATAGGACCGGCTCTCAGGAGGACGGCAGTTCCAGCCCCGTCCGACGATCATAATTTAGGATTTCCATGGTCTCCGTAAACCTATTGCGGGAAATGCCAGAACACTTTCTTTGAAAAGGACGGGGCTTATTTTTCTTTCGCATCCATCCCATACCCGAGCTTGCTGTCCAACCCCAGTGACCTCGTCGTCGACGGTACGTTAAGCCCTCGCCTTTCTTTCTTCCGATAACTCACGGATTTACGATCTATTTTCTGATATTCTGGTATACTAGCCACTGGTATGGTTTTTAGGCGGTTTCCTGTCCTCATTTACGGGTACAGAAAATGGTTCAAATGGCACTAAGCACTATGGGACATCTGAGGTCATCAGTCACCTAGACTTGGAACTACTTAAACTTAACTAACCTAAGGATATCACATTAATCCATGCCCGAGGCAGGATTCGAACCTGCGACCGTAGCAGCCGCGTGGTTCCGGACTGAAGCGCCTAGAACCGCTCGGCCACCGCGGCCGGCTCCGGTACAGAAACAGAGCTGTGTACGAATAGTTAAAACACAACACCACACTGAAACAAAGTTTACAGGTTTTGTCAGCAGGTGGTGTAAGCTACTTGCCTGCCTTAACTAACGGCAACGACGACAGCTAAAATAAATAACTGCCAATTGTCGAAAACAAATAAGATGCGAACTGCATGATCATGGGACAACGATAGGACGAAGAAGTTTGACATATCACTATTGATTACATCAGTGGTAGTCAACCATCCTCTAGTGGGCGTTCTAGTTTTCGGGCGGGCGGTAGGCGGCAGGAATTGTAAAAAAAAAATTCCTGAGGTTTTCGTAAAATTTTCACATGAAATGTTTGGTAAGTAATTATTATTAAGTGTTTTAACTTTCTGTAGCTCTCCAAATAAATTTTATAAAGTAAAGTTACTTCCCTATTTTATAAATCACTATTACAGTGCAACTGGTGGGTAGTTGGAGAATTTTACTACTAACAGAGATCCAAATGTGAGCGGTAAGGTCCACTACTAAGAGACGCACTTACGGGCATGGGTCCGTCAAATAACACCGTTTTCCATTACATATTCTGCTTGCATCCACTTTAAATTAAATACGCCAGCAATTTCATATAATATTTCTGACCGCCTTCCTACCCTAATGTTCAATAAGGAAAAAAAAGAAAATGCATTTAAACGGCTCCCACTTTGATTTTCAGAAAGGAACTCGCCAAACAAACCCTGTCATTTTTATTTGAATTGTTCAAAACCTTAGAGACGATATAGGGCTCTATATGATGAAATATTAAGTAAGTTTAAGCAGAAAATATCGTTGAACAGTATTAAAGAAAAAAAATCATTTGCTCTCAGTCAGTGATATTTGTTAAAAACCACAACGCATTTCGAAACTTGGAGGGCTGCCTTTACGTGTATAACATCCTCATGTCACCGTTGTTTGTTCATAACAGCTCACACTTGTCCTATTTTACTAATACACTTTAGTTTGAAGGTGAATTGACAGTGATTAAAGTAAAAATTTGTACAGAAGTTACTCAGTAGTTTGTTTCTATCTGTATCGTCTTTAAGTACAGATAACTTACGTCGTGTAACATAAATTCTCTGCATCATATTGGTTTGCTTATACTTGTTAACTTTCGAATACCTGGTTATAAAAAAAAAATGGAAGCATTTCAAAGAATAGCTGCGTGCTAAGATATTGCATTGTTTGCTATTCTGAGAGAAGGTTATAGTTAAGATGATAGCTTTCTGTAGATTTCAGAGGGGTCGTTTAGATTTAGGTTTTATTTTTAAGAAAAATATGTCTAAAGTTACCGAAGAAACTGTGGCTGTTAAAATGAGTTTCTTCATTCATAATGTTCTATGAAATTTTCTCTTGGTCCCTAAAGGTTTAAAACCTACATCTATTTTTAGTTTTTGGTGTAAAGTCGACACATCATTCAGTAGCATCTCAAATCCACAACCAACTTATATATTCTTGTCTGGAGATCGTTGATTACTGCAGAGTCCACGCCTCGATTGATTTTTGGGAAGATCTTGACAATTGAAAAAACAAACAAAAATTTTGTGTGACCTTCACTGGTTATTATTCAGAGTAAAAAAAAAAAAAATACAGACACATTGGTCTACTTCAGTGTGGCAGTAGTCAATGTTGCCACCACACTGCTTATTAGAATCGAAGATGCATAGTGTTACCTGAAGCCGTCGCTCCCACTTGCCGTAATTCGCTGAAAGACTTTGCCAGTAATCATGTGTTCCGCATCTGCATACCACCTACCCCAGTCAATTCATAGAGCGACTTTAACCTAGAAAACCTTAACAGTGAGTCTCTCTAAACGGAGGAAGATATTTCAGAAGCAAATCATTAGCTCGTCCTGCCCCTTTCACACAGGGCAGATGACTGGATTATGGGCGACACATAATGCATTCATACGCTGCAGAAGCCTACACCCTGCCGCATCTCGGGGCATAACAAATAATAAAAGGACGGCTTGTGTTGTACGGGAGTTTCAGCGTTGCCTCTTACAAAAGTTGTTCCCTACGACATGATCTATTGTCCCCAGACGCATGATGCAAAGACATCGAAACACCCTGATATCGAAGATTCCATTTGATTAATAGATTTCTAATCTGGACACTGATTATGCCAACGTCAAGTGTTTTACAAGTATTTTGTAAGTCATCGAAGCATGTCTATATCGATGTTTTAATTAATCATGTCAGTTTTATAGATGTTATGTGTAATTTTGGTATCTGAATCGATTGTGAGCGAACAGCGATGTTGTAAAGCTGTATCGCGGAAGTTAGATTATTATCTTTGGTGTGTGCGGAACAGCATTAGCAGCTGTGTTAGAATGAGACAGCAATAACAATGTTATGTTTCAAATGTAAAGACTCAATTTATCAACGTGCTTAATGAACATGATTATATCAAGATTGTAACGGAAACTGATTTGTGAAGTAGGATGTCTAATGGAATGTCAAAGGTAAATATAATGACGTTACTTTTATTCACTATTGCTGCGCCATCGGACTAACTTGGTTATTGTACTGAGAGTTGCTAGATTTGAGAGATAGGAAAGTGTATTGTTGGGATATTAAGACGGGCGTTAAATTTAAGACCAGCCATGAGCACTTCTTCACAGTATACAAAAAAAATTTGTGTTGTCATTTATGCGCATATTTCATTTTTTACCAACCTTTCTTTTGCAATTTTTAATTGATCATGGAAGCAAGTGTGTTCGGAAAATACTTAGAGTTGCAACTAACAGAGAACTCATTGCACTTCTCTACTGTCTCTGTGTAGATACAGTAATTTGGAGCTTTAGCATAGCGGCGCGCAACACAGAGCAGTAGTGCAACGCGTTACCCAGATTGGCGCAGAATAGAGGTAAGGACTAAATACTTTGATTTTTTTTTATTTATTCAGTCAGGGCCAACTTTGTTATTCAGAGAGAGTTTTTGCGATCAGTTTTGCAAAAATAATAATCGTAGGCTTTATGTCAAAGTTCATTATTCAGGCAGTTTATACTGTTCCAAAATTCTTGCAGTCAGATTGCTAACTTTCACAGTATGAAACACTTCCCTTTACATTACGACAGTTAATTTTTATGAGAATGCAGATTTTCCTTCACATTATGACAGTTCATTTATTATTACAGCTCAGAGCTTACAATCAGAAACAGTACGTTAGTCATATTTTTATTATTTAAAGGGAAGTTTCAAGTTAATCAGGATTAACAGAATCTTCCGTCGGTTCTTGGTAGAACAACATTATAATAAATGAAAAGCACCAGTTTGCTTTTGTTCTACAATATTACTTTTATTGCTAATCGGTTTTCGGCTTACAAGGCCATCTTCAGACAAATGTAGAACAAAAGCAAACTGGTGCTTTTCATTTATTAATCAGGATTGCTTAAAATACCGTCTTTTTGATGAAACTAGTAACTTGTACTGAAGTAGTTTCACCTCATACGATGACTGTGAGGTCTAATTCCTTATGACGTTTTTTAAAAGAAAGATTCAAAATAATATGAGTAGCGCTCTCGCTCTCGCCCAGTACCTCACTGCGACTAAGTGGTTTTATTGAGGGTGGGCGAAAACCATAAGGAACGCTATCAGATGAAATCGAAAACTTAAGAAAAGTCTCAGCTCGCTAATGGGCCCTACTGACGTTCCCCAATCGCGCTGTCGTCGATGGAGAAAACTTTTAAGCCTCCTGCATTCGATTTGTGTAATATCACTTTCGTATGTGATCGGTGTGAAATGGCTTTCAGCGAAATCATATTGAATTATTTCTATGAAAAATACTTAGAAAAAATAGATCTCAAGCGCACTCGATTGCGTCACGTTGCACTTTTCAGTTCTGAGCGCACAGTGCGCACTTAAAGGTATCTAGACCAATAGTGTCCCACCAGATGTGAGGATACTGTCATTCAGTTTCTTCACGCTGGGAGTTTACGCCTGATTTCATGCAGCCCACATAACGTAACTGTCATACGTGTCAGAAAAGTGTGGCAATGCTGCAGGATGTACAGGCGTTCATGATGCAGGAAGTCAGGGAAGAAAGCAAGCGTCAACCAGTGGTCTTGTTCAGTGAGTGGATCAGGTGATTCGAGAAAATCATCTACAAATGGCGATTCTTGATAAGCGAAGAGGTACGTTGTCATCAGGCACTGTCCTTCATGACAATGCTTGGCTGCACACCGCAGCTGCAACAAAGGCGCTCCTGCAGCGTCCCTCCGATTTTCATTTCTTTGCTCACATGAATCAGTATGTTTGAGGAAAGCATTTTTGCACAGACAACAAGCTGAAGACCAGCTTAGAGAAATGGTGGAAAGCATAGGCTGCCTTCTATTATGAGGCTATTGGAAAGTTGGTACAACAGTACGACAAATGTCCAAGTCCGAACGGCGACTATGTAGAGAAGTCTCTGGAAAATGTCGCTAAATTATGAAAAAAAAACAGTTTTTATTTTCATTGTAGTTTCCATTTCGCGACTGATCTGACCTTGAAAAAAAAATAGCCCTCTTATTTAGATGGACAAGAACATGTAGAGGAACTGTTACTCAACTTTAGAATAATAGCTGACGAAACACTGGATAAAATAATAGCTTACAGAACATTGCATGATGGGAGAGACCCTCGTTTGTATAAAGTCTCTGCATGGGACTTTCTAAAGAAACAGCTACTAATGCACATTAGGTATAAAACAAAGCATGGAACTGTAGACAGAGAGATGGTAAATGAAACACTTTTGGCTGACGGAAGAACAATGCATTAATTCTTCAAGGACAACCGTAGCAGAACGTTATCTAAGCGCATCCAACAAAACTTAAACAAATTCTGGTCACATGTAAAGACTGTCAGCAACATCAAACTTAATGACTAGAAATGTATGACACAGAAACTGAAAGTGAGAGTAACAGAGCAAAACTAGAAATCCAAAAATACGTTTGCAACAATTGTTTTGCGAAAGAAGATCCACTTTCATTCTGGAACCACGGCAAAGAGATATTAGTGTCAGTAGTATTTAGAAATCGCTGAAGTTAAGGACGGTGTCAGGGACCGATGGAATCTATATAAAATTCCATACAAAATTTGACACTTAACATTTAAAAAAGAAAAAATGAAAAGTGTGCCCAGTAGTTGGAAGTAAGAATAGGCCACAAACCCTCTACATGAAGGGTACTAGCCGGCCGGTGTGGCCGAGCTGTTCTAGGCGCTTCAGTCTGGAACCACGCGACCGCTACGGTCTGAGGTTCGAATCCTGCCTCGGGCATGGATGCGTGTGGCGCCCTTAGGTTAGTTAGGTTTAAGTAGTTCTAAGTTCTAGGGGACTGCTGACCTCAGATGTTAAGTCCCATAGTGCTCAGAGCAATTTTTTGAAGGGTACTAGAAGAGATTCAAAACTATGAATCAGTTTCATTGAAATACATCTGTTGCAGAATCTTAGAACACATTATAAGCTCCTTTATGATGTGGTACAGGGTGTGGAAAAAACTATGGAGACAAAGAAAACACAAAGCACTACCGTGCCTAATACGGTGTAGGAACTGCTGGCATTCAAAGCAGCTTCCATTCGTTTTGTAATGAATACGTACAGTGCCTGCATGGTTTTCAAAGGAATCTTAAACCAAGGAATCTTAAACCATAATTCCTTCAAAAAATGGCAAGTTCAGGTAAGGATGACGGAGGTAGATAGCGATCATGCACCCTTCTCTCCAAAGTAGGTCGCAAACGGTCAGTAATATTAAGATCTGGTGAGGTGTGACAATTCACCTGGGACGATGCGAGCTGTGTGAACAGGAGCCCTGTCGGCTTGCAACACGCCATCACTTTTAGGCAACAAACATTGTACGCTGGGATGGACCAACGCTATGGAGTATATTAGCCAAAATGGTCACATTATCCCAGGCAGAGTAACCATAGGGTCAAACAGAACGAGAACCCGGCCAGAAGTTGGGAACAGTGTGAAATAAGACTCATCCGACCAAATGATTTTCTTCCGTTACTCACAGTCGAGGTTTTATGGCTTCGACAACAAGTTCTCCTGTTACTAGGATTAGCATCACTGACGACTGGTTTTGGAAGTCCAGCTCGAGGTGCCTTTCGTGGTCCTCTTATTTTTTGTCACAGTCCTCTTCAGTGACCTGTCGCGATCACTCAACACACATTTGCGTCCGCCTTGTGAGTTAACGAATGATGTTTTTTCACAGTCCCTATATGTGGTGTAAATCTTTGATACAGTGCTTCTTGAAACACCAAACAGATCGGCTGCCTTGGTGACAGAAGCATCCACCATACAGGCACCAACAATCTGACCACGTTCCCATTTACTTCGGTCCGACATACTGCACTCACTACTGCCCCGAACAGTGTTCTGACCACGACGGGCGCTCGAAAGGTATTGACGACATTGTACAGGTGCTGCCTGTGGTCAGATATAACAGCAGGCTTGACTAACATCTGCATTTATGTTCAAGCATGAATTTCTCGGGGTGTTTCCAATTTTTATCCAACATCTGTGTCTTGAATAGAATAAGCTCTTATATGTCGTCAATCCGTATGGATTCTGGCAACATCGGTCACGTGAAACCAAACCGCGCTTTTTTCACTTGACATCCTCGAAGTGATTGATTAGGGCAATCAGGCAGATGCAGTATTTCTTGCCTTTTGAAAAGCGTTTGACTCATTGTCACACTATCACTTATTAATGAAAGTACGATCATATGAGCTGTCAAACGAAGTCTGTGACTAGATGAGGATTGGTTGTCAGCTAGAACATAACATTTTGTCTTGGAGGAGAGTCACTGACAAATTTGGAAGTAACTTCATACGTGCACCTCGGAAATGTGTTGGACATTTGCCGCCTATTTTGTACATAAATATAACGGATAAATATTGTTCTTCCTTGTTACCCTTTTTGCTCCGGGAGGAGACCTACATATCCACCTTGACGGATAGAAAAATTGTGTAACGTAAATGTTCTCTCTGCTCATCCCTGGTGGATAAACCATTGTCGAATGGTGAATGGGGAAGCTAAAACCTGTTCCTTCCAGCAAATAACTGTTCATTCGATGACTTGTGGGTCCCGACATGCATCAACACGAATAAAGAAATTAAGAAAAACTCTGATGATACGGCCTCTGTAACGTGTTGTCGGATTTCTTAACTATGTTACAGTCCAAGGACTAACTAATGCACCTGTCACATTAAACCTTAAGACATTCAGTCAGGGGTTCAATACATGCAGGCAGGAATCTGTGGTGACGTGATGTTCACTACTCACAATGTCATAAATTATAACAAACCAAGTTCATTTCAAAAATAAAGTAACACTCATCACAATTATTAATCTTTTATTACTGATGCGATAACCGTGTGAGCGAGGACTTAAACTGAATAGCATCACATGTTGGCATAAACTTCCGAAAATTCACGAAAAATATTTAATTTCCTTTAGGACAAAGCTAGAATTAAAGTTCATTAACCGCGAAGCAAACAAATTCCGGATTACCCTCAAAATTAACTACAGAAAACTGTTTAAAGTTTCGACTAGATTCCCTAATGCAATATATTCAAAGTACACGGGTAGAAATTATTTTACAGTATTCGCTATAGACACACGCAAATATCATCACAAGTCCTTAACACAACAGTTTCACCTGATGCGAAATATCCTAGCAAGTTGAAAATATTTCAGAGTGATCACTACCGACACATCTGAAAATCGTTAAGTCCGTGACCAAATACACACACCAGAAAAAGCTTTGCATTACCCCGGTTCCCAGAAATCCTGAAGACAGACGTTGACTGTGGATATTGTATCACAGACGCAGAGATGTCACTAACCCCACCCAAAGATGTAAACAAACACGCATGAGCAGCGCCTATTAGGCGGAGGGGTCCAACAGCCGATCAGTTCCAGTCATTCCACCAGGAAAGAGGTATACGGTTCGTGTTGTCTGTAGTTGAACCATACCTAGACGGTCAATACCGCGGTTCGATTGCGACAACTTTGTTACTTTTGGCCAGGAAGGGGTCTCAACAAGGGAAGTGTTCAGGCGTCTCGGAGTGAAACAAAGCGATGTTGTTCGGACACGGAGGAAAGACAGACAGACTGGAATTGTCGATGACATGCCTCGCTCCGGCCGTCCAAGGGCTACTACTGCAGTGTGTGACCGCTACCTACAGATTATGGGTTGGAGGAACTCTTGACAGCAACGCCATCATGTTGAATAATGCTTTTGTGCAGCCACAGGACGTCGTGTTACGACTCAAACTGTGTGCAATAGACTGCATTATGTGCAGTTTCACTCCCGACGTCTATGGCGAGGTCCATCTTGGCGACCACGAAACCATGCAGCACGGTACAGATGGGTCCAACAACATGCCGAATGAAGCGCTCAGGATTGGCATCACCTTCACTTCACCGATGAGTGTCGCTTATGCCTTCAACCAGACAATTATCGGAGACGTGTTTGGAGGCAACCCGGTCAGGCTGGAAGCCTTAGAACACTGTCCAGCGAGTGTAGCTAGGTGGGGGTTCCATGCTATTTTGGGGTGGCATCATGTGGGGTTGACGTAATCCGCTGGTGGTCATGGAAGGCGCCGCAATGGCTGTACGATACGTGAATACCATCCTCCGACCGATAGTGCAACCATATCGGCAACATATTTGCGAGGTATTTGTCTTCACAGATAACATTCCCCCCCCCCCCCCCCCCCAATCGTGCACATCTTGTGAATGGCTTCCTTCAGGATAACGACATCGCTCGACTAGAGTGGCCAGCATGTTCTCCAGACATGAACCCTATCCAGCATGCCTAGGATGGATTCAAAAGGGCTGTTTATGGGCGACGTGACCCACCAACCTCTCTGAGGGATCTACGCCGAATCGACGTTGAGGAATGGGACCATCTGGACCAACAGTGCCTTGATGAACTTGTGGATAGTATGCCACGACGAATACAAGCGTGCATCAATGCAAGAGGACGTGCTACTGGGTATTAGAGGTACCGGTGTGTACAGCAATTTGGACCACCTCCTCTAAAGGTCTCGCTGTATGGTGGTACAACATGCTATCTGTGATTTTTATGGCAATAAAAAGGGCGGAAATGATGTTTATGTTGATCTCTATTCCAATTTTTTGTACAGGTTCCGGAACTCTCGGAACCGAGATGATGCAAAACTTTTTTAATGTGTGTATATGGAAATGTTCCGATTTACTCGTGAGGCAGTGTACTGTCACACAAACATCCTGTGTCTTTTAGATCTCAATACCGACAGTCAGACAATTGCAGAGTAAATCCCCCGCGAAAATAGTCACTGTTGTTTAAACCCTCCCACTGACGTGAGTGAAGCGTACACACCCTACTTCCAAAACACACTTAAAACTATAAATTTATTGTTATATACGTGTACCGTATATGAATTTGAGCGTAAATTTCCTTAGCTTTCTAGTACTGCTCTTTGTTTTTGTCTAACATAAATGATTTGATCACAAATGTTTTTGCCCATGTAAACACTACTTTGGATTGTTACATTATCAATAAATACGTACATTTAAAAGTAATTACACCTAACTGTATTTACTTAGTGGTGCTGCCGCTACTTTCAATATTTCATGTCTTATTTACGTAAAAATTCAAGTTTTCTGCACGGAATGTACATTTCAGCCTGTAATTGAATATGGGTGATATTTACAACAAAATCTACTATAGCAGTTCAGTAGTTCTTACTGAGACCTATACATAGACACTGCGTTTGTAAGAATCGCTTAAAGTACTATAGAGATATTAAATTTTAAAAGTCATTATGTACATAGCATATTTAACATTAAATAACTTAAAAACTGCATTTCATAGCGAGGATGCACTTCACACACGCACTATCCCAATTTTGTCTTTATAACCATGTTACTGTCATCTCTGTCACTAGTTGCGTTTAGTTTTTGTTGAACTTAGTCTAATTTGCTATTTTATTCTGTTTAGCTAATTCAGCTTTGGCAGATACCCCTCCAAGTTTCACGCCAACATCCATATTTTTCCGACCACGCGGACCTGAGCCTCCACCTAGCTGACCTGTAAAATATCATATGAGTCATAATTGGAGTGTATCATGTCATGCAAATACCTATGTCTACTGAAGTTTTAGAATGTGAATTGGAATGATAACACAGGCTCAGTTGTAAGGAAAACGGGTTCATTGTAAACTGCAAAAATCCATTTGAGATTGCTTACAAAATACTAGTGCGATCCATCCTGGAATACTTTTCAGGTGTGTCGGGTCCATAAGATTTAGGTTTAACATGTGCTATTCAACGTATGCAAATAAGAGTAATTCGAATGGTCACAGGTCTGATCATTATGCTCTTAATATTTTATATGTGGAGTAGCGATCTCGAGAATGAGAGGTCAAGGCACGTACATAGGCATTTTGGCAGTCATTTTCGCCTTATTCTCAAGATTCTAAAGCGAGATATACAAGTGAGGCAGCGAAATTCGGTGACAGTTTACCTCCAATAGAAGTTCTCTAAATTTAACTAAATGGAATTTGTAAAAACATCTTCACATTCAACCAAAGATTCCTATTTCACTTCCCCTGAGCATCTCTGATACATTTTTGGACGTGGTACATCGACCTTCCAGCAGTTTGTCTTAAATTCAATCAATGTTTGCTGTCATCAGCAGTTCAAATGGTTGAAATGGCTCTGAGCACTATGGGACTTAACATCTGAGGTCATCAGTCCCCCCAGAACGTAGAACTACTTAAACCTAACTAACCTAAGAACACCACACACATCCATATCCGATGCGGGATTCGAACCTGCTACCGTAGCAGTCGCGCGGTTCCTGACTGAAGCGCCTAGAACCGCTCGGCCACACTGGCCGGCCGTCAGTAGTTGACAAGGACTTCAGACTCTGAAGCGGTACTACAGGATGAGCCACACTAACACCGTGTATGCGATTTTCTATACGGATGGAGCACATATCCACAGAACCCTTTCAGCATAAGTAAGTTTTCCATTCTCCTTCCTACTACTTATTCCCAGTTTTCCCCTTTTCATGTCACTTATTATTTTACCTGGGGTATTTATGAGTTTTCGGAGTTTGTTTCTGATGCTGTAATCGGAGATTATTAATTTCTTTTTAGGGTTTCCTACCTCAATGGGGAAAAAGACTGATATCTTATAGGATCACTTTGTTGTCCGTCTATCTGATTGTCTGTCTGTCCAACTGCTCAAAACCCCGTTTTTGAGGAATGAAATTTGTGTCACATATTAAGGTCTACGATCCCCTGGAAATGTAAAAAAGTAAAGCTTCTAAATCAATGCAATGAAAGATACGGCCATTTACGTCACATATTTTGACGTTCAAAAATTACTTCGTCAAAACCTGCAGGGTACTTCCGTTTACCTAGAATCATGAAATTTGCAAAGAAGCAAGGTTTCACACTACAACGAAAGGAAAAAATTTGAAAATCGTTAATTTTTTATTACATCACACGAGAAAACGTTTTGTTGTTATTTGTTGTCAAACTCTCTCTGTGTCCGTCCGTCTCTTAGAACACCTTTTTCTCAGGAACAAGTAAGTGTATCAAGTTGAAATTTGTCACGTACTAAAATCTATGGTCTCTTGGAGGTATAAAGAACGTCAACTTTTAAGTCGATGCAAAAAGGTGCGTTCATTTATGTCACATATTTTGATACTAGCAAACACAATCATTAAAACCTGTAGGACACTTCCTCTTGACGCACCATCATGAAATTTGGCAAGACGAAATGTCTCACAGTACAAGTAAGGGGAAAAAATCATAAAACTATTAATTCGTTATTATATCAAGCGAAAAAATATTTCTTTTGTCATTATGCGACTTTGGACTTGAAAATAAAACAGTCTCGAAGATCTTGAAATCCATAGGACCGGTATCTTGGCAGTATCAATGTCGTTAACATGCTAAAATCGTCGAGATCCTCAGTTCTCGGAATAAATTAACTGTCTGTATTCACGGAGCCCTCAGAGAGAGATCCTACTCGCACTTGGCCAATTATTTGTACCTGCATTACATTGCATTTGTCCTCATTTAAAGACAGCTGCCATTCATTGCAACGAGTGAAAATTATGTCAAAATCTTTCTCCATTTCCTTAGGATCGATTCCTGACGTACGATTTTTCGAACTCAATGAAATAGTATGATGTCTTGGACAATTTTGGGACTGTTGAGTGCGAGTATTATGTTTGAGAGTTGTACTTATTCTCTACATTTTGTTATTTCACTAGTTGAAAAGATGAAGAAGAACAAGATTTTTGAGATTTGAACACCTGGAGCGTAATAGAACGACTTAACAAAATGGAGATGAACTGTAGTGCTACAGGCTGGAGTATCAGCCGACTGACAGAGGGAGAACAACAATGCTGCTGTAATTTGTTACTTGGAAAAAAACAGCAAAGACATTATTTCTTAAGTGGGATTGCAGAGGGGAATTTGTACGAAGTTTTGTAAGGTTACAATGACCTGTAGTTCGCTGGGGTAGTTACGTTATCGTCAAATTATTTGCGTCCAACTCATAACTTATTTTCTCTTATTTCTATAGTTCACCATGCTACAGGCAAATATAATCTTTGATCCAGTGTGCAATTCTGATAATCCATCCACAGTACATCTAGAAACTGTACGTAAGATAAAAAAAGGGAATGAAGTTTAAATACGCAAAATAGAGTCCATTTGCGTATAAGAAGTATTTCCCACCATTATGTCTCGCAAGATTTTTTTAAATGTTTTGAGTTCCTATTACCATCCCAAAGGTACGCGACTTTGGATGAAGTTCTCTCACGCACGCAAATAAAGATAACAAGATGCCTTGATGCGACTTCTGTATCGAGGCACTGCTTTTTTTGCTCACTTGGCTTGGCGACAAATTTAATTCCTCGATATCCGAAACCCAGCAAATAAACTGATGATACGAACGTCGATAGATTTATGGGAATGCCGGAGATACCGCCACCTTCTGTGACTGCTACTTAAATGTGTACGTAGCAGTAAATGACGGCATTGAAGAGATTTAAGTTGGCTTTACAGAAGACATTACCAGCTCCGCGTGTTGAAAACAATATGTTGGTGCAACACACCGAGTATAAATCAACATGTTGAGATTAAAAATCTGTCGATGGATTTGATAAGAGGAAACGTTTGGTGCCTCAGAGTCCATACAGCGGCAGACGAGATTAGTTGTGCAACGCCAAGTGGCAACAAATGTGATTCGTGGTAGGCAACGCCATTTATTTGCAGTTACCACATATGCACTGAACGCTCATCGTTTATTTGCAAGGAACTTCAGTTTCTGAAAAAAAAGTCACCAGGAAACCAACAAAAAGCTGCTGTAGAGACAATAGTTTCTATTAACAATTAGTGCCGATAAAGTGATCGTTGTTGGTTGACATAGGTAACAATTAATTGGCGTCAAATGATAACAGTTTGTCCAACTTACCAGCATAGTAAGTATAGCATGTGTGCGGTTTGCGGCCTATCAAAAAAATAAATGTGATGGTGGTGATGTTGGGTGGCCCTCAACTACGCACCCACAGACTCAGAGTTGAAATATTAAAAGTTTTCGCTGGTTTCGTTGGCTAGGGGCTGGGATATGTAGCTGCCGCATTACAGGCCAAATACTGTTGAGTCTACAGTATACGATAAGAATACACTCATGAAACGAATGGTCGAAGGTTTCTATCAATCGGCAATTGCGAATTATGAAAGTAACATATAAATTTATAAATGAAAGATTGCAATTAAATAAAATCTGCACGTACTATCTTAACGACTTTAAATGATGAGTACGAAAGTAGAAGAACTTTTGAGAATGAGGTATATTTCTGCAAAACAGTTATTGGTGTCGATGGTCCAGCAATTAAATAAAATATAAGTTGAATAACAGAGAAACAATAGATTCCTACAGTATGTAATTAGTTATGAACAACAACTCAGCTCGCGAGTTATTCACTTCTAAACGCACACTATGTCTACATTGCAGAAGCCAGGGAAATCTCACAAGTGCACAAGTCGGCACTCCAAAGTATTTCTATCTACCGCGACCACGCGCAAACGGCTCCACTCTCTCCAAGTCTCTGCAGCGACCGTCGCGTCCAGCACCTCCCCTGTCCTGTGCACTACTCTTCCGAACTCCTGCACTGCTCGGAACTACCTCGTATCCTCCAGAAACGATGCTCCTCCCCAACCTCCATACATCTCTCCTAGTAACGAGCGCTGCGATTGGCCAGAGCGCTCCCTCCATTTCTCCAAGCCAACATTCACTCACAACATATTGAAACACATACGAAATACTGGATATACATGTAAATAACTTGAAATCAAATAAATACTCCTACGACTGGACCATAAACACGCTCTAACACACATTAGATAGATAAACAAATTAAATAAAAATATATCAAAGGAATAGAACAAAAGGTAGGCCAGTAGCCTAATGTCTCTGTACTTTCTAGAATACAGTAAATAATTAACCGATTTCGTCATGAATGGTATACAGGGTGTTACAAACTTTCAGGAAACACTCCTCACACACAATTAAAGAAAAGATGTTATGTGGACACGTGACAGGAAACGCTTACTTTCCATGTTAGAGCTCATTTTATTACTTCTCTTCAAATCACATTAATCTTGGAATGGAAACACACACCAACAGAACGTACCAGCGTGACTTCAAACACTTTGTTACAGGAAATGTTCAAAATGTCCTCCGTTAGCGAGGATACATGTATCCACCCTCCGTCGCATGGAATCCCTGATGCGCTGATGCAGCCCTGGAGAATGGCGTATTGTATCACAGCCGTCCACAATACGAGCACGAAGAGTCTCTACATTTGGTACCGGGGTTGCGTAGACAAGAGCTTTCAAATGCCCCCATAAATGAAAGTCAAGAGGGTTGAGGTCAGGAGAGCGTGGAAGCCATGGAATTGGTCCGCCTCTACCAATCCATCGGTCACCGAATCTGTTGTTGAGAAGCGTACGAACACTTCGACTGAAATGTGCAGGAGCTCCATCGTGCATGAACCACATGTTGTGTCGTAATTGTAAAGGCACATGTTCTAGCAGCACAGGTAGAGTATCCCGTATGAAATCATGATAACGTGCTCCATTGAGCGTAGGTGGAAGAACATGGGGCCCAATCAAGACATCACCAACAATGCCAGCCCAAACGTTGACAGAAAATCTGTGTTGATGTCGTGATTGCACAATTGCGTGCGGATTCTCGTCAGCCCACACATGTTGATTGTCAAAATTTACAATTTGATCACGTTGGAATGAAGCCTCATCCGTAAGGAGATCATTTGCACTGAAATGAGGATTGACACATTGTTGGATGAACCATTCGCAGAAGTGTACCCGTGGAGGCCAATCAGCTGCTGATAGTGCCTGCACACGCTGTACATGGTACGGAAACAACTGGTTCTCCCGTAGCACTCTCCATACAGTGACGTGGTCAACGTTACCTTGTACAGCAGCAACTTCTCTGACGCTGACATTAGGGTTATCGTCAACTGCACGAAGAATTGCCTCGTCCACTGCAGGTGTTCTCGTCGTTCTAGGTCTTCCCCAGTCGCTAGTCATAGGCTGGAATGTTCCGTGCTCCCTAAGACGCCGATCAATTGCTTCGAACGTCTTCCTGTCGGGACACCTTCGTTCTGGAAATCTGTCTCGATACAAACGTACCGCGCCACGGCTATTGCCCCGTGCAAATCCATACATCAAATGGGCATCTGCCAACTCCGCATTTGTAAACATTGCACTGACTGCAAAACCACGTTCGTGATGAACACTAACCTGTTGATGCTACGTACTGATGTGCTTGATGCTAGTACTGTAGAGAAATGAGTCGCATGTCAACACAAGCACCGAAGTCAACATTACCTTCCTTCAATTGGGCCAACTGGCGGTGAATCGAGGAAGTACAGCACATACTGACGAAACTAAAATGAGCTCTAACATGGAAATTAGGCGTTTCCGGACACATGTCCACATAACATCTTTTCTTTACTTGTGTGTGAGGAATGTTTCCTGAAAGTTTGGCCGTACCTTTTTGTAACACCCTGTATATCGGTTATAAACAAAGACATAAATGAATAAATATATTTATAAGCATGATGCTACCGTTTTTTCGTGTATTTGTGGAGTACTTATGACGTGATGCGATCGATAGTAATCGGCCACTTTGACCTCCAATAACCCATGTACTATATGCGTTACATGTCTGAAATTCATACCAATTTAGGTTTACACTAATAGCTTTCTAAAGACACGTAGATCGACGTAATCGGACGAACCGCTTAGATTTTGAAAATTCGTTGCTGGGTGTTACTTATATAATTTATCGTCAGATACTATACTTTAAACTAATAAATATACTAAAAATCTGATTACACCATCAGAATCATCATGCAAATAATGGTTTCTTTTTGAGGTATCATGATTCATCTGGCTACTATTAATTTCTATACGAACTGTGCAATGTCTGTCATTAAGGTTTCACAAAGTGCGCCGTCTTTGGAACTCCCAGCATGTCTCCTTCATCGACACAGCGTCACAATGGAATTCCCAGCCACACGGCTTGACCGTGCGCTGGGGCTTCCCCCACCATCCGGCTAACTTTCGGCACCACGTGTTTGCTGCTGGGCACCGGCTGGCCGAGCGGCCTGTGCGGCCACGCCAACTCCGACTTTGAATATTTTCGGGGCGTCACCATTCGCCCATTACCTCACAATTCCCCAACGGAGAAAAACGACAAAATCAACACGAAAATGAAATATCTGCTTCTACATAACAAACAAGAAGCGGAAATGTTTGAGTAAAGAAAGTCAACACTACTCTTAGATCAGTGATTTTCCTTATTGGGTGTCATCTTGTAATAGGAAACACCAAAGCTTAAGAACAATAATTCAGGTAATATTTGCACAAAAATAGGACAAAGAAATAAATGAAAATATGTATCTGTCCTACTTTTTTCCACATCTCGATCTGTGTTGAGAAAGTAGTTTATTAACGTTAAGTCCTGGAATATTTTCAGAAATTAGGAACAACAAATACATTGCATTGCTGCGACAGCTTGTATTCTCTGGTTAATTGATAGTGTCATACAACCTATTAAATACATAACACCCGAAACCTTAATATACCACCGGTAGCAGACATATGAAGCACTGTGGTAGAGAAGTAGTGCAGTAACTCAACTCCCCTTAGCTCATCGTATCAATGATATGAGTCAAGTATCTTGATTGGACTAGAATCGTTGTCAAGGACAGCAATGTTTGCCTACTAAGACCTACAGTCAACTTCTCAGTGCTGATGCCTCAGCTACCTTAGTTCTACTCTTAACTCACTGCATTGGAATGAACGTTTCCCCTAGTTGTAAATGTCCGCAGCTCGTGGTCCCGCGGTCGCGTTCTCGCTTCCCGAGCACGGGGTTCCGGGTCCGATTCCGGCGGGGTCAGGGACTTTCACCTGCCGCGAGATGACTGGGTGTTTGTGTTGCCCTCCTCATTTCGTCATCATTCATGAAAGTGGCGGGAGTGGACTGAGTAAAGGCGGGGAATTTGTACGGGCGCTGATAACCGGGCAGTTGAGCACCCCACAAACCAAACATCATCATCATAATCATCATCATCATCGTAGTTGTAAATGTGTCAGATATAACTGACGGTTGAGACAAATCTTGTGTTCAAATTAAGCATGAATTTCTTATTTGATCCTGATAACTTCGGTGCATTTTTTCCCTTTCTCAGCATCTTGTGTTATATGTTTAATAAACATTTCAAAAATTTTGGGATTACTTTTACCTTGAGGCACTGGTTGCTATATCTGATGCTGTGAATAGTAATCAACAGTTTAATTTTTATGCAATGATAGTGTTTGATTTTACCCTTCGCTTGGTTTGGTCGCGTGTCACACATTTTCTTCATACCGAGTACAACAGCAATGAATTTATTAAAAGAAGGTGGCATTTAACACTTTTGCACTGTCGATTTTATTTGTTCACAACAAGTTTCAGCCTTTAGGACATTCTCAAGTGATTTTGTGGTTCTGCGCAAGAAAAGAATATAGTAGAAATGTAGTGATGTGAATCGAACGTACTGGAAATAAATTTATCTGCAAGAGAAAACTATTCCTTACGAACTGATATGATAGCAACTCAAATTTGCGTTTTCTATTCAAAAGCTGTCTTGTTGCTTTGACAGTTTGATATGAACGTAGGCATTCTGGTCATTAAATTCAAAGCTATGCATGGAATAAATGGAATAACAGTTTCAAATAATATGGGTGGATCTTCCGAGTGTATTTGAGGAAAGTAAAAAAAAAAGTAAGAGATAAAACAGTACGGAAAATAAAATGAAATGAAATGATGAGGTAAAATTAAATTTCAGATTTCATCCTTTGTGTAGATGGTTTCTGATTGGTCATTAGCGGAATGTGACAGAAGTTATCGAGGAGTTTTTTGTTCTGAAGATCTAAACTGATGGAAAAAAATTGAAACGCGAAGAAGGAGTCATGCGACATAAATGAAAGTTGGTAGGTGTGTTTCCACATCTGAAAGATGGTGTCTATTCAAATTTAGGGCCAGTCGCATAAGAGCGGCACTAGTGGCGACACTACGAGGGTGCCAGTCATGTTTGTCAGTCACACGCAGTAACGGTGGTGGGTGTTAGTTAGCTTTGCAACTGGGCGTGGTGAGTTAATGTTCGTCAAGAATGCCTTTAAGGTGACAAAGGCACCTTTATCAATACCTCACTGAGTTTGAACGAGGTTCTGTAACAGTACATGTAAAATGGTTGGTCATAAAGCATACTAGTGCACATAGTGCACAGAATCTCATTGGACTATGATACGGCGTAAAGTTGAAGTATACTTTAATTCCTTTTTTGCGTATTGTGTGTCTAGTTTCCTTCTTTTCTGGTATTACGACAGATGGACTTTACACAAAGGCCAGAAACGCGAGCAGCGACTCTGAATGAAACGGGGGAAGCTTTAAAGGGGCAGATAACCGCGTTGTTACAACTACAGAGCAACAGGAGCAAGAGAATGAAACACTATGTAGGAGAATAGTCGTTGGGGACCAATGTCACAGCAGCTAACCTCATAGTGCGATTTTCGGGGAAAGCAACCGAAGATGTATCTATAGTTATTAGTTATGTAAAGGCTGCCGCCAATTTGGAAGATGGTTGGAAGAAACGTCCTTCGATATACCTAGATTAAGGTTAGTGGATGACGTGAAAACGTACGTTATGTACCATTTGATGAACTGTCTAACGGATTAATGCAGCACTATCGGAAGCTGAAAAGGGTAAGGTTCTGTAGGGGAAAACTTAATGGACTATCGCAGAAGTACGGCGAATCAGTGGAATCCTCTGACAGGATTAGGAAACTGGGCTTTCAAACGCAGAATGCGGAGGCCGATAAAGTGGTTCTGCGTGAGCCAGAGCATAGGGCTTTGGATGTGTTTCTGTGAGGTCGTTCTGTCGATGCATCAAGGAGTGCCAGAATGGAGAACGCAGGCGACTTACCTGTTGCCATTAGAATTGCTTCGCAGTTGGAGGAGATCGATATTGATACACAAAGACTGAGCGATCCCGGTGTTTTTTCCTCTGAAATGTTTTATATGTGAGCGCAAGGGTCACATAAGGAAACAATGTCGTCAACACGAATGTTATGAAAGTGGGTCAGAAAGCGTGTGACTGTCAAAAGAAAGCAGCGGAAGAGCAGCTTCCTAAAAATCGGTAGTTAAACGGGGACGGGGGTGCCTCATCCGTCGGACGGCATTCCCAGTAGAACATGAGACTGCGGAAACGTATGTAGAAACGGAGTGTTGTCTGCTAGGCAAAGTAAATGGTGCACAACATAAATTTCTTGCGGACACAGAAGCTCATATGTAATTAGTCAGTCTGGGTCTCTTGGGCAGAAGAAGACTGCAAGAAATCTATTCTCAGTTGCGAATATTGACAATCATCACCAGTATATTGGATTCATAACAGTGAAAATTTGTACCAGAACGGGACTCGAATTTGGATTTCCCACTTATCGCGAGCGGTCGCATAAAATCTTACGCTGTCACAACCAGACCCAAACTTCGGTTTATCGTCAACCACGTGTGTACAACTTGTACTCGTACATTCATTATATATACTAGTATTCCATTGCAGGGGAAACATTTTACCTGAAAGTCCCCTGCCCGGTGTCGGCGGATAAATATGAAATTGAAGTGTCTGTGTTATTCCGAACATGCATGTCTGAAGGAACATGGCATCGTTATTCGAAATAACACAGGCGCCTCAATATCGGAAAGAGACTGCGGTAGCCACAGTATAGGTTAGGCGGAGTGGGTGATACTGAGGTGAAATCAATGGGGACAGAGCTGTACAGTTTAACGTGGAAGTAAGTGTATTCGAGAGAATGTAGAGGTACTTCTACATATTGGTGACAGGTGTTGTGCGATCCTGGGACTCGACTTTCTTGCTAAACGTCACCTAAAAATTGACCTTTTGCAGCGTGTAATTGAAGTTGATAGGAAATTGTTTCCGCTAGCGGCACCAGTCACAAGTGTTACACTGTCGCAAGATTTACCGATCGTGAAGTTGGTACCCAATAAATTGCTGACACAGGCCTAAAGATCAATTCACGTGATACGATACCGTAAGGATGATCTGGATGAACACAGATTCAGACCCACCTAAGGATTTATTATATGTTGTAAGGCCATTGGCAACTGACGAAGAACTGGATCAGTCACACTGTTTTGTACGCAGAAGTATAGCATACGTCAGTGAAGTGGATGAGGATTTTATGTTTCCGGTCAGTCGTGATAATTTTGACAAGGACGAAGTGAGTCTGCCAAAGGGTTTACTAGTTGTTAATTTCGGTTTTTTGGAGGCGTATGACCTGCACTGATCAGTCACAATTAACCCGTCAATGAATCTGCATTATGCGAGGAAATGAAATAGTTACAGGGAAATGCTAAAGAAATAATGGAACCTTTGTTACTGCAGTTCATGGATTCGTTTAATCCGAGGCGTCCGCTACCAGCAACGCCACTCACGCAACACAGAATATCAAAAGGGAATAATGCTCCATTGTACCAGAACCCATATCGAGTTCCGAAGTGTATGTAGCAGATAATAGAAAAATTTATCGACCAGCAGCTAGCTGACGGCGTTATTGAGTATGGTGAAAGTCCATGGGGGGCACCCGTAATTTTTATCCCAAAAAAAGTCACTAGATAGCACTAAAAATACAGATTTCACTGTGACAACCGATATCTCAAAGCTCGAACAATTTCCCATGCGTATTCGATACTCTCGATAACTTGGGCCATGTAACTATTTCTCCACAATGCATGTAAAAAGCGGATATAACCAAATAGAAGTAGCGCCAGAGGATGGACTAGAAACAGCATTCTCTGTCCCGTGGCAGGGGGGGGGGGGAGATGAGGGGGAGAGGGGAGGGGGAGGGTGGTTGGGGAGGGGAGGAGAGGGGGCGGGTGCTGTCTCACCACCGCAGCCCACCCGGTTCTCTCCTGACGGACGTAGAAGTCTGGGAGTGGACCTCCATAACAGGAACGTATTGAAAACAGTGACAAGAAGAAAAGACAGGATGATAGGACATGTGTTAAGACGTCAGGGAATTACCTCGAGAATGAGATTTTCACTCTGCAGCGGAGTGTGCGCTGATATGAAACTTCCTGGTAGATTAAAACTGTGTGCCGGACCGAAACTCGAACTCGGGACCTTTGCCTTTCGCGGGCACGTGCTCTACCAACTGAGCTACCCAAGCACGACTCACGCCCCGTCCTCACAACTTTACTTCTGCCAGTATCTCGTCTCCTACCTTCCAAACTTTACAGAAGCTCTCCTGCGAACTCTGCAGAACTAGCACTCCTGATAGAAAGGATATTGCGGAGACATGGCTTAATCTGCCAGGAAGTTTCATATCAGCAGACACTCCGCTGCAGAGTGAAAATCTCATTCTGGAAACATCCCCCAGGCTGTGGCTAAGCCATGTCTCCGCAATATCCTTTCTTTCGGGAGTGCTAATTCTGCAGGGTTCGCAGGAGAGCTTCTGTAAAGTTTGGAAGGTAGGAGACGAGATACTGACAGAAGTAAAGCTGTGAGGACGGGGCGTGAGTCGCGCTTCGGTAACTCAGTTGGTAAAGCACTTGCCCGCGAAAGGCAAAGGTCCCGAGTTCGAGTCTCTGTCCGGCACACAGTGTTAATCTGCCAGGAAGTTTCAGAGAATTACGTCCATGGTGCTACAGGAAGATGCAGAGGGTAAAAACTGTAGGAGAAGACAGACATTTGAATGTATCCAACAGATAATTGAGGATGTACGATAGAAGCGCTTCTCTGAGAGGAACAGGTTGTCTCAGGAGAGGAATTGCTTTCAGGCTGCATCAAACTAATCAGAAGACTGGAAGAAAAGGTCCTACGGATGTACTGTTAGCAATCAGCTATGATACTGATGTACTCAGTCAAGTTGATTTTAGTATCCGGCAGCAAACCCGAAGAGATTTGCAAGACTTATTACACCGGGAAAGCTTACAAAGTCACAGCGGTCAACTTCGTAGACCGATATCATCTACCAAATATCCGTCAATGAACCTGCCACGCATAAGACCGAGCCTATGTGATCATTCCATTACGTATCCCTACAAATCTTTATGCCCATCTGTTTATAGGATCTGACTAACTTCAATCGAGATGTTGTCGTAGGATGCTACGTCTTTTCTATTCTGTTTTGCTTTGTTTTGTGAACTGCACAGTTTTACCTTGATGAACTTTTAAAGCGAGTCGCCAAACTTTGAACCACTTTCATGTCTTATCAAGATCTGAGTGAATATTTGTGCAGTTATTTTCAGACAGTGCATCATTATACGAAAAGTGTAAGGTTGGTACTGATATTGCCTGGCAGGTCATTGATATACAACAAGAACAAACAGTAAACATCCGAGATAATATTGTGTGTCCTCCCAACCAAAAAATCCTGTCCAGTCACAAATTTCGTTTTATATCCCATATGATCGTACTTTTATTACTTAGTTTTAGTGGTGGGTCAAATGATTTTCAGAAGGCAAGAAATACTGCATCCCCATGATCCACGACTTGACGATGCGAAGTGACTTTGATTCTGTGTGACCGTTGCCTTCAGATTTCATAATGGGTGGCAGCTCAGAATTTGTTTCACAATTCTACAATAGATGATTGTCAAAAATATTGGTGATTGTTTCTTGGATCACTTCTACAGCCCTTCTCGCCGGTCGTTGTGATCTATGCTTTCTTCCAACTATTGGGCACAGTTATTTTGTTCCATGAATGTGCGGTGTATAATATGGTTAAAAGAAGGGCTGTTTTAACGTGGCTATCCTCAAGGACATCTAATATATTTGTTATCATTAAATACAGTATATTTCCATCGTGAGTGGGCTTCCGAACTATTGTTGTAGATATTTTTCAGATAAAGGATTTAGAATTTTTTTATAGTATGTCTTGTCACGGCTATTGCGTATAAAACTGAAATTGTCCCCGTCAGTTGTTAGATGGTTACATTCTCCTCCAATGATGACAGTTTGGTGGGGGAACAAACGTATTAGCATACTGAGATTTTCTCCCAATTTTTGGTTACATCTGGGAGTTAGAGTGGTGTTCGACAGAAGGGACCTCTTATACGTTTTCCCTATCCCTGATACTAAGTTCTGAGCTTAAGATCTCGTATGCGGTTTAATTTTCGATCTTGCAGGATTTGAGTTTCTTGTCTACCGCAACAAACGCGTCGCCTCGATTTCCCATTCTCGTATTTCTTTGATGTAGATTTAGATTTCCACAAAAAATTTCGTTGCTGTCAACTTTGTGTTTTAACCAGTTTGCCGTACTCAGTATTATGTGAGCTCGTCTGCGCTTTAAGAATGCTTCAAAGTTTTCGGGTTTGGTGTAAATACTTCGGCAGCTGATCACGTGTAGAGAACAGTTTGTGGGAGGGGGCATTTTTTGGCTTTTACATTAATATTCCAGGGACTCCTGCGCCTATCGTTATCTGGACTACACGGAGTTTCGCCTAGTTTAAAAAGAATAAAAAAGAAGCTTTCGTGCATCCGACACATGGCCATTTATTTGGTTAGCAGTGTCTGACGTGTATTGCACAGCAGCCAAGTTTAGAGGGACCTTACAGATTTTAACCCTGTGGTGCAAATCCAGTAAGTCGCATCCTAGCTAGTTGCTGGTTCAAGCCTTCCACTCGACGCAGAATCAGAGGGTCACGATCATTTCTCATAAAAATGTCGCAGATTGTGAACCTCGATGAAATGCAGTGAGCCACGCTTATCTCCTCAACCTTCTCTGTCAGTCACTGAAAGGGTTCAAATTTGACTTCGGAGTTGGGGCAACAAGAATTGTTTGTTCCAATGAGCTCCATGTTTACCCTGTTCACTCTACTCTTGCAGCCTTTTCAACAGGTTTAATGGGGCCTGCATTGAGTGCACGGGGTGATCCTTGCCATTCCTTGCTGTCAAAGGATGACACCACCAATAATATGGTCTGACACTCATAGAAAATTACAAGCACGCACCGGACGCAGCGTGCAGCAATGATAAAGAAAAGATTTTGTCTAAAAGTGTTTTCCACAATATAAGATGTCAAAACATCGAAATACATAAGTTGAAAGTCTCTGCTAGCAGACAGTCACACTCCTCCATATACACTGAAGGGCCAAAGAAACTTGTGTGGGCATTCGTATTCAGATACAGAGATATGTAAACAGGTATAATACGTCGCTGCGGTCGGCAACAAGCGTCTGGCGCAGTTGTTAGATCGGTTACTGCTGCTACAATGGCAGGTTATCAAGATTTAAGTGATTTTGAACATTATGTTATAGTCGAGGATTTTCCCGTATGACCATTTTACGAGTGTACCGTGAATATCAGGAATCCGGTAAAACATCAAATCTCCGAAATCGCTGCGGCCGGAAAAAGTTCCTATAAGAACAGGGACCAACAACGACTGAAGAGAATCGTTCAGCGTGACAGAAGTGCAACCCTTCCGCAAATTTCTGCAGATTTCAATGTTGGGCCGTCAAAAGGTGTCACCATGCGAACCATTCAACGAAACATCATCGATATGGGCTTTCGGAGCCGCAGGCCCACTCGTGTACCCTTGATGACTGCACGACTCAAAGCTTTACGCCTTGCTTGGGCCCTTGGACAACGACATTGGACTGTTGACAACTAGAAACATGTTGCCTGGTCGGACGAGCCTCGTTTCAAATTGCATCGAGCGAATGTACGTCTTATGGGTATGGAGACAACTTCAAGAATCCATGGACCCTGCTTGTCAGCAGGGGACTGTTCAGGCTGGTAGAGGCTCTGTAATTGTGTGGGGCGTGTGCAGTTGGAGTGACACGGGATCCCTGGTACGTCTACATACGACTCTGACGGGTGACACGTACGTAAGCATCCTGTCTAATCACCTGCATCCATTCACGTCCGTTATGCATTCTGACGGAGTTTGGCAATTCCAGCAGGACAATGCGACACCCCACACGTCCAGAATTGCTAGAGAGTGGCTCCGGGAACTCTCTTCTGAGTTTAAACACTTCCGCTGGCCACCAAACTGTACAGACATGAACATTATTGCGCATATTTGGAATGTCTTGCAACGTGCTGTTCAGAAGAGATCTTCACCCCCTCGTAGTCTTGCACATTTGTGGACAGCCCTGCAGGATGGATGGTGTCCATTCTCTCCAGCGCTATTTCCGATATTAGTCGAGTCCATTCTATGTCGTGTTGTGGAACTTCTGCATGCTCGCGGGGGCCCTGCACAACATTAAGCAAGTGTACCAGTTTCATTGCTTCTTCAGTGTATGATTTATACAATAGTGATTATAAATTCTTCATGTGTAACGTATGTCTGCGTGGTTTTGGGCTCTTTGCTTTCTGAATAGCATTCGTTAGACATGTTAAGACTTGCTTCATTCGTTAGACATGTTACGTCTTGCTTGAATGTGTGAATCTTTGAGATGGTCTATGCTATTAAATCCACTAACAAAAGTAATAAACTGCGTCCGCAAAATTCTTGCGACCGCAAGACCCGAAATTACTGTTTCTGTTATCAGATAGTCTGGAGATTGAAACCATAGTTGAATTTAAGTGTATTATTGAAATCATGACTCTCTTCAGTAATAAACTGAACAGTTTGTGAAAAAGTACAAGAACAAAGACACACAATTACAATAAATGAAAAGCACCAGTTAGCTTTTGTTCTACAATATTACTTTTATTGTTAACCAGTTTTCGGCTTACAAGGCCATCTTGAGACATTTACTGAGAAGATGGCCTTGTAAGCCGAAAACCGGTTAACAATAAAAGTAATATTGTAGAACAAAAGCTAACTGGTGCTTTTCATTTATTATACTGTTGTTCTACCAAGAACCGACGGAAGATTCTGGTAACACACAATTACCGTTATTCTATTTTATAATTAGCTGCTTGTCATTTGTGTGGGATTAATGTAGTGTCGAATACTATTTATCCTTACTCTGTCATGCGTACTGTGCGTTACTTAGAATAATATTCGTTCCAGTATTGTAGTTTAGCTACGTGTAGGGAATTTCGGGGTGAAAATGTGTTTCTTTGACAATTATCTTTTGTGAGTTAGGACAAAATACAGATAATTAAAATCCGACTTGCGATGTATTAACTGCTCTTAGTTTGAACATTTTTCCAAGTAATGAGGTGAATGTACTTGTAATTTATGAAATGTGCTACAGAGTCAAAATCTACAATTTTACGTACTCGTTTTGGGAAGCCTGGAAATTTGTCAGACGTTTGTCAGTTCCCCGAGGAGATTTTTAATTGTGTTGTGTAGATGAGGCTACATACTGAGTGTTTATAAATACACAGTGCCCTGCGGTGTTTAAAGTGCAGCTTGTGGATTATAACCTGATCTAGAAACCAATTCGTGACGTTATATTACATTTCAGCCTCCAGTTGCATAAGCAACGAAACCTTACCTAGGTTTCGGCTGTAATAATGTAACCTTGTTCAGAAATATCAAAATATAAAATTAAAATTAAAACATGCCAGATATTGTCCTTATCAAACTTAAAATGTTAGTACTACAGTACATTGTCATAAGACTGCGTCACTTCTACTAATCTACTAGATTAGTAGAATCTACTAGATTAGTAGAAGTGACGTGATCTTATGACTGTGTACGTAGTACTAACATTTTAAGTTTGATAAGGACAATATCTGGCATGTTTTAATTTTAGATTAGTAGAATCTACCAGATTAGTAGAAGTGACGCGGTCTTATGACTATGTACTGTAGTACTAACATTTTAAGTCTGATAAGGCCAATATATGCCATGTTTTAATTTTAATTTTATATTGTGACATTTTTGAAGAAGTCTACATCATTATAGCCGAAACCTAGGTAAAGTTTCTTTGCTTATGTTACTGGAGGCTGAAATTTAATATAATTACATTTTACAATTGCTGACTCTGCTGCACCACGCCAAAAATATTCAATTCGTGAGACTCCGTGTTTCCACGTTATAAGAACAATTATGTAACCTGATGTATTTCACTCTGCACCACTTGCTGAATCATCAAGATTTACTTTTATTCTGATAGTTATTTCATTTGTAAGAAACTCACTAATCTGATGACTGTGTTCGAAAATCCTTTAATTTAGGTGACGAACTACACTCTCATCATCGCTGGTTGGTGGTAGAGGACCTAGGTTTCGTCTCTGATGATGTGCAAGAAATGGCCACAGAAGTTGGTCATATGCATCGTCCTAGGATATTTCAATTCAGGGGTCAGGTACTTTGTGAAACTGGAGAACATCATATACAGTACGGTGTGCTGAAACACATTTTTACTGTCATTCACTGTCTCTCGGAAATTTTTTTACCACTCTGCCTTCCATAACAGCAGTGTCTTCTGAGTCACACGATACACCCGACACGACACATGTGCAAACTCGTGAATCCATTCGTATATTTATTGCTGAGGCAAATATGCCTCATGATACTGAACCTTGAACATGTGGTGAAATTCATTAGGTTGACAAATCGTGTAATATGGAGACCAATCCATGGGAAAAGTTTCTAAAGAAAGAACACGTGCGTCTCTGCTGACATCAGCTTAGATGAACTGTTTTCCAGTTGAAGTGTAGTAATTTCAAAATTTGTGCAGTTCACAAGAAAAAAAAGATGTGTCAGTATCAATTGACTTGAGTCAAGCATTGCGATTTCTCAGAGAATTAATTACATTGCTTCAAATGTATATACATTTCTGGACGGAATCTGAAAATAAACACGTACATACGCTTTGTCAGCTCATGGTAAATTGATTAAATGCATTCTATTGCCATAGTTTGATACAGAAAATACCCTGTAGCATTTAGATTAATACTAGTTAGCACAGTTATTAATACGTAAGTAAACCCATATGTCGTGTACTGGGATACTAAAACTATGTACATTGCATTGTTGGTAGCTCGTTGCTCCCAGTGAAATATGTTTCAGCCATCAGTAGACAGCACGTGGGCTGCCACAAAGCGTTGATTAGCTACAGGTTGCCACAATAGATGTAAATACTTGATCCCATATTTTACCGTCCTGATGTAATAGAAAAATTTACTCGTGGTATGTCACACAGTTTGTCAGCAATATTTTTTTGTCACGTGTGTGCTTAAATGTCTCCAAGCAGTTAAGGATAGTGTCTTGCACAGCACAAAATAGATTTTCATTTACACATCTTCGAAAAAAAGTCAAATAGCTTCAGCTATACAATAAAGGTATAAAACTAACTTCTCAATCACATATCACTGCTTTTGGGACTTTCAGTCAACAACCACAATAAAAATGAATTATCACTGTTATCCCGATTTGTACACTGCCTCATATTCTGATTTAAGTTTTTCCATTACACATTTTCCTGAGTTTCGATGTCTGGCTGAGTCAGGAATCGACGGATTCTCAGAACAGTTTCTCAGATATAATATCAGCGCACGCCACAAGTTCCGTGTGCAGTTGTTGCAGTGTTCACAGGCCTGTGTAGCCGCAGCTCACTGAACGTCCACACAGAACACTGATCAAGGGAGGATTTCCAGCTGCGTGTGCCGGTTGATCCAGTCGAGGTAGGCGGCCACCATGGTGAAGCCAGAGGTGGCGCCCTCGCAGGTGGTGGTGCCCTGTATGAAGCTGGCGACGCCCACCAGCGTGTAGTTCCCAGTGGACTCGGCGCGCTGCATCGGACTCCCGAAGTCACCCTGCGGCATGAAGTCATTTTCAGTACACGTACACGTACACGTTTCGAAGAATATAGAAAGCTACGGAACAGAGTGAAACAATGCATTCGCAATGCTAAAATCAGGCACGCTCGCTCCCTTGTATGCAGTGACCTGACGCCCACGACTCTATGGAAGAATCTCCGTAGCTCCGGGGTCGGAAAGGCAAAATCGGAAACTGCTTTTCATGTCTCAGCTAACGAATTAAGTGAATTCTTCTCTGCGCCTCTGAATACCCACACGGCTGATAATTACCGTCCACAGGAATCCCCCAACTGTATAACTAACAATGATACCTTCCATCTAAAACACGTAACAATAAATACGGCAACAAAAGCAATAATGAGAAGCTCTTCTGATGCGATGGGTAATGAAAGTATCAGTATAACCATGATTAAGAATGTTGCCGATATCTAAGTACCTGTCTTAACTGACACATTTAATTTTTCTCTCGTGAACGAAATATACCCCACTGCATGGAAAAGAAGCATAATTCGACCAAAGATCGAAAACCCGCAACTGCTTAGTGATTACCGACCATTTAGCTTACTGCCTGCTGTTTCCAAAGCACTTGAATATATTGTTCATGATCAAATCACTGAACACGTGCATGAATTCAGCCTATATGACAAATTTCAATCCGGTTTCCGTAAACATCACAGCACAAACACTGCTCTAATTAAAGTAACTGATGACCTGAAATATGCCATCGACAGCCGAAAGGCAACAATATTGACGCTACTAGATTTCAGCAAAGCTTTTGACACTGTTAACTTTGATATATTGCTCAGAAAAATGCAACAGCTTAATATCTCAGATAGCGCAATGAGATGGTTTGAAAGCTACTTAAAAGACAGACAGCAATGTATTGTCTGCTTAAATGAAAAATCTCCCTGGAAACATGTCTCCTCGGGAGTGCCACAAGGATCAGTCTTAGGATCACATTTGTTTTCTTTATATGTCAACGATATTTCGTCGGTTCTGTCCTCCTGTAAATATCATTTCTGTGCCGACGACCTCCGGCTCTACCTGAGCGTAAGACCTGAAGATGTAAACACTGCAGTCGCTCAGATGAATGATGATCTGTCTTCAGTAGTGACATGGGCGAAAAACCTGGGGCTTAAACTAAACGCAAAAAAGACACAAGTAATATTAGTAGCCCATCAGAAATTAATAAGTTCAGATTTCCGCGAACGACTGCCTCCTATTCTGCTCAACGGTATTCCAATACCGTATCAGAAAACAGTTAAGAACTTGGGTGTAATTTTGGATGAGAATTTCAACTGGGCGGAGAATACAGTCGCAGTGTGCCGGAAGACGTCCGATTGTCTCTATGCTCTCAAAAAGTTTCGCAACGTATTTCCACAGGACTTGAAACGCCAGATCGTGCAAGCACTCGTTCTACCGAACCTCCACTATTGTGATGTAATTCAACAAGGCATGAGTAGTGAAAACAAAAGACGGTTAGAACTAAACATGAATGCCTGTGTGCATTACACCTGCAACATTCGCCGATATGACTATGTTAGTGCTTCATACTCCCAGCTAGGGTGGCTGCGGCCGGACAAATTGCGTGACTACCACACTCTATGTCTACTTCACCGACTCCTCGTCGCGCAAGCACCCCAGTACCTTGCTTCAGAGATTAAACATCTTTCATGCCATCATAATCGAAACACAAGATCACTCTTCTTTGGTATCCTAACTGTGCCCGCTCACAAAACAAAAACTTCTGCAAACTCCTCAGTTGCCGCTGTCCGCCCCTGGAACAAACTTCCCCTTGCGCAAAATTCAATCCCCTGCTGCTTTTAAGAAGAAGCTGAAGCATTTCCTACTATCATCCTTATAACGTTTTCCGCAAAGTTAATGAACAAGGCCAATCCTCTCCTCTGTCAAATAGCAAAACTAGTGTCTCCTATCTTGCTCCTTTCTCTTCTTCCTCTTCATCTATCTCTATTAGCCACGCAATCTTCTTTTCCTTTATATTTCCTTAACTATGTTTCACCATGTCTCTATTCTTCTCCTCCCTTTACCATCAGCCTCCCTCATACTCCCTGCTGCTATCACTCATATCTACGATCTGTCTCTTTCATAATGTCTAATTATAACAGTACTTATCATCTACGAATATAAACTCTATATGTATGTATTTTTTCCAAGTGTGCCTTTGTAATTGTTTATTTCACTTTTTGTACTAGATGTTTAACATGCCTACGAAAACATATGAAAGTAAAATAAGTAGAATGCCTGGTTAGATGTAAGAGACGGCCTGATGGCCCTAATCTTGCCAGGTTAAATAAATCAATAAATAAAAAAATAAAAGCAAATAAATAATATTGGTGGACGAGGCAGAGAAACTAGAGCATGGTAAAGAACGACCATATATTTTTTCTAGGAATCACGCGTTTCAAACCACTATAATGATCGCCAGCAAGACGCTCTGTGCGCACCATAATCTGATCAAGAGAATGAGGACGCTCCTATGTAATGCGGAACTGACAACTAGATGTCAAGAGAAGCGGACACGCTAGTATAAAAGGAGACAGGAAGTATTGTTCTGTCAGTTGAGAAGCAGTAACAGTGTGTCTGTGAGGGGACTTGAGGACTTCGAACGTGGACTGGTAGTCTATGGCATCTCGGTAACAGAAACCAGAGACGTTTCATCTCTTCCGCAGCAGCCGAAGTCGACTCTTGGTGGTGTGGTTGTGAAGAGGAATCGCAAGGGAACAACCCCAAGAGCACGCAGACCCCATGTGCTGTCGGACAGGGAGTATAGAGCCCTGCGAAAGGTGGTTCACATCTACATGGTTACTCTGCAATTCACACTTAAGTGCCTGGCAGAGGGTTCATCGAACTATTTTCATACTACTTCTCTACCATTCCACTCTCGAGTGGCGCGTGGGAAAAAGGAATACCTAAATTTTTCCGTTCGAGCTCTGATTTCTCTTATTTTATTATGACGATCATTTCTCACTACGTAGGTGGGTGTCAACAAAATATTTTCGCATTCGGAAGAGAAAGTTGGTGATTGAAATTTCGTAAACAGATCTCGCCGCAAAGAAAACCGCCTTTGTTTCAGTGACTGCCGCCCCAACTCGCATATCATTTCAGTGACAGTCTCACCCCCATTGCGCGGTAACACGAAACGAGCTGCCATTCTTTGCACTTTTTCGACGTCCACCGTCAATCCTACCTAGTAAGGATACCATACAGCTCAGCAATATTCCAGCAGAGGAGGGACAAGCTGTCTCTTTAGTGGGTTTGTCGTATCTTCTAAGTGTCCTGCCAACAAAGCGCAGTCTTTGTTTCGCCTTCCCCACAATATTATCTATGTGATATTTCCAATTTAAGTTGCTCGTAATTGTAATTACTAGGTATTTAGTCGAATTGACAGCCCTTAGATTTGTGCGATTTATCGTATACCCTAATTTTATCGGATTTCTTTTATTACCCATGTGGATGACCTCGCACTTTTCTTTGTTTAGTGGCAATTGCCACTTTTCGCACCATACAGAAATTCTCTCTAGATCATTTTGTAATTGGAATTGATCGTCTGATAATTTTACTAGGCGATAAATTACATCTGCAAACAAGATAAGGGGGCTGCTCAGATTATGTAAATCAGGAACAGCTGAGGGCCTATGACACTACCTTGCGGAAAGCCAGATATCACTTTTGTTCCACTCAATGATTTACCGTCTATCACTACGAACTGTGACCTCTCTGAGAGGAAAACACGAATCCAGTCACAGAACTGAGACGGTACTCCATATGCACGCAATTTGATTAATAGTCGCTTGTGAGGAACGGTATCAAAAGCCTTCTGGAAATCTAGGAATACGGAATCGATCTGAGATCCGTTGTCGATAGCACTCATTACTTCATGGGAATAAAGAGCTAGCTGCGTTGCACAAGAACGATATTTTCTGGATTCGTGTTGGTTATGTATCAATAAGTCATTTTCTTCAAGGTAATTCATAATTTTCGAGTACAGTATGTACGGTTGTACATGATTGCTACGAAAGGCGCTATTGCGTCTGCATACTCTGAGAAGAACCGGAATGGTATAACATCTAGACCGGAAGACTTGCCTTTCTTAAGTGATTTGAGTTGTTTCCAACACCTAAGACATCCACTTTTATGTAACTCACGCTAACAGCTGTTTGGGTTTATAATTCTGGAATAATTACTTCGTCTTCTTTCGTGAAAGAATTACGAAAAACTGTATTTAGTAAGTCCGCTTTAGTGACACCATCATGTGTAAAATGGGTAACATGGGTAGCAGTGACGGTAATGACTTGTTTTTCGCCACTGGTGTACTTTACATACGATCAGAATCTCTTTGGCTTCTCTACCATATTTTGACACAATGTTTCACTGTGGAAAGCTCATGAAATCAGTGGAAGGAATCACTCGTGAGTTCCAGAGTGCTACCAGAGGTTGGGTAACACAATGATTGTGCGCAGGGATTTAAGAGGAACGGGTGACATTGGTCGAACAGCCCCTAATAAGCCACATATTTCTGTAGGCAACTCTAAGCGACGCTAGAGATGGTGTAGAGAGCGATGGCACTGGTTATTCGATCACTGGAAACGAGTTATTTGGACTGATGAATCATTCTGAACCCCCTTGCAGTCGGCGGAAGGGTTTAGGTTTGTCAAATGCCTGGAGAACATTACCTATCATCACGTCTAGTGCCAATAGCGAAGTACACGTATGGAGCAAGTAATGGGGCTGGAGCGTGGTCTCCGCACTGCGCTTAAGAAAACGCTAAATGCAAAATTATACGAATACGTTTTACAGCACTATGTACTTCGTACGGTACAGGCACAGTTCGGAACGATAGTCGTATCGCCATGAAAATGCATCCTGTCATAAAGCAGCATCTGTGAGGCAATTGTTTCTGAACAATAACCTTCCTGAAGTGGACTGACCTGCGCCATGTCCTAACCTGAACCCAATGCAACATCTTTGGGGTGAGTCAGAACATCGACTTCCCTCCAGACACCAGACCCTCCAACACCCTGACAACACAACGTTCTCTGATTTTGCCTATTGAGAAAGAATGGGCTGCCATTACTTCACAGATATTCAGTGTCCCTATTAAACGTCAGGCCGTCTTAAGGCTAAAGATGGACACTTTCCTTATAAATGTCCACAAACAGGAGTCTGGATTCTTTTGATCAGATAATATATGTCGCCCGAGAAGCTCGTCTTCCCTGTTAGTCTTCAGCACATTCTAGGACTAACCGAGGTGGACCTATCATTGTCTTCGGAGGCATTAATACTGTAACTGGTTTTGCTTCGTAAGTAGCTCTTGCTGGTTCTTAAATATGACTTCTTTCCAATATTTATGAACAGTGCGGCACCGCCTGCTCAAAATAATACAAAGCTGCAAAACAGTCAGTTGTTCTAAAGTACGTACATTTGTGTATTAGATGCGTCTAAACCTGTAAGTGTAAGCTATATATTTCAATTCAGATACACAATTTTATCACACAATTCAGATACACACTTTTATGCGGTAACTTTGTGGACTGTTACAACACGCTGCTTTCCAAATAATACCTTTTTTCATAATTATCACCAATTTATCATAGATAGCTTTCGTTGCTGATTTCTGCAACACGACCTACGGCAGTAGCATTTTTTCGAAGAGTGCCCATCATGTACATCGTCATCATCTCCTTTTTGACGATAGCCTTGGAAGCTGAAAGTCGGTTTACAAAACTAGCACAACTGCAGACGGAGTTTGTAGGCTGCAGCGAAATTTTTCTCTTCGAGCCATTACATGTAATGATATTCTAGTCACACCTCCATCAATTCCCGCGGGATCACGGGTGTTGCCTCCCTCCATACGCTTTCCTGAATTCAGTTACATATGAAGCTCGAATTCTAGTTAACATGTACAATAAATGTTTCGTACGCCGAATGATCGTGAGCTAACTGCAGTTTCCCGATATTCTACCGGTGAATCTGAAAGTATCATTTGCCAGACATCCGTGATTTTTAAAAATCCCTAACCTCATTGTTTATTACGCTGATTGTTTGTTCAACTTGTCTGATTTTCATTATAACTCATTTGGCGTAGTTTTTTACTCATTTGTCGTAGTCCAAAGCTACTGTTTGAGCATTTGATAAAACAAAAAAGATGTAACCACTGCTACACTCCACGAGTTGTTTTGATTTCTGTCAATGATCGCAGTGAAGGATCACAGACAGGGAACGCCGCAAGTGAGGCGTCAGAAATAATTGACGCATTCACGAAAACATCGACAAGTATACAGGGCTGTCAGAAACTATCTGAAAAGCTTGTAAGGACTCTGCAGGGTATGTTGTGCTAGAAATAACTGTTATGAAAAATTGTCGACACGTTGCCCCGTTTCCGAGTTGTTTAACATTGAAGTTGGCCAATTAGGCCGTTGCACACGCAAATTCAAGCGTCCATCAGAGACAGTGTCGCCAGACATTTGCTTCGTTTAGTTTCCTAAAATCGAACAAGGCAGGGTTATAAAATTTGGACATGGCATGATAGTAAGGATCGAACTAGGGCCAAGGACGGAGCAGTCTCGCGTGTATCATCTACGCGACGACAGTAACTGACACTAATTGTATCTGGCGGAGCGCTCAAATTTGGGTGTGCAACGGCCTGATTGGCCAACTTCAATGCTAATTAACTCTTAAACCCCGTAACTTATCAAATTTTTTCTTAACAATTATTGCTGAGCGCAACCTACCCTCCAACAAGCTTTTCACACTGTTACTGACCCCCCTGTATCCAACATACAGGTTTCTGCGCCTAAATGACATCTTCAATTATTTGTGGTGCGTAGTACTGCTGTAATGCCATTGAAACATACGTGAACTGGGCATACATAGCTCGATAATGGCAGTGCTGCTCAGCAAGATGCTAAACGATTCCCTAAAATATCTTCAAGTGAGCGCCAAGATACGCCCGGCGACAAAGCTACTGGAATCGGATTGTGTCAAGCGAACGTAATGGCGTTTTATTAAATAAGAGAAATAAAAAAAGCTTTATCTTTGAAGTAAATAACTGTGGTCGCGTTTGGGACAACTGCTTAGTTTCTTTTGTCTTCTCCACTAGGGAAGCGAAGGTGTACTTCCCTAAACACAACAGAAATGTGGCAGATCGTAGAAAAAAATTTGCTAAGTATGATAGCTTCCATCCATATAAAAATGGCGTACGTGAGTTGCCTAGCATTTCATGTGGGGAGTGACGGACCATGCTGGGTGGTGGATTTAGTATCTGCAAGATACTAATACTGATAATTCGTGACACCCGTAATCAGTGAGATCAGCAATGCGGTATACGATTCATAGATTGGGGAATGTTGAGTACAGCTAAGATGTGGCAACGTTAAAAGTTAGAACGAGCTAGGATATGAGGAGAAGCTACTTCGCAAGTAAGCTACAAGCCAAAGTATTTGTATACAAGCGACACGGTTAGTGTGAGCGAAGTAAAGAGAGTTCAGATCGTATGCAAGTCGAAACCTTGAATAAATAAAACAGTCAACACGATACCACTATGGTCATAACTCTAATCTTGACAGGTGTATGAGAACTGACATTGATCTGCCGCACTCGCGACGTTGCAGGGCTCCTTCCGTCCACCAACGAATCCGCCCAGCGCAGTTTCGCACTCTGGTGACATTTGCTGGCGCTAGACCCTGTGAACACGACCTACAGCATGCGCTGTCTATCGCTCTCCATCGGGCGTTGCAGTCATTACTTTCCCAAATCGCTAGTCGGCTTGGTTCACAACGTAGGATACCACCAAAACATGCCCGAATAGTTGTTTTTCATTCAGAGATCGTTGATTTGGAGCACCAACCGAAGAAAATTAATGTTTATCAACGCCAGCCTGTATATCTTGAAATACTGGTTGCTGTGACATACATCTCACTATCTACATATACACCATAATCTGTACTCTCAACACTGTTTCGAAAAGTTGTATATATTTAACTTTCATTTATCGTTCTCTTTTTCTTCAACACTGTTTCTTCTCCTTTTTAAAATTTTGGTAGTGAAATTGATATTTAAATCTTTGTGGTAGCCAGCCATGTCAAAAGTATTCCATCTGCTGTGCAGGATATGCAATGTCCAGTCACCTTAATGTGACCACCTGTCAAAAGCCTGAATAACCATGTTTCGCAGCGCAGACCTAGCGAGACGTGCAGGAAGTGTGTCAGTGAGGTTCTGGAAGGTACAGAATGGGATGTGGAAGCATACCGGCTCCAGTGCCGTGGTCAGCTGATCTCGATTTCTCGATTGAGGAACCCGATCGAGATGGTCCCCGGGATTCGCGATTGATTTTAAATCTGTGTAGTTTGTAACCAGGGGAGTACGGTAAACTCATCCTAGTGCTCTTAGAACTATGCTAGTACACTGCGGGCTGTGTAAGACGCTGCGTTGTCCTGCTGGTAAATGCTATCGCACCGAAGAAAAACAAAATGCATATAAGTATGGACATGGCCCCCAAGGATTGATGTACAGTTGTGACGATCCATTGTGCCTTCCAGAATGACGAGATCAGCCAGGGAATCCCACGAAAACATTCTCGGTGTTTGCTTTCATGCTTTTCACACCATACACGACGAAGGCCATCTGTCCAATTGGCCAAACAACGTGATTCGTCTGAAAAGGTCACCTGTCACCCGCAGTGGACGCTCAGTTGCGGTTTTGGGGTGGAAATTCCAACGTTCATTGCCGACGAATGAACCAGGCGCCTGCAGCGGAGGCCCACAAGCAGTAACGTCCCCGGAGGGGGGGGGGGGGGGGTAGTCGCGTGGTTTAGGGCGTCTGATCACGGTCCGCGCGGTCTGGGGCGTCTGGTCTTGAGAATTACTTAAGGACGAAATTGCATCGGGGAAGATATAATAAATAGTGTAGCTGCTCTCGAAATTGCTGTCATTTAAGAAAGACCATAAGACTTTAGTCCCAGAACTAATACAGATGCTTAATTAGGTGTATGTTCTTGCATGTTATCGATTTCGAACTACAGACAGTAGCGATAGCTGTATAAACATTTATTTTTGGGAAAAATGGTACATCACGTTTCTATTTCCTTCAGCGTTATCTATACATTGTTTGATTTACCATACTCAACGAAAAGTCAACCAATACAAATAACATATATCTGCCATACGAATATGATTTTTCCAAAGAACATGGCTGAATTGTGCTATTGTACAGGGTGATGCAGCTGCCCCTGCCGATATGTTTTATGCAACCCGCAACACATTCGAAAACCGCCTGCGATGTTTTTGTAGGAAATTTATAGTAGTTAAATTATGTGCTGGGATACGTTTTCACTGAATGCCTCGGTTTTCGAGTTATTCAAGAAAAACATACAATAGTGACCTTCAAACGCGTTTTTCTGAATATCTCGAAACCGTGGCCTCCAGTGAAAGTGTATCCCAGTACATAATTCAATTACATTAAATTTCCCGTAAAATGATCAATTTATATGTAGGACCAATAGCTTGCGCATAGTGAGCGAGAGAATATGAAATATCGTACGTGGTTTTTGAAGAAAAACGTACAGAAGTGACCTTGAAACGTATATTTCTTGACTGATTCCAAGGCAACTTCCTCCAGCGAAAACATATCCCCGTACAAAATTTCAATACATAAATTTCCTACAAAAAGTTGCTATTCTTTTTTTCTGTAGGACTAATAGTTTGCACATAGCTAGCGAGACAATATGAAAATTTTGGACGTAGGAGTCGCGGATTACTTAAAACCCATGGGTGGGGGCAGCTCAATCTCCCTGTTTTTAGTGAATTTCTGTTTTTCCAGTTACCAGTTTTGGGACCAGCTTGTAAACATATGAGGTTGTCACTTAGTATTGGGGGGGGGGGGGGGGGGGGTGTCTTCAGATGGCGTCGACTAGTGATTCATCTGTACTTACTGTGCAGATGGCTTCGTTGTAGCGCCCAATGCCGCAGTAGGACCAGGCGGGGCTGCAGATGGCTACCGGCTGGAAGTAAGCGTACCACATGGTCTGTGCCGCCGCACCGCCTGTCAACACGTGCGCCAGAGGAAACTTAGGCAACACTACCCAAGGTAAGCCTGGTCAAGCAACTGATCCTACATACGTCGCATCTCAGGTAGCGTACAGTCAAACGAGCCAATATAGATTTACGAAGCTACCTTGATACATACCTAGTTTAACACTGGTTTATTTTAGTCACTGAATTCCTTTCATTGTTTGAGGATTCATTGAAACTGAGAATCTATAGAATCTACCACTAGAAAAGAAACTGAATTTTTAATAGGCCGATGAGCTTACTTTACAACGCAGAGTGATAGAAGCTGATTGTATGTTGAAACTACACTACTGGCCATTAAAATTGCTACACCAAGAAGAAATGCAGATGATAAACGGGTATTCATTGGACAAATATATTATACTAGAACTGTCATGTGATTATATTTGTTGTGGCGTAACAAGACAGCTACGCCACACTGAAGTAGCCGAAAGGCACGCGTAATCTCCCGTAGGCTGGATAGAGGTCTGAAACAGGATACTCAATAAATTCTTTAAAGAAAAGCACGTTGCTTTTGGAATACTTAACTTTTATATCGTCCTTTGTTGTATACATCGTTCTTGATGAGACATTTCATACGATAACTATCAAACTATGTAAGGCTAATGGCGCCTTGCTAGGTCGTAGCCATGGACTTAGCTGAAGGCTATTCTAACTGTCTCTCGGCAAATGAGAGAAAGGCTTCGTCAGTGTAGTCGCTAGCAATGTCGTCCGTACAACTGGAGCGAGTGCTCGTCCGTATCTCGAGACCTGCCTTGTGGTGGCGCTCGGTCTGCGATCACATAGTGGCGACACGCGGGTCCGACATGTACTAAATGGACCGCGGCCGATTTAAACTACCACCTAGCAAGTGTGGTGTCTGGCGGTGACACCACAATATTTTTACGCAATTTGGGTGCATAGAGCCTGAGAAATCAGTACCCAGAACAACCACCTCTCGACCGGCCGTCATGGCCGAGCGGTTCTAGGCACTACAGTCTGGAACCGCGCGCCCGCTACGGTCACAGGTTCGAATCCTGCCTCGGGCATGGATGTGTGTGATGGCCTTAGGTTAGTTAGGTTTAAGTAGTTCTAAGTTCTAGGGGACTGATGATCTCAGAAGTTAAATCCCATAGTGCTTAAAGCCATTCGAACCATTTTTGAACCACCTCTGGCCGTAATAACGGCCTTGATACGCCTGGGCATTGATCCAAACAGAGCCTGGATGGCGTGTATAGGTACAGCTGCCCATGCAGCTGCAACACGATACCACAGTTCATCAAGAGTGGTGACTGGCGTATTGTGACGAGCCAGTTGCTCGGCCGCCATTGACCAGACGCTGTCAATTGGTGAGAGATCTGGAGAATGTGCTGGTCAGGGCAGCAGTCGAACATTTTCTGTATCCAGAAAGGCCCATACAGGACCTGCAACATGCGGTCGTGCATTATCCAGCTGAAATGTAGGGTTTCGCAGGGATCAAATGAAGGCTAGAGCCACGGGTCGTAACACATCTGAAATGTTACGCCCACTGTTCAAAGTTGCGTCAATGCGAACAAGAGGTGACCGAGACGTGTAACCAATGACACCCCATACCATCAGGCCGGGTTACACCCCGGTATGGCGATGACGAATACACGCTTCCAGTGTGCGTTCACCCCGATGTCGCCAAACACGGATGCGACCATCATGATGCTGTAAACAGAACCTGGATTCATCGGAAAAAATGACGTTTTGCCATTCGTGCACTCAGGTTCGTCGTTGAGTACACCATCGCAGGGGCTCCTGTATGTGATACAACGTCAAGGGTAACCGCAGCTGTGATCTCCGAGCTGATAGTCCATGCTTCTACAAACGTCGTCGAACTGTTCGTGCAGATGGTTGTTGTCTTGCAAACGTCCCCATCTGTTGACTCAGGGATCGAGACGTGGCTGCACGATCCGTTACAGCCATGCGAATAAGATGCCTGTCATCTCGACTGCTAGTGATACGAGGCCGTTGTGATCCAGCACGGCGCTCGGTATTACCCTCCTGAACCCACTGATTCCATATTCTGCTAACAGTCATTGGATCTCGACCAACGCGAGCAGCAAAGTCGCGATACGATAAACCACAATCGCGGTAGGCTACAATCCGACCTTTATCAAAGTCGGAAACGTGATGGTACCCTTTTATCCTCCTTACACGAGGCAGCACAACAACGTTTCACCAGGCAACGCCGGTCAACTGCTGTTTGTGTATGAGAAATCGATTGGAAACTTTCCTCGTGTCAGCACGTTGTAGGTGTCGCCACCGGCGCCAACCTTGTGTGAATGCTTTGAAAAGCTAATCATTTACGTATCACAGCATCTTCTTCCTGTCGGTTAAATTTCGAGTCTGTAGCATTTCATCTTCGTGGTGTAGCAATTTTAATGGCCAGTAGTGTAAGTGTTTGTATTTTTACAGCAGAAAGTGAAAAACTCGCCAGTAAAAGCATTTAGTGCATTAAAAAGAAGTCAGCTAAGACACTGTACCAGTTCTCGCGTCTACTAATAGACAAGGTGGCGCAGTGGTCGGCACACTGTCCTGAATTCAGGGAGACAACGATTCAAATCCGGGTCAATACATTGAGGTTTAACTTTTCCGTGAGTTTCCTAAAATGCTCCATGTAAATGCTGGAATCGGTCCTTTGAAGTTCTTTGAAGTCCAGGCTTTTATTCCGTCTCTAGTTAGTTTCATGTTCAACGGATCATTTTCCACGATAAATCGTAATGATGCAGAACGAGTCATTTTACATTCACAGCGCAAAGTAATTTGTAAATATGGCTACATGCTGAACATTTGTAAGCTCTTTTTATTTTTTTTAATATACTGATGTAGGCCAGTTATTCCTACCCATCACCTTTTACAAAACACTGTAATAGAAATTCTCCTACAGAGTAGAAACTGTTACCAAGGAGAAACCTATTCAGTTTGTTTTCAGATTTCACTTTTCTGTCCGTGAGACTTTTATATACATCGATAAGTTATCAGAATTTTAGTTGCAGCATTATGCACCCCCTTTTGTGCTGAAGACAATCTTAATGTTGAGTAATGAATGTCATTTTGCCTTCTGGTATTGTAATAATGCACATCATTGTTCTTTTGGAGCTGCGGTGGATTATTGACAACAAACGTCATGAGAGAATAAATATACTATGAAGCAGTAATCAGAATGCCCAACTCCTTAAAGAGATGTCTACAAAATGAGCATCTCTTATTATTCTTACAGCACGTTTTTGTCCTATGTAGGCTGTTTTCTTAAAGATAAGTTACGCCAGAACGTTACTGAATGAAAATATGCGCAATATGTCAACTTACTGATTTGTCTCTTCCCAAGATTTGCAATGATTATAATTGAAACTGTGGCTGAACTAATTTAACTAATTTATTTTGGGAGTTCCAAAACGTGCTTTTTCCAGTTTAAATTCTCATAAATATGGACGCTTAAAAATGTTGAAGTTCCTCGCCATGTGTTACACATATCATTGAGATAGTACCCCTAGAAGTGCAGGATTGAAAATATTGTGTCTTTTTAAAATTGAGAACGAGGCGATTCACAGAAAAGCAGTCAATGATATTTTTAAGAACGTTTTTTTACCTTCTTCAGTTTATGTATTTATGCTTGCATTGATTAAAATTCTAGTCTCATCCCCCCCCCCCCAAAAAAAAGAAAACAAAACAAAACACTAATACTGCTTGTTGTGTATTACACGGAAGATCGCTTAGGTATGCGAGAAACAATAGTGGACCTCATACGTGATCTGATGACCTATTTGTAAACGGGATGATAAACCCTGACCTTCCTTCTTCCCTTTTCGCGTAAAGTAGCATTTTAGAGAAATGCATTACCTCTTTAAAGATTGCCGGGTGTCTAAATGAATAGACTAAACTTAAGATCCTAAGTGCTCTGTGATTTAAGATTAAAATTGCGTGTTAACATTTGAGAATCCCCATGTCAATATCCAATACAAACGAAGAGCTAACTGGTTTTTCAAGAAGCATATTCTGTAAGTAAAAAGTTAGACACGTACGGATACATTTGCACCTATCAAGAAACTTAACCTTCCACACTGTCTCACGGCATCACTCCATGAGAAACTGCGTACTGGTTCAGAATCTAATTCTGCACACGAAAATCCTGTACGTCGCAACCCTCCTCCCCTTGTTGGCCGGATACTGATGTTGAAAATTCCTTTCGCGATCAGGATTATATCCTGCTACCTGTGGGTCGAGAGCCACGGCAAAGCCGTACGATAGTGATCTAGGGCACGGTGGCAGGATTATTCCGGGGCGTTAATTAGGACAGCGACTGACATTAAGTGAGAAAACTGAGCAGAAATTTTGCACTTGCTGCCAGAGCTGACTAGGAAACTTCGGTGAGACCCACCTGTTGCCTGGGCCCCCCAGGCGGTGACCAGGACGTCGACGCCTTCAAAAGTGCTGTCCACGTCTGAGTACCGCGGCAGCGCGGCAGGCGTCACGTATTCTGCAACAAGAGGTGGTAAGGGCGCGTGCAGAAGAAATCTGAGTATTTGAACATTGATTGTAAACACCTCTGTAGATTATGGATCTGATTTCTCCACCTCTCTGTTTAAGAAAGTGGCAGTAGGCCGTTGATATAATTTACTGGGCGGCATTCAGCTGTATTCTGTCATAGTCCCACTACTGCTCTCGCTCAGTTAATGATATACCATTTTAGTGGAATAAGGAAATGGAATTAGACTTTTGATCAGATGGTGCAACTATTGTTGTCAATCGAAGAAAAGAAAATAGACAAAATAAACATAGAAAGTAAGTCATTTACTAATTTATGAAGGTTAGTAATTTATTTTGCACAAAAGGCCTTGCTGAAAACTTTGAAAAATACAAAGTTTATTCACTTTTGCAATATAAAATGTACCATATTTCCAATTACCAACCATAAATTATAACACTCTAGAATTTTCTAACTTCTTGCGTCAATATATTCAGTAAAGCTTCAGCTGAGTAAATGATATAACAGACCTGCTACAACGTTTAGTTACAGCTTGAATGGGCATGAAACGAATTTTCAAGTTTAGGTTCATAGACATCAATAAGTTTATATTTTATTCAACTTTGCAATACTTTTAAATATTACTTCACTTAGCCAAAGTGCATTCATTAGACAAAATATAATAATGAGGATTGTGTGGTGGTTTCGCGTTATGTGATAATTTGATAGCAAAAGAAACATTCCCAAATACTGTAATAGAAGCAAAGTAATCCGCTTTTCCCTCTAGTGAGGCTGACACAAGAAAGAGTGAAATAAAACTCTTTCGCTATTTTCCTACAGAAATAACTGTGACAAGGAAACAACAGTTTTATCCAGTGTGTATTGAAGTTCTTTCTCCTTGTATTTCTTACGTATCATAGAACGACTGTTGAATAAGAAGTTAATTACAGACCTGTAAATGGACAGTATGAAGACAAGGATATACTCATTAACTGTATGTACAACTTTTGTTTAACTGATATATCACACATCAAAATGTTCATCGTGAATATGATCTGTTGTACATATAGCTAAATTAACTACTTGCTGAAAATGAAAGGGCGCCAACGGCCTTGCCGCACTGGTCACACCGGTTCCCGTCAGATCACCGAAGCTAAGCGCTGACGAGCTGGGCTAGCACTTGGATGGGTGACCACCCAGTCTGATGAGCGCTGTTGGCAAGCTGGGTGCACTCAGCCCTTGTGGGGCAAACTGAGGAGCTACTTGACTGAGTAGTACCGACTCCGATCGCATAAACCGACGTACGTCCGGAGAGCGGTGTGCTGACCACATGCCCCTCCATATCCGCATCCAGTGATGCCTGTGGTCTGAGGATGACACGGCGGCCGGTCGGTACCGTTGGGCCTTCATGGCCTGTTCGGACGGAGTTTGCAATGAAGGGGCAGACCCTTTATAAACTTGCCGAAACTTACAATGAACTACCATTGGCGTTAAAGACTTGGAAACAAAGAATTCTACGACGACACTGTAGTGTAGTTTGCCAATTTTATGCAAAACTGCTTTAAAATGTTGTACAACAAATATTATCCCACAAATCAAATTGACACTTGACTGGTGTTATTCTACAGCATGCGCCGGCGCAACAAAAACAAAGTATCATTTATGTTAAAGCCTTCTCAATATGAGGCGGACAAATATTCTCCTTGCCCTCTTAAAATTCCTACAAAATGAGATACCATTGTTTTAGATGATGGTCTTTGACGATAACAAAACGCTAAAGGAAATGCATGTAACACTTGGCGACAGATGCACAGGCGGCATTGGCCACGGCTACTATCCGCCGACGTCAAAAATAAGCAGAAGAGACGAACTCTTGGCAGTCATTATGAACACTGACACACCATCTCAAGTTTAAAAATAAAATACGGCTGAACAAAGGTATGTGGTGATATTTCAGTAATTGTAATCGAAACTGCCAGAAATTAGCAGTGTTTAAATTTAATGGTATTACTGCATAACTTTTCAAGTCGATTTTATTACTGTGCTTTTATCATAAATTCTGCATTGAAAGTAAACCACTTCTAGATGCTATTCAAGGACTCAGTCCGTCTGGTCATTTTGACACCAGAGATCAGTTTAAAATTTCATTTCATATACCAGCCTTTTAATACGATTTAAAACGTTTTTACTTGAGTAGGCAGCACCGATCAGACGTATAAAGAATGAAATAAGGCTTTACATTCGTCTAGTTCCGTAATGAAACGAAGAATGGGACACCAACCAGGTTAGATTTCAGCTTCTTTTGGGTAACCGGCAAGCTAAGTTGAACTCTGATCTTCCCTTCCCACTTTCACTAGGTAGCTAAATGTTTTCAGATGCGAGAAGCAGAAGGTCACGCGGAAAGCTGTGAGTGATAGAACCATCAAAAGTAACATAGAACGTTTATTACAGAGTCGATGTAACACAGAAACAGTCACCGTTTTATATACAGTGGTGTTCATAAGCAGCTACTTGTATTTGTCTCTAAATAACGTGTAATTGAAATACTGTGTGAAACTATAATGATAGATGCGATACATACGGTTGAAGAAGACTCTTCCGGGCACACTCAGGAGTCCGATGTTGTGCCTCAACGTGGTGGCATCATAGCCGGGGTGCTCCAACCCTGAGTTGGTCACGATGACCACTGAGTAGTCGTCCGTCGTTACCAGGTCAATTACTCCCAGGTATATGGTCCACTCCATGTACCTGCGGCAATTGCGGTGTGTGTTAGCCGGAAACAGGGCCCAATACGGCACCAATGTGGTAATGTGAATCAAAACAATACGGCATGAACCAATGTGTGTGTGTGTGTGTGTGTGTGTGTGTGTGTGTGTGTGTGTGTTCTTGCTCGACCAGTAAAAATAATAGTTGTTTACGAACTTGTGTTAGCAGCGATGCACTGCTTCTACTGCACATGGCACTTGTAACCTGCAGTTTGCGCAAGTTCTTTGGTGAGAGCTAATAATTTTCTCGCTATCGTGTTGTTAATCAAAGTTGATCCCAGAAAGTGCAATGTAAGTAATAGGGAGAAATGGAGGTAATATAGAAGGTTCTTTATAACGATAATCTCTGATACTTTTCTTGAAAATGTTTAGCGAGTCACGCTTGGTGATTCAGGTGGAAAAGTTTAGTGTTTTTCACCAATTTTTTTTATATTTTCCCATTTATTCCTGTAGAACATATTAAGTTCCGTTCAGCTCTATATTTAGTCTGGTTTTGAAAAAATGCATAAGGCTATATGTTGCGTTATTGATGATGTCGCTATAGAAAGAAACGCCAGTGAATTCAATTATACTTGTAGCGATAGGGACAAAATCGTTTATCATTCTTGTTTCAGCTTTTCACTGGGTAAACAAACTTAAAATGGGAATGAAAAACAGGAATACAGTTTCCAGAATCATGAGACCAGCTATTCTCACTGAGACAGGGTGCCCACACAAGAAAGAAAACAGTTGGTTTGTAATTTTGTGCAAGCTGAATTTAATAGCTTGTTGCAGGATGCAGCTATCGAAAGAACGAAACAGTAGTTGGCGTGGAATGAATAGGGAAGTCCCCAAATAAGTAAGCTGACGTGGTGAACTCCAGTATAATGTACAATATTTTCTAATAATATTGGGTTGTATAAGGTTTTATCAAATCTGAGATCAATCCATTCAATAGCTTTCCTCTAATTAATTGAAAATCGCAACATAAAATTATCTCAGTATGTTGAGATCGAAGGGAATAGCTCAGAAACTTAAATCTAAAGAGTATGGAAGGTTTTAATATTAAAATTACTTTTGTGTAAAATATATTAAGTTGTGTTTAATTTTGTTAAGAATTCACTGAAACTATCAGATTATGTGCAATATTAAGTAATCTATGATACTCCGAAATGGCAGATTGTATATAAATGATATAATCAATTAGACAGAGTATTCTACCTAGAGGGTAGTTATACCTAGGAACGCACGATGTTTTTTGGTCGGTACTTCACCGTAGCGACTGATTTTGGAATCATTTACAGGAAGGTACTCTAGAGATCGTCATAAGCAGTTTCCCCCATTTTCTACACACGTAAGTTGTTATTAGACATCAGTATGTTTCGCAAAGAATTTGTAAATATTTAACGTTCTAGACATTTAAGTGCTGTATAACATATCAAAGTCATTTGGAATATATTGCTAATTCTTCAGGTACAGAATTTTATGGTGACTAAAATGCTATATATTTCAGAACTATTTATGGCATTGGACAGTTAAGTTATACTTCGTCGGTCTTGCGCCATCGTATACCTCGAAACAGAAGAAGATCTCTACCATGATAGACATGATATTTGCAAATTTGACCCGTCTTGAAAATGGCAATTTGTGTTTGTTGCCAGTAGCATCTGTTTCAACAAATTTTTTGACTTGTAGCTGGTTTTTCATAATATTTGTGCATAATTTGATTTCTCTTACTGATTATTAGTGTGCGGTAGAGTAAAAAGGTAACAGATAGACGATCAAATAAAATATTTACGAGTTTTTCTCGACTTCAAACTATTAAAATTTCAGTCGAATATTTTTTTCTTGGTAGGTGATCATGTTGTAGCGTGGAACATTTAATTTTTCGAAGTAGTTTTTGTAACTTAAGAAAAAGACTTACAGGATATAAAAAGTGATTGCCATCACTTAAAAAGGCAATAACAAAATACAGGGTGTTCATAAATTCCCGTTACAAACTTCTAGGACTTAAAGAGGGGTCTCATTAGACACTGAATTGGAACCCATGTCCGGAAACATACCATTTACGTGCTATAGCCATTTGAAAATATGATACTAAGGAGACCACATTTGCAAGTAAATCACTACGCCTGACCCAGTACATAGCTTGTTTTACAATTCAACTCATTTGTAACAAAAGAAACAAAAAGGAAACTTAATCAGTTTTCACAAACACTGTTTTTCACAGTTAAACTTCCATTTCGGGTATGGGCCTTTCCTTGAAGCTCCAAAGTCACGTCTGCTGAGGATGAAGGTACCCATTTCTCGAAGCCGTTGCATAATTGTGTCGAAAAGGGTATGCGACGGAGTCGAGCGTTGGCGTTATGGCAACGAGCAGCTCTTCCATTACAGAAGGATCATGTCGGTTTATTTCACAAACGTGTACTCAATTACGTTGCTCTAACAGTCACGGACACGTGATTGAGGCTCGAACCAGGTCAGAGAGGGAGGGCAGACGTCAAATTACATCAGCCGATCCGACGTGAGCACCTCCCCATGACTGCCATGTTGCATACCTACCTACCAAACAAGTTCTTAAACGTCTGTAGCACGAAACGGTACGTTTCCGGACATGGTTTCCTATTCTACTCGCAAGGGAACCTCGCCATCGCACCCCCCTCAGATTTTGTTATAAGTTGGTACAGTGGATAGGCCTTGAAAAACGGAACAAGGCCTGTCCACTGTGCCAACTTACAACTAAATCTGAGGGGGGTGCGATGGGGAGGTTCCCTTGTCAGTCCCGTCAACAAGTCCTAGATGTTTGTAACGAGAATTTCCGAACACCCTGTGTATTAATCTTCTATTACAGGCCTGGTAGAGGGGGAAATCTAAAAAGTATAGCAAGGAAGAACACTCTCACCCTAATATGTAACAAAGACTGAGGATGTAGAATTTTTTTATGCAGGCAGAATAGATCAACGAAATTTGATCTGTGACCTCTTCAAAAAAGTGAGTCTTCTTTGTTTTTGCAGTCGATGCTGTGGATTTTTACTGTACATATACAGGGTGAACATTAATAAAACCGAGAAACTGCAGGGACGGACTCCTGACTCGTAATAGAGGATAAAAGGTCCTATGAAGACGTGTCCGGAAATGCAGCGTTGCCATGGTAGGTGGCGCTGACGAATGAAGGTCCGTCTGACCACATACCGTGTGTTTCTCATATCCTGCAGTCTGTGCGATTGACGCAGCGTACTGTAAACGGCAGAATGGTCTGGTATTCATGTGGGGAACAAGCGATTGGTGTTTCTGTACGGCCAAGCCGATGAAAACGGTCGAAAGGCAGCACGGGTAGACCAAAACAAGAAAACAAGCATCCTCATAGACGCCAACCACATCACAAAATATTTCAAGCTCTTTTTGGGCGTTTGTGATATCATGGGTCCTTTCAAACAGGAAACCTGGAAGGAGGCGGCGGACTGTGCGTACACCAGATTTGGAAGACTGGGTTCTACAAACTTCCTGGCAGATTAAAAATGTGTGACGGACCGAGACTCGAACTCGGAACCTTTGCCTTTCGCGGGCAAGTGCTTCGAGTCTCGGTCCGGCACACAGTATCAATCTGCCAGTAAGTTTCATATCAGCGCACACTCCGCTGCAGAGTGAAAACCTCATTCAGGAAACTGGCTTCTACAGTTTATTGACACGAATCCTAGTACAAGCTCCAGCTCCTGCCAACACGGTGTAAGCCCAAGTACGATTATGTTTATGCAACATGACAACCACTACCATCCCTATCACCTGAAGTCCCATGGAGACCACTTTTAACATCTGTTTTGACGTGGGTGCGATGCAGGGAAGATTTGTTGTCGCTGCACGCCCACTGTCCATTTCCGGACACATGCTCATAGGACCTTTTTTCCTCCACTTACAGGAATCAGTCCCTGCAGTTTGTCGGTTTTATTAACGTTCATCTTGTATACAGTCCGCATCTATCTAAATGAAAATGATACTAGGTTATTGAGTTGTAGGGTGTGCTTCCCGATATCTTAGTCCTCCTTGCACGATATTTCGGTGACGCGACTCTTCACTTTCATGAAGTGCTGCCTGACTGAACTTCGGATGGAGCGTTAATTTGTAACCTCTGACTTCCCGCTCCGTCCGCGCCATCTGATGTTCCCAGTGACCATGTCTCGCATGCCAGTTCCCTTCAAGAAAGCGCTGGTCTTGCCAGACAAATTAAAAGTGGGTTCAATATCCCATCTCCGATAGAGAGTTTTAGGACGTTTGCTGTGGTTGTAAGCCAACTGCCGCAACTGGGATGCTTCACTACCACATCGCTGCTGGTTATCTAAAAGAACCGAGGCCGGATCACGAAGACCCTACTCCACTGCGTAGAAAATGAAAAAAAGAAAATTGGCGTGTACGTTCGATTCTGAACGAATAACAGCTACTTTTGCCAAGCTTCCTCATCCAGACAAATATGCCATCTAAGAAGCGAGCCCACGCCACTTAGCAAGAACGTTAGTCATCCTGTTGGGAAAAGTCACTGTTCCTCTTCTACTCACAACCAGTGATTTAGCGATAATATATGAATGGAGTAAATTTGATTGTTCTTCAAATCAATAATATTGGCCTGTTGGAGACTCATAACATGTGCACAGTTCCGTCTAGGGATTAACTTCATGTCTAGAAGAGGATAGAAAATAAAACTGTTTCTATAGAGTTAATTTTTCTCGTCTCAGTACAGACGCTGACAAGATATACTTTAATAAAACATTTTAATATCCCGTTGCGACAGAAGTGATTAGAGACGCCTTTGAACTCGTGGTTTCAAATATAGAAACAAGAATGAACGTCATCTAACGATGAATTTTACCTCTGAGAACTGGTAAATACATGAATAAATAAACCACCAGATAAAACATTAGTGGACCCTTGAGAATCACGCGAATATCGTGTAACACCAACATTAGCCTCTAAAATGACCCCCATACTGAGAGGAACACAGTTCATAACTTTTCAGCTGACATGACATATCCAACTGAATTCACTTATAGATCAATAGCTAATGTAGAGCTATCAAATTGCTAGATGTTAAGTACTACGCTTCATCCACTGTTGCCAACAATCCTAGACAGTTTCTGTGGAATCAAGATTGATGATTTAATGAACCAGTCGAGCTGTGAGAGGGTGCCTATGTATTCGACAGACCAGGTGTATTTGTTCTAAGGTCCGTGATCATGTTTTCTCGCACTTACAGGCGATAGATCGAAATATGGAAAAACCGCGAGAAATGTGTGCTTCAACCAAAATTCAGATGCTAGCCAAACTTCCAGGTGCGCTGTTGTAATGGCCGCGAGCGGCACCTGTGCGTTGCTCTCCTTACGCTGCAACTGCCAGTCGTGCTCACAAACGTGCTCTGTGTAGTTGTGAATGCCTTATGTCAGAGCTCATTCTATTCGCACGTCCGTAAATTGTTGGTGCTCCTGTGTTGCGTACTTCCGTAAGTAAGGTAGTCGAAGTGTTTGGTATATCGAAGATTCACAACGCATACCGGAAATGCGGAGAAACATCTTCCGATAAGCCACAAAACGCACGAATGTGTGTGTTGAGTGAGCGTAACCGATGATTATTGAACAGGATTGTGTGAAAAAATAAGAGGAGGTAAGGCTGCAAAAGACAATGAACAACTGAATGTAGCACTCGCGAATCTTGTCAGCACCAAAACAACAGATAGGGAGGTCCGTAAAATAAGAATTGCAGGGTGGGCTGGAATTCCAAAACCACTCTTCAGTGATTGAAGCGCCCGTAATAGAAAAACGTGGTGCCGAAGCCATAAAACCTGAACTGTGGAGCTATGGAAGAGTGTCGTTTGGTTTGACGAGCCCTCTTTCATACTGTTGTTTCCAACTTCTGGCCGATTTTTCGTCCCAAGAGTGAAATATGGTGGGGATTCAGTGTTGATTTGGGTATTCAGTGGGCCCCATGGCTTCTGAAATGTCAAACTCCTGCCAAGGGCTGTGTGTCCATTTTGTACGATCGGTTCCATCCCATGGTACAATATTTGTTCCCGAATGGTGATGCTGTGTTCTATGACGACAGGTCCCCTTGAGTCTTTATAGAAGGATGCGTGATCGTTATCCATCTCCATCATCGTTACCGGAACTTGCCGCTAGTTCGCAAGAAATAATGGTATAATATTCCATTTAAAACTGTACAGGATCACTACTTATCCATTCTGAGACGAACTGAAGTTGTTTTTGATGCCAACGTACAGCATTACTCTTCATAGCGTGCTGTTTTTCGTGTTTCCATACGTTTCTCCACCCCGTGCGTTTCCATGGTTGTTCCTGTCAAGTTCGGCTAAAACCGATACGTCTCCCGCCCATAACCGGGTGCAGCGTTTGTGCGTGGATGGTACACGCTGTACTTTTGCTACTGACGATATAATTTGTTCCATTTATCTTGGCCTCTACAAATAATTTTTTCCCTATATATAGGGTGAGTCGCTTAAAACGTAATACCCCCTTTATTCCGGAGGCGCTTGCACGTATCGGCATGTGGTTTTCGGCGAATCATAGCGGACTATGGGGCACATACGTTGGTACATGCACAATAATCACAACGTTTATATTGTCCGAGATAATGAGGCAAGTATATGTTTTTTAAATGGGGCACTATACTTTTTTTTACCATCATTCGAACGCTCTGGAAAAGACGCGTATAGTGCTTTAACGCATATTGCTATTGTGATTCAAACTTTGCTTAAAAGAGGGCGGATGAGGATTTACCTACGTAGCGTAGGCCGTGCATGCTGCATAGAGCACGGATACTCGGCCCGCGGGTCGCGCGAGGCGTGTTTACGATCTGCAGCCGCTTCCGGCCGCCTCGACCTTCAATCGTACAATATTTCCCAGCGTCTTTTAAGCGAAGTTTGAATCACAATAGCAACATGCGTTACATCACTATACGCGTCTTTTCCAGAGCGCTCGAATGATGGTAAAAAAGTATAGCGTCCCATTTAAAAAACATATACTTGCCTCATTATCTCGGTCAATATAAACGTTGTGATTATTATGCATGTACCAAAGTATGTGCCCCATAGTCGACTATGATCCGCCGAACACCGCTTGCCGATACGTGCAATCGCCCCCGGAATGATGGGGGTGTTATATCTTACGCGACTCATCCCGTATATTAGCTGCAAGGGGTACATTAGCCAGCATGATAGCCTTCCATGTAACTTTATTCGTTAAGAAGAAATGGACAGCAGTACGTCTTTTTTAAGTAGCACTCTTCTGAATGCCTATTCCGAAACATATCAAAATGTAGGTTATGAGCAAAACTTACGCTCTTAATAAAAAAAGATAAGAAAACTATGCACCACGTAGGAAGTATCCGAATGGAATTGAAATTTTTAGATGTGACGTACATGTAGATACCGACAAATGATTACAGTTTCAAAACAATTGAATGATTTATTGAAGAGAAACAAGTCAGTAAAGTGTTGTGTTGTTCTTAGCATGAGTTACTTTAAGTTAGTTTAAGTAGCGTGTAAGTCTAGGGACCGATGACCCCAGCAGTTTGGTCCCTTAGAAATTCACACACATTTGAACATTTGAGTAAAGTGTTGTTCCATCTCTGGCCATTATGTAAGCACTTATTCGGCTTGAATTTGATTCATAGAACTGTTGGATGTCCTCCTGAGGGGTATCATGCCACATTCTGTCCAATTGGTGGGTTAGATCGTCAAAATTCCGAGGTGGTTGGAGGGTCCTGCACACGCTCCAAACGTTCTCAGTTGATGAGAAATCTGGCGATCTTGCTGATTAAGGCAAGCAGTAGAAACTTTAGCCACGTGCAAGCGGGCATTATCTTGTTGAAACATAAACCCAGGATGATTTTCCATGGAGGCCATCAAAATGGAGCGGAGAATATCGTCAACGTACTGTTGTGCTGTATGAGCGCCGCTGATGACAATCAAAGTGATCCTGCTATGAAATGAAATGGTGCCCCAGACCGTCACTCCTGGTAGTAGCACCGTGCTGCGACGGCCGCTGTGGCCGAGCGGTTCTAGGCGCTTCAGTCCGGAACCGCGCTTCTGCTACGGTCGCAGGTTCGAATCCTGCCTCGGGCATGCATGTGTGTGATGTCCTCAGGTTAGTTAGGTTTAAGTAGTTCTAAGCCTAGGGGACTGATGACCTCAGCTGTTATGTCCCATAGTGCTTAGAGTCATTTTTTGAGTACCTTACTGCGGGTGACAGGTTGATATCCCACCGCTGTCGGGGGCGTCTCCAGATACGTCTTCGCTGATCACTGGGGCACAGTCTGAAGTGGGACTTATCACTGAAGACAGTTCTACTTCAGTCAATGAGGTTCCAGTCCGCGATGACCAGCGATGACCTGTCTGGAGACGACCCGGACAATGGTGGGGTACCAACTTGACTGTCACCCGCCGTGCGGCCTGAAAATAAAGAGTGATGGTCTGAGGTGTCATTTCTTTTCATAACAGGAACCCTTTGGTTGTCATTTGCCGAAGCTTTCAGGCACAGCGGCACGGCGGCAATATTATACACCCCACTTTGTTGCCCTTCATGGCAAGCCATTCTGGGCTTTAATTTCAGCACAGAAAGAGTTTCTACTGCTTGTCTTCGTGCTTATCAAACCCTACCTTGGCAAGCAAGGTGGTCAGAGCTCTCCCCAGCTGAGAAAGTCTGGAGCATATTATGTTCAGGACCCTCCAAACAGTCCGGGATTTTGACAATCTAACGCGTCAATTGGACAGAATTTGGCACGTTATCCCTTAGGAGGACATCCAACAACTGTGTCTGTCAATGCCAAGGCGAATAACTGCCTGCATAAGGGCCAGAGATGGGACAACACCTTACTGACTTGCTCAATGGGTTAAGGTTTTTCTCTTGAATAATCATCCGATTTTTCTGAAACTGTAACAATTTGTTTGTCAGTTCATCTACGTCACATCTACCAATTTCCGTACCATTCGGTTAATTTCGTCGTGGAGCCTCAGTCCTTTTTTTTTCTTTCAGCGCACTCACGAGTAGATGCACTGGCCGGCGGTGAGCAGCCAGCCGTCGGTGATGAGCGCGGCGCCGCACGCCGTCGTGCCGGCCACGTTGACGTAGGCGGCGAACGGGAACTGGCCGCGCGCTGCCGCCCCGCCTCCCACGATGCGACCCGTCCTCACGCCCGCGCCGTCTGCAACAGGTGAAGCTGAGTGGACAGCACGGCTAAACTGAGTAAAGGCGTTCAACCTCCTGGCATCTATGATCCGTGCTGCCGCACAGTTACTATTGTCGCGCCACGGAGATTTCCGATGTCAGATGGGTAAAAGGGACGCGAAGAGGAAAAATTACTAGTGCGTTTGCGCATCCCGAATAACGAAATCCAAAGGGCAAAATTCAGCCGTCTCATTCTTGTATGGTAAGTACGCCAATTTTGACAATTCATGTAGTGTAAGTTGCTGTGACTTCTCCTGGTACGTTGATAGTAGACATAATAACGATATATCGATATACCAGAAATGCCTAATAGCTCTAACGTGCATATACTGTTACTAATAATTTCATACATGTAACCACTCTTTTTAATATATCCTTTCAATTCTTGTTGTTGTTGTTGCAGTATATGTTTAGGTCTTCCATCTTAAGACAGGTTTGCTGCAGCTCTCCAATTCAGCCCACATCCATTTCAACCTGTTTACCGTTGTCAAGCCTTGATTTTCCTCTGGAAATCGTATCGCCACACTTTTTTCTAATCACAAATCAACAACTCCTCTTTGCACCAGGGTGTCTTATCAAATAACGTTTACTTTTGGTCAAGTTCTGCAAACTATTTTCTATTTGATATTCTAATTTTTACTGGGGATCACAGTCATCAAGAAATTTCTAAATAACAACATTTCACCATTTGACTGTAACTATGTTTATTTCGTCCACTACAGTGATTTGAACTTCGGAGCCATTTTCAAAAATTGTTCAAATGGGTCTGAGCACTATGGGACTCAACATCTGAGGACATCAGTCCCCTAGAACTTAGAACTTATTAAACCTAACTAACCTAAGGACACCACACACATCCACGCCCGAGGCAGGATTTGAACCTGCGACGGTAGCAGCAGCGCGGTTCCGAACTGAAGCGCATGGAACCGTTCGGTCACTCCGGTCGGCGGAGCCATTTTTGACTGCTATACATCATCCCTCAGTACACGTCAAACGTGTCACGCCAAAATCTACATACATCGGTGTGTACAGTTGTTGTCAAGTGATCAGTGCGTACAAATAACTTATAAAATGGGTGTCCTTCATACTTGTTGTGGGGGTACTACAGCCGTCACCGCATTCCGCACCTCTGTTGTCAAATTCCTCGACCTCGCCATCCTTCCTCATTCTCTTTCATTCCTCTTCTCTCCATCGCTTCTTGGATACCACTTAGCCGCATCCTTCGTGGTCTCCCTTTTCTTCTCCGTCCAGAAGGTTGCCATGAAAGTGCTCTCTTGGCCATCTGCCTTCATCAATTTTTTGACGAGCCCAAATCATTCTAGATGTCTTTTTTCTATTTTATCCGTAATACTATAAAGAGTTTGCATCCTTTCTCTTATTTTCTCATTTTTTACCTGGTTCTCAAACGGTCCATTTCTAAAGCTCTATGTCTATTTTTATTTCTTTCTTTGAGTTCCCACCACTCACTTTCATAACCTGTTATTGGTTCCGCGATGGGTTTTATACATGAATTTTAACCTTTAAACACATTTTTGATGTCCAAAGTACAGGGTTTCGTTTGTGGATAGCTACCCTTCTCTGCTTGACCCGTTGTTGTATATCTCTGTCACATCTTCCGACACTTGATAGGATACTGCCCAGGTACTTTAATAACGCGTCCGTCACTGTCCCTCTTCTCGGCTACATGGATATTCTACCCTCTCAAAATTAATTTGCAAACTCCACTTTTTATTCTCTTCCAACAATTTCCTAAGCATGTAAGACATACCCTCTTCGTCGTTTTCTGCATAGAAAAGTGCGTACATACATTGATTCCCTGCTTCAATCTCCATGCCTTCGCCTTCTCCATATGAGACTTAAAGGGTGTGGGAGACAGAGAGCATCCTTGCATCAGACTTTTAGTTATTCTGAAGGCCTCTCTAGAAATTTCATTCCCTATTTTAACGACACATTCTCCTGTCTTGTAGAGACTTATGATACCTCTTACATAGCGTTTTGGCTGTTCCTTTGACCACAACACCTCAAACAACAGCTTTCTCGATATCTATGAAAACCAAATGTGTATAAAATCGTAATTACATCAGTATTCTTATCACAATGCATCAGCTGATAGAGAGAAATCAGCTGATTGTGGTAGGCATAAAGATTTTCGACTAATAAATACATCTAAATTAAAGAGAAGACTTGGCTATGGACGCCAGCTCAAGAATTTTTTCTCTAGTTCTATGACAAGATCTTCCACACCCTTCGTGATCTCAGTATAACTTGTCTGACGATCGAAGTGAGTGCCACTGTCTGTTGAGAAGGAATGAAGTGGACTCTTTGTATGCTATTCCTCTTTCTATTTGGTAGGTAACCAATGAAGGTAATATACATCATGCTTCTGACGAATTCTAAAAGGGATTAGACACACAGTGCCTTAAGAAAGTCACAGTCTGGTGTTGGGACGAAGAAAGTTCCGTGTCATTAATTGAAAAATCGCAATCGCGGCGTAAATAAAGATACATTCAGACCTCTGGGCACCGCATCCATTCACCGTGCACGTTTGCTTGATTCACATGCAGGAAGAGGCGAGCTGTATGCCTATTTCTCAACACGTGCCAATGCGGGATATCATTCACAGTATTAGACAGAAGCACTGTTTTAAGATGCCCGCTTTGGCAGCAGCACAGTGAGCGCAGGCGAAGAAGGCAGATTAAGAGTGCCACATCCTATTGAAAACACAAAGACGGAATCGTAGAAATAAGTACAAGTGCCAGATTAATAACTACCTTTTGCACCGTAATGCATGTGTGAGTGTGGGGGAAGAGACAATTATGCCAAGCAGTATTCTGTTTGAAAACGTTATTCGTATTTCAGCGAGTGATTTCTAAGTTCATCTTGTTGGGTCTTTGATAAAGAAAGAAAATACGAAATACAGAGGACAAAGTTAATGGCGGCAAAGTTAAGCATGACACTTTTATTTCTAGGCTCCAGTGGAATCAAGTCCCATTACAGTTGCAGTCATGACACCACTACCACCCCCACCACCATCATCATCGTCATCGTCATGTCGGTCTTGATGGTCTAGCGGCAAAGCGCATGCCTGAAAACCGAGAGGTCTCGGGGTCGAAACCCGGCCAGAAGAAGGAAATTTTCAATTTTCTTTTAGCTTTCACCTCTCAATGATGCGAGGATACTCCAGGAAAACATGTGGTTCGGATTCCACGTTACACTGCAGGTCCCCTTTCTATGTTGGATGACTGGGGTAGGCTAGGGTCACGTAAGTCGGCAAAGTGGCGTCCATCAGAAAGACTTGCACCCTGCCTTTAATAAACATGCAGTCATCATCATCATCATCATCATCGTCATCATCTATCATCATCAATGAAATTTGTCATGTTCCAGCGAAATTAACGTAAGCTGATGGCCGCTTAACGTTTCTTTCTCTAGAAAAATGAACAACCAGAACGAAGGAAAGTGCTTAGCTTGGGAAACATCTCAGCTTTGGCACATCAAGAGCCACAGGCAGACTCTTCTTTGACTTTCATTCGTTTCATACCAGTCGGAAGTCCTTTGAAGTAACCAAATAAAAACAAAGAAATCCACAACAGTTCTCTACAAATTCTATGTGTCACTTCTTAAACTAGTCGTGCGTTGTCCTAAAGCAAAGGAAAATTCGAATTCATATGAAAAACTAAACATTTTCAGATGAGCAATAGTAAAACAAAGCATCAAATGAAAAGGACTGCGGTTAGGCACACCCTAGCCAGTTGCAGTACAAAGTACCTTAAATCACGTATTCATAATATTTTTCGCAGGAAACGACGACCACTGAGCCATGATCTATTAACCTCGGCTAAAGAGTTATTGGTTGTAAAGGTAATGGATTTGTGTGTGGGGCTATAGCAAAGATGGTCAGCCATCATGAATTCAAAAAGAGAAGAACGCTCAGAAGCCTGACACAGTGTAGGGACAGCGAACAGCAGTTTGGGAGAGACGTCGTAAGTCTGTTCTTCACTCCAAATATAGCCTCGCGCTAACTCCATTACACGAGTGCCTATCTTAGGAGTTGCGCTAGTAGGAACTATTTGTTACACGAGTTATCGGTGCATCTAATAGTTTTCACTGATATAGTTCCGCCATAATACGAGTGCCTGATATTCCCTTGTTTTGGGTGTAGTGTCACCGTGATACCAAATGACTAACTGCTCAAGATTCGCTGCAGCACATGGTTGTAGTTGCCTTCAGGAAACCATTCAGCCGATTGGCTGTAATTACATACGGCAATTTACTCCAGAGGGAGTCACCTGCAACATTAACTGTATTGCTTCTGATTCCATGACAGATGTTTCACAACTACTCTATCACAATAAGTAGCCTATAAAGGATATTAAAGTATGTTGTTGTCTCACAACACTGTCATTAAAAATTCATTTGAGGTAAGACCGCAGTCAACTCTTTTTACACAGTTTATCTTGTTCACTGTCTTATCATTATTAAACTCTGATCTTCAGGCCGTAAAGAGGGACTGTAATGACTAATAACTCACATCGGTGTACAGAAAGAGTATTTAGTGACTGACAGCAAGGACAGCTAAAAATGACTTGATATTGCTTTGGGCACTTACCTGCTGCTGAATCGCCCCATGCAAAGTCAGTGTAGTCGGATCTAGAATTCTCCACCAGCGGCCCCTAGAATAATTGGTATGTCTTAGAATGCAAAATAATTCTAAAACATGTTACACAAGTGTAAAATGAAGTTAAACATTTCCTATGAGACGAAACATATAGAGAAACATGTGAAAAATGTACCATCTTGTACTATGTTACTTAGAAATGCTACACCAACGTTTCTAAAATCTATAGAAGACAAATTGTAGGGATAAATTTCGTTACTTCCTAGGTTTGCCGTATCTCCTCATCGACGTCACGAAGATACCACACTGGTTGTGACACGAAATATATTACTAGGAATACAGGGAAGGACGGACACAACGACTGAAATGAGTGGCTGAAGACAGAATTCCATGGCGCTAAAGTATATGACTTGCGCGTAGTTACAAGTTTTAATTTTGAAACATATTATAGTTATGTCAGATACTGTAATATGTTTTGAAATTACCACTTGTAATTATGTGTAGGTCATAAATGGTAGCGTCGTAGCACTTTACTCCATCCAGAGTAGGACTGAAAACCTATATGTCTTCTAAATTTGTCTTTGCCTAAGGTTGACATTAGCTCCTATAGATAGTGTAAGGAAAATCTACATACATTTTGTAATAGATTATGTTATTACGACTTGCAGTTATGTATCGGCCACGCACGGCGGGGCCACAGCACTTACGGCATCTAGCGTCAACAGGCTCTCTTATGTGGTGCATAAAATGCGTGTTTGACCGTCAGCTGTTTTTATTTTAAATCCAAATATCAATATGTTTCAGTCTTGGACCATCTTCACGGGTAAGGGTTAAAATGGTTTAAGCCACCATATTACATTTCTCGTTACTTAAATAATATGTAGAGCATGTATATCGATATACGACACAGCAAACATACGAAAAGTACAAATGCACATGGCAGCAGTGAAGAGAAGATGAGGACTATCTTTCTCAGTATTGCTCTGTGTGTATTTAGTATTTGTATTTTCGCTTATAAGAGTCCTGTGTCGTGTATTGATATTTATGACATGCTCTACACATTATTTAAGTAATTATAATGTTATGGGATGGCTTAAATCATTTTAACCCTTATTCGTGAAGATGGTTCAAGACCGAAACCAGTTGACATTTGGGTTTAAAATAGAAACAGCTGATGGTCAAACATACATTTTATGTACATTACTTGACGACTGTTGATAGTCACCTTCCAAAAATGTCTCTTATGAGGGCCTACCTGCCAACCACAACACTCGTCTTCAAGCAGCATACATGTTAGGTCATAAAGTTGTCCGATGAGTGGACTAGTAAACTATGTTTCTTTCGATGTCAACCGACATTCTTGTGAGAGTTGTATATTCGCTTTACACTAAATGGTATATATTTTGTTTTAAATGTGTATTTTGCTCAACCATGTTTTAACATAGGTTCTCTTTTAAGACACTTGTATAAACTTGCAAGGTTATAAAAAAATTTCTGTTACCAATTTGTCACCAGGTCATCTGAAGATGGGCAGAGCCTGAAATGTGTAATGATTAATAAGTGTCTCTAGAAACATCCTGTGACTAATATTTTGCGACAAAACAGCTATATGATAGCGATTGTCATAAATTTCTTATGGAATCAAAGTTGGTTTGTAAATTTTGTTATTATTGTATTTGTAATTCAATCAATGTACTGTAAAAGTAATGTTTAAAATCAAATCATGAATTCACCAAAGGCTGCTGTGTTACGTGTATTTACAAATGCACATCCAGCTTCTCTCAAGTAACCATATTTGAGTCACGGATGAACATTAAAAAGGTAAAGCTCGGCCTATGGCGCTGTCGGACCATTTACCACCGACGGCCGGCAAGTCTTTCTCTGTCAGTGGCACCATTCAGATGCTGTGTGTGGTCAGCGCACCACTCCCCATCCGTAGTCAGCTTTCCAGACCTCGGAGCCGCTGCTTCTCACTCTAGCAGCTCCTCAGTTGGTCTCACGAAACTTGGTGCATCCCGTGCACACCTCTCACCTAGCAAAAATCGCTGATAGTCCCGATACGTACTACATTATGTTAAAGAAAGGTACCTTCGCCTAAGCTACATAATTATTATCAGTTGCAGCATCTGTCACTTATACATGCATTAGTTATCGCACAGATTATTCCGACTGTCAATAAGTGCACCGATCGACAGTTCATTGTAGTGTTCAAAATGATTTTGCGAAATGTATTTGGATGGAGGTACTATGTCGTTTGTCTCTTATTGGAATGAACGCACCCTGATGAAAACCACTATCGTGGCCGCATTTTACCTATCAACACAGACAGCTGACAGTAAACATACGTGCTAACCGACCTGGGCGGCCACCAGTGAGGCGAGCAGGACACATAGTAGCTGCTTCATCGCGAATCAACTGCTCAGCGCTCCATTGTGTGTGGTATTTATCAGCATGCGTGCTTAGAGGCGCCTCGTGCTGCTGAACGTGACACGGTATCCTTATCACTTACGGATTTTTGACGGCATTGTCAACAGTGTGCACATATAGATAGGCTTGCCCTTTGTGGAGCGTCTCGAGATTAAATAGGATCAAACCCTTATCCGCTGTGTTGCACATGGACACTGACCGTACTGGATGCGGTGAGGATATGTTAAGACACTCGACGAATATAAGACCAGAGCACCGTTCGACTGTGTTCGACCTTTCTGAATTCGTTTCACGTAACTACTGGAGTGATTTCGGTTCGCAGCACAAGAACATCTGTTACATAAAAGAGTTGTATTTTTCTTAGTCATAAAAAATGGCACATAAATGTTATTGAGTAATACAGCCTGTTCGTTCCCGCTTAATCGGCTTTTCCACGTGACTAAATCTATGCGATCTCAACTGTGGAGATAGTAAGTCCAGGTAGACAGCTAAAGGAAACAAATTCCGTAATTTGTCGAGCTCAGGCGCATACATCGAACGCGGGCACCCTTTGGGAATCTCTTCCATGCTATCCCAGCCATCTATCGCTCACGTAAAACGCTGAATGCTGTAAGGGCGGATTTCGGTGATCATTGTGTTGTCCAGCTGTGTCACGTATGCCACGACATTCTTCATATGGCACCGTAGTTTCTTTAAGTTCTTCTGTCATGCTTATACAGTCACAATCAAATTTTTTCTTTCGAAGACCATGGCTGGAGTCGCAACTGTGGACAGACCTTCTTCATTTTCGGCATTGCAGTGTGAGACAAGTGCAACTATTAGGTGTGAGTTGCGTCAGTAGCTTTATAAAAGTGGTTCAAATGGAAGTGTCAAGTACAGAGCTCTTCCATGACATGATGGTTCAAAAATGGTTCAAATGGCTCTGACCACAATGGGACTTAACATCTGAGGTCATCAGTCCCCTAGCACTTAGAACTACTTAAACCTAACTAACCTAAGGACATCACATACTTCCATGCCCGAGGCAGGATTCGAACCTGCGACCGTAGCGGTCGCGCAGTTCCAGACTGAAGCGCCTAGAACCGCTCGGCCATAGCGGCCGGCTCCTCTACAACGGGAAGGAGTTCTTTTCTAACCAAGCTTTACTTGTCTGAAGTATCTATGGACTGCATTGTCGGTACATCGCTTTAGATTTCTGGCTCGCAATCCTGACTTAAGTTTCAGGAAACCAGAAGCCACATCCGGGGCGCAAGCTGTGGGATTCAGTAAAGTTACAGTATCAAAGTTTTTTGACTTATTGACTAGAGTTATCGACGAAAAAAAATATAACTCCCGAGAAAGAATTTACAACCGTGGTGACACCAGTATAATTGACGTACCAAAGCAGCACTCAAAAATTATTGCAAGTAAAGAGCAGCTTCAACTTGGAGTTCTCACATCGACGGAATGTGGGAATACAGTGACAGCTGAAATTTGTTGTTGTTCAGCAGACGGAAGATTCATGTTTCCGATGTTGATGTATCCCAGGGAAAAGGAACAACAATAAAGCGAATCTGGTTTGCCAGCAGGTTGAGTCGAAGCACTAGAATCTGGATGGATACAAGCAAAACATACTTAAGCTAATTCCGCAAAGTCACCAACTTCTATTATACAAAGATAGAAAATCCTGTTCTGCTGCTCCTTGGTGGGTATGTCTCTCGTGTGAAAAACTTGGAAGTGACGCAACTAGCTCAGAACTATTTTACTGTGCTTTCCGCCACATTGCTCGCATAAACTTCGACCACTGGATACAGCATTTACAAACGGCTTGAACGTTTATGACATCGTCAGTGTGGGGGCGATATTTAGTGTTACGAACAATGAATTAATCTTCAACAGCCAAGATCGTTAAAATCATTTATACATGTACATTACCGGTTTCGGCAAATCTCTGTTGCCACCTTTGGATCTGCAAAAGATGGGGCCGAAAACGCTAGCATACAGCAACTAACATAATAGCACAGATAATTAAATCCAAGATTTGTAGTTCATGGAATAACAATATGTTTATATCTGTCCTCGGGACCGTTGACCATGCAGTTTGGTCTCCCCCCCCCCCCCCCCCTCTCACCCCCTTTTAAACCAGCCAAATATCTCCTCCTTCAGTATAGTAAGTGGTGCTATATAATTCATGTTCGTGTTAGTATTGTGAGCTATACCAGAAGTCGGCATGTCAGTTTTAAAATAACAGTTACGTACACGCATGTTATTGTGCCGATTACAACTGCTCACATACATCACAATTTGGCAGCTGACAGATCCTAGCGTAAACTTTCTTAGTGATACAAAGTACATCACATGGCGCATTGATAATACGAATCGTATAAAAAGCACGTTTGCTAAGAAAAAAGCGAAATACTAGGTGTAGCTTCAGGGGTAAATAGATACTCTGTATATTTTCCAGATGAAAAATTTCATTATTTTTCAGATGAAAAGTATCACTATTTATTAACTGCACCTATAATTTCGTACATTTATGAATGTAATAAAATTTCTTCTCACATACGACATTATAAGACTCAACTAGAATTTTTTTTAAAAAAGTTATAGGTTTATCTTATGTAATTTGATATCAAAAATTGTCAAAAAATTAGAAAAAGTTTTTTAGATAAAGATTGGTATATAATGTAATTATATATGGAAATTTGTCTTAAGGGTTTGTTGAAAAATGTTTTAAAATTGTGATGATCTGGACACTGGCCTTATCCTGTTACATGACCGCCATATTTGGCATTAGTCATTTAGGGTGAATACCACGTGAATGTAATTGTCCTAGCACAGGCATACGAAAGAGTGAACTGGCAATGTTAGAATTGTACAAATGTGTGTGAATTCCTAAGGGACCAAACTGCTGAGGTCATCGGTCCCTAGACACACACACTACTTAAACTAACTTATGCTAAGAACAACACACACACTCATGCCCGAGGTAGGACTCGAACCACCGGCGGGAGGGGCAGCGCAATCCGTGACATGGCACTTCTAACCGCGCGGCCACTCGGCGAGGAGGCAATGCTAGATCATGAGCTCAGTTCCAGAGTTATCGCAATCATATTAGCCATAGGAAGAGTGTTCACTTAGATGTCAGGTGATCCGATTGCACATAGGCGTCAGGTTGTTGAGTTGTCATGGATAAGCTCGTGTAAACACCGCAGTTGATAGCAAAAGATCTAACAGTAAATAGTTCCACTGTTGATACACACACTCTGAATGTATTCTTGATGAACTATCATATCTGTGCCTGTAGATATCGAACTATTCCTGCATGTGTTAAAATCAACGTACCTATGATACCATTGGATGTACGTAGAGAGCCATTAAATGGTTATGAGTTGCCATATTGTTTGTGACTTTGTATAAAGAAAAATTTGGTAAAGAACTTTTATAAAATGTTTTTAAAAATTTTTTTCAAGTGAAAGAGGTAGGTTTACATATAAATTATGCTCTATGATGTTGCACATGACTTTACATACTGATTTTTTAATACTGTGGAATACTGACTTGTCTTATATGTTATGATAATAACGTAGGCATATGTAAGTATTTGAAGTAGTAGATCCCTGCCCTAATCTAATTGACATGATAATATCGATTCGCACTGCCATTCCGCCATCTGATGTACTTACGTATCACGAAGAATGTTTACGTTGGATCTGTCAGCTGTAAAGTGGCGATGTATGGTTGAAATGGCTCTGAGCACTATGGGACTTAACATCTGAGATCATCAGTCTCCTAGAACTTAGAACTACTTAAACCTAACTAACCTAAGGACACCACACACATCCATGCCCGAGGCAGCATTCGAACCTGCGACCGTAGCAGGAGTGCGGTTCCGGACTGAAGCGCCTAGAACCGCTCGGCCACCGTGGCCGGCGGCGATGTATGGAGCACTTGCACTCGGAGCAATAACTTGTGTGTACATAGCTGTTACTTTAAAACTGACATACCGACTTATAATGTAGCTCACGATACCGATAAGGAGAAACATTGTACAGCACCATATATTGTATTGAAGTTGAAGATTGTGTAATGATGTAAATATAGATATGTTAATATTCCATGTATTGCAAGTGTAGGATATTATTATGTGTGGTGTTATATTAGTTGCTGCATCCTAATATTTTCGGTCCCATCTTTTGTAGATCCGGAGATGGCAACAGAGAACAGTCGAAACCGGTGATCTATATAAATACAGGGCTATTACAAATGATTGAAGCGATTTCATAAATTCACTGTAGCTCCATTCATTGACATATGGTCACCACACACTACAGATAGGTAGAAAAACTCATAAAGTTTTGTTCGGCTGAAGCCGCACTTCAGGTTTCTGCCGCCAGAGCGCTCGAGAGAGCAGTGAGACAAAATGGCGACAGGAGCCGAGAAAGCGTATGTCGTGCTTGAAATGCACTCACATCAGTCGGTCATAACAGTGCAACGACACTTCAGGACGAAGTTCAACAAAGATCCACCAACTGCTAACTCCATTCGGCGATGGTATGCGCAGTTTAAAGGTTCTGGATGCCTCTGTAAGGGGAAATCAACGGGTTGGCCTGCAGTGAGCGAAGAAACGGTTGAACGCGTGCGGGCAAGTTTCACGCGTAGCCCGCGGAAGTCGACGAATAAAGCAAGCAGGGAGCTAAACGTACTACAGCCGACGGTTTGGAAAATCTTACGGAAAAGGCTAAAGCAGAAGCCTTACCATTTACAATTGTTACAAACCCTGACACCCGATGACAAAGTCAAACGCTTTGAATTTTCGGCGTGGTTGCAACAGCTCATGGAAGAGGATGCGTTCAGTGCGAAACTTGTTTTCAGTGATGAAGCAACATTTTTTCTTAATGGTGAAGTGAACAGACACAATGTGCGAATCTAGGCGGTAGAGAATCCTCACGCATTCGTGCAGCAAATTCGCAATTCACCAAAAGTTAACGTGTTTTGTGCAATCTCACGGTTTAAAGTTTACGGCTTTTTCTTCTGCGAAAAAAACCTTACAGGACACGTGTATCTGGACATGCTGGAAAATTGGTTCATGCCACAATTGGAGACCGACAGCGCCGACTTCATCTTTCAACAGGATGGTGCTCCACCGCACTTCCATCATGATGTTCGGCATTTCTTAAACAGGAGATTGCAAAACCGATGGATCGGTCGTGGTGGAGATCATGATCCACAATTCATGTCATGGCTTCAACGCTCTCCCGACTTAACCCCATGCGATTTCGTTCTGTGGGGTTATGTGAAAGATTCAGTGTTTAAACCTCCACTATATAAAGGCACATTTGCATGCCGTGCGTGAGTTTCCTCGGAAACGCGAAATCTTAATTAGATAATTAATCTCTGACAAATAAATAAAGCCTATGGCACAGAACTGCAGCGCTATGTCGCTGATAAAACAAAAAACACAATTACGATACTCTTATGTTTCATTAAGAAGGAGAGGTCTTGGATAAGTGGTGCGGGAAGCACGTATATTTCATTGTCTGGCACACCGCCATATTTGATGTTATATAAGAACACTGCGAGTTGCAATCTTACTAGGCACTCGATTCTGTAAAGAATTTATATTTATGAAAGTAAGTAGAATTATTTAACTGTAGGCTTATTGGTTGAATATATCTGATTTAACTAACTGTGTAAACTTTTTATGTTTAGTAGACAGTCACCTCTGTACGACGTATTGACATGGCTGGCAAAATTACTCTAATATTGAGAATTTAGATTTGAGTCCGCACCTACCGCAGCAGTCTTTGGAAACGATTTAAATACGAAGTCCGATTATTTGAGTCTTATTTCACGGTCAACTACGAATAACACTGCATTTACGAAAAAGCCATTGTCAAGCGTCTGATACCAAATAATTAAACGTCCACGTTCCAGATAAGCAAATATTAATTACAACCAATCACTATCATACAGATAAAATAATTAATATTTTATTTTATTTATTTTATATTCGCGACTGCGTGTCGGACTTGTTATTTTGTCATTTGTTACATTGTTCTCTTTGTTTCATGTGAAAAATCAACTTTCTGGACCTGGACTTGACTATATGAGAAATAACAAAAATCTGAAGATATTTGCCAATTATAAAATTTTGCGGGAAGACGCAATGAAGCTTCCAGCAAAATAAGGTAAGACGCAGCATCTTTGCATTGGCAGGCTTGACCAGTCGCATAATTCAGTGTATTAGCTCTTCAGTAGATTCTGTAGTATTTTTTTCGCGCGTAGCAGTTTTCAGTGATAAATTTCATTCTCAGTACTTTTCCTTAAACAATAACTACTGCAACAATACCAATACACGAGTGTACAATATGGCCGACTTCTGTACGATACGTTGTAACACGGACATCAGCCATTAACAATAATCCCATATTCAGTTTACATTTCTAAATTAACAAACAGCCATTGTTGCTACGAGCGATTCATGCTCAACTGCATTTTATTTTAAAACCAGTGTCAAACATTATTTTCTTGAACATATATCACGTGTGGCATGGTCATAACTAGAAAACAATACGCAAAGGTGGAACAGCAAAGACATACTATTCAGACGCAATCCGACTCGGACGAGAGACAAGTGTTAGAAAATGACTTTACGACAGCAACCGGTAGTGACGATTCATCAAATATTGACGCAAGTGTTAACGGAAATTTTGACAATAGGCCGTCCACCACAAAAATTTCAAAGTCTCAGTCAGAGCCCATGTTAATACATGACGTCACGTCTAATGACGCGGCGGGGGCAGAGACCTTGCAAACAGTAAACATTGCCAACATGTTACAAATGCTAATGAAACAGAACGCGGAAAACATGGCAACCTTAAAGACACAGTTAAAGACACAAAATGACGAAATTAAATCTGATCTCATAGCAATCAAGACAGGTAATGACACTTTATGTAAACGTGTAGAACTTATAGACGCCACACTGACCAAACAGATGACTGAGCTCAGTACGAAATTTTCCAAGCTTAATACGATACAAGAAAAGACTACAAATGACGTAGCACTTTTACAGACACAATTAAAAAACCTTAATGTCACGTGTGAAGCTCTTACTGAACAAATTCAAACATATCCTTCAGTACACCACAACCTTGAAAAACGAATTACTGACGTGCAGAATAAATTTGACGATGTTGAACAACACCTGACTGACATCTTACGATCTGATGCCACAACTCATTTTCAAAGTATTAATAAAGAATTTCATGATTGGGTAGAGAACAAAGACAAACATTTTGATAGATGCATACGTGAAAATTTACCAACAATTGTGCACGACTCCGTAGCGGAATACATCACTAATAACAAACAGCTGATTAGTGACGCAGTACAATCCGTCACTGCACCCATGAGACAATTCACCGATCAACCACAGTCTGGATGTATCGAAGATATCAGTCAAAATGTACAGTTCAGAAACCAATATACATTCGAGTATGACGCACACATACCGCACACGACAAACACACAAGAACAAAACACACCACGACTGCAACACATACCACGACGTGCAACCACAAACACAAGCTATTATCATGGTAAACCACAGCAACATTATCGTAATTACTCGCCAGCTGAACATTGCAGTAATTACAGTGGAAGAAATCCATATCATAATGCAAAGGAAGAAGAAAGCTTAATAAAACACCGGCAATTTCAGGCTTTTATCCCAGAAAAACGAACCATTCATCCGGTGATTTTTCTTAAATCTTTTAGTAACGCGTTTCCACGCACTTGGAGTGACCGGAAAAAGATTTCATATATTATCGGTTACATCCAAGGCGATGCAGCTGTCTGGGCATACAGTCAAGCTGACGTATGTACCACGTACAGTGAGTTTGAGCGTGCCTTTCTGAACAAATTCTGGTCGCAATCCGTCCAGGAGCGACTCTGGAGACAAATTTTAGAACCTGAAACTTTTAACAGTAAAAATGGTAACTTACGCAGATATTTTGAAAAATACTTGAACATGGGACATTTTTTAGACGAACCAGTCGCAACACGTGATATACTCCGTGCGTTGAAGGCCAAATTGCCTTTCAACATTAAAGAAAAACTCTTACATATTCCGGATGACGATCCAGATTATTTTTTAACAGCTTTAGATTCGGTCGACATGTTACTAGAAGATCAGCGCTTCGCGCGGCAAAACAGCAGCCACAATGTTTATACTAGTGGTATGCAAAACATGCAGGCTTGCCAACTCAATTCTGGCGCGCCCACAGCCCGCATCTCGTGGTCGTGCGGTAGCGTTCTCGCTTCCCACGCCCGGGTTCCCGGGTTCGATTCCCGGCGGGGTCAGGGATTTTCTCTGCCTCGTGATGGCTGGGTGTTGTGTGCTGTCCTTAGGTTAGTTAGGTTTAATTAGTTCTAAGTTCTAGGCGACTGATGACCTCAGCAGTTGAGTCGCATAGTGCTCAGAGCCATTTGAGCCATTTGGCGCGCCCACAGTTGGATACGCAGTACAGCAAAAACAGCAAACTCACATGCCGTCTCAATACGGAAATCAAAATCAACACGCGTATTCCAATATGAACAACAGTTACAACAGTAATAACACTCCATGCGGTAATCCATACAAAAGGCACCGCGGTAATAACAACAACGGTAACAACGGATACAAATGTAACAACAAAAACACAAACAGAAATAGAAATAATAATAACTACGAGCCAAGACAGCATCAAGGCTGGACTCGTAGCAATCAATACTTTCATTCAAACACTGCTTTACCACAGCAGCCACCAGGACAAAATTGGAGCATACCTTACGACCGACAGGTAAGTTATAATGCGCAACAGCAACAACAACCGCAAAAGTTTGGAGATCACAACAGGCAATATCCGAATGTGAATATAATAGAAATGACACCTGATACACAACCTCAATCTGTGTCAGTACCTAATACAAATGCTAATCCAACAAACTAGAAACAGTCACTTCTATGCCCCGGGTCGTGGCTGAAGAATTCTTGGGGGGCGACTTCAATGTTAATCAGTTATTTGACACCACAATTGAACAACAAAATATTGATATGCCTAATAATTCTAAACAAAAACTACCTGTTTTATTTATAAGATACAACCACAATGACAATATATCAGATGAACTTTTGCAAGACAGTACACAATGTCGTTCAAACACAAATGAAATTGTTTTAGCATCTACTACTGGTGTAGTAGGTGGGATTCCAACTACTATTATCGTAGATACAGGTGCAGCTGTGAGCGTTTTGTCTTTTAATTTCTATAAAAAGATGTGTGAATTGGAGCCTGTGCCTGAGTTTCCTGCCCAAAACTGTAAAATAACTACTGCTCTAGGTAATAAGTCATGTAGGGTTACGAAGCAAGTTTTTGTAAACATTAAAATAGGGAATGGAACCGTACAATGGCCATTCCTGGTTGTACAAAACCTTGTGACAAATTGCATATTAGGAATAGATATTATGAGCGAGAAGGACTGCATTATAGACTTCTCCAAAGGTAAATGCATTTTAAATGATAAAGGCAGTGTAATTATTATTGATTTGGACAGGAGAACTCTAAAGCATGACAAACACTGTACAGGGTACAAGGTTCAGTTAGTACTTGACAATGACATTCAAGACACGCACACACACTCATCTGACACAGAGCTAATGGACTTGAAAACATTGCTTGATCATAAGATAAATGAAGCTACAGCCCTCAGTGTACATGAACGTATAAAACTACAGGAAGTGTTATCCAAATATTTACAAGTTTTTACCAAACGATTAGGTGTTATCAACACGTATGTGTACAAGATTGAAGTTAAGCCTCACAAGATCTTCTACCACAAGACATATAACGTACCGTTATCTCAACGACCTGCTGTGTGGCAAGAATTAAAACAAATGTTAGACTGGAAGGTCATTGAACCATCCACCTCACCTTACTGTAGTCCTCTACTTGTTGTCAAAAAATCAAATGGTAGCATTAGGCTAGTGTTAGACGCACGAGCAATTAATGAAATAATTTTACCGGTTCACACAAAACCCGAAAATTTAGAAGAGCAATTACAGAAATTTCTAGATGCAAAATATTTTTCCACAATAGATCTCGCTAATTCATTTTGGCAAGTAGGCATCACACCTGATTCTCGGAAATATACTGCATTTATGTTCGGGGGGCGAACCTATCAGTTTTGTGCTCTACCCTTCGGATTGAATGTCAGTTCTGGGGTATTCATTACAGCCCTGGATACCGTGCTTGGCGATGATTTAGTTGAGACAGTCACACACTATGTAGATGATATACTGATAGCTACACAGTCTTGGAATGAACACGTTGACACACTTCAAAGAATTTTAGAAAGATTTGCACAAGCTGGAGTCACAGCCAATCTTAGAAAATCAAAATTTGGTTGCAGTGAGATAAAATATTTAGGACATATCATTAATTCACAGGGCATACGTCCTGATCCCAGTAAATTAGATGCTATCAGAAACTTTCCTAGCCCTCGAACTAAAAAGCAGTTAAAATCATTCCTTGGGCTATGTTCATTTTTCAGACGTTTTTTACCACAACCACTTTTGAACAGTAAACATCTGCTAAATCTACTCGGAAAGAATCAAGTTTGGATCTGGTCGCAACAGTGCCAGAATGACTTTGATACAATTAAACATGCTTTAGTGAATGCAAACATATTGAGCCATCCAGATTTCAATTTAGATTTTTGTATGACTTGTGACGCTTCACGTACTGGGTTGGGCTGTTGCTTATTTCAAGTTGTAAAGAATAAAGAGAAGGAACAGATAAGAATTATTGGGTTTGCAAGTCGTACTCTAACTGAATGTGAGCGTACATACTCCACTACTGAGTTAGAAACACTTTCCATAGTCTGGGCATTCAAGAAATTCAATTATTATTTATTTGGAAAACATACAGTAATTTATACCGATCACCAGGCCCTGACATTTTTGTTAACTTGTAAACTTGTACATCCTAGACTATCACGATGGGCAGCTACACTTCAGAACTACTCTTTTGAAATTAAGTACATAAAAGGTAAGGACAACACCATTGCCGACGCTTTGTCTAGACTTCCACAAGGTATGAATGAAACCAACAGTGACTTAGAAAATATAAACGACTACAGGATTCTCTTAATGCAAGACAACAAGTATCACCAATATTATATTGATATGTGCAGAAACATGGCTAAATTACAAAAATCTGATCCTCACTGGTATAAGATAACAACATTACTGGTAGAAAAACACAATCATCCTTTGACTAGGTATTACAAGTTACACAATGATGTGTTATTTTATCGCCGACATCCACTAACTGGTGTGTATGCATTCCCAAAGAGTCTGAACGTAATCTGATTTGGCACACACACTTAGTTTGGGGTCATTATGGGACGAAAAAGTGTTTGGCAAAGCTCAGCACATACTGTTATCTTAGCAATATGAGAAGAAAAATTTACAGGGAACTGAAAACATGTGTCATATGTCAAAAATCAAAACCTCAGAATTTATCCACAAAAACAGATTTACATTCTATTTTACCGAGTAAACCCCTGGAAATTCTATGTACTGACATCAGTGGACCGCATCCAGCAAGCTCTGGAGGTGTCAAATATATCTTAGCTTTTTACGATATATTTTCTAAACATGTAAAACTTTATGCTTTAAAATCCGCCACTGCAAATGCTATAATACGAAGATTCTCAAGTGATTACCTGACGCTCGTGGGAAAACCTAAAGCAATTCTGTCAGATAATGCAGCATACTACTTTGGGTACTAATGGAGAAATTTCTTGAAGGACAATAACATTAAAAGTATATTTATTTCAAAGTTTAGTCCACAATGTAACGCGACTGAAAGACTTTTCCGAGAACTAAACCGATTCATGAGGACCTATATTTCATCAAAACATACTAATTGGGTGTCCTACCTAAGTCTTTTCGAAGACGTACACAATAACTTAAATATTTACAATACAAATTACACACCTAACGAGATCATGTTCAGTTGCAAACAGAACGATCAATGGATAGAACCATTACCTAAGTTGTCAGACAAGGAAATCACACCTGAACAGAAAATAAAAGAAGTATTGACTACACTGGCACATCACGCACAGATACGAAACAAACATCACACAAACATAATAAAAAGAAAACAAAAATTCAAGGTAGGAATGCTTGTACTACTTCGTACTCATCATAAATCTGTAGCACTCAAACGACGCAATGCTAAGTGGCGTCTGCTATATGAAGGACCTTACATAATTGTTAACATACCGCATCCTGGTGCGTATCTGTTACAACATCCTAGAACTAACAAAATTATTGGGCTATACGCACACCGAGATCTTAGAGCATTTATGCAAAATAATGTCAAAGTCATACCCATGAAAACATTGCTAAGCAACTCGCAAAACTCTGTTTGCTACAACACAGATAATAAGTAGTATAGAAAATTTTCATTTCAGCGGTTCCAGTGACGCAGTTGAAGACAGAAGAACTTTTCTTTCAACGCCGCGGCACCACCGAGAAGACTGAATATTAAAGTAAAATTTATGATTACGTAGCAGTGAATGATATATTAATTTTTCACGGAACATTTGTGACTGTAGGTACCACTGACTTGGTATGACACCTGACAAACCGACAGACGTCATCTGTGAAGCGATCTTTTACTTCGAGAAATAGATTAGACGCACATCTCTCAGCAAGAAAAGCATCTACCAGTAGCCAAGGCCACACAGACACTATACACACACGCACAAAACGCGAGGAATCTAACAGCTTTCCGTCTCTTATTATTTTGAATATTTATTGAGTAGTGGAAACGCCTGGTCTTGCCTACTGATGTAGTGAATGTTGTGTCTAACCTATCTTAATTTCAGGTGACATCACAAAAAAAAAATCGATAAAATCCCAGCAAAACCGTTAAAGAGGACGTAAATATCTGCAATTCATGTAATCAAATGTGACACAATGTAATAATTTATAGCTATGTAATGATGATGTAAACATGTTTATGTGTAACTGTATTATGTTTATGCTAAGAAAATATGTGACGTGTATATGTATGATTACTTATGTTTTTTTTAACTGATGTATAATGTAACTGTTACTATGTGAAAATTTGAACAATAACGAGTGCCAAAATGTAAAAAAAAAACTTAAAAAAAAATGCGTAGTGAACCACTGTTCACGGACATTAACGTACATTACCAAGTCTGCAACTACGCAGAAACCTATGTGAAAGAAACTGTTAATGACATTCATGATGCATCGTACCTTTGCAAACGCGATGAACGATTTCTTCGATAAGTAACTACGAACATTTAGGTGAGCTATATTTAAAAAAAAAAAAAAACTGAAAATTTGAAGTGCGTAATTGGTGCATCGTCTAGTGACATTACTACAGTATCTAACTTCAAGATGTTAACTGGATTAAATGGTCACAACGTGCCTGTCCAGAAAACAACACGACGAGTGGAAGAATTTTGGTTGGAACTTCAGGGAATGGAATGTTCTCGAAATGTGATGGACACACTTACCTGGACTATCCAAGGATCGACGCCAGCTATGTGCCGTCCGAGGTTCTGCAACCAAGCTTCCACGGAATGTCGAAAACGAACTGCATATGGACCAATTACTCGACGGGTCACGTCTGACCTGTAATAAACAGTGCCTTTTGTCACAACGAACTGCATCACAACGACTATAATGGAAATAGGAAATGGACATGCTTATGTATCAATCACGTTGTTATACAGCGATGTTACTGTGATAAAAAAAAAAAAATCTTTACCACGACGACACTAACCTGTGAGAAATTATTGTGCAGCAGATGAATATAAACTGTAATAACGACACGATGTGTATAGGTCAACGCACCTGAAACATAAAGACATTTTTCTTTGAAGCATTTCAATGCAATACTATGTAACTAAGAACATTCAACAATCTAAAGTTGTACTGTATTATAACAAACATTGTAATTTTAAAACTAAGTTACCTGTCATAGAATGTAGTCTTCATATGTAATCTTGGTGGAATATTTTCTTTGTGCAACGACTAAGAAATGCGCGCGCACACGAACAATATGAACTGCAATACTGTGCCACGTGATCTAAATTTACGATATAACGGCAGTGCCGGAGACATACTGACGCTTCTGCGCATGCGCGCCCTCTATTTTGCCAACATAAGAACTTTTGCGGCGCACGCGCGTCATTCAGATTTTGTATATAATATACTGTATAATGTATGTCATGTAAATAGTTGTAGATAACTTAGATTTTCTTGTGCCTTTAGGTGAATTGCTCGCCTGCAGGTGTGTCCTTTCGCCTCGCAATTCAGGGGGCAATATAAAGGCACATTTGCGTGCCGTGCGTGAGTTTCCTCGGAAACGCGAAATCTTAATTAAATAATTAATCTCTGACAAATAAATAAAGCCTATGGCACAGAACTGCAGCGCTATGTCGCTGATAAAACAAAAAACACAATTACGATACTCTTATGTTTCATTAAGAAGGAGAGGTCTTGGATAAGTGGTGCGGGAAGCACGTATATTTCATTGTCTGGCACACCGCCATATTTAATGTTATATAAGAACACTGCGAGTTGCAATCTTACTAGGCACTCGATTCTGCAAAGAATTTATATTTATGAAAGTAAGTAGAATTATTTAACTGTAGGCTTTTTGGTTGAATATATCTGATTTAACTAACTGTGTAAACTTTTTATGTTTAGTAGACAGTCACCTCTGTACGACGTATTGACATGGCTGGCAAAATTACTCTGATATTGAGAATTTAGATTTGAGTCCGCACCTACCGCAGCAGTCTTTGGAAACGATTTAAATACGAAGTCCGATTATTTGAGTCTTATTTCACGGTCAACTACGAATAACATTGCATTTACGAAAAAGCCATTGTCAAGCGTCTGATACCAAATAATTAAACGTCCACGTTCCAGATAAGCAAATATTAATTACAACCAATCACTATCATACAGATAAAATAATTAATATTTTATTTTATTTTATTTATTTTATAACTACCAAGAAACGTGCCAGAACTGCGAGCTCGCATCAACGATGCTTTCGAACTCATTGATGGGGACATGCTGCGCCGAGTGTGGGAGGAATTTGATTATCGGCTTGATGTCTGCCGAATCACTAAAGGGACACATATCGAACATTTGTGAATGCCTAAAAAAACTTTTTGTGTTTTGTATGTGTGTACAAAACATTGTGAAAATATCTCAAATAATAAAGTTATTGTAGAGCTGTGAAATCGCTTCAATCATTTGTAATAACCCGATAAATGATTTTAGCGATCTTGGTAGTTGAAAATTTATTCACTGTTCATGAATCCCTTGAGTTTGTATTATGAAGACGAAGTGAGAAGAATTTTAAGTTGAACCGAAGAAAAGCCGTCACTTTGTGGCAAATCTCATCCTTCTTTGGGCAAGTTTTTTTGTACGTTGCGAATCTGAGAACTTAAATGAAACAATAAAAAAACTGGTATTTGGCCAACGAATTTCAACATCTTCTCAGTCGATGACTTCCTTCCAGCTGCGACGACTTGTATTACGATTGAGGCAGCAAGCACTTCCACTAAAATCCTTCTTTGAATCGTTCAGCAAATCTAGCCACTAATCCTCCTACTGACCCCTCAAATCTACCTCCTGAACTCCTGCAAACTAATTGAAGTGGTATATTACAAACCAGTGAACTGGAACGTGGATCTCGGTGTGCTTCGATGCCTGATGCTGCAAATGCGCCCATCGACAACTCCACATGGTCTAGCTTCTCTGCTTTCAGTCCGAAAAATTTTACACCGGTGCCCAGAGTTACACAAGGGCAGAAACGAGTGACAAGTAGAAGAGGTAATACGGCTATTCTCACATCACCTCCCTACAAGAATGAGACGCAAGAAGCGGTCAAAAAATCCCTGGAAGCTAAAGAAGCTAAGGAGAATAGAGCAAAGAGCAGATTTCTAGCTCTAGAAGAGAAGAAGAAAGTGAAAGGAAAAGGCAAAAGTCTTAAAAAAAAGAAGAGGAAGATAAAATAAAAAGAAATTAACTCTATATTGCACGTCAGAACCGGAAGCAATGGGCTCGTAACTTGTGTGCAGGCATAGATAGTGAGGACGATGAAGCCCAACTTATCTGTGAGATGTGTCATCGTAGACATTAAGAAAAAGCTCGTCTGTTCTGCCCCGTGTAGGGAGCAGAAAGGACTTGGACAATTTCTTAGTTTGTTGATATAACGAACGAAATATATTATTTTATGTTATCTTCATTTGCAAACTGTATTACAAAACTTTGAATTAACGGTTCTTATTTTTTCTAAAAGTATTTTCCTCATTGAACCTCAAAAATCTGGCCAAGACGTAAGGTGGTCCGTTTTGCCACGGTCTTCCCCACTATTGCAAAAGTTGAAGGTCTCACTACCATGTTCCACACAAAAAGGAAACAACAAATTTCTTCCCTGGCGTTATCGACAATGCTTACCTTTCACAAGCTGAAAATTGTGTATACAAGCAGAGAGTGGGGTGTTCGTTACTAATCCATAGGAGAAACTGTATTGTTTCGTTATCTGTATCGCAGATGATCATTGATTTGACAAGGAGAATACTGGTAATAGGTGTGCTAATATAACGTCGCATAAATTGTGCTTCAAGATTGCGTACGAGATATCAATATATGACTGAGGAGACCATAAATGAGTGATCATAATATTGAACTCATACTCTGTATCACTTTCAAAATAATCAGACAGTAGATACACAGTAGATGAACGGGACCCTTGAGGTACCTTCACACTGAAAACCAACTCCAACAAACTCGGTTCACAACTGTTTTCAACTCGAAGTTTGTCCTAGTTTTCAACTGTTGTCAACAGTTGTTTGAAGTCACGAGTCTGAACAACTATTTGAGAGAAGTTTTGTCTCGAGTTTTTAGTTTATGGTCAGTGAGAAAAAACACGAGAGAGTTTTGTGACTTTTGCATGCGCATTTGCCGTGTCGTCTGCTGTGTTTCTTACTTCGTCTGCTGCGTTCCTTTCGACAATGGCAACTCACGAGTCGTCAACAGATCGAAAATTCAGGTTCTGTTAGAAATTGAAATGAGAAAACCTCTGTAGGATCCTTCCTATTCTTCATATAAAGACAGATATGAAGGAAAAGATTTTTTGAAAGAAGTTTCGGATAAAATTGGTGTACCGCTTATGGAGTGTGAAAGCAAATGGATAAATCGTGAGCATTGTAAAATGGTCAAAACTAAAAGTGGGTCTGGGACAACTGAGATCTACGTCCCAGAATGGATATTTTACGAGAATATGAAGTATTTGGAGGGCGTGAACAATCCAGGGAGAAAAATATTTACAATCGTAAGTAAAATGTCATTTACTAGCGTAACTGAAGCTGTAAGACTTTTGGTCGGAAATTTTGTAATTACAACTGTATTTTCACCGGAAATTTCTTTCTTTCTCTTGTCATATCATTTTGTCAACATCTGATACAAAGTAGTTTGCAAATTAATGGCTTACATTGTTAATAACTAAAGCTATAAGAGTTTTGTTCGAAAGTTTTTAATTACATTTATCTTTTCACTCGATATCTATTTATTCATATTTCTCTTTCCATTTCGCTTTACCAACATCCGATAAAAGTAGATTGCGGATTCATACCTTATATTCTTTGCTGTTCTTCCTGCGTTGCCTCCCTTTCTCTGAAGACATTTATTTTGTGGAGACATCCTTCAGCGGCCAACCGAAACCTTGTCTGATTCTGGATCTTCCACATCAAAAATGCCAGGTGGTGAGTAAACTGTAGCACTTTCTTTATTTCTTCTAAGAAAACTGTGCAAAGACACAGTTGCAGAAGTTTCTAACGTCGCTTTTTTAGGCCTTAAGCGCATCGTTGTAAGACACCGAAAAACTGCTTACAATATTCCAAAAAAATTTTCCACAGTTTTTCTAGCGCGAGATATTTGGTAATTAAACAATCTTACCTGGCTGCCTTTCTCTTGCCATCCTGCGTATGGTTTCTTCGCGTACTCTGAAAGAGCAAAAGCATCATCTCCCACCATAACAAATGGCAAATCTTCGCAGTCAGACTCCATTTCCATTGATTTTCTGTAACAAAAGATAAAAACGCCGAACGTGTGTTTACAAGAGTTTGAAACTGTTGTCAACATTTTTCAGCAGTTACCAACAGTTGTAAGTTAGCAAAACTCACAACAGTTGCAAGTTGGTCAAACTTACAGCACTTGTATGCTTTTGATGTTTGGAGTTGGTTCTCGGTGTGAAGGTACCTTTATATCATAGCTTTGTTGTCCGTCAGTCTGTCGGGAACGGATAGACGTATCACGATTAAATTTGTGTCACATGTTAAGGCGCACGGTCCCATGGCAATGTATAAAATTGACGTTTCTAAGTCAATGCAATCTAGATACAGCTATTCATGACACGTATTTTGACACTCGCAAACTCACCGATCAAAACCTATAGGATCATTACGTTGGCCTAGACTCATGAAATTTGGCAGAAAGAACGGTTTCACAGTACAACAAAAGGAAATACATATGAAACTGTAAATTTGTAGTTACATCATAGTATTTTTTTTTTAATTTCTAATCTGACTCTCTGTTCCTCCGTCTGTTAAGAACCCTTTTCTCAGGAACGGGTAGACATAACAAGTTGAAATTTATGTCACATACTAAGACCTACAGTCCTTTGGCGGTGTAAAAATCTAAGTTTCTAGGTCAATGAAGTCAAAAGATACGGCCATATATGTCACATTGTTCAATACTCGCAAACTCAATCATCACAATCTGCAGTATACTTCCCGTTGGCCTAGAATCATGGAGTGTATCCAGAAGGAATGCTCCACAGCACGGCCAAAGGAAAAAAATCGGATATTGTTTACTTATATTTATATCAGACGAAAAGAACGTTTTTGCCATTTGTTAGACTGTATGTCTGTCCTACCGTCTGTTAAGACACCATTTCCTTAGGACCATGTAGAAGTATCAAGTTGAAATTTACACTGAAACGCCGAGGAAACTGGTGTAGACATGCGTATTCAGAGATATGTAAACAGGCAGAATATGGCGTTGCAGTGGACAACGCCTATATAAGACAAGTGTCTCGCGCTGTTATTAGATCGGTTACTGCTGCTACAATGGCAGATTATCAAGATTTAAGAGAGTTTGAACGCAGTGTTGTAGACGGCGCATGAGCGATGGGACACAACATCTCCGACGTAACAATGAAGTGGGTATTTTCCCATACTGCCATTTCACGAGTGTACCGTGATAATCAGGAATCTGGTAAAACATCACATCTGGAAAATGATCCAGCAAGAACGGGACCAAAGACGACTGAAGAGAATCTATCAACGTGACAGCAGTGCAACCATTCGGCAAATTGATGCAGATTTCAATGCTGGGCCATCAACGAGTGTCAGCGTGCGAACCATTCAACGAAACATCATCGACATGGGCTTTCGGAGCCGAAGGCCCACTCGTGTACCATTGATGTCTGCACGACACAAAGCTTTACGCCTCGCCTCGCCTGGGCCCGTCAGCACCGACATTGGACTGTTAATAATTAGAGACATATTCCCTGGTCGGACGACTCTCGTTTCAAAGTGTATCGAGCGGATAGATGTCTACGCATATGGAGATAACCTCATGAATCCACGGACCCTGCATGCCAGGATAGTTCAACCTGTTGGAGGCTCTATAATGGTGTGCGGCGTGTGCCGTTGGATTGATATGGGACCCCTGATACATCTAGATACGACTCTGACATGTGACACGTACGTAAGCATCCTGCCTGATCACCTGCATCCATTCATGTCCATTGTGCATTCCGACGGACTTGGGCAATTCCTGCAGGACAATTCGACACCCCCCACGACCAGAATTTCTACAGAGCGACTCCAGGAACACTCTTCTGAGTTTAAACACTTCCGCTGACCACCAAAATGTGGAGACATGAACATTATTGAGCATATCTGTGATGCCTTGTTACATGCTGTCCAGAAGAGATCTTCACGCCCTCGTACTCTTACAGATTTATGGTATCAGTTCCCTCCAGCATGTAACGTATCCCTCTCTGTTATGTTATTGTTGTTTTGTGTTATTGTAGTTGTAGAGATATGAAATTATTGTAGCGGTTTGCTTAGTAAGCCGTACTTCGGAATTTTCTGACATCAAATGGAGCCTGAAACTTGCGTAATAAATACTTCGCGTGAAGTGCGATTGCGGCGTAACCAAAAATTACTTGCAGAGATACAATCCACTGAATACTAACAGAAAAGCTGTAGAACAATGCGCACGACTGACAAGACACATTTAGAGGGTACGTACATTCGCGTGCGAGTGGTTGCGATCTGAGGAGAAAGATTTATCTTAATGTTTTTTCGTAAAATAATTACGTCGTAACACACTCGGAGATTGCGAACGTACAATCAGGATAGAGGCACCTACGTTCTATCATTCTCCGTGGCATGGGTAAAAGGATTGCAATTATTTAAATTTAAGAATATTTCTTTTTCCATAGGACTCCTATTTTTATACGAAAATGAAGATTGCAGGTTCTGAATGTCTCGGCAAAAACACATCAGAATTAATCTTAGCGGCCACCAAAGGGAAGTAGTGAGCACAATCACGTACCTTTATTGTTGAGCAGCACCGCCGTGAAGATCGTCGCCTCCATCTAAAATTCGCCTTCTCGAATTAACAGAATAATTTGTACTTCATTGGTATGGGATTTAAGCTTGATCTTGACAGGACTTATAAAACATATTTTTCATCATTTAACACACACATAGACATGAAATTATACAGTACGTCTTTACGCCAGCACATCAGAACAAAAAGAAGTTAATACTAGAAGTAACAAAAGAATCTCGAAATTAGTCCTTTGTGTATCAAAGATAAAACAGTTTTTCAGAGTATTCCTCTTGTATGACACTCGAACAAATTTTCTTCTTGTCTCTTTGAGATTATATTACAACATTTTTTAGTTCCTTTTCAAGCACTACTTCAGACATTAGACTAGTTCATGCCCCGTAGCGTTGCAGCACTTACGTGCTTAGTTCCTTTTCATCGCCCCCTTGGGCGAATTGCCCGAAGAAATGTCAGCGTCTTTCTTCCCATATTTTCATTCTACAAAGATGGTTTTGTTGCCAGTTCTGACACATGGCAATGAGGATAAAATATATACATTAGGATATACAGAACACACGTAAAACACACATAAATTTACATACTATACACAAAAAACTTTTACATTGTCTTTACATCATATTTCACATAAAATCTGGATAATTATACACAGAATTGTTACGTACTCCTTTTACCTTCTTTCTCTTCTTTTCTTTCTTTTTTATGTCGTACAGTATACACAAATCATTTTATTATCTCTTTGTACATTGCATTATACAAGGGTATTACGTTGTTTTATACGTAATATATCGCCGTATAAACAGTCTTCTCGTTCGCATGTTGACAATAAAATTCATTTTTGATAAGTCTTTGTCTCCTGAGTAAAAAAATTTTACAGGAAAGTCATATATTTATTGGAGTGTACGGATCTCGGGTGTGGGGCTAGCAGAGGTGTCTGGGGCAGGAAGAGGCGTTAGTTCTCGCTTAGAGTTGCTTGTGCTTTCCACTGCTTCCCTCTTCTACGCCAGGATTTGCTTAGTAACATCCTTTTCGTATTTTACTATTGTCTCGTCATGCGTAATATAAACATGTAATAAATAAAAATTAACATGGATTAGTACTTAATACTAATATATGTATATACATAAACATAGGCGTTGTTCAAAGGTAACGTGGGACGTGAATCGTGAGCTGTGGTAGTCAGACTTTATTTAGTGTGTCAGGAAACTGTTTTTCTACATGTCTTGGCACTTTGTTGGGTGTCCATTTAAAAGTAGATATTGCTTTGCATTTAAATTGTCCTACTATGTTACGCCGTTAGCCAATAATGCGTCAGATGCACATAACTGCAGACGCAACAATCAGTTTGATGGCGCGCTGCGCGCTGTTTGGAGCTCAGCAGTTGCGTGGGCCCACCGCCGTAAAGTGATGCTGCGCATCCCTGTCCATACTTTTCTGTGTCTCGTGCAGTGTTCGCAGAGTTTGCGAAAAACCAACCGCACTTGTTTCAACTTGCCGTACACCTTGGCTGTGGGAAGGGACCACTGGGTGCCTTCTAAGTTCATTGTACAAAAGGTAAGTACTGCACTTCACCATTTGGCTTGCAACGGCACACTGTCCTATATAGTGCACAAACACTCGTACCGTAGCAGGCTCCCTCGATTCACTATATCTCTTTTACCTCGAAGAAAAAGGTTTGTGATATGAAACGTATTTTCGCTTGTCTATTTGCGTATAACTCACAGGTCACTGACACTGAATAACTCATTGTCACTGGGTAAATATACACTGCCCTGTTTATTATCCAGTTCGTTCAGAAACAAAACTGTAGCTCATGATACCACTAGCTTGTCTTTTATGATAAATGCCCACGTTCGTTATTTGTTCCTGTGTTTCTATACGGAAATAAGTCGGCGTACGTTTTGCTCACAACATTTTATTGCATAAATTGGTAGGTGATTGTGTTCTCAGAGAGTACGTGCTTCTAATACTACATTTCGCGGTCGCGACACTGTCAGACATCTCATAGAGCATAGGAGAACACGCTTGAGAACAACAGCACTTTCTAACTTTATGTCGTACTACTGATGCACTTATGTATTGGAGTGACAACACTAGGACATGAACGCACTATAAGTGCTTTTAGAAGTTGTCTCCAAATGAGGCAAAATTGTTCATTTTCTACCCGCAAGTTACAATGTGGGGGGGGGGGGGGGGGATTTTTTCATCCTTTCGTCACCAAAGTTTGTAACAATGCATCGCATGGTACACACATCATAAACAAACAAATAATAAAAAAATCAGAAAATACATAAATAAATCACTATACTTAAATTGCTAGGTAGTACAAACAACAAATTAATGAGGAAGCTTGGCTGCCTCTAAAGTCTGTGCTTGCGTACATGGTGTTCCTTTGTGTTCATGTTCGTGTTACTTTTTCCTTGCATCAAATATCTTCTGCTCAGATTGGACAAAATATTATAAACATAGCAAAAAAGTAAGTGTACTGCATGCCTCTAAAGTCAGCATACATCCTTAGTGTTTTCATACTGAAAAAATGATTATTAAAATCCTCTGGCGTTTCTTAGTGTCACGTAGTGTATTTCTCAGTGATCTTGGTAATGTTTTATTGCGTCAATCGTCAGTCATAGTGACATTAATGCAACTTGGTGGCTTTTCTCCGCTGATTGAAGTCTCGCAGTATCTCGCCGAGCGCCACCTGTAAATAATTGTGTTTGTTACCACATTTTTTCGGCTAGTTGGTTTCCTGTAACTAACTTTGTACATACTCCTTTATTTTGTTATAAGAGACGGTGTTATGTTTGCCTCAGTTAACATTCACAATTCGTATCTCAACATCGTACTTGCATTCAAACATGTACATAAAGTTGGAAAAAAAATTATCTGTATGACAGTAAGATCACACAAGTTGTTATTCATGAATCCTATCTCTAGGTGCACTTTCCTTGCATTAGGTTACTGTGCGTATGATATATAGCACGCTAAACTTTCATTAGCAGCTAGAAATCATTTTTATAATTGGAGCATACAAAAAAATTAACGTAATTTTTTATGCGATACATTTATAGATAAAACCTTGTGGTATGGATGCGTCAAAAACACACAATACTTTCTCAGCAACCTATAGTGTACTTGCGTCACATATTTATCCTTTGTAACTTAGGGAGTCCAATATTTTTCTGTAACTTACCCTGTACCTTATTGCTTTGATACACAAATGGCACAAAAAAACTTACATCTATATTGTTCCGAGGTCTGTGCTAATTGTTCGCTTCAGATACCCCCGTATATAAATTTAAAACTAAAATACCTCTGTGACCAAACAAAAACAGAAGTACACTTCGTGTTAAACATCGCGTCACCAACTGACGTGTATGTCCTTGCTTACCTGGGTCTTGCGTCCACGTTCACTGACAAATGTAAACAATAGTAGTGAAATGTTCTTATTCACTTAGCTGCATAAGATGTACTTTCTTTATCCTAATCGTGTTGGTTCTCTTTTTTACAGTAACTTATTTTATACGTGTGCATTAATAGGTATGGCGTGTGATGATTATAGTAGAATTTTCGTAAGTCTCTGTGTTTATACAGTCCTTTGATCTTGCCATTGTGAGGGTATGCAAGTAAATAACATCCGTAGTGCGGAATATGTACAATTACGTACGGACCAGTATATTTTATTTGCCACTTAGCGTTTTTCTTAGATAACAAGGAAGATTTCACATGAGTTTTGAGTAACACCTTTTCTCTGACTGCAAATCTGGTAACACCATGTAACTGTTTATCATAATGCTTCTTTCGGCGTTAGGCTTGTTGTGTGATACGAGATTAAAACTTGCCTTATTTTTTGATTTAGACCTACAGGTTGTCTAAGAACAGACGGGATAGGGTTTACCCATTCATTATTCTCTCTCTTATTGCATATCAGATCAGACGGTGTAACTGCAGTATCGTATATTCGGAGATTGTTTACCACGTGTTCAAAAACGTTTAAATATTCAATCCACTTAGATTGCTTGTTGGCTACAAATGCCCTCATAAACCTATTCAATTAACGGAATATTCCTTCAATTGGATTGGATTGCGGGCTATACCTGGATATCAATATTTGTTTAAACTGTTGTTCTTTCAGAAATTGTTTCCAAGCATGGCACACAAAATTTGTTGTGTTATCTGATAAGATCGCCAGTGGTTTCCCAACAGAAGAGAAGTAGTCGTTTAGCAAACGTCTGACAATAGGCTTAGCTGCAGTTGTTTTCGTGGCGTACAATTTCACATACTTTGAAATTACATCATACTCTCCAATAACATATTTTACACCTCCCCTGGCAGAGGGTAAAGGACACATAGCATCTATGCATATTAGCTCTAGGGGGTTTTTTGGTAAAATAGGATGCAACTCCGTCTCGCAGTTCAGATTGAGAGGCTTAACCTTCTGACAAATAATACAAGTTTTCGATATTTATTGTGTGCGTCGAAGCATATTGGGAAAATAGCAGTACATATTTAATTTCTTACAGCACTTGCGGGCGCCGTAGTGTCCCCAAGCGTAGTGAGTATGCCAAATTAAACTTTTCTCATATGCTTCGGGTACACAAACGCACCATGTATTGCTGTCCTTGTTTCTCCTATCGAATAACACATCCTTATGTAACCTGTAATGCTGTTTTTTAGGTAAAGGGGGATTATTATTTAACTGGGATCTCACTTTCTCCAGCGATCATCTTCTTCCTGTAATTTGGCCATATTATTGCACATATCCAAAAAATATTTCCTAAATTTGGTGTCATTGATGAGCATAACTTTAAATTCTGTGTTCTCTTCTACCAATTCTTCGAACTCAGGTAATCCTTGTGGTAATCTTGACAGTGCGTCGGTGATTACGTTGTTGATGTTGTTGTGGTCTTCAGTCCTGAGACTGGTTTGATGCAGCTCTCCATGCTACTCTATCCTGTGCAAGCTTTTTCATCTCCCAGTACCTACTGCAACCTACATCCTTCTGAATCTGCTTAGTGTATTCATCTCTTGGTCTCCCTCTACGATTTTTACCCTCCACGCTGCCCTCCAATACTAAATTGGTGATCCCTTGATGCCTCAGAACATGTCCTACCAACCGATCCCTTCTTCTGGTCAAGTTGTGCCACAAACTTCTCTTCTCCCCAATCCTAATCAATACTTCCTCATTAGTTATGTGATCTACCCATCTAATCTTCAGCATTCTTCTGTAGCACCACATTTCGAAAGCTTCTATTCTCTTCTTGTCCAAACTATTTATCGTCCATGTTTCACTTCCATACATGGCTACACTCCATACGAATACTTTCAGAAATGACTTCCTGACACTGAAATCTATACTGGATGTTAACAAATTTCTCTTCTTCAGAAACGCTTTCCTTGCCATTGCCAGCCTACATTTTATATCCTCTCTACTTCGACCATCATCAGTTATTTTGCTCCCCAAATAGCAAAACTCCTTTACTACTTTAAGTGCCTCATTTCCTAATCTAATTCCCTCAGCATCACCCAACTTAATTAGACTACATTCCATTATCCTTGTTTTGCTTTTGTTGATGTTCATCTTATATCCTCCTTTCAAGACACTGTCCATTCCATTCAACTGCTCTTCCAAGTCCTTTGCTGTCTCTGACAGAATTACAATGTCATCGGCGAACCTCAAAGTTTTTATTTCTTCTCCATGAATTTTAATACCTACTCCGAATTTTTCTTTTGTTTCCTTTACTGCTTGCTCAATATACAGATTGAACAACATCGGGGAGAGGCTACAACCCTGTCTTACTCCCATCCCAACCACTGCTTCCCTTTCATGTCCCTCGACTCTTATAACTGCCATCTGGTTTCTGTACAAATTGTAAATAGCCTTTCGCTCCCTGTATTTTACCCCTGCCACCTTTAGAATTTGAAAGAGAGTATTCCAGTCAACATTGTCAAAAGCTTTCTCTAAGTCTACAAATGCTAGAAATGTAGGTTTGCCTTTCCTTAATCTTTCTTCTAAGACAAGTCGTAAGGTCAGTATTGCTTCACGTGTTCCAGTGTTTCTACGGAATCCAAACTGATCTTCCCCGAGGTTGGCTTCTACTAGTTTTTCCATTCGTCTGTAAAGAATTCGTGTTAGTATTTTTCAGCTGTGACTTATTAAGCTGATAGTTCGGTAATTTTCACATCTGTCAACACCTGCTTTCTTTGGGATTGGAATTATTATATTCTTCTTGAAGTCTGAGGGTATTTCGCCTGTTTCATACATCTTGCTCACCAGATGGTAGAGTTTTGTCAGGACTGGCTCTCCCAAGGCCGTCAGTAGTTCCAATGGAATATTGTCTACTCCGGGGGCCTTGTTTCGACTCAGGTCTTTCAGTGCTCTGTCAAACTCTTCACGCAGTATCATATCTCCCATTTCATCTTCATCTACATCCTCTTCCATTTCCATAATATTGTCCTCAAGTACATCGCCCTTGTATAGACCCTCTATATACTCCTTCCACCTTTCTGCTTTCCCTTCTTTGCTTAGAACTGGGTTTCCATCTGAGCTCTTGATATTCATACAAGTCGTTCTCTTATCTCCAAAGGTCTCTTTAATTTTCCTGTAGGCGGTATCTATCTTACCCCTAGTGAGATAGGCCTCTACATCCTTACATTTGTCCTCTAGCCATCCCTGCTTAGCCATTTTGCACTTCCTGTCGATCTCATTTTTGAGACGTTTGTATTCCTTTTTGCCTGTTTCACTTACTGCATTTTTATATTTTCTCCTTTCATCAATTAAATTCAATATTTCTTCTGTTACCCAAGGATTTCTACTAGCCCTCGTCTTTTTACCTACTTGATCCTCTGCTGCCTTCACTACTTCATCCTTCAAAGTTACCCATTCTTCTTCTACTGTATTTATTTCCCCCATTCCTGTCAATTGCTCCCTTATGCTCTCCCTGAATCTCTGTACAACCTCTGGTTCTTTTAGTTTATCCAGGTCCCATCTCCTTAAATTCCCACCTTTTTGCAGTTTCTTCAGTTTTAATCTACAGGTCATAACCAATAGATTGTGGTCAGAGTCCACATCTGCACCCGGAAATGTCTTACAATTTAAAACCTGGTTCCTAAATCTCTGTCTTACCATTATATAATCTATCTGATACCTTTTAGTATCTCCAGGGTTCTTCCATGTATACAACCTTCTTTCATGATTCTTAAACCAAGTGTTAGTTATGATTAAGTTGTGCTCTGTGCAAAATGCGACCAGGCGGCTTCCTCTTTCATTTCTGTCCCCCAATCCATATTCACCTACTATGTTTCCTTCTCTCCCTTTTCCTACACTCGAATTCCAGTCACCCATGACTATTAAATTTTCGTCTCCCTTCACAATCTGAATAATTTCTTTTATTTCATCATACATTTCTTCAATTTCTTCGTCATCTGCAGAGCTAGTTGGCATATAAACTTGTACTACTGTAGTAGGCGTGGGCTTCGTATCTATCTTGGCCACAATAATGCGTTCACTATGCTGTTTGTAGTAGCTTACCCGCATTCCTATTTTCCTATTCATTATTAAGCCTACTCCTGCATTACCCCTATTTGATTTTGTGTTTATAACCCTGTAGTCACCTGACCAGAAGTCTTGTTCCTCCTGCCACCGAACTTCACTAATTCCCACTATATCTAACTTCAACCTATCCATTTCCCTTTTTAAATTTTCTAACCTACCTGCCCGATTAAGGGATCTGACATTCCACGCTCCGATCCGTAGAACGCCAGTTTTCTTTCTCCTGATAACGACATCCTCTTGAGTAGTCCCCGCCCGGAGATCCGAATGGGGGACTATTTTACCTCCGGAATATTTTACCCAAGAGGACGCCATCATCATGTAATCGTACAGTAAAGCTGCATGCCCTCGGGAAAAATTACGGCTGTAGTTTCCCCTTGCTTTCAGCCGTTCGCAGTACCAGCACAGCAAGGCCGTTTTGGTTATTGTTACAAGGCCAGATCAGTCAATCATCCAGACTGTTGCCCTTGCAACTACTGAAAAGGCTGCTGCCCCTCATCAGGAACCACACGTTTGTCTGGCCTCTCAACAGATACCCCTCCGTTGTGGTTGCACCTACGGTACGGCTATCTGTATCGCTGAGGCACGCAAGCCTCCCCACCAACGGCAAGGTCCATGGTTCATGGGGGGGGGGGGGGGTGATTACGTTATCTTTGCCATTCACACATATAATTTCAAAATTATAGGACTGCAAAAACAACGTGCACCTCGCAAGGCGATTGTGTAGCAACCTACAAGTGAGCAAAAAGCTTAATGCCTGATTGTCACCGTAGACTCGTACATGCTTGCGAAATAGATAATAGTTGAACTTCTTAAAGGCCCACACAATAGAAAGGGCTTCTAATTCTATTGTGGAATGCCTGCGCTCGCATTCTGATAGGGTACGGCTAGCGAAACTAAATATGTTAACATTGTCGGAGCTAGCGCCTTTGTCCAGCTGAAATAGACAGGCTTCTAGTCCCGAAAATGAAGCATCCACCGCTATACAAAAATCTTTGCTCATGTCAGAATGCTCCAGGATATTAGAATTAACCAAAGCGTGTTTTATTTTATCAAAATCGGTCTGGCATTGAGGCGTCCAGATCCACTGTTTGTCCTTGTTTAATAGACCCCTTAATGCGGGGCTATTGAGTAACTGGTTCGGTACGAGCCGGCGAAAGAAAGAGCACAAACCCACAAATGCCCTTAGCTGTCGTTTTGTGCGCGGCGCGGGAAAGTTTTTTATCGCTAACAGTTTTTCCAGGTCGGGTATTATCCCTGCAGGTGAAATTATGTGACCGAGAAATTTTATGTTTTTTCTCACAAATTTTGATTTCTTAAGGTTAGCTGTGACACCAGCCGCTGAAAACCTCTGTAGCATTCTTTCCAAAAGTTCTATATGTTCATCCCACGTAGGTGTTGCAATTAATATGTCATCTGTATAAACTGTGAGTTTGTCAAGGAGGTCAGGTCGTAAAACAGTGTCGAGCGCAGTTATGAAAACGCCGGCACTCACGCTCAATTCGAACGGCAGAACACAATACTGGTAGGACCTACCTGCAAATATGAATGCTGTATATTTCCTACTATCAGGTGATAGTGCGATTTGCCAGTACGAACTACGAAAGTCTTCACTAGTTAAATACTGCACCCAATGAAAACGCTGCAGCTGTTCTTCCAGGTTTTCAGGTCGGGTGGTTACTGGAACTATAATCTTATTTAATCTCCATGGCGTCGAGAACGAGTCTCACCGAATTGTCGGCTTTCTTGACCGCTAGTAGCGGACTGCAATAAGGCGATAATGAAGTCTCTTTATTTCTTGAACCATTGCCTCTCTTTGTGGCCAAGGTATAGAATAAGTGTTCTTACAGAATGTGTAGTGGGGCCGGATATCCATGCTATACTGATACGTCCTAATGATTCTGAGCCTTTTATCAAACACGAGCATAGCGTAACAATACACTTCTAAGCTCACCCTTCTGTTGTTCTGAGATTTCCGAGCATTCAGATATTTTGTGTTCAGTCTCATGCTGCTCTACCTGCTGTCACCACAGTTCACTTGAGTCGCTGCATCGTGAAGTATTGACCTTTAGGATTTGGATGTGTATAGTTCGACAAGATTTGTCGTTTCTATTCTTGACATTTATTAAATCCACACAACAATTCGTTCCGTTAATATACAAATGACACTTTCCAGATTCCAAGTCAATTTTAGCACACTCTTCCCTCAAGAAATCCATGCCGAACATGCACCATTCTGTTAACCATTCTACCACTAGAAAAACTGACTGAAAAACGTCTTCAATCTGCACTTCGACCATGGTTTGCATTTTAATTAGCTTGGATTTACCGCCTATGGATCCTAAATACTACAATTTTGTACTGGATAGGTCGGGAAAGTTGTGTGAATGTTAATCTCTTTAAATAGTGCCTTGTACATCACACTAATTTTCGCACCAGTATCCACAAGGATATGAGTGGGTACTTTTCCTACTACGGCCTGTAAACTAGCTTGTACTATACCATCACCTTCACATGACTGGTTCTTCCTCCTTGGTCAAAAAAATCACGCATGTCCGTTTCATCTTGGTACCTGAGAAATTTACTATCATGACAGTATGGATCGCCCCCACGACTAGCTATGGCCAACATTGTGGAGCATAACGAGGCCATGTTTAGTTTAACGCTCCGCGGTTCACATCTGTTTGTGTTTCGTTTGCGACTTCAATTATATTTACCCCTGACGTGTTGTTCCTCAGCTGAGTATTCCCGTCGTGGTTTTGCCCTGACTTTAGCGGCATATTGTCACCTAGTGTTTGAGATTGATAGGCTTGGCTGTTAACTGGATAATGCCACTGCCTACTTTGATGATCTCCCGTGTGGTTGCGGCTAAACTGTTTCCCCACTGATTCCTATTGCCATTTCTGTTCCAGTTACGTTTTCGGTCATCGGAATAACCAGAAAAATTCCTATCACAGTTTTTTTCTTTTTCTATTGTACTGTGGATGGTAGGTCTGGTTGTAGCTGTTGCCGTAATTTCCTCCCGAACTTGGGCCTGGCGTCTATGCTGTCGGGGCGCGATCGACAAAAGCCGGTCGCGACTCAGTCGCGCACGCTACATTGTTGACGCCGAAATGTGGCTGGCGCTGCGCAGGCTGGTTGCTACTGCTGCCACGAAAATTGTTTTGGTGTGCTTGATTTTGCCTGGTATCCTCATTAATTAAATCGATAGTATCAAATACAGATAGGAAATATTCGAGATTGCTCTCTGGTACTTGTACTAAATTTCCTCGGATACTGAAAAGTAATTTTGCCTTCAGGGTGCGCAGTACGTCTGTGTGTGTGACGGGCTCGTCCCAGAACCGCGTTTTATTTAATTATTTTTCAGAATACTTCAGGAGTGATTCAAATTTTGGATTGTATTGGTCCAGGTTGAATAAAGCTTTCCTTTATCTCACTTGTACGCCTTGTGACCAATGTTGTTGTTGTTGTCATCAGTCCTGAGACTGGTTTGATGCAGCTCTCCATGCTACTCTATCCTGTGCAAGCTTCTTCATCTCCCAGTACTTACTGCAACCTACATCCTTCTGAATCTGCTTAGTGTATTCATCTCTTGGTCTCCCTCTACGATTTTTACCCACCACGCTGCACTCCAATGCTAAATTTGTGATCCCTTGATGCCTCAGAACATGTCCTACCAACCGGTCCATTCGTCTAATCAAATTGTGCCACAAACTCCTCTTCTCCCCAATTCTATTCAATACCTCCTCATTAGTTACGTGATCTACCCATCTAATCTTCAGCATTCTTCTGTAGCACCACATTTCAAAAGCTTCTATTCTCTTTTTGTCCAAACTATTTATCGTCCATGTTTCACTTCCATACATGGCTACACTCCATACAGATACTTTCAGAAACGACTTCCTGACACTTAAATCTATACTCGATGTTAACAAATTTCTCTTCTTCAGAAATGCTTTCCTTGCCATTGCCAGTCTACATTTTATATCCTCTCTACTTCGACCATCAACAGTTATTTTGCTCCCCAAATAGCAAAACTCCTTTACTACTTTAAGTGTCTCATTTACTAATCTAATTCCCTCAGCATCACACGATTGAATTCGACTACATTCCATTATCCTCGTTTTGCTCTTGTTGATGTTCATCTTATATCTTCCTTTCAAGACACTGTCCATTCCGTTCAACTGCTCTTCCAAGTCCTTTGCTGTCTCTGACAGAATTACAATGCCATCGGCGAACCTCAACATTTTTTTTTCTTCTCCTTGGATTTTAATACCTACTCCGGATTTTTCTTTTGTTTCCTTTACTGCTTGCTCAATATAAAGATTGAATAACATCGGAGACAGGCTACAACCCTGTCTCACTCCCTTCCAACCGCTGCTTCCCTTTCATGCCCCTCGACTCTTTATAACTGCCATCTGGTTTCTGTACAAATTGTAAATTGTATTTTACCCCTGCCATCTTTAGAATTGGAAAGAGAGTATTCCAGTCAACATCGTCAAAAGCTGTCTCTAAGTCTAGAAATGCCAGAAACGTAGGTTTGCTTTTCCTTAATCTACACTCCTGAAAATGGAAAAAAGAACACATTGACACCGGTGTGTCAGACCCACCATACTTGCTCCGGACACTGCGAGAGGGCTGTACAAGCAATGATCACACGCACGGCACAGCGGACACACCAGGAACCGCGGTGTTGGCCGTCGAATGGCGCTAGCTGCGCAGCATTTGTGCACCGCCGCCGTCAGTGCCAGCCAGTTTGCCGTGGCATACGGAGCTCCATCGCAGTCTTCAACACTGGTAGCATGCCGCGACAGCGTGGACGTGAACCGTATGTGCAGTTGACGGACTTTGAGCGAGGGCGTATAGTGGGCATGCGGGAGGCCGGGTGGACGTACCGCCGAATTGCTCAACACGTGGGGCGTGAGGTCTCCACAGTACATCGATGTTGTCGCCAGTGGTCGGCGGAAGGTGCACGTGCCCGTCGACCTGGGACCGGACCGCAGCGACGCACGGATGCACGCCAAGACCGTAGGATCCTACGCAGTGCCGTAGGGGACCGCACCGCCACTTCCCAGCAAATTAGGGACACTGTTGCTCCTGGGGTATCGGCGAGGACCATTCGCAACCGTCTCCATGAAGCTGGGCTACGGTCCCGCACACCGTTTGGCCGTCTTCCGCTCACGCCCCAACATCGTGCAGCCCGCCTCCAGTGGTGTCGCGACAGGCGTGAATGGAGGGACGAACGGAGACGTGTCGTCTTCAGCGATGAGAGTCGCTTCTGCCTTGGTGCCAATGATGGTCGTAGGCGTGTTTGGCGCCGTGCAGGTGAGCGCCACAATCAGGACTGCATACGACCGAGGCACACAGGGCCAACACCCGGCATCATGGTGTGGGGAGCGATCTCCTACACTGGCCGTACACCACTGGTGATCGTCGAGGGGACACTGAATAGTGCACGGTACATCCAAACCGTCATCGAACCCATCGTTCTACCATTCCTAGACCAGCAAGGGAACTTGCTGTTCCAACAGAACAATGCACGTCCGCATGTATCCCGTGCCACCCAACGTGCTCTACAAGGTGTAAGTCAACTACCCTTGCCAGAAAGATCTCCGGATCTGTCCCCCATTGAGCATGTTTGGGACTGGATGAAGCGTCGTCTCACGCGGTCTGCACGTCCAGCACGAACTCTGGTCCAACTGAGGCGCCAGGTGGAAATGGCATGGCAAGCCGTTCCACAGGACTACATCCAGCATCTCTACGATCGTTTCCATGGGAGAACAGCAGCCTGCATTGCTGCGAAAGGTGAATATACACTGTACTAGTGCCGACATTGTGCATGCTCTGTTGCCTGTGTCTATGTGCCTGTGGTTCTGGCAGTGTGATCATGTGATGTATCTGACCCCAGGAATGTGTCAATAAAGTTTCCCCTTCCTGGGACAATGAATTCACGGTGTTCTTATTTCAATTTCCAGGAGTGTATTTTCTGAGATAAGTCGTAGGGTCAGTATTGCCTCACGTGTTCCAACATTACTGCGGAATCCAAACTGATCTTCCCCGAGGTCGGCTTCTACCAGTTTTTCCATTCGTCTGTAAAGAATTCGCGTTAATATTTTGCAGCAATGACTTATTAAACTGATAGTTCGGTGATTTTCACATATGTCATCACCTGCTTTCTTTGGAATTGGAATTATTATATTCTTCTTGAAGTCTGAGGGTATTTCACCTGTCTCATACATCTTGCTCACCAGATGGCAGAGTTTTGTTAGGACTGGCTCTCCCAAGGCCGTCAGTAGTTCCAATGGAATGTTGTCTACTCCCGGGGCCTTGTTTCGACTCAGGTCTTTCAGTGCTCTGTCAAACTCTTCACGCAGTATCGTATCTCCCATTTCATCTTCATCTACATCCTCTTCCATTTCCATAATATTTTCCTCAAGCACATCGCCCTTGTATAGACCCTCTGTATACTCCTTCCACCTTTCTGCTTTCCCTTCTTTGCTTAGAACTGGGTTTCCATCTGAGCTCTTGATATTCATACAAGTGGTTCTCTTTTCTCCAAAGGTCTCTTTAATTTTCCTGTAGGCAGTATCTATCTTACCCCTAGTGAGATAAGCCTTTACATCCTTACAGTTGTCCTCTATCCATCCCTGCTTAGCCATTTTGCACTTCCTGTCAATCTCATTTTTGAGTTGTTTGTATTCCTTTTTGCCTGCTTCATTTACTGCGTTTTTATATTTTCTCCTTTCATCAATAAAATTCAATATTTCATCTGTTACCCAAGGATTTCTACTAACCCTTGTCTTTTTACATACTTTATCCTCTGCCGCCTCCACTACTTGATCCCTCAGAGCTATCCATTCTTCTTCTACTGTATTTCTTTCCCCCATTTCTGTCAATTGTTCCCTTATGCTCCCACTGAAACTCTGTACAACATCTGGTTTAGTCAGTTTAGGTCCCATCTCCTTAAATTCCCACCTTTTTGCAGTTTCTTCAGTTTTAATCTACAGGTCATAACCAATAGATTGTGGTCAGAGTCCACATCTGCCCATGGAAATGTCTTACAATTTAAAACCTGGTTCCTAAATCTCTGTCTTACCATTATATAATCTATCTGATACCTTCTAGTATCTCCAGGATTGTGACCAATACTTCGATGAAAATACACCTTCAAATTGTTCTACAGTCTGACAGTTTTCCGACATTTCCATTGCCCATAGGGCACCATCGCCTTGTATATACACTCCTGGAAATTGAAATAAGAACACCGTGAAATCATTGTCCCAGGAAGGGGAAACTTTATTGACACATTCCTGGGGTCAGATACATCACATGATCGCCGGCCGAAGTGGCCGTGCGGTTAAAGGCGCTGCAGTCTGGAACCGCAAGACCGCTACGGTCGCAGGTTCGAGACCTGCCTCGGGCATGGATGTTTGTGATGTCCTTAGGTTAGTTAGGTTTAAGTAGTTCTAAGTTCTAGGGGACTAATGACCTCAGCAGTTGAGTTCCATAGTGCTCAGAGCCATTTGAACCATCACATGATCACACTGACAGAACCACAGGCACATAGACACAGGCAACAGAGCATGCACAATGTTGGCACTAGTACAGTGTATATCCACCTTTCGCAGCAATGCAGGCTGCTATTCTCCCATGGAGACGATCGTAGAGATGCTGGATGTAGTCCTGTGGAACGGCTTGCCATGCCATTTCCACCTGGCGCCTCAGTTGGACCAGCCTTCGTGCTGGACGTGCAGACCGCGTGAGACGACGCTTCATCCAGTCCCAAACATGCTCAATGGGGGACAGATCCGGAGATCTTGCTGGCCAGGGTAGTTGACTTACACCTTCTAGAGCACGTTGGGTGGCACGGGATACATGCGAACGTGCATTGTCCTGTTGGAACAGCAAGTTCCCTTGCCGGTCTAGGAATGGTAGAAAGATGGGTTCGATGACGGTTTGGATGTACCGTGCACTATTCAGTGTCCCCTCGACGATCACCAGTGGTGTACGGCCAGTGTAGGAGATCGCTTCCCACACCATGATGCCGGGTGTTGGCCCTGTGTGCCTCGGTCGTATGCAGTCCTGATTGTGGCGCTCACCTGCACGGCGCCAAACACGCATACGACCATCATTGGCACCAAGGCAGAAGCGACTCTCATCGCTGAAGACGACACGTCTCCATTCGTCCCTCCATTCACGCCTGTCGCGACACCACTGGAGGCGGGCTGCACGATGTTGGGGCGTGAGCGGAAGACGGCCTAACGGTGTGCGGGACCGTAGCCCAGTTTCATGTAGACGGTTGCGAATGGTCCTCGCCGATACCCCAGGAGCAACAGTGTCCCTAATTTGCTGGGAAGTGGCGGTGCGGTCCCCTACGGCACTGCGTAGGATCCTACAGTCTTGGCGTGCAGCCGTGCGTCGCTGCGGTCCGGTCCCAGGTCCATGGGCACGTGCACCTTCCGCCGACCACTGGCGACAACATCGATGTACTGTGGAGACCTCACGCCCAACGTGTTGAGCAATTCGGCGGTACGTCCACCCGGCCTCCCACATGCCCACTATACGCCCTCGCTCAAAGTCCGTCAACTGCACATACGGTTCACGTCCACGCTGTCGCGGCATGCTACCAGTGTTAAAGACTGCGATGGAGCTACGTATGCCACGGCAAACTGGCTGACACTGACGGCGGCGGTGCACAAATGCTGCGCAGCTAGCGCCATTCGACGGCCTACACCGCGGTTCCTGGTGTGTCCGCTGTGCCGTCCGTGTGATCATTGCTTGTACAGCCCTCTCGCAGTGTCCGGAGCAAGTATGGTGGGTCTGACACACCGTTATCAATGTGTTCTTTTTTCCATTTCCAGTAGTGTATATCCAGTTACATACTGTATTTTTGGTTTTTCAGACCATGTCTTAGGTAACATTCTTAAATGACTTTATAAAAATTATTGGATGGACGGATTTTTTTTTTTGTGGGACAAACACTTGGAACTGCCGGTGTTTTATAAGCCTTTCCTTTAACAGAACAACCGATAAAGTTGCTTCGGTTGTTGGTGTCTCTCTCGGTCGTCGCGGTAATGTTGGTTACCGTAACGACCTTGGTTTGGTGAAAACACGGGTACATCGGGATAAAGATAACTGTGCGTCTGTCATTAAATTCCTCTTCTGGATGTTGTTCTCTCTCGTTCTGTGTATGGTGTTTACTCTTTAGTTGCTCGTCTACATGTTTTTTCCAGTCAGGTAAGTCCTGTGTCAGAGTCTTTTGTAACTGAGCGAGGTCAGTTTGTAGTTTAGTTACAGACGTGTTCTGGGTAGTGTACACCTGTTCTATAGTATGAGATATTGCTTTTTTCAGTTCTGTCTCTAAAGTATGGTTGATATGTTTGTCTTTTTCCTCTAAAACTTCGTCCAACTGCTGTTTTTGTTCTTTCGTCATGTCATCAACTTGGTCTACAGCCTCCTGGGTTTTGACACTAAGCTCGGTCTGCTGTAAACTCATAGCTTCAAAATTTTCGGTTAAGGTACGGATCTGTTCTGACATATCCTTAACTGTGGACTTTAAGTTGTCAATGTGTTGGCTCATGTAATTTAAATCTTCGCGTACTACCTGTGTCACTTGATCCGCTACCTCTCTTTTTAACTGGGTCACTTGAGTCGTCAGGTTGTTTTGCATGTCGGTCAGGTTCTTCACGTCATTTTCTATTTTGTCCATTTGTGTTGCAATATTTTCTACACGCGTATTTACAGTACCTATTTGTTCTGTAATATTATCTATCTGCTTGGTGACATTTTCTGTGTGAGCGTGCATTTCCGCTGTACCGTGAGCGTGCATTTGTGGTGCAACATTTTCTACACGTGTGTTTACAGTACCTATCTGAGCTGTGACGTGAGCTGCAAACTGTGACATTAAATTCGTCTGCATCTCTCTAAACATGCGCATGAGGTCTGGTTCTACTGGGTCTTGTTTATTGTCAGTATTCGTGTCTGTTTCTATAGTCGACATATTGTCGCCCGGCGCTTGCGACTGAGCACTGCCGGTCGCTGCGACTGTGTATCCAGTACTTTCTGTCTCAAGGTTATGTAGAGGTTGGACTATCGGGTTCCTAATCTGACGAACTATCCATGGTTTTGGTTTGAGATCTAAGTTTCACCATGCCGATTCACAACACAGAACAGCGTGCAGTCGAACTTCACTATTACTACAGCTCGTACTACACGTAAATAAAGCACAGATGGCTTTGTGCTCGTCCGTGAAATACACGTAGTAAAATATGTCTGGCAAAACAGAAGACTGATAAATGACTCTTTTCTTTTTCGCGCTCAATTAATAAATTTTGTCCGCCATCTTGTGATGCATTTACATATAATAGCAAATGAACTATTGCAATTTTTACGTAAAAAATGGGAAAGAATTTGGAAAAAGGAACTGATGCGTTCTACGCAGTGGGTGTCGAAAAAATGAAAAAACAATCCCACATTTACTTTCAACTAAAGCGTAGTAGTGCTGCTGCTCTTACCTTACGTGTTTTTTCGGACGGTTTTGCAGTCAAAAGAATTGACATTAAATGGTCCAGCACTTTTCTCTCAAAAATTGGTAATTTCTATGGGATTTTTCTTTTTTGGTACGCAGCTCGCGTAACATGCAACAGAAACAACGAGTTGTAGTAGCAATAATGGATGGCAAAAATGGCTTAAATATTTCAACTAAAATTTCTACTGATTTTTACTGAAATAATCGTCATGGCACTCGGTCGCCATTGTAACTTACCCTCTCTGTTATGTTATTTTTTTGTTATTGTAGTTGTAGAGATATGAAATTATTGTAGCGGTTTGCTTAGTAAGCCGTATTTCGGAATTTTCTGACATTAAATGGAGCCTGAAACTTGCGTAATAAATACTTCGCGTGAAGTGCGATTTGCGGCATAAACAAAAATTACGTGCGGAGATGCAATCCACTGAATATTAACAGAAAAGCTGTAGAACAATGCACACGACTGACAAGACACATTTAGAGGGTACGTACATTCGCGTGCGAGTGGTTACGATCTGATGAGAAAGATCTATCTTAATTTTTTTTTCGTAAAATAATTACGTCGTAACACACTCGGAGATTGCGAACGTACAATCAGGATAGAGGCACCTATGTTCTATCATTCTCCGTGGCATGGGTAAAAGGATTGCAATTATTTAAATTTAAGAATATTTCTTTTTCCATAGGACTCCTATTTTAATACGAAAATGAAGACTGCAGGTTCTGAATGTCTCGGCAAAAACACATCAGAATAATCTTAGCGGCCACCAAAGGGAAGTAGTGAGCACAATCACGTACCTCTATTGTTGAGCAGCACCGCCGTGAAGATCGTCGCCTCCATCTAAAATTCGCCTTCTCGAATTAACAGAATAATTTGTACTCCATTGGTATGGGATTTTAGCTTGATCTTGACAGGACGTATAAAACACATTTTTCATCATTTAACACACACATAGACATGAAATTATACAGTACGTCTTTACGCCAGCACATCAGAACAAAAAGTAGTTAATACTAGAAGTAACAAAAGAATCTCGTAATTAGTCCTTTGTGTATCAAGGATAAAACAGTTTTTCAGATTATTCCTCTTGTATGACACTCGAACAAATTTTCTTCTTGTATCTTTGAGATTAATTACAACATTTTTTAGTTCATTTTCAAGCACTACTTCAGACTGTAGACGAGTTCATGCCCCGTAGCGTTGCAGCACTTTGACGTGCTTGTGGGGTCCCTACGCGATGTTAGGCAGGTGTATCAGTTTCTTTGGCTCTTCCTTGTATGTGACATACTGACGTTTATAGTTCTCTGGTGGTGTAAAAAAGTTAAGCTCTGAACTCAATGTAATGAAACGATACGGCCATTTGTGTCATACATTTTGATACTCGCAAACTGACTCATTAAACCGTGTAGGGTACTTCCCCTTGACGTAGAACCATGCAGTTTGGGAAGAAATACTTTTACTCTATAAGTAAAAAAAAATAATTAGAAAATTGTGAATTTGTAATTACACCACACAAAAAATATTTCTTTTTCATTTGTTATCCGACTTCAAATCCGAAGTTAAAACGTTCTCGAAAGTCTTGGAATCCCTAGGACCCATATCTCGCCTGTATCATTGTCTATAACAGCCAAAAATTGTCTAGATCCTCGATTCCTGGAATGGATGAACTGTTTACATACGTAATGAGGATTGTACGGAACTCTCAGTACGGGAGTCCTATTCGCACCTGGCTATTTTTCTTGGATGACAATGCGCGACAGCATCCACCAGTTGTTAACCGCGCTGTTGAAGGAATGAAACCCCCTACCACAAAAGCTCCTTACTAACCACAGGAGGACGTTGCAGAGCACGCAGTGCCGTCCGTGGTGTTCACACACCGTACTAAGTACCATGTCCAGCCTTTTGTAATGTCGAGGGGACCACCATAAATCGTGCTGACTTCAGTGTAATTCTTGTCTTAGAATAAAAACATCATTTCTATTCGTCTAGTAGCGTATTTCTTTCAGTTAACTTCCGTAGTATACTGTAGCAGTTCTTTCTAAGTATTCCTCATCGAGTTACGTTGCTTGCCAGTGACACGTCATGCGGAACTTAATTTCGTTCTTAGGTTTTGCACGCCAGTGTATTATCGCAGAAGTAATTTAGAAGCAGCTCCACTACTCCCGTTTCTTATATTATTCTGGAGATGCTTCCCTTGGATGTGAGGGAAATGTTGGAAGCGGTGATCTATTCCCAAATATTATCAGTTCAGAAGCCCTTTGCTTCACTCACATCTAATTAGGATCTGGCTGAACAGAATCGAGTCTCCGAGTAGAGTGGACCAAATCCCAGGTAGCGCTCTCTACATCCCGGGATATATGTGTAGGGTGTATCTGTAATGAATGAAGAAAATGAGAGGGCTGGTAGAGTGAGTCACAACAAGCATATTTCACATGTCCTATCTCTCTTAGCGTACAACGCTAGGCGTCGTTGAACAGTGTCACGCGCTGCCGAGAGGGTAGGCACGTAACATATCATCCGAGTTGGCGTGGTAGCAGACCCACAAGGCAACGATTTCAATGTACACTCCTGGAAATGGAAAAAAGTACACATTGACACCGGTGTGTCAGACCCACCATACTTGCTCCGGACACTGCGAGAGGGCTGTACAAGCAATGATCACACGGACGGCACAGCGGACACACCAGGAACCGCGGTGTAGGCCGTCGAATGGCGCTAGCTGCGCAGCATTTGTGCACCGCCGCCGTCAGTGTCAGCCAGTTTGCCGTGGCATACGTAGCTCCATCGCAGTCTTTAACACTGGTAGCATGCCGCGACAGCGTGGACGTGAACCGTATGTGCAGTTGACGGACTTTGAGCGAGGGCGTATAGTGGGCATGCGGGAGGCCGGGTGGACGTACCACCGAATTGCTCAACACGTGGGGCGTGAGGTCTCCACAGTACATCGATGTTGTCGCCAGTGGTCGGCGGAAGGTGCACGTGCCCGTCGACCTGGGACCGGACCGCAGCGACGCACGGATGCACGCCAAGACTGTAGGATCCTACGCAGTGCCGTAGGGGACCGCACCGGCACTTCCCAGCAAATTAGGGACACTGTTGCTCCTGGGGTATCGGCGAGGACCATTCGCAACCGTCTCCATGAAGCTGGGCTACGGTCCCGCACACCGTTAGGCCGTCTTCCGCTCACGCCCCAACATCGTGCAGCCCGCCTCCAGTGGTGTCGCGACAGGCGTGAATGGAGGGACGAATGGAGACGTGTCGTCTTCAGCGATGAGAGTCGCTTCTGCCTTGGTGCCAATGATGGTCGTATGCGTGTTTGGCGCCGTGCAGGTGAGCGCCACAATCAGGACTGCATACGACCGAGGCACACAGGGCCAACACCCGGCATCATGGTGTGGGGAGCGATCTCCTACACTGGCCGTACACCACTGGTGATCGTCGAGGGGACACTGAATAGTGCACGGTACATCCAAACCGTCATCGAACCCATCGTTCTACCATTCCTAGACCAGCAAGGGAACTTGCTGTTCCAACAGAACAATGCACGTCCGCATGTATCCCGTGCCACCCAACGTGCTCTACAAGGTGTAAGTCAACTACCCTTGCCAGAAAGATCTCCGGATCTGTCCCCCATTGAGCATGTTTGGGACTGGATGAAGCGTCGTTTCACGCGGTCTGCACGTCCAGCACGAACGCTGGTCCAACTGAGGCGCCAGGTGGAAATGGCATGGCAAGCCGTTCCACAGGACTACATCCAGCATCTCTACGATCGTCTCCATGGGAGAATAGCAGCCTGCATTGCTGCGAAAGGTGGATATACACTGTACTAGTGCCGACATTGTGCATGCTCTGTTGCCTGTGTCTATGTGCATGTGGTTCTGTCAGTGTGATCATGTGATGTATCTGACCCCAGGAATGTGTCAATAAAGTTTCCCCTTCCTGGGACAATGAATTCACGGTGTTCTTATTTCAATTTTCAGGAGTGTATTTCTGACGTCAAGGTAAAAGAGACGTCTGGTCGAAGTTTTATGACACTTATTTGCGAACACTGTAGTCGACCTAGTAGCAAACATTCCAGGCGGGACAACGCAACAAGGTTTTTCCGCCTCTTACTGAGACGTGAACGCGTTGCTTCTGGCTGTGCAAATGCCTGTTCGATAGGTGCTGTGTAGAGGGCAGCACCTGTGCACACTGCAGAGTCTGGTACGCCCTGCGTCAGTTCGTCATCTAATGGGAATACTCTGTTACTGTGTGGTGAGGACAGGAAACGAAGCTCTATTCTTTGGAGGAAAAGGCAGACATGTACTGTACTTACCGGGCGGCGGATAGAAATGCCCACACTGCCCAAAGTTTGTACGTTTGGTGGTTTCCGAATCTTCGAGTACCAGATCCACGCACATCCACAGGCCCCTGCGACGGACAGGTTTACTTGAGGTGCGTTTTCCACTTGCACGTTCTCGTAATGGCACATGGGTTAAGGTCTACATCGAAACCCAGTGTGTTCATTTTGTGCTACTTGTGCGAAGGCCTGAAGGACGCGGTTGTCAACACACAGTGCGTACACAAGGGCTTGAAGAGGAGACGTTAGCACTGTTAGAAAAGACACCCTCAACAAATCGCGGCGTGTTGCACGGGAAAAGCGTGTAAGCCATTCCACAATTTGGTGTGTGTGGCGTGACGATGATTTGCACCCCTACCGCCTTCAGAAGGTACACGCCCTTAACCCAGACGATTTTCCACGCCGAATTGAATTCAGCCAGTGGTTTTTGCATGGGTGTGCCATTCAACCGGACTTTCCGAACGGTGTACTTTTAAGGGATGAGGCATCCTTTACAAGATGGGGGATATTCAACAGACACAATCAATAATCACCCTGGCTATGTTCTTGGTCACAAAGATTGCTTCGCTGTCAACATTTGGGCCGGCTTGGTTGGCGATAATCTGGTCGGTCCATACACGTTCTTCCAGTGACTGAACCAAACAGATACTTAATCTTTTTAGGAGAAACTATGCCAGACATCACTTAAAGCTTCTGGGTTAATAGGCCGTGGTCGATGTATAAAACTTGCTCGTAACGTTTCTGCTCCGACTGCGGGAGACATCTGCAAAGGTGAAGTGGCGAACTGAAAATGTCTCACGCAGTCAGAGAGGGAATGTTAGGAGAAAGTTTAATACATCGACCACGGCCTATTAGCCCAGAAGTTGTACGTGATGTCAGTACCGGCAGTGAAATCTTACATGCCCGCATCTCGTGGTCGTGCGGTAGCGTTCTCGCTTCCCACGCCCGGGTTCCCGGGTTCGATTCCCGGCGGGGTCAGGGATTTTCTCTGCCTCGTGATGGCTGGGTGTTGTGTGCTGTCCTTAGGTTAGTTAGGTTTAAGTAGTTCTAAGTTCCAGGGGACTGATGACCACAGCAGTTGAGTCCCATAGTGCTCAGAGCCATTTGAACCATTTGAAATCTTACACTGCATGATCTGCCACACTTCTTGGAACATGTTCCACTCAGCGTGCGACTGCGAATGTGGTACAAGAGCGATGGTACATCTGTGCACTTCACACATGCAGTGCGAATGGATGAAACGTTTGGTAAGAAATGCATAGGCGCGGTGGGCCGTTGGAGTGGCCTGCACGTTCCCCGACTTGACGCCCATTGATTTTTTCTTTTGGGGCCACCTAAAACACCCATTGAGACTGATGAAGAGCAAATGGATCGCATTATGGCAGCCTCCGATGCAATTTCCATTTTCCCAGGAGTGTTTGAAAGAGTGCGGCAGTCACCCCAGCGTCATTGCACGCAGTGCATTCAAGCAGTAGGAAGTAATTTCGTGCACCTTTTGTAACTGTTCTCAAATAAAGGTTATAAACTCCACCGCAATTTCACATTTACCTTGATGCCACAAATACATTGAAAACGTTGCCCTGCAGACGTGCTATGCTACCATGACGGCTCGGATGGCACGTTGTGTGCCTACCCGCTTGGCGGCGAGCGACGCTGTTCAACAAAGCTTAGCGCCGTATGGTAAGGGAGTGGACATGGTTGTTATGTGAAATAAGACCCACTCTGCCAGCCCTATCATATTCTACATCCATTTCAGATACACCCCGTATATACATGCCCAAATACACACACACACACACACACACACACACACACACACACACACACACACACACATGCACGAGCGCTCACGCTCACGAGCCAAAACACTACGACCACCTGCTTAATAGCTCGCTTGTCCGTCTTTGGAACGAAATACATTACCGACCCTGCGTGTCAGGGATCCCAGAGACTTTTGGTAGGTTTGTGGAGATAGTGGCGTTAGATGTCTACGCACAGGTCATGTGATTAGCGTAAATAACGAGCCGCTGATTTGCGTACTCCGTGATGGCGCTCGATGGCTACCCAGTTGGGTTCCATAGGATTTACATAAGCGGATTTGGTCGCCGAGACATCAACGTGAGTTCATTATAATGTTCCTCAAACCACTGTAACACGGTTCTAGCTCGTTCACCTCTTCAGCTCTACGATGGCGTTTTTTAGTCATAGACCTAATTTAGCAAAAATGTGATTCACCCGAAGAGCCAACACGTTTCCACAGATGGACGGTCGAATCCCCATGGTCCAGTGTCCAATGCAGCTGTAACTGAGGATGCCGTTGGGTAAAAATGTGAACACTTCAGGGGTAGCCTGCTGCGGAGCTCCGTGTTCAACAATGTACACTCTTCGGCGTTCTCCGAAACGTACGGGCACCAGCATTGTGCTCTTTCGGCAGAGATGCCACACATCACCATCCATCCCACTTTACAGATCAGACAAGTCCCCGAACCCTATGTTCTTTGAAGAGTCGTGGACGTCCAACCATTTAGCGCCTAGTGGTGGTTCCACTGTCCATCTATCTCTTTCCATAGATGCACACGACAGTAGCACGTGAACATTCGACCAGCTTCGCATTTTCGAGATACTTGATCACAGGCGATGCGTAATGATAATCTGCCCTTTGTCAAAGTCACTCCCCATTTGCAGCCCATATCTTCGCTAGGGTGATCCTCGTCTCCGTCTGATCCGCTTACATACTTTTGTTACCGAGTCACGTGCCCGCAACGCCATCAGGCGGCATCCAACTCCGCGGTAGGCAGTGGTCATAATGTTTCAGCTAATCAGTGTGTACTCTGAACGTCATGAGGTCGACGGTGAAGTAAACTGTGTGACAGAAAAAAGAAATGCTGCGTCTTGCTCTTCTTCCTGCATCACTTTTTCGTTGGTTTTCTCAGTCTGAAGTACTATCATAAGATGGTCTGATTTTTTTCCCTTTATTTTAGTTTACTAGTAATGTTTGCTTGAAAGGTACAATCTTTCAGATGAATATTATCATTACTCCTTGTCCTAGCTTTAATTTTTGAATGTTTTAATTTTTAAATGTTTTTGCGCCTGCTTTTAATGGTGAGATTGAGTTGAACGTTGCTAAAATGGTGATGCCATTGATTGGCTGCCATTGTTGCAGCCTTGAATGCACACCAAATGGTCAATGAAATAAACTCTATTTGTTGTACAATCATGTTACAAAGTCCGATACCTTTTGGAGAACCATTAAAATGCAAAACAAATACTGGGATCGAACTACTGATATTTCTTCTCACGGTCAAACGCATCATCTCGCTAGCAAAGAGCTAACAATCACTGATTACGCATATTTCCGTCTCAACTCCTGCCATTAAGGTAATTCAGCTTTCTCTTTTTGCTAGGAACCAAATACAATCAATATTTAATATTCAGAAAATAATTAATAAGATAAGGAAATAATTTACGAGGAATTGAAAAAAAATGGGGGAACTGTTATTCAGAAACTACAACACGTCACTGTTTAAGGTACAGAGAACTGTATTATATCAACCCGCGAGGTTAGCCGAGAGCGCTAATGCGCTGCTTCCTGGATTCGGGTAGGCGCGCCGGCCCCAGATCAAATCCGCCCGGTGGCTTAACGACGGAGGCCTGGATGTGGTTTTTAGGCGGTTTTCCACATCCCACTAGGTGAAAACCGGGCTGGTCCCCACGTCCCGCCTTAGTTAGATGGCTCGCAGACACCTGGACACATTCGCCCTATTCCATGGATTACACTAGACACAGACAGTTGGGGTACACTAATTCCATCCCAGGGGGTAGGGGGTGGCGGCAGGATGGGCATCCGGCCACCCTTTCAATTAACCTTGCCAAATCTGATTAACCATGCCGACCCTGCGTCATTGCGGGAAAAAGGGACAAGCGAAAGAAAGAAAGAACTGTATTATATCACTTATCTTTTATGTGTGGCAACTTTTAACATTTGGATCCCTGTCTATTATAAACAAAATTTTTAGCTCCAAAGAATAATTAATGGTTTTTGGGCCACAAGATGGCTGTTCTCGTGACATATACCACACAATGGCGAAGTCATACCACATTGTCCTACGCAGGACACTTAATTTTGATTCAGATAATTATGAATGCTAAGCACTATTGTCGAGTAGATGGGCTTTCAGATCATAATTGGCTCAAATTGTTTAAACATTTTCTACCTACATAGTGTTATTGTGAAAGTAGGAAAGATTACTAAAATGGCAAGAGAAGAAAAACATGCCATTGAGGTTAACAGTGACAAAGCGAATTCAGTAACACAGAAATTGAAAATTCACACATTCCAGAAAACGTTCTAGAATCACACTCTGAAAGTGGGACAAATGCTTTAACTGATCTTCATTCATGTGGAGGTGATTTTCACTTAGGCAGTTCTTCACGTAATGCAATTGTTCAACCTGATGATGTTTGATGTGAGCTAAATGTTCCAATGGACGATACTTAATGTGAATCGAATGTGCGAATAAGTAATCAGCCAGTTGATCCAATTACACCCTCATTATGAAGTCTAACCAATGGAAGAAAGTATAAAAGGCCTTAAAACTGAACAAGAAACGAACTTTAACAACATATCGGCGCAATTAAAAAAAAACAATACAATTATTTAAAAAACTGACTACTAATTTTAACAAATTATCACTGCAGTGTTATGCCAAAAGTTTCACTACTAAAAACGGCTTATCATGGCCTTTGAAGCCACACGTTCTTTGTCTAATGAGCAAAAACAATTAAAAGAGTTGAACAGTTAGAAAACAGAGTCGATACTTTCGCGGAAAGGCAAGGGACTAAAGTACAGAAACAGTTTGATGATCATTGGAAGCACACTGTAAATAACTTTTCACAATAGCTTTCCTGCCAGGACATAGAATTTAATAGCAAACTAGATTCAGAATTAGGGCATGTGGTAAATACGTTGGTCACAGTGACCAAGTCTGAAAGGGAAAATTCAAGTGAATCAGTAAAGTCAAAATTAGCACAGATAAAATACATCTCAAGCAAAGATTTGCCAGAATGGCGTGACCAAGTTACAATGCAGATCACAACCGTGCAACAGGCACTGTCTGGGATTAGGGGAATAATTCAGGGCACCCCTCCATCTGCCACCAAAACGTATGATAGTTATTGGGTACCACGCTACACAGGGTAACTAAATGAATTCCGGTGATTTTTCGCCAAACTAGGTACCGCGCTATGTAGGGGTTACATCTTCACTATCTTGTGTCCAACTTGAAGAAAGTTTACTTAAGCACAGGCAGCCCCAAGTCTTTTTGACGAATAAACGTACCCCAAATCCAGTTGTGTTCATACAGGCTTTCAAAGGTGTGCTGCCTCATCGTGGACTGAACAGCGAAAGATACCGTTCTGGTACCGTCAGTCCTACAATAAGTGATGGACACTGTCAACTGGTGCAAGTCCTTTTAAGTTTTGGGAAAATAGTGAAAAACTGCGAAAACAAAGTGTTTCAAACTTCACGAAAACTAGGCGGAAAACTAAAACTAAAAAACCAAGAAAATAGCCCCTCATGTTTTCTGTTTTACCTCTGCTGTTTAATTTTTGACGAAGATGGGATGAAATAAGTCACTGAAAATCTACCATTGTAGATAGACGGCCAAGAAGAACAGACACGTTCTGAGGTACTCAAATGGTGTTGCCCTTTTGGCCTGAAGAGAAACTAGCGATTGAAACGAACTGACTTCTAGCCACAAACTTACAGCTATATTTCAACAAAGAGTAATCGACAGTATTAGTTTCTTCGATGTTATGCGTTTTCTTTAACCATCAACCTTCCCATTTACAATACCTGCATTATAATAATAATGTTTACGTTCTTGGCTCCTTTGTTATATATCAAGATCTCATCCTTCCTCCTCTTCCCCCCACTCCCTCTCCATCCACTCCCTACTTTTCTTCGTCCTTTTCAAATCTTAGATTCGGGATCCTCCTCCTCAACTTTTCCATCTCAAACTGTTTCCAAAATACCACCTCTCATGTACTCGTCACTTTCTGTAACTCAGCCCACGAAAGCGAAATGCTCGTTTTTTTTGGTTATATGTGTATACACTATCGTCAGTTTTCTGCATTTTAAAAGACAACACTACTTTAGCTTAAAGTCTTCAATTTATATCCGCCTGTGTCATTAATTTTTAAAAACACGTGCATGTTCTGATGTGTTGGTAAATGTGCCAACACCTTATAGATAGAGGAAGCCTAAAATGCACGCTATCTAACGCAGACGGGCGTGAATTCTGGAACAGGATAATTAGTGAATGCTAATAAGAAAAGTATGCAGCTCCTCGAATACTTATCTTTATTCCATCCTTGTGGTACATCGCTCTTGATAATACAAATAAGACTGTCTTCAGATACGGTTAATGGCGCCTTGCTAGGTCGTAGCCATGGACTTAGCTGAAGGCTATTCTAACTGTCTCTCGGCAAATGAGAGAAAGCCTTCGTCAGTGTAGTCGCTACCAAAGTCGTCGTACAACTGGGGCGAGTTCTATTCCGTATCTCGAGACCTGCCTTGTGGTGGCGCTCGGTCTGCGATCCTGACAGTGGCGACACGCGGGTCCGACATGTACTAAATGGACCGCGGCCGATTTAAGCTACCACCTAGCAAGTGTGGTGTCTGGCGGTGACACCACATGTTCTATATTGTTTGTTGTTGTGGTCTTCAGTCCTGAGACAGGTTTGATGCAGCTCTCCATGCTACTCTATCCTGTGCAAGCTTCTTCATCTCCCAGTACCTACTGCAACCTACATCCTACTGAATCTGCTTACCGTATCCATCTCTTGGTCTCCCTCTACGATTTTTACCCTCCACGCTGCCCTCCAATGCTAAATTTGTGATCCCTTGATGCCTCAGAACATGTCCTACCAACCGATCCCTTCTTCTAGTCAAGTTGTGCCACAAACTTCTCTTCTCCCCAATCCTATTCAATACCTCCTCATTAGTTACGTGATCTACCCACCTAATCTTCAACATTCTTCTGTAGCACCACATTTCGAAAGCTTCTATTCTCTTCTTGTCCAAACTATTTATCGTCCATGTTTCACTTCCATACATGGCTACACGCCATACAAATACTTTCAGAAACGACTTCCTGACACTTAAATCTATATTCGATGTTAACAAATTTCTCTTCTTCAGAAACGCTTTCCTTGCCATTTTGCTCCCCAAATAGCAAAACTCCTTTACTACTTTAAGTGTCTCATTTACTAATCTAATTCCCTCAGCATCACCCGACTTAATTCGACTACATTCCATTATCCTCGTTTTGCTTTTGTTGATGTTCATCTTATATACTCGGTTCAAGACACTGCCCATTTCGTTCAACTGCTCTTCCAAGTCCTTTGCCGTCTCTGACAGAATTACAATGTCATCGGCGAACCTCAAAGTTTTTATTTCTTCTCCTTGGATTTTAATACCTACTCCAAATTTTTCTTTTGTTTCCTTTACTGCTTGCTCAATATACAGATTGAATAACATCGAGGAGAGGCTACAACCCTGTCTCACTCCCTTCCCAACCACTGCTTCCCTTTCATGCCCCTCCACTCTTATAACTGCCATCTGGTTTCTGTACAAATTGTAAATAGCGTTTCGCTCCCTGTATTTTACCCCTGCCACCTTTAAAATTTGAAAGAGAGTTTTCCAGTCAACATTGTCAAAAGCTTTCTCTAAGTCTAGAAATGCTAGAAACGTAGGTTTGCCTTTCCTTAATCTATTTTCTAAGATAAGTCGTAGGGTCAGTATTGCCTGACGTGTTCCAACATTTCTACGGAATCCAAACTGATCTTCCCCTAGGTCGGCTTCTACAAGATTTTCCATTCGTCTGTAAAGAATTCGCGTTAGTATTTTGCAGCTGTGACTTATTAAACTGATAGTTCTGTAATTTTCACATTTGTCAACACCTGCTTTCTTTGGGATTGGAATTATTATATTCTTCTTGAATTCTGACGGTATTTCACGTGTCTCATACATCTTGCTCACCAGATGGTAGAGTTTTGTCAGGACTGGCTCTCCCAAGGCCGTCAGTAGTTCTAATGGAATGTTGTCTACTCCTGGGGCCTTGCTTCGACTCAGGTCTTTCAGTGCTCTGTCAAACTCTTCACGCAGTATCGTATCTCCCATTTCATCTTCATCTACATCCTCTTCCATTTCCATAATATTGTCCTCAAGTACATCGCCCTTGTATAGACCCTCTATATACTCCTTCCACCTTTCTGCTTTCCCTTCTTTGCTTAGAACTGGGTTTCCATCTGAGCTCTTGATACAAGTGGCTCTCCTTTCTCCAAAGGTCTCTTTAATTTTCCTGTAGGCAGTATCTATCTTACCCCTAGTGAGATAAGCGCCTACATCCTTACATTTGTCCTCTAGCCATCCCTGCTTAGCCATTTTACACTTCCTGTCGATCTCATTTTTTAGACGTTTGTATTCCTTTTTGCCTCCCTCATTTACTGCATTTTTATATTTTCTCCTTTCATCAATTAAATTCAATATTTCTTCTGTTACCCAAGGATTTCTACTAGCCCTCGTCTTTTTACCTACTTGATCCTCCGCTGCCTTCACTACTTGATCCCTCAGAGCTACCCATTCTTCTTCTACTGTATTTCTTTGCCCCATTCCTGTCATTTGTTCCTTTATGCTCTCCCTGAAATTCTGTACAACCTCTGGTTTAGTAAGCTTATCCAGGTCCCATCTCCTTAAATTCCCACCTTTTTGCAGTTTCTTCAGTTTTAATCTACAGTTCATAACCAATAGATTGTGGTCAGAGTCCACATCTGCCCCTGGAAATGTCTTACAATTAAAAACCTGGTTCCTAAATCTCTGTCTTACCATTATATAATCTATCTGATACCTTTTAGTATCTCCAGGATTCTTCCATGTATACAACCTTCTTTTATGATTCTTGAACCAAGTGTTAGCTATGATTAAGTTATGCTCTGTGCAAAATTCTACCAGACGGCTTCCTCTTTTATTTCTTACCCCCAACCCATATTCACCTACTATGTTTCCTTCTCTCCCTTTTCCTACTCTCGAATTCCAGTCACCCATGACTATTAAATTTTCGTCTCCCTTCTCTATCTGAATAATTTCTTTCATCTCATCATACATTTCTTCTATTTCTTCGTCATCTGCAGAGCTAGTTGGCATATAAACTTGTACTACTGTAGTAGGCATGGGCTTCGTGTCTATCTTGGCCACAATAATACGTTCACTATGCTGTTTGTAGTAGCTTATCCGCACTCCAATTTTTTTTATTCATGTTCTATATTCTATATTAGTTCAGTATTTTCAATTTTTTAAAAAATCTATCCATACATTCTTCCAGAAGGTGTTTAAATCTGTCTTTGCAGCTATTAAGAAAATCGTATTTATATCGCGACTAGCGTTTTGTTTTATTGATTTGAAACATCGTCAGTGGTCTCGAAAGAAAAAAGTTACTATTTTACTTTGCTTTCTAGATCTAAAACAGTTCGTTACAAAAGATACTGACATGTGAGTTTTGGTTACATCATGTTTTCCTGATTTCCGCTTACATGTGGAAGTGTAGTCTGCTTGCACATATCCCAGGTACCCCTGTGTTGGGCTCTGATGTTCTTGTCTTGCTTTCAAATTGTTTTCGAGCAAAGTACATTTTTTGACCTGAAGTACAACGTAATACAGCTCCACTAATGTGTGTGTACGTTCACTAACTAATTTTGTGTCTGCGGTTTGGCATATGTGTATTATGTAGTTTTATTCGTGTTTATGTGTATTTATTTAATATGTAAGAGGGATGAAGGAGTGAAGGAGTAGTGTGGGAGTTGAAGACCTAACTCATGAGCACGTAGAGGGAGGGTACATACACAAGCAAAAGTAAAAAGGTAGTGAATGCAAAGTAAGGGAAGAGAGAGTGGGGAAGTTTTCGTATGCGTTCAGTGGTTTTGTATTGTATCTGATTTCCAATATTTATCTGATCATTAATCAGGTTTTTACTGTGAATTAGTGTTTTGTGTTTATAATTTTTTTCTTGGAAGTGAGAAGATTCTATTTTTCTGATGCTCAAATCTTTTCCTATCGCACTTAGCTTGTAATATTCACTTTTAAGCTGGTCTGCAAATGCTGAGTAACTTATTACTGTAATACCATGTCCCAATGTGTTCCTTATACCTTGTATCCAGGGTTCTGCCAGTCATCGTTATATACCTCTAGCTTGTAAATGTTCTCAGCTGGAGAGTGGCAATGTACCACCACCATGATAAGAGAAGCAGTGGGACCCTGGATAAGACTATTATTTCTCTCATACCATGCATATTATCTTCACATACGCTCTCAAAGAATATCTGTAAAGCCATTTTACTATCGACGATTCAGAAACTTCAAAGAGACTTGTTAAACACGTTGCAGCAACAACAAGTTGTTATAACTCTGGATAGACCTCTCTGAGCATTCCAAAATGAACTTTTTTATCTTTATTGTGATTTCATTCCCCTTCCCCATACGTTACATATAAGGCGATAAAAAATGGGGACATAAAACACAGTAAGGAGAAATAATGGACGTAAAAATGCACTGACATGGAGACGTTCATGTGCGGACAGTTAAAAAAGTCGACATAAAGTTAAAAAACACAGTTGGCGATTCTTAGGACACAAAAAAGACACTGAAGTCACAAGCACAGGTTAAAAGTCGGCCACAGTATTAAAAACACTCCAGAACAACACACTTTAAACCCACTTGGAGCACACACGATGAAGAATAAAACTGCCAGACGGGACCTGCGCATAGGGAGAGGCTGGAGAGGATAGAAAAGGAGGGGAGAGCAATGTGCAGCAGGGGAGGGGGCGGGAAGAAAAGAGTAGGGGCGTCCCCAAAATGAATTTTTTTTTCTTTTATTGTGATTTCATGCTTCAGCTGAGACGGGCTGGCAGCGGCCTACATACGCCGCTCTTCGGCCAAAAGACACAACATAAATACACGGAAGGCATAGAATACATAAAAAACATGATAAACACAAGATGAATGGCTCTGAGCACTATGGGACTTAACATCGGAGGTCATCACCAGTCCCCTACAACTTAGAACTACTTAAACCTAACTAACCTAAGGACATCACACACATCCATGCCCGAGGCAGGATTCGAACCTGCGACCGTAGCGGTCGAGCGGTTCCAGACTAAAGCCCCTAGAAACGCCCGGCCACCCCGGCTAGCAAACACAAGATGAACACTGTACAAGAAATCAGAAGTCGTTCGATGGAAGACACTGTACGAAGGGTGGCACCAGCTGAAAACAGATGAAGACGTTCAGGTGGAGACACGAACGTAGTAGAAAACACTGATGAAGACACTGTACAAAAACGCAGAAACACTGACGCACGGAAAACACAGGCGACGGCGGGACCTACCTCCCCCAAACTGAACCTCAATGAGTGTATGTATAGGCCCAATACCACAGATTTTGTAACAGCAATTATTGGGGAGTCTCAGATGCCTATACCTGGCCTGAAATTTGGTTAACCTGTACGGCTATCGACTTTGAAAGATATCACTGAAAGCTACTAACCCTTAAGAGGAAATGGAATGCAAATTACAGTCTCAAACAACTTGATCAGTTACAGGCACTTGACAGGTGGAGCACTCTAGTGGCAGTATCGAACAGTCTGTGAATCAGTTGCCTCGACTATCAGCTGTAGGGACGACCCGACAACAGATGTCACTAGGCATGGGTATCTACACAGTGATTCCTGCTGCTTAATAATTATTGGAGCACCGTTTTAACATGTTCCTTCTACTTCTCGCTACTCAGCTATGAATGAAAATGTATTACAAGGGAGTCTCCGGTTGTATAACACAGCCACCATACTGTCATTAATTGTGTTTTTTATCTCATGTGAACAGAAACCAGACTGTCGCTGTGGTTTTTTTTTTTAATTGTGCCTGTCTACTTATTGTATGCCTTCATCCGCATCGTCAACGCCGTGTTTTTATGTTTTAAATTCTACGACTTTCCTCCTTCCTACAATTGTTTACAATGTCATCGTTTTATCTCCGCTTTTTTCTTGTTTGTTTATATTCTCATTATGTTTTTTAATTTTCCTGTAGGCTGTAGAGCAGCATATTACGCTGCTTCCAACCCCACCCCCCTCCCCCCGCCCCGTGGGGGGAATCGAAAGGCAACAAAAGGAAAAAAATTGTATAACAGCACTGTGATAAGAACAGGGAACCAGTCAGTGATACATTATTTTACTATTGAAATATTTCTTTCATGGATTAAAGTCTTAGCAGCCATTTGGGGTTGAAATCTCCAGTCAGGTTGGCTGGTTTGTGGGGGTTGAAGGGACCAAACTACAGTCTCTACTTAGTCATGGAGTAACAGGCCTGGTATAGGTCATTTCCCATGTTTGCCCTGCTTCAACAAATTTGCAGTTAGAACTCTTCACTGTTGCTACCTTCGTTGTTCAAATGGTTCAAACGGCTCTGAGCACTATGGGACTAAACTTCTGAGGTCATCAATCCCCCAGAACTTAGAACTACTTAAACCTAACTAACCTAAGGACACCACACACATCCATGCCCGAGGCAAGGTTCGAACCTGCGACCGTAGCGGTCCCGCGGTTCCAAACTGAAGGGCCTATAACCGCTCGGCCACACCAGCCGGCACCCCTGCCGTCAAATCTAGTGCTGTCTTCAGTGGATTTTGTGCGTTTGCCACTATCGTTACCAGTGTCACATCTTCAAAATTTTGCAGGTACTCGCTGTCTGATTTTCATCATAATCAAAAATGAGACTTCCTGCAACTGACAACAGCCATTTGTAAGTAGCATACCAATGCCTATAATTTTTAACTTATCGAGATCAACACTATCTTCTGTGGCTGCTATTAAGACGACTACGTATGCCGTACCCCAATTACAAATTCTATCACTGCCACTTGTCCTGCAGCAGTCAACAACAACAACTGCATCACGTACAGCGGTCACTGCAACACGAACATAATACACTGCAGTCTTAGCTGCACCAGATGGTATACAGCTTGTCATGATACGGTAAATTCGAAGCTTTGACCCACAGCTAGTTTTTCATCCTCTTCATCCTCAGTTTATCATACAGGGTGGTCAGAAACAATCTGAAAATCTTGTAAGCGTGTTGCAAGGAAGGTTGTGCTGAGAAATAATTGTTACGAAAAAAACTTGAAGCAGCGAATTTACCCAGAAAGAAGTGCGATAGGACATCGACAGAGGTAAGCTTGACGCACACTTCCCGCAGCAGTGAACGTAATAGTATGTATATCGTTGTCTTGCCTGGTTTGAGGAATCGAAATTAAAAACATGTCTGGGGACGCCGTCCGTGGAAAACTGCTTGAATTTGCGCGCGCAACAACCCGATTGGCTAACTTCACTGCTAATTAAGTCGTAAATGAGGCAGCATATCGAATCCTTTTCTTAACAATTGAAGACCTCGGTAGACGGGGTTAGCTCATATTTTACAAATTTTTCAGGAGGCACAAAAAACGAATTTCTAATTTAAAAACGTGGGCGTGGTATATCACACTTTCATTTATACAGGTTGATTATCGGTTTAAAGGTTATTGTGTAGGCAAAAGACAACAAAATGAATAGATTGATTTTAAGTAATCAGCAAATTAAAAAATATGTGCTTGTCCCTTTTTTGCACAGAAGTATGATAAAAATAACTATATAGCCTGTTTCAGTCTTCTTTAACGTCCGCCCTGGTAGCTGAGTGGTCAGCGCGACGGAATGTCTCGCCAAGGGGCCTGGGTTCGATTCCCGGCTGGGTCGGAGATTTTCTCCCCTCAGGGACTGGGTGTTGTGTTGTCCTAATCATCATCATCTCATCCTGATCGACACGTAAATCGCCGAAGTGGCGTCAACTCAAAGGACTTGCACCAGGTGAACGTTCTACCAGACGGAAGGCCCTAGCCACACGACATTTCATTTCAATCTACTTTAATAGAACTGCCAGTCAGTAAGTGGTCCATACACACTCTATTGGAAGCACATATTTATAACTACTACTACAGTATACAGGTATCTCTAGAAAATTATGTTAACACTGTTTCATGCTTGGAATATTGTCATTCATACGTAAATACAAGTGATGTATAAAAAGCAGTATTAAAACATATTCTCTCGAATTTTCAAGTTGAATTAGTAATTCTCAAGGAACAGGAATATTTACTATTGGATCACAGGCCTGATCATGATATCAGAAATTCACAGTACCACATGCCACCCTCACAGACATGCTGCGATACAAGTTTCATTGAATCCTTGAGTTTGCCATCCTCAATGGGAAGTCTACTGTTGTATGCAGGCTCTGCAGTTTGTGTAACCTTGTGTCTGGGTTTCATCAAACAAAACTCTTGATAGCACATTCCACTCCGATGGTCACGGCAGTGCAAGACCTGTGATGTGCTTGAATAGCAAAAAATGCGATATCTAGATACACTGAATTTTACATTCTTCATACTCTTAAAATTCTTGAGGAACATTGGTTTATGTGACTGACATATTTTCGAACATGATCTTTTTCGACATCAGTAGCCCTGAACTTCATTTAGTGATGTTTTCTTAACCAGTTTTTTATATTCTTTAGGTAAATAAATTCGTTCTGTTTTTCTAATTGTCTTCTCAATACGATCGAGGTATGGGTTGCTTCCGGGAATCTTCCACCGAAGCGACATAAGGGATATGCTTCTAAAGCTTATATCAGCTGGTATGTGTGTATGAGATATTTCCTTCTACCGAAGAAAGCCCATTTTTTCCCTTTACAAAGCATTAAAAAAGTTGTTTACCGAAAAAAGTGGAGTAGGGCCTAATCCCCTTATTGCACCGAGAGCTTCAGTTATTTCGCAACAGAACCTGACCTGCAACACCCTTACAGGCTTCTGACCACTCTGTATAATTTATTTTAAAACATTTAAGCTTATGTGCCAATGCATAACAAAGATAGTAATTAGTGCCATCTGTTGATGACCTGCGTTTTCTACGTACAACTATAATTTTTATTTTTTTATTCCTCAATGATACATTTTTCAGTTGTTCCTTAAGGATTTAACTAATTTGCAAATAGAAGAATGAATGACGGTTTTTATTCACTAAATTTTGTTAACAAAAGAGAGAGAGAGAGTTAGGGCGGGGGAGGTTAGGACAAGGGCATTTTCTTTAGTGAAGTGGTGTACAACCAGCAGTCGATGGTGTCTGAGAATGGCAAAAGTCTATAGTGGTGGTGCTCAGAAGAACAAACATGGCCAAACGGAAATAAAGCGGCTGTGATGGAGAAATCTTTTCAATACCATGAAGAACCGAAAACGTTCGTCCGCTACTAAAATAACACCTACTCCGAAAATGCGTTCTTCCAGTAACACAAATAAGTTCACCGAATTTCGTAAAGTAGAGCTTTCGACATTTCTTGAGCAATTTAATTTTTTAAAATAAACTGTTTTGAGTGATTTCAGAGTATTAATGACTATTTGACACATTGTGATAAAAGCATATACAGGGTGAGCCAAAAGTCCATTAACATTTCAAAATTCATTACGTCACGGAAGAATAGAGGTAGAGAGGTAATAATTGACACACGCTTTGAAATGACATGGGGTTTCTTTGAAAAAAAAAATGGCACAAACACACCAACAGATGACGCTTCATATGATGCGAAAGCACTAATTGGCATAACTGTTTCTAGCAAAGGCGATGTTCTCTGTAACAAATGCTCAACATACCAGCCGGATTCATCAACAATGTTGTGAACAGCACTGTACAGTATGTCATTAGGTATAGAAACAAATTGCCGTCGGATGTTGTGTTTCAGCATCCTTAATGAGGTAGGACGATCGCGATAGACTTGGGAACCCCACAAGAAGTAATTACACGGATTGAGGTCTGGGGTCCTGGCAGGCCAAGCATGGCGAACTTGGGGGCTCAGCACATGACCTTGACCAAACGATGTGCGCAAGTGATCTTCCACATGTAACGTAGGGTGGAGCACCATCCTGCATAAAAGTCGCATCTGCAGCAGGTGTTCATCAGCCAGGCTAGGTATCGTGCGATTCTGTAACATATCGGCTTATCTCGCACCCATCACTCTGTCTATTCCCGAGCACAAGCACAATTCACTGAAAATTTTTGTTTATTTCTTTTGGATCTTTACCCAATCTTTCACATATGGGTAATGAAACAAAGGGCTCTGTCTAGCCTGTATGACGTAAACCGAGGTTAACTGTATCGATATGTAAATGGCAAACTCAGCTGGATTACATCTACATCTACGTGATTACTGTGCAATTCACAGTTAAGTGCCCGGTAGAGGATTCATCGTACCACCTTTAAGTTACTTCTGTACCGTTCCACTCTCGAATAGCACGCGGAAAAAACTAACATTTCAATCTTTCCGTGCGAGTTCTGATTTTTATTACTTTATTATTACGATCATTTCTTGCTGTGTAGACAGGTGAAAACAAAATGTTTTCACACTCTGAGGTGAAAATTGGTGATAGAAATCTCATTAGAAGATCCTGCCGCAACGGAAAACGCCTTTGTTTTAAGGACTGCCACCCGAACTCGCGTATGATATTCATGGCACACTCTCCCGTACTTCGTGATAATGTAAAACGAGCTGACATTCTTTAAAGTTTTTCGATGTCCTCCGTCAATCCTAACTAATGCGTATCCCACATCTCACAGTAGTACTCCAGAAGAGGTCGGACAAGTGTAGTGTAAGCAGTCTCTTTACTACAGATTTTACATTTTCTAAGTGTTCTACCAATAAATCGCAGACTTTGGTTTGCTCTCCCCACAACATTACCTATGTGATCGTTACAATTTAAATTAATCGTGATTGTAATCCCTAAGTATTAGTTGGGTTTAAGGCTTTTAGATTTGCGTGATTTACCGTGTAACTGAAATTTAGCGGACTATTTTTAGTGCTCATGTGGATGACCTCACCCTTTTCATAATTTAGAATCAATTGCTACTTTTTGAACCATACAGATATTGTGTATAAATCATTTTTCAATTAGTTTTGATCAGCTATTGACTTTACATGACGGTAAATGACGGCAATACCTCTAATCAATCTAAGAGGGCTGCTCAGATGGTCTCCTACATCGTTTATATAGTCGAGGAACAACAGAGGACCTATGACACTTCCTTGGGGAACGTCTAATACTTGTACCTGCTTAATTTGTATTGGAATGTGTGTTGTTGTAATTGCTTCAGTCTATATGACTATCTATAACGGTATGTAATTATGGAATTGAAATTGTGTACAATTATGACATGGCTCTTGATCAATGTGATGTTTCTATGTCTGATTCTTGCATTATTTGTTTTTATAGCACCGATGAAACCTAGACTTGCAGCAAAAAAGACTGATGATATTACGACCGACGCTGAACTTCCTTCTGTTCTGGATTACACCACAGTCGTGGAGCTTCCCATGGAATCCAACGTAATTACGTACGTTGGAACGTAAAAAGTAGCAACACTGCTGGGGAGACACTATGCAATGGAATCTACTATTGTCGCTGATAGCACACTTTGTTAACATACCTGCCTTACCTCCGAGCTAATGGACTCGCCCGTCCCACGTCACCGGCCTGCGCGCAATTGAGGGAGGGAAACACAATTACTTGACCGAGCGAGGTGGCGGAGTGGTTAGCACACTGGACTCGCATTCGGGAGGACGACGGTTCAATCGCGCGTCCGGCCATCCTGATTTAAGTTTTCCGTGATTTCCCTAAATCGCTCCAGGCAAATGCCGGGATGGTTCCTCTGAAAGGGCACGGCCGACTTCCTTCCCCGTCCTTTCCTAATTCAATGAGACCGATGACCTCGATGTCTGGTCTCTTCCACCAAACAACCCAACCCCCACAATTACTTGTGAGCGAGCGGTCTAACGTAACGGTGGGACTATGTTTTCGAAACAGGAACAACGGAGTTGGATCAAGATTGAATGTGCCAGAGGTCGTGCAGCACGACAGTACATCAAGATCAAGAGGCATGCGGGGATCGACATCGCCGTACAGAACAGTGCACGCTGGGTAAAAGCCTCTAACGAAGGTCGGCAAACTGTGGCAGACATACATCGAGCAGGTCGTCCTTGCTTCTCTGAAGAAGTGCATGCTGTTGCCGCGTGTGTGGACAGTGATTCGTGAGCTCGCGCACCAAACCGGATTAGCGCATACGATTGTGCTTCGCATCCTGAAGGAATGCTTGGGCATGCGAAAAATACATCACGTTGGGTTCCGCATGACGGAAATGCAGAAATGGATACGTTACGACGCTGCTCAGACGCACTTGGAGCGCTATGAACGCGAAGGAGAGGCCTTCTTGCGCCGTGTCGTAACACTGGATGAGACGTGGGCCACATAGTATGAGCCAAAACTGAAGCGCCAATCCAACGAATGGCTTCATTATGGGTCGCCGCGAAAGTCGAAAGTGCGTCAGAGCCCCAGTATGGTGAAAGTTATGGTGATTCTCGTGTAAGACTGTGATGGTGTTATCCTAACGCATTACGTTCCTCCGCGGCAACCCGTCAATGCACAGTATTACTGTTCGTTTTTGGAGCATCACCTGCGACCAGCTTTGCGAAAGAAGCGGCGACACTTTCTGCGCCACCCACCCATCATTTTACACGACAACGCGCAGGTGCTCTGTTCGGACGATGGGGCTTGGAAGTACTGTACCATCCACCATACTCCCAGACTTAAGTCTTGTGACTTTGTTTTGATTCTGAAGATGAAGGAAACACTTCGCGGCATTCGCTTCAGAACTGTTCCAGAGATTCGACAGGCAGTAGAGCGCTCCATCAACAGAACAGGCTCTTCCAATCGGTATACTAAGCCTTCCACGTCGCTGGCAACGGGTTCTATTTAAGTTCCAACCCTCATAGTTACGTTATAATCTTTCTTCAATTTCTCAGCCGTTTTAATGATTTAAATGTATGCCAGTAGGCAAACAGCAGAAACTTTGTTAAACACCACACAGCGGTTGTTCCGTAAGTTATTCGCTAATTAACACCTCATGGAAGCATTTGGCACGGAATAGAGTGGAGCATATCGTAGACACTGTTTGATGGTATTTAAAACACACGATCCATCCTGTTCCCGGCTATAAGATTCTATCGAACCCTTTATTTGGATTCCGAATGCTGTGGTATTCTATCCCCACACACGAGCTACAAGTAAAGTTTTGGCTATAACAACATAACAACCGTTCGTAGAGTTTAAAAACTGATGGAGTAAGAGCTTCTAACGGTATTTCTAGAGCGCTCCATTGCAGTCTGCCGTCATATTCCAATGCGGACCCTTTCTGCAAGCAAAAAAATGCCAGTCTGCGCTTAGTGTTCTGCAGTTTGCATATTGGAGTAATAAGCCCCTAAGAAAGGTGAATGTGATATGTAAACGAACAAAAAGAAAACCGAAGAGTTGACACGGCGAAGTCAAGAAACGATAACTCGAATATATGGCCTGAACAGCCGGGTCGATGTACCGTCCGTAAGCACTATAAACAAACAGGGCTGCAGCCCGTCTTGTAAATTTCCGCACAGTAAATCCATACCTGCAGCGTAAAGAGGACGCTTGTGTCTACTAAACTACAACCTCAGGTGTCTTTTTATATGCCAGATGTCACCTCCAATCAAATATTACATCCATCTTACTAAACTTTGTAGGACTACCAAATCAAACTATTTTACGCCGGAAGTTCCTTAGCATTCGCTTAGTATAATGTATGGTGCCGTACTACAGTTCTGTTGTGACAAGATCACTTGTGGAGCAACCAATAACACTGATTCCAACATAAGTACTGGACAGAAATTTACAACGCGTGACTACGGAAATGGATTCAGCTCTGTGCCTGTCCTTCCCTTTCCTAAAGACTGGAGAACTTTTTTTATAATTATCGAGAGTAGGAAATTACCTACTTCGAAAGGTGGCACCGCCAGAATAAAATTATTTGTCTTACCTCATTCTGCAGCACCCTACACATATGGTATATATATAGAGCAGAATTTAAAAACCGATGGAAAACAGCAGTGCAAACCATTGTTAACTTGAAGTTCTACACGGGAAAAAAACGTCTTTTCTCTAGGCGACTCGTGTGTAACAGAGCGTCAAACCACGACGGACAGACTGCGCCGCTGGCGCTGGTACGAGGGTTATTCTGGAAGTAAGGAACAATCGGTCGCGAAATGCAAATCACAGTGAAAATCCGATAAAGTTGCGCCCAGGTGTGTTGGGCAGTGTCTCTAGTATACCCGTCGATCGCGTTACGTCGTTCTTTTTAGTTCTGAGCACACAGGGAGCACATTAAGATACCTAGAACAATAGTGTCTCCCGCCAAGTACGAGGGCCTGGTGAGAAATATCTCCTGAAGCTATGCAGCCAATATTACATAACTGTCGTGCTTTTTCGTCTTCAAGACAATTCTCAGCCGCATTCTACAGGGGCAATGAAGATTTCAATTGGAAACGTTTGATTACCCACAATACAGCCCGTAATTGTTTCCCTCTGAGTTTCATATGTGCTCACATGAACCGCTGGCTATGAAGACAACATTTTGGCACAGACAACCAGCTGTAGGTCAGCGTAGAGAATTGGCGGAATGCACTGGCGGCTGCCTTCTATAACGAGGGTATTGGGAAGTTGGTACAGCGCTACGACAAACGTCTAAGTTGGATCGGCGACTATGGAGATAAGTAGCAGGAAGTTGTAGCTAACTGTTGCAAATAAAACAGTTTTGAATTTAACTGTGGTTTCCATTTCGCGACCTATCGTTCCTTACTTTCCGAATCGCCCTCGTATGTAGCTAACAGACAAGGGGTACTATACTTTCAACTAGATAGTTTCAAATAATTTTCAAATTCACCTTTGCATCTAGCAGCGAAATAGTGGAGATTTTCTATAGGAGAACTACTAATATCGAGACTGTCTGTAGCACAGTTACATTACGCACTCGCTCGCATGTCAGTTATTTACCTGTGTATAGCTGTAATTGTTTGACGAGAATTCAAGACACTGGTGTATCACGTCTTGCAGCACCCTGCACATATGATAGCAAAATTTCTGCAGAGTTTAAAACCGATGGAATAACAGCTTTTTTAACTTAAAACTCTGCACTGTTAACTATATTCTAGCTGCATAGGGCTATAGGAAGCTACTCTGACTCCGACAATACAACAGCTCCAGCAGCACAGTCTGTCCGTGTCGATTTGACATTCTGTCACTCACAGATAGTGATATTTACCATTCAGTTATTCCGTTACGTCATTATTCGGCGCAATTTTGCGGAATATGCTTTGAAGTCAGTAATTTATACACACTGCAGGGGGGGGGGGGGGGGGGTTCACATACAGTTGCACCTCACGAAACTACACCATGTAAAGTGTCCAGACATGCGACTATGGGAAGCTTTTATGTATTGCTTTCCTGACGACAACAATGTACAGCTCCAGAATGGATCATGTGTTTGATCCCTGTTTAGGTATGTCCACAATTACTTGTTTCTTTCTTTTCAGCTACTCTGTTATGGAATATAAACACATTATTTTGACAATTTTTGGTAGTTCCCCACTGCTATCGCTGCAGTAATCAGATTATTTCGTCTTTACTTTTCCGTGCACTACGATGTCGGTATCATTGCCTCTGTAAAGTGACTATGTCATGTCGTCATGTTTTTTAGAGTCATCAGTCTTCTGACTGGTTTGATGCGGCCCGCCACGAATTCCTCTCCTGAGCCAATTTCTTCATCTCAGAGTAGCAAAAAGAAAGTTCAAATGTGTGTGGATTCCTAAGGGACGAAACTGTCAATCCTAAGGGCCCGGGTTCGATTCCCGGCTGGGTCGGAGATTTTCTCCGCTCAGGGACTGGGTGTTGTGTTGTCCTAATCATAATCACTTCATCCCCATCGACGCTCAAGTCGCCGAAGTGGTGTCAAATCGAAGGACTTGCACCAGGCGAACGGTCTATCCGGCGGGAGGCCCTCGTCACACGCCATTAGTTATTAACAGGGACTAAACTGCCGTGATCATCGGTCCCTAGACTTATACACTACTAACTTAAACTAACTTACGCTGAGGACAACACACACACTCGTGCCCGATGGAGGACTCGAACCTCCGGCGGGTGTGGCCGCGCAATCCTTGTATGTCGCCTGATACCGCGCTGCCACTCCGCGAGAGTAGCACCTGCAACCTACGTTCTCTTTAATTGTTGCATGTATTCCAATCTCTGTCTTCCTCTGCGGTTTCTGTCCTCTACAACTCCGTCTTGTACCATGGAATTGAATTAAAATTGGAATAATTTAATATTAGAACTGAATTAATCACTGAAATGGTAAACATAACTAACGTTTTAATAATAGTAAAAAGATCCAAGTGACAATATGGAATGAACATATGGGAACGGTTTAAGTTCAAAAGTTAAATCAAATAATTCAGAGCAGGCAAGAGCTTAAGCCTGAACAATAATAATAATAATAATAATAATAATAATAATAATCGGACAGAAGTCTACAAATATAAGGACTGCCTTCTGCGCTTCAGAAACGCCAGGTGGGATGTATTAAAAATAATCTTACAGAAGGGGACGGGTTTGTCTAAGAAACAGTCATCACAGTTCGACATAGTTTAACAGGACAAAACATTATATCAAAAATTCAAAAAGTTATTCTAAACTATGATCTGTCATTGCTTGTTATTTGATTAATTAACCCACTTATATTATTATTTTATTGAGTGATGAGGTACATTACGTTGATAACGTAATCTTAGGCGCACAAGGGAAAAATTCACATATACAAGAATAGAGAGAAAAAGAATTTTTCCCATGACAATAAGACAAAGGCTCAGAGGTTCATCCCTATCGCTGTGATTTAGTTATTGTCAATAAGAATACTACGGAACAATATTAAGCAAAGAAATTTTTCTGCATCACCTTGCACATGAAACTAAGGTACACTGGCGTCAAACACCCACAAATGCCGCGAATACTCATGAACAAAGCAGAATTACTAAGACTCGTGAAAACTTCAAGAACACAGATATAAACCGTACAGACACAAACAGCAATAAAATACCACGTGTAGTTAAGAATAAAACTTATTCAAGATGGCAGTGAAATTACACAGGTGAAATCACCATCACGTGGTATGAAAAAAGCTACACAATCCTAAAACTGAAACTAAATGGAAAGTAGAAGAAATGAAAACACATGCACGAGAAAAGTTCACACAGAAATGCCAGTTAAAAGAGAAGTCAGCCAATTGCATTTTAAACCTGTGCTGGAGTAACGAACTTACGAGCTTCGAACGCCACGTGTTCTGCTTACACAAAGCGAGGTCCGGAAAAACTTACTACATACAGAAAAATGTACTCGTGACTACACTGTGAAAAATCTAAGAATTCGACTATTTAACTTGAAAATGTACTATCGGGTCAAACGTGTACATCAGATGGAATAGCTACAAACCATCACACATTAACACACTCCCTGCAGCGGACTTACCCCCAGAAGCCGGAAGAGACCAAAGGGGCCCTTTCTGCCACCAACTTCACTATTCTCAAATTACTCCCGAATGCTTACAAATCTCTTTGCCTTGCCTGAGAAAGCTACGTTGGCTAAACGGTTGCTATCGCAGCAGACAGCCAGATGTTTTACTGCTACCATATATAAGACAAACTCAACATAAACACTCACTCTTTCATTCATACAGATGAAAAAGAGAGAAAGTACATTTGAGAGCACAAAATGTCGGTAATGTACATAAGACTACATGCTTACTGGAAAAACGGATGCTTTAATGTAAGTGTGTAGCACTGAATGGGGTCCAGCGCGAAGTACAAAACTAAATTACAAATGACTGAGCGTGACCACACTAAATACGACTTAACTAACATGAAACTAATCTAACAAAGACTTTCAACCTCCTCATTCCTTACCGTACTGGTACACCTAATTTTCAACATTCGTCTGTAGCACATCTCAAATGCTTCGATTCTCTTCTGTTCCGGTTTTCCCACAGCCCATGTTTCACTACCATACAATGCTGTATTCCAAACGTACATGCTCAGAAATTTCTTACTCAAATTAACGCCCATATTTGTTACTAGTAGACTTCTCTTGGCTGGGAATACCCATTTTGCCAGGGCTAGTCTACTTTTCATGTCCTCCTTGCTCCGACCGTCATTGGTTATTTTGGTGCCTAGGTAGTAGAATTCCTTAACTTCATGTACTTCGTGACCATCAATACTGATGATAAGTTTCTCACTGTTCTCATTTCTGCTGCTTCTCATTACTTTCGTCTTTCTTCGATTTGCTCTCAGTCCATATTCTGTACTTATTGGACTTTACATTCCATTCAGCAAATCATCTAATTCTTTTTCGCTTTCAGTGAGGATAGCAAGGTCATCAGTGAATCGTATATTGATATCCTTTCACCTTCAATTTTAATTCCACTCCTGAACGTTTATTTTATTTCCATCATTGCTTCTTCGAAGTACAGATTGAACAATAGGGGCGAAAGACTACGTCCCTCTGATAGACCATTTTTAATCCGAGCACTTCGTTCTTGGTCGTCCACTCTTATTATTCCCTCTTGGCTGTTGTAGATACCGTATATTACCCGTCTCTCCCTACAGCTTACCCCTATTTTTCTCAGAGTTTCGAACATACTCCACCATTTAACATTGTCGAACGCTTTTTACAGATCGACAAATCATATTAATGTTTCTTGATTTTTCTTTAGCCTTGCTTCCATTATGAACCACTACTTCAGAATTGTCTCTCTGGTGTCTTTACCTTTCCTAAAGTCAATCTGATCGTCATCTAACACATCCTCAATTTTCTTTTCCAATGTTCTGTATATTATTCTTGTAAGCAACTTCGATACATGAGCTGTTAAGCTGATTGTGCGATAGTTGTCGCACTTGTCAGCTCCTGCAGTCTTTGGAACTGTGTGGATGATATTTTTCCGAAAGTCAGATGGTATGTCGCCAAACTGATACATTCTACACTCCAACGTGAATAGTCGTTTTGTTGCCACTTCCCCACAGTGATTTTAAATATTATGATTGAGTGTTATCTATCCCTTCTGATGTTTTTTACTCTTCAGTCCTTCAAAGCTATATTAAATTCTGGTTCTAATCCTAGATCCCCTGTCTTCTCTAAATTAAGTCCTGTTTTTTCTTCTGTCACATCAGACAAATCTTCCCCCTCATAGAGCTCTTCAGTGTACTCTTTCCACATATCCGCTTTCTCCTCTGCATTTAACGGTGGAATTCCCGTTGCACTCTTAATGTTACCACCCTTGCTTTTAATTTTCCCGAAGGTTATTTTAACTTTCCTATATGCTGAATCACTCCTTCCGACAATCATTTCTTTTCGATTTCAGTACATTTTTAATGCAGCCATTTCGTCTTAGATTCCCTGCGATTCCTATTTATTTCATTCATCAGCGACTTGTATTTCTACGCTCCTGTATTTCCCTGAACATTTTTTACTTCCTTCTTTCATCGATCAGCTGAAGTATTTCTTCTGTTATCCGTGGTTTCTTCGCAGTTACCGTCTTTGTACCAAAGTTTTTCTTTCCAACTTTGGTGATTACCCTTGTTAGAGATGTCCATTCTTTTAAACTGTATTGCCTACTGAGCTATTTTTATTGCTGTATCTACAGCCTTAGAGAACTTCAAGCATATCTCGTTATTTCTTAGCACTTCCGTATCCCACTTCTCTTTGCATTGATTCTTCCTGACTAATCTCTTAAACTTCAGCCTACTCTTGATCACTACTACATTGTGATCTGAGTCTATATCTGCACTTTGATACGCCTTACAATCGAGTATCTGATTACGGAATCTCTGTCTGGCCGTGATGTAATCTAACAGAAATATTCCCGTATCACCCGACCTTTCCCAAGTATACCTCCTCCTCTCGTGATTCTTGAACAGATTATCCGCTACTACTGGCTGAAATTTATTACAGAATGCAATTAGTCTTTATCGTTTCTCATCCCTCGTCCCAAGTCCATTTTCTCCTGTAACCGTTTCTTCTTCCCCAACAGTTGCATTCCAGTCTCCCAAGACTATTAGATTTTCATCTCCCTTTCCATATGTATGACCCTTTCAGTGTCCTCATACACTTTCTCTATCTCTTCGTCTTGTGCTTGCGACGTCGGCATATACAAGTGAACTACAGATGTCGCTGTTGGTTTGCTGCCGATTTTGATAGGAACATCCCTGTCACTGAGCTGTTCACAGTAACACACTCTCTCCCCTATCTTCCTGTTCATAACGAATCCTAGTCCTGTTACACCCTTTTCTCACCAGATAGCCTTGTCTACTTTCCATTTCACTTCACCGACCCGTACGATATCTAGCATCCCTGCCACATTCAAGCTCCTATCATTCCACACCCCAACTTACAGAACGTTATGCTTTCGTTGGTTATTCAATCGTTTTTCCCTGGACACCTCCCCCTTGGTAGACCCCTCCAATCTTTTGCAGGGGAGAGATCATCAGGGCACTTTTTCAGTTATGTCGAATTCACTCGAATCACGTTTGAGGTACGATTCCCTATTGGTTTGAAATGCGAGGATGATAAATCCAATTGTCTTTAATTGAACTGGCGTCTTAATTGTCCATGATTGTCTAGATTAGGATATTTAGACAGATTCCATGATCTGAAATTTAAAGGCAGCTGAATCCCAGATCCGAGTATTTTTAAAAGTTTTCAACGTTCTTCGTCTGTTAAAGAGACTTGAGACACCTTCCAAATTATTTTCTCGAGCACAGTCTCGTTCCCTTCTGAACTGGTACCTTGAATATATCCATTACTATGTGTTCCACTTATTATTATACATGTTCCTACTTCACATGAACTGGAATACACCTCATATCATCAAAGGATCCTATAAGTATTTTGAGAGGTATGCATGCACTAAACTGCTTGTACTCGTTTGCCGACTGTGGTTTATCCATAAACCGTTCTGTATTTTCTGTACCGTTCCAATATCTATTTTACAGATGAAATGTATGTTTTTCAGTCTGATGTGATACCTGCATTCTTACTGCGGTCAGTTTAGCATCATTCAGCTCGTATGTCTTTTCTGAAAAAGGAATTGGAATAAGTTAGGTGTAAGATAAGGTCCTGCCTTGGGAGTCCCATCCTTTGTGTGAATTCCCCGTCCAAGTATAGGAAACTACTGCTAGGAATGGTGAAAGAATGCTGTTGCTGAATCACAATGAGGGTCTCATCATTGTCCTCAAATGGTTCAGAGGCGAAAGGTTTGTGCATCATACTCGACTGGAGCAATTGTGCGAGAGGGGACACTGTTTTTGTGTGATTCAAGAACAGCGATTTAAGGAACTGATAGTTCTTTGGTGTTTTGATTGTAAACTGAAGTGCAGCTGGTTGTCGGTGCTGCTTTTATACTGCATCCCCATCCTGCTTCAAATGAAGATCTGTCAGGGTCTCTTCATGGCAAAAATTGACGAGATAGTCGCTCTTGTCCACACACCTCCACCCAATGTGGTCTGTCTGAACAGTCCCTGGGAGCTAAAATGTGTTGCTTGGCGTCTTTATATTTTTGTAACCTGGATCTGCTGTAGGGAATAACCAGTAATTAGTATGAATCAGTTTGTTGTTGAGAAATGAATTCGTCACAACATCGCACTCGACTCAAATCTTGCTAACAGGTAGGTCCTACTGAATTTTCCTTTGGTAGGGCTGCTACCCAGTCTTTGAGCAAAAGTCAGGTCTTAAGCGAAAGCGAAAAGAGGTAGTGAGGAGGCCGCTATGGGGCATTGCGTTAGCAGCCGTGAGTAGGTGGCCGCAAGTGTGGCGACTAGTGGATCGCAATAACAGACAAGCCAGAGGATTGCGAAGCAGGGAGAGCTGAGCACAGCAGTGAACTGTCCCGTACTGCAGAAACCATGCAGCAAGCGGTGGAATGCCACCACGCCAAGACGAGTCTCTTGTTATGAGGGACGTGACTAGATGCTTGGTGTTAATGAAACAAGTGGGCACCAGAAGGATATAAATAGGTCTGAATTTTGAGCCAGGGATCACTTCTTGTCACCAGAAACCAGCAGCAGCACACGATCGAACACATCTGGAATTTCACTGAATGGGGCGTCAGAGCTTGTCGCCCGCTCCCCGGAATTCACGGATATTAGGTGACTTGTTTGTGCAGATGTGCTGCCAACTTCCTCCAGCGCCCTACCAAGGCCTCATTGCTTCCATGCCACGACGCGTCGCCCCTGTTATCCGTGACAAAGGTGGACATACCGGCTATTATGGTTCAAATGGCTCTGAGCACTATGGGACTTAACTTCTAAGTTCACCAGTCCCCTAGAACTTAGAACTAATTAAACCTAGCTAACCTAAGGACATCACACACATCCATGCCCGAGGCAGGATTCGAACCTGCGACCGTAGCGGTCGCGCGGTTCCAGACTGTAGCGCCTAGAACCGCTCGGCCACTTCGGCCGGCTACCGGCTATTAGTTAGGTGGTCATGATGTTCTGGCGGATCAGTGTAGGTGTCCGCAGAGGTATCTATTGAATTTTTTGTAGGACCGAAAATTTTAAAATATATTGTTACCGGCAAAGTAGTGGCATAGTTTCTTTGGAGGCTGCAAATGGCTGACTGAGTCAAAGTAATTAACACTATATTGGATTCTTCTTTTAACGTGCGACATCCAATGAGTTCCAGATCCTCCTGTAACGTCTAAATTTGGATTCTACATTCATTAGATTTCCGCATCGTATCAAGTAGAATATTCAGCCAGAACACTCCATGAAGCCCTGACATAGAGAACATTTTGACGGATTTAAGCACATCGAAGTGTGTAACTGTTCGTCAGGCAGTATAACTTATAGTGTTTTTAATGAACAATCCAAGCCCTTTCCTGTGTGGTTTTAAATGTAGTCCTTTCCCAGTGGCCATAGTTCTCAAATCCTATTATGCCTTTTAGCTGCGCCTAGAGCCTGCTGTGCGTTTTCCGCATTTGTCGCTGCTCTGGCGATAGCTTCCATACTGCCGGCTAGTGAACCAACTTCTGATATCCCCGCCAAGCCTGGAGTTAGGAACGGAAGGATTTCACCTGACGTGCCTGGCAGTGGTAGACCTCCAGGCATTTTAATGAAGTTTACTTTTGATGCTCTGTCTGCTGCAGCCAATGATAACTAAATACATTGTCTAGATATCCTAATATGTCCTTCTCTTCTTCTTCTTCTTCTTCTTCTTCTTATCCTTATTCTTCAGCAGGCGACGAGTAGCGTTCATAACACGACTGAAGTTTAGTCCCATACCTAGTTTGAATTTTGAGCACGTTGCTTTATCCACTAAAAGTGCGCCAATACATGGGCCAATACCGATATCCCGTCTTAATCATATTTCCTTTGCTCCATCGGCTAATATTCTACCTGCACATGTCGTCTTGCGAGACCCTTATTTGCTTTGTGTACGATATCGTGTAAAAGATTGATTCCCTTGCACTATGTCCTAGTCGCTTCTCACGCTTGGGCCCAGGTCTGTAGTACTTATATGTAGGGGTATGAAGTTCTATTGGTGATTTATCAGGAATACCACTACCTCTGCTGATATGCTCCCTATCATGCATGTTACTCTACTGTGTAAGGTTTGGGCACCTTGTTATATAGCAAATCATTGTCATCCGTCTAATTGTTATGTGATGAACGGAATCCAAACCTTTTGACAAGTGCCGTACCTTTTCCCCCGTTACCTTATGACGCACTCTACAAGGAAGAGATCTGGTTCCCTGCTTCGCTGTATTCATCTGCGTAAAAACTACTGGAAATTTCACTACCGCTGCTATCTTTCAAGATGCAATTTCAGGGGTTTGACTGTTGCACCCTGGAAATTCTAAATATCTTCTTTGACCAATTTCAGACGTTTGATTGCTCAATTGCTGTCTTGTGTTTTGAATTATGTACTAAGTCGTCTATATTAAATTTCTGTTTGGATCGATGTACTATTTTAATATGACTGTAAACGGTATTTAGACACTCATTAACGTGTTCAGCAATTGGCCTGATTTTTATTGTCCTGTGATCAGAGCGGCTGTATATGTTGATGATTTGTGGGAGGATATTTACAAAAAATGCAAACGGTAAAATACATCCACATTTTTGTTCTTATCAACCGGTTTAAAAACCCCACAGCGCATGCTTTCATCTGAGAGAATGTCGAGTAATGATGTATTCCATACCACTCCATTATCACCTTGAAATATCTGTTTTACAATTCGCAGCCGTCATCTGTTTGTAGATTGTGTAGGATGCAGTTGGTTCCTGCCTGTAGCAATTGTTCAGATACCCGTATAACTACTTATTCCATCTTTGTTTATACAGGCAGAGCCCAAGAAAATTCCATGCATGTATCAATTACAATTAAAATCCATTTGAAACTTCAATTCTCCTATGAATATTGCCTCATATCTACAAGATCCGCCTGCCTTAAGTCATCGTAACCTTGAATTATAACCTACCTACATGGAAATGTTTTGCATGTCGGTTTATGGAGTTCCTGAACAATTGGTTCCAAACTTATTATTCTGAAATAATAGAAATGATTTCCTTCCCAACTGCAGATGATGTGACCAGCTTTAATAGTTCAACTACTTAATTGGCGTCATGGTAATGGGTGTATTAGCGTGATATGTCGTTGATTTTCTTGTTCTGAAAGCCTGTAGCGCCACTGCCACGTACATCTGAGAACTCATGTTTAATAATGTTTTTGTATTTGTAACTGTTAATGTCTTTTCTCATACTCCACTGGCTTTCTTAAATACTTCAGTAATACGTATCTGACCACAATTTTCAATATTTTTCGTTGAATAGCTATCTAATTTTGTAGTTTTTAACAAGATTGGCTTCAGTAAACAGAGTGTTCTTTCAAATTCCGTCACCGATTTGTGTTGCATTCTTGGTTAAACTTAGAGGTTGAGTAACAACATATATGGTTTTTCCTTGCGAACTCCGTAAGTTTTATCCACCCGACAGTCACTGTAATGTTTAATGAAATCATCAATACCATCTTCTTCCTCCCTTCTTTAGTCTCCGAGCGTATTTTAAGAAATTCTGTGACAAGCCTAAATGTGTGTCTGAGTGATTGGCCTCTTTCCACATGCCCTAACTTAACTCGACACCCACGGAAAAAAATCGGTGCATTCAACATAACACTTTGTGCAGTTCCATTTGTGCCAAGTTTATTTTCGAGACTTATTATGTGTTTGTAGACAGGCATGCGGTGGCGGCGCTGACGACACACACGTCGACGAGGCATAGTGCTTCAATGCTGTTGCAGATAGAACTCACAGCGGAATGGAGTCACACAACGTGTTGTTGTATACTGAGCAGACTTCGGAAAAGAATACAGTTTATATACACTTCCGTTTACCTTCTTTCCAGTTACATCAAGGCGTGCAGTTAACTCGCTTGTCCTCTTTTCAATTACATCAATCCTAGCAGTTAACTTGTTGATTAACCTCAGAATGACTTGATAATAAATATTTCATTCCTTGTTACGTTTGTGAGTGCTTTAAGTCTATTATTTTGAAGTTTAATACCGTCGATGAGCATCTGAATTTTCACATTAATGTACAGAGGAACGTGTTGCCTTGGTGGTGGGTTGATGATCTCGTAAACTTATCGTTAAAACAGAGTATAATGACGTAATTACCCTGTTGTTTCACTACATATACATTTGCCATAATCTTTCGTAAACTTCCTGAAATTTCCGACAGCATAGACCATCATCCAATTGCTTGTTTCATCGATAACTAAGAAGCAATACTGAGAATTATTCCAGCAGTCTCTGCATAAAGTTGTAAATTCATAGAATGTTCCCATTTGTGCGCGGTAAATGCGTTTTAAATTTATATTATCCCATTTTAAGGAAATAACAAGGTTTGCAATATCTCTTTCCGATTGATTTATTATCCTTGAATACGTCTGGCTTATCCTCTATAGTGGCCGGAACAGTAGTATCTACGAATATGATCCTAATTTTCCATCCTTCAGGTGACTGGACATCTCCCTTTATGTGAAAGTCTTATACATGATACCATCAACACCCGAAAGTATTTCCACAAGTAGCTGGTGCTTGGGCTTAAAAAGTGTTCTTGGATATATATATCTATACATTCTCGAAGCGAACAACATCAGGATGCACTTACAGGGACATGAGAACATTTGTTTTCCTGCAATCAGATGGACCAACAATAATCGACCTGTTACTACTTGACAGCAGTGACCCGTTGTTGTTATTCCATTTTTCCAAAGTATTCTCGGATCTGTCAGTTACAACTAAGTCCTTGTGGAGACGACGCTTCATGTAACTGCTCATGTGAAGTACTATTTTACTGTACTAGCATACAGGGTGTTCTACAGGAAAAAAGGGCACAATGTCACACACATGCTTAATATATCTCTACGAATAGCTGTGCATATGTATATACTCAAATCAGATCGCAGTTCTACACGTAAATCAAGTGTTTGAAGCCCATACGTAGTTCCGTATAGTGAGCTACAACACGCATCGAACTATTGAGCTCTATTTCTTCCATGGGATTTGAAGTTTGTCATGAAAGCTTCTGTAAATCAGTCCACAATGATTCGTATGAGCTATACGCGTAAGGCCACCAGCTCAGTCTCCAATCGAGTGTTTCCTGAATAGCAAAGCTGCTGTACATTATATTCTTGAAGTTCTGTTCCTGCATGTGAGTCGATTCTGTTTCGTTAAAAGTTTTGATTTGTTGTGTGAAGTCACCTGCACTGCTCCTATGATCACCTACCAACATTATAAGTGTTGTTTGAGTATTTCGAGCGAACAAGCCTGCAATCACTATTCATTTATCACACAGCTCACATCACTCAGTAGCAATTAATATTACTTTCGTACCACAATAATGTGGGTTTCCAAAAATCAATGTCGGGTTCAATTCATGGTCAGGAAAACATTCTGACGCAAAGACTTTTACATCCACTTCAGTTTAGGGTAAGAGATGCATTGAAAGAGGATGTTGCTCCTGCTGAGTAATAGAAAAATAAAACGAGTTAACCCATAGAAGAACAGTACCCTACGCCTATTTATATACTGAAGAATGTTGATGCTCGTGAGCTTGACATTTCATGATGTTGATGATACCTCTCTAATCGCATGCCGGAATCACAATGGTAAGCAGGGTAATTTTTTCCACCATGTTAAAACTCTGGTGGTTGATTAATGAGAGGATACGGAACAAAAAAGGTCTAATGATTTTACATCCGGAAATACATGATTTCCATGCTATAGACCATTTATTCAATTATACATTGCTACAGAGACTGCAGTCTAACACACACTGCACCATGCACTCACAGTTACAGTAAGTCGTGAAAATGGTTTCCATGTGCCTCAACAATGGAAGTGTAACATGGACAATAAATAGTTTGGGCAAGAAGAGAATAGAAGCTTTTGAAATGTGGTGCTACAGAAGAATGCTGAAGATTAGATGGGTAGATCACATAACTAATGAGGAGGTATTCAATAGAACTGGGGAGAAGAGGAGTTTGTGGCACATTTTGACTAGAAGAACGGATCGGTTGGTAGGACATGTTCTGAGGCATCAAGGGATCACCAGTTTAGTATTGGAGGGCAGGGTGGAGGGTAAAAATAGTAGAGGGAGACCAAGAGATGAATACACTAAGCAAATTCAGAAGGATGTAGGCTGCAGTACGAAGCAGCTTGCACAGGAGCTGCATCAAACCAGTCTCAGGACTGAAGACCACAACAACAACAGTGCCTCAACACATGCGTGAGCAGCGGAGAGATGGCGGTGTGAGCACAGTTTTGATATCAGATTGATATGAAAATTAATTAAATTGGTCAATTGATCACCTCATCCCCACCCCCACACACACACACACCCCACCTCCCTTGATGATGTGATGTGTTTTCCTCTACCTGCATGTGTGTCCCTGCCCCTTCCCTTCCACTCCCTCCCCCAACTACCCTATTGATAGGAATTTTGAATTTTGGTGGGAAATTCGAATTTTGGCGGCAATTTCAAAAATCGTCGGAATTTCTCTGTCTCAGGGCTGTGATGACGTCCCACCGCTCCCCCCACCTGGAAATTGGCAGGAAATTAAAAATGGTGGTGCCCTTTCTGGTACTTGAACCCTGGTCTTTCTGGACATAAGGCTCAAGTGCACCCACCAACACATGTTAACTATCCAGATGCAGGAGGGGAAGATTACATTAGTGTACTTTATTTTGGTTGGGAAACTGAAGTAGAGATCGGTCCTAATTACGTCATTAATCGTAAAGATTCGGCCTAATTACACAATGAGTTTCTAAAATCACAATACAACTCAAAAATTGATGATGCTATACAACTGGTGTTATCTTGATGGAAAAAATTTCACAACACTAATCGAAGCTAGTGGTAGATGAACACAGACTCTACCCTTCACCTACAAGCTGGCACTAAAAAGATTGGAGTGTAAGGTAGTATCTTTACTTTTTTGTGGGAAATGTGTTTAACTGATGAGATGCTGGAGTTGGACAGAGAGGAGTTTAATAGTGTATTTTCTGTAAGTATACAGCTTAGGACTTTATCTATCGCCGTTTGATGTCAGGCTTTGATACTGATGCCTGATTGACAATCACGTTGCAGCTCAGTTAATCGAAGCCAATACATTCTACCACAACTGATGGAAAATGCTTCACTGTTTTAATTACACATCGAAATTGAAGTAAAAAAGCCAGCACACGTAATCAATGAGTCATAATGCAACATATTTACTGGGGAAGAATCATCCTCGCAAAATATTGCTTATCAGCTGCAGCTGAATGTGTGTTGTTCTTGATGTACAATCACAAACTGCCGAAATTAGAGGCCCTCTTACCTTACATCATTCCTCCCCCTCCCTCCCTTCCGTCTTCCCTCCACTCATGGGGAGACACAGGCTTTTTCAAATCGTCAACTGCTACAGCATGCAGTGCATTTATCTGTGGGATACTGCCATCCCACTGCAGTCACTGATTATACCCACACCACCTTGAGGCGACAGTCTCTAGCCAACATGAAAGGATGTAAGCCAACTTAACAGTATGAGATAAACAAATGCTGCCCCACCCCACAGGCTGCGCCCTGGTTGGGGTACAGTTGCCCAGGGCGACTACACACACACACACACACACACACACATACACACATTGGTCCATCACCACACTGCCCCCGCAAGTGCCCACTGTACTGAATGTGAAAAAACCGCACTTTAACAATTGTATTTGACGTTAATTCACCTCCTACGATCGAGCATCTATTAAAAAGGAAAACACAATCATGATGATAATAAATGTCACCTTTCCACAAAAATAGGCGCAGTGCATGTACGAGGTGCATTCAAGTTCTAAGGCCTCCGATTTTTTTTCTCCGGACTGGAAAGAGATAGAAACATGCGCATTGTTTGAAAATGAGACCGCATTCATTGTCAATACGTCCCAGAGATGGCAGCACCGTACGGCAGATGGAATTTTACCGCCAGTGGCGAGAATGAGAACTGTTTTAAATACTTAAAATGGCGACGTTTTCCTTCCTTGAACAGCGTGCAATCATTCGTTTTCTGAATTTGCGTGGTGTGAAACCAATTGAAATTCATCGACAGTTGAAGGAGACATGTGGTGATGGAGCTATGGATGTGTCGAAAGTGCGTTCGTGGGTGCGACAGTTTAATGAACGCAGAACATTGTGTGACAACAAACCGAAACAACCTCGGGCTCGCACAAGCCGGTCTGACGACACGATCGAGAAAGTGGAGAGAATTGTTTTGAGGGATCACCGAATGACTGTTGAACAGATCGCCTACAGAGTTGGAATTTCTGTGGGTTCTGTGCACACAATCCTGCATGACGACCTGAAAATGCGAAAAGTGTCATCCAGGTGGGTGCCACGAATGCTGACGGACGACCACATGGCTGCCCGTGTGGCATGTTGCCAAGCAATGTTGACACACAACGACAGCATGAATGGGACTTTCTTTTCGTCGGTTGTTACAATGGATGAGACGTGGATGCCATTTTTCAATCCAGAAACAAAGCGCCAGTCAGCTCAATGGAAGCACACAGATTCACCGCCACCAAAAAAATTTCGGGTAACAGCCAGTGCTGAAAAAATGATGGTGTCCATGTTCTGGGACAGCGAGGGCTTAATCCTTACCCATTGTGTTCCAAAGGGCACTACGGTAACAGGTGCATCCTACGACAATGTTTTGAAGAACAAATTCCTTCCTGCACTGCAACAAAAACGTCCGGGAAGGGCTGCGTGTGTGCTGTTTCACCAAGACAACGCACCCGCACATCGAGCTAACGTTACACAACAGTTTCTTCATGATAACAACTTTGAAGTGATTCCTCATGCTCCCTACTCACCTGACCTGGCTCCTAGTGACTTTTGGCTTTTTCCGACAATGAAAGACACTCTCCGTGGACGCACATTCACCAGCCGTGCTGCTATTGCCTCAGCAATTTTCCAGTGGTCAAAACAGACTCCTAAAGAAGCCTTCGCCGCTGCCATGGAATCATGGCGTCAGCGTTGTGAAAAATGTGTACGTCTGCAGGCGATTACGTCGAGAAGTAACGCCAGTTTCATCGATTTCGGGTGAGTAGTTAGTTAGAAAAAAAATCGGACGCCTTAGAACTTGAATGCACCTTGTATGTTCAACTGCAGGATACAATTCGCATCTCATTATTTCGCGACATCCAGCAAAGTGCACCACCGCCGATTACTGATGACCAAAATTCAGATGTACACCCTGTCAAAAATGGGAAAAAACAGCTTCCACTATTTTCTTGCAAAACCTATCTATGGCCGCAGAATGTCCTCGCTATGTCCAAACATTCATCAGAGTAAAGAAAAAGCGAGAATTTAAACTCTGAAGAAAAAAACATCTATGTTAAACAATCTCTTGCAGCTTGAAGGAGATATTACATGACCTGAGAACATCTATCGCTTTCAAATTAGTGTCTGTAAATAAAGTGTCCTACCCCCATGAACCATGGACCTTGCCGTTGGTGGGGAGGCTTGTGTGCCTCGGCGATACAGATGGCCGTACCGTAGGTGCAACCACAACGGAGAGGTATCTGTTGAGAGGCCAGACAGACGTGTGGTTCCTGAAGAGGGGCAGCAGCCTTTTCAGTAGTTGCAGGGGCAACAGTATGGATGATTGACTGATCTGGCCTTTTAACAATAACCAAAACGGCCTTGCTGTGCTGGTACTGAGAACGGCTGAAAGCAAGGGAAACTACAGCCGTAATTTTTCCCGAGGGCATGCAGCTTTACTGTATGGTTAAATGATGATGGCGTCCTCTTGGGTAAAATATTCCGGAGTTAAAATAGTCGCCTGTTCGGATCTCCGGGCGGGGACTACTCAGGAGGAAGTTGTTATCAGGAGAAAGAGATCTGGTGTTCTACGGCTCGGAGCGTGGAATGTCAGATCCCTTAATCGGGCAGGTAGGTTAGAAAATTTAAAAAGGGAAATGGATAGGTTGAAGTTAGATATAGTACGAATTAGTGAAGTTCGGTGGCAGTAGGAACAAGGCTTTTGGTCAGGTGAATACAGGGTTATAAATACAAAATCAAATAGGGGTAATGCAGGAGTAGGTTTAATAATGAATAAAAAAATAGGAGTGCAGGTAAGAAACTACCAACAGCATAGTGAATGCATTATTGTGGCCAAGAAGACACGAAGCTCATGCCTACTACAGTAGTACTACTTTATATGCCAACTAGCTCTGCAGATGATGAAAATATTCATGGAATGTATGATGAGAAAAATGAAATTATTCAGGTAGTGAAGGGAGACGAAAATTTAATAGTCATGGGTGACTGGAATTCGAGAGTAGGAAAAGGGAGAGAAGAAAACATAATGGGTGAATATGGATTGGGGGAGAGAAATGAAAGAGGAAGCCGTCTGATAGAATTTTGCACAGAGCATAACTTAATCATAGCTAACACTTGGTTCAAGAATCATAAAAGAAGGTTGTATACATGGACGAATCCTGGAGATACTAGAAGGTATCAGTTAGATTATATAATGGTAAGACAGAGATTTAGGAACCAGGTTTTCAATTGTAAGACATTTCCAGGGGCAGATGTGGACTCTGACCACAATCTATTGGTTATGAACTGTAGATTAAAACTGAAGAAACTGCAAAAAGGTGGGAATTTAAGGAGAGGGGACCTGGACAAACTGACTAAACCAGAGGTTGTACAGAGTTTCAGGGAGAGCATAAGGGAACAATTGACAGGAATGGGGGAAAGAAATACAGTAGAAGAAGAATGGGTAGCTCTGAGGGATGATGTAGTGAAGGCAGCGGATGATCAAGTAGGTAAAAAGACGAGGGCTAGTGGAAATACTTGGGTAACAGAAGAAATATTGAATTTAATTGATAAAAGGAGAAAATATAAAAACGCAGTAAATGAAGCAGGCAAAAGGGAATACAAACGTCTCAAAAATGAGATCGACATGAAGTGCAAAATGGCCAAGCAGGGATGGCTAGAGGACAAATGTAAGAATGTAGAGGCTTGTCTCACTAGGGGTAAGATAGATACTGTCTACAGGAAAATTAAAGAGACCTTTGGAGAAAAGAGAGCCACTTGTATGAATATCAAGAGCTCAGATGGAAACCCAGTTCTAAGCAAAGAAGGGAAAGCAGAAAGGTGGAAGGAGTATATCGAGGGTCTATACAAGGGCGATGTACTTGAGGATAGAATTATGGAAATGGAAGAGGATGTAGATGAAGATGAAATGGGAGATACGATACTGCGTGAAGAGTTTGACAGAGCACTGAAAGACCTGAGTCGAAGTAAGGCCCCAGGAGTAGACAACATTCCATTGGAACTACTGACGGCCTTGGGGGAGCCAGTCCTGACAAAACTGTACCATCTGGTGAGCAAGATTTATGAGACAGGTTAAATACCCTCAGACTTCAAGATGAATATAATAATTCCAATCCCAAAGAAAGCAGATGTTGACAGATGTGAAAATTACCGGACTATCAGTTCAATAAGTCTTAGCTGCAAAATACTAACGCGAATTCTTTACAGACGAATGGAAAAACTGGTAGCAGCCGACCTCGGCGAAAATCAGTTTGGATTCCGTAGAAATGTTGGAACACGTGAGGCAATACTGACCCTACGACTTATCTTAGAAAATAGATTAAGGAAAGGCAAACTTATATTTCTAGCATTTGTGGACTTAGAGAAAGCTTTTGACAATGTTGACTGGAATACTCTCTTTCAAATTCTAAAGGTGGTAGGGGTAAAATACAGGGAGCGAAAAGCTTTTTACAATTTGTACAGAAACCAGACGGCAGTTATAAGAGTTGAGGGGCATGAAAGGGAAGCAGTGGTTGGGAAGGGAGTGAGACAGGGTTGTAGCCTATCCCTGATGTTATTCTATCTGTATATTGAGCAAGCTGTAAAGGAAACAAAAGAAAAATTCGGAGTAGGTATTAAAATCCATGGAGAAGAAATAAAAACGTTGAGGTTCGCGTAACATTGTAATTCTGTCAGAGACAGCAAAGGACTTGGAAGAGCAGTTGAACAAAATGGACAGTGTCCTGAAAGGAGGATATAAGATGAACATCAACAAAAGCAAAACGAGGATAATGGAATATAGTCGAATTAAGTCGGGTGATGCTGAGGGAATTAGATTAGGAAATGAGACTCTTAAAGTAGTAAAGGAGTTTTGCTATTTGGGGAGCAAAATAACTCTTGATGGTCGAAGTAGCGAGGATATAAAATGTAGACTGGCATTGACAAAGAAAGCGTTTCTGAAGAAGAGCAATTTGTTAAAATCGAGTATAGATTTAAGTGTCAGGAAGTCGTTTCTGAGAGTATTTGTGTGGAGTGTAGCCATGTATGGAAGTGAAACATGGACGATAAATAGTTTGGACAAGAAGAGAATAGAATCTTTCGAAATGTGGTGCTACAGAAGAATGCTGAAGATTAGATGGGTAGATCACATAACTAATGAGGAGGTATTGAATAGAATTGGGGAGAAGAGGCAGTAGGTACTGGGAGATGAAGAAGCTTGCACAGGATAGAGTAGCAGGGAGAACTGCATCAAACCAGTCAGGACTGAAGACAAGAACAACAACAAATAAAGTGTATGCATGTGCGTATTACAGACATTTGAGACACATGAAATAACATTAGAGAATACAATCTTTCAAGCCATTTGCTCACATTTCGGAAAAACACAATCATTTTACTTTCTACAACGACAAGCTATAATTCAAAGGGACGCTGCTGTTTTGTACACTATGGCAAGTTCTGTTTTTTCCAATGTGATGCTACATCACACCTGCGTTTACAAAACAAATCGTGAGAGCCTGTTTTGTAATAGAAACTCCTATAAGTTTTTACTGTGTGTCTCTCTCTTCCGTTACATAGAAACCAAGTACTGCCTGCATGCTTACATTTGATGTTTTTGCTCCATAACTCCCCGCTACTGACCTGCATGTAAAATTTCTGCCATACAACAGGTTATCATTCGCAATCGCAGCAGATTCTTGCATTCTAGTTTTGTAAGCAATTTGATCAGCACAGCTTGTTTCACACAATCTTCTCACATGTCGGGAATAAATCATTTTTAGGTTCCACAATGAACTATAGCTCACTTGGTGTCTACTTAAAATTAGATGTTATGAAGTATGAAATAACACAGGGCTTGCGGTAACACCTATTTTTAAACATGCAATCGTGGCGATAGTAATAATAACTCACATGATTCCACAAGAATAGATACAGCCTATTTCTATAAGCAGAGGTTGAAAATACTATTTCAGTTGTAAATTTCTTTATTTTCACACAACCGGTTTCGGACTGTTATAAGCCCATCTTCAGGTATTGTAGCTGTGCTGTGATCCCCGAGTGCTGTGTGTGCCAACAGGATTGTTTCTATTTCTATTAGTTTTATGAGCAAAATCAGTGTAGTTCAGAGAGAACTATTTGCATTCAAACTTTAACCAGTTACACCGCTCCTTGTAATAGAACTGATGAGTCGACAGAAGTGCCGACACAGTGTGATTTGAGGGGACCACAATGCACGCTATAAACACACGAAGGATGGCGTGAGGTCTGAAACAGGATACGTAATGAATGCTATAAAGACAAGTACGTAGCTGCTGGAAAACTTAACTTTAATCCATCCTTGTTGTATACATCGTTCTTGATGAGACATGCTTTATACGATGAGTATCAATTGCTATGTAAGGCTAATGGCGCCTTGCTAGGTCGTAGCCATGGACTTAGCTGAAGGCTATTCTAACTTTCTGCTCGGCAAAGGAGCGAGGCTTCGTCTGTGTAGCCGCTAGCAAAGTCGTCCGTACAACTGGGGCGAGTGCTACTCCGTCTCTCGAGACCTGCCGTGTGGTGGCGCTCGGTCTGCGATCACTAACAGTGGCGACACGCGGGTCCGACATGTACTAATGGACCGCGCCGATTTAAAATTACCACCTAGCAAGTGTGGTGTCTGGCGGTGACACCACAAGAACCTCCTATAAGGTTTTACCATCTCTCTCTCTCTTCTGAAACATCGAAAAACAAATAACGTCTGCATGGATACATTAAGCATATTACATAAACATATTTCACTATTTGGAGCAATTGGCCAGTGCTCAAAGTCACTTGCACAGATCTGTGAAAAGTTTTGTCGGCTGTACTGGAAGAAGACCACATCCAACAGTCTATTAATCACAAGAGAGCGTTTGGGTATTGTTCCTTCATAAGCAGTTTAATAAACTGTTTTTTTCGGCTGTAACACTTCCAAGCAGTGTAGGACTACAACTTTGTACAACACCATACATTTTGTTTTTCTACGATGACATCAAGGTCTGTGTCAGGTGCTAAAAAACATTAACACGTTTTAATCCATTGTCTCTCACAGAAAATGGAACAATGAATTGTGTAAATTATGCAGCTCCCACGTTACATAGATTGGTAGAAATTAAACCCAGATTTGCTATTTGTCATTAACTAAAATGTGGAACACATCGCAACACATGGAAACTGGAAGAGTTTGTGGCATTGTAGAGCTTTTCCAACAGTACCCAAAGGTGATGACCTATACAGTTAATTTCATCTTCCACAACAACGGGGTAATGGATATCTTGATGCTCTGTTTTGAGGAGCATTGCTTCCACATTTTGCATTTACGTCCATGATCAGCATGCTGGTGTTGACCATCGCTGAAAGGTGCTGTTCACAACACATGTGAAGTAATAGAAACAAAAGGAGGTACTGCTATCTTATTGGTGAAAAAGAAAAAAAGCGTGTGGAGGACATCGCAGCTTATAGAAATAGGACGAGTCTGAAGCATTGAGAAATGCTTTTAAACAATTGTCTGAAGGTGATGATCACTACATTTAATTGCATGTTCCACAATGACAAGTAGCAGATATCCAGTGTTCTGCCAAGACTCCCTCCATCTCAACCAAGTGGTTTCAATCAATCATTATGTAATCAACAGCATACCAGTTGACAGACAGGATGGGAAGAACACCATTGATATGGGACGATGTACTGTAATATGCACTGCAGTTGATAGTGCGGTCAGTTTTAGCAATTTTACCATTATTCCATAATTTTAATGCCAGCCAATGACATAGCAGATTTTTTCTCAGTTTCTGTATCATCACTAAATCACTTCTCCATTACTTTGCAAGTACCATACACTAGATTGTGAATGTAGATAGATGACTGTGCAGTACTTCCATTCGGTCATATACATCAAAGTATACCATTTGTTCCACAATTTGTAGCGCCATCCAGTGACATGGCCGGATGCTTCTCAATTTCTTCATCATCGCAAATTCATCCCTCAGCTACTTTGCAAGTACCATATGCTAGATGGCGAATGCAGATAGATGACTGTGCAGTATATCCATTTGGTCATAAACATCAAAGTATACCAGGTGTTCCATAATTTCAGTGTCAGCCAATGGCACAGCAGAATGCTTCCCAGTTGGTGTACCATTGCTAAATCATCTCTCCTCTAATTTACATGTTTCATATAGTAGACTGCAAATGCAGATAGATGACCGTGCCGTGTGTACATCTGGCCATATACAACAACGTATAGCGTCCTATACCGATGCAATTAGATTATCTTCATATTTCCAGCCCATCAAGCACAGTGCAGATATTACGATTACGACTGGCCATCTTTCCCTGTGTGGATGCGTGTCACAGAGGGCTCTCGCATTTGTGGGACAAAGCTGGAGACTGACAGATCCCTCCAACATTGCCATTGACCAGTCCTCTCTACAACACCAATCTTACCCCATGGCACCCATTCAAATGCACAAGATCTCCTAAGATGAGTGCTTGTCGAATATGGTAGAACCTCTTATCGGTGCATTGTAGACATGAGAGTGTTGCAGTGATATAACAAACAGTTAAGAAGAAATGTGTGGTTTACACATGATGTAGCTCCAGATGGATGGAGTTTGAAACATTTCACGTAAATCTGCCGTGCTATCAATTCTTAAGCATTATTCCACTGTCTGGAGTGATTACCAGGAGGGTACCGGCACGAAAGAAATGATCGTAGAGCATAAATTCACGCTCCTATGGTTACACGGCTCTGCACCTAAAAATCCTGTACTGTTAAAGCCATATTGTTTTCAAAGTATTAGTCATGCTCAGTGCAATGCTCTTAATACTATAATGCGGAATTATTTGTCCAACATCAGGCATACAACCACCTGCAAGTTTCCTACCCCAATCACTACAGTGTCAAATTTGAAAATGTTAAAACTACTTCCTTCTACACTGTTCTGGTGTCCTAGGAAGGCATCATCAGTGTATATCCTCCGCTCCAGATGCTTATGAACTAGAACAAAGTCAGGAGACTGCTGTTCTGTTTCTTAGGAAATTAATGCATTTATACGTTTCCATAGGTCGTAAACATACATATCCTCAATAATACATCCCACGTCAGTTGTGATTATCATTAGTAGTAGTAGTATCAGTTTTGATGGATGTGGCCATGTCTCACTAGGAAATAGAGCGAGGAAAACCGACATGAATATTTTCGACAGCTGATGCATTGAGGCACCACCCACGCCTTGCTGCACGAAAATGCACACGAAGAAGCAGCAACTTCTTATGACGGAGTAAGCACCATAATAAGTAGCCAAAGGAGCAATCTTATTGCTGTTTATAGTAGCATCGCCACAGCTCTGGTAGCATTACACTTGCCCAAAACTTTCCTGGTCTGATTTTAGGTAATTTTGCCCATGTGTAGGATAATATAGCAATTTTGTCCTAACACCACATCTCTCAAGTACACCCCTCTTACGGTATTGAAGGTGATATATATGGCATCGGTCCACTCTCCTACAGAACACTCCAGGGAATGATTTAAGTCTGATAAACACATTGATTCTTCTCCTTAATACTTAAGGAATAAGATTGCATCTGAGAGCCAACAATAATTCGGTAATATCTATATTCGACTGCATGCGTGAGAACACAGTTATGGACTGGGATACATGTGTTTCACCTGCTTTAATGTAACTCCTCTGTGTAATACTTATGTCGCCTCTGTTGAAGTATGGGTTACGAAAACCCACACAGGGAGAGGGGGAGGGTAAAACTGAATACAGCTACAGCATAATTTTGAAGCATTTTTCGGTTTTGAGTGTCCTGATACCCCCAACCCACCTCTGTTTCCCGCATTTCATGGTACTTTTTCTCTAATTTTATGTATTCTCAGTCAATTTACATAATTTTTCAAGTTTTTTTGCGATTTTACATATTTCGTCGTATTTCCCTCAATTTTACCTATTTCCCACCAATTTGTTATAATTATACCAGGTTTTCCTCACTTTTTACAGATTTTATGTCATTTTTTCGTATTTCTTATATTTTTCCGAATGTATATGGCCACATTGCTGGCATATGGCCAGGATTGATTTTATACGAGGATATTTGCATGTCATATACACCAGCCTATTAAAAAATCCTTAGAATTCCCCTCTTCCCAATGATCTACATGCATGCATTTTGGATAGGAAGATCATGAAAAGAATAGTAACGCCTCATACCTAGATGAGACTCAACAAGTGGTGCAGATTGGAAACAAGTCAGTGTACTGAAATTACACATCAGAGAGCTTGTCTGCAGACTCGTGTAGTGATGCACTTGATGGGTACTGAAGGCCTAGCATAGTTCTACACTCTCTGAGTTCCGCTCTAATGTGTAGGGATCAGCAAGAGGGAGCTGTCAAGTGTGTAGAGTTGATTTTTGCTGCTGGTCTGATGTTTTTTTTCCGAAAGTATATGCTATTATTGCTTATGAGATGAGCTTCACTATTTTTGTGTACGCCTTCCAACTCTGATACGTCCCCACAACCATGTCAGAACGTATACAAACTGTAGATTCCAGATTTTTTTTAGTCCTAGTAATAAGTCATTCGTTAGTTGGCAGTGTGTCGACTGCACTTAGCATCTTGGAACGTGAGAGTTTCCCCTACCCGTTGTAACGTCCCCACAAAATAAAATAAATAATATAAATATTATCCTCATTTAGCGTAACCTCAAAACAGAAAAATCCCTAAACTTCTCAACAGTAAAAATTATAATTATGTCGTTCACATTCAGTGTAACGTCCCAAAAAAAAAAAAAAAAAAAAAAAAAAAAAAAAAAAAAAAAAAAAAAAAAAATTCAGTAATCTGGTAATAATACAATGTAACTAACCTCTCAATTAAATTGTCGCTCACTTATAACTTTTCAATAATTGACTGTGAATTTAACCTGGTAAATTTTGGACGTCAGCAGTGTTGCGTCATGGCCCTGAAAGATCATTCTGAATAAAAAAGAAAAATTCTTACCTCAATGAAGTCACCGGATTACGCATATATATCTGCTCTTACGATAATTTTTTTTTTTTTTTTTTGGCACAGCCCTGTGCAGTGCTGGCCGATAGATTTGTCATTCATGAAAAGAAACAACTGATTTTTCTTTTGCAATAATCAGGATGATCATGGATTGGAGAAATTAGTAAATTATTTAAATTGAAATGAATGGTTGTTAAAAGTTACTTTTTATGAGAAAGATTATTATTAGGACATTTTTTAAAAACATTTACATGGGACTTGAGATAATAATACTACATATGCGCGAGGCTGCTTTTACCTTATACAATAATGCTCAGGTTCCGCCATCGCTGCACCACGACCGGCCCAGCCAACACGATACACCAGACCAGACTAGACCAGACTGCTCGCTAGCAACAACTTACTGCTACTGTTACACAGTTCCTACAGCAGTCAACACTGCTCTTTGGTCTCAGATTCTCTTACAGCTTACATATCGCAGGCAGCGCGTGAACAATACATCGATATTACATCTGCTCGGACCTCTTACATAACCCTCCACTGGGGGGCAAAAATCTGGCAGCGATGGTGAATCAATCGGACTTGCCATGAACAACAAATTTTTCTATAATCTACTTAATTAACTAAGTCTACAGTCACAGAGTATATACATTATTGATAAGTGCAGAACATATTAAGTAATGAAATAGAGTGCACACTCACTGAGTACAGAATATATCAAGAAATGACAAAAAGTATACGCAATGAGTACAAAAGATATTAACAAATGACAAAGTGCACATGCACTGTATAAATCTTTAGCATTTTTACATAACATATCATGAAGTGAAATAAAGAGCACACACACTGAATACAAAATATATTAACAAGTGACATAAAGTGCACACGCACTGCATAAGTCTTTAGTATTTTTAGGACAACTGATCTTATTAACAAATGAAATAAAGTGCACACGCACTGTAAAAATCTTTAGCATTTTACAAGAACAGATTACCCTAAAAATGAAATAAAGTGCACACACACTGTAGAAGTCTTTAGCATATTTACAACATATTATGGAGTGAAATAAAGTGCACACGCACTGTAGGAGTCTTTATCATATTTAGGACGACTGATCATATTAGCAAATGAAATAAAGTGCACATGCACTGTAAAAATCTTTAGCATTTAACAAGAACTAGGAAAGGAATGGGAAGGATTGCATCATGGTTGTAGCACAGTAGGTTGCACGTAGCTGCACTGAAAGTCCATATCTTTCTACACAAGCACAACACCAAGTGAGACAATCTGAAGTTCTCTTCCCTGAAGTATTTATCAGTGTAGCCAAGACACTGAAATATTGTATTAATATTCAATGTTATCATTTTGGTAGTACATTAGGTACACCAAACAGTAGGACCATAATAAAATCTCCATCGTTCAAGGTGGTGGACAGCATGATGTGTCAACACCACATTCTTGTAGAATCCATACTCTTTCACCAACGTAGAATTAGTGCAAAAACCAAATATAGTGCTCAATGATCATGAGGATGGACAGGACAAACGGATATTGCAGTAATTTCTGGTAATTAGGTCAGAAGGTGAAGGACATGAAGTCTTATGCTAGTCATCATTGAGAATTACACTAGTGTATCAACCGATTTGAGTAATTATTGGCATTCATTGGCTATTTACACAGCATTTAAGTAGTATGTATGGAGTATTACAGAACATTATTCATAAGTCATCTCAATATAGTAATTATTGGCACTCATTGGCCAGTTACAAAGCATTGCTTTATGCATTATTCAGAAGTCATAATTCAAAATGAGTTAATCATTGGCATAGCATTTATACATAATTCATCTAATTATAGTAATCATTGGCATTCATTGGCCAGTTACTAAACATGTAACAAGTATTGAATATTACAAAACACTATTCATAACTGATCTGATTGCGGTAATTATTGGCACTCATTGGCCAGTTACAAAGTATTCATACAGTTTTACAAAGCATTATTCAGTATTATTCAGAAGTCATCATTCAAAACAAGTGTTAATTATTGGTATAGCATTTATAGAGTGTAACAAAAATATTATTTATTGAAATTATTGGCATAGCATTTATGCATTATTACAAAACATCATTCAGTATTACTCAGAACTCATTATTTAAGTGACATAGGACATATTTAAAATGTAACACACTGTAACTATTACTCAAGGTCTGTAGTCCAATAATACATAGACATAATGGAATCAATACATCAGAAAAATTTGCATTATATTTAGGACTAGAAATACATCTTAAACTGGTAGTATTATTTAGTTGTGTAGTGGTAGTAGTTGGGACTGGTAATATTTTTTTTTTTTGTTCTAGCAATGCATTGCGTTGGGATCGATAATTAATTGCTGGGGCACGAAAACATTTGCTTTGGACTTATTGCTGGAAATAAGGATTAATAACGTCATGAGTCAGCTGTAGCAAGGTTATGAAACAAGTAGAATATATGTGATCACATTCATGAATGATACACACAAATGGGTAAAAAAAATGCAAGTACTAGAACAGGTTTAATGACTAACTGCTTATAGCTTATTAATTTCATGAATAGCTTTTCCTGGAAAAAATACAAAATGGATTATTGAGCTGAAAGAAGAAACGCATATTATGCTGAAAAGTAGTGAAATTCGAATTAACAGGTAATGAAACGTGTACTCAATATGTATGTACTCTAGCTGTCCTTTCCAAAACATTCAGTCATTACACCATGCGACATAAGACAATTTGTCAAAACGAACTGCAACAAATACTTAAATAACTACATAGCATCTCTTAACTAACAGTAAATATATAAACTTCATCATTATCATCATCTCCAAAGAAAAACTTCATTATTCATATTACCAAAACTTCATCACTATCATCACGTGCAAAGAGAAACCTCATTATTCATATTAGCATATTCTTCATATAATTATTCATCATCATTTATTATCATCTGCAAAAAAGGATATTTAATTATTCATTATTCATATTACCATTTACGTCATTCGACTATCCATAGTATAGAGTTTCTTATTTCTAGCATATTTCATCACGAAAACTAAGATGTGTAGTTCTGTCTGACAGCCTGCATCAATCGCCTCGTATTCTGAAAGAAAAATAATTAGTCAACACTGCTATCATACGATGTGTATAGTATATTCTGGTTAATGCTTGTTAATTCTGATCCATTTACTCTTCATGACAAGCTATTGCATTATCTTTCGTTCATTCCGATGGTAAAATTTCCATTTCAGAGTAAACCACTGTGGTTTGTTTAATTTATTTCTTGTACACGTTATTGCTTTCTGAAAATGATGAATAAGGATTAATATCTTGCATTTAAATCATATACCCATTAGATAAAAACTTGTTTCTAGTGATACAACTAAGCATACAGCATAGCATGACAGAAAACGTATAATGTCAAAAACATAGACAGTTTTCGAGTGCAAAAAATGTACACAGAGTATCATAATGTAGTAGCAAAAAATGTAAAATAGTCAAGATATTGAGATATCATAAGGATAAATGTCAAAGTCAACTGGTGTTTGTTATATCTTAAAGATTACATAGTGCATACAGACAAAAATTCCACTTTCGATAGGAAAACAATCATACATACACAAAAAATGGACAATGTACACGGTCCGATATATAACGACAAGAAAAGCGACCTGATATCCTTACCTTGCCGAGCGCTTGCCAAGAAAAAATATGATAATCATCAGTAAATAGTCACATAGATGTAATTGCATAAGTGGTCATAAAATATGTAAGTTTATCTGGAAAAATGTGCACGGTCTGATGTGTAACGACAAGAAAAGCGACCTGCTAACCTTACCTTGCCGGGCACTTGCCAGAAAAAAAAAATGATAATCATCAGTAAGTGTTCATATAAATATAATTGCATAAGTGGTCATATAAAATTCAGGAAATGGCATTACAGTGTGATAAATCATAAAGTATATTCATTCAATAAAGGGTTTAATATTGGAGACATGGTGATTGCCTTTGCTTTTTCTGGTTCTCAAAATTTCGACGTGTACTACATTGGGGTGAGGAATGCTGCGAATTCGATATGGACCTGCGTATAGAAGCTCAAATTTACTGCATCTACTCTTTCCTCTGTTGGATAAAGAGTGTGTACTAATGTCTTCTGTCCAACGTGAAGGTTACGGCGTGTACAAACCTGTTGCTGTCTTCTCCGGCCCTCTGCGCCCCTTTTGATGTTGTTGAGTGCAATGTCAATTATTTCATGGTGGCGTAGTCGACGAGATGTAGGAAAGGATACTAATGCTTTAATTTTGTTGGGTGGTTCAACATTTTTCAATATAACAGTCGGAAATAGCATAGTAGATTCATTTGGTATGGAGTTAATTACATCTTGGAATGAGAGTATGTGTGTATCCCAATCAATACGTTTTTTTATGGCAGTATGTTCTACATAGTTTACCAATTTCTTTCATTAGTCGTTCACAACGGTTCGAAGAAGCGTGATACTTGGATATATAGATCGGAGAAATGTTTCTAGCTCGTAACATACGGGTCCATATTGCAGATCGAAATTGTGGTCCATTGTCAGAAATTACTTTCAATACATGCCCTACATGAAATAAAAAATGTTTTACAAATGCATTCGAAATCGATTTAGCAGTAGCTTTGCGTAACGGAGTGAAGGTAACAAATTTCGAAGTGAGTTCAACAGCGACAAAGATGTAGAAAAACCTCTATTAGTTCTGGGAATCGGACCAAAAATGTCTACAGCGGCCATGTGTCTCAATTTAACGGGTACAATGGGATGTAACGGAGGAATATGTGAAGTATTGTCTGATTTAGCTTTCTGACAGATTTTACATGACGCTAAAACTCGTCAAATACGTTTCTCCATGTTGGCAAAATAACAATTCTGTTTCAGTATAAGAAAACATTATCTGGCTCCGTAATGTGCGTAACTTAAATGAGTATACCAAATTAATTTGTTAACAAGCTCGTCAGGAATACATAATAACCAACTGTTGCTGTCAGGGTGAGAGCGGCGAAACAGAATATTATTGCGAACAGTGTAATGGTTTCTGATGGTAACATTATTTCTATCTTGCCAGAGGCGTTTAATTTCTTTCCATACGTTGTCTTTGCTCTGCTCTTGTGCTATGTCTCGTAATGACGATGAAATGAAGTTTTCAAATGCGACTTGTTGAATATACATGACGCTAGAATTTGCTTGGCAGAAGTTGGTTGCGACGTCTTGCTGATTGTTGCTGAGAGAACGGGACAGTGCGTCTGCTACAATATTTTGTGTATCGGGAATGTGAAAAATTGTAAAATTAAATTCCTGTAAATAAAGTTTCCTTCTGCTTAATCTGTCATGTGAAAATTTAGCTGAAAGTAAAAACTGTATAGCTCTATGATCTGTGTAAACGGTCGTATGTCTTCCATAAAGAAAATGCGTAAATCTCGTAAATGCCAATACAACACATAATGTTTCAAGTTCTGTAACAGAATAATTGCGTTCAGCAGGTGACAGAATGCGACTTGCAAAGGCGATGTTTTTAATTACTGTAGTACCATCTTCTTCAATTTCCTGAAAAATGTGTACGCCTAAAGCGGTGTTAGAACTGTCGGTGGCAATGGAAAAATTTCTGGTAAGGTCTGGGTGTGATAAAAGTAGTGCATTCAACAAAGCATGTTTCAAATTAACAAATTCAGAATGTGCTTGCCTATCCCATGACCAAATAGTGTTTTTACCCGTCAATTGGCATAATCTAGGGGGTGTCTAATGCAGAGTAATGAATAAATTTACGAAAAAAGTTAATTAAACCCAAAAAGCTGCGTAGTTGTTTCTTCGTCGTAGGTACAGTAATGTCACGTAAAGCTTGAAGTTTTTCCGGGTCAGGCGCAATGCCTTCTGCTGAAATTACATGTCCAAGAAATTTTATGGACGTTTTACCAAAGTGCGATTTGCTAAGATTAACTGTAAGTCCTTGTGCACGAAAAGTTTGCAACAGTTGTTCCAGAATCAGATTATGTTCAGACCAGTTAGCTTCTGCAATAAGAATGTCGTCTACATACGTTGTGATTCTGTCTTTCATGCAAAAGTGTGTATCGGATGTCGTCAAAACTAATAATATTTTCGTGAACAAGATTCTCTGTTTCAAAAGTATTGCTTACGTTGCTGGAAGATGCAACCTATACTGCATCTAGTCAAATTCTTTCTGACGTACTGTTATTTGCGGGAGGATGCTGTGGCATTTCAACTATTTGTACTGTTCTGTTATTTCTTCCTGACGTATTACGTTCGGGATGATACCTACTGTCTGGTTCATTCATGATAATCTGTTGTTGTGGTTGATAATGCTACTGGTAAGACCGACTGTTATTAAACGTACGCTGAAAATTGTGCTCATTACTTTTACGTCTGTCATGATAGTCATTTCTATACGGCGCGTTGCGATAGGAGTTGAAATGATGTGTTTTCTGTACGTACTGATTTCCATGTTGCGGTGCGTTACTATTTGGCGGAGCCGACACTATACGTGTAGGCGGCGAAACATTAAAGTTTGATTGACCTTGCACATTACATTGTTGGTTGGGTATGCCAACCGGCTGGTTTTGTTGCTGTTGTGGGGAAAAACCTCTAATGTTACCAAAGTGTGTCTACGATTGCTAATAATTTTGTACATACTGATGATTAAAATTTTGTTTGTTATTAAAATTGTGCTGGTAGTGCTTGTCATTTCAGGAGTGTCTAATGAAAACTGTCACTTTCAGGTAAAACTTGTCATTTCAGGTTTTCTTTACACATTTCTAATCCTAGATAGGTCGATAGTTGAAGAGCTGTTTTGATAGATATAAAGGACAGTAGAAGAGAAGGCAGCAGTGCAGAAAACTAAAGATGAAACAACACTACTACAGCTCGGGGCCCTGTGCACTCTACGGCACATATTCATCGAAATGTAATGAATCCCCTGAGGTCACTTACGCGCTGCAAATAAATTTTAGTTTCTGCGTTACAGGCAATGCCGGTCAAAATTCAAAAACAAATTGTCGTATCCAGTCCAAAGCGTGACTTTGTGTTCTGTCATTATTAAGTACCTTAGACTTTCTCACGGTTAGAAAGTGCTTGTAATCAAAATTATCGTGTCTGAGTATGTTCAGGATTGCATGAGAGACTATTTGCCTGTGTCTGTTCGGAATCTTCTAAGTCACGTACTCTCTCTAAATCACCTAAGTTACACTGGCTGTGTGAGTGTGAGAAATATTCGGAATGTGGCGTATGCTGTGCCGTGTTAGAGGGTGAAACATTTTTCATTTCTGTCACTTTAAAACGTTCGTCAATATGGCTGTTCTGTTGTTCAAATTTCTTATCGACTTTCGCATCCGAAGTGCGTGAAAGTTCTGCTGACATTAATTTAAACTCGTCGCGTAACTGTGTTGCTTTTTCAGAACATTGTTCAGTGACTGCACTACTTTCATCTCTAAGTAATTTCGTTGTGGCTACACGTGTATCACGTAACTCTTCGCTACTATTCCTAGCACAAGCCTTAATTTCCTCACGTAATTGTTCTTTAGTATCATGTCGCTGCACGGCAACGGCTGCAATCTCTTCACTAAGGTGTTTGTTCTGTTCATTAAGGTTGTCGTGTTTTTCATTCGACTGTTTGAAATTTTCATTAAGCTGTCCGTTCGATTCATTAAATTGTTTATAACTGTTTTCTTGTTTTTCATTAAGCTGTTTGAAATTGTTGTTTTGTTTTTCATTCCACTGTTCGAGATTTTCATTAGGTTGTTTGTACGATTCATTAAGTTGTTTGTACGATTCATTAAGTTGTTTGAAATGGTCGTCTTGTTCTTTCTTGAGTTGTAGTAATAATGCTACAACTTGATCCGAGCCAAAATTAGTTGCTGTATTCTCTGTGCTGTGTGATGGTGTATCTGCATGTGTCACGTTTTGTGTAACCATTTGGTCATTGTCTGACTCGCGAAAAGGTTTGCCAATCGGACGTGCACTGTTGGTCACATCATTGGAATCAAATAAATCTGACGTATTCTGACTACATTGTTCACCTTCGTTAGAAACAATTATCTGTTCGTTACGTAAATTTTGCAAATCGGGTACGTCAAACTGGGCAGCGTTCATTGTATCAGAAAGTGCCGCGTCATCAGTTGTTACATTTACTGTGGACATAATTGAATTTGTTTGCTCATCATTAGAATTAAAATCATTACTAGTGGTCGGTACGCACTGATTATCAGTAATTAGAGGATTATCGCTATTACACTGAGTGTCGCAAGTATTATCGGTCAAATTATTCGAGTCGGCTATTTCACTCATTGCACATCGCGATGTACTGTTAACAGTTTTTCGCGGCATTTTTCACAAATCAAAATTTAGCACAAAATGAAACAAAGACAAAGCAAAAATGGAACAAACACAATTACAACGAAGAGCAATAAATTGCCGATGATCTGTGCTAGAGTGACAAGTTAGTAAATGCGTTGCGCCAGCTGCAAACTACATTTAAAATTGAGTAAATAAGAACAGATATATAATTCACTACTTCTCAGAAATTCTCAAAGAAATACGATCCTGGCCGGTTGTCGCCAAGTGTAACCTCCCTACAAAATAAAATAAATAATATAAATATTATCCTCATTTAGTGTAACCTCAAAACAGAAAAATCCCTAAACTTCTCAACAGTAAAAATTATAATTATGTCGTTCACATTCAGTGTAACGTCCCAACAAAAAAAATAAATTCAGTAACCTGGTAATGATACAATGTAACTAACCTCTCAATTAAATTGTCGCTCACTTATAACTTTTCAATAATTGACTGTGAATTTAACCTGCTAAATTTTGGACGTCAGCAGTGCTGCGTCATGGCCCTGAAAGATCATTGTGAATAAAAAAGAAACATTCTTACCCCAATGAAGTCGCCAGACAACGCATATATATCTGCTCTTGCAATAAATCAAAGGCAGCATGAATACACTGCTACAGTGTCTCCACAACTGGAATGGGCTCTGCATACTTGATATTTTTCAGATGTCCCTATAACCAGAAATGGCACAGGTTGAAGTCTGCTGAACAACCAAGCCATGCAACTGGACCCTTCGTCTGATCCATCGACCAGGGAAGACACGATTGAGATATGTCCAGACGTTAATGTCTAATTGGGCTAGAGCGCCATTATGTTGCAGCCACATAACTCTTCGTATCATCAATGGCACTTCTTCGAACATGTGAGGCAAAGTTGCCTACAAGAAACGCTGATAGTTCCGGCCTGTCAGGAGACGTGGAAGGAACACTGGTCCTAAAATATGGTCGCCAGTTGTCCTGTCCCACACATTCTGGCTGCACTGATGCTGATGTTTCGCTTTCACCAAACCATTGGGGCTCTGCATACCATCCCACAGATGATTGTTATGAAAGTTGTAGATATCACTCCATGTAAAGGTGGCCTCATCTGTTAATACGATGGATGACACCAAGCCCAGAATCGTGGTTGGCTGGTGAAGAAACCAATGACAAAACTGCTCCCGATGTCTGTCACTAGTTAGCCCTGCATACGCTGTAAGTGATAAGGGTAGTAACAATTGTCACAGAGGATGTTCCACATGGCCGTCTGACTTACCCTTTACTGGTGGGCCAACTGCCGGTTGTCGCCTTTCACAGTGTTAATCACATTTGCCTCCAAGTCTGGAGTTCGAACATTTCAGGTACATCCTTCATGATTTCCTGCTTCCTGAAACGACCCCATCTCAGACAAACGGCGAAACACTGTTGCTAACATTGAATGCTGTTGGTATTGTCTACTGATACAAACTTGCCGTCCACTGCCCGTTGCTATTTGCGTTTCCGTAAGTAAACACCATGTCGGCAAGCTCTCGATTCGAAGATGGGACTATTGCGTACAACACTGTATCACATCTATTACAATGTGACTCAGCAAGAGAAATGAATCGGACACAACATTACCAATTACTATGGCAGGAGAGGGCGTTAGGGCATGAAATATGAGGAAAAGTGTAACGGTCTAGAAGGAAACCATGCATACTGTAACCATGGCTGCATGGCACAGCGCATATTAGACCGCAGTCTCTGTAATAATGTATGATTGAATAACTGATCACTAGAATGTAAACCATGAATTTCTGGACGTACTTCATTAGACCTTCTTGTTCTGTATCCCCTCATCGATCAATCCCTAGAGATTTTACAGGGTGGAAAAGTCACCCTGTATACAGGGTGGTCAGAAGGAGTCTGAATAGCTTGCAAGGCTGTTGCAGGATAAGTTGTGCTGAGAAATTCTTCTTAAGAAAAAACTTCTATATTTTGCGGCGCTTATGAGTTAATTAACATTGAATTTAGCCAATCAAGCTGTTCCCCACTAATTCAAGCGGTCCGCCAGAGAAGTTATTGTCAGTTGTTCTCCTAGAGTAGATGATAGCGCACGACACTGCACAGTCCTTGGCTTGGGTTCGGACCTTACGACCGTCCCACATTCAATTTTTACGTCGCTCACCTGTTCTGTTTTAGGAAACCAAATGAAAATTAATTTTAGCCACACAATCTCTGGCGGGCAGCTTGAATACGCACGCGCAACACTTCGGTGTTAATCAACTCGGAAACGGCTCAATGTATCAATTTTTTTCTTAACATACTGACCCCACGACTTACCTTAGAAGCTAGATTAAGGAAAGGCAAACCTACCTTCCTAGCATTTGTAGACTTAGAGAAAGCTTTTGACAATGTTGACTGGAATACTCTCTTTCAAATTCTGAAGGTGGCAGGGGTAAAATACAGGGAGCGAAAAGCTATTTACAATTTGTACAGAAACCAGATGGCAGTTATAAGTGTCGAGGGGCATGAAAGGGAAGCAGTGGTTGGGAAGGGAGTGAGACAGGGTTGTAGCCTCTCCCCGATGTTATTCAATCTGTATATTGAGCAAGCAGTAAAGGAAACAAAAGAAAAATTTGGAGTAGGTATTAAAATCCAAGGAGAAGAAATAAAAACTTTGAGGTTCGCCGATGACATTGTAATTCTGTCAGAGACAGCAAAGGACTTGGAAGAGCAGTTGAACGGAATGGATAGTGTCTTTAAAGGAGGATATAAGATGAACATCAGCAAAAGCAAAACGAGGATAATGGAATGTAGTCGAATTAAGTCGGGTGATGCTGAGGGTATTAGATTAGGAAATGAGACACTTAGAGTAGTAAAGGAGTTTTGCTATTTGGGGAGCAAGATAACTGATGATGGTCGAAGTAGAGAGGATATAAAATGTAGACTGGCAATGGCAAGGAAAGAATTTCTGAAGAAGAGAAATTTGTTAACATCGAGTATAGGTTTAAGTGTCAGGAAGTCGTTTCTGAAAGTATTTGTATGGAGTGTAGCCATGTATGGAAGTGAAACATGGACGATAAATAGTTTGGACAAGAAGAGAATAGAAGCTTTCGAAATGTGGTGCTACAGAAGAATGCTGAAGATTAGATGGGTAGATCACATAACTAATGAGAAAGTACTGAATACGATTGGGGAGAAGAGGAGTTTGTGGCACAACTCGACTAGAATAAGGGAGCGGTTGGTAGGATATGTTCTGAGACATCAAGGGAGCACCAGTTTAGTATTGGAGGGCAGCGTGGAGGGTAAAAATCGTAGAAGGAGACCAAGAGATGAATTCACTGAGCAGATTCAGAAGGATGTAGGTTGCAGTAGGTACTGGGAGATGAAGAAGCTTGCACAGGATAGAGTAGCAGGGAGAGCTGCATCAAACCAGTCTCAGGACTGAAGACCACAACAACAACAACATTTATTTCTCAGCACAATCTACCCTGCAACACGCTTATAAGCTTTTCACACTGCTTCTGGCCACCCTGTATATTAATTTCACAATGCAGTGTTGGTAGCTCCATGTAAAAAATTATTTGATCGATGTGTTGCATTTGTATGTGAGGGCGAACCAAACTTAACAGTCTGGGCTAGGATTCAAGATTGTGCTGAATGTATGGCATGGACATATTACCACAGATGTATGTGGAACCTACTGCTAAGTTATCTAAGTGACAGTGGTCACATGACTTACGGCACTTTTTAGGCGGATTATGTTCTAACAGAAACACTATTGATGTACAAATATCATCTTCAAGAATCTTTATTCGCTGATTGAGTTCCACTAGCTTTGAATCAATATACTTTTTTATTACCAGATTTGAGGGTTCGTTTACTGTTATTGTTATTATTAGCTGACAATTTTTTTGCTCTGATGTCGCCAAAATTTGTCCATCATGTGGAATATTCAAGATAGGAGGAAAGGGCAGCATCGGTCGTAAGCTTTTATTTTTTAAAACTTCAAAACTTTTAATTTTTAAAATACATGTTTATTGCATACCGATTTCAGCTATTATATAGCTACCTTTCGTGCATCTATATGCAAGTCATGATGACTTAAAGCAAATAAAATCGCTAATGTTTTAACTGTTCGTTATCTGTCATGTCAAATGGTACCATATGCGATTTTGGTTACAATGAGTCATCTTTACTTGGTTATAATTGCAATGAAGATAGCTACACAGTAGCTGAAATCGATTGCAATGAACAGGTTAAAAATTTACGAGCGACACTGCCGTTCCCCCTCTCTTGGATACCGTTGATGTGGTCTGTATCACGCTGTTCCTGATGGAAGTAAAACGGGTGTGGAGTATTTCTTCAGATTGCTGTGAAATTTTCGTCGGTCTGCTACAAATAGTACTGAAGGTAGAAGAGAAATTCCCGTCGAGTGGAAAATGGGGAGAGGAAAAATATGTTTAATGGCCTACCAGTTGCCTCACTCTATCTTCCTCAGCACCTTCAAAAATTTAGCATGAGAACATATTGGAGCTTTTTTAACATGCAACTCACCTCAGACTCTCATAAGCTAGCTTAACTTAAACTCATTCACACCCACTGGTCCGTCGCTGTAAACCGCTCATGCCGATCCGCTCCCAGTTGCCCTTCCTCACTCACTTACTCAGCCCAACTCATGTTCATTCGCTCTTTGTGTCTCTTGTGTCACAGCCACAGTTTCCAACGCTCTGTCTCACTACTGCTGTCTCCTTTCACTGCCACTGTCTCCCTCTTGCTCTCTCTCTTACTGCTAATATCTCATTCCTCCGCTCCTACTGCTGCTGTCTGTTCCCGCTGTCACTATCTCTCTCTTCCTCGTTGTCATTGTCATACACTCTGTCTCTCATTATCCATTATCAATGGCTCTTACGCAGTTCCACTTTCCGTTTCTCTTTATTTGCCCCCCCCCCCCCCTGCTCCCCGTACTGTCTTCCTCACTCATGTCATACACTGTTCTGTCACTGTCAGCTATGTTCCACTGCTACTACTGTGTCCAGTGACCCTCTCTTCCACTGACACTGTGATTGTTTTCTTCGTTCTTTCTATAACAAAACCACTGTCTGCTATCTCCTACTATTTATTATGAAGAATGAGGCTGCTGGTACCGCACTTTTCAGGTAGAGTCACTTAAATAAACATGATTATATTCGTATTTTTTTTTATACTCCGACAGGAACGTTTTTGCACTGGTTCCCTTTTTTCCCCTACTGCAGCAGGACATGTAACTCACATGAAACGAATTGTACTGGTCCGTAAGATTTAGACAATTTATTATGTGAAATTGAAATAACGCAAGACTGATTTTATACCTCTGACCAAATTGTACGTGCAAACAAATTTTTTATGTGCTTCAGTACTACAGCGTGGGGTTTCCAGATGGTAACGGAGACACTTCATAATATATTCCTCCGTGATACATCACTTTATAAACTACGTTTTCCCATCACACCGGATTTTATGCGCGTATTTTACGTGTACACGTAGGGTAACTTTGAACCTCTGTATATCGGAAAAGGATGAAGATATGAAGACAATTTCCAAGGTTTTTTGAGATCAGAATTTTAGGAATACGCTGTAAAAATCACTGCCATTTGCTGTGCATAGCCGCCTCGAAATTGGCGGCTGGGGTTTGGTTGTTTCTCGAGAACGGATAAAGATTTCTGAAAACGGGAAGGTGGCTCTCCTAGATAAATGCCTAGAGAATATACTGTTAAAAATAGCTATTTTCTGCGGTTTTTCATTGTTTAGATTTCGCCTGATATCGGATGTTACGTGTAGATATAATGTAACATTGAACTCCTGTATCTTGGAAACGGATGAAGATACCAAGAAAATTTTCAAGGATGTTCGAGATCGGGATCTTAGGAATATATTGTAACAAATTCAGCCATTTGCTATGCATAGCCGTCTTGGAATTTCCAGCTGGAATTTGGTCCGCTGGTGACGGTGGAAATATAGTAAAAGAACCATCTTTGTGAGTTTTTCTGAGGGCTCGCCCATGAACTGATGATGCCTTCATAACTACCATCATGGACCACATCAAATGCAAAAGAACCAACCGATTTGCTCCATTTGCCTAACGAGGAGGAAGTGTGAAATGTTCATACTTTGACCCTATACTGTAGGGCAGTGACACTAAGAGGACCCTACTGTTGGGTATACATATGATTCCTACCCCAAGGGTGATCCAAAACACTGACCCTACCTTATTATCACGAATAGAATCCAAGGTTTGTTCACGGGAAATAGCCTTTTTTATGCGCAACATTTTGAAGTATATAATTTAACAATCGGTATGAAGTGCTAATTATACAATTACTAATTGATCAATTTGTCTAATCTGTATGAATTACGTATAAGATTATTAATTTATTTTTGGTATTCGGTGAAAGTGGGATAAGTGCTATTTTTATTCGAAGTGTCATACTTCATACTAGTTCACTTGATATTTTTCAAACAGAAGCTTCAATAGTCGATATATTAAGCCACAGAGGTTCTGAGTACAAGCAATGTCATCTTTGGTTGTCAGTCGCACTGTCGTTGCCAGTATAACATTCGGTGAGTAGTATGTGAGAGGGTCGGGTGTTGGTTATGCTGCTGAGTGGTCCGGAAATAACTAGCAGAACACCAAGAGACAAACGCAGAAATGTTGCTCTTTCACAATATGATTTTGTGAAAACTGATCTGAAAAGTGTGAAGATATACTGTTGTCGCTGCACTGCTTGCTCACGCATAGTTAATCATGAGTCTGAGAAAGATAAACTTTTAGCATAATTTTTCTTTATTGTTTTATGTTAGTTACTTCGACTGTCGAGACGCGACTAAACAAAGTTATCTGCCCAAGTGGTTTGCATTCCGAGTTATAGATTCACCACTCATTTACCATTCTATTAACTAATTTTATGACAGAGCTACATTTTTATAAGATTTAATTTTTGTGAAGATGGTTGCAATTGTTAAGGAACCAGAGTTTCACACTACAGTTTTTGAATACTAGTCTCTTTGAATCACTCAGTAAGTCGAGGCTTTCAGGCCGTTTCCTCACGAAAGTTTAATTTTACAACTGTGTGTTGCCTCATTGCACTTAGCGGAACACGGTTGCTCAAAATGTAACGCATGATGTGCTTAGCATAGCTACGTTTTCTTGCATTGCACTTGGCAAGGTTTTTCCTTTAAATGGTTTACTGTTTCGCCATATTTTGGTATTCATCACTTTCGAGCAGTAACAAGTTTCCGTTGCCGCAAGGCAAGTCATGAAAATTTGTTATTGTCAGTTTAACATCAGTCAAGACGCAGCAAAATCGTTCACGGTCAGGCTTTGTGTGTCGATTTATTATCAGGTTCACTTTGGGTAAAGTTCAATGCAGATCTCTTCTGTTTATGCTAAGAGTCTTATTCTTAAAGTGCAGTGTTACGTCTTCCCGTGTATATCATTTAGCGTTCGGAATTTTGTTTAACCAGTATGCATACGTAAAAGCACAGGGCATTTTAATAAAAGCATTTTGGATATTTATGCTTTCAAATTTTGATTTTTAATTTTATATAGAATATTTATTCTGTTTGTTTCGTGTGTTGACTGTAAGACAAGCACTGTGACGTCACACACTGAAGCACTCTACAATGCACAGTACATAACTTCATAGGATAGCTTATTTAGTACACAGTCTTAAGTTTTCTAATCAGTTTTGGTAAAAGTTATTTGCAGTACAGTTATAACGTTTCAGACGGATTTGACGACTCTTTTTATCAAAAAGCTTTTACATAAACATTGTTTAGGTTTACCTTAAAACAAAGACCCACACGAAAGTTGAAGAACAGGGAAACAGTTTACATATACAACAGCGACAAACAAAACAGTTACACAGTGCATCTACATCTACATACATACTCCGCAATCCACCATACGGTGCGTGGCGGAGGGTACCTCGTACCACAACTAGCATCTACTCTCCCTGTTCCAAACAGAACGAGGGAAAAATGACTGCCTATATGCCTCTGTACGAGCCCTAATCTCTCTTATCTTATCTTTGTGGTCTTTCCGCGAAATGTAAGTTGGTGGCAGTAAAATTGTAGTGTAGTCAGTCTCAAATGCTGGTTCTCTAAATTTCCTCAGTAGCGATTTACGAAAAGAACGCCTCCTTTCCTCTAGAGACTCCCACCCGAGTTCCTGAAGCATTTCCGTAACTCTCGCGTGGTGATCAAACCTACCAGTAACAAAGCTAGTAGCCCGCCTCTGAATTGATTTTATGCCCTCCCTCAATCCGACCTGATGGGGATCCCAAACGCTCGAGCCGTACTCAAGAATAGGTCGTATTAGTGTTTTATAAGCTGTCTCCTTTACAGATGAACCAAAACTTCACAAAATTCTACCAATGAACCGAAGACGACTATCCGCCTTCCCCACAACTGCCATTACATGCTTGTCCCACTTCATATCGCTCTGCAATGTTACGCTCAAATATTTAATCGACGTGACTGTGTCAAGCGCTACACTACTAATAGAGTATTCAGACATTACTGGATTCTTTTTCCTATTCATCTGCATTAATTTACATCTATCTATATTTAGAGTTAGCTGCCATTCATTACACCAATCACAAATGCCGTCCAAGTCATCTTGTATCCTCCTACAGTCACTCAACGACGCCACCTTCCCGTACACCACAGCATCATCAGCAAACAGCCGCACATTGCTATCCACCCTATCCAAAAGATCATTTATGTATATAGAAAACAACAGCGGACCTACCACACTTCCCTGAGTCAGTCCAGATGATACCCTCATCTCCGATGAACACTCACCATCGAGGACAACGTACTGGGTTCTGTTAATTAAGAAATCTTCGAGCCACTCACATACTTGGGAACCAATCCCATACGCTCGTACCTCAGTTAGGAGTCTGCAGTGGGGCACAGAGTCATTCGCTTTCCGGAAGTCAAGGAATATGGCATCCGTCTGATACCCTTCATCCATGGTTCGCAAGATATCATGTGAAAAAAGGGCGAGTTGCGTTTCGCAGGAGCGATGCTTTCCACAGCCGTGCTGATGTGTGGACAGCAACTTCTCTGTCTCAAGAAAATTCAATAATTTCGAACTGAGAATATGTTCGAGAATCCTGCAACAAACCGATGTTAAGGATATTGGTCTGTAATTTTAAGGATCCGTCCTTCTACCCTTCTTATATGCAGGCGTCACCTGCGCCTTTTTCCAGTCGCTCGGGACTTTACGTTGGGCAAGAGATTCGCGATAAATGCAAGCTAAGTAAGGAGCCAATGCAGTAGAGTACTCTCTGTAAAACCGAATTCGAATCCCATCAGGACCTGGCGATTTATTTATTTTCAACCAATTCAGCTGCTTCACAACCCAAGGGATGTCTATCACTGTGTCCTCCATACGGGAATCCGTACGAGACTCAAATGGCGGTATGTTTGTACGATCCTCCTGCGTGAAAGATTTCTCAAATGCTAAATTTAAAATTTCAGCTTTCGTTTTGCTGTCTTCGGTTGCCAGGCCAGACTAATCAGTACGTACGTCATTTACGAAACTAGCAGAGAAGCATTACAATCGAGTTGCTTCTGCGTGCTTGCAAGATTAGCTGTGTGTGATTGGTAATGACGAATAGCGTAAGGCTTTTTTTTGCATAATTTGTGGCCTAAACACAAAACATGGCTGCCTTCTTAAGTGCCGTTATCTGTATGTTTCGTACATGGAACTGAAATTATGGAACACAGAAAGTTTCCAGGTATACTGTGTGTGTAATTGACACATTCATAGTCTTGTTAATTAACGAGCAATAAATCAATAAATAAGACACTTCATATAATGAATTATTTATTTGGGGTTCTGTATTGTTCACAGTTTCTTCTCTCGAGGAATCTGGAAATAGCCGGTGATGAATGTGCTGCCTTTACGGAATGGTGATGCCGGCGGTACTTGCGATCCAGTCGAGGAAGTAGGTGACCCTGGTGAAGCCGGCCGGGTCTCCGCTCGAACAACCATTGCCCGAAATCCAGCTGACGACGGCGATCTGCGTGTAGCTTCCCTGCGAGCCAACCACCAGCGCGCCGCCGCTGTCGCCCTGAAACGTGACCACAGTATAATCTCTGGCTGGTGGGAGCCCCAATCATGATTTCCCCAACACAGTAAAGTGTCACTCACTCAAGATGTAGCGCTGAAGGTAAACACATACGTTCTAAAATAGTACCACCATAAGTTCTTGAAATCGCTTCCCTGGAATGCAACTGCCATTGTGGCGGATATTCGGTATCTGTTCTAAAGTACCCGTGCGTGTCCACCACGCATCTTTACGTCGGCGTGAAACAGTGTGGAGACACTTACAGTCAGGTGTCTGAACGTATGTGGAGGAATGCTAGCCCAAAACTAGAGGACGTTGTGCTGTAGGACGCTGCAGTTTGAAGTAATGGAAGTCGACCAAAAAGTGTTCCATTGTGTTCAGGTAGGGACTCTGTGCAGGCTAATCTATTTCAGGGATGTTATTGTCCACAATCCATTGCCTCACAGCTGCACCTTTATTATAAGGTGAATTGTCATGCTGAGACATTCATGATCTGCTAACTGTTCTTCTACTCTATGAAGTACACGATGCTATAAAATACACTGACGGAAAAATTTTGCAACACCAAGGCGTCCTGCGACATACACGAAAACTGATAGTCGTGTTTCTACATCTGAAAAATGAAGTCTACTCAAATTTCGAGCTATTCGCACAAGAGCGCCGCTAGTAGCGTCACTGTGAGGATACAATCCAGGTTTGCTTTAATTACACGCTGTAATGGTCGTGAGAGTTAGTTGCATTTGAGGCTGAACTTGGTGAGTTGATTGTAGTCATGAATGCCTTTAGGCGATAAAGACACCAATATCATCACCTCACTGAATTTGAACAAGGTCGTATAACAGGGTTGCGATAAGCTGGATGTTCCTTATTCGATACTGTAGAAAGATTTGGTAAGAATGTAGCCACTGTGTATGATTACTGCCAGCGGTGATTACGAGAATGTAGTCACGAGAAGACCGAACTTCGGGCCGGCCGGGGTGGCCGAGCGGTTCTAGGCACTACAGGCTGGAACCGTACGACCGCTACGGTCGCAGGCTCAAATCCTGCCTCGGGCATGGATGTGTGTGATGTCCTTAGGTTAGTTAGGTTTAAGTAGTTCTAAGTTCTATGAGACTGATGACCTCAGAAGTTAAGTCCCATAGTGCTCAGAACAATTTGAACCGGACTTGGGACGGCCACGTGGCACTACCGGGAAGGAAGACCATCGTCTTCGGGGTATGGCTCTGGCGCATCGTACTGCACCTACTGCAGCAAACTGAGCAGCAGTTGGCACCACAGTGACTCTACGAACTGTTACACATCAGTTACTTCAAGAACAGCTTCGAGTCAGACGCGTTGTAGCGTGCGTTCCACTGACCACAAACCTCTGCCAGCTCCAGTTAGCAGCAGTCGAGGATAGTTCTAGTGCAGTCGTAACTTTCTTACCGAAAGTAGTGCATCAAACTGGCATCAAGACTTTCAGTACGTATATTTCTATGTAGAGAACGTGTTAACTTGTCCCTGCTTTGCTAAAGACTTTTATATGGATTTCAACAGGGACACTTTATACCAAACTTAAGTGTAATACAATATTACGTTGAGTGATGATGTTCACTAGTTCTTTTGATTTCTGTCCCAGAATCCGCGCACTGTCCCGACTGGACATGGTTCTCGTGGCGGTCAGATTACTCGGCCACTTCAGTTATCGTGTGGAATCAATATCTGGTGCAGTGAAAATGGCGGTAGATACTTACGTTGCAGGTGCTCTGTCCGCTGGAACCGACGGCGCAGAGTGTGAAGTCTAAGATGGGACCGCCGAAGTATTGGCTGCACTGCGTGTTGGACATGACGTTCAGTGTCGTGTACTGCAGCGCGTCTGGGCTGGCACCGTCTGGAAACAAACAACACGGCCTCGTGTACCCCTCAATGCTTCCATGAGTGACAGCTTCACTAGATGTGCGGATGTTCAGTTACCAAGAATGTTCTTTATCATGTTGCGTTACGGAATTACACAGATAACGTAGTGCAACAAGTAGGCCGAACATTAAACAAATGTCATGTATTTTGTATTATATGTTACTCTTCACACGCATAATTTAGTTGTAAACTTTTATTAGGATAACCAGTGACACAAATATTTGCTTTTATTGAGGCATGTACAGGGTGACAATTATTGAACTATACGAAAAATAAAAAACGTAAATTAGTTAGAGACTACTGCAGGCACACATTTAATTCAACATGTTAACGTCACTACAAATATTCGGATATAGGTTCGATACGCTTGCCATCATTGGCGATGATGTAGCGCAGACGAATAGCGAAATTCTGCATGATCCGCTGAAGTGTCGGAATACCGACGCTGTCGATGACCTTCTGAATGGCTTTTCTCGTCTCAGCAATAGTTTTGGGGCAATTTGTGTACACCTTTTCTTTAATATAGCCCTACAAAAAGGAGTCGCATGTGCTCAGATCCGGAGAATATGACGGCCAATCGAGGCTCTTGCCTGTGGGCTCCGGTTACCACAGAGCCAGAAAGCGGTCCCCACGGTCCCCAGAGAGCTCCTCCAGGACATCAAACACTCTCGTGCTTCGGTGGGGTTGAGCTCCGCCTTGCATGAACCACATCTTGTCCATATCAGGGTCACCTTAGATAATGGGGATGAAATCATCTTCTAAAACCTTCACGTACCGTTCGTTAGTCACCGTGCCATCGACGAGTATCGCACCCATTACATTCCGTGCATGGATATTACACACCACACAGCCACTCGTTGATGTGAAGAGACTTATCTTTCGTAAAATGCGGATTCTCAGCCCCCAAATTCGTCTATTTTGCTCAATGACGAACCCATCCAAATGAAAGTGGGCTTCTTCGCTAAACCAAACCATACGGTGCATACTCTCTTCATGTCCCGCGGCCAACCGTGCAATTTGAACGTCGTAGCGCGAACCATTGAGAAATTTTATTTCATAGAATTCAATAATTGTCACCCTGTAACATTTAAGTGAGAATGGCGAGAAGAATCATAAGTTCAAGGTATGAGACTTCTTACTGAACTGGTTACCGTTAACATAGGAGTATGGGTTCGAATACCTGTCTCGTATACAATATAAACATGTATCAAATAAAACTTCCTGGCAGATTAAAACTGTTTTAATCTTCCAGGAAGTTTCATATCAGCGCACACTCCGCTGCAGAGTGGAAATCTCATTCTGGAAACATCCCCTAGGCTGTGACTAAGCCATGTTTCCGCAATATCCTTTCTTTCAGGAGTGCTAATTCCGCAAGGTTCGCAGGAGAGTTTTGTAAAGTTTGGAAGGTAGGAGACGAGATACTGGCAGAAGTAAAGCTGTGAGGACGGGCCGTGAGTCGTTGATGTCTGACGGGCCCGGGTTCGATTCGCGGCTGGGTCGGAAATTTTCCTCTCTCAGGGACTGGGTGTTGTGTTGTTATTGTAGTCGGCTCTCAGCCGTGGCAGCGTGCGGACGGCCGCGCGCGCCGGCCAGTGCTCCGCTGCAGGCGTTGTTTACTTCCGCGTCGTAGTTTTAAGGCTTGTGTCCGTCCACCGTGAACAACATGTCGAGCGCTTACCGCCAATGGACTTAAGTTCAAATACTCTGATGGTCACGTCGGAGCTGTAACACTTGAACTCGCAGAGTACGGTCAACGCACGATTAGGGTGTTTGAACTACCTTTTGAAGTGCCGAAGGACGAAGTTGTCTCTGCTTTACAACCATACGGCAACGTCATCGGTTACGTAGTGGAAAAAGCCTTCACGACCTACCATGTCCTTAATGGTGTGCGTCAGGTCAAAATTGAACTGAAAGAAACATATACCATCATACCTGACAATTGGCGGGGTGGGAACCATTGTCATGTACAACGGCCAACCCCGAACATGTGCGGGTTGTGGACAAGAAGCCCACGTCAGATCCGCCTCCATGCGACGCCGCCTGATCGAGACGCCGGTCGGCGAGGAAGCGTCCCCAGCGGTGATCACTCAGATCCCTGTCACATATGCCAAGGTTGCCAAGGAAGGTAGCACCTCGACACAGGGTCTTCCTGCTCCGTTGACGTCGCCTGATCAGGTAGGTTCAACTGCTACTGAGATTCCTTCTGAGGTGCCACAGACGCCAGATCCTGACCTGCCGAATCTTCGCAGCACTGTGACTGAAAATGCTACTGAGATGGACGTTGATTCGGGAGTGGTACCTACTTCTGCTTTCTTTCAGACATATGGAGTCAGACGAAAGCCACTCGCAATCAGACTCTATACGACATGTTCGAAAACAAGGGTCGACACGAAAGAGAAAGAAACGTAGCCGTACACCCCCTGATGAATCCATTCTACGGATGGATACCAGAGATGCAGACCCGAAGATGGACGACAAACCGCTCTTTGATGACCAAAAGTCTGATGCGAACGACCCGCCGCAGGCGACCACTGGCAACGAACACCCCTCCTTACTGGCGCCGTTCCCCCACGGGTCAACGTTGAAGAGAGCCTATCCGCTGAGCCGAAAACTACGTCTCCTCTCCACGTGGATGATGTGCACAGCCGATGTCCTACCGCAGTATCAGTCTCCTGGGCAGACGACGTGGAGATCGAAGGGACTGGGGTGGACGGTGCTGATGATGGGGCGCCCCCATCAGTTGCGCCCGCAAACTCTCCACAATAGCAACCTCTTCAGCGGACCGGCAAGATCGACGACCTCTCGCTCCTGAAGAAGGAGCCCCACCTGTGCCTGTCGGAATCCAACACCAGCATTATCGTGTCGCAACGATTAACCTCGCGACCATTCGTGCGCCCTGCAAACTAGCGCTGCTCCGCGATATGATTTATGATGCGGACATAGATATTGCGCTTTTTCAGGAAGTGCATGTCGCCGATTTTTCACCACCACATGGCTTCACGGCGCATCGTTCTCCCGCTTCGGACACCGGTAGTGGTGTTGCCATTATCTTACGAGAAGGTCTTCCTGCCGAAGATGTCCTATACCTCCCCAACAGCAGAGGTATGGCCCTTACTCTCTTTGGTGTACGCATCGTCAACATTTATGCGCCGTCGGGCTCCAGCTACCGTCGTGAACGCAATGCCTTCTTCGCGAATGAAGTTACACCCCTTTTTATGGGACCACACGATGATTGGGTCATGGGTGGAGACTTCAACTGCACCCAGCGACCTCAGGATCAATTGCCGCGTCACTCACCATGCGCAGCTCTGGAAACAGTCGTCACGCGGCTACAATTTGTCGACACGTGGAGACATGATCACGGTGATCTTACGGGCTTTACGTACTACACTGCGCACTCCTCTAGCCGACTGGATCGCATATACATCTCGCGATCCCTAATTCAACACACTCGACAGGCTGAAATCTGGCATGTTGCTTTCTCAGATCATGAGGCTTACTTCTGTGATGTGGTTCTCACAAGACAGGCAGTATGGCACGGACGTGGTTTATGGAAACTGAACACGGCACTTCTTAATTCACCTGACTGTCAACTTCTAATAGAAGACACTTGGATCACATGTAATAGACGCCGTCCCACGTATCCGTCTACCATATCCTGGTGGATCAGTGTGCAAAACCTGCTCTTCGAAAAACTTTGATCCGGTATGGCAAAGTTGTTGTAGTCTGGAGGAAGAGCACTATGGACTTTTACTACAGGATCCTACGAGAATGCTCCACGATGCCAGCCTCCCCTGAGCGCCATAGAAGGATGAACCATGCTAAGGCACAAATCTCCAATCTCATGCGGAGGCATTTGGAAGGAGCGATAGTACGATCTCGTACTGCTGATCGCATGCCTCATGAACATCCGTCGATGTACCATATCATCCAAGAACGCCAAAATCGACGCCGAAAATTGATTAATGTCCTAACAGACCAAGAAGGGCGTCGCTACGTAACCCAATCTGCAATAGGGAATGTGCTTCACGCCCACTACCAGCAGCTCTACGCCGCAATTCCACATTCCCCAGAGTTGATCGAGGAAGTCTCACAGCTCAACTTCGGTGGTATCCCAGGAGATGCGACGAGTGACTTGATGTCAGAGGTGACTGATGATAAAGTTCGCAATGCGATCCGGGCAGGAACCATCAATCGCTCTCCAGGACCCGACGGTCTTCCCCTCGAATTTTATCGCACCTTCCGCGATTTGTTAGACTCCACCTTTACCTCCATCTGTCGGGAACTGATGTCTCCGGAAGTACCTGTGCCGGACGCTTTCATGGAAGGAATCATTATTCCTGTACATAAACCGCATGGTGGCAACAATGTCAGTGATTATCGGCCCATCACCCCCCTTAACAGTGAATCTTCACTCGCCTTTTGGCGGCACGACTTAAAAACGTTGCCCGATATATTGTATCGCCAGACCAAGCATCTTTGGGAGGGGATAATAATATCCGCACGGCTTGATGCCGCTACAGGGATATGATCGCTGTTACCCAGGCACAACGCCTCTCTGGGGCACTTGCGTCTTTGGACTCTAGTCAAGCTTTTGATAGGGTTGACCATTCGTTCCTTACGGCCGTTCTCCACCATATGGGTTTCCCAGTCGCCGTTATCACAGTAGTGATGCGCCTTCTGCGGGGTGCCTCATCCAGGATTATGTACAATGGCAGACTCACTCCTCCGATAAAAATAGGTCGATCCGTACGTCAAGGTTGCCCTCCATCAGCGATTTTGTACGCCTTTTCCTTGAAATCCTTGCTATGTGGACTAAGACAACGTTTGGTAGGGTTGTCCATAGATCGCTACCGATTCTGTTGCACGGCCTATGCTGACGATGTAGTCATCTGTTTACGTAATGCCGACGAGGTTCGAGCCGTTTTGACGTGGATAGCGACTTATGGTGAGGCATCAGGTAGCTCTTTAAACGTACGAAGTCACAAGTTATGTTCATTGGCACGGGACTTCCCGTGGAGTGCGTTACACCTCTCACCACCGTTGATACCATTCGCTGTTTGGGAATAGATTTTTCATCTGATCCCCAGCGTTCGGCCACCATCAACTGCCGACGCCTCCTTTTAATGATCAGAGCAGGTCTTATGGGCCATCGCCTTCGATCCCCAGATATTCTCCAACGAGCTTGATATGTAAATATGTATATCGCATGCCGAGTTCCCCATGTAGCACAAGTACTACCTTTCCCACTTACTGTGGCACGTCACATGTTGCCAGCGATGGCATCTTTCGTCAGCTCTGGGCTGTTGTTCAAAGTTAACTATGCAACCCTTACTCTTCCCCGTGAAAGAGGTAGGATAGGTCTGTTTCACGTGCCGGATAGAGCTCGCGCCCTATTTGTCAGCTCTCAGATGACGGTATGGACACGTTGCCCAACGAGCCTCACTAGTCTCCTCCTGTCGGCATATTCGCCGTTCTCACTGTCAGCCCCATTCTCACTGTCAGCCCCAGTGATGATCTCGGATGTTCCGGCCCAGTTCCATTATATACGATACTTCTTTCTTAAACTCAGTTATCTACGCCTCACTTTACCAATACAGCTTTTACTCAAGACAAAGGCAGTATACAATGTCCTCCAATTAGGTCGTCCACCTAACCCGATTGAACAAAAGTTCCCCCAGGTTGACTGGCGTCATGTATGGCGCGCGGTGCTCGCCTGTTACCTTGACACGAATGTTCAATCTGTCTGGTACCTAACTGTCAATGGTAAGCAAATCAACCAATTTCGCCTTCATCGTATCCACCTCGCCCAATCATCTCTATGTTCCACGTGTGGAGTGCCAGACAATGATGAACATCCGTTTGTTTGCGGACCGGCGGCGGAGGTTTGGCACTTGGTTCGTCGTATTGTGGCTTTTCTAACGCGGGACATTCCGGATCGGATTACTCCCCTTTCATTATTATTTACGGAACGTGACTATTTTCCTCGGACAAAGACCAATGCTGTGAATTGGATTCGCGGACATGCCATTCACCACCTATTTGGACAAACTGTAGACTCTGTACTCGATTTTTGGACATACGTCAATGACCGTCATTATGTCATTGTCCGTCACCCAAAATACAGACAATTTTTCTCGAACTTCCTTGGGAGTGCTTTCCACGACCCGTCTCGCAGCTGGAATGTGTTAAGCCAAGAGAGAAGAAGGTTTCCTGTTTGAACCAATGAACATTTTTGAACAATTGAACGAAACAGTTTCGAGAAGACGTGACTGAACATATTACTAGCGGGGCACAGAAGGCCTCTGATCAATTACACAATAAAACTAAACAAAAAATAAAAACAATAAAAATATAATTCAGAAAAAGGAAGATTTTGTTTTGTTTGTAAGGATAGCCCTAACCTTGATTTCCCATATTTTCCCTGGTATATAGGTAGCTCTCTGGAGTAGGTTTAGTCAGGAGCCAACGCCTGAAGTGGACCAGATTTTTTTGTAATAGGCTGAAAAGTGGCGGTGGCACTTAGGGTTTTTTTTGTAGTTCCATTTTATTAAGGGACTTTCTAAAAATTAAAGAAGAAAAAAAGAAAGAAAAAGAAAAAGTTGGTAGAGCAGTTCCCCGTAAAGCAAAGGTCCCGAGTTCGAGTCTCGGTCCGGCACACAGTTTTAATCTGCCACATCAGCGCACACTCCGCTGCAGAGTGGAAATCTCATTATTTATCAAATATTAAATCATGACTATTCTCCACTGCGCAACGCAATTAAGGCATTACTTTTTCGAAACCTCGTAAGTGTCTTCCATTGCAACTCAGAAGCTTAAGATCTGGCTTAAGGATCACTACAACTTTCTTCTGTGATGGTGCAAAAACGTGGCGCCCTGAGACTTTACCCTAGAGCTGGACGAAGCCTCAAACATCAAGGTGTAGACACAAGGAAAACAAACAAGGCCAGATATTAGAAGTTCTTATGATGTACAGGGCGGATTAATGAGGCCACATTGGTACCTTATTTCACCATAATTCTGCTTAGCACCACCGCGGACCTGTCACACGATGGGATGACCGCCACACTCCCTCTTACCCACATTTCACCCCTTCTTTTGACGCTTCTGCGATGGAAATCAGAACCGCGACGCCCAGCGTTGAAATCGCGGAGTTTTCTTATGGGTGGCCGAGAACAATATCTGAGACACACCGCCGCTCACAATCAACACGAAAAGGCCTGAGGGGGTGGCGTAAAGAGCGTCAATGAGAGCGCTCTTTTCCTTGGGGCGTTGACTCCTACACATTTCGCGGAAGAAAACGACAGTTCACAGTGCGATGAGCGAGAGAGCATTGTTGTTGACAAACTTTGACACTACTCACACCCCGAAAGACATTGTGGATCTGTATCCTCGTTCAACGTGATCGGACCTCTTTGCAGCGCAGTGCGACCGCCATTTCTGCTCTCGTGTAGGGAGCGTTCAAAACCATTCGACGAAATTTAAACGAGATTCTAAGCATCAAAAGGTGCTCGTTATTTTTCAGTCCTTCTGTTTCACGCTGTCCTGTGGCGTAGTCAGGGGATGGGACGAGGCGGATGGGGGTGGGGACTCCAGCATTGACACATGCTTGAATAAAAAGTGTCCCTCTACGATTCACAGTTCGGCAGCATCCTCAGTGCCACTCCCACATCCATACAGAGAATTTTAAAAACTTGCCTTTACAGAGATATTCTGCAGAGACCCCTTCAATTCCAGATGTCAGATGACCGCCTGGCGGTTAAAGAATTTTCGTATTTAGTTACTTTAGTGTAAGAACTCTCGTATTATGAAAGTACGTCGACTTAAAGCAATGGCACATTGAAGATCCGTCAAAATAGTGTTGTTTTGGTAGGATTTTTTATTATTAAATGTCAGTTAATAACATATCGGCGATTAAAGCCTTCAGAAGCCTTAATGTAAAATACAAGGTTGCTCACAATAGAACCTCAGTGTAGCGTAGGTGGTAGGGGCGCCACGTAATGAACCCGTGGGTAGTATGTTCGCGTCCCAAATCCCACTTTTTTGTTTAATTCACCTTCGTGTTTTCCAAAGGTTTGAGACTTTCTTATTAAATTAGTAGGAAATATTTCTGTAGTATTTGATGTTGTATATATATAAGTGTGCTCTCTCTCAGAAACAGATTCGTTCTATTTTGTGAAGTTTTATAAGCTGATGTCCTAACTGACTGGACATATAATTTTCCTTTTTCTGTTACTACGTGTTCGTCAATATTGAAGTTTTCATTTGCGTATCCTACGGACGAAACAGTACGACTAGCATGTGGACAGGGACGGAATGTGCATAGGAATTTCACACGCGTCCGTTTTCGAAAACAAACTATGTGGATCGTGAGCCAAATAAAGCCGACAACTGCAGCTGCAGTGCGCTGAGAGCGTACCGTGTGCTGAAGGCGCTGTCTCTCGTGACGTTCGATTTCCCATCCGCGTATGCGTCAGCGTTAGCTGCCTTGTGACGCCGGCTTAAGGGCTGGACTCAAACCTGCGTGAGACATAGAGGTGAGACTCTCAGCCCCAACACAGCTCGTGGCTGTTGCTCCTAGAGAACGCCTCTGTAGATAGACTGGATAGGAGTGAGTGAGGCTTGACCATACAAGCACCCAATGATCAACTGACGAGAAAACGACATCAATGAACGGCCTAGATGGCAGAGTAGACGGAAGAACCTGTTCTATGGCTTGCACCATAGTTCTAACAACGGACAGGCACATCTGTCCATCAAACATGGTGAAAATAATTTCTGAAAGACCTATCAGGGGTGGTATCAGCCAACGAGACTCCATTATCGCGCACTCAGGTCTTTGGATTCTTGGAAGCCTGTACAACCATTCAGAATGGAGTCAGAGCCATCTGTAACCCTTCAAGTAATAAAACTGAGACTAATACTTCAATAAAGATAACCAGGTATAATTTACGTGTTCAGAAGCGTCACTATTTTTGAGCAGTCAGCTTGAAAACACTAGTTCAGTTACTTGCATGCCTGGATACACACAGATTTCGTCACCTTTGACTCTCAGTATTACTGACTGTACTAAGGGAAATCTAGAAAAATGATCGAGCAAATCTACGATAGCATTCTGAGTTCAAAAACAAATAATGGTCTCCATAACAGCCTCTCCGGAGGTAAAATAGTCCTCCTTTCGGATCTCCGTTCGGGGATTACTACGGAGGACGTCGTTATCAACAGAAACAAAACTGGTGTTCTACGGATCGGAGCTTGGAATATCAGATCCCTTAATCGGGCGGGTAGGTAAGAAAAATTAAAAACGGAAATGGATAGATTAAATTTAGATATGGTGGGAATTAGTGACGTTCGGTGGCAGGAGGACTAAGACTTCTGGTCAGGTGAATACAGGGTTATAAATACAAAATCAAATAGGGGTAATGCAGGAGTAGGTTTAATAATGAATAAAAAAGTAGGAGCGTCGGTAAGCTACAACAAACATCGTAATGAACGAATTATTGTAGCAAAGATAGACACGAAGCCCACTCCTACCACACTAGTACAAGTTCTATGCCAACTAGCTCCGCAGATGACGAAGAGATGAGATAAAAATTGCAAATTTGTAGTAAGTTCCCAACGGACCAAACTGCTGAGATCATCGGTCCCTAGGCTTACACACTACCTAAGATGAGATAAAAGAAATTATTCAGACAGAAAAGGGAGACGAAAATTTATTAGTCATGGGGAACTGGAATTCGATATTAGTAAAAGGAAGGGAAGGAAAAGTAATATGTGAATATGGAATGGGGGTGAGGAATGTAAGAGGAAGCCGCCTGGTAGAATTTTGCACAGATCATAACTTAATCATAGCTAACACTCGGTTTAAAAATCATGAAAGAAGGCTGTATACGTGGAATACACCTGGAGAAAATGGAAGGTTTTCGATAGATGATATAATGGTAAGACATCGATTTAGGAACCAGGTTTTAAATTCAAAGACATTTCGAGGAGCAAATGTGGACTCTGACCACAATCTATTGGCTATGAACTGTAGATTAAAACTGAAGAAACTGCAAAAAAAGGAGATAGGACTTGGATAAACTGAAAGAACCAGAGGTTGTAGAGAGTTTCAGAGAGCATTAGGGAACGAGTGACAAGAACGGGGGAAAGAAATACAGCAGAAGAAGAATGGGTAGCTTCGAGAGATGAAATAGTGAAGGCAGCAGAGGATGAAGTAGGTAAAAAGACGAGAGCTAATAGAAATCCTTGCGTAACAGAAGAAATATTGAATTTAATTGATGTATGGAGGAAATATAAAAAAGCAGTAAATGGAGCATGCAAAAAGGAATACACATGTCTCAAAAATGAGCAGGAAGAGCAAAATGGCTAAGCAGGGATGGTTAGAGGAGAAATTTAAGGATGTAGAGGCATATATCACTTGGGGTAATATAGATACTGCCTACAGGAAAATTAAAAAGACCTTTGGAGAAAAGAGAACCACTTGTATGAATATCAAGAAACATGGAATCCCAGTTCTAATCAAAGAAGGGAAAGCAGAAAGGTGGAAGGAGTATATAGAGGGCCTATACAACGGCGATTTCAAATATTATGGAAATGGAAGAGGATGTAGATGAAGATGAAATGGGAGATATGATACTGCGTGAAGATTTTGACAGAGCACTGAAAGACCTGAGTCGAAACAATGCTCCGGAAGTAGACAACATTCCATTAGAACTACTGACAGCCTTGGGAGAACCAGCCCTGACAAAACTCTACCATCTGGTGAGGATGATATATGAAACAGGCAAAATACCCTCAGACTTCAAGAAGAATATAATAATTCCAATCCCAAAGAAAGCAGGTGTTGACAGATGTGAAAATTACCGAACTATCAGTTTAATAAGCCACGGCTGCAAAATACTAACACGAATTCTTTACAGACGAATGAAAAAACTGGTAGACGCTGACCTCGGTTAAGATCAGTTTGGATTCTGTAGAAGTGTTGGAACACGTGAAGCAATACTGACCTTACGACTTATCTTAGATTACGGAAAGGCAAACCTACGTTTCTAGTATTTGTAGACTTAGGGAAAGCTTTTGACAATATTGACTGGAATTCTTTCAAGTTCTGAAGGTGGCAGGGGTCAAATACAGGTAGCGAAAGGCTATTTACAATTTTTGCAGAAACTAGATGGCAGTTATAAGAGTCGAGGAGCACGAAAGGGGGCCAGTGGTTGAGAAGGGAGTGAGACAGGGTTGTAGCCTATCCCAGATGTTATTCAATCTATATAATGAGCAAGCAGTAAAGGAAAGAAAAGAAAAATTAGGATTAGGAATTAAAATCCATGGAGAAGAAACATAAGCTTTGAGGTTTGCCGATGATATTGCAATTATGTCAGAGTGAACAAAGCACCTTGAAGAGCAGTTGAAAGGAATGGACAGTGTCTTGAAAGTAGGATATAAGATGAACATTAACAAAAGCAAAACGAGGATATTGGAATGTAGTCGAATTAATCAGGTGATGTTGGGGGAATCAGATTAAAAAATGAGACAATTAAAGTAGTAGATGAGTTTTGTTATTTGGACAGCAAAATAACTGATGATGGTCGAAGTAGAGAAGATATAAAATGTAGACTGGTAATGGCAAGGGAAGCGTTTCTAAATAAGAGAAATTTGTTAACATCGAGTATAGATTTAAGCCTCAGGAAGTCTTTTCTTAAAGTATTTGTATGGAGATTGGCCATGTATGGAAGTGAAACATGGACAACAAATAGTTTAGACAAGAAGAGAATAGAAGCTTTCGAAATATGGTGCTACAGAAGAATGCTGAATATTAGATTGGTAGATTACGAAACTAATGAGGAGGTACTGAACAGAATTGGGGAGATGAGGAATTTGGGGCACGGCTTGACTAGAAGCAGGGATCGGTTGGTAGGACACGTTGTAAGACATCAATTAGTACTGGAAGGAAATGTGGGGGGGGGGGGTGAAAATCGTAGAAGGTGATCAAGAGATGAATGCAGTGACCAGATGCAGAAAGATGTAGATTGCGTTAGTTATTCGGAGATGAAAAAGATGAAAAGGCTTACACAGAATAGAGTAGCATGCAGACCTGCATCAAACCACTCTCTGAACTGAAGACCACAACAATAACAAGAGATTGTAGTTCCCCTTCTGACAGACTCTCTACTGTAACATCCAAATGTGCGAGCAAAATGTACAGAATGCTCAGTGACAACGCATTCATAAATGAAGACAACCGAAGAAACCCTGAAAGCGTGGATTTTCTTTGGAAACAGGTAGAGAGATAAATACAAGGAACCTCAACTTGGAGTTTTAGTTTCATCACGCGAACTGGAAAGGAACGTCAGTTTCGGAATGTGACTGGCAACTATCCTGCTCACAACAGAACAAATTTAAATGGCAGAAAACTTATTGACGTTTGTGATGCGTTTGGTCTTATACTTGTGTCTAGGGCTTTTTGACATTTCACGAAAAAGAAAATTCGGCGTTTTCCACAAAAAGATTTTGGGGAATTTCAACTGGGCTACGTCGCAATATCGAAACGCGATGTTAAGGAAGTAGGGAAAGTAGAAGTGAGGAAAGGAGGCAGTTTTAACCGATCACTTCCTGCGGCGCGATGTAGCCGCCTGGTCCAAGGCGCCTTGCCACGGTTTGCGCGGCTCCCCCCATCGGAGGTTCTAGTTCTCCCTCGGGCATTGGTGTGTGTGTGTGTGTGTGTGTGTGTGTGTTGTCCTTACCGTAAGTCACTTTAAGTTGGATTAAGTAGTGTGTAAGACTAGGGACGGATGACCTCAGAAGTTTGGTCCCAAAGGAACTTACCACAAATTTCCAATTTATGACTTACTACCCGTGTCAGACTTCTATCATTAAATAAGAAAACACTGCCTGAGATTAAAGTTATAAGAAACGACGATGAAAAGCCTAGGCTAAGCTAATTTTTAAGAACTGCTATAGCAAAGGAAAACAGAGATCTGGCATGATACCTGAAAAAATACGCACCTACAGAAAAGGAAATAGCAGCGTTACAAAGAAGATGTAAACTTGCTTGGTGGACTGAAGGCTGTCATAAGGCAGTCCGCCTAATAACAGTGGGTTGTAAAACATTGTACGTTGCCAAAACAAGAGATAAGCTCTCAGAATACGAGGAAGTGCTGAAGCAGACAGCAAAAATTTTCTGTAAAACCAAAAGTTCAAGAGGGCGAAGGGAATGTGGCAGTGAATAATTAAGAAAACTGAAAGACGTTGGTTGTGTAATGATCTTGTGGATGTTGGAGTTCTTATTTGCGTGCTTTCTAAGAAAAAGTCGAGACGAATTCCGCGTTATTCAAGAAACTGTTTTATAGTTTTTTTACCCAGTAATGTTTCAGCACTTTTGTGCTATCTTCAGTGGATTATTGTTTAGTTTCTTTCTGAAAAACTGTTGTTTCATATTAACCTCTCCCGTAGATTGTTTGAACTTCTGGTACAAATGTATTTATATTTGTAAAAGGAGCGATTGTTAAGTGTCAAACGTTTTTCATTAGTTCGCATACAGTACAGAGTTGAGACATACACACATCAAAAGAGTTTTGCATCGTTCCGGTTCCCAGAACTCCTGAAGACAAACGTTGAGTATGGATATTGTATCACAGACTTTGACTGTTCAGAGACGTCTGTAAACCCGCCCAAAGATGTAAACAACCATGCATGAGCAGCGCCTATTAGACGGAGGAGGTTCGACAGCCGATAAGCTGCAGTCATTCCACCATGAAGAAGGTACACGGCTCGTGTTGTCTGCAGTTCTACTATGCCTAGACGGTCAACACCGCGGTTCGATCGCGTCCGCTTTGTTACTGAGTGCCAGGATGGTCCCTCAAGAAGGGAAGTGTCCAGGCGTCTCAGAGTGAACCAAAACGATGTTGTTCGGACATGGAGGAGATACAGAGGGACAGGAACTGTCGATGACATGCCTCGCTCAGGCCACCCAAGGACTACTACTGGAGTGGATGACCGCTACCTACCGCTGATGGCGCGGAGGAACCCTGACAGCAACGCCACCATGTTGAATACGCTTTTTGTGCAGCCACAGGACCTTATACACATTGTCCAGCGAGTGCAGTAGGATGGAGGTTCGCTGCTGTTTTCGGGTGGCATTATGTGGGGCCGACGCTGTGGTCATGGAAGGCGCCGAAGCGGCTGTGCAATACGTGAATGTCATCCTCTGACAGATAGTGCAACCATATCGGCAGCATATTGGCGAGGCATTCGTCTTCACGGAAGACAGTTCGCGCCCTCATCGTGCACATCTACATCTACATCCATACTCCGCAAGTCACCTGTCGGTGTGTGGCGGAGGGTACCTTGAGTACCTCTATCGGTTCTACCTTCTATTCCAGTCTCGTATTGTTCGTGGAAAGCAGGATTGTCGGTATGCCTCTGTGTGGGCTCTAATCTCTCTGATTTTATCCTCATGGTCTCTTCGCGAGATATACGTAGGAGGGAACAATATACTGCTTGACTCCTCGGTGAAGGTATGTTCTCGAAACTTCAACAAAAGCCCGTACCGGGCTACTGAACGTCTCTCCTGCAGAGTCTTCGACTGGAGTTTATCTATAATCTCCGTAACGCTTTCGCGATTACTAAACGATCCTGTAACGAAGCGCGCTGCTCTCCGTTGGATATTTTCTATCTCCTCTATCAACCCTAGCGAACAAGCGTACTGTAACCTACTTCCTTTGTTTTCAGATTGCATTTCCTTAGGATTCTTCCAGTGAATCTCAGTCTGGCATCTGCTTTACCTACGATCAACTTTATATGATCATTCCATTTTAAATCACTCCTAATGCGTACTCCCAGAAAATTTATGGCATTAACTGATTCCAGTTGCTGACCTGCTATATTGTAGCTAAATGATAAGGGATCTTTCTTTCTATGTATTCGCAGCACATTACACTTGTGAATGACTTCCTTCAAGATAACGACATCGCTCGACTAGAGTGGTGAGCATATTCTCCAGACATGAACCCTATAGGACCTGCCTGGCATGGATTGAAAATGGTTGTTTATGGACGACGTGACCCACCAACCACTCTAAGGGATCTACGCCGAATCGCCATTGAGGAGTGGGACAATCTGGACCAACAGTGCCTTGATGAACTTTGTGGATAGTATGCCATAAAGAATACAGGCACGCATCAATGCGAGTGGACGTGCTACTGGGTATTGTAGGCATTGGTGTGTACAGAAATCTGGATCACCACCTGTGTAGGTTTCGCTGCATGGTGGTACAACATGCAATGTATGGTTTTCATGAACAATAACAAGGGAGGGAATGACGTTTATGTTGATCTCTATTCCAATTTTCTGTGCAGGTTCCGGAACTCTCGGAATCGAGGTGATGCAAAGCTTTTTTTGATGTGTGTATATCACAGGGTTAAGACTTCAGGAGTTGTTCATTTACCGTATGCCTAAAGATTTTGGTTTTATGGTAAATTTGAAATAAGACATGTATATAAATGTGTTTACACACCTCACGTGAAGCTATTAATTGCGTACGGTGGTAGCTTTAAATCTACTATACAATCTACAGCTTTCATCTGCAAACAACGAAACGACTTTTTATTTTCTTTGTTTGTTGTTTATTCCGACTGGGAAATCGATATATATCGAGGTATTTGGCGTGTTGCGGTTATTCTAAGTGAAGTGGTTTTTACCTCGTTTGTGTCGTATAAACGAAGTTATTTTTTAACTTAAAGGGGGATCACTGTTGTCAGCTGCAGCAGGACGTTACGCGGAATCAATAGCGACAAGTGTCGTTTTACTTTCGCTCGTCGCCGCTGATTCCGCGTAACATCCCGCTGCAGCTGACAACAGTGATCCACTGATCCCCCTTTATTTTAATATAATGTTTCACAGCTGGGAATTCTGCGCGATGTCAGTTCTTACGGACATGTCCGAAAGAACAGACACCACGAATCCATATAAGAAGCTATTTCTTTTACTGCTGTCGTTACACATGCATTTTGTATGATTCATTTGCCAAGACTAGAGTTTCTACCGCCATTCCACGTTTTATGGCTATATGGTGTTCATTTCTTTTGTGAGGTGTTTCTTTGGGTGCGGCGTGCGTTTTTGACATTTGTGATGCTTATGTCATGTTTGTGTGTATGTATGTGTGTGTGTGTGTGTGTGTGTGTTTAATTTTACAGCTTGAGCGTATGTGTATGATATACTTTGCCTAAAAGATGAATCACACTCTCGAAGGAAAGAACTTTATAATGACATAAACGCTATCCACCCACAAATACAAATCACCATTGAAACGAAAATAGAACACAGACTTAATGTCTTAAACCTCATCATACCAAGAGAAACAATAAGGCTGAGTTCAAAATTTATATGAAGTCTATAATCTCCAGCGCAGTTGTTCAAAACCAATCCAATCACTCCATAACTCACAAAGAAGTCAGTTTTAAATATTTATTACACAGAAGGAGCACTACATCTATGAACAAACGTGATTACACAGAAGAACTGAACGTAATAAAATAAACTGCACAGGAGAATGGGTACGATGCAAAGCCAACAGACAAAGTAAACAACAAAATACAAAAACAGCGAACACATAATAGACAAACACACACACACACGCACAGAGAGAGAAAGAGAGAGAGGTGGGGGAGGGGGTAGAGGACCGCTACGGTCGCAGGTTCGAATCCTGCCTCGGGCATGGATGTTTGTGATGTCCTTAGGTTAGTTAGGTTTGACTAGTTCTAAGTTCTAGGGGACTAATGACCTCAGCAGTTGAGTCCCATAGTGCTCAGAGCCATTTTTTGGAGGGGGTAGAGAGAGAGGGGGGGGGGGAGGGAGATGGAGATAGGTGACACTACTCAGATACTGTCAACAGATAGTAACAAAAGGCACGTAATGACTTACAGCAACATAACTACTCACTGAGTAGGCAATATGATAAAGAGTCAAGAACTCAACAAAGGATACCGAAAAAACAACACAATACAGAACAGACTTGGAAGACATAATACCGGCGCTGATAAATATAGCCAGTCTGGTATATATCGATTAACACGCAATTACAGTCAATCTACATATGTGGGTCGAACGTGGAGAAATTGTAGAACCAGATATACAGAACATGATTGCATTCGCAATTGTAGTGATGTTTTAGTGACTTTTGGCTATTGATTACGCCTTTTCTCCAATCGCCCACGAGAGCAATGACCATTTGGGATCCGTGTGCGGTTGTGCTACAGTCACTAAGTATGGAGCATATACAACCACAAATCCAGACTTTTAACCGATTGCTACCACGGTTACTGCAGAAGCCCAGAACAATTTTAGATTTAGTGCCATACAGGACTGTTTGCACTCCTGCATATGTTTTTAACCACATTATTTTATGACATTGTAACTGGGCAACACAGCTCTTCAGCTGTCTTTGCCGATTCGTCGAAACAGGAGTCCGTTGGTTGCCCTGTAGATCGAGTCCTCTAGGTCCGGCAGCCTCGGGACTTAACTGCCTTCGACGGGGAATTTCAAACGATCTTGCGGGCAGTGGAGCAGATAAGATGCTGCTTCAAGTGCAAAATTCCTTGTCTATTCAGTTTCTCTGAGCGATCGTCATTCTCTATAATGCTTGTACCCAGCAGAGAAAGTAGGACAGAATATACAAGACACCTACCTCTAAGTACAATGGCTGTGGAGGGAGGTCTTTTTTCTTGGTACCAAGGCACATGAATATTGCGGGGAACGAAAGCGCAGATGTAGCAGCGAAGGAGGCATGTCGTGATCCTCAGTTATTTCACTGTGCCGTCCCCTTGCACACTGTCGCCTCGCTGTTGAGGTACAGAGTCATGCCGCGATGGGAGTAACTGGATGTGACAGGTAATACGCTGCATCTAGTAAAGCGCACTACGCGGCGGTGTTTCAGCCACGAAGACGGGGTGAGCTTCTCCTTGCTCGTCTTCGCGTAGGCCACAGTCCTTTCGCGCCTGGCTTCTTGCTCCGGCGCGGCGACCCTCCAGTGTGTGGTACTTACGGTGTACAGATCACTGTACGCCACATTCTGTTAGACTGTGTTTTATCTTCGGGACAGAGGGCAACGGAAAATTTACCAGTAGTTCTGCCCTCTGTTTTAAGTGACATTGAAACGAATTTGGTTAGAGTTTAAGGTTTTGTAATCTGTCCACCTTGTTTCCGCAGATTTTAGGGAGATGTTCTTAATGTGTTAACAGAGGAACGGTTTGGTCCTTTATTGTGGCGCTGTTCGTATTGAGAAGTGTTCATTTATGTTCGAGCATTAGAGACATACTTCTGTTCCTGGCCAGAGTAGGCAAGGAGACTGCAGTCTCCTAAACGATTGCGATAACTGAGTATCTTCAATCATAGGAGTTTTCCGACGCAATAATGAGTCCATTGAGTAGCCGTATTTATTTTCTGGACGTCACACTGCATCTCCAAGGCGCCACCAGTCTTCTACGATGCGGAAGATCGACACTTTGCTGATCACTCGGGTGACATTTGCGCATCGAACAAGAGGGAAGAGTAAATTCACATACATGCAGTCCCGCTAATTCGTCTGTGAGTTTTTCGTTGTCTACGCCAGCTTGGGTGGTGGTTAGAACTAACAAAAGGGTTACAAAATCAACCTTTGCAGTGTTCTTAACGAACATAACAGGGGACGCGTTTTGACCGCTAGGTGTTGTGCCAGTCTTGGATAGGGTAAATAGTAGGATTTATAATTGTATATTTGTTAGGATTTCATGTTGTGTGTTTTGCACTTTCATTTTTATTTTACAGTTAAACATTCAGTAATAGAATTCTCTTAAACTAGGTTTTGTCCTTATTCTCACTCTGAATACACTAGACAAGGGATAGATATACATGGAACGGTCAATTAAATTAATTTTTCATGCCAAGAATACCTCAGTGTTGTCGCGAAAAACAAAGCCAGAGTAAGATAGCTATGAATGCACTACTAACGCCATTGATGGCATCTTGCAAAATAACCCACACAAGAGGTCAACTGGTTACAAATTTTCAGAAAGAAAACAAACGACCCACATCTTATATTGCATGCAGTAATATTTTTCTATTATCTTTTCAATGGATGATGAATACAATGTAAGTTCTAAGGACAAAAAGATATTTTGTATGTGACATAACGACAGTTCAACAATTTTAGGATTTTTTTCCTGTATTTGTACTGTGAAACCTTGCTTCTTGTCAAATTTCATGTTTCTAGGTCAACGGGAAGTACCCCTAAGGTTTTGATGAGTGAGTCTACGAGTATTAAATCTATGACATAAATGGCCGCATATTTCGATTTCTTTGACTTGCAAGTTTAAATGTTTTACACCGTCGACGGACCGTAGATCGTAGTATGTGACATAAATTTCAACTTGATACATCTATCCGTTCCAGACAAAAATGTATCTTAGGAGTCGGAACGACAGACAGACAACAAAACAATGCTATAAGGATTCCGCTTTTACAGACTGATGAATGAAACCCTAAAAAAAGATAGGAAAAAGCGTGTCACCCCACCCAAAGGATTACTAGGGGACGTCTTAGTTCCACAGTTTTTTTTTATCAAGATAGGAAGTCATATCGCCCGATGAACCATGTACCATCGGTGGGGTGACATGCATTCCTCAGCGATGCAGATAGCCGTACCGCAGGTGCAACCACAACGGAGGAGTATCTGTTGAGAAGCCAGACAAATGTTTGGTTCCTGAAGAGGGGCAGTAGCCTTTTCAGTAGTTGCAGGGGCAACAGTCTGGATGACTGACCGATCTGGCATTGTAATATCAACCTAAACGGTCTTGCTGTGCTAGTACTGCGAACGGCTGTGATATTTCCCGGGCTCATGCAGCTCTGGTAAAATATTCCAGAAGTAAAATAGTCCCTCATTCGGATCTCCGGGAAAGGACTGCCCAGGAGGATGTCACCATCAGGAGAAATAAAACTGTCATTATACGGATCGGTGCGTGGAATGTCAGAGCGCTTAATTGGAAACTTTAAGAAAGGAAATGGATCAATTCAACTTAGATATAGTGGGAATTAATGAAGTTCGGTGACAGGAGGTACAAGAATTCTGGTGCGGTGAATACGGGTTTATAAATACTAAGAGAAATATGGGTAATGCAGGAGTGGGTTTCACAATGAATAAGATAAAAGGAATTCGGCTAAGCTACTATGAACAGCATAGTGAACGCATTATCGTATCCAAGATAGACAAGAAGCCCTCACCCACCACTGTAGAACTTGTTTATATCTCAACTAGCTAAGCAGAAGATGAAGAAATTGAGAAACGTATGACGAGATAAAAGAAGTTATTCAGATAGTTAAGAAAGACGAAAATTTAATAGTGATGGGGGACTGGAATTCCAAAGCAGGAAGCTAAGGAAAAATAGCCGGTGAATATCGACTGGGGAAAAGGAATGAAAGAGGATGCCGCTTGGTAGAGTTTTGTACAGGGCATAATTTAATCGTCGCTGAAACTTGTTTTAAGAGTCACAAAAGAATATTGTTTACGTGGAAGAGACCTGGAATACCGCAAGGTTTCAGACTGATTATGTGGTGATAAGACAGATTTAGGAATCAGGTTTTAATCTGTAAATCGTTTCCAGGGGCAGATGTAGACTCTGACCACAATATATTGGTTACTATCTGTAGAATAAAAGTGAAAGTATTGGAAAAAGGTAGGAAATTAAGGAGATGGGACCTGAATAAGTTGAAAAAAACCAAAGGTTGCTGAGAGTTTCAGAGGGAGTATTAGGGGACGGATGACTAGATCAGAGGAAAGGAATACAGAAGAAGACGAATGGGTAACTTTAAGAGATGAAATAGCAGCAGAGAATCAAATACGTAAAAAGACAAGCCCTAGTGAAATACATGGATCACACAAGAGATATTGAATATAATTGATGAAGAAGAAAATATAAAAATTCAGCAAATGAAGAAGGCGAAAGGGAATACAAAACTCTAAAATATCAGATTGGCAGGAAGTGCAAAATGGCTAAGCAGGTATGGCTAGAGGACAAATGTAAGTATTTAGAAGCGTATTTCTTTACGGGAAAAATAGATACCGTCTACAGGAAAGTTAAAGAGGCCATTACAGATAAAAAGAAGCAGCTGTTCTAATATCAAGAGCTCAGATGGGAAACTAGTGCTATGCATAAAAGGGAAACCTGGAAGATTGGTGGGGTACATAGAAGGTCTGTACAAGGGGGAGATAAACTTGAAAAGAGTGTTACAGAAATGGAACTGGACATAGTTGAAGATGAGATGGGAGATATGATACTGCGAGAACTTGACACAGCTCTGAAAGCCCTAAGTCGAAACAAGACCCCAGGAGTAGACGATATTCCGTCAGAACTTGTGATAGCCTTGGGACAGTCATCCATTAAAAAACTCTTCTATCTAGTGTTAAAGATGCAGGAGACAGATGAAATACCCTCAGACTTCAAGAAGAATGTAATAATTTGAGAGAAAGCAATTACTAACAGGTGTGAGAATAACTGAACTATCAGTTTGATGCCATGGCTGCAAAATACTAACTTGAATTCTTTACACAATAATGGAAAAACTGGTGGAAGCTGGCCTCGGAAAAGATCAGTTTGGATCCCGGAGAAATGTAGGAACATGCGACGCAATACTGACCCTATGACTTACAAGAAAGGTTAAGTAAAGACGAACCTAAGATTGTAGTATTTGTAGACTGAGACAAAGCTTTTGACGACATTGACTGGAATACTCTCCTTGAAATTCTGCAGGTAGCAGGGATAAAATACTGGGAGCGAAAGGCTATTTACAACAGAAAACAGAAGGCAGTAATAAGGGTCGAGGGGCATGAAAGGGTAGCAATGGTTGAGAAGGCAGTGAGGCAGATTTTTAGCCTATCCCAGACGTTATTCAATCTGTATATTGAGCAAGCAGTAAAGGAAATAAAAGAAAAAATTTGGAGTAGGAATTAATATCCAGGCAGAAGAAATAAAGACCATCAGGTTTGCCAGTAACATAATTCTGTCAGAGACAGCAAATTCCTTGGATGAACAGTTGAACGGAGTGGACATTCTCTTGAAAGGAGGATATAAAATGAACATCAAGAAAAGCAAAACAAGGTTAATGAAATGTAGCCGAATTAAATCATGTGATGCTAAGGGAATTAGATTAATGGATGAGTTTTGCTATTTGAGCAGCAAAATAACTGAAGAATGCAGAAGCAAAGAGGATATTAAGTGTAGACTGGAAATGCCGAGAACAGGATTTCTGAAGAAGAGATATTTATTAACATCGAATATAGATTTAAATATCAGGAAGCCTTTTCTGAAAGTATTTGTCTGGAGTGTAGCGATGTGTGGAAATGAATCATGGACGATAAACAGTTCAGACAAAAAAAGAGTAGAAGCTTTCGAAATGTGGCACTACAGAAGATTATTGGATATTATATGTGTAGATAACGTAACTAATGAAGAGGTCCAGAATGAGATTTTCACTCTGCAGTGGAGTATGCGCTCATATGAAACCTCCTGGCAGATTAAAACTGTGTGCCGGACCGAGACTCGAACTCGGGACCTTTGCCTTTCAGGGGCAAGTGCTCTACCAACTGAGCTAGTTGGTAGAGCACTTGCTAGTTCTGCAAGGTTCGCAGAAGAGCTTCTGTAAAGTTTGGAATGTAGGAGACGAGGTACTGGCAGAAGTAAGACTGTGAGGGCGGGGCGTGAGTCGTGCTTGGGTAGCTCAGTTCGTAGAGCATTTGCCCGCGAAAAGCAAAGGTCCCGAGTTCGAGTCTCGGTCTGGCACACAATTTTAATCTGCCAGGAAGTTTCAATGAGGAGATACTGAATATAATTGGAGAGACAAGAAATTTTTGGCACAACTTGACCAAAAGAAGGAATCGGTTGATAGGACACGTTCTGAGACATCAAATGTTCAAATTTGTGTGAAATCTTATGGTACTTAACTGCTAAGATCATCAGTCCCTAAGCTTACACACTACTTAACCTAAATTATCCTAAGAACAAACACACACACACATGCCCAAGGGAGGACTCGAACCTCCGCCGGGACCAGCCACACAGTGCATGACTGCAGCGCCTTATACCGCTCAGCTAATCCCGCGCGACTCTGATACATCAAGGGATCACCAATTTAGTATTGGAGGGAAGTGTGGAGGATAAAAATCGTAGAGGGAGACCCAATGATGAATAGAGTAAGCAGATTCAGAATGATGTAGGTTGCACTAGTTGTTCGGAGGTGAAGATACTTGCACAGTATAGAGTAGCATGGAGAGCTGCATCAAACCAGTGTTGCAACTGAAGACTAAAACAACAATAAGTCACCTTTAATGGAATTTTCTCGAAGCGTTTCGAAGTTAAGCATTCGATGTCAATTTTGGCTAGTGCTACCTCTACCTCTAGGAGTCAACTGTCACTGGAAATGTCACCATTCGTGAATCCCGAAAGCTATGGACTAGAAACTAACATAGCGCGTTTTCGGTTTTTTTTTTTTTTTTTTTTTTTTTAAATGTCGTTTCCTTAACCACCTAAGACTCTACCCTAGGGGTATCTTACCCCACAGCAAACTCTTCTAAATGACAAGTCACATTTAGCAAATCTGATTCGAACTTTTTACAGACGATCTAGTGCTAAGCATATCTATTCATATTCAGACGGTAGTTGTCTCGTTGTACTAACTCATATGTATCAAGTCTTTGTGAAGCATTGCAGGCCTTTCAGAGCTATGGTCGAACAGGATACATGCGCAGTATGCGAAGTATCTCGTAGGACAAGACTGTCATCCACGAACCTCATAAATGGCACCTTTATATTCTTAATTTTATCTTGCATTGAGGTTCGTCTTTCCCTTATACCACAAAAAAATTATGCTGCAATGTTAATGAGCTGTAGCTCTCTTTTACAAAACATTTAACTTCACTTAGCTTCATTCGGTTTCGACAGATATTATACTTAAGCGTCTCTCCTGTATTGCATTTCGTTATCTACATAATTCTGAATATCTTATTCCAGCTTTCACATATAATGATTTTTTAAAGATGGGTATTCAAATGTAAATTTCGAATAGCTCGTGACTATCTATCACTACCTGATGGACATTCTTTTCTATTCTTCTCTGGATGCATCCAGTCAGCAATTTATAAGTTTCCCATGCCTTGTTGATCATGTGGTAGCTCTTAGCGTTATCTGCTTTTAATTTCTGCCGCAGTATGAGTACATTGCTTTCCTGGAGGCCTGACGGCGCGTTTCATATCTCATGATCACTGATTTTAGTGATTCAGAAGATACTTCCATAAAACTGTTGCGTTGAGGAGATTACTCAGTTTACATAAAGTTTACTCAGATCGTGCAAAATTTGACGTATTGTATGACATGAGACAACGTATACAATAAATGTAGACTCACATGTTGAAATGTATTACCTCTAACAACATTCGGTACCCTTACACCAACTTTCAGGATGAGACGGAATTAATAAAAAGTATAAAATGTAGTCACCAGCTACGTAGAACGCGTGTACTTACTGTCGGTAGTGAGGCCCCAGCCGCTGACCGTAGCGATCTGGCCTTCGAAGCTATTGCTCGCCTGTGAGCGAGAAGGCAGGTTCACCAGCGCGATGTAATCTGTAAAAATAGAAACATATATTTTTATATTTCTCGTTATCTCCCAGGAACAATCAAGACGTAGGACTCTCTTGAAGAATGAAGTCACAGAAGCAATGAAAATACTCTCTTAACTACGATTCTAGTAATCAAGATACATTAACTGTGAACACATATGGACGCATTTAGTACGTAAATGAACGGACGTCTATATAACGTAGTTGATTACGATGACTTAGAAAATATGAGCACTCGACCTACAGTTTCTGAGAAGCCAGGTGTTCTTACCGGTAAAATTAAGACAGTTACGTGCGAACCATCGTGTGCCGTCCCTATCTGTTTGTAGAGAACTGCTTTTGCCGAAAATTTACCACGGCATTTTCTCAGATATTACCAGTGAATCACAGAACATTATCAACAAAGACAAACGATGCCCGCATATATTTCGTTCAAATAAGTAGCTTCATGTTTAGAGAAATTTTGTATAAATGACTTGGCTCAGATAAATAATGCAAAAATCTATGCATGGAAAAGCATTCCAACAAGCAAGAAATTAAGCTAAAAATGGCCGTGGAGGAACTATTCAAATAGGGAAACCGAAACTAATTTTACTGTTAAATTATGTTGCAAATGAGCCAATTAAATAGGCTGAAATATACATTATGCTCTGTCTCTATAAGGGTAGGTAATAATTATCAGAAGATGATGAATGAGAAATGCACGATAATTTATTATTATACAAATCGATTCTCGGCTGTTACTCTACTATCAGGTACATGCGTAAATACGAGTGGTTGTGAAATTATTGCAAGGTCAAATATTTGAAGTGTGGTGTATTTAGCGAATATCTAAGTTTGTTTTGAAATATGACAGTTGGTAATATATGATTTAGGACGAAAACCAGAGAAGTTTTTCAGTAAAATGCAATGTAAGACTATTTAACTTAGGTTAAATATGTGACAAATGAAATGATAAACTACATGAAAATTATAACAATTGTTCTAGTTGCACAAAATATATATCCATAATTACTTTAGGCTTCGGAATACGTTTCATTAAATACTGCGATCAGAGAGCAAGTAATGGTCCCCCTGCAGCGTTTTGTCTCATCCCACTCCATTGATCGGAGACAAGCAGCAGTCGCACTAGGGAATTCTTATCTCATTTGTAGGCTGCCATTCGCACCACAACACAAACGGCTCAGTTTTGGAGTGGTGTCATGATCGGGTATCGTGGACTGCTGATGAATGACACCTCATTATGTTCAACGTCGCATTGTGGTCATCCACTACCCAAGACAACCATTGCCGGTGAGTATGATTTTGACCTGGGCAGGGGACCCATTCTTCCAACATACTGGGGAACAAAGTGGTTTTACTTCTGGCGTCATGATGTGGGGAGCAATTGCCTATGATTTCAGGACACATTTGGTAGTGATCGAGCGAACTCTGGCGGCAGAACAGTACGCCACGGACTTGTGTTACCGCTCATGTGACCTTATCGTGATACCATTTCTTGCAACAGGACAATGCTCGTTCATACATAGCCCATATCCCTATGAACTATCTCCGTGATGTTGAGGTACTCCCGCGACCACCAATATCCCCAGATATTCCCCCGATAGAACAAGTATGGGACCAGCTCGGACGTCCACTCCGACCCAGTGGATATCAAGGACGAGTTAGACTATGTGATCAAAAGTATCCGGACACCCCCATAAACATACGTTTTTCATATTATGTGCATTGTGCTGCCACATACTGCCAGGTACTCCATATGAGCTACCTCAGTAGTCATTAGACATCGTGATAGAGCAGAATGGGGCGCTCTGCGGAATACGGACTTCGAACGTCGTCAGGTGATTGGATGTCACTTGTGTCATACGTCTGCACGCGAGATTTTCACGCTCCTAAACATCCCTAGGTCCACGGTTTCCGATGTGATAGTGAAGTGGAAACGCCAAGGGTCACGTACAGCACAAAAGCGAACAGGCCGACCTCGTCTGCTGACTGACAGAGACCGCCGACAGTTGAAGAGGATCGTAACGTGTAATAGGAAGACCATACACAGAAATTCCAACCTGCATTAGGATCCACTGCAAGTACCATGACAGTTAGCTGAGAGGCGAGAAAACTTGGATTTCATGGTCGAGCGGCTGTTAATAAGCCACACATCACGCCGGTAAATGCCAAACGACGCCTCGCTTGGTGTAAAGAGCGTAAACATTGGACGACTGAACAGTGAAAAACGTTGTGTAGATTGACGAATCACAGTACGCAATGTGGCGACCCTATGGCAGGGTGTGGGTATGGCGAATGCCCGGTGAACGTCATGTGACAGCGTGTGTAGTGCCAACAGTAAAATTTGAAGGCGGTTGTATTAAAGTGTGGTCGTGTTTTTCATGGAGGGGGCTTGCACCCCTTGTTGTTTTGCTTGTCACTATCACATCACAGGCCGACATTGATGTTTTAAGCACCTTCTTGCTTCCCACTGTTGAAGAGCAATTCGGGGAAGGCGATTGTGTCTATCAACACGATCGAGCACCTGTTCACAATGCACAGCCTGTGGCAGAGTGGTTACACGACAATATCATCCCTGTAATGGACAGGCCTGCACAGGGTCCTGACCTTTGGGATGTTTGGGAGCGCCGACTTCGTGCCAGGCCACACCGACCGACATCGATACCTCTACTCAGTGCAGCACACCGTGAGGAATGGGCTGCCATTCCCCAAGAAACTCTCCAGCACCTGACTGAACGTATTCCTGCGAGAGTGGAAGCTGTCATCAAGGCTAAGAGTGGGCCAGCACCATACTGACTTCCAGCATTACCGATGGAGGGCGCCACGAACTTCTAAGACATTTTCAGCAAGGTGTTCGGGTACTTTTGATCACGTAGTGTACATCAGTTATGGGGCAGCTTACCCCAGGGGAGGATACCACGGCTTCCCAAATGAATGAGAGCGTTCAACCAGGCCAGGGTGGGTGCAGCGTCATACTGTTACGTAGCTTCGTACTTTTTGACTATTTTGTAATCACCGAAATAACGTCACAAACTCTCTCCATCCGTGAAGTTTCATGTCGTTTGCTGCTCTCCTTCTGGGAGCTTCACCTTTTTTTGTCAGGCAGTGTAATAAATACTACAGAATATCACATCAGTGTAGTGCATTATTTCATTTATAATGTGTAAAATTGTCGTGTCCTGATACAGGACAGAGGGAAGGCCGGGAGTTTAAGGTCAGTCTGTAATTTCCGAACGAATGCAGTAAAACAAATTTCCAGTGAAGGCAGGTTGATGCCTTGGATCAGCGCCAAACTCTATCACAGGGCATCTACGAGAGACGCTTGTTTTGGAGCTCGACAGGATACTTGCAGCGGGAGATTAATGGAAGTCAGGAGTCTTATTAGCACTATTTATTTGCGATCATACTAACTACTACACCGAAGACCAATTCTAAAGATTAGAAGATGCAAAGGAGGAATTTACTTGCACAATAGGAGGGAGGGGGGGGGGGGGGGATGCTAACGCAACTAGGGAACACAAGCAGCACGTCAAGTACAAACTTGAGAGCAGCACCCCAAGTGAGAGAAATACGACATGCCGGAGCTTATCGGGGTTGGGAACGAAGTTTTTCGCGACGGCACTTATATGTAAAACATGTTTTACTTATCGGGGTTTGCCACGAGCGGCACGGAGTCGGCACCCTAGCGATTTCAATGAGAACTCTCTCTTAATACAAAAACAAAGGTTATTAAAGAGTCGTGGCGGAGCAACATTTCTATCTTCCTATAGTCGACTTGCCAATCCACCGGGTTAACAAGCTTTAGTCGTTCAGCAGCTCCAGAACGCCTCTGGCCAACCACATTTAGATCCCTCCCCTACTCCTACACGATAGGAAGAGGGTTTTAAGGGCGCACGACGGCAAAGTCTTCAGCGTACATTCAGTAACAGATTGAGACGGGTGTCAAGAAAAGACTCAGAACAATAAGATTAAACAGAACATAAGACACAGGAAACAACCTTGGAAAACTACGTGCCTACCCACACCGAAGCGAGGGGCGAAACGTGCCGCCAGCAGTAAAACATGGTCAACTCAGGAAGAAAGTGGTAGAGGGAGCTAAAACAATAGAGCAGATGGAAGTGGCTGGCTGACCGCAAGGAGAAGGGGAGGAGCCAGCCACTGTGCAACACACTAAAACCTCCAGCCTAAAAGTTTAGGCCAGAGTCCAGACACATCACAAAACTTTGAAACCCTAGACACACACGTCTCATCATTAGCTAAAACACAGGGCAGATCCCCATCAACTTGTGCTTCTGCCCTTGCATCATGGTATAAAAGGCAGTCTGTTAAAATGTGCCGGAAAGAGATGTGCACGCCACAACCATCACAAATCGGGGGTCCTCCCGCCGTAATAGAAAGCTATGTGTGAGAGGACAGTGCCCAATCCGAAGACGCGTGAGGGTCACTTCCTCCCGCCTGAGCAACCGCCAGGAGGAACGCCATGGCCGAGTTGTTGACTTCACCAACCGCAATTTATTGGCCGTCACCGCCAGCCATTCTTCCTCCCTCAACTCCATGCACTGCTTGAGGAGTGCAGAAATTACACACTGCAAGGGAATAGGACACTGGACCACATCCTGCTCTCTGCAGGCCTCCTTGGCAGTCCGATCGGCCTGTTCATTGCCCCGTATACCTACATGACCAGGCACCCAGCAGAAGGACACCTCCTTACCCCGCCGTTGGAGCAAGTACAGCTGGTCATATATCAGCTAGACCATCTCCTCAGTGGGGTACAGATTCTGCATCGATTGTAAGGCACTAAGAGAATCGGAGCAGAGGAGACATCGATTGCCCCGAACACGATTCATCCGCTCCAGTGCCTTCAGGATCGCGTGGAGCTCCGCTGCGAAAACTGTATATTCATCAGGGAGGCGAATCCGGGTAACATGATCAGGGAACACTACAGAACAGCCAATGAAATTCTCCTGTTTGGAGCCATCAGTGTAAACGACGGTAAAACCGTGATGCGCATCTAAAATGTTAAAAAACTGAGATTGGAATGTAAAATCTGGTGTACTATTATTCTTAAAATTAGTCAAATCTAAAATAAGTCTGGGTCTCCGGAGGAGCCAAGGTGGAAATCTGCTCCAACCGCGACAGAAAACTTGAAGACCAGCCATATGCATCGCAGAGAGGCAATCCTGTGCGCGAATACCATAGGGCCGCGTCGCTAGTTGCCGGTTATGAAATAGCCGTGCCAGAGGAAGCAGAGCAACGGTATGCAGGTGTGTATGGTGTGGACAAAGTTTTATACGCCTGGCGCACCGTAAGTAGCCGCCGCCGCATATGAAGCAGCGGTTCACCAGCCTCTGCACAGAGGCTTGGTATGGGACTAGTTCTGAATGCCCCAGTGGCCAACCGAAGCCCTTCATGGTGCACAACGTCCAACATCTTTAAGAAAGAAGGCCTGGCAGACCCATACACCGTGCACCCATAATCGAGCCGAGATCGCACAAATGCCCTGTAAAACTGGAGTGCCGGCCGGAGTGGCCGAGCGGTTATAGGCGCTTCAGTCTGGAGCCGCGCGACCGCTACGGTCGCAGGTTCGAATCCTGCCCCAGGCATGGATGTGTGTAATGTCCTTAGGTTAGTTAGGTTTAAGTAGTTCTAAGTTCTCGGGGACTGATGACCTCAGAAGTTAAGTCCCATAGTGCTCAGAGCCATTTAAACCATTTTTATAACTGGATCAAACAAGTCCTGTCGGCTCCCTATGTACTGTGGCTAAGATATTTTAAAATACTTAAAGCCGTAAGTGACCGTCGTTTCAAGTCTTTGAGATGAGGTAACCATGTAAGCTTCGAGTCAAAAATGAGCCTCAGAAATCTCACTGTGTCTTTAAAAGAGAGGACAGTGTCCCTTATCCTCAACTCAGGAAAGGTTAAAATTGAACGAGAACGGTGAAAAAGAACACACACGGACTTCTCGGTGGAAAACTTAAAACCACTCTACTGCGCCCAGTCATCCAAACGTCTTAGAGTATGTTGCAACTGACGCGTTGTCGTTGCAAGGCTTGAAGAAGAGCAAAACAAAGAGAAATCACCCACAAACAAGGAACACTGGACAGGACTTTTCACTATGGAGGTAATGCTATTAATAGCGATGGCAAAGAGAGTCACTCTTAAAACGCTACCCTGAGGGACACCGTTCTCCTGCTCAAAGCGATCAGACAGGACGTCACCAATTCGGTATCTAAAATATCGTGGCGAGGGGAAATACTGAATAAAAAGAGGAAGACAACGACGAAAACCCCCTTCATGAAGCTGCACCAGGATGAGACGCCTCGAAGTGGTATCGTAGGCCTTCTCAATGTCAAAAAATACACCTAAACGGCAGATGGTGATGGCGTAGGAAAGCTTGTTGTATAGCCGCCTTCAAGAGGGCAAGGTTATCGAAGGTGGAGCGAAACCTCCTGTACCCGCACTGAAAGCGACTAAGGAATGTTCAAATGGCTCTGCGCACTATGGGACTTAACATCTATGGTCATCAGTCCCCTAGAACTTAGAACTACTTAAACCTAACTAACCTAAGGACATCACACAACACCCAGCCATCACGAGGCAGAGAAAATCCCTGACCCCGCCGGGAATCGAACCCGGGAACCCGAGCGTGGGAAGCGAGAACGCTATCGCACGACCACGAGATGCGGGCAGCGACTGAGGAGTTGCCAGGATTCTAACATCCAGACAAGGTGGCGGTTGACCATCCGCTCCAAGGTGTTTCCCATGCAACTAGTGAGGGCAACACTACGGTAGCTACTCGGGCTCGTGCGGTCTTTCCCAGATTTTAAAAAAGGAATTAAAACTGCCACACGCCACGAGTCAGGAAAGTGACCTGACGCCCAAACAGCATTAAAAAGTGCGAGGAGGATTTCTTTGTTGGGCCACATAGAAAATGTGCAGTTGTAAACTTAACGAGAGGTGGACTGGAAGTCGAGACTACACCTCTCAACAACCGATCTATGGCGCTGGAAACCCGGATCCTGACTGATTGTTGCAGTAATCATGGCAAAATACGATGCCATAGTGTGGGCAATGTCTCGCGGATCCGTGTGGAGAGTGCCGTTAACCATTACAGAAGTTTGGGGCACCTCCCTCCTCTCCCAGAAATTCTCCTGATGGTCCCTCTCACAATGGAACTTTTGGCGAACGATTAATGGTGTTGAGGAACTGTTGCTACGACCTCTTCTACAGTGGCACCTTACGACAGCGTCTAGGTGGTGGATTGAGTTACCACTTAACTCTCTGAAGTGAAACTACTCCCCTGAGACAAAAAAAAAAAAAAAAAGGCTCTGAGCACTATGGGACTTAACATCTGTGGTCATCAGTCCCCTAGAACTTAGAACTACTTAAACCTAACTAACCTAATGACATCACACACATCCATGCCCGAGGCAGGATTCGAACCTGCGACCGTAGCAGTCGCGCGGTTCCAGACTGAGCGCCTAGAACCGCTAGACCACCGCGGCCGGCCCCCTGAGACAGCTGCAATTGGTAATAGTGTTACTATTTATCTCCGGAAACCTAAATTTTACCACTTTTGCTTGTTCTCCACGTTTTATCTCTGATTACCTGTCTTAGAATGCCCTTGATGGCTACAAACAACATGTCAGATGGATCTCATAAGCGATCCTTATTTGTCATCGGAACAAGTTTAAAGCCATTATGTTTTAAATATGTACGGCCACGAAATAAACGTGGGTGCTAACTAATATGTTTACCGACTGGATTCTCAAATTCAGTTTACGAGAAAAGCATTAAGCGTGATTATTACTGATAATTCTCCGCAATGCTGCAATATTAAATTAAAATACATAAAGCATAGAAATCTCCCTACGGACACCACAAATATATTGCAACCGTGAGATCCACGTATCATACGAAGCTTGAAATTTCACTACCAAAAGAACATACTTGCAATTGTAGGAAATCGAAGCACACGGGGATTTCTCCCCAGTCTTTTAGATGCATTACAGATGTTTCGACTACGTACGTTGCGATCTGTATGGAAGTTAATGGTGCCAGTGACATTTAATGAAACGTTTGGGAAAGTTTTTACATTATTGGACGGTTCTACACTATTGCTGTTACACTTACCTACACTCTATAAATACACAACGACACACCTCCCACATTTCCGCAAGAGAAGGGCCAAATTGCGTCGAAGAACAACAGCCTTTCCGACAACGGCTGCACCCACCCTCTGGGATTCACAACTAAAAATGCCATACCATACTAATTTTACCGGGCGAATTTGTTGCAGTCCATGAGGACCTTGTTTTCCTAGTGTTAGTCGCGGAAATACGACGCTAGTCATGCGTACATCCCCAGCCCTCTCACTCCCAACACTAACCAATAACCCTGGGTTCGGTGTGGGGCGGCGGATTAGAGCCAACAAAATGTAAGAAATTTGACCTCGGCAGTCTCATGACATCTTCAGAAATTGCAAGAAAAAGATTGCTCAAATGGCTCTGAGCACTGTGGGACTTAACAGCGGAGGTCATCAGTCCCCTAGAACTTAGAACTACTTAAACCTAACTAACCTAAGGACATGACACACATCCATGCCCGAGACAGGATTCGAACCTGCGACCGTAGCGGTCGCGCGGTTCCAGACTGAAGCGCCTAGAACCGCTCGGCCACTCCAGCCGGCAAATTGCAAGACACTGAAATACCCACCGCTCAGCAAAATCATTCTACGCCATAAGAAAGATCGCTATAATACCACCAAAACAACTCTTATTTTAGTATTTTTAAGTATTTTATTAGACGACGCGGCAGTGCACCAAAAAGGATTTTAAATGGATGGTGACGAATATGACGATTGAATAAACACTACAGTTTCTGTCCCCAGTACATAAAAATGTGGAACACCATTCAAAACGCAGCTGTTTAAATGCTCATTCGAATGGTGACGTGAACAAATTCGGACGACATCGAACAGTTTGTCGAAAATTTTTTGTTTGAAAAGACGCTGCAAAATACAACAACAGATTTTCCTAAGAAAAAACGAAAACGTGTTGCTTATGGACTTCCGGTCTTCAGTTTTTAAGTACAAGAGTAAATGTCGGCAGGAGATCGAATTCTCTAACAAAATTTGACGAGACCTAAACTACAGCATTATTGGACTTTTCTGCGTACACCACTTAACACGGAATTCTATTAACACTAAAAACAATTTCGGTCTCCTCAGTTTCGTGTTAAGAATTTTTCATCATACTCTTCTTAGAAAATGTCCTTGTTCTTTCTAAAATGCTCAGAAATAGTTATATTTATCATACGTTACCTGGCACACGTAAATAATTTTGCTTTACCGACACTCATTTAGCGCATAATGTCTAATGTGTGAATGCACATTTCAACAGAGACAAGCATATTTTGTTTGAATTTTAATTTTTTGTTTTATTCGTTAAAGTTCAGTTTAGCAGCCATCTTCTGTTTTCAGCATTTGGTCACAGCTCTATTTTCACACCATTAAAAACAATAACTCGCTGGGAAAATAATTTTTTTATGTCCTATTGAGGGTGGAAGCAGTCAACCTGTTTGGTAGGGTATAAGGTCTGACTAATGCGGATATTTTTCAGCGTACAGCACATGAACTGAACAGTTGCTTCCATTTGCCAGACCATAACAAAACATCATGTCTGCCGTTTCCTCTGTCTAGTAATAAGCTTACATTGTGACGGAAAGTGCGAAAATAAAACTCTTCATCTCAGCGTAGCACCTGCAACCTGCGTTCTCAATTATTTGCTGGATGTTCCAATCTCTGTCTCCCTCTACAGTTTTTGCCCTCTACAGCTCCCTCTAGTACCATGGAAGTCATTCCCCGATGTCTTAGCCCGGGTTCCCGGGTTCGATTCCCGGCGGGGTCAGGGATTTTCTCTGCCTCGTGATGGCTGGGTGTTGTGTGCTGTCCTTAGGTTAGTTAGGTTTAAGTAGTTCTAAGTTCTAGGGGACTGATGACCATAGATGTTAAGTCCCATAGTGCTCAGAGCCATTTGAACCATTTTTGAACCCGATGTCTTAACAGATGTACTATCATCCTACCCCTTCTCCTTGCCAGTGTTTTCCACATATTCCTTTGCCGGCCGAAGTGGCCGTGCGGTTAAAGGCGCTGCAGTCTGGAACCGCAAGACCGCTACGGTCGCAGGTTCGAATCCTGCCTCGGGCATGGATGTTTATTATGTCCTTAGGTTAGTTAGGTTTAACTAGTTCTAAGTTCTAGGGGACTAATGACCTCAGCAGTTGAGTCCCATAGTGCTCAGAGCCATTTGAACCATTTGAACCACATATTCCTTTCCTCTCCGATTCTGGGCAGAATCTTTTCATTCCTCATTTCATTAGTCCACCGAATTACCAACATTCGTCTCTAGCACCACATCTCAAATGCTTTGATTTTCTTCTGTTCCAGTTTTCCTACAGCCCATGTTTCACTACTACACTATGCTGTGCTCCAAATGTACATTCTCACAAATTTCTTCCTAAAAGTAAGGCTATTGTTAAATACTAGCAGACTTCTGTTGGCCAGGAATGCTCTTTTCGCTATTGTAAGTCTACTTTGATGTGCGCCTTGCTCCGTCCGTCATGGGTTGTTTTGCTGCCAAGTTAGCACAATTCCTTTACCTCATCTACTTCGTGACCATCAATCCTCATGTTTACTTTCTTGCAGTTCTTATTTTTGCTACTTTCTTCGATTTACTCGCAATCCATATTCTGTACTCGTTAGACTGTGATTCCATTCAACAGATCATGTAATTCTTCTTCACATTCACACAGGATTACAATGTCATCAGCGAATCGTATCATCACATCTTTTCACCTTGAATTTCAATTCCACTCCTGAAACTTTCTTCTCTTTCCGTCACGGCTTCTTCGTTGTATAGATTGAACAGTAGGGTGAAAGACTAGATCCCTAGGATACACCCTTTTTAATCCGAGCACTTCGTTCTTGGTCGTCATTTCTTATCTTTCTTGGCTGTTGTACAAGTTGTACATTACCCGTTTTCCTCTATAGCTTATACCTATTTTTCTCATAATTTCGAACATCTTGCACCATTTGACATTACCGAAAGCTTTTTATAGATCGACAAATCCTATGAACTTTGCTTGATTTTTCTTTAGTCTTGTTTTCATGATCAACCGCAAGGTCAGAACTGCCTCACTGATGCCTTTGTCTTTCCTAAAGCCAAACTGATCGTCATGTAACACATCCTCAATTTTCATCATCGACACGTAAGTCATCCCGTATGATAATATACAGAATGATGGAGAAGAAAATTGAAGGTAAAACTGCAATGTAATAAAAATATTTGACAGTCTAATCACAACACAGCCTGGTTCCAGCAGAACTAATGTATGCTCTGCACTTACCCAGAACCCTAAATACCGTTTACAGTAACAACACTAACAAATGTTTACTGCACGCTGTATCCAGGAAAGTAACAAAGGAGTGTGTCCTCATTGGTTCACTGCGTTTTACACATTATTCGTAGTAACAAAGAGCTTGCAATACAAGAGATGTGTTTCACACTATCGAAGATAAGAAAATGGTCATAGCTCTTAAGGTATGCACTTTGGAGCCTGTATTTAGTGGACTTTTTGTCTTGTTTTTGGTTCATATATCTCCTCTCATTTATAATATTTTCCAATGACACACAATTAGCGCACAAGGCGTTATTTTGACAATGTCATACAGTCCAGGGTGTAAAGTTACGTTCTGATGTGTTAATTTTCAAAGATTCACTATTCAAACCCCCCAACCCCTAACCCCCCACAATCCCTCCTCGTATGACGACGTTAGTCGGAGCACTAGCTCCGATATGTCAGAAAACCAACAATGGCTTTGTCAGTGATTCATAACATTCCCAAGCTAGAGTTGAAAGATTTAAGGATTAGGGTTAGATCCTTGCTCCTCCCGAATCCCAGGCCATTATCTCCATGGGGAGGAACTTGGCCTTCCATTTCCTCCATATGAGAAACTTGCTCGCTGAAAGATGTGTGCACTTATCAACATCCCTTGATTCCATTAGTGAACTAAAAGAACCGCCAATAGCTTCTTCAGAACAGAAACCGGAGATTTTACGACAGGAATGCGTTAAAGTTTCTCGAAGATTCTACTTATTGTAGTTTTTGTGGTCCTCAGTTCAAAGATTACAATGACGAACAGCTGCCAAGATGAGAAACATAGAAGCAGATATCCTGGGTGTAGAAAAGCAGCTTAAATCACTTAATAAAGGCAAGCCCTCCCGTCCAGATTGTATACCAGCCAGGTTGCTTTCAGAGATTGTTGATAAAGTAGCTCCACATTTAGCAATTATATACAACCGCTCGCTCACATAAAGATCCGTACCTAAAGACTGGAAAATTGCTCAAGTCACACCAATACACAATAAGTGAAGTAGGAATAATCCACTGTTTAACAGGACCATATCACAAACGTCGATTTGCAGTAGGGTTTTGGAACATATACTGTGTTCGAACACTATGAAGCATAACGAAGAAAACGATTTATCGACACATAGCACGGATTCAGAAAATATAGTTCTTGTGAAACACAACTAGCTCTTCATACTCATGAAGTAATGAGTGCTATCGACAGGGGATGTCAAATTGATTCAAAATTTTTAGATTTCCAGAAGGCTTTCGACACCGTTCCTCACAACCGTCTTCTAACCAAACTGTGTACCTATGAAACATCGCCTCAGTTGTGTGACTGGATTCGTGATTTCCTGTCAGAAAGGTCACAGTTCGTAGTAATATATGGAAAGTCATCGAGTAAAGTAATATCCGGTTTTCAGCAAGAATTATAGGCCCTCTATTGTTCCTGATCTGTGTTAACGACACGGGAGACAATCTGAGTAGCTGTCTTGGATTATTTGCAGATGATACTGTCATTTAACGTCTTGTAAAGTCATCATATGACCAAAACGAATTGAAAAACTATTTAGACAAGATATCTGCATGGTGCAAAAAGTGGCAATTTACCCTGAATAGAGAAAAGTGTGTAGTTATTCACGTAAGTACTAAAAGACATCCGCTAAATTTCGATTACGCGATAAGCCACACAAATCTGAAGGCTGTGAATTCAATTAAATACTTAGGGATTACAGTTATAAATAACCTAAATTGGAACGATCGCATAGATATTGTTGTGGCTAGAGAAAACCAAAGACTGTGATTCATTGGCAGAACACTTAGACGGTGCAACAGGTCTACTAAAGAGACTGCTTACACCATGCTTGTCCGCTATATTCTGGAGTATGCTGTGCAGTGTGGGATCCGCATCAGGTGGGACTGACGGATGACATCGAAAAACTTCAAAGAAGGGCAGCTCGTTTTGTATTATCGCGAAATAGGGGAGATAATGGCACAGACATGAGTCGTGAATTTTATTGTCCATCTTTCACTTCCATACATTGATGCACTCCATACAAATACTTGCAGAAAAGACCTCCTCACACTTAAATCTGTACGCGATGTTAACAAATTTCTCCTCTTCAGAAACGCTTCCCTTGCCATCCCCAGTCTACGTTTTGTATCCTCTCTACTTCGACCATCATCAATTATTTTGCTTCCCAAATAGCAAAACTCATCTACTATTTTAAATGTGTCTCATTTCTTAATCTAATTCCCTCTGCATCACCTGATATAATTCGACTACATTCCATTATCCTCGTTTTGCTTTTGTTGATCTTCATCTTGTATCCTACTTTCAAGACACTGTCCATTCCGTTCAACTGTCTTGCAGGTCCTTTGCTGTCTCTGACAGAATTACAGTGTCATCGGCAAATCTCAAGGTTTTTATTTCTTCTGCCTTTATTTTAATTCCCACTCAATTTTTTTTCTTTCCTTTACTGCTTGCTCAGTATACAGACTGAGTAACATCGGAGAAAAGCTACAACCCTAACTCCCTTCTCAACCACTGTTTCCCTTTCGTGCCCCTCGACTCTTATAACTGCCATATGGTTCCTGCACAAACAGTAAATAGCCTTTCGCTCCCTGTATTTTACCCCAGCCACCTTCAGAATTTGAAAGAGAGTATACCAGTCAACATTGTCAAAAGCCTTCCATAACTCTACAAATTCTAGAAGCGTAGGTTAGCCTTTCTTTAATATATCTTCTAAGATAAGTCGTAGGGTCAATATTGCCTCACGTGTTCCAGCATTTCTACGGAATCCAAACTGATTATCCCTTCTACTAATTTTTCCATTGTTCTGTAAAGAATTCGTGTTAGTATTTAGTAACCGTGACTTATTAAACTAATAGTTCGGTAATTTCACACCTCCTTTCTTTGGAATTGGAATTATTATATTTTTCTTGAAGTCTGAGGGTATTTTGCCTATCTCATACATCTTGCTCGCCGTATGGAAGAGTTTTCTCTTGCTCTCCGGAGGCTATCAGTAGTTCTAACGGAATGTTGTCTGCTCCTGTGGCTTTGTTTCGACTCAGGTCTTTCAGTGCTCTGTCAAATTCTTCACGGAGTATCATATCTCCCATCTCATCGTCACCTACGTCCTCTTCAATTTCTATAATATTGCTGTCACTTACGTCACCCTCGTGTAGACCTTCTACATACTCCTTCCACCTTTCTGCCTTCCCTTCTTTACGTAGGACTTGTTTTCCATGTGATCTCGGGATATTCATTCCCTTTTCGCCAAAGTTCTCTTTAATGTTCCTCTATGCGGTATCTATCTCATCCCTATGATATATGCTTCTACATCCTTAAATTTGTCCTCTAAGCATTGCTGCATAGCCATTTTGCACTTCATGTCGATCTCATTTTTGAGGCGTTTGCATTCCTTTTCGACTTTTCATTTACTGAATTTTTATATTTTCTCCTTTCGTCAATTAAATTCAGTATCTCTTCTGTTACCGAAGGTTTTCTACTAGCTCTCATCTTTTTACCTACTTCATCCTCTGCTGCCTTCACTATTTCATCTCTCAGAGCTACCCATTCTTCTTTCACTGTATACCTTTGCCCTGTTCTTGTCGATCCTTCCCTCATGCTTCCTCTGAACCTCCTTACAAACTCTGCTTATGTCAGTTTATCTAGGTCCGATCTTCTTGAATTCCTTCCTCTTTGCAGTTTCTTCATTTTTAATCAACAGTTGATAACCAATAAATTATTGTCGGAGTGCACATCTTCTCTAGGAATGTCTTACAATTTAAAACCTGGTTTCTAAATCTCTGTCTTACCATTATATAATCTATCTGAAACCTTCCAGTGTCTACAGATCTCTTCCACGTATACAGCCTTCTTCCATGATTCTTAAACCAAGTGTTAGCTATGATTCAGTTAAGGTCGGCGCAAAATTCTACCAGACGGCTTCCTCTTTCATTTCTTACCCCCAGTCCAAATTCACCTACTACTTTCTCTTCTCTTCCTTTTCCTAATGTGGAATTCCAGTCCGCCACGACTATTCTGTTTATACAGTGTATACAGTGGTAAATTTTTAGATAATGTTGGAAACTATTTGTCTGTATGATAATGTATCCACATATGTGTGAGACTTACTGCTGAGCGGGACGTTGGTACCCAGGAAGACGACGGCGATGTCGTTGTAGAGGTTGTTGGGGTTGAATTCGGAGTGCACCGTCGCCGACCTGGTGACGATGGTCACGCGGCTAGGCTCAATAATGCTGAGACTGGTGAGTCCAAGTCTCACCTCCCACGTGCTGAACCTGTCGCAGCAAAAGAAGGTTACAGCACAGGTTAGCGTGACGAAGTAAGAATATGCTGACTTAATAGTATTCAGGAGAATTTTCTTCCTTCTTCTTCTTTTCTACAGCGTTAATCTATACCGTTATGGGCTCTACTGTACTCAAACTTTGGCAGTTTTACGTCTGTTTTACTTTTTCTGTCGTCAAAGTAGTTTGTTCCCTCAGAGAGGGCAGTCGTGTGCTCAAATTGTCTGTGGATCGCGTATTTTTTATCTGCAAAGGGCGTGAATATGCCGCGAACCGTCACTGTCGGCACAAATGTAAACTGTACTAGTTGACGGTGGCTCGATTACGTATCTGGGGAGCTGAACCTCGGAAGAGGAAACGAAACTCGACATTCGATTCGATCTACCGGGGATGCAAAGAGTCTGAACAATGCGTAGGTGTAGAGAAAAACACAAAACGTGACCAGCGAGAGGAACTGAACAACAAAGCACCGGAAACAGAGCACGGTGCGTGGTGAAGGCCTCAGCCAAGGAAGTGTAAATCAGTTTAAGAGCACAGCTCCGGTCTATCACTGCCGACAGGTAAACTCCAGGGTCAGTGACTCTGCCTATAAAATGCGTTAAGCGCGCCTTCAGTGGCAATGTGATGCACTATTCTGCAGCGAAACCCACGCCATATCTGCGTCCACATCGATGTCCACAGGTGGGAATGCTAATTCCGCCACCCCTGGAAAGGCCACGGGTCGGTGGAAGAATGTGCAGGCTGGAGTAATGGATGGTCCGTCTACATCAGTGGGGATGAGAACAAATCCACGGGAGAGCGGCAAAAGTAAGGCGCTGGTTCCAATTCCATGTAGTCCGAAGTGGGAGTCACGGGAGCAACACCACACTACCCTATTCTGTGGGTGAAAGGATGGCAAAGGAAACAGTGAGGGTGGTATGCGCGCTGTATCAGTTTAGTCTACGGGTAGAAATATGCCATGACCGACACTGTCGCCCTGCTGACACGTAAACCCATTTATGCGAAGCAAGAGCAGTTGAGGGCTCTGTGGAGGGGGCGGGCAGGGGGGTGGAGTGGAGGCTTCTCCCTAGGCACTTGGCCCACCTTCAGAGCAGAGTTACTCTGCATTCTGTTTGAGCAGTTTCTGCATCTGCTCGTGCTGCAGGTTTTATTGCTGTTCCTGGAGGGACAACTGCTCATACTAACATCGCAAAAATGCCATCTCCGTGATGGCCACCAATTAAAACTACAAAAGAAAAAAAAAGCGTCTCACGCATAAGAATATCCTACCTCGCCACTTTTGCATCCGCAAAACCACCACGCTCGGCACAAAAGGGTTCAAATGGCTCTGAGCACTACAGTACTTAACATCTGAGGTCATCAGTTCCCTAGACTTTGAAACTACTTAAACCTAACTAACCTAAGGACATCACAGACATCCATGCCCGAGGCAGTGTTGGAATCTGTGACTGTAGCAGTCGCGCGGTTCCAGACCGAAGCGCCTAGAATCGCTCGGCCACTGCGGTCGGCCTCTGCACAAACTGTTGCAAACTATACTAGCCGACTACAAAGCCCGTGACCTGAAACCCCAGAAGAAGGAATGAAAATTCGAAATGTGAGCTGATCTATCAGGGAACAGAGTCTGAACACTGCATATACCGTAGATAAGCGTGGAGGAAAACACGAAACGCGCGCTGTAAACAGCACTGAACAACTAATCACACGGAAATAGTGGAGGACAGGTCTGAGGTGGTTGAAATCACTGTAAGAACTGACAGACGTGGCTTATCGCGACAGACAGGAAACACATGGAGCAGTGGATCTGTAAAATTGTGAACTTCGGATGATGTCTGACGCTGAAGTGCAATTTCATCGCAGAGGCGGCAAGGGTAGTAAACAAGAGACATTTCGATGCCAGGACATAAAGTCTTTGTTAATTTCATTCCGTCTACTCAATTGAACGGTACATACGACTCGCACACAGACAGCATTTGAGAAAGGGCTGATAGATGGGCTCACAGAAGACGGTTGGAGTAATCGACGCATTGTTCGACATTTGAATAGGAGCGATGCTATTATTCGACGATGGCAACAGGAATTTATGAACCATGGTGAACTGCATGCTAGGTGGGTAAACTTAATTACTTCTGTAAGTTGTCTTAATGTTCTGTGGTTAAGTACAGAAACTATAAAACTATAGTGCCATGTATTGTAATTATTATTGTGTCTCCCAGATTTTAGTTATGTTTGATTGTGTCGAAATCATTTAATTGTTATTTTCTTGTTTGAGCTGTGCTTGTAGAACTAAATTGGGGTGAAATCTAAGCTCTGTTTAGTTGTTACTGATCTATTGTTAGAAATTTTATGTTTATTTGTTAAGCTGAACTCATACGTGCACAACCCACAGTTCTAATCCAACGCCACTGAAATGCTACGTATCCATATCTAAATGGTGGCAACTAGAATAGCAACACCGGGAAGGACAGCAAATAACGAAACTTCTGACAGGTTTTCGAGTATGATGTAGTAGGGGACTGGACGTAGAGCTAGGGGCTGGTAGTCCAAACAGTCTGCTGCCAGCGCCGCTCTGGCGCGGCAGTTCTTGTCGAATGATAGTGGTAAACCTGGATGAAAATTGTTGTCTCGTTTGACAAGGGCATCATCTGTCGTTATTTCCACCGCCTCTTTGATCACAGACTCTTCGATCCCTTTGGCACTGTACAGCACTATGACCTGTTCCAAGTTGTCATAAGGTGTGTCTGTCATTGTTTCTCTGTTCTGCAAATGATATAAAGGAACTCTTTTGTACGCTGCACCCAATGCCGCAAGATACTGCAGAGTGTTTGGTGTATCCACAACTAACATTGCAAACACCTAGTCGGCTTTAATGGACAGCACCACATTTTTAATTCTGCTATTATTCAGGAAAACACGGTTCATTTACATCTCTACATAGGCTTTCTTCCGGAGGTATCGAGCAGGACTTATAGTTCGGTAGTTCGATAGATAGGCTGTTTCTCTCAGATACTTGACCTGTACATGTGGATGGGTAGCACAGAGCGTTTATTTGGCAACGTCCTACAGCTCCAAAGTTACGACCTGGTGTGATAATTTGGAAATAAACGTTAGATACATTACCCCAAGTTCCAACCCCCTCCTAAAAAACGAGAGACATAGAAATAAATACGAATTAGGCAGACTAGACATCTCGTCGATGGCGATGTCGTCAGAGTCTGAACACAAGCTCTGATGAGACAGTAAATGTGCGCTGGTATTGTCAAGGAACGATTTAGTTCCCGAATTCATGTTTAATAACTTAAGGATAAAGACCAGACCCTTACTCCTCTCAAATTGCTGTCCACTGTCTGCATATTAGGTACTTTATCGTTCAGGGATGTGTGTAGCGCACAACATTCCTCGACTTCAGCAGTGGAGTAAAACATCTACCAGAAGCTTGTTCAGAATAGTAATATTTTGATTTCAGTGGAGAGCTCTAGGAATGTGCAGTAGTTTCTCGCACGTTCTTATATAATGTCGAAAACGACTTGTTTTTATATGTGAACTAGTGACACATTCCTGCTTCATGCGGGTAGTTCAAAGTATTTACGACGGACGAGTTGTCGGGGTTAGCGGTAATGCCGCCACCGCGCGTGACAATGAATAAAAATCAGAGAACAACTCAGACCATTTAAGCAGTGCACGCCAGGGAAGTTCTGAGGAGGCCTGAATGTTGTCTGTTCCGTAGTTAATGGCGTTTGGAGTGATTTCTCAGGGAAATGAAGGGAGAACTTCATGATTTGTTTGAAATGTTTATAACCAATGCTAATAGGATATGTCTGTGTGTGTGTGTGTGTGTGTGTGTGTGTGTGTGTGTGTGAGATTGGATATCACTGGGCGGATCATGTCTTAAGGCGACAAATTAAGTAAAATAAAAGCAAGCTTGTCCAATGTACATGTGTAGCCCGTGACGGCACTGGTTCATTGTACAGATTTATTGACACAATTTTTTGTAGCGGACTCTCTGTGGCAGATTTTTTCGCCATACCATGCATAGAACCGTTCCTGCATTTAGCTCTGGTACATGGAAAGCAGAAAGGTGAAAGTTCATTTACAGCTCCGCTGAAATAAGCGAACCAAAGCTGCATTCGTGGCTGAAGTAGATTTTTGGAAAATTTTTACACTTTGCATAAAAATTAAAAGTCACAGTTTTAGGATTCTCGTTTTTTTTTTTTTGCTATACAATTGCTCTCAGACTATTTCAGGGAAACTACTCAGTAAAATTATTTGATTCACCCGCATATTATAGTCTTACATCGTAGCTTGATGGTAAGTGATTATGTTTTCGTTATTGCCTATGTTTATTGTGATACTTTTTTGGAAATGCGTCCCCAACCACCTATAGCAAGGGATTTCTGAATCCTATTCCGTCCTCTATGTTTAAGGAATTAAGAAGATCATGCCCATGTCTGTTTCCTTCAGTTTATATGTGGATGGATAGATGATAGAAGATCCACTGTTATGTCAGTGTTGCCTGCATCTCTGCTCCCACCCACATTTACAAGGCCCTCCAAATCATCGGACGCCATACACTCCACCTTGTCTTCGGTATCCACCCTCCTTCCCCCACACGGCTCCTGTTCGACCTCATCCTTTTCCTCCATCATCTCCACATCCTTTACACTGTCCGCAGGCTTGATCCCCCCACCTCCTGGTTTCCTTCTCCTTCTCCACCCCCCGCCCATTGTCGCGCCTCTATGGCTGTATCCCTCCCTCTCTCCACCTCCACACCCTCCATCTCTTTCATTAGGGCAATTTCCAGCACCTCCTCCTCCCAGATATTGAACTTCGCTGTACAATGTACCCTTCCTTCCAACTGTAACCTGGCTTTGTTCCCTTCCCTCCCCAGGGCCCCCTTTCCCTCTCCCCTCTTTCTCCAAGAGCGGATTTTCCTCCTTCCCCCCCCCCCTCTGCGTCCCTGCACCCTCTCCTCAATAGTGTCCCTCCCTCGTCCTTCTGTTCCACCTTTTTTGTTTTCTATATTCCGCCATGTTTTCTTCTGTATATTGTTTTAAATGTCATCCTGTCTATTTTTGTCTCTCAGCTGAAGAGCAGCGCTTATGCTGCTGCCAGCCTGCCCCTGATGGCAAACGGAAATAACAATAAAGGGAAAAAAAAGGAAATGATAGAAGAGCGAGAGAAGATAGAATGCAGAAGACAGATAAATGCTAGGTAGGCTAACACGGTAGATAGTGTTGCGCTGTGTCAGATGAGGGCAAATGCCGGTCCCTTAAGGAAGGAAGAGTGCAATTCATAGTATATTGAGGATGACTTCATACAGGATACGAGCCCATCTCCTGAAGTTGATCAGTAGGAAGCTTGTCGAAACATTGCTTCAAGGCAGTATTGTTTTAAGGTAATAACACAGGAAGATTTCGTCAGTGCAATTCGACGTCAAGTCTTATAATTGCAAATGAACGTAGTCTTCTTCCGAATATATATGAGACCACCTTTTGGATCTTGGCGTTGGTACATTGGTTTTACTCACCCGGAAGCGCAGTGCCCCGCTGTTAGGACGACAGAGGTGGAGATCAGCGACCCGCCACACAGGTAGGAGTAGTCCATGATGACGGACGCCTGGTGTGGGAACTGGCCAAGTGAGGCTGGGGTGCCACCTATAATGCGGCCAGCAGCCTCTTCAGCCTTTGGGTGTCCAGCTGAAACAGTCGGAAACTGGTCATGGGTTGGCAGTTTACTGAAACAGTTCAGGAGGGATTTGGGAATATGACAAGTTTTTGTCCTGGTTGTGTCTATATATGCAGATAAAACTGCCACAAGTCACACAAAACATACACTGCCCAACTTAAAAAATGAAATATCACGAAGAGGTGGTGGGATGACAATATCACTTCGTACACATACAATCGGCATGTATGTAAATGACAAGTGCAATGTCCACCAAAGTGAATTAGTGTTCTTCGTGTTTGGTGTTGTTGGTAGGGTATACAAGAAGCGGGATCAGTATCAGATGTTGAATGATCGCTGTGAAGAACACGGAGATGCTCTATACTCGCGTGAGACACCATTATGAACATCTGAAAGAGTTTGAAAGGGGCATCATTCTTGGTCTCCATTTGGCCGGCTGGTCGAATCGTGTAATGTCCAAATTTGTGGGGCATTCAGACATGACAGTGACCCGAAATTGGCCTGCAAAGGAAATGTAAGGGCAGGCATACTTGTCTTCAATGCTCTGGTCGACGACTTCTGACTATCGCAAGCGAGGACCAACTTGTTGTGAATCGAGCTGATTGTAACCCGCCGGCCGGAGTGCCCGTGCGGTTCTAGGCGCTATAGTCTGTAACCGAGCGACCGCTACGGTCGCAGGTTCGAATCCTGCCTCGGGCATGGATGTGTGTGAAGTCCTTAGGTTAGTTAGGTTTAATTAGTTCTTAAGTTCTAGGTGACTAATGACTTCACAAGTTAAGTCGCATAGTGCTCAGAGCCATTTGAACCATTTGATTGTAACCCCTTCATATCAGCGCCTGCCATCCGAGCACAGGTAAGAGACCCACTGCAACATTCTGTGTCATCCCACAACATAGACATTTGCGTTTGGAGGGGTACCACGCCCAGGAACACCACTTCACCTTCATGAGTTATCTCTCAAGCGACAGTAGCTTGGTGGCAACTTTCAACAAGACAGTGCTCGTTCAAATATGTCATGTGTCACTGTGAACTGTCTGCCTGATGTTGACGTACTACCGTGGCCAGCAGGACCCCAATCTGCGCTTATATAACATTTATGGCATCTGTGTAGATGCGCCAGTACACTAAGGACCAGTATAAACAGTTGCAGACCAACTTGTCTCAGGAGAGGATACAATGGCCTTCTTACAACCTTCCCAACAGACTCACTGTTGCAGCCAGGTGAGAGGCGGTGCAACGTCACACTGATATGTGGGACACACTGGTAAGTTCTTTATAAATTTGACTTGAAATTGTAATCTCTGCAATAACATCATACACCCTCTCAACCTATGAAGTGTGTGCTTCTGTCATTTTCTCACGTAATGTAATTCACTGTTACCGACTTCGCTCATCAGATGAAAGCATCAGAGCAATGATTGTAACTTAGCGTGTTGTGTCTTTTACTGACCGATTATATGTGAAGTTGTTGTTAAATACTGTAATTTGGGCAGATGTGATGTTGTTCACCCATGAGGGGAGAAGCCAATATTTGTGAGCCTAATACTATGCGACTTGTGGCTGTTTCGTGTGAATATTAATTAAAACTGTCGCCGTGTACCCCGTAGGCGACCCCTACGTTTTTTAAAAATGATGTCCAGTTTCTGTATTAACCAGTACTGTGACCTCCATATACAATTTACCTTTTGTACTGTCTGTAAAATACTGCTATTTGTGAATTATCGTATGGAATTTGCAGTAGATCCACAAACTCTGCAAACCACTGTGAAAAGCGTGGCAGAGGGTACTTACCATCATTTCCTCCAGTGAAATTCACGTACAGAGCGTGGGAAGAATGATTGTTTAAATTCATCTGTCAGCACATTATTTGTCTCATCCCGTCTTGAGAATAATTACAGGAGCAATAAATATGGGGCTATAGTATATTCCTATACTTCTTACTCATCGTCTTCGACATATCGTCGAAGCAGGAAGCGGAAGACTTGCCAACAACAGAGTGCCAAATTCAACCAGGAGAACCACAGACCCAACTCGCCGGCTCAAAGAACGCCCCATGGCGTGGGACGGGAGAAATCAAAACCACTTTCCCTATACTCGAAACACACTGTGAATGACGTTGAGGATTATTTAAGACAACTTTGACAAAGTGAGGGTCCCAAAGCAAGCAAATAACACGCACGGAAAGTCTAGAGGATATACCCAGACGCATGAGAAAATTACATTGCGCATGTGATGGTGCATAATACCAAAAATGCCTAAGGGTAAACAGCGGAGACATACAATCTGTAATAAACCACCATAAAGCAACCGCTAGTCTTTCGCATTACAGTCAAAATTAGATAAAATGCCTCCATGCCTTAGCTCAATCTGGTTGTTCAGTGTGAGTTGCGGGTACAGTTCCATGGCACGCACTATCTCCACCTCTTCTAATACATAAATAGTGAGACACTTTTCCTGTGTAAGTAATATTCTTAAATTTTTAGTCGTGTGACCACGGAGTGTTCATACTCTCAAAAGTCAGTACTCAAGGCAGTCCTTGAACTTTGTGCTCTTTGAGCCACCCATGGACCCACGTCCACTCTGCCACGCGTAACGAGTAAGGCAATAGTCATACATGATACAATAAACCCCTGTTGCCTGATATTTTTGACAAGTCATCTGTACTCTGTATCTCACTCTCTCACCCAATTTCCCAGGCGTAGAGAACGCAGGTCTTATACTTTTTTGCCGTGACATGTGAACCGTGCTGGCCCCAGCTTATGCGTTGGTTTAAACCTTGACTGTTACTCTGTGTTTGGTTTCCCGCAGTTATTGCGGTAATGCCATGTTTCTTCCTCTTTCTACGTGTAGCAGCAGCAGTGTGTATCGATATTCGCGCCTTGTACTATCTTTGGTCTGGTGCTTATAGTTTCTAGCTAGCCGGTGTGCGGCAGTCGGTCGGTTGGTGTGTATGAGCCAGGAACTCTCCGCGCAGCGCAGTGGGCCGGGCCCGCTGGCAGTCTCTACGCAGTGTCGGAGTGTGTGGGAGCTGTTCCGATTGCTACGAGGTTCGTGGCTCACCGACCCAGGACATCAAAATTGAGTGTTGATTTAATTACCGAAGCCAGTCTATTAACATTGTGCCGTTGGTTTTCATGGTTGGCTGTTGGGGAGTTGCCCGTGAGCAACAGCGAGTGTTCGAGCTGGCGAAAGTTTGGCAACCATCCGGTGGACTTTAACTGTATTTGAAGTCCAAGTGCACCAGCGGATTTTCTGCCTTGTGGCCGTTAGTATTCGGGTTACCTGCCCTGGCCGCTGATGTAAAATTCAGGCAGTGTCCTTTCGTCATCGTGTTGTCACTGTCCAACACATGTGTGTAGTTTTGAAAGATTATGCAAACTTGGTTGTGGGCGGCTACGCCTTTTACGTTTTGGCTTTGGAGTTTTATCGCTGGGTCTGTTGACTGTTTCTTGGTTGGATTGCCAGCGGATCGGATATAGTTGGGCCGACTACCAGTCTCCCCTAAGCGAACGTTAATATTTCAAGTGCAGACCGACCCCTGGAAACCTCTGAGCGGCGCTGGTTGTACTGGCTTTTCTTATTGCTGTTTGATTGTGTATTTTAATGGCTCGTAGCCGATGCTTTGAATCTGTATGCCTGCAGCCGCTTTAAAATTGAAAGTTCCTTTCTTGTCAAGTCTTGCATTGTTTGGTCCATCAGCCTCATTAAATTTTTTTTTTCTGGATAAAGCTTTGGGCGTTCTGCCTTTTGAAAATTTATTGTTGTGTTTTTTTCAATTATGGGCCTTCTTCCGTCTTAAAATTTAAATTCGTTACTTGTTAAATCTCAGATTGTTTGAGCCTTCAGCCTCATTTGAAATATTATTTAAGCATAAAACGGTGCACTTTCTGCCCTTTGAAAAATTATTGTAGTTATGTTTTAAATCATGGGCCTTCAGCCGTTTTAAACATTAAAGAGGTTGTGCCCTTAAGCCATTAGATTGTGTGACATATTCATTCGATAGTTAAGGTCGGAAATTTGCGCTGTTATGTTTGGGCAATGTAATGTGCGTACTGTAAGACCTTCGGTACACATACCATCAGATTATTTGACTCGTCGTTCTAACGAAGTAGACGAGTATCAGCAATATGTCTCGTGCTCTTATCGTGACATGTTTATCTTCTGCCGTTAGGTCAGACGATAGAAATGCCACTTGCACGCTTAGAGTAGCAGATTGACGGTCACCAACTTTAAACAGAACTTGATTAATTTTCGCAAACATTTATTAAAATAATAACAAGCATAAAAATAAATTAACTTGGTTCTGGATGCTATTTACAATTGACAATCTGAAGTTCCTTTGGTCTTGGTACGTTAATCTTATTCTCACATATCTCTGATACTTGATACAGTGTCTGTACATTTTTCTTCATGGCTATGAACAGGAATATGATAATCTTATTAGGCGCAGACTGAAACTTGACTACAGACAAATGCAGACTAATGCAAACTGACTAATCGAAGGTCAGCACACTCGTTATAATACCTCAAGCGTTCAGGTATCACTGAGCGAGTGTGAACCGCGAGGAGAAAAGGTTCTACATTAGCAGCAGTCTCATTGGCTGCATGACATATAAATACGCGGATCGGCGGAAGCAGAATTTGGTCCGTCTCTAAGACAGCGCCGTCTAGTAGTGCGGAGACGGACGAGCGCTGCGCCTGCGCTGTTGTGCTTAGCGGGGCGCGCCCTAGGGGGAACGTTGTGTACGCGCTGACTACGCAGGACTATGTACACAACAGGCAACTAAATAAAGTTATATGTGTTCAAGTGTAACTGACAGCCGCTCATTTTTGGCCCTTTTCCACAATTCCAACTACCTGTTCTGTGCTTCGGATTTAACCCGGAGATTCAACATGATTAATAACTTTTTTCCTAAATTTCACCTCTTTTTTTTCCTACGTATGATAGTTGCTATGATGCGAGTCGATAACTGTTACGTTCTGAGAAGCCAGATCTTACATCCTCGCTACTAATGATAAAAGGGTGGAGGGTGGTCAAAGGATCTGACGTCGTGGGATATGGATAAGCAAGCAAAAGATTAGTTGAGACAAGTGCACTTCAAATGTATACGAGGGCTACTCGGAAAGTAAGGTCTGATCGGTCGCTAAATGGAAACCAGTGTGAAATTCAAAATGTTTTCTTTGAAATAGTTAGCTAGACGTTCCATTTACTTCTCTACATAGTCGCCGCTCGGGCTTCGACATTTGTCGTGGCTTTGTACCAACTTTCCAACGGCCTCGTCATAGAACGCAGCCGCCTGTGCTTTCCGCCAAGTCTCTACGCTAATCTACAGTTTGTTGTCTGTGCCAAAATGTTGTCTTCATAGCCAGCAGCTCATGTGAGCAGAAATGAAACTCAGTGGGTGCCAATTACAGGCTGTATTATTGGTAATCAAACAATGTCCATCGAAAACATTGCAAGAGCATCTTCATTGCTCCTGTAGAGTGCGGGCGAGAATTGTCATGATGAAGGAAATGCATGACACTAATGTTATGTGGGTTGAATAGCTTCAAGCGAAATGTCTCACCAGAACCTCACACTTGACGAGAAACGCTTTTTTCGAGGTATCCTTACGTGCTCACTGTGCGCTCAAAACTGAAAAGAGCAACTTGACGCTCCCTGTCGTTTCCATTTCGCGATCGATCTGGTCTTAATTTGCGAATGACCCTCGCATATTATTCTCGACTTGTCCGGCAGAACTGCTACACTGTTGACAGCTTGTGGCAGACGCGCCTAGCCATAAGCGTCTAAGTAGACTGACCGTTTGCCAGCAGGGCTATGAGCTACTCGGTGTAACGTTCGGAAGCATCTCGCGTCACAGAAGTAAACTCGACTAGAAGACTGGTGCCCAGGTGCCCTCCAGTTATAATACCGTCCTCGTGTTCTTCATTGGTCGCCGGCCTGGAGGTTCCTCATCGGTGGCGATGTGCTCGCGACGCCCGGAGGAACTTTCTAAGAACCGCCTCCGGCAGTTTCGATAAGCTACGACACTACAGTAATGTCGTCAGGTGTTGCAGATACGTCGATGACATATAAGTTTTGCGGAGGAGCACCAAGGACAACAGCTGTGAGATTGTCCATGAGAACACCCAGTTCACTATACAGCGAAGGGGGGAGGATTGGTTATCGTATTTAGGGTTGAAGATTTGCCCTCACGATTCTCTTTTTGACATCTATAGTAAAACCTCCGCCACAGATGTAGTTATTCATCGGAGTTTTAATCACCCGCTTCCATATAAGATGGGTGCTTTACGGTCTGTGCTACACTCCTAATGTTCCCCTGTGACGTGAAGCCTAGGAATTTTGTATCATTCTTCACCTAGGTCAATGAAAACGACAGGAATTTTTGACCGATATTAATAAGAGCGTACATCGCAAAAATGCCTGGTTTGTTACTCGACAGCCGGCCGCTGTGGCAGAGCGGTTCTAGGCGCTGCAGTCCGGAACCGCGCTGCTGCTGCGGTGGCAGGTTCGAATCTTGCTTCGGGCATGGATGTGTGTGATGTCCTTAGGTTAGTTAGGTTTAAGTACTTCTGAGTCTAGGGGACTGATGACGTCAGATGTTAAGTCCCATAGCGCTTAGAGCCATTTGAACCATTTTTTGTTACTCGACAGGGAGTGAGGACGAGAGGAAGGAGGCTTTTCATATTATGTGACGGAGGGAAGATGGATGGGAGAATGGGTTCGTACGTTATGAGAGGATTTCGTTTTACAATAAAATTTCGGAAGAAATCGGTAAGCTTCTCAAGGCAAAAGTTTAAGAGCTGCTTTCTTCATCCCTGACAAGCTGGGTCAAAGAGTGAGACAGAGAGAGCAGAAGTCATGTCATAAATATCAGGTCACACAGGTTTATCGTATCCAGTGTGACGATTGCCTTATGTGTTACACATACTAACCGTCAGCTCGGTGTAAAGTTCAGAGAGCGCACGCAAATTTGAGAACTTCAAGGTCTGCGTTGAGCTCCCTTTTCCGGTAGTACGGTCACTTTGTGCTCAACGTGCCTAAATTATTTGAGAATTTTACACAGGGAGAAAAAGAGTAACACCCTAAATTTTTTGAGATGGAAATCATGCATGGCATGAAATTGTATCCGAAAATGACTTGAACAAATGGATCGAGCTAAGGCATGATGGAATTTCGTGTAATCTTGACTCTATTGCGAGAGCCTAGTGGTTCCTTTAACCTGGTTTATTACAGCTGTTTGTCTCCCTTGTTTACCCTTAGGCATTTTTGGTTTTGTGAGCTTTTCCTTACAATGTATTCGGCTGTGCCACCATCGTATGCGCAATATAATTTGCTCATCCGTCTGGTTTTATCCTCTATAATTTACATACGTGATATCTGCTTGCTTTGTAACCCTTATTTTGTCATAACTGGTGTCAATAATTACCAACATTTATAGCATGTTTTGAGTATAGGGGATGAGGTTTTTGGTTTCTCCAGTCCAAAGACATGGTGGCGACTCAACGCGATGTATACTTTCATACACCATGTAGTCCCTCACGTGCACTGCGGCCGGTGGTTGTTACAGCAGACCTGGGTCGCTCTGCATTGTCGATAAGCGTTCTGCTTCCTGTCTCGATGACATGTTGCTTGAAATCCAGCATCTCACTTTCACTCGTTGTTACGTGGCACTCCCGACGCCCAACTTTTTCATCAGTTACCATCTTCCATTGACTATCCTGTGGCATTAAATATGGAGGTCGCACTTTTTGTATTCTGCGTCAAGTTGTTTATCATGTTTTAATTTTCTTAAGAGCAGTTGTATTTTATCTAGTGTCATAATTTAGCGCTTTTGGTTCTGGTAGTACTTTGATGTAATGGGTTCAACCACTATCATTGTTAATGCCTTGTTGTTTAGATGTACACCTGATGATGTAACTATAAGTCACGAAACAGACAGCATCTTAATGGAATTAGTTCAGCTGTTGGTACAGCTGTTTGCGAAGTTCTTGCTATAAAAATGTAATGGTTGACATTGCGAATGTGTTTGGAAATCTGTTATGACCCGGAGCGTTTGCTTGCCTTAGAGAACTACAGAGTTCAAAATGTTTGTACCTAACTTCAAGGGCACACTGTGGAGGGAGGCATAATATCCATTAAAGTGGTGAGGTTGTAATGGGACACCCTCCTCTAACATTACCTTTTTTAATAGAAATAGCCGATACCAAGTAACTCTTAAGGGTGAACACTATCTCAACTGTTTAACTAAATGAATTTCATATGATTTTGTATACGATGTATTTTATTTCAGGTTAAAATGTATAAAAATAAATTAATGTGTTACAATCGATATGTGCTAACAGTTAAAATTACTCTTCTTTTAGAAATATTTGAAATTACGAAATATCTGCTATCCTTAAAAATCATATTATTAATTGCACAATCTAACGCTAATTATTAAATTTATTTCTGGATTTATTTGCAGAATAACGTTATATGTCGTGATTCTTCTTTTGTCAAGAAAGTTTGTAAGCTCTTTTGCATTGTGAACTCTTTGGGATATTGTGAGTACCACAGAATGTAAGGAGTCGTGGGCATGCCTCTGATGGAAACAGACGTAATTTTATGACTTACACTAACAATGTAATTTGCGGTGTGATAGAAGTGGAAATTGCAAAGACGGTGTGATACTGAAAAATGTGATAAAGAATAAAATTCAATAATAATACAGGCAATTTTTCATCAGTTATTTAGTCTTTGGGGACCCGATCAGTCAAAATTTCAGCCGCAAGATTTAGACACAAAATTATCGAGACTGGACACCATTGCCTTTTAGATTCCAGTGCAACTGTTTAGACTCTATCATGATGCAACAGTCACTACTGTCATTGGATTTTTAGCCAGTGTCTGAACACACACACACACACACACACACACACACACATACATACATACATACATACACACGAAGTGCGATAGAAACAATACGTGAGTCCTAAGGCATACACACAAGAATGTGCTGCTGACGCTCACAGGAGCAATTGGGACAATATTGTGGAGGCATTATTAGTCATAATTTACTTCGTTCATCATAAGAATAAACCTGTTGTAAACAAATAGAAACGCAATGATTAGTCAGCAACCGTATCAAACACACACTGGTGTTGTTACGCTCCGGGATGTAGGTCCTATTTATATTTGCTCAAATGGTTCAAATGGGTCTGAGCACTATGGGACTTAACTTCTGTGGTCATCAGACCCCTAGAACTTAGAACTACTTAAACCTAAGTAACCTAAGGACATCACACACATTCATGCCCGATGCAGCATTCGAACCCGCGACCGTAGCGGTCGCGCGGTTCCAGACTGTAGCGCCTAGAAACGCTCGGCCACTCCGGCCGGCCTATTTATATTTGTATATATTATTACTGTGCTGCTGTAAATGAGACCTGTATCTCAATCTGCTCGTGTGAGCTGGCTCGCTCTATCGTCTCGGCAGTGAGGTAGGTAGTAGGGTGGTAGAGCAGTCTGAAAAGCATGTATGAGCAGGCTATGTTGAGAATTAATTCCTTAAGAAAAAAATCGATACGTTGCACTGTTTCCGAGTTATTTAGGATTGAAGTTAGCGCTTAAAAATTCAAGCAGCCATCGAGAGACAGTGTTGTAAACTTGTTCTTCCTTTGGTTCCCTCAAACCAAACAAACGCAGATTTCGCTCTGCTACCTTAAATTTATCACTTCCTAAAAGGTTACATCTCCCGCCGCCCCTCCTATGTTACCATCCATAATGCCAATTCCCACACCTCCTACCCCTCTGCAGGTGTGCCCCAGGGCAGTATTCTCGCTCCTACCCTCCAATGGTCCCAACGCCTTCTCCAGAATCACCTTGACCTTTTTGCCGCATGGTGTAACCAGTGGCTCCTGAAAATCAATCCTTCAAAGACCCAGGCAATCATCATAGGTCGTACCACTTGCTCCTTCCGGCTCCTGGATTTCTCCCTTACCACCTGCACCCGACCTGTCCGCATCTCCACCACCCTCGCCTACCTTGGCCTTACAATTGACAGTCACCTCACCTGGATACCTCATCTCCACTCCATCCAATCCAAAGCCCACACTGCCTCTGACTCCTCAAACTCCTCTCTGGCCGTACATGGGGGTTGCACCACTCTACCATCCTCCACACCTATAAATCCTTAATCTGTCCCATCCTCTGTTATTCCAGTCCCACCTGGATATCTGCCCCCCCCCCCCAAATTCTATAAATCCCTTCAGATCCTTGAGCATCATGCACTCCACCTCGCCTTCCATATACACCTCCCGTCCGCCACGCAGATCCTCTATGACCTCTTTCCTTTCCCCCATCTGCTCCTATTACTCGAACATCTCTGCATACTCTACACCCCCTGCCACCTTGATCCCCCTCACCCCCTGGTTCCCCCCTGCGGGTCCGGGGTAAGAATAGGCCCGAGGTATTCCTGCCTGCCGTACGAGGCGACTAAAAGGAGTTTTAACCGTTTCGGCCTTCCATGTGATGGTCCCCCATGGGGTTTGACCTCCATTTTTCAAAATTCTACTGAAGTACGAGCCTTTTGGGGAAGGACACCTTACGTGGTGTACCACTGGTCCTAAGTGCACGAAGACCTTGGCACTCAGCATTGCACCGGCGTTGTAACCATACCCACTATTCCTCAAATTGGGCCTAAACGCCTGATGGGTTGTCCAAGTTATGCCCATAGTGCATCTCCATCTGCCCCAGCGATCATGATGGACTTTCCATGGCACCAGAAATCCAGCACGGTAGCCAGCCCATTGTGGTGGGGTCGTCATGTACCCTCTAGGTTGTAGCCCCCTGACAACACAGGGATCGTACTGCCGATACCTGAGCTGCACCCTCCCCATGTCGGCCAAGGAGTAGATGCCCGTCTCCTTGGGGCATCAGGACTCCCGGCAATGGTCATCCTGCCAGGTGGCCCTTGCTGCGGCTGGGTGGCGCCCGTGGGCAGAGCCCCTGGTCGGAGTGGGTGGTATCGGGGCGGACGTTTTGCAGATGAAACGTCAACACGTATCAGGTCGCTCTGCGGCCGAGTCTTTCAAAAGAAAATGTACCGTTTCTAGTCCTGGTTCTCCTGCCCTTTCCCCCTTGCCCACTCCATGGGAGGAGGGACAGGCCCGCCGGCTTGGGGCGAAGTACTTCCCCCGCTATTTGGTCTGTTCTCGAACCGATGGGGGGGACATTCGCCACATCCAAGCCCATGTTCTTTGTTCAGCACATTGAGGACATCTTCGGGGAAATCGAGGCTCTCAGCAAGATGCGTTCAGGGTCCGTTCTTATCAAGACCACCTCCGCCACACAGTCGGCGACGCTCCAGGCGTGCGACCGCCTAGGGGACATCCCAGTATCCATTGTCCCACATCTGGCACTAAATAGGACGCAGGGGGTTATTTTTCATCGTGACCTCCTGCTACAATCTGATGAGTAGCTCAGGGCCAACCTGGAGCGCCGAGGCGTGCATTTCGTCCGGCGAGTCCAGCGCGGCCCCAAAGACAGTCGCATTGACACCGGGGCCTTTATCCTCGCCTTCGAGGGGACGTTCTCCCGGAGAAGGTAAAGGTGATGTGCTACCGGTGTGACATGCGACCTTACGTCCCGCCTCCTATGCGCTGTTTTAGGTGTTTGCGCTTTGGGCACATGTCGTCACGGTGTGAGGCTGAGCCCCTTTGTGGCGATTGTGGACGTCCTCTTCGTGAGGAACATACATGCACCCCACCACCTCGGTGCATTAATTGTCCTGGCGTCCACTCGCCTAGATCCTCAGACTGCCCCACATATCAGAAGGAGAAGAAGATACAAGAAATCAAAACTTTGGATCGGCTCTCTTATTCTGAGGCCCAGAAGAAGTACGACCGCCTCCATCCCATGCCATTGACCACTTCGTTTGCCTCAGTTGTGTCCACTCCTTCTGCGGTATCCTCACCCCTATCCTGTCCCCCCTCCACCTCCTCAGCCCATCAGGGGGCTCTGCCTCCGCCTCCCAAATCCCTCCCTTCCAAATCCTCCTCCCCGTGGCCCCCACCCCCTCTGCCCCAGGGGCCACCCTTCCTCCTCCTCCTCCCCCCCCCACGCCACCTGAGAAGCGATCCTCTTCTCAGGCGTCCATCGGGGAAACGTTCCGGACCCCAGCTTCAGAGGTCCGGCGTTCCAAAACGGACCCCGCGTGTGAGGACCTACTTCGGGTCCAGCCCACCATCCCTGTGCCTCCTCGGCCTTCCAAGAAGGCCTCCAAGAAGAAGTCTCTATCCCCCTCTCCACCCCGGCGCGTTTCGTCTGACGCTCCATCCGTGAGTCGCTGCTCCCGGCCGTCCTCAGTTTCGCTGGGACGCTCTGCTGCCAGGCGCTCCGCCGGCCTTTCGTCGGTAAATGATGCGGCCCCTCCTACACAACCAGGGACAGCGGCCGCAGCTGGCGACGAGTCGATGGAACCAGATCCGCCTCCCGTCGGTTGTAGCGTTGTTCCCTCGCAACCTGGCCCTCCGTGGCCGTCGAGGTGACCAGCTCTTCCCCCGTCTCGTTCCCCCAACTTTGTGACTAGCGATGGCGTTGTTTCATTGGAACATAAGAGGTATTCGATCTAATCGGGAGGAATTACAACTGCTCCTCCGCCTGCACTGTCCGCTCGTCCTTGGTCTCCAGGAAACCAAGTTGCGCCCGACTGACCGTATTGCCTTTACCCACTATACCTCGGAGCGGTATGACCTCACCCCTGTGGACGGTGTCCCAGCTCATGGTGGGGTCATGTTGCTCGTTCGGGACGATGTCTATTACCATCCCATCCCATTGACCACCCCACTCCAAGCAATAGCTGTCCGCATTACTCTTTCTGCTTTTACTTTTTCAGTTTGTACCATCTACACTCCACCGTCATCTGCTGTTAGTCGGGCTGACATGATGCACCTGATCGTTCAGCTTCCCCCACCGTTCTTATTGTTTGGTGACTTCAATGCCCATCATCCCCTCTGGGGCTCTCCTGCATCCTGTCCAAGAGGCTCACTCTTGGCGGATGTCTTCAACCATCTCAATCTTGTCTGCCTCAATACCGGCGCCCCGACTTTCCTCTCGGACTCTACTCATACCTACTCCCACTTGGACCTCTCGATCTGTTCTACCACTCTTGCCTGTCGGTTCGAGTGGTATGTCCTTTCTGACACCTGTTCGAGCGACCACTTCCCCTGTGTCGTTCGTCTCCTGCACCACACCCCATCCCCACGTCCTTCGAGCTGAACATACTGAAAGCTGACTGGGGACTTTACTCCTCCCTGGCGACCTTTCCGGACCACGATTTTCCCAGTTGTGACAGTCAAGTCGAATACCTCACGGCTGTTATCATCAATGCTGCCGAACGTTCCATTCCTCGTACTACTTCTTCTTCACGACGCGTTTCCGTCCCCTGGTGGAACGAGGCTTGTAGGGACGCTATCCGTGATCGACGACGTGCTTTACGCACCTTTCGCCGCCATCCTACATTGGCGAATTGTATTGAATACAAACGACTCCGAGCCCATGCCGTAGAGTCATCAAAGACAGCAAAAAAGCTTGTTGGGCCTCTTTCACCAGCTCCTTTAACAGTTTTACTCCCTCTTCCGTCGTTTGGGGTAGCCTGCGCCGGCTGTCGGGCATTAAGGCCCACTCCTCGGTACCTGGCCTGACCTCAGGTAATGAGGTCCTTGTTGATCCTGTGGCTGTCTCCAACGCCTTTGGCCGCTTTTTCGCGGAGGTTTCAAGCTCCGCCCATTACCATCCTGCCTTCCTTCCCAGGAAAGAGGCAGAAGAGGCTCGGCGACCTTCCTTCCACTCGCTGAATCTGGAAACTTATAATGCCCCCATTACTATGCGGGAACTCAAACGTGCGCTTGCACTGTCCCGGTCCTCTGCTCTGGGGCCAGATGCCATTCACGTTCAGATGCTGGCACACCTTTCTCCGGCGGGCAAAAGCTTCCTTCTTCGTACCTACAATCGCGTCTGGACCGAAGGTCAGGTCCCCATGCGTTGGCGTGACGCCATTGTTATTCCTATACCCAAACCCGGGAAGGATAGACACCTTCCTTCTAGTTACCGCCCCATTTCTCTTACAAGCTGTGTCTGTAAGGTGATGGAGCGCATGGTTAATGCTCGGTTAGTCTGGATTCTTGAATCTCGACGACTACTTACTAATGTCCAATGCGGCTTTCGTCGCCGCCGCTCCGCTGTTGACCACCTTGTGACCTTGTCGACATTCATCATGAACAACTTTTTGCGAAGGCGCCGAACGGTAGCCATGTTCTTCGACTTGGAGAAGGCTTATGATACCTGTTGGAGAGGAGGTATTCTCCGCACTATGCACAGGTGGGACCTACGCGGTCGCCTGCCCCTTTTTATTGATTCCTTTTTAACGGATCGAAAGTTTAGGGTACATGTGGGTTCCGTATTGTCCGTCGTCTTCCTCCAGGAGAACGGAGTGCCTCAGGGCTCCGTCTTGAGCGTAGCCCTTTTTGCCATCGCGATCAATCCAATTATGGATTGCATTCCACCTAATGTCTCAGGCTCTCTCTTTGTCGATGACTTCGCGATCTACTGCAGTGCCCAGAGAACATGCCTCCTGGAGCGCTGCCTTCAGCGTTGTCTAGACAGCCTCTACTCATGGACCGTGGCAAATGGCTTCCGGTTCTCTGAAGAGAAGACGGTTTGTCTCAACTTTTGGCGATATAAAGCGTTCCTTCCGCCATCCTTACATCTCGGTCCCGTTGTTCTCCCATTCGTGGACACAACTAAGTTTCTAGGGCTCACGTTGGACAGGAAACTGTGTTGGTCTCCACATGTCTCTTATTTGGCGGCCCGTTGTACACGTTCCCTTAATGTCCTCAGAGTTCTTAGCGGTTCATCTTGGGGAGCGGATCGCACTGTCCTGCTTCGCTTGTATCGGTCCATAGTCCGATCGAAGCTGGATTATGGGAGCTTCGTCTACTCGTCCGCTCGGCCATCCCTCTGATGCCGGCTCAACTCTATCCACCATCGGGTGATACGTTTTGCGACCGGAGCCTTCTACACTAGTCCTGTCGAGAGTCTTTATGCTGAAGCTGCCGAGTTACCATTGACCTACCGGCGCGACGTACTGCTGTGTCGGTATGCCTGGCGGCTGTTGTCTATGCCCGACCACCCCTCTTACAAGTCCTTCTTCGCCAATTCTCTCGACCGTCAGTACGAGTTGTATGTGTCTGCCCTGCTGCCCCCCGGAGTCCGCTTCCGTCGCCTGCTTCGACAATTGGATTTTGCCCTGCCTACCACCTTCAGAGAGGGTGAGAGCCCGACACCACCTTGGCTCCAGGCTCCGGTTCATATTTATCTCGACCTCAGCTCACTCCCGAAGGAGGGTACTCCGGCTGCAGTGTATTGCTCACGGTTTGTCGAACTTCGTGCTCGACTTGCTGGTCACACCTTTATTTACACCGATGGCTCCAAAACTGACGATGGTGTCGGCTGTGCCTTTGTCGTCAGGGCCGCCACCTTTAAATACCGGCTCCTCGACCAATGTTCCAGCTTTATGGCCGAGCTTTTTGCTCTATCGGGCCGTTCAGTATGCCCGCCGCCACCGCCATTCATCGTATGTACTCTGCTCTGACTCACTAAGTGCTCTTCAGAGCCTTGGAGCTCCCTATCCGGTCCATCCCTTGATTCAACGGATACAGCAGTTCCTCCATTCTTTCGCTGATAATGGTGGTTCTGTCAGCTTTCTGTGGGTTCCCGGACATGTAGGAGTGCCTGGGAATGAGGCTGCGGATGCTGCAGCCAAGGCTGCAGTCCTCCTGCCTCGGCCAGTCTCCCATTGTGTCCCGTCATCTGACGTTCGTGGGGATGTATGTAAGAGGCTTGTGTCGTTGTGGTGGGATGCTTGGTCATCCCTCCAAGGAAACAAGCTCCGGGCAGTAAAACTGCTCTTAACTGCTTGGACAACATCCTCCCGACCATCGCGGCGCGAGGAAGTCCTTCTGACCAGGTTGCGGATTGGGCATTGCCGGTTTAGCCACCGCTACCTGCTCTCCGGTGACCCAGCCCCGCAGTGCCCTTGTGGTCAGGCATTAACAGTGCGCCATGTTTTATTGTCGTGTCCCCGTTTTAGTCAATTTCGTGTTGTCCTGTCCCTGCCATCTACTTTACCGGATGTTTTAGCTGATGACACTCGAGCAGCTGCTCGTATTCTGCGTTTTATAACTTTAACTGGCTTGTCCAAAGACATTTAACCTTTTTACTTATTTTATCTGCATCTTTGTCAGGTCCTTCTGGTGTCCCCCCATCCCCTTGAGTTTTAACAGATTCCATGTGCTCTAACACCAGTGACTGGGCGCTAATGACCTCAGCAGTTGAGCGCCCTTAAACCCTAAAAAAAAAAAAAAAAAAAAAAAAAACCCTCTCCCGTACCCCACGCCGTCACTGTTGTGTCCCCCCTGCCCTCCATCTCAACACCCTTCATCTCCTTTTCCAAGGTGGCTTCCATCAACTCCCCGTCCCGGATGATGCCCTCTCTCCCTTCATTTATGCCTCCTATCAACTCTGATCCTCACCCCCCTCCTTTCCTCTGTCCTTTCCCTGGGCTCCGTCTTCCCCCCCTTCCATCCTGTTTTCTCCCCGCCTAACCTCTTCCTACCTCCCTTCTCACCCCCCAAGTCCTTTTGTATTCCCCTCCTCTGCCTTTCCCCACTCCCTATCGCGTCTGCCCAGCTCCCCCGCCCCCCTTCTTATGGGTCCTCACCTCATCCTCCATCGGCTCCTTTCCCCCCTCCCGCCCTTCGTTTTTCCTCTGCTTCCCCCCTTTTTTTCCCATCATCTGTCCAGGTTCCCCCCACCTCCTGTCGGCTGTGGTATGTCATATTTGCCAACTTTTTAGTGCAGTGTTCAAGTGAATGTTCAGTGTTGTTCGTTTTTCCAAAGTGTTGCAAACAGAAATCATTCTGTCACTGAGTGTGAATTTTACGTATCTTGCGGACAGAAACCAGACAAACAGAAATCATGCTGTCACTGAGTGTGAATTTTATGTCTCTTGCGAACAGAAACCAGACTGTCGCCATGTTTTTCAATTGTCTTATTTTACCTGTCTGCTTCATATGTATTTTATTAGCATCATCATCCCTTTGTTCTATGTTTTACGTTCCACGACTTCTCCACCATGTTACCTTTTAAGTCTCCGATTCTATCGCCTGTTTTTATTATTTATTATCTTCATCTTTTTAAAACAAATTCTGTAGGCTGAAGAGCAGCATACTAAGCTGCTGCCAGCCCGCCCCCTCCGGGGGGATCGAAACTCAATAAAGAAAAAAAAAACGCTACATTTTCGCTAGTGACGAGTTTCCGAACAAGTGGTAACTCACGACCTACAGTAGCCTGCGCATTACCCCATTTAAGACGTGCAAGTAATTGAATTTGCTCGCGCAACGGACCCGACTGCCTAACGTTAATCCTAAATAATTCGAAAACGGCGCAATGTGTCTAAATATCTTCTTAACAGTATTTCACAGAATAACCTGCCACGTGAATAGCCTTACGCAGTGGTAATACTGGTTCCCGTCAGATCTCCAAGTCGGGCTTGGCTAGCACTTGGCTCAGTCACCGTTCGGGTATGCCGAGCGCTGTTGGCAAGTGGGGTGCATTCATCGGTTGTGAGTCCGATTAAGGAACTACTTCAGTGAGACGTAGCGGCTCCGGTCATGAAAACTGGAAACGGCCGGGAGAGCGGTGTGCTGACTACATGCCCCTCCACATACGCATCCAGTGACATCTATTGACTGAGGATGACACGATGATCGATCGTTACCTTCCATACAAGACCCTCAGAAGTTTTGCCGACTGTTTTTGAGCATCCTGTGTTAATGGAGAAAGAAGTGCTAAGGGGGAAGGTAGGGGAAGGAAGGTCAGGAAGAAGATAGCTTCGCAAAGAGTCTTAATTCTACAATCGATAATGTCAAGTTATACGGATATACAGGGTGAGTCACCTAAGGTTACCGCTGGATGTATTTCGTAAACCACATCAAATACTGACGAACCGATTCCACAGACCGAACGTGAGGAGAGGGGCTAGTGTAATTGTTTAATACAAACCATACAAAAATGCACGGAAGTATGTTTCTTAACACAAACCTACGTTTTTTTAAATGGAACCACGTTAGTTTTGTTAGCACATCTGAAAATATAAACAAATACGTAATCAGTGCCGTTTGTTGCATTGTAAAATGTTAATTACATCCGGAGAAATTGTAACCTCCGACGTTCAGTTGCGTGTTGTAACAAACACGGACCACGGTCGGCGAGCAGCATCTGCAGGGACATGTTTACGATGATGACCGTGTTTACGAGTGTGGATGTAGTGCACTGTTGTGGTTTGGTCTAGCTGTCGCAGTGTCCGCATGTAGCGCTTGCTGCTATTGTTATTCTGCATTCGTCTCCGCACGCAGACCAACTGTAGTACACCGTGTTACCAGACGTCTGTGATAGTGTAGTGTTGTAGGAACTGTGACCATGGTGTATTCGAACTCTGAAAAGGCGGAGATGATACTCATCTATGGCGAGTGTCGACGAAATGCAGCTGAAGCCTGCAGGGTGTGTGCAGAACGGTACCCGGACAGAGAGCATCCAACGTGCCGCACATTGCAAAACATCTACCGCCAACTGTATGCAACAGGTATGGTCTTAGCACGGAAACGGGTCCGTAACAGCCCCGTCACAGGAGAAGCGGGTGCAGTTGATGTGTTAGCTGCTGTTGCCACGAACCCACACATAAGTACACGGGACTTTGCGAGAGCCGGTGGATTGAGTCAAAGTAGTGTCATGCGCATACTGCATCGCCACCGCTTTCACCCGTTTCATGTGTCGCTACATCAGCAATTACATGGTGATGGCTTTAATCATCGAGTGCAATTCTGTCAATGGGCATTAACAAAAAAATGGCTCTGAGCACTATGGGACTTAACATCTGTGGTCATCAGTCCCCTAGAACTTAGAACTACTTAAACCTAACTAACCTAAGGACATCACACACATCCATGCCCGAGGCAGGATTCGAACCTGCGACCGTAGCAGTCGCGCGGTTCCGGACTGAGCGCCTAGAACCGCTAGACCACCGCGGCCGGCGGGCATTAACAGAGAATGCGTTGCAGTTCTACCTGTTTACCGATGAAGCGGGTTTCACAAACCACGGGGCAGTGAATCTACGGAACATGCATTACTGGTCCGTGGACAATCCTAGCTGGCTCAGACAGGTAGAGCGACAGAGACCGTGGACTGTAAATGTATGGTGCGGAATCATTGGCGACCACCTCATTGGTCCTCACTTCATTGCAGGGGCCCAAACAGCTGCAACATACATCGCGTTTCTACAGAATGATCTGCCAACGTTGCTCGAAAATGTCCTACTAGAAATGCGTCGACGTACGATGGTGCACCTGCACATTCCGCAATTAACGCTAGGCTGACCCTTGACAGGATGTTCGACGGGCGTTTCATAGGAGTGGAGGACGCATAAATTGGCCAGCCCGTTCTCCTGATCTTACACCTCTGGACTTCTTTCAGTGGGGTACGTTAAAGGAGAATGTATACCGTGATGTGCCTACAACCCCAGAGGATATGAAACAACGTATTGTGGCAGCCTGCGGCGACCTTACACCAGATGTACTGCGGCGTGTACGACATTCATTACGCCAGAGATTGCAATTGTGTGCAGCAAATGATGGCTACCACATTGAACATCTATTGGTCTGACATGTCGGGACACACTCTATTCGACTCCGTAATTGAAAACGGAAACCACGTGTGTACGTGTACCTCAGCCCTCATGGTAATGTACATGTGCGTCAGTGAAAAAGTCCAATAAAAAGATGTTAGCATGTGGACGTAATGTGCTGTTCCAGTCTCTTCTGTACCTAAGGTCCATCACCGTTCCCTTTGGATCCCGACGTAATTCGGTGCTCTCCGATACACACGATCGAACAGCGGAGGAGTGGTACTCAAGCGTCATCTTCAGGTGACAATATCTCCGGATGTAATTAACATTTTACAATGCAACAAACGGCACTGATTACGTATTTGTTTATATGTTCAGATGTGCTAACAAAACTAACGGGGTTCCATTTAAAAATAACGTAGGTTTGCGTTAAAAAACATACTTCCGTGCATTTTTTATGGTTTGTACTAACCAATTACACTAGCCCCTCTCCTCACATTCGGTCTGTGGAATCGATTAGTCAGTATTTGATTTGGTTTACGAAATATATCCAGCGGTAATGTTAGGTGACTCACCCTGTATATTGCTTCACGGTGGCTCTAATGCGTTTCATCGCGAATTTATATTCTAGCACTGTTGTAATAATGAGAAATGAGAATCGAATTAAACGTATCTTCATATTTTGATGAAGCGAAGAACGTGCAGTAGTTAAATACAAAACGTGATATTTCTTAAGATTGATGCAACCTTATGATGGATGCCGTTTAGTACGTAATTTAAGCTGACAAATGTAACCACTTTATTTCAGCGTTAATCTTAGAAACAGGGGAACTCAATGAAAATTACATATTTTGATTTTCACTATAGTTCAAATTTCTGTTACCACTTTTTGACCACTGCTAAAACGAAGAAAAGCTCGTCAGTTAAAGTCTGTCAGTAAGCTTCTGTGGATAGATTTCGCGATCTCTATTGCTGAAAACATTGCTGCCATAAGTATCTAGATCGAAATATCGAGATAATCTTAGCTGCAGTCTTGTAAAGTTGCGAAAATTTATACTGAGGAAATAAGTCTGCGAAACTAATATTTGATGACTAACTGAAAACCTCAGCTGCCGACAGGTGTTGTTGATATACAGTAACTGTTCTTTCGAGAACAAGTTACTGTCTTCGTATATGGACTAATATTGTCCTGGAACTTATCACGCAACGCTAGCACTGTAGGTCTATAATTTCTTACTAAAATTAAAACAATAACAGCCCTCGGTCGCAAAAATTAAGCCTTTTGACCTTGTTTCGGCTCTACGATGAGTGCCCTCATCAGAAGCAAAACATTCAAAATGGCATGTCAAATATAAAATAAATATCAAGCGATAAAGATTTAGCCCCAAATTAAAAAAAAAAAAAAAGAATACATGGAAGGCAAGCCGCTATGGGCTGCTCACACATGTCAAGCCACAGGTAGCAACAGACTGAGGCGCCCATTTTTGTGACTAAAGCTTTATCACTTGATATTTATTTCATACGTGACATTCCAGTTTGAATGTTTTACTTCTGATGAAGGCACTCATAGTAGTGCCAAAACCAGGTCTAAAGACATAATTTTTGCGACCGAGGACTGTTATTGCTTTAATTTTACTCCGTAAACGGTTGCTGACAACGCAGACAAGTTTAAAACTTTAAAGAATCTATAATTTCTAATTAAATCTCATTTATACCTTGTCAACATCAACTGGAAAGCAGCCTGACAACTAACGTTAATTGCAGATTCCTCCTGGCAACAAAAAAAAGTGGTGAAAACAGTGGAGAAAATTAACCAGACATTTACTTCTCTACTACCATAAGATGAATATTTTCTTCATTCTTCAGTCACAACTCTTAATTGCACTTTCTTTAAATTTTGCACTTTCCAACTGTCCGTAATACTTTCCATGTTGTAAACTGAATTTTCGTTGTGTTCAGACTTTGAATCACATTAAGCATATCAAGAAACCGTCGCATACCATGAACCTAGAGGCATCCCGCACTATCCTGTTGTAAACTGATGTTGATGTGTCTAACCTTCGCTATGAAGTTCCTAACCCGGCTACTTCTCCACGCTACTTCTCATCGATTTAAAAAGTCCTAATCTAAGCACTATGCCGTAAGAAAATATGTTCACATCTAAGGTTACGCCGAGCCAATGCTTACAAAAATTGTTTGCCACGCTCTTAGAGCAAACGTTAACAGTGAAATGTTTTCAAATTTATTCAGTGCACAAAAATTCTTAAGCACGTAATCAGTGCATATAATCTCTAACACCGATTGACACTAAGGACACATATTCTTTGTGTAGACAGATTTCTCCGAACACTAACCATACGCATATTTGGAACAGCGCCCTTGCCTTTCGACTGCGTTGTTGACAATCCAACGATTATCCATGTCCGTTCCCCTCTGGATTCCACTTCCTTCTGCATTCTCGGCGCACTAAATGTAAATGTCGTACGACTAAGGCCTCTCGACGGGTAGACCGTTCGCTGGGTGCAAGTGTTTCGATTTGACGTGATCCGGTGACCTGTGGGTCGATGGGGATGAAATGATGATGATTAGGACAACACAACACCCAGTCCCTGAGCGGAGGAAATCTCCGACCCGGCCGGGAATCGAACCCGGGCCCTTAGGATTGACATTTTGTTCGTTGTTGATCGTTGTGTTTGGTCGTTGCGGACGTCGCATGACATCCATTCAAGTTCGTTTATTGATGCTTCCACTCAGTGTTTTATTACAGAGGCCAACCAGCTCTCTGAGCGAACACGCTGAGCTACCGTGCCGGCACCACTCGGCTACCGGGGCGGGCGGACGGTGCATTTAGCGCGACCCAGACATTCAGTGCAGACGGATATGGAACAATAACTTGTAGCGCACCACTATACATACACATTACATATCGTTAGTGTTCTGGTTAACAGCCATCAAAGTTTTTCTTAATCATCCCTTCGCTACGTAGCTTTTATTTAAGGAAACGTCTACGATCGCATTCTATGTAAACGCTAGTTGGGCTTTGATTGTCGATCTGTTAATACGTTCTCTGAAAATGACTGACGCCGCTTTCGACTTCCTAGCAAAACACTTGCGTGGTGCACCGAAAATAGCGAGAAACTAGATGTTCTTTACTTTTTTCACAACGTTAAAGAAAAAAATCGGCAGTTAAGTTTCGCGAGAAATTGCATTTACTGAAGTTAAGGACGGTGGCGCGGGAGAATGGTAATTGGATATTCTGAAGAGCTCTGGTTCCGGTCTCGGCGAGGTCTCCTTTTTCTTTTTGTTTAGTTCGAATATCTACATCTCTTAAATATAAAATGCGTCAAATGTATGCTACCTGCAACATATCTAATCATCATTTTTATAAGAAATGCAAGTCTTCTTCTTTCTAATTACATATCAAGCGCAAAATTTGTTTTCATTGCAAATATAATTGCTAAATCATCGACATTTTATAAAGGATTGTTAACAAGGACTGCTTACATTAAGAAAACATTAGAAGCTAAATTTTTGGGAGAAAAGTTTAAAATACTCTTTATCTGGACTGTCTCCATTTTTTATACCACAGATGTAGTCTCACGTGAGCCAGAGTGATAAGAGTCGTAGAAACGTGGAACACATTTTTTACAGTTGCTGCCGTACCACTACAATTTGAGCCCAATAGAATGGATCTTAAACCAAGGTAAGGGATTTGTTGCGAGAAATAACAAGGCATTTAAGCTGCCAGACGTACTAGAACTAATGAACGAAGCTTTGTCATACGTCACTGCCGAATGTCGGTGGAAACTAGAACGATATATCATAAAAGAACAGGCGAAAATGTGGCACTTGGATGGCTTTGTGGATTCTGTTGTTGCTCGCCTCGTTATCAACGACTGATCATAAATAATACCTTCTGTGGCTTCAATATTCAACTACTCGATGAAATCCGTGCAATATGCTTTTACGTCATAGCTCACACACAAAGATTGCTCCTTGTTTAAATTAGAAATTTTCATCACTCTTGTTTTTAATTATAGTGCTATGCCAGCTAAGAACGAGGTCATGTTATGTTTTCAATCTAGTCCCGAGATTTGCCGAATATTTTTTCATTCGGTTTTAAAATTAAATAACATTCGAGGCTATACGGTTTCTCCGCTAGTCTGGTTTTAGGTCTTCACTGCAACTGTTCACATCACATTATGTTAGTGGGACCAGCTGGCCAGCCAGTGGTGTAGAAGTTAAATGTACCGGCGAAACTGTTGTCCCGTATTATCGCTGAGTCGATGTTCGTGTAAAATACAGCATAAAACGTATCCTTATTATCGTATTTGACTGCACTCGAGACAGTTTTTTCAATTCCACGTGGAAAGAAATCCAATGAGATGCCAGCAAACGCGAATAGATAGTGCAATGTTCACATCAGGTTTATTCTTATGGTGAACGCAGAGTAGGCGTATGCGCAACAGACATTGCTGTCGGTTACAGATGTCCTCTTTATTAGCTTCGCGAAGGGAATCTTTCCAAGGTGGGAGAAATTACTGGACGATAAATAACAACCAGCCAGAGCTAAAATTATGTAATGTTTATGAGCGGCTAAGAGACGGGGACAATACCATAACAGGTCGCAGATTATATATTTTCAGACATCGAGGAATTGATGGTTATAACTCATACATATCCTTTTTTCAATTTCTATGTCTATTGACATAATTTTTAAAACTCAGTAAAATGTAAAATATACTCCAGCATCATGTTGTAGTACTGGCCACTCCTATATTTTGTAATACTTGTATTCAGCCGCTTTTGGTAAACATCCGACGTACTTTTTATACAAGGTTGTCACTTTCCGGATTATTTCACGGTTTCTTTATATTCAGGACTTACCCTGCTGATGTAACTAATGTTATGACACTGGGCGTGCTTTTGAAGTAAGGTAACCGTACAGCTGGAGCTGCGCTTTTATTCGTCAAACAAATCCATATACAGACATGATTCGCTGCCTGACACAACTAACAGTCATTCGTATATTAAGCGACATTGTAGAGAAAAACACAAAGAGCACCTGGTGATTTAAGTAGCGATTAAGTATCCGGGAGGGAACTCAGAAAATATTTAGGAAGTACACTGAGACGAGATAGGTGATGAGAGAGCGATTTGCACATTACAGGTAGCTGTACTAAAGCGTGCAGAAGATACAAAAGGCAAGTGCATAGGCGGAGATGTCATTTGCACTCAGTTGATTCATGTAAAAACGCTTCCGACGTGATTATAGCCGCACGAAAGAATTAACAAACTTCGGACGCGGAATTTTAGTTGCAGCCAGACGCTTTGGACATTCCATTTCGGAAATAGACGGGGAGCTAAATAATCCGAGATTCAGAGTGTCAAAGTGTGACGAGAATACCAAATCTCAGGCATTGGCTCTCACCGTGGACAGCGCAGTGGCTGGCGGCGTTCACTTAAGGACCGAGAGCAGCAGAGTTTGCATGGAGTGGTCAGTGATAACAGACCAGAAATAACCGCAGAAATCAATGTGGCACGTACGACGAACGTGTATGTTAGGACAGTGCGGCGAAATGTAGCGTTATTGGGTTATGGCGGCAGTCGACCGATTCGAGAGCTTTCTCCAACAGTGTGACATCGCCTGCGGCGCCTCTCCTGGGCTCGTCATCATATAGGTTGGTGCGGTTCGAGTATGGTACAGGCTCGACGAAACCATGGACCCAGGTTGTCAGTAAGGCACAGTGGAAGTGATGGTGGTTCTGTTGTGTCTAGGCAAGACAGCCTAGACACAATGAGAGGAAGCCGAAAGGCACGCGCTCACGCAGGCTGGCGTGAGGTCTGAAACAGGATACGTAATGAATGCTATAAAGAAAAGTACGTAGCTTCTGGAATACTTAACTTTAATCCATAATTGTAGAACATCGCTCTTGATGATACATGCTTCATAATATTAATTAGCAATTGAATACGGCGCCTTGCTAGGTCGTAGCAAATGTAGCTGAAGGCTATGCTAACTATCGTCTCGGCAAATGAGAGCGTATTTGTCAGTGTGGCGTCGCTAGCAAAGTCGTCTGCACAACTGGGGCGAGTGCCAGTATGTCTCTCTAGACCTGCTATCACTGACAGTGGCGACACGCGGATCCGACGTATACTAACGGACCGCGGCCGATTTAAAGGCTACCACCTAGCAAGTGTGGTGTCTGACGGTGACACCACAGGTTCCATAGTGGTATAGGCTGTGTTTGCATGGAATGGACTGCGTCCTCTGATTCAACTGAATCGATCATTGGCTTGAAAAGATTATATTCGGCTACTTGGAGGCCACTTGCAGCCATTCATGGACTTCATGTTCCCAAAGAACGATGGAATTTTAATGGATGACAATTCGCCACGTCACTGCGCCATAGTTGTTCGCGACTGTGGTGAAAACATTCCGGTCAACTCGAGCGAATGATTTGGTCACCTAGAACACCTCGTATGAACGGCTATAGAGGCAGTATGGCTCAATATTTTTTACTCTAGACTTCCAGTGACTTGTTAAGTTCATGCCACACCGAGTTTCTGCACTGTGCTGGGCAAAAGGAGGCCCGACGCGATGTTAGGAGGTATCACATGACTTTTGTCAACTTGGTGTAAAGACATATTAAGAGAAACTCCAAAAGAACGTGCGACAGCTGAAGTGAATACTGTGAGCGAAGTGGATATCACCGAGTATTCATCGACGCCCTAATTAATTCCATAATTAATTCCTGTACAGAAGACGACCAGAAGCCGCCGATATGTAGTAGCAACGTGGCATATGGCAGAACCACCAGAATGAATGACAGGCTGGAGAAATATGTGAGTTTCTCACCAAGAGCAGGCTGTGGGACTGGGATGGCGGATCCGTTAAGTCCCACTGGTTAATCTCAGGGGGGCTGCTGACGATGGCACTAGCTCACCCATGGTCCATTCTAACAGCCTACGCGCGTTGATGCGGAATTGTTAGGGGCTGCTATGGGTTTTCTAGAACTCCGGTTCTAGAAACTTGGCAGTATGGCGATTCAGTACCGTTGGTCATAGATATATAATGTCCACCCTGATAGCAATTAGAATGTAGCTTGTAACCAACGGAAGGGAAAATCCGGTAGGGGCGACCCAAGCCCAAAGAATGTTCGGTCCGAAACGGTCCTACACTAATCACTGGAGGAATAATCGGAAAGTTTACCAGGAAATCAGTGTGCTTGCTGTACAAGAGAAAACATCAGCAGCAGAAAAAAAATGGGACAGTAGCTAATAAACTGATTGAAGTGTTATTCCATGTTCAGCCTTCCGAGAAAACTGTTACAGCTTAACTGAACCCTGAACCACAGGAAACTAAATTAGTTCATCGAAACAACTACACAGTGACAGCACAATGACGCAATCTTATTCTGCCACCACTATAAACATAAATAAAATTACTTCCGGTTTTGAAACTATCGGCCCTTAAGGAATTTTTGAACGAATCCACTCTTCATATTGCCCTGTTACAAGAAGTTCTAATTTCGGATTTAGTAATTCCTGGTTTTGTCAGTTCCATACATGCGTCTCCAGAAACAAGTGTTGGAACAGCTGTTTCGGTGAGGGAAGGGATTACAGTAAGTGAGGTGGCACGACTGGAATCCGGAAGGGGAAGAGAACTAAATATCTATTAAGTGGAAGTTGAACACTTCCTTTTTAGTACATCATGATTTAGAAGACCTGATTAAAGAAACATGGGTAATATACCTGCGTGCTCGTAGTAGATATGCCACTGCTATCGACTGGTGGGTTAAAATGGCAAAGCCAAAGTTGAGGAAGGTTCTTATTCAGTACAGTGCCCAGAGCGTAAGAGAAATGAAATGCGCTGTAGAATGTTACTATTCCGTTTCGAGAGATTTATATGATCAAGTCTCAGCAGGTTCCTCACTTCGGATAGCAGACATCAAAATAGTCAACACCAAGTTACTTAATATCAAAAGAAGTCAAATGGAAGGGTTAAAAATAAAATCGAAGGCAAATTCGGTGTCAGAAGATGAAACTACTTCCCTATATCATTTAGTGAAGTATACGGAACACGGGAGAAGGACTTTTATTGATGAAATTCGAACAAAACACGGTACGATTCTCAGAACCCAGCAGGGTATCATGGACGAGATTTATCGCTATTATTGCGAGCTATATTCTGTGCACTAAAGTAGTGAAGCTTCCTTGGAAGAATTCCTTGATATCCTAGCCCCACAGCTGACAGAAAATGACAACGAAAATTTTCTCGAGGTTGTCAGTGAAGAAGACGTGTATGAGACTCTGTGCGCCCCCCCCCCCCCCCCCCCACCACCACCAAAAAAATCCCCAGGACCGGATGGTCTGCCAGCAGAGTTTTACATCCGTTACTGGCCAATAGTAGATGCGAAAATCACGGACATTGTAAATGAGGTTATTCAGGGTAAAATGATTCCGGGTGAGTTTAAGGAGAGTAAAATTGTTCTGGTGCCAAAAAGTAATGGAAACAAAGATTTGAATAATTTTCGTCCAGTTTCATTGCTGAATTCTGATTATAAATTAATAGCTATACTAGTAAACAAGAGAATTTCATGCCTTACAGATAAACTTATTTGTCAACATCAGAACTGCGCGCAAAGCAGAACCATTTTTCAAAATCTAGGAGAATTCTGGGATATCTTTGCAATAACTTCTCTAACAAACATAAAGTGTGCTTTTTTTTGATTTTTATAAAGCGTTCGATGTAGTAAATCATGAATATCTTCTACAGACATTGAAGAAAATAGGTTTCAACGACAGGGTCACACAGTTGATTAAGAACATAGCAACTGGAATAAATGCTTAAATAGCGGTGAATTGTCAACAACCCAGACCGATGCAAATACCACGCGGTGTTCCTCGAGGAAATCCTCTGTCCATGTCGCTCTTCGCCATTTCGCTGGAACCTTTCCTCCGACATGTCCATGCTAGATTAAAAGGCTTAACATTATCAGGAAATAAAAAAATTGTAAGAGCCTATGCTGAAGATGTTGGGGTCATTATAAGGATTAATGGCGAGGTAACCACGCTAGCAACAGAGACTGATTCATACTGTAGAGCATCTGGAGCCAATGCAAACGAAAAAAAAGTAAGATGTTAGATCTCAGAGGTTTTGATAATGTCAACGTGGAGTGGGCAAAATTAGTCCGATAACATAAAACACTTTGGATCACCCTGACAGCATGCCCCATGAAAATGACGGCTTTAAATTGGAAAGTTGCAGCAGATGAAGAGCAAGGTGCCATTATGGAGAATTTAACTCAATATATGAATCAAGTTCAAAGAACAAAGTATATCAACTCATACATCCTTGCTAAAGCGTATTATACTGCCCAGCTGTTCCCAGCACCGAGAATGTTAGCGAGGAGAATAATGTCCAAAATCACCAACTTTTTGTGGAGAGGTGAAGTGTTCAGACTACCTGCTAAAGTAGCCACTTGAGATCCTAAAAATGGTGGACTAGGATTAATTGATATAACGGATAAAGCCACTGTACTTTTTATCAAAAGGCAAGTTAATTTAGTAAGAGACTCGCTAGTACGCATAACCAGACAACTTTTCGAGACCTCGAAGCCTGCTTCCCCGATTGACGTGCAGAATATCAACAGTCGTTTACAGCATGTGAGGATTTTCTATGTTGAATTTAGTTATGTAAGAGGCGAACTCAGGCAGTCACGACACTTAACATCAAGAGCCATAATGCGGAAACGAAAGAAAAGCGAAGGAAGGAGCAAAATAGAACGACTGTTTCCAAACATTGAGTGGACTGAGATTTGGAAAAACATTAGTTCTAATGTGCTCACGTCTATTATAGAAACGTCATGGTACAAGGCAGTTAACAACATAGTTAGCACCATTGAAAGACTGCACGCAATCGGACTCTGTGAAACAAATTTGTCAACAATGCCATCTACTTGACACAATAATTCATAGATATACTTGCAGTGCTCACATGAATAGTTGGAAGTGGATCTGGGTGCAAATAGCTCTGATTACAAGAACATCCCCTGAGTATATATCGCTGTCATTGATACACAGCCCTGAAACACGCTATTTTCCAGAAGCAAAAAATAACGCTGTGTACTGGTTGCTGGGAAATTTGGTTAATTACGTTCTTAACAAATTAGGATCCGACAGCACCAGAGTTCAAGGTAAAATCCTGTGTGAATTCCACAAAGTTAGAAGGTATTCCAATCACAAGAAAAAGTTCGGTAATATGTTAAAAATTGTATTTCAAAGAATGGGCATTGGTTAATATAAAAAGAAAGACTGTGTTGACTGTGATGTAGTTACCTTAAGGATATTACTTAAAATTTTACTATATGTTTTTGGTGTGTTTTTTTTCTACTTTTTTATAGTTTTTGAAATTTATAAGCTAATGTACAGAACTTATGTGACTGTCAGATTGTGTGTCTAATAGTGTCAAAGCACAAAACATTAAAGCTGCATTATTGGTTTAATTAGAAATCTGGAAATAGACAATTTTTATGGAAATGTCCTTATCTATTAGTTAAAACCATAAGATTCTATCTGATATAATGTGATATTCAATGGCTGGCTCATTGCCCTGTTCATTTTTGCACTGTGATGTGTAAGTCAGTTTTGCAGTGAAAGACTTATTATATAGGTCTGATCACTTCAGATACTTAACATTCAATTAATGTCCAGAAAGTGTAGTAGGAATGCTAATCAACTTTATAATATCTCTTTTCCGCCATTCTCAAGTATTTCAGAAATAGTCTAATATGATTATTAAACTGTTTTATATTTAAAATTATCCTACCAACGTGCTGATATCCTTCATAAAGAGCTATTTATGCTTCTGTAAAGATTGGAGCACATGTAATTCAAAGTGCAGATTTTATTTCTTCATATTGAAGTATGAATGTCTTAAAAAACTTTTCTTGATGTTTAATTTAATTTTTTTCCGTAATTTAGTCTGTATCACAATCTGCTCTTGTCTTTCTTTAACATCAGCATAATTGAAATGATCAAACTGTTTTTGTTTAAACCACTTCACGCATAACACGTGTACATGGTTAGTACATGAACTTAGTATGTATTTGGAATGTGTAACATTGTTTTTTTTAATAAATGTTTTTAGAAGAAAAAGCTAGCTGAGTGGTCAACGTGACGGATTGCCGTCCTACGGGCCCGGGTTCGATTCCCGACTGGGTCGGGGATTTTCTCCGCTCAAGGACTGGGTGTTGTGTTTTGTCTTCATCATCATTTCATCCCCATCTGGCGTGCGGGTCGCACAGTGTCGCGTCGAATGTAGTAAGACATGCACCAAGACGGCCGGATCTGCCCCTTAAGGGGCCTCCCGGCCAATGATGCCAAACGCTCATTTCATTTCATAGATATATAATTCCGCAAGAGGGGCTACCTGAAGTGTATACGTTCCTCAACCCTTAGCTGTCCTAGTGGTAAAGATAAAAAATTGCCAGTAAGTCATCTGTAGCGAGACTAGTGTAGATGATCAACAAATGAAGGACCATCCTTTAAGAGTTTTGTGTGTTTTTCTTTCTTATATGACATTTAATTTCACCAGTTATTGAAAATACTTGAACTGCCTGCTTAGTTCCAGTTGTATACAACTTGCCGGTGCTTTGAGGAAATACGACCCGCAGTGCATTCTGGGTGGCAGTTACCCCTTCTCAATCCTATGTGATATTGGTCCGACACACTTGAGTGAAACTGCAGGATGGGTTGCACGACGAGTGTTCTGTAAGGAATATACTTCGTAGGCTAACTACAGTTTCCCTATATTTTATCAATGAACCGAAGTCTGACAGCTATTTTACTTACAACCGAGCCTATACGATGATTCTGTTTAATAACCATACACTTGTATGAGTTTGTTGGTTCCCATTATGAGTCACTGACACTGTACAGGGTACGGTAAAAAGTCCTCCCGTATTTCAAAAGGTAGTTACAAAGAAAGAAAGATACGGAGAAAATAGTTTTATTTGTGAGCAACGCATACTATATCATTTTCAGTTGGTGCATGTCGTCCTCCATTGTTGACACATTGACGCAGGCTTATCCGGGAGTTGTCCATATTCGTGTCGTTTCCTGTGTAATGGCAGCCACTTCCTGGGTGACTGCCTCTTTCCGTGCTTGTAAAGTTGTGGGTAAATTTTTGTACACTTGAACCTTCCAGTACCCGCATAGAAAAAAAAAATCAGAAGGTAATAAATCCGGTGACGTAGGGGGCAGGCGATTTCTCCTCAAGAAGAGGGAAGGCGCCTGCTCAAAATGGCATGTACGCCGCTATTGATCGATACCTCCTCGACATCTGTAACGCCACGACGACTCACACAGTGACCTCTGCAAGAACGTGGTTTCGCCGAAGCCTGTATTCATAAAATACTACTTGTTCCCAGTTTGTGAAATTCCCAACTTAAACTTTCTGAACATTTAAGGTCAAGATATTTGCACTACTCTGAAGTCTTATTATCTGACATGATTTTTGTGTAGCATTTTCCATACTGTACATCATTAAGGGTAAGTAAATCATCTACAGAAATCTGAGATAACTATTAAATTTGACTGCCAGGTCATTAATATAACAATATTCACAGTAACGGTTTCCACGCACTTCCCTGTGGCATGCTTGAAGTCCTATGTCTATCGATGACTGTCCTGCTAGGGTAACATGCTGTGCCCTCCCTACTAACAGATTCTCAAACGAGATATCAATTTCACTTTATATCTTATGCAATCTCAAGTTCGTTAGTAGCAGTTTGTGTAGCAATGAGGAAGAAGCATTTCTGAAGTCAAAAAACACTGCATCCACCCATTTGCCTTCATACATGGCTATCAGTATGTTATGTAAGAAGGACGCATTCCGAGTTGGCGAAGATGCCACTCGTATTAATCGGTAACTGACAGAAACATATAGCCTAACATCCAAATAAGTACAGAGTTTTCGCTTGATGGTGGAGAACAGATCAGCATTCTTGGAGGCATCAGATGGTCTAGTTCCTGAAGGAGTTGGTGTTTTTCGTTCTCAATGACCAAACGCCCTTACCACGTCATACTCCAGCGTCAAGTTCGTTGTAAAACAATAGTACCGCTTACAGAGTCCCCTTTACCTCCTATATTATTATGTTCTTAGCGTCGTCCAGAGCTTGTTTGTTTTTTTGTCAGTTTCTTCTTACATATGCCGCAGAAAATCCCTGCTCCACATTGTGTTCACTAATGTACACTACTGGCCATTAAAATTGCTACACCAAGAAGAAATGCAGATGATCTACAGGTATTCATTGGACAAATATATTATACTAGAACTGACATGTGATTACATTACACGCAATTGTAGTGTAATAAATATGTAGTGTACTGAATCGACTGTGAGAAAGCTTAGTGGCAAAGACGTTATCTGAGAGACTCTATGATAATTATTTCGTTGACTCGGAATATTACTCTCTCTGTGGTTTACTCGTAACTAAGGGTAACTAGAGTTTTCTGTTCGCTTTTTTTTATGTTATGTGGAGAATTGTACAAGAGACACAATAAACCGTTATTATGTCATGAGAACAAAGGTGAGCGTCACGACCTTTATTATTTTTGGAAGTACTGAAATAGCAGAATTGTTTCAGATTGAATGCGACGTGTAAGGGAAGAGACGTGGACAACAGCACTCGAACCTGCAATCTCATGTATGAATAGTTGCTAAAAATATCCAGCCGTCTCTCCCAAGACTCTCCATACGCGCAACAATCAGTAATTCTTTTAACAGCACTATCAGAGACAATTTTATCACGTTGTTACAACCTATTACTGCGAGCATAATACATCGACAACAAACAAAAAATAGACAAACACATAAAAGAATCTACCACACCATGCAGCTTCAACACAATACCACAGTTCATCAAGAGTAGTGACTGGCGTATTGTGACGAACCAGTTGCTCGGCCACCACTGGCCAGACGTTTTCAGTTGGTGAGAGATCTGGAGAATGTGCTGGCCAGGGCAGCAGTCGAACATCTTCTGTATCCAGAAAGGCCCATCCAGGACCTGCAACATGTCGTCGTGCGTTATCCTGCTGAAATGTACGGTTTCGCAGGGATCGAATGAAGGGTGGAGCCACGGGTCGTAACACATTTGAAATGTAACGTCCACTGTTCAGAGTGTCGTCAATGCGAGCAAGAGGTGACCTAGACGTGTAATCAATGGCACCCCGTACCATCATGACGGGTGATACGCCAATATGGCGATGACGAATACACGCTTCCAATGTGCGTTCACCGCGGTGACGCCAAACACGGATGCGACCATCGTGATGCTGTAAACAGAACCTGGATTCATCCGAAAAAATGACGTTTAGCCATTCGTGCACCCAGGTTCGTCGTTGAGTACACCATCGCAGACGCTCCTATCTGTGATGCAGTGTCAAGGGTAACCGCAGGCATGGTCTCCGAGCTGATTGTCCATGCTGCTGCAAACGTCTTCGAACTGTTCGTGCAGATGGTTGTTGTCTTGCAAACGTCCCCATCTTTTAACTCAGGTATCGAAACGTGGCTGCACGATCCGTTACAGCCATGCGGATGAGATGCCTGTCATCTCGACTGCTAGTGATACGAGGCCGTTCGGATCCAGAATGGCGTTCCGTATTACCCTCCTGAACCCACCGATTCCATATTCTGCTAACAGGCACTGGATTTCCACCAACGCGAGCAGCAATGTCACGATATGATAAACCGAAATCGTGATAGGCTACAATCCGACCTTTATCAAAGTCGGAAACGTGATGGTACGCATTTCTTCTCCTTACACGAGGCATCACAACAACGTTTCACCAGGGAACGCCGCTCAACTGCTGTTTGTGTATGGGAAATCGGTTGGAAACTTTCCTCATGTCAGCACGTTGTAGGTGTCGCCACAGCCGCCAACCTTGTGTGAATCCTCTGAAAGCTAATCATTTGCATATCACAGCATCTTCTTCCTGTCGGTTAAATTTCGTATCTGTAGCACGTCATCTTCGTGGTGTAGCAATTTTAATGGCCAGTAGGGCACTTTTGGATTCCATCAAGGACCTGTGATCATAGCATATGACTGATGTAGGGTTAGTAGCTCCCAGCTTTTGCTTCTAGTACTGTAGGACCAAGATACTAAACGTGTGGCACAGAGGCTTGACACACTATGTTTCCCCGCTCAGAAGACTTGGCAGACACAACAACTGATCGACGATGTAGGGAGACAGGTAGCACCGATCGAAGATTCTGCAGCTATTTCATGGGTACTTCGTATAAGACCTTGGACACGAATATCACAAATGCAAAGAACGTTTGCTAGAATGGCCAGACAGAAAAGAGTTAAGGGAGACTTAATGTAATGAAATAGTGTATGTGCAGTTAATTTTAAAATTTCTTTTAGTTTCCACAAATATGATTTAGAACATCGTATGATTTCAGAACAGAAATATGTACTGGAGCTAAGTAGTGATAAAATGTGGTGATAAGCAATGACACAATTTGCGACTACGACTGCTGCCACAGGAAATACGTATTCTACGATGTGGGTATTAAAGGTCGCCAATAATTAAGCGACCAGTTATAAGATGTCACGGATTGGAGGCTTAAGGAAGAGTGAATTAAATACTGCTGTAAAACATAATTTTTCTCTGGTAGAAATACTTACGCACAAGTGGCTTTGTCTTCACCATAGGTATAAGATTGCGCCGTGGTGTCGCATACTGGGGCAGCGCCTGAGAACAAAGCGATGTTATATATTTTTGTTGATATCGTGTTCATCAACATCATACGTCAAAAATACGTCCTTTTCTATATCTATACTAATAATGATGCTGTAAAACAGTAGCGGCTGTCTGTCTATTTTACCGACGAATTTTAGTGGGGTTTTCACAGGTGCCGGCCGGAGTGGCCGAGCGGTTCATGGCGCTTCAGTCTGGGACCGCGCGACCGCTACGGTCGCAGGTTCGACTCCTGCTTTGGGCATGGATGTGTGTGATGTCCTTAGGTTAGTTAGGTTTAAGTAGTTCTAAGTTCTAGGGGACTGATGACCTCAGATGTTAAGTCCCATAGTGCTCAGAGCCATTTGAACCATTTTTTTTCACAGGTAACTTGAGCGTCGACTGGGGCAACATTTTACATCAAATGGGATCAAGAAACAAATATCGTAGTTTAATGTTCTGTAAATGCGAAAAGTACTTCGTCTGTTATTTTTCCACGAATAAACTGCTGAACCGATGTCGATGATATTTGGTATAGAGGTAGCTTGAACGCCGTGGAAGAACGTAGGCTACCATAAAAAAGTGTGTAATTTAAGAAATTTATTGATTCGAAGAATATTACGCGAATTAGGAGAAAATATTTGCTCTTTGAGAGAGCTGTTTATTCTTTGACTTTTGAACTTTATCATACTTGTGAAAATGCTTTTATTCGTTGATATGTTCTGCGAATTATGATTCGAAATAACGTTTACAATGCGTATACAATCCTCAACGTCTTTAATCCATACTTCCATACTACACTTTAATACGTACGGAAGTATCTCAGTTACGTTTTCACTACGAAACTAGTGATCTAATTTCGATCAAACGTGATATGGAGACAGCTTTAATCCTGAGGAAGAACATAAGCTATTTTAAAGAATAAAAAAAGTCAGCAACTGAAGGCATGAAATAACAGATGGAACACGTTTGCACCGCTCAGCAGCAACGCTGCGTGCATGCTGCCTTGTCATGAACTGGAATACGTGATGTGATGGACGAGGGTGGGGGCGGGTGGGGTGGTGGGGAATGGGGCGGGTGGCTGTGGCAGACATCCTGAGCTATACCTACCCAAATAGGCAGACACGTGAAGGCAGCCGGCGTTATTGCACGTACAATAGCCTACTCACCATCACTCATTCTAACAAAACTACTGGTATGCAAGCACAGGCAGAGGAAACAGCTAGTTTTCAAATAATCGACTAAGACAACAAGTTATTCCATTTATTAATACTGAACCGGAATCGAGCAGGATGCATCTGTGGTGACACATTATTTTACAATTTGTTGTGAGTTACCTACGTATATGTTCATATACAACCAAAATTTATGAAGTTAAAACAGTAATCACTAAATTGTCCACACAAAATCACTAAAATTGATTTGGTTGGTTTTGTCCACTGTATGGCCAGATGAATCTTCAGAGGGTGAAGCTCAACACAAACATGAGGGAACCTAATTAATAGCTGTAATGAAGCTGTCATGAAGTAATAACAGCAGATCTACTGTACACATCATATTAACAAGTATGAAATGGCAGTGATTGTGGATATCCAATGTGGCAAAGGGAATGCAATGCTCAGAACATTTTCTTCAGGTTCTTCATTGATGGCGGTCATGGAATGGAATTAAACAGAATTATACGATAGTAAAATAGGGGAGAGGGGATTGTAGTGTGCTCACTTGAGCTAGCCAGTGAAAATATCTGCAATTTTGGTTGCGTGAAGGATGTAATATGACCAGTTAGGACATACGCTTAAAAACATTTAACAGAAACAAAGCGTTCGTTAATCAGATATTGTGTTCTGAAAATTATGACAACATATGAAGTGGTTTATGGTACAAATGTTGTTAGTCTGTGAGCTTTTATTCAGTTCTCTTAGAACTGATGTGCTACTGGAGTTCTTCAGCTACCTGAATCATTACATTATAAAAAAAATATTTGCCATAGAATGCATAGTGTATTCACACAATTTGCTGCTTAGAAATGGTGAAATTTAGTGGAGGAGTTTAAAAAATTAAAAAATAATAATAATAGTTTCGGAAATTATTGAACATGTTAAAAATTGTACCAAGCTCACAAAAACTCGTTGAATGGTGATAATTACATATTGCTTTGTTGCTGTAGTTTTCACACATTGTTGATGCAGTTTATCCTAGATAAAAAACAGTGTGCTCTCTTCATATGATGTGGTATTTTAATATTTAAAATGCGTCTTACTTCAGGAAGTTGGAGAAAAAAGATAAGAAAATTGCATTATATGTTACCAAACTAGAGAAAGGACAATACTTTCGTAAGGTAAGCTATACTTTCTCTTCTTTAATTAAATTTGTAATATATGGTTCAGAATTTGTAGTTCCTGCTTAAACTAGCGAAATTCTATAGTCATAGATGTTTCCTAGCAAGCACACTACCCTGTGAGGACTTTGTATCATTTGCTGCACTGCATATCTTTGAACTTTGTGTTTTTATGGAATTGCGTATTTTGCATATTTTTGACAGATTCTTATTATTACAATTATCATATAAGTAAGATTTATACTATACTAACCAATGAACCTCAGTGTAGTTCGATTGAAATTCCACGAATCTTATTGCGAAGTTACATTGATGAGGTTATCCATTAGGATAGCTTCTAAATAACTTGGGAGGATAAATCAAATTCTATTATGAAAAATGTAGCAGGTACAACCTCAACAATAGTCACATCGACGTATTTCAGCACAGCAAATCAGTACACAGCTGGCTTTTCGACTATAGTTTCGCTCTACGATGCACACAGACATCACTTAGACGTGTAATGTTCTTTGGTGTAACTGTTTCAACCAGTCTACATAAGTTTTGACGTAAGTTCGGTGCTAAGATTGGTTAAACGTAGTAAATGCATTGATGGTAACCTCAGAATAGTTTACACAACGTTCAAAATAACCATTGTATGTCTCAGCCTGTTTGCTGCACTTGTAGTATACGTGCTTAAGTGACTGCAACACATTTTACCTGAACGGCAGCGGCCACGGCAAAAAGGAATATAGCCAACACGTTCATTGTGGTCTTCCACCCGCACCTATGGGTATCAGACGCATCGCTCCGTTTTATACTCGATATTGTGCAGACTTGTTGACAAATGAGTTATCAAATTCAGATTCAGATTTCAAGATAAAGCTAAAAAAACGGACTTTGAAACGCTGAGAGGACGCTGATATCTGTAAAATTGGAAAGATAACAGTGATTTCCAAATAACAGGTCGTGGTACAGGATCGAAACAACAAGGAGTGGTTTAGTGGTTTAGCACACAGTCGACAGCATGATTATTTGATATGCATTTGCTATGATTGAGAGAAACCGTGGAGCATCCTGATTGGGGCAGCCCGACGGGGATATGAAACCACCTCGTACCTAATATGAAAGCAATGCCTTAAGCAGTCTAATCTACGTTTAGAAACAATTTACGTACTTGACAAAAAAGTCAAGCAGCCAGATTGGCAGGAGCAAAGGAATGAGGGTATGTGACAGAGTATGTGATGTTATGTTAGTGATTACAAACTCTAGTGAAGTTTACAAAACATGTGGGAGTGTGAGACTAACAATCAGCATGACAGTGGACCTCTCTCTTGCGTGGATGTATGCAAAAGATTCTATTGGGGGAGGTGTCATAAAGACTATGTATCCTTTCCTGAGGCAAGTTGGCCCACAACTGTTGTAACCTGTTCTTGATATGGAGGTTACTGGCACTAGGACAATGTTGACCTGCGAGCCGGTCTCACACATGTTCTATCGGGGACAGATTTTGGGAACTCGCTGGCCTTGGTAGTATCACAAACACACAGATAGTTCAAAGAGACACATGACACTGTAAGCGTATTGTCATATCGCTGGCTTAGTTGGGGAGTATCTTTGCGGGCAGCGCGTTTGCAAAGTCGAGCATGGGACACGGAACTGTTGTGTTGTGGGTAGCTCTGCACGTGAGAAGCACTGTTATTATGGATATTAAAGTGCTATTACAGTAAGGTGATGAAATATGGACTTGATACGACGTAATAAAAAATAAGCAGTGCTGCTGATAACGTATTTGTGTACCCACTCGTTGTGTGTCGCACAGCATCAATCATCCGCGCCGTTTTCGGACTCTCAGAATGAAGTAATGTGAATCAGTAAAGATTAGTTACCATAAAAGAGTGCAATCAAGTGCCAGTGTCTTTATGCGAGTGGGTTCGGTCTTCGCGTTTCCGCTTCATGACCGATCAGCCGCGCAGCGACGGTTACACTCACGCTCGTACGATTGTGAACTGTGAACTGTAATTTAACTTTATGAGCAGTGTTATGTCATTACTAGTGTCAAGGAGGGCTGGTATCGAAAGTGCGTGACGAGCGTAAAGACTTTCGTTCGATCATTCGGCTTCCGTGTCATTATCAATCACCCGCGTTGCGTCTGTTAAGGATACGCTTGTCCAAGTGATATTGTGGACAGATAATCATCAAGAATGTTAATTGGGATAAGCAGTTATGACTTAGAATGTAAACAGTGCAACCTGTGATTTTCATATCGTCTCAGAATATAGATGTTCATACCAGACGTAGGACAGTGTTGTGCTTAACGTTGAGTGGCTCTCCTAAATCCGCTTGCATATTTAAATACATAATTTCAGGCAAGCCAGCGGCAGTGTGGAGCAGAACAATACGACCGCCGCGGGATTATCAGGTACGTTGTGTAGACAGGGCGCGCGGTCACAAAACGAGAAGCGACTACCAGGTAAGGAGACCCCCCGCCATTTGCACCCCCGGGCGTGTTACAACATGTGTGGACAAGCATTGTCGAATTAAAAAATTGTGCGACGGTACTATTGCGTGAGAGGTAACACCTGAGGGCGCAGGATGTCCGTGTGAAATACTAATGTGTCGTCAGAGTTCTCTCAATCAATAGCAGCTGCGACCTGAAGTCATGCCTCTCCACACCGTGACACCAGGTGTAACACCGCTGTGATTTTCCAAAGCATCGCAAGAATGGGACCTCCTCGAATGTTAGTCCACGGAAGTGCAGAGTCGTGATTCATCGCCGAACGCATTGGAGCCACGCAATTCAGTTGCGCCAGTCATTAGCAGTCCATTCTTCCCGATCGCAGCACTGCAATGAGGTCCCTTTCAGACTCTGTCAGGTGCTGTTAACTTTGTCTCAAATGAGCACGCTGCACCTCCACGTTCTTCGCAGTTGTCAACCAACGTCTGACTCTGTTCACGCCCCTTACGTGCGCTACCAGGCCTGGCTACAACGCTAAACTCAAACAACACTCCTGGCAGTAGTTCTCCTGTCACGAAGAGTTGCAGCTCTAATGATTTACATATCAGCAAACGGTGTGCAAATGTAAAAAAAATTACGCTCTTTCACAGTGTCATCGAAGTGCGTCATTGTTTTTTCCAGGTAATGCAATCAGCAAGTAATTAAATAGCTGTTTTAGTCGCTTCACTGCTTTTCTTTACAACAAATTTATTTCACTCTCACAGATAAACTGAACAACCTAAGTAAGCTTGGTTAGTCTGCAAAGCTAATCTAATCTACTGTGTATGACACCTGTACCCAAAGGCGTTATCTGTCTTGCTGCTGGCTCCCACCGTGTGATAAACAAGCGGTTTAAGTGATTCACACTGACGCCGGCGGCCCTCCTCCATCACCAGACTGCTAATCTCTTGTGATAAACAGTTGTTCACTACTTGCCACAAAGGAACGCTCAGCAACAAAATCACCCTAGAAGCTTCAAGAGAGTCTGTTTCATCGGCCTTGGGCCGCGAAGGCCGAAAAAAAGGGGGCATAGAATATGGTCGACGTTCCGCTGTGTTGTAAGGGACGACAGCCAAAGGGGTCCTGCTGTGATAATAAATAGCATCCCATACCATCACTGCTGGTTATCGGGCCTTATGGCGGCAGAAAATCAGGTTGGTATCCAATCGTCGTCTGGGGCTTCTCCAGACACATCTTCGCTGCTCATTGGGTCTCAGTTGGAATTGGTACTTATCACTGAAGATTACTCCAGTCATTGACATTCCAAGCCGACACCCCTGAAAACGGGCTTTTTGGTGTACAGAGGCCAATGTTATTCGGCGCAATGGGCGGTGTGAGCTCAGCCTCGTTCCTGTGAGCTGCCTATTAAAGGTTCTTGTGGTCACTGAAGCACCAGTTGCACATCGGATCGTTGACAATGATGAATCCAGGGCTCTGAGTGACTATGTGACGATTTCTCGATCTTCATGTTCAATCGTCTGTCTAAGTCGATTGCTTCCTTCTTGCCGCTGTGTTCAGCCATGGTTTACTAATGCTGAAATCAGACCTTCTGCGAGGCATAGTTACTGACCAACCGAGTACAAGGAACGATGTTTACTGAGACTTTAAGCCCTGGTATCGACATGTCCCCTGTTTACTATCTTTGCCAGCTGCGCAGTAAAATTGCGCTGCAGCATCACACATTCATCCATCGACCACCATAGTTTACAAGATACGTGTATGAACATCAGTTTGTGATCAATTTGCATAGCTACTTTGTGATGCGTATATTCTTTTTGTCTCAGATTGTATTTAAGAGTGCTTTTCTCGGTCAAACTGACGGCTCCTTCTGTCTCGCTTCCAAAGAACCCTGCGTTCCGCGAGCAACGCTGCAGCTCAGTATTGGATTAGATCAGGTGAAAGAGACCCTGATTCCGATATTGAGAAAATTTGTGGGTTCTTTATTAGCTCTCTAGATCAATCTCATTTAGATTATAAAACGGGTCGGCAAATGAAACAGATAGAATTGCCTTGCTGTCGTCCTGAGGGATACCGAGAGAGATATGTAGAACTGGGGTCACAGCGACAGCATGTTTAATTCAACCTTGAACTCTACTTGTGCGCTATATGGTGCATGAGAGAGTTCGAGCAGCGACGTTATGATCAAGCAGGATTTGTAATAGTCTCCACCCTTTCTCTGAATGTTATCTGTGTTTTTTGGGCTGTGACCCTAGTGACGAGAGGAACTCACTCTGGCCTGCACCGTCTGCCTACAAACATAGACCTGAAGCGCATGCTTTTAATTCTCTCCTGTTACAGATATAAGTAGACCACATTCTTGAAACGAGATACAGGGACATTCCTGAGACACATTGGGATGGAGAAGGGAAACATTCACTTGAGACAGCGCAAGTTGCAGGAGCCCAGTAGGGAGATAAAAATATTATAGAAAATAAATATTTGAGATTCTATAAAGTAACGAAGTGACGGGTTTTTGTACATAGAAAAGGATGTGACTCACGGGGTCAATCACAACTTAATCAATCACAACTTAATCAATCACAACTTAATCAATCACAGCTTAATCAATCACAGCTTAATCAATCACAGCTTAATCAATCACAACTTAATCAATCACAACTTAATCAATCAGAACTTAATCAATCACAACTTAATCAATCACAACTTAATCAATCACAACTTAATCAATCACAACTTAATCAATCACAACTTAATCAATCACAACTTAATCAATATTAAGGTCCTCCACTATACTGTTTACTCATCTGCGAAACCAAGAGAAGGATCCCAACTTTCGGTAGGACTCGACCGTTTAGCAAGCTTAATTTACAGTTATTTGTTTACTCCTATGAAATAACACTGCAGCAGCCTCCAAGCAGTTCCACTGTAAATGCTGTTCTCAGTCAAGAGACGAGTTAGTCGCAGTTTGTAAGTTGCTGAAAATCGCTCTGATTGCAGTCAACCGATCGGAATACGCAGTGACAGGGCGTAATGGAAGGGCTAGCGACGTACGTGTACCAAAGATACTCCAAGTATTATCATTTCCCGTGGACACTGTATTCTCTACATGAAGTGCAACATCTGTCAGCACTCGTCCGTCTGACTGTGAATGGTGTATCCGTGGGGTAGGTCTAAGAAATTTGTAAGGGAACTCGACGCGGAAAGGGATAATAGCTGTTTAAAGTTTTTGTAAATGAGGGGACGCAAGAAAACACTAATTTAAGGTATAAAAACCACCTTGTAATATAACCCAGTGTACCTTACACGACATATCCATAAAACTCTACGTTTGCTAATTTTAACATGTTTTCGAAAGAATGCTTACACGTTTCCCGTTCTTCCTATAACCACTCGCTATATATCCGGTCTTTTTTTAGACTAAAATATATTCTAACTGGCATAACAATTCCTAAATTTCATACAAAATCATGAATTGCAGTTTTAACATAGAGAAAATTAAACAAACGAATAATAAGAGCCAATTGAATAGATTATTATACGCAAAGTAGCAAAGGGCTCTATTCAAAGACTTTCTAATGAACGTCCCTTTTGTTTTACAACTACTATATAAACGCAGCGCACGTATCGTTAAAGTGTTTAGCGTCTGGGAGTCTTAAGTGTCTGAGGATCTCTGGCGTTTGGGGGTCTTTTGAATCTGAAAGTCTTTGTGTTCGAGATTTTAGTGTCCGAGCTTCTAGCATTTGAGTCCTGAGTATTCGTGTCTCTCATGTTCGTGCGCCACTGTGTGAGATAGCTAACTTTATTGAAGGTCAGGCTAATTAAAAGTAAATGTCTGTTCGTTTAATTTACTGTCAAAGGTACGAAAACTGACAGAAATGAGATAAAGCTAACATACAACGAACATTTCAGTCGATAAACGATCGATATCATTAATTTCAATTTAAGAACATCAGTTGTTGCCGAAGCTAATATTCAAACAGCGCGTCGAAACTTGACTTTCGATTATACACCCTGTTCGGACATTTATTATCGAACTAAAGTGTGACCATTCATAGTAGCAAATCATATCAAAGGAGTTATGTTAATAAAAGCCAAGTTGAAGAAACACTACAGTCTGCTACGATTTCGAACAGAGTATCAAGAGAATTGTGACGTCTATTGGATTATCTCTGGACAGTAATAATAATAATAATAGTTTATTCCACATTAATATCAAACGGAATAATTTTCAACGCGTAAAACATCGTGCTTTGTCAAATGAAACCTGTGTCTTTCGAAGGAATTAATTCGGTGTACATGTGCTACGCTAATCGAAGATATCAGTTATCTGGAAACGCGAATCGGTCGCCTAGTAACTGTTAATGAGGATCTTTGGTGGCAACCACCAAACAACGTAGCTGGGCGACAGAAATAATTAGAATCTAAGTTTATTAACGAAAGAGACATTAAAAGATTTTATGAAACCCAAGTTAGCCCAAAGAGCGCACATAATCAACAAATATTGACTGCAATAACAGATAGTGTTGTGTCACCTGGCTTTCACGTATTTCGACGAGCTGAAGAATAATGGCTGGGCATAGCAGAAGGACGTTATACTTCAAATGGTCGTGGAAGTGCCAGTAGGCAGCAATAGGAGGCGTCACAAATGGCGCCCAACGTGGGGTTCGAAGGTAACAAATTAACAATAGAGAGTTCATACATGCTAATTTGTGAATTATTTACTGACTGTATACGAACGAAATAACCCCTCGTGTTAACTTACTCGTGTTACACGTTCACTGTCTTCGACAAACTGCGCCCGGAGTGACAGGAAGGAAGTACTACAACAAACTGAAAGCGATAGACGTCGTACCTGAGGGAGGCACACATACAGGTGTTATAAAAGACAGAAAACCGAAGTACGTATCGAAATAATTGATACGACGATATTCAAAGTTTGAGTCATAGCTCATTGTGCTTCAGTTAAATATATTGTAGCTGGCGAACCACTACTGCAAGTTCGTCGCGTTGTTGAATTGATTTCGTAACTTAGACAGTATTTGTGTTTTATGTATCTGTAGTTGTGTTAGCGTTGGTTGGTTGTAATTTATAGTATTAGACCATGTCAAAGAAGTCCTAAGGTTGAGATCTAATGTAGAGGATGTGAACGAAGACATGACTAGGGAGGAGGGAACAGAAATGGAAGATAGTAGGGCAGGAGAATTAGAAACATCGTATGCGAACGGAATGGACACGTTGTTTGCGACGGAAACGACTGAAAGTAATAATTTCGGAATGTCGATACCCAATAGTGATTCAACTGCAAGACCTAGTATAATTGTTAAACCTACAAATGAAATGGGTGTGGGTGTTTTGTTTGACTTTTTGATTATATTCTAGGAGGAAATATTAGAAGCTAATCGGCAGTGGGATCAAAAAGACGGGGAATACAGGCAAGAAAGGAATCAGAAAGATCGAGAATTTAATGAGAAAATAAAACAAGCGGTTAAATCGTTAGAGGCTCAAACTGAGGAAAGAGGAGTTAGACTGGCTAAGGAACTCGAGAAACTGAGACTGGTCTTAAATTCAGCAAGTAGTAAACGTGCTACTTTACAAGGATCGATAAGAACTTTGCAGAAGGATGTGGAATAGATATGTTAAGAGCAGTCTACCGTGTCGGATGAATAGATGATCTGTCAATCAAAGTAAGAAGCCTACATTTAAGAAGTGAAAAGTATATTGACGATTATTTAATGGGTCAGGCGTAAACGATTGAGGCGGGAGGACATATTCCGGTAACAGACATAGAGTGAATATTTAACTTGTGTCTAGTATCTAAAATTAAATTTATGGCTACCTTTGAACTGACGTCTTCAGTATGGACATTAAATGAATCAAATATTTGATGAATGTTAGGAAAAATAGAAATATCTGAGATTGAGATAATACTTTGAAATACTTTAGTCCGTAATGAAGAACCTAGTATTTGTGACGTCCCCCATTGCTACCTACTGGCCCTCCACTATCAGCGGAAGTGAATGTCCATTTTCTATGCCCAGCCAGTATTCTTCACCTCATCGAGAGACGTGAAAGCGAGGTGACACAGTACTATCTGTTATTGCAATCAATATTTGTTGGTAACGTCCGCTTTTTGTACTAACTGGAATCTATATTCGGGGTTACACAAATCTTTTAAAGTCTCTTTCGTTGATAAACTTAGATTCTAATTGTTACTGTCGTCTACTACGTTGTTTAGCGGTTGCCACCAAAGATGCACATTAGTAGTTACTAGGCGGCCGATTCGCCTTTCCAGATGAACTCATATCTTTGATTAGCTTAGCAGATGTACACCGAATTAATTCCTTCGAAAAACACAGATTTCATCTAACGAGGCACGATATTTTATCCATTGAAAACTATTCCCTTTAATATTAATGTCAAATAAAGTATTATTATTTCTTTACTTTCTGAGACGTTAAGTCTGGTTAAAAATGGAGAGTGACGCGGACCTTGATCAATTGTCACTTCCTTTTAACTGTACGGTATATGTTATATTGCATTTAGGAACTTTCGGGTAATTGAACATGTATCAATAATTACGGATTTCTGTAGTTGTATATATAAGTTTGGACGTAGCTGTATTGCTTTCATGCACTGGTGGATAATGTGTGGTATGACTCCTGTAGTTGATAGTATAATTGGTATAATGTCAACTTTATCCTGATGCCACATGTCCTTGACTTCCTCAGCCAGTTGGATGTACTTTTAAATTTTTTCTCCTGTTTTCTTTTGTATATTTGTTGTATTGGGTATGGCTATTTCGATTAGTTGTGTTAATTTCTTCGTTTTATTGGTGAGTATGATGTCAGGTTTGTTATGTGGTGTTGTTTTATTTGTTATAATGGTTCTGTTCCAGTATAATTTGTATTCATCATTCTACAGTACATTTTGTGGTGCATGCTTGTATGTGGGAACCTGTTGTTTTATTAGTTTATATTGTATGGCAAGTTGTAGGTGAATTATTTTTGCTACATTGTCATGTCTTCTGGTGTATTCTGTATTTGCTAATATTGTACATCCGCTTGTGATGTGATCTACTGTTTCTATATGTTGATTGCAAAGTCTGCATTTATCTGTTGTGGTACTGGGATCTTTAATAATACACTTGCTGTAATATCTGGTGTTTATTGTTTGATCCTGTATTGCAATCATGAATCCTTCTGTCTCACTGTATATATTACCTTTTCTTAGCATTGTGTTGGATGCGTCTTGATCGATGTGTGGCTGTGTTAGATGACACGGGTGCTTTCTTTTTCCAATTTACTTTCTTTGTATCTGTTGATGTTATTTGATCTAAAGGGTTGTAGAAGTGGTTATGAAATTGCAATGGTGTAGCCGATGTATTTATATGAGTGATTGCTTTGTGTATTTTGCTAGTTTCTACTCGTTCTATAAAGAATTTTCTTAAATTGTCTTCCTGTCCGTAATGTAGGGTTTTTATGTCGATAAATCCCCTTCCTCCTTCCTTTCTGCTTAATATTGCTGAATGTATGTGATGTATTCTATATTTGTGGCATTGTGATCGTGTAAGTGTATTGAGTGCTTCTAGTTCTGTGTTACTCCATTTCACTACTCCAAATGAATAGGTCAATATTGGTATACAATAAGTAATTATAGCTTTCGTCTTGTTTCTTGCTGTCAATTCTGTTTTCAGTATTTTTGTTAGTCTTTGTCTATATTTTTCTTTTAGTTCTTCTTTAATATTTGTATTATCTATTCCTATTTTTTGCCTTTATCCTAGATATTTATAGGCATCTGTTTTTTCCATCGCTTCTATGCAGTCGCCGTGATTATCCAATAAGTAATCTTCTTGTTCAGTGTGTTTTCCCTTGACTATGCTATTTTTCTTACATTTGTCTGTCCCGAAAGCCATATTTATATCATTGCTGAATACTTCTGTTAACTTTAGTAATTGGTTGAGTTGTTGATTTGTTGCTGCCAGTAGTTTTAGATCATCCATGCATAGCAAATATGTGATTTCGTGTGGGTATGTTCCAGTAATATTATATCCATAATTTGTATTATTTAGCATGTTGGATAGTGGGTTCGGAGCAAGACAGAACTAGAAAGGACTTAGTCTCCTTGGTATATTCCATGCTTAATCTGTATTGGCTGTGATGTGATATTATTTGAATTTGTTTGGATACTAAGTGTGGTTTTCCAATTTTTCATTACTATGTTTAGGAACTGTATTAATTTAGGATCTACTTTGTATATTTACAATATTTGTAGTAACCATGAGTGGGGTACACTATCAACACCTTTTTGGTAATCAATGAATGCATAGTGTAGCGACTTTTGTTTAGTTTTAGCTTGATATGTCACCTCGGCATTTATTATCAGTTGCTCTTTACATCCTTGTGCTCCTTTGCAGCAGCCTTTTTGTTCTTCATTTATAATTTTTTTCTGTGTTGTATGTGCCATTAATTTCTGTATTATGACTGAAGTTAATACTTTGTATATTGGTGGTAGGCATGTTATGGGTCGATATTTTGCTGGGTTTTCTGTGTCTGCTAGATCTTTAGGTTACAGATAAGCTATTTCTTGTGTAAGTGTATCAGGGACTGTGTATGGGTCTGCAATGCAACTGTTGTTAGATGTGAATATGTTGAGGTGAACTTCCTTAGCCAGAAACTTGCTATTTTATCTTTTCCAGAGACTTTCCAATTGTGCGTAGAATTAATTGCTCGGGTGACTTCATGTTGCAAAATTATCTCTTCAGACATTTGTGGTATCATCTTGTATGTGTCTGTTTCTGCTTGTATCCACCGTGCATGCCTGTTATGCCGTACCGGGTTTGACCATATGTTGCTCCAGAAGTGTTCCATGTCTGTTATGTTTGGTGGATTGTCTATTTTAATGTGTGTGTTATCTATTGTCTGGTAAAATCTCTTTTGGTTTGTGTTGAATGTTTGGTTTTGTATCCTCCTATTTTCACTTTTTTTGTATCTTCTAAGTCGTTTGGCCAATGCTTGCAATTTCTGCTTCTTTTCATCTAATTGCTCTGTCGCTTCTTGTTGTGAAATTTTTCGTAAGCTTTTTCGTTTTTTGTCTGATATTTCATTTCTTATAAATTGTGTTAGCTGTCCGATGTCTTTTCTCAAGTTTGTATTGTCCATTAAAGGTCATTACAGTGCACCTTTTCCTCGTTTTTAACGAAGGAAAGGGTTCATTTTTGTCGTTTGATTAACTATTTTGTCGTTGTTCACAGGTCCGGTAGTACGTAAGAATATAAGTACGTAACTTCAGGTGTGCCACAAGTGTTTAGTCCCGGAGAAGTCATGGCAATCACTTCTGACGTCACAGTTTACTGATTTGGTTATCCAATGTTCTAAGGTTAGTGTTTGTCATACGTTGAATTATTAGCATTTTGAAGTCTTCCATAAGTTTCTCCTCCAGTCGCTTGCATGGCATTACATAGTTAGTTTCTCATATTGTGAGTGAGTGTGGGCGCACTCCGACGATAACTGTTACCGACAGCTTGCTCTCGTCGTCAAACATAATTGGCATAATGTCTTTGTTCAGAGTCGTTTGAACTACAAATTTCACCGTATCACATCGCAGTCATTGTTCGAATTCACACACAAGACCTAACAACGCAGTTGTTCATGCATGCGAATAACTTCACACATAAACACACTGATCACATTGTGTTTGACAAAGGTTTCAATTTGTGGAGATTTATATATTCTGGTCCTTTTCTATACTCTTGTCCTTATTTACAGGTACAGATCAATACATTGCCATGGAAATAAAATTAAGAATACAATTACAACTATATTTCTCACTCATTCATGTGAGGGTTTCATGTTAGACATGTACAATACTATTCACATTTCTCCTTCCGTTGTGATCTAGTTTTTACAACTAAATAACAGAATGAAATAAGTATCCTTGAAGGGAAATCGCCCACCTGGCTAATCTGGGGTGTAATAATGTACATGATAGAAGAAATGTCAATGCATGATGGTCTGTGTATACCCTTGTGTGCTTGCCAAAAATACAATAGTTAAATTTCTTGAAACCCCAGACTATTGCTAATGTTTCTAGTTCTGTAATTGTGTAAGATCTTTCACATTCGGTCAAAGTTCTGTTAGCAAATCCTATAATTCTAACTTCTTCCTTACCATCTTTATTTATAACTTGGAAAAGACATGCTCCTAAACCATTGTTGGAAGCATCACAAGCTAAACAGAAATCTGAGCTAAAATCTGGGTGGCATAATATGTCTGCATCCATTTTTGCATGTTTAATATTCTCAAAGCCTTCGTGACACTCCTTACTCCAATGCCAAGTCTGGTTTTTATTAAGTAGTTTGAATAGATGTGGGTTGTTTAGAAGTGGGTGAGGTAAAAATTTTCTAAAAAATGAGAAAAACCCAATTAGTGACCTTAGTTGTTTTTTTGTTCTGGGTGCTGGGAGATTCTTCAGTGCATCCAGCTTCATGGGATCTGGCCTTATGCCTTGTGCATTTATTATATGTCCTAGAAATTTTATTTGCTCACAAGCAAACTTGGACTTTCACTGTAACACCACATTCCGTAAATCTGTTTAATAGCTTGTTAAGTATGTATGAATGTTCTTCCCATGTGTTGGTGGCAATCGAAAGTTCATCCACGTAGTGTGTGACAGAATGTTTTAAGTCTTCATTCAGTACCGTCTCTAAGGCTGAGATGAAAACACCATAGCTAATATTCAAGCCAAAAGGCAGTACGCAAAATTGATATCTATTTCCATTAAACGAAAAAGCTGTGTATTTCCTACACTGAGGTTCCAGTCTTGTTTGCCAGAAGGAATTGTCCAAATCAGAGGCACTAAAACATCTTACATCTAGAAATTTCTGCAGTTGCTATTAAAGGTTCTCAGGCTTAGTTCTAACAGGTAGTATAATCTGGTTTATTTCCCTAGCATCTAACACAAGTCTAATGCTACCATTAGTTTTCCTTACAACTAATAGTGGGCTGCAATATGAAGATGTGCTGGGCTCAATAATATCCCACTCCAGCATCTGTTTTAACTATTTCCAAACTGCTGCTTTCTATAGAAGCTTTCGAAATGTCGTGCTACAGAAAAATGCTGAAGATTAGATGGGTAGATCACATAACTAATGAGGAAGTATTGAATAGGATTGGAGAGAAGAGACGTTTGTGGCACAACTTGACCAGAAGAAGGGATCGGTTGGTAGGACATGTTCTGAGGCATCAAGGGATCACCAATTTAGTATTGGAGGGCAGCGTGGAGGGTAAAAATCGTAGAGGGAGACCAAGAGATGAATACACTAAGCAGATTCAGAAGGATGTAGGTTGCAGTAGGTACTGGGAGATGAAGAGGCTTGCACAGGATAGAGTAGATGGAGAGCTGCATCAAACCAGTCTCATGACTGAAGACCACAACAACAACAACAGCTACCTGTGAGTGTAGTACACTATATGATTTGTGGTACAATACTGTATGAGGCTTCACTTCAATGTTATAAGAATATGTGTTAATTACTCCTGGTCTATTTGAGAAAACACTTGCATATCTATGCAATAGTTCTGCTAGTTCACTTCGTTCATCCTCAGATAAGGCCGATGATTGCTGTACTTTCCTCTGTATAATTGTATCTGTCTCAAACATGTCTTGCTTAGGTGCTGGTGTGCATGTCTCTGTATCATTATGTTCATGTATTATCTGTTACTTTTATCCTGGACAGTGTTTATCATGGGTTACTTCTCTAGTTTCTAAGTGCATGGTGTACTGACTGCCAAAATCCTTAAAACTACATGTTTGTGTAGAAAAGTCAATTATAGCGTCCTTTTCACACAAGAAATCCAGTCCCAGTATAGCATCACATATGAAATTAGGTACAACTAAGAATGCCCAATTGATCGATCCATTCTCTACTTGAACTGGTGTATAAAGTTGCTTCTGAATACTAATAGGCTTGTTACCTACAGCAGTCAGTATGTCGCATCCTTGCACTGGAAACACAGCCACTTGTCCATGTTCTTGCATTAAATTGTAAAAATTCTCAGATAATACCCTTACAGCTGCACCAGTATCTAATGTGAGACTTGTCGTTATACATCCTACTTTTGCTTTAGTGGAAGCAAGTACTACTATTTTGTGTGATGAACGGCAAATATTGTCATCATTTTCAGTGAGTTCATCTGATAAATTTTGACCATAATTATAATGTAAGAATAGCACAGGTCTATGTTTGTAAATACTTCTTATTTTTTCTTGTTCAGTACTTACTGTCTCAGTCTTAGATAATTCTTGTTAATCAAAGTCGCCCCCATAGTATTCCTCAGCCACAACTTGGGTTCTAGTAATGGCTGTCATTAGTTTAAATGTCTGTCTTGGTGTAGGTGGGTTACTGTCTACCTCTATTACGTTTACATTCGAGTACTGTCTATTCCAGTCAGCCGCACTCCTTCCTTGTTGCTGTGTAAAAGTTGCATTAGGTGTCTGTTGTGTTGTGTTCTGTATTGTATTACTGCAATTCCTTTGCGGCGGTTGCTGTGATTGAGTTTGATGTTACCATGCGCCGTTGTTTACAATCTGAGGCTGCGGACATGCTAGATATTGCATTCCGTAGTTTGGGTTATTACTGTACCAAACCTGCTCCTGTTGGTTTTGGTTACCTTTGTAATTAAAATTTTGTCGGTTATTTTGCCAGTTTTGGCCATTTTTATAATTGCGGTTTTGTTTATTGTTCCGCCTGCGCTTGTAGCCATTGTCGCTAGGCGAAAACGTGGGGTTAGTGTTCAAGATGGGTGGTTGCATATTAGATACACTGTTGCCAGCATAATTTGCATTCACTGCAGGGCCAAATTGCGGCGCAACATATGCTACGGTAGGTGGTGTGTATTGATGAGGTTGGCTATACTGCTTGTTTTGGTTGGAATTAAGACTGTCATATTGTTTGTTGTCATGTCGGATGCTACGCTGATCTTCAAATAACAGATCAACAGTATCTAGAGCCTGGAGAAAATATTCTATGTCGTAATCCGGGGTGTGTAACAATTTCTCTTTGATATAGAACGGTAAGCGTGCTTAACGCACGGAGCAGATCTCTAGACGCCACAGGTTCTGACAAGAAATGCGTCATATTTATATACTTCTCAAAGTAACGTCTAAGATTTACGTACTTTGGATTAAATTGTTCGGGTTCTACGATCTGTCTCCTTATATTTCCTGCACGGTATGTGACCAGAATTTTGACAGGAAAGCATTTCGAATTGCTGAAAAGTTTGGCATCTGTCTACCTCATTGTAGGCCCAAATAGATGCGTTTCCTTGTATATAAGATGCTGCAAAATTAATTTTCCTCCGCTCACTCCACGTGCGAGGAAATGCGTCTTTGAAAGCTTTCATGAAAATTACAGAGTGAATGGTTTTCTTGTCTGAAGTAAAAGGTTGAAAGGTTCGGTGTTTTATAAAACTTTCTTGCTGTCAGTCAGATTGATCTGTGTTTCCTCTTCTCGTCCTTCGTCTCTGATACATTTCAGGACACGAAGACTGTGGGTCAGAATCATTTCCGAAATTACGGTTTAGTTCTACTTTTCTGTACTTACATCTGTCTGAGTTGTCTGAATAAGTTTCTCTCTTATGTCTGTTACGTCTTGACAATTTATGTCGGTTGTGTGTTTGAATGTAACTATCACTGTGATCTGAATTGTCTGTACTGTCAACATCGTGTACACGTTTGTTTACACATCTTCTTGTTTGTGCGGCATCAGGTACTTTGCTCGCTTTCGTTACAACATATTCATCTACAGTCTGTTTGACCACTGCCGATAGGTTTGTCCTAATGCATTCGTCAAGATGTTTATCTTTTCTGTCAATCCACTCATCAAATTCTTCATTACTTTTAGAAACGCGTCTGTCTGTCTCTAATTTGATTGTCTGGTCAATTGTCTTTGTCATGGTTTCTAAATCTGTCTCTACTTGTGTGACACGCTTCGTGATGTCATCATGAGCAGTGACGCACTTTTCTACTTTTGTCGTCACGGTGCACACGTGCTACTTAACTGATTGACATTGGTTTCAAGAACATTGATTTTGGTTTCATTATGTTTTGCTAAAACTGTTAGTTTTGAAAACTTCGTGTCCATTTCATCGATCCTTTTGTGTAAGTCAGTACCAATTTTGGTTAATTTACCGTCATTACCGTCAAGTTTTTTGTTTATTTCCTGAAATTTTTCCGTAAGCTGCTTGTCATTGTTCTGTAAACTTATATTCATCTGCTGAAATTGTTGCATGACTGCATTGATAAATTGTGAGAAATTTACTGTTTGAACATTATCTGCCTCCGGTAAATCGTGAGAATTTACTGCTTGTGATTCAGTTTCCATACCTAGCGACTCTATGTTACTGTCTGTTGCTACGGCTAGGTTGTTTAGGTTCTGTATTTCATTTACTGTTTCGCTTGTTTGAGCATTAGTGTTTTGAGCAAGCGCATTTGATTCTGTGCTTCTTCATTGGATACGGAACTTGCAGTAGGCGAACTGTTTATGTTATCCATTCTATTTGCCATACTACGAGTCGTGACCATATCAATAGCAAAACTGTAATAAAATTTTTTGAAAATTCAGTAAAGTAAATGCGTGAAATATTTTTAAACTCGTCTCTACAGCAAATGAATATCTACGATGTTTAGCTTGTATGTAACTGTTATTCAAACAATGCACAGAGTTGATCTATTATTGACGATGTATCTACGTCTATTGATGAAAGGAGAAAATACAAAAATGCAGTAAGTGAAGCAGGCAAAAAGGAATACAAACGTCTCAAAAATGAGATCGACGGGAAGTGCAAAATGGCTAAGTAGGTATGGCTAGAGGACAAATGTAAGGATGTAGAGGCTTATCTCACGAGGGGTAAGATAGATACTGCTACAGGAAAATTAGAGGGATCTTTGGTGAAAAGAGAATCAGTTACATGAATATCAAGAGCTCAGATGGAAACCCAGTTCTAAGCGAAGAAGGGAAAGCTGAAAGGTGGAAGGAGTGTATAGGGGGTCTCTACAAGGGCGATGTTCTTGAGGACAATATTATGGAAATGGAAGAGGAGGTAGATGAAGATGAAATGGGAGATATGATACTGCGTGAAGAGTTTGACAGAGCACTGAAAGACCTAAGTCAAAACAAGGCCCCGGGAGTAGACAACATTCCATTTGAACTACTGACAGCTTTGGGAGAGCCAGGCCTAACAAAACTCTACCATCTGGTGAGCAAGACGTATGGGACAGGCGAAATTCCCTCAGACTTCACGAAGAATATGGTAATTCCAATCCCAAAGAAAGCAGGTGTTGACAGGTGTGAAAGTTACCGAACTGTCAGTTTAATAAGTCACAGCTGCAAAATACTAACGCGAATTCTTTACAGACGAATGTAAAACTGGTAGAAGGTGACCTCGAGGAAGATCAGTTTGGATTCCGTAGAAATGTTGGAACACGTGAGGCAATACTGACCCTACGACTTACCTTAGAAGAAAGATTAAGGAAAGGCAAACCTACGTTTCTAGCATTTGTAGACTTAGAGAAAGCTTTTAACAATGTTGACTGGAATACACTCTTTCAAATTCTGAAGGTGGCAGGGGTAAAATCCAGGGAGCGAAAGGCTATTTACAATTTGTACAGAAACCAGATGGCGGTAACAAGAGTCGAGGGGTATGAGAGGGAAGCAGTGGTTTGGAAGGGGCAAGCAGTAAAGGAAACCAAAGAAAAGTTCGGAGTAGGTATTAAAATCCATGGAGAAGAATTAAAAACTTTGAGGTCTGCCGATGACATTGTAATTCTGTCAGAGACAGCAAAGGACTTGGAAGAGCAGTTGAACGGAATGGACAGTGTCTTGAAAGGAAGGTATAAGATGAACATCAACTAAAGCAAAACGTGGATAATGGAATGTAGTCGAATTAAATCGGGTGATGCTGAGGGAATTAGATAGGAAATGAGACACTTAAAGTAGTAAAGGAGTTTTGCTATTTGGGGAGCAAAATAACTGATGAGGGTCGAAGTAGAGAGGATATAAAATGTAGACTGGCAATGGCAAGGAAAGCGTTTCTGAAGAAGAGAAATTTGTTAACATCGAGTATATATTTAAGTATCAGGAAGTAGTTTCTGAAAGTATTTGTATGGAGTGTAGCCATGTATGGAAGTGAAACATGGACGATAAATAGTTTGAACAAGAAGAGAATAGAATCTTTTGAAATGTGGTGCTACAGAAGAATGCTGAAGATTACGTGGGTAGATCACATAACTAATGAGGAGGTATTGAATAGAATTGGGGAGGAGAGGAGTTTGTGGTACAACTTGACTAGAAGAAGGGATCTGTTGGTAGGACATGTTCTGAGGCATCAAGGGATCACCAATTTGTTACTGGAGGGCAGCGTGGAGGGTAAAAATCGTAGAGGAAGACCAAGAGATGAATACACTAAGCAGATTCAGAAGGATGTAGGCTGCAGTAGGTACTGGGAGATGCAGAAGCTTGCACAGGATAGAGTAGCATGGAGAGTTACATCAAACCAGTCTCAGGACTGAAGACCACAACAACAACAACAACAACAATCTACACCTCATGTTGTCTCTATTAAGCTGTGTATCGGCCATATTGCAATAATTATTGTCGTACTTTGAAAATCTGAATAAAATTTTCAAAAAAGAAATCACACTCAGTAGTAATAATCACTTCTTTTTTTAACTTTTGCAAAACTTCACTATATATCGCGAGTTAATGAAAGATTGCGCCAGAGTCAAATGCGATAGATATGATAAGTCTGTCCTACCTTCTCTGTTTTGGTGATTGTTGTCACAGTCTGAATAGATTTTCCATTATGCTTTCTGGATTTAATATTCTTTCCATTCCTTCTTGGTGATTTCTCAGAGCAATGATGGCGATGAAACATGAAACAAAAAAAACAAAAAAAAAATTGTTAGCTCACAAATAGCGTCCTGGCCAACGTGTCGCCAATGTAAATAATTACACACACACACACACACACACATATATATATATATATATATATATATATATATATATATATATATATATATATATAGGGTGTTACAAAAAGGTACGGCCAAACTTACAGGAAACATTCATCACACACAAATAAAGAAAAGATGTGATGTGGACATGTGTCCGGAAACGCTTAATTTCCATGTTAGAGCTCATTTTAGTTTGTTCTTCCACCTACGCTCAATGGAGCACGTTATCATGATTTCATACGGGATACTCTACCTGTGCTGCTACAACATGTTCCTTTACAAGTACGACACAACATGTGGTTCATGCACGATGAAGCTCCTGCACATTTCAGTTGAAGTGTTCGTACGCTTCTCAACAACAGATTCGGTGACCGATGGATTGGTGGAGGCGGACCAATTCCATGGCCTCCACGCTCTCCTGACCACAACCCTCTTGACTTTCATTTATGGGGGCGTTTGAAAGCTCTTGTCTACGCAACTCCGGTACCAAATGTAGAGACTCTTCGTGCCCGTATTGTGGACGGCTGTGATACAATACGCCATTCTCCAGGGCTTCATCAGCGCATCAGGGATTCCATGCGACGGAGGATGGATGCATGTATTTTGAACATTTCCTGTAACAAAGTGTTTGAAGTCACACTGGTACGTTCTGTTGCTGTGTGTTTCCATTCCATGATTAATATGATTTGAAGAGAAGTAATAAAATGAGCTCTAACAAGGAAAGTAAGCGTTTCCGGACACATGTCCACATAACATATTTTCTTTCTTTGTGTGTGAGGAATGTTTCCTGAAAGTTTGGCCGTACCTTTTTGTAACACCCTGTATATATATATATATATATATATATATATATATATATATATATATATATATATATATATGGTTATTTATATTATTTTAATTTTTGTTGAACTGAATTGAGATAGATGGAAATATTTTTAAAAATCAGTGAATATATTTAAACCATGATAAGGTGGTTTCGGACATATACTTTGAGAATTTCGTCGCCGTAAGAAGGAGGTTCGTGGGCCACGTTATTTCTGAGCTAAAATGAAATAAATACTGAAGATACAGTTTACATATAATGTTGAAATTTTAGGATCATGGATTAAACAAGTAATAAAATCACAATTAATAATAACAATAATTACTGAAGTGCACTATGCTACTTACATTGGGAATACAATATTAATCACTAGTGATATGTTGATTATCCGCACGTCGGTATCTCGTCCGTACGCAGTTGAAATTTCCTTATGTAATTACTAGTATGTGGGAGTATGCGCCCTGCAGTACGCAGTGACTTTTTATAAAATAAAAGAGTTTAAATTAGAGCGGCCAACCTAACGCGCGAGGCTCTCCCTCGACTCCATTCCAGAACAGTTAATAGAAGAAGTAATTAACAAAAGACTAGACATCCCTTCTGTGTCTCACCAGCGATCACATGCGACCGCGCACAAGATAACTTGCATTGGCTTTCATGCTTTATTAAACGGGGTTCTCTGACTAAAAAATAGATTTACATGCTATGGCTAAAAATGTGCCTTTAAAAGCGCCTCGGGAAGCACCACCGTGTCGTAGTGGCGTAATTTGGCTTTCTGCGAGATAGACTTCTTCTGGTTTAATGATTCCACACTACTTTGTATGCCATGTCCAGTTTAGTTTTTATTTCTTCTTTTGAGTCTGTGTTATGTGCGCTCATTTCTAGTGTATCACCGAGGTATTTCAAGTTTGCCGTTTTGTAAATCGTGCCATACTTTGCGTTCAGAGATGAGAGTTTCTTTGTGCTCATAAACTGTGTCTTTTCGTAAGAGATCTGTAGTCCCGTTTTGGAAGCGATTTTGTGCAGTTTTTCAAAATCGCCAAATCGTCTGCAAAATCCAGGCACTTAATCTGTAAGTTTCCTAAGGTTATCCCCTTTTGTGATGTTTTTCATTCTTTTATAACCTTATCTAACACTAGATTGAAAAGGAGAGGTGAGAGGCCATCGCCTTGTCCGACACCTGTACGAATTTCAAAGGGCTCTGATAGTTCCCCACAGAACTTTACTTTGGAGGTCGTGTCGGTCAAGGTTTGCACTATGATAGCCCGTGTTGTGGTGTCTACTTTGTATTCAGCTAGAATTTTGAAGAGAGTTTTCCGGTCAGTAGAGTCGTACGCCTTTTTGAGGTCGACGAAGGTAATGATAAGGTTCTGTTTGTGTTGTAAAATCATTTTCATGTTCTAAATTTGTTCCGCACAAGACCGCCCTTTACGGAAGCCTGCTTGGTATTCCCCAATCAAGTGGTCGGTCTGGCATTCTAGTCTGTTTAGTAAATCTTTAGAGAGGGTCTTGTATGTGATCGGTAGTAGGGATATTCCTCTGTAGTTTTTCGGGTCAGTCTTGTCACCTTTTTTGTGTAGTTGGTGTATCAGGGCAGTTTTCCAGTCTTCAGGAATTTTCATGGTCTCCCAGATACCTTCCAAGATCTTGTGGATGTCTTTCGTGAGTTCTGTGTCTTGTAACTTCCAGATTTCCGTGATGATGCCGTCTTCTCCTGGTGCTCTACGATTCTTGAGTGACTTGATTATTTCATTAACTTCTTCTAGAGTTGCAGGTTCACTATCTGGATTGTACGTGCTCGTTTCTGTCTTCATTTCTTCCATAGGGGGGTCCGTGCTGAGGAGTTTCTCAAAGTACTTTGCCAGAATGTCACAATTGTTTTTGGTATTGGTTTCTAGGGTTCGACCCGGTCTTCTGAAGCACAAATTGGGTGACTGATATCGAGTCATATTTTCTCTGAAGGTCCTGTAGAAGTTTCTTGTATTGTTCTTCGTGAAGTCCGATTTGGTCTCCATCAGTCACCGTTTATCATACTGTCGTTTTTCACTGCGAATGATTTTGCTTGATTGTTCCTGTATTTTCAGGAAGTTCATCCAATTCTCTGGGGATTTATGGCTACTAAATTTTTTCCATGCACTGATTCTTTGGTCAATATCTTGGTCACATGTGTGGTTCCACCAACGATGGTTGCTTGTGCGTGGTAGTTGTGCTAGTTTGATAGCCTCTCGGATTCTTCCTGAAAATTGTGTCCAGTCTGTCGTTTTCCCCATTTTAATTTTGCCTAATATTTGTGTCTGGTTTAAAGTACGGTACTCTGGATCTGGTCTAACAATTTTGTTCTTCTGGAGCTTTTTCTTGGGCAAAAGACGAACCCTGTTCTGTAGTAGGTGGTGGTCTGAGCCGAAGTAGCCTTTACGTGTGTCTATGTTCAAAATTTCTTTTTGTGAGTCTTTCTGGACTATAACGTGGTCGATTTGTAGTTCTTGCTTTCCGCTGGGGAATTTCTATGTGGTAAGTTTCCGTGTTGGTTTCTTGAATTTTGTTGACATAATGGGGAGGTCGTGGCTTTTGCAAAAGTCTATCAGGTATTTTCCATTTTTGTTTATGTCCTTGTGCGGAGTATGTTTTCCTGTGGTATGTCTGTGTATCTTTTCTTTTCCGAGTTTAGCGTTGAAGTCTTCCAGTATTATTTTGACTCTATGTACAGGAATTTTCCTGATAGTTTCTTCCATTGTCAACCAGAAGTCATCAATTTCGTCCGGGTTTTTCCTGTTGTAGTCATTAGTCAGTGCATGTGCGTTGAGTATTGTGTAGGATTTGTTGGCTGATTTCACTGTGATGGTGCTAATTCTTTCGTTTGGTGACGAAAAATCGATTATTCTGTCCGTGATGAACCCCTATACTGCACGGGAGGACGACGGTTCAATCCCGTCTCCGGCCATCCTGATTTAGGTTTTCCCTGATTTCCCTAAATCGTTTCAGGCAAATGCCGGGATGGTTCCTTTGAAAGGGCACGGCCGATTTCCTTCCCCATCCTTCCCTAACCCGTCTCTAATGACCTCGTTGTCGACGGGACGTTAAACGCCACTAACCTAACCTAACCTATACTGCAAATCCTGTGCCAAAAAGATGTAGGTTTTTCAGTTGTCTCGATGGTTTTCCTTTGTATATTCTAAAGTTCTCCGTGTTGAAATGGTCTTCGTATGTGAATCGTGAATCTTGCAGTGCACATATTTTGATTTGAAATTTTTCGAGGGTGTCTGTGAGTTGTTCCATCTTTCCTATCTTCATCAGTGTGTTCACGTTGAGTGTGCCGATGTAGTGTTTGCGTTTGGTCTTGAGGGAGTTTGAGAAGCTCCGATTCTTCTCATGATGTCTGTGAGCCCCAGGAATCCGATGCTCATGACGACCCCAGTCTATTGACTGGGACCTGGGGTAATGAGATTTCTCTCGTTGTCATGATGCTGTCGAGCACAACCTGACTTTCCACATCATGAGGTTGGTTGGGGCCGCCATTGACATGTGGAGCAGACGCCTTTTGTAGCCGCCCACTGTGGGAACAGACGCTATTCGTAGGTTTGGCCCACCCCGAGTATTTCGTTTCCTCGGTACCACCTTTATCTAGGAGGCATTCCCCTACCCGCCACCTGGGGAAGCGCTCAGTTGCGGGTCTACTAACCGCCCCTATATAGTGGTGGTGGTTGTTAGTGTTTAACGCCCCGTCGACAACGAGGTCATTAGAGACGGAGCCCCTATATAGTGCACGAGGCTGCTGAGAGTTTGCCTCGGGTACTATCCTTACTACCGCTCCATGTCCAATTTTTGCTCCGCTCTCTTGATCGGGTTTTAGGAAACCAAACGAACACGTTTAGCGACACAGTCTCTGGCGGGCCGCTTGAATTTGCGCGCGCAAGAGAATGATTGGTCAGTTTCGATACTAATCAAATCGGAAACCGCACAATGCGACAGATTTTTTTCTTAACCATTACTTCTCAGCGAAACCTACCCTGTAACACTCCTACAAGCTTTCAAGACGGGTTCTAACCACCCTGTCTGTCTCTTCTATAATCTTCGGTGAGAGAGTTTGCGAGTATCAAAATAATATGTGACATAAATGGCCGTATCTGTTGATTGCATTGACATGGAAGCATAAACTTTTTACACTGCCAAGGAACCGTAGACTTTAGTACCTTACATAAATTTCAACTTGACACCTACACCTGTTCCTGAGAAGAAGGTGTTTTAACAGTTAGACAAACAAAAAACATAGTTCGTACTTTGCTTAAGTGTATTGCTCTAACGAACGGCTTATCTTGTAAGAATATATTCTACTTTAGGGTATAGGCTCTATCCGATTTAAAGTGTCTGTCCTTCAGTCTCTGTTTTTTATGCTGGTTCACTGGTTAATTTTTTCGTTTTCGGTTGGCAACCTATTTTTAACTCTTTGTACAATCGATACGTATAATTTCACATTCTAACATAGCATAGTGGGTGCAAGGACGGTGTTCTTTGTCACAAATTTCTTAATTTTACTGCACTTTAAGATGGCAACTCCGCTTTTTGTTGGTTTATAAGGCGTGGTTCCATGCTGAACGCATATCTGCCTTTTTGAAGCTGTCGATCTTTCTCCGATATTTTGTAATCAGTTTGATCTTATATTTTACTTTCTACCTCTTTGCACAGATGTGGTGTATTAATTCAAGGGTAAATATAACTGATTATGACACTGTCAATGTGTAAATATATTTTACACTGTCAGTTATATCGGTGATTGTGGATTTGGGTTCGGTACAGATGTTCCCCTACCTTCTCGTGCTGTACTGTAGTTAATTTCTTGGCTGGATTTGGTTTTACAATTGCTTCGCGTGTTTGCGGCTACCGGTCTTTCAGTTCCGTGCATGCTCGCCTCGGACATAACGCGTATACCCAGTACGTGATGCTTCGCCTGCGGATGTCTTCTGTGATTTTATGGGCGATGGGTGCGTATTTTATAAAGCAGTTTCAAGCAGAAAAATAAGTGATATCTATTATTTACCCTCATGAAGATCTAATCACAATTTAAGGTTCGTAGTCTTCACTTGGTAGTTCATACTGGAAGCATTCTGATATAAACCGACGAGCTAAAAACTTTATGATCACCTGCTTAACAGCGCGTTGTTCCACTTTTCAAACAGAGTACAACAGATATTCTATTTGGCATGGATTCCACTAGTCCTTGAAAGGACCAGATGTCTACGCACAGTTCAAGCAGTTCCCGCAAATTGCGGGGCACGCAGCTGGCGCCCGATACGTGTTCCAGTGGGTGTAGATCAGACACATTTGCTGGCCAACACATGAATGCGAGTTCACTGTAATGCCCGTCAAACCATTGTAACACGATTCTGACCTTGCAACACAGGCAGTTATTCTCGCCTTTGGAAGGGGGGGGGGGGGGGGATTTCAGGCATGAAGCAATTCAGGTGGTCCGCAGTAATGTTCAAGTAGTTCACTGCTGTCACGTAGCCTCCGATTACCTCCTCATGTCACATAGAAGCCCAACTCAATGTAACACATAGCATCATAATTCTGCCCTCACCGCCCTGCATGTGTGGCGTGGTGCATGTTTCGTGTAGCCATTCGCCTAGATTACAGCGCGTACGGACTCAAGCATCGACTCGGTGTATCAAAAATGGGCTTCATTCGATAGGCGACACGTTTCTATTGGTCTACGGTGAAAACTCGTGATGCTGTGCCCACTGCAGTCATAACTGACGATGTCGTTGGGGCAACACAGGAATACGTGGGGGTCGTGTGATGTAGAGCTCCATGTTCAACAATGGCCTTTGAACAGTGTGCTCCGAAACACTTGTGCCTCCGCCAGCATTACACTCTGCCTTCAGAACTGCCACAGGTCACTGCCTATCCTGGGGGTCATCCGACCTCTAAGTTTTGTGATGAGACGTTGTCGTCCAATAACATGCGGCCTGCTCGTTATTTCACCATCATTCAGCCACTTTTCCTGAAGTGGTCACGATAGCAGTGCGCCAACAGGTGACCAGATTCGCCGTTTCAGAGATTCTCGCTTCCAGCCGCAGGGCGATGACAATGTGCCCTATGTGAAAACCGCTAATATCAATGGATTTCCCCATTTGCGGCCCTTATCTTTGCTATAATGTCTGCCCATTCGTCTCTCTTCTGCTTACACTCTTTGCTTACTACTTCAAGTTCCCGCTACACCACCAGGTGGCATTCAGCCTCGCGGTGGCCACTAGTCATAATGTTTTGGCTCATCAGTGTAATGAAACTGAGTTTAGTTCTGATTCTAAACTTTGTATCTTCTTCTCGACAAAACTGAGCTATGGTATTTGCCAACTCTTTTCCATCTGAGCGTATGCTCCGATAACGAACATTTGAGCAAAGATTATCCATTTCAGCAAACGCTAAGAATACGCAGAAGTAGTAATGAACTACGACTATAACGTGACTTTACAATGCCGAACCGCTGGCGACAGTCGTGTACGCCCACTACTGTCGGAGGCCTTTGGTCCTATCTGTACATAAACAAAGTTCAGTTCTGCGTTCTGCCGTCGGCAACTGTAAAATGGACAAGCTACAGTCAACTTGAAAACTAACAAATCAAAAACGAGATGAGGTAGCAACTAAACAAGTAAACACAAAGAAATCAACAGCGTGACTGGTCTCTTCGCGCTCAACTGGTGACTGTGTGGCGTGGAATGTCCAGTCACAGAATGATCGGTGTGATATTCCTTGCTGGCACGGTGATTACCGAATGGTACCTGAAGGTTATGGAAATTGATTTCAACCTCATTATCCAAAGTGACCCTGATTTCGATAAGACGTGGTTCATAACAAGACGGAGCTCGACCCCATCGAAGCAGGAGAGCGTTTGATGTTCTGGAGGAGCATTTTGGGGACCACATTCTGGCTATGGCGTACCCAGAGGCCACTGGCATTGACCTCGATTGGCCGCCATATTCTCCAGATCTGAGCACATGCGATTTCTATTTGTGTGTTGATATTAAAGACAACGCGTACAGCAATAACCCCAAAACCGTTGCTGAGCTGAAAAGTCACTCAGGAGGTCATCGACAGCAGCGATGTTCCTACACTTCAGCGGGTCATGCAAAATTTTGCTATTTGTCTGCGCATCATCGCCAATGATGGCAGGCATATTGAACACGGCATACCCTAAATCCGAATATCTTTAGTGAAGCTTACGTGTTGAATAAAGTGTGTGCACGCCATAGTTTGCAACTAATCTACATTTTTTTTCATATAGTTCAATAATTGTCACCCTGAAGATAATCGTACATTCAGTGCGTACGAATTAATGACAGAATTCCATAAAAAGGAAAGGAGGGAAGCCTTTGTTACTTGCTGTATTTCAGCCTTCCCTGGTTTCGGCTGTTAAGGAAGAATGGGCTGCCATTCTTGCACAGACATTCAGACGCCACTCTGAAAGTGATCCCAGCTGAGCTGAAGCCGTCATAAAGGCGTAGGGTGTTCACTAATAGGGGCATGGATACATTTGACCTGATAGCATACATACAGGTTTCTGCAAGTTCCAAAGATCATATCCACCATAACTCGCTATGATGCTAAATGTATTGGTAGGTTTACAATTAAGGTACCTTACACATTCTGACCATTTATAAGTATTATCCAACAACACCACGCATACTGAAATTTTCACACTGCAGCGCTGTGTCTTCTGATATGAAACTTCCTGACAGGTTAAAACTGGGTGCCGGACCGAGACTCGAACTCGGGACCTTTGCTCTTCGCGGGCAAGTGCTCTACCAGCTGAGCTACCCAAGCACGACTCACGCACCGTCCTCACAGCCTTACTTCCGCCAGTAGATTGTCTCTTGCCTTCCCTAGCCAAACGCAAAGGTCCCAATGTCGATTCTGGGTCCGGCGCACAGTTTTGATCTGCCACGGAGTTTCACCACGCAGATTAATTACGCAGTGCAGTCACTATTATCTTTCTCTTTCAACTTCGAACCTTGATACCACACACAGTCCTCTATAGGCAACGAGGGAGGTGGCGTAATGGTTAGCACACTGGATTCGCATTCGGGAGGACGACGGTTCAATACCGGGCCAGGCCATCCTGATTCAGGTATCCCGTGATTTCCTACATCGCTCCAGGCAAATGGCGGGATGGTTCTTTTGAAAGGGTATGGCCGACGTCCTTCCCAATCCTTCCCTAATCCGACGAGACCGATGACCTCGCTCTCTGGTCTCCTCCACAAACAACCCAACCCAACCACTCTATAGGCTTTCTGATAGCGGTAGCGTCCCCTTGCAATCTATATTTTGGAGCAAAAAAAAAAAAATGGCTACAGGGAAGGGATATGTGAAGAAATAAAATAGGTTGTTGTGACGCTTTATACAGTATGTTCAGCCGCTCGGGGTAGCCGCGCGAGCTGAGGCGCATTACCACGGTCCCCACGGCTCACCCCGTCTGAGGTTCGAGTACCCCTCGGGCATGGATGTGTGTGTTGTCCTTCGTGTAAGTTAGTTTAAGTTAGATTAAGTAGTGTGTAAGCCTAGGGACCGATGAGCTGAGCAGTTTGGTCTCTCAGGAACTTACCACAAATTTCTAAATTTCCAGTATGTTGATTACCTGTGACATAATGATTACAGTCAGAATTTAAGACATTGTTGGTTAGATAAATTTAAAAATGTATTGCAGGGAAAGTGAAAACGTAATTAAATGAATAAAGAAGCTCAGCTTGAAATTCTAGTAACTCACAACTGCTCAGCAAACTACATAACCCCATTTGACAATAAATTAATTTCATTTTGATGAGATATTTAGCTCGTGCCTAAATACGAAACAAGACAAGTGTTTGAAGTTCTGAGAAATAATACGACTGGAAAGCCTGTTGCTATTTGGACAGTTTATTTTGATAAATGATAGATGTTACCCTTAGACTCTCAACTTAAAAATTACTTTTGTTTTGTTGTTGTTGTGGTCCTCAGTCCTGAGACTGGTTTGATGTAGCTCTGCATGATACTCGATCCTGTGCAAGTTTCTTCATCTCCCAGTACCTACTGCAACCTACAATCTTCTGTATCTGTTTAGTGTATTCATCCCTTGGTCTCCCTCTGCGATTTTTACCCTCCACGCTCCCCTCCAGTACTAAATTGGTGGTCCATTGATGCCTCAGAACATGTCCTACCTCTTCTAGTCAAGTTGTACCACAAACTCCTCTTCTCCCCAATTCTATTCAATACCTCCTTATTAGTTATATGATCTACCCATCTAATCTTCAGCATTCTTCTGTAGCACCACATTTCAAAAGCTACTATTCTCTTCTTGTCCAAACTAGTTATCGTCCATGTTTCACTTCCATACAAGACTACACTCCATACAAATACTTTCAGAAACGACTTTCTGATACTTAAATCTATACTCGATGTTAACAAATTTCTCTTCTTCAGAAACGCTTTCCTTGCCATTGCCAGTCTGCATTTTATATCCTCTCTACTTTGACCATCATTAGTTATTTTGCTCCCCAAATAGCAAAACTCCTTTACTACTTTAAGTGTCTCATTTCCTGTCTAATTCCCTCAGCATCACCCGATTTAATTCGACTACATTCCATTACCCACGTTTTGCTTTAGTTGATGTTCATCTTATATTCTCCTTTCAGGACACTGTCCATTCCGATCAACTGCTCTTCCAAGTCCTTTACTGTCTCTGACAGAATTACAATGTCATCAGGAACCTCAAAGTTTTTATTTCTTCTCCATGGATTTTAATACCTACTCCGAATTTTTCTTTTGTTTCCTTTACTGCTTGCTCAATATACACACTGAATAACATCGGGGAGAGGCTACAAACCTGTCTCACTCCCTTCCCAACCACTGCTTCCCTTTCATGCCCCTCCACTCTTACAATAACTGCTATCTGGTTTCTGCACAAATTATAAATAGCCTTTCGCTCCCTGTATTTTACCCCTGTCACCTTTAGAATTTGAAAGAGAGTATTCCAGTCAACATGGTCAAAAGCTTTCTCTAAGTCTACAAATGCTAGAAACGTAGGTTTGCCTTTCCTTAATCTAGCTTCTAAGATAAGCCGTAGGGTCAGTATTGCCTCACGTGTTCCCATATTTCTACGGAATCCAAGCTGATCTTCCCCGAGGTCGGCTTCTACCAGTTTCTCCATTCGTCTGTGAAGAATTCGTGTTGCTTCTTTGCATCCGTGACTTATGAAACTGATTGTTCGGTAATTTTCACATCTGTCAGCACCTGCTTTCTTTGGGATCGGAATTTTTGTATTCTTCTTTAAGTCTGAGGGTATTTCGCCTGTCTGATACATCTTGCTCACCAGATGGTAGTTTTGTCAGGACTGGGCCTCCCAAGGCCGTCAGTAGTTCTAATGGAATGTTGTCTACTCCCAGGGCCTTGTTTCGACTCGGGTCTTTCAGTGCTCTGTCAAACTCTTCACGCAGTATCATATCTCCCATTCCACCTTCATCTACATCCTCTTCCATGTCTGTAATATTGTCCTCAAGTATATCGCCCTTGTATAGACCATCTATATACTCCTTCCACCTTTCTGCTTTCCCTTCTTTGCTTAGAACTGGGTTTCCATCTGAGCTCTTGATATTCATACAAGTGGTTCTCTTTTCTCCAAAGGTCCCCTTAATTTTCCTGTAGGCAGTATCTGTCTTACCTCTAGTGAGATAAGCCTCTACATCCTTACATTTGTCCTCTAGCCATCCCTGCTTAGCCATTTTGCACTTCCTGTCGATCTCATTTTTGATACATTTGTATTCCTTGTTGCCTGCATTTTTATATATTTTTTCGTCAATTAAATTCAATATTTCTTCTGTTGCCCAAGGATTTCTACTAGCCCTCGTTTTTTTACCTACTTGATCCTCTGCTGCCTTCACTACTTCATCCCTCAGAGCTACCCATTCTTCTTCTACTGTATTTCTTTCCCCCATCCCTGTCAATTGTTCCCTTACGCTCTCCCTGAAACTCTGTACAACCTCTGGTTTAGTCAGTTTATCCAGGTCCCATTTCCTTAAAGTCCTACCTTTTTGCAGTTTCTTCAGTTTTAATCTACAGTTCAGAACCAATAGATTGTGGTCAGAGTCCACATCTGCCCCTGGTAATGTCTTACAATTTAAAAGCTGGTTTCTAAATCTCTGTCTTACCATTATATAATCTGAAACCTGTCAGTATCTCCAGGCTTCTTCCATGTAAACAACCTTCTTTTATGATTCTTGAACCAAGTGTTTGCTATGATTAAGTAGTGCTCTGTGCAAAATTCTACCAGGCGGCTTCCTCTTTCATTTCTTAGCCGCAATCCATATTCACCTACTCCGTTTCCTTCTCTCCCTTTTCCTACTACCGAATTCCAGTCACCCATGATTATTAAATTTTCATCTCCCTTCACTATCTGAATAATTTCTTTTGTTTTATTAATATAATATCTTTCACGCTCAGTAGCAAAAATGACTTATGGTACCTACATCAGTTTCGTAGCACTTATGTTAACGTGTTGTTGATGTGCCATTTGTTCTCAGCGACAGGTTATGATATGAAGAGATTTTTTTTTTAATTGTAGGATTCCCCAAAGTAATATTTCCGTACATCAGTTGCGACTGTTCACTGCCACCGTATATTTTCACTAGTGACGAGCAGCTTGTACTTTCAATATTTCTAACGCCGTACCTAAGTTTATTGAGCTTTCCACCTGGATTGTTAAGCTGCATCTCCCACCGCAAATCCTGTTAAATTATATGCACTCACATTTGAGGCAATTTCTTCCTCAACGATAACTGGATCTGCAGGATGGAGGTTTTGTGTGGTGCAGAAGTTAAGTGTCATAATTTTTTTCAAAATTTGTGAGGAGCCCGTTGGTTCGGAGCTAAACTACGCTTTACCAATGCTGAAATTTCCTGCAGATTTCCTTCACTGTTTGATCTAATTTGATAATTAATGTCATATGCAAATAGTACCTTGGTTTCGTCAGTTAGATTTTCGCACAACTGTTTTACACATAGTAAAAATGGCAGACATCAGAAGTGACACTTATGGACCGCCACACTTTTTTTTCTCATTATTGTATATCTAGAAATTCTGTGTTTCATTGTCTTTGTATTTTACTTCTGTGACCTGTTGGCGCCCCTCAAGGTATGACCGGGTCAACTTTTTTCGTTAGCCTTTATTCTGTATTTATTTAACTTACGCAAGTAAACGTCATGATAAATAATGCCGAAGGCTTTACTAACATCGGGAGTACATATACTGGTCCATCAATCCGTGCTGCTTCAGATCTGTGCTAGAGAGTCCATATCTCATGGTGACTGGCGAGTGGTGGCATGCCGCTCTGTCGGCGATGTGCACTGAGGCGACAGAAGTCGTGGGATAGCGATACGCGCTTCTACAGATGGCGGCAGTATCGCGTACACAAGGTATAAAAGGGCAGCATTGGCGGAGCTGTTATTCGTACACAGGTGATTCATGTGAATACGTTTCCGACGTGATTATACACTTACGACAGGAATTAACTGATTTTAACCGCGGAATGGTAGTTGGAGCTAGACGCATTAGGGAATTCAATATTCCGAGAACCACAACCTCAAGAGTGTGCCGAAAAATACCAAATTTCAGACATTACCTCTCACCACGGACAATCCAGTGGCCGACGGCCATCAATTAATGACCGAGAGCAGCGGTGTTTGCGTAGAGTTAATAGAGCTAGCAGACAAGGAAAACTGTGTGAAATAACCACAAAAATTAATGTTGCACGTAAGAGGAACGTATCCTTTAGGGCAGAGCGGCGAAATTTGCGATAATGGGCTATGGCAGCAGACGACCGGCGCGAGGGCCTTTGCTAACAGCACGACATCGCATGCAGCGTATCTCTTGGGCTCGTCACGATATTGGTTTGACCCTACACCACTGGGAAACCATGGTGTGATCAGATGAGTGCCAATTTCAATTGGTAAGAGTTGATGGTAGGGTATGAGTGTGGTGCAAACCCCTCAAAGCTATGGACCCAAGTTGTCAACAAGGCAATGTGCAAGCTGGTGGTGGTGGCTCCATAATGGTGTGGGCTGTGTTTGCGTGGAATGGAACGGGTCTTCTGGTCCAACCGAACCGATCATTGACTGGAAAAGATTATGTTTGACTGCTTGGAAACCATCTGCAGCCAAACAACGATGGAATATTTATGGATGACAATACGCCATGTCACCGGGTCACAATTGTTCGCCGTTTGTTTGAAGAACATTCTGGGTAGTTCTAGCGAATGATGTGGCCACCCGGATCGACCGACATGTCTCCCATCGAACATTCGTGGAACATAATTGAGAGGTCAGTCCGTGCCCAAAACCCTGCACTGGCAACACATATGCAATTGTGGAAGGATACAGAGACGGCATGGCTCAGTATTTCCGTAGGGGACTTGTCGAGTCCACGCCACGTCGATTTGTTGCACTACGCCAGCAAAAGGAGGTCCGACACGATACTGCGAGGTATCCCACGACTTTCATCACCTCGTTGTATGACACGATGTTTCCAATCGATGAGACGTGTTGCAGCCTCCCTTCGCCTATGGATTTTACTCTTGCTTCATTTCAGCAGTTGTTTGTGGCGATCGGACGTGAGTAATGGATTATGGGGAAGTGCGTCATAACTAAATGATCATTAATTCATTATGTTATAATGAAAAGACTGTGTCAGCTTTCCACCAAACTTCGCCATCTACAAGAGCCTTAGACTATTTTTGCTGCAGCTAGAAAGGGATGGAGAACATACTGACCATAATTTCCACTCTTGAATTCCACATTATTCTTGTGGGGCGGCATTTGGATTTTAGTTGCTGTTATATAATGTTTGGTTTGTAATGTAATTAACCATATGTGGGGCGGCAGGTGGAATTAATGGTTATATAAATGTTCCTATTATTTATGCTGTCTTTTGCCGTTCTCAACACTGGCTCTCTAACTACAATATTGGCAACCAGAAAGTGATTAGCAAAACGTGAAGCCTGTAATTAGAATTCCTAGTGCTCACTTCATCTGAGAAATACGCTTATAGCTACAGCTTATAGCTCTGAGGAATTGGGAAATTGTCTGGGATTCATAATCAAAAAACGATCCCGTAAAAACGTTCGCTATATTCTGAAAGTCACAGATGAAAAAAAAAAAAAAAAAGGAATCCACACAATCCAACTACCAGAGCAGTTCAGAGTCTAATGCGCTGATGCAACTATAACTGACCAAATTAAATGTTTAAGTGAATGCTCGCCATAATTTGATGATAATGTTCATCAAACGCCACGCTAAATAATAGTAGAATGTTTGTCACGCGGCGGCACGTGAAAATACGACATACGCAAATTGAAGATATATCATTAAAGTTATCCCAGAATTAACACTTTACTCGAAAATGATTTCATGGTTACGCGTATCCCGAGTAACTTAATACGGCATCCGAGGCTGTTTATAGCAATGATACCGACGCGACGCGACTCCCGACAGAGATGGTGTGCTATTCAGCGTCTGGAGAGTACTGGGGCGTTGCTTCCTCGCGCAGCGTTCTTATATAGAAAGCCGCGGTGCGGACGGCTAAGGGAACGTCTGATCAAATCGGCTCTCCCGACTAGCCACTGGGCTAGTAATGCACCACTTTATGTTATTGAATAAATCATTGCTTCCTTTGCTGATGGCCGATGAAGCTCTCAATTTAAATGTGCAATCAGCATACAGGTAAGTAATCATAATAAAAGTCTGACGTGGCTAAGTAAAATATTTTTGGCGAGAGAATTAATTTAATTACACTACACGCAGTAGACGAGCTCTGAACTTGACCTTTGGAGATACGCTATCGCTATAGTTTTATAGTTATTCAATTGAAACTTCTCACATCGTTATGATTATAGCGTATCTCCCTTCTACTTAAATTTAAACATCCTAGCCTTATTTATTCGCCTCCTTAATCTATCTTGCTTCCTTAATTTTTAAGACAAAAACCAGAAAATCATGAATTTCCACTAAAATTTTAATTTGTGAGATCGAAAGTACTATTTCTATTAAATTATTATGAAAAAGGAATCTAAATATACATTTTTAAGTCTCTAGCTCTTTTCTATTGCGCCAATGATTTTTACAGAAAAACGTCCAAATTTTAAAAATGGTTAAAGTTATTGAAGTGACATTCAACACATATTGATTTAGTATTACTCCTGACAAGCTAGAAACGTTTCAGGTTTTTTACTTGATTTTTAAAGTATTGCGCAACATTGATGACGTCCTTGCTAGTTACAGCGGACTGGGCTGGCACACAATGGAAAGACTGATGAGAATTTTATACGGCGTGAGTAGGCTGCTTCCCTACATCACCCTCTACTTAAATTTTTTTTGAATGTTAATGAACGAAAAAAAATTTAATTACAAAAAGGGAAGCAAGAGTACAGCTTAACTCCCTATGAAAATTAAAATTTAAATGTAAACATATAAAAATATTAAAAGAAAACTGATTATCTACTTCAATTATTTAAATTTCTGGCTTATTCACTGCCTCTAAAGCAATATTATCCCTCAAAATTTAAGCAAAATCAATGAAACGCTTTGGCATACATATTGCCTTAGACAAACAAACACATAAAAATATGTAAAATTATGAAAATCTTAAATCCATTAAATACATTTTTACATACACAAGTTCAAAGAAAATAACACAGTTTTTCATGATACATAAACAGATTATATCTTAGCAGTCTTTTCTAATACTAAAATGTAGATTTTCGCGGCCGGAAATATCATGTCCATTATAATTATCCGGGCTCTTATGTCGTGGTCGGTTGATGAATTCTGTATCAATTCCCAACGTTTCGTCTCCGACTGCGGGAAACATCTTCAAGGGGGTCCGTAGCTCAATGGAAGGTCCAACACACCCACTGTCTCGCTACTGACTGAATTCATCAACCGACCACGGCATAACACGGATAAATATAATGGAGATGAGTGATTTCTAAACCTGAAAGAAAATTTCACAGATCATAACAATTTTTACACACGTGGTTGTAACCGCTTTGGCTGGCGTTCTACACTTCCATTCACAAGGGTAGAGGAGGGGAAATTTGCTATGGTGTGCGTCCTTCACGTTCACTCTAAATTACGTGGGGAAAGAGGAGGGGTCACTGTGAGTTGTGTCCAAGTCACTCCACGCTTTCACGCAGCTATCAGGCTGCTATTATCTGGTTTGTCCTGTAGAACAAACAAAAAGAGTGCCTCAGACTCTGTTCACTTAATATCTAAGGGTGGGTCACAATGAAATGGGGACATATACATTTTATCTTGCAATATGTTGCTGGAACAAAGTTAACGGAACTTTTTCAATTTTACTTTCATGGTTACTTAACTGTGATAAAATCGGTAAACAAATGGTTCAAAACGCCGTTAGTCACTTACTAGAGAAAATTTATGCTCAAGGCATACAATGATAAATCCTATTTAATTTCAATTTATTATTTCTGGGCTGGAACACTGAACCAATGCTCGGTACATTCCTGATACATTTGTATTTTATTCACTTAGCTGACTAATCTTTGATTACCTTATTCTTAGAGGTAGTATGAGTATATTTGATTAGTAGTTGTCTTCTCAGCTTCTTTGTACATGTGAGTAACTTGTGGTAATAGTACAGTTCTGAGTGTTCAAAACACACTACGTTTAGTTGACTACTAAATCCACTTATTGGTCCTCTGCTGCTATGTCAGTTCCCCATCTGCAATTATGTACTTACTTCATCGAAGTGTATTTATGCTGAGCTATAAATAATGTTTCCAGTCCATTTAAAGCATAGGATAGCACATTTATTTCATATCTATAGTGTATTGCAGCTGATCAGTTTGCTCACGTGGCAATCCATTTCTACTTGATCGGACGCTGAAACCACAGGTAGTCTCTCTCGACCTACCACTAATGTGCATTAAGTAATTGTGGACGAGCTTAATGCTAAGTTCCTTAAACCTATAGGATACCATGAGCTGCTCTGTCTCATTTAACATAAGGGTACCTATGGTCGCATTCACGCCTCCATCTCATAACCTCGATACCTGTAGGTGTGTCCTGTCACACACTACAGCAAATAACGGCCAGCTCCAACCTTATAAATATTTCAAAGACGTGTCCTTCACGTCTCAACCACAAACACTGTTCAATTCTATTATACTGCCATTCCTTGCTACACAAGGTGAGTTTATTCTTACAACTTATCTGCATATTTTTCATAACACTAAGCACTCTCTCTTACTATTAATTAGTTAGCTCTAATGCATACACTAGGTCTCACTGCCACTTCAGATCCTGCTTGTACATGAATTAGTATATCTTTTATAAATATTATTGCGGGACCATTTCCAATAAAACGACACTTTGTACTTACAATATTACCAGGGTTCTATACATACTTGTTACTCAAATACCTATGTGTCTTAATTACATCATACTTAATACATACTTGTTACTCAAATACCTTTGTATCTTAATTACATCATACTTCTCTGCTGTTTACGTCACTGTTAGGTTTGTTACATTAGGTATTTTCTTCACTAATCGGTGGATAGAATGGTTACAGAACTCATGGCTTGATAGCCATGACGGAAAATTTTCGCATTGGAAAGAAGGGGTCAAAATTTTTGTAGATAGGAAAGATGAAGAATGAGTGAAACCTGAAAGGAAAGAAGATCTCACACAGGTGGGACTGCACAGCTGCCACACTGTGTAGAGGTTACAGAACAACCTCCTACCTATAGAATTCATTGGTTTCAGAAAATTTTCATATTGGAAAGAAGGGGTCGAAATTTTTGTAGATAGGAAAGATGAAGAATGAGTGAGACCTGAAAAGGAAAGAAGATCTCACACAGCTGGGACTGCACAGCTGCCACACTGTGTAGAGGTTACAGAACAACTTCCTCCCTACAGAATTCATTGGTTTCAGAAAATTTTCATATTGGAAAGAAGGGGTCGAATTTTTTTTTTTTTTTTTTATTTTGGATAGGAAAGATGAGGAATGAGTGAGACCTGAAATGGAAAGAAGATCTCACACAGCTGGGACTGCACAGCTGCCACACTGTGTAGAGGTTACAGAACAACCTCCTCCCTACAGCAATCATTCACTACCTATGAACTTCTTTAGGTCGATCACGTTCCTGAGACCTAATAGCTTTTTACTCTTAGGGTACTCTAGCCTATATGCATTGGCATGTTGTTTTCCTATGATCCTGAAAAGTCCTTGGTATTTACTAAGATTAACACCTTCGTCCCAATATCTCCTATTTTTCAGAACTCGTATAGGCAGCTCCCAAGTTTCATTATTAGTTACTATATATTTATCAATAAAAGGTACTGTAATTACTCTGGTTATCGGCAAGACCAATTTTAACTGGCTTCTTTCAAAGTCAACAACACTCTGATATTTCGACAAGAAATCTATGCCAATTAAAACCTCAATACTGGGATTGTTTACAATTAAGCATGGATGATCAATTAAATTACCATTAATGTTAAAGGGCAGCAAAGCTTCTTGCTTTACCGTTTTTGACACCTTGCCAGTAGCACCAATTATTCTGAGTCCTGATACCCTCATTACTGTAAGCTTGTCTTTACCAGGTAACGCATCGAAGAAGGAGCGAGATATCGCTCTCACCTCACTTCCACTGTCTAAGAGACAACGTACATTGATACCCAACATATTCACTATTATTATAGGGTGGCTTATTCTAGGTTGTACAATTGGTTCCTCAAACTCATCCAATAGTTCCTTTTGGATTTGTCTACAACTAAAGTGATCGATATCTGTCTTCATTACATTTAGGTCAAAGTGTGTAGGGGTTTCCTGAATTACATTTTCAGCTGCCTTTTCCAGTTTGTCTATTAATTTCAAATCGAAACACCGCACGACTTCATTACACTTAGTTTGCTGAACATGACCCAAATTACTGTAGTCTGAGCGATTCTGCGCCTCCAGACCGGGCATAACACTAGTTACAGCTAAACCACTTTCACTTTTATCGTCGGGTTCCTTCTCAAGTGACAACTGGTCACAGTTACTGGGTTCATCGACCCCCAACAGGCTACCCTCTACATTCTCACTTACCTCCTGTCCTAAATCTATTAGTACAGTATCAACATCCTGCACAGGCACTTTAGATAAGAGCACATCATCCTCATCGTAAATATAAGCATGAATTTCTTCTGCTTCTTCACCTGACAATTCAGTATTTTGTAGCTCTTCCCTACTGTTACACTGCTGCGCCTTCTCTTTCTCTTCCCACTTAGAAAGCGTCTCCAACACGGTATCTATCAAATACTGTGAGTGATCTAATATTTCTGCTGTATCCTTAGATGCTACCGATCCTTCATCCACATGTTCAGTTTGAGTATTGTGATCTGTCTTACCAATTATTGTAACTACTGGCTTAGGAAAAATAACCGCCCGGTGAGCGCCAGTGTCCTCATAGACGGGAACTAGTTTTCCTGCCTCGGCCTACTACTGTTTCCTTTATTTCCATTATAGTTAACTGGCACAGCATTGCTTTCCGCACTGTTGTTTACCTGCATAATTCTGTTCAGAACAAAATTACGATCATTTGGATGCCATTGCTGGTTCTGATAATTATTTCTCCAATTCCTACCTCTCTTAGGATGGCAAACACCTACTGTTCTGATGTTTACATTGCCATTCTGCTCGTTCTTAAAATTACTGCTAGTGTTATTAGCATTCCTGTTATTACGTGCTTGCTCCTCATTGGCAGCAACACGTTCTACACGTTCCAAATACTCAATGAAACGATCCAGATTGTCTCTAGGGGCAGATATAATTCTAGTTTGCCAATACCATGGCAGTTTGGCTTCAAGACCTAGTATTATCATTTCAGGTTTTAGCTTTTCGGTCAAATGTGACAAACGTGAGATCCATGACCTAGAAAACTCTTTAATAGATTCCTTGCCTGCATTGAATCGTTTTCCACTCCAAAATTCTCTCAACACTTCATTTTGCTTATTGGTAGACCAATACTCACTAATGAAAGCTGTTTTAAATTCCGCTAGTGTTTTACACTTCAATATAACATCAGCTGCCCAACACATGACGTCACCTGCTAAATGGCTTCTAATAAATGAGATTTTCTCTCGTTCAGACCAAGTTGGTGGAATCACATCTTCAAAATCGTTCCAGAAATCTAGCGGGTGGATATTTTTATCTGGATCAAACCGCAAGAACTGCCGACACCCGATAAAAGCGGCATTTGCAGCTACAACTTGTTGCATACTACCATTACCAGAAGTTACTGAAGCTACTTTACTCTCAATGTTAGCAATGTAGTACTAATATTTTCTACTCTCATTTCGACATGATCTACTCTTTGCACAATATGAGTAGTATCAGTTTTGATTGCATCTACTTCTGCTTGACATATGTTTACTTTTATATTAACATCTTTAAACCTATCTGAGCACAGTTCAGATTCCGCCTCGATCTTTTCTGTTAACTTGTGCTCCAGCTTCGCATCTTCCATTTGGAAGTCTTTGCGAACCTCAGCAACTTCGGATTTCACTGTTTTCTACATCTCAGATAACAGTTGAGCAACCTTTTTCTTAAAATCCTCATGGTTGTAATCAATTTTATAATTTAAACTGTCCAGATCCTCTTTCAACTTATTGCAACTAGCCTTGAAGGTATTGTCCATTTCCTCCAATCGTTTATTAAAATTAGTTTGGCTGGCCACAATTCTGTTATTTACCTCAATTATATCAGATTTTAACTCAGCTGTCATTCTAGCATTACTGGCTGACATTTTTGCATTACTGCTTTTGACCTCAGTTATTTCAGACTTTAATTCAGCTGTCATTCTAGCATTACTGGCTGACAATTTTGCATTACTGGCAGTGATTGCTTGTAATATAACATTTAAATCAATAGCCTCAGTATCTTTGGGTTGCTCACTAGCTGGCTTTTTACCACACTCAGGTGACGAAAAACTAGCTCCAGCACCAGAATCATCAAAACTAAATGAAACTTCTGATTGATTAGTCATATCTAACTTCTCCTTCTTAAACTCTACCATCTCTGATGACTGTTTCGTTTTTAACTCATCAGATAAACTATCATCCAATAAATCAACAATTTCTGATTTGTGCTATACTACAGGGGTCTATTATTGAATCATTGCCCCTTTTCACAGTACTGTCAGGAGACAATACTTCATATTTCACTTTAACATTACTATTTTCATACATATTTACACTTGAATCGTTGTCTGGATTTACAGTTCCCTCAACAGACATAGGTTCTGATTTAAGTTTAACCTCAGTTTCTTCTGGCGGTTCCATTTTTGACAGTCTTTTAGTGCAGGTTAGTAAAAATTTTAACAGCTTTTCACTTAACTTAGTTCCTTCTGCATGACGTATGGCGTTGCCGGCGCGGCGTACCGGGACTACTGATGTGACGCAGCGCTTTGAACTGCAGACGGCACTTCGACGGCTGCTGTGTGTTTGCGTGGCCCGCAACTGCAGGCGCGGCTCCGGTTGCTCCAGCGGACGACTGCGGTGAGGCGAAACTGGCTTTTCGCGATTCTGGCAGCGCCGCTAGACTCAGTGAAAGCTCCGTCAATCCAGATGCGTTGTTAATCCAATTGCGTCGTCCACATGCACACGTAACACTATCACTGTTCTGTCACTCAGTTGCATGACGCCTTTCACTCCCGAATCCGAATATTTAAAAATCACTTTCACCTTTACTCAGTTTCTTTCCTGGCCAATGCACCAGTTGTGGGGCGGCGGGTGGATTTTAGTTGCTGTTGTATAATGTTTGGTTTGTAATGTAATGTAGATGCATTTCCCGGCCGATTAACCATATGTGGGCTGGTGGGTGGAATTATTTGTTGTATAAAATGTTGTAGAATGCAATGTAGAAAAAATGCATTTCCCGGCCGATTAACCATATGTGGGGCAGCGGGTGGAATTAATGGTTATATAAATGTTCCTGTTATTTATGCTGTCTTTTGCCGTTCTCAACACTGGCTCTCTAACTACAATATTGGCAACCAGAAAGTGATTAGCTAAACGTGAAGCCTGTAATTAGAATTCCTAGTGCCCACTTCATCTGAGAAATACACTTATAGCTACAGCTTATAGCTCTGAGGAATTGGGAGATTGTCTGGGATTCATAATCATAAAACGATCCTGTAAAAACGTTCGCTATAATCTGAAAGTCACAGATGAAAAAAAAAAAAAAAGAATCCACACAATCCAATTACCAGAGCAGTTCAGAGTCTAATGCGCTGATGCAACTATAACTGACCAAATTAAATGTTTAAGTGAACGCTCGCCATAATTTGATGATAATGTTCATCAAAAGCCATGCTAAATAATGGTAGAATGATTGTCTCAGGGGGCACGTGAAAATACGACATACGCAAATTGAAGATATATCATTAAAGTTATCCCAGAATTAACACTTTACTCGAAAATCATTTCATGGTTATGCGTATCCCGAGTGACGTAATACAGCATCCGAGGCTGTTTATAGCAATGATACCGACGCGACGCGTCTCCCGACACAGATGGTGTGCTATTCAGCGTCTGGAGAGAACTGGGGCCTTGCTTCCTCGCGCAGCGTTCTTATATATAAAGCCGCGGTGCGGACGCCTAAGGGAACGCCTGATCAAATCGGCTCTCCCGACTAGCCACTGGGCTAGTAATGCACCACTTTATATTATTGAATAAATCATTGCTTCCTTTGCTGATGGCCGATGAAGCTCTCAATTTAAATGTGCAATCAGCATACAGGTAAGTAATCATAATAAAAGTCTGACGTGGCTAAGTGAAATATTTTTGGCGAGAGAATTAATTTAATTACACGACACGCAGTAGACGAGCTCTGAACTTGCCCTTTGGAGATACGCTATCGCTATAGTTTTATAGTTATTCAATTGAAACTTCTCACATCGTTATGATTATAGCGTATCTCCCTTCTACTTAAATTTAAACATCCTAGCCTTATTTCTTCGCCTACTTAATCTATCTTGCTTCCTTAATTTTTAAGACAAAAACCAGAAAATCATGAATTTCCACTAAAATTTTAATTTGTGAGATCGAAAGTACTATTTCTATTAAATTATTATGAAAAAGGAATCTAAATATACATTTTTAAGCCTCTAGCTCTTTTCTGTTGCGCCAATGATTTTTGCAGAAAAACGTCCAAATTTCAAAAATGGTTAAAGTTATTGAGTTGACATTCAACACATATTGATTTAGTATTACTCTTGACATGCTAGAAACGTTTCAGGTTATTTACTTGATTTTTAAAGTATTGCACAACATTGATGACATCAGAGCTAGTTACAGCGGACTAGGCTGGCACACAATGGAAAGACTGATGAGAATTTTATACGGCGTAAGTAGGCTGCTTCCCTACATTCTGTGTTCAACGAAAGAAAATGTTCCTAGTAGCTATTTACTATGCAGGATCAAGAATCATGACTATAAATAAAAGTTTAGATTTAACTTATTGATGTATATAATCTGCAAAAGTTCACACGCACAAAAACTATGTCTCAGTATTATAACTAATATCCCTATCAGAAACAGTATTATTAACAATTCAGAGGTGACCTCTCCAGGTAAAATGGTCTATCGCAATAACTTACAATCGCCAAAAGTTTAACGCTCGCCCTACAAACGAAAAATAATCTCGCCACTTGCCACTCGGTTTTTTCAACATTACGGATGGCACACTGGCAATTACTTCCGTGAAATCTCAGCGATCCAGGACGGTGTACAGTCCTCATGAGTTCACTTCCGGCTTTTTTTTACACAAAACACATTCAAATCTACCCAGCTCTGACGTCATCTGACGCACAATTCACACAGGCGTTCGACTGATTCGGGCAGTTTGATGTATTTTAGTGGGAATTGTGTCTTTCTACTGCCTCTCTGGCTTGTTTACATAGGGGTGCAGCGGACCGCCAAATGGAACATCTTCTATTAACCACCCTAGACACAGGCAGCATTATCTAAATGGCCCCTTTCTCGGACACATTAGTTAATAGCTCTATCATTTAACAATATACAATCTTCTTAATTTTTATGTAAATGGAGATACGTTTGCCCTAGTTACTGAAAAAGTTTTTGCTCGACAACATTGCCGGCTAGAATTTTTAGGATGGAAACGGCAATAGAACATGACCTCTGAACTGCCCGTTTAACGTTTCTTGTAACCATTGTTGTTTACAATGCAGTCTTCAACCTTGGTACAGCTGTATTATTGCATCAATGTCCTTAGAACTGCTGTACTTAGAACTTTCTATTACAAATTGCAAATGGTAACTAATCTACCCATTACCAACCTCTTTTTCATTCCAAATTTGGTTTTTAGTAAATAACTTGAAAATTAATAGAGGTAGCTCATTGGTGTCACATGTTTAATGTCTTTACATGAAAATGATGCTACAAACCAATTTTCAGCTGCCAAGTCTATTATACAGGTTGATTTTTTCCACAAACTCTAGGGGTTGATCGATGAAAGGTTACGGAACCAAAAACGTCTAATGAACTTATGACTGGAAACGCATAGTTTCCATGCTAGAGACAATTTATTCAATCATACTTTGTCACACAGACTGCCGTCTAATACGCGCTGTGCCATGCACCCGCAGTTATAGTATGCAGCAGGCAGCAAGAGTGTATCAGGAGATCTATCCCCGCCGACAACAACGAGTAGTGTTCGCAGTAGTGTTTCGCCGTTCGTCTGAGATAGGGTCGTTTCAGGAAGCAGGAAATCAAGAAGGACGTACCCGAAAAGTTCGGACACCAGACTTATAGGAAAATGGATTAACATTGTGGACGTGCGACCGCCTTGTCAGTACCAGGCAGTTGGTTCGCCAGTACAGGGCAATCCAGACGACCGTGTGGATCACTGTTCGTGATAGTTGTTACTACCCTTATCACTTACAGCCTGTACAGAGTTTACTAGCGACAGAATTTCCAGATGGGAAGCAGTTTCGTCACTGGTTTCTTCACCAGGCAACAACTATTCCTGGATTGGTGTCGTCCATCCTAGTCACACATGAGGCCTCCTTTACGCGGAGAGGTATCTTCAACTTTCGTAACAGTCATCCGTGGGATAGTATGCAGAACTCCCATGGAATGGTGACAGTGAATCATCAGCATCGGTGCAGCCGGAATGTGTGGATCGGGATGACTGGCGATCGTATTTTGGGACCAGACTTTCTTCCAAGTCTCCTAACAGGCCGGAACTATCGGTGTTCCTAGCGGGTGACTTTGCCTCTCCTGCTGAAAGAAGTGCCATTCATGATTCGAAGGGATGTGGAACTGCTGCATGGTGGTGGTCCAACCCACTTCGCCGTTAACGCCTAGACGCATCTCAGTCATGCCTTCCCTGGCCGATGGGTAGGGCGAGGGGGTCCAGGCATGGCCTGCTCATTCACCGTATCACAACCCGTGCGATTTCTGGTTATCAGGCCATCTCAAAAGTATTCTGTATGCAGAGCCCATTTCACATGTGGATACAATGGACTAGCGTATTCATGCTGCCTGTGACACTGTTCAGATGCAGCCTGGCCGATGTGAACGTGTCAGACAGAACGTGTTACGGCACGTACACGCATGCGTTGAGGCACATGGAAACCATTTTCAGCACAAAGAAATGGTTCAAATGGCTCTGAACACTATGGGACTTAACTTCTGAGGTCATCAGTCCCCTAGAACTTAAAACTACTTAAACCTAACTAACCTAAGGACATCACACACATCCATGCCCGAGGCAGGATTCGAACCTGAGACCGTAGCGGTCGCGCGGTTCCAGACTGTAGCGCCTAGAACCGCTCGGCCACCCCGGGCGGCTTTTCAGCACATACTGTAACTGTGGCTGCATAGTACAGCGCATATTAGACCGCAGTCTCTGTAACAATGTATGGTTGAATAAATGGTCTCCAGCATGGAAACTATGCATTTCCAGTCATAAGTTCGTTAGACCTTTTTTTTTTGATCCGTATTTTCTTATCGATCAATCCCTAGAGTTTGTACAAGGTGGAAAAAGTCACCCTGTGTAGCGGCTTCAATTATTCGTAAATACGCCGATTTTAACCAAAATATTGCTCTAATCAAGTTGAGATTTGTAACTTTTAATTGTGACATACATTTGCATATTTCGAAGAGTTTTTAGCTTTGCTGTTCTGTTGTTCAGCACCATTCATTATTTTTCAGATAGTGCATTTTGCCAAACATATTCGTTTTATTATTCTGCGACTTTACAATGTTAACTTCCATAGATCGATCAACCTGAACATTATGACCACCTACCTAATAGCCGGTACGTCCAGCATTGGCACGGATAACAGCGGCGGCGCGTCGTGACATGCAAGCGGTGTGGCCTTAGTGATCACCATGTCCGCCCACGTGAGACACACAATTGCCTAAACTCTGGAAAGGGGAGCATTGAGTCCCGACGCCACGTTCAATCACTTCCCAGATGTGTTCGATCGTATTCAGATCTGGCCTTGTGACAGTAGCCATTATCTCGAAAAATGCCACTGCCGCCGGGATACACGATTATCGTTAAGGGGTGTACGTGGTCCGCAACCAGCGCACGATGCTCCTTGGTCGTCATTGTGCCCTTCACGAAATCTACTGGAACAGTGGGTGCCCACATTAATGTTCTCCAGAGCCTAATGGACCCGCCGCCAGCTTGTCTCCGTCCCGCCGTGCAGGTGTGAAGGAGCTGTTGCCTCGGAAGGCGACGGATTCGAGCCCTCCGACAGGCACGGTGAAGAGGTTCTCGGGAATCATCAGACTTTGCAACGCTCTGCCACTGCGCCAACGTGCTGTGCCGGTGGTCACGTACGCATGTTCTGGTTGATCAGTGTATACAATGACGAAGTTTGGAAAAGTTCTTTAATCTTTAATTTCACTTTTAAATTATGGTGCAATTATTTGCGTGTTATGCACGTGCGCGTTACGATGTGGAGCTGGTAGTAGTGAACTAGGATAAGTCCAGGCATACTCTCTCGTCTGTACCTTTTACAATGATGCAGCGCTTTTTTCGTCTCAGGATGGTTAACACAGACAACACGTTTCGTTGAGAAATCTGTGCCGCCTAAACGAAAATGTGTTTCTTTACTTTTTCTTTATTCAAAGTAAAGTGCAAAAATGATGCTTTCAGAGGATAATGGTACATACCATTTTCCTTCATTTATTGGTTTCGCAAGTAATACAGTTCCTAAGTTTTTGTAGAGCCATTTTTTTTTTTTTCTCTCTCTGTATTGTGATTTTAAAACCCGTAGAACAGGTAGGCTGGCAGCAGCAAAATACGCCGCTCTTCAGCCAAAGATAGTACAACGATAAAAACAGAGAAGACAAATGAGTTGGAACAAAACGGCGGGGAAAATACAGTAGACACATGAACATAAAAAAACATGAAGCCGTTCACACTCGATGACAATCCACACTACAAACTGTTGACACGAAGCACAAACACTGAAGATGTCGATGGCACTGGTGAACGATGAAGTGTGACGGTGAACACTGAACACTAAACACGATGGCACACACGAGAAACTGATGGCGATGATGATCTCCTTCGTGCGAATGTCTACTTAGCGTGTGCGAGTCTGGGGACCTGCCAAGAGGGGAATAAGGGTGAGGTGGGGGAGAGGGGAGAACAAGGATGCCAATGGCTGAGGAGATGGGGGAGGAGGAGAGGGACAGGGGAGGGGAAGCCCGGGGGAGGAGTGGGGAGAAATGGAGGAGGGGGGGAGGGTGCCCAAACGAGCAAACACAGGAAGAGGGTGAGAGGATCAAAGTTGGTAGGAGGGGTAGATGGAGGGGAGGAGGGCATCATCAGGGAGAGGGAGCTGGCGGAATCCACCTTGGGAGAGGGTAAGGAGGGTGGAGAGATGGAGACTGGGTGGGACATGGGAATACAGGTGGGGGGGGGGGGGGTCAGGGGGTGCGAGAGGATGGGCGAGACAAGCGGGTGAGGAGGATCGAGCTTGCGGGTGGTGTACAGAATCCGTATCCTTTCAAGGAAAAGGAGAAGGTGGGGGAACGGAATGAGATCGTACAGGATCCGCATGGGGGAGGGGAGACGGATGCGATAGGTGAGGCGGAGAGCATGGCGTTCAAGGATTCGAAGGGATTTATAAAAGGGAGGGGGGGGGGCGGGGCGGAGATCCAGGCCAGACAGGCGTAACAAAGGATAGGGCGGATGAGGGATTTATAGGTGTGGAGTATGGTGGAGGGGTCCAGATCCCATGTACGGCCGGAAAGGAGCTTGAGGAGACGGAGTCGGGAGCATGCCTTGGCTTGGATTGTCCAGAGGTGGGGGGTCCAGGAGAGTCGATGGTCGAGGGTGACGCCAAGGTACTTAAGGGTGGGGGTGAGGGTGATAGGACGGCCATAGATGGTGAGATAGAAATCAAGGAGGTGGAAGGAAGGGGTGGTTTTGCCTACAATGATCGCCTGGGTTTTGGAGGGATTGACCTTGAGCAACCACTGGTTGCACCAAGTGGTGAACCGGTCAAGATGGTATTGGAGAAGGTGTTGGGAGCGCTGCAGGGTGAGGTCAAGGGCAAGGAAGGCGGTGTCATTGGCAAACTGGAGAAGGTGGACTGGGGGTGACGGTGGCGGCATGTCCACCATATATAAAAGGTACAGAAAGGGGGAGAGGACGGAGCCTTGGGGCACACCAGCGGAGGGGAAATAGGTGTAGGAATCCGTGTTATGGATGGTGACGTAGGAAGGACGGTGGGAGAGAAAAGAGCCGATCAGACAGATGTAATTAATGGGAAGGGCGAAGGTATGGAGCTTGAAGAGGAGACCGGAATGCCATACGCGGTCATAAGCACGTTCAAGGTCCAGGGGGAGGAAGATTGCAGAGCGGCGGGAATTAAGTTGTTCGGAAAGGAGATGAGTGGGGTGAAGGAGAAGGTCGTCGGAAGAGAAGGGCGGCCAAAAGCCACACTGGGTAATGGGATGGAGGCGGTGCTGGCAGAGATGCTGGTGGATGCGTTGGGTGAGGATATATTCCAGGACCTTGCTGAAGACCGAGGTAAGGTTGATGGGACGGTAGGAGGAGACGGCGGACGGCAGTTTACCAAGTTTAAGGAACATCAGGATGTGTAGTGATAGGAGCATTTAGTTCTTTGTGTGCCATGTTGTCCAAGTACTGGAAACCAGGTGTGAGGGGAGGGACAGAGATGTCACTTCGATCACAGACATCCGGGAAGAGGGAGTAATCGAACTGGGGATCATCAGGGGAGGAAAAGACATCGGAGAGGTAAGAGGCAAAGTGATTGGCCTTACTAAGGGTGTCAGGGAAGGGATGATCATTATGGAGAAGAGGATAGTAGGGGGAGGGTTTAGTTCTGGTAAGGCAACGGAAGGCTGACCAGAACTTGGACGAGTTTATAGGTAGGGTAGCATTTAAACAGGTGCATGTCTGTTGCCAGTCCCGGCGTTCCTTAGCCGTGAGCAAATTACGAATGTGTCACTGGAGTTGCCGGTAGCGTCGGAGTGTGTCCGGGTCATGCGTGTGGAGAAAGGCACGGTAGAGACGACTGGATTCACGGAGGAGGAGGATGGCCTGTGGGGGTAGGGTAGGACGGTGGGGGTAGATGGCGACAGTAGGGACATGGGCCTCGACGGCCTCAGACAAGGTCTGCTGGAGAAAGGAGGCGGCATGGGTCACATCGTCAGGGTGGCGGTAGGTGAAGGGGTGGCCATCGACCTGGATGGAGAGGGTATCCCGGTAGGCATTCCAGTTGGCACGGGAATAGTCATGGACATACTTTGGGGGAGGGTCAGTACGAGGGTCGAGGCGGGGGCGACGACCGTCTGAAACGGTGAGGAGGACAGGGAGATGGTCGCTACCAATAGGCTCCAGGACATTCACCGTTATGCGGCCAAGGAGGTTAGGGGAGGAAAGGATAACATTGGGAGTGGAGTTGGATTTGGGATGGGTGTGCTGGGGGATGGGGATGAGGTCGCCTTGAAGGGAGGAGAGGAACCGATGCCACCACTGTAACTGGGTGGCGGAACGACTATGGATGTTGAGGTCGGCGGTGATCATGTAGGAGGAGAAGGTACGGTCAATGTGGGAGAGGAAGTCGAAGGGAATAGGGGCATTAAGGTGGACATAGTGGTGCAGGTGACAGTAAGACTGGGGGAGAAGAGACTGAGGATCAGGTGTTCGGTGGGGTCGGGTAGGAGAGGTTGGAGCCGAACTGGGATCTGGCGGTAGTGACCAATGGCAACTCCGAAATGCGGAATCGGGAGGGGATTATCGGAGCGGTGAAGGAGGTAGGGCGACGTGTGGACGGTGTGGTGGGGTTGGAGGAAGGTTTCATTGAGGAGGAAGGCATCCACGCGGTGGGTGGCAAGGCTGTGCAGGAAGAGGTTCTTGTTGGCGGGAAGGGAGCGGATGTTGTTGAAAAGGATACGGTGCTGTCGCACCATGAAAGGGATTTAGACAAGGGTGTCAAGACGGGAGAAGGTGAAATGGGCCTGGTTGCTGGAGTAGGTGGCATACATTTTTAAGTGGAAAATGGAACGGCCGGCGAGGGAGACCTGTTGGAGAGTGTGAGGGCGCTGGAAAGGGTGGACGTTTTGTGGGACAATGGTGAGGAACCTGATGATGTCCTCAGCGGTTGGGGGGTGGGACGAAGGGAATTGCCAGGAGGGGTGGGGGCATCCAAAGGATGGACAGGGACGGTGAGTTCAGGAGTGGTCAGAGGGGGTCGGGCTTTACACTTCTGGGAGTAGGTGGGATGGGGGAGATTGCAGGTATTACAGGAAGGAGGGAATTGAAGGTTTGGGCACTGCCAGAGGAAGTGCGCTTGCCTACAATGCGGGCAGGTGGGGGCCTCGCGGCACTCGGCTGTTGGGTGTGCGTTATAGTGCAGACACCTCTGACAGCACAGGGATTGAGGAGGGGAACGGGAGGGGTCGACCTTATAGCCCTGGTTGAAGAGGAGGGCACCCTCCTTCAGGAGACGGTCAATGGAGGGGGCGTCCTCGGAGAAAACCCACATAAGGCGGGTGGGGCCGGCCGAGTTGAAAATGCGGCGGACCGCCCGCACCTCCAGTGTGGGATGCGCCTTGAGCTCCGCCAACATCTCCTCCTCCATGATCGTTGGACTGAGCCGAGTGATCACGGCGGTGAGGGTAGGCGAGCTATGCAGGGGTTGGGGTTGGTGGGTAGGAGATGGAGAAGAAGCAGTGGTGAGGGAGGCGTTTGGGCCAAAACGGGTGATGGGGATGTGGGAGAGGATGTCAGTATGGAGGGTGGGGCTGGGGGAGGAGATGAGAACGGAATCCCATCTGGGCATGAGGAGGGAGATGGGGGCACCAGGGAAGTGTTGGCCGAGGAGGAGGGAGAGATTCCGGGCCTCGAGAAGGGAAGGATCAGGACGGGAGAGGAGGTATATGTATAAAGAGGTGGGGGAGGAGGAGGAGGAGGCGGAGGGAGTAGAGCCAGGTGGGGAGACATCCATGGCATCCTGGGGGGGGGGGGGAAGGAGGACGGGGCGGTGCCTTTTTGGGAGCGGAGGAGGTGGTGGTGCCACTAGGGCGTTTAATGGCGGCAGAAGGGTGAGTGGTGATATGAGGGACGGGAGCTATAGGGAGGTGGCGGGAAGGGGCAGGTCCCGGCGTGGACGCAGCAGTCAGCGCTGGAGATTGTGATGGTGAAGGCGACGGCGACGGTGGTGGCAGTGATGGCGAAGGCGATGGGGAGAGTTGGGCATGGGCAGTGGCCCAACGGGCCACCACCCTAGCTGGAGCTGCAGTGACAGGCTGGGGGAGTGGGGGGAAAGGATCAGAGGGAGAGGAGCGGGAGGAAGAAGCTGGAGAGGAGGCGACAAAGAGCGAGGGCGAAGGGAGAGTGAGAAGATGAGGGATGAAAAGAGGGGGGTGTGACTGTGCACATCATGTGATGGTGGTGGTGGCGGCGGAGGGGGAAGTATAAACTGGCTGTGGTGGTAGTTGTGGTGGGGGTGGGTGTGGGGGTGGGGGCTGACATGACGACAGGGATAAACAAAAATGCATAGGACGAAAAGGAAAGGAAAAAAACTGGGGACAGACGAAGACCAGAGTCCCACGCTGCTGGCGCTGGCGCTGACGGCTGCTGGCAGGAATGCCGCAGCTGCTGCTGCCGCGGATGGGGCTGCTGCTGCTGCTGCTGGAGGGCTGGCTGGCCTGCTGCTGCTGCTGCTGCTGCTGCTGCTAGCTGGCTGGCTGGCTGGACCACTGCTGCTGGAGGGCTGGAGGGCTGGCTGGCTGGCTGGCTGGCTGGCTGCTGCCGGCTGGACCACTGCTGCTGGCCGGGACCGCTGCTGCTGCTGCTGCTGCTGCCGCTGCAACTCGTCTGGACGGCACTTGAAAACCTAGCGCTTCGATTAGTGCTGGAATGGCACAATCGAAGGGCGGTATCCTTACGGAGTACCGCCAGAGCTGTGTAGAGCCAACCAAGTTCGAATTAATATTTGAAGTTAGTGCAGTGCACGTTCACAATGAGTTTTGTCACCGCTGGATTGCTTTTGCAGATTAATATTCGCATTCTATGACAGTCCACGATAACGTTTCTAACCATATAAATACAGGGTGTCCTTAAAAGTATAACCTGATTTTAACTTGTAATAATATTGTGGCAAATGCCACAAGTTAACTGAAATAGCACTAGGTGTAATCGGCATGCTCTATAGTTTAAGAAAAAATCCGGTGGATGTCGCTACGAGCACTGACCTAGAGCGTGCAGCCAGTATCGCGCAAAGTAAATGTTTTTTGCCCTGTTTCGCAAAGCAAGGTTTATGGACCCTACTTTTTTGAGGAAGAAATCGTAACAGGACTATCATATCTTGAAATGCTACGGAACTGGTTATTCCCACAACTTGACTCTGACAATTTCATCTATCAGCAAGATGGAGCACCACCGCAGTGGGACAATGACGTGCATAGTCTCCTCAATGTGCTTTTTTTTTTGTTTTTTTTGTAATGTGTGGTGGTGGTGCTGACGTCTGATCAACTTCGTTGATGTTTACTTCTGTAGGGAGTTGAAAGGGTAATAATTTTCTCTTTATTTATTTATTCTTCTTTCAACTTTAGTTTGCGCACACAGAAGAGTCCTTTAACTCACTGCTTTTGGTGTGTGTTTGAAAACATGTGTGTAGAAGTGCTAAAGGACTTTATGTCCTTAAATTATGGAGAATTACGTAGCGATATCATTTGCGGAGGCTCAAATACTATCGCCTTCGGTGCTTTATATTTGTGGTTGCGTAAGGGTTCTACCGCACCTACTGTGGTGAGTTGTCGTGTACTGTCACGTATCATGTCCAACTTCCGAAATAAGGTTCGTGCCTTCTCCTTGACCTTGTATGAGAGGTGAGATTCGCTTAAGGCTCGATGAATATCATGATTCCGGATCCACCATTGGGCTGCAGTGATCCATCGTAGGCATCTGCTTTGTACAACCTGTAACCTCTTGTAGTTAGTGGCACACGTAGTACCCCAAGAGGTCGATCCATACAAAATAGATGGTTCGACTGTGGCGTGGTACAACTGGAGTTTCGTGCGTTGGCTGAGGTACGAGCTCTTCAGAAATGGGAGGAGAGCTCCCAGCATTTTGAGGCCAGACGTCTTCTTCTCCATAATGTGATGACTATACAACAGTTTGGCGTCCAGATGCACTCCAAGGTATTTTACAGTTGTTGCCCAGGGGAGTGGCTGGTCTGATATCCGTAGGCGTTCATTGACGATGGGTCTCCGACGTGTGAAGACAATAACTTTGGTTTTCTCTGCATTGACCGTTATTTTGTTCCTGTGGGTCCAGTGGTGCACTAAATCTAGTTGGCGCTGCATCCGTGTGACGAGGTGGTCCATTCTGGTGCCTGCAGTCAGGAGCGCTGTGTCGTCGGCATAGAAACTGGTAGTAACATGTGGCGCCGTCGGGAGGTCGTTAAAGTGTAAATTAATGGAGATATGACCGATCCTTGTGGAAGTCCTTCAAGGACAGGCCGTGTTGTTGAATTCTTGTCATCAATGCGAACATATAATCCGCAATCCTGAAGAAAATTGTCGAGAAGTTTTAAAAAGCAGTCTGCTAGGGGAGTGGTACGTCGGAGCTTGACGATCAAGTTGCGTCGCCACACTTTATCGTAAGCCTTCTCTATATCGAGAAAGACTCCAATGGTATGTTATTTCTTGTTGAAATTGTCTTGGATAGATTCCGTGATGCGCAGTAGTTGTAACTCAGCCGATAGCTTCGCCTGGAAGCCAAACTGCTCCGGTCGGATGATGTTGTGTGCCACAAGGATGTCCAGCATGGGTTTCAGTAGGACACGTTCTAGTACCTTTCCCAGCGTCGGCAGTAAACTTACGGGTCTGTAGCTGTCAGGGTGTGAGAGATCCTTGCTCGGTTTTGGTATTGGCACTATTCTGGCAATCTTCCATGCCTCTGGGAAGTATCCAGTCCTGAGGCAGCTGTTCACTATCTGGGTGAGAAGCACGATAGGCTTTCCCGGTAGGTGTTTAAATTCCGTATTGCTGATTCTATCTGTTCCAGGTGAGGTGTGTTTGCTGTACATGATAATCCTCCGAATTTCCTCCAGCGTTGTCAGCCGGGGCATAATGTTAGTCGGGGCGTCCCGAATAGGTTCCCATTCCGCCGCTGTGTCCTCCTCTGCACGGTGGAATGCATCATCTCCATCCTCCGTGGGGGGCGCAGTCATCTGTTGTTGGTATGTATCCGCATACAGCTCCGCCTGCGCCAGTGAGACGTACAAGAGGCCATGGGGTCCTCGAATTGCCCTTTTGGGGGCTGTTGCTGTCTGAGACTTTTAACTATGCGCCATTCATCTTTGGTGCGTAATAGAAAGTTGTCCATTCGGAGTTCCCACGTGTGTTGCTTCCAGTCCTGAACATTCCGCCGGAGTTCTAGGGTAAGTCTGTGAGTCTCCCGTCTATCATCCGGATGGCGGTAACGGACCCATCGTTTCCGAAATACGATTGCGCCTTGTCTTAAGTTCCTGCAGTGGTGGTGGAAACTCGTCATAATTGACATCTGGTTGCAGGCGCTCCGTGAGTGCTCGTTGTTTCGCACTGTTAATCTTCTTCGTGAGTACTGCGACTGCCACTTCAATCGCTTCTCTGGTAGTAACAACCTGGGTTGGTCGCACATTGTTGTTGAGGTACGTTTGGAACTGCTGCCAGTCGTAAGTTCTTGTCGTCGGCAGTGGGAGTTGCAAAGTAGCCATCTCTATGAGTCCTAACACCGGTCTGTTTTCCGACGAAAGATCATCCAGCGTCTGCAGATGGAGATTCGGGTTGATGTTCTTGATTATGGCGATGTCTAGAACATCAGGATCTTGTGTCTGGACGTAAGGTATCCTCGTCAGTTCCCGTGGGCCATGGACGGAAACATGTAAATTCTCAGCCAGTGCAAACAACATATGTCCTTTTGGGTTAGTCTTACGGGAATTCCAGGCAACATGTTTACTATTAAGATCCCCTCCAAGGAGGATCTTGTCGTAACCCTCTGTAACGGCGTAAAGATCTTCTGCGTGGAGAGGCTTTTTTGGGCTAAGGTAAGCCGCAATACAGGTAATGTTTCCGAGCGTCGTGTGGATTGTTGCTGCCGTGGCCTCTAAAGTCTGGAGTTGGGGCAAACGTTCTTGGTGGTGACGAATGCATTTTTTGATCAGAACTGCGGTCCCTCCACCCCGTTGGTCCCGTCTGTCCGTCCGGGAGATGTGCATGTTCCTCAAGCGGAGGTTGGTTGACTCGTGGAGATGTGTTTCGGAGACAAATGCTATGTCTATCATGTGGCGATGTAAGAAGTCCGTGAATTCTATTTTCTTCAGTTTCAGGCCTTTGGCATTCCAAATGCAGAAGTTGAGATTCCTCGTGTGATGCCGTCTATCCATTTAGGGTGTTTGAAAAGCTGTCAGTACGCTTTCTACAAGCGAGACGATAGACGTCAGCTTCTGCTGGAGGGCGGTGAGTAGTTGAAGAATATCTGTTAACGCTGGTGTAAAGGTGGTCGACCAGGCAGATGATGTCTCCGCTGGTGTGGGCATGTATTGCTTCGGAGTAAGAGCGCTGTTGTCTTGTCTGTCGTAGAGTCACTCTGGGTGCCGGTTGTGGTCGAGAGGCGATTGTTTCCACAGGGAGAGGTGCCGCTTGTTGATGGGTGGCCGGAATCGCTGCCATGGCCGAGTTCTTCACAATTATAGGCCGTTGTGGGGTCGACTTCTTTGGTGTCCTTCTAGTATATTTCCATAGGAGTTCTTGAAATTTGGGGCAGCCACAGAAGGTCGCTGGATGTTCTTGTTCAAAATTGGCGCACTTTGGGGGCAACGTCCTAGGATGGGTACAATTCGATGATTTATGGGAGCCACCGCAGCGGACGCAGCGGGCTGGCATGCTGCAGTAGTTCGCTGTATGCTCGAAACGTTGGCAATGTCGGCACTGGACTGGTCCTTCTTTACTATTGTAGGTTTCTATTATCACTCGTGTGTAGAGCAGGTATTTGACATCATGTATCTTGTCGCTGTCTTTTCCTGATGGGAGGGTGACTCGGTACACAGGTTGCGGTATCAGTTGTTTCGTCTTCTCGTCGCGTTCCTTAATTTAGTAGACTTGTAGCGCTTTGAAGCCTTTTTCCTTGAGGGCATAGTAAAGTTGTTCTTCGGTAACTTCCGCCGGAAGGCGTTTGACAACTACTTTCAGTTCCCTGTCGTCTGGTGCTTGATGCGTAAAATAGGAGAAGCTGTGGTTCGTGAAGAATTTTATTGCACGTCTTTGGTCTTCGAAGGACTCAAAGTGGTATTTGATGCGGTCCTTTTGGTATACGGCTTTACGGTTGCCCTCTAGAAGTCCGTTGAGCGTTTCATTGAGGTGAACGTAATCCTTGGTGTAGTAAATAGTGACTGGGGGCACTTTGCGAAGCACATTCTTGTCTCTGACCACGGCTTCTGCGGCATTAGAAGTTTGTGCCTGTGACTTGTTGGTGGGTGATGGAGGCGCAGCGTGAGGCGTCAGTGGGGCGAATCGGTTCGCCGTGGGGATGGTCTCTGTTCGTCTTTTAGCCGGGTTGGCTAGGTACTTGGCTAATGCGTTGTTTCTGCGCCGTTTGTTGTGTACGAGCGTAAAGTCCCCCTCTGCGTGTGGGGAGTCGTTGTCGTTGTCTGCTGGAAAGGCTGCTGCCATCTCCGCGTCGTCGACCGTTTGGTGGGAGTGCTGTGATTCGATATCTGAGTCCATAGATGGAGATGCCAGACAGGTGTCGTTATCCTGCTCTTGCGTTTCCCGTGAATAGCGGATAAGGCGTTGTATGTCCTTCAGCGTTTCTTTGTCCTCCTCCCGACATGTATCGAGTCTTCTGGCGTAGTCCTGTCGGTCGTCTTCATTGCTGCATCCGTCGTGACGTGACGTATGGCCGACGTCCGAATACTGTTTCGTCGTGTGGTGTGTAGTCTTCTGCGGTCCAATAGCGCCTGTCGATCGTCGTCGTTCTTGACATTGTATCCTGTCATGAACCGGTGCCGTAGCCTGGGTCGTCAACCTGGGATCCGTCCTGTGTGGAGCGGCCGCTGGGGCGTCCGGCGGGCCAGGCCCAACCGACCGACCAGCGGCCGACTCCGGCTGCCCCGGACGCGCGCGCATCGTCCTCGCTAGTCGGCATCGCGAACTCCCGTCTCCTCAATGCCAACGTGCCTCAACATTGGATAGGGCCTACAGGACCGCGTGGCCAGGCTTTACACTCTTCGCCTCCTAGGTCCCCTGGCTCAACACCATGTGATTTCTTCTTGTGGGGTACGTGAAGCAATGTGTTTACGTTCCTCCCCTACCTCGTGCCATTGATGAACTAAAAACCAGAATATCAGCTGCTGTAGCTTCAGTGAGAGAAGACACCTTACCCTCAGTTTGGAATGAATTCGGCTATCGAATAAATGTCGTCCGTGCTGCCAATGTAGGACATATTGAACATTTATGATGGATTTTTATAAACTTCTGTCTTTTATGAGCATTTTAGTACGCAATTTGTTGGTGTTATGCCCATCTTCCCAATAAATAATTCTGTTTAAAATTGAGTCATTCTTTTTGGGACCCCCTGTAGTAATGTTTCTCACGAACGGATACTTCTTGTAGAATGACGAGCCTGATTTGTCCGCTGATTTTATTTGTAATTAATTACACGCATGAATAAACGGAATAATTACTCACTACTGATCTATTAATCAACGAAAACACTTGCAAACTCATATATCATAACAACTGCAAACCAGTTCTCGTGCCACTCAGCTGCACACCACCTTTCCTACCGAAACCCGAATAGCGAAACCTAGTTTGTTTCCTGGCGCTTGATCGGTAGCGCTTAGGCTTTGTTGAACGAAGACAGCAAGACAGTATGCTAAATCTCCATCTACATATATATCAATACTCTGCAAACCAATGTGAAGTTCATGGGAGAGGGCAAGTTTCATTGTAACTTTTGTTAGGGTTCTTTCCATTCCGTTTAAGTATGGAGTGCGGGAAGAATGATTATTTAAATGCCTCCTTGCGTACTGTAGTAATCTAATCTTGTCCTCATGATCCCTATGTGAGTGATACAAAGGGGTTTGTAATATATTCTTAGACTCATCATTCAAAAATGGTCCCTGAAAATTTGTAAGCAGGCATTCTAGGAAAAGTTTATGTTTGTCTTGTTTGTCTTAAAGATTCTCTTTGTCCATTTTCTTCAACATTTCTGTGACACTCTCCCACGCGCCAAACAAACCTGTAACCATTTGTGCTGCCCTCCTCTGTACACGTTCGACATCCCCTGTTAGTCCTATTTGGTATGGGTGTGACTCACCTGTGCAGTATACTAGAATGGGTCGGACGAGTGATCTTTAAGCAATTATGTTTGTAGACTGATTGCTTTTCCTGAGTATTCTATCATTAAAACGAAGTCTACCACCTACTTTATCCACGACTGAGCCTATGTCATCGCTCCATTTCGCATCCCTGCAAAGTGTTACAACCAGGTATTTGTATGAGTTGACTGAATCCAACAGTGACTCCTTGAAGTTTACCTCGTTTTTTGAAGTCTGCAGCTACTCATTTCAGAACGTTAGAGCAAGTTGCCAATCTTTGCACAACTTTTAAATCTTATGAATATGCGATTGAATATCTATGCAGACTCTGTGGTATAGTACTTCATTAAAGATAGCTGCATCATCTGCAAAAATTCTGACGTTACCATTAATATTGTGCGCACGGTCATTATTATATAACATGAACATCAAGGAACCAAACACACTTCACTGGGCCACACATGAAGTTACTTCTGCATCTCACGATGACTCGCCACTGAAGGTAATCTCCTGCGTCATCCCTACCAAGAAATCCTCAAGTCAGCCACAAATTTCGCTTGATTCACCGTATGATCGTACTTTTGAGAATAAACATAAATGTGCTACTGAGTCAACTTGTTTTCGGAAATCAAGAAATACTGCATTTACCGGACTACCTGATCCAAAGCTTTCATTGTTTGAAGTGAGAAGAGGTTTGGATTTCACATGATAGATGTTTTCGGAATCCACGCTACCCGTTGGCATGGAGGAGGTTATTCTGTTCAAGATACCTCATTATGTTTGAGCTCAGAACATATTCTAAGATTCTACAACATACGGATATGAAGGACAATGGGTGATAATTTAGTGGTTCAGTTCTACTACCCTTCTTGTAAACGGGAATCATGTGTGCATTATTCGTACTACTGGGCGCGCTTTTTTGTTTGAGAGATCTGCGATAGATTATAGTGAGAAGAGGAGCTAACTCAGCGTCAGTGTAGAATCTACTAGGGATTTTGAAACCATTCCTGCAACCACATTTATAGTATTACATAATGCTAGAACAAGTTTAACCTTTAAGCCCAAACAATGACCCCTCAGACCCATAATTCATTTGAACATTGAGTGTGGCAGCACTGCAAAAAACCACCCTCTCTTTTTCAGTGTCATCGCTTAAATGCTTGCTGCGTCTAAGGCAAAATTCAGCAATCAGATTAAGTTTGTCAGTGTAACGATAAAGTATATTGCTTAGAACTGAGTGCGGAAAAGGTTGCTTGTCTGACCGCACGTTTCGCATCACTTGTAATAATTAGATAAGTCTAATAGTCTGCATGTTTCTAATTAATGCTTATTTTCATTTCAATTGATTTTTCAGAATTTTTGTTTCACAGCTTCTTATTTTATGTGTGAATTAATTATTTTTTAGCTATAGCATGGAGCGATTTTCGAAGAGCTGATGCTGATATCTTTTTGTGGTAGCTGGTGGTCACCATGAAACAGTGTGTGATACTAGTGAAGAAAATGCTTCACTGGAAGCGGAGCCAGTTGTGCCCTGTACCACAGAAATTATTCACAGCAAACACAGTCTTTTCATCACAAAGACAAACTCAAGTGGGTACGTTAAAAGTCCATTAGAGCAACAACAACGCCTCAAGACAACATTTTTAAAGGAGGAATGCTTGGACTAAAAGCAAAAATCGAATTTTGGTGCAAGCGCCTACCAAATTTCGAATACAGGAGAATTATTTGATGACGACATGTTAGAGGTACACCAACTGACAGAATGGAAAAGAGCAAGACGTGTATGAAGTGTCCTGCGTCAGAAAGAAGGAAAAGGGCGTATAAGCAGTGGCATATGTTCACCAAATGTGGTCAGCCAATTTGCCTGAAACGTGGTAGGAAGATGTGCGTCGAGCGTGCAAACATTCTGCGAACTAATATTCTCAGTTCATTTTATTACTGCGTTTGTTTACTTTTCTGCAACCTTTTTAATTTATACTCAAACACTCATAAGCATCGTGACTGGTGTTCATTTTAAATATCGTAATCAATGAAGTCTGCAGAAGCGCTGAATAGTATTTCATATGCTAATAGTATGAAATAGTTCACTATTCACTTCACTTTAATAGCTGATGTCGAGTCATGTGATAAAAAATATTAAGATGTTTACAAGACCGCACGTTTCTAGTTACACATACACTATGTGCTCAAAAGTATCCAGACACTCTCCAAAACATACGTTTTTCGTATTAGGTGCATTGTGCTGCCACCTACTGCCAGGTAATCCATATCAGCGACTTCAGTAGTCATTAGACATCGTGAGAGAGAGCAGAGTGGGGCGCTCCGCGGAACTCAGGAACTTCGAACGTGGTCAGGTGACTGGGTGTCACTTGTGTCATAGGGCTGTACGTGAGATTTCCACACTCCTAAACATCCATAAGGCCACTGTTTCCGACTGTTTATTTAACCAATATGCTTACGTAAAAACACAGGGTATTTTAATAAAAGCATTTTGGATATTTATGCTTTCAAATTTTGATTTTTAATTTTACATAGAATATTTATTCTGTTTGTTTCTTGTGTTGACTGTAAGACAAGCACTGTGACGTCAGACACTGAAGCACTCTACACTGCACTGTATGGAACTTCATAGGATAGCTTTTTTAGCACACAGTCTTAAGTTTTCTAATCAATTTTGGTAAAAGTTATTTGCAATACAGTTATACAGTTTCAGACGGATTTGACGACTCTTTTTATCAAAAAGCGTTTACATAAACATTGTTCAGGTTTACCTTAAAACAAAGACACACACGCAAGTTAAGGAACAGGGAAACAGTTTACATATACGGCAGCAACAAACAAAACAATTACACAGTACGTACGTCATTTACGAAACTAGCAGGAAAGTATTACAATCGAGTTGCTCCTGCCTGCTTCCAACATCAGCTGTGTGTGATTGGTAATGACGAATAGCGTAAGGACTTTTTTTGGCGTAATTTGCGGCTTCAAAACAACATGGCTGCCTTCTTAAGTGCCGTTGTCTATATGTTTCGTACATGGAACTGAAATTATGGAACTCATAAAGAAGTTTACAGATGAACTGTGTATGTAATTGACGCATTCATACTCTGGCTAATTAACGAGCAATAAATTAATAAATAAGACACTTCATATACTGAATTATTTATTTGGGGCTCTATATTGTTCACAGTTTCTTCTCTCGAGGAATTTGGAAATATCTGGTGATGAATGTGCTGCCTTTACGGAATGGTGATGCCGGCGGTACTTGAGATCCAGTCGAGGAGGTAGGTGACCCTGATGAAGCCGGCCGGGTCTCCGCTCGCACAGCCCTTGCCCGAACTCCAGCTGACGATCCCGATCTGCGTGTAGCTTCCCTGTGAGCCGACCACCAGCGCGCCGCCGCTGTCGCCCTGAAACGTGACCACAGTATAATATCTGGCTGGTGGGAGCCCCAATCAGGTATTCCCCAACACAGTAAAGTGTCACTCACTCAAGATGTAGTGCTGAGGGTAAACACATACATTCTAAAGTAATCCATAAGTACTTGAAGCCGTTTCCCTGGAATGCAACTTCCATTGTGGCGGATATTCGCTATCTGTTCGAAAGTACCCGTGCGTGTCCGCCACGCGCCTTTACGTCGGCTTGAAACTGTGCTGGGACACTTTCAGTCAGGTGTCTGAACGTATGTGGAGGAAAGCTAGCCCAAAACTAGAGGAGGTTGTGCTGTAGGACGCTGCAGTTTGAAGTAAAGGAAGTCGACCAAAAAGTGTTCCATTGTGTTCAGGACGGGACTCTGTGCAGGCTAATCCATTTCAGGAATGTTATTGTCCACAATCTATTGCCTCACTGCAGCACCTTTATTATAAGGTGCATTGTCATGCTGAGACATTCATCGTCTGCTAACTGTTCTTCTACTCTGTGAAGTACACGATGCTATAAAATACACTGACGAAAAAATACTGCAACACCAAGGTGTCCTGCGACATGCACGAAAACTGGTAGTCGTGTTTCTACATCTGAAAAACGATGTCTACTCAAATTTCGAGCTATTCGTATAAGAGTGCCGCTAGTAGCGTCACTGTGAGCATGCAATTCAGTTTTGCTTTAATTACACGCTGTAAAGGTCGTGAGACTTAGTTACCTTTGAGATTGAATGTGAGTTGATTGCAGTCAGGGATGCCTTTAAGGCGATAAAGACGCCAATATCATCACCTCAGTGAAATTGAACGGGGTCGTGTAATAGGGCTGTGATAAGCTGAATGTTGCTTCTGCGATACTGTAGAAGAACTTGGTAAGAGTGTAGCCACTGTGCATGATTATTGCCAGCGGTGATCACGAGAATGTACAGTCGCGAGAAGAGCGGACTTCGGACGGCCACGTGGCACTACCAGGAGGGAAGACCATCGTCCTCGGCGTATGGCTCTGGCCCATAGTACTGCACCTACTGCAGCAAACTCAGCAGCAGTTGGCACCACAGTGACACATTAAAGAACATTCGTCTGTCATTGCTTCTCTACTGACAAAACACAGAAGAGGATATTTAAAAATATTCTCTTCTTTGTGAAACAAAATGACGTGAGCACAGAATCTGGGAGAGCCCAAATTTTTATTATCGTCAGCAGACCATGATTGGTAAAATGAAATTTGGCATCTACATTTACGCCTTTTTCGTTACTTGTTTCCGTACCAAAGTCCAATACCTGAAATTGATACATTTCTCTTTCTGTACCACAGCTAACAGTATGCATCCTCATCACAGAAATACCCTGTAGAGAACCTTCCCTATCGTTAACCCTAGATGAACTTATTTTCGCGGTTCGTTCACATTATGGAAGATGTGCAGTACGTTTAGCTTCACACACAGTGTTGCCCATAACGCAGGGTAAACTCCTACCGGGAGTAACATCAGCTCGGCATCGTGCGAACAAAAGTATATCAGATTCGGAAATATTTTTCATATCTTTGGACACCGAGATTGCAGCATCAGCTTTTCATGAACGATGAATGTTGTGAAGTATTTCAAGGATCTTTAGTAATTCGGTATTGTGAATCATTCGGTGGAGAGGAACGATCTTCATGATTTCAGACCATGAGTATAGTACAGATACGCAGTGCACTACCTCCATTACTGTTCATCACTTTTATGGGCGATGGAATAAAGAACAACTAGAAAAGTTTTATTGAAATTAATGCAATTGGATTTGCAGATGATATCATGATCTGAGGCAAATCAGAGGAAGGAGTTCAGAACAGATTCAACGTGTGTGGAAATCAGCTCCTAGAATACCTTCATATCAGCGAGACCAAGGCAGAGGCGACGGCATTCAATATAGACGAGCATCACGCAATTGTGAGACAAGGACATCCTCAGCTACAGTTCTACAGTTTGTGGACTGTTTTTCGCACCTCTATAGCATAATCTCCATGGATAATTCGATGGATGGAAGACTACGAACAAAGTTCAAAACGGTGCTGAGTTTTACCAACAATAAAAATTTTGACATTCAGGCATGCGATCTCACAAAGAGAGGCATCGAGGTTCCTGGCATCACAAATGAAACTCCTGAAATCTACCAACCTGAAGACCAAGATGGACAAGAAATGAGAAGAAGAAAGCCAAGGTCAAGATATCCCTTTTAGACCGTATCAGCACATCCAGACTACGGTTGTACAGGATGTAATGAGAGTGGAGCCTGCACGAACAGCTGGAATAAATTCGGGCAGACAAGTGGAAGGGGAACATCCTGTAGGAAGAAGCAGAACTCATTGGTTGACCATGATCAAGCATGGCAGGTGTCAGAGGAAGGGCAGAGGATGATGTTCTCCGCTACAGGTCTTATAGGGACCGAAGGAAGCAGAAGTGGCTCATTAACAGCACTCGATAAACTGGTATTGAGCTTTGATGATGACGATGACGATGTAGGAGAACAAACTGAGAAGTACTGAGAGTCCACGATGATGGATAAGTGTCAACTGGTGAGACGCAGTTGAGCTTTTCCTAATGCGGCTGTCTCGTGTGTTTCCAAATCGACAATTAAAACCAGTGACCTCAAAGGTTCATCGAGAAAAGGGACAGCAGTGTGGGCATGCGAGACACCTCAGCGTCACTGAATAATGACAGGGTATCTTACCAGACTAATATCGAGCTGTGCTGCAACGAACCGACAGGTGATATCTAATGAGCTGCACAGCTTGCAACTTCACCAGACTTAAACAAGGTTTAAAGGAACACAGGCACTATTACAGTATGGCGGCGACTGATGCCAATAGAAACGCATCAGCCTTCATTTTGGATACTCTGCGATCCCGACATCTAACAATTTTCTCAAATTTTTTCTAACTATAGTGGCGTACTATGGAAATTAAAATTACTACAGGGCACCCGTAAAAATAAATGGAAGACAGCAAGAATGTTATGGAAAGGCTGAAGATCAGCAAATGATAGGTTTGTACAAGAAGTGGCAACCGTCAATGAGCCTTGTTACTATGGTATCACAGCCAGCAAACACTACACAAGGGGCAATCACGCTGTGTTCAAGGACTGGCACCAGAGATCGCGCTGTTGCCCGACTGCGACAGCGACGCAACCTTCGCCGCCCAGTCACCGGACGCACGAGTGCCACGCACCCTGAGCTTAGGCGCCACCGGTGCCAAGCATCACCTTGGTAAGAGGCTGCCCGACCGTAGCTCTAGCCAGTTCCTGCTGAGTTGTAGTCCAGTTCTGGCATAGTTGTTACCCAGTTGTCGAATAGCTCGGGTTAGCAGCAGTCGAGGATAGTTACAGTGCAGTCGTAACTTGCTCTACGAAAGTAGTGCATCAAACTGTCATCAAGACTTTCAGTACGTATATTTCTATGTAGTCAACTATTAACGTGATAACTTATCCCTGCTTTGCTAAAGACTTTTATACGGATTTCAACAAGGACACTTTGTACTAAAGTTAAGTGTAATACGATATTACGCTGAGTGATGGTGTTCACTAGTTCTTTTGACTTCTATCCCAGAATCCACGTACCGTCCCGACTGGACATGGTACTCTTGGTGGTCAGACTACTCCGTCACTTCAGTTACCGTGTGGAATCAAAATCTGTAGCAGTGAAAATGACGGTAGGTACTTACGCCGCAGACATTCTGTCCGCTGGAACCGACGGCGCAGAGTGTGAAGTCGTAGATGGGACCGCCGTAGTATTGGCTGCACTGCGTGTTGGACATGACGTTCAGTGTCGTGTACTGCAGCGTGTCTGGGATGACACCGTCTGGAAACAAACAACACGGCCTCGTGTACCCCTAAATGCTTCCATGAGTGACAGCTTCACTAGATGTGCTGATGTTCAGTTTCCAAGAATGTTCTTTATCATGTTACGTTACGGAATTACACAGATAATGTGTAATGGAACTAGTAGGCCGAACATTAAACATATTCTATGTATTTTGTATTACATGTTTCTCTTCACATACATAACTTCATTGTAAACTTTTATTAGGGTAACAAGTGCCACATTATATGTGCTTTTATTGAGGCATGTACAGGGTGACAATTATTGAACTATGTGAGAAAAAACCATGAAACATTGACCTTCCCATAGGTAGGGTGGCTTGCGTGCCTCAGTGATACAGATAGCTGTACAGTAGGTGCAACCACAACGGAGAGTTATTCGTTGAGAGTCCATACAAACGTGTGGTTCCTGAAGAGGGGCAGCAACTTTTTCAGTAGTTGCACGGGCAACAGTCTGGAAGATTGACTGATCTGGCCTTGTAACACTAACCAAAACGGCCTTCCTGTACTGGTACTGCGAACGGCTGAAAGCAAGGAGAAAGTACAGCCGTAATTTTTCCCGAGGGCATGCAGCTTTATTGTGTGGTTAAATGATGATGGCGTCCTCTTAGGTAAAATATTCCGGAGTTAAAATAGTCCCCTATACGTATCTCCGGGCGGGGACTACTCGGTAGGACGTTGTTATCAGGAAAAGGAAAGTGACGTTCTACGGATCGGAGTGTGGAATGTCAGACCCCTTAATCGGGCAGGTAGGTTAGAAAATTAAAAAAGGGAAATGGATAGGTTAAAGTTAGATATAGTGGGAATTAGTGAAGATCGGTGGCAGGAGGAACAGGACGTCTGGTCAGGTGAATACAGGGTTATAAACAGAAAATGAAATAGGGGAAATGCAGGAGTATGTTTAATAATGAATAGGAATGCGGGTTAGCTACTACTGACAGCACAGTGAACGCACTATTGTGGCCAAGATAGATACGAAGCCCACGCCTACCACAGTAGTACAAGTTTATACGGCAACCTAGTTCCGCAAATGACGAAGAGATTGATGAAATGTATGATGAAATAAAGGAACTTATTCAGATAGTGAAGGAAGACGAAAATTTAATAGTCATGGGTGACTGGAACTAGATAGTAGGAAAAGGAAGAGAAGGAAACGTAGTAGGTAAATATGGAATGGGATTAAGGAATGAAAAAGAAAGCCGCCTGGTAGAATTTAGCACAGAGCGTAACTTAATCATAGCTAACACTTGGATCAAGAATCATAAAGAAGGTTGTATACATGGAAGAAGCCTGCATATACTGGAAGGTCTCAGATAGATTATACAGGGTGAGTCACTTAACATTACAGCTGGATATATTTCGTAAACCACATCAAATACTGACGAATCGATTCCACAGACCGAACGTGAGGAGAGGGGCTAGTGTAATTGGTTAATACAAACCATACAAAAATGCACGGAAGTATGTTTTTTAACACAAACCTACGTTTTTTTAAATGAAACCGCGTTAGTTTTGTTAGCACATCTGAACATATAAACAAATACGTAATCAGTGCGGTTGTTGCATTGTAAAATGTTAATTACATCCGGAGATATTGTCACCTGAATATGACGCTTGAGTACCACTCCTCCGCTGTTCGATCGTGTGTATCGGAGAGCACCGAATTACGTAGGGATCCAAAGGGAACGGTGATGGACCTTAGGTACAGAAGAGACTGGAACAGCACATTACGTCCACATGCTAACATCTTTTTACTGGACTTTTTCACTGACGCACATGTACATTACCATGAGGGCTGAGGTACACGTACACACCTGGTTTCCGTTTTCAATTACGGAGTGGAATAGAGTGTGTCCCGACATGTCAGGCCAATAGATGTTCAATGTGGTGGCCATCATTTGCTGCACACAACTGAAATCTCTGGCGTAATGAATGTCGCAGTAAATCTGGTGTAATGTCGCCGCAGGCTGCCACAATACGTTGTTTCATATCCTCTGGGGTTGTAGGCACATCACGGTACACATTCTCCTTTAACGTACCCCACAGAAAGAAGTCCAGAGGTGTAAGATCAGGAGAACGGGCTGGCCAATTTATGCGTCCTCCATGTCCTGTGAAACGCCCGTCGAACATCCTGTCAAGGGTCAGCCTAGTGTTAATTGCGGAACGTGCAGATGCACCATCATGCTGATACCACATACGTCGACGCGTTTCCAGTAGGACATTTTCGAGCAACGTTGGCGGATCATTCTGTAGAAACGCGATGTATGTCGCAGCTGTTTGGACCCCTGCAATGAAGTGAGGACCAATGAGGTGGTCGCCAATGATTCCGCACCATACATTTACAGTCCACGGTCGCTGTTGCTCTACCTGTCTGAGCCAGCGAGGATTGTCCACGGACCAGTAATGCATGTTCCGTAGATTCACTGCCCCGTGGTTTGTGAAACCCGCTTCATCGGTAAACAGGTAGAACTGCAACGTATTCTCTGTTAATGCCCATTGACAGAATTGCACTCGATGATTAAAGTCATCACCATGTAATTGCTGATGTAGCGACACATGAAACGGGTGAAAGCGGTGACGATGCAGTATGCGCATGACACTACTTTGTCTCAGTCCACCGGCTCTCGCAATGTCCCGTGTACTCATGTGTGGGTTCATGGCAACAGCAGCTAACACACCAACTGCACCCGCTTCTCCTGTGACGGGCCTGGTTTTACAACGTGAGGCACGTTAGATGCTCTCTGTCCGGATACCGTTCTGCATACACCCCGCAGGCTTCAGCTGCATTTCGTCGACACTCGCTTTAGATGAGTATCATCTCCGCCTTTTCAGAGTTCGAATACACCATGGTCACAGTTCCCACACCACTACACTATCCGTGATTTCCCCTAAATCGCTTCAGGCAAATGCCGGGATGGTTCCTTTGAAAGGGCACGGCCGATTTCCTTCACCATCCTTCCCTCATGCGAGCTTGCGCTCCGTCTCTAATGACCTCGTTGTCGACGGGACGTTAAACACTAATATCCTCCTCCTCCTCCTCCTCTACACTATCACAGACGTCTGGTAACACGGTGTACTGCAGTTGGTCTGCGTGCGAAGACGAATGCAGAATAACAACAGCAGTAACCGCTACATGCGGACACTGCGACAGCTAGACCAAACCACAACATTGCACTACAGCCACACTCGTAAACACGGTCGTCATCGTAAACATGTCCCTGCAGATGCTGCTCGCCGACCGTGGCCCGTGTTTATTACAACACGCAACTGAACGTCGGAGGTTTCAAGCGTCAACTTTAGGTTACAATATCTCCGGATGTAATTAACATTTTACAATGCACAAACGGCACTGATTACGTATTTGTTTATATGTTCAGATGTGCTAAAAAAACTAACGGGGTTCAATTTAAAAAAACGTGCCTTTTTGTATGTTTTGTATTAAACAATTACACTAGCCCCTCTCCTCACGTTCGGTCTGTGGAATCGGTTCGTCAGTATTTGATGTGGTTTACGAAATATATCCAGCGGTAACGTTAGGTGAGTCACCCTGTATAGTGGTAAGACAGACATTCAGGAACCAGATTAAAATTGTAAGACATTTCCAGGGGCAGATGTGGACTCTGATCACAATATACTGGTTATGAACTGTAGATTAAAACTGGAGAAACTGCAAAACGGTGGTAATTTAAGGTTATGGGACCGGGATAAACTGAAAGAACCAGAGGTTGCAGAGAGCTTCAGGGAGAGCATAAGAGAACGATTGACAGGAATGGGGCAAGAAATACAGCAGAAGAAGAATGGGTAGCTTTGAGACATGAAATAGTGAAGGTAGCAGAGGATCAAGTTGGTAAAAAGACGAGGAATGATAGAAATCCTTGGGTAACAGATAAGATAATGAATTTAATTGATGAAAGGAAAAAATATAAAAATGCAGTAAATGGAGCAGGCAAAAAGGAATACAGACTTCTAACAAATGAGATCGACAGGAAGTGCAAAATGGCTAAGCTGGGATGGCTAGATGACAAATGTAAGGATGTAGAGGCGCATATCACTAGGGTAAGATAGATACTGCCTACAGGAAAATTAAAGAGACATTTGGAGAAAACCACTTGCACGAATATCAGGAGCTCAGGTGGAAGACCAGTTGTAAGCAAACAAGGGAAAGCAGAGAGGTGGAAGGAATATGTAGAGGGTCTATACAACGGCGATGTGCTTGAGGATGATGATATAGAAATGGAAGAGAATGTGGATGAAGATGAAATAGGAGATATGATACTGCGTGAAGAGTTTGACAGAACACTGAAAGACCTAAATCGAAACAAGGCCCCGGGAGTAGACAACATTCCATGAGAACTAATGACAGCCTTGGGAGAGCCAGCCCTAACAAAACTCTACCATCTAATGAACAAAATGTATGAGACATGCGAAATACCCTCAGATTTCAAGAAGAATATAATAATTCCAATACCAAAGAAAGCAGGTGTTGACAGATGTGAAAATTACCGAACTATCAGTTTAGTAAGCCACAACTGCAAAATACTAGCAGGAATTCTTTACAGACGAATGTAAAACTGGTAGAAGCCGACCTCGGGGTAGATCAGTTTGGATTCCGTAGAAATGTTGGAACACGTGAGGCAATACTGACCCTACGACTTATCTTAGAAAACAGATTAAGGAAAGCTAAACCTACGTTTTTAGCATTTGCAGACTTAGAGAAAGCTTTTGACAATGTTGACTAGAGTACTCTCTTTCAAATTCAGAAGGTGTCAGGGGTAAAATTCATGGAGCGAAAGGCTATTTACAATTTGTACAGAAACCAGTTGGCAGTTATAAAAATCGAGGGGCATGAAACGGAAGCGATGATTGGGATGGGAGTTAGACAGGTTTGTAGTCTATCCCCTATGTTATTCAATCTGTGTATTGAGGAAGCGGCAAAGGAAACAAGAGAAAAATTCGGACTAGGGATTAAAATCCAGGGTAAGAAATAAAAACTTTGAGGTTCACCGATAGCATTGTAATTCTGTCAGACAGCAAGGGACTTAGAAGAGCAGTTGAACGGAATGGACAGTGTCTTGAAAGGAGGATATAAAATGAACATCAACAGAAACAAAACGCGGATAATGGAATGTAGTCGAATTAAATCTGGTGATGCTGCGGGAATTAGATTAGGAAATGAGGCTTAAAGTAGTAAATGAGTTTTTCAATTTGGTTAGCAAAATAACTGATGATGGTCGAAGTAGAGAGGATATAAAATGTAGACTGGCAATGGCAAGGAATGCGTTTCTGAAGAAGAGCAAGTTGTTAACATCGAGTATAGATTTGAGAGTCAGGAAGTCGTTTCTGGAAGTATTTGTGTGGAGTGTAGCCATGTATGGCAGTGAAACATAGACAATAAATAGTTTAGACAAGAAGAGAATAGATGCTTTCGAAATGTGGTCCTACAGAAGAATGTTTGAGATTGGATGGGTAGAGGAGCTAACGAGCAGGATAGGGAAGAAGAGGAATTTGTGGCAAACGTGACTAGAAAAAGGAATCGGTTGATAGCACATGTTGTGAGGCATCAAGGGATCACCAATTTAGACCTGGAAGGAAATGTGGAGGATAAGAATTGTAGAAGGTGGTCAAGAGATGAATACAGTAACAAGATGCAGAAAGATGTAGCTTGCAAACAATAGAGTAGCATGGAGAGTTGCATCAAACCAGTCTCTGGATGGAAGACCACAATAACAACAACAGACTGCAGCTCCGCTTCTGACAGACACTCAACTCTACATCCAAACGTGCGAATAGAAGGTACAGATTGCTCAGTGATCACGCACTGGTAAACGAAGAGAACCAGAGAAACTCTTAAAGCGTGGATTTGCTTTGGAACCAGCTAGAGGGTGAAATACAAGGGACCTCAACTCGCAGTTTTAGTTTCAACACGCAAACTGGGAAGGAACGACAGTTTCGGAATATGACTGGCTACTATCCTGTTCACAATAGAACAAATTTAAATGTCAGAAAACTTACTGACGGTTGTGATGCGTTTGGCCTTATACTTGTGTCTACTGTTTTCAAAAGACATTCCCAAAAAAAAGAAAATTTGGCGCTCTCCACAAAAATATTTAAGTGAATTTCAACTGGACTACGTCGCAATATCTAAATGCGATGTTAAGGAAATAGAGAATGTAGAAGTGAGGAAATGTGGCATTTTTAACCTATCACTTTCTGCCGCGCGGTGTAGCCGGGTGGTCTAAAGCACCTTGCCAGTGTTTGCGCGCCTCCCCCCATTGGAGGTTCGAGTTCTCCCTCGGGCATGAGTGTGTGTGTTGTCCTTAGCGTAAGTTACTCGAAGTTAGATTAAGTAGTGTGTATGCCTAGGGACCGATGAGCTTAGTTTGGTCCCAAAGGAAATTTCCACTTCCTGACCCATGTAAGGTTAGACTTCTATCATTAAATAAGAAAACACTGCTTGAGAATTAAGTTATAAGAAACGACGCTGAAAAGCTCAGGCATAGCTAATTTTGAAAAGCTGCTACAGCAAAGGAAAACAGGGATCTAGCATAATACCTGAAAAAATACGTACCTACAGAAAAGTAAATAACAGCGTTACAAAGGAGATGTAAACATGCTTGGTGGACTGAAGACTGTGATAAGGCAGTCTGCCGAATAAAAGTAGCTTGTAAAACATTGTACATTGACAAAACAAGAGATAAGCTCTCAGAATACGGAGAAGTGCTGAAGCAGACAGCAAAAATCCTCCGTAAAGCCCAAAGTTCAAGAGGGCAATGTTAATGTGGCAGTGAAGAATTAAGAAAACTGAAAGACGTTGGCTGTGGAGTGATCTTGTGGATGTTGCAGTTCTTATTTGGGTGCTGGAAGAAAAACTGGAGACGAATTCCGCGTTATTCAAGTCACTGCTTTATAGTTTTTTTTTACCCAAAAATGTTTCAGCACTTTTGTGCTATCTTCAGTGGATTATTGTTTATTTTCTTTCTGAAAAACTGTTGTTTCATATTAACCTCTCAGGTGGATTATTTGAACTTCTGGTACAAATGTATTTATATTTGTAAAAGGAACAATTGTTAAGTGTCAATCTATTTTCATTACTTTACATACAGCACAGAGTTGAGACATACACACATCAAAATAAGTTTTGCATCACCCCGGTTCCTAGAACTCCTGAAGACAGACGTTAACTGTGGATATTGTATCACAGACAGTCCCTTTAACTATTCAGAGACGTCTCTAAACCCACCCAAAGATGTAAACAACCATGCATCAGCAGCACCTATTAGACGGAGGAGGTTCGACGGCCGTTAAGTTCCAGTCATTCCACCAGGAAGGAGGTATACGGCCCGCGTTGTCTGTAGTTCAACCATGCCTAAACGGTGAATACCGTGGTCCGATCGCGTCCGCATAGTTGCTTTGTGCTAGGAAGGGGTCTGAACAAGCGAAGTGTCCAGGCGTCTCGGAGCGAACCAAAGCGATGTTGTTCGGACATGGAGAAGATACAGAGAGACAGGAACTGTTGATGACATGCCTCGCTCAGGTCGCCCAAGGCCTACTCCTGCAGTGGATGACCGCTACCTACGGATTATGGCTCGGAGAAACCATGACAGCAACGCCACCTAGTTGAATAATGCTTTTTGTGCTGCCACAGGACGTAAAGTTAGACTCAAACTTTGCGCAACAGGATGCATGATGCACAGCTTCACTCCCGACGTCCATGGTGAGGTCCATCTTTGTAACCGCGACACCATGCAGCGCGGTACAGATGGGCTCAGCAACATGCCGAATGGACCGCTCAGGATAAGCATCACGTTCTCTTCATCGATGACTGTCGCAAATGCCTTCAGCCAGACAATCGTCGGAGACGCGTTTGGAGACAACGCGGTCAGGCTGAATGCCTTAGACACACTGTCTAGCGAGCGCAGCAAGGTGGAATTTCGCTGCTGTTTTGGGGTGGCATTATGTGGGGTGAACGTACGCCGCTGGTGGCCATGGAAGGTGCCGTAACGGTTTGTACGTTACGTGAATGCCATCCTTAGATAGTGCAACCTCATCGGCAGCATACTGGCAAAGCATTCGTCTTCATGGACGACAATTGGCGCCCGCATCATGCACATCTTGTGAATAACTTCCTTCGCGATAACGACATCGCTCGAGTAGAGTGGCCAGCATGTTCTCCAGGTATGAAACTAATCGAACGTGCCAGGTATAGATTGAAAATGGCTTTTTATGGACGACGTGACCCACCAACCGCTCTAAGGGATCTACGCCGAATCGCCATTGAGGAGTGGGACAATCTGGACCAACAGTGCCTTGATGAAGATGTCGATACTATGCCATAACGAATACAGGCACGCATGAACACAAGTGGTCGTGCTACTGGGTATTGTAGGTGCTTGTGTGTGCAGGAATCTGGACCACCACATCTGGAGGTCGCGCTGCATGGTGGTACAATATACAGTGTGTGGTTTTCATGAGCAATAATAAGGGCGGAAATATTGTTTATGTTGAGCTCTGTTCCAATTTCCGTACAGGTTCGGAACTCTCGGGACCGAGGTGGTGCAAAACTTTTTTTGATGTGTGTATATCACAGAGTTGAGACTTTAGTTGTTCATTTACCGTATGCCTAAAAATTTTAGTTTTATAGTAAATTTGGAAATAACACAAATATGTACATGTGTTTACATACCTCACGCGAAGCTGTTAATTGCGTATGGTGGTAGCTTCAAATCTACTATACAATCTACAACTTTTATCTGCAAACAAGGAAATGGTTTTTTTTTCTTTGTTTGTTTTTTCTTCCGACTGGGAAATCGATATATATCGAGTTATTTGGCGTGTTACGATTTTTAATGTTGAAGAGTTTTGTACCTCGTTCGTGTCGTATAAACGAAGTTATTTCTTAAAGGGGGATCACTGTTGTCAGTTGCAGCGACACGTTACGCGGAATCAGCGGCGACAAGTGTCATTTTACTCTCGCTCGTCGCCGCTGACTCCGCGTGACATCCTGCTGCAGCTGACAACAGTGATCCACTGGTCCCCCTTTATTTTGATATAATGTTTCAAAGCTGCGGATTATGCGTGATGTCTGTTCTTACGGACATGTCCGAAAGAACAGACACCACGCACCCATACAAGAAGTTATTTCCTTTGCTGCTGTCGTTACACATGCATTTTGTATGATTCGTTTGCCACCGCCATTTCACGTTTTGTGGCTGTGTGGTGCTCATTTCTTTGGTCCTCACGTGCTTCGTTGACGTTTGTGATTCTTATGTCGTGTGTGTGTGTGTGTGTGTGTGTGTGTGTGTGTGTGTGTGTGTGTGTGTGTGTGAGCATGCGCGCGCGAAAAAAAGAGCGAGCGAGCGAGACAAAGACAGACACAACGACAGAGAGAGAGAAGAGAGATAGTGTGATGGGAGGGAGTGAAGGAGATAGGCGACATTATTCACATACTGTCAGCAGATAGTAAGTAACAAAAGGCACTTAATGACTTATAGAAACTGAGTGGGCAATATGCTAAAGATACCGAAAAAACAACATAATACAGAGGAGACTTGGAAGACATAATACCGACGCTGATAAATGTAGTCGGTCTGGTATGTATCTGTTAACATGCAATTACAATCAGTCTGCACATATGTGTCAAACGTGCAGGAAGTTGGGAACCAGATATACAGAACATGATTGCATTTGCAATTGTAGTGATGTTTTAGCGACTTTTGGTTACTGATTACACCTTCTCTCCAATCGCCCACGAGCGCAATGACCATTTGGCATCCGTGCGCGGCTTTTGCTACAGTCACTAAATATGGAGCATGTACAACCACAAATCCAGGGTTTTATCCAATTGCCACCACAGTAACTGCAGAGGCCCAGAACAATTTTAGATTTAGTGCCGTACAGTACTGTTTCAACTCCTGCATATGTTTTCAACCACATTTTTTTATGACATTGCAACTGGGCAACACAACTCTACAGCTGTCCTTGCGGATTCGTCGAAACAGGACTCCGTTGGTTGCCCTGTAGATCGAGTCCTCTAGGGCCGGCAGCCTCGGAACTTAACTGCCTTCGACGGGGAATTTCATACGTTCTTGCGGGCACTGGAGCAGATAAGATGCTGCTTCAAGAGCATAATTCCTTGTCTTTTCAATTTCTCTGAGGGACCGTCATTCTCTATAATGCTTGTACCCAGCAGAGAAAGTAGGACAGAATATACAAGACACCTCCATTAAGTACAATGGCTGTGGAGGGAGGTCTTTTTTCTTGGTACCAAGGCACATGAATATTGCGGGGAACGAAAGCGCAGATGTAGCAGCGAAGGAGGCATGTCGTGATTCTCAGTTATTTCACTGCGCCGTCCCCTTGCACACTGTCGCCTCGCTGTTGAGGTACAGAGTCATGCCGCGATGGGAGTAACTGGATGTGACAGCTAATATGCTGCATCTAGTAAAGCGCACTACGCGGCGGTGTTTCAGCCACGAAGATGGGGTGAGCTTCCCCTTGTTCGTCTCCGCGTAGGCCACAGTCCTTTCGCGCCTGGCTTCTTGCCCCAGCGCGGCGACCCTCCAGTGTGTGGTACTTATGGTGTACAGATCACTGTGCGCCACATTCTGTTAGACTGTGTTTTATCTTCGGGCCAGAGGGCGACGGAAAATTTACCAGCAGTTCTGCCCTCCGTTTTAAGTGACAATGAAACGAATGTGGTTAGAGTTGTAACGTTTTGTGATCTGTCCACCTTGTTTCCCCAAATTTTAGGGAGATGTTCTTAATGTGTTAACAGTTTGGTACTTTATTGTGGCGCTGTTCGTATTGAGAAGTTTTCATTTACGTTCGTGCACTAGAGACACACTTGTGTTCCTGGCCAGTGTAGGCAAGCAGACTGCAGAGTCTCGTAAATGTCTGCGATAACTGAGTGTCTTCAATCATAGGAGTTTTCCGACTCAGTAATACGTCCATAGTCTAGCCGTATTTATTTTCTGGACGTCACACTGAATCTCCACGGCGCCGCCAGTCTTCTACGACGGGGAAGATCGACACTTTTCTGATCACTTGGGTGATATATGCGAATCGAAGTAATATAGGGAAGAGTAATTCACACAAGTGCAGTCCCACTAATTCGTATCTGAGTTTTTCGTTGTCTACGCCAGCTTAGGTGGTGGTTAGAGCTTACAAAAGGGTTACAATATCAACCTTTGCAGTGTTCTTAACGAACTTAACAAGGGACGCGTTTTGACCGCTAGGTGTTGTGCCAGTCTTGGATAGGGTAGATAGTAGGATTTATGATTGTGTGTTTGTTAGGTTTCCATGTTGTGTGTTTTGCATTTTCATTCTTATTTTATAGTCAAATATTCATTAATAGAATTCTCTTTCTCTCGTTTAACTAGGTTTTGTCCCTATTCTCACTCTGAATACATTAGATAAGGAATAGAAATAGAAGGAAGGATCAGAGCAAGAAATGTCAGAGCGCTGAATCGGACAGGTATGTTGGATAATTTAAAAAGGAAAATGGATCGGTTGAAGTTAGATATACCGGGAATAAGTGAAGTACGGTGACAGGAGGCACAAGAATTCTGGTGCGTTGAATACGAGGTTATAAATAAAAAAGTGAAATAATGATAATGCAGGAGTGTGTTTCACAGTGAATAAGATAGTAGAAATTCGGGCAAACTACTATGAGCAGCATAGCGGACGCATTATTGTGTCCAAGATACAATGGTTCAAATGACTCTGAGCGCTATGGGACTTAACTTCTGAGGTCATCAGTCCCCTAGAACTTAGAACTACTTAAACCTAACTAACCTAAGGACACCACTCACGTCCATGCCCGAGGCAGGAATCGAACCTGCGACCGTAGCAGTCGCGCGGCTCCAGACTGTAGGGCATACAAACGCTCGGCCACACCGGCCGGTATCCAAGATAGACACGAAGCCCACACCCACCACTGTAGAACTTGTTTCCATATCGACTAGCTCAGCAGAAGATGGAGAAATTGAAGAAGTGTATGACGACATAAAAGAAGTTATTCAGACGAAAATTTAATAGTGATGGGGTACTTGAATTCGCAAGCAGTAAGAGCAGGAAAAACATCAGGTAATTATGGACTGGGGAAAAGGAATGAAAGAGGAAGCCGTTTGGTATAGAGTTTTGTACAGAGCATAATTTAATCGTCGCTAACACTTGGTTTAAGAATCACAAAAGAAGATTATTTACGTTGAAGAGACCTGGAGACACCGGAAGTTTTCAGATTGAGTATGTAATGACAAGACAGATTTAGGAATCAGGTTTTAATCTGTAAAACATTTCCAGGCGCAGATGCAGACTCTGACCACAATTTATTGGCTACGAACTGTAGATTAAAACTGATGGTATTGGAAAAAGGTAGGAAATGAAGGAGATGGAACCTGAATAAGTTGAAAAAACCAAAGGTTGCTGAGAGTTTCAGAGGGAGTATTAGGCGACGGATGACTAGATCAGAGGAAAGGAATACAGTAGAGACTAATGGGTAACTTTAAGAGATGAAATAGCAGCAGAGAATCAAATACGTAAAAAAACAAGCCCTAGTGAAATCCATGGATAACACAAGAGATATTGAATATAATTGATGAAGAAGAAAATATTAAAATTCAGCAAATGAAGAAGGCGCAAGGGAATACAAAATACTAAAATATCAGATTGGCAGGAAGTGCAAAATGGCTAAGCAGGAATGGCTAGAGGACAAATGTAAGTATTTAGAAGCGTATTTCATTACGGGAAAAACAGATACCGTCTACAGGAAACTTAAAGAGGCCATTACAGATAAAAAGAAGCAGCTGTTCGAATATCAAGAGCTCAGGTGGGAAACCAGTGGTAAGCATAAAAGGGAAAGCTGGAAGATTGGTGGGGTACATACATGGGAGATAAACTTGAAAGCAATGTTATGGAAATGGAAGTGGACGTAATTGAAGATGAGATGGGAGATATGATACTGCGAGAACTTTACACAGCTCTGAAAGCCCTAAGTCGAAACAAGACTCCGGAAGTAGACGATATTCCGTCAGAACTTCTGATAGCCTTGGGACAGTCATCCATTAAAAAACTCTTCCATCTAGTGTTAAAGATGCAGGAGACAGATGAAATACCCTCAGTCTTCAAGAAGAATGTAATAATTTGAGGGAAAGCAGTTACTGACAGGTGTGAAACTAACCGACCTATCAGTTTCATGTCATGGCTGCAAAATAATAACACAAATTCTTTACACAATAATGGAAAAACTTGTAGAAGCCGACCTTTTGAAAGCTCAGATTGGATCCCGGAGAATGTAGGAACACGCGAGGCAATACTGACCCCATGACTTACAAGAAAGATTAAGGAAAGACGTACCTACGATTATAGTATTTGTAGACTGAGACAAAGCTTTTGACGACATTGACTGGAATACTCTCTTTAAAATTCTGAAGGCAGCAGGGATAAAATTTTGGGAGCGAAAGGCTATTTACAAAAGAAAACAGAAGGCAGTAATAAGAGTCTAGGGGCATGAAAAGGTAGCAGTGGTTGAGAAGGGAGCGAGACAGTTTTTTAGCCTATTCCCGACGGTATTCAATCTGTATATTGAGCAAGCAGTAAAGGAAATAAAAGAAAATATTGGAGTAGGAATAAATATCCAGGCACATGAAATACAAACCTTGAAGATTGCCAGTAACATTGTAATTCTATCAGAGACAGCAAATTACCTGACCAGTTGAACGGAGTGGACATTGTCTTGAAAGGAGAATATGAAATGTACATCAAGAAAAGCAAAACAAGGTTAATGAAATGTTGTCGAATTAAACCATGTGATGCTAAGGAAATTAGACTAGTAGATGAGTTTTGCTATTTGGGAAGCAAAATAACTGAGGAATGCGGAAATAGAGAGGATACAAAGTATAGACTGGAAATGCCAAGGACAGGATTTCTGAAGAAGAGAAGTTTATTAACATCGAGTATAGATTTAAACATCAGGAAGCCTTTTCTGAAAGTATTTGCGTTGAGTGTTACCATGTGTGGAAATGAATCATGGACGATAAGCAGTTTAGACTAAGAAAGAATAGAAGTTTTCGAAATGTGGCGCTACAGAAAATTATTGGATATTGGATGGGTAGATAACGTAACTAATGAGTAGGTACTGAATATAATTGGGGAGACGAGAAATTTTTGACACAACTTGACCAAAAGACGAGATCGGTTGAGAGTACAGGTTCTGAGACATCAAGGGATCACCAGTTTAGTATTGCAGGGGAGTGTGGAGGATAAAAATCGTAGAGGCAGACCAAATGATGAATAGAGTAAGCAGATTCAGAAAGATGTAGGTTGCAGTAGTTATTCGGAGAAGAAGATTCTTGCAGAGTATAGAGCAGCACGGAGAGCTGCATCAAAGCAGTGTTGCCACTGAAGATTACAACAACAATAAGTCACATTTTCTGGAATTTTCTAGAAGCGTTTCGAAGTTAAGCATTACATGTCAATTTTGCCTAATGCCACCTCTACCTCTAGGAGTCAACTGTCACTGAAAGTGTCACCATTCGGAAATCCCGAAAACTATGGACTTGATACTAATATAGATTATTTTCGGCATTTTTAATGTACTTCCCTCAAGCACCTACGGCTCTGCCCTAGGGGTGTCTTACCCCACAGCAAATTCTTCTAAATGACAAATCACATGTAGCAAATCTGGTTCGAACTTTTTGCAGACGATCCAGTGCTAAGCATGTGTATTCATATTCAGACGGTAGTTGTCCCGTTGTACTAACTCCTATGTATCAAGTCTTTATAAAGCACTGCAGGCCCTCCAGAGCTATTCCCGAACAGGACAAATACGCAGTATGTAAAATATCTCGTAGGACAAGACTGTCATTCACGAACCTCATAAATGACACCTATATATTCTTAATTGGAACTTGCATTGAGGCTTATCCACAAAACATTTATGCTGCAATGTTAATGAGCTGTAGCATTCTTTTACAAACTAACTTCAGTTAGCTTTATGCAGTTTCGATAGATATTACACTAAAGCGTCTCTCCTGTATTACATTTGGTTATCTACATAATTCTGAATATCTTATTCAAGCTGACACATATGACGATTTTTTAAAGATAGATATTCAAATGTAAATTTCGAATAGCTCGTGACTTTCTATCGCTACCTGATGGATATTCTTTTCTATTCTTCTCTGGATGCATCCAGTCAGCAACTTATGAAATTGCCATGCCTTGTTGATCATGTGGTAGCTATTAGCGTTATCTGCTTTTAATTTCTGCCGCAGTATGAGTACATTGCTTTCCTGGAAACCTGATGGCGCGTTTCATATCTCATGCGCCACTGATTTTAGTGATCCAGAAGATACTTCCATGAAACTTGTTGCGTTGAGAACATCACTCAGTTTACATTAAATTTACTCAGATCGTGCAAAATTTGACGTATTGTATGACGAGACAACCTATACAATAAATCCAGACTCACATTTTCAAACGTATTACCGCTAACAACATTCGATACCTTTACACCAACTTTCAGGATGAGACGGAATCAATAAAAAGCATAAAAAGTAGTCACCACCAACGTAGAACGCGTGTACTTACTGTCGGTATTGAGGCCCCAGCCGCTGACCGTAGCGGTCTGGCCTTCGAAGCTGTTGCTCGCCTGTGAGCGAGAAGGCAGGTTCACCAGTCCGATGTAATCTGTAAAAATAGAAACATATTTTTATATTTCTCGTTATACCCCTGGAATTCCAATAAGCAAGACATTATGCTAAAAATGGCCGTCGAAGAAGTGCTCAAGTAGGGAAGTCGAAACTAATCGTACTGTTCAATTACACTGGAAACGAGCCATTAAAATGGACTGTAATATACATTATGATCTCTGTAACTGTAGGTAATAATTATCAGAACATGATGAATGAGAAATCCACGACATTGGTGCAATATTCGACAAGATTGTACTGAAATCGATTTTCGGCTGTTACTCTATCGCCAAGTACATGCGTAAATACGTGTGGTTGTGAAATTACTGCGCGGTCAAATACGTGAAGCTTGGTGTATCTAGCAAGTATCTAAGTTTGTTTTCAAAGATGACAGTTGGTAATATGTGCTTTAGCACTAAAAAAAAAGAGGAGTTTTTCAGTAAAATGCGATGTAAAACTATTTAACTTAGGTATAATATGTGACAAATGAAATGACAAACTATATAATAAATTATAACAATTGTTTTAAGAAAAAAAATTAGTTGCACAAAATATATAATCCGTAATTGCTTTATTCTTCATAATACGACCGACCGACGTCCAACCAAAGTCGTCCCCACTCCAATCATGTGTGTTGGCAAATGTCGGTCGAGTCCTGGCGGTCCGGACCTCACTGCTGCCGCACCCCGACTGAACTTGTGCCGCGTGCCAACTCAAACACTGCCATGTCCTAACTAACTCCAAACACGCGACGACCGGGAAGTAATAGCAGTCCAGCAAAGATAATACGGCAGGGCCTATATCGTTGACACCAGTAATTGAAAATTAACATAACGAGGTGGCAGTACGGAAAAAACAAGATGTAAAATAATAAACGGCACGAACACCAGCCACGCACGGCTCAGTGCCTTTTCGTGGCGATCTGCTACAGTGGCGCCTTACGACAGCGTCTAGGTCGTGGATGAAGTTACCTCTTAATTCTCTGAAGTGAAACTTCTCCCCTGAAACAGTTGCAATTTGCCATAGTGTTACTATTTATCTCCGGAAACCTAAACGCTACCACTTTTGCTTGCTCTCCACTTTGTGTCTCTGATTTCCTATCTTAGAATGCCCTTGATGGCTCCAAACAGCCTTAAGCGTAACAGCGTACAAGTCATTATGTCGTCAATATATGACAAAATAGTCTACCAAGAACAATGAACGGTCAGCTAATGCAATTTCTCAGAAACTATAAATGTAGGTCAAGCCAGTGCATTATCAGACCATCAAAAATAAAAGGATTATACCTCAAACGTTGCATTTCACTGGTTATACAGAACGACGGGAACAGAGATGCCAGAATTTTTCTTCAAAAAAGTGCTTTTGGAATTTTTACACAGTAAAAACACAATAACCTCTGTCTTTAACAATCTTCACGTTTTAAACACTGGGAAATTATACACGAAAGCTATATGTCCTGCTGATACTTACAAAACGGAAATGGGCGTACGCTTAAGTTTCATCCAACTGTGGACGCTGCCAGAGTGGCAGAACTGTTGTGTTAACGTTCGAGAAAGGGAGACGTGGATGTGTAAATCATATGTGCTCCGGTACAGGCAAACGATGAGCGCCGAAAAGCGCGAATCGAGAAGTGAGCGCCGATGTGACTGCCTGACTGCTGTAAAAATTCAAAATAGCCTTTTCTTCTCTTTGCTGCTCACTTAGTAGCTATTTTCTGTAAGATGTCACGCTTTTAGTGATCTTGAAGTATGTATCTGTTTGCAGTCAATCGAGCACCAATTACTTTTGTGATTATCTTTCAGACATGAGCCACTTTTTGTTTATGAAATCGTTATTTTGTCATCTCCTGCAATCATGAGACCCAAATTAATTGACTCTTAAAATAAAGATGGGGCTGCTTAAGGCAGTTGATGAAGAACGGAATTCGAAAACGTCTTGTTAAGGCAGTTATCAGCTTGTAAAAACTTAATAAAATGCATGACACACGAATGTTGGCTTTATTTATATTTTACTCCAACGGCTTCGGACACAAATTACGTTCACAGTCGACGAAAAATTATTCTGCAGTTTTAATATGTAATATTGACTACAGATTAATTTTTCGACGACCATGAACAAGGTTTTTTCCCGGTTGAGCGCACAATTTCGAGTCAGAGACATGTATGAAGTGTAGACTGCGTTGCTTGTTGGTTCAAATAAGCTAGGTCGCAAGAATGCTCCTGTGCCAGGAGCTTTTTGCGTGGAAAAACTGTTGAACTGGCGAAAAACAAATCGATATCGAATTTTCCGCATATAAAGACTGATTATAACGTTCATGAAAACGAACAGCATAGAGTTGAATATTTCTGGAGTGATGCTAACCGAGGTTTATCGACTACAACTACAGATATGACGCGGCAGATGTTTTCAACGCCAACGAAACTACGTCAATTTGCGCCTGCATACCCAATAAAACTGTATCGCTTAGGGGTCAATCATTTTCAGGTAGGCTAACCTGTTAGGAGAGATTTACGTCAATGGTAACGTTCATGTCAGATGGATCTCATTAACGATCCTTATTTGTCATCGGGACAAGTTTAAAGCGATTATGTTTTAAAAATATACGGCCACGAAATAAACGTGGCTGCTGACTGATATGTTTACCGTCTGGATTCTCAAATTCGGTTTACGAGAAAAGCATTATGCGTAGATGTTCTTGATAATTTTCTGCAACCCCGCAATAATAAATTAAAATCTATAAAGCATACAAATTTCCCTACGAACACCACAAATGTATTGCAACCGTGAGATTAAGGTATCACACAGATCTTGAAATTTCACTATCAAAAGAACTTACTTGCAATCGAAGCAAATAGAAGCACACAGGGATTTCTCCCCAGTCTCTTAGATGCATTACATAAGTTGAGATTACGGACGTTGCGATCTCCATGGAAGTTAGTGACGCCAGTGCCATTTAATGAAATGTTTGGGAAAGTTTTTAGATTATTGGGTGGTTTTACACCATCACTATTACACTCACCTACACTCTATAAATACACGACACATCTCCCGCATTTCCGCAAGAGAAGGGGGCAAAGTGAGCCGAAGAACAACACCCTTTCCGACAACCAAAAATGCCACACGATACTTATTTTACCGGGCGAATTTATTGCAGTCCATGAGGACCTTGTTTTCCCACTGTTAATCGCGGAAAAACGACGCTAGTCATGCATACATCCCCAGCCCTCTCACTCCTAATACTAACCAGCGTTACGTTAGAACCGGCAAAGGGTAAGAAATTTGACCTCAGCAGTCTCATGACATCTTCAGAAATTTCAACACATTGAAATACCCACCGCTCACCTAAATCATTCTACGCCCTAAGAAAGATCGCTACCATGCCTCTAGGCGCGCAGTCCGGAGCCGTGCGACTGCTACGGTCGCAGGTTCGAATCCTGCCTCGGGCATGGATGTGTGTGATGTCCTTAGGTTAGTTAGGTTTAAGTAGTTCCAAGTTCTAGGGGACTGATAACCACAGCAGTTGAGTCCCATAGTGCTCAGAGCCATTTGAACCATTTGAACCAGCTACCATGCCACCAAAACAATTCTTATTTTAGTATTCTTTAAGTATTTTATAATACAACGCGGCAGTGCAACAAAATGGATTTTAAATGGACGACGACGAATATGACGATTGAATAAACACTGCAGTTTCTGTCCCTAGTACATAAAGATGCGAAACACCATTCAAAACACTCGCAGCTATTGAAATGCTGATTCGAGTGGTGACGTGAATAAAATGGTGGACGATATCGAGCAGTTTGTCGAAAATTATTTATATAGAAAGACATTTTAAATTACAACAACAGATTTTTTCCGAAAAAAAAAACGAAAACATATTGCTTACGGACTTCCGGTCTTCAGTTTTTGGTAAATGTCAGCGGGAGATCGAATTCTCTAACAAAATTTGACGAGATCGAAACTACAGCATTATTGGACTTTTCTGCGTACACCACTTAACACGGAATTCTATTAACACGAAAAACAATTTCGGTCTCCTCAGTTTCGTGTTAAGAATTTTTCATCATACTCTTCTTAGAAAATGTCCTTGTTCTTTCTAAAATGCTCAGAAATAGTTATATTTATCATACGTTACCTGGCACACGCAAATAATTTTGCTTTACCGACACTCATTCAGCGCATAATGTGTATTGTGTGAATGCATATTTCAACCGAGAAATGCATTTTTGGTTTGAAGTTTAATTTTTTGTTTTATTCGTTAAAGTTCAGTTTAGCAGCTATTTTCTGTTTTCAGCATTTGGTCATAGCTCTATTTTCGCACCATTAAAAACATTAGCTCGCTGGAAAAATAATTTTTTTATGTGCTATTGAGGGTGCAAGCAATCAACCTGTTTGGTAGGGTATAAGGTCTGACTACTGCGGATATTTTTCAGCGTACAGCACATGAACTGAACAGTTGCTTCCATTTGCCAGACCATAACAAAACATTATGTCTGCCGTTTTCTCTGTCTAGTAATAAGCTTACATTGTGACGGCAAGTGCGAAAATAAAACTCTTCATCTCAGCGTAGCACCTGCAACCTACGTTCTTAATTATTTGCTGGATGTTTCCAATCTCTGTCTTCCTCTACAGTATTTGCCTCTACAGCTTCCTCTAGTATCATGTAAGTCATTCCCCGATGTCTTAACAGATGTTCTATCATCCTACCCCTTCTCCTTGCCAGTGTTTTCCACATATTCCTTTCCTCTCCGATTCTGCGCAGAATCTCTTCTATCCTCATTTCATCAGTCCACCTAATTACCAATATTCGTCGGTAGCATCACATCTCAAATGCTTAGATTTTCTTCTGTTCCAGTTTTCCTATAGCCCATGTTTCACTACCACACAATGCTGTGCTCCAAATGTACATTCTCACAAATTTCTTCCTAAAAGTAAGGCTAATGTTAGATACTAGCAGACTTCTGTTGGCCAGGAATGCTCTTTTCGCCATTGTAACTCTGCTTTGATGTTCTCCTTGCTCCGTCCGTCATGGGCTGTTTTGCTGCCTAGGTAGCAGAATTCCTTTACCTCATCTACTTCGTGACCATCAATCCCCATGTTTAGTTTCTTGCAGTTCTTATTTTTGCTACTTACTTCGATTTACTCGCATTCCATATTCTGTACTCATTAGACTGTCATTCCATTCAGCAGATCGTGTAATTCTTCTTCACTTTCATACAGGATTACAATGTCATCAGCGAATCGTATCATCATATCCTTTCACCTTGAATTTCAGTTCCACTCTTGAAACTTTCTTTTCTTTCCATCACTGCTTCTTCGATGTATAGATTGAACAGTAGGGGGAAAGACTAGATCACTAGGATACACCCTTTTTAATCCTAGCACTTCGTTCTTGGTCCTCAATTCATATTATTCTTTCTTGTCTGTTGTACAAGTTGTACATACTTGTTTTTCTCTATAGCTTATCCCTATATTTTTCATAATTTCGAACATCTTGCACCATTTGATATTGTCGAAAGCTTTTTAGAGATCAACAAATCCTATGAACGTTTCATGAATTTTTTTTAGTCTTGCTTTCATGATCAACAGCAACGTCAGAACTGCTTCTCTCATGCCTTTATCTTTCCTAAAGCCAAACTGATCGTCATCTAACACATCCTCAGGTTTTATCACCGACACGTAAGTCGTCCCATACGATAATATACAGAACGATGGAAAAGAAAATTAAAGGTAAAACTGCAATGTAATAAAAATATTTGACAGTCTAATCACAACACAGCCTGGTTCCGGCAGAACTAATGTATGCTCTGCACTTACCCAGAACTGTGAATACCGTTTACAGTAACAACACTAACAAACGTTTACTGCACGCTGTATCCACAGACAGTAAAGAAGGAGTGTGTCCTTATTTGCTCACTGCATTCCATACTTTATTCGTAGTAACAAAGAGCTTGTAGGGATGTGTTTCACACTAGCAAAGATAAACAAATGTTCATAGCTCTTAAGGCACGCATTCTGGAGCCTGTATTTAGTGGACTTTTTGTCTTGTTTTTGGTTCATATACCTCCTCTCATTTATACTATATTCCAGTGACACACAATTAGCGCACAAGGCGTTATTTTGGCAATGTCATACAGTCCAGGGTGTAAAGTTACGTTCTGATGTGTTAATTTGTAAAGATTCCCTATTCAAACCCCCAACCCCTAACCCCCCCACAATCCCTCCTCGTATGATGACGTTAGTCGGAACACAAGCTCCGATATGTCAGAAAACCTGCAATGGCTTTGTCAATGATTCATAACATTCCCAAGTTAGCTTTTAATGATTTAAGGATTAGGGTCAGATCCTCGCTCCTCTCGAATCCCAGACCATTGCCTCCATAGGAGGAACTTGCTCGTCCATTGCCTCCATATGAGAAACTCCCTGGCTGAAAAATCTGTGCACTAATCAACATTCCTGTATTCCATTAGTGAAGTAAAAGAACAGCCAATAGCTTCTTCAGATCAGTAACCGTAAATTTTTTGACTGGAATGCGTTAAAGTTTCCCGAATGTTATATTTATTGTTGCTTTTCTGGTCCTCAGTCCAAAGATTACAATCAAGAACAGCTGACAAGATGAGAAACATAGAAGTAGATATCCTCGGTGTAGAAAAACAGCTTAAATCACTTAATAAAGGCAAGGCCTCCGGTCCAAATTGTATACCAGTCAGGTTCCTTTCAGAGTATGCTGATGCAATAGCTCCATATTTAGAAATTATGTACAACCGCTGGCTCACAGAAAAATCCGTATCGAAAGACCGGAAAATTTCTCAAGTCACACCAATACGAAAAAAGGACCATATTACTAACGTCGATTCGCAGTAGGGTTTTAGAACATATACTGTGTTCGAACGTCATGAAGTATCTCGAAGAAAACGATTTATTGACACAAAGCACGGATTCAGAAAATATCGTTCTTGTGAAACACAACTGGCTCTTCATACTCATGAAGTAATGAGTGCTATCGATAGGGGATGTCAAATAGATTACATATTTTTAGATTTCCATAAGGCTTCCGACACCGTTCCTCACAAGTGTCTTCTAACCGAACTGCATACCCATGGAATAATGCCTCTTGTGCGACTGGATTCGTGGTTTCCTGTCAGGAAGGTCACAGTTCGTAGTAATAGATGGAAAGTCATCAAGTAAAAGAGAAGTAATATCCGGCTTTCATCACGGAAGTGTTATAGGCGCTCTGTTGTTACTGATCTATGTTAACGACATAGGAAACAATCAGAGTAGCTGTCTTATATTGTTTACACATGTTGCTGTCATTTACCGTCTTGTGAAGTCATCAGATGAACAAAACGATTTAGATCAGATGTTTTTATGGTGCGAAGAGTACGAAAAGAAATCAGCTAAATTTCGATTACGCGATAAGCCACACAAATCTGAAGGCTGTAAATTCAGTTAAATTCTTAGTACAATTACAAATAACCTAAATTGTAACGATCACGTAGATAATGTTGTGGGTAGAGCAAACCAAAGACTGCGATTCAATGGCAGAACACTTAGAAGGTGCAACGGGTCTACTGAAGAGACTGTTTACACCATGCTTGTTCGCCTTATTTTGGAGCATGCTGTACGGTGTGGGATCCGCATCAGGTGGGACTGACGGATGACATCGAAAAACCTCAAAGAAGGACAGCTCGTTTTGTATTATCACGAAATAGGGGAGGCACAGACATGATTCGTGAATTTGAGTGGCAGTCACTATTTTTATCGTCCATCTTTCACTTCCATTCATGGATGCACTCCATACAAGTACTTACACAAAATACCTCCTCACACTTAAATCTGTACTCGATGTTTACAAATTTCTCTTCTTCAGAAACGCTTAACTTGGCATCGCCAGTCTACGTTTTGTACCCTCTCTACTTCGACCATTATCAATTATTTTGCTGCCCAAATAGCAAAACTCATCTACTATTTTAAATGTGCCTCATTTCTTAATCTAATTCCCTCAGCATCACCTGATTTAATTAGACTACATTCCATTATCCGCGTCTTGCTTTTATTGATCTTCATCTTGTATCCTACTTTCAAGACACTGTCCATTCCTTTCAGCTGTCTTCCAGCTCCTTTGCTGTCTCTGACAGAATTACAGTGTCATCGGCAAATCTCAAGGTTTTTATTTCTGTTGCCTGGATTTTAATGCCCACTTAATTTTTTTTTCTTTCCTTTACTGCTTGCTCAGTATACAGATTGAGTGACATCGGGGATAAGCTACAACCCTGTATAACTCCCTTCTCAACCACTGCTTCCCTTTCGTGCCCCTCAACTCTTATAACTGGCATATGGTTCCTGTACAAATAGTAAATAGTCTTTCACTCCCTATATTTTACACCAGCCACCTTCAGAATTTGAAAGAGAGTATTCAGGGCAACATTGTCAAAAACCTTCCATAAGTCTACAAATGCTAAAAACGTAGGTTTGCCTTTCCATAATTTATCTTCTAAGATAAGTCGTAGGGTAAGTATTGCCTCACATGTTCCAGCATTTCTACAGAATCCTAACTGATTTTCCCTTCTACAAATTTTACCATTGTTCTGTAAAGAATTCGTGTTATTTGCAACCGTGACTTATTAAACTAATACTTCGGTAATTTCACACCCGTCAGCACCTCCTTTCTTTGGAACTGGAAGTATTAAATTTTTCTTGATTTATGATGATATTTTGCCTGTCTCATACATCTTGCTCGCCATATGGAAGAGTTTTGCTATAGCTTGCTCTCCTGAGGCTATCAGTAGCTCTAACAAAATGTTTTCTGCTCCCGTGGCTTTCTTCTGACTCAGGTTTTTCAGTGCTATATCAAATTCTTCATGCAGTGTCATATGTCCCATCTCATCAATATCTACATCCTCTTCTATTTCTATATTATTGCCATCACTTACAGGGAGCCGGTACAATGCATCTCCTCCATGTTAAATTTAGCAAATAGAAGGAACATTTTTTCTATAACCATTAAACATATTGCTCTGAAATTTGGACTACGTGTTCAGTGACTATTTCTCTACAAAGTTATAATGCCATGTTAAGAAATATTTATTGGTTTTTGTTTTACAATTTTTTAAGCATATGCTTATTTTTTCTGTTAAATTTTACACTTTTTGTTCTATAACTCTTGAATTATACAATATTTTTTTTTACAATTTGATATAAAAATGAAGGAAAGGAAGCAAACAATATTGTTATAAATTTCATTGATGTACTGTTTGCAGTTTTTGAGAAAATGTTCCTCAAAGATGAAAATTTTAAAGTTACAGGAAATGGCTTCCAAAGTTTTTTTAATACATTCCTGGCTCATATGATGGATTATTAGTATCCTCGTCTTTTTCCAGTGTTAATTTCCTTTCACTGGTCTTTTTTTCCCTTTTGCTTCATGTAGCAGGCTTTTGTCTCTTCTTCCTGCACCTCTTAGCCTTTCTTCATCAATTAGGCACATTGTGGAAATGGTGTTGTGTCCTGGTTGGAAATCCAAACGTTTCAGCACATCACATTTGACAATGTTTCCTTCATTGTATGTTGCCAGTGCATTATACACTCGAAAAGGCAATGTCTTTATCTGAACAAACACTCTTTTGGGAGTCCAAATAGAAATTAAATTACTTACACTTTCATTTGTATTTTGTGTTTTCCCTTGCAAACACTTTTCCAATAAACTTGGCTGTGATAAATCTCTGAATATCGGCTTAATTACATCAATTACAGCATTTGTCAAACTTTTTTATTGACATATTCCTTTCCTGATTGGTACTTACACCACGAGTCATCACCTGTGGGGCACAGTGCATGTTGATGCAATATGAAAAAGTAATGCCCATACTTTTCTCCTCATATGTTCAACGCTTCTTGTATTTTGCCTAATAGCACACTCATACTGCCTTTGCAATCTATTAATTGCTTCATCTGTCAATCTTCCTCTTCCTCCAAGGGTCTTACTATCACTATGCTTTTGGGATCCTAATGTTTGCTTTAGTTAGCACAAGCGATCCCGCATGCGCTTCTGCACATGTCCAGTGCACTCCTGTTTTTTAATGTGAATTTCATTGCCATAATGTTTGAGTTCCTCTACAGCTTTATTTCCCTTAGAATCACCATCTCCTAGATAGTTATGTGTATCATACACTATACCACTCCTGTGATCTGGAAAAAATTGCTTTCACTCTCTCTACTTCCATCGCACCACTTGTACCGTGAAAATTTGCTTCACTACTTTCACTCTTTTCGGCCTTGGTATTTCCCTTAAATCTACAATGTTTTGAGAGAACAGCAACATTTATTACTTTGCAACTGTCTCCACTGGTAGCTGTCACAACTCCATTTAGAAATTTATACCCCTAGGTTGCCATGTTCCATCTAAAGCAACAGTTAAATCTCTACAATTCCCATCATCTGCCACAGCTTCTTCAACTGTTTCTTCATTGTTGCTTGAGAAATATCTTCAGCAGAAGATCGCATCAATTCATTATAAAATCCAAACTTGGTTGGTGATTTCGGCAAGTTCATAACTCCACATAACATTGTACCTGCAGCTCTGCCCTTGCCAATGCAATGGAAGCCATGCACTAGCTTAACATTTATATCATACACCTTCTTTCCACTATTACCACTACAAGGAATACTGTTAGAACTAGAAAACGAAACTTCTGCATCCCATTTGTTACACTTCAATAACATTTTACATGCAAAACCAATGTGTGAAATTATTTTCAATTCCAGTCCTCTTTCATCGCAAACTTGGCATAATACGTTATGTTTAAAAAAATCAGAGATGAAGAAATTGTAAATTATTTGATTCATATAATTACTGTCACTTTCATAGTTTCCAATTTTTCTTTGCAGTCACAAAGTTTCTTGCTGGAAGAAGTTATATCACATTCATTTGGAGTAGTCGTTGAAGCAGTCTGAGCAGAATCTCCCTTCGAAACAACAAAATATTTCTTAAACACTCGATTGCTGAAACGGGGCATATTAATATCCACAAACCAAATACGTAAAACAGGTAAGAGCAAAATTCGTCCAATACGCAAAATTGAACAGCTAAACAGCTTGAAGCAAACTCCACAAGTCAACGCACACGGTTTAGCGTTTATGTTTAGCGATATGAACAGTCACTTGTCACAGAGATAAAGCCATACAACGTTGGAAAACGAAACACTGTCCAATTCCTCAAAGATACCCAGCTTGCAGCCAGCGGGCGGCGCCGTCAGGGGTGACACACCAAGTTGCTACAACCGTTTAAGCGGCGCGTCAACTGTGCAGCGATAAAAAACACATTTAGAATTCACTTAGAAGGGTGAAACTTGATTTGTTTTATTCAGAAAACTCCAAATCATTTTTTAATGGAAAAACGAAGAAACGTCGATTTTGTCATTTTCATCGTTCCGGCACCCTTGTGTAGACCTTATACATACTCCTTCCCCCTTTCTGCTTTCCCTTCTTTACTTAGGACTTGTTTTCCATCTGATCTCTAGATATTCATATAGGTGGTTCTCTTTTCTCGAAAGGTCTCTTTAATTTCCCTGTATGCGGTATCTACCTTATCCCTATGATATATGCTCCCACATTCTTAAATTTGTCCTCTAGGCATTGCTGCATATCCATTTTGCACTTCATGTCGATCTCATGTGTTAGGCGTTTGTGTTTCTTTTCGCCTGTTCATTTACTGAATTTTTATATTTTCTCCTTTCGTCAATTAAATTCAATATCTCTTCGGTTACCGAAGGTTTTCTACTAGCTCTCGTCTTTTTACCTACTTCATCCTCTGTTGTCTTCACTATTTAATCTCTCAGAGCTACCCATTCTTCTTTTACTGAATTCCTTTCCCCTGTTCGTGTCGATCATTCCCTCATGCTTCCTCTGAACCTCCTTACAACCTCTGCTTCTTTCAGTTTATCTAAGTCCGATCTCCTTCAATTCCTACGATTTTGCAATTTCTTCATTTTTAATCAACAGTTGATGACCAATAAATTGTGGTCAGAATGCACATCTGTCCTTCGGAATGTCTTACAATTTAAAACCTGCTTCCTAAATCTCTGTCTTACCATGATATATTCTCTCTGAAACCTTCCGTTGTCTACAGGTCACTTCCACGTATAGAGCCTTCTTTCATGATTATTAAACCAATTGTTAGCTATGATTCAGTTATGCTCTGCGCAAAATTCTACGAGGTGGCTTCCTATTTCATTCCTTACCCCCAGTCCATATTCACCTACTATTTTTCCTTGTCTTCCTATTCCTAATGTCGAATTCAAGTCCGCCACGACCATTCTATTTATACAGTGTATACAGTGGTAAATGTTTAGATAGTGTTGGAAACTATTTGTCTATATGATAATGTATTCACATTTGTGTTGGACTTACTGTTTAGCGGGACGTTGGTACCCAGGAAGACGACGGCGATGTCGTATTCGGAGTGCACCGTCGCCGACGTGGTGATGATGGTCACGCGGCTAGGCTCAATAATGCTGAGACTGGTGAGTCCAAGTCTCACCTCCCACGTGCTGAACCTGTCGCAGCAAAAGAAGGTTACAGCACAGGTTAGCGTGACGAAGTAAGAATATACTGACTTAATAGTATTCAGGAGAATTTTCTTCCTTCTTCTTCTTTTAGACAGCGTAGACCATTGTAGGCTCTGCTGTACTCAAACTTTGGCAACTTTATGTCTGTTTTACTTTTGTGGCCAGATACTCTTCCTGTCGCCGAAGTTGTTTGTTACCTCAGGGAGGGAAGACGTGTGCTCAACTTATCTGTGGATCGTGTATCTTGTATCTGCAGAGGGCGTAAAAACGCCACGAACCGTCACTGTCGGCACAAATGTTAACTGTGCTAGCTGGCGGTGGCTCGACTACATATCCGGGGAGCTGAACCTCGGAAGAGGGAAAGGAAACTCGACATTCAAGTCGATCTACCGGTAATGCAAAGAGTCTGAACAATGCGTAGAGATAAGCATAGAGAAATACACAAAACGTCTCCAGCGCGAGGAACTGAACAACCAAGCACCAGAAACAAAGCACGGTGCGAGGTGAACGCTCCAGCCAAGGAAGTGTAAATCAGATTAAAAACTCAGTGCCGGTCTATCGCTGCCGACAGGTAAACTCCTGGGTCAGTGACTCTGCCTATAAAATGCTTTGACTGCGCCTTCAGTGGCAGCTTGGTGCACTATTCTGCAGTGAAACCTACGCTATATCTACGTCCACATCTATGTCCACAGGCGGGAATGCTAATTCTGTCACCCTTGTAAAGGCCACAGAGCGGCGGGAGATGGTGCACGCTGGAGTAATGGATGGTCCGTCTGCATCAGTGGGCATGAGAAGAAATCCACAGGCGGGCGGCAAAAGGAAGGCGCTGGTTCCAATTCCATGTAGTCCGAAAAGGGAGTCGCGGGATCAACACCACACTGCCCTATTCTGTTGGTGAAAGGATGGCAATGGAAACGGTGAGGGCGGTATGCACGCAGTATCAATTTAGTCCACGGGTAGAAATATGCCATGACCGACACCGTCGCCCTGCTGACACGTAAACCCATTTATGCGAAGCAAGAGCTGTTGAGGGCTCTGTGGAAGGGGCGGGCACGGGTGGAGTGGAGGCTTCTCTCTAGGCACTTGGCCCACCTTCAGAGCAGAGTGTGAGAGCATAGTTACTCCGCATTCTGTTTGGGCAGTTTCTGCATCTGCTCGTGCTGCAGCTTTTGCTGCCGTTCCTGGAGGCGCAACTGTTCCTACTAGCACTGCAAAAATGCCATCTCCGTGATGGTCACCAATTAAAACTACAAAAGAAAGAAAAGGAAAAGCGTCACACGCATAACAATATCCTACCTCGCTACTTTTCCACCAGCACAGAGGTGACACCTCCGCAAAACCGCCACACTCGGCACAAATTGTTGCAAACTTTACTAGCCGACTACTAATCCCGTGACCTGAACCCTCAGAAGAAGGAATGAAAATTCTATATTTGAGCTGATCTATCGGGGGAACAAAGTCTGAACACTGCGTATAGACAAGCGTGGAGGAAAACACAAAACGCGCGATGTAAATAGCACTGAACATACAAGTAAACGGAAATAATGGAGGACACGTCCGAGGTAGTTTAAATCACTGTAAGAACTGTTCAACCATGTGTTTAACTGTGTAAGAATTCACTTGAGTACGAACAACTGCTACAATTCCGCACTGCATTGATAATGAGCTGACTTAGGTCGAAATCTGATCTGCGTTGTGACTATAAATGTCATATTAAAACAACTTAATTCCACGACTGATTGCTGCTCTATCTAACCCAATCGAAGCATTGTTCGACATTTGAGTAGGAGCGATGCTATTATTCGATGATGGTAACAGGAATTGGTGAACCAAGGTTGAACTGCATGCTAGGTGGGTAACCTTAAGTCTGTAAGTTGTCTTAGTGTCCTGTGGTTAAGTACAGAAACTATAAAACTATAGTGCCGTGTATTGTAATTATTATTGTGTCTCCCAGATTGATTTATGTTTGTTTGTGTCGAAATCATTTAATTGTTAATTTCTTGTTTGAGCTCTGCTTGTAGAACTAAATTGGGGTAAAAACTAAGTTCTGTTTAACTGTTCTTGATCTATTGCAAGAAATTTTATGTATATTTGTTAAGCTGAACTCACGAATGCACAACCCCCAGTCCTAATCCAATGACACTGAAATGCTATGTATCCATATATAAATAGTGGCAACTAGAATAGCAACACCGGGAAGGATAGAAAATAATGAAACTTCCGACAGGTTTTTGAGTCTGAGATAGTAGGGGACTGGATGTAGAGCTATGGGCTGGTAGTCCAAGAAGCCTGCTGCCAGCGCCGCTCTGTCGAGGCAGTTCTTGCCGAATGACTGTGGGAAACCTGGATGAAAACTGTTGTCTCGCTTGACAAGAGCATTCTAGTTATTGTGGTCTTCAGTCCTGAGACTGGTTTGATGCAGCTCTCCATGCTACTCTATCCTGTGAAAGCTTCTTCATCTCCCAGTACCTACTGCAACCTACATCCTTCTGAATCTGCTTAGTGTATTCATGTCTTGGTCTGCCTCTATAATTTTTACCCTCTACGCTGCTCTCCAATACTAAATTCGTGATTATCTGTCGTTATTTCCACCGCCTCTTTGATCACAGACTCTCAGATCCCTTTGGCACTGTACTGCACTATGACCTGTTCGAAGTTGTCATAAGGTGTGTCCTTCATTGTTTCTCTGTTCTGCAAATTTCATTTAAAGGAACTCTTTTTGTACGTTCCATCCAGTGCCGCATGATAATGCAGAGTGTTTGGTCTATCTACAACTAACACTGCAACGCGTAGTCGGTTTTAATGGACGGCACCGTATTTTTAATTCTGCTATTATTCGGAAAAACACGGTTCATTTACCCCTCTATATAGCCTTTTTCCAGAGGTATCGAGCAGGAGTTATAGATCGGTAGGTCAATAGATAGGCTGTTTCTCTCAGATACTCGACCTGTACACCAGGATGGGTAGCACGAAGCTTTAATTTGGCAAAGTCCTACAGCTCCATAATTACTCTGTGGTGCGATAACTTGGAAATAAATGTTACATACGTTACCCTAAGTTCCATCCCCTCCCAAAAAGCGAGATACATAGAAACAAATACGAAGTAGGTAGACTACACATCTCGTCTATGGCGATGTCGTCAGAGTCTGAACACAAGCTTTGATGAGACAGTAAATGTGTAATGGCATTGTCAAGGAACGATTTAGTTCCAGAATTCACATGTAACGACTTAAGGATAAAGACCAGACCCTTACTCCTGCCAAATTGCTGTCCACTGTCTCCGTATGAGGTACTTTCTCGTTCAGGGATGTGTGTAGCGCACAACATTCCTCGACTTCAGCAGTGGAGTAAAACATCTACCAGAAGCTTCTTCAGAATAGTAATTTGTTGATTTCAGTGGAGAGTTCTAGGTATGTGCTACAGTTTCTCGCACGTTCTTATATGGTGTCGACAACGATTTGTTTTTATAAGTGAACTAGCCACACATCCCGGCTTCATACGGTTATTTACGACGGACGAGTTGTCGGGGTTAGCGGTAATGCCGCCACCGCGCATGACTATGAATAAATATCAGAGAACAACTTTGACAATTTAAGCAGGGAAGTTCTCGGGAGTCCTGAATGTTGTCTGTTCCGTAGTTAATGGCGCTTGGTGTGATTTCTCAGGGTAATGAAGGAAGAACATCATGGTTTGTTTGAAATGTTTATAACCAATGTAATAGGATCTACCTGAAAGAGAGAGAGAGAGAGATCGTCAGGGACTTACATCTCTTTTTCTTTCTCTTATTGCGTTAATGCACATCCACACTAAGCATTCTGCGCTAATCTCTCCGCATGGTGGTACATCAAAGAGAGGAGAACGCATGCACTCTGTTTGAGTGGAGTGCATCGCACTTTGCAGAACTGTGCTTCCAAAGAGTTCTTCCATTCACCACTAGATGTCAATGACATTTATTTATTTATTTATTTATTGTTCCGTGGGACCACATTTAGGAGAAGTCTCCATGGTCATGGAACGAGTCAATACATGAAATTATAACACGATTGTAGAAACAGATAAAATGAAATATAAGAAACATATTCAGGCGACAAGTCGTTAGTTTAAATAAAGAAAATCAAGAATGTAACACTGGAATTTGCTTAATTTTTTAGCTCTTCCAGGAGCTCCTCGACAGAATAGAAGGAGTGAACCATGAGGAAACTCTTCAGTTTAGACTTAAAAGTGTTTGGGCTACTGCTAAGATTTTTGAGTTCTTGTGGTAGCTTATTGAAAATGGATGCAGCAGAATACTGCACTCCTTTCTGCACAAGAGTCAAGGAAGTGCATTCCACATGCAGATTTGATTTCTGCCTAGTATTAACTGAGTGAAAGCTGCTAACTCTTGGGAATAAGCTAATATTGCTAACAACAAACGACATTAAAGAAAATACATACTGTGAGGGCAACGTCAAAATTCCCAGACTATTGAATAGGGGTCGACAAGAGGTTTTCGAACTTACACCATACATAGCTCGAACAGCCCGTTTTTTAGCCAAAAATACCCTTTTTGAATCAGAAGAATTACCCCAAAAAATAATACCATATGACATAAGCGTATGAAAATATGCGAAGTATACTACTTTTCGTGTTGAAATGTCACTTATTTCAGATACTGTTCTAATGGTAAATAAAGCGGCATTTAGTTTCTGAAGAAGATCCTGAACATGGGCTTTCCACAACAGCTTACTATCTATCCGTACACCTAGGAACTTGAACTGTTCCGTCTCGCTTATAACATGCCCATTCTGTCTGATTAAAATGTCAGTTCTTGTTGAATTGTGGGTTAGAAACTGTAAAAACTGAGTCTTACTGTGATTTAGCATCAAATTATTTTCCACAAGCCACGAACTTATATCATGAACTACATTATTTGATAATGTTTCAATATTACACACAAGATCCTTCACTACCAAGGTGGTGTCATCAGCAAACAGAAATATTTTTGAATCACCTGTAATACTAGAAGGCATATCATTTACATAAATAAGAAACAGCAGTGGCCCCAGCACCGACCCTTGGGGAACGCCCCATTTAACAGTGCCCCATTGGGACTGAACATCATTACCACTCTCAATATTGCGGAGGATTACCTTCTGCTTTCTGTTCTTAAAGTAGGAGGCGAACCAATTGTAAGCTACTCCCCTTACTACATAATGTTCCAACTTCTCCAGTAATATTTTGTGGTCAACACAGTCAAAAGCCTTCGTTAAATCAAAGAAAACACCTAACGTTCGCAACCTTTTATTTAATCCGTCCAAAACCTCACAGAGAAAAGAGACTATAGCATTTTCAGTTGTTAAGCCATTTCTAAAACCAAACTGTACATTTGACAGCAAATTATGTGAATTTAAATGCTGCAGTAACCTTGTATATACAACCCTCTCGATAACTTTAGCAAACACCGATGGCATAGAAATAGGTCTATAATTGTCAACATTATCTCTGTCTCCCTTTTTATAAAGTGGCTTCACTACCGAGTACTTTAATCGGTCAGGAAACCGACCACTCCTAAAGGAAAAGTTACAGATATGGCTAAGTACTGAGCTAACATACGTGGAACAATACTTCAGTATTCTGATAGATACCCCGTCATATCCATGAGAGTTCTTGGTCTTTAGTGATTTAATTATTAACTCAATCTCCCTCTTGTCAGTATCATGGAGGAGCATTTCAGGTAACAGTCTCGGAACACTTTTTTCTAAGAGCGCTATATGATTCCCTGTTGGGACTAGGTTTCTATTTAGTTCACCTGCTATATTCAGAAAGTGATTATTAAGTACTGTACATATATGCGACTTATCAGTAACACGGACATCCCCACTATGCACTGATTCTATATTCTCGACCTGTCTCTGCAGACCAGCCACTTCCTTTACGACTGACCATATGGTTTTAATTTTATCCTGAGACTTAGCTATTCTATCTGCATACCACATACTTTTTGCCTTCCTAATAACTTTTTTAAGCACCTTACAGTACTGTTTGTAATGGGCTGCTGCATTTAGATTTTGACTGTTTCTAACGTTTTGATATAATTGCCACTTTGTTCTACAAGATATTCTTATCCCTTTAGTCAGCCACCTAGGCTGCCTGTTTGTGCTGGTACCCTGTTTTGAACGTTCTAACGGAAAGCAACTTTCAAAGAGCACGAGAAAAGTCTTGAGGAAGGCATTATATTTATCGTCTACTGTATCAGCACTATAAACATCTTGCCACTCTTGTTCCTTGATAAGGTTTACAAAAGTCTGTACAGCAACTGGATCAGCTTTCCTAAAAAGTTGGTAACTATATTTAACATGTGTTGCAGCACAAAAATCTTTTAGACTTAAAATTTGTGCATCATGATCTGAAAGGCCATTCACCTTTTTGCTAACAGAATGCCCTTCTAATAATGACGAATGAACAAAAATATTGGTTGTTCTACTGTTCCCTTGCACACTCGTTGGAAAGAATACGGTTTGCATAAGATTGTATGAATTAAGGAGGTCTACCAGCATCCTTTTCCTTGCACAATCACTTATACAATTAATATTGAAGTCACCACATATAACTAACTTTTTGTATTTCCTATAAAGTGAACCAAGAACCTCCTCTAGCTTTAGCAAAAATGTTGTGAAATCGGAGTCTGGGGATCTATAAATAACAACAGTAAGAAGTTTAGCTCCACTAAATTTAACCACACCTGCACAACATTCAAACACCTTTTCAGTGCAGTACTTTGAAACATCAATTGACTCAAATGGGATACCGTTTTTCACATACATGGCTACTCCCCCACACCGCAAAGAGCTCCTAGAAAAGCTGCCAGCCAACCTGTATCCTGGTAAAGGAAGCCTCTGAATTATCTCCTTATTTAAGAAGTGTTCAGATATACCAATAATTTCAGAGTCAACATCTATAAGCAGTTCACTAACTTTATCTCTAATACCTTGTATATTTTGATGAAATATACTAATTCCCTCATTAATCGGATACCCAAGCTTTGTAGAAAGTGGTTTCTTTGTTAGAGAGACTTCCCTTAAGCAGGAATACCTATCAGCTGACTTCAATCTAAAAATGCTTTTCACAGCAGCGGTGGAATTTAATTCGTCGTAGTTGAATGAAGTATTTAAAAATTATATACGCATTCGTTCCTCATAAGTCAGTCTATTTATCAGTGAAAACCATATCAATATCCCCCCCCCCTACAGTAGATCCTGATAGAACAGCGACTAAGCACTTCATTTTGTATGTCGATAGATAGATGATAGAAGAGAGAGAGAAGATAGAACGCAGAAGACGGATAAATGATAAGTAGGCTAATACGGTAGATCGTGTTGCGCTGTGTCAGATGAGGGCAACTGCCGGTCCCTCAAGGCAGGAAGAGTGCAATTAATAGTATGTTGAAGATGACTTCATACAGGATTCCAGTCCCTGTCATGAAGTTGATAAGTAGGAAGCTTGTCGAAACATTGCTTCAAGGCAGTATTGTTTTAAGGTAATAACACAGAAATATTCCGTCAGTGCAATTCGACTTCAAGTCTTACAATAGCAAATGAACGTAGTCTTTTTTCGAATAAGCATGAGACCACTTTCTGGATCTTGGCGTTGGTACATTGGTTTTACTCACCCGGAGGCGCAGTGCCCTGCTGTTAGGGCGACAGAGGCGGAGATCAGCGACCCGCCACACATGTAGGAGTTATCCATGATCATGGACGCCTGGTGTGGGAACTGGCCGAGTGAGGCTGGGGCACCATTTACAATGCGGCCAGCAGCCTTTTCAGCCTTTGGGTGTCCAGCTGAAACAGGCGGAAACTGGTCATGGGTTGGCAGTTTAGTTAAACACTGAAGGAAGGGTTTGGGAATATGACAAGTTTTTGTTCTGGTTGTATCTATATATTCAGATAAAACTTGCACAAGTCACACAAAATGTACACTGCCCAACTTAGAAAATGAAATATCACAAAGAGGTGGCGGGATGACAATATAGCTTCATACACATAGAAACTATCGGCATGTACGTAAATGACAAGTGGAATGGCCACCAAAGTGTTTGCTGAGTGATCACTAAGAAGAACACTGAGATGCTGTATACTCGCGTGAGACACCGTTATGAACAGCTGAAAGAGTTTGAAAGGGGCCTCATTGTTGGTCTCCATTTGGCCGGCTTGTCGAATCGTGTAATGTCTGAATTTGTGGGGCATTGAGGTATGACAGTGACCCGAAATTGGCCTGCAAAGGAAATGTGAGGGTAGGCATGCTTGTCTTCAATCCTCTGGTCGACAACTTCTGACCATCTCAAGCGACGACCAACTTGTGAACCGAGCTGATTGTAACGCCTTCGTATCAGCGCCTGCCATCCGAGCACAGGTAATAGACCCCCTCCAACATTCTGTGTCATCCCAGAGGTTTGGTCAGTGACCAGCGATGACCACAACATAGTCATTTGCGTCTGGAGGGGAACCTTTCCCAGGAACACCACTTCGTTCAAAATGATTCAAATGGCTCTGAGCACTATGGGACTTAAATTCTGAGCGCCTAGAACCGCTCGGCCACACCGGCCACACCAATTCGTCGTCATGGGTTATCTCTCAGGTGACAGTTGCTTGGTGCCAACTTTCAACAAGACAATGCTCGTTTAAATATGTCATGTGTCACTGTGAACTGTCTGCCTGATGTTGACGTACTACCGTGGCCAGCAGGACCCCCGGATCTGCCCCTGACAGAACATTTATGGGATTTGTGTGGATTTGCGGACCAGCTTGTCTCTCGGAGAGGATGCAATGGCTTTGTGACAACCTTCCCAACAGACTCACTGCTTGCATCGAGGCGAGAGGGGGTGCAACGTCACACTGATACACGGGCCATACTGACAAGTTCTTTATAAATTTGACTTCAAATTGTAATCGCTCCAATAACATCACAAACTCTCTCAACCCATGAAGTTTGAGCTTCTGTCATTTATTCACGCAGTGTAATTACTGTTACCGACTTTAGGATCAATGTTTTTCGTGGGTCCAGGACTTATGTGCGGTAAATTTTTGTGTGATGTTTTCCCACCGTGCCTAATTGGTTGTAATTTCCAGCGTTAACCTGTTTTTCCAATGAATAATTTATTCTCAGTCTCTAAAAAAAAAATGTAGCAAAAGTAAAAGCTACTTATTCCTTTTTTATTGGTACCTGCAGAAGAATCTCTCTTCCTTTATTTTGTTCCCATTTTCCGTCTCTTATATTCTATGTAATGGATTTTCATCTTCATCGTCTTCTTCCTCATTTGGGGAAAAATAGGGATCCTCATGACTGTAATCGGAATCCCAATGTTTTACAACCCCGTCTTGCTTTTCTTCTTGTACTTCCCTCATTCTCAAATACTCTAACACGAATTCATTGACAATCTGACGCATACTGTCTTCTTCATCATTGGATGGTCCTTTCCATTATTCTGAAGACACGATAACGCTTAGCCCACTGGTACTTACAAAAATAGTTTGCCACGTTCATAGAGCAAACGTATACAGTGAAATGTTGCGCATATTTTCTCAGTGCACGAAAATGCTAAAGCACCTAAGCAATGCATATACTGATGATGCATATTCTTTTCGTAGACAGATTTCTTTAAACTCTAACCATACGCTTATTTGGAGCAGTTCCCTTGCTTTCAACTGCGTTGTTGACACTCCAACGATTATCCATGGCCGTTCCCTCTGGATTCCACTTCCTTGCTGCAATCTTGAAGCTCTTTGTGCGACCCTAACATTCAGTGCCGCCGGATATGGAACAATAATTTGTAACTTACCACTACAGTATATATTACATATCATTAGTGTTCTAGTTAACAGCCATCGATGTTTTTGTTAATCATCCTTTCGCTATGTAGCTTTTATTTAAGAAAACGTCTACGGTCGCCGTGCACCTAAACGCCATTTGGACTCTGATTGTCGAGCTGTTAACACGTACTGTGGAAATGGCTGACGCCGCTTCCCGCCCCCTAGCGAGAAACTAGTTGTTCTCCCCATTTTTCACAACATTACAGAAAAAAATCAGCTATTAAGTTTCTGGAGAACTTGTATTTACTGACATTAAGGGCTTGAGATAAGTGAGATGTTTGGTTTAATCGGTGGCGCGGGACAACGGTAACTGGATATTGTGTAGACCTTTGGTTCCAGTTTCGGTGGAGTCTCCTTTTCTGTTTCTTTCTTTTTTGTTTAGTTCGAATATCTACATCTTTTAAATATAAAATGCGTCAAATGTATACTACCTACAACATATCTAATCATCATTTTTTATAAGTAATGCAAGTCTTCTTCTCTCTAATTACGTATCACACGCAAAATTCCAGTTTTCATTGCAAATGTAATTTCTTAACCATCGACATTTTATAAAGAATTGTTAACAATTAAATTTTTGCGAAAAACGTAAATATACTCTTTATCTAGACTACCTTCATTGTTTTATATCACAAATGTGGTCTCACATGAGCCATTAGCTCTAGTACGCCTAGCAGCTTAAATGCATTGTTATTTCTCGCAACAAATCCCTTAATTTGGTTTCAGATCCATTCTATCTGGCTTAAACTGCAGTTGTACGACAGAAACTGTAAAAAAGCAGCATTTGTACGGTGTGCTCGATGCAACGAAAAATATTTTCCATGTTTCTGGTGGAAACTAGAACGATATATCATAAAAGACCAGGAGAAAATGTGGCACTTGGGTGGTTTTGAGGATTTTGTTGTTGCTCGCCTCGTTATCAACGTAGCAGATGTCCGTTCCAGCACTGAAATGTATACGACCGATCATAAATAATACCGTCTGCGGCTTCAATATTCAACGTTTCTGTGCAATCCCTGCGATTTGCTTTTACGTCACAGATCACTCAGAAAGACTGCTCGTAGTTTAGATTAGCAATTTTCATCACTCTTGTTTTTAATTACAGTACTATGCCAGTTAAAAACGAGGTCATGTTATGTTTTCAGTCTGCAACTGTTCACATCACATTAGGTTTGTGGGACCAGCTGGCTAGCCAGTGCTGTAGAAGTTAAATGTACAGGCAAAACTGTTGTCCCGTATTATCGCTGAGTCGATGTGCGCATAATGTACAGCATAAAACGTACAAATCCTTATTATCGTGTCTGACTATACTGCAGACAGTTTGGCTTCCCCTCCACGTGAAATGAAATCTAATGAGGTGCCAGCAAACTCGGAACAATACATATTGTAATGTTTGCATCGGGTTCAATCAAGGTGAACGCATTATAGGCGTGAGCACAACAGACATTACTGTCGGTTACAAATGTCCTATTTTTTGGCTTCGCGAAGGGAATCTTTCCAAGGCGGGAGACATTACTGGACGATAAATAACAACCAGCCAGTGTTAAAATTAGGTAACGTGCATGAGCGGCAAAGAGAGTGGGTCAGTACCCAACACGTCCCAGATTATATGATATATTTTCAGAAATAGAGGAATGGATGCTCGTAACTCATACATAATCTTTTTTTAAGTTCCGTCTATTGACCAGCCTTTTAAATTAATTTATAGTGGCGTGCGCCATAATTTTTAAAATGCAGTAAAATTTAAAATATCCTCCAGCATCATGTTGTAATTATAAAAAAATGGCTCTGAGCACTATGGGACTTAACTTCTGTGGTCATCAGTCCCCTAGAACTTAGAACTACTTAAACCGAACTAACCGAAGGACATCACACACATCCATGCCCGAGGCAGGATTCGAACCTGCGGCCGTAGCAGTCGCGCGGTTCCGGACTGAGCGCCTTAAGCGCGAGACCACCGCGGCCGGCATAATTATAAGTATTGTCATTGCCATATTTTGTATTACTTGTATTCAGCCGCTTTTGGTAAACATCCGACGTCCTTTTTATCCAAGGTTGTCACTTCCCGGATTATTTCACGGTTTCTTTATATTCAGGACTTCACCTGATGATGTAACTAACGTTACGAAACCTGTCGTGCATTTGAAGTAAGGCAACCATGCAACTGCAGATGTGGTTTTATTCGTCAATCAAATCCAATACAGACATGATTCTCTATCCGACACAACTATCAGGCATTCGTACATTAAGTGACATTATTAGAGAAAAACACAAATGGAACCTGGTGAATTAAGTAGCGATTAAAGTATCCGGGAGGGAACTTAGGTAATATTTAGGTAGTGCAAAAATTCAAATTGCTCCAAGCACTATGGGATTTAACATCTGAGGTCATCAGTCCCCTAGACTTAGAACTACTTAAACATAACTAACATAAGGACATCATACATATCCATACCAGAGGCAGGATTCGAACCTGCGACCGTAGCAGCAGCGCGGTTCTGCATTGAAGCGCTTACAACCGCTCGGCCATTAGGAAGTGCAGCGAGGTGATACAAGTCATGCGACAGCGATGTGCACATATATACAGATGGCGGTAGTACAGCGTGCAGAAGGTATTGGGGGAGATGTCATTTACACTCAAGCGATTCATGTGAAAAGGCTTCCGACGTGATTATGGCCGCATGACAGAAGTAACAAATTTCGAAAGCGGAATGTTAGTTGCAGCTAGACGCACCGGACGTTCCATTCCTGAAATCGTCAGGGAAGTAAATATTCCGAGATCCACAGTGTTAAAGTATGACGAGAATACCAAACTTCAGGCATTGGCTCTCACCATGGACAGCCCATTGGCTGACGGCCGTCACTTAAGGACCGAGAACAGTAGCGTTTGCATAGAGTGTTCAGTGCTAGCAGACAAGCAACAATGTGTGAAATAAGCGCAGAAATCAATATGGGACGTACGACGAACGTTTTTGTTAGGGCAGTGGGGCGAAATGTGGCGTTATTGGGTTATGGCAGCAGTCGACTGATTCGAGAGCCTTCTCCAACAGTGTGACATCGCCTGCAGCGCCTCTCCTGGGCTCGTCATCATATAGGTTGGTGCGGTTCGAGTATGGTACAGGCTGGACGAAACCATGCACCCAGGTTGTCAATAAGGCACAGTGGAAGCGATGGTGTTTCCATAGTGGTATAGGCTGTGTTTGCATGGAGTGGACTGCGTCCTCTGCCGCAACTGAATCTATCATTGACTATAAATGGTTATATTCCCCTACTTGGAGACCACTTGCAGCTATACATATACTTCACGTTCCCAAAGAACGATGGAATTTTCATGGATGACAATGCCCTACGTCACCGGGCCACAGTTGTTCGCGACTGGTGTGAAGAACATTCTGGACAACTCGGGCGAATGATTTGGCCACTTAGAATTCCCGACATGAACCCCATAGTATATTTATACCATAATAGAGAGGTCAGTACGTGGACAAAATCCTGCACTGTCAACTCTTTCGCAATTATGGATGGCTATGGAGGCAGTATAGCTCAATATTTATGCATTGGACTTACAACGACTTGTTGCTTCACTACGCTGGGCAACACGATATTAGGAGGTACCGAATGAGTCACCTCACTGTAGAGACACATTAAGAGAATGTCCAAGTGTTGTACGTGCAAGTGCTGATTCATCGACGCAATAATTAATTCCTGCTCGGAAGACGACCAGAAAACGTCGATATGTAGTAACAACGTGGCATCTATGGCAGAACCAGCAGAATGAATGATAGCTTTGAGAACAATGTGAGTCTCCCACCAAGAGCAAGCTGTGGGACTGGGCTGGCGGATCCATTAAATCCCAATGGTTAATCTCAGAGGGGTTGCTGATGATGGCGCTAGCTCGCCCGTCATCCATTCTAATAGCTGACGCACGTGGATGCGGAATAGTTAGGGGCTGCTATGGGTTGCCTAGAACTCCGGTCCTAGAGAAGTGGCGGTGTCGTGGTTGACTACCGTAGGTCATAGACATATAATTCTGCGACAGGGCCTGCCAGAAGTACATAACTTCCTTAACCCTGAGCTGCCCTAGTGGTAAAAATAAAAAACTGCCAGTAAGTCATCTGTTGCGAGATTAGTGGAGATGTTCAACAAATGAAGGACCAGTCTGTAAGAGTTTTGGGTGTTTTTCTTTCTTATATGACATTCAATTTAAGCAGTTATTGAACGTACTTGAACTGCCTTACATATCTTGAGGCGAATACTTAGTTCCAGTTGTATACAACTTCCTGTTGCTTTGTGGAAATACGACCCGCAGAGCATTCCAAGTGGCATATACTCCTTCTCAATCCTATGTGATATTGGTCCGACACACATGAGTTATATCGCAGAATCGGTTGCATTACGAGTGTTCTGTATGTAAAATACTTCGAAGGCTAACTGCAGTTTCCCTATATTCTATCACTGAACTGAACTCTTAACACCTGTTTTACTTACAACTGAGCCCATACGATGACTCTGTTTAACAACTCGCAAACTGTTACGCCCATATATTTGTGTGAGTTTATTGGTTCCGGTCATGAGTCATTGATATTGCACAGGATCTGGTAAAAACTCCTCCCGTGTTTCAAATGTGGATACCGTCAAAGATAGAAAGATACGGAGTTTTATTTGTGAACAACAAATACTATGCCATTTTAAGATAGTACGTGTCGTCTTCCATTGCTGACACATTAAGGAAGCCTTAAGGAGCTGTCCATTTTCGTGTTATTTCCTGTGTAATGGCAGCTACTTCCTGGGTGATTGCCTACTTCCGTGCTTGCAGAGTTGTGGGTATATGTTGGTGCACTTCAGCCTCCAAGCGTCCACAAAGGAAAAAAAGAATCAGAAAGTAATAAATCAGGTGACGTAGGGGGCAGGCGATTTCTCCTCAAGAAGAGAGAAGGCGCCTGCTGAAAATGGCATGTACGCTACTGATCGATACCTCGTCCACATCAGTAACCCCATGAAAACTCACACAGTGGCCTCTGCAAAAACAGGAGGTCTTTTTGCCGGACCCAATATTTATACTTCCTGTTCCCATTTTGTAAAATTCCCAATTTCAACGTTCTGAACATTTAAGGTTCCGATTTTAGCACAGCTTTGAAGTCTTATTAATATCTGACATGATTTTGTGTGGCATTTTACACACTGTACTTCATTAAAGGTAGAATATCATCTACATAAATCTGAGATAACTATTAAATTTGACTGCCAGGTAATTAATATAACAATATTAACAGTAATGGTTTCCAAGCACTTCCCTGCGGCATGCTTGGAGTTCTACGTCTATAGGTGACTGTCCTGTTAAGGTAACATGATGTGCCCTCCATACTAACAAATTCTCAAAAAATGTTCAAATGTGTGTGAAATCGTATGGGACTTAACTGCTAACGTCATTAGTCCCTACGCTTACACACTACTTAACCTAAATTATCCTAAGGACAAACACATACACCCATGCCCGAGGGAGGACTCGAACCTCCGCCGTGACCAGCCGCACAGTCCATGAGTGCCGCGCCTTAGACCAACAAATTCTCAAACAAGATACGAGTCTCACTTTATATCCTACACAATAGCAATTTCGTTATTAACTCTTTGTGTAGTAATGAGAAAGAAGGATTTCTGAAGTCAAGAAACACTGCATTTGCCTCCATACATGGCTATCAGTATGTTATGTAAGAAGGGCGCATTCCGAGTTGACGAAGATGCCAGCTGTATTAATCGGTAACTAAAAGAAACATTTAACCTAACAACCAAATAAGCACATTCAGTTGATGGTGGACAAGAGATCAATCGCCTCGGAGGGATCTTACGATGTAGTTCCTGAAGGAGATGAATTTTTTTGCGTTCTCAATGACCGAACGCGCTTACCACGTCATACCGCAGCGTCAAGTACGTAGCAAAACAATAGTACGATTTATCCATTCCCCACACTTCTTATATTATCATTTTGTTAGCGTTGTCCAGAGTTTGTTTGCTTTTTGTCAGTTTCTTCTTACATATGTCGCAGAAAATCCTTGCTCCACATTGAGTTCACTGTTGTACTTTTGTTTCTATCAATCTATCTATAGTTGTGAGGATAGAGCCCCCAGCTTTTACTTATAGTACTAAAGGCACCAGGATACTACACATGTGCCGCAGAGGCATGACACACTGTGTTTTCCGCTCAGAGGACCTGGCGGAAATAACAACTGATCGATAATGTAGGGAGGCAGGTAGCAGCGTGCGAAGATTCTACAGTTATTTCATGGGTACTTTGTATAAGACCTTGGACATGAATAACACGTATGCAAAGAACGTTTGCTAGAATGACCAGGCAGAAAAGACTTAAAGGAGATTTTATGTACTGAACTAGTGTATGTGCAGATAATTTTAAAATTTATGTTAGTTTCAACAAATATGATTTAGAACATCGTATCATTTCAGAACAGATAGATGTACAACAGCTAAATAGTGATAGGCACAATATGGCGTTAAGCAATGACACACAATTTGCGACGTATGACTCTGCTGCTACGAGAAATACGTATTCTATGATACGCGGATTTAAAGGTCGCCAATAAGTAAGCAACCAGTTATAAAATGTCACGGATTCGAGGATTAAGTAAGAGTGAATTAAATACTGCTGTGAAACATAATTTTTCTCTGGTACTCGTACATTATAGAAATACTTACGCACAAGTGGCTTTGTCTTCACCATTGGTGTAAGATTGCGCTGTAGCGTCGCATACTGGGGCAGCGCCTGTCAACAAAGGAATGTTATACATTTTTGTTGATATCGTGTTCAGCAAAACCATACGTCGAAAATACGTCATCTTCTATATCTGTATCTATACTAATAATGATGCTGTAAAAAAAGTTATGCCTGTCTCTCTATTTTAAAGACGAATTTTAGTGGGGTTTTCACAGGTAACTTGAGCGTAGACTGCGACAACATATAGGCTATGATCTGTCAAATCGGGTCAATAAAAAATATCCTAATTTAATACCTGTAACTATACTAATAATGATGCTGTAAAACTGTTGTGGCTGTCTCTCTATTTTAAAGACGAATTTTAGTGGGGTTTTCACAGGTAACTTGAGCGTGGACTGCGGCTACATACAGAAAAAATATCGTAATTTAAGGTTCTGTAAATGCGAAAGGGTGTGTGTCTGTTACTTTTCCACGACTTAAGCGCTGATTCGATTTTGATTATATTTGGTACAGAGATAGCTTGAACGCTATGGCAGAACGCAGGATACTATAAAAAAGTGTGTAATTTAAGAAATTTATTGATTTGAGGAATATTAAGTGAATTAGGAGAAAATATTTGCTCTTTGAGAAAGCTGTTTAATCTTTGACTTGTGAACTTTATCGTACTTGAGAAAATGCATTTTTTGCTTGGTATGTTTTACAAAATACGATTCAATGTAACGTAGCCAATGCTTGCACAATCCTCAATGTTTTTAATTCATGCTGTACCATAATATGCGCGAAAGTATCTGAGTTATGGTTTCACGACTAAACTGCTGAACCATAAAATGTGATATAGAGACAGCTTTAATCTCGAGGAAGAACACAGGATATTTTAGAAAATAAAAAAAGCCTGCACCTAAAATGATGAAATAACGGATGGAACACGCCTGCACCGCTCAGCAACAACGCTGTGTGCGTGCAGCCTTGTTGTGAACTGGAGTAGGGGATGTGATGGAGGGAGGGGGAGGGTGTGCGGCGTGTATGGTACACTTCCTGAGCTAAACCTACCCAAACAAGCAGACACGTGAGGGCAGCTGAGGTTACTTCATGTACAGTAGCTTACTCACCATCACTCATCCTAACAAAACTACTGATATGCAAGCACAGGTAGAGGAAACAGCTAGTTTTCAAGTAATCAACTAAGGCAGCAAATTCTTTCATGTATTAATACTGAACTAGAATCGAGCAAGATCGCGTCTGTGGTGACAAATTATTTTACAATTTGTTGGGAGTTACATGCATTACCAATGTACATGCCCATAAACAACCAGAATTAATGAAGTTAAAACAGTAATCAATATGAGTAAATTGTCCACACAAAATCATTAAAATTGATGTGGTTGGTTCTTCACTTTGTATTACCAGATAAATCGTCAAAGGATGTGAAGCTCCACACAAACATGAGGGAGCCTAAAGTAAATGAAATTAATACTGTACTGAAGCTGTCATGAAGTAATAACAGCAGATCTAATGTACAAAACGTATTAACAAGTGCGGAATGGCAGTGATTGTGGATACCCAGTCGAAAGTTTGTCTTTTAGGGGAGCGAAGGGCCTGCAATGCTCAGAACATTTCCTTCAGGCTCTTGATTGATGGCAGTCATGAAATGTAATCAAACAGAATTACTCAATAATAAAATGGGAGAGTGGGGATTGCACGTTTGCCTGCATGACGGATGTAAAATGATTAGTTAGGACATATGCTTAAAAACATTCAATAGAAACAAAGCATTCATTAATCAGGTGTTCTGTTGTGAAAATTATGACAACATATGAAATGGTTTACATTACAAATGTTGTTAGCGTGCATATAAAGTCTGTAAGCTTTCATTCAGTTCTCTTAGCAGTGATGTGCTACTAAAATTATTCAACTACCTGAATCACTACATTCTAACAAATTATTTGCGATAGAATACATAGTTTATTCACACAATTTGCTGCTAAGAAACAGTGAAATTTATTGGAGAAGTTTGAAAAATTAAAATAATAATAGCAATAAAATTTTCGGAAATTATTGAACATGTTAAAAATTGTACCATGTTCAGAAATACTCGATAATTACATATTACATTGTCGCTGTAGATTCACGCATGTTTCCATTCATTATCATAGACATTGATTCTGGACTTTGTACACAACAAAGTCTGCTCTCTTCATATGATGTGGTATTTTAATATTTAGAATGTGAATTACTTCAGGAACTTGGAGAAAAAAGATAAAAAAATTATATTATATGTGACCTAACTAGAAAAAGGATAATACTTCCGTAAGCTAAGCTACATTTTCTCTTACTTAAGACTTTTAAATTAAATTCGTAAAGTATAGATCAGCATTTGTAGTTCTGGCTTAGATGAACAAAATTCTATAGTCATAGATGTTTCCTAGCAAGCACATTAGCTCTTTGAGAAATTTATATCATTTGATGCACTGTGTATCTTTGAACTCTGTGTTCTTATGGAACTGCGTATTTTGCATATTTTGACAGATTCTTATTATTATGATTATCACGTAAGTATGATTTATGTGACATTAACGAATGAATCTCAATGTAGTTCATTTAAAATTCCTCGAATCGTATTGCGAAGCTACGTTGATTATGAGATTATCAGTTAGGATAGCTACTAAATAACTTGGGAGTATAAATCAAACCCTGTTATAAAAAATATACCAGGTATAACCTTAACCATTGTCAAATCGACGTATTTCAGCACAGCTGATCAGTACACAACTGGCTTTTCGACTGCAGTGTAATGTTCTATTGCCTAATTGTTTGAACCAGTCTACATAAGCACTGATGTAAGTTTGGTGGTAAGATTGCTTAAAAGCAGTAAATACATTGACGGTAGCCTCAGAATAATCTACACAATGTTCAAAATCTCCATTGAATGACTCAGTCTGTTTGCTGCACTTATAGTATATGTGCTAAAGTGACTGCAACACATTTTACCTGAACGGCAGCGGCCACGGCAAAAAGCAATATAGCCAACACGTTCATTGTGGTCTTCCACCCGCACATATGGGTATCAGACGCATCGCTCCGTTTTATACTCGATATTGTGCAGACTTGTTGACAAATGAGTTATCAAATTCAGATTCAGATTTCAAGATAAAACTAACAAAACGGACTTTGAAACTCTCAGAGGACTATGATATCTGTAAAATTGGAAAGATAACAGTGATTTCCAAATTACAGGTCGTGGTACAGGATCGAAAGAACAAGGAGTGATTTACTGGTTTAGCACACAGTCGACAGCATTGTTATTTGATATGCATTTGCTATGATTGAGAGAAACTGTGGAGCATCCTGATTGGGGCAGCACGATGGGGATTTGAAACCGGCTCCTCCCTAATAAGAAAACAATGCATTAAGCAGCCTAATCTAGGTGTAGAAACAATTTATATTACCTAACAAAAAAGTGAAGCAACCAGAGTGGCAGGAGCATAGGAATAAGGGCATGTGACAGAGTATGTGATGTTATGTTGTAAGAAGTGTGTATTTCTATTGTCTATTGTCAAACCACAATTAATGAACGATGTTTATATTTTTATCAATAGGATTAAGTAGGAATAATTAATATTTGTCATGTTGGAAATAATTTTGGTTGCAGGGAATGTCTGCACCAAAGTATTGACATTATTTTAAAAAGGACGGAGAAACCGCGTATGGATACATTTTAAGAAAAGAGCGGGAAAGACCGCGCATTGATACATTTTGTAATGGTAGGAGGGATTGTCTGCACCAGAAAGCATTGTTGGCAGGTGACAGCGCACTTTAGCGTTCGTAGGAAGTCAGTAGTAAGCGAGAAGTGAAGCGAGTCGGTAGCAGGTCTGAAGCGAGAGGTTGAGAGGAGCAGTGTGGCTGCCAGCCACCAGCTATGATTTACAAGAGGTTGTAAACGGATGTACAGAGACATCAGCTAACTATTATAATAAGAGGAACTAATATTATTGAATTAATTTTTTGAGAAACTCAAGACTACTGAAGGTATGTTTGCGCATTGCTAGTTGTAAGATTATTGTAAAATGTAAGTCCCATTTGAACGTTTGCAAAATCATTTCATGCAGAATATAATTAACTTTTGCCAGCAATATTGCATTTCTAATTATAATACATCCCAAAAACCATCAACGTAGAACTTTGCATAATTTTATTGTTGTCAAGAAAAAGTTTAACTATGAGTTATGTAACTTCAGTCAAATTAATTAAAGAATAACGTCAGCTTTGCTATTAAAGAATAACATCAGCTTTGGTGATAAATATAGCCACTTATTATGAAAGCCCACCAGCAGCTAATAGAGTATAGTAAAACAGAGTAAGTATATTCATGTCTCAGTTCGATGTAGCGATCAGATGGCGATCCAGTAACAGTAAAAAAGGTAAGGAACAGTTTTGGGCTATTGCAGATAACGACTGAAGGTCACACGACGACGACACATTCTATGTTTTGTCGAAATAATCCGAAAACCACTTTTAAAAAGCAGCAATTAAATTTGTATGCGAATATTGAGAAAGAGAATAAATTTCAAACGGAAGATTTCATTTGTTATTATTAAGCAAGAGATAGAAATCCTAAGGAAAGGTTTCATAGTATATTGTAAAAGGGAAGGTTATCAATAACAAAAGAGATATAGAGGAGACTGGAAGGTTTCACTTAGCGACATCCAATCGGTAAGACTCTTTAATTCACAGCCCATCGGCAATTCTAATTGTTCTATTGATTCTTCGTTGAAAAGTGTTTGTTCAGTGTTGTGTGCTAATTATAGACCACGTCTCACAGAACAATTACTCGTTCTCAAAATGATAAAAGTGTAGAAAATACTGACGAGAATTTCTTTTCAGGAATAGACAGAAATAATACGTGTGAAAAACCCGATAGTGAAACGTTAGGTGACCGGACATTCGAGAGTAGTAATAATATGGAATCTTTTGATGAAGAATCAACTTCAGCTATGCCAACTGATAATGAGACACTAGTGCAAAAAATTTCTTTTTAAATACAACAGACGCTACACAGCCACAAATTACGCGTAGCAGACATAATAGTTTCAGTAACGAAACCACTATAATGCAGTCAAACAGTGTGACTCCATTACGTGCCGAAACAGATTCAAACGGTACACAGCTACACAATCTGCGTAACAGATACCACAGTTTCATCGACAAAAATTCCGAAACCACAGAAGAGGTGACACGATTACAATCGTCTGAGGATGTTCAAATGAACACAGATGTACAACCTTTAACAACGAATACAAATACACACAGACGTCAATCCGAAACGGATCCATTAATGGCATTTTTGCTACAAAGACATGAATTAAAACTTTAACGGAAGGGCACAAAAATCAGCAGACCTAAAAAACGAAATCAAGGCAGAACGCAGAATGTGCAACAAACAATCGCAGACCTAGAATCACGTAATAGTTTGTTACATCCGAAAATCAATTCTTTACAGCAAAGGATAGCTGACACACAAGAAACAACTGCAAACAATCAATTCCAACAGAACACACACCATTACGACATGCCTCAGATGCACAATACATACAATGTCGGTAGAGTAAGAGATCTTAACCAGGCAGAAAGACACACAAATTCATATTCACAACATTATGAAAATAATTACACACGAAGACATGACGGTTTCGACCACAAGCATTTCCTTTCAGTGAGAAATTGTAAAACATTTAAAAACGACAGGACGCAAATACATCCACTGGACTGGATCCAACACTTCAATGCGGCACTCCCACCATCATGGCCAGTTCAACATAAGCTAGAATTTATTATTAGTTTTCTTGAAGGGGCATCAGCGTGAAGAATGCGACCAATTGCTAGACAGGGTTTTCAGTAGAAGCATTTCAGGAAGCATTTCTAGCAGCATATTAGTCAGATATCACACAGAGTGGCATTAAAGATCCACTAATTAGTCTGCCAAATTTCGAGAATTCTACTTTCCCAACAATCACACAATTTTTCGAGTATATGGTTTAACAAAACCAATACCTCAATGAGCCATATAGTCAAGCCACATTAATACAGCTGTGTATTTCAAAACTCCCCAGAGCATTAAAAGTGTCATTATTAACAGGCCAGCAAAAGGGCAGCGTGTACGCATTTAGAGACATCCTGCAATTGCTAGAGGTACACCAGGCAGATTATGCGTTTGTTAATAAGAACTTTTCATGACATAACGCAAACCAGACAAACAATACTAATCTTGAGCAAACACGATTTGGCAATAACAATCATAATAAACGCTTTCGCAGTGAAAATGAAAACCTTAATCGAGAATACACACAGGGATTCAATGAACAGCAGTATAATAACAATGTACATTACAATTCAAGACAATAACAAAGCCATCCAAATAAAACGACACATATACGACAGGAAATGCCAAACCGGTCAAACTTTCACACGACTCATCTCCAAGAAAATGTGACAGGTGCAAACAATTACATGGGTAAGCCGCAAAATACACAAAACGAACGAAGACAGCCTTTTCAGAGAATCACTCGTGCCTTACCGTATAATCACAGTTATGACGACAGAAGGAGAGAATACGAACACTGACCACAAAGGACATTCTACAATGATAATTTTCATAGAAATTAAAAAAGTGCACAACAACCAAGTTATCGTATGAATGTACCAGACACAAGATTTCATCCGCCACCTACCGCTAATAATCAAAACGGTAGAACAGTACAGCTCATAGAAAACACACAACACTCCCCGACAGAAAATGAAGTGTCAGAACATTTATGACTAGAGATAGCCTGTGATGAATCTCTAAATGACGAAACTATGGATAAGGACAGAGAAAAGATAACGATAGAGAATGCCATTACATTCGATGATGTGCGAGACACATTGTTACACGAAAAACCGATCATGCAGAAAACTATATGCCACCCAATAAGCCAGATAAATTTAAAGTCACAAAATATTTTAGCAATAATGGATTCAGGTTCACCAATGTGCGTAATTAACGAAGACACATTTAACAGATGCAATAGCAATAATAATATTACCCAGTATTCTCATTACACAAAACTTAAGTTAAGGGAGCATTTCCAGGAAAAATCATTGAAGTCAAAACACAGACACAATTAACGTTTGTTTTTGCAGGGCAAACTTTCCACAGCAATTGTTGGATAGTTCCACATTTAACAACTGATATAATATTAGGAATGAATTTTCTCGTACAGTACGACGCTAAGATTGACTTTAAATTCTCATGCCTAACATTGTAGAAGGAAGACAGTGAAGTGGTAGTGAGATTTCAAAACACAGTATCCTCAGAAGAACAAAATTTGCACAGGATCTAGATTATTGCAGATTCTAAGGATAACGATTGTTATCTCACACTATACACGAATACACATAATAACGACGTGGCAGAGGAACAGGAGTATAATGTACTAAAGACAGTTACACTCAAGTTTGGAGACAGTACAGCAAAAGACGACACAGAGCGCACAGAATTAGAAAATATTCTTGTGCAACATAAAACAGTTTTTAACAATGTTCCAGGAACGATGACAGGATTTATGTTCGAATTTCAGGTGAAACCACACGATACTTTCAAAGCAAAACACTATCCAATCCCGCATATATACACAGAAGCAGTTAAGAAAGAGTTACGAGCAATGACTAATCAGGGTATAATTGAACCAGCAGCAAGCCAATATATAAATCCATTACACATCGTTGAAAAGAAGGATGGATCACTCTGCTTAGTTTTAGATTCGGGGTGAGGTTAATAAAATAATCATTACAGAAACTGACCGACCACAGACGTTAGATGATTTACTGCAAAAGTTTCATGGCACCTCTATATATACCACCCTCGATCGCAAATCAGGTTTATGGCAAATCCAGTTGCATCCAAATTGCCGAAAGTATACGGCATTCCTTTGCTTTGGTGAATGTTACCAATTTTGTAAACTTCCGTTTGGACTAACTATTTCGTCTGTTGCCCTTATACGAGGCATGAATACAATTCTCCCACAGGATCTTAAAAGCAAAATTACTGCATATGTAGATGACATTTTAATTGCAGCAGAGAACTGGGGACAGCACGACCACACCCTTCAACAATTACTGAATACATTCGAGCAGAACGGTGTAACTATAAACCTCCATAAATCTGAATTTCGAAAAGCCTCAATAAAATTTCTAGGTCATATCATTTCACAAACAGGTATTGCACCAGACTCCGACAAATTGCAAGCGTTGAAAGATATCAACGTGCCAACAAATAAGAAGGAACTTCGGAGCTTTTCAGGCCTTATTAATTATTTTATAAAATTCATTCATTATAAGGCATTAGACACACCCTTGCTATACCAGCTCACAAGTAAAAACACAATTTGGTCATGGAATGAAGACGCTGAAGCTGAACTCGAGAATTTGAAAGAAGCGTTACTAAGGGCACGTTTGTTATTGCATCCTGACCCAACACATAACTTTTCCATTGCAACAGATAGTTCAACTACAGCACTAGGAGTACATATTTTCCGGGAAGTAGAGGAGGACGGTAAGACAATCTTTAAACATATATTGTTTGCAAGCAGGATACTTTCTCCAGCAGAGCGCAATTACTCTTTAACAGAATTAGAGACGCTATGTGTAGTATGGGCATTTAAGAGATTACGTCATTATCTATATGGAAGACACACCACAGTATATACCGATCACCGAGCAATCCAGTTTTTATTATCAGTAAAACTTACGCATGATAGATTAAGCCGTTGGAAATTATATCTACAAGAGTTCGACTTTACTGTTGTACACATTCCAGGCACGCAGAATATTGTTGCCGACGCACTATCGAGACCTATTCAGCATAAACGACTAGAGAAAGAAAATACCTTCTGCCACAACAACCACAGTATTATGCATATCAAACAAGTAGCTTTCGAAAACTTTATATCATCAGCATTACAGGACATAGAGAGAGAATAGCAGAGTTGAAACACTAAAAGAGATTGTAACGCTTTGTCGAGACAAAAATGGTTCAAATGGCTCTGAGCACTATGGGACTCAACTGCTGTGGTCATAAGTCCCCTAGAACTTAGAACTACTTAAACCTAACTAACCTAAGGACAGCACACAACACCCAGCCATCACGATGCAGAGAAAATCCCTGACCCCGCCGGGAATCGAACCCGGGAACCCGGGCGTGGGAAGCGAGTTGTCGAGACAAGAGCAACGCAAAATCAGACATAATTACGCTATACATCAAAATATTCTGTTCATTCGCTCGTACCCGACGGCAACAATTGGCTTTTATGCATTCCAGAAGGGATCAGAAACAAACTGATATGGTATACTCACCTAACCTATGCACATTACGGAGCTAGGAAATGCTTTCTAATTCTTCGACAAAATTGACACTTCTACAATATGGAAAAACACATTCGCAAAGTTATAGCATCCTGCAAGATATGTCAGAGAGCTAAATCATCTACAGTATCACATATTCCACCACTGTATCCCATGATACCGGTTAACTTAAGACACATGGCAGCAGTAGATCTTTTTGGTCAAATCCCCAGAACAAGTAAAGGTTATAGTTATATTCTAGTAACCGTAGAACTGACATCCAAATTTGTAACATTTTCTCCACTAAGGAAAGCAACAGCTAGATCAGTATCAAGAGCATTTGTAAGAGATTTTCTATCAATAGTAGGACATGTACAGAAGGTTATTTCAGATAATGGACCACAGTCTTGGTCAGACATATGGAAACAAATGTTAGAGAGTAAGAACATAACACCAATTTACATACCAAGACATCACAGTTCTTCTAACCCGTCAGAAAGAATAATGAAAGAGATCGGGAAACTTTGTAGAATTTATTGCCACAGAAAGCATACAATATGGGACGAATGCATTTCACAGTTTCAGGAAGTAATAAATGCAATACCTAATGAGTCAACGACGCTCTCACCAACTGTAATACTGACGAATAAAGACCCACCGAATAAATTTACTGAAATGATTACTTTTCCAAAGAAGCGTAGACTTCGTCATTGTGAGATAATAGAAATGGCATTAGCGAACATTAAACGAGCTGCAGATCGTCGGAAGACACAGCAGAAGCAGGTAAGTAGATGACGCAAGTACGAGATTGGCGATAAGGTACTAGTTTGTACCCATTATCTGTCACATAAAGGGAAAAAACGATGCAAAAAATTTGAACTTCTATAAGCAGGACCATACAGAATTCGAAATATTCAGCACGCTAATGTAGTACACATTGAGACATTCAGAACAAAAAAATCGAGAGGAAACCATCATATGTCAAACGTAAAGAAATTCTTAAAATTGAAAAACCTTCTTACAGGGATACATATCGACAGAGTACAACAATGAGCTTTTTGACACATTCCAGCAAGCCCGAATACAGTGAGCTACTAATGGGTTCGCAGGACAGCTTCTGTATAGTTTGGAAGGTAAGAGACGAGGTACTGGCAGAACTAAAGCTGTGAGTACCGGGCGTGAGTCGTGCTTCGGTAGCTCAGATGGTAGAGCACCTGCCCGCGAAAGGCAAAGGTCCCGAGTTCGAGTCTCGGTCGGGCACACAGTTTTAATCTGCCAGGAAGTTTCGTTACTAATGGGTTATTTACGTGCACAACAGGTCACCTCGATTCGACCACAGGTAAATACACTGAACACTAATAGCAGTCTTAGAAGCGTTCTCGCAGGACGTTTATTTCACATTATGTAAGGTAAGAGAAGCAATTAACAGGACTACTTTAAATGAAAATGTATAACACGTACAAATAATTTTCATACAGTAGTAGCAATTAGATGCATTCTTTAACCTGTGCATGCAGCGTTGTTGTCATAGTTCACCAAAATAAACGTAGTTTTAATTATAATATAAGTATTGAATATGGAGAAATGTGGATAAATGCTATACAGGTCATACCGAGAGCTGATGAGATATTCCAGATGCAGAGAGATTATTAACCATAAATATTTTGTTATAGGTAATACAGAGAGATATTGAAGTCATGCCATGCGCTGATGATTATTAACAATGAATATTTTATTATAGGCTATGCAGAGAGATGACACGAAGTACAAAGGAGAGAGGAGAATGAAGATGTTAGTATGTAAGAAATATAATTTAGTAATGGTTTATTTTGATAACAGGTGACACAGCGCAACGCAGCACTACGGTTGGAGAAACCACATTAAATTGCCTTCTATATGTACTTTGCTATTCGAAAATTTTTTCAGCACTGAACATGATATCTTTTACAACAGATACATACATAGGAAAAACAGATCACACCAAATGTCAGCATACCGATTCGCACTCTACGTAAAATACTAAGTTTTCTCTTAAATAACAATGACGATGTGTGCTACACAACTCAAACATAATATATAGTCGACTGACAATATGACTCGTAACTGACGAACACATTACCGAACATACTGAAGTCACAGAAAGTGACATATTTTGTCAAAATGTACTTTCATATTTCAAAAACTGTGAATTCACAACCTGTGAAGTAATATAACAATATCTTTATGTAATTATTTATATGAGCACCAGATTATGATTTATTTAGAGTCACAGAAAGTGACGTAGTTTGTATAAAGGTACATGTCTATTTTATTTAAAATATTGACGCCTAAATGTACTACTAAATTCCACTTACAGAAATATTTGTTTATGTTATTGACTGTCACGTCATGTAGTATGTATTGTAGGCTGAATTCACTACAGATGGAATATGTGTTATATATGTAATTGTTTAAAACTATAAACTTTTTCTACAGTCACACAAGGTGACATATTTTGTCCTTTTAAACGTAAGATAAATAATTTTTATGAGCACAGAGGAATGAGATGATGTAAAATTTGGTAATAACGGCATCAACCATATCCATGAACCTTTTGACAAAACGATTATACCTGTACCTTAATTCCTGTGCATCCCCATGGTTATGGAGCACAAACAAAGTGAATAGTGACTCACGTTACTTCAATCTACGATGTTTTCTATGAGGTGTCGGCATACCAAGATCCACACCACAGTCATGACGTACGTCAATAGTTGCTCGCATACCAAGATGCACACCATCACTACTAATGGACAATTGGAGTTGAAACTTGTACCTCGCGTAGCTGCGGCAACTCAGACAATTCGATGGTTAACTTAGTGCTTGGTTACACTAAAACTATGAATCAAAAAGACGACGGAATCACATGGCGAAACCTGGTGTTGTGCTATGTGAGGAAAAGAAACGGACTTTTGAGTGCATTCACAGACAGTTGCCAGTGCTTTGACCATGCTACCCAATTCCTTTTTTTTCCCTTCCTTGAATATGGTACTAATAGATGCCAATTTTACAAAAAAAATTATAATGAAACATAAACTATGTTCTAATTTTTGCCATGAATTACTATTAGAGATATAAATAACTTTTACTACCTGATGTACACTTCCAACTTACTGACTCATATTATTTGTATATGTTGATGTATACTCTTTTGAACATTCTCTTTGTTAGACTTAGAAAACAATTTCTTATGGCAGTATACGTATGTGCTTTGTTGAAAGAAATATTCTATCAATAACTTACTTATTTCTATAATCAATTATTCTCCTTACGTCCAGTAACAGTAAAAAAGGTAAGGAACAGTTTTAGGTTATTGCAGATAATGACTGAGGGCCACACGACGACGACACATTCTATGTTTCGTCGAAATAATCCGAAAATCACTTTTGAAAAGCAGCAATTAAATTTATATGCGAAGATTGCGAAAGAGAATAAATTTCAAAGGGATGATTTCATTTGTTATTACTAAGGAAGAGATAGAAATCCTAAGGAAAGGTTTCATAGTATATTGTAAAAGGGAAGGTTATCGTTAACAAAAGAGGTATAGAGGAAACGGGAAGGTTTCAATGTTAGTGAATTTAATTGCTAGTGAAGTTTACAAAACATGTGGGAGTGTGAGACTAATAATCAGCATGACACTGGACCTCTCTCTTGCCTGGATGTAAGCAAAAGATTCGATTAGGGAAGGTGTCATAAAGCCTTTCTATCCTTTCCTGAGGCAAGTTGGCCCACAACTGTTGTAACTTCTTCTTGATATGGAGGTTACTGGCACTAGGACAATGTTGATTTGCGAGCCGGTCTCACACATGTTCTATCGGGGACAGATTTTGGGAACTCGCTGGCCGTGGTAGTATCTCAGCAACACACAGATAGTTCAAAGAGATACATGACACTGTAAGCGTATTGCCATATTGCTGGCTTAGTTGCGGAGTATCTTTGCGGGCAGCGCGATTGCAGTGTCGAGCACGGGACACGGAACTGTTATGTTGTGTTGTGGGTAGCTCTTCATGTGAGAAGCATAGCTATTATGGAAGTTCAAGTGTTACTACAAGTGCTATTACAGTAAGGTGATGAAATATGGAAGTGATTCAGAGGAAAGTACGTAATGACGTAATAAAAAATGAGCAGTGCCGCCGATAACGTATTTGTGTATGCTTCCGTTGCGTGTCGCTCAGCATCAATCAACCGCGCCGTGTTCTGGCTCTCTGAATGAACTAATGTGAATCAGCAAAAATTAGTTACCATAAAAGAGTGCAATCAAGTGCCAGTGTCTTGTAGCGTTGTGTGAGAATGTGTGTTCGGTCATCGCGTTCCAGCATCATCAACAATCAGCCGCGCCGCGACGGTTACGCTCACGCTTGTACGATTGTGTACTGTGAAGTGTAATTTAACTTTATGAGCAGTGTTATATCATTACTAGTGTCAAGGAGGACGGGTACCGAAAGTGCGCGACCAGCGTAAGAACTATCGTTCGATCATTAGGCTTCCGCATCATTAACAGTCACCCGCTTCGCGTCGGATTCGCGTACGCTCGTCCAAGTGATACTGTGGACAGATAATCATCAAGAATGTCAATTGGGATAAGCAGTTATGACTTAGAATGTAAACAGTGCAACCTGTGATTTTCATATCGTCTCAGAATATACACTACTGGCCATTAAAATTGCGACACCAAGAAGAAATGCATATGATAAACGGGTATTCATTGGACAAAAATATTATTCTAAAACTGACAGGTGACTACATTTTCACGCAATTTGGGTGCATAGATACTGAGAAATCAGTACCCAGAACAACCACCTCTGGCCGTAATAACGGCCTTGATACGCCTGGGCATTGAGTCAAACAGAGCTTGGATGGCGTGTACAGATACAGCTGCCCATGCAGCTTCAACACGATACCACAGTTCATCAAGACTAGTGAGTGGCGGATTGTGACGAGGCGCCGGCCAGGGTGGCCGAGCAGTTCTAGGCGCTTCAGTCTGGAACCACGCGACCGCTACGGTGACAGGTTCGAATCCTGCCTCGGGCAGGGATGTGTGTGATGTCCTTAGGTTAGTTAGGTTTAAGTAGTTCTAAGTTCTAGGGGACTGATGACCACAGCAGTAAGTCCCATAGTGCTCAGAGCCATTTGAACCATTTTGTGACGAGCCAGTTGCTCGGCGGCCATTGACCAGACGTTTTCAATTGGTGAGAGATCTGGAGAATGTGCTGTCTGTATCCAGAAAGGCCCGTCCAGGACCTGCAACATGCGGTCGTGCATTATCCTGCTGAAATGTAGGGTTTCGCAGGGATCGAATGAAGGGTAGAGCCACGGGTCGTAACACATCTGAAACGTAACGTCCACTGTTCAAAGTACCGTCAATGGGAACAAGAGGTGACCGAGACGTGTAACCAATGGCACTCCATACCATCACGCCTGGTGATACGCCAGCATGGAGATGACGAATACACGCTTCCAATGTGCGTTCACCGCGATGTCGCACAAACACGGATGCGACCATCACGATGCTGTAAACAGAACGTGGATTCATCCGAAAAAATAACGTTTTGCCATTCGTGCACCCAGATTCGTCGTTGAGTACACCATCGCAGGCGCTCCTGTCTGTGATGCAGCGTCAAGGGTAACCGCAGCCATGGTCTCCGAGCTGTTAGTCGATACTGCTACAAACGCCTTCGAACTGTTCGTGCAGATGGTTGTTATCTTGCAAACGTCCTTATCTGTTGACTCAGGGATCGAGATGTGGTTGCACGATCCGTTACAGCCATGCGGATAAGATGGCTGTCATCTCGACTGTTAGTGATAAGAGGCCGATGGGATCAAGCACGGTGTTCCGTATTACCCTACAGAACCCGACGATTCCATATTCTGCTAACAGTCATTTGATCTCGACCAACGCGATCAGCAATATCGCGATATGATAAACCGCATTCGCGATAGGCTACAATCTGACCTTTATGAAAGTCGGAAACGTGATGGTACGCAATTCTCATCCTTACACGAGGCATCACAACAACGTTTCACCAGGCAACGCCGGTCAACTGCTGTTTTGTGCATGAGAAATCGGTTGGAAGCTTTCCTCTTGTCAGCACGTTGTAGGTGTCGCCACCGGAGCCAACCTTGTGTGAATGCTCTGAAACGCAAATCATTTGCATATCACAGCATCTTCTTCCTGTCGGTTACATTTCACGTCTGTAGCACGTCATCTTCATGGTGTAGCAATTTTAATGTCCAGCAGTGCAGATGTTCATACCTGACGTAGGACAGTGTTGTGCTTAATGTTGAGTGGCTCTCCTAAATCCGCTTACACATTTAAATACATAATTTCAGGCAAGCCAGCGGCAGTGTGGAGCAGAACAATACGACCGTCGCGGGATTATCGGGTACGTGGTGACGACAGGGCGCGCGGTCACAAAACGAGAAGTGACTACCAGGTAAGGAGACCCCTCCGCCATTTGTACCCACGGGCGTGTTATAACATGTGTGGACGAGTATTGTCGAGTTAAAAACTTGTGCGACAGTACTATGGCGTGGGAGGTAACACCTGAGGGCGCAGTATGTCCGTGTGACATACTATTTTGTCTTCAGAGTTCTCTCAATCAATAGCAGCTGCGATCTGAAGTCATACCCGATGCCTCCCCACACCGTGACACCAGGTGTAACACCGCTGTGCTTTTCCAAAGCATCGCAAGAATGGGGCCTCCTCGAATGTTCGTCCACGGAAGTGCAGAGCCGTGATTCATCGCCGAACGCTTTGGAGCCGCGCAATGCAGTTGCGCCAGTCATCAGCAGTCCATTCTTCCCGATCGCTCCACTGCAATGAGGTCCTTTTCAGACTCTGTCAGGTGCTGTTAACTTTGTCTCAAATGAGCACGCTGCACCTCCACGTTCTTTGCAGTCGTCAACCAACGTCTGACTCTGTTCACGCCCCTTACGTGCGCTACCAGGCCTGGCTACAACGCTAATCTCAAACAACACTCCTTCTGGCAGCAGTTCTCGTGTCACGAAGAGTTGCAGCTCTAATTATTTACATATCAGCAGACGGCGTGCAAATGTAAAATAATTACGCTCTTTGACCTTGTCTTCGAAGTGCGTCATTGTTTTTCTCAGGTAATGTAATCAGCAAGTAATTAAATAGCTGTCAGCCGCTTCACTGCTTTTCTTTACAACAAATTTATTTCGATCTCACAGATAAACTGAACAACCTAAGTAACCTTGATTAGTCTGCAAATGTAATCTAATCTAAAGTGGACGACACCTATAGCTAAAGGCGTTATATGTCTTGCTGCTGGCTCCCACCGTGGGATAAGCAAGCCGTTTAAGTGATTCACACTGACGCCGGCGGCTCTCCTCCATTACCAGACTCCTAATCTCTTGTGATAAACAGTTGTTTACTACTTGCCACAAATGAACGCTCAGCTGAGATGATGATTTCTCGATCTTCATGTTCAGTCGATTGCTTCCTTCTTGCCACTGTGTTCGGCCATGGTTTACCAACTGCTTCCAACATCATCGAATATTGGCATCGCTCCCATTCAAATGTCGGGTGATTCGCTGATTACTCCACCCGGCTTCTATGAGCCCAACTACACATAGTTTCTCAAATTCTGGCATCAGACCGTCTGCGAGGCATAGTTACTGACCAACCGAGTACATGGAACGATGTTTACCGAGGCTTTAGGGCCTGGTATCGACATGTCCCCTGTTTACTATCTTTGCCAGCTGTTCGGTGAAACTGAGCTCACACATTCATCCATCGACCACCAAAGTTTACAACATACGTGTATGAACATCAATTTATGAGCAATTTGCATAACTACTTTGTGGTGCCTCTATTCTTTTCGTCTTGGATTGTATTTAAGAGTGCTCTTCTCGGTCAAACTAACAGCTCCTTCTGTCTCGGTTCCAAAGGACCCTGCGTTCCGCGAGCAACGCTGCAGCTTAGTCGTGGATTAGATCAGGTGAAAGAGACCCTGATTCCGATATTAAGAAAATTTGTCATTTATGTGTTCTTTATTAGCTCTCTAGATCAATCTTATTGAGATTATAAAACGAGTCGGCAAATGAAACAGAAAGAATTGCCTTGCTGTAGTCCTGAGGGACAACGAGAGAGAAATGTCGAACTGGGGCCACAGCGACAGCATTTTAACTTCGACCTTGAACTCTACTTGTGCGCTATATGGTGCATGAGAGTGTTCGAGCAGCGACGTTATGATCAAGCAGGATTTGTAATAGAGTCTCCACCCTTTCTCTGAATGTTATCTGTGTTTTTTGGGCTGTGACCCTAGTGACGAGAGGAACTCACTCTGGACTGCACCGTCTGCCTACGAACATAGACCTGAAGCGTATGCTTTTACTTCTCTCCTGTTACAGACATAAGTAGACCACATTCTTGAAACAAGACACAGGAACATTCCTGAGGCACATTGGAATGGAGAAGGGACAAATTCACCTGAGATAGCGGAAATTACAGGAGCCCACTAGAGAGACAAAAATATTATAGAAAATAAATATTTGAGATTCTATAAAGAAACGAAGTGACAGATTTTTGTACGTAGAAAAGAAGGTGACTCACGGGGTCAGTCAAACAACTTAATTCCTATTACTGTTAGCCACCTGCGAGACCAAGAGAACGATCACTAACTTTGGTAGGACACGACCGTTTAGCAAGCTTAATTTACAGTTATTTGTTTACTACTATGAAATAACATTGCACCAGCCTCGAAGCAGTTCCACTGTGAATGCTGTTCTCAGTCAAGGGGTGAGTTAGTCACAGTTGGTAAGTTGCTGAAGATCCCTCTGATTGCTGTCAACCGATCAGCATACGCAGTGACAGGGCGTAATGGGATGGCTAGCGACATACGTGTACCAAAGATACTCCAAGTATCCTCTCCCGTGGACACTGTATTCTCTACTTGAACTGCAACATCTGTCAGCACTCGTCCGTTAGACTGTGAGTGGCGTATCAGTGGGGTGGGTCTATGGAATTTGTACGGGAACTCGACGCGGAAACGGATCCTAACGGTTTAAAGTTTTTGTAAATAAGGGGACGCAAGAAAACACTTCTTTAAGGTATAAAAAACACCTTGAAGTATAACCCAGCGTACCTTACACGACATATACGTAAAACTTGAAACGTCCCCTTTGAACAATTATACAAGACTGTGCTTAAACTGACATACAATATTTTTAGCGCAACGCAATCTGACTTTCAAAAATCCCTGCAAAAGAATGGCCCTGATTAACATTAAACTATACCTTTCAGAAATCACTTACCTCACAAAAATCTTCATTACTCGAACTACTGCAGTACAGCGAGCGCCACTACTGCCAGCTAAATAAAAGATTCAAACTACGGAAGGCACTAACTACTGATAGGGATAGTTAGCAAATGAAAGATATTAATAGAGAACAAACAATGTATTTACCTTAGTATCATCAAAAGTCATAATATATATAGCAGTTCATGACTAATTACAAAACTCCGCCATCTCTCTCCCCACAACCACCACTGCTGGCGGCTCACCTCCAACTGCGCAACGCTACACGCTGTTCACATCCAGCTGCCGCTGCCCAACACTACAATGGCAGACAACAATGCAAACTAGACACAGACTGCACACAGCACAGCCAGTGATTTTCACACAGAGGTGGCGTTACCAATAAAAAAACCTAAACAGCCTACTTACAAACTCTACGTTTTCTAATTTTAACATTTTTTCCAAGGAATGCTTACACATTTCCCGTTCTGCCTATAACCACTCGCTATATAGCCGGTCTTTTTTTAAACTAAAATTTATTCGAACTGGCGTGAACAATTCCCAAATTTCATACAAAATCATGAATTCCAGTTTTAACATAGAGAAAATTAAACAAACGGATAATAAGAGCTATTGAATTGAGTATTATACGCAAAGTAGCAAGGGGCTCTATTGAAAGAGTTTCTAATGAACGTCCCTTTGGTTTTACAATTACTATATAAACCCAGCGCACTTATCGTTAACGTCTTTAGCGTCTGGGAGTCTTAAGCGTCTGAGGGTCTCTGGCGTTTGGGGGTCTTCTGAATCTGAGAGTCTTTGTGTTCGAGATTTTAGTGTCCGAGCTTCTAGCATTTGAGTCATGAGTATTCGTGTCTCTTATTTTCGTGCGCCACTGTGTGAGATAGCTAAGTTTATTGGAAGCCGGGCCAAATGAAAGTAAATGTCTGTTCGTTTAATTTATTGGCAAAGGTACGAAAACTGACAGAAAATGAGATAAAGCTAACATACAGCGAACATCTCAGTCGATAAAAGATCGATATCATTGCCGGCCGGAGTGGCCGAGCGGTTCTAGGCGCTTCAGTCTGTAACCGTGTGACCGCCTCCGTCGCAGGATCGAATCCTGCCTTGGGCATGGATGTGTGTGATGTCCTTAGGTTAGTTAGGTTTAAGTAGTTCTATGTTCTAGGAGACTGATGACCTCAGATGATAAGTCCCATAGTGCTCAGAGCCATTTGAACCAGCCGATATCATTAATCTCAATTTAAGAACATCAGTTGCTGACGAAGCTACTCTTCAAACAGCGCGTCGAAACTTGAATTTTTATTGTACACATTGTTTGGACATTTATTATCGAACTAAAGTGTGACCATTCATAGTAGCGAATCTATATCGAAGGAATTATGTTAATAAAAACCAAGTTAAGGAAAAACTACGGTCTGCTACGATTTCGAACAGAGTATCAAGAGAATTGATCCGTGTATTGGATTATCTCTGGACAATAATAATAATAATAATAATAATAATAGTTTATTCCACATTCATATAAAACGGAATAATTTTCAACGGATAAAACATTGTGCTCTGTTAAATGAAACCTGTGTCTTTCGAAGGAATTAATTCGGTGTACATCTGCTACGCTAATCGAAGATATCAGTTTATCTGGAAACGCGAATCGGTCGCCTAGTAACTGTTAAAGAGGATCTCTGGTGGCAACTGCTAAACAACGTAGCCAGGCGACAGTAATAATTAGAATCTAAGTTTATCAACGAAAGAGACATTAAAAGATTTTCTGAAACCCCAGTTAGCGGACATTATCAAAAAATATTGACTGCAGTAACAGATAGTGTTGTGTCACCTCGCTTTCACGTATTTCGACGAGCTGAAGAATAATGGCTGGGTGTAGAAGAAGGATGTTATACTTCCGATGGTCGTGGAAGTGCCAGTAGGCAGAAATAGGAGGCGTCACAAATGGCGCCCAACGTGGGTTTCGTAGGTAATAAATTAACAATATAGAGTTCATACATGCTAATTTGTGAATTATTTACTGACTGTATACGAACGAAACAACCACTCGTGTTAACCTGCTCGTGTTACACGTTCACTGTCTTCGACAAACTATGCCCGGAGTGTCAGGAAGGAAGTGCTATAGGAAGTATGTATAGAAATAATTGATACGACGATATTTAAAGTTTGAGTCATAGCTCATTGTGCTTCAGTTAAATATATTGTAGCTGGCGAACCACTACGGCATGTTTGCGCGTTGTTGAATTGATATTGTAGCTTAGACAGTATTTGTGTGTAGTTGTGTTGGTGTTGGTTGGTTGTAATCTGTAGTATTTGACCACATGACAGTAGTCCTAAGGTTGAGATCTAATGTAGAGAATATGAACGAAGACATGACTAGAGAGGAGGGAACAGAAATGGATGATAGTAGGGTAGGAGAACTAGAATCATAGTATCAGATTCTTTGCGATGGAAACTACTGAAGTAATAATGTCGGAATGTCGATACCTAATAGTGATTCAACTGTAGGGCCTAGTAGAATGGTTAAACCTACAAATGAAATGGGTGTGGGTGTATTGTTTGACTATTTAATTAAATTCTAGGAGGAAATATTAGAAGCTAATCGTCAACTGGATCAAAAAGACCGAGAATACAGGGAAGAAAGGAATCAGACAGACCTAGAATTTAAGGGGAAAATCAAACAAGCGATTGAATCGTTAGAGGCTCAAACTAAGGAAAGAGAAGATAGACTGGCTAAGGAACTCGAGAAACTGAGACTGGACTTAAATTCAGCAAGTAGTAAACGTGCTACTTTACAAGGATCGATAAGTACGTTACAGAAGTATGTGGAATAGATAAGTTAAGAGCAGTCGGATGAATAGATGATCTGTCCATCAAAGTAAGAAGCCTACATTTAAGAAGTTAAAAGTATATTGACGATTATTTAATGGGTCAGACGACAACGATTGAGGCAGGAGGACATATTCCAGTAACAGACATAGAGTGAATATTTAACTTGTGTCTAGTATCTAAAATGAAATTTATAGCTACCTTTGAACAGACGCATTCAGTATGGACATTAAATGAATGAAATATTTAATTAATGCTAGGAAAAATAGAAATATCTGAGATTGAGATAATACTGTGAAATACTTTAGTCCGTAATGAAGAACCTAGTATTTGTGACGTCTCCCATTGCTACCTACTGGTCCTTCCACTATCAGCGGAAGTGAATGTCCATTTTCAATGCCCAGGCAGTATTCTTCACTTCATCGAGATACGTGAAAGCGAGGTGACGCAGTTCTATCTGTTATTGCAGTCAATATTTGTTGGTAACGTCCGCATTTGTACTAACTGGAATCTATATTCGGGGTTGCACAAATCTTTTAAAGTCTCTTTCGTTAATAAACTTAGATTCTAATTGTTATTGTCGTCTAGCTACGTTGCTTAGCGGTTGCCACCAAAGATGCACATTAACAGTTATTAGGCGGCCGATTCGCGTTTCCAGATGAACTGATATCTTTGATTGGCTTAGCAGATGTACACCGAATCAATTCCCACGAAAGACACAGATTTCATTTAACAAGCACGATGTTTCACCCGTTGAAAATTATTCCCTTTAATATTAATGGGGAATAAAGTATTATTATTATTATTATTGTCTAGAGATGATCCAATACAGGAATCAATTCTCTTGATACTCTGTTCGAAATCGTAGCAGACTGTAGTTTTCCTTAACTTGGCTTTTATTAACATAGTTCCTTCGGTATAACAAACAGTCGTTTACTTTTAATTAACCTGGCTTCCAGTAGTGTTAGCTGTCTCACACAGTGGCGCACGAACATAAGAGACACGAATACTCATGACTCAAATGCTAGAAGCTCGGACACTAAAATCTCGAACACAAAGACTCTCAGATTCTAAAGACCACCAAATTCTAAAGATCTTCAGACGCTTAAGACTTCCAGATGCTAAAGACGTTAACAGTACGTGCGTGGCGTTTATGTAGTAGTTGTGAAACAAAAGGGACGTTCATTAGAAACTCTTTGAATAGAGCCCCTTGCTACTTTGCGTGTAATACTCTTTTCAGTTGGCTCTTATCCTTCTTTTATTTAATTTTTCCTGCGTTAATACTGGAATTCATTATTTTGAATGAAATTTGGGAATTGTTAATGCCAGTTCGGATAAAGTTTAATTTAAAAAAAGACCAGATATGTAACGACAGGCTACATGCTCCACTTACAGAGCAGAGTGGGATAAGGAAATTTTTTGTTAAATTGTATCGTAAATGTCGAAAATACTGCATAAACGTTGAAATTACGAGCTTTAACTGTCTCAAAGGTTTTTTCTCGTCGGACTTCCCAGTCCTGGTATTTTTGACCTCTTTTCGCCTTCTTTATTTCTTTTTCGTGCTTTATTCTCGTGACGAGAATGTGTTAATACGTCATTTAGTCTGCACTATACACATTTTTGTGTTTAGCTTGATCATTAAGCTCTAATTTTCTCAAACAGTTCTTTGTAGGTGATTTCTCAGTATTGGAATTTTTGACCTTTTATGCATATTCTTTCTTTCTTTTCTGTGTTTGCAACAGCACTCTGTAGTTCATTCTTATAACGAGAATCTGTGCATAAGACATTTCTTCTGCAGTGAACTAAAAGCTAAATACCGTCCGAACAGGATTCGGGAGGCTCAACAGTTCCGACCGACTGCCGAGTCGTTGGCATCACAGGATGCAAATCTGGAGCGCCATGTAGTCATCACACCGGTCTGCTGGCTGTTGCCAGCTTTTGTGACGAGTTCTGCAGTCTGCAGTTAACACATTTTTAAATTTCCCATCTGATTAGTCAGGCCTGTAGTCAGGATTATTCTTAACTTTAAGAATAAATCTTTCCACCACAGAGTTGGTTACGTCAACAAACTCCTTAGATGGTTCTAAAAATTCCATTTCAGAAGATGAAATTGTTGAATCTGACATTTCCATTAATCTGACATCCCATTGGTGTATATAAGTTTTTGTAATGTAAGTCCGCATCTTCTGGAAAAACAAGAAGAAGAGAAAGAAATATATAGTTTGAATTCTATTCGCATGCAAGAGCTAAGGGGCGGAACAGGACACTGTTTACAGTTGATACTGTTCCAGTGGTTTATCGACAACAACGTTATGGTACAGTCACTGCACACACGCAAACAAAGGTGACACTCGGCGCGGTGCCTGATGGGAGCGACCGTAAGGTCATTTCCCATTTACAGTTGCTCCCATCAGCCACTGCGCTAAGTGTCTACTTCGTTTGCGCGATTCTCCTCTTTGCGCGCAACGCGTTACTTTTATTTACGTCCACGATCAACGGCCAGTCTGTGCACCAGTCGCCGGGCCCCCGAAAGTCTTTATGAAATCTGCTACCGTTTTCCGGCGTTTCAGTCTTCACGTGAGCAATAGCATCACCTGCGAACAGCCACATGCAACTTCCAACGTTACACTCGAAATTGTATGTATAGGGTGTCTCTCCTTAGAGCCGTCTGGAGCACTTTCTCTGCTGTTTCGGCAGATATTTGCCATTTTGTTTCTTCAAGGTGCAGCTGGAGTCAGCCCAAACAAGTGCTGCCCATCACGCATTTCATGTAACGTCCAGCGTTGACTGAAAGCGTCTGTTTGTTTCCAGTGGCAAACAAAGCGATTTTTAAACTGTAATTTTACGTGCTCATTCGATGGTGCGCTATTGCATTAGTCTAGTGCTATATTTGTTTTACCGGTAAGTATTAACAAGAACAGTTATACACAAAGAACAACCAGAACTCTAGCAGCAACTGCACCGCAGTCCGGAACCGCGCGACTGCTACGGTCGCAGGTTCGAATCCTGCCTGGGGCATGGATGTGTGTGATGTCTTCAGGTTAGTTAGGGGACTGATGACCTCAGAAGTTAAGTCCCGTAGTGCTCAGAGCCATTTGAACCATTTAAACTGCACCGCCCTGGTCGGCGCTGATTACTACGGCCATGCAGAAGCGCGCTGCTCAGTTGCTGCTGCAGTACTGGTTATTCTTCGTGTAGAACTGTTCCTGTTAATACTTACCGGTAAAACGAATATACCACTAGACTAATCTAGTAGCGCACTATCGAATGAGTACGTAAAACTCCAGTTCAAAAAGCCCGACGCATTCCGATGAAGCTGGGCGTCGTATGAGAGACGTGATGAGCAACATTTGTTTGGGCTCACTCCAGTTAGATGTTGTAAAAAACGAAATTGCAGATATCTGGCGAAACACGAGAGCAAGCTAACAACTCTTACGACAGATACCATGTATATACAGGGTGGTTCAGTGATAGTGACCGGGCCAAGTATCTCACGAAATAAGCATTAAATGAAAAAACTACAAAGAACGAAACTCGTCTAGCTTGAAGGGGTAAATCTGATGGTGATATGGTTGGCCCACTAGATGGCGCTGCCATCTGTCAAACGGATGTCAACTGCGTTTTTTTAAAAATAGGAACCCCCATTTTTTATTACATATTCGTGTAGTAAGTAAAGAAATATGAATGTTTTAGTTGGACCACATTTTTCGCTTTGTGACAGATGGCGCTGTAATCGTCACAAACGTATAAGTACATTCCGGCAGTGCAGACGGTGTTTGCTACGTCATGCGTTACCCTTGTTAAAATGGACCCTTTACCAATTGCGGAGAAGGTCGATATCGTGTTGATGTATGGCTATTGTGATCAAAATGCCCAACTGGCGTGTGCTATGTATGCTGCTCGGTATCCTGGACATCATCCAAGTGTCCGGACCGTTCGCCGGATAGTTACGTTATTTCACCAACAGCGGTAACGTAAACCGGCATCATATGCACTATTGGGCAACGGAAGATCCACGATTGCTGCGACAAGCGGAACATCAGAGACCTTGGCGTGTTAATGTATGGTTCGGCATTATGGGGGGAAGGATAATTGGCCCCCATTTTACCGATGGCATTCTAAATGGTGCAATGTATGCCGATTTCCTACGTAATGTTCTACCGATGTTACTACAAGATGTTTCACTACATGACAGACTGGCAATGTACTTCAAACATGATGGATGTCCGGCACATAGCTTGCGTTCGTTTGAAGCGGTATTGAACAGCATATTTCATGACAGGTGGATTGGTCGTCGAAGCACCATACCATGGCCCGCACGTTCACCGTATCTGACGTCCCCGGATTTCTTTCTGTGGGGAAAGTTGGATATTTGGTATCGTGATTCACCGACAACGCCTGACAACATGTGTCACCGCATTGACAATGCGTGTGCGAACATTACAGAAGGCGAACTACTCGCTGTTGAGAGGAATGTCGTTACACGTACTGCCAAATGCACTGAGGTTGACGGACATCATTTTGAGCACTTATTGCATTAATGTGGTATTTACAGGTAATCACGCTGTAACAGCATGAGTTCTCAGAAATGATAAGTTCACAAAGATACATGTATCACACTGGAACAACCGTAATAAAATGTTCAAACGTACCTACGTTCTGAATTCTTATTTAAAAAACTTACATGTTACCAACTGTTCGTCTAAAATTGTGAGCCATATGTTTGTGACTATTACAGCGCCATCTGCCACAAAGCGAAAAAAGTGGTCCAACTGAAACATTCATATTTCTTTACGTACTACATGAATATGTAATGAAAAGTAGGGGTTCCTATTTAAAAAAACGCAGTTGATATCCGTTTGACCTATGGCAGCGCCATCTAGCGGGCCAACCATAGCGCCATCTGGTTTCCCTCTTCAAGCTAGACAAGTTTCGTTCTTTGTAGTTTTTTCGTTTCACGCTTATTACGTGAGATATTTGGCCCGGTCACGATCAATGGTCACCCTGTAGACACACACACACACACACACACACACACACACACACACACACATATATATATATATATATATATATATATATATGTGTGTGTGTGTGTGTGATAGTGCACGAGGCTCCTGAGCGTTTGCCTCGTGGTCTATCCTTACTACCGCTTGTGGCGTTTTATTTGTGTCGGCTCGATGGTGATGGTTGTCCCAGTTTGGTTGACATAGAACAGTGTCCGTAGATCGCGACGACTACGATCTGTAACTGTTAAAAACAAACTCCTCGCTTGGTTGATTAGTTTCAGACACTATCTCCCTTAGACTGATATCAGCGTATCGATGGGACAGCGTGCCGGAATGTGGAAGCAGCCCTTGTTTAAAATTGAGGCGCTGGTGTTCGAAGTCTGTCGGTCTTCTTTACTTCGAAGCCACAGCGACTGCACCACTCGGTACAGCAACAACTCCCTTGATCCGAAACAATTAACTAAATATGCTTCGCGTGTTCGCGACAGGCTGATAAGCTTACGCGAACTTGATAACTGTAGTTCTTATGCCCGGTTTGCGAGTGAGCTTTCAAACGCAGATATTAGGATATCTTGAATTATAAAGTCCATCACTCAAGCCGATTCCACAACATAGTTTAGCGAGGATGTTGATTATTAATTAATATAGCGTCGTCGAGGCGTCGCTACGGTGTTAATTCAACTACTAATACGACGTAATTCCAGAGATATAATACTCTTCTGACATCGCACGGAAAGCATCGTATTTCGGTGTGAACTTGCTGTTCACTGTTAATAAAATCACTAAATCACCTTTAACTTCTGCGTTCTCTCAGGAAATAGTTAATTTCGCAATTACACAGTAAATTTCCATTAAATGACGTAGCCGACAAGAAGCATTAAGGTTATGTTGGAGTTTACTGAACAGCGTAGTTATTTAAACCTGTACTGAAAACACACCGATCTATCATTCAGGGTCTTGAATCTATTTGCACAAGCGATTCTGACATTGACTGCAGCTTCCGACAACACGGCGTAACTGTAAATTCTTCGTGATCGCTTGTAGGTGTTTCCTACTCAAGACTAATAACAGATTTTATGTCTGCGGTTGGTATATTGCTGTGTCCTTTGATGTTCGTGACAATCACAGATCACGAAGGCTAAGTCCAAGCATTAATCAGGTATCACACGATTTACTTTTCTTTAACATATAATGACTACTCCGTTGTCTGACTAAACCGTAAATGTTATTTTACTTCTGTTCGAATTTCTGACTAGTACGTCAAGTCGATACTGGAAAACTTTTAAAACTTCAGATTGGTTTGAAACAATATAGTAGCGTTCAATAGGCTTACTACTATTGCGACGTCTACAAGAGAGACAGAATTAACATCTGCATTGCAGTGTTACATTGTAGTCGGAGCGAACTTACAGCTCGATGCGCCTACAACTCTCTTCTTGGATAAATGTTATCTCTGATCTATTTATGGTCTGGGATTTAACCTTCGTAAAGGATATATTTTGAATTATTTATAAGTTTCAGGCTTCGTATCATCTGATAGTCTTTCATTTAGTCCTTTCTTTATAATAAACGTTAGTCAAACTCGCAATTGTGTTAATTTTGTTGTCAGTAGCTCCCGTCTATGTCAGGGTAAATAATTTTGCTATTTCTTTTACTACCAAAGGGCGTTCATTAGGGGTTCGACTTTGGGGTGTTACACGCTCCATGTTGAATTTTGCTCCGCTCTCTTGATCGACTGCAGGAAACCAAATGAACACATTAGCGACACAGTCTCTGGCCCGCCGCTTGAATTTTCGTGCGCAACATAATGATAAGTCAGTTTCGATGATAATCGAATCGGAAACCGCACAATGCATCAGATTTTTTTCTTGACTATTATTTCTCAGCAAAACCTACCCTGTAACACTCTTACAAGCTTTCCAGGTTAGTTCTAACCACCTTTTATGTAGGTCTTCTGTAGGCTTCAGTGAGAGAGTTCGCGAGTAACAAAATAATATGTGACATAACTGGCCGTATCTGCTGACTGCATTGACGTGGAAGCTTAAACTTTTTACATTGCCAAGGAACCGTAGACTTTAGTACCCTACATAAATTTCAGCTTGACACATTTACCTTTTGCTTAGAAGAAGGTGTTTTAAAAGTTAGACAAACACAAAACATAGTTCGTATTTTGCTTAAGCGTATTGCTCTAATGACCGGCTAGTCCGTTTTTTGTCTTGTAAGACTGTATTCTACGTTAGGGTATAGGCTCTATCTGATTTAAAGTGTCTGTCCTTCATTTCTGTTTTTTATGCTAGTACACTGGTTACTTCTTTCGTTCACGGTTGGCAACCTGTTTTAATTCTTTGTACAATTGATACGTATGATTTTACGTTGTAACATAGCATGGTGGGTGCAAGGACGGTGTTCTTTTTCGTAATTTTCTTAATTTTATTGCACTTTAAGATGGCAACTCCGCTTTATGTTGTTTTATAAGACGTGGTTCCATGCTGAAAACATATCTGCCTTTTTGAAGCTCTCGATCTTTCTCCGATATTTTGTAATCAGTTTGATTCTATATTTTACTTTTTACCTCCTTGCACAAATGTAGTGTATTAGTTAACGCGTAAATATAACTGCTTATGACACTGTCAATGTGTAAAGATATATTAAACTGTCAGTTATATCGGCAATGGCGTATTTGGGTTCTGTAAAGATGTTCCCCTACCTTCTTGTGCCGTATTGTATTTAATTTCTCGGCTGGAGTTGGTTTTACAATTGCTTCGCTTGTTTGCGGCTACCGGGATGCTACGTCGGTCATTCAGTTCCGCCCATGCTCGCTATAATATAATAAATGAATGGAATAGATGATAATAAAATTTTTGAAATGCGTGGCTTTTTAAAATGTATTGAATTAATGAGATAATTTTTCGGCATGAATGTCAAGCACAATAGCTGAGCTATGCCTGGAAATAAGTTTGTACTAGTTCATATTATTTTGCAGGGCGAAGGAGTTTCTTCCTCCGCTGTAGATTTGTGCTTACCATTCTTTATAATGCTACGTTTCGTCGGCGTGTTCACCTTTGAAGTCTTGACCGTGTTCCCACTGAGCTTATCGGATCTTCGTAATTTTCCAAAGTACACAGGTGGGCTTCAGTTCTTGTAATTATCGTACCATTTGAAATAACAGCTCACACGACCTTTCTGTTAATAAAACAATACTGTATTTTTCTAAACGGTGCACATATTAAATACATACTCCTCACTTATTCATAGCGACCCCAAAATGGCGGTCTACAATTACTCGCTAAAAATGGCGTGCTTCTCAATCGTTCACTAGCTGAACGCGAAACCTCCCTTCCTCATACTGGTATAAGAAAATCTCCTCTGTTTTTTAACAACTGAAAATCAAAAATACCTGACGGTAGGCATAGGCTCTATGATGGGCTACCGCTTCATCTTTTCTCTTTCTTTTTGCCTTTAAAGAAGACGAAAACATAAAAGAAATGCATAAGGTTTATCACAATTGCCCCCCTACTGTATACTGTCGGAAATAAGTCTCTTTGTTTAGGGAGACAGTATACAGTAGCCTTATTTACCTTGGGACTCATAGTTCAGTCACTTGGTGCACGTCAATGGAGTTTTAATACCCTTATGCTACTACAAGTATATCTACAAAGCTCATTTCCTTGTCCATTATAAATTCATACATATAAATACATTCACATATACTTATATCACGTAATTACTATCACATATATTCATAATACATATCGCACGTCTTAGTCTCTTATTTCTCCTTCCATTTGTTAAGCAGTATTAACAGGGGGAAAATATTACATTTTTTAAATTGTCCTTTTACTATATTTTAAAAATTGTTTTTCTCGCTGGCTTTTGGTTCATTAGTCATTCTGAGAAGGTGTTCTTTCGGCACACGTTATCTCATTGTTCGCTGTACTTATGGCCAGCAGTAGCTCATTGTTTAACGCGCCGGACCGAGCGAGGTGGCGCAGTGGTTAGACACTGGACTCGCATTCGGAAGGACGACGGTTCAATCCCGCGTCCGGCCATCCTGATTTAGGTTTTCCGTGATTTCCCTAAATCAATCCAGGCAAATGCCGGGATGGTTCCTCTGAAAGGGCACGGCCGACTTCCTTCCCCATCCTTCCCTAATCCGATGAGACCGATGACCACACTGTCTGGTCTCCTTCCCCAAACCAACCAACCTTTAACGCGCCGGACGCAGTGACGCAAACGCCACGTGAGCAGCAGCACTGCCCGCGCACACACTATAATGTCGCTCCAGGCTCATGAAGTCGGTGTTGTATATGCCCTCCAGTCCGGAGACTGGATACGACGGATTCAGCTCCAACTTCCAAACCGAAGAACACCAATACATCATCTCACGCCTGGGCGAGGTTTTCGGCCAGTGACATTGAAGGTAAGAGCCGCACTGCAGGATTCGGCATTATCTTCCGTCGTGCATTATAGTTCAGCGATTCTCACACCTCAACTCGTGGTTATACGGATTTCCTCTAATATCTCCGTCGCACACGTGTCACACTCTCTGTATTCATCTTGCTAGACTGTAGCGTTTACTCTTATCACGGCTCAGCCGTTATTTTCAATATTATTAGACCTTACTATTTTTGTATCACTTCACACGTGCGAGTATTTTACTCGTCCGTCGCGTTGGACTTCACATACACACATAAATTGTTCCTCTTCGAAAATAAAATTTCACATAAAATTGATAATAGTGCATGCATAAACATTGACAATAATAAAGTTGACATATAAATTTACAATTCACATTAACATTCACATTTCATATATGGACTCCATGACATGCACCCTCTTACACACTAATATGTAAATCAGGAGGAAGCTTTCACTTATTCTGATTATTGGCATTTTCTGTTCTTGTCTTGCAGGACCGACCTCCTTCGCGTCATTACGCCCACAACTACACATAGAAAAGAAGAAAAGAGTACATACATACATTTTACATAGACATCGACATTAACAATAATATAGTTGGCAAATAAATGTCCAATTCACAATCACATTTTGTATATGGACTCTAAGTTAAGCAGCATCTGACACACCAGTAAGTAAATTAGAAGGAATCTTGCATTTGATCTGAATGTTTGCTCTTTCTTGTTATTGTCTTGCAGGACCGACCTCCTGCGCGTTTTTACATCCAAAACTACAATAGAAAATACTACATACATTTTTTCACAGACATCGACATTGGCAATAATAAAGTTGACACACAAATGTACCAGTCACATTAACATTTCCTCTATGGGTTCCATGTTAGGCATCATCTTACACATTAATAAGTAAATTAGAAGGAATGTCTCCTTTGTTCTGAATTTTTGCTTTTCTCTTGACTTGCAGGTCCGGCCTCCTGCGCGTTTTTTACCTTCACAAATACACATAGAAAATACGTTTCAGCACTACTCACTACATGGAAAACAGAGGTTTTGCTAAGGTCTGCTTCAGAGATCAAGCTACTTCTAGGATTGTTATTTGTAGTACTTCGTTAGTGTACTTATTCTATCCTTGGCATTTGATAAATCTTCATACTATGTATGGTGTGGGGGATGTTTTATCCCTTGACAATCCTGACTTTATCACTGCCTGTTAATCGTCGTAATATTCCACATTCGTGAACGCCTATTTCAAGCCATATTTCTGCCTTATTGATGCGACGACATGTACATGTTTACCTTTGTGACGTATGACCGATAATTTTACCATATTTTTGTCATGTGCAATTCCACTGATAATTCCTTACCGCTAAATAAGAACGCGCTTATGCTACAGTAAAATTTTCGCTCCTGCGTGTGTCAAGAACTCAGTGGGGAAAATATTGTTTCACTGCATTTTGTGTTCATTCCTCATACGAATCGTATATCATATTTTCATTTATATTCACCTTATAGTTTCTCAAGCTGTTACAGTTAGTCGCTAAGGAAATATTTTTCATACTAGGTTGTTTTACATTCTGATGTCTGTGTAGCAAATCACTCTGCTGTGGTGTGTTTTAAATGTATCATGTACCTTTGTTACTATCGACTTCAGTGTTTCTTCTATACTCTTCACTGCTTCTTCGAAATGTTCGTTTTCATAATTACTTAGCGTACATGCATCATCATACTTTACTTTACACACTCATACAACCATTCATTCAAAGACTTAAAACTATATAGTGTATTCTTTCTTACGTCGGCTTCGTGGCCCTTTCCTAGGTACCCATGTAATATTAATCTTCATATTCATCGCCGTATACCCATATAATTATTCATTAAAAATATTCCACATAAATCGCCATTTATACCCATGTACTACCTACAGGGTTCTCACACTAGAACCACCGCCCTGTTTATTTCTTCCCACAAATATAAATAAATTCTTATTACTCTAATACACTTTCATTCTCTTCCTAGATTCACTCCATGCACGGTATGTCACCACAAACGTAGATTAACTAATTAATACCTTCAATCGAATCTAATAAAACCTTTCACACTCTCTCTACTTCAAAATATTATCCAGCAGTGAAATTTAATTTATTTCTCCATCTCGCTTTTTTAAACATACAGTACTTACCTCAGTTATTTTGTTTCAAGTTCATGTAATTACGTTGTGTGCTTATTGGTTGTTTTTTTTATTTAATTAGCTTATCTCCCGCATGTTGTTCAATTCACGTTCACAGCTTTATTTTGCTGCTTATACTATAAGATATCGTGTAATTAATAGCAGCTAACATAAGTGAGTTCTGTAATAGCAAATTTGTGGATATGTATTCTCCCTGTACATTAAGCTCACTACTTCTAATGTTGTCTGTAAAAAAGTGTAGTTCTATAAGTGTACATCTGCTCCTCTCCCTAAATCTTGTACGATATGTTATTTTATACTCTACGTCTCAGTCACACGCATTTTCCTATGTTTATATCTCATTCTGCCTTTCACATCGTTGCTCACTTATGTAAGTCGCTTAGCTCTTAAATTAGATACTAATCGCGTTCTTTCGAGTGTACGTGTTGTTATTTCTCTTTTCAACTTGTCTTAATCCTGTTGTATATAGTACGTCATTTCCTGTGTATATTCTCTTCTACTTTGAATACTTATACTTATTTCTAGCTATGTACATTCAATAGCATATGTTAAGTTCACAAATTTAGCGTATTCTACGCTCCTTATAGTTTACTTGCGTCAATGCGTTCATTTTCTTAAAACTACGTATGCTTAAACTAATGATATACTCTTAAAATTAGTGCTCTTGACAGTATAGCCTACGACTTTGGAATAAATGTCTCTATTCGTCTTGTTTGTGTGTTTGATTTACGCCATAGTAATTAGCTGATAGGTACTCCATTTGCTATTGCTCCTATTTTGTCCAGTTGGCTGCGCGCCGTGAGTGCCGATTCGCTTAAATTCTAAAATGGTTTCCGTCACGGTGCGCAGTGTGTCTTTGCGCAACTTAAAGGGGACACTGAACTCAACCTTGCTTTTTGCCTACTTGGCCCCTGCAATCAGCTGTTAAGCCGCTCCGTATATAATTGTTGAAGTACGCTCTGCTTTAAGCGCGGCAGCACGGCTCAGTACACTTCATCGCTCATGCCTCTCACTTACAGCTCGCGCGCTGTGAATTAAGTCTTAAGAAAGTACAATATTAAAATACAAGGAACATTTCTGTTCATGTTAGATAGCAGAAGAAAATTAAACATTCCTTATTGGCTATACAGGATAGTAGAAGTGGTAGAGGGCACCGGAAATATAAATATTGTACCCCCTAGCTAGAGAGGAACCGAGTACCAGTCGGGTTATTCGTCAAAGAGCGACAAACCTCCTACCTTCTTGCGTTTTATTGATGCAACAGATAAGGAAAGAATGAGACTTGAATTTTCATTTAATACATTTTCGCAAATCTTTATGTGTATACATGCCTTTCATTTTACCATTTTTTATATTTCCTATCAAGTAGCACCCCGGATGTGGCTTGTCAACAATAACATACGGATCAACATATAACAATTGCCATTTTTTATTCAGTGTCTTTAATTTCGATGATTTCGGATACGTTCTTAGTAGTACCTCCTGTCCAATCTGGAATTCTGTTACGTTTTTCAATTTCCTGTCGTAAATTCCTTTCCTTATTTGAGCTTGCTCTTCCAGTGTGATTAGCGCTCGCCGTACTTTCTCATCTAAGTAATTTAGGTATACAGGGCTACGATGTATTCAACCCCGCCGCGGGCTGGGGATAAGGTCCTGCGGCGTCAATAGATACAAGATCTCTTGGTTGCTTTGGTATTATTGGGTGTAGTACGTTAAGACATGTCCTGTTCTGATGTTTGACCTTTTGACACACCGCACAGCGTCTGATTACTTGCTCTATACGTCGCCTCATATTAGGGAAATAACAATACGTAGAAATTTTGGCGGCACACTTTAGCACTCCATAGTGTCCCCATGTGCGGTGCGTGTGTTGAATTAAATTTTCCACATATTCCTGAGGTATGCACACACACCACTTATCCATTCGTCGATCTCTTCTGTGAAAGAGGACGCCATTATGTATAATGTAATACTGCTCTAAACGTTCGAGTGTTCTAGCCTGCAATTTTTTTCTCACCTTGCTCCATCTCGGATCTTCTTCCTGCAAACGTTGCATGTTTTTGCACATTTTAATATAATATGGTTTAAAAGTTCCATCATTTATTAAAAGCACCTTGAAGTCTGATGTTTGTTCCTCTAACTCGTGGAAATCGGTAAGACCTTGAGGTAACCGTGATAGTGCATCCGCCAAAACATTCTGTTCCCCTTTTATGTACACTATCTCAAAATCAAACTCTTGGACATACATGCACCACCTCGCTATTCTCTTATGTAACAACTTGCACGTAAGAAGAAAGGACAAAGCCTGATGATCACAGTAAACTTTGGTATGTTTTCCCCAAAGGTAATATTGAAATTTACGAAACGCCCAAACTACTGCTAACGCTTCTAGCTCAGTTACGGAATAAGATCTTTCACATTCTGTGAGGGTTCTACTGGCAAAATTGATTACATTGACTTCTTCCTTACCATCCTTTGTTATTATTTGAAACAGACACGCACCGAGCCCCTGATAACTAGCATCGGTGCTTAAACAAAAATCCAATTCCATATTTGGGTGTTTCAGGATAGGTGCGTTAATCAGCGCCTACTTAATCTGCTGAAAATAATTTTCGCATTCTTTAGTCCACAACCAACTTTGGTTTTTACGCAGTAAGTTTAATAGTGAACTACTGTTCAACAATTGTTGTGGCAGAAACTTCCTGAAAAACGAGGCCATTCCTAGAAAACCCTTTAATTGTTTCTTAGAATAGGGTGTTGCGAAATTCTGTATCGCATCTAGTTTACTGGGGTCAGGTAGAATTCCTACTGGTGAAATAATGTGCCCTAAGAATTTTATTTTTTCCTTTCCGAATTCAGACTTTTTAAAGTTAACTGTGACATTGTATTCATCAAATTTTTGAAAAACCTTTTCCAAAATACTTACATGTTCATCCCATGATTGAGTTGCAATTAATAGATCATCAACGTAGAGTGTAACCTAGATAAGCAGTTCCGGTCCAAGTACCCTGTCTAATGCTTCAATAAATACACCAGCGCTCACATTTAATCCGAAAGGCAGCACCCAAAATTGGTAGCTCCTCCCGGCATTTATGAAAGCTGTATACTTTCTACTCTCTTCATGTAATAAAATTTGCCAGTACGAAGCTTTCAAATCAAGGGATGTTAAATACTTAACGCCATGAAACTTTAATAACTGCTCGTCTACATTCTCTGGCCTTGTTCTTATAGGAACGATGATTTTGTTTATTTCCTTCGCGTCTAACACTAACGTCAGTTTTACCAACTGCGAGAATCGGACTGCAGTAAGATGAGTGCGATGTTTCAATAACCCTCCACCTAGTCATACGCTCTATTTCTTGCCTTACTGCCTATTTCTTAGCCCAAGGGGTGCCATATGACGTTCTACAATATGTTTCATGCGGGTACACTTCCATTTTATACTCATATCCCTTAATAACACTAGGTTGTTTCCGAAAAATGTTATGATATTTGAAGAGTAATTTTGTCAGTTCACCTCGCTGTTTATTGTTAAGACAAGTGGATTTACTTATTTTACTGTCCACTATTTGCTCATCGAGGATCTCCCTACCAGCGTCTTCAAGTTCTATCTCCTTTGCCATTAAGGATTGAGGGTACACAAGTTTAACATTCATGTCGGCTATCGACCTACTCTGATTTGTCATTGTAGTTCTTATTAAGTCCACAGTCAGTGTGCGCTCTCCTACATGAAACTGACATTCATCGCTGCCGAGATCTATTTTTATCCCATATCTTCTGAACACCTCCATACCAAGTATACAGTTCACTATAAGTTTGTCTACCAACAAGAAAGTACATTGCAAAATTACACCTCATATGCTAATGGGTATGCTGGCCTGTAATTTTATAACTTTAGATTTACTTCCCATCGCCCTTACGATCTTACAGTTCTCACAGGTAGCGTGGGTACATTTACTTCCATCGATATCTCTTTGAACAAACTAGTAGACATTAGGCTCGTCGACGCGCCAGTATCCAAAACAACTAGTACATCTATGTTTCCCACCTTCACCTTTATTATTGCTTGAATAATTTCACTTACCTTGCGTGTTGTTTCTTTCTCTTCAGTGAACAAGTCTTCTTTCATTTCTGCGTCCTTATCATACCTTCAAAATAGATTCCGGATATGCTGTATGTGTAAGGTTGTTTCAGTGTCTACTCCCTCCTTTCCGTTCCTGTTCGTGTTAGTGTTAAAGTCGTTCATATTAGTACTTTGGCACATTGATTGTTCATTACCTTCTTCCTCTAGTCACGCTCGATTACTATTTCCTGGGGGCGGTAAAGGTATGGATTCATTTTCTACCGTCACTTCTACTATGTTTACTGTTATGTTCGCGTGCTCGCCAGTTCGTGTCCCGGTTGTTTGGATTTGGCTGTACGGGCTGCCTTTTCCCTCTCGGATCCCTGTGTTGCAATTCAGATCCTGGTAATTTGCATTTCCTTGTCGCCTTTTGTCAAAGTTTTCCCTCGAATTTCTAATGTCTCGGCCATTGCCGTACCTATGGGGCTGATATTTATTTTCGTATCCTCTGTCACCCTGTGGCTGATGGGTAGACCGATTGTACGGATTTCCGTTGTGGCGCGGCGGTGCATACGGATGCCATTCATTCATACGCACACGACCGTTATAATTTCCAAAGCCGTTGCCGTTACCGTAGTTGTTCTTCCCGTTTGGGTTGTGTTCATTACCGTTACGATAACTAGGCGTGGCTTGCCCATCCTCATGAATCAGATCTATTGAGTCGAGCACTGAAAGAAAATATTCGAGATCATATTCGGGAACGGTTATTAATTTTTTCCTAACATTTGCAGGTAACTTGCTCTTTAAGATTTTCAGTACATCGACATGAGATATCGGATTATTCCAGTAACGGGTCTTGTTTAGGTATTTTTCAAAATAGCTTCTTAGCCCCCCCGAATTTTGAATGATATGGTACTGGGTTAAATACCTCTCGTCTTAACCTCTCCTGGATAGCTGTTGACCAGTATTTATCTAAAAATGCATTCTCAAACTGATCATATGTCTCGCAAAGTTCTGACATCTCCGTAGCCCACAAAAGGGCATCACCCTCGGTGTGTCCTACTACATATTTAATCTTTTGAACTTCTGTCCAAGTCCTGGGCAGTATATTTGTAAAGGCTCGGACAAACACTACCTGGTGCGTTCGCTTTTTCTCATTTGAGAATACGGGAAACTGTCGATGTTTTATTAAGCTCTCATCCATTAACAACGCTGTCCAGCACGGCGGAACAACATTTCCCTGCGGTGATGGTATATTTGTTTCAGCAAAGTTTTGCCCGTTGCTCGCTTCGTGCGTCGACATGCGGTCACGCGACGTGGGTTGGGCATTGTTGTCCGCGCCACTATTTTCCCCCACTAGCGGATGGCTGTTTATCGCTCCGCTTACCGCCCCCGGCGATGATATTACCGTACTTTGTTTATTTTTTTATTTGGCCTTTGAGTGTGTACTCAATTTAGCCATCGGCAACACATAGTGACAATGTACACATAATTGAATAAACAAATACAGAAATGCATATTTACAAGAATAAAAAGCTTAACTGTTACAGTTTTGTACATAGTGTTTTAAAAATTGAATTGAATTGAATTGGAAAATAATTAAAAGTGTCTTGGCTTACAATTCACACCAGTTCTGAAATATCTTCATCAGAAAGACATATTTATAATTTACGTACACCATTAAAACCTACAGATAGCAACCAGTACTCTTGATGAAGTTAACTATCACTTTATATAGACACAAAAGAGAAGAAGCTGATTGAGGAAGATGGTAGCCCATACTCAGCAATGTCTTCAGAAAGACCAACCGTTCACGGTCAAATTTGGAGCACATAAATAAGATGTGGTTGACATCAGCTTCCGACTCAGGATCACACTCACATGCTGATGAACTGTAAACGTTGATCCGATGTAGATGTGGGAAAGAGGCATGATTGAAGCGGAGTCTTATGATGGTAGAAATCATGGATCGGTCCAGATGTGTCCTCATGAACCACGGCTGTGAAGGAATCCTAGGTTGTAGCACTGCGTAATAGCCGCCTTTTGTCTGTTGAGAAACGTTCCACATTTCCTGCCATTGTTGTCTTGCGTGATCTTTGACTTCACGTAAGTAGTCTGTATAAGTAAGGTGCAGATCCAGGACGGTGCCTAAGGTTGCCGCTTGTTTGGCTAATGCATCAACTTCATCATTATAGATGATTCCAGAGTGGGAAGGTACCCACAACAAATGGATCGTCCGGCCTGTGCGTGTGCTGCAAATATATTCAGATATCACATCCAAGATATAACTGTTGGTTGTTTTGTTCCATCGACTGTACTGAATGTTTTTAAGACCGCTTTGCGAGTCAGATGCTATCAATATCTTGGGGAAGGAAGTGCTAGAAACAAACTTAAGTGCTTCCAAAACTGCCACTGTCTCCGCCGTAAAAATAGAAGTGCTCGTAGGCAGTTTGAAGGTTTTGTGGATTTGGATCTGAGGGCAGAAAAAAGCGCATCCTGTACACTCTTCTTGCGGAATTTTGGAGCCAAAACCCGGCCATTGTGCTTGAACGAGACGATTGAAGCCAACGTTGACATTAGTACTGTCCAGCCAGGTCGTACTTAAATAATGGACTGGGATCTGGGAGCAGAGCGTTTGAAGATTATATTCAAAAACAGTTAGATGCGCTGAACGCCGTATAGAATGTATGACAGGTGACTTAGTGTCAAAACTGGCACAAACGGCTGGCACTTTATTCCTTCCGTGGGATGCAATCCACAGTCGATAAATGCAGTCTCTACTTTGCAGACGGAACTGTCCATAATGGCCATGCCTTGAATGTAGAATTTGTCCGATAACATTTGGCGCCTAATGCTCAAGGGCATCTCCCCTGCTTCTATTAAAAGGGCGTTGGTGGGCGTCGATCGCATGGCTCCAAGACAGGTACGAATGGCTCTATATTGAAGAGTATCTAATTTGGAGAGATGAATCTTTGACGCAGTGGGGCAGAATTGACAGCCATAGTCTAATCGAGATCGAATTATCCCTCGGTACATGGTGAGTAAAACACTATGGTGCGCTCCCCACCAGACACGAGTGAGTGATCTGATTACATTTAAACCTTCTTCACACTTGGTAACGGTGGATCAGATGTCGGGCGCCCAGCTTAACCGAGAGTCAAAAATCATCCCCAGAAATCGAACGTGAGATTTTATTTGGAAGGTGTTCAAAAATGGTTCAAATGGCTCTGAGCACTATGGGACTCAACTGCTGAGGTCATTAGTCCCATAGAACTTAGAACTAGTTAAACCTAACTAACCTAAGGACATCACAAACATCCATGCCCGAGGCAGGATTCGAACCTGCGACCGTAGCGGTCTTGCGGTTCCAGACTGCAGCGCCTTGAACCGCACGGCCACGTCGGCCGGCATTTGGAAGGTGTACTTGCCACAGGTAATGTGATCTTCAGTGCGAGCTGTCGTCGACTTGGAGAAGGGAACGACTGCTGATTTCTCAGCCGAGATCTCCAGCCCATTGATAGAGAGCCACTCATCGATGTATGCGATGGTTTTGGCCTGAAGATATGAAGCAGCAGTAGAATAAACACATGTATCATCAGCATACTGTAGGATTTTTGTGGGGGGAGTAATTATGCGTTCTAGGTCGTGCGTATATAGAGTATACAGGAGAGGACTTAAAACTGCACCTTGCGGCAAGCCCTGGGAGACATAAAAAGGTCCGATCATGGTACCTTTGAAACGGACGTAGATCGTTCTTTGAGTAATCAGGGTACTGATACCGTAGATCGTCCGTGAAGGAATTCCGAATCCTGCCAGCTTGTCCAAGAGTATCGGTGTTTGTACGTGATCATATGCACCCTTAACGTCAAGAAAAGTTGCCACTACTGTCTCTTTCGTTTGAAAGGCTGACGTGATATCCACATTAAGCAATAACAGGTTATCCATGGTCCCTTCGCCTTTTCTGAAGCCGTATTGACTCCGAGGCGACAAATTACTTTTTTCAAGCCACCATTCTAGTCTCCTTTTTACCATTCGTTCCAGTGTTTTTGCAACACACGACGACAAGGCAATAGGTCTATAATTAGTACCGACATTTGGATCTTTACCACTTTTGAGAATTGAAATTATTACTTGCGTCTTACATGTTGATATGAGGTCTGTCTTCATCCAGTACTGATTAAAAATGTTCAAGAGAAAGTCTTTCGCTTCTATAGGCAGGTGTGCAAGCATAGAGTGGTGTATATGATCAATGCCAGGGCAACTGTCGCTCGATACTTTAATAGCATCGTTGAGTGCTTCTCTAGAGAAAGGACGAAGGAGAACATGATAGCGGTCTTCTTCAGCAGGGAACGGATGGTTTAAAAATGGCACCGTGGGAGGAGCGATTGTATCTATGAATTCCTCTAACCAGGCCATGGTAGCAGGAGGGGAGGAAGGCAGTCTTCTTGTTCTAAAAGCTTTTATTTTATGCCAGATGCTTGCAATACTGGTTTCATTATTTAGGGACAGGCAAAATTGTTTCCAACTGTCCTTCTTGGTTTTCTTCAGGAATTTGTTAACTCGCGCATTCACATTTTGCACGGCCAAGAAGTCGTCCAATGAAGGATTCTGACGCTAGGTTTTCAAGGCGAGCCGTCGCTTCGCAACTTCCCGAGAGCATTCAGAATTCCACCAAGGAGGAAAACGGTGCTTCATTACTGTAAACTCTTTTTTTCTTAGGGATGCTGATGCCAGCTGCGACGTTCATAGCATTGAGTAAAATGGGTAGGCATCTTCGTCCCGTAAGTCACGTCTCGTATTTACGATTGCCCGCCGAACAGTTTCCTTATAAGAGGCCCAATTGGCTTCCTTGATTTTCCACGTAGTATAGAGTAACAGATGTGCGTAGTATCGACGTTGATGTTAATGTGAAACTCTATTGGGAGATGATCGGATCCCACTGAATCCTTTTTAACGCACCAATTAGATATTTCAGTAAAGCAGGGGATGCAAAGAGTTACATTAACTGCGGAGTGTCTACGGAGAGGTGAAGTTATCATAGTAGGAGAGCCATCGTTGAGTATCACTAGATTATTATCTTCGATAACGCTTATCAAGGTCCTGCCGTTCCTGTCTGTCACGTCTCCTCCCCACGCTACATGGTGGGCATTCACGTCTCAAGCTACGATAAAGGGAGGACGAAGCTGACTTATTAATTGTCTCCAGTCATCTTCCACGATACTGTGGTGGGGAGTGTTCTACAACGACACAACTATAAAGGTTTTGTGGGCAGTTCGTATCTCCACAGCAACTAATTCAAGGTTGGTGACAGGTACGTGTAACGGGTGTGGTCGATGCGGCAGCGAAGTTTTTACCAGTATAGCTACGCCGCCCCACCCATCGAGACGGTCTTCCCTTACTATAGAATAATTTTGAAAGCGAACAGTTCGTTCGAATTTGAACCAAGTTTCACATAACAGAACGCTATCAGGCTGACTTACGAACAGTTCTCGTTGCAAGCTTTCTCTATTAGAATTAGCCGATCTCGCATTCCACTGCAATACTTTTAAAGGGAGAGAGAGATTGAAATATGCCCGTAACGAAGTGACGGATATCGGAATTGTTCATAGCACTATTTTGTCTCATGTTTTGCATGACAATATCAATCACATTTATTATCTTATCTATAAGTTCAGCATGACCTTGAGGCTGTCGTTGATTCGGCGCTTGTGGGGTTGCTAATCTGTGAGCAGCAGGCTGGTATGGATTTTGGCTGATAGGAGTGAATGAATGTTGCATGGGATATAACAGGCTGCTTTACTGAGACCACTCACGAACGTTACTTTGGTTGTTTACTTGCGCCTGCCGCCGGGGAGGCCGGTAAGCGACAGTTGCACATCGAGTTGCGTCCCCACTTCCGCGTTGTTGACTCTGTATGCTTGCGGCGGGCAGGGAAGAGTTGTGGGTTTTGAAAGTCCGGAGAGCTCAAATTTGTTGGAGCAGGAATGATCGGAGCCGGCAAGTGATGTTGTTGAACCCCGGTGACGGATGCATAGGTTGGCATACGAGCAATAGACAGCGCATCCCTGAAGTCAATGTTGTTGAACGTAGCTAATTCTTGAGCTCGTCGCCGTATATGGTATTCCGGGCAGGAACGGTCCGTGGATGCGTGTTGTCCCCCGCAATGAGCGGAAATAGTGATAGGTGAGACACAGGATTCAACATTAGTGGACCACTACATTTAATGCATCTCATCTGAGATCGACATTGTTTGCTGATGTGCCCGTAACGAAGACAATTAAACCACTGCCTGACAATTGGTACATAAAGGTCGACGGGACATCTTGTTCCGTGAATAGACACGGCTTCCAGTAAGGTTTGAGAGTCGAAGGTTAACAAACAGGTCTGCAATTGAACGATTTGGCCTTTACCATATCTCTTCGTAAACCTCCGAACGCCTAAAACAGGGAAGGGAGATTGTACGACTTCCAAAATCTCCGCTTCATCAAGGTTGGTGTCTACTTTCCTGATTACTCCCAGCTTATGGACAACAAAGGAAGGAATGTAAGCTTCTATATTTTTTGACTTTAATACCTCACTGGTAACTAGGAAATTAGCCTTATCTGGGGTTTTCAGTTCCACCTTAACTTTTGTTTTTGCTGCTGAAGAGATGTTAAGTATAGAATTCTTCACTTCTGGCAAAGAAATATGCAATAATTTCCCTAGTGCCATAGGGTGCAAGCGGCCTAAGTTTTTGTCCAAACATTCCATGTAAACTGCGAATGGTCCCCTATCTGTACGTTTGTAAAAGTTGAGAGACCTCGGAGTAGGTGCAGGTCTCACAGGAGGGGTGTTAGTTGCAGCATGTTGGTTAGGAGTGAGCCCAGAAGCAGTTGCTACAGGGGGGTCAGCTACATTTGAAACGCCAGTTACAGGTAAGAGTTGATTACTGTCTGCTATGAAGGGTTTGGAATTTCTTAAATCCAGACTGACCTCTCTTTGTCGCTTGTTTCTCGTGGCGGAGAAGCTGGAGGAATCCTGTTCCGATAAATCCATATGCTCTTCTGCCGGCTGTATCCCAGATTCTCCCCGAACAGCTGCTAACGAGTGATGATCACAGCCGTCGTGTTGTCCAATGTAGTACCTGGAGGAGCTGGTAAGGATGCTGCATCTGGATGTAGCAGCTGGGCAGGTGGTTGTTGCTGATGTTGTACCATAGGGCCGTCGAAGTCATCATCCCCTTCCCCATACACCCCACCATACACGGCGGGGCTTGCCGTCACCGATAGCAATGTCAGGTTTTGTGCTTGTCAGCACGCGGCCGGCCGCAGCGAGCACGTAAACAAGGCCCGTCCGCGCAGCTCGCCCACTGAAGCACGACTTGGCGCTGCTCAGGGATGCGTTGACACCGCAAAAACACACGGCAACACTAATTTGTAGGTGAACAGACACTAAATTATGTATATTTCTCAATATTTCTCGAGAACCACACGAAAACTGATGGTTGTTGACGTTGCTAACCAGAGATAATGACCCTACTTTGTTTGCTAACTATTTCGTCTCTTAACCTTTGTTCTAACTGTCTGATATCATGTCCTTCGCGTTTTAAGATTTCTTCTTCCTTGTCCCCCATTACTTCCTTTACCGCTTCCACATACGTACGCTGTTCACGTACGCATTTTTCTGCGAACGTTGTATTTTCGTCCTTTGCATTGCTCTTTACCGATTCATAAAGCTACACAATGTCTGAGTTGATTCTCTTGTGTTCTATCTTGAGTAATCCTATCTCCAATGTGATTTTTTCTACATTTTCTGGCAAGTCGTCACAGAAAGAATGTAATTTCGCTACTTCTGATTGTACATTGTCTAAGTTGACCTGCGTCTTCTTTTGCATTGCCTGTAAATTCTCTTGCGTTTCTCTAATTCCGGATAGCTCTTGTCGATATGTGTGTGTTAGGGTTTCAAATTTTTATCCGATTATGCCTTTTAATTTCTCACCCATATCGTGAACCGAAATTTGTACTTGTTCATTAATTTTCCTATCCACCTCCGTGGAGATTTGCGAAATCTGCTGTGTGAATTTCGTGTCAAGACTATTGAGTTTTGTGCGCAAATTTTTTACCTCGTCTGAAATGTGTGTCATGTTTGTATTAACCTTCCCGATCTCGGACTTTACTGTGGCCATGTCTGCTTTCATATTAGTCATATCTGTTTTCATATTAGTCATGTCTGCTTGTATCGTTTCTAAACTTGACATTTTAGTCTCTAAACCTGACATTTTTTAATTTATGTCTGCTTTCATTGCATTCATGCTTATTTGTAAGGTTTCTGTTAAGGCTCGAAATAAGGCTTGCATATCTTCCCTATTCACTTCCGGTCTACTCCTGTCGGCATCTGCGTCCGTACTACGCGTACTACTCTCATTTAAAATATTCTCTTGCCTCGAGGTGCCATTAGTTACGTATACTGTAATTAGCGTATTGCTTGTAATTAAATGTTCTGTATTCACGGGCGTCGAATGCAACAATGGCATGTCGCGCCCAGCATACAAATAATCACCGCTAAACGGTTCCAAACCACACATTGTTGCATTTTGCAAATGAACATCCACTACATTGGCATTCTGATTTTCGAATGACATTTCCTTATTGTTTTGACCCTCCATTATAGAAATCTTTATGCCACTGCAGTTATCAAAATCAAAATTTTCTCTTTTAAGATTTTACTTCCGCGCTACTTGTCACGTGAAAAATGCATATACAGTTGTATGTAATTGTAGTCTCAACTGTTGTTCAATCAATATATATTCCGTACTAATAAAGAAATGTCATTGTCCCTACTAGACTACAATAGCGTTAATCTTTGAAGCTTTAGGTTCTGGATTTTAGGAAGTAGGTGGTTGTATTTTCTAATAGGTCTACTGGAACGCATTCTCCATATGCATTGCGCGGTCCTACCTGATTGTTGTCTTGTAAATGGTACTTCCTCTATTGTGCTTTGTTCTGCGCTCTTGGTATTGTCGACTTCTTCCTTCTAATTTACTTATTATTTCCTTTTGATAGTATTTCTTCAGTATCACATCACCGTCTCCGTCACATCATCAGCATACATGGAACACAAAGAAATTGTTAACATACATGTATATTCATTTTCTTAACAATACTAGTACTCACAGTTTTGCCCACTACGTATCGTGCCTGTCACTTGTCGCCACTTTATAATATAATAAAATAATGGTTTAGATGATAATAAAATTTTGAAATGCGTGGCTTTTTAAAATGTACTGAAAATGAGATAATTTTTAGGCATGAATGACAAGCACAATAAGCTGAGCTATGCCTGGAAATAAGTTCGTATTATTTTGCAGGGCGAAGTAGTTTCTTTCTCCGCTGTAGATTTGTGCTTACCATTCTTTATAATGCAACGTTTGGTCGCCGTGTTCACCTTTGAAGTCTTGACCGTATTCCCATTGAGCTTATCGGATCTTCGTAATTTTCCAAAGTACACAGGTCGGCTTCAGTTCTTGTAATTATCGTACTATTTGAAATAACAACTCACACGACCTTTCTGTTAATAAAACAATACTGTATTTTTCCAAACGGTGCACATATGAAATACATACTCCTCACTTATTCATAGCGACCCCAAAATGGCGGTCTACAATTACTCGCTAAAAATGGCATGCTTCTCACTCGTTCACTAGCTGAACGCGAAAGCTCCGTTCCTCATACTGGTACAAGAAAATCTCCTCCGTTTTTTAACAACTGAAAATCAAAAATACCTGACGGTAGGCATAGGCTCTATGATGGGTTACCGCTTCATCTTTTCTCTTTCTCTTTGCCTTTAAAGAAGACGAAAACATAAAAGAAATGCAAAACGTTTATCACAATTCCTCGGACATAACGCGTATACCCAGTACGTGATGCTTCGCCTGCGGATGTCCTCTGTGATTTTATAGGTGTCGGGCGCATATTTTATATAGCAGTTTCAAGCAGAAAGATAAGTGATATCTATTATTTACCCTCATGAAGATCTAATCACAAGTTAAGGTTCGTAGTTCGCACTTGGTAGTTCATACTGGAAGCAATCTGATATAAACAGATGAGCTAAAACATTATGACCACCTGTTTATCAGCGCGTTGTTTCACTTTTCAAACACAGTACAACAGAGATTCTGTTTGGCATGGATTCCACAAGTCCTTGAAAGGACCAGATGTCTACGCACAGTTCAAGCAGTTCCCGCAAATTGCGGGGCACGCAGCTGGCGCCCGATACGTGTTCCAGTGGGTGTAGATCAGACACATTTGCTGGCCAACACATGAATGCGAGTTCACTGTAATGCCCGTCAAACCATTGTAACACGATTCTGACCTTGCAATACAGGCAGTTATCCTCGCCTTTGGAAGGGGGGGGGGGGGGGGGGACTTCAGGCATGAAGCAATTCAGGTGGTCCGCGGTAATGTTCAAGTAGTTCACTGCTGTCACGTAGCCTCCGATTACCTCCTCATGTCACATAGAAGCCCAACTCAATGTAACCCATAGCATCATAATTCTGCCCTCACCGCCCTGCATGTGTGGCGCGGTGCATGTTTCGTGTAGCCATTCGCCTAGATTACAGCGCGTACGGACTCAAGCATCGACTCGGTGTAACAAAAATGCGCTTCATTCGATAGGCGACACGTTTCTATTGATCTACGGTGAAAACTCGTGATGCTGTGCCCACTGCAGTCATAACTGACGATGTAGTTGGGGCAACACAGGAATACGTGGGGGTCGTGTGATGTAGAGCTCCATGTTCAACAATGGCCTCTGAACGGTGTACTCTGAAACACTTGTGCCTCCGCCAGCATTACACTCTGCCGTCAGATCTGCCACAGGTCACTGCCTATCCTGGGGGTCATCCGACCTGTAAGTTTTGTGATGAGACGTGGTCGTCCAATAACTTTTCCTGAAGTGGTCACGATAGCAGTGCGCCAACAGGTGACCAGATTCGCCGTTTCAGAGATTCTCGCTTCCAGCCGCAGGGCGATGACAATGTGCCCTATGTGAAAACCGCTGATATCAATGGATTTCCCCATTTGCGGCCCTTATCTTTGCTATAATGTCTGCCCATTCGTCTCTCTTCTGCTTACACTCTTTGCTTACTACTTCAAGTTCCCGCTACACCACCAGGTGGCATTCAGCCTCGCGGTGGCCAGTGGTCATAATGTTTTGGCTCATCAGTGTAATGAAACTGAGTTTAGTTCTGATTGTAAACTTTGTATCTTCTTCTCGACAAAACTGAGCTACGTTATTTGCCAACACTTTTCCATTTGAGCGTATGCTCCGATAACGAACATTTGAGCAAAATTTATCCATTTCAGCAAACGCTAAGAATATGCAGAAGTAGTAATGAACTACAACTATAACGTGACTTTACAATGCCGAACCGCTGGCGACAGTCGTGTGCGCCGACTACTGTCGGAGGGCTTTGGTCCTATCTGTACATAAACAAAGTTCAGTTCTGCGTTCTGCCGTCGGCAACTGTAAAATGGACAAGTTACAGTCAACTTGAAAACTACCAATTCAAAAACGAGATGAGGTAGCAACTAAACAAGTAAACACAGAGAAATCAACAGCGCGACTGGTGCTGAGTTATGCGCTTTATGTTCCCTGCAACTGGGGGTTCCAGACACACGCTCCTCGGTCCATCTCCGTGGGAAAGGCACCTCTTCTTACTTCTATGCTCTGTGCCGGCTGTCTCCCTATCGACACGGGTCTTCTGCTAGCCACCCCACAGATGCGAAAGCAGCGACTCGTTTCTGCAATGCCCCTGGCACTGTACCTGCACATAACTTCTGAACAGTATGCGTTTAGGACATTCAAACTGCACGGTTGGCTGCAGGGTAAGGTGGGAACTAGTATGCGGTTTCGCATGACTTGTTTTAGCGACGAAGCCCACTTTCATAAGCAAAATCGGCTCATTTGGGAGACAGAGAATCTGCATTTCGTGGTCGAAAAGTCTCTTCGCCCTCAACTGGTGACTGTTTGGCGTGGAATGTCCAGTCACGGAATGATTGGAGTGATATTCCTTGCTGGCACGGTGACTACCGAACGGTACGTGAAGGTTATGGAAATTGATTTCAACCTCATTATCCAAAGTGACCCTGATTTCGATAAGACGTGGTTCGTGCAAGACGGAGCTCCACCCTATCAAAGCAGGAGAGTGTTTGATCTTCTGAAGGAGCACTTTGGGGACCACATTCTGGCTCTGGCGTACCAAGAGGCCACTGGCATTGACCTAGATTGGCCGCCATATTCTCCGGATCTGAGCACATGCGATTTCTATTTGTGTGTTGATATTAAAGACAACGCGTACAGCAATAACCCCAAAACCGTTGCTGAGCTGAAAAGTCACTCAGGAGGTCATCGACAGCAACGATGTTCCTACACTTCAGCGGGTCATGCAGAATTTTGCTATTTGTCTGCGCATCATGGCCAATGACGGCAGGGATATTGAACACGACATACCCTAAATCCGAATATCTTTAGTGAAGCTTACGTGTTGAATAAGGTGTGTGCACGCCATAGTTTGCAACTAATCTACATTTTTTTCATATAGTTCAATAATTGTCACCCTGAAGATATTCGTACATTCAATGCGTACGAACTGTTGACAGAATTCCATAAAAAGGAAAGGAGGGAAGCCTTTATGACTTGCTGTATTTCAGCCTTCCCTGGTTTCGGCTGTTGAGGAAGAATGGGCTGCCATTCCTGCACAGACATTCAGACGCCACACTGAAAGTGATCCCAGCTGAGCTGAAGCCGTCATAAAGGCGTAGGGTGTTCACTAATAGGGGCATGGATACCTTTGATCTGATAGCATACATACAGGTTTCTGCAAGTTCCAAAGGTTATATCCGCCATAACTCGCTATGATGCTAAATGTATTGGTAGGTTTACAATTAAGGTACCTTACACATGCTGACCATTTATAAGTATTATCCAACAACACCACGCATACTGAAATTTTCACACTGCAGCGCTGTGTCTGCTGATATGAATCTTCCTGACAGATTAAAACTGGGTGCCGGATCGAGACTCGAACTCGGGACCTTTGCCCTTCGCGGGCAAGTGCTCTACCAGCTGAGCTACCCAAGCACGACTCACGCACCGTCCTCACAGCCTTACTTCCGCCAGTAGATTGTCTCCTGCCTTCCCTAGCCAAAGGCCAAGGTCCCGATTTCGATTCTGGGTCCGGCGCACAGTTTTAATTTGCCACGGAGTTTCACCACGCAGATTAATTACGCAATGCAGTCACTATTATCTTTCTCTTTCAACTTCGAACCTTCATACCACACACAGTCCTCTATAGGCACCGAGGGAGGTAGCGCAATGGTTAACACACTGGGTTCGCATTCGGGAGGACGACGTTTCAATACCGGGTCCGGCAATCCTGATATACACTCCTGGAAATGGAAAAAAGAACACATTGACACCGGTGTGTCAGACCCACCATACTTGCTCCGGACACTGCGAGAGGGCTGTACAAACAATGATCACACGCACGGCACTGCGGACACACCAGGAACCGCGGTGTTGGCCGTCGAATGGCGCTAGCTGCGCAGCATTTGTGCACCGCCGCCGTCAGTGTCAGCCAGTTTGCCGTAGCATACGGAGCTCCATCGCAGTCTTTAACACTGGTAGCATGCCGCGACAGCGTGGACGTGAACCGTATGTGCAGTTGACGGATTTTGAGTGAGGGCGTATAGTGGGCATGCGGGAGGCCGGGTGGACGTACCGCCGAATTGCTCAACACGTGGGGCGTGAGGTTCCACAGTACATCGATGTCGCCAGTGGTCGGCGGAAGGTGCACGTGCCCATCGACCTGGGACCGGACCGCAGCGACGCACGGATGCACGCCAAGACCGTAGGATCCTACGCAGTGCCGTAGGGGACCGCACCGCCACTTCCCAGCAAATTAGGGACACTGTTGCTCCTGGGGTATCGGCGAGGACCATTCGCAACCGTCTCCATGAAGCTGGGCTACGGTCCCGCACACCGTCAGGCCGTCTTCCGCTCACGCCCCAACATCGTGCAGCCCGCCTCCAGTGGTGTCGCGACAGGCGTGAATGGAGGGACGAATGGAGACGTGTCGTCTTCAGCGATGAGAGTCGCTTCTGCCTTGGTGCCAATGATGGTCGTATGCGTGTTTGGCGCCGTGCAGGTGAGCGCCACAATCAGGACTGCATACGACCGAGGCACACAGGGCCAACACCCGGCATCATGGTGTGGGGAGCGATCTCCTACACTGGCCGTACACCACTGGTGATCGTCGAGGGGACACTGAATAGTGCACGGTACATCCAAACCGTCATCGAAGCCATCGTTCTACCATTCCTAGACCGGCAAGGGAACTTGCTGTTCCAACAGGACAATGCACGTCCGCATGTATCTCGTGCCACCCAACGTGCTCTAGAAGGTGTAAGTCAACTACCCTGGCCAGCAAGATCTCCGGATCTGTCCCCCATTGAGCATGTTTGGTACTGGATGAAGCGTCGTCTCACGCGGTCTGCACGTCCAGCACGAACGCTGGTCCAACTGAGGCGCCAGGTGGAAATGGCATGGCAAGCCGTTCCACAGGACTACATCCAGCATCTCTACGATCGTCTCCATGGGAGAATAGCAGCCTGCATTGCTGCGAAAGGTGGATATACACTGTACTAGTGCCGACATTGTGCATGCTCTGTTGCCTGTGTCTATGTGCCTGTGGTTCTGTCAGTGTGATCATGTGATGTATCTGACCCCATGAATGTGTCAATAAAGTTTTCCCTTCCTGGGACAATGAATTCACGGTGTTCTTATTTCAATTTCCAGGAGTGTAGGTATCCCGTGATTTCACTAAGTCGCTTCAGGCAAATGGCGGGAAGGTTCTTTTGAAAGGGCATGGCCGACATCCTTCCCAATCCTTCACTAATCCGACGAGACCGATGACCTCGCTCTTTGGTCTCCTCCACAAACAACCCAACCCAACCACTCTAGATGCTTTCTGATGGCGGTAGCGTCCCCTCGCAATCTATATTTTGGAGCAAAAAAAAAAGAAAAAAAATGGCTACAGGGAAGGGATATGTGAAGAAATAAAATAGGTTGTTGTGACGATTTATTCAGTATGTTCAGCCGCTCGTGGTAGCCGCGCGGGCTGAGGCGCATTACCACGGTCCCCACGGCTCACCCCGTCTGAGGTTCGAGTCCCCCCTCGGACATGGATGTGTGTGTTGTCCTTCGTGTGAGTTAGTTTAAGTTAGATTAAGTAGTGTGTAAGCCTAGGGACCGACGATCTCAGCAGTTTGGTGCCACAGGAACTTACCACAAATTTCTAAATTTCCAGTATGTTGATTACCTGTGACAGATAATGATTACAGTCAGAATTTGAGACATTGTTGGTTAGATAAATTTAAAAATGTATTACAGTGAAAGTAAAAACGTAATTAAATGAATAAAGAAGCTCAGCTTGAAATTCTAGTAAATCACAACTGTTAAGCAAACTACATAACCCCATTTGACAATGAATTAATTTCATTTTGATATGATATTTAGCTTATGCCTAAATACGAAACAAGACAAGTGTGTGTAGTTCTGAGAAATAATACGACTGGAAAGCCTGTTACTATTTGGACAGTTTATTTTGGTAAATGATAGATGATACCCTTACACTCTCAACTTAAAAATTACTTTTGTTTTGTTGTTGTTGTGGTCTTCAGTCCTGAGACTGGTTTGATTTAGCTCTCCATGATACTCGATCCTGTGCAAGTTTCTTCATCTCCCAGTACCTACTGCAACCTACATCCTTCTGTATCTGTTTAGTGTATTCATCCCTTGGTTTCCCTCTACGATTTTTACCCTCCACGCTACCATCCAGTACTAAATTGGTGATCCCTTGATGCCTCAGAACATGTCCTACCAACCGATCCCTTCTTCTATTCACGTTTTGCCACAAACTTCTCTTCTCCCCAATTCTATTCAATACCTCCTCATTAGTTATGTGATCTACCCATCTAATCTTCAGAATTCTTCTGTAGCACCACATTTCGAAAGCTTCTATTCTCTTCTTGTGCAAACTAGTTATCGTCCTTGTTTCACTTCCATACAAGGCTACACTCCATACAAATACTTTCAGAAACGACTTCCTGATACTTAAATCTATACTCAATGTTAACAAATTTCTCTTCTTCAGAAACGCTTTCCTTGCCATTGCCAGTCTGCATTTTATATCCTCTCTACTTCGACCATCATCAGTTATTTTGCTCCCCAAATAGCAAAATTCCTTTACTACTTTAAGTGTCTCATTTCCTAATCTAATTCCCTCAGCAACACCCGACTTCATTCGACTACATTCCATTATCCTCGTTTTGCTTTTGTTGATATTCATCCTATATCCTTCTTTCAAGACACTGTCCATTCTGTTCAACTGCTCTTCCAAGTCCCTTGCTGTCTCTGACAGAATTACAATGTCATCAGCGAACCTCAAAGTTTTTATTTCTTCTCCATGGATTTTAATACCTACTCCGAATTTTTCTTTCGTTTCCTTTACTGCTTGTTCAATATACAAATTAAATAACATCAGGGAAAGGCTACAACCCTGTCTCACTCCCTTTCCAACCACTGCTTCCCTTTCATGTCCCTCGACTCTTATAACCGCCATCTGGTTTCTGTACAAATTGTAAATAGCCTTTCGCCCCCTGTATTTTACCCCTGCCACCTTTAGAATTTGAAAGAGAGTATTCCAGTCAACATTGTCAAAAGCTTTCTCTAGGTCTACAAATGCTAGAAACGTAGGTTTGCCTTTCCTTAATCTAGCTTCTAAGATAAGTCGTAGGGTCAGTATTGCCTCACGTGTTCCCATCTTTCTATGGAATCCAAACTGATCTTCCCCGAGGTCGGCTTCTACTAGTTTTTCCATTCGTCTGTAAAGAATTCGTGTTGCTACTTTGCATCCGTGACTTATTAAATTGATTGTTCGGTAATTTTCACATCTGTCAGCACCTGCTTTCTTTGGGATTGGAATTTTTATTATCTTCTTGAAGTCTGAGGGTATTTCGCCTGTCTGATACATCTTGCTCACCAGATGGTAGAGTTTTGTCAGGACTGGCTCTACCAAGGCCGTCAGTAGTTCTAATGGAATGTTGTCTACTCCCAGGGCCTTGTTTCGACTCAGGTCTTTCAGTGCTCTGTCAAACTCTTCACGCAGTATCATATCTCCCATTTCACCTTCATCTACATCCTCTTCCATGTCCGTAATATTGTCCTCAAGTATATCGCCCTTGTATAGACCCTCTATATACTCCTTCCACCTTTCTGCTTTCCCTTCTTTGCTTAGAACTGGGTTTCCATCTGAGCTCTTGATATTCATACAAGTCGTTCTCTTATCTCCAAAGGTCTCTTTAATTTTCCTGTAGGCGGTATCTATCTTACCCCTAGTGAGATAGGCCTCTACATCCTTACATTTGTCCTCTAGCCATCCCTGCTTAGCCATTTTGCACTTCCTGTTGATCTCATTTTTGATACATTTGTATCCCTTGTTGCCTGCTTCTTTACTGCATGTTTAATTTTTTTTTTCATCAATTAAATTCAATATTTCTTCTGTTACCCAAGGGTTTCTACTAGCCCTCGTCTTTTTACCTACTTGATCCTCTGCTGCCTTCAGTCCTTAATCCCTCAGAGCTACCCACTCTTCTTCTACTGTATTTCTTTCCCCCATTCCTGTCAATTGTTCCCTTGCCCTCTCCCTGAAACTCTGTACAACCTCTAGTTTAGTCAGTTTATCCAGGTCCGATTTCCTTAAATTCCCACCTTTTTGCAGTTTCTTCAGTTTTAATCTACACTTCATAACCAATAGATTGTGGTCAGAGTCCACATCTGCCGCTGGAAATGTCTTACAATTTAAAAGCTGGTTTCTAAATCTCTGTCTTACCATTATATAATGTGAAACCTATCAGCATCTCCAGGCTTCTTTCATGTATACAACCTTCTTTTATGATTCTTGAACCAAGTGTTTGCTATGATTAAGTTATACTCTGTGTAAAATCCTACCAGGCGGCTTCCTCTTTCATTTCTTAGCCCCAATAAATATTCACCTACTACGTTTCCTTCTCTCCCTTTTCCTACTACCAAATTCCAGCCACCCATGACTATTACATTTTCATATCCCTTCACTATCTGAATAATTTCTTTTGTTTTATAATATCTTTCACGCTCAGTAGCAAAAATGGCTTATGGTACCTATATCAGTTTCGTAGCACTAATGTTAACGTGTTGTTGTTGATGCACCATTTGTTCTCAACGACAGGTTATAATATGAAGAGATTTTTTTTTTAGTTGTAGGATTCCCCAAAGTAATATTTCCGCACATCAGTTGCGACTGTTCACTGCCACCGTACATTTTAACCAGTGACGAGCAGCTTGTACTTTCAATGATATTTCTAACACCATACCTAAGTTTATTGAGCTTTCCACCTGGATTGTTAAGCTGCATCTCCCACTGCAAATTGTGTTAAATTATATGCACTCACATATGAGGCAATTTCTTCCTCAACGATAACAGGATCTGCAGGATGGAGGTTTTGTGTGGTGCAGAAGTTAAGTGTCATAATTTTTTTCAAAATTTGTGCTGAGCCCGTTGGTTCTGAGCTAAACTATGCTTTACCGATGCTGAAATTTCTTGCAGATTTCCTTCACTGTTTGATCTAATTTGATAATTAATGTCATATGCAAATAGTACCTTGGTTCCGTCAGTTAGATTTTCGCACAACTATTTTACACATAGTAAAAATGGCAGACATCAGAAGTGACACTTATGGACCGCCACACTTTTTTTTCTCATTATTGTATATCTAGAAATTCTGTGTTTCACTGTCTTTGCATTTTACTATTGTGACCTGTTGGCGCCTCTCAAGGTATGACCGGGTCAACCCTTTTCGTTGGCCTCTATTCCATATTTATTTAACTTACGCAAGTAAACGTCATGATAAATAAGCCCGAAGGCTTTACTAACATCGGGAGTACATATACTGGTCCATCAATCCGTGCTGCTTGAAATCTGTGCTAGACAGTCAATGTCTCATGGTGACTGGCGAGTGGTGGCATGCCGCTCTGTCGGCGATGTACACTGAGGCGACAGAAGTCGTGGGATAGCGATACGCGCTTGTACAGATGGCGGCGGTATCGCGTACACAAGGTAGAAAAGGGCAGCATTGGTGGAGCTGTTATTTGTACACAGGTGATTCACGTGAAAAGGTTTCCGACGTGATTATACACGTACGACAGGAATTAACTGACTTTAACCGCGGAATGGTAGTTGGAGCTAGACGCATTTGGGAATTCAATATTCCGAGATCCACAACCTCAAGAGTGTGCCGAGAATACCAAATTTCAGACATTACCTCTCACCTCGGACAATCCAGTGGCCGACGGCCATCAATTAACGACCGAGAGCAGCGGTGTTTGCGTAGAGTTATCAGAGCTATCAGACAAGGAAAACGGTATGAAATAACCACAAAAATTAATGTTGCACGCAAGAGGAACCTATCCTTTAGGGCAGAGCGGCGAAATTTGCGATAATGGACTATGGCAGCAGACGACCGGCGCGAGGGCCTTTGCTAACAGCACGACATCGAATGCAGCGTATCTCTTGGGCTCGTCACGATATTGGTTTGACCCTACACCACTGGGAAACCGTGGTGTGATCAGATGAGTCCCAATTTCAATTGGTAAGAGTTGATGGTAGGGTATGAGTGTGGTGCAAACCCCTCAAAGCTATGGACCCAAGTTGTCAACAAGGAAATGTGCAAGCTGGTGGTGGTGGCTCCATAATCGTGTGGGCTGTGCTTGCGTGGAATGGAATGGGTCTTCTGGTCCAACCGAACCGATCATTGACTGGAAGAGATTATGTTTGACTACTTGGAAGCCATTTGCAGCCAAACAACGATGGAATATTTATGAATGACAATACGCCATGTCACCGGGTCACAATTGTTCGCCGTTTGTTTGAAGAACATTCTGGGTAGTTCTAGTGAATGATCTGGTCACCTGGATCGACCGACATGTCTCCCATCGAACATTCACGGGACATAATTGAGAGGTCAGTTTGTGCCGAAAACCATGCACTGGCGACACATATGCAATTGTGGAAGGATACAGAGTCAGCATGGCTCATTATTTCCGTAGGGGACTTGTCGAGTCCACGCCACGTCGATTTGTTGCACTACGCCAGCAAAAGAAGGTCCGACACGATACTGCGAGGTATCCCACGACTTTCATCACCTCAGTGTATGACATGATGTTTCCAATCGATGAGAGGTGTTGCAGCCTCCCTTCGCCTATGGATTTTACTCTTGCTTCATTTCAGCAGTTGTTTGTGGCGATCGGACATGAGTAATGGATTATGGGGAAGTGCGTCATAACTAAATGATCATTACTTCATTATGTTGTAATGAAAAGATTGTGTAAGCTTTCCACCAAACTTCGCCATCTACAAGAGCCTTAGACTATTTTTGCTGCAGCTAGAAAGCGATGGAGAACATACTGAAAATAATTTCCACTCTTGTATTCCACTTCATTCTGTGTGCTCAACGAAAGAAAATGTTCCTAGTAGCTATTTGCTATGCAGGATCAAGAATCATGACTATAAATAAAAGTTTAGATTTAACTTATTAATGTATATAATCTGCAAAAGTTCACACGCACAAAAAATATGTCGCAGTATTATAACTAATATCCCTATCAGAAACAGTATTATTAACAATTCAGAGGTGACCTCTCCAGATAAAATGGTCTATCGCAATAACTTCTAATCGCCAAAAGTTTAACGCTCGCCGTACAAACGAAAAACAATCTCGCCACTTGCCACTCGGTTTTTTCAACATTACGGACGGCACACTGACAATTACTTCCGTGAAATCTAAGCGATCCAGGACGGTGTACAGTCCTCATGAGTTCACTTCCGGCTTTTTTACACAAAACACATTCAAATCTACCCAGCTCTGACGTCATCTGACGCAACTTTCACACAGGCGTTCGATTGATTCGGACAGCTTGATATATTTTAGTGCCAACTGTGTCTTTCTACTGCCTCTCTGGCTTGTTTACATAGGGGTGCAGCGGACCGCCAAATGGAACATCTGCTGTTAACCACCCTAGACACAGGCAGCATTATCTAAATGGCCCCTTTCTCGGACTCATTAGTTAATAGCTCTATCATTTAACAATTTACAATCTTCTTAATTTTTATGTAAATAGAGCTACGTTTGCCCTAGTTACTGAAAAAGTTTTTGCTCGACAGCATTGCCGGCTAGAATTTTTAGGATGGAAACTGTTCTGTCCTAGCCAGTAATGCCACCCGAGCCCGCTGCCAAAAGGTTGGCAGCATCAAAGTCCGGACGCCGTCCGCATAAGCAGCGCCAGCGAGACAGGAAATCGCCGCAAGTCTGCGCGCGCCACCGCTGGCTTCTGGGTTCTTAAGCGCTGGAGTCGCGAGCGCTAGGACAGTTCTGTATTCGCCGCTCAGTTGTATACTCGCCACCGAATTGTGTGCTTGCTAGTCAGTTGTGTGTTCATCGCAGCAGGGTTGTTGTTTGTCGTCAGCCGACGCTGACCTAGCCTCTCCGACTCGAACTAGACAGATTTCTGTAGACACGGAGTTCACTACTGTGTTGCTGTATCTTCGTTAATAAAGATAAGTACCGACTTTTATTTAATCAGAGTGTTTGGGTTTTCATCTTTCTGTTCACTGTTCCAGCGGACCGGTCGGCCCGCTATTAAAAGTGTGGCGGTGACTTCGTAAGCCGTTTCTACAGCGAATTGTTTGTCGCTACGAACGCCGCCACAAAACTGGCGACGAGGACTGCCGAACTCGTGTGCAGGGCTGGTTCAACTTGTTTCTGGTTATACTAATTATAGCGATAAAATTTTGGGGGCTGGTTTAATTTGTGTTCACTATGTCTGCCGACTTACAACAGTTGATCTTGTTACAGAGTCAGCAAATACAAAATCTGGTGGAAGCAATCGTCAAACAAGCGGCTAATCCTCCAACACAAAAGGAACAAGCACAGGCAGCATCACCTTTCCGTGCTTTTGATGCATCACAAGAAGAATGGCGAGAATATTTCGCGCAGTTGCAGGCGCACGTGACAGTCTACGAAATCACAGGTACTGAGCGGCAGCTTTATTTAATTTCCACTGCAGGCGTGGAAGTCTATCGACTACTTTGTAAGTTGTTCCCGGAATCCCAGCCAGAAGCTTTAGACTATGACGTTGTTGTTAACAAGCTTGCTGAGTATTTCGAGTCGCGAGTTCATGTGGCAGCAGCCAGATTCAAGTTCTTCAGATTAAAGAAACTGCCACATCAATCTAATAAACAGTGGTTAACAGATTTACGGGGCCTCACCCGTCAGTGCCGATTTAATTGTGTGTGTGGAGCTTCCTACAGTGATGTCATGTTACGAGACGCTATTACTCAAAACATTGCAGATTCTCGTATTCGTGCTGCTATCTTAAAGTTGCCTGACCCGTCATTAGAGACTGTGATGAACATCATTGAAGCCCAAGATACTTTTGACTATGCTGAGTGTGAGTTAGATCAGCCATGTATTTCTCAAATTGCCTGTGCTAAGCAAGTTATGTCACGCCCGCGGCCCCACCGGCAGAGTCAGACTGTAAACACTAGCCGGCCGCGTCATGTTAAACACATTCGTCAGCCGCGTGTGCAAAATGATAGAGTTAAGTCTTGCCCTAAGTGTGTTCTTGCTCATCCTCGTGAACGTTGCCCGTTGAGAAACGCGGTTTGTCACTTTTGTCAAAGGAAAGGACACATCCAGACTGTTTGTTTGCGTAAACGCAAGAACAATTCTAGTGCTGCCCAGCCCATGGATATTCATGTTCTTCAAAGCCAGCCCGCCCAGAAGGTCGCGTTTAAAGACTCTTCCACGGTTCGTGTGGGTAATAAACTTGTTCGCAATAAGCCACCCACCCAGCCCTCTGCTATGCGACCCAGGCGTAATTCAAACGCTGTAAAAAGTAATGTACAGACTGCAAGTGAAGCGGGAGTTGTTGTTCCACCCGCCCAACCCACGAGTTGTCGTAAGCAGCGAACACGCGCTAAACGCGCTGATTTTGTGTCTTCCGCCTCCACTGCACCGATCCAGAGACAGTGTAATGAACTATTTGTGAAGCTACGCATCCAGGATAAGACCTTCAATTTTCAATTAGACACTGGTGCGTCTGTGACTCTCATAAATAGTGCTACGTATGCGGCTATCGGCCGCCCTAAACTTTCAGCGGCAAAACATTCTTTGGCTACTTATAGTGGAGAACAAATTCCTGTGTTAGGTGTATGTAGCGTGCCAGCCACATTCCGTGGCAATACAAAAACAGTTTCATTCACAGTGCTCCGCGCTACAGACAATGTAAACATTTTCGGATTAGACTGTTTTGACTTGTTTGGCCTGTCTATCCAAGACAATGTGTTGCAAATTAATTCTGTTGTTGTTCCTCAAGACAGCATAACCGATTTGTGTAAACGATACAGTGACATATTTAAAGACGAACTAGGTTGTGCTGCGAACTTTGCCGCTCATATTACGTTAAAAGATAATGCTCAGCCTCGATTTTGTCGTGCTCGTCCAGTGCCTCACGCCCTCCGGGCACCTGTAGAAGATGAACTTCGTCGTTGGCAAAACAACGGTGTTATTCAACCCGTTTCAGCGAGCCAGTGGCCTTCTCCCTTAGTTATTATAAAGAAACCGTCTGGCAAGTTACGTTTGTGTGCTGATTTTAAGTCGACAGTTAATCCTTGATTCTTTTCCTTTGCCTAGACCGGACGAGCTGATGGATAAGTTAGGGGAAGCTCGTTTCTTTTCCAAAATTGATCTCCGTGAAGCATATTTGCAATTGCCCCTCGACGGGCAATCACAACAGTATTTTGTCATAAACACGTCGTTGGGGTTGTTCCGTTTTCTGCGTTTGCCTTTTGGTTGTGCGTCAGCTCCAGCTGTTTTTCAGCGTTTTTTTGTCACAACTTCTGGCTAATGTGCCATCGTGTTGCAACTATTTAGACGATATTGTTGTGTCCGGTCGGACGCCTGCTGAACATTTCCGTAATTTGGAGTGTTTGTTTAAAGTGTTGTCTCAGGCAGGCCTACGTTGCAACATCGATAAATGTTCATTTTTCCTTACGGAGATGGAGTATCTGGGACATGTTATTAATGCTCAAGGCATTCATCCCTCCCAGTCACATTTAGCAGCTATTCGTGATTTGCCCGCCCCTCGCAATCTGCATGAATTGCAAGCAGTTCTTGGCAAATTGACATATTATATTAGGTTTATACCTAATGCATCACAGATTGCTGCACCGTTGCATCGTCTCCGCCGTAAGAATGTCCCGTTTGTGTGGTCAGCTGATTGCCAATCAGCCTTTCAGCAGCTTAAAGAGGCTTTATTGAATGATCGTTGTCTGGTCGATTACGACCCTAACAAGCCTCTGGTGTTAGCTTGTGATGCCTCTTCTTTCGGCCTCGGTGCTGTGTTGTCTCACCGAGTCGGTAACACCGAACGTCCTATTGCGTTCGCATCTAAATTGCTAAACAAAGCTCAGTGTAATTATAGCCAATTGGACAAGGAAGCTTTGGCTATTGTGTTCGGTGTCACAAAATTCCATCACTACCTCTATGGTAGACCATTCTATTTAGTAACAGATCACAAGCCCCTGACGTCACTGTTTCATCCGTCTAAACCAGTTCCTCAGCGGACAGCTCAGAGACTACAACGTTGGGCTCTTTTGTTATCACAATACCAGTATGAGATACTGTATTGCCCTACAGCTCAGCATGCAAACGCTGACGCGCTTTCTAGATTGCCGATTGCTGCGGATGATGTCTTCGATTCCTCTGACGACGCTTGCCATCAGATTGACGCCGATGAGCATCAATCCCTCCGGGATTTTCCGGTTGATTATCGTCAGGTGGCACGTGAGACAGCTACGGATCCTCATCTGAGTTTACTATTACGTTTTGTTCAACGTGGTTGGCCGTCCAAGGCAAAGGACATATCGGATCCTGTGGTTCGTCGCTATTATCCGCAACGTCATCTGTTGTCTGTTTCGCACGGAGTTTTGCTGTTACGCACCGAGAATGACCAGCTTCGTGTAGTGGTTCCCCAAGTGCTCCAATCCAAGGTCCTCGACTTGTTGCATCAAGGTCATTGGGGAGTGGTCCGCACCAAGCAGCTTGCCCGCCGTCATTGTACGTGGATCGGCATTGATAAGCACATTACGCAGATGTCTACAGATTGTTCGACGTGTGCCGAACACCAAGCTGCTCCGTCTCAACGCTATTTTGAGTGGGCACGCCCTGCCGGTCCCTGGCAACGAGTACATATTGATTTCGCTGGTCCATATTGGCATTCTCGTTGGCTCATCGTGATAGATGCATTTAGTAATTTTCCGTTTGTTGTGCCCATGCAGTCTACAACGTCTGCACAAACTATACAGGCGTTGACTTCAATTTTTTGTATTGAGGGTCTTCCAGAAGTTTTCGTGTCTGACAATGGTCCACAATCTACCTCTGCTGAATTTGAAAGTTTTTGTTCTGCCAATGGCATTCGCCATGTTCTTACTCCGCCGTTCCACCCTCAATCGAATGGTGCAGCGGAACGTTTTGTACGCACATTCAAGGATCATATGGACCGCCTTCGTGCTACGCACTCTCGTCAGCAGGCCCTCATCACGTTCCTGTCGTCGTACCGGACCACGCCACGCGACGGCCCTTCGCCGGCGGAGGTTCTCCACGGCCGTCGTCATCGCACCCTACTACGGTTGTTGCACCCCCCGGATCGACCAGCCGCTTCTGAGCATCGCACGCGTTTTCAGCGCAACGACGCCGTTTTTTTCAGAGTTTATCACGGACGCCGTCGTTGGGAACGTGGTACCGTGATAAGTGTCCAGGGTCGCGGTTTTTATACTGTTCAAGGTGCTACTGGGGTGCACAGGAGGCATCAGAATCAGTTGCGCCGCGCTGGCCGCCCGGATTCTGCCGCTCGTTCTTTGTCCACAGATTTGGTCCGCGGCGGGTTCCAGCCGCGCCTTCCGACTTCGCTGCCGCCCCCAGGGCAGCAGCAGCAGCCGTCGCCGCTACCACGCCGACAGCCCGTCCCGTTGATGCCTCCCGCGCAGCTTCATTCGGGAGCGCCCCAGGTGGTCGCCCCGGCGCCTGCGGTCCCTCTTCAGTGGCCACCGCCTTCGGAGCTGATGGACGTCGACCCCTCAGCCGGGCCGCCTTCCCAAGCGGTGGCTGTGCAGCCTGTCCTGCAGCCGCTTTCCTTGGGCACCCCCAAGGAGTCTGACACCGCAGCGCCTTGTCCGGCGCCCACTCAGCAGCCGTCGACGCAGCGTCAGGAGACGCTGCCTCTCTTCGTAGGTCCCGACGCCCCGTCGCGTCCAGTACCAGAAGCTGCGCCCGTGGTCAGAGGCGTGCACCCTGACCTCGGTTTTCAGTCGGTGTTTCCCGAGGCCCCGCGCAGCCAATGCTGGGGTGCGGACAGGGGACTGCCACCGACAACAGTCTCCGCCCCGGTCTCTTCTGCTACGCCTGCGGTCAGACCCCTCCCCCGCCGTCGACGCTCGCCACGTCATTATTCAACGACGGTGCGGCGATTTGGGGGGAGGAGTGTTCTATCCTAGCCAGTAATCCCACCCGAGCCCGCTGCCAAAAGGTTGGCAGCATCAAAGTCCGGACGCCGTCCGCATAAGCAGCGCCAGCGAGACAGGAAATCGCCGCAAGTCTGCGCGCGCCACCGCTGGCTTCTGGGTTCTTAAGCGCTGGAGTCGCGAGCGCTAGGACAGTTCTGTATTCGCCGCTCAGTTGTATACTCGCCACCGAATTGTGTGCTTGCTAGTCAGTTGTGTGTTCGTCGCAGCAGAGTTGTTGTTTGTCGTCAGCCGACGCTGACCTAGCCGCTCCGACTCGAACTAGACAGATTTCTGTAGACACGGAGTTCACTACTGTGTTGCTGTATCTTCGTTAATAAAGATAAGTACCGACTTTTATTTAATCAGAGTGTTTGGGTTTTCATCTTTCTGTTCACTGTTCCAGCGGACCGGTCGGCCCGCTATTAAAAGTGTGGCGGTGACTTCGTAAGCCGTTTCTACAGCGAATTGTTTGTCGCTACGAACGCCGCCACAAAAGAAACGGCAATAGAACATGACCTCTGAACTGCCCGTTTAACGTTTCTTGTAACCATTGTTATTTACAATACAGTCTTCAACCTTGGTACGGCTGTATTATTGCATCAAAGTAATCGACTGCTGTACTTAGAACTTTCTATTACAAATGCAAATGGTAACTAATCTACCCATCACCAACCCCTTTTTCATTCCAAATTTGGTTTTTAGTAAATAACTTGAAAATTTTAATGTCTTTACATGAAACTGATGCTACAAACCAATTTTCAGCTTTACAAGTCTATTATACAGGTTGATTTTTTCTACAAACTCTAGGGGTTGATCGATGAAAGGTTACGGAACAAAAAACGTCTAATGAACTTATGACTGGGAACGCATAGTTTCCATGCTAGAGACCATTTATTCAATCATACTTTGTTACACAGACTGCGGTCTTCTACACGCTGTGCCATGCACCCGCAGTTATAGTATGCAGCAGGCAGCAAGATTGTATCAGGAGATCTATCCCCGCCGACAACAACGAAAGCCTTCCTGTTCGCACTAGTGTTTCGCCGTTCGTCTGAGATAGGGTCGTTTCAGGAAGCAGGAAATCATGAAGGACGTACCCCAAAAGTTCGGCCACCAGACTTCTAGGAAAATGGATTAACATTGTGGACGTGCGACCGCCTTGTCAATACCAGGCAGTTGGTCCACCTGTACAGGGCAATCCAGACGACCGTGTGGAACACTGTTCGTGATAGTTGTTACTACCCTTATCAGTTACAGCGTGTACAGAGTTTACTAGCGACAGAATTTCCACATGGGAAGCAGTTTCGTCACTGGTTTCTTCACTAGGCAACAACGATTCCTGGATTGGTGTCATCCAACCTAGTCACACATGAGGCCTCCTTTACGCGGAGAGGTATCTTCAACTTTCATAACAGTCATGGGTGGGATAGTATGCAGAACTCTCATGGTATGGTGATAGTGAATCATCAGCTTCGGTGCAGCCGGAATGTGTGGACCGGGATGACTGGCGATCGTATTTTGGGACCAGACTTTCTTCCAAGTCTCCTAACAGGCCGGAACTATCGGTGTTCCTAGCGGGTGACTTTGCCTCTCCTGCTGAAAGAAGTGCCATTCATGATTCGAAGGGATGTGGAACTGCTGCATGGTGGTGTTCCAACCCACTTCGCCGTTAACGCCTGGACGCATCTCAGTCATGTCTTCCCTGGCCGATGAATAGGGCGAGGGGGTCCAGGCATGGCCTGCTCATCCACCGTATCACAACCCATGCGATTTCTGGTTATCGGGCCATCTCAAAAGTATTCTGTATGCAGAGCCCATTTCAGATGTGGATACAATGGAGTAGCGTATTCATGCTGCCTGTGACACTGTTCAGATGCAGCCTGGCCGATGTGAACCTGTCAGACAGAACGTGCTACGGCACGTACACGCATCCGTTGAGGCACATGGAAACCATTTTCAGCACAAAGAAATGGTTCAAATGGCTCTGAACACTATGGGACTTAACTTCTGAGGTCATCAGTCCCCTAGAACTTAGAACTACTTAAACCTAACTAACCTAAGGACATCACGCGCATCCATGCCCGAGGCAGGATTCGAACCTGCGACCGTAGCGGTCGCGCGGTTCCAGACTGTAGCGCCTAGAACCGCTCGGCCACCCCGGGCGGCTTTTCAGCACATACTGTAACTGTGGCTGCGCATGTTAGACCGCAGTCTCTGTAACAATGTATGGTTGAATAAATTGTCTCCAGCTTGGAAACTATGCATTTCCAGTCATAAGTTCGTTAGACCTTTTTTTTGTTCCGTATACTTTCATCGATCAATCCCTAGAGTTTGTACAAGGTGGAAAAAATCACACTGTGTAGCGGCTTCAATTATTCGTAAATACGCCGATTTTAACCAAAATATTGCTCAAATCAAGTTGAGATTTGTAAGTTTTAATTGTAACATACATTTGCATATTTCGAAGAGTTTTTAGCTTTGCTATTCTGTTGTTCAGCACCATTCATTATTTTTCAGATAGTGCATTTTGCCAAACATATTCGTTTTATTATTCTGCGACTTTACAATGTTAACTTCCATAGATCGATCAACCAGAACATTATGACCACCTACCTAATAGCCGGTACGTCCAGCATTGGCACGGATAACAGCGGCGGCGCGTCGTGACAAGTAAACGGTGTTGCCTTAGTGGTCACCATGTCCGCCCACGTGAGACACACAATTGCCTAAACTCTGGAAAGGGGAGCATTGAGTCCCGACGCCACGTTCAATCACTTCCCAGATGTGTTCGATCGTATTCAGACCTGGCCTTGTGACAGTAGGCATTATCTCGAAAAATGCCACTGCCGCCGGGATACACGATTATCGTTAAGGGGTGTACGTGGTCCGCAACCAGCGCACGATGCTCCTTGGTCGTCATGGTGACCTTCACGAAATCTACTGGAACAGTGGGTGCCCACATTAATGTTCTCCAGAGCCTAATGGACCCGCCGCCAGCTGGTCTCCGTCCCGCCGTGCAGGTGTGAAGGAGCTGTTGCCTCGGCAGGCGACGGATTCGAGCCCTCCGACAGGCACGGTGAAGAGGTTCTCGGGAATCATCAGACTTTGCAACGCTCTGCCACTGCGCCAACGTGCTGTGCCGGTGGTCACGTACGCATGTTCTGGTTGATCAGTGTATACAATGACGAAGTTTGGAAAAGTTCTTTAATCTTTAATTTCACTTTTAAATTATGGTGCAATTATTTGCGTGTTAAGCACGTGCGCGTTACGATGTGGAGCTGGTAGTAGTGAACTAGGATAAGTCCAGGCATACTCTCTCGTCTGTACCTTTTACAATGATGCAGCGCTTTTTTCGTCTCGGGATGGTTAACACAGACAACACGTTTCGTTGAGAAATCTGTGCCGCCTAAACGAAAATGTGTTTCTTTACTTTTACTTTATTCAAAGTAAAGTGCAAGAATAATGCTTTCAGAGGATAACAGTACATACCATTTTCCTTCATTTATTGGTTTCGCAAATAACACATTTCCTAAGTTTGTGTGAAGGCAACGAAGTTCGAATTAATATTTGAAGTTAGTGCACGTTCGCAATGAGTTTTGTCACCGCTGGATTGCTTTTGCAGATTTATGTTCGCACTCTATGACAGTCCACGATAACGTTTCTAACCATATAAATACAGGGTGTCCTTAAAAGTGTAACCTGATTTTAACTTGTATTAATATTGTGGCAAATGCCACAAGTTAACTGAAATAGCACTAGATGTAATCGGCATGCTCTATAGTTTAAGAAAAAATCCGGTGGATGTCGCTACGAGCACTGACCTAGAGCGTGCAGCCAGTCTCGCGCAAAGTAAATGTTTTTTGCCCTGTTTCGCAAAGCAAGGTTTATGGACCCTACTTTTTTGAGGAAGAAATCGTAACAGGACTATCATATCTTGCAATGCTACGGAACTGGTTGTTCCCACAACTTGACTCTGACAATTTCATCCATCAGCAAGATGGAGCACCACCGCAGTGGGACAATAACGTGCGTAGTCTCCTCAAAGTTTTTTTTTTTATGTGTGGTGGTGGTACTGAAGTCTGATCAACTTCGTTGATTTTTACTTCTGTAGGGAGTGGAAAGGGTAAAAATTTTCTCTTTATTTATTTATTCTTCTTTCAGCTTTAGTTTGGGCACACAGAAGGGTCCTTTGACTCGCTGCTTTTGGTGTGTGTTTGAAAACATGTGTGTAGAAGTGCTAAAGGACTTTATGTCCTAAAATTATGGAGAATTACGTAGGGATATCATTTGCGGAGGCTCAAATACTACCGCCTTCGGTACTTTATATTTGTGGTTGCGTAAGGGTTCTACCGTACCTACTGTGGTGAGTTGTGGTGTACTGTCGCGTATCATGTCCAACTTCCGAAATAAGGTTCGTGCCTTCTCCTTGACCTTGTATGAGAGGTGAGATTCGCTTAAGGCTCGATGAATATCATTATTCCGGATCCACCATTGGGCTCCAGTGATCCATCGTAGGCATCTGCTTTGTACAACCTGTAACTTTTTGTAGTTAGTGGCACACGTAGTACCCCAAGAGGTCGATCCATACAAAATAGATGGTTCGCCTGTGGCGTGGTACAACTGGAGTTTCGTGCGTTGGCTGAGGTACGAACTCTTCAGAAATGGGAGGAGAGCTCCCAACATTTTGAGGCCAGACGTCTTCTTCTCCATAATGTGATGACTACACAGCAGTTTGGCGTCCAGATAGACTCCAAGGTATTTTACAGTTGTTGTCCAGGGGAGTGGCTGCTCTGATATCCGTAGGCGTTCATTGACGATGGGTCTCCGACGTGTGAAGACAATAACTTTAGTTTTCTCTGCATTGACCGTTATTTTGTTCCTGTGGGTCCAGTGGTCCACTAAATCTAGTTGGCGCTGCATCCGTGTGACGAGGTGGTCCATTCTGGAGCCTGCAGTCAGGAGCGCTGTGTCGTCGGCATAGAAACTGGCAGTAACATGTGGCACCGTCGGGAGGTCGTTAATGTATAAATTAAACAGCAGTGGAGATATGACCGATCCATGTGGAAGTCCTTCAAGGACAGGCCGTGTTGTTGAATTCTTGTCATCAATGCGAACATATAATCCGCGATCCTGAAGAAAACTGTCGAGAAGTTTTCAATAGCAGTCTCGTAGGGGAGTGGTACGTCGGAGCTTGACGATCAAGTTGCGTCGCCATACTTTATCGTAAGCCTTCTCTATATCGAGAAAGACTCCAAGGGTATGTTTTTTCTTGTTGAAATTGTCTTGGATAGATTCCGTGATGCGCAGTAGTTGTAACTCAGCCGATAGCTTCGCCTGGAAGCCAAACTGCTCCGGTCGGATGATGTTGTGTGCCACAAGGATGTCCAGCATGCGTTTCAGTAGGACACGTTCCAGTACCTTTCCCAGCGTCGGCAGTAAACTTATGGGTCTGTAGCTGTCAGGGTGTGAGAGATCCTTGCTCGGTTTTGGTATTGGCACTATTCTGGCAATCTTCCATGCCTCTGGGAAGTATCCAGTCCTGATGCAGCTGTTCACTATCTGGGTGAGAAGCACGATAGGCTTTCTAGGTAGGTGTTTCAATTCCGTATTACTGATTCTAATTGTTCCAGGTGAGGTGTGTTTTCTATACTTGATAATCCTCTGAATTTCCTCCGGCGTTGTCAGCCAGGGCATAGTGTTAGTCGGGGCGTCCCGAATAGCTTCCCATTCCGCCGCTGTGTCCTCCTCTGCACGGTGGAATGCATCATCTCCATCCTCCGTGGGGGGCGCAGTCATCTGTTGTTGGTATGTATCCGCATACAGCTCCGCCTGCGCCAGTGAGTCGTACAAGAGGCCATGGGGTCCTCGAATTGCCCTTTTGGGGGCTGTTGCTGTCTGAGACTTTTAACTATGCGCCATTCATCTTTGGTGCGTAATAGAAAGTTGTCCATTCGGAGTTCCCACGTGTGTTGCTTCCAGTCCTAAACCTTCCGCCGGAGTTCTAGGGTAAGTCTGTGAGTCTCCCGTCTATCATCCGGATGGCGGTAAGGGACCCATCGTTTCCGAAATACGATTGCGCCTTGTCTTAAGTTCCTGCAGTGGTGGTGAAAACTCGTCATAATTGACATCTGGTTGCAGGCGCTCCGTGAGTGCTCGCTGTTTCGCACTGTTAACCTTCTTCGTGAGTACTGCGACTGCCACATCAATCGCTTCTCTGGTAGTAACAACCTGGGTTGGTCGCACATTGTTGTTGAGGTACGTTTGGAACTGCTGCCAGTCGTAAGTTCTTGTCGTCGGCAGTGGGAGTTGCAAAGTAGCCCTCTCTATGAGTCCTGACACCGGTCTGTTTTCTGACGAAAGATCATCCAGCGTCTGCAGATGGAGATTCGGGTTGATGTTCTTGATTATGGCGATGTCTAGAACATCAGGGTCTTGTGTCTGGACGTAAAGTATCCTCGTCGGTTCCCGTGGGCCATGGACGGAAACATGTAAACTCTCAGCCAGTGCAAACAACATATGTCCTTTTGGGTTAGTCTTACTGGAATTCCAGGGAACATGTTTACTATTAAGATCCCCTCCAAGGAGGATCTTGTCGTAACCCTCTGTAACGGCGTAAAGATCTTCTGCGTGGAGAGGCTTCTTTGGGCTAAGGTAAGCCGCAATACAGGTAACGTTTCCGAGCGTCGTGTGGATTGTTGCTGCCGTGGCCTCTAAAGTCTGGAGTTGGGGTAAACGTTCTTGGTGGTGACGAATGCTTTTTTTGATCAGAACTGCGGTCCCTCCACCCCGTTGGTCCCGTCTGTCGGTCCGGTAGATGTGCATGTTCCTCAAGCGGAGGTCGGTTGACTCGCGGTGACGTGTTTCGGAGACAAATGCTATGTCTATCATGTGGCGATGTAAGAAGTCCGTGAATTCTATTTTCTTCAGTTTCAGACCGTTGGCATTCCAAATGCAGAAGTTAAGATTCCTCGTGTGATGCCGTCTATCCATTTAGGGTGTTTAAAAAGCTGTCAGTACGCTTTCTACAAGCGAGAGGATATACGTCTGCTTCTGCTGGAGGGCGGTGAGTAGTTGAGGAATATCTGTTAACGCTGGTGTAAAGGTGGTCGACCAGGCAGATGATGTCTCCGCTGGTGTTGGCGTCGGTGAATGGGCATGTATTGCTTCGGAGTAAGAGCGCTGTTGTCTTGTCTGTCGTAGAGTCACTCTGGGTGCCGGTTGTGGTCGAGAGGCGATTGTTTCCACAGGGAGAGGTGCCGCTTGTTGTTGGGTGGCCCGAATTGCTGCCATGGCCGAGTTCCTCACAATTATAGGCCGTTGTGGGATCGACTTCTTTGGTGTCTTTCTAGTATATTTCCGTAGGAGTTCTTGAAATTTGGGGCAGCCACAGAAGGTCGCTGGATGTTCTTGTTCACAATTGGCGCACTTTGGGGGCAACGTCCTAGGATGGGTACAATTCGATGATTTATGGGAGCCACCGCAGCGGACGCAGCGGGCTGGCATGCTGCAGTAGTTCGCTGTATGCTCGAAACGTTGGCAATGTCGGCACTGGACTGGTCCTTCTTTACTATTGTAGGTTTCTATTATCACTCGTGTGTAGAGCAGGTATTTGACATCATACAGGGTGTTTCAAAAATGACCGGTATATTTGAAACGGCAATAAAAACTAAACGAGCAGCGATATGCTTGGGACAACAGTACATTTTCAGGCAGACAAACTTTCGAAATTACAGTAGTTACAATTTTCAACAACAGATGGCGCTGCGGTCTGGGAAACACTATAGTACGATATTTTCCACATATCCACCAAGCGTAGCAATAATATGGCGTAGTCTCTGAATGAAATTACCCGAAACCTTTGACAACGTGTCTGGCGGAATGGCTTCACATGCAAATGAGATGTACTGCTTCAGCTGTTCAATTGTCTCTGGATTCTGGCGGTACACCTGGTCTTTCAAGTGCCCCCACAGAAAGAAGTCACAGGGGTTCATGTCTGGCGAATAGGGAGGCCAATCCACGCCGCCTCCTGTATGTTTCGGATAGCCCAAAGCATTCACACGATCATCGAAATATTCATTCAGGAAATTAAAGACGTCGGCCGTGCGATGTGGCCGGGCACCATCTTGCATAAACCACGAGGTGTTCGCAGTGTCGTCTAAGGCAGTTTGTACCGCCACAAATTCACGAAGAATGTCCAGATAGCGTAATGCAGTAATCGTTTCGGATCTGAAAAATGGGCCAATGATTCCTTTGGAAGAAATGGCGGCCCAGACCAGTACTTTTTGAGGATGCAGGGACGATGGGACTGCTACATGGGGCTTTTCGGTTCCTCATATGTGCCAGTTCTGTTTATTGACGAAGCCGTCCAGGTAAAAATAAGCTTCGTCAGTAAACCAAATGCTGCCCACATGCATATCGCCGTCATCAATCCTGTGCACTATATCGTTAGCGAATGTCTCTCATGCAGCAATGGTAGCGGCGCTGAGGGGTTTGAATTTTGTATGGATAGAGGTGTAAACTCTGGCGCATGAGACGATACATGGACGTTGGCGTCATTTGGACCGCAGCTGCAACATGGCGAACGGAAACCCGAGGCCGCTGTTGGATCACCTGCTGCACTAGCTGCGCGTTGCCCTCTGTGGTTGCCGTACGCGGTCGCCCTACCTTTCCAACACGTTCATCCGTCACGTTCCCAGTCCGTTGAAATTTTTCAAACAGATCCTTTATTGTATCGCTTTTCGGTCCTTTGGTTACATTAAACCTCCGTTGAAAACTTCATCTTGTTGCAACAACACTGTGTTCTAGGCGGTGGAATTCCAACACCTGAAAAATCCTCTGTTGTAAGGAATAAACCATGTTGTCTACAGCACACTTGCACGTTGTGAACAGCACACGCTTACAGCAGAAAGACGACGTGCAGAATGGCGCACCCACAGACTGCGTTGCCTTCTATATCTTTCACATCACTTGCAGCGCCATCTGTTGTTGAAAATTGTAACTACTGTAATTTCGAAAGTTTGTCCGCTTGAAAATGTACTGTTGTCCCAAGCATATTGCAACAAACGGTGTATTTCTATCGCTGCTCGTTTAGTTTTTATTGCCGTTTCAAATTTACCGGTCATTTTTTAAACACCCTGTATATCTTGTCACTGTCTTTTCCGGATGGGAGGGTGACTCGGTACACAGGTTGCGGTATCAGTTGTTTCGTCTTCTCGTCGCGTTCCTTAAATTGGTAGACTTGTAGCACTTTAAAGCCATTTTCCTTGAGGGCATTGTAAAGTTGTTCTTCGGTAACTTCCGCCGGAAGGCGTTTGACAACTACTTTCACTTCCCTGTCGTCTGGTGCTTGATGCGTAAAATAGGAGAAGCTGTGGTTCGTGAAGAATTTTATTGCACGTCTTTCGTCTTCGAAAGACTCAAAGTGGTATTTGATGCGGTCCTTTTGGTATACGGCTTTAAGGTTGCCCACTAGAAGTCCGTTGAGCGTTTCATTGAGGTGAACGTAATCATTTGTGTAGTAAATAGTGACTGGGGGCACTTTGCGAAGCACATTCTTGTCTCTGTCCACGGCTTCTGCGGCATTAGAAGTTTGTGCCTGTGACTTGTTGGTGGGTGATGGAGGCGCAGCGTGAGGCGTCAGTGGGGCGAATCGGTTCGTCGTGGGGATGGTCTCTGTTCGTCTTTTAGCCGGGTTGGCTAGGTCCTTGGCTAATGCGTTGCTTCTGCACCGTTTGTTGTGTACGAGCGTAAAGTCCCCCTCTGCGTGTGGGGAGTCGTTGTCGTTTTCTGCCCGCATCTCGTGGTCGTGCGGTAGCGTTCTCGCTTCCCACGCCCGGGTTCCCGGGTTCGATTCCCGGCGGGGTCAGGGATTTTCTCTGCCTCGTGATGGCTGGGTGTTGTGTGCTGTCCTTAGGTTAGTTAGGCTTAAGTAGTTCTAAGTTCTAAGGGACTGATGACCATAGATGTTAAGTCCCATAGTGCTCAGAGCCATTTTTTTTGTCGTTTTCTGCTGGAAAGGCCGCTGCCATCTCCGCGTCGTCGACCGTTTGGTGGGAGTGCTGTGATTCGATATCTGAGTCCATAGATGGAGATGCCAGACAGGTGTCGTTATCCTGCTCTTGCGTTTCCCGTGAATAGCGGATTAGGCGTTGTATGTCCTTCAGCGTTTCTTTGTCCTCCTCCCGACATATATCGAGTCTTCTGGCGTAGTCCTGGCGGTCGTCTTCATTGCTGCGTCCGTCGTGATATGACGTATGGCCGACGTCCGAATACGGTTTCGTCGTGTGGTGTGTAGTCTTCTGCTGTCGAATAGCGCCTGTCGATCGTCGTTCTTGACGTTCTATCCTGTCATGAACCGGTGCCGTAGCCTAGGTCGTCAACCTGGGATCCGTCCTGTGTGGAGTGGCCGCTGGGGCGTCCGGCGGGCCAGGCCCTACCGACCAACCAGCGGCCGTCTCCGGCTGCCCCGGCCGCGCGCGCATCGTCCTCGGTCGTCGGCATCGCGAACTCCCGTCTCCTCAATGCCAGTGTGCAACATTGGATAGGGCTTACAGGACCGCGTGGCTAGGCTTTACACTCTTCGCCTCCTAGGTCCCATGGCTTAACACCATGTGATTTCTTCTTGTGGGGATATGTTAAACAATGTGTTTACGTTCCTCCCCTACCTCGTGACATTGATGAACTAAAAACCAGAATATCAGCTGCTATAGCATCAGTGACAGAAGACACCTTCGGCTATCGACTAGCTGCCAATGGAGGACATATTGAACATTTTTGATGGATTTTTATTAACTTCTGTCTTTTATGAGTATTTTAGTATGCAATTTGTTGGTGTTAAGCCCATCTTCCCAATAAATAATTTTATTTAAAATTGAGTCATTCTTTTTGGGGTACCCTGTAGTAATGTTTCTCACGAACGGATACTTCTGATAGAATTACGATACTGATTTGTCCGCTGATTTCATATCTAATTAATTATGCACACGAATAAACGGAATAATTACTCATTACTGATCTATTAATCGACGAAAACACTTGCAAACTCATATATCATAACATCTGCAAACCAGTTCTCCTGCCACTCAGCTGCACGCAACCTTTCCTACCGAAACCCGAATAGCGACACTTAGTTCGTTTCCTGGCGCTCGATCGGTAGCATTTAGGCATTGTTGAACGAAGACAGCAAGCCATTATCCAAAATCTCCATCTACATATATATCAACACTCTGCAAACCAATGTGAAGTTCATGGGAGAGGGCAAGTTTCATTGTAACATTTATTAGGGTTCTTTCCATTCCGTTCAAGTATGGAGTGCGGGAAGGATGATTGTTTAAATGCCTCCTTGCGTGCTGTATTAATCTAATCTTGTCCTCATGATCCCTATGTGAGCGATACAAAGGGGTTTATAATATATTCTTAGACCCATCATTCAAAAATCGTACCTGAAAATTTGTGAGCAGGCATTCTAGGGAAAATTTACATTTGTCTTAAAGCGTCTACTTGTCCAATTTCTTCAGCATTTCCGTGACACTCTCCCACGCGCCAAACAGACCTGTAACCATTCGTGCTGCCCTTCTCTGTACACGTTCGACATTCCCTGTTAGTCGTATTTAGTATGGGTGTGACTCACCTGTGCAGTGTACTAGAATGGGTCGGACGAGTGATCTTTAAGCAATTATGTTTGTAGATTGATTGCTTTTCCTGAGTATTCTATCAATAAAACGAAGTCTACCACCTACTTTATCCACGGCTGAGCCTATGTGATCGCTCCATTTCACATCCCTACAAAGTGTTACAACCAGGTATTTGTATGAGTTGACTGATTCCAAAAGTGACTCCTTGAAGTTTTTCTCGTTTTTTGAAGTCTGCAGCTACTCATTTCAGAACGTTACAGCAAGTTGCCAATCTTTGCACAACTTTTAAATCTTATGAATATGCGATTGAATATCTACGCAGACTCTGTGGTATAGTACTTCATTACAGATAGCTGCATCATCTCCAAAAACTCTGACGTTACCATTAATATTGTGCGCACGGTCATTATTATATAACATGAACATCAAGGACACCAACACACTTCGCCGGGCCACACGAAGTTACTTCTGCATCTGATGATGACTCTCGACTGAAGGTAATCTCCTGCGTCATCCCTACCAAAAAATCTTCATGTCAGCCATAAATTTTGCTTGATCCACCGAATGATCGTACTTTTGACAAAAACATAAATGTGCTACTGAGTCAACTTGTTTTCGGAATTCAAGAAATACTGTATTTACCGGAGTGCCTGAGTCAACTTGTTTTCGGAAATCAAGAAATACTGCATTTACCGGACTACCTGATCCAAAGCTTTCATTGTGTGAAGTGAGAAAAGGTTTGGATTTCACATGATCGATGTTTTCGGAATCCACGCTACCCGTTGGCATGGAGGAGGTCATTCTGTTCAAGATACCTCATTATGTTTGAGCTCAGAACATATTCTAAGATTTTACAACATACGGATATGAAGGACACTGGGTGATAATTTAGTGGATCACTTCTACTACCCTTCTTGTAAACGGGAATCATGTGTGCATTATTCGTACTACTGGGCGCGCTTTTTTGTTTGAGAGATCTGCGATAGATTATAGTGAGAAGAGGAGCTAACTCAGCGTCAGTGTAGAATCTACTAGGGATTTTGAAAACATTCCTGCAACCACATTTATAGCTTTACATAATGCTAGAACAAGTTTAACCTTTAACCCTAAACAATGACCTCTAAGACTCATAATTCATTTGAACATTGAGTGTGGCAGCACTGCAAAAAACCACCCTCTCTCTTTTTCAGTGTCATTGCTTAAATGCTTGCTGCGTCTAAAGCAAAATTCAGCAATCAGCTTAAGTTTGTCAGTGTAACGATAAAGTATATTTCTTAGAACCGAGTGCGGAATAGGTTGCCTGTCTGACCGCACGTTTCGCATCACTTGTAATAATTAGATAAGTCTAATAGTGCACATGTTTCTAATTAATGCTTATTTTCATTTCAATTGATTTTTCAGAATTTTTGTTTCACAGCTTTTTATTTTATGTGTGAATTAATTAATTTTTAGCTATAGCATGGAGCGATTTTCGAAGAGCTGATGCTGATATCTTTTTGTGGTAGCTGGTGGTCACCATGAAACAGTGTGTGATACTAGTGAAGAAAATGCTTCACTGGAAGCGGAGCCAGTTGTGCCCTGTACCACAGAAATTATTCACAGCAAACACAGTCTTTTCATCACAAAGACAAACTCAAGTGGGTACGTTAAAAGTCCATTAGAGCAACAACAACGCCTCAAGACAACATTTTTAAAGGAGGAATGCTTGGACTAAAAGCAAAAATCGAATTTTGGTGCAAGCGCCTACCAAATTTCGAATACAGGAGAATTATTTGATGACGACATGTTAGAGGTACACCAACTGACGGAATGGAAAAGAGCAAGACGTGTATGAAGTGTCCTGCGTCAGAAAGAATGGAAAGGGGTATAAGCAGTGGCGTAAGTGCAGCAAATGTGGTCAGCCAATTTGCCTGAAACGTGGTAGGGATATGTGCGTCGAGCGTGCAAACATTCTACGAACTAATATTCTCAGTTCATTTTATTACTGCGTTTGTTTACTTTTCTACAACCTTTTTAATTTATACTCAGACACTCATAAGCATCGTGAGTGGTGTTCATTTTAAATATCGTAATCAACGAAGTCTGCAGAAGCGCTGAATAGTATTTCATATGCTTATAGTATGAAATAGTTCACTATTCACTTCACTTTTATCAGCTGATGTCGAATCATGTGCTAAAAAATATTAAGAGGTTTACAAGACCTCACGTTTCTAGTTACACATACACTATGTGATCAAAAGTATCCAGACACTCTCCAAAACATACGTTTTTCATATTAGGTGCATTGTACTGCCACCTACTGCCAGGTAATCCATATCAGCGACTTCGGTAGTCATTAGACATCGTGAGAGAGAGCAGAGTGGGGCGCTCCGCGGAACTCAGGAACTTCGAACGTGGTCAGGTGACTGGGTGTCACTTGTGTCATAGGGCTGTACGTGAAATTTCCACACTCCTAAACATCCCTAAGGCCACTGTTTCCGACTGTTTATTTAACCAATATGCTTACGTAAAAACACAGGGTATTTTAATAAAAGCATTTTGGATATTTATGCTTTCAAATTTTGATTTTTAATTTTACATAGAATATTTATTCTGTTTGTTTCTTGTGTTGGCCGGCCGCGGTGGTCTAGCGGTTCAGGCGCTCAGTCCGGAACCGCGGGACTGCTACGGTCGCAGGTTCGAATCCTGCCTCGGGCATGGATGTGTGTGGTGTCTTTAGGTTAGTTAGGTTTAAGTAGTTCTAAGTTCTAGGGGACTGATGACCACAGATGTTAAGTCCCATAGTGCTCAGAGCTATTTGAACCATTTTTTTCTTGTGTTGACTGTAAGACAAGCACTGCGACGTCAGACACTGAAGCGCTCTACACTGCACTGTATAGAACTCCATAGGATAACATATTTAGCACACAGTCTTAAGTTTTCCAATCAATTTTGGTAAAAGTTATTTGCAATACAATTATACAGTTTCAGACGGATTTGACGACTCCTTTTATCAAAAAGCGTTTACATAAACATTGTTCAGGTTTACCTTAAAACAAAGACACACACGAAAGTTAAGGAACAGGGAAACAGTTTACATATACAACAGCAACCAACAAAACAATTACACAGTACGTACATCATTTGCGAAACTAGCAGGGAAGTATTCCATCGAGTTGCTTCTGCCTGTTTCCAAGATTAGCTGTGTGTGATTAGTAATGACGAATAGCGTAAGGACTTTTTTTGGCGTAATTTGCGGCTTCAAAACAGCATGGCTGCCTTCTTAAGTGCCGTTGTCTATATGTTTCGTACATGGAACTGAAATTATGGAACTCATAAAGAAGTTTCCAGATGAACTGTGTGTGTAATTGACGCATTCATACTCTGGCTAATTAACGAGCAATAAATTAATAAATAAGACACTTCATATACTGAATTATTTATTTGGGGCTCTGTATTGTTCACAGTTTCTTCTCTCGAGGAATCTGGAAATAGCCGGTGATGAATGTGCTGCCTTTACGGAATGGTGATGCCGGCTGTACTTGCGATCCAGTCGAGGACGTAGGTGACCCTGGTGAAGCCGGATGGGTCTCCGCTCGCACAGCCATTGCCCGAACTCCAGCTGACGATCCCGATCTGCGTGTAGCTTCCCTGTGAGCCGACCACCAGCGCGCCGCCGCTGTCGCCCTGAAACGTGACCACAGTATTATCTCTGGCTGGTGGGAGCCCCAATCAGGTATTCCCCAACACAGTAAAGTGTCACTCACTCAAGATGTAGCGCTGAAGGTAAACACATACATTCTAAAGTAGCACCTCCATAAGTTCTTGAAATAGTTTCCCTGGAATGCAACTGCCATTGTGGCGGATATTCACTATCTGTCCAAACGTACCCGTGCGTGTCCGCCATGTGCCTTTACTGTGCTGGGTCACTTTCAGTCAGGTGTCTGACCGTATGTGGAGGAATGCTAGCCCAAAACTAGAGGAGGTTGTGCTGTATGACGCTGCAGTTTGAAGTAATGGAAGTCGACCAAAAAGTGTTCCATTGTGTTCAGGTCGGGACTCTGCAGGCTAATCCATTTCAGGAATGTTATTGTGCACAATCTATTGCCCTACTGCAGCACCTGTATTATAAGGTGCATTGTCGTGCTGAGACATTCATCGTCTGCTAACTGTTCTTCTACTCTATGAAGTACACGATGCTATAAAATACACTGACGAAAAAATACTGCAACACCAAGGCGTCCTGCGACATGCACGAAAACTGGTAGTCGTGTTTCTACATCGGAAAAACGATGTCTACTCAAATTTCGAGCTATTCGCATAAGAGTGCCGCTAGTAGCGTCACTGTGAGCATGCAATTCAGTTTTGCTTTAATTACACGCTGTAAAGGTCGTGAGACTTAGTTACCTTTGAGATTGAATGTGAGTTGATTGCAGTCAGGGATGCCTTTAAGGCGATAAAGACGCCAATATCATCACCTCACTGAAATTGAACGGGGTCGTGTAATAGGGCTGCGATAAGCTGAATGTTGCTTCTGCGATACTGTAGAAAGACTTGGTAAGAGTGTAGCCACTGTGCATGATTACTGCCAGCGGTGATCAGGAGAATGTACAGTCGCGAGAAGAGCGGACTTGGGACGGCCACGTGGCACTACCGGGAGGGAAGACCATCGTCTTCGGGGTATGGCTCTGGCGCATCGTACTGCACCTACTGCAGCAAACTGAGCAGCAGTTGGCACCACAGTGACACATTAATTACTTCAATAACATTCGTCTGTCATTGCTTCTCTACTGACAAAACACAGAAGAGGATATTTAAGAATATTCGCTTCTTTGTACAACAAAATGACGTGTGCACAGAATCTGGGAGAGCCCAAATTTTTATTATCGTCAGCAGACCATGATTGGCAAAATGAAATTTGGCATTTATACTTACGCCTTTTTCGTTACTTGTTTCCGTACCAAAGTCCAATACCTGAAATTAATACATTTCCCTTTCTGTACCACGGCTAACAGTATGCATCCTCATCACAGAAATACCCTGTAGAGAACCTTCCCTATCGTCAACCCTAGATGAACTTATTTTCGTGGTTCGTTCACATTATGGAAGATCTGCAGTACGTTTAGCTTCACACACAGTGTAGCCCATAAGGCAGGGTAAACTCCTACTGGGAGTAACATCAGCTCGGCATCGTGCGAACAAAGGTATATCAGATTCGGAAATGTTTTTCATATCTTTGGACACCGAGGTTGCAGCATCAGCTTTTCATGATCGATGAATGTTGTGAAGTATTTCGAGGATCTTTAGTAATTCGGTATTGTGAATCATTCGGTGGAGAGGAACGATCTTCATGATTTCAGACCATGAATATAATACAGATACGCAGTGCACTGTCTCCACTACTGTTCATCACTTTTATGGGCGATGGAATAAAAAACAACCAGAAAAGTTTTATTGAAATTAATGCAATTGGATTTGCATATGATATGATCTGAGGCAAATCAGAGGAAGGAGTTCAGAACAGATTCAACGTGTGGAAATCAGCTCCTAGAATACCTTCATATCAGCGATACCAAGGCAGAGGCGACGGCATTCAATATAGACGAGCATCACGCAATTGTGAGACTAGGACATCATCAGCTACAGTTCTACAGTTTGTGGACTGTTTTTCGCACCTCTATAGCATAATCTCCAGGGATAATTCGATGGATGGAAGACAACGAACAAAGTTAAAAACGGTGCTGAGTTTTACCAACAATAAATATTTTGACATTGAAGCATGCGCCCTCACAAAGAGAGGCATCGAGGTTCCTGGCATCACAAATGAAACTCCTGAAATCCACCAACCTGAAGACCAAGATGGACAAGAAATGAGACGAAGAAAGGCAAGGTCAAGATATCCCTTTTAGACCGTATCAGCACATCGAGACTACGGTTGTACAGGATGTAATGAGAGTGGAGCCAGCACGAATAGCTGGAATAAATTCGGGCAGACAAGTGGACGGGGAACATCCTGTAGGAAGAAGCAGAACTCATTGGTTGACCATGATCAAGCATGACAGGTGTCAGAGGAAGGTCAGAGGATGATATTCTCCGCTACAGGTCTTATAGGGACAGAAGGAAGCAGAAGTGGCTCATTAACAGCACTCGATAAACGGGTATTGAGCTTTGATGATGACGATGACGACGACGACGATGATATAGCAGAACAAACTGAGAAGTACTAAGAGTCCACGATGATGGATAAGTGTCAACTGGCGAGACGCAGTTGAGCTTTTCCTAATGCGGCTGTCTCGTGTGTTTCCAAATCGACAATTAAAACCAGTGACCTCAAAGGTTCATCGAAAAAAGAGACAGCAGTGTGGGCATGCGAGACACCTCAGCGTCACTGAATAATGACAGGGTATCTTACCAGACTAATATCGAGCTGTGCTGCAACGAGCCGACCGGTGGTATCTAATGAGCAGCACAGCTTGCAACTTCACCAGACTTAAACAAGGTTTAAAGGAACACTGGCACTATTACAGTATGGCGGCGACTGATGCCAATATAAAAGCATCAGCCTTCATTTTGGATACTCAGCGATCCCGACATCTAACAATTTTCTCAAATTTTTTTCTAACTATAGTGGCGTACTATGGAAATTAAAATTACTACAGGGTACCCATAAAAATAAGTGGAAGACAGCAAGAATGTTATCGAAAGGCTGAAGATCAGCAAATGATAGGTTTGTACAAGAAGTGGCAACCGTCAATGAGCCTTGTTACTATGGTATCACAGCCAGCTGACACTACACAAGGGGCAATCACGCTGTGTTCAAGGACTGGCACCAGAGATCGCGCTGTTGCCCGACTGCGACAGCGACGCAACCTTCGCCGCCCAGCCACCGGACGCACGAGTGCCACGCACCCTGAGCTTAGGCGCCACCGTCGCCAAAGATCACCTTGGTAATAGACTGCCCGACCGTAGCTCTCATGGAGGTATAAGGAGGGGAGATGCCATGACGTCACAAACTTGAAGCCGACAGACACCGAGCTCCGCCATTGCAGTTTGGTCAGAGGACTCGTTTCCGATTGTGCTACTGTGTAGAGCTGCGGAAGTTTTTTCATTTTATAATGCCGGTTTGTGTTGTTTACGGGTGTACTAACCGTTGGAATAGTGATACCAAGTTAAAAGGAATCACGTTCCATGCGTAAGTGGCCCCGTTCGTAAAATATTTGTCGTTTATATTCGTAAGATGTGCGGCCTTTTTACGTTTCGTGAAACTGTTTCCTTCTTATTTTATTTCAGATTTCCGATCAATGAAGCTCGTAGAGCTCTGTGGGTTCATATGGTAAGAAGGAAAGACTGGATACCTAACAAATGGAGCAAAATATGTTCCCAGCATTTTCGAGAAGAAGATATTGACCGAACTTCAGTTTCTAGTGTTCGGATCAGGGAAAATGCTGTACCATCAATTTTTCCTGCCTTTCCACCTCACTTACAAAAGGTAGTCTACGTGAAACCAGCATATTGATTCTGAATTCCTGTAAAACTAGGAAATAAACGTACAATGCCAGAAAGTATGAATGTTTTAATTAGGCCTCTAATTTCAGTTGTGTTTTTGCCTATAACCAGTAACATGTGCGGATTACAGTGGAGTTAATCCATGTAACAAATTTTCATAGTTTTATCACATTTTCGGGCGTAAATTTCAATTTTTTCATGAGAGTTTGTGTGTTTTGTGTAATTTTATTTCTGTGTAATAAGACTTCAGGCATTAAGTCAAATTATAATTGTCATAATCTGCTCTTCCTCTTTGTCATATTTAATTTTACTTCTTTCGGTCGTTAATTACTTAGTCATCCATTTTGGAAAATTCAACAAGTTGAATCAGTATTCTTTGATAATAGTTTCACACCTGTAAGCACTGGTGTCTGTAGTGGAAGAACACTACTTAAATACCCCAGTAACAGCATTGCATTTACTCTTGCTATGTGCAGTGACAAATTATCATATTGGAAAAAAGTGCTGAATTGTGTAAGATAATTTGTCTACTATATCATATGTTCAAGTGTATATTGTTACAATTTCAAAACATACAGTGGACCCAAAACCACCTAATTGGCACTTTCTTACTGCACTGAGAATACATCAACCCCCCCCCCCCCATGCAGCTTTTCATAAAGACAGGTTTCTTACCCCCTCACATCCACAGGTGTTTCTGTACTGTCATTGTAGTGCAAATAAATGGTAACAAGTCCAATCAGAATCTACAAATATTGTAAATGCATTATGGAATGCAAATAATTATAAGTAGGCTGTAAGATGTAATTGAACAGTTTTGTTTTCAATCTTTGTTTTCTGTAGGAACAGAAGAAGAGACGACCACCAACACAAAGGCAGCAGACATCAAAATTTACAGTTAATTTAACTTCTACATGCAGAACTCAAGATGAAGCCACTACCAGTGGCTTTCAGGCTGAAGCTTCTCATCCTGCTAATCCCACCACACCATTGGATGTAAATCCTGAAGAAACACCAATAGTGAGGAACCTTAAGATGGATGTGTCTGTGCTGCTGACAAAAAATGAAAATTATAGGAAGAAAGTCAAAGTTCTTCAGCAATCCAAGCGCCGTTTAATAAAAAAGTGGCATGTTTGAGTACAGTGATGGAAGAACTGAGAAAAAAACATTTTGTGGATGAAGACAGTCTAAGTGTTTTTGCAAGCATACCTGGAATGCACAAGCAGCTGTTGCAACGACAGGCAGCAAAGACAAACTGTAAGAGTGTTCCTACAACTTACAGCCCTGAGCTACGTTCGTTTGCTCTTACATTAAACTTTTATTGCCCACAAGCATATAAATATGTTAGACGCTGCTACGACACGTGTCTGCCACATCCAAGAACATTAGCAAGGTGGTACCAGGGTGTGGATGGTGCTCCTGGCTTTACCACGGAGGCATTTGCCATTATTAAAGCAAAAGCTTCTCATCAGGACCAGACTAATAAAATTCTATGCAGTTTGTTAATGGGTGAAATTGCAGTCAGGCAACACATAGAATTTGATGGAACATAGTATTATGGGTACATAGATATGGGGGCCCTGTTGCTATGGATAGTTTACCTGTAGCTAAAGAGGCCTTTGTATTAATGTTAGTCGCAATTAATGGGTCATGGAAGTTACCAGTAGGGTATTTTTTGACATGTGGATTGACTGGGGAGCAGAAAGCTCATTTAGTTAAACAATGCATTAGCCTTGCCAGTGCCAGTGGCATTCAAGTAGTGTCTCTCTCGTGTGACGGTTGTGCCTCCAATATGTCTATGGCCAAATGCTTGGGGTGCAATACTGACGTTGACGGATTAAAGACCACCTTTTTTGTTCAGGGTAACAATTTTGAAGTTGCATTTCTGTTAGATCCACCCCATATGCTAAAACTTGTAAGAAATGCATTAGGGGAGAGAAAACATTTTTGGGATGGACAAGGTAATGTAATTTCATGGTACCTATTTGAACTACTGCATAAGTTACAAGTGAAAGAAGGTCTCCACTTAGGCAACATCATTATGAGTAGCCACATCAATTTTGTGAATAACAAAATGAAAGTTAGGTTAGCAGCCCAGCTGCTCAGCACTTCCGTGGCAGACGCAATGCAGTACTGCTGCGATATGAAGATACCAGGCTTTGAAGATGCTTCTGCTACAATAAAATTTATGAGGATATTCAAGTGCCTGTTTGATATATTAAATTCCAGAAGCCTTCTGCAGAATAAGTGGAAGCAGCCTTTGAACGTTCATAATTTCAAGGTTGTTGAAGAATTTTTAATGGAGGCTCAGACATACTTCAAAACACTTACTGTGTGCCAGGGACAAAGAGTTGTGGACAGGAAAACCGGTTTCATTGGCTTCCTAGTGTGTATTTCTAGTGTCTTGCACCTCTATACAAAGCTTGGACCACAATCCTCTGCACCTTCGTTGAAGTTCCTCCCCATTTATAAGTGCTCCCAAGATCATTTGGAGATGTTTTTTAGTGCAATCCGTAGTCGTGGTGGGTGGAATAACAATCCAACAGCTCGACAGTTCATATCTGCCTATAAGAGATTCCTGATTCACAATGAAATTCGTGAATCAGACAGAGGCAATTGTATAGCCGTGGAAGAGATCCCTATTTTGACGTACAGTGGTCAGACTATAGAACAACAAATCAGTTTCACCACTGAACGTAGGCAATTATTAGATATGGAAACCCATTTGGTGAGCCATGATCATGATTACGTTGAAGCTGAAATGATTCTCTCTGAACTGGCAACCCATATTGTTGTTTATATTTCAGGATTTGTGGTTCGTCACTTAGAGAGAACTTTACAGTGTGAAACATGCTTGTCAGTGTTGCGAGGGGAAGGGAGTCATACTGCCTATTCTCTTATACACAGAAAGAGTAGAGGTGGTTTGATTTCACCATCTGACGATGTTGTGGACATTTGTATGTGTTCTGAAAAAGTATTTAGAAAATACAGTGCTGGAAATAGGAGGGTTCCTTTGAAGAATCTTAATACTAAATGTGTGTCAGAGGTACTTGGCACTTTTCTGTTCAAGCCTGTGTTTGAGGAATTGGGAGAGCACATGAAGGATTAGCACCCATTAGATAATCACTTGGTACTGCTGATCAAAGCTATTGCGAAAAGGTACCTGCTGACATGTCAGAAACATGCTGCAAAATGTGTAACAGATTCACTCCATGAAAAAAAATTGAGAACAGCATACACCAAATTAGTTCTTTTTAAAGGTCAATGAATTTGTGAACTTTGCTTTCCACACATCTTTCCTATGTTATTTAATTTTCCCTTTTAAAGCTGTGTTTGAGGGTACATATGAAAGCTTTACCCCCTTTTGGAAACGTTTATGAAGTATTTTAATGAGGTAGTGTGTGCTTCTGGTGGCAGTGCATTAAACAGCTTCTTCTCCAGGGTATATATAGCCATTGTGAATTTTGTAAAGGGCTGGCCAATTTTTATTCGTGTTTTTTTTATGATGAAATGATTACCTTAATTTGTAGCTACATGTAGTTTAAAGAGTACTGCATTTAGTAACGGAGTTCATTGTAATGAGAGTTTACTGGTTTCAGAAGGAAAATTGTGTTTCTTGACTTACACCACTAAGGCTTTCAAGGGCTCATTTGTAGATTGATCCAGGAAATTGGACCACTCCTATGATACACAGCTGTGATCTGAAAGTGTTTTTTTCACATTGTTCTGTGGGATTTTTTATCACCAATTCTAGCCATACTACTTCATGTTCTGATAGATACATAATATTAAAAAGCCCATTCCATACTTACTTATTTTTACATTTGTTATAACACTGTCCAGATATAATTGTCTTGTTGGCTTGTTATTGGCACAAAACATATTGTGTAACCTGAGGACATTGAACACATGTAAGTGCTTTGTTGTAACCCAAATGTCAATATTAATATTGTACTATATCGCAAGAGATTAAAATGTTTCTCAAAACTACATTGTTTATAACTTTCCCTAAAATTTTGTTAGTCCCACACTTCACATATGATTATATGGAATGTTAGTGGATAAGCTATAATGAGATTGAAACACTGACGATTCGATAATGCAAGAACAGAGCTTGATAATTTGTACTTTAAAATGTGTTTTAGTGAGATGAAATGTACAAAACATCATAGTATGCCATGGAAGTCTGTGGTATGTTACAGTAATTGTAAACAGTAAGTGATAAAACATTATTGTGTAAATGTAATGCTAGTTTAAATGCTATGTGCAAGAAATGGTTCCAAGTGTAGCACTGGTTTAAGATATTTTGCTTGATCCAACATTGAAGCAAATAGAAAAAGAGGTAGGTTAAAACAGTCAAGGTGCCTCACTCTTTTCCATTATGTTTTATACATTGCAGTGAAATTTCAGACTATTGCACATAAGTACCTATCATCAGCAAGTGTTTAGCTTGACTTGCAGGTTGAAATTTAAGCAAGCATGTTTGCAGGGCATCATAATTTAACTATTGGTGATTTTAATAGCAGTGTTGTCCTTTACACAAATTTGTGTAATTGAGATTTGTTTAACAGTTCATGATTAGCATCAAAACTGCTACTTAATGACATGTATTGACTTATACACTAAAGGAAGGTTTCCTAATTATCATCTGACATGTAGGCCTATTGTGCTGTTAATAATCACACAGAGGAACAGTTGTGATTTCATAGTGTTCAGATGTTTAAACTACAATGGTACTGAAAATCCCATTGTGTGTACTTGTACAAGTTTGCTGTGTTAAATTCACAAAAGCACTATCATATGCTTATTTTTCTTGCCAAAACACAAACGATGTTTGTATTTACAAATGAAATTTTCTATAAGTGTGTAAAAGAGTAAGAAATATCATCCGGTATGTAAACTAGCGTAGCTTTCGGGTTCTGCTTTCAGTTTACATCGACACAAATACCGTGAAAGGTGATCTGAGTTTGAAAAGAGCTTTGTACACTATTATTTTTCATCATTCGAAGTTCGTATCCAAAATAAATACTTAAGTTAACGAGACCAAATCAGTTGTATTGCTGGGGCAAAAACGCATTAAAAACAAAACGAAAACGCCTGGAAAAGCTATTCTGACGTTGTGTTACGCATGTAAACATTGTAACACTCAACATCATCTGAAATTATTTCGCAGAAATAACGTTAAATATGAAGAACACGCAATTCTAACAAGAGCCCTGTCACTGTTTTGACCAATCAAACATGGCGGCCGACCACGCCCACCGCCTTCAAACAGACGTACAGCACACGGCCGTAGTGTCATCTCCCCTCCTTATACCTCCATGGTAGCTCTAGCCAGTTCCTGCTGAGTTGTAGTCCAGTTCTGGCATAGTTGTTACCCAGTTGTCGAATAGCTCGGGTTAGCAGCAGTCGAGGATAGTTACAGTGCAGTCGTAACTTGCTCCACGAAAGTAGTCCATCAAACTGGCATCAAGACTTTAAGTACGTATATTTCTATGTAGTCAACTATTAACGTGATAACTTGTCCCTGTTTTGCTAAAGACTTTTATATGGATTTCAACAAGGAAACTTTGTACCAAAGTGTCATACGATATTACGCTGAGTGATGGTGTTCACCAGTTCTTTTGACTTCTATCCCAGAATCCACGTACCGTCCCGACTGGACATGGTACTCTTGGTGGTCAGACTACTCCGGCACTTCAGTTACCGTGTGGAATCAATATCCGTTGCAGTGAAAATGACGGTAGGTACTTACGCCGCAGATGCTCTGTCCGCTGGAACCGACGGCGCAGAGTGTGAAGTCGTAGATGGGACCGCCGAAGTGTTGGCTGCACTGCGTGTTGGACATGACGTTCAGTGTCGTGTACTGCAGCGTGTCTGGGATGACACCGTCTGAAAGCAAACAACACGGCCTCGTGTACTCCTAAATGCTTCCATGAGTGACAGCTTCACTAGATGTGCTGATGTTCAGTTTCCAAGAATGTTCTTTATCATGTAACGTTACGGAATTACACAGATAATGTGTAATGGAACTAGTAGGCCAAACATTAAACATATTCTATGTATTTTGTATTACATGTTTCTCTTCACATACATAACTTCATTGTAAACTTTTATTAGGGTAACAAGTGCCACATTATATGTGCTTTTATTGAGGCATGTACAGGGTGACAATTATTGAACTATGTGAGAAGAAACCATGAAACATTGACCTTCCCATTGGTAGGGTGGCTTGCGTGCCTCAGTGATATAGATACCTGTACAGTAGGTGCAACCACAACGGAGGGTTATTCGTTGAGAGTCCATACAAACGTGTGGTTCCTGAAGAGGGGCAGCAACTTTTTCAGTAGTTGCGCGGGCAAGAGTCCGGAAGATTGACTGATCTGGCCTTGTAACACTAACCAAAACGGCCTTGCTGTACTGGTACTGCGAACGGATGAAAGCAAGGAGAAAGTACAGCCGTAATTTTTCCCGAGGGCATGCAGCTTTACTGCGTGGTTAAATGATGATGGCGTCCTCTTAGGTAAAATATTCCGGAGTTAAAATAGTCCCCTATACGGAACTCCGGGCGGGGACGACTCGGGAGGACGTTGTTATCAGGAAAAGGAAAGTGGCGTTCTACGGATCGGAGCGTGGAATGTCAGATCCCTTAATCGGGCAGGTAGGTTAGAAAATTAAAAAAGGGAAATGGATAGGTTAAAGTTAGATATAGTGGGAATTAGTGAAGATCGGTGGCAGGAGGAACAAGACTTCTGGTCAGGTGAACACAGGGTTATAAACAGAAAATGAAATATGGGAAATGCAGGAGTATGTTTAATAATGAATAGGAAAATAGGTATGCGGGTAAACTACTACTGACAGCAAGGTGAATGCACTAATTGTGCCCAAGATAGATACGAAGCCCACGCCTGCCACAGTAGTACAAGTTTATACGCCACCTAGTTCCGCAAATGACGAAGAGATTGATGAAATGTATGATGAAATAAAGGAACTTATTCAGATAGTGAAGGAAAACGAAAGTTTAATAGTCATGGGTGACTGGAACTAGATAGTAGGAAATGGAAGAGAAGGAAACGTAGTAGGTGAATATGGAATGGGATTAAGGAATGAAAAAGAAATCCGCCTGGTAGAATTTTGCACAGAGCGTAACTTAATCATAGCTAACACTTGGTTCAAGAATCATATAGAAGGTTGTATACAAGGAAGAAGCCTGCATATGCTAGAAGGTGTCAGATAGATTATACAGGGTGAGTCACTTAAAATTACCGCTGGATATATTTCGTAAACCACATCAAATACTGACGAATCGATTCCAGGAGAGGGGCTAGTGTAATTGGTTAATACAAACCATAAAATGCACGGAAGTGTGTTTTTTAACACAAACCTACATTTTTTTAAAAATGGAACCCCGTTAGTTTTGTTAGGACATCTGAACTTATAAACAAATACGTAATCAGTGCCGTTTGTTGCATTGTAAAATGTTAATTACTTCCGGAGATATTGTAATCTAAAGTTGACGCTTGAGTACCACTCCTCCGCTGTTCGATCGTGTGTGTCGGAGAGCACCGAATTACGTAGGGACCCACAGGAAACGGTGATGGACCTTAGGTACGGAAGAGACTGGAACAGCACATTACGTCCACGTGCTAACACCTATTTATTGGACTTTTTCACTGACGCACATGTACATTACCATGAGGGGTGAGGTACACGTACACACGGGGTTTCCGTTTTCAATTACGGAGTGGAATATAGTGTGTCCCGACATGTCAGGCCAATAGATGTTCAATGTGGTGGCCATCATTTGCTGCACACAATTGCAATCTCTGGCGTAATCGATGTCGTACACGCCGCAGTACATCTGGTGTAATGTCGCCGCAGGCTGCCACAATACGTTGTTTCATATCCTCTGGGGTTGTAGGCACATCACGGTACACATTCTCCTTTAACGTACCCCACAGAAAGAAGTCCAGAGGTGTAAGATCAGGAGAACGGGCTGGCCAACATCCGTCGAACATCCTGTCAAGGGTCAGCCTAGTGTTAATTTCGGAATGTGCAGGTGCATCATCATGCTGATACCACATGCGTCGACGCCTTTCCAGTGGTGGTGGTGGTGGTGGTGGTGGTGGTGGGTAGTGTTTAACGTCCCGTCGACAACGAGGTCATTAGAGACGGAGCGGAAGCTCGGGTTAGGGAAGGATTTTGAAGGAAATCGGCCGTGCCCTTTCAAAGGAACCATCCCGGCATTTGCCTGAAACGATTTAGGGAAATCACGGAAAACCTAAATCAGGATGGCCGGAGACGGGATTGAACCGTCGTCCTCCCGAATGCGAGTCCAGTGTGCTAACCACTGCGCCACCTCGCTCGGTCGTTTCCAGTGGGACATTTTTGAGCAACGTTGGCAGATCATTCTTTAGAAACGCGACGTATGTTGCAGCTGTTTGGGCCCCTGCATTGAAGTGAGGACCAATGAGGTGGTCGCCAATGATTCCGCACCGTACATTTACAGTCCACGGTCGCTGCCGCTCTACCTGTCTGAGCCAGCGAGGATTGTCCACGGACCAGTAATGCATGTTCCGTTGATTCACTGCCCCGTGGTTTGTGAAACCCGCTTCATCGGTAAACAGATAGAACTGCAACGCATTCTCTGTTAATGCCCATTGGCAGAATTGCACTTGATGATTAAAGTCATCACCATGTAATTGCTGACGTAGCGACACATGAAACGGGTGAAAGCGGTGACGATGCAGTAAGCGCATGACACTACTTTGACTCAGTCCACCGGCTCTCGCAATGTCCCGTGTACTCATGTGTGGATTCATGGCAACAGCAGCTAACACACCAATTGCACCCGCTTCTCCTGTGACGGGCCTGTTACGGACCCGTTCGCGTGCTACGACCATACCTGTTGCATACAGTTGGCGGTAGATGTTTTGCAATATGCGGCACGTTGGATGCTCTCTGTCCGGGTACCGTTCTGCATACACCCTGCAGGCTTCAGCTGCATTTCGTCGACACTCGCCATAGACGAGTATCATCTCCGCCTTTTCAGAGTTCGAATACACCATGATCACAGTTCCTACAGCACTACACTATCACAGACGTCTGGTAACACGGTGTACTACAGTTGGTCTGCGTGCGGAGACGAATGCAGAATAACAACAGCAGCAAGCGCTACATGCGGACACTACGACAGCTAGACCAAACCACAACAGTGCACTACAGCCATACTCGTAAACACGGTCGTCATCGTAAACATGTCCCTGCAGATGCTGCTCGCCGACCGTGGTCCGTGTTTGTTACAACACGCAACTGAACGTCGGAGGTTTCAAGCGTCAACTTTAGGTTACAATATCTCCGGATGTAATTAACATTTTACAATTCAACAACCGCACTGATTACGTATTTGTTTATATGTTCAGATGTGCTAACAAAACTAACGTGGTTCCATTTAAAAAAACGTAGGTTTGTGTTAAGAAACATACTTCCGTGCATTTTTGTATGGTTTGTATTAAACAATTACACTAGCCCCTCTCCTCACGTTCGGTCTGTGGAATCGATTCGTCAGTATTTGATGTGGTTTACGAAATATATCCAGCGGTAACGTTAGGTGACTCACCCTGTATAATGGTAAGACAGAGATTCAGGAACGAGATAAAAATTGTAAGACATTTCCAGGGGCAGATGTGGACTCTGACCACAATCTACTGGTTGTGAACTGTAGATTAAATTGAAGAAACTGCAAAGCGGTGGTAAGTTAAGGTTATGGGACCTGGATAAACTGAAAGAACCAGAGGTTGCAGAGAGCTTCAGGGAGAGCATAAGGGAACGATTGACAGGAATGGGGGCAAAAAATACAGCAGAAGAAGAATGGGTAGCTTTGAGACATGAAATAGTGAAGGTAGCAGAGGACCAAGTTGGTAAAAAGACGAGGGCTAATAGAAATCCTTGGGTAACAGATAAGATAATGAATTTAATTGATGAAAGGAAAAAATATAAAAATGCAGTAAATGAAGCAGGCAAAAAGGAATACAAACGTCTAAAAAATGAGATCGACAGGAAGTGCAAAATGGCTAAGCAGGGATGGCTAGATGACAAATGTAAGGATGTAGAGGGGCATATCACTTGGGTAAGATAGATACTGCCTGCAGGAAAATTAAAGAGACCTTTGGAGAAAACCACTTGCATGAATATCAGGAGCTCAGGTGGAAGACCAGTTGTAAGCAAACAAAGGAAAGCAGAGAGGTGGAAGGAGTATGTAGTGGGTCTATACAACGGCGATGTTCTTGAGGACAATATTATAGAAATTGAAGAGAATGTGGATGAAGATGAAATAGGAGATATGATACTGCATGTAGAGTTTGACAGAACACTGAAAGACCTAAATCGAAACAAGGCCCCGGGAGTAGACAACATTCCATGAGAACTAATGACAGCCTTGGGAGAGCCAGGCCTAACAAAACTCTACCATCTAATGAACAAAATGTATGAGACATGCGAAATACCCTCAGATTTCAAGAAGAATATAATAATTCCAATACCAAAGAAAGCAGGTGTTGACAGATGTGAAAATTACCGAACTATCAGTTTAGTAAGCCACAACTGCAAAATACTAGCAGGAATTCTTTACAGACGAATGTAAAACTGGTAGAAGCCGACCTCGGGGTAGATCAGTTTGGATTCCGTAGAAATGTTGGGACACGTGAGGCAATACTGACCCTACGACTTATCTTAGAAAACAGATTAAGGAAAGGTAAACCTACGTTTTTAGCTTATGCAGACTTCGAGGAAGCTTTTGACAATGTTGACTGGAATACTCTCTTTCAAATTCAGAAGGTGTCAGGGGTAAAATACATGGAGCGAAAGGCTATTTACAATTTCAACAGAAACCAGTTAGCAGTTATAAAAATCGAGGGGCATGAAACGGAAGCGGTGATTGGGAAGGGAGTGAGACAGGTTTGTAGTCTATCCCCGATGTTATTCAATCTGTATATTGAGCAAGCGGTAAAGGAAACAAGAGAAAAATTCGGACTTGGGATTAAAATCCAGGGAGAAGAAATAAAAACTTTGAGGTTCGCCGATAGCATTGAAATTCTGTCAGACAGCAAGGGACTTAGAAGAGCAGTTGAACGGAATGGACAGTGTCTTGAAAGGAGGATAATGGAAACGCGGATAATGGAATGTAGTCGAATTAAATCTGGTGATGCTGCGGGAATTAGATTAGGAAATGAGGCTTAAAGTAGTAAATGAGTTTTTCAATTTGGTTAGCAAAATAATTGATGATGGTCGAAGCAGAGAGGATATAAAATGTAGACTGGCAATGGCAAGGAAAGCGTTTCTGAAGAAGAGCAATTTGTTAACATCGAGCATAGATTTGAGAGCCAGAAAGTCGTTTCTGGAAGTATTTGTGTGGAGTGTAGCCATGTATGGCAGTGAAACATGGACAATAAATAGTGTAGACAAGAAGAGAATAGAAGCTTTCGAAATGTGGTCCTACAGAAGAATGTTTGAGATTAGATGGGTAGAGGAGCTACTGAGCAGGATAGGGAAGAAGAGGAATTTGTGGAAAACTTGACTAGAAAAAGGAATCGGTTGATAGGACATGTTGTGAGGCATCACGGGATCACCAATTTAGACCTGGAAGGAAATGTGGAGGATGAGAATCGTAGAAAGTCGTCAAGAGATGAATACAGTAACCAGATGAAGAAAGATGTAGCTTGCGGTAGTCATTCGGAGATGAAAAGGCTTTCAAAGAATAGAGTAGCATGGAGAGCTGCATCAAACCAGTCTCTGGATGGAAGACCACAATAACAACAACAGACTGCAGCTCCGCTTCTGACAGACACTCAACTCTACATCCAAACGTGCGAACAGAAGGTACAGATTGCTCAGTGATCACGCACTGGTAAACGAAGAGAACCAAAGAAACCCTTAAAGCGTGGATTTGCTTTGGAACCAGCTAGAGGGTGAAATACAAGGGACCTCAACTCGCAGTTTTAGTTTCAACACGCAAACTGGGAAGGAACGACAGTTTCGGAATATGACTGGCTACTATCCTGTTCACAATAGAACAAATTTAAATGTCAGAAAACTTACTGACGGTTGTGATGCGTTTGGCCTTATACTTGTGTCTACTGTTTTCAAAAGACATTCCCAAAAAAAGGAAAATTTGGCGCTCTCCACAAAAATATTTTGGTGAATTTCAACTGGACTACGTCGCAATATCTAAATGCGATGTTAAGGAAATAGAGAATGTAGAAGTGAGGAAATGTGGCATTTTTAACCTATCACTTTCTGCCGCGCGGTGTAGCCGGGTGGTCTAAAGCACCTTGCCAGTGTTTGCGCGCCTCCCCCCAATGGAGGTTCGAGTTCTCCCTCGGGCATGAGTGTGTGTGTTGTTCTTAGCGTAAGTTACTCGAAGTTAGATTAAGTAGTGTGTATGCCTAGGGACCGATGACCTTAGTTTGGTCCCAAAGGAACTTCAAATTTAGAATTTAGCACTTCCTGACCCGTGTAAGGTTAGACTTCTATCATTAAATAAGAAAACACTGCCTGAGAATAAAGTTATAAGAAACGACGCTGAAAATCTCAGGCATAGCTAATTTTGAAAAGCTGCTACAGCAAAGGAAAACAGGGATCTAGCATGATACGTGAAAAAAATACGTACCTACAGAAAAGGAAATAACAGCATTACAAAGCAGATGTAAACATGCTTGGTGGACTGAAGACAGTGATAAGGCAGTCTGCCGAATAAAAGTAGCTTGTAAAACGATGTACATTGACAAAACAAGAGATAAGCTCTCAGAATATGAAGAAGTGCTGAAGCAGACAGCAAAAATCCTCCGTAAAGCCCAAAGTTCAAGAGGGCAATGTTAATGTGGCAGTGAAGAATTAAGAAAAGTGAAAGACGTTGGCTGTGGAGTGATCTTGTGGATGTTGCAGTTCTTATTTGGGTGCTGGAAGAAAAACTCGAGACGAATTCCGCGTTATTCAAGACACTGCTTTATAGTTTTCTTACCCAAAAATGTTTCAGCACTTTTGTGCTATCTTCAGTGGATTATTGTTTATTTTCTTTCTGAAAAACTGTTGTTTCATATTAACCTCTCAGGTGGATTATTTGAACTTCTGGTACAAATGTATTTGGATTTGTAAAAGGAACGATTGTTAAGTGTCAATTGTTTTTCATTAGTTTACATACAGCACAGAGTTGAGACATACACACATCAAAATAAGTTTTTCATCGACCCGGTTCCTAGATCTCCTGAAGACAGACGTTAACTGTGGATGTTGTATCACAGACACAGTCCCTTGAACTATTCAGAGACGTCTCTAAACCCGCCCAAATATGTAAACAACCATGCATGAGCAGCACCTATTAGACGGAGGAGGTTCGACAGCCGATAAGTTCCAGTCATTCCAACAGGAAGGAGGTACACGGCTCGTATTGTCTGTAGTTCAACCACGCCTAGACAGTCAATACCGTGCGTGGTTCGATCACGTCCGCATAGTTGCTTTGTGCTAGGAAGGGGTCTCAATAAGCGAAGTGTCCAGGCGTCTCGGGGCGAACCAAAGCGATGTTGTTCGGACATGGAGGAGATACAGAGAGACAGGAACTGTTGATGACATGCCTCGCTCAGGTCGCCCAAGGCCTACTACTGCAGTGGATGACCGCTACCTACGGATTATGGCTTTCAGAAACCCTGACAGCAACGCCACCTAGTTGAATTATGCTTTTTGTGCAGCCACAGGACGTAATGTTAGACTCAAACTTTGCGCAATAGGCTGCATGATGCACACCTTCACTTCCGACGTCCATGGTGAGGTCCATCTTTGTAACCACGACACCATACAGCGCGGTACAGATGGGCTCAGCAACATGCCGAATGGACCGCTCAGGATGGGCATCACGTTCTCTTCATCGATGACTGTCGCATATGCCTTCAGCCAGACAATCGTTGGAGACGCGTTTGGAGACAACGCGGTCAGGCTGAATGCCTTAGACACACTGTCTAGCGAGTGCAGCAAGGTGGAATTTCGCTGCTGTTTTGGGGTGGCTTTATGTGGGGTGGACGTACGCCGCTGGTGGCCATGGAAGGTGCTGTAACGGTTTGTACGTTACGTGAATGCCATCCTCAAAGAGTGCAACCACATCGGCAGCATACTGGCAAGGCATTTGTCTTCATGGACGACAACTGGCGCCCGCATCACGCACATCTTGTGAATAACTTCCTTCGCGATAACGACATCGCTCGAGTAGAGTGACCAGCATGTTCTCCAGGTATGAAACCTATCGAACGTGCCAGGTATAGATTGAAAATGGCTTTTTATGGACGACGTGACCACCAACCGCTCTAAGGGATCTACGCCGAATCGCCGTTGAGGAGTGGGACAATCTGGACCAACAGTGCCTTGATGAACATGTCGATAGTATGCCATAACGAATACAGGCACGCATCAACGCAAGTGGTCGTGATACTGGGTATTGTAGGTGCTAGTGTGTACAGGAATCTGGACCACCACTTCTGGAGGTCGCGCTGCACGGTGGTACAACATGCACTGTGTGGTTTTCATGAGCAAAAACAAGAGCGGAAATGTTGTTTATGTTGAGCTCTATTCCAATTTTCCGTACAGGTTCTGGAACTCTCGGAACCGAGGTGGTGCAAAACTTTTTTTGATGTGTGTATATCACAGAGTTGAGACTTTAGGAGTAGTTCATTTACCGTATGCCTAAAGATTTTAGTTTTATAGTAAATTTGGAAATGACATAAATATGTACATGTGTTCACATACCTCACGCGAAGCTGTTAATTGCGTATGGTGGTAGCTTCAAATCTACTATACAATCTACAACTTTCATCTGCAAACATGTGAGCACGCGCATGCGAAACAGAGAGCGAGCGAGTGGGACAGAGACAGACAGATAGAGAGAGATAGAGAAGGGAGAGAGAGAGAGAGATGGAGGAGGGGGGAGAGACAGATAGAGGAGGGGGGGGGGAGGGAGAGATAGAGGAGGGGAGAGAGATAGATTAGGGGAGAGAGAGAGATAGAGGAGGGTGGAGAGGAAGAGATAGAGGAGGGGGAGAGGGAGAGATAGGGGAGGGGGGAGAGGGAGAGATAGAGGAGGGGGAAGGGGAGAGATAGAGGAGGGGGAAGGGAGAGATAGAAGAGGAGGGGAGAGGGAGAGGGAGAGATAGAGAAGGGGGAGAGGCAAAGATAGAGAGGGAGAAATAGAGGGGGAGAGGGAGAGATAGAGGGGGAGAGGGAGAGATAGAGGAGGAGAGGGAGAGATAGAGGGGGAGAGGGAGAGATAGAGAGAGAGAAAGAGAGAGAGAGAGGTGGAAGTGAAAGAGTTATGGGTAGCTAGTAGAGTGAATGGTGTTGAGTATAGGGAAGAGAATTTATTTTTACAGGGTGAGCGTATATATATGATATAATTTGCCTAAAAGATGGGTCACACTTTCGTATGAAAGAACTTTAGAATAACTTAAACACTACCCACCCACAAATACGAATCACCATTGAAAGATAAACAAATCAAATGCTTAATGTCTTAAACCTCTCCATACACAAGAGAAACAGTAAGGCTGAGGTCGAAATTTATATGATATCTATAAGCAGCAGCGCAAGCCTTCAAAACCAATCCAATCACTCCATAAGTTACAAAGAAGCCAGTTTCAAATATTTATTACACAGACTGAACAGTACATCTATGAACAAACGTGACTACACAGATGAACTGAACGTGATAAAATGAACTGCACAGGAGAGTCGGTACGATGCAAAGCCAGCAGACAAAATAAACAAGAAAATACAAAAACGGCGAACACGTAACACAATAGACAGAAACATACACACACACACACACACACACACACACACACACACACACACAGGAAGAGATGGAGAGAGAGAGAGTGAGAGAGAGAGAGAGAGAGAGATGGTGTGGGGGGAGGGAGTGAAGGAGATAGGCGACATTACTCACATACTGTCAGCAGATAGTAAGTAACAAAAGGCACTTAATGACTTGCAGTAACTGAGTAGGCAATATGCTAAAGATACCGAAAAAACAACACAATACAGAGGAGACTTGGAAGGCATAATACCGACGCTGATAAATATAGTCGGTCTGGTATGTATCGATTAACATGCAATTACAATCAATCTGCACATGTTGGTCAAACGTGCAGGAAGTTTGGAACCAGATATACAGAACATGATTGCATTTGCAATTGTAGTGATGTTTTGGTGCCCTTTGGTTATTGATTACACCTTCTCTCCCATCGCCCACAAGCGCAATGACCATTTGGCATCCGTGCACGGCTTGTGCTGCAGTCAATAAGTATGGAGCATGTACAACCAAAAATCCAGGGTTTAATGCGATTGCCACCACGTTTACTGCAGAGGCCCACAACAATATTAGATTTAGTGCCATACAGGACCGTTTGCATTACTGCGTATGTTTTTAACCACATTATTTTATGACATTGCAACTGGGCAACACAACTCTACAGCTGTCTTTGCGGATTCGTCGAAACAGGACTCCGTTGGTTGCCCTGTTGATCGAGTTCTCTAGGTCCGGCAGCCTCGGGACTTAACTGCCTTCGACGGGGAATTTCATACGTTCTTGCGGGCACTGGAGCAGATAAGATGCTGCTTCAAGTGCAAAATTCCTTGTCTATTCAGTTTCTCTGAGCGACCGTCATTCTATATAATGCTTGTACCCAGAAGTGAAAGTGGGACAGAATATACAAGACACCTCCATTAAGTACAATGGCTGTGGAGGGAGGTCTTTTCTCTTGGTACCAAGGCACATGAATATTGCGGGGAACGAAAGCGCAGATGTAGCAGCGAAGGAGGCATGTCGTGATCCTCAGTTATTTCACTGCGCCGTCCCCTTGCACACTGTCGCCTCGCTGTTGAGGTACAGAGCAATGCCGCGATGGGAGTAACTGGATGTGACAGCTAATATGATTCATCTAGTAAAGCGCACTACGCGGCGGTGTTTCAGCTACGAAGATGGGGTGAGCTTCCCCTTGTTCGTCTTCGCGTAGGCCACAGTCCTTTCGCGCCTGGCTTCTTGCCCCAGCACGGCGACCCTCCAGTGTGTGGTACTTACGGTGCACAGATCACTGTACGCCACATTCTGTTAGACTGTGTTTTATCTTTGGGCCAGAGGGCGACGGAAAATTTACCAGCAGTTCTGCCCTCCGTTTTAAGTGACAATGAAACGAATGTGGTTAGAGTTGTAACGTTTTCTGATCTGTTCACCTTGTGTCCCAAATTTTAGAGAGATGTTCTTAATGTGTTAACAGTTTGGTACTTTATTGTGGCGCTGTTCGTATTGAGAAGTTTTCATTTACGTTCGTGCACTAGAGACACACTTGTGTTCCTGGCCAGTGTAGGCAAGCAGACTGCAGAGTCTCGTAAACGTCTGCGATAACTGAGTATCTTCAATCATAGGAGTTTTCCGACTCAATAATACGCCTATAGTGTAGCCGTATCTATTTTCTGGACATCACACTGAATCTCCACGGCGCCGCCAGTCTTCTACGACGGGGAAGATCGACACTTTTCTGATCACTTGGGTGATATATGCTAATCGAAGAAATATAGGGAAGAGTAAATTCACATAAGTGCAGTCTCACTAATTTGTATCTGAGTTTTTCGTTGTCTACTCCAGCTTAGGTGGTGGTCAGAGCTTACAAAAGGGTTACAACATCAACCTTTGCAGTGTTCTTAACGAACTTAAGAGGGGAAGCATTTTGACCGCTAGGTGTTGTGCCAGTCTTGGATAGGGTGTATACTAGGATTTATGATTGTATATTTGTTAGGATTCCATGTTGTGTGTTTTGCACTTTCATTCTTCTTTTATAGTTAAATATTCATTAATAGAATTCTCTTTTCTCGTTTAACTATGTTTTGTCCCTATTCTCACTCTGAATACATTAGATAAGGATTAGAAATAGAAGGAAGGATCAGAGCAAGGAATGTCAGAGCGCTGAATCGGACAGGTATGTTAGATAATTTACAAAGGAAAATGGATTGGTTGAAGTTAGATATACCGGGAATGAGTGAAGTACGGTGACAGGAGGCACAAGAATTCTGGTGCATTGAATACGGGGCTATAAATAAAAAAGTGAAATAAGGGTAATGCAGGAGTGTGTGTCACAGTGAATAAGATAGTATTAATTCGGGTAAGTTACTATGAGCAGCATAGTGGACGCATTATTGTATCCAAGATACAATGGTTCAAATGGCTCTGAGCGCTGTGGGACTTAACGTCTGAGGTCATCAGTCCTCTAGAACTTACAATTACTTAAGCCTAACTAACCTAAGGACATCACACACATCCATGCCCGAGGCAGGATTCGAACCTGCGACTGTAGCGGTCGCGCGGTTCCAGACTGTAGGGCCTAGAAACGCTCGGCGGGTATACAAAATAGACACGAAGTCCACACCCACCATTGTAGAACTTGTTTACATATCAACTAGCTCAGCAGAAGATGGAGAAATTGAAGAAGTGTATGACGACATAAAAGAAGTTATTCAGACGAACATTTAATACTGATGGGGTACTTGAATTCGTAAGCAGGAAGAGTAGGAAAAACATCAGGTGACTATGGACTGGGGAAAAGGAATGAAAGAGGAAGCCGTTTGGTAGAGTTTTGTACAGACCATAATTTAATCGTCGCTAACACTTGGTTTAAGAATCACAAACGAAGATTATTTACGTTGAAGAGACCTGGAGACACCGGAAGTTTTCAGATTGAGTATGTAATGACAAGACAGAGTTAGGAATCAGGTTTTAATCTGTAAAGCATTTCCAGGTGCAGACGCAGACTCTTACCACAATTTATTGGCTACGAACTGTAGATTAAAACTGAAGGTATTGGAAAAAGGTAGGAAATTAAGGAGATGGGACCTGTAGAAGTTGAAAAAACCAAAGGTTGCTGAGAGTTTCAGAGGGAGTATTAGGCGAGGGGTAACTAGATCATGGGGAAAGGAATACAGTAGAAGACGAATGGATAACTTTAAGACGTGAAATAGCAGCAGAGAATCAAATACGTAAAAAAACAATCCCTAGTGAAATCCATGAATAACACAAGAGATATTGAATATAATTGATGAAGAAGAAAATATAAAAATTCAGCAAATGAAGAAGGCGCAAGGGAATACAAAACACTAAAATATCAGATTGTCAGGAAGTGCAACAAGGCTAAGCAGGAATGGCTAGAGGACAGATGTAAGTATTTAGAAGCGTATTTTATTACGGGAAAAATAGATACCGTCTACAGGAAAGTTAAAGAGGCCAATACAGATAAAAAGAAGCAGCTGTTCGAATATCAAGAGCTTCGATGGGAAACCAGTGGTAAGCATAAAAGGGAAAGCTGGAAGATTGGTGGGGTACATAGAAGGTCTGTACAAGGGAGATAAACGTGAAGGCAATGTTACAGAAATGGAAGTGGACGTAGTTGAAGATGAGATGTGAGATATGATACTGCGAGAACTTGACACAGCTCTGAAAGCCCTAAAACGAAACAAGACCCCGGGAGTAGACGATATTCCGTCAGAACTTCTGATAGCCTTGGGATAGTCATTCATTAAAAAACTCTTCCATCTAGTGTTAAAGACGCATGAGACAGATGAAATACCTTCAGACTTCAAGAAGAATGTAATAATTAGAGAGAAAGCAGCTACTGACAGGTGTGAAAATAACCGACCTATCAGTTTCATGTCATGGATGCAAAATACTAACACAAATTCTTTACACAATAATGGAAAAACTAGTAGAAGCCGACCTTGGGAAAGATCAGTTTGGATCCCGGAGAATGTAGGACCACGCGAGGCAATACTGACCCCATGACTTACAAGAAAGATTAAGGAAAGACGTACCTACGATTATAGTATTTGTAGACTGAGACAAAGCTTTTGACAACACTGACTGTAATACTCTCTTTGAAATTCTGAAGGTAGCAGGGATAAAATACTGGGAGCGAAAGGCTATTTACAAAAGAAAACAGAAGGCAGTAATAAGAGTCGAGGGGCATGAAAGGGTAGCAGTGGTTGAGAAGGAAGTGAGACAGTTTTTTAGCCTATTCCCGACGGTATTCAATCAGTATACTGAGAAAGCAGTAAAGGAAATAAAAGAAAAATTTGGAGTAGTAATTAATATCCAGGCAGATGAAATACAAACCTTAAAGATTGCCAGTAACATTGTAATTCTATCAGAGACAGCAAATTACTTGACCAGTTGAACGGAGTGGACATTGTCTTGAAAGGAGAATATGAAATGTACATCAAGAAAAGCAAAACAAGGTTAATGAAATGTTGTCGAATTAAACCATTTGATGCTAAGGAAATTAGACTAGTAGATGAGTTTTGCTATTTGGGAAGCAAAATAACTGAGGAATGCGGAAGTAGAGAGGATACAAAATATAGACTGGAAATTCCAAGGACAGGATTTCTGAAGAAGAGAAGTTTATTAACATCGAGTATAGATTTAAACATCAGGAAGCCTTTTCTGAAAGTATTTGCCTTGAGTGTTACCATGTGTGGAAGTGGATCATGGACGATAAGCAGTTTAGACAAAGAAAGAATAGAAGTTTTCTAAATGTGGCGCTACAGAAAATTATTGGATATTGGATGGGTAGATAACGTAACTAATGAGTGGGTACTGAATATAATTGGGGAGACAAGAAATATTTGACTTAACTTGACCAAAAGACGAGATCGGTTGAGAGTACAGGTTCTGAGACATCAAGGGATCACCAGTTTAGTATTGCAGGGGAGTGTGGAGGATAAAAATCGTAGAGGGAGACCAAATGATAAATAGAGTAAGTAGATTCAGAAGGATGTAGGTTGCAGTAGTTATTCGGAGAAGAAGATTCTTGCAGAGTATGGAGCAGCATGGAGAGCTGCATCAAAGCAGTGTTGCCACTGAAGATTACAACAACAATAAGTGGAATTTTCTCGAAGCGTTTCGAAGTTAAGCATTACATGTCAATTTTGCCTAGTGCCACCCCTAGCTCTAGGAGTCAACTGTCACTGGAAGTGTCACCATTCGGAAATCCCGGAAACTATGGACGAGATACTAATATAGATCATTTTCGGGCTTTTTTAATGTCCTTCGCTTAACCACCTACGGCTCTGCCCTAGATTAGATTAGATTAGATTAGATTAATACTAGTTCCATGGATCATGAATACGATATTTCGTAATGATGTGGAACGAGTCGAATTTTCCAATACATGACATAATTAGGTTAATTTAACAACATACTTAAGTTAATAAAACAATTTTTTTGTGTTTTTTGTTTTTATTTATTTTTTGTTTTTATTTTTTTTATTTTTTTTATTTTTTTTAATATTTTGTTTTTTTATTTTTTTCTTAATTTATATCTAAAAATTCCTCTATGGAGTAGAAGGAGTTGTCATTCAGAAATTCTTTTCATTTCTTCTTAAATACTTGTTGGTTATCTGTCAGACTTTTGATACTATTTGGTAAGTGACCAAAGACTTTAGTGCCAGTATAATTCACCCCTTTCTGTGCCAAAGTTAGATTTAATCTTGAATAGTGAAGATCGTCCTTTCTCCTAGTATTGTAGTTATGCACACTGCTATTACTTTTGAATTGGGTTTGGTTGTTAATAACAAATTTCATAAGGGAGTATATATACTGAGAAGCTACTGTGAATATCCCTAGATCCTTAAATAAATGTCTGCAGGATGATCTTGGGTGGACTCCAGCTATTATTCTGATTACACGCTTTTGTGCAATAAATACTTTATTCCTCAGTGATGAATTACCCCAAAATATGATGCCATATGAAAGCAATGAGTGAAAATAGGCGTAGTAAGCTATTTTACTAAGATGTTTATCACCAAAATTTGCAATTACCCTTATTGCATAAGTAGCTGAACTCAAACGTTTCAGCAGATCATCAATGTGTTTCTTCCAATTTAATCTCTCATCAATGGACATACCTAAAAATTTGGAATATTCTACCTTAGCTATATGCTTCTGATTAAGGTCTATATTTATTAATGGCGTCATACCATTCACTGTACGGAACTGTATGTACTGTGTCTTATCAAAATTCAGTGAGAGTCCGTTTACAAGGAACCACTTAGTAACTTTCTGAAAGACAGTATTGACAATTTCATCAGTTAATTCTTGTTTCTCAGGTGTGATTACTATACTTGTATCATCAGTGAAGAGAACTAACTTTGCCTCTTCATGAATATAGAATGGCAAGTCATTAATATATAATAAGAACAACAAAGGACCCAAGACTGACCCTTGTGGAACCCCATTCTTGATAGTTCCCCAATTTGAGGAATGTGCTGATCTTTGCATGTTACGAGAACTACTTATTTCAACTTTCTGCACTCTTCCAGTTAGGTACGAATTAAACCATTTGTGCACTGTCCCACTCATGCCACAATACTTGAGCTTGTCTAGCAGAATTTCATGAATTACACAATCAAAAGCCTTTGAGAGATCACAAAAAATCCCAATGGGTGGTGTTCGGTTATTCAGATCATTCAAAATTTGACTGGTGAAAGCATATATGGCATTTTCTGTTGAAAAACCTTTCTGGAAACCAAACTGACATTTTGTTAGTACTTCATTTTTACAGATATGTGAAGCTACTCTTGAATACATTACTTTCTCAAAAATTTTGGATAAAGCTGTTAGAAGGGAGACTGGACGGTAATTGTTGACATCAGATCTATCCCCCTTTTTACGCAAAGGTATAACAATAGCATATTTCAGTCTATCAGGGAAAAATGCACTGTTCCAGAGAGCTACTACACAGGTGGCTGAGAATCTTACTTATCTGTTGAGAACAAGCTTTTAGTATTTTGCTGGAAATGCCATCAATTCCATGTGAGTTTTTGCTTTTAAGCAAGTTTATTATTTTCCTAATTTCAGAGGGAGAAGTGGGTGAGATTTCAATTGTATCAAATTGCATAGGTATGGCCTCTTCCATTAACAGCCTAGCATCTTCTAATGAACACCTGGATCCTACTATATCCACAACATTTAGAAAATGATTATTAAAAATATTTTCAACTTCTAACTTTTTGTTCGTAAAGTTTTCATTCAATTTGATGGTAATACTGTCTTCCTCTGCTCTTGGTTGACCTGTTTCTCTTTTAATAATATTCCAAATTGTTTTAATTTTATTATCAGAGTTGCTGATTTCAGACATGATACACATACTCCTGGATTTTTTAATAACTTTTCTTAATATAACACAGTAGTTTTTATAATTTTTGATAGTTTCTGGGTCACCACTCTTTCTTGCTGTCAGATACATTTCCCTTTTCCGGTTACAAGATATTTTTATACCCTTAGTAAGCCATGGTTTGTTACAAGGTTTCTTACGAGTATATTTAACTTTTTTCTTGGGGAAGCAGTTTTCAAATGCATTTACAAAAATATCATGAAATAAATTATATTTTAAATTGGTATCAGGTTCACGGTACACCTCATCCCAGTCTAACTGCTGTAGGCTTTCCCTGAAATTTGCAATTGTTAAATCGTTGACTGAACATACTACTTTGGAGGACTGTTTAGTATTGCTGAATGGAGCTATGTCATATATTGTAACTAGCTGTGCACCATGATCAGAAAGACCATTTTCAACAGGCTGAGCATTTATCTGGTTAAACTTATCTTGGTCTATAAAGAAGTTATCTATCAGTGAGCTGCTATCCTTTACCACCCGAGTAGGAAAATCAATAACGAGTGTCAAATTGAAAGAACCGAGTAATACTTCAAGGTCATTTTCCTATTACCCTCTTTCAGAGAATCTACATTGAAGTCCCCACAAATAATAATTTGCTTCCCCCTGTCTGACAGATAGCACAACAAGGAGTCCAAATTTTTCAGAAATAGATGAAAATTTCCTGATGGGGACCTATATACAGTTACAATTATAAATGTGCCTTTATTTAATTTAAGCTCACAGGCACATGCTTCTATATGTTTCTCTACACAAAACTTTTTTGTTTCTATACTTTTTGCACAATGATAACTTTTGACATATATGGCAACTCCTCCTTTCTCCATATTTTCTCTCATTTCATGTGCAGAGAGCTTATAACCACTTACATTTACCTTATTCATATCAGTAAAAATGTGATGCTCAGACAGGCATAGTATATCTATTTCATTCTCAGCTTCTAAATCTTCTAAACAAACCAGAAGCTCATCTACTTTATTCTTTAAACTCCCAATATTTTGATGAAATATACTTACATTATTTTTAATTATACTTTTATGAGAACCTTTCCTTATTCTAACATTTGCAGCACTCTCCTGTCTGAGTTTCTTATTGTGCTTAGGCCTAGTTCCTATACCAGTGGTCACATGGTGTTCAGAGAGGCAGATTATGTCAATTGGGTTGGGTGACTTTAATTCATCAATGCAATTACCTAGGACTGAGATACAACTTGGTGGAAAAAATTTCTCGTGATTGGTGAAAATTTATGATTGATAGCTGTGATTGGTGATCCAATGTGCTAGAATTGTGCTGTTTAATTTCTTTCCTAAACTGAAGATTTGTTTCAATCCTGACCTCTCGTAGAACTTGACATCTTTCTGTCTTACCTGTCCTAAAAAAGGTGCTGCTCCAACACCTGTAACCACTGGTATTTTACCATTCATGGCAGTGCCTCCACTCCTTAAATTTCCTGCTATTACCCCAGCCAGTTTCCCCTTCCCTTTCCTGTTGAGATGTAGGCCGTGCCTGATATAGTCCCACCTACTGAGATAATCAACAGGAACCACACCAATATGAGCCCCCGCACCCGACCCAAGCAGCCGTTCCAACTCCAAATTAACTCTCCCAACAGAAGAGTTCAAATGAGGCCGGTCATGGCGTCTCAGGACAGATACAAATTCAACATTGGTGTGTCTTACCCCACAGCAAACTCTTCTAAATGATAAATCACATTTAGCCAATCTGGTTCGAACTTTTTGCAGACGATCCAGTGCTAAGCATGTGTATTCATATTCAGACGGTAGTTGTCACGTTGTACTAACTCATATGTATCATGTGTTTATAAAGCACTGCAGGCCTTCCAGAGCTATGCTCGAACAGGACACATACGCAGTACGTAAAATATCTCGTAGGACAAGACTGTCATCCACGAACCTCATAAATGACACCTATATATTCTTAATTGGAACTTGCATTGAGGTTCGTCTTTCCCTTATCCACAAAAAATTTATGCTGCAATGTTAATGAGCTGTAGCACTCTTTTACAAACTAACTTCAGTTAGCTTTATGCGATTTCGATAGATATTACACTAAAGCGTCTCTCCTGTATTACATTTGGTTATCTACATTATTCTGAATATCTTATTCAAGCTGACACATATGACGATTTTTTAAAGATAGATATTCAAATGTAAATTTCGAATAGCTCGTGATTTTCTATCAGTACCTGATAGATATTCTTTTCTATTCTTCTCTGGATGCATCCAGTCAGCAACTTATGAAATTGCCATGCCTTGTTGATCATGTGGTAGGTATTAGCGTTATCTGCTTTTAATTTCTGCCGCAGTATGAGTACATTGCTTTGCTGGAGGCCTGACGGCGCGTTTAATATCGCATACGCCACTGATTTTAGTGATCCAGAAGATACTTCCATGAAACTTGTTGCGTTGAGAACATTACTCAGTTTGCATTAAATTTACTCAGATCGTGCAAAATTTGACGTATTGTATGACATGAGACAACCTATACAATAAATGCAGACTCACATTTTCAAACGTATTACCACTAACAACATTCGATTCCCTTACACCAACTTTCAGGATGAGACGGAATCAATAAAAAGCATAAAAAGTAGTCACCACCTACGTAGAACGCGTGTACTTACTGTCGGTATTGAGGCCCCAGCCGCTGACTGTAGCGGTCTGGCCCTCGAAGCTGTTGCTCGCCTGTGAGCGAGAAGGCAGGTTCACCAGTCCGATGTAAGCTGTAAAAATAGAAACATATTTTTATATTTCTCGTTATACCCCTGGAACAATCAAGACGTAGGACTCTCGAAGAATGAAGTCACAGAAGCAATGAAAATACTCTCTGAACTACGATTCTAGTAATCAAGATACATACGGACGCATTTAGTACGTAAATGAACGGACGTCTCTATAACGTGGTTGATCGGGATAATTACGATGACTTCGAAAATATGAGCACTCGACCTACGGTTTCTGAGAAACCAAGTGTACTTGGCGATAAAATTAAGACAGTTATGTGCGAACCACCGTGTGCGGTCCCTATCTTATTGTGGAGAACTGCTTTTGCCGAAAATTTACCATGGCATTTACTCAGATATCAGTGAATCACAGAATATTATCAACATAGACAAAAGAATGCCCCCAACAGACATTCGTTTTGGTATTCCTTGTGACCGATCTTACTGCTCAAAAAAGATCGTGAATATTCTGTTCTAACAAGTAGCTTCATGTTTAGAGATATTTTGTATAATTGACTTGGCTCAGTCAAATAATTCAGAAATCTATGCATAGAAAAGCATTCCAATAAGCAAGATATTATGCTAAAAATGGCCGTGGAAGAAGTTCTCAAGTGCGGAAGTCGAATCTAATCGTACTGTTAAATTATACTAAAACGAGCCATTAGAATCGACTGAAATGTACATTATGATCTCTGTAACTGTAGGTAATAATTATCAGAATACGATGAATGAGAAATCCACGACATTGGTGTAATATTCCACAAGATTGTACTGAAATCTATTTTCGGCTGTTACTCTATCGCCAGGAACACGCGTAAATACATGTGGTTGTGGAATTACTGCGCGGTCAAATATGTGAAGCTTGGTGTATCTAGCGAGTATCTAAGTTTGTTTTCAAAGCTGCCAGTTGGTAGTATGTGCTTTAGCACTAAAAAAAGAGGAGTTTTTCAGTAAAATGCGATGTAAAACTATTTAACTTAGGTAAAATATGTGACAAATGAAATGACAAAGTACATAACAAATTATAACAATTGTTTTAAGAAAAAAATTAGTTGCAGAAAATATATTTTCCGTAATTGCTTTATACTTCATAATACGACCGACCGACGACCAACCAAAGTCGTCCCCACTCCAATCATGTGTGTTGGCAAATGTCGGTCGAGTCCTGGCGGTCCGGACCTCGCTGCTGCCGCGCCCCGACTGAACTTGTGCCGCGTGCCAACTCAAACACTGCCATGTCCGAACTAACTCCAAACACACGACGACCGGGAAGTAATAGCAGTCCAGCAAAGATAATACGGCAGGGCCTATATCGATAAGTGCTGCTGATGCCGCACACGGGCAAGCAAGACAGCACCTCGTTGACACCAGTAATTGGAAATTAACATAACGAGGTGGCTGTACGGAAAAAACAAGATGTAAAATAAGAAACGGCACGAACACCAGCTACGCACGGCTCAGTGCCTTTTCGTGGCGATCTGCTACAGTGGCGCCTTACGGCAGCGTCTAGGTCGTGGATGAAGTTACCTCTTAATTCTCTGAAGTGAAACTTCTCACCTGAAACGGTTGCAATTTGCCATAGTGTTACTATTTATCTTCGAAACCTAAATGCTACCACTTTTGCTTGCTCTCCACTTTGTGTCTCTGATTTCCTATCTTAGAATGCTCTTGATTGCTCCAAATAGCCTTAAGCTTAACAGCGTAGATGTCATTATGTCGTCAATATATGACAAAATAGTCTACCAAGAACAATGAACGGCCAGTTAATGCAATTTCTCAGAAACTATAAATGTATTTCAAGTCAATGCATTATCAGACCATCAAAAATAAAAGGATTATACCTCAAACGTTGCATTTCACTGGTTATACAGAACGACGGGAACAGAGATGCCAGAATTTTTCTTCAAAAAAGTGCTTTTGGAATTTTTACACAGTAAAAACACAATAACCTCTGTCTTTAACAATCTTCACGTTTTAAACACTGGGAAATTATAGACGAAAGTTATATGTCCTGTTGCTACTTACAAAACGGAAATGGGAGTACGCTGAAGTTTCATCCAACTATGCACCCTGCCAGTTGTGTTAACGTTCGAGAAAGGGAGACGTGGATGTGTAAATCATATGTGCTCCGGTACAGGCAAACGATGAGCTCCGAAAAGCGCGAATCGAGAAGTGAGCGCCGATGTGACTGCCTGACTGCTGTAAAAATTCAAAATAGCCTTTTCTTCTCTTTGCTGCTCACTTAGTAGCCATTTTCTGTAAGATGTCACGCTTTTAGTCATCTTGAGATATATATCTGTTTGCAGTCAATCGAGCACCAATTACTTTTGTGATTATCTTTCAGACATGAGCCACTTTTTGTTCATGAAATCGTTGTTTTGTCAGAGTTTGCATTATCCAGCAACAGTCTCACAATAATAAAATTTGTCGCTATAGACTTGACACATCGCCATTAAAAGCACACTGCGTCGCTGGTAGTGTTGTGACTATGAAAAATTATTTGGAAGACTGCAAATACGATCAGCTGCATTTCGCAATAGTGTGACTGTATTTGAAGAGTTCAGATACAATGATGCGAAAATGCTTAAACCGGAAAATCAGCTTAGTTAGCACAATTTGATACTGAGTTGGCGTCAAAGTGCGAAATAATTTCATACATTCTCTTAACTAGAAAAGTTAAATTTTTATGATATGCTGACAGACTGTCTTCCTGCAATCATGAGACCCAAATTAATTGACTCTTAAAATAAAGATGGGGCTGCTTAAGGCAGTTGATGAAGAACGGAATTCGAAAATGTCTTGTTAAGGCAGTTATCAGCTTGTAAAAACTTAATAAAATGCATGACACACAAATGTTGGCTTTATTTATATTTTACTCCAACGGCTTCGGACATAAATTACGTTCACAGTCGTCGAAAAATTAATCTGCAGTTTTTATATGTAATATTGAGTACAGATTAATTTTTCGACGACCATGAACTTGGTTTTTTTCCGGTTGAGCGCACAATTTCGAGTCAGAGACATGTATGAAGTGTAGACTTCGTTGCTTGTTGGTTCAAATAAGCTAGGTCGCAAGAATGCTCCTGTACCAGGAGCTTTTTGCGTGGAAAAACTGTTGAACTGGCGAAAAACAAATCGATATCGAATTTTCCGCCTATAAAGGCTGATTATAACGTTCATGAAAACGAACAGCATAGAGTTGAAAATTTCTGGAGTGATGCTAACCAAGGTTTATCGACTACGACTACAGATATGACGTGGCAGATGTTTTCAACGCCAACGAAACTACGTCAATTTGCGCCTGCATACCCAATAAAACTGTATCGCTTAGGGGCAAATCGTTTTCAGGGAGGCTAACCTCTAAGGAAAGATTTACGTCATTGGTAACATACATGTCAGATGGATCTCACAAACGACCCTTATTTGTGATCCGGACAAGTTTAAAGCCATTATGTTTCAAAAATATACGGCCACGAAATAAACGTGGGTGCTGACTGATATGTTTACCGACTGGATTCTCAAATTCGGTTTACGAGAAAAGCATTATGCGTAGTTGTTCTTGATAATTTTCTGCAACCCCGCAATACTAAATTAAAATCTATAAAGCATACAAATTTCCCTACGAACACCACAAATGTATTGCAGTCGTGAGATTAACGTATCGTACAGACCTTGAAATTTCACTATCAAAAGAACTTACTTGCAATCGAAGCAAATAGATGCACACAGGGATTTCTCCCCAGTCTTTTAGATGCATTACATATGTTGAGATTACGGACGTTGCGATCTGTACGGAAGTCAGTGACGCCAGTGCCATTTAATGAAATGTTTGGGAAAGTTTTTACATTATTGGGTGGTTTTAAGCCATCACTATTACACTCACCTACACTCTATAAATACACGACACATCTCCCACATTTCCGCAAGAGAAGGGGGCAAAGTGCGCCAAAGAACAACACCCTTTCCGACAGCCAAAAATGCCACACGATACTTATTTTACCGGGCGAATTTGTTGCAGTTCATGAGGACCTTGTTTTCCTACTTTTAGTCGCGGAAATACGACGCTAGTCATGCATACATCCCCAGCCCTCTCACTCCTAATACTAACCAGCGTTACATTAGAACCGACATAATGTAAGAAACTTGACCTCGGCAGTCTCATGACATCTTCATAAATTTCAACACATTGAAATACCCACCGCTCAGCTAAATCATTCTACGCCCTAAGAAAGAACGCTACCATGCCACCAAAACAATTCTTATTTTAGTATTCTTTAAGTATTTTATAATACAACGCGGCAGTACAACAAAATGGATTTTAAATGGACGACGACGAATATGACCATTGAATAAACACTGCAGTTTCTGTCCCTAGTACATAAAGATGCGGAACACCACTCAAAACACTCGCAGCTATTGAAATGCTCATTCGAGTTGTGACGTGAATAAAATGATGGACGATATCGAGCAGTTTGTCGAAAATTATTTATATAGAGAGACATTTTAAATTACAACAACAGATTTTTTCCGAAAAAAAGGAAACATATTGCTTACGGACTTCCGGTCTTCAGTTTTTGCGTGCAAGGGTAAATGTCGGCAGGAGATCGAATTCTCTAACAAAATTTGACGAGATCGAAACTACAGCATTATTGGACTCTTCAGCGTACACCATTAACACGGAATTCTACTAACACAAAAACAATTTCGGTCCCCTCAGTTTCGTGGTATGAATTTTTCATCATACTCTTCTTAGAAAATGTCCTTGTCCTTTCTAAAATGCACAGAACTAGCTACATTTATCATACGTTGCCTGGCACAAGTAAATAATTTTACTTTACCGACACTCATTCAGCGCATAATGTGTATTGTGTGAATGCATTTTTGGTTTGAAGTTTAATTTTTTGTTTTATTCGTAAAAGTTCAATTTATCAGTTACTTTCTGTTTTCAGCACTTGGTCACAACTCTATTTTCGCACCATTTAAAACATTAGCTCACTGGGAAAATAATTTTTGTGTGTATTATTGAGGGCGCAAGCTTGCATTGTGATGGCAAGTGCGAAAATAAAACTTTTTTTTCTTTTTTCTCAGTCATCAGTCTTCTGTTTGGTAGCATGTAAGATCTGACTATTCTCAATTAGTTTCAGCGTACATCACACGAACTGAACAGTTGCTTCTATTTGCCAGACCATAACAAAACATTGTGTCTGCCATTCCCTGTGTGTAGTAATTAGCTTACATTGTGATGGCAAGTGCGGAAATAATACTTTTTTTTCTTTTTTCTTAGTCATCAGTGTTTTAACTGGTTTGATGCTGCCCGCAACGAATTCCTCTCCTGTCCCAAACTATTCATCTCAGCGTAGCACCTGCAACCTACGTTCTCAATGATTTGCTGCGTGTTTCCAATCTCTGTCTTCCTCTGCAGTTTTTGCCCTCTGTAGCTTCCTCTAGTACCATGGAAGTCATTCCCAGATGTCTTAACAGATGTCCTATCATCCTACCCCTTCTCCTTGCCAGTATTTTCCACATATTCCTTTCCTCTCCGATTCTGCGCAGAATCTCTTCATTCCTCATTTCATCGGTCCACCTAATTACCAACATTCGTCGGTAGCATCACATCTCAAATGCTTCGATTTTCTTCTGTTCCAGTTTTCCTATAGCCCATGTTTCACTACCACACAATGCTGTGCTCCAAATGTACATTCTCACAAATTTCTTCCTAAAAGTAAGGCTAATGTTAGATACTAGCAGACTTCTGTTGGCCAGGAATGCTCTTTTCGTCATTGTAACTCTGCTTTGATGTTCTCCTTGCTCCGTCCGTCATGGGCTGTTTTGCTGCCTAGGTAGCAGAATTCCTTTACCTCATCTACTTCGTGACCATCAATCCTAATGTTTAGTTTCTTGCAGTTCTTATTTTTGCTACTTACTTCGATTTACTCACAATCCATATTCTGTACTCATTAGACTGTCATTCCATTCAGCAGATCATGTAATTCTTCTTCACTTTCATATAGGATTACAATGTCATCAGCGAATCGTATCATCATATCCTTTCACCTTGAATTTCGATTCCACTCTTGAAACTATCTTTTCTTTCCATCACTGCTTCTTCGATGTATAGATTGAACAGTAGGGGGAAAGACTAGATCCCTAGGATACACCCTTTTTAATCCGAGCACTTAGTTCTTGGTCCTCAATTCTAATTATACTTTCTTGGATGTTGTACAAGTTGTATATTACTCGTTTTTCTCTATAGCTTATCCCTATATTTTTCATAATTTCGAACATCTTGCACCATCTGATATTGTCGAAAGCTTTTTAGAGATCAACAAATCCTATGAACGTTTATTGATTTTTCTTTAGTCTTGCTTTCATGATCAACCGCAACGACAGAACTGCTTCTCTCATGCCTTTATCTTTCCTATAGCCAAACTGATCGTCATCCAACACATCCTCGCCGGCCGCGGTGGTCTCGCGGTTCTAGGTGCGCAGTCCGGAACCGTGCGACTGCTACGGTCGCAGGTTCGAATCCTGCCTCGGTCATGGATGTGTGTGATGTCCTTAGGTTAGTTAGGTTTAAGTAGTTCTAAGTCCTAGGGGACTAATGACCACAGCAGTTGAGTCCCATAGTGCTCAGAGCCATTTGAACCATTTTTAACACATCTTCAGGTTTCATCACTGACACGTAAGTCGTCCCATATGATAATATTCAGAACGATTGAAAAGAAAATTAAAGGTAAAACTGCAATGTAATAAAAATATTTGACAGTCTAATCACAACACAGCCTGGTTCCAGCAGAACTAATGTATGCTCTGCACTTACCCAGAACTGTGAATACTGTTTACAGTAACAATACTAACAAATCTCCTTATTTGCTCACTGCATTCCATACGTTATTCGTAGTAACAAAGAGCTTGTAGAGAAGTGTTTCACACTAGCGAAGATAAACAAACATTCATAGCTCTGAAGGTACGTATTTTGGAGCCTGTATTTAGTGGACGTTTTGTCTTGTTTTTGGTTCTTATACCTCCTCTCATTTATACTATATTCCAATGACACACAATTAGCGCACAATGCGTTATTTTGGCAATGTCATACAGTCCAGGGTGTAAAGTTACGTTCTGATGTGTTAATTTGTAAATATTCCCTATTCAAACCCCCCAACCCCTAACCCCCCCACAATTCCTCCTCGTATGATGACGTTAGTCGGAACACAAGCTCCGATATGTCAGAAAACCTGCAATGGCTTTGTCAATGATTCATAACATTCCCAAGTTAGCGTTTAATGATTTAAGGATTATGCTTTGATCCTCGCTCCTCTCGAATCCCAGACCATTGCCTTCATAGGAGGAACTTGCTCGTCCATTGCCTCCATAAGAGAAACTTCCTCGCTGAAAGATGTGTGCACAAATCAACATTCTTTGATTCCATTAGTGAAGTAAAAGAACCGCCAATAGCTTCTTCACATCAGTAACCGTAAGTTTTTTGACTGGAATGCGTTAAAGTTTTTCGAATGTTATATTTATTGTAGCTTTTCTGGTCCTCAGTCCAAAGATTACAATCAAGAACAGCTGCCAAGATGAGAAACATAGAAGAAAATATCCTCGGTGTAGAAAAACAGCTTAAATCACTTAATAAAGGCACGGCCTCCGGTCCAAATTGTATACCAGTCAGGTTCCTTTCAGAGTATGCTGATGCAATAGCTCCATATTTAGGAATTATGTACAACCGCTGGCTCACGGAAGAATCCGTATCTAAAGACTGGAAAATTTCTCAAGTCACACCAATACGAAAAAAGGACCATATCACTAACGTCGATTCGCAGTAGGGTTTTAGAACATATACTGTGTTCGAACGTCATGAAGTATCTCGAAGAAAACGATTTATTGACACAATGCACGGATTCAGAAAATGTCGTTCTTGTGAAACACAACTAGCTCTTCATACTCATGAGGTAATGAGTGCTATCGACAGGGGATGTCAAATTGATTATATATTTTTAGATTTCCATAAGGCTTTAGACACCGTTCCTCACAAGCGTCTTCTAACCAAACTGCGTGCCTATGGAATAATGCCTCTTGTGCGACTGGATTCGTGGTTTCCTGTCAGGAAGGTCACAGTTCGTAGTAATAGACGAAAAGTCATCAAGTAAAAGAGACGTAATATCCGGCTTTCATCACGGAAGTGTTATAGGCGCTCTGTTGTTCCTGATCTATGTTAACGACATAGGAAACAACCAGAGTAGCTGTCTTATATTGTTTACACATGTTGCTGTCATTTACCGTCTTGTAAAGTCATCAGATGAACAAAACGATTTAGATAAGATATTTTTATGGTGCGAAGAGTACCAAAAGAAATCAGCTAATTTCGATTACGCGATAAGCCACACAAATCTGAAGGCTGTAAATTCAGTTAAAGCCTTAGGGATTACAATTACAAATAACCTAAATTGGAACGATCACATAGATAATGTTGTGGGTAGAGCAAACCAAAGACTGCGATTCAATGCCAGAACACTTAGAAGGTGCAACAGGTCTACTAAAGAGACTGTTTACACCATGCTTGTTCGCCTTATTCTGGAGTATGCTGTACGGTGTGGGATCCGCATCAGGTGGGACTGACGGATGACATCGAAAAACCTCAAAGAACGGCAGCTCGTTTTGTATTATCGCGAAATAGGGGAGGCACAGACATGATTCGTGAATTTGAGTGGCAGTCACTATTTTTATCGTCCATCTTCCATACATGGATGCACTCCATACAAGTACTTGCACAAAAGACCTCCTCACACTTAAATCTCTACTCGATGTTTACAAATTTCTCTTCTTCAGAAACGCTTAACTTGCCATCACCAGTCTACGTTTTGTACCCTCTCTACTTCGACCATCATTAATTATTTTGCTGCCCAAATAGCAACACTCATCTACTATTTTAAATGTGTCTCATTTCTTAATCTAATTCCCTCAGCATCACCTGATTTAATTCGACCACTTTCCATTATCCTCGTCTTGCTTTTGTTGATCTTCATCTTGTATCCTACTTTCAAGACACTGTCCATTCTGTTCAACTGCTCTTCCAGGTCCTTTGCTGTCTCTGACAGAATTACAGTGTCGTCAGCAAATCTCAAAATTTTTATTTATTCTGCCTGGATTTTAATTCCCACTTTGTTTCCTTTACTGCTTGCTCAGTATGTAACGCCGGAAATGCATATCCTCCTATTTCCATCTATTGTACTATAAATTTTTTCCTTATTTTGTTACCTGAAGATTTGACATTTCTGCGTCTTTACATATTGTAATTGTTTTACAATTTGTATATATATATATATATATATATATATATATATATATATATATATATATATATATATATACACTAAATTAACTTTCAATTTATTAATTCTTTTGCTAAATTAAGTCAGAGTGTAGCGAAATTTATTACTTCTGAGAAACATTCAGTTTTCACACAACACGTGTCAACCTTCAGTTGCCACACTTTTAGTGCTAATTATGTGTGCCGTAACCTTTCTTTTTCAGTTATTATAGTAGTTGTCCATAGGACTGGCGACAGTAATTTTCCCCAAATCTCAAATATCTCATTAACGACAGTTAATTGTTAACGTAACGACCTCAAATTTACTTTCTTTATTAACTTTACCCTTTTTCAAAATTAATTTCCACCAATTTCATTCGCATTTTTCCTTTCATTTAGATGTAACCCTTCCTTCCTCTTTACCGACAGATTAACTTTGGTGACGATTGCTTTTCCCAAATTTCCTTAAGGTACACACAGTTTAATTTTTCACTGTCGTTAAGGTCGATAAGTGACGTGGGAGGTTACAAGTATACAGACTGAGTAACATCAGGGATAGGCTACAACCCTGTCTCACTCCCTTCTCAGCCACTGCTTCCCTTTCGTGCCCCTCAACTCTTATAACAGCCATAAGGTTCCTGTACAAATAGTAAATAGCCTTTCACACCCTATATTTTACCCCAGTCACCTTCAGAATTTGAAAGGGAGTATTCTGGGCAACATTGTCAAAAATGTTCCGTAAGTCTACAAATGCTAGAAACGTAGGTTACCTTTCCTTAATCTATCTTCTAAGATAAGTCGTAGGGTAAGTATTGTCTCACATGTTTCAGCATTTCTACAGAATCCAAACTGATTTTCCCTTCTACCAATTTTACCATTGTTCTGTAAAGAATTCGTGTTAGTATTTTGCAACCGTGACTTATTAAACTAATACTTCGGTAATTTCACATCCGTCAGCACCTCCTTTCTTTGGAATTGGAATTATTATATTTTTGTTGACTTATGATGGTATTTTGCCTGTCTCATACATCTTGCTCACCATATGGAAGAGTTTTCTCTTGCTCTCCTGACGCTTTCAGTAGTTCTAACAGAATGTTGTCTGCTCCCATGGCTTTCTTTTGACTCAGGTTTTTCAGTGCTATATCAAATTCTTCGTGGAGTGTCATATGTCCCATCTCATCAATATCTACATCCTCTTCTATTTCTATATTATTGCCATCACTTACAGGGAGCCGGTACAATGCATCTCCTCCATGTTAAATTTAGCAAATAGAAGGAACATTTTTTCTAAAACCATTAAACATATTGCTCTGAAATTTGGACTACATGTTCAGTGACTATTTCTCTACAAAGTTATAATGCCATGTTAAGAAATATTTATTGGTTTTTGTTTTACAATTTTTTAAGCAGATGCTTATTTTTTTCTGTAAAATTTTACACTTTCTCTTCTATAACTCTTGAATTATACAATATTCTTTTACAATTTGATATAAAAATGAAGGAAAGGAAGCAAACAGTATTGTTACAAATTTCATTGATATACTGTTTGCATTTTTTGAGAAAATGTTCCTCAAAGATGAAAATTTTAAAGTTACAGGAAATGGCTTCCAAAGTTTTTTTAATACATTCCAGGCCCATAGAATGGATTATTAGTATCCTCGTCTTTTTCCAGTGTTAATTTCCTTTCACTGGTCTTTTCTTCCCTTTTGCTTCATGTTGTAGGCTTTTGTCTCTTCTTCCTGCACCTCTTAGCCTTTCTTCATCAATTAGGCGCATTGTGGAAATGGTGTTGTGTCCTGGTTGGAAATCTTAACGTTTCAGCACATCACATTTGACAATGTTTCCTTCATTGTATGTTGCCACTGCATCATACACTCCAAAAGGCAATGATTTTATCTGAACAAACATTTTTTTGGGAGTCCAAATAGAAATTAAATTACTTACACTTTCATTTGGATTTTGTGTTTTCCCTTGCAAACACTTTTCCAATAAACTTTGCTGTGATAAATTGCTGAATATCGGCTTAATTACATCAATTACAGCATTTGTCAAACTGTTTTTATTGGCATATTCCTTTCCTGATTGGTACTTACACCATGAGTCATCACCTGTGGGGCACAGGGCATGTTGTGGATGCTCATTTGTTGATGCAATATGAAAAAACAGTGCCCATACTGTTCTCCTCATATGCTCAACGCTTCTTGTATTTTGCCTAATAGCACACTCATACTACCTCTGCAATCTATTAATTGCTTCATCTGTCAATCTTCCTCTTCCTCCAAGGGTCTTACTATCACTATGCTTTTGGGATCCTAATGTCTGCTTTAGTTAGCACAAGCAAACCCGCATGCGCTTCTGCACATGTCCAGTGCACTCCTGTTTTTTAATGCGAATTTCATTGCCATAATGTTTGAGTTCCTCTACAGCTTTATATCCCTTAGAATCACCATCTCCTAGATAGTTAAGTGTATCATACATTATACCACTCCTGTGATCTGGAAAAAATCGCTTTCACTCTCTCTACTTCCATTGCACCACTTGTGCCGTGAAAATTTGCTTCACAACTTTCACTCTGTTCGGCCTTGGTATTGCCCTTACATCTACAATGTTTTGAGAGAACAGCAACATCTATTAGTTTGCAACTGTCTCCACTGGTAGCTGTCACAACTCCATTTAGAAATTTATGACCTCTACGTTGCCATGAACGATCTAAACAGTTAAATCTCTACAATTCCCATTATATGTCACAGCTTCTTCAACTGCTTTCTTCATTGTTGCTTGAGAAATATCTTCAGCAGAAGATCCCATCAGTTCATTATAAAATCCAAACTTGGTTGGTGATTTTGGCAAGTTCATAACTCCACATAACATTGTACCTGCAGCTCTGCCCTTGCCAATGCAACGCAAGGCATGCACTAGCTTAACATTTATATCATACACCTTCTTTCCACTGTGAAATTATTTTCAATTCCAGTCCTCTTTCTTTGCAAACTTGTCATAATATGTTATGTTTAAAAAAATTAGAGAGCAAGAAACTGTAAATTATTTCATTTACATCATTACTGTCACTTTCATAGTTTTCCAATTTTTCTTTGCAGTCACAATGTTTCTTGCTGGAAGAAGTTATATCACATTCATTTGGAGTAGTCGGTGAAGCAGTCTGAGCAGCATCTCCCTTCGAAACAACAAAATATTTCTTCTTCCACTCATTTTCTTAAACACTCGATTGCTCAAACGGGGCATATTGATATCCACAAACCAAATACGTAAAACAGGTAAGAGCAAAATTCGTCCAATACGCAAAATTGATCAGCTAAATAGCTCGAAGCAAACTCCACAAGTCAACGCACACTGTATAGCGTTTATGCTTAGCGATATGAACAGTCACTTGTCACAGAGATAAAGCCATACAACGTTGGAAAACGAAACACTGTCCAATTCCGCAAAGACACCCAGATTGCAGCCAGCGGGCGGCGCTGTCAGAGGTGACCCACCAAGTCGCTACATCAGTTTACGCGGCGGGTGAAACTTGATTGTTTTATTCAGAAAACTCCAAATCATTTTTAATGAAAAAACCAAGAAGCGTCGATTTTGTCATTTTCATCGTTCCGGCTCCACTTACGTCTCTCTTGTGTAGGCCTTCTACATACTCCTTCCACCTTTCTGCTTTCCCTTCTTTACTTAGGACTTGTTTTCCATCTGATCTCTAGATATTCATATAGGTGGTTCTCTTTTCTCGAAAGGTCTCTTTAATTTCCCCGTATGCAGTATCTACCTTATCCCTATGATATATGCTCCTATATTCTTAAATTTGTCCTCTAAGCATTGCTGCATATCCATTTTGCACTTCATGTCGATCTCATTTTTTAGGCGTTTGTGTTTCTTTTCGCCTGTTCATTTACTGAATTTTTATATTTTCTCCTTTCGTCAATTAAATTCAATACCTCTTCTGTTACCGAAGGTTTTCTACTAGCTTTCGTCTTTTTACCTACTTCATCCTGTGTTGTCTTCACTATTTAATCTCTCAGAGCTACCCATTCTTCTTTTACTGTATTTCTTTCCCCTGTTCTTGTCGACCATTCCCTCATGCTTCCTCTGAACCTCCTTACAACCTCTGCTTCTTTCAGTTTATCTAGGTCCGATCTCCTTGAATTCCTACCTTTTTGCAGTTTCTTCATTTTTAATCAACAGTTGATGACCAATAAATTGTGGTCAGAATGCACATCTGTCCCTGGGAATGTCTTACAATTGAAAACCTGCTTCCTAAATCTCTGTCTTACCATTATATTTCTATCTGAAACCTTCCGTTGTCTACAGGTCTCTTCCACGTATACAGCCTTCTTTCATGATTATCAAACCAATTGTTAGCTATGATTCAGTTATGCTCTGCGCAAAATTCTACCAGGTGGCTTCCTGTTTCATTCCTTACCTCCAGTCCATATACACCTACTATTTTTCCTTGTCTTCCTATTCCCAATGACGAATTCAAGTCCGCCACGACTATTCTATTTATACAGTGTATACAGTGGTAAATTTTTAAGTAGTGTTGGAAACTGTTTGTCTATATGATAATGTATCCACATATGTGTTGGACTTACTGTTTAGCGGGACGTTGGTACCCAGGAAGAGGACGGCGACGTCGTTTTCAGGGTGCACCGTCGCCGACGTGGTGTAGATGGTCACACGGCTAGGCTCAATAATGCTGAGACTGGTAAGTCCAAGCCTCACCTCCCACGTGCTATACCTGTCGCAGCAAAAGAAGGTTACAGCACAGGTTAGCGTGACGAAGTAAGAATATGCTGACTTAATAGTATTCAGGAGAATTTTCTTCCTTCTTCTTCTTTTAGACAGCGTTAATCTATGCTATTATAGGCTCTGCTGTACTCAAACTTCGGCAACTTTATGTCTGTTTTACTTTTGTGGCCAGATACTCTTCCTGTCGCCGAAGTTGTTTATTACATCAGGGAGGGAAGACGTGTGCCCAACTTGTCTGTGTATCATGTATTTTGTATCTGCACAGGGCGTAAAAACGCAGCGAACCGTCACTGTCGGCACAAATGTAGACTGTGCTAGCTGGCGGTGGCTCGACTACATATCCGGGGAGCTGAACCTCGGAAGAGGGAAAGGAAACTCGACATTCGAGTCGATCTATCGGGGATGCAAAGAGTCTGAACAATACGTAGAGATAAGCGTAGAGAAAAACACAAAACGTGACCAGTGCAAGGAACTGAACAACCAAGCACCAGAAATAAAGCACGGTGCAAGGTGAACGCCCCAGCCGAGGAAGTGTAATTCAGCTTAAAAACGCAGCACCCGTCTATCGCTGCCGACAGGTAAACTCCTGGGTCAGTGACTCTCCCTACAAAATGCTTTGAGCGCGCCTTCAGTGGCAGCGTGGTCCACTATTCTGCAGTGAAACCTATGCCGTATCTGCGTCCACATCGATGTCCACAGGCGGGAACGCTAATTCTGTCACCCCTAAAAAGGCCACGGAGCGGCAGGGGAAGGTGCAGGTTGGAGTAACGGATGGTCCGTCTGCATCAGTGGGGATGAGAACAAGTCCACGGGCGAGCGGGAAAAGGAAGGAGCTGGTTCCAATTCCATGTAGTCCGAAGTGGGAGTCGCGGGATCAACACCACACTACCCTATTCTGTGGGTGAAAGGATACACACTGTATCAATTTAGTCCACGGGTAGAAATATGCCATGACCGACACCGTCGCCCTGCTGACACGTAAACCCATTTATGCGAAGCAAGAGCTGTTGAGGGCTCTGTGGAAGGGGCGGGCACGGGTGGAGTGGAGGCTTCTCTCTAGGCACTTGGCCCACCTTCAGAGCAGAGTGTGAGAGCATAGTTACTCCGCATTCTGTTTGGGCAGTTTCTGCATCTGCTCGTGCTGCAGCTTTTGCTGCCGTTCCTGGAGGCGCAACTGTTCCTACTAGCACTGCAAAAATGCCATCTCCGTGATGGTCACCAATTAAAACTACAAAAGAAAGAAAAGGAAAAGCGTCACACGCATAACAATATCCTACCTCGCTACTTTTCCACCAGCACAGAGGTGACACCTCCGCAAAACCGCCACACTCGGCACAAATTGTTGCAAACTTTACTAGCCGACTACTAATCCCGTGACCCGAACCCTCAGAAGAAGGAATGAAAATTCGATATTTGAGCTGATCTATCGGGGGAACAGAGTCTGAACTCTGCGTATAGACAAGCGTGGAGGAAAACACAAAACGCGCGATGTAAATAGCACTGAACATACAAGTAAACGGAAATAATGGAGGACACGTCCGAGGTAGTTTAAATCACTGTAAGAACTGACGGACGTGACTTATCGCCACCGACAGGAAAACACATAGGTCAGTGGATCTGTAAAATTGTGAACTTTGGATGATGTGTATCGCTGAAGCGCAATTTCATCTTACAGGCGGCAGGGGTAGTGAACATGAGACATTTCGATACCAGGACATAAAGTCTTTGTGAATTTCAGTCCGTGTACTCAATTGGACCGTAAAGACGACTCGCACACAGACACGAGAACATCATATCCACATGTCAGCATTTGAGAAAGGGCGTGTAGATGGGCTCAAAGAAGACGGTTGGAGTAATCGAAGCATTCATCAGGTTGCCCTCCATGGGGTGGGTGCACGCAACGACTGTGGTTATATTGGGTTAGATAGAGCAGCAATCAGTCGTGGAATTAGGTTGTTTTAATATGACATTTATAGTCACAACGCAGATCAGATTTCGACCTGTGTCAGGTCACTATCAATGCAGTGCGGAATTGCAGCAATTGTTCGTGCTCAAGTGAATGCTTACGCAGTTCAACCATGTGTTCAACTGTGTAAGAATTCACTTGAGCACGAACAACTGCAACAATTCCGCGCTGCATAGATAATGACCTGACATAGGTCGAAATCTGATCTGCGTTCTGACTATAAATGTCATATTAAAACAACTTAATTCCACGACTGGTTACTGCTCTATCTAACCCAATCGAAGCATTGTTCGACATTTGAGTAGGAGCGATGCTATTATTCGATTATGGTAACAGGAATTGGTGAACCAAGGTTGAACTGCATGCTGGGTGGGTAACCTTAAGTCTGTAAGTTGTCTTAGTGTCATGTGGTTAAGTACAGAAACTATAAAACTATAGTGCCGTGTATTGTAATTATTATTGTGTCTCCCAGATTAATTTATGTTTGTTTGTGTCGAAATCATTTAATTGTTAATTTCTTGTTTGAGCTCTGCTTGTAGAACTAAATTGGGGTAAAAACTAAGTTCTGTTTAACTGTTCTTGACCTATTGCAAGAAATTTTATGTATATTTGTTAAGCTGAACTCACGAATGCACAACCCCCAGTCCTAATCCAATGACACTGAAATGCTATGTATCCATATATAAATAGTGGCAACTAGAATAGCAACACCGGGAAGGATAGAAAATAATGAAACTTCCGACAGGTTTTTGAGTATAAGATAGTAGGGGACTGGATGTAGAGCTGTGGGCTGGTAGTCCAAGAAGCCTGCTGCCATCGCCGCTCTGTCGAGGCAGTTCTTGCCGAATGACTGTGGGAAACCTGGATGAAAACTGTTGTCTCGCTTGACAAGAGCATTCTAGTTGTTGTGGTCTTCAGTCCTGAGACTGGTTTGATGCAGCTCTCCATGCTACTCTATCCTGTGAAAGCTTCTTCATCTCCCAGTACCTACTGCAACCTACATCCTTCTGAATCTGCTTAGTGTATTCATGTCTTGGTCTGCCTCTAAAATTTTTACCCCCTACGCTGCCCTCCAATACTAAATTCGTGATTATCTGTCGTTATTTCCACCGCCTCTTTGATCACAGACTCTCAGATCCCTTTGGCACTGTACTGCACTATGACCTGTTCAAAGTTTTCGTCAGGTGTGTCCGTAATTGTTTCTCTGTTGTGCAAATTTCATTTAAAGGAACTCTTTTTGTACGTTGCACCCAGTGCCGCATGATAATGCAGAGTGTCTGGTCTATCTACAACTAACACTGCAACGCCTAGTCGGTTTTAATGGACGGCACCGTAATTTTAATTCTGCTATTATTCGGAAAAACACGGTTCATTTACCCCTCTAGATAGCCTTTTTTTCCGGAGGTATCGAGCAGGAGCTATAGTTCGGTAGTTCAATAGATAGGCTGTTTCTCTCAGATACTCGACATGTACATCAGGATGGGTAGCACGAAGCTTTAATTTGGCAAAGTCCTACAGCTCCAGAATTACTCTGTGGTGTGATAATTTGGAAATAAACGTTATATACGTTACCTCAAGTTCCACCCCTCCCAAAAAGCGAGATACATAGAAACAAATACGAAGTAGGTAGACTAGACATCTCGTCTATGGCGATGTCGTCAGAGTCTGAACACAAGCTTTGATGAGACAGTAAATGTGTAATGGCATTGTCAAGGAACGATTTAGTTCCAGAATTCACATGTAATGACTTAAGGATAAAGACCAGACCCTTACTACCGCCAAATTGCTGTCTACTCTCTCCGTTTGAGGTACTTTCTCGTTCAGGGATGTGTGTAGCGCACAACATTCCTCGACTTCAGCAGTGGAGTAAAACATCTACCAGAAGCTTGTTCAGAATAGTAATGTGTTGATTTCATTGGAGAGTTCTAGGAATTTGGTACAGTTTCTCGCACGTTCTTATACGGTGTCGAAAACGATTTGTTTTTATAAATGAACTAGCGACACATCCCGGCTTCATACGGTTATTTACGACGGACGAGTTGTCGGGGTTAGCGCTAATGCCGCCACCGCGCGTGACAATGAATAAAAATCAGAGAACAACTTTGACAATTTAAGCAGTGCACGCCAGGGAAGTTCTGAGGAGGCCTGAATGTTGTCTGTTCCGTAGTTAATGGCGTTTGGAGTGATTTCTCAGGGAAATGAAGGGAGAACATCATGGTTTGTTTGAAATGTTTATAACCAATGTAATAGGATCTACCTCAAAGAGAGAGAGAGAGAGAGATCGTCAGAGACTTACATCTCTTTTTCTTTCTCTTATTGCGTTAATTCACATCCACATTAAGCATTCTGCGCTAATCTCTCCGCATGGTGGTACATCAAAGAGAGGGGAACGCATGCACTCTGTTTGAGTGCAGTGCTTCGCACTTTGCAGAACTGTGCTTCCAAAGAGTTCTTCCGTTCACCACTAGATGTCAATGACATTCAACATGCTTTTCACAGCAGCGGCGGTATTTCATTCATCGTAGTTGAATGAAGTATTTAAAAATTATATACGCATTCCTTCCTCATAAGTCAGTCTATCTATCAGTGAAAACCATATCAATATCCCCCCTCCCCTACAGTAGATCCTGATAGAACAGCGACTAAGCACTTCATTCTGTATGTCGATAGATAGATGATAGAAGAGAGAGAGAAGATAGAACGCAGAAGACGGATAAATGATAAGTAGGCTAATACAGTAGATCGTGTTGCGCTGTGTCAGATGAGGACAACTGCCGGTCCCTCAAGGCAGGAAGAGTGCAATTAATAGTATATTGAAGATGACTTCATACAGGATACCAGTCCCTGTCCTGAAGTTGATAAGTAGGAAGCTTGTCGAAACATTGCTTCAAGGCAGTATTGTTTTTTAGATAATAACACAGGAATATTTCGTCAGTGCAATTCGACTTCAAGTCTTACAATAGCAAATAAACGTAGTCTTTTTTCGAATAAGCATGAGACCACTTTCTGGATCTTGGCGTTGGTACTTTGGTTTTACTCACCCGGAGGCGCAGTGCCCTGCTGTTAGGACGACAGAGGTGGAGATCAGCGACCCACCACACATGGCGCCGTAGTTAATGATCAAGGACGCCTGGTGTGGGAACTGGCCGAGTGAGGCTGGGGCGCCATTTACAATGCGGCCAGCAGCCTTTTCAGCCTTTGGGTGTCCAGCTGAAACAGGCGGAAACTGGTCATGGGTTGGCAGTTTAGTTACACACTGAAGGAGGGGTTTGGGAATATGACAAGTTTTTGTTCTGGTTGTATCTATATAATCAGATAAAACTTGCACAAGTCACACAAAATGTACACTGCCCAACTTACAAAATGAAATATGACGAAGAGGTGCTGGGATGACAATATAGCTTCATACACATAGAAACTATCGGCATGTATGTAAATGACAAGTGGAATGGCCACCAAAGTGAATTAGTGTTCTTCGTGTTTGGTATTGTTGGTAGGGTATACAAGAATCGGGATCAGCATCAGATGCTGAGTGATCACTAAGAAGAACACTGAGATGCTGTGTACTCGCATGAGACACCGTTATGAACAACTGAAAGAGTTTGAAAGGGGCCTCATTGTTGGTCTCCATTTGGCCGGCTGGTCTAATCGTGTAATGTCTAAATTTGTGGGGCATTGAGGTATGACAGTGACCCGAAAATGGCCTGCAAAGGAAATTTAAGGGTAGGCATACTTGTCTTCAATCCTCTGGTCGACGACTTCTGACCATCTCAAGCGAGGACCAACTTGTGAACCGAGCTGATTGTAACGCCTTCGCCCGCCTCTCGTGGTCGTGCGGTAGCGTTCTCGCTTCCCACGCCCGGGTTCCCGGGTTCGATTCCCGGCGGGGTCAGGGATTTTCTCTGCCTCGTGATGGCTGGGTGTTGTGTGCTGTCCTTAGGTTAGTTAGGTTTACGTAGTTCTAAGTTCTAGGGGACTGATGACCGTAGCTGTTAAGTCCCATAGTGCTCAGATCCATTTCCATTTGTAGCGCCTTCATATCAGCGCCTGCCATCCGAGCACAGGTAATAGACCCCCTCCAACATTCTGTGTCATCCCAGAGGTTTGGTCAGTGACCAGCGATGACCACAACATAGTCATTTGCGCCTGGAGGGGAACCATGCCCAGGAACACCACATCGTTCAAAATGGTTCAAATGGCTCTGAGCACTATGGGACTTAAATTCTGAGGTTATCAGTCCCCTAGAACTTAGAACTACTTAAACCTAACTAACCTAAGGACATCACACACATCCATGCCCGAGGCAGGATTCGAACCTGCGAGCGTAGTGGTCGCGCGGTTCAAGACTGTAGCGCCTAGAACCGCTCGGCCACTCCGGCCACACCACTTCGTCGTCATGGGTTATCCCTTAGGCGACAGTTGCTTGGTGCCAGCTTTCAACAAGACAATGCTCGTTTACATATGTCATGTGTCACTGTGAACTGTCAGCCTGATGTTGACGTACTACCGTGGCCAGCAGGACCCCCGGATCTGCCCCTGACAGGACATTTGTGGGATTTGCGTGGATGTGCGGACCAGCTTGTCTCTCGGAGGGGATGCAATGGCTTTATGACAACCTTCCTAACAGACTCACTGCTTGCATGCAGGCGAGAGGGGGTGCAACCTCACACTGATACGCGGGCCATACTGACAAGTTCTTTATAAATCGCTCCAACAACATCACAGACCCTCTCAACACATGAAGTTTGAGCTTCTGTCATTTTTTCACGCAGTGTAATTCACTGTTACCGACTTTAGGATCAATGTTTTTCGTGGGTCCAGGACTTATGTGCGGTACATTTTTGTTTGATGTTTTCCCACCGTGCCTAATTGGTTGTAATTTCCAGTGTTAACCTGTTTTTCCAATGAATAATTTATTCTCAGTCTGTAAAACAGAAATAGAGACAGTTCGTTATTCATTATAAAATGTAGCAAAAGTAAAAGGTACTTATTCCTTTTTTATTGGTACCTGCAGAAGAATCTCTCTTCCTTTATTTTGTTCTCATTTTCCGTCTCTTATATTCTATGTAATGGATTTTCATCTTCATCGTCTTCTTCCTCATTTGGGGAAAAATAGGGATCCTCATGACTGTAATCGGAATCCCAATGTTTTACAACCCCGTCTTGCTTTTCTTCTTGTACTTCCCTCATTCTCAAATACTCTAACACGAATTCATTGACAATCTGACGCATACTGTCTTCTTCATCATTGGATGGTCCTTTCCATCATTCTGAAAATACGATAACGCTTAGGCCACTGGTACTCAAGGCTTACAAAAATAGTTTGCCACGTTCATAGAGCAAACGTATACAGTGAAATGTTTCGCATATATTTTCAGTGCATGAAACTGCTAAAGCACCTAAGCAATGCATATAATCTCTAACACCCGTTGATACTGATGATGCATATTCTTTGCGTAGACAGATTTCTTTAAACTCTAACCATATGCTTATTTGGAGCAGTTCCCTTGCTTTCAACTGCGTTGTTGACACTCCAACGAGTATCCACGTCCGTTCCCTCTGGATTCCACTTCCTTGCTGCAATCTTGAAGCTCTTTGTGCGACCCTAACATTCAGTGCCGCCGGATATGGAACAATAATTTGCAACTTACCACTACAGTATATATTACATATCATTAGTGTTCTAGTTACCAGCCATCAATGTTTTTGTTAATCATCCTTTCGCTACGTAGCTTTTATTTAAGAAAACGTCTACGGTCGCCGTGCACCTAAACGCCACTTCGATTGTCGAGCTGTTAACACGTACTGTGGAAATGGCTGACGCCGCTTCCCGCTCCCTAACGAGAAACTAGTTGTTCTCCCCATTTTTCACAACATTACAGAAAAAAAATCGGCTATTAAGTTTCTGGAGAACTTGTATTTACTGACATTAATGGCTTGAGATAAGTGAGATGTTTGGTTTAATCGGTGGCGCGGGGCAACGGTAACTGGATATTGTGTAGACCTTTGGTTCCAGTTGCGGTGGAGTCTCCTTTTCTTTTTCTTTCTTTTTTGTTTAGTTCGAATATCTACATCTGTTAAATATAAAATGCGTCAAATGTATACTACCTACAACATATCTAATCATCATTTTTTATAAGTAATGCAAGTATTCTTCTTTCTAATTACCTATCACACGCAAAATTCCAGTTTTCATTGCAAATGTAATTTCTTAACCATCGACATTTTATAAAGAATTGTTAAAAAATAAATTTTTGCGAAAACCGTAAATACACTCTTTATCTAGACTACCTTCATTGTTTTATATCACAAATGTGGTCTCACATGAGCCATTAGCTCTAGTACGCCTAGCAGCTTAACTGCATTGTTATTTCTCGCAACAAATCCCTTAATTAGGTTTCAGATCCATTCTATCTGGCTTAAACTGCAGTTGTACGACAGAAACTGTAAAAAAGCAGCATTTGTACGGTGTGCTCGATGCCACGAAAAATATTTTCCATGTTTCTGGTGGAAACTAGAACGATATATCATAAAAGACCAGGAGAAAATGTGGCACTTGGGTGGCTTTGAGGATTTTGTTGTTGTTCGCCTCGTGATCAACGTAGCAGATGTCCGTTCCAGCACTGAAATGTATACGACCGATCATAAATAATACCGTCTGCGGCTTCAATATTCAACGTTTCTGTGAAATCCCTGCGATTTGCTTTTACGTCACAGATCACTCAGTAAGACTGCTCGTAGTTTAGATTAGCAATTTTCATCACTCTTGTTTTTAATTACAGTACTATGCCAGTTCAAAACGAGGTCATGTTATGTTTTCAGTCTGCAACTGTTCAAATCACATTAGGTTTGTGGGACCAACTGGCTAGCCAGTGCTGTAGAAGTTAAATGTACAGGCTAAACTTTCGTCCCCTATTATCGCTGAGTCGATGTGCGCATAATGTACAGCATAAAACGTACATATCCTTATTATCGTGTCTGACTGCAGACAGCTTGGCTTCCCCTCCACGTGAAATGAAATCTAATGAGGTGCCAGCAAACTCGGAAGAATACATATTGTAATGTTTGCATCGGGTTCAATCAAGGTGAACGCATTATAGGCGTGAGCACAACAGACATTACTGTCGGTTACAAATGTCCTATTTATTGGCTTCGCGAGGGGAATCTTTCCAAGGCGGGAGACATTACTGGACGATAAATAACAACCAGCTAGTGCTAAAATTAGGTAAAGTGCATGAGCGGCAAAGAGAGTGGGACAGTACCACAACACGTCCCAGATTATATGATGTATTTTCAGAAATAGAGGAATGGATGCTCGTAACTCATACATAATCTTTTTTTAAGTTCCGTCTATTGACCCGCCTTTTAAATTAGTTTATAGTGGCGTACGCCATAATTTTTAAAATACAGTAAAATTTAAAATATCCTCCAGCATCTTGTTGTAATTATAAATATTGTCATTGCCATATTTTGTATTACTTGTATTCAGCCGCTTTTGGTAAACATCCGACGTTCTTTTTATCCGAGGTTGTCACTTCCCGGATTATTTCACGGTTTCTTTATATTCAGGACTTCACCTGATGATGTAACTAACGTTACGAAACCTGTCGTGCATTTGAAATAAGGCAACCATGCAACTGCAGATGTGCTTTTATTCGTCAAACAAATCCAATACAGACATGATTCTCTATCCGACACAACTAACAAATGGTTCAAATTGCTCTGAGCACTATGGGACTTAACTTCTAAGGTCATCAGTCCACTATAACTTAGAACTACTTAAACCTAACTAACCTAAGGACATCACACACATCCATGCCCGAGGCAGGATTCGAACCTGCGACCGTAGCGGCCACGACGCAACTAACAGGCATTCGTACATTAAGTGACATTGTTAGAGAAAAACACAAATGGAACCTGGTGAATTAAGTAGCGATTAAAGTATCCTGGAGGGAACTTAGGTAATATTTAGGTAGTGCAAAAATTCAAATGGCTCCAAGCACTATGGGACTTAACATCTGAGGTCATCAGTCCCCTAGACTTAGAACTACTTAAACCTAACTAACCTAAGGACAACACACACATCCATGCCAGAGGCAGGATTCGAACCCGCGACCGTAGCAGCAGCGCGGTTCTGCATTGAAGCGCTTACAACCGCTCGGCCATTAGGAAGTGCAGCGAGGTGATACAAGTCATGCGACAGCGATGTGCACATATATACAGATGGTGGTAGTACAGCGTGCAGAAGGTATTGGGGGAGATGTCATTTACACTCAAGCGATTCATGCGAAAAGGCTTCCGACGTGATTATGGCCGCATGACAGAAGTAACAAACTTCGAAAGAGGAATGTTAGTTGCAGCTAGACGCATCGGACTTTCCATTCCTGAAATCGTCAGGGAAGTAAATATTCCGAGATCCACAGTGTTAAAGTGTGACGAGAATACCAAACTTCAGGCATTGGCTCTCACCATGGACAGCGCAGTGGCTGACGGCCTTCACTTAAGGACCGACAGCAGTAGTATTTGCATAGAGTGGTCAGTGTTAGCAGACAAGCAACAATGTGTGAAATAAGCGCAGAAATCAATGTGGGACGTACGACGAACGTGTCTGTTAGTACAGTGCGGCGAAATATGGCGTTATTGGGTTATGGCAGCAGTCGACCGATTCGAGTGCCTTCTCCAACAGTGTGACATCGCCTGCAGCGCCTCTCCTGGGCTCGTCATCATATAGGTTGGTGCGGTTCGAGTATGGTAGAGACTGGACGAAACCATGGACACAGGTTGTCAATAAGGCAGAGTGGAAGCGATGGTGGTTCCACAGTGGTATAGGCTGTGTTTGCATGGAGTGGATTGCGTCCTCTGCCGCAACTCAATCTATCATTGACTATAAATGGTTATATTCCCCTACTTGGAGACCACTTGCAGCCATACATATACTTCACGTTCCGAAAGAACGATGGAATTTTCATGGATGACAATGCCCTACGTCACCGGGCCACAGTTGTTTGCGACTGGTGTGAAGAACATTCTGGACAACTCGGGCGAATGATTTGGCCACTTAGAATTCCCGACATGAACCCCATAGAATATTTATAGCATAATAGAGAGATCAGTACGTGGACAAAATCCTGCACTGTCAACTCTTTCGCAGTTGTGAATGGCTATGGAGGCAGTATAGCTCAATATTTATTCATTGGACTTACAACGACTTGTTGCTTCACTACGCTGGGCAACACGATATTAGGAGGCAGCGAATGAGTCACCTCACTTTAGAGACACATTAAGAGAATGTCCAAGTGTTGTACGTGCAAGTGCTGATTCATCGACGCAATAATTAATTCCTGCTCAGAAGACAACCAGAAACCGTCGATATGTAGTAACAACGTGGCATCTATGGCAGAACCAGCAGAATGAATGATAGCTTTGAGAACAATGCGAGTCTCCCACCGAGAGCAAGCTGTGGGACTGGGCTGGCGGATCCGTTAAATCCCACTGGTTAATCTCAGAGGGGCTGCTGATGATGGCGCTAGCTCGCCCGTCATCCATTCTAATGGCTGACGCATGTGGATGCGGAATAGTTAGGGGCTACTATGGGTTGCCTAGAACTCCGGTCCTAGAGAAGTGGCGGTGTCGCAGTTCACTACCGTAGGTCATAGACATATAATTCTGCGACAGGGCCAGCCAGGAGTACATAACTTCCTTAACCCTGAGCTGCCCTAGTGGTAAAGATCAAAAACTGCCAGTAAGTCATCTGTTGCGAGACTAGTGTAGATGATCAACAAATGAAGGACCATCCTGTAAGAGTTTTGAGTGTTTTTCTTTCTTATATGACATTTAATTTAAGCAGTTATTGAAAATACTTGAAATGCCTTACATATCTTGAGGCCAATACTTAGTTCCAGTTGAATACAGCTTCCTGTTGCTTTGTGGAAATACGACCCGCAGAGCATTCCAAGTGACAGAAACTCCTTCTCAATCCTATGTGATATTGGTCCGACACACATGATTGATATCGCAGGTTGGGTTGCATTACGAGTGTTCTGCAAGTACTATACTTCGTGGGCTAATTGCAGTTTCCCTATATTCTATCAATGAAGTGAAGTCTGATACCTGTTTTACTTACAACTGAGCCCATACGATGATTCTGTTTAGCAACTCGCAAACTGTTACGCCCACATATTTGTATGAGTTTATTGGTTCCGATCATGAGTCATTGATATTGCACAGGATCTGGTAAAAACTCCTCCCGTGTTTCAAAAGGTGGATACAAACAAAGATAGAAAGATACGGAGTTTTATTTGTGAACAACAAATACAATGCCATTTTAAGTTAGTACGTGTCGTCTTCCATTGCTGACACATTAAGGAAGCCTTAAGGAGCTGTCCATTTTCGTGTCATTTCCTGTGTAATGGCAGCTACTTCCTGGGTGATTGCCTCCTTCCGTGCTTGCAGAGTTGTGGGTATATGTTTGTGCACTTCAGCCTCCAAGTGTCCACAAAGGAAAAAAAGAATCAGAAAATAATAAATCAGGTGACGTAGGGGGCAGGCGATTTCTCCTCAAGAGGAGAGAAGGCGCCTGCTGAAAATGGCATGTACGCTACTGATCGATACCTCGTCCACATCAGTAACCCCATGACAACTCACACAGTGGCCTCTGCAAAAACAGGAGGTCTTTTTGCCGGACCCAATATTTATACTACCTGTTCCCATTTTGTAAAATTCCCAATTTCAACGTTCTGAACATTTAAGGTTCCGATTTTAGCACAGCTTTGAAGTCTTATTAATATCTGACATGATTCTGTGTGGCATTTTACACACTATACTTCATTAAAGGTAGTATATCATCTACATAAATCTGAGATAACTATTAAATTTGACTGCCAGGTAATTAACATAACAATATTAACAGTAATGGTTTCCAAGCACTTCCCTGCGGCATGCTTGGAGTTCTACGTCTATAGATGACTGTCCTGTTAAGGTAACATGATGTGCCCTCCATACTAACAAATTCTCAAAAAATGTTCAAATGTGTGTGAAATCTTATGGGACTTAACTGATAACGTCATTAGTCCCTACGCTTACACACTACTTAACCTACATTATCCTAAGGACAAACACACACACCCATGCCCCAGGGAGGACTCGAACCTCCGCCGTGACCAGCCGCACAGTCCATGACTGCCGCGCCTGAGACCAACAAATTCTCAAACAAGATACGAGTTTCACTTTATATCCTATACAATCGCAATTTCGTGATTAAATGTTTGTGTAATAATGAGAAATAAGGATTTCTGAAGTCAAGAAACACTACATTTGCCTCCATACATGGCTATCAGTATGTTGCGTAAGAAGGGCGCATTCCGAGTTGACGAAGATGCCACCTGTATTAATCGGTAACTAAAAGAAACATTTAACCTAACAGCCAAATAAGCACAGAGTTTTCACTTGATGGTGGACAAGAGATCAATCGTCTCGGAGGGATCTTACGATGTAGTTCCTGAAGGAGATGAATTTTTTTCCGTTCTCAATGACCGAACTCGCTTACCACGTCATACCGCAGCGTCAAGTACGTAGCAAAACAATAGTACGATTTATCCATTCCCCACACTTCTTATATTATCATTTTGTTAGCGTTGTCCAGAGTTTGTTTGTTTTTTGTCAGTTTCTTCTTACATATGTCGCAGAAAATCCTTGCTCCACATTGAGTTCACTGTTGTACTTTTGTTTCTATCAAGGGCATGTCATCATAGCACATGTCTCTACTTGTGAGGATAGAGCCCCCAGCTTTTACTTATGGTACTATAGGCACCAGGATACTACACACGTACCGCAGAGGCATGACACACTGTGTTTTCCGCTCAGAGGACCTGGCGGAAATAACAACTGATCGATAATGTAGGGAGGCAGGTAGCAGCGTGCGAAGATTCTACAGTTATTTTATGGGTACTTTGTATAAGACCTTGGACATGAATAACACGTATGCAAAGAACGTTTGCTAGAATGACCAGGCAGAAAAGACTTAAAGGAGATTTTATGTACTGAACTAGTGTATGTGCAGATAATTTTAAAATTTATGTTAGTTTCAACAAATATGATTTAGAACATCGTATCATTTCAGAACAGATAGATGTACAACAGCTAAATAGTGATAGGTACAATATGGTGTTAAGCAATGACGCACAATTTGCGACGTATGACTCTGCTGCTACGAGAAATACGTATTCTATAATACGCGGATTTAAAGGCCGCCAATAAGTAAGCAACCAGTTATAAAATGTCACGGATTCGAGGATTAAGTAAGAGTGAATTAAATACTGCTGTGAAACATAATTTTTCTCTGGTACTCGTACATTATAGAAATACTTACGCACAAGTGGCTTTGTCTTCACCATTGGTGTAAGATTGCGCTGTAGCGTCGCATACTGGGGCAGCGCCTGTCAACAAAGGAATGTTATACATTTTTGTTGATATCGTGTTCAGCAAAACCATACGTCGAAAATACGTCGTCTTCTATATCTGTATCTATACTAATAATGATGCTGTAAAAAAAGTTATGGCTGTCTCTCTATTTTAAAGACGAATTTTAGTGGGGTTTTCACAGGTAACTTGAGCGTAGACTGCGACAACATATAGGCTATGATCTGTCAAATCGGGTCAATAAAAAATATCGTAATTTAATATCTGTAACTATACTAATAATGATGCTGTAAAACTGTTGTGGCTGTCTCTCTATTTTAAAGACGAATTTTAGTGGGGTTTTCACGGGTAACTTGAGCGTGGACTGCGGCTACATACAGAAAAAATATCGTAATTTAAGGTTCTGTAAATGCGAAAGGGTGTGTGTCTGTTACTTTTCCACGACTTAATCGCTGATTCGATTTTGATTATATTTGGTACAGAGATAGCTTGAACGCTATGGAAGAACGCAGGATACTATAAAAAAGTGTGTAATTTAAGAAATTTATTGATTTGAGGAATATTAAGTGAATTAGGAGAAAATATTTGCTCTTTGAGAAAGCTGTTTAATCTTTGACTTGTGAACTTTATCGTACTTGAGAAAATGCATTTTTTGCTTGGTATGTTTTACGAAATACGATTCAATGTAACGTAGCCAATGCTTGCACAATCCTCAATGTTTTTAATTCATGCTGTACCATAATATGCGCGAAAGTATCTGAGTTATGGTTTCACGACTAAACTGCTGAACCATAAAATGTGATATAGAGACAGCTTTAATCTCGAGGAAGAACACAGGATATTTTAGAAAATAAAAAAAGCCTGCACCTAAAATGATGAAATAACGGATGGAACACGCCTGCACCGCTCAGCAACAACGCTGTTTGCGTGCAGCCTTGTTGTGAACTGGAGTAGGGGATGTGATGGAGGGAGGGGGAGGGTGTGCGGCGTGTATGGTACACATCCTGAGCTAAACTTACCCAAACAAGCAGACACGTGAGGGCAGCTGAGGTTATTTCATGTACAGTAGCTTACTCACCATCACTCATCCTAACAAAACTACTGACCTGCAAGCACAGGTAGAGGAAACAGCTAGTTTTAAAGTAATCAACTAAGGCAGCAAATTCTTTCATGTATTAATACTGAACTAGAATCGAGCAAGATCGCGTCTGTGGTGACAAATTATTTTACAATTTGTTGGGAGTTACATGCATTACCAATGTACATGCCCATAAACAACCAGAATTAATGAAGTTAAAACAGTAATCAATATGAGTAAATTGTCCACACAAAATCATTAAAATTGATGTGGTTGGTTCTTCACTTTGTATTACCAGATAAATCTTCAAAGGATGTGAAGCTCCACACAAACATGAGGGAGCCTAAAGTAACTGAAATTAATACGGTACTGAAGCTGTCATGATGTAATAATAGCAGATCTAATGTACAAAACGTATTAACAAGTGCGCAATGGCAGTGATTGTGGATACCCAGTCGAAACTTTGTCTTACTAGGGGGGCAAAGGGCCTGCAATGCTCAGAACATTTCCTTCAGGCTTTTGATTGATGGCGGTCGTGAAATGTAACTAAACAGAATTACTCAGTTATAAAATGGGAGAGCGGGGATTGCACCTTTGCCTGCATGAAGGATGCAATATGATTAGTTAGGACATATGCTTAAAAACATTCAATAGAAACAAAGCATTCATTAAATAGGTGTTATGTTGTGAAAATTATGACAACATATGAAATGGTTTACATTACAAATGTTGTTAGTGTGCATATAAAGTCTGTAAGCTTTCATTCAGTTCTCTTAGCAGTGATGTGCTACTAAAGTTATTCAACTACCTGAATCACTACATTCTAACAAATTATTTGCGATAGAATACATAGTTTATTCACACAATTTGCTGCTAAGAAACAGTGAAATTTATTGGAGAAGTTTGAAAAATTAAAATAATAATAGCAATAAAATTTTCGGAAATTATTGAACATGTTAAAAATTGTACCACGTTCAGAAATACTCGATAATTACATACTACATTGTTGCTGTAGATTCACGCATGTTTCCATTCTTTATCATAGACATTGATTCTGGACTTTGTACACAACAAAGTCTGCTCTCTTCATATGATGTGGTATTTTAATATTTAGAATGTGAATTACTTCAGGAACTTGGAGAAAAAAGATAAAAAAATTACATTATATGTGACCTAACCAGAAAAAGGATAATACTTCCGTAAGCTAAGCTACATTTTCTCTTACTTAAGACTTTTAAATTAAATTCGTAAAGTATAGATCAGCATTTGTAGTTCTGGCTTAGATGAACAAAATTCTATAGTCATAGATGTTTCCTAGCAAGCACATTAGCTCTTTGAGAAATTTATATCATTTGATGCACTGTGTATCTTTGAACTCTGTGTTTTTATGGAACTGCGTATTTTGCATATTTTGACAGATTCTTATTATTATGATTATCACGTAAGTATGATTTATGTGACATTAACCAATGAATCTCAATGTAGTTCATTTAAAATTCCTCGAATCTTATTGCGAAGTTACATTGATTATGAGATTATCAGTTAGGATAGCTACTAAATAACTTGGGAGTATAAATCAAACCCTGTTATAAAAAATATACCAGGTATAACCTTAATCATTGTCAAATCGACGTATTTCAGCACAGCTGATCAGTACACAACTGGCTTTCCGACTGCAGTGTAATGTTCTATTGTCTAAATGTTTGAACCAGTCTACATAAGCTCTGATGTAAGTTTGGTGGTAAGATTGCCTAAAAGCAGTAAATACATTGACGGTAGCCTCAGAATAATCTACACAATGTTCAAAATCTCCATTGAATGACTCAGTCTGTTTGCTGCACTTATAGTATATGTGCTAAAGTGACTGCAACACATTTTACCTGAACAGCAGCGGCCACGGCAAAAAGCAATATAGCCAACACGTTCATTGTGGTCTTCCACCCGCACATATGGGTATCAGACGCATCGCTCCGTTTTATACTCGATATTGTGCAGACTTGTCGACAAATGAGTTATCAAATTCAGATTCAGATTTCAAGATAAAGCTAACAAAACGGACTTTGAAACTCTCAGAGGACTCTGATATCTGTAAAACTGGAAAGATAACAGTGATTTCCAAATAACAGGTCGTGGTACAGGATCGAAAGAACGAGAAGTGATTTACTGGCTTAGCACACAGTCGACAGCATTGTTATTTAATATGCATTTGCTATGATTGAGAGAAACCGTGGAGCATCCTGATTGGGGCAGCCCAACGGGGATTTGAAACCGGCTCCTCCCTAATAAGAAAACAATGCATTAAGCAGCCTAATGTAGGTGTAGAAACAATTTATATTAGCTAACAAAAAAGTGAAGCAACCAGAGTGGCAGGAGCATTGGAATAAGGGCATGTGACAGAGTGTGTGATGTTATGTTGTAAGAAGTGTGTATTTCTATTGTCTATTGTCAAACCACAATTAATGAAAGATGTTTATATTTTTATTAATAGGATTAAGTAGGAATAATTAATATTTGTCATGTTGGAAATAATTGTGGTTGCAGGGAATGTCTGCACCAAAGTATTGACATAGGACGGAGAAACCGCGTATGGATACATTTTAAGAAAAGAGCGGGAAAGACCGCGCATTGATACATTTTGCAATGGTAGCAGGGATTGTCTGCACCAGAAAGCATTGTTGGCAGGTGACACCGCACTTTAGCGTTCGTAGGAAGTCAGTAGTAAGCGAGAAGTGAAGCGAGTTGGTAGCAGGTCTGAAGCGAGAGGTTGAGAGGAGCAGTGTGGCTGCCAGCCACTAGCTATGATTTACAAGAGGTTGTAAACGGATGTACAGAGACATCAGCTAACTATTATAATAAGAGGAACTAATATTATTGAATTAATTTTTTGAGAAACTCAAGACTACTGAAGGTATGTTTGCGCATTGCTAGTTGTAAGATTATTGTAAAAAGTAAGTCCCATTTGAACGTTTGTAAAATCATTTCATGCGGAATATAATTAACTTTTGCTAGCAATATGGCATTTCTAATTATAATCCATCCCAAAAACCATCAACGTAGGACTTTGCAAAATTTTATTGTTGTCAAGAAAAAGTTTAACTATGAATTATGTAACTTCAGTCAAATTAATTAAAGAATAACGTCAGCTTTGCTATTAAAGAATAACATCAGCTTTGGTGGTAAATATAGCCACTTCTTATGAAAGCCCACCAGCAGCTAATGGAGTATAGTAAGACGGAGTAAGTATATTCATGTCGCAGTTCGATGTAGCGATCAGATGGCGGTCCAGTAACAGTAAAAAAGGTAAGGAACAGTTTTGGGTTATTGCAGATAACGACTGAAGGCCACACGACGACGACACATTCTATGTTTTGTCGAAATAATCCGAAAACCACTTTTAAAAAGCAGCAATTAAATTTGTATGCGAAGATTGAGAAAGAGAATAAATTTCAAAGGGAAGATTTAATTTGTTATTATTAAGCAAGAGATAGAAATCCTAAGGAAAGGTTTCATAGTATATTGTAAAAGGGAAGGTAATCAATAACAAAAGAGATATAGAGGAGGCTAGAAGGTTTCACTTAGCGACATCCGATCGGTAAGACTCTTTAATTCACAGCCCATCAGCAATTCTGATTGTTCTATTGATTCTTCGTTGAAAAGTGTTTGTTCAGTGTTGAATCCGCTTTAAACAGTGATATATTTTGTTGCGTGTGCTAATTATAGACCACGTCTCACAGAATAATTACTCGTTCTCCAAATGATAAAAGTGTAGAAATTACTGACGAGAATTTCTTTTCAGGAATAGACAGAAATAATACGTGTGAAAAACCCGATAGTGAAACGTTAGGTGACCAGACATTCGAGAGTAGTAATAATATGGAATCTTTTGATGAACAATCAACTTCAGATATGCCAACTGATAATGAGACATTAGTGCAAAAAATTTCTTTTTAAATACAACAGACGCTACACAGCCACAAATTACGCGTAGCAGACATAATAGTTTCAGTAACGAAACCACTATAATGCAGTCAGTGTGACTCCATTACGTGCCGAAACAGATTCAAACGGTACACAGCTACACAATCTGCGTAACAGATACCACAGTTTTATCGACAAAAATTCCGAAACCACAGAAGAGGTGACACGATTACAATCGTCTGAGGATGTTCAAATGAACACAGATGTACAACCTTTAACAACGAATACAAATACACACAGAAGTCAATCCGAAACGGATCCAATAATGGCATTTTTGCTACAAATGAGACAAGACATGAATTAAAACTTTAACGGAATGGCACAAGAATCAGCAGACCTAAAAAACGAAATCAAGGCAGAACGCACACACACAAATCAGAAATTAGACAAAATGTACCAAAATCTAAAACACGAAATCAAAGCAGAATTTCAAGCAGTCGCTGAAACATCAAACCAAGAATTACACGTCAAGATTCAAGAAATACCAGATAAACAAGAAGCATTCGCGGTAAGCATACGAGAAACAATGACAGAGAACTTTTATAAACAAAACGCTCACATTGATGAACGTTTTAACAATCACACAGAAAACTGTTTGACACGTCACCGCAAACTGGTGCGATCGCAGAATAAAGAACGAAAAGAACTATCACAAACAATTAATAAACAGCGACAGGATGACAAAAAGAAAGTGTTTGCTCAGGGAAAGACTTACGTGGACAATCACAAACACTCGATTTCGGAAGAAATCTAAAAGGTTAAAGAGACAAATATTCAAATACAAGAGAGGCTGACGGAAATCCAATCGCATACAATTGAGGCGAAAATTTCTACACACACTGAAATCCAGAATATTAGGGATAAATTAACAGAAGAAGTTCCTACACTAACTGACAAAATGGAACACATAGAAATCAATCAAGACTCAGAAAATTTGAAAGCAGATTTTAAGAAAGTAACCAAAAGTAATCGTAAATTACGAAACGAATTGACAGAAATGATCAACGAACTCAGTACAAGAATAGACCTGTTAGATACTACCAATGACAGTAAATCAGATGACACTACACCAGTCTCAGGTCAACAGATTTCTGATAGTAAAGATACGCAAATTATAAATGTGCAACAAACAATCGCAAACCTAGAATCACGTAATAGTTTGTTACATCCGAAAATCAATTCATTACAGCAAAGGATAGCTGACACACAAGAAACAACTGCAAACAATCAATTCCAACAGAACACACACCATTACGACATGCCTCAGATGCGCAATACATATGATGTCGGTAGACTTCAGAGAGTAAGAGATCTTAACCAGGCAGAAAGACACACAAATTCATATTCACAACATTATGAAAATAATTACACACGAAGACATGACGGTTTCGACCACAAGCATTTCCTTTCAGTGAGAAAGTTTAAAACATTTAAAAACGACAGGACGCAAATACATCCACTGGACTGGATCCAACAATTCAATACGGCACTCTCACCATCATGGCCAGTTCAACATAAGCTAGAATTTATTATTAGTTTTCTTGAAGGGGCATCAGCGAGAAGAATGCGACCAATTGCTAGACTGGGCTTTTCAGTAGAAGCATTTCAGGAAGCATTTCTAGCAGCATATTGGTCAGATATCACACAGAGTAGCATTAAAGATCTACTAATTAGTCTGCCAAATTTCGAGAATTCTACTTTCCCAAGAATCACACAATTTTTCGAGTGTATGGTTTAACAAAACCAATACCTCAATGAGCCATATAGTCAAGCCACATTAATACAGCTGTGTATTTCAAAACTCCCCAGAGCATTAAAAGTGTCATTATTAACAGGCCAGCAAAAGGACAGCGTGTACATATTTAGAGACATCCTGCAATTGCTAGAGGTACACCAGACAGATTATGCGTTTGTTTATAAGAACTTTTCATGACATAACGCAAACCAGACAAACAATACTAATTTTGAGCAAACACGATTTGGCAATAACAATCTTAATAAACGCCTTCGCAGTGAAAATGAAAACCTTAATCTAGAATACACACAGGGATTCAATGAACAGCAGTATAATAACAATGTACATTACAATTCAAGACAACAACAAATCCATCCAAATAACACGACACATATACGACAGGAAATGCCGAACCGGTCAAACTTTCACATGACTCACCTCCAAGAAAATGCGACAGGTGCAAACAATTACATGGGTCAGCCGCAAAATACACAAAACGAACGAAGACAGCCTTTTCAGAGAAACACTCGTGCCTTACCGTATAATCACAGTTATGACGACAGAAGGAGAGAAAACGAACACTGACCGCAAAGGGCATTCTACAATGATAATTTTCATAGAAATTAAAAAAGTGCACAACAACCATATTATCGTATGAATGTACCAGACACAAGATTTCATCCGCCACCTACCGCTAATAATCAAAACGGTAGAACAGTACAGAGATAGCCTGTGATGAATCTCTAAATGACGACACTATGGATAAGGATAGAAAAAAGATAACGATAGAGAACGCCATTACATTCGATGATGTGCGAGACACATTGTTACACGAAAAACCGATCATGCAGAAAACTATATGCCACCCAATAAGCCAGATAAATTTAAAGTCACAAAATATTTTAGCAATAATGGATTCAGGTTCACCAATGTGCGTAATTAACGAAGACACATTTAACAGATGCAATAGCAATAAGGATATTACCCAGTATTCTCATTACACAAAACTTAAGTTAAGGGAGCATTTCCAGGAAAAATCATTGAAGTCAAAACACAGACACAACTAACGTTTGTTTTTGCAGGGCAAACTTTCCACAGCAATTGTTGGATGGTTCCACATTTAACAACTGATATAATATTAGGAATGAATTTTCTCGTACAGTACGACGCTGAGATTGACTTTAAATTGTCATGCCTAACATTGCAGAAGGAAGACAGTGAAGTGGTAGTGAGATTTCAAAACTCAGAAGAACAAAATTTGCACAGGATCTAAATTATTGCAGATTCTAAGGATAACGATTGTTATCTCACACTATACACGAATACACATAATAAGGACGTGGCAGAGGAACAGGAGTATAATGTATTAGAGACAGTTACACGCAAGTTTGGAGACAGTACAGCAAAAGACGACACAGAGCGCACGGAATTAGAAAATATTCTTGTGCAACATAAAACAGTTTTTAACAATGTTCCAGGAACGATGACAGGATTTATGTACGAATTTCAGGTGAAACCACACTATACTTTCAAAGCAAAACACTATCCAATCCCGCATATATACACAGAAGCAGTTAAGAAAGAGTTACGAGCAATGACTAATCAGGGTATAATTGAACCAGCAGCAAGCCAATATATAAATCCATTACACATCGTTGAAAAGAAGGATGGATCACTCCGTTTAGTTTTAGATTCACGTGAGGTTAATAAAATAATCATTACAGAAACTGACCGACCACAGAAGTTAGAAGAGTTACTGCAAAAGTTTCATGGCACCTCTATATATACCACCCTCGATTTCAAATCAGTATTATGGCAAATCCAGTTGCATCCAAATTGCCGAAAGTATACGGCATTCCTTTGCTTTGGTGAATGTTACCAATTTTGTAAACTTCCGTTTGGACTAACTATTTCGTCGGCAGCCCTTATCCGAGGCATGAATACAATTCTCCCACAGGATCTTAAAAGCAAAATTACTGCATATGTAGATGACATTTTAATTGCAGCAGAAAACTGGGGACAGCACGACCACACCCTTCAACAATTACTGAATACATTCGAGCAGAACGGTGTAACTATAAACCTCCATAAATCTGAATTTGGAAAAGCCTCAATAAAATTTCTAGGTCATATCATTTCACAAACAGGTATTGCACCAGACTCCGACAAATTGCAAGCATTGAAAGATATCAACGTGCCAACAAATAAGAAGGAACTTCGGAGCTTTTCAGGCCTTATTAATTATTTTATAAAATTCATTCATTATAAAGCATTAGACACACCCTTGCTATACCAGCTCACAAGTAAAAACACAATTTGGTCATGGAATGAAGACGCTGAAGCTGAACTCGAGAATTTGAAAGAAGCGTTACTAAGGGCACATTTGTTATTGCATCCTGACCCAACACATAACTTTTCCATTGCAACAGATAGTTCAACTACAGCACTAGGAGTACATATTTTCCGGGAAGTAGAGGAGGACGGTAAGACAATCGTTAAACATATATTGTTTGCAAGCAGGATACTTTCTCCAGCAGAGCGCAATTACTCTTTAACAGAATTAGAGACGCTATGTGTAGTATGGGCATTTAAGAGATTACGTCATTATCTATATGGAAGACACACCACAGTATATACCGATCACCGAGCAATCCAGTTTTTATTATCAGTAAAACTTACGCATGATAGATTAAGCCGTTGGAAATTATATCTACAAGAGTTCGACTTTACTGTTGTACACATTCCAGGCACGCAGAATATTGTTGCCGACGCACTATCGAGACCTATTCAGCATAAACGACTAGAGAAAGAAAATACCTTCTGCCACAACAACCATAGTATTATGCATATCAAACAAGTAGCTTTGAAAAACTTTATATCATCAGCATTACAGGACATAGAGAGAGAACAGCAGAGTTGAAACACTAAAAGAGATTGTAACGCTTTGGCGAGACAAGAGCAACGCAAAATCAGACATAATTACGGTATACATCAATATATTCTGTTTATTCGCTCGTACCCAGACGGCAACAATTGGCTTTTATGCATTCCAGAAGAGATCAGAAACAAACTGATATGGTATACTCACCTAAGCTATGCACATTACGGAGCTAGGAAATGCTTTCTAATTCTTCGACAAAATTGTCACTTCAACAATATGGAAAAACACATTCGCAAAGTTATAGCATCCTGCAAGATATGTCAGAGAGCTAAATCATCTACAGTATCACATATTGCACCACTGTATCCCATGATACCGGTTAACTTAAGACACATGGCAGCAGTAGATCTTTTTGGTCAAATCCCCAGAACAAGTAAAGGTTATAGTTATATTCTAGTAACCGTAGAACTGACATCCAAATTTGTAACATTTTCTCCACTAAGGAAAGCAACAGCTAGATCAGTATCAAGAGCATTTGTAAGAGATTTTCTATCAATAGTAGGACATGTACAGAAGGTTATTTCAGATAATGGACCACAGTTTTGGTCAGACATATGGAAACAAATGTTAGAGAGTAAGAACATAACACCAATTTACATATCAAGATATCACAGTTCTTCTAACCCGTCAGAAAGAATAATGAAAGAGATCGGGAAACTTTGTAGAATTTATTGCCACAGAAAGCATACAATATGGGACGAATACATTTCACAGTTTCAGGAAGTAATAAATGCAATACCTAATGAGTCAACGACGCTCTCACCAACTGTAATACTGACGAATAAGGACCCACCGAATAAATTTACTGAAATGATTACTTTTCCAAAGAAGCGTAGACTTCGTCATTGTGAGATAGTAGAAATGGCATTAGCGAACATTAAACGAGCTGCAGATCGTCGGAAGAGACAGCAGAAGCAGGTAAGTAGATTACGCAAGTACGAGATTGGCGATAAGGTACTAGTTCGTACCCAATATCTGTCACATAAAGGGAAGAAACGATGCAAAAAATTTGAACTTCTATACGCAGGACCATACAGAATTCGAAATATTCAGCACGCTAATGTAGTACACATTGAGACATTCAGAACAAAAAAATCGAGAGGAAACCATCATATGTCAAACATAAAGAAATTCTTAAAATAGAAAAACCTTCTTACAGGGATACATATTAACAGAGTATAACAATGAGCTTTTTGACACATTCCAGCAAGCCCGAATACAGTGAGCTACTAATGGGTTATTTACGTGCACAACAGGTCACCTCGATTCGACAGCAGGTAAATACACTGAACACTAATAGCAGTCTTAGAAGCGTTCTTGCAGGACATTTATTTCACATTATGTAAGGTAAGAGAAGCAATTAACAGGACTACTTTAAATGAAAATGTATAACACGTACAAATAATATTCATACAGTAGTAGCAATTAGATGCATTCTTTAACCTGTGCATGCAGCGTTGTTGTCATAGTTCACCAAAATAAACGTAGTTTTAATTATAATATAAGTATTGAATATGGAGAAATGTGGATAAATGCTATACAGGTCATGCCGAGAGCTGATGAGATATTCCAGATGCAGAGAGATTATTAACCATGAATATTTTGTTATAGGTAATACAGAGAGATATTGAAGTCATGCTGTGCGCTGATGATCATTAACAATGAATATTTTATTATAGGCTATGCAGAGAGATGACACGAGGTACAAAGGAGAGAGGAGAATGAAGATGTTAGTATGTAAGAAATATAATTTAGTAATGGTTTATTTTGATAACAGGTGACACAGCACTACGGTTGGAGAAACCACATTAAATTGCCTTCTATATGTACTTCGCTATTCGAAAATTTTTTCAGCATTGAACATGATATCTTTTACATCAGATACATACATAGGAAAAACAGATCACACCAAATGTCAGCATACCGATTCGCACTCTACGTAAAATACTAATGTTTTCTCTTAAATAACAATGACAATGTGTGCTACACAACTCAAACATAATATATAGTCGACTGACAATATGACTCGTAACTGACGAACACATTACCGAACATACTGAAGTCACAGAAAGTGACATATTTTGTCAAAATGTACTTTCATATTTCAAAAACTGTGAATTCACAACCTGTGAAGTAATATAACAGTATCTTTATGTAATTATTTATATGAGCACCAGATTATGATTATTTAGAGTCACCGAAAGTGACATAGTTTGTATAAAGGTACATGTCTATTTTATTTAAAATATTGATGCCTAAATGTACTACTAAATTCCACTTACAGAAATATTTGTTTATGTTACTGACTGTCACGTAATATGTATTGTAGGCTGAATTCACTACAGATGGAGTATGTGTTTTATATGTAATTGTTTAAAACTATAAACGTTTTCTACAGTCACACAAGGTGACATATTTTGTCCTTTTTAACGTAAAATAAATAATTTTTATGAGCACAGAGGAATGAGATGATGTAAAATTTGGTAATAACGGTATCAACCATATCCATGAACCTTTTGACAAAACGATTATACCTGTACCTTAATTCCTGTGCATCCCCATGGTTATGGAGCACAAACAAAGTGAATAGTGACCCACGTTACTTCAATCTACAATGTTTTCTAAGAGGTGTCGGCATACCAAGATGCACACCACAGTCATGATGTACGTCAATAGGTGCTTGCATACCAAGATGCACACCATCACTACTAATGGACAATTGGAGTTGGAACTTGTACCTCGTGTAGCTGCGGCAACTCAGGCAATTCGATGGTTAACTTAGTGCTTGGTTACACTAAAACTATGGATCAAAAAGACGACAGAATCACATGGCGAAACCTGGTGTTATGCTATGTGAGGAAAAGAAACGGACTTTTGAGTGCATTCACAGTCAGTTGCCAGTGCTTTGACCATGCTACCCAATTCCTTTTTTTCCCTTCCTTGAATATGGTACTAATAGATGCCAATTTTACAAAAAAAATTATAATGAAACATAAACTATGTTCTAATTTTTGCCATGAATTACTATTAGAGATATAAATAACTTTTACTACCTGATGTACACTTCCAACTTACTGACTCATATTATTTGTATATGTTGATGTATACTCTTTTGAACATTCTCTTTGTTAGACTTAGGAAAACAAATTCTTATGGCAGTATTTGTATGTGCTTTGTTGAAAGAAATATTCTATCAATAACTTACTTATTTCTATAATCAATTATTCTCCTTACGTCCAGTAACAGGGAAAAAAGGTAAGGAACAGTTTTAGGTTATTGCAGATAATGACTGAGGGCCACACGACGACGACACATTCTATATTTCGTCGAAATAATCCGAAAATCACTTTTAAAAAGCAGCAATTAAATTTATATGCGAAGATTGAGAAAGAGAATAAATTTCAAAGGGAAGATTTCATTTGTTATTACTAAGGAAGAGATAGAAATCCTAAGGAAAGGTTTCATAGTATATTGTAAAAGGGAAGGTTATCGTCAACAAAAGAGGTATAGAGGAAACGGGAAGGTTTCAATGTTAGTGATTTTTATTGCTAGTGAAGTTTACAAAACATGTGGGAGTGTGAGACTAATAATCAGCATGACACTGGACCTCTCTCTTGCCTGGATGTAAGCAAAAGATTCGTTTAGGGAAGGTGTCGTAAAGCTTTTCTATCCTTTCCTGAAGCAAGTTGGCCCACAACTGTTGTAACTTCTTCTTGATATGGAGGTTACTGGCACTAGGACAATGTTGATTTGCGAGCCGGTCTCACACATGTTCTATCGGGGACGGATTTTGGGAACTCGCTGGCCGTGGTAGTATCTCAGCAGCACACAGATAGTTCAAAGAGATACATGACACTGTAAGCGTATTGCCATATTGCTGGCTTAGTTGCGGAGTATCTTTGCGGGCAGCGCGATTGCAGAGTCGAGCACGGGACACGGAACTGTTATGTTGTGTTGTGGGTAGCTCTTCATGTGAGAAGCATAGCTATTATGGAAGTTCAAGTGTTCCTACAAGTGCTATTACAGTAAGGTGATGAAATATGGAAGTGATTCAGAGGAAAGTGCGTAATGACGTAATAAAAAATAAGCAGTGCCGCCGATAACGTATTTGTGTATCCTCCCGTTGCGTGTCGCTCAGCATCAATCAACCGCGCCGTGTTCTGGCTCTCAGAATGAACTAATGTGAATCAGCAAAAATTAGTTACCATAAAAAAGTGCAATCAAGTGCCAGTGTCTTGTAGCGTTGTGTGAGAATGTGCGTTCGGTCATCGCGTTCCCGCATCATCAACAATCAGCCGCGCCGCGACGGTTACGCTCACGCTCGTACGATTGTGAACTGTGAAGTGTAGTTTAACTTTATGAGCAGTGTTATATCATTACTAGTGTCAAGGAGGACGGGTACCGAAAGTGCGTGACGAGCGTAAGAACTATCGTTCGATCATTAGGCTTCCGCATCATTAACAGTCACCCGCTTCGCGTTGGTTTCGCGTACGCTCGTCCAAGTGATATTGTGGACAGATAATCATCAAGAATGTTAATTGGGATAAGCAGTTATGACTTAGAATGTAAACAGTGCAACCTGTGATTTTCATATCGTCTCAGAATATACACTACTGGCCATTAAAATTGCAACACGAAGAAGAAATGCATATGATAAACGGGTATTCATTGGACAAAAATATTATTCTAAAACTGACAGGTGACTACATTTTCACGCAATTTGGGTGCATAGATACTGAGAAATCAGTACCCAGAACAACCACCTCTGGCCGTAATAACTGCCTTGATACGCCTGGGCATTGAGTCAAACAGAGCTTGGATGGCGTGTACAGATACAGCTGCCCATGCAGCTTCAACACGATACCACAGTTCATCAAGACTAGTGAGTGGCGGATTGTGACGAGACGCCGGCCAAGGTGGCCGAGCAGTTCTAGGCGCTTCAGTCTGGAACCACGGGACTGCTACGGTCGCAGGTTCGAATCCTGCCTCGGGCAGGGATGTGTGTGATGTCCTTAAGTTAGTTAGGTTTAAGTAGTTCTAAGTTCTAGGGGCTGATGACCACAGCAGTTAAGTGCCATAGTGCTCAGAGCCATTTGAACCATTTTGTGACGAGCCAGTTGCTCGGGCGCCATTGACCAGACGTTTTCAATTGGTGAGAGATCTGGAGAATGTGCTGACCAGGGCAGCGGTCGAGCATTTTCTGTATCCAGAAAGGCCCGTCCAGAACCTGCAACATGCGGTCGTGCATTATCCTGCTGAAATGTAGGGTTTCGCAGGGATCTAATGAAGGGTAGAGCCACGGGTCGTAACACATCTGAAATGTAACGTCCACTGTTCAATGTACCGTCAATGGGAACAAGAGGTGACCGAGACGCGTAACCAATGGCACTCCATACCATCACGCCTGGTGATACACCAGCATGGCGATGACGAATACACGCTTCCAATGTGCGTTCACCGCGATGTCGCACAAACACGGATGCGACCATCACGATGCTGTAAACAGAACCTGGATTCATCCGAAAAAATAACGTTTTGCCATTCGTGCACCCAGGTTCGTCGTTGAGTACACCATCGCAGGCGCTCCTGTCTGTGATGTAGCGTCAAGGGTAACCGCAGCCATGGTCTCCGAGCTGTTAGTCGATACTGCTACAAACGCCTTCGAACTGTTCGTGCAGATGGTTGTTGTCTTGCAAACGTCCTTATCTGTTGACTCAGGGATCGAGATGTGGTTGCACGATCCGTTACAGCCATGCGGATAAATGACTGTCATCTCGACTGTTAGTGATAAGAGGCCGATGGGATCCAGCACGGAGTTCCGTATTACCCTACTGAACCCGACGATTCCATATTCTGCTGACAGTCATTGGATCTCGATCAACGCGATCAGCAATGTCGCGATATGATAAACCGCATTCGCGATAGGCTACAATCCGACCTTAATGAAAGTCGGAAACGTGATGGTACGCAATTCTTACACGAGGCATGACAACAACGTTTCACCAGGCAACGCCGGTCAACTGCTGTTTTGTGCATGAGAAATCGGTTGGAAGCTTTCCTCTTGTCAGCACATTGTAGGTGTCGCCACCGGCGCCAACCTTGTGTGAATGCTCTGAAACGCAAATCATTTGCATATCACAGCATCTTCTTCCTGTCGGTTACATTTCACGTCTGTAGCACGTCATCTTCATGGTGTAGAAATTTTAATGGCCAGCAGTGTAGATGTTCATACCAGACGTAGGACAGTGTTGTGCTTAACGTTGAGTGGCTCTCCTAAATCCGCTTGCATATTTAAATACATAATTTCAGGCAAGCCAGCGGCAGTGTGGAGCAGAACAATACGACCGTCGCGGGATTATCAGGTACGTGGTGAGGACAGGGCGCGCGGTCACAAAACGAAAAACGACTACCAGGTAAGGAGACCCCTCCGCCATTTGTACCCACGGGCGTGTTATAACATGTGTGGACGAGCATTGTCGAGTTAAAAAATTGTGTGGCAGTACTATTGCGTGGGAGGTAACACCTGAGGGCGCAGTATGTCCGTGTGACATACTATTTTGTCTTCAGAGTTCTCTCAATCAATACCAGCTGCAACGTGAAGTCATGCCTCTCCACACCGTGACACCAGGTGTAACACCGCTGTGCTTTTCCAAAGCATTGCAAGAATGGGACCTCCTCGAATGTTCGTCCACGGAAGTGCAGAACCGTGATTCGTCGCCGAACGCTTTGGAGCCGCGCAATGCAGTTGCGCCAGTCATTAGCAGTCCATTCTTCCCGATCGCGGCACTGCAATCAGGTCCCTTTCAGACTCTGTCAGGTGCTGTTAACTTTGTCTCAAATGAGCACGCTGCACCTCCACGTTCTTCGCAGTTGTCAACCAACGTCTGACTCTGTTCACGCCCCTTACGTGCGCTACCAGGCCTGGCTACAACGCTAAACTCAAACAACACTCCTTCTGGCAGCAGTTCTCCTGTACGAAAAGTTGCAGCTCTAATTATTTACATATCAGCAGATGGTGTGCAAATGTAAAAAGTTACACTCCTTGACCTTGTCTTCGAAGTGCGTCATTGTTTTTCTCATGTAATGTATTCAGCAAGTAATTAAATAGCTGTCAGTCGCTTCACTGCTTTTCTTTACAACAAATTTATTTCGTTCTCACAGATAAACTGAACAACCTAAGTAACCTTGTTAGTTTGCAAATGTAATCTAATCTAAAGTGGACGACACCTATAGCTAAAGGCGTTATATGTCTTGCTGCTGGCTCCCACCGTGGGATAAGCAAGCCGTTTAAGTGATTCACACTGACGCCGGCGGCTCTCCTCCATCACCAGACTCTAATCTCTTGTGATAAACTGTTGTTTACTACTTGCCACAAATGAACGCTCAGCTAAGTGAGTGGCTGTGTGATGATTTCTCGATCTTCATGTTCAGTCGTCTCTCTAAGTCGATTGCTTCCTTCTTGCCACTGTGTTCGGCCATGGTTTACCAACTGCTTCCAACATCATCGAATAGTGGCATCGCTCCCATTGAAATGTCGTGCGATTCGCTGATTACCCCACCTGGCTTCTAAGAGACCAACTACAAGTCCTCTCTCAAACTGAAATCAGACCTTCTACGAGGCATAGTTACTGACCAACCGAGTACGAGGAAGGATGTTTACCGAGACTTTATGCCCTGGTATCGACATGTCCGCTGTTTACTATCTTTGCTATCTGCGAGGTGAAATTGAGCTGCAGCGTCACACATTCATCCATCGACCACCAAAGTTTACAACATATGTGCATGAACATCAGTTTATGAGCAATTTTCATAACTACTTTGTAGTGCCTGTATTCTTTTCGTCTTGGATTGTATTTATGAGTGCTTTTCACGCTCAAACTAACAGATCCTTCTGTCTCAGTTCCAAAGAACCCTGCGTTCCGCGAGCAACGTTGCAGCTCAATATTGGATTAGATCAGGTGAAAGAGACCCTGATTCCGATATTGAGAAAATTTGTGGGTTCTTTATTAGCTCTCTAGATCAATCTCATTTAGATTAGAAAACGGGGCGGCAAATGAAACAGAAAGAATTGCGTTGCTGTAGTCCTGAGGGATACCGAGAGAGATATGTGGAACTGGGGTCACAGCGACAGCATGTTTAATTCAACCTTGAACTCTACTTGTGCGCTATATTGTGCATGAGAGAGTTCGAGCAGCGTCGTTATGATCAGGCAGGATTTGTAATAGAGTCTCCACCCTTTCTGTGAATGTTATCTGTGTTTCTTGGGCTGTGAACCTAGTGACGAGAGGCACTCACTCTGGCCAGCAACGTCTGCCTACAAACATAGACCTGAAGTGCATGCTTTTACTTCTCTCCTGTTACAGACATAAGTAGACCACATTCTTGAAACAAGACACAGGAACATTCCTGAGGCACATTGGAATGGAGAATGGACATATTCACCTGAGATAGCTGAAATTACAGGAGCCCACTAGGGAGACAAAAATATTATAGAAAATAAAGATTTGAGATTCTATAAAGAAACGAAGTGACAGATTTTTGTACGTAGAAAAGAATGTGACTCACGGGGTCAATCAAGCAACTTCATTCCTATTTAGGTTATGGCCCCCACTATACTGTTTACCCACCTGCGAGACCAAGAGAGTGATCACCAACTTTGGTAGGACTCGACCGTTTAGCAAACTTAATTTACAGTTATTTCTTTACTCCTATGAAATCACATTGCACCAGCCTCGAAGCAGTTCTGTTGTGAATGCTATTCTCAGTCAAGGGATGAGTTAGAGTTTGTAGATAGCTGAATATCGTTCTGATTGCTGTCAACCGATCAGCATACACAGTGACAGGGCTTGATGGGACAGCTAGCGACATACGTGTACCAAAGATACACCAAGTACTATCCTCTCCCGAGGGTACTGTATTCTCTACATGAAGTGCAACATCTGTCAGCACTCGTCCGTTAGACTGTGAGTAGAGTATCAGTGGGGTAGGTCTAAGGAATTTGTAAGGGAACTCGACATGGAAAGGGGTACTAACTGTTTAAAGTTTTTGTAAATAAGGGGACGCAAGAAAACACTACTTTAAGGTATAAAAAACACCTTGTAGTATAACCCAGCGTACCTTACACGACATATACGTAAAACTCTACGTTTTATAATTTTAACATGTTTTCCAAAGAATGCTTACACATTTCCCGTTCTTCCTATAACCACTCGCTATTTATCCGGTCTTATTTTAGACTAAAATTTATTCGAACTGACATGAACAATTCCCAAATTACATACAAAATCGTGAATTCCAGTTTTAACATAGAGAAAATTAAACAAACGAATAATAAGAGCCAATTGAATAGAGTATTATACGCAAAGTTGCATGGAGCTTCATTCAAAGTGTTTCTTATGAACGTCCCTTTGGTTTTACAACTACTATATAAAAATGGCTCTGAGCACTATGGGACTTAACATCTATGGTCATCAGTCTACTATATAAACCCAGCGCACGTATCGTTAACGTCTTTAGCGTCTGGGAGTCTTAAGCGTCTGAGGATCTCTAGCGTTTGGGGGTCTTCAGAATCTGAGATCTCTTTGTATTCGAGATTTTAGTGTCCTAGCTTCTAGCATTTGAGTCCTGAGTATTCGTGTCTCTCATGTTCGTGCGCCACTGTGTGAGATAGCTAACTTTATTGAAGGACGGGCTAATTAAAAGTAAATATCTGTTCGTTTAATTTATTGTCAAAGATTGGAAAACTGACAGAAATGAGATAAAGCTAACATACAGCGATCATCTCAGTCGATAAAAGATCGATATCATTAATTTCAATTTAAGAACATCAGTTGTGGCCGAAGCTAATATTCAAACAGCGCGTCGAAGCTTGACTTTCGACTATCCACCCTGTTTGGACATTTATTATCGATCTAAAGTGTGACCATTCATAGTAGCGAATCATATCGAAGGAATTATGTTAATAAAAGCCAAGTTAAGGAAAAACTACAGTTTGCTATGATTTCGAACAGAGTATCCAGAGAATTGGTCCATGTATTGGATTATCTCTGGACGGTAATAATAATAATAATAATAATAACAATAGTTTACTCCACATTCATATAAAACGGAATAACTTTCAACGGATAAAACATTGTGCTTTGTTAAATTAAACTTCTGTCTTTCGAAGGAATTAATTCGGTGTACATCTGCTACGCTAATCGAAGATATCATTTTATCCGGAAACGTGAATCGGGCGCTTAGTAACTGTTAATGAGAATATGTGGTGGCAACCGCTAGAAAACATAGCTAGGCGACAGTAATTAATTAGAATCTAAGTTCATCAGCCAAAGAGACATTAAAAGATTTTGTGAAACTCCAGTTAGCGCAAAGATCGGACATTATCAACAAATATTGATAGCAGTAACAGATAGTGTTGTATCACCTGGTTTTCACGTATATCGACGAGCTGAAGAATACTGGCTGGGCGTAGAAGAAGGACGTTATACTTCCGATGGTCGTGGAAGCGCCAGTAGGCAGCAATAGGAGATGTCACAAATGGCGCGCAACGTGGGTTTCGAAGGTAATAAATTAACAATATATACTTCATACATGCTAATTTGTGAATTATTTACTGACTGTATACGAACGAAATAACCCCTCTTGTTAACTTGCTCGTGTTACACGTTCACTGTCTTCGACAAACTGCGCCCGGAGTGACAGGAAGGAAGTACTACAACAAACTGAAAGCGATAGACGTTGTGCATGAGGGAGGCGCACATACAGGTGTTATAAAAAACAAAAAACCGAAGTACGTGTCGAAATAATTGATACGACGATATTTAAAGTTTGAGTCATAGCTCATTGTGCTTCAGTTAAATATATTGTAGCTGGCCAACCACTACGGCAAGTTCGCGCGTTGTTGAATTGATATTATAGCTTAGACAGTATTTGTGTGTTGTGTGTAGTTGTGTTAGTGTTGGTTGATTGTAATCTGTATTATTTGACAATGTCATAGAAGTCCTAAGGTTGAGATCTAATGTAGAGGATGTGAACGAAGGAAGACATGACTAGGGAGCAGGGAACAGAAATGGATGATAGTAGGGCAGGAGAATTAGAATCATCGTATGTGACCGGAATGGACAGATTGCTTGCGACGGAAACGACTGAAAGTAATAATGCCGGAATGTCGATACCCAATAGTGATAAAACTGTAGGACCTCGTAGAATGGTTAAACCTACAAATGAAATGATTTTGGATGTTTTGTTTGAGTTTTTAATTAAATTATAGGAGGAAATATTAGAAGCTAATCGTCGACGGCATCAAAAAGACGGAGATTACAGGGAAGAAAGGAATCAGAAAGAGCTAGAATTTAAGGAGAAAATCAAACAAGCGATTGAATCGTTGGAGGCTCAAACTAAGGAAATAGAAGATAGACTGGCTAAGGAGATCTAGAAACTGAGGCTGGACTTAAATTCAGCAAGTAGTAAATTTTCTACTTTACAAGGATCGATACGTACTTTACAGAAGGATGTGTAATAGGTAAGTTAAAAGCGGTCTACCGTGTCGGATGAATAGATGATCTGTCAATCAAAGTAAGAAGCCTACATTTAAGAAGTTAATAGTATATTGACGATTATTTAATGCGTCAGACGAAAACGATTGAGGCAGGAGGACATATTCCAGTAACAGACATAGAGTAAATGTTTAACTTGTGTCTAGTATCTAAAATGCAATTTGTAGCTACCTTTGAACTGACGTATTCAGTATGGACATTAAATGAATGTTGAAATATTTAATTAATGTAAGGAAAAATAGAAATATCTGAGATTGAGATAATACTTTGAAATACTTTAGTCCGTAATAAAGAACCTAGTATTTGTGACGTCTCCCGTTGCTACCTGCTAGCCCTTCCACTATCAGCGGAAGTGAATGTCCATTTTCTCTGCCAGGTGACATAATACTATCTGTTATTGCAGTTAATATTTGTTGGTAACGTCCGCTTTTTGTACTAGCTGGAATCTATATTCGGGGTTGCACAAATCTTTTAAAGTCTCTTTCGTTGATAAACTTAGATTCTAATTGTTACTGTCGTCTAGCTACGTTGTTTAGCGGTTGCCACCAAAGATGCACATTAACAGTTATTAGGCGGCCGATTCGCGTTTCCAGATGAACTGATATCTTTGATTAGCTTAGCAGATGTACGCCGAACTAATTCCTACGAAAGACACAGATTTCGTTTAACAAAGCACGATGTTTTATCCGTCGAAAATTATTTCCTTTAATATTAATGTGGAATAAAGTATTATTATTATTGTCCAGAGATAATCCAATACAGGAATCAATTCTGTTGAAACTATGTTCGAAATCGTAGCAGACAGTAGTTTTTCCTTAACTTGGCTTTTATTAACATAGTTCCTTCGATGTGACAAACAGACGTTTACTTTTAATTAACCTGGGTTCCAATAATGTTAGCTATCTCACACAGTGGCGCATGAACATAAGATACACGAATACTCATGACTCAAATGCTATAAGATCGGACACTAAAATCTCGAACACAAAGACTCTCAGATTCTAAAGGCCCCAAAATTCTAAAGATCCTCAGACGCTTAAGACTCCCAGATGCTGCAGACGTTAACAGTAAGTGCGTGGGGTTTATGTAGTAGTTGTGAAACAAAAGGGACGTTCGTTAGAAACTCTGTGAATAGAGCCCCTTGCTACTCTGCGTGTAATACTCTGTTCAGTTGGCTCTTATTGTTCTTTTCTTTAATTTTTCCTACGTTAATACTGGAATTCATTATTTTGAATGAAATTTGGGAATTTTTCATGCCAGTTCGGATAAAGTTTAATTTAAAAAAAGACCAGATATGTAACGATGGGCTACATGCTCCACTTACAGGACAGAGCGGGATAAGGAAATTGTTTGTTAAATTGTATCGCAAACATCGAAAATACTGCATAAACGTCGAAATTACGAGCTTTAACTGTCTCAAAGGTTTTTTCTCGTCTGACTTCCCTGTCCTGGTATTTTTGACCTCTTTTCGCCTTCTTTATTTCTTTTTCGTGCTTTATTCTCGTGACGAGAATGTGTTAATACGTCATTTAGTCTGCACTATACACATTTTTGTGTTTAGCTTGATCATTAAGCTCTAATTTTCTCAAACAGTTCTTTGTAGGTGATTTCTCAGTATTGGAATTTTTGACCTTTTATGCATATTCTTTCTTTCTTTTCTGTGTTTGCAACAGCACTCTGTAGTTCATTCTTATAACGAGAATCTGTGCATAAGACATTTCTTCTGCAGTGAACTAAAAGCTAAATACCGTATGAACAGGATTCGGGAGGCTCAACAGTTCCGACCGACTGCCGAGTCGTAGGCATCACAGGATGCAGATTTGGAGCGCCATGTGGTCGCATACCGTTCTGCTGGCCGTTGCCAGCTTTTGTGACCAGTTCTGCAGTCTACAGTGAACACATTTTTCAATTTACCATCTGATTAGTTAGGTCTGTAGTCAGGATTATTCTTAACTTTAAGAACAAATCTTTCCACCACAGATTTGGTTATGTCAACAAACTCCTTAGATCGTTCTAAAAATTCCATTTCAGAAGATGAAATTGCTGAATCTGACATTTCCATTAATCTGACATCTCATTGCTGTATATAGGTTTTTCTAATGTAAGTTCGCATCTTCTGGAAAAACAAGAAGAAGAAAAAGAAATATATAGTTTGAAATCTATTTGGATGCAAGAGCTAAGGGGCGGAACAGGACAGTTTACAGTTGGTACTGTTTCAGTGGTTTATCGAGAACAACGTTATGGTACAGTAACTACACACACGCAAACATAGGTGACACTCGGCGCGGTGCCTTATGGGAGCGACCGTAAGGTCATTTCCCATTTACAGTTGCTCCCATCAGCCACTGCGCCAAGTGTCTACTTCGTTTGCGAGATTGTCCTCTTTGCGCGCAACACGTTACTTTTATTTACGTCTACGATTGACGGCCAGTCTGTGCACCGGTCGTCGGTCCCCCGAAAGTCTTTATGAAATCTGCTACCGTTTTGCGGCATTTTAGTATTCACGTGAGCTATTGCGTCACCTGCGAATAGCCACATGCAACTTCCAACGTTACACACGAGATTGTATGAGCAGGGTGTCTCTCCTAAGAGCCGTCAGGAGCACTTTCACTGGTGTTTCGGCAGATATTTGCCATTTTGTTTCTTCAAGGTGCAGCTGGAGTCAGCCCAAACAAGTGCTGCCCATCACGCATTTCATGTAACGTCCAGCGTTGACGGAAAGCGTCTGTTTGTTTCCAGTGACAAACAAAGCGATTTTTAAACTGGAATTTTACGTGCTCATTCGATAGTGCGCTATTGCATTAGTCTAGCGCTATATTTGTTTTACCGGTAAGTATTAACAAGAACAGTTCTACACAAAGAACAACCAGAACTCTAGCAGCAACTGCACCGCAGTCCGGAACCGCGCGACTGCTGCGGTCGCAGGTTCGAATCCTGCCTGGGGCATGGATGTGTGTGATGTCTTTAGGTTAGTTAGGGGACTGATGACCTCAGAAGTTAAGTCCCGTAGTGCTCAGAGCCATTTGAACCATTTGAACTGCACCGCCCTGGGCGGCGCTGATTACTACGACCATGCAGAAGCGCGCTGCTCAGTTGCTGCTAGAGTACTGATTATCCTTCGTGTAGAACTGTTCCTGTTAATACTTAACCGGTAAAACGAATATTGCACTAGACTAATCTAGTAGCGCACTATCGAATGAGCACGTACAATTCCAGTTTAAAAAAGCCGACGCATTCCGTCGAAGCTGGGCGTCGTATGAGAGACGGGATGAGCAGCATCTGTTGGGCTGACTCCAGTTAGACGTTGTAAAAAACGAAACTGCAGATATCTGGCGAAACACGAGAGTAAGCAAGCAAATCTTAAGACAGATACCATGTATATACAGTGTGGTTCATTGATAGTGACCGGGCCAAATATCTCACGAAATAAGCATCAAATGAAAAAACTACAAAGAACGAAACTCGTCTAGCTTGAAGGGGAAAATCTGATGGTGATATGGTTGGCCCACTAGATGGCGCTGCCATATATCAAACGGATATCAAGTGGGTTTTTTTTTTAAAATAGGAACCCCCATTTTTTATTACATATTCGTGTAGTAAGTAAAGAAATATGAATGTTTTAGTTGTACCACTTTTTTCGCTTTGTGGCAGATGGCGCTGTAATCGTCACAAACGTAGAAGTGCGTCCTCTCACGCAACATTCCGCCAGTGCAGACGGTATTTGCTTCGTGATACATTACCCGTGTTAAAATGGACCCTTTACCAATTGCGGAAAAGGTCGATATCGTGTTGATCTATGGCTATTGTGATCAAAATGCCCAACGGGCGTGTGCTATGTATGCTGCTCGGTATCCTGCACATCATCCAAGTGTCCGGCCCTTTCGCCGGATAGTTACGTTATTTCACCAACAGCGGTAACGTAAACGGGCATCATATGCACTATTGGGCAACGGAAAATTCACGATGGCTTCGACAAGTGGAACATCGGCGACCTTGGCGGGTGAATGTATGGTTCGGCATTATGGGAGGAAGGATAATTGGCTCCCATTTTATCGATGGCATTCTAAATGGTGCAATGTATGCTGATTTCCTACGTAATATTCTACCGATGTTACTACAAGATGTTTCACTGCATGACAGAATGGAGATGTACTTCCAACATGATGAATGACCGGCACATAGCTCGCGTGCGGTTGAAGCGGTATTGAACAGCATACTTCATGACAGGTGGATTGGTTGTCGAAGCACCATACCATGGCCCGCACGTTCACCGTATCTGACATCCCCGGATTTCTTTCTGTGGGGAAAGTTGAAGGATATTTACTATCGTGATCCACCGACAACGCCTGACAACATGCGTCAGGGCATTGTCAATGCGTGTGCGAACATAACAGAAGGTGAACTACTCGCTGTTGAGAGGAATGTCGTTACACGTACTGCCAAATGCACTGAGGTTGACGGACATCATTTTGAGAATTTATTGCATTAATGTGGTATTTACAGGTAATCACGCTGTAACAGCATGAGTTCTCAGAAATGATAAATTCACAAAGATACGTGTATCACATTGGAACAACCGTAATAAAATGTTCAAACGTACCTGCGTTCTGTATTGTTATTTAAAAAAACGTACGTTTTACCAACTGTTCGTCTAAAATTGTGAGCCATATGTTTGTGACTATTACAGCGCCGTCTATCACAAAGCGAAAAAAGTGGTCCAACTGAAACATTCATATTTCTTTACGTACTACATGAATATGTAATGAAAAGTAGGGGTTCCTATTTTAAAAAAACGCAGTTGATATCCGTTTGACCTATGGAAGCGCCATCTAGCGGGCCAACCATAGCGCCATCTGGTTTCCCTCTTCAAGCTAGACAAGTTTTGTTCTTTGTAGTTTTTTCGTTTAACGCTTATTTGGTGAGATATTTGGCCCGGTCACGATCAATGGTCACCCTCACTTGGCTCCTGGCCGTTTGCCTCGTGGTCTATCCTTACCACCGCTTGTGGCGTTTTATTTGTGTCGGCTCGATGGTGATGGTTGTCCCAGTTTGGTTGACATAGAACAGTGTCCATAGATCGCGAAGACTCCGATCTTTAACTGTTAAAAACAAACTCCTCGCTTGGTTGATTAGTTTCAGACACTATCTCCCTTAGACTGATATCAGCGTATCGATGTAGCGGCATGCCGGAATGTGCAAGCAGCCCTTGTTTAAAATTGAGGCTCTGGTGTTCGAAGTCTGTCGGTCTTCTTTACTTCGAACCCACAGCGACTGCAGCACTCGGTACAGCAACAACTCCCTTGATCTGAAACAATTAACCAAATATGCTTCGCGTGTTCGCGACAGGCTGATAAGCTTACGCGAACTTGATAACTGTAGTTGTTACGCCCGGTTTGCGAATGAGCTTCAAACGCAGATATTAGGATATTCTGAATTATAAAGCCCATCACTCAAGCCGATTACACATCAGAGTTTTGCGAGGATGTTGATTAATTAATTAATATAGTGTAGTCAGGCGTCGCTACGGTTTAATTCAACAACTAATACGACGTAATTGCAGAGATATAATACTCTTCTGCCATCGCACGGAAAGCATCGTATTTCGGTGTGAACTTGCTGTTCACTGTTAATAAAATCACTAAATCACCTTTATCTTCTGCGTTCTCTCAGGAAATAGTTAATTTCACAATTACACAGTAAATTTCCATTAAATGACGTAGCCGACAAGAAGCATTAAGGTTATGTTGGAGTTTACTGAACATCGTAGTTATTTAAACCTGCACTGAAAACACACCGATATATCATTCAGGGTCTTGAATCTGTTTGCATCAGCGATTCTGACATTGACTACAGCTTCCGAAAACACAGTGCAACTGTAAATTCTTCGTGATCGCGTGTAGGTGTTTCCTACTCAAGACTAATAATAGATTTAATGTCGGCGGTTGATGTATTGCTGTGTCCTTTGATGTTCCAGACAATCACGAAGGGTAAGTCCAAGCATTAATCAGGTTTCACAGGTATCACATATAATGACTGCTCCATTGTCTGACTAAACCGTAAATGTTATTTTACTTCAGTTCGAATTTCTGGCTAGTACGTCAAGTCGATACTGGAAAACTTTTAAAACTTCAGATTGGTTTGAAACAATCTAGTATCGTTCAATAGGCTTACTACTATTGCGACGTCTACACGAGAGACTGAATTAACATCTGCATTACAATGTTACAGTGTAGTCGCAGCGAACTTACAGCTCTATGCGGCTCCAACTCTCTTCTCGGATAAATGTTATCTCTGATCTATTTATGGTCTGGGCTTTAACCATTGTAAAGAATATATTTTGAATTATTTATAAGTTTCAGCCTTCGTATCATCTGATAGTCTTTCATTTAGTCCTTTCATTATAATAAACGTTATTAGTTACATAGTATTCTTGTTAGTCAAACTTGCAATTGTGTTAATTTTGTTGTCAGTAGCTCCCGTCAATGTAGGGTAACTAATTTTGTTATTTCTTTTACTACCAAAGGGCTTTCATTAAGGGTTGGATATTTGGGGTGTTACACGCTCCATGTCCAATTTTTGGTCCGATCTCTTGATCGATTGTAGGAAACCAAAAGACCACATTTGACGACACAGTCTCTGGCGCACCGCTTGAAATTTCATGCGCAACATAATGATTGGTCAGTTTCGATGCTAATCAAATCGGAAACAGCACAATGCATCAGATTTCTTCTTAACTATTATTTCTCAGCAAAACCTACCCTTTAACACTCTTACAAGCTTTCCAGGTTGGTTCTAACCACCCTTTATGTAGGTCATCTGTGGGCTTCGGTGAGAGAGTTTGCAAGTATCAAAATAATATGTGACATAAATGCCCGTATCTGTTGGTTGCATTGACATGGAAGCATAAACTTTTTACACTGCCAAGGAACCTAAGACTTTAGTACCCTACATAAATTTCAGCTAGTTACATTCACCTTTTCCTGAGAAGAAGGAGTTTTAACAGTCAGACAAACACAAAACATAGTTCGTATTTTGCTTAAGCGTATTGCTCTAATGACCGGCTAGTCCGTTTTTGTCTTGTAAAACTGTATTCTACGTTAGGGTATAGGCTCTATCTGGTTTAAAGTGTCTGTCCTTCAGTTTCTGTTTTTTATGCTAGTACACTGGTTACTATTTTCGTTCACGGTTGGCAACCTATTTTAAACTCTTTGTACAATTGATACGTATGATTTTACATTGTAACATAGCATGGTGAGTGCAAGGACGGTGTTCTTTTTCACAATTTTCTTAATTTTATTGCCCTTTAAGATGGCAACTCCGCTTTATGTTGTTTTATAAGACGTGGTTCCATGCTGAAAACATATCTGCCTTTTTGAAGCTCTCGATCTTTCTCCGATATTTTGTAATCAGTTTGATTCTATATTTTACTTTTTACCTCCTTGCACAAATGTAGTGTATTAGTTAACGCGTAAATATAACTGCTTATGACACTGTCAATGTGTAAAGATATATTAAACTGTCAGTTATATCGGCAATGGCGTATTTGGGTTCTGTAAAGATGTTCCCCTACCTTCATGTGCCGTACTGTAGTTAATTTCTCGGCTGGAGTTGGTTTTACAATTGCCTCGCGTGTTTGCGGCTACCGGGATGCTACGCCGGTCTTTCAGTTCCGCGCATGCTCGCATCGGACATGACGCGTGTATCCAGTACGTGATGCTTTGCCTGCGGACGTAATCTGTATTTTATGGGCAATGGGTGCGTATTTAATATAGCAGTTTCAAGCAGAAAGATAAGTGATTCGTCTCTCTTCCGCTTACATTCTTTGCTTACTACTTCAAGTTCCCGCAACACCACCAGGTGGCTCTCAGACTCGCGGTGGCCACTGGTCATAATGTTTTGGCTCATCAGTGTAATCAAACTGAGTTCTGAAGGTAAACTTTGTATCTTCTTTTCGACAAAACTGAGCTAAATTATTTGTCAACTCTTTTCTATCTATAACGAATATTTGCGCAATGCTTATCCATTTCAGCAAACGCTAAGAATACGCAGAAGTAGTTACGAACTACGACTATAACGTGACTTTACAATGCCGAACCGCTGGCGACAGTCGTGTACACCGACTATTGTCGGAAGCCTTTGGTCCCATCTGTACGTAAACAAAGCTTAGTTCTGCGTTCTGCCGCCGGCAACTGTAAAATGGACAAGTTACAGTCAACTTGAAAACTAAACAAGTTAACACAGAGAAATCAACAGCGCGACTGGTGCTAGTTTAGGCGCTTTATGTTCCCTGCAACTGGGGATTCCAGACACACGCTTCTCGGTCCATCGCCGTGGGAAAGGCACCTCTTCTTACTTCTATGCTCTGTGCCGGCTGTCTCCCTATCGACACGGGTCTTCTGCTAGCCACCCCAGAGATGCGAAAGCAGCGACTGGTTTCCGCAATGCCCCTGGCACTGTACCTGCACATAACTTCTGAACAGTATGCGTTTACGACGTTCAAACTGCACGGTTGGCTGCGGGGTGTGGTGGGAATTAGTATGCGTATCCGCATGGGTTGGTTCAGCAACGAAACCCACTTTCATAAGCAAAATCGGCTCATTTGCGACACTGAGAATCTGCATTCCATGGTCAAGAAGTCTCTTCGCCCTCAACTGGTGACTGTGTGGCGTGGAATGTCCAGTCACGGAATGATATTCCTTGCTTGCACGGTGACTACCGAAGGTACGTGAATGTTATAGAAATTCATTTCATCCTCATTATCCAAAGTGACCCTGATTTCGATAAGACGTGGTTCATACAAGACGGAGCTCGACCCCATCGAAGCAGGAGAGCGTTTGATGTTCTGGAGGAGCATTTTGGGGACCACATTCTGGCTATGGCGTACCCAGAGGCCACTGGCATTGACCTCGATTGGCCGCCATATTCTCCAGATCTGAGCACATGCGATTTCTATTTGTGTGTTGATATTAAAGACAACGCGTACAGCAATAACCCCAAAACCGTTGCTGAGCTGAAAAGCCACTCAGGAGGTCATCGACAGCAGCGATGTTCCTACACTTCAGCGGGTCATGCAAAATTTTGCTATTTGTCTGCGCATCATCGTCAATGATGGCAGGCATATTGAACACGGCATACCCTAAATCCGAATATCTTTAGTGAAGTTTGGGTGTTGAATAAAGTTTGTGCATGCCATAGTTTGCAACTAATTTACATTTTTTTTCATATAGTTCAGTAATTGTCACCCTGAAGATATTCGTACATTCAATGCGTACGAACTAATGACAGAATTCCATAAAAAGGAAAGGAGGGAAGCCTTTATGACTTGCTGTATTTCAGCCTTCCCTGGTTTCGGCTGTTGAGGAAGAATGGGCTGCCATTCCTGCACAGACATTCAGCCGCCACTCTGAAAGTGCTCCCAGCTGAGCTGAAGCTGTCATAAAGGCGTAGGGTGTTCACTAGTAGGGGCATGGATACCTTTGATCTGATAGCATACATACAGGTTTCTGCAAGTTCCAAAGATTATATCCGCCATAACTCGCTATGATGCTAAATGTATTGGTAGGTTTACAATTAAGGTACCTTACACATGCTGACCATTTATAAGTATTATCCAACACCACGCATACTGAAATTTTCACACTGCAGCGCCGTGTCTGCGGATATGAAACTTCCTGGCAGACTAAAACTGTGTGCCAGACCGAGACTCTAACTTGGGAACTTTGCCTTTCGCAGGCAAGTGCTCTACCATCTGAACTACCCAAGCACGACTCACGCACCGTCCTCACAGCCTTACTTCCACCAATAGCTTGTCTCCTACCTTCCAAAGCCAAAGCCAAAGTTCCCGATTTCGATTCTGGACAGTTTTAATCTGCCACGAAGTTTCACCACGCAGATTAATTACGCAATGCAGTCACTATTATCTTTCTCTTTCAACTTCGAACCTTCATACCACACACAGTCCTCTATAGGCACCGAGGGAGGTGGCGAAATGGTTAGCACACTGGATTCGCATTCGGGAGGACGACGGTTCAATACCGGGTCGGGCCATCCTGATTTAGGTATCCCGTGATTTCCTTAAGTCGCTCCAGGCAAATGGCGGGATGGTTCTTTTGAAAGGGCACGGCCGACATCCTTCCCAATCCTTCCCTAATCCGACGAGACCGAAGACCTCGCTCTCTGGTCTCCTCCACAAACAACCCAACCACTCTATAGGCTTTCTGATGGTGGTAGCGTCCCCTCGCAATCTATAATTTGGAGCAAAAAAAAAAAAAAAAAAATGGCCACAGGGAAGGGATATGCGAAGAAATAAAATAGGTTGTTGTGACGCTTTATCCAGTATGTTGAGCCGCGCGTGGTAGCCGCGCAGACTGAGGCGCATTACCACGGTCCCCACAGCTCACCCCGGCTGAGGTTCGAGTCCTCCCTCAGGCATGGATGTTTGTGTTGTCCTTCGTGTGAGTTAGTTTAAGTTAGATTAAGTAGTGAGTATGCCTAGGGACCGACGATCTCAGCAGTTTGATCCCACAGGAGCTTACCGCAATTTTCCAAATTTCCAGTATGTTGATTAACTGTGACAGATAATGTTTACACTCAGATTTTAAGACATTGTTGGTTAGATAAATTTAAAATGTCTTACAGGGAAAGTAAAAACGCAATTAAATTAATAAAGCAGCTCAGCTTGAAATTGTAGTAACTCACAGCTGCTCAGCAAACCACATAACCCCTTTTGACAATAAATTAATTTCATTTTGATGTGACATTTAGCTCGTGCCTAAATACGAAACAAGGCAAGTGTGTGAAGTTCTGAGAAATAATACGACTGGAAAGCCTGTGACTATTTGGACGGTTTATTTCGATAAATGATAGATGTTACCCTTACACTCTTAACTTAAAAATTACTTTTGTTGTATATTAATGTAATATCTTTCATGCTTAGAAGCAATAATAGCTTATGGTACCTGTATCAGTTTCGTAGCACTAATGTTAACGTGTTGTTGTTGATGTGCCATTTGTTCTCAACGACAGGTTATAATATGCAGAGATTTTTTTTTAATTGTAGTATTCCCCAATGCAATATTTCCGCGCATCACTTGCGACTGTGTATTTTATAATATGCAGAGATTTTTTTTTAATTGTAGTATTCCCCAAAGTAATATTTCCGTATATTCTCACCAGTGACGACCAGCTTGTACTTTGAATGATATTACTAACACCGTGCCTAAGTTTATTGAGCTTTCCACCTGGATTGGTAAGCTGCATCTCCCACCGCAAATCGTGTTAAATTATATGCACTCACATTTTAGGCAATTTCTTCCTCAACGATAACAGGATCTGCAGGATGGAGGTTTTGTGTGGTGCGGAAGTTAGGTGTCGTAATATTTTTTCAAAAATGGCTCTGAGCACTATGGGTCTTAACTTCTAAGGTCATCAGTCCCCTACAACTTAGAACTACTTAAACCTAACTAACCTAAGGATATCACACACATCCATGCCCGAAGCAACATTCGAACCTGCAACCGTAGCGGTCACGCGGTTCCAGACTGTAGCACCTAGATCCGCTCGGCTACCCCGGCCGGCTTTTTCAGAATTTGTGAACAGCCCGTTGGGTCTGCGCTAAACTATGCTTTACCGATGCTGAAATTTCCTGCATATTTCCTTCACTATTTGATCTAATTTGATAATTAGTGTCATCTGCAAATAGTACCTTGGTTCCGTCAGTTATTTTTTCGCGCAACTCCTTTACACATAGTAAAAATGGCAGGCATCAGAAGTGACACTTCGGGACCTCCCTACTTTTTTTCTCATTATTGTAAATCTAGAAATTCTGTGTTTCACTGTCTTTGCATTTTACTTCTGTGACCTGTTGGCGCCTCTCAAGGTATGACCGGGTCAACCCTTTTCGTTGGCCTCTATTCCATATTTATTTAACTTACGCAAGTAAACGTCATGATAAATAAGCCCGAAGGCCTTACTAACATCGGGAGTACATATACTGGTCCATAAATCCTTGCTGCTTCGGATCTGTGCTAGAGAGTCCATGTCTCATGGTGACTGGCGGGTGGTGGCATGCCGCTCTGTCGGCGATGTACACTGAGGCGAGAGAAGTCGTGGGATAGCGATACGCGCTTGTACAGATGGCGGCGGTATCGCGTACACAAGGTATAAAAGGGCAGCATTGGTGGAGCTGTTATTTGTACACAGGTGATTCATGTGAATAGGTTTCCGACGTGATTATACACGTACGACAGGAATTAACTGACTTTAACCGCGGAATGGTAGTTGGAGTTAGACGCATTAGGGAATTCAATATTCGGAAATCCACAGCCTCAAGAGTGTGCCGAAAAATACCAAACTTCAGACATTACTTCTCACCACGGACAATCGCGTGGCCGACGGCCATCAATTAACAACCGAGAGCAGCGGTGTTTGCGTAGAGCTATCAGACAAGGAAAACTGTGTCAATTAACCACAAAAATTAATGTTGCACGTAAGAGGAACGTATCCTTTAGGGCAGAGCGGCGAAATTTGCGATAATGGGCTATGGCAGCAGACGACCGGCGCAGGGGCCTTTGCTAACAGCACGACATCGCATGCAGCGTATCTCTTGGGCTCGTCACGATATTGGTTTGACCCTACACCACTTGGAAACCGTGGTGTGATCAGATGAGTCCCAATTTCAATTGGTAAGAGTTGATGGTAGGGTATGAGTGTGGTGCAAACCCCTCAAAGCTATGGACCCAAGTTGTCAACAAGGCAATGTGCAAGCTGGTGGTGGTGGCTCCATAATGGTGTGGGCTGTGCTTGCGTGGAAGGGAACGGGTCTTCTGGTCCAACCGAACCGATAATTGACTGGAAGAGATTATGTTTGACTACTTGGAAACCATCTGCAGCCAAACAACGATGGAATTTTTATGGATGACAATACACCATGTCACCGTGCCACAATTACTTGTCGTTGGTTTGAAGAACGTTCTGGGTAGTTCGAGCGAATGATGTGGCCACTCGGATCGACCGACATGTCTCCCATAGAACATTTACGGGACATAATTGAGAGGTCAGTTCGTGCCCAAAACCCTGCACTGGCAACACATATGCAATTGTGGAAGGATACAGAGACGGCATGGCTCAGTATTTCCGTAGGGGACTTGTCGAGTCCACGCCACGTCGATTTGTTGTACTACGCCAGCAAAAGGTGGTCCGACACGATACTGCGAAGTATCCCACGACTTTCATCACCTCGTTGTATGACATGATGTTTCCAATCGATGAGAGATGTTGCAGCCTCCCTTCGCCTATGGATTTTACTCTTGCTTCATTTTAGCAGTCGTTTGTGGCGATCGGACGTGAGTAATGAATTATGGGGAAGTGCGTCATAACTAAATGATCATTACTTCATTATGTTATAATGAAAAGACTGTGTCAGCTTTCCACCAAACTTCGCCATCTACAAGAGCCTTAGACTATTTTTGCTGCAGCTAGAAAGCGATGGAGAACATACTGACCATAATTTCCACTCTGGAATTTCACATTACTCTTTGTGCTCACCGAAAGAAAATGTTCCTACTAGCTATTTACTATGCAGGATCAAGAATGATGAATATAAATAAAAGTTTAGATTTCACATATTAATGTATACAATCTGCAAAAGTTCACATGCACAAAAAATGTCTTAGTATTATAACTTATATCCCTATCAGAAACAGCATTATTAACAATTCAGAGGTGACCTCTCCAGGTAAAATGGTCTATCGCAATAACTTCTAATCGCCAAAAGTTTAACGCTCTGTACAAACGAACAACAATCTCGCCACTTCCCACTCAGTTTTGTCAATATTACGGACGGCACACAGACAATTACTGCCGTGAAATCTAAGCGATCCAGGACGGTGTACAGTCCTCATGAGTGTTTTACACAAAACACATTCAAATCTACCCAGCTCTGACGTCATCTGACGCACAATGCACATAGGCATTCAATTGATTCGGACAGTCTGATATATCAGTGCGAATTGTGTCTCTCTACTGCATCTGTGGCTTGTTTACATAGGGGTGGAGCGGACTGCCAAATGGAACATCTGCTATTAACCACCCTATACACAGGCAGCATTATTTAAATGGCCCCTTTCTCGGACACATTAGTTAATAGCTCTGTCATTTAACAATTTACAGTCTTCTTAATTTTTGTGTAAATAGAGCTAAGTTTGCCCTAGTTACTAAAAAAGTTTTTGCTCGACAGCATTTCCGGCTAGAATTTTTAGGATGGAAACGGTAATAGAACATGACCTCTGAACTGCCCGTTTAACGTTCCTTGTAACCATTGTTATTTACAATACAGTCTTGAACCTTGGTGCAGCTGTATTATTGCATGAATGTAATCGACTGCTGTACTTAGAACGTTCTATTACAAATGCAAATGGTAACTAATCTACCCATGACCAACCTCTTTTTCATTCCAAGTTTGGTTTTTAGTAAATAACTTGAAAACTAATAGAGATAGCTCATTGGTGTCACATATTTAATATCTTTATATGAAACTGAGGCTACATACCAATTTTCAGCTTTCCAAGTTTAATATACAGGGTGATTTTTTCCACAAACTCTAGGGGTTGATTGATGAGAGGTTACGGAACAAAAAAGGTCTAATGAACTTATGACTGGAAATGCACAGTTTCCATGCTAGAGACCATTTATTCAGTCATACTTTGTTACACAGACTGCGGTCTAATATGCACTGTGCCATGCATCCGCAGTTATAGTATGCACGGTTTCCTTCTAGAGAGCTGTACTGTTCTTCATTCGTCATGCCATAGCGCCCTCTCATGCTTAGTAATTAGCAATGTTTTACATCTACATATATACTCCGCTAGCCACCAAGCGGTGTGTCCCGCTCACTTCTCTTGCTGATTCACCTTGTGGATGTGATACAGCGTTAGACACAATGGCTCCGTATTCTAATCGAGAGCCTGCCGACTTGGAGTATACTTACGGAAAGGCAAATGGCAGCGGGCGGCGGGCAGCAAGATTGTATCAGGAGATCTATCCCCGCCGACAACAACGAAAGCATTCATGTTCGCACTAGTGTTTCGCCGTTCGTCTGAGATAGGGTCGTTTCAGGAAGCAGGAAATCATGAAGGACATACCCGAAAAGTTCGGACACCAGACTTCTAGGAAAATGGATTAACATTGTGGACGGGCGACCGCCTTGTCAGTACCAGGCATTTGGTCCACCAGTACAAGGCAATCCAGACGACCGTGTGGAACACTGTTCGCGATAATTGTTACTACTCTTATCACTTACAGCGTGTACAGAGTTTACTAGCGACAGAATTTCCACATGGGAAGCAGTTTCGTCACTGGATTCTTCATCAGGCAACAACGATTCCTGGATTGGTGTCATCCAACTCCCATGGAATGGCGACAGTGAATCATCAGCATCAGTGCAGCCGGAATGTATGGACCGGGATGACTGGCGATCGTATTTTGGGACCAGACTTCCTTCCAAGTCTCCTAACAGGCCGGAACTATCGGTGTTCCTGGCGGGTGACTTTGCCTCTCCTGCTGAAAGATGTGCTACTGATGATTCGAAGGGATGTGGAACTGCTGCATGATGGTGGTCCAACCTACATCGCCGTTAACACCTGGACACATCTCAGTCATGTCTTCCCTGGCCGATGGATCGGACGAGGGTGTCCAGACATGGCGTGCTCATTCACCGTATCACAACCCATGGGATTTCTTGTTATCGGGCCATCTCAAAAATATCGTTTATGCAGAGCCCATTTCACGTGTGGATACAATGGAGTAGCGTATTCATGCTGCCTGTGACACTGTCAGGCAGAACATGCTACAGCACGTACACGCAGGAGTTGAGGCACATAGAAACCATTTTCAGCACAAAAAAATGGTTCAAATGCCTCTGAGCACTATGGGACTCAATATCTGAGGTCATCAGTCCCCTAGAACTACTTAAACCTAACTAACCTAAGGACATCACACATATCCATGCCCGAGGCAGGATTCGAACCTGCGACTGTAGCGGTCACGCGGTTCCAGACTGTAGCGCCTAGAACCGCTCGGCCTCCACGGCCGGCTCTTCAGCACATACTGTAACTGTGTCTGCATAGTAAAGCGCAAAAATGATGCTTTCAGAGGATAACGGTACATATTTAGTTTTTCTTTATTGTTATTTTGAAACATGTGTACAGGCAGGCCAGCAGCAGCATACTACGCCGCTCTTGGGCCTCAGAGAAACACAAAAGATACATATGAAGACATTTAGAGAACAAAATACGGTGGACATATAAACGGAGACAAGCACTTCTTAAAATACATGGAGCCATTCACGGGCATAGAGCCCAAGATAAAATTTGTTCAGACACTTCGACACATACATAGACGAAAATTGTCACACGTGAACATAGGTGCACAAAACGAATAACACTGAACCACTTAAGCACAAAACGACGGCACACACAGGACACGAGGCGTTGATCTCAGGCGCGCGAATGTTCACTAACTGTGTACGAGTCTGGGGACCTGCCAAGAGAGAAGGAAGGGGGGTTGATGAAGGAGAAGGGAGAGCAGATGCCACGGGCAGGGGAGATAGGGGGAAGGGAGAAAGGGGGAGGGGAAGCCCGGGGGAAGAGGGTGGAGGGAGGGGACAGGGGAAAAGGAAAGAGAAGGGAGGGAGGGTGCCTAAAGAAAAGGACACAGGAAGTGGAGGGGGAGGATCAAAGTTGATATTAGGGGTAGATGGAGGGGAGGAGGACATCATCAGGGAGGGGGAGCTGGCGGAAGCCACCTTGGGAGAGGGTAAGGAGGGTGGAGAGATGGTGACCGGGTGGGACGTGGGAATACAGGCGCGGCAGCGAGCGGGGGTGGGAGAGGATGGGTGAGATAAGTGGATGAGGAGGATCGAGTTTGCAGGAGGTGTACAGGATCCGTATCCTTTCAAGGAAACGGAGGAGGTGGGGGAAGGGGAGGAGATCGTACAGGATCCGTGTGGGGGAGGGGAGACATATGCGATAGGCGAGGTTGAGAAGACGGTACATACCATTTTCCGTCATTTATTGGTTTCGCAAGTAACACATTTGTGTGAAGCCAACCAAGTTCGAATTAACATTTGAAGTTAGTGCACGTTCACAATGAGTATTGCCACCGCTGGATTGCTTTTGCAGATTAATATTCGCATTCTATGACAGTCCACGATAACGTTTCTAACCATATAAATACAGGGTGTCCATAAAAGTATAACCTGATTTTAACTTGTAATAATATTATGACAAATGCCACAAGTTAACTGAAACAGCGCTAGATGTATTCGGCATGCTCTAGAGTTTAAGAAAAAATCCGCTAGATGTCGCTACGAGCACTGACCTAGAGCGTGCAGCCAGTCTCACGCAAAGTAAATTTTTTTGTCCTGTTTCGCAAAGCAAGGTGTATGGACCCTACTTTTTTGAGGAAGAAATCGTAACAGGACCATTATATCTTGCAATGCTACGGAACTGGTTATTCCCACAACTTGACTCTGACAATTTCATCTATCAGCAAGATGGAGCACCACCGCACTGGGACAAAAACGTGCGTAGTTTCCTCAATGCCAATTTGCCTCATCATTTGATGGGGCTTACAGGACCGAGTGACCAGGCTTTTACACTCTTGGCCTCCTAGGTCCCCTGGCTTAACACCATGTGATTTCTTCTTGTGGGGATATGTTAAACAATGTGTTTACGTTCCTCCCCTACCTCGTGACAGTGATGAACTAAAAACCAGAATATCAGCTGCTGTAGCTTCAGTGACAGCTGGTCCAACTGAGGCGCCAGGTGGAAATGGCATGGCAAGCCGTTCCACAGGACTACATCTACGACCGTCTCCATGGGAGAATAGCAGCCTGCATTGCTGCGAAAGGTGGATATACACTGTACTAGTGCCGACATTGTGCATGCTCTGTTGCCTGTGTCTATGTGCCTGTGGTTCTGTCAGTGTGATCATGTGATGTATCTGACCCCAGGAATGTGTCAATAAAGTTTCCCCTTCCTGGGACAATGAATTCACGGTGTTCTTATTTCAATTTCCAGGAGTGTATATCAGTACTCTGCAAACCAATGTCAAGTTCATGGGAGAGGGCAAGTTTCATTGTAACTTGTATTAGGGTTCTGTCCATTCCGTTTAAGTATGGAGTGCGGGAAGAATGATTATTTAAATGCCTCCTTGCGTACTGTAATAATCTAATCTTGTCCTCATGATCCCTATGTGAGTGATACAAAGGGGTTTGTAATATATTCTTAGACTCATCATTCAAAAATGGTTCCTGAAAATTTGTAAGCAGGCATTCTAGGAAAAGTTTATGTTTGTCTTGTTTGTCTTAAAGATTCTCTTTGTCCATTTTCTTCAGCATTTCTGTGACACTCTCCCACGCGCCAAACAAACCTGTAACCATTTGTGCTGCCCTCCTCTGTACACGTTCGACATCCCCTGTTAGTCCTATTTGGTATGGGTGTGACTCACCTGTGCAGTATACTAGAATGGGTCGGACGAGTGATCTTTAAGCAATTATGTTTGTAGACTGATTGCTTTTCCTGAGTATTCTATCAATAAAACGAAGTCTACCACCTACTTTATCCACGACTGAGCCTATGAGATCGCTCCATTTCGCATCCCTGCAAAGTGTTACAACCAGGTATTTGTATGAGTTGACTGATTCCAACAGTGACTCCTTGAAGTTTTTCTCGTTTTTGGAAGTCTGCAGCTACTCATTTCAGAACGTTACAGCAAGTTGCCAATCTTTGCACAACTTTTAAATCTTATAAATATGCGATTAAATATCCATGCAGTCTCTGTGGTATAGTACTTCATTACAAATAGCTGCATCATCCGCAAAAACTCTGACGTTACTATTAAAATTGTCCGCAAGGTCATTATTATACAACATGAACATCAAGGAGCCCAACACACTTCGTCAAAACGAATTTTTTATCCAATAATTGTTAACTGTTGTCGAGATACCATGGTTTAATGTCGAGTTAAGTGTGGCAGGGAAAATTCGTTGTTAAGTGAACTGAATGCGCGGAGACGCTTGAAAGTGAATCAAATAAATAAAAAATGAATTCTTACGATGAAATTGGAAACTCGCTTTCAAAAATCAAGCTTCATTCGGGTTCTGCGTGTTTAGAACACGCTTTTGTGAGGTTTCACACACGCGACTTCCGTGTTTCAAACAGCGCGAATCGGTTCAAATTTTGCAAGAAGGTAGACAAATGCTTGTAATTAATGGTCTTCCTGTTGTTTTGTGAAAGCTTTATCCGTTGCCACGATATAAGCAACATGGTTCGAAAGACAATAAAATGACCTATACAGTACCAGTCGTTGCTCGAATGAGCAAAAATCTATGTAGTTCCCCAAGTTATGGCGTTCTGATGTCAAAACAATGGTAGAGTAAACGTTGGGAACAAGAATGAAAAATGGTCCTATGGTAGCACAAAAAAGGCGAATGTGTTCTGGGCAGAGTCAGGGATGTAGAAGAAGGGAAATAGCTTTTTGACTTACCTAGTAGTTTCAAAGGCATTTCAATCAAGACGTCTTGACGTATTCACGCTTTTTTGCGAGTTAACCATACTTCCCACCACAGAGAGCTTACGTAGACGCACCCTCTGTTACATATATAGTGGGGGGTTAAGTCCAAATAGAGAGAAACTTGTATGCTTCTAAAGAGTGGGATGCATCTAGAACAGGAAGTATTGCAGAGTTGGGATGCATGCACCCTAAACTTTAACGACACATAGTGTCATACTATGCTTCATGACAGATGCCATGTTGATTGACGTAATAGCATGTACCATGTTGTACGGCATGAGATCGTGTATCATGTTTCTTTACTTGGAGAAATGTATTATATTACAGGACATGTGTACTAATACTAACAAGTAAAAAAGCGCGATTGCGTCAAGATGTTTTAATTTAAATGTCTTTGTAGCCTCCAGAAAAGTCGAAAGGATTGATACCTTCCTTTACATCCCTAACTCTGCCCAGGACATACTCGCCTATTTTTGTGCTACGATAGGAACATTTTTCATTCTGGTTACAATTGTGCAGTTGTGTGGAAAGATATGCATCATAGGAGGCAACAAATAGTGCTGAATCGTAGCTTGAAACTTGGTGACCCTACTTGAAACATTGCTTAGTCTGCTCATAACGGTACCGCAGAATTTGAAATTTATTTGCAATCTAAATCTTACGAACCATGTCACATCAGAAAATGTTCAATGTTAACACTCGTTTGCGACTATTCAGTGTACATAAAGATACATCATTATCTCTTTTCCTTGCTGCAGTCGACTTATCTCTAGTTGCACCGTTGTAGGGACGGCTGGTAACTGCCAGATCTGTGACAGAAATTCTTTGCACCATTGTGGGTCGGATGACGTGATGTCAGAGAACTTCCATCCTTGTTAGAGGATTGAACAGAATCGGTTGTATGAGTTACTTTTGGGCTGAACTTGCGTTGATGCCACATTCTGTTCCTTGTTGCGAAAGGTATTTCTTCCAATAACAGACCTAATATTTCTTGCAGGAATGTGGTGTACTTCCTACCATTAAGATTTCTTTCGATGGAATAGGGGCCTATAATTCCGTCCTCCGCCGGCCGGTGTGGCCGTGCGGTTAAAGGCGCTTCAGTCTGGAACCGCGTGACCGCTACTGTCGCAGGTTCGAATGCTGCCTCGGGCATGGATGTGTGTGATGTCCTTAGGTTAGTTAGGTTTAATTAGTTCTAAGTTCTAGGCGGCTGATGACCTCAGAAGTTAAGTCGCGTAGTGCTCAGAGCCAATTCCGTCCTCCAGAATCCCACACTATACATTCAACAACCACGGTTTCTGGTGTGCAACTTGCCGCAGTTGCCCAGTAATGCATGTTATGCAAATTAACATTTCCTTGGTGCGTGAATGTAGCCTCGCCAGTAAATAAAATCAAATTATTAAATGTGTCATCTCTCTGAATCTGAAGTTGAGCTCATTGGCAGAATTCAATGCTACGCATACAATCCGTACCAGTTAATTTTTGGTGGACACTGATATGGTAAGGATTATATTTATGTCGGTGCAGAACACGAATAACACTACTCTGGCTCATGCCAGATTCCCTTGACATTTGACGTGAACTAACACAAGGATCTCGAACCACAGTGGCAAGAGTACCAATTTCCTTTTCCTCGGTAGTAACTTTTCTTTGCCGGACATGTTTCCGGTGCGTTAAAGGTCCAGTTGTTCTCAATTTATCTGACACATATTTAAATGTACGACGTGTAGGGTGAGTACGTTGAGGATATCTTTCAGAGTAGAAGTCTCTAGCTCTCACTGCATTTCGTTGGCATTCTCCGTAAATGAGAAGCATATTGACTTGTTCTTCGAAGGAATACATCATTCACATTCGCTTGATTCGACGATACTAGTCCTACCGTTCCTATTAGTGTTCTATTGCGAAACCGTCGAATGGTGTTTACATGTCAATGGAACGTTAGATGGATACGCCGTATTCGGCGAATATTTACTATTTGCACGATATACGAGAGAGAATTCTCAGAGCATGTGCTTCGGTAAGTGCCGAAATGGTAAGGAATACTACTTAATCCATGATAAGAAGATTGCAGCATTGCATTGTACCAATGGTCATCACTTCGAACACCTTCCGTAAATGGACGTTCATGCCACCATTTTGATCTCCATTGCCCTTCAAAGACCTTACTGTTACACATCTTTGGATTCGTCTCGATAGCCGCTGTAAGAAAATAAGTACCAAACTACAGCATCCCATTTGAAAAAGCAAAGTTGATCTTCATATCTCTGATGCTACCCCACCTAGCAACAAAAAACCAACGTCATATCATGGCCTCCGTTGTCCCATGGAACATTTGTCCCACAAATTTTTCAGCTACTATCATACTTTCGGAGTTATTCTAGGTGGCAATAGTTAATGACACACACTGTATAACTCTAGGACTGATTGTTTGTTCCTTCAGCTGTTCCTGCTGACGCAGGGTGATGAACAAATGTGCTTATAATTACAGTGTTTCGTCATCTACTGATCTCATCCTTTTTTATTTTTGTATTTTTATCACATTCATGACAACTGGTGTTCCGAATATATCCATGCCTTTAACTGAAAATATATTTCCAAAAAGGAGGCCACATTTTTACATAATTACGGCCACAGACCACACTCTTTCCAAATTTGTAGCATTTTTATGATGACGTAGTCTTTCTCAGCGTAATAATTCTTAGTAGTCTCCTCAGGTTTGATGCCGGATCCTAAAATCAATACGACTACATGTTTCGGCGTTCCACCTGTCAACTGTCTTCAGATTTCCTCTTAACACGACGTGGACCTCGTCAGTATCTCGCGTCAAAACACAACGTTCTGTGGTGCGGCCGGCACGAGTGTTCGAAGATAGTCATTGAGTGCTGTATATCGCTGGCGCCGGTGTTCTGCCAGGGGCGGCGCCACTAGCTCAGTCTTGTGAGTAGCGGCACTTGAGGTGGGCGGTGCATGCGTCTTGTACGGTACGGAGGCATACATTGGACGACGATTTGCAGCCTTGGTATCATTTTTGTTGGAACTCAACACCGCAGGTGCAGCATTCTCCTGAAGATGGTAGACAGGTGGATCAGGGAAATATCGCGTGGTGTTGATTTCAGGATCTTGCAGCAAACCCGAGGAGACTTCCAGCGCTCCTGTTTCCATTACTTCGTCATCTGTCTTCGATTTACCGTGTTTTTTTGTTTTTTTTTAAATTTTTTTTAATTGATGAGGGAATTTCACATAGCAGATTGTAGCGTTATGTGTATGTTGGTGAGCTAATTGGCCGCCTAGAACTGGTGTGAGAAGACCTGAATTTGTTGTACTGCTGAACACCAACGGACCAAGGACTCAGGGCGCGCCGCGGCAGTTTCGGATTCCGGATAGGTGACCGGTAAGAGCGAGTCTAGGTACGAAGACTAGCTGCGTCCCTGGAAAAGGGGATAATCCTGAATCTGGGAATTTGGACGGTTGCTACTCGCATGGCCTTAGCGAAGGAGATGCTCCAAGAAATGGTGGAGTAACAGACAATCTTCAAGATAGCTAAGTTACATCTCTTTGAGAGTCGACAATAACTTCCAGTCAAATATTAATGCAAATCTCAATACATCTGTGATCTCAGAAAAATGAGGCACAGTAAATGATACGACAATATTTCGATATCTTTAAAGCTATAGATATAACTTTTGATCACTTCATGTGACTTCAAGAAACGAACTATAGCTATCGTCTCTGAAAGCCATTTATTTGCATCTATGTTATTTCTTGATTAATTACGTCCTTTGTACATCTTTTTATCCTACAAATGTTATCAGAATATCGTATTCCCCACATTTACACAGCAAAGGAACACAACATCAGAACCTCATATGTTGCCATACTTATGTATTTATTTATCGAACGGTTTACTATTTTACCAGTAACTTTATTCAAAGGCTCACTGCAAGCGCTATTAAAAAACTGTGCTAATTTAAAAGTGGTCAGCCGTATGTGTTACCGGATACTACAGTTGAGCAGAGAACCAAATGACTCTAAATAATTGTTTAAAAATGTCTGTACCATTTCTTTACTAAAATATTGTTGTAATATATTAGTTTAGTCCTGAAAGTGGTCAAGTCGAGTCAAATCATGTCTGTAGCACATAAGAACGATGTATTTTTGGCGGGGGCGGCCTTCAGTCAATGGAAAAGCAGACAGTAGGGGAACACTACGGGAGTCAAGTGGAGACTGGGCCTTCTCGAATGAAGAGCTCAAGGGAGCAATTCTGGACACTTTAAGGTCGAGCTCTTGAAGAAGGCACACCTGCCTGAAGTAACATGCGTGTTTTGGTCATATAGGAGATTGATTCTGGGTGGTAAACAGTGCTAATGTACTTTAACTTCTGAAGGGACTTTATATTTCAAGAAATCTGAGGGTGCTCCAGAGTAGGACTGTAACTTTTGTTGCTTGATTTAAGGAACTGAGAGCAGAGTATGACCTACTATTCTTTGTATCGTTGTGTTAATTGTGAATCGTCAATCTGAACTCTGAACGCTTTTCAGCATGATACTGCTCGTAATTGAGATTACGAAATGGACTTAGTTTTCGTGTATCTTGGATGATTATTTAATTTGAGGATTTTGCTACCATTCTCGTAATGCTCTTAGAGTAACTTTACTATCGTAGGACCACTTCTCGTTTTCTGAGATGTCCTTTCTAAAATACGCATTACTCGCTTTAATACTTTGTCGTCTACGTCAATTGCAGACGTTAAAATAGAAGCCTTGTTATTAAATCATTCGTTTAATTTTTATTTTGTACTTCTGTGTATTCTATTAACTCTCAGTTCTAGCCAATGCATCCACTATTAGGCTGCACGGTCAAAGCTACAGGATATTATTTGCATCGAATTAACTGTGGGGCGTGAAAGCAGATGTGCGGGGCTCGACCCTTGACTACATCAACCTATTCTTTTCAAACAGACCCGTGCGTGGCCCAAGTATCTAAGGTACGAGCAATATCAGGCAAAGTCACAACTAGTTTTCTCATAATCCATTAAATTTCGGGCATGCAGCCGCGCAAATAAAATTTCTTCTACTGATATTTCGGCCGCGTATCGTCCGGCGATCAGATCTGTGTTCGAGAAATGCAGTGCCGAAGATTGGTACGCCTTTCGCTACCTTTTGCTGTATTTTGCTCTTGAAGATGCAGTGGTTTCCGGAATGCAAGGTTTCAATGTCAGTTAGTCGTGGTTCTTGAAGAGCAAGGATGAGAATTTTTTGGTTGTCGATTTCTTATGTGAGATTATTTAGTTTTCGTGTTTGGATCAATGTATCGATGTTTAGTTTTCAAATGCAGAGACCTTTGATATTCTCTGCCGTGCTAACCTGGACTCTCCAGAATCCGAAAATCCAACTGCCGCCTGTCGACAGGCGGGTTGTGTAAAGTTGACTTTGCTTGCATAGTTCATGTTTGCTTGTGTTTCATTGGTTTGGCCTGGGTGATTCCAGGACCGGACAGGGACAGAGGGTGTTGAAGCCTTTGCAACCAAATATTTTCAGCCGAGCTCATTGAGCTAACAGACGGTGACCAGAGTAGCGGTGATTTTCACTCAGGCTTGTCTGGATTTTGCGTTCTACGGATTGAGTAGCCGCTCAGGATTGTGTTAGTATTTGCTTCACCCCAAGTAGTTGATTTCCTCGGTACCACCCATATGGGGGAGGGGTTTCCCCTATCCGCCACACGGGATTATTATTATTATTATTATTATTATTGTCATTATGTCATCAGCAAATCCGATATGGTGTGACTTCCCACCACTGAAATAGATGTGTATTGTTCGATTCAGTATTTCTATCACATAAATATGACTTATAATACGTTACATTGCTGCTAGTAGACATATTTCTCACTTTATCTTAGAAAGTTGCTACCTGTTACTCTATCATAGGAATTTATGTGCGCAGCATTGTTGCAATACAGTCGTTCAAATTATCCGATTTCTGTAATTTCATATCGATAGCAGATCGTTCTAACCGGATTCAGCCAGTCAGTCGTAATATGGATATCCAACTACGACTCTCATGTTATGATAGGCTGGATAAACCACATTCTTAATCGGACTGTTGAATCTAGATCATTTATCTATGACAGGGCCTGAATTCTTAAACACTGTGGAATATAATAATCCAATGTGCTTATTACAAACACGTTATTTAAATATAAATATATGAACTAACGAGATAACAGTTTATTTACAGGAGCAGAGCCCCATCCATCATAGCAGAGCAGTGCGAGATTGGTTTCAGGGCCCAGAGAGGATAAAGCTGTTGCCGTTTGTTTCACGATCACCGAACATCAACCAGATAGAGAATATGTGGGCAGAGGTAACAAGGTCATTGCCATGTGGACCTACAAATGCAAGCGACCTTAGGACGAATATAGAAAACGTATGGTGGGAAGTAAATCAACAGACTACGCTGTCGACGACTTAATGAAATCACTGCCCCTACGCCTTCGAGAAATCTTACGTAATGATCGTTGGTGGGTTGGTTACTAAAAGTATACTCGTCCACAAAACCCATGTGGACAACTATCTGATAATCGGTCAACCTTTTCTTTGTCGCAACTTTTTATCATACAAGTCCATTTACTTTCAGTCTCCTCCCTACAATTCTTGCAATGCAAGGTAAATGTAAAATCTCATCCACTCGACGCCAAGTCAGGAATTGACTGGTGCATGTGTTGTTCAACACACAGTAGTTGTCACCCTCACTGGAATAAATGACTGTGTGTGTGTGTGTGTGTGTGTGTGTGTTTTCGTGTTCACGCACAATCTGCGTCAATACTACTAACATTAGAGAGACAAAGTACAGCGATTAGCAGTGCTCAATGCCGCCGCGATTTGTTTATGTTGGCTGTGCGTGGACACTGCAGCAGACCCTTCGCCATAAACAGAAAGAACGAAATATTATGTCTTGGAAGCGTATATTTCATTTCCTCTTCTCATATTAACGCCCTTGTTTTAGTATGAGGTGAGAAAATAAACACGAAAAACTAAAGTTCCTGAGAAGCGTGTAAGTCATTACCTCTTCTCATATCATAACTTTTGTTTTAGTGTGAAGTACAAAAATAAACAGTTTAGGGTTCTGGAGCATAATATGACACCAGATTCGTATCGTAGGCGCTATCGGAAACGCAAAAACAGGGAGCAGTCCATTCTTTTGTCCAACAGTCTGTTTCCTTTCATGCATTACTCTTGCTAGGAGATTCTAATTTAAGGACTTGTGGGCATCAAGTTTTTTAGCAGAATAAGCCTTATGTGATTGTGCTAATTACGGTATGGAAAAAATGCAACAAAGACGAGTTCCCCTAAAGCAGTAAGGATATTTGCACATGTCTGTATTCAGCAATGACTGCCAGCTAAATCCATGCGGCAGGCAACACAACTGTGCGTGCACTTGAGACTTCATTCAGCAAGACGTCAGGAGATGGATGGAAACGTACAATTAACGTCGCTTCCCGAGTCGTATTCAGTCCAGAATGAGGTGGTATTAAGGTAGTTGAGCGTTCTAGCAATTACACTTTTATCATTCCAATACGAGTATTCCAATAGCACAAAAGAACCCGTTAGTGTGAAACCATCGGGAACTGCATTAATATTAAACTGCAAGAACTTGAGCCAATACGTGGACTCTTCTCTTCGCTGGGTGACCTATTACTGTTATTAGGATTCTCTCCGTCCTAGTCGTAATGCAAATGGAACTTCAGAGGCACTTCCCGCCAGTCTTGACAAACATCAGCAACTTTTAATCACAGCGAGTTACAACTACGTGATGATAATGGTTCAGGTTGTCAGTAGTTGTGGTGGTGGTGTTATGCTGTCAAACTGCATACAGTGACGTTAAAGGGGGCGCACATAATTTAGCGCTGACTACCTACTTAAGTAAAGGTAGTGTTGCGGCGTCGTCGCTCCTCTTTATTTGGCCTCAGCTTGAGTAATCCGATTTAACGAAAATAGTACTCCATTCGCGAGCAGCTAATGATACAACATGACTACAGAGATCATCGTGCTGGTATTACATTCATTCTGCGAAGAACTGCTTAACAAATATTACCCTCAGCTATGCAGCTGGAATGACTCATTACACAGCTACTGTATGTTGCACTTGGTTAAGTGATCAGTTCGCTGCAATCCTGCTTCTACTGTTCGTAAATACTTGTATATTTCAAAAATGGCTCATATGGGTCTGAGCACTATGGGACTAAACTTATGAGGTCACCAGTCAGCTAGAACTTAGAACTACTTAAACCTAACTAACCTAAGGACATCAGACACATCCATGCACGAGACAGGATTCGAACCTGCGTATACTCCTAGCTTACTTATCTGTTACATAGTTTAATTCTTAATTTCTTTGCGTGTTTTTGGGTACTTGCGTTGTTTAATTCATAAATTTCGGGTGTATTATAGTATTTGAGAGTTGTAGCATAGCGCTATAGTCTTTACTTCGTAGATTCTTTCTTAAATTGCGTGTGAGTTTCGTATAGGAGGTGTAATTTCGAGTTTTAGTTCCTGCAATCGTAAATTCAGGCAGATTGTAGCGCAGTCGGTAGGCATTTGTACAGCTTCGTTCAACATTTTTTGCGTGTTTCCCTTGCGTTATCTAGGCACGGACTCGTGTTTCAGTAACTGTTGTTCAACATCGATTAGAATGGACAGGGACTGTGATTGCTGTGTTCGGATGAGGGCTCAGTTGGCATCCCTTCGCTCACAGCTGCAAGCGGCGCTGACTTCGGTCGCGCAGCTTGAGGCTGTTGCCAATGGGCACCACTGTGGGGAGCCGGACTTGGGAATCACGACGATGTCAACCTCGTCCCCTCTGTCCCCAGATCGGTCTGCCGCTGTGGTCTCCCGGATTGCTGCCCGCAGTGTGGCTGAGCCCTCGCCTGTGGTAGATTGGGAGGTCGTTCCAAGGCGTGGCAGGCAACGAAAAACGTCCCCGGAGGCTGATCAAAAAGCCTCCACGGTGCGTCTGACAAACAGGTTTCAGGTACTGTCTCTGGCTGAGCCAGATGCACGTGCCCGCCCTGTTTCAGAGGATGATTCTCAGCCTTCAAGGCCCGGGCAATCGCAGAGGGTGGGCTTATTGCTAGTTGGGAGCTCCAATGTTAGGCGCGTAATGGGGCCCCTTAGGGATATGGCGGCTAAGGAGGGGAAGAAATCCAGTGTGCACTCCGTGTGCATTCTGGGTGGAGTCATTCCTGATGTGGAAAGCGTCCTTCCGGATGCCATGAAGAGCACAGGGTGCAGCCAGCTGCAGGTGGTGGCACATGTCGGCACTAATGACGTATGTCGCTTTGGATCTGAGGAAATTCTCTCTGGATTCCAGTGCCTATCTGATTTGGTGAAGGCTGCTGGTGTTGCTTACGAGATGAAGGCAGAGCTCACCATCTGTAGCATCGTTGACAGAACCGACTGCGGACCTTTGGTGCAGAGCCGGGTGGAGGGTCAGAATCAGAGGCTCAAACGGGTTTGCGACCGTGTTTGCTGCAGATTCCTTAACTTGCGCCATAGGGCGGTGGGGTTTCGGGTTCCGCTGGATAGGTCAGGAGTTCACTACACTCAGCTGGCAGCTACACGGGTAGCGGAGGCTGTGTGGCGTGGACTGGGCGGTTTTTTAGGTTAGAAGGCCTTGGGAAAGTACGGGGTGGGCTGCAATCTCAAAGGGTACATGGCAAATAGAGGACGTGCTTGGATCAAGGAACAGTCGGAATTGTAGTTGTAAATTGTTGTAGTTGTGCTGGGAAAGTCCCTGAGCTTCAAACGCTAATAGAAAGCACAGAAGCTGAAATCGTTATAGGTACAGAAAGGTGGGTAAAGCCTGAAATATGTTCTGCAGAAATTATTACGAAGTCTCAGACGGTGTTCAGGAAAGATAGATTAGGCAGAATTGGTGGTGGAGTGTTTGTGTCTGTCAGTAGTGGTTTATCTTGTAGTGAAGTTGAAGTAGATACTCCTTGTGAATTGGTATGGGTGGAGGTTATACTTAACAGCCGAACTAAGTTAATAATTGGCTCCTTCTACCGACCTCCAGACTCCGATGACATAGTTTCAGAACAGTTCAGAAAAAATTTGAGTCTCGTAACAAATAAATACCCCACTCATACGGTTATAGTTGGTGGGGACTTCAACCTTCTCTCGATATGTTGGCAAAAATACTTGTTCAAAACCGGTGGTAGGCAGAAAACATCTTCCGAGATTGGCCTAAATGCTTTCTCCGAAAATTATTTCGAGCAGTTAGTCCACGAACCCACGCGAATTGTAAATGGTTGCGAAAACACACTTGACCTCTTAGCCACAAACAATCCGGAGCTAATAGAGAGCATCATGAATGATACAGGGATTGGTGATCACAAGGTCGTTGTAGCTAGGCTCAATACCGTTTCTTCCAAATCCACCAGAAACAAACGCAAAATAATTTTATTTAAAAAAGCGGATAAAGTGTTACTAGAAGCCTTCCTAAGAGACAATCTCCATTCCTTCCGAACGGACTATGCAAATGTAGACGAGATGCGGCTCAAATTCAAAGATATAGTAGCAACAGCAATTGAGAGATTCATACCTCATAAATTGATAAGAGATGGAACTGATTCCCCATGGTACACAAAACACGTCCGAACGCTGTTGCAGAGGCAACGGAAAAAGCATGCGAAGTTCAGAAGGACGCGAAATCCCGAAGATCGGCTAAAATTTACAGACGCGCGAAATTTGGCACGGACTTCAATGCGAGATGCCTTTAATAGGTTACACAACGAAACATTGTCTCGAAATTTGGTAGAAAATCCGAAGAAATTCTGGTCGTATGTAAAGTACACAAGCGGCAAGACGCAGTCAATACCTTCGCTGCGCAGTGCCGATGGTACTGTTACCGACGACTGCGCCGCTAAAGCGGAGTTATTGAACGCAGTTTTCCGAAATTCCTTCACCACGGAAGACGAATGGAATATTCCCGAATTTGAAACACGAACAGCTGCTAGCATGAGTTTCTTAGAAGTAGATACCTTAGGGGTTGAGAAGCAACTCAAATCGCTTGATACGGGCAAGTCTTCAGGTTAGGATTGTATACCGATTAGGTTCCTTTCAGATTACGCTGATACAATAGCTCCCTACTTAGCAATCATATACAACCGCACGCTCACCGATAGATCTGTACCTACAAATTGGAAAATTGCGCAGGTCGCACCAGCGTTTAAGAAGGACAGTAGGAGTAATCCATCGAACTACAGACCTATATCATTGACGTCGGTTTGCAGTAGGGTTTTGGAGCATATACTGTATTCAAACATTACGAATCACCTCGAATGGAACGATCTATTGATACGTAATCAGCATGGTTACAGAAAACATCGTTCTTGTGCAACACAGCTAGCTCTTTATTCGCACGAAGTAATGGCCGCTATCGACAGGGGATCTCAAGTTGATTCCGTATTTCTAGATTTCCGGAAAGCTTTTGACACCGTTCCTCACAAGCGACTTCTAATCAAGCTGCGGGCCTATGGGGTATCGTCTCAGTTGTGTGACTGGATTCGTGATTTCCTGTCAGGAAGGTCGCAGTTAGTAGTAATAGACGGAAAATCATCGAGTAAAACTGAAGTGATATCAGGTGTTCCCCAAAAAGCGTCCTGGGACTTCTGCTGTTTATATAAATGACCTGGGTGATAATATGAGCAGTTCTCTTAGGTTGTTCGCAGATGATGCTGTAATTTACCGTCTAGTAAGGTCATCCGAAGACCAGTATCAGTTGCAAAGCGATTTAGAAAAGATTATATCTTCTAGTAAACCTTGCGGGATGTAAGGTCGTGGTCCATGAAACTCTTCAGCTCCTAACGTTTCGTCCAGTGCTTCGCTGGACATCTTCAGAGGGGTGTTTCTCCTTCGGTGAGTCTTGCCGACTGTATTCAAACATCCCGCAAGGTTTACTAGAAGATATGTCATCCGGTCGTGAAAGCCTTCATACTATGATTAGAAAAGATTGTTGTATTGTGTGGCAGGTGGCAGTTGACGCTTAATAACGAAAAGTGTGAGGTGATCCCCTTAAAGTTCCAAAAGAAATCCGTTGGATTACTCGATAAATAGTACAATTCTCAAGGCTGTCAATTCAACTAAGTACCTGGGTGTTAAAATTACGAACAACTTCAGTTGGAAAGACCACATAGATAATATTGTGGGGAAGGTGAGCCAAAGGTTGCGTATCATTGGCAGGACACTTATAAGATGCAACGAGTCCACTAAAGAGACAGCTTACACTACACTCGTTCGTCCTCTGTCAGAACATTGCTGCTCGGTGTGGGATCCTTACCAGGTGGGTTTGGCGGAGGACATTGAAAGGGTGCATAAAAGGGCAGCTCGTTTTGTATTATCACGTAGTAGGGAAGAGAGTGTGGCAGATGTGATACGCGAGTTGTGATGGAAGTCATTAAAGCATAGACGTTTTTCGTCGCGGTGAGATCTATTTACGAAATTTCAGTCACCAACTTTCTCTTCCGAATGCGAAATTATTTTGTTGAGCCCAACCTACATAGTTAGGAATGATCATCAAAATAAAATACAAGAAATCTGAGCTCGAACAGAAAGATTTAAGTGTTCGTTTTTCCCGCGCGCTGTTCGGGAGTGGAATGGTAGAGAGATAGTATGATTGTGGTTCGATTAACCCTCTGCCAAGCACTTAAGTGTGAATTGCAGAGTAATTATGTAGATGTAGATGTAGACCGTAGCGGTCGCGCGGCTCCAGACTGTAGCGCCTAGAACCGTTCGGCCACCTGGCCGGTATACTTGTATACTGACCATTCGTTATTTGACTAAATATGAACTACAATCTTATTCGCATATGTATGACATGGGTTAGCGCCGACACAAAGCAATGACTAAGGGTTGGACGCCGTTGAAGTCCCGTTACATTGATGGCAAGACAAATGTTCCAAAACATCTCTATTGTCTCAAAAAACACTTGCATCTTAAATATCGACTGACCGACGACCTCACGGTCACAGCCCGTTGAAAAACAGCAACGACGGCACATGAAAATTTGTGACCGACTGGGCTTCGAACCTGGATCTCATGCTTACTAGACAGACATGCGGATCCCTACACTATTATTTTTTTTAGAAGTGTGAGAAGACTTTCAGCAATAGGTAGGCGGAGGCAAAGATCCGAGGCCTGGCCACAGTGCTTCCCCCCACACCTGATACTGAGCAGCTGCATTATTCCCATGTATTCCATATTTGCATCCACATATTCGTTTAAATTGTACAACAATATTGAAGTAGGAATTAAGGAAAAATAAATTACAGTTGCCGTCTTCAATAGCGTGCGTTCCTTGTAGAACATAACTTATAACAGTGAAAAGGGTGTCGGAAAAACACATAACAAGCATTCATTCGGAAATATATTCACAATTTAGGTTATTATGCAATGGATGCATATGAGGTCTGTAACGAAGCCATATATTTTCAACAAATGAAAAAAAATTTCGGAGAAGGAGGGGTTTTGCCAAATTAGAACAGTTCTGATTTTAGAACCAACGTAAAAGAATATTGCAGAAATAAAAAAAAGTGAAAGAATAGTATTCTGCTTCTAATCAAAAAAACTTTGTCTCCCACATAAAGTAATAGATAAAAAAATTTGAAACCATTCCTTATACTTGCTATTCTTCTTCAGCTTCAAATATTCTTCGGCAATATAAAACATGTACTCTTCTAAGTTTTGTTTGTTACGACGTTAAACACAAACTGTCCCAGAAGCCATGAATAACTGTTATTCTTTGCAGACGGCTCACATTTCCAGTCGGGTTGTCAAGCTTCAGTTATCGATATATGACTTTCTGCGGTTCTGTTGATAGTGCTAATTTCTTCCTAGTCCAGTTCCAAAATCTGATTCTGTTTTCACATAAGAAGATGTGCGCTACAGTTTCTGCAAGCCGACATTTGTCGCAGTATGGAGATGGTCTCAATTCGACTTTCCATAATCGTTCCGCTGTGGGTATGGTTTCGTTTACAACGTCGCACCAAACGGTACTGACTCTAGTTGGTAGAATTTTATTGTTGACATTTTTCCAGACGTTCCTTCAGTTTTTTGTAGGTTAATTTAGCGGAATTGGTTTGTGAAGACGATGTCTGGCAATATAATCATAAATGGTTCTAGTGTTGGTTTGTGCTGGTGGAAGTCTTATACAGCTCCAATCGCCATAGTACTTTCGGACGTAATCTAGGCTGGCATGATGCATTAACAGGAGCGTTCCTATCCTCAGGATCTAACGACAGGAACAGAAGTTTCGTGATGCCTGTCTTAGTGGCATGCATTAGTTTAAAAGCACGTCCTTAATTCCAAGTCCTCCGGTTTGCCTCTGCAAAGTCGCCGTGTGGAAGGATACTTTGAAGATATTTTGTTTCCACACATACCAAGAGGCTACAGCTAATATTTTATGTGCAGTGACCTGCGGTCTCGGTAATACTGCGGCATGATATATTTTGCTAAGCATGTATGTATTTATAAACTGAACTTTCTGCAGTCGGTCTAACGATCGCATGTCATGGTCCTTCAACAAGTTTCCGATGACATTAAGTTTCCGCTCCCAGTTGTTCATAGCCATGCGCTCTGGATTTACCCATAACCACAATCCGAGTTGGTGTTTCTCTTCAGTTACATCTAACCAGTGCGCACCTATTGCAGTATTTTAAGAACCGAGATGCAGTATTTTGGATTTAAAATTTTGTAAATTTGTATTATGAACTTATGAGACCAAGCTGCTTAGGTCATCGGTCCTTAAGCTTACACACTACTTAATCTAACTTAAACTAAATTACGCTGTGGACAACACACACACTCATGCCTGAGGGAGGACTCGAACCTCCGTCGGTGGGCACTGTCGGGACACAGCAGCCAACCTTTCTGCAGCACCTATCTACACACTCTCCTCGTCAGACACGAATTCCCATCTTTGCCGCATACCACATGCGCGGTCGCGCGGTTCCAGACTGTAGCGCCTAGAACCGCTCGGCCACTCAGGCCGGCAAAAGAGCACAGATAGTCCCAGTCTTCAAGAAGGGTTGTCGAGCAGATGCGCAAAACTATAGACCTATATCTCTGACATCGATCGGTTGTAGAATTTTAGAACATGTTTTTTGCTCGCGTATCATGTCGTTTCGGGAAACCAAGAATCTACTCTGTAGGAATCAACATGGATTCCGGAAACAGCGATTGTGTGAGGCCCAACTCGCTTTATTTGTTCATGAGACCCAGAAAATATTAGATACAGGCTCCCAGGTGGATGCCATTTCCCTTGAGTTCCGGCAGGCGTTCGATACAGTTTCGCACTGTCGCCTGATAAACAAAGTAAGAGCCTACGGAATATCAGACCAGCTGTGTGGCTGGATTGAAGAGTTTTAGCAAACAGATCACAGCATGTTGTTCTCAATGCAGAGACGTCTACAGACGTTAAAGTAACCTCAGGCGTGCCACAGGGTAGTGTTACGGGACCATTGCCTTTCACAATATATATAAATGATCTAGCAGATAGTGTCGGAAGTTCCACGCGGCTTTTCGCGGATGATGCTGTAGTATGCAGAGAAGTTGCAGCATTAGAAATTGCAGGAAGATCTGCGTCGGATAGGCATTTGGTGCAGGGAGTGGCAACTTACCCTTAACATAGACATGTGTAATGTATTGCGAATACATAGAAAGAAGGATCCTTTATTGTATGATTATAAAATAGCGGAACAAACACTGGTAGCAGTTACTTCTATAAAATATTTGGGAGTATGCGTACGGAGCGATTTGAAGTGGAATGATCATATAAAATTTATTGTTGGCAAGGTGGGTGCCGGGTTGAGATTCATTGGGAGAGTCCTTAGAAAATTTAGTCCATCAACAAAGGAGGTGGCTTACAAAACACTCGTTCGACCTATACTTGAGTATTCCTCATCAGCGTGGGATCCGTACCAGGTCGGGTTCACAGAGGGGATAGAGAAGATTCAAAGAAGAGCGGCGCGTATCGTCACAGGGTTATTTGGTAAGCGTGATAGCGTTACGGAGATGTTTAGCAAACTCAAGTGGCAGACTCTGCAAGAGAGGCGCTCTGCATCGTGGTGTAGCTTGCTGTCCAGGTTTCGAGAGGGTGCGATCTGGATGAGGTATCGAATATATTGCTTCCCCCTACTTATACCTCCAGAGGAGATCACGAATGGCCGAGCCGTTCTTGGCGCTACAGTCTGGAACCGCGCGACCGCTACGGTCGCAGGTTCGAATCCTGCCTCGGGCATGGATGTGTGTGATGTCCTTAGGTTAGTTAGGTTTAAGTAGTTCTAAGTTCTAGGGGACTGATGACCTCACTAGTTAAGTCCCATAGTGCTCGGAGCCATTTGAACCATTTTTTGAGATTACGAATGTAAAATTAGAGAGATTCGAGCGCGCACGGAGGCTTTCCGGCAGTCGCTCTTCCCGCGAACCATACGCTGTTGGAACAGGAAAGGGAGGTAATGACAGTGGCACGTAAAGTGCCCTCCGCCACACACCGTTGGGTGGCTTGCGGAGTATACATGTAGATGTAGCAGCCACCTTCTGTTCCACTTTATTCATATTATAGGCCACTAAATTATCATTGGCCTTTTTGTGGAGGTGTATATCCAATACATACTGGGTTTAGATCCCAGTTTACCCTACAGCAGCTTCCAGTGCTTATAAGATTATATTTAGCAGTGGAACATATTCTTTATGTGAGGTGTTCATAGTAGTTTTCCATCCAGGGCTACCTCTAGATACAGTACAACCCTCTCTAAAGTTTCGTCGAGAAACATAATTTTTCAGTATGTGTGCTGGACATGCTTCCCCATAAATAATACAACACCAATTTTCGTGGGGTTTGTCTTTAAATACTTTTTCACAATGTTCAGTGCACATAGGTTTAACAGTACTAGCAAATTTTCTAAGTCTTACTGTGAATAAATCGTCTACTTATTCTTTTCAAGAGTAGTCTCTCGCATTCAGTTCATCTATGAGTTCATTCACCACTAGGCTCTGCATCTCTAACCACTTACTCGAAGGTTGTATTACTAGAACCCCCTCGACATCCATGAAGATACACAGAGCATCCAGAAAGTGTAGTGCTTTTTCCACCTTCCCAACAAGTTGGTGAAGTTTTACTTCACATGATTTGCTTCGCAAGTATTGTGAAAATGTGGCAGTTCATAGATAAAATTACGTATTCACAACAACAAAAAATATGTCAGCAGAAAACAAAAGTGACATTATGAATTTGGAAGTACCGTAAGGTTTTCGCTTTGACACTAAGGGTTACTAAAAGTAGCAAGACGAATTTTGCTAGAGCGTTGTCTTACGATTCCCTCATTGAATTTGTACCTGCCTGCTCGTAGTTCTGCTACAAAAGAATTAAAAATCTGGCTTTCAGCGAGTCTCGAAAGGCGAACAAATGCGGTGTGCACCTGACAGGCAAGCACGTTACCTAGGAGCTAGCGAACAGGTGCGGGTCTATGACGTACGTATTGGGTCAGTAGTCGCTATGGAAGATAAATCGCAACATAAGACACGAGAGTAGTTGTATTTCCCGTGTGGAACCACTTTCGTTGACTCAAAAGCATTAACTGATATCCTTATGTCACATCTCAAGAGAAAATCACTCACAGTGACCGATGAGTTGTCAAACATATTCTGCGCTGTTGCCAAGTTTCAGTTATACTGCCAGGAAGGATACCAGCTGATGTCTTCTGTGAGTGTCCTCGGAAGTGACTATAGCTTCGTCTCAAAGTTGCGGGTGGCAGGGGCCGCATGATCCTCATTATATTTCAATGAGTCTTATTTGCATTTCTGTAAGTAGGTTTAGGGGCTAGAGCGCAATTACTTGTAATATATCGATGCACTGAATGCAAACTAAATGTCATAAATTAATAACTGCGACAATTATTTGTGTTTTACTGTCTTAATAGGACCTAAACCTTGAAAGCGTATTCACCATACGCGATTCACAATTTTGAAGCTTCTCCAGTGGTTGAGTTGGCAATGTATCTTTGCTGTACAATATTTTTATTGAGATCACTGTCATTGGCACATCCCCCATTGGCCTGGTTTATTGTTGTCAGCTTTCATGGCGGATATTCTGCCTTTGCTCGAAACGTGAAGATTTATGGTGAATTCGAAAATTCCTTATGGCGAAAATTTTATGTTTCTGTTCTTCCAGCTCTAACATTGAAATAACAGTTACAATAAGCGGCAGAAAAGCGCCTGTGAACCAACAGTTAGCAATGCTATCATAATTAGTGGAATCTGACATTCAATCTGTCATCTGATAAATGTGAAAAACTACTTTTTTCATCTTCACAGCACCGCAGTATGAACTCAAGGGTTTCATAGGATACCTATACTTAATTTCGTTGTGATCGTTTTCAATGACAGTAGGGGAGGAGCAAAGCCATCTGACTTGAAACATACTTTTCCGGTGGGATTAGAATCTCTGGCTACAGTTGCAGTAGCACGTCCAGTGAGGTATCAAGAATGTGAGCAATCACTCATTGCTATAGTATAGGCTAGGGCAGAAAGAAGCAGGTTTCAGACAAAGTCAACGATGAGAGACACAGTGGCTGTCACTTATTAAACAGGAATTGTTCAGAAAATTACAACTGTATCTAGTGAAATGAGTAGGTTGATGCAGCTCCAGTCCGGCACTATCACTGAGTTACCAAACATTTTCCGAATGGCACATAAGATAAAAATGTGTGTGTGTGTGTGTGTGTCTGTTCTTTCGGACATTTCCGAAAGAACAGACACTACTAATCGAAATAGACACCCTTGTTAAACAATTAAAGATTGACGGACAGATGTCCAGGCTGTCATAGACATTAAGATAGAACAACGGCGTCAGACGAAAATTTGTGCCTGACCAGGTTCGAACCCGGATTCGTAGTGTCTTTTCTTTCAGACATGTCCGAAAGAACAGACACCACACATGTATCCATATACAGGGTGTTTCAGGAGGATTAGTAGATATTTTAGCAGGTGGTGGTACAGACGAATTGCATTAAAAAAATCCATATAAATGCGTCCACTTTTTATTGAGTACAAGGATACAGCTGTTAGTATGTAACCCTAACAAACTCAAAGCAAAGGCAAATGAGGACGTTCAAAGTTGATTTTCAAAAACCTTAAAGGCCAAGAAAAGTGCCCATATCTACTGCTCCATCTTCTGGGTAATGTTAGGTTTGGATTATGTGTCACCTGAAGACTAGAATGTGCAGGAACCCCGTCATGCTCGAGGAACATACGCATTCTTGTAGCCAAATGAACCTCTTCCAATAACGCTGGAAGTTCGTTTTCAAGGAAGTGTAGACAACTGGATCCTGTAAGGACCAACATACGAAATGAAAATGCTTTGAACCACGACATCGAACGAACACTCGCGGGAATACAGTGTGGCCGAGAGCGAGTAGAATAATTGCCGAGGGCGGCGGGCGGCGGGGGGGGGGGGGGGGGGGGGGGGGGGGAGTACCACGCATGTGGTATGCGGCAAAGGCAAAGACGGGAATTCGTGTCTGACGAGGAGCGTGTGTAGATTGGTGCAGCAGAAAGGTTGGCTGCTGTGTCCCGACAGTGCCCACTGTCGGAGGTTCGAGTCCTCCCTCCGGCATGAGTGTGTGTGTTGTCCACAGCGTAATTTAGTTTAAGTTAGATTAAGTAGTGTGTAAGCTTAAGGACCGATGACCTAAGCAGCTTGGTCTCATACGTTCATAATACAAATTTACAAAATTTTAAATCCAAAATACTGCATCTCGGTTCTTAAAATACTGCAATAGGTGCGCACTGGTTAGATGTAACTGAAGAGAAACACCAACTCGGATTGTGGTTATGGGCAAATCCAGAGCGCATGGCTATGAACAACTGGGAGCGGAAACTTAATGTCATCGGAAACTTGTTGAAGGACCATGACATGCGATCGTTAGACCGACTGCAGAAAGTTCAGTTTATAAATACATACATGCTTAGCAAAATATATCATGCCGCAGTATTACCGAGACCGCAGGTCACTGCACATAAAATATTAGCTGTAGCCTCTTGGTATGTGTGGAAACAAAATATCTTCAAAGTATCCTTCCACACGGCGACTTTGCAGAGGCAAACCGGAGGACTTGGAATTAAGGACGTGCTTTTAAACTAATGCATGCCACTAAGACAGGCATCACGAAACTTCTGTTCCTCTTGTTAGATCCTGGGGATAGGAACGCTCCTATTAATGCATCATGCCAGCCTAGATTACGTCCGAAAGTACTATGGCGATTGGAGCTGTATAAGACTTCCACCATGAAAGGTCTCTGTTGGATTCCTTTCATGTTAATTTCTTAAATCTGTTGTCATTTACGTCATAAATTCCTCTTCTCAATTTACTGTGGCGTTACTGACTATCTGGGAGGAGACTGAGTAGTGGAACGCGTTACTTTTACACATAAACAAGAACGATCTGTCACACTACTACACTTTAAAACACAGTTTATATGTAATTCATGTCACACAGTCTCATACGGAACCTACATCCGCTTTCTTTTATATACTGTATATGATAAGATACTGTCATCCCCCTTCCCTTCTGTGTGAGAGGATGAATGAGCAAATATATTTCTAGTTGCATGCTCGAGGGTAGCAGACAAGCCTGTCTGTTAGAGAACAGTAGGACCAACGTCGGAACAGGTAGCTACGATTTCTAAAAGCAAAGAGGTTTCTATCCTTAGTATGGTCCTGTCCGTCCCTTGTCTTGTTGGTATAGGAAGCTGCCCCTCTGGCCACTTCCGTTTGTATTTGTGAGCCACCCTCAGGAAGGGACCAGGGCAGTCTGTCCGTGGCGAGCGTCTGAAGTGGTAAGATCTCCAGCTAAGAGCGTGTCTGCTAAGTCCGTAGGACAATGGATTTCTTAAGTTCAGCCTAACTGAAAATTTAATCACCTTTATTTCAGGTTTTAGCTCTAAAATATCTAATGTTATCTTAAATTGCAACGCAGTGTAATTCGAGTGTGACTTTCAGAATATATTGCGGTAGTTGCTTTGTCACTACTTTATGAGTAAAGTGGAACTACGTGTTGATCAGTAACTCTAACTAGCATCATCAATCTTCAATGCGAATGTGCGTGAGATTATAACGTCTCGTCTTGACAATATTTTTCACCATAGCAACTTTTCTTTATGTTCAACCCACGTGGGGTGTACTTTGTGAGACCAGCACCACGTGTTTATACATCTGTTTGACCCATCAGGTTAATAGTAAGACGATAGTAACCAGTTTGAGGTTTTTCTTTTGTAAATTGCTTTTCGATCTAATTTATTTTAATTATCAAAATTATTGTGGAGTTGCACTCTTTGTGTAAACCAAGTTGACCACGTGAAGCATGTGGTGTAATCATCAAAGTAGCCCTCAGCTATTCTTTTCGGGAAGATTTCACAGACAGTTAGTATGAATTTAGTATATCAGTGTGTGGTAATTACATGACGGAAAGGATTGTGCTACGAACGTAACTTCTTTGGGTGAAAATTGAATCTGTTGGTTGTGGTTAATTTCCTCTTGTATATGTTTCAACGTTCTTCGTATGTTTTTTATGAATGCAGTGTTGTATGCAGTATCCCAGTCTTGGCTCCATATTTGATGTGTTCTGTAAGATTACAAACTCACATTTTCACAGTCCTAAATAAGGCACCAGCTTAGTTATGACTCACGTTTAATATGCTGAAATTTCAATGGTCAATGTTAAAATAAATTTCCAAATATAAACAGATTTATTTCTTTTTATTTAAATTCTCTTATATATATATATATCACCGGTTGTCGTATGACTATTAAAAGATTATAATTGATGTTAGTCTGGTTATGAATTTGGTAAGCTCGACTGGGTACCTGGTGAAACAGTTGCTCAGTAATGCAAGGTTAACTTCCCCGGACAGCTCACAGCTTTTAACCCGCTTTTATTGTCTATCAGTACCGCTTTCATAGAAAATTAATGCAACAACATACAACCAGCACAAACCAACACTAGAACCATTTATGATTATATTGCCAGACATCGTCTTCACAAGCCAATTCCGCTAAATTAACCTACAAAAAACTGGAGGAACGTCTGGAAAAATGTCAACAATAAAATTCTACCAACTAGAGTCAGTACCGTTTGGTGCGACGTTGTAAACGAAACCATACCCACAGCGGAACGATTAAGGAAAGTCAAATTGAGACCATCTCCATACTGCGACAAATGTCAGCTTGCAGAAACTGTAGCGCACATCTTCTTATGTGAAAACAGAATCAGATTTTGGAACTGGACTAGGAAGAAATTAGCACTATCAACAGAACCGCAGAAAGTCATATATCGATAACTGAAGCTTGACAACCCGACTGGAAATGTGAGCCGTCTGCAAAGAATAACAGTTATTCATGGCTTCTGGGACAGTTTGTGTTTAACGTCGTAACAAACAAAACTTAGAAGAGTACATTTTTTATATTGCGGAAGAATATTTGAAGCTGAAGAAGAATAGCAAGTATAAGGAATGGTTTCAAATTTTTTTATCTATTACTTTATGTGGGCTACAAAGTTTTTTTGATTAGAAGCAGAATACTATTCTTTAATTTTTTTTATTCCTGCAATATTCTTTTACGTTGGTTCTATAATCAGAACTGTTCTAATTTGGCAAAACCCCTCCGGCTCCGAAATTTTTTTTCATTTGTTGAAAAATATGTGGCTTCCTTACAGACTTCATATGCATCCATTGCATAATAACCTAAATTGTGAATATATTTCTTAATGAATGCTTGTTATGTGTTTTTCCGACACCCTTTTCACTGTTATAAATTATGTTCTACAAGGAACGCACGCCATTGAAGACGGCAACTGTAATTTATTTTTCCTTAATTACTACTTCAATACTGTTGTACAATTTAAACGAATATGTGGATGCAAATATGGAATACATGGGAATAATGCAGCTGCTCAGTGTCAGGTGTGGGGGAAGCACTTTGGCCAGGCCACGGATCTTTGCCTCCGCCTACCTATTGCTGAAAGTCTTCTCACACTTCTAAAAAAAATAATAGTGTAGTGATCAGCATGTCTGTCTAGTAAGCAGGAGGTCCAGGTTCGAAGCCCAGACGGTCACAAATTTCATGTGCCGTCGTTGCTGTTTTTCAACGCGCTGTGACCATGTGGATGTCGGTCATTCGATATTTATTACGTAATTGTTTTTTGAGGCAATAGAGGTGATTTGCGAACATTTGTCTTGCCATCAATGTAACGGGACTTCAACGGCATCCAACCCTTAGTCAGTGCTTTGTGTCGGCGCTAACCCATGTCATATGTATGCGAAACAGATTGTAGGTCATATTTAGTCAAATAACGAATGGTCAGTATACAAGTATACCGGCCAGGTGGCCGAATGGATCTAGGCGCTACAGTCTAGAACCGCGCTACCGCTACGGTCGCAGGTTCTAATTCTGGCTCCGGATGGATGTGTCTGATGTCCTTAGGTTAGTTAGGTTTAAGTAGTTCTAAGTTCTAGCTGACTGGTGACCTCATAAGTTTAGTCCCATAGTGCTCAGACCCATATGAGCCATTTTTGAAATATACAAGTATTTACGAACAGTAGAAGCAGGATTGCAGCGAACTGATCACTTAACCAAGTGCAACATACAGTAGCTGTGTAATGAGTCATTCCAGCTGCATAGCTGAGGGTAATATTTGTTAAGCAGTTCTTCGCAGAATGAATGTAATACCAGCACGATGATCTCTGTAGTCATGTTGTATCATTAGCTGCTCGCGAATGGAGTACTATTTTCGTTAAATCGGATTACTCAAGCTGAGGCCAAATAAAGAGGAGCGACGACGCCGCAACACTACCTTTACTTAAGTAGGTAGTCAGCGCTAAATTATGTGCGCCCCCTTTAACGTCACTGTATGCAGTTTGACAGCATAACACCACCACCACAACTACTGACAACCTGAACCATTATCATCACGCAGTTGTAACTCGCAGTGATTACAAGTTGCTGATGTTTGTCAAGAATAACGGGAAGCGCCTCCGAAGTTCCATTTGCATTACAATTAGGACGGAGAGAATCCTAATAACAGTAATAGGTCACCCAGCGAAGAGAAGAGTCCACGTATTGGCTCAAGTTCTTGCAGTTTGATATTAATGCAGTTCCCGATGGTTTCACACTAACGGGTTCTTTTGTGCTATTGGAATACTCATATTGGAATGATAAAAGTGTAATTGCTAGAACGCTCAACTACCTTAATAACACCTCATTCTGGACTGAATACGACTCGGGAAGCGACGTTAATTTGACGTTTCCATCCATCTCCTGACGTCTTGCTGAATGAAGTCTCAAGTGCACGCACAGTTGTGTTGCCTGCCGCATGGATTTAGTGAAGTGTTGTGGCAGCTGGCAGTCATTGCTGAATATAGACATATGGCAAATATCCTTACTGCTTTAGGGGAACTCGTCTTTGTTGCATTTTTTCCATACCGTAATTAGCACTATAACATAAGGCTTATTCTGCTGAAAAACTTGATGCCCACAAGTCCTTAAATTAGAATCTCCTAGCAAGAGTAATGCATGAAAGGAAACAGACTGTTGGACAAAAGAATGGACTGCTCCCTGTTTTTGCGTTTCCGATAGCGCTTACGAAACGAATCTGGTGTCATATTACGCTCCAGAACCCTAAACTGTTTATTTTTGTACTTCATACTAAAACAAAAGTTATAATATGAGAAGAGGTAATGACTTATATGCTTCTCAGGAACTAGTTTTTCGTGTTTATTTTCTCACTTCATACTAAAACAAGGGCGTTAATATGAGAAGAGGAAATGAAATATACGCTTCCAAGACATAATATTTCCTTGTGTCCTATTACTGCATACATGAAAGCCTTGCAGTTAATTTATGTATGTTGGATAAATTTTGATATCACCTCACGTTCCTATGTGAGAAGGATGCTATTTTCTTGGGATACAAATAGAGTGGACATTTCATCACTGGTTAATGTTCTGATGACTAATGACGTGATACCCGTTGCAATTGCTCCATGGCAACTGTGAGTAGAGTCTCACGTTGGTTACTAAAAAAACTCGCAGGCAGTGATATCCGCTCACTGCAGTCAGAGCCAAGGTGATTTCTTTCTGTTTATGGCGAAGGGTCTGCTGCAGTGTCCACGCTCAGCCAACATAAACAAATCGCGGCGGCATTGGGCACAGCTAATCGCTGTACTTGTCGCGAGCCTCGACAAGAAGATCGCACTGCCTCTGCTAATGATACTATGGAATTAATACATCTTACTTAACGTAATACGCAGGACGTGGGTTGAGTAAAAATTCAGTTTGTAACTTCCCATCGCATTAAAATACTTAACAGTCATATTTGATGCAATATTTGTTGTTGGTTGTCTCTCTAACGTTAGTAGTATTGATTCAGATTGTGCGTGAACACGAAAACATACACACACACACACACACACACACACACAGTCATTTATTCCAGTGAGGGAGACAACTACTGTGTGTTGAACAACACATGAACCAGTCAATTCCTGATTTGGCGTCGAGTGGATGAGATTTTACAATTACCTTGCATTGCAAGAATTGTAAGGAGGAGATTGAAAGTAAATGGACTTGTATGCTAAAGAGTTGCGACAAAGAAAAGCTTGACCGATTATCAGATAATTGTCCACATGAGTTTTGTGGACGAGTATACTTTTAGTAACCAACCCACCAACGATCATTACGTAAGATTTCTCGAAGGTGTAGGGGCATTGATTTCATTAAGTCGTCGACAGTGTAGTCTGTTGATTTACTTCCCACCATACGTTTTCTATATACGTCCAAACGTCGCTTGCATTTGTAGGTCCACATGGCAATGACCTTGTTACCTCTGCCCACATATTCTCTATCTGGTTGATGTTCGGTGATCGTGGAACAAATGGCAACAGCTTTCTCTCTTGGCCCTGAAACCAATCTCGCACTGCTCTGCTATGATTGATGGGGCTCTGCTCCTGTAAATAAACTGTTATCTCGTTAGTTCATATACTTATATTTAAATAACGTGTTTGTAATAAGCACATTGGATTATTATATTCCACAGTGTTTAAGAATTCAGGCCCTGTGATACATAAATGATCTAGATTCAACAATCCGATTAAGAATGTGGTTTACCCAGCCTATCATATGATGAGAGTAGTAGTCGGATATCCTCATTAAGACTGAGCGGCCCACCAACAACCGACTTATGACTATGCTCATTCAGAACCCTAGTAAAAAATATACTCACATCAATGCACGTGCCCCTACCAACATCGAAAATAATAAAAGCACCGAAAATGTCGAATAATTCTTTAACACACTCGAAAATACTATGAGCAAAATTCACCAAGATGACGTGAACATACTAATGGGAGACTTCAACTCTCTATTTGGGACAGAAAAAAGCTGTAGCAAAATCATTGGAACAAATTCAACACACCGAAACGCTTAGACCAACGGCACACGTCTGACTGACATTTGCCAACAATTCAACCTCAAAAGGATGTCTTCCCACTTTAGGAAAAAACAAGTTCCCAGGTAACATGCTTGGCTATCAGGTGCAAGCTGCTTTCGTTCGCCTTTCGAGACTCACTGAAAGCCAGATTTTTAATTGTTTTGTAGCAGGCAGATACAAACTCGATAAGGGAATCGTAAGACAACGCTCGAGCAAAATTCGTCTTGCTACTTTCAGTAACCTTTAGTGTCAGAGCGAAAACCTTACGGTACTGCCAATTTCATAATGCGACTTTTGTTTTCTGCCGACATATTTTTTGTTGATGCGAATACATAATTTTATCTATGAAAAGCCACATTTCATAATACTTGCGAATGATACAGGAAGTGAAGTAAATACAGATCTTTTCGGTGTCAAAAGTCGGTAACATCTTACTAATTCGTGTTAAAATAGGCTAAATCGTCTTACAGACACTTAATGCTTCGCTACAGTCTGGAACCGCGCGACCACTACGGTTGCACGTTCGCATCCTGCCTCGGGCATGGATGTGTGTGATGTCCTTAGGTTGATTAGGTTTAACTAGTTCTACGTTCTAGGGGACTGATGACTCCAGAAGTTAAGTCTCATAGTGCTCAGCGCCATTTGAACCATTTTTTAACTTATTGCTTTATTAAGATAGACTGCCGTCGTGATGTTTCTGTAGTAAGCTGAATTTAATTTGAATTAGTACAGTGAATACTTTAATTGTATTTTCCAGTAGTATACTAAACGCTACAGTGCTCATCAAAGAGAAATTAATCAGCAGCAGAATTTTCTTACACGATATCAAAAACAATCTGACAATGCTAGTGTTGTTTACAAATTCTACTCCCGTAGAAACCCACTGGTTCTAACGATGTCATTACACCAGTGTAGTTTTACGAGTATTTTCGTCTAGAAATGAGTTGCCTTGACGGTTGATCGATCAAGAGCGGAAAAGGTAAAATTTTACGAATATATGTCGAGAGGGACAAGTGCTTGAGAGAGGACTTCCCTATCAATACAAGTGCCTGAGAGACGACTTTCTTATCAATCTCCTGGATAGTTTTGTTTCTCAGATCAACAGAGTGCATTATCATGCAGTAGCACAGGTGATGTAATTTTATTGCTCGATTTTCTTGCACTGCGACCGAAAGGTGTCTCAGTTGTTGGGAAAAAATTCCAGCTGTGTTGCACACACCCCTTGGGGCATAATTCGTAGCCCAAAACACACTTTGGAGCTATCAGAGTAAAATATTGTGTTCACATTACTGTTTGCTCGAGTTTACGTCTTTTGGTGGGGCTCAGCCTTTCATTTCTTCTTAGGAAGTTAACGTTAAATGCATCATAACACGTCACCAATAACAGTACTGCATAGGAATGCTCAATGAGCGACCTGATGACGTTCAAGAATAGTCACTCCATGATTTTTGTTGTTTCGAATTAGAGCATGCAGTACTCCTACGCCAGACTTCTGAACTTTGCCTGTTGAATGCAAATGTCGCATGATGGTAAAATGGTAATCTATCACATATATCAGTAGTCGAGACTTCGTTAATGTGGAAAATCATTAATGCCAGAACGATCTTTGTTGAAAGAAGAATATCTTTTTCTGGCGTATTTTTCCCAAAAGCACTCGCTCCATACACATTTCAAATCTTTCTAGTTGCCTCCTCTGCATTCACTCCTCTGTTATATCAAAAGTAAACGTTGTGTTGCAGATGGTACGCCTTTTTCCACTTGCGACTCAGTTTTGCAACGCTTAACCGTAGTTCATGATTTTCAAGTATGCAAAATCCAATGCTTAACTGCAAGATGATAACAAGAACTTCAAATTCGAAAATGACAGTTGATACATACACTGACAGCGTCGCGCCGCGTTCACATGGGCGGCGTCGGATTTCAGGCGCCGAGTGGTGTCTGGCCGGTGGCCGGTAGCCGCTGCAGCCCGAGGAAAAGTTCGAGCGTAAGTTGTTACGATCGAGACGCAGCCACGAGCTGTCCTGCGGAATTGTTTCTGGAATACTTGTTATTGCTGGTGGGTAGAATGTCAAGCGAATTATCTTCGATGTTCAATCAGACTCATAACTTTAGACGAGGGCCGAAATGTGTTTAAAAAAAAAAAAACAGTTGGACGCGAACAGGCGACCATAAGTTTAGAATGCACGACGATTACCACTAGAGCACGAGCTCACACAATCCGAGAACATCTTTGAAGTAGACAACACTTCCTCCTAACACTTGCGCATCTTACAGTGTTGCCAGATTGTGCAGATGGCCGGACTTAGAGAGTTGTCAGGGGCGATCAGTTTTACTGGCCACCGTAAGTGGACGACTTGGATTTAGTCTCTGTGACGGCCGGCCGGCGGTCAGTTTTTATGACATAACTGTTGCACTACTTTGAGCCATTTTTTCGTTGAATCGATATGCACGTCATTAGGAAAACTAGCAAAGACACATTCGAGTTCCTACTGTCTGCTTCAAAAATTATTTGTTTATTTACTCTCAAAAACAGTCTTGATCACAATTTATTTATTACGGTGACCGGTTTCGACCACTACTGTGGTCATCTTTAGACCAATGAGTAAGAATCTCCTTCTGCTGGAGAATCACTACTATTTATGGATAATGACGAAATCGGTAACGGATTTTCTGTTTGTCATTTCCTGTCGTTTCAACACCACAGTGCTGCCTCGTTATGTGCCGTTTCTGTGTATGTGTTGTGCATAGGAATGAGATTATTGAATTCGATAAGGAATTTCCAAATATAATGTGTCTAATGGGCACATTGAAAGAGAATTGCATTGCAAAACTGATACCATGATGTAACGGATGTACGTCTGAAGGTGCACGAAATCAGTAAATACGACATTACATTTACTGAATTATTTATTTCGAACACTGTGTTGTTTACAGTTTCTGTTCTTGAGGAAGCTGGAACAGCCGGTCACTAGAGTGGTGCCCTTACGAGATGCTGACGCCGGCGGTGCTGGAGATCCAGTCGAGGAAGGAGGTGACCCTGGCGTAGCCGGACGGAGCGCCGCTCGAGCAGCCAGCGTTCGACACGAAGCTGACGACGCCGATCAGGGTGAAGCTGCCCGTCGAGCCGATCACCATGGGGCCGCCGCTGTCACCCTGCAACGTGACCACACCGTATAATCTCTGACTGGTGTAGGCCAGAACACGTAGTCCCAAACATGACAGTGTAGCGCTAAACTTCTAAAGTAGTGCCGCTATAAGTCCTTTAAATCGCTGTCCTGGAATGCTACTGTCAGTTTGGCGAATCTACAGTTATGGCGAGTTAAGTTTAATCCGGGATAGCCCACGCTTTATATATCATTTTTGTTTTCACGCCGATGACATACTAAATAGCTTTATACTTAAATTGATTCACATTGTCTGAAACTGATTGAGGTCAGCGAATGCATTATAAGTTTACAAAATAATTTATACTGCTTCAGTTACTTCAGTACATGCAAAGCCTTTTATATAGGCCAAACTTGAGAGATTTCTTAAAAATCGTACAATGAAGACAAAAATGCCTTCAACATAAACATTTATGCAAAATTAGCAACAGGTACCCACATTAAGGACACCGGCCACCAATTCCAGCATATCACGAATGATCTTATATATATGTCAAAAGAATTAGGGGAACATGACTATGGGCGCTCCCATACTCCACTGAGCAATAACTGAGGACTGGATATGTTACCAAATTATACCTTTGTCTTCCATAAATTAGACACACAAAAAACACCATTACATCCGCTATTGGTTATATAAAAAGAACTGAACTTTCCAACAGCTGTCGAAAACAAAGTGGAAACAGTCATTCATCCCGTTAACCCGGGTACTTTTAATTGGACTTCGAGCGCTTCAGTAAGGTGCATGATCTCCGTGAACGTTTATCACTGCCCGACACCTACGTGGCAAGCTCGGTATACTTCGAGCACTTCAGTAAGGTGCATGATCTCCGTGAACGTTTATCACTGCCCGACACCTACGTGGCAAGCTCGGTTTAAGTCTCCGGAGATGCTGTGCGTTCCCATTCTCCCCATGAGAGTTCTTGCAGAGTCTGTGACGGAACTGAGCGACCACGGACTTCTCTGTCAAGCACGTCCCACATATGTGCCATCCTGTGCTACTGCTTCAATGTCCAGGCGTCAAAAGACACCTCTGCTGACGGCCGTCTCATTGCCTCTGGCATTAGAAGGATCTGTTCGCCTGGCGACAAGGCGACCAAGGACAGAGGATCAGTACGGCTGTCAACTTTGAAGCCTCCACACAACATCACAGAACCTTGAGAATCTGTTGATTTCGTGGACAACATTGGGCAGGTGCCGCTCGCTATGGGCCTTCGCACACGAACAAGGCCATCGCCTTGCGTCATAGAATATCTGGCGCCTCTGTGAATAACATGTTTCGTTAGTGACAAAGTCGTCAATTGACACAGGAACGGCGGAAATGAAGACGTACTGCAGGATGTTGTATCAAGCGGGGTGCTCTAACAGGACGTCTGGGTCGTAAGGTACAATCCCGTAACCCATTAATTACAATATGACCGGACACAATGGCTTCTGTGGCTCTTTTGAGGTCGTTTTGCAGTGCTCTGACGGTATCCGTACGACAACGAAACACAGAGATGACCAGATATCGGTATTCACGTTGGGTTATAATGCGTCAGAGGAATTAGTCAACTCGCCTTGTGTACTGATCTTTTTCCTTGCAGCCCATCCGCAATTTATGGATGACACATGAAGAGGCATTGGCAACGGCAGCAATACGACAGAAAGTCCATCCATTTTGGATGAAACAGACCGCCCTTGCAACTTGCACTGCGTTAAGATATAGCAGTGAATGTGCTTGGTTGAATACAACGTCCGCAAATGACAATTTCCATCTGTGTACCTCACTAGAAAACACTGGGACACTGGTACTCACTTCCTTCTGAGAGTTCACCAGACAATGTAATGCATAGTACAACTAGTAAATGGGGAATGATTTTTATTGTTGCCTACTTTGAAAGTGAAGTTCTCAAGCCATGCAATAAGACCACAGGACTGCCCTCATAAAAATAGATTAACATACCGGACGTTGTTACACACGTTCCCCCAATTTCTTTGAACAGAACAACGGGCGCCACTTGAACTCATATGAAGAACTAGAGGACTAGAAATATTCATTCATGGCACAGTACATGGTAAAATACTGCTAAATCACAAGGTCGAAGGAAGCAATGTAATTTTTTTCAAAAATTTCTCCAAGGTTATGTTCTTGTTTTATTAATATAAAGAATTAACTGAAATAAAAACATATTCTCTCAACGTTATTGAATAGCAAAGAAATATGAAATAGTTGTACTATCTGGTGCTTTCCATGACATAAATATGCTTATATAAAAAACTTGCCCTCGCTCAGCAACTGAAATAAGTTTATCTTAGTAGTATGCTCTGGGACATGAACATCTCAATATGAAAGTGCCAAATTGATGATGATGATGTGTTAATTATTGTGCTCTGTGTGGTAGACACTGATTTTCAATAAAAATCTGAGTAAATACATTAATTAAATAATGTGAACATAGAATTGACTTTTAACAAATTAATCCTTCCGTACAGGGTTGAATTTGGGAATAGAATCTCACTGACACACCCAGCAAATAATCCTCATCGCACTTCAGATTAATGTGCTCGTAACTGTAAAGCACCTGGCGATAGCAACATGCTGCCTAAACACGTCGTGCTAATAAATTTAAGTAAAAAGCTGAAACAGTATAAATTACACTACAGGTCATTAAAATTGCTACACCAAGAAGAAACGCAGACGATAAACTGGTATTCATTGGACAAATATATAATACTAGAACTGACATGTGATTACATTTTCAAGCAATGTGGGTGCATAGATCCTGACAAATCAGTACCCAAAACAACCACCTCTGGCCGTAATAAAGGCCTTGATACGCCTGGGCATTGAGTCAAACAGAGCTTGGATGGCGTGACCGGTACAGCTGCCCATGCAGCTTCAACACGATACCACAATTCATCAAGAGTAGTGACTGGCGTAGTGTGACGAGACAGTTGCTCGGCCAGCATTGACCAGACATTTTCAATTGGTGAGAGATCTGGAGAATATGCTGGCCAGGACAGCAGTCGAACATTTTCTGTATCCAGAAAGGCCCGTACAGGAGCCGTAATACATCTGAAATGTAACGTCCACTCTTCAAAGTGCTGTCAGTGTGAACAAGAGGTGACCGAGATGTGTAACCAATGGCACCCCATACCATCACGTCGGGTGATACGCCAGTATGGCGATGATGAATACACGCTTCCAATGTGTGTTCACCGCGATGTCGCCAAACACGGATGCGATCATCCTGATAGTGTAAACAGAACCTGGATTCACCCGAAAAAATGACGTTTTGCCATTCGTGCACACACGTTCGTCGTTGAGTACACCATCGCAGGCGCTCCTGTCTGTGATGCAGCGTCAAGTGTAACCGCAGCCATGGTCTCCTAGCTGATAGTCCATGCTGCTGGAAACGTCGTCGAACTGTTCGTGCAGATGGTTGTTGTCTTGCAAACGTCCCCATCTGTTAACTCAGGGAACGATACGTGGCTGCACGATCCGTTACAGCCATGCGGATAAGATGCCTGCATCTCGACTGCTAGTGATACGAGGCCGTTAGCATCCAGCACGGCGGTCCGTATTACCATCCTGAACCCACCGATTCCATATTCTGCTAACAGTCATTGGATCTCGACCAACGCGAGCAGCAATGTCGCGATACGATAAACCGCAATCGCGATAGGCTACAATCCGACCTTTATCAAAGTCGGAAACGTGATGGTACGCATTTCTCCTCCTTACACGAGGCATCACAAGAACGTTTCACCAGGCAACGCCGGTCAACTGCTGTTTGTGTATGAGAAATCGGTTGGAAACTTTCCTCACGTCAGCACGTTGTAGGTATCGCCACCGGCGCCAATCTTGTGTGAATGCTGTGAAAAGCTAATCATTTGCATATCACAGCATCTTCTTCCTGATGGTTAAATTTTGCGTCTGCAGCACGTCATCTTCGTGGTGTAGCAATTTTAATGGCCAATAGTGTATTTTATAAACAACGTAAGGTGTATATTCAATATGACAGTCGTTTCAGTTCATGTCTCTTATTGCCCTTCCTTGAGTTATATACTCATTCCTTACGGTGAACTGATATTGGACTCCGAAGATACCCTACTATTTTCAACATAGGTCAGCACTGCTATAATTACATGTACAGGCTGTGTCTGTGGTTGCAACTTCCACTCTGAGATGAAGAGGTTAACACGGGAGGGGAATTAGTGGCGGGTCGCATCAAACCAATTAGAGGACTGACGACTAAAAGAAAATCAGTATTAGTTTTAATGAGTACAACGGGAGGTACTTACGTTGCAGGTGCTCTGTCGGTTGGAGCCGGTGGCGCAGAGTGTTGAGGAGACGATGACGCCTCCGTAGTACTGCTGGCAGAGCGAGTTGGAAATGACGCTCAGCGTCGTGTACTGCAGCGTGCTGGCCGTGTTGCCGTCTGGAAACACACCACACGGCCTCCTCTTACCCTTCCCGAATGCTGTCACAGGTGATAGCCTCACTAGTGGCATCAAGCTGCCGTTTGACTGTTCAGTTGCCAAGACAGTTCTTTATGGTTTTTGTCTGTCCGTCCTTCTGATTGGAGGTTTGCTTTACGTAATAAAATGGAACACTTGCAGCCGTCCTTTAGATGTTACTTATTATATAGCTACCAGTTTCGATGATTCAGTACACCATATTCAGACCATAACTGACTCTGAGAGTGTGAACTCCAGTCGTACACACGACCCCTTCAGTGGGCAACATCTATGAACCCTTTACTGTAGACTTCTGTAACAGCGATGTCGTGACTCAAGCCAACAACTTAGTTATTAGTTGCAGACACAACATCGCTGTCTGTACAGTTCGTAGATGTTGGCCACTGATGGGTTCGTGTATAGGATTGGAGTTTACACAGTTAAGGCCTGAAGATGGTATAATGAATCACCGAAACTGGTAATTACACAATAAATAACATCGAATGGACGTCTGCAAGTGTTCCATTTTATTACATAAGTTCTTTATGATTTTACGTCACGAAACTTCACAGATAATGCAAAGCAGCTAGCGGGCCGAACACAGTCAATAAATCAATGTGATGTATTCATATTACATATTTCCCATAACATACATAATTTGTTTGTATTGCTTTATTAGACCAACAGGGGTCACATAATATTAGGTTTTATTCACAAATGCAACATTTAAGTGAGTATTAACAGAACCAATAATGACAAGTTCAAGCTATGAGGCTTGTTATTGAACTGGTAGTGCAATAACAGAGAATCATAAGTTTTAGTTCGAGTTCGAATATACAATATAAACTTCTCTCATGTGTTATACAGAGGCGATTATCCGCTAAAGATTGCTGGTTAATCTACGCTAGCTGATGACCTTCCAACGCGAAATGTACACTGCATCTTCCAGAAAAAAATTATTCTATAAGCAGCACGAAGTAGATGCGATGTGTACTCTGAAGCCGCAAAGCCAAAACCAGTGGTTAGTATCTCATTTTCACAGTCATAAGCCTTACATGGACGCAGTATTCATATTCTTATCTTTGTTTCTGTATACTCTTGTTTTACCGATCTGTATCAACAGTCAGCGCTGAAGGTTTCAATTTTCCTCAGTTTTTACATTTTAATAATGCCCGATCACATGTCCTGTCATCCGACGATTCTTCTCTTATCAATATTCTACAGATTTATTTCGTTGTTTTTTATCCTTTCTAACACGTCCTCATTACCTATTTCATTTGTTAACTTAAATTGTAACATCCTTATGAGGCACCTGCAACAAAAAATTAATGGTTCTTTTCTTTGCAGTCTTACATGAACAAGTTAAACTGTAGCACTATTGAGAACAGTCTTCTCCAAATCTAGCTTAATTGTTGACGCTAATAGATTCCTTCTATATGCTAATGTGGTTTCTGCTTCCACCTTACAACTCCAGTATTTCACCCTAGACACTACAATCGTCACATTCTACTTACAGTTTATTCCACTACTCTGATGTTCATGTCTTACCCGGAGAACTATGGGGGCATCCTGGTACCAGAGGTCTTTTTTTACTGATATAGGAAGACATAAGTTTAGTTGAATTTTCTCAAAGCTACAGAAGTCACTTATTTCTACTACCCCCAACTCCAATGGTCAACTTTCGTTCAGAATGTCACCAATCAGTCCAGGAACCCCAGAAACTATGGTATCGACACTAGTCTCGTTCGTTTTACTTTTATTTTTTTCCTGTCATCCCCTTAAGATCCACACCCTTGCCCTACGCGTGTTTAGGCTACAGCATTATTTTTTAAATAATGAGTTATTCGTATCTAGCTTGGTTTGAAGTTTCCTGAACTAAAACGTTATCACTTTACACCCTGTCGGTAACTGTCTCCTCATACATAGCCATATGTGTACCAAATTTTGTGCAAATTGCTTCAGACGTTCCATAACTATGCCGAAAAAACACATACTACATGTATAGTTTCTTCTAGGAGAAGAATGTCACCTTCATACCTCTTCAATGACACTTTTGTATTCTTGACTGGAGCGTGAATTCGCATTCGCCGTTCCCTTCTCCACAAAAAGTTAACTGGCAGTATTCATGAACTGCACCTCTCCTACACGCTATTTAATATTAGTTAGCTTTACTCAGTTCTTGCAGAAGTTATACTTAAGCATGTATCTCTATACCGTATTCTATAAACTTTGCAATTCTGACTGTAGTATTCCTTGTTACATCCGTGATGTTTTTTTAATAATCAATTTTGAAATGCAAGTTCCGACTTATTCTTGGCTATCTGTCAGTATGTCATGAGTATTCATTTGTATTTTTCTATAGATTTATACAGTCAGCAAATTATGAAACTGCCATGTCCAGTTGATCATGTGGTGGGTCCCAGCGTTAGTTGATTGTAATTATTGCGGCAGGTTGAGTACAGTATCTTTCTGGTACCGTAGTAGTACATTTCGTCTCTCGGGCCTATTTGATTTTGCTGATCCAGAAGGTACCTCAAGCAAACTTGTGGCACTGACGAGGTTACTCAGAGGCGTGCTACTTTTACTCAGATCACTCAAAATTTTACACGTTGTAACGTAGTCTTACATTTACAGACTTATTGTCGCTAACTGCCTTACGATTCTTCTGCAAGGACTTCAGTGGTGAGGTGTAATGAAGTATAAGCATACAAGAAGCCGCCACTTGTGAACGGGAGTGTGTACTTACTATCGGCAGTCAGACCCCAACCGCTGACAGTAGCAGACTGGCCCTCGAAGCTGTTGCCCGCCTGTGAGCGAGAAGGCAGGTTCACCAGAGCGATGTAACCTGCAAGAATAGAAAAAATTGTCAGATACAGGGAAATGATACAAACAAAATCTTTTTAGAATGAATATTCACCCTGTAGAGGAATGTGGGCTACTGCTGGCAGGTTAAAGCTGCGAGCCGGTCCTGCATACAATTTTGATCTGCCAGGAAGTTTCCTTTCACATGCCCCAGATTTCTTACAGGAGTGCTAGTCCCGCAATGTATGCAGGAGAACTTTTGTGAACTTTGGAAGATAGAAGATAAGGTTCTAGAGGAAGTGAAGCTGTGAGGGGAGGGGGGGGCCTCGTGAGTCGTGCTTGGATAGCTCAGTCGCTAGGGCACACAAGCGAGAGGGTAAGATCCTAAGTTCGAGTGCTGGCGTTGCACTCGGTTTTAATCTACCAGGAAGTTTAAAAATGCTTTTACATTCCCAAATATTCCCCTGGAAGAATCGATACTTAGAACCCCTTGAGAAATCAGTTCCCAAAATCTATGATAATACTTTGTTGAAAACATCTCTAGTGATGAAAATGCCCGCATCTCGTGGTCGTGCGGTAGCGTTCTCGCTTCCCACGCCCGGGTTCCCGGGTTCGATTCCCGGCGGGGTCAGGGATTTGCTCTGCCTCGTTATGGCTGGGTGTTGTGTGCTGTCCTTAGGTTAGTTAGGTTTAAGTAGTTCTAAGTTCTAGGGGACTTATGACCACAGCAGTTGAGTCCCATAGTGCTCAGAGCCATTTGAACCAAGTGATGAAAATACCTAAACAGTCAACACATACGGATGAATTTAGTACTTGAATAAACGTACGGCATATACTTGATTTTGAAATGTCGTTGATCGGAATAATTACAATGAATTCGAAAAATGTCAGCACTCAACTCACAGTTTGTGAGAAACCATACTTTTTTAACTACTTAAATAAATACTGTTAAGTGCAAACCATCGCGCACGGTCTCTGTTTTTTAAGAAGTACTAGTCCAGAAAATTTCCTATGCCTTTTATTTCGACCTTAACTGTAGATGATAAAACGATATGAATTAAAAGAGACGATGCATTTTCAATGGACATTTGTCGTGCTATTTCTTGTATCTGATATTGCTGCAAAAGACATAGCTTGGATGTTTCGTTTAAAAGAATAGCTTCATGTTCATAGAACTTCTGTGTAAATCAGTTAGATCAGCTAAACTATCTAAAAATCAGTGCCTGTTAGTGGATTGTCCGCAGCTCGTGGTCGTGTGGTAGCGTTCTCGCTTCCCACGCCCGGGCTCCCGGGTTCGATTCCCGGCGGGGTCAGGGATTTCCTCTGCCTCGTGATTACTGGGTGTTGTGTGATGTCCTTAGGTTAGTTAGGTTTAAGTAGTTCTAAGTTCTAGGGGACTGCTACCCATAGATGTTAAGTCCCATAGTGCTTAGAGCCATTTGAACCTGCTAGTGGATTCCAACAAACAAGGGACAAAGCTAAAAATAGCCACGAAGGACCTGTTTACGTAGGGACGTCAAAACCAATCGTGAAGACCAATTACACTGAGATGAGTCTTTAAAATCTGCTGAAAAAGACAAATGTTTTTTTGAATATAAGCAATGATTCTCAGAACCTGTAAATCAAGTGCAGGCCGATGTTTTTAAGACAAGCATCAAAATTAAAAGGATTACGCCTCACACCAAGAATTTCGTTGGTTATACATAACGAAAAAGACATAGGAATCAGAATTTTTTCTTCAAACAAGGCATATATTATAGAGTAAAGGTACAATAAACTCCAATAAAAACATTACGACACTTGTTCTCAGATTGCGAATTTGTTTGATGTCAGGTGTACAAGATATACTGGCAGATACAAACTAATCAGCCAGACCATTATGACCACTGCCAGCCGGTCGTTGTGGCCGAGTGGATCTAGGCGCTTCTGTCTGGAATCGCACTGCTGCTACGGTCGCAGCTTCGAATCCTGCCTCGGGCGTGGATGTGTGTGATGTCCTTAGATTAGTTAGGTTTAAGTAGTTTTAGGGGACTGATGACCTCAGATGTTAAGTCCCATACTGCTCCGAGCCATTTGAACCTTTTGAACTGATGAGAACCAAACGTCTTGTATGGGCAGCACATGTCAGTCGGATGGATAAATGCTGATGGCCTTTGAAAGCTATGGATTATACTCCCTGGGGAAGACGCCCATAGAAAGACCAAAGAAGAGATGGAGGGATGGAATCTATGAGAACTTGCTGCAGATTGGAATAGAGAATGATTGGCGCCAGGAGGCACAAAATAGAGCCCAGTGGAGGAAGAACCTTTTAGCAGCGCACGGTCTTCTGGGCCTGATCGCATAAAGTAAAGTAAGTAAGTACTGACCACGGAGAAGCCATCGGACGTTGGCGTGCTAGAAGGATACCGCTGCGGTTATAAACTTTGCAGCTACTCATGGAGGTACAGTGTGGGCTGTAATTATCATACATCAGCGAGACTTGGTAGATATGCTAATGTGTTAATGTGGAACCCACTTACGCTGAAAAAAGATTAATTCCAGTTTTGGCCACCAGGTTCAAATCTGGCGCTGTACACGATTTGTATGACGGTATAACATACATGCTATCATTTGACAAGCCATAACGTGAGTGAAGAGTATAGCTATCGAGAAGAGAGGCCGTGCACTGTTAGTGAATCTGTTTGACATGAATGGCAGCAATTACATTGCTGCATTGAGAGAGTATCGTCAACTGAAAGGTCTGAGGAGACACCCGATGTCATTAAACGGTTAAAAGGTTTAACTCGAAAAAAATATTATCTTCAGATGAACAAATATAGTCTCACCTTCTTTCTGCAGTCGCGACGATACTCAGAGTTCTTGACTTTTTTTCGCTAGGCAGAACGAAGTAAACGATGTCTCCTCTTGTTACTGTTATCACTTGTCTTTAGGTACTGCCTTTGCTACAGCATTTAGAATTCGGCGATTTATATGTTTTGTGAGTTATAATCAATGAATTTTGTGTCAGATTGCTCATGTTATTTGTTTTTGTATACAGCTGCTGTAATTTTATTTTGCACTCGCAATTGTAGAAAATCGACCCAGAACAAATCGAAATTTTGCTTGAAATGAGAATAGTGCTACAAAGGCAATTGATGAAAGATGAGAGTCAGAAAAGAAAATCAGAAAAGATATTGGCTTTGTTAACTGCACACTGTCAGCGTTAATTAAAAAGAACAGAAATCAAATTAAGGCAACGTTTGAGCGCAATATTTTCCAGTTATGGAGGAGAAATATAAGAACTGCTAAACACGCTGTGTTGCTTTTTTCGTTCAAACACGTTAGGTCGCAGAATGCACCCATATCAGACCACTTTTTTGCTGGATAAGGCTGATTAGTTAGTGTAGCAAATTAATATTGAATTTTTTGCGTATGCAGGCTGCTCAGATTGTAAAAGAAAGTGAAAACCACAGTATTCAAAATTTTTACTACAACTACAAATATGAAGCGAAAAATGTTTCCAAGACAGTCGAAAGCTGCTTCATTTACAATCATTTACCCGATAAAACCATCATTCACGGGGAAGAAAACTCTTTAAAGATAGGTCTGTGGTATTGATAGGATGCAATTCGGATGGCTCTCAAAAAGGTAGTAATTTTCCATGAGACAAGTTTAAAACCATTATGTTTAAGTAATAAGAGACCAGTAAAACATTGTGGATGGTGGTTGTTATGTTGACAGACTGGATTTCCAAATTCGATTTTCAAAAAAGATTAAGTCATAGTTATGGTTGATGATAGTCCAGAACATCACGATATTAAATTAATAGCTATAGAGCTTGTACAGGATGGGCAGAAACAGTCTAGAAAACTTGAAAGGGTGTTGTAGGGTAGCTTATGCTGGCAACTGACTGTCTAGAAAGCAGTCCGGTACCTCACGCCGTTTCCGAGTTAATTAGCAATGAAGTTAGCCTGTCGGTCCGTTGCCCGCGTAGATTAAAGGGGCCCGCCAGAGACGATGTCGTTAAATATGTTCTTCGTTTGGTTTCCTTAACCCGAACAGGATAGCTGTACAAAAATTGGACGTGGGTAGTAAGGATAAAACCCGAACCAAAGGCTGAGCCGTATAGTGCGCTATAACCTATGCCTTTAGAACGACTGACACTAATTATTGTATCTGGCGAGCCGCTTGAATTTGCGCCTGATTGTCTAACTTCAACGCTAATTAACTTGTAAACGAGCAACGTATCGAATCTCTTTTCGTAACAGTTATTTCAAAGCACAAATACCATGCAACGCGCTTAAAGGCTTTTCAGAATGTTTCTGAGCAGTCTGTGTATTGCCTACGAGGAACACAAAACCGCAATCGCGCGATCAAGGCATTACACAAAACTTACTTGTAGCTGTATCGAAGCACAAGAATTCTCCATCAGTGAAATGGGAGGGGGGGGGGGGGGGTGCATTACGTATGTTGCGATCTGAATGAACGTTACTAACGTGAAAGACAATTAATGAAACATTTTAGGAAATATTTTAGGAGGGCGTACAAAATGGTTCAGATGGCTCTGAGCACTATGGGACTTACCATATGAGGTCATCAGTCCCTTAGAACTAAGAACTACTTAAACCTAACCAACCTAAGAACATCGCACACATCCATGCCCGAGGCAGGAATCGAACCTGCGTCCGTAGCAATCGTGCGGTTCCGGACTGAAGCGCCTAGAACCGTGGCCGGCAAGGGCGTACAGTATCACCATTACACTCACCAACACTCTACTAATACACACACAACTCGCATATCCGCAAGAAACGGGGCCAGCACACGCAAAGGAAGTATTAAGCGATCACTGGGTTCGTATTTTTGGCAGGCTGTTCTTGGGAATTATACCATATCCTTGGGGCGGCAGTGGTTTTGCAGTAGTCCTGCAGCCAAGGCGGATAAGAACCTTCACAGAACTTTGCCGATGTAGGCTAACAATACCTTTGTCGATAGGCGGCTGAATTTCCCAATCAACGGTGTCACATGACATTTACATTTTTGTTCGATGAACTTGATGCAGTAGATGGGAACCTCGTTTCCCCGCTGTCACTGGCGGAAACACGAAGCCAGTTCTGCATACATTCCCACCGCGTCACTCCTAAAACAGTTCAGTGTTGTCTTAGGGTCAAATAATCTAAGAAATTTGACCTCGGTGGTATCGTGATAGCTTCAGTAACGTAACATACACAAGCAGCCACTTCTCAAAGGAATCAACGCCTTGAGGTAGGCCGCTACATCATAGCCAAAACGTCTCACACTTTACTATTTTAGGATTTTAAGTATTTTGTAACATGATGAAGCAATACACCGTGAAGGATTTTAAGGGGACGGCAACGAATTTGACAATTAATACCGCAGTTCCTGTCTCAAACATATCATAAACGCAGAACATCATTAAAAAGATGCTCAGCTGTTTGAAAGCTCTTTAGAGTGGCGAAATGGCTAAAACGATGGACGTTATCGAATAATTCGTCGAAAATTTGATGCTGGAAATGATACTTCAAAATTCAGTAACATACTCACTATAAACTTTCAAAAAACAGTTTGTACCTACAAGAGTAAACTTTAGCAGGAAGTCGAATTTCTGACGAGCAAGATATCGCAGTGCTTAGCACAGTAGACTTTCATTCGGGAAGACGACGGTTCTAAAACGCGTCCGGCCATCCACATTCTGGTTTTCTGTGATTTTCCAAAGTCGCTCCAGGCAAATGTCGACATGGTTGCTTTGAAAAGGGCACTGTCGATTTCGTTCTGTAATCCGAGTCCGTGCTCTATCTGTGATGATCACGCATTAAACTCCAATGTTTCTTATGTTTCATCGTTTAACAGGGAATTCCTTTAACTCCAAACGATTTTTCAACCCCTTCAGTTTCGTGTTAAGCACTTTTCACTGTGTTATTCTTATGTCCACGTACAGAACTAAATATAATAATTATAGGTTGCTTGGCACACGTTCGATGTCGCTTCGGAACATTCTTAAGTAGTTAAGACACAAAGGAATCAGGCATTGGCTGCAAGCGGAAATTGATTTAAATCAAAGAGGAAAGATGAAAATTTGTGCTGGACCAGGATTCGAACTTGAGTCTCCTGCTTACGAGGCAGATGCACTGATCTCTACACCATCCGCACACAGAGCTAGCCAGCTCAGCTGCACGGAGTACGCTGAACTCCTCCCGTCAACCCCAAAGTCTCTACTTCTCCACACCCTACTAATGTAGCGCCCCTTGCCCGTTTCCCTCATTACTCACGGCATTTTTCCGATTCCTGTTAAGAGATCATTGTCAGGAAGAATAGAAAACACGTATATCTATGATTAAGATGAGAACCGCCAACAATCTCTACAGTGTGGATTTATACCAGACTTGAACTCTTCCAGGAATCAGAGAAATACCGCGGTAGTGAGAATAATAGGCAACTGGCACTACATGAGTAGTGGGTGTATAAGTTGAGATTTTCGGTCTGGCGTGTGGTGTGACCACTGTGTCCAGATGGTGCAGTGGTCAGTTCATCTGCCTTTGTAAGCACGAGACCTGGGTTTGAATCCCAGTCTGGCACAAATTTTCAACTTTCCCCATTGTTTAACTCAATGCCCGCTTGCAGCCAATGTCCCTCTTTCCTTGGCGTGTTAATTCATAGTGGCTGCTGGATCAAAAAATTGTGTCTGTCTTTCTTTAGACGTGTCCAAAAAACCAGACAATATATGTATATTCTTTCTTAAGCAGTGTCAAAAACAGTTCAATTTTATTTTTGTGTACGCTAAATTATGGTCATACGTGTGGACTTACTGCTGAGCTGCACGTTGGTGCCCAGGAAGATGACGGCGATGTCGTTGTTGAGCGTATTGGCGTTGTAGCCGGAGTGCACCGTCGTCGACCTAGTGTTGATGGTCACGTGGCCGGACTCACTGCCGCTGCGACGAATGCCTCCCAGGCTCACCGCCCACGTGCTGAACCTGTCGCAGCGAAAGGCCTCGTTGCGGTTACAGATGAGCATCGATGAAGGAAGAATGTACTTTTTATTTTCGTATTCAACATTAACGACAATTTTCTGTCTTATTCTTCTGTTTTGTTAGCCTTAGCCCCGTCTAGTTCGGACTCGGCTGTCAAAATTTGACAGATTTTTAAAATTTAACGGCTTTATATTTATTTGACTTTTGCGGCCGGATACCCTTCACGTCCCCCCAAGCGAAGGAAGTCGTGAATCGTGTAAACTTTGTCCTTCGTCAGATTGTATTTCAACTGTTTTTGTATTGCGTTTTCTGAGGCGGAAATTGGGGACCAGCCCAACGACCCTAAACGAGCCTAAACCAGCCTATTTGCCTAAACAAGCGTGGAAAACTACTTAGAGGAAAAAGTTTCTGTTCTTATCTATATTTCAATTTATTGGTCGCAGTTATAACTGCAACACTGAGAAGGATAGAAAATAACGAAATATCCGACAGGTGTACGAGTGTAAGGTAGTACGGGTCACACTGGCTCATAGAGCAAACCGCCCGATGCCAGTGTCGCTTTGGGCCGATGTAGCTCTTGCCAAATGCCTATTGGAAACCCTGGTGATAACTACTGTATCACCTGACAAGAGAGCCGTCTATTGTTGCTTCCAGCGTCTTCTTGATGACAGTCCGAGAACCCTCTGGCACCGTAAAGTACAAAATTATTAAGATTTTCGTGGCCATTCGTTGACAAATTAGTTGTTCGCTTCTGTCACGGGTTCTTCAGCTAACAATGGTTTGATGACCTTTTTGACGTTTCGTCAGCGCGAGTGGTTGGCTTTGTCAAAGCTTCACCTTCAACTGCTGGTGGTGGGCTGGAGTCGAGCTCGCTCATGCAGATTGTGGCGGGTGGTTGTATCTGAAGTGAAGCTACTCACAGACGTCCAGTGTCGGCTGTAATTATCGTGTTAAGTCAAACTTGGTAGATACACTAATGCGTTAATGCAGAACACATTTTCGCTGGAGAGAGAAAAAAAAACTGTTCCAGTTTTGACCACCAGGTTCAAATTTCTCCCTGCGAATGCAAGAAAACGCACAGAAATGTTTCCATATGTAACGGGTTAGGGACTGGACGTGGGCAAAAAAGGTCAAAAAAATGAGTAAGGTGTATTGTTGATTTTGTTATAAGCCGACAGTTAAACAATTTGTCCAATATGAGCGCTGGAGACGTCGACAGATGCTTTATCTGTAAAACATGATCAACAGTTGCTCGCAGCAGCTCCGGTAGATACTGAGCAACGTGTTCTTGCATTCTGTTCTCCAGATCAGCCAAAGACCGAGCGTTTCCTGGTAAAAGTGTTCTTTTAGACACCCCAAAGCCAAAAATCACATGGATTCAGATCAGGTAATCTTGCAGGCCTTGCACCTGAAAAACGTCTAGAGCTAAGACGTTCATGGAAGGTTGCGTTAAGCAGATCTTTCACTGGGCGAGCGACATGAGGTGCCGCCCCATCTTGCATGAAAACAGTGGTTACCACAAAGTTGCGCTCTTTCAATGCTGGAATCACATGCTGCACAAAAAGGCCTCGACAACACACAGACATCACGGTATCCTCTTCAAACAACAACGGACCGCGAACAAAGATGCTTGTGAATCCATATCATACAGTCACATAGAGCGTCTGCAATGGCTCTTCATGTATAACACGCGACTTAAAAGTAGCCCGGTTTCGGCACTTCTGTGTATTCACTGCTCCCTGTAGTGCAAAATGTGCCCCACCACTCCACTTAATATTGTCCAGCTACATGCCATCAAACTCGATCCGTATCAGAAACCGAATAGCAAATTCAGAAGGGTACTGCGGATCATGAGGTTTAAGTTGCTGCACCGTTTAGATTTTGTACGGTTAGCATTGTGCCATACACCGCAAAACTTTCCGTACTGTTGGTCACGGGATGGACAATTCTCGTGACACTGTACGAGCACTAGTACCGCCTGGGACATGTGCTGAATGGTTAGTTACCTCGTTAACAACTTCCAATGGGATAGGACGCCTTCCTCTTTCAGGTGCTTTATCAAGCTCACGTGTGTTTTCGAATTTCGTTAACATCTTCTTTTAACCGTTTAATGACATCGGGTGTCTCCTCAGACCTTTCAGTTGACGATACTCTCTCAATGCAGCAATGTAATTGCTGCCATTCATGTCAAACAGATTCACTAACAGTGCACGGCCTCTCTTCTCGATAGCTATACTCTTCACTCACGTTATGGCTTGTCAAATGATAGCATGTATGTTATACCGTCATACAAATCGTGTACAGCGCCAGATTTGAACCTGGTGGCCAAAACTGGAATTAATCTTTTTTCAGCGTAAATGGGTTCCACATTAACACATTAGCATATCTACCAAGTCTCGCTGATGTATGATAATTACAGCCCACACTGTACCTCCATGAGTAGCTGCAAAGATTATAACCACAGCGGTATCTTTCTAGCGCGCCAACGTCCGAGGGCTTCTCCGTGGTCAGTACTTACTTTACTTTATGCGATCAGGCCGAAAAGACCGTGCGCTGCTAAAAGGTTCCTCCTCCACTGGGTTCTGTTTTGTGCCTCCTGGCGCCAATCATTCTCTATTCCAATCTGCAGCAAGTTCTCATAGATTCCATCCCTCCATCTCTTCTTTGGTCTTTCTATTGGGCGTCTTCCACAGGGAGTATAATCCATAGCTTTCAAAGGCCATCAGCATTTATCCAACCGACTGACATGTGCTGCCCATACAAGACGCTTGGTTCTCATCAGTTCAAAAGGTTCAAATGGCTCTGAGTACTATGGGACTTAACATCTAAGGACATCACACACATCCACGCCCGAGGCAGGATTCGAAGCTGCGACCATAGCAGCAGTGCGATTCCAGACAGAAGCGCCTAGAACCGCTCGGCCACAATGACCAGCTTCTCATCAGTCCTACAACGTTTGGTCTATTGTACATTTCGTCTTGTTCACAATAATGTCTGATCCTTCATTCTCCAGTGACCTCATTTTTTACCGGACCAAAGATCTTTCTTAAGACTTTCCACTCAAAAACAAGAAGATTGTTCAAATCTGTTTCCCGGACACTCCAAGTTTCACAACTATACGGTACTACAGGTTTAATCATTGTTTTATACAGCTGGAGTTTTAAGTTCCTAGAGAGACCACGCGATGCAAGAAGTTGACTGAGACCAAAGTATGATCGGTTGGCGACTTGGATCCTCGCTTTGATTTCTGCTTCACATGCTGCGTCTTCTGTAAATATTACCCCAGATACTTAAATTCACGAACACTTTTGTAGGGTCGGTTTCCAACTATCAAAGGCCGGAGTGTGTCTCTTGAATAAGCATGGGTCCTGCTCATCACCAGATATTCCGTCTTTGATTCATTCACAAGGAGCCCAATTTTGCTTACTTCCGCCTCTACACTTTCGCTCATCCGCATTTGTTCCTCCTTAGATCTGGACAATAGGGCCGCATCATCAACAAACGAGACACGTGTGATTTTCTCACCCTCTACAACCTCGAAGCTTTAACGAAAGACTTCTCTCATTATCGGTGCAAGTGTCAGGTTGAATAAAACCGGTGACACACAATCTCCTTGTCTCAACCCTGTGTTCATGTTGAAGCTCTCCGTGAGTTGGTTCCCGAGCTTCACTTTCACTTGCCATTTGAATCAGTGAGACAAATTCCAACTAGGCTCACGAGTTTCTTAGGTATTCCAAACTCCGTTAGGCAGTTCCTCGGGCTCTCATAGTGGATGCAGTCATACGCTTTCTTAAAATCTTTGAAAAGCACATGAAGTACTTCGCCATACTACCACAACTCTTAGGTGAGTTATCGCAGCGTAAAGATGTTGTCGACAGTTGAACGGCCCTTTCTGAATCCCCCCTGATATTCAACAATCACTTCTTTTAACCAGTATACAGTTGGACAAGAACTTGTAGTAGACGTTCAGTAGGGCGATTCCTCTGTAGATAGTGCAGTTCATTTCGTCACCTTTCTTGTGTCTAAACATTCTGCGTGGTGACTGTTTGTTCTATATCGTGTCTCCCTACCACTTTCGCGCAACGACGCTCTGAGGGTGTTTTTTAGGGAACTGAATAGTTTGAACCTGGGACCTGTTGCTTGTAAGGAGACGCCAGACCACACATGACATGTAGAATTCAGAAGAGTTCAGTGAGACGAGCGATTATATAACCAAATACTTAATGATTTCAGCGTCAGCTCCACTTCACTCCCTGTAAAAGAATCTTAATACTAACTAAATTTAGTGGAAGGGGTTCAAGGCTTTCCTATTTCTAGTTAGCTGGTAAAATAACGTCGAAAAAGCATTACGTTTACCATTGGAAATTTTATTCTACTCACAAAACATCGTTTATAAATTGCACTACTGATAAAAGGAAATGTTTTAATACAGGATGGTAAAAACCAACTGCGTTCAACAAAAATGTGAACGAATATTCCCTGAGTGGGTTTCCAAGTTCTACAATGGATCGAAGGATGACCTATGCCATATCACATCTATAATCTAGGTTTAAATTAAGTTTCACAAAAGAGGAAACTATCAAAATGGTCTACAGTGACCCTCAATTATCTTTAATTACTTATCTAACTTGTCGTAAATTACAGTGGCTGATGTGGCTTCTCAATAACTATATAACAGAAAAATCATCGTGTTTCAGATTTTTACTTCAAGTGGCAAATGTGAACACCATGAGCTTTAATTGACGATCGACACTAGAATTACGTAAAGGGGATGTAACAGATGAGACTTCTGCAGTTCTGAGTGAAGCCTTATGCGCTCAAAAATGCGGCATCGCGTGCGTTCATTACCTTGTTGCTGTTCGTCAGGGGGCGGCAGGCAGCACAGCTCCGCTCACCTCGCTGTCTCAGAAGCAACTCCCTAGCAACTCTCTCCTAACTTCTCCTTACTATAATTTACCGACGTTGGTTTAAAAAAAACTATCTGGCTGTGTTTTCATCTGACCAATCAGGGTCTCAATGTTAACCTTAAGCTCCGCCTACAAAAATTCTGTCTATCCAATGAGAAACGTTATACTTTTCGTGGTGGGGCAATGTTTTTAAAGTTTGCGAAGCGAAAAAGTATCACGCTAAAACTTGCAGCTGGTGTGGTCCTTTTAGGGTTATCATAAGATCTATACTGTTCTTCTGGAGGTCTCTATCTTTTAACATGGGCTGGGGGATGGTCCTAACGTAACAGATACGCGAAAAAGGTCTCACGTTAAAACTTGGGGGTGGTGTAGCCCTAGCGATTAGCTGGCGACTTGGGTGTCCGTGTGTCCCTTATCGTAGGGCCTTCCAGCTTAACACGGTTCTGCTCTCGGCTTCTGTTCTCGTTTCTCCCCTCGGAACTGCGTCTGTCACACGGTGGGAAGGTATGACATGCATTTAGGCATTCTTGTGTTAATCTGTGGTATTCCATTTGCTCACTCGTTACTCGTATTACTTTGGTTAATTTAATGTCACGATTTATTTGGAGCTATGTGACATACTACTGTATTTGCTTATCATGTCAGGGTTTTCATGGAAGTTGTTGGATTTGCCTGACACCTTACATATCACCACCCATCGAACTTAATTTTTGCGCTGAACTTAGACAATAATTGTATCGTTGTCTAAGTCAGTCAATAATTATTCTGTTGTCTAATTTTTTTTGCCTACTGTTCGGCCACGTTATTCTGTTCTATGCTAGTTTGTATTACTAATTTATATTTTTATATTCTTTATATTCTTCCATATTATTCATAAAAATGACAAGAGAAGAATATTTTTATGCTATTATTAATTTTTTAATTATTTTCTTTCTTTATTTAAGTGTGAAGTTTGTTTTTTTAAAAGTTTGTTATTGAAAGTGAGGAGTCTTTCTCATCGATTTTCTTATAAATATTGTTTTTATAAATGTAGTAATTAAGTAAAATCTATTCCTAACACATTTTCTAAATATCATGTACAAGTAAAATGTTTTTGTTTCTGGACACTCATTTCAACATTGTTACACTAACAAATAAGAATTATTTCCAAGAATTGCTATGACAAAGAAATACACATACACAAGTATTGAGATATTATCCTAACGAATGGCACAAATGATAAAAAAAACATCCAACAAGATAATTTTTTATTCTTTGTTTTTATAAGAAGAAAATAAGTAAAATATAGTTATTCTTTTATTATTATGAGGAGAAAATAAGTGGCATATAGTTTTAGTGTATATTATGCCTTACTTTTGTTCTTTATAAACTGTCCATTTCAGAACTAATGACTTATTTTTATCGATAGTCTATTTTTTATTTAAGTCCATAGTCAATGACTGTTATTTTGTAGTTTATTCACACAATCCTATGAATATTTAAGCATGAGGTTGTCGAATGTTTTTGCACGAAGGTGATGGACTTGATCGAGATGGATGTCAGCAAGTATTTGATGTACAGCTTCGTTCGTCGTTCCTTGTTGGCTTTGCAAGTGTGTGTTGCTGTTGTGGAGGTCCCATAATGGAATGGAGCTGTGAGTGCAGAATCTCGTGGTTTACTCTCTTTGTATGCGTGAAAGTCATCGTTATGTGTTGCTGAAAGCGGTCGTTTTTCGTTGTAATACTTCGCAGACGACTAGTTTACAATAGGATAGGGATTTGGGAAGGTATGTCGTCTATTCTTCACCCATATTCTTTCTTGGTCTCAATTTGCGAATCTTCATCTTCTTTTCTTCCTGCTTTTTCTCTGCTTCTTACTTGATTCTTGGTTCTTCTCTGGGTAGGATATGGAAATATTTATTGATAGCTAGTCGCTTTGAAGTTCTTCTCCTAGTAACAGTTTGATAAATGGTTTGGACATGTCATTTCTACTTTGTGTACGTCTTCTTCAGTTTCGTGCATCAGCGTGCTGTTTAATAGCGGTAGTGTGACTTTTACACATATTTTTTGCCAGTGGTGGCTTGCCCAAGCGGTCTTCTCGTTGGGCCAATTTTTGCTCGCTCCGCTGAGTGGGGGTGCTCGGAGACCCTTCTGGCGATCGGCGTCCCATCGCGTTTTAATATTTCTAAAATTTAAAGAACCTCTCTCACACCGGCCTGATTTAGCTTCACTGATCAGGATAGTAAAAAACATGGGTATATTAAGGGAATTTTCATTGACAAAGCAGGCTTATCACATTCACACAGTTCAATACTGTTCTATCCTGATTAAATTGAGCTTAACTTAAATTCCATAAGGCAGTGAAGCAATTTCGAAGTCTCAGTGCGACGAAAGTCGATCTCCTGGAAACATTTGTAATAATTATTAACTTTCGGTGATCACATGGGGAAGACCAAAGATCTGCTGGTAAGACCGTGTTAGCCTATTTATTTGAAGTAACTGGATATCTTGAGCATACAAAACGGCAGGTTCATCCAATGTAAATCAGACGTTCCCCACTGATCCCGTGCAACACAGCGTAGTAAGCAGACACTGTCAATAATAATAATCCGTTAAATAATACGCGAACACACTTACTTTAGTTTAGTTCATGTATTAAATTCCTTCTCATACAGAATCTCATCAAGATGGCGACTAGCTCAACAATACATACATATACATCCTTCTTTCACGACTAATCGGCAAGAAGTCCCCTATTCTTTTTCCTAAGAGAAAACATAGATAGCAGAGAAGCTATTCCATGGAGTAAATGGACACTCCAAGGAATAATTGGGCTTGAAACTACTTTGCATTGATAATCGGTAAGATAAGAAGAGATATTTCGAGATATGTACTGAGTTATATAATTTATAAAATTTCTGAAAATATCGTGGAGAGACCGCTGCAAGAGACATTACAGCGTCTCTGCAGGGCTCCGCTACTGTGCGGGTCTGTGTTCCATCCCAGCAGGGTTCCGCCTAGCGGTCAAATTTATTTCCCACTCTACGAGGGCCCTCTGTTGGTCTTGCTGTCCTTTCCCTTCTCTCGACGCTTCTGCCTTGTAGGAATCGTGTCATGCTAATTACGTCCTTTTCTTTCTTGATACTTCTCGCATTGCAACTTGTGGGTCATTGCATCTGGTCTTTGCTGGAGTTTTTACAATGGTTCTTACAAAAAGTTTTACTTATAATCATCTGACATATGTCTAGTACTTACATTACTTTAAGCTTTCTTAAAAAGCTTTACAAATTTTGGCGTCCTTTCCATGTTACAATTCTAAGATATTTTGAGTCTTAACTTATACAAGAAACCTCAAATTAGTTTTTTATTTTTGTGTAGTGTCGTGGTGTATAGCATTTTAGTATTTCAGCTGTTACACTATCTACGATTTATCCTTCCACCTTAATCTATGGTACTATTGGTGTTATTATTGAAACTACTTTCTTTTTCCCACCTTTCTCTCTCTTCATTCTTCTTTCTCCTGACGATCTTATCTGCAACATAATCTTGAAATATTGTGCTGATTATTTACCAGTAATAAAATTAATCTTTAAACTTGTACTGAAAGTGCTTAATAATGCCAGTCTTAGGTAAAAATACCTCTGCTTTATCTCGTAAAGTACCCTCTAATTCTCTTTTACTGTGTTCTCAGATACCTTGAACTTCTTGCAGTTTTTCGTCGATTTCTTTATGGACTTCTAACATGAGTTGAGGCGATTCCCCCTTTTGTGCATACCATTCTAATTCTTCATCCTCTTTATCTCACATCATTCTTAATTGTTTGTTTATAACTGCCATTTCTTCTAATTTAAGCTTTTGCTCAAAGAGAAGTGTGACATTCCCGAATGTTACGCTACCTTTCCCCATATCTATTATCGCTCGTCTCTCATTTAAAAAATCTGCACCTATAATCAAATCTACAGTTAGTTTAGGTATAATCACGGTTGGCTTCGATCTTTTGACCTTGGCACGAAAGAGTTAACCTTGTTTGTCTCGTAACTTCCGCAGCATTGTTTCTAATAGGACCTCTTACTTTAATCTTACGTGTTTTCAGAACTAGCAATTCCTCATTGGCATTACACTGCATGAATAAATGTTCTAAGATCGCAGTCAGATCTCTCCCGCTATCAATTACAATATTGACTGGGATATGCTTTACCATGGCCTTCATAATTGGTTGAATTTGAACGGGTTGGTCCTGTTCTTCTTCTTCTTGCATCAACGAATCCTCCACTGAATCATACATGAGTCTTTTTAGGAATTTCCATTGTGAATTCGAACTTTTTGTAGGATAAGCTTCGACTGCTACTTCTCTCTCTTTTATTTCCTTTTCTCTATTTCTTCCTTCATTTACGCTTTCTCCAACATCCTCTGCTTTTTCCTCATCCTCTATCTTCTCCTTCTTCGTCACTACTTCCACATAATCGCATCTAAATGCTCTAATTATCGCTTCATAACTTCCTTCATTATATACGTCGGGTTGTGGGCCCACTCGTAACTTATTTTCAACTTCTGTCGACTGCGCATTATCCTCATTGAATTCGCTTTCTCTGGTTTCCATCTCAAATAGCTCTGCAATACTCATTACTTCGTCCTTTGCTCCTACATTCATTGTGCATGCCTCTGGTAACTCATTTTCCTCGTCAGTATTTTCTCAATTAATTTTGTCCCAACACGTTATTGTTATTTTCTTGTCTTCGTTTTCATCTGGTCCCTGCGGATTTGTTTCTTCCTTCTTCTCTTCTCATGATAAGATTTTTACTTCTCTGTTCAAGTTCCTGCAATTGTCCTGGGTCGGTGCGTCATTCTCTTTGGCATGGGCGCTTAGCTGTCAAATCGAACGTTTATCGGTGTTTGGTGGTCTTACCTCCACCTCTTCTATCTTTATTCTCTTTTCTTGTTCAGCTTGATGATAGTCGTTTCTTTGTTGATAATTTGTCGGTCTATTGGTTCTCCAGAACCCGTTCCGGTTGTCGTTATTCCCTCTGTAATAGTTGTTGCCGTTCCTGGGTGAGTTATGGTTATTGCCATATTCTCTTCTAAATCCATTACCGGTTCTTTGTTGAAATCTATTGTCGTTTCTTGGTGCGAAGTTATCACATCGTTCGTAATTATAGTTTCTTCGTACTGTGTCTTGTGGATTCCACTGCTTTTTGCTTTTGTTTTCACGTGTCCTTCGTCTTTTTCTTGCGTCATCTTCCGAAAATATGAACTGTAGTTCCTTTAGAATACCTTTAAATACTTCGACGTCATTGCCTCCGCGACCTACTAATGATTGCCGGTATTTCAATGGTAGCTTCATCGCGCATAATTTTATCAACTCTCCGTCACTGTATGGTACATCTAAGCATTGATTTTTCTTTGCCATTAATTCGAAAAATTTCACGGGACTCATCTCTCCTGAATTTTCAAAATATGGGTTCTGTAATAATTCGTACTTCACTCTGTTCTGTGCTTCGCTGGACCAGTATCGTGAGAGAAACCTCTCTCTGAAATCTTCGTACGATTGGCATGTCGCTGCAACATTCTGCATGGTTTCTGCGACTGTTCCTGACATGTGTGCACATATAAAGTCTAATTTGTGTGCTGGCGTCCAGTGCTCTGGTAATCCTACTCGGAATTGGTCAATAAAAGTTCGTGGATGTAATGAGTTTCCTTCTCGAAAGTGTTGAAATTTTCTGACTGTGAGGAAATGATCGTTGTCGTACTTCGTCATAGTTCCATATGAAATTCGCGATTCTTCGCCACTTTTGTTTCTGATCATTTCTCCCGTCGTTCTTTCCGGTTGTGGTAGATCCATTCGATATTGTCCACTGTAAATTTCGCCTACCATTGCGTAGTATCGTTGGAGTGGTACGTAATAATTTTCTTCCATCGGTTGTGAACGTGTAGCTGAATCCATTGCACTCTACTTTTCGCGACCTGGCTTTCCATTGTCACGTATGTTACTTTCCGCCTGTGGTTGGAATCGCAAATGCATGATATCTTCGTTAATTGCTTGTTTTTCCGGTGCTGTTGCAGATACGGATGTGGTTGCAGACTCTGTGCTTGTTCAGTCCTGTTCACTACGCTCTTCAATGGTTTGCAACAACTCTGTTCGCAATTTCTGAAATTGTCGCTTCGTTTGCGCTTCTATTTCGACTATGCGGTTATCACATCTTTTCAGCGCTGCTTTTGTGATAAGTTTGTGTAACACACTGTTTTCAACAATTTCACGCGCTGTACCTGCTGCTTGTCTAGTAATTACGCTTATCTGTTTCTCTAGTTTCTTGACTTCTCCCTGGGTGTTGTTACGTAATGTTTTGATCTCGTCCTGAGTGTCATTACGCAATGTTTTTACGTCCACTTGTACCTTGTCAATGTCTGTTCTCAATTGATTGTAACCTGTTATTAAGTTTCCTATCAGTTCTCGAGATTCTTTTGCCTCGTCTTCAATATGACTTAGGTGTAACTGAATTTTTTGGTTTTGTTCTTTAATCTCACGCATTTGTCTCGTGGTTTCTGCATTCTGAATTTGAATTTGGTTCGCTACGTCTTTATTATGTCTTGTCATGGTTTCCGTAATTTGTTGTAGTAATTCTGCCAGATTGGTGGGTCCTATTGCGTTTTCTTCCGACGTCCTACGCTCTGTGTTTTCGCCCAATTGTTGGTTTGCAACCGATTGCATTGAACTGTGCGGTGACACGTTTCTGCTCGCATTCCTTGTACTCTGTGGTGAGGGAGCTCTGACTACTTGTATTATGGGTTCTACGTATTCAAGACGCAAGTTAGAATCCTCATCGACTGTCCCTCTGCTTTCCTGCTCCTCTGTCGTATGCTGACTTACGTTTTCTATGCCTTGGCGTACATTATACTCGTTATGGTGCGTTATATGTCTTATTTCTCGCGATACTGCATCGTCTGTTGAACTGTCCTCTATTCTCTGTCCATTTTCATGCTGGGTCTCTACCTCAATTCGGTCAAGGTCTCGATCTGCCATTGCTAATCTTTCCGAATCCCTTATTTTCTGTTTTTTCTGTTTTAAAAGCAATTCACGCGCCCTACTTCGAGTCAACATGCGCTCATACGATCTCACGCGTTTCATAAAATTTTTGTTCACGCGACTTGACACTACCAAGACTGACAATCCATTCACTTACTTGTTGGGTCAGAACCAACTTGTCAACGATGTATCCGCCACCTGTGCGCTTGCATTGAGGAGAAAACTTAATTCTAACAATATTAAAATTCACAACTTAATTACGCGATTGTCTCTGACACTTTCTTACTATATATCACTGCAGCTACTGTCTTAGAGTATTTAAAACTTTAGGAAAAATAAATTTTTTTCTACGAAAATTTTTCAACAGGATATTTTTCTCATCTAGTTAGGCATGTGGTCGACCTTCAATCATGGTATTTTACCATCCTGGCAGGGTCGCCATTTTCTAAACATTCTGCGTGGTGTCTGTTTGTTCTATATCGTGTCTCCCTACCACTTTCACGCAACAACGCTCTGAGGGTGTTTTTTAGGGAATTGAATAGTTTGAACCTGGGACCTGTTGCTGGTAAGGAGACGCCAGACCACACATGACATGTAGAATTCAGAAGAGTTCAGTGAGATGAGCGATTATACAACCAAATACATAATGATTTCAGCGTCAGCTCCACTTCACTCCCTGTAACAGGATCTTAATACTAATTAAATTTAGTGGAAGGGTTTCAAGGCTTTCCTATTTTTAGTTAGCTGGTAAAATATCGTCGAAAAAGCATTACGTTTACCATTGGAAATTTTATTCTACTCACAAAACATCGTTTATAAATTGCACTACTGATAAAAGGAAATGTTTTAATACAGGATGTTAAAAACCAACTGCGTTCAACAAAAATGTGAACGAATATTCCCTGAATGGGTTTCCAAGTTCTACAATGGATCGAAGGATGACCTATGCCATATCACATCTATAATCTAGGTTTAAATTAAATTTCACAAAAGAGGAAACTATCAAAATGGTCTACAGTGACCCTCAATTATCTTTAATTACTTATCTAACTTGTCGTAAATTACAGTGGCTGATGTGGCTTCTCAATAACTATACAACAGAAAAATCATCGCGTTTCAGATTTTTACTTCAAGTGGCAAATGTGAACACCAGGAGTTTTAATTGACGATCGACACTAGTATTACGTAAAGGGGATGTAACATATGAGACTTCTGCAGTTCTGAGTGAAGCCTTATGCGCTCAAAAATGCGGCATCGCGTGCGTTCGTCACCTTGTCGGTGTTCGTCAGGGGGCCGCGGGCAGCACAGCTCCGCTCACCTCGCTGTCTCGGAAGCAACTCCCTAGCAACTTCTCCTTACTATAATTTACCGAAGTTGGCTTAAAAACAACTATCTGGCTGTGTTTTCATCTGACCAATCAGGGTCTCGATGTTAACCTTAAGCTCCGCCTACAAAAATTCTGTCTATCCAATGAGAAACGTTATACTTTTCGTGATGGGGCAATGTTTTTAAAGTTTGCAACGTAACAGAGAGGCGAAAAAGTCTCACGCTAAAACTTGCAGCTGGTGTGGTCCTTTCAGCGTTATCGTAAGATCTATACTGTTCTTCTGGAGGGCTCGTTCTTTTAACATGGGCTAGGGGGTGGTCCTAACGTAACAGAGACGCGAAAAAGGTCTCAAGCTAAAACTTGCGGGTGGTGTAGCCCTAGCGGTTAGCTGGCGACGTGGGTGTCCGTCCGTCCCTTATCGTAGGGCCTTCCAGCTTAACACGGTTCTGCTCTCGGCTTCTGTTCTCGTTTCTCCCCTCGGAACTGCGTCTGTCACACGGTGGGAAGGTATGACATGCATTTAGGCATTCTTGTGTTAGTCTGTGGCATTCCATTTGCTCACTCGTTACTCGTATTACTTTGGTTAATTTAATGTCACGATTTATTTGGAGCTATGTGACATGCTACTGGATTTGCTTATCATGTCAGGGTTGTCATGGAAAGTGTTGGATTTGCCTGACACCTTACATGTGTATAAGGCATATGACAGCTGTTTTCCAATCTTCTGGGATATCCTCCAAAATCCAGATCCCCTTGATTAATTGGTGGATTTTCTTGTGGAGTCCCTCCCCTCCAGCTTGAATGATTTCTGCCTGGATTCCTTCTCCTCCCGGGCTTTTGTTCTTCTGTAGCTTCATTATCTGATTCTTTATTTCCGCTAGTGTGGGTGGAGGATACTCTAAATCTGGAATGTCAGGAAACTGAAATTCAAACAGATCATTAGGTTAATCACAGTTGAAGAGTCTCTTGAAGTATTGTTTCCACCTTTCAGCAATGTCAAGCTCACTTGCGAGTATGCACCCATTATTGCTCTTGATGAATTTTTGGCGGCTTTAATATTCCTTCTTGAAGAATTTTACTTTCTGGTACATCTTTCGCGCCTTTCCCCAAGAAAGCTTGTTGAGCCTCATCTACCAGTCCTTTAACGTACATTCTCTTTGCTCTTCTCGGGGTTGCTTGAGTAGTTCTTCAACTTCTTCGAAGTGTGCTTTGCCTTGAACAAAATCAGCCCCTTGTGATCAGCTCTCCTTGGCTTCTCTTCTCTTTGCTAATGCCGTAATGTATTCATCCCCAAACCAAATCCTTTTGCCTCTGATCCGCTTCTTGATGACTACATTCACCGCCTCATTTACGGCATCCTTAACTTCTTTCCACATTTGATCTGGGTTCTCTTGTGAAACCTCTTCCTGTAGATTTTCAAAGCGGTTGCTGAGCTGAAATTCTTCTTTCTTTGTGTTATCTTTCAGCGCATCGATATGGTAATGTACAGTTTTTGTAAGGTTGTTTCTAACTCTGGCTTTGGCTTGTACTTTTAGCCAGCTGTTAACGAGGAAATGATCACTCCCACACTCTGCACCCCTTGCTGTCTTTACATCCCTCACCCAGTTCTTTGCTTTGATATCTGTTGCAGTGTGGTCTACCTGATTAACTGTTTTACCATCTGGCGATACCCAAGGTCCTTTATGTATGTCCTTCCGTTGGAAATTCGTGCTGCTTACGAATATCCCTTTGGATGTTGCAAAGGTTATGAACCCGATGCCATTGTCATTGCTGAGTTCATGACGGCTGTGTCTTCCGGTTGTTGACTGACATACGTTCTCTCTTCCAACTTTAGCATTCATGTCTCCCAGTAGGACTTTACAATTATTATTTGGGATGGCATCTATGACTACCTCCAGTTCCGCGTAGAATTCATCCTTCACTTTCTTCTGTGTGTGTAAAGCAATTCACAAACGATATGTTACATCTCTCTCCGTCTATTGTTAAAACTGTTATTCTAGGGCTCACAGCCTCAAATCCAGGTACATTAGCAGCCAGTGCCTTATTCACACAAAATGCCATACCCAGTTTGTGTCCTGTCTCCCAGCCTCCGTGCAAGATTGTGTACTTCTCGATATCTTGGGTAACAGTATCCCCCCAACGGACTTTCTGCAAAGCGACAAGACCCATCTTATACCTTTCGATCTCCTTGACTAGACTGATTGCGGCGCCTGTTTTATATAAACTACGAATATTCCACCTTCTAAATCGTAAACCTTGTTCTCTCAATTTTCGTCTATTTTGTATTACCAAATTCCTTGTTGTCTGTTCACCATTGACAAATTTTCCGTGATGGAGTGGTAACCCATCGCCAACCCCCAACCTGGAAGACCAGAGTATTTGATTTTGGGGTAACCTTCCCCTCGATTAATTGCTTTCTCCTCAACTGTCGAGTTTCATCTCCACTTTTCTTACAAATGTGAAACGATGAAGGACAGGGAGTGGAAAGATAGGTCGTTGTGAGACACACTTCGTCTGGTTCATCGACTCAGACCTGTCCGACTTGGGAGGCCCTGCCAGTAGCTACACTACTGCCGGAATAGCTCTAAGTGTCATCTGAACACGCAAACCTCTCCGCCCACACTGACAGTGCTTCTTTCAGGCGGTGTCTCCTGGAGAGGTCATTACCGCTGTTACTCTCCCCTTTCTATCTGCAACGGTCGTTCGCTGCAACACGGGAAGCCAGGATCCTTTTACCTTGAGGCATTCCTCTTTTTTGTTGAAGTTATTGTCATTTTTGTGTATTTCTATATCTTCCCTGCATATGCGGGTGTGGTAGCTCTTCTCCACAGCAAGAACTTCAGTGTCGGCGAAACGCATTGATCGACACCTACTGTAACTGTGAAATCACTGCCCGCTCCAGAAAAGAGGTGTGATTAATACTATCGTGTCCGCCTCGAAAGCGGACTGATCAGCGCGGCGGAATGCCGTGCAAGGTGGTCTGGATTCGATTCCCGGCTGGGTTGGGATTTTTTCCGCTAAGGAACTGGGTGTTGTGTTATCTTTCATCAACATATCATCCCCATCGACGCGCAAGTCACCGAAGTGGTGTCACCTAAAATGACTTGCACCAGGCGACAGGTCTACCAGGCGAGTGGCCCTAGTCAGACGACATTTCATTTGAATACAATCGTATTGCTTGCAAGACGTATAAGAGAGCTTCAGCACCTAAAAAGTGTTCTAAGCAGAAACGGATACTGCACGAGTTGCATAAGAAGTGTCACGTAATCAAACATTGAACGAAATGACACGTCGAAAGAGCACGTGTTGGATGCGGTCTTCTTGCCACACATTCCTAAAGTGACATACAGAATCGGTGACGTATTGCACAAACACGACCTAAATCAGAAAAGAAGGTCAAAGAGTGTCTAGATCGGGAAAGGAATAAAGGTGCCCACTTGCAATTTTGGGAATATACCGCACAGCATGTGCATGTGGGAGAGTCTGTTCTGGAACGACTGGACGATCTATGAACGCCAAAATTACCGAATATAAGCGGCATCGCAGTTGGTACAGGTGGAGAATTCGGCCGTGGCGCAGTACGCGCTTTATGAGAGGGACCACATAATAAAATTCGCCGACATTGAGGAACTTGCTGTGGAGAATAGGTAGCACACCCCCGTATAGAAATCTACAAAAAATAGTAGCTTCAACAAGAAAGAAAAAAGACTCGAGGTTAACGGATCCTGGATTACTGGCTGCAGCGAACGACAGTTGCAAATAGTAAGGGGTAAACCACAGCAGTAATGATCACGGAAAAGCCCACGGACGTTGGCGCGCCAGGTACATATAATCTGTGGCCGCGAGCTCGATTCCAGTCCTCCACCAGCGGTGGAGGATGAAGTTTCGACAATGCTAGCTACTCGTGCTCCGAAACATCAGCCGAAGAACCCGAGACAGAAGACTACAAAGAACCTTCATGTGTTTCAAGCTGAACTGAACACGAGTCTGTCATTGTTTCTGTATTATACAACATCGGTCGCAAGGAACTCTTCAGGTACAACACATACAGTACTGCAAAAGACAGATCACCATTTAATGCATGCACAACAAATATCGCAAACACCTAGTCGGCTGTTGATGTCTTTAATTTTGCTGTTACTCGGGAGAAAACTTCTCGTTTACATCTCCCAACAGTTATTTTATTGGGAGGCGTCACGGACGAGCTATAGCTCGTTAGATAGGCGCTTCTCGTTGCAAATATTCAAGCTCTGTATCTCAGGGTGGAGAGCACAGTGTTGCGTTGCTTCGTAGTATACTAAAGATGATCTCATACAGGGTAACTAGCCTTCTCCTGAAACTGATGAATAGGAAGCTTGCCAGAACGTCCCTACAAAACAACACTTATAAGGTTAATAACACGGGAAGATTTTGTCAGCGAAATTTGGCGTCAAGGTCTACATTTGCAAACATACTGCCTCGTGAAAAAAACTGAAGCACCTAAAAGAGGAGGAAGAAAAAAATGAAACTTCGTGGGTTGAGAGGGTGTGTGATGCCATTTCGGTAAGGACAATGTTGAGACAAATTTAAAAAGAACTTGCAGTACGAGCTCATTTATCAGAATAACGTTGCCCCTCTGGCCGCGATACACGCACTGATTCGGTTGGGAAGGGTTCCATGAAGGCGTTACGTCCTTTTCTGTGGCAAGCTAGGCTGTGACTGTTGTACCCGTTGTACCCCGAACACTGGCACTTCGACGAAGGTAACGTCCGAGCTATCCCCGCACAAGCTCTAACGATGACAGATCTGGGGTCTTGCTGACCACGGGAGTCACTCGAAATCACGCAGACTGTTCATAGAGACACGTCCCATGTGCTCTGTCGAAAATTGGCATAACTATACTGTCACATGAGAGGTTAACATATGAGGATATCCGCTACATACTGTTGTGTGATTAGAGTTCCCTCAATTACTGCCAGCCGTGACCTGAAGTCGTATCCGAAGGCTCCCCATACCATGATCCCAAGAGTAACACCGCTGAGCCTGTCAGAACTTTGGAAGAATGAGATCTCTCCCCAGGTAGTCGCCATATTTGAACGCCTGCAGATCGGCAACTTATCGCTGAACACGATGCGGCACTATTCATCAGCAATCCATGCTTCCTGGTCATGGTACCATTTCGAAAACAGCAGTTTTTGTTGTGGTGTTAATGGCAGCCTGCGCATGCGACGTTAATTCCCTAGTCTGGCTGCTTCTAGTTTCCAACCAATGGTGCGAAATGATACAGAATGTTGTAAGGAGTCGACTTGTAATGTCCCCACAGAAAATACCCTCTACCACGCACCAATTAATCATTTTCAATCAAACCATCCACATTCATTCACTTTGGAAAAGTTATCTGATCTGATTTTCTCGTAGTATATGCGGCGACAGCTCGACGACGCCAAAGTATTTTCTAGTGCGTTTATTCTTTCAAATAACAGAGATGCATATATGCATTCTCCATGGTTGTTAGAGTGGTAACTAGGACAGCTTCTGGAGTATCTGTTGAGGGATTGACGTGTTTCTGAGAGATACATATTCTGCTTTTCTTCTCGCTGAACCGAGCCCATTAACATTTGTGTCGCTAGCGGTTTGTGTGAGGAGAAAGAGATTGTAAAAGGAAAATAATTAAGGCGTGGAGTCACCGGAGATCTGGATATGTAATGGAGATGGATTTAATACACAATTTCCTCCATAAATAAGGTTTGTGACTTTTTGGTTCTGGAGTGAATGAACGAATGAGTTTTTCCTGAATCATTTGGTTATCACGTTGGCCCTGTAATTAGTGGGGAAGTTTCAGCTGTGTCGAAGAGAGCCTGCAATCACTGAGTCTGTGTTAAATCGTCCAAAAAGGCTTCGTACACATCTGGAATTCGCAATCTTTCGTAAAAGGAACAAATTGTCCAAACGATTGATTCTCCCGACTGACTGCAGTGTTTAACAGTAATAATAAATGTAAAGATCTCTTACAGCAAGCCAGCCGCTGATTACCAAGTCGAATTATTCCACCAAAGATCCTATTTGGCTGATTTCACGTAATCAAATATTATACTAAAAACTGTACATAGATAAAGGAGAGAAAGAGAGAGAGAGCGAATGAAAATAAAGATAATACTAATAATCCTCCATTAGTCTAATTTTTCGCCTGTCTTATCACGGATCAGCCAAGAGGCCTTACTTTACTGTATAGATTTATGTGTGAAGGTGAAGGGATCTTAAAGGGAACAGCTACACGTCTATACAGACAAGACATTACACAGAGATAGCGGCTAGCTGCATTCATCATCTGTTCTTAGATAAACTTATTATCCGAACATTTAAAAAAATGTTAAACACTGTTTCTTCTCGGATGGCGGCTGCAGATGGTTACGATGTTTTTGGGGCATATAATGGTCATCTTCCCTTGTGGTAGTGCTGCCTGCAGTCTTGAACCGCGCGACCGCTACGGTCGCAGGTTCCAGTCCTGCCTCGGGCATGGATGTGTGTGATGTCCTTAGGTTAATTAAGTTTAAGTAGTTCTAAGTTCTAGGGGACTGATGTCCTCAGATGTTAAGTTCTATGGTACTCAGAGCCATTTGAACCATTTTGAACCTTGTGGTAGTAAGACACAGGTTGACAGATGGTTTGCCTGCCCTCACGTTCCTATGCAGTCCAACGTTGGGCGATTGTCACATACAAATGCCCCACAAATCTGGATATTCCACGATTCGACTAGCCGGCCGAATGGAGACCCACAGTGATTCCCCTTTGAGACTCTGTCATATGCTAATGATACTACCTCAGGCGAGTAGGCGAAATCTCGGTATCCTTCACAGTGACGACTCAATGCCTGGCGCTGTTCACGACTCTTATATACACTACCAGACCTGGTAACAACACTGAACACGAAGAACACTAATGAACTCTGGTGGCCGTTCTACGAGTCACAGAAAAGAGCAACTCTAATAATTCACGAATCCGCTGATTATGTGTCAGTATGCGAAGCTTTACTGTATGGTTAATGATGATGGCGTCCTCTTGGGTAAAATATTCCGGAGGTAAAATAGTCCCCCATTCGGATCTCCGGGCAGGGACTACTCAAGAGGACGTTGTTATCAGGAGAAAGAAAACTGTCGTTCTACGGATCGGAGCGTGGAATGTCAGATCTCTTAATCGGGCAGGTAGGTTAGAAAATTTAAAAAGGGAAATGGGTAGCTTAAAGTTAGATATAGTGGGAATTAGCGAAGTTCGGTGGCAGGAAGAACAAGACTTTTGCTCAGGAGAATACAGGGTTATAAATACAAAATCAAATAGGGGTAATGCAGCAGTAGGTTTAACAATGAAGAAAAAAATAGGAGTGCGGATAAGCTACTACAAACAGCATAGTGAATGCATTATTGTGGCCAAGATAGACATGAAGCCCACGCCTACTACAGTAGTACAAGTTTATATGCCAACTAGCTCTGCAGATGACGAAGAAATTGAATAAATGTATGATGAAATAAAAGAAATTATTCAGATAGTGAAGGGAGACGAAAATTTAATAGTCATGGGTGACTGGAATTCGGTAGTAGGAAAAGGGAGAGAAGGAAACGTAGTGGGTGAATATGGATTGGGGGTAAGAAATGAAAGAGGAAGCCGCCTGGTAGAGTTTTGCACACAGCACAAATTAGTCATACCTAACACTTGGTTCAAGAATCATAAAAGAAGGTTGTATACATGGAAGAAGCATAGAGATACTAAAAGGTATCAGATAGATTATATAATGGTAAGACAGAGACTTAGAAACCAGGTTTTAAATTGTAAGACATTTCCAGGGGCAGATGTGGACTCTGATCACAATCTATTGGTTATGAACTGTAGATTAAAACTGAAGAAACTGAAAAAAGGTGGGAATTTAAGGAGATGGGACCTGGAAAAACTGAAAGAACCAGAAGTTGTACAAAGTTTCAGGGAGAGCATAAGGGAACAATTGACAGGAATGGGGGAAAGAAAAACAGTAGAAGACGAATGGGTAGCTTTGAGGGATGAAATAGTGAAGGCAGAAGAGGATCAAATAGGTAAAAAGACGAGGACTAGTAGAAACCCTTAGGTAACAGAAGAATTATTGAATTTAATTGATGAAAGGAGAAATTTAAAAATGCAGTAAATGAAGCAGGCAAAAAGGAATACATACGGCTCAAAAATGATATCGACAGGAAGTGTAACATGGCTAAGCAGGGATGGCTAGAGGACAAATGTAAGGATGTAGAAGCTTACCTCACTAGGGGTAAGATAGATACTGCCTACAGGAAAATTAAAGAGACCTTTGGAGAAAAGAGAACCACGTGTATGAATATCAAGAGCTCAGACGGAAACCCAAAGAAGGGAAAGCAGAAATGTGGAAGGAGTATATAGAGGGTCTATACAAGGGCGATGTACTTGAGGACAATACTATGGAAATGGAAGAGGATGTAGATGAAGATGAAATGGGAGATGCTGCGTGAAGAGTTTGACAGAGCACTGAAACACCTAAGTCGAAACAAGGCCCCGGGAGTAGACAACATTCCATTAGAACTACTGACGGCCTTGGGAGAGCCAGTCCTGACAAAACTCTACCATTTGGTGAGCAAGATGTATGAGACAGGCGAAATTCCCTCAGACTTCAAGAAGAATATAATATTTCCAATCCCAAAGAAAGCAGGTGTTGACAGATGTGAAAATTACCGAACTATCAGTTTAATAAGTCACGGCTGCAAAATACTAACGCGAATTCTTTACAGACGAATGGAAAAACTAGTAGAAGCCGACCTTGGGGAAGATCTGTTAGGATTACGTAGAAATATTGAAACACGTGAGGCCATACTGACCCTACAACTTACCTTAGAAGCTAGATTAAGGAAAGGCAAACCTATGTTTCTAGCATTTGTAGACTTAGAGAAAGCTTTTGACAATGTTGACTGGAAAACTCTCTTTCAAATTTTGAAGGTGGCAGGGGTAAAATACAGGGAGCGAAAAGCTATTTACAATTTGTACAGAAACCAGATAGCTGTTATACGAGTTGAGGGACTTGAAAGGGAAGCAGCGGTTGGGAAGGGAGTGAGACAGGGTTGTAGCCTCTCCCCGATGTTATTCAATCTGTATATTGAGCATGCAGTGAGGGAAACAAAAGAAAAATTCGGAGTAGGTGTTAAAATCCAGGGAGAAGAAATAAAAACTTTGAGGTTCGCCGATGGCATTGTAATTCTGTCAGAGACAGCAAAGGACTTGGAAGAGCAGTTGAACGGAATGGACAGTGTCTTGAAAGGAGGATATAAGTTGAAAATCAACAAAAGCAAATCGAGAATAATGGAATGTAGTCGAATTAAGTCGGGTGATGCTGAGGGTATTAGTTTAGGAAATCAGACACTTAAAGTAGTAAAGGAGTTTTGCTATTTGGGGAGCAAAATAACTGATGATGGTCGAAGTAGAGAGGGTATAAAATGTAGACCGGCAATGGGAAGGAAAGCGTTTCTGATGAAGAGAAATTTGTTAACATCGAGTATAGATTTAAGTGTCAGGAAGTCGTTTCTGAAAGTATTTGTATGGAGTTTAGCCATGTATGGAAGTGAAACATGGGCGATAAATAGTTTAGATAAGAAGAGAATAGAAGCTTTCGAAATGTGGTGCTACAGAAGAATGCTGAAGATTAGATGGGTAGATCACGTAACTAATGAGGAGGTGCTGAATAGGATTGGGGAGAAGGGAAGTTTGTGGCACAATTTGACTAGAAGAAGGGATCGGTTGGTAGGACATGTTCTGAGGCATCAAGGGATCACCAATTTAGTATTGGAGGGCAGCGTGGAGGGTAAAAATAGTAGAGGGAGACCAAGAGATGAATACACCAAGCAGATTCAGAAGGATGTAGGTTCAGTAGGTACTGGGAGATGAAGAAGCTTACACAGGATAGAGTAGCATGGAGAGCTGCATCAAACCAGTCTCAGGACTGAAGACCATAACAACAACATGCGAAGTTACATTGACGTCTGATCGTGTCTTCTGGGTGCTTCACTTTTTTGATCAGAGAATGTAAACGGGACATATTTAGGATGTACTTGATCGTCTTATTGATCCTAGTGTCGGGTCACTGGTCTTCGAACTCACCCAGAGACGCAGTGCGCCGCGGTGAGGACAGTAGAGGTGGAGATGAGCGAGCCGCCGCACATGTGGGAGCTGTCCATGGAGACGGCGGCCTGGTGCGGGAACTGCCCCTGGGAGCCCGCACTGCCACCCACGATGCGGCCACCAGCGTCCTCAGCTTCTGGGTGTCCAGCTGCAGCAGACAAGGAGCTGGCCGTGGACGGGGTGTTCATTCAAAGGCGACAGGAGGCATTTGGGATGCGAACCAGTGTTTATCCTGGTTGTGGTTCCTCCTCGTTTTTGTAGTCTTTCGTGGATGCTAAATTTTAGTTTATTAAGTTGGCGGCTGACGATGTCTTCGATCTCCAGGGCCGTGTTCCGTTTACTTTTATTTAAAGCTGAGAGGACGAGTCACAAACTTTATTAAAATCTCTTGAAACAATGACAGTGGACGTAACGTACCTTGACATCGTCGTAAATTGTTTATTCACAAGCCATGTTTTTAAGCAAGGTCAGTCTAATTCGGTGAGCAAACACAATTTGTTTTTAATTAGAACTGATTTCAAGCACTCAGAATTGAAAATAAATGTCTTGACAACTTATAGTCGTCGTAATTAAGTTTTCACGTCAGATTACACGCTAAAAGTCAGAGAGGTTGCTGGAATCCAGAATGAGATTTCCACTCTCAGCGGTGTGTGCGCTGATGTGAAACTTCCTGACAGATTAAAACTGTATGCCGGACCGAGACTCGAACTCGGGACCTTTGCCTTTCGCGGGTAAGCGCTCTACTAACATTTTTTTCTTTTTTTAAAATTTCATTTTGTTCGTTTTCGTTCGTTGTATCTGCTCGGGGCGGACGTCGAAAGACAGCCGTTTCAGTTCGTTGTTGATCCATTAACTCTGAGCTACCGTGCCGGCGTCTAACTGAGCTACCCAAGCACGACTCACGACCCGTCCTCACAGCTTCAGTTCTGCCAGTACCTCGTCTCCTACCGTCCAGCCTTCACAGAAGCTCTTCTGCGACCCTTGCAGAACTAGAAAGGATATTGCGGAGACATGGCTTAGCCACAGCCTAGGGGATGTCTCCAGAATATTTTCACTCTGCAGCGGAGTGTGCGCTGATATGAAACTTCCTGACGGATTAAAACTGTGTGCCTTTCTTCCAGGAGTGCTAGTTCAACAAGGTTCGCAGAAGAGCTTCTGTGAAGTTTGGAAGGTAGGAGACGGGGTACTGGCAGAATTGAAGCTGTGAGGACGGGTCGTGATTCGTGCTTGGGTAGCTCAGATGGACAGCCAGCACGGTAGCTCAGCGTGTTCGGTCAGAGGGTAATGCGCCCTTTGTAATAAAAAAACTGAGTTAACAGATCAACAACGAACTTAAATGAATGTCTTACGATCTCCGCCCCGAGCAGATGAAACGAACTAAAGCGAACAAAATGAAGATAGTAGAGCACTTGCACGCGAAAGGCAAAGGTCCCGAGTTGGAGTCTCGGTCCGGCACACAGTTTTAATCTGTCAGGAAGTTTCAGGTTGCTGAAATGTAGTTGGTGAAATTCTTTAAATAAATGACAGTCAGCCGATCGCTCTGTGCTGCGATCGGAAGTCAACTTTTGCATGAAAATTGTTTAACTGCTGTTGACTTTAGACTGACTTCAAAATTATAGTAATTGCAGTCTAGTATTTTTAAACCAATCAGCCTTAGATGCAAAATCGCAACACTTCAATAATTGTACATATTAAACTCCATAAATAACGAAGCTGAACCAGAAATTACTTTTGATTCTGTTCTATTCGTAACTCTTACGAAACGAAACTTTCACAAATAACTCTTTTCAACAACAAACATAAATGTACCCGAGATTCTAACTGGGAGAGTGCTTACAGAACCTAAGATCTCGCTATGGCCTAAAACATCAACTTGTACTCTACTAAAAACAAAACATTGAACAATGCAACATCTACTTGTTATTTCAAACAAAAATTGACGTAATAACTCATCTCATCATCATCATCATCAGCCAATTCAATCATTAAATGATGTGGCCTCTTCGAGTCGTGGATTCAGGTAGGCTTCAGCAGTCTTCTCCTAGTGGGACGGTCTTGGGCAGTTCTCTGCCAGGTGTTACCAGCGGTCTTCTTGATGTCTTTGTCCCATCTGTCTGGTGGTCTTGCTCTAGGCCTCAGTTGCTCTCTCGGACTCCACTCCAGTACTAGCTTCGTCTGTGTGTTGTCTTTTCTTCTTGCGACGTGGCCAGCCCACTGCCATTTCAAGGGACCTTCTGCCTCTAAGATACCATTAACCTTCGTCACAGACCAGATGTCATCTGCCCTTTTCCTATCCTTTCTTGTATAGCCCAGCATTGATCTCTCCATGGCTCTCTGCGCTGTCTTAAGTTTCCCTTTTGTAAATGAGTTCAGTGTCCATGTCGCGCAGCCATACGTCATCACAGGAAGAATGCATTTATCAAATACTGCTTTCTTCAGATTTACTGGCATTTTTGATCTGAATACTGTTGAATTCTTCCCAAATGCTTGCCAGCCAAGCTTGATGCGTCGATAGATTTCTCGCCTTATGGCTCCCTTCATATTTATAATCTGGCCAAGGTAGACATATTCACTGATCTCTTCTAGTAGACTGTCCTTGACTTTCACATCTCCAGCTGGTACCCATTTGTTAGACATTACTTTTGTTTTGGGAAGGTTGGTGTTCAAGCGAACCAGCTGACATTCCGATGCAAGATCTGCGAAGACTTTGGCCAGTAAGGCAATATCATCAGCACATCTCAGATTGGTAAGCTTTCTTCCATTAATTCTAATTCCCTTACATTCCCAGCTCAGCTTTGACATAGCCATTTCCAATACAGCAGAGAACAGTTTTGGGGAGATGGGATCGCCTTGCTTGACACCCCACATCATACGGAATTCTTGAGTTGATTCGCTGATGTTAACATAAGCTGAAGAATTCTCGTAGATTTTCCTGAGCACATCAATGTATGCTGCTCCCACTCCTTGCTCACTCAAAGCTTGGAGGACAGCTACATGGCTAACGGAGTCAAATGCCTTTTCAAAGTCAACAAAGGCAATGCAGAGAGGCAGTTGGTTTTCATTCGCTCTGCTTATCACTTCACTAACGGTCAGAATGTGGTCAATAGTGCTAAAATTGCTCCGGAATCCTGCTTGTTCTATAGGTTGGGGTGACTCTAGGATGGAACTAATTCGGTTTACCAAGATCTTTGTGAAAATTTTGTACAAAATTGAGAACAAGCTGATAGGACGGTAGTTAAATATTGTGAATACTTCCTTTCTTGTGTATCAAAATAATCTTAGCCTTGTTCCACGATAGTGAGATAGAAGCATAGTGCAGGCAGGAAGTAAATACTTTTTCCAAGTGATTTATTGTTACCTCTCCTACCAGTTTGAGGATGTCAATACTGAGCTCATCATCACCCGACACTGTTCCCTTCTTCATGCTATCCAGAGCACACTTGACTTCCGATGGGAGTATATCTGGAACACTAGATACATCATTCAATTTAGATACACTCAAATTTTCCCTTGGATTGCTATACAAATTGCTATAAAAGTCTCTGATGAACTTCAAAGCCTCCTCCTTTTCAGTGATTCGACTGTCATTTCCGTCGAGTGCGATAATCTGCTTTTTACCGATTGTGAGTTTGTGTTTGGCCGACTTTAAACTTGTCGTGTTTTCCAAGCTTGAGCGTAAGGTGTCTTCAGTGAATTTCTGTATGTCAGTTTTCATTTCTCTTCGCACTGCCTTACATAGTTCGGTATACGCTACCATGTCACGACCGGTTTGGATTTTCATTTCTCTCCTCTGTTGTAAAAGGGTTTCAGTTTTGGCACTGAATTTCTTTGGTTGTTTATTTTTTTGGGATAGGCCACCGACATCTTGTGCACTTGAAACAATCATTTCCGGCAAATCACCATCTTTAGTTACGTGGATCTTGCTTTGGAGGAATGTTCGAGGAATGTTCTTCCAGGTTTTTGAGGTTGATTACCCTTCTCTTCCCTTTCATAAGTTTATTCCTTTCATTTCTTACATAATTCGTCCAAAACGCTCAAATTATATAAAAATAAATATTTCAGTTACTATACTATGAAAGAGTGGCTTCATCGTTGGTGAGTAGATATTCACATGAAACAGCTCATCAGATGCGGGCATTACGGCAAATATTGTAAGTTATCATACTGTGACTTTAAGTGATCGATTTTATCTGACGCCGTTGTTAAATACTGTAATTTCCAAACATGTGACGATTCTCATATATGATTAGCAAAATCAATAATAGCTTATCAAATTGAGTGTGACCAGTTGCTGTTTTATCTGAATTTTCATTAAAACGGTCGCTGTGTCTCCGGCAGGCAATGCCTATGTTTTCTAAAAACGGTGTCCAGATTTTGTGTCTCTACATACAGCTGTCCTGCAGCTGCAGAACGAATCCGCGCAATTGACTTCCTCACTGTGTTGAGGTTTACTGACTGCAGAGAAAAATTTTCGTTTGTACCGACCGCAGATACTTCAAGGGATTCGATGGTTTGCGTCCTTGTGCATTGGTCAAGTAGTGATATATGCGTGCCTAAATACTCATTTAGATCCTCTGTCTGCCCACTCGTAGTTTGTTATTTGGAGATTGCAACGAATAACTAATATTTCATCATGAGTAGATAAGCCAGGTGCAGAAATTCGATCAATGCGAATTATCCTGTTTGGAGACTTGGTTGCGAAAATATCGACAGAGATATGAGTGTCTGCAATATGATGAGTTAGCCCCAGTGTGAAGCAGTGTAAGGAACGTATATGGTTGAATTTTTAAACTGTAGGACCGCTGCTTATGAAACGTGTTCATATTTGCGGCTTCTGTTATGTGTTGGCAGGAAGGTTCAAGACCTGAGAGTGTGAATTCAAAGCTACAGAGCTGTCCGAATTTGGGTGGATTGTGTATTACACAGATAAGACACTTTTTATTGAACAGGCTTGTCTGTGAAATATCGCTAAGTGTGAATTATCTAACGGAATTAACTGTAAGTCTACATCTACATCTATTACAAACTACTGAGAAATGCTTATCAGACGGTACTTCCCATTGTTCCTTTCAGTGAAATTCATGTATAGAGGACTGGAAGAATGATTGCTTAAATAGATCTGCACGCTGCGTGATTAGCCTGACATTGTCTCTGGTGACCCTATGGGAGAAGCGAGTAGGGAGCTATAATATATTTGTGGCTTCCTCACTTAATACTGTTCCTAGAAACGTTGTAGGTCGGTTTTCATTGGATAGTTGGCCTCTAATACTTCAGGTTTTCTGCATTTCCATAAGGCTGCCCCGTGGTGCCGCGGATAGAAATAGAAGCGGAACTTACTTTGTGGACGACCCTCGTAAAAACCAGAAATATCACATTCATTGGCTTAAGACAGCAGCCAGATAACATTCAGCACACGTCAGAATAAACGCACAAATGTATTCGCTCACTGGTAAAGGCTCTTATCAATATAAAATTATAACAATATTTGCATAACTTAAGTATTCACCGCGCCAGAGCCGAAGGCCAACTATTTAAAGGTACAGGCTCGAGCGACCAGGAACAAGTGGGCTGCAGACGGTGCTAAATACAGGCGCGTAAGAACTATGCCTTGCTTGTGTTAAATAACAGCATTTTACATTAAAGTCAGAATGAGATTTCCTCTACAAGACCGTTGAAATGCGGTAAAATAATAGGTACACATTTCTGTAAAGTTTCTAATACATTCGCTGACAGATTTGTACTGTACTTAAACTAAGGGACACAAATCACTATGCTTCTATTAGCGGTAATGGTTTGCAAATTTCAGCCTTCGTAACCAATGAACAGCAGTAAGTATGGGTGCATGAACGAAACAGCCATACCCAACAACGTTTGCTGAACGTGCGTTGATGACATTGTTGGTAGGCCCTTGGTTCAGCTGAGTAGTTATTTGCTCAACAGTCGCACGCCTGCTCGCCCGTACACATCCCCGCAGCCGTCGTTCACCCTCGTTATACTGGGTGGTCCACTGATAGTGACCGGGCCAAATATCTCACGAAATAAGCGTCAAACGAAAAAAACTACAAGAATGAAACTCGTCTAGCTTGAAGGGGGCAACCAGATGGCGCTATCGTTGGCCCGCTAGATGGTGCTGCCATAGGACAAACGGATATCAACTGCGTCTTCTTAAATAGGAACCCCCATATATTATTACATATTCGTGTAGTACGTAAAAAAATATGAATGTTTTAGTTGGACCACTTTTTTCGCTTTGTGATAGATGGCGCTGTAATAGTCACAAACATGTGGCTCACAATTTTAGACGAACAGTTGGTAACATGTAGGTTTTTTAAATTAAAATACATAACGTAGGTACGTTTGAACATTTTATTTCGGTTGTTCCAATGTGATACATGTATTTTTTTAACTTATCATTTGCCGGCCGGGGTGGCCGAGCGGTTCTAGGCGCTACAGTCTGGAACCGCGCGACCGCTACGGTCGCAGGTTCGAATCCTGCCTCGGGCATGGATGTGTGTGATGTCCTTAGGTTAGTTAGGTTTAAGTAGTTCTAAGTTCTAGGGGACTGATGACCTTAGAAGTTAAGTCCCATAGTCCTCAGAGCCATTTGAACCATTTGAACTTATCATTTCTGAGAACGCATGCTGTTACAGCGTGATTACCTGTAAATACCATATTAATGCAATAAATGCTCGAAATTATGTCCATCAAACTCAATGCATTTGGCAATACGCGTAACGACATTCCTCTCAACAGCGAGTAGTTCGCCTTCCGTAATGTTAGCACATGCACTGACAATGCGCTGACGCATGTTGTCAGGCGTTGTCGGTGGATTACGATAGCAAATATCCTTCACCTTTCCTCTCAGAAAGAAATCCTGGGACGTCAGATCCGGTGAACGTGCGGGCCATGGTATGGTGCTTCGACAACTAATCTACCTGCCATGAAATATGCTATTCAATACCGCTTCAACCGCACGCGAGCTATGTGTCGGACATCCATCATGTTGGAAGTACATCGCCATTCTGTCATGCAGTGAAACATCTTGTAGTAACATCGATAGAATATTATGTAGGAAATCAGCATACATTGCACCATTTAGATTGTCATCACAATTATCCTTCCTCCCATAATGCCGCACCATACATTAACCCGCCAAGGCCGCTGATGTTCCACTTGTCGCAGCCATCGTGGGTTTTCCGTTGTCTAATAGTGCATATTATGCCGGTTTACGTTACCGCTGTTGGTGAATGACGCTTCTCGCTAAATAGAATGCGTGCAAAAAATCTGTCATCATCCCGTAATTTCTCTTGTGTCCAGTCGCAGAACTGTACACGACGTTCAAAGTCGTCGCCATGCAATTCCTGGTGCATAGAAATATGGTACGGGTGCAATCGATGTTGATCTTGCATTCTCAACACCGACGTTTTTGAGACTCCCGATTCTCGCGCAATTTGTCTGCTATTGTGTGCGGATTAGTCTCGACAGCAGCTAAAACACCCACTTGGGCGTCATCATTTGTGGCAGGTCGTGGTTGACGTTCCATATGTGGCTGAACACTTCCTGTTTCCTTAAATAACGTAACTATCCGGCGAACGGTCCGGACACTTGGATGCTGTCGTCCAGGATACCAAGCAGCATACAAAGCACAAGCCGGTTGGGCATTTTGATCACAATAGTCATACATCAACAGGGTATCGACCTTTTCCGCAATTGGTAAACGGTCCATTTTAACACGGGTAATGTATTACGAAGCAAATACCGTCCGCAGTGGCGGAATGTTACGTGATACCACGTACATATACGTTTGTGACTATTACAGCGCCATCTATCACAAAGCGAGAAAAGTGGTCCAACTAAAACATTCATATTTCTTTACGTACTACACGAATATATGATAAAAAATGGGGGTTCCTATATAAAAAAACGCAGTTGATATCCGTTTGACCTATGGCAGCGCCATCTAGCGGGCCAACCATAGCGCCATCTGGTTTCCCCCTTCAAGCTAGACGAGTTTCATTCTTTGTAGTTTTTTCGTTTGATGCTTATTTCGTGAGATATTTGGCCCGGCCACTATCAATGGACCACCCTGTATATGGCCCGTGGTGCTCCACATTCGCCTCGCCGCCGTTTTTGGATAGCGGCAGTTTCCCATGCACAGTAAACTTCAACCACGGCGGCATGCAAAAAGTTTATAAACATAGCGTTTCGGTAATATTTTCACCTTTGAGCTGAAAGCCAATGATCAAGCCCTTCTGGACGTCTGATGAATCACTTCGTTCACGCAATACGACAACGACTGCACTATTTCCGCGTCACCTCAACACTCTTTATATACCCTCTAATGCTAATCCTGCCACCTGCTCTCTGTGAGTGACAATTGCACGTTAACGTCGAACATAGCGGTGATCACATTAATGAGAGTGGACTGTGTAGAAATACTTACGCACTAGTGGCAATGTCTTCACCATAGGTGTAACACTAAGCTGTGGCGTCGCATTCTGGGGCAGCGCCTGTAAACAAACAAATGTAACGCATTTTTGTTGATATGGTGCTCTGCACCGATCATATGTTGAAAATACGTCATTTTGAAATAGTTACGTCGCTTATTACTAGAATCGAGGGGTTGCCATCTTCAGCAGAACATTATTTTACAATTTATTGTGAGTTATGTGTGTTTACACTGTATAACATCATAAGGAATCAGAATGAATGAAATCAAAGCAGTGATCACTAATCGGGCCACACATTATTATAAAATTGGTAGTGATGTGCTCTATTCACTATATACCCAGATAAATCTTCAGAGGATCTGAAAATCAACACAAACACGCGGGAAACTAACATAATTGACGCTAATACCTGTACTGAAGCTGTCATGAAATAATTACAACAGATCTACTGTACAAAACATTTTCTCCGTGATGTTTGTTCATAATTGTCATGAAATGGATTAATCGATAATAAAGTAGGAGGGGCTGCGATGGAAGCGCTTCAGCTAGTGAGGGAGAAATAGAATCTGTGGAAACATTAGGGATTTTATCGGTGTAAAGAATTTAATATGTTTAATTAGGATATGTAATGAACAACATCAAACAGGAGTAAAGTATCTATTAATCAAATGTTCTGTTTTGAGAATTTTGACAACATATGAAATGGTTTGTATTATAAAAGTTAGTGAGTGTGCAAGTAAAGTTTTTAAGCTCTTATTCAGCTCTCGTATTAGTGATGTACTTCTTAAGTTCTTGAACTACGTGAACTCCACACATTTAGACATTTCTTTTACAACTGAACACATCGTATATGCACATAATTCACTTCTTAGGAAGAGTGGAATTTATCCGAAAGGTTAACGAACAATGAAAAAAATTATAAAGTAAATACAGGAAGGTTAACGTTTTGAGAAATTATTGAAAATGTTAAAAATTGTACCACATTTACGAAATTTGTGTAATGGTGACAATTACAAATCTTATATGTCGCCGCAACATTTAGACAATGTTGATACAATTTATCCTAGGACACTATAAAGTCTGTGTGCGAAGTGGCAGAATGTTGCGTTGCTCTCGTTAAATAATATGGTCAGTTAGTATTTAGAATGTGCGTTATTTGAGAAAACTGGAGACAAAATTGGAAAAAATTGTGCCATACTAAATTATACCTGAAAAGATACAAGACTTTCTTAAAGTAAACAGTATTTCCAGCACGCCCGGCTAGCCGTGCAGTCTAACGCGCTGCTGCCCGAGCGGGAAGGCGTGCCGGTCCCCGGCACGAATCCACCCGGCGGATTAGTGCCGAGGTCCGGTGTCCACTGGGAAGCTGATCAAGTGTTTCAACCACTGCCCATAACATCTGATGCAAGTAGGCTATTTCGGTTGGTTTAACGTGATAAATACATTCACTGACTATCACCTCAGATTAGTCTACACAACGGTGAAAATCACCACTGAATGAGTCGGCTTGTTTTCCGTACTCCTAAGATATATATTAATGTGACTGCATCCATTTTACCTTAACCGCAACCGCTGCGGCGAGCAGCAATACAGCCAACACGTTCATTGTGGTCTTCCAGCAGCAGCTGCCGAAGTCGGACACTCCGCTCCTTCTTATACTCGAAAATGTGCACACGTATTGATCTCAGAGTTATCAAATTCAGTTTCAGAATTTATGATAAAGTTAAAAAGGGAACCTTGAAACACTTATTAGGGTTACGGCGCCATTTGATATCTGTAAAATTGAGAAGGTAAAGCTAATTTAGAAATAATGAGACATGATATTTGATCGAAAGAACATCAAGGAGGGAGTAATGGTTTGGCATACAGTCAACGACACGGTTGTCTGAGATGCATTCCTCGCAATCGATTATGATTATGAGGTCCCATATTCCGATGAGTGTAGGGAACGATGCGGGAGACCCACACCGTCGACTGGGCAAGGTTTTAGTGGAGGTCGTTTGCCATTGCCTTCCACCGACAGTAATCGGGATGAATGATGATGATGAAGACAACACAACAACACCTAGTCATCTCGAGGCATGAAAAGTCCCTGATCCCGCCGGGAATCGAACCCGGGACCCCGTGCGCGGGAAGCGAGAACGCTACCGCAAGACCACGAGCTACAGACTTGCAATCCAAAGAAATGTGAATAATCGTAATCGAGGTGGTCTCACGTGGATTTGAAACTGATTCCTTCTGAATACGATAACAATGCCTTTGTCATTGAATCACCTCACCGATCCCATTATTAGACAATTCATACTGCCTGACGAAACCCCTGAGGCACTCAGAAGGGGGGAGGAAAGAATGAAACTTCATGGGTTGAGAGAATATGCGATGTTACTTCAGTGATTACAAACTCAAACGAAATGTACAAAGAACTTAGCAGTATAAGCCCATTTATCAGTATGCCGTTGGACCACCTCTGGCCTGGATGCTTACACTGGTTCGGTTGGGAAATGTTATAACGATGACTGGTCGTTGATATTCTGTATACTGGCAATGGGACGGAGTTGACGTTTGCACTGATCCTAGACATGTTCTGCGAGGTACAGATCTGAGAATCTTTCTGACCACGGCAGTGCCAGAACATCACGAAGACATGAGCATTAGCCCTGATCACGGCACCACATCAAATATAGCCATTGGTGTTGTGGTATTAACGGCAGTCCGCAGCTCGTGGTCGTGCGGTAGCGTTTTCGCTTCCTGCGCCCGGGTTCACGGGTTCGATTCACGGCGGGGCCGGGGATTTTTTCTGCCTCGTGATGACTGGGTGTTGTGTGATGTCCTTAGGTTTAAGTAGTTCTAAGTTCTAGGGGGCTGATGTCCTCAGCAGTTAAGTCCCATAGTGCTCCGAGCCATTTGTACCATTTTATTAACGGCAGCCTATACGTGAGACAGTACTTCCCCTTTAGGTTGCTGCTAGCGTCCGACCAATAGTATGGAGTGACACATAATGTTGCAGTGAGTCCGTTACTTGTTCTTGGATAGCAAGGGCAGATGAGAACGGGTTAACATGTGCTTGGTGAAAAAGGCGGCGATCCTTCCTCACGGCGGCCAGTCGTGATAATACAGAACCTTAGCGACGGGTATGCCTGCCCTCAAATTCCCATGTAAGCCAGCAGTGGGCTTTGTCACATCCTAATACCCCATAGCTACGAATGTTGCCCATTTTGACCAGCTGGCCAAGTTGAGGCCAACAATGAGGTCCCTTTCAGACACTGTCAGGTGCTGATAACGCTGTCCCACACGTGTACCCGACAGCTCCGTGTCTTTCACAGTGATCACCTAATATCCGACGCTGTTCATGCTCCTTACAAGGGAACCTCCCCATCGCACCCCACTCAGATTTAGTTATAAGTTGGCACAGTGGATAGGCCTTGAAAAACTGAACACAGATCAATCGAGAAAACAGGAAGAAGTTGTGTGGAACTATGAAAAAAATAAGCAAAATATATAAACTGAGTAGCCCATGCGCAAGATAGGTAACATCAAGTATAATGTGAGCTCAGGAGCGCCGTGGTCCCGTGGTCAGCGTGAGCAGCTGCGGAACGAGGTCTTCCCTCGGGTGAAAAGTTTACTTTCTTTATTTTCGCAAAGTTATGATCTGTCCAGTCGTTTATTGACGTCTCTGTTCCCTGTAATAAGTTTAGTGTCTGTGTTTTGCGACCGCACCGCAAAAGCGTGCGATTAGTAGACGAAAGGACGTGCCTCTCCAATGGGAACCGAAAACATTTGATCGTAAGGTCATAGGTCAACCGATACCTCCACAGGAAAACACGTCTGATATATCCTAAACGACACTGGTGACGGCATGTGGGTCACATGACAGGAATATGTTGTCGACCCACCTAACTTGGCGAATGGGTAAAAAGATTCTTCTACCTTGCCCGATTTAGGTTTTCTTGTGGATGTGATAATCATAAATTAAATAAATTAAACTTTTCACTGGAGGGAAAATTTGGACCAAGGACCTCTCGTTCCGCAGCTGCTCGCGCTAACCACAAGACCACGGCGCTCCTGAGCCCCCATTGTCCTTTATGCTGCCTGTCTTGCACATAGGCTACTCAGTTTGTATATTTTGGTTCTTTTTTTCATAGTTCCACATAACTTCTTCCTGTTTTCTCGATTGATCTGTGTTCAGTTATTCAAGGCCTATCCACTGTGCCAACTTATAACTAAATCTGAGTGGGGTGCGATGGGGAGGTTCCCTTGTTAGATGCCCTACCAGGCTTGGTTGCAACACTGAAAACGAATAACACTAAAACACTCTGATGGGCATTTTACCTGTCACAGAGAGTTGCAACTCTAATCATTTACATATCCACCCATTGTGTGTACATGTATGAAGTACCGCTGACAGGCTGTAGTAATGATGTTTTTTTAAATAGCTGTCAGTCTTTCCACTGCTTTTCATCACAAAAAATTTCTTTCCAAGGCACAGCTAAATTCAGCAAAACTAAGTAACGTTCGATACTTCTGCAAATCCAATCTAGTCTAATCTGTACGAAGTATGTCTCGCATTGCGGTATCTGATTCGCTGTTGGTTCCTACCAGCGGTTCACAAGATTCAGCAAACACACCCGCTGCCTTCCTGTAACATCACACTGCTCATATATTGTGAGGAGTAACTGTCCACCAATCACCACAGATCAACGCTTAGTGTCAACGTGTTCTACCAAATCTCTATAAGAATCTTCAAATTTTCTGTTTCGTAAGCGTTTCTGCACGTAAAATGTATCTCTTACACCTGTTCTCCGAATTTTTGCAACCGTAAATTGAGAAACATCGCGACTTATTTAACTGCACTTCTCTTGCTGTAACCGCTGCTCCACTTGGTTCGATTTGAAGTGTTTTCTCTAACTTTTTTCTTTAGTGTCTTCTCTTTTAACTGCTGTTGGTAATCATACAGTATAAGTGGACAATTTATTCATAAAAATTATATGTTGAAAGTTATTACTTCTCAATGGCCAAACGAACATTTTTATAACTGTACTAAATACGAGGACAGTTAAATAAGTAATGCAACACATTTTTTTTCTCTGCCAATTTTGGTTGAAAAAACCGGAAATTTCTTGTGGAATATTTTCAAACATTCCCGCTTCGTCTCGTATAGTTTCATTGACTTCTGACAGGTGGCAGCGCTGTACGGAGCTGTTAAAATGGCGTCTGTAACGGATGTGCGTTGCAAACAACGGGCAGTGTTCGAGTTTCTTTTGGCGGAAAACCAGGGCATCTCAGATATTCATAGGCGCTTGCAGAATGCCTACGGTGATCTGGCAGTGGACAAAAGCACGGTGAGTTGTTGGGCAAAGCGTGTGTCATCATCGCCGCAAGGTCAAGCAAGACTGTCTGATCTCCCGCGTGTGGGCCGGCCGTGCACAGCTGTGACTCCTGCAATGGCGGAGCGTGCGAACAAACTCGTTCGAGATGATCGACGGATCACCATCAAACAACTCAGTGCTCAACTTGACATCTCTGTTGGTAGTGCTGTCACAATTGTTCACCAGTTGGGATATTCAAAGGTTTGTTCCCGCTGGGTCCCTCGTTGTCTAACCGAACACCATAAAGAGCAAAGGAGAACCATCTGTGCGGAATTGCTTGCTCGTCATGTGGCTGAGGGTGACAATTTCTTGTCAAAGATTGTTACAGGCGATGAAACATGGGTTCATCACTTCGAACCTGAAACAAAACGGCAATCAATGGAGTGGCGCCACACCCACTCCCCTACCAAGAAAAAGTTTAAAGCCATACCCTCAGCCGATAAAGTCATGGTTACAGTCTTCTGGGACGCTGAAGGGGTTATTCTGTTCGATGTCCTTCCCCATGGTCACACGATCAACTCTGAAGTGTATTGTGCTACTCTTCAGAAATTGAAGAAACGACTTCAGCGTGTTCGTAGGCACAAAAATCTGAACGAACTTCTCCTTCTTCATGACAACGCAAGACCTCACACAAGTCTTCGCACCCGAGAGGAGCTCACAAAACTTCAGTGGACTGTTCTTCCTCATGCACCCTACAGCCCCGATCTCGCACCGTCGGATTTCCATATGTTTGGCCCAATGAAGGACGCAATCCGTGGGAGGCACTACGCGGATGATGAAAAAGTTATTGATGCAGTACGACGTTGGCTCCGACATCGACCAGTGGAATGGTACCGTGCAGGCATACAGGCCCTCATTTCAAGGTGGCGTAAGGCCGTAGCATTGTATGGAGATTACGTTGAAAAATAGTGTTGCGTAGCTAAAAGATTGGAGAGTAACCTGGTGTATTTTAATGCTGAATAAAACAACCCCTGTTTCAGAAAAAAAAAGTGTTGCATTACTTGTTGAACTGCCCTCGTACGTCTAAGTTTCCAGACACGGTGGAAAATTTTAAATTAATTTCAGAAAGCAAAACGGTAGAGGCTAATTATTTTGTCATCGACCTACCATCTTGTCTTTTGTTGGAGAGAGGTTGTGCTGTCAACATGTAAGTTACGACCCATTGTAATTTTCTGGCTTCGTAATTACATAGTTCAGCATAATACGTCGATTTCACTATTTAAGGATAACTACCATCTTGTCTCCTTTGTTTTTTTTGTTTGTGGTCTTCAGTCCTGAGACTGGTTTGATGCAGCTCTCCATGCTACTCTATTCTGTGCAAGCTTCTTCATCTCCCAGTACCTTATGCAACCTACATCCTTCTGTATCTGTTTAGTGTATTCATCTCTTGGTCTCCCCCTACGATTTTTACCCTCCACGTTGGCCTCCAGTACTAAATTGGTGATCCCTTGATACCTCAGAACATGTCCTACCAACCGATCCCTTCTTCTAGTCAAGTTGTGCCACAGTCTTCTCTTCTCCCCAATCCTATTCAATACCTCCTCATTAGTTATATGATTTACCCATCTAATCTTCAGCATTCTTCTGTAGCACCACATTTCGAAAGCTTCTATTCTCTTCTTGTCCAAACTAGTTATCGTCCATGTTTCACTTCCATACATGGCTACACTCCATACAAATACTTTCAGAAACGACTTCCTGACACTTAAATCAATACTTGATGTTAACAAATTTCTCTTCTTGAGAAACGCTTTCCTTCCCATTGCCAGTCTACATTTTATATCCTCTCGACTTCGACCACCATCAGTTATTTTGCTCCCCACATACCAAAACTCCTTTACTACTTCAAGCGTTTCATTTCCTAATCTAATTCCCTCAGCATCACCCGACTTAATTCGACTACATTCCATTAACATCGTTTTGCTTTTGTTGACGTTCATCTTATATCCGCCTTTCAAGACACTGTCCTTTCCATAATCTAGCTTCTAAGATAAGTCGTAGGATCAGTATTGCCTCACGTGTTCCAATATTTCTACGGAATCCAAACTGATCTTCCCCGAGGTCGGCTTCCACCAGATTTTCCATTCGTCTGTAAAGAATTCGCGTTAATATTTTGCATCCGTGACTTATTAAACTTATAGTTCGGTAATTTTCACATCTGTCAGCACCTGCTTTCTTTGGGATTAGAATTATTATATTCTTCTTGAAATCTGAGGGTATTTCGCCTGTCTCATACATCTTGCTCACCAGATGGTAGAGTTTTGTCAGGACTGGCTTTTCTAAGGCCGTCAGTAGTTCTAATGGAATGTTGTCTACTCCTGGGGCCTTGTGGCCTGTCTCCTTATAATATGCATAATCTGAACTGTATTTTTAATGTTTTTCAGGGGTCAGATAGTAGGGGTTGAATGACATCAGTCGATCCGACTTAAGCACATTTCATCATGCCTATACGGTTTCATACCTACCTAGCAAATATGTTTTCACACGCTGTAGTAGAGAAACTGTACGTATCAATTCAAAATACTGTCTACACAGCCGGCCGGGGTGGCCGAGCGGTTTCTAGGTGCCACAGTCTGGAACCGCCCGACCACTGCAGGTTCGAATCCTGCCTCGGGCACGCACGTGTGTGATGTCCTTAGGTTAGTTAGGTTTAAGTAGTTCTAAGTTATAGGGATCTGATGACCTCAGAAGTTACGTCCCACAGTGCTTAGATCCATTTTTTAACTGTATATACTGCCCTCTCTATAAGTCCTAGAAGTTTGTTTTTTAGAGCACCCTGAATATTTTGCTTTTTTTCTGTTTCATGTACGAGGTCTGTTCAGGTAGTTCCGGAACCTCGTCAACAAAACTTTTCGTCGCTTACGTTTTACTTGTTGTGCATGGTCTACTTCGAAATACTCTCCTCCACACTTGGCTCACCGCTCCCAACGCCGTTTCCATTTCTGGGAGCAGTCTTGGTACGCCTATTGCTGGATCGCGCGAAGCGCCCTCTGAGAATTTTCTTTTATCTCGTCTTTCGTTTGCAAATCTTCGTCCTGTCTACGGGGTTTTCAACTTTGAAAATAAAGAAAAGTCGGCAGGAGCCAGGTCTGAGGAGTACGGAGGATGAGGAAGCACAGTGATTTCGTTTTTTGTGCAATAGTCACTCACAAATTAGGAATGAATGTGCAAGTGCGTTATCGTGATACACGAGCCATGGATTGTCTCGCTATAAAGGCACATTTGCATGCCGAGCGTGAGTTTCCTCGGAAACGCGAGATATTAATTAAATAAATAATCAGTGACAAATAAATAAAGCCTATGGCACACAACTGCAGCGCTGTGTCGCTGATAAAACAAAAGCACAATTACGTTACTCGTATGTTTGATTAAGAAAAGAGAGCTCTGGTTGAAGTGGTGCGAGAAGCACGTATTTTAGTTTATTGTCTGGCACACCGCCATATTTCATGTTATAGAAAATTACTGCGAGTTGCAACCTTACTAGGCACTCGATTCTGAAAAGAATTTATATTTATAAAAGTAAGTAGGATTGTGAACTGTAGGCTTATTCATTGAATATATCTGATTTAACTAACTGTGTAATTTTTTGTTTAGTAGACAATCACCTCTGTACGACGTTTTGGCATGGCTGGCAAATTATTGTAATATTGAGATTTAGATTATGAGTCCGCACCTACCGCAGCAGTCTTTGGAAACGATTTAATTACGAAGTCCGATTATTTCAGTTTTATTTCACGGTCAACTACGAGTAACATTGCCTTTACGAAAAAGCCATTGTCAAGCGTCTGATACCGAATAATTAAAACCTGACGACTCATAGGAGAGACAATCATACAGATAAAATAATTAATATTTTATTTTATTTAATTTATTTTATTAATTTTATATTGGCGACTGCGTGTCGGACTTGTTATTTTGTCATTTGTTACATTGTTCTCTTTGTTTTATGTGAAAAATCAACTTTCTGGACCTGGACTTGACTATATGAGAAATAACAAAAATCAGAAGATATTTGCCAATTATAAAATTTTGCGGGAAGACGCAAAGAAGCTTCCAGCAAAATAAGGTAAGACGCAGCATCTTTGCATTAGCAGGCTTGACCAGACGTATAATTCAGTGTATTAGCTTTTCAGTAGATTCTGTAGTGTTTCTTTTCCGCATAACAGTTTCAGTGATAAATTCCATTCTCAGTATTTTTCCTTAAACAATAACGTATACAACAATACCAATACACGAGTGTACAATATGGCCGACTTCTGTACGATATCATGTAACATGGCCAGCAGCCATTACCAATAATCTCAAATTCAGTTTATATTTTTAAATTAACAGACAGCCATTGTTGCTACGACCGATTCATGCTCAACTGCATTTTATTTTAAAATCAGTGTCAAATATTTTCTTGAAACATATATCACGTGTGGCATGGTAATAACTAGAAAACAATACGCAAAAATGGAACAGCAAAGACGTACTATTCAGACGCAATCCGACTCGGACGAGAGACAAATGTTAGAAAATGACTTTACGACAGCAACCGGTAGTGACGATTCATCAAACATTGACGCAAGTGTTGACGAAAATTTTGACAATAGGCCTTCCACCACAAAAATTTCAAAGTCTCAATCAGAGCCCATGTTAATGCATGACGTCACGTCTAATGACGCGGCGGGGGCAGAGACCTTGCAAACGGCAAACATTGCCGACATGTTACAAATGCTAATGAAACAAAACGCAGAAAATATGGCAACCTTACAGACGCAAAATGAACAGTTAAAGACACAAAATGACGGAATCAAATCTGATCTCATAGCACTCAAGACAGGTAACGACACTTTATGTAAGCGTGTGGAACTTATAGACGCCACACTGACCAAACAGATGACTGAACTCAGTGCTAAATTTTCCCAGCTTAATACGAGACAAGAAAAGACTACAACTGACGTAGCACTTTTACAGACACAAGTAAAAAACCTTAATGTCACGTGTGAAGTTCTTACTGAACAAATTCAAACATATCCTTCAGTACATGACAACCTTGAAAAACGAATTACTGACGTACAGAATAAATTTGACAATGTTGAACAACACCTGACTGACATCTTACAATCTGATGCCACAGCTCATTTTCAAAATATTAATAAAGAATTTCATGATTGGGTAGTGAACAAAGACAAACATTTTGATAGATGCTTACGTGAAAATTTACCAACAATTGTGCACGACTCCGTAGCGCAATACATTACTAATAACAAACAGCTGATCAGTGACGCAATACAATCCGTCACTGCACCCATGAGACAATTCACCGATCGACCACAGTCTGAATGTAACGAAAATATCAGTCAAAATGCACAGTTCAGGAACCAATATACATTCGAGTATGACACACGCATACCGTACACGACAAATACACAATAACAAAACACACCACGACTACAACACATACCACGATGTGGAAACACAAACACAAGCTATTATCATGGTAAACCACAGCAACATTATCGTAATTACTCGCCAGCTGGACATAGCAGTAATTACAGTGGGACAAATCCATATCATAATGCAAAGGAAGACGAAAGCTTAATGAAACACAGGCAATTTCAGATTTTTATCCCAGAAAAACGAACCATTCATCCGGTGATTTTTCTCAAATCTTTTAGTAACGCATTTCCACGCACTTGGAGTGACCGGAAAAAGATTTCATATATTGTCGGTTACATCCAAGGCGATGCAACTGTCTGGGCATACAGTCAAGCTGACGTATGTACCACGTACAGTGAGTTTGAGCGTGCTTTTCTGAACAAATTCTGGTCGCAATCCGTTCAGGAGCGACTCAGAAGACAAATTTTAGAACCTGAAACTTTTAACAGTAAAAATGGTAACTTACGCAGATATTTTGAAAAATACTTGAACATGGGACACTTTTTAGACGAACCAGTCGCAACGCGAGATATACTCCGTGCGTTGAAGGCCAAATTGCCTTTCAACATTAAAGAAAAACTCCTACATATCCCGGATGACGATTCAGATTATTTTTTAACAGCTTTAGATTCGGTTGACATGTTACTTGAAGATCAGCGCTTCGCGCGGCAAAACAGCAGCCACAATGTTTACACTAGTGGTATGCAAAACATGCAGGCTTGCCAACACAATTCTGGCGCGCCCACAGTTGGATACGCGGTACAACAAAAACAGCAAACTCACATGCCGTCTCAGTACGGAAATCAAAATCAACACGCGTATTCCAATACAAACAATAGTTACAACAGTAATAACATTTCATGCGGCAATCCATACAAAAGGCACCGCGGTACTAACTACAACGGTAACAACGGATACAAAGGTAATAACAAAAACACAAACAGAAATAGAAATAATAATAACTACGAGCCAAGACAGCATCAAGGTTGGACTCGTAACGATCAGTACTTTCATTCAAACTCTGCTTTACCACAGCAGCCACCAGGTCAAAATTGGAGCATACCTTACGACCGACAGGTAAGTTATAATGCGCAACAGCAACAACAACCGCAAAAGTTTGGAGATCATAATAGGCAATATCCGAATGTGAATATAATAGAAATGACACCTGATGCACAACCTCAATCTGTGTCAGTACCTAGTACAAATGCTAATCCAACAAACTAGAAACAGTCACTACTTTGCCCCAGGTCGTGGCTGAAGAATCCTTGGGGGGCGGCTTCAATGTTAATCAGTTATTTGACACCACACTTGAACAACAGAATAATGATATGCCGAATAATTCTAAACAAAAACTACCTGTTTTATTTATAAGATACAACCACTTATAACAATATATCAGATGAACTTTTACAAGACAGTACACAATGTCGTTTAAACACAAATGAAATTGTTTTAGCATCCACTACTGGTGTAGTAGGTGGGATTCCAACTACTATTATCCTAGATACAGGTGCAGCTGTGAGCGTTTTATCTTTTAATTTTTATAAAAAGATGTGTGAATTGGAACCTGTGCCTGAGTTTCCTGCCCAAAACTGTAAAATAACTACTGCACTAGGTAATAAGTCATGTAGGGTTACGAAGCAAGTTTTTGTAAACGTTAAAATAGGTAATGGAACCGTACAATGGCCATTCCTGGTTGTACAAAACCTTGTGACTAATTGCATATTAGGAATAGATATTATGAGCGAGAAGGACTGCATTATAGACTTCTCCAAAGGTAAATGTATTTTAAATGATAAGAGCAGGGTAATTATTATTGATTTGGACAGGAGAACTCTAAAGCATGACAAACACTATACAGGGTACAAGGTTCAGTTAGTACTTGACAAAGACATTCAAGACATGCAAACACGCTCATCTGACGCAGAGCTAATGGACTTGAAAACATTGCTTGATCATAAGATAAGTGAAGCTACAGCTCTCAGTGTACAGGAACGTATAAAACTACAGGAAGTGCTATCCAAATATTTACAAGTTTTTACCAAACGATTAGGTGTTATCAACACGTATGTGTACAAGATTGAAGTTAAGCCTCACAAGATCTTCTACCATAAGACATATAACGTACCGTTATCTCAACGACCTGCTGTGTGGCAAGAATTAAAACAAATGTTAGACTGGAAGGTCATTGAACCATCCACCTCACCTTACTGTAGTCCTCTACTTGTTGTCAAAAAATCAAATGGAAGCATTAGGTTAGTGTTAGACGAACGAGCTATTAATGAAATAATTTTACCGGTTCACACAAAACCTGAAAATTTAGAAGAGCAATTACAGAAATTTCTAGACGCAAAATATTTTTCCACAATAGATCTCGCTAATTCGTTTTGGCAGGTGGGTATCACTCCTGATTCTCGGAAATATACTGCATTTATGTTCGGGGGGCGAACCTATCAGTTTTGTGTTCTACCCTTCGGACTGAATGTCAGCTCTGGGGTATTCATTACAGCCCTGTATACCGTGCTTGGCGACGATTTAGTTGAGACAGTCACACACTATGTAGATGATATACTGATAGCTACACAATCCTGGAATGAACACGTTGACACACTTCAAAGAATTTTAGAAAAATTTGCACAAGCTGGAGTCACAGCCAATCTTAGAAAATCAAAGTTTGGTTGCAGTGAGATAAAGTATTTAGGACATATCATTAATTCACAGGGCATACGTCCGGATCCCAGTAAATTAGATGCTATCAGAAACTTTCCTAGCCCTCGAACTAAAAAGCAGTTAAAATCATTCCTTGGGCTATGTTCATTTTTCAGACGTTTTTTGCCACAACCACTTTTGAACAGTAAACATCTGCTAAATCTACTCAGAAAGAATCAAGTTTGGATCTGGTCGGAACAGTGCCAGAATGACTTTAATACAATTAAACATGCTTTAGTGAATGCTAACATATTGAGCCATCCAGATTTCAATTTAGATTTTTGTATGACTTGTGACGCTTCACGTACTGGCTTGGGCTGTTGCTTATTTCAAGTTGTAAAGAATAAAGAGGAGGAACAGATAAGAATTATTGGGTTTGCGAGTCGCACTCTAACTGAATGTGAGCGTACATACTCCACTACTGAGTTAGAAACACTTTCCATAGTATGGGCATTCAAGAAATTCAATTATTATTTATTTGGAAAACATACAGTAATTTACACCGATCACCAGGCCCTGACATTTTTGTTAACTTGTGAACTTGTACATCCTAGACTATCACGATGGGCAGTTACACTTCAGAACTACTCTTTTGAAATTAAGTACATAAGAGGTAAGGACAACACCATTGCAGACACTTTGTCTAGACTTCCACAAGGTATGAATGATACCAACAGTGACTTAGAAAATATAAATGACTACAGGATTCTCTTAATGCAAGACAAGCAGTATCACCAATATTATATTGATATGTGCAGAGACATGGCTGAATTACAAAAATCTGATCCTCACTGGTATAAAATAATAACATTACTGGTAGAAAAACACAATCATCCTTTGACTAAGTATTACAAGTTACACAATGATGTGCTATTTTACCGCCGACATCCAAATGCTACTAACTGGTGTGTATGCATTCCCAAAGAGTCTGAACGTAATTTAATTTGGCACACACACTTAGTTTGGGGTCATTATGGGACAAAAAAGTGTTTAGCGAAGCTCAGTACATACTGTTATTTTAGCAATATGAGAAGAAAAATTTACAGGGAACTGAAAACATGTGTCATATGTCAAAAATCAAAACCCCAGAATTTATCCACAAAAACAGATTTACATTCTATTTTACCTAGTAAACCCCTGGAAATTCTGTGTACTGACATCAGTGGACCGCATCCAGCAAGCTCTGGAGGCATCAAATATATCTTAGCTTTTTACGATATATTTTCTAAACATGTTAAACTTTATGCTTTAAAATCCGCCACTGCAAGTGCTATAATACGAAGATTCTCAAGTGATTACCTGACGCACGTGGGAAAACCTAAAGCAATTCTATCAGATAATGCAGCATACTACTCTGGGTACAAATGGAGAAATTTCTTGAAGGACAATAACATTAAAAGTATATTTATTTCGAGGTTTAGTCCACAATGTAACGCGACCGAGAGACTTTTCCGAGAATTAAACCGTTTCATGAGGACCTATATTTCATCAAAACATACTAATTGGGTGTCCTACCTAAGTCTTTTCGAAGACGTACACAATAACTTAAATATTTACGATACAAATTACACACGTAACGAGATCATGTTCAATTGCAAACAGAACGATCAGTGGATAGAACCATTACCTAAGTTGTCAGACAAGGAAATCACACCTGAACAGAAAATAAAAGAAGTATTGACTACGCTGACACATCACGCACAGATACGAAACAAACATCACAGAAACATAATAAAAAGAAAACAAAAATTCGAGGTAGGAATGCTTGTACTACTTCGTACTCATCATAAATCTGTTGCACTCAAACGACGCAACGCTAAGTGGCGTCTGCTATATGAAGGACCTTATATAATTGTTAACATACCGCACCCTGGTGCGTATCTGTTACAACATCGTAGAACTAACAAAATTATTGGGCTATACGCACACCGAGATCTTAGAGCATTTCATGCTGAATAATGTCAAAGTCATACCCATCAAAATATTGCTAAGCAACTCGAAAAGCTCTGTTGCTACAACACAGATAATAAGTAGTATAGAAATTTTCATTTCAGCGTTCCAGAGTCGCAGTTGAAGACAGAAGAACTTTTCTTTCAACGCCGCGGCTCCACCGAGAAGACTGAATATTAAAGTAAAATTTATGATTACGTAGCAGTGAATGACATGTTAATTTTTCACGGAACATTTGTTATTGTAGGTACCACTGACTTGGTATGACACCTGACGAACTGAGAGACGTCATCTGTGAAGCGATCTTTTACTTTGAGAAATAGATCGGACGCACATCTCTCAACACGAAAAGCATCTATCAGTAGTCAAGGCCACACAGACACTCTACACACACGCACAAAACGCGAGGAATCGAACATTTTCTCTCTCTTACTATTTTGAATATTTATTGAGTAGTGAAAACTCCTGGTCTTGCCTACTGATGTAATGAATGTTGTGTCTAACCTATCTTAATTTCAGATGACATCACAAAAAACATCGATAATATCCCAGCAAAACCGCTAAAGAGGATGTAAATATCTGCAATTCATGTAATCAAATGTGACACAATGTAATAACCTATAGCGATGTAAAAATGATGTAAACATGTTTATGTGCAACTGTATTATGTTTATACTAAGAAAATATGTGACATGTGTATGTATAATTACTTTTTTTTTTTAACTGATGTATCATGTAAAAATTTGAACAAAACGAGTGCCAAAAAGACATTGCATAGTGAACCTCTGTTCACGGACATTAACGAACATTACTAACTCTGCAACTACGCAGAAACCTATGTGAAGGAAACGGTTAATGCCATTCATTATGCATCGTACCTATGTAAACGCGATGAACGATTTCCTCGATTAATAACTACGAACATTTAGGTGAGCTATATTCAGCAAAAAACTGAAAATGTGAAGTCCATAATTCGTGCATCGTCTAGTGACATTACTACAGTACCTAACTTCAAGATGTTAACTGGATTAAATGGACACAAAGTGCCTGACCAGAAAACAACACGACGGGTGGAAGAATTTTGGTTGGAACTTCAGGGAATGAAATGTTCTCGAAATGTGACGGACACTCTTACCTGGACCGTCCAAGGATCGACGCCAGCTATGTGCCGTCCGAGGTTCTGCAACCAAGCTTCCACGGAATGTAAAAAACGAACTGTACCTGGACCAATTACTCGACGGGTCACATCTGATCTGTAATAAGCAAGGCTTTTACTTACAACGAACTGCATCACAACGACTATAATGGAAATGGGAAATGGACACGATTATGTATTAATCACGTTGTTATACAACGATGTTACTGTGATCAAAAAACTTTACCACGACGATACTAACCTGTAAAAAAAAAAAAAATTATTGTGCAGCAGATGAATATGAACTGTAATAACGACACGATGTGTATAGGTCAACGCACCTGAAAAATACGGACATTTTTCTTTGAAGTATTTCAAAACAATACTATGTAACTAAGAACATTCAACAATCTAAGTTGCATTGTGTTATAACGAATATTGTAAATTTAAAACCAAGTTACCTGCCATAGAATGTAGTCTTCATATGTAATCTTTGTTGAATATTTTCTTTGTGCAACGACTGAGAAACGCGCGCACACGAACAATATGAACTGCAATACTGTGCCGCGTGATCTAACTGTACGACATAACGGCAGTCACACAGACGCTTCTGCGCATGCGCGCACTCTATCTGCCAACATAAGAACTTTTACGGCGCACCCGCGTCATTCAAAGTTTGTATATAGTGTGTATAATGTGTATAATGTAGGTCATGTAAATAGTTGTAGATAACTTAGATTTTCTTGTGCCTTTAGGTGAATTGCTCGCCTGCAGGTGTGTCCTTTCGCCTCGCAATTCAGGGGGCAATATAAAGGCACATTTGCATGCCGAGCGTGAGTTTCCTCGGAAACGCGAGATATTAATTAAATAAATAATCAGTGACAAATAAATAAAGCCTATGGCACACAACTGCAGCGCTGTGTCGCTGATAAAACAAAAGCACAATTACGTTACTCGTATGTTTGATTAAGAAAAGAGAGCTCTGGTTGAAGTAGTGCGAGAAGCACGTATTTTAGTTTATTGTCTGGCACACCGCCATATTTCATGTTATAGAAAATTACTGCGAGTTGCAACCTTACTAGGCACTCGATTCTGAAAAGAATTTATATTTATAAAAGTAAGTAGGATTGTGAACTGTAGGCTTATTCATTGAATATATCTGATTTAACTAACTGTGTAATTTTTTGTTTAGTAGACAATCACCTCTGTACGACGTTTTGGCATGGCTGGCAAATTATTGTAATATTGAGATTTAGATTATGAGTCCGCACCTACCGCAGCAGTCTTTGGAAACGATTTAATTACGAAGTCCGATTATTTCAGTTTTATTTCACGGTCAACTACGAGTAACATTGCCTTTACGAAAAAGCCATTGTCAAGCGTCTGATACCGAATAATTAAAACCTGACGACTCATAGGAGAGACAATCATACAGATAAAATAATTAATATTTTATTTTATTTAATTTATTTTATTTATTTTATATCGCCACATTTCAGGCCATTTTCTTCTCACATTTTCTTGCAGGCGTCGCAACACGTTCCGATCGATAGTATCATGGATTAATCATTCTGAAGATTGAACTCTGGTCTCAACATAGTAACTGTAGCCCCACGTCTCATCACCAGATATGAATCTCTTAATGAAGATGTCGCTCTCATTTGCGCGATCCAAAAGCTCATCACAGATTGCAGGGCGAAGGTCTTTCTAGTTTTGACTCATGAACAGCGAGATGAACTTGGTGGCAACACGATGCGTTCCAAGATGCAGTGTCAGGATTCCATAAGTGATCAAACTGAAATGTAACATTCTTCTGCAGTATCTCGGACAGTCCATCTTCTATTGGCACGCACAATTTCGTTGACATTCCTGACATGAGCATCGCCGTTAGACGTCGAGGCATGTCCTGAACGACGGTCATCTTTAACTTGCGTCTGGCCATTTTTAAACCGCGTGAACCATTCATAACACCGAGTACGGCTCAACCATTCATCACCGTAGGCTTTCTACATCATTTGGTGTCTTTCTATAAAGGTTTTCTTGAAGTTTCACGCACAATTTAGTACAGGCGCAATTTCGAAATTTGCAAACTGTGCAACACAACGTTCTACTCAATACACCACTGAACAGTAGCTAACAGACATACAACAATGTAGATTCTGGCAGTTACTCATTAAACACAGGCGTGGGCAGGGATGTCAACCGCATTTCGCTCCAACATACCATTGGCGCGAAATTACGAGTGTTCCGGAACTTTTGGAACAGACCTCGTATAATAATCAATTTTAGATCAAACATCCATCTTATCTGAAGAGAATTTACTATGAAAAAGCAGATGTACAACAAAGTAAAATAACATCTAAAAAAGGAATCCGTGTTGTAACAGCAGGCAACGATACATCACAGCAAAAATAAAGGTAAGGGATCCCACTGTGTCACGATGTGTGTCACGGTTTTTCAAACACAACGTCGAACAATTCATGACTCGTGTCTAATTATTTTAAGTTCTGTTTCGAAAAACTCTAAAATTTTTAAGGTACGTTACAGAGAAAAATCATGACCAAGACGTCAGGTTTTAAGCAGCACTAACGCAAGATGGTTAGGAGACGATATCCTGGTGTTTGTAGTAGTACCGATCGTATTGCTTAAATGCATGTTGAGATAAATTTGCTGTGCATGGTAGTAAAATTTATTATGCCATAAGACAGTTAGTTTTAAACAACATTGATTATTGCGTGGAAAGACGAAGATTGGGAAGGCAGTACCAATCGATACCGCAGACGATATGAATGCTAAATCTGATGTCGATGGTGGCAGTAATGTCGATCCAACAACACAGGATATTAATCCCATCATTTCTGAACTAGACGGAGGGAGGTGGCGCAGTGGTTAGCACACTGGGCTGTCATTCGGGAGGACGACGGTTCAAACCCGAGTCCGGCCATCCTGATTAAGGTTCTCCGTGATTTTCCCAAATCGCTTCAGGCAAATTTCGTGATGGTTCCTTTGAAAGAGCTCGGCCGACTTCCTTCCCTGTCCTTCCCTAATTCGATGGAACCGTTAACCACGCTCTTTGGTCGCGTGCCCAAATCAACTTGCCAACCAACCTGAACCTGAATTAAATTCAAAATCATCACCAAGTGAGGAAATTCCAGAAACCACTGAAAATGTAGATACATCTACGTATTTGTTGAAGAAAATACTAGCAATGATAAATATGCGTGATCAAGAGTTAGTCAAGCGAATTTCTGCTCAGGTAAATACAGCCCTGGCAGAACGTTACAAAGAGTCGGCCACGTGAATCTCTGCTTAGGTTAATATTACCCTTGAAGGGCTCAGATAAATACCACAATTGACGAGTGTGACAAAGACTTAGCAGAGTGAGTAGATATAAACTTGTCAAATATTTCAACCGAAATTTATGATTTAAAGAAAACTTATGAGGGAATATCCGAAGCTGTAAAGAATTTAGCTTGAGATGTTTTCTTTGGAGACAGCTCAAGCTAAGAGCGGAAGTGCCGTGTAGCAGCTGTCTCAAAGGAGTTGAAAATTAGTACTTGAACCTGAAGGATGTTACGAGAGTGCCTAGACGCTCAAGGACAAATATTTTGTTATGAATTTACTAATTGGTTAGACAAACCTGTCTATGAAAACATAAACACTGAGCTGCTACTGAAGTATCACCTGAATCAGGTTCTACAGGTGAAGCTATTCGAAGTGACGTAGCACGCATAAAAATGGCTCTGAGCACTATGGGACTCAACATCTGTGGTCATCAGTCCCCTAGAACTTAGAACTACTTAAACCTAACTAACCTAAGGACATCACATACATCCATGCCCGAGGCAGGATTCGAACCTGCGACCGTAGCAGTCGCGCGGTTCCGGACTGAGCGCCTAGAACCGCTAGACCACCGTGGCCGGCTAGCACACATAAAGCGTGTATTAAACCACGATATTCCCGAATGGCGGGACAGTATTTCTGCTCAGGTGGCTCACATGCATCGCAAGGTCACGGCTGTAAAAGGACTGCCCCAGCACGGGCCCCCATTACATACTAATACCCATGAAGGGTACGAGACAACTATGCCCCACAATCGGACTTATCGCGATGACGCAGGGCAGGCGAGTCCATACACAGAATATACTACTGAATCGTTGGAGATGGCACTCACCTTAACGGTGATACTTTGAGAACAAAGTTTATTGAAGGATCACCCATTACAAGTATTTCCACTGGAACAATAGTCTCCACAAACCAGTTGCTCTTAGAAAAGCTTTTAGGTGTGTACCGTCCAAGTCTTGTTGCAAAAGGCAGGTAAGGTGCCTTTTGGGCTACTGGAACCCGCTGAGTATTGCATGATGCACTACCAGTTTGTGAAAGCATTCCTGGCCAAGTATTTGTCAACAAGAACGACTTTGGGAAAACGTTTGCAATCTAGGAACAATTCAAACCAAGTTAGCTTTAGGAAATACTTTGAGCGATGCATTAATGAAACTCGCTACTTTGAAGATCCAGTAGCGCATAAAGTTGGCAGATTTTGAAAGCTAAATAGCCTATCAGTATTCCCGAAAAATGAATTACCATACCATATCGTAAGCTGGAGCATTTCTTATCGATCCTTCATTCGATAGATTTGGTCCAGGAGCACTTTAAAGATGACAGTGGCAACAGTGGCTGCACGCCTTTGTATTCCAATGGGCATGCCAACAACAGCATGCGTGGAAACGGATTTACTGGCAATGATGTGGCGCTACTCGCAGGTCCTGACAATCAAAACAGAGATGTAAACACATAGAATTCATCGCATTCCAATAATCGGCTAAGAAATGATAATAAAAGACTTTAGGGACACGTGCAACTCTTTTGGTTAAAAACCATATTTCCTTGCTTTAACCGTCCACGAAATTTTCAACATTTTTTTCTAGCATGACATCTCAAATGCTTTGATTCTCTTCTGTTTCGGTTTTCCTTCTGTCTATGATTCACTACCATACGATTCTGTGCCCCTAAATCAATAAGAAATTTATTCATCAAATTAAAGTCTGTATTTGATACCATTAGGCCTCTCTTGGCCCAGAATGCCCCTTTTGTCGGTGCTAGTCTACTTTTTAAGTCCTTCTTGCTCCGACCATCATGGGTTATTTTCCTTCCAAGGTAGTAGAATTCCTTAACTTCGTCTGATTCATGATCACCGATTCGGGTGTTAAATTTCTCGCTATTCTCATTTCTGCTACTTCTCATTACTTTTTTCTTTCTTTGGTTTACCCTCAATCCATATCCTGTACTCATTAGACTGTTCATTCCATTCAACAGGTCCTGTAGTTCTTCCTCACTGTCATTGAGGATAGCAATGACATCAGCGAATCTTATCTTTGAGATCCATTCACCTTGAATATTAGTCCGACTCTTGAAACTTTCTTTTATGTCCGACACTGCTTCTTCGACGTATCGATTCAACAAAAGGGGCAAAAAGACTGCATACTTGTCTTACTCCCTTTAATCACAGCACTGTCCGCCCCCGGTAGCTCAGTGGTCAGCGCGACAGAATGTCAGTCCGAAGTGCCCGCGTTCGATTCCCGCCTGGGTCTGAGATTTTCTCCGATCAGGTACTTGGTGTTGTGTTGTCCTAATCATCAGCATCTCATCCTCATCGACGCGCAAGTCGCTGAAGTGACGTCAAATCAAAAGACTTGCACCCGGTGAACAGCCTACCCGACGGGAGGCTCTAGGCACACGACATTTAACACAGCACTTCGTTGTTGGTCTTCCACTCTTATTGTTTCCTCTTGGTTTTTATACATATTGTATATTACCTATCCTTCCCTATAGCTTACCCCTATTTTTCTGATAACGTCGAACATCTTGCACCACTTTATCTTGTCAAACGCTTTTCCGGGTCGACAAGTCATTTGAATGTCTCTTTATTTTTCTTCATACATGCTTCCATTACCAATTGCAAAGTCAGAATTCCGTGTCTGGTGCCTTAACCTTTCCTAAGGCCACAATTGATCGTTATCTAACAGATCCTCAAATTTCTTTTCCGTACTTCTGTATATTATTCTTGCCGTCAACCTGGTTGCGTGAGATGCTAAGCTGATTGTGTGATATTCTCGCATTTGTCGGCTCTTGCAGTCTTCAGAATTGTGTGGATGATGTTTTTCGAAAAGTCTGATGGTATATCTCCAATCTCCTACATTCTACACACCAATGTGAGCAGCTGTTTTGTTGCCACTTCCCCAATAATTTTAGAAATTCGGATGAAATGTTATCCATCCCTTCTGCTTTGTTTCATCTTAAGTCTTCCAAAGCTCATTTAAACTCTGATTCTAATACTGGATTCCTTGTCTCTTCCCTATCGATTGCTGTTTCGCCTTCTAGCACATCATCAGACAAGTCATCCCTCTTATAGACGCCTTCAGCTTACTCATTCCAACTATCCAGTATCTCCTCTGCATTTAGAAGTGGAATTCCCAATGTTACCACCCTTGCTTTTAATTTTACCAAAGGTTGTTTTGACTATTTTACATACAGAGTCAGTCCGTCCGAAAATCATTTCTTTTTCAATTTCTTCACATTTTTCATGTAGCCATTTCACCTTAGCTTCCAGGCGCTTCCTATTCATTTCATTCATAAATGACTTTTATTACTGTATTTCTGAATTTGACTGAACATTTTGGTACCTCCACCTTTCGGTGTAGTATTTCTTCCGTTATATGCTGTGTGTCCGCAGTTACCTTCTTTGTACCTACGTTTTTCTTTCCAGTTTTTGTGATAGCCCTTTTCAGATATATCCATTCCTCTTAAACTGAACTGGTTACTGTGGTATTCCTTATCACGGTATCCACATATTAGCAAAATTCAAATGCATTTCATCTTTCCTCAGTACTTCAATATCCCCAATCTTTCCTCACTGATAGTTCCGTACAATTCTCTTAAACTTTGGTCTAGCCTGCAGCATTACTAAATTGTGAGCTTTGTGTACATCTGCTCTTGGGCACTCTTTGCAATGCAATATCTAATTGTAGAATCTCTGTCCGACTAAAATATAATCCAGCTGGTATCTTCCCATGTTTCCGGGCCTTTTCCAAGTATATCTCATTCTCTTGTGATTTTTGAACGCAGTATTCGCTATCGCTAGCTGAAATTTGTTACAGAACACAATTATTGCTTGTCCTCGCACCCTTCTACTACCAAGTCCAAATTTTACCAAGCTCAGACTTTCCCATAACCTTTTCTTCTACTTCTCCGACTAAAACCGCATTCCACTCCTCCCCTTATTAATTGATTTTCACTTCCTTTTACGTAGTGAATTACCCATTCAGTATCCCCATATTCTTCCTTTATCTCTTCATCCTGTGCTTTGACGTCGGCATGTATAGCTGAACTATTACTGTCGGCGACTGTTTGCTGTCGATTTTGATGAGGACCACCCTACTGTTAACTGCAACTCACTTTCTGTCCTACTTTCCTGTTTATAATGAATCCTATTGCCGTTACAACATTTTCTGTCGCTGTTGAAATTACCCTATAGTCGTCGTCTGACCAGAAATACTTGTGAAACTTCCTGTCAGATTAAAACTGTGTGCCGGACCGAGACTCGAACTCGGGACCTTTGCCTTTCGCGGGCAAGTGCTCTACTCAGATGGTTGAGCACTTACCCACGAAAGGCAAAGGTCCCGAGTTCGAGTCTTGGTCCGGAACACAGTTTTAATCTGCCAGGAAGTTTTATATCAGCGCACACTCCGCTGCAGAGTGAAAATCTCATTCCAGAAATACTTGTGTTCTTTTCATTTCACTTCACTGACCGCCAGTGTATCTAGATTGAGTGTTAGCATTTCCCTTTTCAGATTTTCTAGTTTGCCTACATTTTTTCTAACTTCTGACATCTATCAGATTACTAGAGATTATAGACGACTGTAGAGTCACTGGCGCATTCAATCGTAACACTATAACGAGCACCTGTTGCCGCCAGAAAATCAGTACGCTGCGTAACCTACCAGACTGTGGAACGAAAGGTCGAACGCTTCCTTTCTCTTTCTTCTCTGTCATCGGGATATTATGAATTTTGCCATGTAAGTTTAGAGTATACCCGTCTGGCTTCTACTGTTGTTAAGTCAGTCACTCCATATATAAACCCTGATTTGCTGTTCCTCTAGTGAGTGTTGGAAGCCCAATTTGTTTAAACAGTTTTCTTTTGAGAGACCGATTTATGAGTGTGATACTGTAGTCTTTTAGGTGTTTAAAGGAATCCTCACTCATTTATTATTAAGACTCCCGCGATTTTATCCTACGAATCAGTTATAGCAAGTGTTTTGCCCTTTAATGTCTCTCTCGTTTGGCTAACAAGAAACCCCTTTAGATATTTTCTATATTTATCACTTTTTTTTCAGGAGACGGTCAACAGCATCGATATTTTTGAATAAATGCTTGATAGACTGGGCTGTCTTACAGTATATTTATTCAGAAATAGTTCAAATGGCTCTGAGCACTATGGGACTTATCTTCTGAGGTCATCAGTCTCCTAGAACTTAGAACTACTTAAACCTAACTAACCTAAGGACATCACACACATCCATGCCCGAGGCAGGATTCGAACCTGCGACCGTAGCGGTCACGCGGTTCCAGACTGTAGCGCCTAGAACCGTTCGGCCACTCCGGCATGCTATATTTATTCATAACCAGTTTCGAACATGGACCATCTTCACAATGAAATATAATTTATTGTGACAATTTCACATGCCATACGTATAACTTAACCAGAAAAGTATACGCCATTGCTGACTTGAAAATGTCATGTAATGATACTTAACGCCATAATACGGACTTGAGCAAGCAGAAAACATTGGAAACATGAAACCATGTGACAGTAGTGACTTGTGTGTTAAACTTCTGGGTGTTGTTCTGCCAGTGCAATAGTGCTGTACACTTACTGCTATTACACGTTTTCATGTTTTGAATGTTTTCTGCTTGCTTAAGCAGGAATTATGGCATTAAGTGCCACTCTATGATATTTTCAAGTCAGCAATGGCGTATACTTTTCTGGTGAAATAGCAAGTATGGCATGTGTAGTTCTCACAATAGATATTTTTCCACTGTGAAGATGGTCCATGATCGAAACTGTTAGTGAATGAATATATTGTAAGACAGCACAATGTGTATCATACAGTTCTCCAAGTTTTATATTTATGTTATGTTCCCCTTGGAACTGAGAGATTATATCGGGTCTGTCTTGCAATCTAAGTTTTCCACTGTGCTTCTTTTCATGGTTTTCGTTTGTTGGGTATTTCTTTTTGCTGCCATGTCTATAAGTACAACCTTTCTTCCTGTGGTATCTGTTCCGTTTGTTTTTATTTTCAGTATTTGATATAGATTAATACACCCGAAATTCCCCATGATCTCTCTGAAATTAATGCTGCACTGTTCTGCAGGTGAATCTATTCCCATTCTTTTTCAAGGCGTCACTAGTAAGAATTAAAAATTTGTGTATGTTTTTAATTTTTACTTACGCTGTGGATTGCGGAATGCTTTATTTCTGCAGTTCTTCATAGAGCTTTCCACCTCTGTGTTCGTTTCTACTTATGTGCTTGTCTTCACTAGTGTTACTCTATCGGGTATCCAAGTTGCAATAATCTTCAGCACGCCACAGTCTGTTATTGTATCAAATGTGTGTCGTCCTAGCGTGTCTCTGGTCTCTGTCGTGTTTCCAACGTAGACAATCATGTCCGAAGGCGGTGGCCACTTCTGAATTCAGAGTTTCCTGTGGCTACCCACAGATACTCACTAAGTACACATAAAAATCTTAAACTGTGTATACTATGCTGTCTCACTCCGGTCGTCTGTCGTTACAAATCGATGTAAAATCTGTACTTGTTATTTTAAACTAAGCTTTTCTATTCCTTATTATAAAGTGCAAGTTTTATTTCATGTTTATCCCATTTTAACTAATGATTCTTTTGCTATCGCGTGCACCTGTGCAACTGATGTCAGTGTTTTTTTATTTTATTTTATTTTTATTTTTTTTTTTCAATTCGTGACCTAGCCGTAGTTTACTCTGTCTTACACATAACTTGTTTCTTGCAGCCAACACATGTTACGAGTGGGAAACATGCAGTTTTCGAGGTCGTTTTAGCAGGAGTGTCTCCCCAGTGAGAGAACCGCGAGAACGTGCCCCCCCCCCTTTCCCCCTCTCTTCTACCTCTTGCATTTTGCAGTCCTGTGCCTTAGGGCAGAGGCGCACACTGGCTCCTTGGTTGCGATCAGACTTGCCGCTCGTCGGATGCGTCAAATTGTACAGAGGAAAAAGTGCACGCAGCCGACTGCGGCCACGTCTGGCCAATATTTTGTCACGTGACTGGCCTCAGTGAACGCTACGATCAAAGTAGTGTGCAACCACATGGGACAACGTGCACAATTAGAGACCCTCTGATCCAAAAGTTAAAGGGGAGTGTGGTGCATTTCAAACTAGAACGTATATAGAGGGCATCTGGGTAATGGACATGGCTGGCTGATTTTTCGTTTGATATGTTTCACATCTAAAATATGTATTTGCTATTATGATTTGTTCCCACTAGAATAGTAGATTGCTTTTGATTGGTATCATGTGTGTCGTCATTCAAGCAAGTATTTCTCATAGTAAAATAGGTGGTTTTAGTTTTAAAATAAGTAATTCTGATGTAAGAATCTCAGCACGTTAATATTACATTTTGTAATATGTCCATTGCGCTTAGTACTTCTGTTACAGATGTCTGTTTGATTTAAGTGTGGAAACAGAAGAGTTAGGGGATAATATTTCCTGACTCAACAAAGTCAACAATGTATTAGAAGCATTCTATTGTCTACACAAGAAATGGGCCAGAAAGGTTCCAGAATCAGACCAGAAGTATTGTAACAACGTGGTGGCTGCGTATCAGGATGGATGAGAGAAATGGTGATAATCCTGAGGGAGAGGGCACATTTGCATGGGGTGTACAGTCGCCTTATTCAGAACTCCCGCAGTGCTCACGGCCGCACTGTATGCTTGCAATCACAGTCACTCGTGGGATACATTGACGTTTTATTCCACCAGTGATGGATGACGTCCACTGAGTAGGGGCGCAAGCAGCGGCTACCATGATGACGAGCAGCCTGTCATCAGGTGACCACGTGTATGCCACCAGCAGTGAAGAATGAGGACAGCCCTCCCTGGTCCTCCAGAGTCTTGTCACTACGCACCATACACTAACAAGTTTTCCCCATGTCTTGAGCTTGGATGCAGTAGCTGACACCAGATGTCTACTGCTGAGCTGCAATGCTCCCATCAACCCTTCCCTCCACCCCACTCCGGACCCCAGGGACCAACCAGGACGATTCCTGATTATGTCTAAGTGAGTAGAAGGCTGCGAAGGCGTTCCTCCCCCAGCCGGATCTTAGATGGCTTGCAGCCGAATGGCTGAAGCCTGCCAGTGTCTTGATGCTAGCCACCCACTACTTCTTCACATCAGCGAAGTTTCCCAAGCGCTGCAGCCACTAACACATGCATCATTGGAACTCAATGTGTCAATCAGCAGGTAGGTAGTCAGCTGATCTTTATCACCAAGAGTGAGTGGGTCGTGGTTTCTATGAAACTCAAATGTCCATCATTCTCTTCTCGTTCTGCTTCCTTTTACTTGTCCCTTTTCCTAGCTCGCTATGCTCTGAGCTTGGGATGCAAGGCCCAGTGAAACTTACAAAGTGTGAGATTCTCAGCAGCACGCAATCGCCTGACCGACTTATAGACTATTACTCCACTCTTGGTCACTCCATGTTAGTTGTTCCATACGCTCAATAGTTGAGTAGTATCACAAATCCCTGTCTGCCCAACATGTTTTGTCATAATGTCAACAACACCGTCCAGTGGATTATTTGATTAGCACTTTTACTGGGCTGGCCTCTCTTGCATGGCCACAGCAGGATAAAACTTTAAAAGTTCACTATCTGCACAGTTAAGTTTCAGGAATACAGGACGCTTCCCTCTCTCAAAAGATTCGTCCCGAATCTCTTAACCAAAGAAAATTCCATGGTGTGCTGATGGCAACACCCAGCTCTCGTCATGAACTATCCACTGGGGTTCCTCCTTTATCTAGTACTAACAGGGGCTTACTCTCGAAGTATGGTCTCCAAGATCTTGTTATAAGATAGTCCTTAATCTAATACTTATACTACGTAAAATAGAAGTTTTACTTTCATCATTTTGTTCCCTTGGCCTACGCCAGCTAACAACTCGACTGGTAATTGATGCATCAGTCGGTCTGTAGACTATACACGCCTGTGTTTATTACAGAAATAAAATGTGCAAATACCTAGCAGAAACAGGCCACAATGCTGAACTGAAATGCTTATCGAAGTAATCTTGTGACAACGATTTTCGTGCATATTTTAAACAAGTTATAACATCCACGCCACTGAAATTTTTCCCTGCTGTAATATGATAAATTTGTCTAATGATCACGAAAGTTCAGGGTTGATGCTGGCATGAAGGTAAGCTAAATTCTGGGTGGCTAATACCCTTAGTGACCCATCTGGAAAATACAATGTATTCTGCATCAGTGTCATGACAGTTGTACCAGTCAGTGTAGCTGGAAGCCAGAAACCCTTCCGACTATCTCACAAGCCATTCTGTTAATGATAATATCACTTCCCTACAGCTCTAATTTTCTCAGATTTCCGATTTTCAAGTAATTTGCTAACATAGTATCTGACAAGAAGATTGAGTACAGCCAGTGCCTCCCTGCCTGCTGAAAGTAAGACTATGCAGGTAGGATTTCCTTCACATTACTTGTCTCATCCATTTTTCCTACAACCTTACTCGCTTCATATGCCTGCATGTACTGCCGTACTGGTCTACCTGGCCAGACAACAATACTCCCCGAGTGCACTTCTCCAAATCTAGTAACAACATAGACACATGGGTTTCCCTGCTATCTGAGATCAACAGTACCTCATGCATCCTTATTCATATTCATTTCCCTATTATTTCACATTTCATCAGATATGGGTAAATGGTATAATGCTGAAATTTTGAACTAATCCCTGCTATAGGTAAGTGAACTGCTATATACACCCCTCCTCCATTTGTTCTTGCCATTATCCTAGCCATATGAAAAAATAACGCTAAATTACTTTCTGTCACTTCTACTTATATGTCTTAATTCTGCTGGGAATCGTTTCTCTGCTAGGCGTAATCCCAGCATAAATCCTGTGCTGGAATCAACACTGAACTGAGTCGTCTGTTAACTGCATAATACATTACTTCCTGCAGTATGGTCACCTCACTCCTTGCTTCACCCATCTGATCTGCCAATGCGTGGAGCATCTTTACGATGACCAACTTGTTATCCAATAAACTTAGTTGTCCCCGATCTTTCCCAGGTCGTTGAATTCAACACCTTCTTTGTACACTGATATACCGAATTAGCGCCATAGTTAACTCTCGAACTAAGTTCATATTGTCTGATACTCCCTGCGCTAAACTAGAAAATCGAATTGCATGGTATCCTACAACACCCTTCTCACAACTCAACATTTGCTACACCTGACCGAGTGTACAATTTAAGTTCCACCGTCCTCTGTTACTATCCTGCACACAGTTTTTATAAATTTACGTAGTACACTAACCAACCTCCTTTCATCCGAACCGCAGTCTGTCGTTCAATATCCACCAGCTGTGATAACTGTGATCTTAATTTACTGTAAGTAAACTGTAGCTCTTGGCACTCCTCGTGCTTTTCCCTACTAAGATCACTTCCCTATTCTGAAAAAAAATCTCCGAATATCATTCCCAATTTCCAATATCTCTACTGTTGATTTTAATATCCACTGATAGCTCATAATTAAGACATCCGATTACCTAGAAAACAACACACCTGATTCCAACGGTTAAACGACAGTTAGGCGTTCTGCTGCACTACCAACGAAGTATAGCCGACCCAGGACCATTCCCATCATCCAGGTATGTCCACATGAAGTCGTCATCTGAGAAAAGGAACCGTCCATCAAACTCTCCCTCCTTCTGAAACGAATAACTAATGACCAGTCGAAACAAATAACAACAGAAACCTGACAATAACCATCCAATAATAAAAGAAAAATATGTTGCAATGACATGAAAACACTAAATTCGGCCATACCCAACACACTGCCAAAAATACCCTGGTACAAATATTAAGAATAAATGTAACACCAACATAACATTGCAAAGAATTGCAACATAACTAATTGCAACATAACTAATTGCAACTAATTATTTGATCTCAAAGTACTTATAGTTTGCGGTCATGTAAGTAGTTATGTTCTGACATGTGCGAGACTGGTTCTGGTCTATCTTCCTACCACCGTTGCACAAGGATGCTGTGTGAGTGTTATACGAATTTGTGTTCAACCTACGGTCTGCAACATACCAGCTCACCCTGTGGAAGAGTTCGGAAGAGTGTAGCAATAGGGACAGTGATGCAATCAGACAATGAACTATATGTCGGTTCCACTACACTCCCTGTAAAGGAAACATTATCACTAGCAGAAGTTAGTGTACAGGTCTTGTCGTGTTTTAGCTACATGTACTATGCTTTTCTATTATCACCTTGAGTTTATTACATTGATTATTAACGTATGATATAGCAAAATGTATATGTTCTGTTCGAAAAAAGGAACGACAGCTCACACCTGAAAAGTTGGCGTTTGAAAATTATCTATTATCTGACAAACTACATGTTGTAACCTATTCTATCTTCCTTTTTGTATTTTACGTGAATTTGGCTTGTTTCCTTTTTCTTGTCTATCAAAACGAAACATCAACACAGGCAAACTGCACGTTGTACACCAGCCTGTGAATTCTGAATACGAATGTACAACGAAAATAACACTCTGGGGATGTAGTTACCCTCGTAAATAAACGATGAGCAAATTTCGTAAAGTCTTGATATTTTGCTGGGGTCCAGTGTCCTCCAATTTCGTATGGGTACATACGCTAAAGTGATGGCACTCGGTTCCAGCTGCTTCTATCAGAATCCACCGTACAGTAGAAAAGGTAGCTTTTGCGTGCAGGCCGACATTACCGATACACAAGAGAAGTTACCGATATCAGAACACACAGTAACTACCTCCCATCATTCTACTATGTTTGGAGCAACGCGAGTCTTGCCATCTCATACAAACAGCCAGCACAGTTTTGGTAATGCTGGCACTTTCACAACGAACACAAAGTGACTGAAATATCTTCCTGCCACAACCAAATTGTCATCATCGATAAGAATTTCACCACACTAAGATGGCACGCATCGGAACAGTAAGGCCAACGAACTTAGATCGTAGCAACTCACAGTCTCGACTGGCATAAGCTTCGCGCATTGTCTGACTATTTTAGGTCTGTGCGTATGTCACCAAGCAGAAACACTTGTAATCACCAAACAAATTCACTCCCTACGCGACTTGACTTTCGACAACATTCTTTATGTAATGTGTGCAAAAAGAAAGCTTATTTTTCCATAACTGCGGAGCCGGCTCTATACGTACATGTGAAACGTCCCCTTTCAACAATTATACATGACTGTGCTTAAACTGACACACAATATTTTGTTAGCGCAACGCAATCTGACTTTCAAAATTCCCTACAAAAGAATGACCCTGACTAACATTTAACTATACCTTTCACAAATCACTTACCTCACAAAAATCTTCGCTGCTCAAGCTACTGCAATACAGCGAGCGCCACTACTGCCAGCTAAATAAAAGATTCAAACTATGGAAGGCACTAACTACTGATAGGGATAGTTAGCAAATGAAAGATATTAATAGAGAACAAACAATGTATTTACCTTGATATCATCATATATAAATATAGCAGTTCATGACAAATTACAAAACTCCGCCATCTCTCTCCCCACATCCATCACTGCTGGCGGCTCACCTCCAACTGCGCAACGCTACGCGCTGTTCACAGCCAGCTGCCTAACACTACAATGGCGAGTATTACAACAATGCAAAGCAGCCACAGACTGCACACAGCACAGCCAGTGATTTTCATATTGAGCGCTACGTAACGTTGCCAATAAGAAAACATAAACAGCCTACTTACATAGAGAAAACATAAACAGCCTACTTACACATGAGCTCCAGTCTCCAGTCGCGTTCTCCTGGAACAATGGCGCATCCTCCTCTCTGCTGCCCAACCGTGTTGATATGAGAATACATCCCATCGATACTCCAAGGTAGACTCTTGCAGAATGATATCAGCAAGAATTTTACGTCTCTCCTAACTATTACGATCCACAACATTTTCAAATGTTCCTTTTACAAAGAATTGCCTCAATTTAATCTTCGTACCAATAAAAATATGAGTGAAACAAGTATTAATGTCAGTGGTGTTGAGAACCAACTGAATTTGTTAAAATTGAACAAAGCTACAGGGTCCGATTGCATCGCTATCAGATTCAGAACTGAACTTGCGGCTGAGTTAGTCCCTCTTGTAGCCATAATCTATCGCAGATCGCTCGAACAAAAGCCTGTGCCAAACCGTTGGGAAAAAGCACAGGTTGCAGTCGCCTACAAGATGGTTAGTAGAAGTGACCCACAAAACTATCGTCCAATGTTCCTGACGTGAACTCGTAGAATCTTAGAACAGATTCTGAGCTCAAACATAATGAGGTATGTCGATCAGAACGACCTCCTCCATGTCAACAAGCATGGATTCCGAAAACAGCGACCGTATGAAACCCAACTCGCATTTCTCTCACATGACATACTGAAAGCTTTGGATCAAGGCAGTAAGTCAGATGCAGTCTTTCTTGATTTCCGGAACATGTCAGAGACTCAGTACCACATTTACGCTTATTGTCAAAAATAAGACCATTGGGCTATCAAGAGAAATTTGTGTATGGATTGAGGATTTTTGATACGGAGGATGCAGCGTGTTATCTTGAATGGAGATTTATCGTCAGATGGAGAAGTAACTTCTAGTGTGAACCAGGGCAGTGTGTGGGACGCTTACAGTTCATGTTGTAGCCTATAGTAACGACCTTGCACACTGTATTAACAATAATCTCAGACTTCGCAGATGATGCAGTTATGTATAATGAACTACTGCCTGAAAGAAACTGCATAATTATTCAGTGAGATCTTGAGAAGATTTCCAAATGGTGTAAAGTTTGGTAACTTACTTTAAATGTTCATAATATGGATTTGTGCACTACGCAAAACGAAAAACCACAGTATCCTATGACTAGAGTATTAATGAGTCACAGCTGGATTCGGTTAGCAAATATCTGGATGCAAAACTTCGTAGGGATATGAAATGCATGACCAGATTGTTTTAGTTGTGGGTAAAGCAGTTGGTAGACTTTGGTTTATTGATAGAATACTGCCGAAATAACATCAATCTTCAAAAGAGATTGCTTACGAAGCACTTATGCAACCCATCCTAGAAAACTGCTCAACTGTGTCAGACCGTTGCATTGCAAACAGAACTAACAGGTGATATTGATCGTATACAGAGATTGGCGGAAGGAATGGTCATAGGTATGCGTGAGCCGTGCGTGTGCGTCACAGAGATAATGAAGACACTGAACTCGCAGACTCTTGATGATAGACGTAAACTACTGGCAAAGTTCCAAGAACCGGGATTAGACAATGACTCTAGGAATGTACTGGAACCCCCAACGAATCGCTCACATAGGGACTATGAGAATAAGACTAGAATAATTACAGCACGTACAAAGGCATTCAAACAAGCATTCTACCCGCGCTCCATACGTGAATGGAACGAAAATAAACCCAAATAGCTGGTGCAGTGGGATGTACCCTCTGCCGTGCAGCTCACGGTGTTTTGCAAGAGTACAGAGGTGTAGATCATCAGGCACTACTTTGTCTCTGACTTCTTATGTTACTCTGAACTCGTCCAACCGTTCAGGAAGAAGGGGTGTCCACTGATGTAAACTACGCAGTATTTTCGTTTGAAACACATGTCTATCCATCCGCCAGCCTTCGACCCATGCAGAAGCCCTCTGGCTGCGACCGCGCCCAAGTTACTTGCGATTGTCGACCAACACTGGCCCACTTCACGACACTGCCGGAGCCCGCTTGCGTCGACCACTTGCGAAAGATCGACCAGCCGACCTGAAACCTAAATATCTCACGATCCGTTATTTGGATCACGTTGCCGCCTTCGCCTCCATTACTCTAACAAAGCTCTCTTTAGATACTTGGTCAGCTCCTTATTTTAATTTACCCAATCATAGACAATGAGCCCAAAGAGTGTGAACGGTGGTGAAGCATGCCATTGCCACATCTCGAAGTAATACATACAAAACATTTTTGATGGTTGTCATTACCACTGCCGGAGAGTGTTGGCGAATGTAATATGTGCGACCTGACACATGATGAAGTGATCATGAATATGTAAATACTTCATAATACAAGTTGAAAATTTGTATTTAAAATTAGACTTAAAATTTGTTATTACTAGCATTGGTTATTTCAAAGAATCGTATTTAGATCCGTTATTACTCCACAAGTGTATGCTGTATATTTCATTGTCAGAATTGGAGACAATATATCCACTTACTGAAAAAGACATTAAAAAAAGTTAGTCTCGATGTTCAAAACTACAAAATTAGAGATTCTGGCAGTCTTTAAGTGTTGTTTAAACTTAAATGTAATACAGGGCTATTACAAATGATTGAAGCGATTCCATAAATTCACTGTAGCTCCATTCATTGACATATGGTCACGACACACTACAGATACGTAGAAAAACTCAAAGTTTTGTTCGGCTGAAGCCGCACTTCAGGTTTCTGCCGCCAGAGCGCTCGAGAGCGCAGTGAGACTAAATGGCGACAGGAGCCGAGAAAGCGTATGTCGTGCTTGAAATGCACTCACATCAGTCAGTCATAACAGTGCAACGACACTTCAGGACGAAGTTCAACAAAGATCCACCAACTGCTAACTCCATTCGGCGATGGTATGCGCAGTTTAAAGCTTCTGGATGCCTCTGTAAGGGGAAATCAACGGGTCGGCCTGAAGTGAGCGAAGAAACGGTAAAACGCGTGCGGGCAAGTTTCACGCGTACCCTGCGGAAGTCGACGAATAAAGCAAGCAGGGAGCTAAATGTACCACAGCCGACGGTTTGGAAAATCTTACAGAAAAGGCTAAAGCAGAAGCCTTACCGTTTACAATTGCTACAAGCCCTGACACCCGATGACAAAGTCAAACGCTTTGAATTTTCGGCGGAGTTGCAACAGCTCATGGAAGAGGATGCGTTCAGTGCAAAGCTTGTTTTCAGTGATGAAGCAACATTTTTTCTTAATGGTGAAGTGAACAGACACAATGTGCGAATCTGGGTGGAAGAGAATCCTCACGCATTCGTGCAGCAAATTCGCAATTAAGTGTTCTGTGCAATCTCATGGTTTAAAGTTTATGGCCCATTTTTCTTCTGCGAAAAAAACGTTGCAGGACACGTGTATCTGGACATGCTGGAAAATTGGCTCCTGCCACAACTGGAGACCGACAGCGCCGACTTCATCTTTCAACAGGATGGTGCTCCACCGCACTTCCATCATGATGTTCGGCATTTCTTAAACAGGAGATTGGAAAACCGATGGATCGGTCATGGTGGAGATCATGATCAGCAATTCATGTCATGGCCTCCACGCTCTCCCGACTTAACCCCATGCATTTTCTTTCTGTGGGGTTATGTGAAAGATTCAGTGTTTAAACCTTCTCTACCAAGAAATGTGCCAGAAGTGCGAGCTCGCATCAACGATGCTTTCAAACTCATTGATGGGGACATGCTGCGCCGAGTGTGGGAGGAACTTGATTATCGGCTTGATGTTGCCGAATCACTAAAGGGGCACATATCGAACATTTGTGAATGCCTAAAAAAACTTTTTGAGTTTTTGTATGTGTGTGCAAAGCATTGTGAAAATATCTCAAATAATAAAGTTATTGTAGAGCTGTGAAATCGCTTCAATCATTTGTAATAACCCTGTACTCATGTACAAAATTAGCTACAGTTACAGAAAAACAGGTTGAAGTATTGACCCAAAATAAATAAATAATGGTAAAACAATGAACGACATTAAACAGCCCTTGCCGGTGCCATCAGATTCTTAGAGATAGAAATTCCAAGCGAAGTGAGTTTCACAAACACACGCCCTCCGTCTCTTTACTGTTGATACTGTGAGTGAACGTACGATATTACCACTACTCATAAATTTAGACAACATTGTTCATAGGAGAACAGCCATGGTAACGTAGAAACCAATATGGTAGCTCAGAAACCCAAGAAGTACACATGAGGACGAGGACTGTAGTCGTGGTAACGATCTAGGTCGATGTCTTCAACGACGATTGTGCGGACAACTCATAATATAGGTAGCTGGAAAAGCTGAAAATTATCGTTACCACGTGGCGGCGTGTGGCTGAAGAGTTGGCGTAATATTGCGCATAAAATATAATGACAAACTAGGTACTAAAACGGAAACATACACGTTACAAAACGCTGTGGAACTGGTACATAGCATGTTCAAGTGATACTTTGAGCCCTAGATGGGATGCTGTTGCCAGGGTGCCATGGTGACAAAAAATGGCTGGTAGGAAGAAAAACAGAAAACTGCACTTAGTAATGCCGATTTTGTTAACGGCAGACTGTCGGTATTCGCAAAGAGTTCTGAGTGGACGTTTTCATGGCGTAGCTTGCTGGCAACCTAAATACGGGTATGACGACGTGCCAGTAATCAATCTGATGATAAAAATAGCATAAAAATACAAAGACCAAACTAGTCTTAATAGCATTAAGATACACTAACATTTTTAGTAACTTAAGGAATGAAAAGATAAAAATTAAAACATTAAATATATGCACCAGTATATATCACTTTAGATGGTCCCAAGAGTAACCGTTTTGTTGGAACTTCCAGTAACTCGTAAGTTGTGATAACGATACTGGCCTTCACTGTGAAGTGGATGAGACTGAGATATTTCGAGATAACATAAATAGAAACTCAGTGGTGCTCAATATTACACAATCTTGTATTCGGAAAGAAGACTGTAGAGTTGTATATGTCACCAAATTCATGCAGTAGGTTACCGATGCTCCTTGCTTTCGAAATCCTTTTATGGGAAAGATATGTGAAACTGGACTAGGAATTAGGATGTTATAGGTTGTATTACTCATGAAATAGAGTTTTCCTAACTGCAGGCTTAGATATGAATGGATACCAGTGTGACAAGACCCACAAAAATTAATATTATTTGTAGGTTGTAGCTAGCACAGTATTATTTACAGTTGTCTATTGATTTAAGGACACATGAACAATTGTTTTAATTTTAAGTGTTTTACAATGTGTTACACATGTGTAACATTTTGATTCGAGGTAAAGTATCAGCAAGGCAACAAACGTATAATAATATTACTGCGTTCTGATCCCGTTTATTACAAAAGTACATTTAATAATGTAACAAGTTCTTCACATACATTTCTCTTGGCAGTGGAATCTTCTGAAGCACAGATAAAACAAGAGTGTTCTGTTTCTTGGAAATTTTACATATTCCTCTAGTCTTATTCCACTGAGGAAAGTGGTCAGTTTTGTCCTTTTGGCACTAACAGTTACTTTGCCAGCAGGTTACTTGAATTTCTCGCAAACATCGCCAGTGCCTGGACGTCTCCCCTTGAATTTTACTTGTTCAGCAGTGTCAGTGCAATGCATGAGAGAAACAAGTCTGAGAGAAGCACCTTGCAGTGTTCACTATATTTCATCCAGCGTCAACGTGTCTTTGAGCGCGAGAGTTTCCAGTGGTAAACACCTCAAGCGAGACATCAGCTGAGGAACTGTATTCTGCCTGTCGCTAGTCTGACATTGATTTGGCAACATTCTAGAATAAGTTTGGCAGCTATGACTGTCGTTTTACTTCCAGGAGCGATTCAGAATTATCGTGGTCAATTCACTCAATTTCGTCTTGTCATTTGAATTAAGTATTCTGAATGAGTCTTACTTAATGGCTGACGCAGAGGTAGCATCTTCATGTTTTTGAATCCAACAAGTTTGATGCAACAGAATCTGCAGCTTACCTCATCATATACGAGCCCTCCGTATTAGCCATTGTGTGATAACAAGGGAGTGATGTCAGCTATAGTTGTACGATAACTTAGCGGTAAAGTTTTCGCTCTTCAAGGAAAACGTTGCGTTAGATTTCGGTTTTAGTCTCGCTGGTGACAAGATTTTTACCTCTTCTGTGAAAGAACTACCAGCAGGCAGATCGACTATCAGGAAAAAAATCTGAAAACAACTTCTCCTCTATAAGTTCCGACGCTACTTTGATTCTGAAACGGCAAGATCTACAGGTGTGAAAACTTGCAGGACAGCACACTTGTTAATGCTTACCTTTTCTGTATCTTGTCAGTTTTATTGACTTAATTGTGACTGTGAATGACTCTTTAACTATTTTGATATGTATCTACTCCTACTGCTACATTTTTCATACTTTTTGGCAGTTCTTCCTGTAACACTGCTTCAAACTGAACATATACACACCGTTTCATAGCTGAAAGTGCGTATTATCCTGCTAACTCGTGATAATTTGTTTTATTAAAAAACATTGTTTTTGTATTGGTACGGAGCCGGCAGGGAGTGGTAAGATGGTGAGCCGAAATTAAATTATTCGTTTTGACAAAGATTTTATTACATTCAGTTTCAAAGTACAACAAAGAAATTACGGAAACTGATAAGATGACAGCTCCAAACATTTGCATAGAATGATCAAAGACTACTCAAACCACTGACCTCAACATTCAACTTATTTTCCGTACAAAGTTAAACTTGGACACCATTCTTAAGTAAATTAAGTTGTCAGAAAGTAAACAGAAATTAAAACCAATTTAAAGTGACCAACCACAAAGTGGATCTTAAGACCACAGCATGGAAAACTAATAGACCATCAATAAAGCCTGAAATTCTCTTAAAACTTAAATGTGTTTCTGTAAGACCAATCGTAATTTTAGTTGCAGTTATGTAAAATTTCTAGATTTTACGATTTTTGATAAAAGCCTGAACTAATAATAATTCAAGAATGTGCTGTTCAGCTACACCAAATTAAATTTACACACTCAGCTTAAAACTCTAAAAGACATAAACTGCGGTAGTTAAAAGGAAAACTGCCTTCTGGAAGCTGAATATTAAGGTTTTTATGTATCTTGTGCACGCACATGAGTTTCGCCTTTGTTACAAGGCATCTTCAGTGTAATATTTCAGTGTCCTGAAATATTACGGGACTTTTTTTGTTGGGCGCTACAGGTCTGCCGTTTCCACATAAAGGTTACAAATTTAAAACAGCTCATTGAGATTTTTTTAATAAAATGGAAAAGTGCTTACAAGACTGCGTCTGATTCATTATCTTTAAGCTAAATAACTTTCTTTCATGTGACAAACTGGTTGAAAGTTTACAGTTTTCCTTTCGTGCACTGTTTTCAACATAGATGACTTTAACGCCATTTTCTGTGTGTATAGTGTCATTTGGTTTTGTAAGTGTTGCCATTTATTATGGTTTTGCTTTCAATTGTGTTTTCTGTAACTATATGTGCGCTGATGTATGTTCTATCCCTCTCCCCCCTCTCTTCCCCCTCTTCACCCTCCTCTCCCCCACCCTCCCTCTTTCACACCCCCTCTCGAACAGATTCAGTTCGCAGGAGAATAAACGAACAAGAGAAGAAACAAATTACTCAACTTCCCAGACAGTGTCGTATTCAGCCATTAGTAGTACAAGAGGCTCCCTCTGACGAAGTGGCCACCACCATGTGGGTCTGCCACTTTTGCTATAGCTCAGCCTGAATATACAAAATTTTCAACAGAGAAAAACAAGTATATAACCATATTCCTGTGACTTAAAACAATTACTACAAGCAGATAGCTGTACACAAAAACATCCAAGGTGCACTGACAGAGCACACCAGTATTCGACCACCATTTGCACGAGTGAAGACCGCTCCTTCTACAACAACTGATATCTGCAGGCGCCTCCAGTGTTTAAAACAGAATCTTTAGTTATCCGTACTGCTGTATTCACAACAGTTCTGTTTTTAATAGAATAACAAATAACGTGATCGACAACCAAGTCACTATAAAATTTCGCGCTAGTTAGAACACTGGGCAGTTACGTAAGTACTTAATGAACCTTTCGGAGATTTCACATAAATACCATTTAAGAGGGCGCTAAGAGCTAGTTTCTCAATATAGACCAATTTCTCACTGCTTTTTGGTAGATCCGATTGGTGAGCATTCAGATCTGATGTGTATAACAGAACGATGGCTCATCCGCATAAACGCACCTCGCAGTGCTGATACGGCACCAGCAGGATTCGACCACCACTCGCACGAGTGTAGTGACCTCCCTACAACAACTGATATCCGTAGACGTCTCCAATTACTTGACACACACACACACACACACACACACACACGGCGGACCGACAGTAGCGGCACCTGTAGCAAGCTTTGGGCCTTAACCGCCGGGAACACAACGTGGCGCCTCTAGTCATCCGTGAGTGTCTCGACCGCAGCAGAGAGACAGCAAGGCGCGGCAATATCGCCAAGGACCAGCGGAGGCAAAGATTGCTGACTCAGTTGGTATTAGGACAGTACAGCTAAACATCGTTTTTCGTTAGTCTTTTGAACACAAGAGATAAATATAAAAGATAAATTTATCAGCAGTAATATAGTCTGTCAATCATCTAAACAGTCCGACCATGCTCGGGTGTTTTATGACTTAGGCAACATGTTGGTAGCAGTTGTATTTTCGCATGTCATGCTGTGTTACAGACAGTAAAGCTGTGCCGACAGGGTGAGGGGTCTCCCAAATTCTGTTACCGGCTGTACATTAGCAGCACTATTTTCACATTCCTCCTCACTCAAGTTCGAACGTGCACCGACTGCTACGATTTCGTATACACTAATCTACGTTTCCTTTTATGAATTTGACGTGATTATCGAAGGTTGAATTTTTTTGTCGCATATTACTGATTCCGCTTGACTGAACGTTATCATTAACTTCCTTACGTACGAGAGTGGCATTAAACATTTGCAGAATCATCTGTACCTCGTGTTCATCGTCCACCTTCCTATACTCCACAATTTAATTGTGGTGGTGTAGCGTCTGTCTTTCAAACTGCTCGCTCCTTTACTTTTACAAACTTCACATTTGTTGAGACACGCCATATTCTGACCGCCGTCCCTACTAAATCTTCTCTCTTTATCTGTTATTCTAACCTTTCACGTAGCTGACCAATTTATATTTTGCCACCCTCTAACTTCTGCCGATCCATCGTTATTTTTTGGCAGCTTACTCTGTCGCTATCTGATACTGTAATGTTATTGGCGTACCGGCACCATTTCTGTACGACAGGTTGGTGTTTGCGTTTACAACTCCTAAATCTGTCTTCGACACCACATCTAGACTTTCGATATACGAGATTGGTTATCTCTACACTAATCTTAATGTACATTTCCAAGTGAAGCTCTTCATGATTAAACCCATCATCTCTCTGGCTGCTAATTGTCGTATTGTTATCGCAGTTCATAACATTGGCCTTTTTGATGGGCCGCTCGCTTCTGTTTCCTCCAGACCGCCCCGCAACTGCTGCGTATCTCCGTTTTCCAAACAGTTATCTTCTGAAATTGCCTGTTATAGTCTCTTCCTCCTTTTCTACCTACTCTTGCAAATCTGACACCATATCAGGTGTTTCTGTTGTTGTTAGGTATGATTGTCATTATTTTAATTATTCCTATTATGATATCGAATACCGTTTGCTCAATGTCAAACATTAAATGCGCCTATTCCCAGAAATCCAGAAATGTGGCTGTGCCGCATTCTCCTAAGTATGTATGTATTTAACCGGGGACCTAGAGACGACGGAGAGGCTTCGTCCTGCAATAGCCTTCAATGGTTCACAACACCGCAACAGGAGACAGCAGTCCACCAACCCAACCGCCACCCCACACAGTACCCAGGTTTTTTGTGCAGTTCGGCCCCCAGTGGGCCCCCCGCGAACGTATCATATCAGACGAGTGTAGCCCCAAATGTTTACGTGGTAGAATAATTATGGTGTATGTGAACGTGGATACGGTGTTTGCGCAGCAATCGCCGACATAGTGTAACCGAGGCATTCGCCGATGTAGATGGAAAACAGCCGTAAAACTCTGGCGCATTCTCCCATACTATATAATCGTTCCAAGATAATTCCTTGTGCAGCACTTGTACCAGACGTTATTCTGCTAAGATGCCTTTTTTGTGATTAAAGTCTCTGCACATCCCCTCATAGTTCTCGTATGCTTATCTCTGCCCGGTCGGTAATATTTTGCACTGAAATATTTTGCTCTGCTTATTGTGTAATCAGGATTAATTATCACAAACATTCAAAAATTCTTATAAAGTGTCTCAACGTTACGTGGAGCGACCTGCCCAAATATGTGCGACTCAGGTGAGTTTAGTTTTCGCAAAGAGCACATGGTTCTCCTCAGGGGGTTCCAGGAAATCACTTTTCTAAACGTGTACATGAACGTCACAGAACGGGTTTTTTCCATTCTGGTTGAACTTCTCCAATTCGGCAATCGCTTGGGTTATGTCATTCCCTCCTAATGTGAATGCAGCGGCCAACGTATTGACAGTTCCTAAACTTTTAACTTTCGTTAATTTCAATACGTTTGTTATTTTCAGTTCGTTGCGGATTTCGAGCTTGCTTTCTCTTTGTATCTAAGCTCCACGATTGGTTAGCTTATGTTAGTCTCCAAGCTTTTGTTTTCACTGTGAACATCTGCATTACCCGCAGGGGGCTCCCGTCTTGGGAGTATGTGGGTGGCAACCACACGGGCCCTTAGCTAAGCCTGGCATTACTTCCACTTACTTGTGTCAGGCTTCCCCTGTTTCCTTTCCTATACGGCCCCCCTCGGCCAACTCTTGGTTTCTTCGACCCCAACGGTATTAGGTATCCGAGGCCCAAGGGTGTCTTTCACTTTCCTCTCTAGTATCTACTATCTACCCTTAACCCAACGGCGAAGCGAGCGGAAGAAGACTCTTATATCCCAGGTTCTCAAAGATCGTGGAGGCGGAAGAGGTCATGCCAGACGAACTGGCTGTAAAGGCGCCGCTGAGCCATCATTGAGCTCGCGGCAGTTCGTTGCAGTTCTGGTACCTGAAGTCACATGTCACATCCATATGTGCCGTGATGAATTGTTCCAGAATTATAGTGTGTGGGTCACTTCCTCGCAAGCTGCAATCCACCTTAAAGAAATTCACGCAAATGGCAATTTCTCCTGTCATTTTCTCTAAAGACCAATGGCGATGGGAAAAGGACGATGGTAGCAGGCTCCGAGTGAGGCTGGAAGCTACTAGTCTGGACCTGCACACTGGCGGCAGGTGTGTGATGGTCGCCTTCCTGAGAACCCGTGTGACTACTCGGGAATCCGGTCCTGCATCTGCGAATGGGCAGGCCTATTTAGGATGACCGCTGCCCACCCTGAATGGGGAAGGCCCTAGAAAATGTGGGCTAAACATCGGAAGTCACACTTGAACCGGGCTGGGAATCCGCACCCAGTAGGTCACTCCTTATACTGCGGACGTAAACAAAAGAAGAATGAAATGATTATGACAATAGGGACATGGAATGTCAGGACCCTCCTGGACGCGAACAATTACAGACCAGAGAGAAGAACCGCTCTTATCACCCAAGAACTAGCCCGGCTGGATATAGACATAGCTGCCTTGAGTGAGACATGACTCTCAGGTGAGGGACACATTAGTGAGGTACGTTCAGGGTACACCATCTTCTGGAAGGGAAAGGATGCAGGAGAACCACGCATCCATGGTGCAGGATTTGCCGTAAAAACGAAAATAGTGAAAGATCTTCGCCTTACACCTGTCTCAATTAATGAAAGACTGATGACTCTTAGAGTACCCATTGGTTCAGACAGATTCATCACCTTCGTCTCTGCATATGCTCCTACTTTAGACAGTGATGAAGACACAAAGAATCAGTTCTACCACCAACTGAACAGTACTCTCTCTAAAATACCCATTCAAGATAAATTAATTTTACTTGGTGATTTCAATGCCAGAGTGGGAAGGGACAACCGTTTTTGGAGAGATGTCATGGGTAAACAAGGGGTGGGAAACTGCAATGCAAATGGGTTGCTACTTCTTGGTCTATGTGCAGAGCACGAGCTTTTCATCTCCAATACCCAATTCCGTTTGCGTAACCGCTATAAGACCACATGGACGCACCCACGCTCCAAACATTGGCATCTTATAGACTACGTTCTTACGCGACAGCGTGACAATAAAGACATTCTCATCACAAAAGCAGCACTAAACATCGATGAGTGCTGGACGGACCATAGACTTTTAGTCAGCCGTTTGAGAGTACCAAAGTATCGCAAGCCACGATCCCACTTTTCAAACCCACCATGCAGAAAATTCAACATAAGCAACCTGAACAACAAAAACGTTCGCTCACACTTCCAAGACATACTGTCTGAACAACTTAACAAAGCTCCAGCAACCACAGATGACGTCGAACAAGAATGGACCACATTAAAGAACATCATCAAAGAAACTGCTGAGAATGTTGTTGGTTGTAGTGCACGGAAAAGAAGTGACTGGTTTGATGACAACCACGGAGAAATCCAAGCCATCATCAATGCAAAGCGGGATGCTTACCTATCCCTTGCTCAAGATCTATCCTGCGCAGAAAAGAAAGCACACTTTCAAGAACTCAAGCAGAAATGTCAAAGTGAAATACGAGTAATCAAGAACAAATGGTGGCAACAGAAAGCCACAGAACTCCAAAATCTTTCTGATGCAAGGAACCTGCGTGGCTTTTACGCTGGTATTAAAGAGCTGTATGGACCAATCCGCTCCTCATCAGGAGCACTGAAAGCTGCTGACAACTCCACCATTCTTACTGAAAGTCAGGACATCTTAAATCGTTGGAAAGAGCACTTCAGCTCACTGTTAAACAGCGCTTCTACTGCCGCTGGAGATTTTCTCAAAAATGTCCCACAGCACCCTCCAAAACCCTGGCTGGCTGATCCTCCAACTTTTCAAGAATTTTGCAAGGCACTCAAGAGTGTGAAACCTGGGAAGGCTCCTGGACCTGACAGCATCCCGATGGAGCTTATTGAGGGTGGCGGCTTTCCTCTAAAAACTAGACTCTTCTCACTTATTATATTAATGTGGGAAACCCGCAAGGTACCAGCTGACTTGAAGAACTCCACAATTGTCACCATCTTCAAAAAGGGCGACAGAAGCGTCTGTGGTAACTACCGGGGAATATCTCTACTCTCTGTCACTGGAAAATTTTTGCAAGAATCCTTTTAAATCGCCTCCAGACACTTTCAGAGACTATACTACCTGAGTCTCAATACGGGTTTCGACCTTCAAGAGGGACAATTGACATGATCTTCTGTGCACGACAACTACAGGAGAAGTGCAGAGAACAGCAAAAGCTTTTACTACTTGTTTTCTACGATCTAGAAAAGGCCTTTGATACAGTTCCCAGAGAAGCCATGTGGATGGTCTTAAAACGCTTCGGCTGCCCTGAACATTTTGTTGACCTGATTGAAGCTCTCCACGTTGATATGACTGGACAGGTCCTCTGCCAGAATGAAATGACTGGTGAATTCCCAATAACAAGTGGGCTTAAACAAGGATGCGTTCTTGCACCAACATTATTTGCATTGTATCTGGCAGTTATGCTTTACGAGACAACCGTAAACAATGCAGGAATAGAACTAAAGTACAGGTTTGATGGAGGATTATTCAACCAGTCCAGACTCCATTCAAAAAGGTTCACCAGTACCACTCGTGTGACAGAGCTGCAGTATGCTGATGACAATGCCTCTCCAGCTCATTCACCTGCAGAGTTGCAGCTGTCAGTTGATTCCTTCAGTAGGGCGTACGAACGATTTGGTCTCTCCATCAATATTCCAAAGACAAAGGTGATGGCGCAGCCAACTCCTGGCTCCTCCGTTCCTGACTTCAGCATATCCATCTATGGTACACTCTTGGAACAAGTGGACCATTTCCTCTACCTGGGAAGCATACTGTCATCCAACTGCTCATCTGGAAAAGATGTGGAGAATAGATTACGTGCTGCACATGTAGCATTTGGTCGTCTTACAAAGCGTGTCTTCCTGAATAAAGACCTAACACTGTACACCAAACTGATGGTGTACAAAGCTGTAGTCATTTCCACCCTGCTATATGGTTGCGAAACCTGGACGTTATATCGCTGCGATCTGAAGAAACTAGAACGCTTCAACCAACAGAAGCTAAGATATATCATGAACCTGAAATGGGATGACTTCATATCCAACACGGCTGTTCTAGAGAAAGCAAAAATGCATAGCATGGAAGCTCTTATCATTGGGCATCAACTCAGATGGGTCGGACATGTCCAGCGGATGAAAAATGACAGACTTCCACGCCAAATGCTGTACAGCGAAGTGAGCACAGGTAAAGGGCCACGAGGTGCCCCTCTCAAACTTTATAAGGATCAGTACAAGAAAAATCTGAAAAACTTGAACATCGATCCGAGTAACTGGTCCACAATAGCAGAAGACCGAAGTCGCTGGCGCTCAGTTACCTCAAATGCTCTTCAAAACTTTGAGCTGGAACGTCGAAGAATGGAGGATGACAAACGCCAGAGACGTAAACTCCTCCAGGCTCAGCCACGTCCTCCACCTTCCATCAGCTGTAATGTCTGTGGCCGCCTGTTCCACGCTAGGATTGGATTGCTAAGCCATCAACGACACTTCCACGCCTGAACCGTGACAAAGGAAATCTCAGGAGAGAAATGAAAACTCGGATACGAGTATCAGCCGACGACGACGAACATCTGCATTTTTTGATGTTAGAGTATCGATTAGTTTGTTACCAACTGCTTTTTCGAAATCTTGTAACAGCGTCTTTGTGTTAGTCTAACTTGCACAGTCTGCCCTTTTAGAATATCTCCAGATTAAATCAGTTCAGAACGATATTCATTACTTACTTTGTTTAGTTTTCACTGTCTATTAACTTTTCAAGGTTATGACAAACAGCTTCTTCTGGCTTTGTATATGACTAAGGTTTCTTGTTTGTCTCATTAACTTTACTGCCCACTGATTTCTTCAAAGAATCTAGCTTATTAGCCATTTCTTATTTATTATCCGAAGAATCTAATTTTACTATTCATCTCATTGTTCACCGATTTGTCCAGAGAATCGGTCTTAACATTAAGTTCACTACTCAATGAATTGTTAATCTTACATTTGCATATTTTCTGTCTGCTTCATTAAAGAATATGCCAATTCAGTATCCACCGCTTCAGATATCTACATCATCGTGCATCAACCACATACCTTATTGTGTAATGATTCAGTTTTTGCTTAAACCTCGCTTGTATAATCGGTAACTGTCTCACCCAAATGTCCCCGATCGAAATCTGGGCAGTTACTGCCTTGCTGTCCGTTAAATATACATTATGTAGGCTGGCTGTGTGCTTCGATTCAAAGCCATCTTTATTCTGAAGAATAACATACATTAGATTCAGGTAATAAGTATCCTATGTCACGCCATACCTCCAGCGGAGTGAAGGCTTACAGGGCGTAACACCTCAGTTATACAAATAGAAACTAAACATAAGCAGCGACTGCTACGAATTCGTATACACTAATCTTCGTTTCCTTTTATGAATTTGACGTGATTATCGAAGATTGAATTTTTTTGTCGCATGTTACTGATTCTGCCTGTCTGCACATTATCATTAACTTCCTTACGTACGAGAGTGGCATTAATCATTTGCAGAATCATCTGTATCTCGTGTTCATCCTACACATTCCTAAACTCCACAATTTAATTGTGGTGGTGTAGCGTCTCTCTTTCAAACTTCTCCCTCCTTCACTTTTGCAAATTTCACATTTGTTGAGAAACGCCATATTCTGACCGCCGTCTCTACTAAATCCATTATTATAGCCTTAATGTATCTGACCAAGTTATATTTTGCCACCCTCTAACTTCTAGCGATCCATCGTTATTTTTTGGCAACTTACTCTGTCGCTATCTGATACTGTGATGTTATTGGCGTACCTGCGACATTTCTGCACCACAGTTCGGTGTTTGCTTCTACAACTCCTAAATCTGTCTTCGATACCACATCTAATCTTACGGTATACGAGATCTGTTATCTCTACACTGATCTTAACGTAAATTTATTTGCGCGTGAAGCTCTTCACGTGTAATCTCATCATCTCTCTTGTTGCTAATTGCCGTATTGTTATCGCAGTAACAACATTGCCGTTTCTGATGGGCCGCTAGTATCTGTCCGATCCAGTCCAGCCCCCAACTGCTGCGAATCTCCCTTTTCTGAACAGTTATCTTCTGAAATTGCCTGTTATGGTTTCCCCTTCTAGGGTCAGAGCCTCTTCCTCCTCCTCTATCTCCATCTACTATTGCAAATCTGACACCATATTAGGTCTTTCTGTTGTTGTTAAGTATGATTGCCATTATTATTATTATATCGGATACCGTTTGCTCGATGTCAGACATCGAATGCGCCTATTCTTGTCAGAAATGTGGCTCTGTCGCATTCTCCTATGTATGTATGTATTAAACAGAAGACCTAGAAACGACGGAGGGCCTTCGTCCCGTCATAGCCCTCAGTGATCCATAGCACCACAATAGGCCACAGCAGTCCACCCACCCCATCGCCGCCCCTCACCGAACCCAGGTTTATTGTGCGGTTCGGCTCATGGTGCCCCCCCCCCCCCTGACCACCTCCCGGGAACGTCTCATATCAGACGAGTGTGACCCCAAATGTTTGCGTGGTAGAATAATTATGGTCTACGCGTACGTGGAAACGGTGCTTGCGCAGTAATCGCCGACACAGTGTAACTGAGGCGGAGTAAGGGGAACCATCTCGCATTCGCCGAAGTAGGTGGAACACCGCCTTAAAAACCATCCACAGACTGGCTGGCAGATTCGTGCCAGGCACTGGCACGCCTTCCTGCTCAGACGCGTTCTCCTATACTATATAACCGTTCCAAGATGATTCCCTGTGCAACACGTGTACCAGATGTTCTTCTGGTAAGATACCTTTTATGTGATCATCTTTGCTGCACATCCCCTCACAGATCTCATACGCTTATTTCTGCCGGGTCAGTACGGAGAAGCGTTCAGAAATTTCTGAAACATTTTGCTCTGCTTACTGTGTAATCAGAATTAGTTTTCACATATATTCAAAAATTGTTATTGAGTGTTCAACCTTACGTGGAGTGACCTCCCAAAATACGTGCGGAGATGAGTTTTCTTTCCGCCATGAATACGTGGTTCTCCTCAGGTTCTCCTCACTTTTCTAAAAGTATACATGAACGTTACAGGACGGATCATTCCTTTCTGGTTGAACTTCTCCAATTCGGCAATCACTTTTTTCAATGTCATGCCCTCCTGATTTGAATGTAGCGGCCAACCTATTAACACTTCCTAAACTTTTAACTTTCGTTAATTTCAATACGTTCCTTATTTTCAGTTCGTTGCGGATTTCAAGCTGCTTTCTCTTTATAACTAAGCTCCGCAATTTGCTAGCTTATCTTAGTCTCCAAGCTTTTGTTTTCATTGTGAGAACTGCAATAATTGCTGTTAGAGTATCGACCAGCTTGTTACCTACTGCTTTTTCTAAATCTTGTAACAGCGTCTTTGTGTTAGTCTAACTTGCACAATCAGTCCATTTAGAATATCTACAGACTAATTCAGTTGAGAACTATTTTCATTACTTACTATTTTTAGTTTTTCACGATCTATTAACTTCTCAATGTTATGACAAACAGCTTCTTCGGGCTTTCTATATGACTACGCTTTCTTTTTTGTTTCCTTAACTTTACTGCCCACTAATTTGTTCAAAGAATCTAGTTTATTATCCACTAATTTCTTTAAATCGTCTGCTGCTTATTTATTTATCCAGAGAATCTAATTTTACTATTCATCTCATTGTTCACAAATTTGTCCTGAGAATCGGTCTTAACATTAAGTTAACTGCTCAATAAATTGTTTTACATGTTAGTGTTTTCTGTCTGCTTCATTAAAGAATATGCCAATTCAGTACTCACTGTTTCAAATATCTACATTATCGTGCATCAACCATGTACCTTATTGTGTAATTATTCAGTTTTTGCTTAAACCTCGTTTGTATAATCGGTAACTGTCTCTCCCAAATGTTCCCTATCAAAATCTGCGATGTCTTATTGTGACGTAATTTACGTCCTCCGCGACTATCGGATTATTCTCTCGCAGCTACTATTTTGCTGTTCGTTAAACATACATTATGTAGGCTTGCTCCGTGTCTCTAATTTAACCGCCTCGCTTCTAATTTTGCATTCGACCTTCTTTACTGTTCTTCGATCAATATCTTCGAATACTGAAAACAGAATATTAATTTTGAGAGGCTCGGAACAACTCGTAAGAGAGGAAAACAGAAAGACGCACCACGCCGAAACTATCCGAATGGGACGGAAATCGGTGATGTGATGTACATGTACAGAGAAACAAATGCTTCCAGTTTCAGAAATACTGGATGATTTAATTAAGAGAAAGAGCTTGTCGGACTGAGAAAGCCAATAACGCATTGGTCCACCTGTGGCCCACATTCAAGCAATTATTCAGCTTGGCATTAATCGACAGAGTTTTTGGATGTCCTCCTGAGGGCTATCGTGCCAATTTCTGCCCAACTGGCGCGTTGGATCGTCAAAATCCCAAACTGGCTGCAGGGCCTTGCATAATGCTCCTAATGTTATCAAGTGGGGACCTATCTGACCAATGTAGGGTTTGGCAAGCACTAAGGGAAGCAGTATAAGTTCCCGCCCTGTCCCAGGACGGGCATTAGCTTACTGACATGTAAGTCCTGGATGACTTGCCGTGAATCGGAACAAAACGGAAAGTAGAATACCGTCTACAAACCGCTGCGCTTTAAGGGCGCCGCGGTGACACTGACAGGGGACCTCCTATGACATGAAGTGCTTCCCAGACCATCGTCCCTGGTTGTCGAGCCGTACGGCGGGCGAATGTCAAGTTGGTATCCCATCACTGCCTGGGGCGTCTCCGGACACGTCTTCGCTAGTAACCTGGGCTCAGTTCGAAGTGGGTCTTATCGCTGAAAACTATCCTACTTCGCTCATGAGATTCCATGCCGAAATGTGGCCACCACTAGTGCAAACTGGCTTGTTGGTGCATAGAGTTCAAAGGTAGTCGGCGGAAGGGGCGTCGTGATCTCAGCCCCTTTGTGTGAGCCGCCTATTAATGGTCCTCGTGCTCAGTCGGATCGATGACAATGATGAATCCAGGGCTCTGAATGTCTCTCTGGGGATCGCTCAGCGTTCGTGTTCAGTGGTCTCTCTATGTCGACTGCTTCCTTCTTGATGCTGTGTTCGGCTATGGTTTACTCATTTCTTCCAACATCGTTGAATAGTGTCGTCGCTCCTATGCAAATGTCGAGCGATTCCCCTATTACTCCAGCTGGCTTCTACGAGCCTAACTACACGTCCTCCCTCAAATGCTGACACCAGCATACATTGTTCACACCCCTATCTGCGAGGCATAGTACTGTCCAGCTGGGTACATGCAATGAAATTAGCAAGGTCTTTATGGACTGATATCAAATTGTCTCCTGTTTACTATCTCTGCCAGCTGTGTGGTGAAACTGTCCCGCAACGTCACACATTCATCCATCGGCCTCCAAAGTTCACAATTTTGCTTTTTCCGTCGATATCTGCATGAATACGAGTTTGTGACTTGTGTTCTGCCCACTCGCCTAATATAGGGTGCCTAGGAAACCTGTTTTCTCGGATCGCTAGACAACAATTCAAGCAAATCGTATTAATAAAGTTTATTACAGTAAGATAAATGACAATACTTCGCATATTCACAGAGGTGTATCGCAAGCAAATGGCGACAAGCAATCAATCAATGTCCTTCGGTGTATACAACTCCAATACAAGCAATACAGTTCGTAAGTGTGTTCGTAGTGTTCGGGAGACGGTTCGTCTTCAACTCGGACCGCGACCAGGCGGAGCGGTGCTTATATTCTCTTCGTGTAGAGGCCAATCCTGTCTATGTCGTCCTACAGAGGGGTCCGTCAGCGTACTATTGGCTGACGGGTCACAGCCTTCTCTGCTGTAACGTCCCTGGCCGACGTGCCGGCACTTGACGTTCGTTTCACCGGAACATTCCTCCCCTTCCCCCCCCCCCCCTCCCCCCCACCCCTCCCTGCCCACCACTTTTTGTCGATCTGCTGTATATTATTTTCTTGTTTAGTGTTAAGTGGACTCTCATGACGAGAATATTACTTATGAAAAGTATATAAAATACGTATTCTATGTAATTAATTATTGATTTGCGTATTTTGATATACCTGTTTTTTATGACCATGTACTCTGATTAATTTTGTAAATAGTAGTACATTTCTTGATACTATTAAGAATTTTGATTTTTTGAGTAGCTAAACCATTCTCAATGTTTTCTATGAATTTTAATATGCTGTCAACCTGCTTTATTTTGTGAAGGATGACAGAGTGGAATAAGATTAGGAGTGACTCCACTCATTTATTATGGTCTGAAAATTGATTCATGGTTAATTAGACGAATGCTAAATTTTGTTGATGTTTTGAGCATATGCATTTCCGCTGTTTCTTTTTTGGGACATTTTCTGAGTCTGTTTAGGTTACACGAACATCCTCAGACAATGTGGGGCACGTGTAACGCCGGAAATGCATATCCTCCTATTTCCATCTATTGCAGTGCAAATTTTTTTCCTTATTTTGTCACCTGAAGATATGACATTTCTGTCTCTTTATATATTGTAATTGTTTTATTATTTGTATATATACACTCGTGGAAATTGAAATAAGAACACCGTGAATTCATTGTCCCAGGAAGGGGAAACTTTATTGACACATTCCTGGGGTCAGATACATCACATGATCACACTGACAGAACCACAGGCACATAGACACAGGCAACAGAGCATGCACAATGTCGGCACTAGTACAGTGTATATCCACCTTTCGCAGCAATGCAGGCTGCTATTCTCCCATGGAGACGATCGTAGAGATGCTGGATGTAGTCCTGTGGAACGGCTTGCCATGCCATTTCCACCTGGCGCCTCAGTTGGACCAGCGTTCGTGCTGGACGTGCAGACCGCGTGAGACGACGCTTCATCCAGTCCCAAACATGCTCAATGGGGGACAGATCCGCAGATCTTGCTGGCCAGGGTAGTTGACTTACACCTTCTAGAGCACGTTGGGTGGCACGGGATACATGCGGATGTGCATTGTCCTGTTGGAACAGCAAGTTCCCTTGCCGGTCTACGAATGGTAGAACGATGGGTTCGATGACGGTTTGGATGTACCGTGCACTATTCAGTGTCCCCTCGACGATCACCAGTGGTGTACGACTAGTGTAGGAGATCGCTCCCCACACCATGATGCCGGGTGTTGGCCCTGTGTGCCTCGGTCGTATGCAGTCCTGATTGTGGCGCTCACCTGCACGGCGCCAAACACGCATACGACCATCATTGGCACCAAGGCAGAAGCGACTCTCATCGCTGAAGACGACACGTCTCCATTCGTCCCTCCATTCACGCCTGTCGCGACACCACTGGAGGCGGGCTGCACGATGTTGGGGCGTGAGCGGAAGACGGCCTAACGGTGTGCGGGACCGTAGCCCAGCATCATGGAGACGGTTGCGAATGGTCCTCGCCGATACCCCAGGAGCAACAGTGTCCCTAATTTGCTGGGAAGTGGCGGTGCGGTCCCCTACGGCACTGCGTAGGATCCTACGGTCTAGGCGTGCATCCGTGCATCGCTGCGGTCCGGTCCCAGGTCGACGGGCACGTGCACCTTCCGCCGACCACTGGCGACAACATCGATGTACTGTGGAGACCTCACGCCCCACGTGTTGAGCAATTCGGCGGTACGTCCACCCGGCCTCCCGCATGCCCACTATACGCCCTCGCTCAAAGTCCGTCAACTGCACATACGGTTCACGTCCACGCTGTCGCGGCATGCTACCAGTGTTAAAGACTGCGATGGAGCTCCGTATGCCACGGCAAACTGGCTGACACTGACGGCGGCGGTGCACAAATGCTGCACAGCTAGCGCCATTCGACGGCCAACACCGCGGTTCCTCGTGTGTCCGCTGTGCCGTGCGTGTGATCATTGCTTGTACAGCCCTCTCGCAGTGTCCGGAGCAAGTATGGTGGGTCTGACACACCGGTGTCAATGTGTTCTTTTTTCCATTTCCAGGAGTGTATATTTATGCATTTATGTCGGTTTGTTTTGTGAATATTATTTGTATTTATACGCTGGGTCTGGCCTAGGGAAAACTATGCTATCGAACGAATACATCGATAGGTCGTGTGGTGAACCAAAGTGTTTAGGATATTTGGTAGTGTTAACTCTGTCGCGTGGAGCGCGGCCAGATGGTGAGTCTGCCTGGAGTAGCGAGTGGAGCAGGTGTGTTGTGGGACGCTCCCGCGAGTTGCCGCGCTTTCTGGGTTTGGCAGCATGTAATTGCGCTCGACTTGCGATGATAGTTTCTGACATGGTGTCGCGGACGGGAAGCATTAGCTGGCGCACATCAAGAGCCCGTTTCGTCTGGTGACCGTGTCGAGAAGAAGGCGCGCCAACATCCAGCGTCTGCAACAGCGACGGCCGACAATGAGTGACTGTCGCCACCTCCTCGATCGACGGCTTCAATCCTTCGATCAACCAACAAGGAAGACTGGAAGCACGTAAAGTTTTAGAACTGTATGGCAGACCTCAGCTTTTCAAACTTTTAAAATTGTTGCATCACAAAATTACAGCAACTTAGCATGAACGTTTGTTGCTCATTGTCCCAATTGCATTACCAAGCAGGGTCCCTTCCTTTTCCGGAATGAACCCGAGTGTCGTTGAAATTCAAACGCCAGCACCTTTCGATTTCACTGCTTTAATTTCAACGTTCAGTTAAGGTATTCATAGCTAGCTACAATATTTAGATTACACAAGCACAAATTAAGAGTGCGAGTTTTGTTACCGTCTTTTAGCTTACCTGTGACTACAGCTCAGCTTGGTACGTACTAAATTTTACTATTGTTAATTGTTCAGAATCATTTAATTCAAGATCAAAGTTAAATCTCTTATTTCTAAATTGCGTAGATTCAAGTAGCTTTTGAAATGATTGTTGAGGTAGTCCAAGACTAACCGTATTTTACTGAATTTCGATGTGCTTCAGAAAGAAAGCTCACTATTAACTTCAGTCACTAAACTAACTTTCAATTTTCCGGTTTTATTAATTCTCTTGCTAAATTAAGTCAGAGTGTAGCGAAATTTATTACTTCTGACAAACTTTCAATTTTCACACTACACGTGTCAACCTTCAGTTGCCACGCTTCTAGTGCTAATTATATGTGTAATAATCTTTCTTTTTCAGTTACTATAGTAATTGTCCTTAGGACTGGCGACCGTAATTTCCCCCAAATCTCAGATATGTAATTACCGCTAGTTAATTGTTAACGTAATGGCCGCACATTTATTTTCTTTATAAACTTTACCCCTTTTCAAAATTAATTTCCACCAGTTTCTTTTGCATTTTTCCTTTCATTTAGATGTAACCCTTTCCTCCCTCTTTACCAACAGATTAACTTCGGTGACGATTGCTTTTCCGAAATTTCCATCAGGTACACGCGGTTTAATTTTTCACTGTCATTAAGGACAGTCAGTGTCAGACAACAGCCCTCAGTTCCTCAAATGAATTTCAAATATTCTGTGAACACAGTGGCATACAGCATCTAATTAGTGCAATGTTCCAGCCACAGTCAAACGGCGCAGCTGAACAGTTTGTCAGAACATTCAAGCAGCAGAAGGCCAAACTTAGCATTGCACACACCACGGATCAGGCATTGCAACGGTTTCTTACCTTTCATTCATCGTTCGCATCCACGAGAGGGGCCATCGCCGGAGGAATTTCTTCACGGCCACCGCCATCGGACACTGCTCCGCCTGTAACCCCCCCCCCCCTCATTTATCGACCTTAATGACAGTGAAAAATTAAACCGCGTGCACCTGATGGAAATTTGGGAAAAGCAATCGTCACCGTAGTTAATCTGTCGGTAAAGAGGGAGGAAAGGGTTACATCTAAATGAAAGGAAAAATGCAAAAGAAACTGGTGGAAATTAATTTTGAAAAGGGGTAAAGTTTATAAAGAAAGTAAATGTGCGGCCATTACGTTAACAATTAACTAGCGGTAATTACATATCTGAGATTTGGGGGAAATTACGGTCGCCAGTCCTAAGGACAATTACTATAGTAACTGAAAAAGAAAGATTATTACACATATAATTAGCACTAGAAGCGTGGCAACTGAAGGTTGACACGTGTAGTGTGAAAATTGAAAGTTTGTCAGAAGTAATAAATTTCGCTACACTCTGACTTAATTTAGCAAAAGAATTAATAAAACCGGAAAATCGAAAGTTAGTTTAGTGACTGAAGTTAATAGTGAGCTTTCTTTCTGAAGCACATCGAAATTCAGTAAAATACGGTTAGTCTTGGACTACCTCAACAATCATTTCAAAAGCTACTCGAATCTACGCAATTTAGAAATAAGAGATTTAACTTTGATCTTGAATTAAATGATTCTGAACAATTAACAATAGTAAAATTTAGTACGTACCAAGCTGAGCTCTGACCTCTGACACAGGTAAGCTAAAAGACGGTAACAAAACTCGCACTCTTAATTTGTGCTTGTGTAATCTAAATATTGTAGCTAGCTATGAATACCTTAACTGAACTTTGAAATTAAAGCAGTGAAATCGAAAGGTGCTGGCGTTTGAATTTCAACGACACTTGGGTTCATTCCGGAAAAGGAAGGGACCCTGCTTGGTAATGCAATTGGGACAATGAGCAACAAACGTTCATGCTAAGTTGCTGTAATTTTGTGATGCAACAATTTTAAAAGTTTGAAAAGCTGAGGTCTGCCATACAGTTCTAGAACTTTACGTGCTTCCAGTCTTCCTTGTTGGTTGATCGATGGATTGAAGCCGTCGATCGAGGAGGTGGCGACAGTCACTCATTGTCGGCCGTCGCTGTTGCAGACGCTGGATGTTGGCGCGCCTTCTTCTCGACACGGTCACCAGACGAAACGGGCTCTTGATGTGCGCCAGCTAATGCTTCCCGTCCGCGACACCATGTCAGAAACTATCATCGCAAGTCGAGCGCAATTACATGCTGCCAAACCCAGAAAGCGCGGCAACTCGCGGGAGCGTCCCACAACACACCTGCTCCACTCGCTACTCCAGGCAGACTCACCATCTGGCCGCGCTCCACGCGACAGAGTTAACACTACCAAATATCCTAAACACTTTGGTTCACCACACGACCTATCGATGTATTCGTTCGATAGCATAGTTTTCCCTAGGCCAGACCCAGCGTATAAATACAAATAATATTCACAAAACAAACCAACATAAATGCATAAATATATATATACAAATAGTAAAACAATTACAATATATAAAGAGACAGAAATGTCATATCTTCAGGTGACAAAATAAGGAAAAAAATTTGCACTGCAATAGATGGAAATAGGAGGATATGCATTTCCGGCGTTACACGTGCCCCACATTGTCTGAGGATGTTCGTGTAACCTAAACAGACTCAGAAAATGTCCCAAAAAAGAAACAGCGGAAATGCATATGCTCAAAACATCAACAAAATTTAGCATTCGTCTAATTAACCATGAATCAATTTTCAGACCATAATAAATGAGTGGAGACACTCCTAATCTTATTCTACTCTGTCATCCTTCACAAAATAAAGCAGGTTGACAGCATATTAAAATTCATAGAAAACATTGGAAATGGTTCAGCTATTCAAAAAATCAAAATTCTTAATAGTATCAAGAAATGTACTACTATTTACAAAATTAATCAGAGTACATGGTCATAAAAAACAGGTATATCAAAATTCGCAAATCAATAATTAATTACATAGAATACGTATTTTATATACTTTTCATAAGTAATATTCTCGTCATGAGAGTCCACTTAACACTAAACAAGAAAATAATATACAGCAGATCGACAAAAAGTGGTGGGAGGGAGGGGTGGGGGGGAGGGGGGGGGGGGGGAAGGGGAGGAATGTTCCGGTGAAACGAACGTCAAGTGCCGGCACGTCGGCCAGGGACGTTACAGCAGAGAAGGCTGTGACCCGTCAGCCAATAGTACGCTGACGGACCCCTCTGTAGGACAACAGAGACAGGATTGGCCTCTACACGAAGAGAATATAAGCACCGCTCCGCCTGGTCGCGGTCCGAGTTGAAGACGAACCGTCTCCCGAACACTACGAACACACTTACGAACTGTATTGCTTGTATTGGAGTTGTATACACCGAAGGACATTGATTGATTGCTTGTCGCCCTTTGCTTGCGATACACCTCTGTGAATATGCGAAGTATTGTCATTTATCTTACTGTAATAAACTTTATTAATACGATTTGCTTGAATTGTTGTCTAGCGATCCGAGAAAACAGGTTTCCTAGGCACCCTATATTAGGCGAGTGGGCAGAACACAAGTCACAAACTCGTATTCATGCAGATATCGACGGAAAAAGCAAAATTGTGAACTTTGGAGGCCGATGGATGAATGTGTGACGTTGCGGGACAGTTTCACCACACAGCTGGCAGAGATAGTAAACAGGAGACAATTTGATATCAGTCCATAAAGACCTTGCTAATTTCATTGCATGTACCCAGCTGGACAGTACTATGCCTCGCAGACAGGGGTGTGAACAATGTATGCTGGTGTCAGCATTTGAGGGAGGACGTGTAGTTAGGCTCGTAGAAGCCAGCTGGAGTAATAGGGGAATCGCTCGACAGTTGCATAGGAGCGACGACACTATTCAACGATGTTGGAAGAAATGAGTAAACCATAGCCGAACACAGCATCAAGAAGGAAGCAGTCGACATAGAGAGACCACTGAACACGAACGCTGAGCGATCCCCAGAGAGACATTCAGAGCCCTGGATTCATCATTGTCATCGATCCGACTGAGCACGAGGACCATTAATAGGCGGCTCACACAAAGGGGCTGAGATCACGACGCCCCTTCCGCCGACTACCTTTGAACTCTATGCACCAACAAGCCAGTTTGCACTAGTGGTGGCCACATTTCGGCATGGAATCTCATGAGCGAAGTAGGATAGTTTTCAGCGATAAGACCCACTTCGAACTGAGCCCAGGTTACTAGCGAAGACGTGTCCGGAGACGCCCCAGGCAGTGATGGGATACCAACTTGACATTCGCCCGCCGTACGGCTCGACAACCAGGGACGATGGTCTGGGAAGCACTTCATGTCATAGGAGGTCCCCTGTCAGTGTCACCGCGGCGCCCTTAAAGCGCAGCGGTTTGTAGACGGTATTCTACTTTCCGTTTTGTTCCGATTCACGGCAAGTCATCCAGGACTTACATGTCAGTAAGCTAATGCCCGTCCTGGGACAGGGCGGGAACTTATACTGCTTCCCTTAGTGCTTGCCAAACCCTACATTGGTCAGATAGGTCCCCACTTGATAACATTAGGAGCATTATGCAAGGCCCCGCAGCCAGTTTGGGATTTTGACGATCCAACGCGCCAGTTGGGCAGAAATTGGCACGATAGCCCTCAGGAGGACATCCAAAAACTCTGTCGATTAATGCCAAGCTGAATAATTGCTTGAATGTGGGCCACAGGTGGACCAATGCGTTATTGGCTTTCTCAGTCCGACAAGCTCTTTCTCTTAATTAAATCATCCAGTATTTCTGAAACTGGAAGCATTTGTTTCTCTGTACATGTACATCACATCACCGATTTCCGTCCCATTCGGATAGTTTCGGCGTGGTGCGTCTTTCTGTTTTCCTCTCTTACGAGTTGTTCCGAGCCTCTCAAAATTAATATTCTGTTTTCAGTATTCGAAGATATTGATCGAAGAACAGTAAAGAAGGTCGAATGCAAAATTAGAAGCGAGGCGGTTAAATTAGAGACACGGAGCAAGCCTACATAATGTATGTTTAACGAACAGCAAAATAGTAGCTGCGAGAGAATAATCCGATAGTCGCGGAGGACGTAAATTACGTCACAATAAGACATCGCAGATTTTGATAGGGAACATTTGGGAGAGACAGTTACCGATTATACAAACGAGGTTTAAGCAAAAACTGAATAATTACACAATAAGGTATATGGTTGATGCACGATAATGTAGATATTTGAAACAGTGAGTACTGAATTGGCATATTCTTTAATGAAGCAGACAGAAAACACTAACATGTAAAACAATTTATTGAGCAGTTAACTTAATGTTAAGACCGATTCTCAGGACAAATTTGTGAACAATGAGATGAATAGTAAAATTAGATTCTCTGGATAAATAAATAAGCAGCAGACGATTTAAAGAAATTAGTGGATAATAAACTAGATTCTTTGAACAAATTAGTGGGCAGTAAAGTTAAGGAAACAAAAAAGAAAGCGTAGTCATATAGAAAGCCCGAAGAAGCTGTTTGTCATAACATTGAGAAGTTAATAGATCGTGAAAAACTAAAAATAGTAAGTAATGAAAATAGTTCTCAACTGAATTAGTCTGTAGATATTCTAAATGGACTGATTGTGCAAGTTAGACTAACACAAAGACGCTGTTACAAGATTTAGAAAAAGCAGTAGGTAACAAGCTGGTCGATACTCTAACAGCAATTATTGCAGTTCGCACAATGAAAACAAAAGCTTGGAGACTAAGATAAGCTAGCAAATCGCGGAGCTTAGTTATAAAGAGAAAGCAGCTTGAAATCCGCAACGAACTGAAAATAAGGAACGTATTGAAATTAACGAAAGTTAAAAGTTTAGGAAGTGTTAATAGGTTGGCCGCTACATTCAAATCAGGAGGGCATGACATTGAAAAAAGTGATTGCCGAATTGGAGAAGTTCAACCAGAAAGGAATGATCCGTCCTGTAACGTTCATGTATACTTTTAGAAAAGTGAGGAGAACCTGAGGAGAACCACGTATTCATGGCGGAAAGAAAACTCATCTCCGCACATATTTTGGGAGGTCACTCCACGTAAGGTTGAACACTCAATAACAATTTTTGAATATATGTGAAAACTAATTCTGATTACACAGTAAGCAGAGCAAAATGTTTCAGAAATTTCTGAACGCTTCTCCGTACTGACCCGGCAGAAATAAGCGTATGAGATCTGTGAGGGGATGTGCAGCAAAGATGATCACATAAAAGGTATCTTACCAGAAGAACATCTGGTACACGTGTTGCACAGGGAATCATCTTGGAACGGTTATATAGTATAGGAGAACGCGTCTGAGCAGGAAGGCGTGCCAGTGCCTGGCACGAATCTGCCAGCCAGTCTGTGGATGGATTTTAAGGCGGCGTTCCACCTACTTCGGCGAATGCGAGATGGTTCCCCTTACTCCGCCTCAGTTACACTGTGTCGGCGATTACTGCGCAAGCACCGTTTCCACGTACGCGTAGACCATAATTATTCTACCACGCAAACATTTGGGGTCACACTCGTCTGATATGAGACGTTCCCGGGAGGTGGTCAGGGGGGGGGGGGGGGGCACCATGAGCCGAACCGCACAATAAACCTGGGTTCGGTGAGGGGCGGCGATGGGGTGGGTGGACTGCTGTGGCCTATTGTGGTGCTATGGATCACTGAGGGCTATGACGGGACGAAGGCCCTTCGTCGTTTCTAGGTCTTCTGTTTAATACATACATACATAGGAGAATGCGGCAGAGCCACATTTCTGACAAGAATAGGCGCATTCGATGTCTGACATCGAGCAAACGGTATCCGATATAATAATAATAATGGCAATCATACTTAACAACAACAGAAAGACCTAATATGGTGTCAGATTTGCAATAGTATATAGAGATAGAGGAGGAGGAAGAGGCTCTGACCCTAGAAGGGGAAGCCATAACAGGCAATTTCAGAAGATAACTGTTCAGAAAAGGGAGATTCGCAGCAGTTGGGGGCCGGACTGGATCGGACAGATACTAGCGGCCCATCAAAAACGGCAATGTTGTTACTGCGATAACAATACGGCAATTAGCAACAAGAGAGATGATGAGATTACACGTGAAGAGCTTCACGCGCAAATAAATTTACGTTAAGATCAGTGTAGAGATAACAGATCTCGTATACCGTAAGATTAGATGTGGTATCGAAGACAGATTTAGGAGTTGTAGAAGCAAACACCGAACTGTGGTGCAGAAATGTTGCAGGTACGCCAATAACATTACAGTATCAGATAGCGACAGAGTAAGCTGCCAAAAAATAACGATGGATCGCTAGAAGTTAGAGGGTAGCAAAATATAACTTGGTCAGATACATTAAGGCTATAATAATGGATTTAGTAGAGACGGCGGTCAGAATATGGCGTTTCTCAACAAATGTGAAATTTGTTAAGTAAAGGAGCGAGAAGTTTGAAAGAGAGACGCTACACCACCACAATTAAATTGTGGAGTTTAGGAAGGTGGAGGATGAACACGAGGTACAGATGATTCTGCAAATGATTAATGCCACTCTCGTACGTAAGGAAGTTAATGATAATGTGCAGACAGGCAGAATCAGTAACATGCGACAAAAAAATGCAATCTTCGATAATCACGTCAAATTCATAAAAGGAAACGAAGATTAGTGTATACGAATTCGTAGCAGTCGCTGCTTATGTTTAGTTTCTATTTGTATAACTGAGGTGTTACGCCCTGTAAGCCTTCACTCCGCTGGAGGTATGGCGTGACATAGGATACTTATTACCTGAATCTAATGTATGTTATTCTTCAGAATAAAGATGGCTTTGAATCGAAGCACACAGCCAGCCTATATAATGTATATTTAACGGACAGCAAGGCATTAACTGCGAGAGAAATAATCCGATAGTCGCGGAGGACTAAATTACGTCACAATAAGACATCCCAGATTTCGATCGGGGACATTTGGGTGAGACAGTTACCGATTATACAAGCGAGGTTTAAGCAAAAACTGAATCATTAGACAATAAGGTATGTGGATGATGCACGATAATGTAGATATTTGAAACGGTGAATACTGAATTGGCATATTCTTTAATGAAGCAGACAGAAAATATGCAAATGTAAGATTAACAATTAATTGAGTAGTGAACTTAATGTTAAGACCGATTCTCTGGACAAATCGGTGAACAATGAGATGAATAGTAAAATTAGATTCTTCGGATAATAAATAAGAAATGGCTAATAAGCTAGATTCTTTGAAGAAATCAGTGGGCAGTGAAGTTAATGAGACAAACAAGAAACATTAGTCATATACAAAGCCAGAAGAAGCTGTTTGTCATAACCTTGAAAAGTTAATAGATAGTGAAAACTAAACAAAGTAAGTAATGAATTTCGTTCTGAACTGATTTAATCTGGAGATATTCTAAAAGGGCAGACTGTGCAAGTTAGACTAACACAAAGACGCTGTTACAAGATTTCGAAAAAGCTGTTGGTAACAAACTAATCGATACTCTAACAGGAAATAATGCAGATGTTCACAGTGAAAACAAAAGCTTGGAGACTAACATAAGCTAACCAATCGTGGAGCTTAGATACAAAGAGAAAGCAAGCTTGAAATCCGCAACGAACTGAAAATAACAAACGTATTGAAATTAACGAAAGTTAAAAGTTTAGGAACTGTCAATAGGTTGGCCGCTGCATTCACATTAGTGGGGAATGACATAACCTAAGCGATTGCCGAATTGGAGAAGTTCAACCAGAATGGAAAAAACCCGTTCTGTGACATTCGTGTACACGTTTAGAAAAGTGATTTCCTGGAACCCCCTGAGGAGAACCATGTGCTCTTTGCGAAAATTAAACTCACCTGAGTCGCACATATTTGGGCAGGTCGCTCCACGTAACGTTGAGACACTTTATAAGAATTTTTGTATGTTTGTGATAATTAATCCTGATTACACAATAAGCAGAGCAAAATATTTCAGTGCAAAATATTACCGACCGGGCAGAGATAAGCATACGAGAACTATGAGGGGATGTGCAGAAACTTTAATCACAAAAAAGGCATCTTGGCAGAATAACGTCTGGTACAAGTGCTGCACAAGGAATTATCTTGGAACGATTATATAGTATGGGAGAATGCGCCAGAGTTTTACGGCTGTTTTCCATCTACATCGGCGAATGCCTCGGTTACACTATGTCGGCGATTGCTGCGCAAACACCGTATCCACGTTCACATACACCATAATTATTCTACCACGTAAACATTTGGGGCTACACTCGTCTGATATGATACGTTCGCGGGGGGCCCACTGGGGGCCGAACTGCACAAAAAACCTGGGTACTGTGTGGGGTGGCGGTTGGGTTGGTGGACTGCTGTCTCCTGTTGCGGTGTTGTGAACCATTGAAGACTATTGCGGGACGAAGCCTCTCCGTCGTCTCTAGGTCCCCGGTTAAATACATACATACTTAGGAGAATGCGGCACAGCCACATTTCTGGATTTCTGGGAATAGGCGCATTTAATGTTTGACATTGAGCAAACGGTATTCGATATCATAATAGGAATAATTAAAATAATGACAATCATACCTAACAACAACAGAAACACCTGATATGGTGTCAGATTTGGAAGAGTAGGTAGAAAAGGAGGACGAGACTATAACAGGCAATTTCAGAAGATAACTGTTTGGAAAACGGAGATACGCAGCAGTTGCGGGGCGGTCTGGAGGAAACAGAAGCGAGCGGCCCATCAAAAAGGCCAATGTTATGAACTGCGATAACAATACGACAATTAGCAGCCAGAGAGATGATGGGTTTAATCATGAAGAGCTTCACTTGGAAATGTACATTAAGATTAGTGTAGAGATAACCAATCTCGTATATCGAAAGTCTAGATGTGGTGTCGAAGACAGATTTAGGAGTTGTAAACGCAAACACCAACCTGTCGTACAGAAATGGTGCCGGTACGCCAATAACATTACAGTATCAGATAGCGACAGAGTAAGCTGCCAAAAAATAACGATGGATCGGCAGAAGTTAGAGGGTGGCAAAATATAACTTGGTCAGCTACGTGAAAAGTTAGAATAACAGATAAAGAGAGAAGATTCAGTAGGGACGGCGGTCAGAATATGGCGTGTCTCAACAAATGTGAAGTTTGTAAAAGTAAAGGAGCGAGCAGTTTGAAAGACAGACGCTACACCACCACAATTAAATTGTGGAGTATAGGAAGGTGGACGATGAACACGAGGTACAGATGATTCTGCAAATGTTAAATGCCACTCTCGTACGTAAGGAAGTTAATGATAACGTTCAGTCAAGCGGAATCAGTAATATGCGACAAAAAAATTCAACCTTCGATAATCACGCCAAATTCATAAAAGGAAACGTAGATTAGTGTATACGAAATCGTAGCAGTCGGTGCACGTTCGAACTTGAGTGAGGAGGAATGTGAAAATAGTGCTGCTAATGTACAGCCGGTAACAGAATTTGGGAGACCCCTCACCCTGTCGGCACAGCTTTACTGTCTGTAACACAGCATGACATGCGAAAATACAACTGCTACCAACATGTTGCCTAAGTCATAAAACACCCGAGCATGGTCGGACTGTTTAGATGATTGACAGACTATATTACTGCTGATAAATTTATCTTTTATATTTATCTCTTGTGTTCAAAAGACTAACGAAAAACGATGTTTAGCTGTACTGTCCTAATACCAACTGAGTCAGCAATCTTTGCCTCCGCTGGTCCTTGGCGATATTTTCGCGCCTTGCTGTCTCTCTGCTGCGGTCGAGACACTCACGGATGACTAGAGGCGCCACGTTGTGTTCCCGGCGGTTAAGGCCCAAAGCTTGCTACAGGTGCCGCTACTGTCGGTCCGCCGTGTGTATGTGTGTGTGTGTGTGTGTGTGTGTGTGTCAAGTAATTGGAGACGTCTACGGATATCAGTTGTTGTAGGGAGGTCACTACACTCATGCGAGTGGTGGTCGAATCCTGCTGGTGCCGTATCAGCACTGCGAGGTGCGTTTATGCGGATGAGCCATCGTTCTGTTATACACATCAGATCTGAATGCTCACCAATCGGATCTACCAAAAAGCAGTGAGAAATTGGTCTATATTGAGAAACTAGCTCTTAGCGCCCTCTTAAATGGTATTTATGTGAAATCTCCGAAAGGTTCATTAATTACTTACGTAAGTGCCCAGTGTTCTAACTAGTGCTTAATTTTATAGTGACTTGGTTGCCGGTCACGTTATTTGTTGTTCTATTACAAACATATCAGTTGTGAATACAGCAGTACAGATAACTTAAGATCCTGTTTTAAACACTGGAGACGCCTGTAGATATCAATTGTAGAAGGGGCAGTCTTCACTGGTGCAAATGGTGGTCCAATACTGGTGTGCTCTGTCAATGCACCTTGGATGTTTTTGTGTACAGCTATCTGCTTGTAGTAATTGATTTAAGTCACAGGAGTTTGGTTATATACCTGTTTTTCTCTGTTGAAAATTTTGCATATTTAGGCTGAGCTGTAGGAAAAGTGAAAGACTCGCATGATGGTGGCCACTTTGACAGAGGAAGCCTCTTGTACTACGAATGGCTGAATAGGACACCGTCTGGGTAAGTTGAGTAATTTGTTTATTCTCTTCTTCGTTTATTCTCCTGCGAACTGCCTCAGTTCGAGAGGAGGTGTGAAAGAGGGAGGGTGTGGGAGAGGGGGGTGAAGAGTGGGAAAGAGGGGGGGGGAGAGATAGAACATACATCAGCACACATATAGTTACAGAAAAAACAATTGAAAGCAAAACCTTAGAAGGTTGGCAACACTTACAAAATCAAATGACACTATACACACAGAAAATGTGTGTATGTTGAAAACAGTGCACAAAAGGAAAACTGTAAACTTTCAACCAGTTTGTCACATGAAAGAAAGTTATTTAGCTTAATGATAATGAATCAGACGATCTCTTGTAGGTACTTTTCCATTTTATTATAAAAATATCGAAGAGCTGTTCTAAATTTATGACCTTTTTGTTCAAAAGGGAGACCTGTAACGCACAACAAAAAAGTTCCATAATTTTTCAGGACACTGAAATATTACACTGAAGATGCCTTGTAAAAAAGGCGAAACGCATGTGCGTGCACAAGATACATAAAAACATTAATATGCAGCATCCAGAAGGCACTTTTTCTTTTCTCTACTGCAGTTTATGTCTTTCAGAGATTTAAGCTAAGTGTGTAAATTTAAATTTGGTGTAGCTGAACAGCACACTCTTGAATTATTATTAGTTCAGGCTTTTATCAAAAATCGTAAAATCTAGAAATTTTACATAACTACAATTAAAATTAAGATTGGTTTTATAGAAACACATTTAAGTTTTAAGAGAATTTCATGATTTATTGATGGTCCATTAGTTTTCCATGCTGTGGTCTTAAGATCCACTCTGTGGTTGGTAACATTAAATTGGTTTTAATTTTTTATTTACTTTCTGAAAACTCCGTGTGGAGTTTGCTGGTCTCCCATCGGACGCCTCCCCAGGTGGCGGACAGGGGAATGCTCAGCAGATATGGTGGGTACTGAGGAAATAAGATACCCGGGGTGGACCAAAACTAGCAACTGCTGCCTTGTAGTATGATATTGGCTTATCAAAGGCTAAAAAAAGAAAACCTTCAGTAAAAATTACCTGATCCTCCGGGTTGGGGGTTGTGCAGTGGGCTAGCTCCTCACTCACATAAAAACATAAAAATGCTATAAAACCTAATAATATGACTCGGAAAATTGGGAACTTTGGACGACGAACTGGCGACGAGAAACGGAAAGTGATGTTTGGATGCTGGAATGTGCAAGGTATTTCCACTAAAAGAAATTTACTACCTGCAGAACTTGACATGTTCAACATGGATGTTGTCGTACTCTCTGAAACAAAGTAGAAGCCAAGGAGAAGAAGAACTGGATAATTATGTACATATCTGGAGTGTTGTATCAAAAGCAGTAAGAGCCAAAGCACGAGTCTCCATTATGATAAAGAAATCATGGAAAGAAAGAATCACAAATTGGACATTCATCAATCAACGTATTATAACTGCTGAAATGACATTATTTGCTAGGGAAGTTGTGATTATTGGCATATATGCACCCACGAACGACACAAAAGATAAGGAGAAAGATACATTCTGGGCCACCCTTAGGGAGACTAGAAAAAATCCCAAGAAGAATGGAGCTGATCATCATGGGAGATCTGAATGGAAGGGTAGGAATTAGAGAATCCTGTAGAATAGTAGGAAAACATGGAGAGGACGAATATAATGACAATGGGGAACGATTGATTGCAATTTGTGAACAATTTGATCTAAAAATTACCAACACATTTTTCAAACATAAGGACATTCATAAATATACTTGGCAACAGAACACTGAAGAACTTCGTTCTATGATAGATTATATTATCACTAGGCAAACAATTAGTTTCAAGGCAGTAGACGTCAGATCTTATAGAGGATCCCAGTGTGGATCAGACTACTATCTAGTAAAAATGAAGTCTTTCTGGCCATGGAAGAATACAAGGAATTATACAAGTAACATAAATAAAACAAACCAGACTGAGAAAGATGAAAATCTACCTTTTAATACTGACAGCCTACAAGACGAAAGTATCAGAACACTCTTTGCGGCTAGGATGGAAAGGAAAATGATGAATCATTTGAAGGAAGTACAGAGGAAATATATGACTACATAAAAACTAATGTGAAAATCATAGCAACAGAGGTGTTGGGTAAAAAACATAGCTACCACATCGGTGCAGCAGAGTGATGGTCAGAGGAACTAGAGGTCCTCGTTAGAGAAAAACGAAATTCGTTCCTAGAGTGGTTGAATGATAAACCAGAAGAAACAAGATCAATATACAAGGAAAAGAAGAATGAAGTGATAAAAAAAATGATGGCAAAAAATGAAGCATGGGAAAGAAAATGTGCCAAGGTGAATAGCAAATTAGGATTTGGGAGAGCAAACGAAGCATGGTCAGTATTAAAAGGGCTTCGACAGGATACAAGACGCAAAACTAATCTTCAGCTGATAACACAAAAGGAATGGGAAGAGTATTTCGAAAAATTATTAAATGAGGGCAGAGAAGAATATCTAGAACAAGGAAAAGTGGAAGAAAAAGGACATGAAGGTGATCAGATCCAGATTTTAGAAAGTGAAGTACTTCAGGCGTTGAGAACAGGAAACAATGGTAAATCACCAGCACCAGGCAATATCAATCTGGAGTGTCTGAAATATGGTGGTGACAAAATTGTGAAACTGATAACACAGCTCTTCAACAAAATGATACATGGAGGTTCAATACCCAACGAGATAAAGCTAGGTTACATACAATATTTAAGAAAGGGGATCGCAAAATTTGTTCAAACTATCGAAGAATTTGTGTTACAAACACATTAATGAGAATTTTTATGAAAGTAACTAAAAACAGAATGGAAAAAAAATTTAGAACCCAAGAAGAACAATGTGGATTCACAGCTGGTAGATCATGTGTAGACCATATTTTCACAATACGGCAGCTTTTGGAGAAACATAGGGAAAAATCAAAAAAATATAGAATTAATTTTCATAGATCTAGAAAAAGCGTATGATACTGTTCCAAGAAAATTACTTTGGAGAGCACTACATATGGCAAACATAAACCCTTCCTTGATTAAAATAATACAACAAATGTATAAAGATAACATTTGCCAAGTGAAAGTTGGTAATAAATTTTCACAGAAATTTAGAACAAGCAAAGGCCTTTCACAGGGTTGTCCCATGTCACCATCATTATTTAAAATCTATATAGATATTAGTCTTATAACATGGTCTCGTAAATATCATAGTATGGGATTAGAAATAAGAAATGGAGTTTACCTACTGTGGTGTCACCGCCAGACACCACACTTGCTAGGTGGTAGCTTTAAATCGGCCGCGGTCCATTAGTACATGTCGGACCCGCGTGTCGCCACTGTGTGATCGCAGACCGAGCGCCACCACAAGGCGGGTCTCGAGATACGGACTAGCACTCGCCCCAGTTGTACGGACGACGTAGCTAGCGACTACACTGACGAAGCCTCGCTCCTTTGCCGAGCAGATACTTAGAATAGCCTTCAGCTAAGTCAATGGCTACGACCTAGCAAGGCGCCATTAGTAACATTGCATGTATCTATGGAGTCTCACTTATATCGTCAATAGCAATGTACCAAGGATGGATTAAAGTTAAGTATTCCAGAAGCTACGTACTATTCTTTATAGCATTCATTACGTATCCTGTTACAGACCTATCTCTTGCCTGCGTGAACTAAACGCGTGCCTTTTGGCTACTTCCGTGGCGTGGCTGTCTTGCTACGCCACAACACCTACATCATTTATTGTTTGCTGATGATCAAGTAGTCGTAGGAAAAGATGGGGAGGATGCTAACTATATGTGCAATCAACTAGCAGCAGCATACAAAACTTGGAGTTTGAAGATTAATTACCAAAAAACAGAATACTTGACTAATGATTCAGATGAGCTATACAATGAAGGAAATAAAATCAAAAAGATAAACACTTTCTGTTATTTCGGATCCATTTTAGAAATCGAGGGAAAATCAGAGTCAGAAATCAATAAAAGAATTAGTAGCGGACGGAGGGTCATTGGGATGCTTAACTCAGTCTTATGGAGCAGGAATGTAATGAGCACAACCAAAAAATTAATATACAAATCCGTATTAGAGAGTGTGGTTCTGTATTGAACGGAGACCTGGACAATTAACATGAAGCACATTAAAAAATTACAAGCTCTACAGATGGACTTCTGGAGAAGATCGGCAAGAATCTCCAGGAAAGAAAAGATAAGGAACACCGAAATAGTAAGGAGGATGGAAATAAAAGAAAGAATATATGACGTAATGGATAGGAAGAAATTACAGTGCTACGGGCATGTACGACGAATGGAGAAAACCAGGATACCCAAATTGATACTGGAGTGGGAACCGGAGGGGAGAAGAAGAAGAGGACGACCTATGACCACCTGGCTCCAAAATGTACAGCACACAATGAGGAGAATGGGCCCAGAGGAAGAGGACACACAAGATGGAAACAGCTGGAGGAATATTTTGAAAATATAGTTTACGAACGTTGATTGTTTGTATTGTAATTTCCAAGTAAATTGTTATGTTGGAGATATGCCTCTACAATGAGAAAAAGCTCAAAATAATAAAAAATAAAACTTACTTACCTAAGAATAGTGTCCAAGTTTAACTTTGTACGGAAAATAACTTTAATGTTGAGGTCAGTGGTTACAATAGTCTTTGATCATTTTATGCAACTGTTTAGACCTCTCATCTTATAAGTTTCAGTAATTTCTTTGTTGTACTTTGAAACTGAATGTAATAAAATCTTTGTCAAAACGAATCATTTAATTTCGGCTCACCATCTTACCACTCCCTGCCCGCTCCGTACCACTACAAAAACAATGTTTTTTAATAAAACAAATTATCACGAGTTAGCAGGATAATACACACTTTCAGCTATGAAACGGTGTGTATATGTTCAGTTTGAAGCAGTGTTACAGGAAGAACTGCCAAAAGGTATGAAAAATGTAGCAGTAGGAGTAGATACATATCAAAATAGTTAAAAAATCATTCACAGTCACAATTAAGTCAATACAACTGACAAGAAGCAGAAAAGGCAGGCATTAACAAGTGTGCTGTCCTGCAAGTTTTCTCGCCTGTAGATCTTGCCGTTTCAGAATCAAAGTAGCGTCGGAACTTATAGAGGAGAAGTTGTTTTCAGATTTTTTTCCTGATAGTCGATCTGCCTGCTGGTAGTTCTTTCACAGAACAGGTAAAAATCTTGTCACCAGCGAGACTAGAACCGAAATCTAACGCAACGTTTCCCATGAAGACCGAACACTTTATCGCTAAGTTATCGTACAACTATAGCCGACATCACTCCCTTGTTATCACACAGTGGATAATACGGAGGGCTCGTATATGATGAAGTAAGCTGCAGATTCTGTTGCAACAAACTTGTTGGATTCAAAAACATGAAGATGCTACAACTGCGTCAACCATTTAGTAAGACTCATTCAGGATACTTAATTCAAATGTCAAAACAAAACTGAGGGAATTGGCCAGGATAATTCTGAATCGCTCCTGGAAGTAAAACAACAGTTATAGCTGCCAAGCTTATTCTAGAATGTTCCCAAATCAATGTCAGACTAGTGACAGGCAGAATACAGTTCCTCAGCTCATGTCTTGCTTGAGGTGTCTACTACTGGGAACTCTCGCGCTCAAAGACACGTTGACGCTGGATGAAATATAGCGAAGACTGCAAGGTGTTTCTCTCAGACTCGTTTCTCTTATGCATTACATTGATATTGGTGAAAAATTAAAGGGGAGAGAAATTCAAGTAACCTGCTGGCAAAGTAACTGTTAGTGCCAAAAGGACAAAACCGACCACTTTCCTCAGTGGAATAAGACTAGAGGAATATGCAAAATTTGCAGAAACAGAACACTTTTGTTTTATCTGTGTTTCAGAAGATTCCACTATTAAAAGAAATGTTTGTGAATAAATTGTCACATTATTAAATTTACTTTTGTAAGAAACTGATTCAGAACGCAGAAATATTATTATACGTTTGTTGCCATGCTGATACTGTTACCTCGAATCAAAATGTTACACATGTGTAACATATTGTAAAAAAGACTTAAAATTAAAAACAATTGTTCATTTGTCCTTAAATCAATAGATAAATCCTTAAATCGAAAGATGACTGTCTATAATACTTTGCTAACTACAACCTACAATGAATATTAATTTTTGTGGGCCTTGTCACGCTGGTATCCATTCATATCTAAGCCTGCAGTTAGAAAAACTCTATTACATGAGCAATGCAAGCTATAACATCCTAATTCATTGTCCAGTTTCAAATATATTTCCCATAAAAGGGTTTCGAAAGCAAGGAGCATCGGTAACCTACTCCATGCATATACAACTCTATAATTTTCTTTCCAAAAGCAAGATTGTGTAATCTCGAGCACCACTGAGTTTCTATTTATGTTATCTCGAAATATCTCTGTCGCATCCACTTCACAGTGAAGGCCACATCCACTTCACAGTGAAGGCCGGTTTCGTTATCACAACTTATGAGTTACTGGAAGTTCCAGTAAAACGATTAGGCTTGGGACCATCCAGAGTGATATATACTGGTGCATATATTAAATGTTTTAATTTTTGTCTTTTCATTCCTGTAAGCTACTAAAAATGTTAGCATATCTTAATGCTACTAAAACTAGTTTGGTCTTCGTATTTTTATGCTATTTTTATCATCAGATGGATTACTGGCACGTCGTCATACCCGTATTTAGGTTCCTAGCAAGCTATGCCATGAAAACGTCCACTCAGAAGTAATTGAGAATATCGACTGTCTGTCATTAACATGGCCAAAATCGGCATTACTAAGTGCAGTTTTCTGTTTTTCTTCCTACCGGCCATTTTTGTCACCATGGCAACCCAGCAACAGCATCCCGACTAGTGCTCCAAGTATCACTACAACATGGTATGTACCAGTTCCACAGCGTTCTGTAAAATGTATATTTCCGTTTTAGTACCTATTTTATCATTATATTTTATGCGCATTATTACGCCAACTCTTCAGCCATACGCCGCCATGTGGTAACGATAATTTCCAGCTCTTCCAACTACCTATATTATGAGTTGTCCGCACAATCGTCGTTGAAGACATCGACCTGGATCGTTACCACGACTACAGTCGGCGTCCCCGTGTGTACTTCTTTGGTTTCTGAGCTCCCATATTGGCTTCTACGTTACCATGGCTGTTTTCCTACTAACAATGTTGTCTAAATTTTAAGTAGTGGTAATAACGTACGTTCACTCGCAGTATCAACAGTAAAGAGACCGAGGGCGCGTGTTAGTGAAACTCACTTTATTTGAAATTTCTATCTCTACGAAGCTGATGGCGCTGGCAAGGGGTGTTTAATGTCATTCATTGTTTTACGATTATTTATTTATTTTGGGACAATAATTCAATTTGTTTTTCTGTAACTGTAACTAATTTTGGATATGAATATTACAAATAAGTTTAAACAACACTTAAAGATTGTCAGTATCTCTAATTTTGTACTTTTAAACATCGAGACTAACGTTTGTTAATGTCTTTTTCAGAAGGTAGATATATCATCTCCAATTCTGACAATGCAATATGTAGCATACACTTGTGAAATAATAAGGGATTTAAATACGATTCTTTGAAATAACCAATGCTGGTTAAGTCTAATTTTAAATACAGATTTTGAACTGGTGTTATGATCTATTTACATATTCATGATCACTTCATCATGTGTCAGGTCGCACATATTACATTCGCCTACGCTCTCTGGCAGTGGTAATGACAACCATCAAAAACGTTTTATATGTATTACTTCGAGATGTGGCAATGGCATGCTTCTCCACCGTCCACACTCTCTGGGCTCATCGTCTATGACTGGGTAAATTAAAATAAATGGTCCAAATGGCTCTGACCACTATGGGACTTAATATCTGAGGTCATCAGTGCCCTAGAACTTAGAACTACTGAAACCTAACTAACCAAAGGACATCACACACATCCGTGCCTGAGACAGGATTCGAACCTGCGGCCATAGCGGTCCCGCAGTTCCAGACTGAAGCGCCTAGAACGGCATGGCCACACCGGCTGACATTAAAATAAAGAGCTGAGCAGGTGCAAGCATACCTAGCACTATAGAAAACTTTGTTAAAGCTCGCGAAGGCCGCAACGTGATCCAAGTAACGGATCGTGAGATATTTAGGTTTCAGTTCAACTGGTCTATCTTTCACGAGTGGCCGACGCAAGCAGGCTCCGGCAGTGTCGCAAAGCGGGCCAGTGTTGGCTGACCATCGCAAGTCGTGTGGGCGCGGTCGCAGCCAGGGCTTCTGCATGGGACGAAGGCTGGCGGATGGATAGACATGTGTCACAAACTAAAATACTGCGTAGTTTTCAGCAGTGGACTCCCCCTCTTCCTCAACGGTTGGACGAGTTCAGAGTAACATAAAAAGTCGGAGACAAAGTAGCACCTGATGATCTACACATCTGTACTCTGCAAACCACCGTGATGTGCACGGCAGAGGGTACATCCCATTGCACCAGCTACTTGGGTTTATTTCCGTTGGATCGCGGGTAGAATGCTTGGTTGAATGGCTCTGTAATTACTCTAATCTTATTCTCACAGTCCGTATGTGAGCGGATCGTAGAGGGTTGCAGTACATTCCTAAAGTCATTGTCTAAACCCGGTTCTTGGAACTTTGCCATTAGTTTACGTCTATCATCAAGAATCTGCGAGTTCAGTTTCTTCATTATCTCTGCGACGCTCTCGCGTGGGTCACACAAACCTATGACCATTCCTGCTGCCATTCTCTGTATACGTTCAACATCACCTGTTAGTCCTATTTGGTACGTGTCTGATGCAGTTGAGCAGTTTTCTAGGACGGGTTGCATAAGTGCTTTGTAGGCAATCTCTTTTGAAGAACGATTTCATTCCGGCAGTATTCTACCTATAAACCAAGGTCTACCACCTTTTGTACCCACAACTGAAACAATCTGGTCATTCCATTTCATACCCCTACAAAGTGTTGCACCAAGAAGTTTGCTAACCGAATCCAGCTGTGACTCATTAATACTGTAGTCATAGGATACTGTGTTTTTTCGTTTGGTGAAGTGCACAAGTCAATTTTATGGACATTTAAAGCAAGTTACCAAACTTTTCACCATTTGGAAATCTTCTCAAAATCTGACTGAATATTTATGCAGTTTCTTTCAGGCAGTAGTTCATTATAGATAATTGCATCATCTTCCAAGACTGAGGTTATTGTTAATACATTCTGCAAGGGCATTAACATAGGCTACAACATGAACAGTAAGCGTTCCACACACTTCCCTCGGGCACACAAGAAGTTACCTCTCCATCTGACGTTAAATCTCCATCCAAGATAACACGCTGCATACTCCATATCAAAAATCCTCAATCCAGACACAAATTTCTCTTGATAGCCCAATGGTCTTATTTTTGACAATAAGCGTAAAGGTGGTACTGAGTCTCTGACACGTTCCGGAAATCAAGAAAACTGCATCTGACTTACTGCCTTGATCCAAAGCTTTCAGTATGTCATGTGAGAGAAATGCGAGTTGGGTTTCATACGATCGCTGTTTTCGGAATCCATGCTTGTTGTCATGGAGGAGGTCGTTCTGATCGACATACCTCATTATGTTTGAGCTCAGAATCTATTCTAAGATTCTACGAGTTCACCTCAGGAACATTGAACGGTAGTTTTGTGGGTCACTTCTACTAACCATCTTGTAGGCGACTGATACCTGTGCTTTTTCCCAACAGCTGGGCATAGGTTTTTGTTCGAGCGATCTGCGATAGATTATGGCTAGAAGAGGGACTAACTCAGCCGCAAGTTCAGTTCTGAATCTGATAGCGATGCAATCGGACCCCGTAACTTTGTTCAACTTTAACAAATTCAGTTGGTTCTCAACACCACTGACATTAATACTTGTTTCAGTCATATTTTTATTGGCACGAAGATTAAATTGAGGCAATTCTTTGTAAAAGGAATATTTGAAAATGTTGTGGATCGTAATAGTTAGGAGAGAGGTAAAATTCTTGTGGATATCATTCTGCAAGCATCTAACTTGGGGTATCGATGGGATGTATTCTAATATCAACCCAGTTGGGCAGCAGAGAGGAGGACGCGCCATTGTTTCAGGAGAACGTGACTCGAGCCTGGAGCTCATATACGTATAGAGCCGGTTCCGCAGTTATGGCAAAATAAGCTTTGTTTTTGTACACATTACATAAATAATGTTGTCGAAAGTCAAGTCGCGTAGGGAGTGAATTTGTTTGCTGATTACGAGTGTTTCTGCTTGGTGATATACGGACAGACCCAGAAAAGTCAGACAATGTGCAAAGCTTATGCCAGTCGAGTTGCTACAATCTAAATTCGTTGTCCTTACTGTTCCGATGAGTGCCATCTTAGTGTGGTGAAATTCTTATCGCTGATGACCATTTGGTTGTCGCAGGAAGATATTTCAGTCACTTTGTGTTCGTTGTGAAAGTGCCAGCTTTACTAAAACTGTGCTGGCGGTGTGTATGAGATGGCAAGACTCGCGTTGTTCCAAACAGAGTAGAATGGGTGGGAGGCAGTTACTGTGTGTTGTGGTTTCGGTAACTTCTCTTGTGTATCGGTAATGTCTGCCCACAGGCAAAAGCTACCTTTTCGACAGTACGGTGAATTCTGATAGATGCAGCTGGAACTGAGTTCCACCGCTTTAGCGTATGTACCCATACGAAATTGGAGGACACTGGACCCCGACAAAATATCAAGACTTTACCAAATTTGCCCGTCGTTTATTTACGAGGTTAAATACATCCCCAGAGTATTATTCTCGTTGTACGTTCGTATTCATAATTCACAGGCTGGTGTGCAACGTGCAGTTAGCCTGTGGCTAATGCAGGTACGTTTGACCCCTGTAGATGGCGCTTTTGGACTTAAAATTTGCAGAACGACATCGGTAAGTCTGCTAAGTAGTTCATCCAAGAAGCTGTGTTAGACTATAGCGAACTGATATAGGCAGTCGAGGTGAAACATGTGGCTAGTTAGAGTTTGCATCGTCACTGTTTCCTCCCACCACAAGTTGATGTTTCGTTTCACGAAAAAGAAAACAATCACGTAAAATACGAGAGAGAAGATCGAATAGGTTACAACATGTAGTTTGTCAGCTGATAGATAATTTTCGAACGCCATCTTTTCAGGTATGCCCTAGTTTCCCTTTTTTCGAACATAACGTATACATTTTGCAATATCATACGTCAGTAATCAGTATAATAAACTCAAGGTGATAATAGAAAAGCAAAGTACATGTAACTAAAACACGACAAGTGATGTTTGTTTTTGGTCTATGAAAGCGATAACATTATTAACGTTGAGCCAATCCTAAGTCTGAAGCTGATTGGCCTCCTGTATTGTCTTTGGCGTCGTACTTTGTGCAAGTAATTAATACTATTGAAATAATAATCGACTTGTTAAATATGTATCGTGTTACTGATTTAAAGTTACCCTCCACGTCACTAGAATGATTTTCTGAATAAATGTAAATGAGGCCGTTTTCATAAACGGTATCAATTCGTAATTTTAACGAAGTCATTGTTGAGCGCCAATTTGCTCCATTTTTACTTTCTTAGTACAGGGTGGGGCAAATAAAAGTGGCCCGAAGCACAGAATTCCAGGGTACAAAGGAAATACAGTACTAACCTGACTATAGCAGATGCTGAAAGTGATCACCATTCATCTCTTAGCTTTTTTAGGCCCTAGTCAGCAAGTTGCTGAAGGCGGATCGAAGATGGACTGGTGGAATTGCTGAAGTCTCATCCGAAATATTCTGCAGCAATTCTTGAAGACTGAGGGTTCTTGCTGTGACCCTAGACTTGAGGGCTCCCCACACAAAATAATAGCACACTGACAGATCAGGTGACCTGGGTGGCCAGCTACGGCAAAGATCAGACTGCCCTCTGCTAAAGACTCTGTCAGGAGTGACGATTGTGTAAATGTTCTCAAAATATCGGCTGGCTGTATGAGCAGTTGCTCCATCCTGTTGGAAGTAACTGTAGATGTTTTCTCCTCCGTTAACACTGCCACAAATGGTTTCAAAATGTTGGCAGTGCAACGCGCTGACGTCTGATGAAAGATGATGGGACCAAAAATGCGACGTGCAGACACTGCACTCTAAACTCCAACCTTCTGGTTATGCAGTGGCGTATCGTGGAAGTTACGTGTATACTCTGCTGCCTGGAATATCTGACTCTGTGAGTTATAATCACTCAGGTGAGACCAGGCTTCATCAGACATAAAGAACAGTGTAAGTAGGCTGTTTAGGTTTTCTTATTGGTAACGCCACGTAGCGTTCTGTATGAAAATCACTGGCTGTGCTGTGTGCAGTCTGTGGCTAGTTTGCATTGTTGTCTGCCATTGTAGTGTTGGGCAGCTGGATGTTAACAGCGCGTAGCGTTGCGCAGTTAGGGGTGAGCCGCCAGCAGTGGTGGATGTGGGGCAGTGAGATGGCGGATTTTTGAGAGCGGATGATCTGGACAGAGACAGTAAATTTGGAAGACTGGATGTCATGAACTGCTATATATATTATGACCTTTGAACACTATTAAGGTAAATACATTGTTTGTTCTCTATCAAAATCTTTCATTTGCTAACTATGCCTATCAGTAGTTAGGGCCTTCAGTAGTTTGAATCTTTTATTTAGCTGGCAGTAGTGGCGCTCGCTGTATTGCAGTAGTTCGAGTAACGAAGATTTTTTGTGAGGTAAGTGATTTGTGAAAGGTATAGGTTAATGATAGTCAGGGCCATTCTTTTGTAGGGATTTTTGAAAGTTTAGATTGCGTTGCGCTAAAAATATTGTGTGTCAGTTTAAGCACAGCTATGTATAATTTTTCTAAGGGGACGTTTCATACGTCGACCCTTAGCCGAGGATATCTCACTGGAATCTTCTGATTTTTTCTTGTAGTTTGTGTAATTAGTGCAGCCTTTGTTTATTGCTAGCGCGTAATTGTAGAGAGAATTTCCTTTGTAGTTGTGGTTTTTCATTCTTGTACAGTAAAACAGTTGTGGCATGTATGTAGATTTGCACCAAGTATTTCACAGCTGCGCTTGCAATTAACGAGATATTATTTTCAATGGTATGTTAATGTTTTTTCTTATTTTGCTCTTCAAATTGTGCTTTTCTGTGTTGTCGTGTGAAATATTGTGACAATAATGGCGTGTGAAAAACGTAATACTAGGCTCCAAAGTAAACTGAGAAATGACAGCGAAGACGAAAGCAGTGTGTTAGCGCCGCCGAGTAATGAATTAACTAATGTTCAAAGTAGTAATTTGGTAATTGTGCATAGGGAAATGGAGCGGGCTGCAAATAATGGTGTAGGCAGTGAAACAATTAGTGGACAGGGAAGCATTATCGATCGATCGGTTGGCAACAGCTTGCCTCAGGAATCCGAAATGACAGGTCACAATCTTGCAAATACTGTAGACTCAGGTTTTGCGTCCTCGCCGTTTTCTCAAATAAGTCAAGACACATTTTCTGCTTTTCAAAATGCGAATATTGCCGGTTCAAATGCATTGCCGAATACCACTGAGGAACATGTTTCAGACACCAGTGCATTGTTATTACAATTAATGCAACAAATGGGACAAAAGCTTCAAAAGTTAGACACAATGGAACAACACCAGAGACAAACACAGCAACAGTTAGACACAATGGAACAAAATCAGAGACAAACACAGCAAAAGCTTCAAAAGTTAGACACAATGGAACAAAATCTTCGGAAGTTAGACACCACACTTGAACAAACACGTAAAGATTTAACTACTGAGTTACATAACATTGAATCGAAATGTCAATAAGTCTGTAATGGTGTAAAAACACAAATTTGTGAGCATTTTCAACCAATTTTTTCGCGGCATGAAAATGCATTACAGAATCACGAAGCAGCCATAAAAGAACTGCAAACCATTGTCCATGAAAATCATAAGACCTTGTGGGCTAAAATTGACTCAGTTGCATCTACCGATTCGGTTACACAACTTGCAAAAACTCAGGAAAACTTAAAGGACACAGTAGATTCGATTTCAACACAAATGGACACTCTGAAACTTGGTTCAGAAAAACACACTGAGGAAATGTGTTCACTATCGGAGAAAGTAGTTGAACTTTCGGATCAGTTCACTAACTTATCTACAAAGGTAGACGATGATCTGAATGACACAAGACCTGTAACCTTCACTGACACAGAAGAGTATGAACAAATTAGAAAATTCAAACAAAATCAAAATCAAATCAATACACAGTACAAAAGAGAAATCCGGGAAGTACAAGATCAGTTGACACAGGTAATAAAAGAATTACATATTTCAGAGGACACTCGCGCTCCAATACAGGAAGAGGAACATAGAAATACGGAACAGCCACAAAATAATAACACGAGTCACTTCGGAAATTATGAAAGAAATTGGCAAGGTACACCGAATTTTGAGATGGAACCGCCGAAACGAAGTAACAATGACCGATATGCGACTTGCTGACATGATGATTTTGACTATAAGCTGTTCATTACTACATGTAAATTCAAAACATTTAATAATTCTGGCAACGACATTCATCCACAAGCGTGGCTCCATCAATTCTCTCATTGTTTTCCTCCCGACTTGTCATTAGAGCACAGATTAGAATTTATGTGTGGCTATTTAGAGAATGAACCAGCTGAAAGAATGCAATCGGTCATTCACGAATGTCACAGTGAAGGAGAATTATATCATGCCTTCCTCTCAGCATATTGGTCTCAAGCTACACAAGACCGAGTAAAACATAGCATCATAATGATGAAACATTTCGAACAATCTGTATTTTCCAGTCTTGTGAAATATTTTGAAGACATGTTGCACAAGAATCAGTACCTGTCAAACCCATACAGCCCCTCAGAACTCATCCTCATTTGCTTAATCAAATTACCTGAATATTTACGACATATTATTTTGGCAGGACGTTGCAAAGACGACATTGAAGCTTTTCAGGGACTCTTACAAGAATTAGAAATTGACACTGACAATCGTGGAACGCGAAAACAGGAACATAACAATTACAGGACACATCCGTCACAATTCCGCGATGACAGAAATAATAAATGGACACGACAAGGCTATTCTTACAACGCAAATCGTGACCGAAACAGACACCACACGTATGACAACCGTTGGCAGAGAAAAAATAGTTACAGAGAAAGATCGCATTTCCGTAGTAATGAATGTGACAGAGACAACCATAGAAACAGACAATATGGGAACCAAAACTATTATTATCAAGGGAGACAGAATAACTTCAGACGCAACAGTCTACCATGCAGTTACGATTCAGGGAGAAATTCTCCACCACGTGACCGACAAGAAAGAAACTGTCGAATCTACCGACATGACGACAGACGATATAATCGTAACGACAGACCGGAATTTCATCATAACTGGCGGAATTCAAACAGGGTAGGGCCCTCTCGACAAGGTGAATTTGTAGATGTTAGGTCTTCTAATCCCAGTAACGATGCGCGCCAACAAAGAGACAGACAATGACTCACACCACAGGCAGCCACGTGCTCCGGCTGGCTCAGAGAAAAATAACATAGACGCTAACCCTGAGAAAAATTTTAGCATTCCTTACCGATGTATACCGCATGATAATTGCATTCAAGTTCAAACTGAGAGTACTATGAAGAGTAAAGGATTGCACCACATTTCACATGTAAAACCGTTTATTGAAGATAATCTGCTTTTTAACTTTGTCTTTGCCATATAACTTTTCACTTTACATTACTAGTATGCTTTGTCAGACTTAGAATCTGTTAACATGCAACAATGTTTGAAGTTAAATATCCAGTCAAGAACCAAGAGAACTTATTTAAACAGAAATTACGAATGCATTGTTATTGTGAACAGACCTCACAGTGTTATTGTGTGTGTACATTCTTGCTTGTTAGTTGCACGATTACGTAACGACTATAAGGCTCACATACTTAGAACATTTACCAGTACTGCTAATGAGATTTTAATGCAACATTTTGGTTTGCTTGAAAATACATTCTGGATTTAAAGTACTTTCTGTGAGATACCAGATGACACAGTGGTTAGTTTATGTGACAGCTACACGATTTTATCACGATGCTACTAATGAGCGACAATTTACAATGTTGCTTTTGCGGTGTTTCTGTTTCATATTGGCACAAATTTTTCTCAATTCTTCTGGAAAGTAAAACATGTTTTAGTAGTAACTTTTATGGTATAGCTACAATGAGACAGCCTTTTTCCTAGCACAGCAATAAATTACAGTATAGTACTTTCTTGATCACGTAATAACTAAGATATCTCTACGCATAGCATTTCACTTTTGGTTATTACGATGTAAGTACATTGACTTCTACAGAACTTTGGTTACGGACGACGATAATTACTACACTTGGCACATTTTTACCGTTAAGTAATGACAGAGATTATCTTACAACAAGACGCACAGTTTAGCGCTACAGTACACGTATTTGAGTGATTATTTTTGTGCTTAAAACATTTATTTTTAAAGATATTTGAAGTACAATGATACAAAGGTTTTCCGTGATACATTTCATTCCATTGCTGTAATCTGTAACACCTGAGGGTATAATTACATAAATCCTCGGGGGGGTACAAGTTCACTTTGTGTACCATGTGTCTGGCAAACACAAGGAGCCCTAGCTAATATGGTATTTGCTTATACAACTTTACACATCGGTACCATATTTCTCTAACACATAAATTACACAGCTGTCTGATCATTTAACTGAGAGAGACAAACATTTTTTTTTACTACGTCAGTAACAGATGTTTACGTAATTACACAGCTGGATAACTTCACACTTATGAAATTGTATTTTGTCTGTACTGTGTGAACCCTTCATATTTTTCGGAACCATTGTGATACTATGAGAGCTTTGAATGATGTATTTGGTATGGGATCATGATTTTTAAAGTACGTTTGAGGTAGATAACAATATTGAAATGAGCAGAGAATTTTTTTTAGGTTTTGAAATTGTTGGAGGAAGCTACGACGATTTTGAGAATTGACTGAGATGTTATAATATTGTTACGACGGCGATGTGTATTATGCTGTTGAGATATGTTTATGATCAATAAGATGATGCAACTGTATATGAGGAATTTGATTATGCTACGTATTTCTTATGATGAAATATTGAAGAAGTGTCGACGAATATGTATATGTATAATAAGGTAAGGAATAATGAGTAGTGGTTAGGGACACTGATTTGCCGAAAAAGATGTTGGAAACCAAGAGTCGTACTTTAAGAATTATGAAATGTGTGTACATGCATGAATGTATTACAATGCTGTCGAAAATTTTTTGGATGCTGTTATATTTATAGGATTTTGTTTCTACACATTTGCAATGCAAATTCTCGACCTGTGAAATTTTTTATATGAGACTGTCACTGTAGTGCAAACTGATGTCGTAAATATTTCGGTAAGGAAGGTAGGTCACTGTAAGCACCCAGCTGCACGGCAGTCGCCTGGGAAAAAAGCCATTAGTGTGTGCCTTTCAGAGGCACAGGTGGAGAAAAAAAAGAGGCCATTTTCCTCGCTATTGACATTTCTTTGTAGAAAGCATCATAAATACGACATCATCAAACTTGAAAACACATGATTACACTGTGGAGCTCTTAATTTATGATATTTACAGAAATGTCTAGTTAAATGACAAGAAATATTTTTATGTCTATACACCTGATTATGACTACTGTCTTTCTAGTTGAGAGATTTTTTTACAACCTTATGAAATGCCATATGGCTAATGAATGATGTTTCATGCCTTCCTTTGTACATAATTGCTCATTTTCTTTAATATCTAGTTTCTAGCTGTACTGCAGCATTGGTAAAAATGAAATTTAATAGATGTACTAATATCACTATTTTCTGTCTACAGACCCAGTAAAGAATAATTTTATGATGTACTTTCGCAGAAAAGAGAGCACAAATAGACATTTCCCTTCACAGGAATTGCATAATTAATTTTTTTAATGACTTGGTAACTTTTTTGCAGAGTAAGTTTTTGTGAAGCATCACAAGCAAGATGTGACATAGGTATTAAACATGGTCATTTTTACTGTAATATTTTTTCTGCTTGAGCTTTGTCATGTTTAGATATAAGTTATTGCATTTGCTGCTGCTGTTTGCCAGGCATAATGTTACTGAATTTGACTTTCTATTACTCTGTTAAGCCAGTTTTACTACGGATTTATTTTCCCTTGTTTGCTGAACTTTGCCTTAGATTAGTTGTAATATTGCATTTGCTTTGCTAATTTATGCTGCTTGCTTTGCCAATTTGCATTTTTTATCATTGCTGTTTGTGTTAATTGTTTTGCACTGCTGCATTACCTCGTTCCTTAGTTTAGCATCTGAGCTCAGTAGTTTTAAGTTAGCTTAAGATGGGGTAGGCTATATAAGAGAACGAGTTGTGATGAATGGAAAGAAATGCATTGAGAAGCTATAAGAAAATGGTTTGGCCAAAAAAGTATTTAAAAGAGGATATGAACAAAAAAGTAGGATTTAGGGACAACAGGTTTAGGTCGGATTTTCTTGGAAATAAATGATGAGGTAAGATAATGGAAAATAAATAATGAGGTAAGAAATGTGTGAACATATAAATACAGACAGCACGCTTAGATAGAATTTTTTTGGTGGGAACAAATGATGAAATAAGAGGAAAGATATATGGAATGAAGTTTTGGGGTGGACTGCAGTACCAAATGTTACACTGAAAACAAACCCTGCCCTTTCCTCTTGTGTTATCCCACTATGTGTTTGTGTACCATTAGGTATTTGTGTTCTTCCTGTCTTTATGTGTTTATCTGATGAGAGCTACGTTGTGGAATTTTTCTGATAATATGTTATTTACTTTGTAAAGATGTTGAAAGGTGGCTGCACTGTGCCACTGCGCCAGAGATTGCGCCAAAGAGTACTATTAAGCCGCCTTCAGAGTGCTTGTTGGGAGTTCGTAGCAGGCAGTGTGTGTTTAGAGTCCATGGCAGTCAGTGCTTTTGAAGAGATCGTAGAAGTCTGTGCCTGTTGAGAGCTCATTGAAGACAGTGTGTGTTAAGAGCTCGTGGTTGTCGTGAAGTTGGAGTAAGATGTTGTAGTAAAGAGTGTTGTTCCATGTTTTATGCAGTTATTTGATGGGAGAGATAGCAGATGTTATTGTGTGCATTTCGTCAATATATATGAAGGTAAAAAAATACAATGTTCTTTTATTGATTGTGTGTCTGAAATAATGCGTCACTACAGGTTCAGTCAACAAAGCATCTGGCTTGTGTTCTTGTATTAGAGTGAATTTTGGTTTTCTTGCGTAATTATAGTTTTTCTAAATTTCTTTTGTCACGTCAGTATAGTTGGTATTTAGGAATTCTTGTCTTGTTGGAAAAGAACCGTGCCAGATGCGTACGTTGAGTCACACTCCACATACAGAACAGTTACATTTGTGCTTGGATTTTGTAGGTTTTATAGTTGCTGGGGACTTAATTAATTAACTGTGTTTACGAAAATCTTCTTACATTGTTTGTTGCAGTCAGATAGCGTAATAATACTAGTCAGGGCCAGCCGATTACGAGACACTGCGTAATCGGACATACAGCTACATAAATCATTTTCAATCAAATTTATTTAATTAAGCCCCCATGCACAGGGTCGCCACGTGCATGGGGGCTTAATTAAATAAATTTGATTGAAAATGATTTATGTAGCTGTATGTCCGATTACGCAGTGTCTCGTAATCGGCTGGCCCTGACTAGTATTATTACGCTATCTGACTGCAACAAACAATGTAAGAAGATTTTCGTAAACACAGTTAATTAATTAAGTCCCCAGCAACTATAAAACCTACAAAATCCAAGCACAAATGTAACTGTTCTGTATGTGGAGTGTGACTCAACGTACGCATCTGGCACGGTTCTTTTCCAACAAGACAAGAATTCTTAAATACCAACTATACTGACGTGACAAAAGAAATTTAGAAAAACTATAATTACGCAAGAAAACCAAAATTCACTCTAATACAAGAACACAAGCCAGATGCTTTGTTGACTGAACCTGTAGTGACGCATTATTTCAGACACACAATCAATAAAAGAACATTGTATTTTTTTACCTTCATATATATTGACGAAATGCACACAATAACATCTGCTATCTCTCCCATCAAATAACTGCATAAAACATGGAACAACACTCTTTACTACAACATCTTACTCCAACTTCACGACAACCACGAGCTCTTAACACACACTGTCTTCAACGAGCTCTCAACAGGCACAGACTTCTACGATCTCTTCACAAGCACTGACTGCCATGGACTCTAAACACACACTGCCTGCTACGAACTCCCAACAAGCACTCTGAAGGCGGCTTAATAGTACTCTTTGGCGCAATCTCTGGCGCAGTGGCACAGTGCAGCCACCATTCAATGTTTAGACATTATTTATTCTGTTTTGTTACTCATATGTGAAGGTGATGTTTCAAAAGTTATTCTGATCTTTATGTATGTACTTATGTCATAATTCCTGTAACACTGATGTATATGTTAGTTCAATTCTTTTGTAAAGCCCGTATTACCACAAATGTTATCTGTATGGTTATGTTCTTTAATGATATATTTTGTACCTTTGTTATTGTATTCTCATGTTATAATATTGTAATTGACACCAGTTCAGCAAATTAAGTAACTTGTAAGCATTCATTTCACTGCAAACATTTCTGTTGGTCATAGTATATGCACAATATGTTAAAAAAAAAAAAGAGGACTGTTAGTGCTCCCATGTGTGTTGATAAGTCAGCAAGGGACTGGTTAACAGAATTGCTGGTTCTAAGGACAATTCCAAAAACTTTGTGAGTACACAAGTGGTGGTTTATGGACTTACTATATTCTCTGCAAGACTCTTCGATGGTGACTGTGCAGCTGCACAGTCGCAACAGTTAGCTGCTGGCCGTCTCTACAAGGACTACAGTGGGTCTGCGTCTTTGGTGACTCACCAATACCATTATTTCTACAAGGACTGCACTGGGGCTGCACCTTTGATGACTCACCAATACCATACTCTCTACCAGAACTACAGTGGGTCTGCTCTTTGATGACCTACCTACCAATATTCTTCAAAACTTCGACTGACTCTGCTGTGGGTTTGCTCTGTTGTGGCCCATTACCTGTCTGCATGTCAAGAGACAGCACTGTCTTTCCGTTTGAAGGACAACACTACTTCTTCAAGACTGCATGGAAATCCACTACTACTGTGTGCATTTTCTTTTACTGCTCAGACTTTGAGAAAAAAAAAACACTGCAGTTTTACTGTGATGAATGATCAGGACTGTCTTTATGGACTGTGAGAAAATTTTAGCTTTTGACCAACATTGTATCAATAAGTGTGTGCATTTGATTTCTTTGTTATTGTAATTATGAAAAATTTTATCAAATCATTATTGGCCACTGCCCAAAACAATTTGTAAAATTTTTTGTGGGAAGCATGGGGGCTATGTAAGTAGGCTGTTTAGGTTTTTATATTGGTAATGCCACATAGCGCTCTGTATGAAAATCACTGGCTGTGCTGTGTGCTGTCTTTGGCTGGTTTGCATTGTTGTTGGCTATTGTAGTGTTGGGCAGCTGGATGTTAACAGCGCATAGCATTGCGCAGTTGGGGGTGAGCCGCCAGCACTGCTGGATGTGGGGAGAGAAATGGCAGAGTTTTGAAATTTGTAAGACTGGATGTCATGAACTGCTATATATTTATGACTTTTGAACACTATTAAGCTGGCAGTAGTGGCGCTCGCTGTATTGCAGTAGTTCTAGTAACAAAAATTTTTGGTGTGGTAAGTAGGGATTTTTGAAAGTCAGATTGCGTTGTGCTCAAAATATTGTGTGTCAGTTTAAGCACAGTCATGTATAATTTTTCTAAGGGGACGTTACAACATATACGAGGGTATTTCAGAAAGTAAAGATACACCGTACACCAGAGGAAAATAAGTGTTTTGGCGAGCAAGTTGGCAACTCTGGTGTTAACCTTGAACCGTTAGCTTTCTCCTCGCGGTCGTTTGGCAGTTGAACATTTCTTCTGGTTGGAGTACGTGGTGTTTAAAATGGCTGCGCCGATTCAGAATCCCACCAAATGCAAAGTGCGCTCCGTCATACGTTTTCTTCATGCAAAAGGTCAGCGACCAGTGGATATTCACAAAGAAATTATTTCTGTTTATGGGAACATTATGAATCGACAAAATGTAACGAAATGGTGTCGTCATTTCTCTGAAGGTAGGACCGATGTTCATGACGAACAAAGAACATGTCGACCATCTGTGATACCTGATACCGTTCTTCGGAGAACGGAGGAAGCAATTCGTGCGAATAGACGTCTGACATTGAAAGAATTGCATCAGATCATACCAGATGTGTCAATGACAACTCTTTATGATGTTGTGACTGTCAAGTTAGAGTACAGGAAATTGTGTGCCCGCTGGGTTCCAAACTTTTAACGGAAGAACACAAAAAGAAAAGGATGGGCTTTGCACTCGACTTCCTCACACGCTATGCTGAAGCAGGTGACGAGTTCCTTGATCACATTGTGACAGGTGACGAGACGTGGGTTTATCACCATACACCTTAAGCCAAGCAACAATCAATGCAATGGCGCCCTTCGAGTTCACCAAAAGCCAAGAAATGCAAAACGTCGATTTCAGCGAAGAAAGTCATGGCTTCTGTTTTTTGGGACAGACAAGGCATTCTTCTGTTGGAAATTATGCCTCCTGGAACGACAATTAATGCCGCTGCATATTGCCAGACTTTGAAACGTCTTCGAAGGGCAATTCAAAACAAATGCAGGGAAATGCTGACATGTGCAGTGCGCTTGCTTCATGATAACGCTCGGCCTCACACAGCGCTCGTAACCAAAGCACTACTTAAACAATTCAAATGGGACGTATTGGACCATCTGCCTTACAGCCCGAACCTTACGCTCACCAACTTCCATGTCTTCCGTTACCTGAAGTCACATCCTGGTGGAAAATCATTCCACGACGATGAAGAGATCAAAGGTGAAGTTGAAATGTGGTTCCGACAACAGGCGACAACCTTCTATGACTGTGGGATACAAAAGCTTGTGCACCAACTTAACAAATGTTTGGATATCGGGGGTGATTATGTCGAAAAATAACAAATAATCCAGTTAATAAGATGTCACTGACGTTTTCTAAATAAATTTTCTATTTAAGGACTGCGAGTCATTGAATCTTTACTTTTCGAAATGCTCTCGTACAACAGCAACAAACAAAACCGTTTCACAGTACGTACTTCATTTACGAAACTAGCAGGGAAGTATTACAATCGAGTTGCTTCTGCCTGCATCCAAGATTAGCTGTGTGTGATTGGTAATGACGAATAGTGTAAGGACTCTTTTTTTTTTTTTGGCATAATTTGCAGCTTTGAAACAACATGGCTGCCTTCTTAACTGCCGTTATCTATATGTTTCGTACATGGAACTGAAATAATGGAACTCATAAAGAAGTTTACAGATGAACTGTGTGTGTAATTGACGCATTCACACTCTGGTTAATTAAGGATCAAGAAATTAATAAATAAGACACTTCATATACTGAATTATTTATTTGGGGCTCTGTATTGTTCACAGTTTCTTCTGTCGAGGAATTTGGAAATAGCTGGCGATGAATGTGCTGCCTTTACGGAATGGTGATGCCGGCGGTACTTGAGATCCAGTCGAGGAAGTAGGTGACCCTGGTGAAGCCGGCCGGGTCTCCGCTCGCACAGCCATTGCCCGAACCCCAGCTGACGATCCCGATCTGCGTGTAGCTTCCCTGTGAGCCGACCACCAGCGCGCCGCCGCTGTCGCCCTGAAACGTGACCACAGTATAATCTCTGGCTGGTGGGAGCCCCAATCAGGTATTCCCCAACATAGTAAAGTGCCACTCACTCAAGATGTAGCGCTGAAGGTAAACACATACATTCTAAAATAGTAACTCCATAATTTCTTGAAATCCTTTTCCTCGAATGCAACTGCTATTGTGGCGGATATTCGCTATCTGTTCAAAAGTACCCGAGCGTGTCCGCCATGTCTTGAAACTGTGCTGGCACACTTTCAGTCAGGTGTCTGAACGTATGTGGAGGAATGCTAGCCCAAAACTATAGGAGATTGTGCTGTAGGACGCTGCAGTTTGAAGTAATGGAAGTCGACCAATAAGTGTTCCATTGTGTTCAGGAATGCTACTGTCCACAATCTATTGCCTCACAGCTACACTTTTATTATAAGGTCCATCGTCATGCTGAGACACTCATCGTCTGCTAACTGTTCTCCTACTCTATGAAGTACACGATGCTATAAAATACACTGACGAAAGGAATACTGCAACACGAAGGTGTTCTGCGACATACACGAAAACTGGTAGTCGTGTTTTTTCATCTGAAAAACGATGGCTACTCAAATTTCGATTTATTCACATAAGAGCGCCGCTAGTAGCGTCACTGTGAGCATGCAATTCAGGTTTGCTTTAATTACACGCTGTAAAGGTTGTGAGACTTAGTTACCTTTGAGATTGAATGTGAGTTGATTGCAGTCAGGGATGCCTTTAAGGCGATAAAGACGCCATATTGAACAGGGTCGTATAATAGGGCTGCGATAAGCTGAATGTTGCTTCTGCGATACTGTAGAAAGACGTGGTAAGATTGTAGCCACTGTGCATGATTACTGCCAGCGGTGATCACGAGAATGTACAGTCGCGAGAAGACCGGACTTGGGACGGCCACGTGGCACTACCGGGAAGGAAGACCATCGTCTTCGGCGTATGGCTCTGGCTCATTGTACTGCTCATACAGCAGCAAACTGAGCAGCAGTTGGCACCACAGTGACTCTACGAACTGTTACACATCAGTTACTTCAAGAACAGCCCCGAACCAGACGCCTTGTAGCGTGCGTTCCACTGACCACAAACCGCTGCCATTTGCAACTTCATTGGTATCAAGCGAGAGCTCATTGGAAGGCAGAGTGAGGTATGTTGTGTTTTCTGGTGAAAGCCAGTTCTGCCTTGGTGCCGGTGATGGCGCTGTGTTGGATTGGAGGAGGCGTGTTAAGTGCCTGCAACCAACCTGTCTGTGTGCTAGATACACTGGACCTACACTTAGAATTATGGTCTGGGGTACGATTTCGTATGACAGTCGTTATCCCAAGCTCCCTGACTGCAAATTTGTAGATTAGTTTGGTGATTTGGCCTGTTGTGCTGTCATTCAAGAACAGCATTCCAGAGTGTGTTTCCCGACAAGATGACCCTCACGCACATTCCGCCGTTGAAACTGAACACGCTCTGCAGAGTGTCGACATGCTACCTTGGTCTACTCGATCAATAGATCTGTTTCCAATAGTGCACATGTGGAACATCATCAGACGACAACTCCAGCGACATCTACTAACAGCACTAACATCCTGGTATTGGACGAACAAGTGCAGCAGGCATGGAACTCCATCCCACAATCTGACGTGCAGCACCTGTACAACACAATGCATGCACGTTTCCATGCTTGTATTCAAAATTGTGGCAGTTACACCGGTTATTAATGCTCCAGAATTTCACATTTACAATGGCTTATCTTGTGCTTACATTAACCTGCAATCTTGCAGTACTAATCTCTTACAGCTACTACCTAGACAAATGTGCTAGAAAAATTTCATTACACTACATAATTTGTTGGTGTTGCGATTTTTTTCTTCTCAGCCTATGTTCATATCCTTCCTATCTAGTGTTTTCTTAAGCACAATACGGGCATCACACCCTAACAAGACTCCAATACCATAACGCCACTTTCTCCGCACTCCACTGTCGGCGCAGACAGGTAACATTCTCCACGCATTTCTCAAAATAAAATACTCTTTCATCTGTTTGCTCCAGGGTACAAAGTGATTCAAGCACTCGTTTCCATTCGTACACTGCCCAGTGGCATCGCTGTATGCACCTCCACAAGCGTTGGTTAGCAATAACTACAGAAATGTGTCGCTTCTGAGGAGCTGCTCGATAATTGTGTGCTCTGAGTTCGTGCAATTTTTTACATCCTCCACAATGCTCGACCGTTCCTGTCCGTCAGCTCAGTAGCTCTATCTGGTTTGGTTCAGTTGTGGCTCTACCGTCACGCTTCCACTTTACAATGACGTCAACGACATTCGACTTGGGCAACTGGAGAAGCGTTCAGTATCTCCAATGGATCTTCTCAGGCAACATCCAATGACTATTCCATGCTCGATGTAACAGAGGTATTCTGACTAACCCATTCGTCTGTCATTGTTTCTCTGCTGGTAACACGATACTCTCCACCTCCTTTTATACACTCGCATCCACCTGACATCCAGCAGTCAGTCCCGCATTACGGAGGGGTGTCCGCATAATTGTCATCTGATGATGTGGAACTGTGCCGAGTCAACGTTGCCCAAGCAAACACCTCATTTCCCTTTTCGCACCGCTGTCATATCAAACCGCGTTCACACTGACAATCGTTTGTCTCCATGTACCTGAATGCCTTTGCTTGAGCTAGATACTCATTCCTTATTGTGAAGTGTTATGGCAGTCTGTAAATATCCTCTACAGGTTCTGACTGTGATGATGGTACAGATTACCAGTGAAGGGGATATGTAAGAATACTCGCTTCTTTGTGCAACAAAGTGATGCCAGCACAGAATCTGGGAGACCCCAAATTGTTATCATCGTCAGCAGACCATAATTGGTAAAATGAAATTTGGCATTTACACTTACGTCTTTTTCCTTAGTTGTTTCCGTACCGAAGTCCAATACCTGAAATTGATACATTTCTCTTACTTTACCACAGCTAACAGTACGCATCCTCATCAAAGAAATACAACCTTCCCTATCGTTAACTCTTAGACGAGCTTATTATTATGGAAGATCTGCAGTACGTTTAGCTTCTCACACAGTGTAGCCCATAAGGCAGGGCAAACTCCTACTGTGAGTAATATTAGCTCGGCATCGTGCGAACAAAAGTGTATCAGATTCGGAAATGTTGTTAATATCTTTGGACACCGAGGGCGCAGCATCAGCTTTTCATGAACGATGAATGTTGTGAAGTATTCCGAGGATCGTTAGTAATTCGGTTTGTGAATCATTCGGTGGAGAGGAACGATCTACATGATTTCAGACCATGAGTATAGTACAGATACAGAGTGCACTGTCTCCACTACTGTTCATCACTTTTATGGGCGATGGAATAATGAACAACCAGAAAAGTTTTATTGAAATTAATGCAATTGGGTTTGTAGGTGATATCATGATCTGAGGCAAATCAGAAGAAGGAGTTCAGAACAGATTCAACGTGTGGAAATCAGCTCCTAGAATACCCTCATATCAGCGAGATCAAGGCAGAGGCGACAGCATTCAATGTAGACGAGCATCACGCGATTGTGAGACTAGGACATCATGAGCTACAGTTTGTGGACCGTTTCCCGCACCTACACTCCTGGAAATTGAAATAAGAACACTGTGAATTCTTTGTCCCAGGAAGGGGAAACTTTATTGACACATTCCTGGGGTCAGATACATCACATGATCACACTGACAGAACCACAGGCACATAGACACAGGCAACAGAGCATGCACAATGTCGGCACTAGTACAGTTTATATCCACCTTTCGCAGCAATGCAGGCTGCTATTCTCCCATGGAGACGATCGTAGAGATGCTGGATGTAGTCCTGTGGAACGGCTTGCCATGCCATTTCCACCTGGCGCCTCAGTTGGACCAGCGTTCGTGCTGGACGTGCAGACCGCGTGAGACGACGCTTCATCCAGTCCCAAACATGCTCAATGGGGGACAGATCCGGAGATCTTGCTGGCCAGGGTAGTTGACTTACACCTTCTAGAGCACGTTGGGTGGCACGGGATACATGCGGATGTGCATTGTCCTGTTGGAACACCAAGTTCCCTTGCCGGTCTAGGAATGGTAGAACGATGGGTTCGATGACGGTTTGGATGTACCGTGCACTATTCAGTGTCCCCTCGACGATCACCAGTGGTGTACGGCCAGTGTAGGAGATCCCTCCCCACACCATGATGCCGGGTGTTGGCCCTGTGTGCCTCGGTCGTATGCAGTCCTGATTGTGGCGCTCACCTGCACGGCGCCAAACACGCATACGACCATCATTGGCACCAAGGCAGAAGCGACTCTCATCGCTGAAGACGACACGTCTCCATTCGTCCCTCCATTCACGCCTGTCGCGACACCACTGGAGGCGGGCTGCACGATGTTGGGGCGTGAGCGGAAGACGGCCTAACGGTGTGCGGGACCGTAGCCCAGCTTCATGGAGACGGTTGCGAATGGTCCTCGCCGATACCCCAGGAGCAACAGTGTCCCTAATTTGCTGGGAAGTGCCGGTGCGGTCCCCTACGGCACTGCGTAGGATCCTACGGTCTTGGCGTGCATCCGTGCGTCGCTGCGGTCCGGTCCCAGGTCGACGGGCACGTGCACCTTCCGCCGACCACTGGCGACAACATCGATGTACTGTGGAGACCTCACGCCCCACGTGTTGAGCAATTCTGCGGTACGTCCACCCGGCCTAACGCATGCCCACTGTACGCCCTCGCTCAAAGTCCGTCAACTGCACATACGGTTCACGTCCACGCTGTCGCGGCATGCTACCAGTGTTAAAGACTGCGATGGAGCTCCGTATGCCACGGCAAACTGGCTGACACTGACGGCGGCGGTGCACAAATGCTGCGCAGCTAGCGCCATTCGACGGCCAACACCGCGGTTCCTGGTGTGTCCGCTGTGCCTTGCGTGTGATCATTGCTTGTACAGTCCTCTCGCAGTGTCCGGAGCAAGTATGGTGGGTCTGACACACCGGTGTCAATGTGTTCTTTTTTCCATTTCCAGGAGTGTATATAGCATAATCTCCAGGGATAATTCGATGGATAGAAGACTACGAACAAAGTTCAAAACGGTGCTGAGTTCTACCAACAATAAAAATTTCGCCATTGAAGCATGTGCCCTCACAAAGAAAGGCATCGAGGTCCCTGGCAGCGACAGCGACGCAACCTTCGCCGCCCAGCCACCGGACGTACGAGTGCCACGCACCCTGAGCTTAGGTGCCACCGGCGCCGAAGATCACGTTAGTAAGAGACTGCCCGACCGTAGCTCTAGCCAGTACCTGCTGGGTTGTAGTCCAGTTCTGGCATAGTTGTCACCCAGTTGTCGAATAGCTCGGGTTAGCAGCAGTCGAGGATAGATATAGTGCAGTCGTAACTTTCTCTACGAAAGTAGTGCATCAAACTGGCACCAAGACTTTCAGTACGTATGTTTCTATGTAGTGAACTATTAACGTGATAACTTGTCCCTGCTTTGCTAAAGAATTTTATATGGATTTCAAGAAGGACACTTTGTTCCAAAGTTAAGTGTTCACTAGTTCTTTTGATTTCTGTCCCAGAATCCGCGCACTGTCGCGACTGGACATGGTACTCTTGGTGGTCAGACTATTCGGCCACTTCAGTTACCGTATGGAATCAATATCTGTTGCAGTGACAATGGCGGTAGGTACTTACGTTGCAGGTGCTCTGTCCGCTGGAACCGACGGCGCAGAGTGTGAAGTCGTAGATGGGACCGCCGTAGTACTGGCTGCACTGTGTGTTGGACATGACGTTCAGTGTCGTGTACTGCAGCGTGTCTGGGATGACACCGTCTGAAAACAAACAACACGGCCTCGTGTACCCCTCAATGCTTCCATGAGTGACAGCTTCACTAAATGTGCTGATGTTCAGTTTCCAATAATGTTCTTTATCATGATACGTTACGGAATTACACAGATAATGTAATGCAACTAGTAGACCGAACATTAAACATATTCTGTGTATTTTGTATTACATGTTTCTCTTCTCTCTTCGTTGTAAACTTTTATTAGGGTAACAAGTGCCACATAATATGTACTTTTATTGAGGCATGTACAGGGTGACAATTATTGAACTATATGAAAGAAACCATGTCCCATTGACCTTCCCGTGGGTAGGGTGGCTTGCGTGCCTCAGTGATACAGATAGCTGTACCGTAGGTGCAACCACAACGGAAGGGTATTTGTTGAGAGGCCATGCAAACGTGTGGTTTCTGAAGAGGGGCTGCAATCTTTTCAGTAGTAGCAGAGGCAAGTCTGGATGATTGACTCATCTGGCCTTTTAACACTAACCAAAACGGCCTTGCTGTGCTGGTACTGCGAACGGCTGAAAGCAAGGGGAAACTACAGCCGTAATTTTTCCCGAGGGCATGCAGCTTTACTGTGTGGTTCAATGATGGCGTCCTCTTGGGTAAAATATTCCAGAGTTAAAATAGTCCCATATTCGGATCTCCGGGCGGGGACTACTCGGGAGGACGTTGTTATCAGGAGAAAGAAAACTGGCGTTCTACGGATCGGAGCGTGGAATGTCAGATCCCTTAATCGGGCAGGTAGGTTAGAAAATTAAAAAAGGGAAATGGATAGGTTAAAGTTAGATACAGAGGAAATTAGTGAAGTTCGGTGGCAGGTGGAACAAGACTTCCGGTCAGGTGAATACAGAGTTATAAACAGAAAATCAAATAGGGGTAATGCAGGAGTAGGTTTAATAATGAATAGGGAAATAGGAACGCGGGTAAGCTACTACAAAGAGCAAAGTGAACGCATTATTATGGCCAAGATTGATTTGAAGCTCACGCCTACCACAGTAGTACAAGTTTATACCCCAACTAGTTCCGCAAATGACGAAGCGATTGATGAAATGTATGATGAAATAAATGAATTTATTCAGATAGTGAAGGGAGACGAAAATTTAATAGTCATGGGAACCTGGAACTAGATAGTAGGAAAAGGAAGAGAAGGAAACGTAGTAGGTGAATATGGAATAGGATTAAGGAATGAAAGAGAAAGCTGCCTGGTAGAATATTGCACAGAGCATAACTTAATCATAGCTAACATTTGGTTCAAGAATCATAAAAGGTTGTATAAATGGAAGAAGCCTGCAGATACTGGAAGGTCTCGGATTATAAAATGGTAAGACAGAGATTCAGGAACCAGATTTAAATTTTAAGACATTTCCAGGGGCAGGTGTGGATTCTGACCACAATATACTGGTTATGAACTGTAGCTTAAAACTGAAGAAACTGCAAAAACGTGGGTATTCAAGGATATGTGACCTGGATAAACTGAAAGAACCAGAGGTTGCAGAGAGCTTCAGGGAGAGCATAAGGGAACGATTGACAGGAATGGGGGCTAGAAATACAGCAGAAGAAGAATGGGTAGCTTTGAGACATGAAATAGTGAAGTTAGCAGAGGACCAAATTGGTAAAAACACGAGGGCTAATGGAAATCACTGGCTAACAGATAAGATATTGAATTTAACTGATGAAAGGAGAAAATATAAAAATGCAGTAAATGAAGCAGGCAAAAAGTAATACAAACGTCTCAAAAATGAGATCGACAGGAAGTGCAAAATGGCCAAGCAGGGATGGCTAGAGGACAAATGTAAGGATGTATAGGCGCAGATCAGTAGGGGTAAGATAGATACTCGCTACAGGAAAATTAAAGAGAACTTTGGAGAAAAGAGAACCTCTTGCATGAATATGAAGAGCTCATGTGCACGCTCAGTTCTAAGCAAAGAAGGGAAAGCAGAAAGGTGGAAGGAGTATATAGAGGGTCTATACAAGGGCGATGTTCTTGAGGACAATAAATTTAAATGTCAGAAAACTTACTGACGGTTGACACGCGTTTGGTCTTATACTTGTGTCTATTGTTTTCAAAAGACATCCCACGAAAAAGAAAATTTGGCGCTCTCCACAAAAATATTTTGGTGAATTTCAACTGGAATACGTCGCAATAGCTAAACGCGATGTTAGGGAAATAGGGAATGTAGAAGTCAGGAAATGTGGCAGTTTTAACCTATCACTTTCTGCCGCGCGGTGTAGCCGGGTGGTCTAGGGATCCTTGCCAGTGTTTGCGCGCCTCCTCCCATTGGAGGTTCGAGTTCTCCCTCGGGCATGAGTGTGTGTGCTGTCCTTAGAGTAAGTTACTCGAAGTTAGATTAAGTAGTGTGTATGCCTAGGGACCGATGACCTTAGCAGTTTGGTCCCAAAGGAACTTACCACAAATTTCCACATTATCACTTCCTGACCCGTGTAAGGATAGACTTCTATCATTAAATAAGAAAACACTGCCTGAGAATAAAGTTATAAGAAACGACGCTGAAAACCTCAGCATAGCTAATTTTCAAAAGCTGCTACAGCAAAGGAAAACAAGGATCTAGCTTGATACCTGAAAAAATACGTGCCTACAGAAAAGGAAATAACAGCGTTACAAAGGAGATGTAAACATGCTAGGTGGACTGAAGACTGTGAAAGACAGTCTGCCGAATGATAGTAGCTTGTAAAACATTGGAAATTGACAAAACAAGAGATAAGGTCTCAGAAAACGAAGAAGTGCTGAAGCAGATAGCAAAAATCCTCCGTAAAGCCAAAACTTCAAGAGGGCGATGGGAATCTGGCGGTGAAGAATTAAGAAAACTGAAAGACATTGGCTGTGTAGTGATCTTGTGGATATTGCAGTTCTAATTTGGGTGCTGGAAGAAAAACTGGAGACGAATTCCGCGTTATTCAAGACACTGCTTTATAGTTTTTTTACCAAAAATGTTTCAGCACTTTTGTGCTATCTTCAGTGGATAATTGTTTATTTTCTTTCTGAAAAACTGTTGTTTCATATTAACCTCTCAGATGGATTATTTGAACTTCTGGTACAAATGTATTTGGATTTGTAAAAGGAACGATTGTTAAGTGTCAGAGTTGAGACATGCACACATCAAAATAAGTTTTGCATCACCCCGGTTCCTAGAACTCCTGAAGACAGACGTTAACTGTGGATATTGTATCACAGACAGTCCCTTTAACTGTTCAGAGACGTCTCTAAACCCGCCCAAAGATGTAAACAACCATGCATCAGCAGCACCTATTAGACGGAGTAGGATCGACAGCCGATAAGTTCCAGTCATTCCACCAGGAAGGAAGTACACGGCTCGTGTTGTCTGTAGTTCAACCACGCCTAGACGGTCAATACCGTGCGTGATTCGATCGCGTCCGCATAGTTGCTTTGTGACAGGAGGGGGTCTCAACAAGGGAAGTGTCCAGGTGTCTCGGAGCGAACCAAAGCGATGTTGTTCGGACATGGAGGAGATACAGAGAGACAGGAACTGTTGATGACATGCCTCGCTCAGGTCGCACAAGACCTACTACTGCAGTGGATGACCGCTACCTACGGATTATGGCTCGGAGAAACCCTGACAGCAACGCCACCAAGTTGAATAATGCTTTTTGTGCAGCCACAGGACGTAATGTTAGACTCAAACTTTGCGCAATAGGCTGCATGATGCACACCTTCACTTCCGACGTCCATGGTGAGGTCCATCTTTGTAACCACGACACCATACAGCGCGGTACAGATGGGCTCAGCAACATGCCGAATGGACCGCTCAGGATAGGCATCACGTGCTCTTCATCGATGACTGTCGCAAATGCCTTCAGCCAGACAATCGACGGAGACGCGTTTGGAGACAACGCGGTCAGGCTGAATGCCTTAGACACACTATCTAGCGAGTGCAGCAAGGTGGAATTTCGCTGCTGTTTTGGGGTGGCATTATGTGGGGTCGACGTACGCCGCTGGTGGTCATGGAAGGTGCCGTAACGGTTTGTACGTTACGTGAACGCCATCCTCAGATAGTGCAACCACATCGGCAGCATACTGGCAAGGCATTCGTCTTCATGGACGACAATTGGCGCCCGTATCATGCACATCTTGTGAATAACTTCCTTCGCGATAACGACATCGCTCGAGTAGAGTGGCCAGCATGTTCTCCAGGTATGAAACCTATCGAACGTGCCACGAATAAATTAGAAATGGCTGTTTATGGACGACGTGACCCAGCAACCGTTCTAAGGGATCTACGCCGAATCGCCGTTGAGGAGTGGGACAATCTGGACCAACAGTGCCTTGAGGAACATGTCGATAGTATGCCATAACGAATACTGGCGCGCATAATGCAAGTGGTCGTCCTACTGGGTATTATAGGTACTGGTGTGTGCAGGAATCTGGACCACCACATCTGGAAGTCGCGCTGCATGGTGGTACAACGTGCAGTGTGTGCTTTTCATTAACAATAACAAGGGCGGAAATGTTGTTTATGTCGAGCACTATTCCAATCTTCTGTACAGGTTCCGGAACTCTCGGAACCGAGGTGGTGCAAAACCTTTTTTGATGTATGTATATCACAGAGCTGAGACTTTAGGAGTTGTTCTTTTACCGTATGCCTAAAGATTTTAGTTTTATAGTAAATTTGGAAATAACACAAATATGTACATGTGTTTACATACCGTGAGAGAGAGAGAGAGAGAGAGAGAGGTGGATTTGAGAGACTTATGGAGAGCTAGTAGAGTGAATGGTGTTGACTATGCGTAAAAGAATTTAAATTTACAAGGTGAGCGTATATATCTGATATAATTTGCCTAAAAGATGAATCACACTCGCGTAGGAAAGAACTTTAGAATGACAAACACTATTCAACCACAAATACGAATCACCATTGAAACGCAAACAAATGAAAAGCTTAATGTCTTAAACCTCTCGATACACAAGAGAAACAATAAGGCTGAGGTCGAAATTTATACGATACCTATAAGCACCAGCGCAAGCCTTCAAGACCAATCCAATCACTACATAACTTACACAGACTGAACAGTACATCTATGAACAAACGTGAGTACACAGAAGAACTGATCGTGATAAAATGAACTGCACAGGAGAATCGGTACGATGCAAAGTCAGCAGACAAAAGAAACAAGAAAATACAAAAACGGTGAACACGTAACACTATAGACAGAAACACACACACACACACACACACACACACACACACCAAGTGAGAGAGGGAGGGAGACAGAGAGAGAGAGAGAGAGAGAGAGAGAGAGAGAGAGAGAGAGAGAGATGGTGTGGCGGGAGGGAGTGAAGGAGATAGGCTTCATTATTAACATACTGTCAGCAGATAGTAAGTAACAAAAGGCACTTAATGTATTACAGCAACTGAGTAGGCAATATGCTAAAGATACCGAAAAAAACATAATACAGAGGAGACTTGGAAGACGTAATACCGACGCTGATAAATATAGTCGGTCTGGTATGTATCGGTTAACATGCAATTACAATCAAACTGCACATGTGGGTCAAACGTGCAGGAAGTTTGGAACCAGATATACAGAACATGATTGCATTTGCAATTGTAGTGATGTTTTGGCGACTTTTGGTTACTGATTACACCTTCTGTCCAACCGCCCACGAGCGCAATGACCATTTGGGATCCGTGCGCGGCTTGCGCTGCAGTCACTAAGCATGGAGCATGTACAACCACAAATCCAGGGTTTTATGCGATTGCCACCACGGTTACTGCAGAGGCCCAGAACAATATTAGATTTAGTGCCGTACAGGACTGTTTGCACTCCTGCATATGTTTTTAACCACATTTTTTATGACATTGCAACTGGGCAACACAACTCTACAGCTGTCCTTGCGGATTCGTCGAAACAGGACACCGTTGGTTGCCCTGTAGATCGAGTCCTCTAGGTCCGGCAGCCTCGGGACTTAACTGCCTTCGACGGGGAATTTCATACGTTCTTGCGGGCACTGGAGCAGATAAGATGCTGCTTCAAGTGCAAAATTCCTTGTCTATTCAGTTTCTCTGAGCGACCGTCATTCTCTATAATGCTTGTACCCAGAAGTGAAAGTGGGACAGAATATACAAGACACCTCCATTAAGTACAATGGCTGTGGAGGGAGGTCTTTCTTCTTGGTACCAAGGCACATGAATATTGCGGGGAACGAAAGCGCAGATGTAGCAGCGAAGGAGGCATGTCGTGATCCTCAGTTATTTCACTGCGCCGTCCCCTTGCACACTGTCGCCTCGCTGTTGAGGTACAGAGTCATGCCGCGATGGGAGTAACTGGATGTGACAGGTAATACGCTGCGTCTAGTAAAGCGCACTACGCGGTGGTGTTCGAGCCACGAAGACAGGGTGAGCTTCTCCTTTCTCGTCTTCGCGTGAGCCACAGTCCTCTCGCGCCTGGCTTCTTGCTCCAGCGCGGCGGCCCTCCAATGTGTGGTGCTTATGGTGTACAGATCACTGTACGCCACATTCTGTTAGACTGTGTTTTATCTTCGGGCCAGAGGGCGACGGAAAATTTACCAGCAGTTCTGCCCTCCGTTTTAAGTGACAATGAAACGAATGTGGTTAGAGTTGTAACGTTTTGTGGTCTGTCCACCTTGTTTCCCCAAATTTTAGGGAGATGTTCTTAATGTGTTAACAGTTTGGTACTTTATTGTGGCGCTGTTCGTATTGAGAAGTTTTCATTTACGTTCGTGCACTAGAGACACACTTGTGTTCCTGGCCAGTGTAGGCAAGCAGACTGCAGAGTCTCGTAAATGTCTGCGATAACTGAGTGTCTTCAATCATAGGAGTTTTCCGACTCAGTAATACGTCCATAGTCTAGCCGTATTTATTTTCTGGACGTCACACTGCATCTCCACGGCGCCGCCAGTCTTCTACGACGCGGAAGATTGACACTTTTCTGATCACTTGGGTGATATTTGCGAATCGAAGTAATATAGGGAAGAGTAAATTCACATAATTGCAGTGCCACTAATTCGTCTCTTAGTTTTTCGTTGTCTACTCCACCTTAGGTGGTGGTTAGAGCTTACAAAAGGGCTACAACATCAACCTTTGCCGTGTTCTTAACGAACTTAACAAGGGACGCGTTAAGACCGCTAGGTGTTGTGCCAGTCTTGGATAGGGTAGATAGTAGGATTTATGATTGTATATTTGTTAGGTTTCCATGTTGTGTATTTTGCACTTTCATTCTTATTTTATAGTCAAATATTCATTAATAGAATTCTCTTTTTCTCGTTTAACTAGGTTTTGTCCCTATTCTCACTCTGAATACATTAGATAAGGAATAGAAATAAAAGGAAGGATCAGAGCAAGGAATGTCAGAGCGCTGAATCGGCAGGTACGTTAGATAATTTAAAAAGGAATCGGTTGAAGTTAGATATACCGGGAATAAGTGAAGTACGGTGACAGGAGGCACAAGAATTCTGGTACGTTGAATACAGGGTTATAAATAAAAAAGTGAAATAATGATAATGCAGGAGTGGGTTTCACAGTGAATACGATAGTAGGAATTCGGGTAAACTACTATGAGCAGCATAGTGGACGCATTATTGTATCCAAGATAAAATGGTTCAAATGACTCTGAGCGCTATGGGACTTAACTTCTGAGGTCATCAGTCCCTTAGAACTTAGAACTACTTAAACCTAACTAACCTAAAGACATCACACACATCCATGCCCGAGGCAGGATTCGAACCTGCGACCGTAGCGGTCTCGCGGCTCCAGACTGTAGGGCCTAGATACGCTCGGCGGGTATCCAAGATAGACACGAAGCCCACACTCACCACTGTAGAACTTGTTTCCATATCGACTAGCTCAGCAGAAGATGGAGAAATTGAAGAAGTGTATGACGACATAAAAGAAGTTATTCAGACGAAAATTTAATAGTGATGGGGTACTCGAATTTGGTCTGGACTGGGGAAAAGGAATGAAAGAAGAAGCCGTTTGGTAGAGTTTTGTACAGAGCATAATTTAATCGTCGCTAAGACTTGGTTTAAGAATCACAAAAGAAGATTATTTACGTTGAAGAGACCTGGAGACACCGGAAGTTTTCAGATTGAGTATGTAATGACAAGACAGATTTAGGAATCAGGTTTTAATCTGTAAAACTTTTCCAGTTGCAGATGTAGATTCTGACCACAATAAATTGGCTACGAACTGTAGATTAAAACTGAAGGTACTGGAAAAAGGTAGGAAATGAAGGAGATGGGACCTGAATAAATTGAAAAAACCAAAGGTTGCTGAGAGTTTCAGAGGGAGTATTAGGCGACGGATGACTAGATCAGGGGAAAGGAATACAGAAGAAGACGAATGGGTAACATTAAGAGATGAAATAGCAGCAGAGAATCAAATACGTAAAAAGACAAGCCCTAGTGAAATCCATGGATAACACAAGAGATATTGAATATAATCGCTGAAGAAGAAAATATAAAAATACGGAAAATGCAGAAGGCGAAAGGGAATACAAAAGTCTAACATATCAGATTGGCAGGAAGTGCAAAATGGCTAAGCAGGAATAGCTAGAGGACAAATGTAAATATTTAGAAGCGTATTTCATTACGGGAAAAATAGATACCGTCTACAGGAAAGTTAAAGATGCCATTACGGATAAAAAGAAGCAGCTGTTCGAATATCAAGAGCTCAGATGGGAAACCAGTGCTAAGCATAAAAGGGAATGCTGGAAGATTGGTGGGGTACATAGAAGGTCTGTACAAGGGAGATAAACTTGAATGCAATGTTACAGAAATGGAAGTGGACGTAGTTGAAGTTGAGATTGGAGATATGATACTGCGAGAACTTGACACAACTCTGAAAGCCCTAAGTCGAAACAAGACCCTGGGAGTAGACGATATTTCGTCAGAACTTCTGATAGCCTTGGGACAGTCATCCATTAAAAAACTCTTCCATCTAGTGTTAAAGATGCAGGAGACAGACTTCAAGAAGAATGTAATAATTTGAGAGAAAGCAGTTACTAACAGGTGTGAAAATAACCGACCTATCAGTTTCATGTCATGACTGCAAAATACTAACACAAATTCCTTACACAGTAATGGAAAAACTGGTAGAAGCAGACTTCTGGAAAGATCAGTTTCGATCCCGGAGAATGTGGGAACACGCGAGGCAATACTGACCCTATGACGTACAAGAAGGATTAAGGAAAGACGAACCTACGATTATAGTATTTGTAGACTGAGACAAAGCTTTTGACGACATTGACTGGAATACTCTTTGAAATTCTGCAGGTAGCAGGGATAAAATACTGGGAGCGAAAGGCTATTTAAAAAAAAAACAGAGGGCAGTAATAAGAGTAGAGGGGCATGAAAGGGTAGCAGTGGTTGAGAAGGAAGTGAGACTGTTTTTTAGCCTACCCCCGACGGTATTCAATCTGTATACTGATAAAGCAGTAAAGGAAATAAAAGAAAAAATTGGAATAGGAATTAATATCCAGGCAGATGAAACACAAACCCTGAAGTTTGCCAGTAACATTGTAATTCTATCAGAGACAGCAAATTACGTGACCAGTTGAACGGTGTGGACATTGTCTTGAAAGGAGAATATGAAATGAACATCAAGAAAAGCAAAACAAGGTTAATGAAATGTTGTCGAAGTAAACCACGTGATGCTAAGGAAATAGGACTAGTAGGTGAGTTTTGCTATTTGGGAAGCAAAATAACTGAGGAATGCAGAAGTAAAGAGGATATAAAGTATACACTGGAAATGCCAAGGACAGGATTTCTGAAGAAGAGAAGTTTATTAACATCGAGTGTAGATTTAAACATCAGGAAGCCTTTTCTGAAAGTACTTGCCTTGAGTGTTGCCATGTGTGGAAGTGAATCATGGACGATAAGCAGTTTAGACAAAGAATGAATAGAAGTTTTCGAAATGTGGCGCTACAGAAAATTATTGGATATTGGATGGGTAGATAACGCAACTAATGAGTAGGTACTGAATATAATTGGGGAAACAAGAAATTTTTGACACAACTTGACCGAAAGAAGAGATCGGTTGAGAGGACAGTTTCTGAGACATCAAGGCATCACCAGTTTAGTATAGAAGGGGAGTGTGGAGGATAAATATCGTAGAGGGAGACCAGTGTTGCCACTGAAGATTAAAACAACAATAAGTCACATTTTCTGGAATTTTCTCGAAGCGTTTCGAAATTAAGCATTACATATCAATTTTGCCTAGTGCCACCTCTACTTCTAGGAGTCAACTGTCACTGGAAGTGTCACCATTCGGAAATCCCGAAAACTATGGACTAGATACTAATATAGATCATTTTCGGTTTTTTTTAATGTCCTTCCGTTAACCACCTAAGGCTCTGCCCTAGGGGTGTCTTACCCCACAGCAAATTCTTCTAAATGATAAATCACATGTAGCAAATCTGGTTCGAACTTTTTGCAGACGATCCAGTGCTAAGCATATGTCTTCATATTCAGACGGTAGTTGTCCCGTTGTACTAACTCATATGTACTAAGTCTTTATAAAGCACTGCAGGCCTTCCAGAGCTATGCTCGAACTGGACACAAGCGCAGTATGTGAAATATCTCGTAGGACAAGACTGCCATCCACGAACCTCATAAATGACACCTATATATTCTTAATTGGAACTTGCATTGAGGTTCGTCTTTCCCTTATCCACAAAAAATTTATGCTGCAATGTTAATGAGCTGTAGCACTCTTTTACAAACTATTTAACTTCAGTTAGCTTTATTCGGTTTCGATAGATATTATACTTAAGCGTCTCCCCTGTATTACATTTGGTTATCTACATAATTCTGAATATCTTGTTCAAGTTGACACATGACGATTTTTTAAAGATAGATATTCAAATGTAAATTTCGAATAGCTCGTGACTATCACTACCTGACGGATATTCTTTTCTATTCTTCACTGGGTGCATCCAGTCAGCAACATATGAAATTGCCGTGCCTTGTTGATCATGTGGTAGCTCTTAGGGTTATCTGCTTTTAATTTCTGCCGCAGTATGAGTACATTGCTTTCCTGGAAGCCTGACGGCGCGTTTCATATCTCATACGCCACTGATTTTAGTGATCCAGAAGATACTTCCATGAAACGAGTTGCGTTGAGAAGATTACTCAGTTTACATTAAATTTACTCAGATCGTGCAAAATTTGACGTATTGTATGACGAGACAACCTATACAATAAATGCAGGCTCACATTTTCAAACGTATTACCGCTAACAACATTCGGTACCCTTACACCAACTTTCAGGATGAGACGGAATCAATAAAAAGCATAAAACGTAGTCACCACCTACGTAGAACGCGTGTACTTACTGTCGGTATTGAGGCCCCAGCCGCTGACCGTAGCGGTCTGGCCCTCGAAGCTGTTGCTCGCCTGTGAGCGAGAAGGCAGGTTCACCAGTCCGATGTAATCTGTAAAAATAGAAACATATTTTTATATTTCTCGTTATATCCTTGGAACAATCAAGACGTAGGACTCTCTCGAAGAATGAAGTCACAGAAGCAATGAAAATACTCTCTGAACTACGATTCTAGTAATCAAGATACATATGGACGCATTTAGTACGTAAATGAACGGACGTCTCTATAACATAGTTGATCGGGATAATTGAGATGACTTCGAAAATATGAGCACTCGACCTACGGTTTCTGAGAAACCAAGTGTACTTGGAGGTAAAATTAAGACAGTTATGTGCGAACCACTCTGTGCGGTCCCTATCCGTTTGTAGAGAACTGCTTTTGCCGAAAATTTACCAAGGCATTTACTCAGATATTGTCAGTGAATCACAGAATATTATCAACAAAGACAAATGATGCCCCCAACGGACATTCGTTTTGGTATTCCTTATGACCGATCTCACTGCTAAAAATCAACATGAATATTCTGTTCTAAAAAGTAGCTTCATGTTTAGAGAAATTTTGTATAAATGTCTTTGGTCAGTCAAATAATTCAGAAATCTGCGCATAGAAAAGAATTCCAATAAGCAAGACATTATGCTAAAAATAGCCGTGGGGGAAGTGCTCAAGCAGGGAAACCGAAACTAATCGTACTGTTCAATTATATTGAAAACGAGCCGTTAAAATCGTCTGAAATATACATTATGCTCTCTGTAACTGTAGTTAATAATTATCAGAACATGATGAATGAGAATTTCACGACATTGGTTCAATATTCCACAAGATTGTAGTGAAATCGATTTTCGGCTGTTACTCTAACGCCAGGTACACGCGTAAATACGTGTGGTTGTGAAATTACTGCGCGGTCAAATATTTGAAGCTTGGTGTATCTAGCGAGTATCTAAGTTTGTTTTCAAAGATGACAGTTGGTGATATGTGCTTTATCACTAAAAACAGAGTTTTTCAGTAAAATGCAATGTAAAACTATTTAGCTTAGGTAAAATATGTGACAAATGAAATGATAACTACACGATAAATTACAACAATTGTTCTAAGACAAAAATTAGCTGCACAAAATATATTATCCGTAATTACTTTATACTTCAGAATACTTTTCGTTAAATACTGCGATCAGAGAGCAAGCAATGTACCCGCTGCAACGTTCAGTCTCATCCCACTCCATTGGTCGGCGACTGGCAGCAGTCGCACTAGGGAATTCTTGTCCCATGTGTAGGCTGCCATTAACACCACAACACAGACGCCTCGGTTTTGGAGTGGTGTCATGACCGGGTATCATGGACTGCTGATGAATGACGCCTCATTATGTTCAGCGTCGCATTGTGGTCATCCACTACCCAAGACAACCATTGCCGGTGAGTATGATTTTGACCTGGGCAGGGGACCCATTCTTCCAACATACTGGGGAACAAAGTGGTTTTACTTCTAGCGTCATGATGCGGGGAGCAATCACGTATGATTTCAGGACTCAGATGGTAGAGATCGAGGGAACTCTGGCGGCACAACGGTACGTCATGGACGTGTGTTACCGCTCATGCGACCTTATCGTGATACCCTTTCTTGCAACAGGACAATGCTCGTTCATGCATAGCCCGTATCTGTATGAACTATCTCAGTGATGTTGGGGTACTCCCGCGACCACCAATATCCCCAGATCTTCCCCCGATAGAACAGGTATGGGACGATCTCGGACGTCCACTCCGACCCAGTGGATATCAAGGACGAGTTACACTATGTGATCAAAAGTATCCGATGCATTGTGCTGCCACATACTGCCAGGCACTCCATATCAGCGACCTCAGTAGTTAGTAGACATCGTGAGAAAGCAGAATGGGACGCTCCGCGGAACTCACGGAGTTCGAATGTGGGTGTCACTTGTGTCATACGTCTGTACCGGAGATTTCCACACTCCTAAACATCCCTAGGTTTCCGATGTGATAGTGAAGTGGAAACGTGAAGGCACATGTACAGCACAAGATCGTGCGGGCGAAGAGGATAGTAACGTGTAATAGGCAGACATCTATCCAGACCTGCACATAGGAATTCCAAACTACATCAGGATCCACTGAAAGTACTATGGCAGTTAGACAGGAAGTGAGAAAACTTGGATTTTATGGTCGAGCGGCTGCTCGTAAGCCACACATCCCGCCGGTAAATGCCAAACGACGTCTCACTTGGTGTAAGGAGCGTAAACATTGGACGATTGACAAGGGGTAAAAACATAGTGTCGAGTGACGAACTACGGTACACAATGTAGCGATCCTATGGCAGGGTGTGGATATGGCGAATGCCCGGTGAACGTCATCTGCCACCGTGTGTAGTGCCAATAGCAAAATTTGGAGGCAGTTTTGTCATGACGTGGTCGTGTTTTTCATGGAGGGGGCTTGCACCACTTCTTGTTTTGCGTGGCACTATCACAGCACAGGCCTACATTGATGTTTTAAGCACCTTCACATTCTTGCTTCCCACTGTTGAAGAGCGATTCGGGGAAGGCGATTGCATCTTTCAACACTACCGAGTACCTCTTCATAGTGCACGGCCTGTGGCAGAGTGGTTACACGACAATAACCTCCCTCTAATGGACAGGCCTGCACAGGATCCTGACCCTTGGGGATGTTTTGGAACGCCGACTTCCTGCCATGCCATACCGACAGACATCGATACCTCTAGTCAGTGCAGCACTCAGTGAGGAATGGGCTGCCATTCCCCAAGAAACCCTCCAGCACCTGACTGAACGTATGCCTACGAGAATGGAAGCTGTCATCAAGGCTAAGAGTGGGCCAACACCATACTGAATTCCAGCATTACCGATGGAGGGCGCCACGAACTTTTAAGTCATTTTCAGCCAGGTGTCCGGATACTTTTTATCACATAGTGTACATCAGTTATGGGCCAGCTTACCCCACGGGGGGATACAACGGCTTCCCAAATGAATGAATGTGTGCAACCAGGACAAAGTAGGTGCAGCGTCATACTGTTGCGTAGCCTCGCACTTCTAAGTTTCTTGAAGACATGACTATTTTGTAATCACCGAAATAACGTCACACACTCTCTCGACCCGTGATGATTCATTTCGTTTGATGCTCCCCTTCTGGATGCATCACTTTTTTTGTCAGACATTGTAATAAATGCTATAGAACATCACATCACTGTATTGGGTTATTCCATTTATAATGTGTAAAACTGTCGTGTCCTGATACAGGATAGTGGGAAGGCGGGGGTTTGAGGTCGGTCTGCAATTTCCGAGCTAATGCAGTAAGACAAATTACCTGTGAAGGCAGGTTGATGCCTTGGATAAGCGCCAAACACTATCGCAGGGTATCTACGAGAGACGCTTGTGTTGTAGCTCGACAGGATACTTACAGCGGGAGACTCATGGAATTCAGGGGTCTTATTAGCACTATTTATTTGCTATCATACTAACTACTACACCGAAGACTAATTCCAAAGATTAGAAAAAGCGAAGAAGGAAATTTGTTGCACAGCACAGTCAGTGTCTGAAGCTCACGGGGGTGAAACGTGGGGTGGGGGTGTGGGGGAGGGGAGAGTACTAACACAGCTATGGAATAGTAGCAGCAAGGCAAGTACAAACTCGAGAGCAGCACTACAAGTGAGAGAAAGACATGTCAGAGCTTACCGAGGCACGGAGTCGGCGCCCCAGCGATTTGACTGAGAACTCCCTCTAAATACAAAAACGAAGCTTTTAAAAGAATCGTGGAGGAGCGCCATTTCTTCCTTCCTGTAGTCGACCTACCAGTTCACCAGCACTTAAGAAGCTTTGGTCAGTCTGGTGAGTCGTTCGGCACCTCCAGGATGCCTCTGGCCAACCACTTTTAGATTCCTCCCTTTCTCCTACTCGGTAGGTAGGGATGCTTCTGGATTTTACATTAACATACTCCAAAATGGTTCAAATGGCTCTGAGCACTATGGGACTTAACATCTATGGTCATCAGTCCCCTAGAACTTAGAACTACTTAAACCTAACTAACCTAAGGACAGCACACAACACCCAGCCATCACGAGGCAGAGAAAATCCCTGACCCCGCCGGGAATCGAACCCGGGAACCCGGGCGTGGGAAGCGAGAACGCTACCGCACGACCACGAGATGCGGGCGAACATACTCCAAGTTTGGTGTCAACAGCGTTCAGCTGACAGCTAAACGTCATTGCCACCCTATTAAATCCAGCAACTACGCTGTTTTACGTTACGTGGCCCCGTCCCCCGCCATTCTTTGGGTGGTGACTGCTGTAGTAGCTATCTAACCTGTGTAAACCCTCTGACGTTGCAGTTCTCAGGAGAAAATATCAAGCTTGCTGCCTCTGGTAAGATGTGCCTGAAATGCCCTGCTTAACCCGCAAGAAAGGATATATACAATAAATTGTGGAAAGGGGCCAAACTAAGGAGCTGTCAGTTACACTCGAACATACAACTATATTATTTGATCAAACATTACAAGACCCCAAAAACTTTTTTATACACACAGCTTTAATATTTGGGACTTAATTACCGGCTGAAAGCCACTTCAATTTAAAAACGGCTGAGGCCAATATCTTAAAACGCAAGCATAATCAGAAATTTTAAAAGGCAAGCCATATCTTAAAACAATTCTTTAGTTAGTCTGAAGTAAACAAGTTTAATTCAAATCTGCTGAATGCCAAAGACTTAAAAATTCAAAAATATTTTAAAATGCCAAAGGGCTTACTTGAAACAGTACTGTAAACTAGGCTGAAGGCCTTAAGAGTAAAACAACTGTAATTTAAAACACAAAACCGGGTACAAGCCATACAAGTACCAACAATAAGAACAATGAAAAGAAATAGGGCAGCACACACAAGGGCACCCAGATGTTCGAGGGTCAGCCTATAATTCAAACACTAACGCTCGCTTGGATAAGACAGGCAGTCGGGCCAACCATTCACGATCCGACGACAAACCAACCGACTGAAAGTCAGCTGGCCCAACGACAAGATAACTTCCACTTCACCCGACCAGGGCACAACAGGGAGTTGAACGGAACAACGTGGAAGATATTGACGCCCACAACCAATCATCCACAGAGCTGTCAAACTACTCACGTGCTGGACAGCAATAACACGATGAGGAAACTAAACTGCTTGAAATTTATGTCAACGCCCAGGGCAGGTAACCGCTGGTGCACTTCAGTTCAAATAACCGAATATAGTGAAACTCCACAGGAGGGTGTCTAGAATTCTCCAACTTGAAAACCACGTTGTTGCTCGCGGGAATATCCCAACAGCCGACAACGAACTCCAAACGACACAATGTGGACAATCTTGACTTGCTAGTACGTTAAATCAAAAGTCAACTTCCGTGTTTAGGTTCGATGAGCCACGGACCTCGTAGCAATGGGAACCGCGCCACACTCTCCGACACCGCGTAGAGACCGCCAGCGGGCCCCGGCCAAACTACGCCCCGCCGAGAATTCCTCACATGGTCCGCGCAAAGCGACCGACTCCTCAGAGCCAGTACGTTGAAAGCATTTAAAGTAATTTGTCAGTCAAAATCACACCAACTACACACGGCTTCACGAACACTTGCACGATGAACTAGACAATACTAACGGCAGTGACTGTACAGTAACATGGACGAAACACGAGTCGGCACACACAGCCAACCAATAAGCTATCGCCGGCCAAATACACGTCGTCCGGCAAGACGACCCACCGTCGGCCCACCAAAGTCGTCCCCACTCCAATCATGTGTGTTGGCAAATGTCGGTCGAGTCCTGGCGGTCCGGACCTCACTGCTGCCGCACCCCGACTGAACTTGTGCCGCGTGCCAACTCAAACACTGCCATGTCCGAACTAACTCAAAACACACGACGACCGGGAAGTAATAGCAGTCCAGCAAAGATAATACGGCAGGGCCTATATTGATAAGCGCTGCTGCTGCCGCTCACGGGCAAGCAAGACAGCACCTCGGTGACACCAGTAATTGAAAAGTAACATAACGAGGTGGCAGTACGGAAAAAACAAGATGTAAAATAAGAAACGGCACGAACACCAGCCACGCACGGCTCAGTGCCTTTTCGTGGCGATCTGCTACAGTGGCGCCTTACGACAGCGACCTTGAGGTCGTGGATGAAGTTACCTCTTAATTCTCTGAAGTGAAACTTCTCCCCAGAAACAGTTGCAATTTGCCATAGTGTTACTATTTATCTCCGGAAACCTAAATGCTACCACTTTTGATTGTTCTCCACTTTGTGTCTTTGATTTCCTATCTTAGAATGCCCTTGATGTCTCCATACAGCCTTAAGCGTAACAGTGTACAAGTCATTATGTCGTCAATATATGACAAAATAGTCTACCGAGAACAAAGAACGGTCAGTTAATGCAATTTCTCAGAAACTATAAATGTTGTTCAAGCCAATGCATTATCAGACCATCAAAAATAAAAGGATTATACCTCAAACGTTGCATTTCACTGGTTATACAGAACGACGGGAACAAAGATGCCAGAATTTTTCTTCAAAAAGTGTTTTTGGAATTTTTACACAGTAAAAACACAATAACCTCTGTCTTTAACAATCTTCACGTTTTAAACACTGGGAAATTATACACGAAAGCTATATGTCCTGCTGATACTTACAAAACGGAAATGGGAGTACGCTTAAGTTTCATCCAACTGTGGACGCTGCCAGAGTGGCAGAACTGTTGTGTTAACGTTCGAGAAAGGGAGACGTGGATGTGTAAATCATATGTGCTCCGGTACAAGCAAACGATGAGCGCCGAAAAGCGCGAATCGAGAACTGAGCGCCGATGTAACTGCCTGACATCTGTAAAAATTCAAAATAGCCTTTTCTTCTCTTTGCTGCTCACTTAGTAGCCATTTTCTGTAAAATGTCACGCTTTTAGTCATCTTGAAATATGTATCTGTTTGCAGTCATCCGAGCACCTATTACTTCTGTGATTATCTTTCAGATATGAACCACTTGTTGTTTATGAAATCCTTGTTTTGTCATCAGTCAGAATTTGCATAATCCAGCAACAGTCTCACAATAATAAAATTTACCGCTATAGACTTGATACAGCGCCATTAAAAGCACACGGCGTCGCTGGTAGTGTTGTGACTATGAAAAATTATTTGGAAGACTGCAAATACGATCAGCTGCATTTCACAGTAGTGTGAATGTATTTGAAAAGTTCAGATACAATGATGCGAAAATGCTTAAACCTGAAAATCAGCTTAGTTACCATAAACTGACACTGAGTTGGCGACAAAGTACGAAATAATTTCGTACATTCTCTTAACTCGAAAAGTTAAATTTTTATGATATGCTGACAGACTGTCTTCCTGCAATCGTGAGACCCAAATTAATTGACTCTTAAAATGAAGATGGCGCTGCTTAAGGCAGTTGATGAAGAACGGAATTCGAAAACGTCTTGTTAAGGTAGTTATCAGCTTGTAAAAACTTAATAAAATGCATGACACACAAATGTTGGCTTATTTATATTTTACTCCAACGGTTTCGAACATAAACTACGTTCACAGTCGTCGAAAAACTAATCTGCAGTTTTTATATGTAATATTGAGTACAGATTAATTTTTCGACGACCATGAACTTGGTTTTTTTCCGGTTGAGCGCACAATTTCGAGTCAGAGACATGTATGAAGTGTAGACTGCGTTGCTTGTTGGTTCAAATAAGCTAGGTCGCAGAATGCTCCTGTACCAGGATCGTTTTGAGTGGAAAAACTGTTGAACTGGAGAAAAACAAATGTATATCGAATTTTCCGCAAATAAAGTCTGATTACAACGTTCATGAAAACGAACAGCATAGAGTTTAAAATGTCTGGAGTGAAGCTAACCAAGGTTTATCGACTACGACTACAGATATGACGCGGCAGATGTTTTCAACACCAACGGAACTACGTCAATTTGCGCCTGCATACCCAATAAAACTGTATCGCTTAGGGGTCAATCATTTTCAGGTAGGCTAACCTGTTAGGAGAGATTTACGTCAATGGTAACGTACATGTCAGATGGATCTCATTAACGATCCTTATTTGTCATCGGGACCAGTTTAAAGCCATTATGTTTTAAAAATATACGGCCACGAAATAAACGTGGCTGCTGACTGATATGTTTACCGACTGGATTCTCAAATTCAGATTACGAGAAAAGCATTAAGCGTAGTTATTCTTGATAATTTTTCGCTACCCCGCAATAATAAATTTAAATCTATAAAGCATACAAATTTCCCTAGGAACACCACAAATGTATTGCAACCGTGAGATTGAAGTATCACACAAAGCTTGAAATTTCACTATCAAAAGAACTTACTTGCAATCGTAGCAAATAGAAGCACGCGGGGAATTCTCCCCAGTCTTTTAGATGCATTACATAAGTTGAGATTACGGACGTTGCGATCTGTATGGAAGTTAGTGACGCCAGTGCCATTTAATGAAATGTTTGGGAAAGTTTTTACATTATTGAGTGGTTTTACACCGTCATTATTACACTCACCTACACTCTATAAATTCACGACACACCACCCACATTTAGTATTCTTTAAGAATTTTATAATACAACGCGGCAGTGCAAACAAAATGGATTTTAAATGGACGACGACGAATATGGCGATTGAATAAACACTGCAGTTTCTGTCCCTAGATGCGAAACACCATTCAAAACACTCGCAGCTATTGAAATGCTCATTCGAGTGGTGACGTGAATAAAATGGTGGACGATATCGAGCAGTTTGTCGAAAATTATTTGTTTAGAAAGACTTTGCAAAATACAACAACAGATTTTTTCCGAAAAAAAACGAAAACATATTGCTTACGGACTTCCAGTCTTCAGTTTTTATGTACAAGGATAAATGTCAGCAGGAGATCGAATTCTCTAACAAAATTTGACGAGATCGAAACTACAGCATTATTGGACTTTTCTGCGTGCACCATTGACACGGAATTCTATTAACACTAAAAACAATTTCGGTCCTCTCAGTTTCGTGGTATGAATTTATCATCATACTCTTCTTAGAAAGTGTCCTTGTGCTTTCTAAAATGCACAGAACTAGTTACATTTATCATACGTTGCCTGGTACAAATAAATAATTTTCCTTTACCGACACTCATTCAGCGCATAATGTGTATTGTGTGAATGCACATTTCAACCGAGAAATCCATTTTTGGTTTGAAGTTTAATTTTTTGTTTTATTCGTAAAAGTTCAGTTTAGCAGTTACTTTCTGTTTTCAGCACTTGGTCACAGCTCTATTTTCGCACCATTTAAAACATTAGCTCACTGGGAAAATAATTTTTGTATGTGCTGTTGAGGGTGCAAGCTTACATTGTGATGGCAAGTGCGAAAATGGAACTTTTTTTCTTTTTTCTTAGTCATCAGTCTTTTAACTGGTTTGATGCTGCCCGCAACGAAATCCTCTCCTGTCCCAAACTCTTCATCTTAGCGTAGCACATGCAACCTACGTTCTTAATTATTTGCTGGATGTTTCCAATCTCTGTCTTCCTCTACAGTTTTTACCCTCTACAGCTTCCTCTAGTAACATGGAAGTCATTCCCAGATGTCTTAACAGATGTTCTATCATCCTACCCCTTCTCCTTGCCAGTGTTTTCCACATATTCCTTTCCTCTCCGATTCTGCGCAGAATCTCTTCATCCCTCATTTCATCGGTGCACCTAATTACCAACATTCGTCTGTAGCACCACATGTCTAATGCTTCGATTTTCTTCTGTTCCAGTTTTCCTACAGCCCATGTTTCACTACCACACTATGCTGTGCTCCAAACGTACATTCTCACAAATTTCTTCCTAAAAGTAAGGCTAATGGTAGATACTAGCAAACTTCTGTTGGCCTGGAATGCTATTTTCGCAATTGTAAATCTGCTTTGATATTCTCCTTGCTCCGTCCGTCATGGGCTGTTTTGCTGCCTCGATAGCAGAATTCCTTTACCTCATCTACTTCGTGACCATCAATTCTCATGCTTAGTTTCTTGCAGTTCTTATTTTTGCTACTTTCTTCGATTTACTCGCAATCCATATTCTGTACTCATTAGACTGTCATTCCATTCAGTAGATCATGTAATTCTTCTTCACTTTCACACAGGATTACAATGTCATCAGCAAATCGTATCATCATATCCTTTCACCTTGAATTTCAGTTCCACTCTTGAAACTTTCTTTTCTTTCCATCACTGCTTCTTCGATGTATAGATTGAACAGTAGGGCGAAAGACTAGATCCCTAGGATACACCCTTTTTAATCCGAGCACCTCGTTCTTGGTCCTCGATTCTTATTATTCTCTCTTGGCTGTTGTACATGTTGTACATTACTCGTTTTTCTCTATAGCTTATCACTATTTTTTTCTTAGTTTCGAACATCTTGCACCATTTCATATTGTTGAAAGCTTTTTACAGGTTGAAGAATCCTATGTACGTTTCTTGATTTTTCTTTAGTCTTGCTTCCATGATAACTGCAACGTCAGAACTGCTTCTCTCATGCCTTTATCTTTCCTAAAGCCAAACTGGTCGTCATCTAACACATCCTCACGTTTTATCACCGACACGTATGTCGTCCCATATGATAATATACAGAATGATGGAAAAGGAAATTAAAGGTAAAACTACAATGTAATAAAAGTATTTGACAGTCTAATCACAACACAGCCTGGTTCCAGCAGAACTAATCTATGCTCTGCATTTACCCAGAACCCTGAATACTGTTTACAGTAACAACACTAACAAATGTTTACTGCACACTGTATCCAGGACAGTAACATAGGAGTGTCTCCTCATTTGTTCACTGCGTTCTATACATTATTCGTAGTAACAAAGAGCTTGCAATACAAGAGATGTGTTTCGCACTAGCGAAGAAAAGCAAATGGTCATAGCTCTTAAGGTACGCATTTTGGAGCCTGTATTTGGTGGACTTTTTGTCTTGTTTTCGTTCATATACCACCTCTCAAAAGATTTTTAACACCCCATGTATCCTCTTTTCCAATGACATACAATTAGCGCATAAGGCGTTATTTTGGCAATGTCATACAGTCCAGGTTGTGAAGTTACGTCCTGATGTGTTAATTTGCAAAGACTCACTATTCACCCTCACCCCCCCCCCCCCCTCCACACACCGCAACCACCGAACCCCCCCCCTCAATCTCTCCTCGTATGATGGCGTTAGTCGGAACACAAGCTCCCATATCTCAGAAAACCTGCAATGGCTTTGTCAATGATTCATAACATTCCCAAGTTAGCGTTTAATGATTAAAGGATTGAGGTTAGATCCTCGATCCTCCCGAATCCCAGGCCATTGCCTCCATAGGAGGAACTTGCCCGTCCATTGCCTCCATATGAGAATCTTCCTCGCTGAAAGATGTGTGCACTAATCAACATTCCTTGATTCCATGAGTGAACTAAAACAACCGCCAATAGCTTCTTCAGATCAGTAACCGGAGATTTTTTGACTGGAATGCGTTAATGTTTTTCGAACGTATATTTATTGTTGCTTTTGTTGTCCTCAGTCCAAAGATTATAATCAAGAACAGCGGCCAAGATGAGAAACATAGAAGTAGATATCCTCGGTGTAGAAAAACAGCTTAAATCACTTAATAAAGGCAAGGCTTCCGTTCCAAAATGTATGCCAGTCAGGTTCCTTTCAGAGTATGCTGATGCAATATCTCCATATTTAGAAATTATATACAACCGCTGGTTCACAGAAAAATCCGTATCTAAAGACTAGAAAATTCTCAAGTCACACCAACAAGAAAAAAGGACGAAGGAATAATCCACTGAATTACAGGACCATATCACTAACGTCGATTCGCAGTAGGGTTTTAGAACATATACTGTGTTCGAACATTATGAAGTATCTCGAAGAAAACGATTTATTGACACAAAGCACGGATTCAGAAAACATTATTCTTGTGAAACACAACTAGCTCTTCATACTCATGAAGTAATGAGTACTATCGACAGGGGATGTCAAACTGATTCTATATTTTTAGATTTCCATAAGGCTTCTGACACCGTTCCTCACAAGCGTCTTCTAACCAAACTGCGTGCCTGTGGAATAATGCCTCTTGTGCGGCTGGATTCGTGGTTTCCTGTCAGAAAGGTCACAGTTCGTAGTAATAGACGGAAAGTCATCAAGTAAAAGAGAAGTAATATCCGGCTTTCATCAAGGAAGTGTTATAGGCCCTCTGTTGTTCCTGATCTATGTTAACGACATAGGAAACAATCACAGTAGCTGTCTTAGATTGTTTGCAGATGATGCTGTCATTTACCGTCTTGTAAAGTCATCAGATGAGCAAAACGATTTAGATAAGATATTTTTATGGTGCGAAGAGTGCTAAAAGAAATCAGCTAAATTTCGATTACGCGATAAGCCACACAAATCTGAAGGCTGTAAATTCAGTTAAATTCTTAGGGATTACAATTACAAGTAACCTAACTTGGAACGATCACATAGATAATGTTGTGGGTAGAGCAAACCAAAGACTGCGATTCAATGGCAGAACACTTAGAAGGTGCACCAAGTCTACTAAAGAGACTGTTTACACCATGCTCGTCCACCTTATTCTGGAGTATGCTGTATGGTGTGGGATCCGCATCGGGTGGCACTGACGGATGACATCGAAAAACCTCAAAGAAGGGCAGTTCGTTTTGTATTAGCGCGAAATAGGGGAGGTAGTGGCACAGACATGATTCGTGAATTTGAGTCGCAGTCACTATTTTTGTCGTCCATCTTTCACTTCCATACGTGGATGCACTCCATACAAATACTAGCACAAAAAACCTCCTCACACTTAAATCTGTACTCGATGTTTACAAATTTCTCTTCTTCAGAAACGCTTAACTTGCCATCGCCAGTCTATGTTTTGTATCCTCTCTACTTCGACCATCATCAATTATTTTGCTGTCCAAATAGCAAAACTCATCTACTATTTTAAAAGTGTCTCATTTCTTAATCTAATTCCCCCAGCATCACCTGATTTAATTCGACTACATTCCATTATCCTGATCTTGCTATCGTTGATCTTCATCTAGTATCCTACCTTCAAGACACTGTCCATTCCGCTCAACTGCTCTTCCATGTCCTTTGCTGTCTCTGACAGAATTGCAGTGTCGTCAGCAAATCTCAAAGATTTTATTTCTTCTGCCTGGATTTTAATTCCCACTTTGTTTCCTTTACTGCTTGCTCAGTATGTAATGCCAGAAATGCATATCCTCCTATTTCCATCTATTGTACTGTAAATTTTTTCCTTATTTTGTTATCTGAAGATAAGACATTTCTGTGTTTTTACATATTGTCATTGTTTTAAAATTTGTAAATATATACTTATGCATTGATGTCGATGTGTAATTGGTTTGGTTTGTAAATATTATTTGTATTTTTACGCTGTATCTTGCCTAGGGAAAACTATGCTATCGAATGATTACATCGATAGGTCGGGTGGAGAACCAAAGTGTTTAGGATTTTGGAGAGTGTTATCCCTGGCGCGTGGAGCGCGGGCAGAGCAGAGTCTGGTTGGAGTAGGGCGGTTGGAGCAGGTGTGTTGAGTGACGCTCGCGCGAGTTCCCGCGCTTTCGGGATTTGGCAGCACGTAATTGCGCTCGACTTGCTATGATAGTTTCTGGCACGGTGTCGCGGACGGAACACATTAGCTGGCACACATCAAGAGCCCGTTTCGCCTGGTAACCGTGTCGATAAGAAGGCGCGCCAACATCCAGCTTCTGCAACAGCGACGGCCGACAATAAGTGATCGTCGCCACTTCCTCGATTGACGACTTCAAACCTTCAATCAACCAACAAAGAAGACTGAAAGCACGTAAAGTTTTAGAACTGTATGGCAGACCTCAGCTTTTCAAACTGTTCCATTGCATCACTAAAATACAGCAACTTAGCATGAACCTTTGTTGCTCACTGTCCCAACTGCATTACCAAGCAGGGACCCTTTCTTTTCCGAAATGAACCCGAGTGTCGTTGAAATTCAAACGCCAGCATTAAAGTAATATCATTCCAGTTCACTGCTTTAATTTCAAAGATCAGTTAAGGTACTCATAGCTGGCTACAATAACCAAACTGAACCATATTTAGATTACACAAGCACAAATTAAGAGTGCGAATTTTGTTACCATGTTTTAGCTTACCTGTGACTGCAGCTCAGCTTGGTGCATACTAAATTTTATTATTGTTAATTGTTCAAAATCATTTAATTCGAGCTCAAAGTTAAATCTCTTATTTCTAAATTGTGTAGATTCAAGTTGCTTTTGAGATGATTGTTGAGGTAGCCCAAGACTAACCTTATTTAATTTAATTTCGTAGTGCTTCAGAAAGAAAGTTCTCTATTAATTTCAGACACTAAATGAACTTTCAATTTTCCGGTTTTATTAATTCTTTTGCTACATTAAGTGCGAGTGTAGCGAAATTTATTACTTCTGACAAACATTAAGTTTTCACACGACACGTGTCAACCTTTACTTGTCACGCTTTTAGTGCTAATTATGTGTGGCTTAACCTTTCTTTTTCAGTTATTATAGTAGTTGTCCATAGGACTGGCGACCGCAATTTTCCCCAAATCTCAAATATCTCATTAACGCCAGTTAATTGTTAACGTAACGACCGCACATTTACTTTCTTTATTAACTTTACCCTTTTTCAAAATTAATTTCCACCAATTTCATTCGCATTTTTCCTTTCATTTAGATGTAACCCTTCCTCCCTCTTTAACGACAGATTAACATTGGTGACGATTGCTTTTCCCAAATTTCCATTAGGTACACACGGTTTAATTTTTCACTGTCATTAAGGTCGATAAGTGACGGGGGAGGTTACAAGTATACAGATTGAGTAACATTGGGGATAATCTACAACCCTGCCTCACTCCCTTCTCAGCCACTGCTTCCCTTTCATGCCCCTCGACTCTTATAACTGGCATATGGTTCCTGAACAAATAGTAAATAGCCTTTCGCTCCCTGTATTTTACCCCAGCCACCTTCAGAATTTGAAAGAGAGTATTCCAGGCAACATTGTTAAAAACCTTCCATAAGTCTACAAATGCTAGAAACGTAGGTTTGCCTTTCCTTAATCTATCTTCTAAGATAAGTCGTAGGGTCAGTATTGCCTCAGGTGTTCAAGCATTTCTACGGAATCCAAACTGACTTTCCCTTCTACCAATTTTACCATTGTTCTCTAAAGAATTCGTATTAGTATTTTGCAACTGTGACTTATTAAACTAATAGTTCGGTTACTTCACACCCGTCAGACCCTCCTTCCTTTGGAATTGGAGTTATCATATTTTTCTTGATGTATGATGGTATTTTGCCTGTCTCATACATCATGCTCGCCATATGGAAGAGTTTTGCTATGGCTTGCTCTCCCGAGGCTATCAGTAGTTCTAACGGGATGTGGTCTTCTCCCCATGGCTTTGTTTCGACTCAGGCCTTACAGTGCTCTATCAAATTCTTCACGCGGTATCATATCTCCCATCTCATCGTTATCTGCGTCCTCTTCTATTTCTGTAATATTGCCATCACTTACAGGGAGCCGGAAAGATGCATCTCTTCCATGTTAATTTTAGCAAATAGAAGGAACATTTTTTCTAAAACCATTAAACATATTGCTCTGAAATTTGGACTACATGTTCAGTGACTATTTCTCTACAAACTTATAATGCCATGTTAAGAAATATTTATTAGTTTTTGTTTTACAATTTTTTAAGCAGATGCTCATTTTTTCTCTAAAATTTTGCACTTTTTCTTCTATAACTCTTTAATTATACAATATTTTTTTACAAATTGATATAAAAATGAAGGAAAGGAAGCAAACATTATTGTTATATATTTTATTGATATAGTGTTTGCAGTATTTGAGAAAATGTTCCTCAAAGATGAAAATTTTAAAGTTACAGGAAATGGCTTCCAAAGTTTTTTAATACATTCCTGCCCCATATGATGGATTATCAGTATCCTCGTCTTTTTCCAGTGTTAATTTCCTTTCATTGGGACTTTCTTCCCTTTTGCTTCATGTTGTGGGCTTTTGTCTCTTCTTCCTCCACCTCTTAGTCTTTCTTCATCAATTAGGCGCATTGTGTAAATGGTGTTGTGTCATGGTTGTAAATCTAAACGTTTCAACACATCACATTTGACAATGTTTCGTTCATTGTATGTTGTCACTGCATCATACACTCCAAAGGGCAATGTTTTTATCTGTAGAAACACTTTTTGGGAGTCCAAATAGAAATTAAATTACTTACACTTTCATTTGGATTTTGTGTTTTCCCTTGCAAACACTTTTCCAATAAACTCGGCTGTGATGAATCTCTGAATATGGGCTTAATTACAGCATTTGTGAAACTGTTTTTATGGGAATATTCCTTTCCTGATTGGTACTTACACCATGAGTCATCACCTGTGGGGCACAGTGCATGTTATGGGTGCTCATTTGTTGATGCAGTACGAGAAAATAATGCCCATACTGCTCTCCTCATATGCTCAATGCTTCTTGTATTTTCCTAATAGGACACTCGTAATACCTCTGCAATCTATCAATTGCTTCATCTGTCAATCTTCCTCTTCCTCCAAGGGTCTTACCATCACTAAGCTTCTGGGATCCTAATGTCTGCTTTAGTTTGAACAAGTGAACCCCCATGCACTTCTGCACATGTCGAGTGCACTCCTGTTTTTTAATGTGAATTTCATTGCCATAAGGTTTGAGTTCCTCTACAGCTTTATATCCCTTAGAATCACCATCTCCTAGATAGTTAGTGTATCATACATTGTACCTCTCCTGTGATCTGGAAAAAATTGCTTTCACTCCCTCCACTTCCATTGCACCACTTGTGCCATGAAAATTTGCTTCACGACATTCACTCTCTTCGGCCTTGGTATTGCCCTTACATCTACAATGTTTTGAGAGAACAGCAACATCAATTACTTTGCAGCTGTCTCCACTGGTAGCTGTCACAACTCTATTTAGAAATTTATGACATCTACATTGCCATGATCCATCTAAAGCAACAGTTAAATCTCTGCAATTCCCATTGTCTGTCACAACTTCTTCAACTGCTTTCTTCATTGCTGCTTGAGCAATATCTTCAGCAGAAGATTCTATCAATTCATTAGAAATTCGACACTTGGTTGGGGATTTTGGCAAGTTCATAATTCCACATAACATTGTACCTGCAGCACTGCCCTTGCCAATGCAACGCAAGCCATGCACTAGCTTAACATTTATATCATACACCTTCTTTCCACTATTACCACTCCGAGGAATACTGTTAGAATTAGAAAACGAAACTTCTGCAGCACATTCGTTACACTTCAATAACATTTTACATGCAAAACCAATGTGTGAAGTTATTTTCAATTCCAGTCCTCTTTCTTTGCAAACTTGGCATAATAAGTTATGTTTCAAAAATTAGAGAGCAAGAAATTGTAAATTATTTCATTCACATCATTACTGTCACTTTCATAGTTCTCAAATTTTTCTTTGCTGTCACAAAGTTTCTTGCTGGAAGAAGTTATATCACATTCATTTGGAGTAGTCGGTGAAGCAGTCTGAGCAGCATCTCCCTTCGAAACAACAACACTCGATTGCTGAAACGTGGCATATTGATATCCACAATCCAAATACGTAAAACAAGTACGAGCAAAATTCATCAAATACGCAAAATTGAACAGCTAAACAACAAAAAGCAAACTCCACAAGTCAATGCACACAGTATAGCGTTTATGTTTAGTGATATGAACAGTCACTTGTCACAGAGACAAATCCATACAACGTTGGAAAACAAAACACTGTCTAATTCCGCAAAGTTACCCTGCTTGCAGCCAGCGAGCGGCGCCGTCAGAGGTGGCACACCAAGTCGCTACAACCGTTTACGCGGCGCGTCAACTTTGCAGCTATAAAAAACACACTTAGAATTCACTTATAAGGGTGAAACTTGATTTGTTTTATTCAGAAAACTCCAAATCATTTTATAATGAAAAAACCAAAAAACGTCAGTTTTGTCATTTCCAACGTTCCGGCTCCCCTTACGTCTCCCTCGTGTAGACCTTCTACATACTCCTTCCAGCTTTCTGCTTTCCCTTCTTTACTTATGACTTGTTTTCCATCTGATCTCTAGATATTCATGTAGGTGGTTCTCTTTTCTCCAAAGGTCTCTTTAGTTTTCTTGTATGCGGTATCTACTTTATCCCTATGATATATGCTCCTACATTCTTAAATATATCCTCTAAGCATTGCTGCATATCCATTTTGCACTTCATGTCGATCTCAATTTTGAGGGTTTTGTGTTTCTTTTCGCCTGTTCATTTACCGAATTTTTATATTTTCGCCTTTCGTCAATTAAATTCAATATCTCTTCTGTTACCGAAGGTTCTCTACTAGCTCTCGTCTTTTTACCTACTTGATCCGCTGCTGCCATCACTATTTAATCTCTCAGAGCTACCCATTCTTCTTTTACTAAATTCCTTTCCCCTGTTCTTGTCGATCATTCCCTCATGCTTCCTCTGAACCTCCTTACAACCTCTGCTTCTTTCAGTTTATTTAGGTCCGATCGCCTTGAATTACTATCTTTTTGCAGTTCCTTCATTTTTAATCAACAGTTGATGACCAACAAATTGTGGTCAGAATGCACATCTGTCCCTGGGAATGTCTTACAATTTTAAACCTGGTTCCTAAATCTCTGTCTTACCATTATATACTCTGTCTGAAGCCTTCTGTTGTTTACAGGTCTCTTCCACGCATACAGCCTTCTTGCATGATTATTAAACCAAGTGTTAGCTATGATTGGGTTATGCTCTGCGCAAAATTCTACCAGGTGGCTTCCTATTTCATTCCTTACCCCCAGTCCATATTCACTTACAATTTTTCCTTGTCTTCCTTTTCCTAATGTCGAATTCCAGTCCGCCACGACTATTCTATTTATACAGTGTATACAGTGGTAAATTTTTAGATAGTGTTCGAAACTATTTGTCTATATGATAATGTATCCACATATGCGTTGGACTTACTGTTTAGCGGGACGTTGGTACCCAGGAAGACGACGGCAATGTCGTATTCGGAGTGCACCGACGCCGACGTGGTGACGATGGTCACGCGGCTAGGCTCAATAATGCTGAGACTGGTGAGTCCAAGCCTCACCTCCCACGTGCTAAACCTGTCGCAGCAAAAGAAGGTTACAGCACAGGTTAGCGTAATGGAGTAATAATATACTGACTTAATAGTATTCAGTAGAATTTTCTTCCTTCTTCTTCTTTTAGACAGTGTTCATCTATACTATTATAGGCTCTGCTGTACTCAAACTTTCACAATTTTGCGTCTGTTTTACTTTTGTGGCCCAATACTCTTCCTGTCGCCGAAGTTGTTTGTTACCTCAGGGAGGGAGTCGTGTGCTCATCTTGTCTGTGGATCGTGTATTTTGTGTCTGCACAGGGCGTAAAAACGACGCGAACCGTAACTGTTGGCACAAATGTAAACTGTGCTAGCTGGCGGTGGCTCGACTACATATTCAAGGAGCTGAACCTCGGAAGAGGGAAAGGAAATTCGACATTCGAGTGGATCTACTGGGGATGCAAAGAGTCTGAACAATGCGTAGAGATAAGCATAGAGAAAAACACAAAACGTGACCAACACGAGGTACTGAACAACCAAGCACCAGAAACAAAGCACATTGCGAGGTGAACGCCCCAGTCAAGGAAGTGTAAATCAGCTTAAAAACGCAGCGCCGGTCTATCGCTGCCGACAGGTAAACTCCTGGGTCAGTGACTCTGCCTATAAAATGCTTTGAGCGCGCCTTCAGTGGCAGCGTGGTGCACTATTCTGCAACGAATCCTACGCCATATCTGTGTCCACATCGATGTCCACAGGCGGGAATACTGTCACCCCTGAAAAGGCCACGGAGCGGCGGGAGAAGTGTAGGCTGGAGTAACGGATGGTCCGTCTGCATCAGTGGGAATGAGAACAAATCCACGGGAGAGCGGCAAAAGGAAGGCAGTGGTTCCAATTCCATGTAGTCCGAAGTGGGAGTCACGGGAGCAACACCACACTACCCTATTCTGTGGGTGAAAGGATGGCAAAGGAAACGGTGAGGGCGGTATGCACACTGTAACAATTTAGTCTACTGGTAGGAATATGCCATGACTGACACCGTCGCCCTGCTGACACGTAAACCGATTTATGCAAAGCAAGAGCTTTTGAGGGCTCTGTGGAGTGGGCGGGCAAAGGTGGAGGGGAGGCTTCTCCCTAGGCACTTGGCCCGCCTTCAGAGCAGAGTGTGAAAGCAGAGTTACTGCGCATTCTGTTTGAGCAGTTTTGGCGTCTGCTCGTGCTGCAGCTTTTGCTGCTGTTCCTGGAGGCGCAACTGCTCCTACTAGCACTGCAAAAATGCCATCTCCGTGATGGCCACCAATTAAAACTACAAAGGAAAGAAATGGAAAAGCGTCACATGCATAACAATATCGTACCTCTCCACTTTTGCATCTGCACAGGGGTGACAGATCTGCAAAACCACCACGCACAGCACAAATTGTTGCAAACTACACTAGCCGACTAGAAAGCCCATGACCTGAATCCCCAAGAGAAGGAATGAAAATTTGACATGTGAGTTGATCTATTGGGTGAACAGAGTCTGAACACTGCTTATAGACAAACGTGGAGGAAAACACAAAACGCGTGATGTAAATAGCACTGAACATATAAGTAAACGGAAATAATGTAAGAACTGACGGACATGGCTTATCGCCACCGACAGGAAAACACATGGATCAGTGGATCTGTAAAATTGTGAACTTTGTATGATCTACATCTACATCTATATGATTACTCTTCAATTAACATTTAAGTGCTTGGCAGAGGGTTCATCGAACCACAATCATACTGTCTCTACCATTCCACTCCCGGACAGTGTGCAGGAAAAATGAACACCTAAACCTTTCTGTTCGAGCTCTGATTTCACTTATTTTATTTCGATGATCATTCCTACCTATGTAGGTTGGGCTCAACAAAATATTTTTGCATTCGGAAGAGAAAGTTGGTAACTGAAATTTCGTAAATATATCTCGCCGCGACGAAAAACGTCTTTGCTTTAATGACTTCCATCCCAACTCGTGTATCATATCTGCCACACTCTCCCCCCTATTACGTGATAATACAAAACGAGCTGCCCTTTTTTTGCACCCTTTCTATGTTCTCTGTCAATCCCACCTGGTAAGGATCCCACACTGCGCAGCAATATCCTAACAGAGGACGAACGAGTGTAGTGTAAGCTGTCTCGTTAGTAGACTTGTTGCATCTTCTAAGTGTGCTGCCAATGAAACGCAACCTTTGGCTCACCTTCCCCACAATATTATCTATGTGGTCTTTCCAACTGAAGTTGTTCGTAATTTTAACACTCAGGTACTTAGTTGAGTTGACAGCCTTGAGAATTGTACTATTTATCGAGTAATCGAATTCCAACGGGTTTCTTTTGGATCTCATGTGGATAACCTCACTCTTTTCGTTATTTAGCGTCAACTGCCACCTGCCACACCATACATCAATCTTTTCTAAATCGCTTTGCAACTGATATTGGTCTTCGGATGACCTTACTAGACGGTAAATTACAGCATCATCTGCGAACAACCTAAGAGAACTGCTCAGATTGTCACCCAGGTCATTTACATAGATCAGGAACAGCAGAGGTCCCAGGACGCTTCCCTGGGGAACACCTGATATCACTTCAGTTTTACTCGATGATCTGCCGTCTATTACTACGAACTGCGACCTTCCTGACAGGAAATCACGAATCCAGTCGCACAACTGAGACGATAGGCCCGCAGCTTGATTAGAAGTCGATTGTGAGGAATGGTGTCAAAAGCTTTCCGGAAATCTAGAAATACGGAATCAACTTGAGATCCCCTGTCGATAGCGGCCATTACTTCGTGCGAATAAAGAGCTAGCTGCATTGCACAAGAACGATGTTTTCTGAAACCATGCTGATTACGTATCAATAGGTCGTTCCCTTCGAGGTGATCCATAATGTTTGAATACAGTATATGCTGCAAAACCCTACTGCAAACCGACGTCAATGATATAGGTCTGTAGTTCGATGGATTACTCCTACTACCCTTCTTAAACACTGGCGCGACCTGCGCAATTTTCCAGTCTGTAGGTACAGATCTATCGGTGAGCGAGCGGTTGTATATGATTGCTAAGTAGGGAGCTATTGTATCAGCGTAATCTGAAAGGAACCTAATGGTATACAATCTGGACCTGAAGATTTGCCCGTTTAATTTGAGTTGCTTCGCAACCCCTAAGGTATCTACTTCTAAGAAACTCATGCCAGCAGCTGTTCATGTTTCAAATTCTGGAATATTTCATTCGTCTTCCCTGGTGAAGGAATTTCGGTAAACTGCGTTCAATAACTCTGCTTTAGCGGCACAGCCGTCGGTAACAGTACCATCGGCACTGCGCAGCGAAGGTATTGACTGCATCTTGCCGCTTGTGTACTTCACATGCGACCAGAATTATTTCGGATTTTCTACCAAATTTCGAGACAATGTTTCGTTGTGGAACCTATTAAAGGCATCTCGCATTGAAGTCCGAGCCAAATTTCGCGCGTCTGTAAATTTTAGCCAATCTTCGGGATTTCGTGTTCTTCTGAACTTCGCATGCTTTTTCCGTTGCCTCTGCAACAGTGTTCGGGTCTGTTTTGTGCTCCATGGGGGATCAGTTCTATCTCTTACCAATTTATGAGGTATGAATCTCTCAATTGCGGTTGCTACTATATCTTTGAATTTGAGCCACATCTCGTCTACATTTTCATAGTCGGTTCGGAAGGAATGGAGATTGTCTCTTAGGAAGGCTTCTAGTGACACTTTATCCACTTTTTTAAATAAAATTATTTTGCGTTTGTTTCTGGTGGATTTGGAAGAAACGGTATTGAGCCTAGCTACAACGACCTTGTGATCACTAATCCCTGTATCAGTCAATGATGCTTTCTATTAGCTCTGGATTGGCTCTGAGCACTATGGGACTCAACTGCTGAGGTCATTAGTCCCTAGAACTTAGAACTAGTTAAACCTAACTAACCTAAGGACATCATAAACATCCATGCCCGAGGCAGGATTCGAACCTGCGACTGTAGCGGTCTTGCGGTTCCAGACTGCAACACCTTTAACCGCACGGCCACTTAGGCCGGCATATATTAGCTCTGGATTGTTTGTGGCTAAGAGGTCAAGTGTGTTTTCACAACCATTTACAATTCGCGTGGGTTCGTGGACTAACTGCTCGAAATAATTTTCGGAGAAAGCATTTAGGACAATCTAGGATGGTGTTTTCTGCCTACCACCGGTTTTGAACGAGTATTTTTGCTAACATATCGAGGGAAGGTTGAAGTCCGCACCAACTATAACCGTATGAGTGAGGTATTTATTTGTTACGAGACTCAAATTTTCTCTGAACTGTTCACCAACTATATCATCGGAGTCTGGGGGTCGGTAGAAGGAGCCAATTATTAACTTAGTTCGGCTTTTAAGTATAACCTCCACCCATACCAATTCACATAGAGTATCTACTTAGACTTCACTACAAGATAAACCTCTACTGACAGACACAAACACTCCACCACCAATTCTGCCTAATCTATCTTTCCTGAACACCTTCTGAGACTTCGTAAAAATTTCGGCAGAACTTATTTCAGGCTTTAGCCAGCTTTCTGTACCTATAACGCCGGCCGAAGTGGCCGTGCGGTTAAAGGCGCTGCAGTCTGGAACCGCAAGACCGCTACGGTCGCAAGTTCGAATCCTGCCTCGGGCATGGATGTTTGTAATGTCCTTAGGTTAGTTAGGTTTAACTGGTTCTAAGTTCTAGGGGACTAATGACCACGGCAGTTGAGTCCCACAGTGCTCAGAGCCATTTGAACCATTTTTTGTACCTATAACGATTTCAGCTTCTGTGCTTTCTATTAGCGCTTGAAGCTCAGGGACTTTCCCAGCACAACTACAACAATTTACAACTACAATTCCGACTGTTCCTTGATCCAAGCACGTCCTGTATTTGCCATGCACCCTTTGAGATTGCAGCTCACCCTGTACTTTCCCGAGGCCTTCTAACCTAAAAAACCGCCCAGTCCACGCCACACAGCCTCCGCTACCCATGTAGCCGCCAGCTGAGTGTAGTGAACTCCTGACCTATTCAGCAGAACCCGAAACCCCACCACCCTATGGCGGAAGTCTAGGAATCTGCAGCCAACACGGTCGCAAAACCGTCTGAGCCTCTGATTCAGACCCTCCACTTGGCTCTGCACCAAAGGTCCGCAGTCGGTTCTGTCAACGATGCTGCAGATAGTGAGCTCTGCCTTCATCTCGTAAGCAAGACCGGCAGCCTTCACCAAATCAGATAGCCGCTGGAATCCAGAGAGAATTTCCTCAGATCCAAAGCGACACACGTCATTAGTGCCAACATGTGCCACCACCTGCAGCTGGCTGCACCCTGTGCTCTTCATGGCATCTGGAAGGACCCTTTCCACATCAGGAATGACTCCACATGGAATGCACATGGAGTGCACACTGGATTATTCCCCTCTTTAGCCGCCATATCCCTAAGGGGCCCCATTACACGCCTGACGTTGGAGCTCCCAACTACCAATAAGCCCACCCTCTGCGATTGCCCAGACCTTGAAGTCTGAGAATCATCCTGTGAAACAGGGCAGGCAGGTGCATCTGGCTCAGCCAGAGACAGTACCGGAAACCTGTTTGTCAGACGCACCGGGGAGGCTTTCTGATCAGCCTCCGGGGACGTCTTTCGCTGCCTGCCACACCTTGGAACAACCTCCCAATCAACCACAGGCGAGGGCTCAGCCCCACTGTGGGCAGCAACCGGGGCAACCACAGCAGCAGACCAATCTGGGGACAGAAGGGACAAGTTTGACATTCCCATGATACCCAAGTCTGGCTCCCCACAGTGATGCCCATTGGCAACAGCCTCAAGCTGCGCGATCGAAGTCAGCGCCGCCTGCAGCTGTGAGTGAAGGGATGCCAACTGAGCCCTCATCCGAACACAGAATGGACAGGGACGTCCATTCTAATCGATGTTGAACAACAGTTACTGAAACACGAGTCCGTGCCTAAATAACGCAAGGGAAACACCCAAAGAATGTATGAACTAACCTGTACAAATGCCTAACGACTGCGCTACAATCTGCCTGAATTTACGATTACAGTAACTAAAACTCGAAATTATACCTCCTATACCAAACTCACAAGCAATTTAAGTAAGAATCTACGAAGTAAACACAGAAAAGAAGCTATATACGTATCTTTCTGCGCTGTTGCTGTGCACGAACTGGGAGCTCAGGCATCGCTGAAGCGCAATTTCATCTTACAAACGGCAAGGGTAGTAAACATGAGACATTTCGTTACCAGGACATAAAGGTCTTTGTGAATTTCATTCCGTGTACTCACTTGGACCGTAAAGACGCCTCGCACACAGACACGAGAACATCATATACACATGTCTGCATTTGAGAAAGGGCGCGTAGACGGGCTCAAAGAAGACGGTTGGAGTAATCGACGCACTGTTGGACATTTGAATAGGAGCGATGCTATTATTCGATGACGGTAACAGGAATTGGTGAACTAAGGCTGAACTGCGTGCTAGGTGGGTAACCTTAATTAAGTCTGTAAGTTGTCTTAGTGTCCTGTGGTTAAGTACAGAAAATATAAATATATAGTGCCATGTATTGTAATTATTATTGTGTCTCCCAGACTTTAGTTATGTTTGATTGTGTCGAAATCATTTAATTGTTAATTTCTTGTTTGAGCTCTGCTTGTAGAACTAAATTGGGGAAAAAACTAAGTTCTGTTTAACTGTTATTGACCTATTGCTAGAAATTTTATGTATATTTGTTAAGCTGAACTTACGAATGCACAACCCCCAGTCGTCCTCCAACGCCACTCAAATGCTACGTATCCATATCTAAATAGTGGCAACTAGAATAGCGACACTGGAAATGATAGCAAATAATGAAACTTCCGACAGGTTTTTGAGATAGTAGGGTGGTGGTGGTGGTGGTTAGTGTTTAACGTCCCGTCGACAACGAGGTCATTAGAGACGGAGCGCAAGCTCGGGTTAGGGAAGGATTGGGAAGGAAATCGGCCGTGCCCTTTCAAAGGAACCATCCCGGCATTTGCCTGAAACGATTTAGGGAAATCACGGAAAACCTAAATCAGGATGGCCGGAGACGGGATTGAATCGTCGTCCTCCCGAATGCGAGTCCAGTGTGCTAACCACTGCGCCACCTCGCTCGGTAGATAGTAGGGGACTGGACGTAGAGCTAGGGGCTGGTAGTCCAAAAAGCCTGCTGCCAGCGCCGTTCTGTCGAGGCAGTTCTTGCCGAATGACTGTGGGAAACCTGAATGAAAACTGTTGTCTCGCTTGACAAGAGCATTGTTGTTGTTGCGACCTTAAGTCCTGAGACTGGTTTGATGCAGCTCTCCATGCTACTCTATCCTGTGAAAGCTTCTTCATCTCCCAGTACCTACTGCAACCTACATCCTTCTGAATCCAAGTTCCACCCCCTCCCAAAAAGCGAGATACATAGAAACAAATACCAAGTAGGTAGACTACACATCTCGTCTATGGCGATGTCGTCAGAGTCTGAACACAAGCTTTGATGAGACAGTAAATGTGTGATGGCATTGTCAAGGAACGATTTAGTTCCAGAATTCACATGTAATGATTTAAGGATAAAGACCAGACCCTTACTCCTGCCAAATTGCTGTCGACTGTCTCCGTATGAGGTACTTTCTCGTTCAGGGATGTGTGTAGCGCACAACATTCCTCGACTTCAGCAGTGGAGTAAAACATTTACCAGAAGTTTGTTCAGAATAGTAATGTGTTGATTTCAGTGGAGAGTTCTAGGAATGTGCTACAGTTTCTCGCACGTTCTTATCCGGTGTCAAAACGATTTGTTTTTATATGTGAATTAGCAACACATCCCAGCTTCATACGGTTATTTACGACGGACGAGTTGTCGGGGTTTGCGGTAATGCCGCCACCGCGCATGACTATGAATAAAAATCAGAGAACAACTTAGACCATTTAAGCAGTGCACGCCAGGAGGCCTGAATGTTGTCAGGAGGCCTGAATGTTGTCTGTTCCGTAGTTAATGGCGCTTGGAGTGATTTCTCAGTGTAATGAAGGGAGAACATCATGGTCTAATTAAAATGTTGATAACCAATGCTAATAGGATCTACCTGAGAGAGAGAGAGAGAGAGAGAGAGAGAGAGAGAGAGAGAGAGAGAGAGAGAGAGTATGTGTGTGTGATTGGATATGGCTGGGCGGATTATGGTTTAAGGCGACAAATGAAGTAAAATAAAAGCAAGCTTGCCCAATGTACATTTGTAGCACGTGACGGCTGAAAGCTCATTTACAGCTCCGCTGAAACAACCTAAATAAACGAATCAAAGCTGCATTCGTGGCTGAAGTACTTTTTTGGAAAAGTTTTACATTTAGCACAAAAAATTAAAAACCTTAGTTTTAGGACTCTCGGGTTTTTTTTTGCTATGCAGGCTTTTTCAGGGAAAATACTCAGTATAATTATTTGATTCGCCCGCAATTTATAGTTTTGCATCGCAGCTTGATAGTTAAGTGACTATGTTTTCGTCATTGCGTATGTTTATTGTGATACTTCCCAGTCAAATAACTCACTGTTCGTTCTTCAAAGAATCTGCAGTGAACTATAAGAGCGAATTGCGATTGCCAATCTAAGCACAAACTGGCAGTCTGAACTGCTCTCCTTTTTACGAAATGCGTCCCCGAACATCTATAGTAATATCCTATGCAAGGGTTTTCTGAATCCTATTCCGTCCTTTATGTTTAAGGAATCAATAAGATAATGCCCATGTCTTTTTCCTTCTACAAGACGCCATCAATGTTTATGAACATTTCAGTTGGTGCACTTTGGATTACATACCAGGTATTGCTGTCCACAAAATGTAGTTAACATATCGTTTGTGTGTGTGTGTGTGTGTGTGGGTGAGAGAGAGAGAGAGAGAGAGAGAGATCGTCAGAGACTTACATCTCTTTTTCTTTCTCTTAATGCGTGAATGCACATCCACAATAAGCATTCTGCGCCAATCTTTCCGCATGGTGGTACATCAAAGAAAGCAGAACGCACGCACTCTATTTGAGTGGAATGCTTCGCACTTTGCAGAACTCTGCTTCCAAAGAGTTCTTCCATTCACCACTAGATGTCAATGACATTCAACATGCTTTTCATTGCAGCGGTGGTGTTTAATTCGTCGTAGTTGAATGAAGTATTTAAAAATTATATACCCATTCCTTCCTCATAAGTCAGTCTATCTATCAGTGAAAACCATATCAATATCCCCCCCCCCCTACAATAGATCCTGATAGAACAGCGCCTAGGCACTTCATTTTGTGTGTGGATAGATAGATGATAGAAGAGAGAGAGAGAAGATAGAACGCAGAAGACGGATAAATGATAAGTAGGATAATACGGTAGATCGTGTTGCGCTGTGTCAGATGAAGCCAACTGCCGGTCCCTCAAGGCAGGAAGAGTGCAATTCATAGTATATTGAAGATGACTTCATTCAGGATACCAGTTCCTCTCCTGAAGTTGATAAGTAGGGAGCTAGTCGAAACGTTGCTTCAAGGCAGTATTATTTTAAGGTAATAACACAGGAAGATTTAGTCCGTGCAATTCGACTTCAAGTCTTACAATAGCAAATGAACGTAGTCTTTTTTCGAATAAGCATGAGACCACCTTCTGGATCTTGGCGTTGGTACATTGATTTTACTCACCCGGAGGCGCAGTGCCCCGCTGTTAGGACGACAGAGGCGGAGATCAGCGACCCGCCACACATGTAGGAGTTATCCATGATGATGGACGCCTGGTGTGGAAACTGGCCGAGTGAGGCTGGGGCGCCATTTACAATGCGGCCAGCAGCCTTTTCAGCCTTTGGGTGTCCAGCTGAAACAGGCGGAAACTGGTCATGGGTTGGCAGTTTAGTTAAACACTGAAGGAGGGATTTGGGAATATGACAAATTTTTGTCCTGGTCGTATCTATATATTCAGATCAAACTTACACAAGTCACACAAAATGTACACTGCCCAACTTAAAAAATGAAATATCATGAAGAGATGGTGGGATGACAATATAGCTTCATACACATAGAAACTATCGGCATGTATGTAAATGACAAGTGGAATGAAGTGAATTAGTGTTCTTCGTGTTTGGTATTGTTGGTAGGGTATACAAGAATCGGGATCAGCATCAGATGCTGAGTGATCACTAAGAAGAACACTGAGATGCTATATACTCGCGTGAGACGCCATTATGAACAGCTGAAAGAGTTTGAAAGTGGCGTCATTGTTGGTCTCCATTTGGCCGGCTGGTCGAATCGTGTAATGTCTAAATTTGTGGGGCATTGAGGTATGACAGTGACCCGAAATTGGCCTGCAAAGGAAATGTAAGGGTAGGCATACTTGTCTTCAGTCCTCTGGTCGACGACATCTGGCCATCTCAAGCGAGGACTAACTTGTGAACCGAGCTTATTGAAACGCCTTCGTATCAGCGCCTGCCATCTGAGCACAGGTAATAGACCCCCTCCAACATTCTGTGTCATCCCAGAGGTTTGGTCAGTGACCAGCGATGACCACAACATAGTCATTTGCGTCTGGAGGCGAACCATGCCCAGGAACACCACTTCGTTCAAAATGCTTCAAATGGCCCTAAGCACTATGGGACTTATCTTCTGAGGTCACCAGTCCCCTAGAACTTAGAACAACTTAAACCTAACTAACCTAAGGACATCACATACACCCATGCCCCAGGCAGGATTCGAACCTGCGAGCGTAGCGGTCGCGCGGTTCCAGACTGTAGCGCCTAGAACCGCTCGGCCACTCCGGGCACCCCACTTCGTCTTCATGGGTTATCTCTCATACGACAGTTGCTTGGTGCCAGCTGTCAACAAGACAATGCTCGTTTAAATGTGCGGACCAGCTTGTCTCTCGGAGTGAATACAATGGTTTTATGCAACCTTCCTAACAGATTCACTGCTTGCATCGAGGCGAGAGGGGGTGCAACGTCACACTGATACGCGGGCCATACTGACAAGTTCTTTATAAATTTGACTTGAAATTGTAATCACTGCAATAACATCACAAACCCTCTCAACCCATGAAGTTTGTGCTTGTGTCATTTTCTCATGCAGTGTAATTCACTGTTACCGACTTTAGGATCAATGTTTTTCGTGGGTCCAGGACTTATGTGCGGTACATTTTTGTTTGATGTTTTCCCACCGCGCCTAATTGGTTGTAATTTCCGGCGTTAATCTGTTTTTCCAATGAACACTTTATTCTCAGTCTTTAAAAGAGAAATAGAGACAGTTCGTTATTCATTACAAATGTACCAAAAGTAAAAGCTACTTATTCTTTCTTTAATGGTACCTGCAGAAGAATCTCTCTTCCTTTATTTTGTTCCCATTTTCCGTCTCTTATATTCTATGTAATGGATTTTCATCTTCATCGTCTTCTTCCTCATTTGGGGAAAAATAGGGATCCTCATGACTGTAATCGGAATTCCAATGTTTTACAACCCCGTCTTGCTTTTCTTCTTGTAATTCCCTCATTCTCAAATCCTCTAACACGAATTCATTGACAATCTGACACATACTGTCTTCTTCATCATTGGATGGCCCTTTCCATTATTCTGAAAATACGATAACGCTTAGCCCACTGTTTCTCAAGGCTTACAAAAATAGTTTGCCACGTTCATAGAGCAAACGTATACAGTGAAAAGTTTCACGTATTTTTTCAGTGCACGAAAATGCTAAAGCACCTAAGCAATGCATATAATCTCTAACACCCGTTGATACTGATGATGCATATTCTTTGCATAGACAGATTTCTTTAAACTCTAACCATACGCTTATTTGGAGCAGTTCACTTGCTTTCAACTGCGTTGTTGACACTCCAACGAGTATCCACGTGCGTTCCCTCTGGATTCCTCTTCCTTGCTGCAATCTTGAAGCACTTTGTGCGACCCGGTCATTCAGTGTCGCCGGATATGGAACAATTATTTGTAACTTACCACTACAGTATATATTACATATCATTAGTGTTCTAATTAACAGCCATCAACGTCTTTCTTAATCACCCTTCCGCTATGTAGCTTTTATTTAAGAAAACATCTACGGTCGCCGTGCACCTAAACGCCACTTGGACTCTGATTGTCGAGCTGTTAACACGTACTGTGGAAATGGCTGAAGCCGCTTCCTGCTACCTAGTGAAGCACGTGCGTGGTGCACGGAAAATAGCGAGAAACTAGTTGTTCTCCACATTTTTCACAACATTACAGAAAAAAATCGGCTATTAAGTTTCTCAAGAAATTGTATTTACTGACGTTGAGGGCTTGAGATAAGCGAAATGTTTGGCTTAATCGGTGGCGCGGAAGAACGGTAATTGGATATTGTGTAGACCTTTGTTCCAGTCTTTGAGAAGTCTCCTTTTCGTTATCTTTCTTTTTTGTTTAGTTCGAATATCTACATCTTTTAAATATAAAATGCGTCAAATGTATGCTACCTACAACATATCTAATCATCATTTTTTATAAGTAATGCCAGTCTTCTTCTTTCTAATTACATATCACACGCAAAATTCCAGTTTTCATTGCAAATGTAATTTCTTAACCATCGACACTTTATAAAGAATTGTTAAGCAGGATTGTTTATATTAAGAAAACATTACAAACTAAATTTTTGCAAAAAAGTTAAATATGCTCTTTATCTAGACTATCTTCATTGTTTTATATCACAAATGTGGTCTCACATGAGCCACAGTGATAAGCGCTGTAGAAACATGGAAAATATTTTTCGTGGCATCGAGCACACCGTACAAATGCTGCTTTTTTACAGTTTCTGTCGTACAACTGCAGTTTAAGCCAGATAGAATGGATCTGAAACCTAATTAAGTGATTTGTTGCGAGAAATAACAATCCATTTAAGCTGCCAGGCGTACTAGAACTAATGCACGAAGCTTTGCCGTAGGTCACTCGCGAATGTTGGTGGAAACTAGAACGATATATCATAAAAGACCAGGAGAAAATGTGGCACTTGGGTGGCTTTGAGGATTTTGTTGTTGCTCGCCTCGTTATCAACGTAGCAGATGTCCGCTCCAGCACTGAAATTTATACGACCGATAATAAATAATACCTTGTGTGGCTTCAACATTCAACAATTCTGTGAAATCCCTGCGGTTTGCTTTTACGTCATAGCTCACTCAGAAAGACTGCTCGTAGTTTAAATTAGCAATTTTCATCACTCTTGTTTTTAATTACAGTACTATGCCAGTTAAAAACGAGGTCATGTTTTGTTTTCAGTCTAGTCCCCTTAGGAGCATAGTTACAGAGTTTTGCCGAAAATTTTTTTCATTCGGTTTAAAAATTAAATAACCTTCGAAGCTATATGGTTTCTCTGTCGTCTGGTTTTAGGTCTTAACTGCAACTGTTCACATCACATTACGTTAGAGGGACAAGCTGGCTAGCCAGTGCTGTAGAAGTTAAATGTACAAATGGCTCAAATGGTTCTGAGCATTATGGGACTCAACTTCTGAGGTCATTAGTCCCGTAGAACTTAGAACTAGTTAAACCTAACTAACCTAAGGACATCACACACATCCATGCCCGAGGCAGGATTCGAACCTGCGACCGTAGCGGTCTCGCGGTTCCAGACTGCAGCGCCAGAACCGCACGGCCACTTCGGCCGGCTTTAAATGTACAGGCAAAACTGATGTCCCGTTTTATCGCTGAGTCGATGTTCGCATAATGTACAGCATAAAACGTACATATCCTTATTATCGTGTCTGACTGTACTGCAGACAGCTTGGCTTCCCCTCCACGTGAAATGAAATCTAATGAGATGCCGGCAAACACGGAAGAATACATACTGCAATGTTTGCATCAGGATCAATCAAGGTGAACGCAGTATAGGCGTTACACCTGATGATGTAACTAACGTTACGAAACTGGTCGTGCATTTGAAGTAAGGCAACCATGCAACTGCAGATGTGCTTTCATTCGTCAAACAAATCCAATACAGACTTGATTCTCTATCCGACACAACCAACAGGCATTCGTACATTAATGCCAGAGGCAGGATTCGAACCTGCGACCGTAGCAGCAGCGCGGTTCCGGATCGAAGCACCTACAACCACTCGGTCATTAGGAAGTGCAGTGAGGTGATACAAGTCATGCGACAGCGATGTGCACATATATACAGATGGCGGTAGTACAGCGTGCAGAAGGTATTGGGGGAGATGTCATTTACACTCAAGCGATTCATGTGAAAAGGCTTCCGACGTGATTATGGCCGCATGACAGAAGTAACAAATTTCGAAAGAGGAATGTTAGTTGCAGCTAGACGGATCGGACTTTCCATTCCTGAAAACGTCAGGGAAGTAAATATTACGAGATCCACAGTGTTAAAGCATGACGAGAATACCAAACTTCAGGCATTGGCTCTCACCATGGACAGCGCAGTGGCTGACGGCCTTCACTTAAGGACCGAGAACAGTAGTATTTGCATAGAGTGATCAGTGCTAGCAGACAAGCAACAATGTGTGAAATAAGCGCAGAAATCAATGTGGGACGTACGACGAACGTGTCTGTTAGGACAGTGAAGCGAAATGTAGCGTTATTGGGTTATGGCAGCAGTCGACCGATTCGAGAGCCTTCTCCAACAGTGTGACATCGCCTGCAGCGCCTCTCCAGGGCTCGTCATCATATAGGTTGGTGCGGTTCGAGTATGGTACAGGCTGGACGAAACCATGGACCCAGGTTGTCAATAAGGCACAGTGGAAGCGATGGTGGCTCCATAGTGGTATAGGCTGTGTTTGCATGGGGTGGACTGCGTCCTCTGCCGCAACTGAATCTATCGTTGACTATAAATGGTTATATTCCCCTACTTGGAGACCACTTGCAGCCATACATATACTTCACGTTCCCAAAGAACGCTGGAATTTTCATGGACGACAATGCCCTACGTCACCGGGCCACAGTTGTTCACGACTGGTGTGAAGAACATTCTGGACAACTCGGGCGAATGATTTGGCCACTTAGAATTCCCGACATGAACCCCATAGAATATTTATACCATAATAGAGAGGTCAGTACGTGGACAAAATCCTGCACTGTCATCTCTTTCGCAATTATGAATGGCTATGGAGCCAGTATAGCTCAATATTTATTTATTGGACTTACAACGACTTGTTGCTTCACTATCCCGGGTAACACGATATTAGGAGGTATCGAATGAGTCACCTCACTGTAGAGACACATTAGGAGAATGTCCAAGTGTACGTGCAAGTGCCATTTCATCGCGCAATAATTAATTTCTGCTCGGAAGACGACCAGAAACCGTCGATATGTAGTAACAACGTGACATTTATGGCAGAACCAGCAGAATGAATGATAGCTTTGATAACAATGTGAGTCTCCCACCAAGAGCAAGCTGTGGGACTGGGCTGGCGGATCCGTTAAATCCCACTGGTTAATCTCAGAGGGACTGCTGATGATGCCGATAGCTCGCCCGTCATCCATTCTAATGGCTAACGCATGTGGATGCGGAATTGTTAGGGGCTGCTATGGGTTGCTTAGAACTCCGGTCCTAGAGATTTGGCGGTGTCGCGATTCACTACCGTAGGTCATAGACATATAATTCTGCCACATTGCCTGACAGAAGTACATAACTTCCTTAACCCTGAGCTGCCCTAGTGGTAAAGATGAAAAACTGCCAGTAAGTCATCTGTTGCGAGACTAGTGTAGATGATCAACAAATGAAGGACCATCCTGTAAGAGTTTTGAGTGTTTTTCTTTCTTATATGACATTTAATTTAAGCAGTTATCGAAAATACTTGAACTGCCTTACATATCTTGAGGCCAATACTTAGTTCCAGTTGTATACAGCTTCCTGTTGCTTTGTGAAAATACGACCCGCAATGCATTACAAGTGGCTGATACTCCTTCTCAAACCTATCTGATATTGGTCCGACACACATGAGTGATATCGCAGGATGGGTTGCATTACGAGTGTTCTGCAAGTAATATACTTCGTGGGCTAATTGCAGTTACCCTATATTCTATCAATGAACTGAAGTCTGATACCTGTTTTACTTACAACTGAGCCTATACGATGATTTTATTTAACAACTCGCAAACTGTTACGCCCATATATTTGTATGCGTTTATTGGTTCCGATCATGAGTCATTGTACAGGATCTGTTAAAAAGTCCTCCCGTATTTTAAAAGGTAGTTACAAATAAAGAAAGAAGTTAGTACGTGTTGTCTTCCATTGCTGACACATTGAGGAAGCCTTTTTCAGGAGCTGTCCGTTTTCGTGTCATTTCCGGTGTAATGGTAGCCACTTCCTGGGTTATTGCCTCCTACTGTGCTTGCAGAGTTGTGGGTATATGTTTGTCCACAAAGAAAAAAAAAAAAAGAATCAGAACGTAATAAATCAGGTGACGTAGGGGGCAGGCGATTTCTCCTCAAGAAGAGAGAAGGCGCCTGCTGAAAATGGCATGTACGCTGCTGATCGATACCTCGTCCACATCAGTAACCCCATGACAACTCACACAGTGGCCTCTGCAAAAACAGGAGGTCTTTTTGCCGTACTCTATATTTATACTACCTGTTCCCATTTTGTGAAATTCCCAATTTCAACGTTCTGAACATTTAAGGTTCCGATTTTAGCACAGCTTTGAAGTCTTATTAATATCTGACATGGTTTTGTGCGACATTTTCCACACTGTACTGCATTAAAGGTAAGTATATCATCTACAGAAATCTGAGATAACTATTAAATTTGACAGCCAGGTAATTAATATAACAATATTAACAGTAATGGTTTCCACGCACTCCCCTGCGGTATGCTTGGAGTTCTACGTCTATAGATGACTGTCTTGTTAAGGTAAGATGCTGTGCCATCCATACTAACAAATTCTCAAAAAATGTTCAGATGTGTGTGAAGTCTTATGAGACTTAACTGCTAACGTCATTAGTCCCTACGCTTACACACTACTTAACCTACATTATCCTAAGGACAAACACACAAACACACACACCCATGCCCCAGGGAGGACTCGAACCTCCGCCGTGACCAGCCGCACAGTCCATGAGTGCCGCGCCTTAGACCAACAAATTCTCAAACAAGATACGAGTTTCACTTTATATCCTATACAATAGCAATTTCGTTAGTAACTGTTTGTGTAGTAATGAGTAAGAAGCATTTCTGAAGTCAAGAAACACTGCATTTACCTTCATACATGGCTATCAGCATGTTATGTAAGAAGGGCACATTCCGAGTTGACGAAGATGGCACCTGTATTAATCGGTAACTAATAGAAACATTTAACCTAACAGCCAAATAAGCACAGAGTTTTCGCTTTATGGTGGATAATAGATCAATACTCTCGGAGGGATCAGACGATCTAGTTCCTGATGGAGATGGATTTTTTCCGTTCTGAATAAGCGAACTGGCTTACTACGTCATACCACAGCGTCAAGTACGTAGCAAAACAATAGTACCACTTATCCAGTCCCATTCACTTCTTACATTATCATGTTGTTGGCGTTGTCCAGAGTTTGTTTTCTTTTTGTCAGTTGCTTCTTACATATGTCGCAGAAAATCCTTGCTCCACATTGTGTTCACTTTTGTACTTTTGTTTCCATCAAGGGCCTGTCATCATACCATATGACTGTTGTTGTGAGGGTAGCGCCCCCAGCTTTTACTTATAGTACTATAGGCACCAGGATACTACACACGTGCCACAGAGGTATGACACACTGTGTTTCCCGCTCAGAGGACTTGGCGGAAATAACAATTGATCGATAACGTAGGGAGGTAGGTAGCACCATGCGAAGATTCTACAGTTATTTCACGGGTACTTCGTATAATACCTTGGACATGAATATCACATATGCAAAGAATGTTTGCTAGAATGACCAGGCAGAAAAGACTTAAAGGAGATTTTATGTACTGAACTAGTGTATGCGCAGTTAATTTCAAAATTTATGTTAGTTTCAATAAATATGATTTAGAACAACGTATCATTTCAGAACAGAAAGATGTACAAGAGCTAAATAGTGATAGACAGAACTATGGCGATACGCAATGGCACCAATTTGCGACGTATGACTCTGCTGCTACGAGAAATGCGTATTCTGTGATAAGCCGATTTAAAGGTCGCCAATAAGCAAGCAACTAGTTATAAAATGTCACGGATTCGAGGATTAAGTAAGAGTGATTTAAATACTGCTGTGAAACATAAGTTTTCTCTGGTACTCGTACATTATAGAGATACTTACGCACAAGTGGCTTTGTCTTTACCATAGGTGTAAGATTGCGGTGTAGCGTCGCATACTGGGGCAGCGCCTGTCAACAAAGGAATTTTATACATTTTTGTTGATATCGTGTTCAGCAAAACCATACGACGAAAATACGTCATCTTCTATATCTTTATCTATACTAATAATGACGCTGTAAGACCGTTGTGGTTGTCTCTCTACTTTAAAGACGAATTTTAGTGGGGTTTTCACAGGTAACTTGAGCGTAGACTGTGGCAACATACAAGCTGTGTTCTGTCAAATTGGATCAATAAAAAATATCGTAATTTAAGGTTCTGTAAATGCGAAAGGGTGTTTGTCTGTTACTTTTCCACAACTTGAGCGCTGAATCGATTTTGATGATATTTGGTATAGAGATAGCTTGAACGCTATGGAAGAACGCAGGATACTATAAAAAAGTGTGTAATTTAAGAAATTTATTGATTTGAAAAATATTAAGCAAATTAGGAGAAAATATTTGCTCTTTGAAAAAGCTGTTTATACTTTGACTTATGAACTTCATCGTACTTGAGAAAATGTTTTTTTGGTTGGTATGTTTTACGAAATACGATTCAATATAACGTAGACAATGCTTACAGAATCCTCAATGTTTTTAATCCGTGCTGTACCATAATATGAGCAAAAGTGTCTGAGTTATGGTTTTACGACTAAACTGCTGAACCATAAAATGTGATATAGAGATAGCTTTAATTCCGAGGAAGAACATAGGATATTTAAGAAATTAAAAAATTTTCTGCACCTAAAATCATGAAATAACGGGAAATAACAGATGGAACACGCTTGCACCACTTAGCAACAACGTTGTGTGCGTGCAGCCTTGTTGTGAACTGGAGTAGGGGATGTGATGGAGGGAGGGGGAGGGTGTGCGGCGTGTATGGCACACATCCTGAGCTAAACTTACCCAAACAAGCAGACACGTGAGGGCAGCTGAGGTTATTTCATGTACAGTAGCTTACTCTCCATCACTCATCCTAACAGAACTACTGATATGCAAGCACAGGCAGAGGAAACAGCTAGTTTACAAACAATCAACTAAGGTAGGAAATTATTTGGTATATTAATACTGAACTAGAATAGAGCAGGATAGCGTCTGTGGTGACAAATTGTTTTACAAATTGTTGCGAGTTACATGCATTACCACTCTACATATTCATAAACAACCAGAATTTATGAAGTCAAAACACTATGAGTAAATTGTTTACGCAAAATCATTAAAATTGATGTGGTTGTATGACCAGGTAAATCTTTAAAGGATGTGAAGCTCAACACAAACATGAGGGAACCTAAATTTAGTGAAATTAATACCGTACTGAACCTGTCATGAAGTAATAACAGCAGATCTAATGTACAAAAGGTATTAACAAGTGCGGAATCGCAGTGACTGTGGATATCCAGTCGATACTTTGTCTCACTATGGTGCAAAGGATCTGCAATGCTCAGAACATTTCCTTCAGGCTCTTGATTGATGGCGGTCATGAAATGTAATTAAACAGAATTACTCGACAATAAAATGGGAGAGTGGGGGTTGCACTTTTGCCAGTTAGGACATATGCTTCAATAGAAACAAAGCATTCGTTAATCAGGTGTTCTGTTGTGAAAATTATGGCAATATATGAAATGGTTTACATTACAAATGTTGTTAGTGTGCATATAAAGTCTGTAAGCTTTCATTCAGTTCTCTTAGAACTGATGTGCTACTAAAGTTATTCAACTACCTGAATCACTATATTCTAACAAATTATTTAAGATAGAATACATAGTGTATTCACACAATTTGCTCCTAAGAAACAGTGAAATTTATTGGAGAAATTTGAAAAATTGAAACAATAATAATAATAAAATTTTCGGAAATTATTGAACATGTTAAAAATTGTGCCACATTCAGAAAAACTCGTTGAATGGCGATAATTACATATTACATTGCCGCTGCAGATTCACCCTTGTTTCCATTCTTTATCATAGATATTGATTCTGGACTTTGTACACAACAAAGTCTGCTCTCTTCATATGATGTGGTATTTTAATATTTAGAATGTGAGTTACTTCAGGAAGTTGGAGAAAAAAGATAAAAAAATTGCATTATATGTCACCAAACTAGAAAAAAGACAATACTTTCGTAAGATAAGCTACATTTTCTCTTACTCGTGGATTAAATTCGTAAAGTATAGATCAGAATTTGTAGTTCCGGCTTAGATGAACAAAATTCTATAGTCATAGATGTTTCCTAGCAAGCACACTAGCATTTGACAAATTTATATCATTTGATGCTCTGTGTCTCTTTGAACTCTGTGTTTCTATGGAACTGCGTATTTTGCATATTTTTGACAGAAGTAAAGCTGTGAGTACCGGGCGTGAGTCGTGCTTCGGTAGCTCAGTTGGTAGAGCACTTGCCCGCGAAAGGCAAAGGTCACGAGTTCGAGTCTCGGTCGGGCGCACAGTTTTAATCTGCCAGGAAGTTTCATATCAGCTACACTCCGCTGCAGAGTGAAAATCTCATTCTGGAGATTCTTATTATGATTATCATGTAAGTATGATTTGTGTGATATTAACCAATGAACCTCAATGTAGTTCTATTAAAATTCCATGAGATTATCAATTAGGATAGCTACTAAATAACTTGGGAGTATAAATCAAACCCTGTTATAAAAAATATACCAGCTATAACCTTAACCATAGTCAAATCGACGTATTTCAGCACAGCCGATCAGTACACAACTGGCTTTTTGACTACAGTTCCGCTCTACGATGCACACTGACATCCCTTAGAAGTGCAATGTTCTATTGTGTAATTGTTTGAACCAGTCTACATAAGCTCTGATGTAAGTCGGGTGGTAAGATTGCTTAAACGTAGTGAATGCATTGACGGTAGCCTCAGAATATTCTACACAATGTTCAAAATCGCCATTTAATGACTCAGTCTGTTTGCTGCACTTATAGTATATGTGCTAACGTGACTGCAACACATTTTACCTGAACGGCAGCGGCCACGGCAAAAAGCAATATAGCCAACGCGTTCATTGTTGTCTTCCACCCGCACCTATGAGTATCAGACGCATCGCTCCGTTTTATACTCGATATTGTGCAGACTTGTTGACAAATGAGTTATCAAATTCAGATTCAGAATTCAAGATAAAGCTAACAAAACGGACTTTGAAACGCTCAGAGAGCTCTGATATCTGTAAAATTGGAAAGATAACAGTGATTTCCAAATAACAGGTCGTGGTACAGGATCGAAAGAACAAGGAGTGATTTACTGGTTTAGCACACAGTCGACAGCATTGTTATTTGATATGCATTTGCTATGATTGAGAGAAACCGTGGAGCATCCTGATCGGGGCAGCCCGATGGGGACTTGAAACCGGCTCCTCCCTAATAAGAAAACAATGCATTAAGCAGCCGAATCTACGTGTAGAAACCATTTACATTACCTAACAATGAAGTGAAGTTGGCAAGAGTGGCAGGAGCATAAGAATGAGGGTATGTGACAGAATATGTGATGTTATGTTAGTGATTACAAACGCTAGAGAAGTTTACAAAACATGTGGGAGTGTGAGACTAATAATCAGCTTGACACTGGACCTCTCTCTTGCCTGGATGTAAGAAAAAGATTCGACTGGGGAAAGTGTCATAAAGCCTTTTTATCCTTTCCTGAGGCAAGTTGGCCCTCAACTGTTGTAACTTCTTCTTGATATGGAGGCTATTGGCACTAGGACAATGTAGACCCGCGAGGCGGTCTCCCACATGTTCTATCGGGGACAGATTTTGGGAACTCGCTGGCCATAGTAATACCTCAACAACAAACAGATAGCTCAAAGAGACACATGACACTGTAGGCGTATTGTCATATTGCTGGCTTAGTTGCGGAGTATCTTTGCGGGCAGCGCGATTGCAGAGTCGAGCACGGGACACGGAACTGTTGTGTTGGGGTAACTCTGCATGTGAGAGGCATAGTTATTATGGGAGTTCAAGTGTTACTACAAGTGCTATTACAGTAAGGTGATGAAATATGGATGTGATTCAGAGGAAAGTGCGTAATGACGTAATACAAAATGAGCAGTGCAGCCGATAACGTATTTGAGTATCCTCCCGTTGCGTGTCGCACAGCATCAATCATCCGCGCCGTTTCCGGGCTCTGACAATGAACTAATGTGAATCTGTAAAAATTAGTTACCATAAAAGAGTGCAATCAAGTGCCAGTGTCTTGCAGCGAGTGTGACAACGTGGGTTCGGTCATCGCGTTTCCGCATCATCAACAATCAGCCCTGCCCGCATCTCGTGGTCGTGCGGTAGCGTTCTCGCTTCCCACGCCCGGGTTCCCGGGTTCGATTCCCGGCGGGGTCAGGGATTTTCTCTGCCTCGTGATGGCTGGGTGTTGTGTGATGTCCTTAGGTTAGTTAGGTTTAAGTAGTTCTAAGATCTAGGGGACTGATGACCATAGATGTTAAGTCCCATAGTGCTCAGAGCCATTTGAACCAACAATCAGCCGCGCCGCGACGGTTACGCTCACGCTCGTACGATTGTGAACTGTGAACAGTAGTTTAACTTTATGAGCAGTGTTATATCATTACTAGTGACAAGGAAGACTGGAACCGAAAGTGCGTGACGAGCGTAAGAACTAACGTTCGATCATAAGGCTTCCGCATCATTAACAGTCACACGCTTCGCGTCGGTTTCGCGTACGCTCGTCCAAGTGATATTGTGGACAGATAAACATCAAGACCGTTAATTGGGTTATGCAGTTATGACTCAGAATGTAAACAGTGCAACCTGTGATTTTCATATCGTCTCAGAATATACACTACTGGCCATTAAAATTACTACATCAAGAAGAAATGCAGATGATAAACGGGTATTCATTGGACAATAATATTATTCTAAAACTGACAGGTGATTACATTTTCACGCAATTTGGGTGCATAGATACTGAGAAATCAGTACCCAGAACAACCACCTCTGGCCGTAATAATGGCCTTGATACACCTCGGCATTGAGTCAAACAGAGCTTGGGTGGCGTGTACAGGTACAGCTGCCCATGCAGCTTCAACACGATACCACAGTTCTTCAAGTGTATTGACTGGCTTATTATGACGAGCCAGTTGCTCGACCGCCATTGACCACACTTTTCAATTGGTGAGAGATTTGGAGAATGTGCTGGCCAGGGCAGCGGTCGAGGATTTTCTGTATCCAGAAAGGCCCCTCTAGGACCTGCATCTTGCGGTCGTGCATTATCCTGCTGAAATGTAGGGTTTCGCACGGATCGAATAAAGAGTAGAGCCACGGGTGGTAACACTTCTGAAATGTAACGTCCACTGTTCAAAGTGCCGTCAATGCGAAGTAGAGGTGACCGAGACGTGTAACCAATGGCACCCCATACCATCACGCCGGGTGATGCGCCAGTATGGCGAGGGCGTATACACGCTTCCAATGTGCGTTCATCTCGATGTCGCCATACACGAATGCGACCATCACAATGCTGTAAACAGAACCTGGATTCATCCGAAAAAATGAAGTTTTGCCATTCGTGCACCCAGGTGCGCCGTTGAGTACACCATCGAAGGCGCTCCTGTCTGTGATGTAGCGTCAAGGGTAATCGCAGCCATGGTCTCCAAGCTGATAGTCCATGCTGCTGCAAACGTTGTCGAACTGTTCGTGCAGATGGTTGTTGTCTTGCAAACGTCCCCATCTGTTGACTCAGGGATCGAGACGTGGCTGCACGATCCGTTACAGCCATGAGGATACGATGCCTGTCATCTCCACTGTTAGCGATACAAGGCCGTTGGGGTCCAGCACGGTGTTCTGTATTACCCTCCTGAACCCACCGATTCCATATTCTGCTAACAGTCATTGGATCTCGACCAACGCGATCAGCAATGTCGCGATACGATAAACCGCAATCGCGATAGGCTACAATCCGACCTTTATGAAAGTCGGAAACGTGATGGTACGCATCTCTCCTCCTTACACGAAGCATCACAACAACGTTTCACCAGGCAACGCCGGTCAACTGCTGTTTTGTGCATGAAAAATCGTTTGGAAGCTTTCCTCTTGTCAGCACGTTGTAGGTGTCGCCACCGGCGCCAACCTTGTGTGAGTGCTTTAAAACACAAATCATTTGCATATCACAGCATCTGCTTCCTGTCGGTTACATTTCGCGTCTGTAGCACGTCATCTTCATGGTGTAGAAATTTTAATGGCCAGCAGTGTAGATGTTCATACCAGACGCAGAACAGTGTTGCGCTTAACGTTGAGTGGCTCTCCTAAATCCGCTTGCATATTTAAATACATAATTTCAGGCAAGCCAGCGGCAGTGTGAAGCAGAACAATACGACCGTCGCGGGATTATCAGGTACGTGGTGAGGACAGGGCGCGCGGTCACAAAACGAAAAACGACTACCAGGTAAGGAGACCCCTCCGCCATTTGTACCCACGGGCGTGTTATAATATGTGTGGACGAGCATTGTCGAGTTAAAAAATTGTGTGGCAGTACTATTGCGTGGGAGGTAACACCTGAGGGCGCAGTATGTCCGTGTGACATACTATTTTGTCTTCAGAGTTCTCTCAATCAATACCAGCTGCAACGTGAAGTCATACCCGATGCCTCCTCACACCGTGACACCAGGTGTAACACCGCTGTGCTTTTCCAAAGCATCGCAAGAATGGGACCTCCTCGAATAATCGTCCACGGAAGTGCAGGCAGTGATTCGTCGCCGAACGCTTTGGAGCCGCGCAATGCAGTTGCGCCAGTGATTAGCAGTCCATTCTTCCCGATCGCGGCACTGCAATCAGGTCCCTTTCAGACTCTGTCAGGTGCTGTTAACTTTGTCTCAAATGAGCACGCTGCACCTACACGTTCTTCGTAGTTGTCAACCAACGTCTGACTCTGTTCACGCCTCTTATGTGCGCTACCAGGCCTGGCTACAACGCTAAACTCATACAACACTCCTTCTGGCAGCAGTTCTCCTGTACGAAGAGTTGCAGCTCTAATTATTTACATATCAGCAGATGGTGTGCAAATGTAAAAATTACACTCTTTGTCCTTGTCTTCAAAGTGCGTCATTGTTTTTCTCAGATAATATAATCAGCAAGTAATTAAATAGCTGTCACTCGCTTCACTGCTTTTCTTTACAACAAATTTATTTCGATCTCACAGATAAACTGAACAACCTAAGTAATCTTGATTAGTCTGCAAATGTAATCTAATCTAAAGTGGACGACACCTATAGCTAAAGGCGTTATATGTCTTGCTGCTGGCTCCCACCGTGGGATAAGCAAGCCGTTTAAGTGATTCACACTGACGCCGGCGGCTCTCCTCCATCACCAGACTCCTAATCTCTTTTGATAAACAGTTGTTTACTACTTGCCACAAATGAACGCTCAGCTGAGATGATGATTTCTCGATCTTCATGTTCAGTCGTCTGTCTAAGTCGATTGCTTCCTTCTTGCACCGTGTTCGGCAATGGTTTACCAACTACTTCCAACATCATCGAATATTGGCATCGCTCCCATTCAAATGTCGAGCGATTCGCTGATTACTCCACCCGGCTTCTATGAGTCCAACTACACATCGTTTCTCAAATTCTGACATCAGACCGTCTGCGAGGCATAGTTACTGACCAACCGAGTACAAGGAACGACGTTTACCGAGACTTTATGGCATGGTATCGACATGTCCCCTGTTTACTATCTTTGCCAGCTGTACGGTGAAACTGAGCTCACACATTCATCCATCGACCACCAAAGTTTACAACATACGTGTATGAACATCAGTTTATGAGCAATTTGCATAACTACTTTGTGGTGCCTCTATTCTTTTCGTCTTGGATTGTATTTAAGAGTGCTTTTCTCGGTCAAACTAACAGCTCCTTCTGTCTCGGTTCCAAAGGACCCTGCGTTCCGCGAGCAACGCTGCAGCTTAGTCGTGGATTAGATCAGGTGAAAGAGACCCTGATTCCGATATTAAGAAAATTTGTCATTTGTGTGTTCTTTATTAGCTCTCTAGATCAATCTTATTTAGGTTAGAAAACGGATCGGCAAATGAAACAGAAAGAATTGCCTTGCTGTAGTCCTGAGGGATAACGAGAGAGAAATGTAGAACTGGGGCCACAGCCACAGCATGTTAACTTCGACCTTGAACTCTACTTGTGCGCTATATGGTGCATGAGATAGTTCGAGCAGCGTCGTTTTGATCAAGTAGGATTTGCTCTAGAGTCTCCACCTTTTCTCTGAATGTTATCTATGTTTTTTGGGCTGTGAACCTAGTGACGAGAGGAACTCACTCTGACCTGCACCGTCTGCCTACAAACATAGACCTGAAGCGCATGCTTTTAATTCTCTGCTGTTGCAGACGTAAGTAGACCACATTCTTGAAACAAGACACAGGAGATTCTATAAAGAAACGAAGTGACAGATTTTTGTACGTAGAAAAGAATGTGACTCACAGTTGGTAAGTTGCTGAATATAGCTCTGATTGCTGTCAATCGATCAGCATACGCAGTGACAGGGTGTAATGGGATGGCTAGCGACATACGTGTACCAAAGATACTCCAAGTATCCTCTCCCGTGGACACTGTATTCTCTACATGAAGTGCAACATCTGTCAGCACTCGTCCGTTTGACTGTCAACGAACAGTGTGTCAGTGGGGTAGGTCGAAGGAATTTGTATGTGAACTCGACACGGAAAGGGATCCTAACTGTTTAAAGTTTTTCTAAATAAGGGGACGCAAGAAAACACTACTTTAAGGTATAATAACAGCTTGTAGTATAACCCAGCGTACCTTACACGACACATACGTAAAACTCTACGTTTCCTAATTTTAACGTGTTTTCCAAGGAATGCTTACACATTTCCCGTTCTTCCTATAACCACTCGCTATAATAACCGGTCTTTTTTTAAACTAAAATTTATTCGAACTGGCATGAACAATTCCAAAATTTTATACAAAATCATGAATTCCAGTTTTAACATAGAGAAAATTAAACAAACGAATAATAAGAGCCAATTGAATTGAGTGTTACACGCAAAATAGCAAGGGGCTCTATTGAAAGAGATTCTAATGAACGTCCCTTTTGTTTTACAACTACTATATAAACCCAGCGCACTTATCGTTAACGTCTTTAGCGTCTGGGAGTCTTAAGCGTCTGAGGATCTCTGGCGTATGGGGGTCTTCAGAATCTGAAAGTCTTTGTGTTCGAGATTTTAGTGTCCGAGCTTCTAGCATTTGAGTCATGAGTATTCGTGGCTCTCATGTTCGTGCGCCACTGTGTCAGATAGCTAAGTTTATTGGAAGCCGGGCTAATTGAAAGTAAATGTCTGTTCGTTTAATTTATTGTCAAAGGTACGAAAACTGACAGAAATGAGATAAAGCTAACATACAGCGAACATCTCAGTCGATAAAAGATCGAAATCATTGCCGGCCGATGTGGCCGTGCGGTTCTAGGCGCTTCAGTCTGGAACCGCGTGACCGCCTCCGTCGCAGGTTTGAATCCTGCCTTGGGCATGGATCTGTGTGATGTCCTTAGGTTAGTTAGGTTTAGGTAGTTCTAAGTTCTAGGGGACTGGTGACCTCAGATGATAAGTCCCATAGTGCTCAGAGCCATTCGAACCAGCCGATATCATTAACCTCAGTTTAAGAACATCAGTTGTTGCCGAAGCTACTATTCAAACAGCGCGTCGAAACTTGAATTTTCATTGTACAACCTGTTTTGACATTTATTATCGAACTGATGTGTGACCATTCATAGTAGCGAATCATATCGAAGGAATTATGTTAATAAAAGCCAATTTAAGGAAAAACTACAGTCTGCTACCATTTCGAACAGAGTATCAAGAGAATTGATCCATGTATTGGATTATCTCTGGACAATAATAATAATAACAATAGTTTATTCCACATTCATATAAAACGGAATAATTTTAAACGGATAAAACGTTGTGCTTTGTTAAATGAAACCTGTGTCTTTTGTGGAATTAATTCGGTGTACATGCGCTACGCTAATCGAAGATATCAGTTCATCTGGAAACGCGAATCGGTCGCCTTGTAACTGTTAATAAGGATCTTTGGTGGCAACCGCTAAACAACGTAGCTAGGCGACAGTATTAATTAGAATCTAAGTTTATCAACGAAAGAGACATTAAAAGATTTTGTGAAACCTCAGTTAGCCCAAAGATCGGACATTAGCAACAAATATTGACTGCTAACAGATAGTGTTGTGTCACCTCGCTTTCACATATATCGACGAGCTGAAGAATAATGGCTGGGCGTAGAAGAAGGACGTTATACTTCCGATGGTCGTGGAAGTGCCAGTAGGCAGAAATAGGAGGCGTCACAAATGGCGCCCAACGTGGGTTTTGAAGGTAATAAATTAACAATATAGAGTTCATTCATGCTAATTTGTCAATTATTTACTGACTGTATACGAACGGAACAACCAATCGTGTTAACTTGCTCATGTTACACGTTCACTGTCTTCGACAAACTACGCCAGGAGTGACAGGAAGAAAGTACTACAACAAACTGAAAGCGATAGACGTCGTGCCTGTGGGAGGCACACATACAGGTGTTATAAAAGACACAAAACCGAAGTACGTATAGAAATAATTGATACGACGATATTTAAAGTTTGAGTCATAGCTCATTGTGCTTCAGTTAAATATATTGTAGCTGGCGAACCACTGCGGCAAGTTCGTCGCGTTGTTGAATTGATTTCGTAGCTTAGACAGTATTTGTGTGTTGTGTATCTGTAGTTGTGTTAGTGTTGGTTGGTTGTAATTTGTAGTATTTGACCATGTCAAAGAAGTCCTAAGGTTGAGATCTAATGTAGAGGATGTGAACGATGACATGAATAGGGAGGAGGGAACAGAAATGGATGATAGTAGGGTAGGAGAATTAGAATCATCGTACGCGACTCTTTGCGACAGAAACGACTGAAAGTAATAATGTCGGAATGTCGATACCCAATAGTGATTCAACTTATTGGAATTCGCGCAGCTGAATAAGTATTAAGGATAAAAAAAGGACATTTTACTAATTACTATGTTTGCACATTCAAGAACAAATAAGAATTTACAGCGAACACAACAGAATAATTAGCGCACACAAAGAGTGTTAGACAATGCCAAAGAGGTCTATTTTACGCAGTGCACTTTGCGCCGTCACACACGAAATGTATTGTTCACACAATTCCAACACCCCTCCTTGAACTTATATTTTGTGTGTTGCTTCCACAAGATAAACCAAATAGTCCCACAATCTTCTCAAACTTCTCCCTTTCCAAGGGTTTTGTCAGAAGGTCAGCTAACATGTCTTCTGTGCGCAGATAGTCCACGGCAATGATCTGTCGCTCTATGTGGTCCCGAATGAACTGGTGCCGTATATAAATATGCTTTGTCCTAGCACTAGTAATATCATTTTTAGCTAGGTTTATGGTTCCCTTATTGTCACAGAAGATGGTTGTAGGTTCCTCAATTAAATTGGGTTCTATTTCACTTATTAATGTTCGTAGCCATAATGCTTCCTGTGTGGTGTAAGATAGTGCCATATACTCGGCCTCCACGGTGCTCAATGCAACAGTTTTTTGCTTTTGACAGGACCATGATGTGAGGCCCCCCATTAATTTAAAACAGCAGCCAGTGGTGGAGTATCTGTCTCCCAATTCACTCCCCCAGTCCGCATCTCTATATCCCTCTAGTTTTGCGTTACCATCTCTATGGTACTTTAACTCATAGTTTGAGGTTCCTCTTAGGTATCGGAATATCCTCTTTACAGCTTTCCAGTGCTTTTCCTTTGGGTCTCTGCAATATCTGCTCACTGCATTGGTGCCAAAAGCAATGTCGGGTCGTGACGTTTGAGACAAATATAACAGACTCCCTACTGCTTATAAATAAGGAACATTCTTGTCACATTCCACATCAGTCTCATTTACACTTAACTTCACTCCTACTTCCATTGGAGTACTTATGGGTTTTCAATCACTCATGCCAAATTTCTTTAATATTTTTTCCGTGTATGATGATTGACTTATGCTCAATTCTTGTCTTTCTTCATCCTTAGTAATCTGCATACCTAAATAACGTTTGACTTCTCCCAAATCATGCACCTTAAACTTGGTTTGCAGCTGTTTCTTGAAAATTCCCATTTGGCCTTCACTTTCAGTCAGGATAAAGAAATTGTCCACCCATATCGCCATTATTATTATTTCTTCTTTTCTCCCCTTATAGTAAATGCTGGGATCTGCCTTGGATTGCTTCATATTCGTATTTATTAGAGTTTCATGTAGACATCGATTCCAGCAACGTCCACTTTGTTTAAGTCCATAAATACTTTTCTCAAACGCCAAATCTTTTTACTTTCTGATCTGGTTTTTATGGCTTCCCTTGGTGGAATGACATATATCTCCTCCTCCAATTTCTCATTTAAATATGCCGTTTTAACATCCATATGATGAATTATTAAATTTCGGTTTACTGCCAAGGCTAAAAGATATCTCAATGATGCATACTTGACTACAGGTGAAAAAGTTTCTTCGTAATCTACCCCTTATTTTTGTGAATATCCTTTTACCACAAGTCTTGCTTTGTATTTTGGTGATGACCTTTCAGGGTTCTTCAAATTGAATACCCATCTTGCCTGCAGTGGTTTCTTATCTCCTGGCATATCTACCCATTCAAAGGTTTCGTTCTGATATAAAGATTCTAATTCTCTCTTCATCGCTTCTTTACATTCTTGAGAGTTTCAGCCACTCATTGCTTCTTCTGCTGTTCTTGGCTCATCATTAAAAGACTGTGCTGTATACATCTCAAAATCCGGATATTCCTTCGGTTATGGTACACGAGAAGAACGCCTTACATTGTTTTCTTCATTTTTTTCATCCTCTAACTCATTGTCGTCATAAATTGTATCCATTTGTCCTTGGCTGTCGTCTTCCTCTTCTTCACTTTCTATTTCCTCACTCAAGGTTTCACCTTCTGAACTAGGTGCAGTTGACTTAGTGGTTTTGCTCTCTTTTGAGTCCTTTCTATTTTCAAAGAATATTACATCTCTACTTATGACAATCTTTTTAGTCAATAGATCCATTAATCGGTAGCCCTTTGAATTTTCACAATAGCCTACAAAAATATACTTTTTAGCTTTCGGATCCCATTTTCCTCTTAGCTGTTTTGGAATATGTGCCATTGCATCTCACCCAAAAACCCTTATATTGCTTAGATCAGGTTTCTTTCCTATCCATATCTCATAAGGGATTCTATTCTTTAATGCTTTTGTAGGTGATCTATTGTTCAAATATACAGCTGTTGACACTGCCTCTGCCCAAAAATCTTTGGATAATTCAGCGTCAGTAATCATGCTCCTTGCTTTCTCAACAATGGTCCTATTAGCCCTCTCAGCAACCCCATTTTGAGATGGGCTGTACCTTAAGGTAGTTTGATGCCTGATTCCCTTTTCTGCCAGAAGTTTCTTCAATTTCTGGTTAATATATTCTCTCCCATTATAAGACCTGATGATCTTGATCTTCTTTCCCGTCCACCTTTCAACCATATTGCAATATTCCTCAAAGATATCTCTCACTTGGTCTTTAGAACTAAGAAAATAAACATGGGTATATCGTGAGTAATCATCAATAAACGTAAGAAAATAATTACTCCCACCTACGGATTCACACTCCATCGGGACACATACATCTGTGTGGATTAACTGTAAGACTTCTGTGGATTTACTCTTACTAGTCTTGAAGGGTAACCTTGCTTGTTTTCCCTTTATACATGTCTCACAAGGATCCTTGGACACACTAAAATTCTGTATTCCTTTTACTATATCCTTTATTATAGACATACTCTTTCTATTTAGATGTCCAAGCCTCCGGTGCCATAAAAAACCTTCTGCTGAATATACTGAATCACTAACATTTTTATGTTTACTGTCAATGCTATCCTACTTAAAAATGCCCCTTTCGTTACTTGCTCTAGCTATAACTTCACCACTTTCACTGATTTCTCTTGCACCCTGCATGTCAAAAGTGACTGTATTTCCTTTCTTGACAATTTCCCCTACAGACAGCAGGTTAGTTGCCACATTTTTCATATAATGAACATTGTGTGCTGTAACCGTATCTGATTCACCATTTACACTTACATATGGATCTAGTTTCCCAGCCAGGTGACACTGGAGCTTGTTGCCATCAACAGTAGATATTCCCATATGAGTCTTATCTTTGATGTCATAAAGAAGTGATTTATCTTTAACAATACGCACAGATGCACCTGAGTCTAAAATCCATTCCATATCACGATTACTCATCCCACCAAAAGAATAAAAACATGAGAGTGCCTTACCTTTGTTGTTGGTCCTTCTCTATGGGCCCATAACCTATTGGAATTTGTGCCGCACTCATTCTTACCGGTAACTTGCTTTTTATTGCCGTAAAGAACACCGAAAAATAATGCGGAAAAAAAATTCCGATCGTCTTGTAAGGATAACTCGCACTTCACGTAAATTGGAACTTTTCCAATAATTTCACCCTACTATTTTATTGATATACTTATTCCAAACGCAGCCTGGGCCCATAACCTATTGGAATTTGCGCAGCTGAATAAGTATTAAGGAGAAAAAAAGGACATTTTACTAATAACTGTATTTGCACATTCAAGAATAAATAAGAATTTACAGCGAACACAACAGAATAATTAGCGCACACAAAGAGTGTTAGGTCTATTTTACACAGTGCACCTTGCGCCGTTACACACGAAATGTATTGTTCACTCAATTCCAACACAACTGTAGGACCTAGTAGAATGGTTAAACCTACAAATGAAATGGGTGTGGGTGTATTGTTTGACTATTTAATTAAATTCTAGAAGGAATTATTGGAAGCTAATCGTCAACGGGATCAAAAAGACCGAGAATACAGGGAAGAAAGGAATCAGAAAGACCTAGAATTTAAGGGGAAAATCAAACAAGCGATTGAATCGTTAGAGGCTCAAACTAAGGAAAGAGAAGATAGACTGGCTAAGGAACTCGAGAAACTGAGACTGGACTTAAATTCAGCAAATAGTAAACGTGCTACTTTACAAGGATCGATAAGTACTTTACAGAAGGATGTGGAATAGATACGTTAAGAGCAATCTGTCGTGTCGGATGAATAGATGATCTGCCGATCAAATAAGAAGCCTACATTTAAGAAGTTAAAAGTATATTGAAGATTATTTAATGGGTCAGGCGAAAACGATTGAGGCAGGAGGACATATTCCAGTAATAGACATAGAGTAAATATTTAACTTGTGTCTAGTATCTAAAATGAAATTTTACTAGCTACCTTTGAACTGGCGTATTCAGTATGGACATTAAATGAATGAAATCTTTAATTAATGTTAGAAAAAATAGAAATATCTGATATTGAGATAATACTTTGAAATACTTTAGTCCGTATTGAAGAACCTAGTATTTGTGACGTCTCCCATTGTTACCTACTGGCCCTTCCACTATCAGCGGAAGTGAATGTCCATTTTCTATGCCCAGCCAGTGTTCTTCACTTCATCGAGATACGTGAAAGCGCAGTGACACAATGCTGTATGTTATTGCAGTCAATATTTGTTGGTAACGTCCGCTTTTTGTACCAACTGGAATCTATATTCGGGGTTGCACAAATCTTTTAAAGTCTCTTTCGTTAATAAACTTAGATTCTAATTGTTACTGTCGTCTGGCTATGTTGTTTAGCGGTTGCCACCAAAGATGCACATTAACAGTTACTAGGCAGCCGATTCGTGTTTCCAGATGAACTGGCATCTTTGATTAGCTTAGCAGATGTACACCGAATTAATTCCTACGAAAGACACAGATTTCAATTAACAAAGCACGATGTTTTATCCGTTGAATATTATTCTCCTTAATATTAATGTAGAATAAAGTATTATTATTATTAGTGTTGTCCAGAGATAATCCAATACAGGAATCAATTCTCTTGATACTCTCTTCGAAATCGTAGCAGACTGTAGTTTTTCCTTAACTTGGCTTTTATTAACATAGTTCCTTCGATGTGACAAACGGTCGTTTACTTTTAATTAAAAAATGGCTCTGAGCACTATGGGACTCAACTTCTGAATTTAGAACTAGTTAAACCTAACTAACCTAAGGACATCACACACATCCATGCCCGAGGCAGGATTCGAACCTGCGACCGTAGCGGTCTAGCGGTTCCAGACTGCAGTGCCTAGAACCGCACGGGCACTCCGGCCGGCTTACTTTTAATTAACCTGGCTTCCAATAGTGTTAGCTATCTCACACAGTGGCGCATGAACATAAGAGACACAAATACTGATGACTCAAATGCTAGAAGCTCGGACACTAAAATCTCGAACACAAAGACTCTCAAATTCTAAAGACCCCCAAATTCTAAAGATCCTCAGACGCTTAAGACTCCCAGATGCTAAAGATGTTAACAGTATGTGCGTGGGGTTTATGTAGTAGTTGTGAAACAAAAGGGCCGTTCATTAGAAACTCTGTGAATAGAGCCCCTTGTTACTTTGCGCGTAATACTCTTTTCAGTTGGCTCTTATCGTTCTTTTATTTAATTTTTCCTACGTTTATACTGGAATTCATTATTTTGAATGAAATTTGGGAATTGTTCAAGCCAGTTCGGATAAAGTTCAATTTAAAAAAAGACCAGATATGTAACGACAGGCTACATGCTGCACTTACAGGCCAGAGTGGGATAAGGAAATTTTTTGTTAAATTGTGTCGTAAACGTCGAAAATACTGCATAAACGTTGAAATTACAAGCTTTAACTGTCTCAAAGGTTTTTTCTCGTCTGACTTCCCTGTCCTGGTATTTTTCACCTCTTTTTGCCCTCTTTATTTCTTTTCCGTGCTTTATTCTCGTGACGAGAATGTGTTAATACGTCATTTAGTCTGCACTATACGGGTTTTTAAGTTCATCTTGATCATTAAGCTCTAATTTTCTCAAAGAGTTCTTTGTAGCTGATTTCTCAGTATTGGAATTTTTGACCTTTTATGCAAATCTTTCTTTCTTTTCTGTGTTTGCAACAGCAATCTGTAGTTCATTCGTATAACGAGAATCTGTTAATAAGACATTTCTTCTGCAGTGAACTAAAAACTAAATTCCGTCCGAACAGAATTCGGAAGGCTCAACAGTACCGACCGACAGCCCAGTCGTAGGCATCACAGGATGCAGATCTGAAGGGCCATGTGGTCATCACACCGCTCTGCTGGCCGTTGCCAGCTTTTGTGACCAGTTCTGCAGTCTACAGTGAACACATTTTTCAATTTCCCATCTGATTAGTTAGGCCTGTATTCAGGATTATTCTTAAATTTAAGAACATATCTTTCCACCACAGATTTCGTTACGTCAACAAACTCCTTAGATGGTTCTAAAAATTCCATTTCAGAAGATGAAATTGCTGAATCTGACATTTCCACTAATCTGACATCCCATTGCTGTATATAAGTTTTTGTAATGTAAGTCCGCATCTTCTGGAAACATAAGAAGAAGAAAAAGAAATATATAGTTTGAAATCTATTCGCATGCAAGAGCTAAGGGGTGGAACAGGACACTGTTTACAGTTTATACTGTTTCAGTGGTTTATCGACAACAACGTTATGGTACAGTAACTGCACACACGCAAACAAAGGTGACACTCGGCGCGGTGCCTGATGGGAGCGACCGTAATGTCATTTCCCATTTACAGTTGCTCCCATCAGCCACTGCGCCAAGTGCCTACTTCGTTTGCACGATTCTCCTCTTTGCGCGCAACACGTTACTTTTATTTACGTCCACGATCAACGGCCAGTCTGTGCACCAGTCGTCGGTCCCCCGAAAGTCTTTATGAAATCTGCTACCGTTTTCCGGCAATTCAGTCTTCACGTGAGCAATAGCATCACCTGCGAATAGCCACATGCAACTTCCAACGTTACACACGAGATTGTATGAGTAGGGTGTCTCTCCTAAGAGCCGTCAGGAGCACTTTCACTGGTGTTTCGGCAGATATTTGCCATTTTGTTTTTTCAAAGTGCAGCTGGAGTCAGCCCAATCAAGTGCCGCCCATCACGCATTTCATGTAACGTCCAGCGTTGACGGAAAGCGCCGGCTTGCTTCCAGTGACAAACAAAGCGATTTTTAAACTGGAATTTTACGTACTCATTCGATAGTGCGCTACTGCATTAGTCTAGTGCTATATTTGTTTTACCGGTAAGTATTAACAAGAACAGTTCTACACAAAGAACAACCAGAACTCTAGCAGCAACTGCACCGCAGTCCGGAACCGCGCGACTGTTACGGTCGCAGGTTCGAATCCTGCCTGGGGCATGGATGTGTGTGATGTCTTTAGGTTAGTTAGGGGACTGATGACCTCAGAAGTTAAGTCCCGTAGTGCTCAAAGCCATTTGAACCATTTGAACTGCACCGCCCTGGCCGGCGCTGATTACAACGGCCATGCAGAAGCGCGCTGCTCAGTTGCTGCTGCAGTACTGGTTATTCTTCGTGTAGAACTGTTCCTGTTAATACTTACCGGTAAAACGAATATACCCCTAGACTAATCTAGTAGCGCACTATCGAATGAGCACGTACAATTCCAGTTTAAAAAAGCCGACGCATTCCGTCGAAGCTGGGCGTCGTATGAGAGACGTGATGAGCAGCATTTGTTGGGCTGACTCCAGTTAGACGTTGTAAAAAACGAAACTGCAAATATCTGGCGAAACACGAGAGCAAGCAAACAACTCTTAGAACAGATACCATATATATATTGATAGTGATCGGGCCAAATATCTCACGAAATAAGCATCAAACGAAAGAACTACAAAGAACGAAACTTGTCTAGCTTGAAGGGGGAAATCCGATGGTGCTATGGTTGGCCCACTAGATGACACTGCCATATGTCAAACGGATATCAACTGCGTTTTTTTTAAAATAGGAACCCCCATTTTTTATTGCATATTTGTGTAGTAAGTAAGGAAATATGAATGTTTTAGTTGGACCACTTATTTTGCTTTGTGACAGATAATGTTTACAGTCAGAATTTAAGACGTTGTTGGTTAGATGAATTAAAAAATGTATTACAGGCAAAGTAAAAACGCAATTAAATCACTACAGCAGCTCAGCTTGAAATTCTAGTAACTCACAACTGCCCAGCAAACTACATAACCCCATTTGACAATAAATTAATTTAATTTTGATGTGACAAGTGTGTGAATTTCTGAGAAATAATACGACTGAAAAGCCTGTTAATATTTCGACAGTTTCTTTCGATAAATGATAAATGTTACCCTTACACTCTCAGCTTAGAATTAATTTGATATTAATTTGATATCTTTCATGCTCAGAACCAAAAATGACTTACGGTACCTACATCAGTTTCGTAGCACTAATGTTAACGTTTTGTTGATGTGCCATTTGTTCTCAACGACAGGTTATAATATGAAGAGATTTTTTTTAATTGTAGGATTCCCCAAAGTAATATTTCCGCACATCAGTTGCGTCTGTTCACTGCCACCGTATATTTTCACTAGTGACGAGTAGCTTGTACTTTCAATGATATTTCTAACACCGTACCTAAGTTTATTGAGCTTTCCACCTGGATTGTTAAGCTGCATCTCCCACCGCAAATCGTGTTAAATTATATGCACTCACATTTGAGGCAATTTCTTCCTCAACGATAACAGGATCTGCAGGATGGAGGTTTTACGTGGTGCGGAAGTTAAGTGTCGTATTTTTTTTTTTTTTTTCAAATTTTGTGATGAGGTCGTTGGTTCTGAGCTAAACTATGCTTTACCGATGCTGAAATTTCCTGCAGATTTCCTCCACAGTTTGATATAATTTGATAATTAGTGACATCTGCAAATAGTACCTTGGTTCCGTCAGTTAGATTTTCGCACAACTATTTTACACATAGTAAAAATGGCTGACATCAGAAGTGACACTTATGGACCGCCACACTTTTTTTTCTCATTATTGTATATCTAGAAATTCTGTGTTTCACTGTCTTTGTATTTTACTTCTGTGACCTGTTGGCGCCCGTCAAGGTATATGCAGGTCAACCCTTTTCGTTGGGCTCTATTCTATATTTATTTAACTTACGCAAGTGAACATCATGATAAATAAGCCCGAAGGCTTTACTAACATCGGGAGTACATATACTGGTCCATCAATCCGTGCTGCTTGAAATCTCTGCTAGAGAGTCCATGTCTCATGGTGACTGGCGAGTGGTGGCATGCCGCTCTGTCGGCGATGTGCACTGAGGCGACAGAAGTCGTGGGATAGCGATACGCGCTTGTACAGATGGCGGCGGTATCGCGTACACAAGGTATAAAAGAGCAGCATTGGTGGAGATGTTATTTGTACACAGGTGTTTCATGTGAATAGGTTTCCGACGTGATTATACACGTACGACAGGAATTAACTGACTTTAACCGCGGAATGGTAGTTGAAGCTAGACGCATTTGGGAAATCAATATTCTGAGATCCACAGCCTCAAGAGTGTGCCGAGAGTGCCAAATTTCAGACATTACCTCTCACCACGGACAATCCATTGGCCGACGGCCGTCAATTAACGACCGAGAGCAGCGGTGTTTGCGTAGAGCTAGCAGACAAGGAAAACTGTATGAAATAACCACAAAAATTAATGTGGCACGTAAGAGGAACGTATCCTTTAGGGCAGAGCGGCGAAGTTTGCGTTAATGGACTATGGCATCAGACGACCGGCGCAGGGGCCTTTGCTAACAGAACGACATCGCATGCAGCGTATCTCTTGGGCTCGTCACGATATTGGTTTGACCCTACACCACTTGGAAACCGTGGTGTGATCAGATGAGTCCCAATTTCAATTGGTAAGAGTTGATGGTAGGGTATGAGTGTGGTGCAAACCCCTCAAAGCTATGGACCCAAGTTGTCAACAAGGCAATGTGCAAGCTGGTGGTGGTGGCTCCATAATGGTGTGGGCTGTGCTTGCGTGGAATGGAACGGGTCTTCTGGTCCAACCGAACCGATAATTGACTGGAAGAGATTATGTTTGACTACTTGGAAACCATCTGCAGCCAAACAACGATGGAATTTTTTATGGATGACAATACGCCATGTCACCGGGCTACAGTTGTTCGCCGTTGGTTTGAAGAACATTCTGGGTAGTTCTAGCGAATGATGTGGCCACTCGGATCGACCGACATGTCTCCCATCGAACATTCGTGGAACATAATTGAGAGGTCAGTTCGTGCCGAAAACCCTGCACTGGCAACACATATGCAATTGTGGAAGGATACAGAGACGGCATGGCTCAGTATTTCCGTAGGGGACTTGTCGAGTCCACGCCACGTCGATTTGTTGTACTACGCCAGCAAAAGGTGGTCCGACACGATACTGCGAGGTATCCCACGACTTTCATCACCTCGTTGTATGACATGATGTTTCCAATCGATGAGACATGTTGCAGCCTCCCTTCGCCTATGGTTTTTACTCTTGCTTCATTTCAGCAGTTGCTTGTGGCGATCGGAATTGAGTAGTGGATTGTGGGGATGTGCGTCATAACTAAATGATCATTACTTCATTATGCTACAATGAAAAGACTGTGTCAGCTTTCCACCAAACTTCGACATGTACAAGAACTTTAGATTGTTTTTGCTGCAGCTAGAAAGCGATGGAGAACTTACTGACGATAATTTCCATTCAGGAATTCCACATTACTCTTTGTGCTCACCGAAAGAAAATGGTCCTACTAGCTATTTACTATGAAGGATCAAGAATCATGACTATAAATAAAAGTTTAGATTTAGCTTATTAATGTATATAATATGCAAAAGTTCATACGCAGCGGACCGCCAAATGGAACATCTGCTATTAACCACCCTAGACACAGGCAGCATTATCTAAATGCCCCTTTCTCGGACACATTAATTAATAGCTCTATCATTTAACAATTTACAATCTTCTTAAAATTTATGTAAATAGACCTACGTTTGCCCTAGTTACTGAAAAAGCTGTTGCTCGGCAGCATTGCCGGCTAGAATTTTTAGGATGGAAACGGTAATAGAACATGACCTCTGAACTGCCCGTGTAACGATCCTTGTAAACATTGTTATTTACAATACAGTCTTGAACCTTGGTACAGCTGTGTTATTGCATGAATGTAATCGACTGCTGTACATAGAACTTTCTGTTACAAATGCAAATGGTAACTAATCTACCCATCACCAACCTCTTTTACGTTCCAAGTTTGGTTTTTAGTAAATAACTTGAAAACTAATAGAGGTAGCTCATTGGTGACACATATTTAATGTCTTTACATGAAACTGAGGCTCCATACCAATTTTCAGCTTTCCATGTTTAATATACAGGGTGATTTTTTCCACAAACTCTAGGGGTTGATCGATGAAAGGTTACGGAACAAAAAAGGTCTAATGAACTTACGACGGAAATGCATAGTTTCCACGCTAGAGACCATTTATTCAATCATACTTTGTTACACAGACTGCGGTCTAATATGCGCTGTGCCATGCACCCGCAGTTATAGTATGCACGGTTTCCTTCTAGAGGGCAGTACTGATCCTTATTCGTCATGCCCTAGCGCCCTCTCCTGCTTAGTAATTAGCAATGTTTTACATCTACATATATACTCCGCTAGCTGCCAAGCGGTGTGTCCCGTTCACTTCTCTTTCTGATTCATCTTGTGGATGTGATACAGCGTTACACACAATGGCTCCCTATTCTAATCGAGAGCTTGCCGACTTGGAGCATACTTACGGAAAGGCAAATGGCAGCGGGCGGCGGGCAGCAGGATTGTATCAGGAGATCTATCCCCGCCGACAACAACGAAAGCATTCATGTTCGCACTAGTGTTTCGCCGTTCGTCTGAGATAGAGTCGTTTCAGGAAGCAGGAAATCATGAAGGACGTACCCCAAAAGTTCGGCCACCAGACTTCTAGGAAAATGGATTAACATTGTGGACGTGCGACCGCCTTGTCAATACCAGGCAGTTGGTCCACCTGTACAGGGCAATCCAGACGACCGTGTGGAACACTGTTCGTGATACTTGTTACTACCCTTATCAGTTACAGCGTGTACAAAGTTTACTAGTGACAGAATTTCCACATGGGAAGCAGTTTCGTCACTGGTTTCTTCACCAGGCAACAACGATTCCTGGATTGGTGTTATCCATCCTAGTCACAGATGAGGCCTCCTTTACGCGGAGAGGTGTCTTCAACTTTCATAACAGTCATCGGTGGGATAGTATGCAGAACTCTCATGGTATGGTGACAGTGAAACAGCATCAGTGCAGCCGGAATGTGTGGACTGGGATTACTGGCGATCGTATTTTGGGACAAGACTTCCTCTTAAGTTTCCTAACAGGCCGGAAATATCGGTGTTCCTGGCGGGTGACTTTGCCTCTCCTGCTGAAAGATGTGCCACTGATGATTCGAAGGGATGTGGAACTGCTGCATGGTGGTGGTCCAACCCACTTCGCCGTTAACGCCTGGACGCATCTCAGTCATGTCTTCCCTGGCCGATGGGTAGGGCGAGGGGGTCCAGGCATGGCCTGCTCATTCACAACCCGTGCGATTTCTGGTTATCGGGCCATCTCAAAAGTATCCTGTATGCAGAGCCCATTTCAGATGTGGATACAATGGAGTAGCGTATTCATGCTGCCTGGGACTGTTCAGATGCAGCCTGGCCGATGAGAACGTGTCAGACAGAACATGCTACGACACGTACACGCATACGTTGAGGCACGTGGAAACCATTTACAGCACAAAAAAAAAATGGTTCAAATGGCTCTGAGCAGTATGGGACTTAACTTCTGAGGTCATCAGTCCCCTAGAACTTAGAACTACTTAAACCTAAGGACATCACACACATCCATGCCCGAGGCAGGATTCGAACCTGCGACCGTAACGGTCACGCGGTTCCAGACTGTAGCGCCTAGAACCGCTCGGCCACGACGGCCGGCTCTTCAGCACATACTGTATCTGTGGCTGCATAGTGAAGTGGAAAAATGATGCTTTCAGAGGATAACGGTACACACCATTTTCCTTCATTTATTGGTTTCGCAAGTAATACATTTCCTAAGTTTGTGTGGAGCCAACCAAGTTCGAATTAACATTTGAAGTTAGTGCACGTTCACAATGAGTTTTGCCACCGCTGGATTGCTTTTGCAGATTAATATACGCACTCTTATGACAGTCCACGATAACGTTTCTAACCATATAAATACAGGGTGTCCTTACAGGTATGACCCGATTTTAACTTGTAATAATATTGAGACAAATATCACAAGTTAACTGAAACAGCGCTAGATGTAATCGGCATGCTCTAGAGTTTAAGAAAAAAATCCAATAGATGTCGCAAAGAGCACTGACCTAGAGCGTGCAGCCAGTCTCGCGCAAATTAAATGTTTTTTGTCCTGTTTCGCAAAGCAAGGTTTACGGACCCTACATTTTGAGGAAGAAATCGTAACAGGACCATCATATCTTGCAATGCTACTGAACTGGTTATTCCCACAACTTGACGCTGACAATTTCATCTATCAGCAAGATGGAGCACCACCGCACTGGGACAATAACGTGCGTAGTTTCCTCAATGCCAACGTGCCTCAACATTGGATAGGGCTTACAGGACCGAGTGACCAGGCTTTACACTCTTGGCCTCCTAGGTCCCCTGGCTTAACACCATGTGATTTCTTCTTGTGGGGATATGTTAAACAATGTGTTTACGTTCCTCCCCTACCTCGTGACATTGATGAACTAAAAACCAGAATATCAGCTGCTATAGCATCAGTGACAGAAGACACCTTCGGCTATCGACTAGATGTCGTCCGTGCTGCCAATGGAGGACATATTGAACATTTTTGATGGATTTTTATTAACTTCTGTCTTTTATGAGTATTTTAGTATGCAATTTGTTTGTGTTAAGCCCATCTTCCCAATAAATAATTCTATTTAAAATTGAGTAATTCTTTTTGGGACACCCTGTAGTAATGTTTCTCACGAACGGATACTTCTTGTAGAACGACGATACTGATTTGTCCGCTGATTTCATATGTAATTAATTACGCACACGAAAAAACGGAATAATTACTCACTACTGATCTATTAATCGGCGAAAACACTTGCAAACCCGTATATCATAACAACTGCAAACCAGTTATCGTGCCACTCAGCTGCACGCCACCTTTCCTACCGAAACCCGAATAGCGACACCTAGTTCGTTTCCTGGCGCTTGATCGGTAGCACTTAGGCATTGTTGAACGAAGACAGCAAAACAGTCCTAAATCTCCATCTACATATATATCAACACTCTGCAAACAAATGTGAAGTTCATGCGAGAGGGCAAGTTTCATTGTAACATTTATTAGGGTTCTTTCAATTCCGTTCAAGTATGGAGTGCGGGAAGGACGATTGTTTAAATGCCTCCTTGCGTGCTGTATTAATCTAATCTTGTCCTCATGATCCCTATGTCAGCGATACAAAGGGGTTTGTAATATATTCTTAGACTCATCATTCAAAAATGGTTCCTGAAAATTTGTAGGCAGGCATTCTAGGGAAAGTTTACGTTTGTCTTAAAGAGTCTCCTTATCCATTTTCTTCAGCATTTCTGTGACACTCTCCCACGCGCCAAACAAACCTGTAACCATTTGTTGTGTCTAGACAAGACAGCCTAGACACAATGAGAGGAAGCCGAAAGGCACGCGCTTAAACTCACGCAGGCTGGCGTGAGGTCTGAAACAGGATACGTAATGAATGCTATAAAGAAATGTACGTAGCTGCTGGAATACTTAACTTTAATCCACAGTTGGTGAACATTGGTCTTGTTGATACAGTATTATCATCTCAATATAACTTGGTGATGGCGCCTTGCTAGGTCGTAGCAATTGACTTAGCTGAAGGCTATGCTAACTATCGTCTCGGCAAATGAGAGCGTATTTGTCAGTGTGGCGTCGCTAGCAAAGTCGGCTGTACAATTGGGGCGAGTGCTAGTACGTCTCTCTAGACCTGCCGTGTGGTGGCGCTCGGTCTGCGATCACTGACAGTGGCGACACGCGGGTCCGACGTATACTACCGGACCGCGGCCGATTTAAAAGCTACCACCTAGCAAGCGTGGTGTCTGGCGGTCACACCACACCATTTGTGCTGCTCTCCTCTGTACACGTTCGACATCCCCTGTTAGTCGTATTTAGTATGCGTGTGACTCACCTGTGCAGTATACTAGAATGGGTCGGACGAGTGATCTTTAAGCAATTATGTTTGTAGACTGATTGCTTTTCCTGAGTATTGTATCAATGAAACGAAGTCTACCACCTACTTTATCCACGACTGAGCCTATATGATCGCTCCATTTCACATCCCTTAAAAGTGTTACAACCAGGTATTTGTATGAGTTGACTGATTCCAACAGTGACTCCTTGAAGTTTTTCTCGTTTTTTGAAGTCTGCAGCTACTCATTTCAGAACGTCACAGCAAGTTGCCAATCTTTGCACAACTTTTAAATCTTATGAATATGCGATTGAATATCTATGCAGACTCTGTGGTATAGTACTTCATTAAAGATAGCTGCATCATCTGCAAAAATTCTGACGTTACCATTAATATTGTCCGCAAGGTCATTATTATACAACATGAACATCAAGGACCCCAACACACTTCGCCGAGCCACACGAAGTTACTTCTGCATCTGATGATGACTCTCGACTGAAGGTAATCTCCTGCGTCATCCCTACCAAAAAATCTTCATGTCAGCCACAAATTTCGCTTGAACCACCGTATGATCGTACCTTTGACAACAAACATAAATGTGCTACTGAGTCAACTTGTTTTCGGAAATCAAGTAATACTGCATTTACCGGACTGCCTGATCCAAAGTTTTCATTGTGTGAAGTGAGAAAAGGTTTGGATTTCACATGATCGATGTTGTCGGAATCCACGTTGCCCGTTGGCATGGAGGAGGTCATTCTGTTCAAGATACCTCATTATTTTTGAGCTCAGAACATATTCTAAGATTCTACAACATACGAATGTGAAGGACACTGGGTGATAATTTACTGGATCACTTCTACTACCCATCTTGTAAACGGGAATCACATGTGCATTATTCGTACTACTTGGCGAGCTTTTTTGTTTGAGAGATCTGCGATAGGTTATCGTGAGAAGAGGAGCTAACTCAGCGTCAGTGTAGAATCTACTAGGGGTTTTGAAACCATTCCTGCAATCACATTTATAGCATTATACAATATTTCAGTGTCTTAGCTTTAATGCATGCTGCGTGTAAAGCAACATTCAGCAATCAGCTTAAGTCTGTCAGTGTAACGATAAAGTATATTACTTAGAACTGAGTGCGGAATAGGTTGCCTGTCTGACCGCACGTTTCGCATCACTTGTAATAATTAGATAAGTGTGATAGTCCACATGTTTCTAATTAATGCTTACTTTCATTTCAATTGATTTTTCAGAATTTTTGTGTCACAGCTTTTTATTTTATGTGAGAATTCATTAATTTTTAGCTATATCATGGAGCGATTTTCTAAGAGCTGATGCCGATTTCATTTTGTGATTGTTGGTGGTCACCATGAAACAGTGTGATACTAGTGAAGAAAATGCTCCACTGGAAGCAGAGCCACTTGTGCCCTGTACCACAGAAATTATTCACAGCAAACACAGTCTTTCATCACAAAGACAATCTCAAGTGGGTACGTTAAAAGTCCATTAGAGCAACAACAACGCCTCAAGACAACATTTTTAAAGGAGGAATACTTGGACTAAAAGCAAAAATCGAATTTGGGTGCAGGCGCCTACCAAATCTTGAATACAGGAGAATTATTTGATGACGACATGTTAGAGGTACACCAACTGACGGAATGGAAAAGAGCAAGACGTGTATGAAGTGTCCTGCGTCAGAAAGATGGAAAAGGGCGTATAAGCAGTGGCGTAAGTGCAGTAAATGTGGTCAGCCAATTTGCCTGAAACGTGGTAGGGAGATGTGCGTCGAGCGTGCAAACATTCTGCGAACTAATATTCTCAGTTCATTTTATTACTGCGTTTCTTTACTTTTCTGCAACCTTTTTAATTTATACTCATAAACACTCATAAGAATCGTGACTGGTGTTCATTTTAAATATCGTAATCAATGAAGTCTGCAGAAGCGCTGAATAGTATTTCATATGCTTATAATATGAAATAGTTCACTATTCACTTCACTTTTGTCAGCTAATGTCGAGTCACGTGATAAAAAACGGTAAGACGTTTACAAGAACGCACGTTTCTAGTTACACATACACTAGGTGATCAAAAGTATCCGGACACCCCCAGAAACATACGTTTTTCATATTAGGTGCATTGTGCTGCCACCTACTGCCAGGTACTCCACATCAGCGACTTCAGTAGTCATTAGACATCGTGAGAGAGCAGAATGGGGCGCAGCGCGGAACTCAGGAACTTCGAACGTGGTCAGGTGACTGTATGTCACTTGTGTCATAGGGCTGTAGGCGAGATTTCCACACTCCTAAACATCCCTAAGCCCACTGTTTCCGACTGTTTATTTAACCAGTATGCTTACGTAAAAACGCAGGGTATTTTAATAAAAGCATTTTGGATATATATGCTTTCAAATTTTGATTTTTTAATTTTACATAGAATATTTATTCTGTTTGTTTCGTGTGTTGACTCTAAGACAAGCACTGTGACGTCACACACTGAAGCACTCTACACTGCACTGTATAGAACTTCATAGGATAGCTTATTTAGCACACAGACTTAAGTTTGATATTGAATTTTGGTAAAAGTTATTTGTAATACAGTTATACATTTTCAGATGGATTTGACGACTCTTTTTTATCAAAAAGCGTTTACATAAACATTGTTAAGGTCGAACTTAAAACAATGACAGGCACGAAAGTTGAAGAAGAGGCAGACAGTTTACATATACGAGGGTATTTCGGAAAGTAAAGATACACCGTATGCCAGAAGAACAGAAGAGTTTTGGGGAGCAAGTTGGCAACACTGGTGTTAACCTTGAACCGTTAGCTTTCTTCTCGCGGTCGTTTGGCAGTTGAACGTTGCTTCTGGTTGGAGTAGGTGGTGTTTAAAATGGCTGCGCCGATTCAGAATCCCGCCAAATGCGAAGTGCGCACTGTCATACGTTTTCTCCATGCAAAAGGTCAGCGACCAGCGGATATTCACAAAGAAATTGTTTCTGTTTATGGGAACATTATGAATCGACAAAATGTAACGAAATGGTGTCGACATTTCTCTGAAGGTAGGACCGATGTTCATGACGAACAAAGAACAGGTTGGCCATCTGTGATATCTGATAACCTTCTTCGGAGAATGGAGGAATAAATTCGTGCGAATAGACGTCTGACATCGAAAGAATTGCATCAGATCATACCAGATGTGTCAATGACAACTCTTTATGACGTTGTGACTGTCAAGTTAGAGTACAGGAAATTGTGTGCCCGCTGGGTTCCAAACTTTTAACGGAAGAACACAAAAGAAAAGGATGGGCTTTGCACTCGACTTCCTCACACGCTATGCTGAAGCAGGTGACGAGTTCCTTGATCACATTGTGACAGGTGATGAGGCGTGGGTTTATCACCACACACCTTAAGCCAAGCAACAATCAATGCAAAGGCGCCCTTCGAATTCACCAAAAGCCAAGAAATGCGAAACGTCGATTTCAGCGAAGAAAGTCATGGCTTCTGTTTTTTGGGACAGACAAGGCACTCTTCTGCTGGAAATTATGCCTCCTGGAACGACAATTAATGCCGCTGCATATTGCCAGACTTTGAAACGTCTTCGAAGGGCAATTCAAAACAAATGCAGGGAAATGCTGACAAGTGCAGTGCGCTTGCTTCATGATAACGCTCGGCCTCACACAGCGCTCGTAACCAAAGCACTACTCAAACAATTCAAATGGGACGTATTGGACCATCCGCCATACAGCCCGAACCTTGCGCCCACCGACTTCCATGTCTTCTGTTACCTGAAGTCACATCCTGGTGGAAAATCATTCCACGACGATGATGAGATCAAAGGTGAAGTTGAAATGTGGTTCCGACAACAGGCGACAACCTTCTATGACTGTGGGATACAAAAGCTTGTGCACCGACTTAACAAATGTTTGGATAACGGGGGTGATTATGTCGAAAAATAACAAATAATCCAGTTAATAACATGTAACTGACGTTTTCTGAATAAATTTTCTATTTATGGACTGCGAGCCATTGTATCTTTACTTTTCGAAATGCTCTCATAGAACAGCAATAAACAAAACAGTTACACAGTACGTACATCATTTACGAAACCACCAGGCAAGTATTACAATCGAGTTGCTTCTGGCTGCCTCCAAGATTAGCTGTGTGTGATTGGTAATGACGAATAGCGTAAGAACTTTTTTTTGGCATAATTTGCGGCTTCAAATCAACATGGCTGCCTTATTAAGTGCCGTTATCTATATGTTTCGTACATGGAACTGAAATAATAGAACTCATAAAGAAGTTTACAGATGAACTGTGTGTGTAATTGATGCATTCACACTCTCGTTAATTAAGGATCAAGAAATTAATAAATAAGACACTTCATATACTGAATTATTTATTTGAGGCTCTGTATTGTTCACAGTTTCCTCTGTCGAGGAATTTGGAAATAGCTTGTGATGAACGTGCTGCCTTTACGGAATGGTGATGCCGGCGGTACTTGAGATCCAGTCGAGGAAGTAGGTGACCCTGGTGAAGCCGGCCGGGTCTCCGCTCGCACAGCCATTGCCCGAACCCCAGCTGACGATCCCGATCTGCGTGTAGCTTCCCTGTGAGCCGACCACCAGCGCGCCGCCGCTGTCGCCCTGAAACGTGACCACAATATAATCTCTGGCTGGTGGGAGCCCCAATCAGGTATTCCCCAACATAGTAAAGTGTCACTCACTCAAGATGTAGCGCTGAAGGTAAACACATACATTCTAAAATAGTAACTCCATAAGTTCTTGAAATCCTTTTCCTCGAATGCAACTGCCATTGTGGCGGATATTCGCTATCTGCTCAAAAGTACCCGTGCGTGTCTGCCATGCGCCTTTACGTTGGCTTGAAACTGTGCTGGGACACTTTCAGTCAGGTGTCTGAACGTTTGTGGAGGAATGGTTCCCCGAAACTAGAGGAGATTGTGCTGTAGGACGCTGCAGTTTGAAGTAATGGAAGTCGACCAAAAAGTGTTCCATTGTGTTCAGATCGGATCTCTGTGCAGGCTAATCCAATTAAGGAATGTTATTGTCCACAATCTATTGCCTCACTGCAGCACCTTTATTATAAGGTGCATCATCGTGCTGAGACATGCATCGTCTGCTAACTGTTCTTCTACACTATGAAGTACACGATGCTATAAAATACACTGACGAAAAACTACTGCAACACGAAGGTGTCGTGCGACATACACGAAAACTGGTAGTCGTGTTTCTACATCTGAATAACGATGTCTATTCAAATTTCGATCTATTCGCATAAGAGCGCCGCTACTAGCGTCACTGTGAGCATGCAATTCAGGTTTGCTTTAATTACACGCTGTAAAGGTTGTGAGACTTAGTTACCTTTCAGATTGAATGTGAGTTGATTGCAGTCAGGGATGCCTTTAAAGCGATAAAGACGCCATATTGAACAGGGTCGTATAATAGGGCTGCGATAAGCTGAATGTTGCTTCTGCGATACTGTAGAAAGACTTAGTAAGAATGTAGCCAATGTGCATGATTCCTGTCAGCGGTGATCACGAGAATGTACAGTCGCGAGAAGACCGGACTTGGGACGGCCACGTGGCACTACCGGGAAGGAAGACCATCGTCTTCGGCGTATGGCTCTGGCCCATAGTACTGCACCTACTGCAGCAAACTGAGCAGCAGTTGGCACCACAGTGACACATTAATTACTTCAAGAACAGCCCCGAGCCAGACGCCTTGTTGCGTGCGTTCCACTGACCACAAACCGCTGCCATTTGCAACTTCATTGGTATCAAGCGAGAGCTCATTGGAGGGCAGACTGAGGTATGTTGTGTTTTCTGGTGAAAGCCAGTTCTGCCTTGGTGCCAGTGATGGTCCTGTGTTGGATAGGAGGCGGCGTGTTAAGTGCCTGCAACCAACCTGTCTGTGTGCTAGATACACTGGAACTACACTTGGAGTTATGGTCTGGGGTACGATTTCGTATGACAGTCGTTATCCCAAGCTCCCTGACTGCAAATTTGTAAATTAGTTTGGTGATTTGGCCTGTTGTGCTGTCATTCAAGAACAGCGTTCCAGAGGGTGTTTCCCGACAAGATGACCCTCACGCACATTCCGCCGTTGAAACTGAACACGCTCTGCAGAGTGTCGACATGCTACCTTGGTCTACTCGATCAATAGATCTGTTTCCAATAGTGCAATAGTGGAACATCATCAGACGACAACTCCAGCGACATCTACTAACAGCACTAACATCCTGGTATTGGACGAACAAGTGCAGCAGGCATGGAACTCCATCCCACAATCTGACGTGCAGCACCAGTACAACACAATGCATGCACGTTTCCATGCTTGCATTCAACATTGTGGCAGTTAGACCGGTTATTAATGCTCCAGAATTTCACATTTACAATGGCTTATCTTGTGCTTACATTAACCTGCAATCTTGCAGTATTAATCTCTTACATATACTACCTAGACAAGTGTACTAGAAAAATTTCAGTACACTACATTATTTGTTGGTGTTGCGATTTTTTTCTTGTCAGCCTATGTTCATATCCTTCCCATCTAGTGTTTACTTAAGCACAATACGGGCATCACACCCTAACAAGACTCCAATACCATAACGCCACTTTCTCCGCACTCCACTGTCGGCGCAGACAGGTAACATTCTCCACGCATTTCTCAAACTAAAATCCTCTTTCATCTGTTTGCTCCAGGGTACAAAGTGATTCAAGCACTCGTTTCCACTCGTACACTGCCCAGTGGCATCGCTGTTTGCACCTCCACAAGCGTTGGTTAGCAATAACTACAGAAATTTTGTCGCTTCTGAGGAGCTGCTCCATAATTGTGTGCTCTGAGTTGATGCGATTTTTTACATCCTCCGCAATGCTCGACCGTTCCTGTCCGTCAGTTCAGTAGATCTACCTGGTTTGGTTCAGTTGTGGCTCTACTGTCACGCTTCCACTTTACAATGACGTCAACGACACTCGACTTGGGCAACTGGAGAAGCGTTCAGTATCTCCAATGGATCTTCTCAGGCAACATCCAATGACTATTCCGTGCTCGATGCGTCAGAGGTATTCTGACTAACCCATTCGTCTGTCATTGTTTCCCTGCTGGCAACACGATACTCTCCACCTCCTTTTATACACTCGCATCCACCTGACATCCAGCAGTCAGTCCCGCATTACGGAGGGGTGTCCGGATAACTGTCATCTGATGATGTGGAACTGTGCCGAGTCAAGGTTGCCCAAGCAAATATCTCATTTCCCTTTTCGCACCGCTGTCATATCAAACCGCGTTCACACTGACAATCGTTAGTCTCCATGTACCTGAAAGCCTTTGCTTGAGCTAGATACTCATTCCTTACTGTGAAGTGTTATGGCAGTCTGTAAATATCCTCTACAGGTTCTGACTGTGATGATGGTACAGATTACCAGTGAAGAGGATATGTAAGAATACTCGCTTCTTTGTGCAACAAAGTGATGCCAGCACAGAATCTGGGAGACCCCAAATTGTTATCATCGTCAGCAGACTATAATTGGTAAAATGAAATTTGGCATTTACACTTACGCCTTTTTCCTTAGTTGTTTCCGTACCGAAGTCCAATACCTGAAATTGATACATTTCTCTTTCTGTACCACAGCTAACAGTACGCATCCTCATCAAAGAAATACAACCTTCCCTATCGTTAACCCTTAGATGAGCTTATTTTTATGGAAGATCTGCAGTACGTTTAGCTTCACACACAGTGTAGCCCATAAGGCAGGGCAAACTCCTACCGTGAATAATATTAGCTCCGCATCGTGCGAACAAAAGTGTATCAGATTCGGAAATGTTGTTAATATCTTTGGACTCCGAGGGCGCAGCATCAGCTTTTCATGAACGATGAATGTTGTGAAGTATTCCGAGGATCGTTAGTAATTCGGTATTGTGAATCATTCGGTGGAGAGGAACGATCTTCATGATTTCAGACCATGAGTATAGTACAGATACGCAGTGCACTGTCTCTACTACTGTTCATCACTTTTATGGGCGATGGAATAATGAACAACCAGAAAAGTTTTATTGAAATTAATGCAACTGGGTTTGTAGATGATATCATGATCTGAGGAAATCAGAAGAAGTAGTTCAGAACAGATTCAACGTGTGGAAATCAGCTCCTAGAATACCCTCATATCAGCGAGATCAAGGCAGAGGCGACAGCATTCAATGTAGACGAGCATCACGCGATTGTGAGACTAGGACATCATCAGCTACAGTTTGTGGACCGTTTCCCGCACCTATATAGCATAATCTCCAAGGATAATTCGATGGATAGAAGACTACGAACAAAGTTCAAAACGGTGCTGAGTTCTACCAACAATAAAAATTTCGCCATTGAAGCATGTGCCCTCACAAAGAGAGGCATCGAGGTTCCTGGCAGCGACAGCGACGCAACCTTCGCCTCCCAGCCACCGGACGCACGAGTGCCACGCACCCTGAGCTTAGGCCTTAGTAAGAGACTGCCCGACCGTAGCTCTAGCCAGTTCCTGCTGGGTTGTAGTCCAGTTCTGGCATAGTTGTCACGCAGTTGTCGAATAGCTCGGGTTAGCAGCAGTGGAGGATAGATATAGTGCAGTCGTAACTTTCTCTACGAAAGTAGTGCATCAAACTGGCACCAAGACTTTCAGTACGTATGTTTCTATGTAGTGAACTATTATCGTGATAACTTGTCCCTGCTTTGCTAAAGACTTTTATATGGATTTCAACGAGGACACTTTGTTCCAAAGTTAAGTGTTCACTAGTTCTTTTGATTTCTGTCCCAGAATCCACGCACTGTCCCGACTGGACATGGTACTCTTGGTGGTCAGACTACTCCGTCACTTCAGTTACCGTGTGGAATCAATATCTGTTACAGTGAAAATGACGGTAGGTACTTACGCCGCAGGTGCTCTGTCCGCTGGATCCGATGGCGCAGAGTGTGAAGTCGTAGATGGGACCGCCGAAGTATTGGCTGCATTGCGTGTTGGACATGACGTTCAGTGTCGTGTACTGCAGCGTGTCTGGGATGACACCGTCTGGAAACAAACAACACGGCCTCGTGTACCCCTCAATGCTTCCATGAGTGACAGCTTCACTAGATGTGCTGATGTTCAGTTTCCAAGAATGTTCTTTATCATGATACGTTACGGAATTACACAGATAATGTAATGCAACTAGTAGGCCGAACATTAAACATATTCTGTGTATTTTGTATTACATGTTTCTCTTCTCTCTTCGTTGTAAACTTTTATTAGGGTAACAAGTGCCACATAGTATGTGCTTTTATTGAGGCATGTACAGGGTGACAGTTATTGAACTATATGAAAGAAACCATGTCCCATTGACCTTCCCGTGGGCAGGGTGGCTTGCGTGCCTCAGTGATACAGATAGCTGTACCGTAGGTGCAACCACAACGGAAGGGTATTTGTTGAGAGGCCATGCAAACGTGTGGTTTCTGAAGAGGGGCACCAATCTTTTCAGTAGTAGCAGAAGCAAGTCTGGATGATTGACTCATCTGGCCTTTTAACACTAACCAAAACGGCCTTGTTGTGCTGGTACTGCGAACGGCTGAAAGCAAGGGGAAACTACAGCTGTAATTTTTCCCGAAGGCATGCAGCTTTACTGTGTGGTTCAATGATGATGGCGTCCTCTTGGGTAAAATATTCCAGAGTTAAAATAGTCCCATATTCGAATCTCCGGGCGGGGACTACTCGGGAGGACGTTGTTATCAGGAGAAAGAAAACTGGCCTTCTACGGATCGGAGCGTGGAATGTCAGATCCCTTAATCGGGCAGGTAGGTTAGAAAATTAAAAAAGGGAAATGGATAGGTTAAAGTTAGATACAGTGGAAATTAGTGAGGTTCGGTGGCAGGAGGAACAAGACTTCCGGTCAGGCGAATACAGAGTTATAAACAGAAAATCAAATAGGGGTAATGCAGGAGTAGGTTTAATAATGAATAGGAAAATAGGAACGCGGGTAAGCTACTACAAACAGCACAGTGAACGCATTATTATGGCCAAGATTGATTTGAAGCTCACGCCTACCACAGTAGTACAAGTTTATACGCCAACTAGTTCCGCAAATGACGAAGAGATTGATGAAATGTATGATGAAATAAATGAATTTATTCAGATAGTGAAGGGAGACGAAAATTTAATAGTCATGGGAGACTGGAACTAGATAGTAGGAAAAGGAAGAGAAGGAAACGTAGTAGGTGAATATGGAATAGGATTAAGGAATGAAAGAGAAAGCTGCCTGGTAGAATATTGCACAGAGCATAACTTAATCATAGCTGACACTTGGTTCAAGAATCATAAAAGGTTGTGTAAATGGAAGAAGCCTGCAGATACTGGAAGGTCTCGGATTATAAAATGGTAAGACAGAGATTCAGGAACCAGATTTAAATTGTAAGACATTTCCAGGGGCAGAGGTTGCAGAGAGCTTCAGGGAGAGCATAAGGGAACGATTGACAGGAATGGGGGCTAGAAATACAGCAGAAAAAGAATGGGTAGCTTTGAGACATGAAATAGTGAAGTTAGCAGAGAACCAAGTTGGTAAAAAGACGAGGGCTAATGGAAATCACTGGCTAACAGATAAGATATTGAATTTAACTGATGAAAGGAGAAAATATAAAAATGCAGTAAATGAAGCAGGCAAAAAGTAATACAAACGTCTCAAAAATGAGATCGACAGGAAGTGCAAAATGGCTAAGCAGGGATGGCTAGAGGACAAATTTAAGGATGTACAGGCGCATATCACTAGGGGTAAGATAGATACTCGCTACAGGAAAATTAAAGAGAACTTTGGAGAATAGAGAACCACTTGCATGAATATGAAGAGCTCATGTGCAGACTCAGTTCTAAGCAAAGAAGAGAAAGCAGAAAGGTGGAAGGAGTATATAGAGGGTCTATACAAGGGCGATGTTCTTGAGGACAACAAATTTAAATGTCAGAAAACTTACTGACGGTTGACACGCGTTTGGTCTTATACTTGTGTCTACTGTTTTCAAAAGACATCCCACGAAAAAGAAAATTTGGCGCTCTCCACAAAAATATTTTGGTGAATTTCAACTGGAATACGTTGCAATATCTAAATGCGATGTTAGGGAAATAGGAACTGTAGAAGTGAGAAAATGTGGCACTTTTAACCTATCACTTTCTGCTGCGCGGTATAGCCGGGTGGTCTAGGGATCCTTGCCAGTGTTTGCGCGCCTCCTCCCATTGGAGGTTCGAGTTCTCCCTCGGGCATGAGTGTGTGTGTTGTCCTTAGCGTGAGTTACTCGAAGTTAGATTAAGTAGTGTGTATGCCTAGGGACCGATGACCTTAGCAGTTTGGTCCCAAAGGAACTTACCACAAATTCCCAATTTATCACTTCCTGACCCGTGTAAGGATAGACTTCTATCATTAAATAAGAAAACACTGCCTGAGAATAAAGTTATTAGAAACGACGCTGAAAACCTCAGCATAGCTAATTTTCAAAAGCTGCTACAGCAAAGGAAAACAGGGATCTAGCTTGATACCTGAAAAAATTCCTACCTACAGAAAAGGAAGTAACAGCGTTACAAAGAAGATGTAAACATGCTAGGTGGACTGAAGACTGTGAAAAGCAGTCTGCCGAATGAAAGTAGCTTGTAAAACATTGGAAATTGACAAAACGAGAGATAAGGTCTCAGAAAACGAAGAAGTGCTGAAGCAGATAGCAAAAATCCTCCGTAAAGCCAAAACTTCAAGAGGGCGATGGGAATCTGGCGGTGAAGAATTAAGAAAACTGAAAGACATTGGCTATGTAGTGATCTTGTGGATATTGCAGTTCTTATTTGGGTGCTGGAAGAAAAACTGGAGACGAATTCCGCGTTATTCAAGACACTGCTTTATAGTTTTTTTACCCAAAAATGTTTCAGCACTTTTGTGCTATCGTCAGTGGATAATTGTTGATTTTCTTTCTGAAAAACTGTTGTTTCATATTAATCTCTCAGATGGATTATTTGAACTTCTGGTACAAATGTATTTGGATTTGTAAAAGGAACGATTGTTAAGTGTCAATCGTTTTTCATTAGTTTACATACAGCACAGAGTTGAGACATGCACACATCAAAATAAGTTTTGCATCACCCCGGTTCCTAGAACTCCTGAAGACAGACGTTAACTGTGGATATTGTATCACAGACAGTCCCTTTAACTGTTCAGAGACGTCTCTAAACCCGCCCAAAGATGTAAACAACCATGCATCAGCAGCACCTATTAGACGGAGGAGGATCGACAGCCGATAAGTTCCAGTCATTCCACCAGGAAGGAGGTACACGGCTCGTGTTGTCTGTAGTTCAACCACGCCTAGACGGTCAATACCGTGCGTGATTCGATCGCGTCCGCATAGTTGCTTTGTGACAGGAGGGGGTCTCAACAAGGGAAGTGTCCAGGTGTCTCGGAGTGAACCAAAGCGATGTTGTTCGGACATGGAGGAGATACAGAGAGACAGGAACTGTTGATGACATGCCTCGCTCAGGTCGCCCAAGAGCTACTACTGCAGTGGATGACCGCTACCTACGGATTATGGCTCGGAGAAACCCTGACAGCAACGCCACCAAGTTGAATAATGCTTTTTGTGCAGCCACAGGACGTGATGTTAGAGTCAAACTTTGCGCAATAGGCTGCATGATGCACACCTTCACTCCCGACGTCCATGGTGAGGTCCATCTTTGTAACCACGACACCATACAGCGCGGTACAGATGGGCTCAGCAACATGCCGAATGGATCGCTCAGGATAAGCATCACGTTCTCTTCATCGATGACTGTCGCAAATGCCTTCAGCCAGACAATCGACGGAGACGCGTTTGGAGACAACGCGGTCAGGCTGAATGCCTTAGACACACTGTCTAGCGAGTGCAGCAAGGTGGAATTTCGCTGCTGTTTTGGGGTGGCATTATGTGGGGTCGACGTACGCCGCTGGTGGTCATGGAAGGTGCCGTAACGGTTTGTACGTTACGTGAACGCCATCCTCAGATAGTGCAACCACATCGGCAGCATACTGGCAAGGCATTCGTCTTCATGGACGACAATTGGCGCCCGTATCATGCACATCTTGTGAATAACTTCCGTCGCGATAACGACATCGCTCGAGTAGAGTGGCCAGCATGTTCTCCAGATCTGAAACCTATCGAACGTGCCAGGTATAGATTAAAAATGGCTGTTTATGGACGACGTGATCCACCAACCGTTCTAAGGGATCTACGCCGAATCGCCGTTGAGGAGTGGGACAATCTGGACCAACAGTGCCTTGAGGAACTTGTCGATAATATGCCATAACGAATACTGGCGCGCATAATGCAAGTGGTCGTGCTACTGGGTATTGTAGGTACTGGTGTGTGCAGGAATCTGGGCCACCACATCTGGAAGTCGCGCTGCATGGTGGTACAACGTGCAGTGTGTGCTTTTCATGAGCAATAACAATGGCGGAAATGTTCTTTATGTTGAGCTCTGTTCCAATTTTCTGTACATGTTCCGGAACTCTCGGAACCGAGGTGGTGCAAAACCTTTTTTGATGTATGTATATCACAGAGCTGAGACTTTAGGAGTTGTTCTTTTACCGTATGCCTAAAGATTTTAGTTTTATAGTAAATTTGGAAATATCACAAATATGTACATGTGTTTACATACCGTGAGAGAGAGAGAGAGAGAGGTGGATTTGAGAGACTTATGGAGAGCTAGTAGAGTGAATAGTGTTGACTATGGGTAAAAGAATTTAATTTTACAGGTTGAGCGTATATATCTGATATAATTTGCCTAATAGATGAATCACACTCTCGTAGGAAAGAACTATAGAATGACAAACACTATTCAACCACAAATACGAATCACCATTGAAACGCAAACAAATGAAAAGCTTAATGTCTTAAACCTCTCCATACACAAGAGTAACAATAAGGCTGAGGTCGAAATTTATATGATATCTATAAGCACCAGAGCAAGCCTTCAAGACCAATCCAATCACTACATAACTTACACAGACTGAACAGTACATCTATGAACAAACGTGAGTACACAGAAGAACTGAACGTGATAAAATGAACTGCACAGGAGAATCGGTACGATGCAAAGTCAGCAGACAAAAGAAACAAGAAAATACAAAAACGGTGAACACGTAACACTATAGACAGAAACACACACACACACACACACACACACACACACACACACACACACACACCAAGAGAGAGAGGGGGAGAGAGAGAGAGAGAGAGAGAGAGAGAGAGAGAGAGAGAGAGTGTGGCGGGAGGGAGTGAAGGAGATAGGCTTCATTATTGACATACTGTCAGCAGATAGTAAGTAACAAAAGGCACTTAATATCTTACAGCAACTGAGTAGGCAATATGCTAAAGATACCGAAAAAAACATAATACAGAGGAGACTTGGAAGACGTAATACCGACGCTGATAAATATAGTCGGTCTGGTATGTATCGGTTAACATGCAATTACAATCAAACTGCACATGTGGGTCAAACGTGCAGGAAGTTTGGAACCAGATATACAGAACATGATTGCATTTGCAATTGTAGTGATGTTTTGGCGACTTTTGGTTACTGATTACACCTTCTGTCCAACCGCCCACGAGCGCAATGACCATTTGGCATCCGTGCGCGGCTTGCGCTGCAGTCACTAAGCATGGAGCATGTACAACCACAAATCCAGGATTTTAACCGATTGCCACCACGTTTACTGCAGAGGCTCAGAACAATATCAGATTTAGTGCCGTACAGGACTGTTTGCACTCCTGCATATGTTTTTAACCACATTTTTTATGGGATTGCAACTGGGCAACACAACTCTACAGCTGTCCTTGCGGATTCGTCGAAACAGGACACCGTTGGTTGCCCTGTAGATCGAGTCCTCTAGGTCCGGCAGCCTCGGGACTTAACTGCCTTCGACGGGGAGTTTCATACGTTCTTGCGGGCACTGGAGCAGATAAGATGCTGCTTCAAGTGCAAAATTCCTTGTCTATTCAGTTTCTCTGAGCGACCGTCGTTCTCTATAATGCTTGCACCCAGAAGTGAAAGTGGGACAGAATATACAAGACACCTCCATTAAGTACAATGGCTGTGGAGGGAGGTCTTTTTTCTTGGTACCAAGGCACATGAATATTGCGGGGAACGAAAGCGCAGATGTAGCAGCGAAGGAGGCATGTCGTGATCCTCAGTTATTTCACTGCGCCGTCCCCTTGCGCACTATAGCCTCGCTGTTGAGGTACAGAGCAATGCCGCGATGGGAGTAACTGGATGTGACAGCTAACATGGTGCATCTAGTAAAGCGCACTACGCGGCGGTGTTTCAGCCACGAAGACGGGGTGAGCTTCTCCTTGCTCGTCTTCGCGTAGGCCACAGTCCTCTCGCGCCTGGCTTCTTGCTCCAGCGCGACGGCTCTCCAGTGTGTGGTGCTTATGGTGTACAGATCACTGTACGCCACATTCTGTTAGACTGTGTTTTATCTTCGGGCCAGAGGGCGACGGAAAATTTACCAGCAGTTCTGCCCTCCGTTTTAAGTGACAATGAAACGAATGTGGTTAGAGTTGTAACGTTTTGTGATCTGTCCACCTTGTTTCCCCAAATTTTAGGGAGATGTTCTTAATGTGTTAACAGTTTGGTACTTTATTGTGGCGCTGTTCGTATTGAGAAGTTTTCATTTACGTTCGTGCACTAGAGACACACTTGTGTTCCTGGCCAGTGTAGGCAAGCAGACTGCAGAGTCTCGTAAATGTCTGCGATAACTGAGTGTCTTCAATCATAGGAGTTTTCCGACTCAGTAATACGTCCATAGTCTAGCCGTATTTATTTTCTGGACGTCACACTGCATCTCCACGGCGCCGCCAGTCTTCTACGACGCGGAAGATTGACACTTTTCTGATCACTTGGGTGATATTTGCGAATCGAAGTAACATAGGGAAGAGTAAATTCACATAATTGCAGTGCCACTAATTCGTCTCTTAGTTTTTCGTTGTCTACTCCACCTTAGGTGGTGGTTAGAGCTTACAAAAGGGCTACAGCATCAACCTTTGCAGTGTTCTTAACGAACATAACAAGGGACGCGTTTTGACCGCTAGGTGTTGTGCCAGTCTTGGATAGGGTAGATAGTAGGATTTATGATTGTATATTTGTTAGGTTTCCATGTTGTGTGTTTTGCACTTTCATTCTTATTTTATAGTCAAATATTCATTAATAGAATTCTTTTTTTCTCGTTTAACTAGGTTTTGTCCCTATTCTCACTCTGAATACGTTAGATAAGGAATCGAAATAGAAGGAAGGATCAGAGCAAGGAATGTCAGAGCGCTGAATCGGCAGGTACGTTAGATAATTTAAAAAGGAATCGGTTGAAGTTAGATATACCGGGAATAAGTGAAGTACGGTGACAGGAGGCACAAGAATTCTGGTCCGTTGAATACGGGGTTATAAATAAAAAAGTGAAATAATGATAATGCAGGAGTGGGTTTCACAGTGAATAAGATAGTAGGAATTCGGGTAAACTACTATGAGCAGCATAGTGGACGCATTATTGTATCCAAGATACAATGGTTCAAATGACTCTGAGCGCTATGGGACTTAAGTTATGAGGTCATCAGTCCCTTAGAACTTAGAACTACTTAAACCTAACTAACCTAAAGACATCACACACATCCATGCCCGAGGCAGGATTCGAACCTGCGACCGTAGCGATCTCGCGGCTCCAGACTGTAGGGCCTAGAAACGCTCAGCGGGTATCCAAGATAGACACGAAGCCCACACTCACCACTGTAGAACTTGTTTCCATATCGACTAGCTCAGCAGAAGATGGAGAAATTGAAGAAGTGTATGACGACATAAAATAAGTTATTCAGACGAAAATTTAATAGTGATGGGGTACTCGAATTTGGTCTGGACTGGGGAAAAGGAATGAAAGAAGAAGCCGTTTGGTAAAGTTTTGTACAGACCATAATTTAATCGTCGCTAACACTTGGTTTAAGAATCACAAAGGAAGATTATTTACGTTGAAGAGACCTGGAGACACCGGAAGTTTTCAGATTGAGTATGTAATGACAAGACAGATTTAGGAATCAGGTTTTAATCTGTAAAACTTTTCCAGTTGCAGATGTAGATTCTGACCACAATTTATTGGCTACGAACTGTAGATTAAAACTGAAGGTACTGGAAAAAGGTAGGAAATGAAGGAGATGGGACTTGAATAAATTGAAAAAACCAAAGGTTGCTGAGAGTTTCAGAGGGAGTATTAGGCGACGGATGACTAGATCAGGGGAAAGGAATACAGAAGAAGACGAATGGGTAACTTTAAGAGATGAAATAGCAGCAGAGAATCAAATACGTAAAAAGACAAGCCCTAGTGAAATCCATGGATAACACAAGAGATATTGAATATAATCGCTGAAGAAGAAAATATAAAAATACAGAAAATGCAGAAGGCGAAAGGGAATACAAAATTCTAACATATCAGATTGGCAGGAAGTGCAAAATGGCTAAGCAGGAATGGCTAGAGGACAAATGTAAGTATTTAGAAGCGTATTTCATTACGGGAATAATAGATACCGGCTACAGGAAAGTTAAAGATGCCATTACGGATAAAAAGAAGCAGCTGTTCGAATATCAAGAGCTCAGATGGGAAACCAGTGCTAAGCATAAAAGGGAAAGCTGGAAGATTGGTGGGGTACATAGAAGGTCTGTACAAGGGAGATATACTTGAAGGCAATGTTACAGAAATGGAATTGGACGTAGTTGAAGTTGAGATTGGAGATATGATACTGCGAGAACTTGACACAACTCTGAAAGCCCTAAGTCGAAACAAGACCCTGGGAGTAGACGATATTTCGTCAGAACTTCTGATAGCCTTGGGACAGTCATCCATTAAAAAACTCTTCCATCTAGTGTTAAAGATGCAGGAGACAGATGAAATACCCTCAGACTTCAAGAAGAATGTAATAATTTGAGAGAAAGCAGTTACTAACAGGTGTGAAAATAACCGACCTATCAGTTTCATGTCATGGCTGCAAAATACTAACAAATTCCTTACACAGTAATGGAAAAACTGGTAGAAGCAGACTTCTGGAAAGATCAGTTTGGATCCCGGAGAATGTGGGAACACGCGAGGCAATACTGACCCTATGACGTACAAGAAAGATTAAGGAAAGACAAACCTACGATTATAGTATTTGTAGACTGAGACAAAGCTTTTGACGACATTGACTGGAATACTCTTTGAAATTCTGAAGGTAACAGGGATAAAACACTGGGAGCGAAAGGCTATTTTAAAAAGAAAACAGAAGGCAGTAATAAGAGTAGAGGGGCATGAAAGGTTAGCAGTGGTTGAGGAGGAAGTGAGATTGTCTTTTAGCCTACCCCCGACGGTATTCAGTCTGTATACTGATAAAGCAGTAACGGAAATAAAAGAAAAAATTGGAGTAGGAATTGATATCCAGGCAGATGAAACACAAACCCTGAAGTTTGCCAGCAACATTGTAATTCTATCAGAGACAGCAAATTACTTGACCAGTTGAACGGAGTGGACATTGTCTTGAAAGGAGAATATGAAATGAACATCAAGAAAAGCAAAACAAGGTTAATGAAATGTTGTCGAAGTAAACCACGTGATCCTAAGGAAATTAGACTAGTAGGTGAGTTTTGCTATTTGGGAAGCAAAATAACTGAGGAATGCAGAAGTAGAGAGGATATAAAGTATACACTGGAAATGCCAAGGACAGGATTTCTGAAGAAGAGAAGTTTATTAACATCGAGTGTAGATTTAAACATCAGGAAGCCTTTTCTGAAAGTATTTGCCTTGAGTGTTGCCATGTGTGGAAGTGAATCATGGACGATAAGCAGTTTAGACAAAGAATGAATAGAAGTTTTCGAAATGTGGCGCTACAGAAAATTATTGGATATTGGATGGGTAAATAACGCAACTAATGAGTAGGTACTGAATATAATTGGGGAAACAAGAAATTTTTGACACAACTTGACCGAAAGAAGAGATCGGTTGAGAGGACAGTTTCTGAGACATCAAGGCATCACCAGTTTAGTATAGAAGGGGAGTGTGGAGGATAAATATCGTAGAGGGAGACCAGTGTTGCCACTGAAGATTAAAACAACAATAAGTCACATTTTCTGGAATTTTCTCGAAGCGTTTCGAAATTAAGCATTACATGTCAATTTTGGCTAGTGCCACCTCTACTTCTAGGAGTCAACTGTCACTGGAAGTGTCACCATTCGGAAATCCCGAAAACTATGGACTAGATACTAATATAGATCATTTTCGGGTTTTTTTAATGTCCTTCCGTTAACCACCTAAGGCTCTGCCCTAGGGGTGCCTTACCCCACAGCAAATTCTTCTAAATGATAAATCACATGTAGCAAATCTGGTTCGAACTTTTTGCAGACGATCCAGTGCTAAGCATGTGTCTTCATATTCAGACGGTAGTTGTCCCGTTGTACTAACTCATATGTATTAAGTCTTTATAAAGCATTGCAGGCCTTCCAGAGCTATGCTCGAACAGGACACAAACGCAGTATGTATAATATCTCGTAGGACAAGACTGTCATCCACGAACCTCATAAATGACACCTATATATTCTTAATTGGAACTTGCATTTAGGTTCGTCTTTCCCTTATTCACAAAAAATTTATGCTGCAATGTTAATGAGCTGTAGCACTCTTTTACAAACTATTTAACTTCAGTTAGCTTTATTCGGTTTCGATAGATATTATACTTAAGCGTCTCTCCTGTATTACATTTGGTTATCTACATAATTCTGAATATCTTATTCAAGTTGACACATGACGATTTTTTAAAGATAGATATTCAAATGTAAATTTGGAATAGCTCGTGACTATCACTACCTGACGGATATTCTTTTCTGTTCTTCTCTGGATGCATCCAGTCAGCAACTTATGAAATTGCCATGCCTTGTTGAACATGTGGTAGCTCTTAGCGTTATCTGCTTTTAATTTCTGCCGCAGTATGAGTACATTGCTTTCCTGGAAACCTGACGGCGCGTTTCATATCTCATACGCCACTGATTCTAGTGATCCAGAAGATACTTCCATGAAATGTGTTGCGTTGAGAAGATTACTCAGTTTACATTAAATTTACTCAGATCGTGCAAAATTTGACGTATTGTATGACGAGACAACCTATACAATAAATGCAGACTCACATTTTCAAACGTATTACCGCTAACAACATTCGATACCCTTACACCAACTTTCAGGATGAGACGGAATCAATAAAAAGTAGTCACCACCTACGTAGAACGCGTGTACTTACTGTCGGTATTGAGGCCCCAGCCGCTGACCGTAGCGGTCTGGCCTTCGAAGCTGTTGCCCGCCTGTGAGCGAGATGGCAGGTTCACCAGTCCGATGTAATCTGTAAAAATAGAAACATATTTTTATATTTCTCGTTATATCCCTGGAACAATCAGGACGTAGGACTCTCTCGAAGAATGAAGTCACAGAAGCAATAAAAATACTCTCTGAACTACGATTCTAGTAATCAAGATACATATGGACGCATTTAGTACGTAAATGAACGGACGTCTCTATAACATAGTTGATCGGGATAATTAAGATGACTTCGAAAATATGAGCACTCGACCTACGGTTTCTGAGAAACCAAGTGTACTTGGAGGTAAAATTGAGACAGTTACGTGCGATCCACTCTGTGCGGTCCCTATCCGTTTGTAGAGAACTGCTTTTGCCGAAAATTTACCAAGGCATTTACTCAGATATTGTCAGTGAATCACAGAATATTATCAACAAAGACAAATGATGCCCCCAACGGACATTCGTTTTGGTATTCCTTATGACCGATCTCACTGCTAAAAATCAACATGAATATTCTGTTCTAAAAAGTAGCTTCATGTTTAGAGAAATTTTGTATAAATGACTTTGGTCAGTCAAATAATTCAGAAATCTGCGCATAGAAAAGAATTCCAATAAGCAAGACATTATGCTAAAAATAGCCGTGCGGGAAGTGCTCCAGCAGGGAAGCCGAAACTAATCGTACTGTTCAATTATATTGAAAACGAGCCGTTAAAATCGTCTGAAATATACATTATGCTCTCTGTAACTGTAGTTAATAATTATCAGAACATGATGAATGAGAAATTCACGACATTGGTCCAATATTCCACAAGATTGTAGTGAAATCGATTTTCGGCTGTTACTCTAACGCCAGGTACACGCGTAAATACGTGTGGTTGTGAAATTACTGCGCGGTCAAATATTTGAAGCTTGGTGTATCTAGCGAGTATCTAAGTTTGTTTTCAAAGATGACAGTTGGTAATATGTGCTTTATCACTAAAAACAGAGTTTTTCAGTAAAATGCAATGTAAAACTATTTAGCTTAGGTAAAATATGTGTCAAATGAAATGATAAACTACACGATAAATTACAACAATTGTTCTAAGACAAAAATTAGCTGCACAAAATATATTATCCGTAATTACTTTATACTTCAGAATACTTTTCGTTATATACTGCGATCAGAGAGCAAGCAATGGACCCGCAGCAACGTTCAGTCTCATCCCACTCCATTGGTCGGCGACTGGCAGCAGTCGCACTAGGGAATTCTTGTCCCATGTGTAGGCTGCCATTAACACCACAACACAGACGGCTCGGTTTTTGAGTGGTGACGTGACCGGGTATCATGGACTGCTGATGAATGACGCCTCATTATGTTCAGCGTCGCATTGTGGTCATCCACTACCCAAGACAACCATTGCCGGTGAGTATGATTTTGACCTGGGCAGGGGATCCATTCTTCCAACATACTGGGGAACACAGTGGTTTTATTTCTGGCGTCATGATGCGGGGAGCAATCACGTATGATTCAGGACACAGATGGTAGAGATCGAGGGAACTCTGGCGGCACAACGGTACGTCATGGACATGTGTTACCGCTCATGCGACCTTATCGTGATACCCTTTCTTGCAACAGGACAATGCTCGTTCATGCATAGCCCGTATCTGTATGATCTATCTCCGTGATGTTGAGGTACTCCCGCGACCACCAATATCCCCAGATATTCCCCCGATAGAACAGGTATGGGACGATCTCGGACGTCCACTCCGACCCAGTGGATATCAAGAACGAGTTACACTATGTGATCAAAAGTATCCGATGCATTGTGCTGCCACATACTGCCAGGCACTCCATATCAGCGACCTCAGTAGTTAGTAGACATCGTGAGAAAGCAGAATGGGACGCTCCGCGGAACTCACGGAGTTCGAATGTGAGTGTCACTTGTGTCATACGTCTGTACCGGAGATTTCCACACTCCTAAACATCCCTAGGTTTCCGATGTGATAGTGAAGTGGAAACGTGAAGGCACATGTACAGCACAAGATCGTGCGGGCGAAGAGGATAGTAACGTGTAATAGGCAGACATCTATCCAGAACTTCACACAGGAATTCCAAACTACATCAGGATCCACTGCAAGTACTATGGCAGTTAGGCAGGAAGTGAGAAAACTTGGATTTGATGGTCCAGCGGCTGCTCATAAGCCACACATCACGCCGGTAAATGCCAAACGACGCCTCACTTGGTGTAAGGAGCGTAAACATTGGACGATTGACAAGGGGTAAAAACATAGTGTCGAGTGACGAACTACGGTACACAATGTAGCGATCCTATGGCAGGGTGTGGGTATGGCGAATGCCCGGTGAACGTCATCTGCCACCGTGTGTAGTGCCAATAGTAAAATTTGGAAGCGGTTTTGTCATGACGTGGTCGTGTTTTTCATGGAGGGGGCTTGCACCCCTTCTTGTTTTGCGTGGCACTATCACAGCACAGGCCTACATTGATGTTTTAAGCACCTTCACATTCTTGCTTCCCACTGTTGCAGAGCGATTCGGGGATGGCGATTGCATCTTTCAACACTACCGAGTACCTCTTCATAGTGCACGGCCTGTGGAAGAGTGGTTACACGACAATAACCTTCCTCTAATGGACAGGCCTGCGCAGGATCCTGACCCTTGGGGATGTTTTGGAATGCCGACTTCCTGCCATGCCATACCGACCGACATCGATACCTCTAGTCAGTGCAGCACTCAGTGAGGAATGGGCTGCCATTCCCCAAGAAACCCTCCAGCACCTGACTGAACGTATGCCTACGAGAATGGAAGCTGTCATCAAGGCTAAGAGTGGGCCAACACCATACTGAATTCCAGCATTACCGATGGAGGGCGCCACGAACTTTTAAGTCATTTTCAGCCAGGTGTCCGGATACTTTATATCACATAGTGTACATCAGTTATGGGCCAGCTTACCCCACGGGGGGATACAACGGCTTCCCAAATGAATGAATGTGTGCAACCAGGACAAAGTAGGTGCAGCGTCATACTGTTGCGTAGCCTCGCACTTCTAAGTTTCTTGAAGACATGACTATTTTGTAATCACCGAAATAACGTCACACACTCTCTCGACCCGTGATGATTCATTTCGTTTGATGCTCCCCTTCTGGATGCATCACTTTTTTTGTCAGACATTGTAATAAATGCTATAGAACATCACATCACTGTAGTGCGTTATTCCATTTATAATGTGTAAAATTGTCGTGTCCTGATACAGGATAGTGGGAAGGCGGGGGTTTAAGGTCGGTCTGCAATTTCCGAGCTAATGCAGTAAGACAAATTACCTGTGAAGGCAGGTTGATGCCTTGGATCAGCGCCAAACACTATCGCAGGGTATCTACGAGAGACGCTTGTGTTGTAGCTCGACAGGATACTTACAGCGGGAGACTCATGGAATTCAGGGGTCTTATTAGCACTATTTATTTGCTATCGTACTAACTACTACTCCGAAGACTAATTCCAAAGATTAGAAAAAGCGAAGAAGGAAATTTGTTGCACAGCACAGTCAGTGTCTGAAGCTCACGGGGGTGAAACGTGGGATGGGGGTGTGGGGGAGGGGAGAGTACTAACACAGCTATGGAACAATAGCAGCACGGCAAGTACAAACTCGAGAGCAGCACTACAAGTGAGAGAAAGACATGTCAGAGCTTACCGAGGCTGGCCTCGAGTGGCACGGAGTCGGCGCTCCAGCGATTTGACTGAGAACTCCCTCTAAATACAAAAACGAAGCTTTTAAAAGAATCGTGGAGGTGCGCCATTTCTTCCTTCCTGTAGTCGACCTACCAGTTCACCAGCACTTAACAAGCTTTGGTCAGTCTGGTGAGTCGTTCGGCACCTCCAGGATGCCTCTGGCCAACCACTTTTAGATTCCTCCCTTTCTCCTACTCGGTAGGTAGGGATGCTTCTGGATTTTGCATTAACATACTCCTAGTTTGGTGTCAACAGCGTTCAGCTGACAGCTAAACGTCATTGCCACCCTATTAAATCCAGCAACTACGCTGTTTTACGTTACTTGGCCCCGTCCCCCGCCATTCTTTGGGTGGTAACTGCTGTAGTAGCTATCTAACCTGTGTAAACCCTCTGACGTTGCAGTTCTCAGGAGAAAATATCAAGCTTGCTGCCTCTGGTAAGATGTGCCAGAAATGCCCTGCTTAACCCGCAGGAAAGGATATATACAATAAATTGTGGAAAGGGGCCAAACTAAGGAGCTGTCAGTTACACTCGAACATACAACTATATTATTTGATCAAACATTACAAGAGCACAAAAACTTTTTTATACACACAGCTTTAATATTTGGGACTTAATTACCGGCTGAAAGCCACTTCAATTTAAAAACGGCTGAGGCCAATAACTTAAAACGCAAGCATAACCAGAAATTTTAAAAGGCAAGCCATATCTTAAAACAATTTTTTAGTTAGGCTGAAGTAAACAAGTTAAATTCAAATCTGCTGAATGCCAAAGACTTAAAAATTTAAAAATATTTTAAAATGCCAAAGGGCTTACTTGAAACAGTACTGTAAACTAGGCTGAAGGCCTTAAGAGTAAAACAACTCTAATTTAAAACACAAAACCGGGTACAAGCCATACAAGTATCAACAACAAGAACAATTAAAAAAAATAGGGCAGCACACACAAGGGCACCCAGATGTTCGAGGGTCGGACTATAATTCAAACACTAACGCTCGCTTGGATAAGACAGGCAGTCGGGCCAACCATTCACGATCCGACGACAAACCAACCGACTGAAAGTCAGCGGGCCCAACGACAAGATAACTTCCACTTCACCCGACCAGGGCACAACAGGGAGTTGAACGGAACAACGTGGAAGATATTGAAGCCCACAACCTATCATCCACAGAGCTGACAAACTACTCACGTGCTGGACAGCAATAACACGATGAGGAAACTAAACTGCTTGAAATTTATGTCAACGGCAAGGGCAGGTAACCGCAGGTGCACTTCATTTCAAATAACCGAATATAGTGAAACTCCACAGGAAGGTGGCTAGAATTCTCCAAATTGAAAACCACGTTGTTGCTCGCGGGAATATCCCAACAGCCGACAACGAACTCCAAACGACACAATGTGGACAATCTTGACTTGCTAGTACGTTAAATCAAAACTCAACTTCCGTGTTTAGGTTCGATGAGCCACGGACCTCGTAGCAATGGGAACCGCGCCACACTCTCCGACACCGCGTAGAGACCGCCAGCGGGCCCCGGCCAAACTACGCCCCGCCGAGAATTCCTCACATGGTCCGCGCAAAGCGACCGACTCCTCAGAGCCAGTACGTTGAAAGCATTTAAAGTAACTTGTCAGTCAAAATCACACCAACTACACACGGTTTCACGAACACTTGCACGATGAACTAGACAATGCTAACGGCAGTGACTGTACAATAACATGGACGAAACACGAGTCGGCACACACAGCCAACCAATAAGCTATCGCCGGCCAAATACACGTCGACCGGCAAGACGACCCACCGTCGGCCCACCAAAGTCGTCCCCACTCCAATCATGTGTGTTGGCAAATGTCGGTCGAGTCCTGGCGGTCCGGACCTCACTGCTGCCGCACCCCGACTGAACTTGTGCCGCGTGCCAACTCAAACACTGCCATGTCCGAACTAACTCCAAACACACGACGACCGGGAAGTAATAGCAGTCCAGCAAAGATAATACGGCAGGGCCTATATTGATAAGCGCTGCTGCTGCCGCTCACGGGCAAGCAAGACAGCACCTCGGTGACACCAGTAATTGAAAAGTAACATAACGAGGTGGCAGTACGGAAAAAACAAGATGTAAAATAAGAAACGGCACGAACACCAGCCACGCACGGCTCAGTGTCTTTTCGTGGCGATCTGCTACAGTGGCGCCTTACGACAGCGACCTTGAGGTCGTGGATGAAGTTACCTCTTAATTCTCTGAAGTGAAACTTCTCCCCTGAAACAGTTGCAATTTGCCATAGTGTTACTATTTATCTCCGGAAACCTAAATGCTAGCACTTTTGATTGTTCTCCACTTTGTAATTTTGATTTCCTATCTTAGAATGCCCTTGATGTCTCCATACAGCCTTAAGCGTAACAGTGTACAAGTCATTATGTCGTCAATATATGGCAAAATAGTCTACCGAGAACAAAGAACGGTCAGTTAATGCAATTTCTCAGAAACTATAAATGTTGTCCAAGCCAATGCATTACCAGACCATCAAAAATAAAAGGATTATACCTCAAACGTTGCATTTCACTGGTTATACAGAACGACGGGAACAAAAATGCCAGAATTTTTCTTCAAAGAGTGCTTTTGGAATTTTTACACAGTAAAAACACAATAACCTCTGTCTTTAACAATCTTCACGTTTTAAACACTGGGAAATTATACACGAAAGCTACATGTCCTGCTGATACTTACAAAACGGAAATGGGAGTACGCTTAAGTTTCATCCAACTGTGGACGCTGCCAGAGTGGCAGAACTGTTGTGTTAACGTTCGAGAAAGGGAGACGTGGATGTGTAAATCATATGTGCTCCGGTACAGGCAAACGATGAGCGCCGAAAAGCGCGAATCGAGAACTGAGCGCCGATGTAACTGCCTGACATCTGTAAAAATTCAAAATAGCCTTTTCTTCTCTTTGCTGCTTAGTAGCCATTTTCTGTAAAATGTCACGCTTTTAGTCATCTGGAAATATGTATCTGTTTGCAGTCATCCGAGCACCTATTACTTCTGTGATTATCTTTCAGATATGAACCACTTGTTGTTTATGAAATCCTTGTTTTGTCATCAGTCAGAGTTTGCATAATCCATCAACAGTCTCACAATAATAAAATTTACCGCTATAGACTTGATACAGCGCCATTAAAAGCACACGGCGTCGCTGGTAGTGTTGTGACTATGAAAAATTATTTGGAAGACTGCAAATACGATCAGCTGCATTTCACAGTAGTGTGAATGTATTTGAAAAGTTCAGATACAATGATGCGAAAATGCTTAAACCGGAAAATCAGCTTAGGTAGCATAAACTGACACTGAGTTGGCGACAAAGTACGAAATAATTTCATACACTTTCTTAACTCTAAAAGTTAAATTTTTATGATATGCTGACAGACTGTCTTCCTGCAATCATGAGACCCAAATTAATTGACTCTTAAAATAAAGATGGAGCTGCTTAAGGCAGTTGATGAAGAACGGAATTCGAAAACGTCTTGTTAAGGTAGTTATCAGCTTGTAAAACCTTAATAAAATGCATGACACACAAATGTTGGCTTATTTATATTTTACTCCAACGGTTTCGAACATAAACTACGTTCACAGTCGTCGAAAAATTAATCTGCAGTTTTTATATGTAATATTGAGTACAGATTAATTTTTCGACGACCATGAACTTGGTTTTTTTCCGGTTGAGCGCACAATTTCGAGTCAGAGACATGTATGAAGTGTAGACTGCGTTGCTTGTTGGTTCAAATAAGCTAGGTCGCAGAATGCTCCTGTACCAGGAGCGTTTTGAGTGGAAAAACTGTTGAACTGGAGAAAAACAAATGGATATCGAATTTTCCGCAAATAAAGTCTGATTATAACGTTCATGAAAACGAACAGCATAGAGTTTACAATGTCTGGAGTGAAGCTAACCAAGGTTTATCGACTACGACTACAGATATGACGCGGCAGATGTTTTCAACACCAACGAAACTACGTCAATTTGCTACTGCATACCCAATAAAACTGTATCGCTTAGGGGTCAATCATTTTCAGGTAGGCTAACCTGTTAGGAGAGATTTACGTCAATGGCAACGTACATGTCAGATGGATCTCATTAACGATCCTTATTTGTCATCGGGACAAGTTTAAAGCCATTATGTTTTAAAAATATACGGCCACGAAATAAACGTGGTTGATGACTGATATGTTTACCGACTGGATTCTCAAATTCAGATTACGAGAAAAGCATTAAGCGTTGTTATTCTTGATAGTTTTCCGCTACCCCGCAATAATAAATTAAAATCTATAAAGCATACAAATTTCCATACGAACACCACAAATGTATTGCAACCGTGAGATTGAAGTATCACACAAAGCTTGAAATTTCACTATCAAAAGAACTTACTTGCAATCGTAGCAAATAGAAGCACGCGGGGATTTCTCCCCAGTCTTTTGGATGCATTACATATGTTGAGATTACGGACGTTGCGATCTCCATGGAAGTTAGTGACGCCAGTGACATTTAATGAAATGTTTGGAAAGTTTTTACATTATTGGGTGGTTTTACACCGTCATTATTACACTCACCTACACTCTATAAATACACGACACACCTCCCACATTTAGTATTCTTTAAGAATTTTATAATACAACGCGGCAGTGCAAACAAAATGGATTTTAAATGGGCGACGACGAATATGGCGATTGAATAGACACTGCAGTTTCTGTCCCTAGATGCGAAACACCATTCAAAACACTCGCAGCTATTGAAATGCTCATTCGAGTGGTGACGTGAATAAAATGGTGGACGATATCGAGCAGTTGGTCGAAAATTATTTGTTTAGAAAGACTTTGCAAAATACAACAACAGATTTTTTCCGAAAAAGAACGAAAACATATTGCTTACGGACTTCCGGTCTTCAGTTTTTATGTACAAGGATAAATGTCAGCAGGAGATCGAATTCTCTAACAAAATTTGACGAGATCGAAACTACAGCATTATTGGACTTTTCTGCGTGCACCATTGACACGGAATTCTATTAACACTAAAAACAATTTCGGTCCTCTCAGTTTCGTGGTATGAATTTATCATCATACTCTTCTTAGAAAGTGTCCTTGTGCTTTCTAAAATCCACAGAACTAGTTACATTTATCATACGTTGCCTGGCACAAGTAAATAATTTTCGTTTACCGACACTCATTCAGCGCATAATGTGTATTGTGTGAATGCGCATTTCAACCGAGAAATCAATTTTTGGTTTGAAGTTTAATTTTTTGTTTTATTCGTAAAAGTTCAGTTTAGCAGTTACTTTCTGATTTCAGCACTTGGTCACAGCTCTATTTTCGCACCATTTAAAATATTAGCTCACTGGGAAAATAATTTTTGTATGTGCTGTTGAGGGTGCAAGCTTACATTGTGATGGCAAGTGCGAAAATGAAACTTTTCTTCTTTTTTCTTAGTCATCAGTCTTTTAACTGGTTTGATGCTGCCCGCAACGAAATCCTCTCCTGTCCCAAACTCTTCATCTTAGCGTAGCACATGCAACCTACGTTCTTAATTATTTGCTGGATGTTTCCAATCTCTGTCTTCCTCTACAGTTTTTACCCTCTACAGCTTCCTCTAGTACCATGGAAGTCATTCCCAGATGTCTTAACAGATGTTCTATCATCCTACCCCTTCTCCTTGCCAGTGTTTTCCACATATTCCTTTCCTCTCCGATTCTGCGCAGAATCTCTTCATCCCTCATTTCATCGGTGCACCTAATTACCAACATTCGTCTGTAGCACCACATGTCTAATGCTTCGATTTTCTTCTGTTCCAGTTTTCCTACAGCCCATGTTTCACTACCACACTATGCTGTGCTCCAAACGTACATTCTCACAAATTTCTTCCTAAAAGTAAGGCTAATGGTAGATACTAGCAAACTTCTGTTGGCCTGGAATGCTATTTTCGCCATTGTAAATCTGTTTTGATATTCTCCTTGCTCCGTCCGTCATGGGCTGTTTTGCTGCCTAGATAGCAGAATTCCTTTACCTCATCTACTTCGTGACCATCAATTCTCATGCTTAGTTTCTTGCAGTTCTTATTTTTGCTACTTTCTTCGATTTACTCGCAATCCATATTCTGTACTCGTTAGACTGTGATTCCATTCAACAGATCATGTAATTCTTCTTCACTTTCACACAGGATTACAATGTCATCAGCAAATCGTATCATCATATCCTTTCACCTTGAATTTCAGTTCCACTCTTGAAACTTTCTTTTCTTTCCATCACTGCTTCTTCGATGTATAGATTGAACAGTAGGGCGAAAGACTAGATCCCTAGGATACACCCTTTTTAATCCGAGCACCTCGTTCTTGGTCCTCGATTCTTATTATTCTCTCTTGGCTGTTGTACAAGTTGTACATTACTCGTTTTTCTCTATAGCTTATCACTATTTTTTTCTTAATTTCGAACATCTTGCACCATTTCATATTGTTGAAAGCTTTTTACAGGTTGAAAAATCCTATGTAGGTTTCTTGATTTTTCTTTAGTCTTGCTTCCATGATCAACTGCAACGTCAGAACTGCTTCTCTCATGCCTTTATCTTTCCTAAAGCCAAACTGGTCGTCATCTAACACATCCTCACGTTTTATCACCGACACGTATGTCGTCCCATATGATAATATACAGAATGATGGAAAAGGAAATTAAAGGTAAAACTGCAATGTAATAAAAGTATTTGACAGTCTAATCACAACACAGCCTGGTTCCAGCAGAACTAATCTATGCTCTGCATTTACCCAGAACCCTGAATACTGTTTACAGTAACAACACTAACAAATGTTTACTGCACACTGTATCCAGGACAGTAACATAGGAGTGTCTTCTCATTTGTTCACTGCGTTCTATACATTATTCGTAGTAACAAAGAGCTTGCAATACAAGAGATGTGTTTCGCACTAGCGAAGAAAAGCAAATGGTCATAGCTCTTAAGGTACGCATTTTGGAGCCTGTATTTGGTGGACTTTTTGTCTTGTTTTCGTTCATATACCACCTCTCAAAATATTTTTAACACCCCATGTATCCTCTTTTCCAATGACATACAATTAGCGCATAAGGCGTTATTTTGGCAATGTCATACAGTCCAGGTTGTGAAGTTACGTCCTGATGTGTTAATTTGCAAAGGCTCACTATTCACCCTCACCCCCCCCCCCCCCCTCCACACACCGCAACCACCCAACCCCCCCCCTCAATCTCTCCTCGTATGATGGCGTTAGTCGGAACACAAGCTCCGATATCTCAGAAAACCTGCAATGGCATTGTCAATGATTCATAACATTCCCAAGTTAGCGTTTAATGATTTGATTAAAGGATTGAGGTTAGATCCTCGATCCTCCCGAATCCCAGGCCATTGCCTCCATAGGAGGAACTTGCCCGTCCATTGCCTCCATATGAGAATCTTCCTCGCTGAAAGATGTGTGCACTAATCAACATTCCTTGATTCCATGAGTGAACTAAAACAACCGCCAATAGCTTCTTCAGATCAGTAACCGGAGATTTTTTGACTGGAATGCGTTAATGTTTTTCGGACGTTGTATTTATTGTTGCTTTTGTGGTCCTCAGTCCAAAGATTATAATCAAGAACAGCTGCCAAGATGAGAAACATAGAAGTAGATATCGTCAGTGTAGAAAAACTGCTTAAATCACTTAATAAAGGCAAGGCCTCCGTTCCAAATTGTATGCCAGTCAGGTTCCTTTCAGAGTATGCTGATGCAATATCTCCATATTTAGAAATTATATACAACCGCTGGCTCACAGAAAAATCCGTATCTAAAGACTAGAAAATTCTCAAGTCACACCAACAAGAAAAAAGGAAGAAGGAATAATCCACTGAATTACAGGACCATATCACTAACGTCGATTCGCAGTAGGGTTTTAGAACATATACTGTGTTCGAACATTATGAAGTATCTCGAAGAAAACGATTTATTGACACAAAGCACGGATTCAGAAAACATTATTCTTGTGAAACACAACTAGCTCTTCATACTCATGAAGTAATGAGTACTATCGACAGGAGATGTCAAACTGATTCTATATTTTTAGATTTCCATAAGGCTTCGGACACCGTTCCTCACAAGCGTCTTCTAACCAAATTGCGTGCCTATGGAATAATGCCTCTTGTGCGGCTGGATCCGTTGTTTCCTGTCAGAAAGGTCACAGTTCGTAGTAATAGACGGAAAGTCATCAAGTAAAAGAGAAGTAATATCCGGCTTTCATCAAGGAAGTGTTATAGGCCCTCTGTTGTTTAGATATTTTTATGGTGCGAAGAGTGCTAAAAGAAATCAGCTAAATTTCGATTACGCGATAAGCCACACAAATCTGAAGGCTGTAAATTCAGTTAAATTCTTAGGGATTACAATTACAAGTAAACTAAATTGGAACGATCACATAGATAATGTTGTGGGTAGAGCAAACCAAAGACTGCGATTCCATGGCAGAACACTTAGAAGGTGCAACAGGTCTACTAAAGAGACTGTTTACACCATGCTCGTCCACCTTATTTTGGAGTATGCTGTACGGTGTGGGATCCGCATCAGGTGGCACTGACGGATGACATCGAAAAACCTCAAAGAAGGGCAGCTCGTTTTGTATTAACGCGAAATAGGGGAGGTAGTGGCTCAGACATGATTCGTGAATTTGAGTCGCAGTCACTATTTTTATCGTCCATCTTTCACTTCCATACGTGGATGCACTCGATACAAATACTAGCACAAAAAACCTCCCCACACTTAAATCTGTACTCGATGTTTACAAATTTCTCTTCTTCAGAAACGCTTTACTTGCCATCGCCAGTCTACGTTTTGTATCCTCTCTACTTCGACCATCATCAATTATTTTTCTGTCCAAATAGCAAAACTCATCTACTATTTTAAAAGTGTCTCATTTCTTAATCTAATTCCCCCAGCATCACCTGATTTAATTCGACTACATTCCATTATCCTCATCTTGCTTTCGTTGATCTTCATCTAGTATCCTACCTTCAAGACACTGTCCATTCCGTTCAACTGCTCTTCCATGTCCTTTGCTGTCTCTGACAGAATTACAGTGTCGTCAGCAAATCTCAAAGATTTTATTTCTTCTGCCTGGATTTTAATTCCCACTTTGTTTCCTTTACTGCTTGCTCAGTATGTAATGCCGGGAATGCATATCCTCCTATTTCCATCTATTGTACTGTAAATTTTTTCCTTATTTTGTTATCTGAGGATAAGACATTTCTGTGTTTTTACATATTGTAACTGTTTTAAAATTTGTATATATATACTTATGCATTGATGTCGATGTATAATTGGTTTGGTTTGTAAATATTATTTGTATTTTTACGCTGGATCTTGCCTAGGGAAAACTATGCTATCGAATGATTACATCGATAGGTCGGGTGGAGAACCAAAGTGTTTAGGATTTTGGAGAGTGTTATCTCTGGCGCGTGGAGCGCGGGCAGAGCAGAGTCTGGTTGGAGTAGGGCGGTTGGAGCAGGTGTGTTGAGTGACGCTCGCGCGATTTCCTGCGCTTTCGGGGTTTGGCAGCACGTAATTGCGCTCGACTTGCTATGATAGTTTCTGGTACGGTGTCGCGGACGGAACACATTAGCTGGCACACATCAAGAGCCCGTTTCGCCTGGTTACCGTGTCGATAAGAAGGCGCGCCAACATCCAGCTTCTGCAACAGCGACGGACGACAATAAGTGATCGTCGCCACCTCCTCGATTGACGACTTCAAACATTCAATCAACCAACAAAGAAGACTGAAAGCACGTAAAGTTTTAGAACTGTATGGCAGACCTCAGCTTTTGAAACTGTTCCATTGCATCACTAAAATACAGCAACTTAGCGTGAACCTTTGTTGCTCACTGTCCCAACTGCATTACCAAGCAGGGTCCCTTTCTTTTCCGAAATGAACCCGAGTGTCGTTGAAATTCAAACGCCAGCATTAAAGTAATATCATTCCATTTCACTGTTTTAATTTCAAAGATCAGTTAAGGTACTCATAGCTGGCTACAATAACCAAACAGAACTATATTTAGATTACACAAGCACAAATTAAGAGTGCGGATTTTGTTACCATGTTTTAGCTTACCTGTGACTGCAGCTCAGCTTGGTGCATACTAAATTTTATTATTGTTAATTGTTCAAAATCATTTAATTCAAGCTCAAAGTTAAATCTCTTATTTCTAAATTGTGTAGATTCAAGTTGCTTTTGAGATGATTGTTGAGGTAGCCCAAGACTAACCTTTATTTTATTTAATTTCGTAGTGCTTGAGAAAGAAAGTTATCTATTAATTTCAGACACTAAATGAACTTTCAATTTTCCGGTTTTATTAATTCTTTTGCTAAATTAAGTGAGAGTGTAGCGAAATTTATTACTTCTGACAAACATCAAGTTTTCACACGACACGTGTCAACCTTTACTTGCCACGCTTTTAGTGCTAATTATGTGTGGCTTAACCCTTCTTTTTCAGTTATTATAGTAGTTGTCCATAGGACTGGCGACCGCAATTTTCCCCAAATCTCAAATATCTCATTAACGCCAGTTAATTGTTAACGTAACGACCGCACATTTACTTTCTTTATTAACTTTACCCTTTTTCAAAATTAATTTCCACCAATTTCATTCGCATTTTTCCTTTCATTTAGATGTAACCCTTCCTCCCTCTTTATCGACAGATTAACATTGGTGACGATTGCTTTTCCCAAATTTCCATTAGGTACACATGGTTTAATTTTTCACTGTCATTAAGGTCGATAAGTGACGGGGGAGGTTACAAGTATACAGATTGAGTAACATTGGGGATAAACTACAACCCTGCCTCACTCCCTTCTCAGCCACTGCTTCCCTTTCATGCCCCTCGACTCTTATAACTGGCATATGGTTCCTGAACAAATAGAAAATAGCCTTTCGCTGCCTGTATTTTACCCCAGCCACCTTCAGAATTTGAAAGAGAGTATTCCAGGCAACATTGTTAAAAACCTTCCATAAGTCTACAAATGCTAGAAACATAGGTTGGCCTTTCCTTAATCTATCTTCTAAGATAAGTCGTAGGGTCAGTATTGCCTCAGGTGTTCAAGCATTTCTACGGAATCCAAACTGATTTTCCCTTCTACCAATTTTACCATTGTTCTCTAAAGAATTCGTGTTAGTATTTTGCAACTGTGACTTATTAAACTAATAGTTCGGTGATTTCACACCCGTCAGATCCTCCTTCCTTTGGAATTGGAATTATCATATTTTACTTGATGTATGATGGTATTTTGCCTGTCTCATACATCATGCTCGCCATATGGAAGAGTTTTGCTATGGCTTGCTCTCCCGAGGCTATCAGTAGTTCTAACAGGATGTTGTCTGCTCCCATGGCTTTGTTTCGACTCAGGCCTTTCAGTGCTCTATCAAATTCTTCACGCGGTATCATATCTCCCATCTCATCGTTATCTGCGTCCTCTTCTATTTCTGTAATATTGCCATCACTTACAGGGAGCCGGAACGATGCATCTCCTCCATGTTAATTTTAGCAAATAGAAGGAACATTTTTTCTAAAACCATTAAACATATTGCTCTGAAATTTGGACTACATGTTCAGTGACTATTTCTCTACAAACTTGTAATGCCGTGTTAAGAAATATTTATTGGTTTTTGTTTTACAATTTTTTAAGCAGATGCTTATTTTTTCTCTAAAATGTTGCACTTTTTCTTCTATAACTCTTGAATTATACAATATTTTTTTACAATTTGATATAAAAATGAAGTAAAGGAAGCAAACATTATTGTTATATATTTTATTGATATAGTGTTTGCAGTTTTTGAGAAAATGTTCCTCAAAGATGAAAATTTTAAAGTTACAGGAAATGGCTTCCAAAGTTTTTTAATACATTCCTGCCCCATATGATGGATTATCAGTATCCTCGTCTTTTTCCAGTGTTAATTTCCTTTCATTGGGCCTTTCTTCCCTTTTGCTTCATGTTGTGGGGTTTTGTCTCTTCTTCCTCCACCTCTTAGTCTTTCTTCATCAATTAGGCGCGTTGTGTAAATGATGTTGTGTCATGGTTGTAAATCTAAATGTTTCAACACATCACAGTTGACAATGTTTCATTCATTGTATGTTGTCACTGCATCATACACTCCAAAGGGCAATGTTTTTATCTGTAGAAACACTTTTTGGGAGTCCAAATAGAAATTAAATTACTTACACTTTCATTTGGATTTTGTGTTTTCCCTTGCAAACACTTTTCCAATAAACTCGGCTGTGATGAATCTCTGAATATGGGCTTAATTACATCAATTACAGCATTTGTGAAACTGTTTTTATGGGCATATTCCTTTCCTGATTGGTACTTACACCATGAGTCATCACCTGTGGGGCACAGTGCATGTTATGGGTGCTCATTTGTTGATGCAGTACGAAAAAATAATGCCCATACTGCTCTCCTCATATGCTCAATGCTTCTTGTATTTTCCTAATAGGACACTCATAATACCTCTGCAATCTATCAATTGCTTCATCTGTCAATCTTCCTCTTCCTCCAAGGGTCTTACCATCACTAAGCTTCTGGGATCCTAATGTCTGCTTTAGTTTGAACAAGTGAACCCCCATGCACTTCTGCACATGTCGAGTGCACTCCTGTTTTTTAACGTGAATTTCATTGCCATAAGGTTTGAGTTCCTCTACAGCTTTATATTCCTTAGAATCACCATCTCCTAGATAGTTAGTGTATCATACATTGAACCTCTCCTGTGATCTGGAAAAAATTGCTTTCACTCCCTCCACTTCCATTGCACCACTTGTGCCATGAAAATTTGCTTCACGACATTCACTCTCTTCGGCCTTGGTATTGCCCTTACATCTACAATGTTTTGAGAGAACAGCAACATCAATTACTTTGCAGCTGTCTCCACTGGTAGCTGTCACAACTCTATTTAGAAATTTATGACATCTACATTGCCATGATCCAGCTAAAGCAACAGTTAAATCTCTGCAATTCCCATTGTCTGTCACAACTTCTTCAACTGCTTTCTTTATTGTTGCCTGAGCAATATCTTCAGCAGAAGATTCTATCAATTCATTAGAAAATCGACACTTGGTTGGGGATTTTGGCAAGTTCATAATTCCACATAACATTGTACCTGCAGCACTGCCCTTACCAATGCAACGCAAGCCATGCACTAGCTTAACATTTATATCATACACCTTCTTTCCACTATTACCACTCCGAGGAATACTGTTAGAATTAGAAAACGAAACTTCTGCAGCACATTCGTTACACTTCAATAACATTTTACATGCAAAACCAATGTGTGAAGTTATTTTCAATTCCAGTCCTCTTTCTTTGCAAACTTGGCATAATAAGTTATGTTTCAAAAATTAGAGAGCAAGAAATTGTAAATTATTTCATTCACATCATTACTGTCACTTTCATAGTTCTCAAATTTTTCTTTACTGTCACAAAGTTCTTTCTGGAAGAAGTTATATCACATTCATTTGGAGTAGTCGGTGAAGCAGTCTGAGCAGCATCTCCCTTCGAAACAACAACACTCGATTGCTGAAACGTGGCATATTGATATCCACAATCCAAATACGTAAAACAAGTACGAGCAAAATTCATCAAATACGCAAAATTGAACAGCTAAACAACAAGAAGCAAACTCCACAAGTCAATGCACACAGTATAGCGTTTATGTTTGGTGATATGAACAGTCACTTGTCACAGAGACAAATCCATACAACGTTGGAAAACAAAACACTGTCTAATTCCGCAAAGTTACCCTGCTTGCAGCCAGCGAGCGGCGCCGTCAGAGGTGGCACACCAAGTCGCTACAACCGTTTACGCGGCGCGTCAACTTTGCAGCTATAAAAAACACACTTAGAATTCACTTGTAAGGGTGAAACTTGATTTGTTTTATTCAGAAAACTCCAAATCATTTTATAATGAAAAAACCAAAAAACGTCAGTTTTGTCATTTTCAACGTTCCGGCTCCCCTTACGTCTCCCTCGTGTAGATCTTCTACATACGCCTTCCAGCTTTCTGCTTTCCCTTCTTTACTTATGACTTGTTTTCCATCTGATCTCTAGATATTCATGTAGGTGGTTCTCTTTTCTCCAAAGGTCTCTTTAGTTTTCTTGTATGCGGTATCTACTTTATCCCTATGATACATGCTCCTACATTCTTAAATATATCCTCTAAGCATTGCTGCATATCCATTTTGCACTTTATGTCGATCTCATTTTTTAGGGTTTTGTGTTTCTTTTCGCCTGTTCATTCACTGAATTTTTATATTTTCTCCTTTCGTCAATTAAATTTAATATCTCTTCTGTTACCGAAGGTTCTCTACTAGCTCTCGTCTTTTTACCTACCTGATCCTCTGCTGCCATCACTATTTAATCTCTCAGAGCTCCCCATTCTTCTTTTACTGAATTCCTTTCCCCTGTTCTTGTCGATCATTCCCTCATGCTTCCTCTGAACCTCCTTACAACCTCTGCTTCTTTCAGTTTATCTAGGTCCGATCTCCTTGAATTACTATCTTTTTGCAGTTCCTTCATTTTTAATCAACAGTTGATGACCAATAAATTGTGGTCAGAATGTCCATCTGTCCCTCGGAATGTCTTACAATTTAAAACCTGGTTCCTAAATCTCTGTCTTACCATTATATACTCTGTCTGAAGCCTTCTGTTGTTTACAGGTCTCTTCCACGTATACAGCCTTCTTGCATGATTATTAAACCAATTGTTAGCTATGATTCAGTTATGCTCTGCGCAAAATTCTACCAGGTGGCTTCCTATTTCATTCCTTACCTCCAGTCCATATACACCTACTATTTTGCCTTGTCTTCCTATTCCTAATGTCGAATTCAAGTCCGCCACGACTATTCTATTCATGCAGTGTATACAGTGGTAAATTTTTAGGTAGTGTTGGAAACTATTTGTCTATATGATAATGTATCCACATATGTGTTGGACTTACTGTTTAGCGGGACGTTGGTACCCAGGAAGAGGACGGCGACGTCGTATTCAGGGTGCACCGTCGCAGACGTGGTGTAGATGGTCACGCGGCTAGGCTCAATAATGCTGAGACTGGTGAGTCCAAGCCTCACCTCCCACGTGCTGAACCTGTCGCAGCAAAAGAAGGTTACAGCACAGGTTAGCGTGACGAAGTAAGAATATGCTGACTTAATAGCATTCAGGAGAATTTTCTTCCTTCTTCTTCTTTTAGACAGCGTTAATCTATACTATTATAGGCTCTGCTGTACCCAAACTTTGGCAACTTTATGTCTGTTTTACTTTTGTGGCCAGATACTCTTCCTGTCGCCGAAGTTGTTTGTTACCTCAGGGAGGGAAGACGTGTGCCCAACTTGTCTATGGATCATGTATTTTGTATCTGCACAGGGCGTAAAAACGCAGCGAACCGTCACTGTCGGCACAAATGTAAACTGTGCTAGCTGGCGGTGGCTCGACTACATATCCGGGGAGCTGAACCTCGGAAGAGGGAAAGGAAACTCGATATTCGTGTGGATCTACTGGGGATGCAAAGAGTCTGAACAATGCGTAGAGATAAGCATAGGAAAAAACACAAAACGTGACCAGCACGAGGTACTGAACAACCAAGCACCAGAAACAAAGCACATTGCGAGGTGAACGCCCCAGTCAAGGAAGAGTAAATCAGCTTAAAAACGCAGCGCCGGTCTATCGCTGCCGACAGGTAAAAGGAAGGCGCTGGTTCCAATTCCATGTAGTCCGAAGTGGGAGTCACGGGAGCAACACCACACTACCCTATTCTGTGGGTGAAAGGATGGCAAAGGAAACGGTGAGGGCGGTATGCACACTGTAACAATTTAGTCTACTGGTAGGAATATGCCATGACTGACACCGTCGCCCTGCTGACACGTAAACTGATTTATGCGAAGCAAGAGCTTTTGAGGGCTCTGTGGAGTGGGCGGGCAAAGGTGGAGGGGAGGCTTCTCCCTAGGCACTTGGGCCGTCTTCAGAGCAGAGTGTGAGAGCAGAGTTACTGCGCATTCTGTTTGAGCAGTTTTTGCGTCTGCTCGTGCTGCAGCTTTTGCTGCTGTTCCTGGAGGCGCAACTGCTCCTACTAGCACTGCAAAAATGCCATCTCCATGATGGCCACCAATTAAAACTACAAAAGAAAGAAATGGAAGAGCGTCACATGCATAACAATATCGTACCTCTCCACTTTTGCATCTGCACAGGGGTGACAGATCTGCAAAACCACCACGCACAGCACAAATTGTTGCAAACTACACTAGCCGACTAGAAAGCCCTTGACCTGAATCCCCAAGAGAAGGAATGAAAATTTGACATGTGAGTTGATCTATTGGGTGAACAGAGTCTGAACACTGCGTATAGACAAGCGTGGAGGAAAACACAAAACGCCTGATGTAAATAGCACTGAACATATAAGTAAACGGAAATAATGGAGGACAGGTCCAAGGTAGTTGATATCACTGTAAGAACTGACGGACATGGCTTATCGCCACCGACAGGAAAACACATGGATCAGTGGATCTGTAAAATTGTGAACTTTGGATGATCTACATCTACATCTACGTGATTACTCTTCAATTCACATTTAAGTGCTTGGCAGAGGGTTCATCGAACCACAATCATACTATCTCTACCATTCCACTCCCGGACAGCGTGCAGGAAAAATGAACACCTAAACCTTTCTGTTCGAGCTCTGATTTCTCTTATTTTACTTCGATGATCATTCCTACCTATGTAGGTTGGGCTCAACAAAATATTTTTGCATTCGGAAGAGAAAGTTGGTGACTGAAATTTCGTAAATATATCTCGCCGCGACGAAAAACGTCTTTGCTTTAATGACTTCCATCCCAACTCGTGTATCATATCTGCCACACTCTCCCCCCTATTACGTGATAATACAAAACGAGCTGCCCTTTTTTTGCACCCTTTCCATGTTCTCTGTCAATCCCACCTGGTAAGGATCCCACACTGCGCAGCAATATCCTAACAGAGGACGAACGAGTGTAGTGTAAGCTGTCTCGTTAGTAGACTTGTTGCATCTTCTAAGTGTGCTGCCAATGAAACGCAACCTTTGGCTCACCTTCCCCACAATATTATCTATGTGGTCTTTCCAACTGAAGTTGTTCGTAATTTTAACACCCAGGTACTTAGTTGAGTTGACAGCCTTGAGAATTGTACTATTTATCGAGTAATCGAATTCCAATGGATTTCTTTTGGAACTCATGTGGATAACCTCACTCTTTTCGTTATTTAGCGTCAACTGCCACCTGCCACACCATACATCAATCTTTTCTAAATCGCTTTGCAACTGATATTGGTCTTCGGATGACCTTACTAGACGGTAAATTACAGCATCATCTGCGAACAACCTAAGAGAACTGCTCAGATTGTCACCCAGGTCATTTACATAGATCAGGAACAGCAGAGGTCCCAGGACGCTTCCCTGGGGAACACCTGATATCACTTCAGTTTTACTCGATGATCTGCCGTCTATTACTACGAACTGCGACCTTCCTGACAGGAAATCACGAATCCAGTCGCACAACTGAGACGATACCCCATAGGCCCGCAGCTTGATTAGAAGTCGCTTGTGAGGAACGGTGTCAAAAGCTTTCCGGAAATCTGGAAATACGGAATCAACTTGAGATCCCCTGTTGATAGCGGCCATTACTTCGTGCATTGCACAAGAACGATGTTTTCTGAAACCATGCTGATTACGTATCAATAGGTCGTTCCCTTCGAGGTGATTCATAATGTTTGAATACAGTATATGCTGCAAAACCCTACTGCAAACCGACGTCAATGATATAGGTCTGTAGTTCGATGGATTACTCCTACTACCCTTCTTAAACACTGGTGCGACCTGCGCAATTTTCCAGTGTGTAGGTACAGATCTATCGGAGAGCGAGCGGTTTTATATGATTGCTAAGTAGGGAGCTATTGTATCAGCGTAATCTGAAAGGAACCTAATCGGTATACAATCTGGACCTGAAGATTTGCCCATTTGATTTGAGTTGCTTCGCAACCCCTAAGGTATCTACTTCTAAGAAACTCATGCCAGCAGCTGTTCATGTTTCAAATTCTGGAATATTCCATTCGTCTTCCCTGGTGAAGGAATTTCGGTAAACTGCGTTCAATAACTCTGCTTTAGCGCCACAGCCGTCGGTAACAGTACCATCGGCACTGCGCAGCGAAGGTATTGACTGCGTCTTGCCGCTTGTGTACTTTACATGTTACCAGAATTTTTTCGGATTTTCTACCAAATTTCGAGACAATGTTTCGTTGTGTAACCTATTAAAGGCATCTCGCATTGAAGTCCGTGCCAAATCACGCGCGTCTGTAAATTTTAGCCAATCTTCGGGATTTCGTGTTCTTCTGAACTTCGCATGCTTTTTCCGTTGCCTCTGCAACAGTGTTCGGGTCTGTTTTGTGTTCCATGGGGGATCAGTTCTATCTCTTACCAATTTATGAGGTATGAATCTCTCAATTGCGGTTGCTACTATATCTTTGAATTTGAGCCACATCTCGTCTACATTTGCATAGTCGGTTCGGAAGGAATGGAGATTGTCTCTTAGGAAGGCTTCTAGTGTCACTTTATCCACTTTTTTAAATAAAATTATTTTGCGTTTGTTTCTGGTGGATTTGGAAGAAACGGTATTGAGCCTAGCTACAACGACCTTGTGATCACTAATCCCTGTATCAGTCAATGATGCTTTCTATTAGCTCTGGATTGGCTCTGAGCACTATGGGACTCAACTGCTGAGGTCATTAGTCCCCTAGAACTTAGAACTAGTTAAACCTAACTAACCTAAGGACATCACAAACATTCATGCCCGAGGCTGGATTCGAACCTGCGACTGTAGCGGTCTTGCGGTTCCAGACTGCAGCACCTTTAACCGCACGGCCACTTCGGCCGGCATATATTAGCTCTGGATTGTTTGTGGCTAAGAGGTCATGTGTGTTTTCACAACCATATACAATTCGCGTGGGTTCGTGGACTAACTGCTCGAAATAATTTTCGGAGAAAGCATTTAGGACAATCTAGGATGGTGTTTTCTGCCTACCACCGGTTTTGAACGAGTATTTTTGCCAACATATCGAGGGAAGGTTGAAGTCCCCGCCAACTATAACCGTATGAGTGGGGTATTTATTTGTTACGAGACTCAAATTTTCTCTGAACTGTTCACTAACTATATCATCGGAGTCTGGGGGTCGGTAGAAGGAGCCAATTATTAACTTAGTTCAGCTGTTAAGTATAACCTCCCCCATACCAATTCGCATGGAGTATCTACTTAGACTTCACTACAAGATAAACCACTACTGACAGACACAAACACTCCACCACCAATTCTGCCTAATCCATCTTTCCTGAACACCGTCTGAGACTTCGTAAAAATTTCGGCGGAACTTATTTCAGCTTTCTGTACCTATAACGATTTCAGCTACTGTGCTTTCTATTAGCGCTTGAAGCTCAGGGACTTTCCCAGCACAACTACAACAATTTACAACTACAATTCCGACTGTTCCTTGATCCAAGCACGTCCTGTATTTGCCATGCACCCTTTGAGATTGCAGCTCACCCTGTACTTTCCCGAGGCCTTCTAAACTAAAAAACCTCCCAGTCCACGCCACACAGCCTCCGCTACCCATGTAGCCGCCAGCTGAGTGTAGTGAACTCCTGACCTATTCAGCGGAACCCGAAACCCCACCACCCTATGGCGCAAGTCTAGAAATCTGCAGCCAACACGGTCGCAAAACCGTCTGAGCCTCTGATTCAGACCCTCCACCTGGCTCTGCACCAAAGGTCCGCAGTCGGTTCTGTCAACGATGCTGCAGGTAGTGAGCTCTGCCTTCATCTCGTAAGCAAGAACGGCAGCCTTCACCAAATCAGATAGCCGCTGGAATCCAGAGAGAATTTCGTCAGATCCAAAGCGACACACGTCATTAGTGCCGACATGAGCCACCACCTGCAGCTGGCTGCACCCTGTGCTCTTCATGGCGTCCGGAAGGACCCTTTCCACATCAGGAATGACTCCACATGGAATGCACATGGAGTGCACACTGGATTATTCCCCTCCTTACCCCCATATCCCTAAGGGGCCCCATTACACGCCTGACATTGGAGCTCCCAACTACCAATAAGCCCACCCTCTGCGATTGCCCAGACCTTGAAGGCTGAGAAGCATCCTGTGAAACAGGGCAGGCAGGTGCATCTGGCTCAGCCAGAGACAGTACCTGAAACCTGTTTGTCAGACGCACCGGGGAGGCTTTCTGATCAGCCTCCGGGGACGTCTTTTGCTGCCTGCCACACCTTGGAACAACCTCCCAATCAACCACAGACGAGGGCTCAGCCCCACTGCGGGCAGCAACCAGGGCAACCACAGCAGCAGACCAATCTGGGGACAGAAGGGACAAGTTTGACATCCCCATGATACCCAAGTCTGGCTCCCCACAGTGGTGCCCATTGGCAATAGCCTCAAGCTGCGCGACCGAAGTCAGCGCCGCCTGCAGCTGTGAGCGAAGGGATGCCAACTGAGCCCTCATCCGAACACAGAATGGACAGGGACGTCCATTCTAATCGATGTTGAACAACAGTTACTGAAACACGAGTCCGTGCCTAAATAACGCAAGGGAAACACCCAAAGAATGTATGAACTAACCTGTACAAATGCCTAACGACTGCGCTACAATCTGCCTGAATTTACGATTATAGTAACTAAAACTCGAAATTATACCTCCTATACCAAACTCACACGCAATTTAAGTAAGAATCTACGAAGTAAACACAGAAAAGAAGCTATATACGTATCTTTCTGCGCTGTCGATGTGCACCAACTGGGAGCTCAGGCCACACTGGTCTCTGAAAGCCTACTAGACAGACAAGTGCCACTGACGTAACAAAACAAATAAATGCCTAACGACTGTGCTACAATCTGCCTGAATTTACGATTACAGTAACTAAAACTCGAAATTACACCTCCTATATGAAACTCACACGCAATTTAAATAATAATATACGAAGTAAACGCAGAAAAGAACATTTATAGTCACAACGCAGATCAGATTTCGACCTGTGTCAGGTCATTATCAATGCAGTGCGGAATTGTAGCAGTTGTTCGTGCTCAAGTGAATGCTTACACAGTTCAACCATGTGTTCAACTGTGTAAGAATTCACTTGAGTACGAACAACTGCTACAATTCCGCACTGCATTGATAATGACCTGACATAGGTCAAAATCTGATCTGCGTTGTGACTATAAATGTCATATTAAAACAACTTAATTCCACGGCTGATTGCTGCTCTATCTAACCCAATCGAAGCATTGTTCGACATTTGAGTAGGAGCGATGCTATTATTCGATGATGGTAACAGGAATTGGTGAACCAAGGTTGAACTGCATGCTAGGTGGGTAACCTTAAGTCTGTAAGTTGTCTTAGTGTCCTGTGGTTAAGTACAGAAACTATAAAACTATAGTGCCGTGTATTGTAATTATTATTGTATCTCCCAGATTGATTTATGTTTGTTTGTGTCGAAATCATTTAATTGTTAATTTCTTGTTTGAGCTCTGCTTGTAGAACTAAATTGGGGTAAAAACTAAGTTCTGTTTAACTGTTCTTGACCTATTGCAAGAAATTTTATGTATATTTGTTAAGCTGAACTCACGAATGCACAACTCCCAGTCCTAATCCAATGACACTGAAATGCTATGTATCCATATATAAATAGTGGCAACTAGAATAGCAACACCGGGAAGGATAGAAAATAATGAAACTTCCGACAGGTTTTTGAGTATGAGATAGTAGGGGACTGGATGTAGAGTTATGGGCTGGTAGTCCAAGAAGCCTGCTGCCATCGCCGCTCTGTCGAGGCAGTTCTTGCCGAATGACTAGAGGAAACCTGGATGAAAACTGTTGTCTCGCTTGACAAGAGCATTCTAGTTATTGTGGTCTTCAGTCCTGAGACTGGTTTGATGCAGCTCTCCATGTTACTCTATCCTGTGAAAGCTTCTTCATCTCCCAGTACCTACTGCAACCTACATCCTTCTGAATCTGCTTAGTGTATTCATGTCTTGGTCTGCCTCTAAAATTTTTACCCTCTACGCTGCCCTCCAATACTAAATTCGTGATTATCTGTCGTTATTTCCACCGCCTCTTTGATCACAGACTCTCAGATCCCTTTGGCACTGTACTGCACTATGACCTGTTCGAAGTTGTCATAAGGTGTGTCCGTCATTGATTCTCTGTTCTGCAAATTTCATTTAAAGGAACTCTTTTTGTACGTTGCACCCAGTGCCGCATGATAATGCAGAGTGTTTGGTCTATCTACAATTGACACTGCAACACCTAGTCGGTTTTAATGGACGGCACCGTAATTTTAATTCTGCTATTATTCGGAAAAACACGGTTCATTTACCCCTCTAGATAGCCTTTTCTTCCGGAGGTATCGAGCAGGAGTTATAGTTCGATAGTTCAATAGATAGGCTGTTTCTCTCAGATACTCGACCTGCACATCAGGATGGGTAGCACGAACCTTTAATTTGGCAAAGTCCTACAGCTCCAGAACAACTCTGTGGTGTGATAATTTGGAAATAAACGTTATATACGTTACCACAAGTTCCACCCCTCCCAAAATGCGAGATACATAGAAACAAATACGAAGTAGGTAGACTAGACATCTCGTCTATGGCGATGTCGTCAGAGTCTGAACACAAGCTTTGATGAGACAGTAAATGTGTAATGGCATTGTCAAGGAACGATTTAGTTCCAGAATTCACACGTAATGATTTAAGGATAAAGACCAGACCCTTACTCCTGCCAAATTGCTGTCCGCTGTCTCCGTATGAGGTACTTTCTCGTTCAGGGATGTGTGTAGCGCACAACATTCCTCGACTTCAGCAGTGGAGTAAAACATCTACCAGAAGTTTGTTCAGAATAGTAATGTGTTGATTTCAGTGGAGAGTTCTAGGAATTTGCTACAGTTTCTCGCACGTTCTTATACGGTGTCGAAAACGATTTGTTTTTATAAGTGAACTAGCGACACATTCCGGCTTCATACGGTTATTTACGACGGACGAGTTGTCGGGGTTAGCGGTAATGCCGCCACCGCGCATGACAATGAATAAAAATCAGAGAACAACTCAGACCATTTAAGCAGTGCACGCCAGGGAAGTTCTGAGGAGGCCTGAATGTTGTCTGTTCCGTAGTTAATGGCGTTTGGAGTGATTTCTCAGGGAAGTGAAGGGAGAACATCATGGTTTGTTTGAAATGTTTATAACCAATGTAATAGGATCTACCTGAAAGAGGTAGAGAGAGAGAGAGAGAGAGAGAGAGATCGTCAGAGACTTACATCTCTTTTTCTTTCTCTTATTGCGTTAATGCACATCCACACTAAGCATTCTGCGCTAATCTCTCCGCATGGTGGTACATCAAAGAGAGGGGAACGAATGCACTCTGTTTGAGTGCAGTGCTTCGCACTTTGCAGAACTGTGCTTCCAAAGAGTTCTTCCATTCACCACTAGATGTCAATGACATTCAACATGCTTTTCACAGCAGCGGAGATATTTAATTCGCCGTAGTTGAATGAAGTATTTAAAAATTATATACGCATTCCTTCCTCATAAGTCAGTCTATCTATCAGTGAAAACCATACCAATATCCCCCCTCCCCTACAGTAGATCCTGATAGAACAGCGACTAAGCACTTCATTTTGTATCTCGATAGATAGATGATTGAAGAGAGAGAGAAGATAGAACGCAGAAGACGGATAAATGATAAGTAGGCTAATACGGTAGATCGTGTTGCGCTGTGTCAGATGAGGACAACTGCCGGTCCCTCAAGGCAGGAAGAGTGCAGTTAATACACTCCTGGAAATTGAAATAAGAACACCGTGAATTCATTGTCCCAGGAAGGGGAAACTTTATTGACACATTCCTGGGGTCAGATACATCACATGATCACACTGACAGAACCACAGGCACATAGACACAGGCAACAGAGCATGCACAATGTCGGCACTAGTACAGTGTATATCCACCTTTCGCAGCAATGCAGGCTGCTATTCTCCCATGGAGACGATCGTAGAGATGCTGGATGTAGTCCTGTGGAACGGCTTGCCATGCCATTTCCACCTGGCGCGTCAGTTGGACCAGCGTTCGTGCTGGACGTGCAGACCGCGTGAGACGACGCTTCATCCAGTCCCAAACATGCTCAATGGGGGACAGATCCGGAGATCTTGCTGGCCAGGGTAGTTGACTTACACCTTCTAGAGCACGTTGGGTGGCACGGGATACATGCGGACGTGCATTGTCGTGTTGGAACAGCAAGTTCCCTTGCCGGTCTAGGAATGGTAGAACGATGGGTTCGATGACGGTTTGGATGTACCGTGCACTATTCAGTGTCCCCTCGACGATCACCAGTGGTGTATGGCCAGTGTAGGAGATCGCTCCCCACACCATGATGCCGGGTGTTGGCCCTGTGTGCCTCGGTCGTATGCAGTCCTGATTGTGGCGCTCACCTGCACGGCGCCAAACACGCATACGACCATCATTGGCACCAAGGCAGAAGCGACTCTCATCGCTGAAGACGACACGTCTCCATTCGTCCCTCCATTCACGCCTGTCGCGACACCACTGGAGGCGGGCTGCACGATGTTGGGGCGTGAGCGGAAGACGGCCTAACGGTGTGCGGGACCGTAGCCCAGCTTCATGGAGACGGTTGCGAATGGTCCTCGCCGATACCCCAGGAGCAACAGTGTCCCTAATTTGCTGGGAAGTGGCGGTGCGGTCCCCTACGGCACTGCATAGGATCCTACGGTCTTGGCGTGCATCTGTGCGTCGCTGCGGTCCGGTCCCTGGTCGACGGGCACGTGCACCTTCCGCCGACCACTGGCGGCAACGTCGATGTACTGTGGAGACCTCACGCCCCACGTGTTGAGCAATTCGGCGGTACGTCCACCCGGCCTCCCGCATGCCCACTATACGCCCTCGCTCAAAGTCCGTCAACTGCACATACGGTTCACGTCCACGCTGTCGCGGCATGCTACCAGTGTTAAAGACTGCGATGGAGCTCCGTATGCCACGGCAAACTGGCTGACACTGACGGCGGCGGTGCACAAATGCTGCGCAGCTAGCGCCATTCGACGGCCAACACCGCGGTTCCTGGTGTGTCCGCTGTGCAATGCGTGTGATCATTGCTTGTACAGCCCTCTCGCAGTGTCCGGAGCAAGTATGGTGGGTCTGACACACCGGTGTCAATGTGTTCTTTTTTCCATTTCCAGGAGTGTAGTATATTGAAGATGACTTCATACAGGATACCAGTCCCTGTCCTGAAGTTGATAAGTAGGAAGCTTGTCGAAACATAGCTTCAAGGCAGTATTGTTTTTTAGATAATGACACAGGAATATTTCGTCAGTGCAGTTGGACTTCAAGTCTTACAATAGCAAATAAACGTAGTCTTTTTTCGAATAAGCATGAGACCACTTTCTGGATCTTGGCGTTGGTACATTGGTTTTACTTACCCGGAGGCGCAGTGCCCCGCTGTTAGGACGACAGAGGCGGAGATCAGCGACCCACCACACATGGCGCCGTAGTCAATGATCAAGGACGCCTGGTGTGGGAACTGGCCGAGTGAGGCTGGGGCGCCATTTACAATGCGGCCACCAGCCTTTTCAGCCTTTGGGTGTCCAGCTGAAACAGGCGGAAACTGGTCATGGGTTGGCAGTTTAGTTGCACACTGAAGGAGGGGTTTGGGAATATGACAAGTTTTTGTTCTGGTTGTATCTATATAAACAGATAAAACTTGCACAAGTCACACAAAATGTACACTGCCCAACTTACAAAATGAAATATGACGAAGAGGTGCTGGGATGACAATATAGCTTCATACACATAGAAACTATCGGCATGTATGTAAATGACAAGTGGAATGGCCACCGAAGTGAATTAGTGTTCTTCGTGTTTGGTATTGTTGGTAGGGTATACAAGAATCGGGATCAGCATCAGATGCTGAGTGATCACTAAGAAGAACACTGAGATGCTGTATACTCGCATGAGACACCGTTATGAACAGCTGAAAGAGTTTGAAAGGGGCCTCATTGTTGGTCTCCATTTGGCCGGCTGGTTTAATCGTGTAATGTCTAAATTTGTGGGGCATTGAGGTATGACAGTGACCCGAAATTGGCCTGCAAAGGAAATTTAAGGGTAGGCGTACTTGTCTTCAATCCTCTGGTCGACGACTTCTGACCATCTCAAGCGAGGACCAACTTGTGAACCGGGCTGATTGTAACGCCTTCATATCAGCGCCTGACATCCGAGCACAGGTAATAGAACCACTCCAACATTCTGTGTCATCCCAGAGGTTTGGTCAGTGACCAGCGATGACCACAACATAGTCATTTGCGTCTGGAGGGGAACTATGCCCAGGAGCACCACATCGTTCAAAATGGTTCAAATGGCTCTGAGCACTATGGGACTTAAATTCTGAGGTCATCAGTCCCCTAGAACTTAGAACTACTTAAACCTAACTAACCTAAGGACATCACACACATCCATGCCCGAGGCAGGATTCGAACCTGCGAGCGTAGTGGTCGCGCGGTTCAAGACTGTAGCGCCTAGAACCGCTCGGCCACTCCGGCCACACCACTTCGTCGTCATGAGTTATCTCTCAGGCGACAGTTGCTTGGTGCCAGCTTTCAACAAGACAATGCTCGTTTAAATATGTCATGTGTCACTGTGAACTGTCTGCCTGATGTTGACGTACTACCGTGGCCAGCAGGACCCCCGGATCTGCCCCTGTCAGGTCATTTGTGGGATTTGCGTGGATGTACGGACCAGCTTGTCTCTCGGAGAGGATGCAATGGCTTTATGACAACCTTCCTAACAGATTCACTGCTTGCATCGAGGTGAGACGGGGTGCAACGTCACACTGATACGCGGGCCATACTGACAAGTTCTTTATAAATTTGACTTGAAATTGTAATCACTGCAATAACATCACAAACCCTCTCAACCCATGAAGTTTGTGCTTGTGTCATTTTCTCATGCAGTGTAATTCACTGTTACCGACTTTAGGATCAATGTTTTTCGTGGGTCCAGGACTTATGTGCGGTACATTTTTGTTTGATGTTTTCCCACCGCGCCTAATTGGTTGTAATTTCCGGCGTTAATCTGTTTTTCCAATGAATACTTTATTCTCAGTCTTTAAAAGAGAAATAGAGACAGTTCGTTATTCATTATAAAATGTAGCAAAAGTAGAAGCTACTTATTCCTTTTTTATTGGTACCTGCAGAAGAATCTCTCTTCCTTTATTTTGTTCCCATTTTCCGTCTCTTATATTCTATGTAATGGATTTTCATCTTCATCGTCTTCTTCCTCATTTGGGGAAAAATAGGGATCCTCATGACTGTAATCGGAATCCCAATGTTTTACAACCCCGTCTTGCTTTTCTTCTTGTAATTCCCTCATTCTCAAATCCTCTAACACGAATTCATTGACAATTTGACGCATACTGTCTTCTTCATCATTGGATGGCCCTTTCCATTATTCTGAAAATACGATAACGCTTAGCCCACTGGTTCTCAAGGCTTACAAAAATAGTTTGCCACGTTCATAGAGCAAACGTATACAGTGAAAAGTTTCACATATTTTTTCAGTGCACGAAAATGCTAAAGCACCTAAGCAATGCATATAATCTCTAACACCCGTTGATACTGATGATGCATATTCTTTGCATAGACAGATTTCTTTAAACTCTAACTATACGCTCATTTGGAGCAGTTCCCTTGCTTTCAACTGCGTTGTTGACACTCCAACGAATATCCACGTCCGTTCCCTCTGGATTCCACTTCCTTGCTGCAATCTTGAAGCACTTTGTGCGACCCAGTCATTCAGTGTCGCCGGATATGGAACAATTATTTGTAACTTACCACTACAGTATATATTACATATCATTAGTGTTCTAATTAACAGCCATCAACGTCTTTCTTAATCACCCTTCCGCTATGTAGCTTTTATTTAAGAAAACATCTACGGTCGCCGTGCACCTAAACGCCACTTGGACTCTGATTGTCGAGCTGTTAACACGTACTGTGGAAATGGCTGAAGCCGCTTCCTGCTCCCTAGTGAAACACGTGCGTGGTGCACGAAAAATAGCGAGAAACTAGTTGTTCTCCACATTTTTCACAACATTACAGAAAAAAATCGGCTATTAAGTTTCTCAAGAAATTGTATTTACTGACGTTGAGGGCTTGAGATAAGCGTGATGTTTGGCTTAATCGGTGGCGCGGAATAACGGTAATTGGATATTGTGTAGACCTTTGTTCCAGTCTTTGAGAAGTCTCCTTTTCGTTTTCTTTCTTTTTTGTTTAGTTCGAATATCTACATTTTTTAAATATAAAATGCGTCAAATGTATGCTACCTACAACATATCTAATCATCATTTTTTATAAGTAATGCAAGTCTTCTTCTTTCTAATTACATATCACACGCAAAATTCCAGTTTTCATTGCAAATGTAATTTCTTAACCATCGACACTTTATAAAGAATTGTTAAGCAGGATTGTTTATATTAAGAAAACATTACAAATTAAATTTTTGCAAAAAAGTTAAATATGCTCTTTACCTAGACTATCTTCATTGTTTTATATCACAAATGTGGTCTCACATGAGCCACAGTGATAAGCGCTGTAGAAACATGGAAAATATTTTTCGTGGCATCGAGCACACCGTACAAATGCTGCTTTTTTACAGTTTCTGTCGTACAACTGCAATTTAAGAGAGATAGAATGGATCTGAAACCTAATTAAGGGATTTGTTGCGAGAAATAACAATGCATTTAAGCTGCCAGACGTACTAGAACTAATGCACGAAGCTTTGCCGTAGGTCACTCGCGAATGTTGGTGGAAACTAGGACGATATATCATAAAAGAACAGGAGAAAATGTGGCACATGGGAGGCTTTGAGGATTTTGTTGTTGCTCGCCTCGTTATCAACGTAGCAGATGTCCGCTCCAGCACTGAAATGTATACGACCGATAATAAATAATACCTTGTGTGGCTTCAACATTCAACAATTCTGTGAAATCCCTGCGGTTTGCTTTTACGCCATAGCTCACTCAGAAAGACTGCTCGTAGTTTAAATCAGCAATTTTCATCACTCTTGTTTTTAATTACAGTACTATGCCAGTTAAAAACGAGGTCATGTTTTGTTTTCAGTCTAGTCCCCTTTGGAGCATAGTTATAGAGTTTTGCCGAAAATTTTTTTCATTCGGTTTAAAAATTAAATAACATTCGAAGCTATATGGTTTCTCTGTCGTCTGGTTTTAGGTCTTAGCTGCAACTGTTCACATCACATTACGTTAGAGGGACAAGCTGGCTAACCAGTGCTCTAGAAGTTAAATGTACAAATGGCTCAAATGGTTCTGAGCACTATGGGACTCAACTTCTGAGGTCATTAGTCACGTAGAACTTAGAACTAGTTAAACCTAACTAACCTAAGGACATCACACACATCCATACCCGAGGCAGGATTCGAAACTGCGACCGTAGCGGTCTCGCGGTTCCAGACTGCAGGGCCAGAACCGCACGGCCACTTCGGCCGGCGTTAAATGTACAGGCAAAACTGATGTCCCGTATTATCGCTGAGTCGATGTTCGCATAATGTACAGCATAAAACGTACATATCCTTATTATCGTGTTTGACTGTACTGCAGACAGCTTGGCTTCCCCTCCACGTGAAATGAAATCTAATGAGATGCCGGCAAACTCGGAAGAATACATACTGCAATGTTTGCATCAGGTTCAATCAAGGTGAACGCAGTATAGGCGTTACACCTGATGATGTAACTAACGTTACGAAACTGGTCGTGCATTTGAAGTAAGGCAACTATGCAACTGCAGATGTGCTTTTATTCGTCAAACAAATCCAATACAGACTTGATTCTCTATCCGACACAACCAACAGGCATTCGTACATTAATGCGAGGCAGGATTCGAACCTGCGACCGTAGCAGCAGCGGGGTTCCGGATTGAAGCACCTACAACCACTTGGCCATTAGGAAGTGCAGTGAGGTGATACAAGTCATGCGACAGCGATGTGCACATATATACAGATGGCGGTAGTACAGCGTGCAGAAGGTATTGGGGGAGATGTCATTTACACTCAAGCGATTCATGCGAAAAGGCTCCCGACGTGATTATGGCCGCATGACAGAAGTAACAAACTTCGAAAGAGGAATGTTAGTTGCAGCTAGGCGCATCGGACTTTCCATTCCTGAAAACGTCAGGGAAGTAAATATTCCGAGATCCACAGTGTTAAAGCATGACGAGAATACCAAACTTCAGGCATTGGCTCTCACCATGGACAGCCCAGTGGCTGACGACCGTCACTTAAGGACCGAGAGCAGTAGCGTTTGCATAGAGTGGTCAGTGCTAGCAGACAAGCAACAATGTGTGAAATAAGCGCAGAAATCAATGTGGGACGCACGACGAACGTGTCTGTTAGTACAGTGCGGCGAAAAATGGCGTCATTGGGTTATGGCAGCAGTCGACCGATTCGAGTGCCTTCTCCAACAGTGTGACATCGCCTGCAGCGCCTCTCCTGGGCTCGTCATCATATAGGTTGGTGCGGTTCGAATATGGTACAGGCTCGACGAAACCATGGACCCAGGTTGTCAGTAAGGCACAGTGGAAGCGATGGTGGTTCCATAGTGGTATAGGCTGTGTTTGCATGGAGTGGACTGCGTCCTCTGCCGCAACTGAATCTATCGTTGACTATAAATGGTTATATTCCCCTACTTGGAGACCACTTGCAGCCATACATATACTTCACGTTCCCAAAGAACGCTGGAATTTTCATGGACGACAATGCCCTACGTCACCGGGCCACAGTTGTTCGCGACTGGTGTGAAGAACATTCTGGACAACTCGGGCGAATGATTTGGCCACTTAGAATTCCCGACATGAACCCCATAGAATATTTATACCATAATAGAGAGGTCAGTACGTGGACAAAATCCTGCACTGTCATCTCTTTCGCAATTATGAATGGCTATGGAGGCAGTATAGCTCAATATTTATTCATTGGACTTACAACGACTTGTTGCTTCACTATCCCGGGTAACACGATATTAGGAGGTATCGAATGAGTCACCTCACTGTAGAGACACATTAGGAGAATGTCCAAGTGTACGTGCAAGTGCCATTTCATCGCGCAATAATTAATTTCTGCTCGGAAGACGACCAGAAACCGTCGATATGTAGTAACAACGTGGCATCTATGGCAGAACCAGCAGAATGAATGATAGCTTTGATAACAATGTGAGTCTCCCACCAAGAGCAAGCTGTGGGACTGGGCTGGCGGATCCGTTAAATCCCACTGGTTAATCTCAGAGGGACTGCTGATGATCCCGATAGCTCGCCCGTCATCCATTCTAATGGCTGACGCATGTGGATGCGGAATTGTTAGGGGCTGCTATGGGTTGCTTAGAACTCCGGTCCTAGAGATTTGGCGGTGTCGCGATTCACTACCGTAGGTCATAGACATATAATTCTGCCACATGGCCTGCCAGAAGTACATAACTTCCTTAACCCTGAGCTGCCCTAGTGGTAAAGATGAAAAACTGCCAGTAAGTCATCTGTTGCGAGACTAGTGTAGATGATCAACAAATGAAGGACCATCCTATAAGAGTTTTGAGTGTTTTTCTTTCTTATATGACATTTAATTTAAGCAGTTATCGAAAATACTTGAACTGCCTTACATATCTTGAGGCCAATACTTAGTTCCAGTTGTATACAGCTTCCTGTTGCTTTGTGAAAATACGACCCGCAGTGCATTACAAGTGGCTGATACTCCTTCTCAAACCTATCTGATATTGGTCCGACACACATGAGTGATATCACAGGATGGGTTGCATTACGAGTGTTCTGCAAGTAATATACTTCGTGGGCTAATTGCAGTTACCCTATATTCTATCAATGAACTGAAGTCTGATACCTGTTTTACTTACAACTGAGCCTATACGATGATTTTATTTAACAACTCGCAAACTGTTACGCCCATATATTTGCATGAGTTTATTGGTTCCGATCATGAGCCATTGTACAGGATCTGTTAAAAAGTCCTCCCGTATTTTAAAAGGTAGCTACAAATAAAGAAAGAAGTTAGTACGTGTTGTCTTCTATTGCTGACACATTGAGGAAGCCTCTTTCAGGAGCCGTCCGTTTTCGTGTCATTTCCGGTGTAATGGTAGCCACTTCCTGGGTTATTGCCTCCTACCGTGCTTGCAGAGTTATGTGTATATGTTTGTGCACTTCAGCCTTCAAGTGTCCACAAAGAAAAAAAAAAAAAAAGAATCAGAACGTAATAAATCAGGTGACGTAGGGGGCAGGCGATTTCTCCTCAAGAAGAGATAAGGCGCCTGCTGAAAATGGCATGTACGCTACTGATCGATACCTCGTCCACATCAGTAACCCCATGACAACTCACACAGTGGCCTCTGCAAAAACAGGAGGTCTTTTTGCCGCACTCTATATTTATACTACCTGTTCCCATTTTGTGAAATTCCCAATTTCAACGTTCTGAACATTTAAGGTTCCGATTTTAGCACAGTTTTGGAGTCTTATTAATATCTGACATGATTGTGTGCGACATTTTCCACACTGTACTTCATTAAAGGTAAGTATATCATCTACATAAATCTGAGATAACTATTAAATTTGTCAGCCAGGTAATTAATATAACAATATTAACAGTAATGGTCTCCACGCACTTCCCTGCGGTATGCTTGGAGTTCTACGCTTATAGATGACTGTCCTGTTAAGGTAAGATGCTGTGCCCTCCATACTAACAAATTCTCAAAAAATGTTCAAATGTGTGTGAAGTCTTATGGGACTTAACTGCTAACGTCATTAGTCCCTACGCTTACACACTACTTAACCTACATTATCCTAAGGACAAACACGCACACCCATGCCCGAGGGAGGACTCGAACCTCCGCCGTGACCAGCCGCACAGTCCATGAGTGCCGCGCCTTAGACCAACAAATTCTCAAACAAGATACGAGTTTCACTTTATATCCTATACAATAGCAATTTCGTTATTGACTGTTTGTGTAGTAATGAGTAAGAAGCATTTCTGAAGTCAACAAACACTGCATTTACCTTCATACATGGCTATCAGCATGTTATGTAAGAAGGGTGCATTCCGAGTTGACGAAGATGGCACCTGTATTAATAGGTAACTAATAGAAACATTTAACCTAACAGCCAAATAAGCACAGAGTTTTCGCTTTATGGTGGATAATAGATCAATACTCTCGGAGGGATCAGACGATCTAGTTCCTGATGGAGATGGATTTTTTCCGTTCTCAATAAGCGAACTCGCTTACTACGTCATACCACAGCGTCAAGTACGTAGCAAAACAATAGTACCACTTATCCAGTCCCATTCACTTCTTACATTATCATGTTGTTGGCGTTGTCCAGAGTTTGTTTTCTTTTTGTCAGTTGCTTCTTACATATGTCGCAGAAAATCCTTGCTCCACATTGTGTTCACTTTTGTACTTTTGTTTCCATCAAGGGCCTGTCATCATACCATATGACTGTTGTTGTGAGGGTAGCGCCCCCAGCTTTTACTTATAGTACTATAGGCACCAGGATACTACACACGTGCCACAGAGGTATGACACACTGTGTTTCCCGCTCGGAGGACTTGGCGGAAATAACAATTGATCGATAACGTAGGGAGGTAGGTAGCACCATGCGAAGATTCTACAGTTATTTCACGGGTACTTCGTATAATACCTTGGACATGAATATCACATATGCAAAGAATGTTTGCTAGAATGACCAGGCAGAAAAGACTTAAAGGAGATTTTATGTACTGAACTAGTGTATGCGCAGTTAATTTCAAAATTTATGTTAGTTTCAATAAATATGATTTAGAACAACGTATCATTTCAGAACAGAAAGATGTACAAGAGCTAAATAGTGATAGACAGAACTATGGCGATACGCAATGGCACACAATTTGCGACGTATGACTCTGCTGCTACGAGAAATGCGTATTCTGTGATAAGCCGATTTAAAGGTCGCCAATAAGCAAGCAACTAGTTATAAAATGTCACGGATTCGAGGATTAAGTAAGAGTGATTTAAATACTGCTGTGAAACATAAGTTTTCTCTGGTACTCGTACATTATAGAGATACTTACGCACAAGTGGCTTTGTCTTTACCATAGGTGTAAGATTGCGGTGTAGCGTCGCATACTGGGGCAGCGCCTGTCAACAAAGGAATTTTATACATTTTTGTTGATATCGTGTTCAGCAAAACCATACGACGAAAATACGTCATCTTCTATATCTTTATCTATACTAATAATGACGCTGTAAGACCGTTGTGGTTGTCTCTCTACTTTAAAGACGAATTTTAGTGGGGTTTTCACAGGTAACTTGAGCGTAGACTGTGGCAACATACAAGCTGTGTTCTGTCAAATTGGATCAATAAAAAATATCGTAATTTAAGGTTCTGTAAATGCGAAAGGGTGTTTGTCTGTTACTTTTCCACAACTTGAGCGCTGAATCGATTTTGATGATATTTGGTATAGAGATAGCTTGAACGCTATGGAAGAACGCAGGATACTATAAAAAAGTGTGTAATTTAAGAAATTTATTGATTTGAAAAATATTAAGCAAATTAGGAGAAAATATTTGCTCTTTGAAAAAGCTGTTTATACTTTGACTTATGAACTTCATCGTACTTGAGAAAATGTTTTTTTGGTTGGTATGTTTTACGAAATACGATTCAATATAACGTAGACAATGCTTACAGAATCCTCAATGTTTTTAATCCGTGCTGTACCATAATATGAGCAAAAGTGTCTGAGTTATGGTTTTACGACTAAACTGCTGAACCATAAAATGTGATATAGAGATAGCTTTAATTCCGAGGAAGAACATAGGATATTTAAGAAATTAAAAAATTTTCTGCACCTAAAATCATGAAATAACGGGAAATAACAGATGGAACACGCTTGCACCACTTAGCAACAACGTTGTGTGCGTGCAGCCTTGTTGTGAACTGGAGTAGGGGATGTGATGGAGGGAGGGGGAGGGTGTGCGGCGTGTATGGCACACATCCTGAGCTAAACTTACCCAAACAAGCAGACACGTGAGGGCAGCTGAGGTTATTTCATGTACAGTAGCTTACTCTCCATCACTCATCCTAACAGAACTACTGATATGCAAGCACAGGCAGAGGAAACAGCTAGTTTACAAACAATCAACTAAGGTAGGAAATTATTTGGTATATTAATACTGAACTAGAATAGAGCAGGATAGCGTCTGTGGTGACAAATTGTTTTACAAATTGTTGCGAGTTACATGCATTACCACTCTACATATTCATAAACAACCAGAATTTATGAAGTCAAAACACTATGAGTAAATTGTTTACGCAAAATCATTAAAATTGATGTGGTTGTATGACCAGGTAAATCTTTAAAGGATGTGAAGCTCAACACAAACATGAGGGAACCTAAATTTAGTGAAATTAATACCGTACTGAACCTGTCATGAAGTAATAACAGCAGATCTAATGTACAAAAGGTATTAACAAGTGCGGAATCGCAGTGACTGTGGATATCCAGTCGATACTTTGTCTCACTATGGTGCAAAGGATCTGCAATGCTCAGAACATTTCCTTCAGGCTCTTGATTGATGGCGGTCATGAAATGTAATTAAACAGAATTACTCGACAATAAAATGGGAGAGTGGGGGTTGCACTTTTGCCAGTTAGGACATATGCTTCAATAGAAACAAAGCATTCGTTAATCAGGTGTTCTGTTGTGAAAATTATGGCAATATATGAAATGGTTTACATTACAAATGTTGTTAGTGTGCATATAAAGTCTGTAAGCTTTCATTCAGTTCTCTTAGAACTGATGTGCTACTAAAGTTATTCAACTACCTGAATCACTATATTCTAACAAATTATTTAAGATAGAATACATAGTGTATTCACACAATTTGCTCCTAAGAAACAGTGAAATTTATTGGAGAAATTTGAAAAATTGAAACAATAATAATAATAAAATTTTCGGAAATTATTGAACATGTTAAAAATTGTACCACATTCAGAAAAACTCGTTGAATGGCGATAATTACATATTACATTGCCGCTGCAGATTCACCCTTGTTTCCATTCTTTATCATAGATATTGATTCTGGACTTTGTACACAACAAAGTCTGCTCTCTTCATATGATGTGGTATTTTAATATTTAGAATGTGAGTTACTTCAGGAAGTTGGAGAAAAAAGATAAAAAAATTGCATTATATGTCACCAAACTAGAAAAAAGACAATACTTTCGTAAGATAAGCTACATTTTCTCTTACTCGTGGATTAAATTCGTAAAGTATAGATCAGAATTTGTAGTTCCGGCTTAGATGAACAAAATTCTATAGTCATAGATGTTTCCTAGCAAGCACACTAGCATTTGACAAATTTATATCATTTGATGCTCTGTGTCTCTTTGAACTCTGTGTTTCTATGGAACTGCGTATTTTGCAGATTTTTGACAGAAGTAAAGCTGTGAGTACCGGGCGTGAGTCGTGCTTCGGTAGCTCAGTTGGTAGAGCACTTGCCCGCGAAAGGCAAAGGTCCCGAGTTCGAGTCTCGGTCGGGCGCACAGATTATCAATTAGGATATCTACTAAATAACTTGGGAGTATAAATCAAACCCTGTTATAAAAAATATACCAGGTATAACCTTAACCATAGTCAAATCGACGTATTTCAGCACAGCTGATCAGTACACAACTGGCTTTTCGACTACAGTTCCGCTCTACGATGCACACTGACATCCCTTAGAAGTGCAATGTTCTATTGTGTAATTGTTTGAACCAGTCTACATAAGCTCTGATGTAAGTCGGGTGGTAAGATTGCTTAAACGTAGTGAATGCATTGACGGTAGCCTCAGAATAATCTACACAATGTTCAAAATCGCCATTTAATGACTCAATCTGTTTGCTGCACTTATAGTATATGTGCTAACGTGACTGCAACACATTTTACCTGAACGGCAGCGGCCACGGCAAAAAGCAATATAGCCAACGCGTTCATTGTTGTCTTCCACCCGCACCTATGAGTATCAGACGCATCGCTCCGTTTTATACTCGATATTGTGCAGACTTGTTGACAAATGAGTTATCAAATTCAGATTCAGAATTCAAGATAAAGCTAACAAAACGGACTTTGAAACGCTCAGAGAGCTCTGATATCTGTAAAATTGGAAAGATAACAGTGATTTCCAAATAACAGGTCGTGGTACAGGATCGAAAGAACAAGGAGTGATTTACTGGTTTAGCACACAGTCGACAGCATTGTTATTTGATATGCATTTGCTATGATTGAGAGAAACCGTGGAGCATCCTGATCGGGGCAGCCCGATGGGGACTTGAAACCGGCTCCTCCCTAATAAGAAAACAATGCATTAAGCAGCCGAATCTACGTGTAGAAACCATTTACATTACCTAACAATGAAGTGAAGTTGGCAAGAGTGGCAGGAGCATAAGAATGAGGGTATGTGACAGAGTATGTGATGTTATGTTAGTGATTACAAACGCTAGAGAAGTTTACAAAACATGTGGGAGTGTGAGACTAATAATCAGCTTGACACTGGACCTCTCTCTTGCCTGGATGTAAGAAAAAGATTCGACTGGGGAAAGTGTCATAAAGCCTTTTTATCCTTTCCTGAGACAAGTTGGCCCTCAACTGTTGTAACTTCTTCTTGATATGGAGGTTCTTGGCACTAGGACAATGTAGACCCGCGAGGCGGTCTCCCACATGTTCTATCGGGGACGGATTTTCGGAACTCGCTGGCCATAGTAATACCTCAACAACAAACAGATAGTTCAAAGAGACACATGACACTGTAGGCGTATTGTCATATTGCTGGACAGTTTGGGACCAGATTACCACAAGTGACCATAACCTCATAACATTCACTATTGGAGACAGAGAGTGCCACTGGGACATAGGGTGGGAGACGCAACTTAATTACAACAAAACCGACTGGGACCGGCTGGCTAGGGAGTGTGACATCCCTGCATTGCTGGAGGGTGATGTCAACGTAGAAGAATACGCCCGAGATCTCACAAGTGCGATAACCAGAGCAGTTAAGGCAGCCGTACCAACCAGGAGGAGGGCTGTCGCGGCCTCCCCTTCACCATGGTCAGCCGAACTGGGGCAAATGCGCCTAGCAGTACGGAGGGCGAGGAAGTATTACCAGCGGTGTGTCGTCTGGCACGAGAAGCAGCGATGGCTGCAGATATACAGAGAAGCCAAGGAACAGTTCCAACAGGAACTTAAGGCTGTCAGGATGAGGAGCTGGGAGAAGTATGTGCATAGCCAATTGGCTACAGACCCTTGGGGACTACCTTACAAAATAGTAAGGGAGAAAATTAAATCACCCATGGTGCTATCTACCGTAAGGAGTGGGGACCGGATGACGGAGACCTGGCAGGAAACTGCGGGTGTCCTACTCCATGCCCTATTGCCGGACGATAGAGAGGAAGATGATACAGAAGAACAACAGAGAATAAGAAGAGAGAACCAACGGGTCTATGAAAACAATCGTGCGGTCTACCCCTTCTCTGAAGAAGAGGTAAACTCCCAAATAAAAGCGCTCAAAAAAGGCAAAGCTCCCGGCCCAGACGGTATTACTGCGGAGGTGATGCAGTACCTCGCCCCCCAGCTGGTGGCACCTCTCACTCAGCTGTACAATGAGTGCTTACGGCTTCGAACCTTCCCCTCCATATGGAAGCGGGCGAACGTTGTCGTAATCAAGAAAGGCCCGGATAAAGACCCCAAAGAAGCCAAGTCATACAGACCTATATGTCTGCTGGACTTGCTGGGCAAGCTCTTTGAGAGGCTGCTAGCAGACAGGTTGGCTGCACACCGAGTCCTGTGCGGGATGAGTGACAGGCAGTTCGGTTTTCGGGCGGGGCGATCGGCGTCTGACACAATCGCCCTGGCTGCGGATGTCTGTGGCTCTGCCCCGCACAAGTACGTAGTCGGCATCATGGTGGACATTAGTGGCGCCTTTGACAACCTGTGGTGGCCTTCGCTCTTCTCCTGCTTGCGGGAGAAAGAATGCCCAGGGCCGCTATATGGCTGTCTGAGGAGCTATTGTGATGACAGGGAGGTCTGGCTATCGGCCCCTAGCGGTAAAGTCAGTAAGAAAATCACCAAGGGGTGTCCTCAGGGATCTGTCCTGGGGCCACTCTTTTGGGATATAAACATGGAACCACTCTTGGAAGAACTGAAGAACAGTGAAGATGTGCTAGAGGTCATAGCCTACGCAGATGACCTCCTCCTGCTGGTCGGCGGCCGCAGCCGCGAAGATCTGGAACCAAAAATAGAAAGAGCTATTACAATACTGACCACATGGTGTCACAAAACTAAAATGACTATCGCACCCAGTAAGTCAACTTACCTGCTGCTCAAAGGCCAACTCACAAGAAATCCAACTGTAAGAATAAATGGTCTACCAGTCCTTAGGCGCCGTGAAGCCCGGTACCTTGGTGTCATCGTCGACGAGAGGTGGAACTATGCATCGCACATAGATACAGCAACACAAAGATCTCTCACAGTATTACACAACCTAATAGGAATAGGACATAAAAGATTCCACCTCCCACCTGATCTTATTAAATTATACCATAATAGCATCCTCACATCCATAGTAGGTTACGGGTCAGCGGTCTGGGCACACAGGCTCACGAGGGTCATGCCTGCCGTGGCCGTAAGAAGAGTGCAGCGTAACATGCTCCTACGTTCAGTGGGCGCATATAGAACAACTCCAGGAGGGGCACTTTCAGTACTGATGGGGCTATGTCCACTGGACATAAAAATCAGGGAACAGGCCGCCTGGTACTGGATAAAGAAAAATCGAAGGGAAAAAATAGAAGAAATTATGGGGATATATGTGGGGGACAAACAAAGTATCAAAAGAAGAGGCATGGAATTATGGCAAAATCTCTGCGACAGCGACGAAACTGGCCGAAGAACATATGAATTGCTACCCGACATAAAGGAACGGCTAGAACTCACCTACTTCAAACCAACAAGGGGATTGCTGCACTTTCTTACTGGGCACGGACCCTACCCGACATATCTTTGTCGGTTCGGGAAAAGGGCAACACCAGCGTGTGACTGTGGAGCAGTGCTGGGCACTCCAGACCATGTGGTGTACGAGTGTCCCCTCTTCGACGATGATGCACAACAACTTAGGGAACAATTGCCGAACAACGACACGTACCACTTGCTCAGGCACGAAAATACATTTAACGTCCTGAACCACTTGACAAACAAAATCTCGAGCAAAGTCCTCAGAGAATATCTTGGTAATAATAGATAAATAAACACACACCGGATTTGTCGCGTACGCCCCCCTGTTCCGCCCGGACGTGGACTTGGCCAGCCGCCTCACGGCTGGAATCCGCCAGGTTTTCGGAATAGGTTGGGGGGTAGTACATCTAAATCGGACTTGACTATGCACCGAACATGACATTAGACATAAGGTTAGTTATAAGATCAAACTAGGGTAATAGAAATAGTATAGAACTGCAGCGAACATGTCACCGGCCAGCCCAGTGCCAGGGGCACTCCCACTGGGATTAGCTCAGTGGGAAAGGCCAACAAGTAGGTTTGTATCTATTCTGGCACACTTGTTACGCTGCAGGTAGAGTAGCCGTAATAAACAACAACTATTAGCAAGTAGTAACATAACAAACTAGGAAAACAAGCTAAAATCTAGGAATATTAGACTAACAGTAACATAGAATAGTGAGTAGGTAGATTAACCCCATAGTGGTGATGGAGTGTAGTAAATAAACCTGTAGTGTTAAATATTATAGCTGCAGATAGAACTTAGAAATAGTTAAATATAGGACCTACTAATGTATTAGGTAGTAGGTTACATTGTAACATGATAATGATGAAATAAAGATTTTTTTTTTTAAAAAAAAAAAAAAAAAAAAGAGACACATGACACTGTAGGCGTATTGTCATATTGCTGGCTTAGTTGCGGAGTATCTTTGCGGGCAGCGCGATTGCAGAGTCGAGCACGGGACACGGAACTGTTGTGTTGGGGTAACTCTGCATGTGAGAGGCATAGTCATTATGGGAGTTCAAGTGTTACTACAAGTGCTATTACAGTAAGGTGATGAAATATGGATGTGACTCAGAGGAAAGTGCGTAATGACGTAATACAAAATGAGCAGTGCAGCCGATAACGTATTTGAGTATCCTCCCGTTGCGTGTCGCACAGCATCAATCATCCGCGCCGTTTCCGGGCTCTGACAATGATCTAATGTGAATCTGTAAAAATTAGTTACCATAAAAGAGTGCAATCAAGTGCCAGTGTCTTGCAGCGAGTGTGACAACGTGGGTTCGGTCATCGCGTTTCCGCATCATCAACAATCAGCCCTGCCCGCATCTCGTGGTCGTGCGGTAGCGTTCTCGCTTCCTACGCCCGGGTTCCCGGGTTCGATTCCCGGCGGGGTCAGGGATTTTCTCTGCCTCGTGATGGCTGGGTGTTGTGTGATGTCCTTAGGTTAGTTAGGTTTAAGTAGTTCTAAGTTCTAGGGGACTGATGACCATAGATGTTAAGTCCCATAGTGCTCAGAGCCATTTGAACCAACAATCAGCCGCGCCGCGACGGTTACGCTCACGCTCGTACGATTGTGAACTGTGAACAGTAGTTTAACTTTATGAGCAGTGTTATATCATTACTAGTGACAAGGAAGACTGGAACCGGAAGTGCGTGACGAGCGTAAGAACTAACGTTCGATCATAAGGCTTCCGCATCATTAACAGTCACACGCTTCGCGTCGGTTTCGCGTACGCTCGTCCAAGTGATATTGTGGACAGATAAACATCAAGACCGTTAATTGGGTTAAGCAGTTATGACTCAGAATGTAAACAGTGCAACCTGTGATTTTCATATCGTCTCAGAATATACACTACTGGCCATTAAAATTACTACATCAAGAAGAAATGCAGATGATAAACGGGTATTCATTGGACAATAATATTATTTTAAAACTGACAGGTGATTACATTTTCACGCAATTTGGGTGCATAGATACTGAGAAATCAGTACCCAGAACAACCACCTCTGGCCGTAATAACGGCCTTGATACACCTGGGCATTGAGTCAAACAGAGCTTGGGTGGCGTGTACAGGTACAGCTGCCCATGCAGCTTCAACACGATACCACAGTTCTTCAAGTGTATTGACTGGCTTATTATGACGAGCCAGTTGCTCGACCGCCATTGACCACACTTTTCAATTGGTGAGAGATTTGGAGAATGTGCTGGCCAGGGCAGCGGTCGAGGATTTTCTGTATCCAGAAAGGCCCGTCTAGGACCTGCATCTTGCGGTCGTGCATTATCCTGCTGAAATGTAGGGTTTCGCACGGATCGAATAAAGAGTAGAGCCACGGGTGGTAACACTTCTGAAATGTAACGTCCACTGTTCAAAGTGCCGTCAATGCGAAGTAGAGGTGACCGAGACGTGTAACCAATGGCATCCCATACCATCACGCCGGGTGATGCGCCAGTATGGCGAGGGCGTATACACGCTTCCAATGTGCGTTCATCTCGATGTCGCCATACACGGATGCGACCATCACAATGCTGTAAACAGAACCTGGATTCATCCGAAAAAATGAAGTTTTGCCATTCGTGCACCCAGGTGCGCCGTTGAGTACACCATCGAAGGCGCTCCTGTCTGTGATGTAGCGTCAAGGGTAATCGCAGCCATGGTCTCCAAGCTGATAGTCCATGCTGCTGCAAACGTTGTCGAACTGTTCGTGCAGATGGTTGTTGTCTTGCAAACGTCCCCATCTGTTGACTCAGGGATCGAGACGTGGCTGCACGATCCGTTACAGCCATGCGGATAAGATGCCTGTCATCTCCACTGTTAGCGATACAAGGCCGTTGGGGTCCAGCACGGTGTTCTGTATTACCCTCCTGAACCCACCGATTCCATATTCTGCTAACAGTCATTGGATCTCGACCAACGCGATCAGCAATGTCGCGATACGATAAACCGCAATCGCGATAGGCTACAATCCGACCTTTATGAAAGTCGGAAACGTGATGGTACGCATCTCTCCTCCTTACACGAAGCATCACAACAACGTTTCACCAGGCAACGCCGGTCAACTGCTGTTTTGTGCATGAAAAATCGTTTGGAAGCTTTCCTCTTGTCAGCACGTTGTAGGTGTCGCCACCGGCGCCAACCTTGTGTGAGTGCTTTAAAACGCAAATCATTTGCATATCACAGCATCTGCTTCCTGTCGGTTACATTTCGCGTCTGTAGCACGTCATCTTCATGGTGTAGAAATTTTAATGGCCAGCAGTGTAGATGTTCATACCACACGTAGGACAGTGTTGTGCTTAACGTTAAGTGGCTCTCCTAAATCCGCTTGCATATTTAAATACATAATTTCAGGCAAGCCAGCGGCAGTGTGGAGCAGAACAATACGACCGTCGCGGGATTATCAGGTACGTGGTGAGGACAGGGCGCGCGGTCACAAAACGAAAAACGACTACCAGGTAAGGAGACCCCTCCGCCATTGTACCCACGGGCGTGTTATAATATGTGTGGACGAGCATTGTCGAGTTAAAAAATTGTGTGGCAGTACTATTGCGTGGGAGGTAACACCTGAGGGCGCAGTATGTCCGTGTGACATACTATTTTGTCTTCAGAGTTCTCTCAATCAATACCGGCTGCAACGTGAAGTCATACCCGATGCCTCCTCACACCGTGACACCAGGTGTAACACCGCTGTGCTTTTCCAAAGCATCGCAAGAATGGGGCCTCCTCGAATGTTCGTCCACGGAAGTGCAGGCAGTGATTCGTCGCCGAACGCTTTGGAGCCGCGCAATGCAGTTGCGCCAGTCATCAGCAGTCCATTCTTGCCGGCACTGCAATCAGGTCCCTTTCAGACTCTGTCAGGTGCTGTTAACTTTGTCTCAAATGAGCACGCTGCACCTCCACGTTCTTCGTAGTTGTCAACCAACGTCTGACTCTGTTCACGCCTCTTATGTGCGCTACCAGGCCTGGCTACAACGCTAAACTCATACAACACTCCTTCTGGCAGCAGTTCTCCTGTACGAAGAGTTGCAGCTCTAATTATTTACATATCAGCAGATGGTGTGCAAATGTAAAAATTACACTCTTTGTCCTTGTCTTCGAAGTGCGTCATTGTTTTTCTCAGATAATATAATCAGCAAGTAATTAAATAGCTGTCACTCGCTTCACTGCTTTTCTTTACAACAAATTTATTTCGATCTCACAGATAAACTGAACAACCTAAGTAATCTTGATTAGTCTGCAAATGTAATCTAATCTAAAGTGGACGACACCTATAGCTAAAGGCGTTATATGTCTTGCTGCTGGCTCCCACCGTGGGATAAGCAAGCCGTTTAAGTGATTCACACTGACGCCGGCGGCTCTCCTCCATCACCAAACTCCTAATCTCTTGTGATAAACAGTTGTTTACTACTTGCCACAAATGAACGCTCAGCTGAGATGATGATTTCTCGATCTTCATGTTCAGTCGTCTGTCTAAGTCGATTGCTTTCTTCTTGCACCGTGTTCGGCCATGGTTTACCAACTACTTCCAACATCATCGAATATTGGCATCGCTCCCATTCAAATGTAGAGCGATTCGCTGATTACTCCACCCGGCTTCTATGAGTCCAACTACACATCGTTTCTCAAATTCTGACATCAGACCGTCTGCGAGGCATAGTTACTGACCAACCGAGTACAAGGAACGATGTTTACCGAGACTTTATGGCACGGTACCGACATGTCCCCTGTTTACTATCTTTGCCAGCTGTACGGTGAAACTGAGCTCACACATTCATCCATCGACCACCAAAGTTTACAACATACGTGTATGAACATCAGTTTATGAGCAATTTGCATAACTACTTTGTGGTGCCTCTATTCTTTTCGTCTTGGATTGTATTTAAGAGTGCTTTTCTCGGTCAAACTAACAGCTCCTTCTGTCTCGGTTCCAAAGGACCCTGCGTTCCGCGAGCAACGCTGCAGCTTAGTCGTGGATTAGATCAGGTGAAAGAGACCCTGATTCCGATATTAAGAAAATTTGTCATTTGTGTGTTCTTTATTAGCTCTCTAGATCAATCTTATTTAGGTTAGAAAACGGATCGGCAAATGAAACAGAAAGAATTGCCTTGCTGTAGTCCTGAGGGATAACGAGAGAGAAATGTAGAACTGGGGCCACAGCCACAGCATGTTAACTTCGACCTTGAACTCTACTTGTGCGCTATATGGTGCATGAGATAGTTCGAGCAGCGTCGTTTCGATCAAGTAGGATTTGCTCTAGAGTCTCCATCTTTTCTCTGAATGTTATCTATGTTTTTTGGGCTGTGAACCTAGTGACGAGAGGAACTCACTCTGACCTGCACCGTCTGCCTACAAACATAGACCTGAAGCGCATGCTTTTAATTCTCTGCTATTGCAGACGTAAGTAGACCACATTCTTGAAAGAAGACACAGGAGATTCTATAAAGAAACGAAGTGACAGATTTTTGTACGTAGAAAAGAATGTGACTCACAGTTGGTAAGTTGCTGAATATAGCTCTGATTGCTGTCAATCGATCAGCATACGCAGTGACAGGGCGTAATGGGATGGCTAGCGACATACGTGTACCAAAGATACTCCAAGTATCCTCTCCCGTGGACACTGTATTCTCTACATGAAGTGCAACATCTGTCAGCACTCGTCCGTTTGACTGTCAACGAACAGTGTGTCAGTGGGATAGGTCGAAGGAATTTGTATGTGAACTCGACACGGAAAGGGATCCTAACTGTTTAAAGTTTTTCTAAATAAGGGGACGTAAGAAAACACTACTTTAAGGTATAATAACAGCTTGTAGTATAACCCAGCGTACCTTACACGACACATACGTAAAACTCTACGTTTCCTAATTTTAACATGTTTTCCAAGGAATGCTTACACATTTCCCGTTCTTCCTATAACCACTCGCTATAATAACAGGTCTTTTTTTAAACTAAAATTTATTCGAACTGGCATGAACAATTCCAAAATTTCATACAAAATCATGAATTCCAGTTTTAACATAGAGAAAATTAAACAAACGAATAATAAGAGCCAATTGAATTGAGTATTACACGCAAAATAGCAAGGGGCTCTATTGAAAGAGTTTCTAATGAACGTCCCTTTGGTTTTACAATTACTACATAAACCCAGCGCACTTATCGTTAACGTCTTTAGCGTCTGCGAGTCTTAAGCGTCTGAGGGTCTCTAGCGTTTGGGGGTCTTTTGAATCTGAAAGTCTTTGTGTTCGAGATTTTAGTGTCCGAGCTTCTAGCATTTGAGTCCTGAGTATTCGTGGCTCTCATGTTCGTGCGCCACTGTGTCAGATAGCTAAGTTTATTGGAAGCCGGGCTAATTGAAAGTAAATGTCTGTTCGTTTAATTTATTGTCAAAGGTACGAAAACTGACAGAAATGAGATAAAGCTAACATACAGCGAACATCTCAGTCGATAAAAGATCGATGTCATTGCCGGCCGATGTGGCCGTGCGGTTCTAGGCGCTTCAGTCTGGAACCGCGTGACCGCCTCCGTCGCAGGTTTGAATCCTGCCTTGGGCATGGATCTGTGTGATGTCCTTAGGTTAGTTAGGTTTAGGTAGTTCTACGTTCTAGGGGACTGGTGACCTCAGATGATAAGTCCCATAGTGCTCAGAGCCATTCGAACCAGCCGATATCATTAACCTCAGTTTAAGAACATCAGTTGTTGCCGAAGCTACTATTCAAACAGCGCGTCGAAACTTGAGTTTTCGTTGTACAACCTGTTTTGACATTTATTATCGACCTGAAGTGTGACCATTCATAGTAGCGAATCATATCGAAGGAATTATGTTAATAAAAGCCAATTTAAGGAAAAACTACAGTCTGCTACCATTTCGAACAGAGTATCAAGAGAATTGATCCGTGTATTGGATTATCTCTGGACAATAATAATAATAACAATAGTTTATTCCACATTCATATAAAACGGAATAATTTTAAACAGATAAAACGTTGTGCTTTGTTAAATGAAACCTGTGTCTTTTGAAGGAATTAATTCGGTGTACATGCGCTACGCTAATCGAAGATATCAGTTCATCTGGAAACGCGAATCGGTCGCCTTGTAACTGTTAATAAGGATCTTTGGTGGCAACCGCTAAACAACGTAGCTAGGCGACAGTAAGTTTATCAACGAAAGAGACATTAAAAGATTTTGTGAAACCTCAGTTAGCGCAAAGATCGGACATTAGCAACAAATATTGACTGCTAACAGATAGTGTTGTGTCACCTCGCTTTCACATATATCGACGAGCTGAAGAATAATGGCTGGGCGTAGAAGAAGGACGTTATACTTCCGATGGTCGTGGAAGTGCCAGTAGGCAGAAATAGGAGGCGTCACAAATGGCGCCCAACGTGGGTTTTGAAGGTAATAAATTAACAATATAGAGTTCATTCATGCTAATTTGTGAATTATTTACTGACTGTATACGAACGGAACAACCAATCGTGTTAACTTGCTCGTGTTACACGTTCACTGTCTTCGACAAACTACGCCAGGAGTGACAGGAAGAAAGTACTACAACAAACTGAAAGCGATAGACGTCGTGCCTGTGGGAGGCACACATACAGGTGTTATAAAAGACAGAAAACCGAAGTACGTATAGAAATAATTGATACGACGATATTTAAAGTTTGAGTCATAGCTCATTGTGCTTCAGTTAAATATATTGTAGCTGGCGAACCACTGCGGCAAGTTCGTCGCGTTGTTGAATTGATTTCGTAGCTTAGACAGTATTTGTGTGTTGTGTATCTGTAGTTGTGTTAGTGTTGGTTGGTTGTAATTTGTAGTATTTGACCATCTCAAAGAAGTCCTAAGGTTGAGATCTAATGTAGAGGATGTGAACGAAGACATGAATAGGGAGGAGGGAACAGAAATGGATGATAGTAGGGTAGGAGAATTAGAATCATCGTACGCGACTCTTTGCGACAGAAACGACTGAAAGTAATAATGTCGGAATGTCGATACCCAATAGTGATTCAACTTATTGGAATTCGCGCAGCTGAATAAGTATTAAGGATAAAAAAAGGACATTTTACTAATTACTATGTTTGCACATTCAAGAACAAATAAGAATTTACAGCGAACACAACAGAATAATTAGCGCACACAAAGAGTGTTAGACAATGCCAAAGAGGTCTATTTTACGCAGTGCACTTTGCGCCGTCACACACGAAATGTATTGTTCACACAATTCCAACACCCCTCCTTGAACTTATATTTTGTGTGTTGCTTCCACAAGATAAAGCAAATAGTCCCACAATCTTCTCAAACTTCTCCCTTTCCAAGGGTTTGGTCAGAAGGCCAGCTAACATGTCTTCTATTTCACTTATTAATGTTCGTAGCCATAATGCTTCCTGTGTGGTGTAAGATAGTGCCATATACTCGGCCTCTACGGTGCTCAATGCAACATTTTTTTTGCTTTTGACAGGACCATGATGTGAGGCCCCCCATTAATTTAAAACAGCAGCCAGTGGTGGAGTATCTGTCTCCCAATTCACTCCCCCAGTCCGCATCGCTATATCCCTCTAGTTTTGCGTTACCATCTCTATGGTACTTTAACTCATAGTTTGAGGTTCCTCTTAGGTATCGGAATATCCTCTTTACAGCTTTCCAGTGCTTTTCCTTTGGGTCTCTGCAATATCTGCTCACTGCATTGGCGGCAAAAGCAATGTCGGGTCGTGACGTTTGAGGCAAATATAACAGACTCCCTACTGCTTCTAAATAAGGAACATTCTTGTCACATTCCACATCAGTCTCATTTACACTTAACTTCACTCCTACTTCCATTGGAGTACTTATGGGATTTCAATCACTCATGCCAAATTTCTTTAATATTTTTCCGTGTATGATGATTGACTTATGCTCAATTCTTGTCTTTCTTCATCCTTAGTAATCTGCATACCTAAATAACGTTTGACTTCTCCCAAATCATGCACCTTAAACTTGGTTTGCAGCTGTTTCTTGAACATTCCCATTTGGCCTTCACTTTCAGTCAGGATAAAGAAATCGTCCACCCATATCGCCATTATTATTATTTCTTCTTTTCTCCCCTTATAGTAAATGCTGGGATCTGCCTTGGATTGCTTCATATTCGTATTTATTAGAGTTTCATGTAGACATCGATTCCAGCAACGTCCACTTTGTTTAAGTCCATAAATACTTTTTCTCAACCGCCAAATCTTTTTACTTTCTGATCTGGTTTTTATGGCTTCCCTTGGTGGAATGACATATATCTCCTCCTCCAATTTCCCATTTAAATATGCCGTTTTAACATCCATATGATGAATTATTAAATTTCGTTTTACTGCCAAGGCTAAAAGATATCTCAATGATGCATACTTGACTACAGGTGAAAAAGTTTCTTCGTAATCTACCCCTTATTTTTGTGAATATCCTTTTACCACAAGTCTTGCTTTGTATTTTGGTGTTGACCTTTCAGGGTTCTTCAAATTGAAAACCCATCTTGCCTGCAGTGGTTTCTTATCTCCTGGCATATCTACCCATTCAAAGGTTTCGTTCTGATATAAAGATTCTAATTCTCTCTTCATCGCTTCTTTACATTCTTGAGAATTTGGCCCACTCATTGCTTCTTCTGCTGTTCTTGGCTCATCATTAAAAGACTGTGCTGTATACATCTCAAAATCCGGATATTCCTTCGATTATGGTACACGAGAAGAACGCCTTACATTGTTTTCTTCATTTTTTTCATCCTCTAACTCATTGTCGTCATAAATTGTATCCATTTGTCCTTGGCTGTCGTCTTCCTCTTCTTCACTTTCTATTTCCTCACTCAAGGTTTCACCTTCTGAACTAGGTGCAGTTGACTTAGTGGTTTTGCTCTCTTTTGAGTCCTTTCTATTTTCAAAGAATATTACATCTCTACTTATGACAATCTTTTTAGTCAATAGATCCATTAATCGGTAGCCCTTTGAATTTTCACAATAGCCTACAAAAATATACTTTTTAGCTTTCGGATCCCATTTTCCTCTTAGCTGTTTTGGAATATGTGCCATTGCATCTCACCCAAAAACCCTTATATTGCTTAGATCAGGTTTCTTTCCTATCCATATCTCATAAGGGATTCTATTCTTTAATGCTTTTGTAGGTGATCTATTGTTCAAATATACAGCTGTTGACACTGCCTCTGCCCAAAAATCTTTGGATAATTCAGCGTCAGTAATCATGCTCCTTGCTTTCTCAACAATGGTCCTATTAGCCCTCTCAGCAACCCCATTTTGAGATGGGCTGTACCTTATGGTAGTTTGATGCCTGATTCCCTTTTCTGCCAGAAGTTTCTTCAATTTCTGGTTAATATATTCTCTCCCATTATCAGACCTGATGATCTTGATCTTCTTTCCCGTCCACCTTTCAACCACATTGCAATATTCCTCAAAGATATCTCTCACTTTGTCTTTAGAACTAAGAAAATAAACATGGGTATATCGTGAGTAATCATCAATAAACGTAAGAAAATAATTACTCCCACCTACGAATTCACACTCCATCGGGCCACATACATCTGTGTGGATTAACTGTAAGACTTCTGTGGATTTACTCTTACTAGTCTTGAAGGGTAACCTTGCTTGTTTTCCCTTTATACATGTCTCACAAGGATCCTTGGACACACTAAAATTCTGTATTCCTTTTACCATATCCTTTATTATAGACATACTCTTTCTATTTAGATGTCCAAGCGTCCGGTGCCATAAAAAACCTTCTGCTGAATATACTGAATCACTAACATTTTTATGTTTACTGTCAATGCTATCCTACTTAAAAATGCCCCTTTCTTTACTTGCTGTAGCTATAACTTCACCACTTTCACTGATTACTCTTGCACCCTGCATGTCAAAAGTGACTGTATTTCCTTTCTTGACAATTTCCCCTACAGACAGCAGGTTAGTTGCCACATTTTTCACATAATGAACATTGTGTGCTGTAACCATATCTGATTCACCATTTACACTTACATATGGATCTAGTTTCCCAGCCAGGTGACACTGGAGCTTGTTGCCATCAACAGTAGATATTCCCATATGAGTCTTATCTTTAATGTCATAAAGAAGTGATTTATCTTTAACAATACGCACAGATGCACCTGAGTCTAAAATCCATTCCATAACACGATTACTCATCCCACCAAAAGAATAAAAACATGAGAGTGCCTTACCTTTGTTATTGGTCCTTCTCTCTGGGCCCATAACCTATTGGAATTTGTGCCGCACTCATTCTTAACGGTAACTTGCTTTTTATTGCCGTAAAGAACACCGAAAAATAATGCGGAAAAAAAATTGCGATCGTCTTGTAAGGATAACTCGCACTTCACGTAAATTGGAACTTTTCCAATACTTTCTCCCTACTATTTTATTGATATACTTATTCCAAACGCAGCCTGGGCCCATAACCTATTGGAATTTGCGCAGCTGAATAAGTATTAAGGAGAAAAAAAGGACATTTTACTAATAACTATATTTGCACATTCAAGAATAAATAAGAATTTGCAGCGAACACAACAGAATAATTAGCGCACACAAAGAGTGTTAGACAATGCCAAAGAGGTCTATTTTACACAGTGCACTTTGCGCCGTCACACGCGAAATGTATTGTTCACACAATTCCAACACAACTGTAGGACCTAGTAGAATGGTTAAACCTACAAATGAAATGGGTGCGGGTGTATTGTTTGACTATTTAATTAAATTCTAGGAGGAAATATTAGAAGCTAATCTTCAACGGGATCAAAAAGACCGAGAATACAGGGAAGAAAGGTATCAGAAAGACCTAGAATTTAAGGGGAAAATCAAACAAGCGATTGAATCGTTAGAGGCTCAAACTAAGGAAAGAGAAGATAGACTGGCTAAGGAACTCAAGAAACTGAGACTGGACTTAAATTCAGCAAATAGTAAACGTGCTACTTTACAAGGATCGATTAGTACTTTACAGAAGGATGTGGAATAGATACGTTAAGAGCAATCTATCGTGTCGGATGAATAGATGATATGCCGATCAAATAAGAAGCCTACATTTAAGAAGTTAAAAGTATATTGAAGATTATTTAATGAGTCAGGCGAAAACGATTGAGGCAGGAGGACATATTCCAGTAACAGACATAGAGTGAATATTTAACTTGTGTCTAGTATCTAAAATGAAATTTATAGCTTCCTTTGAACAGACGCATTCAGTATGGATATTAAATGAATGAAATATTTAATTAATGTTAGGAAAAATAGAAATATCTGAGATTGAGATAATACTTTGAAATACTTTAGTCCGTATTGAAGAACCTAGTATTTGTGACGTCTCCCATTGTTACCTACTGGCCCTTCCACTATCAGCGGAAGTGAATGTCCATTTTCTGTGCCCAGCCAGTGTTCTTCACTTCATCGAGATACGTGAAAGCGAAGTGACACAATGCTATATGTTATTGCAGTCAATATTTGTTGGTAACGTCCGCTTTTTGTACCAACTGGAATCTATATTCGGGGTTGCACAAATCTTTTAAAGTCTCTTTCGTTAATAAACTTAGATTCTAATTGTCACTGTCGTCTAGCTATGTTGTTTAGCGGTTGCCACCAAAGATGCACATTAACAGTTACTAGGCAGCCGATTCGCGTTTCCAGATGAACTGATATCTTTGATTAGCTTAGCAGATGTACACCGAATTAATTCCTACGAAAGACACAGATTTCATTTAACAAAGCACGATGTTTTATCCGTTGAATTTTATTCTCCTTAATACTAATGTAGAATTAAGTATTATTATTATTATTGTTGTCCAGAGATAATCCAATACAGGAATCAATTCTCTTGATACTCTCTTCGAAATCGTAGCAGACTGTAGTTTTTCCTTAACTTGGCTTTTATTAACATAGTTCCTTCGATATGACAAACGGTCGTTTACTTTTAATTAAAAAATGGCTCTGAGCACTATGGGACTCAACTTCTGAGGTCATTAGTCCCCTAGAATTTAGAACTAGTTAAACCTAACTAATGTAAGGACATCACACACATGCATGCCCGAGGCAGGATTCGAACCGGCGACCGTAGCGGTCTAGCGGTTCCAGACTGCAGCGCCTAGAACCGCACGGGCACTCCGGCCGGCTTACTTTTAATTAACCTGGCTTCCAATAGTGTTAGCTATCTCACACAGTGGCGCATGAACATAAGAGACACGAATACTGATGCTAGAAGCTCGGACACTAAAATCTCGAACACAAAGACTCTCAGATTCTAAAGACCCCCAAATTCTAAAGATCCTCAGACGCTTAAGACTCCCAGATGCTAAAGATGTTAACAGTACGTGCGTGGGGTTTATGTAGTAGTTGTGAAACAAAAGGGACGTTCATTAGAAACTCTGTGGATAGAGCCCCTTGTTACTTTGCGCGTAATACTCTTTTCAGTTGGCTCTTATCGTTCTTTTATTTAATTTTTCCTACGTTTATACTGGAATTCATTATTTTGAATGAATTTTGGGAATTGTTCAAGCCAGTTGGGATAAAGTTTAATTTAAAAAAAGACCAGATATGTAACGACAGGCTACATGCTGCACTTACAGGGCAGAGTGGGATAAGGAAATTTTTTGTTAAATTGTATCGTAAACGTCGAAAATACTGCATAAACGTTGAAATTACAAGCTTTAACTGTCTTAAAGGTTTTTTCTCGTCTGACTTCCCTGTCCTGGTATTTTTCACCTCTTTTTGCCCTCTTTATTTCTTTTCCGTGCTTTATTATCGTGACGAGAATGTGTTAATACGTCATTTAGTCTGCACTATACTGGTTTTTGTGTTCATCTTGATCATTAAGCTCTAATTTTCTCAAAGAGTTCTTTGTAGCTGATTTCTCAGTATTGGAATTTTTGACCTTTTATGCATATTCTTTCTTTCTTTTCTGTGTTTGCAACAGCATTCTGTAGTTCATTCGTATAACGAGAATCTGTTAATAAGACATATCTTCTGCAGTGAACTAAAACCTAAATTCCGTCCGAACAGAATTCGGAAGGCTCAACAGTACCAACCGACATCCCAGTCGTAGGCATCACAGGATGCAGATCTGGAGGGCCATGTGGTAATCACACCGCTCTGCTGGCCGTTGCCAGCTTTTGTGACCAGTTCTGCAGTCTACAGTGAAGACATTTTTCAATTTCCCATCTGATTAGTTAGGCCTGTAGTCAGGATTATTCTTAAATTTAAGAACATATCTTTCCACTACAGATTTGGTTACGTCAACAAACTCCTTAGATGGTTCTAAAAATTCCATTTCAGAAGATGAAATTGCTGAATCTGACATTTCCATTAATCTGACATCCCATTGCTGTATATAAGTTTTTGTAATGTAAGTCCGCATCTTCTGGAAACACAAGAAGAAGAAAAAGAAATATATAGTTTGAAATCTATTCGCATGCAAGAGCAAAGGGGCGGAACAGGACACTGTTTACAGTTGATACTGCACACACGCAAACAAAGGTGACACTCGGCGCGGTGCCTGATGGGAGCGACCGTAACGTCGTTTCCCATTTACAGTTGCTCCCATCAGCCACTGCGCCAAGTGTCTACTTCGTTTGCGCGATTCTCCTCTTTGGGCGCAACACGTTACTTTTATTTACGTCCACGATCAACGGCCAGTCTGTGCACCAGTCGTCGGTCCCCCGAAAGTCTTTATGAAATCTGCTACCGTTTTGCGGCATTTTAGTATTCACGTGAGCTATTGCGTCACCTGCGAATAGCAACATGCAACTTCCAACGTTACACACGAGATTGTATGAGTAGGGTGTCTCTCCTAAGAGCCGTCAGGAGCACTTTCACTGGTATTTCGGCAGATATTTGCCATTTTGTTTTTTCATAGTGCAGCTGGAGTCAGCCCAAACAAGTGCTGCCCATCACGCATTTCATGTAACGTCCAGCGTTGACGGAAAGCGTCTGTTTGTTTCCAGTGACAAACAAAGCGATTTTTAAACTGGAATTTTACGTGCTCATTCGATAGTGCGCTATTGCATTAGTCTAGCGCTATATTTGTTTTACCGGTAAGTATTAACAAGAACAGTTCTACACAAAGAACAACCAGAACTCTAGCAGCAACTGCACCGCAGTCCGGAACCGCGCGACTGCTACGGTCGCAGGTTCGAATCCTGCCTGGGGCATGGATGTGTGTGATGTCTTTAGGTTAGTTAGGGGACTGATGACCTAAGAAGTTAAGTCCCGTAGTGCTCAGAGCCATTTGAACCATTTGAACTGCACCGCCCTAGCCGGCGCTGGTTACCACGGCCATGCAGAAGCGCGCTGCTCAGTTGCTGCTAGAGTACTGATTATTCTTCGTGTGGAACTGTTCCTGTTAATACTTAACCAGCAAAACGAACATTGCACTAGACTAATCTAGTAGCGCACTATCGAATGAGCACGTACAATTCCAGTTTAAAAAAGCCGACGCATTTTGTCGAAGCTGGGCGTCGTAAGAGAGACGTGATGAGCAGCATTTGTTGAGCTGACTCCAGTTAGACGTTGTAAAAAACGAAACTGCAGATATCTGGCGAAACACGAGAGCAAGCAAACAACTCTTAGAACAGATACCATATATATATTGATAGTGATCGGGCCAAATATCTCACGAAATAAGCATCAAACGAACGAACTACAAAGAACGAAACTTGTCTAGCTTGAAGGGGGAAATCTGATGGTGCTATGGTTGGCCCACTAGATGACACTGCCATATGTGAAACGGATATCAACTGTGCTTTTTTAAATAGGAACCCCCATTTTTTATTACATATTTGTGTAGTAAGTAAGGAAATATGAATGTTTTAGTTGGACCACTTATTTTGCTTTGTGACAGATAATGTTTACAGTCAGAATTTAAGACATTGTTGGTTAGATGAATTGAAAAATGTATTACAGGGAAAGTAAAAACGCAATTAAATCACTACAGCAGCTCAGCTTGAAATTCTAGTAACTCACAACTGCCCAGCAAACTACATAACCCCATTTGACAATAAATTAATTTAATTTTGATGTGACAAGTGTGTGAATGTCTGCGAAATAATACGACTGAAAAGCCTGTTAATATTTCGACAGTTTCTTTCGATAAATGATAAATGTTACCCTTACACTCTCAGCTTAGAATTAATTTGATATTAATTTGATATCTTTCATGCTCAGAACCAAAAATGACTTACGGTACCTACATCAGTTTCGTAGCACTAATGTTAACGTTTTGTTGATGTGCCATTTGTTCTCAACGACAGGTTATAATATGAAGAGATTTTTTTTAATTGTAGGATTCCCCAAAGTAATATTTCCGCACATCAGTTGCGTCTGTTCACTGCCACCGTATATTTTCACTAGTGACGAGTAGCTTGTACTTTCAATGATATTTCTAACACCGTACCTAAGTTTATTGAGCTTTCCACCTGGATTGTTAAGCTGCATCTCCCACCGCAAATCGTGTTAAATTATATGCACTCACATTTGATGCAATTTCTTCCTCAACGATAACAGGATCTGCAGGATGGAGGTTTTACGTGGTGCGGAAGTTAAGTGTCGTATTTTTTTTTTCAAATTTTGTGATGAGCCCGTTGGTTCTGAGCTAAACTATGCTTTACCGATGCTGAAATTTCCTGCAGATTTCCTTCACTGTTTGATATAATTTGATAATTAGTGTCATCTGCAAATAGTACCTTGGTTCCGTCAGTTAGATTTTCGCACAACTATTTTACACATAGTAAAAATGGCTGACATCAGAAGTGACACTTATGGACCGCCACACTTTTTTTTTCTCATTATTGTATATCTAGAAATTCTGTGTTTCACTGTCTTTGTATTTTACTTCTGTGACCTGTTGGCGCCCGTCAAGGTATATGCAGGTCAACCCTTTTCGTTGGGTTCTATTCTATATTTATTTAACTTACGCAAGTGAACGTCATGATAAATAAGCCCGAAGGCTTTAGTAACATCGGGAGTACATATACTGGTCCATCAATCCGTGCTGCTTGAAATCTCTGCTAGAGAGTCCATATCTCATGGTGACTGGCGAGTGGTGGCATGCCGCTCTGTCGGCGATGTGCACTGAGGCGACAGAAGTCGTGGGATAGCGATACGCGCTTGTACAGATGGCGGCGGTATCGCGTACACAAGGTATAAAAGGGCAGCATTGGTGGAGCTGTTATTTGTACACAGGTGATTCATGTGAATAGGTTTCCGACGTGATTATACACGTACGACAGGAATTAACTGACTTTAACCGCGGAATGGTAGTTGAAGCTAGACGCATTTGGGAATTCAATATTCCGAGATCCACAGCCTCAAGAGTGTGCCGAGAGTGCCAAATTTCAGACATTACCTCTCACCACGGACAATCCATTGGCCGACGGCCATCAATTAACGACCGAGAGCAGCGGTGTTTGCGTAGAGTTATCAGAGCTAGCAGACAAGGAAAACTGTATGAAATAACCACAAAAATTAATGTGGCACGTAAGAGGAACTTATCCTTTAGGGCAGAGCGGCGAAATTTGCGTTAATGGGCTATGGCAGCAGAGGACCGACGCGAGGGCCTTTGCTAACAGCACGACATCGCATGCAGCGTATCTCTTGGGCTCGTCACGATATTGGTTTGACCCTACACCACTGGGAAACCGTGGTGTGATCAGATGAGTACCAATTTCAATTGGTAAGAGATGATGGAAGGTTCTGAGTGTGGTGCAAGCTATGGACCCAAGTTGTCAACAAGGCAATGTGCAAGCTGGTGGTGGTGGCTCCATAATGGTGTGGGCTGTGCTTGCGTGGAATGGAATGGGTCTTCTGGTCCAACCGAACCGATCATTGACTGGAAAAGATTATGTTTGACTACTTGGAAACCATTTGCAGCCAAACAACGATGGAACATTTATGGATGACAATACGCCATGTCACCGGGTCACAATTGTTCGCCGTTTGTTTGAAGAACCTTCTGGGTAGTTCTAGCGAATGATGTGGCCACTCGGATCGACCGACATGTCTCCCATCGAACATTCATGGAACATAATTGAGAGGTCAGTTCGTGCCGAAAACCCTGCACTGGCAACACATATGCAATTAAGGAAGGATACAGAGACGGCATGGCTCAGTATTTCCGTAGGGGACTTGTCGAGTCCACGCCACGTCGATTTGTTGCACTACGCCAGCAAAAGGTGGTCCGACACGATACTGCGAGGTATCCCACGACTTTCATCACCTCAGTGTATGACATGATGTTTCCAATCGATGAGACATGTTGCAGCCTCCCTTCGCCTATGGTTTTTACTCTTGCTTCATTTCAGCAGTTGCTTGTGGCGATCGGAATTGAGTAGTGGATTGTGGGGATGTGCGCCATAACTAAATGATCATTACTTCATTATGTTATAATGAAAAGACTGTGTCAGCTTTCCACCAAACTTCGACATGTACGAGAACTTTAGATTGTTTTTGCTGCAGCTAGAAAGCGATGGAGAACTAACTGACGATAATTTCCATTCAGGAATTCCACATTACTCTTTGTGCTCACCGAAAGAAAATGGTCCTACTAGCTATTTACTATGAAGGATCAAGAATCATGACTATAAATAAAAGTTTAGATTTAACTTATTAATGTATATAATATGCAAAAGTTCATACGCAGCGGACCGCCAAATGGAACATCTGCTGTTAACCACCCTAGACACAGGCAGCATTATCTAAATGCCCCTTTCTCGGACACATTAATTAATAGCTCTATCATTTAGCAATTTGCAATCTTCTTAATATTTATGTAAATAGACCTACGTTTGCCCTAGTTACTGAAAAAGCTGTTGCTTGGCAGCATTGCCGGCTACAATTTTTAGGATGGAAACGGTAATAGAACATGACCTCTGAACTGCCCGTGTAACGATCCTTGTAAACATTGTTATTTACAATACAGTCTTGAACCTTGGTACAGCTGTGTTATTGCATGAATGTAATCGACTGCTGTACATAGAACATTCTATTACAAATGCAAATGGTAACTAATCTACCCATCACCAACCTCTTTTACGTTCCAAGTTTGGTTTTTAGTAAATAACTTGAAAACTAATAGAGGTAGCTCATTGGTGACACATATTTAATGTCTTTACATGAAACTGAGGCTCCATACAAATTTTCAGCTTTCCATGTTTAATATACAGGGTGATTTTTTCCACAAACTCTAGGGGTTGATCGATGAAAGGTTACGGAACAAAAAAGGTCTAATGAACTTACGACTGGAAATGCATAGTTTCCACGCTAGAGACCATTTATTCAATCATACTTTGTTACACAGACTGCGGTCTAATATGCGCTGTGCCATGCACCCGCAGTTATAGTATGCACGGTTTCCTTCTAGAGGGCGGTACTGTTCCTTATTCTTCATGCCCTAGCGCCCTCTCCTGCTTAGTAATTAGCAATGTTTTACATCTACATATATACTCCGCTAGCTGCCAAGCGGTGTGTCCCGTTCACTTCTCTTTCTGATTCACCTTGTGGATGTGATACAGCGTTACACACAATGGCTCCCTATTCTAATCGAGAGCTTGCCGACTTGAAGTATACTTACGGAAAGGCAAATGGCAGCGGGCGGCGGGCAGCAGGATTGTATCAGGAGATCTATCCCCGCCGACAACAACGAAGGCATTCATGTTCGCACTAGTGTTTCGCCGTTCGTCTGAGATAGGGTCGTTTCAGGAAGCAGGAAATCATAAAGGACGTACCCCAAAAGTTCGGCCACCAGACTTCTAGGAAAATGGATTAACATTGTGGACGTGCGACCGCCTTGTCAATACCAGGCAGTTGGACCACCTGTACAGGGCAATCCAGACGACCGTGTGGAACACTGTACGTGATAGTTGTTACTACCCTTATCAGTTACAGCGTGTACAGAGTTTACTAGTGACAGAATTTTCATATGGGAAGCAGTTTCGTCACTGGTTTCTTCACCAGGCGATTCCTGGATTGGTGTCATCCATCCTAGTCACAGATGAGGCCTCCTTTACGCGGAGAAGTATCTTCAACTTTCATAACAGTCATCGGTGGGATAGTATGCAGAACTCTCATGGTATGGTGACAGTGAAACAGCATCAGTCCAGCCGGAATGTGTGGACTGGGATGACTGGCGGTCGTATTTTGGGACAAGACTTCCTTTTAAGTTTCCTAACGGGCCGGAAATATCGGTGTTCCTGGCGGGTGACTTTGCCTCTCCTGCTGAAAGATGTGCCACTGATGATTCGAAGGGATGTGGAACTGCTGCATGGTGGTGGTCCAACCCACTTCGCCGTTAACGCCTAGACGCATCTCAGTCATGTCTTCCCTGGCCGATGGGTAGGGCGAGGGGGTCCAGGCATGGCCTGCTCATTCACAACCCGTGCGATTTCTGGTTATCGGGCCATCTCAAAAGTATCCTGTATGAAGAGCCCGTTTCAGATGTGGATACAATGGAGTAGCGTATTCATGCTGCCTGGGACTGTTCAGATGCAGCCTGGCCGATGAGAACGTGTCAGACAGAACATGCTACGACACGTAGACGCATACGTTGAGGCACGTGGAAACAATTACAGCACAAAAAAAAATGGTTCAAATGGCTCTGAGCAGTATGGGACTTAACGTCTGAGGTCATCAGTCCCCTAGAACTTAGAACTACTTAAACCTAAGGACATCAGACACATCCATGCCCGAGGCAGGATTCGAACCTGCGACCGTAACGGTCACGCGGTTCCAGACTGTAGCGCCTAGAACCGCTCGGCCACGGCGGCCGGCTCTTCAGCACATACTGTAACTGTGGCTGCATAGTAAAGTGGAAAAATGATGCTTTCAGAGGATAACGGTACACACCGTTTTCCTTCATTTATTGGTTTCTCAAGTAATACATTTCCTAAGTTTGTGTGGAGCCAACCAAGTTCGAATTAACATTTGAAGTTAGTGCACGTTCACAATGAGTTTTGCCACCGCTGGATTGCTTTTGCAGATTAATATACGCACTCTTATGACAGTCCACGATAACGTTTCTAACCATATAAATACAGGGTGTCCTTAAAAGTATAACCTGATTTTAACTTGTAATAATATTGAGACAAATATCACAAGTTAACTGAAACAGCGCTAGATACCTGAAAAAATACGTACCTACAGAAAAGGAAATAACAGCGTTACAAAGGAGATGTAAACATGCTTGGTGGACTGAAGACTGTGATAAGGCAGTCTGCCGAAAAAAAGTAGCTTGTAAGACATTGTACATTGACAAAACAAGAGATAAGCTCTCAGAATACGAAGAAATGCTGAAGCGGACAGCAAAAATCCTCCGTAAAGCCAAAAGTTCAAGAGGGCAATGTTAATGTGGCAGTGAAGAATTAAGAAAACTGTAAGACGTTGGCTGTGTAGTGATCTTGTGGATGTTGCAGTTGTTATTTGGGTGCTGGACGAAAAACTGGAGACGAATTCCGCGTTATTCAAGACACTGCTTTATAGTTTTTTTACCCAAAAATGTTTCAGCACTTTTGTAATATCTTCAGTGGATTATTGTTTATTTTCTTTCTGAAAAAGTATTGTTTCATATTAACCTCTCAAGTGGATTATTTGAACTTCTGGTACAAATGTATTTAGATTTGTAAAAGGAGCGATTGTTAAGTGTCAATCGTTTTTCATTAGTTTGCATACAGCACAGAGTTGAGACATACACACATCGAAAAATTTTTGCATCACCCCGGTTCATAGAACTCCTGAAGGCAGACGTTGACTGTGGATATTGTATCACAGACACAGTCCCTTTAACTGTTCAGAGACGGCTCTAAACCCACCCAAAGATGTAAACAACCATGCATCAGCAGCACCTATAAGACGGAGGAGGCTCGACAGCCGATATGTTCCAGTCATTCCACCAGGAAGGAGGTACACGGCGCGTGTTGTCTGTAGTTCAACCATGGCTAGTCGGTCAATACCGTAGTTCGATCGGGTCCGCATTGTTACTTTGTGCCAGGAAGGGGCCTCAACAAGGGAAGTGTCCAGGCGTCTCAGAGTGAACGAAAACGATGTTGTTCGGACATGGAGGAGATGCAGAGAGACAGGAACTGTTGATGACATGCCTCGCTCAGGTCGCCCAAGGCCTACTCCTGGAGTGGATGACCGCTACCTACGGATTATGGCTTTGAGAAACCCTGACAGCAACGCCACCTAGTTGAATAATGCTTTTTGTGCAGCCACAGGACGTAATGTTAGACTCAAACTTTGCGCAAATGGCTGCATGATGCACAGCTTCACTCCCGACGTCCATGGTGATGTCCATCTTTGTAACCACGACACAATACAGCGCGGTACAGATGGGCTCAGCAACATGCCGAATGGACCGCTCAGGATAGGCATCACGTTCTCTTCATCGATGACTGTCGCAAATGCCTTCAGCCAGACAATCGTCGGAGACGCGTTTGGAGACAACGCGGTCAGGCTGAATGCCTTAGACACACTGTCTAGCGAGTGCATGCAAGGTGGAATTTCGCTGCTGTTTTGGGGTGGCATTATGTGGGGTCGACGTACGCCGCTGGTGGTCATGGAAAGTGCCGTAACGGTTTGTACGTTACGTGAATGCCATCCTCAGATAGTGCAACCACATCGGCAGCATATTGGCGAGGCATTCGTCTTCATGGACGACAATTGGCGCCCGCATCATGCACATCTTGTGAATAACTTCCTTCGCGATAACGACATCGCTCGAGTAGAGTGGCCAGCATGTTCTCCAGGTATGAAACCTATCGAACATGCCAGGTATAGATTAAAAATGGCTGTTTATGGACGACGTGACCCACCAACCGCTCTAAGGGATCTACGCCGAATCGCCGTTGAGGAGTGGGACAATCTGGACCAACAGTGCCTTGATGAACATGTCGATAGTATGCCATAACGAATACTGGCACGCATCAATGCAAGTGGTCGTCCTACTATGTATTATAGGTACTGGTGTGTGCAGGAATCTGGACCACCACCTCTGCAGGTCGCGCTGCATGGTGGTACAACATGCAGTGTGTGATTTTCATGAACAATAACAAGGTCAGAAATGTTGTTTATGTCGAGCACTATTCCAGTCTTCTGTACAGGTTCCGGAACTCTCGGAATCGAGGTGATGCAAAACTTTTTTTTTTTGATGTGTGTATATCACAGAATTGAGACTTTAGGAGTTGTTCATTTACCGTATGCATAAAGATTTTAGTTTTGTAGTAAATTTGGTTCAAATGGCTCTGAGCACTATGGGACTTCACAGCTATGGCCATCAGTGCCCTAGAACTTAGAACAACTTCAACCCAACTAACCTAAGGACAGCACACAACACCCAGTCATCACGAGGCAGAGAAAATCCCTGACCCCGCCGGGAATCGAACCCGGGAACCCGGGCGCGGGAAGCGAGAACGCTACCGCACGACCACGAGCTGTGGACAGTAAATTTGGAAATAACATAAATATGTACATGTGTTTACATACCTCACGCGAAGCTATTAATTGCGTATGGCGGTAGCTTTAAATCTACTATACAATCTACAACTTTCATCTGCAAACAACGAAACGGCTTTTTATTTTCTTTGTTTGTTGTTTATTCCGACTGGGAAATCGATATATATCGAGTTATTTGGCGTGTTACGGTTTTTAATGTTAAAGAGTTTTGTATCTCGTTTGTGTCGTATAAACGAAGTTATTTCTTAAATTAAAGGGGGATCACTGTTGTCAGTTGCAGCGAGACGTTACGCGGAATCAGCGGCGATAAGTGTCGTTTTACTTTCGCTCGTCGGCGCTGATTCCGCTAACATCCCGCTGCAGCTGACAACAGTGATCCACTGATCCCCCTTTATTTTGATATAATGCTTCAAAACTACGGATTCTGCGTGATGTTCTTTGCTGCTGTCGTTACACATGCGTTTTGTATGATTCGTTTGCCAAGCTCAGAGTTTCTACCGCCATTTCACGTTTTGTGGCTGTGTAGTGCTCATTTATTTGGGCGTGACGTGCTTCGTTGACGTTCGTGATTCTTATGTCATGTGTGTGTGTGTGTGTGTGTGTGTGTGTGTGTGTGTGTGCGTGTGAGCACGCGCGTGCGAAACGAGACAGAGACAGACACAAAGACAGACAGAGAGAGAGAGAGAGAGAGAGAGAGAGAGCGAGGTGGAAGTGAGAGAGTTATGGGTAGCTAGTAGAGTGAATGGTCTTGAGTGTGGGGAAGAGAATTTAATTTTACAGGGTGAGCGTTTATGTATGATATAATTTGCCTAAAAGATGAACCACACTCTCGTAGGAAAGAACTTTATAATGACATAAACACTATCCACCCACAAATGCGAATCACCATTGAAACGCAAACAAATCAAAAGCTTAATGTCTTAAACCTCTCCATACACAAGAGAAACAATAAGGCTGAGGTCGATATTTATATGAAATCTATAAGCACCAGCGCAAGCCTTCAAAACCAATCGAATCACTCCATAACTTACAAAGAAGCCAGTTTCAAATAATTATTACACAGACTGAACAGTACATCTACGAACAAACGTGACTACACAGAAGAACTGAACGTGATAAAATGAACTGCACAGGAGAATCGGTACGATGCAAAGCCAGCAGAAAAAATAAACAAGAAAATACAAAAACAGCGAACACGTAACACAACAGACGTAAAACACACACACAAACGCAAACAGAGAAAGACAAAGAGAGAGAGGGAGAGAGAGAGAGAGAGAGAGAGAGAGAGAGAGAGAGAGGGGGGGAGGGTGTGGGGGGAGGGAGAGAGGGAGATAGGCAACATTACTCACATACTGTCAGCAAATAGTAAGTAACAAAAGGCACTTAATGTCTTACAGCAATTGACTAGGCAGTATGCTAAAGATACCGTAAAAACAACACAATACAGAAGAGACTTGGAAGACATAATACCGACGCTGATAAATATAGTCGGTCTAGTATGTATCGATTACAATTACAATCAATCTGCACATGTGGGTCAAACGTGCAGGAAGTTTGGAACCAGATATACAGAACATGATTGCCTTTGCAATTGTAGTGATGTTTTGGCGACTTTTGGTTACTGATTACACCTTCTCTCCCATCGCCCACAAGCGCAATGACCATTTGGGATTCGTGCGCGACTTGTGCTGCAGTCACTACGTATGGAGCATGTACAACCACAAATCCAGCGTTTAACCGATTGCCACCACGGTTACTGCAGAGGCCCAGAACAATTTTAGATTTAGTGCCGTACAGGACTGTTTGCACTCCTGCATATGTTTTTAACCACATTATTTTATGACATTGCAAACTCGGCAACACAACTCTACAGCTGTCTTTGCGGATTCGTCGAAACAGGACTGCGTTGGTTTCTCTGTTGATCGAGTCCTCAAGGTCCGGCAGCCTCGGGACTTAACTGCCTTCGACGTGGAATTTCATACGATCTTGCGGGCACTGGAGCAGATGAGGTGCTGCTTCAAGTGCAAAATTCCTTGTCTATTCAGTTTCTCTGAGCGATCGTCATTCTCTATAATCCTTGTACCCAGCAGAGAAAGTAGGACAGAATATACAAGACTCCTACCTCTAAGTACAATGGCTGTGGCGGGAGGTCTTTTTTCTTGGTACCAAGGCACATGAATATTGCGGGCAACGAAAGCGCAGATGTAGCAGCAAAGGAGGCATGTCGTGATCCTCAGTTATTTCACTGCGCCGTCCCCTTGCACACTGTCGCCTCGCTGTTGAGGTACAGAGCAATGCCGCGATGGGAGTAACTGGATGTGACAGCTAATATGCTGCATCTAGTAAAGCGCACTACGCGGCGGTGTTTCAGCCACGAAGACGGGGTGAGCTTCTCCTGTACAGATCACTGTACGCCACATTCTGTTAGACTGTGTTTTATCTTCGGGACAGAGGGCAACGGAAAATTTACCAGTAGTTCTGCCCTCTGTTTTAAGTGACATTGAAACGAATTTGGTTAGAGTTCTAAGGTTTTGTAATCTGTCCACCTTGTTTCCCCAGATTTTAGGGAGATGTTCTTAATGTGTTTACAGAGGAACGGTTTGGTACTTTATTGCGGCGCTGTTCGTATTGAGAAGTGTTCATTTATGTTCGAGCACTAGAGACATAGTTCTGTTTCTGGCCAGAGTAGGCAAGGAGACTGCAGTCTCCTAAACGATTGCGATAACTGAGTATCTTCAATCATAGGAGTTTTCCGACGCAATAATAAGTCCATTGAGTAGCCGTATTTATTTTCTGGACGTCACACTGCATCTCCAAGGCGCCACCAGTCTTCTACGACGCGGAAGATCGACAGTTTGCTGATCACTCGGGTAACATTTGCGCATCGAACAAGAGAGAAGAGTAAATTCACATACATGCAGTCCCACTAATTCGTTGTCTACGCCAGCTTAGGTGGTGGTTAGAACTAACAAAAGGGTTACAATATCAACCTTTGCAGTGTTCTTAACGAACATAACAGGGGACGCGTATTGACCGCTAGGTGTTGTGCCAGTCTTGGATAGGGTAAATAGTAGGATTTATAATTGTATATTTGTTAGGATTTCATGTTGTGTGTTTTGCACTTTCATTTTTATTTTACAGTTAAACATTCATTAATATAATTCTCTTAAACTGGGATTTGTCCTTATTCTCACTCTGAATACACTAGACAAGGAATAGATATAAATGGAACGGTCAATTAAATTAATTTTTCACGCCAAGAATACCTCAGTGTTGTCGCGAAAAACAAAGCCAGAGTCAGATAGCTATGAATGCACTACTAACGCCATTGATGGGATCTTGCAAAATAACCTACACAAGAGGTCAACTTGTAACAACTTTTCAGAAAGAAAACAAACGACCCACATCTTATATTGAATGCAGTAATATTTTTCTATTATATTTTCAACGGATGATGAATACAATGTAAGTTCTAAGGACAAAAAGATATTTTGTATGTGATATAGCTACAGTTTAACAATTTTAGGATTTTTCCTTTATTTGTACTGTGAAGCCTTGCTTCTTGCCAAATTTCATGTTTCTAGGTCAACGGGAAGTAGCCCTAAGGTTTTGATGAGTGAGTCTACGAATATTAAATCTATGACATAAATGGCCGCATATTCTGATTTCTTTAACTTGCAAGTGTAAATATTTTACACCGCCGACGGACCGTAGATCTTAGTATGTGACATAAATTTCAACTTGGTACATCTATCCATTCCAGACAAAAAGGTGTCTTAGGAGTCGGAACGACAGACGGACAAGAAAACAATGCTATAAGGGCTCCACTTTTACAGACTGATGAATGAAACCCTAAAAAAGGTAGGAAAAAGCGTGTCCCCCACCCAAAGGATCACTAGGAGCGTCCTGGTTCCACAGTTTTATCGGGATAATAAGTCATATCACCCAGTGAACCATGGACCTTGGCATCGGTGGGGAGGCTTGCATGCCTCAGCGATACAGAAGGCCGTAGCGCAGGTGAGACCACAACGGAGGGGTATCTGTTGAGAGGCCACATAAATGTTTGGTTCCTGAAGAGGGGCAGTAGCCTTTTCAGTAGTTGGAGGGGCAACAGTCTGGATGATTGGCCGATCTGGCATTGTAACATCAACCTAAACAGTCGTGCTGTGCTAGTACTGCGAACGGCTGTAATTTTTCCCGTGCTCATACAGTTTCGGTAAAATATTTCGGAGGTAAAATAGTCCGCCATTCAGATCTCCGGGCGAAGACTACTCAGGAGGATGTCACCATCAGGAGAATATTATACGAATCGGTGCGTGGAATGTCAGAGCGCTGAATCGGTCAGGTATGTTAGAAAATTTAAAAAGGGAAATGGATCGGTTGAAGTTAGATATACCGGAAAATAGTGAAGTACAGTGACAGGAGGTACAAGAATTCTGGTGCGTTGTATACGGGGTTATAAATAAAAAGTGAAATAAGGGTAATGCAGGAGTGGGTTTCACAGTGAATAAGATAGTAGGAATTCGGGTAAGCTCCTATGAGCAGCATAGTGAACGCATTATTGTATCCAAGATAGACACGAAGCCCACACCCACCACTGTAGAAGTTGTTTATATATCGACTAGCTCAGCAGAAGAAGGAGAAATTGAAGAAATGTATGACGAGATAAAAGAAGTTATTCAGACGAAAATTCAGACGAAAATTTAATAGTGTTGGGGTACTTGAATTCGAAAGCAGGAAGAGAAGGAAAAACAGCAGGTGAATATGGACTGGGGAAAGGAATGAAAGAGGAAGCCGTTTGGTGGAGTTTTGTACAGAGCATAATTTATTCGTCGCTAACACTTGGTTTAAGAATCACAAAAGAAGAGTGCTTACGTGGAAGAGCCCTGGAGACACCGGGAGGTTTCAGATTGAGTATGTAATGACAAGACAGATTTAGGAATCAGGTTTTAATCTGTAAAACATTTCCAGGCGTAGATGTAGACTCTGACCACAATTTATTGGCTACGAACTGTAGATTAAAACTGAAGGTATTGGAAAAAGGTAGGAAAGTAAGGATATGGGACCTGAATAAGTTGAAAAAACCAAAGATTGCTGAGAGTTTCAGAGGGAGTATTAGGCGACGGATGACTAGATCAAGGGAAAGGAATACAGTAGAAGACGAATGGATAACTTTAAGAGATGAAATAGCAGCAGAGAATCAAATGCGTAAAAAGACAAACCCTAGTGAAATCCATGGATAACACAAGAGATATTGAATATAATTAATGAAGAAGAAAATATAAAAATTCAGCAAATGAAGAAGGCGAAAGGGAATACAAAACTCTAAAATATCAGATTGGCATTAAGTGCAAAATGGCTAAGCAGGTATGGCTAGAGGACAAATGTAAGTATTTAGAAGCCTATTTCATTACGGGAATAATAGATACCGTCTACAGGAAAGTTAAAGAGGCCATTACAGATAAAAAGAAGCATCTGTACGAATATAAAGAGCTCAGATGCGAAACCAGTGCTAAGCGTAAAAGGGAAAGCTGGAAGATTGATGGGGTACATAGAAGGTCTGTACAAGGGAGATAAACGTGAAAGCAATGTTACAGAAATGGAAGTGGACGTAGTTGAAGTTGAGATGGGAGATATGATACTGCGAGAACTTGACACAGCTCTGAAAGATGTAAGTCGAAACAAGACCCCGGGAGTAGAGGATATTCCGTCAGAACTTCTGATAGCCTTGGGACAGTCATCCATTAAAAAACTCTTCCATCTAGTGTTAAAGATGCATGAGACAGATGAAATACCGTCAGACTTCAAGAAGAATGTAATAATTTGAAAGAAAGCAGTCACTGACAGGCGTGAAAATAACCGACCTATCAGTTTCATGTCATGGCTGCAGAATACTAACACGAATTCCTTACACAATAATGGAAAAACTGGAAGAAACCGACCTCGGTAAAGATCAGTTTGGATCCTGGAGAAATGTAGGAACACGCGAGGCAGTACAGACCCTATGACTTACAAGAAAGGTTAAGGAAAGACGAACCTACGATTATAGTATTTGTAGACTAAGGCAAAGTTTTTGACGATATTGACTGGAATAGTCTCCCTAAAATTCTGAAGGTAGCAGGGACAAAATACTGGGAGCGAAAGGCTATTTACAAAAGAAAACAGAAGGCAGTAATAAGAGTAGAGGAGCATGAAAGGGTAGCAGTGGTGTAGAAGGGAGTGAGACAGTTTTTTAGCCTATCCCCGACGTTATTCAATTTGTATATTGAGCAAGCAGTAAAGGAAATAAAAGAAAAATTTGGAGTAGGAATTAATATCCAGGCAGCAGAAATAAAAACCTTGAAGTCTGCCATTAATGTTGTAATTCTGTCAGAGACAGCAAATTACTTGACCAGTTGAATGGAGTGGACATGGTCTTGAAAGGAGAATATGAAATGAACATCAAGAAAAGCAAAACAAGGTTAATGAAATGTAGTCGAATTAAATCACGTAATTCCAAGGAAATTAGACTAGTAGATGAGTTTTGCTATTTGGGAAGCAAAATAACTGAGGAATGCGGGAGTAGAGAGGATATAAAGTATAGCCTGGAAATACCAAGGACAGGATTTCTGAAGAAGAGAAGTTTATTATCATCGAGTATAGATTTAAACATCAGGAAGCCTTTTCTGAAAGTATTTGCCTTGAGTGTTGCCATGTGTGGAAGTGAATCATGGACGATAAGCAGTTTAGACAAAGAAAGAATAGAAGTTTTCTAAATGTGGCGCTACAGAAAATTATTGGATATTGGATGGGTAGATAACGTAACTAATGAGTAGATACTGAATATAATTGGGGAGACGAGAAATTTTTGACACAACTTGACTAATAGACGAGATCGGTTGAGAGTACAGGTTCTGAGGCATCAAGGGATCACTAGTTTCTTATTGCAGGGGAGTGTGGAGGATAAAAATCGTAGAGGGAGACCAAATGATGAATAGAGTAAGCAGATTCAGAAGGATGTAGGTTGCAGCAGTTATTCGGAGAAGAAGATTCTTGCAGAGTATAGAGCAGCATGGAGAGCTGCATCAAAGCAGTGTTGCCACTGAAGATTACAACAACAATAAGTCACATTTTCTGGAATTTTCTCGAAGCGTTTCGAAGTTAAGCATTACATGTCAATTTTGCCTAGTGCCACCTCTACCTGTAGGAGTCAACTGTCACTGGAAGTGTCACCATTCGGAAATCCCGAAAACAATGAACTTGATAATAATATAGATCATTTTCGGGACTTTTAACGTCCTTCCCTCAACCACCTACGGCTCTGCCCTAGGGGTGTCTTACCCCACAGCAAATTCAACTAAATGATAAATCACATGTAGCAAATCTGGTTCGAACTTTTTGCAGGCTATCCAGTGCTAAGCATGTGTCTTCATATTCAGACGGTAGTTGTCCCGTTGTACTAACTGATATGTATCAAGTCTTTATAAAGCACTGTAGGCCTTCCAGAGCTATGCTCGAACAGGACACATACGCACGTAGGACAAGACTTTCATCCACGAACCTCATAAATGACACCTATATATTCTTAATTGGAACTTGCATTGAGATTCGTCTTTCCCTTATCCACAAAAAATTTATGTTGCAATGTTAATGAGCTTTAGCACTCTTTTACAAACTAACTTCAGTTAGCTTTATGCGATTTCGATAGATATTACACTAAAGCGTCTCTCCTGTATTACATTTGGTTATCTACATAATTCTGAAGGTCATATTCCAGCTGACACATATGACGAGTTTTTAAAGATAGATATTCAAATGTAAATTCCGAATAGCTCGTGACTATCTAGCGCTACGTGATGGACATTCTTTTCTATTCTTCTCTGGATGCATCCAGTCAGCAACTTATGAAATTGCCGTGCCTTGTTGATCATGTGGTAGCTGTTAGCGTTATCTGCTTTTAATTTCTGCCGCAGTATGAGTACATTGCTTTCCTGGAAGCCTGACGGCGCGTTTCATATCTCATACGCCACTGATTTTAGTGATCCAGAAGATACCTCCATGAAACGTGTTGCGTTGAGAAGATTACTCAGTTTACATTAAATTTACTCAGATCGTGCAAAATTTGACGTATTGTATGACGAGACTACCTATACAATAAATGCAGACTCACATTTTCAAACGCCGCTGACCGTAGCGGTCTGGCCTTCGAAGCTGTTGCCCGCCTGTGAGCGAGAAGGCAGGTTCACCAGTCCGATGTAAGCTGTAAAAATAGAAACATATATTTTCATATTTCTCGTTGTATCCCTGAAACAATCAAGACGTAGGACTCTCTCGAAGAATGAAGCCCCAGAAGCAATGAAAATACTCTCTGAACTACGATTCTAGTAATCAAGATACATATGGACGCATTTAGTACGTAAATGAACGGACATCTCTATAACATAGTTGATCGGGATAATTACGACGACTTCGAAAATATGAGCACTCGACCTACGGTTCCTGAGAAACCAAGTGTACTTGGCGGTAAAATTAAGACAGTTATGTGCGAACCACCGTGTGTGGTCCCTATCTGATTGTAGAGAACTGCTTTTGCCGAAAATTTACCGTGGCATTTAAACAGATATTATCAGTGAATCGCAGAATATTATCAACAAAGACAAATGATGCCCCCAACAGACATTCGTTTTGGTACTCCTTGTGACCGATCTTACTGCTAAAAAACAACATTAATATTTCGTTAAAACAAGTAACTTCATGTTTAGAGAAATTTTGTACAAATGACTTGGCTCACACAAATAATGCAGAAATCTATGCATGGAAAAGCATTCCAACAAGCAAGACATTGCCGTGGAGGAACTGCTGAAGTAGGGAAGTCGAAACTAATCGTACTGTTCAATTGTACTGAAAACGAGCCATTAAAATCGGCTGAAATATACATTATGCTCTCTATAACTGTAGGTAATAATTATCAAACATGATGAATGAGAAATCGACGACAATGGTGTAATATTCCATAGTATTTATTGTTATACAAATCGATTTTCGGCTGTTACTCTATTGTCAGGTACATGCGTAAATACGTGTGGTGTGCAAGGTCAAATATTTGAAGTGTGGTGTATCTAGCGAGTATCTAAGTTTGTTTTCAAAGATGACAGTTGGTAATATGTGATTTAGCACTAAAAACAGAGAAGTTTTTCCGTAAAATACCATGTAAAACTATTTAACTTAGGTAAGATATGTGACAAATGAAATGATAAACTACATGAAAAATTAAAACAATTGTTTTAAGAAAAAAATTAGTTGCACAAAATATATTATGCGTAATTACTTTATATTTCAGAATACGTTTCGTTAAATACTGCGGTCCGAGAGCAAGCAATGTACCCGCTGCAACGTTCTGTCTCATCCCACTCTATTGATCGGAGACAAGCAGCAGTCGCACTAGGGAATTCTTGTCTCATGTGTAGGCTGCCATTAACACCACAACACAAACGCCTCGGTTTTGGAGTGGTGTCATGACCGGGTATCATGGACTGCTGATGAATGACGCCTCATTATGTTCAGCGTCGCATTGTGGTGAGTATGATTTTGACCTGGGCAGGGGATCCATTCTTCCAACATACTGGGGAACACAGTGGTTTTATTTCTGGCGTCATGATGCGGGGAGCAATCACGTATGATTCAGGACACAGATGGTAGAGATCGAGGGAACTCTGGCGGCACAACGGTACGTCATGGACATGTGTTACCGCTCATGCGACCTTATCGTGATACCCTTTCTTGCAACAGGACAATGCTCGTTCATGCATAGCCCGTATCTGTATGATCTATCTCCGTGATGTTGAGGTACTCCCGCGACCACCAATATCCCCAGATCTTCCCCCGATAGAACAGGTATGGGACGATCTCGGACGTCCACTCCGACCCAGTGGATATCAAGAACGAGTTACACTATGTGATCAAAAGTATCCGATGCATTGTGCTGCCACATACTGCCAGGTACTCCATATCAGCGACCTCAGTAGTTAGTAGACATCGTGAGAAAGCAGAATGGGACGCTCCGCGGAACTCACGGAGTTCGAATGTGGGTGTCACTTGTGTCATACGTCTGTACCGGAGATTTCCACACTCCTAAACATCCCTAGGTTTCCGATGTGATAGTGAAGTGGAAACGTGAAGGCACATGTACAGCACAAGATCGTGCGGGCGAAGAGGATAGTAACGTGTAATAGGCAGACATCTATCCAGACCTTCACACAGGAATTCCAAACGACATCAGGATCCACTGAAAGTACTATGGCAGTTAGGCAGGAAGTGAGAAAACTTGGATTTGATGGTCCAGCGGCTGCTCATAAGCCACACATCACGCCGGTAAATGCCAAACGACGCCTCACTTGGTGTAAGGAGCGTAAACATTGGACGATTGACAAGGGGTAAAAACATAGTGTCGAGTGACGAACTACGGTACACAATGTAGCGATCCTATGGCAGGGTGTGGGTATGGCGAATGCCCGGTGAACGTCATCTGCCACCGTGTGTAGTGCCAATAGTAAAATTTGGAAGCGGTTTTGTCATGACGTGGTCGTGTTTTTCATGGAGGGGGCTTGCACCCCTTCTTGTTTTGCGTGGCACTATCACAGCACAGGCCTACATTGATGTTTTAAGCACCTTCACATTCTTGCTTCCCACTGTTGAAGAGCGTTTCGGGGATGGCGATTGCATCTTTCAACACTACCGAGTACCTCTTCATAGTGCACGGCCTGTGGCAGAGTGGTTACACGACAATAACCTCCCTCTAATGGACAGGCGTGCGCAGCATCCTGACCCTTGGGGATGTTTTGGAACGCCGACTTCATGCCTGGCCACACCGACTGACATCGATACCTCTAGTCAGTGCAGCACTCCGTGTAGAATGGGCTGCCATTCTCCAAGATACCTTCCAGTACCTGACTGAACGTATGCCTGCGAGAATGGAAGCTGTCATCAAGGCTGAGGGTGGGCCAACACCATATTGGATTCCAGCATTACCTATGGAAGACGCCACGAAGCCATTTTCAGCCAGATGTCCGGATACTTTTGATCACATAGTGTACATCAATTATGGGGCAGCGTACCCCAGGGGAGGGTACAATGGCTTCCCAAATGAATGAGTGCGTGCAACCAAGCCAGGGTGGGTGCAGCGTCATACTGTTACGTAGGCTCGTACTTTTTGACTATTTTGTAATCACCGAAATACCGTCACATACTCTCTCGATCCGTGAAGTTTCATTTCGTTTGCTGCTCTCCTTCTGGGTGCTTCAAGTTTTTCGTCAGACAGTGTGGTAAGTAGTATAGAATATCACATCAGTGTAATGCGTTATTTCATTTATAATTGTCGTGTCCTGACACAGGACAGAGGGAAGGCAGGGGGTCTAGGGTCAGTCTGCATTTTCCCAGCGTATGCATAAGACAAATTCCCAGTGGAGGCAGGTTGATGCTTTGGATCAGCGCCAAACATTATCACAGGGCATCTACGAGAGACGCCGATTTTATAGCCTGACAGTATACTTGCAGCCGGAGACTCATGGAATTCAGGGGTCTTATTAGCACTGTTTATTTGCGGTCATACTAACTACTACACCGAAGACTAATTCTACAGATTAGAAAAGCAAAGGAGGAATTTATTTGCACAACAGAAGGAGGGGTGATGCTAACGCAACTAGAGAGCACTAGCAGCACGGCAAGTACAAACTTGAGAGCAGCACTCCAAGTGAGAGAAACAGACATGTCGGAGCTTACCGAGGCTGGGTACGAGCGGCACGGAGGCGGTGCCCCAGCGATTTGGCTGAGAACTCCCTCTAAATGCAAAAACAAAGGTTTTCATATAATCGTGGTGGAATCGAGAACTGCGCACCTAAGTGACTGCCTGACTGCTGGGTAAATTCGAATAGCCTTTTCTTCTCTTTCCTGCTCACGGCAGTAACTATTTTCTGTAAGATGTCACGCTTGAAATATGTATCTGTCTGCAGTCAACTGAGCACCAATTACGTTTGTGATTGTCTCTCAGACATGAGCCATTTGATGTTTATTTAATCCACGTTTTGTCGTCAGGCAGAGTTTGCATTATCCAGCAACAGGCTCACAACAATAAAATTTACCGCTATACAGGGTGTTACAAAAAGGTACGGCCAAACTTTCAGGAAACATTCCTCACACACAAAGAAAGAAAATATATTATGTGGACATGTGTCCGGAAACGCTTACTTTCCATGGTAGAGCTCATTCTATTACTTACCTTCAAATCACATTAATCAAAGAATGGAAACACACAGCAACAGAACGTACCAGCGTGACTTCAAACACTTTGTTACAGGAAATGTTGAAAATGTCCTCCGTTAGCGAGGATGCATGCATCCACCCTCCGTCGCATGGAATCCATGATGCGCTGATGCAGCCCTAGAGAATGGCGTATTGTATCACAGCCGTCCACAATACGAGCACGAAGAGTCTCTACATTTGGTACCGGGGTTGCGTAGACAAGAGCTTTCAAATGCCCCCATAAATGAAAGTCAAGAGGGTTGAGGCCAGGAGAGCGTGGAGGCCATGGAATTGGTCCGCTTCTACCAATCCATCGGTCACCGAATCTGTTGTTGAGAAGCGTACAAACACTTCGACTGAAATGTGCAGGAGCTCCATCGTGCATGAACCACATGTTGTGTCGTACTTGTAAAGGCACATGTTCTAGCAGCACAGGTAGACTATCTCGTATGAAATCATGGCGGTGAATCGAGGAAGTACAGTACATACTGACGAAACTAAAATGAGCTCTAACATGGAACTTAAGCGTTTCCGGACACATGTCCACATAACATTTTTCCTTTATTTGTGTGTGAGGAATGTTTCCTGAAAGTTTGGCCGTACCTTTTTGTAACACCCTGTAGATTTAAGAAAGCGCCATTAATAGCACACGGCGGCGCTGGTAGTGTTGTGACTAAGACTGTAAATAAGATCACCTGCATTTCACAGTAGTGGGCCTGTCTTTGAAGAGTTTAAAATACAATGATGAGAAAATGCTGACCCCGGAAAATCAGTTTAGTTAGCATAAACTAATACTGCGTTGACGACAAAGTGCGAAATAATTTCACACATTCTCTTAACTCTGAAAGGGAAATTTTTGTGATATGCTGACAGACTCTTTTTCTGCAATCGTGAGACCCAGATTGACTTTTTCTTTTCATAAGGCTGAACAAAGTAAACAATGATCACATCTGTTTTTGCTGTTAGCGCTTGTCGTTGGGTACTGCCATTATCAAAACATTTCACTCTGATTTCAAATTCGCTATTACTGTGTTTATGTCGGTAAATTGTGAGTCGAAATCGGTGGATTTTGAAATCGTTTGTGCTTTCTGTTTTTGGATGCAGGCACTGTAAATTTGTTTTCTGCGTGCAGTTCGAAATAAATCGGGACGAAATAAATTGATATTTCGCTCAAAATAAAGATGGGGCTGCTTAAGGCACTTGATAAGAAAACGGAAATCGAAAACGTCTTGTTAAGTCAGTTCTTAGCTTGTAAAAACTTTATAAAATGCATGACACACAAATGTTGACTTTATTTATATTTTATTCCGAACGGTTTCGGAAATAAACTACGTTCACAGTCGTCGACAAATTAATCTGCCGTTTTAATATGTAATGCTGACTACAGATAAAATTTTCGACGACCATGAACTTGGTTTTTTTCCGAAACGGGTCGGAATAAAATATAAATAAAGGCAGCATTTGTGTATTATGCAATTTTACAAAGGAAATCGAAAAAGCAAATGAGTGAAGAGATTGATTTTCTGACTGTACATTGTCGACGTTAATAAAAAATAGAGATCAAATTACAGCAATTTTTGAGCGCACAATTTCGAGTCAGAGACATGTATGAAGTGTAGACTGCGTTGCTTGTTGGTTCAAATGAGCTAGGTCCCAGAATGCTCCTGTACCAGGAGCGTTTTGCGTGGAAAAACTGTTGAACTGGAGAAAAACAAATGGATATCGAATTTTCTACAAATAAAGGCTGGTTATCACGTACATGAAAACGAACAGCATAGAGTTAAAAAATGTTTGGTGCGAAGCTAACCAAGGTTTATCGATTACGACTACAGATGCTTTCAGCACCAACGAAGCTACGTTAATTTGGGCCTGCATACCCAATAAAACTGTATCGCTTAGGGGTCAATTGTTTTCAGGGAGGATAACCTCTAAGGAAAGATTTATGAGCGATCATGAGCGATTCATGAGCGATCCTTATTTGTCATCGGGACGAATTTAAAGCCATTATGTTTTAAAAATGTACGGCTACGAAATAAACGTGGCTGCTGACTGATATAATTGCCTACTGGATTCTCAAATTCCGTCTATCAGAAAAGCATTAGCGTAATTATTTTTGATAATTTTCCGTAACCCCGCAATATTAAAATCCATAAAGCATACAAATTTTCCTACGAACACCACAAATGTATTGCAACCGTGAGAACAACGTATCATTCAAAGCTTGAATTGCCACTACCAAAAGAACTTACTTGCAATCGTATCAAATCGAAGCACACGGGGATTTGTCGCCGGTGTTTTAGATGTATTACGTATGTTGCGATTACGTGCGTTGCGATCTGTATAGAAGTTGGTGACGCCAATGGCATTTAATGAAATGTTTGGGAAAGTTTTTACATTATCGGACGGTTACACACTATCACTATTACACTCACCTATACTCTATAAATACACAACAACACACCCCCAACATTTCCTCAAGAGAAGGGGCTAAAGTGCGCCGAAGAACACCCTTTCCGACAACGGCTCTACCCACTCCCTGGGATGTCACAACTAAAAATGGCATGCGATACTTATTTTACCGGGCGAATTTGTTGCAGTCAAGGAGGACCTTGTTTTCCTACTGTTAGTCGCGGAAATACGACGCTAGTCATGCGTATATCCCCAGCCCTCTCACTCATAACACTAACCAGCGTTACATTAGAACCGACAAAATGTAAGAAATTTGACCTCGGCAGTCTCATGACATCTGCAGAAATTGCAAGACATTGAAATACCCACCGCTCAGCTAAATCATTATACGCCCTAAGAAAGATCTCTACAATACCACCAAAACAACTCTTATTTTAGTATTATTTAAGTATTTTATACGACGACGCGGCAGTGCACCAAACAGGATTTTAAATGAACGATGACAAATATGACGATCGAATAAACACTGCAGTTTCTGTCCTCAGTACATAACACTATTCAAAACACTCGCAGCTATTTAAATGCTCATTCGAATGGTGACATGAATAAAATGCTGGACGATATCGAACAGTTTGTTGACAATTTTTTGTTAGAAAAGACACTGCAAAGTACAACAGATTTTTTTCCGACAAAACGAAAACATATTGCGTATGGACTTCCGGTCTTCAGTTTTTACGTACAAGAGTAATGTCGGCAGGAGATCTAATTCTCTAACAAAATTTGGCGAGATCGAAACTACGGCATTATTGGACTTTTCTGCGAACACCACTTAACACGGAACTCTGTTAACACTAAAAACAATTGCGGTCCCCTCAGTTTCATGGTATGAATTTTTCATTATACTCTTCATAGAAAATGTCTTGTCCTTTCTAAAATGCACATAACTAGTTAGATTTTGATTTACCGACACTCATTCAGCGCATAATATGTAATGTGTGAAAGCGCACTTCAACAGAGAAACGCATTTTTTATTTGAATTTGAATTTTTTGTTTTGTTCGTAAAAGTTCAGTTTAGCAGTTACTTTCCGTTTTCAGCACTTGGTCACAGCTCTATTTTCGCGCCATTTAAAACATTAGCTCACTTGGAAAATTATTTCTGTACGTGCTATTGAGGGTGTAAGCTGTCAAGCTGTTTGGTTGTATATAACGTCTGACTACTCTGCATATTTTTCAGCGTACATCACACGAACTGAACAGTTGCTTCTATTTGCCAGACCATAACAAAACATTGTGTCTGCCATTCCCTGTGTGTAGAAATTAGCTTACATTGTGATGGCAAGTGCGAAAATAAAACTTTTTTTTCTTTTTTCTTAGTCATCTGTCTTCTGACTGGTTTGATGCTGCCCGCAACGAAATCCTCTCCGGTCCCAAACTCTTCATCTCAGCGTAGCACCTGCAAACTACGTTCTTAATTATTTGCTGCATGTTTCCAGTCTCTGTCTTCCTCTATAGTTTTTGCCCTCTACAGCTTCCTCTAGTACCATGGAAGTCATTCCCCTATATCTTAACAGACGTCCTATCATCCTACCCCTTCTCCTTGCCAGTGTTTTCCACATATTCCTTTCCTCTCCGATTCTGCGCAGAATCTCTTCATTCCTCATTTCAGCGGTGCACCTAATTACCAACATTCGTCGGTAGCATCACATCTAAAATGCTTCGATTTTCTTCTGTTCCAGTTTTCCTATAGCCCATGTTTCACAACCACACAATGCTGTGCTCCAAATGTACATTCTCACAAATTTCTTCCTAAAAGTAAGGTTAATGTTAGATACTAGTAGACTTCTGTTGGCCAGGAATGCGGTTTTCGCCATTGTAAATCTGCTTTGATGTTCTCTTTGCTCCGTCCGTCATGGGCTGTTTTGCTGCCTAGATAGCAGAATTCCTTTACCTCATCTACTTCGTGACCATCAATCCTTACGTTAAGTTTCTTGTAGTTCTTATTTATGCTACTTTTCACTACCTTCGTCTTTCTTCGATTTACTCGCAATCCATATTCTGTACTGATCAGACTGTCATTCCATTCAGCAGATCATGTAATTCTTCTTCACTTTCACTCAGCGTTACAATGTCATCAGTGAATCGTATCACTGGTATCTTTTCACCTTGAATTTCAGTTCCACTCCTGATTTTTTTTTTTCATTTCCAGAATTGATTCTTCGATGTATAGATTGAACAGTAGGGGCGAAGGACTTCATCCCTGTGATACATTTTTAATGCGAGCACTTCGTTCTTGGTCATCAATTCTTATTATTCGTTCTAGGCTGTTGTACATGTTGTACATAACCCTATTTTTCTCAGAATTTCGAACATCTTGCCCCGTTTGACACAGCTGAAAGCTTTTTACAGATCGACAAATGCTTTCAAAGTTTCTTGATTTTTCTTTAGTCTTGCTTTCATGATCAACTGCAACTGCCTCTCTGATGCCTTTATCTTTCCTAAACCCAAACTGATCGTCATCTAACACATCCTCAGGTTTTATCATCGACACGTAAGTTGTCCCATACGATAATATACAGAATCATGGAAAAGAATATTAAAGGTAAAATTGCAATATAATAAAAGTATTTGACAGTCTAATCACAACACAGAGTGTTTCCTGCAGAACTAATGTATGCTCTGCACTTACCCAGAACTCTGAATACCATTTACAGTAACAAAACTAACAAATGTTTACTGCACGCTGTTTCCATGGACAGTAACAATGGAGTGTGTCCTCATTTGTTCACTGCGTTCTATACATTATTCGTAGTAACAAAGAGCTTGCAATACAAGATATGTGTTTCACACTAGCGAAGAAAAGCAAATGGTCATAGCTCTCAAGGTACGCATTTTGGAGCCTGTATTTAGTGACTTTTTGTCTTGTTTTCGTTCATATTTTTAACACCCCATATATCCTCTTTTTCCAGCGAAATACAATTAGCGCATAAGGCGTTATTTTGGCAATGTCATACAGTCCAGGAAGTGAAGTTACGTCCTCATGTGTTAATTTGCAAATATTCACTATTAAACCCCCCCCCCCTCCCCAACCTTCGAAATCCCCCCCCACACACACACACAAATCCCTCCTCGTATGATGACGTTAGTTGGAACACAAACTCCGATATGTCAGAAAACCTGCAATGGCTTTGTCAGTGATTCATAACAGTCCCAAGTTAGCGTTTAATGATTTAAGGATTTGGGATAGATCCTCGCTCCTCCCGAATCCCAGGCCATTGTCTCCATAGGAGGAACTTGCTCGTCCATTGCCTCCATATGAGAAATTTGCTCGCTGAAAGATGTGTGCACTAATGAACGTTCTTTGATGCCATTAGTGAAGTAAAAGTACCGCCAATAGCTTCTTCAGATCAGTACCGGAGATTTTACGACTGGAATGCGTTAAAGTTTCTCGAACGCTATATTTATTGTTGCTTTTGTGGTCCTCAGTCCAAAGATTACAATGAAGATGAGAAACATAGAAGTAGATATCCTCGGTGTAGAAAAACAGCTTAAATCACTTAATAAAGCCAAGGCCTCCGGTCCAAATTGTATACCAGTCAGGTTCCTTTCAGAGTATGCTGATGGAATAGCTCCATATTTAGAAACGATATACAACCACTGGCTCACAGAAAAATCCGTATCTAATAACTGGAAAATTGCTCAAGTCACACCAATACGAAAAAGGGGAAGTAGGAATAATCCACTGAATTACAGGACCATATCACTAACGTCGATTCGCAGTAGAGTTTTGGTACTTATACTGTGTTCGAACATTGTGAAGTAGTCGAAGAAAACGATTTACTGACACAAAGCACGGATTCGGAAAATATCGTTCTTGTGAAACACAACTAGCTCTTCATACTCATGAAGTAATGAGTGCTATCAACAGGGGATGTCAAATTGATTCCATATTTTTAGATTTCCATAAGGCTTTAGACACCGTTCCTCACAAGCGTCTTCTAACCAAACTGCGTGCCTATGGAATAATGCCTCTTGTGCGGCTGGATCCGTGGTCTCCTGTCAGAAAGGTCACAGTTCGTAGTAATAGACGGAAAGTCATCAAGTAAAAGAGAAGTAATATCCGGCTTTCATCAAGGAAGTGTTATAGACCCTCTGTTGTTCCTGATCTATGTTAACGACATAGGAAACAATCACAGTAGCTGTCTTAGATTGTTTGCAGATGATGCTGTCATTTACCGTCTTGTAAAGTCATCAGATGAGCAAAACGATTTAGATATTTTTATGGTGCGAAGAGTGCTAAAAGAAATCAGCTAAATTTCGATTACGCGATAAGCCACACAAATCTGAAGGCTGTAAATTCAGTTAAATACTTAGGGATTACAATTACAAGTAAACTAAATTGGAACGATCACATAGATAATGTTGTGGGTAGAGCAAACCAAAGACTGCGATTCCATGGCAGAACACTTAGAAGGTGCAACAGGTCTACTAAAGAGACTGTTTACACCATGCTCGTCCACCTTATTCTGGAGTATGCTGTACGGTATGGGATCCGAATCGGGTGGCACTGACGGATGACATCGAAAAACCTCAAAGAAGGGCAGCTCGTTTTGTATTATCGCGAAATAGGGGAGGTAGTGGCACAGACATGATTCGTGAATTTGAGTGCAGTCACTATTTTTATCGTCCATCTTTCACTTCCATACGTGGATGCACTCCATACAAATACTAGCACAAAAAACCTCCCCACACTTAAATCTGTACTCGATGTTTACAAATTTCTCTTCTTCAGAAACGCTTAACTTGCCATCGCCAGTCTACGTTTTGTATCCTCTCTTCTTCGACCATCACCAATTATTTTTCTGTCCAAATAGCAAAACTCATCTACTATTTTAAAAGTGTCTCATTTCTTAATCTAATTCCCCCAGCATCACCTGATTTAATTCGACTACATTCCATTATCCTCATCTTGCTTTCGTTGATCTTCATCTAGTATCCTACCTTCAAGACACTGTCCATTCCGTTCAACTGCTCTTCCATGTCCTTTGCTGTCTCTGACAGAATTACAGTGTCGTCAGCAAATCTCAAAGATTTTATTTCTTCTGCCTGGATTTTAATTCCCACTTTGTTTCCTTTACTGCTTGCTCAGTATGTAATGCCGGGAATGCATATCCTCCTATTTCCATCTATTGTACTGTAAATTTTTTCCTTATTTTGTTATCTGAAGATAAGACATTTCTGTGTTTTTACATATTGTAATTGTTTTAAAATTTGTATATATATACTTATGCATTGATGTCGATGTATAATTGGGTTGGTTTGTAAATATTATTTGTATTTTTACGCTGGATCTTGTCTAGGGAAAACTATGCTATCGAATGATTACATCGATAGGTCGGGTGGAGAACCAAAGTGTTTAGGATTTTGGAGAGTGTTATCTCTGGCGCGTGGAGCGCGGGCAGAGCAGAGTCTGGTTGGAGTAGGGCGGTTGGAGCAGGTGTGTTGAGTGACGCTCGCGCGAGTTCCCGCGCTTTCGGGGTTTGGCAGCACGTAATTGCGCTCGACTTGCTATGATAGTTTCTGGTACGGTGTCGCGGACGGAACACATTAGCTGGCACACATCAAGAGCCCGTTTCGCCTGGTTACCGTGTCGATAAGAAGGCGCGCCAACATCCAGCTTCTGCAACAGCGACGGCCGACAATAAGTGATCGTCGCCACCTCCTCGATTGACGACTTCAAACATTCAATCACTCAAGAAGGACGACTGAAAGCACGTGAAGTTTTAGAACTGTATGGGAGACCTCAGCTTTTCAAACTGTTCATCAAACTGTTGCATCACTAAAATACAGCAACTTAGCATGAACCTTTGTTGCTCACTGTCCCAACTGCATTACCAAGCAGGGACCCTTTCTTTTCCGAAATGAACCCGAGTGTCGTTGAAATTCAAACGCCAGCATTAAAGTAATATCATTCCATTTCACTGCTTTAATTTCAAAGATCAGTTAAGGTACTCATAGCTGGCTACAATAACCAAACAGAACTATATTTAGATTACACAAGCACAAATTAAGAGTGCGAATTTTGTTACCATGTTTTAGCTTACCTGTGACTGCAGCTCAGCTTGGTGCATACTAAATTTTATTATTGTTAATTGTTCAAAATCATTTAATTCAAGCTCAAAGTTAAATCTCTTATTTCTAAATTGTGTAGATTCAAGTTGCTTTTGAGATGATTGTTGAGGTAGCCCAAGACTAACCTTTATTTAATTTAATTTCGTAGTGCTTCAGAAAGAAAGTTCTCTATTAATTTCAGACACTAAATGAACTTTCAATTTTCCGGTTTTATTAATTCTTTTGCGAAATTAAGTCAGAGTGTAGCGAAATTTATTACTTCTGACAAACATTAAGTTTTCACACGACACGTGTCAACCTTTACTTGCCACGCTTTTAGTGCTAATTATGTGTGGCTTAACCTTTCTTTTTCAGTTATTATAGTAGTTGTCCATAGGACTGGCGACCGCAATTTTCCCCAAATCTCAAATATCTCATTAACTGCAGTTAATTGTTAACGTAACGACCGCACATTTACTTTCTTTATTAACTTTACCCTTTTTCAAAATTAATTTCCACCAATTACACTCGCATTTTTCCTTTCATTTAGATGTAACCCTTCCTTCCTCTTTACCGACAGATTAACATTGGTGACGATTGCTTTTCCCAAATTTCCATTAGGTACACATTGTTTAATTTTTCACTGTCATTAAGGTCGATAAGTGACGTGGGAGGTTACAAGTATACAGATTGAGTAACATTGGGGATAAGCTACAACCCTGCCTCACTCCCTTCTCAGCCACTGCTTCCCTTTCATGCCCCTCGACTCTTATAACTGGCATATGGTTCCTGAACAAATAGAAAATAGCCTTTCGCTGCCTGTATTTTACCCCAGCCACCTTCAGAATTTGAAAGAGAGTATTCCAGGCAACATTGTTAAAAACCTTCCATAAGTCTACAAACGCTAGAAACGTAGGTTTGCCTTTCCTTAATCTATCTTCTAAGATAAGTCGTAGGGTCAGTACTGCCTCACATGTTCCAGTATTTCTACGGAATCCAAACTGATTCTCGCTTCTACCAATTTTTCCATCGTTCTGTAAACAATTTGTGTTAGTATTTTGCAACTTGACTTATTAATTTAATAGCTCGGTAATTTCACACCCGTCAGCAACTCCTTTCTTTGGAATTGGAATTATTATATTTTTCTTGAAGTTTGAGGGTATTTTACATGTCTCATACATTTTGCTCGCCATATGGAAGAGTTTTGCTATGGCTTGCTCTCCCAATGCTATCAGTAGTTCCAGCGGAATGTTGTCTGCTACCGTAGCTTTGTTTCGACCTGGGTCTTTCAGTGCTCTATCAATTTGTTCACGCAGTATCCTATCTCCCATCTCATCGCTATCTACGTCCTCTTCCATTTCTATAATATTGCCGTCACTTAAGGGGAGCCAGAACGATCAATTTCCTCCATGTTAATTTTATCAAATAGAAGGAACATTTTTTCTAAAACCATTAAACACATTGCTCTGAAATTTGGACTACATGTTTAGTGACTGTTTCTCTACAAAGTTATAATGCCATGTTAAGAAATATTTATTGCTTTTTGTTTTACAATTTTTTTAACAGACGCTTATTTTTTTCTCTAAAATTTTGCACTTTTTCTTCTATAGCTCTTATATTATACAATATTTTTTTTACAATTTGATATAAAAATGAAGGAAAGGAAGCAAACAATATTGTTATAAATTTCATTGATATAGTGTTTGCAGTTTTTGAGAAGATGTTCCTCAAAGATGAAAATTTGTAAGTTACAGGAAATAGCTTCCAAAGTTTTGTAATACATTCCTGCCCCATATGATGGATTATCAGTACCCTCGTCTATTTCCAGGGTTAATTTCCTTTCACTGGTCTTTTCTTCCCTTTTGCTTCATGTTGTAGGCTTTTGACTCGTCTTCCTGCACCTCTTAGTATATCTTCATCAATTAGGCGCAGTGTGGAAATGGTGTTGTGCCCTGGTTGGAAACCTAAACGAGTCAGCACATCATATTTGATCATGTTTACTTCATTGTATGTTGCCACTGCATCATACACTCCAAAATGCAATGTTTTTATCTGAACAAACACTCTTTTGGGAATCCAAATAGAAATTAAATTATTTATACTTATATTTGGATTTTGTGTTTTCCCTTGCAAACACTTTTCCAATAATCTTGGCTTCGATAAATCTCTGAATATGGGCTTAATTGCATCAATTACAGCATTTGTCAAACTGTTTTTATTGACATATTCCTTTCCTGATTGGTACTTACACCATGAGTCATCACCTGTGGCGCACAGTGCATGTTGTTGGTACTCATTTGTTGATGCAGTATGAAAAAAAAACGCCCATACTGCTCTCCTCATATGCTCAATGCTTCTTGCATTTTGTCTAATAGCACACCCATAATACCTCTGCAATTTATAAATTGCTTCACCTGACAATCTTCCTTTTCCTCCAAGGGTCTTACCATCACTAAGCTTCTGGGATCCTAATGTCTGCTTTAGTTTGCACAAGCGAACCCCCATGCACTTCTACACACGTCCAGTGTACTCCTGTTTTTTAATGTGAATTTCATAGCCATAAGGTTTGAGCTCCTCTACAGCTTTACATCCCTGAGAATCACCATCTCCTAGATAGTTAGTGAATCATACATTATACCACTCCTGTGATCTGGAAAAATTTGCTTTCACTCTCTCTACTTCCATTGCACTACTTGTGCAATGAAAATTTGCTTCACAACTTTCACTATGTTCGTCCTTGCTATTGCCCTTACATCTACAACGTTTTGAGAGAATAGCAACATCAATTACTTTGCAACTGTCTCCACTGCTAGCTGTCACAACTCCATTTAGAGATTTATGACCTCTACATTGCCATGATCTATCTAAAGCAAGAGTTAAACATCTACAATTCCTATTATCTGTCACAGCTTCTTCAACTGCTTTCTTCACTGCTGCTTGAGCAATATCTTCAGCAGAAGATTCCACCAATTCATTATAAAATCCAAACTTGGTTGGTGGTTGTGGCAAGTTCATAATTCCACGTAACATTGTACCTGCAGCACTGCCCTTGCCAATACAATGCAAGCCATACACTTGCCTAACATTTATATCATACACCTTCTTTCCACTATTAACACTCCGAGGAATACTGTTAGAATTAGAAAACGAAACTTTTGCAGCACATTTCTTACATTTCAATAACATTTTACATGCCAAACCAATGTGTGAAGTTATTTTCAATTCCAGGCCACTTTCTTTGCAAACTTGGCGTAATTCGTTACGTTTCAAAATATTTGAGAGCAAGGAAATGTTAATTATTTCATTCACATCATTTCTGTCACTTTCATTGTTTTCTAATTTTTCTTTGCTGTCACAAAGTTTCTTGCTGGAAGAAGTTCTGTCACATTCATTTGGAGTAGTCGGTGAAGCAGTCTGAGCAGCATCTCCCTTCGAAACAACAAAATATTTGTTCCTCCACTCATTGTGCCTTTTCTTAAACACTCGATTGCTGAAACGGGGCATATTGATATCCACAAACCAAATACGTAAAACAGGTACGAGCAAAATTCGTCAAATACGCAAAATTGAACAGCTAAACAACACGAAGGAATCTCCACAAGTCAACGCACACGGTATAGCATTTATGTTTAGTGATATGAACAGTCACTTGTCACAGAGACAAATCCATACAACGTTGGAAAACAAAACACTGTCTAATTCCGCAAAGATACCCAGCTTGCAGCCAGTGAGCGGCGCCGTCAGAGGTGACACACCAAGTAGCTACAACAGTTTACGCGGCTCGTCAACTGTGCAGCGATAAAAAACACACTTAGAATTCACTTAGGTGGGTGAAACTTGATTTGTTTTATTCAGAAAACTCCAAATCATTTTATAATGAAAAAACCAAGAAACCCCGATTCTGTCATTTTCATCGTTCCGGCTCCACTTACATCTCTGTTGTGTAGACCTTCTACATACTCCTTCCACCTTTCTGCTTTCCCTTCTTTACTTAGGACTTGTTTTCCATCTGATCTCTAGATATTCATATAGGTGGTTCTCTTTTCTCCAAAGGTCTCTTTAATTTTCCTGTATGCGGTGTCTACCTTATGCCTATGATATATGCTCCCACATTCTTAAATTTGTCCTCTAAGCATTGCTGCATATGCATTTTGCACTTCATGTCTATCTCATTTTTGAGGCGTTTGTGTTTCTTTTCGCCTGCTCATTTACTGAATTTTTATATTTTCTCCTTTCGTCAATTAAATTCAATATCTCTTCTGTTACCGAAGGTTTTCTACTAGCTCTCGTTTTTTTACCTACTTGATCCTCTGCTGCCTTCACTATTTAATCTCTCAGAACTAACCATTCTTCTTTTATTGTATTCCTTTCTCCTGTTCTTGTCGATCTTTCCCTCATGCTTCCTCTGAACCTCCTTACAACCTCTGCTTCTTTCAGTTTATCTAGGTCCGATCTCCTTGAATTCCTACCTTTTTGCAGTTTCTTCATTTTTAATCAACAGTTAATGACCAATAAATTGTGGTCAGAGTGCTCATCTGTCCCTGGGAATGTCTTACAATTGAAAATCTGGTTCCTAAATCTCTGTCTTACCATTACATAATCTGTCTGAACCCTTCCGGTGTCTACAGGTCTCTTCCACGTATACAGCCTTCTTTCACGATTCTTAAACCATGTGTTAGCTATGATTCAATTATGCTCTGCGCAAAATTCTACCAGGCAGCTTCCTCTTTCACTCCTACTACTATTCCTTCTCTTCCTTTTCCAGTCCGCCACGACTATTCTATTCATACAGTGTATACAATGGTAAATTTTTAGATAGTGTAGGAAACTATTTGTCTATATGATAATGTATCCACATTCGTGTGAGACTTACTGTTGATTGGGACGTTGGCACCCAGGAAGACGACGGCGATGTCGTTGTAGAGGTTGTTGGGGTTGTATTCGGAGTGCACCGTCGCCGACCTGGTAACGATGGTCACGCGGCTAGGCTCAATAATGCTTAGACTGGTGAGTCCAAGTCTCACCTCCCACGTGCTGAACCTGTCGCAGCAAAAGAAGGTTACAGCACAGGTTAGCGTGACGAAGTAAGAATATACTGACTTAATAGTATTCAGGATAATTTTCTTCCTTATTCTTCTTTTAGACAGCGTTAATCTATACTATTATAGGCTCTGCTGTACTCAAACTTTGGAAATTTTACGTCTGTTTTACTTTTGTGGCCAGATACTCTTCCTGTCGCCGAAGTTGTTTGTTACCTCAGGGAGTGAAGTCGTGTGCTCAACTTGTCTGTGGATCGCGTATTTTGTATCTCCAGAGGGCGTAAAAACGCAGCGAACCGTCACTGTCGGCACAAATGTAAACTGTGCTAGCTGGCGGTGGCTCGACTACATATCCGGGGAGCTGAACCTCGGAGGAGGGAAAGGAAACTCGGCATTCGAGTCGATCTACCGGTAATGCAAAGAGTCTGAACAATGTGTAGAGATAAGCACAGAGAAAGACACAAAATGTGACCAGCGCGAGGAACTGAACAACCAAGCACCAGAAACAAAGCACGGTGCGAGGTGAACGCCCCAGCCAAGGAAGTGTAAATCAGCTTAAAAACTCAGTGCCGGTCTATGGCTGCCGACAGTGACAGTGGGTGAGTGACTCTGCCTATAAAATGCTTTGAGCGCGCCTTCAGTGGCAGCGTGGTGCACTATTCTGCAGTGAAACCTACGCCATATCTGCGTCCACATCGATGTCCACAGGCGGGAATGCTGATTCTGTCACCCCTGAAAAAGCCACGAAGCGGCGGGAAAGGTGCTGAAGTAACGGACGGTCCGTCTGCATCAGTGGGGATGAGAACAAATCCACGGGCGAGCGGCAAAAGGAAGGCGCTGGTTCCAATTCCATGTAGTCCGAAGTGGGAGTCGCGGGATCAACACGACACTGCCCTATTTTGTGGATGAAAGGATGGCCAAGGAAACGGTGAGGGCGGTATGCACGCTGTATCAATTTAGTCTACGGGTAGAAATATGCCATGACCGATGCAGTCGCCCTGCTGACACGTAAACCCATTTATGCAGAGCAAGAGCTGTTGTGGGCTCTGTGGAGGGGGCGGGCACGTGCGGAGGGGAGGCTTCTCCCTAGGCACTTGGTCCGCCTTCAGGGCAGAGTGTGAGAGCAGAGCTACTCCGCATTCTGTTTGAGCAGTTTCTGCATCTGCTCGTGCTGCAGCTTTTGTTGCTGTTCCTGGAGGCGCAACTGCTCCTACTAGCACTGCAAAAATGCCATCTCCGTGATGGCTACCAATTAAAACTACAAAAGAAAGAAGAGGAAAAGTGTCACACGCATAGCAATATCGTACCTCTCCACTTTTCCACCAGCACAGGGGTGACACCTCCGCAAAACCGCCACACTCGCCACAAATTGTTGCAAACCATACTAGCCAATTACAAATCCCGCGACCTGAAACCCCAGAAGAAGGAATGAAAATTCGACATGTGAGCTATCTGTCGGGGGAACAGAGTCTGAACACTGTGTATAGACAAGCGTGGAGGAAAACACAAAACGCGCGCTATAAATGGCACTGAACATCTAAGTAAACGGAAATAGTGGAGGACATGTCCGAGGTAGTTGAAATCACTGTACGAACTGACAGACGTGGCTTATCGCCACCGACAGGAAATAGAAGGATCAGTGGATCTGTAAAATTGTGAACTTTGGATGATGTATAACGCTGAAGCGCAATTTCATCGCACGGGCGGCAAGGGTAGTAAATAAGAGACATTTCGATACCAGGACATAAAGTCTTTGTAAATTTCATTCCGTGTACTCAATTGGATGCTAAATACGCTTCGCAGACAGACACGAGAACATCATAGCCACATGTCACCATTTTAAAAGGGCTGATAGATGGGCTCAAAGAAGACGGTTGGAGTAATCGACGCATTGTTCGACATTTGAATAGGAGCGATGCTATTATTCGATGATGGTAACAGGAAATGGTGAACCAAGGCTGAGCTGCGTGCTAGGTGAGTAACCTTAATTAAGTCTGAAAGTTGTCGTAGTGTCCTGTGGTTAAGTACAGAACCTACAAATCTATTACTACTACTACTACTACTACTACTACGTGATCAGGCCCAGTGGACCGCACGCATCTACAAGTTTCCTCCTCCACTGTATTCTGTCCATAGCTGCTATCCGCCATTCGTCCACATCTATTGACATTTGTTTTAAATCTTCATGGAGTCCATCCCTCCAACGCTTCTTGGGTCTCCCTGGCGGTCTCTTTCCTGTAGGTGTGAAATCCAGGAGCTTCCTAGGCCATCTGGGATCCTCCATCTGGGCCACCTGGCCGGCCCACTGCATTCGTTTGGCTTTGACAGTTCCTGCTATGTTGGGCTGCTGGTATAGTTCCTCAAGCTCTTGGTTGTATCTGATCCTCCATTCCCCTGTATCTGCATCCAGAACCGGACCGAAGATCTTCCGAAGCACTTTTCTCTCAAAAACAAGGAGCTTATGGAAGTCCTGTTTCCGGATACTCCATGTCTCACAGCCATATAGAACAACAGGCTGGATCAGGGTTTTGTACTGTCGAATCTTGAACTGTCTGCAGAGAGATTTGGACCGAAGCAGTTGTGCTAGGCTGTGGTAAGATCGGTTTCCTGCTTGTATTCTGGCATTGATCTCTGCTTCACATGCCGAGTTCTCAGTGAAAAGTGCCCTAGGTATTTGAATTCTTGCACTCTCTTATAGGGATGGTCCCCAACCAGTAGTGATTGTAGATGATCGGCAGTCTGGCAATGACCATGCGTCATAACGAGGTACTCTGTCTTAGCTTCGTTTATGTTTAGCCCATATTTGCAGGCAGCCTCCTTTAGTGCTTTGGTCATTTGCTCCAACTCCTCTTCCGACCTAGAGAGTAAACAGATGTCGTCTGCATAGGCTAAGTATGCCAGTCTCTTTCCTTCGATTTCAATCCCTTCGTTTTCTTGGAAGGTCTCGCGTACGATCTTCTCGAGGGCAAAGTTGAACAGGATAGGGGACAACCCATCTCCTTGCATGACTCCTGTCACAATTTCAAATTCCTTAGTTATGCGATTTCCCATCTTGACCTTTGCATGTGTTTCGTTCAGACAGATCTTTATCAGATTGATGAGTTTCTCTGCTATGCCAAACTCCCTTTAACAGTTGAGCAGGCTCTTGCGATGTATGCAATCATAGGCCTTCTTAAAATCAACGAATAAAATATGCAAATTTTTACCATATTCACTCAGTTTCTCAGTGAGCTGCCGGAGACTGAAGATGTGATCTACTGATGACCGTCCTGGCCGGAAACCTCCCTGGTACTCCCTAATCACCGATTCTATGTATGAGGCAATTGGACAGGATCTTATAGCAGACGTTAAGCAGGGCGATTCGTCGATAGTTGTCACATTTTAGTCTGTCGCCCTTCTTATGTATTGGACAAATCAGAGCTGTTTTCGATTCTCCTGGTAGTTCTTCTTTGGTCCATATTGCCTGTATCAGTCGGTGTATTTTTTCTGCAAGTTTCTCTCCTCCTGCCAGAATCATTTCAGCCTGTATTCCATCTTCACCTGGACTCTTATTCTTTTTAAGGTATCTGATTCTGATTTTTATCTCATCCAGGGTAGGTGGGGGATAGTCTGCATCGGCTGTAATTGAGTACTGGAAATCAAACTGCAGTTCGGGTTCATCACAATTTAGCAGCTGTCGAAAGTACTCTTTCCATCTCTCAGCTATGTCCCTATCGTTCGTCAGGATCTTATCACGGGAATCTTTGACAAATTTCTGCTTGGCCTGGTGACCTTTGCAGAGGTACTTCACCCTCAGAAACATTTCCCTCGTCTTTTGTCCTCTGAAGTCTGTTTCTGCTTCAGTGATGATATTCCTTATGTATTTCCTCTTTGCTCTTCTCAGGATTGCTTGTGTAGTCTTTCGGACCTCCTCAAATTGTGCTTTGGCCTGTGCCAGATTTGTCTCCTTCAGCCATTTGTTCCTGGCTTCCTTTCTCCGTTCCAGGGCATCTGCACATTCCTTTCCAAACCAGATCTTCTTGCCCACTGGGTTTCCCATGACTGTTTCCTTTGCTGTATCCCTAACTGAGCTCTGGATGTTTCCCCACATTAGTTTGAGGTCCTGATTCGCGTCCACTTCACTGAGTGCTTCAAAGCGGTTACTAAGTTGCAACTGGTATCTGGTCTTCGTTGCCTCATCTTTCAGTTTCTCCACATGGCACCTTTCCACTCTTTTTAACTTAGGCCCCGTTCTTCCTTTACACTGTATGTTTAAATGGCCTCTGACCAGGAAATGATCACTCCCACCTTCGGCACCCCGCGCTGTCTTAACGTCTAACACCCATCTCTTGGCTCTGAGATCAATGACAACATGGTCTATTTGATATACAGTTCTCCCAGGTGATACCCAGGTTCCTTTGTGTATGTTTTTCCACTGGAAGTTTGTGCTGGAGATGAACAACCCTAATGATGTGGCGAAGCTGATGAACCTAACTCCATTGTCATTGCTTAGGTTGTGTAGACTGTGCCCACCTGATGTGTCTCGGAATATTTGTTCTTTCCCAACCTTGGCATTCATATCACCAAGGAGGTTCCTCAGGTGTCCATTTGGTATAGCGTCCATCACTGCCTCTAGCTGTGCATAGAACTCGTCTTTCACTTCACATTCGCTCTCTTCCGTGGGAGCATGACAGTTCACAAAAGTCGCCTTAATATGCTTTACTTCCAGTGTTAGAACAGATATTCTTGGGTTGACTGAAACGAATTCTGAAACATTAGTGGCCAACGTCTTACTGACGCAGAAACCAGTGCCTAACAGATGACCTCGTTCACAGGCTCCATACAGAATTGTACAGTTTTCAACATCAATGCTCCCAGCATCTTCCCACCGGATTTCTTGCAGTGCAACTAGGTCTAGTTCGTACCTCTGAATTTCCTTGACCACACTGATTGCAGCTCCTGTCTTGTACAGACTCCTTACATTCCACGTTCCAAATCGTATACCGTTTCTTTGCAATTGACGTCGTCTATTTTTGTCAGTAATGTTCCGAGGCTTACTTGTAGTCTTGAAAGCGTGTTTAATTTTTTACGGAGAGAGGGTGCTGGCCTCCCGTCCAACCTGCGGTGTTACCCTCACAGCTCACAGGACTGCTGGCTTTTCTTAAGGGGTGGGCTCCCCTCAGGAGTTGGGTTATAGGAAGGAATAAGAATATTGGAAAGACGCCCTCAGGCCTCGAAACCTAATACCGTTGGGGTCGAAAAAGCAAGAGTTGGCCAAGGGAGGCCGACAGGGAAGGAGAAAGAAGGAGTCTGACACAAGTAAGTGGAAGCAACGTCAGACTCAGCTCGGGTCCCCGCGGTCGCCACCCGCGTACTTCTAGCTGAAGCCCCTGGGGCTACAAATCTATACAGAAACTATAAATCTGTAGTGCCATGCATTGTAATTATTATTATGTCTCCCAGATTTTAGTTACGTTTGATTGTGTCGAAATCATTTAATTGTTCAAATGGTTCAAATGGCTCTGAGCACTATGGGACTTAACATCTTAGGTCATCAGTCCCCTAGAACTTAGAACTACTTAAACCTAACTAACCTAAGTACATCACACACGTCCATGCCTGAGGCTGGATTCGAACCTGCGACCGTAGCAGTCACGCGGTTCCGGACTGAAGCGCCTAGAACCGCACGGCCACCGCGGCCGGCATTTAATTGTTAATTTCTTGTTTGAGCTTTGCTTGTAGAACTAAAATGGGGTAAAAACTAAATTTCGTTTAACTGTTATTGATCTATTACAAGAAATTTTATATATACTTGTTAAGCTGAACTCAAGCATGCACAACCCCCAGTCCTAATCCAACGCCTTTGAAATGCTACGTATCCATATCTAAATAGTGGCAACTAGAATAGCAACACCGGGAAGGATAGCAAATAATGAAACTTGCGACTGGTTTTTTAGTATGAGATAGTAGGGGACTGGACGTAGAGCTAGGGGCTGGTAGTCCAAGAAGCCTGCTGCCAGCGCCGCTCTGTCGAGGCAGTTCTTGCTGAATGACTGTGGGAAACCTGGATGAAAACTGTTGTCTCGCTTGACAAGAGCGTTGTTGTTATTGTGGTCTTCAGTCCTGAGACTGATTTGATGCAGCTCTCCATGCTACACTATCCTGTGAAAGCTTCTTCATCTCCCAGTACCTACTGCAACCTACATCCTTCTGAATCTGCTTAGTGTATTCATGTCTTGGTCTGCCTCTACGACTCTTACCCTCCACGCTGCCCTCAAATACAAAATTCGTGATTATCTGTCGTTATTTCCACCGCCTCTTTGATTACAGACTCTCAGATCCCTTTGGTACGGTACAGCACTATGACCTGTTTGAAGTTGTCATAAGGTGTGTCCGTCATTGTTTTTTCATCTAAAGGAACTCTTTTTGTACGCTGCACCCAGTGCCACAAGATAATGCAGAGTGTTTGGTCTATCCACAACTAACATTGCAACGCCTAGTCGGTTTTAATGGAAGGCACCATATTTTTAATTCTGCTGTTATTAGGGAAAACACGGTTCGTTTACACCTCTAGATAGGCTTTTTTCCGGAGGTATCGAGCAGGAGTTATAGTTCGGTAGTTCGATAGATAGCTGTTTCTCTCAGATACTCGACCTATACATCAGGATGGGTAGCACGAAGCTTTAATTTGGCAAAGTCCTACAGCTCCAGAATTACTCTGTGGTGTGATAATTTGGAAATAAACCTTATATACGTTACACCAAGTTCCACCCCCTCCCAAATAGCGAGATACATAGAAACAAATACGAAGTAGGTAGACTAGACATCTCGTCTATGGCGATGTCGTCAGAGTCTGAACACAAGCTTTGACGAGACAGTAAATGTGTGATGGCGATTTCAAGGAACGATTTAGTTCCAGAATTCACACGTAATGATTTAAGGATAAAGACCGGACCCTTACTCCTGCCATATTGCTGTCCACTGTCTGCATATTAGGTACTTTCTCGTTCAAGGATGTGTGTAGCGCACAACATTCCTCGACTTAGGCGGTGGAGTAAAACATCTACCAGAAGCTTGTTCAGAATAGTAATGTGTTGATTTCAGTGGAGAGTTCTAGGAATTAGCTACAGTTTCTCGCACGTTCTTATACGGTGTCGAAAACTATTTGTTTTTATAAGTGAACTAGCGACACATTCCGGCTTCATACGGTTATTTACGATGGACGAGTTGTCGGGGTTAGCGGTAATGCCGCCACCGCGCGTGACAATGAATAAAAATCAGAGAACAACTTAGACCATTTAAGCAGTGCACGCCAGGGAAATTCTCAGGAAGCCTGAATGTTGTCTGTTCCGTAGTTAATGGCGTTTGGAGTGATTTCTCAGGGAAATGAAGGGAGAACTTCATGGTTTGTTATATATATATATATATATATATATATATATATATATATATATATACTCCTGGAAATGGAAAAAAGAACACATTGACACCGGTGTGTCAGACCCACCTTACTTGCTCCGGACACTGCGAGAGGGCTGTACAAGCAATGATCACACGCACGGCACAGCGGACACACCAGGAACCGCGGTGTTGGCCGTCGAATGGCGCTAGCTGCGCAGCATTTGTGCACCGCCGCCGTCAGTGTCAGCCAGTTTGCCGTGGCATACGGAGCTCCATCGCAGTCTTTAACACTGGTAGCATGCCGCGACAGCGTGGACGTGAACCGTATGTGCAGTTGACGGACTTTGAGCGAGGGCGTATAGTGAGCATGCGGGAGGTCGGGTGGACGTACCGCCGAATTGCTCAACACGTGGGGCGTGAGGTCTCCACAGTACATCGATGTTGTCGCCAGTGGTCGGCGGAAGGTGCACGTGCCCGTCGACCTGGGACCGGACCGCAGCGACGCACGGATGCACGCCAAGATCGTAGGATCCTACGCAGTGCCGTAGGGGACCGCACCGCCACTTCCCAGCATATTAGGGACACTGTTGCTCCTGGGGTATAGGCGAGGACCATTCGCAACCGTCTCCATGAAGCTGGGCTACGGTCCCGCACACCGTTAGGCCGTCTTCCGCTCACGCCCCAACATCGTGCAGCCCGCCTCCAGTGGTGTCGCGACAGGCGTGAATGGAGGGACGAATGGAGACGTGTCGTCTTCAGCGATGAGAGTCGCTTCTGCCTTGGTGCCAATGATGGTCGTATGCGTGTTTGGCGCCGTGTACGTGAGTGCCACAATCAGGACTGCATACGACCGAGGCACACAGGGCCAACACCCGGCATCATGGTGTGGGGAGCGATCTCCTACACTGGCCGTACACCACTGGTGATCGTCGAGGGGACACTGAATAGTGCACGGTACATCCAAACCGTCATCGAACCCATCGTTCTACCATTCCTAGACCGGCAAGGGAACTTGCTGTTCCAACAGGACAATGCACGTCCGCATGTATCCCGTGCCACACAACGTGCTCTAGAAGGTGTAAGTCAACTACCCTGGCCAGCAAGATCTCCGGATCTGTCCCCCATTGAGCATGTTTGGGACTGGATGAAGCGTCGTCTCACGCGGTCTGCACGTCCAGCACGAACGCTGGTCCAACTGAGGCGCCAGGTGGAAATGGCATGGCAAGCCGTTCCACAGGACTACATCCAGCATCTCTACGATCGTGTCCATGGGAGAATAGCAGCCTGCATTGCTGCGAAAGGTGGATATACACTGTACTAGTGCCGACATTGTGCATGCTCTGTTGCCTGTGTCTATGTGCCTGTGGTTCTGTCAGTGTGATCATGTGATGTATCTGACCCCAGGAATGTGTCAATAAAGTTTCCCCTTCCTGGGACAATGAATTCACGGTGTTCTTATTTCAATTTCCAGGAGTGTATATATATATATATATGTGTGTGTGTGTGTGTGTGTGTATGTGTTTGTGATTGGATGTGGCTGGGCGGATTATGCCTTAAGGCGACAAATGAAGTAAAATAAAAGGAAGCTTGCCCAAAGTACATGTGTAGTCCGTAACGGCTGAAAGCTCGTTTACAGCTCCACTGAAACAATCTAATTACACGAACCAAAGTTGCATTTGTGGCTGAAGTAGTTTTTTGGAAAAGTTTTACATTTAGCACAAAAAATTAAAAACCAGAGTTTTAGGATTCTCGGGTCATTTTGCTATGCAATTGTTCTCAGACTATTTCAGGGAAACTACTCAGTAAAATTATTTGATTCGCCCGCATTTTATAGTCTTACATCGTAGCTTGATGGTTAAGTGATTCTGTTTTCGTTATTCCTTATGTTTATTGTGATACTTTGAAGTCATATAACTCACTGTTCGTTCTTCAAAGAATCTGCAGTGAACTATAAGAGCGAATTTCGATTGCCAATCTGAGGTAAGCACCAACTGGCAGTTCGAACTGCTCTCATTTTTACTAAATGCGTCCCCGACTATCTATAGAAATATTCTACAGGGTGTTACAAAAAGGTACGGCCAAACTTTCAGGAAACATTCCTCACACACAAATAAAGAAAAGATGTTATGTGGACATGTGTCCGGAAACGTTTAATTAGCATGATAGAGCTCATTTTAGTTTCGTCAGTATGTACTGTACTTCCTCGATTAACCGCCAGTTGACCCAATTGAAGGAAGGTAATGTTGACTTCGGTGCTTGTGTTGACATGCGACTCATTGCTCTACAGTACCATCATCAAGCACATCAGTACGTAGCATCAACAGGTTAGTGTTCATCACGAACGTGGTTTTGCAGTCAGTGCAATATTTACAAATGCGGAGTTGGCAGATGCCCATTTGATCTATGGATTAGCACGGGGCAATAGCCGTGGCGCGTACGTTTGTATCGAGACAGATTTCCAGAACGAAGGTGTTCCGACAGAAAGACGTTCGAAGCAATTGATCGGCGTCTTAGGGAGCACGGAACATTCCAGCCTATGACTCGCGACTGGGGAAGACCTGGAACGACGAGGACACCGGCAATGGACGAGGCAATTCTTCGTGCCGTTGACGATAACCCTAATGTCAGCGTCAGAGAAGTTCCTGCTGTACAAGGTAACGTTGACCACGTCACTGTATGGAGAGTGCTACGGGAGAACCAGTTGTTTCCGTACCATGTACAGCGTGTGCAGGCACTATCAGCAGCTGATTGGCCTCCACGGCTACACTTCGGCGAATGGTTCATCCAACAATGTGTCAATCCTCATTTCAGTGCAAATGTTCCCCTTACGGATGAGGCTTCATTCCAACGTGATCACATTGTAAATTTTCACAATCAACATGTGTGAGCTGACGAGAATCCGCACGCAATTGTGCAATCACGTCATCAACACAGATTTTCTGTGAACGTTTGGGCAGGCATTGTTGGTGATGTCTTGATTGGGCCCCGTGTTCTTCCACCTACGCTCAGTGGAGCACGTTATCGTGATTTGATACGGGATGCTCTACCTGTGCTGCTAGAACATGTGCCTTTACAAGTACGACACAACATGTGGTTCATGCACTATGGAGCTCCTGCACATTTCAGTCGAAGTGTTCGTACGCTTCTCAACAACAGATTCGGTGACCGATGGATTGGTAGAGGTGGACCAATTCCATGGCCTCCACGTTCTCCTGACCTCAACCCTCTTGACTTTCATTTATGGGGGCATTTGAAAGCTCTTGTCTACGCAACCCCGGTACCAAATGAAGAGACTCTTCGTGCTCGTATTGTGGACGGCTGTGATACAATACGCCATTCTCCAGGGCCGCATCAGCGCATCATGGATTCCATGCGACGGAGGGAGGATGCATGTATCCTCGCTAACGGAGGACATTTTCAACATTTCCTGTAACAAAGTGTTTGAAGTCACGCTGGTACGTACTGTTGCTGTGTGTTTCCATTCTTTGATTAATGTGATTTGAAGAAAAGTAATAAAATGAGCTCTAACATGGAAAGTAAGCGTTTCCGGACACACGTCCACATAACATATTTTCTTTCTTTGTGTGTGAGGAATGTTTCCTGAAAGTTTGGCCGTACCTTTTTGTAACAGCCTGTATAATCATCTCCAAGGTTTTCTGAATCCTATTCCGTCCACTATGTTTAACGAATCAAGAAGATCATGCCCATGTCTGTTTCCTTCTATAAGACGCCATCAATGTTTATGAACTTTTCAGTTGATGCACTTTGGATTACATATGGCGATCCACAAAATGTAGCTAACATATCATGTGTGTGTGTGTGTGTGTGTGTGTGTGTGTGTGTGTGTGTGAGAGAGAGAGAGAGAGAGAGAGAGAGAGAGAGAGAGAGTCAGAGAGACAGAGAGAGAGATCGTCAAAGACTTACATCACTTTTTCTTTCACTTAATGCGTGAATGCACATCCACAGTAAGTATTCTGCGCCAATCTTTCCGCATGGTGGCACATCAAAGAAAGCAGAACGCATGCACTCTGTTTGAGTGGAGTGCTTCGCACTTTGCAGAACTGTGCTTCCAAAGAGTTCTTCCATTCACCACTAGATGTCAATGACATTCAACATGCTTTTCGTTGCAGCGGTGGTGTTTAATTCGTCGTAGTTGAATGAAGTATTTAAAAATTATATACCCATTTCTTCCTCATAAGTCAGTCTATCTATCAGTGAAAACCACATCAGTATCCCCCCCCCCCCCACCTCCCTACAGTAGATCCTGATAGAACAGCTACTAAGCACTTCATTTTGTAAGTGAATAGATAGATGATAGAAGAGAGAGAAGTTAGAACGCAGAAGACAGATAAATGACCAATAGGCTAACGCGGTAGATTGAGTTGCACTGTCAGATGTGGTCAACTGCCGGTCCCTCAGGGCAAGAAGAGTGCAATTCATAATATATTGAAGATGACTTCATACAGGATACCAGTCCGTCTCCTGAGGTTGATAAGTAGGAAGCTTGTCGAAACGTTGCTTCAAGGCAGTATTGTTTTAAGGTAGTAACACAGGAAGATTTCGTCAGTGCAATTCGACGTCAAGTCTTACAATAGCAAATGAACGTAGATTTTTTTCGAATAAGCATGAGACCACCTTCTGGATCTTGGCGTTGGTACATTGGTTTTACTCACCCGGAGGCGCAGTGCCCCGCTGTTAGGACGACAGAGGCGGAGATCAGCGACCCGCCACACATGTAGGAGTTATCCATGACGATGGACGCCTGGTGTGGAAACTGGCCGAGTGAGGCTGGGGCGCCATTTACAATGCGGCCAGAAGCCTTTTCAGCCTTTGGGTGTCCAGCTGAAACAGGCGGAAACTGGTCTTGATTGGCAGTTTAGTTAAACACTGAAGGAGGGGTTTGGGAATATGACAAGTTTTTGTCCTGGTCGTATCTCTATATTCAGATAAAACTTGCACAAGTCACACAAAATGTACACTGCCCAATGGTAACAATGAACGATGGAATTTTCATGGACGACAATGCCCTACGTCACCGGGCCACAGTTGTTCGCGACTGGTATGAAGAACATTCTGGACAACTCGGGTGAATGATTTGGCCACTTAGAAAACCCGACATGAACCTCATACAATATTTATGGTATAACCGAGAGGTCAGTAAGTGGATAAAATCCTATACCGTCAACACTTTCGCAATTATGAACGGGTATGGAGGAAGTATAGCTCAATATTTCTTCACTGGACTTACAACGAGTTGTTGCTTCACTATCCCGGGTAACACGATATTAGGAGGTACCGAATGAGTCACCTCACTGTAGAGATACATTAAGAGAATGTCCAAGTGTTGTACGTGCAAGTGCTGATTCATCGACGCAATAATTAATTCCTGCTCAGAAGACGACCAGAAACCGTCGATATGTAGTAACAACGTGGCATCTATGGCAGAACCAGCAGAATGAATGATAGCCTGTAGAACAATGTGAGTCTCCTACCAAGAGCAAGCTGTGGGACTGAGCTGGCGGATCCGTTAAATCCCACTGGTTAATCTCTGCCGGGACTGCTGATCATGGAGCTAGCTCGCCCGTGCTCCATTCTAATGGCTGACGCATGTGGATGCGAAATTGTTAGGGACTGCTATGGGTTTCCCAGAACTGCGGTCCTAGAGATTTGGCATTGTGGCGATTCACTACCGTAGGTCAAAGATATATAATTCCGCGACAAGGGCTGCCTGAAGTACACAACTTCCTTAACCCTGAGCTGTCCTAGGGGTAAAGATCAAAAACTGCCAGTAAGTCATCTGTTGCAATATATTCAACAAATGAAGGACCATCCTTTAAGAGTTTTGGGTGTTTTTCTTGCTTATGTGACATTTAATTTAAGCAGTTATTGAAATTACTTGAACTGTCTTACATATCTTGAGGCGAATACTTAGTTCTAGTTGTATACAACTTCCTGTTGTTTTGTGGAAATACGACCCGCAGAGCATTCCAAGTGGCATATACTCCTTCTCAATCCTGTGTGATATTGGTCCGACACACATGAGTTATATCGCAGAATCGGTTGCATTACGAGTGTTCTGCAAGTAATATACTTTGTAGGTTAACTGCAGTTTCCCTACATTCTATCAATGAACTGAAGTCTGACACCTGTTTTACTTACAACTGAGCCCATACGATGATTCTGTTTAACAACTCACAAACTGTTACGCCCAAATATTTGCATGAGTTTATTGGTTCCGATCATGAGTCATTGATATTGCACAGGATCTGGTAAAAAGTCCTCCCGTATTTCAAAAGGTGGATACAAACAAAGATAGAAAGATACGGAGAAAATAGATTTATTTGCGAACAACAAATACTATGCCATTTTAAGTTAGTACGTGTCGTCTTCCATAGCTGACACATTGAGGAAGCCTTTTTCAGGAGCTGTCCATTTTCATGTCATTTCCGGTGTAATGGCAGCCACTTCCTGGGTGATTGCCTCATCCGTGCTTGCAGAGTTGTGCGTATATGTTTGTGCACTTCAGCCTTCAAGTGTCCACAAAGAAAAAAAAAGAATCAGAAGGTAATAAATCAGGTGACGTAGGGGGCAGGCGATTTCTCCTCAAGAAGAGAGAAGGCGCCTGCTGAAAATGGCATGTACGCTACTGATCGATACCTCGTCCACATCAGTAACGACATGACAACTCACACAGTGGCCTCTGCAAAAACAGGAGGTCTTTTTGCCGCACTCTATATTTATACTACCTGTTCCCATTTTGTGAAATTCCCAATTTCAACGTTCTGAACATTTAAGGTTCCGATTTTAGCACAGCTTTTAAGTCTTATTAATATCTGACATGATTTTGTGCGGAATTTTCCACACTGTACTTCATTAAAGGTAAGTATATCATCTACAGAAATCTGAGATAACTATTAAATTTGACAGCCAGGTAATTAATATAACAATATTAACAGTAATGGTCTCCACGCACTTCCCTGCGGCATGCTTGGAGTTCTACGCCTATTAATGACTGTCCTGTTAAGGTAAGATGCTGTGCCCTCCGTACTAACAAATTCTCAAAAAATGTTCAAATGTGTGTGAAGTCTTATGGGACTTAACTGCTAACGTCATTAGTCCCTACGCTTACACACTACTTAACCTACATTATCCTAAGGACAAACACACACACCCATGCCCGAGGGAGGACTCGAACCTCCGCCGTGACCAGCCGCACAGTCCATGACTGCCGCACCTTAGACCAACAAATTCTCAAACAAGATACGAGTTTCACTTTATATCCTATACAATAGCAATTTCGTTATTAACTGTTTGTGTAGTAATGAGAAAGAAGGATTTCTGAAGTCAAGAAACACTGCATTTACCTTCATACATGGCTATCAGCATGTAATGTAAGAAGGGCGCACTCCGAGTTGACGAAGATGCCACCTGTGTTAATCAGTAACTAATAGAAACATTTAACCAAACAGCCAAATAAGCACAGAGTTTTCGCTTTATGGTGGACAATAGATCAATACTCTCGGAGGGATCAGACGATCTAGTTCCTGAAGGAGACGGATTTTTTCCGTTCTCAATAAGCGAACTCGCTTACTACGTCATACCACAGCGTCAAGTACGTTGTAAAACAACTGTACCACTTATCCAGTCCCCTTCACTTCTTATATTATCATGTTGTTAGCGTTGTCCAGAGTTTGTTTGCTTTTTGTCAGTTTCTTCTTACACATGTCGCAGAAAATCCTTGCTCCACATTGTGTTCACTTTTGTACTTTTGTTTCCATCAAGGGCTTGTCATCATACCATATGACTGTTGTTGTGAGGTTAGCGCCCCCAGCTTTTACTTATAGTACTATAGGCGCCAGGATACTACACATGTGCCATAGACGTTTGACACACTGTGTTTCCTGCTCAGAGGACTTGGCGGAAATAACAACTGATCGAGAATGTAGAGAGGCAGGTAGCACCATGCGAAGATTCTACAGTTATTTCATGGGTACTTTGTATAATACCTTGGACATGAATGTCACATATGCAAAGAACGTTTGCTAGAATGACCAGGCAGAAAAGACTTAAAGGAGATTTTATGTACTGAACTAGTGTATGTACAAGAGCTAAATAGTGAAAGGTGGCTGCACTGAGCCACAGCGCCAGAGATTGCGCAGAAGAGTTTTATTCCGCCGCTTCCACTGGCAGTGCTTGTCGAGATGTGGCAGTAGTCAGTGCTTATCGAGATGTGGTAGTAGTGAGTCGGTGTTGAGATGTTGTAGTAGGGAGTGCTTGTTCCATGTTTTATGCAGTTTTGATGGGCTAGACAGCAGATGTTGCTCGAATGGAGATATTGTAATGATCAGAGTGCTTTTCAATATATAAGAAGGTAAAAAAAATTCCCTTTTCTTTTTATTATTTCAATGTCTTAAATAATGCGTCATTACAGGTTCAGTCAACAAAGCACCTGGCTTGTGTTCTTGTATTAGAGTGTAATTCTGGTTTCCCTACGCAATTATAGTATTTCTATTTTTTTTAATTACTTCAGTATAAATGGTATTTAAAATTTCTTGTCTTATTGAAGAAGAACCGTGCCAGATGTGTACGTTGAATCACACTTCCACACACAGAACAATTAAACTTGTGTTTTGGTTTCGTAGGTTTTATAGTTGCTGGGGACTTAATTAATTTATTGTATTAACGGAAATTTTCTTTCATTCTTGTTGTTATTCTATGCAGTCAGATTGCGTACTAAAACTAGTCAGGGCCAACCGTTTACGAGACTTCGTAATCGGACAGACAGCTACTAAAAAAATTAAAATTATTTGCATTATACATAATTAAGCCCCCATGCACGTGGCGACCGCCGCTTCGGATCGTCCCTTGGAATTCTTCTGATTGTATAAATAGCAGACAGTAGTATTGTTGTAGTAATTCGTAGTTTAGTAATTGTAGTCTATATTGCATGTGTAGATTTGGTAATTGTCATTCTTCTAATGGTATTTTTTTTTGCAGAATTTAATTTTTGTTGTCTTGTCTACGGGTTTGACAATTTAGTGCAATTATTTCAATTGTTCGTTAATCGTGTTTGAGGGAAACATTTCGTGTGAATGGTATTGTTGGAGAAAAAGAGTCATTGTGTATAATTTTCGTACAATGACGAGTTTTCTATGTTTTGTAAATGATTACGCGATCAATGAAAAAGGCAAAAATGATGAATAGTGAGAATGACGAAATTGTTAACATGGCGAACTCGCCAACACAGGAGAACAGTATGATGAATGATGAAGTTGAAAACAATTTAATAAGTCGGGAAAATAGTCTGGAACCATTTCAAAATTTTTCACAATCAAAAAATTTTCAGAATACGAGATTAATGACAGAAGATATTGAAATAGTATCGAACACAGATAGCTTTACAGCTATGACGAAGGAAACTGGTTTTGCGGGAAATGTTAGGGGCGAAAAGAATTTCGAACAAGTTAACACGGAGCATTTGATGAGTGCAATATTAAATTTGGGATCACGGTTAGAAACTGATATGGGAACAATGGAAACACGGTTAGACTCACTGGGATCACAAATAGGAACAATTAAAACAGAGATGGGAACTTTGGCAACACGTTTAGAAACTGATATGCGAACATTGGAAACAAGGTTAGACTCACTGGGATCACAGTTGGGATCTGAATTAAAAACAGTGGGATCACAAATAGGAACAATTAAAACAGAGATGGAAACAATGGAAACACGGTTAGATTCACGAATAGGGACATGTTTCAAAAACATGAAAGATGAATTAAAGAAAGAAATTAGAGAAGAAGTACAACCGATTTTGAATTCTCACAATAATAGATTAGTTGCCGTAGAGATTAGACAAAGGGAACAGATAGAGAACAGGAAGAAAGAGATCGCGTGATAGTACAGAAATTTTCAGAGTTAAATTTACAACGTGCAAACTATAAGGAAGAAATATTTGAGAGAATCGAGGAATCCGTACCAAATGACAGATTAAATAACCTAACACAATAGTATGAACAGTTAACTACTAAATGTGTTAATACTGAAACCCGAGTCGCGACACTTACGGAAGACGTAAATAAACAGAAAGAACAATTAGGTGACTTATCGGAAAGAGTTGAGGAGATTTCAGATAAATTGAGAAGTCTTAGCTTAAATGGGGACAGAGATTCGGATGATACAGCTCCATTACCATTTGCAGAAACTGAAGAGTACCAGAACATAAATAAACATGTTGAAAATCAGGGAAAATTTAATGAACGCGTTAAAAGGGAAGTTGAGGCATTACGGAAGCAAGTCAAACAAATTGAAGGCGAAATCGTAGGAAAAGACAGCAGAAGAAATTTAGAATCACAGATAGCAGAGGACTTTGAAGAAAATAATTTGTTTCATTTACGGGATGCAACAAGAGAGCGCCAGGCGCGTGAACTTGATAATAATCGAGATTCGGACTGGGACAGACGCGGTAGGTCTTTGTCGCCACGAGGCGAAAACTTTGACTATAAACACTTTTTGACTGTTCGGAAATTTAAGATCTTTCGTAATTCTAAGAATGACATACATCCATGTTCATGGCTAGATCAATTTATGTACGCACTTCCACCAAATTGGCCACTAAGTCACAAACTGGAATTTATGTGTGGATATTTGGAAAACGAACTGGCGACGCGGATGCGCGCACTCATTAGAGATTGTAATAATCTAAATGATTTTTATCATGCATTTCTATCGGCGTATTGGTCCGAAAACACGCAAGACAGAGTCTTTCACAGTCTTATTATGCAGCGTAATTTGAAACAGTCTGAGTTCCGCACGCCGGCAGAATACTTTGAAGACATGATTCGAAAGAATCAGTTCCTGTCCAACCCTTATAGCCCGACTGAATTAATTCGCATTTGTTTAACTAAGCTGCCACAATCCATAAGACAAATTGCTTTAGCTGGAAGATGTAAAGACGACATTGAGACTTTTAAGACTTTGCTACAAGAACTTGAGTATGACAACGACGACGGGACTTCTCGTAATTTTTTCAGTAACAGTAATTACAATAGATTTTCAGAGAAAAGGGACAGTGATCGGAACGGACGTTATAGCGGTAATTTTGAGAATGACAGACGTAACAGACAGGACAATAGATACCAGTCTTATGACAATAACAGACGTTCTAACAGAAATTACACAGACAATTATAATAACGGTAATTCCTACCGGAATGATCAATCATACGGAAACAGTAATCGGTATCATCAAGACAGAAATTATTCATACATTAATAGAAATTCTTACTACAGAAATAACCAGGGTAGTATATCTAACAGTAATTTCAGAAGTGACAGTCGAAATTACACAAAAAGCAGTCATGCAGACAGACAGGAAAATAGAAATTTTAATAACAGACACAACCAAGAATTTACATGTAACAGACAGGAGGGACCTAATTGGCATCCTCCACGTGACAGAACTTCAGAGAGACAAGTGCAAATAGTAGAAATTGATCCGCGAAATGACGGTAATAATCAAAGACGTGACGCAAACAATCGACAATGACTTGTAGCTTCGGCTTCTGGCAGCAATATAGACGGTTCAGAAAGTAATGACACTACGACTTTACACTACGTACGCCTGGAAGACATGAGAGACATTTTGCTAGATCGAAAAGGAAAATAATGTGGACGCATTTTTACATCCTGTTATTGAAGTATGTGTGGGTAAGAATAAGTTCACTGCAGTTTTAGATTTGGGAGCCCACTGAATGTCATTAGTGAATCAGTTTTTCGTATATGTGTAAGAACTATTGCTTGTCCTGTGTTACCTGTTTCTAAAACTACAATTCGAGGAGCTATTTCTGGAAAAAGTGTGGAAGTCAAACAGCAGACCAACCTAAATTTCATATGTCAAGGATACGAATTTTCTGCTAATTTTGTTATTGTTCCATTACTCAGTACACAAATTATATTAGGTATAGAGTTTCTTAACACACATAAGGCAATTTTAAACTTTAAAGAAGGAAGTGTGAATTTGACTGTTGCCGGAATGCCGAAATGTTTGAAATTTTTCGAGTGTTTAGCAAGATCTGAATCAGATACAAAATGTTTAAGGTTTCTTACTTCTGATGTTTTCGTTGAGCATTATGACGACAATGTGTTCATTCATGACAATGACAATAGATACAGAGACGCGATGGATGATATAATTAATAGCGAAGAATTAATTAATGAAAAGGTTAAGAAAGCTGAGGTGCCAGATGACGTTGCAAGAGAAGAACTGCACCAAATTTTGACTTCACATGCTACAGTATTTAGTCATCACACAGGAACTATACAAGGCTTACAATATTTATTTAAAGTAAATGAACACACACCATTTCGCTGGAAAACGTACGCTATTCCTTTGGCGTACAGAGACTAGGTAAAGAGTGAACTTCAATACATGTTAGATCAAGGCATTATTGAGCCAGCAGACAGTCCTTATACCAGCCCATTACATGTCGTTCTTAAAAAGGATGGATCAATTCGTTTGGTTCTGGATTCCAGACAGATAAATAATATCATTATTCCTGAAACTGACCGCCCACAAAATTTAGATGAACTTCTTCAACATTTCCATGGAATTAAAGTTTTATCCACGATTGATATGGGGGCAAGATTTTGGCAAATAGATCTCCACCCTGATTGTAGAAAATACACTGACTTTTTAGCCTTTGGTAACTGTTACCAGTTTCGGAAATTACCGTTTGGACTTACTGTATCTTCAGCAGCATTCATTCTTAGTTTAAACGAAATTTTACCTGTTTATCTTCGTGACAATATTGCTTCATATGTTGACGATATTCTTATTGCTAAACGTTCTTGGAGTGAGCACAACAAAATTTTGGATTCATTATTACGTATTTTTGCAAGAGTTGGCATTACAGTGAACTTGGAAAAATCTGAATTTGGTCGTTCTCAGGTGAAATTTCTTGGTCATATTATTTCTACAGAAGGTATTCTCCCTGATCCAGAGAAGCTAGACGCAATTCGTAATTATGCTGTTCCTACCACAAAACGTGATGTTCGTAGTTTCCTTGGTGTCTATAATTTTCTTAGACGCTTTGTTATATTGGACAATTTGGCCACACCTCGTTTATGTGAACTATCTGGAAAGAATTCTAATTGGTGTTGGGATGAGGAAGCTCAGTCAGAATTTGAACAACTTCGTGATGCTATAGTTGCTGCTCCACTTCTTTCACATCCGGATTTATGGTTCAAATGGTTCAAATGGCTCTGAGCGCTATGCGACTTAACTTCTGAGGTCATCAGCCGCCTAGAACTTAGAACTAATTAAACCTAACTAACCTAAGGACATCACACACATCCATGCCCGAGGCAGGATTCGAACCTGCGACCGTAGCGGTCGCTCTGCTCCAGGCTGTAGCGCCTAGAACCGCACGGCCACGCCGGCCGGCATCCGGATTTATCTAGAGATTTTTGTTTGGCGATGGACTCATCATACAAAGGCCTAGGTGCTCATTTATTTCAAGAGATAGAAGAAAACGGCGTTGTAATACAGAAAACTATTGCATTTGGAAGTCGTGTTCTCTCTAAATCAGAAAAGAATTATTCGATTACGGAACTTGAAGCTTTGGCTGTTTTATGGGCTTTCACAAAATTTCGGACATTTTTGTTTGGCAGACATACTAAGGTTTACACCGATCATCGAGCTCTGGAATTTCTTATGTCAACAAAATTAACTCATGGAAGATTGTCACGATGGGCGCTGTATCTACAGGAATTTGATTTTAGTATTGTTTACATACAGGGTTCTTCAAATATTGTTGCTGATGCTTTATCACGTGCACCTGTGGGTTTGAAACAAAGTGCTGAGGAGGACTGCAAAGAAAACAATTATTGTTTGATGTATATTCAAGGTGTTGCGTTTGAGAATTTTATTTCGTCTTCGCTTCAGGACATCGCTAAGGAGCAAAATAAGGACCCAATCTGGAAGGACATTAAGGAGAAGTGGAGGAAAAAGGAAAGCGTAGCGATTAGACAGTATTATTTACTTCGCAATGATATTCTTTTGTATTCCTGATGAGTGGGTTAATAAACTGATTTGGTATACGCACTTCAGTTAAGCACACTTTGGTCCCATAAAATGCTTTCATAAATTACGAGAAAATTGCTATTTCAGTAATATGGAAAAACGTATTCGATCTGTTCTTGCCAAATGCAAATTATGTCAAAAGGCTAAGCCGCCAACTATTTCTCACAGAGCACCGTTGTTTCCTATCATTCCAGCGAAATTAAAGGACATGGCTGCAGTCGATTTGTTCGGTCCAGTGGTTCGTTCTACTAATGGTTTTGCGTACATTTTCGTAGCAGTGGAATTGACATCAAAATATGTGTGTTTTACACCTTTACGCAAAGCAACAGCTCGTTCAGTATCTAATGCTTTCATCAAACATTTTCTTAAAGAAGTGGGTCATGTTGATAAGGTTATATCAGATAATGGATCACAGTTTCGCTCTAAAATTTGGCTTCGTACTCTACGGCGTCGTAAGATTAAACCAATCTTCATTTCACTTTTTCACCCTCAATCTAACGCTTCAGAGAGATGGATGAAGGAAATCAATAAATTGTGTCGACTTTATTGTCATCAGAATCATAGAACATGGGATCAGTATCTTCATATTTTTCGAAATATTCTGAATGAATTCCCTAATGATTCAACTTCTTTACGGCCAATATTGATATTAAAAAATAAAGCACCGACAAATCGCATTTCTGAAATTGTTCCTTTTCCGCCTTCACGGAAACTGCGGCATTCTGAAGTTGTCAACCTGGCTCTGCAAAATATTGCATCTGCGGCTGCTAGAAGAGAGAAATCAGCTAAACATCCTGGTCGTTTAAAAACTTTTTCAGTTGGCCAAAAGGTGTTAATTAAGTCTTAGCGTTTGTCTCACAAAGGAAAAGGCTTGTGTCGCAAATTTTTTCTGCTTTATAACGGTCCATATAGGGTTCGCAAAATCATTCATGATAACACTGTTGAAGTAGAAACTCTTAAATCTCGGCGCTCTAAGGGAATACATCATATACCGAACGTTAAAATTTTTGTGGAATGACATACTTTTGAGAAACTAACAGCTACATGTAAACATGCAGAGAATACAAGGATACCGCGCTGTGTTTTGGCGGCGGCACATACTCAAAGCAACAGTCAAGTATGCGCACCGCACAAGGCAGTCGTTGACCGCAAACAATCACTTCCCACGTCACGCGCCTACAGCTGATCGAGCGCTCAGTGCGAATGCACTGACAGCCGTAAACAAATACACAGTCTAATTTCTCTTATTATATTCGGTATAAAGCTATAGTGACTTGATAAATTATGTTATTAACGTTCAGTATTTTTCAGGATACGGTTGTATAAAATATTTAAGAACTTCAGGTAAATTCTGTGTGCGTCCGACGTTAAGAGGGCTTGCTATCGAGAAAATTTCAGGAAGAATGTAATTTCGAAGCAGAAACTAATAAACTAAAAAGGTAACTATTAATTGAGTTTATTTTTCAGGTAACATATTTCCCCTTAGGTACGTACTTTAGACGTAATTTGCTGCTCGCGATTACGTGATTCATACTTTGTACTAAATTTCATGTTCTATGAATTTACTTGTGAAGCGACGTGCTTGCGTACATTAACTGATTTTGACAATGATTGATTAATGAACAGGGTTGTTACTTCTGTATATTATGCATCGCTTGGCTGCTGTGCCTTTTCACTGATGTCACATTTTTTCTATTATGTGCCAGCTGTGCTTATTTATTTAAATTATAATTGTCACCTGATTAATTGTGGTGATATGGTTGTGTATGTAGGTTATACTTTGTGATTTATCTGCTTGCGCTTTCATGTTTACTTATTAAGATTTCATATGAACATTTATTTGCTTATGCTGATATGATGCTACTGACCTGTTTATTATGTAAGATATATATTTGCTGCTTTGCGTAGGGATTGCATATTTACCCGTTTCTGTTTTGTTGTCATAACTACTCTTTAATTTGGTATATAGAAATGCTGATATATGGTGTATGAACATGGAGTTTAGGTCACACTATGGTATTAATTATAGATTGTTTGCTTGGCAGAGCCTCGTTGTAGGAATTGTGCTGCATCCACTTGTTGACATTCTGTTCTCTACTGGTATATTTACTCGCTATTGCGTGTTTTGCTTAAGCTCAGTGCCATATATTTTTAAGATAAGAAAATGAACTACCGTAATTCGACGAACGACATTAGTACAAGAAACTTTATAGAAGTCACATGAGCTGGAAGTTTTATGGAAGCTGTATAAATTTATGCTAATAGGAAGGAAGCTAACGACATGACATACCAACACTAGGGTTAGACCATTGACAGTTATTACACTGCATTCTTCGTGAGCAATTGAAATAGGAAGTGACACTTGATACAAGAAATACTCCACATGTATGTTTCTGATTTGCCATGATTCTTGAAGTGGTGTACACACTGTGAAATATTACGATTTATTCATTCAAAGTCTTATGTGATCTTTCATACTATGTACTCGTTCTTACTTACTGAGAGTTATTCAAACTAAAGGCTGTTAGAAGTCATGTATGCATTTCTTTTGTTTAATGATGGACAAGGTAACCAAAATGTATCTTATAATTCGTAATGAGTAGAAGATTTGGGTCAGATGGATTACACAGAGGTTGTGTGTGGACGCTGTGTCTTCGGACTGCATGGGATGATGAATTGAAGTTTGCACTAGGATTTTATCTGTACTTGTTCGAGGAGACTGACTAGAGGAAAGAGTTGTTATGGAAGTGAAATGATATTGGCAATAAGGTTTATATGTATCGACGTATTGAAGAGGTACTATTGAGGTATTGAGATTATGTGAAGTTGATGATTATTGGAGTTTTGGTGGACAAGAGGTAAGGTAAATGATATTGATGATAAGATTTATATGTATCGACGTAAGAGGTATTATTGAAGTATTGAGATTATGTGATGCTGATGATTATTGGAGTTTTGGTGGATAAGAGGTAAAGTAAGTGAGGAGCATATTTTTTATTTTGTTGGTCTATATGGAACAAGGAGGATGAAGATAGCAGACTAGAACACTAAAGTGGAAGAAAGATTGTCTACACACACTTTGTTAAATCAATAAGCAGTACATACTTTTTTTTTGGAGAGAGGAAGTAATTGCATATCTTGGCACACTGACAGTTGTTCAGCAACCGCACATTTTGATCTGGCTTGGCAAACATTGGTCTTGACATGATGACTATGACGTTGACTAACTATTATTGACTGTTATACACTGTGCCACTACTACTTGATACACAACTTGAACATCAAATTTGACAGAATTCCATTTACACAGTTAACACTATTCAACTACACAGTAGCACTTAGTGTGGATGAAAGATGAGTGAGTGTGTTTTGTGTGTTTTCCCTTCCTAATCCCAAATAATTGGTACCGACCTATCTCCTAAATATTATTTTACTTGTTTGTTGTGGCTTGCACTGACACCCATAAATATTATAAGTTTACTGATATTTGTGTATTTGTAATAGTTAATATGACAATTATGTGTGTTTATTATAATTTGTATGTTTAGTGTAAGAGCATTGACAATAATTTTGTAAAAGCAATTGCGTGTGCATTCAAACTGTTGTTCACACCTGCACCCGTTCAACATTGATGGGTGCCACTTGGAAATGTTTAATTTCTGCTGATAAACTCTGATGAACAGTGTGATTAGTGATAGTGAATATTATGGACTGTTACTTACACCTTTTCTACATGATTGGTACCACTAGGACATGTTTAATTTCTGCTGATAAATTCTGATGAACTGTGTGATTAGTGATAGTGAATATTATGGACTGTTACTTGCACTTTTTCTACATGATTGGTGCCACTAGGACATGTTTAATTTCTGCTGATAAACGCTGATGAACAGTGTGATTAGTGATAGTGAATATTATGGACTGCTGTCTGTACCCGTTCAACATTGCTGGGTGCCACAGATGGAACTGTTTCTACTGAAATAATGTCACTTGTTGGTGTATGCACCTGTTCAACATTACTGGGTGTCACTAGTGGAACTGCTTATACTGAAATGATGTCACTTGTTGCTGTCTGCACCTGCTCAAGATTGCTGGGTGCCACTGATGGACTGCTTCTACTAAGATAATGTCACTTGTTGGTGTCTGCACCTGTTCAACAATGCTGGGTGCCACTGATGGACTGCTTCTACTGAAAGCAATACAAATTCTTTCATACATGTGACTTTACATAATAGTTTACACAATACACAAGAAAAAAAAAATTTCCCCCCCCCCCCCCCCATGAACCATGGACCTTGCCGTTGGTGGGGAGGCTTGCGTGCCTCAGCGATACAGATAGCCGTACCGTAGGTGCAACCACAACGGAGGGGTATCTGTTGAGAGGCCAGACAAATGTGTGGTTCCTGAAGAGGGGCAGCAGCCTTTTCAGTAGTTGCAAGGCAACAGTCTGGATGATTGACTGATCTGGCCTTGTAACAATAACCAAATCGGCCATGCTGTGCTGGTACTGTGAATGGCTGAAAGCAAGGGGAAACTACAGCCGTAATTTTTCCCGAGGGCATGCAGCTTTACTGTATGATTAAATGATGATGGCATCCTCTTGGGTAAAATATTCCGGAGGTAAAATAGTCCCCCATTCGGATCTCCGGGTGGGGATTACTCAAGAGGATGTCGTTATCAGGAGAAAGAAAACTGGCGTTCTACGGATCGGAGCGTGGAATGTCAGATCCCTTAATCGGGCAGGTAGGTTAGAAAATTTAAAAAGGGATATGGATAGGTTGAAGTTAGATATAGTGGGAATTAGTGAAGTTCGGTGGCAGGAGGAACAAGACTTCTGGTCAGGTGACTACAGGGTTATAAACACAAAATCAAATAGGGGTAATGCAGGAGTAGGTTTAATAATGAATAGGAAAATAGGAATGCGGGTAAGCTACTACAAACAGCATAGTGAACGCATTATTGTGGCCAAGATAGATACGAAGCCCACACCTACTACAGTAGTACAAGTTTATATGCCAACCGGCTCTGCAGATGACGAAGAAATTGAAGAAATGTATGATGAAAGAAAAGAAATTATTCAGATTGTGAAGGGAGACGAAAATTTAATAGTCATGGGTGACTGGAAAAGGGAGAGAAGGAAACATAGTAGGTAAATATGGATTGGGACTAAGAAATGAAAGAGGAAGCCGCCTGGTAGAATTTTGCACAGAGCACAACATAATCATAACTAACACTTGGTTTAAGAATCATGAAAGAAGGTTGTATACATGGAAGAACCCTGGAGATACTAAAAGGTATCAGATAGATTATATAATGGTAAGACAGAGATTTAGGAACCAGGTTTTAAATTGTAAGACATTTCCAGAGGCAGATGTGGACTCTGACCACAATCTATTGGTTATGACCTGTAGATTAAAACTGGAGAAACTGCAAAAAGGTGGGAATTTAAGGATATGGGACCTGGATAAACTGAAAGAACCAGAGGTTGTACAGAGTTTCAGGGAGAGCATAAGGGAACAATTGACAGGAATGGGGGAAAGAAATACAGTAGAAGAAGAATGGATAGCTTTGAGGGGTGAAGTAGCGAAGGCAGCAGAGGATCAAGTAGGTAAAAAGACGAGGGCTAGTAGAAATCCTTGGGTAACAGAAGAAATATTGAATTTAATTGATGAAAGGAGAAAATATAAAAATGCAGTAAATGAAGCAGGCAAAAAGGAATACAAAACGTCTCAAAAATGAGATCGATGGCTTACGATGGCTCTGAGCACTATGGGACTTAACATCTATGGTCATCAGTCCCCTAGAACTTAGAACTACTTAAACCTAACTAACCTAAAGACATCACACAACACCCAGCCATCACGAGGTAGAGAAAATCCCTGACCCCGCCGGGAATCGAACCCGGGAACCCGAGCGTGGGAAGCGAGAACAAAATGAGATCGACAGGAAGTGCAAAATGACTAAGCAGGGATGGCTAGAGGACAAATGTAAGGATGTAGAGGCCTATCTCACTAGGGGTAAGATAGATACTGCCTACAGGAAAATTAAAGAGACCTTTGGAGATAAGAGAACGACTTGTATGAATATCAAGAGCTCAGATGGAAACCCAGTTCTAAGCAAAGAAGGGGAAGCGGAAAGGTGGAAGAAGTATATAGAGGGTCTATACAAGGGCGATGTACTTGAGGACAATATTATGGAAATGGAAGAGCATGTAGATGAAGATGAAATGGGAGATATGATACTGCGTAAAGAGTTTGACAGAGCACTGAAAGACCTGAGTCGAAACAAGGCCCCCGGAGTATACAACATTCCATTGGAACTACTGACGGCCTTGGGAGAGCCAGTCCTGACAATACTCTACCATCTGGTGAGCAAGATGTACGAGACAGGCGAAATACCCTCAGACTTCAAGAAGAATATAATAATTCCAATCCCAAAGAAAGCAGGTGTTGACAGATGTGAAAATTACCGATCTATCAGTTTAATAAGTCATAGCTGCAAAATACTAACACGAATTCTTTACAGACGAATGGAAAAACTAATAGAAGCCAACCTCGGGGAACATCAGTTTGGATTCCGTAGAAACACTGGAACACGTGAGGCAATACTGACCTTACGACTTATCTTAGAAGAAAGATTAAGGAAAGGCAAACCTACGTTTCTAGCATTTGTAGACGTAGAGAAAGCTTTTGACAATGTTGACTGGAATACTCTCTTTCAAATTCTAAAGGTGGCACAGGTAAAATACAGGGAGCGAAAGGCTATTTACAATTTGTACAGAAACCAGATGGCAGTTATAAGAGTCGAGGGACATGAAAGGGAAGCAGTGGTTGGGAAGGGAGTAAGACAGGGTTGTAGCCTCTCCCCGATGTTGTTCAATCTGTATATTGAGCAAGCAGTAAAGGAAACAAAAGAAAAATTTGGAGTAGGTATTAAAATTCATGGGGAAGAAATAAAAACTTTGAAGTTCGCCGATAACATTGTAATTCTGTCAGAGACAGCAAAGGACTTGGAAGAGCAGTTGAATGGAATGGACAGTGTCTTGAAAGGAGGATATAAGATGAACATCAACAAAAGCAAAACAAGGATAATGGAATGTAGTCTAATTAAGTCGGGTGATGCTGAGGGAATTAGATTAGGAAATGAGGCACTTAAAGTTGTAAAGGAGTTTTGCTATTTGGGGAGCAAAATAACTGATGATGGTCGAAGTAGAGAGGATATAAAATGTAGGCTGGCAATGGCGAGGAAAGCGTTTCTGAAGAAGAGAAATTTGTTAACATCTAGTATTGATTTAAGTGTCAGGATGTCATTTCTGAAAGTATTCGTATGGAGTGTAGCCATGTATGGAAGTGAAACATGGACGATAAATAGTTTGGACAAGAAGAGAATAGAAGCTTTCGAAATGTGGTGCTACAGAAGAATGCTGAAGATTAGATGGGTAGATCACATAACTAATGAGGAAGTATTGAATAGGATTGGGGAGAAGAGAAGTTTGTGGCACAACTTGACCAGAAGAAGGGATCGGTTGGTAGGACATGTTCTGAGGCATCAAGGGATCACCAATTTAGTATTGGAGGGCAGCGTGGAGGGTAAAAATCATAGAGGGAGACCAAGAGATGAATACACTAAGCAGATTCAGAAGGATGTAGGTTGCAGTAGGTACTGGGAGATGGAAAAGCTTGCACAGGATAGAGTAGCATGGAGAGCTGCATCAAACCAGTCTCAGGACTGAAGACCACAACAACAACAACAACAACAACTCTATTTTATATATTAGGTTATTGAAAGGTCAGTGCAAAGCCAAAATTTTATCTAATTATGTGATATTTACGTATTAATGTTATCTTTTATTTTTGTCTGTATTTTTGTGGACGAATTTGGTGGTATTTTCACCACCAATTCTGGCAATAATACCATCAAATTCTGGTCCGTGGAGGAAGGGCATATGAAAGGTGGCTGCACTGAGCCACAGCGCCAGAGATTGCGCAAAAGAGTTTTATTCCGCCGCTTCCACTGGCAGTGCTTGTCGAGATGTGGCAGTAGTCAGTGCTTATCGAGATGTGGTAGTAGTGAGTCGGTGTTGAGATGTTGTAGTAGGGAGTGCTTGTTCCATGTTTTATGCAGTTTTGATGGGCTAGACAGCAGATGTTGCTCGAATGGAGATATTGTAATGATCAGAATGCTTTTCGCCATTATATATGAAGGTAAAAAAAATTCCCTTTTCTTTTTATTATTTCAATGTCTTAAATAATGCGTCATTACAGGTTCAGTCAACAAAGCACCTGGCTTGTGTTCTTGTGTCAGAGTGTAATTCTGGTTTCCTTACGCAATTATAGTATGTCTATTTTTTTAATTACTTCAGTATAAATGGTATTTAAAATTTCTTGTCTTATTGAAGAAGAACCGTGCCAGATGTGTACGCTGAATCGCACTTCCACACACAGAACAATTACACTTGTGTTTTGGTTTCGTAGGTTTTATAGTTGCTGGGGACTTAATTAATTTATTGTATTAACGGAAATTTTCTTTCATTCTTGTTGTTATTCTAAGCAGTCAGATTGCGTACTAAAATTAGTCAGGGCCAACCGTTTACTAGACTTCGTAATCGGACAGACAGCTACTAAAAAAATTAAAATTATTTGCATTATATATAATTAAGCCCCCATGCAATAATGATAGACAGAACTATGGCGATAAGCAATGGCACACAATTTGCGACGTATGACTCTGCTGCTACGAGAAATCCGTATTCTGTGATAAGCCGATTTAAAGGTCGCCAACAAGTAAGCAACCAGTTATAAAATGTCACAGATTCGAGGATTAAGTAAGAGTGAATTAAATACTGCTGTGAAACATAATTTTCTCTGGTATTCGTACATTATAGAAATACTTACGCACAAGTGGCTTTGTCTTCACCATAGGTGTAAGATTGCACTGTAGCGTCGCATACTGGGGCAGCGCCTGTCAACAAAGGAATTTTATACATTTTCGTTGATATCGTGTTCAGCAAAACCATATGTCGAAAATACGTCATCTTTTATATATGTATCTATGCTAATAATGATGCTGTAAAACCGTTGTGGCTGTCTCTCTATTTTAAAGACGAATTTTAGTGGGGTTTCCACAGGTAACTTGAGCGTAGACTGGGGCAACATATAGGCTTTGTTCTGTCAAATCGGATAAAAAAAAAAATCGTAATTTGATATCTGTATCTATACTAATAAAGATACTGTAAAACCGTTGTGGCTGTCTCTCTATTTAAAGACGAATTTTAGTGGGGTTTTCCCAGATAACTTGAGCATAGACTGCGGCAACATACAGCCATGTTCTGTCAAATCGGATCAAGAAAAAATATCGTAATTTAAGGTTCTGTAAATGCGAAAGGATGTTTGTCTGTTACTTTTCCAGGAATCGATTTTGATGATATTTGGTATATAGATAGCTTGAACGCTATGGAAGAACGCAGGATACTATAAAAAAGTGTTTAATTTAAGAAATTTATTGATTTGAAGAATATTAAGCGAATTAGGAGAAAATATTTGCTCTTTGAAAAAGCTGTTTATTCTTTGACTTATGAACTTCATCGTACTTGAGAAACTGCTTTTTTTGGTTGGTATGTTTTACGAAATACGATTCAATGTAACGTGCTTACACAATCCTCAATGTTTTTAATTCGTGCCGTACCATAATATGCACGAAAGTATCTGAGTTATGGTTTCACAACTAAACTGCTGAACCATAAAATGTGATATAGAGACAGCTTTAATCTCGAGGAAGAACATAGGATATTTTAGAAAATAAAACAGGCTGCACCTAATATCATGAAATAACGGATAGAACACGCGTGCACCACTCAGCAACAACGTTGTGTGCGGGCAGCCTTGTTGTGAACTGGAGTAGCGGTTATGATGGAGGGAGGGGGGGGGGGGGGGCGTGTATGGCACACATCCTGAGCTAAACTTACCCAAACAAGCAGACACGTGAGGGCAGCTGAGGTCATTTCATGTACAGTAGCTTACTCTCCATCACTCATCCTAACAAAACTGCTGATATGCAAGCACAGGCAGAGGAAACAGCTAGTTTTCAAATAATCAACTAAGGTACGAAATTATTTCATGTATTAATACTGAACTAGAATAGAGCAGGATAGCGTCTGTGGTGACAAATTGTTTTACAATTTGTTGCGAGTTACATGCATTACCACTCTACATATTCATAAACAACCAGAATTTATGAAGTCTAAACAGTATGAGTAAATTGTCCACACAAAATCATTAAAATTGATGTGGTTGTATGACCAGGTAAATCTTCAAAGGATGTGAAGCTCAACACAAACATGAGAGAACCTGAAGTAATTGAAATTAATACTGTACTGAAGCTGTCATGAAGTAATAACAGCAGATCTAATGTACAAAACGTATTAACAAGTGCGGAATGGCAGTGATTGTGGATATCCAGTCGAAACTTAGTCTCACTATGGGGCAAAGGACCAGCAATGCTCAGAACATTTCCTTCATGCTCTTGACTGATGGCGGTCATGAAATGTAATTAAACAGAATTACTCGATAATAAAATGGGAGAGCGGGGGTTGCATCTTTGCCTGCATGAATGATGTAGTATGATTAGTTAGGGCATATGCTTAAAAATATTCAATAGAAACAAAGCATTTGTTAATCAAAATATCCACGGGTATGCTGCCGGTCTATAGTGTCCAACGGGCACAATATTTCGGCGATCAAACATGTCGCCATCATCAGGTGAACTGACGGACTGAGCTCCTGTGAACGTGCCGGCACGGAGATCCGTACGCTATGGCTGCTCAGAGGGAACTGGGTTCGGTCGCGGCGGCGGCCGATTTAAATACCCTCCGCCCGCGGCGCGCTCCCTCCGCCGTCCGCGCCCATCGCCACGGTCGCGCGGTGGAACAGATTGCGACGGCGTCTGAGATGACGTCGGTGTGATGGCTCTGTCCGCCGTGGTCGTCACAACTATACGTTTGCTCGATTTACTCTTGATTAACCCGATCGCTGGTTCCCAAGCCTTGCTAAGATTATAGCCACAGTCACGGTTTATGAGGTCGTCCTTGGTGCGAATTTCGATGGCCTCTCTAACAACGCTGTCCCAGTATCTCGACGTCTGTACCAGAATCCTCGTGCGGTCATACTCCATGGCGTGATTTTCCGACCAACAGTGTTCAGCGACCGCCGACTTACTCGGATACAACAGTCGAGTGTGCCTCTGGTGTTCACGGCATCGATCCTCGACGGTACGCATCGTCTGACCAATATACGACTTGCCACATTGACACGGAATCTGGTACACGCCGGCCTTCCTCAAACCGAGGTCATCTTTGGCGCTCCCCACCAGTGCACGAGTTTTATTTGGAGGACAAAACACAGTTCCGACCCGGTGTTTCTTCAGAATGCGGGCGATTTTTCCCGAGAGTGCGCCTGTGTATGGAATAAATGCAGTGCCTACCTCCTCCCTCGTGACTTCATCCATCTCAACAAGTTGTGCTGCAGTGGTTGGGCGGAGAGCACGTTGAATCTGCCACTCTGAGTACCCATTTTTTCGAAATACAGTTCTCAGATGTTCCAATTCCTGGGGTAGACTCTCTGCGTCAGAGATAGTGCGCGCCCTATGTACTAGAGTTTTAAGTACCCCATTCCTCTGTGAAGGGTGGTGGCAGCTGTCTGCATGCAAATACAGATCAGTGTGCGTAGCCTTCCGATACACCCCATGACCTAGGGTGCCGTCAGCCCTTCTCTTGACCAAGACGTCAAGGAAAGGTAATTTACCCTCCGTTTCAGTCTCCATAGTGAATTTGATGTTGGGGTGTATGGAGTTTAGATGTGTAAGGAAGTCAAGGAGTTTATCCATACCATGTGGCCAGATGACGAACGTGTCGTCAACGTAACGGAAAAAGCAAGTAGGTTTCCATACGGATGACGACAGGGCTTCCTCCTCGAAGTTCTCCATGTACAAATTCGCTACCACCGGTGAGAGTGGGCTACCCATGGCGACTCCCTCCGTTTGTTCGTAGTATTCTCCATTAAAAAGAAAATACGTGGAAGTCAAGACATGCCTAAAAAGTTCAGTGGTCTTCTCGTCAAACTTCTGACTAATCAATTCTAGTGACTCTCGCAGGGGTACCCTCGTAAACAAGGAAACGACGTCAAAACTCACCATGATATATGACTCATCCAACCTGAAGCTATCAAGGCGTTTAACAAAATCCACGGAATTACGGATGTGATGAGGGCATTTACCCACATAAGGACTTAATATTCCCGTCAGGTATTTGGACAACAAATATGTAGGTGCCCTGATGTTGCTGACAATGGGGCGTAATGGTACCCCCTCTTTATGAACCTTCGGGAGTCCATATAGTCTAGGCGGTACCGGACCTTGGGGTAACAATTTCTTAGCGTCACCCTCCGGTAAATCTGCGTCCTTGAGAAGCGCCCTCGTCTTGTTCTCCACCTTCTTTGTAGGGTCAACGCTGATCTTCCGGTAGGAATCGTCATTTAGCAGGCTCTGCATCTTATCAGTGTAGTCCTTATGGGAGACAACAACTGTAGCATTGCCTCTGTCAGCCGGTAAGACAACAATTTCAGAGCGCTCCCTCAGATCACGAATGGCCGCCCTCTCTTTACTGCTGATATTTGACTTCATCGGCTTGGATTTCGTCAACGCACGACAAGTTTCACGACGTATTTCCTCGGCTGATTCTGGCGGAAGTCGAGCTGCAACCTGTTCAACAGCACTAACAATTTCTGCGACCGGAGTGAACTTGGCGGTGGGAGCGAAGTTGAGACCTTTCTGCAAAACCGAGACCGCATCATCAAATACGCCGGGAGAAACTCAAGAATCACAAAGCATTTGTTAATCAGGTGTTATGTTGTGAAAATTATGACAACATATGAAATGGTGTACATTATGAATGCTGTTAGTGTGCATATAAGGTCTGTAAGGTTTCATTCAGTTCTCTTAGAACTGAATCACTACGTTCTAACAAATTATTTACGATAGAATACATAGTGTATTCACATAATTTGCTACTAGGATACTGTAAAATTTATTGGAGAAGTTTGGAAAATTAAAATAATAATAATAATAAAATTTTCGGATACTACTGAACATGATAAAAATTGTACCATGTGCAGAAGTACTCGTTGAATGGCGATAATTACATATTACATTGTCGCTGTAGATTCATGCATGTTTCCATTCTTTATCATAGATATTGATTCTGGATTTTGTACACAAAAAAGTCTGCTCTCTTCATATGATGTGGTATTTTAATATTTAGAATGTGAATTACTTCAGGAAGTTGTAGAAAAAAGATTAAAAAACTGCAATATATGTGACCTAACTAGATAAAGGACAATACTTCCGTCAGGTTAGCTACATTTTCTCTTATTTAAGACTCACAGATTAAATTCGTAAAGTATAGATCAGAATTTGTAGTTCCGGCTTAGATGAACAAAATTCTATAGTCATAGATGTTTCCTAGCAAGCACACTAGCATTTGACAAATTTATATCATTTGATGCACTGTATCTCTTTGAACTCTGTGTTTTTATGGAACTGCGTATTTTGCATATTTTTGACAGATTCTTATTATTATGATTATCACGTAAGTATGATTTATGTGATATTAACCAATGAACCTCAATGTAGTTCAATTAAAATTCCACGAATCTTATTGCGAAGTTACGTTGTTTATAAGATTATCAATTAGGATAGCTACTAAAGAATTTGGGAGTATAAACAAACCCTGTTATAAAAAATATACCAGGTATAACCTTAACCATAGTCAAATCGACGTATTTCAGCACAGCTGATCAGTACACAACTGGCTTTCCGACTAAAGTTCCGCTCTACGATGCACACTGACATCCCTTAGAAGTGTAATGTTCAATTGTGTAATTGTTTGAACCAGTCACCACAAGCTCGGATGTAAGTTGGGTGGTAAGATTGGTTAAACGTAGTGAATGCATTGACGGTAGCCTCAGAATAATCTACACAATGTTCAAAATTGTCATTTAATGACTCATCCTGTTTGCTGCACTTATAGTATATGTGCTAACGTGACTGCACCACATTTTACCTGAACGGCAGAGGCCACGGCAAAAAGCAATATTGCCAACACGTTCATTGTGGTCTTAGACCCGCACCTGCGGGTATCAGATGCATCGCTCTGTTTTATACTCGATATTGTGCAGACTTGATGACAAATGAGTTATTAAATTCAGTTTCAGATTTCAAGATAAAGCTAAGAAAACGGACTTTGAAATGCTCAGAGGGCTGTGATATTTGTAAAATTGGTAAGATAACAGTGACTTCCAAATAACAGGTCGTGGTACAGGATCGAAAAAACAAGGAGTGGTTTAGTGGTTTAGCACACAGTCGACAGCATGATTATTTGATATACATTTGCTATGATTGAGAGAACCCGTGGAGCATCCTGATCGGGGCAGCCCGACGGGGACTTGAAACCGGCTCCTCCCTAATAAGAAAACAATGCCTTAAGCAGCCTAACCTACGTGTAGAAACCATTTACATTACCTAACAAAAAAGGGAAGTAGCCAGAGTGACAGGAGCTTAGGAATGAGGGTATGTGACAGAGTATGTGATGTTATGTTAGTGATTACAAACGCTAGAGAAGTTTACAAAACATGTGGGAGTGTGAGACTAATAATCAGCATGACACTGGACCTCTCTCTTGCCTGGATGTAAGCAAAAGATTCGATTGGGGAAGGTGTCTTAAAGCCTTTCTATGCTTTCCTCAGGCAAGTTGGCCGGCAACTGTTGTAACTTGTTCTTGATATGGTGTTTACTGGTACTAGGACAATGTTGACCTGCGAGCCGGTCTCACACATGACAGATTTTGGGATCTCGCTGGCCATGGTAGTACCTCACAACACACAGACAGTTCAAAGAGACAGATGACACTGTAAGCGTATTGTCATATCGCTGGCTTAGTTTCGGAGTATCTTTACGGGCAGCGCGTCTGCAGAGTCGAACATAGGACACGGAACTGTTATGTTGTGTTGTGGGTAGCTCTGCATGTGAGAGGCATAGTTATTATGGAAATTAAAGTGTTACTACAAGTATTATTACAGTAAGGTGATGAAATATGGATGTGATTCAGAGGAAAGTGCGTAATGACGTAATACAAACTGAGCAGTGCAGCCGATAATGTATTTGTGTATCCTCCCGTTGCTTGTCGCACAGCATCAATCATCTGCGCCGTTTCCGGGCCCTCAGAATGAACTAATGTGAATCAGTAAAAATTAGTTACCATAAAAGAGTGCAATCAAGTGCCAGTGTCTTGCAGCGAGTGTGACAACGTGGGTTCGGTCATCGCGTTTCCGCATCATCAACAATCAGCCGCGCCGCGACGGTTACGCTCACGCTCGTACGATTGTAAACTGTGAAGTGTAATTTAACTTTATGAGCAGTGTTATATCATTATTAGTGTCAAGGAGGACTGGTGCCGAAAGTGCGTGACGAGCGTAAGAACTTTCGTTCGATCATTCGCCTTCCGCGTCATTATGAATCACCCGTATTGCGTTGGTTAAGGATACGCTCGTCCAAGTGATATTGTGGACAGATAATCATCAAGAATGTTAATTAGGATAAGCAGCTATGACCTAGAATGTAAACAGTGCAACCTATGATTTTCATATAGATGTTCATACCAGACGTAGGACAGTGTTGTGCTTAACGTTGAGTGGCTCCCCTAAGCCCGCTTGCATATTTAAATACATAATTTCAGGCAAGCCAGCAGCAGTGTGGAGCAGAACAATACGACCGCCACGGGATAATCAGGTACGTGATGTAGACAGGGCTCGCGGTCACGAAACGAGAAGCGACTACCAGTTAAAGAGACCCCCCGCGATTCGTACCCCCGGGCGTGTTACAATATGTGTGGACGAGCATTGTCCAGTTAAAAAATTGCGCGACAGTACTATTGCGTGGGAGGTAACACTTGAGGGCGTAGGATGTCCGTATGCCGTCATTGGCAGTCCATTCTTCCCGACAGCAGCACTGCAATGAGGTCCCTTTCAGACTCTGTCTGGTGCTGTTAACGCTGTCTCAAATGAGCACGCTGCACCTCCACGTTCTTCGCAGTTGTCAACCAACATCGGACTCTGTTCGCGCCCCTTATGTGCGCTACCAAGCGTGGCTACAACACCAAACACGAACAACGCTCCCTCTGTAGCCGTTCTCCTGTCACGAAGCGCTGCAGCTCTAATCATTTACATATCGTCAGACGGAGTGCAAATGTAACGGATTACACTGTTTGACCGTGTCTTCGCCGGCCGCTGTGGCCGAGCGGTTCTATGCGATTCAGTCCAGAACCGCGTGACTGCTACGGTCGCAGGTTCGAATCCTGCCTCTCCTGGTGTCAGAACGCGTTTGACAAACTGAAAGAAGTGTTAACAGCAAGTCGTGTTCTTGTGTTTCCAGATTTTGAAAAGGAGTTTATATTAGCATGCGATGCATCGAATCAAGCATTAGGGTGTGTTCTTAGTCAGGAAACTTATGGGAAAGAACATCCTGTAGCCTATGCGTCTAGGCAGTTGAATGCAGCAGAGAAGGTTTACTCAACAACAGAGAGGGAGGTGCTTAGCATAATCTATGGAATTACATATTTTAAATGTTATTTACATGGGAGAAGATTTCGGGTAGTGACAGATCATGCTGCGTGGAAGTGGTTGTTGGGGTTGAAGGATTCGTCCACTAGACTCGCTAGATGGGCTGTGAGGCTTAGTTAATTTGATTACGAGGTGGTGCACAAGCCTGGGAAGAATCACAGTAATGCAGATGCACTGATTAGAACGGTGGCAAAAGTAGAAGTTATGGGTTATGACCTAGCAGTATGGCAAAAATTACAGGAGGCGGACAACGATTGTAAATCGTATCGGACACAGCCACAGTTTAATGTGTACGACGGTCTTCTGTGCAGGGAAACTATGTTAGGGCCAAGAGTAGTAGTGCCAGCGAAGTTGAGGGATGAGGTTTTAAGGGAAGCACATGATCACGTGCTATCCTGTCATGGAGAGTGTAGAGCGACGAATAGGAGAGTTGCGGAGAGGTATCGGTGGAGAGGTAGGAAACGAGATGAGGATCAGTATGTCAAGAATTGCATACGGCGTACGCAGAGAGCAGATTTGAGTCGGAAACTGAGACAGCTACAACGATTACCTAAAGCAACATGTAGATTCTCTTTCCTGGGGATCGATGTCTTAGGACCTTTTAGGCGAATACCATTGGGGAACAGATCCGTTCTGACAATAATAGACCGTTTCTCAAGGTATGTGGAGATGGTGGCTATGCCAAATCAACATGCAGCAATGGTCGCGCAAGCGTTAGTGAATAACTTGATTTTGAAGTTTGGTGTACGAGAGACAATAATTACTGACCAAGGGACCAACTTCATGTCGGATTTAGTGAAGGAACTTTGTAAATTGTTGAACGTAAGGAAGTTGAGGAAGAGCGCGTTGCATCCACAGGCCTTCGGAAGGACAGAATGGGTACACAGAACAATTGGGAAGATGCTGAGTTTTAGTGTGGATTCTCATCACCATCAGTGGGACGAGTATTTGATGCATATTGTATGCGCATACAATGCAAAAGTCCATACAAATACCGTTTTGTCTCCATATGAGGTAGTGTACGGGCAAAAAATGTCGTCACAGTTTGATTTAGTGAAGCTACAGAAAGGAAGGACTGTTGGATCGGTGCGTCAATTCGCGAGAACAATTCGGGAGGTTTGGAAACGAGTAGAAAAGGCGAATACAAAGGCTTTGGAAAGGCAGGAAGGAAGTTTACCGCAGTATAAAGTAGGGCAATGTGTAATGCTGTTCAGCCCCTATACACAAAAAGAAAAAACGAAGAAGTTCCTGTCGAGGTACCAAGGGCCATACCAAGCTGTTGAAACCACATCTCCAGTTAATGTTAAGCTTTAGCTGCCAACTAGAACGACGATAGTACACGTTGGGTGATTACGGCCATTTAAGAGTTGCCCGGATGTGATTCCAGGCGTGTCACAGGAAGGAAAGAGGAAGAAAGAGAGAGTGAAAGAGGTGCTAATCGTAGAGAAAACAAGAAAGATAGGAGTACAGCATGAAGTACCGTATGCTTTGCAATCTAGAAAGTAGTAGAGTATTTGTGGTTTTTTTGTGTTCTTGTCATGTATCATTGGGTTTGCGTAGAGTAATTAGGCATTGTATTTTATATGTGTTTTCGAATATTGTAAGCCTGCTAGGGGCAGTAGTCTTTTTGAAGAGGGAGGAAGGGTGATGGTGATCCCTGTCCTCTGGTCACTGGAAAGGGAATTGTAGCGTCTGACGTATGTGGAGTGTTTTTGGAGGAGAAATTTACGCAGTTCTGGGGAAATAAATGCATCGGAGCAAATTTATCGGCAAAGCCGTAATAAATATGTCTTGGACGATGTCACAGTCGTACGATTTCCTGTTTAAATTTTTAGTTATCGACTGTGCTGGGTCAGGAATGTCGTGTTTATTGCACCAGTTCATACAATGTAAATTTAAGGATGAAAGTAGTCACACAATCAGTGTTGAGTTTGAATCAAAACTAGTGAATGTTGGAGGAAAATTTGTGAAGCTATAAATATGGAACAAGTGCACGGTGCAATTATTTTTAACCAGGGGAAAAGGAATAGACTGTCCAAGGGACATCGTGGAGACAAAATTGAGCTTGCAACAGGTCGGGATGCATTGGATCTTCTCTATCTATGAGAGTTTGGTAATAACAGCAAGCCGGCCGCGGTGGTCTCGCGGTTAAGGCGCTCAGTCCGGAACCGTGCGACTGCTACGGTCGCAGGTTCGAATCCTGCCTCGGGCATGGATGTGTGTGATGTCCTTAGGTTAGTTAAGTTTAAGTAGTTTTAAGTTCTAGGGGACTGATGACCACAGATGTTAAGTCCCATAGTGCTCAGAGCCATTTGAACCATTTTTTTGATAACAGCAAGTTGTTTTGAGCAAGGAGTGTTACGGAAGCAAAACGTGTAGAGCTCGAAGGGAGCGGAATTTTAATCAATGGAACTAAGTGTAAAATAATAGGACCAGCCTTCCATCTGCCAGCGTCAATTTCAGGAGTCACACAATTGAATGTTACGCAGCAACAGCTATACTGGCCAGAAACCACATTAGAGTTTTGCCAAGGCAGAATATGACCTTGTTAAATCAAACTCTGGAGCCAGGTCTGTTGAGACGCGCAAACCAGTTCATTTTAGAGCAAGAGGGTTCATATCAGCCGAACGGGTTGTTCAACATGTCGCTCAGTATAGATAAAGGCAACGGCAAATAACGATCATTTTGCGCACCTCTGTGCCAAGTGTCATCGCAGCCTTAACTTAGTTACGTGTTGTTTTCTTTCTGATGAGGCGGGGAGCTAATTCCAAGAGGGAACCAAGGGTAGTCCAGTGGATTGGATACCGAGGGCGTGAGACGAGTACGTAAGGGGTTGATCGAACAGTGGTCGTCCAGTAAGGAATTTTTACCTTTTGTTTCATGTCATGGTTTTAAGAGAGCATTATACCACATTTAAGTTTTCTAATAGTAAGTAAGTATGTCATAAGTGCCAATCCAAACAAGTTTAAGAGTTAGTTAAAGGACAACCCGGGGACCAGGTCCTTCCGAAGAGGGGAATAATGTAGCAGCACCACCGTTTAGGATAGGGAAAGTTAGTTTTGTGCGATACTCGGAGCACGAGTTACAGCCAGGTGTGGGCCGGATTGCATTAAGTTACGCTGACCAGCTGTTGCGATGTGGAATGAAGGCCACAGGGCCATCGTCCACTGAAAAACGTAAATGCAGCGGTTTGCATGTCGCAAGTTACAAGCAGAAGGGGCCCACTGGCGCAACCGGGGTGTGGGGCATACATGACTCGTAGTGATGCGTTAGCGAAACAGAAGCGTGCAGCTGAGGTGTTGTTTTCTAATGAGATTCAATCAAGTGTGGCAGCTCTCCTGGGTAGCGAGGCGTGTCACTCCACCGGGCTACACGCAGCAACAGATGGGGCGACAGCGTGGCAGTCCACGGCAGATGGTTGGTTTGACCCTCTGAGGCCGAAGCGGGGTCACAGCCAGCCAGGGCGGGCCACTCTTCGGCTCGCTATAGCGGGCAGTCGTCTCGGCTCCCGACACACATCAGAGACTGCCGAGGCGAGAGGCCACAGATTCGCACGCCAGATCGTGGGTAGTCGTTGCTGCTGCATTCCCAGATACGCCAGCCGAGAAAGAAGCAGCAGCGGGGCCAGTCTACGGCTCCCAGCAGAGCAGCACTGAGTCAATGGGGATGGTGGCCGTTGAGTCTACAGCTGGCGCAGCCATCCTGGCGTAATCGGAACTCTACAGCTGGCAAACAAGGTTGGCATGATACAGCGTTGCATTGCACAAGTCGCTGGGGCAGTGGCCTCAGAATTGTGGGGCCTGTGACGCTGATCGAGGTGAACGAAGCACTGTAGTGGAAACGAATAAGTCATTCGGGAAGTTCTCGCCGAGTTTTAATATGGCACCTCCTGGCACCCATCCACTACATTTGGTGTCTTCCTGCTACATTTGGTCATCCTGATACATTTGGTGTCAATACGCAGCATTTGGCGTCTGATACCACAACAGATATGTTTGATGTCCTTAGGATAGTTAGGTTTAAGTAGTTCTAGGGGAGTGATGACCTCAGATGTTAAGTCCAATCGTGCTCAGAGCCATTTGAACCATTTTGAACCGTGTCTTCAAAGTGCTCTGTTGTTTTTCTCAGGCACTGTAATCAGCACATAATTAATTAGCTGTCAGTCTCTTCACTGCTTTTCATTACAACAAATGTATTTCAATCTCACAGATAAATTTACCAACCTAAGTAACCTTGATTAGTCTGCAAATCTAATCTAATCTAATGTGTATGACACCTGTAGCCAAAGGCGTTATCTGTCTTGCTGCTGGCTCCCACGGTGTGATAAACAAGCGGTTTAAGTGATTCACACTGTCAGCAAAGACGCCAGCGGCCATCCTCCGTCACCTGACTGCTAATCTCTTGTGATAAACAGTTGTCTACTACTTGCCACAAAGGAACGCTCAGCAACAAAATCACTCTAGAATCTTCAGGAGTTCCTGTTTCATTGGCGTTGGGCCGCGAAAGTAAAAAAAAGGGACATAGAATAGCGTCGACGTTCCGCTGTTTGGTAAGGGATGACAGCCAAAGGGGTCCTGCTGTGATAATAAACAGCATCCCGTACCATCACTGCTGGTTACCGGGCCATTTGGCGGGGGACAATGAGGTTGGTATCCAACCGTCGTCCGGGGTGTCTCCAGTCACACCTTCACTGCTCATTGGGGCTCAGTTGGAATTGGTACTTATCACTGAAGATTACTCCAGTCAATGACATCCCAGGCCGACACCCCTGAAAGGGGTTTTTTGGTGTACTGAGGCCAATGTTATTCGGCGCAATGGACGCCGTGAGCTCAGCCTCGTTTCTGTGATCTGGCTATTAAAGGTCCTTGCGGTCACTGAAGCACCAGTTGCACATCAGATCTTTGACAATGATGAATCCATGGCTCTGAGTGGCTATATGACGATTTCTCGATCTTCATGTTCAATCGTCTCTCTAAGTTAATTGCTTCCTTCTTGCCACTGTGTTCGGTCATGGTTTACCAACTGCTTCCAACATCATCGAATAGTGGCATCGCTCCCATTCAAATGTCGAGCGATTCGCTGATTACTCCACCTGGCTTCTAAGAGCCCAGCTACACGTCCTCTCTCAAATTCTGACATCAGACCGTCTGCGAGGCATAGTTACTGACCAACCGAGTACAAGGAACGATGTTTACCAAGACGTTATGCCCTGGTATCGACGTGTCCCCTGTTTACTGTGTCTGCCAGCTGTACGGTGAAGTTGCGCTGCAGCGTCACACATTCATCCATCGACCACCAAAGTTTACAACATACGTGTATGAACATCAGTTTATGAGCAATTTGCATAGCTACTTTGTGATGCGTCTATTCTTTTTGACTCATATTGTATTTAAGAATGCTTTTCGCGGTCAAACTAACAGCTCCTTCTGTCTCGCTTCCAAAGAACCCTGCGTTCCGCGAGCAACGCTGCAGCTCAGTATTGGATTAGATCAGGTGAAAGAGACCCTGATTCCGATATTGAGAAAATTTGTGGGTTCTTTACTAGCTCTCTAGATCAATCTTATTTAAATTATAAAACGGGTCGGCAAATGAAACAGAAAGAATTGCCTTGCTGTAGTCCTGAGGGATACCGAGAGAGAAATGTAGAACTGGGGTCACAGCGACAGCATGTTAACTTCAACCTTGAACTCTACTTGTGCGCTATATGGTGCACGAAATAGCTCGAGCAGCGTCGTTTTGATCAAGCAGGATTTTTACAAGAGTCTCCACCTTTTCTCTGAATGTTATCTGTGTTTTTTGGGCTGTGAACCTAGTGACGAGAGGAACTCACTCTGGCTTGCACCGTCTGCCTACAAACATAGACCTGAAGCGCATGCTTTTACTTCTCTCCTGTTACAGACATAAGTAGACCACATTCTTGAAACAAGACACAGGATCATTCCTGAGGCACATTGTAATGGAGAAGGTACAGATTCACCTGAGACAGCGGAAATTACAGGAGCCCACTAGGGAGACAAAAATATTATGGAAAATAAATATTTGAGATTCTATAAAGAAACGAAGTGACAGATTTTTGCACGTAGAAAAGAATGAGACTCATGGGGTCACTCAAACAACTTAAGCCCTATTAAGGTTCAAAATATTCCAGTGGCTCTGAGCACTATAGGACTTAACTTCTGAGGTCATCAGTCCCCTACAACTTAGATCTACTTAAACCTAGCTAACCTAAGGACATCACACACATCCATACCCGAGGCAGAATTCGAACCTGCGACCGTAGCGGTCGCGCGGTTCCAGACTGTAGCGGCTAGAACCGCTCGGCCACTCCGGCCGGTCCTATTACAGTTATGGCCCCCACTATACTGTTTACCCACCTGCGAGACCAAGAGAACGTTCACTATCTTTGGTAGGACTCAACCGTTTAGCAAGCTTAATTTACAGTTATTTGTTTACTCCTGTTAAATCACATTGCATTAGCCTCGAAGCAGTTCTACTGTGAATGCTATTCTCAGTCAAGGGGTGAGTTAGCGTTTGTAGGTTCCTGAAAATGGAGAGGAGAAGATTTAGTGTTTAACGTCCCGTCGACAACGAGGTCATTAGAGACGGAGCGCAAGCTCTGGTTAGGGAAGGATGGGGAGGGAAATCGGCAGTGCCCTTTCAAAGGATCCATCCCGGCATTTGCCTGAAGCGATTTAGGGAAATCACGGAAAACCTAAATCAGGATGGCCTGAGACGGAATTGAACCATCGTCCTCCCGAATGCGAGTCCAGTGTGCTAACCACTGCGCCACCTCGCTCGGTTCCTGAAAATGGCTCTGATTGCAGTCAACCGATCCGCATACGCAGCGACAGGGCATGATGGGAGGGCTAGCGACATACATGTACCGAAGATACTCCAAGTATCCTCTTCCGTGGACACTGTATTCTCTACATGAAGTGCAACATCTGTCAGCACTCGTCCGTTAGACTGTGAGTGGCGTATCAGTGGGGTGGGTCTAAGGAATTTGTATGGGAACTGGACGCGGAACGAGATACTAACAGTTTAAAGTTTTTGTAAATAACGGGACGCAAGAAAACACTACCTTAAGGTATAAAAAGTCATCTTGTATTATAACCCAGCGCACCTACTCGAAATATACGTAGAACTCTACGTTTTCTAGTTTTAGCACGTTTTCGAAGGAGTGCTTATACATTTCCCGGTCTTCCTATAAACACTCGTTATATATCTGATCTTTTTTGTAACTAAAATTTATTCGAACTGGCATGAACAATTTCCAAATTTCATGCAAAAACATCAATTCAAGTATTAATGAAGGGAAAATTAAACAAAAGAACAATAAGAGGCAATTGAATAGAGTAATACACGCAAAGTAGCAAGGGGCTCTATTCAAAGAGTTTCTAATAAACGTCCCTCTTGTTTAACAACTATTATATAAACCCAACGCACGTACTGTTAACGTCTTTAGCATCTAGGAGTCTTAAGCGTCTGAGGATCTTTAGCGTTTGGGGGTCTTTAGAATCTGAGAGTCTTTGTGTTCGAGATTTTAGTGTCCGAGCTTCTAGCATTTGAGTCCTGAGTATTCGTGTCTCTCATGTTCGTGCACCACTGTGTGAGGTAGCTAACTTTACTGAAGGTCGGGGTAATTAAAAGTAAATGTCTGTTCGTTTAATTTATTGTCAAAGGTAGGAAAACTGACAGAAATGAGATAAAGCTAACATACAGCGAACACCTCAGTCGATAAAAGATCGATATCACTAATTTCAATTAATGAACATCGGTTGTTACCGAAGCTACTATTCAAACAGCGCGTCGGAACTTGACTTTCGATTATACACCCTGTTCGGACATTTATTATCGAACAAAAGTGTGACCATTCATAGTAGCGAATCATCTCGAAGGAACTATGTTAATAAAAGCCAAGTTAAGGAAATACTACAGTCTGCTGCGATTTCGAACAGAGTATCAAGAGAATTGATCCATGTATTGGATTACCTCTGGACAGTAATAATAATAATAATAATATTTTATTCCAAATTAATATTTAAGGGAATAACTTTCAACGTATAAAACATCGTACTTTGTTAAACGAAATTTGTGTCTTTCGAAGTAATTAATTCGGTGTAGATGTGCTACGCTAATCAAAGATATCAATTCATCTGGAAACGCGAATCGGTAGCCTAGTAACTGTTAATGAGCATCTTTGGTGGCAACGTAGCTAGGCGACAGTAATAATTAGAATCTAAGTTTAGTAACGAAAAAGACCGTAAAAGATTTTGTGAAACCCCAGTTAGTGCAAAGAGCGGACATTATGAACAAACATTGACTGCAGTAACAGACAATGTTGTGTCACCTCGCTTTCACGCTTCTCGACGAGCTGACGAATACTGGCCTGGCATAGAAGGACATTGTACTTCCGCTGGGCGTGGAAGTGCCGGTAGGCAGCAATAGGAGGCGTCACAAATGGCGCTCAACGTGGGGTTCGAAGGTAATAAATTAACAATATAGAGTTCATATATGATAATTTGTAAATTATTTAGTGACTGTATACGAACGAAATAACCCCTCGTGTTAACTTGCTCGTGTTACACGTTCACTGTCTTCGACAAACTACGCCCGGAGTGACAGGAAGGAAGTACTACACGAAACGAAAAGCGATAGACATCGTGCCTGAGGGAGGCACACATACAGGTGTTATAAAAGACAGAAAACCGAAGTATGTATCGAACTAATTGACACGACGAGCTTGCTGTAATGATTGATGTTTAAAGTTTGAGTCATAGCTCATTGTGCTTCAATTAAATATATTGTAACAGCTGGCGAGCTACTACGGCAAGGTCCTCGCATTGTTGAATTGATATTGTAGCTTAGATAGTATTTGTGTGTTGTGTATTTGTAGTTGTGTTAGTGTTGGTTGGTTGTAATTTGTATTATTTGACCACGTCAGAGAAGTAATAATGTTGATATCTAACGTTGAGGATTGAACGAAGATATGATTAGGGAGGAGGGAACAGAAATGGATGGTAATAGGGTAGGAGAATTAGAATTATTGTGTGGGACCGGAACAGACACGTTGTTTGCGACGAAAACAACTGAAAGTAATAACGTCGGAATGTCGATACCCAATAGTGATTCAACTGTAGGATTTAGTAGAATGGTTAAACCTACAAATGAAGAGGGTGTGGGTGTTTTGTGTGAGTTTATAATTAAATTGTAGGGGGAAATATTCGAACCTAATTGGCAACGGGATAGAAAAGACCGAGAATGCAGGGAAGAAAGGAATCAGAAAGACCGAGAATTTAAGGAGAAAATCAAACGCGATTACATCGTTAGAGGCTCATACTGAGGAAAGAGAAGATAGGCTGGCTAAAGAACTCGAGAAACTGAGACTGAACTTTAATTCAGCAAGCAGTAAACGTGCTACTTTACAAGGATCGATAAGTACTTTAGAGAAGGATGATGAATAGATACGCAAAGAGAAGTCTACCGAGTCAGATGAGTAGTAAAAAGCCTACATTTAAAAAGTTAAAAGTATATTGACGATTATTTAATGGGTCAGACGAAAAAGACTGAGGTAAAAGGACATATTCCAGGAACAGACATAGAGTGAATATTTAACTTGTGTCTAGTATCTAAAATGAAATTTACAGCCTTTGAACTGACTTATTCAGTATTGACGTTAAATGACTGAAATATTTAATTAATGTTAGCAAAAATAGAAATATCTGAGACTGAGATAATACTTTGACATACTTTAGTCCGTGTTGAAGAACATAGTATTTGCGACGTCTCCTATTGCTACGTACTGGCACTTCCACGATCAGCGGAAGTGTAATGTTCATTTTCTATGCCCAGCCAGTATTCTTCCCCTCATCTAGATACGTGAAAGCGAGATGACACAACACTATCTGATATTTCAGTCAATATTTGTAGGCAATGTCCGCTCTTTGCACTAACTGGACGCTATATTCGGGGTTACACAGATCTTTTAAAGTCTCTTTCGTTAATAAACTTAGATTCTTATTATTACTGTTGTCTAGCTACTTTGTTTAGTGGTTGCTACCAAGATTCTCATTAAGAGTTACTAGGCGGCCGATTCGCGTTTCTAGAAGAATTGATATCTTCGATTAGCGTGGCACATGTACACCGAATTAATTCCTTCGAAAGACACAGATTTCATTTAAAATAGCACCATCTTTTACCCGTTGAAAATTACTCCGTTTAATATTAAATTGGAATAAATTATTATTATTATTATTGTCCAGAGATAATCCAATACACGGATCAATTCTCTTGATACTCTGTTCGAAATGGTAGTAGACCGTAGTATTTCCTTAACTTGGTTTTTTTTAACATAGTTCCTTCGATATGATTCGCTACTACGAATGGTCACACTTTAGTTCGATAATAAATGCCCAAATAGGGTGTATAACCGGAAGTCAAATTTCGACGCGATGTTTGAATAGAAGCTTGTGCAACAACTGATGTTCTTAAATTGTAACTAATAATATGGATCTTTTATCGATTGAGATGTTCGCTGGACGTTAATTTTATCTCAATTCTGTTAGTTTTCGTACCTTCGACAATAAATTAAACGAACAGACATTTACTTTCAATTAGCCCGGCTTCCAATAGAAATAGTTATCTCCCACAGTGTCGCACGAACATAAGAGACACGAATACCCAGGACTCAAATGTTAGAAGAGCGTACACTAAAATCTCAAATACAAAGAGTCCCAGATACTAAAGACCCCCAAACGCTAATGATCCTCAGACGGTTAAGACTCCCAGACGCTAAAGACGTTAACAGTACGTACGTTGGGTTTATATAGTAGTTGTGAAACAAAAGGGACGTTTATTAGAAACTCTCTGAATAGAGCCCCTCGCTACTTTGCGTATAATGCTCTATTCAATTCCCTCTTATTGTTCTTTTATTTAATTTTCCCTTCATTAATACTTGAATTGATGTTTTTGTATGGAATTTGGGAATTGTTCACGGACAGTTCGAATAAATTTTAGCATAAAATAAAAAACAGATATGTAACGAGGGGCTACATGCCCCACCTACAGGGCAGAATGGAAATTTTTTGAAATTATTGCGTAAACGTGGAAAATATTGTATAAACGTTGAAATTACGAGCTTTAACTTTCTCAAGGATTTTTTCTTATCTGACTTCCCTGTCGTGGTATTTTTGGCCATTTTTCGCCCTCTTTATTTCTTTTCCGTGCTTGCAACATCATCCCGTATTTTATTCTCGTAACGAGAATGTGTTAATATGACATTTATTCTGCACTAAACACATTTTTGTGTTCAGCTGGATCATTAAGCTCAAATTTTCTCAAAGAGTTCTTTGTAGCTTATTTCTCAGTATCGGAATTTTTGACCTTTTATGCATATTCTTTCTTTCTTTTCTGAGCTTGCTACAGCATTCTGTACTTCATTCTGATAACGAGAATCTAAAACTAAACTCCGTCTGAACAGGCTTCGAAAGGCTCAACGTTACCGACCGACTGCCGAGTCGTAGGTATGCAGATCTGGAGGGCCTTGTGGTCAGCACACCGATCTGATGGCTGTTGCCAGCTTTTGTGACGAGTTCTGCAGTCTACAGTTAACACATTTTGAAGTTTCCCATCTGATTAGTCAGGCCTGTAGTCAGGGTTATTCTTAAGATTAAAGCTTTCCACCACAGGTTTTGTTACGTCAACATACTCCTTAGATGGTTCTAAAGATTCCATTTCAGAAGATAAAATTGCTGAAATTGACATTTCCATTAATCTGACATTCCATTGCTGTATATAGGTTTTTCTAATGCAAGTTCGCATCTTCTGGAAAAACAAGAAGAAGAAAAAAAATTAAGAAATATATAGTTTGAAATCTGTTTGCATGTAAAAGCTAAGGGACGGAACAGGGCACTGTTAACAGTTGATACTGTTCCAGTGGTTTATCGACAACAGCATAATGGTACAGTAACTGCACACGTGCAAACAGAAGTTGACACTCGACGCGGTGGCTGATGGGAGTGACAGTAAAGTCATTTCCCATTTACAGCCGCTCCCATCAGCCTCTGCGCCGAGTGTCTACTTTGTTTGCGCGATTCTCCTCTTTGCGCGCAACACTTTACTTTTATTTACATCCATGATCGACGGCAGACGGCCGCTGTGACCGAGCGGCTCTAGGCGCCTCAGTCCGAAACCGCGCTGCTGCTACGGTCGCAGGTTCGAATCCTGCCTCGGGCGTGGATGTGTGTAATGTCCTTAGGTTAGTTGCGTTTAAGTAGTTCTAAGTTTAGGAGACTGATGACCTCAGATGTTAAGTCCCATAGTGCTCAGAGCCATTTGAACCACTTGAATGAGCGAGTAAAATTCCAGTTTAAAAATCATTTTGTATGATACGTGAAACAAATCGACGCATTCCGTCGAAGCTGGGCGTCGTACGAGAGACGTGATGATTTGGATTTGTTTGGGCTGACAGAGGGTGCTGAGAGCTTGCCTCGGGTTCTATCCTTACTACCGCTTGTAACACTCCGGTTTATTATTACTTTACTTATCCCGCTCGATCGGGATCTGATAGCAGCCCAAAACAGACATTAATTAATGTGACCGTGTACCTAATGGGGCTGGCAATCGGATTGGACTGCTACGGAGTTGTTACATTCCATTTTGTCCTTCTCTAATGCTGTAATAATGATACGTCTGGTGCCAAGAAGAACAACAACACAGCTTCATTAATCAACAACCTATATTTATCACCAAAAACACAAAGTAAGGAGACAGCCACTGCCTTCGTCGTACAAAATTAATAACTGCTAATCTCAGCACAGGCCCTTTCGTTATTCATTATCGTCACACGCAATTTCAATCATTGTAATCCAACACTACAATCCAACACTGCAATCCAAATAATGCCGGCGCGGTAGACGCGAAAATACAAATATGGGCACTGAAATATCACTGAATCACACTAGTAATTGTACTTGTTCACTTTCCCGTATATTTCTAACACAAAAGGGGTTAAACCGCGGCGATGGCCACCCCCTTTGTCGGTACGGCCTTGCATTACGACCACCGGCCGCCCCACGGCCCGGCCCGCAGCCTGGGTCCCACTCTACTGACTGACTCAACACTCGCTCTCACCACCCGACACACACTATCGATTGTTTGTCCTGTCGACCTGTGCTGTCGCAAAACTTACAGTAAGGGCCTATGGACCCCTTAACGCTCCATGTCCAATTTTTGTTCCTCTCTCTTGATCGATTGTAGGAAACCAAATGAACGCGATTGGCGACACAGTCTCTAGTCGGCCGATTGAATTTGCTCGCGCAACAGAATGATTGGTCTGTTTCGATTTCGATGGTCATCAAATCGGAAACCGCACAATGCATCAGATTTTTTTCTTAACTATTACTTCTCAGCGAAACCTTCCCTGTAATAGTCCTACAAGCTTTCCACATGGGTTCTAACCACCCTGTCGGTCTCTTCTGTAGGCTTCAGTGTGAGAGTCTGCGAGTATCAAAATAATATGAGACATAAATGGCTGTATCTTTTGATTGCATTGACGTGGTAGCTTAAACATTTTACACTGCCAATGAACCGTAGACTTTAGTACCCTACATAAATTTCAACTTGACACCGACACCTTTTCCTGAGAAGAAGGTGTTTCAACAGTTAGACAAACGCAAAACATAGTTCGTATTTTGCTTAAGTATATTGCTCTAACGACCGGCTAGTCCGTTTCTTTTTTTGTCTTATAAGACTATATTCTACTTTAGGATATAGGCTCAATCTGGTTTAAAGTGTCTGTCCTTCAGTCTATGTTTTTTATGCGAGTACACTGGTTACTTTTTTCGTTTTCGGTTCGCAACGTATTTTCAACTCTTTGTTCAACTGATACGTATGATGTCACATTGTAACATAGCATGGTGGGTGCAAGGACAGTGTTCTTTTTCACAATTTTCTTAATGTTATTGCACTTTAAGATGGCAAGTTCGCTTTTTGTTGGTTAATGAGACGTGGTCCCATGCTGAACACATATGCGCATTTTTGAAGCAGTCGATCTTTTACCGATATTTTGTAATCAGTTTGATCCTATATTTTCCTTTTTACCTCCTTGCACAAATGTGGTGTATTAGTTCACGCGTAAATATAGCTGCTTATTACACTGTCAATGTGTAAAGATATTCTAAACTGTCAGTTATATCGGCGATTGCTTATTTGGGTTCTGTACAGATGTTCCCCTACCTTCATGTGCCGTACTGTAGTTAATTTCTCGGCTGGATTTGGTTTTACAATTGCCTCGCGCGTTTGCGGCTACCGGGATGCTACGCCGGTCTTTCAGTTCCGCGCATGCTCGCATCGGACATGACGCATGTATCCAGTACGTGATGCTTTGCCTGCGGACGTAATCTGTATTTTATGGGCAATGGGTGCGTATTTAATATAGCAGTTTCAAGCAGAAAGATAAGTGATTCTTCTCTCTTCCGCTTACATTCTTTGCTTACTACTTCAAGTTCCCGCAACACCACCAGGTGGCTCTCAGACTCGCGGTGGCCACTGGTCATAATGTTTTGGCTCATCAGCGTAATCAAACTGAGTTCTGAAGGTAAACTTTGTATCTGCTTTTCGACAAAACTGAGCTAAATTATTTGTCAACTCTTTTCTATCTGAGCGTATACTCCGATAACGAATATTTACGCAATGCTTATCCATTTCAGCAAACGCTAAGAATACGCAGAAGTAGTAATGAACTACGACTATAACGTGACTTTACAATGCCGAACCGCTGGCGACAGTCGTGTACGCCGACTATTGTCGGAAGCCTTTGGTCCCATCTGTACATAAACTAAGTTCAGTTCTGCGTTCTGCCGCCGGCAACTGTAAAATGGACAAGTTACAGTCAACTTGAAAACTAAACAAGTAAACACAGAGAAATCAACAGCGCGACTGGTGCTAGTTTAGGCGCTTTACGTTCCCTGCAACTGGGGATTCCAGACACACGCTACTCGGTCCGTCGCCGCGGGAAAGGCACCTCTTCTTACTTCTACGCTCTGTGCCGGCCGTCTCCCTATCAGCACGAGTCTTCTGCTGGCCACCCCCGACATGCGAAAGCAGCGACCGGTTACCGTAATGCCCCTGGCACTGTACCCGCACAAAACTTCTGATCAGTTTGCGTTAGGACCTTCAAACTGCGCAGCTGGCCGTGGCGCATGATGGGAATTAGCATGCATGGTTTCATTTAGCGACGATGCCCACTTTCATATGGATAAGTTCGTCAGTAAGCAAAATTGGCGCATTTGGGGGACTGAGAATCCGCAATTCGCTATCTACAAGTCTCTTCACCATCAACGGGCGACTGTGTGGTGTGCAGTGATCAGTTACGGAGTAATCGGTGCGATATTCCTTGACGACAGGGTGACTACCAAACGTAACGTGAAGGTTCTGGAAGATGATTTCATCCCCATTATCCAAAGTGACCCTGATTTCGATAAGATGTGGTTCCGCAAGACGGAGCTCTACCCCATCGAAGCAGGAGAGTGTTTGATATCCTGGAGGGGCACTTTAGGGACCGCAGTCTGGCTCTGGGGTACCCAGAGGCCACTGGCATTGACCTCGATTGGCCGCCATATTCTCCGGATCTGAGCACATGCAATTTCTTTTTGTGTGTTGATATTAAAGACAACGTGTCCAGCAATAACCCCAAAACCGTTGCTGAGCTGAAAACAGCCACTCAGGACGTCATCGACAGCAAAGACGTTCCTACACTTCAGCGGGTCATGCAGAATTTTGCTATTTGTCTGCACATCATCGCCCATGATGGCAGGCATTTCGAACACGTCATACCATAAATCCGAATATCTTTAGTGAAGTTTATGTGTTGAATAAAGCGTGTACACACCGTAGTTTGCAACCAATTTCCATTTCTTTTCATATGGGTCAATAATTGTCACCCTGCAGATATTCGTGGATTCACTGCGTACGAACTAATGACAGAATTACACATAAAGGAAAGGAGGGAAGCCTTCATGACTTGGTGTCTTTCAGCCTTCCCTGGTTTCGGCCGTTGAGGAAAAATGGGCTGCCATTTCTCCACAGACATTCAGACGCCACACGGAAAGTGATCCCAGCTAAGCTGAAGCCCGTTAATTTAAATTGTATAACTGATTTGCTGCTTTGCCTGAGCGTGAGCGGCGCTACAATCGCATATCAATATATCCACTATCGTAGTATCTTTGCTCGACTGCTATTACTTCCCGGTCGTTGTCTCTCATAAGGAGTTCGGGTCGTGAGTTCAGGCTGCCAGTCAGTTGGAACGCGTCTGGAGCTCAGTCCGGACCTGCCAGTCGGGGAGTTGCAGTGCGGCACCAGTGCAGTCGGGTTGGAGCAGTGAGGCCTGCGTCGACATGGCCCGCCCGACCATTGCCGCCACGCATCATTTGAGCTGAGCCACAGTCTTGGTGGGTCGGCGGTCGGTCGTCTTACGTGTTTTGGCTCGCCGATCGTTCAGTGTCGGCTGTGTGTGTGTGTGTGTGTGTGTGTGCATCGAATGTAGTTCCTTCTCTAGATTGTCGCACAGATGACAAGATGGTAAATATCGAAATAGACGACAGAGGGATAGAGAAACAATTAAAATCGCTCAAAAGAGGAAAGGCCGCTGGACCTGATGGGATACCAGTTCGATTTTACACAGAGTACGCGAAGGAACTTGCCCCCCTTCTTGCAGCGGTGTACCGTAGGTCTCTAGAAGAGCGTAGCGTTCCGAAGGATTGGAAAAGGGCACAGGTCATCCCCGTTTTCAAGAAGGGACTCCGAACAGATGTGCAGAACTATAGACCTATATCTCTAACGTCGATCAGTTGTAGAATTTTGGAACACGTATTATGTTCGAGTGTAATGACGTTTCTGGAGACTAGAAATCTACTCTGTAGGAATCAGCATGGGTTCCGAAAAAGACGGTCGTGTGAAACCCAGCTCACGCTATTCGTCCACGAGACTCAGAGGAGCATAGACACTAGTTCACAGCTAGATGCCGTGTTTCTTGACTTCCGCAAGGCGTTCGATACAGTTCCCCACAGTCGTTTAATGAACAAAGTAAGAGCATATGGACTATCAGACCAATTGTGTGATTGGATTGAAGAGTTCCTAGATAACAGGGCGCAGCATGTCATTCTCAATGGAGAGAAGTCTTTCGAAGTAAGAGTGATTTCAGGTGTGCCGCAGGGGAGTGTCATAGGACCGTTGCTATTCACAATTTACATAAAAGACCTTGTGGATGACATCGGAAGTTCACTGAGACTTTTGCAGATGATGCTGTGGTGTATCGAGAGGTTGTAACAATGGAAAATTGTACTGAAATGCAGGAGGATCTGCGGCGAATTGACGCATGGTGCAGGGAATGGCAATTGAATCTCAATGTAGACAACTGTAATGTGCTGCGAATACATAGAAAAGATAGATCCCTTATCATTTAGCTACAAAATAGTAGGTCAGCAACTGGAAGCAGTTAATTCTATAAATTATCTGGGAGTACGCATTAGGAGTGATTTAAAATGGAATGATCATATAAAGTTGATCGTCGGTAGAGCAGATGCCAGACTGAGATTCATTGGAAGAATCCTAAGGAAATGCAATCCGAAAACAAAGGAAGTAGGTTACAGCACGCTTGTTCGCCCACTGCTTGAATACTGGTCAGCAGTGTGGGATCCGTACCAGATAGGGTTGATAGAAGAGATAGAGAAGATCCAAAGGAGAGCAGCGTGCTTCGTTACAGGATCATTTAGTAATCGCGAAAGCGTTACGGAGATGATAGATAAACTCCAGTGGAAGACTCTGAAGGTGAGACGCTCAGTAGCTCGGTACGGGCTTTTGTTAAAGTTTCGAGAACATACCTTCACCGAAGAGTCAAGCAGTATATTGCTCCCTCCTACGCATATCTCACGAAGAGACCATGAGGATAAAATCAGAGAGATTAGAGCCCACACAGAAGCATACCGACAATCCTTCTTTCCACGAACAATACGCGACTGGAATAGAAGGGAGAACCGATAGAGGTACTCAGGGTACCCTCCGCCACACACCGTCAGGTGGCTTGCGGAGTATGGATGTAGATGTAGATGAAGATGTAGACTCCTGATTTGTCTTCATGTGTGCATAGTTACTGTCGGGTATCGTTCAGGTCTCTGTGCAAGTGTTTGTCAGGTTGTGCGTGTAGTTGGCGTTATTTCCACTGGCGACTATTTTAGATGTTGTCGCCTTTCTGAGGGTAGTTGGTGCGGACCAAGGAGGATATCTCCTTGCGGCACAGTCGGCTGGGCCCACTGGCGGTCCCTGCGCAGTGTCGTTGCGTGTGTGGAGCTGTCCGATCGCTACGAGCTTCGTGGTTCATCGACCCAGGTCGTCAAAGTGGAGTGGTGTCTTAAGTACCCAAGCCACGTCCGTTCATGTTGTGTTGTTGATTTTGATGGTACGCTGTTAGGGAGCTTTTCCTGTGAGCAACACGAAGTGTTTGTAGCCATGAAATCGAGCCGCCATGCATTGAAATTAACTATATTGGTTCACTACAATTCAAGTGTACCAGCGGAATTTTTTTGCCTTGTGACCCTTAGTGTTCCGGTTACCAGCCCTGGCCACTAACGTAATTTCAGGCAGTGTCCATTCCTCGCCTGTTGTTGCTGTCCAACACGGTGTGTAGTTTTGACAGCTTAATACATAATTCATTGTGGATTATCACGTCTGTAAAAGTTTGGACTTTCAGTTTTCATGTACCGATTGACGGCTAGCAAGTCGTCTGGTCGGTCTGTCTGTGATTGTCTCTTGGTTGCGTTACCAACGGATCAAGTGTAGTTGGGCCCACCACCTGTCTCACCTAAGTGAACGTTAATATTTCGAGGGCAGCCCCCCCCCCCTCCCCCCGGCCCTGGAGGCGTCTGAGTGCCGTTGTCTATACCGTCCTTTTCATGGGTGTTTAATCGTCTGTTGGTAATCTATTATAGCCAATCCTTTAAAGGAAGAAAACTTTTATCGTATTTTACAGAAATCAAAGGCCTTCAGCACGTATAAGTAAGTTTGAATTCTGGCAAGTGGATATTTTGCTGAAAGTTACTGTTGTGAAATCTTTTCATTTAGTGCGCTGTCAGCCACTTAAAACTTAAAGGTTTAAGGTATTTAGAATTTTTCGAAAATCAATTGTGGGCCGTCAGCCGCTTAAAACCTTATTCTTAAATTTAGTTATTGTCGTTACATTGCCTTTCCATTTAGTGTGCTTTCGGCCACTTAAAACTTATACATTTAAGCTGATGTGTGCCTTCAGCCACTTAAAGCATTATTCTTTAAATTTCCCCTTAAACGATAACATTGCGGTCTTCTGCCTTATAAGATTATGGTAACATATTTTAAAATTTTAAAATTTAGTTGTGGTCTTCAGCTGGTGGTATTGCACCTCGTTTATGTTTGTTCTATCCACTTTTGCCTTGAAGCTTTCAGCCTAGCTGTGATATTTTATTTGCAATTTTAACTGCGTGTCGTCAGTCACTTGAAATTTATCTTGTTGATTTTTAAGATTTCTTGTTTGGAGGCCTTCAGCCGTGAAAGAACTGCATTTTGAAACTCATAGTTGTTAAGGTTTGGCTATGTGCCGTTTTGGTTTAAATGTGTTTAAATTACCATTTTGAAGTGAAACTGACCGCCACCTTGTTTGGCCCCTTTCACAACCCTAATCACCTGTTCTGCCCTGCCGGTTTAGCGGGAGTATCACGCTGTAACTCGCTATGATGATAAATGTGTTGGTAGGTATACAATTAAGGTACCTTACACATGTCTACATGCTGACCATCTATAAGTGTTATCCAACAACACCATGTAGACTAAAATTTTCACTTTGCAGCGCTGTGTGAGCTGATATGGATCTTCCTGGCAGATTAAAATTGTGTGCCAGACCGATACTCGAACTCGGGACCTTTGCCTTTCGCGGGCAAGTGCTCTACCATCTGAGCTACCCAAGCACGACTCACACACTGTCCTCACAGCCTTACTTCCGCCAGTAAATTGTCTCCTGCCTTCCAAAGTCAAAGGCAAAGGTTCCGATTTAGAGTCAGGATCCGGGACACAGTTTTAATCTGCCAGGAAGTTTCACCACGCAGATTAATTACGCAGTGGCGTAACTACTGTCTCTCTCTTTCAGCTTCAAACCTTCAAACCACACACATAGTCCTCAATAGGCATCATGCGAGGTGGCGCAGTGGTTAGTATACTGGACTCCATTCGGGAGGACGACGGTTCTGATTTAGGTATTCCGCGATTTCCCTACATCGCTCCAGGTAAATGGTGGGATGGTTCCTTAGAAAGGGCACGGCCGACATCCTTCCCGGGCACGGATGTGTGTGTTGTCCTTCATGTAAGTTAGTTTAAGTTAGATAAAGTAGTGTAAGCCTAAGAACCGATGATCTCAGCAGTTTGGTCCCACAGGAACGTACCACAAATTTCTAAGTTTCCAGTATGTTAATTACCTGTGACAGATAATGTTAACAGTCTGAATTTAAGGCTTAGTTGGTTAGATAAATTGACAACTGTATCACGGGGACAGTAAAAACGCAATTAAATGAATGTTGCAACTGAGCTTGAAATTCTAGTAACTCACAACTGCTCAGCAAACTACATAGCCCCATTTGACAATAAATTAATTTCATTTTGATGTGACATTTAGCTCATGCCTAAATACGAAACAAGACAAGCGTGTGAAGGTCTGAGAAATAATACGACTGGAAAGCCTGTCACAATTTGGACGGTTTATTTCGACAAATGACAGATGTTACCTTTACACTCTCAACTTAGAAATTACTTATGTTGTATTAATTTGATATCGTTCATCCTCAGAAGCGAAAATGGCTTATGGTACCTATATCAGTTACGTAGCACTAATGTTAACGTGTTGCTGTTGATGTGCCATTTGTTGTCAACGACAGGTTGTAGTATGAAGAGATTTTTTTTTTAATTGTAGGATTCCCCAAAATAATATTTTCGCACATCAGTTGCGACTGTTCCCTGCCACTGTATATTTTCACCACTGACGAGCAGCTTGTACTTTGAATGATATTTCTAACACCGCACCTAAGTTTATACAGCTTTCCACCTGAATTGTTAAGCTGCATTTCCCACCGCAAATCGTGTTGAACTGTGTGCACTCACATGTAAGGCAATTTCTACCTCAACGATAACAGGATCCGCAGGGTGGAGGTTTTGCGTGGTGCGGAAGTTAAGTGTCACGATTTTTTCGAAATTTGTGATGAGCCCGTTGGTTCTGAGCTAAACTATGCTTTACCGATGCTGAAATTTCCTGCAGATTTCCTTCACTGTTTGATCTAATTTGATAATTAGTGTCATCTGCAAATAGTACCTTGGTTCTGCCAAATAGTTTTTCGCACAACAGCTTTACACATAGTAAAAATGGCAGGCATCAGAAGTGACACTTACAGACCTCCCTACTTCTTTTTTTGCTCATGATTGTAGATCTAGAAATTCTGTGTTTCACTGTCTTTGCATTTTACTTCTGTGACCTGTTGGCGCCCCTTTTCGTTGGCCTCTGTTCCATATTTATTTAACTTACGCAAGTGAACGTCATGATAAAAAAGCCCGAAGGCTTTACTAACACCAGGAGTACGTACACTGGTCCATCAATCTGTGCTGCTCCAAATCTGTGCTAGAGAGTCCATGTCTCATGGTGACTGGCGAGTGGTGGCATGCCGCTCTGTCGGCAATGTACACTGAGGCGACAGAAGTCGTGGGATCTCTCTATCTGTAGTCCTATGCTTTGTTCTACACATATGAAGTACGATACGATATTTCAGTGTCTGTGTCATTCCCAACCAGCATGAATTACATGAAATGCATTCGCAGTTGCAAATAAGAACAACCTTCAGCTGCACAATAGAACGACAACAACGAAAATTTGTGCCGTATCGGGACTCGAACCGGATTTCCCGCTTATCGCGTGTGGTCGCCTTACCAGTTGGCTATTCGAGTACGACTCACGGCCAGACCCAAGCTTACAAATGTCATCAATCATTATGTATATTCCTATACAGCCCGCATCTCGTGGTCATGCGGTAGCGTGCTCGCTTCCCACGCCCGGGTTCCCGGGTTCGATTCCCGGCGGGGTCAGGGATTTTCTCTGCCTCATGATGGCTGGGTGTTGTGTGCTGTCCTTAGGTTAGTTAGGTTTAAGTAGTTCTACGTTCTAGGGGACTGATGACCATAGATGTGAAGTCCCATAGTGCTCAGAGCCATTTGAACCATTTTTTTTTATTCCCATACAGGGGAGACATTTTACTTGAAAGTCGCTTGCCCAGTGTCAGCAGATAAATACAGTAGTGCAATGGCTGTGAAATTTCTTATTACGACGCAATGTGCCTCAGCACATGCATGCATACATGTGTTACCGGACAGAGAATAAATAATTATAAACATGCCTACTGGCTATCTTTTATTGTGTTGAGCTAAAAAATTAATAATTCCTTGTAAGAACTGAAGCAAATTTACAAAACGAGATTTCTATTACGGCAACAGAAAAAGCAGTAGTAAAAATTAATGCTGGCAAAGGCCTCGAAAATTGACCAGTGATGCTAAGGGACGCAACTTACTACGTCAGACCACTATCGATAATAGTACTCTACCTTTTATGGACTCTCGAGGACGTGTTGGATGGAGTAAGAACAGAACGTCCTCAACACCGAGGTAGGTCAGGATAGCGTAGGAAGCGTGCAATGTTGAGTTGTGTTGTTGGAAGGTAACATCACAGAGACCTCAAAGATAGAGCACAGCTTCCCGATTGTAATACACCAGAAATGTAATGCCTGGGCGAAACAAAGGTGGTCATGTTATGTACCCAATGAATGACACGCCATACCATACCGCCAGATGCAGGACCCATATGGCGCAGGCGAATTCACTCCGGCAGCGTTCTTTCTCCTCGGGTGCTTTACACACAGGTACGTTCATCGTGGTGTTGTACAGTGAACTGGGTCTCGTCTGGAACGTGAGGCGGTGCCACTCACATGCCCTGTGTTGTAGATGGGCGCATCGTTCTCGGCGTGCTCGTCTCTGGTGCTGTGCCAATGGAAGCTGCAACAATGGTCACCTTGCTGACAGTCTGTGATGTTCCCGACATACTCGCTCTGTCCCTGTGGATACCTGTCTTGCTAAAGAACGAGACTAGTTTCCGAACGAGCGAGCGAATATGCACTGATGAACAAAACATAAAGATCACTTGCCCAGTATCGTGTTGGTCCACCTTTGGAAGGCAACCTAGCAGCAGTTTTGAAAGTATCATTAATAAGATTGTTCTAAATTAATTATTCAACAAACCTGCATCTGACTGTGCCTGTGAACTTGCTTCTTGCACTCCTCCATTTTGCCAGAAATGCAGCATGTATTTGACTCAGCAATAAAATTTAAGAGAATGATGCCGTTTGTACAATGGCATTAAGATGGTACTGGAAAATTAAGTTTTGGCCTTGATGTTTACTTGGTTCTTTCATTGGTGGTTAACTTAATTCTACTACTCATTTTCACATTCAATTTAAGCAAAAGATGTGAATTATGATTCAGGCTGTTAGATTTAAACACAATGTTGATCTCAACATATATTGTTAAAATTTTAAAACATACCATTTCAAACATTTTTGTAGCACGAATCACTCTTACAAAAACTTGTACAAAACGCTTACTGTGTCAAACCTTGGACATACAAATCCTAACTCTGAACATTATCTAAAAAAAAACAATTTGAAATGATTATATATCTTCTCTCATTTATGTGCTAAAGTTTGGTCAGGGGCAGCAACCTACCTTAACGCTGTCACCACATGTCTGCTTCCTCCGGGCACCTAGCTGTGACTTCCCCCTTGAAGCTGTCTGCACACGTCTGCTTCCTCTGGGCACCTACCTGTGACTCCTTGGTTTTTTTACTGCGTGTGCCCAGCTCTCTTAACCATCAAAGATCCTCCTACTCAAAGATATTATACTCATTCCACCTTGCAGTTGGCAACTACCGACTATTTTCTGGAGCTTCCCTGATCAGACCTTAGCACATACCTTTCATAACTCCCTGGTCCACTGGACCAGACTTTTGTGGGGGGATCTGTGCAGTTAGCACAGGTTTCCCCACAAAATTCGTAAAAAAATACAATGTAAGATACAATACAAAACGTACATAGTATTCCAATTAAAAGAGGATTACAGAGCAATAAAATTGACCAATCGAAACATAGAATGTGAAGTAAAATGCATAATATCATTAAACTGTCGAGTTGCAGTGAATCAAAGAACATCAAAATGTACAAAACAGAAACACATAAATTTAGGGCAGAGACATTAGACATTACATTATTAAGAGAAGTGTATCAAATACCATCAAAATTTACAAAACAAGAGGAAAACAATGTGAGGTAAAATCGATAAGGTATTTAGATTTTGAATTGTCTCAAATGACATCAAAAATTATAATACAAAAATGTAGAATGTGGGGTAAAATGGAGAATATACTTAAATTTCTAAAAAGAAGTGTATCAGATAGTATTAAAAGTTACAAAATAGTAAAAAGACATAAAGAGTATATATAGAAGCATAGTAATGTGGGGCAAAATACCTCAAATAACATCAACTTTATCAAACAGAAATTTAGAACGTGAGGTAAAATAAATAAAATAGTTAAATATCCACTAGTAGTTAAGAGCAAATGTGCATAAATGTCTCATTGAGAACTCTTAATGCCAGTGAAACAATGTAATAAGATACTTTAAGTAATAGCAGCATTAAATATAAAATATGTGTCACATCAGGTGACAGCAGATATTGACTTTCAGTTACAATCATTATCTTGTAGTAGACCTAGAGTACATGGCAAGTTTAATTGACAATAGTAAATGAAGAAGACATGTCACATTAGGTGACAGTTTACACAGATTCTACTTGTAAACCATAGTAAAATATGGGTCCTCAGGTGATGAAACACACTGAGCCACAAATAACGTCGATTGTACAATAGATGTCATATCAGGTGATGGGACACACTGAGCCACCTTATTGTAACCGTAGAATACCTGTTAAGTCATGGGATAACTCACCCTGTTTCAGTTACCACAATGAAAATTTAGATTGTGTCAGAAACAGGGCTCTCTGGTGGAGAAACAATCTGAGGCACAAATAATGTCCATTGTACAATACCTGTAACATCAGGTGATAGGACACACTGACTTTAATAGCGATCAGTAGTACAATAAGACTGAAGAAGAATGGGCATCAGGTGATGGGACACACTAAGCCATGGTGGTATCGCTTGTAAAGTATATGTCAAGTCAGGTGACAACACACACTGACATACAGCTACAATTATGATATTCTATCAGTCATAGAACACATATTATGTCAGGTGGTAACTCACACTGACGTACCCTTAAAGTCATGATATTCAATTTGTTATAGGACACATTTTAAGTGAGAAGGTAGCTCGCACTGACTTTTGATATATTCTCGTAGACTCAGACCAGTTATTATGTTAGATGACAGTCCAGTGTGAGTATCACTTATATTTATGTAGACTCAGGCTACTCATTATATCAGGTGGTAGTCCACTCTGACTCTTAAACACAATCATGAGATTATATGTATTTAAGGTGAATAGAACCACACATGGTCAGTAACAATGCTGTATTGAAATCATCATTAAGAATCTATTTACAAGTGAATATTAATGATTACAAAAACCTGCACAATCGCAGTAGTCATTTTAGAACTTCACCTACTCAACAACAATGCTGTATTGAAATCATCATAAAGACTCTATTTCGAAGAGATTCATAGTCATATATATAACAACCTGCACAATCGCAGTATTTATTTTTAGAACATCATATACTCAATAAAAACACTGTATTGAAATCGTTGTAAAGACTCTATTTACAAGTGATTCATAGTCATATATATAATGTTAATGATTACAATAACTTGCACAATAGCAGTAGTCATTTTAGAACTTCACATACTCGATGGTGTATTGAAATCGTCATAAAGAATCTATTTACAAGTGATTCATAGTCATATATATAATATTAATGATGACAATAACCTGTACAATCACAGTCGTCATTTTTGTGTTAACTTTACATTAAGTATTGACAGGTAATACCGCAACAAATTTCATACAATCTTCTTAAATAAGAGTTTTGATAAAGTCTGAATAATTATTTTAACTTCACAGTATAAATCTTATTTCTTTTCAGTACAGTAATTTAAAAAAGTTGTTTACCTATCAGAGGACAATCACACAGATATCTTAGAAAAATTAGAAAAATATTTAGAATAGAAAGACGAGTAGACCGAGAACTCAGAAAGGAAGAATGAGTTGAACAGAGCTCAAGGATACGGGGCACCAACGCCACATGGTGTGTCAGTTAAAGAATAACAAACCCTCTACCCACTAGTTTTTTTTTTAGTAGACCACAAGGATAATCTGCTATCAAGTGTTGAAGTAATGTCAACAATGGAATTTATATGTGAGAAAAAGAGTAACCAAATTTACTTAAATAAATAATAGGCGGAGACAATAAAGAGGATAGTAATTGCTGTCGCTGAAAATGATGGTAGTTATGGTACACCAAAAACATAATTGTCATGGAAACAAAACGCAATAATGTTATTTTAATGTAGAATGAAAATACTATCACACTTAAGGAACAGGCATTAGGAATGGGCAAAACGCTGAGCTCAGCCAAGGAGAGGTATTGTCATGTCTCAGAAAATAATAATGTGACAAATCAAAAGTGTGCATAAACAGAACAATATACATATAGTAAGTGGAACCATAATTAGCATCACAAAGTACAAAGGTAAAAACATTGTTTAAAAGATCCATAATCAGTCTAGCACAAACAAAAATTAATAAGGATTCAGAGAAAGTCCGCAAATAACTGTAACAAAAAGTAACATTTTAACTTCAGACAATAAAGCAAAAATAGCATGCCAACACAAAACAAAACTTTCAACTGAAAGCATAGACCATAACATTATCTTAATCCTGAAATATGTAACACTACCAGAAAATAAAAGTGTAGACATATAAAGCAAAGCATAGCATAAGTGATAAACAATGAAATACTTACAGATGATTATATCTTTACTTGAAATACACGTGAAAAGAGAAAAGGCAACGTAGAAGGTAGCACAGAGACATCATAAAAGGTAAGAATTATGATACTTGCGGTACTGTAGGTATGAAAAAATGATTAAAGAATGTTTGTAGTATGTCATGAAGTAAGTCCTGAGTGGATCCTCAACAATGAGTCTGAAAACATTCCTAATTGGACTCTAGTAATCCCAAGTCATCTTATTATTTCATTAATGGCATCTGAAACATAGGTGAAAATTAATAAACAGTATACAATTGGAGACAAAGTTTTAAGTTTCCCAAGAAAAGTATTTTTTGTTATAAAAAGGAAAGGGTCAGAAACGAAAGTTACTTGGTACATTTTTAAATAGTTGATACTTGTTCTTAAAAGCTGTGGAGAAAATTAATTGTTAAATAGTATTAAAGTTAATTATGAAACTCGTCAGAAAATCACCATCAACAATCAACAACATAGCTCACACTTCATGTTGCTATGGTCGTAACTTTAGCACACAGTATTTGCTTATCATAACTTGTAGTATCTAAGATTCCGAAGTCTCAAAAAAAGGAACTTAAATCTAACAATATCTCATTCTGCTCATAAGTTTCAAATATCATCTTAAAAACTCGTATGAACACCCCCTTTCTTCAAATATCTTAAAAGCATCAAAACCATTATTCTCATCTTCTTATACACATTGTCAATACTCATATTACATCCTTTAGCACGAAAACCCTAAGCAAACTTCAGGAAAATGGGTACCACTAGCTTAACATCAACATACAAAGTGGCTATCGTTACTACAAAATCTTGTTACAGTTAGTGTCACTACGTCATGTAAACATAGTTCACTGTAGTCATCGCAAAGTAACAGAGGTGATCATCCAACAAGAAATAGAAGCAAAGATATCATGTGGAAAGTATCAACATCAGTTTGATGACCGAAATTCTCAACTGTAATGCCAACTTCAAACACCAGTATGAAAAGGGTTTCACAGAAAACAATAATGTACTTCACCAGAAATGTACTGAAATAATCCCAGGTTATTACAATAAGTAAGAAACCTATAACGCTCTGGAAAGAAAGCAGGTCACACTACTAAGCTGTCTCCAGAAAATGATGTCTCCGAAATCATGTCTTTATCTAATGCTAGAACAGAACACAGGTGGTGTTATTTGGAGCTTTTACAAGGGGAAATATTCTGAATGTTTGCACTCTGGAAAAGAAATGTGCGCGACCCAGGCCTAACGACGTGAAAAGGGTCTGTCCCGCCAGCGGTGCGTGTTGTTTCCATTGTGGCCTACCGCCAGCTGTGACAGGAATTTGTGCCACCCAGGCCCTTAGGAGGGTTCCAGGCTACCACCGCAGAGGCGCTACACGTCCGCAAACCATGTCCGGGACAGGGAGAAATAATATAAATAAAATAGCTGAACATATGTAGCTGGGATTTACTGTAATAATCCTATGTAGTGAACCCTAAATGTTACCAACGAAAACTGTTCTGTCTATTCAATGAAATGTTTGCAGTTTGTGATATGATGTACACCACGTGATTTTTTTGTACGTAATGTTTGGATTTCAACAGCATTAGGATGTGCTATACGGAATACTCGATATGGACCAAAGAATTTTTGACATAGATTGCAGGCTTTATGGGATAGCCTGTGGGAGCGGACCAGAACTTTGTCTCCTACTTGAAAAGAAATATTCCTCTTAGTGACTTCATTTGGCGCAGCCGTTGGTCAGCATCTCGCTTAATATTGTGTAATGAAATTTGAATAATCTCGTGATGCCGTAGGCAGCGAGACTTCGGGAAACGTATGATTTCTTTATTCTTGTCAAGCGGGTGTTGATTCTTTAACACAAGATGTGGAGACAACTGTGTGGAAGTATTTGGTAATGAATTTATTACATCCTGAAACATGTGAACGGATTTGTCCCATTCATTGTGTTTAGCATGACAAAAGATCTTAAATAATTTCACCAATTCCTTCATTAACCTTTCTGATGGATTCGATGAAGCATGGTATCTGGAGATATAAATGGGGGAAATTTTGTGAGTCTGAAGAGTACGTCGCCAGGTGCGAGAACGGAGCTGCGGCCCATTGCCGGAGATTACATGACCCACTTCTTTCAGAAAATGTTTAGTAAAAGCACGTGAAACAGTGCAAGCTGTAGCTCGACGTAATGGGGTGAAAGTGGCGAATTTTGAAGTTAATTCCAAAGAAACATAGGTGTAACCTCTCTTTGTAGTGGGAATTGGGCCAAATAAATCATCTGCCGCTAGCTGACGAAGACGTAACGGGATGATGGGGTGTGTTTGAGCAGCAAAGGATACAGTGGGTGGTTTTGCTTTTTAACAAAGTCTGCATCTTGAGAGGACTTGGCGAATACGTTTTTTCCATGTTAAAAAAGTAAGATGTTCGTTTGAGCAACTGAAAACATTTGCGCGGTCCATAATGCGCGTAGTTAAGGTGAACATACCAAATGAGTTTGATAATTAGGTCTTCTGGGATACAAACCTGCCAAATTGTCGTATCAGGCTTGATATGGAGGAAAAGAATATTGTTATGTATTAAGTAATACTGTCGCAGAGTGGTGTTATTAACATCGCGCCATTGTTGTTTCACATCTTTCCAGATGGAATCCTTATCCTGTTCTGAAGCAATGTTGTGCAGGGCATCGGAAACAAAGTTTTCAAATGCGGCCTGGCGCATATATAGCAAACTGAAGTTGTTATGGCAAAAGATGTTGGTTGGATCAGTATTGTCGGTGTCCAAAGTGCGTGACAAAGCGTCAGCAACGACATTTTGAGGTCCTGGTACATACACAATGGAAAAAGAGAATTCTTGTAACAAGAGAGCCCATCTCGCTAAACGACCATGAGATAGTTTAGTTCACATCAAAAATTCTAGTGCTCTATGATCTGTGTATACTGTGGTGTGTCTACCAAAAAGAAAAGGTCTAAATTTGGAAAATGCCCATACAACAGCCAGAGCTTCTAATTCAGTGATGGAATAGTTTCTTTCTGAAGAAGCTAATACTCGACTAGCAAATGCGATGTTTTTTTGTACCTTAGTTTCACCTTCAATGAGCTCTTGAAAGAGATGAACTCCAAGGGCTGTGTTTGAGGATTCTGTTGAAATGCAAAAATCTGTAGTAAGATCGGCGTGAGATAACTGGGGTGCACCTAATAGACTGTTTTAGTGTCTCAAATTCCTTTTCAGCAGTATTATCCCAAATCCAGAGAGAATTTTTTCCTGTTAATTTACATAAAGTTGGCGTATCTAAAGCTTTGCTGCTAATAAAACTCGAAAAAAGTTTATCATTCCAAGAAAACTGCGAAGTTACTTTTCAGTGCGAGGAACTTGCATGTCATGGATTGCTTGTAGCTTATCAGGGTCCGGTTGAATTCCAGATGATGAAATAAGATGGCCTAAAAATTTGATTTGGGCTTGTCCAAAATGAGTTTTTTCTAAATTTGCTGTAATACCGAAGCTAGAAAACGACTGAAAAAGTTGAGACAATATTCCATTATGCTGTTGCCAGGAAGAAACGGCAATCAGAATATCGTCCACGTAAGTGGTAATGCTGTCTCTCAAATGAGGTGGCAACTCAGTATTTAGTCCACGGATAAAGGCTGCAGATGAGATTGTTAACCCAAAGGGGAGTCTGGAAAATTGGTAGCACTGACCAAAACAGAGAAAAGCCGTGTACTTGCGGCAGTTGGGGTGTAATTCTATTTGGTAAAAGCTGGACCCAAGATCTAAGGAGGAAAAAATAGATACGCCGTGAAACTATTGTAAGATTTCATCCAAAGTTAGTGGCCTATCCGTTTCTGGTATGATGATCGTATTGATCTGTCTTGAATCCAAAACAAGACGAATTGAACCATCCCGTTTAGGCACAACATTTATTAGGGAATTGTATGGACTGGTTGTAGTTTCAATAATATTGTGAGCTACCATAGATTGGATTTCCTGTTTGACTTTGTCACGGTGAACTAGCGGTATCGGATAAGGTGGAACAGCAAAAGGGGTATGGGGTTTTACTTGAAATTTATATAAAAAATCTTTAATTGTGTCTGGAGCCGTGTCAAAACCATGGGAAAACTCAGTTAAAATGGCATGTAAATCTTCCTTTTCTTGTACTAAGGCTGAATCAACTACTTTTAAATTTATCCTGAATAATGTTAGCAATGTCTTGTTTCCTATCGTCATTGTCAAGTCCAAAAAGAAGCAAACTCCATCATCACAGAGACGAATCCATTGATCTTCAAAATCTAAAATTACTTTATATTTGTTCAAAAAATCGATCCCCAAAATGACGTCTGTAGTGAGAAGCGGAACTATTAAGAATGTAGCATATAAAAAATGTGTATCGACTTGAAACTGCAGAGAACATTGCTGTTTAATATCTATACTCTTGCCAGGAACAGCACCACTGACCTTAATATGAGAAACCGGAAGTGCTGGAATGGTAGAAACAGTGGCACATTTTTGGAAAGCGGCTTCACCAATAACAGAAATGGGAGAACCAGAATCAAGGACTGCAAAGAATTTGTATGTGCCTATCGAAATATTAATGAGGAGATGATGAACAGTTGGTTGTAGTTCGATTTTTTCCAGCAGAAGGTCCTCTTGTATATCGTCACAACGGATAACATGTGATGTAAAACTTTCAGAAGAATCATGGCACCGCTCGCGCTGCAGCGAGCACGCGGTAGGCAGAGCAGTTAGTTGCTATTGTTGGTGTTCTGTTTGACGCTGATGATCTCCATTGTCTCGTGGATTTGGTGAACGAACTTCTACTAACTGTACTGTTCTACCTGATGAATTATTGAAATCATGTCTGAGGTGGAACCGGGAATCAGGTTGATGAAATGGTACTCGTCTGTCATTGCCGTAATTCTGTTGGCTGTCATTGGTTTGTCTCTGGTTATGACTTGGATAATTATCATTACGATCTGACAAATTCTGTTGACTGTACTAATGAGTGGGTGGGCGATCAAAAGTTTGTCATCGTTGGTAGTAATCATTGGTTCCGTATGCACAAAAGAAGTGTTGGAATTATTCCGCTGATACTCCCAGTTTCTCTGGTTGTTAGAGTACCGCCGATTATTTTGTAGGGTATTGCCATATTGACCATTGCGGAACGACATTGATGGAAGGGGATGATAATTTTGATTCCTGGATGGGTAGGCATTCACAGCATTCTGCTGATACTGGGGTCGTGGAAGAAAGCGTCCTGCATTTCCATATTGTGGTCTATTATTCGGAAACTGCCTGCCATTGTTACGGAAACGGTTGTCTCTATTCTTTTGTGATTCCGGGAAAGAGTGTTGACTAGATCGTGGATTGTGTGTTTCATCCAGTTCAAGAAGCAGTAAAACATCACGAAAAGTGTTCAAATTTTCTGTGCGATTTCCTGTCAACAACGGAACTCTCAATGATCTAGGTAATTTTCAAATACAAAGCTGAATGAGACCGGAGGGGCTGTAATGTTCAGTTAAATGTTCATTCTGTTGAATCATGTGGTCAAAATACTGTGTCAAAGTGCCAAATTGTGAATTATAAAAGGGTGGCATATTTAGCAACTGATTTTTCACCGCATGCTGCGAAGTGGGATTCCAGTAAGCATCAAGAAATTGTTGTTGGAATGACTGGAAAGACAAACATTGCCGTGCAATGTATCTCATTTGCGTTGCAGGTGCGCCTTCCAAGAAACTGCAGACAACTTCTAATTGATGTGCCATTGGCCAATTTGGAGGAAAAGCGAATGTAAATTGCTGAATCCCATCAAGAGGATGTAAATCATTCGGGTTATTCCGGAACGTCTTAAATTTCTTGATCGATAGGAAGTGTTTGTAATCTACATTGTCTTGGCGTGGAAAAGAAGGAGCATCATGGGGCAAAGGAAAATTGTCAGGGAAGGTACTGCTCTGTACAGGGTAATCTCGTGCAACTGGAGCCTGTGAAGATAAGAATGGGGGCCGTTGTTGCTGGTATGAAAACGGATTTTCCTGCTGTTCTGGGACAAAAATACGAGGCGCACTGTCGTCCTGTAATTGTTGCTGAATATCGGAAAGTTTACTATGAATTGAGTTGAGTTCTCGTTTTTGTTGTTCATTAATAGTAATTTGTTTACTCTTAAATTTAGCCTGAGCTTGGTATTCAGTTGTCTCTGAAAAGGGAACTGGGGTTGTCTGATCTAATTCATTTTCTGCATTAGTTTCCAAAGCGGCTATTCTTTCCGTTACGTTTTCTAATTGTGAGTGGAATTGCTCACCCTGTTCACTGATCTTTGTTTTAAGTTGAGTGACGTCAGATGTCATGGATTCGGTACATGATTCTAAGGCCCGTGTGTGCTCAAAATGTGCAGCGGATGTTTGTTGCAACTTTTCAATAGATTCTGGTGGAAGTACTGCATTGATTCTGTCCCTAAGGTCAGTAACGTCGCGCTTATGCGTTTCAATGATATCCTGTAATTTATTGTCAGTTGTTTCTTTGAATGTGTCCATAGTTTATGTTAATTTCTGAATGCTACCGGTGAGGTATTCGTCGCGTTTTGCGTTCTGTTCATCACGCTTAGCATTTTCTGCACGGTATTGAGCAAATTGTTCATCACGTTTAGCATTGTCTGCACGGTATTGCGCAAATTGTTCATCACGCTTTGCGTCACGTTCGCTCAGTAGTCAAAGAAAACAATCTAATTTGTCTTCAGCTAGAGCTGGGGATGTCACCTCGGGATTTGGGTGTTGCAACTCATATTGCTTGGGAGGGTTGCTAAAAACTGTTTGAGAATTCTCAGATGAAACAATTTCTCTGTCTGTGGAAGAATATTGCAAGCGAAATTGGTTGTCGGAATCAACCACATGGCTTTGTGAAGGTTGAATTAACATGAACGAGTCATGGGAAACTGTTTCTAATTGGCTCACTGCGTTCTGCTAACCCGAAGGCAGAAGAGGAACCGATGCAGAATTTTGTGGCTCTGTGGCGTTATTACTTGCCGCAGCATTGTTGTCAAATTCCTGATCACTTTGTGAAGTAGTAGGCTTAGCTGACAAAACTAGGGCATTGTCCGGTTGTTGTTGCTTACGAGATTTTGAGGAACTGCGTAATTGTACTTTATCACCCTGTCGATTTGTTTTGGACATCTTGAGGGAGACAATATGGCGGACAGAATCTCAAAATGGTCGTAATTCACAAGACGATATTTTGTGCACAAACGGTAAAATATTTAGAATAGACACATAAAACCAGTATAAGCAAAAGCAGAGCTAAAAATAAATATTCACAAGCGTAGCATCAAACTCAATATTACGCAACTAGCGATGCAGCGCACAGCTGAAACAGTGGTGTAGCAGGAAATGCAATATTATGTAACTAGCTATGCAACGCACAGCTGAAACAGTGGTGTTGAAAAGAATGCTCGAAAACAAAGTCCACAGTTACAGAAAATATATCCAAGAACGTCACCACAGAGGATGTCACCAAGTGAGAGTATCATTGACAAGATTGTTCTAAATTAATTATTCAACAAACATGCATCTGACTGCGTCTGTGAACTTGTTTCTTGCACTCCTCCATTTTGCCAGAAATGCAGCATGTATTTGACTCAGCAATAAAATTTAATGGAATAATGCCGTTTGTGCAATGGCATTAAGATGGTACTGGAAAATTAACTTTTGGCCCTGATGTTTACTTGGTTCTTTCATTGGTGGGTAACTTAATTCTACTACTCATTTTCATATTCAGTTTAAGCAAAACATGTGGATTATGATTCAAGCTGTTACATTTAAACACAATGTTGACCTCCATATATATTGTTAAAATTTTAAAACGTACCATTTCAAACATTTTTGTAGCACGAATCACTCTTACACAAAATTTTACAAAACGCTTACTGCATCAAACCTTGGACATAGAGATGCAAACTCTGAACATTATCTAACAAAAACCAATTTGAAATGATTATATATCTTCTCTCATTTATGTGCTAAAGTTTGGTCAGGGGCAGCAACCTACCTTAACGCTGTCACCACATGTCTGCTTCCTCCGGGCATTTAGCTGCGACTTCCCCCTTAAAGCTGTCTGCACACGTCTGCTTCCTCTGGGCACCTACCTGCGAGTCCTCGGTTTTTTTACTGCGTGCGCCCAGCTCTCTTAACCATCAAAGATCCTCATACTCAAAGATATTATACTCGTTCCACCTTGCAGTTGGCAACTACCGACTATTTTCTGGAGCTACCCTGATCAGACCTTAGCACATACCTTTCAAGACTTGTGGAGGTTTTTGGTACTAGATATTTCCACACAAGCCCCTCATTTTCCGCAAATTACGAGCTGGTGGTCTGCAGCACGGAGGTAGCGACCGATAGTGTCCCCGGCGTGTTCCACAGTTTCAGATCAAGCAAATTTGCTGGACAAGCCATCAGTGCGGGATCACTTTTGTTGTCCTCAATCTACTGTAGCACCATTCTGGTCTTCTAGCACGGACACTTATCCTGTTGGAAGTTGCCACCGCCACCGGGAAAGGCATCAAGCGTTAATGGCAGGTGGCCTACGGTAGTGTTCACGTAGCAATGACTGTCAAGTCAAATGGGAGCTCAGGCGGATGTCCCCCATAGTATAATGCTGCGCCCACCAGCCTGACTCTGTGGCTCGGTGCATCTTTCGATCAACTATTCGCCTGCATGACAGCATGTCCGGACACGGCCATTGACCCACTATAACAAAAAGCTGGCTAGGTGCGAGTACGCCTCACATCCTGAGGGTTCCGTACAAACATAATTATATATCGAGAACCTCGACGATTAACTGTTATCAACATTGATACTGCTGGCCGCACGTGGTAGCCACACAGTGTAAGCGCCTTCTCACGGCTCGCTCGGCTCACCCCGTCGGAGGTTCGAGTCCTCCTTCAGGAATGGATATGTGTTGTACTCAGTGTAAGTTAGTTTAAGTTAGATTAGCTAGTGTGTAAGCTTAGGGACCGATGACCTCAGCAGTTTGGTACCATAGGAATTCACACACATTTGAACATTTGATTTGATATTGTTCAGATATCGGTCCTGGGGAGTCCAACATTTTTTAGAATGTTTTAATTTTAAGTTTCAAGTCGAATAACACATGACAAAAGAAATATTTTTTTCCATGCGATATAACTAAATATTAACGATTTTCTCTTTTTTTTTCTTTACTTGTAGTGTGAAACCCTGCTTCTTGCGAAACTTCATGATTGTATGCCAACGGAAAGTACCCTATGTAGGAATACAGGGCCGATTCTGAATGAGATAACGATCTTATCTCAGGGTTCATGATAAGGTCATCCGGTGTCCGATTACACACTTGGGCTCTTTGCCACCCCCACTCCTTCTCTTCCAGGGAACCACAAGGAATTTATCATGATCACCCAGGGGAACCACCTGTACCATAATTCATCCAGTTTTGGTTGTATGAGCGTGGGATCCAGCCCAGTACCTGGTCGTCTCCACACAATTAACCAATACGTAGTAGACTTTTGGCGTGGAGACGACCAAATACTGAGCTGGATAAGAGACATGATCAGCCAAAAGTAAGGCACGGTGGTGAATGAATTGTAATACGGGGATATATAGCTGTGTCTGAGGCTGGACAACTTGTTTTTGTTTTAGGTAACATCGACAGATGTCAATATTTAGATATCCAAAAGGCAAATCTGCCAAAAAGTGTTGCTAGCTTGGGTTTAGGCACAGATTACTAGTTTCAATAAGACCCTGGCCCTAAACATATGGAGGAAATTGTCCGTCTCCCCGTGTTTTCACGTTTCTAGCGGAAAGTGCAGACCTTAATACACTTGAACAGTTTTAGAGTGTACTTGAAATAATTATCATAAAACATAAAATAGGAAGTAAGACTGCTCGGAAACAATGTCTACACCATGAATGGCGAAATATTACCTCAGAGACTGCCAACACAGGTTCAATTCATGCCAGGGAGGTTAACAGAAGCGAAAAAAGAAAGGAATTGGCTTCAAAGTACTACCATTGTCTTTATGTTTATGTGCGTCTTAATTTTTTTGTATGTATCCACAATTTCCCCCCTGTGTGATGCCAGCCGGTAAACAATATTTAGTTACTGTTTGCTGAAGGTTAATTTAGTTAATTTTTTTATATGTACCAGATCAGGAAGGAAACCCCATACTGTCAGTTTACCAAATAACCTCTCTGGTTGTGATCCTTAGTTGTAATAAATACATCGCATATCCATTTAAATAATTCTTCTCGTTTTAGTCCTAAATCTAACATTAAAAATTTTCCTTTTTGGAAACGCAGATACTCTGTGGCAGCCATGGTTAAATTCCTCCCGCCGATAATTATTCGTTGTTAACATCTCCTTCCTCTCTAAAAGAAGATTTTGGCTAAAATACCTGGAGACGACGGTCATTTGTGTGTGTGTGTGTGTGTGAGTATGTGTGTGTGTGTGTGTGTGTGTGTGTGTGTGTGTGTGCGTGTGTGTTTTCTTTGCTTCCTTTCTGAAGAAGACATTTGGCGAAAACTTGCGTGAACACTCGTTTCTCTGCCTGCTCTCGGTATGTTACAGTCTATGCACATCACAGCATAGTTACTCCCTGACAACATTTTTTGAATACAAGAAGAAGAAACTGGCATTCATTACGCCACATTAAGGTTGTCTATATCACGAACAGGGTTCACAATGCTGCAACCGAAAGTGTTCATCACTTATCCAGTGGTTTAAAATGCCCGACAGACAGCAAAATAAAATTTGAAACTAAACTGAAAACGTTTCACTTTGGCAACTCCTCCTATTCTGCAGAAGGCAGAAGACAATTTATTATTATTTTAGTGTGTGGAAGGTGATGGGTTGGAATTAGTAACATCTGTCTGTTTTTCATTAAAAAAACAAAAAAAACAAAAAACAACTAATAAATGATCAGTATGGAAACATATTTACAAAAAATGATGTTAATATAAAGTATTAACTCCACTTCATTACGGTTTATCATACAAATTATACATGGAACATGAAACTAACTGCTGGTATGTCACAATGCGTGGATTCTACACACTGAAAACATCAGAATTAAATTAAAAGGTAAAATAAAGCAGCTGACCAAAGTAAACGTAGTTTCCAATTCTGACATATTTGGTTATTCCTGAAAAACTGCAGTTGCTGGCGAGAAATTTTCGGGAAAAGAAACAAACAGGCTACTGCTGGAGACGCAGACCTGTATGTCACACAGGTTAGGCTATCATCAATAAAAATGACTTACATATATGTTAAGGCGAAGTATCCACTTTTCATGGTCTAAGAGTTTGAGCCCATTCCTCTAATTGCATTTATGGCATTATGTAATGCTAGAAAAAGTTTAACCCTTAACCCTAAAGAATGGCCTCTCAGACCCATAATTCATTTGAACATTGAGTGTGCCAGCACTGCAAAAAACCACCCCTCTCTCTTTTTCAATATCTTCGCTTTAATGCTTGCTGCGTGTAAAGCAACATTCAGCAATCAGCTTAAGTTTGTCAGTGTAACGATAAAGTATATTACTTAGAACTGAGTGCGGAATAGGCTGCCTGTCTGACCGCACGTTTCGCAACACTTGTAATAATTAGGTAAGTCAAATAGTCCACATGTTTCTAATTACTGCTTGTTTTCATTTCAATTGATTTTTCGGTTTTTTTTTACAGCTTTCTATTATATGTGTGAATTCGTTAGTTTTTAGATATAGCATGGAGCGATTTTCTAAGAGCTGATGCTGATTTTCATTTTGTGGTAGCTGGTAGTCACCATGAAACAGTGTGTGATACTAGTGAAGAAAATGCTTCACTGGAAGCAGAGCTAGTTGTGCTCTGTACCACAGAAATTATTCACAACAAACACAGTCTTTCATCACAAAGACAATCTCAAGTAGGTACGTTAAAAGTCCATTAGAGAGAGAACAACGCCTCAATACAAAATTTTTAAAGGAGGAATGCTTGGACTAAAAGCAAAAATCGAGTCTTCGTGCAGGCGCCTACCAAATCTCGAATATAGGAGAATTATTTGATGACGACATGTTAGAGGTATACCAACTGACAGAATGGAAAAGAGCAGGATGAGTATGAAGTGTCCTGCGTCAGAAAGAATGGAAAGGTCGTATAAGCAGTGGCATATGTTCACCAAATGTGGTCAGCCAATTTGCCTGAAACGTGGTAGGGAGATGTGTGTCGAGCGTGCAAACATTCTGCGAACTAATATTCTCAGTTCATTTTATTATTACGTTTGTTTACTTTTGTGCAATCTTTTTAATTTATACTCATAAACACTTATAAGCATCATGACTGGTGTAACAATACTAACAGTAATTTCAAGGCGTGCACTACGTGACGACACATACTCACGATGTGTCATGTTCATTTTAAATATCGTTATCAACGAAGTCTGCAGATGCGCTGAGTACTGTAGTATTTCATCTGCTTATAATAAGAAATAGTAGACTATTCACTTGATTTTTATCAGCTAATGTCGAGTTATGTGATATTATATTATTACAAGACCGCACGTTTCTAGTTACACATACACCATGTGATCAAAAGTATCCGGACACCCCCAAAAACATGCGTTTTTCATATTAGGTGCATTGTGCTGCCACCTAATGCCAGCTACTGCTTATCAGCGACTTCAGTAGTCATTAGACATCGTGAGAGAGCAGAATGGGGCGCTCCGCGGAACTGAGGGACTGCGAACGTAGTCAGATGACTGGGTGTCACTTGTGTCATAGGGCTGTACGCGAGATTTCCACACTCCTAAACATCCCTAAGTCCACTGTTTCCGGTGTGATAGTGAAGTGGAAACGTGAAGGGACAGGTACAGCACAAAAGTGTACAGGCCGACCTCGTCTGTTGACTGACAGAGACCGCCGACAGTTGAAGAGGGTCATCCACACCATCACACAGGAATTCCAAACTGCATCAGGATCCACTGCAAGTACTGTGACAGTTAGGCGGAAGGTGAGAAAACTTGAATTTCATGATCGAGCGGCTGCTCATAAGCCACACATCACGCCGGCAAATACCAAACGACGCCTCGCTTGGTGTAAGGAGCGTAAACATTGGACCATTGAACAGTGGGGAAAACGTTGTGTGGAGTGACTAATTACGGTACACAATGTTGCGATCCGATGACAGGGTGTGGGTATGGCGAATGCCCGGTGAACGTCATCTGCCAGCGTGTGTAGTGCCAACAGTAAAATTCGGAGGCGGTGGTGTAATGGTATGGTTGTGTTTTTAAAGGAGGGGGCTTGCACCCCTTGTTGTTTTGGGTGGCACTATCACAGCACAGGTCTACATTGATGTTTTAAGCACTTTCTTGCTTGCCACTGTTGAAGAGCAATTCGGGGAAGGCGATTGTGTCTTTCAACACGATAGAGCACCTGCTCATAATGCACGGCCTGTGGCGGAGTGGTTACACGACAATAACATCCTTGTAATGGAGTGACCTGCACAGAATCCTGACCTGAATCCTATAGTACACCTTTGGGATGATTTGTAACGCTGACTTCGTGCCAGGCCTCACCGACCGACATCGATACCTCTTCTCAGTGCAGCAATCTGTGAAGAATGGGCTGCCATTCCCCAAGAAACCTTCTAGCCCTTGATTGAACGTATGCCTACGAAAGTGGAAGCTGTCATCAGACTTAGGGTGGACCAACACCATACTGAATTCCAGCATTACCGATGGAGGGCTCCACGGATTTTCAGCCAGGTGTCCGGATTCCTATGATCACATAGTGCACTTAAGAGATGTTTCGGATTAAGGATTATAGAAATCATATCGTTTTTCAACCTGTATATTGCTATTAATGGCCACACATTCAGAGACTCATCATGGTAAGATTTCAAAGTGAATAGATGTGTAAACTACAGTGTGATTAGTGCATTGACGGTCTAATCAAACAAAAACTCTATTCTGCATGTAGGTACGCCTCTACGCTGAGTTCTGTTTCTTTGACATTTGAATAATCGTTCAATTTGTTGTCATGTGCAAGAAACGTGAGCGTGCCTTGCTTCTTACTTCATTGCACACGTTATGGGCTAACAAAGAACACATAGGTAAGCTTTTTGCAAATGTGAATATTAAAAATGTTGTGCCTGCGAGTTGAAAGCTGAAAATGTAACGGACAAGATGCAGTACCAGTAAGAAAACATGCATTGTTTTCGGAGTTCTTTCTTCAAAAGCTATCAATAAAGATATAATAAAAGTGGAATTAAATAGATTACGAAAGCATCTTTTTCGCATCACACCCTTCCCATCTTCGTTATTCAAAATACACCAACAAAAAACAAGTTCGAAGCGAAATGTGTCATATTACTAGAGGAAATGCGCATTCAAGAAAAGGAAAGAGTTCGAAATTGCCTCTGACACTATGTTATCCATGAAAGCACCCTAATTTTTAGTATTTAAAACAGCTGTTACTTGCATACGACAGAAATAATGAACAAAAAGCAATCGTAAACAATAGTCTGCAAATGTTTTGGGCTATTGAAGATGGCGGCATGCCCCTTCTGCCCTTGCTTCAAAACAACGTACAACGTAAGCCTATGCCGCCATTTCTTCTTTTGTAACCTCCATGGTCCCTGTACTAGCTTAAAATCTTTGACACTACAAAACTTTTACTGTACCACATATTTATCTTTGTACGTCATGATGGCGAAACAGCCGAAAACCGGTTTGTAAGTAGATAATGAATATTGTTCATTACACCAGTGTGTGTGTGTTTTCATTCATAATATATAACATACTCCACCAAAAACCGACGGAACAGTCCGTCAGTGCCATCTACACTTCATGCGTACAGGTAGGCTACACAGCTGGTGTCTTATTCACAAATCGCATTTGAATCTTGTTTGTGAGACAATCGTATGATACATTGTCCAAGTATGAGAAACGTCTACCATCACGAGTCGGAATTCAAAAGCAGCAGGATGTTAGCCCATTTAGACTGTGATTTGTTGTTCGGTACTATTACTGCTTGCGTTGATCGGGATCCTACGGCCGTCATCTGGAAATGGAACCTTCGGGTTCACGAGGGCCATAATGCCATGCAGGACTCAGCGCCCCGCTCTAGTAGCACCCAAAATAATAAACTTACTCTGATGACACGAAAGTTTATTACCATTGTCCAGTGGGAGACTGGATACTGACTCGTGATATTGTCGGCACATGACGTGGTAGGGAAGGTATACAAGGTGATAGGGGTACAAGGCCAGGTATTTTCATATAAGAGTGAGAACAGTGTACTGAACAACATTACATCTATGTTTACTTCATTTGTGGACTAATAACGCTAGTTAAGAAATTTAAACTTTTTATGCATCTTGTTTGTAAATGGATGGATTTACCTAATTTTGGGTTGCTTAATACACTGGTAAAATCAGTTTTTCTCTATGAAGTCACATTTCCTAGATACACAGCAGAATAAAAAATGGTAATAGCGAAAATTGACACAATTAAGTCAAACGAAAATACGGATTCAGAACGTCTGAAATCAATACTATTTTGTATGAATACATGGTCATGATGCCAATAAAAGGTCCAAATTAGTTCAGAAGATATTTCCACCTTTAATCGTCTTTGGGTTTTGAAAAATGCGACGACGGAGCTCTTCTTTTGTTTGTCGTTTCATCACTCTCCCTAACAAGACACCAGCAGTAGTCACCCATCATCGAAGGGTTCCAATGGCCTTAGTAACGGTGTTCCATGGTAAGAATGTCTTGATGAACGTGTTGACAATGCTCATCGATCGCTTACGGCTCCCAAATTTTCCGGGAAGAAATCAAGGTGAGAATGTAAAAAGTGAATTTTCAGTGACATTCTACATCCCATGTTCTTATAGTTGTCCAACAGACGATTCACAATGGTAACATAGTTCTTGTCTTTTCTGTTACCCAAAATGCCCTTCAGAATTGAAAGGAGACCAAGCAACTAATTGGATATCTGTGAGTTTGATATCAAAGGTTGGATCGTTCAGCAATTTTCTTATTTGTGGTCCAACAAATATGCCCTCTTTCAGATTTCCCTCACTTAACTTGGGAAACTTTTCTTTTAAGTGATTGAAGGCCTCACCATCTTTATCCAGAGCTTTTAGAAAGTTCTTGATAAGGCCCAACTTGACATGAAGAGGAGGCAAAATGATTTCATCGGGCTCAACCAATGAGGTATGTTCACATTTACGTTTCCAGGAACATATGACTTATAGGCCACTCCTTGACTATATAGTGGTTCTCGGTGTCACGGCTGTCCAAAAAGCACAAAAAGCAGTAATATTTCGTGAATGCATCCTGTAAACCTGTAAGGAGTGCAACAACTTTTAAATCACAGCAAAGCTGCCATTCATGATCCTTATATTTGATTGCCTCTAGCAGCAAAGCCATGGTTTTTATCAGTTTCCTTCATGCCTACTGCGTAAGCCAAAGGTACCGATGGAAATGCATTGCCATTATGCAGTAGTACTGTTTTCAAGCTGGTTTTACTGGAGTCAGTAAACAGTCGCGGCTCCTGTGGATTATGTTGTACGCCTAGCTGCATCGTCAGACCATTGAAATCTCTACAACACGCACTGAATTCTGCATATCGAAATATTGAGCGAAGTAAGCACCTCTTGATCTGAAACAGGAAATTTTTTTCGCTAGTGCTAGAAGGTTCCGTTGTTGCATTCTCGACCCCAGGCGTTCATCTTACTGTTTCGAAAGTTTTAGATCGCGAAGCAAATCGTTCAGTTCTTTTTGATCAAAGAGCTGAAGCGAAGTGTCATGATATTGAAGGCAGAACTCTTCTATACGTTCAATACTTTCTGTTTCACTTGACATCGTGTCCGGTTCCGTGGCTTTCAAGTTGCAGAGAGGAACAGGCAACCCCTCATCATGGGGCACAGGCAAATGCACTGAAGATACATTTGGATACTTTATTTTATGTCTAGTTTTGCTTGAATGTCCCGAAATATTTGTAAGACAGAAGTAACAGTCTTAATAATGGTTATTCGGCTCACACCACACCATCGAATGGCATGGCTCGGCATTTTCCTTTCAATGACTCGTTTAAGGTTCTAGTGCAGGTTATGCAGGAAATATGAGGTGCAAAATTTTTAATTTGATCACCAACAGGACAATCAAAATACAATTTATATGCCTTCTTAACCACATCAGTATTGGTTTTCTTTGGGCTTTTGGAGTGAATTTCCCACACACATAACAAAAGTTGTCGGGGTGGTTTAAGTATTTTGATACTCACTAATCGAAACAGATCGGGCGGTAGAAACACAGGACTGGTTCTAGACGAGATAACGATCATATCGCAAGGTTAGTGATAAGGATGTCCAGTATCAGGCTACACACTTGGGCTTCTAGCTTCCCCCACACCGCCTCTCCTGGGGAACCACCAGGAATTGATGGTGGTCGCCCAGGGTAATATCCCAGACATTTGTGTCACGTGAGATAAAAATGGCGGTAACCACTTCTGTACCAATGAGGTCCACATGCCTCCTCCACACCCGGACAGCATATGCTGGACAGCGTAGGGAGATGTGTCTTTTTGTTAATAACAGTATTACGTGACACCAGCAAAGACCACAACCAGACGGATATGTAAGTACTCTGAGTTTTACGTATTTTTCACAGTTTTCCTATTTTATAACTGGGGGAAATCTGGAGCATAGGGAGAGGTTGTGTCTGTTTATAATAAATTACGTCACTCTACGTCTGTTATAACGGTATTACATTGCACCAGCAGAGACATCTCCGAAACAGATACGTAAGAACTCTCATCTTTTTCATAGTTTCCCCAATATTACGTATTTTTTACTCATTTCCTATTTTGAAACCAGGACACTCTGTGGAGCATCGGCTAGACTAAGTGCAATTGTTAATAACAAGCCAGGTCCCTTTAAGTCTGTTTGATTAATATTTCGAGACACCAGGAGCCGCTACACGCAGGCAGATAATGCGTAAGTACTCTCGTTTTTCGCATTTACCCTACTACCCGAGTTATGTGTCAACATCGCGTCGTGTCGTGTCACGACGTCACACCACAGTATCGCGTCGCGTCGCGTGTAATTAATTAGTTTTAAATAATTATTTAATAGTTATAAATGTGATAAATGTTATAAATGTTCAACGTCGCCACCATTGGCTGCACGGCAAACATCGACGTGGTAGGCAAACTCGTCCCACACATGCGAAAGCGTATCTGCTGTTACTGAGAGCATGACAGGAGTGATCCGGTTCCGCAGATCAGTCAGGGTGGTTGGTAGAGGCGGGATGTAAACAGCTTCCTTCACATAACGCCATAAGAAATAGTCGCAGGCTGTGAGATCAGGAGATCTCGGTGGCCAGAAGTGCATAGCCAGGTCCTCAAGTCGCCTGCGACCGATCCAGCCTGAGGAAGGGAGTCATTCAAAAAGCCTCGTACATCACGGTGCCAATGAGGTGGAGCTCCATCCTGTTGGAAAATGAAGTCCTGCGAATCTTCCATAACTTGAGGGAGCAGCCATTGTTCCAACGTGTCCAGGTACATGGTTCCCGTTACAGTTCTTTCCGCAAAAGAAAATGGTCTATAAACCTTTATACGGGATACGGCACAGAACGCGCTGATCTTCGGTGAGTCTCAGTTTTGTGCTGGAATGGCGAATGTGGAATTTCCACATTGTGTCTATTGAGTTTTCCGCTAAGGTGGAACGTCGCTTCATCGCTAAAAATTACACACTGTAGAAATGCGTCATCCTCCATCTTCGCCAGCACATAACGAGACACGCTTCTCTTTGTCATAGGGGTTGAGAGCCTGCACAAGGTGTAATCGGTAGGGCTTTTACAGCAAACACCGTCTCAGAACTTTCCATACAGTTGGTTGGGGTAATCCTAGTTCCAGACTGGCTCTATTGGTAGACATCCTCTGATTGCACACATATCTTTGTTGAATTTGTTGGACATCAACCACTGACACACGCGGTCGGCTTGTGCTTTTTCCTTTGCACACACTCCCACTCTGTTTAAATTGCTTAAAGCAGAGGCTAATGATTTTGCGCGTTGGTGGTTGAATACCGAATTTGATATGAAATTCCCGCTGCACTGCAATTTGCGACTCACTTTTCGCGAACTAAAGAGCGCAGAAAAGCTTGTGCTCCACAGTCGCCATCTCACTCACGACTGACAGTGAAACGGAATTACGGCCCTATTGCCGCGCAGACTCTACCGGACGCTTCTGAAACCATCACAGACCGCCCGCCGCCGCCCACCAAAAACTTTTAAACTTCCTCTTTTTATTGGTATAAAGCTGGTTCATTTTGGATTTGTACTTGAATACATACGAATTTTTGAGAATGGGTCCATCATTTAGAATAACCCTTACAATCCCAGGACCACGTCAACGGTAGGCTATACATGCCAGTTAGGTAACTTTAGCAATATTACGTCACTATGACACTCGTAAATAGATACAGAAATAATCATGTACATCGCCACATGCAATCGACACGAAGAAATAGTCACAGTAAAGCGGAAAAAATAAACTCTTCCCACATGCAAAGCAGACTCACAGAGGTCATGATATTATAAAATGCGACCTTAGAGACTTAGCACCGCATACCGGTAAATCGATTCTCCAAAGACCAATTACGAAAGTGATTCAAAAATGCCAACACATGTGCAATTGTAGATGGAAAAAAATCGGTCGCACGTAAGGTCCAAGATAGGCTACCACGATTCCGCCTCTCACACATGGTTAGAGCTCCGACAACACAATGGTGTCGATGACAAATCAAAAATCAGGTAATATCGGAGCCTAATACTTCTGAGAGTAATAGCTGCAGAGTCCATCTACACATCGATATTTTATAAAGTCGATTGTACTTCGAGAAAAACGTTCTCAGACAAATATGCAGTAACAAGATAAATGTTTGCCATCATGTTAGGACTCAATAAAAAAGAAGCGTTCTGGCAATGTATGTAGTGTTACATCAGGATAGATGTGTCACAAGAATGACTCAGGCACTATTTACTACGAATAAGAAGAAAAGCGCTATGATTAAACAACGCATTTAATAAGATTGCTGACCAACTTCGTAGCAGTGATTCTTTTGTCGCTGTAACACATTCTTCTATAAACCATTATAGGCCCTCATTGTCTTTTTTGAAGTAGGGTATCAAGGTACGGCATCCTACGACTACCACATAATCCATTAAAACTTGGCAATGTGAGCTCATCCAGGTAAAAAAATACAATGTATTCGAATTTTAGGATACATAGTTTGAAAAGACGTCATGGTCAGTTACAACAGAAGTAATATTACTCTCCCCTCCAGTAGACAAATTGCATATCAGCCTCTAGAGTAGATGCGCAGTTGCTCTTCGCGTTCTCAGATTTACCTTCAGTAGTGTTTTCCATACTGATTTACTGACGACGGATAGAGAGTCATCTGGATGTGCAACATGGAATACCTCCAAGATATAGACAATAAGACTACTGCTAGTACCCCGTGTGATATTTTGTGTAACCCCTCATCATACCTGTTTGATGGGGGTGGAGATGCTTCCACCCAGTCATATCTATATTAATCCTCTATATGGTGGTGGCTTGATACAGCGTCAATCTATATTCGTAATTTTATGTATCTATCACTTTGCGATTATTGTGTAGGTCAATCATTGCTATGCATATTTCCACGTTAAATAATTAAAACTGCAGGAATACAGTTCGACAACCGATTACTCGACCTGATGGCCAGGAATACGTGCGCCTGTTGACATGTCATCCTTATTTGCTTTAACATCCCAGAGTGTTGTGTTTTAGATCTCAAATCGACTTGCCTTAGCATTTATCACAACTCTCTCTCATGCGTCATCTTTTGTATGTGTGTGTTAAACACAGGGTGACGATTATTCGTACCGATGATAGAAAACAACATCCGGTTAAAGATGGAAGCACTTTCGGTTATTTAGGGTCGCTGCCTGTTCAACAATCTAATACACATTTACTCGACGCATTACACCGTCTAGATATGTATGCAACGAACAGCTAGGCCCCTTCTTTAAATTATCAGAATCACTCTCAATAGATTTTCTCCCCATATGCTTGACACACTAGTGAGACCCTCTTAGGAAGGTGACGCTTTTGACAGTTTTAGAAACCGTAAATAACAACCATGTCTCCCAGTCATGATTCAGAAGCTTGTACCAGACCTCTAGCTGTAACATGTCTGAGGAACTGATAATCAAGCCATCCCTTCTGCGTTGGAAGAGGAGGAAAACAGTGTTTCTACTGCATACTACTTTACTTAAAAGGATTATCCAACAATGCTTGGAGAAAAGAAATCTGGTTTATAAGCAATATTTTTTCAAATATTTTTTTACAGCCAGTGGACTGGACGGGAGGAGCTCGCAGGAAGGCTGATAGATTCAGCAGTGATGGACGTGACAGACGACAGCCAGTAGCGATGAGATATGGACTGGTGGTGATCCTGATGGTTCAGTTACGGCAGTAGTTGTAATGATACCACACAGATCTGATGTTGTCAATATTGCTTATGAGTAGCAGTCCTAATGCGGCGATATCCATATCTGATGGTATGGGAGTAGAATGTCCTGGACTGAGAGAAATACGTTTCTCATGCTTTAATGTAGGACTTCTCAGACACATTTATATCGTCTTTGTTGGCGTCAGTGTTAATAGTCTCCATGCAGTAGACAATTAAAACAGTGTGTAGACAGAAGATCGTTAATAAGCTTGGTATTCGTAACACTTTAAGGCAATTTTCGAGTTTTATTACTACCTCCAATACACAAACTGCTGCTGTTACGCAAGTTATTTGTTAGCTGGATGTATCTGCACAGCTTAGAGTGGAGCACTTTGTAAATGCTGTTTGTTAGACTTCAAAAACACTTAAACAGTCTTGCACTGTGTCAGACACACGATTAATACCATAATTATATATTATACCTCTATTCTGGTATCACAATGGTCTTGAGCCAAGGAGTACGTAAAAGTTCTTCACACTTTATGAAAGGCGTTTACCGGTAACTTTGTGCAGGGCTGGGTTTGTGATCGATATAAATTTATTATATATCTCTACTCCACAGTAGGTCATCCACTTCAGGTAGACTGTTACAACTACGTTATCGTTTTCCACAATCAGATTGCTGTATTCCTGGCAGTCTCCTTCTATGGTCTGATGTCACGTGTTCGGTGTATGTGGCGTGAGAACTCCTCCTGTATCTAATCGTTACATCTCCTCTCGACCGATTACCATATCTGTATAATTTAGATTTGTTCTAAGTACATCTACGACGCCATGTCTGTCTCTTATTCTATATCAGTAACAACAATATCCATATTTTTTCCCATGGAATCTACGACAAGCTCTCTCTCTCTCAACATTTAGCACAGATCTCAGTCAGTCTGCAGACAGATTTCGCAGTGATTCTGATACATCACACATCCTCAGTGCTTTCTGGGAAAGCACCCAAGCGATCTCCCCAGACACTTTGATCTAGAATTTATGTCACATTCTGACTACACTCTAACACACATGCAGATATCCTGTGTGTTCATATCGTACTTTTTACTGAATTTTTTTGGCATTTCGAACGTTTTCTATATTTATACATTTTTTCCTCGTAAGTAAGCACGTAAAAATATACTCTTGCTGTTTAAACGACCAGATGTGGCTTGCTACTTTTTGCTGAACGTGGTAGGGAAATTAGACAACCTGAAACGGGAAATTCTGAGGTTCAATCTAGGTATAGTGGGTGTCAGTGAAGTGAAATGGAAAGAAGACAGGTGAGTGTAGCGTAATATCAACAGTAGCAAAAAATGCTATAACGAGAGTAGGATTCGTTGTGAACAGGAAGATAGGGCAGCGAGCTAGTTACTGTGTACATTTCAATGATAGGGTTGTTCTCATCAGAATCGACAACAAACCAACACCGACAACAATAGTTTAGTTATATATGCCGACGTCGCAAGCCGAAGGTGAAGAGACGGAGAAAGTGTATGAGGGTATTGAATCGGTAATTCAGCACGTAAAGGGTGATGAAAATCTAATCGTCAGGGGGGACTGGAATGCGGTTGTAGGGAAGGAGTAGAAGAGAGGGTTATGGAAGAGTATGGGCTTGGTACTAGGAGAAAGGCTAATTGAGTTCTTCAATAAATTTCAGCTGAAAATAGCGAATGCTCTATTCAAGAATCACAAGAGGACGAAGTATACCTGGAAAAGGCCGGGAGACACAAGAAGAGACATCATATATTTTAAGGCGTACCTAAGAACAGATATAGACTCACGATTTAGTAGTGATGAAGAGTAGGCTGAAATGTAAGAGATTAGTCAGAATTAGAATACTAAGGAATGAGGAGAAACGCTTGAAGTTCCCTAAGTATGTAGATACAGCGGTAAGGAATAGCCCAGTAGGTTTCAGTTAATGGGAATGGACAGCACTACAGTTTAGTGAAAAAAATATGAGCTTACCGAGCGTCGGACGACGTGCTTAAAGGAACAAAATCGACAGATGTAAAGGTAACTTTCATTGTATCCCAAGAAAATTGAATAGGAGCTTTACCCTTTACAATGTATACAAATGAATTAATAGAAAGCGTCTGAAGCTATTATCCAGAGTGTCCTTAAATAAAACGATCACATAAAATAAATAGCAGAAAAAGCAGATCCCAGACTGAGATTCATAGGAAGAATCTTAGGGAAATGTAGTTCATCGACGAAAGAAGTCGCTTACATGGCCCTTGGTCGACCAATTCATGAGTGTTACTCATCACTCTGGGACCCTTACGAGGGTCGACTGATAGAAGAGACAGAGAAGGTCCAACGAAGAGCAGCGCTTTTTGTCACGGCGTCGTTTGGACGGCGGAAGAAAGATGTTCAACGAACTCAATTCGCAGGCGTTGTAAGAGAGCCGTTGTGCAACACGGAGAGATCTACTATTGAAATTTCAATAGAGAACTTTCCTGCAAGAGGCGTGCAACATATTACTTCCTCCCAGATACGTCTTACGAAATAACTACAACGGGAAAATTTGAGAAAATAGAGCTAACACCGAGGTTTCTCCTCTTGCGATTCTCGAATACATATTCGCTATTCCTAGCTGAAATTCATTACAGATTTTCAATTGTCTTTGTCCTCTCTCATTCCTACTAACAAGTCCTTCTTCTCTCGTAACCCTTTCTTCTACTGATTTCCCTATAACCCTATTCCAATCCCCCATGACTATTAATTTTCATCTTCCTTTATATACTGAATCACCCGCTAAATGCCATGTTTTTACTGTATGGCTTCATCTTCGGCTTGCGACGTCGGCATGTGTACCTTAACTACTGTTGTTGGTATTGGTTTGCAGTCGATTCTGATGAGAACAACCGATCATTGAACTGTTCACAGTGACTCCCTCTCTGACCTACCTTCCTATTCATAACGAATTCTACTCCTGTTAAACTACTTTCTGCTGATTTTGATATTACTCTATACTCATCTGATTCTTCCGCATTTGGGAGCAGTTTCCCTCCCAAGAGCAAGTGTGTGTCCTGAACCTCCGAGCGCTTCTCCGCCCTCTTGGACAAGGCCATTGGCAGAATGAGGGTGACTTCTGGTACAGAAAGTCTTCGGCCGCAATTGTTGATGATTTTTAATCAAAATTTAAGCAGTGGCGGGGTTCGAATCCGGACCGAAAATGTTTTTATTACTGGTCAAAGACGAATTTCGTAGCTGATTACTTCACTCAGTTTATTTATTTATTTATTAAATTTTAATTACAGTGGGCAGCCAGCCCTCTGCTAGAACACGTTGAGCTGTCGTGCCTACAAACTGTGACTGAGACGAATGAAAATTCAGCTTTATTGGTGCGTCTGTGCTGCTTAGCACACCGGGTCAGTGACTGGCTGGCCGCTGAATTCTGTTGGTCTGGCGGCTTGCACACCCTGCTATGCTGACACGTGCCTAGACCACAAGTGCCAGACTGTAAAATACCAGCAGATACAGGAAGAGTTTGTTTAAATTACATCATTGTCAGGGAGACATTCTGAAATCAGATATTAGATTGTAAGGATCCGGGAGCAAATATCGACTCAGATCACAATTTAGTATTAATGAAGAGTAAGTTGAAGTTTAAGAGACTAGTCAGGAAAAGTCATTGAGCAAAGAAGTGGGATACGGAAATAATAAGAGATGAAGAGTTTCACTTAATGTTCTCTGAGGATTTAGTTACTGCGATCATCAATAACTCTGTAGGCAGTTCAGTTGAAGAGGAATAGACATCTCAAAGGGCAATTACAGAATTTGGAAAGAGAAACGCAGATATGAGGAAGGTCTCTGCAGTGAAACTAAGGAAAAGACAAGAAACACTTCAATTGATCGGCGAAAGAAAAAAGCACAAAAACGCCCAGGAAAATTCAGGGATACAGAAATAGAAGTCACATAGGAATGAAATAAATAGAGAGTGCAGGGAAGCTAAGGCGAAATGCTTGCATGAAAAATGTGAAGAAATCGAAAAAGAAATGATTGCCGGGAGACTGACTCAGCAAATAAAAAAAATCAGTCTTCGGTGAAACTAAAAGCAAGGTAACATTAAGAGTGCAATGTGGATTACACTGTCAAATGCAGAGGAGAGAATGGATATGTGGAAGGAATACACTGAAGGCGTCTCTGAGGGTGTGATGTGATGATGTGATAAAAGAAGGCACAGGAGTCGATAGAGAAGAGACAGAGGTCCAGCATTAGTCGGAATTTAAAATAGCTTTGGAAGACTTAAGATAAGATAGGGCAGAGGGGATAGATAACATTCCATCAGAATTTCTAAAGTCATTGGGGAACGCAACAAAACGGCTATTCACATCGGTGCGTATAATGTATGAGACTGGTGAAATGCCATCAGACTTTGGGAAAAACATCATCCACATAATTCTGAAGATAGTGAGACCCGACGAGTGTGAGAAGTGAGGCACAATCAGCCTAACAGATCATTCATCCAAGTTACTAACAATAACAATATACAGACGTGTGGAAAAGAAAACCGAGGATGAGTTAGATGACCATCAGTATGCCCTAAAAGAAAGATAAAGGCACCAGAAGGCAGCTCTGATGTTGCGATTGATGATGGAAAGAAGACTGAAGAAAAGTCAACGCACGTTCACTGTGTTTGTCGACCTGGAGAAAACGTTAGACAACATAAAGTGGTGCAAGATATTCTCAGAAAAACAGGGAACGACAGGCATTATACACTCTGTGCAATGACCGAGAGGAAACCATAAGGCCGGAGGACCAAGGACGAAGTGCTCGAATTAATAAGGGCGTAAGACAGGGATGTAGTCTTTCGCCCCTACTCTTCAATCTATACATCGAAGAACCAGTGACGGAAATCAAAAAAAGGTTTAAGAATAGGATGAAAATACAGGGTGACAAGACAACAATGAGAAGATTCGTTGATACCCTGACTGGCCTCAGCGAAAGGGAAAGGAAATTACAGGTTTTCTGAATGGAATGTATTGTGTAATGAGTACAGAAACTGGTCTGAGAGTAAACTGAAGAAATTCGAAAGTAATAACAAGTAGCAGAAATGAGAAACTTTACATCAGGATTGGCGATCACAAAGTGGATGAAGTTGAGGAACATTGCTACCTAGGCAGCAAAATAATCCATGGTGGAAGGAAGAAGGAGAACATAAAAAGCAGACTAGCAATGGCAAAAAGGGTGATCCTGACCTAGAGAAGTCTCCTGATATTAAAATGTTCAAATGTGTGTGAATTCCTAAGGGACCAAACAGCGGAGGCCCTCGGTTCCTAGACTTGGATTTGTTGAAGTATATCGAGATGTTTCGCGTTCGAACGTCTCCTGGTGGGACGCTACCCATTTAGCAGGTGACCACAAGAGCTTCCCATTTTTGGGAGACATTTGAAGATCTGTGTCGGTCGACCAAAGAGGTGAGCGCCAAAGACGCACGGATTCATTGTTTTTTTTTTTTTTGTTTTCTTTTTCATTTCCTTGTCCCGTATGGGCGAGGGACAGGCTGTCAAAGGGACAATATTCCGCTCTTCAGCCGTGAGCATTTTCAAACCATAACAAAGATGGTAGGAAATATTACCAAACGAGAAACGTTACAGGTCATTTTAAAAAGAGTAAACAGGATAAAATTGTTTGGGCTACGCATATAAAACATTAAGACTGTTTCTTTTTAGGATTAAAGAACTCAAAGGAGGCACAGTTGAAAATGAAAATATATAAATTTTAAAAACCGCATCACTGAAAAGTGAAATTCTTCAAAGAAAAAGCACTGCACTCTCACTTAAAATCTGAAGAAGGTGCACTGGGAGAGAAGATTTGTGAAAAGAGAATATGTTCCATGGAGACTGAAGGGTGTGAGTATAAAAGACAGGAGTCTCTTTGGTAGGAAACTGTGAGAATGAAGTTATGTGTTGGAGGGGAGGGTGAGGGTGTATCGCGAGGAGGCAGTGGTGCGAAAGACAAAAGGTGTGGAGTAGTTTGGTGTGTGGTTAGGGTAATGTTATTGAGAGGAAAGGGGTAGGGGTGGACGGAGAGGGACAAGGAGCCCTGTTGAGGAGTAGGATAGATGGGAAAAGAGACAAAGTTGGTAGTAGGGATAAATATCAGGGCAGATCACACTGTCTGGGAGAAAAAAATTTTCAAATGTGTGTGAAATCTTATGGGACTTAACTGCTAAGGTCATCAGTCCCTAAGCTTACACACTACTTAACCTAAATTATCCTAAAGACAAACACACACACACACACACACACCCATGCCTGAGGGAGGACTCGAACCTTCGCCGGGACCAGCCGCACAGTCCGTGACTGCAGCGCCTGAGACCGCTCGGCTAATTCAGCATGCATCTGTCTGGGAGAGATGGTCATTTAAAATTGTTTTGGGAGAGTACGTGGAGAGTGTATAGCTTAGGTGGGATATGTCGCTAGAGACGTGGCAGAGGATAAACTATAGGATTATTGGAGCACTGTGACGTTTTGTGAAGTACTTGTTTTTTGTCGAGTGCTGTGATTGGTGTTTTTAATTCTGCTCATGGTATGGTGTTCCAGTACTGGAAACTGGGAGCCAAGGGCGGGACAGCGAAGTTTGTGCGTTCATGGATGGCCAGGAACAGGAAGTAGTTAAAGTGCGGATCATCAGGGATAGGATGCAGAGTGGTCAGCTTTGCTCAGGTTGTCAGGTAAGGGATGGTGGTTTTGGAGGAGCAGTGAGGGATGGGGTTTCTGCCAGTGAGTCAGTGGAATGCTTTCTAGGACTTGGGAGATTTAACAGGGAGAGAATCATTGAGTCTGGTGTACATTCCAACGGCGGATTCTTTTTTTCCTTTATTGTTATTTCATCCTCAAAAAATGCCGAGTATGGGGGGCGGGTTTGGGGAGGGGGGCGCTTTGAGCGGTACAGTGAAACCACTCTTTAACCAAATGACAACAAAAACTAAATAATAAATAACGAGAAATGGAAAGGTGTGATTTTTATAATGAATTTAAAACTTATTGAAGGTGAAACTAAAGCGGAAATTTTTATGTCTACAAGAGATGTGACTTCCTGTACATTTGGCTAAAAACAGTAACGCTATATGGTAAAACGAAACGCAATGTATGCACTTTTAAAATCACTTAAAACATGATGTCAATCATTGATATTTAATAGTAGCACTTTTCTGTCACTAAGGGCCAGAAAGACCAGGCCTCTGATAGCGAGTCTATTGTTGAAGGGAGAAAGGTTGGCTGATGATGAAGGTAGGATTATGGTGGTATAAGAATATAAAGATGGAGGACTGGCGTAAAATAGCGATGAAGGAGGAGTGGCTGTTGGGAAGAAGAGGGGTAGAGTAGAGAGGGGAATTGATGAAGGTAACAGTTGATGGAGAAAGGAGAGTGGGGAAAGAAAGGCTGATAGGGAAAAATGGTGGGTTAAGTAAAGGCGGGGAGGGGATGGAGAGGAAGCCATGATGAGGTGGAATGGGTGACGTGGACTTATAGTAGGACTGGTAAATGTTGGGGAAGAGTTCATGAACTTTGAGCAGGAGATGGTTGAAGTTGCTTTGAGAGAGAGAGAGAGTATGTCGAGGATGTGCTGGTGTAGGTTTGGTGCAATATGTTGGTAAATATGCGGCAGGATACAAGGATTGGAAAATAGAGGGGAATCTATAGGATTACTTGTGTCAAATTTGTGGATGGTGTAGGTTGTTCGGAGTTGTTCAATATGAGTGAAAAAAGGAGGAAATTTTGAGTTGGCAGAAAGATAAAATGTTCCTTCGAACATATGAAGGTTAGGATGTGGCCTTGAGTCAAGCATGGGTGCCATGGCTGTTAAGATGATCAGGGAAGTACTCTGCGGAGAGGAATATGCCATAAAGGTGCAAGGGTGAGTAGGCAGGAGACAGGGCATTCATTAAGCTGTAATGTTTTTGTAACCAAAGGATATGTAGCATTTTCTGTGAATTACTTGTTTTATGTCATGTGCTGTGACTGGAGTGTTTAATTCTGTGTATGCTATGTTGTCCAAGTACTGGAAGTTGGGAGCCAGGTGTGGGACAGAGGTGTTTGTGCGTTCATGGATGGTAGAGAACAGGGAGTAATCAAAATGAGGGGCACGGGATGAAGAAGATACTGGAGATGCAGGATGCAAAGTAGCTTTGCTCAGGTTGTCAGGTAAGGGATGGTTGTTATGGAGGAACAGGTAGTGAGTCAGTGAAACGGTTTCCAGTACTTAGGAGGGTTAGTGGGGAGTCTAGCATTGTGTCTGGCGCATTTCTGGTGCACAACCCAGCGCTTTTTAGCATTTAGTAATATCCTGATGAGTCTCTGTATTTGCCAGTGGCGGAAGAGTGTATCCCAGTCACGAGGATGTAGTGGTATAAGCGGTGGGAATCGTGGAAAAGGAGTGGGGTTTGTGGGGAGAGAGAGGAGCGATAGGGGAAAATTGGCTTTGGTAGGGAAGTGGACGGATATTGCATACTGCAACCGACAAAGAGTGCTGCAGGAAGGACGTGGTATGTGGGATATCGTTGGGTCGCTGGAAGGTTATAGGGAGTGGCTTCCAATCTGGATATCTATGGATTCAAGGTAGGCATTCCAGTTGGTTTGGAAGTAGGTGTTGATAACTTTCGGGTGGAAATACGGATGGGGTGCAAGGGGATGAGGTTGTGTGTAGCAGATAGTGAGGAGAAAAGGTAGGTAGTTACTTCCAGTTGGATCAAGGACTTCTTCTGTGTTTTGTCCAAGGAGGTTGGGAGATGCTAGAACATCATCTGGGTGGTGTTGCTTTCAGGAAAGGCATGCTGTGGGATGGGGATAAAGACATCTTGGTGTCTGTAAACTGATGCCATCGCTGGAATTCTGCAGGGGACCTAGTATTAATGTTGGTCAGTGGTAATAATATAAATGGAAAAGGTATGATCGATGTGGGTGAGGAAATCATAGGGGACGGGATTATTTGGTCTGATGCAGATAGTAACATTGGTAACTGTTATGATTTTGAAGAAGAGGCTGAGTATAAGGTGTTCAGTGGGATTAATGAGTAAAGGTTGTGGCCGAATGGGGATGTTCCTGTTATGACCGACTGCAACTCCACCTCTGGCCAGGGGAAGTGGATTATCCCTATGTTGGAGGATATAAGGAATGGTTTGGATGGTGTTATAGCGTTGGAGGATCGTTTCATTAAGGATAAACTTATTGACATCGCGTTGGGAGAGGGTATGCACCAAAGGGGGCTTGTTGGTTGATAGGTAATATAAGTTGTGATAGAGGATATTGTATTGCTGTTGCACCACTATGAGAGCCTAGGGAGTGGGTTGTGTAGGTGAGTGGGTGCAGAGGTTTAAACAAGGATGTTAGGATGGGTGAAAACGGATTTGGTTTCAGCATAAGGTGGCTTGCATACTGAGGTGAAACAGAGATTGGGTGTCAATTGAAATTTTATGTGGAGTATGCAGTCATTGAAAGAGATGGATATTTTGGAGGATGATGGTGAGAAACCTGATGATATCTTCAGCAGTACAAGGTGGGTGGAGTTATTGGAATGGATGAGATGATCAGTAGAATGGACAGGAAAAATTAATTCTGATTTGACAGGTAAATTTGGCTTTGCATTTGGTACAGTAGGTTGGGTAACACTGCAGGTGGGAGGAGACATGAGGTCCAGAAACTCTCTGAGGAACTAGGAAGCTTTGCAATGAGGATAGGTGGGTAGCTCTTTACAATCAGTAGTGAGCTGGACATTGGAGACGATGCATTTTTTACAATGGTAGGCCTGGGGGTGGGGGGTGGATTTGGAGGGTTTAATTTTATGTTAGTGGTTGTAAAACAGGACTCTCTCTGTGAGGAGGTGATCGAGGGAACAGACTCTATGAAAACTGAAAACTCGCATGAGGGAGGCAGGAAATGAGTCTGTGTACATACAGTGGGCTGTGAGGATTTGTAGTGCTGGATTTGAATTCAGTTTGGAGATCACTCTTCTGCCATGATCTCAGGACCAGTCTTTGTTATGACAGTAGTGAGCAACTGGGGTGGCGAGGAGGCTTCGGTTGTTTAGATGGGGAGGTAGTATTGAAGTGAGTGAGGGAGACATGGGGGCGAAAGGCTATGCATGGGATACAAACTTTTTTCCGTTGTTATTATTTCACCACCATGTGGAGGAATATGAGCAAGCCCTTTAGACAACTGACAATAAAAATTAAATATTATGAAAAAGAAACAGGAAACGAACAAGTGTGTTATTTACACTGAATTTAAAACCTTCGAGAGGTGAAAAATGAATCTAAAGTTTTTAGATCTACAAGAGACGTGACTTCTTGCGGTGGTAGTTAAAAATTGTGCACATTAGAGACATTTAAAACTTGATGCTGAACACCGATATTTGAAAGAAGCATCTTCCTGTCATTAAGAACCAGAAGGACCTGCCCCAAGATATGGAGTCCGTCGCTGAAGGGAGGAAGATTGACCCATGAGGAAGTCAGGAATATGGTGGTATAAGGATGGAGGACTAGTGTGTAACAGCGATGGAGTAGGATTGGCTGTTGGAACAAGAAAATGGGTGGAGTAGAGGAGGAAACTGGTGGTGATAATAGTTGTTGGAAAAAATGGGGTGGGGAAAGAATGGAAGAAGGATAAAAATGGAGGGGTTAGCAAATGTGGGGGGGGGGGAGGATAAAGTAGAAGCCCTAACGAGTGGGGTTGGGTGGGGTGGACTTACAGGTGGTAGAATGGGTAAATGTCAGGGCAGAGTTCACGATCTGGGAGGGGGAGACGGTTGAAGCTTCTTTGAGAGAGTATGTGGAGGATGGTGGAATGTGCTGGTAAAGGTGTGGCAGCTTATAAGGATTGGAAAATAGAGCGGTAACGGTAGGATTATTGGAGTCGAGTTTGCAGATGATGTGGATTGTTCAGAGGTATTCACTGTGAGTGATGAGAGGCGGGAGTTTGATGAGTTGGTGAAGGATCCTTGTGGCGATAGGTAAATGGATGCAGAAAGCAAGGCAGAGTGCATGGTATTCCAGGTTCTGAAGGGAGTCGTAGACCTTGGGTGAGACGGAGATCCATGCAACATTCTCATAACAAACGATGTGTTGCGTAAACTTTAAATAGATGTGAAGGACAATGGAGGTTACTTGTCTTTCAAAGGTTAATCAAAGGTATGTTAATGTGTTACAGATTCGTCTTTTTTCTTTATTGTTATTTCACACCCCTCGCCCCAGGTGAGCGGGGTGGTGGCTGACAGCGATACAAACGCTCTTCAGCTTATAGAACTTTGCACAAGCGTAGAAGCTAAAGCAAAAAAACAATTTATTAATTTAAAATTATTCGAAAATGTGACCCGAATGGGAGAAGTATAAATAATAACATGCTACTTTCATAATTTTTTTTAAAAAAAAGTGACTGAAATATGGAAGGACAGCACAGTTAAAAACACTTGAGAAACACTTGAAGAACGCCAGACACTTAAGAAAACGCTTGAAAAAGACGGAACACGACAGAAGATATACTGACCGTTGAATTGATACGACTACAAGAAGACACGACTATAAGAAACACCACACAATTGATTCAGTACATAAAATACAGACAAGTTCTAGACACAGCCTCCCTCCTGTCATTTGATCCAGAGATTATGTATTCCAATATACCAATAACTGAAACAATAAACATTATAGAACAAAATCTTAAAAAACACAGTATACTTCTACATGAATACATCAAAGAAACAATCAGGCTTCTAGAACTAATAACAGAACACAACTATTTTCAGTTCAATAATGAATTCTGTTTACAAAGTGAAGGATTACCAATGGGATTCTCAGCGTCTGGAACCGTAGCAAATATATTTGTGAACCACGTAGAACAGATTATATTTAACAAAATAGTGCCAAATAGGTACAACATCCTCACTGGATTAGATACACATATCAAAAAAAGTTTTGCATTACATCAGTTCCCAGTGTTCCGGAACCTGTACAGAAAATTGGAATAGAGATCAGCATGAACATCATTCCCGCCCTTGTTATTGGTCATGAAAACCACACATTGCATGTTGTACCACTATACAGCAAGACCCCCAGAGGTGGTGGTCCAGATTGATGTACACACTGATACCTCTAATACCAAGCAGTACTTCCTCTTGCGTTGATGCATGTCTGTATTCGTCGTGGCATACTATCCACAAGTTCATCAAGGCACCTTTGGTCCAGACTGCCCCACTCCTCAACGGCGATTTGGCGTAGATACCTCAGAGTGGTTATTGGGCCACGTCGTCCGTGTTTGATGGGGTCATGTCTGGAGAACATGCTGGGCACTCTAGGCGAGCGATGACGTTATCCTGAAGGAAGTCATTCACAAGATGTGCACGATGGGGGCGCGAATTGTAGTTCATGAAGACGAATGCCTCGCCAATATGCTGCCGATATGGTTGCACTATCGGTCGGAGGATGGCATTCATGTATCGTACAGCCGTTACGGCCTCTTCTATGACCACCAGCGGCATACGTTGCCTCACATAATGCCATCCCAAAACAACAGGGAACCTCTACCTAGTCGCACTTTCTGGACAGTGTGTCTAAGGCGTTTAGCCTGACCTTGTTGCCTCCAAACACGTCTCCAACGATTGCCTGATTGAAGGCATATGCGACGCTTGGTCCATTCGACATGTTGCTGGGCCCATCTGTACCGCGCTGCATTTTGTCGTGGTTGCAAAGATGAAACTCGCCATGGACGTCGGGAGTGAAGATGCACATCATGCAGCCTATTGTGGACAGTTTTAGTCGGAACACGACGTCCTATGGCTGCACGAAAAGCATTATTCAACATGGTGGCGTTACTGTCAGGGTTCCTCTGAGCCATAATCCGTAGGTAGCGGTCATTCACTGCAGTAGTAGCCTTCGGGCAGCCTGAGTGAAGCATGTCATCGACAGTTCCTGTCTCTCTGTATCTCCTCCATGTCTGAACAACATCGCTTTGGTTCACTACGATACGCCTGGACACTTCCCTTGTTGAGAGCCCTTCCTGGCACAAAGTAATAATGCGGACTCGATCTCACCGCGGTATTGATCGTGTAGGCATGGTTGAACTACACACAACATAAGCCGTGTACCTCCTTCCTGGTGGAATGACTGGAGCAGATCGGCTTTCGGACCTCCTCCATCTAACAGGCGCTGCCCATGCATGGTTGTTTACATCTTTGGGCGGGTTGACATCTCTGAACAGTCAAAGGGACTGTGTCTGTGATACAATATCCACGGTCAACTCTGTCTTCAGGAGTTCTGCGAGCTGTGGTGATGCAAAACTTTTTTCATGTGTGTATATGGATGACATCTTATGCCTGATAGATGAACCAAAGAACAAAATTGACCATTTACACACAGACATAAATTATGTTCATGGTAAGATACATTTTACAATAGAGGAAGAGCAAAATGGACAGTTGAAATTGCTTGTACATCACCATAAAAATTCAAAACAACCTAAACACATTTGACATATACCGAAAACTGACAACAACAGACGCAATTATACATGAGATGCCACAAGCAGACAGCACTGACATGCATGCTCTACAGACTAAACACAGTACAGTTAGATGCAGACAGTTACAAAAAAGAAATGAATACTGTAATACATATAGCCACAAACAATGGACACAAAGAGAACTTCGTGACAAAGCTGAACAAGAAAATCAAGAAACAGAAAAGAACAAACACTCAGCTGTCACCAACACAAGGACAAAATCACACACAAACAAAATACACAAGAATAAGAATAGAAACAACACAACTTGTGAAAGAAACAGTGAGTAAAAGATGTTACACAGCGACACACAACCACAAATACATACACAAAATATCCAATATTTTCGAACAACAAGCCATAAAAATAGCACACCAAAGCAATAACTCAGTTCAGAAATACTTCCCAAAAACAATAGAAAAAACTGATCTGTTTAAGAAATCAGGAATATACCAAATGAAATGCAATACATGTGATGGAAGATATATAGGTCAAACAGGAGGACATTTGACAACAGATACAAAGAACCTATAAGAGCATGGAAGTATAGGACAAATCATTCAACGTTCGCAGAACACTTACACCAACAACAACATAAAATTACAACCAGATTCAGAGACATGGAAGTCATAAGGATAAGCAACAACAAAAACACCTCCTCACCTTACAAGGAAACTAACACATCGTAAAAACCATAACAGAAACGAAACCACTCATAAATGATCCGACCAGTTTGGCACTCCGCACACTCTTTAAACTGATTGATCAGTTAATGTAACATTAAATGTACACATATAACTACAGGTTCCATTTACCACTACCATCTCCTCCAAGATTCTTTCCTATAATCACTATCCAGTCCCCCCTATCTTTCCCACCCCCATGCAAAAAAAAGAAAAGCCGCCCCCTCTCCTCTCACGTCTCTGCCTACATACAAGACAATTTCACTGAGTGTCTCTCTCTCTCTCTCACACACACACGCACACGCACACACACACACACACACACAAATCGTTTCACAGGTTGCAACACTCAGGCAGTGCAGAATGAGAAACAATTTAAGAAAGTGAATTTTAAATAGTGCAGCACAGGAAATGCAGCAGAATGCTAAAAACTGCCAAGTGCAGATGTGAAATGAGGCCTTTCGACACCAGTCGCTACTAACAAGGAGGGAAGGAGCAAAATATGAAAAGAAACACCGTAAGTAACTTGCAGACCAGCTTTATAAAGAATACGCTGTTTCTAACCCAAAACAATCAAAAATGTACAAACGTATGTATCCAATTTACATAAAAAACTCGGAAGATGCTTGATAAATAAATTGCAATACGCGTCTGGTGTAATTATTTTTAATTAGATCGCACTCAGCTCAAGACGAATAACCTATAGTAACAGATGTTGATAGCTGCTGCGGAATATGACAATGCAAATAAACGTATTGTGGAAATAATGTAGGCCTACTTTAAATGTAGATCTGTTTGTGTCTTATGTTTGTTTCAGTACTGGTAACGTTGCATAATTATGGAAATTAAAATGACTAAGTGGGTGACTTGTTCACACAAACACGACAATGTGTGGCTGGCGGTGTATCTAAAATTGTGGTGTTAATGTAATCCTGCTTTAACTACTGTTATTAACTTTCGTAGAAATCAGTTCATGTGTAATGGTTCTAGACTCATTTATACACCAGATACTTGTCTGATATAATATGGATAGCAATTATGTGCATATCAATAGCCACCTACATCACGTAGTTCTCATTACTAAGAATTTTGCTTCTTTAAAATCAATCATTGCTGTAGTCGCTTCTATTGTATAACGATAAAAATTGAATTGCCTTAAACTGGCTATATCTGTGATAATATAAATAAGCAGCTACATATATTCAATGCATTATTGTAGCATGACGCTTGTATAGAGGGCGCTATAGTCGTGTACGACGTACAGTTTGGCCAGCTATCAGGTAATTGTAAACAGAGGCCTCAGAACAATTTGAGCACCTGATGCATATAGGTCAGAAGAGACTATGCGAAATAATGGCTGGAATAAGTTAACTTTATCTACTGGTATGTAACACTTGTATGTGATATTTATATAACTGTACTTTGATGTTAATGCGTACACGATTTTATTTTAGTTGGTTCCTCTTCAGTTCTAGGATTGAAGAAGGTCTCTCAGTGACTGAAATCTTCGTCTTCTTCAGTATACTCAAGCTGCGACTGATTGCTGTACCTTATTTCACCAAATGCGAAAAAATAGTTGTATTGAGCTACCATACGTTTTTGTATTGCAGTAATATGCCGTACCTTTAACGACAAATGTTTCATTGTTCAGATAAGAGTGGTAATGAATTTAAGTGCGTTGATGTCAAGTTCGATATTTCCGATGTTAATCAGATTCGACTATCGGTTCGAAGTATTCATGCACAGCACCCTCGCACCGCATTCGTGTCTTGATAATGAAAATGACTGTTAAAGACGTCAGCCGTAAGTATTTGCAAACTCAAGTCACATAGCACAGCTATGCGGCTTTTCGCGGATGATGCTGTAGTATACAGAGAAGTTGCTGCATTAGAAAATTGTAGCGAAATACAGGAAGATCTGCAGCGGATAGGCACTTGGTGCAGGGAGTGGCAATTGACCCTTAACATAGACAAATGTAATGTATTGCGAATACATCGAAAGAAGGATCCTTTATTGTATGATTATATGATAGCGGAACAAACACTGGTAGCAGTTACTTCTGTAAAATATCTGGGAGTATGCGTACGGAACGATTTGAAGTGGAATGATCATATAAAATTAATTGTTGGTAAGGCGGCTACCAGGTTGAGATTCATTGGGAGAGCGCTTAGAAAATGTAGTCCATCAACAAAGGAGGTGGCTTACAAAACACTCGTTCGACCTATACTTGAGTATTGCTCATCAGTGTGGGATCCGTACCAGGTCGGGTTGACGGAGGAGATAGAGAAGATCCAAAGAAGAGCGGCGCGTTTCGTCACTGGGTTATTTGGTACCCGTGATAGCATTACGGAGATGTTTAATAAACTCAAGTGGCAGACTCTGCAAGAGAGGCGCTCTGCATCGCGGTGTATCTTGCTCGCCAGGTTTCGAGAGGGTGCGTTTCTGTATGAGGTATCGAATATATTGCTTCCCCCTACTTATACTTCCCGAGGAGATCACGAATGTAAAATTAGAGAGATTAGAGCGCGCACGGAGGCTTTCAGACAGTCGTTCTTCCCGCGAACCATACGCGACTGGAACAGGAAAGGGAGGTAATGACAGTGGCACGTAAAGTGCCCTCCGCCACACACCGTTGGGTGGCTTGCGGAGTATCAATGTAGATGTAGATGTAGATGAACCATTCAGGTTATTTTTTTCCTTATTCCACAGCACGCCTTGATGAAAATCCGAGCAATGATGTGAAGGCGAGTTCTATTTGCAGTGCTGATACTGAATGCAAGTAAATTAAAAGATACCATTATGTAAGTGTATAAAATTGAGTACTTATGCTGCTCGACCAGTCATATGGTTCATTCTACGTGTTTTGTGCAGGTCAGGCATCGACTGATACAACTTGCTGTTATTGCTGTATTCTGAAAAGTGTAATGAAGGCATTTGCGGCACTTATGCAATAAATGAGTACTACTTGAAAAAAAGGTATGTAATTTTCCTGAGGATAGTCGTTAGACCTAATACCTTGATGAACCTTCTTCATTCACGAATCTAATGCATAGAGGGCATTAGGAAGCTGGAAGCAAACTGTGAAATGGCTGACTCTAGTGCGCACTGGTATGTGTATGTGTATGTGTATGTGTGTGTGTGTGTTTTCTGAATGGCGTGACACTTCCGATTTCCTAAGAGCATAATACTGATTTAACACGCAGAAACAGGGACGCATAATGTGATTACAGCAGTTTTAGTGGCGGGGAATCGCTATTAATTGTCAAAGAAAAGTAATTATATTCCATAACAGAATAGATGAAAAGAAAGCAACATACTTTGAATAATAACTGCTCACTACTTATTCTGATCTGCTTTCGGGCAATGTGTCCTCCATTCTAGCGCAATGTTCAGTTATTTAATATAACAAATTAATTTTGCTCTACAATTTAGTAATATGCAAGGCACTACACCTCCTATCGCAATGTTCCATAATTTAAGCTGTTTACGACAACTAAGGAAACACATGATTCGCCCTCTTACAAACATGTGAAGGCGAATATGATGTGTTTTTGAATGTGTGGTAAATGGGGAAAAATGAGAGTGAGTTCATAAAACACTAACCAAAAAGATGTGGTAATTCGTCTCTCTAGCGACATCGATGCTATCTTGCCTCAACCTTGCTCCAAGAGTGCTCCAATAAGCTATAATTACCACTCCTTTCCTTCTTTCTTCTTCTCTATACAGAAAAACCCTAGTAGACAAGTAAAGTATTCTGTCTTGTGTAACAACAACTCCGTAACTTTTTGGAGTGTGCAATCTGAAGCTTTGCTAATCAAAAGTTACTAACGTATATCCTGCATAGAGTGTAGAAACGCATAAAAAAGTTTGAGGTATTTTTTATCACATTTATTGAACATTTTCATCATCGAGTGATATTGTAACAACACCGTCATCTGATGTTACAGGATCGTCATCATCATCATCAGCAGCAGCAGCAACAACAGCAACGTCATCGTCGTCTTCACTTACTACGACTGGCTCTGTAGTTATCACCAAATGTGTTGGGAGGAACCGTTGCAGCTCCGGTCGGTCCCTGACAGGATCCACCAAGATCACCTCGACATTTGCTGACGTCAGCAACTTTGCAGACAAAAGCTGACAGCATCAGTCAGGACAGACGCGGGTCATAGCGTACAGTCTTCGTGTCGCAGGATCTGTATAGGGCGGCGGTAGGAACTCACTTTACAAAGACGCTATACTGTTATCGCCAACAAAACAAATATGCGTTACTGGCAACGCCTTTCTGTCAGGCAATCGACAAATATAAGATTTTAGCTCTACGCGCTCTGATTTTGTCGTACATCCCGCCCTTACGAGTTCGGATTTGGTTGTGGTTACAAGCTACGTGACTACTGGTTCTTGTCGGAGAAAGCTTGTCTGGTCTCGCAGAGATATGAAGCTGGTGATGGTCGGCAACACGTGTGCGACCCTGATAGATAACTGGGAGGCCTCTGGCGACTCGTTGGTTTCCAGGCCGCGCCATTAGGTGTGTACACCCTTGACTGATAACGAGAAGAGCGCTTCTGACTCTTCTGTTCTGAGATTGTGTCAGGCAGCGCACCTGCACCAGCCGGGTTCATCTTGATTGCTGGGGCGGCATCTGATAGCGAGCGACACTGTCGAGTGGTTGAGTGGTTCCCACGCTCGCTCACATATGTACAGTGAGTGGGAAAACATTCGACAACCTGTTTCGGTGCAGATAGCATACACTGAGATGACAAGAGTCGTGGGATACCTTATAATATCATTTAGGACCCCCTCCTGCCCGGCGTAGTGCAGCAATTCGACGAGGAACGGACTCAAGAAGTCGTTGGGAAGTCCCCTGCAGAAATATTGAGTCATACTACCTCTATAGCCGTCCATAATTGCAAAGAGTTACCGGTGCAGAATTTGGTGCACGAGCTGATCTCTCGATTGCATCCCATAAATGTGTGATGGGATTCATGTCGGGCGATCTGGGTGGCCAAATCATTTGTACGAATTGTCCAGAATGTTCTTAAACCAATCGCCATCAATTGCGACTGATGACATGGCGCAATCTCATTCATGAAAATTCCATCGTTGTTTTGGAACATGAACGCCATGAATGGCTGTTAAAGTAGCTGAACATAACCATCTCTAGCCAGTGACGGTTCAGTTGGGCCAGAGGACGCAGTTCATTACTTGTAAACACAAATCACATTATTTGGAACCATCAACAGCTCTCACAGTGACTTTTTCACAACTTGGGTCTATGGCTTCTGCGCTACATTCGAACCCTACTATCAGCTCTTACCATCTGAAATCGGGACTCATCTGACTAGGTCATGGTTTTCCAACCATTTAGTGTCCAACCGATGTGGTCACAAGCGCGGGAGAAGTGCTGCAGGCGATGTCATGCTGTTAGAAAGGCACCTGCTTTGGTAGTCTGCTGCCGTAGCTCATTAACGCCAAATTTGGTGGCACTGTCCTAACAGAAACGTTAGTCGTGCGGCCACAATGATTTCTGAAGTTATTTCACGCAGGTTGCTTGTCTGTTAACACTGACAACTCTACGGAAACGCTGCTGCCATCAGTCGATAAGTGAAGGCCGTTGGCCAAAGCACTGTCCTTGGTGAGAGGTAATGACTGAAATTTGGTCTTCTCGGCACACTCTTCACACTAAGGCTCTTAGAATACTCAATTCCCAAACGAGCTCCGAAATAGGTCCTATGTCTCTAGCTTCAACTACCATTTCGCTCTCAAAGTCTGTTAATTCCTGTCGTGGGGACATAATCAAGTCGGAAAGGTTTTCAGTTGAATCACCTGAGTAGAAATGACTGATCCGCCAAGGTACTGCCTTTTATACCTTGTGTACGCAATACTACCGCCATGTATATGTACATATCACCATCTTATGATTTTGTCACCTCAGTGTAATTTACTTCAGTGTATTCTGCGAAATGTCTCCCTGCTTAAAAATATCTGTGTTCGAGAAAGATCCCTGTCTGTCAGTGGCATGGTTTTAGTGGCAGTTCGCTATATGAGAGAAATGTATTTTGTAAATTCGAAGTGATACCAAAGGATAAACATTTTACACCATATTTTAGATCCATGTGACGATGCTGTACTCAGCATATTTATATGTTTTGACGATGCCATTACGGCCTTATCACATTAGCACGTGGTGTAGAACAGATCTGAAGATGGTCATTATTGACTAAAACAGGTCATCGTCAAAGAAATTGATGCTGTGATCAAAGACTGGAATAAAAAACATTTGAAAATTATCGAAGTTCGTCGGTACTTGTGTGATGTCATAACTGCTATTTTGCTTTTTTTTTTTTAGGAACACGCACAACATCCACATCCATAGTTTTCAAAGCACTTTTTAAGGGCAGGGTAGAGAGTACGTTCCACTGTTCTACAAGGTCATCAGTCCCCTCGACTTAGAACTACTTGTACCTAACTAACCTAAGGACATCACACACATCCATGCCCGAGGCAGGATTCGAACCTGCAACCGTAGCAGCAGTTCCGGACTGAAACACCTAGAACCGCTCGGCCACAGCGGCCGCCCATTGTTCTACATATAACGGTTTTTTCCCGTTCCGTTCGCATTACATACTAATTTGAGTTATTCCAAATTACGTAAGTTATAGATGGTACATTGACTTCCTCTGGTGTACATTCTTAATAAAACAGCCACTTTTCATCTACCTGTTCATCTCTGGGAGTACCATTAAACCCCCTTAGTGATATTCTACGCCGACATCAGACATCACACCCTACTGTTTCATTTTCATTCTTATCAAGAACATCAACACACACTCGCCAGCCACCCAAACTAGACATCTACTCGTAAGACACAGCACTCACTGCAAAGGAGAGGTCCCGAATGTGAGAGAGTAAAGAAGACTCCGCAACTTAGTCTGCTGAATTCGTAGGGGACATCCGAGACGAAAATGTCATTCAATGTTTATATTTTGAACTTTCTTCAGTATCAGTCTTTTGACTGGTTTGACGCGGCCTGCCAGGAATTCTACTCCTGTCCCAACAGCACTTGCAGCTTACGTCATCGATTATTTTCTGGGTATATCCCAATTTATGTCCTCTTCAACAGCTTCCTCTAGTACCATGAAATTTATTCCCTGACGTCTTAACAGATGTTCTATCATTGTGTCCCTAATTCTTGTCATTGTTTTCCATAAATTCCTTTTCTCACCGATTCTGCGGAGAAACTTCTCATTTTTTTCCTTATCAGTACACCTAATGTACAATATTCTTCTGTAGCACCATGTCTCAAGTGCTTCTATTCTCTTCTGTTCCGGTTTTTCCACTGTCTGTGTCTTTCTGCCATACAATGCTGGGCTCCAAACGTACACTTTCAGAAATGTCTTCCTCAAATTAAGAGCTATGTTGGACGCTAGTAGACTTCTCTCTGCCAAGATTGTCCTTTGTGCTAACTCTAGTCTTGGTTTTATCTCCTCCTTGCTCCGTCTGTCGTGGGTTGTCAAGGTTGACAGAAAAATCGAATGACGCGACTAGAGCTGGTGACCTTTGACGTCGTTCGGCGGTTACTTCCCTTCAGGAATCTACATGTAAATTATGCGATTTGTTCATTTATGCAACTGAATGGATATTTAGGCGTAAGGGTCCAAATTAAGGTATTAAGGACGTCAACTTGTCCATTTTCTCTCGACATCTTAGAGTACGGTGTGAGAGGTCTCACGAAAGTACTGTGAATTGTACGTGGCGCAATCAGCAAACTCCGCACGAATACGATATTTTAAATTTCCTGCCGCAGTGGAGAGGCTTTTTCTGGTCTAATAATGGTACACGATAATTACACTTTCGAGGAAGTTGTAATTCTTCGTTATATATTGTGTTTTTCTACTGCTGGCTACGTCTTTAATTACCGTAAAGAGTTACATGCTGATATTTTAATCTGCTGTACTATTGCACGATCGATTACGTATCTCAGACCTGTATTTAGCCAAACGTGTCCCAGGTCTGTTCAAAAAATTCTTGAATTTTGTCTACAAAATTTTTTTTGCGCTTACCTTGCATGGCCTCCTTCGAAATACTCTCCTCCACAACTGATACGGCACTCCCAACGCCGTTTCCAGTTCCGGAAGCAGTCTTGGTACGCCTCTTGCTGTTTCACGCGAAGCGCCGTCTGCGAATTTTCTTTTATCTCGTCTTTCGTTGCAAATCTTCGTCCTTTCTCCTGGGTTTTCAACTTTGGAAATAAAAAAAAGTCCGCAGGGCCAGGTCTGGAGAGTACGGAGGATGAGGCAGCACAGTGATTTCCTTCCTTTTTTGCACTAGTCACGCTCCAACAGGTATGAATGGGCGGGTGCGTTATCGTGATGCAAGAGCAGTGGATTGTCTCCCACATTTCAGGCCGTTTCCTTCTCACATTTCCTTGCAGGAGTCGCAACACGTCCCGATAGCACCATTAATTCACAGTTTGTCGATGTGGCACGAATTAATGATGAACTAATCTTTCAGAGTCAAAGAAAACTATCAGCATGCTTCGACATGCAACCTGAACTGATGAGCTTGTTTTGGTCTTGGAGAACCTTTCCCGGGCCATTCTGAAGATCGAATCTTGGTCTCAGCATCATAACCATAGACCCATGTCTCATCGTTAGTTAAGATTCTCTTGCGGACCATCTCGTTCTTATTTGCGCGATCCAAAAGCTCCTCACAGATTGCGAGGCGAAGGTCTTTTGGTCTTCACTCACGAGCCGTGGGGGGAACTTGGCGGCAACACGGTGCATTCCAAGATGCTGTGTCAGGATTTCATGACATGATACAACTGAAATAGTGCATTCTTCTGCAATCTCTCGGACAGTCAGTGTTTCATTGGCATGCACAATTTCGTTGACATTCCTGACATGAGCGTCGACTGTAGACGTCTGTGGTGTGAAGAGTGTGCGTACTGTAAGACCTTCGGTACACACACCATCAGATTATTTGACTTGTCGCTCTAACGAAGTAGGCGAGTGTCAGCAATATGTCTCGTGGTCTTATCGTGGCGTGTTTATCTTCTGCCGTTAGGTCAGACGACAGAAATGCCACTTGCACGCTCAGAGTAGCAAATTGACGGTGACCAACTTTAAACAGGACTTGATTAATTTTCACACACATTTATTAAAGTAATAAAAAGCATAGACATTATATAACTTGATTTTGGATGCTGTTGACAATTGACAATCTGAAGTTCCTTTGGACTTGGTACGTTAATCTTATTCTCACATATCTCTGATACTTGACAAAGTGTCTATACATTTATCTTCATGGCTATGTACAGGAATACTGTAATCTTATTAGGCGCAGACTGAAACTTGACTATAGACTGGTACAGACTAATCCAGACTGGTACAGACTGGTGCAGACAAATGCAGACTGACTAATCGGAGGTCTGTACACTCGTTATAATACCTCGCGCGTTCAGGTATCACTGCGCGAGTGTGATCTGCGAGGAGATTAAGTTCTACATTAGCAGCAATCTCATTGGCTGCGTTACATATTAATACGCGGATCGGCGGAAGCAGAATTTGGCCCGTCTCTATGGCAGCGCCATCTCGTAGTGTGGAGACAGACGAGCGCTGCGCCTGCGCTGTTTTGCTTAGCGGGGCGCGCTCTAGTGGGAAAGTTGCGTACGCGCTGACTACGCGGAACTATGTACACAACAACGTCGAAGGGTATCCTGAACGAGGGTCATCTTTAGTTTCGGTCCAGCTATTTTTAAACTATATAAACCATTCGTAACATTGAGTACGGCTTAAGCGCTCATCACCGTAGCCTTCCTGTATCATGTGGTACACCTCTGTAAATGTTTTCTTGAGCTTCACGCAAAATTTAAAGAAGACCCATTGCTCCTCTAAAGCTGCCATCTCGAAATACGCAAACCATGCGACAAAACGTTCTACTCATTACAATAGTGAACAGTAACTAATGGACATACAACAATGAAACTTCTCACAGTTACACATTAAACACAGGCATGTGCAGGGATGAAACTTCCTGGCAGATTAAAACTGTGTGCCGGACCGAGACTCGAACTTGGGGCGTGAGTCGTGCTTGGGTATCTCAGTTGGTAGAGCACTTGCCCGTGAAAGGCACAGGTCCCGAGTTCGAGCCTCAGTCCAGTACACAGTTTTAATCTGCCAGGGAGTTTCATATCAGCGCACACTCCGCTGCAGAGTGAAAATCTCATTCTGGAAACATCCCCCAGGTTGTGGCTAAGCCATGTCTCCGCAATATCCTTTCTTTCAGGAGTGCTAGTTCTGCAAGATTAGCAGGAGAGCTTCTGTAAAGTTTGGAAGGTAGGAGACGAGGTACTGGCAGAAGTAAAGCTGTGAGGACGGGGCGTGAGTCGTGCTTGGGTAGGTCAGTTGGTAGAGCACTTGCCTGCGAAAGGCAAAGGTCCCGAGTTCGAGTCTCGGTCCGGCACACAGTTTTAATCTCCCAGGAAGTTTCATATCAGCGCACACTCCGCTGCAGAGTGAAAATCTCATTATGTGCAGGGATGCCTACCGCATTTTGCTCCAACATACCATTGGCGCGAAATTACGCGTGTTCCGAAATTTTTTAAACAGACCTTATATGACACCATAATTACACGCCAAAAAGAGTAATACACCCTTTTAGAGGTTTTCAGGTCACTTTAGATTTATTGTTGCAACGGTGCATATGCAGTACACGAAATTATACGATTACAGATCAATATCGCAAGCGGTTCTGAGGTACCAAGTATCAACCCATGATTCAATACCAATATTAGAACGTGGTGTACCGTCCACAGGTGCCAATGCAGGCACACACTCTGGCACCCAGGTCAGTGGTACAGATGGCGAACACTGTACTCGGATACGTTATGCCACGCCTGTTCTACCTCTTCACGTAGTTCTGTAAGAGATGTTAGCTGACGAGTAGCAAGAGTTTGAGTCACTTCTCACCCATCTCATCCCACACGTGCTCGACTGGAGACAAGTCCTGAGGTGATACTGGCCAAGGAAGTTGCTGCACGTCTTGCAGACCACGTTGAGTTTCACGGGCAGTTTGTGGGTGAGCATTATCCTTTTGGAAGGACACGGCACCTTCCTGTAGCTAGAACGGCAAAAGAACGGATCTAACAACATTCTGCACATACTGAGCGCTTGTTAACGTCCCGTCCAGAAACACCAAAGGTGAACGAGAGTTGTAGCTCATCGCACCCTAGACCATAAGACCTGTGATGGGGCCAGTATCTCACGGACGAACGCCCTCCACGAGACAATGCTCATCAGACCTACGTATCATGCGCAACCGACCCCCACTTGGGTACGGGCAGAATCTGCTTTCGTCACTGAAGACCACGACGCACCATTTCATCTTCCAAGTGATCCTCTGACGGCACCATTCGAGCGGTGCACGTCGATACTGTGGCCTGTGTGGAAGACGCCCTAGAGATGTGCGCGCCCGTAGTCCTAAATAACAGGTACGCAACAGTTCTTGTTAACACGTCTGGGCTGGACTCACAAGCCTTCTTATCTGTGCTGCCACCGCTGCCGTTACAATACGACGATCCTGACTGACGTCTATGGTGGGTAGACGTCCAGAACCTCATCTACGATTGTGAGAATATTCAGGCAACCACTGGTACCAGCATCGCTGTACAACTTATGCAGCACGTCCAACTTGTGTACCAATTCACCGAAAGGACCATCCTGCCACTAGAAAGGCAGCTGTCTGATCCCTTTCAAACGCGCTCATTTGACTGCAGGATCCACGAGTGCATCTGCGTAGCATGACTGCCTGCTCGTTTCATACGTTTCACCACATTGAGCATTCCCCATTAAAGGGCAGACGTGGCGCACTGGTATCTATGCGAAACGCTGCCTGCTGGTGGACGATGAAAAAACCATTATCAGTACATGTATTAACCCCAAGTAGCATATACTGACATCGGAGAAAAATCGATGTCGTCGTTCCAGGTGCACAAATTTCTTTTTTTTTTCCCACCAGTGTATTATTATTTGTTTTATTTTTACTGAAGTCAGAGCCTGCAGCAACAATATATCACTGTTAAGAATTAAAGTCAACACAACGACGAGCACTGTCGTGGTCAAAGTTAAATGTGGAAGTTGGTGAATTCCGGAGCATTTTAAAAACCATATACAGAAGTTGAGGAAAATGGTGGTGACACGACAGGGGTCTCATCTTAATAGGGGTGCAGTGGACACTATTAGGCCTGGTGCTTTGACATTCCAAATTTTTCGAACCTTCGGAGAACGGACCAGTAGGAAAGCGAGACAAAAAATACAGGACTGCAACGTGGCCTGCTACTTTGCTGAGAGGCACTTCGTCGCGTTTCTTATTTTCACGATCATTAAGCAACGGAGAAAATATAGTTTTAGCTGACAAAATAAGAAGGCAGGAAACGGTGTACTTACGGTAGCAACACACCGTTGTCAAAGTAGTAGGTAATAAGAATGAGATCTTCTCTCTGCAGCGGAATGTGCGCTGGTATGAAACTTCCTGGCAGATTAAAACTGTGTGCCGGACCCAGACACGAACTCTGGACCTTTGCCTTTCGCGGGCAAGTGCTCTACCATCTGAGCTACCCAAGCACGAGTCTCACCCCGTCCTCACTGCTTTACTACCGCCAGTACCTCGTCTCCCACATTCCAAACTTCAGAGAAGGTTGGGTAGCTCAGATGGTGGAGCACTTGCCCGCGAAAGGCAAAGGTCCCGAGTTCGGGTCTCGGTCCGGCACACAGTTTTAATCTGCCAGGAAGTTTCATAGTAGGTAATAATTCTACTCAAGGTCATGTTTCAATGCGTAAGTTTTATAAGTGCGGTATAAAATGTTTTAACTTCGGTCCACATGGCAAGGCGCACAGTACGGCGATGATTTTGGTGAGGCAAGGGATAGGCGTTATGGCTGACAGAGTTCTAGCTGTGTTTGGCGTGTTACACACAAACAAATGATTACAGTTTCAGAAAAACTGGATGATTTATTTAAGAGAAAGAGCTTCACAAACTGAAAGGCAATAATGCGTCGGTCCAACTCCGGCCCTTACGAAAGCAGTTATTCTGCTTGGAGGTATTTGATAGAGTTGTTGGATGTTCTTCTGAGGGATATCGTGCCAAATTTTGTCCAATTGGCGCGTTAGACCGTCAAACTCCCGACCTGGCTGGAGGGACCTGCCCATAGTTCTCCAAACTTTCTTAACTGGAGAGAGATCCAGCGGCCTTGCTGACCAAGGTAATGTTCGGCAAACAGGGAAAAAAGCAGTAGGAACTGTCGCCATGTGCGGGACGGACTGGCATTATCTTGTTGAAATGTACACGCAAAAGACTTACCACGAAGGGCAACAAACTGGGGCGTAGAATATCGTCGGCGTATCGCTGTACTTGAAGAGTGCCACGGATGAAAACCAAAGGAGTCCTGCTGTGAAATGAAATGGCGGCGAAGATCATCATTCGTGGTTGCTGGGCCGTGTGCAGGGCAAGAGTCAAGTATGTATCCCACCGCTGTCCGTTGCGCCTGCGGACACGTCTTCGCTGTGTACCTGTATTGCCTGTACCTTCTACCAAATCATATAGGAAAGCAAAACTGTAAACTAAAGAAACGATCCCGGGTAATTCGGTATTATGTAGTGCAGTGAAAAGTACGTGACGTCACAACACGTGACATGAAATTTCAACACAAAACCAACAGAATAAAAAAATGATACAAATTGAATTTTTGAAGAAGAAGTAATCCAAATGTTTGTGTTAAAATTCCGTGTAAATTTACATGCGCACACTGGCTAGATAAAATTCTACACTCTAAATTATGGACACGCAGTTGCAACACTGCGCTGTAGGAATAAAACTATCTGCATACGAAATGAAATCCGAAATGAACTTTACCTAAACTGAACCTCATAATAACGTTTTTAAATGCAAAACTTATTGTAAATAATGTTGCTGCATTCTAACTGCGACGTAACTGGCCCTAACAAACTTTTGTGTCTTACCTGTGACACGAAAACTCGGTAGTGCTCAAAGTGATGAACATAAAAGTATAGCGCAGCAGCAAACTAGCTAAAAGGAAAGAAAGGGGACGCTAGTAGATGATTGAATGATTGAAAGGAGACGAAACTTTTTAAGGAACTATATTGTGAACAATAAAACTAATTCGGTGGTGATTACAACTGACTGCACACAAATTACTTCTTCCTGGTAAGTATGACTCTACCTTGAAATTAATTACTGAAATGACAAAGGAGTGATAAACCTATAACTTCGGAGTTCTAGCTGTGTTTGGCGTGTTACACACAAACAAATGATTACAGTTTCAGAAAACTGATAACGCGCGTACTTCAATCCGAGATGTTTTTAATAATTTCCACAACGAAATTCTGTCTCGAAATCTGGCAGAAAACCCAAAGAGATTCTGGTCATAGATAACGCACACCACTGCCAAGACGCAATCAATACTTTCACGCCGGCCGAAGTGGCCGTGCGGTTAAAGGCGCTGCAGTCTGGAACCGCAAGACCGCTACGGTCGCAGGTTCGAATCCTGCCACGGGGATGGATGTTTGTGATGTCCTTAGGTTAGTTAGGTTTAACTAGTTCTAAGTTCTAGGAGACTAATGACCTCAGCAGTTGAGTCCCATAGTGCTCAGATCCATTTGAACCATTTTTGAATACTTTCACTGCGCGATAACAACGGTGAAGTCACTGATGACAGTTCCACTAAAGCAGAGTTATTAAACACGGTTTTCCGAAACTCCTTAACCAAAGACGATAAGGTAAATATTCCTGAATTTCAATCAAGAACAATTGCTAAGATGAGAAACATAGAAGTAGATATCCTCGGTGTAACGAAGCAGCTTAAATCGCTTAATAAAGGCAACACCTCCGGTCCAGATTGTATACCAGTCAGGTTCCTCTCAGAGTATGCTGATAAAATAGCTCCATATTCAGCAATTATATACAACCACTCGCTGACAGAAAGATCCGTACCTAAAGACTGGAAAATTGCTCAAGTCACACCAATACCCAGAAAGGGAAGTAGGAGTAATCCGCCGAATTACAGGCGTACATCACTAACGTCGATTTGCAGTAGGGTTTTGGAACAGATACTGTATTCGAACATTATGAAGTACCTCGAAGAAAACGATTTATTGACACATTTATTGACACATTTATTGACACGAACGGTTTCAGAAAATATCGTTCTTGTGAAACACAACTAGCTCTTTATACACATGAAGTAGTAAGTGATATCTTGGGGATGTCAAATTGATTCCACATTTTTAGATTTCCAGAAGGGTTTGGACACCGTTCCTCACAAGCGTCTTCTAACCAAACTGCGTGCCGACGGAGTATTGCCTCAGTTGTGCAACCGGATTCGTGATTTCCTGTCAGAAAGGTCACAGTTCGTAGTAATAGACGGAAAGTCATCGAGTAAAACAAAAGTAATATACGGCGTTCCCCAAGGAAGTGTTATAGGCTCTCTACTGTTCCTGATCTATATTAACGCCATAGGAGACTATCTAAGTAGCCGTCTTAGATTGTTTGCTGATGATGTTGTCATTTACCATCTTGTAAAGTCATCAGATGGTCAAAACAACTTGCAAAATGATTTAGATAAGATACCTGTATGGTGCGAAAAGCGACAATTGCCCCTCAATAAGGAAAAGTGTGAAGTCATTCACAAGAGTACTAAAAGAAATCAGCTGAATTTCGATTACGTGATAAGTCACACAAATCTGAAGGCTGTAAATTCAGTTAAATTCTTAGGAATTACAATTACAAATAACCTAAACTGGAACGATGACATAGATAATATTGTGGGTAGAGCAAACCAAAGACTGCAATTCATTGGCAGAACACTTAGAAGGTGCAACAGCTCTACTAAAGAGACTGCTTACACCACGCTTGTCCGCCCTATTCTGGAGTACTGTTGTGCGGTGTGGGATCCGCATCAGGTGGGACTGAAGCACGACGTCGAAAAAGTACAAAGAAGGGCAGCTCGTTTTGTATTATAGCGAAACAGGGGAGATAGTGTCACAGATGTTGTTGTTGTTGTGGTCTTCAGTCCTGAGACTGGTTTGATGCAGCTCTCCATGCTAATCTATCCTGTGCAAGCTCCTTTATCTCCCAGTACCTACTGCAACCTACATCCTTCTGAATCTGCTTAGTGTATTCATCTCTTGGTCTCCCTCTACGATTTTTACCCTCCACCCTGCCCTCCAATGCCAAATTTGTGATCCCTTGATGCCTCAGGACATGTCCTACCAACCGATACCTTCTTCTAGTCAAGTAGTGCCACAAACTTCTCTTCTCCCCAATCCTATTCCTCTTCATTAGTTACGTGATCTACCCACCTAATCTTCAACATTCTTCTGTAGCGCCACATTTCAAAAGCCTCTATTCTCTTCTTGTCCAAACTATTTATCGCCCATGTTTCACTTCCATACATGGCTACACTCCATACAAATACTTTCAGAAACGACTTCCTGACACTTGAATCTATACTCGATGTTAACAAATTTCTCTTCTTCAGAAACGCTTACCTTGCCATTGCCAGTCTACATTTTATATCCTCTCTACTTCTACCATCATCAGTTATTTTGCTCCCCAAATAGCAAAACTCCTTTACTACTTCAAGTGTCTCATTTCCTGATCTAATTCCTTCAGCATCACCCGACTTAATTCGACTACATTCCATTATCCTCGTTTTGCTTTTGTTGATGTTCATCTTATATCCTCTTTTCAAGACACTGTCCATTCCGTTCAACTGCTCTTCCAAGTCCTTTGCTGTTTCTGACAGAATTACAATGTCATCAGCGAATCTCAAAGTTTTTATTTCTTCTCCCTGGATTTTAATACCTACTCCAAATTTTTCTTTTGTTTCCTTTACTGCTTGCTCAATATACAGATTGAATAACATCGGGGAGAGGCTACAACCCTGTCTCGCTCCCTTCCCAACCACTGCTTCCCTTTCATGTCCCTCGACTCTTATAACTGCCATCTGGTTTCTGTACAAATTGTAAATAGCCTTTCGCTCCCTCTATTTTACCCCTGCCACCTTTAGAATTTGAAAGAGAGTATTCCAGTCAACATTGTCAAAAGCTTTCTCTAAGTCTACAAATGCTAAAAAAGTAGGTTTGCCTTTCCTTAATCTTCCTTCTAAGCTAAGTCGTAAGGTCAGTATTGCCTCACGTGCTCCAACATTTCTACGGAATCCAAACTGATCTTCCCCAAGGTCGGCTTCTACTAGTTTTTCCATTCTTCTGTAAATAATTCGCGTTAGTATTTTGAAGCCATGACTTATTAAACTGATAGTTCGGTAATTTTCACATCTGTCAACACCTGCTTTCTTTGGGATTGGAATTATTATATTCTTCTTGAAGTCTGAGGGTATTTCGCCTGCCTCGTACATCTTGCTCACCAGATGGTAGAGTTTTGTCAGGACTGGCTCTCCCAAGGCCGTCAGTAGTTCTAATGGAATGTTGTCTACTCCCGGGACCTTGTTTCGACTCAGGTCTTCCAGCGCTCTGTCAAACTCTTCACGCAGTATCGTACCTCACAGATATGATACGTGAATTGGAGTGGCAATCATTAAAACAAAGGCGTTTTTCGTGGCTACGGGATCTTCTCATGAAATTTCAATCACCAGTTTTCTCCTCCGATTGCGAAAACATTCTGTTGGCACCCACAAACATAGGGAGAAATAATCATCACGATAAAATGAGAGAAATCAAGGCTTGCACAGAAAAATTTAAGTTCTCGTTTTTCCCGCGTGCCGTTCGAGAGTGGAATGGTAGAGAGACAACTTGAAGGTGGTTCACTGAACCCTCTGCCAGGCACTTTATTGTGAATAGCAGATTAATCACGTAGATGTAAATGTATAACTTTACTGCGTCACTTCTGAACCATGAAACCAGCCCAAACCAATAAAAGAACTCCCACTACCGTTCCACTTCCAAAAAAACAACTTAAACTAGACACAGCCACAATGCACCAACAACATTACCTAGCAATCTTTATATCTAAAATTAACTTCACGAATTCATGTTTCCAAAATTTCACATCCTCTGTAACTTCATCTCTGTGCTCTACAAGCTATTTCTAGACCGCTCAGTAGCGTGACCAATACCTGACTATTAAAATGCTACAGCAAGAATAATGCCACTAGCAAACAAAGATCACATTGATTGTACTTAGAACCTTTGTGGCGTAACATATAGAGTATTGAAAACGTCTACTTGAAAAATGTCCGCTATAAATATATGAATAATGACACATCGAATGAAAACAGAGCTTACATTAATTTTCTTAAATACCAAAAATAAGCTAGAAACCACACACGATCAATGGTAGTCGGCACAAAGGGCGGGGTGAGCACGGCCCACTTTCTGCGAGCCGCCTATTAATGGCCCTTATGTGCTCACTGAAGCACCAATTGCACTTCAGATTGATGATAATGATGAATGCGGGCTCTGAGTGCTTCTCTGACGATTGCTCGGTCCTCACGGTCTGTTGCCTCTCAAGGTTGATCATATCCTTCTTGACGCTGTGTTCGGCCATGGTTCACACATTCCCGCCACCATTATCGAATACCGGCATAGCTCCTATTGGAATGTCGAGCGATTCTGCGATTACACCAACGGGCTTCTTTGAGCCCAACTATAGGTCCTCTCTCAAATGTTGACTTCTGCATCTATAGTCACAAGCCTGTCTACGAGGTATCGTAATTGTCAAAACGAGTACACAAAATAAAATCTGCAAAGACTTTATGCCCTAATGTCGTTGTGACCCCTCTTCACCATACTTGCCAACTACGTGGTTAAATATGTGCTGCAGCATCACACATTGATCTATGGGCTGCCAAAATTCATAATTTTGCATTCTCTGTTTTTGTCTCTTATTTGTCTTGAAGTTTATAATTCATTTACTCGTTTAACAGAGTGTGACGTAACGCACAATCCTGACTTAATACAAATTACTCTCTCGCTTAGTTAATTAGTGTTCATGAACCTTAAGCCGAAACTGTGTAAGGCAAAAGCCTTTCAAAAAACAAGTCCTATGAGTAATTCAAAGAAAAAGCGAAGACTGAATGGCAGAATTCGGATGGCGACAGAGTAAAGTAGTTCCGGTAGCAGTAAGAGTTACTGGTCTGAAGTTTAGAAAAGTAATCACTTGGGTTGATTTAATAGTGCTACGATATTCGACTAATGTGTAATCCATAATGTGGATGAATGTAATAAATTATTCATGCAGTTGTGTACTAGTGCTTTGATTCCAAATCAGCCACAGGGGATACTCAACAATCGTCAGCAAATCTGGTTTTAGGTAATCACGGGTTGGATAGAAAGTTAACATTCAACACACCGAACAGTAAATTGGTTAACAACATTACGCGAAATATCACTCGAAATCCAATAAACCACGTTCTCGGACGGAGGCAATATCTGAAATGGCTGCCGAGCGGACCACATGTCGTACTGGTAATCATCGCTGCTGCTCAGATGTTCGTCCGACACAAATATTCCTACTGAGTATTTTCTCACACCCCGCAGGTTTCCCTTAAACGCTCCGGTTAATCCTATGCTACTGTTTCATCATAGGGCAACAAAAAATTCCTCCAAGTGTTACGCAAAGCGTGTAGCTAGCTTCGTAATCCTTTTATCAAATCAGTTACAGAAAACACTGTACTCTTCACTACAAATCCCGAAGAAAGAGACTTACCTTGGTTCCTTATATGAGATACAGTCAAATGAAAACCGAGCACCCTCCGCAATGGAACAATGGAATGCCTCCATTCGAAAGTTAAGACATTTATCCTACTAGGAGACGAAACGATTAATTCACGCTTCGTCGAACGCGGTCGGCCGTTGACGGATTCACACAACACCACCTACTGTTGCACGCCTGAAATCGACGCCCACGCGTGTCTTTCTTCAGGTCGTCAAAGACGTGAAAATCACACGGTGAAAGATCCAGGCTGCACAGATGATGTTGCATTGCTTCCCAACCAAATCGCTGGAGTGTAGCCTAAGTCCGATAGGCAATGTGGTGGCGGGCGATCCCATGCAACAAGATGATCCAGCTGAAAGCATTTCGACAGCCTGAGGGCTGGAAACATCGCACATCTCCCCCACCAAAGAAATCCAAAGGTGTTCGCACAAGTTCTGGTAAGGTCATAATGACCTTCTTCTTGGACTGCAAGCGCGCTCTGCTCGTCGATATCTTCGAGCATGGAACCACAACCGATGCGCAGCACTATGAACGCACTTTGCAGACACTGGGAAGCGCTATAAAATCAAAACATCAGGGAATGCTGGTGGACGGAGTAATCTTGTGGCACGATACCGCAAGCACCGACTTGCCAGTCGGAGGAAGACTAAGATTCAGCTATTTGGTTGGGAAACACTGTCATATCGTCTCTACAGCCTGTATCTTTCACCGTGCAATTTTCACATCTTTGGCGACCTGAAGAAAGATATGCGTGGACATCGGTTTCGGTCGCACGGGTAAGTGCAAGAGTGGATCAGTCCTCGGCCGATCGTGTCCTACGAAACAAGAACTGATCGTATCGTCTCCCAGTGGGATGTGTGGCGATTACTTTTCAACGGAATCATTCCAAGGTCTCCTTGCTTTCAAAAATATCGTAGAACTATAGCAAGTAGGTGAAGACCCTTTACTGATGATCTTACTGTGTTGTTCAGTGCATAATTAAATTGTAATGATAATTTCTGTGCACGCAACAAAAGAATTCACAAGTGACTGCAAACTTGGATTTTTGAAGATCACACCAATAATTCCATTTGCCGTCGTATTTCTAAACGAGTGAAGACACTAACAGTGAAACTTTACTAGAACAATATTAAACGGTTAGAACACTTGACTACATAAAGTTATCTATTAGCAACAGATAGCGTAATCGTAGTTCGTTACGTAAAATATCTTCAAAATGCGCACTTAACTTTGCGCTATTTGTAGAAGCTAATATATGACAGTACAACATATGTATCCCAGTTTTTCGTTTATCTGAGTAATAACTGTCGACAATTAACTTTAACTAGTGAAATCACAACGCGTATTGAAATTCGAATAGCACAGCGTAAAATCTCTCGGTGGGAGCGAAATAAAAACTGTTTGTAGAACTTGTGTCACTTCTGTGTTACTCAGTTTTTAAACATAGTTGAACTTCTAAAACATCACAAAATCACCGTATAGCATTTTTGTGGTATTAGTATCATACCTACATTTTCTGTAACCCACACATTAACACTTGTCGTCAAGTAACGTACAAATGATTCAGTTATACGGGCCCAGCTATTGCGTGAATATTCACTCTTCTCTCGCTGTTTGGACAGTAAAATCAAGGGAGGATTACTGCTCTGGTCTTATAGATACAACATAATTAGAATACAGTATAGTACAGTGTAAATCAAACTCATTGAAACTCCTCACCCTTTAAGACTATCTCTTCCTGCAGAGAAAAAAAAGGAGAAACAGGACTTGATTCTAGGACTCTGAATAGAAACCTGCTACTGCAACTACACCTTTATTACTATAACGCAGTCCAGTGCCTGTGTTTTTTCACGCACGCATGTCTGAAGGACATCGCAGAGCACATCAGAAAAGCTTAGGTACTGCACTATAGTATTTCATGCCAAGACAAGGCGGCAACAATAATCGTAAGCCTTCCCTATGCGGAAATCACAGTAGTTGTGTGATAACAGGACGTAGACACACGGTCACGTATGGAAGTCTTCATCGATTCTGGCGGAGAGCACGTATGGCCAAGGGGTTAAGGCCTCCGTCCGCATAAAGCGGGAAATCCAGGTCCGAGCACCGGTCCAGCAAAGGTTCTCATTTTCATCAGTACAGTGTGCAGCTGGAGTCTCATCACATTCGTTGTTGTGATTACATTTCTTGTATTCATTTTTGACGCGAAAAGTACAACGAAATAAATAACCAAGTAAAAATCATCCGCATTAGAACAAATAAAACAAATTGCATCTGCAAATCAGATCAATATTGACACAACACTAGCACTGACAACTAATAAAAAAAGGGGGCAGAGCTTGCCCATGATACTGCTTGAGTGTATCGAAATGGACTATTACAGCAGGCACTTGAATTTCCGCATTAACAGGAGATACGATGAGTACTGAATATCACGCTGCTTGGCTGTTAAGCGTCTCAGAGCCAAGGACGGCAGACCGCTTATTGAAAGTTTAAAAAATCTGCAAGTGTGTGGGACATTTTTATCCACAGTATTCATCCTGAGTGCTGCTGCGGCTGTAGGCACCGGTATTTTCAATCGGGAACAGGAAATTATACACACTTACTTAAGCAATATTTACTCATTACATAGTGCTGCCTGGTTAGCCCCGTACATTTAAAGTTAAAATTACAATTGTGTTGGAAGTATTCACTTACAATGTTCCTCCTGACAGCTGCCGTGAACACATTCATTAGTGCAGAAAAAAAGAAAGAAAAAAACGAAGCATAACGTCATACAAAAGTAATAATAATACTTACTGCAACTGCTTACGCTTCTTGCATGATGGGAGAGTGCATACAGATTTAAGAAGAGTATATAATCCCTACACAAGCAGCACTCTGTGTTGACGGATACAATCAGTTAATGCATTTCCATTATTTGTCGAAGAATATTCCTCCTGTCTACAGTCGTACCCTCCTCCGCTATCATGCCCGTCCATTCCTGATGCAGAAAGCTCTAAATAAATTTCTGCTATAAGTGTTTACAACAAACAGACTTGCCAAATGAACACCTGCGTCCTAGATATACTTACAGACAGCGATGAAATGACGGTCTTATTAGTTTTACATGAGCACTTATGGGCGCCTATGGCACGCATGTGTGTGACGTCGTCAGATCGTTCAGATTCATTTATGTTTACAGCCCATGACACCTGGACAGGTGACGAATAATGACATTCACGCAATGGAGGTGATGTAGGTTTTCAACACTAACGGAGCACATTTGGCACAGAAATTGGTACTGAAACATCAAGCTCATTAGTTTACTTGTTTGGCTGTCCTCAACAGCGGTGCTACGCGCAGCTGAGCGCGCGGGTGCGGCGGATTCCGACTACTGAGCAGTACGTGCGTTGCAAATACGAGCGAACTACAGTCCAGTCTCGCTCCCACAAAAAGCACAATCGAAGTGGGACGTGCAGGCTTGTGAACTACAGTCGACTCTCGCCTCTACGAAAAGCGCGAACGCAACGACTATGTGGTACTGAGTCTGCACTGTGCTAGCAGCGCGTTGAAGGTTCCAGTCCCACGCTGCAAGCTGTTTAATCACGTTTACTATTTATATAATAGTCCGTATCTCGACTCTTAGTTGCACTTTATCCATCCACCGCAGGTGCTACTACAACAAGTAAGTGCTCACATCGTTTTTTTTCCTTTTTTCAGTGCAGTTACGTTTGTCTATTACAATGAGAGAATGTAATTAATATTTCAAGACAGGCATTCCTCTATACAAAAACTTATTTATATTGGGAGCTGGTCTAATCACCTAAAGTCCATCACCCACCTTTCATAACTTCCTCCAAATGGGAAGTTTTTAATACTCGAGGCATCCAAAGTATCTATACCTTAAGGGAAGGCGGTGCTGCTCTATCTGCAAGCTGCAAAGATATTTCTACCATCAAAATTTTCAGTGAAGAAGATTTCAACTTCTTAAACAGTAGAAGTATAAAACTATATTTCACTAGAAGACTTCTAGATACGTACGCAGTTGAATTTTTCCACAACCGAAAAACTACAACAATTAAGTCTCTTTGAGAAGCATAATTAACGTATTCACATATGTATAATGGTGGTAGCTGTCAGGATCGTAATTTTTGATGTTGGGGTAGGTCTTACGAGATCGCTGTGTTGCAGTTACTAGAACCTCAGTAAGTGGAAACGTCACAGTTCTGCACAGATGCACCACCGACGACCATCCACAAAATGGCCGAAAAACATGGTCTCGTTCGATATTGAGAGAAAAAAGCCAAATGAACATGCATATGTGACAATGAAATGTGTGAGTTATATGGAGATAGGTTAGTGACATGTGTCTGGTATGTTCACACTTTTCAGAATGGCGTCTGTTTCACGTGATGGCATGGGTCACACAAAGGAAACTAGGAACATTTTGGTCCACGTGGTGTCACTGGATGCTCGAAGAAAGCTTATGGTATTTTGGCAACGGAAGGATGTATACAAGAATACGGTGAACAAAGTAGTCAAGTGACAGATGGTATGAGAGGGACGTTCCAGCAGCCGAAGATCGAGAAGGGTGTGTTTGTCTGTATCGTCAAACTACCTACTTGCTGCTGTAAGACCACCCATTTCAGGATGGCGTTGAATCAGTACAGAAAGTGATCGACATGGCTCTAGTATTACTTTAAGCCAAGCCGAGCGACTAGATGCAGTAGGTGACGCAGCACCGTCAAAACCATCCACTTCTGTAGGACAAGACATGCCACATCGTCTTGGCGTGTTTCCAAGGTTGACCGCTGCAGCTGCCAGTTCTCTGAAGCGTGCTATAGATGAGCTGCTGTTTGTAAATAAAAATCATTTTGCATTAATTGCAAAATCTCTTTTTTGAGGTCATTGTCTGGTGCTAGACCTAAATTTGAACATTTAGATCTACTCGCAGTTATATTGTACGTATTGGTGAACAGTAGTGTTCTATGAGACTCAGGTTCAGGCTAGACTGTAGGGCATCATCTCTCTAGGAACTGGCCTCTGTATTCCAAGCTGAAATTACTGCAGTCAGAGCATATATGGTGGAGAATATGTGTAGGCGCTACAAGGACCGTAGCATCTACATCTATTTAGACAGCCAGGCAGCTCTGAAATCATTGGCAGCTCCTGCAACAAGATCTAAGATTGTTGCAGAATGCCACAGGGCTCTGGTGGAACTAGGGGGAAGCAATAGGGTAAACCTAGTGTGGGTAACTGGCCACTCAGGGATCTGTGACAATGAACAAGCCGACAGACTGGCTAGGATTGGGCCAACAACTCCATTTATTGAATCGGAACCTGTCCTGACAATCACCAAGGCTATGATTAAATTAGAACTACGGAACTGGCTTAGGAAACAGCACGTAGGATATTGGACCAAGGTCCATATACAAAAACATGGTAAGGTAATGATACCCAAGCCATGTTTTAGAAGAAGCTCTGTAATCCTGGGATTGAACAGGAAAGAGATCAAACTCATGGCTGGACAGATGACCGGCCATGAGAATTTCAAAAAACATCTACACACAATGGGTATAACGGAAGAGGACCCTAAATGTAGAATCTGTGATGAGGGTGAAGAAACTGCATCACATCTTATCTTCGAATGCATGGCATTGGAGAGTAAAAGATACAGAATCTCTGGGACAACTAGACCTGAAGAAATTGTGTCTAACAAAAAACGGGTAGAGGGAATCCTTGCACTATTTAAGGGCAATGGTTGGCTTTACTAGATAGACAGGGAGCGATATCGCACAATAAACTTAGTTTCGGTGCGGGCAGTGGCGGGTTAGACCTAAGCTGTTTTTGCTTCCGTGTTAAAATCAAATCAAATCAAATCAAAAATCAGGTTCAGGCTGCTGCTGTGGCTGAGCTACTGCTTAATCCAGTGACACCAGGCAGGGGAAACACTCAGCAGACAGTAACTGCTGCTGTGACATGTCATCGTTTGCAGCAATAACGGTAAAGAACAAATACTAAGTATAACGACATACACCATTAATAATAATAATAATTAGAGATGAATTAGCAAAGTACCTACCCATATTCTTATCCTTCTTTTCCCCGGCTGACTGCTGTTGCTGGCGGCGCTTCATGCTGAACAGCGAATGGTGATGCACGCGAAATCAAAGCATTATAAAAAAGTGCTCTAAGTGTGGGGAGCAGAACTTGTGCGCCACCGGCTGCTGGGCAGGGGCGCACGGTGTGTGGAAGCGGGGTACGGAGCGCCCTCCGCCTTCCATAGCCTTGGCACGTGGCCGTATGTGGTCCCAGGATGACCTTGGAGATAAGGTAGTGCTACTGCCGACGTCAGTAAGACATAACAAGAGCAACTGTGTCAACTGTAATTTGATACCACAGGTAAGAAAGCGCTGATGTTACAGTCAGTACTTTTCTGGCCAGAATGCCACTGATTCACTACTGATGTAGATGCAGAGACACACAGAGAGAGATTGTGTGATGGAATAGTACAAGATATTTGGGCTTCTGCATTTATCTGAATTATTAGTAAAATAGTATCGCTCAATATACTAATATTGTCATCACGTAACCATTTTCTTAAGGCAGAAAAAAAAGAGAATTCAAGTTGCATAGTGGGTAAAAAGTAAATCAGATAGGATAAGTGGAGAAACACTTGCATCACAACATCTGTCACTGTATGCTGGAGTTTTGTAGTTCCTAACGTTCATAGGCTGCTTAGCTTCCTGGCTAGAGCGAATTCATAGCTTTGACGTGCGATAACATTGCTGGTTGAAATGTTTGGGAAGACGCTCCAACTGAATATGCAGCCGCAGTAAGCAACACAACTACAATTAGAGAACTTAAGACTGGTGACTTTCTGTCCCCCAAAACAGTCACAGGCACTTTCCACCTAGCGCGAAACTGACATTTGGCTTTAATTTGAGCTAATCTTTCATTGTAATCATACCGTATTATATCCCGACAACGATTCATATGTGTGCCACTCCCAGAAATTACAGGTTATATAACGTCAGGATATTTCGTCATGAGCCCACTTCCGCAGGTGGTTCTGGCACCGTTGCGTAGACAAGCCCGACTTCCCACAGTCGATCCTATACATGAATGACGCCAAGCTCACCATGGCGGGTGCTCTCAATTCCCACAACAGTCACGCGTGTGCTGATGAAAACCTACATGCTACGCGCCCCCATGTCTATCAGAGACGATACATTCTGAGCATTTGGGAAGGTTCCTGGATGGATGTGCGATTGAGGCTTACCTTCTCCACCAAATCTCACTGATGCGGTGTACTTGCGATTCCTTGATGGTATACTGCATGTGCCCATTAAAGATGTGACACTGCATGTGCGTAGAAACGTATGGTTCCAGCACGGTGGAGCACCACCTCAATTTTCATCTATAGTGCCATATCATTTAGACCATTCATTGGGCAACAGTGTATGGACTGCGGTGGCCCGATTGCTTCACCCCGCTACACTACCACATGAGGGGTCACATGAAGACCTTGATTTATGAGATCCTTGTGGCATCCAAGGTAGACCTACTGACATGGGTTATGGCTGTGGCAGATGCTGAAGGACCGGAGAGTGGTAATGTTGTATACCAGAACATGGTATGATGGTGTCGTATCTGTGTTGACATTGGTGGTCGTTACATCGAACTCTATTTGTAAGTGGACTCATAGGACAAGCAGTAGGAGTCAGGGATCAACGTGTGTTGTGGATTTTGCGTGTAGACAAGGACGTAGCCATATGGGGTGGTGAGGGGGAGGGAGGCAGGGGGTGTGGATCCCCCTATCACCTAAATGAAATCACACACAACCTGGTTGCGTGTAGTGAAACTGAAAGATACTTTGATTTTCAATCATACGACGAAAAAGAGATACGCATTGTCGATAGTCAGCAAAGCAATCGATAGATTTAAATTGTTGATATTGACAGCACTGTCAGCTATCGTCCATTCATACTTTAGCCAAGACCAACTATTGCACGTCGTTGGCCTCACTTGACCTCAGTTGTTATTTTGTAATTAGTTCAGTTCTTGCTTGCAGATGAATTTAATGAAAGTGCTGCTGTTTATTGCTTTTGCTCTGTGTGCTGTTGTGATAGTTTCTAATTACACATAAGTTCGTAACAAGAAAGAAAATGAAAACCAATTTTTATTCATCCTTTAGCTTTATGATAAGTTAAAAATATGTACGAGCTACTGTAATTGCCTAATTGCCTATCTATAGCAGAGTAATGTTAGTACTGAAGTTGTTATTTGGAGACTGGTAGAACTTTGGCGGTTCAATATTTCAGTATTTCATAACGCAGCGGAACGATAAACATCATTATAAACAACATTAAATTAAAATCAGAGCATAAAAATACGCTTCGGTTAGCCAAAGTCGTCGAAAAATGGCGTTGACCGAAAGAAATATCACCCAAATGGAGATGATTGCACTTGTTTAAAAAATTTAGTTGCCGTAGTTTAAAGTTTTCACTGGAATACTGAAGGTGGCAGGGCTGAAATACAGGGAGCGAAAGGCTATTTGCAATTTGTACAGAAACGAGATGGCAGTAATGAGTCGAGGGGCATGAAAGGGAAGCAGTGGTTGGGAAGGGAGTAAGGCAGGGTTGTAGCCTATCCCCGAAGTTATTCAATCTGTGTATTGAGCAAGCAGTAAAAGAAACAAAAGAATTATTCAGAATTCATGGAAAAGAAATAAAAACTTTGAGGTTCGCCGATGACATTGTCATTCCGTCAGAGACAGCAAAGAACCTGGAAGAGCAGTTGAACGGAATGGACAGTGTCTTGAAAGAAGGATATAAGATGAACATCAACAAAAGCAAAACGAGGATAATGGAATGTAGTCGAATTAAGTCGGGTGATGCTGAGGGAATTAGATTAGGAAATGAGAGTAAATGAGTTTTGCTATTTGGGGAGCAGAATAACTGCTGATGGTCGAAGTAGAGAGGATATAAAATGTAGACTGGCAATGGCAAGGAAAACATCTAGTATAGATTTGAGTGTCAGGAAGTATTTTCTGAAAGTATCTGTATGGTGTGTAGGCATGTATGGAAGTGAAACATGGACAATAAATAGTTTGGACAAGAAAAGAGAATAGGAGCTTTCGAAACGTGGTGCTACAGAAGAATGCTGAAGATTAAGTGGGTAGATCACGTAACTAATGAGGAGATATTGAATAGAATTGGGGAGAAGAGAAATTTGTGGCACAACTTGACTAGAAGAAGGGATCGGTTGGTAGGACATGTTCTGAGGCATCACGGGATCACCAGTTTAGGATTGGAGGGCAGCGTAGAGAGTAAAAATTTTAGAGGGAGACCAAGAGATGAATACACTAAGCAGATTCAGAAGGATCTAGGTTGCAGTAGGTACTGAGAATGAAGAAGCTTGCACAGGACAGAGTAGCATGGAGAGCTGCATCATACCAGTCTCTGGACTGAAGACCGCAACAACAACAGTTAACTGTTGAAAAAACAGCTTAAAAAGAAGTTCTTGATCACTTAAGGAAATTGATGAATTTTAATGAAATGAAAGATATTTAATTTGAGATTGAATTGAGGAACTTAGGATACTTTGATGTGCTGATGGAGATCTGACTTAGTTTCAGATATGTTGGAAATTTAAATATAAGATTGCACTAGGAGAAATATAGCTGTTGTGTAAAGACGTTTCGAACCCTTTAACATTATCAGTTATTCAATGCAACGTTAAGATTGCACTGCTGTGCGATAGTCAACCTTATATTAGAAGACTGAGCTGTGTTTTGTTAGCAGAGATGCATTCAGAAAGCAAATTATGCAGATAAAATTAAAAAGTAAACTAACTTGTTTTCAGAATAAATAACAACATGAACCTTTTTAAAGTCCTCTTTTACAAATCGGGTTCTCTCACCCCCTCTGACAAAATCCTGGATACGTCCTTGGTGTAGTGGGAAAACTGTGCTTTTCTGAACATGAGAGACTATGCTAAGCTTAATCGTCTTCGTCCCATCTACTGGTCGGCAAGTGAGAGTGTATAAATTTTATTCCATGTGAACAAACAATTAGAGTCACACGCCCACAAATAATACGGAAGTAAATTACATAATTTACTAACTGTTTTGAACAGACTGTGTAAGAGACAAAGTGAAGAATAAGCCTTTTGTCGCGTGTATGTGGATACAATTATGTCCATAACTGGATAAGAAATCTTTTACATTTGTTCAAGTATTTGTGATACTGCGATGTTAATTTTGTCTGTCAACGCGTGAGATGTATGATTGTTGTACAAGAATAAATGTTCCGTGTGTAATGGGACACCCTCTTCCAACATAACCTTTTTTTAATAGAAGTTGTCTATACCAGGATTAATCTTGAATCTGGTATAGGTGAACATTCTCGGCTGTTTCACTGAATGAATTTCATATGATTCTGTATACGATGTGTTATGTTTTGGGCTAAATTATGTAAAAAGAAATCAATTTATTACCACTCTGTACGTACAGTTAAACTCGTCTTCTTTCAGAAATATTTGAAATTACGAAATATCTGGCATATTTAAAATTCATATTATTAATTGCACAATCTAACGCTAATTATTAAATTTATTTCTAGATTCACTTATAAAATAATGTTATAACTTGCTGATGCTTCTTCTTTTGTCAAGGAAGTATGTAAACTCCTTTGCTTTGGAAACTCTTTGGAATATTGTGAGTACCGCAGAAAGTAAGTAGAGAGTAGGGGGCATGACTCTGATGGTGAGAAACGTATTTATATGGTCGACACTAACAATGTAATTTTGGAAGATTAAGCGGAAATTGTAAAAATGGTGTGATATTTAATAATGAGGCAAAGAATAAAATTCAAGAAATATACAGACAAATCTACATCAGTTATTTAGTCGTTAGGAACCCACAACGTTAAATCAAAATTTCACCCGCAACAGTACACCCCTATTCGCAGAACTTGGAGCCAACAACAAGAGAAAACGAAGATAAGTGAATAGTTTTTCTTTTGTATATCTTACGCCTCTCGAAGCTTTCAAAACTTCTGCAGAGACAGAGAATTTTAATAGTGGTGTGTGGGAGGGTAAGATTACACCTATTAACAGTTTACATCTGGTATGTGGTGCCTGTCATAGGCATGAGGGCAGCTGGACAACTGGAACGAGGTACCACACAACACAGAATGCAGTTACGCTAGTTCGATATCCAATATTAGAGCCACTCAGGTGATGGTGCACATTTCAAAAAGATTTGTGCTAATTTAAAATTTTGGGCTTTGTGATCATCTGCACTTAAAAATTCAAGTTTTGTGTCGTACTTAACAGGAATCCTTACATCCACTGTGAAGAACTTTTACCGTCAGCTGTTATTCTAGCTATGATACTCATGGTGTTGACAGATGAAAAGACCAACTAACAGGATTACGTGTAATTACAAAAGTGAATACTTCTGCACCATCATGAGACGTGGTTTTTCTGTGTAGACATTATATACAGGCTTCTCGCATCAGCTCACAAAAGGAGGACCTAAAACATTACTTTCTTCACATCATCCTCATTCTATTCTTATATTACATAACTGTAAAACACACAGCCAAATTTTGAAGTCTACTGTTATTTGACTCCTACGGCAATTCACAAAACAGTCTACGATAGCAAGGCACACGCATCTGTACAGCCACAAGCTGTTCCTATCAGGGGCGTATTCCGAGACCGGTATGTCGAGCCAACCAGTCGAGGTAGGCGGCCACCATGACGAAGCCGGAGGTGGCGCCCTCGCAGGTGGTGGTGCCCTGTATGAAGCTGGCCACGCCCACCACCGTGAAGTTCCCGTCCGCCTCTGCGCGCTGCATCGGGCTTCCGAAGTCACCCTGCAAGCAGAAGACAGTCGCATTTACGTGACACCAGACTAAGTGGACACTCACCTCAACAAGGAGGGCGATCATAGGAAATATAATTGCATAAGTTTGTGAATGAGTATATGTGTATGTGAGTATGGGTTTGCGTGTGAGTGTATGTGCGTGTTGGTTAGTATGCTACTCCTACACGCTGAACAGTTGGACGCATTTAATGAAATTTGGAATGGAGATAGCTTATACTGTGAGTTAACTTACCAAAGGGGTCGGGGACGGGGTTAAAACCTCCTCCCGGCAAAGTCGCAGGTAAAAAGCCCACCCAAAATCTCCGGAACTTCAACCAGATTTGCTACACATATTAGTTATGACCAGGAAATGCTTTGGCAACTCAAATGGGAATTCCTGGAGGGAAGGCGACGTTCTTTTCGATAGACACTACTGAGAAAATTTAAAGAACCGCAGAGCTCATACGGAGGCATATAGACAGTCGGTTTTCCCTCGATCTATTTGCGAGTGGAACAAGAAAGGAACTGACAAGTAATGTTACAGGGTACCCTCCGCCATGCACCGTGCAGTGACTTGCGGATGTAGATGTAGAAAAGGAAACGTAGCCCACGGTGCGCGAATAGCCATCCTTTATTCATCCAGCATTTGAGCATGAGAGCACTTTGTGACTTGGAACAAAGTTTACACATAATATTAAACCTTTACGAAACTTTTTCTCATTAACAGCCCCATTAAATGATGGACAGGAAAAATTTTATCGCTTACTACATTTTCGTAGTTCATGCAGTAAAACTGCCGCACGAAGTATAACGTTTTAATTTTTTACTTCTTTACCACTAACGATATTTGCGACACATTTTGCAGACATTATCCACCTATATTACTGGGTGTACTCACGAAAATGTATCAATGTATGACACATAGTTCAGGATATATGACGTCAAATACCGGGATACATGAGAAACTGCCGCATCATGCATGCCTTTTTAATTTATTACTTCTTTACTACTAACAACTCAGAACACGTGCAAATTTATATCATTGTACGACATACACTAATGGCCATTAAAATTGTTACACCAAGAAGGAATGCAGATCATAAACGGCTATTCATTGGACAAATATATTATAGTAGATCTGACATGTGATTACATTTTCATGTAATTTGGGTGTATAGATCCTGAGAAATCAGGATCTATACACCGTAATAACGGCCTTGATACGCCTGGGCATTGAGTCAAACAGAGCTTGGATGGCGTGTACAGGTACAGCTGCCCATGCAGCTTCAACACGATACCACAATTCATCAAGAGTAGTGACTGGCGTATTGTGACGAGCCAGTTGCTCGGCCACCATTGACCAGACGTTTTCAATTGGTGAGAGATCTGGAGAATTTGCTGGCCAGGGCAGCAGTCGAACATTTTCTGTTTTCTGTATCCATAAAGGCCCTTACATGACCTGCAACACGCGGTCGTGCATTATCCTGCTGAAATGTACGGTTTCGCAGGGATCGAATGAAGGGTAGAACCACGGGTCGTAACACATCTGAAATGTAACGCCCACTGTTCAAAGTGCCGTCAATGTGAACAAGAGGTGACCGAGACGTGTAACCAATGGCACCCCATACCATCACGCCGGGTGATACGCCAGTATGACGATGACGAATACACGCTTCCAATGTGCGTTCACCACAATGTCGCCAAACACGGATGCGACCATCATGATGATGTAAACAGAAACTGGATTCATCCGAAAAAAATGACGTTTTGCCATTCGTGTACCCAGGTTCGTCGTTGAGTACACCATCGCAGGCGCTCCTGTCTGTGATGCAGCGTCAAGGGTAACCGCAGTCATGGTCTCCGAGCTGAGAGTCCATGCTGCTGCAAACGTCGTCGAACTGTTCGTGCAGATGGTTGTTGTTTTGCAAACGTCCCCATCTGTTGACTCATCGGTCGAGACGTGGCTGCACGATCCGTTACAGCCATGCGGATAAGATGCCTGTCATCTCGACTGCTAGTAATACGAGGCCGTTGGGATCCAGCACGGATTTCCGTATTACCCTCCTCAACCCACCGATTCCATATTATGCTAACAGTCATTGGATCTCGACCAACGCGAGCAGCAGTGTCCCGATACGATAAACCGCAATCGCGATAGGCTACAATCCGGCGTTTATCAAAGTCGGAAAGGTGATGGTACGCATTTCTCCTCCTTATACGACGAATCACAACAACGTTTCACCAGGCAACGCCGGTGAACTGCTGTTTGTGTATGAGAAATCGGTTGGAACACAGCATCTTCTTCCTGTCGGTTAAATTGCTACATCTTCGTGGTGTAGCAATTTTAATAGCCAGTAGTGTAGTTTGGGAGGTATGACGTCATAAACATTGAGGTGCGTGAAAGTGCAGGCCGAAATTCACGAGAGATCTAGAGATGGAGGTGAAATATGTGAAATACATGCAAAACATGCTTGTCATATGCGTACGCTGGCAAAGCTGCAGGTAGAAAGCCCATCCAAAATCACTGGAACAATTTCAACCAGATTTGCTACACGTATTAGTTATGATCTGGAAAGAAATACTGTTAGGATAAAAACCACCAGCCTCCTGTTAGGGTGGCGGTGATAATATGGGGAGAGAAGATGGAGGAACAGACGGACAGACAGAGATGGGGAAGGAGGAGATGGATAAGATAGGTGGAAGAACAAGTGATCAGCGAGAGAGGAAGGAAGAGATTGGCAGAGAAAGGGAAAAGGAGGAGATAGAAAGAGGTAGGTGGAGAAGGAGATGGATAGAGAAATGGAGGAAGAGGAGGCTGACAAAGCGAGAGGGTGGAAGAGGTAGACACAGGAAGGGGGCAGGGCAGGAGGTGAACAGCGATTGGGGGAGGAGGGAAAGGACAGTGGAACGGAAGAGGAGGAGATGGACGCAGAGAGCAGGAGGAGGACATGAACAGTGAGAGGGGAGAAGAGGACGGTTAGGGAGAGGGGAAGGAGGGGGTGGACAGTGAGAGAGAGAAGGAGGAGATGGACAGAGAGTGAGATGCTGCAGGAGGCAGACAGGGGGAGGTGGGAGCAGGATATGGACTAACAGATATTTGAAGTACGTACATACACGGGCATTTTTCTTCAAATAACGGTTTAACCGCGGGTAACAACGCGGGGCGGAGGTAGTAGGTGATAAGTTCCTATCGGACCAAACTGCTAAGGTCATCGGTCCGTAGGCTTACACACTACTTAATCTAACTTAAACTAACTTACGCTAAGGACACCACCCATACCCGAGGGAGGACTCGAACCTCCGACAGGGGAATCCGCGCGAACCGTGACAAGGCGCCCTGGACCGCACGGCTACCTCGCGCAGCGGAGGTAGTAGGAAATAACATAACAGATGGCGGCAAAGTGTTTAACTGCTGAATGGCGGTTTCCGGTTTTTATATGGTTTTGTTTACACCGAGATGCATTTTGATTTTTCTCCAATTTATCAAATATATCAAAATATAATATGTTCACTAGTTTTTTGCCTTCAACTTTGCCGGCGTTTGTATGTTAGATTTATTTTACACATACACACGCATAAATGCGAGATGGCGCAGTGGTTAGCACACCAGACTCGCGTTCGGGAGGTCGACGGTTCAAATCCGTCTCCGGCCATCCTGATTCAGGGTTTCCGTGCCATCCCTAAATCGTTTCAGGCAAATGGCGGGATGGTTACTTTGAAAGGGCACGACCGGTTTCCTTCCCAATTCTTCCCTAATCCGCGCTTGTGCTCCATCCCTAATGACCTCGCTGTCGATGGGACATTAACCCTTTAATGCACAGTGTAGTTGGTCAATTACAGGCTTCATTTCATCGATGTATCCTATACTGAGCAACATTTTTTAACAGATTCGTTACGTAGTTAAATGTATACACTCTACTGCAGCTGCTAAGCTGCTAGTAGTTCTTCATAGCGATCGTAAATGGCAGGATGAACTGAACCAATTCGACAATCAGCTGTATGGATGTACTGCTGCCGGTGTGTTTTGGCAGAAGTAGAGACCCTTTTTTGGTGTTTGTGCACTGATTTGTGGGTTTGAAAGTTACTTTTTTATTTTGAAAACGTAATTACATATGGTGTAGACAGTTAATTCGAATGTCTTTACGATAGATTTGAAATTAGGTCTGGTTTTGTGTTTGTAGCGATTGTCAAGAATAATGCTTTGTTAATTTAATTAAATTTTTTTTCATTGTTTTTTTCGTAATGTGGGCACTAAAACTAAACGTGGTAATTTTTACAGCTTGAAATAAAAAATCATGCATTTAAGGGTTAAACACGAATCTGCTCCTTCTCCTCCTCCTCCTCCTCCTCCTCCTCTCTCTCTCTCTCTCTCTCTCTCTCTCTCTCTCTATATATATATATATATATATATATATATATATATATATATATATATATCGAATTTTTGCAAGGTTGCGTTTATTTTGCCATAAGACAGTAAGACAGTATAAGCGCTTGATAGTAAAGTAGAAACAATGTAAAGAATACAGAATGTAAACAACAACAACATGCGTAATGGTAGACAAAAATGTTCTTCGTTTTTTCTAACTTAACGGATTTCCGCACACATTCCGAGAACTGATTAATGTGCTCACTGTGGGATGTGACCACTCTGTATGGGATGTGACCACTCCTGCCAGCACCATAGGTTTGATAACGACGAGACATGCAGTGAATGATGTCATGAGTCTCATGTTGCGGCAACAACGCCCATTCTTCCTGCAGAGCTACTCACAAGTCTTGGGAAGTGGGTGCTGATGAGATGCAAGTCGTCTCCGCAGTGCATTATAGACATGCTCTATTGGATTCAAATCGTAAGAGCGAGCAGGACCCGCCATACGTGCAATATCTTCCGTTTCCGCGAAAACGTCAAGCACCAGTGCTCTATGAGGTCGAGCACTATGGTCCATCAGTACAAAGTATGAGCCCACAGTACCTTGCAACAACAGCACATGACGCCCCAAGATCTCGTCACGATACCTGACAGCAGTTAAACCTTACCGATTCACCTGTACAATTTCATGAAGAGCTGTTCGAGTGGTCAGCATAATCCCTGCGCTCACCTTTCAGGATCTTCTTCGACATCGCTTTCCTCAATGTTTAGGTCCAGAAATCGTATTCCACGTTCCCTCCAGAGGCGGATCCGTCGAGAATCACTGTCCAGACCAAATCTATGAGAAGAACATCGGATCACTGTTCGACCATACAGGAGGCATGTTGACGACTCAGCTCTAGACGTTCCCTTCTGTGAAGAAACGTCAGAGCTACACATACAGCAAGTCTCTGACAATAAAGGCCACTCTTCCGAAGCCTTCTGTACAGCGTTTGCCTCGATACAACATGTCCAGTGGATGCTACGAGGTCAGATGCCAGTCGCCGTGCAGTACTAAAGCGGTACCGTTGTGCACTTACAAACAAATAATGGTTTCCCTTTCTGGTGTCACACGTGGTCGGCCCTACCCTGGTCTTTTGGATACTCTATAAACTGTCGCCACATGCGAGAAACAACAGAAGTATTCATTTTAAGCCATGGGGCCACATACATTTGCGACTGTCCCGCTTCCATTCTTCCTGCAGCTTTCCACTGCACAGTCTGGCAGACGCCTTCTCTGTGCCACAGTGCACAGTCTGTGACGGTGTACACAGCGATTGTGGATGCGGGCAACCCCACAAATACTACCCCGTTTGAGGGAGGCCCTGACGTCATCGCTAGCGTGGTTGTCCATTGACCGGAATGCCATCTTCCGTGCAGAACACGATCGTATGGACATCTGTTGACAGTTTGTGTGATTACATCGTGAATTAGACACAGGAAGGGAGAAATAGCGGATTGTTGCTTTAATTTTGGACGCCAGTGTATATACACAATTATTGAAAATTACCTCGACACGTTCAAGTGATTGCAGAAAATGTTTGTTTTGAACTAAGGTATTATAATTGATTGTATGTTCTGAAACATCAAGTCAAGAACTTTTCTGTTATGTCGATCTCCAGCAGTATGGCAGATACACCAACGGAGAAGATATTTTTCGTGTGGAGTTCTGCAAGATCAAGCTCACAACCACAGTGCCCGGAAATCCGGAATCACATTTAACAACGCGGTGACTACCAGACAATCCATTTACGAGTGGGTATAGAGGTTGAAGGGAACAGGATTTCTTTGTAAAGGCAAGAAGGTGGATGGCCTTCGACATCTCAGTAATCAGTTGAATGGTTTATGGAAATATTCCTCACAAGGGAACCTCCCCATCGCACCCCTCTCAGATTTAGTTATAAGCTAGCACAGTGGATAGGCCTTGAAAAACTGAACACAGATCAATCGAGAAAACAGGAAGAAGTTGTGTGGAATTATGAAAAATAAGGAAAATATACAAACTGAATAGTCCATGTGCATGATAGGCAACATCAAGGACAATGTCAGCTCACCAGTGCCGTGGTCCCGTGGTTAGCGTGAGCAGCTGCGGAGCGAGAGGTCCTTGATTCAAGTCTTCCTTCGAGTGAAAAGTTTAATTTTTTATTTTCAGTTTATGTGACAAACTCTTATGTTTTCATCACTTTTTTGGGAGTGATTATCACATCCACAAGAAAACCAAAATAGGACAAGGTAAAAGAATCTTTTTACCCATTCGCCAAGTGTACGAGTTAGGTGGGTCGACAACATATTCCTGTCATGTGACGCACATGCCGTCACCAGTGTCGTATTGAATATATCAGACGTGTTTTCCTGTGGAGGAATGGGTTGACCTATGACCTTACGATCAAATGTTTTCGGTTCCCATTGGAGAGGCACGTCCTTTCGTCTACTAATCGCACGGTTTTGCGGTGCGGTCGCAAAACATAGACACTAAACTTATTACAATGAACAGAGACGTCAATGAACGAACGGACAGATCATAACTTTGCAAAATTAAATTTTTTACTCGAGGGAAGACTTGAACCAAGGACCTCTCGTGCCGCAGCTGCTCTCGCTAACCACGGGACCACGGCACTGCTGAGCCCACTGTATCCTTGATGTTTCCTATCTTGCGCATGGACTACTCAGTTTGTATATTTTGCTTATTTTTCCGTAGTTCCACACAACTTCTTCCTGTTTTCTCGATTGATCTGTGTTCAGTTTTTCAAGCCCTATCCACTGTGCCAACTTATAATTAAATCTGAGGGGGGATACGATGGGGAGCTTCCCTTGCCAGAAGTCCCCAAAAATTAACGTCTTGTGCCAGTCACGAGCTAGGAATTCTACAACAAACTTCTTGGAGCGTGATGAGAGAACACGTGCAAGTGAAACCATATTGGATTCACTAGCTCCAGGTCATTGCCCATGGCGACAAAAGTCTATGGAAACAGTTTTGCATTGAATACGGTGCTTAATGGATGAGGACGATTTCACTTGCAGGTTGATTTTCAACAATGAGACCATTTTTCACCTGAATGGTACATAAAACCGGCAGAACGTGCGAGTAAGGGTAACGGAGAATCCCCACGCTGTTGTGGAACATGTCCGTGGGTTCACAGACGTTGTCAAGGTAAAAAGTATAGTCATGCCACAATTGCGAGGGGACGGTAATAATTTCATTTTACAACATGATGATGCTCCATTACAACTTCATTACGCTGTTCATGGATACTGAGTTACGATGACAGTGGAGCGGTCATGCATCTGCTTGGAGTTTGCAGTTGCTGGCATGATGGCCGCCATGTTCAAATGCGGACATTTTGGGTCGAGTGAGGCGGACTGGCCTTTAGACTGAACGTGTGCTGTGTGACACACATTGAGTATTTGTGAACATTCCACAAAAACTCGTTGAGTTGCTCTTTCCATATATATATATATATATATATATATATATATATATATATATATATATATATATATATATATAACTCCTTACAAAACAAACATTTTTACAGTCACTTGGAAGTGTCTAAATCATTTTTAAAAACTCCGTATTCAAGGTAGTCAGAAACACTGCAAAGCTTGTAATTGTGCTACAGGGTAGGACGTGCTGAGAAAGAACTGTTGAGAAAAAGTCGATACACCGCTCGTTTCTGAGTTAATCAACATTCAAGTTAGTCAATCAGGCCGTTGCACCGGAAGACTCATGTGGACCACCAGAGACAATGTCTTCTTTTGGTTCCCTAAAACTGTACAAGAGAGTGAGTCAAAAATTGGACTTGGGGCGGTACTAAGGATCGAACCCGAGCCAAAGGCTGAACAGTCTCGTGCGCCGTCATATACATCACATTTTATACTCTGCGGGCCATATTCGAGTCTTTATAGGTGGGAGTACGACAAAAAGGAAAAACGAGTTTTGCAAATACACTGATAAAATGTAATACAATACGAATACGCAGAGGAGACAGTTGTTGTTTGAAACACGCTCTTACTAACGTACTTAATGAAATGATTTTTATACAACATTTCAGCAAACTGGGAATCAAATTAATGCTCCCCGTCATCAAAATTGATTGCAATAAAAATATTCAGTACAAATGGCTGTCGTTGTTGTTTGGAAAACTTTGCTAATGAGAGAATGAAATTGCTTTTTTTAGATTACATTTCACCAAATTGTGGATGAAGGTTAGTGCTTTCTATCATCAAAACTGATTGTAGATGTTCATCTGTTAATGCTCACCTATAATAAGATTTTAGATATTTCATCTTTGATCATGTTTTTCACACAAATATGTGCTACCAAATACAGATATGAACCCCCCAACATGTGATATTAGTTCACCATATTCATCACTTGGAAGACGTAAGCAGAATTCTCTTAGATTCAACTCTCGAAATTTGGCTATTAGCATTTTTTCACGTCGCATACTAATTAAAGCCAACTGAAAGTTAGGTAGGAGTTTCTCAGTGGTACGGTTAACTCGATTTTCAAATATAGAAACATCTTCTGCACTTCCATCAAGACCCGAAAAACGAGAACAGAACGTCGCACTACAGTGCTACACGTGGTACTGGTCTGGTAACGCTGACAACTTAAAATTGCGTGTTGCCACAGCGGCAGAGCAGAGCCCTGCGTTCCTCAGATAACTAGCAAAAGCGCCACACGCAATTTTTCTTGCGACTACCCAACTCTCAGGTCGACCGTAAAGCGTGTTACCAGTCAAGGATAATACGTATACAAAAAAGTTGGATTATTGCAATACCGCTCTGCAGACTCTGATGTACTACTTTCACATAATTTTCTCGTTTCTTTCAGTATTACATCGTTTTAATTTTTTTTAAGAATTTGGAAATATAAAATAATGTTTTCTTAGATCTCAGACTACAGAAAAAGTACCATATTTGGCGCCGGGCCCGTAGTTTGCCGACGCCTGATCTACACTATGAGAACAACTGACACTAATTTTCAGTACAAAGAAAAACTAGACAACGTTGTAAACATCATTTCTTTTATTCTCTCGATGACTGTTATCTGTATGCGCTGTAGCTGGTCGTTGGCACATTTGTGACACGGTTTTTGCATTTTCGGAAATACTATTATTGATTACGTTACGATGATTTGAAAATGGGCCCCGGCCCGAAACTAGTTGTCGAGTGACAAAAAAACTTTAAATTTGCAACTTTGGCTGTTTTTTCGTTGCACTGATTAACATAAGTTGCTGAGCTACAATTATTGCAGCAAGCTGGAAGTTTTGAAACTAATTTTGCCTGACGAGCAGCTTGAAATACTGCGCGCGCAATGGGCTGATTGGCTAACTTCAACACTTATTAACTCGGAAACGGCGCGATGTATCGAATTGTTTTCTTGGCAGTTATTTCTCAGCGCAACCACCCTGCAACATCCAAACAAGCTTGCCGCTGCCTTTTATGCTGTTGCTTGTAACTCCTTTTCTGACGTGTGTTCATTGTTTTCGGAAATACCTGTTACGAACTTCTGACTTGTAGAGGGGAGCGAATGGGAACCTGTGTCCTGACTCTTCTGCGGTTTAAGTTCAAATGAGTAACACGTCCACGCCTGCTGAGGGAAAGAAAAAAGTCTCAAAGCTGCTTGTCTTGGTATGCAGTGGGGTAGACAGGACGACGTATATACTCCTTGTGGGATCCTATGCAAAGTTTAAATTACGAGTCTCCTGTAGAGACAGAGGAAGATCTGCTGGCACCGAGTTCTGGCCGCTGCACTAGAGATTGAAGAGACACCAGGTAGGATGGAGAGTTTGGTGTACCAGAACATGCTTCGTAGGCACAGTGTCTGTAGCAAAGTTTGTGGTCGCTACATCGAGCCGTTGTTGTAATGCATCAGTACTGTTCTGTACATACAGTACACAGGGTTCTCCTTTTTGTTTTGCAATAATGTAAACACGTAATGTGTAACTGCTAAAACAAACAAATGTACTTAAGTGATAAATGGACGTTTCGTTATGTTTCAAAAATGGTTCAAATGGCTCTGAGCACTATGGGACTTAACATTTGTGGTCATCAGTCCCCTAGAACTTAGAACTACTTAAACCTAACTAACCTAAGGACATCACACACATCCATGCCCGAGGCAGGATTCGAACCTGCGACCGTAGCAGTCGCGCGGATCCGGACTGAGCGCCTAGAATCGCTAGACCACCGCGGCCGGCCGTTATGTTTCCTTTCGAATTCTTACACAATAACAGTACTGCGTTACGCCTAATTCGGTTCCGCAAACAGAAGTGCACGATTTAAACATCAGAACTAAAATCGTCGTAGAAGGGAAACGGTACGTTTCCGTACAATTGTTTCTGTTAAGAATATTATGTACACACTCCCCTTGACAAGTCCATGAAGTTCGTTGCGGGAATTTCGGAACACTCTGTATGTATAACACACGCACGCGTAGCTTCAGTGATGCGCTGACGCAGTGCAGCAGCATTCAGCAGGTGTCAGATTTTTCATACAAAAGTGAGAAAAAGGAGCTACAAGTTACAGAACATAAGGTAGCTCCAGGGTTCACAATGCTATTGACAATAAGTATGTATTTATGACGATATAATACATTATACCAATTGAAGATGGATGACAACAACGCTTCTCGGGGCGTGTATAAAGGTATATAAAAAGCTCAACTACCATTAGCTTTAATAACAATATAATTTATTATATCAGTGTTCTAGCTGTAGCAACACAAGCGTCTATACTTTAAACATAGCTGCGCTACAGCAATGGTTCCACGTAAATCAGACTAAGAACAGCCGACCAGTTGCAAAGGATAAAGTAATCTTTACCTAGGTTTCAATAGATATAAATCTATCTTCTTCAGAAGACGGCAGTATTATAACAACATGAAGTGATATGTCCTTATCGTTTAGGCAAACATCTGCATAGTTACATTAATCATTGCCTAAACGATAAGGACATATCACTTCATGTTGTTATAATACTGCCGTCTTCTGAAGAAGATAGATTTATATCTATTGAAACCTAGGTAAAGATTACTTTATCTTTTGCAACTGGTCGGCTGTTCTTAGTCTGATTTACAAGCGTCTATGTTATCAGCCGCAGGCTGGGTCAGGTTTCTAGACCACAGATATAACGTTCGAACATCTCTGTCACGCGTAGTTAACACGTATTGTGACAGGTGCATGTTATGAGAAGAAAGAAAAGTTCGCACAGAAATGTTTTCTCACAGACTGGTGTAGGCTTCAGGCAACATCTCATACACCATTCACGATAAACTTGCCTCATGATGGCCCCTAGGATAGGCTGACGCAATCGAGGCAGCGAGCACTGTATCTGGTAGAGGGGTAATTACTAGCGATGGCAACATTAGCCACCACGGTTTTGTGGGGGGTATTATGCCCCTGTTTAATATATGAAAAATGTAAGAAAACACAGAACTGAATGTAAAACTATATTCAACTGACATCTGTCACCACAAACTTACAGTGATTGGACAAAAATATAGAAACATCAAAAACACAATCCATTATAACGCCTAAAACTGTGTACGAAATCCATTGGCATTCAAAACAGCTTCCAGTCATTTCGGAATGGGTAAATACAGGTCCTTTGTAGTTTTCAAGAGCATCTTCTGACATTCTTCCTGCAAAATAGTGGCAACATCGGGATGGTGATCCAGCAATCTTCTTTCCACAGCAGATCATAAAGGCTCAATAATAATGACATCTGGTGTCTGGTGGCCAGGGGAGATGCGAAAAATCATCCTCATGTTCACAGCAACTAGTCGTGGGCGATGCGAGCTTTGAGAACAAGGACCCTGTCATCTTGGAATACAGCCTCAGCGTTGGGAAACAAAATCAGCTAACCTCAGCCATGTTTCACTCTTGGAACCTAAACTCGGCTGTGCGAAATAAGATCAATCCAACCGAATTACTTTTGCCATTGCTCTATAGTTTTTCCTATTACGGACATTTGCATCGCCGACCGTAGTGGCCGAGTGGTTCTAGGCGCTACAGTCTGGAACCGCACGACCGCTACGGTCGCAGGTTCGAATCCTGCCTCGGGCATGGACATGTGTGCTGTCCTTAGGTTAGTTAGGTTTAAGTAATTCTAAGTTCTAGGGGATTGATGACCTCAGAAGTTAAGTCCCATAGTGCTCAGAGCCATTTGAACCATTTTTTGAACATTTGCATCACTGATGAGAGGGCTTGGAATTCTAGCTGGCCCTACAATTAGTTTCTTGCTTACGGAGCTCCGCTCTTGCTGTTTTGGTGCTGAAAGATTTCACGAGTACGACGTTCAGTTCTGCAGTGACTTTTCAAGGTGTCGTCCTCTTATTTTTTGTCAAAATCCTCTTGAATGACCGTCTGTCACGGTCATTCAGTACACACTTTCGTTTGCATTGTGACTGTAGCAGATGATATTTTTCCGTCTTCACTATTTAACGTTACAAATCTTCGATACCATGTTCTTGAAACACCAAACACTTCGGCACCCTTGGTTATAGAAGCACGTTCTGTTTCCCTAACGTCTATATCTACATCTACATGGATACTCTGCAAGTCACATTTAAGTGCCTGGCAGAGGGTTCATCGAACGTCCGACATAATGCACTCACACTTACACAAAACAGTGTCTGACCACGACTGACGCTTGAAACGTATTGATAACATTGCACCGGTTTCCGCTCGTGGTCATATACGAGGTTTGTCAGGAAAATACGTATAAAAGTTGAATAATACCTTTATTTTACAATTATTCAGGTATTACAATATGGTCTCCTTCAAAGTACTCGCCCTGAGACGCGATACACTTCTGCCAACGCCATTTCCACTGTTGATAACATTGCTGAAAGTCTTCAGTTGTGATGTTGTTCAGTTGCCGTGTCGTTTCCGCCTTGATGGCTTCCACATCTCCCAAGTGCCGCCCTCGAAGCACCATTTTGCATTTCGGGAACATGAAGAAGTCACACGGGGCTAAATCGGGTGAGTAAAGCGGGTGGTCTGTCACGGTGATTGAGCTTCGGGCCAAAAACTCGCGCACAACGAGCGACGTGTGAGTGGGCGCATTGTCGTGATGAAGGATCCACCTGCCCCCTTTTGCCAACTCCGGTCGAACTCGGGCCACACGAGCTCTGAGACGTGTCAGAACTTCAACGTAAAAATTTCCGTTCACTCTGGCAGGGTGGGACAAATTCCTTGTGAACAATGCCCCAAGAATGAAAGAAAACAATCAACATTGTCTTCACATTGGACCTTGATTTTCGTGACTTTTTTGTTCTCGGTTCTCCTGCTAGTTTCCATCCCTTGCTTTGAGATTTGAGCTCCACATCGAATTCGTAAAACCAGGACTCGTCTCCAGTGATGACTCGGTTGAGAAAGTCCCCTCGTTCCTTTGCTTCCAACCAATCCTCACAGCACTCAACCCTCTTTGCTTTCTGTTCTGGCGTCAAGAGCTTCGGCACGATTTTCGCACAAAATTTCTCCATTTCAAGTTTTTGTGTCAGGATTTCGTGAACGATCGTTTTGGGGATTGACAGCTCGTCAGCAATCATTCTGACCGTCAATCTACGGTCTTTAAGAACACAAGACCGAATTCGTTCAACAGTTGCATCGGAACTCGATGTCGACGGGCGTCCTGGGCGAAGGTCATCGTTCACTTCTTCTCGGCCATCCCGGAACCTTTTTAACAACTTGTTCACGGTTGGTTCCTTCAGAGAATTGTATCCGTAAACTTGCTTCAAACACTCAAAACTCTCACCGCCATTCTTGGCTAGCTTTGCAAGAAACTTGATGTTGATGTTCTGTTCCTCAATCAGAGAGAGCTCCATGCCGACGGCAGGTGAAAAAGGGTAACTGTCAACAAGCTACCGCACACTCCCACTTTCACGCAGAGTGCTCTGACTCGAACTGAGCGTTGATGGGATTGATTACAGGAGTAGCCCCACCTGGCGGTGACTGTAACTTGTAACGTAAAGACATTATTCAACTTTTATACGTATTTTACGGACAAACCTCGTACAGTAGCACACCCTTGAGGCGTAGGTAGGATCTGCATTTATGTTCAAGCGTTCAGTTCTCGCGGTGTTTCTATATCTTCATCCAACCCCAGTACGTGACAGATTTGACGTGGAAACGTACACACGACTTCGCAGTGGGAGTTGTTCGAATTTTCTTGAGTGATAGAATACCATCAGATTTCAATCGCTGATAATTTCGAAACTAATAATGTCTCAACACTGGTCGAGCCCACAACGGATAGATCATGTATGTGGCTTTGGTTTGTCGCGCAGCACAGTTTTACCTGTGGCATCGTGACAGTGTAGGAGCATGTGCACAGTTGTTAAGAATTAACTTTGAGTGAAGTTATAAATTGGTGAAGCAAGGAAATGCATTTATCTGAGACATTGATTCGTGTGTCATTGTGAAGATCTTTCGGAGCGCTACTAGGACCCAAAGTGAGATTATAACAATATGTGCCGGAATATAAGTGAAAATCGGTATTAATTTTATGATTAAAAGAAATGAAAGATGTCGTCTCATTATAGGAAATGTGATTCAGAGGAAATTTTGCATCGGAAGGAATACAAAAAACAAAAAACGTCCAGTGGCGAGCGACTCCGAGAGATGTTTCAGGCTCGAAAAGAAAAACGAGGAAACGGCGAGAAGCGATTACGTAACTGGTTCCAAGGCATACGCGGCCAGCAACTGACTAAACGTCTACGGATCGTGTGCAGGCGTCGTTGGAAGGCAATACACAAAACAGTGATAATATAGAAACTAAATGCGGTAACCTTGCGATTTATCTATTCTGTAAGAGTTAAGCTACTCAGTGAAACACTGTATTAAAGAGACTGATGATTAAAGTACCTGTTAATACGAAACACTTTTTTATTATTTTATTCCGAAGTTTAGACGAAAACTCTACGGTGCTGACGCGAACTACTCACACAGATATTTTTCATGCTGTTCCCTTTATATACACTATATAAAGTAGTGTTGACCTTGACGATATAAGTTTAAATATCCTGTCTAATGGCTAAGGTCATTCTGTATGGGGTAACATTTTCTCGTTACAACTGAATAACAGAGAGATATCTTGTTACGTCAGATTGCTTAGAAGAGTACGGTGCAGCAAATCAGAGGAAATTTTGAAAATGGGCAATGCGGTATTAAATTATCGAGCTAGATAAAATTCTAAAGCACGCTAAGCATGTTTTTCGTTCCATTATATTGACTAACGGTTCATTCGCATAAGTTTCGGCATCACGAACCTCTTGACCCTGACTTAATTTGATCTTAAACTATAGTTCAAACGACAAGTGGAAACATGATTTTGACCATGACGAATTAGTTTCCTTTCTATTTTGCGTTTACTTTTTATTGGCCGGTTCAGTTGTCAAGCAGATGGTCTGCTAAGACTGCTTGGCTACTGAATTTCCCGGTAATCATTATTCATGAGATGGCACTCTCAAGTTAGATGCAGCGCTACGAGAACAGTTAATCTCTACATATGCCTGCACGTCTATACTCTGCAAGGCACTTTATGGTGTGTGTTGGAGGGTATCGCGTGTACGATTGTCACTTCCCCTTCTTTCCTCTTCCAGTTACGATTGGTGTATTGGAAGAACGACTATTGGTATGTCTCCATGTGAATTCGAATATAATTTCATCTTCATGGTCTTTTCGCGAGATAAGGTAGGCTTGCTTAGCTTTTTTAGGAAGGCATGCGTTCACAATTTTAACAGTACCTCCCGTGATGCACAATATGTCCACTACAGCAGTGCCACTGCAATTGGATGAACATCTCCTTGAAGCTTCAACCTCACTAAACTAACCTGTGACGAAACGCCTTCTTTTCTTTTTCTTGGATCTATTCCTACCTGTTAAAGGTCACAGACTGATAAGCAATGGTAAGTATTGGTTGAACGAGGGTTCTGTAAGCTATCTCCTTCGTAGTTGGCATACAGGTCCTGACGATGTGCTGCTTTCTGTCTCTCGAATGACTACTAGTCTTCCATTTTGAATTACTCCGTACTCATATTCCTGGACATTTAATGTGACAGTTTTCAATGATTCTTGGGGACTCGTGTTATCACACAGTAACGGGTGTTTCCTCCTATCCCAGGGTCAATTGCACCAGGTGTCCACCCTCTCTGTACTACTTAGATGGTTCAGTACCACAGTAGCTTTTAATTTGCTTAAAATTTTCTTTACATGTCATCTTTATGACTTTTAGACTGGAAGGTGAACATTCGAATCTAGTTAGCTCCTAAAGAAATGATATAATCATGGCTAATTGGAGATAATTTATAGAAATTCTCCTTTTTTACGACGGTTATTTCATTTATCTATTTATTTAACCTTATGAGATTAGGGCCATCAGGCTCTCACTTCGTCCGCAGCTCGTGGCCTAGTGACTAGCGTTGCTACCTCTCGATCACGTGGTGCCGGGTTCGATTCCCGGCTGGGCTAGGGATTTTTTTCTTCCCGGGGACTGGATGTTTGTGTTGTCCTCATCTTTTATCATCGTTTCATCATCATCATCATCATTGTCATCATCATCATCATTTGTGACTGTGGCTAGATTAGACTGTGTAAAAAAATTGGACTAGAAATTGAGACTTTGTACGGGCGCTGATGAGCGTGCAGTTCAGTGCCCCACAGCCCAAACGTGGTCATCACAGGCTCTCTCTTACATCAGACAAGAGTTTCACATCCTAGTTACCAGTGAAACAACTATTTTAATATGACAGATACAATGGGGTGACAAAAGTCATGGGATAGCGATGTGCACATGTACAGATGGCGATAATATCTCATACACAGGGAGTAAAAGGGCAGTGCATTGGCGGAACAGTCATTTGTACTCAGGTGGTCTATGTGATAACGTTTCCGCCGAGATTATGGCCGAACGACTGGAATAACAGACCTTGAACCCGTAATGGCAGCTTTAGGTAGACACATGGGACATTCCATTTCGGAAATCGTTATGGAATTCGATATTCCGAAATCCACATTGTCAAGCGTGTGCCGAGGACATCAAATTTCAGGCATTACCTCTCACCACGGGCAACACAGTGGCCTATGGCCTTCACTTAACAATGGAGAGCACCGGCGTTTGCGTAGAGTAGAAATGTGGCGATAATGGGCTATGGCAGCAGGCGACCGACCATTGCTGACACCACAACATCGCGTGCAATGCCTTTCCTGGGCTCATTAGCATATCAATTTGTCCTCAACGATTGAAAAACAGGGGCCTAGTCAGATGAGTCCATATGTCAGTTGGTAAGAGCTGATGGTAGGTTGGTTTCAAGTGTGTCACAGACCCTACGAAGCCATGGACCCATGGACCCTAGCTGTCAACAAGGCGCTACCCAAGCTGAACCGGTCATTGACCGGATACGGTTATGTTCAGCTACTTCCAGACGATTTGTAGACATTCATCGAATTCATGTTCCTAAACAACTCTCGAATTTTTATGGATGACAATACGCAATGTCATTGAGCCACAGTTGTTCGCGATTGGTTTTGAAGAACATTTTTGACAGTTCGAGCGAATGTTTTGGCCTCTCAGATCGCCCAACATGCATCCTATTGAACTTTCATGGGACACAATAAACAGGACAATTTGTCCACAAAATCCTGCCCACGCAACAATTTCGGAATTATGGACAGCTATAGACGTAGCATGTTCAGTATTTCTACAGTGGATTTCCAACGACTTGTTGAGTTCATACCATGGTGAGTTGCTACACTACGCCGCCAAAAGGAGGTCTGACGCTATATTGGGAGATACCCTATGACTTTTGTCACCTCGATGTACTATTAAATTGAGCGTCACTAGAGACAATGTGAATAAGTCATACTGACTATGAACTAATAATTTTAATAATGGCTGCATTTCTGCTCCTGCTGCTACCACTAATAACGATAATAGTAATAATAATGACAATGACAGTGGCAATAATAAGAATAATGATAGTGGCAGATACGAAAATAATTTATAGGTGTACAAAATAGATGTTTGCTGATCCAGCGAGTTATGGGGAAAGGAAATTTAAGGAGACCGCCGCAGCTAAAATAATTGGAAATGCTGAATATCTGGTTGGGAAGAAGGATGTATGGGGGTAAGAAGTACGTACAAAGGCCAATGGTAGTCATTATTGTTGCTTCACTAGATGTGTCATTAACTGTCTTCTGGAACTGGGAATGTTATTCATTTGTATAATACAATGCAGGAGGTTTTTCCAGGGTCAGGTTTGTGCTCCTGGGAAGGTCTTCGAGAATGTGACTAAACGATGGAGTAACTCAGAAAGGATTTTGCTCTGATGGGAACGGGTTTTCTGCCATGTTGTTCAGACATGTGAGTTAAGGTCGAGGAGTTTTATGAGAGACAGTTTACGTCGATAAAACATTAAAGAAGACAGAGGCTATGAAAATATCTGCACGCAACCAGGAAGCTGTACATTTGATGGTGAAATATGATCAGAGAGTCGAACACCAAAGATATAACGAACACCGCAAATGTTCGCTGTTATTGAGAGCAAAAGCTCAGTAACAAATATTTAAAAGCTTATACTTTGAAGGCCATGGAGATTGCTGAAGAAATTCGTAGCCTATCCAACGAAAGTTTAGAAATCTGTTGCTGTGAGTATTGTCACAGATTTGCCAAAATCTCCATTGGTTACAAGTTGTCTTCCTCGTCGCTAACTCTAACATTAGCAGCCACTGCACACAGAACTCTAGGGTACACAAGCTGACGCCTCTGAACTCACCGAACAGATGGCTTCGTTATATCGGCCCACTCCGCAGTAGGACCAGGCGGGACTGCAGATCGTCACGGGCTGGAAGTACGCATACCACAGCGCTCCCGGCCCAGAACCACCTGCCGATGGAAACGGCATCCTTGGTAAATAATTTTTGGAATTTAATTCAGCAATAAAATGTTGTTACCTACTTGTCGAAAATGAAAACAGAACATTCGTAAGTCTCTGTAGCACGTGAATTAAGTTTTATTATTCTATTTCACAGGCTGTATTCTGAATTCTGACAGGCTCATATAGCTATGGGAACTTACAGTATCTTATGTAGTTTTACGCTGCTATCACGCAGACAGCATTGCATAGAGACTACCATATAGCTGTTGGATGTCATCTCGTGAGACAGGGATCTATGTTGCTTCGACTTGTTTCCGCGTAAGTTGTCAATCGATGTTGGCAGCACGTATGCTGCACGGGACAGTCGCAGCAGATTGGCCCACAGACGCCCAGCAGGGAGATGTGAGGGGACCGCGACGGTCATGGGCGCTTAAGTGTGTCTTGAAGGACGCGTCGGGTAATGCGGGAAGTGCATTCGTGGACACTGTGTTGTTGGAAGAACACTTTTTTTTCCGACGTAACAGGGATCTCATCAGAATGGAGTGGACGTTATTCTCAATGGGATAGTGAACAGAGTTGCCCTTTTTTGCCGCTGCCTGACACACTCCGTTGTTTTCACGCCCCATTCGACTTCATTCACGCAAATGACGCTAGGTATTGTTAAGGCAGACCCTGCTCTAAAAGCTAAACACTGGATGTGCCGTGAAGCGGCGTGAAAAAAACGTGGTGAGAGGCACCCTTTGATCGGAGTACAGTAAACGGTTCCTGATTGTACTCTCTGACTTCCAGAGAGAAAAACTGGTTCTAATCGGGGCTGCAATAGATGAAGGATTAACAGTGTCCCTCATGTCATGCGGCAGATGAGATGTGAATCCATATGCTCCTGTCGTTTATAAATGCCGGCCGGGGTGGCCGAGCGGTCCTAGGCGCTTCAGTCTGGAACTGCGTGACCGCTACGGTCGCAGGTTCGAATCCTGCCTCGGGTATGGATGCGTGTGATGTCCTTAGGTTAGTTAGGTTTAAGTAGTTCTAAGTTCTAGGGGACTGATGACCTCAGTAGTTAAGTCCCATAGTGCTAAGAGCCATTTTTTTCGTTTATAAATAATACGATAAGCTTGTGCATCTTTCTTGAGCATCAATATTATCTTTGACACAAGTTTTCAACCTCTCTTTGAGAGAATGAAAAAATATGCGATGCGCTAGGCTGTCAGTAACAGTACCACAATACGGCAACTCTGGTATACAGTGATTTTCTCTGATAGAGCTCACTGACTACTCCTGGCTTGCCTAACGATGTTTACTAGCCTAGACACGAAAGTGACGATTTTACACGATTGAAACCGTTCATGTCAATATATGATTGGGACCATAAATAAATAAACTTTTAAATTGTACATTACGGGAAAGGACAGACCACTCTTAGGCGAGTCGGATATTGTTGTTACGACAGTAGCGCTTACATAACGAAGCTACAACACGGTGATGCTAATCATTGACTTTTGTTACCTTCTATCTATGTTTTATGACAATGTATTTTAACGTCACGTCTTTATAAATGTGTATTTTTCATTTGAACTAGGTTTTGCCCGGATTCATCAGGTGGTTAGTTTCTTGTGAACCATACTTCTAACACAGACTTTCTGTTCTGATCTTTGTGCTTGTTAGTATCCGTGGTTGTCATCCCGTAATATACCGCCGAAAATGGTAGCCCAACAAAATAACAAATTGGAAATTAGACAGCTGAAAAGTGTTTGATTTGACATTCTGCACTGAACAGCCGAGGTCACGCAACCATTTCTGAAAAGATGGACATACAGAGACTTAATAACTGGTTGAGTAAGACGGTACTGTGGTAGCAGGAAGGCAAGAGCACACCACTTCCAATGAGGTTCTGGTTAGCGACGTGAAATGATAGTCCTAGTTAACTGCCTGGCTTTCGCACATCTCAGTTACTGATACAGTCGTATCATACTGACACTAAAATGGTTTCAGTTTTGAGTGTTGATTTCTTTTTGCCTAAAACTATATCTTAACAAATAAAAGAGAAACTCCATGAAGCCAGAATGCTGGATGTGTGGACCAGAAGTGACGCTGAACTTATTTTTAGGAATTAGAACTTCGTATCCCGCAGAGATATAATTCCAGATCAACGTTGGCATTACTCCTTCGACAACACCACGTAAAATGCGTCCTTGTGAAAGGTAAACTAATCTTCTGTCTGCAACGAATCACATTCCACATGACGTTAATGTCTGATAAAAATACGTCATAAACTGCCACAACTATTTCTTTTGGTCAAGTTCTGCACCTAGTACTCTCAAATTAATGCGAAATAATGAATGTGGACACTTTTCAATGACTAATGTTGGGACGACAAAATAGTCATATTTGTGGTTATTAAAATTACAGGAAAGGGGACAATGAAGCAGTCTGAGGACATAGCATACATCCTTCTGACAGTTCCAGATTTCCACTGGGTGAACTACATCCTTAACTCTTGAGGCACTGTGCAAAAGTTTGGAACTTAAGTCGGCACACTGGCACATAACCAGGCGTTCCAGAGCTGTACATCATCAAGCTTATCAGTCAAATAATAGTGATGTAAATTTCGTCCACTACCGGTATTCGAACCGATTGACATTTAGAAGAGCATCAAGGTATGTTAAAGACACCCTTTACGGTGGCAGGTTTCTAGTTTACAGAGAGCTATGCGAGACCTAGCGCTCACAGTCAGAGCACTACTCTTCCTATAAATTGACGTGTTAAACAACGAATGTATCAAGAAGGAAAGAGTATTTGGAAACCGTTTTCCTCTCCCATTTAATCGTAGTACTATTAATTTGTGAGAAAAAACTGTTTAGTCTTCCGGAGAATGTTAACGTTAGCGACAGAAGTGGGCTCTTATAGAAACATCACGTTTGTAGGTGCAGCGGATGTTTGAAAGCTACTATCAGATTAAAATCATGTGCTGCGCCAAGACTAAAACTCGGACCATTGCCTTTAGTCCAAGTGATGTGGCGCATTGGTTAAGGCACTGGACTCAATTTAAGAATGAGCAGGCGCAGAATTTGCAGAGGGCGGGAATTTCGATAGAGGACGCTCCTGTGACGGCTGTCAATGCGCATGTGTTTGTGGACCAATTTTTACTAGAAAGCCGTCGCTGGGAACTTGCAGTCTCCATGTCAGTCAGGTTGGAGCACTGACAGTGTTTACCGGAGAGTATGTGCGCGTTGTTCGTTACGGTCATGAGTGTTGCTCAGCGTTGTGTAGTCGTAGTATCTGAGTCGATGTTGATTTGTAGTTTGCCTTCTACGGGAACGTCGTTATTTCGTACGCGTCTCGTTGTACCGTGTCTATATAGGCGACAGGCATTCGTGCCTATAGCCAGCCAGCGCCCTGACCACGTCAGTCGGGCCGGGGCTAAGCATGAACAGGGCGAAGGACAGGAATCCGCGGCTAGGCAACTCTTCTGTGGCTCCTTCGCTTGGCAATGTGACACCGGTCGCTCGACAGCTGTCCCGGGCAAGCTGGCGGCTGCTCTGATACTGACACCACCCAACGTGCTAAGGACTGAGCGCATTGTGCCTCCCGCCACAAAACACCGATAACCACTAACAGTGATACAGATTCACGTGCACCCTGTACACAGCGTCGCGTAAGGCACCGATCTTCCTCTTAGTTCTCTGATGATATCCATGGCTGCCTGGTGATAGACCTCCCACCTAGTGACAGTCAAGCCATGTCGCCCCCAGCATTAATACAACCGACTGCCATGCGGACGCCCCATCCGGTGCTGTTTCGTCTACACCATCTCGTCGGCCCAACGGGCCTCCTGAGGATTCGGACCCTGTCAGACCCCCGCCCTGATCGACAATCCAAACGGTCTTCCGCTCGCGCCCGTCACAGTGGCCATGCTTCGGATTCTGATACCTCTGCACCTGGCCTAGCAGCAACTGTTGCTGCCACGGACTAGGACGTGTGTCCCCCTCCTGGCCCAACTTCTCAGAATCCACCGCCGCCACCACCTAAGAAGACCTCTCCTTTCGTTGTTTACAACACCATGAACTACATTTAACTGAACACTGAACTGCAACACCTTATTGCGGGCCATGTCAAGTACCTGCTTGACACCATGGAGGATTATCTCCAAGTCCTCAACTTTGTGGAGTCCAGGGCTGTGAACTACTACACTCATCAGGCTTACAGCAACAGAAGAATAAAAATCGTCATCAAATACCTTCCTTACGAAGTTACAGAAACAGCCATGAATTACTCGGTCTGCAGTTCCTGGACCCCTTGGTCCACCAGTACAACAAGGGGGACCCTGAGACCCAGAAATTAATACCATGTTGTCTCCCTTATCAGGTGAGAGGACGTCGAACACATTTACCAAATCAGGTATCTCCTGTGCACCAAAGTGCGTATTGAATCATATGAAGGCTGTAACGGCCCCTCCATCTGCCGTAGGTGTCAATGTGTGCGCCACACCGGCGTTTAATGTTCACTGCCTTTTAGGTGTGTCAAGTGTGCTAGCTCGCATCCATCAGAGGACTACAAACTCCTGGCTTCAGAAAAACTAATGTGTGCCCACTGTTTGGGCACCTCTCATGATTCCCACCATCTGGCTTTCTGGAAGGGTTGTCCTACATACCAGAAGGTTATGAAGTCTTCCCGCCATCACGAGACTGCACCCATTTCCCCGTCTTATGGGGTAAATCCGATGACCATCCCACCACTGATGCTCAGGCACCTGACGCATCTGCGACACAGGAGCCCCTCCGGTTCCATCCTCTACGACCACATTCGCTGCTGCAGCTCAGTCTCCTCCTGCTCACTCGTCTTCTGTGACGCATACCGACGCCCACCACGCCGACAGACTGCCTGCGGGTTTCTCCCGCCCACCTGCTGAAATGCCATAACGCTCCATTGTGGCGCCTTCTCCACCAGCAACCACGCCCACCCCTTCCCATCGCATGGTCAAGCAGCCCAGCCGAGATGTTCTTCCAGTGGTGGAGACAGATGCTTCATTCTGGGATGACATGCGAGAGATCCTCCAGGTCATCTCTTTGTTCACATGGCCACACATCAGGGCTGTCATTCGTGAAACAGCTCAAAAGATCTGTTGGTCAGAGGATGGGCTCACTACGGTTATTACCCTTGTTGAAGGGTTCAGTCATATTTGTTATAATGGTGAATCGCCCACCACACAACCATCAGCCCCCTTCAGATCTCGTTGTCTTTTTCTTTAATGCCAATGGCCTTAAAGATATGAACAATGAACTGAACACATTCCTCTACGACCACCATGTGGACATTTTACTTGCCTCAGGAACCCATCTGAAACCCACCAACGATTTTCGTCTCCACATCATAGTTTTCTATCGCACTGACCTACTCCATCGCTGACGTAGGGGCAAGGTAGTGTTTCGGCGTAAGTCACTCCTCCATAATCACGAGGTCCTCCAACCACTCTAATAAATAGAGGCTACGGCAGTCACAGTTTCTACCTACCTTGGTGCTATAGTTTTTGCTGTGGCGTATTTGAGCCCTAAACTACCACTTCTTGGAGCTGATCTCCATATCTTGACATCTTTTGACAAACTCATTGTTGGGGCAGATCTCAAAGCCAAGCATCCAGCTTGGCATTCTCGCATTGCTAATCCCAAAGGCAGATTCCTCCTTGACCGAGAAGATCCTCTGGCGCTGTTGGTCTATGACCCCACACTCTCACCCATATACCAATCTGCTCTGACTGCCAGCTGGACATTCCGGATGTGGCCATTTTCAAGAACACTGCGGTGCAGTTTTCGTTGGAAAGACTCTGAGAACTGGCCTCTGATCATGCTCTTGCACCTTACCAACATCGCTCTGTCTTTAGACTTCTATTCACCAGCAGGGAACTGAACCTCGACACCAAGCCCTGGCTGTACTGGATGGTTGTTCACCTTTCCCTAAGCTATGGCTCGACTGTGTGGGCTACGATTAGTGCCTCCCGGATGCACACCCTCCAGCTCCTTCAGAATAAGGTGCTTCAGTGGAGCCCGCATGTCCCTCTCCATACGAGGGTGGTTACCCTACACGAGGAAACGGACATGACCACTCTCAAGATGTCCATGCAAGAGAAGGCAAGGCGCCTCCATGCAAAGTAGAAGTCCTACGTGACATGGTCGCTGGCTTACAAAACATTGGCACAATGCCTCCACGGCACTGGCACCTACACCCTGTTTCTCTGACCGTACTTGAGGACTCCGATTCTGACCATGGCTAATGATAGCACTGTTATGGCCACTAATGAAGCGTTAGTGTTGACTTGACCTCTCGATGGATATCGACCATCGTCAACCACCACTGTTGATACATAATGTAGCTGATAGTTAATATTTGCCTGCGATCTGAGCTTCCACTGTCAGAGGGTAGTATAAGACTTCAAGTCCCACCGCCACACCTTCAATGTGCACTGCAGTGATATCTTTGGACTGACATCATTGTCGATTGGAACAGTTTTACTATCCACCAAGAAGGTAAGACCGTGAGCCACCAGTGAAGCTGTATTTCAGTCTCCCACAGAAAAAAAGAAAACAAAAAGAATTGCAGTCTCCAGTGGGGGACAGTCACCTAAAGATGGCTGTCCGGTTGCCAGTCGAAATATTGTGGCAAGAAGTCAACATGATCCGGGTGCAATCCCGAAACCTCAGAGTATATTCCCTATGCCAGAAAAACTTCAAGAATCACAGGACACTATTATCTCAATAAGTGTAGGAAAACAACACTCACAGTGTTTGTCTCCTTGTCTTTTACATAACCATTTATGAATATAATTTCCAGTTAACTAACAGGCTAAAATAATTTGTCCTGGACCTATAGCACGGGCTGATATGGAAATGCCGTCCACTAACTTCCCAATACGAAATCTACAATGTAATAGAACTACTAACTTATTTCTTTTTCGTCCTTACATTCAGCCAAAGCTTTGATCTAGATTATCCTATCCTACGCCAATACTGATTAGAGATCTTCACCAAAACATATTTCTATAGCTCCCTCCAAGTACTTGTATCTCTACATCTACATCCGTACTCCGCAAGCCACCTGATGGTGTGTGGCGGATGGTACCTTGAGTACCGCTATCGGTTCTCCCTTCTATTCCAGTCTCGTATTGTTCGTGGAAAGGAAGATTGTCGGGCTATAATCTCTCTGATTTTATCCTCACGGTCTCTTCGCGAGATATACGTAGGAGGGAGCAATATACTGTTTGACTCCTAGGTGAAGGTATGTTCTCGAAACTTCAACAAAAGCCCGTACCGAGCTACTGAGCCTCTCTCTTGCAAAGTCTTCCACTGGAGTTTATCTATCATCTCCGTAACGCTTTCGCTATTACTAAATGATCCTGTAACGAAGCGCGCTGCTCTCCGTTGGATCTTCTCTATCTTTTCTATCAACCCGATCTGGTATGGATGCCACACCGGTGAGCAGTATTCAAGCAGCGGGCGAACAAGTGTACTGTAACCTACTTCCTTTGTTTTCGGACTGCATTTCCTTAGGATTCTTCCAACGAATCTCAGTCTGGCGTCTGCTTTACCGACGACTAATTTTATATGGTCATTCCATTTTAAATCACTCCTAATGCCTACTCCCAGATAATTTATGGAATTAACTGCTTCCAGTTGCTGACTTGCTGTGTTGTAGCTAAATAATGAAGGATCTTTCTTTCTATGTATTCGCAGCACATTACACTTGTCTACATTGACATTCAGTTGCCATTCCCTGCACCATGCGTCAATTCGTTGCAGATCCTCCTGCATTTCAGTACGCTTTTCCATTGTTACAACCTCTCGATATACTACAGCATCATCCGCAAAAAGCCTCAGTAAACTTCCGATGTTATCCACAAGGTCATTTATATATATTGTGAATAGCAACAGTGCTACGACACTCCCCTGCGGCACACCTGAAATCAATCTTACTCCGAAAGACTTCTCTCCATTGAGAGACAAAGCTTTGATCTAGATTAACCTATCCTACGCCAATACTGACTAGAGGTCTAAAAATCCCATAATCTGGACTCAGCAACCTTTCAACTGCTAACCATGTGGAACTGCTGTGTCTATAGCTACAGATCCCAGAAAAAATACATTTACGTACCCTCAGTTTTCTCGTCAACGCACATCAGTACTCGCCTTCCCAGGCAATGAAATTCACCCTCACTTTTATCTTCTTTCTGTCAGAGCAAACACACTTTTGCCTGTTCTTTCCAACATCACGGTCCCAGCTATGGACCAATTTCTGTCTAAGTTACATCTCTCTCAATTACAATGTTTTTCTGCCGCTAATCCTGCTATTCAAGTTAATCATCTGATCTACTCTTCCTTCCACACTACAAAATCGCAGAACGGTTTTGCCGCCATCGCAACACATCTCCTCCAGGTACATCAAGATTGTTGTAGAAGTCTAAATATGTTTGTTAATAGCATCGCAGTATATACTAACTTTTAACTCCTTTAAAATTAATTATTTAACTTATTTAGTATTTAGTATTCAAATTATTTATGTCTTTTAGCTCATTCGGCTGAGGAACGGCAAATTATACCACTACCTGCCACATTCCCCTTTGGGAGTGAAGGCATGAAATTACAATATGGAAGAGTAATTATTGCACAATGGCATACACTCAGATCCAGTATCTCTCTGTTGTTTGTATAGTAAATGCGTTGACCACCTCTGAAGTGTCGTGATTAGTGCATATGCGTGCTAGGATCATCCGGCCAGGGTGGCCGAGCGGTTCTAGGCGCTACAGTGTGGAACCGCGCGACCGCTACGGACGCAGGTTCGAATCCTGCCTAGGGCGTGGATGTGTGTGATGTCCTTAGGTTAGTTAGGTTTAAGTAGTTCTAAGTTCTAGGCGACTGATGGCCTTAGAAGTTAAGTCCCATAGTGCTAAGAGCCATTTGAACCATTTTGCTAGGATCAATACCTGGTGACCAGGTGGGCTTTTATGAAGTGGGAAGGTCTGAAACGGAGTCCACTCAGCCCCTTGAGGAGAAATGAGCACGTGCTAGAATGTTTAAGTAAGGACAATGATACGCAAGCTATCGAAGTGGTCAGAAACATCACTACGCAGGAAATCATGCCACAGTCACAAGCAACTTGTTTTTACGCGTTCAACTACTGCGTGCCACTGTCAACCCACTAGGCTCATCCGGACGTTGGAAGATGAGTGATTCTGATACGAGACTGACACGTGTGTGTCACATATGATGAACTCTGGTGAATTTGACTATGCAACAGATATGCCTCTCACTGTTGCTAGAAACAATATGCTATACCAGATATGTAATTCACCAACTGTCGTTTAACGTTGTTTACTGCTCTTGTTAGACATTGAGCTCCGCCTCTGTAAAAGTTCGATGCGAACAGAGAAGATGGAGTGACAACAGAACTGTTCAGTTACGTCGGACAAAAAAGTGTGAGGTCTGAGGGTGCTTGGTTTAGGGGCAGAATTCGTGAGCTCGGCACTCACCAGTGGCCTGCGCTCCCCAGCCGCTGACCATTACGTCGACGCCCTCGAAGGTGTTGTCCACGTCGGCGTACCGTGGCAACTGCACGGGCTGGATGTAATCTGCAACATAAAATACGTCAATATAAATTACTTACGAAATACTCAAAGTTTTCCCAAACAATAGAAACCTGGATAAATGAGAGAAAAATGTAAAAAATCTGGCATCCAGTGACTTTCTTTTACGAACTATGACTTGCTTCGAACTCAATCGGGCGTGGATTAGATTCGTTGTTCGACCCTTCCTGTGTCCTGATCGTGTCGTTTGCTACTTATTTATCTATGTACTGGAGGAGATCATCCACCTAGCTTATCACCATAACTGTTAGAAAACTGCTATACGTCCTGAGGAAGAATGACTGCATCAGCATGACAGTGCCTCCGATCATTAAGCAGCAGAGTTCCGACTTGAACCCAATGGAAGGACTTTGTGATGTGTTAGAACATCGACTTCCCTCCAACATCGCTACCTTGTTTGGTTTCATTTCTCGAGGAACAATGGGTTGTCATTTCTCCAGAGACATTCAGATACCTCGGAGAAAGTGTGTGCAGTAGAGTTCAAGCCGTTATAAAGAGGAAGGATGGACACATCCCACATTAAACTTTACTAACAAGTGTCCGGCAACTTTTGCTCAGATAGTGTATGCTGAAATGATGTAGATGTTCCTAATAAAAAAAGTGAGGTATAACTCCAAAGTCGAACCATCACTCTCAGAGGAAGAAACATCAATAATTGAATATGAGGTGAGGGAAGTGTGACTAAGAATATTCTAGAGGAGAAAGCAAGGAGATGCGGACGGAAGTCATCTGCAACTATTCACAGTTATATTCAAAGCAAGGCACAGGCGGTGGTACATCAAAATATACGTATGATGGTTTTCAACAGAATTTTACATTCCCTAAGTGATGCAGTGCTACTACAACTGTTTGAGTTATATACACGCCATGCACTATCGCAGTCGTAAAAGAGACAGTGAAATCGCTGGTGAATGTATTGTTAATGAATGTCATAAAGACACTCCGCCCAAGTGTCTCCTCAGTACAAGAACTAGAAATTTTATGTATAAAATGTATCCAGAATATTTGAAGCGAAGATAAATTAAGCGGAGAATGACTTACAGTAACATAGCATTTATTGTAGAATCTTAGAACATATTCCGATTTGGAACGTAATGAGGCATGTAGAAGAGAATGACCTCCTCCATACCAACCAGCACGGATTCCGAAAATATCGATGATGTGAAACCCGACTTGCATTTGTCTCACGTAGCGTACTGAAAGCCGTGTATCATGGCAACTTTGTAGATGCAGTATTTCTCGATTTCCGAGAAACATTTCACTTAGCACCACGCCTACGATTATTACCAAAGGTGCGAGCGTACATCAAACGAAGTTTGCGACTGATTGAGGATTTCCTGGTACGGAGGAGGCAATATGTTACCTTGGATAGGTACTCGGGAGTAATCCAGGTAAGTGCTTTGAGGCATTTCCTATTCGTGTTCTGTATTAATGACGTCGCAGACAATGTAAATATTAACCTCAGACTTTTCGCTGCACATACAGTTATCTATAATGAAGTACTGTCTGAAAAAAAGCTTCATGAATTTTCAGTCAGATTTTGATATGATTTCAAAGTGGTGCAAAGTCAACTTACTCTAAATGTTCAGAAATGTAAAAATTGTTCGCTTTATAAAACTAAAAAAACGTAGTGTCCTAAAATACAAAGGTACATGTATTGAGAGACAAAAAGAAGGAAGATAGGGTTTAACGTCCCGTCGTGCTTTGAGGGTTGATACTTTTAATGAGTCTGAAAAAAAAAGCAAATGAACATATGTGCTTTTCTTGACCGTATCCGACACACACTGATGTGATAAACGTCATGGGATTCCTTATAATGCTGTGTCGGACCTCTTTTGCATGGCGTAGTAAAGCCACCCAACGTGGCATGGACTCAAAAAGTCGATGGAAGTCCCATGCATGAATGTTAAGCCATGCTGCCTCTATAGCTGTCCATAAGTGTTGTTGATACAGGATTTATTTTATTTTATTTTATTTTATTTTATTTTATTTATTTTTTTTTTGCACAGACTGACCTGTCGATAATTTCCCATTTATGTTCGATGGGATTTATGTCGGGCGATCTGGATGACCAAATTATTCGGTTGTATTATCCAGAATCTTCTTCAAACCAGTCGCGATGACAAGGAGCGTTGTCATCCACAAAATTTCCGCCTTTGTTTGGGAACAAGTAGTCGAACTTAACGAGTTTTAGTCAATAATGGGTTCAGTTGGTCCAGAAGAATGAGTAAACACAGCCCACACCATTATAGAGCCACCACCAGCTTGCACAGTACCTTATTGACACCTTGAGTCCTTGGCTTCGTGGCGTCTGCGCCACGTTCTAACCCTGTCATCAGCTCTTACCAACTGAAATCGGGAATCATCTGACCAGGCCACGGTTTTTCAGTCGTCTCGGGTCCAACTAATATGCTAGCGAGCCCAGGAGAGACACTACAGGCGATGTAGTGCTGGCGAAGGGCGTTGACCACTGGTACATCTGCCTAATACCGAGTAAGGCCTTACTCGGTACTAGGCAGGTTTACCAGTTTCTTTGGCTCTTCAGTGTAATTCACCAATGAACTGCAGTCTGTCACCTGCTTTGCCTACGTTTGAGATTATGTGATTGTATCATGTCATATCTTCACAGACTGCTACACTTAGATATTTGTATGAGTTGAGTAGTTCCAACAGTCACTCATTTATACACTGAGGTTTAGGAAGAAAGGTACATGCTTTGAGGGGTGGTAGTGATTCTGAACAAGAAACGTTATATTGAAGTACGTCCTGTTCTTAACACTTTCCGGGGAAATTAATGAAAACAGTTGGGAACAGGACAAATGCAAATGACAGTAACTGAAACAATGTGATCTAAAGCTTTGTTTAATTGTGTACATTTCCTCCCAAAGCATGTTCAAAATGTCCACCGTCAATTGTAGCCCATCTTGCGGTTCTTGTAGACAGCTGCTGTGATGCTGATCTGAGCTCGTTCGTACGTTCCTTTACTACAGAACATACTTGTAAAATACCATCGAAAAGTTTCTCCTTCTGGTCCACTCTGCTCTTGTAGACTTCGCACGAAGAAGTGCCGCAACTGACTACTGTCTGAAGCAGTGCTGGATGGAATTGACACCATGAATCCTGCAGGGCTGTCCACAAATCCGTAAGAGTACCAGGGGGTGGAGATCTCTTCTGAACAGCACGTTGCAAGGCATCCCATGTATGCTCAATAATGTACATGTGTGGGCAGTTTGGTGGCCTGCGGAATTTTTAACCTGAGAAGAGCGTTCCCGGGGCCACTCTGTAGCAGTTTCGGATGTATGGGGTGTCGCATTGTGCTGCTGGAATTGCCCAAGTGCGTCGGAATGCACAATGGACATGAATGGGTGCAGGTGATCAGACAGGATGCTTATGTACACGTCAGCCGTCAGAGTCGTATCTAGACGTATCAGGGGTCCCATATCACTCCAACTGGACGTGCCCTACACCATTACAGAGCCTCCACCAGTTTGAACAGTCTCCAGCTGATATGCAGGGTCCATGGATCCATGAGGTTGTCTCCACACCCGTACACACCCAACCACTCGATACAACTTGAACCGAGACTCATCCGACCACGTAACATGTTTTCAAACATCAACAGTCCATTGTCGGTATTGACGGGCCCAGGCGAGGAGTAAAGCTTTGTGTCGTGGAGTCATCAAGGGTACACGAGTGGGCCTTCCACTCTGAAAGCCCATATCGATGATGGTTCAATGGTTCGCACGATGACACTTGTTGATGGCCGAGCATTGAAATCTGCAGCAATTTGCGGAAGGATTGCGCTTCTGTCACTTTGAACGATTCTACTCGGTCGACGTTAGTCCTGTTCTTGCAGGATCATTTCCCGGTCGCAGCGATGTCGGAGATTTGATGTTTTACCGGATTCCTGATATCCACGGTACACTCGTGAAATGGTCATGCGGGAAAACCCCATTTCACCGCTATCTTGGAGATGCTGTGTCCCATCGCTTGTGCGCTGATTATAACACCACGTTCAGACTCACTTAAATCTTGATAACCTGCCATTGTAGCAGCAGTAACAGATCTAACAACTGCGCCAGACCTCTGTTGTCTTACATAGGCGTTGCCGACGACAGCACCATATTCTGCCTGTTTACATATCTCTGTATTTGAACATGAATGCCTGTACCAGTTTCTTTGGCACTTCAGTGTTGTAGGGAAATGCAATCAGTCTACAAAGGAGGCTGTAAACAAAACACTCGCGTTTCCTGTCCTAGAATACTGGTCAAGTGTGTGGGAGCCGTACCAAATAGGACTAAAACTGATATCGAAATGATACGAACAATGGGCAGCTTGAAAGGTCACAGGTCTGTGTAACCCGTGGGAGAGTGTCATGAAGATGCTTAAAGAACTGAAATGGCAGACGCCTGAAGATAGACGCAAACTACCTGTTTTCAGTAAGGGACGGAATCGCGAATTCTAGATTAGGCTTCTTGCGCACAGAGGGATTTAATGAATCATTCTCCCCGCGCTCCATACATAAATGGAACGGGAAGTAGCCCTGATAACTGTTACATTAGGACGTACCCTCTGCCATGCACTTCACCGTGGTTTGCACAGTGTAGAAACATATGTTGAACACCATTAGTTACACGAATCTCACCCACCTCCAAGAGGCCATACTTGAACAAGGCTGTAATGACACTGGTCAGTGTGCAACACGTTGCAGTATTACCCCTCCGTCACAGTTACAGCAGGCTGCGACGCAGAGCCACTACGTCCAGCAACGGCTCATCTCTCCAGAAAATCAATGCTCTTGCTTTTGCTTCCAGTGCTGTGTGGACACACGCTGTGCCTCAGACAACTACAGTGACGCTGGATGAGGCAGCAGTTCTCCTGGAGGGCCAATCAGTAACCGAGCGACGCCACTAATAAACAATCACACAAAGTTGCAGCGAATAGGCCTGAGGGAAAAAAATGAAACATCTTGTACTCAGTTACATCCACTCTTCTCTACTCATTGCTCTCCAGCAAATTTATCCACCAAAATAAATGGACGCTTACTCGATAACAGAGGTTGGTTGGTTGGTTGTTTGGGGAAGGAGACCAGACAGCGAGGTCATCGGTCTCATCGGATTAGGGAAGGATGGGGAAGGAAGTCGGTCGTGCCCTTTGAAAGGAACCATCCCGGCATTTGCCTGGAGCGATTTAGGGAAATCACGGAAAACCGAAATCAGGATGGCCGGACGCGGGATTGAACCGTCGTCCTCCCGAATGCGAGTCCAGTGTCTAACCACTGCGCCACCTCGCTCGGTAACAGAGGTTGTCAGACAGCGTTACCGACCTACATACATCAGTTACCTTAACTGTAGATAATCATTATGAATTCCATTTTACAATTGAATGTTATATCATTGAATCTATTTAAAAGAGGCTCACATACAATATCAAATCACACAGCAAATTTTTGATGTTTGTGAAACTTGGATGAAACCCACTGAAAATTTTATTTCCCTGGGTAGGACTTACTTAGGAATAAGTAGATTACGGTTAAAGAGGGCTTGCTACACTCGTGAAAGAGAATCTTACGATTAACTTAAATTGGAACGATCACATAGATAACGTTTTGGAGAAAGCAAACCAAAGACTACGATTTATTGTCAGAACACTTACAAAATCTAACACATTTAATAAAGAGATTGCTTACACTGTGCTTTTCCGCTCTCTTTTGGGGTACTGCTGTGTGGTGTGGGATCTGGGTTAATTAGGATTGACAGAGGGGTCAAAAAAGTTCAAAGCAAGGTAGCTCGTTCCGTATTACCACGAAATAGGAGAGAGAGAGCCACGGATTTGATACACGATTTGAGCTGGTTATCATTAAGACAAAGGCGTTTTTCGGTGCCTCAGGACTTCTTACGAAATTTCAATCCAAGTTTCTCCTCAGATTGTGAAAATATTTTGTCGGCACCTACCCACATAGTGAGAAATGATTATCATAATAAAATAAGAGAAATCAGTGCTTGCAAGGAAAAGATTTAAGAGTTCTTTTCTCTCGCGCGCTGTTCGAAAGTGGAACGGTAGAGAAACAGCTCAAAGGTGGTTTCATGAACCCTCGGCCAAGCACTTAAATTTAAACTGCAGAGTGATCATGCAGATGTAGGTGTAGATGTAGATGTAGCTACAGTAACTACACTGCCACAGGCCAGACGAACATTGTGTAGCAATATCAATCAGGTCTCTTCTTAGTAATTGAATCCAACCTCGACCAACGCAACCATAAAGCTCTAAACCACCACTTAACCGTTCACACTACAGAAGTGTGCCCTTTAATTGTCTTCACCGTATTGCTAGACCTCGATACGATCTCCCGTCCCGTCCAGTACTTGCATCTTCCATCCTACCATACGGTTGTCCTAGGGCTCCATCCTCTCTCCACAACTATACATCATTTACATTTGCTGACTTGCTTAACCAGCACCACCTGTATATATTCTCCACCCACATGTATGCTGTATTATCCGCAATCTCGAATCAAGCAATGTGACTTTAACTTTCCCTAGTTTGGCGTACAGCCACGCCACTATTAAGACACAAACACACACAAACACACACACACACACACGCACGCACACATCTCCATAAATTGTGAAGTAATTCGGGAATATGAACGGCGTTGAAATCCTCCATTTATAGTTGCCTCATTTTTTTTTATTTTTTTTTCATCCTCTTCGCCTTATATGGGCAGCTATTGGACTGATACACATCTTGGTGCCCACAGATAGAAGCAGCATTCACTCTTTAACTAACAAAAGCGCTTATAAAATTGGACTCTTACAGGGCCTCTAACAGCAGGCGCTACTCCCTTGTGTAGAGAATGGAACATATTTTAAAAATTACGACAATAGCACAATACGTGTCACTAAAGTCATTGATATTAGCTGGTCACACAAACTTACCCACACACTTTAGAACGTAAACTTTAAAAAAGCTAATGTACATCATGCACCTCAGTGTAGCATAAAACAAGGAGGTGATTGATGCACTTTAATGGTATTAATCATCTACATTTTCATAACCAAGGACGCTACAAAACCACTCGTGCTGGTAGCGTCAGTGACATGAACGATCTCTTCCGCATCCTCAAATTCTAGAGATGAAGTATGTTCTACGAAGAGTCATAAGCTGATTCACAACGTTTTGTCTTGAGCGGATGGCTGACCTTAATTTGTTAGCTATTTTGTTAAGATTTTCTGACAAAATCTGTCTCGAGGAACAAATATACAGGGAGTATCAGAAAGAATGACCTGACTTCAAACCTCCATATTTATTGATAAAAACATACTACAAATTTGGGATGCATTGAAATACACTCATAAAATCTTAAAATATTAGTTACGCTGTTACAAAAGCTCTATGTGTACACCAGCAGCAGCACGAACAACATCTAGACGATAGCTAAATTTGGCACAAACTTTGCGCAACGTATCTGCTTTTACAGAAGTTATGGGGGCTGTTACTCACTTCTTCTACGCTGTAAGGTAAAGGGGACATACACACACTTTCCTTCACTTATCCTCACAAGAAAAATTCGCATGAGGTCCTGTTTGTCGATCTTGGAAGCCAAGAACGCAGGCCAGTGTTTCGGGGTCCCGTGCGCCCTATCTACCGTTGAGACAAAATGTCCCTGAGAAACTGACGTAAGTTGTTGTGCCAGTGTGGCTGTAATATGTTTTCATCAATATATATGGAGTTTTGAAATCAGATCATCCTGTTTGGAAACCCTGTCATTACTTCATTAAATACCAAGAGTAATCAGTAGCGTTGCCGCATTAGCGAGTCTGTATTGGACAAATGGTAATGAATGGAGCAATACTTTCAAATAAATAAAATTACAAATATTAACTTTAACTCTAAAGTAGATTCCAATACTTACCGTTGTAGTTAACCTTGGACGGGACGTAGATGAGACCAATATTGTGCAACTTGCTGTCGGTGTTCAGACCGGGGTGTTCGAGACGTGTGTTGCTCTGGAAGACGAGGGAGTAGTCATCAGAGGTGGTTAGGTCCGCAATCCCGAGGTACACCACCCACTTCATGTACCTGCAGAAGACACGGCTTCCATCAGAGGGGGCAGTGTGCCAGCGAAGTTTCCAGAGAAGACTGCACCTGCACACCGTTACAAGTACGATTCGTCGAGATGGCAACCGGCCACAGTACCAAGGCCCTGCGAACTCGTCCGGTGTACCGAAGTCTCTGGCACTAGAGTGAAATTAGGAAAAGAGACAGGCGTCGGCAGATGATTACGATGCTTTTTTTTCTTTGATGTACGATGTGGTTACAATAACACTTTAGCTACATGAGCCGGTGTAGACGGATAACTAATTGCCGTATGACTATCCCACTTCATAGGATTTATGTTCAGACTATGCGCTTAAGGATTTGTGTAGTTAGTAGTGTTGGTGTCATGACTTTCCATTAGACGCCGGTGATGGTTTGGCGACATAGGGCTGAACCGCAAGCATCAGTATGTGTTACAATTGCAGACAGTCAACAAGGATTTAGACATGCTGAGCAGGACTTTACTCGAAAAGCTTTTTTTTTTTTCAAAACAATAGCAATAGTGCTGCTGCTCTTCGCGAATATAGGCGCATTAAAGGGATACGGAGAGGTGCTCTTCCGCATCGATGTTAAAGAACACGATTCGGAAGTTCGAATTAACTGGCGATTTAGAAATTGCTCCTGGGAGGGGCCGATAGCCAACTGCTCCACAAATTGTTGAATATGTTACTGTTGCCATGGCTGAGAATGCTGCACGTAATGTGCGATCTTAAAGCAGTGCACGAGCTGTGTCACAACAACTGAACATTCAATGGTCCATCGTTCGAAAAGTGCTGCGAACAACTCTGAAATTGTATCTCCAGTGCTGTTCCACGCTATTGGGACTTCAGATGTCCGTCACACTAAGCAACGTTTGAAACCTCGATTGTAAGCATGGTACGCAATTAACAAATGTTACCCCCTCATGTTGAAATTACTTTTGATAGTTAATCCGTTATTTCTTTTTCTTATGTCCTTACAAATGTTTCCACAAAGTTTCATTGTCCTACGATAACTTGTTTTTCATGGGCGTCGTCTCAAGTAGCGAAAGTTTAATTATAACAGTGCTGTATATTGCGCATTTCTGGCCGGTGTCCTCCAAACTCTAAGACACAGTGTCATCTTGGTGTATGAGGCACAATGTTGTCATTTGACTGGAATGTAGTGGCTTCCTTATGAAGTAGATGTGTGCAGGTATTTTACTTCATTCGTCATGGAAAGTGGAGAGAGATTCTGTAAGTCGTCTGCGCCAGTGTGATCTTCCGCGGACTTTAACTAGGCCTATATATCATTTATTCAACGTTTAATTCAACCTGATCGGATTAGGGACTTAAGGCTCTCTGTTATATGTTATAGGCATACAATATTTTTAACATCACTGTTGCCTGAGTAACCATGATTAGGATATCATAAATAATAATGCTAATGTTAGTAGTAAAAGATAGTTTAAAAAGAGTTTAGGCATATCTAAGGCAATTCAGAATAACAGAATTGACCTAGAAATAACAGTAGTAATATCAGCAACTTTAATTAGTGCTAATAATGATGATAACAATAATCACAATAGTTATAATATCTGTGTGTCTTCTGAGACACATTGAATCAGATTTGTAATTCTTTTATTTGTGATAATATACAGAATAACGAAATATCCGTTTCGCTTCAAATGAGATAAAGCTACAAGACAAGCGATTTTAACCATGTTTTTAGGAACGCAAAGATTTGTGCCATTTGTAAATTGGAAGAATGCTTTTGAATCATAATAGAGAGAGTGAGAGAGACATGCCTTACCTATAAATGTTAGATGAGGGGAATGAAAGTTGAAAAATAAAAAAAGTAAGCTAACATTAAGAATGATGTAAGGTCACGTTTTTTAAACGTAAGTAGTTAAAGAAAGAATGAAGCAAATAAAAGAAAATTTCAGAAATGGAGTAAATGGATAATGGAAACAAATACTAGTGTTAAGGTTCAAATTGGTTCAAATGGCTCTGAGCACTGTGGGACTTAACATCTGAGGTCATCAGTCCCCTAGAACTTAGAACTACTTAAACCTAACTAACCTAAGGACATCACACACATCCACGCTCAAGGCAGGATTCTTAAGTAAGCAAACAGATCAAAGCTACTTATATATTTAGAGACCATACAAATACCAGAAAGTAAGCAGATACGGAAAAGACCGAAATAATAAATTCTATAGGTCGCTAGATAAATGAAGGATTCCGAGAGATTAGAAAAATGCGCAATTTACTCTCGAGCTCAAGAAGGGTCGTCGATCAGATATATTCGCTGATGTTAAGCCAGTGAAGAATTTCTGAGCACATTTTATGATTGCGTATTACATCCTTTCAGGGGATCGAATACATCCTGTAAAGGAATCAACATGGATGCCGCAAATAACGATTTTGTGGAACCCAGCTCAATCATTTCGTCCACGAGATTCGGAAATCATTAAATACTAATGCCCAGTTTGATTCCGAGTTCCATGAGTTCCGCAAAGCTTTCGATACAACACTGCACTGTTGCCTTTTCCATAAAATATGAACGCACATAATACTAGACAAACTTTGTGATTGAACTGAATACCTCCTAGAAAACAGAACATAGTACGTCATTCACAACTGAGAGAAATCTTCAGATGTAAAAGATGTTTGGGGTGCATTCCAACGAAGTATTGTAGGACCATTACTGTCCATAATAAAGAGGGGTCTCAAAAAAAAAAAAAAAAAAAAAAAAAGAAACCAACAAACTTTAGGGACAGGTACCATATACGAAAACAAGAAAAAATATGTCTAGTAAACATGGGCTCTAAAATGCATACCTTAAGAGCTACAGCCCAAGGTCATCTTCGGTCCTGTGAAACCGGTCTCTTCTGTTGTGAGGACGTTGCTTTCCATATTTTGGGACGAGGTAGTATGGGCCAAACTAAGAAAAAACATTCCAGTAAACATGGGGTCTAAAACGCAAGTTTCAGTTGCTGTTAACATTTGTTCATCTTCGATAGTGTGAAACACTTCTCTTCTGCTTAACAGGCGCCCATAACTCTTAACATATGCATTTTACAGCCCATATTTATTCGATATTTTTCTTGTTTTGGTCCATACTATCTCTAATGGCCCCAATTTTATCACGATAAATACATAACTAAAACCAGTCGAAAGAAAGACGTATTCTAGATTGAGAGCTGTTGGAAAAATTCTCAGGAACTGTAACCAACTCCTGAAGGAGTTAGGTTGCAGAACTGTCATTCGACCAACACTTGAGTCTTGTTTCCCAGTATGGGACTCTCACATTGTACTGCTGATACAGAAAATTGTCTCAAGAAGAAAATCTTCAAGTAAAGACATTGTTCACCTCATGATATGCGTGCATTTATTTTGGCAAGAGTGTTGATAAAAATGTCGTCCAGAATCCTAAAACCATCATCATCATAAACTACAACATGGTGTTCCCCCACAGCGTAACACTGATAACGCCCAACACACATTTCAATTACTGTGCTGCCCATTAAAATTGCGGCGCCATGAAGAAGACATTCAACAGATGTCAAAGTGGATTGCAATCTGCTTTACATATGACAAGCGTTTCAACACAACCACACAAAACAGAAGTAAAGCCATGCACGTTATGTGTGTAAGAAAGTTTATGCAGGGGTTTCTCATCTATAAATTGCATTTAAATGGTAGTTACATAAGAGAAAATTGTGCTACTCTTCTTGCAAGACGGAGAAACTTTCAGCAACACGTCGAAACAACGCAGCCAAGGACTATGGGCACAGCAGTGGCTCCACATCGTATTTTCTGATGGTGTACACCGTCACAATAGATTTGTCGGTGTATGGATGCTCTGACGAGACTTGGGGTTGCCAGTTTGTATTCCTCACTTGAATTTGACAGCGGTGGCATTGTAGCCTATCGAGACTGTGGCTTGAAGTTCCGGGACATTGCCGCTTCTGTTGATCAGGAGCCATTAATTGTCGTGACTATGGAATTTATGGGTTAAGGAGGGCCACAGTCAACGCCATGCAGCGTCTCAGTGGCCCTTCGCCACTTGCGTCCAAGAGGTCAGACATATTGATGATTTAGCCGGCCTGGATCCCACAGTTACGTCACATTCCTTGAGTCGCGTGATAGGCTCGTTTGCAACAACGCAAGTATCCATATGGACAGTGCCACGACCATTTGTGCAGCATGCGCTGTCAGCATGGCGACATTTGTAGTGGCTTCCCTTGGCGCGTTAGCGGAAAGAGGCATGTAGACAATAGTGCGTCCGACAACACTGGACACACGAGCAGCTGCGCATCATCTTTTCAGTGAATCCCCATTCGGTGTACATCCACACGATTACTCTGAAATTCAAAAAAATACCTGGTAGCATATTATCGCTATGGATGTATCGGTGTATGCATGCTGCGACTAGAACCAGCGTTGCCATATTGCGTTCCTCATTGTCAGTCAAGCCCAGCATCTGGAATGGTGGTATGGAGTGCCATTGGGCACACAACACGATCACTTCTGTTTCCCATACCTGGTAATTGGACAGCAGTCTTTACTCTTCTGACGTGTTAAGATTAGCAGCTGTGTTCTATCTGAAGAGTTCTCAACGACAGTATATTTCAACAAGATAACACAACACTATATATTTCAAGTGCTGTCCTATGCTACTTCGAAATAGACAGTATTGATCTTTTGTCTTTGTCAACATGTCTCGGCTTTCCGTCTCCCAGTGGAGACGTCTAGTCATGTATTATCGAGAGACTGTCACGCGAGCAATCGCCAGGCACCACTATTGAGCAACGTTGGCAAAGAGTTGCAAATGGCTAACACGTTTCTGTGATCCAAGCTTATTTCGGCATGTAAATCGTGGATTAGAGCCATTACAGAAGTCGCAGCTCTATATAGCAAATTTTGCACTCTGTTTACCTCCAAATCATTTACAAATTTAATTATGTATTCTTTCAGCTATATTGTATAAGCACAATAACCAAACTTTAGTTATTTTCCATCGTTGCTGGTGGTGCTACTGCATGGTGACGTCACATTTTATGTTAGACGTGATTGTGCAATAGCCGCTGACAGACGTCAGGTGGCAGCACTAACAACTGAGGGAACGTAAGATGGGTGGGGGGTGGGGGGGGGGGGGGTGGTGGGGAGGGGGGCGTAATACGGTGCAGTCTTTGTCGTAATGTGGAAAGGGAGCGATTCATCTGACGTTCAAAAGGGCATGATCATTGCCTTTCGGGCCAAGGCTGGAAGCATTTTCGAAATGGCTAAGTTTGCGAACTGTTCGTGTACTGCCGTTCTTAAAGTATACGGTACATGGGGAAATAGCGCTATCCAGAAACGGTGCCGAGGCAACTGTGGCGCACCATCCACCACATACAACAGGGGCGAACGACAGCTGCAGAGATGTGTAGGCGAATTGGTGTGCAACTTTTGAACATTTCACCGGCCGGATGAACCAAGGTGCTATCAACAGTGTATAACGACCCCCAGCAGCAGACTCCTGGTTCATGCATCCATTCTGACGGCTGTTCAGCGGCGACGAAGGCTGGAATTTGCACGCCAATACCGTAACTGGACGTGCACTGAGTGGCGACAGGTGGCGTTTCCAGATGAATCCATCGGGCAGATGGCCGTTGACGTGTACGGCGTGAAAAGTCTGAAAGAAAACACCTTGCAACAAGCGTCGGTAGGGTCCAGGCCAGAGGGCATACCCTGGGTGAGTTCTTCATTCTGGAAAGCACAATGGCTCAAAACAAGTGTGCATCTATCCCTAGGGACCATGTCCACCCCTAGGTTTAGTTTGTTTTTCTTCAGCACGATGGAAACTATCAGAAGTAGTGGACAGTGTAACTTGCCACACAGCTTGCAGAGTACGTACGTGATTCGAAGAACACCAGGCTGACTTCACCGTACATCCCTGGCCACAAAACTCCCCGAATTTAAACATAATCGAGTGTCTGTGGCATCTCTTCGATCGGGCTGTACGCTCCATATATCCTCAACCGATAAACCTACCACAGCTGGCCACGGCAGTGGAGTATGCATCGCTCCACGCCCGTGTCGGTACCTTTCAGAAACTCATTTACTGTCTTCCTTCACTTCTTGCAGCAGTCCGTGCTGCAGAAGGTGATTATTCAGGCTTTTGATAGGTGATCAAATTAATGTGACTGGACAATATACAGGATGAGATTTTCACTCTGCAGCGGAGTGTGCGCTGATATGAAACTTCCTGGCAGATTAAAACTGTGTGCCGGACCGAGACTCGAACTCGGGACCTTTGCCTTTGCCAAGGTTAGCAGGAGAGCTTCTGTAAAGTTTGGAAGGTAGGAGACGAGATACTGGCAGAAGAGAAGCTGTGACGACGGGGCGTGAGTCGTGCTTGGGTAGCTCAGTTGGTAGAGCACATGCCCGCGAAAGGCAAAGGTCCCGAGTTCGAGTCTCGGTCCGCCACACAGTGTTAATCTGCCAGGAAGTTTAACATACAGGATGTTCATAAATGAATATCGGGGTTTTAACGCTTTATAATATTTATTATATTAAACTTACAGATATAAATGGTATGTCAAATGAAAGAGCAACTCAAACGTGTTTGGCACCACTTCGCATGCGCAGCGGGCAATGTTTCCCCCGCAATCCGCTAGACAGCGGTACTAGCGAAGATGGCGACTAGTGAACAGGAAGCGTTTTGTGTTTTGCAGTTTGCAGAGACCGAATCTGTAGTAACTGTGCAACGTGCGTTCCGGCTGAAGTTCGGGTGTGATCCTCCAAGTGATAATAACGTTCGTAGATGGTATCATCAATTTGAAGATGCCGGCTGCCTTTGTAAAGGGAAGAGCACAGAACGACCAAGAGTTAGTGAAGAGACTGTTGAGCGAGTGAGAGAGTCCTTCACTCGTAGCCCAAAGAAATCAGTCCGGAAGGCTAGTCGTGAATTACAAGTTCCTGTGTTGACTTTTTGGAAAGTTTTAAGAAAACGTGTACAACTACGTCCTTACCGTTTACAGTTATTACAGGCTCTAAAGCCGGCAGACCATGGATTCCGTGCCAACTTCGCAAACGAAATGTTGTTTCATGAGGATGAAGATTTTCTGGATCATGTTGTCTTCAGTGATGAATCGACTTTTCACCTTAGTGGACATTTCAACACTCATAATGTGCGCATCTGGGGCTCAGAAAATCCTCACGAGGTGGTACAAATGCAACGAGATTCCGCTATAGTGACTGTTTTATGTGCCGTATCCCGGCGGGAAGTTTATGGGCCTTTCTTTTTTGGTGTACCTAGTGTAACTGGCACTTCTTACCTTCATATACTGTAGCAATGGCTCTTTCCTCAATTGGAAGAAGATGAGCCAGAGAACTTCATTTTCCAGCAAGGTGGTGCGCCACATCACTGGCATAGCAAAGTAAGCGATTGCTTGAACTTCATTGTAGACAAGCGCTGGATAGGCCGCAAGGGGCCCAATGACAGCGCTTGCTTTGCATGGCCTCCACGTTCACCCGACCTAACGCCATGCGAGTTTTTTCCTTTGGGGCTTCATCAAGGATCGTGTGTACGTGCCGCCGCTACCAGCAGATCTCCCTGAATTAAGAAACTGTATTGAAGCAGCTGTTGCTACAATCACTGAAATCACACTTATCAACGTTTGGGGAAAAAAATGGCTCTGAGCATTATGGGACTTAACATCTATAGTCATCAGTCCCCTAGAACTTAAAACTACGTAAACCTAACTAACCTAAGGACATCTCACAACACCCAGTCATCACGAGGCAGAGAAAATCCCTGACCCCGCCGGGAATCGAACCCGGGAACCCGGGCGAGGGAAGCGAGAACGCTACCGCACGACCACGAGCTGCGGACTACGTTTGGGAAGAACTTGTCTATACACTCGATGTGTGCCTTGTGACAAATGGTGTTCACATTGAACATTTATAAGGTTCTTGGTAAAACTGTTTGAGTTGCTCTTTCATTTGACATATCATTTATAACTGCAAGTTTAATATGATAAATATTATAAAGTGTTAAAACCCCGATATTCATTAATAAAAACCATGTATAAAAGATAGCAGCGTACATCGTCGCCGGGACGCGGGGTTCACGTGTCGTTCCCGGTTGCGCAGGTCGCTTACCCGGAGAGGCAGACGCCGGCGGTGAGCAGCCACTTGGAGTTGAGCAGCGTGGCTCCGCAGGCAGTCGTGTCCTCCACGTTGACGTAGGCCACGTGCTTGAACTGGCCCCGCGCCGCCTGCCCGCCACCCACCAGGCGACCGGTCCGTCTGTGTGCTGCAAATAAGAGCGGAAACTTTGCAGCAGCTGAGCGAGAGCTGCAGCGGGTTTACGGTCGCGAATTTTAAACAGTAAATTGCTTTTGACAACATCTCCAGATGCCAGCATCGTTATGAATCGCTAGTCTATGCCGCATTTAACAAACGAATGCAGAAAGCACTACCAAACATCGAGTCACGTCACAACAGCATTGAAATCGTTAATGATGTTTCATAAGTTTCAAGTTGTGGTACTGCTTTATGCGAATTATCTTCCAATGCATATGCAGGATGATACAGTAATTTTGTAAGATCTTACTTTCTTTAGTACTTAACATAAAAATATCATCTTTGCACCATCGTAAATGGGTAAGTTTGAAGTTTTTTACGCAGTTAGTCAACTAAATATGGCCGGCCGGTATGGCCGAGAGGTTTTAGGTGCTTCAGTCTGGAACTGCGCGACCACTACAGTCGCTGGTTCGAATCTTGCCTCGGGCATGGACGTGTGTGATGTCCTTAGGTTAGTTACGTTTACGTAGTTCTAAGTTCTAGGGGACTGGTGACCTCCGATGTTAAGTCCCATAGTGCTCAGAGCTATTTGAACCGTTTGAACTAAATATGTCGCGTCTATTGTAACATGTTCGTTTGGATAAGTCTAAGATGGTCATGATGCAATCCTGTGACTGTTGTGCCCTCGGTAAGGTATCTTGCTACGTCAGTTTGAAAGTGGTACCGAGTATTTAGCTATAGAGTATGTACTCTACTTCAGAGAAAACGACGTACAGGGAGCCCATGTGAAAGTGAAGCTACAGTCGACAAACCGCGTAATTTTGCACTATAGAGCCTGCATAGTTTAGAGTAAAGACCGGCCGTTGCAGTCACAAACACTGACAGTGGTGAGGGTCTTACGAAAGAGATTGCATTGGACCTTGCCGTCATTCTGTAGTCAATAGTGTGAATGTTTTGGTCGTTCGTGAACACGTCAGTATACGTCATTCTAAAAACTTTCAGTGATAAAAGAAGCGAACCTTTCTTTTTGGGTAGAACAGATTATCCAAAACAAAATATAAACGTATTTGGTCCTTTTTATAAACATCATGTGTTTGGTCCAGTGCTCTTGTCCGAGAATTATCGTAGGTCTCATGATTCTCGACTCGAAGGAATAATTCATTGTGACACTGGTTCAATAGTTCATTTTTCAACAATTTAATTTTCTGTAGAATGGCACACAAAAGTCTACAAATACCTGTGCGCGCTTCGGTCGGACACACCACTTTGTATGCATAGACACTCCACTCACTCGTCTCTGTGTGTACAAGTCCTTTGAGGATTGATCGAGGACACGGTTTTCATCCACCGACGTTGCCACAGTTGAGAAGGTGCAGTACCAGAGGATATCGTGCCAGATCTGACTGGTGGGGACTGTCGAAAATATGGTTACTACCTGGACGCGTCAAATACACACATTGTGGCTCTGGCTCTGAGCACTATGGGACTTAACATCTGAGGTCATCTGTCCCCTAGAACTTAGAACTACTTAAACCTAACTAACCTAAGGACATTACACACATCCATGCCCGAGGCAGGATTCGAACCTGCGACCGTAGCGGTTGCGCTGTTCCAGACTGAAGCACCTAGAACCGCTCGGCCACACCGGCCGGCACACACATTGTGCGAAAGATGAATATCACCTAATACACGAGGGTGTTTATAGAGCACTAGATACTACCGCTCTTTCAAATGCACTTGCTATATTTTTATAGGACAATGCCTGACAGCATATGTCGAAAAACGTGCAAGTCCACTGGCCATCAATAATTCTGTAGCCTACAAATTCCCTAAACATATTGGCCATCGAATATCTCTAGAATATGAGTGGTATTCTGTTCTAGTATGTGTAGGTGGAACGCAGTTTATGATTACCGGAGGTAACGGAGAGACCGATGGAATAACAGACGTTTCGTTAGGTCGGTGTCGGTGGAATTCACGAAGTGAATGGCGAGCCATAAACAAAGTCTAGAGTACAACAAAAGTCGTCGTAAGTCCAGGAAGCAATCAGAAACAAAAACGCAGTACAGGCAACGTCAAACACTCCACTAATCAACGGCAGGTCTCCGTGGCTTCAATGAACTAGCGGGACTGATTGGCAAGTGTCGGGTCGAGTTATTTATCGGCACCGTCGCATCGGTGGTCGGGCCCATGTGAGATGCCCATCTCGACTTGGACAGGGAATCTGACGCACTATAGAATACTAAAGTTGGTCATCAACTTATTGCTCACAGTCTACCTCGAACTACTGTCGACACTTTGTGTACTGCCATAGAAAGCTTACGAGGAGCGGTTCGCCAGGAACTATGCCGTGCTCCTTCATTTCAGTCCTCCGCGGCCTCTGGAAATACACGGGATTTTCACATCACTTACACAATGTAGTGGACTGTCATAAGAACAGTCGAAACCATTTGTCCCCTTCTTTCATGAAGTGAACATAATCTCCTGCGCATTTGAATTTTTCGTATCCAAGCATGCTGTCATCCCTAAAAGAGTCTGCCTTCACATTTCTCGTTCTCCCTAAATAAACTGCTCTGCTCCCTCGTCGGTCATCGAATCGTGGGTATATTAGAGCCTCAATTTTTCCATGTACAGCAATCGGTAGGCCCATTCTTGTCTATCGAAAGGGTTATGATTACGTCAATATCCCCATGTGTCGGCCGACACGTTTTGTCAGCCAGAATTCATCAAATATGGCGCTGACCTCAAAGCTATCCTATTAAATCCACTGCCCCCCCCCCTCCCAAAGGGACGTATGTAGCTGGGTTATCTACATAAAATTTACATATCATGTCACTAAATCTATAAGTATTCAACATTTATTATGACTTTATCCCCTTCACAAATAACTTAAACGCAAAATAACCTCTTAATGAAACAGCATTTATCTGTCTCAAAATTAATGCAACATTTTTGTTATGAGTATATCAGTTTCCGTTTCTTTACAGGGTACTAATTTTGACACCATTTTCGTGCTGATTACTTGCTCTTTTGTGTGTATGTATTTTAGGACTTACATTGTTCGCGTTCCCACACATTCTCATCAATGTCGTACGCCGTGCGATGTACAGGCAGCTCCTAGAAGAAAATAAATATTACACAGCATTAACACCGATGAGCGTGAGAGAAGTGTAGCGTGATTTTAATCCGATAATGTCTCCATTTGGTGTAATCAGAATACTGAATTAGACATACGCTGTTAGAGTGTGGCTAAATCAGTAAGGGCTTTCTGAAGTTTCACGTGTGGCACAAGTGCTCTCTTTGGGGTTGTGCGGGATACAGACACCCCCATCCCCAAATGAAAAAAAGTTGCAGATCAGCGAACACCGCATGAAGCTCCGGCGTCTTGCTCAGACTGTGTGGCAGGTGGATCATTGTATATTCCGAGGTCGTTGGATAGGCCTAAGGAAGAGGTCCGACTTAGTTAGTTCATTACATGTTCCATAGATCGTTTTATCGAATTTACGAGGAACGATTCAGTTTACAGGATATATATACATGATTAGCGTTAACATTAAGGAATACACTGTTTTTACGTTCTGCTCATGCCACTACAGTTAAAAACTAGTGTTTTTGCTTTTGCTTTTTTTCAGTTTTTTGAGAGAAAAATTTAGTGAAAATGTTGTCCAGGAGAAATGATTTTAGGTTAGATTTAAAACTTGCTTTTGTATCTTTCAGATATTTTGTGGTAGTGGACAAGTGATCAAAAATTTTTGTTGCTGCAATACGAGCTGCCTTTTAAGCCACTTACAGCTTTAATAATAAGCGTCATTTTTTCCTCTAATGTTGTAGATGTGGATATCACTATTACTCTGAAATGATGATTGTTTATGGTAATTCTCATTAGCAAATATATTTATTGTGATGGTGCAGTTAAAATTCCAAACTCCTTGGAGAAGAACCGTTACTGAGTAGAACTATGCAAAATATATCAAAAGCCTGATTTGTTTGTTTCCGCCGGCCGGTGTGGCCGAGCGGTTCTAGGCGCTTCAGTTTGGAACCGCTCGACCGCTACGGTCGCAGGTTCGAATCCTGCCTCGGTCATGGATATGTATGATGTCCTTAGGTTAGTTAGGTTTAAGTAGTTCTAAGTTCTAGGGACTGATGACCTCAGCTGTTAAGTCCCATAGTGCTCAGAGCCATTTGAACCATTTTTATTTGTTTCCAAAAGTGAAAGAGCAAAAGTAGCTGAACTTAACTGTTTAAGAAGCTCAGTAACATGCTTCTTCCAGTTCAAGCTTTCATCAATATATACAACCAAAAATGTGGAGCATTTAATCCTGTTTACTGACTTCTATTCATGTGCTACATAAGTTGTTGGTATGACTCTATTTGTTGTATAAAACTGAATAGGTTGTGTTTCCCAAAATTTATTTATATTCCATTTTCAGAGACCCTGATAATAATTGTTCTACTGTTTCTCTCTGATGGGATTTATTATAATTAGTTGGAAGGTCATGTACAAGGTATTCAGCAACAGTCTTAAAAGCTTGTAAAGGTGTTGCAGGGTTGGTTTTGCTAAGAAATAATTGTTGAGAAAATTCGGTATGTTGCGCACTAATATTGAAGTTAGTCAGGCAGGGCATTGGACGGGAAAATTCAAACGGCCCACCAGATACAGTTAGTGTCAATTGCTCTCATAACGTAGTCAGTAGCATATGAGACTGCTCAGCATCTGGCTCGAGTTCGATTCTTACTACCATCCCGTGTTCAGTTTTGGTATCGCTCTCTTGTCTGGTATTAGAAAACCAAGCGAAGAACACACGTAGGGACATGCCTTGGGCGGGCCATTTGAATCTCTGCACACTATGGCCTGATTGGCTAACTTCAATGCTAATCAACTCGAAAATGGCGTGTCGTATATAATTTTTTCTTAACGATTATTTCTCAGCACACCCTCCCCGGTAACACACTAGCTTTTGAGACAGTTTCTGGCCATCCTGTATATAAGGAATAGGAGTGGACCAGGGATTGAGCACTATGGGACTTCCTTTCTGGTTGTTCTCCAGTCAAAAAACTTTTCCACCTCTCCAACATCATCTGAATTATTCAGCACAACTCTTTGCATTCTGTTTGTTTAGTTTTTTTCAAACCATCTGTCTGTAAAGACATCAGTTACATAAAACCTGAGTTTTTCTAAGTGTGTAATATCATTTATTCAATCAAACGCCTTGAAAAGGCCATAAGAAATGCCAACTGGCTATATTTTTGTAATGTTTGGTGGGTGAATTTTTAAATAGTATTTTCAAGTGAATTACCTTTCTGGTGTCGAAACTGTGAAATGCTAAATGAATTGTTTCTGCTTGAATGTGAAACTAATACAGACCACATTACTTTTTCGAATATTTTCGAGACGATGTCAGTAAGGAAACCAGAGGACAATAGTCTTCCTTGTCGCCCTTCGTAAAAAGAGGTTTCACATTGCATATTTTAACCCATCTGGAAAATTCCCCATGCCAGTGATGCATTACGTTTATCTCTTGTACATATAAAGTGAATGTATGTGTGTATATACAGAAACTTCTTCCAACCCCTAGACTGATTTCAACCAAATTTGAAACAGCAGGCCTCACAGTACCAGCACTGTAGGGTCTATAGCCTCCTAGCTTTAACAGAAAAAGATAGGGAAAAAAGGTGTCTACTCATCCCTGCTCCAACAGATAAGATGCCCTGAATTACAGGCATGCCACATTGGTACAGTATTGGCCTGCCCTATCGACCAGCTTTGCCTGGTCACGGGCAAGATACAGTTTTCCACACGCATACACACACACACCCCAACGAGCAGGCTGTCCTGGATGAGAGGTATATTGTGTTGGAGTAGTATAAGACTGGATGAGGGGAGGAGGGCATGGACAGAGAGAAGGGTAGGGACAGAGAAAGAGGGATGAGGAGAAAGATAGAGAGTGGGGGAGGGGAAAAACAGAGAATGTGGAGGAGGAGAAGGTAGACGCCACAGAGAGATGTGGAGGAGATACAGAGAAGGGCGAGAAGGGGATGGAGGGGGAGATTAGAGAGAGGGGACAGAAGGGGAACAAGGCAGAGGAAAAGAAGGAGGAAGACAGAGGTTGGAGGATAAAGAGTACAGTGTGACTGAGGTAAAGGTGGAAGCTGAGAGTGGGAGGGGAGAGGTGTGGGCAATATGTCAACTACATATGTGGCTGAAGAAATGGGGAAAAGGGCTAACTGAACATTATGTGTGTCATATAGACTGGCTGGAATGGTGGGTGTGTTATGTGGGAGTAGTATTGACCTGCCTTTTTACACCTGCTGTGCAGGGAAGCAATCATTGCAGGAGCAAGAAACAGTTTTTCTACCCTCAAATGTAGGCTGCCCAGCACAACAGAGAAGTTGGAGAAGTAATAACAGCCTCATTTATCGACCTCTTTTGGAGAGGCTACATGTTTGAATGGGCATGCCTGGGGGAAGGTTGAGATGAGGAGGAGGACATGCAGAGAGGAATGGATGTGGAGAGAGGGGGCAGTAGGTGGAGTACAGAGAGGGTGGGCAAGGAGAGAAGGAGTGGTGGGATGAGGAGATGATCTGAGATGTGGGAGGAGGAGTTGGACATATAGGGAGGTGAGGAGGTGACGAGCAGAGACAGGGTAGGAGACGATGCACTACAGATGTGCTCATTACATATGTCATATAAGTACACAGGTAGCTATTACCGTAGTTTCTCATTCTCGGTGCTGCTGCCCTTACAAGAGCTGAAGTTTGGTGTAAAGCTGAAACTGGTTACCTGTTGAAGTCAATTAAAACGTGACCAAGAGTGCGAATTACACAGTTTATTTTGATGTTACTGTTGTCTATTTGCTCCAGAAATCAAAGAGAGCTCATTTCAACTCACGCCTATGTTCATAAATTCTTCAAGATAACCTGACCCTGTGGACAACAAGGAGTTTAGTGGTTATTTACTAGATCGATGTCTGGAAAAAACTACTATAGCCACAAAGAATAATCTAATGAAAACATCCTCAGAAGATATTTAAAACAGTATGATTTAATTCACAACACTAGTCATACACACAGGCACAGACATCTTGTGTGACTGGAATGGTCAGGTTACATTAAATACACTCTATATAAAGCTGAGGAGTAGGAAGAGAAGCCAAGTGCCAGTTTGTCTCGCCGACGTTAAACCGCACAATGTCAACAAGTGAGTCAGTTTCAGGAGGGCAGAATGATGGATCCTCGAAAAATGTGTTCATCATACTGTGACACATGGACTGTGGGGCTGGTCCCGGCGGAGGTTCGAGTCCTCCTTCGGGCATGGGTGTGTGTGTTTGTCCTTAGGACAATTTAGGTTAAGTAGTGTGTAAGCTTAGGGACTGATGACCTTAGCAGTTAAGCCCCATAAAATTTTTCACACACATACTGTGACACTTGGAATTGCATTGGACATGTGGCTACAACAGTGACACTTAAATGCGATCAGTTAACGTAGTGACGAGGGATCTATGTACCACACAGTGTGTAGTGGTAGTAGCAGTAGGAGTTTTATTTACCTGTATATCATTTCTACATTGATACTGGACTTGCATTATTTCATTTTAAAGGTCGACAAAAGTAACGGAGTTCATATATTGAGACATTTACATACTTGCATGTCTAGTTTGACAATGATGAGACAGATAGTCAGCCACAAGTAGGAACCGTCCAGCATTTGCCATGGAGGAACTAAATCAGGATGGCCAGAAGAATGTTGGAACCTCCAACCTATGGAATACCACGTCAGTCACGCAGACAGTGCTACCTCGTTTGGTTTATCCCCAGTGTACAATACTGTTCTGCAAAGACGTTACTTAATAATGTAAAAGACTGGTGGTGCACTGTTCGTTAACTTCCCACTCCAAGTCGCTGCACACGCCATACACTCGTTATTTCATAATGGAAAACTACTTACACTAGCAGATGTTCTGAGGACCATTACCACGTTGTTTGGTCCCTGTTTTGTGCACCACGACTTCATATTTTCTGTCCTAAAAGACTGAATCAGTGTGAGTAAGATGTTACGTTCAGAAAAAAACTGCACAACGCTGTGACCGCCATTTCATTTTCTGTGATGGTGTTGTTCACAGAGTTATCTCAATACTAGAACACTGCAACGCTTGTAGACCAAGGTGTGTAGGAGGTTCGACGCTATCGTTTGTGGGATCATCTGGACTCACAAATGCTCCTTTGCAGGCCAGTCTAGATTAGGTGCAAGAAATTATTTTTCAGCCTCTGCACACAGGCTGACCTGCATGATGGGTGTGCTGCTGGAGTACTATTGGCCTGCCTTATCAACCTGCTTTGATGGGTAGCCTGCATGACAGGGGCAAAAAACAGTATTTAAGTCATCAATGTGTAGGCTGTGATTCATGACAGGCATATTGATTGGGGGGGGGGGGGGAGGCAGGAGATGACAGGAAGAGCAATGGGGCAGGAAGAGAGAGAGGTGGGGGGAGATGAATATGGACAGAGAGAGAGCGGAATGAGCAGATGGAGAGAGGGAGAGCGGACAAGGAGATGGACAGCCAGAGGGGGAGAGGGAGATGGACAGAGAGAGAGGGAGGAGGATATTGACAGAGAAAGGAGAAAGGAATATATGGTCAGGGTGAGAGGATGGGCTCTTGGAGCATGTACAAGGGGATGAAGGGACAGAGATACTGTGAAAAGGAAATGGACAGATAGAGATGGGAGGAACAAGTGGACATAGAGAGGGGTGGAGGATGTGTTTTCAATACAAGTGTCAAACATGTAAACGAGCGAAGCTGTGGTGAAACAGCTTGTCTATATATAAAGCAGCATGTAGTTATATGTGTGTGTATTGTGTGTGCGTGTAAGTACATCTAGGATCACTCCCCAAACCCCAAAATCGATATCTACCAAATATGGCACACAAGCAGCAAAATTCACATCAGCACTGTGGAACCTACGTCCAGTATGAGTGGAGATATGGCAAAAAAAGAAAAAAAACGTGTTTTTCGGGAAATGACAGTAGGCGACCCTGCACGACCGGCAAGTTGTGTTGGGGTAGTATTGGCCTGTTTTACCAGCTTGCTTTTCAGGGGCTGCAAATGCAGATGGGCATGGCTGAAGGTTCAGATGGATCATGGAGGGGATGGACAGAGATAGTAGGAAAGTGGAGATGGATAGGGATAGGAGTGAAAGAGATGGAGAGAGAGAGAGAGAGAGAGAGAGAGAGAGAGAGAGAGAGAGAGAGAGAGAGAGAGAGAGAGAGAGAGTAGGAGTAGCGTCTCTGACAAGTAATCTAAACGTTCTGGGTCCTGGGTTCAAAACTAATCGCTGCTTAATATTTGAATAAAAATAATCAGAAATGACGACGATGACTTCCCGTGTAAGACGTCGCGCTCGTTCTACCAACTGTCTTGTCAAAGAGGACTGAGGTGCGGATAGATGTTCGGAGATCTCTCTTGCCCTTGGGATGGGAAACTGCCCTATAACGTGGACGAATCAGCAACTATCAAAGGTATGAGGATCCAGTAGGCTATGGAAACCACTGCAAAAAGACACATAATGTGTATCCACAGGATATGTGCCTTGTAATTGAAGTGCCATGATGATCTCTCCAGTGACAAAACATACCGGACTAGTTCCGCACCCGGATCTCCGGACGGAACTGCTACGGGGGAGGCGACCATGAAAAAAAGACTAAATAACCAACGAAACGATAACGGTGTACCAGTGGAAGCGTGCAATGTCTTGAACGTGGCAGGGAAGGAAAAAAACCTGGAAAGGGAAATGCTAAGGCTCAGTCTAGACACAGTAGCGAAGTGAAATGGAAACAAAACGAGGATTCCTGGTCATACTAGTGTAGGGTAATATCATCAGCAGCAGAATATGGTATAACGAGTGAAGGATTCGTTATGAATGAAAAGGTTGGGCAAAGCGTGAGTTAGTGTGAACAAGTCAGTGATAGGGTTCTTCTCATCAGAATCGACAGCAAACAAACACCGACAAGATTGTTTCAGATACATATGCCGACGTCGCAAGCAGAAGATGAAGAGACAGAGAAAGTGATGAAGATATCTAATTGGTAATTCAGTACATGGAGGGAAATTAAAATCTATCATGTGTTTTTAGAATGCAGTCGCAGGGAAAGGAGTAGAAACGCGGGAATATAGGTTTGGCAGTGGGAAAGAGAGAAGAGAAAGGTTAATTGAGTTCTACAATAAATATCAGTTACTAACAGCGAATACTCTGCGGAAGAGTCACAAGAGGAGGAGCTATACTTGGAAAAGGCCGGAAAGATTCCATTCATATTACATCATGGTCAGTAAGAGATTCCGAAGTCAGATATTGTATTATAAGGCTGATCCAGGAGCGGATATACCTATAGACGTAGATCACAATTTACTTATAATAAAGAATAGGCTGAAGTTTAAGTGTCACAAAGAATCAATGGGCAAAGAAGTGAGAAACTGAAGTACCAAGGAGTTATAAGGCACGCTTGAAGTTCTCTGAGTCTATAGATCCTCCGATAATGAATAGCCCAGCAGACAGTGCAGCTGAAGAGGAATGGACATTTCTAAAAGGGGCAATCGCAAAAACTGGAAAGAAATACATAGGTACAACGAAGGCAATTACGAAGAAACCACGGATTACCAAATAAATACTGAAGTTGATCGATGATACAAGGAAGTACAAAAATGTTTAGGTAAATTCAAGAATACAGAAATGCTAGTCGCTTAGGAACGAGATAAATAGGAAGCCCAGGAAGCAATGGCGAAATGGCTCCATGAAAAATGTGAACAAATCGAAATAGAAATTATTGTCTGAAGGGCTGGCTCGGTATTTTGAATAAAACAATACAATCTTCACCGAAATTAAAACAATTGCGGTAACATTAAGAGTGCAATGCGAATTTCACTGTTAAATGCAGAGGAGCGAGCGGATAGGTGGAAAAAGTACACTGAGGGCCTCAATGAGGGGAAGGCTTGTTTGATGACGTGATGCAGGAGGAAACAGAAGCCGACATACAAGAAATAGGGATTCAGTATTAGAATAAGAATTTAAAAGAGCTTTGAACGACTAAAGATCAAATAGCGCAGAAGGGATACATGACATTACATAAGAGTTTCTAAAACCGTTGGGGGAAGTGGCAACAACACGATAATCACGTTGGTGTGTAGAATGTATGAGTCAACGACATACCAACTGACTTTCTGAAAACATCATCCACACAATTCCGAAGATTGCAAGAGCTGAGACGTGAGAGAATTACCGTACGATAAGCTTAACAGTTCATGCTTCCGAGTTGCTGACAAGAATATCAAACTGGGGACAGGAAAAGAAAATTGAGAATGTGTTAAATGAAGATCAGATTGGCTTTAGGAAAGGTAAATGCACGTGAGAGGCAGTTCTGACGTTGCGTATGATAATGGAAGCATGATTAAGGAAAAATCAAGACACATTCATAGGCTTTGTCGACCTGGAGAAAGCGTCTGACAATGTAAAATGGTACAAGATGTTCCAAATTTGAGAAAAACTGTGGTAAGCAATAGAGAAAGACGGGTAATATACAATATGTACAAAAGCCAAGAGGGAACGATAAGAGTGGAAGACCAAGAAAGAAGTGGTCAGATTGAAGAGAGTTTAAGACAGGAATGTAGTTTTTGCCCCTACTGATCTCGGAAGTAAAAAAAAGGGTTCAAAGAGTGCAATAAAAGTTCATGGTAAAGGCGTATCAATGATAAATTTCGCTGATGACATTACTGGCACCAGTGAAAGTGAAGAATTACAGTATCTGCTGAATGAAATGAACAGTGTAATCAATACAGAATATGGACTGAGAGTAAATCGAAAAAAGACGAAAGTAATGAGAAGTATCAAGACTCTTAACATCAGAATTGATGATTACGAAGCAGATGAAGTTAAGGAATTATCTAGTCCATGATGGACGGGGCAAGGGGAACATCGAAAGCAGACTTACACTGGCAAAAATGGCATTCCTGGACAATAGATTACTAGTATCGTACATTAGCCTTAACTTCAGGAAGAATTTGCTGAGAATATACGTTTGGAGCATAGCATTGTACGGTAGTTAAACATGAACAGTTTGAAAATTAGAAGAGAAAAGAATCGAAGCCTTTGAGATGTGGCACTGCAGATGAATGTTGAAATTAATTTAGGTAAACTGATATGGTGGGGAATAATGAGGTTCTCCGCAGAATTGCCGGGAAAGTAATAAATGAAAAACACTGTCAAGAAGAAGGGACAGGATGCTAGGACATGTGTTAAGACATCATGGAAGAACTTTCGTGGTACTCCCAGAGGACGTTCAGAGGGAGACAGATACTGGGATGTATCCAGCAAATAACTGAGGATGTAGATTGCAAGTGCTACTCTGAGTACTCTGGGATGAAGAGGTTGGAATAGGAGAGGAATATGTGGCACGCCGAAGAAAAAAAAAAACTAGTACCTAGAGTCGTTGAGCAGGACAAGCGTCTTCAACTAGTAATCGAAACTTCCTGTATCTCGGATCTGAACCCAGTGAGTGTTAGATTCTGAGTAAACGACATCAGCAGTGGTGTACGTACTCATATAAGGAGTCGTTCTGCCAACGGCCTTGTCAAAGTGAACGGTGGTGCGGACAGTTTCCGGACATCCTCTTACTCTTTGGTTTGAAAATTGCCCCTAAAAGGCGAACGATTCAACAGTGATCAGCGGCATGAGGATACAAAACGCAGTGGAAACAATAGCGTTGAAGACAGACAGCGTATACCCACAGGAAATGTGGCCTGTAATTGAAAAAGTGTCATTAGGATCTCTCCATTGGCAAAAGATTCCGGATTAGTCCCCCATTCTGATCTCCGGGAGGGACCTAGCAAGAGGGAGATGTACATGAGAAAAAGAATGAACAACCAACGAAAGGGTAACGTTCTACGAGTCGGGGCGTGGACTATCAGAATCTAGATACGGCCAGTGAAGTGAAGTGAAGTGGAAAGAAGGTAAGGATTTCTGCTCAGACGAATATAGGATAATGTCAACAGACACCGGAAAATTATATAACTGGAATAGGATTCATCATAAATATCAAAGACGTAAAAACGACAGTGAACCAACGTGAACAACAACAGTTCAGGTATACATGTGGATGTCACAAGCAGAAGACGAAGGGGGGTACCGAACAGGTATTTCCGTATGTAAAAAGAGATGATAATCTTATCATTATCGGGGCTTGGAATGCGGTTGCAGGGGAAGGAGTAGAAGAAAGATTTCGGGGATAATGTGGGCTTGGTAATGGAAACGAGAGAGGGGAAACACTAATTCGGTTCTGCAGTAAATTTCAGCAGGTAACAGTGAATCCCCCGTTCAAAACTCACAAGAGATGGAGGTAAATTTGGAAAAGGCCTGGAGGGACTGGGAGATTCCAGCCGGATTACATCAAGGTCAGACAGAGATTCCGAAATCAGTCATTGGATTGTAAGGCGTACGCAGGAGTGTATATAGACCACGATCACAATTTAGTAAAAAACATAAATGAATGTTAAAAGAATTGTTCGGAAGACTCGTATGCAACGAAATGGGATACTGAAGCAATGAGGAATGATGGGATGTGTTTGAAGTTCACTGCGGCTGTAGATACTTCCATAACGGACACCACAGTGGACAGTTCTGTTCAACAGGAGTAGGCATCTCTAAAAGGGAAGTAGGTACAAGGAAGGTAACTCCGAAGAAACCTTGGCTAACAGAATATATAATTCAATTGATCGACGAATAGACAAAGTACAAAAGCTTTCAGATATATTCACGAATACAGAAATACACTCCTGGAAATGGAAAAAAAACACATTGACACCGGTGTGTCAGACCCACCATACTTGCTCCGGACACTGCGAGAGGGCTGTACAAGCAATGATCACACGCACGGCACAGCGGACACACCAGGAACCGCGGTGTTGGGCGTCGAATGGCGCTAGCTGCGCAGCATTTGTGCACCGCCGCCGTCAGTGTCAGCCAGTTTGCCGTGGCATACGGAGCTCCATCGCAGTCTTTAACACTGGTAGCATGCCGCGACAGCGTGGAAGTGAACCGTATGTGCAGTTGACGGACTTTGAGCGAGGGCGTATAGTGGGCATGCGGGAGGCCAGGTGGACGTACCGCCGAATTGCTCAACACGTGGGGCGTGAGGTCTCCACAGTACATCGATGTTGTCGCCAGTGGTCGGCGGAAGATGCACGTGCCCGTCGACCTGGGACCGGACCGCAGCGACGCACGGATGCACGCCAAGACCGTAGGATCCTACGCAGTGCCGTAGGGGACCGCACCGCCACTTCCCAGCAAATTGGGGACACTGTTGCTCCTGGGGTATCGGCGAGGACCATTCGCAACCGTCTCCATGAAGCTGGGCTACGGTCCCGCACACCGTTAGGCCGTCTTCCGCTCACGCCCCAACATCGTGCAGCCCGCCTCCAGTGGTGTCGCGACAGGCGTGAATGGAGGGACGAATGGAGACGTGTCGTCTTCAGCGATGAGAGTCGCTTCTGCCTTGGTGCCAATAATGGTCGTATGCGTGTTTGGCGCCGTGCAGGTGAGAGCCACAATCAGGACTGCATACGACCGAGGCACACAGGGCCAACACCCGGCATCATGGTGTGGGGAGCGATCTCCTACACTGGCCGTACACCACTGGTGATCGTCGAGGGGACACTGAATAGTGCACGGTACATCCAAACCGTCATCGAACCCATCGTTCTACCATTCCTAGACCGGCAAGGGAACTTGCTGTTCCAACAGGACAATGCACGTCCGCATGTATCCCGTGCCACCCAACGTGCTCTAGAAGGTGTAAGTCAACTACCCTGGCCAGCAAGATCTCCGGATCTGTCCCCCATTGAGCATGTTTGGGACTGGATGAAGCGTCGTCTCACGCGGTCTGCACGCCCAGCACGAACGCTGGTCCAACTGAGGCGCCAGGTGGAAATGGCATGGCAAGCCGTTCCACAGGACTACATCCAGCATCTCTACGATCGTCTCCATGGGAGAATAGCAGCCTGCATTGCTGCGAAAGGTGGATATACACTGTACTAGTGCCGACATTGTGCATGCTCTGTTGCCTGTGTCTATGTGCCTGTGGTTCTGTCAGTGTGATCATGTGATGTATCTGACCCCAGGAATGTGTCAATAAAGTTTCCCCTTCCTGGGACAATAAATTCACGGTGTTCTTATTTCAATTTCCAGGAGTGTATAAGTCACTTAGGAATGAAATAAATAGGAAGAGCAGAGAAGATGGAGCGAAATGGCGGAAGTAAAAATGGAAGAAATCGAAAAAGAAATGATCGTCGGAAGCACTTTTTGAGCATATAGAAAAGTTAAAACAACCTTCGGTGAAATTGAAAGCTAGGACAGTAACGTTAAGAGTGCCATGGGAATTGCACTGTTAAACGCAGAAGAGTGTACGGATAGGCGGAAAGGGTACGCTGAAGGCCTCTGTGAAGGGGACGAATTGTCTGCTTCTGATAGAAGAAGAAATTTTAGTCGATATGAAAGAGGTAGGGGATCCAACATTAGAGGCAGAATTAAAAGAGCTTTCCAAGACCTGCGATCAAATAAGGCGGAAGAAATCGATAACACTCCTCCGGAATAACTAAAACCGTTGAAGGAAGTGGCATTCAGGTTGATGTGTACAATCTGCGCCTGGACACACATAGCAAGGGCAAAAAGGTGCGGAAACTATCGCATACTCAGCTTAACGACTCATGCATCCCAGTTGCTGACAAGTATAATATACATAAGAACGGAAAAGATAATTGAAGATCTATTAGCTGACAATCAATTTGGGTTTCGGAAAGGTAGGAACTCCTGTGGGGCCGTTCTGACGTTACTGTTGATAAGGGAAGCAAGAGTTAAGAAAAATCAAGACACCTTCTCAGGATTCGTCGACCTGGAAAAAGCATTCGACACTGTAAAGTAGTACAATATGATCGAAATTTTGAGAAGGAATAAGCTGTAGGGAATGATGGGTAATATACAATATTTAGAAGAACCAAGAGGGAAAACTAAGAACGGAAGACCAAGAAGAAAATACTTGGATTGAAAAGGGTGTAAGACAGGGCTGTAGTCTTTCACTCCTACTGTTCAATCTATAAACTGAAGAAGCTCTGAAGGAAATAAAAAAAATTTCAAGGATATGACTGGAATTCAGTGTGAAAGGATACCAATAATAAGATTCGCTAATGACATTACTATCATCAGTGAAGAAGAAATACAGGAACTGTTGAATAAAATGAGCAGTATAATTAGTATAGAATATAGACTGAGAGTAAACAGCAGAAAGAGGAAAATAATGAAAAGCAGCATAAATGTAATTATCAATAATCGTCAAAATAGGGGTCCATGAATTTGACGAAATTAAGGAATTCTACTGCCTTGGAAGGAAAATAACGTATGATGAACGGAAGGAGGCAGTAAAAAGCAGACATTCAGAGGCAAAAGGGGCATTTGTGGCTGAAAGATGTCTACTAATATCAAACATCGGCCGTAATCTGAAGTAGAAATTTCCGAGAATATATGTCTGGAGCAACGTTTTGTATGGTAGTGAATTATGGACTGTGGTGAAACCGGAAAAGAAGAGCATCGAAGCGTCTGAGATGCTGAAAATTTGTTGGACAGAAAAATATTGAGGAATTTATCCTCAGAATCAGCGGACAGTAACATATGGAAAACACTGACAAGAAGAAGGGACTGGATGATAAGACGAGTGCGGAGACACCAAGGAAATAACTTCCATTGCACTAGTGGGAGTTGTGAAGCGTAAGAATTATGTGGAAGACAGAGATTGCGATACATCCAACAAACAATAGAGGTCATAAGGAGCCATTGCTGCTCTGAGGTGAAGTTCGCACGAGAGAGGAAGTCGTGGCAGGGCGCATCGAAACAGTTATTTGAATATTGACATCAAAAAAGAGAAAACAATAGGTAGTTACAATGCGACGTGAAAGTGCTCAAACGTAGCACCCCAACATTAAAGTTGACGAGCCGTTTGATAATATCATTCATAATTACTTTCACTACTCCCTCAATCATGTGCACTGTATATTGTTTTTCGGTATTCGACTATAGAATAATGTAACACAGCGTCAGAGAACGTACATATTTCTATGTTGTCAATAACTGACCGTGAAGTAACCCGTCACGTATCACCAGATGAGGCATACATTTTCTGTCTTTCAAAAATAATGCCTTATGAAATAAGGATAGGTTGTAAGTTATCTTTTCACTGTATTACACTGACTGATTTTTTCCATAATTTTTATCCAGATTTGGCTCCTTTTTTCCATTTTGCCTTTACTTATTTTTCTGCGCCTTCAGGTATTTTCGTCTAAATACGTTATTTTTGTATTTCAGTTTTCGTACGGAATTAAGTGATTTGTCTTTGTTTATTATTGTCGAAGAACGTAAGCCTCTCTTGCAAAATGTAAGTTGTCTTTCTCCACATCTGTGAGCATTTAAAGCCCCTAGCATGGTTACTTTACAAATACAAGTACAGACGCCCTAGATAAGTCCGACATTATTGTAGAGATGCACACCATTCTGTTCATATGATAAAGGCACATTTATGGTTCCATCAGGCAGGCACATTTGCATTACCTCGCTGATATAATAAAATTTACCTTTTCACCTGTTGTATATTCGTTTCAGATTATTAATCCCTTCCCGTAGATACTACGGAATATTTGCCTTCGTGATGTCATGTGCGCTACGACTACAGAAAACTTGTTAGGATGACTGGTTCAACGTGGCTGAGAAATCATAACAAACATAACAAACTGTACTGCGGAATGTAAGTCGGACACACATACATGCTTTCAGACTGCGCAAGCGACTCCTGTCAACCCACCTGAGCAGCGGCCGCCACGAGAAACAACGCCCACAGCGCCAGCTGCATCGTGACCACACTGCTGACCCTATTGACACAAACTACATTTATAGACAAGCATACGCCGACTAAGCTCCACAGTGCTCAACGTGACCTGCGCTTGCCTTCAGTGGTATCATGAATGATACAGAAGACGGATTACATATTTTCTATTCGGCGTAGAAACTAAGCAGGATTACCTTTTATCGGGAGAGCAACATTTCATTCTATCACGGTTATCTGTTAGGAAGATTATTTCCACAAATCTTTGAACTCTTTTTATCAGAAAGTTATGCCTTCGTAAGCATTGTCACTAACGTTTCGACAGCGAGTCCACAACAAAATATTCACAAACTTTCGAGTCTGACAAAGTTTTCTTTTGACCTCACTCTTAGAAAATGCAGCGCCTTAAAGAAAAACGTCTTGATACCGTATTCGTACTAACAGTCCCACGACAAGTCATTGACAATGTCAACTGACACTAGTTTCTGTTATGCTGTGTGGGGGAAAAGTTACAAGGTACGAAAACAAGAGAGGGTTTCAATCTCTACGAAAACCAAGTGGGAATATTAAAAATAAAAACCAATAAAATATACTTACATGTTTTTTGTTTTACCTTTGCTGTTTAATTTATGACGAAGTAGGTATCAAGCAAATCCTGAAATTCTTCCTACAGGGAGGAGATATAAATCATTTTTAAATAAAAATATGGAGTGGCTATTGCCCTTCGCCCCCTCCTCCTCTTCCCTGTTGCTTCCTCACTTTCCTCGTTCCGTTTTAAGAGCTGATTTGGGGTCCCTCTCCCCAGCGTTTCTGTACCACATTCCTTCTAACACAGCAAAACGTTCTCCTCACCACGGCTTTTTTCCTGTAAATTAATCCACTAAGGCGAAATGTTAAGCTTTCTACGAAGACCATCGTCACTGCTCTCCAATTTAAAAGAACAGTACTTTACATAAAGTTTTCGATATGAAATAATGTGAAGGTTATTTGCCTTCCATTATTTTAAGTAAAGGTATCGTTGTTCCGTGTACCGGCACTTTATAAACACACTCGACTTAAGATAGGCAATGTATCCCTGCACGCCTGCTCTCGTCCCGATGAGAAAAACAATGATAAAACAGTAAATAAACAAATACCGCATACAATAATTCCATTTCGGACTTTTGAGGCGATACGTTGCAAAATGGATGTTATTCCTCTTCTGTTATGTACGTCACCTTCACATATGATCTTTAGAAATGTCTATAAGACCTTCATTTTACTATCCATGCTTTAGCAGCTTCAAAATGAGCTGTTGAACATGACGTGTTGGCACAAACCCGGTGGTTATAATTCCTGATGCGGTACTTGATTAATATATATCTCGGCTCAATGTCATAGATTCTGAAGCAAGCTTTTCGAAATACCTAACCTTCCTGGTACCTTGGTTAACTTGAAGGGTTCTTGGTTCTCGACAATATCACTCAAGAAGAAAACGAAAGATAACTCACGCTCTCGAAGAGCGTGACCAGTTACAAGTATTTGACAAGCAGAGCGCTCTAGTGGCAATATCGAACAATCCTATGAGCTGTAGAGTCCAACTGACAACAGATGTCACGAAACACATGTAGTTAGACAGTGCTGTCTGTTCCTTAAAGGAATTGTTTGGAGCGGTAGTCTAACTTGTTTTTTCTGCTTCTCGCTGCTCAGTTATATAAGGAAGGTGTATTACGGAGTAGTTTCCTATTGCTTAACAGTATTGACTTCACTGTGATGAGAGCTTGGAACAGCTCAACTACACAATTTTTAGCATCGGAAGATTACTGTCCTTTACAAAGGTTTTAACAGTCATTTGACGGTAGAAATTTCCAGCTCGGTACATCCAATACTACCTGCAAACTCGACTCCAACAATCTGACTTCTTCCCCTGCAATCACAGATCCTAGTGTTCAACCGTGCATGCATCAACACATCGCACATTACATTCACACGCTGTCCTTATCCTCCCGCAGCGCAATTTTAACACACTCTTTAACACCCTAACAAGGAAACCGCCCTGACATCTGTTCCTTCTATTACCTACTTCTAATCGCGAGGAGTGGCAGCGTGGTTAGAGGCGCCATGTCACGGATTGCGCGGCCCCTCCCACCGGGCATTCGAGTCTCTGTGTAAGTCTAGGCACCGATGACCTCAGCAGTTTGGTCCCTTAGGAATTCACACACACCTGAACATTTTTTACCCACTTCTCTCTAACCCTTTCCGGTTTCAAGGGTCCCGTCCCTCCCCATCCCTCCCTTTTCTTTCCTTCTCTTGACCTTGGCCTGGCCCCCATCTTAGCTATTTACTTCCAGATCCCATGTTTTCCCTACCAACCATCCCCTAAATTATGTCTACCGCCACATCACAGCCCACCTGAACCCAGCAGCTCCATAAACACTGACCTCAACAAAGGACCAGTCCACCTTCTAACTACTCCTGCTAAATTCATGGGGTCACCATACAAAGCAATAGTGAAGGGTAATGAGCAGTGTTTGTTTTAACTTTCTCGCAACCCGTTGTTGAAATATCAGACAGCATTCTCCTATATGTTATTTTAAGTGTTATCAATGTCAAACGCCCTTTTATATATTTTAAATCATATGTATCCCAGCTATCTTGTCCACCCAAAATATCGCCGGAACAATAACAGCTATTGGAAAACGACTTTCACCGGTATCAATGTAGGGCTGGGGCCCACGAATGTACATATTTGGAAACATTCTAAAACGAAAGCATATGTGTTTTTTAACACAAACTTGTGTTTTTTTTAAATGGACCTCCTATATTTTTTCTTCAGCAATCCATAGCATGACAAAGCACATACACAATGGCGTTGATTGCATCGCAATTTTCCCATTACATCCCGAGATATTGAGACGCGAAGTTGACGCTTGAAACACTCGACATGCGCTGCTAACTCACGTCCTGAGGCTCAGGCGTGAACCCCATGCTGCCCGTAATCGCGATGTGATTGACATGCGTAATCATACCTCCATACTTATCAAGAGGTCCGAAACGAATAATACGGTCTTCTGTCATCAACTCTCATAAGCACATAATGGTTTCCCTCTTGCACGCTTTACGTATCTACGTACACAATATGAACCCGTACCGATCGGTGTACACCTGTCAAGTTGTCTTATTTATCCTGCACACCCAAAATAAGGTTTATCTAATGCGTTATATGACCCACTGTGCCTGTCGCGCAGGGCCTGGCTCTACCTAGTCAAGTGTCCAACGTAGTTCCCACTACTGCCACAGTTACCACTTCGCCTTGTTTATGATTTGCGACCCATGCAAACTCCTGTACTCCACCACCCTCCGAGCATCCCATTTGTTGTTGCTTTGGCGTGCAGTACATCGCTTGCCAGTGCAGTCGTGCATCAGAGTAATCTAGTGATGGCACGGAGGTAGTACACATTGTGAATAAACGTTGCGTTGTGGAACTTATACTGTACAGTATAATGTACACACATGAAAATATGGTACAAATGCTGCTGATCTATGGAGAATGTACGTTGACGGGAAATACGTTATGAGATTGCTTGTTTGTTGATAGTACTGTTAGCGAACATTATGGTTATTAAGCTAATATGTCTGTTTTCTACCCTACTCTACCTACCTGTACTGCACCCTGTTGTAGGTGGACGAAATGCTGTTCAGGCGGAACGACTGTACAGAAGACGATTCCCTGACAAGCCATCGCCTTCGCGCCGGATGTTTGGTCGCCTCACATCTCGTCTACGTGAAACGGGAAGCTTAAATCCAAGACCTCGACATCGTCCTAGAACACGCACAGATGAACGTGCTGAAGTTGCTGTGCTCGCTACCATAGCTGTGAATCCTCAAATCAGCACACGTCAAATTAAACGTGAAGTTGGTGTGTCGAAATCAAGTGCACAGCGTATTCTTAAACGTCTTAAATTTCATCCTTACCATGTTCATCTACATCAGGATCTTCATGGAAATGACTTCCGCAATAGGGTAACATTTCGTCGGTGGGCTCAGCAAAAACTTCTGACTAATTCAAATTTTTTTGCAGACGTTCTCTTTACCGACGAGGCATCACTCTCCAACAAAGGAATTGTCAATACGAGGAATATGCATTATTGGTCCGCAGACAATCCAAAATGGCTCCGTCAGGTAGAGCATCAACGTCCGTGGAAAGTTAATGTTTGGTGTGGGATTATTGGAGATACCATTATCGGATCTTTCTTTATAAATGGCATCCAGAATAGCAGACAATACTCCAGATTTATACGACACAATCTTCCTGTTCTCTTGGACACCGTACCTCTGAACCGGAGAATGGTCATGTGGTATCAGCATGACGGATGCCCTGCACATAACGCCTTACGAGCACGACGACTTCTGAACCGTAAGTTCTCTGGTAAGTGGATTGGACGAAGTGGCCCAGTTAGGTGGCCTGCCCGATCTCCGGACCTTACACCGCTGGATTATTTTCTTTGGGGTGCAGTGAAGGATGCTGTTTACCAACATGAACCAACAACACCAGAGGACATCAAGCAACGCATTATTGATGCTTGTACAGCCATCAAAGAGGAAACAGTAGCACGAAGTAGGGCATCCTTCATCCGCAGAGTGCCCCTATGTATGCAAGCCAATGGGCATCACTTTGAGCATGAGATGTGAACGCTATGTTTAGTATGTAGTGCTGGTATCACAGTGGAAGTTTCTACAAAGGGCCATTTTACCCAGTGATGTTAAGAAACATTTGTTTGCAACAATTTGTAATTTAACGCATTAGATAAACATAACATTGATAATTATGTGATAATAAAACTAATTGGTTAAACATCTTCTAAGTCCTACCTGAACTTCCCAAATCAAAACATTTAACTTTGTGACTAACGTTGCGGTACACAGATATGTTACAGAATCGCATCACCCCTAGCCTATGGGATAAATACCTGCTGGAATGTACGACGTTAATGCAGGATGGCAGCAGACCGTATTATTCGTTTCGGACCTCTTGATAAGTATGGAAGTGTGATTACGCATGACAATCACATCGCGATTACGGGCAGCATGGGGTTCACGCCTGAGCCTCAGGACGTGCGCTAGCAGGGCATGTCGGGTGTTTCAAGCGTCAACTACGCGTCTTAATATCTCGTGGTGTAATGGGAATATTGCGATGCAATCAACGCCATTGTGTATGTGCTTTGTCATGCTATGGAAATCTGACGAAAAAATATAGGAGGTTCATTTAAAAAAACATAAGTTTGTGTTAAAAACACATATGCTTTCGTTTTAGAATGTTTCCAAATATGTACATTCGTGGGTCCCAGCCCTACATTGATACCGGTGAAAGTCGTTTTCCAATAGCTGTTATTGTTCCAGAGATATTTTGGGTGGACAAGATAGCTGGAACATCATATATATATATATATATATATATATATATATATATATATATATATATATATTAAGTATTATCAATGTCAAACGCCCTTTTATATATTTTAAATAATTCATCGTTTTACAAATTTTATCCCGTCTTCGTATCTCTTAAGCTCGTCTGATTGAAAAGAGGAATACTGTTACTCTGAAAGCCAATGAGAACATGAAATAACAATAAAGAAAAATGGTTCAAGTTTCTAGCCACTCATCGAGCGTCTAGCCTGAATTAGGTCACTTCTCACATTCATATGAAGGTTCACCGTATGCCTCTCTTCAGTGGATTCTCCGCTTGAAGTCTGAGCTCGTCATTCTCTGCCATCACATTCCACCCCCACTTGCCCATTCTCACTCACTCAGTCAACCCAAATTCATTCTCATTATCTCTTCGTGTCTCTCTATCAGCGTCCCCTGTCTCACAGGCTCAGCCCCCTTCGTTCTGTCCTACTACTACTGTCTCCTCTCCTTTTCCTCTCTCTTACTGTTCTATCTCATTCATCCTTCCCACTGCTGCTGTCTCTTTTCACTGTCATTGTCTCCCTCTTCGTCATTGTCGTTGTCATACACTCTGCCTCTCACTGGCTCTGACCCACTTACATCTTTTCCGTCTCTTTATTCTTCTCCCTCTGGCACTGTCTCCTTCACTCTTTTCCTTGCACAATTCTGTCACTGTCAGCTATGTTCCAATGCCTCTGTGTCTCTCTCTCTCTCTAACACTATCGCTGTCTTCTTCGCTCTTTCTATATCACAGCAACTGCCTATTATCTCCCAGTATTTATTACTTTTCCGTCTATTTCACACTGCCATTGTCTCCTTCTCTCTCAGAATAAAAATACATGATTATTTTCACATGCCAAAATTTAAGGCAGAACAAGACATTCTTTTAAACAGGAACATTTTCGCCTTCTTTGTGCTACGATAGGAGCATTTTTTCGCTGGTTCTCTTCTTTTCCATGTAGCAGTCGGGTACGTCACTCGTATGAAAAGAACTTCGTGGGATAGTAAAATTTTAATAGTTTACTTATGTGAAATTGAAATATCGCAGAACTACTTTTGCACCCCAAACCGGATTTTACCTGCCCAAAATTTTGCTTACACTACAGTACTACAACATGGGGTTCGCAGAACGCTTATGATGATAATGAAGACGCTTTACAGCATAGTTTTCGTGCTACGTCACTTTGTGAAATAGGTTTTCGCCTCACGCTGTGATTTACTTACTTATTTTACGTGTACAGGTAGGTTTTTATCCCATGTATCTCAGAAACGATTAAGATATCCAAAAACTTTCAAGTTTTTTTTTTAACGGGAACTTGAGAACATATTTTAAATATTACACCCATCTGCTGTGCGTTAACCGTCTTGAAATCTGAGGTTGATATTGGTACCCAAAAATCATGATTTTGGGGTGTTTCTCGATAATGGACAGAGGTTTTGAAAAGAAAAAGATAGCACTTCTAGATAAACGCGTACAGAGTATATCGTTAAAATTTAATCTATTTTCTGCTGTTATTCATTATTAAAATTTCGTCTCATACTGGATTTTAGGTGCGTATTTTACACGCAGAAGTAGAGTAAATTTGAACCTCTGTACTTCGTAAATGAATAAAGATATCGCTAAAATTTTAAAGGTTATTCGAGACCTGAATCTTAGGAATGTATCGTAAGAATTCCGGTGATTTGCAATACATAGACGTCTTGGAATCCGCGGCTCGGTTTCGGTATGAAAAAATGGGTGAAAGTTTTCTAAGGAAGTACCCAGGAAGTAATAGTATTTCCGAGAAGCCCATTAAGGCCCACCGTACACCACATCAAATGCAAAAGGATCCAACCGATTTGATTCATTTCCATTTGTGTAACATTCATACTTTGACCCTGTACTAAATGATAGTGACACTAAGACGATCATTCGTTTATTTTTGTTTTAATTTTTTTTTTTTTTTCTTCAAATACATGATACAAAAAACCCACTACCTAATACATTATTGGGTCCTAATTTGTGCTTTTGACAATTATACTTATTGCAGGTGATCTAGTTCTAGAATGTTGTGTTGTTCCTGTTTCCACTATGGGCATTACTTACCGTGTTTTTGGAATACCAGGGCTTTACTTATCTACTACTTATTGCTAGTCTACTCTACCTGCAGCATTGCAGGTGTGCCAGCGTTTATAAACCTGCACTGTTGGCCGGCTGGCCCAGAATAGTGAATCGCTGCAGTACTATGCTTATGGAGTTATCCTGTCTTATCTTACGTCTAACCTAAAATTAATTCTACAGTCATATTAGGTGAGTGTCTGAATCGGTTAGAATGTGCACCCTCCTCCCCCCTAATCCTAGACGTGGCGGATCCCAGCTGTGAAGCGGCTGGGCAGGTCCACGCCTGGGCGTAACAGGATAGGTGTACGGAGTCTAAATCAGGTATGATCTATTAATGGTTGTTTCTTAGGAATTCTTTCATAACTTTTCTTGGTATTTCATTTGCAAGTTTATTCAAGATTTGGAAGTGGTCCTCTTGCCTGAGCAGGTGGTACGTGTCGTAAATGTGTAGCGGTTGTCTTAAATGTACCGCTACATCGTCGAACAGGTGGCACTCATACATCGCATGGTCCGGGGTGCCTGATGCGGCCCCACAGTCACAAGTTGTTGTAGTCCGCTTCCGAAACCGGCATAGGTATGCCGGGTATGGTCCATGTCCAGTAACGAAGTGCAGCAGTCCTCTTAATGGCTTAAACTAATGTAGCTGTAATCGCTCCATGATGTTGGGCAGCAATTCGTGTGTTCTACGACCCGTTTCGTCGTTGTCCCACTGTCCCTGCCATAGCTCCTCCCCCCTACGTGTAATTTCTGATTTATTCACCACGTGAATCCCCATTAATTCTATTATTTTGTCCCTCTTGTCCTTTCTTACCCAATACTACGCGGTCTGTTTCCTAATCTTTATATCAAGAGGACAAAGTCCCATCAATACTGATAATGCTCCCCCTGGGGCTGTCCCATATGCCCCTACAGAGCGCAGGAGAATATTTCGCTGCACTCTTCTTACGGCCATGGCAGGCATGACCCTCGTAAGCCTGTGGGCCCAGACTCCTGACCCGTATCCTACAATTGATGTCGGAATGCTATTGTGTAATCGTTTGTGACCAATCCCAATCAAATGCGCGGCGTTTAGGAAAATATTAAGTAGCACATGATGTCACATGCGTACTAATATGATTTCCAGTCACTCCTGCCGCATAGAGTCGCTGTTGTAGTCTTTAGTCTTTTTCCACCACGCATACTTGCTCCTGCCTAGTCTCGGAAGCCACAAACGACCACAACCTATGCAACATCCATTAACCCTCAGTTCTGTGGTCATAGCAGAGAACATTAAACACAAACTTAACAGCGAACCAGGCATCCTTACCACATCTGCATCTGCAACAACTGTAGTCCCGTATTCCTTATCTGAATGTTATCAGGAATTCCATTCATCTAATGATTACTTCATTACTAATGGCGCTTTCACTTATGACTAGGTGCTGTACATAAAATCTCTCAATCGTGGGCCAAAGGATACCATTGCTTGAAGTGCCTTACATGAAACAGAAATTTGACTCAAGTCTGTAAAAACCTTCCCATTTGTCCCTATAGCAAAGTTAATCACCTTGTAACGATGGTATAGCAGAAACATAGGCTGTGAGGTGGGGTGACTGGAAATAATGAGAGCGTAGTTATATGTTAGCAGTAACACGATTTATTAACGACATCTCTTCCACTGAACACAGTTAAGTAAAAAAGTTATAAAGAAGTTAGGTATAGTGAAAATAATAAACATAAAATCCTTATCTAGCCCTGATTTAATAATTTCTTTCGTGAGTGGAATATTCGATTCTATAATTCAATAACAGCAAAATTAAATCACACTTCAAACGTGCAATACAAAATTTCATAACACGTTACTGTGCTCTGGTTCAAATTTCTCGAAATCCACAAGAGAGAAGAAATGGAAGCACTGGAACCGTAACCTAAAATCCATAACATTGCCTTCACAATTAAAATTTAAATTACACAAAACAAATTAAATTCAACAAATAAGTGCACAAACGAAGTACGTAAACAGAATTTACTAGACAGAGTAATTCTGACCAAATCTGACATTCATTTTCATTATGCACACACTGGCATAATGGAATAAATTCGTGTAAAAAGACACATAACAGAAAATAAACAAAACCAAACAGCTAAACGCTAATCTACCACAGAATTTGCCCAAACGTACAAGCTGTAACAACACGATCCAATGTGAACTACGTAACTCTGTTAGCACCGATGCCTGTGCTGCTTCCTGTCAGTAAACAGTCAGCAATAAAGCGCAGAAACTCAAAACAGAACTTTCTCAGGCTTCACCTCAATACCAGTGGGACTCTGCAAGAAAGTTTAACTAGCAATAAAGGATTGTTGTTAGAAACTGTGTGGTACGGAAGTTCCCATTGGCGAGCACGCAGGACTATAGCGGCAGTCACGTCCATGCAGCCCAGGCACTGTCGTCGGGGTACCAGGGCAACACCGGCCGACGAGCCCTCCGTGCCTTCGACACCTCTTACTCATTGATGTCAACCAGCGACCGCCCATCGACATCCAAGGCCCTGGCTCCAAATTCCAACTCATCCCGTGCCCAATCCAAGACTCCTTCACCACAGTCGCCATCCCTCTCTTGTTGACACCGGTCGCAGTGTCTGAGGCTCCTTCGGTGATCCGCGCGCCTCTTTCCGCATCGATCATCACCTCCAGACGTGGTGGCACACGCTGACCGGAGCAAGACTTGAACTGTGTCGCAAAATCACCGCACAGTCTCCTGAAACAGTCTTTCAGACTACAGTCCCAGCAATACCTAACACTCGCATCCTATTCCTTCTACATATTCATGTAAATGTTAGGCAAAGCTCCAACCATAAAAAACGATTAACTGTCCCTATCTACCCTATTGATAGAGCATTCCATCTAACTAAAACTATCCCACACACACGACTGATTTCGTTTCACAACTATTGTTCTTCAAAATATCCACTTCTTTCAGAGACTCTACATCCTCCAACAAATCAAACAGGCCTGCTGCACATTTCACAAGAATGTCACCCCCTCATAATCCCACCTGCGCTTCCTTTTCGCTTTTTCTGGTGTATAATCCATCCCAACACTATCCTATAAAATCCAGTGCTATAGCAAAGCTTAGTCCTGTTCCTTTACCCCAACAATTGCAGTGCTCCACTGACGTTTCCCTTCCACATGTCACGTCCCTTTACCTCCTCCTCGCATACATCTCGCCTCTGTTTTCTCACACACAATTCTGTACGGCCCACCTGCTTACCTAGAGCTGCTCATCCTGCCTCAGAAGACAGCCACAGCAGCTTCAGTATAAACATTCTCGGCTGTCATGTAGAACTGTCGGCTTGTTCTCTGACACCGAATATATGATATTCAGCAGGATCTTCTCTGCTCTTGTGGTGCTCTTAAATTCTCCTTTTCAGTCCAGCTTCTCCAAGTCCCCCATGGATGCATCTATCAAAGTTGCCTCGAGCAGGCACAAACACATCATCTCCCAGCAAGATAATGCTGTAAACATCAATTACCTGTTTCTGCATACCACAGGTGTCTCAACACAAAAAGTCCGCAGCTCGTTGTCTCGCGCTCGCGTTCTCGCTTCGCGAGCACGGAGTCCCGGGTTCGATTCCCAGCGGGGTCAGGGATTTTCACCTGCCTCGAGACGATTGGGTGTTTGTGTTGTCCTCATCATTTCATCATCATTCATGAAAGTGGCGAGATTGGACTGAGCAAAGGTTGGAAATTTGTACGGGGGCTGATAACCGCGCAGTTGAGCGCCCCCCAAACTAAACATCAACAACACATAAACGTGTCAGTGGAGCTGCCGCTGTTTGTGTGGCAAGTCACCTGCCTGGCTCTTTCACTTGATGAACTGCCTTCCAAACTATTTGAATTTAATAACCAAATTGTCATATTTTTTACAAAACACGAGCTTATAAACCCGGGGTTGCCTGACCATTCGCTTTGCCAATTTTCTATTAGAAACGAAACCTTGTATGTAGGCTTACTCCTGCAGTAGAGTCGGAGTGAAATACGCCGGGCTGCTTCTGTACGCTGGGCGCAGCTTTTTTGAGCGTACAACGCGATATTGTAAACTTCTCTATGGCAACGCCTCTTCATAGCCCTATGGACAACGATTGTTTTCGTCTGCAGTCATTTGCGCTTTGTAGTTAAAAGCTGTCAAAAGCGAAGCCAGTTGTCAGGGGTTTCCTTAAGTTGACTCGACTATAGGAGTATCTTAGTACTTAAGAATAATTGTATTAAAACTTCATGCAATATGCGGAAATTTTGACGCACCTCAGTGTTTATAACGTCATTTCTCCCGAACTATGTACGGTACCATAACATAATTTTGTAGCGGCATTTAGATTCTTATGTGGATGCTGGCCACGAAATTTTTTGTGAGTAGAGTTAATAGCATAGAAGTAATAAATGTAGACGTCATGCACAATGCGGCACTTTTTCGCGCGTCTCCGTGTTTATAACTTCATTTCTCCTGAACTATGTGTAATACAATGACAAAATTTTGTAGATGCATTTAGTGGCATGTGTGCATACTGTCTGCGAAATTTTTCTGAGTAGAGTTAGTAGCATATAAGTAATAAATTGGAATCCTATCTTCTGAAATATGACAAGTAGGTAGTTCTTGCCCCAACAGCGATTGTTGCCTGACAGTAAGGGATATGTATACCAAGTTGGATTGAAATCAGTCTACTTGTTTCGAGGAGATGTGAAACATACACTTTTACAATACGGATGTATTTACAAGTCTACATATTTTAGTGTAGTGTTCGCAAAGTTTTAGGTCATTATGGAAATTTGTGGTAAGTTCCTATGGGACCAAACTACTGAGGTCATCGGTCCATAGGCTTACACACTACTTGCCCGCATCTCGTGGTCGTGCGGTAGCGTTCTCGCTTCCCACGCCCGGGTTCCCGGGTTCGATTCCCGGCGGGGTCAGGGATTTTCTCTGCCTCGTGATGGCTGGGTGTTGTGTGCTGTCCTTAGGTTAGTTAGGTTTAAGTAGTTCTAAGTTCTAGGGGACTTATGACCACAGCAGTTGAGTCCCATAGTGCTCAGAGCCAGCCACACACTACTTAACCTAACTTAAACTAACTTACGCTGAGGACAACATACACACCCATGCCCAAGAGAGGACTCCAACCTCCGACGGGGGGAGCTGCGCGAACCGTGGCAAGGCGCCCCAGACTGCGAGGCTACCCCACCCGGCGTTTTAGGTCATAAGGCAGAGCTTTTTATTTATTATGCACGCATAATCATGGCAGCAAAAGCTATTTTGATAATAGCTTGTTAATTTGAAATGTATTTAATACTAATGTCTCATAAAGCTGGTGCATAGATGTTATTAACAGATTCAATCAACAGTTGCTGTCGATTTTGGGTGTACTCCACGTGGACTAATTGTCGCCACCTGAAGAAATAATGTCATCAGTATATAGTTATGCCAATTTAAATCACCTTTTGTAATTGGACTGTGTGTTTTTGTAATTTAAAGTATATCTGTCTTTCTGTAAGTGGAAGGGAAAAACAAAACAAAAATAATAATAACAAAATAAAAATAAAATCTGAAGGCAACGTTCCCAACGAGTCGGCAAGAACTTATATCTTTGTGTAATTTTTGAACCAGTTGTTAGCTGACGTCCCGATTAAGTATAGATTTTAATATTGAGTCTGAACCATGTTCCGCAAGTTCAAAGTTTTGGTGTGTGAATTTTTTTAAAATATAGTCTTAACTTTTAAATTTTTGGAGTTTGATGTTGTATAACAAACGCCCTTCAGTCTTTATATTCCTTTCATCTTAATTGCAGATATCTAATGATGGTAGCTGCCAGAAACAACATGTAAATAAAGACATCTTATTTTGCGATCTAGACGGCTGTATTCACAAAAGATTCAAGATGATCGTGGATTCATATCGGAAATATATTTCCTTCGTTAATACACTCGTACAACAAAGTCGTTTCAACAAACATTCCACGTGTTAACAGCGAAGCGAATTATTGCGTCGAAAGTGAAAGTCAATGACAGACTCGAGTGTGACGCTGCTCGTTTGAAAGTGTCCTCAATTTTTGATCCATATCCAACTTACAGGGAGGATATAATTTAGTGGACGACAAAACAAGAAATCATGAGCGATCAATAAAAAAGAGACGTACCAGGGAAAAAGGGATTGGAATAAATCAGTAATGAACACTATTCACGACACTGGTCTAACTTATTCTTTTGTCGCACTCAAATGGGTATAGCAACGCAGAAGAGACTCATTTTCATTACCGTAACACACTAGGGGTAAACAAAGTATAGTAGGTAATTTGGTCGATAAGTTGTCAACCAGGAAATTCTTCAGATTTACCTATCAATTTATCGTGAATTCACGATTCAACCAAGTGATGGCAGTTACCTCTTTGCTTTCCATAAGTACGAAAGTAATATCGAGTGTTTGGTTACATAGTATCACTTCGTATTTAATGAATCTTAATTTCCTTTGATACTGCAGATAACCATTAAATATATGGCTTTGCGAGATGGACGTCATTTAGCAGCGCACACACACACCAGTCTCATTGGATGTACAGGGTGGTCCTTTGATAGTGACCGGGCCAAATATCTCACGAAATAAGCATCAAACGAAAAACTACAAAAAACGAAATTCGTCTAGCTTGAAGGGGGAAACTAGATGGCACTATGGTTGGCCCGCTAGATGGCGAAGCCATAGGTAAAATGGATATCAACTGCGCTTTTTTTAAATAGGAACCCCCATTTTTTTATTACATATTCGTGTAGTACTTAAAGAAATATGGATGTTTTAGTTGGACCAGTTTTTCGCTTTGTGATAAATGGCGCTGTAATAGTCACAAACGTATAAGTACGTGGTTTCACGTAACATGGCGCCAGTGCGGACGGTATTTGCTTCGCGATACATTACCCGTGTTAAAATGGACCGTTTACTAATTGCGGAAAAGATCGATATCGTGTTGATGTGTGGCTATTGTGAACAAACTGCCCAACGGGCGTGTGCTATGTATGCTGCTCGCTATCCTGCACGACATCATCCAAGTGTCCGGACCGTACGCAGGATAGTTACGTTATTTAAGGAAACACGAAGTGTTCAGCCACATGTGAAACGTCAGCCACGACCTGCAACAAATGATGACACCCAAGCAGGTGTTTTAGCTGCTGTACCGCCTAATCCGCACATCAGTAGCAGACAAATTGCGCGAGAATCGGGAATCTTAAAAACGTCGGTGTAGAGAAGGCTACATCAACATCGATTGCACCCGACCATATTTCTATGCACCAGGAATTGCATGGCGACGACTTTGAACGTCGTGTACAGTTCTGCCACTGGGCACAAGTGACATTACGGGACGATGACAGATTTTTTGCACGCGTTCTATTTAGCGACGAAGCGTCATTCACCAACAGCGGTAATGTAAACCGTCATAATATGCACTATTGGGCAACGGAACATCCACGATGGCTGCGACAAGTGGAACATCAGCGACCTTGGCGGGTTAATGTATGGTGCGGCATTATGGGAGGAAGGATAATTGGCCCCCATTTTATCGATGACAATCTAAATGGTGCAATGTATGCTGATTTCCTACATAATATTCTATCGATGTTACTACAAGATGTTTCACTGCATGACAGAATGGCGATGTACTTCCAACATGATAGATGTCCGACACATAGCTCGCGTGCGGTTGAAGCGGTATTGAATAGCGTATTTCATGGCAGGTAGATTAGTTGTCGAAGCACCATACCATGGCCCGCACGTTCACCGGATCTGACGTCCCCGGATTTCTTTCTGTGGGGAATATTGAAGGATATCTGCCATCGTGTTCCACCGACAACGCCTGACAACATGCGTCAGCGCATTTTCAATGCATGTGGGAACATTACGGAAGGCGAACTACTCGCTGTTGAGAGGAATGTCGTTACACGTACTGCCAAATGCATTGAGGTTGACGGACATCATTTTGAGCATTTATTGCATTAATGTGGCATTGACAGGTAATTACGCTGTAACAGCATGCGTTCTCAGAAATGATAAGTTCACAAAAGTACATGTGTCAAATTGGAACAACCGAAATAAAATGTTCAAACGTACCTACGTTCTGTATTTTAATTTAAAAAACCTATATTTTACCAACTGTTCGTCTAAAATTGTGAACCATATGTTTGTGACTATTACAGCGCCATCTACCACAAAGCGAAAAAAGTGGTCCACCTAAAACATTCATATTTCTCTACGTACTACATCTGCATCTACATGACTACTCTGCAACTCACATTTAAGTGCTTGGCAGAGGGTTCATCGAACCACAATCATACTATCTCTCTACCATTTCACTCCCGAACAGGGCGCGGGAAAAATGAACACCTAAACCTTTCTGTTTGAGCTCTGATTTCTCTTACTTTGTTTTGATGATCATTCCTACCTATGTAGGATTCGCATTCGGAAGAAAAAGTTGGTGACTGAAATTTCGTAAATAGATCCTGCCGCGACGAAACACGTCTTTGCTTTATTGACTTCCATCCCAACTCGCGTATCATATCTGCCACACTCTCTCTCCTATTACGTGATAATACAAAACGAGCTGCCCTTTTTTGCACCCTTTCGACGTCCTCCGTCAATCCCACCTGGTAAGGATCCCACACCGCGCAGCAATATTCTAACAGAGGACGAACGAGTGTAGTGTAAGCTCTCTCTTTAGTGGACTTGCCGCATCTTCCAAGTGTCCTGCCAATGAAACGCAACCTTTAGCTCGCCTTCCCCATAATATTATCTATGTGGTCTTTCCAACGGAAGTTTTTCGTAATTTTAACACCCAGGTACTTAGTTGAACTGACAGCCTTGAGAATTGTACTATTTATCGGGTAATCGAATTCCAACGGATTTCTTTTGGAACTCATGTGCATCACCTCACACTTTTCGTTATTTAGCGTCAACTGTCACCTGCCACACCATACAACAATCTTTTCTAAATCGGTTTGCAACTAATACTGGTCTTCGGATGACCTTACTAGACGGTAAATTACAGCATCATCTGCGAACAACCTAAGAGAACTGCTCAGATTGTCACCCAGGTCATTTATATAGATCAGGAACAGCAGAGGTCCCAGGACGCTTCCCTGGGGAACACCTGATATCACTTCAGTTTTACTCGATGATTTGCCGTCTATTACTACGAACTGCGACCTTCCTGACAGGAAATCACGAATCCAGTGGCACAACTGAGACGATACCCAATAGGCCCGCAGCTTGATTAGAAGTCGCTTGTGAGGAACGGTGTCAAAAGCTTTCCGAAAATCTAGAAATGCGTAATCAACTTGAGATCCCCTGTGGATAGCGGCCATTACTTCGTGCGAATAAAGAGCTAGCTGCGTTGCACAAGAACGATGTTTTCTGAAACCATGCTGATTACGTATCGATAGATCGTTCCCTTCAAGGTGATTTATACTGTTTGAATACAGTATATGCTCCAAAACCCTACTGCAAACTGACGTCAATGATATAGGTCTGTAGTTCGATGGATTACTCCTACTACCCTTCTTAAACACTGGTGCGAAAATAGCTCTGAGCACTATGGGACTTAAGAGCTGTGGTCATCAGTCCCCTAGAACTTAGGACTACTTAAACCTAACTAACCTAAGGCCATCACACACATCCATGCCCGAGGCAGGATTCGAACCTGCGACCGTAGCAGTCGCGCGGTTCCGGACTGCGCGCCTAGAACCGCGAGACACTGGTGCGACCTGCGCAATTTTCCAATCTGTAGGTACAGATCTATCGGTGAGCGAGCGGTTGTATATGATTGCTACGTAGGGAGCTATTGTATCAGCGTAATCTGAAAGGAACCTAATCGTTATACAATCTGGACCTGAAGACTTGCCCGTATCAAGCGATTTGAGTTGCTTCGCAACCCCTAAGGTATCTACTTGTAAGAAACTCATGCTAGGAGCTGTTCGTGTTTCAAATTCTGGAATATTCCATTCGTCTTCCGTGGTGAAGGAATTTCGGAAAACTGCGTTCAATAACTCCGCTTTAGCGGCACAATCGTCGGTAACAGTACCATCAGCACTGCGCAGCGAAGGTATTTACTGCGTCATGCCGCTTGTGTGCTTTACATACGACCAGAATATCTTCGGATTTTCTACCAAATTTCGAGACAATGTTTCGTTGTGGAACCTATTAAAGGCATCTCGCATTTAAGTCCGTGCCAAATTTCACGCGTCTGTAAATTTTAGCCAATTTCGCGTTCTTCTGAACTTCGCATGCTTTTTCCGTTGCCTCTGCAACAGCGTTCGGACCTGTTTAGTGTATCATGGGGGATCAGTTCCATCTCTTACCAATTTATGAGGTATGAATCTCTCAATTGCTGTTGCTACTATATCTTTGAATTTGAGCCATATCTCGTCTACATTTGCATAGTCAGTTCGGAAGGAATGGACATTGTCTCTTAGAAAGGCTTCTAGTGACACTTTATCTGCTTTTTTAAATAAAATTATTTTGCTTTTGTTTCTGGTGGATTTGGAAGAAACGGTATTGAGCCTAGCTACAACGACCTTGTGATCACTAATCCCTGTAGCACTCATGATGTCTCTATTAGCTCTGGATTGTTTGTGGCTAAGAGGTCAAGTGTGTTTTCGCAACCATTTACAATTCGCGTGGGTTCGTGAACTAACTGCTCGAAATAATTTAGGACAACCTCGGAAGATGTTTTCTGCCTACCATCGGTTTTGAGCAAGTATTTTTGCCAACATATCGAGGGAAGGTTGAAGTCCCCACCAACTATAACCGTATGAGTGGGGTATTTATTTGTTACGAGACTCAAATTTTCTCTGAACTGTTCACCAACTATATCATCGGAGTCTGGGGGTCGGTAGAAGGAGCCAATTATTAACTTAGTTCGGCTGTTAAGTATAACCTCCACCCATACCAATTCGCACGGAGTATCTACTTAGACTTCACTACAAGATAAACCACTACTGACAGACACAAACACTCCACCACCAATTCCGCCTAATCCACCTTTCCTGAACACCGTCTGGTACTTCATAAAAATTTCTGCAGAACTTATTTCAGGCTTTAGCCAGCTTTCTGTACCTATAACGATTCCAGCTTCTGTGCTTTCTATTAGCGCTTGAAGCTCAGGAACTTTCCCAGCACAACTACAACATTTTACAATTCCGACTGTTCCTTGATCCAAGCACGTCCTGTATTTGCCATGCACCCTTTAAGATTGCAGCCCATCCCGTACTTTCCCGAGGCCTTCTAACCTAAAAAACCGCCCAGTCCACGCCACACAGCCTCCGCTACCCGCGTAGCCGCCAGCTGAGTGTAGTGAACTCCTGACCTATTCAGCGGAACCCGAAGCCCCACCACCCTATGGCGCAAGTCAAGGAATCTGCAGCCAACACTGTTGCAAAACCGTCTGAGCCTCTGATTCAGACCCTCCACCCGGCTCTGCATCAAAGGTCCGCAGTCGGTTCTGTCAACGATGCTGCAGATGGTGAGCTCTGCCTTTATCTCGTAAGCAAGACCGGCAGCCTTCACCAAATCAGATAGCCGCTGGAATCTAAAGAGAGAATTTCCTCAGATCCAAAGCGACACACGTCATTAGTGCCGACATGTGCCACCACCTGCAGCTGGCTGCACCCTGTGCTCTTGATTGCATCCGGAAGGACTCCCTCCACATCAGTAATGACTCCACCCGGAATGCACACGGAGTGCACACTGGATTTCTTCCCCTCCTTAGCCGCCATATCCCTAAGGGGCCCCACTACGCGCCTAACATTGGAGCTCCCAACTACCAATAAGCCCACCCTCTGCGATTGCCCGGACCTTGAAGGCTGAGAATCATCCTCTCATCCTCTGAAACAGGGCAGGCAGCTGCATCTGGCTCAGCCAGAGACAGTACCTGATACCTGTTTGTCAGACGCACCGGAGAGGCTTTCTGATCAGCCTCCGGGGACGTCTTTCACTGCCTGCCAAGCCTTGGGACGACCTCCCAATCAACTACAGGCGAGGGCTCAGTCCCACACTGCGGGCAGCAACCGGGGCAACCACAGCGGCAGACCGATCTGGGGACAGACGGGACGAGGTTGACATTCTCGTGATACCTAAGTCCGGCTCCCCACAGTGGTGCCCATTGGCAACAGCCTCAAGCTGCGCGACTGAAGTCAGCGCCGCTTGCAGCTGTGAGCGAAGGGATGCCAACTGAGCCCTCATCCGAACACAGCAATCACAGTCACTGTCCATTCTAATCGATGTTGAACAACAGTTACTGAAACACGAGTCCGTGCCTAGATAACGCAAGGGAAACACGCAAAAAATGTTGAACTAACCTGTACAAATGCCTAACGACTGCGCTACAATCTGCCTGAATTTACGATTACAGTAACTAAAACTCGAAATTACACCTCCTATACGAAACTCACACGCAATTTAAGTAAGAATCTACGAAGTAAACCCTAAAGCCCGATGCTACAACTCTCAAATACTATAACACGGCCGAAATTTATGAATTAAACAATGCAAGTACCCAAAAACACGCAAAGAAATTATGAATTAAACTATGTAACAAATAAGTAAGCCAGGAGTATACGACTTGCTGCTGGCAGCTGCTTATCCAACAGCGGCAGGGAGTAAAAAATCGGGGTTCCTACTTAAAAAAACACAGTTGATATCCATTTGACCTATAGCAGCACAATCTAGCGGGCCAAACATAGCATCATCTGGTTTCCCCTTTGAAGCTAGACAAGTTTCATTCTTTGTAATTTTTTCGTTTGACGCTTATTTCGTGAGATATTTGGCCCGGTCACGATCAATGGACCACCCCGTATAATATGGTGCTAACGTCATTGCTCCCTTGTTTTGTTTCTGGAACAGGATATTTGCGAAACCCAGCGTAAACACTCAGCCTTCCACTCATCATTTCGGTTAGATCCGACAATACTATTTTCATTAGGTGGCATGTTGGCTAAGGGTATATTCTGACGGTCTACAGAGCAATAAAGAGGAAGTAAATCGTTTCTGATTTCAGAACTCTGCGCGGATAGAATTGGCGAATTGCTGTTAAATATTATTTCATTATGAGATCACGATAAGGCATCTCCTTAACAAAATCTGCAGCCGAAATATCCGTATCTCCTTCTGCTGGAGAATCACTACCATTTATTAATGATGACGAATTCTGTAGCGGATTTTCTGTTTGTCGTTTCCTGTCGTCTCAACACAACAGTGCTGCCTCATTATGTGCCGTTTCTGTGTATGTGTTGTGCATAGAAATGAGATTATTGAATTTGATAAGTAATTTCCAAATATAATGTGCGTAATGGTCACATTGAAAGAGAATTACATTGCAAAACTGATATCATGGTGTAATGGATGTACGTCTGAAGGTGCACGAAATCAGTAAATACGACATTACATTTACTGAATTATTTATTTGGAACACTGTGTTATTTACAGCTTCTGTTCCTGAGGAAGCTGGAACAGCCGGTCACTAGAGTGGAGCCCTTACGAGATGCTGACGCCGGCGGTGCTGGAGATCCAGTCGAGGAAGGAGGTGACCCTGGCGTAGCCGGACGGGTCGCCGCTCGAGCAACCAGCGTCCGACACGAAGCTGACGACGCCGATCAGGGTGAAGCTGCCCGTCGAGCCGATCACCATGGGGCCGCCGCTGTCACCCTGCAACGTGACCACACCGTGTAATCTCTGACTGGTGTAGGCCAGAACACGTAGTCCCAAACATGACAGTGTAGCGCTAAAGCTTCTAAAATAGTGCCGCTATAAGTCCATTAAATCGCTGTCCTGGAATGCTACTGTCAGTTTGGCGAGTCTACAGTTATGGCGAGTTAAGTTTAATCCAGGAAAGCCCACGCTTTACATCTCATTTTTGTTTTCACGCCGCTGACATGCCAAATTGTGTTATACTTAAATTGATTCACATTGTCTGAAACTGATTGAGGTCAGCGAATGCATTATAAGTCTACAAAATAATTTATACTACTTCAGTTACTTCAGTACATGCAAAGCCGTTTATACAGGTTAAACTTGAGAGACTTCTTAAAAAACGTACAATGAAGAGAAAAATGCCTTCAACATAAACATTTATGCAAAATTAGCAACAGGTACCCACATTAAGGACACCGGCCACCAATTCCAGCATATCACGAATGATCTTATATATATGTCAAAAGAATTAGGGGAACATGACTATGGGCGCTCACATACTCCACTGAGCAATAACTGAGCACTGGATATGTTACCAAATTATATCTTTGTCTTCCATAAATTAGACACACAAAAAACACCATTACATCCTCGATTGTTTATATATCAAGAACTGAACTTTCCAACGGCTGTCGAAAACAAAGTGGAAACAGTCATTCATCCCGTTATCCTGGGAACTTTTAATTGGACTTTGAGCGCTTCAGTAAGGTGCATGTTCTCCGTGAGCGTTTATCACTGCCCGACACCCACGTGGCAAGCTCGGTATACGTCTCCGGAGATGCTGTGCGTTCCCATTCTCCCATGAGACCCCATGAGAGTTCTTGCAGAGTCTGTGACGGAACTGAACGAACACAGACTCCTCTGTCAAGCATGTCCCACGTATGTGCCATGCTGTGCTATTGCTTCAATGTCCAGGAGTCAAAAGACGGTCGTCTCATTGCCTCTGGCACTAGAAGGATCTGTTCGCCTGGCGACAAGGCGACCACGGACTGAGGATCAGTACGGCTGTCAACTTTGAAGCCTCCCCACAACATCACAGAACTTGAAAATTGTTGATTTCCTGGACAACATTTGGCAGGTGCCCCTCGCTATGGGCCTTCGCACACGAACAAGGCCATCGCCTTGCGTCATAGAATATCTGGCCTCCTCTGTCGTCAATTGACACAGGAACGGCGGAAATGAAGACGTGCTGCAGGATGTTGTCGTGTCAAGCGGGGTGCTCGAACAGGACGTCTGGTTGGTAAAATCCAATCCCGTAACTCATTTACTGTAGTCTGATCGGACACAATCGCTCCTCTGGCTCTTTTGAGGTCGTTTTGCACAGAGATGACCAGATATCGGTATTCACATTGGGTTATAATGTGTCAGAGAAATTATCCAACTCGCTTTGTGTACTGATCTTTATCCCTGCAGCGTATCCGCAACTTATCGATGATACATGAAGAGGCATAGGCATCTGCAGCAATACGACTGAAAATCCATCCTTTTTGGATGAAACAGACCTCCCTTGCAACTTGCACTGCTTTAAGATGTAGCAGTGCCTGTGCTTGATTGATGACAATTTCCATCTATGTACCGCATTAGTAAACACTGGGACACTGGTACTCACTTCCTTCTGAGGGGTCACCTGACGATGTAACGCACTGCACAGCCAGTAGATGGCGAATCATTTTTGTTGTTGCCTACTTTGAAACTGAAGTTCTCAAGCCATCCAATAAGACCACAGGTCTGCTTTTATCAAAATAGATTAACTTACCGGACGTTGATACACATGTTCCCCCAATTTCTTTGAACAGCACAACGGGCGCCACATGAACTCGTATGAAGAACTAAAGAACTAGAAATCTTCATTCATGGCACAGTTTATGGTAAAATACTGCTAAATGACAAGGCAGAAGAAATTTCTTCAAAAATTTCTCGAAGGTTGTGTGCTTGTTTTATTAATTGTAAAGAATTAACTGAAATAAAACATTTTCTCAACGTTACTCAATAGCAAAGAAATATGAAATAGTCGTACTATCTGGTGCTTTCCATGACATAAATATGCTTATATAAAAAAACTGCACTCGCCCAGCAACTGAAATAAGTTTATCTTAGTAGTAAAGATGCTCTGGGACACGAACATCTAAATATGAAAGTGCCAAGTGATGATGATGATGTGTTTATTATTGTGCTTTGTGTGGTAGACATAGATCTTCCAAAAAAATCTGAGTAAATACATTAATGAAATAATGTGGAAATAGAATTGACTTTTAACAAATTAATCCTTCCGTACAGGGATGAATTTGGGTATATAATCTCACTGGCACACCCAGCAAATAATCCTCATCGCACTACAGATTAATGTGCTCGTAACTGCAAAGCACCTGGTGATAGCAACATGCTGCCGAAACACGTCGTGCTAATAAATTTAAGTAAAAAGCTGAAACAGTATAAATTAATTTATAAACAGCGTAAGGTGTATATTCAGTATGACAGTCCTTTCATTCCATGTCTCTCATTGCCTTTCCTTGAGCTAAATACTCATTCCTTAGGAAGAACTGATATTGGTCTCCGAAGATATCCTACTATTTTCAACATAGGTTCAAAAAAATGTGTGTGAAATCTTATGGGACATACCTGCTAAGGTCATCAGTCGCTAAGCTTACGCACAACTTAACCTAAATTATCCTAAGGACAAACACACACACCCATGTCCGAGCGAGGACTCGAACCTCCGCCGGGACCAGCCGCTCAGTCCAGGACTGCAGCGCCTGAGACCGCTCGGCTAATCCCACGCGGCCCAACATAGGTAGAAGATTTGTAGGAAATCAGCACTGCTATAATTGCATGTACAGGCTGTGTCTGTGATTGCAACTTCCACTCTGAGATGTAGAGGTTAACACAGGAAGGGAATAAGTGGCGGGTCGCATCAAACCAATTAGAGAACTGATGACCAAAAAAATCAGTATTAGTTTTAATGAGTACAACGGGAGGTACTTACGTTGCAGGTGCTCTGTCGGTTGGAGCCGGTGGCGCAGAGTGTTGAGGAGACGATGACGCCTCCGTAGTACTGCTGGCAGAGCGAGTTGGAGATGACGCTCAGCGTCGTGTACTGCAGCGTGCTGGCCGTGTTGCCGTCTGGAAACACACCACACGGCCTCCTCTTACCCTTCCCGAATGCTGTCACAAGCGATAGCCTCACTAGTGGCATCAAGCTGCCGTTTGTTCAGTTGCCAAGACAGTTCTTTATGGTTTTTGTCTGTCCGTCCTTCTGATTGGAGGTTTGCTTTATGTAATAAAATGGAACACTTGCAGCCGTCCTTTAGATGTTACTTATTATATAGCTACCAGTTTCGGTGATTCAATACACCATATTCAGACCATAACTGACTCTCAGAGTGTGAACTCCAGTCGTACACGCGACCCCTTCAGTGGGCAACACCTATGAACTGGTTATCGCAGGCTTCTGTAACAGCGATGTCATGTCTCGAGCCAACAACTTACTTGTTAGTTGCAGGCACAACATCGCTGTTTGCACAGTTCATAGATGTTGGCCACTGATGGGTTCGTGTATAGTATTGGAGTTTACACAGTTAAGGCCTAAAGATGGTATAATGAATCACCGAAACTGGTAATTACACAATAAATAACATCGAAAGGACAGCTGCAGGTGTTCCATTTTATTACATAAGTTCTTTATGATATTACGTCACGAAATTTCGCAGATAACGCAAAGCAGCTAGTGGGCCGAACTAACTCAATAAATCATTGTGATGTATTTCATATTATATATTTCTCATCACATACATGATTTGTTTGTAACGCTTTATTAGGCCAACAGGGGTCACATGATATTTGTTTTTACTCACAAATGTAACATTTAAGTGAGTATTAACAGAACCAATAATGACAGTTCAAGCTATGTGACTTGTTATTGAACTGGTAGTGCAATAACAGAGAATCATAAGTTTGATTTCGAGTTCGAATATACAATATAAACTTCTCTCATGTGTTAAACAGAGACGATTATCCGCTAGAGATTGCTGGTTAATCTACGCTAGCTGATGACCTTCCAACGCGAAATGCACACTGCATCTTCCAGAAAAAATTATGCTATAAGCAGCACGAAGTAGATGCGATGTGTATTCTAAAGCTGCAAAGCCAAAACCAGTGGTTAGTATCTCCTTTTCACACAGTCATAAGCCTTACATGGATGCAGTCTTCATATTCTTATCTTTGTTTCTGTATAATCTTGTTTTACCGATCTTTATCAACAGTCAGCGCTAAAGGTTCTAATTTTCCTCAGCTTTTACATTTTAATAATGCCCAACCACATGTCCCGTCATCCGACGATTCTTCTCTTATCAATATTCTACAGATTTATTTCGTTGATTTTATCCTTTCTAACACGTCCTCATTACGTATTTCATTTCTTAACTTAAATTGTAACATCCTTATGAGGCACCTGCTATAAAAAATTAATGGTTCTTTTCTTTGCAGTCTTACATAAACAAATTAAACTGTAGCACTACTAAGAACAGTCCTCTCCATATCACTAACAGATTCCTTCTACATGCTAATGTGGTTTTTGCTTCCACCTTACAACTCTAGTATTTCATCCTAGACACTACAATCGTCACATTCTACTTACAGTTTATTCCACTACTCTGATGTTCATGTCTTATCCGGAGAACTATGAGGGCATCCTGGTACCAGAGGTCTTTTTTACTGATATAGGAAGACATAAGTTTAATTGAATTTTCTCGAAGCTACAGAAGTCACTTATTTCTACTACCCCCAACTCCAATGGTCAACTTTCGTTCAGAATGTCACCAATCAGTCCAGGAACCCCGTAAACTGTGGTATCGACACTAGTCTCGTTCGTTTTACTTTTATTTTTTTCCTGTCATCCCCTTAACATCCACACCCTTGCCCTACGCATATTTTAGGCTACAGCACTATTTTTTAAATAATGAGTTATTCGTATCTAGTTTGGTTTGAAATTTCCTGAACTAAAACGTTATCACTTTACACCCTGTCTGTAACTGTCTCCTCATACATAGCCATATGTGTACCAAATTTTGTGCAAATTGCTTCAGACGTTCCATAACAATGCCGAAAAAACACATACTACATACATAGTTTCTTCTAGGAGAAGAATGTCACCTTCATACCTCTTCAATGACACTTTTGTATTCTTGATTGGAGCGTGCATTCGCATTCGCCATTCCCGTCTCCACAAAAAGTTAACCGTCAGTATTCATGAACTGCACCTCTCCTACACACTATTTAATATTAGTTAGCTTTACTCAGTTTTTGCAGAAGTTATACTTACTCATGTATGTTTATACCGTTTTCCATAACCTTCGCAATTCTGACTGTCGTATTCCACGTTACATACGTGATGATTTTTTATTAATCAATTTTGAAATGCAAATTCCGAATTATTCTTGGCTATCTGTCAGTACCTCATGAGTATTCATTTGTATTTTTCTATAGATTTATACAGTCAGCAAATTATGAAACTGCCATGTCCAGTTGATCATGTGGTGGGTCCTAGCGTTAGCAGATTGTAATTATTGCGGCAGGTTGAGTACAGTGTCTTTCTGGTACCGTAGTAGTACATTTCGTCTCTCGGGCCTCATTGATTTTGCTGATCCAGAAGGTACCTCAAGCAAACTTGTGGCACTGACGAGGTTACTCAGAGGCGTGCTACTTTTACTCAGATCACTCAAAATTTTACACGTTGTAACGTAGTCTTACATTTACAGATTTATTGTCGCCTTACGATTCTTTTGCAAGGACTTTAGAGGTGAGGTGCAATGAAGAAGCATACAAGACGCCGCCACTTGTGAACGGGAGTGTGTACTTACTATCGGCAGTCAGACCCCAACCGCTGACAGTAGCAGACTGGCCCTCGTAGCTGTTGCCCGCCTGTGAGCGAGAAGGCAGGTTCACCAGAGCGATGTAACCTGCAAGAATAGAAAAATTTGTCAGATACAGGGAAATGATTCAAACAAAATCTTTTTAGAATTAATATTCACCCTGTAGCGGAATGTGGGCTACTGCTGACAGGTTAAAACTGCGAGCCGGTCCTGCACACAATTTTGATCTGCCAGGAAGTTTCCTTTCACATGCCCCAGATTTCTTACAGGAGTGCTAGTCCCGCAGTGTATGCAGGAGAACTTTTGTGAAGTTTGGAAGGTAGAAGATAAGGTTCTAGAGGAAGTAAAGCTGTGAGGGGATGGGGGCCTCGTGAGTCGTACTTGGATAGCTCAGTCGCTAGGGCACATAAGCGAGAGGCAAAGATCCGAAGATCGAGTGCTGACGTTGCACTCGGTTTTAATCTACCAGGAAGTTTAAAAATCCTTTTACATTTCCAAATATTCCCCTGGAAGAATCGATACTTAGAACCCCTGGAGAAATCAGTTCCCAGAATCTATGATCTTTCTTGAAAACATCTCTAGTGATGAAAATACCTAAACAGTCAACACATACGGATGAATTTAGTACTTGAATAAACGTACGACATACACTTGGTTTTGAAATGTCGTTCATCGAAATAATTACAATGAATTCGAAAAATGTCAGCACTCAACTCACAGTTTGTGAGAAACCAAACTTTTTTAACTACCTAAATAAGTGCAAACCATCGCGCACGGTCTCTCTCTGATTTTTAAGAAGTACTAGTCCAGAAAATTTCCTGTGACATTTATTTCGGCCTTAACTGTAGATGATAAAACGATATGAATTTTCAATGGACATTTGTCGTGCTATTTCTTGTAACTGATCTTCCTGCAAAAGACATAGCTTGGATGTTTCGTTTAAAAGAATAGCTTCATGTTCATAGAACTTATGTGTAAATCAGTTAGGTCAGCTAAACTATCTAAAAATCAGTGCCTGTTAGTGGATTCCAACAAACAAGGGACAAAGCTAAAAATAGCCACGATGGACCTGGTTACTTCGGGATGTCAAAACTAATCGGGGAGACCAATTACACTGAGAGGAACCTTTAAAATCTGCTGAAAAAGACAATACGGATTTTATGAATATAAGCAATGATTCTCAGAACCTGTAAATCAAGTACAGGCCGATATTTTCAAAACAAGCATCAAAAAGAAAAGCGTTACGCCTGAAACCAAGAATTTCGTTGGTTATACACAGCGAAAAAGACATAGGAATAAGAATTTTTTCTTCAAAACAGGCATATATTATGAAGGTACAATAAACCCCAATAAAACATTACGACACTGGTCTCAGATTGCTAATTTGTTTGATGTCAGGTGTACAAGATATACTCGTATATACACTAGTCAGTCAGACCATTATGACCGCTGGCCACCGTGACTCGGGATGCTACACGGTGGCGTTGCGGGGCTGCGGGCACGTGACACGGCAACAAAAGTATGTAAGTGGATCAGACACGGACTGGGGACGACCCTCGCGAAGATATGACCTGCAGATGGGGAAGTCCATAGAGATACGAGCCTTTGACGAAGTACAGATTATTATTACGCACAGCCTGTGAACGAGCATCTCAAAAACGACGAAGCTGGTGGAATGTTCAAGTGCCAGTGTCGTGAGCATCTACAGAAAGAGGTAGGAGGACAGTGGAACTACCACTAGACTTGTGGGGTCCGGAGGTTTGTCTGCTCTGTAAACTAGGATAGGTGATGGTCTGTGGCATCTTTGTGGCAACACAATGCTGGTGCCATCACAAGTGCTCCTGAGCACAGTTTTCGTCGTACATTGTGTAACATGGAGCTCTGCAGCAGACCATCCCTACGTGTTCACATGTTGACCCAGCGACATCGTCATTTAAGATTGCACTGGGGACGGGAACATGGGGATTCGACCGCCGATCAATGGATACGTTTAGGTTCTTCGTGTGAATCTCATTTTTTTCCACTAGGTCGAAGGTCGTCACCACAAACTCCGTCATCGAGATGAACGGAGGCTCGAAACGTGCAGTGCGCCACGTACGCAAGCTGGTCGGATCAGTATTATCCTATGGGAGACATTCTCCTGCGGTTGCATAGGAACTTTGGTAGTAAGCGAAGACACGTTGACAACTGCGAGCGACCTGCATCTCTTCACGCTTGACGTCTTCCCTGATGGTTCAAGTGGTTCAAATGGCTCTGAGCACTATGGGACTCAACTTCTGAGGTCATCAGTCCCCTAGAACTTAGAACTACTTAAACCTAACTAACCTAAGGACATCACACACATCCATGCCCGAGGCAGGATTCGAACCTGCGACCGTAGCGGTCGCGCGGCTCCAGACTGTAGCGCCTAGAACCGCTTGGCCACCCCGGCCAGCAAACCCCTGATGGTGATATCATCTTTCAGCAGTGTAATTGAGTCTCAGAGCCAGAACCGTGCTATAGTGGTTTGAGGCTCAGTATAGTGAACTAAGGTCGATGTCTCGGTGACCCAATTCTCCTGACGTAATTCCAATTGAACCCATCTCGATCGCTATCGGGCCCCATCACCGCGTACGCAAATCAGTGGCCCGTTATTTACGCAAATTACTTGACCTGTGCGTAGGCATCTAATGCTACATACCTCCACGAACCTACCAACAAAATTTAGGATTCCTGATACACAGAATCAGTGATACATTTCGTTCCAAAGACGGACAAACAAACTATTAACCTGATGCTCTTAATGTTTTGGCTCATCAGTGTACAATCAATTATTGACACATGAAAATTTGTGCCGGACAGGGATTTCCAGCTTATCACGACCGACCGCCGTAATCACACGAGCGGTTCTAGATGCTTCAGTCTGGAACCGTGCGACCTGCCTCGGGCATGGATGTGTGTGATGTCCTTAGGTTAGTTAGATTTAAGTAGTTCTAAGTTCTAGGGGACTGATGACCTCAGAAGTTGAGTCCCATAGTGCTCAGAGCCATTGGAACTATTTTTGAACTTAAACCTCGTTATGCCACACTGTCAACATCCACTAACGCACATAATGTCATTCCCGCGACGTGGAGAAAGCAATGCTATTATCGTCGTTTTCAGCCCATTTAGGCACGCAATACTTATTTCATTTTGCATGTCTGAAGGAAAAGGCAATGCTGACAACCCACGGCTGTATTAAACATCATGAAACTTGTTCACAGATTGCAAATTCGTTCAACGTCACCTGTAGTACGGATAGATATATGTACAATCTATTAGTGACACGTCAAAATTAATGCCGTGTGATGTTCCAGTTTCCACATTTAAAAAAATGAGAAATAACACATAAATTTTTATGTCCTGCTGAAAATTACAAAACTGATGTAGGAGTACTCTCAAGTATCACTCAACAAAGCAAACTTGGTTCCGTGTCAGGGTGGAAGTAGCATCCTAGAAAGAAGATGTAGATGTATAAATTATCTACGCTTCGTTATCGTTAGAAGTAAAGCATCTAAGCGTGTTAATCGAGTACTGCGCTATAAAGTGACTGCCAGGGTGATGTAAAAGTGCAGAAAGACCCTTCTTTCTCTTTCCTGTCTACACTGGTAGCTGTTTTCTGTAAGATATGGCGAGTTTTCTTGGACTCTGTGTAGTATATTTATAATCAATTGTTCAGTGATTTTCTGTACGTTTCTCGACTACGAGGCATTTGACATTTATTTAATCCATGTTTTATAGTCAGAGTTTGTATTATCGAGCAACATTACAATATTACAATTTACTGCATTGTTTTTAATACAGTGGCAGCAAAAACATACGACTTCTCATTCGGGTAGGACAGAAACAGTCTAAAAATCTTTTAACGGTGTTTCAGGGCAGGTTGTGCTGAAAAATCATTGTTAATATGTGTGAAATCGTATGGGCCTTAACTGCTAAGGTCATCAGTCCCCAAGCTTACACGCTACTTAACCTAAATTATCCTAAGGACAAGCACAAACACCCATGCCCGAGGGAGGACTCGAACCTCCGCCGGGACCAGCCGCACAGTCCATGACTGCAGCGCCTGAGACCGCTCTGCTAATTCCGCGCGGCAATCATTGTTAGAAAACAGGTTCGACACCTGCATCGTTTGCGAATTAACTATCATCGATGTTAGCCAATCAGGCCGTTGAGCGCGCAAATTCAAGCGGCTCACCAGATGCAATTAGTGTCAGTTGTCCTCATGGCGTAGATGATAGCGAACGAGACTGCTCAGGCTTTGGTTTGGGTTCTATCCTTACTACCTATGTCCAATTTTTGTATCGCTCTCTTGTTCGGTTTTAGCTAACCAAATGAAGACATTTAGCGACACCGTCTTTGGTGGGCTGCTTGAATTTGAGCCCGCAACGGACCGATTGGCTAACTTAACCACCAATTAACTTGGAAACGGCACAACGTATAGCATTTTTCATAACAATTATTTCTCAGCACAACCCACCCTTCAACACCCTTACAAGCTTTTCAGACTGTTACCGAACAGCTCTGTATTAGCAATGAAACACAGTGCTGGTTGTGTTGCGATTATGAAAAATCATTTGGAAGATTCTGCATACGATCATCTGGATCTCAGTGTGGTGTTTGAAAGTTAAAATTCAGCGAAAAAAGGTTTACCCAAATATGCTTAACACGGAAAATCAGTTAGCATGAAATAAAACTGCTTTCACGACGAGATACGGAGTAATTTAATACTTTTTTAACTCGAAAAAATTATTATCTTCAGATGAACAAATATAGGCCCACCTTCTTTCTGCAGTTGCGACGATACTCAGATTTCTTGACTTTTTTTCGTTAGGCTGTACGAAGCAAACGATGGCTCCTCTTGCTGCTGTTATCGCTTGTCTTTAGATACTTCCATTGCTACAGCATTTCAAATTCGGCGATTAATATGTTTAGTGAGTTGAAATCAATGAATTTTGTGTCATAATTGCTCATGCTGTTTGTTTTTATATACAGCTGCTGTAAATTTATTTTGCACTAGCAATTGCGGAAAATCGAGCCAGAACAAGTCGAGATTTTGCTTGAAATGAGAATAGAGCTACAAAGGCAGTTGATGAAAGATGAGAGTCAGAAAAGCAAATCAGAAAAGAGATTGGCTTTGTTAACTGCACACTGTCAGCGTTAATTCAAAATAGAAATCAAATTATGGCAATGTTTGAGCGCAATATTTTCCAGTCATGGAGAAGAAATATAAGAACTGTTAAACACGCTGTGTTGTTTGTTTCGTTCAAACAATTTAGGTCGCAGTATGGACCCATATCAGACCCCTTTTTTGCTGGAGAAAGCTGATTAGTTAGTGTGGCAAATTAATTGAATTTTTTGCATATGCAGGCTGCTCCGATTGTAAAAGAAAGTGAACACCACATGTTCAAAAATTTTACTACAACTACAGATATGAAGCGAGGAATGTTTCCAGCACATTGGAAAGTAGCTTCATTTACAACCGTTTACCAGATAAAACTATCATTCTTGGGGAGTCGGTTCAGGGAGGAAAATCTTTAAAGATAGGTCTATGGCATTGGTACGACGCAATTCGGATGGCTCTCAAAAAGGTAGTCATTTGTCTATGAGACAAGTTTAAAATCATTATATTTAAGTAATATGAGACAAGTAAAACATTGTGGATGGTGGTTGATATATTGACGGACTGGATTTCCAAATTCGATTTTCAAAAAAGATTAAGTCATAGTTACGGTTGATGATAGTCCAGAACATCACACACATCGATGCCCGCGGCAGGATTCGAACCTGGGACGGTAGCAGTCACGTGGTTCCGGACTGAAGCGCCTAGAACCGCTACGCCACCGCGGCCGGTACGAGCGTACAGTATTACACTTACACTCACCTACACTCTACTAATGCACATACAACCCGCATATCCGCAAGAAACGGGGCCAGCACACGTAAAGGAAGTACTAAGCGATCACTGGGTTCGTATTTTTGGCAGGCTGTTCTTGGGAATTATACCATATCCTTGGGGCGGCAGTGGTTTTGCAGTAGTCCTGCAGTCAAGGCGGATAAGAACCTTCACAGAACTTTGCCGATGTAGTCTAACAACTCCTTTGTCGATAGGCGGCTGAATTTCCCAGTCAACAATGTCACATGACATTTACATTTTTATTCATGAACTTGATGCAGTCGATGGGAACCTCGTTTCCCCGCTGTCACTGGCGGAAACACGAAGCCAGTTCTGCATACATTCCCACCGCGTCACTCCTACAATAGTTCAGTGTTGGCTTAGGGTCAAACAATTTGACCTCGGTGGTATCGTGATAGCTTCAGGAACGTAACATACAGAAGCAGCCACCTCTCAAAGGAATCAACGCCTTGAGGTAGGCCGCTACATCGCAGCAAAAACGTCTCTCACTTTACTATTTTAGCATTTTAAGTATTTTATAACATGATGAAGGAATACACGATGATGGATTTTAAGGGAATGGCAAAGAATTTGAGAATTAATACTGCAGTTCCTGTCTCCAACATATCATAAACGCAGAACATCATTAAAAAGGTGCTCAGCTGTTTAAAAGCTCTTTAGAGTGGCGAAATGGATAAAACGATGAACGATATCGAACAATTCGTCGAAAATTTGATGCTGGAAATGATACTTCAAAATTCCGTAACTTACTTTTAAAAAAAAAAATAAAAATAAAACCAGAGTAAACTTTAGCAGGAAGTCGAATTTCTGACGAGCGAGATATCGCAGTGCTTAACACAGCAGACTTTCATTCGGGAAGACGACGGTTCAAAACCGCGTCCGGCCATCCACATTCAGGTTTTCTGTGATTTTCCAAAGTCGCTCCAGGCAAATGTCGACATGATTGCTTTGAAAAGGGCACTTCCGATTCCGTTCTGTAATCCGAGTCCGTGCTCTACCTGTAATGATCACGCATTAAACTCCAATGGCCGGCCGGAGTGGCCGTGCGGTTCTAGGCGCTACAGTCTGGAGCCGAGCGACCGCTCCGGACGCAGGTTCGAATCCTGCCTCGGGCATTGATGTGTGTGATGTCCTTAGGTTAGTTAGGTTTAATTAGTTCTAAGTTCTGGGCGACTGATGACCTCAGAAGTTAAGTCGCATAGTGCTCAGAGCCATTTGAACCATTTGAACCAAACTCCAATGTTTCCTTGGTTCATGGCTTAACATGGAACTCTTTTAACACCAAAAAATTTTTCAGCCCCCTTCAGTTTCTTGTTAAGCACTTTTCACTGTGTTATTCTTACAAATGTCCATGTACAGAACTAAATATAATAATTATACGTTGCTTGGCACACGTTCGATGTCGCTTCGCAACATTCTGAAGTAGTTAAGACACAAAGGAATCACAGACATTGGCCGCAAGCGGAAATTGATTTAAATCAAAGTGGAAAGTTGAAAATTTGTGCCGGACCAGCATTCGAACCTGAGTCTCCTGCTTACGAGGCAGATGCACTGATCAGCTGCACGGAGTACTCGAGCACTCCTCCCGTCAACCCCATAGTCGCTACTTTTCGACACACCACTAATGTAGCGACCCTTGCCCGTTTTCCTCATTACTCACGGCATTTTGCCGATTCCTGTTAAGAGATCATTGACAGAAAGAGCAGAAAACACGTATCCATGATTAAGATGAGGACGGCTAACAATCTCTTCAGTGTGGACTTATACCAGACTTGAACTCTTCCAGGAATCAGCGAAATACCGCAGTAATGAGAATAATAGGCAATTGGCACTACATTAGTAGTGGGTGTATAAGTTGAGATTTTCGGTCTGGCGGGTGGCGTGGTAGGGCAGTCCGTGCAGCTGCGACGACCACTGTGTCCAGATGGTGCAGTAGTCAGCCCATCTGCCTTTGTAAGCACTAGACCTGGGTTTGAATCCCAGTCTGGCACAAATTTTCAACTTTCCCCATTGATTTAACTCAATGCCCGCTTGCAGCCAATGTTACTAATTCCTTGGCGTCTTAATTCATAGTGGCTGCTGGATCAAAAAATTGTGTCCTTTTTCAGATGTGTCCAAAAAACAGACAATAAATATGTGTTCATTCCTAAGCAGTGTCGAAAACAGTTCAGTTATATTTGTGTGTACGCTAAATTATGGCCACACGTGTGGACTTACTGCTGAGCTGCACGTTGGTGCCCAGGAAGATGACGGCGATGTCGTTGTTGAGCGTGTTGACGTTGTAGCCGGAGTGCACCGTCGTCGACCTGGTGTTGATGGTCACGCGGCCAGACTCGCTGCCGCTGCGGCGGATGCCTCCCAAGCTCACCGCCCACGTGCTGAACCTGTCGCAGCGAAAGGCCTCGTTGCGGTTACAGATGAGCATCGATGAAGGAAGAATGTACTTTTTATTTTCATACTCAACATTCACGAGAATTTTCTGTCTGGTACTTATTTTTTATTAGCCTTAGCCCCGTCTAGTTCGGACTCGGCTGTCAAAATTTGAAAGATTTTTAAAATTTAACAGATTTATATTTATTTGACTTTTGCTGCCGGATGCCCTTCATGCCCCCCCCCCCCCACCCCCCCCAAGCGAGGGAAGTTGTGAGCACCTCCTGTCTGTGAATCGTGTAAACTTTGTCCTGTGTCAGATCGTATTTCAACTGTTTTTGTATCGCATTTTCTGAGGCGGAATTTGAGGACCAGCCCAATGAACCTAAACGAGCCTATTTGCCTAAACAAGCGTGGAAAACTACCCACAGGAAAATTTTCTGTACTTATCTATATTTCAATTTAGTAGTCGCAATTATAGCTGCAACAGCTGAAAGGATAAAAAAAAAAAACGAAATCTCTGACAGGTGCCCGCCGAGGTGGCCGAGCGGTTCTAGGCGCTACAGTCTGGAACCGCGAGACCGCTACGGTCGCAGGTTCAAATCCTGCCTCGGGCATGGATGTGTATGATGTCCTTAGGTTAGTTAGGTTTAAGTAGTTGTAAGTTCTAGGGGACTGATGACCTCAGAAGTTAAGTCCCGTAGTGCTCAGAGCCATTTGAACCATTTCTCTGACAGGTGTCCGAGTGTTAGTAGAGGTCAGATTGGCGAACTATGGGGCTGGTAGTGCAAACCGTCCGATGCCAGTGCCACTTTGGGCCGATGTAGCTCTTGCCGAATGCCTATTGGAAACCCTGGTGAAAACTACTGTCTCGCTCGACAGGAGAGCAGTCTATAGTTGCTTCCAGCGGCTTCTTAATGAGAGTCCCAGAACCCTCTGGCACTGTAAAGTACAAAATTGTTAAGATTTCCGTGGCCATTTGTTGACAAACTGGCTGTTGGCTTCTGTCTCGGGTTCTTCAGCTAACAATGGTTTGATGACTTTTTTGACGTTTCGTCAGCTCGAATGGTTGGCGTTGTCAAAGCTTCACCCTCAACTGCTGGTGGCGGACTGGAGTCGAGATCGCGCGTGCAGATTGTGGCGGGTGGTTGTATCTGAAGTGAAGCTAATCACAGACATCTAGTGTGAGCTGTAATTATCGTGTTAAGTCAAACTTGGGATACACTAATGCGTTAATGCAGAACACATTTTCGCTGGAGAGAGAAAAAAATTGTTCCAGTTTTGACCACCTGGTACAAATCTCGCCCTGTGAATGCAAGAAAACGCACAGAAATGTTTCCATATGTAACGGGTTAGGAACGGGACGAGGGCAAAGGAGGTCAAACAAATGAGTAAGGTGTATTGTTGATTTTATTATAAGCCGACACTTACACAATTTGTTCAATATGAGCGCTGGAGACGTCGACAGATGCATCATCTGTAAAACGTGATCAACAGTTGCTCGCAGCAGCTCCGGTAGATACTGAGCAACGTGTTCTTGCATTCTGTTCTCCAGACCAGCCAAAGACCGAGCGTTTCCTGGTAAAAGTATTCTTTTGGATACCCCAGAGTCAAAAATCACATGGATTCAGATCAGGTGATCTTGCAGGCCATGCATCTGAAAAACATCTAGAGCTAAGACGTCCATTGAAGATTGCGTTAAGCAGATCTTTCACTGGGCGAGCGACATGAGGTGCCGCCCCATCTTGCATGAAAACAGTGGTTACCACAAAGTTGCGCTCTTTCAATACTGGAATCACATGCTGCACAAAAAGGCCTCGACAACACACAGACATCACGGTATCCTCTTCAAACAACAACGGACCGCGAACAAAGATACTTGTGAATCCATATCATACAGTCACATAGAGCGTCTGCAATGGCTCTTCATGTATAACACGCGACTTAAAAGTAGCCCGGTTTCGGCACTTCTGTGTATTCACTGCTCCCTGTAGTGCAAAATGTGCCCCACCACTCCACTTAACATTGTCCAGCTACATGCCATCAAACTCGATCCGTATCAGAAACCGAATAGCAAATTCAGAACGGTGCTGCGGATCATGAGGTTTGAGTCGCTGCACAGTTTAGATTTTGTACGGTTAGCATTGTGCCATACACCGCAAAACTTTCCGTACTGTTGGTCACGGGATGGACAATTCTCGTGACACTGTGCGAGCACTAGTACCGCCTGGGACATGTGCTGAATGGTTAGTTACCTCGTTAACAACTTCCAATGGGATAGAACGCCTTCCACTTTCAGGTGCTTTATCAAGCTCACGTGTGTTTTCGAATTTCGTTAACATCTTCTTTTAACCGTTTAATGACATCGGGTGTCTCCTCAGACCTTTCAGTTGACGATACTCTCTCAATGCAGCAATGTAATTGCTGCCATTCATGTCAAACAGATTCACTAACGGTGCACGGCCTCTCTTCTCGATAGCTATACTCTTTACTCACGTTATGGCTTGTCAAATGATAGCATGTATGTTATACCGTCATACAAATCGTGTACAGCGCCAGATTTGAACCTGGTGGCCAAAACTGGAATTAATCTTTTTTCAGCGTAAATGGGTTCCACATTAACACATTAGCATATCTACCAAGTCTCGCTGATGTATGATAATTACGGCCCACACTGTACCTTCATGTGTAGCTGCAAAGATTATAACCACAGCGGTATCTTTCTAGCGCACCAACGTCCGAGGGCTTCTCCGTGGTCAGTACTTACATACTTTACTTTACGCGATCAGGCCCGGAAGACCGTGCCCTGCTAAAAGGTTCCTCCTCCACTGGGTTCTGTTTTGTGCCACCTGGCGCCAATCATTCTCTATTCCAATCTGCAGCAAGTTCTCATGGATTCCATCCCTCCATCTCTTCTTTGGTCTTTCTACTGGGCGTCTTCCACAGGGAGTATAATCCATAGCTTTCAAAGGCCACCAGCATTTATCCATCCGACTGACATGTACTGCCCATACAAGACGCTTGGTTCTCATCAGTTCAAAAGGTTCAAATGGCTCTGAGCACTATGGGACTTAACATCCGAGGTCATCAGTCCCCTAGAACTACTTAAACCTAACTAATCTAAGGACATCACACACATCCATGCCCGAGCGAACCTGCGACCGTAGCAGCAGCGCGGTTCCAGACTGAAGCGCCTTGAACCACTCGGCCACAACGGCCGGCTTCTCATCAGTCCTACAATCTTTGGTCTATTGTACATTTCGTCTAGTTCACAATAATGTCTGATCCTTCATTCTCCAGTGACCTCATTTTGTACCGGACCAAAGATCTTCCTTAAGACTTTCCACTCAAAAACAACAAGAAGATTGTTCAAATCTGTTTCCCGGACACTCCAAGTTTCACAACCATACGGTACTACGGGTTTAATCATTGTTTTATACAGCTGGAGTTTTAAATTCCTCGAGAGACCACGCGATGCAAGAAGTTCACTGAGACCAAAGTGTGATCGGTTGGCGACTTGGATCCTCGCTTTGATTTCTGCTTCACATGCTGCGTCTTCTGTAAAGATTACCCCAGATATTTAAATTCACGAACCCTTTTGTAGGGTCGGTTTCCGACCATCAAAGGCTGGAGTGTGTCTCTTAAATAAGCATGGGTCCTGCTCATCACCAGATATTCCGTCTTTGATTCGTTCACAAGGAGCCCACTTTTGCTTACTTCCGCCACTACGCTTTCGCTCATCTGCATTAGTTCCTCCTTAGATCTGGACAACAGGGCCACATCATCAGCAAACGCGAGACGTGTGATTTTCTCACCCTCTACAACCTCGAAGCTTTAACGAGAGACTTCTCTCATTATCTTTTCAAGTGTCAGGTTGAATAAAACCGATGACACACCATCTCCTTGTCTCAATCCTGTGTTCATGTTGAAGCTCTCCGTGAGTGGGTTCCCGTGCTTCACTTTGCCTTTTGAATCAGTGAGACAATTCTTAGGTATTCCAAACTCCGTTAGGCAGTTCCTCAGGCTCTCATAGTGGATACAGTCATACGCCTTCTTAAAATCTTTGGAAAGCACATGAAGTACTTCGCCATACTACCACAACTTTTACGTGGGTTGTCGCAGCGTAAAGATGTTGTCGGCAGTTGGACGGCCCTTTCTGAATCCCCCCCTGATATTCAACAATCACTTTTTCTATCCCGTATACAGTTGGACAAGATCTTGTAGCAGACGTTCAGTAGGGCGATTCCTCTGTAGCTAGTGCAGTTCATTTTGTCACCTTTCTTGTGTATAGGGCATATGACAGCTGTTTTCCTATCTTCTGGGATATCCTCCAAAATCCAGATCCCCTTGTGGAGTCCCTCTCCTCCAGCTTGAATGATTTATGCCTGGATTCCATCTCCTCCTGGGCTTTTGTTCTTCTTTAGCTTCATTATCTGATTCTTTATTTCCGCTAGTGTGGATGGAGGATACTCTAAATCTGCAATGTCAGGAAACTGAAATTCAAACAGATCATTAGGTTCATCACAGTTGAGGAGTCCCCTGAAGTATTGTTTCCAACTTTCAGCAGTGTTAAGCTCACTTGCGAATATGCGCCCATTATTGTTCTTGATGAATTTTTGGCGGCTTTAATATTCCTTCTTGAAGAATTTTACTTGCTGGTACATCTTTCGCGCCTTTCCCCAAGAAAGCTTGTTGAGTCTCATCTACCAGTCCCTTAACGTACATTCACTTTGGTCTTCTCGGGGTTGCTTCTTCGAACTGTGCTTTGCCTTGAACAAAATCAGCCCCTTGTAATCAGTTCTCCTTGGCTTCTCTTCTCTTTGCTAATGCCTTAATGTATTCATCCCCAAACCAAATCCTTTTGCCTCTGATCCGCTTCTTGATGACTACATTCGCCGCCTCATTTACGGCATCCTTAACTTCTTTCCACATTTGATCTGGGTTCTCTTGTGAAACCTCTTCCTGTAGATTTTCAAAGCGGTTGCTGAGCTGAAATTCTTCTTTCTTTGAGTTATCTTTCAGCGCATCGATATGGTAGTGTACAGTTTTTGTAAGGTTGCTTCTAACTCTGGCTTTAGCTTGTACTTTTAGCCAGCTGTTAACGAGGAAATAATCACTCCCACACTGTGCACACCTTGCTGTCTTTACATCCCTCACCCAGTTCTTTGCTTTGATATCTGTTGCAGTGTGGTCTATCTGATTAACTGTTTTACCATCTGGCGATACACAAGGTCCTTTATGTATGTCTTTCCGTTGAAAATTCGTGCTGCTTGTGAATATCCCTTTGTATGTTGCAAAGGTTATGAACCCGATGCCATTGTCATTGCTGAGTTCATGACGACTGTGTCTTCGGGTTGTTGACTGGAATACGTTCTTTCTTCCAACTTTAGCATTCATGTCTCCCAGTAGGACATTACAATTATTATTTGGGATGGCATCTACCTCCAGTTCCGCGTAGAATTCATCCTTGACTTGGGATGTACTTTCTTCTGTGTGTGTAAGGCAATTCACAAACGATATTTTACATCTCTCTCCGTCTATTGTTAAAACTGCTATTCTAGGGCTCACAGCCTCAAATCCAGATACATTAGCAGCCAGTGCCTTATTCACACAAAATGCCATACCCAGTTTGTGTCCTGTCTCACAGCCTCCGTGCAAGATTGTGTACTTCTCGATACCTAGGGTATCAGTATCCCCCCAACGGACTTCCTGCAAAGCGAGAAGATCCATCTTATACCTTTCGATCTCCTTGACTAGACTGATTGCGGCGCCTGTTTTATATCAACTACGAATATTCCATCTTCCAAATCGTAAACCTTGTTCTCTCAATTTTCGTCTATTTTGTATTACCAAAATCCGAGGCTCCCTTGTAGTCTGTTTACCATTGACAAATTTTCCGTGATGGAGTGGTAACCCATCGCCAACCCCCAACCTGGAAGACCAGGGTATTTGATTTTGGGGTAACCTTCCCCTCGATTAATTGCTTTCTCTTCAACTGTCGAGTTTCATCTCCACTTTTCTTACAAATGTGAAACGATGAAGGACAAGGAGTGGAAAGATAGGTCGTTGTGAGACACACTTCGTCTGGTTCATCGACTGAGACCTGTCCGACTTGGGAGGCCCTGCCAGTAGCTACGCTACCCCGGCATAGCTCTTAGTGTCATCTGAACACGCAAAGCTCTCCGCCCACAAGGACAGTGCTTCTTTTAGGCGGTGTCTCCTGGAGAGGTCTCCGTGGTCATTACCGCTGTTACTCTCCCCTCCGCCGGCCGGAGTGGCCGTGCGGTTCTAGGCGCTACAGTCTGGAACCGAGCGACCGCTACGGTCGCAGGTTCGAATCCTGCCTCGGGCATGGATGTGTGTGATGTCCTTAGGTGAGTTAGGTTTAAGTAGTTCTAAGTTCTAGGCGACTGATGACCTCAGAAGTTGCATAGTGCTCAGAGCCATTTGAGCCATTTTTTAACTCTCCCCTTGCTACCTGCAACGGTCGTTCGTTGCAGCACGGGAAGCCAGGATCGTTTCACCTTGAGGCTTTCCTCTTTTTTGTTGAAGTTATGGTCTTTTTGTGTATTTCTATATCTTCCCTGCATATGCGGGTGTTGTAGCTCTTCTCCACAGCAAGAACTTCAGTCTCGGCGAAACGCAGTGATCGACACCTACACTGACTGTGAAATCACTGCCCGCTCTAGAAAAGAGGCGCGATTAATACTATCGTGTCCGAATCGATAGCTGAGTGACCAGCACTGCGGAATGTCGGGATAGGTGGTCCGGTTCGATTCCCGGTTGGGTTCGGATTTTTTCCGCTCAGGGACTGGGTGTTGCGTTATCTTTCATCCCCACCGACGCGCAAGTCACCGAAGTGGTGTCACCTAAAATAACTTGCACCAGGCGACAGGACAGGTCTACCCGACGAGTGGCCCTAGCCACACGACATTTCATTTCAATACTATCGTAATGTGTGCAAGACGAATACGTGAGCTGCAGCACCTAAAAAGTGTTAAAAGCAGCAATGGATCCTGCACGAGTTACATAAGAAGTGTCAGGTAATCAAACATCGGACGAAATGATACGTCGAAAGAACACGTGTTGGATGCGGTCTTCTTGCCATACATTCCTAAACTGACGTACAGAATCGGTGACGTATTGCGCAAACACTGCCTAAATACTGTTTATAAATCAGGAAAGAAGGTCAAAGAGTATCTAGATCGGCAAAGGAAAAAAAGTACCCACCTGCAATGTCGGGAATATACCGCAATCCATGTGCATGTGGAAAAGTCTATGCTGGAACGACTGGACGATCTATGAACGCCTAAATCACCGAACACAAGCGGCATCGCTGGTTGGTACAGGTGGAGAAGTTGGCCGTGGCGGAGTACGCGCTTTGTGAGAACGACCACATAATAAAATTCACCGACATTGAAGAAATTGCTGTGGAGAAAAGATACCACACCCGGACATAGAAATATACAAAAAATAGTAGCTTCAACAAGAAAGTAAAAAGCCTCGAAGTTAACGGATCCTGGATTCCCATGTTGCAGTGAACGACAGTTGAAAATGGCAAGGGGAAAATCACTGCTGTAATGACCACGGAAAAGCCCTCGGACGTTGGCGCGCCAGGTACGTATAATCGATTCCAGTCCGCCACCATTGGTGGAGGATGAAGCTTCGACAATGCTAGCCACTCGTGCTACGAAACGTCAGCCGAAGAACCCGAGACAGAAGACTACAAAGTACCCTTATCTGTCTGAAGCTGAACTGAACACCGTCTGTCACTGTTTGTGCTATGCAACATCGGTCGCAAGGAATTCCTCAGGTGCCGACCGTTGTGGCCGAGCGGTTCCAGGCGCTTCAGTCTGGAACCGCGCGACCGCTACGGTCGCAGGTTCGAATTCTGCCTCGGGCATGGATGTGTGTGATGTCCTTAGGTTAGTTAGATTTAAGTAGTTCTAAGTTATAGGGGACTGATGACCTTAGAACTTAAGTCCCATAGTGCTCAGAGCCATTTGAACCATTTTTTTGAACCTTGTGGTAGTAAGACACTGTTGACAGATGGTTTGCCTGCCCTGACGTTCCTATGCAGTCCAACGTTGGGCCATTGCCACATACAAATGCCCCACAAATCTGGATATTCCACGATTCGACTAGCCGGCCGAATGGAGACCCACAGTGATTCCCCTTTGAGACTCTGTCATATGCTAATGATACTACCTCAGGCGAGTAGGCAGAATCCCGGTATCCTTCACAGTGACCACTCAATGTGTGGCGCTGCTCACGGCCCTTATATACGCTACCGGCCTGATAACAACACTAAACGCGAAGAACACTAATGGTGGCCGTTCTACGAGTCACAGTGAAGAGCAACTCTAATCATTTACGAATCCACTGATTACGTGTCAGTATGTGAAGTTACATTGACGTCTGACCGTGTCTTCTAGGCGCTTCACTTTTTTTTATCAGAGAATGTAAACGGAACGTATTTAGGATGTACCTGAGATGGCCTTATTGATCCTGTTGTGTCGGGTCACTGGCCTTCGAACTCACCCAGAGACGCAGTGCGCCGCGGTGAGGACAGCAGAGGTGGAGATGAGCGAGCCGCCGCACAGGTAGGAGCTGTCCATGGAGACGGCGGCCTGGTGCGGGAACTGGCCCTGATAGGCCGCACTGCCGCCCACGATGCGACCACCAGCGTCCTCAGGCTCCGGGTGTCCAGCTGCAACAGACAAGGAGCTGACCGTGGACTGGGTGTTCATTTAAAGGCGACAGGAGGGATTTGGGAAGCGTACCAGTGTTTATCCAGATTGTGGCTCCTCCTCGTTTTTCCAGTCTTTCGTGGATGCTAAATTCTAGTTTATTAAGTTGGCAGGTGAGGATGTCTTCGATCTCCAGGGCCGTGTTCAGTTTATTCTTATTTAAAGTTGAGAGGACGAGTCACAAACTTCATAAAAACTCTTGAAACAATAATAGCGGACGTAACGCAGCTTGACAACGCCGTAAATTGTTTATTCACAAGGCATGTTTTTAAACAAGCTCAGTCTAATTCGGTGAGCAAATACTATTGAGTTTTAAATTAGAATTGATTTTCAAGCACTCAGAATTGAAAATAAATGTCTTGGCAACTTCTAGTCGTCGTAATTAAGTTTTAGCGTCAGATTACACGCTGAAAGTCAGAGAGGTTGCTGAAATCCAGAATGAGATTTCCACTCTGCAGCGGAGTGTGCTCTGATATGAAACTTCCTGACAGATTAAAACTGTGTGCCGGACCGAGACTCGAACTCGGGACCTTTGCCTTTCGCGGGTAAGTGCTCTACCAGCTGAGCTACCCAAGCACGACTCACCACCCGTCCTTACAGCTTCAATTCTGCCAGTACCCAGTCTCCTACCTTCCAAACTTCACAGGAGCTCTTCTGCGAACCTTGTAGAACTAGCACTCCTGAAAGAAAGGATATTGCGGAGACATAGCTTAGCCACAGCCTAGGGGATGTTTCCAGAATGAGATTTTCACTCTCCAGCGAACTGTGTGCTGATATGAAACTTTCCTGACAGATTAAAACTGTGTGCCTTTCTTCCAGGAGTGCAAGTTCAACAAGGTTCGCGGAAGAGCTTCTGTGAAGTTTGGAAGGTAGGAGACGAGGTACTGGCAGAATTGAAGCTGTGAGGACGGGTCGTGAGTCGTTCTTGGCTAGCTCAGACGGCTAGCCGGCACGGTAGCTCAGCGTGTTCGGTCAGAGGGTAGTGTGCCCTCTGTAACAAAAAAACTGAGTTTACAGATCAACAACGAACTTAAATGGATGTCTTACGATGTCCGCCCCGAGCAGATGCAACGAACGAAAGCGAACAAAATGAAAAAAATAAAAAATAAAAAGAAAGAAAGATGGTAGAGCACTTGCACGCGAAAGGCAAAAGTCCCAGGTTCGAGTCTCGGTCCGGCATACAGTTTTATTCTGTCAAGAAGTTTCAGGTTGCTGCAATGTAGTCGATGAAATTCTCCAAATAAATGACAATCAGTCGATTGCTCTGGGCTGCGATCGGAAGTCAACTTTTGGATGAAAATTGTTTAACTGCTGTTGAATTTAGACTGACTTCAAATTGCACATATTAAAATTCATAAATAACGAAGCTGAACCAGAAATTACTTTTGATTCTGTTTTATTCATAACTCGTACGAAACGAAACTTTCAGAAATAACGCTTTTCAACAACAAACATAAATGTAACCGAGATTCTAACTGGGAGAGAGCTAACAGAACCGATCTCGCTATGGTCGAAAACATCTACTTATACTACTAAAAACAAAACATAGAACAATGTAACACCTACATGTTATTCTGAAGCCTTTAGCTTCCTTGAAAAGTCTACAATATTTATTATATTAATAAACTTATAAATTTCAAAGAAAAATTGACGTAATAACTCATCTCATCATTATCATCATCATCATCATCATCATCATCATCAGCCAATTCAATCATTGAATGATGTGGCCTCTTCGAGTCGTGAATTCAGGTAGGATTTCAGCAGTCTTCTCCAAGTGGGACGGTCTTGGGCAGTTCTCTGCCAGGTGTTACCAGCGATCTTCTTGATGTCTTTGTCCCATCTGTCTGGTGGTCTTCCTCTAGGCCTCCGGTGCTCTCTCGGACTCCACTCCAGTGCTTGCTTCATCCATCTATTGTCTTTTCTTCTTGCGACGTGGCCAGCCCACTGCGATTTCAAGGAACCTACTTTCTCTAAGATGTCATTAACCTTCGTCACAGACCGGATGTCATCTGCCCTTTTCCTATCCTTTCTTGTATAGCCCAGCATTGATCTCTCCATGGCTCTCTGTGCTAAGTTTCCATTTTGTAAATGAGTTCAGTGTCCATGTCTCGCAGCCATACGTCATCACAGGAAGAATGCATTGATCAAATACTGCTTTCTTCAGATTTACTGGCGTTTTTGATCTGAATACTGTTGAATTCTTCCCAAATGCTTGCCAGCCAAGCTTGATGCGTCGATAGATTGCTGGCCTTATGTCTCCCTTCATATTTATAATCTGGCCAAGGTAGACATATTCACTGACCTCTTCTAGTAGACTGTCCTTGACTTTCACACCTCCAGCTGGGACCCATTTGTTGGACGTTACTTTTGTTTTGGAAAGGTTCGTGTTCAAGCCAACCAGCTGACATTCCGATGCAAGATCTGTAACTAAGTTTTGGAGCTCTGCGAAGTCTTTGGCCAGAAAGGCAATATCATCAGCAAATCTCAAGTTGGTAAGCCTTCTTCCATTAATTCTAATTCCCTTACCTTCCCAGCTCAGCTTAGCCATTTCCAATACAGCAGAGAACAGTTTTGGGGAGATGGGATCGCCTTGCTTGACACCTCACATGATGCGAAATTCTTGAGTTGATTCGCCGATGTTAACATAAGCTGAAGAATTCTCGTAGATTTTCCTGAGCACTTCAATGTATGCTGCTCCAACTCCTTGCTCACTCAAAGCTTGGAGGACAGCTACATGGATAACGGAGTCAAATGCCTTTTCAAAGTCAACAAAGGCAATGCAGAGAGGCAGTTGGTATTCATTCGCTCTGCTTATCACTTCACTAACGGTCAGAATGTGCTCAATAGTGGTAAAATTGCTTCGAAATCCTGCTTTTCTACAGTTTGGGGTGAGCCTAGGGTGGAACTAATTCGGTTTAACAAGATCTTTGTGAAAATTTTGTATAAAATTGAGAGCAAGCTGATAGGACGGTAGTTTTTAATATTGTGAATACTTCCTTTCTCGTGCATCAAAATAATCTTAGCCTTGTTCCACGACAGTGAGATTGGACCATAGTGCAGACAGGAAGTAACTACGTTTTCCAAGTGGTTTATTGTTACCTCTCCTGCCAGTTTGAGGATGTCAACACTGATCTCATCACCACCCGGCACTGTTCCCTTCTTCATGCTATCTAGAGCACACTTGACTTCCGATGGCCGGCCGAAGTGGCCGTGCGGTTAAAGGCGCTGCAGTCTGGAACCGCAAGACCGCTACGGTCGCAGGTTCGAATCCTGCCTCGGGCATGGATGTTTGTGATGTCCTTAGGTTAGTTAGGTTTAACTAGTTCTAAGTTCTAGGGGACTAATGACCTCAGCAGTTGAGTCCCATAGTGCTCAGAGCCATTTGAACCATTTGACTTCCGATGGGAGTATATCTGGAACACTAGGTACATCATTTAATTTAGATACACTCAAATTTTCCCTTGGATTGCTATACAAATTGCTATAAAAGTCTCTGATGAACTTCAAAACCTCCTCCTTTTCAGTGATTTGACTGTCATTTCCGTCGAGTGCGATAATCTGCTTTTTACCGATTGTGAGTTTGTGTTTGGCTGACTTTAAACTTGTCTTGTTTTCCAAGCTTGCTCGTATAAGGTGTCTTCAGTGAATTTCTGTATGTCAGTTTTCATTTCTCTTCGCACTGCCTTACATAGTTCGGAATACGCTACCATGTCACGATCGGTTTGGATTTTCATTTCTCTCCTCTGTTGTAAAAGGGTTTCAGTTTTGGCACTGAATTTCTTTGATTGTTTATTTTTTTGGCAGAGCCCACCGACATCTTGTGCACTTGAAACAATCATTTCCGCCAAATCACCATCTTTAGTTACGTGGAACTTGCTTTGGAGGACTTCTTGGAAACTCGAGGAATGTTCTTCCAGGTTTTTGAGGTTGATTACCCTTCTCTTCCCTTTCATAAGTTTATTCCTTTCATTTCTTACATAACTCACCTGAAACACTCAAAATAAATATTTCAGTTACTATACTATGAAAGAGTGGCTTCATCGTTGGCGACTAGATATTCACATAAAACAGCTCATCAGATGCGGGCATCACGGCAAATATTGTAAGTTATCATACTGTGACTTTAAGTGATCGACTTTATCTGTCGTCGTTGTTAAATACTGGAATTTCCAAACATGTGACGATGCTCATATATGATTAGCAAAATCGATAATAGCTAATCAAATTGAGTGTGACTAGTTGCTGCTTTATCTGAATTTTCATTAAAACGGTCGCTGTGTCTCCGGTAGGCAATGCCTATGTTTTCTAAAAATAGTGTCTAGATCTTGCGTCTCTACATACAGCTGTCCTGCAGCTGCAGAACGAATTCGCGCAATTCACTTCCTCACTGTGTTGAGGTTTACTGACTGCAGAAAAAATTTTAGTTTGTACCGACCGCAGATACTTCAAGGGATTCGATGGTTTGCGTCCTTGTGCATTGGTCAAGTAATGATATATGCGTGCCGAAATACTCGTTTAGATCATCTGTCTGCCCACTCGTAGTTTGTTATTTGGAGATTGCAACGAATAACTAATTAATATTTCATCATGATTAGATAAGCCAGTTGCAGAAATTCGATCTATGCGAATTATCCTGTTTGGAGACTTGGTTGCGAAAATATCGACAGAGATATGAGTGCCTGCAATATGATGAGTTAGCTCAAGTGTGAAGCAGTGTAAGGAACGTATATGCTTGAATTTTTAAACTGTGGGACTGCTGCTTATGAAACGTGTTCAGATATGCGGCTTCAATTATGTGTTGACAGGAAGGTTCAAGACTTGAGAGTGTGAATTCAAAGCTACAGAGCTGTTCGGATTTGGGTGGATTGTGTATTACACAGATAAGACACTTTTTATTGAACAGGCTTGTCTGTGAAATATCGCTACGTGTGAATTATCTAACGGAATTAACTGTAAGTGTACATCTACAGCTATTACAAACTATGTATAGAGGACTGGAAGAATCATTGCTTAAATACATCTGCACGCTGAGTGATTAGCCTGACATTGTCTCTGGCGACCCTATGGGAGAAGCGAGTAGGGAGCTATAGTATATTTGTGGCTTCCTCACTTAATACTGTTCCTAGAAACGTTGTAAGTCGGTTTTCATTGGATAGTTGGCCTCTAATACTTCAGGTTTTCTGCATTTCCATAAGGCTGCCCCGTGGTGCCGCGGATAGAAATAGAAACGGAACTTACTTTGTGGACGACCCTCGTAAAAACCAGAAATATCACATTCATTGGCTTAAGACAGCAGCCAGATTACATTCAGCATACGTCAGAATAAACCCACAAATGTATTCGCTCACTGGTAAAGGCTCTTGTCAACATAAAATTATAACCATATTTGCATAACTTAAGTATTCACCGCGCCAGAGCCGAAGGCCAATTGTTTAAAGGTACAGGCTCAAGCGACCAGGAAAAAATGGGCTGCAGACGGTGCTAAATACATGCGCGTAAGAACTATGCCTTGCTTGTGTTAAATAACAGCATTTTACATTAAAGTCAGAATGAGATTTGCTCTACAAGATTATTAAAATGCGATAAATTTATAGGTATACATTACGTATAAAGTTTCTAATACATCCGCTGACAGATTTGTACTGTACTTAAACTAAGGGACACAATTCACTATGCTTCTATTAGCGGTAATGGATTGCAAATTTCAGCCTTCGTAACCAATGAACAGCAGTCAGTATGGGTGCATGAACGAAACAGCCATACCCAACAACGTTTGCTGAACGTGCGTTGATGACATTGTTGGTAGCCCCTTGGTTCAGCTGAGTAGTCAGTTGCTCAACAGTCGCACGCCTGCTCGCCCGTACACATCCCCGCAGCCGTCGTTCACCCTCGTTATACAGGGTGGTCCATTGATCGTGACCGGGCCAAATATCTCACGAAATAAGCGTCAAACGAAAAAACTACAAAGAACGAAACTCGTCTAGCTTGAAGGGGGAAACCAGAAGGCGCTATCGTTGGCCTGCTAGATGGCGCTGCCATAGAACAAACGGATATCAACTGCGTTTTCTTAAATAGGAACCCCCATATTTTATTACATACTCGTGTAGTACGTAAAGAAATATGAATGTTTTAGTTGGACCACTTTTTTCGCTTTGTGATAGATGGCGCTTTAATAGTCACGAACATATGGCTCACAATTTTAGACGAACAGTTGGTAACAGGTAGGTTTTTTAAATTATAATACAGAACGTAGTACGTTTGAACATTTTATTTCAGTTGTTCCAATGTGATAAATGTACCTTTGTGAACTTATCATTTCTGAGAACCCATGCTGTTACAGCGTGATTACCTGTAAATACCACATCAATGCAATAAATGCTCGAAATGATATCCATCAAACTCAATGCATTTGGCAATACGTGTAACGACATTCCTCTCAACAGCGAGTAGTTCGCCTTCCGTAATGTTCGCACATGCATTGACAATGCGCTGACGCATGTTGTTAGGCGTTGTCGGTGGATCACGATAGCAAATATCCTTCAACTTTCCGCACAGAAAGAAACCCGGGGACGTCAGATCCGGCGAACGCGCTGGCCATGGTATGGTGCTTCGACGACCAATCCACCTGTCATAAAGTATGCTATTCAATACTGCTTCAACCGCACGCGAACTGTACACCAGACATCCATCATGTTAGAAGTACATCGCCATTCTGTCATCCAGTGAAACATCTTGTAGTTACATCGGTAGAACATTGCGTAGGAAATCAGCATACATAGCACCTTTTAGATTGCATCGATAAAATGGGGGTCAATTATCCTTCCTTCCATAATGCCGCACCATACATTAATCCGCCAAGGCCGCTGATGTTCCACTTTTTGCAGCCATCGTGGATTTTCCATTGCCCAGTAGTGCATATTATGCCGGTTTACGTTATCGCAGTCGGTGAATGACGGTTCGCGCTAAATAGAACGCGTGCAAAAAATGTGTCATCGTCCCTTAATTTCTCTTGTGCCCAGTGGCAGGACTGTACACGACGTTCAAAGTCGTCGCCATGCAATTCCTGATGCATAGAAATATGGTACGGGTGCAATCGATGTTGATGTTGCATTCCCAACACCGACGTTTTTGAGATTCCCGATTCTCGCGCAAATTTGTCTGATATTGTGTGCGGATTAGCCTCGACAGCAGCTAAAACACCTACTTGGGCGTCATCATTTGTGGCAGGTCGTGGTTGACGTTTCATATGTGGCTGAACACTTCCTGTTTCCTTAAATAACGTACCTATCCGGCGAACGGTCCAGACACTTGGATGCTGTCGTCCAGGATACCGAGCAGCATACAAAGCACAAGCCCGTTGGGCATTTCGATCACAATTCTGCAATTGGTAAACGATCCATTTTAACACGGGTAATGTATCACGATGCAAATACCGTCATCACTGGCGGAATGTTACGTGATACCACGTACTTATACGTTTATGACTATTACAGCGCCAGCTATCACAAAGCGAAAAAAGTGGTCCAACTAAAACATTCATATTTCTTTACGTACCACTCGAATATATGATAAAAAATGGGGGTTCCTATTTAAAAAAAACGCAGTTGATATCCGTTTGACCTATGGCAGCACCATCTAGCGGGCCAACCATAGTGCCATCTTGTTTCCCCCTACAAGCTAGACGAGTTTCATTCTTTGTAGTTTTTTCGTTTGATGCCTATTTCGTGAGATATTTGGCCCGGCCACAATCAATGGACCACCGTGTATATGGCCCGTGGTGCTCCACAGTCGCCTCGCAGCCGTTTTTAGATAGCGCCAGTTTCCCATGCACAGTAATCTTCAACCACGGTGGCATGCAAAAAGTTTATAGATTTAGCGATTCGGTAATATTTCCACCCTTGAGCTGAAATCTAGTCCTTCTGGACGTCAGATGAATCACTTCGTTCCCGCAGTACGACAACGACTGCACTATTTTCTGCGTCACCTCTACACGCTTTATATATCCTCTAATGCTAATCCTGCCACCTGCTTTCTGTGAGTGACAATTGCACGTTAACGTCGAACATAGCGGTGATCACATTAATGAGACTGGACTGTGCAGAAATACTTACGCACTAGTGGCAATGTCTTCACCATAGGTGTAACACTGAGCAATGGCGTCGCATTCTGGGGCAGCGCCTGTAAACAAACAAATGTAACGCATTTTTGTTGATATGGTGCTATCCATTGATCGTACGTTGAAAATACATAATTTCGAAATACACTCCTGGAAATTGAAATAAGAACACCGTGAATTCATTGTCCCAGGAAGGGGAAACTTTATTGACACATTCCTGGGGTCAGATACATCACATGATCACACTGACAGAACCACAGGCACATTGACACAGACAACAGAGCATGCACAATGTCGGCACTAGTACAGTGTATATCCACCTTTCGCAGCAATGCAGGCTGCTATTCTCCCATGGAGACGATCGTAGAGATGCTGGATGTAGTCCTGTGGAACGGCTTGCCATGCCATTTCCACCTGGCGCCTCAGTTGGACCAGCGTTCGTGCTGGACGTGCAGACCGCGTGAGACGACGCTTCATCCAGTCCCAAACATGCTCAATGGGGGACAGATCCGGAGATCTTGCTGGCCAGGGTAGTTGCCTTACACCTTCTAGAGCACGTTGGGTGGCACGGGATACATGCGGACGTGCATTGTCCTGTTGGAACAGCAAGTTCCCTTGCCGGTCTAGGAATGGTAGAACGATGGGTTCGATGACGGTTTGGATGTACCGTGTACTATTCAGTGTCCCCTCGACGATCACCAGTGGTGTACGGCCAGTGTAGGAGATCGCTCCCCACACCATGATGCCGGGTGTTGGCCCTGTGTGCCTCGGTCGTATGCAGTCCTGATTGTGGCGCTCACCTGCACGGCGCCAAACACGCATACGACCATCATTGGCACCAAGGCAGAAGCGACTTTCATCGCTGAAGACGACACGTCTCCATTCGTCCCTCCATTCACGCCTGTCGCGACACCACTGGAGGCGGGCTGCACGATGTTGGGGCGAGAGCGGAAGACTGCCTAACGGTGTGCGGGACCGTAGCCCAGCTTCATGGAGACGGTTGCGAATGGTCCTCGCCGATACCCCAGGAGCAACAGTGTCCCTAATTTGCTGGGAAGTGGCGGTGCGGTCCCCTACGGCACTGCATAGGATCCTACGGTCTTGGCGTGCATCCGTGCGTCGCTGCGGTCCGGTCCCAGGTCGACGGGCACGTGCACCTTCCGCCGACCACTGGCGACAACATCGATGTACTGTGGAGACCTCACGCCCCACGTGTTGAGCAATTCGGCGGTACGTCCACCCGGCCTCCCGCATGTCCACTATACGCCCTCGCTCAAAGTCCGTCAACTGCACATACGGTTCACGTCCACGCTGTCGCGGCATGCTACCAGTGTTAAAGACTGCGATGGAGCTCCGTATGCCACGGCAAACTGGCTGACACTGACGGCGGCGGTGCACAAATGCTGCGCAGCTAGCGCCATTCGACGGCCAACAACGCGGTTCCTGGTGTGTCCGCTGTGCCGTGCGTGTGATCATTGCTTGTACAGCCCTCTCGCAGTGTCCGGAGCAAGTAAGGTGGGTCTGACACACCGGTGTCAATGTGTTCTTTTTTCCATTTCCAGGAGTGTAGTTACGTCGCTTATTAAAACTGAACTAGAATCGAGGGGTTGCCATATTCAGCAGAACATTATTTTACAATATATTGTGAGTTATGTGTATTTCCACTGTATAACGTCATAAGGAATCAGAATGAATGAAATCAAAGCAGTGACCACTAAACGGTGATGTGCTCTATTCACTGGATCGGAAAATCAACACAGACACGCGGGAAAGTAACATAACTGACGCTAATACCTGTAGTGAAGCTGTCATGAAATAATTACAACAGATCTACTGTACAAAACATTTTCTCCGTGATGTTTGTTCATAATTGTCATGAAATGGATTAACCGATAATAAAGTAGGAGGGGCTGCGATGTAAGCGCTTCAGCTAATGAGGGACAAATAGAATCTGTGGAAACATTAGGAATTTTATCGGGGTAAAGAATTTAATATGTTTCATTAGGACATGTAATTAACAACATCCAGCAGGAGTAAAGTATCTATTAATCAAATGTTCTGTTTTGAGAATTTTGACAACAGATGAAATGGTTGTACAGAAACCATATGGCAGTTATAAGAGTCGAGGGGTATGAAAGGGAAGCAGTGGTTGGGAAGGGAGTGAGACAGGGTTGTAGCCTCTCCCCGATGTTATTCAATCTGTATATTGAGCAAGATATAAAGGAAACAAAAGAAAAGTTCGGAGTAGGTGTTAAAATCCATGGAGAAGAAATAAAAACTTTGAGGTTCGCCGATGACATTGTAATTCTGTCAGAGACAGCAAAGGACTTGCAAGAGCAGTTGAACGGAATGGACAGTGTCTTGAAAGGAGGGTATAAGATGAACATCAACAAAAGCAAAACAAGGATAATGGAATGTAGTCGAATTAAGTCGGGTGATGCTGAGGGAATTAGATTAGGAAATGAGACACTTAAAGTAGTAAAGGCGTTTTGCTATTTGGGGAGCAAAATAACTGACGATGGTCGAAGTAGAGAGGATATAAAATGTAGACTGGCAATGGCAAGGAAAGCGTTTCTGAAGAAGAGAAATTTGTTAACATCGAGTATAGCTTTAAATGTCAGGAAGTCGTTTCTGAAAGTAGTTGTATGGAGTGTAGCCATGTATGGAAGTGAAACATGGGCGATAAATAGTTTGGACAAGAAGAGAATAGAAGCTTTCGAAATGTGGTGCTACAGAAGAATGCTGAAGATTAGATGGGTAGATCACATAACTAATAATGAGGTATTGAAAAGAATTGGGGAGAAGAGAAGTTTGTGGCACAACTTGACTAGAAGGGATCGGTTGGTAGGACATGTTCTGAGGCACCAAGGGATCACCAATTTAGTACTGGATGGCAGCGTGGAGGGTACAAATCGTAGAGGGAGACCAAGAGATGAATACACTAAGCAGATTCAGAAGGATGTAGGCTGCAGTAGGTACTGGGAGGTGATGAAGCTTGCACAGGATAGAGTAGCATGAAGAGCTGCATCAAACCAGTCTCAGGACTGAAGACCACAACAACAACAACAACATGAAATGGTTTGTATTGTAAAAGTTAGTGAGTGTGCAAGTAAAGTTTTTAAGGCCTTATTCAGCTCTCGTATTAGTGATGTACTTCTTAAGTTCTTGAACTACGTGAACACACATTCAGAATTTTTTTTTTTTTTTCAACTGAACACATCGTATATGCACATAATTCACTGCTTAGGAAGAGTGGAATTTAATAATAAAATAAATACAGAAATGTTTACGTTGTGAGAAATTATTGAAAATGTTAAAAATTGTACCACATTCACGAAATTTGTGTAATGGTGACAATTACAAATCTTATATGTCGCCGTAACATCCGCACAATGTTGATACAACTTATCCTAGGACACTATAAAGTCTGTGTGCGAAGTGGCATAATGTTTCGTTGCTCTCGTCAAATAATATGGTCAGTTAGTATTTAGAATGTGTGTAATTTGAGAAATCCGCCCGGCGGATTTGTGTCGTGGTCCGGTATCCACTGGGAAGCTGATCAAGTGTTTCAACCACTGCCCATAACGTCTGATGCAAATTCGCTATTTCGGTTGGTTTAACGTGATAAATGCATTCATTGACTCTCGCCTCAGATTAGTCTACACAAGGGTGAAAATCACCACTGAATGAGTCGGCTTGTTTCCCGTACTCCTAAGATATATATTAAAGTGACTGCATCCATTTTACCTTAACCGCAACCGCTGCGACAAACAGCAATACAGCCAACACGTTCATTGTGGTCTTCTGGCGGCAGCTGTCGAAATCGGACACTCCGCTCCTTCTTATACTCGGAAATGTGCACACGTATTGATCTCACAGTTATCAAATTCAGTTTCAGAATTTACGATAAAGCTAAAAAGGGCACCTTGAAACACTCATTACGGTTACGGCGCCATTTGATATCTGTAAAACTGAGAAGGTAAAGTTCATTTAGAAGTAATGAGACATGATATCTGATCGAAAGACCATCAAGGAGAGAGTAATGGTTTGGCATACAGTCAAAGACACGTTGTCTGAGATGCATTCCTCGCAATTGAAAGAAATGTGAATAATCTTAATCGAGGTGGCCTGACGTGGATTTGAAACTGGTTCCTTCTGAATACAATAATAATGCCTTAGTCATTGAATCACTTCACCGGTCCCATTATCAAACCATACATACTGCCTGACGAAAACCTTGGAGCACTCAGAAGGGGAGGAGGAAACAATGAAACTTCATGGGTTGAGAGAATATGCGATATTATTTCAGTGATTACAAACTCAAACGAAATGTATAAAGAACTTATCAGTATAAGCCCAGTTATCAATATGCCGTTGCACCGCCTCTGGACTGGATGCATACACTGGTTCGGTTGGGAAATGTCATAAAGATGTCTTATTATTACTGGTCCTTGATATTCTGTGTACTGGCAATGGGACGGAGTTGACGTTTGCACTGATCCTAGACATGTTCTGCGAGGTACAGATCTGAGAATCTTTCTGACCACGGGAGCGTCAGAACATCACGAAGACAGGAGCATTAGCCAATTGATAAATTGAGCAACGATATTGTCACACATGGGGAACACATGAGGATGCAGCATATTCGTAACGTACTGTTGTGCCATCAGTACTTTCTCACTCACTACCATCCCAAATTTCCCACACCATGACGCAGCTGTAACACCGTTGCGCCTCTTCAAATTATTGGAAGAACGGGACCTTCCCTGATGGTCATCAAGGCTGGGGTAAAATCGCGATTCATAACTGAAAACAGTGCGACGACATTCATCAGTATCCCATGCCTCCTGATCACGGCACCACATCAAATATAGCCATTGGTGTTGTGGTATTAACGGCAGCCTATACGTGAGACAGTACTTCCCCTTTCGGTTGCTGCTAGCGTCCGACCAATAGTATGGAATGACACATAATGTTGCAGTGAGTCCATTACTTGTTCTTGGATAGCAGGGGCAGATGAGAACTGGTTAATATGTGCTTGGTGAAAAATACGGCGATCCTTCCTCACGGTGGCCAGTCGTGATAACACAGAACCTAAGCGACGGGCATGCCTGCTCTCGAGTTCCCATGTAAGCCAGCAGTGGGCTTTGTCACATCCTAATACCCCATAGATACGGATATTGCACAATTTGACCAGCTGGCCAAGTTGAGGCCAACAATGAGGTCCCTTTCAGACATTGTCAGGTGCTGATAACGCTGTCCCACACGTGTACCCAACACCCCCGTGTCTTTCACAGTGATCGCCCAACATCCGACGCTGTTCACGCTCCTTACAACGGAACCTCTCCATCGCACTCCACTCAGATTTCATTATAAGTTAGCACAATGAATAGGCCTTGAAAAACTGAACACAGATCAATCGAGAAAACAGGAAGAAGTTGTGTGGAACTATGAAAAAAAATAAGCAAAATATACAAACTGAGTCGCCGATGCGCAAGATAGGCAACATCAAGGAAAATGTGAGCTCAGGTGCGCCGTGGTCCCGTGGTCAGCGTGAGCAGCTGCGGAACAAGGTCTTCCCTCGGGTGAAAAGTTTACTTTCTTTATTTTCGCAAAGTTATGATCTGTCCGTTCGTTTATTGACATCTCTGTTCCCTGTAATAAGTTTAGTGTCTGTGTTTTGCGACCGCACCGCAAAACCGTGCGATTAGTAGACGAAAGGACGTGCCTCTCCAATGGGAACCGAAAACATTTGATCGTAAGGTCATAGGTCAACCGATTCCTCCACAGGAAAACACGTCTGATGTATTCTATACGACACTGGTGACGGCATGTGCGTCACATGACAGGAATATGTTGTCGACCCACCTAACTTGTACACTTGGAGGATGGATAAAAAGATTCTTCTACCTTGCCCGATTTAGGTTTTCTTGTGGGTGTGATAATCATAAATTGAATAAATTAAACTTTTCACTCGATGGAAGATTTGAACCAAGGACCTCTCTTTCCGCAGCTGCTCACGCTAACCACAGGACCACGACGCTCATGAGCCCACATTGTCCTTTATGTTGCCTATCTTGCGCATGGACTATTCAGTTTGTTTATTTTGCTTCTTTTTTTCATAGTTCCACATAACTTCTTCCTGTTTTCTCGATTGATCTGTGTTCAGTTTTTCAAGGCCTATCCACTGTGCCAACTTATAACTAAATCTGAGTGGGGTGCGATCGGGAGGTTGCCTTGTTAGATGCCCTACCAGGCTTGGTTGCAACACTAAAAACGAATAACACTAAAACACTCTGATGGGCATTTTACCTGTCACAGAGAGCTGCAACTCTAATCATTTACATATCCACCTATTGTGTGTACGTGTACGAAGTACCGCTGACAGGCTGCAGTAATGATGTTTTTTAAATAGCTGTTAGTCTTTCCACTGCTTTTCATCACAAAAAATTTCTTTCCAAGTCACAGCTAAATTCAGCAAAACTACGTAACGTTTGATACTTCTGCAAACCCAATCTAGTCTAATCTGTACGAAGTATGTCTCGCATTGCGGTATCTGGTTTGCTGCTGGTTCCCACCAGCGGTTCACAGGATTCAGCAAACACATCCGCTGCCTTCCTCTAACATCACACTGCTCATCTATTATGAGGAGTAGCTGTCCACCAATCACCACAGATCAACGCTCAGTGTCAACGTGTTCTACTAAATCTCTATAAGAGTATTCAAATTTTCTGTTTCGTAAGATTTTCTGCACGTAAATTGTATCTCTGACACCTGTTCTCCGAATTTTTGCAACCGTATATTGAGAAACATCGCGATATATTTAACTGCACTTCTCTTGCTCTAACCGCTGCTCCACTTGGTTCAATTTGAAGTGTTTTCTCTTATTTTTTTCTTTAGCGTCTTCTTTTTCAACTGCTGTTCGTAATCATACAGTATAGGTGGACAATTTATTCATAAAAATTGAATGTTAAAAGTTATTACTTCTCAATGGTCAAAAGAACATTTTTATAACTGTACTAAATGAGTCGAAGTTTCCAGAAACGGTGGAAAATGTTAAATTAATTTCAGATATCAAAACAGTAGAGGCTAATTATTTTGCCATTGACCTAGTCTTTTGTTGGAGGGAGATTGTGCCGTCAACATGTAAGTTAGGACCCATTGTAATTTTCTGGCTTAATAATTAAATATTTCACTATAATACGCCGATTTCACTATTTAAGGATAACTACCACCCTGTCTCCTTTGTTTTTGTTTTTTTTTCGTTTGTGGTCTTCACTCCTGAGACTGGTCGATGCAGCTCTCCATGCTACTCTATCCCGTGCAAGCTTCTTCATCTCCCAGTACCTACTGCAACCTGCATCCTTCTGTATCTGTTTAGTGTATTCATCTCTTGGTGTCCCTCTACAATTTTTACTCTCCGTGCTGCCCTCCAATACTAAATTGGTGATCCCTTGATGCCTCAGAACATGTCCTACCAACCGATCCCTTCTTCTAGTCAAGTTGTGCCACAGACTTCTCTTCTCCCCAATCCTATTCAGTACCTCCTCATTACTTATATGATCTACCCATCTAATCTTCAGCATTCTTCTGTAGCACCACATTTCGAAAGCTTCTATTCTCTTCTTGTCCAAACTAGTTATCGTCCATGTTTCAGTTCCATACATGGCTACACTCCATACAAATACTTTCGGGAACGACTTCCTGACACTTAAATCTATACTTAATGTTAACAAATTTCTCTTCTTCAGAAACGCTTTCCTTGCCATTGACAGTCTACATTTTATATCCTCTCTACTTCGACCATCATCAGTTATTTTGCTCCCCAAGTAGCACCCGACTTAATTCGACTACATTCCATTATCCTCGTTTTGCTTTTGTTGATGTTTACAATGTCATCGGCGAACCTCAAAGTTTTTATTTCTTCTCCATGGATTTTAATACCTACTCCAAATTTTTCTTTTGTTTCCTTTACTGCTTGCTCAATATACAGATTGAATAACATCGGGGAGAGGCTACAAACCTGTCTCATTCCCTTCCCAGCCAGTGCTTCCCTTTCATGTCCCTCGACTCTTATAACTGCCATCTGGTTTCTGTACAAATTGTAAATAGCCTTTCGCTCGCTGTATTTTACCCCTGCCATCTTCAGAATTTGAAAGAGAGTATTCCAGTCAACATTGTCAAAAGCTTTCTCTAAGTGTACAAATGTCAACGTAGGTTTGCCTTTCCTTAATCTAGCTTCTAAGATAAGTCGTAGGGTCAGTATTTCCTCGCGTGTTCCAATATTTCTACGGAATCCAAACTGATCTTCCCGGAGCTCGGCTTCTACCAGTTTTTCCATTCGTCTGTAAAGAATTCGCATTAGTGTTTTGCAGCCGTGACTTATTAAACTGATTGTTCGGTAATTTTCACATCTGTCAGCACCTGCTTCCTTTGGGACAGGAATTATTACATTCTTCTTGAAGTCTGAGGGTATTTCGCCTGTCTCATACATCTTGCTCACCAGATGGTAGAGTTTTGTTAGGACTGGCTCTCCCAAGGCCGTCAGTAGTTCTAATGGAATGTTGTCTACTCCCGGGGCCTTGTGTCCTGTCTCCTTATAATATACATAATCTGAACTGTATTTTTAATGTTTTTCAGCGGTCAAAGAGTAGGGGTTGAATGACATCAGTCGATCCAACTTAAGCGCACTTCACCATGACTATACGGTTTCATACCTACCTAGCAAATATGTTATCAGACGCTGTAGTACGGAAACTGTACGTATCAATTCAAAATACTGTCTACACAGCCGGCCGGGGTGGCCGAGCGGTTCTAGGTGCCACAGTCTGGAACCGCCCGACCACTGTGGTCGCAGGTTCGAATCCTGCCTCGGGTACGGATGTGTGTGATGTTCATAGGTTAGTTAGGTTTAAGTAGTTCTAAGTTCTGGGGGACTGATGACCTCAGAACTTACGTCCCATAGTGCTCAGAGCCATTTTTGAACAGTTTACACTGTCCTCTCTATAAGTCCTAGAAGTTTGTTTTTTAGAGCACCCTGTATATTTTGCTTTTTTTCTGTTTCATGTATGAGGTCTGTTCAAAAAATACCGGAACCTCGTCCACAAAATTTTTCGATGCTTACATTTTCTTATTGTGCGTGGTCTACGAGGTGAACAGCCTACGCGAGGGGAGGCTCTAGGCACACGACATTTAGCACAGCACTTCGTTGTTGGTCTTCCACTCTTATTGTTCCCTCTTGGTTTTTATACATATTGTATATTACCTATCCTTCCCTATAGCTTACCCCTATTTTTCTGAGAATGTCGAACATCTTGCACCACTTTATCTTGTCGAACGCTTTTCCAGGTCGACAAGTCCTTTGAATGTGTCTTTATTTTTCTTCATACATGCTTCCATTACCAATTGCAAAGTCAGAACTCCATGTCTGGTGCCGTAACCTTTCCTAAGGTCACAATTGATCGTTATCTAACAGATCCTCAATTTTCTTTTCCGTACTTCTGTATATTATTCTTGTCATCAACCTGGTTGCATGAGATGCTAAGCTGATTGTGCGATATTCTCTCATTTGTCGGCTCTTGCAGTCTTCAGAATTGTGTGAATGATGTTTTTCGAAAAGTCTGATAGTATATCTCCAATCTCCTACATTCTACACACCAATGTGAGCAGTTGTTTTGTTGCCACTTCCCCAATAATTTTAGAAATTCGGATGAAATGTTATCCATCCCTTCTGCTTTGTTTCATCTTAAGCCTTCCAAAGTTCTTTTAAACTCTGATTCTAATACTGGATTCCTTGTCTCTTCCTTATCGATTGCTGATTCGCCTTCCATCACATCATCAGACAAGTCATCCCTCTTATAGACGCCTTCAGCGTACTCATTCCAACTATCCAGTATCTCCTCTGCATTTAGAAGTGGAATTCCCAATGTTACCACCCTTGGTTTTAATTTTACCGAAGGTTGTTTTGACTATTTTACATGCAGAGTCAGTCCGTCCGAAAATCATTTCTTTTTCAATTTATTCACAGTTTTCATGTAGCTATTTCGCCTTAGCTTCTACGTGCTTCCTATTCATTTCATTCATAAGTGACTTTTATTACTGTATTTCTGAATTTGGCTGAACATTTTTGTACTTCCTCCTTTCGGCGATCAACTGAAGTATTTCTTCCGTTGCATGTTGTGTGTCCGCAGTTATCTTCTTTGTACCTACGTTTTTCTTTCCAGTATCTGTGATAGCCCTTTTCAGATATACCCATTCCTCTTCAACTGAACTGGTTACTGTGGTATTCCTTATCACGGTATCCACATATTAGCAAAATTCAAATGTGTCTCATCTTTCCTCAGTACTTCAATATCCCCAATCTTTCCTCACTGATAGTTCCGTACAATCCTCTTAAACTTTGGTCTAGCCTGCAGCATTACTAAATTGTGAGCTGTGTGTACATCTGCTCTTGGGCACTCTTTGCAATGCAATATCTTATTGTGGAATCTCTGTCTGACTAAGATATAATCCAGCTGATATCTTCCCATGTTTCCGGGCCTTTTCCAAGTATATCTCATTCTCTTGTGATTTTTGAACGCAGTATTCGCTATCGCTAGCTGAAATTTGTTACAGAACACAATTATTGCTTGTCCTCGCACCCTTCTACTACCAAGTCCAAATTTTACCAAGCTCGGATTTTCCCATAACCTTTTCTTCTACTTCTTCGACTAAAACCGCATTCCACTCCTCCCCTTATTAAATGATTTTCACTTCCTTTTACGTAGTGAATTACCCATTTAGTATCCTCATGTTCTTCCTTTATCTCTTCATCTTGTGCTTTGACGTCGGCATGTATAGCTGAACTATTACTGTCGGCGACTGTTTGCTGTCGATTTTGATGAGGACCACCCTATTGCTGGACTGTTAACTGTAACTCACTTTCTGTCCTACTTTCCTGTTTATAATGAATCCTACTGCCGTTACAACATTTTCTGTCGCTGTTGAAATTACCCTATAGTCGTCGTCTGACCAGAAATACTTGTGAAACTTCCTGGCAGATTAAAACTGTGTGCCGGACCGAGACTCGAACTCGAGACCTTTGCCTTTCGCGGGCAAGTGCTCTACTCAGATGGTACAGCACTTACCCACGAAAGGCAAAGGTTCCGAGTTCGAGTCTTGGGCCGGCACACAGTTTTAATCTCCCAGGAAGTTTCATATCAGCGCACAGTCCGCTGCAAAGTGAAAATCTCATTCCAGAAATACTTGGGTTCTTTTCATTTCACTTCACTGACCACCAGTGTATCTAGATAGAGCGTTAGCATTTCGCTTTTCAGATTTTCTAGTTTGCCTACGTTTTTTCTAACTTCTGACATCTATCAGATTACTAGAGATTATAGGCGACTATAGAGTCACTGGCGCATTCAATCGTAACACTATAACGAGCACCTTTTGCCACCAGAAAGCCAGTACGCTGCGTAACCTACCAGACTGTGGAACGAAAGGTCGGACGCTTCCTTTCTCCTGCTTCTCTGTCATCGGGATATTATGAATTTTGCCATGTAAGTTTAGAGTATACCCGTCTGGCTTCTACTGTTGTAAGTCAGTCACTCCATATATAAACCCTGATTTGTTGTTCCTCTAGTGAGTATTGGAAGCCCAATTTGTTTAAACAGTTTTCTTTTAAGGGACCAATTTGTGAGTGTGATACTGCAGGCTTTTAGGTGTTTAATGGTATCCTCACTCATTTATTATTAAGACTCCCGCGATTTTATTCTATGAAGCAGTTACAGCAAATATTTTGCCCTTTAATGTCTCTATCGTTTGGCTATCAAGAAACCCCTTTAGATATTTTCTATATTTATAAGTTTTTTTTTTCAGGAGACGGTCAACAGCATCGATATTTTTGAATAAATGCATGATAGACTGGACTGTCTTACAATATATTTATTCATACCCGGTTTCGAACATGGACCGTCTTCACAACGAAATAAATTTATTGTGACTATTTCACACGTCATACATATAACTTAATCAAAAAAGTATACGCCATTGCTGACTTGAAAATGTCATGAAATGATACTTAACGCCATATTACCGACTTGAGCAAGCAGAAAAATTGGAAACATCAAACCATGTGACAGTATGTGACAGTAGTGACTTGTGTGTCAAACTTCTGGGTGTTGTTCTGCCAGTGTAATAGAACTGTACACTTACTGATATTGCACGTTTCCATGTTTTAAATGTTTTCTGCTTGCTTAAGCAGGAATTATGGCATTAAGTGCCATTTTATGATATTTTCAAGTCAGCAATGGCGTATACTTTTCTGGTGAAATAGCAAGTATGACATGTGTAGTTCTTACAATAGATATTATTCCATTGTGAAGATGGTCCGTGATCGAAACTGTTAGTGAATGAATATACTGTAAGGCAGTAGAGTGTGTATCATACAGATCTCCAAGTTTTATATTTATGTTATGTTCCCCTTGGAATTGAAAGATTATATCGGGTCTGTCTTGCAATCTAAGTTTACCATTGTGCTACTTTTCATGGTTTTCGTTTGTTGGATATTTCGTTTTGCTGCCATGTCTATAAGTACAACATTTCTTTCCGTGGTATCTGTTCTGTTTGTTTTTATTTTCAATATTTGATGTGGATTGTTACACCCGAAATTCTCAATGATCTCTCTGTAATTAATGCTGCACTGTTCTGCAGGTGAATCTTTTCCCATTCTTTTTCAAGGCGTAACTAGTAAGTATTAAAAATATGCGTATGTTTTTTATTTTTACTTACGCTGCGGTTTACGGAATGCTTTATTTCTGCAGTTCTTCATAGAGCTTTCCACCTCTGTGTTCGTTTCTACTTACGTGCTTGTCTTCACTAGTGTTACTCTATCGGGTATCCAAATTTCAATAATCTTCAGCACGCCACAGTCTTTTTTTGTATCAAATCTGTGTCGTCCTAGCGTGTCTCTGTCATGTTTCCAACGTAGACAATCATGTCCGAAGGCGGTGGCCACTTCTGAATTCAGAGTTTGCTGTGGTTACCCACAGATACTCACTAAGTACACATAAAAATCTTAAACTGTGTGTACTATGCTGTTTCACTCCGGTCGTCTGTCGTTACAAATCGATGTAAAATCTGTACTTGTTATTTTAAACTAAGCTTTTCTGTGTTTTATTTTCCTTATTATAAAGTGCAAGTTTTATTTCATGTTTATCCCATTTTAACTAATGATTCTTCTGCTATCGAGTGCACCTGTACAACCGATGTCAGTGTTTTCTTTTTTCTTTTCTTTTTTTTTCAAATCTTGAACTAGCTGTAGTTGACTCTGTGTTACACATAACTTGTATCTTGCAGCCAACACATGTTACCAGTTGGAAACATGCAGTTTTCGAGGTCGTTTTAGAGGAGTGTTTCCCCAGTGAGAGAACTACGAGAACGTGCCTCCCCCCCCCCCCCCCCCCCCCCCCCTCCACCCTCTCTTCCACCACTTGCATTTTGCAGTGCTGTGCCTTAGAGCAGAGGCGCACTAGTGGCTCCTTGGTTGCGATCAGACAGTTCTGGTGGTTGGTATTTCCTATTAAGTAGCAATGTTTTGAACTGTACTTACTGGTTGCGTAGACACTGTTTATAAGCTATAGGCACAGTGACAAAAATGTAAATAGAATAGCTAACATATGTACATATTCCAGGCCACTGATGATGCCTTGCAGAAAATAAAGGCGAAACGCGTATGGCACTAAAATTGTGTTTTATTCAGTTGCTGTCAGACGGTCCATAAGTGAAACTTATCAATATATCGTAGTATTACGCGCAACTGAGGAGGACAGGACCACAAAAGTTGAAGATGACAATCTATTGGTTATGATCTGTAGATTAAAACTGAAGAAACTGCAAAATGTGGAAATTTAAGAAGATGGGACCTGGATAAACTGAAAGAACCAGAGGTTGTACAGAGTCTCAGGGAGAGCATAAGGGAACAATTGACAGGAATGGGGGAAAGAAATACAGTAGAAAAAGAATGGGTAGCATTTGTAGACTTAGAGAAAGCTTTTGACAATGTTGACTGGAATACTCTCTTTCAAATTCTGAAGGTGGCTGGGGTAAAATACAGGGAGCGAAAGGCTATTTACAATTTGTACAGAAACCAGTAACAGTCGAGGGATACGAAAGGGAAGCAGTGATTGGGAATGGAGTGCGACAGGGTTGTAGCCTCTCCCCGATGTTATTCAATCTGTATATTGACCAAGCAGTGAAGGAAACAAAAGAAAAATTCGGAGTAGGTATTAAAATCCATGGAGAAGAAATAAAAACTTTGAGGTTCGCCGATGACATTGTAATTCTGTCAGAGACAGCAACGGACTTGGAAGAGCAGTTGAACGGAATGGATAGTGTCTTGAAAGGAGGGTATAAGATGAACATCAACAAAAGCAAAACGAGGATAATGGAATGTAGTCGAATTAAATCGGGTGATGCTGAGGGAATTAGATTAGGAAATGAGACACTGAAAGTAGTAAAGGAGTTTTGCTATTTAGGGAGCAAAATAACTGATGATGGTCGAAGTAGAGAGGATATAAAATGTAGACTGACAATGGCAAGGAAGGCATTTCTGAAGAAGAGAAATTTGTTAACAACGAGTATAGATTTAAGTGTCAGGAAGTCGTTTCCGAAAGTATTTGTATGGAGTGTAGCCATGTATGGAAGTGAAACATGGACGATAAATAGTTTGGACAAGAAGACAATAGAAGCTTTTGAGATGTGGTGCTACAGAAGAATGCTGAAGATTAGATGGGTAGATCACGTAACTAATGAGGAGGTACTGAATACGATTGGGGAGAAGAGAAGTTTGTGGCACAACTTGACTAGAAGAAGGGATCGGTTGGTAGGACATGTTCTGAGGCATCAAGGGATCACCAATTTAGTATTGGAGGGCAGCGTGGAGGGTAAAAATCGTAGAGGGAGACCAAGAGATGAATACACTAAGCAGATTCAGAAGGATGTAGGCTGTAGTAGATACTGGGAGATGAAGAAGCTTGCACAGGATAGAATAGCATGGAGAGCTGCATCAAACCAGTCTCAAGACTGAAGACCACAACAACAACATGTTTGACATCTAAAATATGTATTTGCATTTATGATTAGTTCCCTCTAGGCTAGTAGATTGCTTTTGATTGGTATTATGTGTGTCGTCATTAAAGCTAGTATTCCTCGTAGTAAAATAGGTGGTTTTGGTTTTAAAATAAGTATTTCTGATGTAAGAATCTCAGCACGTTAATATTACATTTTGTAATATGTCCATTGCGCTTAGTACTTCTGTTACAGATGTCTGTTTGGTTTAAGTGTGGAAACAGAAGAGTTAGGGGATAGTATTTCCTGACTGAACAAAGTCAACAATGTTTTAGAAGCATTCTATTGTCTACACAAGAAATGGGCCAGAAAGATTCGAGAATCAGAGCAGAAGTATTGTAACAATGTGGTGGCTGCGTATCAGGATGGGTGAGAGAAATGGTGATAATCCTGAGGGAGAGGGCACGTTTGCATGGGGCATACAGTCGAACAGTGATAGTATTCATGGGTGTTTATTCACGTATCCTTATTCAGAACTCCCACAGTGCTCACGGCCGCACTGTATGCTTGCAATCACAGTCACTCGTGGGATACATTGACGTTTCATTCCAACAGTGATGGACGACGTCCGCTGAGTTGGGTCGCAAGCAGCGGCTACCATGATGACGAGCAGCCTATCATCAGGTGACCACGTGTAAGCCACCAGGAGTGAAGAATGAGCATAGCCCTCCCTGGTCTACATCTACATATACATCCATACTCCGCAAGCCACCTGACGGTGCGTGGCGGAGGGTACCTTGAGTGCCTCTACCGGTTCTCCCTTCTATTCCAGTCTCGTATTGTTCGTGGAAAGAAGGATTGTCGGTATGCCTCTGTGTGGGCTCTAATCTCTCTGATTTTATCCTCATGGTCTCTTCGCGAGACATACGTAGGAGGGAGCAATATACTGCTTGACTCCTCCGTGAAGGTATGTTCTCGAAACTTCAACAAAAGCCCATACCGAGCTACTGAGCGTCTCTCCTGCAGAGTCTTCCACTGGAGTTTATGTATCATCTCAGTAACGCTTTCGCGATTACTAAATGATCCTGTAACGAAGCGCGCTGCTCTCCGTTGGATCTTCTCTGTCTCTTCTATCAATCCTATCTGGTACGGATCCCACATTGCTGAGCAGTGTGCAAGCAGTGGGCGACCAAGTGTACTGCAACCTACTTCCTTTGTTTTTGGATTGCATTTCCTTAGGTTTCTTCCAATGAATCTCAGTCTGGCATCTGCTTTACCGACGATCAACTTTATATGATCATTCCATTTTAAATCACTCCTAATGCGTACTCCCAGATAATTTATGGAATTAACTGTTTCCAGTTGCTGACCTGCTATATTGTACCTAAATGATAAGGAATCTTTCTTTCTATGCATTCGCAGCACATTACACTTGCCTACATTGAGATTCAATTGCCATTCCCTGCACCATGCGTCAATTCGCTGCAGATCCTCCTGTATTTCAGTACAATTTTCTATTGTTACAACCTCTCGATATACCGCAGCATCTCCGCAAAAAGCCTCAGTGAACTTCCGATGTCATCCACAAGGTCATTTATGTATATTGTGAATAGCAACGGTCCTACGACACTCCCCTGTGGCACACCTGAAATCACTCTTACTTCGGAAGACTCCTCTCCATTCAGAATGACATGCTGCGTTCTGTTATCTAGGAACTCTTCAATCCAATCACACAATTGGTCTGATAGTCCATATGCTCTTACTTTGTTCATTAAACGACTGTGAGGAACTGTATCGAACGCCTTGCGGAAGTCAAGAAACACGGCATCTACCTGGGAACAAGACTCCAGAGTCTTATCACTTCGCACCATACACTAGCCGGCCGGTGTGGCCGTGCGGTTCTAGGCGCTTCAGTCTGGAACCGCGTGAGCGCTACGGTCGCAGGTTCGAATCCTGCCTCGGGCATGGATGTGTGTGATGTCCTTAGGTTAGTTAGGTTTAATTAGTTCTAAGTTCTAGGGGACTGATGACCACAAATGTTAAGTCCCATAGTGCTCAGAGCCATTTTGAACCATACACTAACAAGTTTTCCCCATGTCTTGAGCTTGGGTGCAGTAGCTGACACCAGATGTCTACTGCTGAGCTGCAATGCTCCCATCAACCCCCCACCCCCACCCCCCTCCGGACCCCAGGGACCAACCAGGACGATTCCTGATTATGTCTAAGTGAATAGGAGGCTGCGAAGGCATTTCTCCCCCAGCCGGGTCTTAGATGGCTTGCAGTCGAATGGCTGAAGCCTGCCAGTGTCTTGATGCTAGCCACGCACTACTTCTTCACATCAGCGAAGTTTCCCAAGCGCCGCAGCCACTATATCACATGCATCATTGGATCTCAATGTGTCAATCAGCAGGCAGGTAGTCAGCTGATCTTTATCACCAAGAGTGAGTGGGTCGTGGTTTCTATGAAACTCAAATGTCCATCATTCCCTTCTCGCCCTGCTTCCTTTTACTTGTCCCGTCAGCTTTTCCTAGTTCGCTATGCTCCGACGTTGGGATGCTAGGCCCAGTGAAATTTACAAAGTGTGAGATTCTCAGCAGCACGCAGGCGCCTGACTGACTTACAGAATATTACTCGACTCTTGGTCACTCCATGTTAGCTGTTCCATATGCTCAATAGGTGAGTAGTATCACAAATCCCTGTCTGCGCAACGTGTTTTGTCATAATGTCAACAACACCGTCCAGTGGATTATTTGATTAGCACCGTTACTGGGCTGACCTCTACTGCCTGGCCACAGCAGGATAATACTTTAAAAGTTCACTATCTGCACAGTTAATTTTCATGGATGCAGGATGCCTCTCTCTCTCAAAAGATTCGTCCAGAATCTTCCCGAATCTCTTAACCCAAAGGAAATTCCATGGTGTGCTGATGGCAACAACCAGCTCCCGTCATGTGCTGTCCACTGTGGTTCCTCCTTTATCTAGTACTAACAGGGGCTTACTCTGGAAGTATGGTCTCCAAGACTTTGTTATAAGATAGTCCTTAATCTAATACTTACACTACGTAAAACAGAAGTTTTACTTCCATCATTTTGTTCCCTTGGCCTACGCCAGCTAACAACTCGACTGGTCATCGATGCATCAGTCGGTCCATAGACTGTACACGCCTGTGTTTATTACAGAAATAAAATGTGCAAATACCTAGCAGAAACAGGCTACAATGCTGAACTGAAATGCTTATCGAGATAATCTTGGGATGACGATTTTCGTGCAAATTTTAAACAAGTTATAACATCCACTCCATTGAAATTTTTCCCTGCTGTAATATGATAAATTTGTCTAATGATCACGTAAGTTCAGGGTTGATGCTGGCATGAAGGTAAGTTAAATTCTGGGTGGCTAATACCCTTAGTGACCCATCTGGAAAATACAATGTATTCTGCATCAGTGTCATGACAGTTGTACCAATCAGTGTAGCTGGAAGCCAGAAACCCTTCCCGACTATCTCACAAGCCATTCTGTTAATGATAATATCTCTTCCCTACAGCTCTAATTTTCTCAGATTTCTCATTTTCAAGTAATTTTCTAACATAGTATCTGACAAGAAGATTGAGTAGAGCCAGTGCCTCCCTGCCTGCTGGAAGTAAGACTATGCAGGTAAGATTTCCTTCACATTACTTGTCTCATCCATTTTTCCTAAAACCTTACTCGCCTCATATGCCTGCATGTACTGCTGTACTGGTCTACCTGGCCAGACAACAATACTCCCCAAGTGCACTTCTCCAAATCCAGCCACATGGGCTTCCCTGCTATCTGAGATCAACAACACCTCATGAATCCTTATTCATATTCATTTCCCTATTATCTCACATTTCATCAGATATGGGTGAACGGTATGGTGCTACAATTTGGAACTAATCCCTGCTCTAGGTAAGTGAACTGCTATATATACCCCTGCTCCATTTGTTTTTGCCATTATCATAGCCATATGAAAAAATAATGCTAAATTACTTTCTGTCACTTCTACTTATATGTCTTAATTCTGCTGGGAATTGTTTCTCTGCTAGGCGTAATCCCAGCATAAATCCTGTGCTGGAATCAACACCGAACTGAGTCGTCTGATTACCGCATAATACATTGCTTCCTGCAGTATGGTCACCTCACTCCTTGCTTCACCCAACAGATCTGCCAATGAGTGGAGCATCTTTACAATGACCAACTTGTTATCCAATAAACTTAATTGTCCCCGATCTTCCCCAGGTCGTTGAATTCAACACCTTCCTTGTACACTGATATACCGAGTTAGCTCCATAGTTAACTCTCCTACTAAGTTCATATTGTCTAATACTCCCTGCTCTAAACTAGAAAGTTGAATTGCATGGAATCCTACAACACCCTTCGTACAACTCAACATTTGCTACACCTGACCGAGTATACAATTTACGTTCCACCCTCCTCAATTACTATCCTGAACACAGTTTTTAAAAATTTACGTCCTACATCAAGCAGCCTCCTTTCATCCGAATCTCAGTCTGTCGTTCAATATCCACCAGCTGTGATAACTGTGATCTTAATTTACCGTAAGTAAACTGTAACTCTTAGCACTCCTCTTGCTTTTCCCTACTAAGGTCACTTCCTTATTCTGAAAAAAAATCTCCGAATATCATTCCCAATTTCCAATATCTATACTGTTGATTTTAATATCCACTCATAGCTCATAATTAAGACATCCGATAACCTAGAAAACAACACACCTGATTCCAAAGTTTAAACGACAGTTAGGCGTTCTGCTCCACTACCAACGAAGTATAGCCGACCCAGGACCATTCCCATCATCCAGGTATGTCCTCAAGAAGTCGTCGTCTGAGAAAAGGAACCGTCCATCATACTCTCTCTCCTTCTGAAACGAATAACTAATGACCAATCGAAAAATATAACAACAGAAACTTGACAATAACCATCCAATAATAAAAGAAAAATATGTTGCAATGACATGAAAACACTAAATGCAGCCATAACCAACACACTGGTACAAATATTAAGAATAAATGTAACACCAACATAACATTGCAAAGAATTTAACAACATAACTAACTACAACTAATTATTTGACCTCAAAGTACTTATAGTTTGCGGTCATGTAAGTAGTTATGTTCTGACATGTGCGAGACTGGTTCTGGTCTATCTTCCTACCACAGTTGCACAAGGATGCTGTGTGAGTGTTTTACGAATTTGTGTTCAACCTACGGTCTGCAAGATACCAGCTCACCATGTAGAAGAGTTCAGAAGAGTATAGCAGTAGGGACAGTGATGCAATCAGACAATGAACTCAATGTCGGTTGCACTACACTCCCTGTAAAGGAAAAATTATCACTAGCAGAAGTTAGTGTACAGGTCTTTTGTTGTGTTTTTGCTACATGTACTTTGCTATTCTATTGTCACTTTGAGTTTATTACATTGATTATTGACGTATGATATTGCAAAATGTATATGTTCTGTTCGAAAAAAGGAACGATGGGTCATACCTGAAAAGATGGCGTTTGAAAATTATCTATTAACTGACGAACTACATGTTGTAACCTATTCTATCTTCCTTCTCGTATTTTACGTGATTTGGCTTGTTTCCTTTTTCTTGTCTATCAAAACGAAACATCAGCACAGGCTAACTGCACGTTGTACACCAGCCTGTGAATTCTGAATACGAATGTACAACGAAAATAATACTCTGGGGATGTAGTTACCCTCGTAAATAAACGTTGAGCAAATTTGGTAAAGTCTTGATATTTTGTCGGGGTTCAGTGTCCTTCAGTTTCGGATGGGTACATTCGCTAAAGTGATGGCACTCAGTTCCAGCTGCTTCTATCGGAATTCACCGTACAGTGGAAAAGGTAGCTTTTGCCTGCAGGCCGACACTACCGATACACGAGAGAAGTTACCGAAACCACTATGTTTGGAGCAACGCGAGTCTTGCCATCTCCTACACACCGCAAGCACAGTTTTGGTAATGTTGGAACTTTCACAACGAACACAAAGTGACTGAAATATCTTCCTGCCACAAGCAAATGGTCATCAGCGATAAGAATTTCACCACACTAAGAAGGCACGCATCAGAGCAGTAAGGCCAACGAACTTAGATCGTAGCAATTCACAGTCTCGACTGGCATAAGCTTCGAACATTGTCTGACTTTTTTAGGTCTGCGCGTATGTCACCAAGCAGAAACACTTGTAATCACCAAACAAATTCACTCCCTACGCTACTTGACTTTCGACAATATTCTTTGTGCAATGTGTGCAAAAACAAAGTTTATTTTTCCATAACTGCGGAGCCGGCTCTATACGTACATGAGCTCCAGGCTCCAGTCGCGTTCTCCTGGAACAATGGCGCGTCCTCCTCTCTGTTTCCCAACTGTGTTGATATTAGAATACATCCCATCGATACACCAAGGTAGACTCTTGCAGAATGATATCCGCAAGAATTTTACCTCTCTCCTAAATATTACGATCCACAACATTTTCAAATGTCCTTTTACAAAGTAAAAGGAGAATTGCCTCAATTTAATCCTCGTACCAATAAAAATATGAGTGAAACAAGTCTTAATGTCAGTGGTATTAAGAACCAACTGAAATCGTTAAAATTGAACAAAGCTACAGGGTCCGATTGCATCGCTATCAGATTCCGTACTGAACTTGCGGCTGAGTTAGTCCCTCTTCTAGCCATAATCTATCGCAGATCGCTCGAACAAAAACCGGAGCCCAGTTCTTGGGAAAAAGAACAGGTCGCAGCCACCTACAAGATGGTTAGTAGAAGTGATCCACAAAACCATCGTCCAATGTTCTTGACGTGAACTTGTAGAATCTTAGAACAGATTCTGAGCTCAAACATAATTAGGTATGTCTATTAGAATGACCTCATCTATGTCAACCAGCATGGATTCCGAAAACAGCGATCGTATGAAACCCAACTGGCATTTCTCTAATATGACATACTGAAAACTTTGGATCAAGGTAGTAAGTCAGATGCTGTATTTCTTGATTTCCGGAAAGTGCTAGAGACTCAGTACCACATTTACGCTTATTGTGAAAACTAGACCATTGGGCTATCAAGAGAAATTTGTGTATGGATTGAGGATTATTGATATGGAGGCTGCAGCGTGTTACCTTGGATGGAGGTTTAACGTCAGATGGAGAAGTAACTCCTTGTGTGCCGCAGGGCAGTGTGTGGAACGCTTATATTTCATGTTGTAGCCTGTATTAATGACCTTGCAGACTGTATTAAGAATAAACTCAGACTTGGCAGATGATGCACTTATGTATAATGAACTACTGCCTGAAAGAAACTGCATAAATATTCATTCAGATCTTGAGAAGATTTCCAAATGGTGTAAACTTTGGTAACTTGCTTTAAATGTTCATAATATGGATTTGTGCACTTCGCAAAAAGAAAAACTACAGTATCCTATGACTAGAGTATTAATGAGTCACAGCTGGATTCGGTTAGCAAATATCTGGGTGCAAGACTTCGTAGTGGTATGAAATGCAATGACCAGATTGTTTCACTTGTGGGTAAAACAGGTGGTAGACCTTGGTTTATTGGTAGACACTGCCGAAATAAAATCAGTCTTCAAAAGAGATTGCTTACAAAGCACTTATGCAACCCATCCTAGAAAGCTGCTCAACTGTGTCAGACCGTTGCAAATAGAACTAAGAGGTGATATTGAACGTATACAGAGAATGGCGGAAGGAATGGTCCTAGGTATGTGTGAGCCATGCGAGTGCGTCACAGAGATCATGAAGAAACTGAACTCGCAGACTCTTGATGATAGACGTAAACTATCCCACGAAAGCCTACTGACAAAGTTCCAAGACCCCGCCTTAGACAATGACTCTAGGAATGTACTGCAACCCCCTACGAATCGCTCACATAGGGAATGTGAGAATAAGATTAGAATAATTACAGAACGCACAGAGGTATTCTACCCGCGCTCCATACGTGAATGGAACGGAAATAAACCCAAATAGCTGGTGCAGTGGGATGTACCCTCTGCCGTGCGCCTCAAGGTGTTTTGCAGAGTACTGATGTGTAGATCATCAGGCACTACCTTGTCTCTGACTTTTTATGTTACTCTGTACTCGCCCAACCGTTCAGGAAGAAGGGGTGTCCACTGATGTAAACTACGCAATATTTTCGTTTGGGACACGTCTCTATCCATCCGCCAGCCTTCGACCCATTCAAAAGCCCTGGCTGCGACCGCGCCCACGCGACTTGCGATTGTCTACCAACACTAGCCCGCTTCGCGACACTGCCGGAGCCCGCTTGCGTCGGCCACTCGTGAAAGATCGACCTGCTGAACTGAAACCTAAATATCTCACGATCCGTTACTTGGATCACGTTGCCGCCTTCGCCTCCATTACTCTAACAAAGTTCTCTTTGGTGCTAGGTATGCTTATACACTACTGGACATTAAAATTGCTACACCACGAAGATGACGTGCTACAGACGCGAAATTTAACCGACAGGAAGAAGATGCTGTGATATGCAAATGATTAGTTTTTCAGAGCATTCACACAAGGTTGACGCCGGTGGCGACACCTACAACGTGCTAACATGAGGAAAGTTTCCAATCGATTTCTCATACACAAACAGCAATTGACAGGCGTTGCCTGGTGAAACGTTGTTGTGATGCCTCGTGTAAGGAGGAGAAATGCGTACCATCACGTCTCCGATTTAGATAAAGGTCGGATTGTAGCCTATCGCGATTGCGGTTTATCGTATGGCGACACTGCTGCTCGCGTTGGTCGAGATCCAATGACTGTTAGCAGAATATGGAATCGGTGGGTTCAGGAGGGTAATAAGGTACGTCGTGCTGGATCCCAACGGCCTCGTATCACTAGCAGTCGAGACGACAGGAATCTTATCCGCATGGCTATAACGGATCGTGCAGCCACGTCTCGAGCCCTAAGTCAACAGATGGGGACTTTTGCAAGACAACAACCATCTGCACGAACAGTTCGACGACGTTTGCAGCAGCATGGACTATCAGCTCGGAGACCATGGCTGCGGTTACCCTTGACGCTGCATCACAGACAGGAGCGCCTACGATGGTGTACTCAACGACGAACCTGGGTGCTCGAATGGAAAAAAGTCCTTTTTTCGGATGAATCCAGGTTCTGTTTACAGCGTCATGATGGTCACACTCGTGTTAAACGCACATTGGAAACGTGTATTCGTCATCGCCATACCTTCGTATCACCTGGCGTGATGGTATGGGGTGCCATTGGTTACACGTCTCAGTCACCTCTTGTTCGCATTGACGGTACTCTGAACAGTGGACGTTACGTTTCAGATGTGTTACGAGCCGTGGCTCTACCCTCCATTCGATCCCTGTGAAACCCTATATTTCAGCAGGATAATGCACGACCGCATGTTGCAGGTCCTGTACGGGCCTTTCTAGATACAGAAAATGTTCGACTGCTGCCCTGGCGAGCACGTTCTCCAGATCTCTCACCAACTGAAAACGTCTGGTCAATGGTGGCTGAGCAACTGGGTCGTCACAATATGCCAGTCACTACTCTTGATGTACTGTGGTATCGTGTTGAAGCTGCATGGGCAGCTGTATCTGTACACGCCATCCAAGCTCTGTTTATGCCCAGGCGTATCAAGGCCGATATTACGGACAAGGGTGGTTGTTCTGGATACTGATTTCCCAGGATCAATCCACCCAAATTGCGTGAAAATTTAATCACATGTCAGTTCTATATAATATATTTGTTCAATGAATACCCGTTTATCATCTCCATTTCTTCTTGGTGCAGCAATTTTAATGGCCAGTAGTGTACTTGGCCAGCTCTTTATTTTAATTTACCCAATCACAGACGATGAGCCCAAAGAGTGTGGACGGAGGAGAAGCATGCCATTGCCATATGTCGAAGTAATACATATAAAACTTTTTTGATGGATGTCATTACCGCTGCCCGAGAGTGTGGGCGAATGCAATATGTGCGACCTGACACATTATGAAGTGATCATGAATATGTAAATAGTTCATAATACCAGTTGAAAATTAGTATTTAAAACTAGACTTAAAATTTGTTATTACCAGCATTGGTTATTTCAAAGAATCATACTTAGATCCGTTATTATTCCACAAGTGTATGCTGAATATTTCATTGTCAGAATTGGAGATGAAAAAGACATTAAAAAAAAGTGAGTCTCGATGTTTAAAACTACAAAATTAGAGATTCTGACAGTCTTTAAGTGTTGTTTAAACTTATTTGTAATACTCATGTCCAAAATTAGTTACAGTTACAGAAAAACAGGTTGAAGTATTGACCCAAAATAAATAAATAATCGTAAATCAATGAACGACATTAAACACCCCTTGCTGGTGCCATCAGCTACTTCGAGATAGAAAATGCAAGTGAAGTGAGTTTCACAAACACACGCCCTCGGTCTCTTTACTGTTGATACTGTGAGTGAACGTACGATATTACCACTACTCATAAATTTAGACAAAATTGTTCATAGGAGAACAGCCATGGTAACGTAGAAACCAATATGGGAGCTCAGAAACCAAAGAAGTACACATGGGGACGACGACTGTAGTCGTGGTAACGATCCAGGTCGATGTCTTCAACGACGATTGTGCGGACAACTCATAACACAGGTAGCTGGAAAAGCTGGAAATTATCGTTACCACATGGCGGCGTATGGCTGAAAAGTTGGCGTAATATTGCGCATACAATATAACGATGAAATAGGTACTAACACGGAAATATACATGTTACAAAACGCTGTGATACTTTAAGCACTAGACGGGATATTGTTGTCAGGGTGCCATGGTGACAAAAAATGGCTGGCAGGAAGAAGAAAAATAGAAAACTGCACTTAGTAATGCCGATTTTGGCCATGTTAACGGCAGACTGTCGGTATTCTCAATGACTTCTGAGTGCACGTTTTCATGGCATAGCTTGCTGGGAATCTAAATATGGGTATGACGACGTGCCAGTAATCCATCTGATGATAAAAATAGCATGTAAATACAAAGACCAAACTAGTCTTATTAGCATTAAGATACAATAATATTTTTAGTTACTTACAGGAATGAAAAGATAAAAATTGAAACATTAAATATATGCATAAGTATATATCACTCTAGATGGTCCCAAGGGTAATCGTTTTGTTGGAACTTCCAATAACTCATTAGTTGTGATAACGAAACTGGCCATCACTGTGAAGTGGATGAGACTGAGATATTTCGAGATAACAGTGGTGCTCGAGATTACACAATCTTGCATTCGGAAAGAAAACTGTAGAGTTGTATATGTCACCAAATGCATGCAGTAGGTTACCGATGCTCCTTGCTTTCGAGATCCTATTATGGGAAAGATATGTGAAACTTGACCAGGAATTAGGACGTCATAGGTTGTATTGCTCATGAAATAGAGTTTTTCTAACTGCAGGCTTACATATGAATGGATACCAGCCTGACAAGACCCACAAAAATTAATATTCATTGTAGTTTGTAGTTAGCAGAGTACTATTTACAGTTATCTATTGATTTAAGGATTTATCTATTGATTTAAGGACAAATGAACAACTGTTTTTAATTTTAAGTTTTTTTACAATGTGTTACACATGCGTAACATTTTGATTCGAGGTAACAGTATCAGCATGGCAACAAACGTATAGTAATATTTCTGCGTTCTGAATCAGTTTAGTACAAAAGTAAATTTAATAATGTAACAATTTCTTCACAAACATTTCTTTTAGTAGTGGGATCTTCTGAAGCACAGATAAAACAAGTGTGTTGTGTTTCTTGCAAATTTTGCGTATTCCTCTAGTCTTATTCCACTGAGGAAAGTGGCCAGTTTTGTCCTTTTGGCACTAACAGTTACTGTGCCAGCAGGCTACTTCAATTTCTCGCCAACATCGTCAGTGCCTGGACGTCTCCCCTTGAATTTTACTTGTTCAGCAGTATCAATGCAATGCCTCAGAGAAACAAGTCTGAGAGAAACACGTACTGATATACAGACAGGGCCTGGCAGTTTTCGCTATATTTCATCCAGCGTCAACGTGTCTTTGAAGTGAGAGTTCCCAGTCGTAGACACCTCAAGCAAGAAATGAGCTGAGGAACTGTATTCTGCCTGTCGCTAGTCTAACATTGATTTGAATAGAATACGTTTGGCCGCTATGACTGTCGTTTTACTTGCAGGAGCGATTCAGAATTATCCTGGTCAATTCACTCAATTTTGTCTTGTCATTTGAATTAAGTATTCTGAATGAGTCTTACTTAATGGCTGACGCAGAGGTAGCATCTTCATGTTTTTGAATCCAACAAGTTTGATGCAACAGAACCTGCAGCTTACTTCATCATATACGAGTTCTCGGTATTAGCCATTGTGGGATAACAATTGAGTGATGTCAGCTATAGTTGTACGATAACTTAGCGATAAAGTGTTCGCTCTTCAAGGGAAACGTTGCGTTAGATTTCGGTTCTAGTCTCGCTGGTGACAAGAAATTTACCTCTTCTGTGAAAGAACTACCAGCAGGCAGGTCGACTATCAGGAAAAAAATCTTAAAACAACTTCTCTCAATAAGTTCCGAAGCTACTTTGATTCTGAAACGGCAAGATCTACAGGTGAGTAAACTTGCAGGACAGCACACTTGTTAATGCCTGCCTTTTCTGCTTCTTGTCAATTGTATTGACTTAATTGTGACTGTGATGATTTTTTAACTAATTTGATATGTATCTACTCCTACTGCTACATTTTTCATACCTTTTGGAAGTTCTTCCTCTAACACTGCTTCAAACTGAACATACACACACCGTTTCATAGCTGAAAGTTCGTATTATCCTGCTAACTCGTGATAATTTATTTTATTAATAAACATTGTTTTTGTATTGGTACGGAGCGGGCAGGGAGTGGTAAGATGGTGAGCCGAAATTAAATGATTCGTTTTGACAAAGATTTTATTACTTCCAGTCTCAAAGTACAACAAAGAAATTACGGAAACTGATAAGATAAGAGCTCTAAAAATTTGCATAAAATGATCAAAGACTATTCAAACCACTGACCTCAACATTCAAGTTATTTTCCGTACAAAGTTAAACTTGGACACCATTCTTAAGTAAGTTAAGTTGTCAGAAAGTAAACAGAAATTAAAACCAATTTAAAGTGACCAACCACAGAGTCGATCTTAAGACCACAGCATGGAAAACTAATAGACCATCAATAAAGCAAGAAATTCTCTTCAAACTTAATTGTGTTTCTATAAGACCCATCTTAATTTTATTTGTAGTTAGGTAAAATTTCTATATTTTACAATTTTTCATAAAAGCCTGAACTAATAATAATTCGAGAATGTACTGTTCAGCCACACCAAATTTAAATTTACACACTTAGCTTAAAACTTTGAAAGACATAAACTGCAGTAGTTAAAAGAAAAACTGCCTTTGGAATGTTGCATGTTAACGTTTTTATCTATCTTTCGCAAGCACATGCGTTTCGCCTTAGTTACAAGGCATCTTCAGTGTAATATTTCAGTGTCCTGAAATATTACGGGCCTTCTTGTTGGGCGTTACAGGTCTCCCGTTTGCACATAAAGGTTATAAATTTAAAACAGCTCACTGAGATTTTTATAATAAAATGGAAAAGCACCTACAAGACAGCGTCTGATTCATTATCTTTAAGCTAAATACACTCCTGGAAATTGAAATAAGAACACCGTGAATTCATTGTCCCAGGAAGGGGAAACTTTATTGACACATTCCTGTGGTCAGATACATCACATGATCACACTGACAGAACCACAGGCACATAGACACAGGCAACAGAGCATGCACAATGTAGGCACTAGTACAGTGTATATCCACCTTTCGCAGCAATGCAGGCTGCTATTCTCCCATGGAGACGATCGTAGAGATGCTGGATGTAGTCCTGTGGAACGGCTTGCCATGCCATTTCCACCTGGCGCCTCAGTTGGACCAGCGTTCGTGCTGGACGTGCAGACCGCGTGAGACGACGCTTCATCCAGTCCCAAACATGCTCAATGGGGGACAGATCCGGAGATCTTGCTGGCCAGGGTAGTTGACTTACACCTTCTAGAGCACGTTGGGTGGCACGGGATACATGCGGACGTGCATTGTCCTGTTGGAACAGCAAGTTCCCTTGCCGGTCTAGGAATGGTAGAACGATGGGTTCGATGACGGTTTGGATGTACCGTGCACTATTCAGTGTCCCCTCGACGATCACCAGTGGTGTACGGCCAGTGTAGGAGATCGCTCCCCACACCATGATGCCGGGTGTTGGCCCTGTGTGCCTCGGTCGTATGCAGTCCTGATTGTGGCGCTCACCTGCACGGCGCCAAACACGCATACGACCATCATTTCTGGAAACCCAGAATCTACTACGTAGGAATCAACATGGATTCCGGAAACAGCGATCGTGTGAGACCCAACTCGTCTTATTTGTTCATGAGACCCAGAAAATATTAGATACAGGTTCCCAGGTAGATGCTATTTTTCTTGACTTCCGGAAGGCGTTCGATACAGTTCCGCACTGTCGCCTGATAAACAAAGTAAGAGCCTACGGAATATCAGACCAGCTGTGTGGCTGGATTGAAGAGTTTTTAGCAAACAGAACACAGCATGTTGTTATCAATGGAGAGACGTCTACAGACGTTAAAGTAACCTCTGGCGTGCCACAGGGGAGTGTTATGGGACCATTGCTTTTCACAATATATATAAATGACTTAATAGATAGTGTCGGAAGTTCCATGCGGCTTTTCGCGGATGATGCTGTAGTATACAGAGAAGTTGCAGCATTAGAAAATTGTAGCGAAATGCAGGAAGATCTGCAGTGGATAGGCACTTGGTGCAGGGAGTGGCAACTGACCCTTAACATAGACAAATGTAATGTATTGCGAATACATAGAAAGAAGGATCCTTTATTGTATGATTATATGATAGCGGAACAAACACTGGTAGCAGTTACTTCTGTAAAATATCTGGGAGTATGCGTGCGGAACGATTTGAAGTGGAATGATCATATAAAATTAATTGTTGGTAAGGCGGGTACCAGGTTGAGATTCATTGGGAGAGTGCTTAGAAAATGTAGTCCATCAACAAAGGAGGTGGCTTACAAAACACTCGTTCGACCTATACTTGAGTATTGCTCATCAGTGTGGGATCCGTACCAGGTCGGGTTGACGGAAGAGATTGAGAAGATCCAAAGAAGAGCGGCGCGTTTCGTTACCGGCTTATTTGGTAACCGTGATAGCGTTACGGAGATGTTTAATAAACTCAAGTGGCAGACTCTGCAAGAGAGGCGCTCTGCATCGCGGTGTAACTTGCTCGCCAGGTTTCGAGAGGGTGCGTTTCTGGATGAGGTATCGAATATATTGCTTCCCCCTACTTATACCTCCCGAGGAGATCACGAATGTAAAATTAGAGAGATTAGAGGCTTTCAGACAGTCGTTCTTCCCGCGAACCATACGCGACTGGAACAGGAAAGGGAGGTAATGAGAGTGGCACGTAAAGTGCCCTCCGCCACACACCGTTGGGTGGCTTGCGGAGTATCAATGTAGATGTAGATGTAGATGTAGATTGGCACCAAGGCAGAAGCGACTCTCATCGCTGAAGACGACACGTCTCCATTCGTCCCTCCATTCACGCCTGTCGCGACACCACTGGAGGCGGGCTGCACGATGTTGGGGCGTGAGCGGAAGACGGCCTAACGGTGTGCGGGACCGTAGCCCAGCTTCATGGAGACGGTTGCGAATGGTCCTCGAAGATACCCCAGGAGCAACAGTGTCCCTAATTTGCTGGGAAGTGGCGGTGCGGTCTCCTACGGCACTGCGTAGGATCCTACGGTCTTGGCGTGCATCCGTGCGTCGCTGCGGTCCGGTCCCTGGTCGACGGGCACGTGCACCTTTCGCCGACCACTGGCGACAACATCGATGTACTGTGGAGACCTCACGCCCCACGTGTTGAGCAATTCGGCGGTACGTCCACCCGGCCTCCCGCATGCCCACTATACGCCCTCGCTCAAAGTCCGTCAACTGCACATACGGTTCACGTCCACGCTGTCGCGGCATGCTACCAGTGTTAAAGACTGCGATGGAGCTCCGTATGCCACGGCAAACTGGCTGACACTGACGGCGGCGGTGCACAAACGCTGCGCAGCTAGCGCCATTCGACGGCCAACACCGCGGTTCCTGGTGTGTCCGCTGTGCCGTGCGTGTGATCATTGCTTGTACAGCCCTCTCGCAGTGTCCGGAGCAAGTATGGTGGGTCTGACACACCGGTGTCAATGTGTTCTTTTTTCCATTTCCAGGAGTGTAACTTCCTTTCATGTGACAAACTGGTTGAAAGTTTACAGTTTTCCTTTTGTACACTGTTTCAACATACATTACTTTAACGCCATTTTCAGTGTCTATAGCGTCATTTGGTTTTGTAAGTGTTGACAACTTTCTAAGGTTTTGCTTTCAATTGTTCTTTCTTTAACCATATGTGCGCTGATGTATGTTCTAGCCCTCTCCCCACTCTCTCCCCCCTCTTCACCCCCCTCCCCCACCATCCCTCTTTCACACCCCCTCTCGAACTGAGGCAGTTCTCAAGAGAATAAACGAACAAGAGAATAAACAAATTACTCAACTTACCCAGACGGTGTCGTATTCAGCCATTAGTAGTACAAGAGGCGTCCTCTGTCAAAGTGGCCACCATCATGCGAGTCTGCCACTTTTGCTATAGCTCAGCCTGAATATGCAAAATTTTCAACACAGAAAAACAGGTATATAACCAAATTCTTGTGACTTAAAGCAATTACTACGATGAGATAACTGTACACAAAAACATACAACGGACATTGACAGAGCACACCATGATTCGACCACCATTTGCACGAGTGAAGACTGCCCCTTCTATAACAACTGACATCTGCAGGCGTCTCCAGTGTTTAAAACAGAATCATTAGTTATCCGTACTGCTGTATTCACAACTGTTATTTTTATAATAGAACAACAAATAACGTGACCGACAACCAAGTCACTATAAAGTTAAGCACTAGTTAGAACACTGGGCAGTTACGTAAGTACTTAATGAACCTTTCGGAGATTTCACATAAATACTATTTAAGAGCGTGCTAAGAGCTAGTTTGTCAATACAGACCAATTTCTCACTGCTGTTTGGTAGATGCGATTGGTGAGCATTGAGATCTGATGTGTATAACAGAACGATGGCTTAACCGCATAAATGCACCTCGCAGTGCTGCTACGGCACCAGCAGGATTCGACCACCACTCGCACGAGTGTAGTGACCTCCCTACAACAACTGATATCCGTAGACGTCTCCAATTACTTGACACACACACACACACACACACACACGGCGGACCTACGGTGACGGCACCTGTAGCAAACTTCGGGCCTTAACCGCCGGGAACACAACGTGGCGCCACTAGTAACCTGTGTGTGTCTCGACCGCAGCAGAGAGACAGCAAGGCGCGGCAATATCGCCAAGGTCCAGAGGAGGCAAAGATTGCTGACTCAGTTGGTATTAGGTCAGTACAGCTAAACCGCGTTTTTTCGTTAGTTTTTTGAACACAACAGATAAATATAGAAGATAAATTTATCAGCAGTAATATAGTTCGTCAATTATCTAAATTATCTAAATTATCTAAACAGTCCGACAATGCTCGGGTATTTTGTAACTTAGGCAACACGTTGGTAGCACTTGTATTTTTGCATGTCATGCTGTGCAACAGAAGGTAAAGGCGAGGGGTCTCCCAAATTCTGTTACCGGCTGTACATTAGCAGCACTACTTTCACTCTCCTCATCACTCAAGTTCGAACGTGCAGCGACCACCACGAATTCGTATAGACTGTAATCTACGTTTCCTTTTATGAATTTGACGTGATTATCGAAGGTTGAATTTTTTTGTCGCATATTACTGATACCGCTTGTCTGAACGTTATCATTAACTTCCTTACGTACGAGAGTGGCATTAAGTATTTGCAGAATCATCTGTACCTCGTGTTCATCCCCCACCTTCCTATACTCCACAATTTAATTGTGGTGGTGTGGCGTCTATCTTTCAAACTGCTCGCTCCTTTACCTTTACAAACTTCACATTTGTTGAGACACGCCATTTTCTGACCGCCGTCCCTAATAAATCTTCTCTCTTTATCCATTATTCTAACCTTTCACGTGGCTGACCAAGTTATATTTTACCACCCTCTAACTTCAGCCGATCCATCGTTATTTTTTGGCAGCTTACTCTGTCGCTATCTGATACTGTAATGTTCTTGGCGTACCTGCACCATTTCTGTACGACAGGTTGGCGTTTGCGTCTACAACTCCTAAATCTGTCTTCGACACCACATCTAAACTTTCGATATACGACATTTGTTATCTCTACACTGATCTTAACGTACATTTCCAAGTGAAGCTCTTCATGATTAAGCCCATCATCTCTCTGGCTGCTAATTGTCGTATTGTTATCGCAGTGATGACATTGGCCTTTTTGATGGGCCGCTCGCTTCTGTCTCTTCCAGTCCGCCCCGCAACTGCTGCGAATCTCCGTTTTCCGAACAGTTATCTTCTGAAATTGCTTGTTACAGTCTCTTCCTCCTTTTCTACCTACTCTTGCAAATTTGACACCACATCACGTGTTTCTGTTGCTGTTAGGTATGATTGTCATTATTATAATTATTCCTATTATGATATCGAATACCGTTTGCTCGCTGTCAAACATTGAATGCGCCTATTCCCAGAAATCTAGAAATGTGGCTGTGTCGCATTCTCCTAAGTGTGTACGTATTAAATCGGGGACCTAGAAACGACGGATAGACTTCGTCCCGCCGTAGCCTTCAATGGTTCACAACACCGCAATAGGCCACAACAGTCGACCAACCCCACCGCCACCCCACACACAACCCAGGGTTTTTGTGCGGTTCGGCCCCCAGTGGGCCCCCCGCCCTGGGAATGTATCATATCAGACGAGTGTAGCCCCAAATGTTTACGTGGTAGAATAATTATGGTGTATATGAACGTGGTTACGGTGTTTGCGCATCAATCGACGACATAGTGTAACTGAGCGGAATAAGGGGAACCAGCTCGCATTCGCCGATGTATATGGAAAACAGCCTTAAAACTCTGGCCCATTCTCCTATACTATATAATCGTTCCAAGATAATTCCTTGTGCAGCACTTGTACCAGATGTTCTTCTGCTAAGATACCTTTTTTGTGATCAACGTTTCTGCACATCCCCTCATAGTTCTCGTATGCCTATCTCTGCCGGGTCGGTAATATTTTGCACTGAAATATTTTGCTCTGCTTATTGTGTAATCAGAATTAGATTTCACAAACATTCAAAAATTCTTATAAAGTGTCTCAACCTTACGTGGAGCGACCTGCCCAAATATGTGCGTCTCAGGTGAGTTTTGTTTTCGCAATGAACACATGGCTCTCTTCAGGGAGTTCCAGGAAATCACTTTTCTAAACGTGTACATGAACGTCACAGGACGGGCTTTTCCATTCTGGTTGAACTTCTCCAATTCGGCAATCGCTTAGGTTATGCCATTCCCCCCCTAATGTGAATGCAGCGGCCAACCTACTAACAGTTCCTAAACTTTTAACTTTCGTTAATTTCAAGACGTTTGTTATTTTCAGTACATTGCAGATTTCGAGCTTGCTTTCTCTTTGTATCTAAGCTCCACGATTGGTTAGCTTATGTTAGTCTCCAAGCTTTTGTTTTCACTGTGAACATCTGCATTATTTGCTGTTAGAGTATCGATTAGTTTGTTACCAACAGCTTTTTAGAAATCTTGTAACAGCGTCTTTGTGTTAGTCTAACTTGCACAATCTGCCCTTTTAGAATATCTCCAGATTAATTCAGTTCAGAACGAATCTCATTACTTACTTTGTTTACTTTTCACGATCTATTAACTTTTCAAGGTTATGACAACAGCTTCTTCGGGGTTTTGTATATGACTAAGGTTTCTTGTTCGTCTCTTTAACTTTACTGCCCACTGATTTCTTCAAAGAATCTAGTTTACTAGCCATTGCTTATTTATTATCCGAAGAATCTAATTTTACTATTCATCTCATTGTTCACCGATTTGGCCAGAGAATCAGTCTTAACATTATGTTCACTGCTCAATGAATTGTTTATCTTACATTTTCATATTTTCTATCTGCTTCATTAAAGAATACGCCAATTCAGTATTCACCATTTCAAATATCTACATTATCGTGCATCAACCACATACCTTATTGTCTAATGATTCTGTTTTTGCTTAAACCTCGCTTGTATAATCGGTAACTGTCTCACCCAAATGTTCCCGATCGAAATCTGGGATGTCTTATTGTGACGTAATTTAGTCCTCCACGACTATCGGATTATTTCTCTCGCAGTTACTGCCTTGCTGCCCGTTAAATATACATTATGTAGGCTGGCTGTGTGTCTTTACTTAAAGCCGTCTTTACTCCGATGAATAACATACATGAGATACAGGTTCTAGATGTCCTATATCACGCCATACCCCCACCGGAGTGAAGGCTTACAGGACGTAACACCTCAATGTATACAGATAGAAAATAAGCATAACTTAAATAATAAAAGAAAACACAGAAACAAGAAGGAAAGGAATAAAGGCAGGTTATTGCTCCTGTGAAAGACCCCAGGAGTCCGGGTAGAAGAGAATCAGCGCTCTATCCAACGTCAGCCCTGGGCATCGGGCGACGAGCCGTCATACGCTCGAATATCTTGTACGATGTGCAACACGACGCTAAAACCCTTGATGAGATGATGGAAAATTCCCGCACTTTGAAGTCCAGCTTCAACAGGTCACGTGCGGATTGTGGGGACCAGGTTCCCCTCCAGTTTAAGGTGGCCGAGGAGTAGACAACACTCTGGACGCCGGAACGAAGTTCGAGGACAGCACGCCTGATGGACGGAGTGTTGTATTTCGCCACCTTCTGCTGGTGACACCAGTCGAGCAGGAGATGGTCTCCGACTATCTGGGCGTCGACGATGCGGGCCTGGCCATCTTTGACCGCGATGATGTCAGCCTTGCGGATGCCTTCTGGTGTACGAAGGTGGGGCTCCACCGAGACATCGAAGCCCCTTTGCGTGAGTCCACGCGCGAGGTACCTCACGACAGCGTTGTGACGTTTCACGCGGGACCCGTGTGTTTGCCCGCAAGCCTGGATGACGTGGTTGGCGGTCTCGACGGCCCTACAGCCCGCGCGGCATCGCTTGGCAGACGCGCGCCCACGACTTCGACGCGCCTTGGAGGACAAGGCGTTGATGCGGGCGCGGATGGCGTTGATGAAGTCGCGCCCAGATAGAAGACGACTGGTGTCGGTGATCCACTGGTGCTGCCCCCGGATGGCGACAGACTCCGAGAGGGCCACACCGTCGAAGGCGACGTGCAGGCGAGCTGCCCACATGTCCTCGACCCGCTCTGACGCCGCCAGGACGTGGCCTTCCCACGTCAAGTGCCGCTCGAGCGCCGCGACGTCGCGTTGTACCCCGTGCAGGCCCGCGTCGTCCACAGCTGGCCCCATCTTCTGCAGTGTCAGGAGGCGGCCCCACCATAGAATAGGGCCCATCTAGCGGGCAGATGGAATGCCAAGGCCCCCGTGGGCCACAGGAGAGTGGAAGTAGCCCAAGGGGGTGTCTGCTGGGAGGCGGAACCATCTTCTGACAGCTGCAAGCACTGCGGTGTCCGTGGTGTTCAGGTCACCGATCCGAGTGCGGCCGAGGGCCAGCCCACGATACAAGCCCGGCAGCAGCACGTGGACGAGGGCGTAGAGGCGCTGTTGCAGCATCAGAGGAGCCCGAGTGATGACGTCCAGCTACTCCTGCAGATGGCGGCGAGGATGGAACAGGCACCGACCGGAAGAGGAGAACTGCAGCCCCGAGTATCGGAATGTTTCATGCACGCGTAAGGCCAGCGTGGAGGCGTTCCCGGCTGTGAAGGTGACGGTGTCATCCACCTTCACCTTCTTCTCGCGGTCCGAGGCCACTAAGGCGAGGGTGAAATACTTCCGAGCGTTGATATGTAGCCCCAGGTGGTGAGGGCTGCTGTGGGTGGGTAGATGAGGGACTGCAGGCGCCTCTTCGTCGATGCAAACAGCAGGATGTCATCAGCAAAGGCTGCAGCGTTGATCTTGCGACCTAAAATCCTGGCTCCTATGTGGGAAGGCAAGGTGTTAAGCATCGTGTCCAAGGCAAGGAGGGGAGAGAGTGGGTCCCCTTGACGGACATCCCTTGACGGCTGCACGGCCATGCCCACGATGCCGCCGCCCGCTATCACCGCCGTGCTGCCCCTGTAGCAGCTCTCAACGTAGTCAGCAAATTCGGTTGGAAGCCCATGCGCTTTATCACGTCGTGAGATGCAACAAAGACAGAGCGGCAGGAGCAGACTGCGTCGACGAGGGCCTGCTCGACGATGAACGTGTTTTCCAGCATTCCCATCCCGAGGGATGAAAGCCCGCTAACGTTCGTCCACAGCACACAGACGCATCAGGCGAGAGGGCCGGACCTTGTGGAAGGTGCTCGCCAGCACCGAGCATACGGTGATGGGGCGAAAGGCAGCGAGGGATGCTGGTGCAGCCGTTTTGGGGAGTAAGGTGGTCCGGGCTTGGAGGAGGGATTGAGGGAGTGCTCGCGCAAGGAGGAGAGGATTCAGGCGCTTCAGCAGCACGTCGCGCGGCAGGCGGCGCAGCTCGGCTGGAGTTAGGCCGTCCGAGCCCGGCGCAGGACCTATGGGTGGCAGAGAAGCAGCGACCTCTTCTACTATGACCGGTCGCCATAGGCACTCGAAGTCCACGGGCTGCCAGTGCGACAGGAGGCGGCCACTGATGGCGCCAGCAGTGAACTGTGGCTGCTGCTGGAAGAGGTCGGCCCAGAAGTCCCGCAGGCCGGGAACGTCGGGAGGTGGCTGCAACAGGGTGCCATCCAGGAGGCCCCATACACATCACGCGGGGGACCGCCGGAAGGCCTCCTGTGTCCGTGCAAACTCCCATCGGCGCCGCTTCCTCTGGTGCTCAGGTGGCTGCTGCCACTTAGGTGGTGAGCGCGGCGTCGACCTGTGAATTCTCCCCCTCTTGGAGCCGACGGCGGCGAGGGCATCAGGGAGCATGCCCAGAATGGTAGCGGGCGGCCCCAAACCAATGATTCGGTCCAGGGCCGAGAAACGCGGTGTGGAAGCAGGAAGCCCCAGATGCTCACAGATGGCCACGTCAACTTCGGCTTCTGGCGGCGGCGTCCCTGGCGGTGTCGTGTTGTCCTCTCTCCCGTCTGGTGGCGGCGACCTCAGCGGCCCCGGGCTGGACGCCGGCCCCTCCTCGTCCCTCTCCCACAGGCTGGCCAGAAACTCCTACACATGCTGGGGGTGCGCAGGTTTTCGGCTCTGGCACTTGATAGAGTTGAGCGATCTGTCACGAAAGAGTCGAAGGAGCTCCTGATTGACGAAGAAGGACCGGCATGTTTATGGTCCATCACAATGGCTGCGTTGGCTGCCATCTGGTGTTGTCGGCGGCGGTGGTCTCCCAGGCTGTACTTGGCGGTGAAGGCGCTGGAACAGTCAGGGCATTTGTGTGCTGCGTCTCGTACAGGAACCTCAGCAGGGCTGGTTGGCTGAGTGGGCGCTGGGATAGTGGGGTTGGCACCTCCAGCGAGAGGGCCAATTCCCCTGTTTTCTGTCATGCTGCCCCCAACTAAAAAAGGGTATAATGCGAGGGGGGGGGGGTCTGGTAACCCCCCCAAGCCCCCAGAGCAGTCTTCCACTCGGCGAAATCAGAGGGCCCCACGTGAAGGGGGGAAGACTGCAGGAGAGGAGAGGCTAAGAGGGCTAGGCCCATGTATTGCTCATCACTCTCCCTGTAACTACAACTCAAGGAAGGTGCCTCACAGCAGCGGCCCGACTACAGCAGAACCGCGCTTCGGAAAGCCGAGTCCGAATGCAGCCAGAACGCCGCTATTTGGCTACCTTAAGAGAGTCATAGTTACTTCCGCTTCTATTGCCGCATTCGACCTTCTTTGCTATTGTTTGAACAATATCTTCGTATACTGAAAACAGAATATTAATTTTGCGAGGCTCGGAACACCCTCTAAGAGGGAAAAACAGAATGACGCACCACGCTGAAACTATCCGAATGGGACGGAAATCGGCGGATGTCATTTACATGTACAGAGAAACAAATGCTTCCAATTTCAGAAAAATTGGGTGATTTAATCAAGAGAAAGAGCTTGACAAACTGAGAGAGCCAATAACGCATTGGTCCACCTCTGGTTCACATTCAAGCAGTTATTCGGCTTGGCACTAATCGATAGAGGTTTTGGATGTCCTCCTGAGGGCTATCGTACCGATCTCTGTTCAACTGGCACGTTAGAGCGTCAAAATACCAAACTGGCTGGAGGGCCTTGCATAATGCTCCTAATATTCTCAAGTGGGCACCTAGCGGACCAATATAGGGTTTGGCAAGCACTAAGGGAAGCAGTATAAATTCTCGCTCTGTCCCAGGGCGGGCAATAGCTTACTGACATGTAAGTCCAGGATGACTTGCCGTGAAACGGAACAAAACGCCGTCGGAGTGGCCGAGCGGTTCTAGGCGCTTCAGTCTGGAACCGCGTGACCGCTACGGTCGCAGGTTCGAATCCTGCCTCGGGCATGGATGTGTGTGATGTTCTTAGGTTAGTTAGGTTTAAATAGTTCTAAGTTATATGGGACTGATGACCTGAGATGTTAAGTCCCATAGTGTTCGGAGCCATTTGGAACAAAACGGAAAGTAGAATACCGTCTACAAACCGCTGTGCTTTAAGGACGCCGCGATGACACTGACAAGGGACCTTCTATGACATGAAGTGCTTCCCAGACCATCGTCCCTGGTTGTCGAGCCGTACGGCGGGCGAATGTCAAGTTGGTATCCCATCACTGACCGGGGCATCTCTGGACGCATCTTCGCTAGTAACCTCGGCTCAGTTCGAAGTGGGTCTTATCGCTGAAAACAATTCTACTTCGGTCATGAGATTCCATGCCGAATGTGGCCACCACTACTGCAAACTGGCTTGTTGGTGCATAGAGTTCAAAGGTAGTCGGCGCAAGGAGCGCCGTGATCTCAGCCCCTTTGTGTGAGCCAGCTATTAATGGTCCTCGTGCTCACTGAACCACTATTCGGATCGATGATAGTGATGAATCCAGGGCTCTGAATGTCTCTCTGGCGATCGCTCAGTCCTAATGTTCGGTGGTCTTTCTAGGTCGACTGCTTCCTTCTTGATGCTATGTTTGGCTGTGGTTTACTCAATCCTGCCAACATCGTTGAATAGTGTCATCGCCCCTATGCAAATGTCGAGCGATTCGCCTATTACTCCAGCCGGCTTCTATGAGCCTAACTACATGTCCTCCCTCAAATTTTGACACCAGCGTACATTGCACACACCTCAGTCTGCGAGGCATAGTACTGTCCAGGTGAGTACATGGAATGAAATTAGCAAGGTCTTTATGGACTGATATCAAATTGTCTCCTGTTTACTATCTCTACAAGTTGTGTGGTGAAACTGTCCCGCAACGTCACGCATTCATTCATCGGCCGCCAAAGTTCGCCATTTTGCATTTTCCGTCGATATCTGCATGAATACCGGTTTTTGACTTGCGTTCTGCCCACTCGTGTAATATAGGGTGCCTAGGAAACCCGGTTACTCGGATCGCTAGACAACAATTCATGCAAATCGTATTAATAAAGTTTATTACAGTAAGATAAATGACAGTGCTTAACTTCGCATATTCACAGAGGTGTACCGCAATCAAATGGCGACAAGCAATCAATCAATGTCCTTCGGTGTATACAACTCCAAAACAAGCAAAACAATACAGTTCGTAAGTCACTGCTGTAGCGTTCGGGAGACGGCTCGTCTTCAACTCGGTCCGCGGCCAGGCAGAGCAGCGCTTATATTCTCTTCGTGTAGAGAGGGCGCTCCTGTCTCTGTCGTCCGACAGCGGGGTCCGTCAGCGTACTACTGGCTGACGTGTCACAGCCCTCTATGCTGTAACGTTCCTGGTTGACGTGCCAGCGCTTGACGTCCGTTTCTCCGGAACATTCCTCTGGATGTCATGAACTTATATAATGACTTTTGAACACTATTAAGGTAAATACATTGTTTGTTCTCTATCAAAATCTTTCATTTGCTAACTGTGCCTATCAGTAGTTAGTGCCTTCAGTAGTTTGAATCTTTTATTTAGCTGGCAGTATTGGCGTTCGCTGTATTGCAGTAGTTCGAGTAACGAAGATTTTTGTGAGGTAAGTGATTCATGAAAGGTATAGATTATTGTTAGTCAGGGCCATTCTTTTGTAGGGATTACTGAAAGTCAGATTGCGTTCCGCTAAAAATATTGTGTGTCAGTTTAGTGTTGATCAGAATAGGCAAAGAGCGAAATGTCTGAGTACGTTCAGTTCTGCTCAGCTGTTTGAAAATCAAATAATGTAAGAGGTTTATCAGCACAGTAATTCATTAAATTTTTCTAAGGGGACGTTTCAAGTGTCCTTGGTGAAGTAACTGCAACACTTCTTTTTGCAAAACTTTAGGGATCAACATGCGTGACTGTTCACTCTGATTTTGAACAAGAATCACACCTTGCTGTACAGCGAGGCTATACCGACGTGCAAAGTGTCGGCGAACTACATAGTTCTTTATGCTATTCAGGGAGCGAGGCCAAGATGTGCGAATGTATCTTAGCAAAATGTTCAAATCTGAATCAGCTTCCGTGGCCCATGCAATTTTCTTATAGTTCAGAGGAAAGGATTGAAGCAATTCAGAATCGCCGCGCGGAATTAGCCGAGCTGTCTTAGGCGCTGCAGTCATGGACTGTGCGGCTGGTCCCGGAGGAGGTTCGAGTCCTCCCTCCGGCATGGGCGTTTGTGTTTGTCCTTAGGATAATTTACATTAAGTAGTGTGCAAGCTTAGGGACTGATGACCTTAGCAGTTAACTCCCATAAGATTTCACACATATTTTTTTTTTTTTAATTCAGAATCCTGAGCATCGGTGTGACAACAAGATGCAGCAGAAGCGTCAAAGTGTGTATCAGGGCCAACAGGAAGACGTGAAAGTGCCTCCGCATTACCATGTTTAGCCGTCGGACGATACACACTCTTGTTCTGGTATTGAGACACTAACAAAGCCCATCTTCGCAATTTTTTGCGTTTCATACAGGAACTGGCTTTGTCGAATGAAACAAGGGCTGGCATCGCTTGTGATACGTTACTAAATAGAATTTTCTGCCATACAAATAGTAGTGAAATTTGGTGACATCATACACAATAGCCAATGCCTCTTTCTCAGTTTGTGAATAGTTACACTGAGCTTTGGACAACACTTTTGATGTTAAAGTAATAGGTCTGTATCTCCGATTCTATGCGAAAGCACTGCACCGATTCCTCCGCAAGAGGAAGCGTCAACTTGCAATACAATTGGCTTGTCAGGATCAAAGTGAAATAAGCACCGATCACTGAGCAATGCATCTTTAAGTTTTTGAAAAGCTACTTGGCACTCATCTGTCCAAACAAAGGAGTTCTTGCGACGCAAGCGATGCAATGGAGCTGCGTTTTGTGCAGCGTTCCGTATGAACCGAGTATAATAGTCGATTTTCTCTAAAATTGACTGTAATTCTGTGACATTGCAAGGAACTGGGAAATCTCAAATTGCTAATAACGGCTACTGAAGAGGATGTACATCTTGTCTGTTTATGACATGACCAAGACACTGCAACTCAGGTTTAAAAAATCGCACTTGTCCACTATACACTTTATTCCTGCATCAGGTAACACACAAAACAAAGCACGCATATTTGTAATGTGATCTTCAGGTGTACGACCTGCTACGACAATGGTTTGAACAGTCTGGCACTTGTGCAGTCAGCTGTTCCAAATACTGTTGGAAAATGGCGGGTACGGATGCACTGCCAAAAGGCAAACGCAAATACACTCCTGGAAATGGAAAAAAGAACACATTGACACCGGTGTGTCAGACCCACCATACTTGCTCCGGACACTGCGAGAGGGCTGTACAAGCAATGATCACACGCACGGCGCAGCGGACAAACCAGGAACCGCGGTGTTGGCCGTCGAATGGCGCTAGCTGCGCAGCATTTGTGCACCGCCGCCGTCAGTGTCAGCCAGTTTGCCGTGGCATACGGAGCTCCATCGCAGTCTTTAACACTGGTAGCATGCCGCGACAGCGTGGACGTGAACTGTATGTGCAGTTGACGGACTTTGAGCGAGGGCGTATAGTGGGCATGCGGGAGGCCGGGTGGACGTACCGCCGAATTGCTCAACACGTGGGGCGTGAGGTCTCCACAGTACATCGATGTTGTTGCCAGTGGTCGGCGGAAGGTGCTCGTGCCCGTCGACCTGGGACCGGACCGCAGCGACGCACGGATGCACGCCAAGACCGTAGGATCCTACGCAGTGCCGTAGGGGACCGCACCGCCACTTCCCAGCAAATTAGGGACACTGTTGCTCCTGGGGTATCGGCGAGGACCATTCGCAACCGTCTCCATGAAGCTGGGCTACGGTCCCGCACACCGTTAGGCCGTCTTCCGCTCACGCCCCAACATCGTGCAGCCCGCCTCCAGTGGTGTCGCGACAGGCGTGAATGGAGGGACGAATGGAGACGTGTCGTCTTCAGCGATGAGAGTCGCTTCTGCCTTGGTGCCAATGATGGTCGTATGCGTGTTTGGCGCCGTGCAGGTGAGCGCCACAATCAGGACTGCATACTACCGAGGCACACAGGGCCAACACCCGGCATCATGGTGTGGGGAGCGATCTCCTACACTGGCCGTACACCACTGGTGATCGTCGAGGGGACACTGAATAGTGCACGGTACATCCAAACCGTCATCGAACCCATCGTTCTACCATTCCTAGACCGGCAAGGGAACTTGCTGTTCCAACAGGACAATGCACGTCCGCATGTATCCCGTGTCACCCAACGCGCTCTGGAAGGTGTAAGTCAACTACCCTGGCCAGCAAGATCTCCGGATCTGTCCCCCATTGAGCATGTTTGGGACTGGATGAAGCGTCGTCTCACGCGGTCTGCACGTCCAGCACGAACGCTGGTTCAACTGAGGCGCCAGGTGGAAATGGCATGGCAAGCCGTTCCACAGGACTACATCCAGCATCTCTACGATCGTCTCCATGGGAGAATAGCAGCCTGCATTGCTGCGAAAGGTGGATATACACTGTACTAGTGCCGACATTGTGCATGTTCTGTTGCCTGTGTCTATGTGCCTTTGGTTCTGTCAGTGTGATCATGTGATGTATCTGACCCCAGGAATGTGTCAATAAAGTTTCCCCTTCCTGGGACAATGAATTCACGGTGTTCTTATTTCAATTTCCAGGAGTGTATTTAAACAAGCCCAAACGAGAGTAAATACAAATCCAAGCCAGCATTTGGGAATAAATAGAGGGTACAGAGTATTTCTTTGGAATCACAAAACCTGGACTTAACTGGCGTCCCGAAAGCAATTTTCGGGACGCTCATTTTTGTAATCCGAAAGCGTGACTGTCCCGGAAAACCGCGACGTCTGGCAACCCCAATCATAACATACATACTGATATGCCAGCAAGGCTAACAGCTGGTGCCGATTAAATGCTCTTTGCATCAGAAGAGTCTATATTAATACCTTAAGTGAAGTACACGTACAAATCCTTCATATTAGTAGAATTTTATTTCTATCTCTCGCTTAAATGAATTTGCTCACATAACTACTTATTCTGTTACCAACTTTCGTACAAGATGGCATGTGAAATGATTAGATTACACTTAAGAATCATTGTGCTGCCAGTTGTAGACTACTATCTAAAACATTTGTTTAATCACATGACCAACAATGATTCATTTTTGAAAACAAATACTCAACTCCTGCATTTGACCCGAGGATGCACAGTGTAAATTCTGTAATTTTAGATAGGACATTTACACTTTTTCCCAACACCGTAAATATTCCATCCCATCTACTATGTACTCCTTCCTTGGAATTTCCGTAAAATAATTTTTCAGCTGCAATCGTTTCTACAACGCAATATTCATCAGACAGTTCTAAATTGTCAAGTTCTACACTGCTTGTGTTCTGAATCAATGGTATACCTGATTCTATGTCATTTCATTATCGTTTCTTTTTCAAACTGGTCAAAGAAAGTGAATTATAATACGGAAACTGCTTCCCCGTGAGACAAAATATTCAAGTTTTACTGTGAGATTTTTTATCGCAGTTATACAATTCCTTCAACATAGATTTGATCTTAAAACTCAAAAAATTATTTTCTTTCTTTCTTTTTGTTTTATTTTTGTTAGGAGTAATTCATAACCAGATATTGTCACAGCAAGGCAGACATTCTGCTTTTCGATATCTCGAATGCTGATTGTGATAAAACCGAAACCACAATTCAGATTCCTCTTTGCCGAAAACTGATTGTAGAGATAAAGGACATCTTGATTCAGAGAGAAAGAAACAATTTTAGAGCAGGATATAAATTCAAACGCCTTTTAAGAGCAGGAAGCAATGCCAAGCATTTTGCATTGCTGTAACCTAGCAATTGACGGTAACTCACAGTTACAAAATCACAGAACTCTCTGAGTCTTTCCATCCTTACAGTATAAATAGGAAAATACTTGTAAATTTTATAAATTATATACTTTACATAAATTGGCTGCTTCCAATGGCTGTTTCTACACTGTTCTTGATGATATGTGCCATGTCCCTTCTATAAGATAGTTCCTATAAGGCCTTGCTCGTTATTTAGCTAATATGTTTTTTCTGCCACTTTGTTTCCTGCTCCAAACATACTGTTCGCATTGTCAACAGATAAACATGCAAACTTTGATTCTAGGCAGCGATCACGCAGAACCGACATCACATTTTTAGATATTGGATTAGAAGTTTCGTTATCAATAGAAATGAATTCCAACATTTTTTAATGCACCGCACTTTCCGAAATGAAATATTTAACTGATATTGAAAGAGATTTTGTTGTGTGTGATTATTGGTGTGAGCGGATGAACTTAATGAACGATTGAGCGATCGGACGGTTGCGCCGCGGTCTGTAGTAGAACATCTTTGCCTTTGGGAGGTGTGATTAGCGTGGGGATGGTAGGCGCAAGAGCAGTGGCAGTGAGACCGGTGAGGTGAAATGGTTAGGTCAGGGCGAGGCGACCGAGCTGGAACCTGCGGGAGAGGCGAGCAATATGCCGGCAGTTGCAGTCACCGGTTCAGCGTAGTAACGATATCAATGAGAGTCTGACAGGCAGGCGGACGACGGGCCGCAGCTGCGTTGAGTCTGATCCATACTGTCCTTCCTGGATCGTGGCACGGATGTATGTCAGCTTCAGATTTGGTTCATCGGATGCGAGTGATCCGAGAATCGGCAGCAACCATAGCTACAATTACTATTTCCTGCACCAGTTCTGTAACTGTTTAGTCCGGTAGTTTTCTGGTTGTTCGTTCGAGGTTCACGTCCGGCTACATATCAGACTTCTGGTTATTGATCCCGCTTCTGTCTCCAAGTAGAAAAGTTGTGTGTGCACTCCTATAAAAGTACTAAATTTGTTTCTTTATTTAATGATCCAATCTGAGTGTTATTTGCTGTAAGGCGTTAGATTAGTGATGGCATAAATTTGTGTATGAAGTGAGTTCATTTCATGTGCCACGTCCTGCACGTATATTAGTGGAGCGCTCAGTTTCATCTGCTGTGTTATTGTGTATTTATACTACCAAGAGTGACTGTTTTTATTTATCTGTAAGGGTGGGGACTCATAACCTTAATTATTAAGTCTCTCTCAGTGAGGACTTTTTTTTTGCGTCTGTTGCTACTGTCTCACACGTGGCTGCACTATTATTCAAAAAGTTATGTTTTATCCACTGTTTGTCAGGGGTTCGTTAGCCAATCAAACGCATTAGCCTGGAGCTTAGTGCTCCACTCCGCATGGCTATTACTCGTTCACTCCTCGTCTACGAGACGTGAGTTTGGTACAGGTTATGGTTGGCAGTCAAACTTCCTATTTGCTAATTGTATTTAGATTTTGGCCGCCTTAGAAGTTTAGTTGTTTACTTCGATAACTCACTGAAATAAATTTACTTATTTTTCTTGTTGCTGTAATTCTGACCGTCGTGCGGCGACGTTCGGTCCATAGCAATAAGTTGGCTCAATTTCTGTACTACATTCTGTATTTCGCTGTTAATTAAGCTACTATTTGTGTTTCTATTAGTGGGGCTTGGATGAAATCTGCCGTGGTTGTTAGAGAACACGCAGCATCGGAAAGCGGAACAAAGTCCTCGCGCGACCGAAAGGCCAACCGGGTGTACCACTTAATCTTTCCGAGCCCAGTACGTGTTTCCAAGACGGAGTTGTATAGCACGTCGATATATTTGGTCTTAATCATTGCACTCCTACTACAATTCTTCTTTTTATTTTTTATTTTTGGTTTATGTAATTTGTTGAAGTGTTAAAGGGCTAATTTGCCAAGTGGGTATTTACTAGATTTATCTACTTAAGTGTGTTTATGCACCTGTGACTCGGCCAATTGAATGTCTATTAATCTTACTCCTTGTATGCACTGTTGCTTTTTGAACTGGCCAAACTATAGGAGATTTCAGATCTGTTAAGTTCATGGAGATTCTCATCGACCGTATGTATCATTCTGAACACAATTTCTCTCGCGTGTCTTGTGCACCTCCTCTGTCTGGCGGTATAGTAACTTTCTAATGTGGTGCGTATTTGCGGAGCGTACTTCCGTTTAAGATTCTAAACCTTAATGTCTCTTCGAGAAAGATTTTTCTAGCTTTTTTATTGTGCTGCTACAGTTTTGTGTTTTATCTATTTGCTATTAATCAATGTGGTACAGTTTTATGATTGTAAATTAATCTGTTTCTTAGTAGCCAGTAACGCTGGAGTTGTTTTTCCAATAGATGTTTAATAAACCTACTTAATGTGTTAAGTTAAAATAAAGTTCACAATAGAAATGATGTTCAGTCTCCCTTTAGCCCTGTCCTTCCTACCACAGACAGCGTGACACGGCTAAAACATTCATATTTCTTTACGTACTACACGAATATGTAATAAAAATTGGGATTCCCATTTCAAAAAACGCAGTTGATATCTGTTTTCCCTATGGCAGCGCCATCTAGAGGGCCAACATAGCGCCATCTGCATTCCCCCTTCCAGCTAGGCGAGTTTCGTTCTTTGTAGTTTTTTCGTTTGATGCTTATTTCGTGAGATATTTGGCCCGGTCGCTATCAATGGACCACCCTGTATATATAGAAGACTTTCCATGAATGAGTTACGCAAGTTGGTCACTGTTCCGGGGTAACGTGAAGCGCTGGCGCATCGGCCAGGAACGTTACAGCAGGGAGGGCTGTGACACTTCAGCCAGTAGTATGCTGACAGACGTCTCTGTAGGACGACAGAGACAGGAGCGGCCTCTCTACACGAAGAGAATATAAGCGCCGCTCCGCCTGGCCGCGGACCGAGTTGAAGACGAGCCGTCTCCCGAACGCTACAGCAGTGACTTACGAACTGTATTGTTTTGCTTGTTTTGGAGTTGTATACACCGAAGGACATTGATTGATTGCTTGTCGCCATTTGCTTGCGGTACACCTCTGTGAATATGCGAAGTTAAGTACTGTCATTTATCTTACTGTAATAAACTTTATTAATACGATTTGCATGAATTGTTGTCTAGCGATCCGAGTAACCGGGTTTCCTAGGCACCCTATATTACACGAGTGGGCAGAACGCAAGTCAAAAATCGGTATTCATGCAGATATGGACGGAAAATGCAAAATTGTGAACTTTGGCGGCCGATGGATGAATGCGTGGCGTTGCGGGACAGTTTCACCACACAGCTGGCAGAGATAGTAAACAGGTGACAATTTGATATCAGTCCATAAAGAACTTGAGAATTACATTGCATGTACCCAGCTGGACAGTACTATTCCTCGCAGACAGGGGTGTGAACGATGTATGCTGGTGTCAGCATTTGAGGGAGGACGTGTAGTTAGGCTCGTAGAAGCCAGCTGGAGTAATAGGGGAATCGCTCGACATTTGCATAGGAGCGACGACACTATTCAACGATGTTGGAAGAAATAAGTAAACCATAGCCGAACACAGCATCAAGAAGGAAGCAGTCGACCTAGAGAGACCAGTGAACTTGAGGACTGAGCGATCCCCAGAGAGACATTCAGAGCCCTGGATTCATCATTATCATCGATCCGAATGGTGGTTCAGTGAGCACTGTGGTGTCACCGCCAGACACCACACTTGCTAGGTGGTAGCCTTTAAATCGGTCGCGGTCCGTTGGTATATGTCGGACCCGCGTGTCGCCACTGTCAGTGATTGCAGACCGAGCGCCGCCACACTGCAGGTCTAGAGAGACTTCCTAGCACTCGCCCCAGTTGTACAGCCGACTTTGCTAGCGAGGGTTCACTGACAAATTACGCTCTCATTTGCCGAGACGATAGTTAGCACAGCCTTCAGCTACGTCATTTGCTACGAGCTAGCAAGGCGCCATTATCATTTGCTATTTATCTTGTGATGCATGTACCGTCAGACCGATGTTCACCAATTATGGATCAAAGTTAAGTATTTCAGAAGCTACGTACCTTATTTTGCTAGTATAATTACTTTACCTGTTCCAGACCTCACGCCAGCCTGCGTGTACTTAAACGCGTGCCTTTCGGCTTCTTCTCCTAGTGGCTTGGCTGTCTTGCGTATAGGAATGTGAAAATAGTGCTACCAACATGTTGCCTAAGTCATAAAATACCCGAGCACTGACGAACTGTTTAGATAATTGAAAGACTATATTACTGCTGATTAATTTATCTTTAATATTTATCTGTTGTGTTCAAAAAACTAACGATGTTTAGCTGTACTGTCCTAATACCAACGGACTATAGCTTATCATGATAAAGTTATGAAAACAGAGTCAGCAATCTTTGCCTCCGCTGGTCCTTGCCGACATTGCGCACCTTGCTGTCGCTCTGTTGCGGCGAGTCACACACAGGTTACTTTTTTTTGTTTTTTTCTTTACTTTTTCATGATATTTATTGAACAAACTAAAAGTACATATATATTCACTATGCAAGAGTTCTTCAAGGTACCATTTAAACATATACAAATGATTGGTAGTTGAAACAAAACAAAAAATAAATATTTAAAAAACATTAAATACAACAAAATATAACATATTCTGTCTCCTTCCTTTTTTTAAATTTCTTTTTTCGGTCGATGCATGAGAACGTGGATAAGGGTGTTGCATCATGTGACAGGTAGGCATGGCACACCCCAACTTTGAGGGGGTCAAGGAAGACGCTGCGGAGATGACCGGCAAAAGTTTGTCGGTAAGATGGTTTTCGGGTGAGGGTGCTATGTGCGGTCACAACTTTGTACCAGAAGTCAAGGACTGTATGCGGACCACTCTGAAAGAGGTATTCTAAAGCCTGTCCTCGAAACCAGATTAGGGTATGGTGCTTAGCAAGAGGGTAGTGAAATGTCTAGGGCAACAACAGGAAATCCGGGGTTACCGTCGTTGGCGTAGCACGGAGGTAAAAGCCCACAATTCGTTGGATGAGGAGCCATACGTTTCGTTTCACGGGGCACGTAAGACGGTGCTCGTCGGTGTCTTCGAGCTGACAGTCAGGGCAGAGTGGGGAGGTGGCCAGTCCTATGCGATAAAGTCGACTATTAGTCGGGAATTTTCCATAGACTAAAATATACCAGAGTGCAGAGACAGACGACGGTAAAAAGGGTGCATGCACACACCCCCAAACCGTTCGCCAGTTAATGTCAGGACGCTGTAGCACCATAGGGTCGCAAGGGTTGGACAGCATAAACAAACGATAGTAATCTTTTGTACGGGGAGGACGGGTGACTGGAAGATCGGCCCGAACGTAGCTGAGATCTATGAAACAATTGGCGACGTGGTACAATAATGGAGAAATAGGTGCCACATTGATCGGTGGATCGAGAGAAGCTGGTCGGAGGATATCTAAGAGACTGCGTGTTAAGGACGGGACCGGCCCCTGCCAGTGCCGCAACAGAGTGTGGACAAAGAGTGCAGAAGATCGTGCCCGCACGTTGACGAGTCTGAGGCCACCTTTTGCAGGAGGCAGTGTTAGGGTGTTGTGCCGGACTTTGAAAAGTGCTCCTGCTGACACGAAATATCCAAAGGCTGATTGGATGCGGCGGCCAAGGAGTAACGGCATTGGGAGGATCTGGGCGACGTGTACCAGTTTAGGGGCGACATACATGTTGACGTAGGACACACGTTGGAGGTGGTTTAAGTTACGGTGCACTTGACCGCGGACATGGTGCCGAATCGACTGCAAAAGCCGCCGGTAAGCCAGGGCCACTGTGCGGTGTGTGGAGCTCGTAAATTCGATACCCAAGTAACGAAGGGTGGTACTGACTGGGAGTGGGGTCGGCACCATAGCCGGGAGGCCGCGCCCAATGTGCATCATAGTCGATTTACAGACATTAAGAATGCTACCAGAAAGACGTCCATACTGGTGGAGCCATTGGATGGCGTCATTTTCCGTGGAGGAGCAGGTGAGAAAGAGGAGGTCGTAAGCATAAGCCCTGCAGTGAAAGGTGTACTCACGCAAAGTGAGACCCTGCAGTCTAGAGGTAAGACCAGTGATGAGGGGCTCAAGTGCAATGGCATATAGTAAAGTAGACATAGGGCATCCTTGACGCACAGAGCGGCGTATAGGAATCGGTCCTACAAGCCTCCCATTGACTTGCACCATCGAGACCGCGGGAAGTAGTAACCGGCGAATGGCATCGACAAAAAGTAATGGGAACCCCATACGTGTTGCCACCATGAGGAGGAATGGATGTCGAACGCGATCAAAGGCACTCGTAAAATCGACGGATACCAGTGCTGCACGAAGGCGACAAACCGACGCCAGTGCTATGAGGTCACGGCATTCTCCTAGAGCTGTTTGTAAGGTGGCCCCACAACCACGTGCAGTCTGCTCCGGTGAAAGGACCGTAGGTAAGACGGTGCGTATGCGCGCTGCTAAGAGGCGTGCATAGATTTTATAATCTGCATTCAGCAGTGTAATGGGGCGATATGCAGAGACATGAGACCCTCCCTTCGGCTTAGGCACAGGTAGAAGTATGCCAGTGACGAATTCAGGTGGAATTGAGAAGGACGGAGTAAAGAGTTCCTGAATCATTTCCGTCCAGCGAGGAAGCATTAACGTGGTGAACGCCCCGTAAAACTCTTCCGGGAGACCATCTGGTCCTGGTGATTTGTTCTTGGCTCCTTTGTTGATCGCATCTACCACCTCTTCTGCTGTGATTGCAGACATCATGGACGTTGACTCCGCTACGGTGAGGGTCCGATCAGGGGAAAGACGGAGATCATCAGGAATTGGCGTTGCCATCGGTTCATCATCATAAAATTGGCGATAATGTTCAGCAAAGGCAGACACCACGGCTGCCTGTGTTGTGTGGTGAACACCGTCTGAGGTCGTGATGTTGGGGACGAAAAGTCGACGTCGACGACTATGGTCGGATGCGGCATGGATTGTGGATGGGGTTTCGTCGTGGAGGAGGTCTTGTCGTCGGGAACGCACCACGACACCATGCAGTCGTGCACATTGGAGAGAGAGGAGACGAGCTTTAGTACGCTGTCGTTCCCTACGGGTGTCAGGTGATGGAGGGAGCACATCGAGCTCACGGAGGACGGCGTAGTGAAAATTTGTGGTGTCTCGATGCCATGCTGCTGCTTCCTTGCCACATTGCATGAAGACCTTTCTGATCGCAGGTTTGGCAAATTTGAGCCACCAATGGAACGTGGATGTGGTCTGCGGGAGGCGTCTTTCGCAAGACGCCCATGTATTGGCAATACATTGTCGGCAGTGTGGATCATTAAGGAGGGAGGTATTAAGCTTCCAATAACCTCTGCTGCGCCACACTGACTGAGGTGGCAGAGCCAGGGAGCAAATGACGGCGCAGTGGTTCGAAAATGCAAGGGGCCATCGTTCAGCTTAGGCAACTTCATTGCCAAGGTGGACAGAGACATAAAACCGGTCCAGTCTGCTCGCAGAATGTGCTGTATAATGAGTAAAACCGGGGGTATGGCCATGAATTTTCTCCCAAACGTCCACTAGATGAAAATCTTCGATTATGGTGAGCAGCGCCGGGCAAGGCGAATAACCAGGCATTTGGTCCTGCGGATGGAGGACGCAGTTGAAATCGCCTCCCATGATAAGGCGATCATAGTGTCCAGAAAACAGTGGCGCCACGTCATGTCCGAAGAAAGTGGACCGCTGCCGACGATTCGTGGAGCCAGACGGAGCGTAGATATTGATGACGCGCGTGTCGAAGATGGTAACAGCCATGCCCTTTCCACAGGGAAGGATTGTCGTGTCCCTGAGTGAGATTCCTTCGCGTATGTAGAAAGCTACTCCACGCCCTGATTGATCACATGTGGACGTGCATGAGTCGTAGCCGTAGACTGGTGGTAGTGTGGCAACGCGTACTTCCTGAAGAAGGGCGACGTCGACGTCAGAGGCCCGAAGCATGTCACATAGGAGTGGCAGCCTGGGTGCAGTGCCGATCATGTTGATGTTCAGTGTTGCGAACCGGTACGTTTGTTTCAGTGGTGGTGGACGCGCATCCACCATCACCAAGGGAAGTATGAGGAGGGCACCGACACGAAGTCCCGTCCCATCAGCTGCAGTGCCTCGCTTTTGATGTTAACAGCCAGCCTCGTCCGGCGGAGGCAATTCATCCGGAGGAGGGGGCGTATCTTCCTCAATGTCGTCGGCCCATGCTCCTGTGCCGTGGGTCTGTCCAATGTCCATGGGAATTGCGTCGTGGTGAGAGAGATCTGGAGTTGTCGGCGGGGAGACAAGCGTCTCAACCTCCATGGTGGTCCCGTCCTGAGAAACGTCTTGTTCATCGTGAAAGTTGTCTGCCGGGTCCCTGCGTGGAAATGTCGGCTGGTTGGGTGTCATTTTCGTCGTCGCGGGTGGCGACGCTCTGAGAGCCCGTGGGTGAACGGCGACGGCGTTTGCGCCTACGTGGCGAGCGTTGTTTGCGCACGTGTTCCTCAGTGTCGGACGACGGCAAGGAGGAGCGTCGACCTGGTTCGAAGGCGTCGGTGGGTACAATGAAATTGTCAAACAGATGTTGTGAAGAAGTACTGTTCTCCTCAGCGTCCGGTGCGGGAGACTGTTCGGCGGCAAGGTTGTCAGGTGGGACGTCTGCACCGTCCGTAGGTGACTGGGACTGTGGGACGTGCTGATCGGAAGGACCGGGCGACGGACTGGACGAAACTGTAGACGTGGCAAGAGCCACTGCGTAAGTGACCGGTAGGGCGGTCATCGTGGGTGTGACGGACGCTTCCGACAACGGGAGCTGCGCGACACGTCGTTGAATGCATTCAGACCGTAGGTGACCTTCTTTCCCGCAACCGGAACAGGTCCGAGGTTGGCGGTCGTACATTATAATGGCACGGCAGCCTCCGATACGTAGATAGGAAGGCACGCGTTTCTGCAACTCGATGCGGACCTGTCTAACACCGTTTAAAACGGGATAGGTTTGAAATTGTACCCATCGTTCGGCAACATGTTCCATAACGTTGCCATAGGGACGGAGCGCCTCGATGACGACGTCTGCAGGTAGTTCGAACGGCAGTTCGAAGATCCTTATCGTCCGTGTGCCGAGACCTGCGTGATCGACGGTAACGGGTCCGACGTTGCCGTCGGAATGACAGAAGCGCAGTCCACGTTTTGCCTCTTGAAGCACCTTGTCGCACGCCGCATCGTTGATCATTTTGACGTAGACGGTACTGCTAACTATGGACAAGTGGATACCAATTAGATCCGTTGGTGGTATTTTAACTTCATCGGGAATAAATCGTTCTACCTAAAGGGCCTTGGGTCGGGCGAAGTCGGAACAAGAGTTGAAACATATTGTCTTCCTCCGATAGTTGTGCTCCATGGTGGTCTAGAAGGGAAAAACGGCACTTACGGCGGCCGAAGTAAACACAAACACACCGTGCGCGCCTCGCCCGCAGCGCTCTGGAGCGTGACCGCCTCGCACCACTGACGGCGGCAGACTGTTACTAGTGGCGCCACGTTGTGTTCCCGGCGGTTAAGGCCCAAAGTTTGCTACAGGTGCCGTCACCGTCGGTCCGCCGTGTGTGTGTGTGTGTGTGTGTGTGTGTGTGTGTGTGTGTCAAGTAACGTCTACGGATATCAGTTGTTGTAGGGAGGTCACTATTCACTCGTGCGAGTGGTGGTCGAATCCTGCTGGTGCCCTATCAGCACTGCGAGGTGCATTTATGCGGATAAGCCATCGTTCTGTTATACACGTCAGATCTGAATGCTCACCAATCGGATCTACCAAACAGCAGTGAGAAATTGGTCTGTATTGACAAACTAGCTCTTAGCACGCTCTTAAATAGTACTTATGTGAAATCTCCGAAAGGTTCATTAAGTTCTTACGTAACTGCCCAGTGTTCTCACTAGTGCTTAACTTTATAGTGACTTGGTTGTCGGTCACGTTATTTGTTGTTCTATTATAAAAATAACAGTTGTGAATACAGCAGTACGGATAACTAATGATTCTGTTTTAAACACTGGAGACGCCTGCAGATGTCAGTTGTTATAGAAGGGGCAGTCTTCACTCGTGCATATGGTGGTCGAATCCTGGTGTGCTCCGTCAGTGCACCTTGTTATGTTTTTGTGTACAGTTATCTGCTTGTAGTAATTGCTTTAAGTCACAGGAATTTGGTTATATACCTGTTTTTCTGTGTTGAAAATTTTGCATATTCAGGCTGAGCTATAGCAAAAGTGGCAGACTCGCATGATGGTGGCCACTTTGACAGAGGACGCCTCTTGTACTACTAATGGCTGAATACGACACCGTCTGGGTAAGTTGAGTAATTTGTTTATTCTCTTGTTCGTTTATTCTCTTGAGAACTGCCTCAGTTCGAGAGGGGGTGTGAAAGAGGGATGGTGGGGGAGGGGGGTGAAGAGGGGGGAGAGAGGGGGGAGAGGGATAGAACATACATCAGCGCACATATAGTTAAAGAAAGAACAATTGAAAGCAAAACCTTACAAAGTTGGCAACACTTACAAAACCACATGACACTAATCGTACAGAAAATGGTGTGAAAGTCCTGTATGTTCAAAACAGTGCACAAAAGGAAAACTGTAAACTTTCAAACAGTTTGTCACATGAAAGGAAGTTATTTAGCTTAAAGATAATGAATCAGACGTTGTCTTGTAGGTACTTTTCCATTTTATTGTAAAAGTCTCAATGAGCTGTTTCAAATTAATGACCTTTATGTTGAAACGGGGGACCTGTAACGCACAACAAAAAAGTCCGGTAATATTTCAGGACACTGAAATATTACAGTGAAGATGCCTTGTAACAAAGGCGAAACGCATGTGCGTGCACAAGATAGATAAAAACCTTAATATGCAGCATCCAGAAGGCAGTTTTCCTTTTAACTGCTGCAGTTTATGTCTTTCAGAGTTTTAAGCTAAGTGAGTAAATTCAAATTTGGTGTAGCTGAACAGCATATTCTTGAATTATTATTAGTCCAGGATTTTATAAAATCGCAAAGTCTAGAAATTTTACATAACTACAATTAAAATTAAGATTGGTCTCATAGAAACACATTTAAGTTTTAAGAGAATTTTAGGCTTTATTGATGGTCCATTAGTTTTCCATGCTGTCGTCTTAAGATCCACTCTGTGGTTGGTCACATTAAATTGGTTTTAATTTTTTATTTTCTTTCTGAAAACTTAACTTACTTAAGAATAATGTCTAAGTTTAACTTTCTACAGAAAATAACTTGAATGTTGAGGTCAGTGGTTTGAATAGTCTTTGCAAATTCTTAGAGCTATTATCTTATCAGTTCCCGTAATTTCTTAGTTGTACTTTGAAACTGAATGTAATAAAATCTTTGTCAAAACGAATCATTTAATTTCGGCCCACGATCTTACCACTGCCTGACCGTTCTGTACCACTACAAAAACAATGTATTTACTGAAACAAATTATCCCAAATTATCACGAGTTAACAGGATTATACGCACTTTCAGCTATGAAACGGTGTGTATATGTTCAGTTTAAAGCAGTGCTACACGAAGAACTGTCACAAAGGTATGAAAAATGTAGCAGTAGGAGTAGATACATATCTATATAGTTATCAAATTATTCAGTGCCACAATTAAGTCAATACAACTGACAAGAAGCAGAAAAGGCAGGTGTTAACAAGTGCGCTGTCCTGCAAGCTTTCTCACCTGTAGATCTTGCCGTTTCAGGATCAAACTAGCTTCGAAACTTAATGAGAAGTTGTTTTAAGATTTCCTTTACTGATAGTCGATCTGCCTGCTGGTAGTTCTTTCACAGAAGAGGTAAAAATCTTGTCGCCAGCGAGACTAGAACCGAAGTCTAACGCAACGTTTCCCTTGAAGAGCGAACACTTTACCGCTAAGTTATCGTACAACTATAGCTGACATCACTCCCTTGTTATCCCACAATGGCTAATACCGAGAACTCGTATATGATGAAGTAAGCTGCAGTTTCTGTTGCATCGAACTTGTTGGATTCAAAAACATGAAGATGCTACCTCTGCGTCAGCCATTAAGTAAGACTCATTCAGAATACTTAATTCAAATGACAAAACAAAACTGAGTGAATTGGCCAGGATAATTCTAAATCGCTCCTGGAAGTAAAACGGTAGTCATAGCTGCCAAACTTATTCTAGAATGTTCCCAAATCAATGTCAGACTAGCGACAGGCAGAATATAGTTCCTCAGCTCATGTCTTGCTTGAGGTGTCTACCACTGGGAACTCTCGCGCTCAAATACACGTTGACGCAGGATGAAATATAGCGAAGGCTGGAAGTTGTTTCTCTCAGACTTGTTTCTCTCATGCATTGCATTGATATTGGTGAAATATTCAAGGGGAGATGTCCAGGCACTGACGATGTTTACGAGAAATTGAAGTAACCTGCTGGCACAGTAATTATAAGACTAGAGGAATATGCAAAATTTGCAAGAAACACAACACACTTGTTTTATCTGTGCTTCAGAAGATTCAACTACTAAAAGAAATGTTTGTGAAGAAATTGTTACATTATTAAATTTACTTTTGTAATAAACTGATTCAGAACGCAGAAATACACTCCTGGAAATTGAAATAAGAACACCGTGAATTCATTGTCCCAGGAAGGGGAAACTTTATTGACACATTCCTGGGGTCAGATACATCACATGATCACACTGACAGAACCACAGGCACATAGACACAGGCAACAGAGCACGCACAATGTCGGCACTAGTACAGTGTATATCCACCTTTCGCAGCAATGCAGGCTGCTATTCTCCCATGGAGACGATCGTAGAGATGCTGGATGTAGTCCTGTGGAACGGCTTGCCATGCCATTTCCCCCTGGCGCCTCAGTTGGACCAGCGTTCGTGCTGGACGTGCAGTCCGCGTGAGACGACGCTTCATCCAGTCCCAAACATGCTCAATGGGGGACAGATCCGGAGATCTTGCTGGCCAGGGTAGTTGACTTACACCTTCTAGAGCACGTTGGGTGGCACGGGATACATGCGGACGTGCATTGTCCTGTTGGAACAGCAAGTTCCCTTGCCAGTCTAGGAATGGCAGAACGATGGGTTCGATGACGGTTTGGATGTACCGTGCACTATTCAGTGTCCCCTCGACGATCACCAGTGGTGTACGGCCAGTGTTGGAGATCGCTCCCCACACCATGATGCCAGGTGTTCGCCCTGTGTGCCTCGGTCGTATGCAGTCCTGATTGTGGCGCTCACCTGCACGGCGCCAAACACGCATACGACCATCATTGGCACCAAGGCAGAAGCGACTCTCATCGCTGAAGACGACACGTCTCCATTCGTCCCTCCATTCACGCCTGTCGCGACACCACTGGAGGCGGGCTGCACGATGTTGGGGCGTGAGCGGAAGACGGCCTAACGGTATGCGGGACCGTAGCCCAGCTTCATGGAGACGGTTGCGAATGGTCCTCGCCGATACCCCAGGAGCAACAGTGTCCCTAATTTGCTGGGAAGTGGCGGTGCGGTCCCCTACGGCACTGCGTAGAATCCTACGGTCTTGGCGTGCATCCGTGCGTCGCTGCGGTCCGGTCCCAGGTCGACGGGAACGTGCACCTTCCGCCGACCACTGGCGACAACATCGATGTACTGTGGAGACCTCACGCCCCACGTGTTGAGCAATTCGGCGGTACGTCCACCCGGCCTCCCGCATGCCCACTATACGCCCTCGCTCAAAGTCCGTCAACTGCACATACGGTTCACGTCCATGCTGTCGCGGCATGCTACCAGTGTTAAAGACTGCGATGGAGCTCCGTATGCCACGGCAAACTGGCTGACACTGACGGCGGCGGTGCACAAACGCTGCGCAGCTAGCGCCATTCGACGGCCAACACTGCGGTTCCTGGTGTGTCCGCTGTGCCGTGCGTGTGATCATTGCTTGTACAGCCCTCTCGCAGTGTCCGGAGCAAGTATGGTGGGTCTGACACACCGGTGTCAATGTGTTCTTTTTTCCATTTCCAGGAGTGTATTATTACACGTTTGTTGCCATGCTGATACTGTTACCTCGAATCAAAATGCTACACATGTGTAACACATCGTAAAAAAAACTTAAAATTAAAAACAATTGTTCATTTGTCCTTAAATTGATAGATAAATCCTTAAATCGAGAGATAACTGTCTATAATACTCTGCTAAATACAACCTACAATGAATATTAATTTTTGTGGGTCTTGTCACGCTGGTATCCATTCATATCTAAGCCTGCAGTTAGAAAAACTCTATTGCATGAGCAATACAAGCTATAACATCCTAATTCCTCGCCCAGTTTCACATATCTTTCCAATAAAAGGATTTCGAAAGCAAGGAACATCGGTAACCTAATCCATGCATTTGGTGACATATACAACTCTACAGTTTTCTTTCCGAATGCAAGATTGTGGAATATCATGCAACCTTGAGTTTCTATTTATGTTATCTCGAAATATCTCAGTCTCATCCACTTCACAGTGAAGGCCAGTTTCGTTATCACAACTTATGAGTTACTGGAAGTTCCAACAAAACGATTACGCTTGGGACCATCTAGACTAGAGTGATATATACTGGTGCATATATTAAATGTTTTAATTTTTATCTTTTCATTCCTATAAGTTACTAAAATGTTAGGGTATCTTAATGCTAATAAGACTAGTTTGATCTTCGTATTTCTATGCTATTTTTATCATCAGATGGAGTACTGGCACGTCGCCATACCCGTATTTAGGTTCCCAGCAAGCTATGCCATGAAAACGTCCACTCAGAAGTCATTGAGAATATCGACTGTCTGCCGTTAACATGGCCAAAATCGGCATTACTAAGTGCAGTTTTCTGTTTTTCTTCCAATCAGCCATTTTTTGTCACCATGGCACCCTGGCAACAGCACCCCGTCTAGTCCTTAAAGTATCACTAGAACATGCTATGTACCAGTTCCACAGCGTTCTGTAACATGTATATTTCCGTTTTAGTACCTATTTTATCATTATATTTTATGCGCATTATTACGCCAACTCTTCAGCCATACGCCGCCACGTGGTAACGATAATTTTCAGCTTTTCCAGCTACCTATGTTATGAGTTGTCCGCACAATCGTCGTTGAAGACATCGACCTGGATCGTTACCACGACTACAGTCGTCGTCCCCATGTGTACGTCTTTGGTTTCTGAGCTCCCATATTGGTTTCTACGTTACCATGGCTGTTCTCCTATGAACAACGTTGTCTAAATTTTGAGTAGTGGTAATAACGTACGTTCACTCCCAGTATCAAAAGTAAAGAGACCGAGAGCGTGTGTTTGTGAAACTCACTTCACTTGAAATTTCTATCTCTACGAAGCTGATGGCATCGGCAAGGGGTGTTTAATGTTGTTCATTGTTTTACGATTATTTATTTATTTTGGGTCAATACTTCAACCCGTTTTTCTGTAACTGTAACTAATTTTGGACGTGAGAATTACAAATAAGTTTAAACGACACTTAAACATTGACAGTATCTCTTTTTTTGTAGTTTTAAACATCAAGATTAACGTTTTTTAATGTCTTTTTCAGAAGGTAGACATATCATCTCCATTTCTGACAATGCAATATATAGCATACACTTATGGAATAATAACAGATTCAAATACGACTCTTTGAAATAACCAATGCTGGTTAAGTCTAATTTTAATTACAAATTTATGAACTATTTACATATTCATGATCACTTCATCATGTGTCAGGTCGCACATACTAAATTCGCCTACGCTCTCGGGCAGCGGTAATGACATCCATCAAAAAAGTTTTATTTGTATTACTTCGAGATGTGGCAACGGCATGCTTCTCCACCGTCCACACTCTTTAGGCTCATCGTCTATGACTGGGTAAATTAAAATAAATGGTCCAAATGGCTCTGAGCAATGGGACTTCACATCTGAGATCATCAGTCCCCTAGAACTTAGAAATACTTAAACCTAACTAACCTAAGGACATTACACACATACATTCCTAAGGCAGGATTCGAACCTGTGGCCGTAGCGGTCCCGCAATTCCAGACTGAAGCGCCTAGAACCGCTCGGCCACATCGGCCGGCATTAAAATAAACAGCTGAGCAAGTATAAGCATACCTAGCACTATAGAGAACTTTGTTAGAGTAAAGATGGCGAAGGCCGCAACGTGCTCCAAGTAACGGATCGTGAGATATTTAGGTTTCACTTCAGCTGGTCTATCTTTGGCAAGTGACCGACGCAAGCGGGCTCCGGCAGTGCCGCGAAGCGGGCCAGTGTTGGTCGACAATCGCAAGTCGCGTGGGCGCGGTCGCAGCCAGGGCTTCTGCATGGGTCGAAGGCTGGCGGATGGATAGACATGTGTCCCAAACTAAAATACTGCGTAGTTTACAGCAGTGGACTCCCCTTCTTCCTGAACGGTTGGACGAGTACAGAGTAACATAAAAAGTCAGAGACAAAGTAGTGCCTGATGATCTACACATCAGTACTCTGCAAAACACCGTGAGGCGCACGATAGAGGGTACATCCCACTGCACCAGCTATTTGGGTTTATTTCCGTTCCATTCACGTATGGAGCGCGGGTAGAATACCTCTGTGCGTGCTGTAATTATTCTAATCTTATTCTCACAGTCCCTATGTGAGCGATTCGTAGGGGGTTGCAGTACATTAGTAGAGTCATTGTCTAAGGCGTGTTCTTGGAACTTTGCCAGTAGGCTTTCGTGGGATAGTTTACGTCTATCATCAAGAGTCTGCGAGTTCAGTTTCTTCAGTATCTCTGTGACGCTCTCGCATGGATCACACAAACCTATGACCATTCCTTCCGCCATTCTCTGTATACGTTCAATATCACCTGTTAGTCCTATTGGGAACGGTCTGACGCAGTTGAGCAGTTTTCTAGGATGGGTTGCATAAGTGCTTTGTAAGCAATCTCTTTTGAAGACTGATGTCACTTCGGCAGTATTCTATCAATAAACCAAGGTCTACCACCTGTTTTACCCACAAGTGAAACAATCTGGTCATTCCATTTCATATCCCTATAAAGTGTTGCACTCAGATATTTGCTAACCGAATCCAGCTGTGACTCATTAATACTGTAGTGATACGGTACTGTGTTTTTTCGTTTTGCGAAGTGCACAACTCCATTTTATAAACATTTAAAGAACGTTACCAAATTTTACACCATTTGGAAATCTTCTCAAGATCTGAATGAATATTTATGCAGTTTCTTTCAGTCAGTAGTTCATTATAAATAACTGCATCATTTGCCGAGTCTGAGGTTATTGTTATTGCAGTTTCTTTCAGGCGGTAGTTCGTTATATATAAATGCTTCATTTGCCAAGCCTGAGGTTATTGTTAATACAGTCTGCAAGGTCATTAATATAGGCTACAACTTAAACAGTAATCGTCCCACACCCTTCCCTGCGGCACACAACAGTTTACTTCTCCATCTGACGATATACCTCCATCCAAGATAACACGCTGCGTCGTCCATTTCAAAAATCGTCAATTCAGACACAAATTTCTCTTGATACCCCATATGGTCTTATTTTTGACAATAAGATTAGATGTGGTACGGAGTCTCCGGCACTTTCCGGAAATCAATAAACACTGCATCCAAAGCTTTCAGTATGTCATGTGAGAGAAATGCGAGTTGGGTTTCATACGTTTTCGGAATCCATGCTAGTTGACACGGAGGAGGTCATTCTGATCGACATACCTCATTATGTTTGCGCTCAGAATCTGTTCTAAGAGTCTACAAGTTCACGTCAACAATATTGGACGGTAGTTTTCTGGATCGCTTCTACTCACTGTCTTGTAGGCGGCTGCGACCTGCGCTTTTTCCCAACAACTGGACACGGATTTTTGCGATAGATTATAGCTAGAAGAGGGACTAACTTAGCCGCAAGTTCAGTATGGAATCTGATAGCGATTCAATCGGATCCTGTAGCTTTGTTCAATTTTAACGATTTTAGTTGGTTTTCAACACCACTGACATTAATACTTGTTTCACTCACATTTTTAGTGGCACGAGGATTAAATTGAGGCAATTCTCCTTTTCCTCTGTAAAAGGAACATTTGAAAACGTTGTGGATCGTAATACACTACTGGCCATTAAAATTGCTACACCACGATGAAGACGTCCTACAGATGCGAAATTTAACCGACAGGAAGAAGATGCTGTGATATGCAAATGATTAGCTTTTCAGAGCATTCTCACAAGGTTGGCGCCGGTGGCGACACCTACAACATGCTGACATGAGGAAAGTTTCCGAACGATTTCTCACACACAAACAGCAGTTGACCGGCGTTGCCTGGTGAAACGTTGTTGTGATGCATCGTGTAAAGAGGAGAAATGCGTACCATCACGTTTCCGACTATGATAAAGGTCGGATTGTAGCCTATCGCGATTGCGGTTTATCGTATAGCGACTTTGCTGCTCGCTTTGGTCGAGATCCAATGACTGTTAGCAGAATATGGAATCGGTGGGTTCAGGAAGGTAATACGGAACGCCGTGCTGGATCCCAACGGCCTCGTATCACCAGCAGTCGAGATGACAGGCATCAAATCCGCATGGCTGAAACGGATCGTGCAGCCGCTTCTCGATCCCTGAGTCAACAGATGGGGACTTTTGCAAGACAACAACCATCTGCAAGAACAGATCGACGACGTTTGCAGCAGCATAGACTATCAGCTCGGAGAATATGGCTGCAGTTACCCTTGACGCTGCATCACAGAGAGGAGCGCCTGCGATGGTGTACTCAACGACGATCCTGGGTGCACGAACGGCAAATCGTCATTTTTTCGGATGAATCCAGGTTCTGTTTACAGCATCATGATTGTCGCATCCGAGTTTGGCGACATCGCGGTGAACGCACATTGGAAGCGTGTATTCGTTATCGCCATACTGGCGTATTACCCGGCGTGATGGTATGGGGTGCCATTGGTTACACGTCTCGGTCACCTCTTGTTCGCATTGACGGCACTTTGAACAGTGGACGTAACACTTCAGATGTGTTACGACCCGTGGTTCTACCCTTCATTCGATCCCTGCGAAACCCCACATTTCAGCAGGATAATGCACGACCGCATGTTGCAGGTCCTGTACGGGCCTTTCTGGATACAGAAAATGTTCGACTGCTGCCCTGGCCAGCACATTTTCCAGATCTCTCACCAGTTGAAAACGTCTGGTCAATGGTGGCCGAGCAACTGGCTCGTCACAATACGCCAGTCACTACTCTTGATGAATTGTGGTATCGTGTTGAAGCTGCATGGGCAGCTGTACCTGTACACGCCATCCAATCTCTGTTTGACTCAATGCCCAGGCGTATCAAGGCCTTTATTACGGCTGGAGGTGGTTGTTCTGGGTACTGATTTCTCAGGATTTTATGCACCCAAATTGCGTGAAAATGTAATCACATGTCAGTGTTAGTATAATATATTTCTCCAATGAATACCCGTTTATCATCCGCAATTTTAATGACCAGTAGTGTAGTTAGAAGAGAGGTAAAATACTTGCGGATATCATTCTGTAGGAGTCTAACTTGGGGTATCGATGGGATGTATTATAATATCAAACCGGTTAGGCAGCAGAGAGGAGGACGCCCCATTGTTCCAGGAGAACGCGACTGGAGTCTGGAGCTCATGTATATATAGAGCCGGCTCCGCAGATATGGCAAAATAAGCTTTGTTTTTGCACACATTACATAAATAATGTTGTCGAAAGTCAAGTCGCGTAGGGAGTGAATTTGTTCGGTGATTAGAAGTGTTTCTGCTTGGTGACATACGCACAGACCTAGAAAAGTCAGACATGGCGCATAGCTAATGCCAGTCGAGACTGTGAGTTGCTACGATCTAAGTTCGTTGGCCTTACTGTTACAATGCGTGCCATCTTAGTGTGGTGAAATTCTTATCGCTGATGACCATTTGGTTGTCGCAGGAAGATATTTCAGTCACTTTGTGTTCGTTGTGAAAGTGCCTGCATTACCAAAACTGCGCTGGCGGTTTGTATGAGATGGCAAGACCCGCGTTGTTCCAAACATAGTAGAATGATGGGAGGTAGTTACTGTGTGTTCTGGTTTCGGTAACTTCTCTTGTGTATCGGTAATGTCGGCCTGCAGGCAAAAGCTACCTTTTCGACAGTACGGTGAATTCTGATAGAAGCAGCTGAGACTGAGTGCCATCACTTTAGCGAATGTACCAGTACGAAACTGGAGGACACTGAACCCCGACAAAATATCAAGACTTTACCAGATTTGCTCATCGTTTATTTACGATGGTAACGACATCACCAGAATATTATTTTCGTTGTTCATTCGTATTCAAACTTCACAGGCTGGTGTACAACGTGCAGTTAGCCTGTGGCTAATGCAGATACGCTTGACGCCTGTGGATGGTGCGTTTGAACTTAAAATTTGCACAACGACATCGGTAAGTCTGCTAAGTAGTTCATCCAAGCAGCTGTGTTAGACTATAGCGTCCCGATACAGGCAGTCGACGTGAAACGTGTGGCTAGTTAGAGTTTTCATCGTCACTGTTTCCTCGCACCACATGCTGATGTTTCGTTTTGATAGACAAGAAAAAGGAAACAAGCCAAATCACCTAAAATACGAGAGGGAAAATAGAATAGGTTACAACATGTAGTTTGTCAGATGATAGATAATTTTCAGACGCCAACTTTTCAGGTATGACCTATCGTTCCTTTTTTCAAACAGAACATATACATTTTGCAATATCATATATCAGTAATCAATGTAATAAACTCAAGGTGATAATAGAAAAGCAAAGTACATCTAGCTAAAACTCAAGTGATGTTTGTTTTTTGTCTATGAAAGCGATAACATTATTAACTTTGAGCCCATTCTAACTCTGAAGCTGACATGTCGTGCCATGGCACGATCTTATAACCTAAAGTAGCCGATTTAATTCCCACTGTAGAGGGATGATCATCCCATCTAAACCGTACCAGAGGACCTGCAAGCATCTGTAATCGGACGGAAAGTATGTTGGACGACAAAACTATCCATGAGACGATTGTCATCGAAGGGTTGTACCTATTAAAATTAATAAATATCTTGAAGACATTGTAGTCTGCAAAGTAAAGGGCTATTCAAAAAAGAAGTCACAGATTTCAAACATTTATATCTTCCACGTTACCAAAGGTAGCACCATAATTCCAATGTTCTTGGACAGACAACAGTTTAAATTTTGAACAGTCCGGGTAGACACTCCAGTCCCGATCGCATTGACGCTGTCGCTTTCTTCTTCTTGGAAAAAACTGACAGGACTAACCTCTCCTGCCATGCTTCAAAACTGGTTATTTCCTCAGCTTGAAGATGATTCAAGTGACATCATTTGCATGCAAGATAGTGCCGCACCTCATTTCTCTACACACGTCCGACGTTACCTGAATGACACCATGCCCGGACGTTGGATTGGAAGAAGAAGAGCAGAAGGTGAACTTCATCGCCGGTGGACTCCCAGGTCTCCAGACCTCACACTTGTGACTTTTATCTGTGGGGTTACGCAAAAGATAACGAGAGACCAGCTGGTTAGTCTGTGGCAGGAAATGAGCCACCGTTTTGATATTTGTCGTGTAACAGACAGATGGTACTCACACGGAATGCATAAAAATTTGAACTTGTTTGTATCTAGAAACGTTGATATTGTGTTTCTCTCTTTTGTAGTTTGGAAGCAATGAATGTTTGAAATCTGTTCCTTCTTAAACAGCCTTTTTTTGTTTTTTTTCTCTCTTTTATCTCTCTCCAAATGGGTTTTTTGACTGTTGTGAAGCACCGAAACATAAGTTCCCACCAGTTACCGTTAGAAACTAGCTGTATTTTTATGTCTTTAAACAAGTTAGATGCGTTGTATCAAAGAATTAACGTCATTTTTCAAGACTGTTTGGCAAAAGGATTAAAATTCATAAGGCATTGTTAGCTGGTGAGTATCAGAAATTAGGTTCCGACACCTAAATGCAGATATATTCTTTCTTAGTACGTGTTGAAACTTTTCATTCGTGCACTGAGTCACAAGTCTTAACTGCACCTGTCGAGTGCTGGTGGCTGTGGTGATTGCTTGTAGAGTTCAGAAGAGCAGGGAGAGGGGAAAATCTGGACGGCTCATAGCCGTACTTCCCTCAAATAGCATCAAGGTGGTTGCCAAGCTTACCGTCCTGATACCATCTACGATGTCGCAAGTGCTCACCATCAAACACTTTGCAGAGCTTTGGGATTTACCCTAACACATTGATACACTGTCAGGTGTACAGAAATCTTATGCCACCACCTCAGCTCCCATTGCCGGACAAATAGTGATAACCAAAATTTCAGCATCCCAAAGGTTTCGAATCGATAACTTCCAAGCGAGCACTATTACATTAGATTGAGTCAGTCATCTCGGAGACATACGAACATATGACTAAGTTTGTTAAGTAGTAAAAACAGAACTTAAGTGTTGTCTCTCTCTTGTTGCAGGGTAGATCTTGCCTGCGATTAGCGATTTCGTCTGTGTTACGTGCATACTCATTGTACAGATGATAAAGATTTGATGAAATAATTTTTGGTAATTTGTCAATTGAGTGTGCAAAACGCAAAGATCAGAACACAGGTTGTATTGTATGTTAACCGGGGTCCTAGAAACGACAGAGAGGCTCCAATCCCCGCTGCAACCGCAGTGGTCCACAACCCCACGACGACTACCGCAGTCCACTTCACCTCTCCGCCGCCCCACACCGAACCACTCTTTCAGGGTTATTGTGTGCTTCGGCCTCCGGTGAGTAGTGGTGGTGTACATGTACGTGGAGAACTTGTTTGCGCAAGAATCGCCAACATAGTGTAGTGGAGGCGGAATAAGGAGAACCAGCCCGCATTCTCCGAGGAAGATGGAAAACGCCCTAAAAACCATCCACAGACTGGCCAGCTCACCGGACCTCGACAAAAGTCCTCCGGGTGGATTCGTGCCGGGGACAAGGCGCTCCTTCCCAATCCATTAAGCCATGCGTTAGACCACACGGCTAACCATGGCGGCTACGGTACGTTGCTCACTCAACTAATCCATTTCCGTGAGGCTAGGCTGTTCTTTCAGTGTCAAGAAACCACAATCCGATACATTCGGTGTAAAACGCCAAATTATTACTCGTGAAGACAGAACCAACTCAATTCGTACCACGCCAGACGCATTTGAGGGTCGTATCGCTGGTTTTAAATTGTAAGACATTTCCAGGGGCAGATGTGGATTCTGACCACAATCTATTGGTTATGAACTGCAGATTGAAACTGAAGAAACTGCAAAAAGGTGGGAATCTAAGGTGATGGGACCTGGATAAACTGAAAGAACCAGAGGTTGTAGAGAGTTTCAGTGAGAGCATAAGGGAACAATTGACAGGAATGGGGGAAAGAAATACAGTAGAAGAAGAATGGGTAGCTTTGAGGGATGAAGTAGTGAAGGCAGCAGAGGATCAAGTAGGTAAAAAGACGAGGGCTAGTAGAAATCCTTGGGTAACAGAACAAATATTGAATTTAATTGATGAAAAGAGAAAATATAAAAATGCAGTAAATGAAGCAGGCAAAAAGGAATACAAACGTCTCAAAAATGAGATCGACAGGAAGTGCATAATGGCTAAGCAGGGATGGCTAGAGGACAAATGTAAGGATGTAGAGGCTTGTCTCACTAGGGGTAAGATAGATACTGCCTACAGGAAAATTAAAGAGACCTTTGGAGAGAAGAGAACCACTTGTATGAATATCAAGAGATCAGATGGCAACCCAGTTCTAAGCAAAGAAGGGAAGGCAGAAAGGTGGAAGGAGTATATAGAGGGTTTATACAAGGGCGATGTTCTTGAGGACAATATTATGGAAATGGAAGAGGATGTAGATGAAGACGTAATGGGAGATAAGATACTGCGTGAAGAGTTTGACAGAGCACTGAAAGACCTGAGTCGAAACAAGGCGCCGGGAGTAGACAACATCCCATTAGAACTACTGATGCCCTTGGGAGAGCCAGTCATGACAGAACTCTACCATCTGGTGATCAAGATGTATGAGACGGGCGAAATGCCCTCAGACTTCAAGAAGAATATAATAATTCCAATCCCAAAGAAAGCAGGTGTTGACAGATGTGAAAATTACCAAACTATCAGTTTAATAAGTCACAGCTGCAAAATACTAACGCGAATTCTTTACAGACGAATGGAAGAACTGTTAGAAGCTGACCTCGGGGAAGATACGTTTGGATTCCGTAGAAATCTTGGAACACGTGAGGCAATACTAACCTTACGACTTATCTTAGAAGAAAGATTAAGGAAAGGCAAACCTACTTTTCTAGTATTTGTAGACTTAGAGAAGGGTTTTGACAATGTTAACTGGAATACTCTCTTTCAAATTCTGAAGGTGGCAGGGGTAAAACACAGGGAGCGAAAGGCTATTTACAATTTGTACAGAAATCAGATGGCAGTTATAAGAGTCGAGGGGCATGAAAGGGAAGCAGTTGTTGGGAAAGGAGTGAGACAGGATTGTAGCCTCTCCCCGATGTTATTCAATCTGTATATTGAGCAAGCAGTAAAGGAAACAAAAGAAAAATTCGGAGTAGGTATTAAAATTCATGGAGAAGAAGTAAAAACTTTGAGGTTCGCCGATGACATTGTAATTCTGTCAGAGACAGCAAAGGACTTGGAAGAGCAGTTGAACGGAATGGACAGTGTCTTGAAAGGAGGATATAAGATGAACATCAACAAAAGCAAAACGAGGATAATGGAATGTAGTCAAATTAAATCGGGTGATGCTGAGGGAATTAGATTAGGAAATGAGACACTTAAAGTAGTAAAGGAGTTTTGCTATTTAGGGAGTAAAATAACTGATGATGGTCGAAGTAGAGAGGATATAAATAGTAGACTGGCAATGGCAAGGAAATCGTTTCTGAAGAAGAGAAATTTGTTAACATCGAGTATAGATTTAAGTGTCAGGAAGTCGTTTCTGAAAGTATTTGTATGGAGTGTAGCTATGTATGGAAGTGAAACATGGACGATAACTAGTTTGGACAAGAAGAGAAAAGAAGCTTTCGAAATGTGGTGCTACAGAAGAATGCTGAAGATAAGGTGGATAGATCACGTAACTAATGAGGAGGTATTGAATAGGATTGGGGAGAAGAGAAGTTTGTGGCACAACGTGACTAGAAGAAGGGATCGGTTGGTAGGACATGTTCTGAGGCATCAAGGGATCCCCAATTTAGTATTTGAGGGCAGCGTGGAGGGTAAAAATCGTAGAGGGAGACCGAGAGATGAATACACTAAACAGATTCAGAAGGATGTAGGTTGCAGTAGGTACTGGGAGATGAAGCAGCTTGCACAGGATAGAGTAGCATGGAGAGCTGCATCAAACCAGTCTCAGGACTGAAGACCACAACAACAACAACAACATCGCTGGACAACTAACGAGTGACATAGCGCTGTGGTACAAACACAGGACAGAGACACTTGACCAGCAGTCAGGGCAAAAGTGCTTCAAATACGCTTCCGGACGTCCAGACTTAGGTTGCTTGCTATAAGAATAAACTGAGTAAGTCGAACACAGCATGACTGATTTCCTTCCACATCCTTCTTCTGCCGGAGTTTTTCATCTATAATGATCGCGTCATTGATGGGACAATAAACCGCAATATTCCTTCCTTCCTCTCACACTCTTTGCGATATCAACGTACGGTTCTTTCACTCATAGTGTGAATCTAGTTTTTTTGCTAATAGTCCTCAGTCTCTCGCTGTGACCTCCAGGAAAAAACTGTAAATTACGAGGGCTATTTTTTTATAACTTCTGTTCATTCGTGAAATGGAAACGACAGTAAAAATCGAAAAGGTTTCATTTGCAATATTTTGCTACACCTTCCAACGGCTTCTCTTCGCCTTAGACGTTTTTGGTAGAGTGGTACCAGCTTTCCAATGTCGTCGTCATAGAAGGCAGTTGCCGGCGATTTCAGCCAACTCCCTACTCTGCTTTGCAGCTCGTTTTTGAATGCCAAAGTGCTGTCCTCGTAGCCAGCAGTTTGTGTGAGCGAAGAGGTGAAAATCAGCGGAAGCCAAGTTCGGGCTGTATCAAATACTTCCAGTCGAAAACGTTGAAGGGAAATTTGTATGAAGTAACTGATTTGGGCGTCGAAATAATTCAGTAGTAGTATTTGAAACTGTGACTGGATGGGGACTGAACCTGGATGCTCTGCTTCTCTAGAACAGTTGCCTTAATCACCTCGAAATGTTTCCCATCGGACTAAAATTCTCAAGTGCTGCTCACCACTGATGTGGCAACGTTCATTTCCCCATTTGCTCTCAGCCTCACTGTATTCCTGCTAGAGAAAAAATGGTGGTACGTGTCTGCACTGAAATAGTCGTGTTCCCATCGTGGCATATCTATACATTTACATGTGTGGTGTCCGTTCTTTCGGATATGTCCGAAAGACCGGACACCACACATGTAGCTATAGTCGAAAACGCTGCAGCAACGTCTTTCCTGGTTCAGCAGTATGCGCCGATTATTGTCATGACAGTTACGTTATACAGGCTGCATGAAATCAGGCGAAACCCCTAAACACGACTTCACTGTTGGTGACTGACATTATTTTCTCAGTATCTTTACGTGCTCACTGTGCACTCAGAAGCGTGGCGTCAAATGACAGATGGGCATACAGGAGACACTGTGCAACACTTCTGCTCAAAACCTCGCCAGATTTTCACTATGGTTTTAGTTTCGCGATCGATCAGGGATCGAAAAAAAAAAAAATTGACCTCGTACTGATTCTATACCTTTAGTGTGCCACACAAACTCTTCGTTTGCAAATAAGTAGTACTTTTTTGGCTGTCACCTGTGTTACCAAGTAGGGATAAACGAAGGCAATGATCGATTCCTTTACTTGTATAAAGTAATTTCTTTATTTTGGGCACTGAATTATTTGCAGCTACAGCTCTCTACTCATAGTGAAATTGAAGATGTGAGACAGAGGTGCCTTCCGCAGACACAGCAGGTGATGAGAGTGGTGCCCTCACGAGATGCTGACGCCGGCGGTGCTGGAGATCCAGTCGAGGAAGGAGGTGACCCTGGCGTAGCCGGACGGAGCGCCACTCTCGCAGCCAGCGTTCGACACGAAGCTGACGACACCGATTAGGGTGAAGCTGCCCGTCGAGCCGATCACCATGGGGCCGCCGCTGTCACCCTGCAACGTGACCACACCGTATAATCTCTGATGGTGGTAGGCCAGAACACGTGTACCCCAAGGCAACAGAGCCTGGTGCCCCCAAGATGAAGCACTGCCGCTAAACAAGTGGATTCTAAAGAACTGTCTCCGCAAGTCAGAGAAATCAGTGACCAATCTGGCTCATGTGGAGAGACCACAATTTTGGTATGTTCTAAAGCTTCTTTGTGATCGCAGTTACTTTCCCTTCGGTAACTTCATTTTTTTACACATCTACACTCCTGGAAATGGAAAAAAGAACACATTGACACCGGTGTGTCAGACCCACCATACTTGCTCCGGACACTGCGAGAGGGCTGTACAAGCAATGATCACACGCACGGCACAGCGGACACACCAGGTACCGCGGTGTTGGCCGTCGAATGGCGCTAGCTGCGCAGCATTTGTGCACCGCCGCCGTCAGTGTCAGCCAGTTTGCCGTGGCATACGGAGCTCCATCGCAGTCTTTAACACTGGTAGCATGCCGCGACAGCATGGACGTGAACCGTATGTGCAGTTGACGGACTTTGAGCGAGGGCGTATAGTGGGCATGCGGGAGGCCGGGTGGACGTACCGCCGAATTGCTCAACACGTGGGGCGTGAGGTCTCCACAGTACATCGATGTTGTCGCCAGTGGTCGGCGGAAGGTGCACGTGCCCGTCGACCTGGGACCGGACCGCAGCGACGCACGGATGCACGCCAAGACCGTAGGATCCTATGCAGTGCCGTAGGGGACCGCACCGCCACTTCCCAGCAAATTAGGGACACTGTTGCTCCTGGGGTATCGGCGAGGACCATTCGCAACCGTCTCCATGAAGCTGGGCTACGGTCCCGCACACCGTTAGGCCGTCTTCCGCTCACGCCCCAACTTCGTGCAGCCCGCCTCCAGTGGTGTCGCGACTGGCGTGAATGGAGGGACGAATGGAGACGTGTCGTCTTCAGCGATGAGAGTCGCTTCTGCCTTGGTGCCAATGATGGTCGTATGCGTGTTTGGCGCCGTGCAGGTGAGCGCCACAATCAGGACTGCATACGACCGAGGCACACAGGGCCAACACCCGGCATCATGGTGTGGGGAGCGATCTCCTACACTGGCCGTACACCACTGGTGATCGTCGAGGGGACACTGAATAGTGCACGGTACATCCAAACCGTCATCGAACCCATCGTTCTACCATTCCTAGACCGGCAAGGGAACTTGCTGTTCCAACAGGACAATGCACGTCCGCATGTATCCCGTGCCACCCAACGTGCTCTAGAAGGTGTAAGTCAACTACCCTGGCCAGCAAGATCTCCGGATCTGTCCCCCATTGAGCATGTTTGGGACTGGATGAAGCGTCGTCTCACGCGGTCTGCACGTCCAGCACGAACGCTGGTCCAACTGAGGCGCCAGGTGGAAATGGCATGGCAAGCCGTTCCACAGGACTACATCCAGCATCTCTACGATCGTCTCCATGGGAGAATAGCAGCCTGCATTGCTGCGAAAGGTGGATATACACTGTACTAGTGCCGAAATTGTGCATGCTCTGTTGCCTGTGTCTATGTGCCTGTGGTTCTGTCAGTGTGGTCATGTGATGTATCTGACCCCAGGAATGTGTCAATAAAGTTTCCCCTTCCTGGGACAATGAATTCACGGTGTTCTTATTTCAATTTCCAGGAGTGTATTATTTAAGGCAGCAGCCGTGTTCTCGGTCTGCAGCCTTTGAATAATTCAGTTAAGTTCATAAAACATATCTACCAAGAATGAATTACCAGCCGTAACAGAGAGTCAGGAACACCAAAAAATAACAAACACAGGGTAAGGGCGACACTTTAAAAGGAATACTGCATGGCTTATACAAACATACAACAAACAAATGTCGACAGGATACGAAACATAACTGAAGATTCAAGGGCTATAAGTATTGTACTGCATAAAGAACACAGTACAGAAAAATTTCAACACTAAACACATCCACAAATTTTATAATGCTGGTATCTATCTGTTCACTTCCGGTATGTACTGTTCCCATAGCTCGTACATCGATATATCCATACAACCCAAGTGAGCAGTGGCATCGGCCAGTTGCGAGAATAAATAAAACGTCGTCTCTGCCCTATACATTGGGTCCTGTTTTTAGCGCGGCCGGTAGTAGCAGTCGTTACGTAGATTCGTTGTAAATGACTGTACGGGTAGGTCGCGAGAATTTGACCGGGGGAAGTCTCACCTGTCGGTGGTAAGAAACTTGGTCACACGAAAGGATTTAGCTGAATCCTTAATCAGATAGCTCTGTTAAGAACGATGTCATGCAGTATTTTGTGGAATTTTGTTATAGTAAAAGATTGTTATTAACAATTAGAAACTTTGTGTAAGACGGTTGTGGTGCTGTGGGTTCCTAGTAATATTGTCTAATCAGGTAATGGGATGGGGAAGGAACTGATCAGGCAGTAATATGAGGAAGGATGTGGAATGAGTAAGAGGAAGGGTGAAAAGACGAGGTGCAGGATATAGGAGACGAGTAGGATTGCAGTTATGCAGGAAATTTGGTTACAGGTAATGGGACGCACACTGTTGGCTTCATAGCGTGAAAGGAAAAGCCTGCTGAAATTACCTTGGAAAAGGACATGGAATTTGTTTAATATGGCAACAGAGGCATGACAACATGTCAGAATTCTCAAGAATGGGAGATAGAACAACTGGGAATCGATTTTTTCCGAAAACAAAAGAGTGGAAAAGGAATTCGAGATGTTTTAGAAGGTGTGAGAGCTCAGTCAGCAAATACTGGATACGGGTGAGAGAGGATAAATGTGTGTGGAGTGCTATGTGGATGTACAGGAATTTGGTGAAAGTTTTAACATTTGGCAGGGTTGGAGATCCATTTAGCATTTGCACGGATGAGGACAGGATAAGTGCTGGCATTGTAGATAAGTGTGATAGTCTTGGGATTTAGTACCAAAGTCGGCTAGTTAGCAGTTTCAGTCATTTCCCTCTATTGTGCTATTTCATTTGGATCTTCGTTATTTGAGGGTTCCATATTAGCAGCTGACTGATTGCTGGTCAAAGGCATTTCAGAGCTAAAATTAGGTATATTGGAAGGTTGTGAAATGTAAGGTCCAGCTTTCTCAGACGGAAAACTCAGTTGTTCTTTCCTATATCTATCTTTTTTGTGTGTCATAAGGTCGCTGGGATGAGAGGAGAAAACCTCAGTCCTATATGTCTATTTCCAGTGCTGCAGTAGAAAGGAACGTTCAGAGTATGTTCGGTGTGACGTTGTTTAGCACCTTTAGGGCTTATCTTCTTTAGCGCTTCATTGCCTTTGTTTGGAAGGTTGGTAGGGGAAAGGTGATGCACGGCGATACTTACGCTGCAGGTACTCTGCCGGTTGGGTCCCGTGGCGCACAGAGTGGAGGAGACGATGGAGCTTCCGTAGTACTGGGCGCACGCCGAGTTGGAGATGACGTTCAGCGTCGTGTACTGCAGTGTGTTCGGGTTGTTGCCGTCTGAAAACATAACACACGGGCAGACCTGTAGTAACGTCTGGAACTGAGGCGCAGTTTCTTTGCACCCAAGAATACGGCCATTCAGCGACTAGAATTTTATTTGTAATATGACACAGTGCTATTACAAGGGATTTCAAATTGATCCCGTATTTCAAGGTTTCCAGAAGGTTTTTGACACTGTACCTCAGTAGTCAAATTGCGTGCGTATGGAATATCGTCTCATTATGTGACTGAATTCGTGGTTTCCTGACAGACACGTCACAGTTCATCGAGTAAAACAGAAGTGATTCCTGGCGTTGCCTAATGTAGTGTTATAGGCTCTTTGCTGTTCCTTATCTATTTAAATGATTTAGGAGACAAACTGAGCAGCCGTCTTAGGTTGTTTACAGATGATGCTGTCGTTTATCACTTAGTTAAGTCATCAGAAGATCAAAACAAATTGCAAAATGATTTATAAACGGTATCTGTATGGTGCGAAAATTTGCAATTGACTCTAAATAATGAAAATTGTGAGGTCATCCTCATGAGCGCTGAAAGGAATCCGTAATACGTATTTCTGTTACACGATAAAGCAGTCAAATCTAAAGGCCGTGAATTCAACTGAATGCCCAGGAATTTCAATTACGAACAACTTAAATTGAAACTAACACATATAAAATGTTGTGGGGAAGGAGGACCAAAGACTGCAATTTATTGGCAGAACACTTAGAAGATGCAACAGATCTACTAAAGAGACTGCCTACACTACGCTTGTCCGTCCTCTATTGGAGTACTGCTGCTCGGTGTGGGATCCTTACCAGATACGATTAACCAAGTACATCGAGAAAGTTCAAAGAAGAGCAGCATGTTTTGTATTATAGACAACTAGGGGAGAGAGGGCCAGTGACATGATACAGGATTTGGGGTGGACATCGTTAAAACAAAGGAGTTCCTCGCTGTGCCAAGAACTTACGCGAGTGACAGTTTATTTACTCGGTGGCAGTGAGATTTCTCTTAGGCTTTGTTTATTTTTTCGCGTACTGTCATAGTTACATTCCCCCCCCCCCCCCCCCCAGAGTTACCCTGAATAGTCATATATTAATTGGACAAGTCAGGGCTTACTGACAATTAGTAGAATCGTATTAATTACTGGGATTTCTGCTAAAGCCCCGTTTTGTGTGGCTTCTCCGCGAGTCGGTGACTACATTTCGAAAGACTAAGTAAGGTTTCCTTAGGACAATCGGAATCGGTTGATCGGCCACCTGCATCCGAAAAACATACAAGAGAACTGCCGCAGAATGACGGGGATGAAAATAACCTACTACGTAACGTCGAATGTTCCCTGATAATCTTCGTGGGTGATGCAGTTGTGCACAGAGAGGTTGCAACGCTAGAAAACTTTTGCGAAATGCAGGAAGATCTGCATAGGATCCACGTTTGGTGCAGGGATTGGCAGTTGGCCAGCAACACAAACAAATGGGAAGTATTGCGAACGTATAGGCAAAAAAAAAATCGTCATTGCATGGTTACACGATTGCAGAACATCCATAAAATATCTAGTAGTATGCATATGGAGTGATTTAAACTGGAACAGCCACATCAAAGTAATCGCAAATGAGGAGATCCCAGACTGAGATTCATTAGAAGAATCATCTGGAAATATGGTTCACCCAAGAAGGAAGCAGTTTTCAAAATCCTCTTTCGACCACTACATGATTATTGATAGTCAACCTGGCAACCGTACCAGATAGAACTGATAGGGTAAATAGAGAAGTTCAACCAATTGCAGTGGCAGACGCTGCAAGAGAGCCGTTCTACACCACGGTGTGGTTTACTGGTAAAGTTCCGACAGTGTACGTTTCTAGAAGGGTAAAACAATATATTACTTCCTCCTACGCAAATCTCACGAAAATACCATGCTGGAGAAATAAGAGAGGTTTGAGCTTGGGTGAAGGTTAGCCAGCAATCTTCCTTCCCGTGAACCATACGCGATTGGTATAAAAGGTATCCTCTGCCAAACACCGTTAATGGCTAGAGGAATATATGTGTAAATGTAGATCTACTGAGGCCAAAATGATTCATTACGTACTCACAACACTGTATGATTAAAAAGTTCAATATCAAACAAATATTCGAGAGTTGTTCTCTAATCGAGAATTTAACGAGTAGACTACAGACGCTCGTAGAGTTTGTGAGTTGATAGGTAGCGTGAAGGATTTAGAACTAAAATCTGCAGAAGCTCACCACAGGTAAGCACACCGGACGAAAAATTAGGCACCCTAGGAGATGTCACGCTAATACCACGTAACACCATCTGTAGCCCTGGCAAAGGGAGTTGGTGAGAAAGACAGTCAACGAGTTTCTTCAGCTCAAACAAACAGGCAGCAACAAATCCTGTAACGTTTGCAACCGATTTTGATCGATAAGGTGTGACACTCGCCTGTAGGCATTGTTGGTGAGAACCTGTTTAGGACGACTGTTACTATGCTGTGCAACGTTGTTGCCAGTGGTATACTATTCCTTGTGTAGCACACTGACCATATTCGGTCAGAAACACGCAAAGTAGGAAATAGATTACAGCAGAGCCAATCGCAGGCCAGCCTGGTTGTTACGCCTTACGAAACACAACATAGCCGTCAAAAGTTGCTAGGCGCCCTGACCAGGCGAGGTGTGGAAATAGTTGACACAGCATCACCTAAGCGGAAGAAGGCAGAAGCCTGTCCACACCAGCAACTGTATATATGTCTAATATAGGTGTTGCAAGGTGTAGAAAAGCCCAGGCAAGCAGAGCCAATGAGTATTTACACTACTGGACATTAAACTAGCTACACCACGAAGATGACGTGCTACAGACGCGAAATTTAACCGACAGGAAGAAGATGCTGTGATATGCTAATGATTAGCTTTTCAGATCATTCACACAAGGTTGGCGCAGATGGCGACACCTACAACGTGCTGACATGAGGAAAGTTTCCAACCGATTTCTCATACACAAACAGCAGTTGAGCGGCGTTGCCTGGTGAAACGTTGTTGTGATGCCTCGTGTAAGGATGAGAAATGCGTACCATCACGTTTCCGACTTTGATAAAGGTCGGATTGTAGCCTATCGCCATTGTGGTTATCGTATTGCGACATTGCTGCTCGCGTTCTTCGAGATCCAATGCCTGTTAGCAGAATATGGAATCGGTGGGTTCAGAAGGGTAATGCGGAACGCCATGCTGGATCCCAACGGCCTCCTATAACTAGCAGTCGAGATGACAGGCATCTTATCCGCATGGCTGTAACGGATCGTGCAGCCACGTCTCGATCCCTGAGTAAACAGATGGGGACGTTTGCAAGACAACAACCATCTACGAACAGTTCGACGACGTTTGCACCAGCATGGACTATCACCTCGGAGACCATGGCTGCGGTTACCCTTGACTCTGCATCACAGACAGGAGCGCCTGCGATGGTGTACCCAACGACGAACCTGGGTCCACGAATGGCAAAACGTCATTTTTTCGGATGAATCCAGGTTCTGTTTACAGCATTATGATGGTCGCATCCGTGTTTGGCGACATCGCGGTGAACGCACATTGGAAGCGTGTATTCGTCATCGCCGTACTGGCGTATCACCCGGCGTGATGGTATGGGGTGCCATTGGTTACACGTCTCGGTCACCTCTTGTTCGCATTGACGGCACTTTGAACAGTGCACGTTACATTTCAGATATGTTACGACCCGTGGCTCTACCCTTCATTCGATCCCTGTGAAACCCTACATTTCAGCAGTATAATGCACGATCGCGTGTTGCAGGTCCTGTACGGGCCTTTCTGGATACAGAAAATGTTCGATTGCTGCCCAGATCTCTCACCAATTGAAAACGTCTGGTCAATGGTGGCCGAGCAACTGGCTCGTCACAATATGCCAGTCTACTCTTGATGAGCTGTGGTATCGCGTTGAAGCTGCACGGGCAGCTGTACCTGCACACGCCACCCAAGCTCTGTTTGACTCAATGCCCAGGCGGATCAAGGCCGTTATTACGGCCAGAGGTGGTTGTTCTGGGTACTGATTTCTCAGGATCTATGCAGCCAAATTGCGTGAAAATGTAATGTCAGTTCTAGTATAATATATTTGTTCAATGAATTTCCGTTTGTCATCTGCATTTCCACTTGGTGTAGCAATTTTAATGGCCAGTAGTGTAAATGACTGTTTTGTACTGAAAGCATCTTGAGTTAGTATCACAACATTTCCACCATGGGGTAGTGACACTTGGGCCACCATCCAGAAGGCTGTAGGGGTTCCACAGTTCGACCACGCGTCAAGGCAGCCTGCCATGAAAAGTGAGATGCAGAGCCACCATGAGGCCAGCCGAGTCATGAGACATAGCGCACTTGCCACAGATCTAGAGTGGGTCTTGGTCGCTCCGTCACCCATTGCCGCCAGCCGGGCAGGACTGGTGGCATCAGCCGCTCCTCGGCCTCCGCCATCTTAGCTGCCGAGTCCATGGACGTCACTGAGAGAAGCGGTGCCATTACCCTACCTCTCGGCCACTCTGACACCCGTCAGTATTGAGCATTGCTGGACGTCACGCCCGCACGCACGCAGGAGGGGGGGGGGGGGCAACTGGCTGCCTCGACCACACTGCCACTGCTTGTAATGAATCACAGCAGAGAGGCATAATGAAGGAATTTGAAAAGCACAGTACAATCTCTCTGACTCTAACCATCTTAATTTTTAGACACGTCGGACAGCCCGCGCTGGTATACCGACACAACGTCCAACTTCATTCATGGAGTGGTAATGGGAAATTCAAGACATGGTAGCTCCTTTCTGCAACTCTGTCACATCCACTTCGACCCTGCTTACTGCACTGATTCCACACAACCAACGGCACTTCAGCACCACTTCATTGGCATGTCGTAAGTCAGCAGTGGAGGGTCACATGATTGCCTGGTACCAGTTCTACGTCTTGCGCTCTGCTCCAAAAGATGCGTGGGGTAGCCGTGCGCTCTAGTGCGTCTTGTCACGGTCCGCGCGGCTCAGCACGTTGGAGGTTCGAGTACCCCCTCGGGCATGGATACGTGTGTTGTCCTTAGCGCAAGTTAAAGTTAGATTAAGTGGTGCATAGGCTTAGGGACCGATGACCTCAGCAGTTTGGTCCCATAAGACCTTACCACAAATTTCCATATTACTCCAAAGCTAACACTGTGTTCTCGAAACGGGATGACTAGCACTTTGTCGGGTGAGTTTACGATCTGGATAAACAGAGGTTCAATTACACACATGTGTGTCCTCTGAAAAGCAACACACATTATCAAGGATCTGTTATATCTGTAGCACTTACTTACGTTGAGATAGGCGTCGATACTGGCACAGCTCACCTTCGCGAGACCCTAAATTTTGAGATCAGTTTGACTCCAGAAAGTCTTATTTAATTTAAGTAGCCAAATTTCTGAATACATCATGAACCACTATTTTGGAGGCAAAAGACAGTATAGCTTCTTCTGAGATAAGATTGACTATTGCATGTTCTACAGCTACCCATCCACTCAAAACTGGCAACTTCCTCTGCGTATTTTTGTTTAACCTTTTGATGTCTCCACTCTATTTTCCGTGAGCGTATTGTAAACTCGAGTGCTTCTTCTAGTTAAGATCAAAACTCGCAACATATCATATGATTTGCATAAGAATAAAACGCTTGTAAAGGTACTAAACGTATGGAGCAAGCAAAATGTTATACTATGCATTTAACTGTTTTTGTTCTTGATTCTCTTGTACAAAATACTAGTATCTGCAATTACTCGAAAGTTTCCCAATATTAAAAGAAATTGGCTGTCCCTTTCGATAGAAATTTTTGAATTGCCAAGCGACAGAAACATCATGTGGTAACGTCTAACTAAAATCTTCGACTAGTGTTGCTAGTCAAGTTGAAAATTCACCTCAAGTCCGTTTCGAAAACCAGAAATGAAAAAAACACCACACCAAAACAATATCTACCACATGTAGACACCTCGCCATTTGGGCATAAACGCTGGAAGGCTACGCTCGTACTTAGAAGACTAGGAGGAAAGAGCATTTTGTTACTCCAGTCTTATACCATACAAGGCACTCCGTAAGACAAGCAGTCGTAATGAGGTGTTTTTGTGGTAGTCTGTCCACCACAGCTAGGGAAATAATACGGAAAGGGTGTACTTACTGTCTGCAGTGAGGCCCCAGCCGCTCACCGTCACAGACTGGCCCTCGAAGCTGTTGCCTGCCTGTGAGCGAGATGGCAGGTTCACAAGCGCGATGTTGCCTGCAAGAGGGTACGAGAAATATGTGAGAAGTAGAACAGACATTCAAGAAAAACACTTTCAGTGGATTATGACGTCTCTGGAAGGGATGAGTCAGCACTCTACAAATATTTACTTCAAACCACAATTTTAGAAAGAAACGTACATAAATTGGTAGCAACATACAAATCCATTTTGTGTGAAAGAGAAATAAATTTAAACCTGACTGTGAAGCTGATTACAATCATTTCGGAAACACCAACTATCAAATTATCGTCTCTGACAACGTAACGTTACTTAATAGTCTAAATAATTGAGTGTAAGTCTTTGTGACAGCCGTAAATAAGCTAAGTGATGGCAAAATTCGGAAAAATTTTTTTGGTCTTCTCTAGCGGCGTGCTTCGGTACATTGCCTCGTGGATTTCAGTGTGTTCCAGAACTACAGACTTGTGCCTGCTAACATTCAAATTAAATTTTATTTGCTGAGGTGATAATTAAAACTTTGTCACTACTTTTCGTAATAACCAAGCCTATAAGTTAATTTTCCTCCGTAGATACATCGAAAATATACGTGAAAGAAAAAAATAATTTCACTGGCAATCATTCATCTCTATCCGTCAAACTGTTCGACAAAATGGGACTTTGTTGTACTGATTTCTACCAAATAGAGCAAAGTTCTTATTACTATAATGTTGGAACTGTTGCAACAAGATGCAAAGGATGTCGATAACAACGAAAAAAGTGACGGTGTGGTCTAACCGAGTACAGTAGCTCCACTGTCCCACAATCGATACATTAACGTTCGATAAATATTCTGATGTCCATACTGACCCTAAAATACATTTTAAAAAATCTGATAGACTCTTCACTAGCATTTAAGAAAATACTTTCAAACGCTGGCAAAATCATCATCGAAAAAAATATAGATTCTGTGACATATCGTGAAATATCGAGAGCAAAATATTAATTTTTACCACATAATTCATTTTCTACACATCAAAATTTTCATCAAGAGGGTTTGATTTTCAAATTGTTATACAACAACATAAAGCAAGTAAGTGTGTCTTCTCACTGTTTTTAAATCTTCTTGTGTGAAAAACTTAGGTGAGGAACATGTTATTATTTAAACCTGTTAAAGTTCTGTGGTTTTTTTTACACAGCCGTTTTTCGGGAGGATTTTAATTTTTAGAAGCAAAAATTGTAACATTTTCATTGTTTTTAAAATAAATAAAAAAATTAAGGATTAATAAATTACAGTAAATGTAGTTGATTAAGATTCTGAGCGAAAACAGTCCTAAATTGCAAATAGTATTGAGAAATCATCAACATTAACGTATATTGGTCTTTTACACATACAAGGAAACTGTGATTATCTCCAATACGTTTGAGGCAGTGAATTCAGAAAGACATTTTGCCACACGATGTATTTTTTTCTTTTCAACGATGATGTTGCCAACCTTTGAAAATAACACCTTGCATGGTAATGAATTGTCAACGACATTCTTTATTTATTTTAGAGCTCTTGGTGATAAACTGGATCGAATAAGATTTGCTTTCGTAACTGTGGATAAAAATCATCTAGCAAGTAAATGTACCTGCACACTGTCCTTAAACTTGTCAAATTGCTTCGGAAGAACAATATTATGGCTTAATTTGAATAGTATGGAAATATTGACTGGAAGAAAAAATCAGTTGTGGCATTTGCTGTACCTGATAGAGCGAGATGCCGTCATATTATTTTTTATACTGAATGTGTGAGCACTGAAAGACCTGAGTCGAAATAAGGCCCCGGGAGTAGACAACATTCCATTAAACTACTGACAGCCTTGGGAGAGCCAGTCCTGACAAAACTCTACCATCTGGTGAGCAAGATGTATGAGACAGGCGAAATTCCCTCAGACTTCAAGAAGAATATAGTAATTCCAATCCCAAAGAAAGCAGGTGTTGACAAATGTGAAAATTACCGAACTATCAGTTTAATAAGTCACAGCTGCAAAATACTAACGCGAATTCTTTACAGACGAATGGAAAAACTGGTAGAAGCCGACCTCGGGGAAGATCAGTTTGGAATCCGTAGAAATGTTGGAACACGTGAGGCAATACTGACCCTACGACTTATCTTAGAAGAAAGATTAAGAAAAGGCAAACCTACGTTTCTAGCATTTGTAGACTTAGAGAAAGCTTTTGACAATGTTGACTGGAATACTCTCTTTCAAATTCTGAAGGTGGTAGGGGTAAAATACAGGGAGCGAAAGGCTATTTATAATTTGTATAGAAATCAGATGGCAGTTATAAGAGGGACATGAAAGGGAAGCAGTGGTTGCGAATGGAGTGAGACAGGGTTGTAGCCTCTCCCCAATGCTATTCAATCTGTATGTTGAGCAAGCAGTAAAGGAAACAAAAGAAAAGTTCAGAGTAGGTATTGAAATCCATGGAGAAGAAATAAAAACTTTGAGGTTTACCGATGACATTGTAATTCTGTCAGAGACAGCAAAGGACTTGGAAGAGCAGCTGAACGGAATGGACAGTGTCTTGAAAGGAGGATATAAGATGAACATCAACAAAAGCAAAACGAGGATAATGGAATGCAGTCGAATTAAGTCGGGTGATGCTGAGGGAATTAGATTAGGAAATGAGACACTCAAAGTAGTAAAGGAGTTTTGCTATTTGGGGAGCAAAATAACTGATGATGGTCGAAGTAGAGAGGATATAAAATGTAGAGTGGCAATGGCAAGGAAAGTGTTTCTGAAGAAGAGAAATTTGTTAACATCGAGTATTGATTTAAGTGTCAGGAAGTCGTTTCTGAAAGTATTTGTATGGAGTGTAGCCATGTATGGAAGTGAAACATGGACGATAAATAGTTTAGACAAGAAGAGAATAGAAGCTTTCAAAATGTGGTACTACAGAAGAATGCTGAAGATTAGATGGGTAGATCACATAACTAATGATGAGGTATTGAATAGAATTGGGGAGGAGTTTGTGGCACAACTTGACTAGAAGAAGGGATCGGTTAGTAGGACATGTTATGAGGCATCAAGGGATCACCAATTTAGTACTGGAGGGCGGCGTGGAGGGTAAAAATCGTAGAGGGAGACCAAGAGAGGATACACTAAGCAGATTCAGAAGGATGTAGGCTGTAGTAGGTACTGGGAGATGAAGAAGCTTGCACAGGATAGAATAGCATGGAGAGCTGCATCAAACCAGTCTCAGGACGGAAGACCACAACAACAACAACTGAATGTGTGTGCCTCGTGTTCGTCGATCTTAGTTGCAGTTTGAAAATCACTTAAGTTTTTGCTGTAAGGTATAAGGGCTGATTTTGTATGTAACGGTTATTACGCTTTGAGTTATTTACTTTCTTGCTACGAATAAATGCCGCAAACCTTATTCCCTTTCCCCCTCCTCACCCTACTCACATTCACTCGGTCTGTTTCCTCCTAGACATTGCTTTTTGCATGCGCGTTTGTGTGAGACTTACCGCTGAGCTGGACGTTGGTGCCCAGGAAGACGACGGCGACGTCGTTGTTGAGCGTCTGGGAGTTGTAGCCGCTGTGCGCCGTCGCCGACCTGGTCACCAGGATCACTTTGCCGGACTCGCTGCCCTGGTAGCGCAGGCCTCCCAGGCCCACCTCCCACGTGCTGAACCTGTCGTGGCAGGACGATCGCTCGTAACACAAGAATCAGCGATTGAAAGCAGGTGGGACAACCACTTTCTGGAGGCCATAAACTGTAATTTAGTCCTAAATTTTTAACCATCACCTTTAAAAAATAAAGTTATGCAGTTAATTACATCTCCTCCTTATCATTCGGCTGCACCATTTTCTTTGGGCGCACCCAGCGGCGTTCTGCGGTACTGTGCGGCATGATTCCATTGTGTTCCAGAACTACAGACTTGTACCCGTTAACAATCATATTAATTTTTATATATACTAAGATGGTATCTGTTCTTTCGGACGTGTGCGAAAGAACAGATACCATCTTAATATATATAAAGCTCACCGGCCACTTGACCATCTTCTTCTTCTGTGTGAATGCACAAACAATGCCCGAACTCTGACGGGAATCGGCAACGCGCCGCGAGTAATGAGTATAATGGGCGGGGGCACTACGAATGTAGTGCGGGTCAATGCGTTGAGAATGTGGGTTTCGCGGGAGGCGTGCCAGAGATAAATCCCTGCAGTCGAACTATCCTCTGTGTCCTCGGTGGCTTAGCTGGACAGCCGGCACGGTAGCTCAGCGCGTTCGGTCAGAGAGCCGGTTGGCCTCTATAATAAAAAAACTGAGTGGAAGGATCAACCACCGAACTTGAACAAGATGTCTTGCTACGTCCGCAACGACCAAACATAACGATCAATAACAAAAACAAACAAACAAAAAATTGGATAAAGCGTCTGCCATGTAAGCAGGAGATCCTGGGTTCGAGTCCCAGTCGGGGCACACATTTTCATCAGTCCCCGTTGACGTATGTCAACACCTGTAAGCAGCTAAGAATGATCATTTCATTGTAATATTAATTTTTGTTATTCGAAGTGATAATTAAAACTTTGGCACTACCTCTCGTAATAACCAAACCTATTAGTTAATTTCTGTTCGCATCTACGTTTAATATACGTCAAAGGAACCATTAATTCAACTATCATTCATTTCGATCTGTCAAAAATCTCCTACAAAATGGGACATACTTGTGCTGATTTCTACCAAAGTTCTCATTACTATAATGCTAAAACTGCTGGAACAAGACTCACAGGATGTCATTAACAACGAGAAAAGTGATGGATTGATCTAACTGAGGAGAGTTACTCCGCCGTCCCACTATTTGATTTTTAGCGACCGTGACAACCATTCTAGTTCGCATGCGATCTATTGTCAAGAAATTAACGTTGCCTTACCGCAGGTACGAGTATTATGGCAATGAAATACAGCATCGCATCACAATGATACTATTTGAAGCCTATTTTGCACCATAGTGTCCTCGGACACCTTTACGAAGCATGCACTGATGAGCCCAAACGTAACGACCACGGCCAGCAACGAGATTCAGTGCCGCCTGCTAGGGTTGCGGGCACGTGCCGCGCTTAGGAGAGCGTACAGGGTGGTCAGAAACAATCGGAAAAGTTTGCGAGAGATTTGCAGGGTAGGTTCTGCTGAGAAACAACTGTTAACAGAACAATCGATACGTTGCGCCAAGTTAATTAGGATTGAAGTTAGCTAATCAGATAGTTGCGCGCAGAGTTTCAAGAGGCCCGCCAGAGACGGTGTCGCCAAATGCATTCTTAGTTTATTTTCGTAAAAACGAACAAGAGAATGACACAAAAATTGTACATGGTACGATAGTGAGGAGACAAGCCGAGCCAAAGGTTGAGCAGTCTGGTGCCCTATAGTCTACACTATGACAACAACGGACACTAACCGTGTCTGTCGGGCCATTTGAACTCATGCACGCAACGGCCTGAATGGCCAACTTCAGTGTTAACTAACTCGGAAACGGCGCAACGTATCCATTTTTTTCTGAACAATTATTTCCCTGCACAATCGATCCTGCACTATCCTTACAACCATTTCAAGCTGTTTCTAACCACAGAGAACAAGCGGAGCAGTAACGAAACGGAAATTATTCCAGCGATGATAGGGACGAAAATGGGAAATCAACTGACATCAGCCTCTTTGCCCGTCCTCCGTAGCCCCCTTCTCTCCCTCCGTCCATGAACCATGGACCTCGTCGTGTTGGCGAGGGGAAGAATTGAGTGCCTCAACGATATAAGTGTACCTTAGGCGTAAAAACAACGGAGGGGCATCCTTTGAGAGGCCAGACAAACGTGTGGTTCCTTGTGACCAGCAGCCTTTTCAGTAATTGCAGGAGCAACGATCTGGGTGAGTTACTGATCTGGCATTGTAACGTCAACCAAGATGCCGTTCCCCTGCTGTGGTGCGAAGAGCAAATTACAGACTTTATTTTTCCCGATGCTATGCAGCTCTCCTGAACGGTTAAATCATAATGGCACCCTCTTGGGTAAAATATGCCGAAAGTAAAGCAGTCCACCATTCAAACCTCTAGGTGGGACGACTCAAGACGAGTCGTCATCAGCAAAAGCAAAACTGGTAATTTACAGGTCGTACCGTGGAATGTTAGAACCCTTAATCGGGCAGCAGGTAGGTTAGAAAATTTAAAAAGGGAAATGGATAGACTGAAGCTAGGTATAGTGGGAATTAACGAAGTTCGCTGGCAGGATGAACAGATTCTGGGCAGCCGAATACAGGGTAATAAACACAAAATCAAATAGGGGTAATGCAGGATTAGGTCTAATAATCAATAACAAAACAAGAATGCATGTAAGTTACTACGAATAGCATAGTAAAGGCATTATTGTAGCCAAGACAGACTTGAAGCCAACACTCACCATACCAGTATATGGTTATACGCCAACTCGCTACAGTCTAGAACCGGGCGACCGCTACGGTCGCAGGTTCGAAGCCTGCCTCGGGCATGGATGTGTATGATGTCCTTAGGTTAGTTAGGTTTATTTAGTTCTAGGTTCTAGACGACTGATGACCTCAGAAGTTAAGTCGCATAGTGCTCAGAGCCATTTGAACCATTTATACGCCAACCACCTGTGCAGATGATGAAGCGAATGGAAAATGTAGTGATGAAGTAAAAGAAATTACTCATATAGTTAAGGGAGACGAAAATTTAAGTATGATAAGGGACTGTAGTTAGATAGTAGTAGAAGAACGAGAAGGGAAAACAGTAGGTGAATATGGACAAGGGAAAATGAATGAAAGAGGAAGCAGCCTGCTAGAATTTTGCGAGGAAAATAATTTAATCATTGCTGACAAATGGCTTAAGAATTATATAATGTGGTTGTGGAGGTGGAAGAGACATGTAGACACCGGAAGTTTACAGATTGCCACGCGGAGTGGCCGCGAGGTTTGAGGTGCCATATAACGGATTGCACGGCCCCTCCCGCCGGAGGTTTGAGTCCTGCCTCGGGCATGGGTGTGTGTGTTGTTCTTAGCATAAGTTAGTTTAAGTAGTGCGTAAATCTACGGACCGATGACCTCAGCAGTTTGGTCCCTTGGGAATTCACACACATTTGAACATTTGCAAATTGATTGCATAATGGTAAGACAGAGTTTTTGCAAATAATTTTGAACTGTTAGACATTTCCAGGGACAGGTGCGAACTCTGACTACAATGAATTCGTTATGAACTAGAGAATGAATTTGAAAAAAAAATGCAGAAAGGTAGGAAATTAAGAAGACAGGACCTGGATAAGTTGAAAGAACCAGAGGTTATTTAGAGTTTCAGAGAGAGCATTAGGCAGCATTTGACGACAACAGGGGAAAGAAATATGGTAGAAGACGAATGGGTAACTTTGAGATGTGAAATAGAGAAGGCAACAGAGGATCAAATAAGTAAAAATACAAGGCCTAGTTGAAACCTTGGGTATCACAGAACATACTGAATTTAATTGACGAAAGAAGAAAATATAAAAATGAAGCAAATGAAACAGGCTAAAGGCAATATAAAGGTGTAAAAATGAGATTAACAGAAAATGCAAAGTCTCTATGCTGGAATGCCTAGAAGCATATATAACTACGGCAAACTATAGGAAAATTAAAGAGACGTTTGGAGAAAAAAAAGCAGCTGTATGAAAATTAAAAGCTCAGACGAAAAACCAATACCAAGCACAGAAAGGAAAGCTGAAAGGTGAAAGGAATGTACAGAAGTGCTATACAAGAAAACTGCACTTGAAGGCAATTTTACAGATAGGAGATATGATAGCACGAAAAGAATTCTACAGAGCGCTGAAAGATCTAAGTTGAAACAAGGCACCAGACGACGCTCCCTTAGAAATACTGGTATTCTTGGGAGGTCCAGCCAAATAAAACTGTCCCACCTGACACTCAACATGTATCAGACGTACTAAATACCCTCAGACTTAAAGAAGAATGCAGTTAGTCCAGTTCCAAACAAAGCAGGCGCTAACAGGAGTGACTATTAATTATCAGTTTAATAAGTCATGAATGCAAAATACTAACAGGAATTACTTACAGAAGAAGAAAAAAGTGGTAGAAGTCGTCCTTGGGAGAGATCAGTTTCAATTCCGGAAGAATGTAGGAAAACTCGAAGCGATACTGATTCTGCGGCTTATGTTAAGAGATATGGTAAGGAAAAGTAAATCTACGCGTTTAAAATTTGTATATCCACATTTGGAGCTTTTGTAGATTTGAGTAAAGCATTTGACAGTGAAATTCTGAATGTACCAGGGCAAAAACACAGAGAGCGAAAGGTCATATACAACTTGTACAGACACCAGATGGCAGTTACAAGAATCAGGGGGCATGAAAGCGAAGCTCTGGTTGAGAAGGTATTGAGAAAGGGTTGTAGTCTATCAAAGATGTTATTCAGTCTGTACATCGAGCAAGCAATAAAAGAAACAAAATTTGGAGAAGGAATTAAAGTTTCCGGAGAAAAATAAAAACTTTGAGGTTTGCCGATGACACCGTAACTCTTTCAGAGACAGCAAAAGACTTTTAAGAGCAGCTGAATGAAATGAGCAGTGTCTTGAAAGGAGGCTACAATACGATTTTCCACAAAAGCATAACAAACGTAATGAAATGTAGTTGAGTTAAATCAGACGATGCTTAGGGAATCTGATAAGGAAATGAGTCACAAAAGGTAGTATGAGTTTTGCTATTTGGGCAGTAAAATAACACACGATGGCGAAGTAGACAGGATATAAAATGTAGACTGACAATGGCAAGGAAAGCGTTTCTGAAGAAGATAAATTTGTTAGCATCGAATATTGGAATCTTTTCTGAAAGTATTTGTATGGAGTTTAGCCAAGTCTGGAAGGGAAGCATGTGCGAAAAACAGTTTAAAGAAGAGAGCAGAGTCTTTTGAAATGTGGCACTGCAGAAGAATGCTGATGTTTATGTGGGTTGATCGTGTAACTAATGAGGAGCTCCTGAACAGAACTGGGGAGAAAAGAAATTTTTAACGTAACTGAGACATCAAAGGATCACCAATTTAGTTCTGGAGGGAAGTGTAGCGGGAGGGGAAAAACTATAGAGGGTGACAAACAGATGAATAAGGAAAGCGGGTTCAAAAGGAAGTAGGTTGAAATAGTTATTCGTAGATGAAGAGGCTTGCACAGGAGATTAGCATGGGGAGCTGCGTCAGACCAGTCTTCGGACTCAAGGCCACAACAGCAATAACAAGAAGCGACTTTGGCAAAGGACAGGTTGCTGTGGCCCGGGACCTGGGAACGAGCATCACGAAACCGGCGAAACTAGTCTGCTATTTGCGTGCTACTGTTAGAAGGCATCTATGGAAAATGGTTAAAGGATGGTCAAACCGCGAGTATGCGACAAGGTGTTGGAATTCCACTCCTCATGTCAGATCATGGAAGTGGAAGGCTTGCCTGCTTTATAAAGGAGGAAAGGTGGCGATTTGTGGCAGATGTGACAGCCGAGTACAAGCGCTTCGGAACACACCGTTCAGCTTACATCGTTGAACACAGGACTCTGCAGTAGGCGACCCTTACATGTTCCCATACTGACCCAACGACATCGGTACGTCGTCGCAAATAGAGCACGGATCGATGAAAACGCGTCATCTGGTCGCGTAAGTCACGTTTCTTGTCCTACATCTGCGTCTACATAGATACGCCATAAGCCACCGTACGGTGCATGGCTGAGGGTGCCCTGTAACACTACTAATCATTTCCTTTCCAGTTTCACTCGAAAATAGAGCCAGGAAGAAACGACTGACTGTATATCTCCGTTCCTTTTCTTTGTCATCAGTCTTCCGACTGATCTAATGTGGCCCGCCACGAATTCTTCTCTTGCCCCGACGACCTCGTCTCAGAATAACACTTGCAACCTACGTCCTCAGTTATTTGCTGGATGTATTCCAGTCACTGTCTTCCTCTACAGTTTTTCGTTCTACAGCTCTCTCTAGTACCATGGAAGCCATTCCCCGATGTCTTAAAAGATGTCCTGCCATCTTGTCCCTTACCCTTGCAATGTTTTTCGCATATTGCTTTCCTCTCCTATTCTGCGCAGAGCCTACTAAATCCTTACCTAATCAGACCACCTAATTTTCATCATTCGTCTGTAGCACCACATCTTAAATACTTAGGTTCTCTTCTGTTCCGATTTTCCCACAACCCATGTTTCGCTACCGTACAATGCTGTGCTACAAAGGTACATTCTCAGAAATTTCTCCCTCAAATTTAGGCCTATGTATGATACTAGTAGACTTGTCTTGGACAGGAATGCCTTTTTGCCAGTGCTAGTTTGCTTTTGATGTCCTCCTTGCTCCGTCATTCAGTGTTTAGTCTGCTGCGTAGGTACTAGAATTCCTTAACTTCGTGACCATCAAACCTGATGTTAAGTGTCTCGTTGTTCTCATGTCTGTTACGTCTCATCACAGTACTTTCGTCATCCTTCGATTTACTCTCAAGACGTATTCTGTACTCTGTAGACGGTACAGTACATTCAGCAGATCATGTAATTCTTCTTCACTTTCACTCATGAAAGCAATGTCATCAGCGAATCATATCATTGATAACCGTTCACCTTGAATTTTAATCTCACTCCTGAACCCTTCTTTTATTTCCATTATTTCTTATTCAATGTACTGATTGAACAGTGGGGAGGAAAGACTACATCCCTGTCTTACACCCTTTTTAATCCGAGCACTTCGCTCTTGGTCGTCCATTCTTATTATAATGTGTATTAACTGCCTCTCCCTGTAGCTTACCTTTATTTTTCTCAGAATTTCGAACGTACCATTTGACATTGTCAAACGCTTCTTCTAGGTTGACAAATCCTATGAACGTGTATTGATTTTTCTTTAGTCTTGCTTCCATCATCAACCGCGACGTCAGAATTGCCTCTCTGGTGGCATTATCTTTCCTAAAGCCAAACTGGTCATCTAACACATGTTCTATTTTCTTTTCCATTTTTTGTATATTATTCTTGTCAGAAACTTGCATGCCCGACTTGCTAAGCTGATTGTGCGGTAATTCTCGCGCTTGTCAGCTGTCGCAGTCCTCGGAATTGCATGAATGATGTTTTTTCCGAAAGTCAGGTGGTATGTCGTCAGACTCGTATATTCTACACAGCAACATGAGTAGTCGTTTTGTTGCCACTTCCTCCAATGATATGATAAATTCTAACGGAATGTTACCTATTCCTTCTGCCTTATTTGATCTTAAGTCCTCCAAAGCTCTTTTAGATTCTGATTCTGATACTGGATCCCCTATCTGTTCTAAATCGACTCCTGTTTTTTCTTCTACCCCATCAGACAAATCTTCCCCCTCATAGAGATCTTCAGTGTACTCTTTCCACGTACCTGCTCTCTCTTCTGTATTTAAGAGTAGTATTCCCGTTGCACTCTTAATGTTACCACCCTTGCTTTTAATTTTACCGAAGATTGTTTTCACTTTCCTGACCGCCGAGTCAGTCCTACGGACAATTATATCTTTTTCGACTTCTTTACATTTTTCATGCAGCAACTTCTCCTTAGGTTCCTTGCAATTCCTATTTATTTCATTCCTAAATGCCTTGTATTTCTGTACTCCAGAATTTTCCTGAACATTTTTATGCTTCCTTCTTTCATGGATCAGTTGAAGCATTTCTTCTGTCACCCATGGTTTCTTCACAGTTATCTTCTATGTACATAAGTTTTTCTGTCCAAATTCTGTGATTGCCCTTTTTAGAGATGTCCATGCCTATTGAGCTATTCCTTATTGCTGTATCTATAGTATTAGAGAACTTCGACCGTATCTTGTCGTTCCTTAGTACTTTCGTATCCCACTTCTTTGCGTATTGATTCTCCCTGACTAATCTCCTAAACTTCAGGATACTCTTCATCACCACTATATTATGATCCGAGTCTATGCCTGCTCCTCGGTATGCCTTACAATCCACTATCTGAGTTCAGAATCTCTGTCTGACCATAATATGATCTAACTGAAATCTTCCCCTATCACCCAGCCTTTTCTAAGTATACCTCCTCCTCTTGTGATTCATGAACAGAGTATTCGTTATTATTAACTGAAATTTGTTACACAACTCAATTAGTTTTTCTCTTCTGTCATTCCTTTTCACAAGGCCATATTCTCCGGTAACCGTTTCTTCTACTCCTTCCCCTACATCTTTATTCCAGTCCTCTCAAGACTATCTGATTTTCATTTCCCTTCACGTACTGTATTACCCTTTCAGTATTCTCGTATACATTCTCGATCTCTTCATTTTCGACTTGCGAAGTCGGTATGTGTACGTGAACGATCGTTGTCGGTGATGGTTCGCTGTCGATTCTGATAAGAACAAACCTGTTACTAAACTGGTCACAGTAACACACTATCTCCCTTACCTTTCTATTCATAACGAATCCTACATACTGGGCATTTACATTTCGCTTTTCAGATTTTCTAGCTTCCCTACTACGTTCAAGCTTCTGACATTCCACTCCCCGACTCGTAGAACGTCATCCTTTAGTTGGTCATTCAGTCTTTTTCTCATGATCGCCTCCTCTTGGCAGTACCCTCCCTGAAATCTGAATGGGGGACTATTCCGAAATCATTTGCAATGGAGAGATAACCATAACGCTTTTTCTATTAGAGGCCACCAGTGCTGTGGGTACACGTTGTGTGTTCAAATGTGTGTGAAATCTTATGGGACTTAACTGCTAAGGTCATAAGTCCCTAAGCTTACACACTACTTAACCTAAATTATCCTAAGGACAAACACACACACCCATGCCCGAGAGAGGACTCGAACCTCCTCCAGGACCAGCCGCACAGTCCATGACTGCAGCGCCTTAGACCGCTCGGCTCACGTTCTGTGTCTTTAATGCAATGGTTCCCACTGCCTTCTGCATCCCCTTGCCGTTGATCATTGCTGATTCTTCTGCCTTTAGGAGCAGTTTTCCACCCCAAGGGCAAGAGAGTGCCCTGAACCTCTGTCCGCTCCTCCACCCTCTTTGACAAGGCCGTTGGAGAATGAGGTTGACTTCTTATGCCAGAAGTCTTCGGCCGGCAGCGCTGGTTATTAATCAAAATTCAAGCTGTGGCGGATTTCGAGCCCGGGACCGAGGACGATTAGATTATTAATCAAGCACGTTACCCCTATAGCACAGTTGCAGTATAAGACCTGGTTTCTCGAATCTTATCTTCGTTGTTCTTACCCGCAATGTACGTCGGCGGCAGTAGAAACATTCCGCAGTGAGCTTAAGATACCTGTTCTCTAAATTTCCTCGACAGTGTTTCTCGAAAAGAACATCGCCTTCCCTCCAGGGATTCCCTTTTGAGTTCCCGAAGCATTACCATAACGCTTACGTGTTGTTCGAATCTACCGGTTACAAATCTAGCAGCCCGTTTCTGCTTCGATGTCTTTCTTCAATCCTACCTGTGTACGGACCGCAAACACTCGAGCAATAAAGAATAGGCATCCTACATGCGGTCTCCTTCACAGGTGAACCACTCTCTCCTAAAATTCTCTCAATAAACCGAAGTCGACCATTCTCTTTCCCTACCACCATTCTCACATGCTCCTTCCACTTCATATCGCTATATCGCTTTGCAACGTTACGCCCAGATATTTAAAGACATTACTGTGTCAAGGAGGACACTAGTGATACTGTAACTGAACATTGCAGGTTTGTTTTTTTCTACTCATCAGCATTAACTTACATTTTTCCCCATTTAGAGCTGGCTGTCTTTCATTACACCAACTACGAATTTCGTATACGTCGTCTTGTATCTTCGTACAGTCACTCAACTTCGACACCTTACCGTACACCACAGCATCATCAGCAAAGAACCACAGATTGCTGCCCACCCTGTCCGCCAAATCATTTATATGTTTAGAGAACAACATTGGCCCTGTCACATTTCCTTGATGCTCTCGTGACGAAGACAACATATTGGGTTCTACTACTTAATAAGTCTTCGAGCCACTCACATATCTGTGAACTTATTCCGTATGCTCGTATCTTCGTTAACAGGCTGCAGTGAGGCGCCGTGTCAGATGCTTTCCGGAAATCTAGAAATACTGAAACTTTCTGTTGCCCTTCATCGATCGATGGCAGTACGTCATGTGAGAAAAAGAGAATCTGAGTTTCGTACGAGCGATTCTTTCTAAAACCATGCTGATTCGTCGTCATAAGGTTCTCGGTCTCAAGAAAATTTATTGTATTCGGACTGAGAATGTGTTGAAGGATTCTGCAGAAAACCGAAGTTAGGGATATTGATCTGTAATTTTGCGGGTCCGTTCTTTTACCCTTCTTACTTAGTGAAGTCAGCCGCGCTTTTCTTCAGTCACTTGGGACCTTGTGCTGGACGAGAGATTCACAATAAATGCAAGCTAGATAACGGGCCGATGCCGTAGAGTACTCTTAGTAAAACCGAATTGGCGTTCCGTCCTGACTTGGTGATTTATTTGCTTTCAAATCGTTCACTTACAGTATTTCTCTGCGCCAGGGATGCTTATTACTATGACGTCCATACGGAAGTCTGCCCGGTAGTCAAAAGAAGGTATGTTTGTATGATTCTCCGTGTGAGCGATTTCTTGAAAAGGAAATTTAAAATTTGTTACACGAGATCGATGGTTGTGTCGACTTACGCCGCCATCTAGGCGAACCGCTGCTCGAAACATGTACTGCACCACAAACGCCGGTCGGTGGGGCTAGTGCTAAGCTACAGCGGACACTCAACTAGGCTTCCATGAAATCTTTGGCTGTGATCGAAGGCGCGATGAACATTATTCCAGAGCACCTGCATCCTTTCATTCTGGACCCGCAACGGCGATGGCATCTTCCAGCAGGATAAGTGTCAGTGTCACAAGGCCAGAATGGTACTACAGTAGTTTGAAGAGCATGATAGTGAACTCGCATTAATATATTTGCATCCAGATTCATCCGATCAGCACCGCAGACGCTATCGAGCGACAGCACCGCTCCCACAAAAAACCGGCCCGTAATTTGCGGGTATTGTGTGACCATCGCGTAGACACTCGGTGCCACATCCTCGGGAAAGCTACCGTGCACTTGACTACTCAGTACCGCGCAGAACTGGTGCTGTATTGCAATCCGAAAGTGGACCAACATACTATTAAGTAGGTAATGTTTCGTCTCATCGGTGTAAACAGAGTAACACAGGCTTTCGCAGCCGTTGTCAGTCGCATTAGAATCTTTCTGGGTGTACTGCTGCGTCATTTTGTAAAACATCTAAAATAAAATGTTGAAATATGCCACGTTTGATATCGTTATAGTGGTCTTACTCAGGAATACAATCAGTGTTGTGAAGAAGACCGCTTAGCATTTTAAGTACTTCACAAGACGACACTGCGTTACACACGGGATGGTTATAAAGAGACCTTGAAGAATATCAGGTGTGGTGGTATCACAACGTGTCGCTTCGTGGCTTTGTCGACGTTTATGGCGGGTGGGAGGAGTATATTGCAGACCACAATAAGGTCGACGAACCCTCCGATATCTAGGTCGAAATGCACGAGAGTTAACGGTGTTTGTAAAAGATTTGCCTGTAGACGTAACAGCGAGTTGCGGTTTCTCGACAACATTTAGCGGAGACTGAGGGCTACAAATATAGGAGTATGTATCCAACTCACACCATAGCACAGACGAGAAGGATTGCTGTGAAATTAGGAACATTGACACTGCCTATAAATGACTTCTTTCTTCATTTTAAGCCATGTATGGAGAACAACTAGCCTCTATAATCGTACCGAGCGAGGTGGCGCAGTGGTTACACACTGGACTCGCATTCGGAAGGACGACGGTTCAATCCCGCGTCCGGCCATCCTGATTTAGGTTTTCCGTGATTTCCCTAAATCACTCCAGGCAAATGCCGGGATGGTTCCTCTGAAAGGGCACGGCCGACTTCCTTCCCCATCCTTCCCTCATCCGATGAGACCGATGACCACGCTGTCTGGTCTCCTTCCCCAAAAAACCAACCAACCTCTATAATCGTATAAGTAAGGTGGGGAGGTATAACCATATAAGTAATGTAGGGATGGACAGCTATGACGTTACTACGAACCGTGTGTAGGGAGGCATTAAGCTGGATAAGCTCACCTCGGGGAAGATCAGTTTGGATTCCATAGAAATGTTGGAACACGTGAGGCAATACTGACCCTACGACTTAGCTTAGAAGAAAGATTAAGGAAAGGCAAACCTACGTTTCTAGCATTTGTAGACTTAGAGAAAGCTTTTGACAACATTGACTGTAATACTCTGTTTCAAATTCTGAAGGTGGCAGGGGTAAAACACAGGGAGCGAAAGGCTATTTACAATTTGTACAGAAACCAGATGGCAGTTATAAGAGTCGAGGGACATGAAAGGGAAGTAGTAGTTAGGAAGGGAGTGAGACGGGGTTCTAGCCTGTCCCCGATGTTATTCAATCTGTATAATGAGCAAGCAGTAAAGGAAACAAAAGAAAAGTTTGGAGTAGGAATTAAAATCCATGGAGGAGAAATTAAAACTTTGAGGTTCGTCGATGACATTGTAATTCTGTCAGAGACAGCAAAGGACTTGGAAGAGCAGTTGAACAGAATGGACAGTGTCTTGAAAGGAGGATATAATATGAACATCAACAAAAGCAAAACGAGGATAATTGGATGTAGTCGAATCAAATCGGGTGATGCTGCGGCAATTAGATTAGGAAATGAGAGGCTTAATGTAGTAAATGAGTTTTGCTATTTGGGGAGCAAAATAACTGATGATGGTAGAAGAAAAGATGATATAAAATGTAGACTGGCAATGGCAAGGGAAAGCGTTTCTGAAGAAGAGAAATTTGTTAACATCGACAATAGAATTAAGTGTCAGGAAGTCGTTTCTGAAAGTATTTGTATGGAGTGTAGCCATGTATGCAAGTGAAACGTGGACGATAAATAGTTTGGACAAGAAGAGAATAGAAGCTTTCGAAATGTGGTGCTACAGAAGAATGCTGAAGACTAGATGGATAGATCACACAACTAATGAAGAGGTATTGAATAGAATTGGAGAGAAGGGAAATTTGTGGCACAACTTGACTAGAAGGAGGGATCGGTTGGTAGGGAATATTCTGAGGCATCAAGGGATCACCAATTTAGTATTGGAGGGCACCATGGAGGGTAAAAATCGTAGAGGGAGACCAAGAAATGAATACACTGAACAGATTCAGAAGGATGTAGGTTGCAGTAGATACTGGGAGATGAAGAAGCTTGCACAGGATAGAGTGGCATGGAGAGCTGCATCAGTTGTGCAATGCTCAAGGTCAGAGAGAGGGAAAAGAGGAGATGGACGGAGGTGAGGGAGAAATTTCAGTTAGAAAGCGGAAAAGAGGAGGTGAACAGAGGGAGAGCGCAGGAGGAGATCGAGAGAGAGTGGGGGGGGGGGGGGGGGAGGGCGGAGAAAATGGACAGAGGAGGGAAGTGATGGACAAAGAGAGGGGGAAGCAAGAGGAGGTGTACAAAGAGAGAGGGAGGACAAGATGGACCGACACTGGGAAGAGAAGGAGAGTAGGACTTACGTCCAATTCTCATACGTATTTGAATCGTGTACTACCTCTTTCCCTCTTTTCCATTTAACCAGACTGAGTCACAACAACCCACGGCCCGGAACAGCTATTAAATACATAAATAAATAAATACGTGTGTGCAACTCACCCGGAGACGCAGTGCCCCGCGGTGAGGACGGCAGAGGTGGAAATGAGCGAGCCGCCGCACAGGTACGAGTCGTCCATGATGATGGACGCCTGGTGCGGGAACTGGCCGAGCGAGGCGCTGCTGCCGCCTATGATGCGGCCCCCTGCGTCGTCAGCCTCTGGGTGTCCGGCTGCAACAAGCGCGAAACTGGTCGTGGGGCGGAAACTCAAGAGCGGTTTGCGGTGGAGGCCGAGGTTTTTCTCTCATTCTCAATGAAACATCTATCACATTCTGGGTCAATTCTGAATTCTGGTGTTGTTAAGCGATCCTACGGTAACAAGATTTATTATGAATTCGAAGGTAAGTCAGAAAGTGAGTTACTGTAGACAATTTAGTGATAGGATTGTTCTCATCAGGTTCGAAGGCACCGAGAATAATAGTTCAAATATACATGCCGAGGTCGCAAGTAGAAGACGAAGAGACAGAGAAAGGTAAGAGGATATTGAACGGGTAATTCATTAAGTAAATGGAGATGAATATTTAACAGTCCGGGGAGCTTGGATCGCGGTTGCAGGGAACGGAGTAGACGAAGCCTTTACGGGAGAATATGGGCTTAGTATTAGGAATGAGAGAGGGGGAACACTGACAGAGATCGGCAATAAATGCCAGCTAGTTCACGAATCACAAGAGGACCTCGTATATAGATTCAGAGCACAATTTTGTAATGATAAGAGTACGCTGAAATGTAAAAGACACGTTCGGAAGAATTAACGAGGAAAGAAGTGAGATACTGAAGCACTGATGAATGATGAGACGCGTTTTCTGCGGTTATAGATGCTGGAATAATGAATATCACACGACGTAGTTCAGTTGAAAAGAAATGGACATCCCTAAAAAGGGAAATCACCAAAATTGCAAAAATATAGGTACAAGGAAGACAGAAAAAATACTTAAGTCGATCGACGAATGGAGGAAGTACAAAAATGTTCAGTGAAAGTCGGGAATACAGCAATATAAATCCCTCAGGAGAGAAATAAATACGAAGGGTAGGGCAACCAACACGAAGTAGTTGCAGAAAATATGTGAAGAAATCGAAAAACAAATGATCGTCGGAAGGTGTGAATCAGCTTGTAGAAACGTCAAAACAAACTTCGGTCTAATTAAAAGCAAGGGCGGAAACATTAAGAGTGCAATGGGAATTCTGATATTAAACGCATAGGAGAGAGTGGATAGGTCAAAAGAGAACATTGAAGGTCTGTGTGAAGGGGAGGAATTGTCCGACGACGTGATACAAGAAGAAATTGGAGTCGATGTGGAAGAGACAGGAGATTTAGTATTGGTCAGAATGTAAAATACCTTTGGAAGACCGCCAGCCGGCGCTTCAGTCTGGAACCGCGCGACCGCTACGGTCGCACGTTCGAATCCTGCCCTCGGGCATAGATGCGTGTGATGTCATTAGGTTAGTTAGGTTTAAGTAGTTCTAAGTTCTAGGGGACTGATGACCTCAGATGTTAAAGTCCCATAGTTCTCAGAGGCATTCGAACCATTTGGAAGACCTGACATTAAATAAGGGACAAGGAATAGATAACATTCCACCGAAATTCCTAATATCATTGAGGGAGGTGGCAACCAATCGACTATTCAGTTTGGAGTGTAGAATCCATGAGACTGGCGATACACTATCAGACTCGCAGAAAAATATCATCTATTCAATTCCGAAGATAGCAAAAGCAGCTAAGTGTGGGAAATACCGTACAATCAGCTTAAATGCTATCTTATCGAAATTGGCAATAAGAATAATATACAGAAAAAGAAGAAATTTGAGGAACTGTTAGTACGCTGTAGGGAAAGACGAGTAGTATACAATATGTACAAGAACGAAGAGGGCGCTGTAAGACTGGAAGACCAAGAACGAAGTGCTCGGGTAGAAAGGGGGTAGGACTGTTCAACCTGTACATCGAAGAAGCAGTGATGGAAATGAAAGAAAGGATCAAGGGTCGGATTGTATTTCAAGGTCAAAGGACATCAGCGCTAAGATTTACTGATGCACATGGCTATCTGCTGTGAAGATGGAGAAGAATTACAAAATTTGTTGAATGGAATGAACAATTTAATGGGTAAAGAATATGGATTGAGAGTAAACCGAAAAAAAACAAAAGTCATGAGAAGTAGCAGAAATGAGAATAACGAGAAACATAACGTCAAAATTGGTGACCACAAAGCGGACGAAGTTAATGAATTCTGCTATCTTCGAAGCAAAACAACTCATGATGGACGAAGCAAGGACGACACAAAAAGTAGACTAGCACAGGCAAATAGGGCCTTCTTGGTCACGAGAACTCTACTGGTACCAAACGTAAGTCTTAATTTAAGGAATAAACCTCTGAGAGAACAGCATCGTATGGTAATGAAACATGGACTGTTCGAAAACGGAGCAGAAGAGATTCGAATGTGAGGAATGATGGCGATTGACAGGGATTGAGGAGATGCCCTTCAGCATCAGTGAACATATTGAAAACACTGAAAAAAAGAAGGAACGGGATGATAGTACACGTTTTAAGACATCAGGGAATAACTTACATGATAATAGAGGGAGCTGTAGAGGGTAAAAACTGTAGGGGATGACAGAGATAAAGAGATTTGAATACATCGAACAAATAATTGAGGACATAGAGTGTAATTGCTACTCTGAGATAAAGAGGCTGTCAAAGGGAAAAAAGTGAGAAGAGATTCGCAGCTGATGACTAATGTTTTAAAGAGAGATGCGAGATATTAACAGTAAAAGTCCAGACCTTTCGCTTCATGGCTAATGACGTTCAATTGAGTATTTGGTTAAGTAGGTCTTGTATTGCAAATTCGTTGTCTCTGGATCATTGATCAAAAGTGTCAATGAATTGCGAAATCGTCATCTCCAACGCATATTTTGGATAGACTCAGGAAATTGGTGTAAGGACACACGAGGCAGTAGCGGCCGTACAACCTGTTTTAGAAGATAACCTGAAGAAAGGCAAACGTACATTCATAACATTTGCTTTTGACAATCTCGACAGAAATGCGCTCATTGAAAGACTGAAGATACTACTGGCAAAAGATTATTTACAAGTTGTACAGAATCCAGACTACAGTTTTCAGAGTCGAAAGACGTAAAAAGAATCAACAGTTAAGAAGGGCGTTCGCTATTGCGATTTCGGCCATGTTCAAGTGCAAGGTGAAAAAAATCAATAAATATGAGACTTTTTTTATGAGTTTACGTTTGCCGATGACATTTTAATCCTGTCGGAGATTGTAAAGGATGTAGAAAATCAGGTGAATGGAATGGACAATATCTTGAGAAGCTTTTATAAGAAGTTAATGAACACATGGAAAGCAGACATAATTCAGTGTAGGCAATCAAAGCAGGAGATGTCATGAGAACAAGTCTATTGAACGAGATACTGTCAGTAGCAGATGTGATGGCTGAAGTAGAGAGGGTATAAAATGCAGACTAGCAATAGCAAGGAGACGTTTCTAAATTGGAGAAATACATTAACTTCGAAAATGAATTCCTTTGTTAGGAAGTTATTCTGAGAGTATTTGTTTGGAGTGGTAAAAGTGACGATAAGGAGTACAGACGAGAACAGAAGATTTTGAAATTTAGTGCTGCAGATGATTGCTAAATATTCAATGACTGGGTCGGATGATTAATGAAAATCGAATTGGAGAGAAAAGAAATTTTTGGAAGAACATGTCGAAAAGAAAGGATCACTTGATATGACACAGCCTGAGGCATGGAGGAATTCTCAAGCTGGGACTAGGGGGAAGTGTAGGGTTAAACAAAGCAGAGGTTTAATTACAGTAGGCAGGTTGAAGTAGATGTAGGTGGATAGAAGAGACGAAGAGGAGTCACAGAATATACTTGTGAGGAGAACCACACTGCAGTCATGGACTGTGCGGCTGGTCCCGGCGGAGGTTCGAGTCCTCCCTCGGGCATGGGTGTGTGTGTTTGTCCTTAGGATAATTTAGTTTAAGTAGTGTGTAAGCTTAGGAACTGATGACCTTAGTCGTTAAGTCCCATAAGATTTCACACACATTTGAAATTTTTTTTGAGAACCACACGCTAACTATCTTCTAACCATAGTAAAAACGACAATAGGGTGTCTGTGAAATAAGTACAGAATTTTCGTGTCGCGTAAGGGGCAGTCAGATGAAAATGAGACAGACTATACAGGGTGTAAAGTTGTAAGTGCAGATATATTTATAAGCGTATCTTAATTGTGCTCACGTCAATGTGCTGTGTTTTATTTTTCTCTCTGTGTCAGTCTCCCCACAAACACGCCACAAACTGATGTTTCCTGCGTGGTTGTAACTGCACCACGAAGTGGACTTCGCCTGTCAGTAAAAACTAACAGTTTTGTGTCTACACTTCAACACCTGATCTGCTGCCCAGAGGAAAATAATCATTGGTTCGTACTCAGTATAGTCCCAATTTCTTCACATGTGACTTCAGTATTTTTGGAGCCATATTTGTGTCCGTCAATTTGCTTGGAATGAAGAGGTGCACTCCTGGATACAATCATTGTTTCGCAGGCAACCGCAAACATTTTTCCACGAAGGCACCGTCCATCTTGTCTCACAGAGGGACGAATGTATTAACAATTATGACGATAGCATTTGAAGTAATAATCAGTTTACGTACTTTTTCCATCCGTCTCTTCTTCATTTGACTGCCCCTTATATTTAATTACGTTCAGATGACTATTTTGTTTCAATAGGTCTGCCACAGGAAGTTCAATGCGCCGGGGTCATGGATCAAAATCCTGAATTATTTACCTATCGTTAGCCAAATCATAGTCTTCCAAGGCCGACTGTGAGTTCACGTATCTCTGACAGACAGCACCAAGTACTTTGTGATTGATCACCATCTCGTAACTGACTTATTTACCCGTAAAGTCATACGTATTGTACCAGTGTTCAGGAAATGTTCTTCTTGTAATCCTGCCTGTATAACTTAGCTGATGACTCTTTACTGTTGAGAGATAAGCGCACTGGTTTCTGCTAACATGAAAGTGGCTGATACTATTGTTCGTTCGCAGTAGTTGGAACGTCAGCATAATCGTTAACACCTATGCATTATTTTCGAATAGTTCTTGTATTTGAAGGTTAGGCATTCTGCAGTAAACAGTAAATGTGTAGTAAGTAATAATTCGGCTGTGCCCCGCACTGCATACAGGCTACTTCCATGACACAAATGAGACTGCTCGCATTAATAGGGAACTGTGGCGTATTAGTGTTTGATTCGTGGCCGATTTTCAAGTTGTAACTGTATTGTCTGTTAGGATAAGATGCATCAAAATAGATGAACTCAGTGGCAGTGGAAGAACAGTTTCTACAGACACGATGTTCGAGATTTTCCTGGATATTTCCACGTTGTACTTTCTACGTATTTTTTTTAAGGTCTTGCGATTCGTTCCGAGATTCTCTCAATATACGTAAGACAGACTTTAATTTTCTTCTCCACTGTAAAATATACTTTTCTCCATTTTCTTTTTTCTGACTTATATTTGGTCCTTCTTTTTTTTTAACTTCGCTTCTTTCATCTCTCCTACGCGCCTCTTGATATTTCTTGACCTATCTTCCAACTCCACTAACCTGTCTTCGGAACCCAATGTCCTGAAATTTACTGCCTCTAAAAATCAGTAGCACTTGTTAGGTTTCTAACCTCGAGCTACTTTCCATTTAGCCAAATATAGTGTAGAAAAATGCTGACGCAGAAGTGTCTAGGCGCACGCCATAGTCTGAAACCATTGCCGGAGTTCGCTTACTACGCTACTGCCAAAATTATTACGCCCGGGACGCAAAACCCACGTCCCAGAAATTCATACTTGGCAGTAGGGCCGTCTACCTGACCCGTAGTATGCTCGCCTGTCAGGGCTGGAAGTGCTGGTCGAGACATGTGAACAGTGTAAAGCCTCTATCGAGACCCGAGTGCTGCGTCTCAGCCTGGAATCGGCGCAATCAATTCGATGTTAATCACTTGTCAGCGTGGACCTGTGACGATCTCATTTCAAACATTATTTACACAGAATCTGGAAAACAGGCGTCAAAATATATTTGTACAGTCATAAGCAGGCATATCACTTGTATCTTGCAGGGAGCGAACAGTTGAATATTAATTATGTAAACATAGATTCAAAAATAGCTATACCACTTACTAAAAACTAAACTGCTCCCATATCCTGCAAACAGACAGAAAGATTGTAGGCAGTAGATACACTGCCGGAAAAAAGCTAGTACCCCTGGAAAGACGACGTCGATTTTGATGCGATGACGGTATATGTCACCATGGGGATAGTACATGTACTGATTATAGTTCCAGCGTCGTCCGTCAACGGACAGCGTGTTGGTGTAGCTACAAGAGCGGCATCTGTGTTTACCCTTTAATAGACAATGTTCACAGCCAGAAGGCTCAGTGTGCAGCAAACGTGCGAAGCAAGAGAGCAAACATGCCTGAAAGAAGCACTCGTGCTTCCTACGGCCAACCGAGCGATCTGAAGGGGGTTAAACTGTGGCCTTCCGAGTGGCGTGGTGATCCTTTTGGAAACTGCCACACAAGTTTCTACATCTACATCTGCATCTACATCTACATCTACATCTACATGATTACTCTGCAATTTACAGTTAAGTGCTTGGTAGAGGGTTCATCGAACCACAATCATACTATCTCTCTACCATTCCACTCCCGAACAGCGCGCGGGAAAAACGAACACCTAAACCTTTCTGTTCTAGCTCTGATTTCTCTTATTTTATTTTGATGATCTTTCCTACCTATGTAGGTTGGGCTCAACAAAATATTTTCGCATTCGGAAGAGAAAGTTGGTGACTGAAATTTCGTAAATAGATCTCGCTGCGGCGAAAAACGTCTTTGCTTTAATGACTTCCATCGTGACAGGAAATCACGAATCCAGTCGCACAACTGAGACGATACCTCATAGGCCCGCAGCTTGATTAGAAGTCGCTTGTGAGGAACGGTGTCAAAAGCTTTCCGGAAATCTAGAAATACGGAATCAACTTGAGATCCCCTGTCGATAGCGGCCATTACTTCGTGCGAATAAGAGCTAGGTGCGTTGTACAAGAACGATGTTTTCTGAAACCATGATGATTACGTATCAATAGATCGTTCCCGTCGAGGTGATTCATAATGTTTGAATACAGTATATGCTCCAAAACTCTACTGCAAACTGACGTCAGTGATATAGGTCTGTAGTTCGATGGATTACTCCCACTACCCTTCTTAAACACTGGTGCTGCGCCAGTTGTACAATGATGCTGGTATCATATGTCAGCTGAACATTCACACACCTGTAGATGAGGTTCTGGACGTCCATGTAGCACTGCCGCTCGCCAGGATCGTCGTATTGTTAGGTGATGATGATGATGTTTAGTTTGTGGGGCGCTCAACTGCGTGGTCATCAGAGCCTGTACAAAGTCCCAATTTTGACGCCGTCCAATTTCTACGCAATCTAATCTAGCTATTTTCACGAATGATGATAAGGATGATGAAATGATGAGGACAACGCAAACACCCAGTCCTCGGGCACAGAAAATCCCCAACCTGGGACCTCGTGGTCCAGAGGCAGCAACGTTAGCCACTGGACCAAGAGCTGCGGGCCAGGTGATGCAGCTACCGCAGCACACGTAAGAGGGCTTGTGTGCCCAGACTCTTCAGCACGAGCTGTTGCGGTTATTAGCAGTGGGACTGTGGCCACGTACACCTCTAGCCCGTCTTCCACTCGTCCACTCACGCCACGGCATCGACGTGCACGGCTCGACTGGTGCCGTCACAGGATCGCTTGGAAGAAGTAATGGTGCGCTGTGGTCTTCAGCAATGAAGCAGATGCTGCCTGCACGCAAGTGATGGTCGTTTGCGCTGTCTTGTGGAGTGCATTCGTCCAAGAAACACCGGCCCCACCCAAGTCCAATGATACGGGGCGCGGTAGCCTACAACTCTTGTTCACCTTTGGTGCTTCTAGAGTGAACGCTAACCACTACTTGGTATGTGCAGAAAGTTGTTAGACCTATTGTTTTGCCGTTCAACAATAGGAAGGTGATATGTTGTTCCAACAGGATAATGCTCGTCCACACACTGCCCGTGAAACTCACCATGCTCTGCAAGACGTGCAGCAACTTCCCTGGTCAGCATAATCTCACCGACGTGCCTCTAACTGAGCACGCATGGGGTATGGTGGGCTGAGAAGTGACTCGTGCGACTTTCCAAGCAACACTCATGCAGAACAACTAAACAGGTTGAGCAGGCGTGGCATAACATATCCCAGGACAGTATTACCCATCTGCACGGTCAACTGGATGCCACAGTCTGCACTTGCGTCGCCACCGATGGAGGCTACATCACGTACAGATATGGGTGTTTCGGCATGTGTCGATACCTGATACCGCAGAAACGCTTGTGCTATTGATCTGTAAATGTAATCATTCCATGTACTGTCCATTATAATTATCCGGGCTGTTATGCCGTGGTCGGTTGATGAATTCTGAGGTGATTCCCAACGTTTCGTCTCCGACTGCTGGAGACATCTTCAAGGGGGGTCCGTAGCTTGATGGAAGGTCCACCACACACACTGGCTCGCTACTGACTGCCGCTAAATTCCGTGTCCGCGCGCCCCCGCGCCGCGGCGTGACGTCACGTGTTTTGAAAACGTCAGTGCAATTGGCCGCTATCCGTCGCCGTCGATCGCCGTTGCCATCACCCAGTAGTGGACGAGTGGTACACATCTTCTTTAACACCGGCATCCATATACCGTTTAATTTGACGCCCTCCTCCTTTCGGTTGAAATTGTGGTTTCGAGGAGATGCAAGTACTAGCGGCCACGAGCGGATACTACGAAAGGCTCTACAGGGAGGCAATCGAAATCGCTAAACACCCAAATAATTTCAACCGAAAGGAGGAGGGCGTCAAATTAAACGGTATATGGATGCCGGTGTTAAAGAAGATGTGTACCACTCGTCCACTACTGGGTGATGGCAACGGCGATCGACGGTGACGGACAGCGGCCAATTGCACTGACGTTTTCAAAACATGTGACGTCACGCCGCGGCGCGGGGGCGCGCGGACACGGAATTTAGCGGCAGTCAGTAGCGAGCCAGTGTGTGTGTTGGACCTTCCATCAAGCTACGGACCCCCCTTGAAGATGTCTCCCGCAGTCGGAGACGAAACGTTGGGAATCACCTCAGAATTCATCAACCGACCACGGCATAACAGCCCGGATAATTATAATGGACATGATATTTCCGGCCGTGAAAGTTTACATTTTAGTATTCCATGTACTCCATATGCACTGTTGCAACAATATAACTTGAGTTAACTAGAACCCTCTAAAAGATTTTTTTCGGTAGTGCATTGCATGCAATAAAATTTTGTAGATATGGTACTTACACACTAGCGGCATTGTCTTTTCCATGGGTACGATTTTGCGCAGTGGTGTTGCATTTTGCGGCAGCGCCTGTAGACAAACAAAAACAACATTCGAACATGATGCAAATAGAATGAGATTTTCACTCTGTAGCGGAGTGTGCGCTGATATGAAACTTCCTGGCAGACTAAAACTGTGTGCTGGACCGAGACTCGATTCGAACCTTTCACTCAGTTTTTTATTACAGAGTCATACGAGCTCTCTGACCGAACACGCTGAGCTATCGTGCCGGCGACCATCTGAGCTACCCAAGCACGACTCACGCCCCGTCCTCACTGGCGGAAGTAAAGCCGTGAGGAGGCGGCGTCAGTCGTGCTTGGGTAGCTCAGATGGTAGAATACTTGCCCGCGAAAGGCAAAGGTCCCGAGTTCGAATCTCGGTCCAGCACACAGTTTTAATCTCCCAGGAAGTTTTATGATGTAAATAGAACGAGAATTTTACAGTGCAGCAGATTGTACGCTTTTGTCACATTCTGAAAAATTCTATGTCAGAAGTAGACATACCCAGAAGATTCTGTCTACCGGCTTGATAGAAAACCCAGAGAAGTTGTTGTCTGACGTTAAATCGGTAAAAAAGCCATCTGTCCAGACACACAGTGACCATAGTGGCACTGAAACGGATTGTGAACAAAAAAGGCCGAGATACTAAACGTCTTTTTCAAAGCTGTAGTACCTTCTTTAAATGGTCGTACGAACGACAGAATGGCTGGTATCGAAATAAGTGACAATGGAATATAAAAGCAAAGGAAATCACTCATCTAAGTAAGGCTACTGGACCCGACGAGATACCAATACGATTCTACGTCAAGTATGTGCAAGAATTGCCCCTCTTCTAGCAGCAGTTCCCGTAGGTCTCTGCAGGAGCGAAGCGTTCCTAGTGATTGGTAGAAAGCGTAGGTCATTCTCTCAAGAAGGGTCGCCGAAAAGGGGTACAAAACTATAGACCTGTACCTCCGGCGTCACTTTGTTGTAGAATTTTAGAACCTGTTTTATGGTCGCGTAATATGACATTTCTGGAGACTGAAAATCTCCTCTGTAGGAATGAACATGGGTTTCGAAAACAACGATCGTGTGAAATTCACGTTCTTCTGTTCACCCACGAGACCCAGAAGGAAGCAGAACCAGGAACCTAGGTAGAGGCCATGATTCTTGACTTTCGTAAGGCGTTCCAGTGTGTTCCAAACTGCCGCGTAATGAGCAAAGTATGACCGTACGGAATACCAGACCAACTGTGTAAAAGGATTGGAGAGTTTCTCTTAAGTAGAACACAGCATATCATTTTGAACGGAGAGAATTCTTCAGACGTAAAAGTAACTTCGGGCATAGGTCCATTACTTTTCACTATATACATACTCTAAATAACATTGTAGACTACGTCGGAAGTTTCTTAAAGCCTTTCGCGGATGAAGCTGTTGTGTACAGAGAAGTAGTTAACGCTAGAAAATTGTAGCGAAATGCAGGAAGAGCTACAGAGGGTAGACGCTTGGTGCAGGAAGTGGGAATGGACACTCAACATAAACGAATGTTACGTATTGTATACACATAAATACAGAGACCACTGTTGTATGGTTACCTAGAACAATCACTCTTTCTACCAATACTTGAATATTGTTCATCATTATAGCATCCATACTAGATACCATTGAAAGAGTAAATACAGAAGATCTAGGTTAATTTAGCAAGCACGAAAGCTTCGCGGATATGATCATGTAACTCCAGTGGTAGACACTGAAAGAGAAGCACTGTACATCATTCTGCAGTTTACTGTTAAAGTCACGAGAGCGTTCGCTCGTAGAGGACTCAAAAAATATTTCGCACCTCACGAAGAGACCATGAAGATAAAATTAGAAGATTCGAGCCCACATGGAGGCTTACCGGTAATCGTCCTTCCCACGAACTATTCGTGTCTGGAACGGGAAAGGAAGGGGGGATGGGGGAGAGGGCGTAGGTGGAAGCGACAGTGGTGCACGAAGTACCTTCCACTGATCAGTAATATAAAAAAAGTACTGCAGTTTACGTTAATAGAGTAAAATATTCCTTCTCGTTTAACTATGAAGTTGGTGTTGGTAGTTACCACCATCAAGTCTCTAAAAATATCTGTTGGGCTCAAGTCTATCTATGAGAAGTTAGATGTCATACACAGATTTACCCAAAAAACCTTTAAAATGTAATTTCTGCACTAGGAGTTCGGTTATAAGTCTCTCTATCGGTCATTTTAATATTATGCGTCGATCAAAATGAATTAACGGAGGAGATCTAAGACACGCGTCAAGCAATATGCTGCCGATTCGAAATTCCCACTCAATGTTACAGCTTTGTCAGGCGAATCCAGAGTATTTCTTCAGCAGCCCAGTCATCAAAGGCAAGTGCTGGGCGTATCACTATGACTCTGAAACGAAGTATCAAAGCTAGCAGTGGAAGCATAGGATTTACCATCGCTGAAAAAGCCGAGCATCCAGCCATCATTGACAAGATGCTACGCATATTTTGGGACTGCCATGATGTGATACTAACAATTGATGACCGTAATTTGGGAATATATTGAACTATAAGCTGTGTAATGCAAGAACGACGATGATAATTTGTGCCTAAACGGGAATTCAACACGGATTTCCCGTTTATCACGAGCGGTCACCATATTACCATATACGAATACATTTCATGTACTACATATCGGCTGTAGTCATGAAATTACCTGTTCGTTCGGACATGCACGCATGTCCGGAGAGCCTTTCTATCGTACTTATGAACAACAACCGCACTGCAATATCGTATTCATCCGCCACGCCGGGCAAGCGACGTCAGCTAAAATGACTCCTCTGTGCGAAAGTATACATAGTAGATGCACGAGTACACGTCGTAGACGCGCGGTTGACGACATATGGAAGGTTGGGTCTGACCGTGAGTCGGACTCAGATAACCTAATGGTAAGGCGACCGCTTGCGATAAGTGGGAAATCCGTTCGAGTTCGGGTCCGACATAAATTTTCATATTCGTTATTCCATTTCGCAGCCGATGGTTCTACATACTCGCAAATGCGTATACATTTCACATATTTCATAACAGCTATAGTCGCCACACACGCTCACTGCAATATCGTATCGTTTATACATACCAGACAATGTTTAATATAAAGCTTAGTTGCTCATGGTTACATGTTCCAAGTGCATAATAATCTCATTTCTTACACATGTTTGATGATGCCACAGTGGTGCACCTTACCTGAACGCCGACCGCTACGGCAAACAGAAATACAGCCAACACTTTCATCTTGTCTCCTAACATCAGCTGCCAAAAGGGTGGTTCGGCGCTGCTTTTTATACCCTTGAATATTAGGCAACCGATGAGCTTTGAGCTATGAAGTGGAATTGTTTAATGTCTGATAAAGTTAACGTAGTGGCCTTGAAGCAGTCGATTAACTTTTCAAGGGTTTCCGGCATGTGTATCAACGAAGAGATAAAAATTTTTGAAATCTCGTACAGAAGACATTGATATCGGACACAACTTTTTCACAGTTGTGACCATCAACAGCAGTTAAGTTATCTTGCGCTATCGTCTTTGTGTCCGCATGACTCCTAATCTCACCGCTCTCAATAATTCAATAATTTTCAGAATGTTATCAACATGCTGGACCTGTAACCGGGCGCTTCGGCTTGCGCTGTTTTTTTTTTTTTTTTTGTTTTTTTTTCACAGGACTGGATTATTTACTTTAGTACTGTCGATAAGATAGAAATGTACTAATTAAGCGTACATGTGAAGATGGAATTATAGCAGATATCTTTAAATCAGCAGGCTCAAACACCATAAAAGAAATCACCAAAATTATGCAGGAAATTTGCGAACAGAACAAATTCCAGATGATAGGGAAAATATATTAATTCACTCATCACACACGAAAGGAGGCAGAACAGATGCAAATAAGTACAAGGGAACCTCAATAATATCAGTTGTATACAAAATTCTATCCCATGGTATTCTCGACAGAGCACAGAAACAACTTGAACAAAAAACTGGAGAATATGATGCAGGATGCAGACCATTCCGTTCACATCCAGAGAATATCTTACACTAAAGCTTATCCTAAGGCATCAGAGAGTTTATAGCAAAAATGTAAGCTGCACATTTATTGATATCAAGAAAGCCTGTGACTCAGTTGAACACGAATCATTTTTGCAAATACTGAAAGAACAAGGTATGTATCTGTAATATTTGCAATCATAAAGTAGACACTGTCAGACACAAATTCCAAGGTCAAATTTAAGGGAGAACTGTCATATCCGTTCGAAAGCAAGACAGTCTGTTTGTCTTCGTGCTTGCCAAACCCTACTTTGGCCAGGAAGGTCAACGGATCTCTCCCCAACTGAGAACGTGTGGAGCATTATGGGCAGGACCCCCCCAACCGGTGTTGGGATTTTGACGACCTAACGCGCCAATTGGACAGAGTGTGGCACTGTTTACCTCAGGAGGATATCTAACAACTCCGTCAAAATACGACAAGCCTAATAACTGCTTACATAAGGAGCAAGGATAGACCAATGCATTATTGACTTGCCCAGTTACTGAAGCTCCTTTTCTTACCATCCTATTTTTCTGAAATTTCCATCCCATTCGCATAATTCCTTCATGTTGGGTCGTCTTCTTTATGTCTTATAGTGTATAATACGATTTATTAATAAAACATTGTTGGTCAATTTACCGACATGTTATGCTGACTTTTTAGATGACGTCAAGACCTACCATACAGTGCATCATATATATATATATATATATATATATATAGCTTTTGTTATAAACAATTTTTCACATACAAGTAAATACGTTTGGTAATATTGGTGGTATAAGTGTGGTGACATTTTTATTGGAATCGTCTCCTCGTTACCAAAAAAATGTTCAAATGTGTGTGAAATCTTATGGGACTTAACTGATAAGGTCATCAGTCCCTAAGCTTACACACTACTTAACCTAAATTATCCTAAGGACAAACACACACACACCCATGCCCGAGGGAGGACTCGAACCTCCGCCGGGACCAGCCGCACAGTCCATGACTGCAGCGCCTTAGACTGCTCGGCTAATCTCGCGCTCCTCGTTACCAATTCAAAGCTTTGTTCAGATACGTTACACCTCTGGAATCAATTTTAAATACTTTTGGGCGAATATTTGAGACTTCAAATACTGGCATGTTAGCTGGTCGCTCACAATCGGGGGTCAGTATGGTGTACATAAGACTTGGGATTTCCAGCTTGCTATCGGGTACAGCTTGACATCAGGTGGCCCCCACCCACTCCCAGCCGCAACGCTTCTTGTCAATCTGATTTTACTTCCTTGCTGCAATTCGCCAGCAAAATGACGTTCAACTCATTCTTGTGCAGAAGCCGAGCATGGAGGCCTCTGTAGTGGGTGGTGGAACTGAGTTATCACACTGCTGTAGCTATATAAGCTATAGGTGGACTGCAAAGAGTTGCGGTGAACAGCAGGTGGCCAGCAGCTTGCAGGTTTACACGGTCAGTGAAACAATGATGGCAGCGACTCGGCAAGGTTGCTGACTCCGGCGGCTGGTGACAGCCACACAGAATAAAGACAGCCTGGTTCCTCAGGATGGTGTGCGCGGAGGCACGATTTTCAGACCATGAAACCAGTGTGGATGAGATAACTCAAAGTCGCAGTGTCCGCCCACATGAGCAGGAGCACGCAACAAGGAGCCTGAGACTTGGCGGTGGTATGTCATCTCACTGTACACACTAATCTCAGGGTTAACAAGTTGGTAGATAAAGTAATAACGGAGAGTAAGAAACAGGTGGAAACATATGTAGATGCATGTGAAGTTTTATTAATGTGAGATTGATGAAAACAACATGGTGATCCAATCTATGGATCAGGAAATATTTTATTTTGATTTTGGATGATAATCCGAATGCGCAGACGCCGGCGATGCCCATCAGAAGCCGTGTAGGGCAGGAGGGCATACGCACACACAAAAAACGCAAGTCAGAAAGTCTGAAATTCAGATTATGGTGTCTGGAATTCTGGAAAGCGACGGGGGAATATTAGCAGTGACGAAAAGAAAAATACAGCGTGGATTGCAGGGACAGACATCCCACAGCTATTATCTGGTGTAACTGTACAAGACAATGCAGAAGGGACTGGAAAAGTAGTTCAATTACAGTTTCTCAGAGTTGGGAGTTACGAGAAATTGTGCCATGTGTCATTCTCACAGCATCTCCAATGGAGCTAATACGTTAAGCCATTGTATTATGGAAAGCATTAATATTCCTGTTGTGGACTGTCCGATGCCATTGCAGCCCAAGAAGATTAGCAGTGGGTATGGCAGGCCATCGTTTGAGGGAATGCGGGTGGTGTTGCAAGAGGCTGGATGTGCATCGAAGGTCAGTGCCACCTCTGTGGCACAATAAGTCTTGTTTTTGATCGTGTTGAGTTCACTATGTCCAATCAAGTGCAGTCGCATAAGTGCTCGATTGGTATTAATAAAATATATTTTGATTTATGGCAGCCTACACAGACTTAGACAATGATAGATAATGACCAAAGCTCATGTCATGTGATACACCACTCATGTAGGTAAGTGGTATGATATGTCCACTCCAGTTGTTTACTTCTTTAGTGTTGCGATTATATTGCCACTGATAACTTCTCAGTCATTATGGCACGTTTACAGACTCGCATTTTTGTTTCCAAGAGAATATCAGGTTGTTAGCTGCAAACAGAGCCTAAAGTATCCCTGGTGTTGTCACACACCGTAACAGTTTTGTGGCAGCTTACACTTGCAAATTCACACATGAGTAACTATGCCATTAGGGCTAGTAGTGCTGTGTTGGACAGAAGTATCAACAGTTATCCTCTTGTGAGCTCTGTGAATTTTGATAAATGCATTACTAACTTAGCACAACTGATGTGATAAATTACACCCACCAAACTGGAGAACACTAGGGCACAAAACTACATTGGAAATGAGATGAGTTTTTTGCGTCATTGGCCTGGAGGCCCCTTGCGGGGCAGGTCCGGCCGCCTTGGTGCAGGTCTTAGTACATTCGATGTCACATTGGGCGACCTGCGCACCGGATGAGTATGAAATGATGATGATGACAGCACAACACCCAGTCCCTGAGGGGAGAAAATCTCCGACTCAGCTAGGAATCGAACCCGGGCCCGTAGGACGGCAATCCGTCACGCTGACCACTCAGCTATCGGGGCGCACACAAAGCTATATTAATATTTATCACTCTGGTTACCTTTTCTTTTATGGGTGTATCAACTTCTTCCACAGTGTTGTTGAATTTGAATCGTATTCATAATTCAGAGTTCATGTGGTGGAGTGCTGCACACAACACTACAGTCCAGGGCACATAAGATTAATGTGTCGATGATGTGCGGACGGGCGTTGAGGATGCAGTACCAAGAGGATGGGCTACATTGTAACTTGAGTCACACACCCCAGACACGCTTCTCCTTCCTGGTACAGGCAGTCTGTGATATAGTAGGTTGTTTGTTAGGATTTAGGCAGATACTTTTTTTCTACGTAAATCATGTGTTTTCTTTTATCACCAAAATAGCTAAGTTTCAAATTGGTGCACTGTAATGGCGGGAAACGACGTGGAAAACTGTGGTGTAATTAATAATTGCATAATAAGTTTGTTGAAAACCCTCGAAGAGTAAGTTATGGATTTTTAAATGCAACGTGAGCAGTATCAGCTGTAGTTCATCCAATTTGTGGCAGAAAGAGAGAATCATGGTGGGGACAGAGCGAGCACTTTAGCAGAAGCTATTAGTATCATTGGGTCAGCCGTAAACACACAGCAACAGGTGGACCTTTGATAGCCAGCAGCAAGCGGAGTGGGGCTGCGGGTGTGCGGAGCTGAGTTGCAGGGTGGCCGTTCAGCTCAGCAGCAATGGCAGCTGGGGCAGTGATGGATGACACAACACCAAATTCTAGGAAAACTAAGCCACGATATTCTTTATCAAGTACTGGGAGCACTTATAACCCTACCAATAGCTATAAAGACCCAGTAGATCAGACTTCACTAGGTGAAGTAGAGGGTACAGTTGATACGGATAGGATTAAGTGTAAACTGAGCAGTACTGAAGTTTTCAGTCCTCTTGAGCACTCGACAGGAGTGTTGTGCAATAAAGAAACAGGATACTGTGTTAACAGAACAAGCTGAAGTTGATCCAATGGTAATCAGTCTGAGCGATTCAGTAACTGTGGTTGCTGATGACACTCAGACAAGGTCAGGTTCCATACATCTGCACCTACATCGATATTCCGCAGTCTACGTTGCAGTGCGTGGCAGAGGCTACCTGGTATCACTGTCAGTCATTCCCTTTCCTCTTCCACTTGCAAACAGGACGAGGGAAAAACGAATGTCTATATGCCTTCGTATGAGCCCTAATTTTCTGTATCTTGTCTCCGTGGTCCTTACACATAATATATGTCGCAGGCAACAGAATTGTTCTGTAGTCAGCTTCAAATGTCAGTTCTCTAAATATTATCAGTAGGGTTCCCCAAGAAGAATGTCGCCTTCCCTCCAGGGGATCCCATTTGAGTTCCCGAAGCATCACCGTAACGCTTACGTGTTGTTCGAACCTGCTGGTAACAAATCTACCAGCGTGCCTCTGAATTGCTTCTACTTCGATGTCTTTCTTAATCTGACCTGGTACGGATCCCAAACACTCGAGCAATACTCAAGAATATGTCTCACTAGCGTCCCATATGCTGTCTCTTTTCGAGATGAACCACACTTCCCTAGAATTCTCCCAGTAAACCGAAGTCGTCGCTGTGTCTTTCCTACTACAATCCTCATATGCTCGTTGCATTTCATATCGCATTGCAACGTTACACCAAGATATTTAAATGACGTGACCATGTCGAGCACAACATTACTAATTCTGTATCCGAACGTTACGGGTGTGTTTTTCTTAATTATCTACTTTAACTTACATTTTTCTACTTTTAGAACTACCTGCCATTCATCACACCAACTAGAAATTTTGTCTATCGTCTTGTATCTTCCAGCAGTCGCTCAACGACGACACTTTACCGTACACTACAGCATCATCGGCAAACAGTCGCAGATTGCTGCTCACTCTTTCCGCCAAATCATTTATGTATATGGAAACTAATAGCGCTCCTATCACACTTCCCTGGGGCATTTCACACGATACCCTTGTCGCTGACGAACATTCGCCGTCAAGGACAACATGCTGGGTTTTATAACTTAAGAAATCTTCGAGACACTCAATTATCTGTGAACCTATTCCATATGCTCGTACCTTATTTAATAGCCTGCTATGGGGCACCGTGTCAAACGCTTTCCGGAAATCTAAAAGTACGGAATCTTCCTGTTGTCCTTCATCCATAGTTCCCAGTATATCATGTAAGAAAAAGGCAAGCTGAGTTTTGCACGAGCGATGTTTCCTAAAACCATGCCGTTTCGTGGGCATAAGCTTTTCGGTCTCTAAGAAATGTATTATATTCGAAATGATGTTCAATGATTCTGCACCAAAGCGATGTAAAGGATAATGGTCTGTAACTTTCCGGGTCCGTTCTTTTGCGCTCCTTCTACACAGGAGTCGCCTGCGTTTTTTTCCAGTCACTTGGGACTTTGCGCTGGGCGAGAGATTCGCGAAAAAGGCAAGCTAATTAAGAGGCCAGTGCCATATGGTACTCTTTGAAAGGCCGAACTAGGAATGCCATCTGGCCCTGGTGACTTATTTAGTTTCAACTCCCTTAGTTGTTTCTCTGTGCAAGATACGCTTATTACTATGTCGTCCATACGGGAGTCTTTCGATGGTCAAACGGTCGTATGCTTATACGATTCTCCTGCCTGAACGATTTCTTGAACGTGAGATTTAAAACTTCGGCTTTCCTTTTGCTATCTTCAACTGCCACACTGCCACACAAGACTGATCAACAAGTGACTGAATGGAAGCCTAAGACCCGTTTTGTGATTTTATGTAGGACCAGAGTTTTCTCGGGTTCTCTGCCAGATCTTTTGCTAAGGAATGACAGTGATAGTAGCTGTATGGTTCGCGCATAGATCTTTTCATAGACGCACAAATCTCTACTAACCTTTGGTTGTCGCCATTTGCACGTTCTCTTTTGAACTGAGAGTGTAGCACTCTCTGATTCCTGAGAAGTTTCCAAATCTCGTCATTAAACCATGGTGAGTCTTTTGTGTCCTTAATCCGCTTACTAGGCTCATAATTCTCCAGACCAAAATTTACAATTTGCTTAAACTTTGCCCATAATTCCTCTATGTCCATCTTACTGGAACGAAGTGATGTCAGTTCCCTGTCTTAGTGAGATACCAACAACTCCTTATCTGCTCTTTCTTACAGAAATACTCTCTTAACCTTCTTAACTGATTTATTAACCTTCATAACCATAGTTGCTATAATCACATCATTATCGGTAATTCAGTTTCTATACCGATGATGTCGATAAAGTCTGACCTATTGTACCTGTGAGGTCTAAGGTATTTCCATCGTGTGTGGCCAGCCAAACTAGCTGCTAAAGACAGTTTCCAGAAAACGTGTTCAAAAGTACTTTGCATGACTATCTGCCTGTACTCAATCCAATGAATCCATAGACATCCCACTCTATACTCGGTCGGTTAATGTCGCCTCCAACTAGCGATTCATGAAATGGGTATTTACGCACTACGGACAACAGATATTCTTCGAATGACTCTGGAACTGTCACAGCAGAATCAAGTGGCCGTAAAAACATCCAACAATTAATTTGGTTTCTCCTGGACCTATTATAAGAGACTAGGTAACTTTACTGTCACACTCAACTTTGACCTCAATAGAGAGAATATTTTTGCCAATTGATTGAACACTCCCCCTCCTATGGCCTCTAATCTGTCTGTTCCATTACTCCCTAAATATCTCAGAGCTCTTCTGTTTGGTTTGCAACCAGCTGTCGGTCCTGAGAATAATTTGAGCATGAGAACTACCCTACATGGCCGTAAATCCGGGAACAATTGTCTCCGTAGGCAAAGCCAGATGAGCAAAATGTCGTCACTAATTTCAGTGTTACTTAATCTCAAGTCGAGATTGTAAAAAGATAATGAAAGGCTAAGAACATAAAAGAACAAAGTAACTTACAGTGTACAAACCGAAATAAATAAGGCTAATTCACGTGTGTCAACAAGTTTAAGCTAAATACGGATATAAAACATGTCAGTAACGAACAGTTTGCAAGTGAGAGAACTAGAAATAGTAAGTAAAATAGAAAGAGCAAGAGACCTCGAAGGAAGCAACATTAATTTTAAATTCATGTTCGAGGGAGTGTCTGAGTATGAACTGACAGAATGAATAGAGAGTTTAAATGTTTGCCTGCCAGAAGAGTAAAACAGACATCTCGCTAGCTCTATCCAAGTTCATTGAGAAGTTAATAGTTAAAGATTTGTTACATGAAGAGGAGCCAATGGCCACCCCAGGTGATGGTAATCATCCAGAATGAGATTTTCACTTTGCAGCGGAGTGTGCCCTGATATGAAACTTCCTGGCAGATTAAAACTGTGTGTCGGGCCGAGACTCGAACTCGGGACCTTTGCCTGTCGCGGGCAAGTGCTCTACCAACTCAGCTACCCAAACACGACTCATGCCCCGTCCTCACAGCTTTACTTCTGCCAGCACCTCGTCTCCTACCTTTCAAACTTTATAGAAGCTCTCCTGCAAACCATGCAGGACTAGCACTCCTGAAAGAAAGGATACTGCGGAGACATGGCTTAGCCACAGCCTAGGGGATGTTTCCAGAATGAGATTTTCACTCTGCAGCGGAGTGTGCGCTGATATGAAACTTCCTGGCAGATTAAACTTGCAGGAGAGCTTCTGTAAAGTTTGGAAGGTAGGAGACGAGGTGCTGGCGCAAGTAAAGCTGTGAGGACGTGGAGTGAGTCGTGTTTGGGTAGCTCAGTTGGTAGAGCATTTGCCCGCGAAAGGCAAAGTTCCCGCGTTCGAGTCTCGGTCCGGTACACAGTTTTAATCTGCCAGGAAGTTTCTTGATGGTAATCATGTAGCAACAGGATTAGCAGGTGGTTTGGGGAGTGATGTATTAGTCGACCACAGTTCAGAATTGTTGGCAATTTCGCGAGAATACTTTACAGCCTTGCCAAGCAAAAGCGACGTAACAGTACTGCTGGTTTCTAATGTTAAAATCTTTGGTGCTACAAGAAACTTGTCCAAAGCAGTCCAGCATGAAGTCGCACTATCTGTACAATTTAAGGATGTTATCATAGAGCACACATTCTTCCTCATTCCGAAGCTAAATATTATCATGATTATAGGCGTAGATTTTATAAATTTGTATTGCTGCGAGGTTAACTCAGAAATGTGTTACACAAATATACAAGGGTTGGAACTTTAATAGTGACAAATATTTACTTACAGCTCGTACAAAACAGATACGTGTTACAAAGTTTTACTGATCTTCAAAATAGAGTCACCAGTATTGTGTATAACACGCTGCCAGCGATGTGGAAGTCGTCGGATATTTTTAGTAGTGCTAGTTGTGTTGACAGTTCGAGCGGTCTATTGCCCGACGAATTTGTAGCAGTTCTGAAGAGAATGCTGTGAAGTGTTTCCTTCAGTTTAGAAATCGAGTTGAACTCACGAGGGCTTCAGTCAGGGGAGTGCAGTAGGTGGTATAGCACTTAGCAGCTCCATCAGTCAAACAAATCAGTAACAGCTTGCACTCTACGTGCTTGAGCATTGTCCTGCAAAATGATGCTCAGGTCCTGCAGAAAGTGTCATCACTTTTGTCTGTATGCTTTTCATTTTTGGAACACAACCTACGACCTGTTCATAATGCACGGCCTGTGGCGGAGTGATTACACGACAATAACATCCCTGCAATGGATTGGCCTGTACAGAGTCCTGAGATGAATTATATAGAACACCTCTGGGATGTTTTGGAACGCCGACTTCGTACAGGGCCTCACCGACTGACATCGATACCTCTCCTTAGTGCAGCACTCCGCGAAGAATGGGCTGCCATTCCCCAAGAAACCTTCCATCGCCTGATTGAACGTATGCCTACGAGAGTGAAAGCTGTCATCAAGGCTAAAGGTGGGCCATCACCATATTGAATTCCAGCATTACCGATGGAGGGCGCCACGAACTTGTAAGTCAGTTTCAGTCAGGTGTCCGGATGTTTTTGATCACATAGTATACCTGCGCTAATAAAGGCTGTGATGGAGATACTTTTTCATACGAAGAACGGAAGTTCTCAAAACCAACACAATTTGTAATGCGCCTATCGAAGCCTATACAAGGAACAAATAGGAACGCCATAGGAAACAACTTGTTTTCTGCCGTAGAGCTTGTGGATATCATGAAGCCCAAGGGATTGCCTCATGTTGCGACAATGAGGCAAAATAAGAGGGAGATACTAAATGAATTTCTCCCCCACAAATCCAGAGAAGCAGATTCCCATCTGTTTGAATTTACAAAAGACAAGACTTTAATCTCGTATGTGCTGTAAAAGAACAAGGCGGTGACTATTTTTATCATCAGCACATCGTGAGATATCTGTTGACACCATCACTCAGAAAACGGACATGATAGAATTTTATAACTTCACCAAGAGAGGAATAGATTCGCTAGATGGGAAATGCGCCAACTACTACAATGGTCGATGTACTAGACGATCACCAATGGTATTTTTTTTACCGGATTCTGGACGTTAGTGCTGTCACTTCATGTATAGCTCCTTCATAAATAACACGAGCCAAAAATGTTTGATTACATGAAGAATTTGGCCAAAATTGTGGTCAAACCTCACCTATAAAGAAGATTGAATGACACGAAAATAAATCATGAACTCCAGGCCTGTATTTGACGAGTGCTGAGATATCAGAGGAAATGGTTGCTTACACACTAGAAGAAAAGCTCGAAAAGAGAAAAACTTGCTCCTCGTGTGAACCTCATAAGAAGAGGAAGACGTATTTGTTTCTTAAGTAAAAACCCAGTGTGTCTTTAGTGCACAAAAAAGCTTTGCAAACAGTATGCAGAACAGTTGTGAAATGCAAACGAGTTTCCTTGTTGCAAAAATATTTATTCTTTTGGTTACAAAGTTTGTTGTTTTCCACACGTATTGAGAAATGAACATTCAGGTTTGGTACCAGATAAAGTCACGATGGAGGAGGCTGTAAGGGGTCCGCAGGCCCTTACTATAACTTTGCACTCGGCACAGGTAGATAGGGCGAAAAATCGATTGTGACATGTTGCGAGAGCGCGTGTCGAGATGCGCCAGAGCAGTTGGCGGGAATGGTGTGTGTGTGTGTGTGTGTGTGTGTGTGTGTGTGTGGAGGCCATTATTGGAATACAGGGCTTTTAACCGAGAAGGGTGTCACCATCGCCGTGGTTAGACCCCTAAATACGGCCTAACCTTGGATTGCAGTGATGGATGCAGTGATGAATTAGCGTGTGACGATAATGGCAAATGAATAAAGCCTGTGCTGAGATTAGCCGTAAATAGATATGTATGACGAAGGCAGTGGCTGTCTCCTTTTTGTGTTTTGAGAAGAATATAAGTTCGTAATTAGTAAAACTGTGTTGGTGTTCCTTATTACCATACATTCAGTATTATAGTATTGAACAGGACGAACTGGAAAGTAAAAACTTCCGTAGCAGTCAATTCCGATTACCAGCCACATTAGGTTCACGGTCATGTTAATAATAAATATTGGGCGGCTATTCGATCAGATCAGGTCGCGATAAAAAACGGAGGTGTTACAAGGCGCTACCCTAATAAAAAGCATGGTTTGGGAAGCTTCACAAGGAGGCTACTGTACTCACCTGAGCTGTACAGAACAACTCTTAGTTTACTGGTTGTATTTAATTTAATAGTCATGGGTGACTGGAATTCGACAGTAGGAAAAGGAAGAGAATGAAACGTAGTAGGTGAATATGGATTGGGGTAAGAAATGCAAGAAATGCTAGAATTTTGCACAGAGCATAACTTAATCATAGCTAACACTTGGTTCAAGAATCATGAAAGAAGGTTGTATACATGGAAGAACCCTGGAGATACTGGAAGGTTTCAGATAGATTATATAATGGTAAGACAGAGATTTAGGAACCAGATTTTAAATTGTAAGACACTTCCAGAGGCAGATGTGGACTCTGACCACAATCTATTGGTTATGAACTGTAGATTAAAACTGAAGAAACTGCAAAAAGGTGGGAATGTAAGGAGATGGGACCTGGATAAACTGAAAGAACCAGAGGTTGTACAGAGTTTCAGGGAGAGCATAAGGGAACAATTGACAGGAATGGGAAAGAGAAATACAGTAGAAGAAGAATGGGTAGCTTTGAGTAATGAAATAGCGAAGGCGGCAGAGGATCAAGTAGGTAAAAAGACGAGGGCTAATAGAAATCCTTGGGTAACAGAAGAGATACTGAATGTACTTGATGAAAGGAGAAAATACAAAAATGCAGCAAGTGAAGCAGGCAAAAAGGAATACAAACGTCTCAAAAATGAGATCGACAGGAAGTGTAAAATGGCTAAGCAGGGATGGCTAGAGGACAAATGTAAGGATGTAGAGGGTTATCTCACGAGAGGTAAGTTAGATACTGCCTACAGGAAAATTAAAGAGAACTTTGGAGAAAAGAAAACCACTTGCATGAATATCAAGAGCTCAGTTGGAAACCCAGTTCTAAACAAAGAAGGAAAAGCAGAAAGGTGGAACGAGTATATAAAGGGTCTATACAGGGGCGATGTTCTTGAGGACAATATTATGGAAATGGAAGAGGAGGTAGATGAAGATGAAATAGGAGATATTATACTGCGTGAAGAGTTTGACAGAGCACTGAAAGACCTAAGTCGAAACAAGGCCCTAAGGGTAGACAACATTCCATTAGAACTACTGACAGCCTTGGGAGAGCCAGTCCTCACAAAACTCTACCATCTGGTGAGCAAGATTATGAGACAGGTGAAATTCCCTCATACTTCAAGAAGAATATAATAATTCCAATCCCATAGAAAGCAGGTGTTGACAGATGTGAAAATTACCGAACTATCAGTTTAATAAGTCACAGCTGCAAAATACTAACACGAATTCTTTATAGACGAATGGAGAAACTGGTAGATGCCGACCTCGGGGAAGGTCAGTTTGGATTCCGTAGAAATGTTGGAACACGTGAGGCGATACTGACCCTACGGCTTATCTTAGGAGAAAGATTAAGGAAAGGCAAACCTATGTTTCTAGCATTTGTAGACTTAGAGAAAGCTTTTGACAATGTTGATTGGAATACTCTCTTTCAAATTCTGAAGGTGGCAGGGGTAAAATACAGGGAGAGAAAGGCTATTTACAATTTGTACAGAAAGCAGATGGGAGTTACAAGAGTCGAGGGACATGAAAGGGAAGCAGTGGTTGGGAAGGGAGTGAGACAGGGTTGTAGCCTCTCCCCAACGCTATTCAGTCTGTATATTGAGCAAGCAGTAATGGAAACAAAAGAAAAGTTCAGAGTAGGTATTAAAATCCATGGAGAAGAAATAAAAACTTTGAGGTTCGCCGATGACATTGTAATTCTGTCAGAGACAGCAAAGGACTTGGAAGAGCAGCTGAACGGAATGGATAGTGTCTTGAAAGGAGGGTATAAGATGAACATCAACAAAAGCAAAACGAGGATAATGGAATGTAGTCGAATTAAATCGGGTGATGCTGAGGGAATTAGATTAGGAAATGAGACACTTAAAGTAGTAAAGGAGTTTTGCTATTTGGGGAGCAAAATAACTGATGATGGTCGAAGTAGAGAGCATATTAAATGTAGACTGGCAGTGGCAAGGAAAGCGTTTCTGAAGAAGAGAAATTTGTTAACATCGAGTATAGATTTAAGTGTTAGGAAGTCGTTTCTGAAGGTATTTGTATGGAGTGTAGCCATGTATGGAAGTGAAACATGGACGATAAATAGTTTAGACAAGAAGAGAATAGAAGCTTTCGAAATGTGGTGCTACAGAAGAATGCTGAAGATTAGATGGGTAGATCACATAACTAATGAGGAAGTATTGAATAGAATTGCGGAGAAGAGGAGTTTGTTGCACAACTTGACCAGATGAAGGGATCGGTTGGTAGGACATGTTATGAGGCATCAAGGGATCACCAATTTAGTACTGGAGGGCAGCGTGGAGGGTAAAAATCGTAGAGGGAGACCAAGAGATGAATACACTAAGCAGATTCAGAAGGATGTAGGCTGCAGTAGGTACTGGGAGATGAAGTAGCTTGCACAGGATAGAGTAGCATGGAGAGCTGGATCAAACCAGTCTCAGGACTGAAGACCACAACAACAACATTGTCTTTTACTTTTTATTTGTTTCTAGAGTGTGTATAGACATTGGAGAAATTTCCATGTAGTAATTGGTAGGCAAGAGAACATGGGAAGTAAATAAAAGGTAGACGTAGAATGGTGAGAAGGCTGCATGAGAAAAGTAAAATACTACTGTTAGATCAGTGTAAATAAACGTTTGAAATATAGATAAACTAATGTAGTTGAGATGAAGTGGAAACTTGGCATAATTCTGACTAAACCAAGATATTGGAACCAACTCTCCTAGATATTTGCATCTAAGTAATGTTGTAGCGGTTGAAGTCAAAAGGTTGAAAATTGCTTAAGTAGAAAGGAAATATGGGGTGTATCTGAGGTAACAGTAAATGTAGAATATGTACCTGAAATTGGTTTTTGTTTTAAAGAGACGAGTGTTTTGTGTCACAGACACTTGAATGATCTGCGTATATTATGCAGAAGGCTAAAGTTACGTGCACCTCCCTACTCCATGGTGAAGCCAGCAGCAGCAGCACCATCACCTAGCTGTAGTTATAGTAATCGTAGTAATCCTGTGGCTAGTGGCAGTTACCTCCCCCATCCTTTTAGTGAAGGACATTAGATTAGTAATGCCAGACCGCAACTGCGGATGCCTTTGAGGAGTGAATATCATTCACTAGGGTGGAAAATCCAGCAGGAGGGTGCTGAGATCCTCTAGGGCCTCTGAAAGCATGCCTTCTTGTTCTGGAGACGGAGCTCCTCAAGGTTGTTGGTGTCCACGGTATTCAGCCATTAAATGCAGTGCTTTGCTGTGCATCAACCTGTATGGGCAGAGCATGCAACAACCGTTGCCGATTGATGAGTTTTGACGGGTGCCTGAAGAAGAATACAAGGGACTAGGTGGAAATATCGGGGGTATGGCGGCTGATTCTGATGTGGGGGATGTGGTAGAGGCAGAACTCTCATACTTTCTTTGCATGATGTGCTTGATGATTTGCCATTGTGTCTAGAGCAACTACTGTAGTTACGCAAGGAGGCTCCATCTGTGACTTACCTGGTCATATATTAGCTTGCAGTTCCTTGGTGGCACCGTTCAAGGCGAAAAATTGGCTGTAAATATGAAGGTACAGCACTATCTATCAATTATTTGGTCGACATTCACACATTTGGTTTCACAGGTTTTATTTCCATTAACATCAAACCCCCTCACATAACTAGTTATGGCCAGTCCATGTCTTAATTAAGTAGTTAAGTCTCATTTACAGGTATGCATATACTGCACCTTCTAATTATAATATTCACTAGGCAGTATAACATAACCAGCCAACAAACAGTCTCACTTATATGAACATTACGTGTGGCACTTTTATATTGAAGTTAATCAGTAATCATTGATAATTAGCCTACTTCATTGTCTGTCTTCTTATTCACAACCACACGTCATTGCACCATTACATTATTGCTGTTTAGACTGACGAGTTCCACGTCTGATATCTTGGAAGAGACCGACTTCCATATTCAAGTTGATCCACGTATGCTATTAACACCTCTTATTCACAGTCCGGTTTCATATTAAGTTAAACATATTATTACAATTTTGACTGATATGGATTCCATGCTCGAAATCTCAGAATAGACTGGCCTAAAAATGTCTTCAGGCCCAGTGCTTATATAGCTTTGGAAAAATGTCTACTTAAGTTCCACATTGTTGAATAAGTAATTTTGATAATTTACAATTAGAATTTTACATTTCATATTAATTGAATAGTCCATAAAAATTGGTTTTGGCCTGAAATTCATGTTACAATAAGAGTTTCGACTGAAATAAGCCTTCTTGATGGTGAAAAATGCAAACACAGCTAAATAAACAATACCATACATAAAAGCGATAATTATCCAGAAACTAATTACGTGCTGATGTACCTGCCTTGTTTTGGGAATTAGCTTCATGAATACTTTAAGAATTTCTATGGGTTATTTTCCCAGCTTTATGACTAATATAGTAATTATATCTGTTTAAATGTCAACACTGTGACTGGAACAGGAAATAATTACTGTTAGTTAATTGAACTGAGCTTTTGTAAAGCTAGTTACATGAAATAGTTCAGATTCATCAGAAAACCATTCTAAATAATGTAATTTAGCAAAGTTGGGCCTGGTCTTACACTCGGAATTACAGCTTTATATTATGGCACATCTCTCACTAACACTAGTGATAATTAAAAATACAAAAAAATATCATTTAAGGAGGTAAACAACAAAACGAAAATAGGCACCAGCTTGCTTTGCTGCACACGCAAAAACTGATGACAACGCTGGGGAATAAGCGGAGATACATTGTTCTCTATTTTAATCTTCAGCAGTGTCACAGACTGGGGACGAGACTGGTTAGAATCACCTGGGCTATCTCCTTCAAACAAGCCCCGTGAATGGAGGAGTATATTGATCTGAATAGGACGCTGGCGGCTTCCGTGATGCATTATTTTGAGAGGGATTTTTTTAAATTAGTAAATACGAGGGCCGTTCAGAAAGTAACCTCCGGTTGATTTAAAAAAATACACCAAGTTAAATAAAAATATTTTAATATATACATCTTACAACTACATCGTTGCACTATTTTTCTACATAGTCTCCATAGCGATTGAGGCACTTATCGTATCTCTTCACAAGCTTTGAAATTCCTTCTGCATAAAAATCACCCGCTTGTGCCTGGAGCCAGCCTGTGACCGCATCTTTGAGCTCTTCGTCGTCATCAAACCGCTGTGACCCGAGCCATTTCTTCAAATGAATGAAGAGGTGATAATCACTTGGCGCCAGGTCTGGGCTGTAAGGTGGATGGTTGATAGCGTCCCACTTGAAGGACTCAAGAAGGGCCGTTGTTCTGCGAGCAGAGTGAGGTCGGGCGTTATCGTGCAAAAAAACGATACCGGAAGTCAGCATACCACGGCGTTTGTTCTGTATAGCCCGTCGTAACTTTTTTATTGTTTCACAGTACACGTCTTGATTAATGGTCGTACCACGTTCCATGAATTCAACCAACAACACCCCTTTGGCATCCCAAAACACCAGGTTTCGTCACCGGTCACGATTCTGTTTAACAATGGTTCTCCTTTGTCCTCATAAAATGACAGAGAGTCTAATGCAGAGGCCATTCTTTGAGTTTTGTGGTGGTCGGTAAGAATTTTGGGCACCCATCGTCCACAGAACTTACGGTAACCCAATCTTGCTGTCACTATCTCGTACAAGAGAGTCTTAGAAATCTGTGGAAAACCAGTAGACAACTCCGACATTGAGAAACGTCGATTTTCACGAACTTTTGCATCAACTGTCTGAACGAGTTCGTCAGTCACCAATGATGGTCTACCACTCCTCTCTTCATCATGAACGTTTTCTCGTCCACTTTTAAATAAACGTACCCATTCACGGACAACTCGTTCACTCATAACTCTTGGTCCGTACACGGCACAAAGCTCACGATGAATAGCTGCTGCAGAATATCCTTTGGCTGTAAAAAACCTTATGACAGCACGCACTTCACATTTGGCGGGGTTTTCTATTGCAGCACACATTTCAAACTGCCACAAAAACTAAACTAGCGCAGGTACGACGTTCACTCGACCACGGCTTGATGCCGACTGACCTGTTGAGTGCGTGAACGCACAGATGGCGTCGCTACTCCCCCCACAACCCGCACTGTGACCAATCGGAGGTTACTTTCTGAACCGCCCTCGTAATTCAATTTTCGACAAAACAATGAAGAATTGGAGGAAATATAGTGAAAGATTGATTAGAACCGAATAGGATGGGCGCTAGGTGTAAGGAAATGCATCGCCGGACCAAATTTTAAGTGGGTCACAATATTCAATGAGTACTTTGTTGCTGTGGAGGTGGCGAGTATTGCAGTAGAGTACACGAAGCCTATCTTTGTGGGAATGTGCATAATAGACCTATCAAAACTGCACATGTATCGATTCCTTTATGAGTTTGCGGAAATTCATTTCGCTGATCCTAAATTATTTTATAAGAGCACAGCTGGCTTCATCTATTGAGTGAAGAATTGTGATCCGTGTGAAGAATTCGACACGTCTTCGTACACAGTCTTACCGTATCGTTCCACAGAACAAGAAGATTATCAGCCTAATGAAAGACGAGGTTAAAGGTCACCGATAGTGGAGCTTGTAGGTCTGCGAGCAAAAATGTGTGCATATCGCACATTCGAAGGTGTACTTGAAGAATCTCGCAGACATACTATATGAATAAAGCTGTATATTATCAGGGTGGGAGTGGGGCGAAAAGAGGTTATACACAGATTGTGAAGTAAAAATTCATTTTTCATCCAACTTAAAGGCACTTTTACATTTTCATAAGCGGACACAATTGCATTTTCATATATCTTCTTCTTGAGTCGATGGAGAGCAGGACGCTTGTAGAATTCCAGGTCTTGAATAGCAGTAAACTTGAAAATTCGATGCATTCATGTGATCTTCTCCTCACCTTTTACGTAGATGATAGTACCTGTGTGGTCGAATAATCGAAGCGATGTCACCATAACTTTATAGGGTATACCAGGATCATCCCAATGAATTTCATTGTAGAAAAATGTCGACCACTTCACACTCTTCTGCGTTTTAGCGCACTTCAGATCCTTGAATGATCTCAGCCTTGCGATGTTTCCTGAGAACGTCTTTATTATACAGGTATCTTCTGTGTATGCTATCAATGCAACGTCTTTAAATATTAACTGTCTACGCTTATCACTATAGAAACCCTGAGCGTCTCCAATGACGTTTATACCTTGAGATGCCACTGTGAAATGTTCTGGGTATAGCTCAGCACCTGTTCATTTATACAGCTCGTTGCGCAACAACGGTGAGTGGGCAACAGTTAATCACACAATAGTTTAGAAGTAGAGCATATGTTTCAGTGTGTTTCGGAAATTTTCCGAAGATTCAGTTCAGTTCATACACCTATAGGTCCAGATCTAATTATCTCGTTCTGTTTTCAGCAGTTTTTAATTGAGTTTCATATTAGCTGTGGAAGTTAATTTCTGATGTCTGCTTTAAATATTCCTCATTTAAATTAATTTAACTCCTCAAAAGATATTTACTGTTTGTTAAACAGTTAGAAAATAATATTATAAAAATTTTAATCACGTCTACGGTTGGTAAAGCTTCTGAAATGGTAAAACGGTGCGCAGAAAATTTTCACTTGCTTATTAATTGATTTACATTCCACCGCCAACATCAGATTCCCATCAGACCGACGAGAACGTTGACCGAAGGCATTGTTCAGAGGCCAAACACTGATCTCAAAATTATCCATTTTCCGTAAATACATTCCCCGGATACTGACAGAAATGATCCGTAAAACTAATCTCATGGACACAGAAGTAAAAGTCTGATAAAGTAAATGCCGACTGAATGCTAGTAGCGTTCGGCTGTGACCACCAAACGATTCCTCGGCAACTCTCCTTCGCTGCAGCCTGAAAAAGTTCTAAAATGCAGCATAATAAATTGAGATTTGGCATTAATGGAAAAGGTAAGTAGAGTTCTTCATTCAAACACGGCTGTTACCATTAAATTAACGTAATTATTTAACCAAAAGTAACAGATAGGAGAGCGACAATCTCATTTTATGCGACAGCAATCAATAACAAACAAGAGAGAGCGGGAACAGGAGCGCAGCTCCTGCTTTTATACAGTCAAAACAAATTACTGCCGCTGCCTTCAACTTGCTTCACAGAGTCTATTTTAGATTTGAATGTATCGACGTATGCATCAGGTTCTATTTCCACCATTAATTTCCTGATGTTTAGTGATACCCTCTGTGATATTCGGAATGCTGTTGTATGAAGTTTTGATACATAAAACGTTTTTGGAACACCATTATATGAACAGTAAAAAATACATTTTTATGCTAAATGATGACCCTTACTCCTTAATTTACAGATTTATTTACGCAGAGAAAATTTATTCTTAATATCTTTTAGCAGTAATTAAACGTTTCGGGCACATTTTATTTATTATTCAAAAAGCAACATTTCAGTGTCATATGCTAGACTGTATACATTTTCATTCCGCTGCAGGTGTAAATTATCATACAGATAAAATTGAATTCGGAGTTCAGATAGACCCTGTCATCATTTAACCAGTAATTGTCAAATTTGATGCAATAATTTGTTATATCCCTCTTCTATTGATCTGAAACACAAGTATGATGAACCTGGGCGTTTCCAACTGAGCAGAGATTTTAACAGCCCACATTTGCCTGCTTGCTGTCGGTAGTACTCTAAAATCTCCCACGAACAGAAAGATAACGGTAGAAATACACCGGCATTCAGAACTTTTAAAAGGTTCAAGTGGTTCAAATGGCTCTGAGCACTATGGGACTTAACATCAGAGGTCATCAGTCCCCTAGAACTTAGAACTATTTAAACCTAACAAACCTAGGGACATCACACACATCCATACCCGTGGCAGGATTCGAACCTGCGACCGTAGCGGTCGCGCGGTTCCAGACTGTAGCGCCTAGAACCCCTCGGCCACCCCGGCCGGCTAGAAAGGTTCAAACGCTGCTAATCCGATACAGTGATGTGTGGCATTTTCCATATTATTTTATTGATGGTGATCCTCTTGAGCTCCTTGAATGCATAAGAAGTTACCTGTCGCACTCCATACAAGAATAAGTTCCTGTTTAGCATTCTGAACAGTTCACTACTTCTCTTCAAAGTAAGCCATAAGCTGTTTTAGAGCTGTACATGCAGTAAATCTCCTGTAGTCTTCCAATGTTCTACCCACTGGCTCCTCTATGAACCATCCAGCAATTTCTAAATTGTTCAAATCTGGAGGAGAAAACGAAACATGCGTATTAAGAGTTGACACTACATCTATGTTGCATACACTGGCAATTTCGACCGTGTTAAGTTATATTGTATCTCTTGAAACAGGAATGCTGAAGCATTACACGTAAGGTTCGATGCCACTGTAGCAATACCATCCCTTTTCGTAAATGATCCATCACGGTAGCATCGGATGGTTGAAGTGTCTTGGTGTTGGGTGGCAGTCCTAATTTCATTGTTATTTCAGTATTTTAAACATAGCTGCACAACAACAACGGTTCCACGTAATAAAATTATAAACAGCCGACCAGTTGCAATGAATAAAAAATTCTTTACCTAGGTTTCAACAAATTTAAATTTGTCTTCTTCAGAAGGTGGCAATTTTACATTAGTAAGGACTAATGTACAATCACCGTTTTTTGTTTGTTATTGTTAAATGTGGTTGATGCATAATGTTTATGCAAGAAGTATTTCTGGTGTATAATCCGCTCATCTTATTCCACTGGGCTAGTTATTTCGAACGACGTCTCTGCGAAGTTTCAGGCTTACTGATTTAAGAAACTCGTAGTTCACAATTCTTATCACCTTGCTGTTCTGTTGTGAAGTGCCATGTTGTGCATTGTGCACGTTGGTTTTATACCTATACAGTACAAGGACGCTTGGGGCTACTGCGCGCCCTGACTGGTTGGAGGGGGCTGCCGCCGCTTCCGATCCAGCAAGTTCAAGATCACCACTGCCGCTTCTCGTTTCCCGTCCTGACAGGCTTCTGCACATTCATGGTCACTAGTGATTCTGCTTTATATGTAGGCGTGCAATGATTTCCTCGCCACAAAAATCGACTAGTTGGTTATCCTGGTCCACAGTACGCAGCTCCAGAGAGTCCAATGTCTGAACTGTTACTGGGAGGTAAATAGCATTGGCAGAGGACTCAGTGGTCTTATATACCCTGTTCAAACTAATCGGTAAATTGTATGAATCGGTCTGTTGTTGAGACAAGAGTTCGTTACACTGGACACAGATTGTGCTGACAGGATGTATATTCACTGACTGGCTGGAAATGTAAAATTTATTAGGGTTCTTCTTCAAAACCCATCCGTTAATGAGCCCCAGTAGCCGTCCTATTAAACCTTTCTGGTTAAAATCAGTCGCTGCATTTGCTGTCTATTTTAGATTTGAGTGTATCGACGTATGCATCAGGTTCTATTTCCACCATTAATTTCCAGATGTTTAGTGATACCCTCTGTGATATTCGGAATGCTGTTGTATGTCACCAGTCCAGTCAGCATAATACTCCCCTCCCCGTCTCTTAAATCACTCGATGGAAAGTAATTCGAGAGTAATAATGACGCTCGTTCTTTTAGAGTTAGAGTATACGACATTTCATCTGAACCTCAACTGAAGAGTGGATGTTTAATGCACCTCCTTACATATTCGTGTGAACCCGTATTGTAGATCACACGCCTTCTGTCAGTGAAGTATCGTCGTAGTTTTTCTGGAGGCTGCAGATTTCTAAATGAGTCGAAATGGTAGATATTATTTTTATATTTCTTAACATAAGCCACCTAGTGGCTTCCTGGTCCCCCAGAAACATGTGAATTCACAATTCAACTTTTTGTGCATTGAAGGACCTCAAGAGGAGAACGAGTCTTTGGTAATGTACCCGGTATAAACACACCACTGAATCTTGGAATGCTGAATTTTTTTACTGACTAACTTGAGCAGATCTGTATTTGTAAGCAGTCTATCCAGTAGGATAGCTAACAGGCCTATGGTTTCAGGTATAGTCTTTTTCCGATGGCTGCTGCTTCTGTCATGCGATAATGTCCTCTTGCTTCCTCTAGCTGCTCCTGTGAGTTCTATGCCTTCTGATTCTTCTGGCAAGAGGCGCAGATCACCAGCTGATGAACCCATCGCTTAGAGACGTGCAGAGGCGGGAATGAGGAAGGGAATAATTCCGCCTGTCGCCTTGGGTAACGGCAGAACAGATGGTGCTTTAACCAGTCCTTTATGCTGCAGGGCCCTTTTATCTGCACATATCGCTGTCAGGATATAGTTTTTTAAACACTCCTGTCTGGCTCCTTCTCTTTCTTCTTCTTCTTTGTCTTCTTCTTCTTTAGGGCACGACGTACAGCATCATAAGTTGCTTGAAATTCACAGCCAAGCCCAACTCAATTTTACTATGCATAGTTTCATCAACTAAAAACGCTGCAATGCGCTAATCTATACAGGTGTCCTTTCTCAGACTTTTTACCTTGGCTTTATCAGCTACAATTCGATCTGCCATGTGACGACCTCGGAGACCTTTATGTTTTGCGTAAGCAATGTCGTGTTTCCAAACACGCCTCGTCGAGCAGGATAATCGACTTATCACCACAACCCAAACGTTGTAAGTTTGTCGAGAATACCACCAACTTCTGTAATTTGTCTCTTATCGTGCGTGTTACGCTACTGTGCTGGCTGTGCTCAGTGCATCCCCTCATACTGTAAATAGTCAGCGTCAATCCAGCTGTTCTGTGTTGCAGGAAAACCAAGAAATGTAACTAGAACTGTATTCCCTCAACGTCTTATGACACGCTCTACGAGTCATAAATATTAAAATGCGTCCAGACTTGATCTTTTATTGTTCTGTTCAGAAGTTCCCTAACACTCGCCTTCAGATGGAATACATACTGTAAAACTCTCCAGTGTGATCAGTTTGGAGGTTGTCTGGGCCTCGATTCGTCACTATCTGCAATAAACGATCAAACGCCTCTCTCTCCTTTTGTTTTAACAGTTAATGCCCAGACAAATTTGTAATATGTATCAACAAGCGTTCAAATACGAGTGTGTTTGAATATATTATTTGCATGTGAATGTTACTGCATACCTACAAGATCAGCCTGCCATAAGTCATTCAAATCTTTAATCACAACATTCCTACGAGGGTATGTTTTCATTGATAGTCTGCGTAGTTCTCTAACTACTGTATCCACACTAATTCGACTATACCTCTCTCTCTAAGCTCAGAGGTTACTGAAGCAAGCTTATTCGAATGAACAATATTATTAGCAGTAGCCTATGCCATTAGCAGTTGAAGTCGATCTATTAGCTCATTGGGATTTACTTTTGATTCTTTAATGCTGGATATCTATACCATCACCAATGCTATATCGAGCATCTAATATAGGTTTTATAATGGATCTGTATTTCGCAGTGCGCCTGTTTCCCACTTACTTTCCTATTTACACTAGTCAATTGCAGTATTTCACCATACATCTCTAAATCTTTGGATGAATAATTTACAGTTTTTGTGGGATTTAGGAAAATGAGGTCATGAGACCAGTTGTTGTTTGAAATTCCTTGTGATTTATGTATAGTTTTTTAACCTACAGTCCGCATGCACATGATGATTTTTCACCACTGAGATCAAATTTTCTGTTTATCCTGGGATTTCTGTGATGGTTGATGAAATCAGCAACGCCGTCATTGTTGTGAAATTTTGATAAGAGTTCATTGGAGAGATTCAGTAACTTGTTCGAAGGTTTCTCTTAATGTTCGCTCTAATCTAAATGTCCTAAGCTTAGCAGGTGTAACTTCCCTCAAACAGCCTGCTGCACCATGATGACCTTTTGTTTAGTTGACATATTGTTATATAGTAAGCAAACTCCTTCGCAGGATGCGCCTCATATACGTCCCATACAATTCTATCAACTTTTAAAGTTAAGTCACGTACATTCATTCCAGTTCCATCAATATTTATAACTAGGATATCTACCTTCTTTCTCAGAATGATCCAGGTGTACGTCTCTAATTCCTCAAGCCTAGCATCTAAGTCGTTGATCAACCTCAGAAGAGTCTAGGCATATGTATCTACCTCCTTAATTTTATGTTCAAGAGGTTGAAATTTTCCATCAATCATCAATGTAAAGACGCATTCCCTATCTATGCACGCCTGTCCTGATGGGCTCAGTGCCTGACATAAGTGCGACCTTGTCCATGGTTTGATGTAAACTAATGTACTCATCAGTTTATTCACAGCTACATACACTGAAGCGCCAAAGAAACTGGTATAGACATGCGTATTCAAATACAGAAATATGTAAACAGGCAGAATACCGCGCTGCGGTCAGCAACGCTTGTATAAGACAACAAGTGTCCGGCGCAATTATTAGATCGGTTACTGCTTCTACAACGGCAGGTTATCAAGGTGTAAATGAGTATGAACGTGGTGTCATAGTCGGCGCTCGGACGATGGGACACGCATCTCCGAGGTAGCAATGGTTGGTTGGTTTGGGGGATTCAAGGGACCAGACTGCTATGGTCATCGGTCCGAGGTAGCAATGAAGTGGTGATTTTCCCTCACGACCATTTCACGAATGTACCGTGAATATTATGAATCCGGCAAAACTGCAAATCTCTGACATCGATGCGGCCAGAAAAAGATCCTGCAAGAAGGAGACCAATGACGACTGAAGAGAATCGTTCCACGTGACAAAAGTGCAACCCTTCCACAAATTGCTGCAGATTTCAATGCTGGGCCATCAACAAGTGTCAGCATGCGAATCATTCAACGAAACATCATCGATACGGGCTTTCGGAGCCGAAGGCCCAATCGTGTACCCTTGATGACTGCACGACACAAAGCCTGGGCCCGTCAACACCGAAGCTGGACTGTTGATGAATGGATACTTGTTGCCTGGCCGGACGAGTCTCGTTTCGAATTGAATCGTGCCGATGGCCGTGAACGGATATGGAGACAACCTCATGAATCCATGGACCGTGCATGTCAGCAGAGGACTGTTCGAGCTGGTGGAGACTCTGTAATGGTGTGAGGCGTGTGCTGTTGGAGTCTAGATACGTCTAGATACGACTGTGACAGGTGACACGTACGTGTAAGCATCCTGTCTGATCACCTGCATCCATTCACGTCCATTGTGCATTTCCACGAACTTGGGAAATTCCAGCAGGACAATGCGACACCCCACACGTCCATAATTGCTACAGAGTAGGTCCAGGAACACTCTTCTGAGTTAAATACTTCCGGTGGCCACCAAACTCTCCAGACATGAATATTATTGAGCGTATCTCCACTCTCTCGTACTGATACGACCGCTAAACCCGCTGGGCAGAACAGGTAATTAGGATTGTGAAACGGGCCAAATAAGGTTGGGGTCAGTTCCACCTTCTAATTGTAATTTATTGTAATTTAATAACATTTTTACAACCAAAGCGGGACATAGCCGGACCTTTACCGAATGCAACTCTTTAATGGCTGAAGGCCTCCAAACAAGACATCTTAACAAATCAAAAAGATAAAATTCCAATTAAGATAGCAATAAAATAATCAAAAAACATCACAGCATGGTGGAGAGAACAAACATACGCAAAGTGCAATACCAAAGGCTGAAGGCCACAATTAAGTTCCAGAATTTTAGAACATATTACCAGAGACTTTTAAAGGCAGAAGGCCAGAATGTTTAAAAACAAGAAATCTTAGAAATCAACAAGATAAAAATGCAATTGCAAGGCAAATAAAAACATACCACAGCTAAGTGGAAAGCCTCAAGGTAAAGCAAACATATGCAAGGTGCAATACCAATGCCTAAAAGCCACAAGTAAGTTTCAAAATTATAAAATATATTACCTTAATCTTTTAAAAGCATAAGGCCGCAATGTTTAAGCTTCAAAGATAAATTTAAGAATTAATTTTCCAAAATTTTAAGAAAAAAGAAAAATAACCGTAAGCCTTAAATTTTAAGTAGCTGAAAACAAATAATTAAACACCAGTGGCACTCAGAAGCCTCCAGGGAGGTCGGTCTGCCCTCGTTCAATTAGGCGAGACAGGTGGTGAGCCCAACTACACTTGACCCGTCGGAACTCAACCAGGGGACAGCCACGGACCGACCGACACAACGACTTGCTTCCCATCAATCAATACATGAGAACTCAAACACGTGATAGTCCACTATGGAGTATGTATTAGCTGTCAGAATTACACACCATGTTGGTCAGCGACAACAGGTGAGGAAAGGACGCTGCCTGAAATTACGTTAGTGGCCAGCGCAGGTAACCGGAACACTAACGGCCACTAGGCAGAAAATTCCGCAGGTACACTTGAATTTGAAACACAGTAATATAGTTAAATTCACCCAAAAGAATACTGCCTGAATTTGCGTCAGTGCCCATGGCAGGTAACCAGAACACTAACAGCCACAAGGCAGAAAATTCCACTGGTGCACTCGAAATGTAGTCAACGAAAATAGTTAATTGCACCACATGGCGGGTAAATTTCAGCAGTAGAAACACTCAGTGTTGCTCACAGGAAAACCTCCCCAACAGGAAACCACCGAAACGAACCACCACAACATGAATGGACGTGGCTTGGGTAGTTGAAACCACTACTCAACTTTGACGTCCTGGGTCGGTGAACCACGAAGGTCGTAGCGATCGGACAGCTCCACACACGCTCCGACACTGCGCAGGGGCTGCCAGCGGACCCAGTCGACTGCACCGCGCGGAGATAACTTCCCTCGTCCGCAACAACCGACCGACGCCTGCAGACCCTCTAGCCGGAAACTACATGTATCAAACCAAAGATGGCATACGGCGCAAATATCGAAACACATCACTGCTGCCACATGTAGAAGGAAGAAGAACCACGACGTAACCGCAACAAGGGCGGGAAAACAAACATAGATAGACAGCAAAGTTCACGAAAACGCATAGTTAGTAGTGAACACGGCTCAACCTCCCCCCCCCCCCCCCCAAAACCTAACTCAGGAAGGGGTTAATTCAAACCCCGAGCTACTTGAACTTAACCTGACTAAGATGAACCCGATATTGCTTGCCCGAGCTGTTCTCCTTGACCAAGAGATTTACCGGGCATAATATACGCATAATAGAGCAAGGCCCCAGAAAACGCGGGGTGAATTTACTAAGGTTACCGCCCCACACCTGTCTCCCTTGGAAATTGCGGATGTAAACTTGTTATCAGCTCTGAGTATATTACACCTGGCTCGATTCCAGTTTTCATTGGTGACCCGTGGATTAACGTCAGGTAGAATAAGATCCTGAATCCCCCACAAGTTGGAAAGAGGGGAATCAACTGGGTAGGAAAATATCAAGGATGCAGGCGTGCTTCGCGAGGCTTCATGAATGGCGGTATTAAAGGCAATACTGAGCCAGGGAAGACTGGAGTCCCGTTTACTGGGTGTTTTCTGATGATAAATAATGAAAGCGGACTTAATATTCCGATTAACCCTTTCCGCAAAGGACTCCTGGGGATAATACGGGGTGGTGGTGACATGCTTAACTCCATTCTGAAAGCAGAAAGCCTTAAAGGGACCCGAAAGAATAGCTGGAGAGTTATCACTAACCAACTGCTTAGGTGGCCCGAAAACATTAAAGACACTAGTCGAGTGATTAATCATAGAGGTAACGGTGATGTTGCGGCTCGGAAGGAGCCAAGTGAACCTAGAAAATGCATCAGTCATAAAGAGTACATATCGATGACCTCTTTTAGTCCGAGTCAAAGGCCCCAAATAATCAATATAGAGCTTGTACATGGGAGAGGGCTTTCGTTCAGAAACCCACCAGCCTTGTTGAAGGGCATTGTTGGGTTGGTTATACGAGGGCGGTTCAGAAAGTAACCTCCGATTGGTCACAGTGCGGGTTGTGGGGGGAGTAGCGACGCCAACTGTACGTTCACGCACTCAAAAGGTCAGTCGGCATCAAGCCGTGGTCGAGTGAACGTCGTACCTGCGCTAGTTTAGTTTTTGTGGCAGTTTGAAATGTGTGCTGCAATAGAAAACCCCGCCAAATGTGAAGTGCGTGCTGTCATAAGGTTTTTTACAGCCAAAGGATATTCTGCAGCAGCTATTCATCGTGAGCTTTGTGCCGTGTACGGACCAAGAGTTATGAGTGAAGGAGTTGTCCGTGAATGGGTACGTTTATTTAAAAGTGGACGAGAAAACGTTCATGATGAAGAGAGGAGTGGTAGACCATCATTGGTGACTGACGAACTCGTTCAGACAGTTGATGCAAAAGTTCGTGAAAATCGACGTTTCTCAATGTCGAAGTTGTCTACTGGTTTTCCACAGATTTCTAAGACTCTCTTGTACGAGATAGTGACAGCAAGATTGGGTTACCGTAAGTTCTGTGCACGATGGGTGCCCAAAATTCTTACCGACCACCACAAAACTCAAAGAATGGCCTCTGCATTAGACTTTCTGTCACGTTATGAGGACGAAGGAGAACCATTGTTAAACAGAATCGTGACCGATGACGAAACCTGGATTAAGTACGTGAACCCTGAGAGAAAAGAACAATCAAAGATGTGGGCACATTCAAATTCGCCTACCAAACCAAGAAATGCCTCGCAAGATTTTTCTGCCAGAAAACTGATGGCAACGGTGTTTTGGGATGCCAAAGGGGTGTTGTTGGTTGAATTCATGGAACGTGGTACGACCATTAATCAAGACGTGTACTGTGAAACAATAAAAAAGTTACGACGGGCTATACAGAACAAACGCCGTGGTATGCTGACTTCCGGTATCGTTTTTTTGCACGATAGCGCCCGTCCTCACTCTGCTCACAGAACAACGGCCCTTCTTGAGTCCTTCAAGTGGGACGTTATCAACCATCCACCTTACAGCCCAGACCTGGCGCCAAATGATGATCACCTCTTCATGCATTTGAAGAAATGGCTCGGGTCACAGCGGTTTGATGACGACGAAGAGCTCAAAGATGCGGTCACAGGCTGGCTCCAGGCACAAGCGGGTGATTTTTATGCAGAAGGAATTTCAAAGCTTGTGAAGAGATACGATAAGTGCCTCAATCGCTATGGAGACTATGTAGAAAAATAGTGCAAGGATGTAGTTGTAAGATGTATATATTAAAATATTTTTATTTAACTTGGTGTATTTTTTTAAATCAACCGGAGGTTACTTTCTGAACGGCCCTCGTATTACACAAGCGACATTGGGCTACCATTCGTCTAACCTGCTGGTCCATAGAGGGCCAAGTTAAATGCTCCTTGATCTTTTGGGGCGTCTTATAAGTCCCTATATGGCCGCCCACCAATGAATCATGAAAATAACGAAAGACCGGACGCACCAAGGTGCAGGCAAACAGATCTTAAACTACTTAGCAGTGCCCACCTTCCTGCAAAGAATCCCCCTCTTAATCTCATATTCTTCCGAGAGCTCTCCGGCCAACAGACGTTGCTTAATACCAGCCCACACAGGGTCCTGATCCTGATGGTGCGTAATGTCTTCAAACAAATGGGGAATTTCTCCTAACACCATACAATTAAGATTATCGCCGTCTACCTGCTTGCTTCCCTGACTAAACACGTCTTCGGTAAAGATCCAGCTGAGAACATCCGCCAAGGCATTTTTCAAAACCTTTCACATGTTTAACTTCGAACTGAAATGCCGAGATACGTACTGCCCACCTGACAATACGACCAGTCTTACACGGCCTCGCCAGTACCCAGCTCAAAGCTTGATTGTCGGTTTCCAATTGGAAAACCCGATGCTCAAGGTAGAACCGATACTTCTCTAATGCAAACAAAACGGCCAAGATCTCGCACTCAGAGTACTTAAGCTCGGCATCTGTTAACCGCCGAGACGCGTAAGCTAATGGTTGTCTCTGCCCCTCAAATTCTTGGAGGAGAACAGCTGGAATACCGGCATTAGAATCATCAGTCAGCACAATAAACCTCTTGCTAAAATCGGGTACCCCAAGAACCGGGGGGTTGGCTATCGCAGTCTCAATATGCTCAAAGGCGTCCTCCTGGGCAGGTCCCCATTCAAAACGCACGTCCTTACTGCGTAACTGATTTAAGGGTGCCGCCAACTGAGCAAAATTGGGCTCAAAACGTCTAAAGTAATTCGGCACGCCTATAAATTTAGCGATTCCCCGCTTATCAACAGGAGGAGATAATGCCCGCAGGGCTTTCGTCCACTCTTGGTCCATGCAAATACTCTGACACGAGACAATATGGCCTGAGAAGGATACCTCCCGCCTATCCAGCGTGATTTTACTAGGTTTAACAGTTAGACCAGCTCGCTGTAACCTCAAAAGAACTTGCCGAATATGCTCCAAATTATCCTCAAACGAACGGCTACAGGTAACCAAGTCGTCCAAATGATTATAGACACAAACTAACTTCATATCCCCAGGAATATTATCCAACAAACGAGTAAGCACTGCCACTCCGGTAGCTAACCCAAAGGGGACTCTGTTAAACTCGAACAAGTTCCAATCAGTACAAAAGACAGTGACATGTTTACATTCCTCAGCCAGCGTAATTTGATAATAGGCCTGATTCAAATCAAGAACAGTAAACCAATTAGCGCCGGCAAACTAGGTAAAAGAATTATGCAAATCCGGCAAGGGTACTGATTCGAGTACAACCTTGGCGTTCAAACGCCCATAGTCAACAACAGGTCTAAAATCCCGCCCCTGATCCTTAGGTACAAGAAAAATTGGAGAAGCATTCGCAGAAGTAGAGAGTTTGATGACTCCTTGTTCCAACATCTGAGATATCTTAGTCTTGAGTGTCTTAACCTTCGGGGGTGAGAGGCGGTATGGAGATTGCCTAACGGGAGTGTCATCGGACAAATGGATACGTTATTCAAGAACATTGGTGACACCCAGGTTATCGCTAAGGAGTTGAGAAAAACTGTGCAACAAATAGCGTAGCTGAGACGCCTGATTAGGCAAGAGAAGGCCCATATCGAATTCATTAGCTGCCACCTCTACGCCGAAGGTCCCGGCGCCATGCAGCAGGTTTAGCGCACTCACAAAGGCCAAACTTCTCGCCAGGAGAGAACCTAAAGGAAAATGAGCTTCTGGAATAATCCAAAATGAGCCCGGTTTTATAAACGAAGTCTTACCCCAACATTAGAGTAACAGGCAGTCCCTTAACCAACACTAAAGATACAGGTCAGGAAAAATCGGCAACCCATACACTCCCCCGGACCCAACCCTGCAAAGGTAACACCTGGCCATTGGCCACCCGACATCTCTGCACCGGGGACGGGACCGAACGAAGTCTAGTAAGATGCCCAAATTCCAAAAACCACCCAAAACTCAATGATGACACGGAACTACCAGAATCCAAGAGAGCGCAGAGGGGCTCGACACCTACCCGAGAACATACATAAGGCAAAGGGAACAATGCGGGGGTGACTACCCGAGTACACCAAGGCCTAAAGGTTGGAACCCGGGTTCGCATGCCAACCCGGCGTCGTCTACTAGCTCTAAGAGCACGAGGCTGGTCACAAGACTGTACCAAATGAACTGAACTACCGCATCTGAAACAACGCCTCTGTTCCCTTCTGCTAACCCCCACGGATGTGGATAATCCGGAACCGGCCCCTATGTCGCGCCCTACAGCCTCCCGACGCCCGTGGCTCTCAAGGGGTAATGCGGATGCTGCTACAACCACATCACAGAGTTCTCCTCAGGTCTCAGGCTGCTTACAGAAAGTAAAACGCGACTTATGCGCCGCACGCATTGCCTTAAGAACGATAGAAACTAATTCGCGTACAGACAATTCAACAAGCAAGGCCAAGGAGGCTGTGTGGACTATCGACATACTGATGTAACTACTCGTCACCCCGCTGCATATCCCATATGTGGCGGCACTCAAGTTGTTTCCGAACCCCGGTGGTTAATCTTTGACTAATTACAAGTCCCCTTAATTGTTGCAAGGTAAACTCTTCGGCCATGGCCCGTGAGAGGGTGTGGTGCGGAACGCGAAAGGCGGCCGCGTGCTGTTCGAGACAAACCAACAACCACAATAGCTTTTCTACTTGATCAGTCCGCTCTACAATCAATTCGGTCAGACCCAGAAAGAAATAATCCAGAAGGTTAGGCAACTTAGCAAAGATGGTATCTAACTTAACAGCCGCTGGAACAATGTCACCCCCGGCCTGGCCCCCATGTTCCCCTCGATAGCGCGAGTCACTATCTTCGAACTTCCTCTCATCAAACTACAAGCATGTAAGCTTAAACTGCAACGAGCTCACCAGAGTTCCCAACTCAGCGGCCGATTTTTTGTGATGCTCTCCCAACTCTAAAGTACTCAGATCAGCCACCCCATTAGTTAAATGCGCCAACTGTGCCCGTACCCGACCCAACTGACTGTCACTAGGTTGGGTTCCTTCTAGACGACCAATAGTATCCTCAAGACCTTTACGGGCCTTACCAAGAAATCGTATGGCCGCACCTGTCTCACCGATCGTTGCTGAGGTGACGTCAACCGGCTGCAGCACGGCAGCGGGCAAACGGGCTACCAATTCTGGAACGCTGACCTCCGTCGCTTGACCCCTTACTGCCAAGTCGTAAACGAGATGGTCTCTTCTCAGCAGACCGATTCCCGGACACTGTCTGACTGCCATTATCGTAACACCTGAAACAATACGAACCAAACAATACCATGCCACAGACACAAAAGAAACAAGAGTGAAACTGACCACAACTGGGTTGGTAAGCATGAGCGTAACCATACTCTGCTGCCAGTGATACGCCCGTTAAACCCTCTGGGCAGAACAGGTAATTAGGATTGTGAAAAGGGCCAAATAAGGTTGGGGTCAGTTTCACCTCCTAATTGTATTTTATTGTAATTTAATAACCCTTTTACAACCAAAGCGGCACATAGCCGGACCTTTACCGAATGCAACTCTTTAACGGCTGAAGGCCCCAAAACAAGAAATCTTAACATATCGACAAGATAAAATTCCAATTAACATAGCAATAAAATAATCAAAAAACAACACTGCAAGGTAGAGAGAAGAAACATATGCAAAGTGCAATACCAAAGGCTGAAGGGCACAATAAGTTTCAAAATCTTAGAATATATTACCATAGACTTTTAAAGGCAGAAGGCCAGAATGTTTAAAAACAACAAATCTTAAAAATCAACAAGATAAAGATGCAATTAAAAGGCAAATAAAATAAATAAATAAAAACATACCATGGTTAAGTGGAAAGCCTCAAGGCAAAGCAGATAGAACAAACACATACAAGGTGCAGTACCAATGGCTGAAGGCCACAATTAAGTTTCAAAAATTTAAAATATATTACCATAATCTTTTAAAGGCAGAAGGCCGCAATGTTCTAGCTTCAAAGATAAATTTAAGAATTAATTTTCCAAAATTTTTAAGAAAAAAGAAAAATAACCATAAGCCTTAAATTTTAAGTAGCTGAAAACATAAACACCAGTGGCACTCAGAAGCCTCCAGGGAGGTCGGTCTGCCCTCCTTCACTTAGGCGAGACAGGTGGTGAGCCCAACTACACTTGATCCGTCGGGAGCCAACCAGAGGACAGCCACGGACCGACAGACACAACGACTTGTTTCCCATCAATTAGTACATGAGAACTCAAACAGAAAAGTTTACGACGTGATGATCCACAATGAAGTATGTATTAGCTGTCAAAATTACACACCATATTGGACAGCGACAAAAGGTGAGGATAGGACGTTGCCTGACATTCAACCAAAAACCTGTACATTGTTGTTTAAAAAAATTTGTACACGTGTCCGCTCGAATATCTATTAGAAATCCTGAAATCCTGTAAGCGTTTAAAGTAAATCGGTTAAGAATTTTTGGAGAATGTTGTAAACAGCGTTATCTCTTTATGTGTTATGTGTATACTCACATATTTAAAAATTCTTAGCCTATGTCCGTCTGAATGTCCAATAGAGTATAGTGTAAAAATTTGAAGTAAATCGGCCAGAAACTTTCCGAGATTTTTGGTAACATTTCTTCTTTATAAATTACATATATAGTTTTATATGTAGCTGATGCCTGTCTGAATGTTCAGTAGAGGATTCTGTATTATTTGAAGCAAATTAGTCAAGAACGTTTTGATGTTGTCGGCAACACACACACACACACACACACACACACATATATATATATATATATATATATATATATATATATATATATATAATTCGAAAATATATAGTCTATGTCCGTCCTATTGTTTATTAGAGCATCGTGTAAAAGTGTAAAATGTGAAGTAAATTGGCCACGAACTTTTTGAGATTGTTGGTAACAATGTTTCGCCTTTATACATATATGTTTACGTATTATACAAATTAAAACACAGCTTTTGTTCACGCAGGTTATCAGAGTATCGTAGAAAAATTTGAAGAAAATTGGTCTGGTACTTTTCGAGATTTTTAGAAACAACTTTCAATAATGACTTGTCTTTAAATGATATTGTAGATTATAAGCATATTTATAAGCCACATATTTTAAAAATACGTAGCCTGAGTACGTCCTAACGTTTATTAGATATCGTGTACAAATTTGAAGTAAACTGGTCAAGAACATTACGAGATTTGCCAGCAACGTTTCCTCTATATGTACTCGTAGTATATATCTATGTTTGTTTACCTTACGTATTTAAAAATATATTGCATATGTACATCCAAAGGTTTATTAGAGTATCATGTAAAAATATGAAGTAAATCAGTGAAGAACATTTCGAGATTTTGATAACACTTTTTCCCACTTACATAGCGTATATATACTAATATACCATATATTTTAAGAAACATAGTCCGTGTCAGTTCGCAAGTTTACTGAAGCATCTAATAAAAAATTGAGTTCAATATATCAAAGCTTTTCGAGAGTTTTTGCAACAACGTTAACCTACGGCTTCTCTTTATATAGTAGAATTTATATACTCGAGAGCGGAGGAGCGGACAGAGGTTCAGGCGCTGTCTTTCCCTTGGGGTGGGAAACTGTCCCTAAAAAGCAGCAGTGATCAACGGTACAAGGATCCAGAAGGCAATGGAAACCAATGCCTTACAGACACATAATGTATATCCACAGAACATGTGGTCTATAACTGAGAAAGTGTCATTATGATCTCTCCATTCGCAAAAGATTGCGTACTATTCCCCCACATGGATCTCCGTGAGTGGACTGCCAAGGAGGAGGGGACCAAGAGAACAACACTGAATAACCAATGAAAGGATGGTGTTCCTCGAGTCGGGGCGTATAATGTCAAAAGTTTGAACGCGGCAGGGAAGCCAGAAAATCTGAAAAGGAAAATGCTAAGGCCTAATCTACATATAGTGGGGGTCAATTAAGTGAAATGGAAAGAATACAAGGATTTATGGTCAGGTGAGTATAGTGTAATACCAACAGCAGCACATATTGATATAACGGGAGTAGGATTCTTTATGAATAAAAAGACAGAGAGGGAGTTACAGTGAACTGTACAGCGATAGGGTTGTTCTCATCAGAATCGACAGCAAACCAACACCGACAACGATAGTTCATGTGTTATGTACGCCGACGTCGCAGGCCGAAGGTGAAGAAACAGAGAAAGTATATGTGGGTACTGAATGGGTAACTAAGTATGTAAAGGCAGATGAAGGTTTGAAAAGCGGTTTTAGGGGAGGGAGCAGAAGAAAGGATTACGGGAGAATATGGGCCTAGTAGTAGGAATGAGAAAGGGGAAAGACTAATCGAATTCTGCATTAAATTTCAGCTAGTAGTAGGGAACATTCTGTTTCAAGAGGCACAAGAAGAAGAAGTAAACTTGGAAAACACCGGGAGATACGGGAAGATTTCAGTTAGATTACAGAAAGGTCACGCAGAGATTGCGAAATCAGATATTGGTTTATAAGGCACACACAAGGTCAGGCAGAGATTCCGAAGTCAGATATCGGATTGTAAGGTGTATGCAAGAGCAGATTAAACTCAGAGCACAATTTAATAATGATGGAGAGTAGGCTGAAGTTTAAGAGACTAGTCAGGAAGAGACAATGTGCAAAAAAAGTAGGATACGAAAGTACTTAGGAATGAAGAAATGTGCTTCAAGTTCTCTGAGACGACCACAACTGCGGTAATTATTAGCTCTGTAGGCAGTTCAGTAGAAGAGGAATGGTCTAGAAAGGTCAGTATTATAACTGGGAAGAAAAACATAGATACAAGAAAGCTACCTGAGAAGAAACCTTAGGTAACAGGGGAAATACTTCAAGTGATCAACGAAAGAGAGAAGTACAAAAATGTTCAGGGAAATTCAGGAACACAGAAGTCATGTCACTCAGGGGTTATATAAATGGGAAGTTTAGGGAAGCTAAGGCGAAATGGCTGGATGAAAAATGTGATGAAATCGAAAAATCAGATAAAAATTTGCTTGGCGTCTTCCTGAGAGACAATCTACACTTCTTCCAAATTAGCAATGTAAGTTTAGACCAGATGTGGTTCAGAAGTTCAAAAAAAGGCAGCTCGTTTTGTATTATCGACAAACAGGGAAGGGAGTGTCACTGACAAGATGCAGGAAATAGGGTGGAAATCAGTTTTAACAAAGGAGTTTCTTGTTGGGGCGAGATCTTCTCCTTCGATTGAGAAAATATTTTGTTGACGTCTTTCTAAACAGGAAGAAACGATCATCATAATAAAATGAGGGGAATCAGAACTCGCAGGGATATATATAGGTGTCCTTTTTCCGCACGCTGTTTGAGAGTGGAATAATAGAGAATTAGTGCGAAGGTGGGTGGATGAACATCTGCCAGGCACATAAATGTGACCTGCAAAATAACCATGTAGATGTAGATGAAGAGACTGACTCAGCATACAGAAAAGACAAAACAACATTCGGTGAAAGAAAAAGCAACGGCGATAAAGAGAAGAGAGCAGATAGGTGGAAAGAGTAATTGAAGGCCTCTATGAGGGGAAGAATTTGTCTGATGAAGTGACAGAAGAAGAAACAGGAGTCGATAGGGAAGAAATACGGAATCCAGTATTAAAATCAGAATTTAGAAAAGCTTTGGAAGATTTAAAATCTAATAAGGCAAAACAATTTCTAAACTCATTCAAGGAAGTGGCAACAAAACAATTGCTCACATTGGTGTGTGGAAGGTAGGCAATAATCCATCAGATTTTCGACTAAACATCATTGACACAATTCCAAAGATTGCAAGAGCCGACAAATGCAAGAATTATCGGGAAATTAGCTTAACAGCTTATGTATCCAAGTTACTGACAAGATTCATACACAGAAGAATGGAAAAGAAAATTGAGGATCTGGTAAATGACGATTAATTTGGCTTTAGGAAATGTAAATACACCAGAGACACAGTTCTGACGTCGCGGTTGATAATGGAAGCAAGACTGAAGAAAAAAAATTACGTGCGTAGAATTTGAAGACGTGGGAAAAGCGTTCGACAGTGCACAATGGAGCAAGATGTTTGAAAGTCTGAGAAAGATACGGGAAAACTATAGGAAAATACGGGTAATATACAACATGTAGAATAACGAAGAGGTAAAAATAAGATTGGAAGACCTTCAACGAAATGCTCGGATTAAGAAGGGTGTAAGACAGGGTTGTAGCCCTCCGCTGCTACTGTTGAATCTATACGTCGAAGAAACAATGACGGAAATAAAACAAAAATGCAACACTGGAATTAAAATTCATGGTGAAAAGACATTAATGAGCAGATCTGCTAATTGCATTGCTATCCTCAGTGAATGTGAAGAAGAATTACAGGATGTTTTGCATGGAATGAACAGTCTAATGAGTACAGGCTATAATTGAGAGTAAATCGAAGGAAGACGAAAGTATTGAGAAGTAGCAGAAATAAGAACAGCGAGAAACTAAACACCAGGATTGGTGATCATGAAGTAGATGAAGTTAAGGAATTCCATTAGCTCGGCAGCAATGTTGCGAGTGCTATTCTGAGATGAAAATTTTAACACAGGAGAGGAATTTGTGCCGGTTGCATCAAACCAGTCAGAAGGCTGATGGCTCATATATATATATATATATATATATATATATATATATATATATATATATATATAAATGCTCCTACGGTTGCATGTTAGAGACCATGTTTAGCGGATTTTTTTCTTATCAGCTCTATATTTCTACTTCCCAAAATATGTAAAGCAAAGAGTTTGCAGCAGGAAATATTTGTTTCACAATATCGAAGATGAAGAAGTGCTCATAGCTCTTGAGGTTGCGTTTTAGAACCCCTGTTTACTAGACATGTTTGCTTCGAATGATTATTCCTTCTTGAACTGTCCTAAATATATATACAGGGTGATTTTTCCACCGTGAACAAATTCTAGGAATTGATTCATGAGACGATACGGAACAAGAAAAGTCTAATGAACTTATATCCGGAAATGCGTGGTTTCGATGCTAGAGACCATTTATTCAATGGCATTTCCGGACAAAAGATAATTACACCTTTTTTGTGCCGTATCCTCTCATCCCCCCCATGAACCATCGACCTTGCCGTTGGTGGGGAGGCTTGCGTGCCTCAGCGATACTGATGGCCGTACCGTAGGTGCAACCACAACGGAGGGGTATCTGTTGAGAGGCCAGACAAACATGTGGTTCCTGAAGAGGGGCAGCAGCCTTTTCAGTAGTTGCAGGGGCAACAGTCTGGATGATTGACTGATCTGGCCTTGTAACATTAACCAAAACGGCCTTGCTGTGCTGGTACTGCGAACGGCTGAAAGCAAGGGGAAACTACAGCCGTAATTTCTCTCGAGGACATGCAGCTTTACTGTATGATTAAATGATGATGGCGTCCTCTTGGGTAAAATATTCCGGAGGTAAAATAGTCCCCCATTCGGATCTCCGGGCGGGGACTACTCAAGAGGACGTCGTTATCAGGAGAAAGAAAACTGGCATTCTACGGATCGAAGCGTGGAATGTCAGATCCCTTAATCGGGCAGGTAGGTTAGAAAATTTAAAAAGGGAAATGGATAGGTTAAAGTTAGATATAGTGGGAATTAGTGAAGTTCGGTGGCAGGAGGAACAAGACTTTTGGTCAGGTGATTACAGGGTTATAAATACAAAATCAAATAGGGGTAATGCAGGAGTAGGTTTAATAATGAATAAAAAAATAGGAGTGCGGGTTAGCTACTGCAAACAGCATAGTGAACGCATTATTGTGGCCAAGATAGACACAAAGCCCATGCTTACTACAGTCGTACAAGTTTATATGCCAACTAGCTCTGCAGATGATGAAGAAATTGATGAAATGTATGACGAGATAAAAGAAATTATTCAGGTAGTGAAGGGAGACGAAAATGTATTAGTCATGGGTGACTGGAATTCGTCAGTAGGAAAAGGGAGAGAAGGAAACATAGTAGGTGAATATGGATTGGGGGGAAGAATTTTGCACAGAGCATAACTTAATCATAGCTAACACTTGGTTCAAGAATCATGAAAGAAGGTTGTATACATGGAAGAATCCTGGAGATACTAAAAGGTATCAGATAGATTACATAATGGTAAGACAGAGATTTAGGAACCAGGTTTTAAATTGTAAGACATTTCCAGGGGCAGATGTGGATTCTGACCACAATCTATTGGTTATGAGCTGCAGATTGAAACTGAAGAAACTGCAAAAAGGTGGGAATTTAAGGAGATGGGACCTGGATAACTGAAAGAACCAGAGGTTGTACAGAGATTCAGGGAGAGCACAAGGGACCAATTGACAGGAATGGGGGAAAGAAATACAGTAGAAGAAGAATGGGTAGCTCTGAGAGAGGAAGTAGTGAAGGCAGCAGACGATCAAGTAGGTAAAAAGACGAGGGCTAATAGAAATCCTTGGGTAACAGAAGAAATATTGAATTTAATTGATGAAAGGAGAAGATATAAAAATGCAGTAAATGAAGCAGGCAAAAAGGAATACAAACGTCTCAAAAATGAGATCGACAGGAAGTGCAAAATGGCTAAGCAGGTATGGCTAGAGGACAAATGTAAGGATGTAGAGGCTTGTCTCACTAGGGGTAAGATAGATATTGCCTACAGGAAAATTAAAGAGACCTTTGGAGAGAAGAGAACCACTTGTATGAATATCAAGAGCTCAGATGGCAACTCAGTTCTAAGCAAAGAAGGGAAGGCAGAAATGTGGAAGGAGTATATAGAGGGTTTATACAAGGGCGATGTACTTGAGGACAATATTATGGAAATGGAAGAGGATGTAGATGAAGATGAAATGGGAGATAAGATACTGCGTGAAGAGTTTGACAGAGCACTGAAAGACCTGAGTCGAAACAAGGCCCCGGGAGAAGACAACATTCCATTAGAACTACTGATGGCCTTGGGAGAGCCAGTCATGACAAAACTCTACCATCTGGTGAGCAAGATGTATGAGACAGGCGAAATACCCCCAGACTTCAAGAATAATATAATAATTCCAACCCAAAGAAAGCAGGTGTTGACAGATGTGAAAATTACCGAACTATCAGTTTAATAAGTCACAGCTGCTAAATACTAACGCGAATTCTTTACAGACGAATGGAAAAACTGGTAGAAGCGGACCTCGGGGAAGATCAGTTTGGATTCCGTAGAAATGTTGGAACACGTGAGGCAATACTAACCTTACGACTTATCTTAGAAGAAAGATTAAGAAAAGGCAAACCTACGTTTCTAGCATTTGTAGACTTAGAGAAAGCTTTTGACAATGTTAACTGGAATACTCTCTTTCAAATTCTGAAGGTGGCAGGGGTAAAATACAGGGAGCCAAAGGCTATTTACAATTTGTACAGAAACCAGATGGCAGTTATAAGAGTCGAGGGGCATGAAAGGGAAGCAGTGGTTGGGAAAGGAGTAAGACAGGGTTGTAGCCTCTCCCCGATGTTATTCAATCTGTATATTGAGCAAGCAGTAAAGGAAACAAAAGAAAAATTCGGAGTAGGTATTAAAATTCATGGAGAAGAAGTAAAAACTTTGAGGTTCGCCGATGACATTGTAATTCTGTCAGAGACAGCAAAGGACTTGGAAGAGCAGTTGAATGGAATGGACAGTGTCTTGAAAGGAGGATATAAGATGAACATCAACAAAAGCAAAACAAGGATAATGGAATGTAGTCTAATTAAGTCGGGTGATGCTGAGGGGATTAGATTAGGAAATGAGACACTTAAAGTAGTAAAGGAGTTTTGCTATTTAGGGAGTAAAATAACTGATGATGGTCGAAGTAGAGAGGATATAAAATGTAGACTGGCAATGGCAAGGAAATCGTTTCTGAAGAAGAGAAATTTGTTAACATCGAGTATAGATTTATGAGTCAGGAAGTCGTTTCTGAAAGTATTTGTATAGATTGTAGCCATGTATGGAAGTGAAACATGGACGATAACCAGTTTGGAAAAGAAGAGAATAGAAGCTTTCGAAATGTGGTGCTACAGAAGAATGCTGAAGATAAGGTGGGTAGATCACGTAACTAATGAGGAGGTATTGAATAGGATTGGGGAGAAGAGAAGTTTGTGGCACAACTTGACTAGAAGAAGGGATCGGTTGGTAGGACATGTTTTGAGGCATCAAGGGATCACAAATTTAGCATTGGAGGGCAGCGTGGAGGGTAAAAATCGTAGAGGGAGACCAAGAGATCAATACACTAAGCAGATTCAGAAGGATGTAGGTTGCAGTAGGTACTGGGAGATGAAGAAGCTTGCACAGGATAGAGTAGCATGGAGAGCTGCATCAAACTAGTCTCAGGACTGAAGACCACTGCAACAACAACATCCTCTCATCGATCAATCCCTAGAGTTCGTACACGGTGGAAAATATCTCTGTATATATATATATATATATATATATATATATATATATATATATATATATAGGCCTAGGAGGAATGGTCATTCGAAGTTAATAAACATGGGCTCTACAGTGCACCCTTAAGGGCTATGAGCACTTCTCCATCTTCGATACTGTGAAACAAATCTTTCCCGCTGCAAGCTCTTCGCTTTCCATATTTTGACAGGTACTAGTACGGACCGAATAAGAAAAAAGTGTCTATTAAACATGGTCTGTAAAATGCGTACTGTAGAAGCTAGAAGCAATATTGTTCATCTTCGTTACTGTGAATGACATCTCGTCTACTGAACAAGTGGAACAAGTGCTCATGACTTCTAAGGCACGCATTTTAGAGCCCACATTTACCCGAGCCCAGATTTACTAGACTTTTTTTATTATTTTAGTCCATACTACTTCCTCACAAAATGTGGAAAGCAAAGAACTTGCAGGAGAAGAAATTTGTTTAACAATATTGAAGATGAAGATGTGCTCACCGCTCCTAAGATATGGACTTTAGACTCCACTTTTATTAGGCTTTTTTGCTTCGAATAATTGTTCTTGCCATATATGTGAATATTTACCATTCCTCCTGAGACGTCCAGTATTCACCACCTTTTGACCAGCCTATTATTTCCATCTCTGCATACTTATAACACCCATAGTACGACACAATCAGTTATGTAGTTTCTCATTTTGTCTGTCCCTACTGAACTGGTCTTTTTCTTACGGAAACGTATGCATGGACTCCTTCCTGACTTGCTTAACGACTCACCCAAACTTCATAACTTAATTCTCCGCTCAAATCATCCTCTAGCACAATATGCAATGCCCGATACCTACCTCGCTTCGTCTACCTTATGTAGTTTTACTGCATAGACAGCAGAAGTATTTTAGTAAGTTTGCTGTCTCTTGTCAATTTATGATGTTAAGTATGTCGTTATATTCCTTTGGGCCACGCTTTGTCACTGTCTAAATTCAGCTTTTAAGCTAAGAATCGATGCAAAAGCTACAAAAACATGCTGTCATATCTTCTCAGAAATATTCTGTAAAGAAACTAATGAAAGGCTATCTAAGTACACCAGCATCCCTGGTTTATGGCGTAGTTGAGGAAAAGGCAATACAGTACAAATTAGGGATGCAGAAGACCACATAAAATCTCAGTTACTGGACTACAAGGTCATTAGCCATAACTTACCAGCATTTTACTTAATTTAGAACAGAATTAAGTCTCCCACGCGCCGATCACTAGCTCATAGATACGCGTGTTTAAATGGAGGTCAGCGGAAATGACTACACAGATAAGATGCTTTATCAGCAATACAAATCTACTGATAAATTTTGAAGGCATTTTCTTGTGTCGTGGCCTTCAATAAAGGAAGATATTTGCGTTTACTGCCAAACACTGTTTCCATGATGTCCATTGCAGTGTGTTTTGTGTAGGGTTTTGTGGATACCTACATCCGTGCCCGCGATCAAATTGTCACCATTCCCAAATCTGAAACCTCAATACCACTTTAACCAAAGGCCTTTTACCTAGTGATTATTAACCGTTATTTGTTCAAAAGATCCAATCCCCTCAAAGTATTTCAAGTCAGTAACGACGGCTAACATGGAAAATGACGAGTCCATTGACTAGAAAGGCGCAGTCCTGAATATTTTGCTACGTCTGCCCTCAATTTGGCCAACATAATTCATTGTTATTTCTGAATAATATTATGCTTTGCTTAGTATGACGAAGGAGCAGTGGTTAGTGCTTAAAGCCTTGTCCATGTCGACAGCTATAACTCATGTGAACAAAGATGACAAAATTTGAGGGAAACAATGGACAATCAAGTTAGGAAGGCCAGACTAGGATTTAGACACCAGTCCTACATGCTTACGTTGGTGACAATCACACATAAGCGTGTCGGCCTTCAGTAAGTTTGACCAGCAGCAAAAGCTTTTCCTTTCGCTTATTGGTCGCCCCCAAAGCCTGTTAAAAACAATTTTTCAGTGTATTTCAATTCATCAATGTTATTAGTTTTCATAACTAACGTTATTTTGTTCTTCAATCATTCCAAGATTCAAAGCTTTCCTGGATAACATTTATGAGGGGCATTGTCTGTTGCTTGACATAGTCCGACCGAAACATATTTGATTTGGTACAGTGATAACACTTCGTGATTTTAACACAGGTCGGTTCCCTTTTTGGCAATTGTTCCACGTTGCATGGGGACTGTCCTCATCTTTCTTTCATATTAGTTACTGTTCACTGTTTTTTTTAATCAGCGATCAGTTTCTAACTCCTAATTCTATTTTTTGGTTTTTTAGGCGTGACATTCATTACTGATGATTGTTTTTATCAATTGAGAAGGGCTGAGAACTGTACCAAGCCACTTCAACTGTTACTCTACGGCATCTGCAACTAGTTCCTATACCACGTGACATAGCATTTGTAAAAAACCTTCTTTGGTATGAAATTATAAATCTTTTTTATTAAATACGAATATGGTCCGTTCTTTGTGGGTGGTATGTGATCCACGCCTAGTTTCCTAACTTGATGCAAAATACATTCTTCCATGTTCTAATTTATTCGTTGAGTACTATAAGATATCTCACATTAATTCAATTCACCAGTAGCAAAGCATGAATTTAAAAAATATTCTATACACATATACTCCAGAGGATGCTTCTTAAAAGTTGCGAAACCGGTTGCGTAGGTCTCTAATCGACTCATACAAATGCAGCTACAGTGGACCGTTGGACTTTACATTTTACATTTTAATAGTTTTAACACCTGTTTTTAAACATCTGCTGTACTGCATGAATTGCCAATCAATCATATATACCTTCATAGCATGTATCCAGTGTACAAACCAACACAAGCTCTCAGCCGCGCTCATGAGCTAGTCCACATAGCTATGCTCCGATGTAAAATAATAACCATAATAGCAATAATAATAAATACAGACGTCTGTAAACACATTTAAAACGCCTTCCTCTACTTCTCTTGAATTGCTTCTGCTTACTGCACCGCGTGACCTACTTGTGTGCACCCTTTACGCATAAATTTGTCAGCAAGTGACAGATACTACAGCGCTATTGTCGTCGTGGACACACTCTCCAGCAATTAATGATATCTAATCCAGAGAGACAGATAGGTCATGGTTGTGAGTAAGTGCGGTAATGAACTGACAGCGCCGGCCGAAGTGGCCGAGCGGTTCTAGGCGCTACAGTCTGGAACCGCGCAACCGCTACGGTCGCAGGTTCGAATCCTGCCTCGGGCATGGATGTGTGTGATGTCCTTAGGTTAGTTAGGTTTCAGTAGTTCTAAGTTCAAGGGGACTGATGACCTCAGCAGTTAAGTCCCGCCCGCATCTCGTGGTCGTGCGGTAGCGTTCTCGCTTCCCACACCCGGGTTCCCGGGTTCGATTCCCGGCGGGGTCAGGGATTTTCTCTGCCTCGTGATGGCTGGGTGTTGTGTGCTGTCCTTAGGTTAGTTAGGTTTAATTAGTTCTAAGTTCTAGGCGACTGATGACCTCAGCAGTTGAGTCGCATAGTGCTCAGAGCCATTTGAACCATTTTGAGTTAAGTCCCATAGTATTGAACTGACAATACTGTGAGCTGGTAGAACGTCCTGTGCTAGTCATGGAAGGATATCGTCAACAACAACAGAGGCGCAGCACGCGTTCCGACTGGGAAACGATAATAAAGGGTGAGCACAAAGTATTGCCCTGATTATAAAAATTTATAACAGAATAACCGTTTGACACAATAAGTTACATTTGATCCCGTTACATAGATTACTGTTACTAGATTTTTTTAAAGATCACTTAAGTTAGTAAATCTCAACGTGTGCTCCCTTGGTATCTCAGAGAATGTCGAGGCGGTATTCCAGTTCCCGCCAGGTGTTTCGTAACATGTGTTCTGTCACAGCACCCACAGCAGCTTGTATCCTAGCCTTCAGTTCGTCGATGTCAGCAACTGGTGTGACGAAAACTCTGTCCATGATATAGCCCCAGAAAAATAGTCAATGAGTGTAATGTCTGGTGAGCAGGGTGGCCAGGGTGTTGGACCGTGCCTTCAAATCCACTGATCCGGACATTACTGCCCTTTCCAGACATTGCGCCCCTTGAGATTTTTTTCAGGGTCTGTATCGAGGACAGAGTTTTCATCACACCAGTTTCTGACGTCGAGGAACTGAAGGCTAGGATACAGGCTGCTGTGGGTATTGTGACAGAACACATGTTACGAAACACCTGGCGGAAACTGGAATACCGCCTCGACATTCTCCGAGCTACCAAGGGAGCACCCCTTGAGGTTTACTAACTTAAGTGATCTTAACAAAAATCTAGTAACACTAACCTATGTAACGGCATTAAATGTAAATTATTATGTCAAGCGGTTATTCTGTAATAAATTGTTATAATCATGGCAAGACTCTGTATATCGTACACAGAGGATGGGCAAAAATATGAAAACACCAAACAATAAGTCGTTACCATGCCTAATACATTGTAGGAAACCCGCTGGCATTCGAAACAGCTTCGAGACGTCTCGGAATGGATAAATACAGGTCCCGTATAGTTTTCAAGAGACTCTGGTACAATTCATCCTGCAAAATAGTGGCGAATTCAGGTAGCAACGATGGATTTGGATAGCGATCGCGCACACTTTCTCCAAAGTAGACCACAAAGGCTCAATGATTTGAGATCTGGTGACTGTGGCGGTCAAGGGAGATCCTACAATTGATCCACGCGCTCACAAATCCAGTCTGTGACGATGCGAGCTGTATGAACAGGGATTCTGTGGTCTTGGAAAACACCAGCACCGCGGGGAGGGGAGAGGGGGACATTGTAGCATGAGATGTGTCCAACCAGTCAAAATGCTCCCAGAATCCTTGGCAGTAATGCACCCTTGCGGAGTAACCATGGGACCCGTGGAACACCAAGATATGGCTGTCCAACTCACCGTGGCATACCCGCCATGTTTCACTGTTGGAACTTAAACTCGGCCAGAAGTTGTAAACAGTCTGGAATAATACTCATGCGACCACATGAATTTCCTCCATTGCTCCAAAGTCCAGAGTTTATGGCTTAGAGACCACGTTTACTGGTACGAAGATGTGCATCACTGATGACTGGTTTTGGAATTTCATCTCACCCTGAAATTCCCCGACAATGGAGCTCCCTCCGTGTCGTTTTGGTACTGAAAGAAATTGTGAGTGCAACGTTCATTTCTGCAGTGACTTTTTCAGCTGTCTTCCCCTAATTTTTCGTCGTAATAGTCTTCGACGACCGTCTGGCACAGTCACTCATCACACACTCGTGAAAGTGTGTGACTTAGCGGATGATGTTTTCCTGCTTTCTCTGTATGTGGCATAAAGGTACCGCTTGAAACTCTGAACACTTCGGCTAGCTTGGTTACGGAAACACCCACCACACGAGCAACAACAATTTTCCAGCGTTCGAATTCACTTAGCTGCGATATAATGCACTTACAACTACACATAACACTGTTCTAACCACAACTGATATTTGCAACGTATTGAGGACTTTGCACAGGTGCCGTTTGTGGTCAAAGCCAGCAGCGCAACCTGTTGGCTTAGCTAGCACCTGCATTTATGTGCAAACATGTATTTCTCGCGATGATTCCATGTTGTTTTCGAAGCAACCATTACGGAATTTATCTTAAATAATGTAAGGAAACCAAGTCGATCGATCTGCAACGAACAGTGCGCCGAGCAAGGCACAGGGGCAGCTAGTAGATACACTATGTGATCATAGTATCCGGACACCTGGCTGAAAATGACGTACAAGTTGGTGGCGCCCTCCACAGGTAATGCTGGAATTCAGTATGGTCTTGCTTCCACTCTCGCATGCATACCCTCAGTCAGGTGCTGGAAGGTTTCTTCGGAAATGACAGCCCATTCAGCACGGAGTGCTGCACTGAGGATCCTATGCAGTTTGGAATTCCTGTGTGATGGTGTGGATAGACGCCTGCCTATTACACGTTCGACCCTCTTCAAATGTCGGCGGTCTCTGTCAGTCAACAGACGAAGTCGGCCTGTTCGCTTTTGTGCTGTACATATCCCTTCACGTTTCCACTTCACTACTACATCGGAAACAGTGGACCTAGCGATGTTTAGGAGTGTGGAAATCTCGCGTACAGACGTATGACACAAGTGACATCCAATCACCTGAGCACGTTCGAAGTCCGTGAGTTCGGCGGAGCGCCCCATTCTGCTCACTCACGATGTCTAATGACTACCGAGGTCGCTGGTATGGAGTACCTGGCAGTAGGTGGCAGCACATGAGCCTAATATGAAAAAAGTATGTTTTGGGGGGTGTCCGGACACTTTTGATCACGTAGTGTATGTATTGCAAAACTACCCGAAGAGCTGGATCAGAAATAGTTCCTCCAGCAATAGGCCGAAAGTCAAGACGATAATTTCGAAGAATTTGAAAATTCTGAGTATCAGTTTGATAACAATTGTTCTTCAGATGAAATCAGATGCTGTGTCGGTACCGAGCGGTAACTGAGACAGCAAGTCAGCATTCGAATGTTGTGCAGTGTGCCTGTACGACAACTCGTTTTGATAGTTAGACGACACAGGCCAACGCTGCAATTTTTGCGCTGTCCGTGGTGGGATAGGGTTGAAATGATTGAACAAAGCCGTTAAAGGTTGATGTAATCAAAAAGTACTTTGACTTTACAAATATTGGTGAATCTTTGTAACACCGTAAATAATGGCGTGAACCTCTTTTTCAAGTTGACTAGAATTGCACTGCGCTTTATTGGGAGTCTTTTTTTTGTATTTTTAGAAAAGCAGTGTGCGTATCATATGGACCAATACTAAGTGCAAGCACAGCTCCAGTCCCATAACAAGATGCATCCACAGCTAATATGACACGGCTTAACTGGTTCAAAATGATTCAGATGACGACGACTTACAATGCGTCCCTTAACAGCTGAAATGTGTCCTGACACTCTTGGGACCACACATAGACAACTCCTTTCTGGCGCAGCCGGTTCAACGGAGCTTCAGTTTGCACAGGATTTGCAATAAAACTGAATGTAATATAAGAGTTTCCCGCGACAGCCTGGAGTTCCTTGATGATATAGGGAGCCAGCAAATCTTTAATCACATACAAGTGCGAATTAGCAGAATGAATACCCTGTGCATTTATAATATGTCCTAAATATTCAAGCTCTTCATGGCAGAAGGAGCGCTTCTCCTTGTTACATTTTAAGCCAGCCACAGCAAGAATTTTTAACAGTCTAAATTTGCCAAATGTTCAGCAGGCGTATGACCCTTGACAACAACATCGTCCAGATAGTTTGTACGTGAGCTGTTAATTGTTCCACGAAACGTTGAAAAATAGCAGGAGCTGAAGCACTTCGAGACGTTAGTAGTTGAAACTCGAACAAACTCAGGTGAGAGTAGATCACAAGATATTGCTTGGAATACTCAACCAGCTGTAACTGTAAATATGCCCACATTTAACCAGTCTCGGAAAGAAATGTGTTCCGTCCCACTCTGTCCATTAATTTCTCCGGTAGTGGGGCAGGAAATGAATCCACGACAGTTTGTGGGTTTACTGTCGCTTTGACATGAGCATACTGACGTACCCCCTGACGGCTTTTTGACAATGACTAAGGAGTTTTTTCACCGATTTGCAGAAACTGGTTCTGATACCCCACTGTCTTTCCATCACTGCAGTTCCTGAGCAGTCTGCTCACGTATAGCATTGGCGGCAGGTTGCGCACGAAAAAATCGTGGTTGAGCATTGTCTGCAATAGTAATGTGCGCCTCATAATCTTTAGCCCTTCCTAATCCTGGTTCATACAGTTCACTAAACTTTTTACGCAAAAGAGAAACATTGGCCTGAGGCACTGAAACACTGATTTGTAACGTATTGCCTTGTATGAACAGGCTGAACAAATCAAACAAGTTGAAACCAAAAATGTTTTCACTGTATCTAGCACTCGATACGTGAAAGAAAACACTCCTTGTAACGCCACGAAAAGTTGCTAGAAAACGAGACCACAAAGTACCGGTATTTTGTGTTCGTTACATGCAGGCAAAACAGAATTAGACTTCTGTAGCCATGCCCTACTGATCATTTCATATATGTCTTTATTAATGTGGGAAACAGATGCACCTGTGTCTAACTGAAACTGTAATGTCTTTTGCGCCACTCGTATCTGGACAAAAGGTTTGTTCTTATGTCTGTGGACTACAGCAGAAGTGTTCTGCGATGCAGAAAAGTCTGCATGAGTAGTCGCTGGCCGTGTTTGCCTGAACTTGCTGCTCGCTAAGCTGTAGCCTCATGTTAGACTGGTGCTGTGAATTGCAGGGCTGTAAACATGCTACCTGGATATAGCCTTCCTTATCAAACTGGAAACACTTTGAATTACGCCTAGAAAGGGCAAGATATCGTCGTATTATTCTGAGAGATACCACTGGCAATATGAAATTGAACAGTTTTTCCTTTTGTATTTACAGTTAACCTGAACCCTGTTTTTATTCACTTCTAAGATCGCGCTTTGATAAACATAAATAGATAGAGACTCAAATTCAGCTTCAGTTGTGCCCACAATACTTTGAGACTCTACAACAGACAAAACTGTTTTCAGATCTGGATCCAATAATTTAAGAATAGCATCTAACACACTTTACGTAACTGCATCAAGTAATATAACACCCCTATAGCTTAGTCCACAAGTATACTTGAACCTGGAAATGTCTTGTAGTAGGGGGACAAGCTATGTTTTGGCACATTATGTTAGTGCAGGTTGCCTACATCAGAGGCAGGTATGCACTCAGGGGCTAACCTATTGTTTGATTGACAGATACTTAACCTATTGTTCTGTTAAGAGCTTTTCCATGTCACCCCCATTTCCTTTTGGTTTTAGATATAACGCAAGACTTTGCCAGAATTTTTAATAAAATCTAGATGTGTGACTACCTGATATCAATCTACGACTTCTGCATGGAAGGAGAGCCTCAGGGAAGCAGCAGTGTGATTGTGGACAACGATAAAACAGCTGGAATAGACTGTTTAACGTGGATGAGCTCCAACTGTAGGGTAAAGGTGTATAATAAATTTATATGTCATATCACAAGTCCAGGAGTTAACAAAGTTATAGGTAACCATCTTATAGATTTTATTAAGTGTCCAGACATGCGACTACAGGAAACTTTTACATCTTCTTTGGCCAAGGAGCATGGCATTACCAAGCTGGAGGCTACAATATACAACTACAGAATAGATTGTGTGTTCGACCCAGTGCACAGCTGTTTAAGTGTATTAGACACCAACAAGCAATATTTAGAATGTGCTCCACTTTACTCTGTGCCTATTGCATCCATGTGGTGTCAGCTAACTAGTAATTTACAGAACAGTTGCTGTGTGGTGTTTAACAACGTTCTACAATTTGTCTACTGGGGTAATAAGAACACCTGAAAATTGACTGGTATGCAGGTAAGTCTGTTGGACTCTCAGGACCGAGAAAAGCTGATAAGTTATGCTCGGTCTGTATACAGTTTTAATTATCTACCTGTAAACTATGTGGAGGTTCTTAACTCTGGCTCCAACAAAGACAATATAGATATTACGCATAAGTGTTCTGTTAAAGCATGAGAAACTTATTTTTCTCTGTCTAGAACCCTCTTCTCCATAACACCATCTGATATAGATATCGCTGAACTGGGACTGGTTCCTACAAATAATGCTAAGTCTTAAGAAAAAGTACCAATGTATCAAACAGACTTAAGCCATTCCCCATTAAAGGACTTACTCCTTTAAGTGCAGTTAATGTATTAAGTGTATGGAAACGAAAACTGAAAATGGGGGACCTCGAAGTAAAGACAATGAATCTGGAGTATATGGAGAAGACAACTGCGATAAAGGAAGAATGTCAGCTGCAATTGGGAAAGGAAGAAGCTATTGCCAATGTGCAGGCCAGGTTTACGTATGGATTTAAACATTCTGTATGGAAAAATCTGGCTATGAAAGGGGAATACAAGACATTGGCATTTACAATAAACAGCCAAAGAAACTGGTCATGTGTTGGTGTACTGGCCGAAATCAGTGGAATTGATAACATTTACTATATTGAGGGATACATGGAAAATGTGTTTATTAAGCTCTATTCCCATTTGGATCGGCCTCAAAAGGATGGTGATATTCTAAGTGTGGCGAGTTGGATGTTGTCCACCTAGCAACAGAACAGTCATTTACCGAGTTTAAAACTGATGGAATAACTACATTTAATGGCAACTCGTTTGCAAAGGTTGTAAACTTAAAGTTCTATACAGAAATCCCACAACAATGTGGATCAGAAGAGTTGTGCAGGAGAGCTTCTGTAAAGTATGGAAGGTAGGAGACGAGATACTGGCAGAAGCAAAGCTGTGGGGATGGGGTGTGAGTCGTGCTTTGGTAGCTCAGACGGTAGAGCACTTGCCAGCGAAAGGCAAAGGTCCCGAGTTCGAGTCTCGGTCCGGCACACAATTTTAATCTGCCAGGAAGTTTCATATCAGCGCACATTCCACTGCACAGTGAAAATCTCATTCTGGAAAAAGAAACAGATGGAAAAAAGGTAACCTACCCACATGTTGACAAGGCTGCTTCAATTACGCTGCACAAGATGCACTGGAAAGCCCTTACACACCCTTCCAATCTCTCCACCTGCGACCGAAAGAGGTAGCGCAATGGTTAGCTCACTGGACTCGCATTCCCGGGGACGACGGTTCAAACCCATGTCCGGCCATCCACGTTTAGGTTTTGCATGGTTTCCCCAAATCGCTCCAGGTAAATGCCGGAATTGTTCCCTTGAAAGGGAACAGCCGATTTCTATCCCCATCCTTAAAACAATCCGAGCTTATGATCCGTCTCTAATGACATTGATGACGATGGGACGTTAAACCCAATCTTCTTTCCTTTCCTTTTCCTGATGAGATTTCCATATTTCTGAGCCCTGAAGAAAGAGATGCGTGGCCGATGATTTGCTATGGACGAAGAGGTGCATGGCTGGGTAAAATCATAAATCTTACAATACAATAAATATAAAGTAGTATAATAAATAAAGGGTATATAAAAAAGAATCGCCTGATTTGGCTCGTCCATATTTCTGAATCTAACAAACATATACAATGATTTTTTATGAACGGGAAACTCAAAATGTGTTTTTTCATACCTTTTCATAGGTGTTCATTATGACCCCCTTGAGATGCAAATGTCAATGCGGTACTCAAATTGTTCCCACACTGCAGGGAGCATGTCTTGAGTTACAGTTTCCACAGCTGCTGTTAAGCGATGCCTCAGTTCATTCATCGTTGTTGGTAACGGAGGCACATAAACAAGAGTCTTTTATAAAGCACTCCCCCCCCCCTCCCCAAGAAATAATCACATACAGTCAGGTCCAGTGACCTTGGAGACAAGTAATGTCAGGCTGAATCATTTCGTCCAGTGCGACCGATCCATCGTTCAGTAATCCTTTGATTTAAAAATTCCCGCACTTCCATATGCTGCTACCTAGCAGAAACCATGTAAAACTCGAAAGTTTGCTCTTCCTAACAGTACATTGTTCACGCACATATCTCAGATAACATAACAGTTATGATTTTTTTAAATCGGATGATTCATTTTGATATACCCTGTATAATTATAAATATTTTTCCATTGGCTGTCTTTTCTCACAGTAGAAATAGAAGTATTAACAGTTGCGACGATTACTTTTGAAATGATAAACCTTTTTTTTCATCTGCCTCTTTTTCATTTGACTGCCTCCTATAGTTGGCTAAACCTTTGAAAGAGAGAGCATCTTTGAAGGTAAGAAATCTCTAAGGTATTCACTATAGAGAAGAAAAGTATTTAAAATGCTCCGTTTGAATTAAACATTTTCACGGATGCATGATTTTGTCGTTCTGAACTCTGTATTTCCGTCACAGGCTTATTCCTTGTACTTCAAGTGTTATCAAAGGCAATAAACCATCAACGGAAACTTGACTGTCACTGTCAGCATGACAGAAATACTGCCACACGTTTCAATAGATTACTGCGAGTCTCATTGATCCCTGGCTTAAGCTTAAACATTCAACTGTTGGAAGATAAGGTTCTCATTGCAGTAAACGCCTTGAGTCTTACTGTTACAACTGATGCCATTTCTTGTTTCGAACTGGCTCACTAAGCAGCTTACGTTCATATTGGGAGTTGTCGAAGGAGTGTTCCTGGATTGTTCTTACTCTGCAACAGGCCGCTTTTCGGTAGAAGTACCCTTGTGAAACTAGCTTTTATTGTTCATCATAAGTTCAGTATATTACCAACCTTTATTTCTCAGTCTTCCTCCCCAGAATCTTGTATTAAGAATTGTCTTTCAAGAAGAATGGAATGTCATATGGAGGTCATAAATACCATAACAAATCGCTACCATGTTCTATTATGCTGTTGGAGGTAATCATAGTTTATACTGACGTAACTTCTGCTGCAACAAATTAGCACGTTCATTTGTTGATTTGATGCATGTTAACTTCGAATTCTGATTATTTCTTTGGAATTTTATTTTCACGATTATATGATGCAGTATACAACATATTCCGCAAACAAAGTTTGAGCTTTTGTGTTTTATGGTTATTTTTTATTTCTAAAAAGCATGCCCCTAGTCTGAAATCAGACCCTGCAGCTGCTTAGTGAGCTTTTTATACTTTCATAAGATTTTATGGGCCCAGTTCTTGTGAGATGAAAACATTGGTTCCAGAATAAGTACCGTAGCGTATTGTTCCTTCAATCCACCGGCTAACTCTGAAGATCGCCAGAAAGCGTGCGGCCGACACATTAGAAGAAGAAGAAGAAGAAGAAATAAAGTTTATGTGGCTGCACTCCCGAAATTTAATGGCTCAGTCATTACTCCGTAAAAACATCGAGATGCACATTACTTACACTTTCTTCACTTCTTTAATTTCATATACATTTAAATAACGTTTCGCTGTATGATCACTCGTCGTATTCATTATATCGCACAAACAACTGACTCATCGTCAACAAGCTGGAGGAAGTAATCATAATGACATGAACCTCATCAGAAGAGCGCTGCAGATAGCTGCAAGGCCGCTAAGCAAGAAACGAGAAAAAAGGTGTTGGAAAATTCCTGCTTAACACAACATTTACAATGAATGCAGTGAATAACTATATCCCAGGCTACAAATAGGTGTTGAAAGCAATACTTTCATGGAAACTCTTTTGAGGGATTACTTTGTTTTATCCTGTATTGGGCAATAAATTAACAGAGCTACAGATATCAGGTTTACGATGCCGATACCGTGGGAGGCGTCGAACCCGATAGAGAACTACATGGTTAGCGTCGTATGTATATATATATATAATGGTTCCCGACAATGCACACTCCATTTTTTCTGTGAGCCTTGCGATGTCGCTCCAGCAGCTGCTGCTGTTGCTTGGATGGGTGGCCGTCTGGGTAAGGAGTAAAAACATTCTTCGAACAACACCGTTTGTCTTCTTTAAGCTATTCGTCAACTAAAATTATTAGCACTTTTACTGTTTTTGTGGATAAATCTGGTACTTCGGATTGTATCTGAAACACACTAGTGTAAAATACGAAATATGTACCATGAAATAAAAGTCCCTTTTACTGACTTTTTTTCGAGACACCGTGCAGGCTGCGGCCAGTATATGATGAGACTCACGGGCTCGTACAGTTACAGAAAGGTTGTCTTCGATAACAGTTTCATTATCTTGTCCAGGCTCGTCTAGCTACATTGTTGACGTAAAATTTTGTACAGAAGTTGTCGTGTCTTATGTTATCTTGGGAGACAGTGTTCCACACAAGTTTTACGTGATGTCTCCGTTGGTCGATAGATGTAATTCACACCGCACGGGACGCTTTCCCATCAAGGCTCAGTGTGTGTGTGTGTGTGTGTGTGTGTGTGTGTGTGTTGGCCTGAGGAGCTGACGAAGGGGAACGCGGAAAGTGCACACGCGTTGTTCTGCAGGTAGAGCAAGATCCCCCTAACAAAATAGGAGTGGCCTGGATGACATCAGACGGTATAGTATGTTGTTCAGCATTCTCTCAGCTCCGGGTAGTAATATGCAGAGCACAGTGGGCAACCGGCGACCCGCGGACGGCATCCGGCCCGCGATTAGTTTCAATCCGGCCTGCGGATGAAATTTTGGGTGAGCATGAAATGTATATACTCTCAGAAAAGCGAGTTTTCAGACGCAATTTGCTGACTTGACTTGTCGGGAAAGCCGTGCGATTCATATCGATGCGCTACCACATAATCATTAAGGCCGCGGACGCTATAGTTTTGACTTTATGCGCTACGAGCGCTGCTATGGCGTCACGTGACGAGCCGGCCCCTAGCTCAGTAAGTATGACAATCATGCCAGCGGTCACCAAAGGCTGCCCATGTTTGATTGTAGAGGAACTGTGGCTGCAGTTTACGTGAAGACTTGACCAACCACTGAATTGATCTGTATCTAATAGAAAAGGTCATGATGGGAGGGAGGCTTTATAGTATACAGTCCCTAGAGAGAAACCTAAATTAACAGCGATTACTGCACAATAGGTGTAAAAAAAGTCAGCGTTCTACAGACACATAGATGCTAAACGAAACTCGTTTGGCTGTGACAGGACAGTGGACGAACTCTTCCACAACTGTGGTAACAGTATCTTGTCACAGTAACTCTAACAAAGCCCAAAGAAATTCTCGTCGTGTATAGCGTGTCTCAGTGGTATCAACGTTAATGTCCAGATACCCTTCGATTGGTAGAAACTGAAACTGACAAGGGTAGTAGCAAAGCAAAAGCAAATATGCTGAAATGTATTTGCAACTGTTCCTCTAAGAAGGAAGATACTAAAGTAGTGCCCCAATATAATTCTCGTACCACTTCACCACTCGCACACGAATGTTTGATATACGCTATCTGGTCAAAAGTACCCGGTCACCAGTTAGTGCTCATTAATAAGAGGTTTGTCTACCATTCGCGTTTTTGAAGACTTGAACTATATCGGGAACGCTTTCAGTGAGGTGTCTGAAAGTAGGTGGAAGATTGGCAGTGCGTTGTTCTTCAAAAGCCGAAACTCGAGAAGGTAGTGATGGCGAAAGCGGGGGTCTGGAGCGAAGTCGACATTCTAACTGATTCCAAAAGTTTTCGATTGAGTTCAGGTCGGTACCATGGGCAGGCGACTCCACTTCAAGCAAGTTGCTGTCCACCAGCCGTTGCCCGTAGGGGCTGCCTTATGACAGGACGCATCGTCTCTGAACCATTCCTCTGGTGTACGCAATACGCAGTTCTGTGAAGTATTATACATTCCTGACTTGGTCAGTCTGGGGCGGTCTGGGATGTCTGGTAACTGAAGAAAACTTCACAAGATTGCTAAAAAAAAGCATTTATTGGATAACCTGTTGTAAGTAGGCTGTTTAGGTTTTTATGTTGGTAACGCCATGTAGCGCTCTATATGAAAATCACTGACTGTGCTGTGTGAAGGCTGTGGTTGGTTTGCACTGTTGGAGTAATATTCGCCACTGTAGTGTTGGGCAGTTGGCTGTTAACAGCGCGTAGCGTTGCGCAGTTGGAGGTGAGCCGCCAGCAGTGGTGGATGTGGGGAAATGAGATGGCGGATTTTTGAGAGCGGATGATCTGGACGTGTGTCCATCAGAAACAGTACATTTGTAAGAATGGATGTCATGAACTGCTGTATATGACTTTTGAATACTATTAAGGTAAATACATTGTTTGTTCTCTATCAAAATCTTTCATTTGCTAACTATGCCTATCAGTAGTTAGTGCCTTCAGTAGTTTGAATCTTTTATTTAGCTGGCAGTAGTGGCGCTCGCTGTATTGCAGTAGTTCGAGTAACGAAGATTTTTGTGAGGTAAGTGATTTGTGAAACGTATAGGTTAATGTTAGTCAGGGCCATTCTTTTGTAGGGATTTTTGAAAGTCAGATTGCGTTGCGCTAAAAATACTGTATGTCAGTTTAGTGTTGATCAGAATAGGTAAAGAGCGAAGTGTCTGAGTACGTTCAGTTTTGCTCAGCTGTTTGAAAATCAAATAATGTAAGAGATTTATCAGCACTGTAAATCACTAATTTTTCTGAGGGGACGTTTCACTGTTTCGACAGAGCTAAGAGCATATGATCTGCTGATGACAGCACAGCTCTGTCGAAAGCGGCCATCCAATAAAATGCTTTTTTAGCGATCTTGGCTCGTAAAGTTTTCTTCAGTTATCAGCTGTAAAATGTGTTCACATCGTTCAGTAATTAACGTTTTCGTAAGCACAATAAGGGACCACAGCCTGATCACGAAAAACACCACCGAAGCGTAACCCCATCTCTTCTGCGCTTTACTGTTGACACCACACATGATGTCAGGTAACGTTCTCCAGGCTTTCGCCAAACCCGAGCCATTCCATCGGATTGTCACTCAAAATCACGGTTGCCAGTCACCTACAGTCCTGTGGCGTCGCACTTTACACCACCTCAAACGTCGCTTGGCATTAACTACAGAAATGTTTAGCTGATCGACCATAGTACCCCATTCTTTTTACTTTCGTGAGCACAGTCGCTGTGTTGCGTGAACTTGTTGGAAGAACTTTGTAACACACCCTCCGCAATGCTCGACGGTCCGCGTCTGTTAGTACACGAGATGATATTGGTTTAACGGTCGTTGTTCCTTCGTGTTTCCACTGTGCAATCACATCGCTAACTGTCGACATTGGCAGCTTTAGAAGGGTTGAAATGTCCGTCAGTGATCTGTTTCTCAGGTGATATCCAATGACTAGTCCACTTCGAAGTTACTGAGGTCCCCTGATTGACCTGCTCTGCTGTTACTTCTTGGCTACTGGAGACACAATACTCGCCGCCTCCTTTTATACCTGGTTGTTGTTAATTTCGCGTTAAATAGAGGTGTCTACATACTTTAAATCAGATAGGGTGGATACTAGTGTCAGTTGCGTTGAGAAACATTGAAATCATTATAACTGAAAGAGTCTCCGCGGCCCGTTGGAGTTTTTATCAGATTCTATACAGCATTTGGGACTGAGTGAGTCCTTCTTTTATCTATAACATACCAAAGATTTCTCGAAAAAAACGTTGTGCCTAGTAGTGGAAAGAAAACACCCACCAATAAGAAGGAAAGCAGAAGTGATCCACAAAAGTGCCGTCCTATATCTTTGACATCCACCTGTCGTAGAACCATAGAACGTGTCCTGAGCATAAACTTAAAGCGTTATCCCGGATACAAGCACCTCTCCATGCCAGCCAGCATGATTTCCGAAAACATCGATCATATCGTCACGTGCTTTTCTCATGTGAAGTCGACAAAGCCATGGATGGAAGCAGTCAGGTACTCGTATATGCAGTATTCCTCATATATGCAGCATTCCTTGACTCAGTTGCACATCAACTCCTTCATAAGAAAAGTACGTCCATACGTTGTATCAAACGAAATCTGTGACTGCACTGAGGATTTCTTAGGAGGGAGGACGCAGCACATCATGTTGCATGCCGACGTACGTAGAAATAAGTTCAATCGCGCCGGAAGTGTATTGGGGACTTCGTTGTTCTTGTTGTGTATTAATGACCTCGCACACAATATTTACAGTAAGCTGAAATGTGATGTTTATTTAATCGCGTTACAGCCTACTACGGAACATGATTACGTTTATGAAGCACCTTCAGGCTGTGGATTCCCACAAATACAAAAAACAAAAAATACAGTAACTCAGACTCTTTGCAGATGATGGAACTATCTACTGTATAATGAAGCACTTCCTGAAAAAAATTGCCTTAAAAGTTCAGAAATGAATTGCGCATTCACAAAACATAAAAATATATGTTATGAGTACAATATCAATGAGACACAACTGGAGTCAATCCTTGCAAATAACTGGGTGTAACCGTTTGTGGAATATGAAATGAACTGATCACATAGGCTCAGTCGTAGGTAAAGCAGCTGGTAAATTCTGGGTTCATTGGGAGGTCATTGGAAAAATGTAACCATTCAACAAAGGAGATTGCTTAAAAAACACTTGTATGCCCGTCCTAGAACATTGCTCTTGTATGTGAAACCCGTCGGAGTATTAGGGGATATTGAACATATACAAAAAAGAGCAGCACGAAAAGTCATAGGCTTGTTGACCCATGGGAGAGCGTCACGCCGATACCGCAAAACCGGAACTGTCAGACGATTGTAAACACTTGTGAAAGCCTAATTACATAGTTTCAAGAACCAGTATTAAGTGAGGGGTCTAGTAACATACTATAAACGCCTACGTATCGCTCCAGAAGGTACTGTGAAGAAAAGATTAGACTTATTACGGCGTGCCGATATTTGACACTCTGTTTACCATAAAATCTGTGTATCTTTGCCTACCAGTCGGGCCTCTCAGGTCCGTGTTGTTTAAATTGACATACATTGACACTATTTTGACTATTTATTATGTGAACGACTTTTGAGGTATAAATACTTTTAAAATAATTTCTTTATTTAAATTTTACATTAAAAAAAAACAATTTTTATACTTTTACTGGTGGCTTTTATTCTTATTAGAAATTTCCGAGCATACAGATTATAATCTTACAAAGATACCAATAGTGTTATAACTTCTAGTGTCAAATAAAGCTTTCAGATTTCCAAAGGGCATCAAAATTTTTGCTTATCAGACCAAACGGTAAAATAGTCAGTTCTAATCTATATGAGAAAAATCGCCGCTTACACCTCAGATTGAATCTGTGGTGCTTCCATAGAATTTTTCTAGTAATATTCTTCGGTCGAAAGAATATTCCAGGATCGAACTCAGAGCGTTGGACAAATGAAATGGCGCAGTACTTAAGATAGTGGACTAACGTTCTACAAGAACCCTAATGCCGAGTATCGCGATTTCACATGATACCAATGCTGTGTTAATGACTGGAAGGTTAGTTGTTTTTGGATGCCATTCCCGGTAGATGCTGATTCTTCATGAAGCTGCCAACGCTTCTGACAAGTGCTGCATTTTCCTGAGTGCTCGGGTACCTCTAAAGCACAACGATTTTCATCCCGCCAAGGAACTAAACTGCATTTTTCTCTCAAAAGTCGGTAGAAGACCACAGAAATAGAAAAGACGCAGTTGTCATCATCCTCATCATCATCATACGTCTGTGGGAACAAAATTATGTCCCAGGCACTGTTGCCAATGCTGCTGCTGTTTCATCTGCTGACGCTCATACTGTAACTTGGGTTACTAATATTTTATTCTTCTGTCGTTCATTTGCCAATGGCCTTGCCAGTTTGGTAGCACCATTTAACGCCCAATCCCTGCAGTGAAGCAACGTTGCGCCCGGCAAGTACTGGGCGACCGGCTGGGGAAATGGGGAAAGCCGGGTGCCGTTAGTTCTAAGGACATGCAAGTCGCCGAAATGGCGTCCAATTGAACGATGTACGTCAGGCTGTGGTGGCCCACGAAATTTTTTTATTGTTCCTTTAAAGATCAAAGGACAAAATAATTCCGAAGTACTGTGAAGGACATGTGACAGTCTACTGATACATGCAAACACTAGCCTCTTAACTTTTGCGAGCTGTCTTCCCAGCGAACTTCTGTCTTCTGTATTGTTTCCCTTCTTGTTGTCTCACGTCTGTTACTGCGCTTCTCCTTCAGTAGTCTTAAACTGTTCGAGAACAATCTTGTACTGATAAACACAACAACTTGTAGAAGGTAAACTCTGTAGACTCAAAGTTAATTGAGTCGACTGAAACGATATTCTCTTTGGTATCAACGCAAATATTAAAACACTCATGAGTAACTGAATCAGAGTTACAACAGTAGCCCCACTTCACCCGCCTCTTTAAAAAAATCGAACTGCAAAGTATAAAACAGCTTCAAGCGACTGATTATTCTGAAACTGAGTTACTGTGTTAAATATTTAACGTTAAGCACGTAAAACGGTTATGGTTGAAGACGCAGAATCCAAATTATGTTTGTTTTACCACTTTCGTATTATTGCCCCACGAACTAATGAAAATGCTTTGTTTTCTTTATCGTCCTTGTCCAGGCGTTCTATTATTTATGTGTCTTCTAAAAAGAAAACGCAATTCATGGTATTCACAGTTGATTTCATGCTGTTACAGATATCACAGCTAGGATGATGTACCTTCTCTTGAGTGAAACGTGAAACTAAGAAAGACAGTGTTGATGAAATATTTCATTCCGTAACAAATTGTTACTTTTTTTAGTAGTAGGCTATCGCCATACAGCCACCAAATTGCTCACCTTAGACTAAAGTCTCGACAGATAAATTCGTGTTTTTGTTGATAAAACAGCTTCATACGAGTACGTAGATGTAGGATAGTAAAATTCGAAGAAACGGAAGCAAGATTAAAGTTTAAAGCCGTCGACAGCGAGGCCGCTAGAGACAGAACACAAGCTCGGCTTACGAAACGGTAAGGAACGAAATCGTCCACCCCATTTACAAAGAAACCATCCCTGGATTTTCCCGGAACGATTTAGGGAGATCACGGAAAACCTAAATCTTGATGCCCGGATGAGGAGTTGAACCGTCGTTCTCTCCAGTGCGAGTACAGTGTGCTAAACGACAGCGCTAGCTCGCTCGCTAGTAAAGTTCGAAGCTCACACTAGTTGCAGTTTTTGAGCAGTAGGCATATATTTTTATCTTACGAGAGGCTAGATCCTCATGATAAATTGGTTATGTTCCCACACACAAACGCGTGTTTAGATACATAAAATACTGTATATGCAGCAGAAGAACAGCTATCTCGAGCGACATTCAAAAAGTCAGCACTAAACTATATTTCAGTGTTAACGATAGAATACACTTTATATGTGTGTATTATCAGGCTAAAAATGTCGTTTGTCTGCCCCTTGTTCATTATGTTAGCCACTCCAGAAGTACAGCCTTGACTGTGACTAGATGATGTGTCGTTAGACCTTGGTTCATTGTTGTATCAAATATTTATCGGTCACCTGTTCTCTTCCAACATAGAGAGGCAGTTCCTTGGTTTCAATCAGATGATCACTTGTAATATGAATTATGACTTATAGACAGAATGTGATCACTAGAAACAAAATAATGTTGAGGTTCTTTTTTAGCGTGTACTGTGGCTTATTTTCAAAGAGTGTAGTACGACAAGTTAAATTTGAGCGAATAAGCTCTCGTATATAACATTGTCAAAACTGATGGATTTGAATCACACCACACACACTTGCAACCAAGAGAGTAATTTTGGAAACTTCGTTTTCATTCGAATTTTCTGTGACGTGCTCATTTGAATCCACTGTGTGGGTGAAAACCTAGTATAGAGATTTACCCACGCAGATTTTCTGTTCATGAGAAAGTGCTACTGCCTTCTTCTGGTGAACTGCTGCCGTTTATTTTCGGCTGGGTAATCTCATTACTAAGATTTTGCGTAGATTTTGTTTTAGTTTGTGTCCACACTTATGACACATGGTCTCAGCATACTACAGGATTACAACTCAGATACGCCCCGGTCTAGCTACGAAAATTACCTATAATGAACGATTCAGCGATGCACATTGAAATTCTTCGGTCGCAAATGTTATGCAAGCACTAAAGGTGATTGAAAGAATACAGATGTCATTAATGAAATGTTTAGGTAAAAAAATTATTACGCCCTTTTAGAGGTTTCCAATTCACTCAAGATTTATTACTGGAACAGTGCGAACGGAGTACATGAAATGACTACATTTACAGATCAATAGCTCAAGCAGTTCTGAGGTATCAGGTAACGACCCACACTGAAACAGCCATACTATTTGAAATCTGGTTTCGCAGGATGGAGCGGATCAGGTCGTCCCCACTCAAGTCATGAGTGTCGGCAAAGGTCGGGCGAGTCATGGCTGTTCGGACCTCACTGCTGCTCCGTCCCGACCCAGCTCCAGACACGCGACGACCCAGAAATACTAGCGGTCGCTCCAAAGATAGTACAATAGTGCTCTTATCGATAAGCGCTGTTGCTACCACTCACGGGCAGGCAATACAGCAACTTAGTAACGCCAGTAAATAGAATAAGAAACGGGACGGCAGTACCGCAAAGACGAGATGTCAAGCAATAAACGGCGCGAACACGAGCCGCACGCCGGCATGAGTGGCCGAGCTGTTCTAGGCGCTACAGTCTGGAACCGCTACGGTCGCAGGTTCGAATCCTGTCTCGGGCATGAGTGTTTGTGATGTCCTTAGGTTAGTTAGGTTTAAGTAGTTCTAAGTTCTAGGGGATTTATGACCACAGCAGTTAAGTCCCATAGTGCTCAGAACCATTTGAATCATTTGGAACAACGAGCCGCACTCAACCTCCCCCCCCCCCCCTCACACATCAACCCAGGGGTCACACACCAAAATGAAATTGACCAGCAGCTCCTTAACGATAGCAAAGGACAATGGCCTTCAAAAAGCCGCAAGCTCGGACCCATCCATGCAGAGGGAACACCTGCACACTGGGCACCCGACATCCCTGCACCAGGAAGGAACCGACCTAAGTCCCACAAGATGACCAATTCAAGTACCATTGCTAGCTCAACGAAAAGAAGCGAGATACCCACACGAAACTCGAAACTTACCAGGCAGAGGGAACACGTGCCGATAGGCAACCCGACATCCCTGCACTGAAGAAGGTACCGAGCTAAGTCTCACAAGATGACCAACTTCAAGAACTATTCGAAGTTGACAATGAGAGGAGTTACCAGAATTTAAGGCAATAAGATGATGTCTTAGAAGAAATGCATTAACTGTGCCCGCACCCTGTCTAATGACTGCCTCTAGGTTGAGTGCCTTCTAAAATACAAATGGTGTCCTCAAGGCCCCTAATAGCCTTAAACTATGGCTGCTCCTGTCTCACCCACCCCACCCGCTGTGACGTCAACTGGGTGAAGAACGGTAGCATGCAAATGGGCCACTAAGTATGCAACACTGCCCTCAATCGCCTGGCGCCTTATCGCCAACTTGTAATCAAGGTGGTCCTTCCTCAAGAGGTCGATCCCCGGGCACTGCCTGACTGCCATTAAAACAGGTCACCTGAAACAATCAACAACGAAGGCAACGTGGTGCAAAAATAACAGAAATACAATTCAAACCAACAGCAACTGTTATGGCAATATCACAATCATAATCACGCTCTGCTACCAGTCGAAATCTGGTTTCGCAGGATAGAGTGGATCAGGTTATGGTAGTGGAAGGGGCCATAATCAGTTACTGTTAGTTGCACAAAACAAGCAAACTTTATTTTCCTAAGGACCACTTAATTACACATTGCCTTAAAAGGGTCAAATTAAAACCATATGGCTGAAGGCCTAGTTAAGAAAACTTGCAATACCTCCTGGGCTGAAGGCCTGAACACAAGTTATAAAAATTAATTTAAAGAATACATACGGCTGAAGGCCTTACTATATATATATATATATATATATATATATATATATATATATATATATATATATATATAATCACGCTATATATTTCACGTAAGTACTCAGCTGAAGGCCACACAGAAGACATTCAACAACTCAGGACTTAGCCGGCCGCGGTGGTCTTGTGGTTCTAGGCGCTCAGTCCGGAACCGCGCGACTGCTACGGTCGCAGGTTCGAATCCTGCCTTGGGCATGGATGTGTGTGATGTCCTTAGGATAGTTAGGTTTAAGTAGTTCTAAGTTCTAGGGGACTGATGACCACAGATGTTAAGTCCCATAGTGCTCAGAGCCATTTGAAGCATTTGAACTCAGGACTTAGGGCCTGGATAACAAGAATTTCAGATAGAACAAACTTTCAAATTTTAATTATTCAACAAATCAGTCTTCAACTTTAATTTAAGTCGGCTGAAGGCCTTATTTTAAAATTAAAACATACTAAATTAATAGACGGCTGAAGGCCTCGCACCATACTGCAGACTAAAATGAAAATCACAATCTAAAACGAACAGAACAGAGGTGCTCAGAAGTGTTCCAAGGGTTGACCTGAGGAGGTATCTCTAAGATAAGGTGAGGCGAGACAGGCAGCCAAGAGTAAGGCTAAATAAATCGAATAGCAACCCGACCCAGGGACATCTGAAGGACCGACCAACAACCTAATCAATTCCCTTCTGCCCGACCAACGGCAAGACAACGGAAAGTTTCAGCCGAGGATGAAGATATCAGCAGCACTACGTCTTCAAAATTGGCATCTAAAGAAGCCAAGGCACAATAACTACTCTTAAGAAAAAGATATGACCAAACAACTAAAAGGCTGTCGAACTACATGCCATGCCAGACAGCATTAACATAGCGAGGAAAACACACTGCCAGAAAACTACGCTAACGACCAGGGCAGGTAACCGAGGCGTTATCCGCTACAAGGCAGAAAATACCGCTGGCGCACTTTACTGATAAGTAACAACCAATTTAATAGTTAAGGTCCATACAGGAAGACGGCTGCAAAATTTCGCCGACTCCAACACACCATACATTGCTGCTAGACGGAATGGCCCAGGAAGAAACTACCGGAAATGAACGAAGAGATGTCACAGTAGTTGAGGTTTCATAACAGGTTAATTGATCACTCAACTTTAGTGGCTAGGTTCAGTGGGCAACGAACTTTGTAGCTCTCGCAGTTAGCACCTCACAATCCAACCGCACGTGCACGCCACCAGCGGTTCCGGCCTGACCTCGCGCCGCAGAGACTTCCTCGCTGCTCTGTCCCAACCGGCCGACTACATGCAGCACACAGTCAGCATTAAAATAGCTGCTCAGTCAAAACCACACAAGCTATGCACGGTTCCACGAAAACACTTCCACAAACAACTCGAACGATACTAAAACCAGCGACTGTGGAACAACAAGGACGAATCACAAGTCGACACTCAGGGTGAACCCAGAAGTGGTCGGCGACCAAATACACGTCGTCCGATGGGACGACCGACGGAACGACCAATCAAGGTCGTCCCCACTCAAGTCATGGGTTTCGGCAAAGGTCGGGCGAGTCATGGTTGTCCGGACCTCACTGCAGCTCCGTCCCGACCCAGCTCCCGGCACACGACAACCTGGAAATACTAGCGGTCGCTCAAAAGATAGTACGACAGTGTTCTTATCGATAAGCGCTGCTGGTGCCACTCACGGGCAGGCAATACAGCAACTTAGTAGCGCCAGTAAATCGAATAAGAAACGAGACGGCAGTACCACAAAGACGAGATGTCAAGCAATAAACGGTACGAGCACGAGCCGTGCACGGCTCACTACTATTACATGTTGTAGTATCCATGGGCAGCAATGCAAGCGCTGACTCAGGCGATGCAGTCGATCGTAGAGATGGCGAATACTGTCCTTGGATACGTTATGCCATGCCTGGTCGACCTGTTCACGTAGTTCTGTAGGAGTTGTTGGCTGACCAGTCATACGAGTCACTTCTTGTTCCATCAAATCCCACACGTGCTCGAATGGAGGCAAGTCTGGAATCGTGTTGCCAGAAAAGTTACTAAACGTTTCACAGAGGACGTTGAGTCTCACGGGCAGGGTGTGGGCGAGCACTATCCTGTTGGAAAAACTAATCGCCTTCCTGTTGTAAGAACTCCAAAAGAAGTGGTCTAACAACATTGTGCAAGTACCGCCCGCTGGTTAGCGTCCTCTCCACAAACACCAAAGGTGAATGGGAGGTGCAGATCATCGCACCACAGACCGTAAAGCCTGTAGTGCGGCCAGTGTGTCTTGGACGAATGCACTCTACGAGATAGCGATCGTCAGGTCTATGTCGTACGCGCAAACGACTGTCGCTTGCATGAAGGCCATTCCGTCTCCCAAGTGATCCTCTGAGTGTTCCAGGGGTGCCGAGCACGTTGATGCTGTGGCGTAAGCGGAAGACTGGATGTGAGTGTGTTTGTAGACCCACTGCTAATATCTCGTTCGCAACAGTTCGTGTTAACATGTTTGTTGAGCTGACAAGCCTTCTTATCTGTGCTGTAGCAGCTGTACGACCCCCCACTGCTCTCCTTACAATAAGGCGATCCTGGCGGGCGTTTAGCTGCTTGGACGTCCATAACCTCGTCTACGGGTTGAGAATGGTCACGTGACCACTGATACCAGCGTCGTTGACAACTGACGCAGCACGTCCAGCTTGTATGGCAATTTCCCGGAAGGACCATCCCGTCACTCGGAAAGCCATAATTTGACCTCTTTCAGACTCGTTTAATCGGCTGCAGGAAGCACGTTTGCACATTTACACCACGCTGAGGCTTCTGGCTGTGAGCATTCCCTATCAAAGGATAGACAGGGATGGCACTCTGATAGCTATGCCACTACGCTATCTGTTGGTGGATGACACTAAAACCATTATCAGTACATCTACTACAATCGGATCAAAATCGACGTCGTCTTTCCAGGTGTACTAAATTTTTTCCAGCACTGTATGGATACTGGCGTTATCTCTCGAAATACTTACTCTGCTAATAAAGGGATGAGATGCTAGTAGTACTAAGTTAGTATTGATAATGCCATATTAGAGCGACACTGCTGGTCGGCCTTGAGCTGTGTTCTTTCACTACCAAATGTCCCATCAGACTCGATCAGTTAGTTTGCATTGGTCGAGTAGTTTAATGTTGTCATATTCTTTCTCTCCAACAGAAAACGAAACTCAAACCGGTAGATTTCGTGCGTGACTTCACGGAAAACGACATGCAGAAATCAGAAATAACTGATTTTAACAGCTGCTGCGGAAGATGACAATGCAAACAAACGTAACATGAAGACGTATTTTGAACTATGGGAAAGGAAAGAACGCAGTCGTGTGTGAACTCTAATAAGAACTATAGTTTGTCTCTTACATAGAAGGAAACAGCAACCAGCGACTTTTTACAATGCTGTTTGTTTAAATAGCGCTGTTACCGATTTCGAACCAACAGGTTCATCTTCAGACGGCTTTTTCTCCCAACTTATTAAATTTCTTTGGGATGGTGGTGCCCTACAACCAAAACAAGATGTGAGACAATGTTTTTGCTTCACAACGATTTTGAGTGATGTAGACAAATTATTAAAGGGAAGATGTTTCGGTTACTTCATCGTAAGTCTTTTTTTTTTTTTTTTTTTGAGACTTCGCGAAGAAAAACATAGTATAACGTATGACTTCTTTATAAAAATCAGATCGATATGGATGTTTAGAATGCAGATGTTGCTAGTGGTACAGAATTTTTGGAAAAAGACCTTTCCATTCCACTCGCCACTTTAGAAGTAAGGTCACAACAGTTCAAATCTTTTTACGTCACTTGATAAGAAGGATATTGGTCGGTCCAATTTCTTTCGTTTGACTCTTTTCCTGGCTTCATTATTGTTCCAGTCACCAGATAATTCACCTCTTTGCCAGTTTAAATTGAATATTTTAAGAATGCGTTGCACACTGTTGTTGCAGGTGTCTGCGGCACCTTGGCTCCAGCTCGACACTGCCTCCAACAAAACCCACTCGAAAGGTAAGCAGCCGGCCGCTGTGGCCGAGCGGTTCAGTCGGGAACCGCGTTTCTGCTACGGTCGTAGGTTCGTATCCTGCCTCGGGTATGGATGTGTGTGATCTCCTTTGGTTAGTTAGGTTTAAGTAGTTCTAAGTCTAGGGGACTGATAACCTCAGATGTTAAGTCCCATAGTGCTTAGAGCCATTTGAACCATTTGAAACGCAAGCAACGCTCTTGGTTTCCTACAACTACTGTTTCATTGGTGTGTCCCGAATAAAAACGTCTGTGAGCTCACTCACTCGCAAAATGCTTTCACGGAACAAGATTACGTTTATAGATAAAGTGATTTCTTAACTCGGCAACGAAACTCACAGTAACATCACTTTATTGCAGGTGACAGGCTACCAGTATACAAAAATGTAACTCAACAATGCAGAAAAAATCGAGGTAATAACAACAACAACAAAAACTATGTTAGGTCTAATCTCGTTAGAATAATACGAGATTGTGCTGAAAAGGAATGACTGATTTTTTTTTTACGTGAAAACTCAAAAATTTTTTTTAATAAAACACACTTTATTAACATCCTGCATCTTTATTCTTCATGTCTGCATAGTTATTTATCAATATAGTCACCACAGTGACAAACACATTTCTCCCAACGAGAGACCAGTTTGTCGATTCCGTCATTGTAGAATGTTTGACTTTCTTGACGGAGCCACAACGTCGCCTCTGCTTGCACCGCTTCAGCACTATCAAAGTGAAGAGCTTAAAGCTTTAAATTTTGGGAACGAATGAAAGTGGATTGGGGTCAAGTCGGAACTGTATGGAGGATGATCGGTGGCAGTGGACCCAAGGCTTCGGATTGTTACTCGTGTGTGGTCTGGTACTAGCAGGCTGAACGAGAAGATTCTTCGAATTCGAAACTCGACTACAGCCCACTGTTTTTCACGTACCGACATAGTTACGTTACAAACAGCCATGTTAGACGTTACAATAAGGATCCCTCTAGCGACAGAGGGCTGCAAATACGTAGACGTCAAGAACAAAGATGTTAATAATGTTTGTTTTATTGAAAAAAATTTAAGACTTTTAACATAAAAATTCGGAGGTATTACTTTTCAGCAGGCCCTCGTAATTATTTAGAACGTGGTAGCATATAACAGAACTGAATAGCGAGTACCTAGTAACGAGTGCAGAAAGATGCTTGAACATGTTTAGGTTTATATAAAAATGGTTGTTTGGGTAATAGGTGGACCTGGAACTCAGTAATTTTGTCTGAAAACAGAGCTACTACTATAGCTTCGGAACCAAAAGACGCATTCGATGTTGTTTCACTCGCGTTTTCTCTTTCCTGGGTTTCAAACAGGCAATATGGTATTGGCTTCGTAACGATTACCTGATAAATTTCAATTGTTCTCTGCTATTATTTGTGTAAACAGACACCTAAGAAACATAAATCTTAAGAGCATAGCTGTCACTCTTCATCTTCAGTTCTTTCATTGTCTGGCCGTGTGCGACCAGATTTCTTAAACAGATATCCTGTCCCGCCGCCTCTATGACTTCCTGATACGGACATTTCTGATCATAGAGACTATCTGTCCCAAATGTTTCTTCCTAAGATTCGCTCCAACGATAGCTGGACGACTGACACTTAGTTCTGGTGTCCGACTGTCATGTTGTTGCCTTTTGCGAATCAACACTTCGTTCTCGCAAGCAAGTGTGTGCCGGTTATGAGTTCGCCGGTAGCTATAACGATCTCAACTCCGATGTTCACGGTTCCACAGCCACCTACAGTGGCCCCTCCATGTTTCAGCCTCGCCACTGCCGACCACTTACGTGTGATGCTATCTTTGCAGTAGTACACTAATGAAGGCTATTTTCAAGATAGCCCTCGTACATCATTTGCAAAATAAAGCTGTTTACATCTCAGAAATATTTAGTTACAACGTCAAATTTCGGATTGTTACTCTTACTACAACAGTAGCAAATGTACAATGATAACCCTGTGAATCGGAATTCCCCTGTGAAGCGAGAAACGTACTCTTTTAAATAAACTACATTCCAATCAATAATTCGGTCGCCAGGATACCAATGGCCAATAGGCCCGTGTCCGAAATAAAGTGATTTGTGTATATGAAGTATATATCCCAGCCTGAAATGATCAGGGACACTAAGACCATTTCTGATGCATGTTTAAAGGGAAATATGTCTCCAAAAAAAATTCAAGCTTAAATTTGGATGGAGGACATACCTGAATTAGACACAAGGGTACAACTACTCCAATAAATATTTAGATCCCAGGAAGAATAAAATATCACTACTCGACCAGGTAGCCGGGGTTATCACCGCACGCCTCTGCAGTAGTGCTCGACTCGGAGGTAAGCTGGTTCAAATCCTCGTGGCATCGAGTTACCGATCACCAGTCTTTGTGACAGTCCCGGATTATATTAACCTTTCCGCAGCCCGTCATGAAGTGAGATCATGTGACAATGTTGATGGTGATCCCCCATCGCATGGGTACGTTAAGTATGAAGGCCCTCTTGATGCTACTCAAAAGGAGTAGGCTATATGCCCGGACTGGGTTTCACCCTCTCCCTTCCCTTCATTCATAGTAACACTATCCAAAAACCACGCTGTATAAACACTCATCAAAGTGTTATATGGCAGTTTATGTCCAAACTGTCTCGCGGTTTACTTTATAATGTAATATGAACATCTCAGTAGTCAATATAGTCGATTCCTTAACAAGCTATGAAAACTGCAGACAATATTCGCTACTGCCAATGAGTGCATTGCTAATTATTTTTTCTTCTCCTTTCCTTTTATCTTGGTGAGCGAGAGCTGTTATTTTATGCAGCCCTGGGAGCTTTCTTCAGCTGGTTCGTGACACGTTAGTTAGAAAGATTGGGGGGTCATAAACTTGTTCGGCTCTGAAAGCAGCATCTGAGCAGGTAAAGGACAGTGAACTCGCTGTGTCTCATCTCTGTACAGTAGACATGCTGGTGACTGACTACAGTCTGTAAAAACTAAAATTTTTGAGATACTAGGAGGAACCATTTTTGGAAAGATAAAAACCTGAAATCCAGATTCAGCAATCCGAATTTGAGACCGTGAGAGTGACCATTATCTGTGGCCATGTCATGAAGGAATGTTCATTTAAATCCAAGTAACAGGGTCTCTGATTAACTCACAATAATTATATAGATATAAGACGCACTTTCCTGAGTGTGTCTACGTATAAGCCTTTTGGTTGGCAGGGATTAGAAACCCGTCATGTAGTGGGAGTGATTTTCTGCTTTGCTTCGCAAACGACGCCACTATTGGTTAAGTATAACAAAATCTTTGAGGTAGGAATTTTTTGAACTTGTTCATAAAATTATATTGGTCGGAACATGCAAAGTCTGCAGCAAATTGGCCGGCGACCTATGCTGACAGATACCATTAAGTTTCAGAGACTAAATTCAGCAGGCTGATAAATAAATAATTTTAATTGAATCATTTGTGGGTTCTTGGTGAAACATTGTAAATTAACTAAAGAAACACGGTTTTTTTACTTGTTTCACAGATCTGATAAGTCCATTTTCAAACACATTACTTATTCCCAAAGATAATAATTCATAAATAAACAAGATGACAAGGCAAAAATAATTTTGTAAATAGACATAGAGTGGTCAGAAACAGTCTGGAACCTTGTTAGAGTGTTGAAGGGGAGGTTATGTCAAGAAATAATTCTAACATTGAAGTTAGCCAATAAGGTCGCTGTGCGCGCAAATTCAAGCACCTACAAGCACCAAAATGTGGTAATGCACAGAGATCTGTGGGTCCGTGAGTTACCACCTGTTCACATGCTCATTTCCAGTTAAAATGTGCCTGTTTAGGGTGTGATAAATTTAAGCTATGTGAGCAGAGGCTACACAATGTGATCAAAAGTATTAGAACACCCCCAAAAACATACGGTTTTCATATTAGGTGCATTTTGCCGCCACCTACTGCCAGATACTCCATATCAGCGACCTCAGTAGTCAATAAACATCATGAGAGAGGAGAATGGGGCGCTCTGTGGAACTCACGAACTTCAAACATGGTCAGCTGACTGGGCGTCACTAGTGCCATTCGTCTGTACGCGAGATTTCCAGACTCCTAAACATCCCTAGGTCCACTGTATCCGAGGTGGTAGTGAAGTGGAAACGTGAAGGGACACGTACAACACAAAAGCGAACAGTGCGACCTCGTCTGTTGACTGACAGAGACCGCCGACAGTTGAAGAGGGTCGAAATGTTTAATAGGCAGACATCTATCCACACCATCACACAGGAATTCCAAACTGCATCAGGGTCCACTGCAAGTACTACGACACTTCTTGGTCAAGCGGCTGCTCATAAGCCACACATTACGCCGGTAAATGCCAAACGATGCCTCGCTTGGTGTAAGGAGCATAAACGTTGGACGACTGAACAGTGGAAAAACGTTTTGTGGAGTGACTAATCACGGTACACAATGTGGCGATCCGATGGCAGGGTGTAGGTATGACGAATGCCCGGGGAACGTCATCTGCCAGCGTGTGTAGTGCCAACAGTAAAATTCGGAGGCGGTGGTGTTAGGGTGTGGTCGCGTTTTTCAAGGAGGAGGCTTGGACCACTTGCTGTTTTGTGTGGCACTATCACAGGACAGGCCTACATTGATGTTTTAAGCATCTTCTTGCTTCCTACTGTAGAAGAGCAAATCGGGGATAGCGATTGCATCTTTCAACACAATCGGGCACCTGTTCATAATGCACGGCCTGTGGCGGAGTGGTTACACGACAATAAAATCCCTGCAATGGACTGGCCTGCACAGAGTCCTGACCTAAATCTTATAGAACACCTTTGGGATGTTTTGGACGCCTACTTCGTGCCAAGCCGCACCGACCGACATCGGTACCTCTCCTCTGTGCAGCACTCCGTGAAGAATGGGGTGCCATTCCCCAAGAAACCTTCCAGCACATGACTGAACGTATGCCTGCGAGATTGGAAGCTCTCGTCAAGGCCAAGGACGGGCCAACACCACACTGAATTCCAGCATTACCGATTGAGGGCGGCAGGAACTTGTAAGTTGTTTTCAGCCAGGTGTCCGGATACTGTTGATCACATAGTGTATATCCTCACTCAGTTTCCAGACGGTTCACCACTTCCGGTGTGTAGGGGAAATTAGTGGTACGCTGATTGCATACTTCAGTAATGTGGTCGACATTAGGTAAAGCCCAATAGGTATGCAACACAGCTGATGTACCGGGTGATCAAAAAGTCAGTATAAACTTGAAAAGTGAATATATCACGGAATAATGTAGATAGAGAGGTACAAATTGACACACATGCTTGGAATGACATGGGGTTTTATTAGAACCAAAACAATACAAAAGTTCAAAAATGTTCGACAGATGGTGCTTCATCTGATCAGAGTAGCAATAATTGGCATAACAAAATAAGACAAAGGAAAGATGATGTTCTGTACAGGAAATTCTCAATATGTCCACACCATTCCTCAACAATAGCTGTAGTCGAGGAACAATGTTGTGAACAGCACTGTAAAGCATGTCCAGAGTTATGGTGAGGTATTGGCGTCGGATGTTGTCTTTCAGCATCCTTAGAGATGTCGGTCGATCACGATACATTTCCGACTTCAGGTAACCCCAAAGCCAATAATCGCACGGACTGAGGTCTGGGGACCTGGGAGGCCAAGCATGACGAAAGTGGCGGCTGAGCACACGATCATCACCAAACGACGCGCGCAAGAGATCTTTCGCGCGTCTAGCAATATGTGGTGGAGCGCCATCCTGCATAGACATCGTACGTTCCAGCAGGTGTTTATCAGCCAGGCTGGGGATGATGCGATTCTGCAACATATCGGCGTACCTCTCACCCGTCACGGTAGCAGTTACAGATGTTTGGCTGTCCAGCGCCATCTGTCGGACATTTTGTGAACTTTTTTTCGGTTCTAATAAAACCCCACGTCATTCCAAGCATGTGTGTCAATTTTTACCCCTCTATCTACATTATTCCGTGATTTATTAAGTTTTCAAATGCATATTGACTTTTTGATCACCCTGTACATGTCACACATTTGCGATCATAACTGAAAAAAGCTACTGGAAAGTTGCTGTAGTCTGCGCTTACTTACGACAGTCTAGGTAGCCTATGGTAGTTTACGCCTCAGCCTGTAACTCAGAGGGCATTTTGAACATTCCATGTAAGGGAGCTTTTCGTGCAATGCTGATATGTTCCGTTTCTTTGCGTTTCTCATGATTAGTGTGGTTATGAAGAGTAGTAGGAACTGTGCTCTAACACGGAAATACAGAATTTATGGCCCAGTTTCCGTACAACAAATTTTATTTCTCTCTGTGTGAGGAATGTTGCCTGATGTTTTGGCAATACCTTCTTGCTACGATATCTGCACATCTTATGAAACATGCGTTTTACGATAGAAACGCTCTAATCCCCCGTAGAGACGAACAAAGCAGCCCATGCGTGAAAATGTCAGCTCAGAGTCGACCACCGGTTGCAGCGCTGGCGTACGGCGGGCAGCGCATCGTGGGCGGCAGCGAGGCGACGCGCGGCCAGTTCCCGCACCAGGCGGCACTCACCGTCGACTACTCCAGCTTCTGCGGCGGCTCGCTCGTCTCGCCGCGCTGGCTCCTCACCGCCGCCCACTGCGCCTACGGGTCAGTCAGTACTGCAGCCCAGCTGTCACACTGTCCGAGCAACGATCGCGCACTTTCAACATTCTAACGAAGCCGTACTGCAGTTCTACCTACAGATGGGAACTAGTTCACTGGTAGCGGGTCCTTCACGGGAGCCGACCATTATTACACATTCACCGCTCCTTTAATATGTAATTACGTAATACTGTATGTCTGCACCAAACTGTATTTCAGTTACACACGATCGATAATTAAAAATAAAAGGTGTCATTTATTTTTAGCTTTCCGTGCCTTAGTTGGATAACAACGGAACTGTTATATTATCGCCGGCCGGGGTGGCCGAGCGGTTCTAAGCGCTACAGTTTGGAACTGCACGACCGCTACGGTCGCAGGTTCGAATCCTGCCTCGGGCATGGATGTGTGTGATGTCCTTAGGTTAGTCAGGTTTAAGTAGTTCTAAGTTCTAGAGGTTAAGTTCCATAGCGCTCAGAGCCATTTGAACCATTTGTTATATTATCGCTGTGTTGTCCGCCTCTCTGTCCGACTGTTGAAACTCCTCTTTCTCAGGAACGGGTGGATACGTCAAGTTGAAATTTATGTTACATATTGACCTCTCTGCTATCTTCGCAGTATAAATAATTGAAGCATTTAAGTGAATACAATCAAAACAAACTGCCATGTATGTTACATATTTTACATTATTTGCCATTAAAATTGCTACACCACGAAGATGACGTGCTACAGACGCGACTTTTAACCGACAGGAAGAAGATGCAGTGAAATGCAAATGATTTGCTTTTCAGAGCATTCACACAAGGTTGGCGCCGATGGCGACACCTACAACGTGTTGACATAAGGAAAGTTTCCAACCGATTTCTCATACACAAACAGCAATTGACCGGCGTTGCCTGGTGAAACGTTGTTGTGATGCCTCGTGTAAGGAGGAGAAATGCGTACCATCACGTTTCCGACTTTGATAAAGGTCGGATTGTAGCCTACCACGATTGCGGTTTATCGTATCGCGACATTGCTGCTCGCGTTGGTCGAGGTCCAATGACTGTTAGCAGAATATGGAATCGGTGGGTTCAGGAGGGTAATACGGAACACCGTGCTGGGTCCCAACGACCTCGTATCACTACAAGTCGAGATGACACGCATCTTACCCGCATTGCTGTAACGGGTCGTGCAGCCACGTCTCGATCCCTGAGTCAACAGATGGGGACGTTTGCAAGACAACAACCATCTGCACGAACAGTTCGACGACGTTTGCAGCAGCATGGACTATCAGCTCGGAGACCATGGCTGCGGTTACCCTTGACGCTGCCTGCGATGGTGTACTCAACGACGAACCTCGGTGCACGAATGGCAATACGTCATTTCTTCGGATGAATCCAGGTTCTGTTTACAGCATCATGATGGTCGCATCCGTGTTTGGCGACATCGCGGTGAACGTACATTGGAAGCGTGTATTCGTTACCGCCATACTGGCGTATCATCCGGCGTGATGGTATGGGGTGCCATTGGTTACACGTCTCGGTCACCTCTTGTTCGCATTGACGGCACTTTGAACAGTGGACGTTACATTTCAGATGTGTTACGACCCGTGGCTCTGCCCTTCATTCGATCCCTGTGAAACCTTACATTTCAGCAGGATAATGCACGACAGAAAATGTTCGACTGCTGCCCTGGCCAGCACATTCTCCAGATCGTTCACCAATTGAAAACGTCTGGTCAATGGTGGCCGAGCACCTGGCTCGTCACAATACGCCAGTCACTACTCTTGATGAACTGTGGAATCGTGTTGAAGCTGCATGGGAGCTGTACCTGTACACGCCATCCAAGCTCTGTTTGACTCAATCTTCAGGCGTATCAAGTCCGTTATTACGGCCAGTGGTGGTTGTTCTGGGTACTGATTTCTCAGGATCTATGCAACCAAATTGCGTGACAATGTGATCACATGCCAGTTTGTCCAATGAATATCCGTTTATCATCTCCATTTCTTCTTGGTGTAGCAATTTTATTGGCCAGTAGTGTAATATGCGCAAACTAATTCGTTGGCCTAGAATCATGAAATTGGCAAAAAGAAAATTTTCATAGTAGAAGTAAAGGGAAATACCCGAGATCGTTTATATTTAATATATCACACGTAAAAAATATTTCATTTATCATTTGGTATCCTTCGTCAAACTTAAAATTTAAACAGTCAGTAGTTCTATATTCAGGCTGACTAGGTCGCTACAGTAAAAGTCAAACATCAGCCATAGAATGACCTTATTGCTCGTATGATACGTGTCGCGGACCACTCTTCGAATGTTTGTTTCACATACAGCTTGAAACGCTTTATCTAAGTGCAGTAATCGCTCCTGGATTTCTGATGATGTGTAAATTCCGAAACACGTCCTATGAGCAATAAAGTCATTCCTTGCCTGTGTTTGACTTTCACCTTTGCGCCCCAGTCAGCCTGAATGCGGAAGTACTGATTATTGTAATAATGGTGGTCGCCGGCCTCCTGCATGATTTTATGTCACATTTATGTTGTTGGATTTAAAACATTCTAGAAAATCTTGAAATTCCTGCGACTGTTATCTTGCTACTATTAAAGTCCATAACAGGCAAAAATGGTCGAGATTCTTGATTCCCAGAACGAGTGACCTACATAATTACATAATTATGTTTTCAGGGGACACTCAGCGCACGAGTCCTGCTCGCACCTGGCGCGCTGAGGATTCCGTGAAAACTTATTTATGTATTTACACAGTTTATCAATTCCGGAAATCCAGGATACTGACAGCTTTCGCCTGTTATCGACAGTGATACTTGCAAGATATCGGTCCCAGGGATTCCAAGACTTTCGAGAATGTTTTAATATCAAGTTTGAAGTCGGATAACAAACGACAAAAGAAATATAATTAACGATTTCGATTTTTCCCTCTACTTTTACTGTGAAACCTTCCTTCTTGCCAATTTTCAAGATTCAATGTTAACGGGAAGCACCCTATAGGTGTTGAAGTGTGAGTTTTGGAGTCTCAAGATATGTGACGTAATTGGCCGTGTCTTTTCATTACACTAACTTAGAAGCTTAAAATTTTTGCACCACGTTGAGGCCACAGATAGTATTTGATATAAATCTGAACTTGATACGTCTACTGATTCCTGTGAAAAATGGTTATTAACAGTCGGACGGACGAACAGACAGTCAGAGAGACTCAAAACAAAGCGATCGTAATAGGGTTCCATTTTTACAGGCTGAGGCGAGGAATCCCAAAAACTGCAATATTTCGTTGAAGCGGGTCGCCTTTTTTGCAAGTTGGCAATTATTTATTACTTTAACACTTTTACACTTTCACTACAGTTGTAGGGTGCCTGTTTTTTTCTTTTCCTTTATCTAAAATACATACACACATTTTTTATTTAGGTTAAGGAACATGTTACATCGGATTTTGTCGTTGTTTAAATTACGTACGTGCTTCACCTTACATGGTGTGTGTCCTGTGTCTGCCGGCCAAATCAACCACAGGTCTGAATTCATACACCATGTGGCCTGAAAAGATAGTAATGTCGTTTGAATTAAATTTTCGTTTAGAATGCAACCTTTAAAAATGTGTATTTCGGCAAAATCGGGGCGTATGCCCGTTTTTTAGGTTTACCAATTCTGTAGTTGACTTTTCCCGAGCTGTAATCTGTTTTTATATGTTTGCCGAAATGTTCTTTTTATTTTTGTTTATTTATTTAGTTTACCTGTGGACATCGGTAAAACTTTGTGAGGCTTTAGTATGCCGTGGTTTCTTATCTCTGGATTACGTTTTGCATTGACATTTACTCGCGTTTCTCCTGCTAGTTCGTGAATTCTGTCTCTCGTTATGTTGCTGTGGCTTGGACACATGTTCCACTGCACAATTTACGTTATTGATGCGGTTTTGTTTCCGATTGGCAGCCGTGAAATTTTAATTCGTTCCCTCTGTTTTCATTGCGTGTGTGAGACAATTTATTGTGTGTTGTTTGATAGTTCGTTGAAGACTACTGTTGGGTCATTGATAGCTTTCTTTTGGCCTGTGTGATAGCGTTTTGGATGTGATAATTTTCTTATATTGTTAAAAAAGAGTACAGATGATTGCTTTCTTTTGGGATCTCGAGGCCTGCTGCTATGACACTGGGGTGGGGGTTGTTTTTAATTGTCGTCTGCAAATGTGGAGTGTATACCGTCACTTTTCACTGCTCCTAAACGTTCCAAGTATCTTGTCCTGAAATTTCTACATGTCTGTCCTATATATCCTGAATTACAATCTTTGCAGTTAAGCTGGTAAGTTAAGCTGCTTCGCTAAATTTATCTATGGTGGCGTTGGATATTTTTAATAACTGTTGCAATGTATTATTTGCTGTATATTCCACACGTACTCTTCGATTTCTCGTAATATTTCCTGTTGTGTATGTTATTTTGTTGCCAAATGTCAGTGTTTTTCTGTTATTTGCCAATAATGAGAATAAATGTGTACCTGCAAAAAAAAGGTGAAAACGCTTTCATTCACTATTATTCATTGCAAGCATGGGAATGGAGCTTAACATTCCAATATGATAAAAATTGTAATTCAACAACGGTTTGTAATTAAAATAAATGTAAAAAAAGTTAATACCAATGAGATTCGAATCTATGACTTCATGGTTACAAAACTTCTGCTCTAGGTGTTGACGAAGTCGCTGTTAATCCGGAGCTGTTTTGCTCATGATACAGGTCGGAAGTCTTCCAGTCTTCTGAAGTCAATTTATATAGTTCTTTTAAGAAGTCCGTCGTACTCCTTTAGCAAATTGATGTTCGGACACTGAGTTTCAAGCCTATAGAGATGAAGGAAATCGAAGAAGGCAATTCCGTAAGATAACCGTTGTTAAATAAGTATCCCACACACGTCAAACTGAAGTGAGTTCAGAATTTTTGAAAATTTACAGTAAAGAAGTTGGTGACTCGCGCAGCGGAAACAGGTCACAATGGACACCAAGTACACAGACAATCATTTAATCTCTTCAAAATATTAGCAGCTGTGTCTCAGAAACTCACAACTGAGAACGGTACATGGGATTGTTTTAACAAATTAATTTTATTTTATCGCAAAATTTTCTTTTTTAGCAGTTCTGAGTAGATATACGGAGTTAATATGACTGATTCATTCGCTTTCAAATCTGTACTACATACGCAAATATGTTTCATACATGAACTGAACCGTAAATTCAACAAGTTTGCATTTTGTCCGATACAAACTTTCCATGAGTGGCCCTCTGATCACATGACACATGTCCAAGCGGAAGTCAAGTTCATTCCAGACCTTATGTAGTAACATCCTGTCATTAGTCAACAGAGTAGCACTGATATGTTTTCTGAGCTGTCCCACTGTTCTTGGCAGTGCGGGTACGTAAACACGGTCCTTAACGTACCGCCAAAGGGAAAAGTCGCAAGACCCAGGGCCCAAGGGAACACATTCACATCATTTACACCTCTAAGCCCAATAAAGCGATGCGTAAGTTCTTTGTTTAGGTAGCGAAGAACATTGGTGGTCCAGTGAGTATATGCCCAGTCTTGTTGGAAGATCAAATTTTCTAAATCACCTGTCAGTTGTGGAAACAACCGTAACTTCAACATATCGATGCAAGTGATACCCGTCACAGTCTTCTGACAGAAGAAAAACGGCCAAAACAGCTTCGTCTCTGACACCGCACAGAAAACTTTAACCTTCACCGAATGTTGCTCATTTGACACAACTTCATAAGGATGTTCAGTGCCCCACATTTTCACATTGTGGCGATTAACCTTGACAGATACGTGGAACGTTCCTTCGTTACTGGATATCAACTTGGACGGGAAATGTTGATACGCAAGTGCTTCCTGCATTGTGATGCAAAATTAAAGGTGCCTGCCAACATCTTCCAGTTTTAATTGTTGCATAACCTGCAGGCGGTACGGTTTGATACGTAACCACCGTCGCAAAGTCTCCCACACAGTTTTCTGCGGTATTCGATGTCCAAGCCTTGGGCGGACCGTTTATTTATTTATTTATTTTGACTGCGTACGAAACTTTCCCTCATTCTCTCCACGCTAGTATCTAGTGCACTTGGTCGACCGGTACTTTTCCATTTACAGAGAAAACAGTATCTCTAAACTGTCGATACCAACTCACAATGCTCTGTTTATTTGTCACTTCTCCATAACTCCTTCTAAACGGACGCTGTGCTCTTGTAACTGATAAACATGTTGCATATTCCAATACACAAAAACTCTTTTCTTTTTTTGTCACCGTTTTGTCAAGGCACTGCACACGAATAACGCCAACTGGTGGGTGTGCTGCAACGTTGGTGAGTTTGCAGTTCTATTCAAGCTCAGGCATATTTATACATGTATTATTTTGGAAAATATGAATCTTTGAAAACGGACGCATCATGTGTAGTAGCAGTACATTCACCTAAATTATATATTGACACTGACAGATGCTTGCGAAAGTTAAAATGGAAAGTAGGTCACTTTGTTTTCAAAAAATGAGGTCCATGAATCGGACTTCTTGTGTTAATTTCAATAAATAATTATAATAAATTAATAAATAATAAATTACTTGTAGTGGTCGCTGAACGGTCTACACAAAGAAGTCGAAATTTCGATAACAGTTTGAAACTGAACAAGAACAGGTGAAGTCATTTAACGAAAGGAACAACTGTTGAATGTAGAACGGCACAGCTAGAACAAAGAACGAGTGACCACCCCGAAAAGAACGAGATCGACCGAACGAGATCTTTGGAAGAACAAGGAAGGGCAGCCGGCCGTACGGCCGTGCGGCCGAGCGGTTCTAGGCGCTTCAGTCCGGAACCGTGCGACTGCTACGGTCGCAGGTTCGAGTCCTGCCTCGGGCATGGATGTGTCTGATGACCTTAGGTTAGTTAGGTTTAAGTAGTTCTAGGTTCTAGGGGACTGATGACCTCAGATGTAGAGTTCCATAGTGCTCAGAGCCATTTGAACCAACCAAGGAAGGGCAGAACTAGAACGAGCAACGAGACCAAACGAAGGAGACCGAGGCGGGAACGAACCGACATGGAGGGAACGGTGAACGACCCTTAGGAGTCGCTCCTCAGTCCTTCCGCTCAGTTAGGACACATTCCCTCACGAACGATGAGCTCTTCACATATGCTCATGAAGTTACGATATCTATGGAGTCAGATACGAGTATTGATGCCTTGCCGGCCGTTGTGGTCGAGCGGTTCTAGGCGCTTCAGTCCGGAACCACGCGGCTGCTAGGGTCGCATGTTAGAATCCTGCCTCGGTCATGGAGGTGTGTGATGTCCTTAGTTAGGTTTAAGTCTAGGAGACTGATAACCGCAGATGTTAAACCCCCCAGTGCTTAGAGCCATTTGAACCATATTGATGCCTTGTCTTACACATGTTCGAGTGGGATTTGGTATCATTTATGCGACGTACCTGGAGATGACGTTACTGGAACGTCGAAACTGGTTACCTAATAAAACAATATCGCTGTAACGGCTGTTGGCATAGAATTGCTACATTTCATCGACCAGCCGCTGTCCCACGCTCCTGAATCCAGGATGGCGTTACATTTATCAAACCATGTATATTCTAGTGTATTTATTTATATTATTAGCTGGCTTCCGGTTTGCAAGACCATCGTTAGGCAACACTGTACAATATTGTTCTTTCATATGTCGTGTTTTCTTTGATAAAAACGAAACTATCTTACAGATCAGTTACTGGATACCCATCCACCATTTACCCATGAAATAGCTTAGCAAATAGTGGCTTTCCGAAAACTTACTGTACATCGATATAAACGCATAGGATTCCACAGACGGTGTTAATCTTATCAAAAGCATTCTGGTTCTATTGCCTCGTCAACTTATAAAATGCATAAAATACGAAAATGTACCGTTGTTTGCAGAAGTTGCAGCGGTCTTCCTCAGGGCAATCTTTTTCCTGAGGAGGGCTGCTGCACCTCGGACAAAACGTCTATACATTTTAGATTTTAAGTATTTTATAAGTTGAAGTGGCAATATACCCAGAGCGCTTCTAAAGGAATCACTCAGAGTATAATTTTCAATCCGTTGACATTTCCAGCCGGTATAACAGCGGAACACCCACAGTGCGAAGAAATAAAATCTTCCACAGCATTTGTGGTATGGTGTTTTAGATGCCTGTTAAAGATAAAACAGAAGGACAGAGTTAGCAAACTGAAATCCTTCAGATAATTGGTAAAGAAAACGGCTTTTAGGAAAGTAGGGAAACAAATATGAAAGTGCATACGCCACAGCTGATCCCTTGTAAATATGAAGAAGGTGATTTATAAGGAAAGAAAGTAGACAATTTTTAAAATAAGTCATGAATAATGGAGTCAATAACTCTGCTAAATTGAAGAAGCTTGGATTGTAATAGATCTAGGTGGAGAGTTTCCAACCAGTCCAAATACTACAGGTGATGAAGAAGAAGAAAAGAACGGAAAGGTAGAAAAACAGATCAATGGCTACACAGATGGAACCAGAATAAATATTCGTATGATCTGAATATTTCCTTTACAGTGTTTCAGTTTAAGATGAGCAACAGTGTGCCACAAAGAAACTGCTGAACCAGCACAAACAATAAGAGAGCGCTTGTGTCCCTAGGGCGTCGATATGGAGGATCTACTTGGGTGGCGTAAGGTCAGATTCGGCATCTGAGGCCGGCCGCATCACCATCACCTCGTACGAAGCCATAGTCCATGAGCAGTACGATCCTTACTACATCACCAGAGACGTCGCCGTTATCAACCTTGGTCAGGACGTCGAGCTCACCGGTAAGGTTCAAAACTTTAACGTCCAAATGTGTTTCTGTTACAACAAAGTAATTATCTATATTCCTGTACTTTAAGTTATATTTCAAGTATCATGAGTCATTGGGGAAGACTGCCTCGGTGATAAATATTATGCCGTGCGGGGAAGTAGAAAGACTGTCTCCAATTTTGAGAAAATGGAATTTATGTAGCATGTTCACTTCCGACCGCACACGCGTGAGGATGAAATATTCATAACATACTTCATGTCTCCTAAACCGTTTGAGATATCAAAACCACACTTTGGCAAATGATAGCACACAACAAGGAGGGCATGTTCCTGTATGTATGGAACTTTCTACTCTACGTCGATATAGTCAAAGCTACAGTTTTTATTAATTCTTTTCAATCCATTACTGTAAAATTTTAAAAAGTCATTGAAAGCTACTGAAAAGAGAATTTTCAAGTATAAAAATAAATGTGAACTTACTTTGTCTTATGTTACAGCAGACCAACCCAAAAAGGTTTCCCGTGAGGTATTGCCACTCTGGTCGCCTACTGCTTGTTTAATATGATACTCTGTTTCAAGATTCTGTCGCAGTAGCTAATGCAAGGTGAATTTTTGCAATTTATAATGTGTTTTGGCAAAAAAGCAAACTCTAACATGTCAACAAAAGAAATGTAGCCATTCATCATAACTAATGATGCTTCTTAAAACGAGAAATAGTTAACAATTCAGACAACAGTAAATTGCCAATTCTGTTGCAATTTTTGAGGAATCCTTCAACCCAGTGAATCTTTAATAATGAAGAGCTGGGACTGAAATTTACAAATGGATTTTCTCCCTTTTTTCAATAGCCAATCAATAACTTTTTAAAACTTACAGTACTGCATTGTAAAAAAAAATAGATAACTGTAGTTTTGGCTATATCGATGTAGATAAGAAAGTTCCTTGCATGGACCATACAACAACATGCTTTTCTTGTTGTGTGCTATCGTTTGCCAAAATCTGGTCATTTTCTCAAGATTGGAGACAGATAGAGATCTCCTCTCAAATCTAAAGTAAAATCCAAATATTAGCTAAATTTCAAATGGAGCAACATGTGGTGTAATACCAAACGCAAAATGACAGCGACCCATATTTTTCATTGCAAACTTTTTCAAATGTCGCAAAGCGTCTTCTTAAACCCAAATATCACAATAAGTATGAACATTAGCGAAATGAAGAGTATTTCACCATGAAGTTGACTTATAAAGCTATAAGTAAGGTGAAAATAAATGTTTTATCGATTACTTTTTGTAAAATCGTTTGAGAAAAATTGCAGGATGTGTGCTTCGAATCTGTCAGCACAGTGAGTCGCCAAACAGCCCACCAAGGCAGTCAAAGAATGTCTCGTTCATTCCAGCTCCCTGGCAGGCACGGAGCTGCTCCTGTCGGCGGCAGGCGCCACCCCCTGGCTGCCATTGTGAGCTGCCTCATTAGGCAACAGGGGGGGGGGGGGGGGTATTTTGTGCACTGGGTCAGGCTGTTTTGCGCATCAGGCTATGAAACAGCTCCAGAGACACACCCCCATACGTTGCGATTCCGGAAGGTCAGAAAAATACTCATCTACACTTACAAAACATTTTCATTAGCTGAAAATGTGTTTTCTTCGCAAATTTCTTTAAGTTTGGATGTAAATGGAATGCAGAAGATGCCAAATCTGCTGACTATGGCTGACATGTTAATAACACCAACTTCAAAATTCAGTTTTTCGATTGCCGAAGCATCTCCATAGCCAGATGCTTTGACTTTGTGAAAAATTTTTGCTATCTTTTACAATAGTGGTCCTCAATTTTTTCTCTTTTAGCATGTAAGACTCTTATAGTATCCGCTAGTCATTGTTTTACACTTTGTTAAGTAACCATATTTCCTGAATTGTTGTTTCATTCCTTTGCCCCTCAGGCAGCAGTACAACATGAGTCACAAATACTTATTACGCAACAAAAGGTTTTCAAGTCTTATTAATATCATAAAAATTACACATTGGTAGTACTAAAAGTGAAACTTTTCTCTTAAAAGAAATTCTAACAAAAATGACCCGCCTTTGTAGCTGAGGTCACTAACGCATGCCTGAGTGGTAGTGCTCGGGTTGAAGCTAACTTGTTTCGAGTACAGTCAGTATTTGACTGGCGTTATGTTCCTGATTATCAGACTTCGTTTCAGTATCCAAAGTGTACTGAAAAGTATTGCATCCGAATTTCTTATGTGAAAGTATTAAGCTCTTTAAATAAAAGAAACATTATTAACATCCTGCACCTCTTGCCTTCACATCTACATATTTATTTCTCATGATAGTCATCCTGGAAATGAAATGAAATGATCATACGGCGTTGATGGCCAGGAGGCCCCATGTGGGGAGGTACCGCCACCTATTTGCAAGTCTTTTCAGATGACGCCACAGAGGGCGACTTGCTTGTCAATGATGATGAAATGATGGTGAGGACAATACAACACCCAGTCACTGACTAGAGAAAAACTCCAACTCGGCTGGGAATCGAACCTGACCTGTCTGCATGGCAGTAAGACATGCTGATCATTCAGCTGAGGCGGCGAATGACCTTGGCGATGAACATATTTCTCCTAATGAGAGATCAGTTTGTTGATACTATCACTGTAGAATGTTTGACTTTGTTGACGGAGCCACACCTCGCCTCTATTTGCACCAGTTCGTCTCTATCCAAGTGAAGTAATCGAAGGTATTCTTTAAGTTTTCGAAACAGTTGAACGTCGGATGGGGTCAAGATGGGGCTGTACGGATGATGATCAATGACAGTGAACCCAAGGCGTCGGATTGTTACAGATGTAGCGGTGCTCGTGTGTGGTCTGTCATTGTCATACCAAAGGAGAGAGTGCTGCATATGTGGACGAACTCTTCGAATTTGAAACACAACACACTGTTTCTCACACATTGACATAGTTACATTACACAGTGCCATGTTCGATGCTACAATTGGAAATTGGAAATTTGTGGTAAGGGCTATGGGACCAAACTGCTGAGGTCATCGGTCCCTAGGCTTACGCACTACTTAACCTAACTTAAACTAACTTACGCTATGGACAACACACACACCTATGCCTCACAAACCGTGACAAGACGCCTTAGACCGCACAGCTACCCCGTGCGGCTTGCTACAATTCAGAGCCCTCTAGCGGCACAGACAATGTGTAGACGTGAAGAATATACAAGTGAGTTTTAAAAATGTTTGGTTTATTTAAAACGCTTTAAGACTTTTCACACAAAAATTCAAAGGCATTACTTTTTAGCAGAGTCTCTACAACATGAACAGAACACCACACTATACACACATCCATTACACTCAGCTATACACAACAAATGCAGATGAGTTCTATCTCTCACATGTCCGCAAGGAAAGGTGTCATTTTCTGAGGTGAAAGAAAATTCTTTCCAACGAGGCGGCTGAATTCACCACTCAGGGTCTCCCTTCCAACAATGCAACCCTACTTTACTTTTTTGACTCATTAAACTAATGAACCATAGGGTGAGGTGGATCAAGCCTTGAAGTATGTAGGATGATAGAAAGGTGAAATCCCCACGTTCGGCAAGTTAGTAGTATTACTAATCCTGACACATATCAAACACCTTTTTTATTATTATGCTAGCTCCAGAGCAGAATGTTGTTACTGTGTCGTCAGCACAGGCAGCAGAGCAGGAGTACTGCACTATACCGGGCGACAGTCAGTTGTGTGAATGAAAGAAGCAACTTGACAAGTTGTGACTGCAGATTGGATTTTGAAGGTGATAGCGAAGGTTATCTGAAAAATAAAAAATAAAAGTTGAACCGACTGTATCTAAATGAATCATACGCAGTTGTGATCCTGAATAAAGTTACTGCTCAAATTCTACACACTTTGTTCCAGTGCCATACTACGAAAATTATAAACACTTTTCGTGCAATACTTTTTAATTGTACTGAAAATAGTGTCAAAGTAAGTATTAGTGTGCGGTTGATACTGAATGTTCTCGGCATATTTCTTGTCTATCTATACATTAGTTTGACTTAGCAACAATCAATTTAAAAAAAAAAATATGGCAAACAAGTACGAGTATTTTGTGAAGCATTGAAATGTGCTTTAACTTCTCAACGAACTGACAACAGTTCTAAGTCGTTTCGTAGGACTATACCGGACAGCTCGTGTATAAAATTAACGGTATCATATACATTGATAAGACAGATCATTTTACCGCTGCCCACCACCAGAACGATTGCAGCCTTGGGGTACTGCGGCCACGATACATGGCAGGGAAGGTAAATAAGTGAGCAGAGGCGAGTCAAGATTCATTCTGCCGACGATATGGCCGGAAATCCTCTGACATAAGGGACTTTCACACTTTAAGACAAAAAAACGACACACCACGAAAATAGTACACAAATGGGGTGGAAATGGATAGATGTGATGGACACGTAAATGGAAACAAATGAATACATTTTCAGAAAAACTGGATGAATTATTCAAGAGAAAGAGCTTCATGGACTGAGAAAGTTAGTAACGTGTTGGTCCACCTCTAGCCCTTATGCAAGAGGTTATTCGACTTAGCATTGTTGATAGAGTTGTTGAATGCCCTCCTGAGGAATATCGTGCCGAATTTAGTCAAATAGCGTGTTAGATCATCAAAATCGCGAGATAGTTGGAGGGCCTTGCCCTTAATATTCCAAACGTTCTCAATTGGGGAGGGATTCGGCAACCTTTTTAGCCAATGTACGGTTTGGCAAGCACAAAGACAACCAGTAGAAGATCTCGCCGCATGTGGGCGAGCATTACCTTGCTGAAATACAAGCCTAGTATGGCTTGCCATGAGGGGCAACAAAACGGGCCATAGGGTGCCGCGGATAACAACAAAGGGGTTCTGTTACGAAATGGCACCCCAGACCATCACTACCCGGCCGGTGTGACCGAGCTGTTCTAGGCGCTTCAGTCTGGAACTGCGCGATCGCTACGGTCGCAGGTTCGAATTCTGCCTCGGGCATGGATGTTTGTGATGTCCTTAGGTTGGTTAGGTTTAAGTAGTTCTAAGTTCTAGGGGACTGATGACCTCAGATGTTAAGTCCCATAGTGCTCAGAGCCATTTGAACCAGACCATCACTCCTGGTTGTCTGGAGTTATGGCAAGCGACAGTCAGGTTGTCAACCCACTGCTGTCCAGGGCGTGCCCAGATATGTCTTCCCTGGTATGGTATGGCTCTGAGCACTATGGGACTTAACTTCTGAGGTCACCAGTCCCCTAGAACTTAGAACTACTTAAGCCTAACTAACCTAAGGACATCACACGCATCCATGCCCGAGGCAGGATTCGAACCTGCGAACGTAGCGGTCGCGCGGTTCCAGACTGAAGCGCCTAGAACCGCTCGGCCACTCTGGCCGGCTCTTCACTGGTCATCGGGGCTCAGTTCGAAGCAGAACTCATCACTCAAGACAATTGTATTCCAGCCAATGTGATTCCAGGGTGAAGACATGTCTGGAGGCCCGTCAGACAACAGCGGGATACCAATCTAACTGTTGTATGCCAAACAGCCCCAGACAGCAGTGGTATACCAACCTAACTATTGGCCCGCCATACAGTCCAACCACCCAGAGTGACCTTCTGGGATGCCATTTAATTTCATAGCGAGACCCCTTTGGTTGTCATACGTGGCACCATTACAAGGCAGCGGTACATTTACGACATTTGAAGCCCCGTTTTGCTGCTCTTCATGGCAAGCCATCCTGGGCTTATATTTCAGCAAGATAATGCCCGCTAGCACACGGCGAGAATTTCTACTGCTTGTCTTCGTGTTTGTCAAACATTCTCTCAAGTAGGAAGGTCAGCATATCTCTCCACAATTACGTTTGGAGAATTATGGGCAGGGCACCCCAACTATCTCGGTATTGTGACGATGTAAAGTACTAATTGGATAGATTGGCACGATATCCCTTGAGGGACAACCAGCAACTATCAATCAATGTCAAGCCGAATAAATGCTTGCATAAGGGCCAGAGGTGGACCAACACATTATTTACTTGTTCACTTTGCGAAGTTTTTACTTTTGAATAAAGGATGCAATATTTCTGAAATTGTAGCCGTTTGTTTGTCTGCACACGCACATAGCATCTACGGTGCCATTCGGATAATTTCTTCACGGTGCATCGCGTTGTTCCCCCTTAGAGTGCATTACGGCCTGCGCATGGGAATAAGCATCTTGGAAACGGCGAAGCTGGTTGGCTGTACGTATGCTACTGTCGTGTGCATCCATAGAAAATATCGAAGAACGATGAAACCACGAGTAGAGGAGAACATGTTGGATGACCACACCTCATCACAGAAAGTAGAGGCGGAAAAGTACCTACTCCGTAAAGCAGGATACGCATCCATCTCTGGCAGACCTGACAACAGAATATAAGGCTGGTGCAGCACAAGTCTTTCAGAGCACGTTGTTGAACTTGCGGCTCCGCTTGAGAAGACCTTTAAGTATTCCCACATTGACCCAAAGACATCACCAGTTACATTGCAGCGATCGACTTCCCCAGCAGCAGTGGTATCTTTCAGCATGATAATTGTGCATGTCACGAGCCCAGAATCTCGCTGCAGTTGACTCAGAGGCGCAATAGTTAACAAACGCTGATGGCTTTGTCTTCGCATGGTCTGAAATCTATAGAACACATCTGCGACGCTGTCGGTCGCCAGACCTGTGCGCAGACATCTGGCGTGACGCACCTGCGGAAACCTATGAAGGACTTGTCAAATCCATACCACGCTTTGCGTTCCCAAGGCGGACCAACGCTAAAAACCAGGTGCTCATAACGTTTTGACCCATCAGTGTATGCTATTCAGGTCTTAAAGTTTGCAAACTTTATTATCTTATTTTTTCAAACTTATTTACATACTGTAATACCCCGAGTGATAAATGAAAGAAAAAGCCGTTTTGAAACATTTCAGTATATTAGTACAAAAACTACAGAACGTCGCATTTTTGGACACTGCCAAAATTAGCTATCAATATGCACAATATTGTTGTCAATGCGGAACGCTATTAGAAAAATCGTGAACAAAATAAACACACTGTAATATTATTAAGTGTCTATTCAGTATAAAAAGAAACATAATAATGTCATGTTCATCAACACAGTACCTAGCATACATTTTTGTAGTTTTTCCATACATATGCACATCTATTCTGTGTTTTACTTGACACAATAAAGTGGTTTCCTGGGTCTAGTCGTATATCTGTGCTCACCTATTCTCCCATCAATTTGCTTTCTTGTGTTCCTCTGCGTTTCGGTGTTGATCCTGTTTGCTTTGAAGTGTACAACATCACTATTCTCCTTTGTACATCCAAAAGTGAGAGCTTCTCGTTTGTGTTAGCAATTTGATATGCGCGCAATGTGTTTATCATGCAGATATCAATCATCCGACGAATAATGGCCACCACCACTTCACTTATCCTTGTTCTATAAAGTGATATCTGCTTGTCCAGTAGATCAAGGCCTGTTCCCAGTATATAGTCTCACAGGAAGCCTTATGATACCACTCAGATGTAGAATGTCAACACAGGATATTAGATATATTTTGATTAGATGAGAATTTATGTTGTTCTACTGGCAAGCATAGATCCTGCTTTATTCTGTAATAGTATTCACTAGTTCCTTAGAAAACAAATCCTCAAACATTTGGGGCACAGGCTTATTTGCTAGATATTCTGCTCATTGTGTACATTGGTTCAGATATACACCACTTACATTTGCGTCTTTTTGTGGACAAAGCAACACTTTCCACTCCAAGTCCTAATTCATTTCTTCTCGTAGATTCTGGAGGCAAACGGTAACACTAGCTTTATCCCTTTTGGTTATAAGTTCTAAAGTACTTGCTACTATGTGTCTTGTACAATATAGTCACGGTTCAGCACGTTTTATTTTTTCAGTGCCTTATTCATCTGCTAATTCATCAGCTTCATTCTCACTCGCTTCATAGCTTTCCAGTTCTGCTACAACTTCTTCAACTGCAAATCCACTTAGCATGTTTTTATCCAGTTGAAATCGTAAAACGGGAAAGGGAGCATTTCACTCTGCTACCTAACCTCGTAGAAAATGTCATACAATGTAAAGAAAGCAGATCTCACTAATGTAAATAGAAATTTTTGTATATAAGACATGTATACAGTAATAGGCGCATCTGCAAAGGAGTGATAACTTAACATGCCACTGTCCCATCATTGGGATGCATAAAATAAATTAAAATTACACTTACTTCAGGAAATCTGAAATATATTGAATGATACATGGACATCTGTACTGTATGTCAATAAAAAACATCCCAGAAAACTAAATCACAATTCACTGTTGTATAGAAATTACCAAAAGGTAGACAGTGCTGCCAAGTGTGAAGACAGAAAATAGCCAAATTAATTTCTTTCCTGAAAGGAGCTAATTAGAGAAAAATTATTTCTTTGCAATTTGCAGGCATTATAAAAGTCAGTTCAACCTTTAGGTACAGCAATTAAAGCTTAAAACTTTCACTGCTTATATAGAAATAAATAAAATATTTGCGTCACAAATGGTATATAATTGGTTAACTGAATCTCCCGATCCAATAGCCTGCTGGTATGTGGCTTTCGCAGAGCATCCTCCCCACGTCCTTGCCACCTAACATCTCAAAGATGCTCGGGCTTTCATGCGGCTCCTCTTCGTCGAAATGTCTTCGCTCAAACCCGACTAGGGGTTGAACCGCACGCCCTAAATTAGACACTTGTGACCCTTTGGTTAAGTTGTCTGGCTGATGGCAAGTTTGCGAAATACAAAGTTAATATAACATATAATAACACCAATAGTAATATCGGAAACTAAATTAACGATCCATAAATGATGTAGGCCACACAGTTGCGATTTGGCTAGAATAATGTTTATTCAGGAAGCAAACTAATAGCGAAAGTGGTCGTATTTAGAATTACTATTACACTCGAGCGCATATCCATTTGACACAGTTCGATGATTCACAATCACATCTTGAAATACATGTCTAATATTCCACCTCGTTATCTTCGCGGAAAGTGAAGAGTTCACACTAGGCGAGCGGCTGCTCACCGCTCAGAGACTAAGTCCCGCGATACCACACAACGCGCAATTCTTGGCCACAAACGGCTGCTACTGGGTTTCCCTTTGACGTAGGTTCTCGTCTGTCTCACTTGCACACTACAGCGCTTAGGCTTCAATAGACAATAGACGCCTGTGAATTTCCTCATCTCGTGGTGAATCTGCACCCTTTGTAGCACACGATCCTCAACGACAGGATTCGTTTCACAATTCCGGTAGGCTGACTCTTTCGGCCATATATTTAAATGAGACCGCAATGCTCGTTAAGTCACACCCTACATTCTGAGTGCATATTGCAGCATCAGAAAACTGTGAAATTACTCAAAAGCATGATGTAACCTTAAGGCGAATAACATATCTGGTCTGTAGCCAAATAACATGGCATATAATTTGTGTGGGTGTAGTTCTGCAGTCCGATATGGAAAAGAATAGCCTTACAGCTGTGGAGACCGTGTTGTGTTGCAGATTACATCCAGCCGATACAGCTGCCACCCAGTTCGCTGTCTGCCGAGAGGTTCTTGGGAGAAACTCTTACCATCAGCGGCTGGGGCTACACCTCCGATGGTGAGTAAAACCGCTCTTATTTTTCTTGGAATAACAACAATCTTTAGACTTGACCTACAAATTTAGTGCCACAATTGTACAGACAGCAGACGAACCTATACTGTGTACATTGACATAAGGGACCAATAGCCGGAAATGAAAATTCCAGGTGGAACCATGTCTCGAAGAGCAATGTGTGTGACGCACGCGTTTATACACTGCTTATCTGTGTTACTAAATGGTTAAAGCGGTCACATGGCTACCCAGGCCCAGTTTCACGTTGCCTATCTAATAACTTTCAGGGGCAGCTAAATTTTTGTTGACTATATTTCATATAATTATTGGCCCAATTGAAAAATTTGAAATGCTGTCATAATCCACTCATTAAAATGTATAATCTTGCGTTAAAAGCTTCACACAATGCCGCGCGGGATTAGCCGAGCGGTCTTGGGCGCTGCAGTCCAGGACCGTGCGGCTGGTCCCGGCAGAGGTCCGAGCCCTCCCTCGGGCATGTGTGTGCGTGTTTGTCCTTAGGATAATTTAGGTTAAGTAGAGTGTAAGCTTAGGGACTGATCACCTTAGCAGTTGAGTCCCAGCCGGCCAGTGTGGCCGAGCGGTTCTAGGCGCTTCAGTCTGGAACCGCGCGACCGCTACGGTCGCAGGTTCGAATCCTGCCTCGGGCATGGATGTGTGTGATGTCCTTAGGTTAGTTAGGTTTAAGTAGTTCTAAGTTCTAGGGGACTGATGACCTCAGATGTTAAGTCCCATAGTGCTCAGAGCCATTTGAACCAGTTGAGTCCCATAAGATATCACACACATTTCTTGCTTCACACAGTAAGTCAAGTACTAATGCCAGAAATTGTGTATACGGCTTGAGGCAGCATAATTCACAGCGCGTAGATTACCCACATTATATTCATCCAGTATTTGACAAGACAGCACTTAACATCTTTCAACGAACATCACCCATAATTTGAAACCTTCTCGAAAATTTTTTCGCTGAACACCCCCCTCACCCTCCCCCCCCCCCCCTCCCACACACACACACACACACACACACACACACACACACACACACACACACACACACACACACACATGACGTTTTAATTAGTTACTTCTTTAATAATAACACTATTCGCAAGACATTATGCAGCTACATCATTGTACGAGGGTAATCCCAAAAGTAAGGTCTCCTATTTTTTATAAGTACATAGACCTGTTTATTTCTACAGAGGTTTGCAACAGTGTACAGCTTGAACATTTAGCTATTTTTCGACATAATCACCATTTCTGTCGATGAATTTTTGTAGACGCTGTGGAAGTTTTTGTATGCCCATGTCATACCAGCTCGCCGCCATGCTGCGAAGAAGGACGCCGCCACTGGCGTGATTGTTGCTTGGTCTCAGGTGTAAAGTGGTATGCCCAGGTTTCGTCACCCGTGACATTGAGTCCTTTAGTTGTCCTTTTCGGCTGCAAGGCGGTGAAGAAATGCGCGGGAAGCATCAACTCGTTGCCGCATGTGGTCCTCAGTCAGCATTCGTGGCACCCATCTTGCGCATACGTTCCGGTAGTTCAATGTTTCTGTTAAAATTCTGTGAGCGGTGCTTCGGGAAACCTCAGGAACCAACGTGCAGAGATCATCCAGGGTGATCCGCCGATCTTCACGCATGCTTTGCTCAACCTTCAACACTGTCTCCTCAGAAATTGACGGTCTCCCGCTTCTTTGTTCGTCGCGAATTTCGGTCCGACCAGCTGCAAACTCTCTATACCGCTTAAGGACATTTTTGACATCCATGCACGACTCACCATACACGTCCGTCAATTGGCGATGGATTTCAATCGGCGCAGTGCTCTTTGCGTTGAAAAACCGAATAATTGCGGGCAATTCGCCCTTGGCGGTAACATCCAACGGGAGCTCCATTCTCAACGGCTGCCAAGCCAAGACTGAGCGCCGGCCGATGTGGTCGAGCGGTTCTAGGCGCTTCAGTCTGGACCCGCGAGACCGCTACCGTCGCAGGTTCGAATCCTGCCTCGGGCATGGATGTGTGTGATGTCCTTAGGTTAGTTAGGTTTAAGTAGTGCTAAGTTCTAGGGGACTGATAACCTCAGATGTTGAGTCCCATAGTACTCAGAGCCATTTGAACCATTTGAACCAAGACTGAGCGCCTCAGCGCGGCGTGCGCATGTTTACACTCAGCGCGTGAAGCACTCTTCATAACAGTTTGACCAACTGCCACACAAACAGAGTTGTGTACTTATAAAAAAATAGGAGACGCTACTTTTGGGATTAGCCTCGTATATCAATAATTGTATCTGCAGAATTATATCATTGTACGACACATAGGCCACGAGGTATGACGTCCTAAACATTGCGATGCGTAAATAATTTGCATTTCCTAAAACGGTTTTCATTATGGTGTTTGCATTAGTCCATATCTGAATAACCAGAAAATAATAAAACCAACATAACTAAGGTTTCGCATCTTCAGCCATGAAGTTCCCACAACCATAACGTCAAACACTCAACACATTAACTAATTTCTTAAGTAATCAGATGTTTGAAGCTGTTTTATACATAGCAGACCCATTCTTTAAAGAACTGTGACGGGGAGGCTCGCTTTTAGTGACCGTATTAGTTTACTTTACTAGGCAAACCAACGGTCTAGCGGGTTCGGTTATGTTGTCTAATGTAGAGGTAGCTGACAAGGTAATCATGGTCCATGACGGTGGAATTTCTATGTCTAACAAAATATTGCAGAAAGAGCGATGCAAAGAAGGAGAAGCTCTTACCCCAAAAAAGGGACGCCTGCTTCCGCCATATTGGTGAGTCTTTAGTGAAGTGTTCGTACTGCATTGCTGCTCTTCGATCTCACTTTAAACAGGAATAAAACATTCAGCTGTTTTGCCGCGATGTGAACCATGCTCGACGATTGAAAACTGACGTTAAAACCTTAAGTTTTCAACAGCCTGCTGATGAATGTTCATCACGACATTACATTGTTTCAAAGTACGTATTCAGATCTGACTGTCAGTTCAACTCAGCGCCACTGTGCATCCCGGCCACTAGCAGCGAGCAGCCGACCGCGCGGAAACGATGATTCAACCGTCAAAGAGAACGTGATTTCGCAGGCCGTAGACTGAATTTATTTCAAATATTGTAAAATAAAACAGTCTTCTGTTGTGCTTGCTCTTGTAAGGAAACACACGCCAAGCTCAAATTGATTTCTAATGAGGAAACAGTAACGCAGCACTGCTGTATGAGCACGGGAAATACAGTGATGTGTGGCGAAGAGTTCTCGGGCTTCCAGCCGGGTGGCGGTGTCTTCAAACAGCGACGTTTCGACGAGTGACATACTCATCATCTTCTGGCGAAGTGCCGAGACTTTGCGGATGCCGGTCCCTTTATACCTGCGGTGTGCCCCCCACCACCTGGCCGCGGGAGGCTGGGTCCAGAGGAGCCGGCGGGCGAGGTGGAGGGGGAAGCGGGTGCGCCGTTCGTGTCTCCGTCAGAGCATTCTGATTGCGTCTCGTGAGCTGGACGGTTCTTGTTGCGTTCCTGGCGTATTGCGGCTAATGCTGGATTCCAGGCCGCGCTCAGTTGATAGCCTTCGTCCCTGTTCACAAGGTTCTCGTGGACCTGTATTTCTATTGATTCTTTAATGACGCTATCCCAATAGCTCCCGGCTCGGCATAGCACCCTGGTATAAAGGGACACCGCAGGTATAAAGGGACCGGCATCCGCAAAGTCTCGGCACTTCGCCAGAAGATGATGAGTATGTCACTCGTCGAAACGTCGCTGTTTGAAGACACCGCCACCCGGCTGGAAGCCCGAGAACTCTTCGCCAGCTGTATACGCCGGGAAAGCATACATTCACACAGTGATGTGTGCTTAAACCAGTTTTGACTGTGATTTATATTTTTAATATAAAGAAGTGTTCAGATAAACTGAGGGTGCTGATTCCTATCTGTCTGAACGCAGCCCTGGTGTGGGACATTTTTAATACTGAGTTGAAAGGCTTTTATTTATAATAATTGTAAGCTGTTTATTCCGTGAAGGACTGTTATTCCGTGATTTTGATTACTTTTGACAGTAACAGCTACAGGCGCTATCATCCTTCAACCCTGAGCACACAGTTAGATTTTAATTAATTCAGAGCCTAATTTGCTATTATTAGATGGCAATTGCACAGGGAATTTGTGTAGGCCCCTTCATTGTGTGGCATCTCCTGAGGGCGATAACTCGTACCTGGTGCGCCTAGGTTCCGGAGGGCCATCTGGTAGATCAAACTTTTGCCACACAAATATAGTGAGCGCTCCAAGGATAGTAGGACTGCTGCAAGGGTATTCGTATTTCATGAGAAACAAGTGCTTCTGCAACTCGCGTGGTCGGTGCGACTGCTAAATTTCACTCCTTTAGTTTCTTTTTCCTATAGGGCTACATGAAGTCCTGGTGTATGAAACAGTATTACAAGCTCAAGAGGAACTGGCTGTCAGAGCCCTGTCTGCCTATCTCATTGTAGAACAGACAACTGGGATATTTACTAGCCACTGTAAACCATGTATTGAGACTAGCGGTCGTCACTTTGCAATGAGCTAAATTTCTTGCAATAATTTGTAAGCTGTTTGCGTGAATAAAAAAATTAAAAATTAAAATAAACATTCATCTGTGACTATTAGTTCATTATTTCAAAGTACTGGTTTACAATCTAGAATCACCTGCATGATTTTGATATTATAGGTTTGATACACCCTCTAATGTGTGTACTATACACCCACTTCAGCAAAGACGATTAATTTCCTACGCAAACCAAACTGGTACCATCGCATCATAACATATTTTATCAATGTTTGCAATCATATTGATTTCATATAAAACCAATGTATGTGAACTTTGTGACTACTATGCTTAAAGGTACATATATTTTTAAAAGATTACTCTCTCAAGAATAGAGGACTAGCTACAACTGCATCGGGAACCAACTAACATGTGATGTAGTTCTCGGTAACCGCTTTCCTGTCCCACTGAGCGAGTGGCGAATTTAGCATTGGTCTCCTCGCGAAGGTTTCTGTGGATTGTAAATGCAGTTTGTACCACATTTTCCACAGGTCACAAAAGAAGAACGAAAACTAAACCACATCTCACCATCGGTTGTATTTACAGCCCCCCAATTGTATGCCATCACAATTTGTCGAAGAGATGTTGCGTCTTATTTCGATTTCTGCATTCATTTAAACCACTTAATTGGTACTTTAACAATTCGTAATACTGAACTGAGGGTATATAAAGCACATCATTCCTACTGTTTAGCCTTGGGAGCAATATCGTGGTTCTTTCAGACAAAACTGTAGTTTCTTGCGTGAGTGTTAGCACTAATAACTTTCGTATTGATTCTTTACATAATTAAACAGTAGCAGCCATTAAATTTCCCATTTCATAGACCGTCCCAAAGCATATTTCCTGCTTTAGATTTCTCTTGCTTGCTTTTACCACTAAGCGCCCATAAATATTGTGTATTATTCGTCTGTCCTATATGCCAGTCGTACGCTTCTTTCCTCTCCGTAGCCACAAATAGCGTGAAGTATCCAGGACTTGCTTCACATTACATGTGTGTCTCCATTTCTTTTACAGACAGTGATCAACTTGCAGTACCCCCCCCCCCCCCCCCCCCCCCGGTCCCGTTTATTCCAGTGCAACTGTGCTCAGATTTACAAACTTAAAATATAAATTTGACTTGTAATATTTCCTTTTATATCTGTACTTAAATATTTTTGGAAATTGACAGTTCAGGATCTGTCTCGTAAGTGGCAGCTTTCTAGCGTTTCGTCCGCCAAATTTTCTACGCATGTATAAAGTGAAATATGTCCCAATAATCGGCCCATGCTTGTTATACGGTTTCTTCCATATCTCTTAGCTGACCTGTGCTGTATATTACGTTGCGTATTAAATTTCGTCATTCAGTTTTAAAGATTTTCTGTAGAATCACATTTCAAACGCATACATGTTTTTTTTTTTTTTCAATTTCGTATAGTGCTCTTCTTAAACGCATACTTTTAGAAACTTTGTAGAAAATTCTTTCTCTGTGATCTACACCAGCTGATTTCTTTCATTTTCGGACAAAAAGTTCTGTGAGCACGCACGGATGAATCGTTAAGTCTTTACAGGTGGCACGGCTATCGAGTCACGTGCTCAACCGCTCGCCGTTGCCTCTACATAAACATAAGGCAACTACGATCAGTGGGATATTGTTGTTTCAGCGGGCGTTGTACGTAAACATGGGTAGATGTGAGAACATAACAAAGAGGCAAAAAGGGGCAATCGTGTTTGGCCGTGCCCATGGCCTTTAAGCAGGTGAAGTTGCCGGATGTGTTAGTGTTTCGCGGCGGACTGTTCAACGTGTCAACAGGCAGTGATGTAACACACGTGGCAATGAAACACGACTTCAGAATGGTGATCGGAACAAAATACTGACTGAGAGGGACCAGAGACGATTCACGGCTTGTGAATCAAAATCACTTCCAAACCCGATAGTCTACAGGCAGTGAATAAATATCCGGATCCCCACCTATTAGCGAGAGAACATTGCGACGGGAACTGCTTGCAAGGAACACTTGGAGACGGTCACCTCACAAGAGGCCATTGTTCATACAGGCACATAAAGATGTGCGTCTTCAGTGGGCTAGGAATCATCAAACGTGGACAGTCGCTGACCGGCGCAACATAATGTGGTCTGACGAATCACGTTTTTGCTTGTATTCAAATGTCGCAAGTCATCGAATGCCAAACGAATCATTTCATCCTGAATAAGTGTAAGGCCATGTTCAGGCCGGAGGCGGGTGATGTTTTGGGGTCTTTTTTTAATCGTAAACTGCGGTCACTCGCTGAGGTGACCACTAACAAGAACCAGCATGTTTATCTAAATATTCTGAACGATCAAGCGTTGCCTTTCAGTTGATATCTGCATTATGATTATGCTACCGACACCCCTATTTTTCAAGACGTCAATGGCAGAGTTAATTAGGCTGAACAGTTCCCAACCCTATCACATCTCGATTGACCTGCAGAGTCATCTATCTGGAGTCCTATAGAAAACCTGTGGGATATGTTAGAACAGCAGATAAAATCCCAACATCAGAATCCCCGCCGCTTGGTGGAATCGCGCCACCTAATCCTCAGCAAATGGCTTAACGTGTATGAGACGTACCTGAAACCCATGTGGGTTTTCTTCCTGTAGTTCGCGCAGGATACGGTGGGCGATTCGCAGTGACCAACTTTCATCCAGAGCGCTGGGCAAGTTCATCCGTTCGTTCGGAAGGAGAGGTCGACAGTGTCCGAAACCGTTCGGCCGGTCGGCGATGACATAATCGAGGCGCACGCCTTGCAATCTTTCTCAAACGATTTTACAGAATCTATTCGGTAAAAAGCATTAATTTTTGCTTTACTTATAGTTTCCTATGTCAGGTTCATGATGACGTGTCCATCATTTCGTTAACTGTCATAGTTATTGTGATATTTACATGAAAGTAAGACACTACGTGAAATTCGAAAAAGTTTGCAGTGGAACATAGAGATCGATATGATTTTGCGTATTACGTAATATCTTGCTGCCTATGAAATTTAGCTAACATACTGAATTTTTCGTTAGACTTTGGTGGAGGTCTCTACCTGCCACCAATCTCGAGAAATTTGATCTGACGTAGTACACACATTTTCAATCGCGCCACGCCACCGATATGTCCAGAGAGAGATATCCAAAACATTCCTCACATTTCACAAACAGTTTGAGATATCGAAATCAGATTTTGGCTTGCATGCAAAGAGGAGAGTATTTTGCTGTGTGGTTATTATACAAAACGTCATTATCTACAGTGTTATTCCACTAACTACAGACTTTTTCGATGAAATAATGCAATTTTTAAGGGCCATTGATAGCTGGTGAAACGAGAAATGCTATGGGTTTTGGAACAACGTAAGTCAAGATGTTAAACGTTTATTTTGCACCGAGAATGTGGTTTTTCATAAGCCACTGACCTTACTTCTCCTCAGTTCCTCGCTTAATAAACTCAATAAACCATTTTTTCAGAATTCTTTTGCAGTTGTGTCTACATATCACGTTAGTGAGGCGAGATGGCGTAAACTTCACTGTGTTTTGACAAAAGAAGCAAATTTTAACATAACAGCCAGAGAAATGTGTAGGTTTTACTCGATATTCGTCACTCATGACGCTTCTCTGGAAGTTACAAATGGTTAACAAGCCAGGCGAAAATAAATCGCTGCATTTTCCGCGAAATTCTTTTTGGATACTGACCAAAGCAGAGAGGAGAGTAGATCTTTCTGAATGTCCACCATGCACGTGTGAGCTTGGAGGCCCCCCAATCAATATTTACAGAAACTGTGAGTGTAGGCTTCAGTTTAAAATGGCACTTCTCCTCCAGCACTCGGCATTTCCCCTACAGTACCTGCCAGTAACCCCCACCACTACTGCTCTCGCCATGCGTGCACTGTCGTCTGCGCATCTACCGGCCACGGTGTTCTATGTGCACTATAACTGAATGCAGGCAGTTATCAAGTCTGGGGACGGAATAACTGTGTATTAAATTATGCTTGTGACGAATTCTCTAAGGCTGACTAATTTTTTGTTCAGTGACCTTATCTTTGCCTACTCATGTCTGAATATTACGTCTTGTTTATTATATCTTTAAAATCGATGGACGAAGACGTATCGATGGCAGAGACCATGCATATCGAAGGTCTAGAGGCTCTGCCAGAAGCGGCGGTAACTACACTACATGAGCATCGGCCACGTAAGCCGACTGCCTGAGGAACTACGGCAATTATGATATAACAAGCTATGTAGCAGGTGGCGGTTAAATACACTATTGGCCGTTAAAATTGCTACACCAAGAAGAAATGAAGATGATAAACGGGTATTCATTGGATAAATATATTATACTAGAACTGACATGTGATCGCATTTTCAAGCAATTTGGGTGCATAGATCCTGAGAAGTCAGTACCCAGAACAACCACCTCTGGCCGTAATAACGGCCTTGATACGCCTGGGCATTGAGTCAAACAAGGCTTGGATGGCGTGTACAGGTACAGCTGCCCATGCAGCTTCAACACGATACCATCGTTCATCAAGAGTAATGACTGGCGTATTGTGATGAGCCAGGTGCTCGGCCACCATTGACCAGACGTTTTCAGTTGGTGAGAGATCTGGAGAATGTGCTGGCCAGGGCAGCAGTCGAACATTTTCTGTATCCAGAAAGGCCCATAAAGGACCTGCAACATGCGGTTGTGCATTATCCTGCTGAAATGTAGAGTTTCGCAGGGATCGAATGAAGGGTAGAGCCACGGATCGTAACACATCTGAAATGCAATGTGCACTGTTCAAAGTGCCGTCAATGCGAACAAGAGGTGACCGAGACGTGTAACCAATGGCACCCCATACCATCACGCCGGGTGATACGCCAGTACGGCTATGACGAATACGCGCTTCCAATGTGCGTTCACCACGATGTCGCCAAACACGGATACGACCATCATGATGCTGTAAACATAATCTAGATTAATCCGAAAAAATGACGTTTTGCCAATCGTGCACCCAGGTTCGTCGTTGAGTACACCATCGCAGGTGCTCCTGTCTGTGACGCAGCGTCAGGGGTAACCGCAGCCATGGTCTCCGAGCTGATAGCCCATGCTGCTGCAAACGTCGTCGAACTGTTCGTGCAGATGGTTGTCTTGCAAACGTCCCCATCTGTTGACTCAGGGATCGAGACGTGGCTGCACGATCCGTTACAGCCATGCGGATAAGATGCCTGTCATCTCGACTGCTAGTGATACGAGGCCGTTGGGAGCCAGCACGGCATTCCGTATTACCCTCCTGAACCCACCGATGCCATATTCTGCTAACAGTCATTGGATCTCGACCAACGCGAGCAGCAATGTCGCGATACGATAAACCGCAATCGCGATAGGCTACAATCCGACCTTTATCAAAGTCGGAAACGTGATGGTACGCATTTCTCATCCCTACACGAGGCATCACAACAACGTTTCACCAGGCTACGCCGGTCAACTGCTGTTTGTGTATGAAAAATCGGTTGGAAACTTTCCTCATGCCAGCACGTTGTAGGTGTCGCCACCGGCGCCAACCTTGTGTGAATGCTCTGAAAAGCTAATCATTTGTATATCACAGCATCTTCTTCTTGTCGGTTAAATTTCGAGTCTGTAACACGTCATCTTCGTGGTGTAGCAATTTTAATGGCCAGTAATGTATCTTTGGGCAACCATCTCAAACAGACTGTCGCCAGTTATGCTGCTCCACAGGCTTCTCTCTAACACTTCTTGTGGACTCGGAGTGTGCCCTGCTGTACTGACACAGAAGTTTGCCTCTGTCATCAGTAATCGATTGCAGAGAACAGACAAGAAAAGAATTTCCTCTCGATATCTTCTAAACCTGACCTGGGTCGTCAGGGACACTTTGAACTAGCTCTTGCGATCATCAAGAGTCACTGACTGCATCCGTGGTAGATCCTGAACTTCTGGAACGTCACGAGTTAGTTCCCTCTGCTTCATTTGTTTTCTTGTGGTCTTTAATTTTTCTCAACTACAAGGATCCAACGGTTGAACTCGTATTAATGTTTGATGCCCAGTGAATACTGAATTTGTAAAGCTGTTCATTTATCAGTGTAGGTTGAAACGTCTCCTTAGAAAACTTAGTGAATCACTGTGCTGATAAACCTCTTACGTTATTTGATTTTCAAACAGCTGAGCAAAACTGAATGTACTCAGACATTTCTCTCTTTACTTATTCTGATCATCACTAAACTGGAATACAATATTTTTAGCGCAACGCAATCTGACTTTCAACAATCCCTGCAAAAGAATGGACCTGACTAACAATAACCTATACCTTTCATGAATCACTTACTTCACAAAAATCTTCGTTACTTGAACTACTGCAATACAGCGAGCGCCATTACTGCCAGCTAAGTAAAAGGTTCTAACTACTGAAGGCACTAACTACTGATAGGCATAGTTAGCAAATGAAAGATTTTGATAAAGAACAAACAATGTATTTATCTTAATAATATTCAAAAGTCATCATATATATGTATCAGTTCATGATATCCTACAATAAAAATTTATCTTTCTGATGGACACACGTCCAGATCGTCCGTTCTCAAAATTCTGCCATCTCTCTCCCCACATCCACCACTGTTGGCGGCTCACCTCCAACTGCGCAACGCTACGCGCTGTTCACATCCAACTGCCCAACACTACAATAGCGACTATTCCAACAATGCCAACCAGCCACAGACTTCACACAGCACAGTCAGTGATTTTCATATAGAGCGCTACGTGGCGTTACCAACATAAAAACCTAAACAGCCTACTTACAAGGTTACAAAAGTTATGCTTTGATTAGATTGCACAAATTTACTTCCTGGGTATAGGAATCCGATTTCTATATCGTTCTTGCATAACATATATACCGTTTCTTTTGTCAGTCTTGTTACACTTGATGAGTTGCCCTTGGCTTAAATTACTCTTTTCACAAATTCTGTTCTTCCTGTTTGCTATTTTCATTAATACCTCTCAACTTTCTACTACGAAAGTAATACACAGGGGCCAACAAAAAAACGAAACACCAAAAATGCGACACCTTACCATTCCTAATAAGGTGAGGAAAAACCACTCGAATTCAAAACAGCTTCCAGTCGTCTCGGAACAGGTAAATAAAGGTCCAGTATGGTTTCCTACAAAACAGTGGCCAATTCGGATTATGATGCTGGAGATGGATAACGATCATACACCCTTCTCTTCCAAGTAGACAATAAGAGCTCAATAATATTGAGATCTGGTGACTGTTGCTGCCAGGCAAGATGCGACAATTCATACTCGTGCTCACAAAACCAGTGCTGGACTATGCACACTGTGTGAACTAGTGCTGAGTTGTATTCCAACGTACGCTTCATAAAACCGATCAATAAATGTTTGTAGAATCTGTTACGTTTCACTACCGTCACCGTACACTGCCCAAGCGGGAGCAGCGCTTAAGACTACGGGTTTTACCGTTTTTAGCATGCTTTCGCAAAAATGAAATTGAATTCTATTCACATTAGTGATGTTCCCTCTAAACAGAATATTGTTGTTGTTCGAGTGGTCTTCAGTCCGAAGACTTGTTTGATACAGCTCTCCGTGATACTCTACCCTGTGCGAACCTCTTCAACCCCAAATAACTGCTGCAGCCTACATCCTTAAATAGCTTGCTATAATCATCTCTTCTTCTCTCTCTACGATGTTTAACCCCCCCCCCCCCCCCCGCCCACATTTCCCTCCGATACCAAACTGGTGATCCCTTGATGTCTCAGAAAATGTCCTATGAACCGACCCCTTCTTTTCGTCAAGTTGAGCGATAAATTTCTTGACTCCCCAATTCTATCCAGTACCTCCTCATCAGTTACGTGGGCGACCTATCTAACCTTCAGCATTCGTCTGAAGAATCACGTTTCAAAATCTTGTATTCTACGAGGGCAGTTCAATAAGTAATGCAACACATTTTTTTTTCTGAAACAGGGGTAGTTTTATTCAGCATTGAAATACACCAGGTTATTCCCCAATCTTTTAGCTACACAACACTATTTTTCAACGTAATCTCCATTCATTGCTACTGCCTTACGCCACCTTGAAATGAGGGCCTGTATGCCTGCACGGTACCATTCCACTGGTCGATGTCGGAGCCAACGTCGTACTGCATCAATAACTTCTTCATCATCCGCGTAGTGCCTCCCACGGATTGCGTCCTTCATTGGGCCAAACATATGGAAATCCGATGGTGCGAGATCGGGGCTGTAGGGTGCATGAGGAAGAACAGTCCACTGAAGTTTTGTGAGCTCCTCTCGGGTGCGAAGACTTGTGTGAGGTCTTGCGTTGTCATGAAGAAGGAGAAGTTCGTTCAGATTTTTGTGCCTACGAACACGCTGAAGTCGTTTCTTCAACTTCTGAAGAGTAGCACAATACACTTCAGAGTTGATCGTTTGACCATGGGGAAGGACATCGAACAGAATAACCCCTTCAGCGTCCCAGAAGACTGTAACCATGACTTTACCGGCTGAGGGTATGGCTTTAAACTTTTTCTTGGTAGGGGAGTGGGTGTGGCGCCACTCCATTGATTGCCGATTTGTTTCAGGTTCGAAGTGATGAACCCATGTTTCATCGCCTGTAACAATCTTTGACAAGAAATTGTCACCCTCAGCCACATGACGAGCAAGCAATTCCGCACAGATGGTTCTCCTTTGCTCTTTATGGTGTTCGGTTAGACAACGAGGGACCCAGCGGTAACAAACCATTGAATATCCCAACTGGTGAACAATTGTGACAGCACTACCAACAGAGATGTCACGTTGAGCACTGAGTTGTGTGATGGTGATCCGTCGATCATCTCGAACGAGTGTGTTCGCACGTTCCGCCATTGCAGGAGTCACAGCTGTGCACGGCCGGCCCGCACGCGGGAGATCAGACAGTCTTGCTTGACCTTGCGGCGATGATTGCACACGCTTTGCCCAACGACTCACCGTGCTTTTGTCCACTGCCAGATCACCGTAGACATTCTGCAAGCGCCTATGAATATCTGAGATGCCGTGGTTTTCCGCCAAAAGAAACTCGATCACTGCCCGTTGTTTGCAACGCACATCCGTTACAGACGCCATTTTAACAGCTCCGTACAGCGCTGCCACCTGTCGGAAGTCAATGAAACTATACGAGACGAAGCGGGAATGTTTGAAAATATTCCACAAGAAATTTCCTGTTTTTTCAACCAAAATTGGCCGAGAAAAAAAATGTGTTGCATTACTTATTGAACTGCCCTCGTATTTTTGTCTTAACTGTTATCGCCCACGTTTCACTTTCATACATGGCTACACTCCAAATAAATACCATCAGAAAAGACTTCCTAACACTTACATCTATATTCAATGCTAACAAATTTCTCTTCTTCAGAAATGCTTTTTTTACCATTGCCACTCTACATTTTATATCCCCCCTACTTCGGCCATTATCAATTATTTTACAGCCGAAATAGCAAAACTCATCTATTACTTTAAGTATCTAGTTTCCTAATCTAATTCCTTCAGCATCGCCTGATTTAATTCGTCTACGTTCGATTATCCTTGTTTTGTTTTTGTTAATGTTCATCCTATATGCTCCTTCCAAGGCAAAGTTCATCCCGTGTAACTACTCTTGCAAGTCCTTTACTATCTGTGACAGAATTACAATGTCATCGGCAAACCTCAAAGTTTTTATTTCTTCTCCCAGAACCTTAATTCCTACACCAAATTTTTCTATGACCTCTTTTCCTTTCTATAATACTGGCTTCAAGTTCATTTCCCTTATATAGGTCCTCTTTACTGCTTGTTCAATGTACAGATTGGAGATAGGTTACAATCCTTCTCACTCCCTTCTCAACCACTGGTTCCCTTTCATGTCCCGTGATTCTTATAACTGCCGTCTGCTTTCTGTACAAGTTGTAAATAGCCTTACTCTCCCTGTGTTTTTCCCCTGCTACATTCAGCATTTCAAAGAGAGTGTTCCAGTCAACATTGTCGAAAGCTTTCTCTAAGTCTACAAGTACTAGAAACGTAGGTCTGCCTTCCTTAACCTTTCTTCTGAGATAAATCGTAGGTTCAGTATTTCTTCCGTGTTCCCACATTTCTTCGGAATCCGAACTGATCTTCCCCGAGGCTCGCTTCTACCAGTTTTTTTCGTTTCTCTGTAAGGAAGTCGTGTTAGTATGTTGCAATCACGACTTATTAAGTTAATAGATCTATAATTCTCACATCTATCAGCAACTCCTTTCTTTGGAACTGGAATTACTACATTCTTCTTGAAGTCTGAGGGTATTTCGCCTGTCTCATGCATCTTGCACACAGACGGAAAAGTTTTGTCATGGCTAGCTCTCACAAGGCTATCAGTTGTTCTGACGAAATATCGTCTGCATCTGGGATTTTGTTGCGGCTTAGATCTTTCAGGGCTCCGTCAAATTCTCTTGCAGTATCATATCTGCCATCTCACGTTGATATATGACCTCTTTCTATAATACTGGCTTCAAGTTCATCTCCCTTATATAGGTCCTCTATAAACTCCTTCCACCTTTCAGATTGCCGGCCGAAGTGGCCGTGCGGTTAAAGGCGCTGCAGTCTGGAACCGCAAGACCGCTACGGTCGCAGGTTCGAATCCTGCCTCGGGCATGGATGTTTGTGATGTCCTTAGGTTAGTTAGGTTTAACTAGTTCTAAGTTCTAGGGGACTAATGACCTCAGCACTTGAGTCCCATAGTGCTCAGAGCCAGCCTTTCAGATTTCCCTTCTTTGCTTAGGACTGGTATTCCATCTGAGGTCCTGATATTCATAACACTACTTCTATTTTCATCAAAAGCCTCTTTAGTTTTCCTATAGGTGGTATCTTTCCTAGTGAAATATGCTTCTAAATCCTTGCATTTGTCCCCTGGTCATTCCTGCTCAGACATTTTGAGCTTCCTGTCAGTCTGATGCTGCCTACTTCATTTGCTGCATTGCTACTATTTCTACTATTTTATCTCCGAAATATTTTATTCACGAGGACGCCAACATCATTGAACCATACAGTAGAGCTGCAAGCCCTCGGGAAAAATTATTACTATAGTTGCCCCTTGCTTTCAGCCGTTCGCACTACCAGAACAGTAAGGCGGTTTTGGCTTATGTTGTAAGGCCAGATCAATCATTCAGACTGTTGCCCCAGCAAGTACTGAATAGGCTGCTACCCCTCTTCAGGAACCATACATTTGTCTGATCTCCAAACAGTTACCCATCCGTTGCAATTGCACCTACGGTATGGCTACCTATATCGCTTTCGACAAAATCTTACTGAAAGGCTAAAACTGCGTGATAACCTGGCAGCTGATAGCAGGTACTATTCACCTGGATAGACCAACGCAAGGATCTCACTTCCTCTTCAGACACTCTCCTACTTGACATGCACAACTGTCAGATCATCTGAGAAGACCATGAAAAAAATTGTTTGATATTTCCAGAATAGAGACGTATGCACTGTGGCTAGCATCCAAGGCAGGTTACAATATTTTTGCGTGATTAAAATTGCATATCTGCTTGTTCTCCTTGCTAAATCCATACCGAGTGAGTTGGCACAGCGGCTGAAACACTGGACTCGTGAACGGGAAGCATTGGGTTCAGATCCCCTTTCGGATATTTATCTTTAGGTTTTCCATAGCTCCCTTGAAACACTTACGGTAGCTAATGTAGGGACAGCACATTCTAGATAGTCACTATTGTGTTTGTATCGTTCTCTCTCTATGTCTCTCTCACTCTCTCTCTCTCTCCACCTCTTACCTCTCGCTCTTACCCTTCCTTCTTTTTATATACCCCCTCTGTCTCAATGTTTGTGTGTGTGTGTGTGTGCGTGTGTGTCTTATGGGTGTTCAACTGCTGTGCTGTCAGTACCCTAATGGTTTACACAGAAGCTCCAAAGAAACTGCAGTCGGCAGCACCTATACAAGACAAGTGCCTGGCGCAGTTTTTAGGTCGGTTATTGCTGCTGCCACTGCAGGTTATCGAGATTTAAGTAAGTCTGAAGTGGTGTTATAGTAGGCGCATGAGCGATGAGACAACATCTCCGAGGTACCGATGTAGTGGAGATTTTCCCGTACGACCATTTCACGAGTATACCGTGAATATCAGGAATCCGGTAAAACATCAAATCTCCGACATCGCTGCGGACGGAAAAAGGTCCTGCAAGAACGGGAGAATTGTTCACCGTGACAGAAGTGCGATCCTTACGCAAATCGCTGCTGATTTCAATGCTGGGTCATCAACAAGTGTCAGCGTGTGAAACTTCATCGATATGGGCTTTCGGAGCCGAAGGCCCACTCGTGTACCCTTAATGACTGCACGATACAAAGCTTTACACCTCGCCTGAGCCCGTCAACACCGACATTGGGCTGTTGATGACTGGAAACATGTTGCCTGGTCGGATGAGTCTCATTTCAGATTGAGTCGATCGGATGGACTTGTACGGGTATGAAGACAACCTCATGAATCCATTGTCTCTGCATGTCAGCAGGGGACTCTTTAAGCTGGTGGAGGTTCTGTTAAGGCGTAGGGCGCGTGCAATTAGAGTGATATGGCTCCTGATACGTCTAAAAACGACTCTTGATAGGTGACACATACGTAAGCATCCTATGTGATTACCTGCATCCATTCATGTCCATTGTGCATTTCGACGAACTTGGGCAATTCCAGCAAGACTCTGAGACACCCCACACGTCCAAAATTGCCACAGAGTGGCTCCAGGAACACTCTTCTGAGTTTAAACACTTCCGCTGGCCACCAAACTCCCCACACATGAACGTTATTGAGCATATCTGGGATGCCTTGCAACGTGCTGTTCAGAAGAGATCTCCATCCCCTCGCACTCTTACGGATTTATGAACAGCCCTGCAGGTTTCATGGTGTCAGATCCCTCCAACACTATTTCAGACATTAGTCAAGTACAGGCTACGTCGTGTTGCTGCACTTCTACGTGCTCGTGGAAGTCCTACACGATATTAGGCAGGCGTACCAGTTTCTTTGGCTATTCAGTGTATAATCCATCTACTGCTCCATCGTTATCCAATTCATTAGCTAGTCACGGTCAACCTCAACATCCCCACTTCAACTTTTACGCACCTTTGTATATCACAGTGATAGTTTAGCAGAAGTTTTGGTATCTCGTTTGAATTGTTTTGATCAATCTGAGTATGCTGGGTAGTTCACTCAATCTGAACAGTCTAAAATACCCGAACCTGATGTAGATCCGAATTTTCCGACAGTATAGACTGTATGGGGGTGATTCATGTGAAAATGTGTCCGAAGTGATTATGGCAGCACAACGGGAAATAACAGACCTTCAACGCGGAATGGTAGTTGGAGTTAGACGTTGGGGTATTCAATTTCGGAAATTATTAACGAATTCAGTATTCCGAGATTCATAGTATCGAAGAGTGTGCCGAGAATACATTTTCAGTCATTACCTCTCACGAAAGAGCGTAGAGTTGTCATTGCTAACAGACAAGTGCTGGCCTCTGTCTAGGCGCATCAGTCCGGAACCGCGATGCTGTTACGGTCGCAGGTTCGAATCCTGCCTCGGGCATGGATGTGTGTGCTGTCCTTAGGTTAATTAGGTTTAAGTAGTTCTAAGTCTAGGGGACTGATCATCTCAGATGTTAAGTCCCATAGTGCTCAGAGCCATTTGAACAGACAAGTAACACTGCTTGAAATAACCGCAGAAATTTATGTGGGACGTACGACGAACGTATCCGTTAGGGCAGTAAGGGAAATTTGACATAATGGGCTATGGCAGCAGACGCCCGACGCGAATACCTTTGCTAACAGCACGACATCGCCTGCAGCGCCTCTCCTGGGCCCATGAACATAGCAGTTGGAGCCTAGATGAATGGAAAACTATGACCTTACCAGATGAGTCCCGACTTCAGTTGGTAAGAGATAATAGTAGGTTTCGAATATGGTGCAGACCCCTTGAAACCATACTCGGCTTGTCAACAAGACACTTTACAAGTTGGTGGTGGATCCATAATGGTGTGGGCTGTATTTACATGGAATGGATTGGATATTCTGTTTCAACTGTATCGATCATTGACTGGAAATGGTTATTTTCTGCTACTAGGAGACCATTTGCAGCCATTCATGGACTTCATTTTCCCAAACAACAATGGAATTTTTATGGATGGCAATGCATTATCTCAACAGGCCACAATTGTTCGCAATTTGTTTGAAGAAGGTTCTGAATAGTTCGAGCGAATGATTTGTTATAAGAGTATCGCTAGCGACGTTTTCATTTACTGAGGTATTAACCTCTTTAATCCCGTGGGTACACATACTGTATGTGAACAGTTAGGTTTCACTTCTTAAAATTAATAAACGATTTTTACCAGTCGTAGACCAGTAGTATAGTTTTGTGTAGGTTCAGTTTTTGCCACTAGATAGCATCACTTGAGTTAGTAAGAGTCTTTTATTAAGTTTATACAGGGGACCATGTAAATCCACATTTGTGTACCCACAGAAGATAAAAGCAACTATAATGTTTTAAACAGAGCTGTGTACTTCCCTTACAAACACATAATGAATTTTAAACGGTTTAACCGCTATTCTTAAAACAAAAACTTCTTAAACCAACAAAAGTCTTAGGGTCAGTCAAGTTCAGGAATTTCAAATCCCAGACACGCACTTGAACGTTCAGTGCACAAATGAGCCTCTTACCCTAACGCCAGTGAAAAATTATTTGCATGCAAACGTGACGCTCGCCATGCGTGTAGTGTTGCTTTGTTCTCCTACAGCAAACAAATCTCGGAAGGCATCTACAGCAGGCGACTAATATGGGGAGTGGCTGACAGCTCCGTATGGTGTGTCTGATCGCCGAAGTGCAGTACGTCTATTACTTGGCCGCATCCGGCAACCATCCACTCTGGCTACCACGGTTACTACACTGCATGGTGGACTACAACGACCAAGAAACGACACAGCGAGAGCGCCACCGCACAACTCCAGCAACATCTTCTCAAATGGCTCTGAGCACTACGCGACTTAACTTCTGAGGTCATCAGTCGCCTAGAACTTAGAACTAATTAAACCTAACTAACCTAAGGACATGACACACATCCATGCCTGAGGCAGGATTCGAACCTGCGACTGTACCGGTCGCTCGGCTCCATACTGTAGCGCCTAGAACCGCACGGCCACTCCGGCCGGCCAACCTTCTCTCTCCTCATGACAACAACAGACTCAGCGGTGCAGACACTACTCGTCCTGGCGTCAGAGAGAACACTGCTGGCAGACGGGACCATGCACGTTCATTTATTTCGTAGAGTATTGACTGTATCACCTCCGAGCGAGGCGGCAGAAGAACAAAACAACACTTTATGCATGGTGAGCGTCACCTTTGCATGATAATACTTTATTAACTGACGTTAGGACAAGAGGTTCACTTGTGCTCTGAACGTTCGAGTTTATGCCTGGGCTTCGAAATTCCTAAATTTGACTAACCCTAAGACTTCTGTTGGTTTAAGAATTTACATTTTAAGAATAGAGGTTAAACTGTTTAAAATTCATTATGTGTTTGTTGAGACAATACGTTTTTAACGTTCTTATTGTGACGGCCCACTTATATCGTGCCGTTAAATTTGCTGTAGGTCATATTGAATGTAAATGGTTATGAAGCTTGAAGCAAGCTACGGAAGATTTCAGCTAGCTTGCAATGCCTTGTGGTTCTCTGTCAGTTTATTGCGCTGAGCCGAAATTGAGTTACATAAGCTGCAAGCGATAAAATTTTGCCTTAAGGTAGAGTGTATTTCCTGTTAAATTTTTTTTTGGCGCTCCTAGGCATAACGTTTTAGTGAATATTAAGTTTCATTACTGGTTATTAAACTCACTTAAATTAATTTGAGTGCTACCTCACGGTTGGCTACGTAAGTGTCAGGCAGATTTCGTTTTAATTATGTCGAATGATTACTTACCAGGGTACGTTTTTTAATTTTTTAATGTATTTCCCTGTACGCGACACGTGTAAATGCATTATTTGAAAGCAACGGTAAGCGATACCATTGGGGCTGTTTGTTTGGAGGCTATGCCGTTCGTTGTGTGCCAGCGTCAGTCATTTGAAAATTCTGTAACCTATTCCGATTTTTGAATGTTGTTAATTTAATGTTGAATAAACATACATAATTTATGTGTGTTTCTCTGGCTTTGTGCCCACGGTCCTCCCACGACAGAACTGAGCGTGTTTTGTCCACTAGCACGACTAGGATTGATCAGTGAGTAGGAGAAATCCTAAGGATTTTTAACAGTAAGCTACATCATAATGCCGCTCTTGTAGCATGTGGAGTTTGCTGAGCATTTTCGTGACTCTTTCACGCTTACTAAATGACCTGTAACGAAAAAAGCTGCTCTTCTTTAAACTCTCTACATCTCGTCTACCAATCCTATCTGGTAAAGATCCCAAACTGACGAGCAGTGTTCAAGTGTTGGTCAAACGACGGTTTGGCAAGCTACCTGCTTTGTGGGTGGTTTAAAGTTTCTAAGGATTCTCCTAATGAATTTTAGTTTGGCTCTACCTCTACTTTACCTGCGATTTGTTTTACGAGATCGATGCACTAAGGTCGTGGCATACGCTTACTCCCAGGTATTTAGTGGATGTCACAGGTTCCAGCCGATGTTCGGCAATCGTGTGATGGTACGGTCTTTCCACCTGTTTATTCCTGCACCAAGTGTCGATTCTCTGCAGGTGTTCCTGCATTTCATCACAATTTTCTAGCGTTGCGTTTTTATTACTTAGAACAAAATTATCCTCGATATTGAGTTTTGATTTCAGTCTGCACCTATTTGATAGAGGTTTTGAAACGCCTTACTTCATTTCACAGACTTCAAAAACAGTTTCAATATGTCTGAGGACTGAAAGCGATATTGCAATAAATTGAACATAATGTCAGCGACGGTAGCATAGTCTCGAACGTGGCTCGAAATCAAGGTTAGAGAGATTCTAGCTCGCACGAAGGCTTAGCAACAGTTATTTCAGCTGCATACATTTCGGGAAGGATGACAGTGGTACACACAGTATCTTCTACCAAATACCAGAAGCTGGCTTGCGCAGTATAGATATAGATATGCAATGTATTACCACAGACACGCCCGACAAAAACGTTGCCATTTCATACGCCAGTAACGAAAGTCCCTTTCTTATCCTGGTAGACCAAACAATTGTGAGTGTTAACTATACGGAAATACACTTGCCCCTTACGTGCTGTAACCACATTTTATGTTTGCAGCCGCTGAGGGCATTTTGGAGCGTTCACGTCTGGTGGACCGTTCTATAGATTATTATCTGATCGGAATGAAATAAAGCCGATATCAACTGTTCTGACAGATTCGTACAGCGTGTCCGCTCAGCTGATGTACGTGCGCGTCGGCGTGCTGTCTAACGCGGTGTGCCAGCTGTACTACGGCGGCAGCGTGCTCAGCTCCACGCTGTGCACCAGCGGCGCGTCCACCAAGGGCACCTGCGGGGTGAGTTCCAGGCTCTCCAGAGGCCCACACCAGCGCACTCTCTCTTTCTACGCTGCAGTTCACAGCTTTTGGGTTACATCTGTAGCTAGATGGTGGTGAATTTCTTTGTGTAGTATCTCTAACCCATTTTCATTTTTAAATCAAATTACTATCCATTGATCTGATTTCGTTCTCGTATGTTTTGGAAGCCAATTAACATACTACTATGCCGTCTGCAAAGCATCCGACCACGCCTCCCACCACCTCAACCGTTACCCTCCCCTCAGCCTCCTCCCCTACCTCTACCTACCGATAGGTCCTCTCCCATCCTGACCCGTCCCTAACCATGTTCTCCGGAAATACTACCCTGGAGCCCCTATCTCCCTCCTAAACCCCCTCTGTCCTTATCTCCTCTCTCAGCTGCACCCCCCCCGTACCGATATCCTGGCCAAAATCCCTCTCATACGCTTTGGCCCCAACATCTCCCTCACCCCTACTCCATCCTCCTCATCCTCCTGCCAACCCCAGCACGTGTGACGCCCAAAGACCCTCACTGCTGTGATCTCCGGCTTAGCCCAGTGGTCATGGAGGAGGAGGTGTTGGTGGAGCTCAATGCACATCCCTGCCTTACAATCCGTGCAGGCCCTCACATCCATAACCCTGGCGAATCCACCTTCCTTATGTGGATATTTTCCAAGTCCGCCCCCTCAATTGACCTTCTCCTCAAAGAGGGTGCCATATTATTCAACAGACGCTACAAAATCAACGCTTCCTGTTCCCGTCCCCAGTCCATTCGTTGCCAGAGGTGCCTTTAATACAATGCGCACTGCACGTCTGAGTGTTGCAAGGCCCCGTCTGCCCCCATTGCAAACAGGCACATTTCCTTTGGCAGTGTCCTAACCTCGAATCCTCCCCCCCCCCTTCCTGCAACATCTGTAAACTTCCCCACCCCACCTACTCCCAAAAATGTAAGGCCCAACAGCCCCCCCCCCCCTACATCTCACGAACTCACTGTAACCATCATCCTTCAAAATATCCAGCCCTTTCAACGCCCCCATACAGTCCAACAGATCTCCCTAGCTGCCCATTCCGTCTTTCACCATAACACCTTTTCCACCTACTCCTATAACCAAGCCCACTTTACCTTCTCCTGTCTTGACACTGTAGTTTAAACCCCATCATGGCCTGGCAGCATCATATCTTGTTCAATAACATTCGTTCTCTACCTACAAACAAGTATCCCCTCATGCACACCCTTATGACCCACCGAGTGAATGCCTTCCTCCTCAATGAAACCTTTCTCCAGCCCCCACATATCATCAGCACGTCGCCCTACCTCCTTCACCAATCCTTCACCACCCGATTGCATGTAGTGGAGTTGCCATTGGCCACCTTTCCCAGATCCTTGTTCGGCTCCAACCCCTCCTTCCTGACGCCACTCAACACCGTTTCCTCAACCTCTTTATCCCTGGCCTTACCATAACCTGTGCCACCATCTGTGTCCGTACCACTGCCCCCATCCCATTTAACTTCCTTTCCCAGATTTGCCACACCTTCTCCTCCTACGTGATTGCTTCCCAGATATGATGGTGGCATCAGTTCCTCGCCTCATTGCAAGGTGATCTCCTCCCCCTCCCCCACCACACCTGCCCTGAATCCAATGCCACTCCCGATGTAGTCCTGGCCTCCCCCAACCTCCTTGGAAGCATTATGGTGGACATCATAGACCCCATTGGTAGCGACCATTTCCCTGTCCTCCTTACCGTGACAGACAGGCGAAACCCATGCCTCGCTCCCCCCACTGACCCTCCCCCAGAGTTTGTCCGTAACTACTCCCATGTCGACTGGGATGCCTACTGGGGAACCCTGGATACCCAGGTTGGTGGGCACCCTCTGACCTTCCAGCATCCTGATGATATCACCCATGCCACCTCCTTTCACCAATAGGCACTGTCTGAGGCCGTTGATCCTCACATCCCCACTACCGCCATTCACCTGCACCACTCCACTTTACCCCCACAGGCCATCCTTCTCCTTCATGAATCCCGCCATCTCTGCCATGCCTTTCTCCACACACGGGACAGAGACACACTCTGACACCACCGGCAACTCCAAAGACACATCCAAAATTTGCTCGCGGCCAGAAAACGCTGGGACTGGCGCCAAACCTGCACCCGCCTAAATGATACCTCACCTATAAACTCATCCAAGTACTGGTCAGCCTTCTGGCGCCTTACTGGATCTAAACCCTCCCCACAGTATCCCCTCTTCCATGATGATCAACGTTTTCCCAACAACCTCAGTAAGGCCAATCATTTCGCTTCCTGACTGTCTGATATCCTTATTATTCCTGATGATCCCATGTTTGATCTTCTTCCGAGATGTCCATGATTGTACTGACACCTCTGCCCCCCTGCTTGCTTCTAGCTTCCAGTACTTGGGCCGCATGCCACACACAACTCTTAAAACTCACATCATCACCCAAGACATCACAGCCACACTTCGTGCTAAATGCAAAACCGCTCCTGGTCACAACTGTGTCACCTACTGCCATCTCTGCAAGGATCCCATATCCTTCCTCACCATCCTGGCTGCGATCTATAATGTGGTCCTTGTGACCGGCTACCTGCTACTACCCCAACCTGTGGAAAACCTCCTGGATCCTGATGTTCCCCAAGCTCGCCAAACCACCCTCTGACGTCTCCTCCTACCATCTCGTCAGCCATACCTCAGTCTTCAGCAAGGTCTCGGAGTCCATCCTCACCTGCACCACCTCCTCTCCTCTACCCAATGTGGCTTCCGTTCCTCCTTCTCTGCTGACGACCTCCTCCACCATCTCACCCACCTCCTCTTCGGCCAACTAAATTCCCATCGCTCCGCCATCTTCATATCCCTTGACCTCTAACGTGTGTACGACCGTGTCTGGCATTTTGGTCTCCTCTTCAAGCTCCAAATCTTCGCCCTTCCCATCAATTATGTCCGTCTGATTGCCTCCTTCCTCTCCAAGTGCCCTTCCTATGTTACCATCTGCAGTACTGACTCCTATACCTTCTACCCCTGTGCCTGTGGGCCCCAGGGCTCCATCCTCTCCTCTCCTTTCTTCTCTACCTCCTCTATATGGCAGACATGCCATCGCCCCAACCCCTCCATCCACCTCCTCCAATTTGCCAACTGCCCTCATCCCCACCCTACAACGCTCCCAACGCCAACTCCATTCCCACCTTGACCAGTTCACTGCTTGATGCAACCAGTGGCTGCTCAAGATCAATGTTTCCAAAACCCAGGCAATGATCATAGGCACAACCACCCCTACCTTCTGTCTCCTAGATTTTTACCTAACCATATACAGTCACCCCATTAACCTCACCCCACCCTCAAGTAATTTGATGTTACCCTTGACTGCTGCCTTTCGTGGACAGCCCCCCTCCAATTCCAGACAGTCCAAGCCAAGGCATGTGCCCGACTCCTTTCCATAAACTCCTCTCCAGCCGAACATGGGGTTTGTACCCCTCCACTATCCCCACACTTATCAGTCCCTCATCCTCCCCACCCTCTGCTATGCTCATCCCCCTGGACTTCTGCCCCTCCCACCTACTATAAGCCCATCCAAATCCTTGAATGTGATGCACTCCACCTCACCTATCGCATCTGCCCCCCATCCCCCATGCGGACCCTTTATGACTTGATTCCCTTCCCGCACCTTCTCCTTTTCCTCGAACAGATACGAATCCTTTACACCTGCAAGCTCGATCCTCCACACGCGCTAGTCTCTCCCATCCTCGCCCATCCCGGCCTGTTGCCGCACCTGTTTTCTTGCTTCCCACCTGCTCTCCATCTTCACACTCTCCATACCCTTTCTCAATGTGGATTCCACCAACTCTCCCTCCCTGGTGATGTCCTTGTTTCCTTCATCTACCCCTCCTTCCAGATATAGCCCCCTCCCTCTCCCCACTTTTTCCTCCTGGGCGCCCTCTCTTCCCCCCCCCCCCCCCCACATTCCTTTCTCTCACTCCTCTCTCCCTTGTCTCCCTCCCCTTCAGCTCCCCAGGCTTCCAACCCCTACCCTCTCCCTTCCCCCTCCCTTCTTTCTCCCACTGGCTCCTTCCCCCCTTCTACCCTGCTGCCTTTCCCCTACACCCAGTGGCAGGTCTCCCCCCCCCCCTTCATCAGTGTGTTGGTGTCTGTTTCGCCAGTGATCGTCACCACAGTGGTTCTGTGCACCAGTGTTTCTTCACCTTGTGGAACAGTGTTTTCATCAGTGTCCTTCTACGTTTGTGTATCCAAATGGATGTATACGTTTGTTTTAACTGTTGACCTCCTTTGTGTACACAGTGCCTTTAGTCGAAAGGCTTCATAATTATCATGTTATCTTTCTCATCATGTTTTACCATGCATTTTTTCTATTCTTTGTCTTCTGTTGTATCTAACATTGTACCTATTGGCCAAAGAGTGGCATATGTAGGCCGCTGCCAGCCCGCCTCATATGAGGAATGAATTTACAATAAAGAAAAACAAATAGAAAGCATCTGACTACCTTGAAATACCTTGGCCTTACCCTTGACTGGCACCTCACCTGCATTCCCCATCTCCTTACGATCCAACACAAAACCCAAAACAGACTCCACCTCCTGAAACTCCTGTTTGGCCAGACATCGGGACTGTATCCTTCCACCATCCTTCACACCTACAAATACTTGATCTGCCCTATCCTTTGTCATGCCAGCATCACTTGGATTTTCTCCCCTCCCAGACTCTATAAATCCTCCAAACCCTAGAACACCATGCACTCTGCCTCACCTTCCATATCCACCTTCCATCCCCATGCGCATCCTCTATGACATCATCCCCTTCCGCCACCATCTTCTTTTTCTCGAACACATTTGCACCCTGTACATCATCCACCAACTCGATCCCCCCACCCCATGGTGTCTCCCTTCCTCTCCACCCACAGCCTGTTGCCGCACCCTTACTGTTGTGTCTCGCCCTCTGTCCACCTCCACATCCTCCACCTCCTTTCCCAATGCAACTTCCAGCACCTACCCCTTTTGGATGATGAGCTTCGCCATGGCATCTACCCTCCTACCAACTCTAACCCCACCTTCCCCCTTCCCTCCTTGCAGGCCTCCTGTCCCTTGGCTGGTGCCTGCTAGCTTTTTTTATTCGTTGTGTGTGCTCCATCAGTGTCTCTCATTCTGTATGTTTTTATACTGTGACTGACTTTTAATTTGTGTGTGTGACTTAGTGTATCTTAAGTGCCCCACAAATCGCCAACTATGTTATTTTAACTGTATGTCGACTCTTTTAATGAACGTCCCCGTATTGGTGTATATTTTAACTTCCATTACCTCCATTTACTGTGCTTTTATATCCCCCTTTTTCCTCCATTTTTTATGTATAAGCTTGCTCTTTTATTATTTGTATGCCACTCGGCTGAAGAGTGGCGGACTGCGCTGCTGCCAGTCCTCCCTTGCCTGGGTAAGGCCGGGGTATGAAATTACAATAAAGAAAAAAAAAGCATTTGACTACCTTACGCCACATGAATCCTTTACCATCTCATCACATTCCCACCCCTCCTCACCCACACTGAACACCTCCACATCTCTTATACTTCCCCCACATCTCTTATACTTCCCACAAACTAGATTTCCAGCAACCTTATTGTTCTCCCCCCCCCCCCCCCCCATCACCAATCCCAGTATGTTGCCTCACCCTTACATACACATCCCACCGTCCCTACACCCACACACTCTGTATCCTATCCCAGTCAACTTCAACAGACTCCCGCTCCCAGACAATGAAATTCGCTCCATTATTTATTCATTGTATCAGCCATAGCTTTTCCCACTTATTTACACTCCATATCACTGCTCCCCCTCTCTCCTTCCTCTCCACTTCACTCCCTCCCTTCCTCTCGTGATACCATGGCCCTGCACACCCCGTAGACTCATCCTTCTTTTCCGTTTTTCCCAGTCTCCACTTTACACCTACACTCTTTCCACCAATACCACTCAACGACTTATAAAGTTATACCCACCATCATCCCAAAGTGTAATCTCCCTAACCTCCTCACAGCTTCTTCACCCAGTGCAGGTACTTTAGCTCTTTAGTGAAAATGCTGTGCTTCCTTTTAACGAAAGCTGCTACTTCCATTTTCATTTTGAAGTTATAAATATCTGTTTCTGTCTTTTTATCTTTGCCTGTCAGAATTATTTCTTTTTAATCTTTAAACAAAGAAAACCATTCTTTATATTGAAATCATTTCACAGCTGTAATTTTCATTTTTTTTTAATTTTTGCATCCATGGTTATGTTTCCTCATTTCTTCATTAATTGTTGTAAATGCTTTAGGCTGAAGAACGGGATATTGTACCAATGCCAGCCCCCTCCCTATGGTGCGAGGGGCACAAAATAACAACAAAGAAAAAAAATAGCATATGACAGCTCTAGCATGCACCACTGACCAGTGTTCCTGTAAACAGGAGCTAGGTGGCACAATAGTCTTTGTGCTGGACTCATAATTGCAAGAAATTTTACACTGAGTCGTCCTCTCTAGGGTTTTCCATAGTTCTGTGGTGTCACCGCCAGACACCACACTTGCTAGGTGGTAGCCTTTAAATCGGCCGCGGTCCGTTAGTATACGTCGGTCCCGCGTGTCGCCACTATCAGTGATTGCAGACCGAGCGCCGCCACACGGCAGGTCTAGAGAGACTTCCTAGCACTCGCCCAGTTGTACAACCGACTTTGCTAACGATGGTTCACTGACAAAATACGCGCTCATTTGCCAAGACGATAGTTAGCATAGCCTTCAGCTACGTCAATTGCTACGACCTAGCAAGGCGCCAGTACCAGTTACTATTGATACTGTAATAATGTACCGTCAAGACCGACGTTCACCATTTATGGATTAAAGTTAAGTATTCCACCAGCTACGTCCGTTTTTTCTAAAGTCTAATTTCCCTGTCCTGTTCCAGACCTCACGCCAGCCTGCGTGAGCTACAACGCATGCCTTTCGGCTTCCTGTAACCCGGTGTTGGCTCTCCTGCCAACCCACAACAAGTTCACCTTTAAATTAGACCATTCGGTGATCGTAATATCGCACACACAAGATATAAAAGGGCAGTGGATTGCCAGAGCAGTCATTTGTACTCAGGTAGTTAGACTTGGGACTCGAAATAGTATTTGGGGTTAGATGGTGGGATATTCCATTTCGGAAATCATTAAGAAATTCAATATTTCGAGATTCAAAGTATCAAGAGTGTGCCGAGAATACCATTCTTCGTCATTACCACTCAGCACGGGCAACGAAGTCGTCGACGGCCTCCACTTAACCACCGAGAGCAGCGGCGTTTGACTAGAGCTGCTACTGATAACAGACAAGCAACACCGTGATGTAACGGCAGAAATCAATGTGGGACATACGACGAACGTATTCGTTAGGACTTTGGGCCAAATTTGACGTTAATGGGCTATGGCAGCAGACGACCGTCACGAGTGCCTGTGCTGACAACACGACATCGCCTGTAGCGCCTGTCCCGGGCTCATGACCGCATCGCTTGGACCCTAAACGACTGGAAGATCGTGATCGGGTCAGATGAGTCCCGACTTCAGTTGGTAAGAGCTCATAGTAGGGATCGAGTGTGGCGCAGACCCCACGAAACTATGGACTTAACTTGTCAAAAAGTCACTGTGCAAGTTCGCGGCGGGTCCATAATGGTGTGGGCTGTATTTACATTAATTGGAGTGGATCTCCTGGCTGAACTGAATCGATCATTGACTGGAACTGATTATGTTCGGCTACTTGGAGACCATCTGCAGCCATTTATAGACTTCATGTTCCAAACAACAATGGAATTTTTGTGGACGACAATGTGTCATGTCACCGGGCCACAGATGTTCGCGATTTATTTGAAGAATATTCTGGACAGTTCAAGCGAACGATTTGGCCACCCAGTTTGCCCGATATGAGTCCTATAAGATATTTACACATCATAATCGAGCTGTCAATCCGTGCATCACATCCTTCATCGACAACACTTTCGCAACTGTGGGCAGCTATAAAAGCAGCATGGCTCAGTATTTCTGCAGGGATCTTCCAACGACTTGTTGAGTCCATGCCACGTCGACTTGCTGCACTATGTCGAGCAAAAGGAGGTTTGACATATTATTAGGAGGTATCCTGTGAATTTTGTCACTTGAGTGTATACTGGTGGTTACCGACCAGGACCATGAAACAAGTACGCAACAATCATGAAATTGGCACAAAACGTACCACATAGTTAGACATGCAATTGATTAGCATTTCAACGCAACACACAGAGTAGACAGTTTTACTGCCCTCTACAGTCTGCGCACACGAATTAGTATGTAGCGAATTCCTCGTTTAGAAATTATTATTGAGTATTGGTTATTTATGGAAAGACCTTGTGAACAGAGGGTAAACGCCCAACTGCACGGAGCGGCACTCGAAAGCGACAGATCAGTGGTCTAACAAGACTCCAGTTAATCGTTGCTGCCATCGTTGGTCAGGATCCTGTGATTGTTCCCTGAATGTGATATTGATGGACACTGGACACTCGAGTGGCACCACATCATCTATTCAGACAATCGTTCGTCATGTAGCGCCGCCACTACTTTTCGGCGCTACTGAGTAAAATAGCGACACTCCACAGCCATCACAAAAGGCCCAAGGAGCGGGCGAGCACGGAGCAGATGAGAACACCGTTACGTCAGATGCCGCAACGCCATCATCCGATTTCTATAGTGCGGGCTAGGCCTGAGGTCAGCAGCGCCGTAACGACGACACAGCAGAAACGCAAGGTGACTGCGGCGTTGGCAGGCCAGTTACTTACCACACACGCTAGCCAGAGTCTTGTTACAACCTGCATGGCTGAAACCGGTGCCGCAGCAAACAAATACTCAACGTACAAATATAAATACCAGTCATTTTTAGTCAAAGGGATCGAAGTCTGGCAGCACCACCTACAAAGGGAGGTCTACGTCGATCCATGGGGCGAGTCTACAAGTAGCCACCACGAGATCTGGCCTGACTCGTTTCGGCCACAGCCAGCTTTCTACACTGGAGGGTAGCCATTTGAGACCAGGTCGGTGCAGCCACTCAGCCATCTACGCCTGGTGAGGCATTTTCATGCTGTGGGCCTCCGCTTGTAAGAGCGGACACCAGAGCTAAGGGCTGTATTCTTCTTCTTGAATCATGACATATTTCCGTGCCTTCCAGCACACTCTGAGATGAGTTGCAAGCCATGTCCCGACGGTACATGCGTGGCTGCACGCTCTGTGCATCAACATTCCTGCCCAGCTGCCTACTTGCATCAGTGCCTCCACACTCGGATTCCTCAGCACGCACCCACGAGGCGTTGCCACCACAGAGGGTCGCTCTGAGTGTTATGATTTGTTCTTCAATAAAATGCATGACTAATAATGATATTTCTATAAGCGACTATCGGTTATCATCCTGACAACAACCCACCATCTCAGCTGAATGCTTCTACTGTAGAGGTCATCCATCCCAGGTCTCTACAATTATCATGACAGAAAAATCTAAGTGTGGGGGCTCTGAGGTTAATGAATGTTGCTAGATCACATTGTCATCATTCTATCATCGTCATACATGCCTAGCACCTGGCATAATGGTATAGAGGCCATTGGGTAGACAACACAATCACCTCTGATTAGCAGAACACGTAAATTGGACAGTAGCCATTACATTTTTCCAAATCCTCCGTGACGTTGTCTTTCAACGAGGAAACGCAAGACTGCATGTTTCCTTGCTGTTGTGATCTACTATGACATCTTTCATAATTATTTGTTTACAACTAGTGAGGACCGACTGGAATCTTTATCTCAAGATTATGTATATTTAGACATTCCAAAATTACATGATAACATGTGTCAGAAGGAGCGACATATTGTCTCTGCAGTTTTTTGGGTATTCAGCATGTCTTGACAATGTATCAAGTTTCTGAAGCGTATGCTACACTCATAGCGTATATCACTCACTTCCCCTAATGACTGATTTGTGATCGAGAGAGTAACTGTCCATGGCTGAATAAAATCTTTTCGGTTTTCAAGTCACGTGTCAGTTCGAATAAAATTCTCGAGCTTTCGATGGCCATCTCCGCTATCGTCGTCGGGAGTAAAACCGCTGACTGTCGGCGCGCCTTCTGACGTTACTCAGTTCTGCGGCGGGCCGAAGCTGTTATGAACTGCCCAATCACCTTCCATGCACGCGTCTTTTCGGCCTCTATCATTGGTGCCAGATGCTATATATGGCTATATAAGTAGGAAACCGTGCCAGCCCCGGCCGTCAGTGATTTGCTTCTGACTACGACCGCGGATATGGCCACTGAAAGCTCGAGAACTTTACTCGAAATTACTCGACTTGAAAATCAAGAAGATTTTGGCCAGCTACTCCGTCGTGAAAGACTCTGAGGACGCCACGCGGGATTAGCCGAGCGGTCTCAGGCGCTGCAGTCATGGACTGTGCGGCTGGTCCCGGCGGAGGTTCGAGTCCTCCCTCGGGCATGGGTGTGTGTGTTTGTCCTTAGAATAATTTAGGTTAAGTTGTGTGTTAGCTTAGGGACTGATGACCTTTGCAGTTAAGTCCCATAAGATTTCACACACACACACACACACACACAAATTAAGTCCCATAAGATATCACACACACACACACACTGAGGACACAAACATTCCATGGCAACCTCCTAGCCACACACTTCGAACTGAACTGACTTTCGAATTTGATGTGATTACTACCAATATGTGTATCAAGTGTTCATTAACTTCCACTGGAGCGAGAATGTCTTCAGACTATCTCTGATAACACAGCAAGCCTGCGTTTTGCGTGGGCCTCACCGGTCGCCCTCTGTGTCATAAACATGTGGCTTGATCAGATTGGTCAGCCTACCAGTTTTCTGCTGTCAGTAATGACAGGAACGGCGCAAACACCCATAGCAATGGAGACTTGTTCAGAAGAAATCGCTAGTCATATTAATGACTTACAGTGAAATGAATACCCATAACTGATATAAGTAAACGGGGACAGTTGAAAATGTATGTCCCACAGTTTTTCAGCGATAACTGGAAGAAGAGCATAGCCCTCCAACAATTCTTTTAAGGCACTCCTTGTTGTATGATAAACTGTGCCCCGTTAATAAGCTTTGAAGTTTTAATAGAGGATGTATGAGATTTTCTAAGTAGCTTAGTTCCAAGCTACAAATAATAATAACAATAACAAGAAGAAGAATTCTAAAGAGGAAAGGATCTTCAGTTCTTTGACACACCCGATAAATATTTCAGTTCAACATCCATAACTATCTCTCTTTCTTTATTTCTTCCTCCCGCCCTTCCCTCCTCTCTCTCCCTCTCCACTCCCTCCCCCCCCCCCCCCTCTCTCTCTCTCCCTCGTTCTTCGACAGTATCGTTCGTGGCACCATTTCATCCTTGTTCTGTTCGTTAACTGGTCATCACAGCAGCACTACTAGAGTGTCTTTTGTTTTCTGCAGGGTGATAGCGGAGGACCCGTGATGAGGACCAACGAAGACGGTAGATTCGTCCTTCTGGGAGTCGTCAGCTATGGTTCCATTTACGGCTGTGAGCGCAACTACCCCTCTGGACACGCCAGAGTCACCTCTTTTCTCGATTGGATATCGGAGAAGACCGGCATTGCCATCTCATAGACGTCGGAGATTGGAAAAATATGGTCGCGACAAACCTCTACAATACAACAACTCATCCCCTATCGCTCCTTCGAATTTCTGAAAGTAAGGTCTCTGGAAAGAGCGCAAAGCCTCGCATTCACATTATTCGGCCACCACAAATGTTTGCAGCATAAGTTTTTGCCTTTCTGAAATTACTTTATTAATTAGTCAGCATATGTAAAAAAGAAGACATAGCTGCATCTTGTCAGATGAAACATATCAGTGGAAAATAGACCAAGCCTACAAAAATTAATGCAGATGTTTACAATCATTTCCATCTTGCCACTTAAAAATTACAACTTGGTGGAAGTTATTGTCTCAGTTTCACTAGACCACAATGAGTCTAAGATAGTTGCCTTGTTTACCATTTGTAGTGTCTTGTTGAGAAACTTGTGGCTACATAACACGAAAAGATTTTATAGACCTGATTTCGACAGTGATTTTAGCTGGCCCACGACGTAACAGTTCAAAGCAAAGAAATTGCTTAATTTTATCCATTGCAGGCTGTATTGCTTCTGTGACTGTATTACTTTTGTAAAATAGAAAACAAACCACCTTAGTCACAAAACGTATTTTTTATTTCATACACGATGTATTTCGAGCACTGGAGGCTCATCTTCAGGTGCATGATCAGTTTACTTTATTTTTCGAATCTAGGTTACTACTGGCATTGTTAAGAGTACATAGGTATATTACGAAGTGGCATATTGTGATTACAATTTTTACAGAACTAAGAAATTACTTATTGCTTCCAGAAGGAATTACACATTTTTAAGCATAGTATAAGTAGATTTATTTACATATACTTACACATTTCTCGTCTCACAGTACATTTGTAAACTAAATTCAAACAAATACAAGAACATTCACAAGTCAGGATGATACATTTTTACATATGTATGGGCGCTGTTATTTCTAAGATGATATAAAGATGTTGCATTATTATTTATTCATAGATATCATTTACAAAACCATTATTTGTTGTGATATACTATGTAACTTTATGTTAGGAAATGGCTGAAAATATTATATTAAACATTTGTTTCCTTAGTAAAAAGTAAACTATTGAAATGGTTGAAAACACTGTGACAGTTAAAATTCTTTCCTCCATTTAATATGTTCTCAGAAAATTATGGTTTGTTTAACAGTATTTCTAATTGTTCTAGTGGGTCAAGTTTTGTACAATTATTTTCTGTGTGAAGTACAGTTAAGCTGTTGTGGACGTCATTTAGTATATTCTATTAAAACACATATGGTTAGCTATTGAGGATTTATCAAACTGGTTGAGACTCGAAGCATCACTGCGTTCTTTTCAATGTGCATGGAAGGTTCTCCCTGTTTTGTCTATGTAGAATGCAGTGTAACTGTTCCACTGTAATTTATATATTCCACTGTATTCTGTTACTGGGACATTTGTGTTCACTGTATGAGGCAATCGATGTCGAAGTTTGCTGTTTGTAGAGAGAGATATTTCTGTGTTGGTAATTCTGTGTAAGTTAGTACTTTTTTGATGCTGTGCTTACATAAGGAATGTTTGTTAAGATTTATGTTGTGTTAGCTGTTTTTGTTGTAATGCCTGTATTGCTGACGTAGGCCTCTATTTTTTCAATTGTTTTTATTGAGTACCTATTACTCACATAATTTGCTTTGGTGATATCTGTTTCTTGTGTTAGTGCTTTGGGTTTTAAAAACAATGCCTCTCTTCTGTTCAACATGGTCCTAAATGCAGCATTCTTGTTTGTATTTGGATGGTGTATTGATTAGTGTATTTCGAAATTAGTGTAGATTGGTTTCCTATAGATGTAAAAGTTATGTTCTTCTTGCTCATTAACAACTGTGACGTCTAAGAAATTAATGGAGTGGTTTGTTTCATGTTCTGTTGTGAACTTTGTTTTATCATGGAGTGAACGGAACAATGAAATAAGTACAGCAAGTTCATCCCCTGTGCCATCAAATATAGTGTCGTCTACATATCTCCTGTAAGAAACTATTTTTTAACAAGTTTACTTTTAGTAATTTTTTTATAAGTGGGGCCACAGTCATAATACATTTTTTTTAAAGTCAGTACCGCCATTAGACTGTTGTGTATTTACAGTGTTACATTTACACTTACACAAACATGATTTCGGCTTCAAAGTGCCATTATCAAGTGTTTTAAGTTTTATAAATTGACTGGAATGGCATACTGTCATATTAATTTTACAGTTACACAATTTTATATTTACACTTACACAATCATGATTTCGGCTTCAAAGTACCATTATCAAGTGTTTTAAGTGTTATAAATTGCCTGGGATGGCAAACTGTCGTATTAAAATTAATATGATTCTGTAAATGCAAATTTAGCACTGTAAATTAACAACACTCTAACGGGGGTTCTGACTTTACAGAAATTTATTTTTCCCTTCAAAAAAATTATTTTGTAAGTGGCTGATGAATGTGTCAGCCCAGAAGCTTGACATGTCGTTACCCATAGTTAAGTCTTCTTCTTGTTGGTACATCTGATCATTAAGTGAGAAATAATTGTAGGATAAAACTACACTCCTGGAAATTGAAATAAGAACACCGTGAATTCATTGTCCCAGGAAGGGAAAACTTTATTGACACATTCCTGGGGTCAGATACATCACATGATCACACTGACAGAACCACAGGCACATAGACACAGGCAACAGAGCATGCACAATGTCGGCACTAGTACAGTGTATATCCACCTTTCGCAGCAATGCAGGCTGCTATTCTCCCATGGAGACGATCGTAGAGATGCTGGATGTAGTCCTGTGGAACGGCTTGCCATGCCATTTCCACCTAGCGCCACAGTTGGACCAGCGTTCGTGCTGGACGTGCAGACCGCGTGAGATGACGCTTCATCCAGTCCCAAACATGCTCAATGGGGGACAGATCCGGAGATCTTGCTGGCCAGGGTAGTTGACTTACACCTTCTAGAGCACGTGGGGTGGCACGGGATACATGCGGACGTGCATTGTCCTGTTGGAACAGCAAGTTCCCTTGCCGGTCTAGGAATGGTAGAACGATGGGTTCGATGACGGTTTGGATGTACCGTGCACTATTCAGTGTCCCCTCGACTATCACCAGTGGTGTACGGCCAGTGTAGGAGAATCACCAGTGGTGTACGGCCAGTGTAGGAGATCGCTCCCCACACCATGATGCCGGGTGTTGGCCCTGTGTGCCTCGGTCGTATGCAGTCCTGATTGTGGCGCTCACCTGCACGGCGCCAAACACGCATACGACCATCATTGGCACCAAGGTAGAAGCGACTCTCATCGCTGAAGACGACACGTCTCCATTCGTCCCTCCATTCACGCCTGTCGCGACACCACTGGAGGCGGGCTGCACAATGTTGGGGCGTGAGCGGAAGACGGCCTAACGGTGTGCGGGACCGTAGCCCAGCTTCATGGAGACGATTGCGAATGGTCCTCGCCGATACCCCAGGAGCAACAGTGTCCCTAATTTGCTGGGAAGTGGCGGTGCGGTCCCCTACGGCACTGCGTAGGATCCTACGGTCTTGGCGTGCATCCGTGCGTCGCTGCGGTCCGGTCCCAGGTCGACGGGCACGTGCACCTTCCGCCGACCACTGGCGACAACATCGATGTACTGTGGAGACCTCACGCCCCACGTGTTGAGCAATTCGGCGGTACGTCCACCCGGCCTCCCGCATGCCCACTATACGCCCTCGCTCAAAGTCCGTCAATTGCACATACGGTTCACGTCCACGCTGTCGCGGCATGCTACCAGTGTTAAAGACTGCGATGGAGCTCCGTATGCCACGGCAAACTGGCTGACACTGACGGCGGCGGTGCACAAATGCTGCGCAGCTAGCGCCATTCGACGGCCAACACCGCGGTTCCTGGTGTGTCCGCTGTGCCGTGCGTGTGATCATTGCTTGTACAGCCCTCTCGCAGTGTCCGGAGCAAGTATGGTGGGTCTGACACACCGGTGTCAATGTGTTCTTTTTTCCATTTCCAGGAGTGTAGTTCACGGAAATCGGCAAACACTGAAATTTCCAACAAGGCTATTTTTGTGTTTTTTCTAATAATTCCAATTACAAAAAAATTCAGGTACAATAAATTATGAAGAGATGTTCCGTATTTCCCTTTTATGGCACTATTTTCAGTTCGTTCTCGTAGCACGATCGAATTGTTATTTCTTGAGTTATATATATACACACTCCTGGAAATGGAAAAAAGAACACATTGACACCGGTGTGTCAGACCCACCATACTTGCTCCGGACACTGCGAGAGGGCTGTACAAGCAATGATCACACGCACGGCACAGCGGACACACCAGGAACCGCGGTGTTGGCCGTCGAATGGCGCTAGCTGCGCAGCATTTGTGCACCGCCGCCGTCAGTGTCAGCCAGTTTGCCGTGGCATACGGAGCTCCATCGCAGTCTTTAACACTGGTAGCATGCCGCGACAGCGTGGACGTGAACCGTATGTGCAATTGACGGACTTTGAGCGAGGGCGTATAGTGGGCATGCGGGAGGCCGGGTGGACGTACCGCCGAATTGCTCAACACGTGGGGCGTGAGGTCTCCACAGTACATCGATGTTGTCGCCAGTGGTCGGCGGAAGGTGCACGTGCCCGTCGACCTGGGACCGGACCGCAGCGACGCACGGATGCACGCCAAGACCGTAGGATCCTACGCAGTGCCGTAGGGGACCGCACCGCCACTTCCCAGCAAATTAGGGACACTGTTGCTCCTGGGGTATCGGCGAGGACCATTCGCAATCGTCTCCATGAAGCTGGGCTACGGTCCCGCACACCGTTAGGCCGTCTTCCGCTCACGCCCCAACATTGTGCAGCCCGCCTCCAGTGGTGTCGCGACAGGCGTGAATGGAGGGACGAATGGAGACGTGTCGTCTTCAGCGATGAGAGTCGCTTCTACCTTGGTGCCAATGATGGTCGTATGCGTGTTTGGCGCCGTGCAGGTGAGCGCCACAATCAGGACTGCATACGACCGAGGCACACAGGGCCAACACCCGGCATCATGGTGTGGGGAGCGATCTCCTACACTGGCCGTACACCACTGGTGATTCTCCTACACTGGCCGTACACCACTGGTGATAGTCGAGGGGACACTGAATAGTGCACGGTACATCCAAACCGTCATCGAACCCATCGTTCTACCATTCCTAGACCGGCAAGGGAACTTGCTGTTCCAACAGGACAATGCACGTCCGCATGTATCCCGTGCCACCCAACGTGCTCTAGAAGGTGTAAGTCAACTACCCTGGCCAGCAAGATCTCCGGATCTGTCCCCCATTGAGCATGTTTGGGACTGGATGAAGCGTCATCTCACGCGGTCTGCACGTCCAGCACGAACGCTGGTCCAACTGTGGCGCTAGGTGGAAATGGCATGGCAAGCCGTTCCACAGGACTACATCCAGCATCTCTACGATCGTCTCCATGGGAGAATAGCAGCCTGCATTGCTGCGAAAGGTGGATATACACTGTACTAGTGCCGACATTGTGCATGCTCTGTTGCCTGTGTCTATGTGCCTGTGGTTCTGTCAGTGTGATCATGTGATGTATCTGACCCCAGGAATGTGTCAATAAAGTTTCCCCTTCCTGGGACAATGAAGTCACGGTGTTCTTATTTCAATTTCCAGGAGTGTATATATATATATATATATATATATATATATATATATATATATATATATATATATATTGGCTGGATCTTCAGTCTACCATACAAACAAGTAATATGTTCCTTCTTTAATCACTTTTATTTCGCTCTCTTCACTCTAATCCTTCCAGAAGTGCCTCCATCCCGACACTTCAATATGTGGGAACACATATAAAGACTTGTGTGCATCCATTTGTTATATGCTTTTCCACATCAGTTACCGTCTGGTCTTCGACGCAGTTCTCGAAACTACAATAGAAAGAATTTGGAATATCCTCTTCTCTGAATTGTACGTAAAAATCAAGACAACACAAATTATCAAAACAGTGCATTTTCTGTATGCTGAAAATTTTTCCACAATTTAAAGTCACCACACGGTTTGCACAACAGAGCATCAGTAAACATTTCTCGAAGTTAACTAACTAAACGCACTTTAACTAGAAAAGAATCCGAAATTTTGTTGAGGGAAGATTCAAATAAAGTTATACGCTTGTGGCGCATGCCTTTGGTGGTGTGGAGTCTGGCTGAAGGTTGTACGACCGTGGGCTTATGATTAATATGTCCTTTGTTGAACAATACATTACAACAACAGAGTGCATATGAATACTGAGCCTTTGCCCCCAAATTTAGAGAAGAGATAAAAACGATATGTGCCCTCAACAGAAATACGATAAGCTTACCTCACAATGAGCAACAACGGCAAAGAATGAAGTTTATCCTAAAATAAATCGACACGTTTATATAATTAAAATAATCTTCCTTCGGTCCAGAATGACTGTAAAAGCAGGCTCCTAAATCAAATGACATCTCGTTTCTGCCTGGAATTAATTTTCCAAGCGGACACCAAACAAAACAACAAACAAAATTCTGCCCAATAATAACTTCACAAGGGCACACTAAAATAAACCAAGACAAGTAACGGATACACTGAAATTATTACAATCTGCTACTGCCAAACCTGACCCCTATGGACCACGAGAATTACAACTACTACTTCGACCAAAAGCAATTGCTGATAATATAAGTCACAGTCACAAAAACGGCAGATAAGCAAAAGACATAATAACTTATTGCTAGTACACTGTCAACGAACAACTTCGCCGTATTTAATACTTCAAATTCAAAAATGTTACACTTTATGCTGCCACGGCCACACCGTAAAAAACACTTGATAATGGTTTTGGCACAATCAAATTCCTCACGGGTTCACTACGCTTTCTTACGATAACAAACTGAAACAAGCCGACTTCACCTAGTTCGGTGCACACCAGCGTACTGTTTTCTAGTCGGCAACACTCTGACAACTAATACTGCTTACCAGTAATAAACATGGCCCAAAAAAGCACGTATTTCTTTGCGCTCTGTGCTGCCTTGCCGTAATCGTCTTCTCCACTATTGTAACCAGGCGAAACTATTTTCGTGCAGCCGCAACTGTGGGTTCTTTGACTGCTCTGGGAGAAGGCTCAGCAAAGTAAAACACATGAAATATTAGTTCACTTTATTACGTAAATGAATAAAAGATTTACTTAACTTTGACGCACTCCTTTGCCACAAGAGTCATGGACTAGCGAAACATAACTTGATGCGCTAATTGACAAACTGTTCTCTTGAAGTGCAATGTTCATCAGTAATAACACTACAAATTCATCTGAAACTTTGCTACTCTCTGGTCCTGTGCTATGAAGGTGACTGCTGTCCCGCACTGGCTGATACCTTGCACGCTCAACATTACACTGGAACACCTTGTAATATTGCGTCCGAACTCTTTTTGCCTGGTGTAGTAGAGCTACTCGACGTAGCATGGGTGCAGCAGCTCATTCCAAGTCCCCTGCAGAAACCTTGAGCCATGCCGCCTCTATAGCCGTCCGTAATTGCGAATTTTTTGCCGATGCAGGATTTTTAGCACGAACTCACCTCTCTAATATGCCCCATAAATGTTCGATGGGATTCATGATGGGCGATCTGGGTGGCCAATTCATTAGCCCGAATTGTCCAGCACGTTTTTCACACCGATGGTAAACGATTGTAGCTGATGATATGGTGCACTGTCACTCATAAAAATTCCGTCGTTGTTTGCGAGCATGAAGTCCATGAATGGCTGCAAATGAAGTAGCCGAACATAAACATTTCCATTCAACTAACGATTAAGTTTGGCCAGAGGATCCAGTCCATTCCATGTAAACACAGCCCACACCATTGTGGAGCCACCACCAGCTTCCACAGTTGAAACATCCCCTTAGAAAAATTAATGAATTACTGTGCTGGTAAACCCCTTAGGTTATTTGATTTTCAAACAGCTGAGCAAAACTGAACGTAGTCAGACATTTCTCTCGATACTTATTCTGATCATCACTAAACTGACACACAATATTTTTAGCGCAACGCAATCTGACTTTCAATAATACCTACAAAAGAATGGCCCTGACTAACAATAACCTATACCTTTCATGAATCACTCACCTGACAAAAATCTTCGTTACTCGAACTACTGCAGTACAGCGAGCCACAATACTGCCAGCTGAATAAAAAATTCTAACTACTGAAGGCACTAACTACTGATAGGCATAGTTAGCAAATGAAAGATTTTGATAGAGAACAAACAACGTATTTATCTTAATAATGTTCAGTTCATGATATCCGGTATTACAAATTTACTCTTTCTGATGGACAGACGTCCAGATCGTCCGCTCTCAAAATTCTACCATCTCTCTCCCCATATCCACCACTGCTGGCGGCTCACCTCCAACTGCACAACGCTACGCGCTGTTCACATCTAACTGCCCAACACTACAATAGAGATTATTCCAACAATGCAAACCAGCCACAGACTGCACACAGCACAGTTAGTGATTTTCATACAGAGCGCTACGTGACGTTACCAACATAAAAACCTAAACAGCTTACTTACACAGTGCCATGCTGACCACTTAGGTCAGCCGGCCGAAGTGGCCGTGCGGTTCTAGGCGCTGCAGTCTGGAACCGCGAGACCGCTGCGGTCGCAGGTTCGAATCCTGCCTCGGGCATGGATGTGTGTGATGTCCTTAGGTTAGTTAGGTTTAACTAGTTCTAAGTTCTAGGAGACTAATGACCTCAGAAGTTGAGTCCCATTGTGCTCAGAGCCATTTGAACCATTTGAACCACTTAGGTCTACGTCACACTCCAACCCTACCACCAGCTCTTACCAGCTGAAATCTGGACTCATATGACCAGGTCACGGCTTTCCACTCGTGTATGGTTCAACCGAAATGGTCACGAGTCCAGGAGAGGCGCTGCAGGCGATGTCGTGCTGTTAGCAAAGACACTCGCGTCGGTTTAATTCACGCAATGTTGCTTGTCTGTTAGCGCTGACAACTCTAGGGAAACGCCGCTGCTCTCGGTCATTAAGTGAAGGACGTCGGCTACTGTGTTATCCGTGGTGAGAGGTGGTGCCTGAACTTTGGTATTCTCGACAATCTCTTGACACTGTGGATCTCGGAATATTGAACTCTCTAACGATCTCCGAAATGGTGTATCTCATGCGTCTAGCTCCAACTAACATTCTGCGTTCAAAGTCTGTTATTTCCCGTGGTGAGGCCATAACCACATAGGAAACCTTTTTACATAAATCACTTGAGTACAAATGACAGCTCTGCCATTGCACAGCTCTTTTATACCTTGCGTACGCGATACTACCACCATCTGCATATGTGCATATCGCTGTCTCATGACTTTTTCCGTAGTTTTCATTGACCTCAGCGGGAGGGCACTGCTGTTGCTGAGAAGGAGGCGTGGTCTTTTGGACCCCCCGCCCCCCCCCCCCCCCCCACACGTCGCTGTAGATTGCAGCGAGCACTCGCTGATGTCTGTGGTATCGATTCGCGTTGCCGGCTTTTGTGTAGTACTGCAATCTCTAGACAATACCACATCCTCTATTCGTCCTCCCGACAAGGAGAAACCATCCGCTACGTCATCTTGACGATGTATGGGGGAGTGGGGGGAGGGGGGGAGGTTACAGCTAGCCCCATCCTGCACTGGCCATTGCAAGACAATGCTGCTGTTTTCACACTGCTCGCAGTTCCACGCTGCTCTCCTGATACGATGACTGTGGCCGACCCCTATTCAGCCACTCCAATGCGAAGGCAAGTCTGGACAGTGCACTGAAAAAGCCCCAATGCCACCTCACGTCTAGTCTGCCGCTGCCCACAGCGCCCTCCAGCGCTGACAATGTGACTGCCCGCTCCTTACTGCTGACTCCTGCTTTTACTGGTGACTCCTTCCCACACAGACTCCTTAGGTGAGCCACACTAACGTAAAACAACTGTGGCCTGTGGACCATACAAGGTTCCAGATGCTGCGCCACAACTCGGCAGCAGCTGCCCACTGTGGTGTCCGCTGCTGACTCAAGTAGATGTCGCTCCTTCCTCTCGGTACTGTAGCCTTCATCCCGCGAGAGCAAACCTCGATGTTGTGCTGATTCTGCGAACACGCGCCCACATACTCTTAGCTTGCTTACTTGTTACATAGTTTAATTCTTAATTTCTTTGCGTGTTTTTGGGTACTTGCATTGTTTAATTCATAAATTTCGGGCGTATTATAGTATTAGAGAGTTGTAGCATCGCGCTTTAGTGTTTACTTCGTAGATTCTAACTTAAATTGCGTGTGAGTTTCGTATAGGAGGTGTAATTTCGAGTTTTAGTTACTGTAATCGTAAATTCAGGCAGATTGTAGCGCAGTCGTTAGGCATTTGTAAAGGTTAGTTCATACATTCTTTGCGTGTTTCCCTTGCGTTATCTAGGCACGGACTCGTGTTTCAGTAACTGTTGTTCAACATCGATTAGAATGGACAGGGACTGTGATTGCTGTGTTCGTATGAGGGCTGAGTTGGCATTCCTTCGCTCACAGCTGCAAGCGGCGCTGACTTCGGTCGCGCAGCTTGAGGCTGTTGCCAATGGGCACCACTGTGGGGGGCCGGACTTTGGTATCACGGGGATGTCAACCTCGGCCCGTCTGTCCCCAGATCGGTCTGCCGCTGTGGTTGCCCCGGTTGCTGCCCGCAGTGGGGCTGAGCTCTCGCCTGTGGTTGATTGGGAGGTCGTTCCAAGGCGTGGCAGGCAGCGAAAGACGTCCCCGGAGGCTGATCAGAAAGCCTCCCCGGTGCGTCTGACAAACAGGTTTCAGGCACTGTCTCTGGCTGAGCTCCAATGTTAGGCGCGTAATGGGGCCCCTTAGGGATATGGCGGCTAAGGAGGGGAAGAAATCCAGTGTGCACTCCGTGTGCATTCCGGGTGGACTCATTCCTGATGTGGAAAGGGTCCTTCCGGATGCCATGAAGAGCACAGGGTGCAGCCAGCTGCAGGTGGTGGCACATGTCGGCACTAATGACTTGTGTTTCTTTGGATCTGAGGAATTTCTCTCTGGATTCCAGCAGCTATATGATTTGGTGAAGGCTGCCGGTCTTGCTTACGAGATGAAGGCAGAGCTCACCATCTGCAGCATCGTTGACAGAACCGACTGCGGACCTTTGGTGCAGAGCCGGGTGGAGGGTCTGAATCAGAGGCTCAGACGGTTTTGCGACCGTGTTGGCTGCAGATTCCTTGACTTGTACCATAGGTTGGTGGGATTTCGGGTTCCGCTGAATAGGTCATGAGTTCACTACACTCAGCTGGCGGCTACACGGGTAGCGGAGGCTGTGTGGCGTGGACTGGGCGGTTTTTTAGGTTAGAAGGCCTCGGAAAAGTACAGGGTGGGCTGCAATCTCAAAGGGTGCATGGCAAATACAAGACGTGCTTGGATCAAGGAACAGTCGGAATTGTAGTTGTAAATTGTTGTAGTTGTGCTGGGAAAGTCCCTGAGCTACAAGCGCTAATAGAAAGCACAGAAGCTGAAATCGTTATAGGTATAGAAAGTTGGCTAAAGCCTGAAATAAGCTCTGCAGAAACTTTTACGAAGTCTCAGACGGTGTTCAGGAAAGATGGATTAGGCAGAATTGGTGGTGGAGTGTTTGTGTCTGTCAGTAGTGGTTTATCTTGTAGTGAAGTCGAAGTAGATACTCAGTGCGAATTGGTATGGGTGGAGGTTATACTAAACAGCCGAACTAAGTTAACAATTGGCTCCTTCTACCGATCCCCAGACTCCGATGATATAGTTGCTGAACAGTTCAGAGAAAATTTGAGTCTCGTAACAAATAAATACCCCACTCATACGGTTATAGTTGGTGGGGACTTCAACCTTCCCTCGATATGTTGGCAAAAATACTTGTTCAAAACCGATGGTAGCCAGAAAACATCTTCCGAGATTGTCCTAAATGCTTTCTCCGAAAATTATTTCGAGCAGTTAGTCCACGAACCCACGCGAATTGTAAATGGTTGCGAAAACACACTTGACCTCTTAGCCACAAACAATTCATAGCTAATAGAGAGCATCATGACTGATACAGGGATTAGTGATCTCAAGGTTGTTGTAGCTAGGCTCAATACCGTTTCTTCCAAATCCACCAGAAACAAACGCAAAATAATTTTATTTAAAAAAGCGGATAAAGTGTCACTAGAAGCCTTCCTAAGAGACAATCTCCATTCCTTCCGAACTGACTATGCAAATGTAGACGAGATGTGGCTCAAATTCAAAGATATAGTAGCAACAGCAATTGAGAGATTCATACCTCATAAATTGGTAAGAGATGGAACTGATCCCCCATGGTACACAAAACAGGTCCGAACGCTGTTGCAGAGGCAACGGAAAAAGCATGCGTAGTTCAGAAGAACGCGAAATCCCGAATATTGGATAAAATTTACAGACGCGCGAAATTTGGCACGGACTTCAATGCGAGATGCCTTTAATAGGTTCCACAACGAAACATTGTCTCGAAATTTGGTAGAAAATCGGAAGAAATTCTGGTCGTATGTAAAGTACACAAGCGGCAAGACGCAGTCAATACCTTCGCTGCGCAGTGCCGATGGTACTGTTACCGACGACTGTGCCGCTAAAGCGGAGTTATTGAACGTAGTTTTCCGAAATTCCTTCACCAGGGAAGACGAATGGAATATTCCAGAATTTGAAACACGAACAGCTGCTAGCATGAGTTTCTTACAAGTAGATACCTTAGGGGTTGCGAAGCAACTCAAATCGCTTGATACGGGCAAGTCTTCAGGTCCAGATTGTACACCAATTAGGTTCCTTTCAGATCACGCTGATACAATAGCTCCCTACTTAGCAATCATATACAACCGCTCGCTTACCGATAGATCTGTACCTACAGATTGGAAAATTGCGCACGTCGCACCAGTGTTTAAGAAGGGTAGTAGGAGTAATCCATCGAACTACAGACCTATATCGTTGACGTCGGTTTGCAGTAGAGTTTTGGAGCATATACTGTTTTCAAACATTATGAATCACCTCGAAGGGAACGAGCTATTGATACGTAATCATCATGGTTTCAGAAAACATCGTTCTTGTGCAACGCAGCTAGCTCTTTATTCGCACGAAGTAATGGCCGCTATCGACAGGGGATCTCAGGTTGATTCCGTATTTCTGGATTTCCGGAAAGCTTTTGACACCGTTCCTCACAAGCGACTTCTAATCAAGCTGCTGGCCTATTGGGTATCGTCTCAGTTGTGCCACTGGATTCGTGATTTCCTGTCAGGAAGGTCGCAGTTCGTAGTAATAGACTGCAAATCATCGAGTAAAACTGAAGTGATATCAGGTGTTCCCCAGGGAAGCGTCCTGGGACCTCTGCTGTTCCTGATCTATATAAATGACCTGGGTGACAATCTGAGCAGTTTTAGGTTGTTCGCGGATGATGCTGTAATTTACCGTCTAGTAAGGTCATCCGAAGCGATTTAGAAAAGATTGCTATATGGTGTGGCAGGTGGCAGTTGACGCTAAATAACGAAATGTGTGAGGTGATCGACATGAGTTCCAAAAGAAATCCGTTGGAAACGATTACTCGATAAATAGTACAATTCTCAAGGCTGTCAATTCAACTTAGCACCTGGGTGTTAAAATCACGAACAACTTCAGTTGGAAAGACCACATAGATAATATCGTGGGGAAGGCGAGCCAAAGGTTGCGTTTCATTGGCAGGACACTTAGAAGAAGCAACAAATCCACTAAAGAGACAGCTTGCACTACACTCGTTCGTCCTCTGTTAGAATATTGCTGCGCGGTGTGGGATCCTTACCAGGTGGGATTGACGGAGGACATCGAAAGGGTGCAAAAAAGGGCAGCTCGTTTTGTATTATCGCGTAATAGGGGAGAGAGTGTGGCAGATATGATACGCGATTTGGGATGGGAGTCATTAAAGCAAAGACTTTTTCATCGCGGCGAGATCCATTTACGAAATTTCAGTCACCAACTTTCTCTTCCGAATGCGAAAATATTTTGTTGAGCCCAACCTACACAGGTAGGAATGATCATCAAAATAAAATAAGAGAAATCAGAGCTCGAACAGAAAGGTTTAGGTGTTCGTTTTTCCCGCGCGGTGTTCGGGAGTGGAATGCTAGAGAGATAGTATGATTGTGGTTCGATGAACCCTCTGCCAAGCACTTAAATGTGAATTGCAGAGTAGTCATGTAGATGTAGACGTAGACATGCGCTCTCTGGGTAGGGATATAAACGTGCCGCAAAACTTAATTCATCGGCACAAACTATACATCTACATCCACATGGATACTCCGCAAATCACGGTCAAGTGCCTGGCAGAGGGTTCATCGAACCACCTTCAAAGTTCTCTATTATCCCAATCTCGTATAGCGTGCGGAAAGAATGAACACCTATATCTTTCAGTAAGAGCTCTGATTTCCCTTACTTTATCGTCGTGATCGTTCCTCCCTATGTAGGTCGGTGTCAACAAAGTATTTTCACATTCGGAGGAGAAAGTTGGTGATTGGAATGTCGTGAGAAGACTCCGTCGCAACGAAAGATGCCTTTGTTTTAATGATTTCCAGTCCAAATCCTGTATCATTTCTGTGACACTCTCTCCCATATTTCGCAATAATACAAAACGTGCTGACTTTCTTCAAACTTTTTGAACTTTTCACGAACACTTTTATAATGAAATACTTATGAAATATGGCAGATGTCTCTAGAGATTGTACCTCAACGCAAAGAGCAACAAATATCTCAGCATTTATCTTGGTAGCATTTAACAATAGGCTGTCCACTTAACTAACGCATCCCATACACTTTTTATGCACATTTAGACCTCTTATTGGCCGCTCAAGTGCAGAGATATATTGCAGCTCAAGAAAGAGGTGCATCAATTGCACTCTGAGATCACCCGTGTCGCCACCCATAAATCTCACGAAGAGAACACGGTGAGTGCCATAACCTGATTTCGCAGGAACTCCACTCAGTGGAAGAAGAGCCAAAATACGTGAACACGTGTCTCGGCTTATGCGCAGTTATAATTAAATGTTTCCCTGAGACATTTAATTCTCGAAGGAGAAGAAATGAATTAAGATTTGTGCTGCAGATAGGACTCGGATCCAGGTCTTCTTGCTGGCTAGGCCGAAATGCTAACCATTACACCACTGTGAATAATGACAGAAGCAGAAGAAATGAATTAAAATTTGTGCTGCAGCTAGGACTCGAACCCAGGTCTTCTTAGTTAATAGGTACAAATTAACCGTTACACCACCACAGCACAATGGTCAACAATGGTACACGAACTACCTAAGTTCAGAGCCCTCCCCAACACAAACTGCAATTCATATCTTCTGCTTGTCGCTAGTGCCAAGGCCCTCCGACATTGTAATATAGCACCCCAGCGTTGGACGTAATGGGAAAGTCCTGTACCATAAGTGATCTTATAGATCTTATGGTTAAATGTTTCCTGAGACATTTAAGTCTCTTCATTATCTACGATAATGGTACAGGATTTTCCCATTACGTCCAACGCTGGGGTGCTATTACAATGTCGGAGAGCCCTGGAAACAGTGACAATATAAGGGAAAATAAGCAGGAGATATGAATTGAAATCTGTGTTGGGGAGGGTACTCAACTTAGGTTGTTCATGCAGAATGTTGACCATTGCGCTGTGGTGGTGTAATGGTTAATTTCTCCCTAGTAAGCAAGAAGACCTGGCTTCGAGTCCTGGCTGCTGTAGCACAAATTTTAATTCATTTCTTCTGCTTCTATCATTATCCACAGTTATTCGTCCGTTTCTGAAAAAAAAGACGGTCAAAGATTTCCAGGTATTTTCGAGGTACCTTCTTTATGTGCCTTTTACCCTGCGATATCCTCAGATGAACTGGGGGCTCAGCGGTTAGGGTTATGGCTTCTTAATTCTTCTATCCAAACATTTCTCATAAGATTCTCTTCCTGGAGCCCTATAAGATTTATTTGCCCGACACATAAAATCGGTTGTAGTTACACTGCACTCAGTATGTTACCAGGATATTGCAATGGTTAGATGTACATGAACATTAACCTCTGGGCGGTGTTTAAAGTTTTGTTGACATAGAACGTGGTTGTAGGCGTAAGGTTGGATGGGAAAGGGAGGTCAAGAGTAAGAGGGATGATAATCAGGGATGAAACAATAGGATAATTGGTGTCAAGTTTGCGGGAAGTGTAGTTAGCTACATTTTCCATACATCATTCGAATCATTCTTTTATTGAAGAGATGCAGAATGAGTCAGTTTACAGGATGTGTAGACATGATTAGTGTTAACATTAATTAACACGTTACTATTTAGTCCTATTCATGAAAATGCGCATAAAAACGTGTTTACATTAGAGGCAACCAGTTTTTAATTAAAAATTCGTCCATTAGATAGAAGGATTTCTTCAAGAGAATTGATTTTGGGTTAGATTTAAAACTTGCTTTGCTACTTCAAATGGTTCAAATGGCTCTGAGCACTGTGGGACTTCAACATCTAAGGCCATCAGTCCCCTAGAACTTAGAACTACTTAAACCTAACTAACCTAAGGACATCACACACATCCATGCCCGAGGCAGGATTCGAACCTGCGACCGCACCGGTCGCGCGGTTCCAGACTGAAGCGCCCAGAACCCCTCGGCCATAGAGGCCGGCGCTTTGCTACTGTCGGACATTTTATGTTGCTGGGCAAATGATCAAAAACTTTTGTTGCTGCATATTGAATTCTTCCTGAGACGCAGATAGCTTCAGTAATGGGTAATGCAGGTCATTTCTTCCTCTAGTATTGCAGGTATGGACATCACTATTCTTCAAATTGCTATGTATTTTAATGGAATATTTTATTAGCGACTACACATTTGTGGTGGTGCAGTTAAAATGTCTGACTCCTTGAAGAGGTGCATACACGACGATCGTACTTGAACACCAGATATTATTCTTATTGCTCGCTTTCTGCAATCAATGGAGGAAATGATACAAATATGGAATTTCATTTTATTTTTCTTTCATAAACTTCTGTTTCTCACATAAAGCAAACAAAATATCTGTAGTACATACTTTGGGATATATTTTAATTCTTCCTATATTTTCGAATACATACTACATTAGGAACATTTCTAAATTATGCTTACCACGAAGTTTGACATTTTTGGGTCTTCAGATTATGGGGTACAAATATGGAATACTCCATTTTTTCAATTTTGTCGAAGTTACAAGAAGTAATGGAAAATATAATACTTCATTGTCAAAGAAAACATTATGAAACATAATAACACAATAGAAAAACACATAAAATATACCATTTTCAGTTATTAAAGTCCTTACTGTAAATAATTTCACTTTCAGAAGTCACACACATGTCTTTTACCCTCATGTACAAATTCATTGTGTGTCCACATTTCGCACATTAGACGCATTACCCATTCTTCCCCTGTCTCGTTCTGTGAAAATTTACCAGAGCAAAAGAGACAATTGATATCTTCATTATTGGGTATACTGTTCTTCAGAACGCTACTAAAGGTGGATGTATCATCTCTCACACTAAAAACATCAACCTCAGAAACAGATGATTCTTGATTCCTAGGCTTTGGTGGCCTCTGCTTCTTTGTCTCCGGTTTATTTCTTGCTGTTGTCGACACTTCAAGAGATCTCTTGTACGGAGACAACGTTAGGACTGCTCAAGAAACTGCTTTCCTTCCCTTCATTCCTGGCCTCTTCTTTATTTGTGAAATGGGTGAGATTTGTCAAGGAGTAATTTCAGATGTTCTTCCCTCGACTTCAACATTAGCCTTCCAACATTTAGAAGCCACAGCTCCTGCAGATGGTTCCTTTACTGGATCATTGGGTAAATCCTTAATTGTTCCTTCATTGCTGTCAATGAAATCTGTATCCGAGAAAATTGGACGGGTTAACGGTTATATTGTCATCGTAAACTCATTGACTGGTGGTCCCTTGTCTGGTACTTGAGAGTTCCAGTAATATGCATCTTTCAATACAAGCTCTCATCAGTGTGCACACCCAAAGACATGGAGCATTCTACCTTGTTTACCGACTCCTATTCATTTACTACGTCAACTGTTGGTATGACTCTATTTGTTATATATAAATCAGTATAGTGTTTGTCTCAAAATTTAGTGAGTACCCATTTTTAGAGAACCACTTAATAGTTCTTTGATTTCTCGCTAATGGTGTTTATTATAACAGTGATGTTGTCTGCAAAAAGTACCAATTCTGCTTGTTAAATGTTAAGTGGATTGCCATCCACATATATGAGGGCGTGCTGAAAAGTAATGCCTCCGAATTTTTTCTGCTGTTCTCATTATCGGTTGATGTACTACATTTCAAGCATATTACTCGGTCAACTTTCCCGTTTCTCTGACGCAAGTTGCAACCCTCTGCCGCTAGAGGGCTCTGAACTGTAGTGTGTAACATGGCGGTGTGTAATATAACTATGTCAGTGCGTGAGAAACACGAGTGCTGTAATCGAGTTTCAAACCGCAGAAAACGTGACTCTAACTGAAATCCATAGAAGACTGAAATGTGATGATTGTATCGACACCAGAAAATGCAACGTTTGGCTATTGGTGCTCGTAGTGAAGGAAACGCTGGTGCTAATCTCAACGTGTATAACAGAGCTCGGACGACCGCGTTCAGCTACCGCAGACCAGTCGGAATCGGGCTGATGAACTCATCAGAGAAATTCGTCGGATAACACAGACACAGCTCTTGGGTAAGTGTGCAGGCTATCATTGCAGAAGGGGGCCCAGAAAACTGTGTGCATGGTGGGAGCCTCGAATGCCCTTTGCTGGTGTGAAAAACAGAGGAGTTCGGGTATCCATCACCACTTTCTTTTGCATTTTGAGCGTGAGGGTGACAGGTTCTTTAAAAACATTGTGACAGGTGATGATAGCTGAGTTCACCATTTTGACCCTAAAAACAAGAGAGCCTCAATGGTGTTCCGCTGCAGACATTCACTGCCACCAACAAAGTTCAAGAGAATGCTATCAGCAGGCAAGGTTATGGTCACAGTGTTCTGGAATGTTCAAGGTGTGCTGCATTTGGAATTCAAGCCTAAAGACACCACCATAAACTCTGCAAGGTACTGTGAGACTCTGAGACAGCTGAAGCAGGGATTCGAAGAATTCAGCCACACATAGAGCTTCCTGTCACTCAGTATGACGGTGTTAGACCACACACTAGCGCTGCACCATCTGGTGCTGTAACCGCTCTCTGGGTTGGAAATCACCTAGTTTCGGAATTTCATGTTCAACAGAATTGTCTCCAGTATCGTTAGGTGACTGGTCGTGTGTATTTTGCTTATTGTTTGTATAGCACAATTTCAAGCTATCAGAAGGATAGTTTATTCATCAAAACACATCACAATTTCGCCATATTTGTGTAGCGCAACTACACCTCGTTCAGAGACGATAATTGCTTGATGGTTATTGAGAAAATTCGTGCCAATTACCATTGGAATTGACAGGTTTAACACCACCAGAAAATTGTATTCCAGGTGGCGACCTAGGCATATGAACTCCAGTCGAGTTTGGAGATACACTTCCGTGCTCCTACCCGCAATAGCGCCTTTTGTTTTAGCCTTCTGCATTGTTAATGGGGCAAAGTGTTGTCCACGCTACAGATACTGCATGCGTTCTCAGATATAGCTGTGACGTGGTTGCTGCTGTCCACAATTGCGCGAAAATCCACGGATCCTACTTTTACGAATATCAAAACAGATCGTCCCTGCCAATTTTGTCTTTCTTGTCTGGGAGTACATCTCATACGTCTTTGTTTCCAATGATATTAATTCCAGTACTTGTATGGCTGTTACTGGGTACGTAACAAGACTACTTCAAACGCCATTGGTGTCAACTATGGTTAGAACTATCATTCTGCGAGCCATTAGATGGGCTTGTACCACGCAATTCAACCTCTTCACCATTGCAGTCAGTGTACCGTGGGCCATTGCTCAACTACTGGCCATTTCCTCAGTCACACCAATCGTAAATTATTTTGATTGTTACCCTGTTGCCCGTGCTGATGTTCGTGCAATCTATTACTACCACATGACTGGAAATTGTCATTTATCGTATGAGTAGAGTGGGACAAGGGCAGCATCACCCCAAGTTGCATTGTTGCCAAATTTATTCAAGATGGCGGATCCAAGATATCGGCCATAGATGTAGAAATTTCACAGTGACACCATGGTGGGAAGTTCAAATTTTGGCGTGAAAATAGGTCAATTCGGCTACCCCCACAGACCTAACTCCTCCCCTCACCACTCCCCCTACCCTGCCCCTCTGCCGTCCATTCCCCCAACTGGAAATTGGTGGGAAAAGGACTCAGTCTGTGCTAGGCTGCTGGATAGGATGGATGTGTCTTTATTTTGTATGCATTGTTCATTTAAACAATTTGAGTTGTCACAGTCAGTAGCTCCATCCAGTGTGTTCACCATGAAGTTCGGAGTACAACTGACTTAGTTCACAGTATCAGCACCAGAGGGCCACCCCCTCTCCCCTCCTGTGATGTAATCCAAGATGGCGGTCTGGAGGAAAAATGGCGGGGAAACGACATAGTGTCTAACTGCTGGACTGGGAGGATAGACACAATTGCTTACTGTGGTCAATGGATTAGATGTCTGTGGTGAAGAAGGAGGAGTATATTATCTGAGGAGTATATTATCTGAGGACTGTGTCAATAGCATTGATATTTGGTGAAGATATATACGCTTCATGAAATAATGAATATGGACTAAGTTATGATTCAGAACTCATACTGATAAAGGCATGTGCTGTAAATTTAGATCACTCGATAAAATACCAGTCAGCCAGTCTTCCAAAGTGCAAGAGACAAGGAAATGCTGGTGATGAACAGGGATGAATTTAATATGTGTATTACATGCAAGCACACATCTAAGGACCGTATCCATAGCCTCCTAGATAGATGCTTGTGCCAGAACTGACCACCTTTTTTGAAATTGCCTAACACCCCACATCGACTTTGCGCTATTCCACATTAACCATAGATGTTCACCTTGAGGGTTGGAGACTCACCAGCCTAATCCACAACACCGCCACCAGAGAGCTCTGTCGGCCCCCCACCACCCCCTTCTTGTGATGTAGTCCAAAATGGTGGTCCAGAAAAAAAGGGCATGAACCAATAGGAACCCTGAATCTTGTCACAGGCTTCAGACAATAGGATGGCAGTATCTGGTGACTTCATCAGAGGCGATATACTGCATGCTCAGCAGCTCTGTGACATCAGTCTCGCTCAGTCAGCCAGCGGCAACAGAAGGAGAAGAAGAAGGAGAGCTGGCTGGGGTGGTCGAGCGGTTCTACGCATTTCATTCTGGAACCGCGTGATCACTACGGTCGTAGATTCGAATCTTGTCTCGGGCATGGATGTGTGTGATGTCCTTAGGTTAGTTAGGTTTAAGTAATTCTAAGTTCTAGGAGACTGATGACCTCAGAAGTTTAGTACCATAGTGCTCAGAGCCATTTGAACCTTCTTCAGAAGGAGAACCATGAAGTGTAAACAACAATCACGATCCAGCACAGCCCTGCAGAACAGGAAGAAACAGAAAAGCAAGTATCCCATATCACATCTTCGTCTGTTGCTAGCATTATTATTATTATTATTATTATTATTATTATTGGTTGTTTGTGCATCTTGGTCCATGTGTAATGCTTCTTCCTCTTTGTTCAGCAGTAGCCCTCAACATGTCCAAGCCCACAGGGGTGAGTGCCAACGAGTCAGCCTCTCCCGCATCTTGACCTGCAGCAACCTCAGCTGCAATCTTGTCGAGACCTGCACTGACCTTTGGACCTGCGGCAGCAACAATCTCCAGAATGTCTTAATCTTTAGCGACCACGTGGGATCCTGCAACACACATAGCTCACTTGTAGTCTGCTCCCAACACATCGAATGCTGCTGGTTGTCCTAAACCATGGCAAGATGGAGGACAGTAATGATCATCAGTATGTGACGAATCCCAGCAGAAAATCCATGTGCTAGTGCAGGCAAAGAGAGCAGATGCTGTGGATAAGAAGGTATCAGGTGTTCCCATGATTTCCAGTTCTAAATGCAATTTAACCCCCAGTGGAACGAAATGTGTAAGCGTGGGTATAGAAGCACATCATGGTTGGGGCTTGCACGTGAGAATAGGAATTGAAGATGCATCAAAGGGCGTTAAAGTGCCTGTTTCTGATTTCGACTGAGACAAAATATGTCAAGTGTGTTTATCTGTGGCATGCCTCAGTTATGAACGTATACAAACTGGATACTGCACTATGCCATGTACTGGAGAGAGTGAGTCGTTGGTTGCCAAGCATAGACTCTGCATACAGTGATGTAAACTTCCTACATGTTCATAGTGTACATGTTGATGATTTGGAGCAATACCTTTGTTTGCACATGAAATCAGAACCAAAATAGAAATGGGTTAAATGTGCATGTGAAAAACCTGAGTATTGTGATGTACCCATTGGGCTGAAGCAGATACACGTGGAATTTATTTCGTATTAGAAAGCTTTGTTTGGAAAATATTATACAGGTGCGAAGAAGAAGATAAAGAAAGAGTCTGATGATTTTTTTTCAAGTACTTCATCCAATGTATGACATTTAAACAAATATTATATTTATATATAATCTCAAACTGTGTTTGTGTTTTATTTCATATCTCTCTCGTTATAGTCCAAGTATTACACTTATTAATATCATTATTTTCAATGCTGCACCTATAGTCACGCAGTAGCAGACAATTGCTTCAAACATCTCCTCACCAGTCATTCACAAAATGAATGATGAAATTACTCTTCATGGCTACAATATATAGCTGAATTCTCTGTGTAGCCAATGTAGCTCAGTTAGTTAACTGATGGAGCTATATTGCCTGCACATACTATTATTGTCCTTACAAGAGTATCTTTTTATATATGCTAACTCTTTGTCAGTATCTGCTGTAGTTGGTATTATGGCATGGTGGGTGAAACATTCTCATCTAGGACTTTGCTCTCGGCGATTGGTCCTGTGAAGGTACAAAAAAAAGACCTGAAGAAGAAGAAGAAGAAGAAGAATGGAATGCTCCTTCCTGATGATATACGAGCAATTATTGTACGTTGATCCAACTGTGGCAAGACTAACGTCCTCAACACGCTGCTAACACATTTAGATGGAGTCCGATTTGTACATGACTACGAAGTCTTTCGCGGCGGAGTCCTTGCATAAAAAGTTCTCGGTTTACTTGCCGCGTCAAATTTGGATAAAATCCCAAGCTTTCGATGACTACCTCCGTCATCTTCGTCAGGGGTAAAACTGACTGTCGTGAACCGGTGAGGCTTCCGCTTTTATAAGCAGTGGACGGCTTCTCATTGGCTGGATGACGTCACGGTGAAACCGATGCCTACTGAGGTGGCGGCCTCTATATCCCTAGATTTTGTTTGCGCGCTTAATCCAGCGTTGCTTGCAGCGCCATCCATCGCAACAGGCGGAGAACTGCGAGGAATGTAAGAAGTCTCCCTCTGTGCTCTTTCTATATCAATTGCGCGCTTCCATGCATTGCTGAGTGCATAACCGGAATCTCTGTTGAAATTATTTTCACAGAGTCTAATTTCAACTGCTTCCCTGATGACAGAGTCCCAATAGTTTGAAGCGTGAGCAAGTAGTCTTGTTTCATCGAATAAAATCTTATGTTTATTTAACAAACTGTGCTCAGCCACCGCTGATTTTTCTAGATACCTGTATTTCAGGTGACGCTGATGTTCCACACAGCGATCGGCAACAGTTCTTATAGACTGGCCCACATAACTTTTTCCACACTCGCAAGGAATGCTGTAAATTCCCGGTACTCTCAGGCCAAGATTATCTTTCACGGGTCGCAGCATTTCCTTAATCTTCCCGGGTGGCCGGAAGACTGGTCTGATTCCCTGCCGGCTCAGGACTCTGCCGATCTTGCTGGTCGTTGCACCGCAGAATGGTAGCCGCGCGATGTGTTGGTCCTCTTGATCTGTTCGAACAGCGTCCTTTCTTGGTTTCTTCGCCAGAGTAGATCTGATATCACGAACAGAATAACCATTTTTTATAAATACCGTCGTCAGATGGTTAATCTCGGAGCCGATATGATCCTTGTCCGAAATAGTCCTTGCTCTGTGTACCAAGGTGTTCAGCATAGCTCTCTTCTGAGCTGGGTGGTGAAAACTACGCGCGTTTAGATATAAATCTGTATGTGTCGGTTTTCTGTGCACAGAATGTCCGAGACGTCCATCTGATTTTCGCTCCACCAGTACATCTAAGAAGGGTAACTTTCCATCCTTCTCCACCTCCACTGTGAATCTTATGTTCTGATGTATACCATTCAAATGTTCAACAAACTGCTGCAGTGCCTCATTGCCATGTGGCCAGATTAAAAATGTATCATCAACATACCTGAAGAAGCAGGATGGACGTAAGGGAGCACTGTTCAACGCTCGTTCTTCGAAATCCTCCATGAAGAAGTTAGCTATGGCTGGTGACAGTGGCGAACCCATGGCTGTTCCGTCAATCATTTCATAATATTTTCCACCATACAAAAAATAGGTGGTCGTCAAAGTGTGTCGAAATAACTTCAGTATTTCAGGAGAGAAATGAGCAGCCAACATTTTTAACGTATCTTCCACTGGAACCTTTGTAAACAAAGAGACCACATCTAGGCTGATCATGATGTCATTCGGACCTATCCTCATCTGCTTTATAATGTCAACAAACATTTTTGAGTTAGTAATATGATGGCTACAGTGGCCGACTATAGGTGCTAATAATTTGGTTAAGTATTTTGCCAACCGATATGTAGGAGACCCAATAGCACTAACAATAGGTCTCAACGGAACCCCATCCTTATGGACTTTGGGTAGACCATATAACCTGGGTGGCCTTGGTGCTCTTGGTCGTAGATTCTTGACTAGTTCTTCTGGGAGGCCAGAGTTCTTCAGTAGCTCCCCTGTCTTCCTACTAAGTGCTGCTGTGGGATCCCGTTTAAGAATACGGTACGTGGCATCTTCCAATAATATGGCCACTTTCTTATGATAATCGGTAGCATTGAGGATAACTGTGGCATTCCCTTTGTCGGCTGGTAGTACAACTAACTCTTCATCCTTCCCCAACGATTTCAATGCCACTTTCTCCACTCTGCTCACATTGGGCTTAGGAGGCTTGGCTGTTGCTAAAATCCGACTAGTTGCAAGCCTTACCTCATCTGCTGCCTCTTCGGGAAGGTGCCGAACCGCTTGTTCTACTCCACTGATAATCTCGGCCACTGGTAGCTTTTGTGGAGCTGGAGAAAAGTTCAGTCCCTTACTGAGAACCGAGATGGTGGCGTCGTCAAATCTAGGGATATAGAGGCCGCCACCTCAGTAGGCATCGGTTTCACCGTGACGTCATCCAGCCAATGAGAAGCCGTCCACTGCTTATAAAAGCGGAAGCCTCACCGGTCCACGACAGTCAGATTTACCCCTGACGAAGATGACGGAGGTAGTCATCGAAAGCTTGGGATTTTATCCAAATTTGACGCGGCAAGTAAACCGAGAACTTTTTATGCGATTTGTACATGTTTGCGCATTCTCAAAAACACTGTTTCAGTCCAAGTATCCGCTATTACAGGAGATATTGCGCAGTGTAAAAGGCGTTACATACACAACATTCAGTGAAAGCGGTGGTATCCCTCCACCTGAATAAGCAAAGCCAAACACTGTCTTCATATTTAACGATGTTGCTGAGAAAAACCAGACTAAATTCGAAAATATTTCTGTTGTCATATGTGTGTTGATGTATTTTATCTAAGCCAAACATATTCCAGAATCTCGAAACAATTGTTAATGTTAATGCAAACCCCACTATATCTATCAAACAAGACAATCTCGATTTAAAACACATTTACCATGCACTTGAGGGAACTGACATATCGTTCAATTATTTTGTAAACACATGTGCCGATTGCTGAAACCATTCACAATGTGGGTTTCTCGTTATTGATAAAACAAGAAAACTAAATGATGGTGGGTACAGGCGAAATTTCCAAGAGTTTCTGTATATATAGCCCAGTAAGAGAAGTGAATACATCAGCATACGCTGCACCATGGACAAATTCGCGCACATGTCTAGCTCTCAACGCGACAGAATGGATGTACAAAGACAGAACATTCGCTTTTGCATGGATGTGAAAATGTAGGATATTGTGCATAAAATTGGAGGTATGTGCAGTGAGCTAGAGGCGTCTTACAGCACACTTCTGAGAATGATCAATGCATTAAATGAGCTAGTTAAATCGGTAAGAAGTAAACGACTTAACTGAAAAGGTCGAAGCTATTGAGAGGAAAATAGATGCAGAGGTCCTTGTTCTTGAGAAGGGGGAGCAGGAACATAATAAGAGGAAGAGGGGCGAATATATAACGTCTCACGCTGCGGAGACGTCTAATAAGTACACACCGAGATGTCAACGAAGCAGAAAGTCGATAATATTCTTCTCGGGTATGCAGCCGGATCATAACGTCTTCATGACACAATATTTCCGCGGTCCAACTGGCCGCCATCTTCAGGTGAGAGTGCTGGTGCACGATTTCTCCGGCGAGATCGTGCACCAGCACTCTCACCTGAAGATGGCGACCAGTTGGACCGCGGAAATATTGTGTCATGAAGACGTTATGATCCGGCTGCATACCCGAGAAGAATATTATCAATTATTACGCCGGGAAAGCCTTCGTAGTCACAAGTAGAAAGTCATTCAAGCGCGGAAATTGGTTAGGGAGAAATTACGGTTGCTAAGGTTAGGGCATATAGATCGACAGCAAACGCTACGAGAGACCTGTAAGCCGGTTACTGAATCTCTCAGGTAGCTCACAGCAAAAACAAAATCACACGATAACGATGGTGTTGCTATTGACGAATTCATTATCAGTCACATCCCTGGTCAGATAGATAGGACATTCGGCGCTAGCAGGGAAAGACTGTATATGTTGGGCACGCAGGCTATAAATGTAATTAAAGACACAATACAGATTGTTGATAGGCGGTTTGAGGGAACATCTGGTTTAATGAATCTTACTTTTCTAAGACACACGAAAAAATCCATAAATTATTCAGTTACTGATAGGGAAATGTACCGTGAAATACTGCATTTGACTGATGTACGTAAGATCGCAAAAAGGATAAGCAACAAGAAATATAAAACCATTATAAAACCAATACTTGATGGAGAAAACAACAACAGCAGCAGCGGCGATGGTATTGACATTGAGCATCAAGCGGTGAACAGTCAAATCTTGCAGTAGCTATATATTATGAGGACGCCAACGAGCAAATAGATCGATTACGGCTGTTCATGAATCAGCTGCTGCAGGCATAACACAGCTCATTCGACTGAGGCTATTTCAATAATCTCTGAGGTTAGAGAGAGAGAGGCATCATCGAATAAGTGTGGAGAGAGTAGTTCGAGAGCTGCACAAATCAGCATTTAAAACATACCCTCGTAGGCATGTTATGATTAAAGGTTTGGATGACTTATGGCAAGCTAATCTTGTATATATGAGGGAATATTCACATGAGAATAATGGATCAAAACATATTTTTGTAGTTATTGATACATATTCCAAATTTGCCTGGGCTTATCTGTTAAACCAGCAATTAAAACAAACCCTCGTAGGCATGTTATGATTAAAGGTTTGGATGACTTGTGACAAGCTAATCTTGTAGGTATGAGGGAATATTCACATGAGAATAGTGGATCAAAATATATTTTAGTTGTTATTGAGACATATTCCAAATTTGCCTGGGCTTACCTGTTAAAACAAAAATGGGTAGAAATGTCGTGGATGTGTTTGGGCATTTGTTACAGACAGGGACGAATCAATGCCCATACAACCTCCAAACCGATCATGGTGCAGAGTTTTACGATAGGTAATTCAAGACCGTGTTGCAACGGTATGGAAACATCACTACTCAACATTCACTCACCTGAAGGCAAGTATCGTGGGGCGTCTGAACATACCAATAATACGTCAAATGTGGATGCGTTTTAATCTTCGTGGCTCATACAAATGGACAGATATCCTTCCAGAAATAATTGCTCAGTGTAAACGAACCATATATAGCACAATAAAAATGAGACCAATCTATGTTTGTGATCATGGACTCGTGGATGCGGTGTACTATCGCATTAAAATCCTGGACCCACGCAAACAGAAATTTAATGTAGGTGATATAATGCATATCTCAAAGCACAAGACAGCATTTGAGAAATCACACCTCCCGAACCGGTCAACAGAAATATTTACAGTTTCAGAGGTGCAAGAAACGAAGCCTAGAATTATATCTTGAAGAATAGGAAAGGTGAACTGATCCTGACAGCGATGTATGCAGCTAAAAACGCTCTGAAGTAGAAAGGTGTAGGAAGAAGAAGAAGAGGAGTCGCTTAAGCACCTCGAGTGCTACCAATACCCAAGAAGTATGGTGGTTTTCTTCCATTCCTCATCCCGGCTTTCTCCACCCTCTCGGCGATGGGTGCTGCAACTATTGCTCGAACAGTCAAGAAAGCGCAAAACACCCAAGCGCTGTTATAAGAAGGAAGAACCGCGTGATGGAAGCCGCAGCCATCGTAAAAGGACTATACTTGAAGCTGTACAGGAAAGGGCTTGGTCTACACATAAATAAGAAAAAAACCATTAGTAGTCCTACCAGATCGGACACTCACACACACCGACCTTCTTCAGTTTGTTGGGAAAAAATTCAACATTCCAAGATTCCGTGGTGTGTTTATGCAGGATACAGTACCGAAGACTATGTAGAAAACTGGTGAATGTGGTATTGTTGCTGGGGGTTCTGGCTCCCACTCGGCGTCATGTTATGAAAAATGCAGATACCTCACTTGGTGACATACAACCGGCAAAGGAATTAAAACGATACTTCACTCGCAGAAGACGTGTGTTCTACAATTTTCGGCGCTATCAGGACTTCAATACATACCTCTGTGGACATCTGTGCATCATATTCTCTTGAGGTATACAGAGAAGAAGAAGATGCAGAATATATAAGGAGGTGCTTTAAGCATTGCTTCATCAGTTGAGGTTCAGACGCATTGTCGTACAGTTTGACTTTAAAAGAACGATCATCTGTATTATGTGCAAATTACTTCCAGCCAGTTGATTTGAGTATTTGTTAATGGAGAATTGCACTAATTGGACTGGAGACACGTAACAGCAGCTCAAATATCGCCGAGGCTAACAACAATCTGTATCTGGATATTAATGGTGAAAAAAACATTGTGGAAATAGAACCTGTTGCATACGATACTGACGGTTTAAACGAAATTTTAAAACAGTCTGGAAAAAGTATTGAGCTACGGGCAAATATCAATACACTTAAATCTGAAAAAATGTTCAATAGGACGCCTACTGGGTTTCACGAAAGGGCAGGTTTTGAAGAAGGATCCTAGTAAATTTTACAAGTCAGCACAATCCGAGTCGAGTGTAACATTGACATTGCAACGAACTGATATCTCAACGACAGTCTGATTCATACTCTTTACGGATTCTTCCCCTCAGTTGCAACAGGGAATAAGACAGTTGAGACTCCTACCAATGCAATATACCTTCCAGTGATAGTTCAGACATTGGACTATTTGGAGTTGCGTATGTGGAACAGAATAAACAACTTGTTGACATTCGTGGTTAGGAAATCATTGTACGATTACATCTAATGCAGGTTGGGCATACGGTATAAAATCAGTGCATGTAATCCACAGCACGTCACTTCGCTGCTGAACCGCAAAGTAATAACACGTGCGAACTACGACTTTCTTAAATCAATTAGCTCGAAACCTCGCAGTGACGTCCTCTCTGAGTATAACCGGTCCAGTAGAGTATGATGAGCGAACTATACGTCAGGAATACTTCTCGCATAAACCTTATACTTCAACCACTTTATTTATTTTTGAGGGATCATTCAAGAAAACCGAGGACGGTGATACAGTGGGATCCAAGCATACACGTAATGCTTTAGCATTCCTGTTTCAAGAGATATTCTATGAACTCAATGGGTCTGAGATCAACCGTACACTCAATGTCGGTATGACGTCATCCCTTAAAACTTAAGTCTCTGCATCACGCACGGATTCGAATGATTTAGAAAATGCGGGATGGTTCATAGACGGTCCGGGGGATAAGGCACTTGCGTAGTATGAGTAATTTACACTAAAAATGCTTATGGGTTACTTCGAGTGCTTGAGGCAGATTGTTATAAATGCGAGTACGTGGAAGTGTTACAGCACGACATGGTATGGACTCGACTAATGTCTGAAGTAGTGCTGCAGGGAATTGGCACCATGAATCCTGCAGGGCCGTCCATAAATCCATAAGAGTACGAGGGGCTGGAGATCTCTTCTGAACAGCGCATTGCAAGGTATCCCAGGTATGCTCAATAATATTGATGTCTTGGGAGTTTGGTGGGCTATGGAAGTGTTTAAACTCAGAATAGTGTTCCCGGAACCATTCTGTAGCAATTCTGGATGTTTCGACTGTCGCATTGTCCTGTTGGAATTTCCCAAGTCCGTCAGAGTGTACAATGGACATGGATGCAGGAGATCAGACAGGATGCTTACGTGTGTGTCACCTGTCAGACACGTATCCAGACGTATCAGGGTTCCCATATCACGCCAACTGCAGTCGCCCTACACCATTACAGAGCCTCCAACAGTTTGAACAATCCTCTGCTGATAAGCTGGTTCCGTGGCATCATCAGGTCGTCTCCATACTCATACACGTCCATCCACTCGATACACTTCAAAACGAGGCTTGTCTGACCAAGCAACGTGTTTCCAGTCACCAACAGTCCAATGTCATCGTTGACGGGCCCAGACGAGGCGTAAAGCCTTGTCTCATGCAGTCATCAGGGGTAGACGAGAGGAACTTCGGCTCCAAAAGCCCATACCGATGACGTTTCACTGAAGGGTTCACACGATGACACTGTTGATGTCCCAGCATTAAAATCTGCAGCAATTTGCGGAAGGATTGCACTTCTGTCACGCTGAACGACTCTCTTGAGTTGTTGGTCCCTTCTTTGCAGGATCTTTTTCAGGCCGTAGCGATGTCGGAGATCAGATGTTTTCCCGGATTCCTGATACTGATGGCACACTCGCAAGGGAAAATCCCCGCTTCATCACTACCTAGAAGATGCGGTGTCCCATCGCTCGTGTGCCAACTATAACATCACGTTCAAACTCACCTAAATCTTGATAACCTGCCATTATAGCAGCTGTAACTGTTCTAACAACTGCGACAGACTATTGTTGTCTTCTACAGTCGTTGCTGACCGCCGTGCCGTATCCTGCGTGTTTGCCGGCAGCTGTGGCCGAGCGGTTCTAGGCGCTTCAGTCTGGAACCGCACTGCTGCTACGATTGCAGGTTCGAATCCTGTCTCGGGCATGGACGTGTTTGATGTCCTTAGGTTAGTTAGGTTTAAGTAGTTCTAAGTCTAGGGACTCATGACCTCAGATGTTAAGTCCCATAGTGCTTAGATCCATTTGGACCATTTGAATCTGCCAGTTTACATGTCTCTGTATTTGAATACGCATGTCTATACCAGTTTCTTTGGCACTTGAGTGTACAAATCTTCATCCTCCTTCGATTTGGTCATGGGAATGTTGTCACTGTAAAGCTTATCAACCTCCTATGAAAGTTTTTCGAGCTCAGCGAGCAGCCAAACCACAGGACTATCCCCGACATCAGATTTGTAGTATCATGGGACGATACAATTTGCTATGCTGCTGTGTTTTTCCACGAAGGTGGCATGTGAGGCTGTAATGTCACTTTCAAAGCCGGTCACAGGAGGGAGATGGCATTCAAAGTCAGTGTACTCTACAAACGAGCATCGCTCCTGGTGGTTTGTATTTTTAAACTTTATGAATTTGTTTTCCTCAGTAAGCATAAAGACACGCACCGGATCCTTAGAAGCGATATCTAGTAGATATGCCGCTAATAAGATGTCTAAGGAAAAAGAATTCAGGCATTGTAAGTAAATATGCTTTTTATGTTCTGTTTTCAACAATTGGCTGTAAAGGAGCCAGGACATGTCTTTGATCCAAACATAGTGACAATTATCTCCTAGAGAGAAGAGCAGCATGTTTACATGCAACTCACACTCACCGACAAATATTGAGAAATGGAGGGGGCCGACAACAATATACTTGTCCTGCTCATTTGATTTGCTATTCTCCTCCAGGCCATAAACATGAATCGATATTCCGGTATTCTGCCCCTCAAATTTAGTTATGTCCTGGATCTTGACAGGGAAGGCGATATCATCAGTTGCAACATACACCAATACTATCACCTACATGGTGTGTACCAGCATACTCAGGATGATCACTGTAATTGTAATTTTTCTAGCAAGCCAGGACTGACCGTGCAAAACAAACATTATCCTTTCTATTTTCGACATTAATGCATGCCCTTTTATCAGCTATATCCTTAGGTAACTTGACACAGCTAGACCTTCCATTTACCGGATCATAAAGATGTGTATGGATGACCCCCTGACTTCCATCTCGAAAAACCGGGCCAGTATAGCACTGAAGGTGAATTTACGAAACCACTCGGCAATTGATGTGCTCCGCAATATCACGCCATTTTCTCCCCAAAGATAATGAAGACTTGTCTCTTCAATGCCAGAATCAACTTAAGGAGGAGGGGGGGGGGGGGATAGTTCGATCCAGAGCACCACATTGCATTTAATGGTGGGATACTGTGTATCACTGACTACTTTGAGGAGCTCCATTTCCATGATAGTCAGCCACGCCCTTAGAAATCCAACAGGGTCGCAGTATCCTCCTGAATGAGATTCGCTCCTCAAAGGCACTTCCAATCACCGAGTATTCTAACTGCGGCATAGTGTAACTGACTAGCGTCCTTCCCTAAAAGGATGGGAGAGGGAACTGTCGCTAGCTACAGAATCTTCTCTACTACTAATATTGCTACCACAACAGGATGATGTGATGCTCACGTGTATGCGCCAAGGCACACATACCTTCCGTTGTCTGCAAGGGCGATCAGTCAGAGCCAGAGTAGGAGGAGGTGGTGACAGTGCGGGCCAGCGGGAACACCCAGGTTGCGGCGATGGCGTCCGGCGATGCTGCTGCTGCAGCTGCTGCGCTATGCCAGGGTCCTCACCACCCCAGCCTAGGAGATGGGAGATCATAGCTCTTCTCCTTCTTCTTCTTCCAACTCAACCACCCATTGACGCCAGGGGATTGCGATGGTGCAAGGTCAGACTCCGCAGCAGGCGCAGCTGATGCGCTGCCTCTTGTGCAGCCGCCAGTGGCACTTTTGCACGGCGCTGCAAGCGGCTCAGGCGCATGTTTCAATCCTGCTCCCCGACCATCGTTCGAAGCACTCGTGCCACAGCCAACTGTTGTAGTGCCTCTGTAACATATGAATAAGGAAAAAAAGTTAAAATCAACGCTCAGGAATTTTTAATATGGGCGGTCCATTGCCATTGATAGTGACCGGGCCAAATATCTCACGAAATAAGCATCAAACGAAAAACCTACAAGGAACGAAACTCGTCTAGCTTGAAAGGGGAAACCAGATGGCGCTATGGTTGGCCCGCAAGATGGCGCTGCCACAGGTCAAACGGATATCAACTGCGCTTTTAAAAAAAATAAGAATCCCCATTTTTATTACATATTCGTGTAGTACGTAAAGAAATATGAATGTTTTAGTTGGACCACTTCTTTCGCTTTGTGATAGATGACGCTGTAATAGTCACAAACGTATAAGTACGTGGTATCACGAAACATTCCACCAGTGCGGACGGTATTTGCTCATGACGCATTACCAGTGTTAAAATGGACCGTTTACCAATTGCGGAAAAGGTCGATATCGTGTTGATGTATGGCTATTGTGATCAAAAAGCCCAACGGGCGTGTGCTATGTGTGTTACTCGGTATCCCGGACGACATCATCCAAGTATCCGGACCGTTCGACGGATAGTTACGTTATTTAAGGAAACAGGAACTCTTCAGCCACATGTAAAACGTCAACCACGACCTGCAACAAATGATGATGCCCAAGTAGGTGCTTTAGCTGCTGTCGCGGCTAATCCGCACATCAGTGGCAGAATAATTGCGCGAGAATCGGGAATCTCAAAAACGTCGGTCTTGAGAATGTTACATCTACATCGATTGCACCCCTACCATATTTCTATGCACCAGGAATTGCATGGAGACGACTTTGAACGTCGTGTACAGTTCTGCCACTGAACACAAGAGAAATTACGGGACGATGACAGATTTTTTGCACGCGTTCTATTTAGCGACGAAGCGTCATTCACCAACAGCGGTAACGTAAACCGGCATAATATACACTACTGGGCAACGGAAAATCCACGATGGCTGCGACAAGTGGAACATCAGCGACCTTGGCGGGTTAATGTATGGTGCGGCATTATCAGACTAAGGATAATTGGCCCCCATTTTATCGATGGCAATCTAAATGGTGTAATGTATGCTGATTTCCTACGAAATGTTCTACCGATGTTACTACAAGATGTTTCACTGCATGACAGAATGGCCATGTACTTCCAACATGATGGACGTCCGGCACATAGCTCGCGTGCGGTTGAAGCGATATTGAATAGCATATTTCATGACAGGTGGATTGGTCGTCGAAGCGGCATACCATGGCCCGCACGTTCCCCGGATCTGGCGTCCCCGGATTTCTTTCTGTGAGGAAAGTTGAAGGATATTTGCTATCATGATCCACCGACAACGCCTGACAGCATTCGTCAGCGCATTGTGAATGCATGTGCGAACATTACGGAAGGTGAACTACTCGCTGTATTGCCAAATGCATTGAGGTTGACGGACATCATTTTGAGTATTTATTGCATTAATGTGGTATTTACAGGTAATCATGCTGTAACAGCATGCGATCTCAGAAATGATAAGTTCACAAAGGTACATATATCACATTGGAACAACCGAAATTAAATGTTCAAACGTTCCTACGTTCTGTATTTTAATTTTAAAAACCTACCTGTTACCAACTGTTCGTCTAAAATTGTGAGCCGTATGTTTGTGTCCTACGCACACTCATACCAGGCTGTTCCCCCGAGATTTATTTCGTCATATGTTTGTGGCTATTACAGCGCCATCTATCACAAAGCGAAAAAAGCGGTCCAACTAAAACATCCATATTTCTTTATGTACTATACGAATATGTAATAAAAAATCTGGGTTCATATTAAAAAAAACGCTGTTGATATCCGTTTCACCTATGGCAGTACTATCTAGCGGGGCAGCCATAGCGCCATCTGGTTTCCCCCTTCAAGCTAGACAAGTTTCGTTCTTTTTTTGTTGTTTTTTCGTTTGACGCTTATTTCGTGAGATATTTGGCCCGGTCACGATCAATGGACCACCCTGTATATATATACTGTAAGGAAATATATATATATATATATATGCTGTAAGGAAATAACAATAACATTTCAGAATAATAATCATTATATGCTATAACAACGATGGTTGCATTATAATCACCTTTTCCAGTCTAGGTCCAAGGATTGAGCAGTTCTGTTGGGCATTCCAGTAGCTCTCCCACCTAAACCAGAATTTCGTCATCCACTCCCGAAAACGCGAGATGGCGCTTCCTTTCAGCTTCCTCTGCAGCAGCCGCCATCTCATGTGCCAAATGGCTCTAAGCACTATGGGACTTAACATCTGCGGTCATCAGTCCCCTAGACTTAGAACTACTTAAACCTAAATAATCTAAGGACATCACACACATCCATTCTGGAGGCAGGATTCGAACCTGCGAACGTAGCAGCAGCACGTTTCCGTCTCATGTACCCACTCCGATATTTCGCCCTCGCCTTGGGGGCATTTATCATTCTCACTGATGTTACCTTGTTCGCACTCAAATATGTAAACAGAAAACCGTATTCTCTAGTTCACTGAAATTAGTTACATATGAAACACACTCAACCCGAAGATTGCTACTTGCAATCGATCATTCCTGTCTCTCGGCCTCAACACGTACCCCCCTGTCTCCCTCCTCACCCATAGCAACATCCAGAACAGCAAAAAACATGTGCTGTTGCTGCAGTGGCTCTCGGCCTCCATTTGGCGATCTATACAAGCCAGCATGTCAGGAATGAAGGCTATAAGACAAGAAAAAAAAGGGCTGTAATACCAGCTACAGAATAATAATTCGTGACGCACTAAGATTACAGCAACAAACCTTTCAGTAGCTTGGTAGTATGGAGGTTTGCTCTATCGACCATGACTAAAACAAGTGCTGTGATAAGTACTAAAATTCCAGACCATACATAGGTACACTGAATGATTAGACCAATAAACTTACAGGGCAGACTGTGCAGGTGAAGTTGTTTGCTACCACCTGCTAATGCTGTCGCTGGCTGAACATTTCATCTTGTAATGTGAATGACTACCACACAAGTGAACAAAGGAGGACTAGGAATGCTGATAAGCACACAATCCAGCACACAGATAAACTGACGAAGGTAGAATGAGAGCGAGTGCTCCATGACGAGGGTTTATATAACCTCTAATTCCTCCACCTGCCATTTTACCCAGGGAGCCAATAGGAGTGCGACATTCTACCCCACCTGCAGATGAATGCTGGTTGGAGCACGTGGGGCAAGTTGGTGTAAGCCATGGTTTCTATGTGCTGTTGGATGTGTCTAGAAAACTGCGGCTTCCAGTGTGCACAACACTGTGTGGTGCGTTGCGGCTGCCGACGGATGTGCTGCTGCTTCGCGACTCCCCCAATTATGATCATGCCTTGTGTCAAAAAGCACTGTGTATTTAACAATATTTTGCTAGATCGCCTTCAGATTTTCCACGCAATGCATTTGCGCTTATTTATTTCAGCGATGTATTTTTTCGAGTGTATTATACCGTAATGTATTTCCATTCCTCATGCACTGGGAAGACAGTGCAGTGTTTTGTGTGCGAGTGTATGTGAAACAAATTCTTTAAAGCAAATGTATTGAAGTGTTAGACACTTTACCTAATTTGTTTATGCATGCAAATATTCTGGAGGAGTGGAAGAAGACTGAGAGGTTTCACAAGGGCGCCGCAATCTTTTTATAGTGTCCAAGTGTGGCGGTATACATCGCAAAATTGAGGAAACCTACTGTACAGCTGTCTTTTTTGGAGGTGTATTTACAGACGTATTCAGTTGGATTTAGTAACTCCTGAAGCAAATCGTGCTCAGTTTCCCACAAAAGGGCGCATAGAGTCTCAGGGATGGTTTCACAAGTGTTCCATGATCTTTTTAGAGTCCATGTTCAAGTGTGGCGGTGGCGGTATTCCTCGAAATAAAACATGTAATTGTTTAAATATTCTCACATCATCTACAAGGCTCTCTCTCTCTATCTCTCTCTCTCTCTCTCTCTCTCTCTCTCTCTCTCTCTGTACAGTGGTACATTTAGTTCCTGTGATAACTTCATGTTATGTTTGTGACAATATTCCTCAACACCAGATGTAATAACTCCTGAAGCAGTTCGTGTTCAACAATGAAGGGTATCTGTTTACTGAGGATGGGAAGGGAGCAGGCCACGTGTATTTCTAATGCGACAGGAAGAGCTTAGCGGCTACCACGTGACCGTGCTTCTGCCGGGGCGCTCCCAGGCCATTATGTAAGCCAGCGCGTTGTTTGCCCAAGTCTCTGGGCCCTTTGGAAAAGGCCAAGTGCCAGAATGGGCGAACGTCTCGCCTCTTGCACTTCAGAAGACAGACTCACTGAACTTTTATCAAATGATTCACATTTACAGCACACGCATTTTTCAGCATGAGTTGCAAAGTGTAAAATAGCCCATATTCATTATTACATGAAGCGTATTCATCTTCACCAAATATCAATGCTGTCAACATAGTCCTCAGATGCTAATACACTCCTCCTTCTACAGCACAGACATCTCATCCATGAACACAGTAAACAAATACATCTGTCCTCCCAGTCCAGCAGCTAGATACAGACTGAATCCTTATCCCATCATTTTCCCACAGACCATCAGCTTGGATTATGTCATGGGAGGAGAGAGGGGGAGGGACGACATTGCCCTCTGCTGGCAGTACTGAGAACTAGGTCAATTGAACTCTGGACCTCATGGTGAACACATCAGATGGAGCTTCTGCTTATGACAACTCAAAGTGTTTAAATAAATAATGCATTCATAATAAAGACTTACATCCATCCTATCCAGCATCCCAGCACAGACTGAGCCCTTTTCCTGCCAGTCTCCAAATGGGGAGGGTAGGGGGGTGGGGGGAAGGGGAGCAATGTATACAAAATAAATACTTTCTTCATTCTATCCGGCAGCTCAGCATAGACTGAGTCCTTTTCCCACCAATTTCCAGATGGGGGAGGGGGAAGTGGAGGGAGGAAGTGAGGGGGTTAGGTTAGTGGAGGTAGCCGAATTGACCTATTTTCACGCCAAAATTTGAACTTCCCACCATGACATCACTGCAACATTGCCACATCTATCGTCACTATCTTGAATAACTTTGGCTACAATGCAATGCGAGGTGATGCTGTTCTTGTCCCACTACTCGTATGTTCTCCTGAGTTTCGTGTCGCTCCAGGCCTGGCTCTATCTCCCTCATTATATTATTGAATGTTTCAATACTCTCATTACACTGCTCAATTAACACTTGTTGGTACATATAGGGGAGTTTCAAGTAGCAAATGTGCACCATCTCCTCATCCGAATAATGTGTGTCCAGATATTGGTTTTTGTGCATCAGTATAGCGAACATTTTCAGCAGGCTTTTATAACCAGACGTCTCTAGGTCAGGACAGATCATCAGTTCATGTTTCATTGTGGTATGCTCTCACGGGACCAGTACGTTGCCATGAATGCATCTTTAAATTCCTCATAGGTATTGCAGAGCAGCACGATGTTGTGCATCTTGTCGGCCGCACCCCCACCCATGTGTACATATAGGAATTCTAACTTGACACTTAGTGGCCACGTGGACGGAATTCTGGTGCAAATTGACCAAACCATGCCTTGGTGTGAAGCGAGCCTCCTCCTTGAATGTCCAAAACTTCAATACACTCAATTAATGTTTATAGTCGAAAGATGGATCGACTCCCTCGCCTGAATATGTCATTGATTATGCGGTTTGAATTCGTCGATCTGGCGGGAGGCACTGCATGTATTTAGATTGCTAATTGCTACCCGATACTGTAGTCACACCGAAATTTTGCAAGTGTAGCCTTGCATGTTTGCCTGAAGTGTGATGGCGACGGAGCACTCGACGCTGGCCTGACAGCAATGTCCAAGAATGCTTCCGCTTCTACGCAGGCAGCTATCCGGTTCTGTCCAAGAGATATGTTGGTACTAATTTGCTCGTGGTTATTTACACTGGGCATATGAGTGAAGGTTGCTAGGTCAAGAGCTGTAAGCCGTGAGTCAGTTTTCGTGAATTTAGTCTATGTTTGCTCGTCTATTTCTGCGATGTTCTGCGTGTACTGTTGTACTGTTAATAATTACTTGCCTATTTTTGCGAACTGATTCGTGTGTTGTTCGGTAGCTTGTTGCCCTACTCTCAGACCTTTGACTATTGCTTGTGACGCTTTGGTTGCGGTCCTAATTGCGTCTTTAGTGCAGTTACTTGCGATCTGAGCCGCCTTTATCGCGACTGCCACTTCTGATTGCGCCAAAGGTGCGTCTCCTTTTGCGGCAATCGTGGTATTTTGAACTCCTAGTACCGTAACCTGAGCTGCAAGTTTTTGGTATTGTTCTTCCATAGCGTCTATTATTTGCGCACGTAATACTTTCATAATTTCTTCCCATTCTTTTACGGCTTCTCTCTTGCGAAGTTGTACTGCTGCCATCAGAAAGGCGAGTATGGAATCTCGCGGAAGCTCACATTCCCTGTCTGTGAAGTCAGAACGTACTCTGTATTCCAGTGCACTATTGATCTGGCACCTACTGACCGCGCGATTTGGCGTGAATAGCTGCTTTTAGTTACGAGTCTACACTGACCGTCATGAAACCGGAACGTGCATTTGCTGTTGCTAACTAGTTCATCTGAGCACGAGTTATTCATACGTGGATAATAATTATTATGAGAAGATTCGGAAGAGACGTTTCAGGAGCAGGGTCGCCAATTATGGGAACTGGCCACCGAGTCGTCACAAGAAAGTTACAATTTATTGTGCGAGTAATTACAACTTAGTCTCGAAATTTAAAGAGTTAACCCAAGAGAGGAGCATAATACGACTGCTCACTAAAGCAGTCAGAACAAGAACCCCTTTTTCTCAGATAGAGCATAGCCTCAGTTTCTCCTAGTCTGAACCATTAGCTGCCTAATCGTCTTCTTGCAACAAAATTTCCACCAACCCCTGTCTTCCCTCCAAGCACCATGTGTGCGGGAATCGTCGCTCGACGTCACACAATTTCAGGCAATGGCTGGCTTCTGGAAGGCATTTTAAGTTGAAAAGTTCTCGACGCTTCTGTGTCGATAACAGAACCATTGGAATGTTTCTGCAGTATCCATTGCCCAGAGCACAGGTGTGAAGGGCTTATAAGGAGTGTACCTCGCCAACACGGCCCATAGAAGCACAAGACCTGTCTTTTGTTTTAATCGCTGCCTTGGCGCAAAAGACTGAGTCTGGGCCAGCTTTCCACACAGTGGACAAATCGCAGCTTTGAGTTTTATGGTGTGGAAGAGGGTGCCACCCCACCTCGTGCTATACGAAGCCTGCTGCGTGGTGAGGGCGGTGTGTCTGCTGGCTTTCTCTTTGGCCACCTGCGGAGGCCGCTATAAACTGCCCCGACTCGACCGTTCCCTCGCTTTATCTAACAGGGCGTGTTGCGGCTCGCTCACAGAAATCGAAGCTAACTGAATTATTTTCAACTGCTAAAAAATTTGTTATTTGCATGAAATGCGACATGTAATCACCTCTTGCCCATTTGGTTACTCCCATGTGAAGACACAGAAATATCCAGAGTGATTCCGCAAAACCATATGCAAAGTGCATAGTTGTGAGTTAAAAATGTAAGGTGGGCGAGTGATTTGGGTCTTGTACTCATTGTAGAGGGGCCACATCGGTTGCCACCTAGCACCTATATACTGTAAATATTGTAAATAATTAAAATCATTTTCCTCAAAACTTAGTATAATGTATCTTTGTTGCTGCAAATATTGTGTAGTTGACTAGTTGCTGTTATGTAAATCAAATCATTCTGCATTTATGCAAATCTCTTTATTTCTTCTAATAAATCATGAGTTAATTTGCTATATCTATGTTACTATTACTGTTTGCTGCTTACATCGTTAAGGTTATTGTAGGTTGGAAGTAAATAAGAACAACTTTATCACCATTTTTTTATTTTACATACAATCAGTCAGCTTTACAGAAGTATCTAAATAACTGCTTTTTATGCGTCTTAAATTCAGCCTAAATCATATTGAAGCCTGTGGGTGCAATTACATACATGGGCATTCCTTCAGCGCATTATGCCTCCACTGAATCCAGCCTTAATCGTATTCAAGCCTCTAAGTGGAATTACATACATGGGCATTCCTTCAGTAACTTAAGCCTCCTCTGATTTTATATTTACTTACACCCTTTGGTACAGGAGGAATACAGGCATTGTTGCATCACTCTTCTTGATTTATATTTACACTGTTATTGCACAAATGCTCAATTAAATTTACCATACAGTAATGTTTAATGTATATTTCTGCACTCTCCGATTTTAACTCAAAAACTGGCTCCTCATAGATATCGATAACTGATGCCTCGCCCTTTAATATACTAATTTTATTGAGATTATGTGATGGATTGCATTCATCTGTCATCTTTCTTTCTATGAATCCCATCATGCTGCATAGATAGTCCCACTTATGCCATTAATACTGCACCCTAATGCCAAGACGTTGGATGTCCTCTATTTCAATCACAACATCGAAGTCACTGTGGAAGTGCTACACATTTAGATCCACTGGCAGTTACATTGTACATATTGGTGAACGGCAGTATTCTATAAGATTCAGGTTCAGGCTGCTGCAGTGGCTGCACTGCAGCATAGCCAAATGACACTGAGTCCAACAGCTCAGGAAGCTATGCTGTGAGCTACGGCTGCTGTGGTACTGTAGGAAACAGCTGCATGCCCTCATCCAACATTAGATCATAGACTGTAACAATAATTTGCAAAACAATTACTATGAAGCACACACATAATAATAATAATAATAATAATAATAATATTCATAATTAGTGATGGATTGACATAACACGTACCAGTAGTCTTCTTCTTTATCACAGCTGATCACTGCTGCTGATGATGATGATGATGGTGGCACTTCATTCTGAACAGCATATGATGATGAGTATGCAGTCACAGTACTGTAAAAGAAATTTTCAAAATGCTTTATGCAGAGGTACGGAGGTTTGGGCCCCCTTCTCCCTGCCCCTCCCTTCTTGACCTTGGTGTGTGTTTCCTGGTATGGCCTTGGAGACAAGGAAGTGTTGGTACTGAAGTCAGTGAAACATGACGTGGAAAATTGTTTCAACTGTAATATGACACCATACATAAGAAAGCACTGATGCTGATGTCAGCATTTTTCTGCCCAGAACTCTCTTTGCCACCCTACTGTAACAGTGCGTACTTCTAGGTTCATTTGTTGTGTAGCTATTTGTCATTTGATTATACTTGACAATTTCCATTATTTAGCCTTGTTATCGAATTTTGTTGTTGTACTGTATTTCTCTCAATGTGGCAAGGATGCAGACATCCTTCCAGATTTTTTTTGTTGACAAGGATTTAGCTTTGTCTATTTTGGGGTTCCTTTCAAAAGAATGCATTAGGTTTACCTTGCTACATAAGTTTTTCTACAGTGCTGCTTATTACAGTTCTGCTTTGTTGAGTATTTTGTCATATTGCCAAGTCAACAACGTGCAGTCTCTCGTTGTGATGTTTACTCCCTCTGCTTTTATTTTTCAATGTACCATCAGAAAATTTTCCTGGCCCGTGTCCAGATTAATTATATATGAATTCTTTTCATTCCTAATTGTTGTACATGGTATCTAAAGTTAAAACTACAGTAATCTTTATCCCAGTGTGGTCCTTTGTCATCTTGTTACGATTCTGTATTGGTTGTTATGTAGACAGCAAGTCCCTAAAACGGTTGGCAAGTGTTATCTGAATTTTGGGTTCACTAAAAATCAGCATAGAAGTGTGCTGAGGCAACATTAAAAACCTTAAGATAGAGATGAACTCTGTAAACCCATTTCTGTTACTGGTGTCATCTGGCCTTTCCTAAATCTTGCTTATTGTGCTTGTTACAGTGAATTCTTTAATTCATGTGCAAGATTGGTGTTATGCTGTGTTGAATACTATTGGTGTTTGACCTGCTGTTAAATAACACTGTCATCATCTGTTTTATGCATACTTAGCATCAGCCTACAAGTAAGTACACATCACCAACTGTGCTTTAAAAACATGTTCTTTCTTCGTGGCCATTTTAACCAGTACATGTGTGTGGTTGCCACTGGATGCACCTCTCTCCCTCGCATTCCGCCAGTGTACTTCCCAATCCCCCTCCTGCCCTTACAGCCAAGTCTTCTACACTGACTGCTCCAGCAATAATGCTATCTCCCACAAATTCCCCCACTTATCACAATGAACTTTTCATGTGTCATGCTAAAGAGCACTGACCCTACCATTCTTTCCCCTCATGTGAGACCCATCCCCTATGCAACATATATTACCCCTGCCCCATCAGCCTGGTTGTGTGGCCATTGTGCTCTTTTATGTGTATCACCTTCCTTGCCCAGCACCCATGTGGATGCATCTGATAGCCTGAAGTTTGTTTATATACAACATATGTGCTGTGCCACGTTGAGGCATGTTCTGAACAAAGTAGTTCAATACTTTGCAGAATATTTTCACCTGCATGATACCAATGGAGGTTTCCAAATGACATTCTTATATTGACGGGGAAATGCGCCAGGTGCAAAATTTTTTGAGGCACAAAAAATGTAATATACAATTTTTATCATAAAACAAAATATGTTACATTAAAGCTTGCATAGAGTCCATGTCATAACTGATGTCCTATGTTAATGTTTTTTTCAGTAATTATTATTTTACATTTGCGGTCGTAGACTGCGGGGGTTGTCTCCCCACTCTTGACGAGGCTGGTTGTAAGATCTCCAGTTGGTTGGAGTAGCCTGCTTTCGCTCATAACGCACGTCCAAAACAAGTGCTCTCTCTTGCTTCATGACTCCATAGTTGTAATTCTGTTCAGAAATAAGGGTTCTCCCTAGTAGCTTGCATTACATCTAGAAAGACATCAAAAGAAAGTGGTCTTTTACAATGCCAGATAAATAAAATATCTGTATTATAGAATGGTGCATAATAAAAGTTATTTATTGACAAATTTGTTTTTTAATTGTGGGAATGGTAGGTGCTACTGAGGACGGTCCTAATCTTTGCGTACCTGAGAGAGGTCTCGAAGCTACCCTAAGCAAGTTTTTTGTTCATAATTTATTAGTTTTCACAAGTAATGACCACATATTTTGTATTTGCTCATCGAAACATCTGTCAAGATACGAAAAAAACTGATTTACTGTATACCTGAAAAGTATATAATCAGAAGAAATACGCTTTGGTACAGTGAATACCCCAGTCAGTTCCTCGTAAGATCTGACATAGACGTGAGAGTCTCTCAGACAGTTTGGTACTTTCAGATAGTACTCGGAGAATTTTTTACTCTACGGGGCGAATTTTCACTGATAGTTACTGTCTGTTAGTTACTTGAGTGTACTTTCTGTGAGTGCCTAAGAGTCTTGCGAGAGAACGTGTCGGAAGCGTTTGTACACAGCAAGATGAGAGCGTCTGTGAGCTTGAGAGATCACTCTCTGTACGATTTTTCTGTCGTGATTCAGCGTGAAAGAAGGGGTTCCGATGGAAGAGCGTTGGGTTGCGGCTCCACTTTCGGGTCATTTCTAGTGCCCGATTCCACCAATCGACTTTGACCAATGACGAAATGTGTGACGTTATTTTGTTTGTGCCGCAGACTGGGGTCAATGAAGGTTAAATGATTTCTCTGGATTTCCTCGTTACGCGCGTATATTAAAAATTCGCTGTACATTGTTTTGTTTTCATATCGTAATTTGTTTTCGGCATCTTTTGTTGATGAAAGTAGTCGTGATTTATAAGATCTTGGTGTCTCACGCAATTCCTTTTCATTATGGGTGAGTCAGTTGCCTTTACCGCGAAAATTCTCCTTGAGAAAATGACTGACAGTAAAGCAACTACAAGATTTTTACAATCATTGGGCGTTATTGCAGAATTTTGCAAATACAGTGTTTGTGGAAATTATATGGTTTTGACAAAGGTTCCATCATCACGAACTTCCGACGAATACATGTGGAGGTGCAGAAAAAATAATATATGGAGATCTATATGCATGGGGACCTGGTTCGAAAGATCAAGGCTGAATTTAAAAGTAATAGCCATGTTAACCTACTATTTTTGCTATCAATATTCTTGAAAATCTGTCATGCACGATGCAGGAGTTTCGTGTGGCTCTGTCATTTACTGGTTTTCATTTTGTAGAGAAGTACGGGGAATTTTTAAAGTATAGGGGATCATTGGAGGGAATTGGGAGGGGTTACAGTTGAAGTAGGCGAGTCACATTTTGGAAAGAGAAAGTACGAAAAAGGGCATGAGGTTGTTGGGCTTTGGGTTTTTGGAGTAGTAGTTGTGCTGATGTTGTATTTAGGTTCGTACCAATCGTACAAAGGAAGTGTTGACATCTTGAATAGACGAATATGTGGAAGAAGGTTCCATAGTCATGTCGGATGGGTTTGCTTCGCACAAAGGGGTTGGGTGAAAGGTGTTATGATAATTTGGTCATGAATCACAATACTCAGTTTACAGATCACAAGACGGGGGCATGTACCAGTACTATTGAGTGATATTGGGGGGGCTGTAAAATCTGTGGTCAGGTGGGGAAAGAGAAGTATTTCAGTGTTGCAAGGCCATTTTGATGAATACTGTTGGAGGAAGAGTATTCCTAAAGGTTGTTGTGTATTTCTTGTACTTATGGAAATATTCAGCAAAATGTACAAGTCTCGTTTTGTTAGTTAGGTGTGGGTGGATAGGATATTTTTTTCTTTTTTTATGTTGCGTTTCTTTCTGTTACTGTACAGCTGGTTTGCTACTTTTCTGGTTTTTCTGGGAGGAGGTTTTTCTGTCGTTTAATATTTTTTTGATTACAGTGGTGGGATGAGGGGTGTTACTGTGTCTTGTGCCCGGAGTTTTTATGTGACTGACTCGTGATATCATTTTTTTATTATTTTAAAATTTTGCTTCTGGTTGAGGGCGGGTGATAGGGAAGAACTGATTTGGGTGGTGCGCTTTCGTGCCTGGCAGTTTGTTTACTACTATTTTTTTTATTAGTTATTCTGAATTTTGAGTATTTAGTTATAGTTTGACCTCCTAACATTAGTATTTCTTGTTATGTCCTTATTTTATTCTTCTTGTCAGCCTAGATCTTTTACTCCTTTGGAAGTTCGTATCTGGTAAGTTTCTTTTTATGTAGCCACTGTTATGCTTTCCTTTTCGATGTTTTTATTATACTTCTCTTAATTTAACTTTCGTTCCTGATGCATCAATTTTAGTGAGTGTTGTTTTGGAGCAACTGTAGGTGCTATCACTGTCATTGTATAGTATAGTTATCAGTTCCAAGGTTTGGTCATTTTTGCGTTTTATTTTTTTAAGTGTGCACTAATGTTCGTGAAGATTTTCATTTTTTGAAAGTCTAGTCGTACTCTGTAGTTTACTAACATGGTCGTTTTAAGCACATTTCTCATGTGTTACAAGATTTTTGCGCTTGTAATCGCTCTTTGTACTACAGCGAAGCATTAATAATAGAATCGGTAGCTAGGAATGACCTACTGTATAGGTTACTTCTAGTTTCCGATTCCAGCTACTAAATGGTTCATTACTTAGATCATTTTTGCAGTGCGTGTGGAAAATATAATATAATATCTGCACTCGTAATTACTCTATGAAGTTTTGCGAAGAAGTTAGTAATATTGGAATCGGTAACTAGGATTGACCTATATATGAGGTGAATTCTAGCTACCGATTCCATCTATTCGAAAATTCATTAATTGGGTCTTTATTTTTCCAGCAGTTATCTCAAATGTAATAACATTTTTCCGAACGTAATTGCTCTCAAATTGCCGCGAAACAGCTACAAGCATTGGAATCGATAACTAGAATTGGCCTCTTATATAGGCCACTTCCAGTCACCTATTCCAACTATTCGATAGGTTATTCATTAGATCCTTTTTTCTATTCGATGGTTCATTAACTGGATCGTTTTTTTCTAGCAGGTGCCTCAAATATAATAAGATTTTTCCGCTCGCAATTATTCTCCGATTTACAGCGAAATAGCTACAAACATTGGAATCGATAACTAGAATTGACCTACTATATAGGTCAGTTCTAATTACCGATTCCACCTATTCGCTATTTCATTAATTATATCGTTTCTCCAGGTCCTGTGTTAAATATAATACCATTTCTGCACTCGTAGCTGCTCATTGAACTTCTACAGTAAAGTTAGTAATATTGGAATCGGTACCTAGAATTGACCTGTTATATAGGTCAATTCTAGTTACCGATTCCAGTATTGGTTAATTTTTAATTGGCTTCCGTTACTTGAGTAGCTGCTTTGTTTAGGATTTACGGTGTTCGTTTCTCCATATTTTATGTTAGTAATTCGTGTTTGTCATATTTCGCTTTATTTTTCCGTTGTTCTGTTCTAATTTAATTTCTCCCTGCCTAAAACCCCATGTTTTCTGCGCTTCTCCCGTTTGAATCAATAATAGAATTAACGTAATTTTGCAATTGGACGATTTCACCATGCACTACACTGTATTACAGTTTGTGGTTCTCTGTGCCCCTCCACTCGCATAAATTATGATAATAATTCTAATTAGACACCATTTTTTACACTCCTCTTCTTATTTATTTCGGTTATCTTCAACTCTTTTACATGTAATTTGTGCGTAAATAATAATCGCGTTAAATGTATTAATTTATCGCATGATATATTCGTTTGTTTACGAGTATGATCCCTACCCTTCATAGATTGCCGATATGCAGCATCTTCGCCTTACACATGACGTCATTGGTCAAAGCCAACGAATGGAATCGCACACTAGAATTTATGCCTAGTATCAATACTTTTAGAGGCAAAAAATACAATAAAAATAAAAATAGAAAATAAAAAAACCTGAACGACCGTGTTCGTGTTGGATAAGAGAGCGAATTTGGCGGCATGGAAGAATCTCATTGTAGGGCTCATGATGGAGAATCCACAACAAAATTCAGGAGAATAACGGCGATGGAGATGGAAGAAATACTCTGTATAATTGGACCCAAAATTGCCAATATGTTAATGTTAAAGATAGCCTGGTCGTGACAGTAATATTTCTAGCACCAGCTATGTTTATTCTCTTTAGTGTTGGTAAAGTAACATAAAGTAACATAATGTTACGTCAATTTCATCTTGATACTCATAGATGTTCAAAAAGCAAATAGGGTAGATTTCTGATAAATGAAGCATTTCTGGATGTAAATTAATTTGAACGTTTTTAGTTGTACTGACGTGAGAAACCACACGTTAATTCCTGAATGTCTGTTCTTCAACACTCAATATAATAATACAATCGATAAACACAAAATCAAATAAAATTATGGATACAGTCGTATTACTTAAAGTAAAATAGCAGTTGCGAAACGATTGCTTTCAAGATAACTTGAGTTGGTTCACTATGTTAATTAATCTATGTTACAGAACTACTTTGTTTATTGTTTAAACTGTGAAAATTCTGGTAAATTATTTCTGTGGAAGTGTTAAAACTGTAGCCTTTTCAGCAAGCAAACTTTGCTTATCATCACGAGCTTCGACCCGAGTTCACTTCCTGGCAGCTTTCTTCTTTACTTCTTTTGGCGACACGTCGCTGTCATTGACTTACGGTGCGTATCCATCGTAGCCTCAACTGTCCCGACAATATCGGTAGAAATTTATACGATGGCTCGTAGCAGTGTCGATGTGACGCATTTAGTAACGCACGCGCTGTTCTTTCAGATGCAGCGACAGAAAAAAGATCGCAACACCAAACAATAATTAATGAAGAGCACTGAAATGTCGGGAATACATTTGTGTAGGTAACATATTTAAGTGATTAACACTGCAAGATCATAGGTGAATGTAAGCGCGAGTTAAGTCATTGCAAATGTGGAATGCTGACACATTAAAAACCTTACCGTCAGAATGTTCAATGCAAACATGCAGACGTGTCTGCATTGTGTTGTACAGGAGCCAGACGTGGGATGGAATTCTGTGCCTGTTCCACTTGGTCGGTCAATAAAGGGACCGTTAACGCTGTTTGTGGGTGACGCTAGAGTCCGCTGATGTCCCTAATGATGTCCCATATCTGCTCGACTGGAAACAGAATTGATGATCGAGCAGGCTAAGGCAACATGTAGACACTCTGTAGAGCATGTAGGGTTACGACAGCAATGTATGAGATGGTGTTAAGCTGTTGGAAAACACCCCCTGAAATGTTGTCCATGAATGGCAGGCAGCACAACATATCAAATCACCAGACTGACTTACAAATTTGCAGTCAGGGTGCGTGGGATAACATCGAGAGTGCTCCTGATGTCATGCGAAATCGCACCTCAGATCATAACTCCAGGCGTAGGTCCAATGTGTCAAGCACACAGGTTGGCTGCAGCCGTCAACTGGCCTCCTTCGAGGCAGAACCAGCTTTCATCAGAAAACACAACAGACCTCTATTCTGCCCTCCAATGAGCTTTCGCTTGAAACCACGTAAGTGACAAATGGCGGTGGTTTGGGATCAGTGGAATGCATTTCACTCGGAGCTCTCCTTGAAGTAACTGATTTGTAACAGTTAGTTATGTCACTATGATGTCAACTGCTCCTGCAGATGCAGTAATGAAGTGCCAGAGCCATACGCCAAGCACGATAGTTCTCCCTCTTTGTACTGTGATGTGGCCGTCCTGAGCCGAGTCTTCTTGTGATCGTACATTCTCGTGACCACCACTGCCAGCAATTATGTATAGTGGCTACATTCTTGCAACCTCTTCCTGTAAACACATGAAATGTTCACAGCTCTGAATATGGACACTATCAGTTGTGTAATGGAACGGCGACAATGAAAATTTGTGCTGGATCGGGACTCGAACCTAGATTTCCAGCTAATCACGAGCAGTCACCTTACCATTAGGCTTAATGGCCTTGAATCATGCTTAGATAGCCTAATGGTAAGGTTCTGCTCAGGATAAGTGGGAAGTCTGGGTTCGAGTTCCGGTCTGGCACAAATTTTCATTTTCATACGGCTGGTGGGTGTCCATATTCACAACTGTGAATACATTTCATGTATTTCATAATGGCGGTTGTCGCTGGAGTGCCTGTTCCTTCGGACATGCATGTGTGTCAAAAGGAACATTGCATCTTAACTGTGAACAACACAGGTATTGAAATATTGTCTTTACCCACTGACACCCGGCAAGCGACTTTCAATTATAATGTCTCTCCTGTATGGTAATATGCATAATGGCTGTATGAGTGCAGATTGTAGACACATGGTTGATGACGTTTGGAAATTTTGGCCTGGTCGTGAAGTATGCTCAGATAGCGATAAATGGAAAAATCCGATTTCGAATCCAGGTCTGGCACAAATTTTCGAATGTTGTCGTTCCATTGTATAGCTGCTGGTTGTCCATATTCGCAGCTCCAAATACATTTCATGTTGTTTATATCTACCGTCACCTATTGCAACCTCAGTTACTATCTTTACTTCAGTAGTGCCACTATGTTGACTGAAACATTTTTATTCTAGTTACCTCTTAGTTGTGTTTATCTATAAGTTGTTTATACAATTTTTTTACAATTTTTTATTTTTGATTTTTAGAATTTATCTCAGCCACATAAGAAAGCAATATTATACCCATTACATGAAAAAAAGAAAAATGGAGCAGGAATTGCTTACTAACCTAGCAGGAAGTCTTGACAGATATTGTGAAAACTGCTAATAGCTTGAATGCTGTAAGTACATCACAATTTGCATGTTCAAATCATCATCATCATCATCATCATCATCATTTATTGCCTTTTTCGGGCCTTTAAGGCCTACAGCAAGAAGAACAAAAGGAAAAGTAAAGACAAAAAGACTTACAAAAGTACTCTATACAGTAGTAAAAGTTACACATGTACATTACAGCTTAAAGAAAACGAAAAAATAAACAGGGCATTCAATCAAAGGTTTAAAAGGCAAGAGGGATACATTACAGAAACAAAAAAAAAAAAAAAAAAAAAAAAAAAAAAAAAAAAAAAAAAAAAAAAAAAAAAATTTTATTATTTGCATGTTCAAATAATAAAATAATCCTGGGCCTGAAGCTGTTCACTCTTTTCAGTAGAAGTAGACACAACTTTGCCTGAAAAAGCTTCACCTCTGCGGAGAAAATCACTCTCTCAGAGCAATTTGATTTGATAGTTTCCACTGATGTCAGTTTATTGGCCAGAAAATGTACGCCGAACCTTGAAAAAATTATCTTCTTCAGAGAAGGGCATGTGAACTACAGAGTAAACGTGCATTTTTTTTCAGCAGGTGGTCTTATATTAAGTTAGAAAATGGTAAGGGGGATTTTAAGGACATTGATTTTGTGTTCTCCTGTGAAATGTGCTATATATTGCTTTTCCTGTGTGCTTTTTAAAAACAATAAAGGGAAAGTTCTTTTGCAGAGCTACATGCAGTATAACGCCGCTTCTACGTTCCCGCCGTTTAAGGCATTTTCTTATCCCTCTCGTCAATTTTCCGATGTCCACAACGTCAATTCGCATCCGATTTTGTGTCAACATATTTATAATTTTCCTGTGATTTATTCATTACGTATAAGTGCCAGTAGAGAAACGCTTATGGAAAATGACGCTGACATGATGTTGGCCGCCAAGTACTGTTTACGAACGTGATGTGGTTAAGTTTCTTGACACCAGGGCGCTCAGCTCAGCGGATTTGAACTGGTAGACGTGTAAAAGATGGAACGCCTCCTGTCGTGTCTCCCGCGGCACTTCAGCCTGAGCTAGCAAGGCGAGCGCATCGCTGCCGTTGCGCGCTACGCTTACTCGGCCGTTGAGACCTTGTGAAGAGGGTTTCTGTGCTGTGGGCGCCACGGGAAGCAAATTGTCGTGTGTTGTTTTCGCAACGCCTGCGGATTGTCGTGTTCTGCGCCCCGCAGCATGGGAAAGAAGTATGCGCAGAGGAAACCTGCCGCTACGAAGGGTCCTTCGGTTGTGCAACTCACTGAGTCTGCCGGCCAAGCAAGGAAGTCCCGAGAAGACGAGTCGGGGCCTGTCCCCCGTTTGTACGTCAAGTGCAAAGGCGGGTGGACAGCGCTGTTCGACACTATGACGAATTGCGCTAAGAACGAGGTGGTCTACGAGTCTGTCGATACAGAGTCGCTGATCTGCGTTTGGGCTGCAAACGTGGCCGACCACAGGGCGATCAAGGTCGCAGTGGCCGACCACATTGTCGACGCGCCGCCAGCGCGTGACAAGGCACCTTCTGTTGAAAGGAAGAAAACGACCAAGGCACTCCTAAGGGGGTTACCTTGGTGCTGTGACGAGGCAGCGGTCCGCGAAGTGCTGCTGCGAGCCAGGTTTGGTAATGCAACCGCAAAGTTACACAACGGGACCAACAGGAAGAGGGCCCCGCTCTATGCCGTGACCGTGCAAACGGCCAATGGCGGGAGCGACATCTTCGACTTGCGGAAGCTGCTGGGCTTCCCGATTACGACGGAAGCTCTCCCGACCGCCATGGACTCCCAGCCCCAGTGCTTCAGGTGCCAGGGCGAGGGCCATGTCGCGAAGTATTGCCGCAACGGGGCGCGGTGCGTCAAGTGCTCAGGCGAGCGCGACAGCCGCGCCTGCGACCGCGGTAGTAAGGCCGGTTGCACACACGGCGGATTTCTCTGCAGCGATCAGTTGACCGTCGCCGCTGTTCCCACAGTGGTGCACAGGAGTAAGTCAGAGCCTGCACATTTAAGCAGAAGAAAAAATGAGCGGTAAATCTGACGTCGGTGTAGCTGTGTGACCGCCACTGGCGCCGACGGCAATTATACCGGCGCGGCCAAAGTAGTGGCGCATTTGACCAAATGCACGCTTACACACGTAGCGGTTTTTCTACCGTCGACAGCTGTTTTGTTCAGCGTGAATAGAGTCGAGTCGTGGTGTTCACAGTTGGTAACTGGTTTCTTCTTTCAGACGTGAGTAATCTAGACATAGATAATGAATTCTTCCACTACAATGAAAATCAATTTCTAATACTATATTGTGAACTAATGTGTGTTTGTTTATTTAAAGTACTGGTAATGTAGATATTGTGTATCTTTCTTCGGAATTTTATCATTAAATACCGTTACTTTAAAACAAGTTTGAAAATGATTATCCCAAACTTACCTCAGTGTTATAGCCAGCATTTCTACAGTCTGAATACAATTCCTCATTTTGGTATTTTTCCGCTGAATAGTATCTTTCAGCCGCCCCTGGAGCCTGTCAAAGGCAGACACCGACATTCTGAATTTCGTGTCATCCTGCCTCAACTCTTCAAACAACGTGTAGAAAGCTCCAGCCTCCCTTCTTCTTTCATTAATTGGATGCACCCAAATTAATCAATTATTTCTTCTCCTTTCCATTCGTCGACGTAATAACAATAAACTTATAATTCGCACGCTGTTCATTTCAGACGTTACCGTGTGCTTAAAAGCAACAAATACTTCAAATAAAGTATTAAACTTGTGTGAACTGGTTTGATCATGAACGAGCACTGCCAGTAAAAAACTGCCTGACTCGTTTAGATGCCCAAGCGCACCGCAAAGCGAATAGCCTGCAACACAGTAAGCTGGATGCTGACGACGGAGATTTTACGGCCGTGTGTGTAAACGCTAGAGTTATGCGAGCGGCGACGGTCAACTGACCGCGGCGGAAAAAATCCGCCGTGTGTGCAACCGGCCTAACGTTCCGCCGACTTGCGTCCGGTGCGAAGTCCCGCACGTCGTCAGCTGGCGCGGTTGCCCGGCTTTCTCAAGCCGCAACCGTGCCGAAGGCGGCGAGGCGGCCGCGCCGACGCAGCGGGGGAAGAGAAGACGACGTCGGAAACGACGTAGGGCGCAGACCAGCCCGGCGCAGCTGAGGGACGACGCAGTAGCAGCTCCACCTGCCAGGGGCGGGGACGACCGCCCGGAAACGGGTGGTCGGGACGCAGCTCGCGCCCCCGAGAAGAACTGTGGCCTCGAGCTCGGCACCGCCGTGAAGGAGGCCACTGCAGCCCTCAAAGCCGTCATGGTGGCAGAGAGGGCTGCCTCCGCAGCCGCCGTGGCTGCAGAGAAGGAAGAGGCCTTGAGGCAACTGCGTGCAGTCTTCGCCCAACTCTCCTGCGACTTCGCAGAAGGACGTTCGCGCGCCTGTCCCAGCGGCTGCCCCAGCAGCACCGCAGGCGAAAGGTGCAAAGAAGGCAACCGCCGCCCCGGCGGTATCGACGGCGACGCCGACCGCCGCGGGGGCGGTCCCCGCAAGGGGACGAGAAGTCAAATAGGCAGCGTTCATCACGCAAGCGCGAGCGAACGGCACACATTTCACCGACGCTGAAGCGGCGCAGCTCACTGAACAAGCGGAGCAACTCTAGGCTACGATACAGCAGAGTTGCGCCGTGCAGTAGACGAAGATGCCGTTCAGCACAAGCCTGGTGAAGCTGTGCCAAGTCACTGACGACACGGCGCAGCACAGGGCGTAATGGCAACGCGCGCGTTGCCGCACTGAATTCTTCTGTTACAGGGACGAAGCCAAGGAGACACCACACGAGCTGCAGCACCGTCTAGGACTGATCTCTTATGACGAAACTTGGCACGACACGGTATCCGATCGCATGATATGCGCTTCTAACATAACCTACTCTTGCATGACCTATCGCAGTCAGCAAGACACCCGCTACTGCTCTTAGTACCCGACCTAACTATCGCATAGGTTTTTTTCCCTTGACGCTTGCCTCGGCACATTTTTCCCTCTGCCCTTAAAACCGCTACCCTTCGTTCGACTTTCGATCTAATCCATCTCCAGATGAGCGCGTATAAATGGCTAACCTTAGCCAGACGTGCGCAAACATCGCAGTACCCACATCCTGCGACACCTCACTTTTAGTTAACACCAACCCTTATGCAGAGATGGCAGTAGACCTTTTGTGTTGGCCATCATGCAGGTGTGGGCGTGGAGGGACTCCACCTCTTAATAAAAATAAAAAAAATGTGTCACCTGCCACCACAGCCCTACTCGGCATGATGGCTGATGGGAGTAACTAGGATCGTTTGAATGAAAGTATCATCGCCAATCACAACCATTACCAAACCGTCTCTGCTGCGCGCATTCATTTTCGTGACTGTGATCGTCGTAACACCTCTGTCGAACCGTGCTTAGGGTGTTTCGTCGTTTGGCAATTTGTAGCGCTAGTTGATATCATCACTCACTCTGCATTCCTCAAATGTCTTTGGCTAGCACCAATTGACGGATTTTTCATGCTCAGCAGAACCCGCTTCGAGAATTTATTCTCATTGTCAGCAGCAGTATTTACGTATGTATTTTTTTGTTATACAAACAAACAATGTGAGTAATAGTTTGCGTCTGTATGATTTCCGTCGTAACTGAGGAAGCACAGTACGTGATAACCTCAAAAAGATGGCTACAGTGCAAGAGATGCAGAACAACACACAAAATAATTAAATTCTCGAAAAGCTTTGTGCTAAGCATGAAAAAATGCGTAACTGATGCAGTGTTACATTATTTAAACAATGAATGACAGCTGCAGGCTCTCCAAAAACATCGATTATGACGTATGGAATTCAGTCAAACGTTTCTACTTCCTGGACACTTACCAGTTACAATTACATAAGCGGTTTTTATTAGATAATAAACAATTCCATGGCAAGTATTTTGACGCCTATTTTGTACATATATCATACGCGGAAATGCAGAGGGGTATCCTAAATGTAACTTTTACAGCTTAAAACGTTGTTTCCACGCATATCACATTTACCCGCATTTTACATCATTTTTTTGAAGTCCCTTGAAAAATGTAAAAGCGGGGTTTAACTGTGATTCTAAAACATGGAAAGAGCTTAACCAAAGAGTATTAGATATGAAAAGAGTTGTCATCATATTAAATCATTTGAAAATTGGAAAGAGTTTGAAATGCAACTACAGAAATGTGAAACAATAGATGACTCTATTCATTTAGAACAATGCAAGTCATTTGATGAATGGAAACTTACATTAACTGGAATTCGTGACTAAGGGGTATTGTATTTAGCCAGACAATCCTTATCCTTGACTGGTCAGTCAGAAGATATTCGTGGAAGTGATAACTTTGAAAATTTCCTTGAAGCTTTCGAGGTACTTACCAAACATGAATCAGATGTGAACCACCATCTTCACAAATTTCAGGAAATAGACAGCTGTGTTATGTCTTATCTTTCTCCTTGAAACCAAAATGAATTCATCATACTCCATGGTTGATCATTTCACAACAGAAATATTAAAGAAAATTTCTAATGCTAAGTATTTCTCCATATGTTTGATAATACACCAGACACATAACATACTGACCAAGTGTCTCAAGTATTTGTAATGTATGTCCTGAAGGTTCAGAAGTCATAGTACAGGATTCTTTATTGACTTCACTCTATTAACTTTGGAAATCAGCTAATGAAATTACCAAACAAATTTATGACAAGTTGCAAAGAGATAATCTAAAACGGGAGTACTGCTATGAACAAGGATATGATAATGCTATGACCATGGTTGGACATATTAGTGGTTTTCTGAGACATATGTTGGATATAATCCCAAAAGCAGTGTTTGTGTGATCTAACAATCACTTAATTATGTTTAAGCACATGCACCTACTGTTGGAACAAAATCAATGACTTTTTTGGCACTGTGCAAAATGAGTATACATTTTTCTTCAGCTCTACACATCAACTGGATGTTCTTAAACAACACATTACAATTAATGTGCAGTTTTATCACACAAGGTGGAGTTCAGTGCAAGAATCTATACACATGCTCGCTGAGCAGACTGAAAACGAAACAGAAGCTTTGGTAGCCATGAGGTATGGATCAGAAGAAACCTCAGAAACCAAAGGAGATGCTGGCACTTCATTGGTTTACATGATGACCTATCCTTTCTTTGCATTCCTCTACATGCAGAGCGCAGTGCGGCGCGGCAAGTTACTTTTTACCGCCCTGCCAATGTCCAGCAGTGTTCATTTGTCTAGCTAAAAGCTGTAGCAGGAAATACTAGACCACTACTGTCTACTGCAGGTCGCAACATACATAGAATTGTCCGGTAAATGGGATGTTGTCAGCTACCGAAATAAAAGTTTTAACTTGGCAACGTAAATTTTCAGGTGTATTTTTACGATAAAGATCACAGTTAATACTGCCAAGTCCGTACTAACGTAAGTGTCTATACAATGTAAAGCTCCCACACACACCACAATCACACACGTAGCCAATTTATGGCATTTACATCCGTTACCGAAGTTAATAGAGTTCACTAGATCGTTTAGTTATGAAAATGCTCGCTCAAATGTTGTGCACTCTGCTCTACACGTAATACCTGTTACAGTCTTAGATCGCACAACACGCCACGCGGTTTTAGCTAACAGTCAAAAGCAATAATTTTGATATTCCGTACGAAATTCCACACGACTTCCACTATACCGTTCACTTAAATACGCTTTGTACTACTTCGCGAACTCGTAATTAGCAATTTTCCGCGATTTTATAGTACTTTCGTCGGAGCTGCTTTCAATGAGATGTTACTAGTTCGAACCCTCAGCCCTTTTTTACCTAGATCACATCAAAGGCTTTGTTCCCAGCATAGATTGGCGCAAGCCTGCATTTTTCTGATATCACAAACAGCAAATCAGGTTGCAGTATTATCCCGCGCTAACCCGCACTGCCGGCCGGTGTGGCCGTGCGGTTAAAGGCGCTTCAGTCTGGAACCGCGTGACCGCTACGGTCGCAGGTTCGAATCCTGCCTCGGCCATGGATGTGTGTGATGTCCTTAGGTTAGTTAGGTTTAATAAGTTCTAGGCGACTGATGACCTCAGAAGTTGAGTCGCATAGTGCTCAGAGCCATTTAACCCGCACTTTACTTCAATGACCAATCATAGTAAAACATTTTTTTCTATGGCAATTGCTAAATAAATAAATTTAGAAAGGTATCAAATATAAAATTACTCCTTCTGAAGTTACCGATTAACTTGTGTTATACTCACGATTTATTAGTACCATAAACTGACTGCACATTTTATTATAGAAAATCCCCTGTATAGTTTAACTGGTACTTCGTGAATAAACAAAACAATTTTCATTTACTTCTGTTCTTCTTTACTCATACAACACTCACACTGCTAATTACTACACACATAAAACAATTATAATTATGCAAATACATTAAATATTAATCAAACATTACTTTACAACATTGTTTTGACTACGACTGCTAGCACTGTCCGTCAACTGCTGACCTCTGTCGCCTACTAGTACAACTACGTGCTTCTCTGTAACTCACGAGGGAACCTCCCCATCGCACCCCCCTCAGATTTAATTATAAGTTTGCACAGTGGATAGGCCTTGAATAACTGAACACAGATCAATCGAGAAAACAGGAAGAAGTTGTGTGGAACTATGAGAAAAATAAGCAAAATATACAAACTGGGTAGTCCATGGACAACATATGCAACAACAAGGATAACGTGAGCATAGGTGAACCGTGGTCCAGTGGTTGGCGTGAGCAGCTGCGGAACGAAAGGTCCTTGGTTCAAGTTTTCCTTCGAGCGTAAAATTTTATTTTTTATTTTCAGACAATTATCGAAGTTCAGGCACTCACACAAAATTCCAGGACATGTTCAGATTTGCTTGGACATATGCAGGATTTGACGGTCTACACACGGAAAAATTTGAAAACGTCAGAAACATATGTTTTGACAGAGCACAGGGAAAAGTGTGCAACTGTGAAACTGTTGGATTCATTTGTTGCAGTTTATGTGACAGACTCTTATGTTTTCATCAATTTTTTGGGAGTAATTCTCACATCTACAAGAAAACCTAAATCGGGCAATGTAGAAGAATCTTTTTACCCATTCGCCAAGTGTACAAGTTAGGTGGGTGGACAACATATTCCTATCATGTGACGCACATGCCCTCACCAGTGTCGTATAGAATATATCAGACGTGTTTTCCTGTGGAGGAATCGGTTGACCTATGACCTTGCGATCAAATGTTTTCGGTTCCCATTGGAGAGGCACGTCCTTTCGTCTACTAATCGCACGGTTTTGCGGTGCGGTCGCAAAACACAGACACCAAACTTATTACAGTGAACAGAGACGTCAATGAACGAATGGACAGATCACAACTTTGTGAAAATAAAGAATGTAAAATTTTCACTAGAGCGAAGACCTGAACCAAGGATCTCTCATTCCGCAGCTGCTCACGGGACCACGGCGCTCCTGAGCTCACACTATCCTAGATGTTGCCTATCACGCACATGGACTACTCAGTTTGTATATTTTACTTATTTTTTTTCATAGTTCCATACAACTTCTTCCTGTTTTCTCGATTTATCTGTGTTCAGTTATTCAAGGCCTATCCACTGTGCCAACTTATAACTAAATCTGAGGGGGGTGCGATGGGGAGGTTCCCTTGTCAGGTCCATGTCAGCTGGTGACATCTGTCGATGACTCATGCCTATAAGGATATCGTCCTAACAAGTGACAGGAGCGATGCGAAGGCGCTGCGCCTCAGCAGTGCTTATTGAAGTGAATGACACTCAGATATACCAAAAACAAAGAGGACTTGAACTCGATCAATGCAATCACGAGCTGAAAGTACTGACTCTATTTTGTGAGAAAAAGTGGGATTCTCTAGTGACAAAAGCAGCTGAGAGAGCCATGGACATAAGCTATGTAACTGATAGTTCACACAAAATAAGACACTGAAGGCAAAAGAAAATATCTGGTGAGAAAAGTATCAATTCTCACTTAAATTTAATTCAGGAAACTTGTCAGGAACAGCTTGAGGCAGCAGATAAGCTATCTTCAGAATTTAAAAAAAAACGTATGTTACAAATGAATACACGAAGACGTGCTGAAAAGTAAAAGTAAAACTTACAGCTTTTTAAATAAAATTAACATTATTAGCATTCTACATCTTTATTGTTCACATCTACGTATTGGCAGGTCTCTGCTGCTAGAGGGCTCCAAATTTTAGTGTTTAGCATGATGGTGTGAAGCATAACAATGTCAGTGTATGAGAAACAGCTTTCTGTAATTTAGTTTCAAATTCAAAGAGATCATCTTCACATGGAGCATCCTCTCCTTCAGTGTGACAATACTAGACCACACACCAGCACTGCGACATCCGCAACAATCTGATGGCTTGGTTTCATTGTTATCAATCGTTCTCCATACAGTCCCAACATGGCCCCATTGATGTTTAATTTTTTCCCAAAACTAGGACTTAACATTGATAGTGTGAAGCAATGCAAGCAAAGATGAAGTTGTGGATATGTAAAAAATGTCACACTGATGGATTCTTGATGGGAGAAATGTGTTCATCACTGAGGTGAATACACTGAGAAATAAACATTGCAGCATGAAGAATAAAGATGTAGAATAATAATAGAATTTGTTTTATTTAAAAAGCCTTACTAGTTTTCACATAAAAAATTAGGAGGCATTACTTTCCGGCATACCCTCGCACTTCATATACATTCAAAACATTTAGCATTTATTTGAAAAATATTCCAAATTGGATGGTTCAGTTATGATTGCTGGAGTATGTTGTATTAGATGCCATGTTTCCTTAGTTAAAGAAGTTAATCCAAAAGAGAACATTTTTGCATGGACAACTTTAGAATAATTAAGCTGGTAATGAAGTGAAAGATGCAAGAGAGTTTAACTAAGATTGTTCAGCATAGTTTTCTACAAATGCTGTAAACATAGGTTTCCCTTTCCTTAACCTATCTTCTAAGAGAAATCTTAGGATTGGTATTGCCTTGCATATTCCCACATTTCTCCTGAATCCAAATTCCCTGAGGCCAGCTTCTACGTCTTTTCTCAATCTTCTGTAAAGAATTTGTGTCAGTATTTTGCTGCCATGACTTATTAAACTGACAGTTTTGTAGTATTCACACCTGTCAGCACCCACTTTCTTTGGAACTGGAATTACCATATTCCTCTTGAAGTCTGAAGATATGTTGGCTGTCTTATATATCTTGCACACCAGATGGAAGAGTTTTGTCATGACTGGTTCTCTCAAGGCTATCAGTAGTTCACACAATGTCATCTACTCCCAGGGCCTTGTTTCAGCTTAGGGCTTTGAGTGCTCTATCAAACTGGCAATATCGTGTCTCCTGTCTCATCTCATCTACATCCTCTTCTGTTTATACAAGATTGCCTGCAACTTCATCTTCCTTGTAGAGACTGTCTGTACACTCCTTCCACCTTTCTGTTCTTTGCTGCAGACTGGTTTTTGATCTGAGCTTTTGATGTTCATGCAGCTACTGCTATTCTCCAAAGGCCTCTTTAATTTTCCTGTAGATGGTATCTATCTGCCCCCAAGCGAAATATCTGTCCTGTGCAGGATCTTCTCCTTCATAAAGCACTCAAATATTTCCCAGTTGTTTGAGAATTTTTTAATACTTCGTATGCAACTAGCAGAAGTAACACTTCCTTATATTTGTTGATATTTTGTTTGTATCCCTTGTTTATGTTAGTAGGGGCTGGATTAATGCTATTTTCCTCTCTTCTGGATTCTTTTTTTACACTTTTAGTTCCATAGGACCAAACTGAGCAGCAAATCTCCAAGGTCATGGAATGTGTCAGTACATGAAATTACAGTGTTAAAGTAATGACAGATAAAATAAAGTGTTTATGAACCCAAAAAAGGCCAAGCCATAAGTTTACGTTTCTATTTTAGATCTCTTAGAATCTTTGGTTCTGATCATTTCAACAACTCACTTAATTTTTTTTGGTGTGTGTTTTGATGGCTTCACAAATATCTATCTAGCTCTGTTTGTGGCAAATATTCATTGAGATAGGCTGATGTTGCTGCAAATCTAATTTAATTGTTGGAACTGGACAGTTTAAGAAACAGTCAAAATAACACGTTAATATTTCACCATTTTTCTTATTATTTGATCCCATTTTCATCTTTGAAAGAAATAATTGGTGCTTGATGGAGAAGTACATGTTTCAAAGTTTGGTAAAAAATTCTCGTATTACTTTTCATGAAATTTTGATTTTATTCCTGTAAGCTGATATTTTTCATAGGTTCTTTAAATTATTTCTCTCCTTTGCTGTGTGAACTGTTCCAGGTGGTGTTCACTTTTGGAACCTCTTCTATTTCTCCATATTTTTTGAGTTATTTATTTAATATCTTCTTCACACTCTTTGTACTAATGTTTCTTCTTTTTATTCACACCAATCACCTGTTTTAGTTGTTTTGACTTCTTCTCAAATGGAGCCATTGTGGTTATTTTCTGAGTTTCTTTTATATTTTAGATGGGAGATATTGAATTTTAACCTTAGAGAGATAATGATATTTGTATTCCCTATTTCTGAACGCTTCAACATTCATAATTTCTGTGATATGGCTATGTGGTCTACCTGAAATTATTATACATTTACGTATTCTCCAGTTTTCTTCTTTTTTGTGAAAACATGTGGACATTGGTTTCCACTAGGGCATTTCACATATTTTGATCACTCTTTCATTATTTCTGTTTGTTCTTAAGTGTGCTGGTTACTTTCCTAAATATATTTTTCTTCCAACTTATGCACTTAAGTTGACAAGTCTTTTAACTTTGTTTTTGGGTGTGTTGATTTCAGATTTCAAAACTGATTTACTTTCTGCAGATTTCTTTTGTCATCTTCATTTATAGTTGTACATCAATTTATGCAGGTATAGCTTCCAGTCTGGCACTTTACTAGTAACAGGTGTTCTTTCTCATTTTGACATAAATTTTGTTATATTGTGACATTTTTTACATAAAATGCTGTTCCAGCATAGTTTCCCTTCATAAGTCCTGTAATGTAATACGTTAACTACATTCTCATCCAAAAATCCAGTTTCCTACAGTGCTAAAATTTGAACAAAGTTCTTCTGTAGAAGTAATGCCAATTTCTTTCCTTTTACATCTTTCAGAAGAAAATTTACATTAAAAGGTCCAAAGTGGCACTTCCTTTTCAAATTAAATTTAGGAGGTTTTCCAATACATTCTAGCTCTTCACCACATATTATTTATTTTATTGTATATTCTCACACCCTCCAGAAGAAACTTCCATTTAGTTTCTTTAGATCAACAAATTCAAGCACATTTCTGTAACATTTTGCTTCAAACTGTCACCTCATTAATAGCTGACTTATGCACAAGTCTGTTATATACAAGGAGTGGCAGCATTCATAGTAGGGTATTAAAAACACACCCTCAGGCAGTAACTGTAATTTATTTATTACCTCTTATGTCAATTAATAGTTAAAGGTATGCCATTTACTAATGTGTAAGTCATTGTCCACTGCGTGGATTACTTTTTGAATATGACTCCTGTCAAATGATGCCCCGTCTGCACAACACATTCATCTAGGCGGTGTTGGAAACTTTCTATAACTTGGCGTAATGTATTCCCTGGGACATTGCCGACGGCAGTTCTGATGCGATCCTTCAACTCAGGAATGGTGGCACAATGTTTTTGGAACACTTTTTGCTTCAGGTAGTCACAAAGGAAAAAGGCTGCGCATGAAAGGTCAGGTGAGCGAGGTGGCCAGGAAATATAACCAAAATGGGAAATTACTCTACTGGGAAACGTCTGTCGCAAGAAATCCTTGCAAATTCTGGCCACCACATTCCTGAGTTGAAGGATTGCATCAGAACTGCCATCGGCAATGCCCCAGGAAATACATTACGCCGAGTCAAGGAAAGCTTCCAACGCCACATAGATGAATGTGTTGTGCAGGCGGGGCATCATTTGACAGGAGTGACATTCATTAGGCAGGGAAATTGATGTGAGGAAAGTCACCGCAGAACGGTTTTTAAGTGCCATTGCCTGATCAGCTGCACATCTAGCACCAGCTGTTGGTTTGTGGCATGGATGCAAATATTTCTAGAATAAAAGTTAATTGAACACAGCTGACAAATTGGAGGTGCCGGCAGAACATGGAGCTTACATTATAGCATACCATTATACTACACTGTGTGATCAAAAGTATCTGGACACCCCCAAAAACATACGTTTTTCATATTAGGTGCACTGTGCTGCCGCCTACTGCCAGGTACTCCATATCAAGTGACCTCAATACTCATTAGACGTCGTCAGAGAGTAGAATGTGGCACTCTGCGGAACTAACGGACTTCGAACATGGTCAGGTGATTGGATGTCACTTGTGTCATACGCCTGTACGCAAGATTTCCACACTCCTAAACATCCCTAGGTCCACTGTTTCCAGTGTGATAGTGAAGTGGATACGTGAAGGGACATGTACAGCACAAAAGCGTACAGGCCAACCTCGTCTGTTGACTGACTAAGATCACCAACAGATGAAGAGGGCTGTAATGTGTAATAGGCAGACATCTATCCAGACTATTACACAGAAATTCTAAACTGCATCAGGATTGACTGCAAGTACTATGACAGTTAGGCAGCAGGTGAGGAAACTTGGATATCATGGTTGAGCGGCTGCTCATGAACCACACAACACCGGTAAATGCCAAATGACACCTCGCTTGATGTAAGGAGAATAAACATTGGACAACTGAACAGTGGAAAAACGTGTGGAGTGACGAATCACAGTACACAATGTGGCGATCCAAAGGCAGGCTGTGGGTATGGCGAATGCCCGGTGAAAGTCATCTGTCTGCATGTGTAGGGCCAACAGTAAAATTCGGAGGCAGTGGTGTTATGGTGTGGTCGTGTTTCTGATGGAGGGGGCTTGCATCCCTTGTTGTTTTGTGTGGCACTATCACAGCACAGGCCTATATTTCTGTTTTAAGCGTCTTCTTGCTTCCCACTGTTGAAGAGAAATTCGGAGATGGCAGCTGCATCTTTCGACCCGATCAGGCACCTGTTCATAATGCAAGATTTCAGGTTTCGATGGGAATTTGTAGCTTCATCGTGGCCAGCCTATGACATTCTCCTGCTAGCTGTAACTTCACTGCATTACTCATAGGAAAGACACAGTCTCGACATGTAGTAACTACGCCAAGCCACTTCAGTTAATAAGCTAGCTATGAATGTTAAAGGTTCTTTTCAAGATTCTTACATCCTAAAAAAGCATGGAATGTGCCATATAAAGACATTTATGTAAGAGTAGGGGCCATGAATAATTAATTTAGTTGCAAGTTAGCCTGTGGGAGATAGTTAAACATGCAGATATCCAACAAAGTACAGCTGGAATTCTTTCTTGACAAATGGATGTGTCTTTTAGCATAGGAATAGAGAGCTCAGCAGGGGGTAGGGTGAGGGGAGAGTTGTGTAGAGATGCTCATGGGGTGGGTCTTCCCTGCCTGCCCTGACATTAACGCCCTTTAACTAAAGTTCAGAGGTCATTCAGCACTTTGGTTTTGAGTGTAATAAATGTCAATGCGTCATAGCCAGTAGACAAAGTAGCCATCCAGGTTTGCCCACCGACTCCTCCGCATATTCATCTGATGCCACAGTCAGACCAGTCACCACCTTGTAACGATATGCATTTTAGCACACATACACCACAGCAACATTCTATCTTCCAATGTTTGTTTGTCTCAGAGTGATGGTTAAAAGCATAGGAAACATCATCATGGGATTTTCATTAATACAGAGTGAGGCATAAAGGATGAATGGTTTTCAAATGAACAATACCTTGTTAAGAGTGCTTCAAATTTTTTTTTTTTTAATTGCAGAATAACACTCAAATAATGTTGCCATTTAACAAAATTAATGCTTGAAAACAACATCTCCCAGGTGATGGCCGTTTTCAGCGACACTCTTCTCAAGGCGCTCTCAGAAGTTGGCTTCAACTCTCTGCAACATACCTCTGTCTATTTGGACGATTTCCACATGAACAGCTTCCTTCAATTCTTCAAGTGTATGTGGTTTATGCACGTACACACGTGATTTGAAGTAACCCCACAAAAAGTAGTCACACATGGATAGGTCATGGGAATGAGGCCAATGAATGTCCCTGAAGCGGGAAATAGCTCTACCGTGAAAAACAGTCTTAATTGCTTCCATAGTCCATCTTGTCGTGTGAGCTGTAGCTCCATCTTGCTGAAACCACACTCGCCGGATAGGAATACGTTTTCTTCTTAATTCAGGTAGGAAGAATTGAGTGATCATCTCTCTATATCATTCAGAGGTTACGGTTACAGCGTTCCCGCTCTTGTCTTGGAAAAAGTGTGGACCAATAACATCTGTACCTGTCACAGCACACCAGTCAGTCACCTTGGGACTATGTAATGGTTTCCCATGCAGTAGTTTTGGGTTTTCACTAGCCCAATAACGACATTTCTGCTGATTTACCATTCCATTCAAATGGAAATGAACTTCATCACTCATAAGCAAAATAATGATGTCATTTTGCACAAATATGGCATACATTTCTTGGGCAAAATGTAGCTGCTTTTCATAATCTCTTGGGTTTAATTTTTGCACAGTGGCCATTTTGTAGGGATGAAATTTTAGGTTAGTATGCAAAAAACGCCTTATTGAGTGATTACTGAGGCGCAGTTCAGCCAGGTTTCTTCTAGCAGATCGACCAGGTATATGGAGTATGGCTTGCTGAACTCTTTCCACATTTTCTTGTGTTCTAACTGAACGAGGTTTTTTGTTCATAGCTGTTCTTTGTGTTCGGAATGATTCTACCCAATGTGAAATGGTGTTACAAGTGGGAACACTATCATGTCTACTGAGATTGCAATGGTGACGAAACTCACGCTGCACTACAACAATAGACTCACTATTGCACACAAAACTATCACAGCTAAACACACGATGTTGCACGGTCCTCGGCTCCATGACCTTGACTGAACAAAATGGCAGGAGCTACCGATCACATTACCACACCACATCACATACACCCCCCCCCCCCCCCCCACTGCCTGAGCCTGAATACTAGCTGAAAATGTTCGTCCTTTCTGCCTCCCCTGTATAATGGGTTAATTAGTTTATCTTATAACAGTAGTGATGGAAAGACGACATCAACAATTTTGTAATATCATCCTGTAAGGAGTACTTAAAATTAACTAGACGTTGTCAAAACAACCATTTTAATTCATGTAAATCTAACGATTGTAATGTCCTCTTTTTACATTCCTGCACATGGTACTCCCAATTCTTTCATTTATTACAATAAATGTGAGTGACACACTCAGATACTATTATCTTATGATTAATAGAAGTAATAAACATTATTTCCCAATGTGGGGCCTTAACCAAATCTGTCACCAACATGAACAATGCAAAATATCAATATACAGCAGTCTCAGTCCAAATTTCAGTGCTGCTGAATCTCAGAAACTGGGAAAAAATAAGACCAGACTGCATGCTAATTACATGCCAGCAAAAGTCTGTCAATTTTGTTCTTTAGCAGCCAGTCTTTGTGTCATCTTCAATACACTAGGCCAAGAGGAGGAGACGCTTTGCCTCCTCATGCATAACAACAAATACTCTATCAAATAGCTGAATGGACGTACTTCTTGCTCTCCTCCCCTCTTTCATTTCTCCTTGGAAAACACGATTAAAAATGGGCACGCTTCATATGCTGTGACTGCAGTGTAAACACTTTTATTGCTCCAAGATTACCAGTTTCAGTGTCTTATTCTGCCATCAATAAAATACAGTTGATGAAATGCATACAAATGATAAAAAGCACACAGCTAAAATCCTTCCTGTCCATGAAAGCTGGTGGCAAACATGATTCTCCTGATTCTCTTTGATTTGGAGAATCATGTTCGCAACCAGCTTGCACTGACAATATGATAATTTTGGCTGTGTGCTTTTTATCATTTGAGAGCATTTTACCAAGTGTGTGTATTCCATCAACTGGATTTTTATCAAGAGTTGTATACGTGGGGAGTGCCATCCATGCTTCGATTTCATGTAATGTAACATGGCAATTTTATAGCAAGTTCCAGAAGATTAAATGAAGGTGAGGTATGACTGCTGAAACCGGTCATCTTTGAGCAATAGAAGTGTCTACACTGTGATTCTGGCATATGCAATGTGTTCATTTTCAGCCCTACCGATCACCCCACAGCACAGTATGTGTACCTTAAACATTATTAAACGCACCTCAGCAGACAGCATGGTACTGATAGTTTACTGTGTGAGTGCTTGATATCATCTTCAGGAATTTGATTACTGTGTAATCTTGCATCAAAAGGGTGTAAATCAAACTGATTAACCAATTTGGTAAAGGAAAACATGGTCCATTGCAGACCATTATATGCTTTATTAATTGTGCGATCAGCAGATTTTGACATTAAAGTCATATTCAAGCACATTTGGATAACCGTCACACGATTTATCACATTAGATGCAGCACATAAATCAAATTATTATTCCACATATAATGCCGCATATTATATAGTCCATATACATATATACATCATGCGTGAATAAAAGCCATGTCAACATGTGACGACATATGTGGACTGCGTAAAATGTGACCTCATATGTAGAACAGTAATTTGGTTTATGTGCTGTGTCTAATGTGATAAATCATGTGATGGTTTTTTAAATGTGCTTGAAAATAACAAATGTCAAAATAGGACCTGATCATACAATTAATAAAGAATATTACACTCTTCAAAACAAAATTTTTTGAAGCTGTGGATCCATGCAAAAACAAAATTATAATTATTAATCAACATTATAAAAAGATATTATTAATCAACATTATAAAAAGATATATGTCTGCTTCGCAACTTTCCAACTTGAATATGGACAGTTTTGTTACTTATTCCAAAAGATAAAAAAAATATTATCGCATTGGCATGTGCTGAAAATATTGTGCTTTTCTCAGTATTAAAAAGCACTGAGTACTGTGTATAACATAACGTTTGTAATAAATACACTTACAAACATGAAGTGCAGCTGCAACACTGTCAAATCTGACTATGTTTAAAATAATCTCACTCAAAGAATTTGACAATTCAAGGAATAATAAATACAAGCATTTTATTTTATTTCTACAACAATGATTTAAAATATTCTTTCTCATAACAGAACACTGACAAGTAACAATGTGTATATGAAACAGGATGGAAGTCCTGCCAAATGATGACTGTTCATATAATACATATATTATGCACACATGTAATATACTGATGCACTTAAATATCACAGGAACAATAAATTGGATACAAACAGCAGAAAAAAAAAAAAAAATGAAAATTACTAATTTTCTTGTGCACGACAAGAACAAAGTTATCTTTCTTTTATTGCATCCAGGAGAGGAATATCACATGCTGTAAATAATATCTCTGTCATATAATAATACATCAAGTCATAAATGTAGAGTTTCAGCATCTGAATTACATGTGAAAATACTTCATCTGTCCCAAAAGAAATACAATTCCTATATGGCTGAAAAATCAGATGCGATAAGAAAAATTTTCTGTACTTTGTGTTTTAAAATTAAATAAGTTGTGAACTCAACACAGATACTTTGTTAATCTCTTTTTCATTTGAATACAAAAATGCTTCCTCCTCCAGACAACGTTTAACAAAATAAGGATTTTATATAAAACACATCAGCATGTGATGTAAAATGGTATACTACTTTACACTGAAAGTACGAATCAAACATGAGGTGGATAGAACTAATATTCTGTTCAGTCAAAACTGCAACTATTCCAAGTCAACCAATATATGGAAACATAATATGGTCAAAATATAAAGCAAAAATTTCTTAAGTCAGAAAGTACCACGCATGGCAAAAATGTAACAGAAAAACAAACATAAAAATATAATTGTGTTATGCAGATGGAAAGAAAAAAATGCTCTCCTTCCTAATTTACTAAAGATTTAAGTGCAATTACATTCCAGAACTGATTAAATAAAACAAATACTTTGGTATGAATGGTGCACAGTTCCTCTACTTATTCATAAGTAAAATATCTGGAACAGAGCTATCTTACACTGGTGAATGTGTAACGCAAGGAACATTATTATCTACTCTACTGTGCATGCAACTGATTTTTAAGGGTCCTATTCATCTCTTATATTACAGTTCATCACTGCTGCCATGAAAACATTCCTGTAATGTACATACTAAAAGAGGGAGGGAGGGATGGCTGGAAGTAAATATGAAGTAAATATGAAAAAAATATAAAACAGTCTGCCTCAATATCTTACACAGAAAATTCATTCACAGATGCTATTCGTTTATAAATTGAGATGAATGGATAGAATAATAACTTCACAATCACGCATTATTAACAAAAAGCTAAGTTTAATTCATTCAAAAATAATCTAAGCCAGTACTATACTCTTGCACACTGAAAGTGCATGTGGAATGCTGATTATTTTAAAAAATTGAACATAAATTAAACAGGAATGTGATTTGACAACCTTCTCTTTGAAAACAATGTAGTTATGGAACTGGGATGAATAGAGATTACTATTTTACAACAGCCACTGCACACAAATATTTGGTGTACCATACATTTTAACCAATTATCAATATTTATCACATCAAATTAATAAGGAAGATGCAGAAGAGTGGGCACAAGTACATTCATATTCATCAGTAAGGTGATACTACATGCAAAGCACAATGATCTTTTTATTTGGAAAAATTATAAGCAACAAACAAATTGCCTGTAACACTAAGCTGACATATGTCATAACCTCCTCATCTAATAATACTGGCTGCATAAGGATTAGTACTTGAAATTTCATACAGTCACTTTGCAAATATTTGATGTTTTACACTGACAATGGCCTTTATTTTTGTGCTTCCTCTCCTACAAAGCCAAACTGACTTGAGAGGAAATAATGTATATGGTAAGAAAGGACTTTATATATATATATATATATATATATAAAAAGAGACAGTTGTTGTCAGTTGTAAGGTTTAAAAACGTCCTCTAATACTGGTAGCCATTTGATGAAATGTCAGTATCTGTTCAGTATATGTGCAAATGCCTTGTAAATGATATTGGAATGAGTGACTATACAAGACTATAGCTGTAACAGATAAACCCCAAATATCTGTGAAAAACACAAGCTATAGAGACAAAACTGTAACTTAGAGAATGTTCTGATATCATCATCCAGTCCAATACATGTGATACAATGCTTACGCAGCTTAAATCGAATAAATGAACAAAATTTTACAATAGTGGCCTTAAATGTCACTTAACAAGTTACAACAGATATGACCAGTAATTTGATACACAAACTCTAGCGCAACACTTTCAATGTACCAGTATTGGTACCATAAACTAGGCCTTGGCCAGGCTCGGGCGCCCAGCGGATACAATTCAGACTAGTAAAGCTATTTTCACGATTCTGTTCAATGTCACGTAGGTGACACAGGCGACCACGGCCTCCTATTGAACGACCAGGTTTTGCATCTTCCATACGAAAAATCTGTGCTACAGTAGGGCGATCAGTTGGAAGTACGATACGCCGTGATGCAAGGCCCACCAGCAGGTGTCGGCAGGCAGGAGACAGTGACACAGACACAGCATTCTGTTCAAAACTTGTGGTGTACAGGCACTGGCCCAATGACTCCCATTCTAAACTATATACGCCTGAAAAACAAGAAACAATGTTATGCAGTCTATAAATGATGCACACAGAAATATCAAATAAAGATAATGAATAGTACTCTGACAGGTACAATATATCATACTTGACAACAATGAAGGTGGACTTTTTTTTGCCATCAGTCTTCTGACTGGTTTGATGGGGCCACCATGAATTCCTCTCCTGCGCTAACCTCTTCTTCTCAGCGTGGCACTAGCATTCTAAAACCTGAATTATTTGGTAGATATATTCCAATCTCTTGCTGATTCTGTGGAGGATCTCCTCATTAGTCCACCAGCTTTTCAACATTCTTCTGTAATACTACATCTCAAATATTTTGATTCCCTTGTGTTCCAGTGTTCACACTGTCCATGATTCACTACCATACAATGCTGTCCTCCAAATGTCAAAAAATGGCTCTAAGCACTATGGGACTTAACATCTTAGGTCATCAGTCCCCTAGACTTAGAAACTACTTAAACCTAACTAACGTGCGGACATCACACACATCCATGCCCAAGGCAGGATTCGAACCTGTGACTATAGCAGCAGTGCGGTTCCGGACTGAAGAGACTAGAAGCGCTTCGCCACAATGGCTGGCCAAAATGTCATTCTCAGAAACTTCTACCTCAAATGAAGACCTATATTTGATGCTAACAGACTACTGGCTAGGAATGTCGTCTTTGTCTTTGCTAGAGTGCTTTTTATGTCCTCCTCGCTTCATCCATTGTGGGTCCTTGTGCTTCCAAGGTAGCAGAACTCCATCTAATTCGTGATCACCAATTTTGATGTTAAGTTAAGAATATTTCAATATTCTCATTTCTGCTACTTCTCATTACTTTCACCTTTTTCTGATTTACTCTCAAGCCATATTCTTTACTCATTAGACTGTTCATTCCATAGAACAAATACTGTAACACTTCTTCACTTTCACTGGGGGTAGTGATATCATCAGAGAATCCTATCATTGATATCCTTCCACTGTGAATTTTAATCACACTCCTGAATCTTCCTTTTATTTCCGGCACTGATTCTTCGGATATAGATTGAAGAGTATGGACAAAACACAGCGCCCCTCTCCCACACCTTTTTTAATCCGAGCACTTTGCTCTTGGTCTTTCAATCTTATTCTCTCTCTCCATTCTTGTACATATTGCATATAATCCACCTTTCAGTGTAACTTACTCCTATTTTTCTCAGACTTTCAAACATCTTGCACCAGTTCACATTGTCCAATGTTTGCTGTACATCTACAAAGCCTATGAGTATATCTTTATTTTTCTTCAGCCTTGCTTCCATTCAAGTGCAAAGTCAGAAGTGCCTCCCCTGCTGCCTTGATTAAAAAGTAGTTAAAAATACACCTTGAGCACTGGGAAGCAAAAATGGCCATTCGAAGGAGCAACATGATATGAAGGCTGTGGCAGGTTCAGCAAGAATCACATAAATCAGGTGTGAGATAAATGCAAATAGACCTCTTGCCACGGAGTGAACAATACTTGCCACGGAGTAAACAATACTGGTAACAATCTAAAAATTTTACACACACAAGGAGGAGGGGAAAAAGCAGAAAAAACACAGAAAGTAATCTACAATAACAGAACAGCCTGACAGTGTACCTTTGACATTTTTCTATAACTGTAATTAATTAATTAACAAATTATTGTACAGTTCAAGTGTAAATAAAGAAGCATAAATCAGTACCTTTGAATATTAAATGTTGTGGGTTCCCAATGGTACACTCAAATACCTCAAAATTGATACAAAAGATATAGTAATTTAATAATCACTTCACAGCAGAAATGATCAAAACCTCTTTTATGTGTTTGCTGTGACTGTAGGCAGCATATGAGGATGAAACCATGGATACTTAAGGGCAATTTCACCTTAAATCATGCAGGAGACGTAAGTTTATGATATTGAATTGCTCTATAAAACAATATATAGTATGCCGCTATATAATTTCATCTTGATTTTTGTAGATGGTTCAGTCCTTTGAAAAATGTGTAGGTTCTGTCCTTTGAAAAATGTCTATTTTGTAAATAACTCTTAAAACACACACGAACACGCACGCACACACACACACGCGCGCACGCGCACGCACACGCACACCCCTTGATGCAAACTCAACTCGCACGCACACGACCACAGTCTCAGTCTTGGCAGCCATGGGCTTGGCCATGAGGGATGCACTTGAATTTGTGAGTGTGTGTATGTATGTCGTCTAGATCTGATGAAGGACTGTTTGGCCAAAAGCTTTGTTTGACAGTCTTTCTGTTGCGTCTATCTGCAACTCAGCATTTCCACTATATGGAAATTAGCAACTGTCCTTTTCATGACATAATTATAAACATTATCTTCTCTGCTCCAACTCTCTATATTACATAAATATTTATTATTGAAAATTTTAAAAATCTCATTTTTATGAGTTTCTACGAATTATTAACTCAAAAATCTCCATTACAAAATTTAGGAAAATTGCACGCTACACTGTTTGGTTAATGTGTTAGTAGTTACTGCAATTGAAGTGGGTATTTTTTTTCCCCTGTGTAAAGCGTTAGGAATTTTCCAACATTTTGCGTATTTAGCATCACTGAATTTCCTGTGTAATATTTTGTGTTGGCAACTGTGTTTCCAGCTCTGCTCTTTTTATAAAAAATGAGTGAGAGCTTGTACATGAATCATTCTGTATTGATTTTTGTGTTTGGTTTGAAGTTTTTTTGTTAGGCACAACATCAATGCGGAACACGAGGTGAGGTATGTGGACTATGAAAAAAAGATACAAGAAAGTCGTGTTTAAGAAATGTGAGAAACACTTCACAATTGTTGGAAATCTGTTGGAGGTGTTGCAGAGCTATCTTCATCCTCAAATAACTGTGCTACCATGACATCCATTGTGCAGGAATTGCTATACCTGAACAATCACCTTCACCGGAATGCAAAAGTGAAGAATGCAGTGCAGATGTTTATATTCCTGGGTGTGAAGTTGTTGATCCAACTGAATGTTAGCATTTCTGTTTTAGTCCCTAATACATGACCCCTTAAACGATCAGGCCAGATAATAAGCACAAGAAGAAAATGATATGTACAAAGAAAAGTGGAAGAACTTGAGACAAGTTTCACACAAGCAACATCTTAAAACCTTTGCAAAGTGCATAATGTAGATGCACTTGCTGGAGAACCTGAAAATAGTGACATCTGCACCCAATGTGATGTGTGGTTTGAAAACCTAAACACTGCTATCTCCACAGCCACCTACTGAGAAGGTACAGTTACTGACACTGATACCTGGCAGATATTCCCAGCAGCAGATTCAGACATACATACCAATTTCCTCAAATTGTTTAGCTACAAAACCTCCTAAAATAAAGAATGAAAACATTTGCACACACCCAGATTCCTATTGTGGGCATCCATTGTAAGAGGATATGCTTAATGTTGCTCTGTAATTTTACCTAAGTGATGGCAAAGATTGCAGCATGCAAAATCCTAATCAGGCTGACGTTTTCTCTGTTAGTGAAAATGGCAAAAAGATCAGAAAGAGAAGCATATCTCCTAATGAAAAAGGAGAACGCCAATTTAAAAACAACAGTATCACAGGGAGGAAGTGCAGAGTTATAGACCTGATGCTTTTGTGAATGTGTCAAGAGCCACAAGATAAATGTTGGGCGCAGGAGTGTGAAGTGTTTCCTGGTGCTGAAGGGACAACTGTTAAACCAGTATAACTTCATGATACTGACAATGAAGTAACATATGCACTGTGGGAGGGAGGAGAGTTTGTGAAGAAGATGGTAGAGCTAGGGAAGTTAGAGGCATTGAGTCTTGAAAAGAGTAGCTCACCTTCATAACTGCAGGATACAAAGACAGGCCACAGTAGAAATACTGGCACATTAGTTCTCCATTTCAACTCTGCTGAGAACTGGTCTTTTGCTTTTTGGAACAAAGTTCAAAGTTACCACTGGCACACACCACATGAGTCAATATTCACATGTGTTGCTCACTTCCTTGGAATATCACACTGTTTTGCTATTGTCAGTGATGATCTCATTCATGACAGTGCACATGCATGCTATACTGTCAGCATGATATTGACGACATAGCATTTAGAGGCCATGCAGTACCTAAACATGTGTATGTGACTAACGGTGCAGCATCTCATTTTAAAAACTGCTTTTAAGTTTTACGAGTTGGAAAACACTGTACAGGTATTAAGACAAGAAATGGATATTTTCAGCAACAGATCTTGGAAAAAGGGCATGTGACAGTGTAGCAGGTCTCTGTAAACACCTTGCAACTTGATTTAATCTCCAGCATGTAGCTGTTGATGCTATAACAGATGGTATTGGTTTTGTACAGACCATACAAAACCTACTACAAAACATAAAATTCTTATTTCTAAATGAAAGTAAATTACGGAAATTCTGTTTTAAAAAAAGAGCCAAGAGAGGTCTGTTATGATGCCAGTGGCGGGAATTCAGTCAACTCATTACCAGGTTGCATTCCTGAGTGGCATATACGCCGCAAGAACAGTTCTTCATGAAATGCAGCCTGTTACTATGTGTGAAATTCAGAGAACTCAGTCTACTTCAGAAGGCTTTGTTGTGAGCAAATTTATTTCTTGTTTGTATGACTATCAGTGGTGGGTGGGACAAATAATTTATGTCTATCATGAGCTGCAAGATGTAACCATTTCCTTTACGACACCTCATGGTCTGGCAAATTATTTCAAATTGCCATCATCAACAAATCAGTGTGCAGTTCCCATTTCGTCAAAACTGCTCTTGTTGGATCATCCTTGTCCATGTGCAAATTCAGCTTGGCTATAAAAGATCAAAGAGCAGCAAAAAACTGTTTTCAACAGTGCAGTATTGATTTTTACGGTGTAGGCAATTTCACTTCTTGGAATGTCATAAAGAAGCAAAATCATGACAGAAGACAATAAAAATTTGTGAATAATAACAGAAACAGAAAAATATATACACAAATCTTTTTTCCTGTATCCATTTTTTTTTTATACATAAAATGCTTGCAAATGAACAATTGTTTTCCCACTCACTTACAAGGCTGTAAAATAATTATTTTGAGTAAGATATACTAGTTCTACATTACATTTACTCAATAACAGCAATCAATTTAAATTTTTAAGAGTCCAGGAATTCTTTGATATGAAAGTAGCTAGGTCTAACAAAAAAAAAAAATTTTCAAATTTTGCACCACAAAATACTGCCCACTCTGAATGTACCTTCCATAAGTAGCGACTAACTAATGTACCATGCAATTTTTAAAATATTCAGGACAGGATTTTAGAGAAAATAATTTACACAGAAGCAAAAAGTTTCAGATTCTCTTATCTTTATGTAGAAATATTTTAGAATTTAAGAATTTCAGGCATTAATGTCATAGCTGACAGTTAGCAATTTTTTCCACTTATTATTTCTCAAGACGAATTAACATACTGTGACTATTCATATTTTCAAAACATAATTTTGAAGTCTGCTAAAACTTATAAATTTTTGTAGTTTAATTTTCCAAATTAAAGATGAGAAAAAACTCAGAAGTGTGTATGTGTTAGTCATGTCTGATAGTATTGTGAACAAGGTTTTTATTAAAAATAATTTGATCTATCAATTGTTCCTTTTTATGACCTTTTTTTTTATTTTCTCTCTTGCTATGACATTTTTACAAATACTCCCATTTAGAGAGGTCTGTAATGTTTCAAAAAATCATCACCACCATCAAAATAATTTAGTTTTTGAGAGGTGTCTTGCAGAACTTAGAAAAACATTGAAATAATGATGTGACACTTTCGATCTGTACAATTTGAGATGAAGTCGCTGTTCACCCCTAAATACTACGGATATTGATAGGAAAACAGATATTACGAAGTGGTCTCTCAGACCGCATTTTTATTTTTTGTACATAAAATCATTGTTTAGGGGATATATTTCTTTACGATTTCCTGTCATTAACTACATTCCTTGCAAGTAAACTTTATAATAATTTGTATTTTTTTTATAACAATGTAGGGCACTAAACTCATTGACAAGTTTTAAATGCAGCAAAATGTGCAGTATACTTTTGTTTAATGCATTACTAAAATAGTTACCTCTCTACTCCTACTCAGGATATCATCAGAGGACAATATCACACATTCAAAACATAACTATATGGAAAAACAAACTTCAGTTATGAGAGATTGTATGTGAAATCAACTCTGAATTTAATATTTATTGTTGCAATGGAGAGCAACTATAGTACTCTTGTAATTCTAAGATGACAGAAACTTTGCCAAATTTTAAAATTAAAAAAATGAAGTCGGAAGTAATTACGTATTCTTATGAGGTCCTGAATCACATTTTAACCACTTTCAGCCTGCTTACATAACCTGCAGAGCTTCCTTGAAAACTTCAAACAAATCTGACCACCACACAGTTGACACTGATATCTGGTCTTCCACTTCAAACAAGGAGGGTAAAAGGCACGGGTTTTTCGTTTTTCAAAGAATTCTTTCTATGTTTGAGGCTCATATCTCCAAAACAGCAGCATTTTCTATGAGACTTTACACCATCAATGCAGTCCAAGTTATGTTGTGTTCCTTTGTTCTTATTCTAGTTGTTGGCTTCAGTATTATCCATGGTTATCAGCTGTCGCATCTTCATGAACTGAAAGTTTCCTTCTCGGAATTAGTGTCATGTCACCAAGTATCTGTCGTCAAAATCTTCTTAGAAGAACTCTTCATTGCTTCTTGAACATCCACATCCACTTCATGTAAAACACATCGCATAAAAGATCCTATTTTCACACCATGGAGAAACGGTAACATTCAACCAAAAAAGACGCGCAAACACTGAGACCTTCCAACGTACAAAAATAAGAAACAGATCACAGCAGTTATGGCACATGTGGCTTACCATTAAACAGGATGGTACACAGAAGAGTACAATTTACTTTGCAGGAGTGTGTGACATATCATGAGACGATAAATCATAGTGGTCTGAGAGATGATCCATAGTAGTTAATGGTTAAATATATTATGCACAAGGAACAAAATTAAAGGGATCACTGACTGAAAACGGAAAAATACTCAGAAATTTTACTGCCCTTAATCATTTGAAAATTAACTAATATTTGTTTAGGCAGAAAGGCACACAAATTTACCCGGCCAGAAGGATACAGCTCTACTACAGATTATATAATAATAAAAAGAGGGATTTCCTGGACATGTTAGAGATACCAGAGTTCATCAAAGAGTGAATACTGGATCAGGTCACTTCTTATTGGTGTCAATAATTGACATCTACACGAAACAGAGAAAACCAAAGAAAACAGTTAAGGGTCAAAAAGAAGAACAAGTTCTTAAAGTTTACCTTTTAGAATATACGGGGTGTTCAAAAAGTCTCTCCATAGTGCCATATGATTGTTACCTGTGTGTGCCATATGCCACAGTGAATATACCAAAATGAAACTCAGTGAAATACAAGTTATTAATTTATTGAATATTCATTTTTACTTACAATATTTCCCATTAATGTTGAAATCTTCTGCAAACTATTTTAAACTATTTTCATTAGAAAGACCAGCAATGTGAGCGTATAAGGCCCTAAAAAAGAGCAAGTTTGAGTTGCATTGAAATTGGGCCCTGCTTCTGTTGGTTCTCAAATCAAATCTGACATCTTTTAAAATATTCCACAACTGTTTAGTACTGTCTGTGGAAAATGATTGTCAGGCAAACTGCAAACAAATAGTCTTTTTTGTTTTGTTATACATCTCTACAGCATTCAGCTCTATGATTTTTATAACAAAGGAAATGGAATAAGGAATACAATAAAAAGAATAGTTTTCTCTTTTTTGTGGCCCTAATAATCTGAAGCTATCACATTTAAAAAAAGTAATTTTTTGAGTTCAGCCTAACCAAAATTTCTTCCCAAATAATCCCATCAGCAACATCATCTGACCAGCAGTACAGTTTTCCACATGAAATTCTACAGCAAATTATTGAAACTTGCAAAAAATTCAAGTAGTTTGGAGGAAACATAAGCTTACGATCCTAAAAGAGATATCTTCCAGCTTTGAGCTCTGACACTTATAGAAATGAATCATTAGGCTTGGGATCCTGTGTAAAGAAGCACTTATCAGGCTTTGAACTTTTGGTAAAGAAACACACCTGTGGCTGCTGTTGTACAGCTACTAGGCATGACCCCTATGGTGATGGGTAAACCAGCAGTGATTAAGCCAAAATGAATCACAGCAACACATTTATACAATTTTTCGTCAGTACTCTAACGTTCCAGATAAACCGCCAACTATACTAACACAAAGTTTACTATACCTCAAACTGGAATTTAGCTAGCTCAATAATAGCAATACACAATAAAAACACATACTAATACAGTAATTCTCTATGAGATGAATCCATTCCAAAAGTCAGAAAAACTGCTATGAACTTCACTAATTTTACACAATGTGATTGGAGTAGAACCACAAGGCTATTTATATGATGTGTGTTGCAGCGCAGCAATTTTACTACCATTATCTTGATTGCCTTGGTAAAGCACAGTTAATATGTGAAGTTTATAACCAATTTTAGTCTGTAGTTATAGCACAAAACAGACTGAAATAAGTCATGATGAGTTGTATAAAAAAAAATCCCTTTTTTGAGTAATTCAGATTTTATTTCGCATCCTAGTCAGCAAGAATTTTGATATTGCCTTTTCCAGACAGTACTAAACAATTGTTGGATATAATAAAAGATGTCAGATGTAATTCGAGTACCAGCGGAATATGGTCCCATTTTCAAAGTACCTCCATTTTGTTATTTTTTTAGGGCCTTATATGATCATGTTGCAAAACCAAATGCAGTATTTTAGGTGTTCGGAACATGGCCTTTCTAATAACTGGTTTAAGAGAGTTTGCGGAAGACACTTTTTCATAAAAGTGGGCCAAAAGTAGCCACTTTGGCATTTTTAGAAAAATTGTCAATTTGTGAACTATCAGAAACCAGTAGGAAAAGGAAATTTTACATTATAAGACCTTGTATTTGTAAGCTATTAGGTGCAAAGTTTCAGGTTTATCTCGTAATTGCTTCCAAAGATACAAAAAGCTAAAATTCACTTTTTTAAGCTTCTATTTTTTTTGGCAGACAACTTCAAATTAACCACATAAAAACTGCTGGAATCTTTTTTTATTTCACTTAAAAATGCAAAAAAAGTTGTACAAGATGGCCTAGTTTTGTTTCCTTCAAGAAAGTATTGCCAAAGACATTATATGTCTCAAATTTGCCAAAAACTCATGGGTGCATTATTGATAGTAGTGCTATGGGGTCAAACAAATGACTTTACTTCCAAAAGTATTGAATTAGTGGTAGTGAAACTTTACCAGTGTTTATTGGAAACATGTGTGAATGTTCATGCAATTTCATCAAAATCTGTGATGGTCATGCAGTAACCTCTAGAACACTTGTCATGGAATGGCCCAATATTTACATTTGTTCTATACAATTTAGGAACATAATTTATAAGTTACTGCAAGCAACAAAATCACTGAGATAAATGATGGAGTAACTTGATATGACTAAATAAAATGATTGCTCTGGCAAAAACTAGTGAAAACAGTACTTCATTTTTGAAACTTTTTTCACATAATGGCTGACTAAATGGAGAGGAAGATTATAATATTATCAGTCCCTATACATCACTAACTTTCTCCCATGTCTCCTGTATCTACTTTGAATCTGCATCATCAACTTCCCATCTCTCTCTGCCAGTTCTCACCTAGAAAATCTTTCCGTTGCTACCTGCTCTCCAGTATGTGCTAAAAAAGAGCTGTCACACTAGTGTAAAACTAATGATAACTAGTTCAGATCTCTTCCAGACACATTGTCATAGTTTAAAGGAAGCTTAAGTACACAAGACAATTTCTGAATGTTTCTAGTGCACTCACCAAGCATTGCTGTAATACACATGCGATTGGATGGCAACAGTGTAACAAGGAGTGCACCATCTTTGGAAACATCAACACTTGCATCATTGTGAATTTTACATTCCGAGACAATAACATTCTTCTCAGCTGAAATTTCCAAAAAATTAAGATAATATATTATATGTAGGTCATACAAAACATAATATAAATGCAAGAAAGAAAATGTGTGACTTGTAACCCTTCACATATGTAGTCAGAAATAAGGAGAGAAAATTAAAACATATGATAGACATGAAACACAGTGAAAGCTTACAGATAGAATGCCTGTTGTAATACTGAAAACTGTTCTATACCTCACTGAAATATTTAAAAACAACGAGTGAAGAAGAATTAACAGATGCTGCTGAAAAATGAATGTCTTAATTAAACAGAAGCATCCCTCAGAGTTACACAGATTTTTCCCCTTTGTCTTTTTATCATCTCTCTCACACAAAACCACCTGACTTCAAGCTTAATTGTTTAGCAATCTTTCATTGTGTCTGTCTACGACTCAGTGATACCTGTATGTGGTTTGTACCAACCAAGACAGACAGGCTGTCACAGTAACAACAAATATGAAACTAAGTAAGAAAAACCCACTGATTTGTATGGAATAAAAAATCTGATATTGCTCAAGTATGTGACAAAATAGCTTATTTAGAAATAATGCTATTTCTTCATCATACACTTCTGCTTTAGCTATACAAATGAACCGGAGTAACCAGTCAGGTTTGAACATTTGGGTGTGAACAGTCTTGTCCTTGATCAGTTCATAAGACATGTCATTATTTTTGCAGGAGGGAGATTTTAATTTGCACTCACATGACAGCTATTAGAGATCACCATTTGCATCTACATAAATAAAACAAAATCCTTAACAATTAATAATCTTGAATGTAACTATACACTTAACAGCCATACAGATAGCATTAGAATTACTTTAGCATTTAGCTAGTTCAGACCAACAGATTCAAGCACTATATTAGCTGTTTGACTAACAGGAACTCAATTCATGAAGATTTACTATGACAGGCTCCGTAACAGAACACTTGCTGATTTCTCGTTATTAATCTTCGGGTTGCATGTCTTATCAGTCTGCCAGTCTACAAACTTTCCAAATGCAGCATCTGTTTTTCAGACTACACTAATTCACAATAACATCAAGCAACCTCATGGGCATTGGCAAGCAGCTGCAATTCCACTCTGGTTTGTTACAAGTTGTGAGAGATGTGGTCGATTAATAAATAAGTGATAATATTGCATTGCCTGGTATATGTAGTTTGTGCTTTGTTGGTTTTCACTGAGTGAATGCTGACATTTTCAAACTTAATGACTGAACTTGGGAAGGTATGGAAAACTGGTTCATATCAAGGGTTGAAATAACTAGACACCATCTCACAGTGGTTACTGTGAGATCTCTTAGACTTTGATTCCTTAAATATAACCTTGTTCTGAGGAATACAGGCAGTGCCTGAGAACACCAAATGAATGATAACGAACCTCATCTTCTCAGCACACCAGAATTTTCATATTGCTGCATTCAACACTCATTTCCTACCTCACTGAACTACTTTGTTCATATTTGCGTTTCATCACTATAACAAATGTGGGATGTTCCATTCTCATACCTCTTGTATTAATGTCTGTAGCCACATGGTCATTTGTCTCCATATTTTCTATCATGGGTCAAATAAGATGCCTGATGCCCCGGGGAAATTCCACGTCAAATCAACACTATCTTACTCTTCAACCTTAACCAGCAGGTATGTTGTAAATAGTCTTCACGGCTTTGCCACCAGATGATGCTGTGCAAATTCCACAATATTCCCTTGGAGCAACTGTCAGACATCTTCAGGTGGTTCAACCGCACTGGCAGCTGGGTATGACTGACTGTATCCGCACGTCGACACCCCTGTATACAGAACACATGTGCGAAGAACGCACAGACGCCGAAATCATGCATACTTTTCTTGTTTTCTGTGGTATGTGAATGATACATTTCTGCTGTGGCCACAGGGACTTGATACTGTACCTACATTTCTTCAGAATTTAAATTTGCTCCATCCGAATATAAACTTCACAACGGAAGTGGAAAAATATGCTACTTTACTTTTTCTTTATGTTTTGGTATGATGGAAAGCAGATGGAACCTTGACACAGTCTCTACTGCAAGCCAAAGCATACAGATCTATATTTGCAGGCCACCAGCTGCCATCACTCTGCACAATGCAGTAGTGCATAACATACATTAGTTCATAGACCGTGTTTGGTATCTGATACTGAAAGCCTGTTGAATGAGACACAACATTTGAAGACAGTGTTTCGACAAAACATTTATTCTGAGAGACATATACGTAATGTATTCAGGCCCAAGCGAGTTCAGTCCATGGAGCAGATTGAAGATACAAAGACACCCACCACTTCCACCTTCTTGTCATATTTTGGTGCCTCGTATTCAAGAATCTGAAGAGTCCTCAAAAGATATGACATTACGTGTGGTTTTCGACCATCTGCACAACTGAGGAACCTGTTGGTTTCAGTTAAGGATGATTCTTGGCCCGGGGAAACGTGGTGTGTATAAGATTACTTGTCAGCGTGGGGCAGCATATATAGGCCAGACATGTCAAACAGTACAAGAATGCTGCGATGAACAACAGTATCATACATGCCTCCATCAACCGGAGAAGTCGGCAATCGCAGAACACTGTCTGAATACAGGACATACCATGATTTATGAAAAGACTGAAGTTTTGTCCCTGGCATCATCTTTCTGTGACTGCATCATTAAGGAAGAAATACATATCTGTACAGCTGATAATCTCATCAACAGGGATGCAGGATTTTAACTGAGCACAGCCTGGAACCTTGCAGTGGCTGCTATTAAATCAGGACAAGGAAACAAGATTTTTCGATAACAGACCTATCATAACATTGGTCTAGTATGGTTTTTTAGTAAGTAACATGTGGCTGCACTGTTAGTAAACACAGTGTACAGTTCACGTGCAGGTGTGCAGGTGGGCTGCTCTGCGATTTTAGGTAGAGCATGTTTGAGTATGGTGCCACCTATCTGCAAATCATTGCTCATGCGTGATCTCCGCAGCTGTGCGTTCTCTGCACACCTGTGCTATATGCCGGGGCCGACATGCAGATACTGTCAGTTGTACCCAGCTGCCAGCAAGGTTTAACCTCCTGAAGATGTCGGACAGCTGCTCCGAGGAAATATTGTGGAGTTTGCACATCATCTGGCACCAAACCCGTGAAGACTATTTACAACACTATTTTAACATGAATTTTAGCTCACCATCTCAGATTTTGATGAAACTTGGCACAGACGTAGCTTACATATAGATTAAGAAAATATCCAATTTGATTAAAATACGTCAACCCATTTTGAAAATATGGCAATGTGTAGTTGTCAAAAAAAAAAAAAAATCACTGCTAAGTAGCGCAAACACACAAATAGAAAAAGTTAATGGTTTAAATTAATATGCACAGTGCAGCTACAAGATAAGCTAAGATTTCATATATAATATTGGTCTCAAAGATTTAGCTAAGCTTTCACATATAATATAGGTCCCTTTTGTGTGTGTTACACATGAAGGTATATTACACAAATGTGCCAGTAAAATTTAAAATAATGACGTAAATGTCTGGCCTTCTGGGCTCGAAATTTTTTCCAAGTGGCTGGTCCTCAAAGTGTTAAGTTTTAAATGATAATTAAACGCTCTGTGATTTAAGAAATTCTCAAATGTAACGTAATTCATCTTGCATGAAAGGTAATTTGCTTTGAAAGTAACGGTTCAAAATATTTTCCCAAGACCTGCTAGAAATGGGTACATTTCAGCAATAGCCAGAGAGTGCCGAAAAACAGGTATTACTGTGCATGCGCAGCTACGATGATGTAGGAAACCCATGTGTTCATATGTATAAAGCACTGATTTTACATTATGTCATAAAAGAAACAGGACATCAGAGGATATTCCAAGAGCATCAGAATTTCATAAACCACACTAAAAATGCATAATTGAGACGTAAGTGCACATTCGTATATCCAGATTCACAGTGAGGTAGGCTCCAACCGGACATTAGGTTTTCAATGTGGTTTTCAAGATGTGTATGTGTGTTGGGCTTACGGGCACTCGATGTCGAGGTCATCAGGGCCCTGACACACATTAAAAGAAACAAATGTGGACAAACTTAGTATAATGGAAGCATACACGCAAAGAAAATAGAATGTAAGGAAAATGAGAAAGGAACCATAGGAAATTGTCATTGGCCGGCCCCTTACATAAAATACAGGCGAGCCAGTCACCCTGTGTACAAATTAAGACCCTCTTTAACCATATTCCTTTGAGTATTTCCTAAAAGAGATGGCAGATCCGCCGGCAAGTCAGCCGCGGCCCACTGGTCAGAAAATAAAACGCAATCCAATAAAAAGTGGCGCACAGCGACCTGGACGACACAAGCACCACACATTGAAGGGGGGGGGGGGGGGGGGTGGTCCTCTCGCTGGAGCAAGAAGCCACTCATCCTCCCACTGATGCATGACTCGTGAGCTCAACAGCGAGGTGAGTGCGTGCAGGGGGATGGGATACTGAAAGACTTGTGGATCGAGACACGCCTCCTTGGCTGCGAGATCTGCCCTTTCATTTCCAGCAATGCCGACGTGCCCTGGAATCCACCAGAATGCCACCTACTTCCAAAGTCGTTTTAGTTAGAGGAGGGCATCCTGGATGGTCTGGACTATTTTATCTGCAGGATACAAACTTTGTAATGAGTGAAGGGCACTTAGTGAGTTGGAACAGACAAGAAATTTAGGACAGGAAGGGCATCTCATCTACTCCAGTGCCCGCGAGATCGCAGACAATTCTGCATCAAAGACAGTAAACGCTTGAGGTAGTCGGACCCTGAGGACATGATCTGGAAAAACAACAGTGCAACCAACGGAATCCTCCCGTTATGACCCATCTGTAAAAACAGCTACATAGTCGTGGTGGTCAGATAAAATGACAGAAAATGTTGCATTAAAAATGGTGGCAGGAGTGCAATCTCTCTTGTACTGCACCAAATCTAAAATCACTCTGGGCCTCTCCAGTAACCAGGGTGGCAGGTGGCTAAAACCCTGGATTTGGGGCTGTACGGGATCCACACCGAGGAGCTCCAACACACATTGCGCGAGGATACAAAATGGTATTGTGGCTCGGGGACAGGGGGGGATGTGGGAGGGAGGGAGGCGGGGGAGGGGGGGGGGGGACGGTCCAGAGGCGGATGAGCAACAATGTGGTGAGTGGGTGATGTTGGAGCTGCAAAAAACTTACAAGACTGGTGCACCAGCAGAAGCTGGAGCTGCCGTTGGATGGTAAGTGGCGGTTCCCCGGCTTCAGCACAGAGGCTGGGTATGAGACTGGTCCGATAAGCACCCATGGCCAGTCGAATCCCCGCGCGGTGGACAGCGTCAAGGATCCGCAAGTAAGATGACCTCACTGGCCCATACACCATGCACCCGTAGTCCAGCCGCGAATGCACAAAAGCCTGATAAAATTGGAGGAGTCGCACCCTGTCCGCTCCCCAAGACCTGTGGCTGAGGCACTTGAGGATGTTCAGTGCCTTCAGGGTTCTGGCTTTCAAGTCTTGCAGATGTGGCAACCATGACAATCTGGAGTCAAAACTGAGCCCCAGAAACCGCACAGTGTCTCTAAAATGTAAGATAGTGTCCCCCATATGCAAGGCAGGCAAGTTAAAAGGACAACGAGAATGATTAGAATGAACTAAAACACTACCCTGGGGGACACCATTCTCCTGCTCAAACTGATCAGACAGTATGTCACCAACTCAGGTCTGAAAAAACTGCTGAGACAGGAAAGATCGAATGAAAATGGGGAGGTGGCCACGAAAGCCCCACTGATACAGTTGTGTGAGAATACATTCTCTCCAAGTAGTATAGTTTGCCTTACTGATATCAAAGAATATGCTGATACAGTGATGCCGATGCTGATACAGTGATGCTGACAGAGGAATGCCTGCTGAATAGCCACCTCTAGGAGGGTCACGTTGTCGACCGTGGACCGAAATTTCTGGAAGCCACACTGAGAGCGGCTAAAGAGTTGCCTGGTCTCGAACAGCCAGACCAGACGATGGTTAACCATTTGTTCCAGGGTCTTTCTGACACAGCTCATCAAGGCGATACTCCAATAACTACTGGGACATGTGCGGTCCTTTCCTGGTTTGAGGAGAGGGATGAGAATTGCCTCCCTCCATGAGTTGGGGAAGATGCCTGTCTACCATATTAGATTAAAACATGGGTGCAGTGTCAGAAGTCTCATTCAGTGCCAATTCGAGCTCCCACATGGAGAACGGGGAGTTGTACGCCTCAGAACTGTTTGACCTAGTGTCCAACCTTTCCCTCTCGACAGTTGCACGGTAGTGATAAAATGCTGGATCCTGGCTTGCAGTGGCAGTGGTTTGTTCAAAATGCTCGGCCAGCATCTGAGTAATGTTTCTAGTTGTTGTTTGGAGGCACCCCTGGTTCAGCATTGCAGCTATTAGTAAACAGTTGTGTTTACCGGAAATCTTCCAGATGGCTTCCCGTACCTTTGAGCAACAAGAGGAACGATTGATGGAATTCATAAACTCATGCCACGACTGCTTTTTGCTCTCTTTAATGACATGGCGAGCCTTGGCTTTCATGATTCAAAAGGTTACGAGATTGTCCGCTGTTGGGCAGCATTAAAACCTCGAAGAGCCGCATGTCTGTACCGGATAGCTAAATGGCAGTCTTCTGTCCACCAAGGGACAGGCTGCTTCTGAAGAGGGCTGAAAGACTTTAGTGTGGATAGATCAGTAGCGTAATGGATCACATACATGATGTGATCCACCCATTTCTGGATGCTGTCACGGTGTTCAAACGCATGCAACTGGCTGAACAGCATCTAGTTAGCCTCACTGATCAGCCATGTTGGTGACTTCTGTTGCAGCAACACAACATAGAGTAGCTGAAGGCAGATGGGGAAGTGGTCGCTGGAATGATGGTCGTCAATGACCTCCCTGTGACCAGAGTCAGCAAGGGGTGGAGAGCAGAAAGATAGGTTGATGGCTGAGAATGACCCAGTAGCAGTGCAGCAATGAGTCAGAGCACCAGCGTTTAGGAGGCGCAGCTCTCGAGATGCCAGGAGGCTCTCCAAAACTCAACCCCAAGGCAAAGTAGATGTTGAGCCCCACAGGACATGGTTGGTATTGAAGTCACCCAGTAGGGGAAATGGTCAGGTGAGTTGTGTGATAAGATCTGTGAGAGCCTCAGAGTCTAATGCATCCAGTAAGGGAAATAAAGGGAACAAACTGTAAGCCTCTGACGTGCAGAAATTTCAACTGCAACTGCTTCCAGGTCGGTATCCAGGAGAAGAGCAGAGGAGTGGTGTCCATTATTGACAAACACAGCAACCCCTCCCTTGGCTCTTTCCCCAGTCAGGTCATCCTTGTAATATAGCGTATAGCCCCGCAGTGCAGGGGCATCAGATGCTTTGAAATGTGTTTGCAGAAAACGCACGCACAGATGGCGTTGCTGCACTAGGAGTTTCAGTTCCTCCATGTGTGTCCTGAATCCATTCATGTTCCACTGTATAATGGGAGCCATCTATCAGGGGGTAGTACTTTCATCCTGACTTTCTGACGGGGAGGGGAAGCCACAATGGGTGGAGGGTCAGTTTTGGAGCGAGATGGTTGCCCCAATCTGACATCAAGCTCCATAGCCTCTAAAGAATAATCGACAAAGACGTCAGAGGTCAATGTCGACATCGTCAGGTTGTTTTCTGCCTGATTCCACCGATGGTTGACATTTTGCCTTCGATTTTTTTCCCTGGGTAGACTTTGCAGCCACAGTTGTGGTTGCAGGTGTGGCAACATTGGACAGTGTATCAGATGGAACCTTTGGAGGGGCAGGAAGCTCTACAATGTCAGCAACCACATCTTTCTCAGGTGTTCTCGGGGGAGGGACAGGCGTAGAAACGGCTGCAGCAGCGCAAGTGCATGGACACATGCAGATATTAGTGCCAACACTAGCAGCCTCCATTTGTGTAGCAGCGTCAGCTTTCTGTGTGGGCTGTTTAACAACTGAAGTGAAGGAATTAGCAAAACATGGGGGCAGCATGACTTTATAGAGCTTTTTTGCCTCATTATAGGGAATGCGCTTAATAGTTTTAAGCTCCTGTGTCTTCCGTTCTTGCAGATACACGCTGCAGTCCCTACTCCAAACGGGGTGAGGTCCAGAACAATTTACACACTTCAATAGAGACACACAATGGACATCTTCATGGGTGGCCTGACCATACTTGTCACAAGTAACTTCTCCACGACACCTGAGAGTAATATGCCCAAAGCACTGGCATTTGAAACATCACATTGCATTGCATTGGGTACATAAGGCCGCACACTTAAGCGAAGGAAACCTGTCTTAATATGCTCAGAGAGTTTCGTGCTATTGAACGTCAGTATAAAAGAGTCTGACTTAACAAGAACCCCATTCACCCTCTTCATGATATTTTGCACGTCAACTACCGTATTTACTCGAATCTTGGGGAAAATAGGACGAATATTAAGGAAACACCGAGTAGGAACTGTCTTTTGCCCACCCAATAAAACATGAGCATTACTGGGAAGTGTCAAAGATGATCTCAGTTCGTGGAGGCCGGCATATACCAGATTCCCTGTGAGTGTGGGAAGACTTACCTTGGACAGACAGTGCGCACCACCGAAGATCGTTGCCGAGAACATCAGAGGCACACTCGACTTATCTACCCCAACAAGTCGGCCAGTCACAGAGCGCTGTTTGTCCGAAAATCACGAAATGGACTACCAACATACCAGGGTCTTGTCACAGACATCTAAATACTGGGACAGCTTCATTAGAGAGGCTATCAAAATTCGTACCAGTGACGAACTCATCTACAGAGATTGCAGCTATAACCCCAGCAAGGCATGGGAACCAGCACTGAGTCTAATTAAAAAGAGGCTCAGCAAAGAAAATGAACGAGTGACCATGGCGGACGAGGCAGTTACACCGACGCCACCACAGATGCCGACGCCAGCCTCTCAGCGGCCGCCGAAGTGCGGCCATGGGTGCAGAGAGAACGCCTTGGGGGGGAAGGGGATTCAGGACTGCTGCCCGCCCTCAGGAGCTCAGCTCGTCAGCACACCTGATGATGGCGAAACGTCTGATCGACGAAATACTGTGCCCGTTGGACACTATGGACCGGCAGTACACCCGTGGACTGTTCGAGCAAGAAATACGCTGGGAGAAGTTGAAGAATCACATTAAAAAAAGTAATTCAGACATCTTAACAAATGCACTACGAGAAGAAGATAGCAATGTCAGGGAACAAAATAAAAATAATATGAGATATAGTGAAAGAGGAGACTGGTAGAACCAGAAAGGAACAGGAGCAAATAGCATTAAGGGCAGATGACACATTAGTAACGGATGGGCATAGTGTGGCAAATCTATTTAACAAGTACTTTATATCCATTACTGATAGAATGGGATTGTCAGGATCAGTAAAGAATGCCCTTGAATATCTGAAACTAGCCTTTAAAAATAGCTTCAGGTACATGAATATGTCACTCACTTCACCAAAAGAAATAACTTCCATAATAAAATCTTTAAAAACAAAGCGTTGTAGTGGTTACGATGAAATATCAACAAAGTTAATTAAGGCATGTTCTTGTGAGTTTAGTACAATTCTAATTTACTTGTGTAACCAGTCAATTATAACTGGGACATTTCATGACTGGCTAAAATATGCAGATGTTAAGCATCTATTCTAGAAAGGGGATAAAGAGATACCATCAAACTACAGACCGATTTCACTTTTGCCAACATTCTCAAAAATTGTAGAAAAAGTAATGTACAGGCAGCTTCTCAACCATCTGACCACAAATAACATATTATCAAGAACACAATTTGGATATCTGAAGGGTTCCGATATCGAGAAGGCTATTTACACCTATAGTGAAAACGTACTTAATTCATTAAATAACAAATTACAAGCAGCAGGTATTTTCTGTTATTTGTCAAAGGCATTTGATTGTGTGAACCACAACATACTTTTATACAAATTAGAATTCTATTGTGTCACGGGCAGTGCTGCAAAATGGTTCAAGTCATACCTCGCTAACAGGAAACAAAGGGTGTCAGTGCAAGGGACTAGTAAATTAAGTCATCAGTCATCATCAGAATGGGAAGAAATTACATGTGGTGTCCCACAAGGATCCATCTTAGGGCCATTGCTTTTTCTCGTGTACATTAATGATCTCTCATTAGTTACACTGACAGAAGCAGAGTTCATTTTGTTTGCAGATGACACAAGTATTGCAATAAATAGTATGTAGGTTAGGGGGTTAGGTTAGTGGTGTTTAACGTCCCGTCGACAATGAGGTCATTAGAGACGGAGCGCAAGCTTGGGTTAGGGAAGGATGGGGAAGGAAATCGGCCGTGCCCTTTCAAAGGAACCATCCCGGCATTTGCCTGAAACAATTCAGGGAAATCACGGAAAACCTAAATCAGGATGGCCGGAGACGGGATTGAACCGTCGTCCTCACGAATGTAAATAGTATGTAGAGTGTAGTTCTAGAAAGATCTGCTAATGATATTTTCATGGATATTAATAAATGGTTTAAAGCCAACTCACTGACATTAAACTTTGAAAAGATTCACTATATGCATTTCAGAACCTGTAAGAGGTTTCCACCTAGCATATGCATAAAAGTATGAAGAAGAGCAGATAGAAGAGGTTGACAGTCTTAAATTCCTGGGATTACAAGTTGATAATAAATTCAGTTGGGAGGAGCACACCACAGAACTGCAGAAATGCCTTAATAAATCTGTATTTGCAATTCGAGTCTTAGCTGACATAGATGACATAAAAATGAAAAAAGCTTGCATACTTTGCCTACTTTCATTCCATAATGTCAGATGGTATAATATTTTGGGGTAACTCTTCAAGTCAAACAAAAGTTTTCAGAGTCCAAAAGCGTGTAATACATATTATTTGTGGATTAAATTCACAGACGTCCTGTAGAAACCTCTTCAAAGAACTGGGTATAGTAACTACTGCCTCTCAGTATATTTACTCCTTAATGAAATTTGTCCTAAATAATGTATCTCTTTTTCCAACAAACAGATCAGTTCATACATACAATAACAGCAACAAAAATGATCTGCACAAGGACTTAATAGCACATACTTAAGTTCAAAAAGGGGTGCACTACTCAGGAACACTATCTTCAATAATTTGCCAGCAAACATAAAAAATTTAGTTACAAATAAAGATCAGTTTAAAAGGAGCCTGAAAGACTTACTAGTGGCCAACTACTTCTACTCCATTGACGATTTTTTTAATAGAATCAAATGATGTATTGTATATAATCATACTATTAGTATTGTTATTTCAGCTTAAAAAATAAATAAATAAAATTGACATGTTCCACATCCACGAGGATCTCCTCAGCACGAAAAACTAATCTAATCTACTCTAATCTGTTCTTTTAGCATGGCATTCACAGCCTGCCAGAGAGATGGGAGAAATGTATAAATAGCAGTGGAGATTATTTTGAATAAAATATTGTTTATCAGCCTCAAACAATGGACATGTAATTATTGCAACCAAATTCCGGATTCATACTTCTACATTTGGTAATCTCCACCGTGTTAAATGGCCTTCCTTCAGAGTGAAACAAGGGGTGTATGCCCTGTCAGTACCAATTCTTGTCCTGGTGGCAGAACCAGTGTTTCACTGTGTTAATCACTACTCATCGTCCTCAAAATGTCTTCCACGAATGGCATCTCTTGATGTTCCAAACAAATGGAAGTGCGAGGGGGCTAGGTCAGCTGTGCCAGGTGTGACAGCCATGGATGGTCTCCCCAACCGCTGCAAATTGTGGAGATCCACTGAACTGCCTTCTGATGACCTCCCCCTAGGTGCCCAGGGACTAACTGTACTTCTGTTGGCAGCAGATGCTCCATAGACTTTGCACAAGCGTTTATGAATATTTCCAACAGTTTCTTTCTCTGCAGTGAGAAATCCAATGATGGCACATTGCTTGTAATGTACATCACCTACAGATGTCCTTTTGAAATTTTCCTGCAGCTATGCTGTCAGAAGTAATGGACACTTGGCGCATTCACTCAGGAGACTTCAAATAATACAAACACAGTGTTTCGCATTCGTAGCATTGTTTTCGACTGAGAAAAAAATGCAGTACATTACTTTCTGGGCAATCCTCATAATTCCCAAGATTGTAGGCTTCCTAACAAAATAAAAATATTAATGGGTTTTCTGTGACTGGATGCACAACTAAATCTGCCTTGGCTGAACATTCTTCTTTGGATTGTATTACTATTTCCAATGCAGCACTGTCATAACTTTCAAGATACTGACAAAGGTTGTACCTTTCTAGGAAAAAAAAAAAAAAAAAAAAAAATTTAACAACTGTGCTCAACTTCTGCAAATATAGAAAAACAGTTGAAATCATTATGGCCAAATAATGATTTCTTAAATGTGCAAAATACTTTCAGACTGAGCTGTTACCATGCCATTTTTTGCTTCAGATGAACGATTCTTAACAAAAAGCATGGGTCTTGAATACATGGAATGTTCTTTTATATGTTGAAGTATATCATATCACTGCTCAGAGGATCATTTAAAACACATTGTGTAGACTGATAAACTTTAGTGCATGTTCTCATGTTTTGCTAAAATAATAAAAGTGCACAGCTAATAGTTATAATTGAAATATTTACATTACTAACATTAAAATTATTTAGGGGTATCAAATAACAGGGTGTATACATGGACAAGGAAAAAAAAAAATCCCTGATTTTCCGGTTGAAAATACACTTTCTCCTGGTTGAAAATAAACTTTTTCCGTGTTAAGTGACAGCATACTTTTCCTCGGCACTGTAAAACTTATCAGTCCTTAGAATGTTTATGGTTTTCTACACAGACGAATTTGGCGGTAACTTAGAAAACAAAACCGAGGGGGGGGGCCACGACACTGTTTGGAAAGATCTTTGATGTGCAGCAACACGTACGCTGCGTTTTTTTCGTGTTACGGAGGTATAAATTCTAATTCCACCAAACACTGCATGTTACCTTCCGAAGCAATGAAATCGAGATTGTGAAGCGCTTTTATAAGCCAGTCATAGCTCATGTCACGTGATCTCGCCAGCTGATGACAGCATAGGACACGTGATGTAGTCAAGGAATAGCAAGATCACTCTTAAGTAGCGTGAACACACAATTAAGAAAAGTTAATGGTGGAAATTAATAGACATAGTGTTGCTACAAGGAAAACAAAGCTTTCACAAATAATATTCGTCTCGAAAATTGATAAGCTGCAAGAGAAGCTAAGCTTCCACATATAATGCTGATCTTTTTGCACATGTTACACTTTAAGAAACATCACACAAATGTGGCAGTAAAATTTTTAATAACAACGTAAATGTCTGATCTTCTGGGCTCGAAATTCTTCTAGATGGTCGTCCTCAAAGAGTTGACTTTTGAATGAGAGTCAAATGCTCTGTGATCTAAGAAATTCATCATACATTCTCGCACATAGTTCATCTTGCGTAAAAGGAAATTTACTTTCAAAGTAACACTTTTCAAACCATCATTCGCAATATTTTCCCGTGACCTGCTAGAAATTGGTTCGTTTCAGCAGTTGCCAGAGAGCGCCAGATAACAGGCGTCACTGCGCCTGCGCAGCTACGATGACGCAGGAGGCCCGCATGTTCAACGTGTAAAACATTAAAAGATCTTACATTATGTCATAAAAGAAACAAGACATCAAAGGATACTTCAAGAGCATCGGAATTTTGTGAACCATACTAAAATGCATAATTCGGCTTAAAGTGCACAATCGTACGTCCAGATTCGGATGTAAATTTTCTGGAGTACCAGTACTCTTATTATCTCATGTTAGGTTCATTATTATGGCATAATCCCATACGACATGTGGTTCCTGAAGAGGGGCAGCAGCCTTTTCAGTAGTTGCAGGGGCAACAGTCTGGATGATTGACTGATCTGGCCTTGTAACATTAACCAAAACGGCCTTGCTGTGCCGGTACTGCGAACGACTGAAAGCAAGGGGAAACTACAGCCGTAATTTTTCCCAAGGACATGCACCTTTACTGTATGATTAAATGATGATGGCGTCCTCTTGGGTAAAATATTCCGGAGGAAAAATAGTCCCCCATTCGGATCTCCGGGCGGGGACTACTCAAGAGGATGTCGTTATCAGGAGAAAGAAAACTGGCGTTCTACGGATCGGAGCGTGGAATGTCAGATCCCTTAATCGGGCAGGTAGGTTAGAAAATTAAAAAAGGGAAATGGATAGGTTAAAGTTAGATATAGTGGGAATTAGCGAAGTTCGGTGGCAGGAGGAACAAGACGTTTGGTCAGGTGATTACAGGGTTATAAATACAAAATCAAATAGGGGTAATGCAGGAGTAGGTTTAATAATGAATAAAAAAATAGGAGTGCGGGTTAGCTACTACAAACAGCATAGTGAACGCATTGTTGTGGCCAAGATAGACACAAAGCCCATGCCTACTACAGTAGTACAAGTTTATATGCCAACTAGCTCTGCAGATGATGAAGAAATTGATGACATCTATGACGAGATAAAAGAAATTATTCAGGTAGTGAAGGGAGACGAAAATTTAATAGTCATGGGTGACTGGAATTCGAGTGTAGGAAAAGGGAGAGAAGTAAACATAGTAGGTGAATATGGATTGGGGGGAAGAAATGAAAGAGGAAGCCACCTTGTAGAATTTTGCACAAAGCATAACCTAATCATAGCTAACACTTGGTTCAAGAATCATAAAAGACGGTTGTATACCTGGAAGAATCCTGGAGATACTAAAAGGTATCAGATAGATTATATAATGGTAAGACAGAGATTTAGGAACCAGGTTTTAAATTGTAAGACATTTCCAGGGGCAGATGTGGATTCTGACCACAATCTATTGGTTATGATCTGCAGATTGAAACTGAAGAAACTGCAAAAAGGTGGGAATTTAAGGATATGGGACCTGGATAAACTGAAAGAACGAGAGGTTGTAGAGTGTTTCAGGGAGAGCATAAAGGAACAATTGACAGGAATGGGGGAAAGAAATACAGTAGAAGAAGAATGGGTAGCTCTGAGGGATGAAGTAGTGAAGGCAGCAGAGGATCAAGTAGGTAAAAAGACGAGGGCTAATAGAAATCCTTGGGTAACAGAAGAAATATTGAATTTAATTGATGGAAGGAGAAAATATAAAAATGCTGTAAATGAAGCAGGCAAAAAGGAATACAAACGTCTCAAAAATGAGATGGACAGGAAGTGCAAAATGGCTAAGCAGGGATAGCTAGAGGACAAATGTAAGGATGTAGAGGCTTGTCTCACTAGGGGTAAGATAGATACTGCCTACAGGAAAATTAAAGAGACCTTTGGAGAGAAGAGAACCACTTGTATGAATATCAAGAGCTCAGATGGCAACCCAGTTCTAAGCAAAGAAGGGAAGGCAGAAAGGTGGAAGGAGTATATAGAGGGTTTATACAAGGGCGATGTACTTGAGGACAATATTATGGAAATGGAAGAGGATGTAGATGAAGACGAAATGGGAGATATGATACTGCGTGAAGAGTTTGACAGAGCACTGAAAGACCTGAGTCGAAACAACGCCCCGGGAGTAGACAACATTCCATTAGAACTACTGATGGCCTTGGGAGAGCCAGTCCTGACAAAACTCTACCATCTGGTGAGCAAGATGTGTGAGACAGGCGAAATACCCTCAGACTTCAAGAAGAATATAATAACTCCAATCCCAAAGAAAGCAGGTGTTGACAGATGTGAAAATTACGGAACTATCAGCTTAATAAGTCACAGCTGCAAAATACTAACGCGAATTCTTTACAGACGAATGGAAAAACTGATAGAAGCGGACTTCGGGGAAGATCAGTTTGGATTCCGTAGAAATGTTGGAACACGTGAGGCAATACTAACCTTACGACTTATCTTAGAAGAAAGATTAAGAAAAGGCAAACCTACGTTTCTAGCATTTGTAGACTTAGAGAAAGCTTTTGACAGGGTTGTAGCCTCTCCCCGATGTTATTCAATCTGTATATTGAGCAAGCAGTAAAGGAAACAAAAGAAAAATTCGGAGTAGGCATTAAAATTCATGGAGAAGAAGTAAAAACTTTGAGGTTGGCCGATGACATTGTAATTCTGTCAGAGACAGCAAAAGACTTGGAAGAGCAGTTGAACGGAATGGACAGTGTCTTGAAAGGAGGATATAAGATGAACATCAACAAAAGCAAAACGAGGATAATGGAATGTAGTCAAATTAAATGGGGAGATGCTGAGGGAATCAGATTAGGAAATGAGACACTTCAAGTAGTAAAGAAGTTTTGCTATTTAGGAAGTAAAATAACTGATGATGGTCGAAGTAGAGAGGATATAAAATGTAGACTGGCAATGGCAAGGAAATTGTTTCTGAAGAAGAGAAATTTGTTAACATCGAGTATAGATTTAAGTGTCAGGAAGTCGTTTCTGAAAGTATTTGTATGGAGTGTAGCCATGTATGGAAGTGAAACATGGACGATAACTAGTGTGGACAAGAAGAGAATAGAAGCTTTCGAAATGTGGTGCTACAGAAGAATGCTGAAGATAAGGTGGGTAGATCACGTAACTAATGAGGAGGTATTGAATAGGATTGGGGAGAAGAGAAGTTTGTGGCACAACTTGACTAGAAGAAGGGATCGGTTGGTAGGACATGTTTTGAGGCATCAAGGGATCACAAATTTAGCATTGGAGGGCAGCGTGGAGGGTAAAAATCGTAGAGGGAGACCAAGAGATGAATACACTAAGCAGATTCAGAAGGATGTAGGTTGCAGTAGGTACTGGGAGATGAAGAAGCTTGCACAAGATAGAGTAGCATGGAGAGCTGCATCAAACCAGTCTCAGGACTGAAGACCACAACAACAACAACAACAACAATCCCATACGAGCTAGAAGATGGAAATCGTGCACTTGAAACACAGCGAACAGTTGAAACTAGCCAACAGTGTGAAATTAAACACTTCGTTTCAAATAAATTGACTGCCTCAGTGCCAAAGATTAATAAAAGGCAGATCTCTTTAGCAAACAGACAAAAATAACTTAATTGTTCTGCAAGGCGATTAATGCTCGACTGTCACAAACGTGGAAATAAAACCTGAAACTAACAACAAATTTTTAGCCTTCCGTAATTATGCGAACGTATTTTAACTCATTTGGTAGCTCCCGGCCACAGAAATCCTTTTTGGTTTCATTTCATGTGGGAGCAATAACCGAAGAGGAAACAGCAAAATCACTAAACGTAAACACAGGTCACGTGGAAACTACCCACCTCCTCACTACAACTCAGACTGCTCTGTGCATCAGCCCCGGATCTACGATTTCCGAACCAGTGCAATTTAGATAGCGGCGCCAAGCCACCCATCTGTAGCCAGAAGCGGGAGAAGGTACTACTCACACGCGACTCAACTGCGCACGCGCAAGAGCCCGCCCGCAACTGCTAAAATGAATCTAACGTAAACAGCTGTCACGTCATGCTCATCGGAGGCAATTTGTTGTTAGGAAGCACTGCATATTCTTCCTAAAGCCTCTGACAAACTTTGGTTGTCACACGCTTGTATGAGCACAGTGTTTTGTTGTTGTTTATGGCGCATTTCCTTTGCGACTTAAGTCTTATTTTCGTTGTTTTTTTCTCTCTTTCATGTTTTGTTGCTACAGTATTATTCTGCAAAAGCGGGATACAGTAATATCTTTCGTTAGAGTATTGGTTCTTACCAGTCAAAATCCCAAAAAATTTAACTAGTAACTAAAACAATGAAAAATTCCCGGAGTTCAAAAAAATTCCCGGGTTTTTCCCGGTTTTCTCCCAGACGAAAAAATTCCCGGGTTTTTCCCGGATCTCCCGGGTCGTATACACCCTGAATAAGCATATTCAAGTAACAGTTAATCTAGGTGCTAAAATGTTTAAATTTAAAATGTACACATGCAGTAGTGAAGATTCTTGGAGATCTCAAGCAAAAGTTTAATAGTGTCTCTGTTTTTAATACACGGTATTTCTATTAACTTAATATTGTTTTCATTAAAGCATAATACATTTTTCTTAAAGTAATCGATTCACTTAGACCATCAGTGCATCAAATCTTTTCCTTCATAGGCCAAAAGGAGGACACTTTGGTACATGTGGGTGGAGAAAAAGCAGTCTTCTTTTTCTTCAAATACATTCTTGATGAAGGCAAAGTATCATATGTCATCATATTTAGCCGCTACACAAGAGTTTCGGTCAGGAGGGATAGGTGTCCATTGTGGGGCATCTTCACTGAATGAAAAAAATCATGACAGGCTTTACAGAACAAATTACTCTCCAAATTTCTGATGAATCACAGGAAAGTAGTTAGTAACTGTGCAAATTCCTGATATCAGTTATTGCTTGGGTTGTCAAAAATTTCTTCTCAAGGTTCTTGCATAGGAAATCTACATTGCTTTTCTCTAGGGAAAAAAAGTATGTCAATATTAGTCTTGAAGAAATTGTAAACAACTGATGCAGTTCTCATTTGTACATCATCCTCTAGTTGAAAACTAGCTTTTCTCAATACATGTTTTACAGTTTCTCCCTACCTATCACACACAGAATTACCATGGCTAGTAGCAAGAAAGTATGTTCAGTGTCAAGAGAAAAATCGTTTTTGTGTTTATAGAAGTTTTTAAAAACTTTTCCTTTTTTTATATTGCGCAGTGCATCAACCAGTGAATTGACTTGTGAGCAGTGTTCAGCCAAACACTTAATCATTTATTTCTGAGCAGAATTTACAAATCCTACATCACATTCCACATAATCAATTATAAAGCTGTTGTTTACTATTACTCTTTTACTTTCCTCATTTATCACATAAACACAAACAGGATGGAATCTACAGCTGCATCTTGTCTTTCTGAATTACAAAACTGTAGTTTCCAGCACAGCCCATTAACAGAATTGCTTTTTCATGGGTTATAATATTTTCTTTTAATTCTTTCAACGGTCTTAACTTTACAGTTCAATATAAATGAGTGTGGTTTAAGTGTTTGTAATGTTGTCACCAACAAGCCACTGTATTCATCAACAGCTGCACACTGCTTTGCCAAATCTGTCTGATGGTTTACATTAATCCACCCAATTTCACCATCAGCATCTTTGTAAGCTAATTTTTCCTTAAAAATTCTGACAATTTATCATCACTAGGACAATCATCACAGTGATTATGAATGCACCATAGTTTTTCAAGCCAGAAATGTTTCTTCTAAGTGTTCCACATCCAAAAGCAGTTTTACATTTTGGTGGACACCACAGATACACACCAAATGAGAAATGAGCATTTGTAGCACCAGTTAAAATATAGCACTTTGGTGTTAGTGAAAAAATTTCAAAAAACCAATGTTAATTTTCAGGTTCTAGAAGCTACAATAAAGTTTGCTTAAGTAGCATTGAATGAATCTTTTTTTGCATGTAAAAGTTATTCTGAATGCTACCTTAGTATTCTGCTTCTTGTAACATTTGAATATGCTTGCCATCTTGGTAAAAATTAACGACAAGCTTAAAAACTTCATCACCAATCATTTTACCTCTCTCTGGTTTAGGAATTGACAAAATACCCATTTCTGTTCTCCGTTTCCTTGCCTGTCGAACTACATACTCACTAACACTGAATTGACATTTTTTCTTTTGACCAAGAGGGAGGAACTAAAAGTTGAAGTCAGTTAAAACTTTTTTTTTTTTACATCACCTTAGACCAGCATTTTTTTAAAATTTTATTAACAACGTCACTGCATTAAAGTCTTTATATTTTTTTAACAATTTCATCATCCATTTTATCTTCAACATGGCCAGAACACTTTCTTCCAAAACATGTTTCAATTTTTCTAGCTTCCATATGCCATACGAGGCCTTGCAGTGATTTGGAATGTGATGAAATTTTAAAGGAGAGCACCCCAAATCAACTACAGTTGTATTTACATCTTTGACTCTTTGGCTTTTTAGTACTGACTCATGTTGTCATGTTTGTATCACCTTCATCAGTTTCATTTCTGTCACTGATTTAACTTTTTTGTTTACAAATCTTACATGCTGCACACAGTTTTTTGCCCAATTTTACAGATTTTCCTAGTGCACACTGGTTTAGACAAATCCCAGCTACTGACCTCAACGATTTTTAACTGTCTGTCTGTACACTTTGAAGGAAAATAAAGAACAGTATCTGCGATATCCAGATACAGTAGTTTTTTCTTGATCTTCTGGAGAGTTTATGATGGACCATAGCATTATTAAATTTTGTTGGTCTTCGCTTAGCTCTGAAAATTTCTGAAGAGATTTTACTGAGGAGCAGGTTGTCAAATGATTATATTTTCAGTACTTTTCTGACACTACATGAATTCATACATTCTGTGGTAATTAACTGAGCAGTACTTCATTTAAAAATATATTTCATTACAAACAGAATGGTAAATGGTTGCTCCACAAACAAATATGACTTGTCTCACAGAAAGACAAGGAGCAACTGAAGTCATATGGACTGAATGTTGCCAGTAGTTTTGAACATCGTGTGTCAGTGACTGCTGCATAGTTTTCATGTCTGTAGAGGTTCCAAGTAAGCTACAGTAGGCATTCAGATTGATTACTTTCTTTTTTCATTGTGAGCAGGTGGTTAGCTGTACAGATAAATAAGATATAATCTAGTCTCTCAAAAATTACTAAATTAATAAAATGAAATAAATTTTTAACACTTTTTTTTATTTGCCTCAAATATTTGATATTCAAATATGATAATTTGATACCCTTGCATCTGAGGCAGTGGGTGGCAGTCCACTTGGAATGATCCTTTCTTCACTGCAGCAAAATTATTTTGATTTCTAATTTGCGTGTCCATAAAAAGCCCATTAAGGCCAAAGACTGCAGTCGTATGTGTGTGTGTTATTGTTGACGAAGACCTTAATAACCAAAAGCTTTATTTGTGGCAGGCTTTTTGCTGTGCCTATCTGCGACTCAGCATCTCTGCTATATGGTGAGTAAAAACTTTCCTTTTCGTGGGATTGTTACATTTGATCCTGGACTTTTCATTGTTTCATTAATATTGTTATTTTATTACAGTCTGCAATCTTGTGTATTATTTAAGACCGAAACTAGTTTCCATGCAGGCTGGAGAAATGTGATGTAAACATTTTTCAACATCCTTGCAATTACTCCAGAAATTTCAAAGTGAGATACATAAATATTTTTTGAAATTTTCTTTGTTACTTTACTGCTTAAATAATTGCATTTCTGTTAACTATATGCCTCTCTGGACAAGGAGCCACTCTGGACAAGGAAGGGGGGGGGGGGGGGGACCTTCATAAAGAGCCGAGTTATGAGTATATCTGTACATAAATACCAATTTGCATGCATATTTTTTCACAGCCAAATTATCAAAACATCACTACACTGAAAATTTAGAATAAAGGGAAGTTTTAACCAGCGATCAAAACAAATTACAGATGTCCTAATTTTACAAGTCTAAGAAAATGTGCAAAGTTCCTTAAAAACATGAGATGGAGGGTTTCGAGTAACAGAATTGTTGGGTGATTTGAAATGGAATGACCATGGAATGAAGAAGTTAGTAACTTATCATCATATAGCTGAGAGTTGGGTGGTTGTGAGGTATGTAAACAGGATTGAATATCTCCCTCAGCCCCCCCCCCCCCCCCCCTCCCCAGGCCGGTGGACTGTAGCTCGGTGTGTGTGTGTGTGTGTGTGTGTGTGTGTGTGTGTGTGTGTGTGTGTGTGTGTGTGAGTGAGGGAGAGTGAGGGGGGAAGGGGGAGGGGAGAGAGAGAGGGGGGGGGGAGGGGGGAGGGAGAGGGAGAGAGAGAGAGAGAGAGAGAGAGAGAGAGAGAGAGAGAGAGAGGGTCTTCATAATGATTGGCCTCTGGCTGGGAGCTCGTATTCTGGCTACATCACATGATGAGTGTCGGAGTGTTGCACCTTGGAGAAATTGTGGAAAATTCTGCTTTTTTATTTAGGGTGTCAATTTAATATTTTGGTTGAAAAGTGCTGACATGCTGATACATGCAAAAATATTTAAGAGAAAGAGGTCTTGTTCAAGAAAGTTTTGAAAAGTTTCAACTTTGAAGAGTTACAGAAGCCAGACTGTAAATGAACAATTTTCCTAGCAAAGTATAATGACATAGCCATTCTTCATCTCATGACAACTTTTCATTGTTTTCTGATACGTCATTTCATCACAATAATTTCAAATGTATGATGACGTGATGCAGCTTAAGACCATACTGTTGCTGTGGTGAAGAAAACACAGTGACCAGCTTTTCATTGATTACAAGAAATATCATTACTAATGAATAGTCCCCATTTTTGTCAGTTAAAGAGTGTGTAAAGCAGTTCCATTAGCAGCTGCTTTCTATGTGAGAATCTAGTAGGCACACTTGCCAGACCAAAGTGCTGCCATTTTTTTTAATGTGTGATTATTGTCTATCTCACCTGCAAAGATAGGGAACTCTGTTTTCACATTTCCATACAGCATAGTTGTGATCAGTGGTTGTCATGAGCATAGGGCAAGAATGTGGCTTTTCTGAAGCACTAAACTGGGAACTGCTTATACACACACACTGTTGAAGCAACTCTTAATAAATGAATGATGAAACACATCAGCCATTAGTGAAAGTTAACAAAAACTTGAAAACTCTTCCTACGATGTGTAGAAGTGAGCTGGAGTAAATTTTCTAGGACAGAATGATGAGTTAATGCACTGATGAAGTGCTACCTGACTTATTATTACTAATATAGAGCCAAACCTTTAAAAAAAATCAGATCTATTGAGTAGCTTATCAAAAATGTTCATGAACTAGTCTTCATAATGTTAAGCGTTGTTGTCAAAATGGTAATCTGCACCATATTTTAGCCCAATACAACATAAGCCAGCATTTTGCATGAACCAGTACCCATTTCTAATTAGGCATCTCCACAATTTCTCTGATGATTTTTGTGCATTTCTGTACTTATCTTACAGCTGTGGCTTTACATTGCTGTATTACTTTATGTGTAATAGCTTTTTAACAACAAAATACAAATTTCATGATTTTGAACAGTAATATAGAAAGTGGCATTCCTCCAACATGACACTAACCCAAAGGCAGCCAAAAACATTGACGAGGAAGAACAGTCCACACAGGAAAGTGACTTCCTTTAAATAAACTACATCATCTCTTGAACCACCAATTAAAAAGAAAAGACTACTGAAAAATTTGTCAAGTTCAATGCATTGCTCACTCTCAAGAATTTTCAACATTGGTGTACAGTTTCCATGTTATCAGCTCTCTAAAAACAATCCCCCCCCCCAGTAAAGGAACTATGAATTATCTTGATGATAAAAGAACAACAGAATAGTAACATACCAGTCAATTACTTACCATTACTTATATCTGGTATGTGGAATTTTGAAATATCCCATGCTTGAATCCTATGATTGGGGGACATTGGAGCATCTGTTATTATCACAGTATCAGGCCCTAAAAAATATATAAAAGTCATTGACTTGGCTACAACACCTGAAGAGAGATTTAATTAACTTAGAACACAATGAAATTTTTAAGAGACACAAATAGAATTTGTTTTCATAAAAGAATAATTATGCCATTAGTGAGTTCAACGGAACAGTCAATCAATGTGATAGTTAAAGAGAACACTAATGGAAGTACAAATTGGTATACAAACAAATACTAAATATACCTCTGATAAAGCTGAAATTTTCAACTGATGAAAATGCTTCCTCATTGAACATATTTGGGCCCACGTATCGTGGATGCAAGAAGCGTGATCGCCAGCCTGTAGGAGCACCATATGTCCAACTTCCACTGTCAGACTGTGGTCTTTGTATGTGGCCATCATTTACAGGTGGGCTATTATGAATCGGCCCACGATTGCTGCCAGGAGAGCTGCTGCTGAACGGTCTACTACTGGGCTCACTTTGAGGTCCCTGTCCATATCCCATGAATGGAAGTGGTGGGTATAGCCGTCTTTCAGCCATTGAATTGCTATTAGCTAATCCTGGGTTAGGATACACCTCGTCAAAGTTAACAAGCCATCGTTCTGATGGCGGTAAACCTCCCAACATCTGGAACAAATAAAAGTTGATGCAATGTGAACCTAAAATATACTGAAACAAACTAACCAGATTTTTACTCACCTAAAGTGGACTGACGTGTAGAGCACAGAAACGCTTAACAGAAAACAGTATTCACATTAGCATTCGAACTGTTGCCCTTCTTCTAGTAAAAGTACGCATGTTCACACACAACATCCACTGGATACCCCAATGCACAGTCCTGAAGGCATGGGTTTTTGTGTTCCACACATGTGCCTGCTATAGGTGAGTGGTTGCCTTTCTCTTATTTTATGTATTGTTCCATCCAGGAGTTTTCATTATTGTTAACCTTTTTTATATTTTCCTCAATATAGGTTCAAATCTTTGCAAAATTCAATTAAATAAAATCAAGATAGCAAATCCACATCATAAAACGTTCCTAGCACAGAGCACCCTAAAAGTACACACACACACACACACACACACACACACACACACACACACACAAAACTACATTGTGCCAGCTGAACATACGCAGCTGGGATTGCAGTTAAGCAAGTGGATGGGGGGGGGGGGTTCAGGTGGGGGTGGGTAGAATGAGAAAGAGGCAAGAAGCAGGATGATGGGTAGCTGACATCTCCGAGGGAGGCAGCAAGAATGCAGGATAGGAATTTAATACACTGATGCCAGAGCCCGTGGTTTCATTTGGCACATGATGATGATGATGATGGTACAGTTGTATTACTTTTCAATACATCGTGGGAGCAGACAGTGATCAATGTTATTACTAATAGTTACTATTAAAATCAGTCTTGATCACAAATTTATTTATTCTGCTAACCGGTTTTGACAACACCTGTGGTCATCTTCAGTCCAAAATTCTGTATGAGCAGGAGCCTCCTTCTGGTGGTAAATCCCTGCTGCAGTTATTTGCCACCAGAAGGAGGCTCCTGCTCATACAGCATTTTGGTCTGAAGATGACAACAGGTGTGGTCGAAACCGGTTAGCAGAATAAATAAATTTGTGATCAAGACTGATTTTAATAATAACTACTAGATATAGTTGTAGATTGGGAGGGGGTGACAGGACAGAGGAAGGTGTGAGTGTGTGTGTGTGGGTGGGAGGGGGGGGGGCAGTGGGTTAGCAAAGATGGAGGCCAGGAGGATTATGGGACCAAAGGATGTGTTCCAATATGAGTGGGAAACCAGCAGTCCATAGCCCAGATCTAACCCACAGTTGGTTTCAATCCTGCCCACAGAAGAAATTGTATGTCTACACCATACTCTGCAAGGCGCCACACAGTGGTTGGTGGAGGGTACGCAATTCCACTACTAGTCACTTCCTTTCCTGATCCACTCACAAATAGAATGAGGGAAAAATAACTGTATATATGCTTCCTTATGAGCCGTAATTTCTCTCACCTTTGTGGTGCTTATGTGAAATATATGTCAACACACCAGAATCGTTCTGCAGTCAGCTTCAAATGCTGGTTCTCTAAATTTTCTCAATATTGTTCCTCCAAAAGAATGCCTTCTTCCTTCCTGGGATTCCCATTCGGGTTCCTGAAGCATCTACATAAATATTTGTGTGCTGTTTGAACCTACCAGTAACAAATCTAGCAGCCCACCTTTGAATTGCTATGATGCCTTCTTTTAATACACCCGATGAAGGTCCCACTCATGCAGCACTCAAGAATGAGTCATACTGTTGTTCTAAATGCATCTACTTTACAAATGAACCACACTTTCCTAAAATTCTCCCAATAAACTGGAGTCGAGCATTTGCCTTCCCTACTACAATCCTTACAGGCTCATTCCATTTCATACCACTTTGCAACACTACACCTAGATATTTAATTGACACAACTCTGTCAAGTAGCACACTATTAATACTGTATCTGAACATTACACATTTGTTTTTCCCACTCATCTGCATTAACTTACATTTTTCTACATTTACAACAAGCTGCCATTCATCACGCCAACTAGAAATTTTGTCCAAATCATCTTCTATCCTCGTATAATGACACGTTCCCATGCACCACAGAACTGCACATAGTTTTGCTGTTCTGTTCTTTTACCCATGACACGTTCCCACGCACCACAGAACTGCACATAATTTTGCTGTTCCATTCTTTTGCCCTTCTTATATACAGGAAACATCTGTGTGTGTGTGTGTGTGTGTGTGTGTGTGTGTGTGTGTGTGTGGTGAGGTGAGGTGAGGTGAGGTGAGGCCCCCCCCCCCCCCCCCTTGAACTTTGCGCTGGGAGGAGGGAGGAGAGTTGTGATAAATGCTAACTAAGTACGGAGTCAATGCTGTAGAACACTCTTCCTAAAACCAAACTGGGATTCCAACTGCACTTGTGATTTATCTGTTTTCAACTCTTTCTCCATGTGAGGGATGGGTTGGGTTGTTTGGGGGAGGAGACCAGACAGCGACGTCATCGGTCTCATCAGATTAGGGAAGGACGGGGATGGAAGTTGACTGTGCCCTTTCAAAGGAACCATCCCGGCATTTGCCTGGAGCGATTTAGGGAAATCATGGAAAACCTAAATCATGATGGCCAGACGCGGGATTGAACCATCTTCCTCCCGAATGCGAGTCCAGTGTTGTGAGGGATCCCTATTACTATGTTTTTCATATGGGAATCTGTATTATGATCAAAGGACAGTAACATTCATGACACATAAATAAATGTAAGTATCTGCAGAAGGCGTCTTAATAATTAACATACTTCAGAAACGCAGTTTTGGGGCATAATTTGTTGGCATGGTTTGTCGGGAAAGGTGTGCCATTCATATTGTTGTCTTACCCAGGAAAAACTTCTGCGACTATAGTTCTGATTTCATGCACTAAAAGCACTGAAGTCATGTCACTTGCTGAGGTGGCTCATGCATGTAGGTCACCAAAGGTTGCCGCCCATACCTGTATTACAATCTTCATTGTCCCAAAAGTCTGGGAGGTGGGGGGAGGGTGATCTAGACAGCATGGGTTGTGAGGCGACCACTGAACTTTAGCTTGTTGTGTTCAGCAGCAGGTTCTGCCACTGGGTGGTTTACTATTAGTGGCTACATTTTGGCAGTGGCCACTCACTTTAATGAAAAGCTGGATGTTGGTCATGCTGACATAAAACACCGTGCAGAAATTGAAGAACAGTTAGTATATGACATGGCTGCATTCACGTGTGACCCTGCCTCCAATGAAATAGGATAAGCCTGTGACAGGATTAAGTAGGATGGGTGGGTGAATTAGCAGCTCTTACAGCTTTGTCTTCCACAGGGATATGACCCCTTGCACAAGCGGTGAGCATGTGGACTTGGTGTACAAAACACACACACACACACACACACACAAAATGTGTGTGTGGACTCTACTTCATCGAAGGATTCATTTGAAAGCTAGCATAGTTCTCATTCTTTTGTGTGTGCCTGTTGACAACCACATGTGCCTACTATCGTTTATATGTCCATCCTTTTGACTGGAGGTCTTGGGGACCACAGCCATTCACTATTTGGTGAGTGGTCTCTTTTACCCCTACATTATTTACATTCTGACAGAACATTCCTTATCAAAGTAAAATTTCTGGCATGCACACAACACACACACACACACACACACACACACACACACACACACACAGAGAGAGAGAGAGAGAGAGAGAGAGAGAGAGAGAGAGAGAGAAAATTTACTTATGACATACGACTTGGACGTGGAAAAAATAGAAAGTTACGGAAATAAAAAAATATCATTAACATTCTTCTGGGTTTCATATCACATCATATTGTAAAATGAGAACCAACAATTTGACCACTGTTGTAAGTTGCCTTCATCATGGTATATAATACTGCAATATAACATAATAATGGAAATTCTTGGATGCAGCAATATATAAAATAAGGGAAGGGCAACTACTTGCCTACAGTTGATTGATGCATGGAACACAGAAATATGGATCCACAGGAGTGTGCATTTCAGTGTGTGTGTTTGTTTGTGTACTTTAGCTATAAAAAGACCTAGTCCTCAGAAGCTGAAGTGAATGCTATTTTCTGTTATGCTTTTCTGAGCTCCATGCCATGATTCCCTACAGGTGAGTGGTTGCATTTTCCTTATTTTACTTATTGCAGTGCAGTAATTACATATCCTGATGAATACCACTTACAATCGTGGACAAAATATTGGTTCCTCCTTACATAATATAACATTGTCTACGACCCAGAAGAATTTCATGAAAACTGACTGTCAAAAAGCCTATAAACAAAGTTAAGTAGTAAAATTACCAGTCACCTTAAAATTGTTGAGAATCCCCCACAAAATCACGGCCAACTAGTAACTATTCAATTCGCTCTTATGCTCAAGTATTTTCTAATTACATTTTTAAGCTGTATAGCTGATGTTAATTGTTTACCTGTTGACTCTGCCTTGACACGACTCCAAATGGGTTAGCTGGTGGAGACTGGGGACGTATATGTGGTGGTTCAATTTGGCTCAGCTGTCCCACATCTGCTATGGGAACATCATTAAGCTGAACTGCAGGAACTGCAAACATGTCAGAGTTGCGCTGAGCTTGCTCCCTGTTCTCATGAGATGAGTTTAATACTTGTGATCCAGATGTGACACGCTCTCTATTATTATTTCCTCTTTGATCCTGCGAATGTTCACTGTGGTAATCAGAGTTTCGTTCCTGGACATGCCCTCCACGTTGTGGTGATTGTTGTTCTAAATGCTCGTGCTGCTGCTGGTGGGACTGCCCCTGCTGCTGCCAGCTGCCCAGTGATAATTGTTGTGGCTGTTGCTCCTCTTGTTGTTGTTGTTGTTGTTGTTGTTGTTGCTGCTCCTCCTCCTCGTCTACATCTTGCTGATTTTGATGTTGCTGCTGATTGTGATAATGGAGATTCTGCTCTGGGTGGGGGTGCTGCTGCTGATTCTGCTCCTCTTCTTCTGGTTGCCGGCAGTAATTATGAAAATTGTGAAAGAGGTGGCTATGCCTTTGGTGGTGTCCATCATGTGAGGTGCTTGATCCTCTCTGAGAACGCCCACGAACTCCTCTTGGGGATGCAGGAAGACGGCTTGATCTTGAGATTGCACCATTCCTTTCTGAATCCCCATGCATTACCGGTGAAACTATAGATGCTTGAGGTGGATCTGCATCTGCACTAGCTGTACACTGCATCATCCCTACAAAATAAAGTCATAATAAAAAAGTTAAAGTTTAAAGTTATAATTAATGTAGTTTTACATTCTTTTTAAGTTACTGTATATTATTGATACATCAGTGAATGATGCTAAAATTATATGTAAATTGAAGGTGGAGGGAGGAGAAAGGAAAGGGAACGGATTGCTGATGTCAGCTGCATCGGGACATTACATGGAATTAGTGGTGACGAGTAAAAATGTGTATTGTCAAGGATTAGAAACCAGCATCTCCTGCTTACTAGGCAGGTGGATTAACCACTGCGCCACCTGCGACACTGTGTTATCTCAACTGCATGGACTGTCTCAACACGCCTCATGGGCAACTCATTCCCATCATGCTCACTACTCTTAGATTCCCACAGGAGGTTGGACATACTTGTGCATCTGCACTGAAGAAAGTGTATCCATTACCTATCCGGGTAAATCAGTAATATGAATGAATGGTTTCTGTTATTTTGGGCATGTCTGAAAGAACAGACACCACACATTCACACAGATGCTAACATTTCCTCACAAAATGCAATCACACTTTTCATCAGATTTATTTTTACTAATTACCCTTGCTATAAAAAAAAATTATGAACTTTAATGTACGAATGTCATACTGAATGCATACTTTTGATATGAAGCAGGGACAGAAATGTCTGGTAGGTGATTAAATGTTTCAAATGTTTGTATACTAACAATAAAGCTTAATGATGTGCTTCTGAATATACAGCTGAGTTGTTTGAATTTCATGCACAATGTCTTGACAACTGATCCAGTCTTCTTCTTCAGATGCTATGAGTTATGTGGTTATGTGTACTCGCTACCTCGACTCTGGCCGGGGTGTTGACTACTTTTGGTCTCATGCTGCTATTTATAGCCGAGTTCAATTCCCGATGCTCATTATGCGCTTGTTATGAAGAGCCCAAATTGATATTCCCTGAAACACATTCTCATCTCTGCTAAGTTTGCTGGCCGGTGATCTTAATACATTAAGTGCCAGACTCCAAGCTTTGTTTACGCTGAAACCTCCATTCCTGTTTGCATGATGGCAAATCTAACCAGCAGGGATGGAGGTTCCAATTCAAGCAAGATTTGGGGTCAGGCACTTAATAAATTAAGATTTCACCGGCCATCACATTCACCAAGGCTGGGAAATGCTAAGAGAATATGTGCATTTCAGGGAATATCAGTTTGGGCTCTTAATAACAAAGGTGCATAGTGGGCATCAGGAATCGAACTCAGCAACAAATAGTGACATGGGACTAAAAATAGTTCACATTCTGGTTAGAATCGAGGTAGCAAGTACACACCAATAAACCGTTCACAATGGGGGCATGTTCTTACAAAGTAGCGTAGTAGAATATCTGTGGACCTAGATAACCGACAAAAAAGGGAATCTTTGTGGCTGTTTTGTAATGTAGTAATTTTATGTAATTTGCTCGAAGCTTTTAATGTGTGTTTGTTTCTCGGAGTTATTGAGATTTTAGAAGTTAAGAAAACAAAGCTACAGAATTTTTTCAACGATTCTGGAATGTAGTACCGCCAAGTGGTGACCCCAACTATGGCAGAAGAGCAATCAGTTCACCTGATGGGTTGGGCTCTACAGTAGTGGAACGCATATCAGGAGTGGGGGATGAAAGTTAAGCTGTTTCACAACCAAGGTTAACATCTGAGCAAGTAACTGACATTTTACCAATGGGCTGCAGTGCTTCTTCGACATAGCATAGTGAATTCATTGCACTGCTGTATATGACACAGGAGCCACAAATTTTCAAGCTCTCTTTTGAAGCCTACGGAATCAGGAACGGTACCATGCAATTCGTCATCACCACGGGAACACTGGACACGCAAACATTATTGTTACTAGCATATGTGGTGCACAGTACCCGCCCCCTCGTCCCCCTCCACCAAAAGGAAATATCAAAACCAATGTACTCCAACGAGCACGCAATCCAGTAGACATTCGCACGGATCAAGTGCTGCAAAGAGAAGCTATAAGAGACAAGATTCCTTTGGTCTTTTGGCAACACATAACAATCATTGGTTTCTGCAACCGACGGTTCTAATGCTACACTTAGGCAAGTTTGGACGGGCCAGTTACCTTTTGTGGTCAAGAGTGCAGTGATTTCTTGTGCCTCCTTTTCATTCAACTCACAGCTACTAATTGCACACTTTATTATGCACTGTGACTCTCAAGACACAAGAGGACTCTCACAAATTGGACAGCACAGCATAGGGAATATAGACACAGACGTTGAGGATAACGATCAACAACTCCAACTAGAGGAACAGATGAGTATGCAATGACACAACTTCAATGCTCTCCAGTGGCAAATCCATACAGTTCCACTGGCAAGCAATATGAAAAACGGCACAGAACATGAGTTGATGGTAGCCAACAGGGGAAACTGTGCTGGTACTATAAACCTTTGATGCAGCTGGCACACAAATTTAGTCAGCCATGTGCTTACTCAAATATGTACAGTGACTCGACTTGGTAACAGCTGGTTGCTCCAGTGGACAATGCCTAGATAATGTGACATGTGATAATAGTGCCCCAGTAAGCCATAACCATGCTGTATTCTGCATTGGCTGTGTATCTGTCTCTAGCTGGACTAGCAAGCACTTTCAAATTCGTGTTCTCTCCACATCACATAAACTTTACATCAAAGACAGATATATTGACCTCAAGTATTTAGTTAACACAGGCCCAGATGTCAGTGTCCTTCTGGCAATGGCAATTATTTGTTCTTCCATACAATCATGGCTAACAGCAGAAAATGAGTCAAAGACTCCTACATATGGCAACGAAGAGGCAACTGCGAGTCTTGGTTTTCCATGAACATTAAGACAGCATTTTCTGATTGCTAACATCAGAGAACCCATCCACAGAGCTGATTTCCTTTACTATTACCATATCTATAGAAGATGTTCACTGAAGATGGACAACAAGGTGGTACATGGACATTTTGAGGATGCTGCAAAATGCTGCCGTGTTGAAGGCCACCAAAATACAAGTTCAGATATGGTATTATACCATGCACCATACACCTACAATGTCACAACAGACTGTAGCTTACAAAGCATGACGGTTAGCCCATGATAAATATGCAGCCCCAAAGATGGAATTTGAGGAGTTAATTCAATGGGGGTTATCAAACATTCAGACAGCTCTTTGGCATCAGGCCTCCATTCAGTAAGGAAGAAAAATCAGTCTTTGTGGAGATTTCCATGCCCTGAATGCACATACCACACCAGATCGCTATCCAATTCTGCACTTGCATGATTTCAAGACCACAGTGGCAGGCTACAAGGTGTTCAGCATTATTGATTTTCAGAAGGCATCTCTTCAGATTCCGTTAGCACCAGAAGATGTGAAAAAGACTGCAATTATCACACATTTTGGCCTATTTGAGCATGTTCGAACTTTTGTTTTGCATATTGGGATGATGTGTTAATTTTTTTTTTACTTCTGCTTCTGAGCAGGAAACCTTCTTACAAATGATTTTTTGAAGACCTGCTGACTATGGATTGCAGATAATCAAAGATAAATGTGTCCTTTGCAAAGAAGCAGTGGATCTTTTAGGATATCAAATAACCTTTGCAATCTAAAGCTGACACACTGCAGGCAGTAGCATTTCCAGAAATATATAAACAGTTGTGCCAGTTTCTGGGATGGTCAGTTTTTACAGACATCATCTGCCACACACAGCTGAGGAACAGGCACCACTCCCACTAGTACTTTCGGGCAGCAACTGATGGTGACAGCAAGATATTATACGGACTCTAAAGATGTTAGCTACATTTCACAACATTAAATCATCCTCGCAAGAAGCAGTACTTCTAGCGTAGAAGAGAGAAAGAAGCTTTGTGATGGCTACAGTAAGAGGGTGGAGGCTTCTGAAAAAGAGTGTAAAGATGAAGTCAAAGCTGCAGGGAAATTTTGTGGTGCAAACAGGTTTTAACTTGAAAACCAAAATGATCAGATTAAAAATGATTTAGAAACAGAGGTAGAAACAAAGTGTGCAGTAGTGGTAGAGGAAAAACTGGTAAAAGTAAATAAAAATGTAGATTCAAAATTGGCTGAAATAGAGAAAAAGATGGAAGAGGTACAAAATCAAAAGCACAGAGTATGTAGTGTCCCAAACAGTCCTTCATTTGTTAGTTGTAAGAAATTTAATAATTTTAAACCATATGGGGAAGTGCATCCACTGGATTTCATTAGGGACTTTAATGATTTGCCTGAAATATGGAATGACAAAGAGAAAATGTCATTTGTAAGAGGTTTTTTGAAAGGGATGCTTTTGGATGGGCAGCTCAGGTAGCTGAAAGCTGTTCTTTGTGGCAAAGCTTTGAGAAAGCATTTTTAGATGAATATTGGTACAAAGAGAAGCCACAGAGAATTTTGAGTGAATTTTGGGGAGGAGAGAGATTCGACTCTAAGAAGGTTACTTCAGCTTTGGATAAACTACCTGAAATATTTGGACTAAGAGCTACGAAGTGAATCAATAATTATGGGTTTAGAAACTAAGTAGCCTCAGAAAGTTAGAGAATTGCTTGTACCTGCCCCTAGGGGCAATATTATTGATTTCTTGAATTATGTTGATAAAGTGGAGAGGGTGAAGCCCTCAGTGGAAAATCGTAGGAGGAATTTTGATGACAATAATCAATCAGGGAGAGAATTTCAGGTAAATAGGATGAGCAGGACTAATTATAATAGAAATTCAGGAAATGGTTTGGTGGAGGATAGCCAGATGGGCATGGAAATGGTAGGAGAAATTCAAGTAAAAGAAATGGGGGAGATGATTTTAATCCTGGATCAAACCGTTTAAACTAGATAATGCTCCAGTTTTGGCTCACACTAGAGCAGGTAGTGATGAAGAGCCACATGCATATGAATCTGCTGTAATCACAGATAAGGATAATGCAAATGATAGTGGTAAGACAAGTGTAATTAATAATTCTAGTGAGGTGTTGAATGATGGTGTAGGTGGCAATGTTAATCTCATAAAAGGAGAGTAGGAACTTACCATAATGCGTACTGAACCAGAAGTAAGACGCTACAACCAAGTACGGGGTTCAACATTCCGTGTTGCATTCATTATTTGGCAATAATGCTTACCCTAGCCATCTGTCTCATTCTTCATGTTCCCTGAGGCAGTCAAACTCTTCTCCTATCCTATCTGTAGTTTGTAAGTGAATCAGAATTAAGCTCTCTCTGACAGTCATGTGATTTTGTACAGCAGGATATTTAAGTATAGAAATATTTCAGAAAAAGTTTCTCTAGTGTCAACTATATGTATTATGGTGTGTTAGTTATAAGTATTGGAGTCATAAGAGGATGGAAGAAAGTAAATTGGTACCGTGATTAATGAATTTCTGTCAAACAAAGAGGTAAGGTAAACAGAAAACAAAAGGCGACAGCATATGTGGAGGAGAAGGTGCAGCTTATCTGAAAACATTACCATCTGAAGTAATCAGCTCATTAGTGTAGCAGCAGAGGCAATATGCAGTAAAAACCATCTTCAATATGAGATCTTAATGTTAATTGTGGTATAACAGAAGTGTCTCTGTTCAGTGCAATCAGTATATGGAGATAACTATCTACCTATAGAAGTGTGTCATGGTACAGCCTTTTCTAACATTAAGGAATTACAACTTAAAACATATTTGCCTGGAGATTTGCATGTATATCGCCCTTCAGGCTAGAATCTTAAGCAACTTCATGGAATACAGTGAAATAATAGTTTTTCTAAGTGATAATTTTTCTTATCAGTATTGAGCATTAAGCTTGCCTTAGCATAAGGATCTGTTACTGTGGAGTGTTTTCAAGGAGAATCAATTTTTCACTGGATAAGCAGAGCAAGTGTTTATTTATTAGATAATGAAACAATACTTAAATAGTAAAATAATGAATAACGTTAGGGTCTTAATGGTTAGGGAGCCTGTCTCTGCAGTAGGGATATTTTTTGAGAATGCACACCACTGGCTAACAAGGTAAGAAAGATAAGTAAAATACCGAAACTGATAGATATGATTGAGTAAAGGAAAAAATAACTGTATACAAACAAATGTAGTGTAACTATCTGAGGATCTACATTTTGAACAAGGCGACATTGGGTACTGTGTATATTGTGCAATTCATGACACTGCAGCTCGGAATGAGAGCTTAACAGAAAGAGCAATATTTTGCTGAGGTACAAGTCATATAACGCTGCATCATTGAATCTATAGGTTATCCGAAAACTTCTATTTGTGTTCCGAGGAATTATGAGCTTAAAGTGGTAATACTGGAACAATGAAAAGTAGTTTTGCTGATTAACTGATAACTGTGGAATTGTGGTGCTAGCCTGATGTGAATAATCTGACAAATCATCTATTTGGCAACGTTTTGTGATCTTGTGAGGATTTAATTTTCTGGTTGTAGGAGAGCAGTGCTCAGAGTTGAGAGAAGAAGTAGGGCAATGATTTCGTACAACTTCCATTAGCTTAATTTTGATTTGAGTAGTAATTAATTTATGTGATGGTGACTCTATTCTTTTTTCATAACATAATGATTAGTAAATCTATGCTATTGCACATCTTGAGTTTTTGCTATTTTGGAAATGGAAAAGAAACAGGAGTCTTTCAAGTTTAACTAGTTTCAGACAGAGTTATGACCTAGAGTAATGTTTTATAGTGTAATGTGCACCTGATTTTTAAAATTTTTACCATACTCCACCTTTGTACTACAGTCAATTTTAGTGTTAATTATTGTGATGTTATGAGGAGTATGTAATGTATTTATTTATGAAGTAATGACCATTATTTGCCATTAGTGCTAAACATTTTGTCCTTATACTTAAAAGTAAAAGTAAGTGTACTAAGGTACGGCATTTTCGGTCTAATTTTTTCATATACTGTGGAGGAGGAGAACCACTTCCAAGGGAACTGATAGCAATTCATTTCATTACTAGCTGCCACTTGGACCTGTTGAAGGCATGGACAACTTGGTGAGAAAATGTGTTAAAGCTCATTAAAAGTGTGAAAGTGCTTGTGAAAAATACTAAACATTAAGCAAGAGAAATTTTCTGTTTAAAAAGTGAATTACAATGCACAGTGTAATTAAACTTTTTACAAACCATGAGGGTTTATTTATTTATTTTTAAGCAAGACAAGACTTTATAATGTGATACTTACCTTAAAATGTAATCTTTGTTTACCAAAAAGGACATCACTTACAATGAACATGCCTCATTTGTATTAAAAATATAACTCGTGGATATTTTGTTCCATTGTACAATACACTATATGTAAATATTTTGTACAGGGATTTTTGTATGGCCTGTTCATGTAAGTATAAATTTGAAAAAAACCATATGCACTGTAGTTTTGATAAGATTTCGTTTGTAATATTTTTTTGTGTGTAGATTGCTAAACCCAATTTCTGGGGTCATTTGTGGTCACTGAAGTGCCCAGTTAGCTATTTGCAATATTTATCTGGTCAATCCAATGAGGTGGTGATGTGACAATGCAAGCTGGGATATATCTACTTCCTCTCTTGTTCTGCAATCTGCCTCCCTACATTCATATTTTTTCATTTTTGACTAACTACCATTAATATATGTGAGTATAATCTGCATCTTCATAAAAGAGAAAGGATCACCCTCAGTTTTAAAGAATATAACACCAGATATAATTTTGTGCTTAGTTTTATGTATGTAATTGATTTTCTAATTTATTTTGGCTATTCCTAGTTAATACTATTGTTATAGGGTGAAATCAGTAATTGTTTCATAACTTAAATTCTATTGTTGACTTCTAAACAACTATAAATTCCTTACTAATTATAAACATTTGGAAAAAGAATCAATAAGATTCTTATTTGGCTTTATTAGAAAAAATGATAGCAAAGTGCTTAATTAATTCGAAAGTTATTACCAGTTTCATAAAAAGTATTGTTTGTATAACTATATCTGTTAATTTCATGATTTAAACAAAAAATAAGGCTTAACCCTTGTAGTAGGAGAAATTGTTAACAAAGACACAATTTTCTGATTGATTCAATTAATGGAGCGAGTTATGTTTCAGTTGTAATTTCTGTAATTTTAGCTTCACACAATGTGTAGTTTCAGCAGCTATTATTGTGATGATATCTAAAGGCCCGATTATTGGTCCCAAGACAGTCAGCCCACAGCTAAGTTTCAGACAAGAAACCTGTGTTGGTTAGAACAACAACAATGCATCAACTTAACCGTGAAATAAATGTAACAAAAATAGGCCATGTGTTAGTACAGTGGCAGTGTCTGTTAAATTATTTGAGAGACTGTGAACTGTGTGGTTACGTTTCACTCCTCACAGATGTTCAGCTGCAAACTATTGTAGCAGTATGCTGACATATGCCTGCAAACTATCAATGTGGCTTAACAATATTTACCAATAGTTAATTGGCCATATTATCTGTGTATATCGGGGTGGATGGGTTGTGAACAGTGAAAGTAAAGAACTGTGAAATGCAACTGTGCACCTGTTGCCTACATTATTTGCAGTAGTCAGTGTTGAAATTCCACCCCCATTTTTCAGCCAGTATAGCAACACAGTATGTTGACGCTGAGGGCAATCAACGAGGAAATAAAGCGGGCGAACATCACAACACGAAACAGTTGTCACTATAAACTCTACTGAATTAGTCCTGACCTCCTTCAGTGATGGCACTCGGCTTACTGATTCTGGAATGTCAGCTCTATGCACTTGTGGTAGCAAAATGCTGTACTTTAAAAGCTTTGCCCACTGAAAACTTAGTTAGGTTTCTTTTGCGTTTGCCCTCGTACATATTCATTTTGGTTGGATACTCGTACATGTTCATTTTGGTTGGATAGCTGGGTTCCACTACAACATTGCATTCTTAATTATAACTTTATTAAATATGACACAATCACAATACAAACTGAGGGGAGGAGGCCTACGCAGCATTTAGTTACTGATACAAAAGATTATAGAGGCAAGGACAGATTTAGAGAATATACAAATCACATGTGAAGACAATAACCTCAACCTGAAACTTGCACACTACTGGCCCTTACAACAATTGTCACGTTACTGGACAATGGGCTTTTGAGTGATGCTTTTGGTAGGAAATTAAGGTGAGGACTGAGTTGCAAGACGTGTAAAAGGAGAAACTGGCCTTACAATTAATTCAACCATGTGAATGTACTAATGCAGTTTGCTCAGTAATTCTTTTAACTGACATTTCAGTGTAGCCATGCAGCTATCTGTTTTTAGATTATTGCAGCCTTTTTCAATAGAGAAGCATGCTTTCAATTCAGTGTTAATGTTTTGTGTATAGCTTAAACTCATAATCCATTGACACGCTGTTAGGACTGGATGTGGATGTGAAATGGTTGATGAATGTATGTGACTTAACATCTGTGTCCACATAAAATTACTGCTTCTGGTTACCAATGTGTGCAAGAGCGTAACTCACATTACCTGGCAAGAACCTAGTTGGCGCACCAGAAAAGCGATTCACCCAAGGGCCACGTCCAAGTGACCGGCCAGTTCTGTGTCTTGATAGTGGTCTTGCTGGATTGGGATGAACTGTTCCTGAAGCTCCAGCTGGCGTCTGCCTTGAGTATCCATCACTTGGTCGTTGTGCACCACTGCCACGCCGTGCATAGAAGCGAAATGACCCCGTCCCCCGGGGTCGGGAATGTGAAATTTGATCCCTCACGTTGTGGCTCGAGTTGGAAGTGCTTTCTACTCGGCTTTCTAACTGAGTTCCCACATTACCCCTGAAAAAAAAAAAAAATGGAGGAAAATTCAAAACATATAACCACTGTTTAGAGAATGACAGCCTGAAGGAGCTTTAAGTTCATACGGCACAACTGAAAACTCTTGCAATACAATATAAGTAATTAAATAATGGGATATATTACAGATCTACTGTAGCCTTTGCCTTCAAACAGGAATGACCAATTAACAGGATGACCCTCAGATCTGAAAGACTAAAAGTATGAAAGAAGTGTGATGTTTCTTGTAAAGGATCCTCAAGCAATGTAAGCAGCAACATCAGCATCACAAACTGTAAATATTTCATTCACTTATATGTACAATATCCTAACAAACACAGTAGAAAATTCTTTTCTTTGTAAAGTACCTGAAGTGAAATTTATGCATCCGTACTCAGTAATGCTATTGAAATAGGAATATCGGACTGAAGATAACAAACTACTGTTCTGTGAAGTGAATAGTGTTGATATGCAGAAGAGAATATCAGAAGCACTGTAACATCATAGACAGATATGTGGAGAAGTGCACGTTCCTTAGGATCCACACAAATCAGAAATGAAGTCAATAATGGTCCCTGCTTAAATCATCAACCAATGACAATCAAGACTAATTTCTGTATGATGTGAGTGAATTCAATCAAATTAAATCATCCTTAGACAGACACAGAATATTTCCTGCTTGCCTGTTGTAGAATGCACATGACACAAAATCGGAATCAGGAAGTCAAGATAAGGCTATGTGTATTTACAAGTAAAAAACTACAGTAAGAACCCGAACATCACTTTATAAAGTTAAATGAGGTCATAACCTATAAATAGAATGTGCCAATCGCTGCCACTTGGAAAGTTTTGTGGAGGGTGGAGAACACTCAGTACCTGACAGAACAAATAGCCTACTTGTCCAAGTTGATTTTAACGAGAATTTAGAAATGTCTGACATATTTTAACCATGATTTGCTATATGGGCTGTTTTACTTATGAACTGTAAGTTCTATTGTATTTTTTGACAATCTGTGGATAACATTGAGGCAGAATTTGTTAGTCATGGTATCTTAAACTGGTTCAAGTCATATCTTTTTGGCAGGTGTCACACAGCAGAAATATGTCACAAAAATAAAAGTTATTTTTCAGTAATATTTAAAATGTATAAACACAATAGGATAGCAAAATGTTATGGATAATGACCGCAGCAACAAGGCACAGCATTCGGGAGATGATGACTAACAAAATAGGTATATTATGGCTTTCCAAAGAAACAATCTTAAGTCTCAACTGGCAAACAGTTATCACAATTAAATTAGTATGACAGTGATACAACACTCATATTAAGAATCAAATCTTAAGGGCTTACCATGGGCGAGCAATCTGTACCAGCAGAAGATCAACAAGTTCAACTGATAGCTGCAGCAGAAAGTAAATATCTGAAAGAAAAACTACAAAAAAGTGGGTGTCAATTTCAATTATGAGAAGAACCACACAAGAAAATATTATTTCAATATTAAAGTGAAAAGCTAAATGTGTTGCATCTGTTGTAAACGTATACTATAATTAAATACATTTTTATTGATTTGAAAAGCTAAATGTGTTGCATCTGTTGTAAATGTATACCATAATTAAATACATTTTTATTGATTGGTTTGAAAGACACAGTTTTTCCTCATATTTAAATTGCTTAGCAATATTTCATAATAAATTATTACACGGAATTGTTTAGTAGTACACATCTCCAAGTTAACAAATCATCTGCAAAGCAAGCTTTCTTCACACAATAATCTGAAAATTTTTGCTAACTCATTCATGACATGAAATTGTTTTCAAATATAGTCATCCAAAGCCCACCAACCTCTTTCACAGTCTGACTGTAGCAACTATGTAGCAGAGATTTCGTTGACTCTCTGCAGGGTAGTAAAAGATATACTGCAAATCAGACCACATGGGGAACACCTAACAAAAGTTCAGTGAGAACTAGGCTACTGGCCACAAAATCCCTCCAGTTTTTCGTTTATTCACTGAGATCTTTCCCAACTAGTACTTTGCTAAAGTGACATAATTTAAGTATGATAGGAACCTATTCCTCAGTGAAGTTTGAGAAATACTGTCCCTCTGCTCAAGCATATAAAGGAAAGACATACTAAAGGCCATAGGAGGGGGAGTGTTCATTGCAGTTGGTAAACATATTGTCTCTACTGAGGTCGAAGTTGAGTGTGACTGTAAAGTCATCTGGTCACATATATCAGATGTACGGGAAACCGAGTTAATTGTTGCATGTTTTTACTGGCCACCTAACTCTGCTGTGACTGTTCTAGAGTCATTCAAAGAAAGCCTACAGTCAATAGCATGTAAATACACAGATCATGCAATACTAGGTGGAGGCGACTTTAACCTGCCAAGTGTGGATTGGGATGTCTATGAATTCATTACGGGGGTTGCAGAGAAATACTTTACTTTCTGAAAACTGTCTTGAGCAGCTAGCTTGGCAGCCCACATGCAATAGAAATAGATCTTGTAGCTACAAATAGACCGGACCTTATCGACATTGTCAGTACAGAAATGGGGATTAATGATCATGATGTCATGATAGCAACTATGATTACAAAAGTTAATAAATCAGCCAAGAAGACTAGGAGAGTGTGTCTGCTAGAAAGAGGAGATAAGAAGTTAATAGCATCTCACTAAGCCAGTGAATTGGTATCATTCAGTTCAAGTAAGATGGATGCAGAGGAGTCATGGGTAAAGTTTAAGCAGATTGTAAATCGTGGTCTGGAGGGTTATGTGCCTAGGAAGTGGATAAAGGATGGAAAAGACACATCATGGTTTAATAACAAAATTCGGTGGATTCTGAGGAAGCAGAGGCTGTTGCACTCTCGGTTCAAAAGGGAACGCACAAATGGCAGCAAGCAAAGGTTAGCAGAGATTCGTGCTGTGAAAAGATTTACGCACCAAGCATACGACAACTACCACCATCATATCTTAGCAAAAGATCTATTAAGAGAACCTGAGAAAATTTTGGTCTTACATAAACTAGGTCTAAGCCTTCCATTCAATCCCTTGTTGATCAGTCTGGTGTGGCAGCTGAAGATAGCAAAATGAAAGCCACAGTTCTAACTTCACTTTCAGGAAATTGTTCACACAGGAGAATCGCAGAAACATATTGTCATTTGACCATCAGACAGACTCCCGTATAGAAGACATAGTAATAAGCATACCTGGCATAGAGAAACACCTGAAAGATTTGAAAGCAAATAAATCATCAGGGCTGGATGGAGTTCCAGTTTGATTTTACAAGGAGTACTCTACGGCATTGGCCCTTTACGTAGCTTGCTATCACAAATCCCTCGCCCAGCACAAAGTTCCAAGTGACTGGAAAAAAAGCACAGATGACTCCAATATATAAGGAGGGTAAAAGAACACCTTCAAAATTGTAGACCAATGTCTGTAACTTCTGTCTGCTGCAGAAGCCTTGAACATGTTCTCAGTTCAAATATAATAAACTTTCTTGATACTGAGAAGCTTATGGCCACAAATCAGCATTGTTTTAGAAAGCATCGCCCGTGTGAAACTTAGCTTGCCCTTTTCTCACATGATATACTGGGAACTATGGATGTAGGGCAACAGCCTGATTCCATATTTCTATATTTCCAGAAAGCATTTGACATGGTGCCCCATTGCAGACTGTTAACGAAGGTATGAGCATATGGAATAAGTTCAAAGATATGAGAGTGACTCAAAGACTTCTTAAATAACAGATTCCAGTGTGTTGCCCTCGATGGCGAGTGTTCATCAGGAACATGGATATAGTCAGGAGTGCCCCATGGAAGTGTGTTAGGATCACTGTTGTTCTCTATATACATAAATGATATGGCAGACAGGGTGGGCAGCAATCTGCGGTTGTTTGCTGATGATGTCATGGCGTATGGTAAGGTGTTGAAGTTGAGTGACTGTAGGAAAATACAATATGACTTAGACAAAATCTCCAGTTGGTGTGATGAATGGCAGCTAGTCCTAAATGTGGAAAGTTAATACAGATGAGTAGGAAGATCAAACCTGCAATGTTCAAATACAGTATTGCTAGTGTCCTGCTCAACACAGTAAAACTGCTTAGATATCTGGGCTAACATTGCAAAGTGGTGTAAGATGGAACGAGCATGTGAGAACTGTGGTACGGAAGGTGAATGGTCGACTTCGGTTCACTGGGAGAATTTTCGGGAAGAGTGGTTCACCTGGAAAGAGGATCAAATATAGGATGCTGGTGTGACCATTTCTTGGGTAGTGCATGTGTGTTTGGGATCTGTACTGGGTCAGATTGAAGGAAGACATCGGAGTAATTCAGAGGCAGGCTGCTACATTTGTTACTAGTTTGTTCGACCAACATGGAAGTGTTATGAAGACACTTCAGGAACTCAAATGGGAAACTTTGGAGAGAAGGCAACATTCTTTTTGAGAAACACTATTGAGAAAATTTAGAGAACCGGCATTTGAAGCTGACTGCTGAACAATTCCATTGCTGCCAACATAAATTGGCTGCAAGGACCATGAGGATACAATACAAGAAATTAGGCTATACGGAGGAATACAGACGGTCATTTTTCCCCTCACTCTATTTGCGAGTTGAACAGGAAAGGAAATGGCAAGTAGTGGTAGATGGTACCCTCCACCATGCGTCATATGGTGGCTTGCGGAGTATCTATGTAGATGTTGATTTAGATGTAGAAATAAACAGTGACAATATAAATTAGTTCAGAGAAAGCAGTCATACTCAATGCATGAATGAGCTGCAGGACTCTTCTCAAACTAACTTTACCATGAAAGATTTTTCACAGAGCAAGAGTCACTGTTGGCACAATCAACAGTAAACAGCAGATTCGACACAGGGTTTAATAGTACATGTCCAAAGATTTTATGCTAATGCAATGATTGCAACTGCTTTTCAAAATTGCTTTCAGCTGTTTCATGGCAGGTGTAGGACAAACTACTTAGTGGTTATTATTACTGTCACAAGCAGAGGTACTTGCAATGTGGCATGGTGGGAAATGTTGCTGGCTTACATGCTGTGGGTCACCAGTTCAAACCTGACCACCAGCAATCACGCTGACTGAAAAAAATCCCAACAATAAGAAATAATAAATATAGAGTAATGAAATTTTGGGAATCATTTGCCCAGGTAATCTATTTAAGTGATTAAATTGCAAGTTTACAGGTTAATTTAAGCGTGAGAAAAGCCATTGCAAATGTGAAATACTGGTACATTAACAACCAGTATAACCATCAGAATATTGAATGCAAGCATATATGTGCAGGCATTGTATTATACAGGTGCCAGGTGTAGCCTGTGGGATGGAGTTCCATGCCTGTTGCACCTGATCAGACAATACAGGGACAGTTAATGCTGGTTGAGGACAGCACTGGAGACGTTGTCTGCTGATGTCCCATACATACGCAACTGGAGAAAGATCTGGTGATTGAGTAGGTTAAAGCAATATGCCAACACTCTGTAGAGCATGTTGGATCACAATGGTGGTATGTTGTGAAGTGTTACCCTAGTTTGAACCACCTCATGAAAGCTGCCCGTGAATAGCAGCAGAAAAGGTCAAAACTCCAGACTGGCATACAAATTTGGAGTCAGGGTGCATGGGATAACCACTAAAGTGCTACTGCTCTCGTATGACAATGCACCCCAGATCGTAACTCAAATTGTAGGTCCAGTGTGTCTAGGCTGCAGACAGGTTGGTTGCAAGCACTCCCACGGCCTTCTCCTCACCAACACATGACCATCTCTGGCACTGAGGCATGACCGGCTTTCTCCAGAAAAAAACAACCGACCACCACTCTGCCTTATAATGACCTCAGACTTGACAATACCGAAGTCGGAAATGATGGTGATTTGGGGCCAGTGGAATGCCTGCAACAGGGTGTCTGGCTCAGAGATGTCCTTGTAAATGATTTGTAACAGTTTATTGTGTCACTGTGGTGCCAACTGCTGCTCGAATATGCCGAACACAATGGTCTTCCCTCTTGCTACTGACACGTGGCCATCCAGAGCCTGGTCTTCTTGTGAGTATACCTTCCTGTGACCACCGCTGCCAGCAATTAATACGGTGGCTACATTCCTGCCAAGTCTTCCTACAATATCATGGAAGTAACACCCAGCTTCTCATAGCCCTTTTATATGCCTCTGCCAGGCACTTATATGTGATTTGTGGAGTATCAACGTAGATGTAGAAACACAATGAGCTGTTAATAATGGCATCTTTGACTTCATAAAGGCATTTTTGACTATCAACAACTCCCTACATCCAATCTCAAAGGTGACTTTGTCACAACCACTACAATGCAAATTTGAAAGCAAACCTGATTTGAATCCTGATAGTGGTGCTACAACTAGACTCTTACGTGACTGATGTGAAATTTGAATAGACAGCTTTTTTCAGGTGTAGGAACATGCCTACCTAATTTTTATTTAATATTTATCATTTCTGAAAGGTCCTCAAAATATATTACATTTATAATGCTTGTGTATTCAATTTCTGTGTAAACACCTGCACTCCCTATCCAGTAAGTCAGTTTCATTGCGGCTGTACATTGGTGCCAGTAATAAATGTGCTTACAAGTGTAAGTGCTGTGCTACACTGACGGTCCTGACCTGATTGTGGTTTCAACATAACGCTGTTTGGTGGAGACACCGTACACTTTAAATCACGACTACAGGTATGCTACGTAAGAGCCAATGCCTACATGGACAGGACTCAGAATACAAGTAGTAAATTGTTTCCACACAATCCCTATATTTAGAAGATAAATCGACTCCAACACATCAGGCATTCATCAGTGCTCTCCACAGATACTCATCAAGACCTGAGAAAATGACTGAAAGGATTTGATCAAGTTGCCAAATAAGGCCATAAATTGCAAATACATCCAGTAAACAGGAATATGAATGGCAAGAGTAATATCAATGACAGAACACACCCTTTCAATTTATCATTTTAAAAGAATGCAATCATAACGTTATTCTTGAATGGGACGTCTTACAAGCATCACAAGCAGTCACAGATTGTGGAAGGTCAGAGCTCCAGATTGATGAAGCTATTGCTACAAGTACACATAAAAAAGGTTGCTCTGTCTGGTTGTTTGCTACTGAAGATGCTGTTAACCCATCCTCATCAACAAGATGAGTTCCAGTCATAAATCGAGATACTCAATTAAGCTGTGCAGTTTTTTTCAATTGCAAACAGCTACTCAGCCTCACAAAAGTAATCTACATGCCTAACGGTACACGACCAGAAAAAGATGAACCTATCCAGGAAGGGCAGCTTAGTGTTACTGATGACAAATCGTGCTCTGCTACCAATACAGACAACGCAGGGAGTAAGCTACTATTTAACTGCGAACAGCACCTGGCCTTATTGAGGAATAACACTGAGGAATGATTCCCATTCTGCGGAAATTTGAGTGCTTTCAAATTTGGAATGGAGAAAAGACAGGCCACGCAGTCCACGTAAAACACCATATAAATAATGGTGATCATCCACCAACTAGCCAGCACTTGTGTAAGGTCTCATTGGCTGAATAAGACAGATAATCCAGGAGGTAGTGGAGAAGATGCTGAAAGATGACATCACTTAACCTTCAGAGTCCTTGGTCCTTTCCTGTGGTTCTTGTGAAGAAAAAGAATGGCACATGGCACTTTGGCGTTGACTGAACTGAATGGAACAACATCACGAAAAAAGATATCTACCCATTTTGTGGACTGGTGGCATCCTAGACTGCTCAAGAAGAGCAAATTGTATCTCAAACTATGGACATGTAGCAACGCTACTGGCAAATAGAGGATGACAAGGCTGACGAGGAAAAGACTGCCTTCATAACTCTTGGTGGCCTCTATAACTTTAAAGTTATGTCATTTAGACTGTACAAAGCTCCAGCCACCTTTGAACATACAGTGGCCAATCTGCTTCGACATGTTAAATGGATTTTTTGCTATTTGTATGACTTCGTCATTTTTTGATGATCTTGAAATCTGGACTGGGCTGGATCGCTCAGATTCAGGCAGATTTTGTTTTAAAACTATTTGACTGAGTGAACTACTTTTGAGTAAGCCATTCATTGTAGCTTTCAGTTAACATTTCTAGAGGCCACTAATTGCTTCATCATTACTCTTTGTATGCCAGTTGATTCCGACATGAGAAGAAATCGGTTTTGTGTCCAAGGCACCCAGCCCATTTGTTTACGTTAGCTTTTGCTGCTTATGCACTTTCCTTTTTACACTGTCTGCGAGCAGTAAAATTGCTCAAAAACGGCTTGGCAGCATCCATTAAGTGAGGAAAAAATTGAAAAACTGTTGTTAGAAAATTATTATTACAGACGAATGCAGATCCTAATTTTGTACCTGAAAGCGATCAAGACACAGAAAATGAAATGAGTACAAAAAGGTTAACAGCAAAGATCCCATCATTATTCCTGTCAAAAACATGAGTATACCCACTAACACTAATTGAGGTTCTCTATCAACTTGTGCGGTTGGTTCCGGAGCCTCTTCCATTGAACCATCAATATGCTATTTGTTGAGACACGGAAAAACTAAATGGCTGAAAACTGTTCCCAACCAAAATGTCCATACCAGATCTTACAATTTAATTATGCATTTGCTTGGTGCCAGTGTGGAAGCCAGGAATGCTAACATCACTGTTGAGCTCTGGAAACTGTTCATCGACAATGATTTGCTCGATTTGATAATAGAGAGCACAAATACTTACATAAGTCACACAAAATCTCTTGAAAAAGGGTGACCCAAATATTGCAAGAAACTTGGGGGAAAAAAGAGGAGTTTAAGGCATTTTTGGGTCTTTCATTCATTTCTAGCATTCTTCATGGAGGCAAAATGAATATGGATGAATTCTGGGATACTTGTGACATCTGGACAGAAATATTCCCTACAGGTAAGTCACTGCAATGATTTAGTTTTCTTCCAAGATATTCACACAAGTAAGGCACATAAAAACAAGTGATAAGCTGACCCATTTACATGATGTTACAGAGGGATTCACAAAAAACAGCACAAGGCATTACACAACAAGTTAATATCTTACAGTTCATTAAATGTTGCTATATTCTGAGCATGTACATTCCTTCAAAACCTGGAAAGTACGGGATAAAAACATTTACCATGGCAGACATAAAAACATACTATGTATGAAATTTCGAAGTATATGCAGGACGACAACCTGTAGGTTTCTTCAAAGCGAGTAACACAGCTGACGATGCTGTGCTCAGACTTGTAGAGCCACCGAAGGGAACAGAAAGGAATAATACCCTTGACAATTGGTTCACAAGCAACACTCCTGCTAGAGAACTTTTCAGAGATTATAAGCTGACACTCATAGGAACATAAAGCAAGAATAAATGAGAAACTCCTTTCGAATTTTTGTCTCACAGAAGCAGAGAAATACATTTGCTCATATTTATATTCTGTGACAATTTCACATTGGTGTCAAATGTGCCAAGAAAAAACAAGTGTAATTTTGCTATCATCAACACATACACACAATAAAATCAATGAAGAAACAGGTAATATGAATAAGCCAGAGATTATTACATTCGAAACCTCAACAATGAGTGGAGTGGATGTAGCTGATGCCATCTGTTCAGAATAAAATGTTGAAACACAAACAAGACTGCTCATTGTGCTTATTTTATGTCATTTTGAACAATGCCAGTATAAATGCACTTGTAATATGCAAAGCAAACTCAGGACTAGGAATTTCAAGAAGGCCATTTCTCAAGCAACTGGGTTTGGAGCTGATAAAACACATGGCACAGAAAGCTAACTGGAAGAATCTCCCGAGGAACATTCACCAGCTGGCACCAAGGCTATCTGGGATTACCACTGAGAAGGAAGCATCCCAGAAGGCAAATGAGGTTGTTGTTATAGAGATAAAGAAAAATAAAAAAACATTTTTGTAAAAGTTGTTGAAAGTTGCTTGTCTCATATTGTAATGTTATGTGATGGCTGTGCAGAGAACACAGATCAGTAACGGTGTATCATAATGAGTCGACAATGTGTAATATTGTTTGTTACAAAACTACCTTCATAGCTTGTAAGGATGTGAAGTTAAAAAAAAAAAAAAAAAAGTTTTAAATTTTCAAGAATGTTTTTAAATACTGAATAATTTGATTTTGAGATTTTCGGATGAATACTACCTTATCTTTAAAGACATTTATGGTAAACTTAAACACTAATAAACAGTAAAGGCAGTATTTTAGACACTGTTGTTGAAGATTTTTGTCTTACATCTCCTCTGTCATTTCATGAGAGAATATAACATAATAGTATTAACATTTACATGTTACATTGTAAGACAATGCACAGCCTAAGTTTTTCTGGGCCTGCCCCATTCCAATTGCTTTAAGAGACAAAGCAGCTAGTGAATTGAAAGAATTGAAAGAATGGCAAGATAATGGTGTAATTGCTGCCTTTCAAGCTAGTCAATGGGCAAGTCCTCTCATTTTGTTACCTAAGCATTCTGGTCGCATTCACATTTGTGTTGATTTCAAGTCTTCAACCCACAGACAACAGTTGGCACTCATCCGTTACCTCACCATGAGGAACTCGTGGACAGCCTTGGTACAGGACGCTACTTTTCCAAGAAAGATTTGTGTGATGCCTACTTGCATATTCCATTGCACGAAGAATGACAGGAAGTGTATGTTGTAAATATACACTTAGGACTGTTCAAGTATTTGCATTTGTGCTTTGGCAGTGCTTCCGCACCTGCACATTATTTGGAATAGCTGACTTCAAAAGTGCCATTTTGCTCAAACTACCTTGAGGATATCGTCGTCTCAGGTCGTACAACAGAGGAACATATTGCCAATTTGCATACTCTTTTTTTGAGTGCTATGAGAAAAATGACTCTGGTGTCATCTCGAAAAATGTGACTTTTTTTGAACTGAACTACAGTACTTAGGTCACGTGGTAAACAGTCAGGGTGTGCAGGTTGTAGGCAACTGACATTTCCTCTTGGTCTCGATTTGTGTAGCAGTCAAGGATCTTGAAACCCCGGATTTTCTTTTCATGACTGAAAATGATGCAGTCTGGTGAACAGTGTGACTGGCACTCCCCACAGCTGATGAAGCTGGGAAGAGGGGCACAAAGATTGTTCTTGTATAACTGGTGACCAAGCTCCTACAGACTGAGTTCACATTGCAATGAGAAGACATGTACGAATTGCATGTATTTGTAGTACCATGTGGATGTAAGAATATACAGTTTGACATCACTGCAATAAACCATCACCTTTACCTTCTCAGGCAAGTCACCTATAAAGGCCATGATAAAGGCTCCAGTATCCACTCCATTATGTTTTGGTCTCTGCAGGACCTAGTCACTCAAAATTAGCATGAAACTCACCATCAGTCCATAAAAAGGAGACATCTATGGAAAATGGTACCTTGTATCATAAGCATGACATGAATACACCAGGCTCGTTGCAGGTGAGCAGTGTCCATTACTCAGTAGTGTCCATTACTGAGTCTGGAATACTCTTGAACTATCTTATGTTTGTAATGCTGTTATATTCTGGAATACTCAGTGTTCGCATGAAGGGGTACACTCCATCCAAAAGGTCAGCTCTGATCTGGCTGTCCTGAGGTGTCAGTAATAAACGTGCTTTCAGTTGTAGGTGATGTGCTTAATTGATGACCCCAGCCTTTTTTATTTGAAATTGGGAACTCCAGATTGGAATATTAACATTGTAGGAAAATGCAGATTGCTAATTAGCATGAGGATGACACGTTAAGTTGCAGACAGGCACAATTAAAAGATACTTATACATAAGCTATAAGCCACAGCCTTCATCAGTAAAAGGAAGAGAAACACAAGCCATTCATTCACACAAGCACGCATCCTCAAGCACATATGATTGCCAACTCCGGCAGCTCGGACCAGAGTTGGCAGTCATATGTGCATGATGCGTGCTTGCTTGTGTAAATGAACGATGTGTTTCTCTTTCCTTTTCTGATGAAGGCTGTGGCCAATAGCTGATACATAAATCTCTTCATTATGGCTATCTGCAACTTAATATGTAATCTTTACACTAAGTAGCAATCTATCTTTTCCTACATTGTTGATTTGAACATGGCAATGCAACTACTGCCAGTTTACAAAACTGTGACTGTTTTCAAATATGGAGTGCATTAATTTGCTTTCTTTGCATTTTATACTGTTTTTATTAAGCACATGTAAGGTCATACCAATTCTTAATCTGTCATTGCATACTCAACCAGGGTATGCTTAAAATTATATTACAAATTTCATTCAAAAGATCCTCTTCAATATTTTCCTCCCACAGGGGTAGTTTAATCCATATTTAGCTTTTGAAAAACTTTTCACAAGATGCTTTAGACCTTCTGAATGGCCATGCATGGAAAAGCTATGTGTAAGTGTGGTTATATACAGTATACCGTATTTACTCGAATCTAAGCCACACCTTTTTCCGCTTTTTGTAATCCAAAAAAATCGCCTGCGGCTTAGAATCGAGTGCAAAGCAAGCGGAAGTTCTGAAAAATGTTGGTAGGTGCCGCCACAACCAACTTCTGCCGTTGAATATATGTAGCACTACACAGGCATGCTTTGTAGGCACAAAGATAAATACTGGCGCCAAAACCTCTGCATTAGTAAATAAATTAAAAAAAATGTGGAAGACTAGATTTTTTTCTCCGCCCCGAGTTTCGACCACTGCATATTCATACATTATCCAACGAAGTAAATACAAATTCCGTATTGTTCATCTTCGAATGTAGCAGAATTTCAATGTAGTACGAAAATCCGACTGGCAAGACTGTTTTGGACATTTGTCAATGTGGCAAACTCTACGTTCTGAATTTTTTCCTACCTGTGAGAAGAGATGGTTGCTAATAGGAACCTGATGAAATGTGAATCACATGCAGTATTCTCTTCACCATAAGAATAATACGAATATAAACATTTTGCCATGTATTCTTTCATTTTTGCTGCTATCTCATTTAAATCCTGTATACCTAATAAACTATGAAACTAGAGTGAGACACCAGCAAACGCGGAAGAATATACATATCGTGTCATGTTTATATTCGTATTATTCTTATGCCTAATAGTGATACAGTCAGAAATGAAGCACGGCAACTGACTAGATTTTTAAATCTAAGATGACTCTAATTTCTGTGCTGAATTTGATGTACTAAAGAAGCGGCCGCAAAGATTTTCAAACGGAGAAAAATTTTTGCCTAACTCTCGTTCAGAACATGTTCTATCATACGCAGTCCATTATTTGGTTCTTGTTGATCATTATCAAAGAAAGCAACTGTGTAAGTAACAACAAATAGCAGTCTATTGCCATTGTTTCGCTAATGAGACGATTCCTCTCTCTTTTTTTTTCTTTTTAAATTTTAAGCAGTGGTAGCGCGCACAAAAGCAAGCCATGCCGCGAGCGGCGACAGGCCGTAAACACAAACTATCAGAATGCGACAAACAATGCATGACGCAGTACAGTAATGCATTTTCAGCTTAGAGTGACGTAAACACCTACAACAAAGAAAACGGCACTTATCAGATCAAAGCAAAATAAGCAATCGATTCAAACCAGGCGAAGCACGTGAAAAAGGAAGAGTACCCGTATAAATACGGATGGAGCGCCTGGCGCATAGCAATGGCTACCTTGTAAAGCTTAACTGCTAAGCTTACGACTCCAACCAAACTACTGTAGCGGTATCGTCATTCATTCGACCTAAATTGTGTCTCATATTACAATGGACCAACTTTGTTTCGATTTGGAGGTGCGGCCTAATACTTTTCTCTCCCCTTGAATTTCGAGTCTCAAATATCAGGTGCGGCTTAGATTCGGGAAATTTTTTTTCCTTTATTTCGTGTCTCATTTTTCAGGTGCGGCTTAGATTCGAGTAAATACGGTAGCTACCAATGTTACCAAACGAATGCAAAAGCAAGACATTCTGGAAAGAATGTCAGGTGGTCTTTTGTGTCTAAAAGTCACTGAAAGCTGCAAGTACACTTCACAGTCTGAAGCTGGCATATCATTTATTTAAGAACTGTAATTTTCTCAGCAACAGTGGTATATATTTCAGAATAAAATTCTGTCATCAGTTACACAATTAGGAAATTTATTTCACTTTACTAATTTCAACAGATTAACTTATCATTGTCAGAAGCCTAGAAAATTTGGGATATTATTAATCATTAGAACTTGCCCATACATGCATGTAAACTATAAAAGTGTATTACAAAAACTTATTTAATATTAGTTTGGCAGATGTCAATATCTTCTTCACAGAAGCATAATGCCACGATATGTTGATAAAAGTATATATTGTATGTGACAATTACAAACACAGATTGATAATTTACAGTAAATTAATCATATGGCTGAATGTTATTCTGAAATAATTTATTTAAATGCAACAACAAACTAAGAAATTAGAACTAGTTTCCAAGGAGCGATATGCTTTTATTTTATCCATTGTAGTTAGAGAACACCACAGCTGTTCTCATAAATTACACTGCAGCAAATACTGCAACTAGCCACAAGGTTTTCCAAAATGTTTTTATTGAACTGTTGCTAGTTTCAGGCCTGAGTGCTCCAAATTTTACACGGCCACACTGATAGGAGTTTCGACGTATTTTGTAAATACATGAATGCTCTCTGGCTCAACAACCTAAATAAGTCAACTGTTGCTACTCAAATGGCCCAATATGTAAACACAGAGATAAGCATTGAAGAAAACTTATAGATATTACATTTTACCAAAAAAGGAATACAGATGAATTTATTAGAGGAATTAGAAATGCACAACTGCATTCACAACAAACCTGACTGCATACTGAATGATCAACCAGAATTTAAAAAACAAGTGTACCTCCAAAATTTCATAAAACTTCTATAGTTTGAAATAATTGTTAATTTGACTGAAGGAAAATTCTACATTGGCTATTGTCAGCATCTTTCAAACCTAAATAATTAAATGTATACCTCTATAAAATTATCTGTACTATGAAGAAATATCTTTCCAATAACTCCGTAAATGTGCCATATTTGTACGTGTTTCACATTCTTTGGCACATCAAACCAGCAGCTGAAACAAATGTATCCCATTTTGTATTTGGTTCAGTCCATTGATCAGCATGAATCATGCAAAAAAATGAAACCTCTGTCATGTAATAAGTAAAGGACGGCTTTTCATGAAGTGAGTACGATGTCTAGAACATATGTAAGTGTAAAACTGTGGAATCACAAAACTTTGTTCTATTTTAGGATGTAAAAGTAAACCTTTTGTAAACCACATAATCACAAAAACTTCATTATACTTTAGCACACAAATGTAAAACTTGCAAAGAAGTTAATGCTATTATCTGACAAAAGGCTCAGGCCTAAAAGTAGTAATGGTGCAAGGAAAGCATTTTAAAAAAACTTGTGGCTTGTTGCAGTATTTCCTAAAATATAAATTATACGGTTTTATTTTCACAATCTGTAATGCGACTGATATCTAAACACCAAGACTGGAATTCAATTTGGCAGGTTTTTAAAAATAGCATTTTTCAAGGAAACATTTAAGTAACAAAAATGCTTCCAGAATGAGATTTTCACTCTGCAGCGGAGTGTGCGCTGATATGAAACTTCCTGGCAGATTAAAACTGTGTGCCCGACCGAGACTCGAACTCGGGACCTTGCCTTTCGCGGGCAAGTGCTCTACCAACTGAGCTACCGAAGCACGACTCACGCCCGGTACTCACAGCTTTACTTCTGCCAGTACCTCGTCTCCTACCTTCCAAACTTTACAGAAGTTCTCCTGCGAACCTTGCAGAACTAGCACTCCTGAAAGAAAGGATATTGCGGAGACATGGCTTAGCCACAGCCTGGGGGATGTTTCCAGAATGAGATTTTCACTCTGCAGCAGAGTGTGCGCTGATATGAAACTTCCTGGCAGATTAAAACTGTGTGCCCGACCGAGACTCGAACTCGGGACCTTGCCTTTCGCGGGCAAGTGCTCTACCAACTGAGCTACCGAAGCACGACTCACGCCCGGTACTCACAGCTTCACTTCTGCCAGTATCACGTCTCCTACCTTCCAAACTTTACAGAAGCTCTCCTGCGAACCATGCAGAACTAGCACTCCTGAAAGAAAGGATATAGCGGAGACATGGCTTAGCCACAGCCTGGGGGATGTTTCCAGAATGAGATTTTCACTCTGCAGCAGAGTGTGCGCTGATATGAAACTTCCTGGCAGATTAAAACTGTGTGCCCGACCGAGACTCGAACTCGGGACCTTTGCCTTTCGCGGGCAAGTGCTCTACCATCTGAGCTACCGAAGCACGACTCACGCCCGGTACTCACAGTTTCACTTCTGCCAGTATCACGTCTCCTACCTTCCAAACTTTACAGAAGCTCTCCTGCGAACCATGCAGAACTAGCACTCCTGAAAGAAAGGATATAGCGGAGACATGGCTTAGCCACAGCCTGGGGGATGTTTCCAGAATGAGATTTTCACTCTGCAGCGGAGTGTGCGCTGATGTCTCCGCAATATCCTTTCTTTCAGGAGTGCTAGTTCTGCAAGGTTCGCAGGAGAACTTCTGTAAAGTTTGGAAGGTAGGAGACGAGGTACTGGCAGAAGTAAAGCTGTGAGTACCGGGCGTGAGTCGTGCTTCGGTAGCTCAGTTGGTAGAGCACTTGCCCGCGAAAGGCAAGGTCCCGAGTTCGAGTCTCGGTCGGGCACACAGTTTTAATCTGCCAGGAGGTTTCAACAAAAATGCTATCCTTTAGGAACACATACAGGAGTTGAACAGAAATATGGAACCCCTGAAAGAAATGCTCACTTGAACATAAATGTACATGCTAACCAAGCCTTCAGGTTGCACTGTTATATTTCACAGTTAATGGCACCTGTGCAATGTCCTTAATACATTGCACAAATCAGTCATGGTCAGAACAGTGTTCTGTGTAGGTTTTAGGGCACAATGTCAGAGCTAAGAACATTCAAATGTACACAAATTGACTGTGCTCATACATTGTGTGCTTCTGTAACAAGAGTGTCAAAAGAGTTTGTGCCATGTGGAATTTCATCAGACATTTATACCGCATACAGAGATAGCTGAAAAAAATCATCGGCTAAAACACAATGTGGACAAAGGCACGTGATTGTGATAAACGATCACTGAACAGTAGTCCGATGAAAAATAAAGAGGACGACAGCTGCAGAAGTCACTACAGAAAGAATTGTTGCACTCACAAACTCCATTAGCACACAAGTAAAATGAAGGTAGCGCCATACACAGGCAATTTGCAGGTTGAGCTGGAATTCCAAAACCACTCTCCAGTGATGCAAATGCCCTTAACAGCAAAACACTGAGCCAAAACCACAAAAATCGGACTATGGAGCAATGGAAGAAAGTTATTTGATCATGTGAGCCTTGTTTCACAGTGCTTCCAACTTCTGGTGGAGTTTATGTTCCTAGAGTGAAACTGTTACCTGAACTTGCCACTATTTTGCAGGAAAAATGGTGTAAGATTCCATTGAATACCATACAGGACCCATATTTATCCATTCCGAGACAACTGGAAGGTGTTCTGAATACCAACAGGTTTTCTAAATCATGTTACGCATGGTAACAAGTTGTTTTTGGTGTTTTCATATTTTCTGTTATGTTCTGTTATGATTTGAGCAGTCATCTCATGTTATTCCAGGAGGGGCCCCACGACTACTCTGCACAGTCATATTACTGTCACGTATTATGTGACCATTTTGGCTGACCAGTTCTATCACATGGCACAACGTTTGTTCTCCAATGGTAATCCTGTGTTCCAACACAACAGAGCCCCTGTTCACATAGCTTGTATTGTTGGGACTGGTTTTGTGAGGACAAGGATGAATTTCCCCATTGTTTAGGACAAGTTTTGTGAGCACAAGGATGAATTGTCCCATCTCCCTTGGCCACCACAGTCACTAGACCTCAACATTATTGAGCGTTTGTGGTCTGCTATGGAGAGAAGAGGGTGTGATCCCTATCCCCCTGCTTCACTATTACCTGATCTTGCCACTATTTTGCAGGAAAAATGGTGTAAGATTTCCTTGGATACAACACAGGACCCGTATTTACCCATTACAAGACAACTGGAAGGTGTTCTGAATACCAACAGGTTCTCTAAATCATGTTAGGCATGGTAACGAGTTGTTTTTTGGTGTTTTCATATTTTTGTCCAAACCCTGTAAATGTAAATAATAATTGTGACATTAAATATTCCATCACTTGCCTTCAGAAAAATTCATACCTACTGATGTGCATAAAGATTTGTCTGGTAATCAGCCTTATTAACAAGTGTAAAACCAGTATTAACAAATATACAAATCATAAAGATGAAACAACTAAAAGCTTACCTCGCACTCTGCTGTCACAATCATCTCTAGAGAAGTTATGAAATGTGTCATTTTCTTCAAAAACTTGTGTCAAGCTTTCAACCATTACACACAAAACTTGTCTGAAAAATAAACATTTAGCAGTATTATTCACTATTGCTCCTAGTGACAGAATTACCAAGTACAACAATGAAAATAATGAGATACGAATTAGAAATGTAATGAAAAATGTATGTTGAAAAACCTCTATAAATGGAAGTACACTAGTCGTATTAGAATCAAAATGCATCCTTATCTATGCTCTCTTGTTATTTAAGAAGTAATTTGAAGTATGTGAAACAGTCATGAGAAATGAAGTAGTAGGATTCTCAATCCCCAAACATTTGGATAGCCACTGCCTTGGGGTGTTTGTCTATTATGAAGACTGGCCGATTACTGTGAAAGTACTTTCTAATCTCATGTTCCTCTTGGACAAATTGGAACTGCTGGAAGAGGTACAATGTGGAGCCTACATGTGATGAAGGATAACAACACATAAGACTGCCGAGGCTTCAATGGCCCTGGACATAAATAGGAATACCCACAATGAACACTGTTTCAAAAATATCACCTTGCACAACAACAACTAGGATAGACAAATGTTTACCATATAGGTTAAGGACGATCCAAAACACATACTGATCAGCAGCAGATATTGCTGGAAATAAGTGAGACTGATAACAACCCTTCTTAGGGTTGGAACTAAAAGAAAATACTGTGTGAAAAGGATGCAAAGGATACAGCACAGATCAGACAAAATAAACAGGATACACAAGAAATAAAAATCAACCACAATGTGGAAGAAATGAATTAAAAACTCCAAAATAATTTAAAGCTACTTATACATATTCACTGATCAACAGTTCAGGTTTAGAATAAAAATGAACGCAAAAACTAAGTGTGTGTGGGAATCAGTCCTACCACATTTAAATTAATGAAGGCCTTTGTTACAGAGCAAGATGGTGAGTGGTCAAGGCAGTGAATTCTTATTTAAAGCAAGTTATGTTAACAGGCCTTCAGCTATCTTGATCCGTATTTTCCATGATTTTTGTAAATCACTTCTGACAAATATAAGGATGATTCCTATAACAAAGCCGATATCCAATAGTCTGAACTAGTACTACATATCAAACAATTTTTTTCCAACAAAGTGGTAAAACAGCAATCTTCCTCCTTTTATGGGCCTTATTGTTGCAAAGCCACACTTAAAAACTCCAGAAAAAAGGAACTATTTCCAAATTTTAGCTTCATGTTTGGTTTTGTTTTTAAATCTCTCTTCGCCTATTCATTATTTACATCTAGACTGTTACTGTTTCTCTCACAATTCAAATGCATGTAAAATCCAGCAGCAACTACAAAAGTGGTAACTAAAGTAACTTTCATTTTTCTTCTGTGCATCAAGATATGTAATTAACATATATGAAATTCATAAAACATGGACAGGAGTATGCTGCATTCAATGAGATCTGTTACATCTATTACCTTGCACGCTGCCTAGTAGTTTCTCGTGAGGGTGCAGCAGGAACCTGATCTCGACTTGCAGCTGTTCTTGGTAAATGTACAATACGCTGATACAGCCTCTCTGTTTCACATAGCTCAGTCTGCAATGCGGAACTAAAACATGGACAGCATAACTTATTCAAGGCAGGAGAGAATACATTAAAAGATAGCAAAATATTTAGATTAAAAATGTGTATTTTTATGTACAAAATATTATCACCTTCCAGCTTGTTTCATGGTGAAACTTTTAGTTTACATTCAAATGCTACTCTAGAGCATACACAATGAAGAGACAGTCTTCAATATGCACACTTACACCACACCTAAAAAGGACAGTGGAGTGGAATGTTTTAATGCACAATTTAAATACAGCAACCTATACTATATTAGTGATTCAAGCAAACTGTGTTCATTAATTTTCATTTCCCAGCACTAGTGAAGCAGGAGGTGTCTTTATGTTTACAGATTTCTATTACTGTTGATGAAACCATCTGCAGAATATGGCATTCACTGAATTCCAAACTGTAATTAAGTGGGGATGGAGGAGAGAAAGAGAGGGAGTGATGGGTGTGGTGCAACCCCCACCTCTTCAAACATTCAGCATGACTCTTGACCGCATGTTGTTCTTCATTAGCCTTTATCTGTTGCACCACCACCACCACCACCACCAATACGATCACACTCTGCTTAAAACTAATTGCTTTTTGATATTTGTAATGTGGCAGACACTTATCCCATGTCAGGTATTAGGCATGTCATTGTTAAACCTGATCATGAGGACCAAGCTGCCAACAAAGGCAGAGCATGTTTCTGCCCACAGCAGCCATTGTCAGTTAAACTGGTTACTGGAAGTACTGGGTAAAGGATTGCACGTGTGCACTACAGTAATTTAACACTGCAAATGAATTGACACTCTACTATGGTGTGGTGTATTAGAGAATAGCAGACAATTTGTGACGTTGAGAGTTGCAATTGAAGGAGCAAAGTTCGAAGCCATAAAGTGTCAACCAACAAATCATTTTAATCAGGCTATACTACTGATTTTCTGTAACAACTGTTCTGCTTAGTTTTCAGTTTAATCCTCAATAATGGTTCCTAATTGTTTCCGAATCACAAAATAATGCCTTAACAGTTGATTATGGGCCTGCTACAGCTCCTAAGCATGGACATTTTAATATAGAACAAAAGCCAGTGATTTTTTCACAAATAAACAGTTATAGCATGTAGAACCTTACATGAGCCTCTCTGCTGCAACACTTGCTGCCTGCCCAGTGTAAGGTATTCCTTCATCTTCTGCATTTCTCTCTGGAAAAAAGAACAAAAACCATGCCATTACTCTTTTAAAAACATCACAGAAGAATGTATGCAATTTATTCTGTCTGCAAGCTCTAATTACATTACCAATATTGTGTTGCTGAAATATTTAAACAGCCTGCACCAGCACACACATGCACAAATGAGGGGTTGATGTGAGGACAGGAGGGAGAAATGGCGTGAGATGGAGGGCAGAGGGCAGATTGAGGACAAGTACTAGAAAAGGCTGAGGCCATGGGGCTGCAGGAATGGGTGATGATGTACTGTAGGGAGATTTTCTACCTGTGCAACTCAGTGAAGCTGGTGTTAGGTGAGAAACAAACTTGCACAGGTAGTGAAGTGGCCACTAAATTCAATTACATTACATTACAGAGAGTGCTCCATCATTAGATATTCTAGTTGGATTATGGCCAGAGTTTTGAGGTGGTCATTCATCTATGCAGATAACTAATTCACATTTATAGCAATATACAATCCCATGCAGTACTTTTAATGAAAGTGTTATATGAGAGGCCACTTTCACATGTAATTATGCCTTTGATGGGGATAGAAAATACCAGTGACACAAATGGTGGTAGGATGCATGGGGCAAATCTCGCACCTAAGTCTTCCATGGGATATGGTCTATTAGGCAACATCAGAAGGACCATAATGTTTCAGAAGACACTATGTAAGTTGGATGGGCAGCACAATACTACTTTGGAAGGGTTGGAAAGATTGTATGGTAAAGAATTCTCATTTCAGAGCATGACAATAGGCAGTTAAATCCCGGTAAAAACTTACCATTTAACTGGTCCAGCCTGGGTGATGCTGAAAGGTGGCATAATTTTGTGGCTATGTCAGCAGAATTTGAGGAGTTTTAAATGAGAGCTGAGACAGTGCACAAGAGGTCTGTTTCTCAACAAGATTGGGAGAATAGTTTCATTCTGAGCATAACTCTGTAAGATTTTCAAAATACGGTGAGCAACCACTGGGAATGAGGCATTTGTGCATGGCCAGTTTGAATCTGATGTGGTTTTGCTGGTGATTGCAGACTTCTGAACAGAGTAGCAAATGAAGACAGTGTCCACAGTATTCTCTGCCTAGTCAACCATCAATGCAACAATCATTATTCCAAAATTCCTGTAGGGAATAATAATAAACAAACTAAAGGCAACCACTCAACTTATGTGGTGGCACAAAAAAACACTCAAGAGAAAACAGTATTCATGCTAGCTTTCATGCTCCTACTCTTTTTCTAGTAAAAGCACACACATTCTCACACATAACCACACAGACACCCAAACATACGGCCATGGCAAGACTGACTGTTGATTACTGAGAGCAGTTGCTTCAAGTAGATGGAGGTGGTGAGTGGGTCAGGAAGGACGCACAAGGCAAGAAAGGCGGCAGCAGGATCTTATATGCTTGGCCCTTTAAAGTCCTTTCAACTTGTTGTGCAGTCATCTGTCAAAAAGATCTGCCCCACATTACCCCACTGCACCCTTCTCACTTTAGTTCTTCCTCCCATCCCAGCTCTCTTCCGCCATCTACTCGAAGGCAATTGCCCTCAATAATCGATAAAAAGTCAGTCCAACTGTGGGTGAGTGCATTTGGGTGTCTGCGTGATTGTGTGCATGAAAAATTGTACCTTTGCTAGGGAAACAGCAAAACCACCTCAAAACCTAGTGTGAATGTTTTCTGTTGTATATTTCTAAGTGGCACACATCAGTCAGCTATAGGTGACTGGTTGCTTTTCCTTTATTTTATGTATTGTTGCCGCTAGAAATTTCCACTGTTACTACACCAAAATTCCTTTTGTGTAAGAATATGAAGACTGTTGTTTACAACAGCAGTAAAGGCATGTGTAGCACTTCAAATATCTCCAAGGAACCAAACAGGTCCTAAATTTAATGTGAACAAAATGTTATCAATGAGGAGAAAATAAACATCACGTTAAGTGGCTAAACAGGAGGTGAAGTGAATGCGGGAGTAGTAGTTTAGGCTCTGGTGAAATGAATATTATGTCCTTGGCCTAGATTATAAAGATGTCAACTGTGGGTGAGTTTATGGATCTTGGGAAACAAAAAAAATTGAGTCTTCAGGGAGTGATAAGAATCAGGAGGAAGACAGATTCTGAAGTGATATTTTTTGACGAGCCTAGGTCTTTGAGGTGGAACTGAAGTCATGCTGAAATTCTAGGATGGGGTAACTGCAGCAGGTCTTGTCAAAATATATGACCAAATCTACCATGTAATCATAGCAGAACATACCAACAAAGGCAGATGATGATTAGGTCTCTAACAAGTTTTAGGTAGTGAATAATGGTTCACTTTATTGTTGTGAGGTTGTTCTCATTGCAGAGAGTTCTATAATGACAGATAAAATCTGTAGTGCTGATTCAGTCGGAGTGGGGAGGAATCACAGTTGGATGAAGGTACGAAACTTAATTAGGCAGGATCTGGCCTGATAGGTGAGTGACAAGGTGTTTCCCTTGCAGCAATCAGTTTAAGAAAAACAGACTTTTAACAAGTCTGATATGATCGAATCTGGGTGTGGTGTTAGAGGTGAGGTCTATGGTGATGAGTGAAATGCATGTAGGACTAAAGGCTTCGGAGGTTACACGGATGACTATGTTGCAACCTTGGGTTTCCAGCTGTGTTAGGCAGTGGAAGTGAGCCGGTGATGTGGCAGATATACGAGGGGCACCCAATGATGTGTTTCCCTGTTTTATAATAATAATAATAATAATAATAATAATAATAATAATAATAATAATAATGTTCCATACAATTTATCAAGCTGAAATAATTTTACTGACATTATACACGGCTTCTGTTACTTTTCTACACAGTCGCCACATTTTTCCAAGCATTTTTGGTACCATCTCAAGTTTTTCCAAACCAGTGTTGTACCAGTCACGCCCTGTGCTTGTAACCAGCTGCCCAACATTGAAGTGCTGACCTCCAAGGTGACCTTTGAGTTATGAGAATACACAAGACCACATGAATACCGAGTATGCGGTAACACTTCCCAGTTGAATCTCTCCAGCTATGCCTGAGGCAGGCTAAATGAGGCTGACATTGTGAGACAAGCTCCAGGACATTTACCTTTGATGGCAGCTTGTAGGTTCTTCAAAACATTACAGCGCTCCCTGCGTTCATTTTGGCGTGTTGTGAGACAGGTAGTGAACAAGTAAACTCCCCCCCCCCCCCCAATTCATAAAAGATGGTTACCAAAATTTTCTCTCCCGAATGTGTGATCCTTGCCTTTTCTGGGGCACTTTCACCATGTTCCTTTCAAATCATGTTCTGACATTCTGACTCAGGGGTCTGATGATGGACCCAGGTCTCATCCTCATACAACATTCCCCGCAGACATAAGTTAATGATGGATTGTTGTTTTGCTGCGAAAAAATAAATGACACAGCACAGTTCACAAGTGGGCCACTTTTAGTGGTAATTCCATATTGACTGGCAGCATACTGGCAAGGTAGTGTGGTGTTCATCATAAGCCAGTGTGAGTACTGTCAACATATACCAGTCAACCTCTTCAGCCCTAATATCATGGCTACAGTTTATTTTGTAGAGAAATAAAATATGTAAACTTACTGGGCGTCCTTCCTAGATGGCTAGATGGTCAGCAGTGCTCGGTTAGGAGGCTATGAGATGTTGATGAGGAAGATTTGATAAAGGCTGTGATGGCTATGATGCAAAATGATATTATTAAGCAGGAGATTGAGATATATAAGTTAGACAGATTTCTGAGGTGGTATGAATACTGGCCTGGTTGTTGAAGGGTGAAGAAATCAACCTATGAGATGGGATGCAGGAATCGCAATTGCAGAGTACGAGTACATTATGCAGGTAACAGAGGTAGTTTCTAGGCATCTGTGACATTGAGATGAGGCTCTGCTAGGACTAGGTCACCAAAAGTTAACAAATGATGAAACCAGAAATGTGCAGGTGGTTGTATAAAGACGAGTTGCAGACAGAAGCGGGAATTTTGATTGCAAGGTCATAGTGAGGAGGAAATGGGAACGAGAGAAATCACATTGATTAGGCAACAACATCTGAACACTATGTGGGGCTAGTTTTCAATAGTGATAGGGAAATTGATCTATACTGGCAAAAGTAGCTAGACCAAAGATAACAGTACACCACAGAGCACAGAAAAGAGGATGCAAAGAAGTCAAGGACTAAGATGTAATAAAATACACAAAAGCATTAAAAAATGAACCAAAAACTAAAAAGCAATTGGAAAATAAAATAGATATGGAAAAAGAGAATGGAGGCACAAAATAAAGTAATAATAACAAGATGTGACAGATGTGAAATTAAAATTTACTGTCAAATACACAAAGGTCATAAAGTCTCGATCCACTTCTATAAAATAATGGTTGCATTTATATAATACACATGAATTTCAACAAGGCCTCCATCCATTTTGGAGCATCATTTGCATCACTGAAGATAATCCTTGAATACATTCTGAAACCTATCTCGTGAAATGGCTGAGGCACATCTCGGGTTTGAGTTCTTAGATCCTCAACATCCCACACATTTGTTTCATACACCTTAGCAAAGAAATTCAAGCATATAGAATCCAGTGAATGAAATGGTCACATTGCCACTGAACCTCTGGCTATCCATCTGTTGGAAATTTATTAATTTCGTTAAATTTTCCACAGATGTGGAATGTGGCTTAATCAGTTAACAAAATGTGATCCACGAGGTGTTTGTTAACAATGTGCAGCTTCTATTGAACAGTAAAATGCAGCTTGGCGAGCTGTGTGGTCTAATTTGTGAAGCATTTGAATTTGATATGCTTTTTTATTTAGTGTAAAGTGTTAAATTTTCAAAATTGTTCATTTTTGCACATCTTACTCATTGCTTAAATGAATAGTTGATGCATTTGGAATTGTTTTGATTGCTTCTCTGATTCATCAAACAGTCTCTCATGGTACAAAAGGTCTCCCAGAGTATAGCTCATCATACTAATTTTCAGTCCTTTGGAACTTACTGAAAAGTATATGTAGAAAACAATATGTATGAAGCATATACAGGTACATATGTTAACAGCTGGATGTGGGAAAACACATTAAAATACAAGTAAACTGAAAGATGTATTGTAGAGGAAAAAATTACACTGCAGAGGGAAATTGTTAAATGGAAAAAATTTGCAGAATTTGTCTGGGAAGGTGGGAAGATGTCCTGTGAAAAAAGCCAGTAAGACCATTTCTGTACAGTGGTAAGAAGTCATGACACAGCACAACTTGTGAATTTGGAAAGGATATACCTGAACAAGTAGTCCCTACAACGAGAAATGAATATGGAATATACATAAACACTAACAACAGAAAAACAGGACTGGGTTACAGTACCCAATGGATGCAGAGAAGCAACACACATTGCTGGGAATTCCAGGACAAAATATAATTTGTATATGAGAACATATCAGTACCAAATTTCAAAACTCCGTTTGAATCTACAGTTCAGTTAAGTTGGCAGTAGAATACACAGTTAAGTTCTAAATAACGCAGATGTTGGTTGTATACCACTAACAAGGGGAGGCCATTATGCTGCAATCACAGATTTACTGCAAACTTTGTACACGTTTAGTAGGCTACTAATACAACATGATGTGTAAGTAATAAGGTGCACTATTCTGCCAATTCCGAAAAAACTGCCAGAGAAGTTTTACGTGTCTATTATGCAGCTTATGTATGTATGCTTATGTGTCGGACGTTAGCGATTATGATGGTCAAGTAATTAGCATTCGAGCTTCGTGACAAACATCTATCAGACAACAGTTCAAGACTCCCACTAAAACTTAATTATTAATCTATTTTTTTCATCAGTGGTTATATTATTTGAGTGACATCTGAGAGGTAATACAATTGGGGGCGGGGGTATTGGACATTACTCTTGTGGTCTGCACTTTGTGACATAATATATTACTGACTGTGAATAACGTCATTCGCATCATTAACTTGGGCTTTCAAACCCTGTCCCTCGTCCTTGAAAATTTAATTCCAAGTAGTAAATAGTCAAATAACACATGAAATTCACAACAACTTTATGAAAATGTGCGTAGTTTCTTTAATTATATTACCTCTCAAATGTCATATAAATTAAATAAAGTGGCCAGTGATGAAAAAATATAGATTGAAAAATAAGTGTCAGCAGGAATGGAAACATCGCTTGTCCGTGACCCTCTCATAATGCTTGAACGGTAATCGCTTGACCACTCTATGTCTTCTTACGACCTGCACCTTCACAAAGATATATCAGTTACATATCAGACGCGTAAAACTTCTCTTGCGATTTTCTCTGAATTACCTTGCTACTTGCACCTTAAAGTTGTTTTAATGGCCTATTAAATGTGTACAAAATTTGACATAAATCCATGATCCCAACGTTGTAGCCTCCCCTTGTAAGTTTTAGTTCCTAGCCTGCTCAGTTACATTTAAACAAGACACTTAACAACTGAAACTTTTTTTTGGGCTGGACTAACTAGTGTCACTATTTGAAGCATAAAGCAAATAGTAGAACATCACAATACAAACTAAGTGACGTGTAACTGTACAAGCCACAGAAATCTTCCATGGGAATATTCTCCTTAATAGTAAGAGCCTGCAGCTTGAAAAATCTCATAAAGGGGCACAAATGTTAATCAATTCTGCACAGATATGTGGCATGAAAATTCAGAAGCGGTCCAGAAGAGGGAAAAGGGGCTGCTGTAATATATGCTTCAGATATATGACTTGAAATACTTCAGTGTTTTTCCTGTTCCTCATGTGTTTGATATTTTGCTATTCTGAAGAAGCCTGGAAATTATGGTGTGACAGACAAAATCTTTATTGTAGTATCATTTCACTTTTTTATTCCACTATTGCAAAAAATACCTGGCAAAATATCAGAATGGCGACGAGTCCATCTACCCCACACGTCTGCTGCCGTATTTGAGTGTGCAGGTGTTGTGTTAAAACCACCGCCACTTCGTCTAGTCGACTGCGGGTTTGTTCGATTTCTTGGTTCCATAAATGATTGTCTGTACATCCTCTCATGATCCAAGAGCCTCTGCAGTCGACCAAATATATCTCGTACTGTCTGTCAAAGAAAAATTCAATCGTGTGTAATCTGAAGCAGGCATTCACTGTTTACAATCAGGCCGTACAAATAAGACACACAGTAACATCATTCATACCTCCTCAGTAATTACAAGTTAATTGGTGTGGCTAAAAATAACAAATTAAAGTCTCAAAATATGCAAAATGTTTATTCTTCAGCATTTTTTAACTAAGGACACAAAAAATCCGCTATTATATTGGTGCTTACACTTCTTTGTTGAAGTGCCATCTGGAACAAGTGCAAGCTACCTAAATTACCCCATAATTAATGGTTTCCGCACCTGGGAGAAACCAATTTCTTCACTTTTGTGGGAATACAATATGAACTCAAGACAGAATGAATAGAAAGAGTGGTAATTCAGGAATGAAATAATACAGCAGCAGTTTGCAAAAATTTCAGCTGTCAGAAAGAATGACCCGAATGAATCCAAACTCAGAGGAAGCGCAGGAGAGTGTTTTTGATGATAAATGATTAACACAACAAAGAACTGATGTACATGTACCTCCAGAGTTACATCCAGCTCAGCCCAGTGAAAGGACAAGCAAGAAAGCAGGTGCCAACACATTTTGTAAATGACAAAGAGCACAATGTCAGTATGAGTAAAGAGTATGAACACAAGCATCCATGGCATTGCATTGGTTTCCTTTGTCAAAAACCACGAAAACTTTAGACAGTGGTGGGTAAGTGAACATTGTTGTTGGGATGCCAAGTGGCAAAATGTAGTGTTTTTGCAAGAAGCCAACTCCCAACTAACCTACAGTGATTGTCACACAGTGTTAGATGCTACAATTGTGACCGCCATCTGATAGCCTGCATTGCTGAGCAGTGTAGCAAACAAATGCTATACATGATTGATCGGGGCATCAAGGCCAGATTAATTTCCCCCCCCCCCCCCCCTCCCTCTCAACAAGATGAAATGTCAACAACAACAAAACACACACACACACACACACACACACACACACACACACACGCGCACACACACCTGACATATTGTTGGCTCACAGCTTGTTTGTCACTGTCCTCCAACTATCACTCCTGATGCTTTGCAGGCTTGTATGTAAACCATATGGAGGAAGACTGTCCCAGAATACACTTAAAGACCTTTCATTTTGTGTCACAAGGTTTACTGACTCCGAGCACAGCATGCGGAGCATTCATAAAATCAAAGATCAGGTATATCTCCAAAGAGCCTAGGAATTGTGTAATGTTATGTATTTAGTGTTCACTTTAGTTACAGGTATCTTCCATGTATTGTAATTTTTACAAAGATTAGTGCTGATTTGGGCATGAAACCTTCTGTTCTGTTCTGAAACAGAGTATGATATGCAGAAGTGTGTAGGTAGGTGACAGATGTTAAGCATAATTTATAAAGTTTGAAGTAAGAATGTGATAGAACTGTTACAAATTTCATAATGCTCAAGCTCAGTCAGTGTCAATACTGTGAAGTTTACCTGCACCTCTCATGCACAAACGACAGCAGATTTTCCAAGTGAATTCATTTTTGCACAAGCCAAATCCATATGACTTTTCCATTTGCAATGGGCAAAAGAAACTGTGACATAGTTTGAGTGTTGATTCCTATTTTTTACTACCTCATTAACACTCATAGCGACTCGTAACAGCTCTAACAGCAAATTAACAGAACATGAAGAACTGGGACACCATAAATACAATTAAATGAATTCATAATTGTGAAAAAGGACAACCATCAGCAGTTGGAATGATGACAATGAAAATTTTTTGCTGGACCGGGCCTCAAACCCAAATTTTCCACTTATCGCGAGCGGCCACCTTACCATTTAGCTATCCACGCATGACTCACAGCTAGACCCCAACTTCCACATGTCGTCAATCATGCATCTAAGACCTGTACTTATACATCCATTATGTATATTCCCATAAAGGTCAGACTTTTAATTGAAAGTCGCTTGCCCGTATTGGCAGATAAATACGATACTGCAGTGCCTGTGTTGTTCTGATTATGATGCAAAGTTCCTCTAGACATGCTTGGATGTCCAAAGGAACAAGCACTGTGGCGACTACAGCCATTATGAAAGACATAAATACAATTGCCTTTAACTGCACTAATGGTTCCCGTATCTATTAAATCATTGACTCACATTATCATGAGGTCAAGCCACAACAAAATCCCCTGACTGACTTGACTGATGAACAGTCTGTTCATCATTAGTCAGAGTACATTCCTAACATCACATCTCAACTATCAGAGTGTTCGCTGGACTATGTAGAACTTAGTAAGTATAGTCTGGTGTTTACTATCTAATGTGTTAAAATATGCAAAAAGAAAAGATGCACAGAGACTTAACCTCATTCTAAGCCAGCACTAGGTTTATTAGACACAGATTATAGAGGAACAGTTCTGCAGAGCAGAGCATTGGGCAGCCACCACAAGTCTGCTTTACATTTTGAAAGATACTGCTGTCCAAAGCTCATAACAAGAGCGTACCTGGGATATCAGCCAGAGAGACGGAACTTATTTTATTTTGAGGAAGGGGAATTGGAAGACCAAGCATTGTTTGGGAGAATGCATCCACACCCGGTGTTGGCCAAGGTAAGGCGTGTGTCAAACAGCAGCTTGGGGCAACCCCAGCAGCATTTGGCTATTGCTATGGATAGCAGTGTGTCCATTATTCTTCCTGGCGTGTGTGTGTCTCATGCTGAACAAATATTAATTTTTCCTATACTCACATTCTAGTATTTTAAGACTGGCTGGTAAAATGTGAATTTGCTTTCGAAGGAACTTGCGAGAAATGGCCAATATCATGGCAACTGTTTATTCCATTTATTCATCAAGAGAAACACATATGCCAGGAAGAATACTGAGCATTCTATACCCATAGCAATAGTTGATTGCAGATTGCTGCTGGGGTTGCCACGAACTGCCGTCTGACAAATGCCCTACCTCGGCCAAACCCAGACATGTTGTCCCAAACAATGGTCCGTCACCTCCAATTCTATATCTCTTGGGCTACAATGATACCAGCTAATCCACTTTATTAACTTTTTCCATTCATAAATATCAAGTCCTACATCAGTTCCTACAGTGGAGACACTTAGGCAACAATACTTGAAATAATTTTGCATCCGCACTAAATCACACATAACATAATTTCCTGATGGACTATTTTTCCTTCCCTATGCCATGGGACTGGTTTACCCGTTGGTCACCAAGGGGTGTTTGCCCCTGCAAACTGCATCAAAATTTTAGTTCTTGTGCCGGTTGTATTCTTATGGTAGCCTTCTATACTTTCCACCCCCTCAGTTGGTAGTGGATGCTAATTCTCTGTTGAGAATTGTGGATCAATGAGTTCATGGTTTACAGTTGGTACACGCAGACAATATGGTGCTAATTTTAAGTTAATGTGACTTATGAAGTGTAGGCCTCAAGCAACTGTACAACAGGAAGAAAATTTGTGTAGAAATGAATGTTCAAAGGTGATGGTAGATTGAGAATAACCAGTTCTGCACACTAAATTTTCAGGGGACTGAAGTAGGAAGGGTTTCTTGAACTGGAGTAGCATATTGTTCACTACGTTCAAGGGAAACACAATGAAGGCTTCCTGACTGCTCAAGAACTAATCCAAAAGAAGACACTGGAGATAAAAAGGAATTTTCCAACTGTATATGTCACAGACTTCAAAGTAAGCACTAGATAGTGCTTGAGGATGTTGATCGTGGGGCTACATTATGATGCAGAATAAACGAGGGCAGATGCCCGAAAGAAAAAGATTCGAGAAAATTTGAAATTATAAGATAAGTTTGCTGGAAGTTGCTAAGAGCTCTCTTTCTGAAACACTAGATGACTTAATTTGCACAATTTGCGTTTTGTATGTTATGCTGCCTCAAGGCTTAGAAACAGTTTCCAACTATAGCAATGAGTTCATGCTGAACCTTTAACATAAGATTATACCTCTAAATGAGCAAATTATGACAGTACTCTAAACTTTTAAATTCGGTCAATAACCAACTGAAATACTGTAAATCAACTTTTTGTTGCCTCTGGAAGCCATTAGATAAACAACCTGCAATTGAGATTGGGTGACCATAGCCATTTAGTGATACGGATAATCTAAAGAAATGGCACGACTGTTGTTTACTTGGCCATATGGACAAGGGCGATCAGAAGTCTGTTTATTTTGATATGCCGTTAAATTTTATTGTCAATGGGAAGGGCATTAAAAGTGTTCCTGTAAAAAGTTCTGGCAGTGCAAATGCCGTAACAACAGAAATGATGGATGCACTAGTAGACAGGAGGAAGCTGCCCCCATATGTTATTCTTAACAGGAAAAGGATCTCATAAGAAAAACTGCCTGCAGGACTTATTTTTAAACATCAAGAAAGGGATGAAAGACAAACAACCTGATGCTAATTTGATTGTAGGCTGTTTCGAACAGAACACTAGGCTCTTTGCTTAACATGGCGGAGGGGGGGCAGTGCTGGATTCTTTCAAAGGGACATTTCATCCAGGAAGTTAAGGATCACAAGACAGACAAGCTAATAATTTCTGGTGGCATGACCTTCCAACTTCAAGAACAGATGATGTGTGTTGACCTTTCCTAACATTCACCTGAGACATCTTTACAGTAAGTGGCTTCTTCAAGGAGACCATGCCCTCACTCAAGGGGAAAGAGGGAGGACTGCATTAAGAAAAAGGCACAAAGATAAATACTGGCGCCAAAACCTCTGCGTCAGTAAATAAATTTAAAAAAAGGTGGAAGACAAGCTTTTTCTCCGCCTCGAGTTTTGACCACTGCATTTTCATACATTATCCAATGAAGAAAATACAAAATCCGTATTGTTCAACTTCGAATGTAGCAGCATTTCAATGTACTACGAAAATCCGTCTGGCAAGACTCTTTGGGATGTTTGTCAACATGGCCAACTCTACGTTCTGAATTTTTTCCTACCTGTGAGAAGAGATGGTTGCTAATAGGAACTTTTATGAATTGTGCATCACATGCAGTATTCTCTTCACCATAAGAATAATACAAATATAAACATTTTGGCATGTATTCTTTCGTGTTTGCTGCTATCTCATTTAAACTCTGTTTGCCTAACAAACTAAGAAACTAGAGTGAGACAACAGCAAACGCGGAAGAATATACATATCATGTCATGTTTATGTTCGTATTATTCTTATGCCTAATAGTGATACAGTCAGAAATGAGACATGGCAATTGACTAGATTTTTAAATCTAAGATGACTCTAATTTCTGTGAAGAATGTAATGTGCTAAAGAGACGTCTGCAATGATTTTCAAACGGAGAAAAATTTTGGCTAAGCTCTCGTTCAGAACATCTTCTATCATACACAGCCTATTTTTTGGTTCTTGTTGATCATTATCAAAGAAAGCAGCAGTGTAAGTAACAACAAATAGCAGTCTCTTACCATTGTTTCACTAATGAGACGATTCCTCTCTCTTTTTTTAACTGTAAGTGGCGGTAGCGCGCACAAAAGCAAGCCATGCCACGAGCGGCGACAGGCCGTAAACACTCATTATCAGAATGCGACAAACAATGCATGACGAAGTACAGTAACGCATTTTCAGCTTAGAGTGACGTAAACACCTACAACAAAGAGAACAACACTTATCAGATCAAAGCAAAATAATCAATCGATTCAAACCAGACGAAGCACGTGAAAAAGGAAGGGTACCTCTATAGATACGGACAGAGCGCCTGACGCATGGCAATGGCTACCTGGTAAAGCTTAACTGCTAAGCTTACAACTCGAAGCAAAACTACTGTAGCTGTATCTTCACTCATTCGACCTAAATTGTGTCTCATATTACAATGGACCAACTTTGTTTCGATTTGGAGGTGCGGCCTAAAACTTTTCTCTCCCCTTGAATTTCGAGTCTCAAATTTCAGGTGCGGCTTAGATTCGGGAATTTTTTTTCCCTTGATTTCGAGTCTCATTTTTCAGGTGCGGCTTGGATTCGAGTGCGGCTTAGATTCGAGTAAATACGGTATAGTTGTGCTTGAGCAGAGTGCCATGGAAGAGAATAGCACAGAGCAGAGCCGAAAGGTTCAAATATGTTTGTGCACAGAGCTGTCACCAGAGCATTTGAGGAACTCTTAGCTGTGTTTGGGGCATCCCAGCAGCATTCGGCTATTTCTACACATAATAGTAGCATGCTCAGTATTCTTCCGAATAAACAGCATAAACAGACACCTCAAAATCAGCTTTTTCCCCAAAGTTCCCTTGAAAGCCAATTCTCAAAAATCCTAAAAAATTGAAAACGAAAAAATCTATAAGATTTTAATAGGCACAGATGACGTGCTTCCTTATCTTAGTGTAAATGCTGAATGAGGTTACTGAAACTTGATTATAGTTTGTATTTCACATTTTGCAAGATGTCGTCAAATGTGATAAAGGATGTCTGGAAGATTATCAAAACTTATCTGGGTACAACACCAATGAAAAGGATAGGCTGCTACTCACTTCATGAAGGTGGTGGTGTGTCACAAACAGGTACAATGAAAACGTCTGATAAACATTTAAGCTTTGGAATAATGGAAGTCCTCCTCCTGAAATAAAAAACAAACACACACACACACACACACACACACACACACATGACCACCATCTTCAGGAACTAGAGCCTGACTGTCACGTGCATTTTCTAGTTTAAAAGGAGAATTCTTTTGTCCACAAGCTTAAATGTTTAGCTGTTTCCTCCCCTGATGAAGGCTGTGGCCAAAAGCTTTGTTTAAGTGTCTTTTAATTGTGCCTGTCTATAACTTAACATGTCTTCTTTATGGTAAGTAGCAATCTATCTTTACCTACATTGTCAATACTTGATGCCAATATTCTAATAATTGCAATATCATCATTTGTTGAAGTCTATAGTAAGTACCTCCCCCCCCTTTCCCAAATGATAATAACAGGATGTCTACTTACCTGTCCGGTCCCATATCTTGGAAACTGCTGACACACACCATTTTGTAAAGCAGGTGGATCTGATGCAATTGATGGCCCTACAGGGTCAGGCTGTCCAAGTGGAGGACCTGGTGTCTGTGTAGCTGTTGATCGTCCAACCGATTCCTGAAGCTGTGAGGCAGTCACATTCTTGGTTCTTTCACCATAGTTCTCACTAAGAGAAGCTTCAACAGATTTTTGAGAGACATTTTCTGTGATGCCACCCTTATGTAGAACTGTGCACTGTGAACTGTTACTGTTTTCAATAATAGTTGACTGTGAATGTGAACTTGAACTAGGAATACTTTCCCTTACTGTTGCTGACTGATCAGCCCTGCATCTAACATTCTGAGAGACTGAATGAGACACACCTTTTTTCATGGCAGGAGTGTCTAAATGGGTACAAAATGGTGCAGAGTCATTGCTTCCAGACACAGGTGACAAGGAAGAATGAGGGATCTCAGACACAGCTTGTGAAACTGTTTTGCCACCGGCACAGACATTTTTAATATCTGTACTGGTCTCTCCACTATCCAAACTTGATGGGAGAACTGGTTGCTGTACTTCTGCCTCAGGCAACTCAGTACAAGCCATGCTATTAAGAGGAACAAATTCCTCTGATGTAACTGATACACTTGGTTTTGATGAGCTGCTTTCCCCAGACTGTTCACTTGTCTCTGAATCACAACTGAGTGTTTGGCCTTTAGTCATATTCACTGCAGTCTCAACTCTACTCTCAAACACAGTTTCCCTGTGGTTGTTTGGAGATGCTGGTAATATAGATTCAACATGCTGCTCATTGTAATTCCTTTCAGAATTATCATTGGAAGATTCTACTGAATGCTTCCATCTTAAACATGACTCTCCATTTTCACCACATTGATTACTGCTTCCATGGCTCCCTCTTTGTTGCATATGGTTAGTACAACTTCTGGTTGGTCTTGAAACTGGATTTCGTGGAGCGGCTCCAATTTGACGTACGAACTCATTGCACCTTCCACCAGGCTGAAAACAAAATCATACAAAAGTAGCATTAAATAAGATAACAAATATTAAAATATAAAATAATAAAAATGCAACATTTTCTTGGAATACAAGTTACCACCTCAATCTACAATTTATATTCAAACAAAGAATTTGTGGTATAATCTACTTGGATAGATAAAAAATCTACTCATCAAGCAACTGATAAATCTCCTCTGAACTGAGGTTCTGGGTGACTTTTTTGAACTGACGCCCCCCCCCCCCCCCCCCCCAAATGAACAATGGACCTTGCCGTTTCGTGCCTCAGCAATACAGATAGCTGTACCGTAGGTGCAACCACAATGGAGGGGTATCTGTTGAGAGGCCAGACAAACGTGTGGTTCCTGAAGAGGGGCAGCAGCCTTTTCAGTAGTTGCAAGGACAACAGTCTGGGTGATCGACTGATCTGGCCTTGTAACACTAACCAAAACGGCCTTGCTGTGCTGGTACTGTGAATGGCTGAAAGCAAGGGGAAACTACAGCCATAATTTTTCCTGAGGGCAATGCAGCTTAACTGTATGGTTAAATGATGATGGCATCCTCTTGGGTAAAATATTCAGGAGGTAAAACAGTCCCCCATTCGGATCTCCGGGCGGGGACTACTCAGGAGGATGTCGTTATCAGGAGAAAGAAAACTGGCGTTCTACAGATCGGAGCGTTGAATGTCAGATCCCTTAATCGGGCAGGTAGGTTAGAAAATTTAAAAAGGGAAATGGATACGTTTGTAGCTGGACTTTGAATTTTGCCAAGCTAAACTCGTTCCCTCAGATATAAATTATACCGTCGCAGCGGTATGAGCACACGACAGCAGAGAAAATACCAAAATTGTAACTCTTTTTTTGTTTTCTATCCGTTTTTTGTCACTTGAGAGCCGAAGCTTAATTCAGATGTAAAAAATTATTAGTTAGTCTTGGTCGGATTAAGACAAAAAAACTCATTGATGTGCAGACGTGTTGTGAAAGTTTGTATGAAATTTGGAGGTTGAAAGCAGCAACGTAAAATGTATTGCATTCAACACCAAGATGGTTTTAGTTCGTATACATTAGTAATTTCTGGACAATGAAAATTTATTGCAAGATTTCGGAGCAGCTAAGACTTTTCACGCAGAAATGAAGTAGGAGATTTTTGAAGACCTGGACACCGCACGCGAGACGACATGTTAACATGGTAAAGGAATTGGTTTGACTTTTGCTCAGAAATGCCACAAGGACCACCCCAACAACAGCTTTTCAAAATCACGAAGACCGATAACTTTTCTGTAATATGAAGTCCAATTTGCATTTCATTCTTTCCCTTGTTCACCGTCGTTTACGATTTTAAAACACCTTTTTTATTCATCATTTCTTCCCACATTTTCAATCTTTTCTTTTCTTTTCTTCTTCTTCTTCTTCTTTTTTTAAGATTAACCACTAACAACTGGCTCCTGCAACAGGACGTAATTTTCGGATGTGTCGTTTTTGAGCAAATTTGAAACTTTAATTTGTATTTTTTTCCCAACAAAGAATAACCAAAAATCCTGAAGTTTAAACAGTAACTAAATGACCAACTTTATTGTACCCAAGCAAATGATTATACAACAATATTGTAAAGAATTTTGTAACTAATTCAATCTGTTTTTCTTTTCATGGCATATATTGTTGCAAAACTGTTATTTTGAGACCTTTTGGTGATTATCCGATGGAGATTTATTAAGAAAATCCATAATTTGACGAATACCATTTATGCAGAAGTGATTGACCAGCCGCTGCAGGACAGAAAATTTAGGTGAGTCACACAATTATGTTTCACTCAAACATTCAATAGCCAACTGCAGAATCCATTTTTCCCTTTCCACACATCCTGTAGTTTTCTTCTAGATTTTTTCCAAAATTATCTATCTCTATTGTAGTTTGTGGCAATTATAGTATTGTTGTAGCATATGAAGATCGTGAATTTGACCGCCAAACAGTCATTTGTTACGAAAAATTTTATTCGCCCTGCTGCATCTTTTTCAACCATTGTTTGCAATAGAGCAATCATTTACATTGACGAGAAAATATTTCAACATAAATTTGAGTCAAATCTTTATTAATCAGACATATATTATTCCCTTTTTGACTTACGATTATACATCCTATTACAATGGACGCGATAAGGTCGAGATAGTTTCGGCACACGAGTTAAGTGAACTAGATTCATCGTTCAACCAACAAGAAAGTCCGCGTTTCCCACCATGGACGAGTTCACAGATCAATGCAATGATTTTGGCTCAAACTTGCAACATTTGTGATAATACACAGATGGTGACTTTAAATGACGAAATGTGGAATGGACGCGAGACTAGACTGTCAGCGCCATTGTTAACATCAATGTCAGAACCGAATACGAGACAAATTCAGCAACGTGACACAAATCGGACACAGGAGACTGACAAACTGGACCGACTATTAGAGTTATTTGCAGACATGAAACGAGACGTTAGTCAGAAAATTGACGCAAAACTGGACGCACTTAGTCAGGACTTTAAACAAAGGCTAGATAAAAGTGACAAAAAATTTGACGTATTAAACCGTACTATGACCGAAAATTTTGAACGAACGACAAAACAGATGACAGAATTAAATAACACCACTCAACAGCTCAGCCAGCGATTTGAGACATTGTCCAACCGAGTCACTAAACAGGAAGAAACTTTGGTTACATTCAGACATGAAACAAAAAACAATATCACCCGATGTGAGAATCAGTTAACTCAAATAGTTAATGTGCAGCAGGAAGTAAACACCTGTGTGGAAGAGTTAGCTCAGGCCCACACTTCAGCTAGCTCCACCCAAGAAAAGCTGACTGAAGAAGTGGGAAATATTACCCAACAGCTCACAATGGTAGTTCTTGAACAAACCCACCTCAAAGAAAAGATAGAAAAATTAGAAGACCGAGCGGACCTCGCGTCACTAAACAACGACACCAACATGACCGAAAAAATTGTACATGAATGTAAATTGTGTGACGACTATCTGGACAAAAAACTTGAAACAATTACACAGGACATACTTTCAAAAACAAAGACACATGTTAAAGACGAGACAAAACACATAGAAGACAAAGTGACAATATTACGAGACAATGTTGTGCCGTGTTTGGCGATTGGTGCAAACGTATCGTCAGGGAACGACAAAACAGCTAAAACCATGGCTAATGACACAGACAGAACATCTATTGTGGAATCACCTATTTCAAATCAAAATTACAATGTGCCGCTTTCTTTTCCACCAAACTAGCAATCTTACGGTATGACACTTAGAGTAGCAAGAGACACAAACTACGTCAATACAGTTATGCCAACCGGCATGGCCGATGACACGTTTGTAAGGCATGGGTATTTCCAGACATTTTCCAGTGAGGACAAGCATAAAGTCCACCCTACTGTGTTTATTAGATCATTTGACGGTGTTTTTCCACGTAGTTGGTCAGAAGTCGATAAAATCAGATACGTCACCAATCTCATGAGAGGATGAACAGATAAGTGGGGTGCCGCTATGAAAGGCGGTGCCTTACGTTTGAACAGTTTGAACAAGCCTTCTTGGACGAATTCTGGTCCAAGAATGAGCAACAGAGTCTAAGGAGAGAAGTGTGCAACCCCGAGACCTATGACCCTAAAAAAGAGACATTAAGACAATACTTTGAGAGGTACCTAGACAAGACACTGTACTGGTCCAAACCAGCCAACTTGCCAGCGATAATTGACACTTTAAAGAGCCACTTACCCTTTCCATACCGAGACAGATTAACACGAGTACCGGAGAATGACATTAAGACTTTCTTAAACTTCTTAGATCAAATGGACGTAGTTTACAGAGGCGATTCACGCCATTCAAATTTTACTCATATTAGTAACCAAAATCAGCACCCACCCCAAAGGAACCGTAGTGACGGTGGTTGGTGGAACCATCTGTCCGCGCCACGACACAATACGATGCCTGCGCGCGAAACATTAAAATGGAAACGTGTACGACGGTAGGAACAACCGCAGAAATTCGTGGAATAATAATAACAACAATAATTATCACCCATATCAAAATGGTAACTACATGCAAAATGAAAATCACAGACAGTACAACAACAACCGCAATAGGAGACGTGAGAATAACCGGTACAACCCGGGCTACTTTGATAGGAACATGCCATATAACAGACATAATTACCACCAAAACAATAACAATTCCAACAATCACCGACAGAATATGTGGAACACACAAAATTCACGCATGACAAATCATAACCCTCCACGGAATCCGCCGCCGTTCCCCAGTACAGTTATGCACTCCCCGCCACGAAGTAGCAATAACAATTGCGGCGCGCCATCAGCTGACGCGTGGGCGCCAACTGGTCAGAATGTAAACATAGTGGAGCTGGTCAATGAACCCGGCCAAACACAGCAGATGACGGAAAACAGTCGACAACCGAGCTAAGCGCTCGTGCTTCGGTCATGAGATGTTGTAAGAGCGCAACGGCTGAGACGGTTTGTTTCCTCCTGTACGATGACAAAATGACAGCAGAACAGGAATTAACCAATGAGAAAAACATTAAATCACACAGTTGTGTTAAAGAATTCATACAAGCAAAGGCATGGGTTAAGTTTAACGATTATGATGTACAAATTTTACTTGATACTGATGCTGCTGCAAGTGTGATGTCAACCGCATTCTATAATGAATTGAAACTAATTATAAACATACCTACTTTACCTGTACAGAATTGCCACGTGGTTAGAGCCGCAGGTACTAAATCTAAGAACATACGCATGCAAGCCCTTGTTAACTTCACATTTTCCAATACACAGTTCAAGTGCAATTTTCTGATTGTAGACAAGCTTATTGTACACTGCATCCTAGGGATGGATTTCTTGAATGAACACAACGCAATCATAGATTTAAGTAATGGCATAGAGTCATTCCATGTCAAATCAACACACTTTAAATAAAAATTTTACCTCGCCCTCTTAGATTTTGCTGAAAGTTGGTATACTTATTGTGGGCGCTGAAACTAAGAAAAATACCTAATTTCAATTTTTTACCTCAAACCAGTCCTGAAATATGGTCACGTAAACTTTTCAAAAACTGGCCAAAAATGTGTGAATGGACTTTTTTTAAATTGCCCTAGAAGCTGCCCTAATTTAGCTAGAGAACTGGGAAATGTGTCATTTTACAGCATTTTTCATGCTCTTTCCAGTGATAGACAAAAAAACATAACTTCTAATTAATAACCTTTTTCAAAATGGTAATTAATATTTTGATTTAATTTTTTTACAAAAAGTACATAATTCAAAATTTTCAAAATATTTCCATAACTACTTCATACTGTTGTAAATCACATGGCAAAATATAAATGTGGGATGATGTGGGTTCATTGTTAAAAAAAATTATTCTGGATTCTTGTTTTTCACTAATGGCCCTAGTCTGACCAAACTGACCTTTAAGGTAGTACATCAGTAGAGGACCGTATACATAGGGCTTGATGTCTGTACAATAATTCAGAGACTGGAGCCGTTGTTGAGATTATGTAGTCTGCATTGTTACCTTCTAAGGCTTTGTGTGCTTACAGCATTATTGTGCACTGTGGTTTTATTGCAAATCAATTGTTACCTCTGTGTTGACCAGTCTGTATCTATTATATTTAATAGTTCATTTCCAAGTAAATCTATACATTGAAGGACAGTTTATAAGTGGTTTTTGTATAAATATGGAACCAAGTAAAAAGTGCAGTGCTGTAAGAGTGCAGTGTTGTAATCCATTGAAGAAGTCAAATCATTTTATTAGAGACAGAAAAAAAACTGAGAAATGTCACAACATGGATGCCCAAATTATTTCCTCAAATACCAAGTGGTGCCAAGATTTGTGATAAATGTAGGAAAGATGTAACCAAATTGAAAAATACACCAGAGCCCATCAGTGATGCAAGTGTGGAAGAAGAATCTTCTGGATCAGAGATAATCATCAGAGACCAAGACCCTGACTTCACTCCAACTTCAGTAGCTGTTAAAACATTTAACACAACACTTCACGAACTAGGTGAGTCCCCAATTGACAAGAGAAAACTAACATCTAGGCATTACGCCAAATCAAAAGTGAAGAAAATCTCACCAATGACACGTAAACTTTTTGTTGCTCCTGAAACTTCTTTGTCAGACTCTGATACTGATGAATCCGTTCTTGAAAATCTTAAACGAAACTTTAAAAATTCTATAAGTAGAGCAAAAAAACTACTGATTCTTACAAGTTTACCTGAAAAGTGGAGTGTCAGGAAAATAATGAAGGAATTTAATGCCCCTAATTACATTGTTCGGCAGTCCAAAAAAATTTTGAAAGAGAAAGGATTCATGGAAGGTCCAAACACAAAACCAGGGAAGTGTTTACCAACAGAAACTGTCAAAATAGTACATTCATTTTATGAAAATGATGAAGTTAGCAGGGCAATGCCAGGTATTAAAGATTGTGTGACAATTACAGAAACAAGTGGAAATAAAACAAAAATATCAAAAAGACTTATTTTGTGTAACCTTAAAGAAGCTTACAAGCATTTTAAAGACAAGTTTCCTAACATAAAAATAGGTTTCTCTAAATTTGGTGAGTTGAGACCAAAACATTGTGTATTAGCTGGCCGGAGTGGCGCGCACACACACTGTCTGCGTGTGCACAACTCAACAAAACATAAAATTAATGAAAGAAAATGCCAAACTAAATACAGTAACAAACAGCAACTTAAACAATTATAAGCAGTGCATTGCAAAAATGCTTTGCAACCCATCATCAGTTGATTGCAACATGGGAAACTGTGAATACTGCCCAGGAGAAACTGTCATATGTAAAATTTTAAAAGACTCCTTTCGTGAAAACTTAATTGAACAAGTTCAGTTCCGACAGTGGATGTCAGTTGACCGATGTAATCTGTAAATTGTTCAGAAAACTTCTGAAGAATTCATAGATTTATTTTGTAGTAAGATGTCGACTTTGATTCGGCACGACTTCATTGCCAAGCAACAACGAACATTCCTTAACTCCACAAGAGAAAACCTTATGGAATCTGAATTTGTTGTCATATGTGATTTTTCAGAAAATTATAGTATAGTTCCACAGGATGAAGCTCAGAGTTTCCACTGGACAAAGAAACAGATTACCATTCATCCTTTTGTAATATATTTCAAACAGAAAGGCAAAATTGAGCATATGAGCTTTGTCATTGTTTCTGGTTGCCTGGAGCACAATACAACTGTGGTTTACACCTTTCAAAAGAAGCTAATTTCATATCTAACAAATAAATTTCAAAAGACTCCAAAAAAGATATACTATTATTCTGACGGTTCTGCCGCTCAGTATAAAAATAAGAAAAACTTCCTGAACCTTTGCATTCATGAGGAACACTTCAACATAAAAGCCGAGTGGCACTTTTCAGCCAGAGCACATGGGAAAGGGCCTTGTGATGGAGTAGGGGGTTCAGAAAAGAGACTGGCAGCTCGCGCAAGTTTGCAAAGGCCATACCAAAATCAGATCCAAACCGCACGAGATCTATTTGAGTGGGCAGTAGATAATATCACAAATGTTGATTTTGCATATTCCACTCAAGAAGACTACGCTGCTTCACAAATATTCTTAAAAAGCCGACTTGAAGAGGCATTACAATCAAAGAAACACAGCAATTTCACGCTTTCATTCCCAACACTACATCAAAATTAATAGTCAAATATTTCTCAGGTGATATGCAGAGTTGGGAGAGGGAAGTAACTACATCACCAGACAAACTGAAGTTACAAGATGTAACAGGCTATGTCACCACTGTATATGGCAGAAACTGGTGGCTTGGATACATTTTAGAAAAAAAACGAAGAGCTTGATGAAGTGAAAATAGCTTTTCTTCATCCATGTAGACCAGCTAAGTCATTCTCTTATCCTGCACATGCAGATGTCCTGTGGGTGTCAGTTGTGGATGTTCTCACAAAAGTGAATCCATTTACTCTGACAGGGAGAACATACATTCTTAATGAAAGTGATGTAAACCAAACCCAGTCAGCTTTATTAAAACGTAATATGTGAAGTTCCAAGACAATTTATTGGGAAACTGCTTTCAACTCAAAACTTAATTTTTGTCTCAGGTTAGTGTCAATGTATATTTTATAGAAAGTTGTTTCAAAATTATTGTTAGTACCTATTGTGTTAAATTTAGCTATGTACAGATACTTGTTACTCAAAAACAAGCATTAGGTATTTAATTTGTTTAATAGTTCCATTTCAAACATCATGGACCAGAACTATTACGTAAATACTTGTACTTATTCATACTTTATTTCAGTTTGTAGTTAAATGCTCAATTTCTTGTTTTTGTTATATCAGTTAATATACTGTTAGTGAAGTCACATGAAATTAAAATAAGCAATCAACTTAATTATAAAATATGCTGATTGGTTTTGGGTTAATAAGGTGATGTTTTGATATTTCTAATACTTTTTTTTACTTACCTTTCAGTATATTTAAAAAAAATTCATGTTTGTTAAAGGTCAATTTGGTCAAACTAGGGCCGTTAGTGAAAAACAAGAGTCCAGAATATTTTTTTTTTAACAATGAACCCATCATCATCCCAGATTTATATTTTGCCATGTGATTTACAATAGTATGAAGTAGTTATGGAAATATTTTGAAAATTTTCAATTATGTACTTTTTGCAAAAAAATTAAATCAAAATATTAATTACCAGTTAGAAAAAGGTTATTAATTAGAAGATATGTTTTTTTTTGTCTATCACTGGAAAGAGCATGCAAAATGCTGCAAAATGACACCTTTCCCAGTTCTCTAGCTCAATTAGGGCAGCTCCTAGGACAATTTTAAAAAAGTCCGTTCACACATTTTTGGCTGGTTTTTGAAAAGTTTACATAGCCATATTTCAGGAATGGTTTGAGATAGAAAATTCAAATTTGGTATTTTTCTTAGTCTCAGTGCCCACTATAAGTATACCAACTTTCAGCAAAATTTAAGAGGGTGAGGTAAAACAGGTGTGTTGATTTGACATGGAATGACTCATACACTCCTGGAAATTGAAATAAGAACACCGTGAATTCATTGTCCCAGGAAGGGGAAACTTTATTGACACATTCCTGGGGTCAGATACATGACATGATCACACTGACAGAACCACAGGCACACAGACACAGGCAACAGAGCATGCACAATGTCGGCACTAGTACAGTGTATATCCACCTTTCGCAGCAATGCAGGCTGCTATTCTCCCATGGAGACGATCGTAGAGATGCTGGATGTAGTCCTGTGGAACGGCTTGCCATGCCATTTCCACCTGGCGCCTCAGTTGGACCAGCGTTCGTGCTGGACGTGCAGACCGCGTGAGACGACGCTTCATCCAGTCCCAAACATGCTCAATGGGGGACAGATCCGGAGATCTTGCTGGCCAGGGTAGTTGACTTACACCTTCTAGAGCACGTTGGGTGGCACGGGATACATGCGGACGTGCATTGTCCTGTTGGAACAGCAAGTTCCCCTTGCCGGTCTAGGAATGGTAGAACGATGGGTTCGATGACGGTTTGGATGTACCGTGCACTATTCAGTGTCCCCTCGACGATCACCAGTGGTGTACGGCCAGTGTAGAAGATCGCTCCCCACACCACGATGCCGGGTGTTGGCCCTGTGTGCCTCGGTCGTATGCAGTCCTGATTGTGGCGCTCACCTGCACGGCGCCAAACACGCATACGACCATCATTGGCACCAAGGCAGAAGCGACTCTCATCGCTGAAGACGACACGTCTCCATTCGTCCCTCCATTCACGCCTGTCGCGACACCACTGGAGGCGGGCTGCACGATGTTGGGGCGTGAGCGGAAGACGGCCTAACGGTGTGCGGGACCGTAGCCCAGCTTCATGGAGACGGTTGCGAATGGTCCTCGCCGATACCCCAGGAGCAACAGTGACCCTAATTTGCTGGGAAGTGGCGGTGCGGTCCCCTACGGCACTGCGTAGGATCCTACGGTCTTGGCGTGCACCCGTGCGTCGCTGCGGTCCGGTCCCAGGTCGACGGGCACGTGCACCTTCCGCCGACCACTGGCGACAACATCGATGTACTGTGGAGACCTCACGCCCCACGTGTTGAGCAATTCGGCGGTACGTCCACCCGGCCTCCCGCATGCCCACTATACGCCCTCGCTCAAAGTCCGTCAACTGCACATATGGTTCACGTCCACGCTGTCGCGGCATGCTACCAGTGTTAAAGACTGCGATGGAGCTCCGTATGCCACGGCAAACTGGCTGACACTGACGGCGGCGGTGCACAAATGCTGCACAGCTAGCGCCATTCGACGGCCAACACCGCGGTTCCTGGTGTGTCCGCTGTGCCGTGCGTGTGATCATTGCTTGTACAGCCCTCTCGCAGTGTCCGGAGCAAGTATGGTGGGTCTGACACACCGGTGTCAATGTGTTCTTTTTTTCCATTTCCAGGAGTGTATGTCAATTATCTGTAGGAGAACAACTAATCAATGTTGAACTTAACAAGACGATTGAAACACGAAAAAAAATTACAAAAGTGAAATTTAGGGCCATGTTAGCCTTTATTATGCTTACACATGACAGAAGACCTTGAGGAAGCAAAAGATAGGAGAGTTATTAAGGCCGTTTTGCGACTCCTACAGCACCTCCACTTAAGTGAACAGATGACAAAATTACATCTACTTTCAAGACAACATTTGGCTTTTCAGGTAATGCAAGGTAAGTGCAAAGGAGCAGTGACCACCTGTGCAACCGGCGTCGAGCAACGGACACTGAGAAAGAGATATTTTACTGCCAATTATAATACTATGTTCTTTATTTATGTTTTATAGAAAGAAATGATATATATATATATATATATATATATATATGTATATATACACACACACACAACATACATGATGTTTAACCTTCACTAAAGTAGAAGGAAGTTCATGGTTGAACTCGTGAGAGGAAATTTGATACGTTATTATATAATACACATTATGAGAGAGACAATCTCTGTGAGGTATATTTTCCATTTGTATAGACAGTATCCACAAGAAGTGGAGATATCAAGGAAGTACTGAGCAGACATGTGATTTACTCATGCAAGGATTTGTTAAGGTATAATACACCTAGTCATATGAACAGTCAGAACACAAACTGAGAATCTGTCATGATGTTACACTTTACAGACTTGACGTAAGGACACTTACATTTACCCATGATTTGGTAAATTATAAGCACCTCCTTTCACACACCCCTTGAAGGTGATGCAAATGTTATAATGTATTATGTTCTCTTTTTTATGTAGTAGCTGTAGGATTTGGTAGTTTATAGGTAGTGAATAGTTTCTTCCATTCTATCTTTCTTTCTCCATTATCCTACCACCTCCTGCAGCTGGGTTTTGTTTGTTTATGGAATGTGAGAATATATTGTGTGACAGTAAATTTTCAGGTATGAATAAAAAGACGTGAATATTGATGGCATTACAAGCCTGGTCAGCCACTAGCCAAGATATGGAATCAAAAGACAGAAATAAATAATAAATGAAGGAAAGCCCGTGCTTTAAATATTAAGTCTGATATCCCTTGGCACGTCCAAACCTTAATAAAGAAACTTAATACCCCAATAAAAGAAAGCCAATGGGACTTAGTATAATTTTTTAGCGTAAATATTTCACACGCATATTCTTGTAAATTTATATGTATTTGTATATGTGTTAAAACCTTGCATATTGTTAACATATTTTGAAATGTGTCCACGAAGAGTAAGCTTTCATAATTAACGATGTAAACATGCTGGGACACAGTGAACATTGTTAAAATGTAAATATGGCAAAAAAGTGTTGCAAACTGTGTTAAACTGTGTACATTACAAACGACAAAATTTGTGAAACCTATGGTGCATAAACCAAATAACTGTTTGTAAACCGATATAAACTGTAATTTACTTCGACGATAATGAGGATTTTCCCACTGCAAATGAACGTTTGTTGGCAAGTGTAAACAATGTGATGAAACACCTACCTTTGCAAACATCGACGCCGTTGTTCCTAGCCGACCTTCAGATGCTTTGGAGACAACAAACTCAGCACCTGTCATAGGCGATGTGGAGGCTATAAACTACATCGACCATATATGCCCTGGGAACAATAGTCATGAAAACGCACTAGGGCTTGGAGCGTTGTGTCGTAACAGAAGGCATGGACATTGCTTCAGATCATGCACACGCTCAATCTCATGGTGTCACCGGACTTAACATGCCATTTATGCTGGAATAACAACTTGTAAGGAACACTATGTGAAAGTGAATACTGTGCAAGACTGTCATAACACAGCGATTTTGAAACTGCCGCACGCGAAATTCAGTGATGCTATTGCGCATGCGCAAAGACTATGTGCTGCCAGAGATGCATTGGGAAACCAATGCTGGAAGCGCACAACATTAACTGCCCCGGTGAGCAGCTTGCTCAAACAAACTCTACGTAAATATATATGTATTAATTTTGCAAAAGGGATCATAACTGTAACAACTGTATTTAGTATATAGATTTAGAAAGTAAGTATTGACAAAGATTATTCCCTATGAATGCACGTGGCCTTTCCTATGAAAATATGTATATATTGACATTTAGGTATATCTATTATATTGTTTGCTAGCCTGCCATGCTAAATGTTTTAGCGTGACAGTCGAGGGGGCGATGTAGCGGGACTTTGAATTTCGCCGCGCTACACTCGTTAAAATTGTAACTATCTTTTTTTTTTCTATCCGTTTTTTGTCTCTTGAGAGCCGAGGCTTAATTCAGATGTAAAAAATTATTAGCTAGTCTTGGTCGGATTAAGACGAAAAAACTCATTGATGTGCAGACGTGCTGTGAAAGTTTGTATGAAATTTGGAGGTTGAAAGCAGCAACGTAAAATATATTGCACTCAACACCAAGATGGTTTTAGTTTGTATACATTAGTAATTCCTGGACAATGAAAACTTATTGCAAGATTTCGGAGCAGCTAAGACTTTTCACGCAGAAATGAAGTAGGAGATTTTTGAAGACCTGGACGCCGCACGCGAGAAGACATGTTAACATGGTAAAGGATGAACCCTTATCTATGCCATTTCCCCCTGTTAGTCACATTTGTTATTCTCAGTTTTTATATTATTTTATTCCCCCCCCCCCCCCCCCCCCTTCCAAATAATTTTTGTAGTGGAAATTGGTTTGACTTTTGCTCAGAAACGCCCCAAAGAACCACCCCAACAATACCTTTTCTGAATCACGAAGTCCGATAACCTTTCTGTATTACAAAGTCCAATTTGCATTTGATTCTTTCCCTTTTTCACGGTCATTTACAATTTTAAAACCCCCTTTTTATTCACCATTTCTTCCCACATTTTCAATCTTTTCAACCCTTTCTTTTGTTTTTGTTTTTTATTAACCAGTACAGGTTAAAGTTGGATATAGAGGGAATTAGTGAAGTTCCGTGGCAGGAGGAACAAGACTTCTGGTCAGGTGAATACAGGGTTATAAATACAAAATCAAATAGGGGTCATGCAGGAGTAGGTTTAACAATGAATAAAAAAATAAGAATGCTGGTAAGCTACTACAAACAGCATAGTGAACGCATTATTGTAGCCAGGATAGATATGAAGCCCACACATACCACAGTAGTACAAGTTTATATGCCAACTAGCTCTGCAGATGATGAAGAGATTGATGAAATGTATGATGAGACAAAAGAAATTATTCAGATAGTGAAGGGAGACGAAAATTTAATAGTCAAGGATGACTGGAAATCGGTAGTAGGAAATGGAAGAGAAGGAAACATAGTAGGTGAATATGGAATGGAGGGAAGGAATGAAAGAGGAAGCCACCTGGTAGAATTTTGCACAGAGTATAACTTAATCATAGCTAACACTTGGTTCAAGAATCATGAAAGAAGGCTGTATACATGGAAGAGGCCTGAAGATACTAGAAGGTTTCAGACAGATTATATAATGGTAAGACAGAGATTTAGGACCTGGATAGACTGACAGAACCAGAGGTTGTAGAGAGTTTCAGAGAGAGCATTAGGGAACGATTGACAAAAATGGAGGAAAGAAATACAGTAGAAGAAGAATGGGTAGCTTTCAGAGATGAAATAGTGACGGCAGCAGAGGATCAAGTAGGCAAAAAGACAAGGGCTACTAGAAATCCTTGGGTAACAGAAGATATACTGAATTTAATTGTTGAAATGAGAAAACATAAAAACGTAGTAATTGAAGCAGGCAAAAAGGAATACTAACGTCTCAAAAATGAGATCGAAGGAAGTGCAAAATGGCTAAAAAGGGATGGCTAGAGGACAAATGTAAGGGTAAGATAGATACTGCCTACAGGAAAATTAAAGAGACCTTTGGAGAAAAGAGAACCACTTGTATGAATATCAAGAGCTCAGATGGAAACCCAGTTCTAAGCAAAGAAAGGAAAGCAGAAAAGTGGAAGGAGTATATAGAGGGTCTATACAAGGGCGATGAGGACAATATTATGAAAATGGAAGAGAATGTAGATGAAGATGAAATGGGAGATATGATACTGTGTGAAGAGTTTGACAGAGCACTAAAAGATCTAAGTCGAAACAAGGCCCCGGGAGTAGACAACATTCCATTATAACTACTGATAGCCTTGGAAGAGCCAGCCCTGACAAAACTCTACCATCTGGTGAGCTAGATGTATGAGACAAGCAAAATACCCTCAGACTTCAAGAAGAATATGATAATTCCAATCCCAAAGAAAGCAGGTGTTGACAGGTGTGAAAATTACCAAACTATCCATTTAATAAGTCACAACTGCAAAATACTAATGCGAATTCTTTACAGACAAATGTAAAAACTGGTAGAAGCAGACCTCAGGAAATATCAGTTTGGATTCCGTAGAAATGTTGGAACACGTGAGGCAATACTGACCATACGACTCATCTTAGAAGATAGATTATGGAAAGGCAAACCTACATTTCTAGTATTTGTAGACTTAGGGAAAGCTTTTGACAATGTTGACTGGAATACTCTCTTTAAAATTCTTAAGTTGGCAGGGGTAAAATACAGGGAGCGAAAGGCTATTTACAATTTGTACAGAAACTAGATGGTAGTTGTAAGAGTTGAGGGACATGAAAGGGAAGCAGAGGTTGGGAAGGGAGTGAGACGGGGTTGTAGCCTATCCCCGATGTTATTCAATCTGTATATCGAGTAAACAGTAAAGGAAACAAAAGAAAAGTTTGGAGTAGGAATTAAAATCCATGGAGAAGAAATATAAACTTTGAGGTTTGCCAATGACATTGTAATTCTGTCAGAAACAGCAGGACCTGGAAGAGCAGTTGAACGGAATGGACAGTGTCTTGAAAGGAGGATATAAGATGATCAAAACAAAAGCAAAATGAGGATAATGGCGTGCAGTCGAGTTAACTCAGGTGATGCTGAGGGAATCACATTACGAAATGAGACACTCAAAGTAGTAAATGAGTTTTGCTATTTGGGGAGCAAAATAACTAATGATGGTCAAAGTAGAGAGAACATAAAATGCAGACTGGCAATGGCAAGGAAAGCGTTTCTGAAGAAGAGAAATTTGTTAACATCGAGTATAGATTTAAGTGTCAGAAAGTCATTTCTGAAAGTATTTGTATGGAGTGTAGCCAGGTATGGAAGTGAAACGTGGATGATAAATAGTTTAGACAAGAAGAGAATAGAAGCTTTCGAAATGTGGTGCTACAGAAGAATGCTGAAGATTAGATGGGTAGATCACATAACTAATGAAGTATTGAATAGGATTGGGGAGGAGAGAAGTTTGTGGCACAACTTGACCAGAAGAAGGGATAGGTTGGTAGGACATGTTCTGAGGCATCAAGAGGTCACCAATTTAGTATTGGAGGGCAGCGTGGAGGGTAAAAATCGTAGAGGGAGACCAAGAGATGAATACACTAAGCAGATTCAGAAGGATGTAGGTTGCAGTAGGTACTGGGAGATGAAGAAGCTTGCACAGGATAGAGTAGCATTCAGAGCTGCATCAAACCAGTGTCTGGACTGAAGACCACAACAACAACCCCTTTTCCTAAACCTCTCCAGTCCTTCCCCTTCTCCCCTCTTCCTACCCCTTCAACCGTTCTGTCAGAAGACGGAGGTATGGGCACCGAAAGCGTGTATACATAAAACCTTTTTATGTGTGTGTTCTCCTGCTGCTGCTTGGTAAGTACATTTCTTATCTATCCATTTATATTACATTGTCAGAAATTAATTATTTTCATTTATGGTGATATATCGTGTCATTCTGCTGAAAACTGAACTGATGCAGAAACACATGAAGGACTTTCTCGACAGATAGAACTGCACAGAGTCAAACAATCAGCTTTGCTTTTTATCAGGAATTGTAAATTTTTCAAGACTCTTAAATGGGACATATATGAGTATCAGTTGCTGCCATTCCTCAAACCATCACACAGGATATGCTAAAAACCCTGCTGAACCAGCTTTGAAAAGTAAGAATGACTTAACCAGAGCAAAGAGTTGGCTCCAAAACAAAGTTTTCATTCTGTCAGCAGAGCATGTAACAATCTGAACCATCCTGAAAGGTTAAAAACACCTTCTGAATAATTTTTTACAAATTATTTTATCACCAACTTCACGGCCTCATTAGCATTGGTGGCTGCTAAAACCCAGATAATAGATTGGATTCCAAATGTGCATGACGTATCTTTCTGAAGTAGAAGGCTACATAACACAGTCTAAATACATTGTGGCAATTTCAGTCCATTACATAAAATATTGCCAAGATTGAGGTTTTCTTGGTTGAAGTACCAAATTTATATGAACTGATTCTTGTTGTGTGAGAGGGCAAATTTTGCTTTACTAATGTTCACAGCAAACAGTACCCACCCCACTACTGTAAGTCTTTACCTGACGCATGAACTGGCAGAAAGTCAGTAGTTACTAATTCTGGTCGATATAAAAAAAGAGGCAGAAAATGAAGTCTGAATATTCTGTACAGGTACACAAAATGGGTGCTCAAACATATTGTTATTTAAAAAAATTAATTAAAAGCTCATCCTTGCTTTTGTATGAATAAGGCAAATTATTATATGCAACTTTCAATCGCAACCAAGCAACAGAAAATATACCTAACAATCTGAAATCTCCAAGGTCTGCAATGTTGTGTAGACCCTATAAGAACTTATTGCTTAATGTAGCAGTAGGCAATTCCAAAATCTGTGTTGAGTACCCAAACACCAAACTCAATATCAGGCAATTGATGTGCCTCACAGAGGCTTACTGCCTTTAAAATGGTGGATACAGCATGACCTCTGCCTCATGAAAATCAATGGACAGTAGGAGACATGCAGAAATATTCTTTTCTTGCAAATCAGCAATTGTTCATTTTTAAAAGGCATGGTGTTTGGCCAAAGGTATGCACTGTTCCTAAATAAATATCTGCTAATAGTGGGTGCACACATTACCTTTATAGCCTAATATCTATGCGAGCACTCGTCACCAGAGAATGAAACTAGTACTACTCAAACTGCTATTATATGCCATTATTACTGCTCTGCATATGTTTTGCATCAGAAATTAACCTTGTTACACAAAAGTCTTAGCCTGAAATGTTTCAGTATCTTTTCATGTATGTGGATTCCCATTAACATGTCTACATTCCAGGAAACACAGCACGAGTTACTTTATGCACACACAAAAACTAACGTATGCTATATTACCTGGGCCTTTCATACCACATGCTATATATTTCCAAAATGATTTACTGAGTATAAAAATTTTGTAAAACCCCTATTGTACACAAGGTTTTATCTATCAAGGACACATGCAGATACACATTGTATGCTCTATATGCTACGCAATGTGCCCGACTGCACTTGTAAAATTTCTTGGATTTTTTGCTGCGCATTACATTCCTTTCAGTTATCAAGAACAGATTTCTTAATTTTGCCCATCAGTCGCTTCACTTACCCTTGTACAGTAACTCCACAATTAATTGTTCTAATGTTAATAAATCATTTCAATAAACAGAATGATGATAATAGCAGGATACTTTCTCAACTATTAGCACAGCCACTGAAGTTAATGGTTGCCTATGAGGAGGATTAAATGTTACTATAAAATATTACTCTTAATGAAAACTGATCATAGAAAACAAATAAATTTAAATGTTACATAAAACTCACAGAAAAGGCAAATGAAAGCCGTACAACAACTGTGTGACAGTGAATGTTACAAATACTTCGTCATGGTCTTAGGAAGTGGGTACAGAATTTTCAATGAAATAATCAACGCCAAGTGGTACAGTCCTTTATCATAAATTTTAGACTAACCACCCATTCAGAACTGGGCTATACTACCTTCACAGGCATGATTACCCAAAACACCACTACCAGTGTTTCACAGCAAGTAGTGGGCAAAAGAATAATGCCATTCTCATACATTGAATAGAGTTATGCAAAATATCAGTTCAATATATTAAACTTTTGACTACAAAATACACTAGTATGATGACAATCAACTACAGTAATAACTTCAATTAACTAATATAACATCTTTTACTTACTTTAACAATCCAGATACATACCTCTTCTCCCGATCTCCCAGTAGAGCTGCGATACGTCTGAGTGAGGGTCTGCAGAAACCATGGTCTTCTGTAACAGATACTCCAGTGTCATAATACCTACGTATATAAGCCAGGCTGAGGGTCATATATAATATAGAGAAGTATTAAATTTCCGCTCCACATTTTCAAGGAAGAAAAGGAATGATGAAAAAGTATGCCAACATTCAGGATGTGGTACAATACTTCAGTTGGCTAACTATTAGATTACAAAATTCGTATAATGTGACTTAGAACTGACACTTTGTCAGGAACACATGGCGCTGTGGAACGGAGTTGCCATTTCCTCTACAGGAAACATGCACAATCTTGCATTTCGCTCAAATCATAAAAATTTGTAAACTATTTGATGTAAAAAGATAGAAATGGCATAAGTGTCATTAGGAAGAGCTGCACTATGTTTCCATTTCAGTTTTATTTGCAGTAGGAATGTTTTAAGGCAATATATAGAAAGCTTACAAAAACGGTCTCCCTGAAGACGCTACTGAATTTTTGACATGTGGGAAACTTTTTGTTACTGAATATAGGTAACCCGGAGATAACTTAAGTGAGATGCATGAAACTGCGCTCGTGCATTAAAATCTCAGGTGGGTGCCCACTTTGTATCATTGCTAAAATTAGTGTGTTAGGTTACTACTCAGTATTGCAACAACTATAATGACAAATATTGAGAGGGAATTAATTTGTGCAATTAAGACCAACTTCCTGATCTGAGTTTCATTCGGACTCCGTTGCTTATTACAGTCTTCTTATTAATGGTCGAAAACTAATGAAAATATAGTTTTTCCAAATATTTAAAGTGCAAAACACCAACATTCAGTTGCACACACCTGTGCATTTTTTCTGTGATGACAATGGAATAACTCTACTCACAAAGTTCATGTCACTATCACTGATATTTGAAGTGACGCTCCCACTTCATCCTGCCACGCTTTTTCTGTGATGTGCTGTGGATGACTGACGGATTTTTTCCAGTCTTCCGAGGTGACTTTCCTCATATTGCCGAGTTCTTTGACTGCAGTGAGCTTGATTTTACTATTATTTTTATTATTATTATGGTTGGTCGTATGTTTCTGCCAGCCATCAATTCCATGTATGCGGAACCATAGTTTATGGGACAATATTAGATCCGTAAGCTGCAGTTTTCTACATTTTTCACTGCCCTAGATATTTCGACACTGATGCCACTTATCTCATGCTTTCATTTTATTATAGTATGCGTTTTGTCAACAACATAGTGGTTGGCAGCATTATCACAAACAATTGTCAACAGTGTATCCACTTGATTGACCTTGTTTGACAATCCCCACATAAAAAGTGTGACATTGAACTTTCCTATGGAATACCATTAACTAACTTGCTTCGGACATCATTCAGTGTCACACAACAAATAACAGTAATAACACATTAAATATAAAGGGCAATGAAATTAAAAAAAGGCAAGAGGAAAAAAGTGTGTAATTTATTTTTTCAAAACTAATTGCCGTAACAGTTAACACATTTATCCCACTGTGGGAAAAGATGGTCTCATCCCTCATAAAAATATTTGCAGTTGCCTGAATGAAAAACTGGTAGAAGCCGATCTCAGGAAAGATCAGTATGGATTCCATAGAAATATTGGAACACGTGAGGCAATACTGACCCTACAACTTATCTTAGAAGAAATATTAAGGAAAGGCAAACCTACGTTTCTAGCATTTGTAGACTTAGAGAAAGCTTTTGAAAATGTTGACTGGAATACTCTCTTTCAAATTTTGAAGGTGGCAGGGGTAAAATACAGGGAGTGAAAGGCTATTTACAATTTGTACAGAAACCAGATGGCAGTTATAAGAGTCGAGGGGCATGAACGGGAAGCAGTGGTTGGGAAGGGAGTGAGACATGGTTATAGCCTCTCCCCGATGTTATTCAACCTGTATACTGAGCAAGCAGTAAGGGAAAAAAAAGAAAAATTCGGAGCGGGTATTAAAATCCATGGAGAAGAAATAAAAACTTTAAGGTCGTCAATGACATTGTAATTCTGTCAGAGACAGCAAAGGACCTGGAAGAGCAGTTGAACAGAATGCACAGTGTCTTGAAAGGAGGATATAAGATGAACATCAACAAAAGCAAAACGAGGATAATGAAATGTAGTCGAATTAAGACGGGTGATGCCGAGGGAATTAAATTAGGAAATGAGACACTTAAAGTAGTAAAGAAGTTTTGCTATTTGGGGAGCAAAATAACTGATGATGGTCGAAGTAGAGAGGATATAAAATGTAGACTGGCAATGGCAAGGAAAGCGTTTCTGAAGAAGAGAAATTTGTTAACATCGAGTATAGATTTAAGTGTGAGGAAGTCGTTTCTGAAAGTATTTGTATGGAGTGTAGCCATGTATGGAAGTGAAACGGGGACGATAAATAGTTTAGACAAGAAGAGAATAGAAGCTTTCGAAATGTGGTGCTACAGAAGAATGCTGAAGATTACATGGGTAGATCACATAACTAATGAGGAGGTATTGAATAGAATTGGAGAGAAGAGGAGTTTGCGGCACAACTTGACAAGAAGAAGGGACCGGTTGGTAGGACATGTTCTGAGGCATCAAGGAATCACCAATTTAGAATTGGAGGGCAGTGTGGAGGGTAAAAATCATAGAGGGAGACCAAGAGATGAATACACTAAGCAGATTCAGAAGCATGTAGGATGCAGTAAGTACTGAGAGATGAAGAAGCTTGCACAGGATAGGGTAGCATGGAGAGCTGCATCAAACCAGTCTCAGGACTGAAGACCACAACAACAACAACAACAACAACATAACCATGATTGTATCCAGGTGTGCATCTCTTCGTTTCATGAATACCTTTCTTCAGAACTGCAAAAGTATGGAAATCACGTGGAGGCAAATCAGGACTATATGGAGGATTTGTGAGGGCTTTACAGCAGAACTTCTACAGCATAGTCCAAGAGTAGGCATTTGGAGTGACTATGTTTAGCTTATGTTACAGCACTGCCCTTGTTAAGATGTGATGCACTGTTGAAGCCCCACTGTTCCAATTCTTTGTCATAAACTCTTTATGGCTGACTACTTCAATATGCCAATCAAAGAATCACATCCACACCTAGGTTTGATTTAATGAAAGCCAAAAGCTGAATATTGAGTTAACTGGCACAATCCTGAAAGAACGTACTGTATGTAAATGAAGCAAAGCTGCTGAAATAGTTTTTGTAAAACATTTTACATGTAGCATAAAATATAAAAACCTCTCACATTTCGGATTCTTACATTTTTTTGCTATGCAACTGTTTTCAAACAACTGCAAGGAAATTATTGATTAAAATATTTGATTATTTCATACTGTAAGTCTCACATCACAGCCTGATGATATGGTGGTTATCATTTTGTAATTGATCATATATTAGAATACTTCGAAGTTGAGTAACTCACTGATCATTGTTTGAACAATTTGCAGTGAATTAAGAGGGTAAATTGCAATTGCTAATGTGAGGGAAGCATGAAGTGGCAGATAAATTGTTGTCATATTTTAAAATGTGTCCCTCAACCATCTGTAGAAGTATATCAAAATCTTCGGTATTCATCCACAATTTCTGAATCCCATTCAAGATCATGCCCAAGTCTTTATGATCTTTAAGAGACTTAAATCTGTTTCTTGCTAGTGGAGATTCATTTACCAGTCTTATGTACAGTTTGAAAGTGTCCAAACAAATAACATTTTTCGCCACGACATGCAAAGAATAAGATTCACATACATGTTTGACTCGGAGAAAGTATGAAGCAGAAAGTTGAATCATCCGCTGCTGCAAAACTTACTTTTTACAAACAAAGTAAAGCTGTATCTCGTGCTGAAGCAGATTTTCACAAATAATTGAAAATCACAGATTTAGGATTCACATATATCCCCCCCCCTGAACAACTTCAATACGCTGGATCTCACATAGGTGACTTGAATGTCCTTAACCAGTTATTCAACCAGGAAGAGTGGAGCTACAGTGTAACATGGATTCTGAGACATGTTTCGTTTCTGGTGAATCTCTAGTTCAATGAAAGGTGAATGCTAGGTTAAAAGGCAGAGCAAAAAAAAAAAGAGAACCAAACAGGATTCAATCCCACAACTTTTTGGTTTCAAGCCACATACTCTACCACTAGACCACCACATCAATTACGAATTTGGTCACACTTCCTGCACTCTATAGTCACTGCTGCTCTCAAGTTATGGCTAATGTTTGCTTTGTGGCAATGGCGATGTTTTTCACAACTTAATTCATCATAATTCAGACTACTTGTATGAAATATTTATACCTGACTTGACATGAGATTCAGGAGTTACAACTATGCGACAGACATATGAAGAGAAACAATTATAGTTTCAGATAGTGACTGCACCCTTGTATTGGGGGAAGGAAGTAAAATCCATTAACTGCATGTGTGACAGAAATTACCAGTATGTAACTCAGCACTAACTTTGTGTTACTTTGAAGCCTGTGATTTTTTATTTGGGGTTCCAACCAATATAAATATTAACAAAAAAATTACAATATTCATACCGTAATTGTTCAGCAGGCGTGACTGGGCGGGAAAATATTCTTCCTCGTGAACAATGTCCGGTACGATGATGAAATCGTGGTCTGGGCACGTAGTATCTTCCTCCAACATGCAGCATTCGTGGACATCTTAGTGATGCTGTTTAAATACAATTGAGATTGGATTCCATTAGGAAGTTTGTGCACCGTAACCACACAACAAGTATTGTAAACAAGGGAATCTCTAGCACTGCCCGTATAAATCTGAAATCTTTTTATTATTATTACTGCATGTCATTTTCAGTCACAGAGTAATCATCTTCAGTACTAAAATAAAAACAGTGTCAACCTAAATGACCAATATACAAACATATGTGTCATTTACAATGGAGAACATCAAGTTTTACAAGGTAAAATACACATTAAGACTCCTGTGGACTCACACAATTGTGCACAAAGACCATGCCAACTAGCAGGTAAGATTTAAGCTGAGCCAGCTGCTTACAAAAGCCTATGAATCTAAGCACCATGTTTGTGGTGGATGCCATCAGTGTGCTATTTGCTGAATACATGTACAATACACAGTATTTATTCATATAGAAAACAATAGGTTGTATGGAGGTTTATATGAAAACAGATTACAGGGTTAGAGAGTTAAAAACATTGATATAGTGCAAGAAAATATGAATGCTACTAATGCAAACTAGGTTGTTGAATAGGATTACAATCTATTTAGAACTGCTTATGTACCAATAGAATTGTCTTTTCCACAAGTATGTGTTAATGGAACCATGGCAACATCAATAAAACTGCAGCAGATATTTAAAACACGTTTATTTCTTATTCAAATTTCTTGTCCACCTGGTACTGGAAACCAGAACAAAATCATACAACTATGCCCTCTGGTGTGCCAAATCAAAATAAATCTGTCTCAACGTCATTTTACAAACTATTTCTGTGATAATGTTGAAAATTATTTATAGAAGACTTTTATTCCTTCAATAAACCAATATTTATATTAGAGACAAGCCATTTTAAAAATATTTACTTCCAAATTCTATTAGATGAACTGATACAATGTGCTTATAATGATATTAAGAATAACTTTTTATACTAACAACCATACATCACGAAAAATACACTACCGTAGTTTGATGTTATGGATCATTAGGAAAATAATGAGGACCAAGTTAGCAAAATAAGTATTTACATATGTACTCTGTGGAAAACGTTCTCGTACTGTGAGCAGCTCACGTGGCACTGTGAAAGCGCTAACTCAAAAGTGTTTAAAAGTCTTCTTCGGAGACTGATGGACATCTCATGTTTCAGCCTGGGGAGCCAGCCAGCCCACAAAGAACTCTCAAAAATGGGTGCTCTTTGTCATTGTCTGCTCATTGAGCAGGGCACCGGCAGGTGATTTTTGACTGCGGAATATCTCCATCTCTTCGACGAGGCTACACTCCACACAAAGACTACCAGAAAAGACTTCCTAACACTTAACTCTATATAGAGCTGCATGCCCTCAGGAAAAATTATGACTGCAGTTTCCCCTTGCTTTCAGACATTTGCAGTACCCCCATAGCAAGGCAATGTTGGCTGATGTTAGAAGGCCGTATCAGTCATAATCCAGACTGTTGCCCCCGCAACTGCTAAAAGGCTGCTGCCCCTCCTTAGGAACCAGGTGATATTTATAACAACAAGAAATGGCCTAAGGGGCACCTCTGAAGCACCTGTTCATAAATCAAAGGAAGGAAATGAAATACTAGAAGCACTTAATGTGATTGCACTTAATGTGATTGCACTTCAATGACTGAATCTACTCACAGCAAAAATATTAACTGATTTGACTTAGACGGGCACTTTGTTGTAAAGTAGATGCATTTTTGCATATGAATATACTTTCTTTTCCAAGATTGTTCACCACACCACCCCTCAATCATGGGAGTTTTAGACAAACCAATCGCCTGCTTCCACATGATAATGTGATGGCGAATAACTATTCACATTCTCATCTGGAGGCATGCGCTTTGTCTGGTGGTGGAGGTAAATTTCTTTGGGTGCAAGACACTCACGTACAAAATTTGAGGAAATAAGTGTGGTTAAAATAATAACATAAAATTTCTTCTAGAGTAAAAATGTAAAATCTTCCTAAAAAGCACACACAGAAATAGTGCACGTGCTCTCTTACGTATGCACACTCTATCGCATTAGCAAAAATTATTTACATCTATTCCACATCTTCCACAATAATGTAAAATGATTAACTGTGAATTGTACCTCATGTTCAGAAGTCCTAAATCCTCAACGACAAAAGGCTGTCAATTCTTCAAATTTAGCAGCAGGTGATGGCAGAGGCCTATAACACAATGTGCGTTAAAAACCTCACAGAAAACATAAGGGTGATGCAGCTGTGCAATATCGGTGAGAACCTCTGCATAAATGTTTTATGGGACCTGGTTGGTGGTCATGCAGCATCTATGTATACTTCCCTATGACAACAGCTGGTAGCATGGGAGACAGAAATTATTTTATGCTAGGTCCAGCACTGCAGATATATTCACAAGTGTTAGTGTTACTTTCAGTGTGTGCTGGTAAAAAGCTCCATCTTAATGTGCTGGCTGGTCACATTTTTTGTATGTTCAATGTCCACTGCATGCCACTACAGTGGATCCATAGCGCTGAAACTTCAAAATTGGATTTTAGTTCACAGATCTAACTATAAGGGAAATGAATCCTGTTATAATACGTTTATTTGATAGTCAGCAAGCTAAAGGTCAATGTACAAGTGCAGTGGTCTAATATAGTTCACTGATACCCTTCTAAACAGTCTCCCATCTTACTCTTTATTTTCAGGATGTCACACCATCCACTTCCCAATTTTGTTTCAGTTACTCTGCATCATTAATGCAGAGAACCATAATACGAGGTGATCAAAACAAAATTGGTCCAGAAACATTTGAATGACTAACAGGGAAATTACCCTTGTTAATCAAAAGAGGAATACTGAAAACCATGATTCTGATACAGCATTTGGTTGCTGTCACATGTCTGTGAATGGGCATCTGCCGCATGCTCTGTTCCGAGTACTTAGCCATGCCATAACATTTGAGTGAGACACAGGAGCAGAAGTGACCACCTGAATGCAACACAGGATGGTGTTCACAATAAAACACTGAATGTTCATTGTCAAGTGTTACGAGAAACACAATGTATAGAAAATGTGTGTAGAGTCATTTCTACAAGAATTCCGAATGGAGGTTTTTTGGCAAAACCTCCAGCAAAGTCTGCCATGCAAAACTCTTTGGCAAAACCTCCGGAAAAGTCTGCCATGCAAAACTCAGTGGGAAAACAACAGAAAATATTGCTTGAGTTAAAAAAAGGTTGTCAGATGCAATCTCAATGCAGTTTATCTGTGCACGTGGGAATTAAGAGAGTCTTCGCTACAGTCGACATAATAGTTTTGCAAGAGTCAGCAACCATTTAGAAAATAAAGATAATTCTCATTTATTGCTCCATTTCAGTTAGACATTTTTAATTAGATTACATGTTTCGATCACTCTGGATAATCTTCAGATTTCAGTACTCCAATATGTGATTCTGGGAAGAAAAGACCAGTTGCTGATGCAACTACTTAGATCTGGAAATGATCCAGAGTGATCAAAACATGTAATCTACCTAAAAATGTGCAGAGTTGGAACAATAAATGAGAATTGTCTTAATTAAGAGAATGTCAAGCTTAAACATTATCAAAAAGAACCTGCACCTGTGTCCTTACAAATTTACTGTTGTCGATGAGTCAAAGTGTGAAGATGAACTTTCGAATGTTGAGTTCTGCCAGTGGCTTCTGAGTGAATTGTAGTCAGGACTTTAGGAACATCATCTTCAGACGAGGTCTGGTTCAGCCAGTCAGTATGTGAACTCACAGAACATGCACCACTATGCAGCAGAAAATCCCCCATCAGTACTCTGCAATCTGCCACTGCATAATCTCAAGATTGGCATTTGGTGTGCAATGTCTGAAGTCAATATCATAACAAAATTATTTTAATAAAGTGCTAATGCTAACCACTATGTCCAGAAACTGTTTAAGCCATATGTGGATCAACTCCCAGGAGATAAATTACTGGATGGATATTTTCAGGATGACAGAGCAATAGCACACACTGCCTTGACAATCTGGTCACGAGTGCCCGAGGTGTTCGATGAGGGGGTGACAATCAGCAGAGGTAGTGCAATCTCTTGGTCACTTTGATTGCCTGATCTCTCTCGCCATGATTTTTACATGTGGTGCAAATTGAGGGGACAGTTGTATCAAAATAATCTTCTAACACTGTAAGTGTCCCTGTGATACGTAACATTCCCCTTTCATGCTGCGTAGTGTTCTCCGATGCTTCCATTCAAGCTTTCCGTTATAGGTAACACTAGTGCTGACCAGTTCCAGTATAGGAAGCCCAGGTTCAATAAACCAACCCTTTTCCAAGTCTGGGTGATTTCGGTGAGGTACTAAAATTTTGACACAACCTAAATTTTAGGAGCAGCACACCAAATGCTATGAACACGTTACAACTTCCTCCTCCCCTTATGTGCCCAAAGATGTCCAATCAGCACTAGTCTGGTTAAAGACCTCACAGCAGCCTCTGAGTCACCCACTTCTCTTGGGACAGCATACTGTTGGCTTTAGCAGGTTATTGTGTATGCTATGCAACCCAAAAGATACAGTCCTTCACATGAAGCAACTGCATGGCTAGGCAAATGTGAGAGGACCCAGGAACAGTGGTAGCAGTGTATTGTTCACAGTAAGTAATTGGTATAGACTGAAATTTGACTCCACCATCATTTCACTTGGCATATCCCTGAGACACATTACAACACTGCCAATATTATATAAAGGGACCAATAAGACAGCTCCTGCGCTGTTCATGAGAGCAGTTATCAAGTTACCAGGCTGTACTTTATTGCATGTTTTCCCTGCTCAATCACATGAAACTACTAACCTGGCGGACAAGTACGTGCTACATAAGGACATCACACACTTACCCTACACCTAAAACCTGTTGAATGAAATTAGAATTATATTAATACCTTCAGCTGCTAACGGGCAGGGACAGGTGGAAATGTGTGCCCCGACCATGACTCGAACCCGGGATCTCCTGCTTGCATGGTACACACACTATCCATCTGAGCCACCGAAGGCACAGAAGATAGCATGACTCCGGGAACTATCGGACATGTCCAAAAGAAGACACCATATCCATACAAGTATATAGTTCTGGCAACACCGGCCATGACATTCTTCTTCTGTGTATATGCACACATATTCCCCAAACTCTTACGGGACTTGGTATGAACATCTTCCATGAGTAATGAGTGTGTTGAGGTAGGACACTACGAATGTAGTGTGTGGACATACAACGTGAGAATGTGGGTCTTGCGGGAGGCATGCATGCAGTCGCGCTATCCTCTGTGCCCTTCGTGGCTCAGATGGATAGAGCGCCTGCCATGTAAGCAGGAGATCCCAGGTTCGAGTCCCAGTCGGGGCACACATTTTCACCCGTCCCCGTTGATATATATCAACGCCCGTTAGCAGCTGAAGGTATTAATACAATTCTAATTTTGTTCTAGACAGCTGCAGGTCATCAATGGTCTCTTTTCTTTCGGACATGTCTGAAAGAACAGACACCATATCCATATAAGTATAAAAAACCTGTTGAGTACAGATAACTGTAGCTTTATCACTGCCACCAAAGATCCTTGCTGACATTCAGAGAGCACATGTCCAGCAATGATATGTGTTACTGGATAACTTGGTACACAGTATGGGAAGTCATTGTGAACCCTGTATTACAAGTGTCACACTCTATAGTGTAGTTTCAGGTCTCTGAGACTGCACACATGTGTGCAAGTTGTGTGTGTGTGTGTGTGTGTGTGTGTGTGTGTGTGTGTGCGCGCGCGCGAGTGAGAGAGAGAGAGAGAGAGAGAGAGAGAGAGAGTGAGTGTGTACTGCTGACAAAAGGCCTTAATGTCCGAAAGCTATAATTGTGTGAATCTTTTTGTTGTGCCTATTGTGACTCAGCATCTCTGCTATATGGTGAGTAGCAACTTTCCTTCTCTGATATTGTTACACTCTATACTGACATTTATGCCACTAACAGAGGGTCACAACCAAACTCAGTGCCACGTATGGTCCTGTGACTTAGTTTCTCAACATATCTTGCATCTGTATTGCATTCTTGTCTCACTGTTACCAGAGCATCTTTTAACGCATATAGTACTGCTGTGCTTTATGCTGTGGATACCTAAAATACCTCTATTTATGGAAATGAGCATCTTAAATAAAAGGATCAGTAGTAAAATTAATCTACACAAAGAAAATGTAATTAACTGCAGATATTATAATTACTAATGTGGTGAAAGATAATTTCACATTCACCACAGGAAACAAATCATATTCACCTTGGACAGATCCTGGTATCAGTAGAGGACTTGCTCTTGGTGTCAGCAGTGGGCCAGGTCTTGGTGACAACAGTGTATCTGGTTGTGGACACATCAGGGGACCCTGTCTTGGGATTATGGAAGGATTCGGTCTTTGGGCAATATGGCACCTTACAGCATTAGGTGAACTTTCAGACTGAGATACAACTGCACCAGATCTCCATGATGAACGTGAAACTGTAGCTCTTGTGCTAGCTCCCTGCACTGACGAATTGCCAAAATGTAGACTAGATGGTGTACTTTCCATGCCATGTGCGTCATCACCACCATCATCATCATCATTATCATCATTCTGTTGGCAAGAAGGATTAACTTGAGCTGAATGGTCACCAACACTAACTGCACGTCTTTCAGGAGAGCTCAAATCCTCTGGTGCAGAATTTTGATGTGTGTTTTGTTGAGCATCTGGGCGATCTGACGACGATTCTCCGAGGTTCCCACAAAAATTAGTAACAACCCCAGGAATAAATGGGTGTATATTTGCTGGGTAAGCTGCAGTCTCTGACAACAGATCAGCTGGATTTCCAGCAGGACTACAAGGGTTTGCATCAACAAAATTATTTTGGACATTGTGTGTTCTGTTCATACCTGGATGCAAACAGTTAACATTTTGTTTGTTGGTAACATTTATGACAGTAGTGGCACATGGTAATTCTTCTTGTGATGGAACAATCAAATCTGAATGAGAAATTGTTTCATTCTCGCTTGCAGTTTCATTGCTACCATTGTTGGACACACCTGCCGTAACATTGGAGCTCCTAACCAAATTTTGTATATGTTTGGTTTCCCCCCAGAGTTCCTGTATTGGGATTTCTTGTTCTGTTGAATTATTACATTGACTAGAAGCAGAATTTTCTCCTCGTTCCTCATTAGTTCTTTGGGTTACAGATGTCAATTGAACATGATTTAAACTTTCTTGTGAATTAACCTTACAACGTGTTCTTAGAACACACGATATATTCTTCGGGTCATCCAGTTTTCTCCCACATTCCTGTTTATCTGTCGTTTCTGTAGATGAAGACTCATTTTTGGTGACACGTGATACCTCTTCTCCTTGAACGTTATCACTATCTGAAGTACGCATTTCATTGTGTGTTTGCTCAAATGATTTACATGAAATGCTTCCATGTGGCACTAGATTTGTTGGCCTTGAGTGAGAACTTGCAACTACTTCCTGTGGTCTGACAGTCGTATATATTGGTTGAGGCTGAGCCACGTGGGTACCAAGATGTAACGTTGTAGGCTGAAGTCGAGGCAAACTAGGATGAAGAGGAGTAGTATTAGGGTGATGTGATCCACAATTTCTGCTCACTCTTGTAGATGCTACCTTTGCCATGTGAGATGGACAGGATTTCCACAATGATGTGGGTTTTCTCTCTGGTAGAGTTATTTCCTGTTGTTCAGCAATTCTCCTTTGATTTATGCGCTCCTGCAAACCTTTTACCATGTTCTGCATTTCATTTATACGTTCTTGATGAGACAATGTATTTCTTGGTGTAATATCATCTATATTTCTTCCTGTCTTCCCCCTACCACTACTATGTACTGGAGAAACTTTTAAACCACGAGATGTCTGTGAAGGGGCAGCAGTATAGTCAGAATTCTGTGATGTAGAACAACTGGCACTGCTGCAACCAGCGGTCATCAATCCTGCAACTGGCAAATTATGTTCAACTAATTTCTCACCTTTCATTTGAGTGGACTGTTCTTGTATAGAGTGCCTCTCCTGCCTTGTAACATGACTTCCAATCTCTTTAGTTCCAGTTTCCTGAAATGTTTCACTTGGGATATTAGATTTAGATACAGCGAATTCGTTTGTTACTTCTGGGACTGAACCATTGTGCCTTGAGTGTAATTCAACTGCATTAACTTCACTAGTTTCTTCTGTCATTGCTAGTCTACTTGACGAGCAACTGTTTACCTCCATATTGTTTCTTCCACTTTTTGCAATAGTCCCATGCCTGTGACCCTTTTCGTTAATTGGAGAATCAGCACTGCCTGTAGCTAACTCTGCAGCAGTATTTTGAACGTTGCTACCAGCACTGTCTCCATCAGCAACATGTTCCCACTGAGTTTTGGTGGAAGAGCTCTGTGGATCTATTTTAACTCTTTTAGCTGCAATCTCTCCATCATCAGTTCGGTCTTGACAGATCTCTACTGGAGCAGCTTCTTCTGTCACGAACTGGACACATTCCGTCGCCTCATCATTTTCAGAGTCAGAAGAACTGCTAGAGGCATGAAGTTCTGAAGATTCATCTGCAGGTTCACCATCACTGATACGAGCCAACTCCAGCAGCTGACTCACAATTGGTTCCTGCAGCTGACTCACATTTGGTTCCCGTGCTGGTTGGTACGGTTCATCTTCCTCTGTGATTACCAGTCCTGGTGAATCTGACTGAGGCGTTTGGTGAACTGCTCCATGAAGTGAATTCATCTGACGCTGAAGGTTTCCCCAAACACGTCGTATCTGCTGAAGCTGCAGTATTTCCATGCGAGCTCTGTAAGATATACATAAACAACTTGTTGACAATTATCTCAGTGCAAAATTACAAAGATTTAAATAATCTGAAATGATGGATACAGCATAATGAAGATAAGGCAAATGTTAGAATCAGCATGAAATATCTAGTTTTTAATCTTAATTCCAAAGACAATATCCACACACCAATACATATCATATGGAAATTCAGAGATTATTGTTACATGTTTCTCACTGCTCTTCCTGAAAGTTTAACAAAGACAGACTGCTATAACAATTAAGCCTTTTGTAACGGAATTGTTGCATTAAATCGAGTTGTGCACCTGCTGTATTAATTCTTCACAAAAATTCAAACTGTTAACAAGACCCAATACTGTCTTTATGAGGAAAGCTACTGACTGTCAATGCAGTAACAGAATCACAAAATATATTTTGGTAGTGCCCATGGTGACAAGAGATTACACTAGCACCAACAATGAAACATTTTCAGCTACATCTTTACTCCAAAAGCCATCTCATTGTCGATATTGTCAAAATCTCACAATTAACAAGATTAATGCACTGTAGACATTAAATAGAAGACAGATTTGAATTTATGTTATGACAAAGACGAAAACTCTCAGGAAGTGTAGTTTTAAGAATATCTGGTAACTGTCTCCACAGCTAGAAACAAATATAAAGCATTATGAATAAGCCTTTTTTAAGAGCACTGCTCATATATTTTATTGATATCTAAAGATGATTCAGACAAATATACTGAAAATTTGGAGGTAGAATGTGTGTTCTGCAAAATGATACTTATGGGCTGAAGATGGCAGCACACACTGCTACATAAAGAAGCAGAGATACTGAAAAGGTGATTGTTGCGCTCACAATATCCACCACAACAAAGCGGAAATCTGTTGTGGACATTTTGAGTAATGAAGGCACAGCATCAATAGAAACCAATCACAGAAATGAAGTACCACAAGATGCTTTAGGCTCTTTCTTACATGTATGTTATGAGAGGAATAGAAGGTTTATTTGTGCTGAAGTCACTGATTACAAACAACATACTCAGTAGTAAAATAAGAAGACATCACAGTGAGGCAAAGTGAGCATCATGTGGAATTACTTGGTTATGGAAATAAAATTAATGCACCTTGTTTGTTTCAAAAAGCAGTAGTACAACAAAATTAATTACCTTCAGTATGATTGGTGCTTGAAAATTATTGATCTGCAATGAAGACTTTACAAGAATTGATCATCTCTGTCCATGGAACTGTGTGGTCAGCCAAGACACATGCAGTCTAGAAACAACCGGTCATTTTACAACTTCAACAAAATGCGTAGCTATATGCCTTTAAGAGAACTGAAACTCGATCTTGTTACTAGTAGTTAATTACCTGACTAAATAAAAACCTCGCAAGCCTTCCTTATGCTTGATTCTAGAATCTATTATAGCTATATGTGCTACCTGTAAATCAATTTCTTCATCTACATCTACGCTCTGAAAACCACATGAAGTGCATGGCAGAAGGTACATCCACTGTGCCAGTAATTTAGGTTTTTCCTCATTCCTCTCACATATGGAGTATGGGAAGAATGACTGTTTAAATGCCTCCATGCACGTTGTAATCAATCTCATTTTGTGTTCACGATCCTGAGAGTGATATGTAGGGTCTTGTAGTACATTCCTATAGTTATAATTTAAAGCTGGTTCCTGACACTTTGTAAGTAGGCTTTCTCAGGATAGTTTAGAACTATCAGAGTCTGACAGTATAGTTACTTCATCATCTCTGTAACACTCTCCTATGGATCCATGTGACCGTTCGTGCTGTCCGCTATATACATTTAAACAAGAGAAACTCCAGGTTGGAAAATCAACAATGTAGGAAAAGACAGATTGCTACTTACCATAAAGAAGGCACAATGTGAAGTTGCAGACAGACACAATTACACAATTAAAATACACTTACATAAGCTTTTGGCCACAGCCTCCATCAGTAAACACCCCCCCCCCCCCCCCCCAACACACACACACAAAACCTCATGCACACATGACTGCCAACACCAGGATCTTGGACTGGAATGCAACTATCACTGGAATGCAAGCAACAAGCTGGAGGGGGCGGGAAAGGGGAAGGTGGAGGGGAAGGGAAGGGACAGTAGTGCACAGGTGGAGAGAGAAATGAACATGGTCTGGTTGAGTGTACAAAGACTAAAATGCCAATTCGCACTATGTCAGGACATGTGGGGCAGAGACATAGGGAAAACATAGCGAAAAAGGAGAGCAGCAGGCAAAGGACGGAAGATACCTTGGCAGGGTGGGAGATGAGGATGGGAGGGGATGATAGGACAGAGGGGGTGGACACTGTTGGATAATCATTGTAGGGACAGTATGTTACCGTAGGTTGAGGCCAGAATAACTATGGGAGCAGAGAATGTGTCGGAAGGATAACTCTCATCTGCACAGTTAACAAAAGCTAGTGCTGGAGGGAAGAATGCAGATGTCTTGGGTAGTGAAGCAGACATTGAAATCAAGTGCATTATGTTCAGCTGCATGTTGTGTTACTGGATGGTCTACTCTGCTCTTGGCCACAGTTTGGCAGTGGCTGTTCATTCTACTGGACAGCTGGCTGGTAGTCCTACCAACATAAAAAGCTGTGCAATGATGGCAGCAGAGCTGGTATGACACGGCTGCTTTCGGAGGTATTCTAGGGCCTGAAGGGTAGGTAAACCTGTGACAGGACTGGAATAGGAAATGCTGGGTGGGTATATTGGAAACTGGGCATGTTTTACTACTGAGCCTTCCTCAGGGATATGGTCCTTGTGGCAAGTGGTTGGGATTGGGAGAGGAATAGGGATGGACTAGGATGTCGTGGGGGATCGGTGGGCCACAGGATACCACTTTAGCAGGGGTGGGAAGTATCTCAGGTAGAATGACCCTACTTGCAGGACATAACGACAGGTAATCAAAGCCCTGGCAAAGGAACTGGTTCGGCTGTTCCAGTCTGGAGTGGTACTGGGTGATGAAGGGACACTCCTTTATGGCTATTTCTTGTGGGTGGTGGGAGGATTGGGAGTGTGAGGGGAAATGGTAGGTGAAAACTGTTTGCGGACTAGGTATGGGGGATAGTGCCTGTCTATGAAGGTCTTGGTGAAACCCTCATCATATTGAGCAATGGAGCTTTTGACACGGCAGATACACCATCCCCGGGTGGCCAAGCATTTTTTTGGTGTGCAAGGAATGACAGCTGTCAAAATGCAGGTAATGTTGATGGTTGGTGGGTTTCATGTGGACAGAGGTGCAGATGGAGCCATCAGAGAGGAGGAGGTCAACATCTGGAAAGGTTGCACGCTGGGTTGAGGAGGACCACGTGAAGCGGATTGGAGAGGTGTTGAGTTTGTAATGGAACGAAGATGGGTGCCTTGGCCATGAGTTCAGATCATGAAGATATCATCAGTGAATTTGAACCAGACTAGGGGTTTGTTGTTTTGGAAGACGAGGTAGGTCTCCTCTAGGTGGCCCATAACAAAGGTTGGCCCAGCAGGGTGCCATGCGGGTACCCATGGCTGCGCCGCAGATTTGTTTATATACATTCCCTGCAAAGGAGAAGTAGTTTTGGGGTATGATAAAGTTAGTCAGGTGTATGAGGAATGAGGTAGATGGTTTGGAATCTGAAGGACATTGGGAAAGGTAGTGTTCAATAGCGGTGCGACCACGAGCATGAGGGATGTTGGTGTATAGGGAGGTGGTGTCGAAAGTGACAAATAGGGATCCAGGAAATAAAGTGGTGAGTAAGGTGGAGAGTCGGTGAAGGAAGTGGTTGGTGTCTTATTATGGGTAAATGGTTGAGATGTTGGTCAATGAGTGCAAAAATTCTTTCAGTGGGGGCACAATAACCAGCCACAAGGGTCATCCAGGATTGTCAGTTTTGTGGATTTTGAGGAGCATGTAGAAGGTTTTCTGGGAAGGGTCTAAGGCTTTAAGTGGAGACTGGATATTGTGTTGGACTTCTAGGATGGGATCACTCTGGCAGAGTTTATAAGGGGAGGAGTCAGATAATTGGCAGAGGTCTTCTGGTGGCAGCTAGTCACTGCAATTCATAACAACAATGATGAAACCTTTGTCTGCAGGTAGACTATTAGGTTAGGATTTGTTTTGAGGTTGCATGTGGCTGTCCTTTCTTCTACTGAAGGTTTGTGATCTGGGGAAGGATGGTGAGCTAAGTTGGAGGTAAGGAATTCCTGGATGGTGACCAGAGGGTGGTTAAATAGTAGGGGGGTGGGGGGTCACAGTTGGATGGTGGCAGGAACTGGATGAGGCAAGGTAGGATGTTGGAATTAGGGTGGTTTTGGTTAGAAGGATTGGTAGCAAAGAAGTGCTTCCACTGCAGGGATCGGGAGAAGGAGAGTAGGTCTTTGACATGCCCAGCACAGTTAAATTTGGGTGCTAGTATCTTGTGGATGGAGCAGAGGAGTTCTGGGATGCCTGTGCCCTGAAGGAGTGTTTTTGCTGTACCAGGTTTATGAGGTCCAAGGATCAGTGGAATCTGAAAAGGTGTAGGTCATTATGAAAGGATGTGTGGGATCCAGAGAAAGGCCTCTTCACAGTTATGCTGTTTGGGGGATTCCATGGTTTAGGCAGCATTTGACAAACAGGATATTGGACTGCGTTTTAGCCAAGGAAAGGGATACTTTTCTTAACTAGTGCATAAAGATGGTGAAGGGCCCATTGTGGCAGGAATGGCGTAAAGGAAACGGAAATGATGCAGAAATGGGCAAAATTATTGATGGTTGTGAGAGTAACTGGATAAGCGAAAAGAAATGTAAAAAATACATACAGACATGCATAATCACAACAGAAATGTAAACAATATGTGAAACCCCAACCAGCTGTCCACCAGAATGGCTATTGCCAAACTATGGCCAAGAGCAAAGTAGACCACCTTGTGGCACAACATGCAGCTAAACATGACACATTTCATTTCAATGGCTCCTTCACTACCCAGGCCATCTGGATCCTTCCCTGTACCACCAGTTTTTTCTGAACTGCACAGAAGACAGTTATTCTTAGAACACATTTTCCATTCCCGTAATTATCCTGGCCTCAACCTACAGTAACATACTGTCCCACACCCTCCATCCAACAGTTTCATCCCCTGCGTCCTATCACACTTTCCCCACTCCCATCTTGTTTATTTGCTGCCCACTGCCAACACATCTGCCTGTCTTTCCTCACTACTCTCCTTTTTTGCTTCTTTTTTGCCCCCACATCTGTGCCCCACAACCTCCTGGCTGGACCTCCTAGTATTCTAGTCCCTGCACAGTCCATCAGACAGTATTGGTCTCTCTCTCTGGTATGATATACCTGAGTAATATTTTAGGATGTTCCACATGAGTGATATGTAAACAATCTCCTTTGCAGACTGATTGCATTTTCCCAGAATTCTATCAATAAAGTTGAAGTTGTAACACTTGTTTTACCCACGACTAAGCTTATGTTATCATTCCATTTCCTACTCCTACAAGGCATTATACTCAGATACTTTTATGAGTTGACTGATTCCAACCATGTCTCACTGGTACTATACTATAGGATACTACTACTTTTTTTAAGTGCACAGTTTTACGTTTCCAAACATTTAAAGCAAGTTTGCTAATCTCTGTACCACTTCAAAATCTGACTGCATACATAATATTTATGCAACTTCTTTCAGACAGTACTTCGCAGGCCGGTGTGGCCGAGCGGTTCTAGGCGCTTCAGTCTGGAACCGCACGACCACTACGGTCTCAGGTCCGAATCGTGCCTCGAGCATGGATGTGTGTGATGTCCTTAGGTTAGATATGTTTAAGTAGTTCTAAGTTCTAGGGGACTGATGACCTCAGATGTTAAGTCCCATAGTGCTCAGAGCCATTTGAACCATTCAGACAGTACTTCATTACAGGTGACTGCATCATCTGCGAAGAAGTCTGAGGTTACTGTTAACATTGTCTGAAAGGTCATTAATACACAACATGAATAGCAAGGGTCCCAATACACTTTTCTGGGGCACACCCGATGGCCCTCCTTCCATGATAATTTGCTGTTTCCTACCTACCAAAAAATTCCTCAATCCAGTAAAAAATCCTGCTTCATATCACATATGATTGCACTATTGATAATAAATGTAAATGTGGTACTGAATCAAATATTTTTTGGAAATTAAGAAATGCTGCATCTACCTGACTGCCTTGATCCAAAGCTTTCAGTATGTTATGTGAGTAAAATCCAAGTTGGGTTTCACATGATCGATGTTTTCGTTATCCATGCTAGTTGGCATGGAGGAGGTCATTTTGTTTGAGACACCTCATTATGTTTGAGCTCAGAATATGCTGTAAGATTCTAGAAAAATTCAGTATCAAGGATATTAGATGATAGTTTTGTGAATCACCTGTATCACCCTTATTGTTAATGGGTGTGACTTGTGGATGCTTCCAACTACTGGGTGTAGATTTGGTTGAGTCCTGAAGCTTTGTTAAATTTAAAAGTTTCTCACTACCACTGACACTAATATCTATTTCGCCCATCTTTTCTGTGGCTTGGGCACTTAATTGGAGTCACAGATCTCCTGGGCTTTCTTTAATAAAGCTCTGTTTTGCTATTCTCAATTTCTGTTCCAGTCTCAACCACAACTGACTGCACATTAACTTTGGTGCCCCTAACAGCCTTTACATATGACCAGAATTTCTTTGGGTATTGTGAAAGATCATTGGGCAAAATTCTGCTAAGGTGTAGTCAATATGGCTTCATGCATTGCTTCCTCTACAGCCCAACGTTTTTCATTCAGTGCCTCTCTATCTATAGTCTTATTCTTTGTTTACCCCCATTGTGCAGTTATGTCTGTTTCTTTAGAAGCTTCTTTGAAGTGTCTGTATATGGGTACATATCTATCCAAAGCATTGCAGGGAATGTCCTGTCAGCAATACTCGCCTTGGCCAGTGTCCAAAACAAAGTGTTCACACAAGATCAAATTTGATTCAACAGACTATAAGAAGAGGTTTTTACCCAAATTCATACTTGACAAATATAGTGGGATCTTACATACACAGATAAAGCTCTGATATTTGAGTTCACCTCACAGATTTAATTAGGTGATTACAGAGTGGTCGAGCAGGGGTACCAGCCTGGCCTAGAACTAGTGGGAATGTGGGAACATGAGTGGCAAGCAAGCAGCAATTTTTGTTGTACTGTCATCAATGGGAAGGCATATCACATACCTTACATTTTATGAACATCTACTACACTTGACTCGCAGTTTGCCTTAATACAAATGTAGATGGGATTGAACTGCCTTTAGAAATGTACAAATACTTAACATTAGTACATATATCTACAGGAGAAATATTAATTTTAACATTAATATGTTTAAACTGCAAACCTGAAATGTGGTATAACAAATGAAGCACTAGGTTCAACAATGTTACTAAATTAGCTACTGCTCAACAACACAGTTTATTTTCATGCTTGATAATTAACGATTAGGCACACTGTTGGACTGCTTTCTGCCGATTCAGCACTAGGAAGCTGACAGGATATTAGTGTTATTCAGGTTCCTTAAGGCCGTAAGAACAATAAATTGTGGCAATTAATAATGGAAGCAAGGACAGCCATGATTCTGTTGAGGAAACTTAATATTTGAATTTGCAATTCACCAACTGGTTCACAAAGACAATACAACACCAATTTCAGGATCATTAATTAGAGCAATACAGGTACATTGTGCAGTGCAAGAGAAATGCAATGAGTTTTCCTGATTACTCAAGAAAGTATCCAAATGAAGGTAGTGGAGACAAGGTGAATTTTCCAAATGCACAATTCAAAGTATGTATAGTCTGATGCATATGGATGATGAAGAAGGCAGGGTGGTGTAACACTTGTAAACTTGTTAAACACTTATTCAATTGCAACCTCCTAAATAAGTTAGACCATCTGTAGACTTAGCCTTTTCTCCCAATACAGTCATGATTTCTGAATGATGAAGTATTTTTGTATCAAACAGTCATTATAAAACAAGACTATAATACACAATACGCTGCTTAAGAGAAGCATCATATTTATTTTGAGAACTGGGTGTGGTATTTGTACTCTTTACTTAACAGCAGTAATTGCAGCACTTCAAGAAATGACATTTCATCAAAAGAGGTTGGTAAATGTGTTGAAATAGTAAGGTGAACAAGACTGAGTAATAGGCAGTCTTAGCTGACAATCAGACTTTATTTCGCCACCTAATACCACAGTAAAGAATCAGCCGAACATAACAGCAGGTCTTAAGTTACAAAGCGTAACAACACAACCCAGTAACTTTCTGCAGTATTTGACAGAAAACTACTCGTGTATCATCATAAGATGACCAATCTTCGGAAACAGTGAGACTGTTTGCTAGAACTTGTGGGCAATCCTGAAAAGTCACTTGGTTACCATATTTACCAAAGCGTAAGAGGATCCTGAATATAAGACGAGCCCCTCCCCCCTTTTTTAAGAGGCTGCTAGAGAAAAATCAAACAATGGAATATCCAAAAAGTAATGTAACACTTGCAATCTCTGGCAACTGAAGCCACTGGCTTCAGTTGCCGGAGACTGCAGTCATGTGATTTGTGTGTGTGTGTGTGTGTGTGTGTGTGTGTGTGTGTGTGTGTGTGTGTGTGTGAGGGGGAAGGGGGGGTCTATTTTTGATGAAGGCCTTGCTGGCTGAAAACTTATTTGTGACATTCTTTTTGTTGCGCCTGTCTGTGATTCAGCATCTCCACTGGTGATTTCATAATATAGTTACATTCCTTAAGAACAATTTATAATGGCTCTGAGCACTATGTGATTAACTTCTGAGGTCATCAGTCGCCTAGAACTTAGAACTAATTAAACCTAACTAACCTAAGGACATCACACACATTCATGCCCGAGGCAGGATTCGAACCTGTGACCGTAGCGGTCACTCGGCTCCAGACTGTAGTGCCTAGAACTGCACGGCCACTCTGGCCGGCAACAATTTATATTTGATATATTCTGACTAATCAAGCTTAAAATCTGTTTTACTGACATAAAGTATCTTCCAAAATGTTAACCTCACACATATTTGAAACTTAAGGCCGTGACTGATTGTCTACATCTAGACAATACTAGGAGAAATAAAATAAACAAAAAGAAACAGTTTATGTTAATTTTTGGACCTTTTGTTGTCAACCTTGTTTTGCTTACTAACCCACAGTTCATTGTATCAACATTTTTTATAATAATAATAATAATAATAATAATAATAGCATAGTTGTGAAATTTATATCTTCACTGTCACAAATATTTGGCTGTTTCTTCCAAATATGTTACTATTTCTGAGAACACAGCTGTATTTTTCCAAATACATATCGGATTTCACTTTTATGCTGATATGAGAAGGTTACAAAGTATCTTGTTTCCAAACTTATTGACAACATACCAGCAAGAAACACTTAAGTACACCACTGGCTCCTATCTAAGACTTTCTCTGTACCCTGCCGAAATTAATACTACTGTTGAGTATTTGTCCTAAAAGTCAGTTCACTTCTGACTACAAATGGACTCTGGCAAACTGCAGTTTAAATTTGGTAAATATCCATAAAAAGCCACTATACGTGTGGTATAGATTCCTATGGCTGACAACACAACAAAATTTGCCACTCACTCACTTTTCCCCCGACCCCAAATCGTCCTTAGACCTCAGCCATGCTGGTGTCACTGTCCCCTTCCAACTCTTCTATAGTGCTGAGCTTGAGCAACTGTGAAAAACAACCTGTAATTATCTTCTAGTGCGCAGGTCACATGTAACAATGCCAACTAACACATAAACAACAACAGCAATTATGATTCAGCTCCTTCTCGAACTTTTGGTCATCCTGCGATCTACCATATTTACCTGAGTAAGACGATCCTGAACATAAGATGACCCCCCTTTATTAAGAGGCTCCTTGAAAAAAAAAATTAATTTTGAACATAATCTGACTAATCAAAAGTACGAACATTTTTTCATGTAAGAGTTCTGTCAAACAATTAACATTACACCTATTCTACATTTATTCCATTTATCAACTGTCTACATTTTGATAATAAAAGAAGGAATAAAATAAACAAAAAATTGTTTATATTCATTTTTATCTTCACTGCCTTTTTTTGTTTACTTATCTTGCTGTCAGTGGTATCATTATTTGTAATCGTCACATCGTCATGCTAACAGGCCAGCTGCGAATCTTATCTCTCCATTGTCACAAATATTAGACTGTTTCTTCTGAATATGTTGTGATTCCTGATGATGTGGTTACTGTGGAAACCCAGAACATAGCTGTTTTTTGTGAACAGAAAGCAGATTTTGCTTCTATTCTGACGTGAGAATTTTACAATGACAATTGCTCCCAAACATATCGTCTGCCCACTGCTCTCTCATTGGTTGTGTAGAACCAGCAGCTGACACACTGCCAATCATTACCTCATGGTGAGGGTTGACAATATTGTTGGATGAAACACATAAGTACACCACTATCCTCCATCTAGACTTTCACCGTCTCAAGCAAAAATGTATGTTACTGTACAGTGTTTGTTCAATTTTAAAGTAAATTCAATTCCGAGCGCAAATCGATTCAGGCAAACCGAGTTTAAATGTGGTAAATGTCCACAGAAAGCCTAAATACGAAGAATACATTCCCATGGCTGGCTGCACAATAAAATTTCTGCCCCCTCAACACTGCCCCCTCAACACTGCCTTCCCGGCACTCATCTTTGTTCTTAGCCACGCTGGATACTGTTTCTCTCTAACTTTCCATATTGCTGTGCTCAGGCAACAGTGAAACACAGATAGCAATATCTTCTACGTCGCAGCTCATATGAACAATAGAAACTAATACATAAATAAATGATCACAGTCACTATCAATCCAATTCTTGAACTTTTGCTTGTCTCGATCTAGTGATGTCTGTTCATACTATCTCAACAGCTGGTGTTTTTGCTGTAATTTATTCTTGCAACAACAATTATCTTCTGTTTAATAAGATTTGTTTTGTATATTAAACATTTCATTTTGAGTTAATTTTCCTCCTCCTTTCATCTGCATATCATTATAGTGCTCTAAACCTGATTAAAAAGCTGGTTAACGATTTTCTCTGGTATTGTAACACATATACAGTGATCGAATTTCTCATTTGCAACTTCTTGATAAACCATTACTTTATCATAACACATAAACATAAAAAGCAGCATAAATATATGCGTACTGCCTCCATACATGTATGAGAACTTTTATTGCAAACCTGTTCAAATACAACAAAAGTTTTTAAGTTGATAGAATTTCGTGTTATATCCTCCTCTGTTTCACAAAACTGTCAATTTTTAAGCAGAGCATAAGATCGCTGTAGTGGTGCTGGTTCAAAATCTCTCAGGTATCCTTTTCATTAGCGCCGCGAGTTGAATGTCACATGATTGTTTGAGCAAGGTTGACACTTTACTGAGCACTTCGGTCAGTGGGAAATTGAGCCTACTCGAATGCAAGTATTGTCCTACCCTTCAGGATTGTTCAAAATAAACTTGTACAAAACCTGAACAGCCAAAGTTTCATCTAGAAATGTGAGATGAGCCCTATGTTATCCATTACACAATGTAAAAACACTGACCTACGCAGCAATAGTTTAATCTGCAAATAGAAGTGACCCCATATTTGTTGAATGACTAATTTGGCAAAAAATCTCATCCTATATATGGATAAATATGGTAGTTACATCTGTTGATACTATGTCAATGACATGTCTTGCTGGTTTAATTTATTCCTGTTATAACAATTACAGCCAGTTTAATGTGATTTATTTCCTTTGTTAGATATTTCAGTCCGAATTAATTTTCCTTATTGTTTAACTGAATGTCACCATCATGTTCCAAAGCTGATTAAAAGCTGGTAACAGTCTTGCCCAGTATTTTAAAATGTGAACAGCGACCGAATTTTTCATCTGCAATCCACTTAGTAAGTCATTACAGTCTTTCATAACCAAATAAAATATTGGTCTGGATTCTTAACCAATTAATGTTTTTTTTTAAAGGACAACATTTCTATTTTTGAATGTTACCTTAACTTAAAAAGCAGCATTAATGTTTGTATATGGTATCCATGCATGTCCGAGAATGATTATTGCAAAGCTGTTCAAATACAAAAGAGGTTTGTAAGATGATAGAATTTAATGCTATTTCTGTGTTTCACAAAATTGTCAAATTTTAATCAGAGCAACAGGGTGTTGCGATGGCTAGCTCATAGATTCTCACAAATTTCATGGCTGTAACATTATGTGGGTCAGGGTCACGTAATTGTCTGAGTAATGTCGGTACTGTACAAACTGTTTCAGTATATCAAGAAATTTTGAGCCTGCTGGAACGCGAGCATTATTTGTCAAGCCCTGCCATTCCGAATTCTTCAAAATAAATCCACATGTGACCTCAACAGCCAAGTTTGATCACTAATGTAAGACAACTGCTACAAATGTAAGACTACCCCTATCACTCAACTAAACAATGTAAAAATGTTGACTTCAGCAGCAACAGTTTAATGTGCAAGTGTAAAACGACCCTGTATTTTTTAAATGATGAATTTTGGATAAACCTCATCTTATAATAGGGTAAATGTAGTATTTTAATATGCCATCAAATGTAATGTCAATATGAAGAGTGTTAAGTGTTTCTATACCAAGGTCTGGCAATGAAAATGCCTGAACAACAGTAGTGTTGGGTGCTGTGGTGGGCAGAAGGAATCTGCCTCTATATGTGAGTCTTTGCAGGAAAACCACTCCACAAAGATAAAACTGTCTGCATGACTTACCTTTAAAGGTCAAGAAAAGAGATGGATGACAAAATGATGCGATGCTAGAACGGCTGAATGTTGCTTGAACAAAATATCAGGCTCTTAGCTTGAAAGAAGGAAAGTTGGTGGCAGATTCTTTGAGATGACACTTCACTGAAGAAGCTAAGCATCCGATACCAAAGAACAACACAAACAAAGTAACAATACCTGATGGTAATACCTCGCAACTTCAAATAATGGATGTTGCTGGGAATAGACATTTTACGGCACACCTGCGACAGCTTTACAGTGAGTGGTTTCTTCAAGTGGACCATGCCCTCACTTCAGGGCGAAAGTTTAAGAAATCCTCAATTTCTGTGCTGGGATAGTAGATCCTTACTGCCTGAGGCAGAATCTCAAGTAAATCTATAATGAAAAAACTCAAAAGGTATGGCATATCAATTGTCATAGGTGGCTCAGAACACGATATAATACCGTGAAGAGCCACGAAGAAAGAAATGGCTTAACAAATAAAGATGATACCAATGATGGTGGTGAATAAAAAATAGTGGTATCACAGATTATTAGAACAAAAAATAAAGCAAAAAAGGTTGTCAAGGAAAAAATGCTTGTAAATCACTTCTTTATGTTTATTTTATTTCTTCTTGTATTACGAAAATGTGGACAATTAATAAAGTGCGTAAGAAGCTAGTGTTAACTTCTTTACACTACTCTTAATGTACTTTATATCACTAAAACGGTTTGTAAATTTTATTAGTCATAACACATTAAAAATAAATTCTCACAAAGCCTGTTCAAGAAAAGTTGGCAGTCTAATATTTAGAGTCATCTTATAGTTAGGTGAATATATTAATTAAAGACTTGGTAGTATTAGTTCATGTGCTGATATAGATACAAAGTCGTTTAAAACACTAACAGAACTTCATTTCAAATATTAATACAGTACCTTAAACCTGCTTCATGTTTGCAACCAGGTGTTTAACCCAAGTTTGATGGTAAAGTGAAGCATAATGCTAAGTACTGTATTTATATATAATTTCAACCTAATCCCTCATGTTGCCAAGACTTCTGCTGCCCATTACCTAGCTAGGGAGACTCACCTGCAAAGTCTTTGAATACTGTCAATCTGTTGATTTAAGCAGTATATTCCATAACGAAGTCTCCTCACATCTCTATACATAGCAGAAGTTGCACCAACATGAGATGTACTTTGTGATGGAGGCTCACTTGGCAGCTGCTGCTGCTGCTGATCATCATCTTGGTGGGATGTCAACTCCTGTTCTGCACCCGCAAGTTGCCTTTGATGATTATTACTTATGGTGCACTCTGCTTGAGCCTGTAATACATGAAAATAAAAGAAAACCAGCTCTAAAATCAATGGTTTTCTTTACACGTTACAGTTAATGGTCCTACATGAACTGTACTCTTAATGGCACTATAATCACCTAACTTTGTACTTGTATTTTCCCACACAATCAAAAAATCACAGCTTTGCAATCTTTAAAAGTATGTGAGTTGCAAATATATCATAACAATACAAGTATGTTGTAAAGGAAGCTAGAGAAATTTTTATGAAGGACAATGATAATGTATCCTGAAGTAGTAAAGCATCAGATTAGTACAAGTCCTCAGTGTATTTAAATGATCCGAAAATATATTGAATGTTAAACTGCAACAGGTGTGGAATGTTTTTCCTTACATAAGATTTTTATTCTAAAGTAGTAAATACAGCTTTGGTGATGGAGTCCAGAAAATCAATGTTGGAAGTACATGGCCATGTAACAGTTTTACATACGACTATAATAATTATTGTGATTATTCATAAATGGCTGAAACTGTATCACGAACTTAGCTGACAAACTTTCCAGTGCCTTCAAATTACTGATGATTCTATGGCTATTGCTTTTTATATAATGTGTATAGGCTAAATGTTGTTCTTGAAGCCTCACCAACAAGCTAGTTACAAAAGTATGAAAAACTGTCCTGGCACTATTAAATTTTAAGGAAGTGCTTTTGCAATTATGAATTGATATGCAATAAGGATGCTATGTAGACAACATTTGAAACTTAGTTTCTGCTGCTATTAAATTGCTGCAAGTGCTTCAACGTAGTGGAATACTGCACAAAACAAGTGATAGATAAAAAAGTGTACAATGTTCCCCCACGCTCCAAATGCAATAAATATTTACTATTTGAATTTTACAAACAGATAGCATTTTCAACCATCACTTTTACGCTGATACAACAACAATCAACTGGTTCACGCTGGAATAGGATGAACTGTCATCAGCAAAGCCTCCCTGCCGATCAAAGCACGTTGCAGAATCATGAGATTGAGTGGCTTTTGTAACAGTGGCCAGGGCAAATGGTAAATGTCACAAATCTCCTTTACCTTCACATTCCCCTCTTCTGGCAAGATAGGTATGGAGCTATCAGAGCGCTGTTCCCTCAGCTCCCTCACCATGTACTCCCCTCCCCTCCCCCCCCCCCCCCCCCCACGAGCAAACAGACTGATACGGTACCTTTTTAACAGCAATACCTTATATTATTTACAAGCCCACAATGCTTTCCAATACTGACTACACCCACAAGTGGGATGCCAAATCCATCCTGTTTTCAGCTTTGAGGTGCTACATACAAATTACTAAGCCATGAACGAATGTGTGAGACCATTGTGCAGGGCCATCTGGCCTAGTGCTATGCCCCTCTTAAGAGTCTGCACAGTGTCGTGATTATCGCTGCAGCTGCAAAAGGTCACTGACTGTCGCACAAGGCTGGGTAAGGCAATCCAGCACTGACCTGAAGCCAGGTTTTGCCACTGTGTCACCACCACAAACAGCCACAATGTTCATAGATCAGAAGACGTAAGTTGCAAGCTTCACTCTTAGGGAGGAGATGCCACTGAGTCTGAGGCTGCAAGAAACGTTGCTGCCAAAGACATTTTATTTATTGTGGTGTGTCTAGTTTAAAGGCATGACCACTACCAGGTCACAGGGACAGCTGGAGATGGGTCCAGAATTGCAGGCTAGGATGAAGCAACTCTATGTCGAGAAAGGAAGAGCTGTGGAGCTGGCTTAATGAGATATTACTGAATGTGATGCTCCAAAGCATAGTTCGCAGCTATACTTGCTTCCCTATTTCTGTGGTTCCCATACACAGTTCTTTCCCAGCCTGTAATTGACGCTGCAATTGGTTCAGTGGTTCCCACCTCCTCGGGTAGACAAGGTGTACATGTTCACATTTTCATACGCTGTTTAAAGGATGCAGGGAAAATGTCTGTAAGGGTTGATGGAATGTTGGTAGGTATCACCATCCTGAAGCTGCTTTCATGTCCTCAAAAAGGTGCTAGTATGTAGATATGGAGACAAGCAGAGTGTAAGCTACTGTGGAGACAAATTTCCATCCCACACCAAAATTTTGGGGAGGATTTAGAGAACTTTGTCGACCAAATAGAGCTATGTTGTATATTATATATTTACTGGTGAAAAGTAACAATGGTATTCATTAGCGCGACTGAGCTACATGTGGGTGCTGATGTGAAGTGTGCTTCGCCGAGCACACTGAGGGAGGCCACACAACTTATGCTTCTACATGAGCAGGATTGGCAATTCAGCCAATCTTCCATCAGGGTAAAGCCCAATGGATAAGCATTCATTCCTGAAATGTGCTGCTATCATTGCAAATATCTGGGACACAAGGCTCCTGGATGTTTTGCATTAGCATGCACTTACTGTAGAAAGATTGGGCATGAGAGAGAGCAACCTGTATGTCTTTGTGGTGTCATCTGGATAATGAAATAGGTTACCAAGTTGTTTGAAGGAATATAAATACGAAAAAACACAAATGGGAGTGGTTCTGCCACAAACCCTCACTCCTCTTCTGAAAGGCGAATCTACCTTTATCATGAATTCAGGAGCACAAGTAAGTGTTTTGTTCGTTAAATCTACTTGCGGTCAAGCAGTAAAACTGCTGTGTTGTAGACAGAGTGGGTTGGGAAAAAAAGGTAATTCATCCAATAGGTTAAGGTAATTCATCCAATAGGTTCGCAAAATTGGAAATAGATGGAAGTAAATACCAGTTCACATTTGAAGTGGTGTGGAAGCATGACCACGGTTTTAATGCCATCCTAGGCAGCAATTTCCTGCAGCATTTTCAAGGCATAGTTAACTTTCAAATGCTAGAAGTCCAAATTAAAATCAAATGGAAAGAGGTGAAGAAAGACTTTTTAAGAGCAGATATTTTTTCTTAGTGGATCCATTAACAAGATATTTTAGATGGTAAGCACATGTATATGAAGAGAAGTTTATTTCAAATGAGCATGTCAGAAGGGGGTACATTTTTCCCAGTGAGCATAGACAATTTTGGAAACAGAGATGTTAAAATTCTCACCAACAACGCATGAAGTAAAGCCTGATGAGGTAACAGCATACTACGAAAACAAACAGCTTAAAAGAACAGTTTACATAAATTTAGTTACATCACCTATAAATGCAGAAACTGAAAAAAACCTGAACACCTGTGTAAGGGAGATTGAGATCCAGTGTAACCCATTCCCACCAAGTTTGAGATTGTTTGCGGGAGAAAAAATACACTCTTCCAGCAAGATCCTTAACATACGGGGTTTGTCCGGAAAATACGTATAAAAGTTGAATAATGTCTTTATGTTACAAGTTGCAGTCACCGCCAGGTGAGACTACTGCTGTAATCAATCCCATCAACGCTCAGTTCGAGTCAGAGCACTCTGCGTGAAGGTGGGAGTGTGCGGCAGCTTGTTGACAGTTACCCTTTTTCACCTGCCGTCGGCATGGAGCTCTCTCCGATTGAGGAACAGCGCGTCAACACCAAGTTTCTTGCAAAGCTAGGCAAGAATGGCCCTGAGATTTTTGAGTGTTTGAAACAGGTTTACGGAGACAATTCTCTGAAGGAACCAACCGTGAACAAGTGGTTAAAAAGGTTCCGGGATGACCGAGAAGAAGTGAACGATGACCCTCGCCCAGGACGCCTGTCGACATCGAGTTCCGATGCAAATGTTGAACGAATTCGGGCTTGTGTTCTTAAAGACCGTAGATTGACAGTCAGAATGATTGCTGATGAGCTGTCAATCCCCAAAACAATCGTTCACAAAATCCTGACACAAAAACTTGAAATGAAGAAACTGTGTGCGAAAATCGTACCGAAGCTCTTGACGCTAGAACAGAAAGCAAAGAGGGTTGAGTGCTGTGAGGATTGGTTGGAAGCAGAGGAACGAGGGGACTTTCTCAACTGAGTCATCACTGGAGACGAGTCCTGGTTTTACGAATTCAACGTGGAGCTCAAATCACAAAGCAAGGAATGGAAACTAGCAGGAAAACCAAGAACAAAAAAGTCGCAAAAATCAAGGTCCAATGTGAAGACAATGTTGATTGTTTTCTTTGATTCTAGGGGCATTGTTCACAAGGAATTTGTCCCTCCCGGCCAGAGAGTGAATGGAAATTTTTACGTTGAAGTTCTGACACGTCTCAGAGCTTGTGTGGCCCGAGTTCGACCGGAGTTGGCAAAAGGCGGCAGGTGGATCCTTCATCACAACAATGCGCCCACTCACATGTCGCTCGTTGTGCGCGAGTTTTTGGCCCGAAGCTCAATCACCGTGACAGACCATCTGCCTTATTCACCCAACTTAGCCCCGTGTGACTTCTTCACGTTCCCGAAATGCAAAATGGTGCTTCGGGGGGCGGCACTTGGGAGATGTGGAAGCCATCAAGGCGGAAACAACACGGCAACTGAACCACATCACAACTGAAGACTTTCAGCAATGTTATCAACAGTGGAAACGGCATTGGCAGAAGTGTATCGCGTCTCTGGGCGAGTATATGAAGGGGACCATATTGTAACACCTGTATAATTGTAAAATAAAGTTATTATTCAACTATAATACGTATTTTCCGGACAAACCTCGTAGCATTAGATTTTGATGGGTGATACAATGCCTATTGTACAGAAATCATATTGCATACCCTATTGGGAAAAAATATACTCTTCCAGCAGGGTCCTTAACATAGCATTAGATGTTGATGGGTGATACAATGCCTATTGTACAGAAATCATATCATATACCTTACTGCTTGCAGTGCCCAGTACAGAAAAATATTTTAGACTTACTACAAGCAGGAGTTATTCAACCTTCTTTCTGTTCACGGGATTCACCAACAGTGGTAGTCTCCAAGAAAACCGATGATGGAGAAAAGGCTTATCACAATTGGGTACGCATTAAAATGGTTAATTAGTAAGGTCACAAAACCAGATGCCTATCTAGATCCAAGGATTGATGATACTTTGAACCACCTTGGCATGTGCAAATTCTTCGTCACCTGAGATATGTACTTTGATTACCATTGTATTACTGTGGTTATAGCTACAAAATATAGGGAAAAGACAACTTTTATTCTGCTCTCTGGGCACTATGAATCCCTAATAGTGGCCGCTGGCCTCGGAAACACTCCTGCCACATTTCAACATTTTGGTGATTTAATTTTATGGTGTTTAAGCTGACCATGTGTCTAGTATACCTGGATGAATAACTGTCCTTTCAGGCACAATGAGAGAGCATGCAGTGTGAATGAGAAATGTGCCAATTCAAGTTGGTGACGCTGACCTACATTTGAAATTAAAAAAGTGCAGTTTCATGCAATAATAAGTGCATTATCTAAGCCGTATAATTTCAGCATATGGTGTAATACCATATCTGCAGTTAACTGCTGCAGTGGACAAATTTCCAGCACTGAGGCACATTAAAGATTGGCAGTCATTTCCTGCGATAACAAATTACCATCATCATTTTGTGAAGCATTACTCGGCCATCATGAAACCTCTAGCAAAATTACTAAAGAAGGGAACTCCTTTTGTTTGGTCAAGAGACTGTGAGAGTGCATCACTAAAACTGAAAGAAATTCTAAAATGTTCATATGCCTTGGCTTATCCAGGCCTTGCATTACCTTTCCTCCTGTCATGTGATGCTAGTAATGTTGTCGTCAGTTGCATTTTTGACTCACAAATGCAAGAGACCACAGAAAAACTAATTGGTTATGAATCGTGTCAACGGAATCAAGCTGAGCAGCATCACTAAAGGAATTTCTGGCACTTGTTTCTGGTATCCTAGATTGTTAAACAAACACCTGGCAACTTAAATCAGAATATAAGATGCATTGAGGAGGAAAATTAGGATCTTGCAACTAGACAACGAGCTTATTAAGGAATTAATAAAGCACAAGATATTGTTACCAAGTGCAAGAAATTGGCCACCTTGTTGTATTTTATTCCAAGAGATGACACACTATACAGGATGTCTGGAAAAAAGGTTTCAGTATTTATAGAGGATGTAGTACAAAACAAGGAAAAGAAAAAAGTTCCTGTAAATGTTGGCTGATTTTTCAATTTATTGTCTATTACCGCTACTGTCAATGTTCACCATGTCCCTATGCTACTCTTCACATCGTGTATTCGATGTGACTTCCATCCATTGCAATGCACCCTTCCATCCTACATCTCGTGGAATCGCACAATTGTTGAAACACCCCAGGTTACTGCACGATTGCGTCGCAGGCATTGAACACATGATCTCTGCTTCCATCTGCTTGCCCACAAGAGAAGACAATATCTGCCGTTTCCTGTCTTGCATTAGGAGCTGTACATCCAGTGATGAACAAAGGAACAAATTACAGTAATGTACTGCTGTATCACAAAAACAATGTGCCACATGAGTCTTATAGGTACATTAGATGAAAATAATATACCTGACGGATACACTACATACTGTGGTATGCTGTGGAATACTGTAGGTGTTATGGTGTTGGGTGAATGTTCGATACCAATACCAACACATTGTGCTACATAAACGTCTAGTACATGTGTTGGTTCCTGATTTGTGTCGCACCAAAGTGCTTGGTGTGTAAGACATGCTCCTCATACGTATGCAGACCATAATTCCAAAGACATGAGGTGTATGATCAATGTTTGTAGGAACTTTTTCCCTTCCCTTGCAGCATGCTATATCCTCTGTAAATATCGTAACCTTCCTTCCGGACAACCTGCATAAGAAAACGCCTCTACGGGAACGGGTAGTAGTGCTAGAGGCTACCTGAAAGTGCATACTGCAACAACATCATGACAGCACACAGGTGTGCCATAATGGGAAAAATACCATGTACATGTGCATAGCAGATCACTATTGGTGACTGTAAGAAAGAAAGATAATGTAAATTACATTCAAAATTGTCTTCCTTGTTTTAAGAGGTTGTAATGACAAAGACAAAATACATCAGAAAGAAATTTTCACTTTGCAGTGGAGTGTTCACTGACATGATACATCATGGCAGACCGAAACTGTGTGCCACACAAAGAGTTGATCTCGAGAACTTTGCCTTTCACAAGCAAGAGCTTTAGTGACTGACAGCTACCTAAACATAACTCATAACCCTTGAGGCACTGGCGAAAGTAAAGGCGTGAGGATGGGTCGTGAGTAGTGCTTGGGTAGCTCAGTCGATAGAGCACTCGCCCGCATACGGCAAATGTCCCAAGTTCCGGTACACAGTTTTAAACTACCAAATGCACGTCTTCAACCATAACCCGAGGCATCAAGATCTTCCGATCTTAGATCACTTGCTACCGTATTATGAAACCTATTAAAGACATGATGGCTGAGACATTTGCAAAAGCATTCACCGCTCATTCAGTACTACTATTTGGGAGTTCAGAGGTCACTATAACAGACCACGGGGTAAACCTTATGTCCAATCTTATGGTACAGGTATGTCAACTACTTAAAGAAGTGGCAAACTATGCCATTTCACTCCAAGAGTACTGGCAGAGTTGAACATATTCAGAAAACAGTGGTACTGCATGAACCACTCACACTAAGACTAGGATCATTTACTGCCACATGTGATTTCATCATACAATGCCAGGGTGCATGAAACAACAGGGTTGTGTCTCTACAAGGTTATTTACGCAGTGAAAAAAAAATTATTTTCGTTCATCTAACAGTCAGATATCTTCACTCAACAAAGGACTGAACTTCTTTTTGTTATTCATCACAGTAACTGTGGTACACCCAATTAATTAAAGAACAGCACAAAATTTTAAAAAGTTTGCAGAGGTAAAGAGCACTGCGTAGACTTTACGTATTGTTGATTTTAGCCCATATATTGCTGTGTAAGAAGTGTAGGTAAGATAAAAATTTAATGTTAAATGAAGAGCAGAATGACATCTCATTTCGTTATCTAGACATTCATTTTTATATCCGATGGATGATCGCATATAGTGTGCAAAGTTCTGTCTATCTGGACTTGTTGCCTGCTATGAAGTACTACTTATGACCCAGTTTTCGGGAAACAATCTGTTGAAAAATTTTATTTTTGGGCGTTTTACCATCTGATATCTTCACCTGACAAAAATTGTATTTCCTTTTGCTATTCGTAATAGTTACTGTACTGCATCAAATTAAACAAAGCGTTGCACAAAATTTTGAAGAATTATTTGCAGAGGTAAAAACACATTACATAGAAATTGTGTATGGTTGATTTTAGATCACACATTGTCATGCATGAAATGTAGATAAGATATTGAAATTTTATTTAAAATTGAAAGCATGATATCTCTTATTCTCTAGATCCCGCAGACGGTCATGCCCGGTCAAATTTTTTTGATGATAGCAACCTTCCCACTTCTCTTATACGAGTCGACTTACTTGGTGTATACAGCCAATCTTCTTCTCTGGATAGCTGGCTTCTGGAATCTCTATAAACTACTTCTCCAAAGAATGATGCTAGTTACAGGAGCCTTAAAGATTCTCTCACCACTTGCGAAATAATTTGGTCCTCGAAGAATACTTTTCAATGACTCTTGGTATACTTGAGTTTCATAAGAACAAAATTCACACTTCGCACATAAACATTTAACTTCTCATAAGTAACTCGTATCATCTCACATTAGAAACAGATTTAAGTCCATTTAGAACAGAGTTGGCTTAAAGACCATGTCTCTACTACAAACATATCGTAAAATACGTCCTGCATCCAGCAAGTCCAAGATAAGAGTTTTTTGAGAAATGCAAAACTCAAATGTTCATGTTACTTATAACAATGGTCACCGAAACGATTAACACAGAATAACCTGGAAGTTCCATAGTTCTTCCTTGCTCTTTCACTACGACTCCCATGGATCAACTGACAAGTACTTGTCGTTGCCGTTTGACCGCCGTGTCTACAGTCTTCTCACAACAAACTTCAACCTGCACACACAAACATGCGATGCGCAGTAGGTAGGATTCTATCATCCCACTCTCACATCTAAAATATCATGTGTTCGAGACAGTAGAAGGCCAAGTGGTTCTAGAATTTATGCCGAAATTCTCGAAACACTAATTATCCCCCCCCCCCGATCGAACACGCGATATTTTATACATAATCATTATGTACATATATCACGCAGAATAACATTTTACATTTCATAACCATATACTTTTCTTCTACATGTTTATATACTTTTTTTTCAACTACAATTCTTTGTACTCTCTAAAACAGGCTTCTGCTTACAGTCTTTCTACTGTTTTCTTACTCTACTTTTTTTTAGACATGAGCTTTTGTTCATGACTTAGTAAGTTTGACTAGTATTTAGGAATCGTGAAACTTTTTCTTTATTTCCAATTGTAAACTTCAGGTGTTCATGACACTTGAATATTCTATTTTCTGTTCTCATTCTTTGTACTAGTTTGTAGCTTGTAGTTTGGAGGAACTCTGGGTGAAATGAAAGTGTTGTTTAGACACTCATTTATTTAGATGAAACACAGTAAGGCTAGTTTTGTATAGAATTCACGCTTTCCACAATAATTCCTATAAAATGTATGACATCTGCCACGATACTGTCCCTTTCGCTAGGATCAGTATCTATACCTTGCTTGTGGGTTGATCTTATGAGAGCACTTCCTTTTTCCCTTATGGTAGGTGCACCCCTTTATAAAACGTCCCTATTCATCAGGCCACAGGTCATCCTATCTCTATGTAGGTACGCGTGCCCTATATACTTGGTAAGTGCCGGGTACACCCCCGTTATCTGTCTGAGTAGGCCTCACGGTTCACTACCTTGGTATACATTTCCAAGCATACTATAATTAAGTATCCTCTGGCAAAGCCAGGAATCCAATCCACTCTACACCCCAAACTCACCTCCCAATACATCACTCAATCCCAGAGTCCTCCTCCACCTCTCAACCTCCACACTCTTGATAGATACCATGTCCACCAACAATTCAATTCAAGTCCCACTACCCCACCATTCATCAACCTTTAGAGTATTTATTATACCTACTCTTTCCAAATAAGCATCAACTCCAATCCTGCTTGCATTCTCTTTCATTACTCATGCCTCCTCCTTGTATACACTTGCTGTAGAATCGGTCATAGTTCTTGTACACACACACACACACACACACACACACACACACACACACACATATATACATGTTTTTATACAAATAGGTGATTTAGAACAGTCATATTGTTTATATACCTATATGTGTATGTTTCCTTTTTTACACGCATTCTTTCCCCTACAATACCTGGAGGTTCTCACATCACAACACGTTTTTAGTCTATAATTTTAATGTTTGCATATAAATGTAATTTTGTGCGTATGCGGATGTATGTTCGTGTAGTCTGATTCTTCAGCCTTCTTATCTGAAGATAAGATGTAGTCCGGCGAAGAGTTCTCAGGCTTCCAGCCGGGTGGCGGTGTCTTCAAACTGCGACATTTCGACGCGTGACATACTCTCATTTCCTAGCGAAGTGCCGGGACTTTGCCGATGCCGGTCCCTTTATACCTGCGGCGTGCCCCCCACCACCAGGCTGCGGGAGGCTGGATCCAGAGGAGCCAGCGGGCGGGGTGGAGGGGGAAGCGGTTGCGCCATTCGTGTCTCCGTCAGACCATTCCGGTCGCGTCTCGTGAGCTTGACGGTTCTTCGTGCGTTCCTGGCATATTGCAGCTAATGCTGGATTCCAGGCCGCGCTCAGTTGATAACCTTCGTCCCTGTTCACAAGATTCTCGTGGACCCGTATTTCTATTGATTCTTTAATGACGCTGTCCCAATAGCTCTCGGCTTGGCACAACACCCTGGTGTTCTCGAAATCAAAGGTGTGGTTTTCTTTGATGCTATGTTCCGCTATAGCAGATTTGTCTATCTGTCGAAGTTGGACGTGCCTGGTGTGTTCCTCGCACCTTTTCGAGATGCAGCGCTATGTTTGTCCAATGTAATGTACACCACATTCGCAGGCAATGCTGTATATACCAAGTGTGTTGAGTTTGAGTGGGTCTTTAGCTGAGCCCAGCAGCTCTTTCGTCTTTGGCGGTGGTTGGAAGACGGTATTTATGTTTGATTTTCTCAGTAGCCTCCCAATTTTGGCTGATATGGGCCCCAAATATGGAAGAAAGGCGAGTCTCTTGTTAACTTCCTCTTTCTCTTCTTCCTCTTCCTGAAATTTGTCAGCCTGTCTCCTCTTGAAAGCCCTACCAATCTGTGTTTCACTGTACCCGTTTTTCCGAAATACCTCTCTTAGGTGGTGTAAATCGTCTGAGAGGCTTTCTTTGTCACAAATGACGCACAGCCTATGTACCAAGGTGGTCAGTACTGACTGGCGTTGCGCCGGATGGTGGCTGCTGGTTGCATGGAGGTGTACAGGCCTGCGTGCGTCTTCTTTCTATATACTGAATGGCCCAGCATGCCATCCGCTTTCTCCCTGATCAGTATGTCCAGGACTGGAATACAGCCATTCTCTTCTACTTCCACTGTGGAGGTGATATTCTCATATCTGCCATTTAGGTGGTCCATAAACTCCTCCAGTGCCTGCCTGCCATGCTGCCAAATCACGAAAGTGTCGTCCACATAGCGGAAGAAGTGCCTGGGTTTACGGTGAGCAGTTTGTAGTGCTACCTCCTCAAAGTGTTCCATATAAAGATTCGCGATCCTGGAGCAAGGGGAGATCCCATGGCCACTCCATCCACTTGTTCATAATGCTCTCCATTGAACTTGAAGTAGGTGGTCGTAAGTGCATATTCAAAAAGCTTCACTGTTTCAGGCTCGAAGTGCTGATTAAGGAGTGCCAAGGCATCTTGTAGATGTACTTTCATGAACAAGGAGGTGACGTCGAAGCTCAAGAGTAGGTCATCTCTCTGTATTCGGATGTCCTTCAGTATTCTTACGAAATCTGTGTAGTTTTTCACGTGATGACTGCAGTGTCCCACGGTGGCGTTAATAGTGTCGCCAGGTATTTGGCCAGTCCATCACTGTGCGAGTTGATAGTGGCCAGAATCGGCCGTAGAGGCACCCCATGTTTGTGAATCTTGGGCAATCCATACAGGCGCGGTGTCGTTGGTGCTCTGGGATACAGCCGTTTCTGCACTGCCTCTGGTAGATGTGAGTCCTTCAGTAGCACCGCGGTTTTCCTGGTCATCGTCGATGTAGGGTCCTTGTTGAGTTTCCTGTAGGCTGGGTCTTGCAGCAGAGAGCAGATTCTCTGTTGGTAGTCGACTGAGCGACTCAGGAAGAAAGCGGATGGGATGCTGGGCCATTCAGTATATAGAAAGAAGATGCACACAGACCTGTACCTCCATGCAACCAGCTGCCACCATCCAACGCAACACCAGTCAGTACTGACCACCTTGGTACATGGGCTGCGCGTCATTTGTTACAAAGAAAGCCTCTCAGACGATTTACACCACCTAAGAGAGGTATTTCGGAAAAACGGGTACAGTGAAACACAGATTGGTAGGGCTTTCAAGAGGAGACAGGCTGACAAATTTCAGGAAGAGGAAGAAGAGAAAGAGGAAGTTAACAAGAGACTCGCCTTTCTTCCATATTTGGGGCCCATATCAGCCAAAATTGGGAGGCTACTGAGAAAATCAAACGTAAATACCGTCTTCCGACCACCGCCAAAGACAAAAGAGCTGCTGGGCTCAGCTAAAGACCCACTCAAACTCAACACACTTGGTATATACAGCATTGCCTGCGAATGTGGTGTACATTACATTGGACAAACATAGCGCTGCATCTCGAAAAGGTGCGAGGAACACACCAGGCACGTCCAACTTCGACAGATAGACAAATCTGCTATAGCGGAACATAGCATCAAAGAAAACCACACCTTTGATTTCGAGAACACCAGGGTGTTGTGCTGAGCCGGGAGCTATTGGGACAGCGTCATTAAAGAATCAATAGAAATGCGGGTCCACAAGAAACTTGTGAACAGGGACGAAGGTTATCAACTGAGCGGGGCCTGGAATCCAGCATTAGCCGCAATACGCCAGGAATGCACGAAGAACCGTCCAGCTCACGAGACGCGACCGGAATGCTCTGACGGAGACACAAACGGCACACCCGCTTCCCCCTCCGCCCTGCCCGCTGGCTCCTCTGGATCCAGCCTCCCGCGGCCAGGTGGTGGGGGGCACACCGCAGGTATAAAGCGACCGGCATCCGCAAAGTCTCGGCACTTCGCCAGAAGATGACGATTATGGCACTCATCAAAACGCCGCAGTTTGAAGACACCGACACCCGGTTGGAAGACCGAGAACTCTTCACCAGCTGTATACACCGGGAAAGCATACATTCACATTTAAGATGCAGTTTATTGGGAACCAAGTTTATTGGAAACCACAGAAACCAGGAAGGACTTCTGCGATAGAAGTATGTGGATATGAATAGAGGGGAAAAAATAGATAGGTCCTCAAATGAGAAGAAAGAAAGGAAATAAATAGAAATGGTTCCTAAGATCGAAGAAGAGAAAGAAGATAGCCCCAAAGACAGGAAACTCTTCCCACCCTCCTTCCCCAAGATCCCTACCTTGCAGGTACTTGAGTGAGACGCCGGAGGTGGTTTGTTGTTAAATCATCTCCTACAGAACGGGCATTCCCACCTTCACCCTTGAGGTCCCCGAAGGAAACCCTATGGAAACAGCAAGTGATGAAGGATCAGGCACACCTGTTTGTGAAGGTCGTCTGAAAGGTGTGGTTTGTGTTTTGTGTCATTCATGATTTGTGTGCTCTCGTAAATCATGCTGTTATACACAATACCCACCCCTTTCAAAACTGATATAACACTCTCGTATACATCACATCTCAAAAAAGGTATAAAATATTCTATACAAAATAGAAAATCTATATACTAAAGTATTTTAGTTGTTCAACTAGTCACACAATATTATATTTTCTACAAACATAATACTCCATTCGGTTTACTTAATCTAAATATCACTTTTTACCTGTGATTTTCTAGGACTGTTTTTTATTTGACTGTCATATCTGGTTTCCTAAGATATAAGATTACTGGATAGTTTAAGATTGTAGGAATAGATGACAGAATAGTTTAAAAATCTAAGGGAATTAGGTGCTGGAAAACTATTTTGGAAGAAACACCAAAAACAAATCGGGATCCAATGGTTGTCACTCCGCCTGTTAACTCATAATGTTACCGTCCCTGGGGGATAAATAACTTTACATTGTACTTTTCCTTTTCTGATCCAGTTGTAGGATCCACTAAAAATAATGTATTTGGATGGATTACCGTTTTACTCGGTAAGGTCCTCCATATTTTTGGAAAAATTTATGAGTCTCTTTCTTTAGCTTCGAGCTTTGAAGATGATGTTTTATGAGAAATAGGTCATCAACCTGGTGTTGAGATTCCACAGCCTTTTCATTATGTTTAATTAATCTTTGCTGTGTCTTTTCAACTAAGTTCTTAGACACTATTTCCTGATTCAGTTCGTAATTGACAACAGGTTGTTCAGGCCAATTAAAACATTTAATCAGAGGTTCTCCTACAAAGGGTTTGCCTATTACTCAAATGGTGTTAACCCAGTCGATAAATGTGGTAATTCATTTAGAGTAAGTTCAAAGTCTTTAATTTTTGTTGCCCATAAAGTATGTTTTTCATGGCAGTAGGTACGGCATAGTTTTCCAATTTCCTTCATTACTTATTCACACGGATTTGAGGATGGGTTATAGTTGGATATTAACACTTGATGAATACCTTTCCATGCTAGAAATTCTTTAAATTTGTTACTCACGAATTGTGGGCCATTATCCATAAGAAACTGTTTTGGTTTACCTATTTTCAGAAAGTATTATTGTAAACAATGTATAGCTGTCTGGGTATTGGCTCCTTTGATTGTATATAGTTTAACATATTTTACCAACACTCTACGATGATCAAAATGTATGACACTCCTCCCTTTCCTTTTGGAACTGGTCCAAAAAAATCTGCTGCTGTGAGATCGTGCAACGACTTAGGAATAATTGGATACATTTGGTACTTCACATGAGTATTATTCTCTTTCACTATCTGGCAAAGTTCATTAGTTCTTATCAAAGATACTATTTTATGCCCTAATTTCTTAAAATAATAAAACTTATTCATATGGTCTATACACTATTTTATTCCGAAGTGTCCATATCCTGCATGAACATACCACACAAGTGTGTCTTCCATTACCTTTGGAATGCATAAGCGGCAACACTGTGATTTTACGCTCTCTCTCCAAAACAAGTTATGACCTATAACTTCTCATTTTCCTAATTGATTAGGAGGTAAGGAGTTTTGAATACACATAGAGAACATTGACATGAAACAGGGATCATTATGGATATTTTCGGTTATTCCTTGAGCCATCTCTTTTACTCTGATGTTCGGATATCCTACTGACATAAAATTGATGGCAAAAATGACGCCAGGTGCTTCCGTATGTTTTAATTCTTCCATTCCTATTGGTAGCCTAGACAAAGCATCTGGTACAATTTTCTCGGAATCATTTACGTATTGTATCCTAATATCATATTCCTGTAGAAATAACATCCATCATAATTAACCTACTGTGCAACAATTGACTACTCATTAGAAAGGATAGAGCTTGATGATCGGTACGAACATGGACTTCTGACCCCCATATAGCGTTTGAAATTTCTGAATACTTCATATAATTGCCAATAGTTCTGTTTCGGTAGCTGAATAATTTAATTCATGCTTATTTAGACTACGGCTTGCAAAAGCTGTGGTTCGGTGTTCTACATTATTTAGATCCCACTCTCCTTGTAATAGTTCTGCAGCAATACCGTAATTAGAGGCATCTGATGACAATTTAAATGGTTCGCCCATAACCGGATGGTGTAATATGGGTGATTCAACAAGTACTCTTTCGACGTTTTCAAACACATCATTTGCCTCTTGATCCCAAACCCATGGTATTCACTTTCTTAATAATTGTAAAATTCTTGGGTCATTTAGTTCTTGTCCTCGTATGTACCATCTGTAATATCCGGCCATACCTATAAATCCCTTTAACTGTCTTACATTTCTGCAGTGTGGACATTCTTTAATGGCTTTGATGCATTCAGGGTCTGGTCTAATTCCCTGTACCCCTACAATATGATCTAAGAACTTAAGCTTTTGGTGTGCAAAATACGATTTAGATAGCTTTATCGTAATACCTTTCTCTTTAAATATTTTCAACGTCTTACTCAAGGTTCGGCAATGTTCTTCACAAGTAGCTGATATTATTAGGATATCATCTACATATATTATCAAATCCTTTAGCTCCATCTAGTGCACGTATAAATACGGACACGGAGATATTCAGTTCAAAAGGTAATACATTAAAATGATATGATTTACCATCAAACAAAAATGCTGTATATTTCTTGGATTCCAGGTGTAATTTTATTTGCCAATATCCCGCAGTCAAAGCCATCACGCTAAAGAACCTCGCCTTTTCAAATTTGGACAACAATTCGTCGATGTTGATTGGTCTGTCTCTATATGTCTATTCAATGTACGAGGGTCTAATGCCAATCGTACTCCACCTGTAGCTTTCTTTACCACGACCAATGGGTTATTCATGACACTAGAACTTCGTTCTATACTATTATTATTAATCATCTTGTTGATTTCATCTCTAACTGCTTCCTTCAAACTTACCGGTATTGGATACGGCTTACAAAAAAATGGAGTGTCATCATTGATTTTGAACTTACAGATTATAATGATACAGCAATCCCCAAGGCTCTAATGAAGAGACTGATACTGCCTTTTTTGTATGAATCCGGGTGGCTGTCGGACGAGTCAGTGCTTCCTAGGGTCTTGTATGTGTGTCTTTATACATATCATTCTGTCCAACACTTGATATTCATTGTGAAAGCATACAGAACGTTCTGGAAGGACATATATTATCATGATTGTCAAGAGATTGTTGTCATTACCAAAATTATGTACAGGTGCTGAGTTAGATATTTAATCAAGAAACTGAAGTGTTAAATATCTGGCGGCAAATATTAAGAGGCTGTGGAAATGTTGGCATAGGTGGCTGGTGCCTCTAATTACAGTTGATTGGTGGGTTGAAACAGAGAACCTCATTATCTTGAGAAACGGCTTAAAAGTTATTACCAAGTGATGTATTTTCATTTGTTATCTATTTTTATGTCCTCTGTCATTAATATCCTTTGTAATTATATTTCTAATTAACTCTCCAATTGTTTACATCACACAACTTTCCGATTTTCAGAGTTTTAGGTCTTCTTTGTAAACTTTACGTATGTAGTCACATAAAGCACGAGATTTGTGCCATCATTGAATGTTAGAAACCAAATCCAAATTGTAATTAATTACGTAACTAAAATAATACAAGAGAAATTATTGTAACTCAAGTTCAGATCAATTTTCATATTTAAAACAAATGATGATACTATAAAAATTACGTCAATTAATATTGTATTTTATACCTTATTTGGCTGTAACATCAGTTTCTTTATGTTTTGTAAATTTTAATTGTAACATCAAAATTGTACAAAATTAATAATGGGTTATTTTGAAATTTATTGTTAAAATTCTATATAGAGTGATGCAGGGAGGCTGCAAGGGAATTGTTGAGTTGTTGTTTTGTCAATCAGTCAAACAGATCTGTGAAGTATGTCCGTCAGTGTTTTTGTTAACGTGAGTAGTATGCAGTTCAGATGTCAATAAATTTTGTGAAGTTGGAAACTGTTATATTCTTTCATCAAATGAACTTCGAGCAATAGAAAGTTAAGTTAAATGTAACGATCCGAGTGGAATGTTATAATATGTAGTCGCCGATATTACCTGGACGATTGGAAAACACTATTTCATATTCCATTAGAATTTTATATAAATCTTGTCTTTCTTGATCAGGTTATATTTGGGATTCATTGAATTTGTCTTGTATATCAGTTCGATGTATTCCTGGATCTACATTATCGATCTCTGGTGACAATTGTGCTGTAGCTGTTAATTGCAAACACTGAGACTCAGTTGTTCGTTTTCCAATGTAGTTACCTGTCACAAAGGGTACCCAATATCTACTGTCCCCTTTACCGAAACATAGAAGATATTTGTCAACGTTCAAGGTAACTTTAAACTCTAATAGCCAATCTAAACCAAACAATACATCTCTTTTATATTCTCAACTATTAACAGCGTTTGACGAAATAATGTATTTCCAATGCTGCAGTTCACTTGAGTTTCGTACTTCACAACCTTACTTTTTGTTCCTGTTATTCCAATTGTGTAAACTCTGGTCACTAGAAATAACGGTAAGTGATGTTTAGTCTGTAATGAATTAAAGAATGTGTTGGAGATGAGTGAAACCTCACTCCCTGAATCTATAAATATATTAGCTGGGAATTTTCCATGGTCCCTGTTATAATAGGTTGCGGATTGTTGGTAGTCAAGCTTGGTTCTTCCAGCACCAACCATTCTTTTGTAGGTATTTTGTGGGTAAAATTAATATACTTGTATGGAGTAAGGCCACCTAGTGTATTTCCAAGACCTGGGCCCCTGTCCTGGATCCAGATCACACTACGTTTTTCTCATTATTAATAATCATAGGGTGGTTACCGAATCGAGATCCTATGTTATCATTTTGTACTCTATTATTACTCAGTATAAATTCCTGTGAAAATACTGGACCTAAACTTAAAGGTGGGTCCTTTTTCTGATAATTGTCTTTACCATTTTTCCTGTTGCACTGGTCTACTTTAGCTAGGTTAGCCTCATGTTTTCTCTTTTTTAAATTATTACTATTGTTCCTTTTGTAGTTCGGATTTACACTTTGGTGCAAGTTTTCACTGTGGTCCTTATTTAAGGCATCAAGTGTGTGTACAAAGGACAACAACTCTTCTACTATCTTCCATCCACTACATAAGATATCTTATATATGGGTAATCATCTAATTAAAATCTGCACTAATCCTTCTTCCTCCATCGGCTTATCTAAGTACTTTGCTCTTGTTAGATGCCAATCAAAATACTTCCTCATGGTTCCCCAAGTGTTATCGTAGTATTTCGGGTCCCTCAGATATGATATTAGTTTTTGCTGGGCACTTGCAGACCAATACTTCTCTTTAAACTTCTTTGGGAATTCTCCCCAAGAGGAAAAGTCCTCAATATTTGCGGTTCCCCATTCCGAGGCTTCTCCTAGAAGGTAACCCATAGCAAATTCAATCTTTTTAGAGTCCTCCCAATTTTTCAGCAAAGCTTGGTTACACCTTTTCAAGAAATGTGTCAGGTCCACATCTCCATCAGGCTTGAATTTAGAGAATTGTCTCGATAACCCTGAATTCGCTCCCCATTGCAAATCATTAACTACTTCACTGGTTAACACAACATTGGATGATGTTACCTGTTTTTCCACTTTGCCCGAGATAAGTTTAAGTTCTTTCCACTAGTCATCTATAGCATTTTGGGTGCCTGAAAGTTCAGAGGAAACAATAGGCGACACATTACCAGATGTCATTCTCTCGGTGACTTTTTGATCTATGATCCCTTCAAATTGTTCCTCAAAACTACTTGTATTTACTATAGCAGAGTCTTCTATCTTCTCTTGGAAGCTTCTTTCTACATTATCCACTCACATACTTACACCTGTAATTTGTGACTGGATGACAGGCATTAATTCGCTATGCATATCGATGCTCTTTTTTAAAGCGTTCAATCTCTGCTTTATTCCATTAAACTTAACATTACATACATTTTCAAATGATCCAAACTTTTTATTGATTTCTGATTCTTTAGTATTACATTTTTCCTCAATATCAAATGATAACTTTTTTGCTAAATCTTGTAATTGATCATTCTGTTTCTGACTAAAGTCAGTGAACAGTTGATTACACAAATTTCCAAATGAATTGGTTAATTCTTTCTTTAAGTCTAATTTCAAATCCTCTACTTTACTATTTAAGGTGTCAGACTCAGTCTTTAAAGCATCCATGCCTTCACATAGATTACCAAATTCTTTGCTCTGTGAGTCCACTTTGGCATTTAACAAAACTAGATTTGTTGCTTGTCTATTCAAGGTTTCACTCTCGTTATTTAAAACTTCACTCTGAGCATTTAAATTAGAATGTATCAAACCCATTTCTTTCCTTAGAGTTTCATTCTGAGCATTTGACTGCTGACTCTGGTCATCTAACTTATCATTTAAAGTTTTGATTAGATATACTAACTCAGACCAGTCTGGCCCTTCTTTACTAATTTTCATAGCTATGCCTGGTTCTGAAGTTTCTCCAAATTGCTGTTCCTGATCCATAATTTTACAAGCTTTAGCCCTTGTGAGCATCTAAAAATTAACTTCAAGTATAATAACTACACTAATAATGTTCATTCAACGGTTTACACAACGCTGTATTAAAACAATGAAGTTCTGTTTTACGCTCACCCAGCGTAGAATCTGGGTTGCGTCAATGAGCAGATGTTTGATCAGCACCAGTGAACAGCAACTGGTGCTGGTGGCGTCGGTTGTTGGCTTCCGTGTAGGCTTCGGCGAGCAGAAATGGAAGCAGGTCACCATAGGTGAACAGCAACTGGTGCTGGCGGCAATGGATACTGGTTTCTGCATCTGTGTACACACGATGCGTGAGAACTGTGTACTCCCCAAACCAGATCATATTAGTCACATCGTTCTAGGCGTATCTCTTCTTAGTCTAATACGTCAACATCTTCTCTCCGGTTTTTCTCGTTGTGGCTTTTTCACTTCTTCTTCCTTATTTACACTTACAAATTTTCTCCATCAGATATTTAGGTAGAATCCAATTCCATGAAATGATTCTTTTGTCTTGTTATGCTTGGTTGCTATGGCAACACTTGATAGCTTTTTCTCTTGTTTCCGTCTCAAAATTCCTTTTTTCCTTTGGTCCTTTCACAATGGTTGCCACTATCTAACGTTTTTTGACGCTAGAATGTGTTGAGTAAATATAAAAATTTTATTTTGTCACTAATTAACGAGGTTTTGAACTATGGAGGATAACATTCTTGCATTTCACATGTCCGTCTTCCTGTATTTCACTCGCTTTTCGAGCTCTAGAAACACATTTACTTTCATTTATAAACGAGTTGGTTTAGGAACCACTCATAAATAAGAACATTTCTCTACTACAAACATATCGTAAAATATGTCTTGCCTCCAGCAAGTCCAAGATAAGAGTTTTTTCAGAATTCCAAATCTCAAATGTTCGTGTTATTTACAACAATGGTCACTGATACAATTAACACAGAATAACCTAGAAGTTCCATAGTTCTTCCTTGCTCTTTCATTACGATTTCCATGGATAGACCGACAAGTACTTGTTGGTGCCGTTCGACTGCCGTGTCTACAGTCTTCTCACAACAAACTTCATGCAACACGCAGTAGGCAGGATTCTATCATCCCACTCTCACATCTAAAAACATCGTGTTCAAGATGGTAGAAGGACGGGTGGTTCCATAATTTATGCTGAAATTCTCAAAACACTACAACAGCATACCCAATTCCATCCCTGCACTTCGGGAATCATGTGGTCATAACAATTATATTTCATAAATAGTTCAACATATTGGAAAGAGTTTTTTCTTCCCCCCAAATGATAACAAGGAAATAGGCATGTATGATAAATATTAGAAATTTTTTTTATTCACCAAGATATGGAAAGTAATTCTCCCACGGCAGTGAGATGGTTGGCAGAATATGATGCATACACATGTCAACAGCACTTGAGGAAAAACCACAGACCGCGTTTAAACTTGTCCCCAGTATCTGAGGACCAGTACAGCACGATAAGTTAACTCGTCCATAGCTATCAAAGGGTTAACTGGCTCTAATGATGAATGGTTTTTTCATATGTTTGCATTATTTTGCCATGTTGAGACACTGTCACTACGAAGATTTTGCCATAGTCTGGCATGGTGAAGTAGGTTCACACTTTATGAAATTTGAGAAGTTGCCATACAAAAATGCAAATCACAAGCTAAAATTGTAGAGAAGGCTGCCACTTTGATTTGAAAAGATCTGCAGAAATAAGATCCCCGTCCCTGCCAGAACTGACCCATGTACAGTTCAGGTGCTGCTGGAAAAGCATACCCCAGCACAGTGCCCTCTGCCAGTATCTTAGTTGACACTGGTGACATTATTCAACATCTTTTAGACTCCATTTCTGGTTTGAACATATCAAAGACAATAAACTGTCTAATTGACAACAAATTCGACTGGGCACCACCTAGTTGCTGTCTCATTATGAACTCCTAAGTTACTAGGGGACCACAACATCACGGTGTATGCAGGTCTTGGCCAGAAATAAAAGTGGCAGATGTTGGAGCTCCAGATGGCCAAGCATTTAGAAAAAAATAGCATTTTTTTCAGGGTTGGGCGAGATCTGAGTCATTTATGTTAGCATCATTTCAAGGTAATGTTTGCCACAGCAGTGAGAATGTGGAATGGTAATCAGAGTTTCACTGGGTTTTAATGGTACGCTGAGTTTTTTTAATTTTGAAGCTTGCATGTTACTTACACTACGCAAAATAATGCTCAATTTATTACTATTTCCATTTGTTGTTGTTGTGGACTTCAGTCCTGAGACTGGTTTGATGCAACTTTCCATGCTACTCTATCCTGTGCAAGCTTCTTCATCTCCCAGTACTTACTGCAACCTACATCCTTCTGAATCTGCTTAGTGTATTCATCTCTTGGTCTCCCTCTACGATTTTTACCCTCCACACTAGCCTCCAATGCTAAATTTGTGATCCCCTGATGCCTCAGAACATGTCCTACCAACCGGTCCCTTTTTCTTGTCAAGTTGTGCCACAAACGCCCCTTTTCCCCAGTTCTATTCAATACCTCCTCGTTAGTTATATGATCTACGCATCTAATCTTCAGCATTCTTCTGTAGCACCACATTTCGAAATATTCTATTCTCTTCTTGTCCAAACTATTTATCGTCCATGTTTCACTTCCATACATGGCTACACTCCACACAAATACTTTCAGAAATGACTTTCTGAAACTGAACTCTATACTCGATTTTAACAAATTTCTCTTCTTCAGAAACGCTTTCCTTGTCATTGCCAGTCTACATTTTATATTCTCTCTACTTCAACCATCATCAGTTATTTTGCTTCCCAAATAGCAAAACTCCTTTACTACTTTAAGTGTCTCATTTCCTAATTTAATTCCGTCAGCATCACCAGACTCAATTCGACTACATTCCATTATCCTCGTTTTAATTTTGTTGATGTTCATCTTATATCCTCCTTTCAAGACACTGTGCATTCCGTTCAACTGCTCTTCCAAGTCCTTTGCTGTCTCTGACAGAATTACAATGTCATCGGCAAACCTCAAAGTTTTTATTTCTTCTCCATGGATTTTAATACCTACACCAAATTTTTCTTTTGTTTCCTTTACTGCTTGCTCAACATACAGACTGAATAACATCGGGGATAGGCTACAACCCCGTCTCACTCCCTTCCCAACCACTGCTTCCCTTTCATGTCCCGAGACACTTATAACTGCCATCTGGTTTCTGTACAAATTGCAAATCGCCTTTCGTTCCCTGTATTTTACCCCTGCACCTTTAGAATTTGAAAGAGAATATTCCAGTCAACATTGTCAAACGCTTTCTCTAAGTCTACTAATGCTAGAAATGTAGGTTTGCCTTTCCTTGATCTATTTTCTACGATAAGTCGTAAGGTCAGTATTGCCTCACATGTTCCAACATTTCTACGGTATCCAAACTGATCTTCCCTGAGGTCGGCTTCTACCAGTTTTTCCATTTGTCTGTAAAGAATACGCGTTAGTATTTTGCAGCTGTGGCTTATTAAACTGATAGTTCGGTAATTTTCACATCTGTCAACACCTGCTTTCTTTGGGATTGGAATTATTATATTCTTCTTGAAGTCTGAGGGTATTTCGCCTGTCTCTCACATCTTGTTCACCTGATGGTAGAGTTTTGTCAGGACTGGCTCTCCCAAGCCCGTCAGTAGTTCTAATGGAATGTTGTCTACTCCCGGGGCCTTGTTTCGACTCAGGTCTTTCAGTGCTCTGTCAAACTCTTCACGCAGTATCGTATCTCCCATTTCATCTTCATCTACATTCTCTTCCATTTCCATAATATTGTCCTCAAGTACATCGCCCTTATATAGACCCTCTATATACTCCCACTTTTGTGCTTTCCTTTCTTTGCTTAGAACTGGGTTTCCATCTGAGCTCTTGATGTTCATGCAAGTGGCTCTCTTTTCTCCAAAGGTCTCTTTAATTTTCCTGTAGGCAGTATCTATCTTGCCCCTAGTGAGATAAGCCTCTACATCCTTACTTTTGTCCTGTAGGCATCCCTGCTTAGCCATTTTGCACTTCCAGTCCATCTCATTTTTGAGACGTTTGTATTCCTTTTTGCCTGCTTCATTTACTGCATTTTTATATTTTCTCCTTTTATCAATTAAATTCAATATTTCTTCTGTTACCCAAGGATTTCTACTAGCCCTTGTCTTTTCACCTACTTGATCCTCTGCTACCTTCACTATTTCATTCCTCAAAACTACCCATTCTTCTTCTACTGTATTTCTTTCCCCCATTCCTGTCAATTGTTCCCTTATGATCTCCCTGAAACTCTGTACAACCTCTGGTTTAGTCAGTTTATCCAGGTCCCATCTCCTTAAATTCCCACCTTTTTGCAGTTTCTTCAGTTTTAATCTACAGTTCATAACCAATAGATTGTGGTCAGAGTCCACATCTGCCCCTGGAAATGTCTTACAATTTAAAACCTGGTTCCCAAATCTCTGTCTTACCATTATATAATCTATCTGATACCTACTAGTACCTCCAGGATTCTTCCATGTATACAACCTTCTTTTATGATTCTTGAACCAAGTGTTAGCTATGATTAAGTTATGCTCTGTGCAAAATTCTACCAGACGGCTTCCTTTTTCATGTCTTAACCCCAATCCATATTCACCTACTATGTTTCCTTCTCTCCCTTTTCCTACTCTCGAATTCCAGTCACCCATAACTATTAAATTTTCGTCTCCCTTCACTACCTGAATAATTTCTTTACTCTCATCATACATTTCATCAATTTCTTCATCCTCTGCAGAGCTAGTAGGCATATAAACTTGTACTACTGTAATAGGCATGGGCTTCGTGTCTATCTTGGCCACAATAATGCATTCACTCTGCTATTTGTAATAGTTTACCCGCACTCCTATTTTTTAAATTCATTATTAAACCTACTCCTGCATTACCCCTATTTGATTTTGTATTTATAACCCTGTATTCACCTGACCAAAAGTCTTGTTCCTCCTGCCACCGAACTTCACTAATTCCCACTATATCTAACTTTAACCTATCCATTTCCCTTTTTAAATTTTCTAACCTACCTGCCCGATTTAGGGATCTGACATTCCACGCTCCGATCCGTAGAACGCCATTTTTCTTTCTCCTGATATCAACGTCCTCTTGAGTAGTCCCCGCCCGGAGATCCGAATGGGGGACTATTTTACCTCCGGAATATTTTACCCAAGAGGACGGCATCATCATTTAACCATACAGTAAAGCTGCATGCCCTCGGGAAAAATTACGGCTGTAGTTTCCCCTTGCTTTCAGCCGTTCGCAGTACCAGCACAGCAAGGCCGTTTTGGTTAGTGTTACAAGGCCAGATCAGTCAATCATCCAGACTGTTGCCCCTGCAACTACTGAAAAGGCTGCTGCCCCTCTTCAGGAACCACACGTTTGTCTGGCCTCTCAACAGATACCCCTCCGTTGTGGTTGCACCTACGGTACGGCCATCTGTATCGCTGAGGCACGCAAGCCTCCCCACCAACGGCAAGGTCCATGGTTCGTGGCGGGGAATATTTCCATAAACAGCATGAAAAGCTAAGGCAAAGGGAAGTTTTGGGTTGGAAATAAATTTCTGAGAAAGAATTGTACTTACAGTGTCTACAAGGACTCTGCAAATTACATTCCAAAAAGGGATGGTAATTAACATGTACAGGACTTTATATTCCATTAGTTTCATTTTGACTTCTGGACAGCCCACAACAGCTAATGCAATCCTGTGATGTCTATTTTTATCATCAGGTAAAGAATTTGATCAAAAAGCTGCTCTTATCTTACTGAGAGAGAAAAAGAAATCACACCATAACACATTCCAGTGTACATCACATGTACCAGCTATCATTGCCATTATTTGGCAATGTGATGTGTTACATGTGATTTACTGCCAAACTGTCAGACGAGAAAGAACCTTTAATGAATGTAAATCAAGTTTGTTTTCCTGCAGACAGTTTAAAATAACAATGTAATTGTAAAAGTACAATGTGCATAATGTGTGCAAGATGCCATGAAAATTACTGCTTACCCTGTTCTTATGCTGAATATTTCACCAGCACATCAACTGTAAAATAATAGAAGTATCTAACTTTTCATATAAAGTTCTCATGCATACCTTACGATTCCTTCCTGGAAATTTATCTGGAATCCCAAATTTTCCTTTGCCTTATCCTTACATGCCTTTTTATGAAACTATTAGTAAATGCAGAACATTGATAATTATTTCAGTTCCTCTGAAGTGAAAGTAATGTAAAAATTTAAAATAAAATGGGGAAGCACAGACACTTGAACGCACGATGCTCATATTAGCATTCTGCACTCTCTCCGCCCTGCCAACTACTGCCTGGAAAATATGCTACTACAGGTATAAAGGCTTCATGTCTCCCATCACCCACGGCCCATTCGATGGCCCATCGAACATAGGCCGGTGTGAGGTGGAGGTTACACCATTAAGTTAAGTAACGGTTTAGACTTTGTACACATGTACTGTTTGTGTTTCCCTTTTTTTCGTTTATAAATGTATAGCTATTGTGTTCTTTTAATCATTGACAAAGGTCTTCTTAGGCACTTGTGGGTTTTATTGTTCTGAAGAAGGTGTAGTTATCTACGCCGAAACCTAGGTTAACACTACGTTCTTTTTCGCAATCGAGGCAGGTTTCTAGTTTTTAATATATTAACCAACGATTGCTGACACGCTGCGATGGTGAAGGTTCTTAAACTTTGAATACCACTGCTGAACCATTCCTGTTATTCATTCTGGAAATGAAGTTCTCTCTTAGTACACATCTTGTCTTATCAATTCTTCCTGATACTAACACCACCAATTTGCTCAAGTCTTTACATCACCTGATGGCACAAGAGCAACAACAAATAAGACTGTGAGAGGCAGCCAAACAAAAATGACACAGGTGAAAAACAGGAAGGAAACTGTTTATTATTTTGAAAGTAATTGCCATAACTTTTAATAAATTAATCCCACTTTGAGAAAAAATGGTCAATGCCTTCACAAAAAAATATTTTTGGTTGCCTATGGAACAATGATTGTACCTATGTGTTCACCTCTTTGTCTGAAGCAAGTCGGTGGCCAAAAACTTCTTTCTTAGGAACTCCAAAAATATGAAAATTGCGTGGGAAGATACTGACTGTACAGAAGAAGTGTAACGGTTCCCTAGCAAAATTTCTGAGCATAATAGAAACAACCTTGGCATAAACAGCTTACTTACTATCAACCCTGTTTTCATTTGACTGCTCCTTATAAACCAAGCTGCCATCAATATTACAGCATTCCACCAGCATGGTATCTTTTTGTTCCCTGTAGTGAGACTTCCAACCCTGCCTGTTATTCTGATACTGATCGTGACTACATACTGCTGTTCCAAGTGAAAGTTTTGTAGTGTAGCACATAGAGCCCCTCCAGCTGATCATGTGTCTTGGCTGAGTTCCAATGGATTGTATCAAGATGATGTGCCAAAATTAATTATGACTTCGCTTTTCCACTGTCGTGAACCTCAATTTTGTAATCTCATCCAAGATTGTTTTCTTTAACTGAAACTATTCCCAACACATTATTTTTGTGTTGGTCTTATGATTTGCTTACGTTTTTGACTGCTTCAAACAACAGTTTTCTTAATTGTGCTTATTTGTCCATTTTATGCTTTATTATCATGAGTTTAACAGAACTTCATTATCTTGCTGCTCTGATCACATAAATTTGGATCACTCAAAGGGTTTATTTTACGTGAGTTCTTATTTGTTTATAAAGCACATTAATGCAATGTGAAGTGTCACGTTTCAGAGTTGTATGGCTTTATACTTTTGTTAGTTAAATCTATTTGCTCTCATAGATCACTGTGGCTGATGCCCAGAAAAATCAGATAGTTGACTTGGTGCCTTCTGCAAATTAATACCTTTTCAGGTTTCCAACTTTTCTTTGGTCAGTTAAACAGTTACAATGTTACTTAGATAATGTGGATGGTGGTGCTAACAAACTCAAAATAAATATTATCTATGACACTTCAGTCCTCCCTGATTACTGTTAAAGCAAACTGATGTGTTTCAAAAGTCTGTTCTGTGATTTTGATCTGCCTTACTGTCAGGCCGGCAACAAACTGGTGCCGCCATGTTGGTTAGCCAGTGACTGTTAGGACACTGGAAAATGCGAGCCCACATCATCTTAAAAAAACCAGCTGCAGTCTGACAAGGAAACCTTTAGATGTCACATACTGCCCAACCCCACTTCCTTCTTTGAGTCCTCTATCTTCTGACTGGATTAATGCAGCCCACCTCAAACTCCTGTCCTGTGCTGTCCTTTTCATCTCAAGAGTAGCACTTGCAACAAACGTCCTCAGTTATCTGCTGGACGTATTCCAATCTGTGTGTTCCTCTATAGTTTTTATTCTCTACAGCTCCCTCTAGTATCATGAAAGTTATTCCCTGATTTCTTAATGGATGTCCTATCATCCTGTTTCTTGTTCTTGTCAGTGTTTTCAATTTCTTTCTTTCCTCCCTCATCCTGTGGGGAACCTCCTCATTCCTTACCTTATCAGCCCATCTAATTTTCAACATTCTTCTGTAGCACCACAGCTCAAATGCTTTGATTCTCTTCAGTCCACATTTCACTACTTCACAATCTTGTGCCTCAGAAACTTCCTCCTCAAATTAAAGCCTATGTTTGATACTGGTAGACTTCTCTTGGCCAGGACTTCCCTTTTGGCTATTGTCAGTCTGCTTTTTATGTCCTCCTTGCTCTGTCCATCACGGGTTTTTTGCTGCTTAAGTAGCAGAAATCCTTAACTTCATTACTTCATAAACAGCAATTCTGATGTTAAGTTTCTCACTGTTCTGATTTCTACTATTTCTCATTACTTTTGTATTTCTTCAATTTACTCTCAATCCATATTCTGTACTCATTAGACTGTTCATTCCATTCAGCCAGTTGAATAACTGTTATTCACTTTCAGTAAGGATAGAAATGTTATCAGCAGATTTTATCACTGAGATCCTTTTATCTTGAATTTTACTCTCATTCTTGAACCTTTCTTTTAGTTCTGTCATTGCTTCTTCAATGTATAAATTCAACACTAGGTGAAAAACTACACACTTCATTCTTGGTCTTCCAATCTTACCGTTCCCTCTTGGTTCTTGTACATACTGTATATTACCCATCGTTTCCTATAGCTTACCTCTATTTTTCGCAGAATTTCAAACATCTTGCACTATTTTAATTTGTCAAAAGATTTCCCAGGTCAACAAATCCTATGAATGTGTCTTTTTATTCCCCCCACTCTTGCTTCCATTACCTACGACGAAAGCCAAAATGATGATCATCTAACAGATCCTCAATTTTCTTGTCCATACTTCTGTATATCATTCTTGTCAACAACTTAGATACATAAGATGTTAAGCTGATTGTGAGATAATTGTCACTTTTGTCAGCTCTTGCTATCTTAGGAATTGTGTGGATGACATTTTTTAATTTTTTTGTAAGTCAGATGGTATATTGCCAGACTTTTACAATCTACACACCAATATGAATAGTCATTTTGTTGCCACTTCCCACAGTGATTTTAGAAATTCTGATTGAATTCCCTTATACCTCATTCGATCAAGGATTCCAAAAGCTATTTTAAATTCTGATTCTTATACTGGACCCCTATCTCTTCTATATCAACTAGTGTTTCTTCTTCTATCACATCATCAGACAAATCTTCCTCCTCATAAAGGCCTTCAATGTACTTTTTACACCTATCCACCCTCTCCTCTGCATTTAACAGTGGAATTCCCATTGCACTCTTAATGTTACTATCCTTCTTTTAATTTCATCGAAGGTTGTTTTGACTATTCTGTATGCACAGTCAGTCCTCCTGGCAATCATTACTTTTTCAATTTCTTCACTTTTTCATAAAGCTGTTTCACATTAGCTTCCCTGAACTTCTTGTTTATTTCATACCTAAGAGACCTGTATATTTGTATTCCGGAATTTCCCTGTGCATTTTTGTACTTCTTTCATTGATCAACTGGAGCATTTCTTCTGTTACCATGGTCTTGTAATAGTCGTCTTGCTTATGCCTCTATATATTTTTCCAGCTTCTGTGATGATCCTTTTCAGAGATATCAATTCCTCTTCAACTGAAATGCCTACTGAGATATTCATTATCACAATATCTATAGCCTCAGAGAACTTCAAGTGTATCTCTTCATTCCTCCCATTTCTTTGTACAATGATTCCCCTTGACTATTCTCTCAAGCTTCAGCTTACTTTTCATTATTACTAAATTGTGATCTGAGTATATATCTGCTCCTGAGTACACATCATAATCCAATACACAATTTCAGAAACTCTGCCTGACTACAATGTAACCTAACTGAAATCTTCCCTTATCTCCCAACCTTTTCCAAGTATATCTCCTCTTCTTGTGATTTTTTAGCATGATATTTACTACTGTTATCTGAAATTTACTGCAGAACTCAATTAGTCTTTTTCCTCTCTCATTCCTACTACCAAGCCAATATTCTCAAATAACCTTTTCTTCTATTCCTATTCCAGTACATACATCCCACTTGGCCTGTTACCACTTCTAATAATGCTCACTAATTCACTTTCTTTATCAGTCTTAAAAATTGACCTGTAAACATGTTGTGGTTATTTTTACATTGTGTTCTAATCATTGTTATCCAACTGTTTCAGTTGCTTGTGCTCCTTAAAACTGTCTCTGAAACCATCTTCGTCTACATTTATGCCACCACCGTCACAGTCTTGTGTTGAACACTGTAGTCACCACATAGTGATGTAACAATTAAACCCATATTTCAAGAGCCGACTTGTTAAATGAAATTAATATATTTCTAACCCTAGACGTAACGCTGCACTGAGGTTGTCAGTTATTTCATGGAAGGGGAGGAGATGTACAAGGTGCCCCAGGTCCCAAACACAAGAAATTTTTTTATTATTTGGGTTTTACAAAGAGGCCACCTTGACTGATACGGCAATAGTCAACCAATTCATGCTGGAATAGACTGAATTGTCATCAGGAAAGTCTCCCTGCCAATCAAATCATGCTGCAAGACCACAGACTGTGGGACTGAGGGACTCTAGGAGTCGCAGTTTAAAAACTTATTGCTCTTCTATTCCAAGTCGCTGCCACAGCAGACACTAAATAACTTTGTCTTCTATTCATCTGTATTTCTCTGCTGTTTCAAGTTGGGTCTGCAGCTACTGGAGCTACATTCTCTCACCTCCCTGGCAATCCTTACATTTTCAATACATCCATTGTGGATTACGAGAAAGAAATGCCACAATACGTTTGTCTTCCATTTCCTGGCAAAGTGTCATATAAATTTCGAAATCTTTTCAGACCACACTGACAATAAACTACAAAATATAATTGTTCACAATAATTAAGCCACTGGAGATCGGCATAAAAATTCTGGCATATACAAACTCACATGCTACAGCGTTTGCTTCTACATAGGTCACACAGAGAGAAATTTTGCAACCCGCTACAAAGAACGTATGTATGCCCTCCAACTCAAAAACTTGAATAAGTCCAGTTTTGCATCGCATATTGGTCATGATGAATACACTGTTGGTGATTATCAAAGAGAATCTTTCTGTGCTACACATCACTGAGACAAGATTACAGATGGACCTCTTTGAACAATTACAGATTTACATCCACAAACTAAAATCATCCCAAAAAATCCTAAATGAACAAACCGAATCAACACAAAAACATTTCTTCAAGCCAGGACATCCCAGCACCAAAACAACAAAAATGATAACAACAACATACATTCATATTCCTACAAAAAATTTTGTTCTGCTTGCCATGTAACAACTGTGCCATTCTGTAACTTACAAAACGTTTTTCCATTAAGAAGTAAAATTCCACTCTCTCTGTTTACCTTTTGTTTATCTGTTAACCCATATTAGCATTCTGTTGCCAATACAAAAACACACTTGCAGCTAGCAAAATTTACTAAAATATAATATCTGTACTGTACTGTAAAACAATGTATCTCTTGCCAAAGATCATGATGTAGTAAAGTGTAATATCGATCATATACATATTATTTGAAAAACATCCAGTGTTTACCTTCGGTGAATCAGTGTAAAACCAAGTGCAGCTAAATATTGTGTATATTTGTGTACATATCTTAATAATGTACATTATAGGAAGAGATCTGATACGAATACCAGAAGGCAGTGCACTGTAAGTACCAAAAACGTAAAAATCTTTCAGATTCGTAAATATTATGTCACAGATTACTAAATATCCATCATTTCCGCCAGCAGCATCAGCACGGCATCTAGCTACACTTGGTCCACAACATAATGCTCTTTTAACACTTCCATCTGATGATGAGCCTGCAGTGGCTCGAAAACATGTTCGTGGTTGAATAAATCGTAAAAAACACACACACACACACACACATTGGCTGGATATTTATTATCAGATAAATCGCCAATCGTTACTATAAAATACCCATGAGAAAATAAAATGATATAGTTCCTTTTTTCTAATAATGAATGCTCTATATTATTTACAAGCTCTCATCTGTTTCCAGCCCTGACTATTTCCCCGCACAGTAGATTTTTTTTTACACCTGCACAAAATGTTTCAAAAAACTGACTACAGGAGTGAAGTTTTGAGTGATGCTTTAAAAACAGTTCAATTTCTGAAAAACTTTATTCAGCTGTAGAATGGATATTAGATTTTACAGTGAGAGAGTAACTATTTCTGAGTACATTATGTGTTAGCGTCCGCAGACGAAAACATTAATGTACTGGAGGATCATGAATTGAAGAGAATTGTACAATGGTCCGAATCCATTCATACTGTAATGAAACATGAGAGTTGAGATAATCACTTACTATTCATAGGTAAGGTAACCAACAAAATATACATCTTTGCCATTTACATGGTATGTGCGTCCAAGAGCTAAGGACAGTCGCCTGAGCAACAGCCCATTCACCACTGCTAAATCTCTCCCTCGCCACGGTGAGTGTACCGTTAGGTGCCCTTGGAGGGGTGACCCACTGACCACTGTCCCTCATGTACAAATACCTCCAGAGAGGGCAGCACTGTCCAGAGACTCAGTCAAATGTAACAACCGAACATACCAGCAGCTAAAGAAACATTAATTTCTTTCCAGCATAATACAAGTCACACAAGTCCTGCCACATCATAGAAAATAACACAAGTAAATACACACAAATTTGCATCCTTCAATCAGGTATTCTGTCCATAGAGTTTGTAACTGGTACCTGGAAATCACAATCACATAAACAAATACACATTTAAACATAAAAAATGATGAAATACACTGAGTCTGTTGCAAGGTACACACAAGACAAATGGAGAAAAACACACAAATAAAAAACACGAATACACTGTTCAATTTTCTATCACGCCACTCGGTAAAGGACATAGCTTGCAGATTGGTCTCTTGAAAACCCCTTGCAGCATGTGAATAATGGCCACTCGCACCATTCCATCGCTCCCAGGGTGTACACCTTCAATGACGGAAAACTTCCAACATAAGGGTGGTAGATTATCTTCTCTATGACAATGCACCAAGTTGTACAGTCTGACTAGGGATCATCCACTTGGCCCGCTGCTGCAGATGATGCAGGTAGCCAGATGACTAGCACCGCCGAAAGCCTTGCTGCAGTAGTTCTTACCTTGTGAGCAAGCTCAAGTTGGCTGTACCTAGATCTGGCTGAGGGATCAGGAAATGACCTTGGGTGAGGGCTTGGAGATCAGTAGGATCGCAAGACAGTGATGTGAGAGAACAAGAGTTCAAGCAAGTCTCATTCTGGAAAGTCAGGGTTGTCAACTCTTTGAAAGTGGTGACGCAGGAGGAATGAAGTGCCAGTCGATGTCTTCTTCGCGCATAAAGCTTTTCACCTGTGTCTGCTGATAATGACTGCTCAAAGCAGTTTGTAACTCGTGAAGTTTCCAACTAGCTCCAACAAAGTTTCTCCAATTGTTGCTGTACGGGTTTTGGCACCTACTCCGCCATGAAACAAATCTTCTGAGGGCTGAGAGGAAGGCTTCAGTTGTCATCTTGCCAACTATCTCCAAATGCACTGCTCATGTAGCCAAACACACAAACAGGGCAACATAGCACTTTTCTTTTTATTTGGATCTCCGTGAGCCTGTTTCCACGTAGAACGGTCCTGTGTAATCAATCCCACAACTGAAGGAAGGCCTCACAGCTTCTAGCACTTGGGCGTGGCAGGTATCCCATGAGGTGCTGTGCAGCATTCGCCTTTAATTGCTGAGAAGTCAAGCACTGATGCAGAAAATGCTAGATTGCATTTCGTCCATTAGATATCCAGTATTGCCTTCTGAGAGATGAAAGCAACAGTTGACACCCAGCGCGAGAAAGATGATGATGTTTATTTTCCACTATTAGTCGTGCGAGGTGATGGTTAGGTGGCAGTACGAGTTGATGCTTCTCCTCTTATGATATTCTCTATTGTATCATTTTGTAGCCTGCCTGCAACCCGTAGCAGTCTCATGTCATCGAGTATAGGATGCAGTGATTTGAGATTGCTGTTTTTATCCACTAGCTTTATGGTCTTCAACTCGTAGATTTTCGCTGCGTATGTATCGTCTTGTGCTATCCTGACACACTGTAGCAAAATGTCCTGCAGTTCACTGTGAGACCATTCACCAGTTGCTCTCATTTCCTTTGCAGTCTTTCAGTTATTAATGAATCTAAGACAGTATGCCATTATCTGCTGTAATTGTGACAACTTTGAGAATCGACGGATGATAACATCGTGAATTGCTCTGCTGATGTGACAAAGGACTTTAGCCCTTTCTTCTGGCAGCTTCTGGGCTGCAGAATCACTAGAAGTGTTTATCACAGGCCATGAAGTGATGTCTTCCTTAGCCCAAGCTGTTCCTTCCCATCACAGGCTGTTTTCTTGCAGGTCTGCAGGAAACACTCCTCATGAAGCTGGGTTTTCCACTGTAGATACTTGGTTCCACACTGCAGCTGCTGTATTTTCCTGTATCTCAGTGACACAGTTCCCCACAAATGTCCTCCAACGCATGGGTGGAGATGCGAACCATGTCAGTGCAATGGATGAGTCAGTCCACAAGTAAGTTCATTCTATGTCTATACCCAGCGAGCGAACTACATGCTGTAGTAGTTGCAACAGCAAGAGAGCACCACAGAGTTCCTAGCAAGGTAAGGACAACTTTTTCAATCGAGACACTCATGTTTTGGAGCTTAATAATTTGAAACATGTGATTCCATGATGATCAGTAGATCATACACATATACAACAGCCATAGGCCTTCTCTGAAGCATGGCAGAATCCGTGCAGTTGAATGCTGACAAGTTTCCCTTCTGTAATGACTCTACGATCAACATGAATATTATCTATCATACGAAGCTCTCTGTGTAGTGTCTGCCACATGAAATTCAACTCTTGACGCAAAGGCTCATCCCATGTTAACTGAAGCTGCCACAGGTGTTGCAAAAAGATTTTGAATGTGATAACAATGGGACTGATAAATCCCAGAGGATCAAAAATGGATGATGTGGTAGTCAGTACAATGCATTTTGTGAAGCTGTAGACCTTACGTGCCGGCTTGACAGTATTCACAACATGGAACTGATCAGCAGCTGAATGCCAGAGTAAACCTGAACTTTTAATATCCTCATCATTATCAAGCCGTAAGGGTACTTGTGTCACTTAACTATGAGGGGATATTTTCGAAGAATTCCACACTGTTACTAGACCACTTCCGTAATAAGAAACCACCTTCCTTCAAAAGTTTTGAGAAGTCTTGCTGGACTTTAATTGAAACCTCTACTGTATCGCAACCTGAGATACAATCATCCCCACAGAAGTCGTTAGCAAGAATGTTTGCTGCCTTGTTACATCTGCCCTCTTCATGAGCTAATTGTAACAGTCATCGTACTGCAAGAAAAGGTGCACAGGCCATTCCCCATGTGACTGTCTTTAACTGGTATTCCTGCAGTAGTGCAGATCTGTCACTCTTCCACAGTATTCATTGGTAGGCACGATCTTCACCTGCTACCAGAACTTGTTGATACATCTTCTCTGTGTCAGCTGTGAAGGCAATGCAATGCGTGCGGAAGTGTAATATTATGAAGCACAAATCCTGTTGCATTATTGGTATGACCATCAACAAACTGTTTAGTGACAAATTGGAGCTCGTTTTGGCCGAACAATCAAAAACTATTTGTGTTTTGGTAGCCAAGCTGGCTTCCTTAAAAACTGCATAGTGTGGCATGTAGTATGAAATGGCAGCACATGTAGCTACTGGCTCCATATGTCCTAAGTCTTCATATTCCCTCATAAACAGTTTGCATCTTTCTTTAAGCTACAGTTGTCTCGCCAATTTCTGTTCAATCTGACAGAAGCGTTTTGCTGCAGTGTTTCCATTCAATCTGAGAGAAACATTTTGCTGCAGTGTTGAAATATTTGCCTAATTTATCTGGCTCTTTGTGAAATGGAAGATGGACAACAAATCTGCCTGTGGAATCTTTCATTGTGTGTTGCACAGAGTGTGCTTCACATTGTTCCTCTTCTTTTGTCGTTACATCATGATTCAACTCTTCTATCTCTCAGAATTTCTTCCAGAGTGTTTGAACATCAGTGTTCATTTCTACAAAGCACGATACAACCAGCCCCCATGACGAAATGTTGTGTTCTACCGTTTGATACTGACCAGATATGACCCAACCTAGTTCTGTCTCTTGAAACACAGGATGAGCAGTTCCTATGGAGATAGTCCTTGATTTGTGAATGTGAAGACAAAATTCTGTTCCTAGCAACACATCAATCTTTCCAGGTGACCAAAACTCTAGATCAGCGAGTTGTACATTTGACAAGTGCCATGTACTGGGATCAATTACTTGTTCAGGCAAGGTGTCAGTTACCTTTGGCAAAACTAAGCATTCAATGGAAGACATAAAGTTGCTTACGCAGGAGCACACTAGTATAGACACACGGTGTTTTGTTTCTGAGTGGGTTGCACCTATTCCTTGAATCGGTACTCTGCTGTGTCACCTTTAAAGTGTGAGGCGTTGTGCACATGCTTCCGATATGAAGCATGACTGTGACCCAGAATCTAATTAAGCATGACAAGTCTGCCATTTCCCACAGATATCCTGCAACCTTATTCTCGCTGTTGCAAGGAGTATTCTTTTTCCTGGACTGATCTTCAGTGAACAACAGCTCGATGTAGTTGACGGATGTCTGACATTGTGTGTGTGTTGCATGTCACCTGTACACTCCTTCCTTGGTGCATCTTGTGTCCATTGTGATTCTGTATGTAATAACGTGCGGTGTTGTTTACCACAGGTATGACAGGTAATGGAGTTGCATTGGGGAGCCCTGTGATCATTCTTCAGACAGTTGTAGCACAAGTTGCGCATCACAACATACTTGCGTTCACAACACATGGCTTGAATTTGCTGCACTTGTGTAGCGCATGAGGCTGGTAGCACGACACATGCAGTATTTGTAGTAACGTATGTCTGTTTCAAATGCCCAAACTGCTTGGTGTAGGATGCATTCTGATGTTTATTAACAGTTGGGCCGTGACATTGTGGTGCTATATTCTTGGCCATTTCTACAGATTTACATATATTCTCAAGAAAGGCACAAGCTTCTTTAAATGTTGGAAAGCTACTCGAACTCAGGCTGGCTTCAAATTCTGTTCTTATAGAATGTTCAACTCTTTCTATAAGGAGCTGTGATGTAATTACGTCTTCCAAAGATACATCTAGCTGTAATGCCATCAGCGCATGCACATTGCTTAAAGCTTCATTTCGTAGTGCACGAAGTTCACTTGAACATGGCTTTGTCATTGCCGGTGGTAGCGTTAGCAGTTTCCTTAAGTCTGCTCATGCAATCAGTCGAGGGTTGTTATATCTATTACAGACCAAATCAAAGGCCACCTTAAAGTTAGTAATATTCACAAGGAGATGGGCAATTACATTGTGTGTTTCACCTGTTAATGTATCCAGCAACTGATTGTACTCTGCAGGCTGAGCCTCCGTTTTGTTCTGTCGACACTCATCGCTGCCATTCCGCCAATGGATGGCTGTCGCTGCATGTTACTTTGTCAAATCCATCACAATATGGCCCGAAGGACCAAAATGTTAGTGTCCACAGATGAAAACGTAAATTTGCCGGAGGACCATGAATTGAAGAGAAATGTATAATGGTTCGAATCCATTCAGATTGTAATAAAACATGAGAATTGAGATAATCACTTATTATTCATAGTTAAGTTAACAATCAAAACACACATCATTGCCGTTTACATGGCACCCGCGGCCACAAGCTAAGGAAACCCGCCCGACTGACAGCCCATTCACCATTGCCAAATAACGCCAAAGCGAGTGTACTGTTAGGTGCCCTCAGAGGGGTGGCCCACTGACCACTGTCCCTCATATACAAATACCTCCAGAGAGGGCAGCACTGCCCAGAGACTCAGTCAAATGTAACAACAGAACATTATTCTTTTCTAACCCTTTAAATTATTGTGTATGATTATTTATATATTAATATTTCTTATTGGGTCCATTGGATAATGGATAGTTTACTTACTTGATTCTGATTCTGAAGATGTCATAATTTTTTAAGAATTCCAGTTACTGCAGAAATTTCTGTATACTCAAAGGTTGAACTTCCCATGAGCCCCTTTACTCTTTATAACGCACTGAACAAGTTCTGTAACCTCGGATTTGGCATGTTACTGTTTACACATGGTATCTGTTCAGATTGACTTAACTCATTAACTCTCCTGGCAAGTAAGATGGTAAGGAGCTCTGGTTGCCCCCTACCACTCAAACTACCAAGAATTTGTATGTGACTCAGATTCAAACTAATAGTGGTCAATCAAAGCAGTACCCCGCTAAGTGTACAAGCCTAATACAGTTGGTCCGTAATACATTTCGCAGAAACCTTCTACAAAATGTACAGTTTTTCTCTGTTCCATACCAACTGTTTTTCCAACAATGTTCAAGTTTTGTTTATTTTTGCCTGGAGAGAGAGGGGAAAAACAGTCACCCTTTCAGGTTTCATGAAAAACTTGTACCTAAAAACTTGTCCCTAAATAACAAGTGAGATAGGTGCGAAAAACTTTAGCGCAAAATTAATGAGAGACAAAAAACAAACTGCTCACCTGAGGTGGTGGTTGTCCTGTTAACTTCCTCCTGGTGGATGAGACATCATCATTTGGAGAATGCTGTTCATATATCTGTGACGTTAATGTACAGGTTGGTGAACTGCCTGTCTGTGTAGATGGTAAAAGTGTAGTTTCCTGATCAATATTGACCACACCACTTGTCTCTTGTTCCTAAAGGAGATAAGACAATTACTACAGAAGCTATTATCAGAACAGTTAGGGCAGAATGACTATGTGGTTTCTTCAAACTCTCATACTGCTGACATTTTCAAGTAAAGCACCCTAGCTGAAATCAAAAATACAAAAACTCTTCCTGGTAATTTAGAGTATTACAATTAATTACTGAGACATATGCACAGGAAGGAATACTACTTCAAACTAAGCTCAGAAGCAACAGAATGTAAAGGCAGAACATTGAGATGAATTAAGAAACTGCACTGAAATTGACATGACAGAAAAGGAAAGAGAAGGAGAACAACAGCCAAAGCAACACAAAAGTGTATATGATATCTAATGAAACTGAAACATCAAACAGATGTACTAACAAGCAGGCACATAAATTTGGTCTCAAAACAACTACACATTAGTGGATCATCATAACATCAATGACACCAGCCTTTCTGGCCTAATTATACAATAGAGACCTTACCAATTGTATGGGTGGAAGATTACTACTTTATGGGGATGGGAAAAACAGTGAGGAGGGTATTCGTCATTTCAGTGACAATGCAAAGTGTTTGCAGCCGTGGCACAGGAAATTGTTAGCAGCTCTCGGGTGAGATGGTAATGGGCAATAAGTGCAGTGCTCCTTTGCATTTGATTAGTGGGGCTCACTGGAGTGTTAGGTATATGAGAGATAAAGCACAATAGATTTATTTGTAGATCACCTGTCTGTGGAGGTATAGGCAAGGCCTTCAGCACAGTGAGTAAGGAGTTATTCATTTTGATGATCTGCCATTCTCAGGCCACCCAAGAAAACAGTCACATCATTTACCAACTCCACATATCTCTCTCTCTCTCTCTCTCTCTCTCTCTCTCTTTACGTGCCAGTTATTCATTTAAATGATTGGATGAACGATCCCTGACAAACTGTGACCAAGGGCAAGGTTGATTATCAAATGGTGCAGCATGTGCAGAGCACAGCATGGTTGATTTTAATGGCTCCTTCACAACCTGTCACAGCTGGACCCCCCCTCCAAACATTAGCTTCTCTGTATTGCACTGGTAGGTACTCCCTTAGCATTTCCTTTTGTTCCACAATCATCTTGGCCTCAAGGTATGTTAGTCCTGTTCTTCACTATTGTCTGCTCTTGTTTGCATCCCTTTCCATCCCCCCACCACAAACTTTCTACCCCTCAATAATGTACTCTGGCCAGCTCACTTTATTTACATTCATAGGTCTATCCACTTATTCTCTCTACTGTGTCATTCTCCCTCTATTCAGTCCTCCCCTTCCCACATTTACAAGTTCTGCAACACTATACAATGTGACTGTCTTCCCCTACATTGGATCAATCTCAGTTGGGCAACATTCCTGTTCCCTTCCCTTGTTGTTCAACCCTCTCCTAGACTGTGCCTCCTCTTCTCATTTGCCAGTCTCTTCTCCTTCCCTTTTTGTCTCTAATGCACTACCCTACACACAACCAAACGGCAGGGTCACAACAACATAGCGGTTTACCTGTGGTGTGGTGTAAAGAGGAGGGAAAATTTTGGAAGATTAGCTATGATTTCCTATCTACTGCTTAATGACTCCAATATATATTGTTTATTTGCTCAATTTGGTCTTCACAAAGTTACAAAGCAACACTTATAAACACGCGCTTTGTGTATCAATATTATCAACACCTTCTATCGCTGTAACTTTTCCAGAGCAAAAATTATTCTGTAACAGTGCTGTCTTCTGTGGTAACAGATTTATATGGACGAAATATACTGTGGTGATCAAATTATGAAGTGAATGTCAAAAAGAGTTTTTGATGATTCTAACGGACACAGTTCAATAAACCTACTTCTATCCTTACATGAAGATAATTCTTAAAAAATGAAAAGAGACTCTACGTTACATCCATCACAGAAATGGTAACTCAATTACATTAGTGGAAAGTTCTATTGGATAGACAAAAAATTCTGCTCACAAAGTGGCAGCAGGAAGAAACGCACACAAAAGTTATGGAATCACGAAAGTTTTCGGAGCCAGTGGCTTCTTCTAGCAAAAGGATTGAAAGGAAAGAAAGAGGGATGAAGGAAAAGGGTTGATGAGTTTTAGGAAATGGAGCATTGGAGACTTACAAGATGGAATGAGAAAAAGACTGACTGTTGGGGACTGCACTGGGCAAGATTTAAAAACCTGAGGGCTTATAGGTAGAAATACGATAATCTGAAAGGTAGAGATCACTGACAAAACATGATGCAGAAGTTAAGAGTGGAAAGTTATTGTGCAAAAGTTGAGAGTGGATAGCTAAGTGCATTATTCATGGTGGACAGGTGAGGGGAAATAGATAGATGAGGCAACTTCTTGGGTCCTCACATTCAATCCTGGTACAGCTGATCCCTCCAATAAACAACATAGCAGTACACCTCTTGTCATTCAGTACTGTCCTGGTCTGGAATGTGTTAATCAGCTACCACAACATGGCTATGACTTCCTAAAATGATGTCCTGAAACAAGGTCCATTCTGTCTGACCTTTTTTTGTCACCCTCCTTATTTCTGCAATATCCTTATCCGACCCTATGTTCCTTCTGCACCAATTTCCCTACTCTTTGGTTCCTACTCCTTGACAGTCCCCACTGTAAGACTTGGCCTATCCACCCTCCTACCACCACCTATAACAGCCCTGTAATTGGCAAAAAATATATTTTCAAAGCAAGAGCCACCTGTGGAACGTCACTTCAGGTGCCAGCTGTTTTCTAAATACTGTTTGGTCTTCTACATTGCTATGAATACCACCAGCTTATCAGTCACAATGAATGGGAACAGATAGACTGCTTATACTGCAACACACAATGTCTTGTTGCAGCGCATGCTCTCTGACATGACAGTCTTGATCTTGGTGCTTGTTTTATCAAACTTGCCATCTGGTTCCCTCACCCAAATACCAGTTTTCCACAACTCTACAAGTGGGAACTGCTGTTTTAACAGCTCATTGGATCACAACCACCCAACTGGCCTAAATTTATGTTAATTTCCTTGGTCTCAACATTTCTTTCTACAACTACTCCTTTTCTTCACTTCCATTTTCTGTACCTTTCGTTTTCTGACTTGTCTATCCCGCCCCCCCCCCCCTCCCCCCACCCAAATCTGTCTACCATGTACAATGCACTAGGTTTTCTGATCTTACTAATCCCTGAACAATGTTTTGTTAGTAATCTCTATCTTTCTTATTACCTATCTTCCATCTTTAAGCTCTCAGGTTTTCAAATACAGTCTGGTGCAGTCCCCCAAGAGTTAGTCTTCCCTTGTCACCACGTTTGCCAATTACACCCTGACTTGCGATTCTGGATGACTTTTCTGTAACTCTCCCATTTCTTAAAGCTCACTAGTCCTTTTCTTTCATCCCTCTTTCTTTCCCTTCCACCCTCCTGTCACAAGAAGGAGCCACAGACCCCAACAGCTTGCACATTTCCTTAACTTTTATGTAGGTTTTCTCCTGCTGCAATTTCTCAAGTAGATTTTTTTATTGATTAGTCACAGAAGAACACAAGCCCTGAGTTGCTGAAAGGCACATAAACAAGACTGAAAACTTCGCTAGCTTTCAAATTAGCAACAGCCCTTCTCAAATACACACACAAATTTGTGTAGATACATTGTACCACCTGATTACATTACACTGGCACCGTAGCTATGAAGCTTGATTGGGAAGAGGGGTTGTGTCCGGTGGAGTAGGCAAGAGGAGAAAGATGGTGAAGAGTGAAAGGGAGAATAGGGGAAAGGAGTGTGGCTTCAGCTGCCACAGGTTGTGGTCTTGTTTGTTTGTTTGTGTGTGTGTGTGTGTGTGTGTGTGTGTGTGTGTGTGTTCCGTTATGACAAAGGCCTTGTTGGCCAAAAGCCTGTTTTGTGACAGTCTTTTTGGTGTGCCTATCTGCAGGTCAGCATCTCTACTATATGGTGAGTAGCAACTATCCTTTTCATAATATTGTTACACTCCATCCTGGATTTTCCACTGTTTAATTCTTGTAGTATACAGATGAGGGTTTCCTAGCTATTGAGTGGTATATATTTTGCAATTCAATGAAAGTGATAATGTATGATTCTGCTCTATCTGTGATGGGCCATGAGGTTTTTGAGATTTAGAATTTGTTCTGGGCAAAATCTTTCTTCACTAAAACCCACTTTGTATTCACCAAGCTGATGGTCTAATTTGGGTTCTGCCCTGATTAGTAAGACTTTAGAACATATCTTGTATGTCATGTCTAGGAATGAGACCACTCTGTATTTGTTGGGATCTGTTTTGGACCCTTTCTTATGGAATGGGTGGATGAGGCCAGTCTTCTATTCATGTGGGATTTTTACATTTATTTATCAAAATTTTTTTCAAAGATGTTTTGGAGTGAGTCGACAGCATTTTTGTTGACATTTTCCCATAGTTCAGCTGTGATTTGTTTTTCTCCTGAGGCCTTATCGTTTTTGAGATTTGGAAAAAATGATTGCAGTTTCTCAATGGTGGGTGGTTCAAAGTTATGGTTAGTTGTTAACGTCTCACAAGTCCAATTTTTCTATGGTTTCTTCACAGACCGAGAGGTTTCCGAAATATTCTGCCAATATTTTGCAATTATCCCTGTTGTTGTAGGCAATATTTCCACTTTTGTCTTGGAGTTGAATGGTCAGTTGACTGTATTATTATTATTATTATTATTATTATTATTGAAATGTTGGTAAATTATAGGTATTAATTTTGTCACACATATGTTTCATTTGTTTTAATAGTACTTACATCAAAATCATTTTGATCTTCCATGTCAGGGACAGTTCTTGTAGAAGCTGGATCTATGATTGCTGCGTGTTCTGAAAATGAATACATACGTAGGTGGTAAGTAATAACATTCTCTTATTTCTCAAAGGTTTGAATCACATATCACATAACCAACTGAAACTACAAACAAAAGTTTAAACTTCTACAAGGAAATACTTCCAAAATCACTTAAACGTTACAAATACCTGTCTTAATACACATGGCATAGGAAGGAAACCCCCTGAATAGGTAAGCAACCATTGTACATTGGCTTAGCAAGAATATGAAAAATTTCTTGATTGCAAATCAAGACAGTTACAAAAATCAAGTGACTAAATGTGCGTTTCAATCTGTCAGTCTTCTTCTTCATGCATGTATTTTCACCAGGGTGGTAATACAATAGAGACCTCTTAGCCCACATAGTCCAACAACTAAACTGTTCCTCTCTCTGGACAAATTATTTATGGTCTCCCACCTGGCTTAACGGTTTATACATTAGCACAATTTAGGTTTCATATTGTACGATGACACTTGCAAAACATGGGCTACTGTACCCCTGAATCCTTTGCAGTCCTTCCTGAACGCTGATATTTCATTTAACATAGAAATCATCAAACTTTCCTTCAAACTCTGTGGTATCATTCTTCAAATAAGTCATGAGATCAATGGAAGTAAAATATCTCCCTCTAGTAACAGAGAGTAAAACCTACTTCTTGCCATTGGAGCAGGGCCATTAATAATGCATGTGCGTACATAATAAAATCTAACATAAATGTTGTGAGGATTAAATGTATACAACTTATCAGATAACCAACAATAGGCACCAAATGGAACTCCCTACAGATTAAAACTATGTGCCGGAATGAGACTTGAACTCAGGACATTTGCCTTTCGCGGTCAAGTGCTCTACTGACTGAGCTACCCAAGCACAACTCATGACCCATCCTCACAGCTTTATTTCCACCAGTACCTAATCTCCCACCTTCCAAACTTCACAGAAGTTTTCCTGCACAGGAGAACTTCCTGGCAGATTATAAATGTGTGCCAGACCAAGACTCGAACTTGGGACATTTGCCTGTCAGGGACAGAAGAACCACCATGAAGTTTGGAAGGCAGGATATAAGGTACTGGCAGAAGTAAAGCTGTGAGGATGGGTCCTAAGTTGTGCTTGGGTAGCTCAGTCAGTAGAGCACACTTGTCTGCTTGGAAGTTTCATATCAGCACACACTCTGTTGCATAGTGAAAATTTCATTCTGGAAACATCACCTGCTTTCACCGTAAATACAAATCATGTCGACTTCAGGGAAGTGTTCTACCTTGGCACTGTCCTACTAAAATGTGTCACATTGAGGTGTACACATGGACGAAAAAACAAAAAGATTCATTGAATTGTTCTACATTTGCCCGTTAAAAATACAATTTTTTCCTACGTGAAAACACACTATACCCTTTGTGAAAGTACTTTGTTCTGTGTTAATTGACAATATAATTTCTCTCGGAGCTGTAAAACTTACCAATCCTTTGAATGTAAAGGTTTTATACACTGGCATAGAACTTTACCACACTTTAAGGAGAAGGGCGGGAGGGGAGGGGGACTGAATTTCACCAAATACCAGCACAACAGCTCTCGAAGCACTTAAATTGAGAATGTGATGGGCTTTTGTCAGGCAATCATAGCTCATGTCATGTAATCTTGCCAGCTAGTGACGGCAGATATTCAAAACAGTACACGTAATGCAGTCAGCCTATTGCAACGTGACTGTTAAAGCAGTATGAAGACATAATATAGGAAAGGTTAATGGTTTAAACTGAGATACGTTCAGTATTGCTACAAGAAAAACTAAGCATTCACATGGCTTTAGAGCTTTGGCACAACTTTTCTTGTTACAGGCATTTGCATAATTGACAACTGGTTTTATAATTTCAGCTTGCCCTGCAAATCCCTGCTCATGGAGCTCCCTCACCGTTGTTTTAGTGTCGACAGAGTTTGCGAGCGTGACATTCAGTTCTGCAGTGACTTTTTGCGGCTGTCATCCACTTATTTTTTGTTGCAATCCTCTTCAATGACCATCTGTCATGATCACTCAACATACGATAACTGTACGGGATATAAATCTTCGATACAGTGCCTCTTGAAACACTGAACACTTCAACTTCCTTGGTTACAGAAGCACCCCCACATGAACACCAACAATCTGCCCACGTTCGAATTCACTTCGATCTGACAATCAACTCACAACCACACATAACACAGTTCTGACCACAACTGACACTTGTAAGAGTGTATCTGACACTTGCAACATATTGAGAACATTGCACAGGTTCTGCTTGTGGTCAAATACAACAGCGCAACCTACATGCTTGGCTAGCCACTGCATTTATGTTTAAGCCTGCATTTCTCTTAGGGTTTCCATCACACATACACACACACACACACACACACACACACACACACACACACACACACACAAACGTGCACACATGTCCATGATGTTGCTGTGTCTTGTTATATCAGCTGCGTAATTCACATCCTGATTCTAATAAAAAATTTTAGTCAGTTCATGGAATCCACATACAAGAAATGTGCCAATGTAGCTTTTGAAAAATATGCCACTTAACTTTTCAGACCAAGATACACAGCTTGAGTTTCAAATATAGCAAGAATTGAGGACTTTATTATGCTCAAAAGTGTGTAACATTGAAGTGACAAATAATGGGTGTGTTTAATCATAGGACTGGGTCCAGGGCTGGCCAATGGTTAGGGGTGCATCAGAGGTGAGATATCTCACGTGAGCTAAGAGACCCAGTACAGATGCCATCTATCCTGAGTAGATCCCTCCTGAAAGGAATGTGTGCTTTGTGTCAAGAGTCAGGATGCAGCAAATTTTTGAGCAGCACTGTGCCATCAAATTTTGCATCACACTGGACATGTACTACAGAAGCTGTGAGGCGTACAAAGATAAAGCCATGTCTAGAACACAAGTTTTAAGTTGCATAAATATTCGAAGATGGCCAGTATCAAATAAAAGGTGAAAAACATGTTAACATCCAACATCAAACTGAACCAGTGATAACATTTCTGGACACCATATTTTCCCAGGTGCTGTGGGCGTGTTAATGCATGCCAGTCTGCCTTTGCCCTCATTGCTGTGGACATGTTGACTTGCTTCATTCAAACAAAATAGGTTTTCATGTCAATGACTCGCATTCAAGTTCACGCATGTTTATCTGGGTTCACAACCAAGGATCAAACACATGTGGTGCTGTTTGCAGTAACATGTCAAAACTGCAAGAGAACGTGAATTGAGGAGAATGTTTACGTCACGTGATATACAGCTTCATAGTGTAAAACTCAGAAGCAGCTTGAATGTTTATCATCTGCAGTTCCAGAGGCATGCTTGAGATGAAAAGAAAAAGTGACAAGAAGACAGGCAGGGGGAGGAGGAGAAATGTGAAATGCAATTATGACAGTCTTTTACTATTTAGTGGGATGTGTTTTCCAAATGTCTTAGCAAGGAAACACCTTGAAATTAGCGTGCTAATTTGTAGGTGGGCAATTCACCCAAAACAGAAAGTCATAATTTATGTCATGTTTTCAGCTTACCATATGAATAAAAATTACTAACCAATGTCAATAAGAGGAAAGATGACAAAAGCGATCTTTTCTCCAGACAAATAATTGTGCCAATAAACTCATGCTTGGCATCTGAAATGCCACAACTATGTATTTGGTACTAGGGAGTGGGATATGATAACACTGAGTACGTTCTGTTATTTAGAAGTTATAGCTAATTGTCCATTTTCACAAATGGTTCAGACACAATAATATTTTGGCTTTGAAAGTTTCAAAGGGATACGTTTACTAGGTTTATGCACAGGTGAACATATTACTACATTTCCAATATCTGTTAAACAAATGTCCTGGGTTTGAGAGTTTTTATTGAAAAATTATTGTGCAAGCAAAATAAACGAAAATTTCGACACTGTGTTTATTTTGTAAGTTATGTAAAGTATAAAATTTTAAGCATCACAACCACCATTCAACAAATGCTGTAACCAACACTAAATGAGGCAGAAAACTACAATGACTCAGCTGCAGATAGTTATCTATCTTCGGTCGCTCATGAAGTTATTCAACACTGAAGAAATACTTTAACAAACTACTAAATAGGTTGATGAAAATTGTGTCTTTGTCGTTCTGTTTATACAAATTTTGTAGTACAGATACTTAATATGTGCTTCTTCAGTAGGAGTTCAGCCTGATAAAGTCTAAAGTACAAATTATAGAGAAGGCACCTAATATGTCGCATTCAGTAGTTATTACTGTGGATCACAATTGATGCTGATTTGACGAAAGTGATATCGCAAAATGTCCATATATATTTTTTTGATCACCCAACTTAGTAGGATGCTTTGTGGACCAAAAAAGTTCAAGCAAACCACAATAAGGATGGTCCTCATCACTTACAGGCAACATAACAAACAGTATAATTTGCACCCTATTAATCAGTAGCAGACAACAAGTGCTGCAAGAAACATCCAAATAACTCCAAACAGATTTATTTATTTCTTGAATTATAGCAGTGAGAAAAACAAGCACAACAGCAGGATTTATGATTGGGTAGCAAGGAAGGAACAGCAAACAAATGAAATGAATGTGAAGAGATACATCACTTACCACAGCCTGCTAAAATCATATAGATACGGCCAATAACCCTGTAATTATTTGCGAAAAGATCAATTTTAACATCTCTGATTTTATCATTGGAGAAACTTCAAAGTCAAAACTAACACTGCATGTAAACTGAAGGAGGAGCACTGCTATTGGCTGCAGCAGGACATTAAGTGGAATCGGCGGCGATGGGCGAAAAAGTGTACCGGATCGGGATTAGAACCTGGAATCTGCCTCACGGACAACTCACCCTCCCACCGAGCGCCATCTATCTGCAGTCTCTGTCCATTACACTCCTGTTCACTACTTAGAGATTGCCACAAGAGGTTGGACGTATTTTATGTGTGCTTTCACACTGAAGAAAGAGGATCTATTACCCAACCAGGATTATCAGTTATTTGAATTCATGGTGTCTGTTACTTTGAAAGAATAGACGCCACACAAATCCTGCAGCAGTGTAGTGTTTCATAGCTACGGGATCTGTGTGGCATCTGTTCTTTCGAAGAAACAGACACCATGCATTCAGATAATCAAAATTAACAGTTTAAATACATTTTATGGCCAGTATATCCAGTTGCCTCAGATGCTCCAGAGATATTCAGCACAGGACAACACAGGCTCTACTATGCTAACTCAGTATTTGATAACAATACACTCCGTACAGGTGGCCAGATTAGGTGATAAAGACTCAGTGCTCAAAACTGTGTTGAATTTAGTGAAATATACTGAAAAAATGGATTGCTGAGTGCAAATGGTGTGTGCAAACTTAATGCCAAAGGTTTTAGCAGAGAACACACAAGCAGCTGAGATGAGATTTTTTAGAACAGTCCAGGGAGTAACAAGAAGAGACAGATTTAAGGAATTGATAGTTTAAACGAAAACATTAAGGAATACAGAAAAGAGTGGAAATAACATAAAGAAAGGATTCCAAAACAACTGCTGTAGAACATCCCTAAAGGAAGAAGGAATATTGGTAGACTGATGAGAAGATGGATGGATTAGTAAGTAACAATGAATCAACTGCTCTAATTCTTGAGGACGATGAAGAGGACAAGGAGGAGGAGGAAGAGGTCTGACAACCAGTGACAAGGCTCAGGTTTTCGAATATGTTCTAGAGATCAAAAGGAAAAGAGGTGAGTGACAATATGCAGGAGTTCTTTAATGTCTGAGGATTAAGGACTGACTCACATGAAGGAAGATTACTACATTACAATAAAAGGTATTTATGAAATACAAAGTGGCAATTCAGCTGCAACCACCTTAGAGTCCCTATCTGGCTTTTCTTTGTGAAATAAATGTAAGTGAAAATACACAGTGTCAAGGTTACACATACACTAATATAGACTATAACAATGTATTGGATTGTTTAATTGTGGTTTACTTCTACAAGTACGACAATTCAAAAATATTTTCTGCGTTTGCCGGCGGCAGTTAGTACAGCGTGCGCATGTGCTTAACTGCTTTGTTAACGTAAACACATATCAGTAGTGATGCAGACGCCAGAGCATAAAGTGTTTTGTGTACTTTCTCTCGCTGAGCTAAAAAGTCGAGTCACACTGGCATTGTTTTCAGCATGAGTATGGAGTGTGACCAACCGACAATATTCCCAATTACTTAACAATCAAGAAGAAATGGAACAAGCGGCTTTGGGAAAATATAGGAGTCTGCTTTCAATTGAGAGAACTAATCCATTTGTTGCTTGGCCTCCTACAAGCCCAGAGATTACACAACTTCATTTTTCTCCATGGGGATTTATCAAGAATCTACCGTACCAGATGGAAGTTAATGATATACCAGATTTGCGCCATGCATTTGTGCAGCTGACACAAATATTACACCTACTATGCTGTAAACCACTTGCAGAAAAGTATAATACAGATCAGCAGTCTGTCGCATCACTAATGGTGCACATATCAAGTTGTATTATGTGTATAAAAACATAAAAACAGTCAGAGTTACCATACTTGCAGAGACATGCTATCAATAAATATCTCAACTATTTCTACATTTTATATTACTACAGTGTGTATAAGGGGACAAGAAAAAAAAATTCCTGGATTTTTACTGGATCTTCCAGTTCAAAACACATTTTTTCCCATGAAAAAATGAACTTCTTCCAAGGTGACAAAACACTTTTTCCATGATAAGCGACAGTATAGTTTCCTTCAGAGCAGTAAAAACATCAATCCTTTAAATGCTAAAGGTTTTATACACCAGTGTAGAACTTCCCGGCAATTAAGAAAACTAAAATCGGCAAGGGTAAAAGAAAAAAGGGGGGGGGGAGGGGAGGGAGACGGAGGGAGGGAGGGAGGGAGGGAGGGAGAGAGAGAGAGAGAGAGAGAGAGAGAGAGAGATCTTTTGATGTGCAGCAATATGTACATTGCATATTTTCATATTACGATATGCTGCCTATTTTCATATTACGAAAGTATAAATTCGAATTTCGGCAAACACAGCACATACATTTCTGAAGAATTGAAATAGAGATTGCAATGCGCTTTTGTAAGCCAATCATAGCCTATGTCACGTGACCTCACCAGCCGATGACAATGAGTATTCAGAGCATAGAACACGTGATGTAGTCAGCCAATAGCAACATCACTGTTAAGTAGCAAGAACACACAAACAGGTAAAGTTAATGGTTTAAATTTATGTACATAGTGTAGCGACAAGAAAAGCTAAGCTTTCATGAATAATATTGATCTTCAATAATAAGCTACAAGAGAAGCTAAGCTTTCAAATGTAATACTGGTATTTTTAGTGTTTGTTGCATTTTTAAGATACATCACACAAATGTGCCAGTAAAATTTTGAACAATGATATTAATGTCTGATGTTCTAGGTTCGAAATGATTCCAAGTGGTTTGTACTCAAAGTGTTAAGTTTTCAATGAGAGTCAAAGGCTCTGTGATTTAAGAAATTCATTGCACATTATCACACATAACATAATTCGTCTTGTGTAAAAGAAAATTTCCTTTGAAAATAATGCTTTTCAAAGAACTATTTGCAATATTTTCCCGCAACCTCTTTGATATGGGTTCGTTTCAGCAGGTTTCATAGAGTGCCAGAAAACAGGTGTTACTGCATGTGGGCAGTTACGATGACGTAGGAATCCCGTATTTTCGAACACGTATACCGGTAGCATTAAGAGTTCTTACACAATGTCAAAAAAGAAATAGGACATCATAGGATACTCCGAGAGCACAGGAATTTCGTAATACATACTGAAATGCATAATTCGGCTTAAAGGACACATTCATCTGTCCATATTTGCAATGCAATAGATGTATTGCAGTTCACTTCATAGCTCCCAGCCACAGAAATCCGTTTTGTTTTCATTTGATGTCTGGACTGTAAATGAAGAGAAAGCAGCAAAATCACTAAATGTAAACATGGGTCACTACCCCCCTCCCCACTTCAACCCAGACTGCTCTGCGCATGTGCGAATCTGGCAGGTAGGTACCCCAAAAAAATGTTTCTGGGTAGTGCGACTGCTTCTTGCTTCTGCTGTAGCCATACATCAGGTAGCCAGAAGCGGAAGGTACTACTCATATGCAATTCAACTGCGCATGCACAGAAGCCTGCTGGCAACTGCTCAAAACGAACTTAATGTAAACAGTTATGACGTCACGCTCATCGTAAGTAGTTGGCTGTTATGAAGTATTCTATTGTTTTTATCCTAAAACCTTTGACACATTTTGCTTTAGGCAGGCGCTTGTGTGTGCAATGTGTTTTGTTGTTACAAATGACGCATTTCCTTTGCAACCTAAGTTTTATTTTGGTTTTATCCTGTTGTTTACATTATATTGCTGCAGTATTAGTCTGTAGTAGTCTTTGTTAAGACTATCAGTTCTTACCAGCCAAAATTATAAAAATTTATCTCAAGACTAAAACAATGAAAAATTCCCAGAATTCTAAAAATTTCCCGGGCTTTTACAGATTTTCTCCTGAATAAAAAAATTCCTGGGTTTTTCCCAGTTGTTCCAGAGTGTATACACCCTGCATTATAAATTCAACCTAGACACACGGTATTTCTCCTTTTACGAAGGGGTAAAAGCAATCTTCCTCATCTGGTCTTTAAACTGGACATTCTGACTGACAGATCAGTACATAAGCAGTTATCTATAACAGTCATGCTTTGTAGAGACAAATAAATGCATCATGAACAGTTCCCCCCCATGTCATGTTATTGGCAACAGATCTTAAACGTAATTGTTGTGTTCTTTCTCAAATTCATCCTTCATTGTGGTGATTAAATTAAAAGAATACAAATAAATCTCTCTATTACGTCGAACAGCCTGAGTAAGTTAAAGAGCATTTTGGTCACAACTGCAAATACAAACATGTTACTTCATCTATACTGGGAGCTCCAAGACATTATGTTCGTTGTGCTATTATTTGTACATAATGCTCCAAACAGTGTATTTGTATATGTACGTACTTTCTCAGCAGTTTATCTAAGAAGGTACTTGATGATGACCGAGATGGTGGTAACAACAATGACCTAAATGGTTTAACACTAAAGCAGTATTTCTTTTCTTTGCCATGACAACAATCACAGTTTTAGTAATATGATGATACTGATAAACTGTGATTCAGTGACAGGGTGATACCACAATTCCTTTATCAGACTTTTATGATTTTTCCTGTTTGACACAATTCTCAACAACAGAAAAATGTTTACTTGTGTTACATTACATTGTATATTGAAGCATATCTATACAGAGTGTACATTAATTGATGGAGTAAACATATGCAGTTGAAAGTACACGACACTAGAAGCAAAAAAGTCTAAGAAAATGTAAGTTAACTCACAAACCTTACAACGGATCTTTGGTTAACAGCCACTACTGATGACGTCCTGTGTAAACACCACATGCTAGTACACGGCGTAGTCGTCATCTACAGTTTCGAGGCTTTGAGATGTAAACTGAATAGATATAACAGTACAGTACATAGTCAGAGTGCCCCTCATGTCACTTGTTCACAGTGCCTACGTTGTGTTGTTTGATTATTAGTGGTAACATAGGACATTTCAGTAATGAGGAGTAGGTGGACATCCATTTCATGTATGGTAGGGCTAATGACAATTCACAGGAGCCTGCATGCTTGTACTAAGAAGCATACCCTGCCTGATAGCACACCAAGAGTCATGTGCATCAATGCCTCCAAGAAACTGGGTGCTTTGCATAGACTGTGAGAGCATGTAGGCCTTCACAAGTTACACCTGTGCTTGAAGATGTGGTGCTGGAAACACTTGAACACTCTCTAGTTGTCTCGACAAGGATACTTGCCACACATATGCCTGGAATGAGACAGAATAGTGTTTAGAGAATACGCAGCACAATGCAATGTAGCCCACATAACATACCAAATTATTACTGAAAGTGTAGCCTGCTGTGAATCTGGGAGGAAAGTAGATTTTAGCTCTCACATTGGCACAGCTAACACTGGCTACTGGGCCGAGCGAGCTGTGTACAATATGTTACACATACTCTCTATGAATTTGAAGAAGTGCTACTAAATGTTAATTGATCTTCATATTTAGCATAACAAATTCTATGGCTAACACAACCATACTGTTAGAATTTCAAATCAACAATTTCAATACATTCAGAGGTATAAAGTTTTACCTAAAACACACAATAACTGTGCTGGCATTGTGAAACTGTGTTAGGGACTGTAATGTATTCATCTATAGTATCAATGAAACTACAACCAAGAGGATAGTTTCATATAATCTAATTTTCTGGAATTTTCTTTAGTTTCATTACCACAGATTCCTGACACAGTTAAAAGCACTTGAGAAAAGTATTATTTTATCGGGTTTTGGAGAGAGAGTGTGAATGGCAGGCATACATATAGTGAGAATATGATAATTTATCAACACTACATAAATGTTATGTGTGAGAAAGTAGTTGTGTAAAGGGGGAAATTGTGACATATCTCCACGTGAGCTTAATTTTGTAAAAGGTAGCCGGAAGGGGTATTGAGTATTAAATTTATTAGTGATTTATTTTGTGGAAAGAAATCATATTTTGTTTTTACTAAATTTTATATAGTTTCTGAATTTTGAGATTTTTGGTCTAAGTTACTTGTGGTATACTGATTGGCTGATGTTAGAAATACCATGAATATAGAAGTGCTCGAGATGATCTGATTGGCTGCTTACCACACTAGCCAATCAGAATTCAGCATTTCCCACATATTTGAGTAGGGCTTTGTGCCTTAGCTCTATGAATCGAGATAGTCACTCGGGAGCCATCTTCTGTCAAACACCTATGTTAAGCTGTGCTGATCAAATTTGTACAAAAATGAACAAATTCACATGTTTGATCAGTTCTTGTGTCATTGACGAAAGGCGACTACAGTATTGTGTATTTTAAGAAAGTTTCAGCTTTACGAGTCATTTATTTTAGGAGATATTCATGTGCAAACATTTTATGCTGTACGTAAGTTCCATGTGGCGTGTTTTGTGCAGATTACGAGACATTGTGGCAAGTACTTCTTTGCACAAAGCCTACTGAGTGACTGAATGGATTAACTCACAAGTTGTAATGTATCAGTGAGTATTTAGGATGTTCAGAATATCAGGCGGGACTAAATATTTTCTTGCTGCTTTCAGGTGGACCATGTAACAGAGACAGTCAGTAACATTGCATAAATGATCTCAGGATATTAAATATGGACTTGATAGCAATTTCGTGTATTTTAAAGATGATCAATGAACTCACCAGAAATTTCAGACATTTTTTCAAACGAGTCATGCATTAACCCCAAACAAGTAAGTTTAGTGTCTCCGAGGGGCAAACTTTGGTTCTAGATTAACATTCTTTGTCTGTGGATGCAACACCAAGCTGTAGGCAACGCCAACAACATTTTATTTATAGATGACGCAGGGTACACTTGTTATGGAGTGCTTAATTATCATGTTTAATTATCATGATTCTCACCTAGGCTCCAATACATATGCTGTGCACATGTCTCCACAGCAGACACACTTCTGACTGAGAGTATGGTTAGGGGTACTAGGTGACCATTTTTCTGGGTTGTACATATTATCAAACAAACTCAGTGGACAGAATTCCCTTTGGTTTCTGCAGCATAATCTTCCACGATTGCTTGAGTATGTTTCCTTACAGCAATACCAGAGGATGTACTACATGCATGATGGAGCACAGGCACATTTTGCAGCTATGGTGAGATGACATCTAATGTGCTGATACGGTCAAAGGAGGTTTGGCGGAGGAGGACCTGTACCATGGCCTCCAAGATCACTTGGTCTAGGACCTATGCATTTATGTGTTTAGGGCCATCTTAAAGGTGTAGTGTACATCACTCCGGTTAACCCAGTTGCTAAAGACCTGTCAATGCTTGTCAAGAATTTTGTGATGATCCAGGCATGTTCAAAATGATTTGAAACTAATTGTAGCGACAGGTACAGGCCTGGGTAGGTACAAGGACGACACTTTGAACACCACCTTTAACTATAAGTACAGTCAGGAAGCTGTTGTGCCCATTCAAACCAACTGCACTTCTACCAAAGTATCCCCAATCACTTTTCTTAATGTTGAACAGTATTGTTCCCTTTAACCAACTGGGACAACATTTACACACAAACAAGTTAGTGGTGGTTGGTAACAACAAAGTCACAATTACCTCACAAATGGCTCATTTGCAGACCTATGTTTATTGAGACACTTTATTTCTGGTATTGTGTACTTTCAACTGTATGTGTTTACGCCATAATTATGATACAGCCTGTATAGCCTACATTCAGAGGGCTGGTTCTCAGATCAAAGGACAAAAACTGTATTTCCCTTCCAATGTGCTTGCAAGACCAAACCAACCACCACATATAACTGCTTTATTTCTTTTGAATGATGTGGTAACATGTCATTTTATGTCACTGATGAACAAAAGCTTGGAAAATAACTCTAATACTGTCATTATTCTATTAGCACGCCCTTATTTCAGAGGAGTAAAATATTACAACTGAATAAGAAGGAAGTAACTGTTTACTACAATATTTAATGCACTACATGTTCCATTACTTAATTTGTATATAAACTTTACTATCAGTATCTATATACTATTGAAAACAATACCAATGATCATGTAAACTGATTCAAATTTCTAGAGTTCTGAATAGCATACTGGGTACATCACTCACAGGGAAATATATCAAAAGCATGAGGATATGCAGGTGGTCCAAAATAATGTTCACACAGTCCACAGCTGCCATGGTGCCTTCGATTACCAGCACGGGTCCCATGGAAGCCAAGGTGAATGATCTCCATAACATAGTACTGCCGTTATCGGTTTACGTCCACGGTGTGAAGCATGTTTAGAGTACCTCTTCACCTAGATGACGCATACCCTTACACGGGCATTGACATAGTGCCACCACTATGACCAGGCTTCAAAATAAACTTCGTGTAACCCACTAAAGTAAATGCACAGTCAACATTCTAATAAATTATGTATCTGAATATGTTTATAAATTTTTCATAGATTTAGGAATCTCTAACCACTCTGCATTATTCACTGAACTACCAAAGACAGAGAAAGAAATTTCATGTAAAAAAAAGACATATGAAAAGGAACTTCAATGAAAACAATTCAATTTCATTTAGAAATAGGTTATGACAGGTTGAATGACCTTACAACTGTTGTATTTCGAATAATAGTAACTTTGACAATTTTTTAAGTAGCTTTCTTGAAATATTTAATGAAACTCTTCCACTTGAAACCACATGCAAAAAAACAACTAATAAACTCAAATTGATAACCCAGGGTATAAAAATTTCTAGTGCCAGGAAAAGGAAAATCTACAATGAACTGAAATATAACAAAAACAGACATTTGAATGAGCATGTTAATAATTATAAAGGTATAATTTAAAAAGTTTTGAAGGCAGCCAAACAAATGGCAAACGAGAAGTTCATTGTACAACATAAAAGTAAAACAAAAGCAAGGTGGTCTGTTGTCAAATGAGAATTAGCTGTTAGTCAGTAGTAATGAGATATCTATGATTAAAGCAGGTGATAGCTGTATTGTAAAACTGGCTCAAATATCAGTGTGTTTAAATGAATTTTTAAATGTGGCAAAGTCAGATGCTAATGTAGCAGAGTATCAGAGTAAAGTAAGTCCCTTTGGAATCCACCAAGAAGCTGAATATCTTATGGATTTTTAAAAAAGTCACAATAAAGGGTGTGGAAAATGTTATATTATCATTAAATATAACAACTCTGCCGGGTGGGATGGATACCCACTAAAGAGATTAAAACAGTGTATGGCATAACAGTACCTCCCCTAATTAAAATATTCAAACAGTCTTTTGAACAGGGATGCTTGCCCAATGTTTTGAAGTATGCCGAAGTCAGACTTCTGTTCAAGAAAGAGTGGAGGGAAGACATGGCAAGCTATCGGCCTATTTCTATTCTTCCAGTGCTGTCAAAAGTGTTAAGAGAAAGAAGCTGCAAACCACATCAAAAACTTTAGTGTCAAAATGATTTTATTATAAGTAATCAATATGGATTTCAATCCAGAAAAAATACTCTGGATGCAGTGAATAACTTTATTGAAAAGACAGGCAAATCATTGAATCAAAGGAGTAAAGTTGCACATATCTTCTGTGATCTCACAAAAGCATTTGACTCCATGAACCATGACTTGCTTATCTACAAATTAGACAAATATGGGATTAAGGACAAGGCTCTCAATTGGCTACCATCATACTTCCACAACAAAATCAAAGGGTAACTCTCACCTAAGATGCAGTGAATTATTATTCTAAATGGAGTATGGTATCACTATGTGTGCCTCAAGGCTACATTTTGGGACCAATCCTGTTTTAGCTGAAGATGACGATGCACAAAAAGTTCTGAGCTCCATCGTGAGCATGTTGGATACCTTCGAAAGCTGGTTCTCGTTAAAAGGGTTGAAACTGAACGTTGTAAAAACCCATGTGGTACATTTCAAAATGAAACATTCAAAACATTTGGAACTTAAAACACAACATAACAATCAACTTATGAAAGAAGTTGACACGGTCAAATTCCTGGGACTAAATATGGACAAGAACTTAAGCTGGAAAACACATATTGAGTTTCTATTAAATAAACTATGCAGTTTTGCATTTGCAATGCAAATACTAGCAAATTCCACTGACTTGAGTACACAAAAAATTGCTTATCATAGTTATTCTGAATCTATCTTTAGATACGGGATAATTTTCTGGGTAAGTTCAAGTAGAATGTCTCGAATACTGAAACTGCAAAAGAAAATTGTCTGATACATGTGTATTGCACAGCAAACAAAACAAATCCTAACTGTTCCCTCCATATACATTTATGAAATTATAATCTTCCTCTACAGCAGACAAAAATTGTTTGAGGAGAATCATTTTAACCACACATATAACACAAGAAATGAAAATAATTATATGCTACCCAAACACCAGTTGAAATTATATGCACAGACTCCGCACCATATTGGGACGACAAGATATAACAAGTTAATGAGCAAAAACATATTTCATATGAAGCCAGAAATTTTAAAAGACAAGTCTACAGCAGATTCTGTGGGATAAATGCTGCTATTCAATAGACTCATTCATAGAGGATTAAACAATAATATGAGCAAGGGGTAATTGAATGTTAGATTTTATTGTAAGTATATATAACGAAATTGTATTATTATTATGACGCTGTTTGTTAACATCAGCTGTTCTTCGTTTGCGGTGAAATTTTACAGCAATTTTGGCATGTCTCCTGTACCTGAATCAAATAATTTAGATTATGTATGTTATGAGACAAATAAGCACAATTCACAATTCATATCCACTGATTCACAGCACAATCTCAATGACACTGTGTCACTGCAATTATAACTGACAATGTCACTGGGTCATCATAAGAACATGTGCAGTTCGTCTGCTGTGGAACCCCATGATCAACAATATGTGCTGATGATGTGCTCCAAAGCACTTGTACCTGCACCAGCACTGTATCATGTAGCCAGTTCTGCCACATATTGCTGCCTACACTGCTTTTCAGAGCAAGCAAGCCTCTGACCCTCTGTTCTGTGAGAAGGCACCTCGCACCTACTTGTAGTTTCACAATTTTTTAACCTTTTCTCATAGATGCTCACTACAGTAAAATGTCAACAGCTGACCAGTTCCACCATTTCCAAGATGCTCATTCTCAGTCACCCAGTCTTAACTATCTGCCCTTAGTCAGTCACCTCTGTCAGTGGATTTCCTCATTTGTTATAGTCATTAGAATGAATCCCTATATGCTTCTGCTCGAATTATATAATTTCCTTACTGAGTTGGATGTTCACAATGCCATCAGGTGGCAGTCAAGCTCTTGCTAGGCAGGTCAGAACATTTTGGCTCTTCAGTGTACATGTAAATTACTGCCCACCTTTCCAAACTCCACTGGACAATCTCTGTTTCCTCAATGGAGTAGTAATGTACCGTTCAAAATGCCAAAAGTATTATTTTCTGCTTCACTTAAGGATTACTATAAACTGTGCCTCCTGAATGTAAGTACAGATTGAACTTCCTGTCTCTTTGTAATACGAACAATGATCTGAATTGAATTTTTCATTTCATATAGCAGAACCATGGACTTTACCAATGGTGGGGTGGCTTGGGTGTCTCAGCAACATAGACAGCCGTACTATAGGTGCAGACGCAACAGGGGGATATCTGTTGAGAAGCCACACAAATGTATGGTTCCTAATTGGATGATTGACTGATCTGGGCTTGTAAAATCAACCAAAACGGCCTTACTGTGCTGGTACTGCGAACAGCCATAATGTTTCCCAAGGGCATGCAGCTCAACTGTATGGTTAAATGATGATGGCATCCTCTTGAGTAAAATTTAACCTCCAGAATACGGCCTCCATTTGGATCTCCGGGCAGGGACTACTCAGAAGGATGCCATCATCAGGAGAAACAGAACTGACACTCTACATATTGGAGTGTGGAATGTTAGATCCCATAAGCAGGTAGGTTAGAACATTTAAAAAGGGAAATGGATAGGCTGAAGTTAGATGTAGGTGAGATCAGTTAAGTCTGGTGGCAGGAAGGATAGGGACTTCTGGTCAGGTGAGTACAGGGTTATAAATACAAAATCAACTAGTTTATATGCTAACTAGTTCCACAGATGATGAAGTGATTGAAAACGTGTATGACGAGATAAAAGAAATTGTTCAGATAGTTAAGGAAGATGAAAATTTAATAGTGGTGGGTGACTGGAATTCGGCAGTAGGGAAAGGAAGAGAAGAAAAAATTTTAGTTGAATATGGACTGGGGGAAAGGAATGAAAGAGGACACCGCCTGAAAGAATCAAGTACAGACAATAATTTAATTATTGCTAACACCTGGTATAAGAATCATTAAAGAAGATAGTACATGTGGAAGAGACCTAGATACACATTGATTTTATAATGTAACAATACCAGAGAAGGGAAGTTGCTACTCACCATATAGCGGAGATGCTGAGTCACAATAGGCACAACAAAAAGATTCACACATTTATAGCTTTCGGCCATTAAGGCTTTTGTCAGCAGTACACATACACATACACATACACATACACACACACATGCACACACACACACTCACGCAAACGCAACAATGTACACACGTCTGCAGTCTCAGAGAGCTGAAACTACATTGCGAGTAACAGCACCAGTGCATGATGGGAGTGGCGACTGGGTGGGAGTAAAGAGGAGGCTGGGGTGGGGAGGGGGAGGGATAGTATGGTGGGAGTGGCGGGCAGTGAAGTGTTGCAGTTTAGATGGAGGGCAGGAGAGAAACTGCGGAGGGGGAAGGGGTAAGTAGCGGAAAGGAGCGAAATAAAAATAAATTAAAAGACTGGGTGTGGTGGTGGAATGACCGCTGTGTAGTGCTGGAATGGGAACAGGGAGGGGGCTGGATGGGTGAGGACAGTGACTAACGAAGGTTGAGGCCGGGAGGATTACGGGAACATAGGATGTATTGCAGGGAAAGTTCCCACCTGCGCAATTCAGAAAAGATGGTGGTGGTGGGAAGGATCCATATGGCACAGCCTGTGAAGCAGTCATTGAGATGAGGGATATCATGTTTGGCAGCGTGTTCAGCAACAGGGTGGTCCACTTGTTTTTTGGCCACAATTTGTCGGTGGCCGTTCATGCGGACAGACAGCTTGTTGGTTGTCATACCTATATAGAATGGAGCACAGTGGTTGCAGCTTAGCTTGTAAATCACATGACTGGTTTCACAGGTAGCCCTGCCTTTGATGGGATAGGTGATGTTAGTGACTGGACAGGAGTAGGTGGTGGTAGGAGGATGTATGGGACTGGTCTTGCATCTAAACCATAACCTCATGACTTACGTTAGAAGGTTGATTAAGGAAAAGCAAACCTTTGTTTATAGCATTTGTAGACTTCGAGAAAGCTTTTGACAATGTTGTCTGGAATAATCCCTTTCAAATTCTAAATGTGGCAGAGGTAAAATACTGTGAGCAAAAGGTTATTTACAACTTGTTCAGAAACATGATGGCAGTTATAAGAGTCGAGGGCCATGAAAGGGAAGCAGTGGTTGGGAAGGGAGTGAGACAGGTGTGTGGCCTATCTTCGATCTTATTCAATCTGAACATTGAGCGCGCAGAAAAGGAAACCAAAGAAAAATTTCCGGTACTAATTAAAGTTCAGGGAGAAAGAATAAAAACTTTGGGGTTTGACAATGACATCATCTTTCTCTCAGACAGACCAAAGGGCTCAGAGGAGCAGTTGAACAGAATGGACAGTGTCTTGAAAGGAGTATATAAAATGAACATTAACAAAAGCAAAACAAGGATAACAGAATGTAGTTAAATCAAATCAGGTGTTGCTGAGAGAATCAGATTAGGAAACGAGACACTGAAAGTAGTAGATGCGTTTTGTTATTTGGGCAGCAAAACAACTGATGACTGAAGTAGAGAGGACATATAATGTAGACTGGCAATGGCAATAAAAGAATTTCTGAAGAAGAAAAATTTGTCAACATCAAATACAGACTTAAGTGTTAAGAAGTCTTTTCTGGAAGTATTTGTCTGGAGTGTACCCATGTATGGAAGTGAAATGTGGGCGACAAACAGTTTTGACAAGAAGAGAATAGAACCTTTTGACATGTGCTCAAAGAAAGATGCTGAAGATCAGATGGGTAGATCATGTAACTAATAAGATGTGAACACAAATAGGGAGAAAAGCAATCTGTGACACAACCTCACTAGAAGAAGGGATCAGTTGATATGACACATCTGAGACATCAAATGATCAATTTAGTATTAGAGGGAAATATGGGAGGTGAAGCTCATAGAGGGAGACCAAGAGATGAAGACAATAAGAAGATTTGGAAGGATGTGAGATGCAGTAGTTATTTGGAGGTGATGACGCTTGCACAGGACAGAGTAGCATGAAGAGCTATATCGAACCAGTATTTGAACTGAAGACCACAACAACAACAACAACAACAACAACAACAACATCCGTAGAATTATTTTTTTATTTCAGAAATGAATGCTGGAACCACTCAACAGAAAGATTACTCCATTACCAACAAGGAAGTAGAAGCAATGTTGGCAAAATAAATTGACAACGGACCTAATAAGAGCAGAACTGAAATAATTAAAGACTATAAAGTCTACTGCTTGAAAAGGAAGGAGACTAAGAAAAAGTCCACTTACAATATTTTTAGTCACCTTAATGTTTACAGTACAGGTCATGATCATGAAAGAAATGACATTAGGCACACATGTGGAGATATTGTCTTGTTATTCATTTTATGCAAGATCACAATGCATTTTTCACTTTTTTACTAGTAACACACAGATAATGAATGTCTTTCATTATGTGACAGTCTACTAATGACGGATAGTGCCCAAGCCTCCACACAAATGACCTTCTGAATCAACAATACAATATTTATTGATGCAGGTTTATAATGTCATTTTCTACATCTACATCTACAGTATGCAAACAACTGTGAAGCGCATGGCTGAGACTATGTCCCATTGTACCAGCCATTAGGGTTTCTTCCCCTTCTATATACGTATGGAGTGCAGGAAGAATTATTGTTTAAATGCCTCTGTAATTAATTTAATCTTGTCCTCTTGATATCTATGCGAGCAATACATAGGGGATTATAGTATACTCCTAGAGGGATCATTTAAAGTTGGTTCTTGAAACTTTTGCAAACAGGCTTTCTTGGAGTAAGTTCAAAAATCTGACAGTTTAGATTCTTCAGCATCTTTGTGACACTCTCCCAAGGTAAATTAAACCTGTGACCATTTGTGCTCCCATTCTCTGTATATATTCAATATCCCCTGTTAGTCCTATTTGGTATTGGGTCCCACACGCTTGAGAAATATTCCATAACACGTCACACAAGTGATGGTAAGCAATGTTCTTTATAGACTGATGGCATTTCTCCAGTACTTACCAATAAACCAAAGTCTACAACCTACTCTATTTATGACAACCTATGTGATGATTCCATTTCAGATCCCTACAAAGTGTTACACCCAGGTATTTGTATTTGTTAGCTGTCTCCAACTGTGACTAACTGGTATCAAAATCATAGGATACATTTTTTGTAAAGTGGACAATTTCAGATTTCTGGACATTTAAAGCAAGTTGCCAATCTTTGCACCACTTTAAAATCTTAATCAGGATCTGACTGAATATATATGCAGCTTCTTTCAAGACAGTATTTCTTTGTAGATATCTGCACCATCTGCAAAAAATCTGACGTTGCTACTAATACTGTCCGCACTGTCACTAATATACAATATGAACAGCAAATTGAACACAACACTCACATAACTCCCAGAGATGGAGCACCAACTTGGATTGTGGAATGATAGGGAAATAAATAGGCTGTGCCATTTTCAGAGGAACTGATCAGCCTTTAGCACATAAGCTTTAGAAACTGTTTGTGAAAACCAGATCTGAATGGCCAGATAGAGATATGGACTCCACTTTTCAATGATTTACACAACTGCTCTACAACTTAACCCTTTGACTGCTCTGGACGTGTTAACGCACGCGCCTTTGTACCTGTCCCTGTGTGCTATGAACATGTTTATGCGCACCACCAGTACCGCACGTTAACACGTCCAGAGCAGTTAAAGGGTTAAAATGAGGTTACTAAAATGTCTCACACACTTACCTGCTTGCTCTGTTTCCGTCCTGTTGTACGTTGTTACGGTGACCACTGATTCGGGTGGTCTTGTCATGGTAGTAGAAGATAACCTGTTTTCATTAGGCATATGTGATGTATCTGATGTTTCACGACTTGAAAAGTTCACAGATAAACTGTTAGCACTTTGTGAAGTCTGACCTTCTGGTTTACGACTAAACCCTTCATTACAAACAATGCCTATGGGTCTAGGACACAGGACATTCGGCAGTGCTTGGCGATCATCTGACTGCACATTAGCACAGTTTGTTGAGTTACTAGCATCAAGTGTTAAAGTAGACCTAACTCCACTTGAACCAACTGCAGCAGGTGTATGGCTGCATTTCCCTAATGATGAACTGGAACTACTTGGACAAATTCTGCAGCACATGCTGACATTTCCAGTGCTGCCCTCGTGGAAGCAAGGACACGAGTTGCTCCTTGCTTGGCTGTTGACAGCTCGAGCCCCATTTACATTGGAAGCACTTGAATTAGAGGAAGAATCTACTGCACTAGAAAATCCCCTAGTTGATTTTCGGGCTTTGGTCTTTGAGGTAGTAGCTGTTGTACTACTACTACTATTTCTCACAGTCCAATTATTGTCTGTACTTGTAGCTGTATTGTTACATGTGCATCGATTTGTACTGTTTGACGTCGCTGCATTGTTAATGGATCCACTGGTTTCCTCTGCCTCCATTGGGTCAGTTCCACGATCAGTCTGAAACAGAAATGCAATATTATTTTATAAATAGTCTATTGGTTTCCTTCAAGTTATGGAAGGGGTAAAGTGACATAACTGCCATTATATAATGTGCACAATGAAACATACTTACCTGTTTTACAACAAGTATTCAGAACAAAACTGTTAATTCTGATTTTAACATCTGTTATGAAACTTATATATCTAGTGCCTATTAGTCTTCTATTATTAATTAGGCTGGCTTAGTTCCCCAAGTCACAAGATTACAAATTGCTTCAAATTTTCATCTATTACCACATTTTCCTGGAGATTTAATTCTGAAGCTCTCATTCAAGCAGTTAAAATAGAACACAACAGTTTTCCCTGGTATATGCAACACCCTTACAAGACAAGAAACAGGAAGAGAGATGCAAGTGTCTGTCTCTCATGTGTTCACAAAATCACAATTTACAATGATGGTAAGTTGTTGTTAAATAATAATAACAATAATAATAATAATAATAATAGAGTTTTGAACCACATTTGCAAACTATTATTCATAAAAATTAAAACTACTGCTTAATTGTTCTCCATATACTCACAATCAATCTCACGATGATAAAATCATACTGGTCCTAACAACGCTGTACAAATTTGATATAAATTTACTTGACACACGCAGTCCTACAGCAATCACTCGAAACCAATACTTGCATTCCCATGCACATTAAGACAGTGGACTGTTCTGCAGGTGGTTATCCAGCAAGGACTAAATACATAAAGGTGTGAATCATTATTCTATAGTCTAATTAGAATTATTTGATAGTTGACGTCTGTCACTTGCTACTAGTGTTGCCACATTGGCTGCAGGTTACAGCTCGGTTATAGATGACACAAAAACAAGGTGGGTCACTTCACAAATGCTGTTAATGTATAATGCAGCGCAAGTTGGAAGTGGCTGATGCGAGGTACGACAGAAAAGTGAGATGCTATGACAACAACCGATTTTAAAGGATCTATGACTGAACTACCGCAAACGACATGTTTCATAGCCCTGAATTCAAACTCGTGTCCTAACCTAACCACACTCACGTGATGTGAATTGTATCTGAGAAAACAGTAGTCAACATCCAGCAGAAGAACTAAAATCATGATCATTTTGTTCATGGTGATTTAAGCTAACCTCTACAAGCAAACTCACGACATAAAAATTTCAGTTTCAGCGCTAAAAAACAAATCGTAATTTTTCGCTATCATTCACTGGTTACCTGAAACTATTCTCACACTGGCTACACAAACTGCCACTTTATCAACTGATGAGCAGTCCTGGTTGGCACTTGGTTGTAGATTACAGACAATACAGACAGATTCCAAATGAAAAAACAATGATACATAGAAAAATAAGGGCAAGTAAAAATGTCAATGTGATACGGAAAACGACGCGGCACAGTATTAGAAATAAAGAAATTACATTTATATCAATTAATTAAATAAAAATAATAATGAGAATCTTTTGATTAGATTTAGAAATAAAAAAATTCATTGTACATCATGACTTTTGAACTTGCGATCTTCTACATGACAGGCAGTACGCTAGCCACTGCGCTATAACACCATGATGCTTAAAGCTGTTTCACCTACGACTCTGATATTACAATAGCAACAATGAACTGCAGCCTTCAACAATTTGATTTCACATAATGTCATATGAAACTTTTAGCCCTTCTCTGTGATTATTATAACTATACACGTGTGGCACTGAACTGTGCCTAGTGCAGAAGGATCCAGTACTCCTTGTTTAGTACTGCATATAAAATGTGTGTGTGTGTGTGTGTGTGTGTGTGTGTGTGTGTGTGTGTGTGTGTGTGTTTTGTGCTAATCACGCGTGATGAAATACAAAACTGAAGCTCAGATAGAGGATTCAGGATCCAAATACAACAAGAAAGAAAGCCAGACAAGGTGAACTGAACAACTGTTTTGGCAGTAGTAAACTTTTCTGGCATGATGTTGAGAGCTCTGATTGGAGGAATCTAAGTCCAAGCCTATGAAGTGTAAAAAATGAAGTGTCAACTGTCAAGTAATTTTAATCGGATTATAGTTTTTGAATGGGCTTGATATTGTTTCAGTCCGTTATACTGGAGTATTTGGTGAGGAGCAGTGTGATCATGAAGAAATATGACCTCGCAAAAAGAAAATTACACAGGAAGTGAAAATTAATTATAATTAACAATGACGATAAATAAATGAAATGCCACAAAATTTGAAATGAACAAAAAGATGCACAACATTACGTGATGAGTTTCAAAAATGGGATTTTGTTTTAACAATCACCTGTTAAGAATCTATATGAGGAAAAAATTAAGCATTACTTGACAACAATTTTGGCAGCAGTTGTGAAGTGAAACAGCACTTAGAAAGCTCTTGGTACATTTAAATTCAGTACTCAGAAGAGAGGGCGATACCTCACAGTTAAACCATAGGCTGTCATATAATTTATAAACTGGATGCACGCTCTCAAAATGTGGTATACTGATTCAACAGCACAAGCAGCCCACAATGGGAGACTAGTTGGAGTACTTGGGTACAAATCTGTTCATCATGTGAATACTCACAAGTAAACTTACTCCTACGACGACAAAAACCTAATCACTGGAGAAAACTAGCAAAAAGGAATGTATTCCTGTACATTTCCAGATGCAAGTAATCGAATTATCGAGAGTCTCTAACTCAGAATATATTGTATGAAGAGAGGTGATACAGCAGAGATCATACTCCAAAATGGGAAAAGGAGGATCCGTATTTCCCCAGTAGGACTTCCACAAGAACAGCCTACAATGTCCCCTGCTAACTTTCATCTGTAAATATTGTCTCATAAGTATTACAGTCACTTATACTAAAATTCTTGGCCCCTTCTGTGGTCATACTGGTATTTCACTCCAACCTTGGACAATATACATCAAGTGTGAATCATAATGTGGGGGCACGCCAAATGGTCGCACTGTTTGCAAGAAACTTATTAATATCAACTCCATAATACGAAAAGCAATGGTTTGGTATTATGGTGAATCTGGAACAGACAAAAAAAAAAAAAAAAAAAAAGGAGGTGCCAGAGAACACTAAAAGAAACATGACCTTTTATAGGGAACTGAAAACGAAGAATCTATTTTTGGCAAAAGTTGCGTCTCATAATTTTTTTTGTTTCTAAATGATTAGGCAGATAAACATTGTTGTTTGTGGGTTATGGCATGAGCCAATGTTAACCCTACGTATTAGGTGTGGGCACAGTGAGTTGCATCCTTTCTAGGTGATGTTCAATTTCTTGCCGCCTTACTGAGTAGGGAGAAAGCACATGCCAGAGTTTTATCTGGCTTGGGTTTCAAGTGGTTGTCATCATAGTACATGGCAAATTCCTCAAGAGTAGATGTATGTTGCATTCTACTTCTTCAAATGTCACTCCCTGTGCAGCAACAGCTGTGTCATCTGTGTTGTTAAGAACTGGGTTCCATTGTTGAGTGGCTGATCACTGGCATATGGTGTGAAGGAAAATTGCTTTTGGGATGGGTGCATCCAATAACCAAGCTGCTGCTACCACTGCTCGTGTGCATGCTGCACGGTGCTGCTCGCAACCCTCAAAGGCACCATCCCAATAAGGATGTTTTCCATTGCTTGGAGCAACACCTTCTGGAAACCGATAATCCCTGTCCACAATTAATGGACAGAGGTTTTACTAGGACTAGACAAACTCCACAAACAGAGGACGTGATTTATGAAACTGTTCACCAATCACCTCAGCGTAGTACCCATGATATTGCAAAGCACTTCCAGATATCTGTAAGACTGGTTGTTGAAGCGTTGCGCCATGAAGAACTGCACCCATATTATTACACATAACCTCAACACTACCACACACAATACTGAATCTGATGAGTACAGTCATGTGAATGGCTTTTGCACCAAGTGGAAGATAACGAACATTTTATAAATAAGATGATATGGACTGACAGCTCTAGCTTCACTCATGAAGGTATTTTCTACCTCCATGAGAGCCATTACTGGTCGGAACACAAAAATATGTGGCTTTCAGGCACACTTTGGCATAAAAATGCAGGCTTGAATCATGGAAAGACTGGTTTTTAGCCCTTACCTACTGCAGGACAAGTTGAATGCATCCCTGTGGCATATGTTTCTTTGCAATACAAGGGTTGTCCGTAAAGTAACGTCTCCAACAAGCTCCCATCAGGATGGAGCAAGCGAACTTCAATCTGACAACCGTGCCATGTTCCTTGCTTCCCACACCACTATTCTCGCCAGTCCCCACTTCTCTGTGATGCTCATTCTCAGCACAGCAACCGTTAACGATGGAAGGATAAATCAACGGTCCCACCACATGAGAATTGTGTTCTGTGATTCAATTTCTGTAGTTTAAGGGGTCAACCCATACTGAAATCCATTGCCAGTTGATGAATGCGTATGGAGAAAAGTGTACGGATGTAAAAAATATGTGCAAATGGTGTAGGGAGTTCGCAGACAGCCATACAAACATGCACAACAAGGCCAGCAGTGGGCGTCCATCAGTTTTGGACGAGACAGTGACAAAAGTAGAAAAAGTTTTGCTTGTGGTTCGGCGTGTGACTGTGCCAGAAATTGCCGAACTGGTAGGGGACGTCTCTAAGACTACTATGGACAAGATTTTGATGGACGTTTTGAAGTAACACAAGATGTGTGCAAGGTGGTTATTTCTATAAACTGTTTGCGTGCTGCTGCAGTTAAAGTATACCATGCATGGCAAACTGGAGCCATTCAAAACCACAACCGAGACAACTACGGTGCCCTCAGGCCACAGATGAGGTGTGACAAAAGACTACATGTGTATAGACATGCAACAGTTGAGCAACTGACTGCCCAGATGACCAAGTGGCTACCATCAGTCTCTCTTCCACCACCATTCAAGCAAACGTGGCTGCATATGGGCCTATGCAGCAGCTGCCTGGTTCATGCTGATTGTTGTTCATCAGTGATGAAGGCTGTATGCTAGTACCATGACTGGACATCCACTGACTGACAACAGGTGGCATTTTGAGATGACAGATGGCTGTTGGCATTTGCAGCATGAAATGCCTGAAACCAAACACTCGGCAAGGATCCAGGCCAGAGGAGGGAGCATTTGGTCAGGGAATGATGTAGTGGCAGTCCCTGTGTGACCTCATCATTCTAGAAGTACAATGGAACAACACAAGTATACATCTATCCTTGGGAACTACCGTGTTTACTCGAATCTAAGCCGCACTCGAATCTAAGCCGCACTCGAATCTAAGCCGCACCTTAAAAATGAGACTCGAAATCAAGGGAAAAAAATTTTCCCGAATCTAAGCCGCACCTGAAATTTGAGACTCGAAATTCAAGGGAAGATAAAAGTTTCAGGCCACACCTCCAAATCGAAACAAAGTTGGTCCATTATAATACAAGACATAATTTACGTCGAATGAATGATGATACAGCTACAGTAGTTTGGTTCGAGTCGTAAGCTTAGCAGTTAAGCTTTACCAGGTAGCCATTGCTACGCGTCAGGAGCTCCATCCGTATTTATACGGGTACCCTTCCTTTTCACATGTTTCGTCTGGTTTGAATTGATTGCTTATTTTTCTTTGATCTGATAAGTGCTGTTATGTGTTTGCGTCACTCTAAGCTGAAAATGCATTACTGTACTGTGTCATGCATTGCTTGTCGCATTCTGATAATGAGTGTTTATGGGCCATCGCCGCTCGCGGCATGGCTTGCTCTTGTGCGCGGTTATTTACACTGCTGCTTTCTTTGATAATCATCAACAAGAACCAAATAATAGACTGCATATGATGGAAGATGTTCTGAACGAGAGTTTAGCGAACATTTTTCTCCGTTTGAAAATCTTTGCAGACGCCTCTTTAGTACATTATATTCTGCACAGAAATTAGAGTCATCTTAGATTTAAAAATCTAGTCAATTGCCGTGCTTCATTTCTGACTGTATCACTATTAGGCATAAGAATAATGCGAATATAAACATGACACGATATGTGTATTTTTCCGCGTTTGCTGTTATCTCGCTCTAGTTTCGTAGTTTATTAGGCAGACAGGATTTAAATGAGACAGCAGCAAACACGAAAGAATACATGGCAAAATGTTTATATTCATACTATTGTTATGGTGAAGAGAATACTGCATGTGATTCACAATTCATAAAAGTTCCTAGTAGCAACCATCTCTTCTCACAGGTAGGAAAAAATTCAGGACGTAGAGTTTCCCGTATTGACAAACATCTCAAACAGTCTTGACAGTCGGATTTTCGTAGTACATTGAAATGCTGCTAGAAGATGAACAATACGAAATTTCTATTTACTTCGTTGGATAATGTATGAAAGTGCAGTGGTCGAAACTCGGGGCAGAGAAAAAAGCTCGTTTTCCACCTTTTTTTTAAATTGATTTACTGACGAAGAGGTTTTGGCACCAGTATTTATCTTTGTGCCTGCAAAACACACCTGTCGTAGCACTACATATATTCGATGACAGAAGTTAGTTGTGGCGGCACCTACCAACATTTTTCAGAACTTCCGCTTACTTTGCTCGATTCTAAGCCGCAGGCGGTTTTTTGGATTACAAAAACCGGAAAAAAAGTGTGGCTTAGATTCGAGTAAATACGGTATGTCCATCCCTGCATGCAGTTTGTTTTTCCTTGGCACAATGGCATCTATCGGCAGAATGATGCAGCATTTCATACAGTTCACAGTGTACATATTTGGTTTGAAGACCGCCAAGATGAGTTCAACATACTCCCCTTGCCGCCAAACTACCTGGATTTAAAACAACTGAGAAACAGTGGGACCATCTCGCTCATGCTGTTCGCACCATGGATACTCAACCGAGATATCTAGGGCAGCTGGCCATGGCACTGGTTTTGGCACGACTCCACATCTCTGTTGGTACCTTCCGGAACCTCAGACACACTTCCTGCACATCTTGCAGTGTTGTGCACTGCAAAAGGTGATCATTCAGGCTTTTGACAGTTGGTCACATTAATGTGTGTTGACAGAGTACTCATCTTATGCTTTCCTAGTGTTATGTTCTTTGATAGCCAACTATTGTCTGCATGATTGCTAACATCAACTGTTGACAGCAATTGTTTTGCTTGCCACTATTTTTCTTAACATAACATCAGTTTGGCACCTGGCTTCTCATATAGAAGAGCTATATTTTCTGTACCTTTTGTACGATTTCTTTGCACATCAATAAATTAATTTGCAACCAAGACTTTCCACAATTAATTGTGTGCTTATTCTGAATCCTCATCTACCTCATATATGAAAATATTTTGCTATTAAGTGAAGACAGACCTCTGTGGCTGAGCAGTCTAATACAACTGACAAGTGGCAGGTGCTACAAATTGTTTTGCAGTGATAGTGGTAGATACCAATACATTTTGTAGCATATTTCGAGTTGTGGTTTCTTTCATAGAGATTTGTACAATCTCTATCACTCCCTCAGTCAAAGTTTTCCATTTTATGTGACCCACAAATTTAGATAGTCTAACCCAAAAGCAGTTAATTACCACGTTCAGAGCTTAAGGTAACATAGTACATGGCGACACTGACCACTCCCTAGTTAAAGAACCCAACCCAAACCATTTCTTAAAGAGGTCAACACTATTAACTGACAGTGGGGAGGATGGATTGTGGCAAAGAGAATGTTTGTGGACACAGCATAATCACCCACTCCTACCTATCGAAACTATGACGAAGACCATAAGGCTCGAGAATAATAGTGCCTGTGCAATGTTATGGGAAACTACTAACAGTAGCCCGCTGTGTGGATTATTAAGGATGTTGACACATAATATTGGTGAGGAGAAAAGTGTTGGTTGGTTGGTTGGTTGGCTGGGTGATTTGGGGGAAGGGAGCAAACAGTGAGGTCATCGTTCCCATAAGATTAGGGAAGGATGGGGAAGGAGGTCAGCCATGGCATTGAAAAGGAACCATCCCAGCATTTGCCTGAAGCGATTTAGAAAATCATGGAAAATCTAAATCAGGATGTCTGGACATGGATTTGAACCATCATCCTCCAGAATGTGAGTTCAGTGTGCTAACCATTGCACCACCTCACTCTGTAAGAATAGTGGGAGATGGCAGTACACAATCTGGATGGAGAAAGAGTGGTGTAGACAGAAGAGGGAATGGAAAATGTGATGTGGGGCTGTGGGAAACAGGTTAGTGGAGATTTAGGCCATATTCTATAAGAGTAAAGGATGCAGGATATGCTGTGAAAAAACGCTCACCTGAGCAGTTCAGAGAAACTTGTGCTGTAAGTGATGTGAGTAATTTTCCTACAAAAAGGGGCAGAACTTGAAAGTTAGTGTGTGTCTATGTTCCACATATCACAACATTTGAGGTGAATGGTTGCTTTTTCCGTATTTTACGTATTGTTCCATCCAGGAATTTCCATTATTATCAGCCATGAATTCTCATTGGTTGAATGAGTATCAGAAAGTGAATTTCACAAACAAGTATTATAGACCACATCATACTGAAAATGCAAAAATCTTATCTTTACTTTTCTCACGTGGGAAAAACACCTTTAGGTTCTTGTGCCTTATTCGATGAAATAAAATCACCCAGCCCATTCAGATTGATGAAGTTTTATCATTATTTTCAATTTATCGTAAGTATAATATCAGAATTATAATGTTTCATCTGCTGCTTCATCTCAATCCAGAATGTTCACTGGTGTACAGACAATTCTTTTGAGAGAAAAAAGTATTTTGAAATTTAATAGAATGAAACAGAGTTTTCTACTTTTCACTTGTAAGACTCACCTCTGAATTTTGACAATTTATGAAAAGGATAGATTGCTACTGACCATATATCTGAGATGCTAAGTCGCAGGCAGGCACAACAAAAAGACTACAAAATACATAAGCTTTCAGCCAGAGGGCCTTCTTCAGAAACAGATAATATACACATACACATTTATGCAAAACACAGCTCACACACACGATCACTGGCTCTGACTGCTGGCGTCGTGTGTGTGTAGTGTATGTGTGTGTGTGTGTGTGTGTGTGTGTGTGTGTGTGTGTGTGTGTGTGTGTTTTTCGGAAGAAAGCCTTCTGGCTGAAAGCTTACATGTTTAGCAGTCTTTTTGTCATGCCTGTCCGCATCTAACAACTATGCTATATGGTGAGCAGCAATCTATCCTTTTTATAAACTGTCATTATTCCATTATGGATTTTCCATTGTTGATCTCACCATTGAACTATCATTCATATGTAAAATAAATTACAGTCAATTCAAATTTAAATATTGCAATGATAACTTTATACAACTGTACAAATCAGAACATACCGTAACCACAAAACGAGGACGCACAAGATCAAAATATCGTTGGAGCAGCTGCTCGTACCGCTGTGCTAATGATCTATAGCAGACAGAGATGCGTCTCTCATAGTCGGGTGGTGGACTGGTGGCAGATGTAGATGAGCTTGTAACTTCCCAAGTGCCATTTTGTGTTCTGCCTTCACGTGGAGATGAAAGATATGAAATCCCATCATTAAATCTGCCATCCCTTTCCAACTGTTCCTCACTCCGTTCACCAGGCACATTTGTTGATTGCTGATGATGGGTGCAATACAATGCGTGATGTCTAGCAGCTGTACGATGGAAAGGCTGATGGTGGTACAGATGGTGGTGATGACTAAGATGATGGCTACCTGCTGAACGGTCCCACTGAGTTGAGTGTGGTGGCACATTGGAGATTCCAGTGATCAGCTTATGGCCAAGAGGATCAAAAGCCACATACCTGTAACATAGCGCCAACAAATTTTTTTCCAGCACAAAAACTACATTTCATATATGCAAGATGACTGCATCACATCTCAGTTTCACACACTGCCTGGAAGAAATTGGACGGAAGATATATATATATATATATATATATATATATATATATATATATATATATATATTTTTTTTTTGTAAAATATATCTATCTTTATCACACACACACACACACAGACAGACGGACAGAGAGAGAGAGAGAGAGAGAGAGAGAGAGAGAGAGAGAGAGAGAGAGAGAGAGAGAGAAGGACAGAGGGGGGGAGGGGGGAGGGGCAGGGGGGGACTAGCCACGTTTCAACACTGATAATGACCACTTAGTAATTAAAACCAAGAGCAATACTACATTTAAAAAAACAACCAACTACAACAAACAAAACTGAATGGTGTATAAACGAAAGAATTAAGACATAGCCATAAAACACAGAGACAAGACAGGCAAGGTAAATCAGGGCACTGCAAAACTCCAAGCTGGAAGGCAATGGGTGAGGGGAGGAGGAAGGTAGCGATTTGAAAATGCATCAGTGGAGTGGCTGAAATGTTTGAAAAACAGAAGGGGTGAATGCAACTGTGGAAGTAACCACAAATAGTAGACATAATAAGAGAAACAAATAGAAAAACCAATTTTTACCAGTACGTAGAAATCAATCCCAAATAACCAGTAAGAGCCAGGGATTTTATACATATAAAACAAGACCTCACAAAAGTAAGCACAATGTATGTTCTTAACTCAGATCACTACAATTCAAATTTAGAACCTATAACAATACAGGATAAACAAAGATAGTATTCTCTTCAAACTTGGCAGATCAGTGGAAACACTATATTGAAGAGATAGTATATTAACCCAACTATAAGACTAGCTTTATTCCTAAATTTGTTATTCAATAAATACCTGGTCAACTGACATTCCCAACTCAAACTATTGCTGCTGAACATTTTTATGTTGTGTAATATAAGGTGTTCCATTTATCTGATGACCACACACGTGGGGTTGTATTTGCTGGCCACCAGAGCTGTGCCAATCGAATGGATCCCATGTCTCATCATTAATGCTGAATTATGTGCCTTTTTGGCCTGTGTTATTCAAACAGTGAAACAATTAAAACAATGAGGTCAGTGAAAACAACAATGGCAAGACCGAAAGTGTTTATTTACATCTACAGCAATGAAAGTGCCTAGCAGGGGGTTAAATTAACCACCTTCAAGCTGTTTCTCTACCATTCCACTCTCGAACAGAGGAAGGGGAAAAACGAGCATCTAAATTTTTCTGTGCAAGCCTTGATTTCTCTTATTTTATCGTGACGATCATTTCTCCCTATGTAGGTGGGTGCCAACAGAATGTTTCCACAATCAGAGGAGAAAGCTGGTGATTGAAATTTCATGAGAAGATACCGTCACAACGACAAATACCTATTTTAATTATTGTCAGTCCAATTCATGTATCATGTCTGTGGCACTACCTCCCCTATTTCGTGATAGTACAAAATGAGCCGCCCTTCTTTGAACTTTTTCGGTGTCATCAGTCAGTCCCACATGATGCGGATCCCACACTGCACAGCAATACTCCAGAATCCGGTAGACAAGTGTGGCGCAAGCAGTCTCTCTAGTAGACCTGTTGCACCTTCTAAGTGTTCTACCAATGAATCAGAGTTGTTGGTTTGCTCTACCCACAACATATCTATGTGATCATTATAATTTAGGTTATTTTTAATTGTAATCCCTAAGTATTTAATTGAATTTACAGCTTTAAGATTTGTGTAACTTATGGCATAATTGAAATTTAGCGGGTTTCTTTTCTACATCTACATGGTTACTCTGCAATTCACACTTAAGTGCGTGGCAGAGGGTTCATCAAACCATTTTCATACTACTTCTCTACCATTCCACTCTTTAATGGCGCGTGGGAAAAAGGAACAGCTAAACCTTTCCATTCAAGCTCCGATTTCTCTTATTTTATTATGATGATCATCTCTCTCTAAGTAGGTGGGTGTCAACAAAATATTTTCGCATTCGGAAGAGAAAGTTGGTGATTGAAATTTCGTAAATAGATCTCACCGCAAAGAAAACCACCTTTGTTTCAGTGACTGCCACCCCAACTCGCGTATCATAGCAGTGACACTCTCACCCCTACTGTGCAATAACACGAAATGAGCTGCCCTTCTTTGCACTTTTTGGATGTCCTTCGTCAATCCTACGTGGTAAGGATCCCATACTATGCAGCAATATTTCAGCAGAGGACAGACAAGTGTAATGTAGGATGTCTCTTTAGTTGGTTTGTCGCTTCTTCTAAATGTTCTGCCAACTAAGTGCAGTCTTCGTTTCGCCTTCCCCACAGTATTATCTATGTGGCCTTTCCAATTTAAGTTGCTCGTAATTGTAATTCCTAGTTATTTAGTCGAATTGACAGCCCTTAGATTTGTGCGATTTATCGTATATTCAAAATTTATCGGATTTCTTTAGTACCCATGTGGATGACCTCACACTTTTCTTTGTTTAGTGCTAATTGCCACTTTTCGCACCATACAGAAATTCTTTCTAAATCATTTTGTAATTGGAATTTATCGTCTGATGATTTTACTAGACGGTAAATTACAACGTCATCTGCAAACAATCCAAGAGGGCTGCTCAGATTATCACCTAGATCATCATAGATTATTTTAGTACTCATGTGGAAACTTCACATTTTTCTTCATTCAGGGTCAGTTGCCACTTTTCATACCATACAGGTATCTTATCTAAATCATTTTGCAATTCGTTTTGGTCATCTGATGACTTTACAAGATGGTAAATGACAGCATCATCTGCAAACAATCCAATACGGCTACTCAGATTGTCTCCTATTTCGTTAATATATACCAGGAATAATAGAGGGCCTATAACACTTCCTTGGGGAACGCTGGGTATTACTTCCATTTTATTCAATAACTTTCCGTCTATTCCTATGAACTATGACCTTTCTGACAGGAAATCACGAATCCAGTCACACAACTGAGGCGATACTCCGTAGGCACCCAAGTTTGGTTACATGACGCTTGTAAGGAACGGTGTCGAAAGCCTTCTGGAAATCTAAAAATATGGAACCAATTTGACATCCCCTGTCGACAGCATTCATTACTTCATGAGTATAAACAACTAGTTGTGTTTCGCAAAAATGAGATTTTCTAAATCCGTGCTGACTATGTGTCAATAAATCCTTTTTTTTCCCAAAGTAATCCATAATGTTCAAACACAGTATACACTTCAAAATTCTAGTGCAAATCGATATGGGCCTCTAAATCAGCGCATTACTCCTATTTCCCTTTTTGGGTATTATTGTGACTTGAGCAACTTTCCACTCTTTAGGTACGTAACTTTCTGTGAGCGAGTCATCGTATATAATTGCTAAATATGGAACTATTGTATCAGCATACTCTGAAAGGAACCTGACTGGTATGCAATATGGACCAGAGGGCATACCTTTATTAAGTGATTTAAGCTGCTCTGCAACAGCAAAGATATCTACTTCTGTGTTTCTCATCCTGGCAGTTGTTCTTGATTGGAATTCAGGATTATTTACCTCGTATTCTTTGGTGAAGGAGCCTCAGAAAACAGTGTTTAATAACTCTGCTTTAGTGGCACTGTCATCAGTGACTTCACCATTGTTATCACGCAATGAAGATATTGATTGCGTCTTGCCAGTGATGTGCTTTATGTATGTCCAGAATCACCATGGGTTTCCTGCAGATTCCCAGACAGAGTTTCGTTGTGGAAATTATTAAAGGCATTTCGTATTGACGTAGGAACTGCAACTTCTGCAAAACTTTACTAATCTTGGGGATTTTGGGTTCTTTTAAATTTGGCATGCTTTTTTTCCTGCAATAGTGATCTGACCCATTTTGTGTACCATGGGGGCTCAGTACAATCACTTATTAATTTATGTGGTATATATATCTCAATTGCCATCAACACTATCTCTTTGAAATCACTGCACATCTTTTCTATGCTTATGTGATCAGAACCCCATGAACCGTGGACCTTGCCGTTGGTGGGGACGCTTGCGTGCCTCAACGATACAGATAGCCGTACCATAAGTGCAACCACAACAGAGGGGTATCTGTTGAGAGGCAAGACAAATGTGTGGTTCCTGAAGAGGGGCAGCAGCCTTTTCAGTAGTTGCAGGGGCAGCAATCTGGGCAATTGACTGATCTGGCCTTGTAACACTAACCAAAATGGCCTTACTGTGCTGGTACTGGGAACGGCTGAAAGCAAGGGGAAACTACAGCCCGAGGGCATGCAGCTTTACTGTATGGTTAAATGATGATGGCATCCTCTTGGGTAAAATATTCTGGAGGTAAAATAGTCCCCCATTCGGATCTCCGGGCGGGGACTACTCAAGAGGACGTCGTTATCAGGAGAAAGAAAACTGGCGTTCTACGGATCGGAGCGTGGAATGTCAGATCCCTTAATCGGGCAGGTAGGTTAGAAAATTTAAAAAGGGAAATGGATAGGTTAAAGTTAGATATAGTGGGAATTAGTGAAGTACGGTGGCAGGAGGAACAAGACGTCTGGTCAGGTGAATACAGGGTTATAAATCCAAAATCAAATAGGGGTAATGCAGGAGTAGGTTTAATAATGAATAAAAAAAAAAAAAAACAGGAATGTGGGTAAGCTACTATAAACAGCATACTGAAAACATTATTGTGGCCAAGATAGATATGAAACTCACGCCTACCACAGTAGTACAAATTTATATGCCGACTAGCTCTGCAAATGATGAAGAGATTGATGAAATGTATGATGAGATAAAAGAAATTACTCACATAGTGGAGGGAGACAAAAATTTAATAGTCATGGGTGACTGGAATTCGATAGTAGGAAAAGGAAGATAAGGAAACATAGTAGGTGAATATGGAATGGGGGTGAGAAATGAAAGAGGGAGCCACCTGGTAGAATTTTGCACAGAGCATAACTTAATCATAGCTAACACTTGGTTCAAGAATCGTAAAAGAAGGTTGTATACATGGAATAAGCCTGGAGATACTGACAGGTTTCAAATAGATTATATAATGGTAAGACAGAGATTTAGGAACCAGGTTTTAAATTGTAAGACATTTCCAGGGCCAGATGTGGACTCTGACCACAATCTATTGGTTATGACCTGTAGATTAAAACTGAAGAAACTGCAAAAAGGTAGGAATTTAAGGAGATGGGACCTGGATAAACTGACAGAACCAGAGGTTGCAGAGAGTTTCAGGGAGAGCATTAGGGAACGATTGACAAGAATGGGGGAAATAAATACAGTAGAAGAAGAATGGGTAGCTTTGAGAGATGAAATAGTGAAGCCAGCAGAGGATCAAGTAGGTAAAAAGACGAGGGCTAATAGAAACCCTAGGATAACAGAAGAGTTACTGAATTTAATTGATGAAAGGAGAAAAAACAAAAATGCAGTAAATGAAGAAGGCAAAAAGGAATACAAACGTCTCAAAATTGAGATCGACAGGAAGTGCAAAATGGCTAAGCAGGGATGACTAGAGGTCAAGTGTAAGGATGTAGAAGCATATCTCACTACGGTAAGATAGATACTGCCTACAGGTAAATTAAAGAGACCTTTGGAGAAAAGAGAATCACTCGCATGAATATCAAGAGCTCAGATGGAAACCCAGTTCGAAGCAAAGAAGGGAAAGCAGAAAGGTGGAAGGAGTATATAGAGGGTGTATACAAGGGTGATGTTCTTGAGGACAATATTATGGAAATGGAAGAGGATGTAGAAGAAGATGAAATGGGAGGTATGATATTGCATGAAGAGTTTGACAGAGCATTGAAAGACCTAAGTCGAAAAAAGGTCCCGGGAGTAGACAGCATTCCATTAGAACTACTGATAACCTTGGGAGAGCCAGCCCTGACACAACTCTACCATCTGGTGAGCAAGATGTATGAGACAGGTGAAATGCCCTCAGACTTCAAAAAGAATATAATAATTCAAACCCTGCAGAAAGCAGGGGTGTGAGAATTACCAAACTATTGTTTAATAAGCCACAGCTGCAAAAAAACTAACACGAATTCTTTACAGACGAATGGAAAAACTGGTTGAAGCCGACCTTGGGGAAGATCAGTTAGGATTCTGTAGAAATTTTGGAACACGTGAGGCAATACCGACCCTACGACTTATCTTAGAAAATAGATTAAGGAAAGGCAAACCTACGTTTCTAGCATTTGTAGACTTAGAGAAAGCTTTTGGCAATGTTGACTGGAATACTCTCTTTCAAATTCTGAAGGTGGCAGGGGTAAAACACAGGGAGCGAAAGGCTATTTACAATTTGTACAGAAACCAGATGGCAGTTATAAGAATCGAGGGACATGAAATGGAAGCAGTGGTTGAGAAGGGAGTGAGACAGGGTTGTAGCCTCTCCCCGATGCTTTCAATCTGTATATTGAGCAAGCAGTAAAGGAAGCAAACGAAAAATTTGGAGTAGGAATTAAAATCCATGAAGAAGAAATTAAAACTTTTGAGGTTCGCCGGTGACATTGTAATTCTGTCAGAGACAGCAAAGGACCTTATGGAGCAGCTGAAAGAAATTGAGTGTCTTGAAAGGAGGATATAAGATGAACATCAATAAAAGCAAAACGAGGATAATGGAATGTAGTCGAATTAAGTCTGGTGATGCTGAGGGAATTAGATTACGAAATGAGACACTTAAAATAACTGACGATGGTCGAAGTAGAGAGGATATAAAATGTAGACTGGCAATGGCAAGGAAAGCGTTTCTGAAGAAGAGAAATTTGTTAACATCAAGTATAGATTTAAGTGTCAAGAAGTCGTTTCTGAAAGTATTTGTATGGAGTGTAGCCATGTATGGAAGTGAAATGTGGACGATAAACAGTTTAGACAAAAAGAGAATAGAAGCTTTCGAAATGTGGTGCTACAGAAGAATGCTGAAGGTTAGATGGGTAGATCACATAACTAATGAGGAGGTATTGAATAGAACTGAAGAGAAGAGAAATTTGTGGCACAACTTGACTAGAAAAAGGGATCGGTTGGTAGTACATATTCTGAGGCATGAAGGGATCACCAATTTAGTATTGGAGGGCAGCGCGAAGAGTAAAAATTGTAGAGGGAGACCAAGAGATGAATACACTAAACAGATTCAGAAGGATGTAGGTTGCAGTAGGTACTGGGAGATGAAGAAGCTTGCACAGGATAGAGTAGCATGGACAGCTGCATCAAACCAGTCTCTGGACTGAAGACCACAACAACAACAACAACAACAACAACAACATGTGATCAGGTCGAAAGGAGTGGAGACTTACTTTGTGTTTCTTTTTGAGGGTTGTAGGTGTTATGGTATTCAGCCACGAGCAACTGCCTTGTGGTCACTAATCCCTGTATTTGTCATGATACTCCCTATTTGCCCAGGATTTTTTTGTTGCTAAAAGGTCAAGTATGCTTTCGCAACCATTTATGCTTCGAAAGGGCTCACGAACTAATTGTTCAAAGTAATTTTCTGAGAAAGCGTTAAGTACAATTTCGGATGACATTTTATGCCTGCCGCCAGCTTTAAACATATAATTTTTCCAGCATACCGAGGGTAAATTGAAGTCACCACCGACTATAATTTATGAGTGGGGTACCTATTTGAAATGAGACACAAGTTTTCTTTGAACTGTTCAGCAACTATATCTTCTGAGTCGGGGGGAGGTGGTGGTGGGGGGTGGGGTGGGGGGGGGGGATGGGTGGTGGGGGGGTAAAATGACTCAATTAATAGTTTTGTCTGATTGTCAAGTATAGCCTCTACCCATACCATTTTGCAGGAACTCTCTACTTCTATTTCACTACAAGGTAAACAACTACTGAGCAATAAATACTCCACCACCATCTGTATTTAATCTATCCTTTCTGAACACTGTAAGGTCATTTGAAAAAATTTTGGCCGAACTTATTTCTGGCTTTCTGTACCTACAACTATTTGAGCTTCAGTGCTTTCTATCAGGGTTTGGAGCTCTAGTTCTTTCCCAACATAGCTATGACCATTTACAACTACAATACCAATCATTTCTACAACTACCTTACTGTGCTCTACCTGCCCCCTTTTAGGCGGACGTCATTTCTGTGGTTTCCTGAGACCCTCAAACCTAAAAAACTGCCCAGTCACTTCCACACAGCCCCCGCTACCCGTGTAGCCTCTTCCTGTGTGTAGAGGACTCCTGACCTATTAAGCATAATCCGGAAATCCACCACCTGATTGTGTAAGTCAAGGAATCTGCAGCCTACACGGTCACAGAATCACCTGAACCTCTAATTCAGATCCTCCACTCGGCTCTGCACCGAAGGATCACAGTCGGTTCTGTCGACGATGCTGCAGATGATGAGCTCTGCCTTAATGTCGCAAGCAAGACTGGCGGTCTTTACCATTTCTGCTAGCCGCCTGAAACCAGAGAGAATCTCCTCCGATCCAAAGCAACACATATCATTGGTATTGACATGGGCCACCACCTGCAGTTGGTTGCACCCTGTACTTGTCATGGCATCCGGAAACACCCTTTCCACATGCGGACTGACCCCCCCCCCAGTATGCACAATGGCTTCGTTCCCCTCCTTGGCAGCCATGTTCCTAAGGGGCCCCATTATGTGCCTAATGTTGGAGCTCCCAAATACCAGCAAATCCATCCTCTGTGAATGCGCAGACCTTGTGGGCCAAGAAGCTTCCTCTGGATGACTGCATCTGGCTCAGAGACTTCGCCAGTCACAAATAATGCCCAAAACTTGCACATAAAACAAGCCAAGGAGGCCCAAGATCGGCCCCTCGGAAAGCCTTTCGCTGCTTGGCAGACTTTGGAATGATCTCCCACTCTACCACAGGTGAGGGATCAACCTCTGTGCAGGCAGTACCTGGGGCGGCCACAGCAGTGGACTGATGGGGAGACATGTGGGACATGCTCGATGTCCCTCGCATACCCGCGTCCGACCCCCCACAGTGATGCCCCTTGCAGCAGCCTGAAGATGCGTGACAGCAGCCAACACAGCCTGCAGCTGCAAGCGAAGGGTCAACAACTCCGCAATCACAGTTCCTATCCATTACTGAAGTCGCTCCTGTTTGAAGCTGTATAAATATGTAATAAACGAACTACGTACTCGCCTTATTAGCATCAGGAACTCATGGTGCACTCTCACTGACAGTCTAACTGACACTGAGCTGTTCTAACCAAAACAAACAAAACCCTGTATGATATGAGCATCAATCCAAGGGTCGATAACACTACGCTACACTGTTATTAAAATAAAAGGTTGTGCCTAGTAAGCACTCAAACATGCAAGACATTACAAAAATAAACTAGTAACTACACAGATAACTGAAAATAAGTCGCTCTTGTTTGAAGCTCGCAAAAATATGTAATAAATGAACGGTGTACTAGTCTTATTAACAGCAGGAACTCGCCCTGCACTCTCACTGATGGTCTAAAATTTAAAATTTGTACGTTTGTACAGAGTCCACTAGTACTGTCCATAGACTGTTTTAATAGGATTTTGCAGGTGTTTGAATTCTGAGTTGTGACGCAATTCACGAATCAGTGAAACGATAAGTGTTCATGAAAGAAATGTAAATGACATCATCAGTGCTCACAGTTCATCTCTGTGACACCATACTACCCAGAAAATTCCTCTAAAAAGTCTCTTATACGTCTTTAACAGCATATGCAAATTTCTTGGACTTCTGTACAAAGAGGTGACAAGTTACTTGGGCTAAAGGCCTATAAAGTAACAGTAGTGCAAGAACTTAAACCTGATGATCAAACGCACAGGGTTAGGTTTTGTGAATGGGTTTTGAAACAAGTGTGTGACAGTGAAATGGATTCTTACCTCATTCTGGTTTCAGATGAGGGTTTTGTTCAATTACATGGGTATGTTAATCCCCAGAACTGTTGACACTGGAGTGCCAATAGACCCTCTCACGACCAGAAAATAGAAGTGTGGTGTGCAGTTACTGGTGGCAGAATAATAGTCCTTTTTTATGATACCGTTAACAGTGAAAGATGTGTGTAAAACATTTTGCAATTGTTTTTTAGTGAAGTGAATGAAAGAGATCAGACTTCAAGTTTTTCAACAGAATTCAACAAGGGCTGACTCATATGGCCAATGTTTCTTTGCACACAATTCATAACATGTTCCATAACAGGGCCATCAGCAACAATGTATTGCTCACTCGATACCCCAAGTTTAAATCTGTGTGATTCCTATTTGTGGAAAGCACCAAGAGTTGAAGTCCACACAACTGATCTGCACACATTACACAAACTCAAGGATAATACCCGTGGGTAAATTAATTCAATTTCTCAAAGAGAATTACATCGTTTCATGAATAATTTCTTGAACAGATGTCGGAAATGTTTGGAAAACAATAGCAGACAGTTCCAGCATCTCCCTGCATGACGTGAGTGAGTACAAAATTTATTTGTATATATAACCAAAATTTATTACTGCGGTAGTAGACAGGCGATAAGGCATTTGATTTGCTGGGCAACAGAGCGCTCGTTGCCCACCATCTAGAGAGTCGTGCGTGCAGTCATCAGATAAATGGAACACCTTGTAGGTTAACTAGTAGTTGTCTCAAATTACATTTGAGATGACTTTAGGTCACGTGCAGATATAATTTGAAGAATTCAGAAAGTTTGGAGTGTCAACAATGACACCAGTTTGGCTGAGCACTAGGATAAATGGGGAGAGGAGAAAGGTGAACAGGCAACATACTTCATCTGCTACCAACTGTGGGGTTGTATCTTGGATTTTTATGAACATCTACCACGTTTAAACTGCAGCTCACCTGAATCCATTACTTATTAGTCGAAGTGAAAGATTTGGAACAGGACAAATACTCAAAAATATATACATTTCTATGAGAGAAATTAATTCGAACAAAAATATGTTCACACAGGACACTTGAAACATGGCATAACAAATGACACAAGTTTCAACAACAGTGTTATAAGCTGTTAGTGGTCTGCAGCACTGTCAACCAATGTTCAGCTGTTACTGGTCTGCAGCACAGTCAATGTTCAGCATTGGCTACAGCATTAATTCCAAGTGGTACAATTTCTGCCAATTCAGTTGCAGGGAATCGAGAGGACAAAATAATGTATCATTCAGTTTGCTTGTAATATCAATGCAGTAAGAACTGTAAATTATAGCAATCAATATTGGATGTAAATTACATTCTTGACACCACTGAAAAATGTGGGTCTTCAACTTTGTGGTATACAATTGGTTCATGCAAATAACACAATGCGAATTTTTAGTCAATGGGGGCTCATGGAGCAGTGGCCACAAAAAAATGCACAGCAGGAAGAAAATTTGATGTCACAGAAAAGAACGTCACATACATAGTAAATTAAAGAATGAGACTTGTACACTCAAAACTTTCTGCAGGCCAATTAGAGGTGGTTTTAATGAATTGTTAACTATATGCAAGAGAAATGTGTTGATGGTTTTCTGATTACTGGAGAAATTATTTGAATGAAGGCTGTATACACCTCGGAATTCAAAGTAAATATCGGCTAGTACATGAGGATGGTGATGAGGCTGGGGCTTAAATTACACTGCAGAACAAAACTAGCTCAGCAATTTCTTGGGGCACTTGATGAAAAACTACTTGTGTATCAGCTTCATATAATCAGTCCAAGGAAAAGGCATGACTGTTTGCTAGGGTATATGAGCAACATCCATCAGATGCTTGATTATTTTGATTTGCCGTTGTGATGTCAAAGCCATACTCAATGAATTTTCTCCCGCACCAAGAGAAATAATTATTAAATGACAGTATCTAGTGTACTTTAAGTGAAATAATATTCATGGTACCAACATTACGTAATGCAGTGAGGCATGAACCTTGTAACTAGTAATGAGGCAAAAATTAAGACGAAAATTACACAATGACAACACTATTAGAATATAATCAAAGGACTTCTACAAGCGAGAAAAGTTCTCTTGTTATCTTGTGCTCTTGCTCTCTTGCCACTGGGTCTTTGAAGGAATTAGGTCTATGACACTGAGCTGTACTCGCAAAAGGGAATCTGATTTTTGCGTGCAGACTAAGTGTTTAGTAAAGCACTAAAAAATTGTGTGTTATGACTACATTATTTCAATATCTTCCTCCACTTTAGATAAAAAGAAAAAATATCTTTCATTCATTAAAAGTGTGGGGATTAAATACAGAAGCCTTTCATTTGGTTTCCGGTTATTCAAAAGCCAATTTGTGTGTAATTACTAATTACATGCATTAGAACCTGCAGTCATTTATTTTTCTCAAAATCTGGTAACTTTTCTAAATGCAATTATTACAAAAGCAAACCATTTCTTTTCACAGACAGTAAAATACCAAATGAATTGTTTCCCAGCAAAGTGTGGGCAATAGCTATTTTGTAGTTTCAAAAGAAAATGGAAGTTAACAGTATTATTATCAGTCATGATTTTTAATAAAGTAGCGGAGATTAAACAGAGTATCAAGCCCCAGTTTTCTTATAACATTACTGACAAGATGATGTTTTCAAAATAATTTTACATAACACGTCATAATCTCAAATATCAGATACAGAACATGAAGCAAATTTCACATGTTTATAGGCATACCGTGATCCAAGTGGTGATGACGACAATGATGATGATGATGATGAAAGTGATGGATTGCTATTATTAAAAATAGAGATATCACAGTAAGGAGAAAAGGAAGTGACGATAAAAAGTAATGTAAATCATTGATTTTTGTTTACTTTATTTCACCTTGTATTATCAGAATGTAGACTCAACAAATACCGTAACACATTTACTCAAATATAAGATGACCTGATTATAAGGCTCAAGAGACTTCTTGAGAAAAATTTATTTTTAACATATTCTGACAAATCAAAGTTACAAATTGTTTTATTGACAAAATATCTGCCTAAATAGTTAACATTATACCTATTCTAAATTTATGCTGTTTATTGATCGTCCACATTTTTATAAAACAAGAAGAAATAAAATGAAAAGAAATGGTTTACATTTATTTGCAGAGGATTTTCTTTTCTAGGTTTTCACTTACTAACCCTGTCACCTAAGGTGTCACTATTTTAATAATAATAATAATTATTATTATAATAATAATAATAATCCTAATGGCACAGCTGTGGAATGCGTATCTTCATAGTCACAAATATTTAGCTGTTCTTTCCAAATACATTGCGATTTCTGAGGTTGTGGTTACTGTAGGACTTGAGAAAATAGCTGTTTTTATCCAAATACATATTGAATTTTGTTCCTGTATCGACATGAGAATTTTACGACACGTGCTTCCAAAAGTATTGTTTGCCCACTGTTCTTTCATTGGGCGTGTAGAATTAGCAGTTGACATCACCTTTCGTTCCTGTCATATGTCGCGGTGACCATCGACAACAGTGCAGCATGAAACACACAAATGCACCACAGGCCCCTATCTAGACTTTAACTATCTCCTCCTGAAATGAATACTATTGTTGAGTATTTGTCCAATTTTAAAGTCAATCCAATTCTGACAAACTGCAGTTGAAACACGGTAGATGGTCCAAAAAGCCAAAGTACGAAATATACATTCCCATGGTTGAAACCATGATGTAATCTGCTGCACGCTCACTACTCCCTTCCCCACATTCATCTAGTTCTCAGCCAAGCTTGTATCACTGTTCCCCATCCAAGCCTTCTGTAGTGCTGTGCTTGAGCAACTGTGAAACATGGACTGCCATACCTTCTACAGTGCAAGTCACATGTAATAACGGCAAAATAAATAAAATATAACGGTTACAATACTGGCCCATTCCCAAACTTTGGTTCTTCCCGTGATCTACTGACGTCTGTCGGTAACATCTTCACAATGGGCCTTGCCGCTGTGATTTATTCTCACAACAATTACAGTAAGTTTAATGTGAATGGTTTCGTTTGTTAGACATACTATTCTGCATTAATTTTCCTTCTTGTTTCATCTGAATGTCACTACTTCTAAAGCTAATTAAAAGCTGGTAACATTGTACCCAGTACAATGTTACCAACACCAGCAACTGAATTTATAATTTGCAACCCCCTTAGTAAATCATTAGTGTCTCTCATAATCAAATAAAATAATGTTCTGTGTTCAGAACCAAGTAATGCTTTTTGATGGACATTTCCACTTTTAAATGTTACCTTTACTTAAAAAGCAGCATTAATGTTTGCACACAGTGCCCATACATGTATGACGACTTTTACAGAAAAACGTATTCAAATACAACAGTTTGTAAGATGATAGAATTTAGTGCTATTTCTCCTGTTTTCGACAAAATCATCAAATTTTAAGCAGAGCAATAGATTGTTGCAGTGGCTCAATCTCAGTTTCTCATGTAGCCCTTGCAAAAGCGCCGCACGAGTCAAATGTTACACCATTGATACTTTATCCTGATACCATCTATTGGAAAATCTAGAACCTGTTCAAATATCATTTGCCCAGCCATGATCTTCAGACTCCTACAAAATAAATCAGCACATGACCTCAATATTCAGAGCTTCACCTGTAAATGAATATAATCTATTAAACAATGAAAAAATGTTAAGGGGAGTTGGAACGCCCTCTCCCAACAATGTTAAATTTAGTGACTCTGCTTTCCTGTATTTCAGGAACCACCGTAGCCACTGACATGAAATTTTCACAGGACATTAAACTGTATGTTCTGAGTCTACTGAACTACAATAATGGCACCTCAGCCACTGCTTTTGGAAATACAATTTTTTAACTACACAGTTAAAATTTTGTGTCCCTTTTTTGTATGTTATCCTAAATAATGTTAATTAACATTACACTGTTCTTTAAGTTCAGTAGACTCCGGACATGTTTGTTATTACTCCTTGAAAATTTGAATACTCTACTCTAAGTGGTTTCTGAGATTTAGGGAAAAATGCAACAGAAAATTTAAATTTTCAGGAACAGCTTCTAAATTCTCTCTTGTCTCACTTAATATATTCTTTTAAGTCACTCAGAAGCACACTGAACATCATACTCTTGATCTTTTTCCAAGTTTTCTTCCTTCTTTTTGGACTCTTTAGTGGCCAACTGTACTGCATACTCTGCTTTACCAATGCGAACCTTGTCCATTCGTTCTAGTTCTCTGATGCAGTTTGCTCCAGGATTAATTCCTGTATGCTGTAGCACTTTCACCCTTCCACTGTTGCCATCATTAAAAGCAATAACATCATCACTGCCACCCCCCCCCCCCCCCCCCACTTTAGTGTCTTCATTCCAACAAAAACGTTTTTTTGGTAAGAGGCTACATACAACATTATTGAATGACTCATTGGGATTTTGAGTCTGACAATGCAGACACTTCTTCAGTAATTCAGGATTTGCCAGATCTCAGTAAATAGGTTTTATGATATCCATGACTCCTGCTGGGATGGAATGTTTAAGGCTGTATCAAGTGTCTGAGTATTAGGCATTGTGGTAATTGCGCCATGAATCAGGTCCAGGAGGGCAAAGGTGGTGTAATGGTTTTTCATCAGTTGACAGTCTCTGGAAGAAGTTAGCCCTACTGCCTGCTTCATTTTCAACAACTCCTCAGTATTATTTCTAATGGCCATCCCATAATACTGCTGTCATTCAATCATTTTGTCTGTCAGCCTGCCTCTTAATGGTTTTACCACCAGAAAGTTTCTTGTCTCTCAAACTTTCTTTCAACTTCCTCAACCTGCTGCCCATCCTCTTCTGGACATGACCTTTATAACACAGCAATCCACAGCACTCTATATAAAAAAAACTACCAATTTTATGTTGGTGGGGAGGCTTGTGTGCCTCGGTGATACAGACAGCCGTACCGTAGGTGCAACCACAACGGAGGGGTATCTGTTGAGAGGCCAGACAAATGTGTTGTTCCTGAAGAGGGGCAGCAGCCTTTTCAGTAGTTGCAGGGGCAACAGCCTGGGTGATTGACTGATCTGGCCTTGTAACCTACCCAAAATGGCCTTGCTGTTCTGGTACTGCAAACGGCTGAAAGCAAGGGGAAACTACAGCCGTAATTTTTCCCTGAGGGCATGCAGCTTTACTGTATGGTTAAATAATGATGGCATCCTCTTGGGTAAAATACTCTGGAGGTAAAATAGTCCCCCATTCAGATCATCGGGCGGGGACTACTCAGGACGACGACGTTATCAGGAGAAAGAAAACTGGCATTCTACGGATCGGAGCGTGGAATGTCAGATCCCTTTATCAGGCAGGTAAGTTAGAAAATTTAAAAAGGAAAATTGATGGGTTGAAGCTAGATATAATGGGAATTAATGACATTCAATGGCAAGAGGAACAAGACTTCTAGTCAGGTGAACACAGGGTTATAAATACAAAATCAAATAGGGGTAATGCAGGAGTAGGTTTAATAATGAATTTAAAAAATAGGAATGTGGGTAAGCTATTACAAACAGCATAGTGAATGCATTATTGTAGCAAAGATAGGCATGAAGCCCACGCCAACAACAGTAGTACAAGTTTATATGCCAACTAGCTCCGCAGATGATGAAAAGATTGATGAAATGTATGATGAGATAAAAGAAATTATTCAGATAGTAAAGGGAGACGAAAATTTAATAGTCATGGGTGACTGGAATTCGATAGTGGGAAAAGGAAGAGAAGGAAAAGAAGTAGGTGCATATGGAATAGGGGTAAGGAATGAAAGAGGAAGCCGCCTGGTAGAATTTTGCGCAGTGTAACTTAATCATAGCTAACACTTGGTTCAAGAATCATGAAAGGTTGTATACATGGAAGAGGCCTGGAGACACTGGATGGTTTCAGATATATAATATAATGGAAAGACAGAAGGTTAAAAAGCAGGTTTTAAATCTTAAGACATTTGCAGGCCGCAAATATGGATTCTGACCACAATTTATTGGTTATAAACTGCAGACTAAAACTGAAAAAAGTGCAAAAAGGTAGGAATTTAAGGAGATGGGACCTGGATAAACTTAAAGAACCAGAGGTTGTAGAGCATTTCAAGGAGAGCATTAGGGAACGACTTACAAGAATGGGGGAAATAAATACAGTAGAAGAAGAATGGGTAGCTTTGAGAGACGAAATAGTGAAGGCAGCAGAGGATCAAGTAGGTAAAAAGACGAGGGCTAATAGAAATCGTTGGGTAACAGAAGAAATATTGAATTTAATTGATGAAAGGAGAAAATATAAAAGTGCAGTAAATGAAGTAGGCAAAAAGGAATACAATCATCTCAAAAATGAGATCGACAGGAAGTGCAAAATGGCTAATCAGGGATGGTTACAGGACAAATGTAAGGATGTAGAGGCATATATCACTATGGGTAAGACTGATACTGCCTACAGGAAAATTAAAGAGACCTTTGGTGAAAACAGAGCCACTTGCATGAAAATCAAGAGCTCAGATTGAAACACAGTTCTAAGCAAAGAAGAGAAAGCGAAAGGTGGAAGGAGTATACAGACGCTTTCAAAATGTGGTGCTACATAAGAATGCTGAAGGTTAGAGGGTAGATCACTTAACTAACGAGGAGGTACGGAACAGAATTGGAGAAACGAGAAATTTGTGGCACAAAATGACTAGAAGAAGGGATCGGTTGGTAGGGCATGTTCTGAGGCATCAAGGGATTACCAATTTAGTATTGGAGGGCTCAGAAAATTGCAAATCTTATAATGAGATAAAAATCCGAAAATGTGAAAAAAAGCTTTTCTGTTCTAACTCAACTTAATGTCTGCAGTAATAGTTTAACCTTGGAATATAAGATGACCCTATATTTTTGAATGCCTGTTCTGGGGAAACATGTTGTCATATAATCAGGTAAATAGTCAGTTTAAAATAGGTATAATGTTAACTTTCAGGCAGATATTTTATATCAATAAAAAATTGTAATTTTGATTAATCAGAGTATGTTATAGATAAAAATTTCTTAAGGAGCCACTAAACAAATGTGTGTGTGTGTGTGTGTGTGTGTGTGTGTGTGTGTGTGTGTGTGTGTGTGTGTGTGTGGTTTTACTATCCCAAGTTTCAAGACACCATTTTTGGAGAAATATTAAAGCTAAGATTAACCAGCATTTACGAAAGGAATCAAATAACTCCACTCTCCCACCTCCCACAAGCCAGTGACCTCGCTGCAGCGAGCTGGCTTGCATGCCTCAACCACAAACGAAGTGCAACCATGCTGGAGGTGTATTTGTGGAGAGGTCAGACTAATATCGTTTATCAGTAGCTGCAAGGGCAACTGTCTGTATGATCTTGTAATATTAGGCAAAAAGGCACTGCTACGCTAGTACTACAGAAGACAAAGTTGGGTTGTTTGGGGGAAGAGACCAAACTGCGAGGTCATCGGTCTCATCGGATTATGGAAGGATGGGGAAGGAAGTCGGCCGTGCCCTTTCAAAGGAAGCATCCCAGCATTTGACTGGAGCGATTTAGGGAAATCACAGAAAACCTAAAACAGAATGGTCGGACGCAGGATTGAACCATCATCCTCCCGAATGAGAAAACTGAAACAAGATTAAATTTCTTTTAAGGCCTGCAGCTCTACTGTACGGTTTATAGTATCCTCTTGAGTAAAATATTTCTGGAGTAAAATAGTCCCCCAATTCATATCTCTCGGCAGAGACGTTCCAGGAGTATGTTATCAGAGAAAATCAGATGCATTCTATAGGTCAGAGTGTGGAATTAGGAAGGCAAATTTGAAAGTTTGAAGAAGAGAGGAATTGGTTCAAGTTAGATATAATGGAACACAGTGAAGTGCAGTCACAGGGAGGGAAGAACTTCTGGTCAGGAACACATTGTGCTTGCTTGTAATTCTCTTCAGCAGGCAACACTGGAAGCAGTAAATAATTCTTTCATTCAACGAGTGCACCTATGTACCAGTGTCCAGAGTCACCACTCTGAGCACCTTTGAATGTTCTACTCCTGGCCAGTGGTACAGGAGAATCAGAGTCAATTTTGTGTTACGTTTTTACTTGGTTTTCATTTGTTTTCTGACAACTTCAGCAAGCAGATGAGTTTGTGATCCTGGGCTTAAAGTCAATGTTGTGTTATGTAATTAATAATGTTATGTTTCAGTGATTGGTACACTTTGAATAGGTCTTTAGGAGAGGAAATGAATTACCGAATATAAAATACAGGGTGCTATTTAAAAAAGTCATACCAGAGGGAAACATTCCACGTGGGAAAAATATATCTAAAAACAAAGGTGATGTGACTTACCGAACGAAAGCGCTGGCAGGTCGATAGACACACAAACAAACACAAAATTCAAGCTTTCGCAACAAACTGTTGCCTCATCAGGAAAGAGGGAAGGAGAGGGAAAGACGAAAGGATGTGGGTTTTAAGGGAGAGGGTAAGGAGTCATTCCAATCCCGGGAGCGGAAAGACTTACCTTAGGGGGAAAAAACGACGGGTATACACTCGCACACACACACATATCCATCCACACATATACAGACACAAGCAGACATGTCTGCTTGTGTCTGTATATGTGTATATGTGTGGATGTATCCTGTCACAAGTGGGGCACTTTTGGGGTTCTTCTGTGGGAGGTTCTGGGTTTGAGGGGATGAGGAAGTGGCTCTGGTTATTTGCTTCTGCGCCAGGTCAGGAGGGCAGTTGCGGGATGCAAAAGCTGTTTTCAGGTTGTTGGTGTAATGGTTCAGGGATTCAGGACTGGAGCAGATTCGTTTGCCATGAAGACCTAGACTGTAGGGAAGGGACCGTTTGATATGGAATGGGTTTGATGTGGACAGATGTGTTAAGCTGGCCATTGGACAGATGGAGGTCAACGTCGAGGAAAGTGGCATGGGATTTGGAGTAGGACCAGGTGAATCTGATGGAACCAAAGCAGTTGAGGCTGGAGAGGAAATTCTGGAGTTGTTCTTCACTCTCTTCCCGTTTTCCACCAGGCCTCAACCTCCGCTAATTTCAAGTTGCCGCCGCTCATACCTCACCTGTCATTCAACAACATCTCTGCCCAAACTCTTTGCCTTTACACATGTTTGCTTGTGTCTGTATATGTGCGGATGGATGTGTGTGTGTGTGTGTCCCTTTTTCCCCCTAAGGTAAGTCTTTCCGCTCCCGGGACTGGAATGACTCCTTACCCTCTCCTTTAAAACCCACATCCTTTCATCTTTCCCTCTCCTTCCCTCTTTCCTGATGAAGCAACCGTGGGTTGCGAAAGCTTGAAATTTGTGTTTGTTATTGTCGCCATCAACATACCAATGCTTTCGTTTGGTAAGTTACAGTATATTTGTTTTTAGATATATTTTCCCACGTGGAATGTTTCCCTCTATTATATATGGCAAGTCAGTACTAAGCAAAAAGAGAAAACTAAGAGGAGGAATGAATATACAGAAATGCTATACAAAGGAAGATAATATTAGGGAAAGAAGACGACAAAGATGTGACAGGAGATAAAATACTATTAAGGAGAATATGACAGTACTGAAAGACTGAAGTCTAAACAAGGAATGTGGAGTAGATGATATTCTCTAACAATCCCTGAGATCCCATTGGCAGACCATTTCATCTGGTTTGCAAGATACACGAGACAAGGAGAAATACTATATAGACTTCAATAATAATAATAAAGAAAGCAGGACGTGACCTATCTAAATCTTAGTGAACCACCAAATTAATAAGTCCTGGTTGGAAAACACACACACAAATTATTTACAGAAGAATGAAAAACTGACAGAAGCAAACCTCGGGGAAGATCAGTATGGCATAGTCCATACCAATTCAGGCAGGCTAGGAAAAAATCTTACAACCATCGTCTCGGATGTTATTGAATTTAGCATATGTTAAAATGGATTAAGTAAGGAACACTTATTTTTTGCTTTCTGCAAACAAAAAAAAAAAAAAAAAAAAAAAAAAAAAAAAAAAAAAAATCTGCAACGAGATACAGCCCTCCAAAGATGACACTGTGCATACCATTTTGAAGATGCGAAATTTTGAAAAAAATTTTAAATTCTGCACCTCTGCAACAGTTCTAGATATTACGTTGGGTTTTTTTTATTTGAAAGATAATTGTTTTAAGATTACAAAGAAATCCTCCATTTGGACTTAACTGTCAAAGTTCTTTTACTACACCGTTATGAACTTCTTTTATAATTTACGGATTTTTTTTCCAAAAATGACAAACTATAAAATTTTGGTTTTTTTCTGTTGATTAGTACCATACAGTTCTACATTCCCTGAAAATGAGAGCTTCCACTTTTAGGTTGAAAAGGTTTTATAAACAATTTAAATCTTTGCCATGCACAAAACCTGTTTTATTACCACATTATCACATAACAGACTCATAAAAATCAAAACCTAGCTTTATTTAACATAATTTTAGTTTTGAAAGATGAGCAGCTGGTTCATTTGATAGCATAAAGTTCACTACAATTTCGTTTAACTCATAACTGGTGCCTATAATCTCTGCAATCCACCAGCCACAGTCATACACACACATCACAAACATCCCCCTTCTCAGGTTGCGAATCTGATTATCATCCTCCAGTTTGTGAGGTGTTGGCCGAACAAACGAAATTTCTTCTTTCTTGGTCTTTAAAGCGTGTGCAATATGAGTTCGCCCATCACTTTGAGTCCAAAAATGCGTCTTCTGAATTCCTTTCACAGTAATAGTTTGTTTGGACCATTCTTTTTTCTGCTCACAGAATTCTTCAATTTCCACTTTGGACAAAAGAATGAGGGCTGTGAGACTCTCATAAAATCCTCAGTACTCTGAATCATAGCTGTATTTCGTCTGGAAAGATTATGTTTTGTAGCATGTTACTTCAGCAGCCCTCTTACACCATCACAAGACCACTTCCCGTGACCAGTAGCACGGTACACCTAGTCAGTTGGCATAAGTGGCTTGGTCAATTCAAACAGCTGGTAACAACTTCTAAAATGAGTAGGAGCACCATCAGAGATAATGATGATCTTCTGTGCCCTGGTTTGCAGTTGGAGAATTTTGCGCATTGCTAGCAAAGCATGTGCTGAGTCATGTCCTGTGTCATCACTTACAACGGCAACACTTGTGGTCTTGTTTTGAAAATATGTCACTCCTGTAAAAATTGAAACCTGGTCATTACTCCAATGATACCCTTGTACTTCTTGTGGGAGAATTACAGACCAGTTCTCAGCAAAATCACAATGAAACACTAAACATAGTTCTTCAGCCTGTACATACCCTTTCACTTCTGCAGTGTGTTGTTGTTACAATTTCTTCAGATGCTGGTGTGTTACTGCTCTCACTGGCCATTTACCAAATTCATCAATGAAACTGTCAAAGGCAACAGTTTTTCAGTTTATTTTCTTCCCGTGTCACATATGTAATTTCTGCAGAGTTATCTGCTACGTCTTCCAGGCCAAGTGTCTGTAAAAACAGTCCTCCCTTTCCAGGGCGGTCACCACATTCTTGAAACAAAGTCTCTCGCTTTATGTCACAGACTATGACTCCCCATGCCCCACCAAGATGTCATATGCCACGTGCTCCAGTACGTTCTTCACAATTACCACACAAATTTCAAAATTTGAGCAGCACACACATAAACAGACATCTCTAGGTGAGTGTGGGACTATCCACTAGGTTGTGGTGCATAAAATTTTGATCTTCCAATATGTGAAGTTGTATAGCTGCTCTTATAAATTGCAAAAGTTTCTTTAAAACTGCAAGTCATGTACCTCTTCACTTTCACAACTTTTTAACATTCAGCTGTTACAGTTATAGTGTCTTTTTTGTTGGCACTCTGGCGAGAACAGTCCCATTTATCTTCCAGATAAAATGACTGCACTATTTGAACTTGAGCTGCTTCTATGGGACAACCACAATAGGGACCAGGTCTTCGAAAGACTCCTTTTACACACCTCACATATCTTGATTTGCCTACCATGTACTTTGATACTGATGGAATGTGGTTCAAAATTGTTTTCTTTGAGAATGTCTCTGGAATAATAGTTAAAACTTGCACCTTTTCACTGTAGGATGCACAATATTCGACAGCTGAACTGATATTTATGAAAAATTCCTCACAAGAGGTGTAAGAGTGCTTTAGTTAATTTTCTTCTTAAGATGGAATTTCTACTTTGGAGAGTGTGCACAGTTTTGCTGTAGTGTATTCATCCATTGCTTCAGTAATCTCTCTGCACTTCCTTGATGCATAGAGCATACGACTACTTCACTGACCACAGTTTGTTAATAGGATTAACAAATATCTCTGCAGTTGACTGATTCAAAATTCTTCATCTATTGATGCGAAATCTGCATCATCTGCACCATGGGAGGCTTCACCTCGTTCAGATACTATCATTGTTGTTATTCTGTCAAAACATGTAGAACACAATAAGCCGTAATTGGAAACATCTTCACTTTGAAACAGTCTTCAAATGACAACACTTATTCCCAATCTGAAGAAAGTTTGTTGTTTTTTGTTTGTCTTATATATCAATCTTTTATGGATATTCAGATAGTCAGCACACTTCACTCTCCTGTGGCCCCAGTCAGAAAACATTTCAAACAGTCCTTTTCACAAAACACATTGCAACTGTGTCAACTGGCAAATTCCTTGTGAAAACACAGAACTCATTGGATGGTCTCAGATTTCTTAGAAGACTCTTCAGTAAACAAATCAGCACTAACAACTACAATACAGAAACCTGCAATGAACAACCACAATAAAGAAACCGACAAGAAACAACAACAAAGTGTAAGAAATATCTGCAACAAAGAAAGTGAAGAGAAATAACTGCAACAAAGAAAGTGATAAGAAATAACTGCAACAAAGAAAGTAATAAGAAGTAACTGCAACACAGACAATAGAAATAAACATTGTAACAGAGAAATTAGTAAGAAGCAACTTCAGTGAAGACATACATTACCCTTGAAAGTTAAAAAAAAATATTTTTTAAAATTAAACCTGTCCAATTTAAAAGTGGAAGCTCTCATTTACAGAGGTACTAATAACAGAAAAAAATCAAACTTTTCTGGATTGGCATTTTTGAAAAAAAAAAGAAAAAAAAAAAATAAATAAATAAATAAATAAAAAAATAATTCTGTAAATTATAAAAAAAAGCTCTAAAGGCGACAGTAAAAGAACTTTGACAGATATGTCCAAACAGGGGATATCATTGCAATCATAAAGCAATTATCTTTCAAATAAAAAAAAAAACTCAAACAAATTATTCCAAAATTCGCATGTTCAAAATGGTGTTTGCAGTGTCATCTTTGGAGGTCTGTATCCCGGGGCAGAAATTTTTTTGAAGAAAACAAAAAATACATGTTTCTTGCTTACTCCTGAATTTTAAAACATGCTAAATTGAATAACATTTGAGACTATGAAGGTAATCCCCCTGCCTGAAGTTATACGGATTATGTCGTATGGATTCTGGAGAAATGTAGGAACATGCAAAGCAATACTGACCCTATCACTTATCTTAGAAGAGAAGTAAGAGAAAGAGAAACCTATATTTGTAGATTTAAAGAGAACTTTTAACAATGATGACCGGAATACCTTTGTTGAAATTCTGAAGGTAGCAGTGATAAAATACACAGAGCAAAAAGCTATCTACAACACGTACAGAAAGCAGACTGCAATTATAAGAGTCTAAGGACATGAGATACAGTAGTTGAGAAGGTAATGAGGCAGTGTTGTAGCCGGTCTGCAAAGTTATTCAATCTGGACACTGAGCAAACTGAAAATGAAACCACGCTGAAATTTGGAACAGCAAAGAATCTAGAAGAGCGGCTGAACAGAATGAATAGTCTCTTGACAAGAGGTTATTAGAAAAATATCAACAAATCTTGAATACAGCCAAACTAAATTACATGGTGCAGGTAAGGAAATGAAACACTAAAAGCAGTAGACGAGTTTCGTTATTTAAGCAAAATAAATACTGATGGTCGAAGCAGTAAATGTATAAAATACACGCTTCCATAAGTAAGAAAAGCACTTGTGAAAGAGATATATTTGTTAACATCGAATATAAATTTAAATATTAGGCAAAGAGATTTCTGCAGTATATGTCTGGAGAACAACATTGTACGAAAGTGAAAATTGTTTGATAAATAGTTCTGGCAATAAAAGAATAGAAGCTTTTGAAATGTGGTGCTACACTACAATGCAGGAGATATGATGGATAGATCAAATAATTAATGAGGAACTACTGAATCAAATTGTGGAGAAAAGAAATTTATGGGACAACAGCCCAAAAAAATGGATACATTGGTAGGTTGCACCCTGAAGCAAGAAGGAAGTAATTAGATGTTAGAAACAACTGGCATGAGAAGAAGACGACTCAAAACCTCATCCTCAACCAAAAGACAACGCAGTTCACCAATAATATGTTTCATTGGAAAATCATTGGAAAAAAATTAAATCAATTAAATCAGTTGCGGTTGGTTCACAGGAACAATGAACTAATTAGAGACTGGGCACAACCTCAGATCATGAAAGAAACGGAGTCAACCATGATCCTTCCAAGGGAACCACACTGGGATATGCATCTGTACTGCAAAGTGTGGTAATCAGAATTAACCGAAACACTTAAAAGTAAACAGTAGATGGCAGATACAAGATAGCTACTTCAACAAGAAATTGTCTTTTCATTGGGATGCTGGTGGTGAGATTCGGCCACATGATTGTGCCAAAATAATTGTGCATCATCTGCTACATTGTGTTTATTCTCCTTTTTTTCTGACTGCAAGAACTCAAAAGCCATCATGTGTGTGTTTTTCATCACTTCTAAAGTATGCCACACACTTTTAGATCCAGTAATGTATAAAATGTCAATACAGACCATTATCAATAAATAAGACTGGTTTCTTTGAGAGATCTTTTCATTTTTCTGACACCTTATAGAAATGATTTTCTTTTAAACTCAATAACAGTACACATAATCATTTTGCATCTCAATTTGAGAAGTTTACTTGTACACAACTATATAGAAACTGGATGCCAAACACTATATAAAATAGGAGATGCAATCACCACCACTCACCCCTGGCCAAAGTTTGGTAGTAGCCTGCTGTATGTATGGGCAGTTACCCCAACAGAGCCGAAATCAGGGTTTAATTATCTACATCTATGCTCCCCAAGCCACATTATTGTGTGTGTGGCATATGGTACTTCACATACCAATGTCACTTCCTTCATTTCCTATTCCAATTGCAGATGGTTCACAGGAACAATGAACTAATTATAGACTGGGCACAAGCTCAGATCATAAAAGAACAGGAGTCAACCATGACCCTTCCAAGGGAACCATGTTAGGATATGCTTTAATCAGTTTGAGAAACCACGAATAATCTCTTATTCATGTGGCTAGATAGGTACTTGATACTGCTATTACAAAGTGTGTATAAAGGAAGTTACTGGAAGAGAGAGATTGCTACTTACCGCAACGATGGCATGTTAAGTTGCAGACAGGCGCAACGACAAGACACGTACACGTAGCTTCAAGACACAGCCTCCATCAGAAAATGAAACAAGCTGTCAGAGATCGCAGTCGTGTGTGCGTGAGCATATGTAGCTGTGTGTGTGTGTGTGTGTGTGTGTGTGTGTGTGTGTGTGTGTGTTTTTGTTTCATTTTATGATAAAGGCTGTGGCCATGAGTGAATGTGTAAATGTCTTGTTATTGTACCTATCTGCAACTCAATGTGTCATCTACACAGGAAGTAATAATCTATCTTTTCCTTATAGGTTGCTGAGCACCAAACAGGAGTAAGTGAAACTAAAGTAGTAAGTTACTAAGAGGGAAGGAAATCAGCGACTTCCAGCCGATAGTACTGAACTAAAGGAGTAAATTAATCCAGGAGAAATTTTTTCATTTACTTCCAAAGTAAATTTATTTACTCCATTACTGGTGGAGAGCACCACTGAAGGGTGAGCTACTACATTAGTAACTTAAGGAGGAAATAAGGCCAAAATTTACTCCTAGGCAGTAGGAGGAGTAAAGTACGAGAGTAAGGTACGATCTTTGAGTTCTGTGTTTTAAGTGTCAAATTCTACGGATTGCTTGGACTGCGAAGAATAAATGGAGATGGAGATAAAGGTGAACATCATACGTATGAGGGTTGTAATGGAGAGAATGTATGGCGACAGTGATTTCAAAGAGTGGTTTGGGTTTCATAAGCAGTGCTTGGTATGCTGGAACTGTTACTGCAGCATAATTCTCACAGGAACCCTGCTTTGTCTCCTAAGCTGCAACTGCTTTGTGGACTGTGAATCTTTCGCACAGGTACTTATTAAATCATAGCAGGGGATCTCATTAATATCCGTCATACTACTGCTGGGAGAACTTTTAATAGTGTGATAAACAGTTTAATTGCCTTAAAGCCACTGTATGTTTCCGTGCCATGGAATCAGGAAAATATATCAAAGAAAAAAAGGGAATTCTACTAAACAGGTGGATTCCCAAATGTCTTAGGACACACAGATTGTGTACATATACCCATACCTCTTCCTTCTGGAGCACAAGCAGAACTATACAGAAAACGCAAGAATTTCTTTTCTATCAATACACAAAACATTTGTGGTGCCAATATGAAGATTATGAACGAGGTAAGCTGTTGGCCGGGTTGCACACATTTGGGATAATAGTAGAGTTGCTGTAGAATTTGGGAATGGACAATATGACGGGTTGCTTGTTGGAGATATGTTCTCTCCAAACATCTTATGACTTCTGTGCTCCGAGCCCACACAGGATCCGAATGGTACTACAATAGAGCCCGTACTGCTACCAGATGTGTAGCAGAGCGGGCATTCGGTGTTTGGAAGAAATGTTTCCAAATTCTCACTAAAGCAATGTGATTCAAACCAAACAAGTGTGGCAATGTTTTTGTGGCTACTGCAGTTTTACACAACTATGGAACAGAAGTTAGAGATGTGTTTCACCCCAATGCTGTGGAGGTGAATTACATTGAACAATATGCATTTCAGCCAGTGCTGCAGGCCAAGCTGTCAGAAGTATATTACACTTAATTACTTTAATTAAAATCATACCAAGCTTACTAGTAAAATTAGGAGTTAAAGTAAAGACTTTTCCTTCTTAAATGAATAAACAAGCCACTGGATTGTCAGTACTACAGTGAAAAATGATTCATTTTATTTATGTGTAATTTTATAGTTATGTTCTTTTTTCCTTTTTCTTGCTAGGGGATTGCATTCTCATATTATTTCTTAATTGAGTATACAAAGTCAAACAATCTTTTATATATATATATATATATATATATATATATATATATATATAAAAAAAACAAAGATGAGGTGACTTACCGAACGAAAGCGCTGGCAGGTCGATAGATACACAAACAAACACAAACATACACACAAAATTCAAGCTTTCGCAACAAACTGTTGCCTCATCAGGAAAGAGGGAAGGAGAGGGGAAGACGAAAGGAAGTGGGTTTTAAGGGAGAGGGTAAGGAGTCATTCCAATCCCGGGAGCGGAAAGACTTACCTTTGGGGGAAAAAAGGACAGGTATACACTAGCACACACGCACATATCCATCCACACATACAGCCACAAGCAGACATATTTAAAGACAAAGAGCAATCTGCCTAGGGCGAAGGCATGTTTGCGGAGGGAATGTAAATAAAACTTAATGGGATCGTTGTGGGGGTGTTGTGAGGGTGACATGGTATTAGAAGGTGGAAAGTGTAACATGAGGTGAAATGAAAATGAAAATAAAAATATATGGGGAGAGATAAAGGTGAACCGGAAAGTAACTGGAGATCTAGAATGAAAAAAGGCGAAAAGGTGTTGGTTACAGCTGGGCTATGTTGGACTTGGGTTGGTAGAGAACGATGTGCATAAAGGTTAGGTGGTTGTGTTGCCGCCAAAACACGTTAAAGGACGGAGAAATTCGGGAAAATTTCGAAAAAACTGCGTGTAGTATATTAAAAGGAGTGGTATTGTGGTGGCAGATTATGAAAATGAGGCTAACAATTGTCTGACGAAGAAATAATGGCGTTAAAACCTGTGGGAAGCGGCTAAAAATGATCAGTGATGTGGGAAAAACGGAAATGGAAATAAAGCGAAAGTTATTAGAACTGGCCGAAATGGTTGTTTAAAAGGTGAAAGGAGCTGTTTGTGAACTACAAACGGTGGATATTATAGTGGCGGTAGTGCTGAAAGCGGCAAAAAAAATTTTTTTGGTTATGGTTTGGAAGTGGGTTACGTATTATTGAGTATATATATAGGCGGGATAAAATAGTATAGCAGATTACGGTAAAAAGGAGAAGGTGAATACAAAGTGAAACTACTGGCAAAAACTCCTTCCCTCTTTCCTGATGAGGCAACAGTTTGTTGCGAAAGCTTGAATTTTGTGGGTATGTTTGTGTGTCTGTCGACCTGCCAGCACTTTCATTTGGCAAGTCACATCATCTTTGTTTATATATATATATATATATATATATATATATATATATATATATATATATATATATATATATATATATAAAGAAAGAAAGACTTATTTTATAATATTGCAAATTAAGATAAATATCAGAAGGTGGTATTAACAAAAATTAGTACTGACACTGAAATGATAAACACAAATATTATGTCATACAAGAAACAAGAACATATTAACCATTTGAAAAAATATCAAGGAAATAAAAGACATTTTATACAGATGAATATTTTCTATTCATTCACAAAAACCCAAATTTCTTGAGCACACTGGCTGAAGAACTGGAACCTGAAGTCTGCTCCATTACATTCTTGACTTATTCATAATTTCCATTTTAAGGTTATTCTCTTCTTCCAGGATTTCTCTTGTCTTTCTATTAACAAAATTTTTGCATTGTATTCTTCTCGTATTAATTGCATTTTTAAGGAATGAAGCTTGTCTGATTTATTCAACAACTCTCGGTTCTTCACTACAACATCATGTTCTCTCCCTCTTTTGCTGGGTGCATTTCCTGATAAGCTCACACCAGAGAATGCAGGCCGAGGTTCACGACTATGAGATAAAGTTCCACCTTCAGCAGTTTCATTGCTACCTTTCACAGCAGTTACCATCATCGAAGTTGCTTGAAAGTATCACATTATCTTCATTATCTTCCGGTGTGTCATTGTCGTTAATTCCAGCTATCCCCTCAAAAACTTGCGGGATCATATCAACAACCATTTGGCTGATATCATCAATCTTCGTCTCATCTACTCCAACCTAAGTCTGAAAATGTTCTTTACATTTAGCTTTCATTTTTTCTATCTTTTGCTTTCATGTCCTTCCAAATTACTTTAAGCAGCTCTTGTGATCTTTGCGTAAGAGCTTCTGCATTGTATTCGATGTGTATTTTTTCCCAAGCATCATTTTTCCTTTTTAGCATGTAGACATTGTGCTTTTTAGATTCAATAGTAGTTATGTACTTTTTCATTATTTCAGCAAACTGCTCTTTTTCATTTTCTGGAAAATTTTTGAACGTTTCTTGGGTACCTCCATGTTGCTGATAGCTTGTATCTCAAACTGGCACTTACATTAATACGTGTCACCATCCAACAATGGACATTGGTAGGTGTTGGTGGTGGGGTTAACAACAGATTCAACCATTAATAGCACGTTCCTTTTTCGTAATACAAAGATCTTATCGTTAATTAATACAATAGCGTTTAGATTTTCCAACTTCAATAATTCAATTTAGTAATCCTTTCTAACTTCTAAAATTATAGTGATCAACATAAATTATGCAAAAGGTGATGCAATAAAGTCTTCCGACAATCAATATTTTCCGAGAGGGACTGTAATGCGCGTTAACTACTTTAGTTACAACTAAAGAGGTACACAGAAATTGAGCTCTTCAACAGTTACTAAAACAGTATATTACTACAAGAGTAATTTATACTAGTTTGGTGCTCGCTACACATATTGTTGATATTCCAACCTGGGGTTTCCACTGTCTGAAGTTTCTGGAAGAAATCGATACATATTAGGGGTGCAAAAATGAGTCTTTCTGAACAGAAAATATAACACAAACATAGGGCAATACTATGGAAAGGATAGATTGCTATATAGTGGAGTAGCTGTGTCGCAAACAGACCAACCTGTTCATGGGCATCTAGAGGAATGATTCCTAACCACCCAGAATCCCAAACCCCTCACCTGGTTCAGATTGACTGATGACATCTTCAAGACCTGGGTCTATGGTGAGAACATGCTATCCACATTTCTCCAGAACCTCAACATCATCTCTCCCGTTCACTTCACCTGATCCTACTCAACCCAAAAACCAACTTTTTCAAAGTTGATCTCCACTTCAAAGGTGGCTACATCAGTACCTCCATTCACATCAAATCTACCAATACCCAACAATACCTCCACTTTGACAGATGCCACCCATTCCAAACAAGATGTCCCTTCCATACAGCCTAGCCACTCATGGCTGTCAAATCTGTTGTGATGAGCAGTCCCTTGCCAAATATACCAACGATCTAACTGAGGCCTTCACTCCACACACAAAGGAGCATCCCCCCCCCCCCCCCCCCCCCGACTCATTATCATGTGGGAATGGAACTATAGAATCACATTTTCCACCAAGATTTAGACTACCTCTCGCCGTATCCGAAAGGGAGGAATATTCTACCCACTATCCTTCCCACCCCTCCCACAGTAGTATTCCATAACTCACCAAACCAACACAATATCCCCATCCATCCATACTCCATCCTTGATCCCAACTTCCTGCCTCATGGCCCATATCTCTGAAATAGACCTAGATGAAAGACCTGCCCCAAACATCCTCCCACCACCACCACCACCACCTATTCCAGTCCAGTCACTAGCAACACATCTCCGATCACAGACAGGACTACTTGGTGAAAGCAGTCACATGATCTATAGGCTAATCTGCAACCACCGCACTGCGTTCTACGTGGACATGACAACCAACAAGCTGGCTGTCTGCATGAACGACCACCTCCAAACTGTGGCCCAGAGGCAGCTGGAATATCCAGTTGTTGAGCACGCTGCTCAACACAAAGTTCTTCACTTCAATCACTGCTACACAGCCTGCAACTGTGCTTTTTTCATTAGTCACTATCCTTCATGCTCCCATCCCTACTCTGCTACCACTCCAGCACTACACAGCCTACTATTCCACCAACACACCCACAGTGTTTTCCACTCCCTCCCTCTCACCCTTTCCTCACCCCCACCTAACCTCCTGACTGCACCTAACTGCCTTGCCCCGTTCGATGCTCCCATAAGCAGCACTTTGCCACCTCCCACTCCTGCTCTCCTACCACTCCCCCTCCCCCCCCCCAGCCTCCTCCTTACCCCCCTACCATCCAGACTGCTGCTCCCATCAGGTGCAGTTGCTAACAAACTGGCCTCGACGGCCATACACAGTGGCCACGTGTATGTGAGTTCTGCTTCCGTGAATTTGTGTGTGTGTGTGTGTGTGTGTGTGTGTGTGTGTGTGTGTTTACTTTAAAAGAAAGCCTTTTGGCCAAAAGCTCACTTGTTTTGCTCTCTTTTCATTGTACTAGTCTGCAACTCAACTTCGCTATAAAATGAGTAGCAATCTGTCCTTTTCATAATATACTCATTATTCCATCCTGGATTTTCCGCTGTTTAATTTTGCCTAATGGCTTTTCTTCGATCGTATAACCCAGTGCTGTTTTCCTTTGTTGCTTTTTTCTAATGCATTACTTTACACAGTATCCATCCTTTTCTTTCTCTTCTTTCCTTTGTTTTATATGTCACCTTCCACACCACACTACATGCTTTGACTTACGAACCACACCATATGAACCTTCTCGTATGGTCACAAAACACGGCTATTCGACAGTTCTGATTGTTGGTGAAGCACCTCATGGCCCATCTTACTCCTGCTGATATAATTAATCCTTGACTTTCAAACTGATCACTCCTCCTGCCTCATTCTCGTATATTTCCAAGCGCCAGTTTCGTACCTCCCTGTGACACATGTACTTGTACCTTGTTCTAGCAATCACTCCCCTTCCCACCCCACACTTTTCTCCTCTCTCATTCCAGGATGCACATACTAACCTCACGTAATCCGGTCACAACTGCTGTCCCCCTTCCACATACATATCTGCTCACCGACCAGCATCCCACATCATCCTCTTTTTATTTATTTTTATCTTTCATCTCATTGTGTTTTTGCATCAATTCCAGTTCATTTTTGCCTTTCATTATTGGTCCCACACCTGAGGTTTCATCTTATTTCCCCCTATTTCATCTGTTCCGTTCTTCTCGTGATTTTTTCCATGTATTTTGTGAATTTTTCACACGTGTTTCTAAATTTATGTAATTTTATCTGCCACCATACATCCTTGCACCTTCCACATGTGCGAAAACAGGACAGTTTCTTTACCCCTAGACAGAACCCAGTCCCACATGCTGTTCCTGCATTGTTGCCTGGCTTGTGGAATGCCCCAAATGCTCTTACCATCAAATTACCTATCTTCAGCTGCAACCCTTCCTTCCACAATGACTTACACCTGTTGAAGTTCCATCAGTCCTTAGCCCTCATCAACCTAATCCTGCAAAACCATATAAATCAGGCCCAAACCACCTCGAAATACCTCTCTCCAATTGCAAAATTATCCTGCTCTGCAATTGCAGATTCCTGTATCTCATGTCTCACACAAACTTTTGCCCTTCAGGAACTAGAGCAGCATGCACAATGCCACCACAAAAAATTCTCCAATCTGTTCACCATCTACTCTTGCCTTTGACTCCAATACCCACCACCTCTACAACAGTCTCTAAACCTCCCCAACATCCCTCATAGCTGAAAAATGCCTGCCTCACAAATCTACTACGTTTGCCACACCCTCAGAAACTCCCTCCCACCGTCATACAGAATCCAGACCGAAACAGGTCCAAGACACAGCTATGAAGCTTTCCTCTGAAATCCTTCGTCCCACATATCAGTCCTTCCCAAATGCTTTACCTTTTGTCCCACACCTAAATTCAATCATGTTGGTCTTGTTGAAGATCTTCTCTCCTCCTTCCGATCCCTACAGTGAAAACACATTTTTTCACCACCAACCCTACCAATCTGATTCAACCCAAAACCAATATTGGACCCTGTCCGACTCATTTCATTCCTCCACCCAATTATGGTCCAACCCCACTGTACCCAAATCAGCCCATTAGCATTCCAGAATTTCTTAACCTCAAACCTTGCCTTATTAATGCTCCCCAAACACCACAAGTTGCAAGCTACTCTTACATCCACAGAAAGAACCACAACCCACCACCTAAAAATTGATTCCAATCTTATAATCTTATCTGCTGACAAAGGCTGCCCCCACTGTGGTATCAAACTGCAGCGATTACCTGGTAGAAGGATTCTGCCAGTCGTCACATTAATCCACCTACAAACCCTACCACAGTTAACGCATTCCAGAAATCCAGAAGGATTTTCAGTCCCTCCTCAAACCCGCACGTCCATCATCCCAGAACCACTCCGCTGAGTGCACCTCTCCCCTCACTCTTACCACTCCCCGACACACACCTTCTAAGTGCTTCCCAAAATCCAAAAACCCAATCACCCATGATGCCCCATTGTGGCCAGTTACCATGCCCCCAGTGAGACAATTTCTGTTCTTGTAGGCCAGCACCTTCAGCCTATTACCTGCAACCAACCCTCTAACATAAAGGACACCAACCGTTTCCTCCACAGACTCTCCACAATTCCTGATCCTTTACCACATGGTGCCCTACTCCTCCCTTTCCACTAACATCCCTAATGCCCATGGCCTTGCCACTATTAAATACTAACTTTCCCAAACATCCGACTGATTCCAAACCTGCAACCTCCTTCCTCGTTACAATGCCCAATTATATCCTCACCCACAATTACTTCTCCTTTGAAGGCATCATCTACAAATAAATCCATGGTAGGGCAATGGGTATCCACATGGCATCATCCTATGCTTTTATCACCCAACCACAGGAATCCTTCCAACAACCCAGAATCCTAAACCCCACACCTAGTTCAGATTCAATGACCTATTTATATTCCTCCAGGATCTTAACACCACCTCTCTCATTCAGTTCACCTTGTCCTACTCAACCCAACAAGCCACCTTCCTCAATGATGGCTACATCAGTATCTCCATCCATATCAAACCTACCCACCAGCAGCAATACCTCCACTTCAACAGCTGCCTCCCATTCCATACAAATATGTCCCTTTCAAACAGCCTAGCTACTTGTGGTTGTTGCATCTACAGTGAAAAACAGTCACTCTCCAAATATATCAAGAGTCTAACTATAGCATTCCCAGACCAAAATTATCTTCTCAACCTTGTTCAGAAACAGATCTCCCATGCCTTCTCTCTCTAGTCACCCAGCACCTCCTTAGGTCTCACTGTCCAGACACAAAGGAGCATTCCCCTCATGACTCAGTACCAACCAGGACTGGAACAGCTGAACTACAGTCACCCGCCAAGGTTACGACTACCTTCTTGCCCTGAAGTGAGGAATATCCTACCCACCATCCTTACCTGCATCCCACCACACCTACACAATGTCCTTGTCCATCTCTACTCGACACCTACTCTCAACCCACTGCCTCAAGACCATACCCCTGCAACAAACCTAGATGCGCAAAATGTGTCCCATACATCCTTCCATCGCGCGCGCGCGTGCGGGTGTGTGTGTGTGTGTGTGTGTGTGTGTGTGTGTTTTGTCTACTTTAGAAGAAGGCCATATGGCCAAAGGCTCACTTGTCTAGCTGTCTTTTTGTTGTGGCTGTCTGTGACCAAACATCTCCGCTATATGGCATAAATTTTCATTGTCATCAATCCATTATATGGCTGGTGGTTGTCCATATTCACAACTGGAAATACATTTAATGTACATACGAATTCAGGCACCACTACTGGTTCCCTCCTACACCTGTCCTATTTGTGAGTAGTGCACAAGAAGAATGACGATTGGTCAGCCTCTAAACTGTACATGTACGTGTATATGAACATACACATCTGTATCTGCATCTCCATACTCCACAAGCAGAGGGTACCTAGTGCCACTATTAGTCATTTTGTTTCCTATTTCACTCGCAAATAGAATAAGGAAAAAATAAATCTTTCTGGTCCTTATGTGAAATCCAGCAACACACTTGTTCTGCAGTCAGTTTCAAATACCAGTTTTCTAAATTTTCTCAATAAGGAATATATTACAGCCTCCTATGTATTTCTCCCATAGGTCCGCTGAGGCATTTAAACAATGATTTTTCCCACACTCCCTATGTGAATGGAACAGAAAAAACCTAGTAACACACACAATGGGACGTACCCGCTGCATGCACTTCACAGTGGTTCGTAGAGTATAAACACGGATGAAGTGTTCCTTGAAAAGAACATTGCCTTCCCTCCAGTGATTCTCACTTGAGTTCCGAAAGCATCTCTGTAATACTCGCATGCTGACTGAACATACCGGTAACAAATCTAGAAGCCTGCCTCTGAATTATCTTGAATATTTTCATTTCCCCAAACATTATCATTTCTTGAGATGAATATAGGGGGGAAAAAAAACAAGGCTCTACTTTTGTTGGAATGCACATCCTTTAAATTTTAACAAAAATATCTCTCCATGACAACATACGTCTTGTAGCATCTGCCTCTAGACTGATTCAGCATCTTTGTACTGTTTTTCCCCCACAAACCAAATGCACCAGTAACACAAGAAGCCGCACTCTTTTAATCCTTTTTTAATTATGGCATGGATCCCATCTGCCAATATAAGAAGAAGAAACAGAGGTAAAACACCACACGCTAAGGACATATACAATGGGTATACTGACAGCCATTAGGAAAATGTAGTGTAAAGTATCTAGAGCCATATTTATGAAACTATTCAATAAACGAAAGTCTGCTGGTATGGTTAGATCCACATAATTAGTACATAATAGCCAAAACATTGGTTAGAACCAAGGAAGCTGAAAATCATCTACATAATTTGACAGAAGAAATTCCAGTTATCTATTCTACTTCGTGTCTACTGCAGGACTGGTAATTGGGAGAAGATTGTGCTTCTGCACTGAAATGTTAAATTTAATTTGTTGCTGTAAATGAACAATTACAATCACATAAATTATTAATGTTTCTGCTGCAAAACATGATAAAAATTAAATATATACTGCACTATAAACATTACTCTAACATATTTTTCAGCAATTTAAACATTTGTCTGCAGCTTGCAAAGCCTGAACATTAATATGCAGTGCAAAAGTAGAATACCTTTTTAATTTTTGTCTGGAGATCCCACTTTATAACACCACTGCTTTCGCATGCAACATCCTGTTACAAGCTATTTACATAAGCTACTTCAATGAAACAATCAATAAATGCTTATAGTTAGAAACAACTGCAGCCCCCACTTAAAATTAGGCCAACAAATGTAACAATCACCACCAAAAAACTGTTCTTCACCATACCTGAGTTTTTCTCTCTCATTTTTTGTGTAGCACTTGGCAAATGGTGCAGATTGACTCCAGTCCCAGAAATGCAACTCATTGTATGTAGCAATTACAAGCATACGGTTAGTTGGATGAAAAGCAAGTGATGCAATTACAGTTTGACCTTCAGCCTTCCAAACCTCACTTCCTCCCTGTAAAGACACAACACACAGAGTATTTAATGGATGAAATAACTTTTTTTTTAATTAATAACAGCAGCTTCCTTGTTTAGGCATCCAAATGGGTGTAACAGATACAAATATGTTACACATCAGTTTCACATAAGACCGCCTTAAGAAGATGACAAATGTAATGTGGCATCAAATATGTCTTCTAGATTTGAAAGAGAAGACATTTTAACGTAATCAAAGAAAGCAAGTGCTGAGACCTAAAAGGATAAAATTTTAATTGTCATCTAAGTCAAAAATAAAGCTGTGTATTAATTTCTGGACTTCTTGCAGGTACACGTCTGCTATCCTGGTGCACACTGAAATATCTGCAGCAAAGGACTATACCACACCCACTAGAGGGGCCAAAACAACATTGCACAGCTCACTGATAAAGTAGAGTATCATGTGATAATTAGTTTTCGGCATCAGCGGAAAACTGATAACCACACAATATTCCACTTTATCAATATGCTGCACCATTTTGCTTTGGTTCCTCTAGCAGCATGCTACAGAACTGTGGTGTGGAGTGTACCAGAACAGCATATGTTTACCTCCAAGCAATCCAAACATGAATTATGTAACTTTATTAACATTTTATGACTACCATCATATATTTAGTACATCATTAGCAAGATTTCTATGTAACAAAATCTAGTAGGCATTCAACTTAAGCAAATCTGGCATCTGCCACCTAATACATGCCTGATGATAGATAACCAACCAGACTTCACTTTGCCTAAAGGTTATGCCATTCTATGTAAACACAGTACAGACGGAACCATGAGATCATTCTTAATCATTAACCCTTTCCAGCCAAATTTTATTAATTTGTGAAAAAAATATCTTTTCACATATTTACATATGTAATGACTGGGGGTGGGGGAGGGGGGGGGGGGCCATTTGAGGTGGCTCAATATGATATCACTGGGCAAGATTTGTTTTCTTCTCTAAGGGGTTTGTATTTCACAGTGGTGGCGACAGCACAGCTAAAAATTTCAAGTATACAATTAAATGCAGTTTATTCAAGGAAAAAGGAAAAGAATTACACTTGCATTTCAAAGCAATTTAACAAGGTTTTTTATAGTGTGGTTCTTACTTAACATGAAACTTTAAGAAATAATTCCTGTATTTGATGAAACAAGAACGATTATTACATTTGAAGTTTTTTGCTTGAGAATATACTTTAATGCAACATTTACACCCCAGTTTGTTTTCCAGATGCTCTGGCCAATGCCGCTTACGTCATCAACTGGGCTGGGGCCAAATGGGGCTCGTTTATTCACAACTGCTGGTGATGGACTGTCATCGGAGGCCGTTCTCATTTTCTTAGCAATGTGTCTCCTACTTTTAGTAGTCCACGAGTCACATCAGGCCGAAAAATCAACAGAAGCTTGTGTTTGGTAGTTCCTATTTGCCTGCAATGTCGACAGCAAAGGTGCCACACATTCATAACACATGTCATTGAGATGGAATATGATTTTAAGATAAAATATTTTCAAGTCAATATTACTCCTATACATAGGAACCAGTATGCTATGTAGGTCAACTTCACTCATCAAAAAGTTATATTCTGTAACAATGTCTGGCCTTGAAATATCAACAAATTTTTGTTCTCCCACTGTTCAACTTTTCACAGGTTCCATTGGATTTATTCTCCTTTGTGTGATGACGCAAGGTCAACAGAATTGTTATCACACACTTCAGCACTATGATGTTTCTTTCTCTAAGTTCTGTTATATCATATGATGCTCGTCCCTGTTTTTTTAGCTACCTGTCCACTTTCAGATTGCACCCCTGAAGTCCTGTGGGTCTAAAAACTCCAACAGCCAAGATTACAAAGTCTTTCGGAATAGAAATAAGCTTGTAACAAGTGAACCAATGGTCTGTAAATACTTCAAAAATTTTATATTTAGGTAGTCCCTCCACGAGCCTGAACACCATATCACACTTATACCAATACCAGTGTCATTATGTATGGTTCCTTTCCCTAGGTATATTTCAAAATCTTACACAATTCCACTGGAACCTGCTAGGGAAAAACATTTTACATTCCACTTGTGCCGATTTATTTATTTATTTATTTATTTTAATATTGTTTCAGGGAAGAATTACCTTTGAAGGAATGTTTAATTCATAAACTGAATTATATTCCTCAGGTCCAATAAGTGAAAAATTTTGTGTGACCTTGTCAACAAATGGTCTCACCTTGAACAACTTGTCATAATTAGGGTCTTTTCCTTGTTTCATTTTAGTATTATCATTCACATGTAAATAATTTCTTAGCTATTCCTAAGCACCAAGTCAGCTATTGGAGGATACCTTGTAGGCTCTGCCCAGTACATTCTGTAACTTGGCATTTTCACAACACCTGACAGGATGTCTATTCCAAGATAATTTTCTGTTTCACGAACATTTGTAGGCAAAGATGCACCAGTTTTCTGTGTACCGTATAGGTTAGACTGACCCAACAAGATTGAGGTTACTGTCATCACAACATACTGCTCCGAAATTCTGCAAAGGTGTCAGTTCATCTTCTGAAGGGTCAAAGAAATTTGAGTCATATGATGTATCTATTTCTTCAACGTCTTTCTTTCTCCATCAAAGCTCCTGACATGTCTCGCACTGAATTCTCTGAATCGAATTATGTTCTGCATGGTTTGGACTATGAAGTAACCACATTGAAACTCAGTGAACATCATCTTCAATACTGCCTCTGAGTGTTCATCATTTCAACCTTATCAAGATCCAATCCCCGAACAAATCGTGTATCCGATGTAGGAGGGTCCTGCTGCTTAGCACTTTCAGTAGCTACCTCCACAGCAGACTATCAAGGTTCAAATCAGGTAAGTCACCTCTGAAAAAAAGGAAGAAAGGAAGATTGGGTTTAATGTCCCATTGACATCAAAGTCATTAGAGACGGAGCAGAAGTTCAGATTGTGTCAAGGATGGGGAAGGAAATCGGCTGTGCCCTTTTGATGAACCATCCCGGAGATTTCCTGGGGCGACTTAGGAAAGGAAATCATGGAAAACCTAAATCTGAATGGCCAGACACGAGTTTGAACCACTGTCCTCTTGAACTAAAGTCTAGTGTGCTAACCACTGCTTGGTAATTTTTTTAAATTTTTTAATATTTCTTTCTTTGAAAGGGATTTATGATTGCGAATCCTCTGGTAAACAATCCACAAATTTTTAATAAAGCAGCAAAAATATTGGTAAGTCATACCAATACAGAACATTAAAATACTAGTATGATAAATTAGTACATCTTAGCACCAAAGAAAATTATTTGAGTTACACTATACACTAACTGTTAGTCGAGGTTTTTGCATTCAGTATCATAACAAATTCCAAATGATACCAAACAGAATCACATATATTTCTGATTTCCAAGCTAAAGTTGCCATAACTAACACCGTTTTCAAACTGTTTACTATTTCATATGCACATTCAACAATAACTTATTAGAGCAACTTTCAAATTATTTTGCTTCCTTTATCTTGATATAATATTTAGACAGTTCTGCTGCATGTGCTGTAACTTAAGACGTAATCCAACAATACACCTGTCAATGCTTTGTAGCCTAATGCTCTCTGTTTTATCAAACTCACAGTAGCCAACCTAATCACAATGAATTTTGGAAGGTCCCGCACTGTTCTTTATAGCCTTTGGACGTACAGTTTGGGCTTGTGGAACAGTTAAAAATTATGATGTCATATGACATCAATGAGTTGGAAAGGGTTAAGAGTATGTGGAGAACTCTTGTAACATTAAATACATATATTTACAAAAAGACACCCACCATCTGATGTGGCAGTACAAATGGATACAATTTCCAGACTAAACAAATATGTTAATGGAAAAACTATAGGAGCAAATATTTTACAAAGAAATGTACACTTGAACCTTATCTGCAGACCTAATGTGAGACAAGAACTTCACTTGTGTGTGCAGCCCCTCCCACCCAACTGTCCTGGCCTGGAGGGAAATGAAACAAACTACTCTCCATGTGCACAAAACCTTTCAATTTAAGCTGCTTGAAACAGCAACCACCAGAAAACAGTGATGTATATTAAGTAATGGAACCCATGGGCCAATTTATGGGAGCCAGAATTTTACGCATAATGACAGACATTCCACAACACCTCTTGCTCTGTATGTGACATGATTAACTTAATTTTTTATTATGGGATAAAGTCCCAGAGATGAGGAGATCTCTACAGACAGAGAACAAGCTCAGACTGGATAAGGCAATATGGTAGAAAATAGCCAGCGCACTTTCCCCTAACTAATAACAGGTGCACCAAATGTTTTACCGACACATCACAAAACTTTCCACAAATATGATTCACAAAAGACACACAGTGATGTTACATTACGAACCAATGGTACCACACTGCAGAACACACGTCAGGAACTTGTGTTGTGACTGGAATCATCTAAGCATAATCTCGGCAAAAAACTGTGCCAAGTAACAGAGAGAATAAACTGTGCCCCATCACATCACTACATCTTACCAAACAACTGGGTTTTATTTACACTAACTTTTTCAGTCACCAATTACTGACAATCTAAATTCTCTACTACTACTACTACTACTACTACTACTACTACTATTATTCTCTTTTTCTCTTGACCTTTTCTACATTATGTAGTTTCTAATTATAGATTTTTGTGATAATGATGTAAGTTTAATTATTCCTTCTGTTAACAGAATTTTAAAAAGTGACACTATTACTGTATGCTGTTCACTGCTGAATCACAAAGGCAATTAATTTATGGAAAGATAAGTACAACTCTAACTCTTTTTACACAATGAACCTGCTGTTGCAGACATCCGAGATGTGTGCCATCGTCGAACTAGAACTTCACATGAAACATACTTTATAATGTGACCATTTCGTTTGTTATATACTCAAAACCAAGTTGGTTGTTATGTAACTTGACACAGAACTAATTATATTTAATTGGGAAAATGTAGTCAATATATAAAATGTTACATAGTTAGCCTTACACAAATTAAAAAGAGCCATCATATTTATTGAAGGCAGCTATTTATTATTACAAAAATTTATTTCAGTAATATTGTGTTTCAACTTTTACTGTAGTATACGAAATGCTGTTAAATAACATTTAACTTCCAGAAAAAGACTAACTTGATGTAGAATTGTAATTAATGTAAAATATAATTTAGTCCCCTTTCTGGAAGCACGTAGAAACTTACAGATCTTCACTAATGTCTCAGCTGTGTTCTCTCGTGAATAATTTTTTTTTCTTTTTTTTTTTTTTTTGCTCTATTACCTTCCACCACTTTTTTGGTTGGAATTGTGTCATAATTACATCATAAGACGTGTCAGGAAAATAATCAGAAGCAGCAATCCTAAAAGACATAACACTTGCAAACCACTCTGGATGCATCTCTATGAGTCAGTTTTCTGCATATGTTCAGCAACTAAGCTTCCCACTCTGAATCTTAGTTCCAACATATTTGCAAGGTAATGAAAGTGTACCAGTGCTTGTTCTGTTGCTTTTTATTACATTCTTATGAGGGGTCCATATTAGAACTTTCTAAAAGATCGATCTATAGTTTGACAGCTTGTGCAATATTTGTGCTATCTGCTTGAAGAAGCCCTGGACTCTACAAACCCTTGACAGACATCAGAGATGATCAGCAGCATCTTTACAAATTATAACATTATTCTAGATTCTACTAAAATTAGAACTGACTTCTTCAGAGTGTTCTGTTACAATTTCTACATTTAAAAAGAAGTAGTTGTAAGAATAGGTTACTGTTTTGAATAAATTAATTGTAAGAATTTAATGTGAAGTATTTAATTATCAGTACAAACAAATTAACTCACTGTTTTTTTGATATATATAGATACAGGTTTTCTCCTCAACCTATTTATAACTATTTCATCACTAATGTTAGTAAGAAATGCAGATATTTTAATTTTCATTACCTTAATATACCATTTTTTTACCATGCTTTCTAAGTCCATTATATGCAAATGGAAAATACTAAACTATTTATTATTCTAATTAGATCATTCAGCCAATGTCACATTGTAACTCTGTGAATGAATGGCTACCACCAAACTGTGGCCAAGAGCAAGGTTGATCACCAAGGGGCAGATCCTGCTGACCACAATGTACTTCACATCAATAGCTGTTTCAAAATCAGTGGCATATGACTGCCTGCCCCCCCCCCCCCCCCCCCACTTCCCCCATGCCAACTTCTCTAAATTACATAGGTGATATTGCCCATAAAACACATTTTTTGATCTCTCATTTCACTTGGGCCAATTTCCACTAATCACTCAGCCACCGCAACCCCTATTCCCGTATCCCCATGCCTCCCTCTTTACCCATTCTACACTCACACCCTCCTGTCAATGTGTCTCTCTTCCTCTGTTCCATATCTCATTTCAATCCATTCCTCAATGTCACTGGATGCCACACACTCATCCCCCTGCCTACACCAAGCAAACTCACTGGAGCCACATTCCTATCTTATTAACTTTATGCCTCTCCCCTCGGTCGTCAATCACACTTCTCTCCAAACCTCTCTCCCATTTCCAACCTCAACCACTCCACATAGAGTATCCCTCATTTGAGACGAGTTGCAGTGCCAGTACAATTTAGTCACCCAGGACATAGCAGTCACTCTACAGAAGAATTTATTGCAAAGCTTAGCAAGGTTTTTCCATCTTGTTTTCTGTGGCTGTCAACCACTCACTTTGTGATTGACGTTCCTGTGACTCAAATAGTAGGGAGATGAGCATCAGCCAATCACACCTGTTTCTTAAGGGGAGGTCAGGACGTGGGCCAAAAGGACAGGGGGGAAGGTGCCGGAGCACTAAATGTACAGTGATTTTTGCATCTTCTGTTCTGCTACTACAAAAATATTTTTATGCAAACAAGGTGATAGTATACCTAGTGCTGAAGTTAGTACTTTGGTAAACATTTTAGTTTCTGCACAAAAATACTGAAACGAGCAATTATAGATTCTCAACCTTTATCAAATTATCATAAATAGATTGGTTCAAAAGTTTGATTCAATTGCTTCTTACAGCATCACATCCTATCTTGCCTTTAGTGGTCATAGTTATTATGTTGCTCTGAAGTTTCAAAACCTACAATAATAAATCTGGAGAGCTTGCAGTGAAAAAAGTAGTCGCTTAATACTTTACATTCAGTGGACATTATGGCATATCTTACTGAACACAAAATGCAACCATCATACTGAAATTGTTTTTAAGGGTGTAAGGAGAGCCATTACTCACTACAATGCAGAGTAAAAGTAATTTATATAATAGTAATATGCCACAGCGAGGCACAGTCAAAGTTGCCTCAGTGCACTTTATAGAATTTATTTGTGTGTTCTGAGTTTTTGTTTCTTTTGCAGTTCATCAAGTCAACCACATCTGCAATCAAAGTTGGAATTACAGTTACAGTGTACTGCAACAATATTACATGAAATGAAACTGTCTGTGCGATACAGTAGACTGGTAATGGAAAGACGGTTAGTGATGTGAGCCAGGTAAATGCCTAGTAGGCACGACATTTATAAATAGGCATTTGACTAGCACTTTGCCCAAAGCAGCTTTGAATGCCCAAAATCTGGGCAGTTATGAAAAAAGTACTTCTTGAAGTTTTAACTGCTAGAATGTATAATTATCATTTAAAATAAGGGATGGGATGACACTTCCAATACTAACAGTTAGTAAATGTTTAAGTTAAACCTATATATATCATTCATTACTTTATTAATGAGAACAAAAAGAAAGATGAGGTGAGTGAGTGAGTGTGAGTGAGTGTGTGTGTGTGTGTGAGCCCTTATCTATGAGAGTCCAAGGAAGGGACAGGGAAATTCTCTTGGGAACTTCACTTTGTGGGTGTTAGCCTTCGAAACACTGTAACATAGGGACAGATGAAAAAAAGAAAGAAGAAACACTTGTAGCCACAAACTCAGCTCCACTCTACACTCGAAACCTACAGCTGTCTTATAGCAGAACTACCACGCAGTGCTGCAAACTGAGTGGTGTGACTATTTCCTTATATTTGCAATATTTCAATGTCAGAAGAAAGGAGAGGGGGAGGATGTCTGAGGATGTGTGATGTGCAAGCAAGTCTATACTTGGACAGGGCGTTACACTCAGAGGGCAGGCTCATGAATACAGCAGTAATGTTAGGAGATATTTTGAATGAGAGAAAGACAATGGTGGGTCCTTGCCACCTCTCACTAAAGTGAAGGGAAGAACTACGTCCACATTAAAAACTCATAAAAACACTGTTGTGAGAATAGCAGAACAACGTGAAGCTGCGCCATCTCTTTAAGCACGCCAGGCAAAAAAAGAATTCGAGAAACGAGTGGCGAATATTGACATTTTTCAGGGAGATGCAATTGGATGTCATATTTATAATCACTATTCAAAACAGGCTCATTCCATGCCAAATCATCCAGAAATTTTAGGAAATGGGAATGACACCCATCGTCATGCAAATCCTTGACATTTTGGTTAGTGGAAGTTTACCTAGATATATTCGCATTTTCAAAATGTAAATATTGCAGGTCAATTACTTTTTCACTTGTGATAAATAGAAGTTGTATAGATTCAGGAATTCAGGCTTGCATAGACGAGCTCCTTTACAATTTAAAAACACAATAGTTCCTACAGTTTTTGCAGTGGGAGCTTGTTTTTTTTTTTTAGTTAAAGAGGAAGGTTCACATTTTTGGAGTCATGCTTCTTGTTGTGAATATCCATGATCTACATCTCTGAAAAAATTGTAAATAATTTCTTCTAAACAAAATCCATGCATGGGCATTTTAATTTTTCGAAGATATTGCCCCTCAAAAATTTACTATATTATTATAAATATTCTATTAAGTCACACAAAAAGAATCAGTTTCTAGAAGTAATGGGAAGTGTGAAAATCAACATTATTATAAAATAAATATTGAAGTTGCTACTTCATGACTACCATGTCACCAATAAATTGCAGAAGTTGGCTACACTAGATTTCCCTTGGAATAAATCATATCTGAGAACACTGTTTTATTGTAGGTACAAGTATTGCATCATCCAGTTCCTTTGTTTTGAGTCGTGTTCACTGAGCATGCAGATCTGAGCTCTTGTACAGAGTTGTATCCAGAGTCAATTATTGATTAAAAATTCAATTGTTGCAGTATTTAACTATTCATTCCAAAACAAAAGTAAGTCCCCTAATGATACAATAACGATAAAGTTAAATACTTTTGTAATGAAACAAGGGGATAGAATGATTTGTCATTATTTAATTACTTTTTAGGTTACACCAATCATCTTTTGAATTATTTACAACAAATATTGGTTTTATGACAAGCAGTATTGAAAGTACAAGTAGGTAGTGTTTCCTTGGACAGTATCTGCAAGATATATGTGATAATGCCCTGACTTGTGTGAATGAACTGACTAGGGAAGAACAATAACTTTTACTATGGCGAAGCAACAGTCATTCATACTGTGATTTAAGTATTTCATGTGTGTATGTTTAACACAAAGACAGGTACCTGCGCAGATTCCCTCTACGTAAGAAAATTTGCTGTGATACCTTCAAGTGCCATAAATGATATGTTTTGTGTGGATTGCATGAAATTAGTTTAGAAAAGGGAAAGATATTCAAAATGAGAGGCTTTAGCGTTATTCCTGGGGAGAAAATGTGCCCAACCTGCATCAAACTTATTAATGAAAAACAAGCAAGTGACGACTCATCACCAGACTACATAAATTACAGTAATGTGAAGGTGCAGAGTCCTGAAAAATCTGTGATCAATACTAGCTTAACTAGCTTATGAATATCTCCTGCAAAGCTGCATAGTCGGTATGCAGCAGCCAAACGAAAATTGGAATCAGCAGCTGGGGCTCTGAAAACTAAAATTTCACATACATATCAAGCTGAGCTGGCTGCTGATGCAAGCACTATCCTTGACAATTATTTAAAAGAACTGGAAGAAAAGGCAAAATATCATTATGAACTCATGGACAAAATCAAACAGAAAATTGAATATGAAAATAATCATGAAAAAATTCAGTTACTTACTCCTGTGCCACCAACTCGGTCTTGACAAAGTCAGTCCCAAATTTCAGGTTTCTAAATATTTGGTACGACAAGCAAGAGTTCTTTTAATGGAGAAGGGTATTTTATTGATGGTTGAGCAGAAAAGAGGAAAGACACTGTCACATGACACAGTGCAAAAAGTAAAGACTTTTTATTTGGATGATGAAAACACACAAGAATAATGCCTGGGAAAAAAGACAAAGTGAGAACCAGTAAAAATACCAATGAACAAAAGCGTCTTATTTTAAGTAATTTAAATGAACACTATAGAAAAAACTATCCTGAAGACAAAGTAGGCTTCTCAAAATTTGCCTCTCTTCAACCAAAACAGTGTATACTTGCAGGATCATCAAGAACACATACCGTATGTGTGTGCATTTAACACCAAAACATTAAACTGCTTCTAAATTCCATTTCTATTAAAGAAACATATGGAGATTTAATTAAAATAACAACAAGTGATATAAATAACCAAGCCTGTATGCTTCGTTTGTGTGAAAAATGCCCCACCAGTTCATTGCTTCAAACCCACTTAGAAAATGAAATAGAAGACTATGATCCTCATGAGATGGTACAATACAGTCAATGGGTATCAACTGATAGAATGACTAAGTGTTCAAATCACTTCTCTATTAGAATTCTGTGACACACTAATTAAGAAAATTGAAAAACTTACTCCACACTCCTTTATTTCTCAGTCACAATCTGATTATCTGAAAATGAAGAAGGAAACACTTGATGAAGGATCAATGTTAATTCCAATGGATTTCAGTGAAAAGCTCAACTTTGTTGTTCAAAATGAAGTACATGGGTACCATTGGAACAATGGGAGACGTACTCTTCACACTGTCCATATATATTACAAAAAGGACAAAGAGTTCCACGCAAAAAGTATTTGTACTGTTTCTGATGATCTAGAACATGATGTTGCCTTGGTGTGCCAGACTCAGAAGACTGTACTGAATTTTTTTAAAGTGTGAATTTCCAGAAATTCATCGGCCGTATGTTGAATATTTCACTGTTGGTTGTGCTGCACAATATAAAAAATTGAAAGAATTTCAGAAATATCTGCTGCCATGAACCACGACTTCATCATGAAGTGCAGCAGGTCCTTTGTTTCTACCAGGCATGGCAAATCTCCCTGTGATGGTATTGGTGGCACTGTTAAAAGACTTCTCACAAAAACAAGTTTGCAAAGAGTTTATAAATATCAAATACTTACAGCATCACAGGTATTTGAGTTCTGTTGCGAGAACCTGCAAGGCATTTCAGCTCTCTTTGTTTCAAAAGACGAAATGGTACAAGTCAGACATTTTCTTTCTCAGTGCTTCACAAGTGCAAAAACAATTCCTGGTACACGATCTATGCATCACACTGTACCAATATCACCAACCAAGATACGAGCAAAAAGACTGAGCTGTGATACGGATTTTAGTATTGTGCGTGATTTCTCAGATGCACTTCCGTCACTAATGGCAGAATGCACTGTGCACCCCAACTGCTATGTTGCATGTGCATATGACTCTTCTTGGTACTTGGGAACTGTTGAGAAGGTGAATTGTGGAGGAGATGTTACAGTAAGGTTCATGCACCCTCATGGACCATCCCCGTCTTCTCTTGGCCTGATAATGACGTTTGTGATGTTTCTCTCTCTCATATTCTGTGTGAAGTTTATATCACCACAGCAACAAGCCGTACTTACTCTCTGAACAAAGAGTCCTCAAAGTTGGTGGAAGAAAAGTGGTTCTCATACAAAAAAATATTATCTAAGCATCAAAGTGTCTCGTAACGTGTGTAGTTCTGAATCAACTTGAATGCAGATTGCACTACTAGCATTTTGTGTGGTGCTGACAATATTGGCTTTTGGCAAAATGCTTAAATATTATTTAAAAAATGCTATGTATTTTTACATTGAGTTAATTTGGTTATGGCAGAGGTAAGAAAGTATTCATATGTCATGTAATGTACAAGTTGCCCTATATTTTATACTGTGTAATTTTGTTTCATATATTGCAATTTTTGTTGAATTTGGATACTGTTATGTGTAGTTGTGTTGTTAATGTCTCTTGGGTAGTAATTGTATTTCTCTAAACATAATATTCTTCCCCAGTGCCATTCATTTCTCAAAACTGATTTTTTGTGCGATGAAATTTTATTATTTGTAGATGATTTTCTATTTTTTTGTGTTTTCCAGAGGGGGCAACTGTCCAAAATATTTTTTTTCTAATTTAACAATAAAATTAAATAAAATTAATTTACAAAAATTTAATTGGACAATTCTAACATGTTTTCAGAAACTAAATGTCTGAAATGATATTCAGGGAAAAAAACTGTCATCATACCATTTTTCGTTTAAAAACTGAAGCCAATTTTTAAATTTTTACAATTTGCTTTGAAGTAGTACATGCATCAAACTTTCAGCAACTGCTTCCAACAGAATGTATATAAAGCAAAAGTTCATGGTATTAGATACAAAAGCAGTACACAAAATTCAGTTCACAACTAGATAATGAGTGTCATATGGCCTGGATGACTTGACATAGAATACCCAACAGGAACATGAAACCCTTGATAAACTGAAGGCTTCCTTTGAAGAAGCGGGACGATTCAGAGGCAGCAAATCATTACTGTTAAATGCAGTGCATTGCTTAGGCTTCAGATACAAAATATTAATGAAAGAAAGGCCATAACGGAGAGAGGTAACGTTGTAGCATGACAGTGTTGAGATTTGAGGGCAGTATCAAATTAACACTTTGATGGCATTATTTGGCTTGACAAATGGCATTATTTGGCTTGACAAAATATGGGTAAATACAAGCCATTCAATGAATCTGTAACTAGCCCCATGCCAAAACCCACTGGAAAAAGTAGCACACTGATTTTTCTCCATGCTGCAATAGGGTTTATGGAAAACTTCATGTTATTGTTTGAAACAAAGAAAAGTGCCGATTACCATGAATTTCATCTGTGGTTTAGGGACTCACTTTTGAAAAACATGAGCAAGCATTCGGTGACAGTTATGGAAGCCACCTTTTATCATTCGACTATCCTTGATAAGACACCTAAAGCAGCTCCTATAAAACAAGAAATGACCAAATGCCTACAATGAAGAAACATTCCCATACCAGATGGCTATAGAAAGGGTGAAATGCTGGAACTCGTAGCTCCAAATAGACCACGTTTACCTCTTTGTGTTCTGGATGAACTGGCTAAAAAAAATGTGATCATAGGGTCCTCAGGCTGCCACCATACCACTACCACTTCAATTCCACTGAAATCATATTGATTTGAGTTAAAGGTTATGTGGTAAAAAACAACAAAAAGTTTACTTTAGGAGAAGTGGAAAGAGCAACAAATGATGCTATAAACGAAACTTCATAGTCAGACTGGCATAATGTTGCGAGACCGACAAAAGAAATAATAACGAAAGGATGGGAGAATGAATGTGTAGTGGAAAATGACAATGAACAACTTTTTATTTCATTAAATTTGGGCCGAAGTTCCAGTGACAACACAGACGATAGTGAAAGTAATTCAGATACAAGTGGCATGCATCCGTTATGCGTACAGTGTATTACCTAGATATTCACTGTGTTCACCACTAGTGTTCTCTGCTGATTTAGATTTTTGGTTATTTTGCAACATGTGTTACTGAACACTCCACTTATTACTGTTATTCACTTATTAACATGTAATTGTGACATCTTAATGCATCACCATCACTACCACAGCAGTGGTCTCCACCACTGTCCTCCCAACCACCTACAAAAATGTTGGCAACAGTGCGTAAGTAAACCATTTGTTTCTGTTTTGGTGCATATGCAACTATCAATCACATGGGCATGTGGCTGCTTGTGTATGAGCCAGCAACTCCACTCCCTACCAGTGCCATCTGTCAACCACGAAGTAATTTTAATCACAATAATATATAGTAAGATGTTACCTTTACTCCTTCCTTGATTTATTATTAATTAAATGTTAAAACTTTTGGCAGCCTCTACACACAATTCATCTGATCAAACTACTAAACTTCAAGTAGCTTCTTCTGTGTCTTCAGGCAGATTTTCATGAATGTTACTAAATCACAAAATTCAGTGTGGGGTCACATGTGACATGTCACTTGATCGTCAGCAATCCATAATCCTCTAGATGGCATGTGAAAGAGCAATGATTAAAGCACTGGGCTCATTTGGGAGTAACAGAGCTGAATCCTCTAATCCTCATGTGTCCGTACAGATTTAGGTTATCTATTGTCTTCCTAAATCACTTCAGCCAATTGCGAAAACAATTCTCTTATCACAACCTTAGCCAATTCTGCACTCTACCCTTTCCCAACCTTTAAGCCCACAGTACATTAAACCCTAATCTACCTTTTTATACACCATATTTCATGCAATTCTTCATTGAGCACATGTATTTCCTTGCTTCGTTTAACAAATCAGATTTTTTTGTGATTTGTGTAGTATTAAAATTATGTATTCAAATTAAAGATAAGCTCCTTACAGGTTTCCAGTTTATTTGTGAACTGTTCCTACAGTTAACAGATGGCAGCTCAACAGGAATCAACTTTTGCTCAAAACCCTCTTGACCACAATCAGGTGTACGATAAGAAGAATACACTACTAACTGTAAAATGAAATACCTAAAATCTTAACTACTGCTACATACACCCTTATAATTGTTGTCTTCACTTTCCCTTTACCTAGCATGAGGTTGGATTGGGATACTTGTGGTACTTCTCCATTTTCCTCTGTCTTTTCACCATTCTTCTTACCACAGCTTGGTCACTTATGACCCAGGTATCTTAACCTTTTAGCATCATCTGTGTCTGTTGGTTATTGTGGTTACTCATGAAACAATTCTTTGAAGAGAGTGATATTTTATTATAAAATAAGGTAGCTTTTCTCAAATTATCCATTATTATTAAGAAAACTTACACGTGTAATATGCACAAATAATAGTCTTTTGATGTGCATTTACTGTATCTGGCTACTTCTTTTAGACCGGCCTCAGTTTTCAAGTAAGGATGCATAGTGCTGACGGAAATTACTGCTGCTCTTTCCCCGATAAAAAGTCAGTGTATTATCATTCTTCTTAAACAACACTGCACTATGTAACTCTTCTTTTGTGTTCTTGATGGAGACTGGTATTTCCCAGCAGTATCTATTTATGGTGCCCATAATATCTGGCTCATTTGCTTTCCTTGTTTCAGCGACAACCAAGGAGGTGAAAAAAAATGTCACTTGTGACATTTCTTCCCATATTCAAGTAAGGTTGCAGCTGTGTATAAACATAATTGTTGCAATTGAAAAATGGATATATGCAGTACATAGGTAGATAATTACAAAATAAACTTATAAATATGCATACTTTATCATTATTCAGTAAATCACCATGTGGTGTTACATCGTATTCTGAAGCATAATCTGAAACTGCAGGTTTTGGGTATTCTTTCTCAGATGAGAGCTCCAGCAGCTCACCATCAACTTCATTAGCCAAAGTCTCACTTATGATATTTTAAATGTCTTCTTCTGTTCTTACACATTTGGCCATAGTAAATGTGTATGTTGTGAGCACTACTTGTACAGCCAGAATCCGTTACTAACACTTTACTTTGTCGGAAAAAGCACTAGCTATGTGATACTTGGGTACACATTCAGACATGTTTCAAACTGATCTCTCTCTCTTCCACTGCTGGAGAACTGCAATTTCATCATCAGGTAGTGACATAAAAGTGAGTTCTGAGACTGTTGAGCAAACATGAAGTGCTACGAGATATGAGATTACTGTAACAGGTGCAGCAGTGGGGTCAGACGTTCTAAGTGAATCAGAATTCTCTCTTTTAAGGTTTCCACATAAAAAGGAAAATTAGGTGTGAGTGTTCCATCTTGTGGTACTCTCTCTACTGTCCTCACACTTAGCCTCCATTATTCGTTTTGGTATTCTTCCATCTCTCATTCTCTTTACATGTCCAAACCATTTTAACCTGTTCTCAATTCTCTCATCAAGCTTTTCCAATCCAATTTCATTCCTAACATCTTCGTTTCTCACTCTCTTCCCCCTAGTTATCCCCTAACATACACTTCTCAGGAATTTCATTTGCACACACAGTGCTATTGACCCACTAATCAGGTCAATTTCCTTACTCACTGAACTGTGTATTCTGCCAAACACTTTCTCACCCCACTATTCATATTTCTGGTGGATGTCTATTACCTAGTACTCCCTGGACAAGTGCATAATTTTTATGATCTGATAATCCTAATTACCCTTTGTTTTTTTTTCTTTATTTCCCAATCATAAAATCTGGAATTTCCACATTCCACCATCTTCCAGATCTTTTCTTTTTATTTTTCTTCAATCTTCTGAGAATTAGTCACATCCAGAAGTATTAATGCTTACACATTCAGTACGGATTCCTCAATATTCATACTGATGGAATATTGCAATGAATTAGATTGGTTGCTGCACAAACAGCTCAGCCAAAAGGGTGATATATACAGATTCTAGATAAAACCTTATTAAGGTTTGATAACACAAATCACGCATCGTATTTCCACAATACGTACGATGTTCTCTGAAAAGGTGAAAATTTACAGTTCACCGACATAAAACAGTACATTAGTCTCATAACACCATTTTTTGAATGGAAATACAATGCAAAACTTGGGAAAGATACCCAACACTAGACAAAAAAAAAAAAAAAACTGTACTTACATGAAGGTCCCAAACTCTAACCTGACCACCAAGACAGCCAGTTGCTAAAATCTGATTTGATGAAGGATGAAATGCAATACACCAAGGAGTTCTTGGATGTCCAGATAGTGTGTTTATATTCTTTCCAGTTGTCAAATCAGTAACATAAACATTGTGATTGCCATGCGTTGACGCCACTTTCTTCCTACAATGAATAACAATCAAACAGATAATAAGAAATAACATTTCATGGAATCACTGTATTGCAGCAAACAAAACAAAATCATTTGTTATGCTGATGATGCAGTTTTGCTAGCAAAGGGGAAGGGGGAGGGGGAAGGGGAGGGGGAAGGGGAGGGGGAAGGGGAGGGGGAAGGGGAGGGGGAAGGGGAGGGGGAAGGGGAGGGGGAAGGGGAGGGGGAAGGGGAGGGGGAGACAGTTTATTCAAACATACAAGCAGTTCTGCAACACAAAACAGGAAACATAAATTAAGAATGAATATATATGTACTCAATAAGATAGCACACAATGCTGACCACTGCGTTCATCAAGTAAGACCTAACACAACTTAAATGTTAATTAATGCAATACTCGTGTGTATAATTATACAGGGCAAATTTATTTCCAGAAAATTTCTCAAATTCCACCTTCACACTACCTACCAAAGACTTTACTTTGCTTAAGGGAATTAAACATCAAATAAAGTCCCTAAAATAATAAAGTTTTTTAAATATCTAAATCTGGAAGAATGTATTTTTCTAGCAGAATTTCAGACCTATGGCAATAATTTAGAAAATTACGACTACTACACCAGTAATGCAGTACAGTAAAATTATGGGTACAAATAGATAGTAAATCCCAGCAACTAACCACACTGTCTGTGGTCAAACACAAAGCAGAACTAACACTAAGTCAAGAGGATGGTACTCGAATGGAAGAAAAAGAAAAGAACAGGAGGAGAAAGAATGAAGGGAATCAAGCAGTGTGAACCATACGCAGAAGTAATGTGATATGGTTCATACATCCAAAAAACTAAAGGTGAGTTACGTCCTGTTGTGAAAGAATACTCATTTCAGTACATTTCAATGGTGGAAACGGGTCACAGCTGCAAAGAAGTAAAAATGTTTTCATAAATAATGGTTTGGCTTGGAGGAGGGGGAGGAGGAGTGGTCGACATTTCAGTGTGAAAATAGAATATCCTTAATTACTGGAAATTTATGAAGTGAACTTATACATTCCATTTACACTGACAGATAGTCTTGCCAGCTTTACCTTAGGTTCTGCCTTCAATGTGTACAGTTTTCTCTCCCACCTTCTAACAACCCATAGCTTTTATTATGAACTTTCAGTTTCAGATCTTACCGAATTATTTTACTCAAAAGTTGCGTGAAATTGCACTTCCGTATCTCTACACTTCTACTATTATTTTTAATATACACAGATATAAGATTTTGAATCACAACTGCGTACTACAAAAGTTTCAGATTACCTTACGTATATTCTCTAACCTTCTAACCTGTCTTCAGTAACAAAGGATGTCTGAAGGAAAATGCTTGACTTTCAGATTAACAAAATTAAATTCTGCTGAAAACAACAATGTCAGATTCTCAATCTGTATCAAGTGATCATGAATAATCTATTTGGTTAAAAACTTCAATTGCTTCGCATCTTACAGTCTCAAATCATAACTTGCCTTCAGCAGTCACAGTTATGATGTTTTGAAATTAAGAGACCTACAGTCAATAATTTAGAGAGCTTGTAGTGGAAAATGAAGTCACTTGATATTGTACATTCAGCGGGTATTAGGTTATATGTTACTGTACACAAAACACAGTCATCGCATCGAAATTGTTTTTAAGGGTGGAAGGAGAGCCATATCTCACTGTAATGCGAAGTAAACATAAGTTATATAGTTACTGTGCACAACAGTCAAAGTTGTCCCTGTGTGTTGCACCGAAATCATTTGGGTTTTTTGTATTTCTATTTATTATGCAATTTATCAGGTCAGTCACATCCACAATCTACATTGCCATTACAATTACAGTGTACCACGACAAGATTAAACAAAATGAAATTCTCTGTGCAACACATTAGCGTAAGGATAAAGCTCTGGATGGTAACGAAAAGACAGCGAGTTCAAATACACATTCAACCTTTTTTTTAAAGCTTATTCATAATTTTTTTTCTAAGAACTATGTTCTCGCAGTAATGTAGTCATAAAATTAATGTCTCCCATTTTATCAATTTATCAATTTTATCAATTTAACAAGCTGTGTGTTTTGTTACTTTATTTCTGCACGCACAAAATTATTTAAAAAAGCTGAGAATTCGTATAAACAATTATTACTGACTGCTGAATGATGTATTAAAATCCAATTGAGATTTGTCTCAGCTAAAGGTATACAGAAATGGAATTTGTGAATCATTCTACAGCACTTGTTGATATCAAACAAAAATACAGTTAATTTCAGAGTAACATGAACAACTTAGAAGGGTTCCCTACAGCTGAGTCAGCGTTATTTTACCACTGACAGTTACAGTGGGCAGGGTGAGGCAGCTTGATAAGCCTATCTCAACCAGTCACGTAACATGATTCTGTAAACGTGTCTATGGTGACACCTCAGTGTTGTACGGCTCTACAGACTGCTACAGTTTCGACTGCAGCAGTCTGTGCTTAACCGATGAAAGCTGGCAACAATGCTGTGAGCTGTCAGAGATGATCTTACCTCGACTGTAGGTACGAAGTCATCAGGAAGCAGGTAAGTATTGTTAGTAGGAATTTAATGCAAGGTATTTCTGATGCTAAATTAGATTAGCTGCATAACAGAGCCTAAACTTTCAATGTAAATAGTCTGGTAGACTAATTCTGAAAATGGATGAACAGTAGCATTTTGTTTAACAGTAAATTGGATGCAGACACTTATGGCCACAGAGATAAGGCTGTGGTTACGTGAATGGTTTTTGCAAAACGAGCCTGTTGGGATGAGTGCCTGTAAGTACAAAACTACCTCAAACCCCCAACCCCACTGCACCCACAGGTTCACCTGAACTGATACCTGCACAGGCGAGACATGTCTTTGCATTGTCAAGGTACTGTACCGAGAGGGGAGGCTCATGAATACTGCCGTAATGTTATGGAATACTTCTAATGCAAGAAAGACAATTGTGGGCCATTGCTTGCTCTCGTGAAGTGATAAGCAAAACTACTGTCACAATAAAAATTCATGAAAACACTGTTGTGAGAACAGGGAATGAAAAGTACAGAGTAGAAGAAAGTGAAGCTGGACCATCTTGTCTAAGGACTCCAAGAAAAGAGACACACATGCCATGATGGTGGTGATGTTTAAGGACAATATCAAAAGAATCTTTGGAAATACTATTTGGCTCAGCAAAACACAAGTAAATACAAGCCATTCAATGAGCACAAGCTGGAAACATGATTCAGTAACTGAAACATACAATACACTTGAAAAGGCAGCAGACTGATTCCTCTCCATGCACGTACATCAGCAGAGTTCATGGAAAACTGTATGTTATTGTTTAAAGTGAAGAAAACTGATGATTACTATGAAGAAATGAACACACACAAATTTCAGAGGTGGTTTAATAACTCACTTTTGTAAAACTATAGCAAGCCCTCAGTGACAGTAATGGGTCATGCCTCTTGTCAGTTGACTATCCTTGATAAGGTGCCTACAGTAGCTTCCAGAAAAACGAATTACCGACTGGCTCAAATGAGTAACAGACAAATGAAGAATGGATGAACTACTGGAACTTGTTGCTCAGAATGAACCACCTTTACTTCTGTATATTGTAGAAGAGGTGGCAAAAAATATGGCCATAACGACCTCAGACTGCCACCATGCCACAGCCAGTTCACTTCTATTGAACTCACATGGGCACAGCTGAAGGTCACGTGGCAAGGAACAACAAAAAATTTACGATATTTCAGTGCCTGTGTTATTCTGATTACAATGCAAAGCTGCTTTGGACAAGCATGCACACCACAATCTTACACTGTGTACAATCGTGGTAACACGAGAAAACTGAAGAGCCACCAGCACCAGCCATAGGGGGCCAAAAATTCGATGATAGCTTTAACATAACATCTACATCTACATTAATACTCTGCAAGCCACTCAACGGTGTGTGGCGGAGGGCACTTTACGTGCCACTGTCATTACCTCCCTTTCCTGTTCCAGTCATGTATGGTTCGCAGGGAGAATGACTGCCGGAAAGCCTCTGTGCACGATTGAATCTCTCTAATTTTACATTCGTGATCTCCTCGGGAAGTATAAGTAGGAGGAAGCAATATATTCGATATCTCATCCAGAAACGCACCCTCTCGAAACCTGGACAGCAAGCTACACCGCGATGCAGAGCGCCTCTCTAGCAGAGTCTGCCACTTGAGTTTGCTATACAGCTCCGTAATGCTATCACGCTTACCAAATAACCCTGTGACGAAACGCGCCGCTCTTCTTTGGATCTTCTCTATCTCCTATGTCAACCTGACCTGGTACAGATCCCACACTGATGAGCAATACTCAAGTATAGATCAAACGAGTGTTTTGTAAGCCACCTCCTTTGTTGATGGACTACATTTTCTAAGGACTCTCCCAATGAATCTCAACCTGGCATCCGCCTTACCAACAATTAATTTTATATGATCATTCCACTTCAAATCGTTCCGTACGCATACACACAGATATTTTACAGAAGTAACTGCTACCAGTGTTTGTTCCGCTATCATATAATCATACAATAAAGAATCCTCCTTTCTATGTATTCGCAATACATTACATTTGTCTATGTTAAGGGTCAGTTGCCACTCCCTGCACCAAGTGTCTATCCACTGCAGATCTTCCTGCATTTCGCTGCAATTTTTTAATGTTGCAACTTCTCTGTATACTACAGCATCATCCGCGAAAAGCCGCATGGAACTTCTGACACTATCTACTGCGTCATTTATATATATTGTGAAAAGCAATGGTCCCATAACACTCCCCTGTGGCATGCCAGAGGTTAGTTTAACATCTGTAGACGACTCTCCATTGAGAACAACATGCTGTGTTCTGTTTGCTAAAATCTCTTCAATCCAGCCACACAGCTGGTCTGATATTCCGTAGCCTCTTACTTTGTTTATCAGGCGACAGTGCGGAACTGTATCGAACGCCTTCCAGAAGTCAAGGAAAATGGCATCTACCTGGGAGCCTGTGTCTGATATTTTCTGGGTCTCATCAACAAATAAAGCGAGTTGGGTCTCACATGATCGCTGTTTCCGGAATCCATGTTGATTCCTACAGAGTAGATTCTGGGTTACCAAAAATGACATGATATGCGAGCAAAAACATGTTCTAAAATTCTACAACAGATCGATGTCAGAGATATAGGCCTATAGTTTTGCGCATCTGCTTGATGACCATTCTTGAAAACTGGGACTACCTGTGCTCTTTTCCAATCATTTGAAACCTTCCGTTCCTCTAGAGACTTGCGGTACACGGCTGTTAGAAAGGGGCAAGTTCTTTCGCGTAGTCTGTGTAGAATTGAATTGGTATCCCGTCAGGTCCAGTGGACTTTCCTCTGTTGAGTGATTTCAGTTGCTTTTCTATTCCTTGGACACTTATTTCGATATCGGCCATTTTTCCGTGTGCCATGACTTAGAGAAGGAACTGCAGTGCGGTCTTCCTCTGTGAAACAGCTTTGGAAAAAGGTGTTTAGTATTTCAGCTTTACGCGTGTCATCCTCTGTTTCAATGCCATCATCATCCCAGAGTGTCTGGATATGCTGTTTCGATCCACTTACTGATTTAACGTAAGACCAGAACTTCCTAGGATTTTCTGTCAAGTCGGTACATAGAATTTTACTTTCGAATTCACCGAACGCTTCACGTAAAGCCCTCCTTACGCTAACTTTGACATAGTTTAGCTTCTGTTTGTCTGAGAGGTTTTGGCTGCTTTTAAACTTGCAGTGAACCTCTCTTTGCTTTCGCAGTAGTTTCCTAATTTTGTTGTTGAACCACTGTGAGTTTTTCGCGTCCCTCACAGTTTTACTCAGCATGTACCTGTCTAAAACGCATTTCACGATTGCCTTGTACTTTTTCCATAAACACTGAACATTGTCAGTGTCGGAACAGAAATTTTCCTTTTTAATCAGGAATGCTGCAACGGCCTTATGATCACATAAGCCAAAACTGGTAAATAAAAAAATATTATTGCAATCTTTACTATTGATTTTAGCCTGAAAAATAGACAGGTCGGAAAAGGAAAGATGTAGAAACTAAAACGGAGTGAAGAAAGGAGTAGTTACTGTAAATAAATACTGAGACACAAAAAATTAATGTAAATTCTTGATTCCACCCACAGCGCTCCGAGAAACTGGTGTCTGGGGGAAGAATCCAGAGGGTGCGTATAGTGAAACCAACACCGAAGTCAAGACTGTGACGTTGTGGAGCATGCTCTGCAACAAGATTTTGTGCGTTGCCAGTTTATACCCTCTGCCTATGCCCTTCATCCTAACTGATAAACTTTCTCTTTCTGTTTGCCCATTTTTAAAAATTCTCTCTCTTTTCATCTCTTCCCCTACTGATTTTTTTCTTTTCCAATCATTTTTTCCTATCATATAGAAATTCTGGCAACAAATTCTCACCTACTCATTACCTCTTGTTAACCACTGTCTGTTCTCACAATTTTCGTACCAATTTTCTGAGGTTTCCGACTTTTTCTCCTTGCTCTTTGGCATTTTTCTATAGTTTTCCACCTTCTGCTTCTCATTTTTGCCATCATCTCCATTTCTAACACTCCAAACCATCCTCTATTGCCATGATGAGTCCCATCACATATTACATTCATTCTTTTCGAGAACATGCTTTGGCACTATCAAAACTAAGGTCCCACATTGTTTCTTGAAACCTGCTTGTCCCTTGGAGTTACTCCCAAAGGCCTAACATTGAAAGTTGCTATTTCTTGATATAATCCTACTATACACCAGGTTCCCTTGCAGTTTAAAATACAGCACTCTCTTACACTTATCCAGCTAATCTGTGACCTATATGCTTCATCTAGCAGTTTCCACTCCACCAGACTTCTCTCCTCCTACAAAATTCTGCAGTTATCTGCCTCACTTGTTTCATTAGATGATAGCATCTGCCAAACCAACTTCAAACTGCAACATCATGCCAGACTTCAATCAAAAAGCTTTCCCACCATCTCTCAAACTACCTCAACAATGACATTTCCCTTCCTGTCCCTCTGAAGCTCCCTAAAACAGCCACACCATCAGCCACCACACCTCTCCTACAGACCAAGCTTGGCCAAGCTCCATAATATCCCACAGCCTTCAGCACTGCTTCCCAGGCCAATAAATAATACACAACCACAAGAACCAGTCACAGCAAAGCGTTCCCAACCTCTTGTCTCAAGCACTTTCCCCTTATCAATTTTCTATATTATCTAAGGGTCTCACTTTCAGCCATAAACCTGCATTTAATAATACTGCTTTGATGAAGGGCCTACTTTCCTTCATATGTAATGTCAACCAGAAATATCACTTTGCAACCCAATCCCAAAACCTTTCCAACAGCAAACCTGACATTGAATCCTGCCTTGAAAGTTCCAACCACGATCCCAACTTGATTCACCAACATTATCTCAAAAATCATCCTTTATAAGCCTCCCAAGAATTCCTCACATCCAGCAGTGCTTCACAACTCTTCCTCAGGTCCCTTCAACATGATTCTAACTGTCCTCTGCAGAACTCCAGGGTCTGCATTCCCTGGAAACTCATGACTCCATCATTATCATCCCAGCAGACAAACGATCTACCACTATGGTACTTGATCACCACGAGTATGTTAGTGAAGGTTTACACCAGATGTTTGACACCTCTACATACAGCATCTGCTACCAAGATACCATCCCTGTGATTCAAACTGACCTGCGGTCCCTCCTTAAAACCTCAGGTCCCTCACAAGTATTAATACCTCAATCCATGGAACTTCTTATCCCACCAAAATCATGCAGCCCCACCTTTTACCTTCTTCCCTAAGAACCACAAATCCAATGATCCTGGCTGTACTATAGTTGCCCGGCTTCAAAGCACCCACCAAACATATACCTGCCTTAGTTGAGCAATGCCTGCAACCCATGGTACAAAGACTTCGCTCCTATACTAAAGACACCAACCATTTCCTAGATCATCTAAAATCCATGCCCGACCCTCTCCCAACACACACCACCTCGCTTTTCTCCACTGATCCTACGTCCTTGTATGCCAACATACCCCACGTACATGGTCTACCCGCTGCTGAACATTTCCTCAGGCAGTGCCCACCTGATTCCAAACCTGTGACATCCTTCCTGCTCACCTTAATCAACTTTATACTTACAAACAACCACTTCATCTTTGATGGGCAAACATACAAATACCGTATTTACTCGAATCTAAGCTGCACTTTTTTTCCAGTTTTTGTAATCTAAAAAACTGCCTGTGGCTTAGAATCAAGTGCAAAGTAAGTGGAAGTTCTGAAAAATGTTAGCAGGTGCCGCCACAAATAACTTCTGCCGTCGAATATATGTAGCGCTACATAGGCATGCTTTGCAGGCACAAAGATAAATACTGGGACAAAAACCTCTGCATCAGTAAATAAATTTAAAAAAAAAAGGAGGTGGACGATGAACTTTTTTCTCCGCCCCGAGTTTCGAACACTGCATTTTCATACATTATCCAACAAAGTAAATACAAATTCCGTGTTGTTCATCTTTGAATGTAACAGCATTTCAATGTACTACGAAAATCCGACCGGCAAGACTGTTTGGGATGTGTGTCAATATGGCCAACTCTACGTTCTGAATTTTTTCCTACCTGTGAGAAGAGATGGTTGCTAATAGGAACTTTTATGAATTGTGAATCACATGCAGTATTCTCTTCACCATAAGAATAATACGAATATAAACATTTTGCCATGTATTCTTTCATGTTTGCTGCTATCTCATTTAAATCCTGTCTGCCTAATAAACTACGAAACTAGAGTGAGACAACAGCAAATGCGGAAGAATATACATATCATGTCATGTTTATATTCGTATTACTCTTATGCCTAATAGTGATACAGTCAGAAATGAAGCACGGCAGTTGACTAGATTTTTAAATATAAGATGACTCTAATTTCTGTGCAGAATGTAATGTACTAAAGAGGCGTCTGCAAAGATTTTCAAACGGAGAAAAATTTTCGCTGAACTCTCATTCAGAATATCTTCTATCATACGCAGTCTATTATTTGGTTCTTGTTGATGATTATCAAAGAAAGCAGCAGTTTAAGTAACAACAAATAGCAGTCTCTTGCCACTGTTTCGCTAATGAGACGATTCCTCTTTTTTTTATTGTAAGCGGCGGTAGCGCGCACTAAAACAAGCCATGCCACGAGCGGCGATAGGTTGTAAACACTCATCATCAGAATGCGACAAACAATGCATGACACAGTACAGTAATGCATTTTCAGCTTATAGTGGCGTAAACACCTATAATAAAGAGAAAGGCACTTATCAGATTAAAAAAAAAAAAAATCAATCAATTCAAACTAGACGAAGCACGTGAAAAAGGAAGGGTACCCGTATAAATACGGACGGAGCGCCTGACGCATAGCAATGGCTACCTGGTAAAGCTTAACTGCTAAGCTTATGACTCTAACCAAACTACTGTAGCTGTATCGTCATTCTTTCGACCTAAATTGTGTCTCAGATTACAATGGACCAACTTTGTTTCGATTTGGAGGTGGGGTCTAAAACTTTTCTCTCCCCTTGAATTTCGAGTCTCAAACTTCAGGTGTGGCTTAGATTCAGGAAAACTTTTATTCCTTGATTTCGAGTCTCATTTTTCATGTGCGGCTTAGATTCGAGTAAATTAGGTAGATCAGGGGTACGACCACTGAAACCAGGATGACTCCTTCCTACACCAATCTTTTTATGAGTTGGCTTGGTGGGGCTTTCCTGGGATCCATAAGCCTTCAACCCCTGGTTTAGTTTAGATTCATTGATGACATCTTTGCCATATGGACTTGTGGTAAGGCTGACCTGCCAAAATTCCTGGACACTCTAAATACCTTCTCCAAATTAAATTTCACACTGTATTAAATTTCACATTGTCCTGTTCCGAATCTCATGTCACTTTCCTTGATGTCAATCTCCTCCTCACTGAAGGCCAGCTACCTACAGATGAGTAACAACCAGTCCAGTATCCATTGTAGCATTCTATTTCAGTTCAAAATAAGCAGCCGTCATCAGAAATATTTCCCAACAGGCAGAAACCTTGCTCACAAATGAAACCGAACAATGGCACAAATATTTTGAAGAGGTGCTAAATAGAAGGTGAGTTTGATAAGTACACAATGCGACCCATTTTCTCCTGATGTGACAATACATTGCAGTATGTTACAACATAATCAGCTAATTGGAGGGAAGGTGTTAGTTTCAAAATCCATCTAGCCACCTCCGAGCTGCTGGTGAATTGGGACACAAGTTCCCACAAATACAGTTCTGTGGATATGTATCATGGCATAATGGCTTGTTCTGTACAGCAACATTACACTATTAAATTATGTGTCAAACCATGGAAAAGTTTCCATTAATTCAGAAAAGACTCTGGGCATGATGACGTGTCCAAATCACAAGTTCTCCAATGGTACAAGTCTTTGAGGGAGAGCTAAAGTGAGGTGACCTTTGCATTGAGTATCCATCAACGTCCCAAATCGGCAAAGAAATGACACTTTTAAGTGGTTATTTGAGCATTCGATTGATTGCAAAAACTCTAAATATGAATTGCTATTTATCGCATTGCAACCAAAGTGTTGAACATGAAAAAGGTATGTGCCAAACATGTCCCAAAAATGTTGACAATGAACAGAAGGACATGAATGTTTCCGGTGACAAGAACTCTTGAAAATGTGTGAAAAAGATTCTAATTTTTTGAATCCAGCACAGGAATTTTGAATTCTGTGTGCAATCCAGAGAAAAATTTGAGTGCAAAGTGGCACAGCCCAGTGAAAACCCACCAAAAAGATAAACATGAGCAAGCACAGAATCAAAAATGTACTCATTGTCTTCTTTGGAGTCGGAGGCATTGTCCACCATGAATTTGTACCTACAGGGAAAGCTGTGAACACAGCAGACTGAAAGGAAACACTGGGACAAGAACAAAAACTTCCAGACTGGTGTTACATCAGCTCTACAGGACATCCATGAGAAGATGTTTCAGAGGTGTTAAAACAGCATCCAGAAGTGTATTTATACAGGAGGGTGCTATTTCTAAAAATTTTGACTAACTGTACAAATGTGTTCAATAATCAAGTGTTCACAAATCTCATTGAAAGATACAGGTAGAGGAATAATAACATTCAGTCAAAGAGCATGAAAATAGTCAAAGATGAAAATAGGAATGAATAAGAGATGTGTGAATGAATTAAGAGTGCTGCACCTAGCAGAGAGGAGATCAGAATCATCTTCGGGCAAAAAAAACACGGTAAGGCCCGGGGCCAGACAAAATTCCACCGGAACAGCTGAAGAAAATCTATCAATGAAAGTACATTTGGTATACCCTCCATTCAAGACAACATGGAGCAGGGAAGAAATGCCAGAAGGATGGAAGACAAGCATCTTAGTAAAACTTCCAAAGAGAGACCTGACAAACTGCAATACTTGTTGTTATGTTGTTATCCATCTCCAATAAAGTACTGTTATGAATTATGCTAAATAGACTGGACTACCTTGAAATCCATCTGCGAAAGGAACAAGCTGGCTTTCACAGGAACTGATTCTGTGTACATAAGATTAATACACTGTGAATCATTCTCAAGCAGTGTATGGAATATATGACTAGTCAGTATCTGATGTCCTGGGCTTTGAAAAGGATTTTGATTTAGTGTCAAGAACAAGCGTGTGGGAAAACCACATCAAATTATGCTATACCTGATAAGAACATCAAAATAATGCAGGAAATGTATAATTGAGACTCCTACAAATTAATACAACACAGGAAACCGACATCATCTATTAACACAAAGTCAGGGGTAAAACTAGGATGTGTTCTCTCTCCGTCTATCTTCTTAATTGAGATGGATGACGTGATGAGAAAGACACACGAAGGGGAATACTCTGGAGCAACAAATACCAATTAGTGCGCGTGATTTCTGCTGATGACATATGTCTCCCCTCTCAAAACTTCAGGCACACAAATGACAAACTGACAGATCTGCAGGAACATGTAGAAGTGTTTGGACTGACTATAAATGTAGGAAAGACCAAATCTGTGCAGCTAAATGAGTCTATCTATAATATAGGAAGTTCGAAATAAATGGAAGGAACAAAGAGAATGCTGAAGACTTCATGTATCTCAGAAGTATTGTGACTAAAACTGAAGGAGCCGAGGGGATTTCAGTACCAGGATCAAAACAGCAAATGCAGCCTTCATCCAACTCCATTCTATCTGGAAAACAGTGAGATTTCCCTGTGAACAAAATTCTGAATATTCAGCACCAATGTTGCCACATGGGTGTGAAACATGGAAGGAAAGAAAATTAACCACCAAGAAAATACAGACTTTCACAACAGTGGTGCTTACTTATGAAGAATTCTGAGGGTATTTAGAACCATTATAATATTTAATGAAGAGCTGTGAAACCACACAAAACAGAAGCCTATGGATGTACAAATAAATGAAAGAAAATGGAATTGGGTTTGACAAATGCTGCACAGAAATCAGACAGCAGTGGAGAGAAGCCCTGAACTGGAATCATCAGGGCCATCTCAGAACAGGAAGACTGAGGGTAACATGATGGAGAACAGTGGAGATGAAGCAATGGAAGTAAAAAGAAAATGTAGAGAGATGAAGGCAACGGCACAAAATCAAGTCCTCTGGCTATGTTTAATTCCAACAACTGAAACGAAGGACGTAAGTCAAGTTCTGCAGGTTCAGTGGGGTGGTATAATATGTTGTACAAAAATAAAATGTGTTCACCACTACATATAATAGTTAATTACATCATGTAACCATAAACTACAAAGAACAGTTACATATCATTCATTTGTTCGAAGTTCAGTGAAAGCATGAATAATAGCATCTACATTGCATGTAACACACAATTTACTGTCAATTTAATTCCCCCCCAAACGGGAAGAATAGCAAGAAAGTGAAGAAGCTGCAATGTGTCGTCAAGTACAGTGCAAGCATGGGTGCACTAGACCACTCTGACAAACAATTAAGCTCAGCTGGATCTGTGTGTAAATCTGTTAAATGGTACAAAAAGGTTTTTCTCTTGTTGTGGACCTTTGTGTTTTGGATGCTCATACTGTTCACAGGCCGGTGAAGGGACAAGAACTTGTGGAAAAATTTGCTACAGAACAGACGAGAAGAGATAGGAAAGGAATACGCTCTGATGACAAGAATCCTCTGCGCTTTACTGGAAGGCACTTTCCAAATATCATTCCTAGTGACCAGTCCAAGAAACGTGGACTATGGTTTAGATGTGCAGCCTGCTCGAAACAGAACGTGCAACGAGAAATTAATAACGGATGGGATTATTTGTAATCGAGAGAACAAGAATTCTTCAGAAAATCTGAACTCTTTATTGCCTATTAGTTAATAACTTGCTGTTTTGCGTGACATAAAATTAAATACAGGATATATAAAACCAATACTGACAAGAGATAAGCAAGAAACCTTAGCTCCTAGCATTTTTTTCTCTCTAATCTTGCTACAGCTTTACATGGCATGCTTTCCTTTCTGCGAAAGAATCTATTACCTCATCAAAGCTCGTCAAACGTTATGCTACATGAAAAATCGAAATGTCGCTATCTAATACTGAAAAAGCAGTTAATACAAATAATACCCAAGACTGGTGTGGTTTCTCGATCTGATAACGTCTTTTTTATCACTGTCTGCTGGATAAAACAAAATAGGCCTTTCTAATATGGCAGTAGTTTTGTAACGCACCAAATAAAAGAGACTGTTTTGGCACAAATGGCCATTTTTATAACACGACATAATATAATCAACGAAGTACCAATATAAAATGTCTATTAGGCCTACTACAAGCAAAAAGCTTTATGTTAGGAAACAGTTTCACATTTCATTCACAGGCACCAGCTTCTCAAGTATGAGATCGAAAAGTAGTATTACAAAACTTTTATATAAATTTTGAATCGTCTTATTCTTCCATAATCTGTGTGATGTCCCCGTTTCTTCTCCTTCCCCGTTCTAACAAACAATCTTGTCATCACCAATTTTGTAGCTATTGCTGCCACTGTCAGAATTTGTTCGCCGATTAAACTTTACTAACCCTGCCAGAATCACAGGTTGTTATCCCGCGATTATTTTCCGGTTGGGCGTTATTACGTGTTCGAACAACACGTTTTCCGTGTTACTTCCAAAATAGAACTTACGCGGCTGCTAGCCGGGGACTGTACCACTGGTCCTTACTAGTGTAGCGATCTGGTCAAAAATTTTCTGTCAAAATTTCATTTTCTTGGATACACCGAGAAGATAATACGTAATCTAATGTAAACAGTTGTGATTTCACGCTCATTGGAGGCAATTTGTTGTTATGAAGCAATGCCTAGTCTTCCTAAAATGTTTGACACATTTTCATTTGGCAGACGCTTGCATGAGCACTGTGTGTCATCGTTGTATATGACGCATTTCCTTTGCAGTTTAAGTTATTTTCGTTTTTTTCCGTCTCGTTTATGTTTTATTGTTGAAGTATTATACTGCAGTGGCGAGATACAGTAATATCCTTTGTTAGAGTATGGGTTCTTACCAGTCAAAATTACAAAAATTTAATTGAAAACTAAAACAATGAAAAATTCCCAGAATTCTAAAAATATCCCGGGTTTTTCCCGGTTTTCTCCTGGATGAAAAAATTCCCGGGTTTTCCCCGGATCTCCCGGGTCGTATACACCCTGTGAAAACTTCTTTGTATAAAGTTGGCTAGAGTGGTCCAATGAAGACCATATGTGCAGATTAAAACTAATATATATGAGACACACACACACACGTACATACATACATACATACTTCATTAGATGATGGTCAGTTGCACAAAAGATCATTAGGAATTAAAAGTGACATTTAATTAGGTAGTGTAGAAACTTTAGTTTTCTTTATCAAATTCTTAAACGGTAGTTATGTATCATCGTTTATTTCTACTGTGTAATAACAATCGTGTCCCATAAAAAAAGAATTCAGAAATGATGACTTTTTGGTTTTGAAGTTTCCCTGTGGATAATTTGTTGAGTTAAAGAGCACAAAATATATGAGGCGGAAAGCGAAAAGGGAACTCTTGTCGAAAATTTAGGAATTTGAGTTTTTGTGGTTTTTACATTCAGCATTCAATTCTGAACAGCCTGTAAAAAAAAAAAAAAAAAAAAAAAAAAAAAAAAAAATATTTCTATCTCTAAATTTCGGGAAGTTGTGGCAGGTTGAATATTTATGACATAAAAGAGGTGTTTTGAGCTACGGGCTTGTAAAGTTTCACTTTATTATCATTGCTTAACTTTACATATTTAAGAAACAAATTCTGCATATATATTACACTTAAAATGTCCTTTGTCAAGTGGTTTGGAGTTTTTTAAATTAACACTTCACAATAAGTGGATTACTCCCTCAGACCTATATCACATCAGAGTGTAAATACATTTGAAACTAAATAAATTGGCCCCGTGTTGAGAAAAATATAGCAAGCACTTTGCTTATTTTTTTGGCATAATATTTATATTTTTACACTATGTTATGGCATCTTTTGGATCAAATTTTGATTCTGAGGCAATTAATGGGACTAGAACCACAAGAAATTGGAATTCACAAATCCTCCAAAATAGATTACTGAGATCTCATATTTTGTAGTTGCCAAAGGACTTGATTTTCTGTTCTAAAAAAAGTCTGAATGGGATGAAAGGCATTTTAACAAGAGTGTTTTTGCCTGTTCTTTGATACTGGAATATTTGTTTGGTCAGGTTCTTCTTCAGGATCTTCACTGTCGCTGACTTGAGTTTCTGGTTCACGTTCTGAGCCTGCTTCGGGACACAATGTCTTTGTAGTTCTGTTTGCAACAGGCCCTGATGTTTTTAAAAAGGTACTCTTTTCGTTGTCTTGTCATCCCTGGAGGAATTACTGCAGCAGGAAACCCAGTGGGTCCATCGTTATTGGGGAAGATGCGGTACACAAATTCATTTCCATCAATGTCCAATTTGCAATGTACTCTACCTTTGTAGCTAACGTTGAACTTATGGTGGTTGTATTTAGTTATGTGAGGTACTTTGTTAGCATTACTATCCTTCAACATGTGTTGTAGGTGTAGATTTCGCAATGCAGTCGGCGGGTTCTTGTGTGGAAGAGATATAGGTGACCCTAAATCTTTTCTTTAAAAGTCCAAATGCCCAGTCACATGCAAATTTCGCGTGACCTACTGGCATGAATGACAAAACGATTCTCTTATTTTTGATATTACTGATTCTCCAAGCAAGATATCTTGTTCTTGTTCTGACCTGCACAACTGTCAGCATGAATGAACATTGTGTCTTCTCCATGACTGTAGTTTTTCAAGTAGTTGTGGACATGACTGACAACGTTGGATCCCTTTGTTGTTCCTACACTTTCTGGGAGTAGATAGTTTACTTGTTTGTTCACAGTCTCACACATAAGCCCGAATATTCCTATTCTGAACGGTACCAAGAAATAAATAGGTCCGGGCTGCAACGGGTTACTGTGTATGTGAACCTGCTGGGCCATGTCAAAACTGTAGTGTACACAACTTCTACCACCATCTTCAAACTTTTCCTTAGTCTTTTTGATAGGTCCCTTATAAAACTCTCTTTCTTTTGCAACAAGTTGTAGATGGGACCTCATTTTTTCAATAGTTTCCATTTTAGTTTCTTCAGGCACTGAAGCCATTGCAGTTCCTGACGCGAAATGCCTTTAGCAAAATGGACAAAGATCTGATTTGGGCTTCATGACAACTACTTCTGGGCATATCTCCTTCCAAATATTACAAAAAACACTATTTGATACTGGTTTTACAGGCATATCATTTGTAAAGGAAGCCATGTAAGTTTCAAAAATTTTGGCTTCATTATCACTTGAAGGTAGAAGTTTGAAATTTGCAATATACTGAGTGCTACTTCTGCCTGGTAAAATTATGGTATGTTGTTCTGCGTATTAGTGTAAAAACCTTACAACAAACTCTGAATCAGAAAAAGAAGTCTCTTTCTTAGGAAGCTTTCTTGCATTACCATGAGCTTTGACAATCAATCGTGTATCATTATACATTTTTGTTAGGCACTTTAGTCTTCTAATTTTAATATTGTTGGAAAACATGTAAGTGTTTTTAAAAACATGCCGACCTTTTACTAAGTATTTACTTCGTGGATGTTTCCTCTCAGTTTGTACTTTATGTTTACAAGCTGTCAAAGAAGAATCTGAAGTTACACACCGCAATTGGCCAAAATTACTTGATCTAATGTGTTGACATTGTTCTTGTTGTGGATTGGCAAGAGAGCCAACCCACTATGAGAGGAAGCCGAAAGGCACGCGTTTTAGCTCACGCAGGCTGGTGTGAGGCCTGGAACAGGACAAGGAAGTTAGACTTTAGCAAAAAAAGGACGCAGCTGTTGGAATACTTAACTTTAATCCGTAAATGGTGAACATCGCTCTTGACGGTACATGTTTTACAGCATCAATAGTAACTGGTAATGGCGCTTTGCTAGGTCGTAGCAAATGACGTAGCTGAAGGCTATGCTAACTATCGTCTCGGCAAATGAGAGCGTAATTTGTCAGTGAACCATCGCTATCAAAGTCGGCTGTACAACTGGGGCGAGTGCTAGGAAGTCTCTCTAGACATGCCTTGTGGCGGCGCTCGGTCTGTAATCACTGATAGTGGCGACACGCGGGTCTGATGTATACTAACGGACCGCGGCCGATTTAAAGGCTACCACCTAGCAAGTGTGGTGTCTGGCGGTGACACCACAGTTCTCATAATGATAAATCTCAGCACATTCACGACGCATTTCCAAATATTCATCAACTGAATAATAATTGCAACATTCTTCTTTGCACCCGCAACCTGCTTTTAAAAACTCTGAAACGAGAGCATGGTCTCTGTCAGCATCAAAAGAGTCAATTAAATTTATGCAGTCATCAGTTACGACCAGGTCAAAGTCTTCAGCACCATCAGTCTCATCTACAACTTGATCACTATTAACATTTCGTTCTTGGTTGGTTGGTTGTTTTGGGGAAGGAGACCAGACAGCGAGGGCATCGGTCTCATCGGATTAGGGAAGGACAGGGAAGGAAGTCGGCCGTGCGTACCCAACGTATCAGGACTGGAAAGCTTCGTCGATCGTGACGTCATAGCCTATCGAACATATCACATGACTGAATTTGCAAATAAAGACTTTGGAAAATCATGTTATATGTCACCCTCACCCTTCTCCTTGTATACCCGTAATAGACGTAAGATATCTGTTAATGAAACTGTATTTATTTGGATTAAAGGTAAAGGTACTTGTGAATATGTTAAATTTGTTGGAGACTGTACAATGTATTTTCACAAATAAAGTGATCTGTAGCGTAGCTTAGAACCGGAAGTGTACATCTAGAAGCTGTAGGCATAGAGCGAGAACAGCATGTTGCGTCATCTCTCCGAGCGCTTGACATTTGACCTCGCCGATAAGGCGGCGCTACGTCATCTTGGCGGCGCTCCAGCCGCGGACTTAACGCTCAGCCGGCGGGCGCACCTAGAAAGGCTAGTGCGCCCGTCCGGGATAACGCGCCGTTGGCACTGTTAAATATTCTAAGTCTAAGCCTGGAGCGATTTAGGGAAATCACGGAAAACCTAAATCAGGATGGCCGGATGCAGGATTGAACCGTCGTCCTCCCGAATGCGAGTCCAGTGTCTAACCACTGCGCCACCTCACTCGGTCTCATTTCGTTCATTTCAATAATAACATTATCGTTGTTACCTAAGGCTTCATTAAACTTCGGAATGTCTTGTAATAAAGAAATATCAGATAAGTTAACTGACTCATCACCTTGAGGTTCCAGTTCCTCATCACTTGATTCGTCACTACTTGGCATTCTTTCAGAAAAATAATCTTGAAATACTTCATAATCTTCATCACATAAATCACCACTAACACCAATATCGTTTAGTGCTTTCACAATTCTATCTTCACACACTGCGTACTTTAAACTGAGCAAGCTGTAAACACGAATTTGTAACGTCAGCTGTCCGCTGTTCTTTAAAGGCTACGAATTATACATTGGCAACATCTGTAGGCATTCGCAAAAATAGGACCACGCGTGTTGTTTGGCATTATTGAAATCACAAAACGGTTTTGTTTTATAAAAAAAAATTACTCTGAGCTCCTTAAAAAGCTTCTAAAATTTGAGAGATGCTATTTGGTGAAGTACTGCATGTATAGCTGCATTATTTAGAAAAGGGACCTCTTGTCAAACCAATGTTATTTCCCCATAACGACAAGAGGTCCCTTTTCCGAAGACTGACATCAATCACTTTTGATGATATAATTGACTCTTGTTGCATTCAAACAAGTTTAAAATCAATACGAGCATGTACAGAATGAAGTAAATTATTATAATATATAAAAAACCGAAAATCGATATTTTACACGTTATTGAGTGTTTTTGCTTGTATTGAAAATTTTACTCTTCCGACAAGAGGTTCCTTTTCGCTTTCCGCCTCTCATATAGTGATTAGCTTCAAAAGTGTGTCTCAGCATCCAGATGCACCCCTCAAAAATTGTCTGCAGGCGAATTATAGCACTAGTACAGATGAATGTCAACGTTTGATCGTTATGGATTCTTCAACGTTCACATCATAGGTTATGTACAAAAAGCTGATAATTAAGTATCAGTATGACAAATAAAACTCAGATGTAAACAAACACCTTATGATTATTTGCAAGAAGTAATTGCAACTGAAAGAAAGCCTTTAATGAGGAGTTACACATTAGCAGCATAAGCAGTTGCTGTGTACATTAGGACTGTCAAGCAATTCATCCCCAGATTCAAAGCTATGGAATAACCCCAGATTCAAAGCTATGGAATAAGTATCCATATATACTGTGTTTATTTGTAACGTCGGTAATCACTCTCAGACCTCCAGACTGTTGCGACTGCCCTGGCTCCAGAAATAAAAAGCACGAGGAGAGACCACCCGATCAAAGAGCTCAGGCATAGCCAGCTCTCCGCGGAGATTGCTACTAGCACAGGTAAATGGATTAGGCGACCTCATGGGCACGCTCAACACAACCAACCTGACATTCAGCTGCAGCAGCCAAAGGGTTAAAGAGAATGGTAAACCCTCTCCTAACACCAGGGGCAGTTAGTTAGGGAGAGTCCAGAAAAATGTGGATCACCGTCAAAAGGGCATCATGACGACAGTGGGTGCATTCTCACTACAGAGGAGATGACCATGATTCAGCCAAGTATGGCTGATGCGGAGCCAGCAAAGGATCCTTGAGTCCTTGCAAGATACCTGCACGGAGGAACTCCACAGATTCGTAGTCTCCTTTATCACCTGTAGTTAATTTGGTGAGTCAGAGTGAGCCATTCCATATTCCAGGCACCTAAAACTTGATTGCATAATACCAATCAATGATCTGTTTCTGCAATACCGATCTCAAGAGCCTGTTTACTGGTAGCCTGTTCGGCCAGGCTATCAATTCATTCCCCAGAATCCCAATGTGGTCTAGGGTCCAGAAGAAGATTGCTGACCTTCCACACTGTTCAAGGGCATACAGGGAATCTTGGATAGCAACAACCAAAGCATGGCGAGAGTAGCACCGGTCAAGAGCTTGCAAACTGCTCAAGGAGTTGCAGCAGATGAGAAAGGACTCCACCAGTGCAGAAACAGATATGCTGAAGAGCACAAGAGATGGCAACTGAAAACACTACAGCCATTCAACAAGGAGACCAGTTTGGTATGTCCCGCACGAGTATAAGCAAAGCCTAAACGACCAGCAACCATCAACCCTTCAGCGTAGATGACTTCTGAACCCAGGGAGGTGCCAAGAATGGAGAAAAATTGGCAGCGGAGAGCCTCAGGATGGAATGAGTCTTTCGGACCTTGTGATAGTCAGGGCAAAGCTGTGGCCGAGGGATGCACCACATAGGTATAGGGGAGTGGCTCCAGAGGAGAGGTGGAAGGGGAAACAAACTGAAGTTTAGAGAGGATAGACTGGACACAGATTGCGATCGTAACCCCTGGTTAGGGGTGCCACTGCCGGAGATGGATTACCGCATTTGAAAAGAGGAGACAGTAGTTCGGATGCTTAGAGGAGCTGCAAATGTGGGTAGCATAATTGACAAGCTGCTGTTGCTACCTGATCCACAATGGAGGGACCCCAGCCTCCATGAGTAAGCTGTTCACAGAGCTAGTTTGAAAGGTTCCTGTTGCAAGTCGAACCAGCAGTAGTGGATCAGATGCAGTATCCGCAATGCTGGTGGAGATGCCAAACTATATGCCAGACTCCTATAATCGAAGCTGGATTGTATCACGGCTTTGTAAAGCTGAATAAGTTAATGCGATCTGCACCCCAGCTGGTGTTACTCAGGCGGCAAAATGTATTAAAGTGCAGCGAGCACTTCTGCTTAAGCTAGCAAAGATGGGGAATCCTCCATGTCAACCGAGAATCAAAGACCAGTCCTAAAAAGCGATAAGTCTCCAACACACAGAGTAGCTGTGTCATCATCCAGGTAATGTTCTGGTTGTGGGTGAATGTTATGACACTGACAGAAGTGCATGAAGTGAGTCTTGGCAGAGAAAATCTAAAGCCACTGGTGAAGTCCCATGGCTGCACCTTTCGTATGGTGTCTTGCAGCAGACGTTCAGAGACACTCACACTAGAGGAGCAATAGCAGAGGCAAAAGTTGTCAGCATACAAGGAGAGAGATATTGAGGGCCCCACACCTGCTGGGAACACCTTGAACCCCAGAACATATGGTCTGACAGAAAGGTCTGGATGAAAATAAGGAGAGGACTCCTGAGGCCCCACTCATGCAAGACAGAGAGCATGTGGTGCTGCCACCATGTGGTGTCATAAGCCATTTGCAGATCAAAGACGACAGCTGTAATGTGTTGACGTCAGGCAAAAGTTGCTTGGATGGCAGACTCCAGGTAAACCAGATAATCAGTAGTGGAATGGCCTTGGCAAAAACCATCCTGGGAAGGAGCCAGAAGACTCTTAGTCTCAAGCAACCAAAACAGTTGCTGGCTCACCATGGGTTCAAGCAGTTTATAGGAAACATTGGTGGGAATTATTTGGTGATAACTGTCCATCTCTAGAGGGTGCTTACCCAGTTTCAGTACTTGGACAATGATGCTTTCTCGTCGCTGCAATGGAACTCGCCCTCAGTCCAGATGTGGTTAAAGATGGAAAGGATATGATACTGACAGTCCACTGGTAGGTGCTTGATCATTTGGTTGTGGATGCAGTCTGGCCCTGGAATCAGCGGAGTGGGTGAGGACACTGATAAATTCCCACTCACTGAATGGAGCATAATATGGTTCCAGGTGGTGTGAGTAGAAGATAATTGCTTTCCTTCCAATAACTGTTTTATAATGTGAAAGGCAGGATGACAATTCTCAGACACTGACACTTGAGCATAGTGCAGAGCAAAATGTTTGGCAATGGCGATGGCATTTGGGTCAGTGTAGACAGTGCCATTCAAGGTAATATCAGGTACACCTGCAGTTTTCTAGTATCCATAGAGATGTCTGATCTTAGCCCAAACCTGCAAAGGAGAGGTGCATGGTCCATTGGTTGAAACATACTGTTCCCACCATTCTTTTGTGTCGTCCAGGCACAGAGCCACTCAAAGGCAATGAGGTGTTCCACTGATGGATGTTGCTTTTGGAGTTGGAGTGCCCACCTATGATCTCAAATGGCCTCTCCGATGTCTGAGGACCACCAAGGTACGGTCTTTTGTAGGGAAGGGGCCCAAGGAACAAGGGATCGCTAAATTAGCTGATGAAAGGATGGCTATAGATGTATACTGGACTGCTTCGTGGATATCTCCAAGCAATAGGGAGCCAAGGCTGACAGCAAAGGTGAAAGCATCCCAGTCAGCACTGTTGAGAGCCCATTTGGGCATGCATCCAGGAGAGTGACACTGAGGGAGGGATAGGAAGATTGGGAAGTGGTCACTACCACACAAGGAATAGTGGACCCTCCACTGGATGGGTGGGAAACCCAGAAAGGATTATGAGTGTTGACATCACCCGAGATTAGAAAAGATGGGGGGAGCTGACAAACCAATGCAAACAGTATGCACTTCACCATTGGGATGGAGGTAAACATTTCAGATGGTAATATCCTGAAATGCCCTTACCCAAAAAACCACAGCATCTAAAGGCATATTAAGAGGCACACATTTGCTATACAGATTGCCTAGAACATACGTGCGAACTCCGCCTGACACCCTGTCATAGGCAGCACGATTCTTATAATACTCCCAGTATTCATGAAGGGCTGGCATCTGGGTTACTGGAAATCAAGTATCCTGTGGGGCAATCCAGAAGGCAGGTGATGTGCTTAAAAGATGCCGTAGCTCAGTCAGGAGGTGGAAAAAACTGCTACAATTCCACTGCAGAACAATGTTGCCGATGTACAGTGAGGTCATGAAGGGACCAAGGGGGCAGGTTATGCCTCAGGGTCACCTGGCACTGGTTGAGGGATTATGACATCAATATACATAGGTTCTGGGTTCCTTTGTTTGGTGTCAACCGGGGAATCAGGTGCCACATGAGTAGAACAGGCAGGAACTGGTGGCGTGGGGGCCACTGGAATGCCCTCCTCCTTGAAGTACTTTTTAATGTCTTTCCTCTCCCTAGAGGACTTTGACCATTGCGAGGCCTTGTCTGAATCAGTTTCAGGTAAAGAGAATGATCACAAAGCCCTGCGACCAGCAGCCTGTGGCCTCGTCAGCCAGTGGCTGGTGCCCTGTTGTAGACCTACGAAACCTTAGAAGAAAGCGTCCCAAGGGACCCCTTCTTGGTGAGAGCGGATGGTGGAAGGTGTCTCCAGCTGGGAAGTGGGGACCACCTACCCAGGTGGGTAGGAAGCCACTGATCCCAAAGTAGATGTGGGGGAAGGGGCAAGAAAGGAGCCCCCAACCATCATGGTGGCAGGCATGGTTGAGCGGCACTGAGGGCCCACTAAAGAAAGCGTAACGAGTAGGAGTAATGTTGCCAAAAAGGGTGACATCGTCGTAGTTGCAGCATATGAGATTATTTGACATGCTGGGTGCAACTGCAAATACTACTTCTTGGCCTCTTGGTAACTGAGTTTGTCCAGAGTCTCATATTTTTTTAATTTTCTTTTCTCTATGGTTAACAGCGCAATCTGGTGAGCAGGGAGACTGGCGCTTTTCACAGTTGACACATATGGGAGGAGGTGCACAGGGAGCGTTCACATGCAACGCTCATCCACAATCTTGACAGATCAGCACTAGTGTTGCAACGTGAAGACGTGGCCAAATTTCAAGCACTTGAAGCACCAAATATGGACTAACATTGCATCAAAATACCACCACCTTGACCTTCTCAGGCAATGAATCACCCTCAACGGCCAAGATGAAGGCAGTGGTGGAAACCCTATTGTCCTTTGGCCCCCTATGTACGTGACAGATAAAATGTACACCATATCGCTCTCAGTTGGCGCGTAGCTCATCATCATATTGTAAGAGCATGTCTCTGTGGAAAATGATGCCCTGAACTAAATTTAGACTGTTATGGGGAGTGACAGTCGCTGGTACGTCACCCAGCTTGTTACAGGTGAGCAGTGTCTGGGACTGGGCAAGGGATGCCATTTTGATCACAACTGATCCACTTTTAAGTCTAGAGACGGCTGCCACTTCCCCAAACTTCTCTTCTAAGCTCTCCAAAAAGAACAAGGTCTTATGGCAACGAAGCCATCACAATCAGTCCTTGTACAAACCAAGTATTGTGGGGAGTATTGTTCTCCTTGCTGCTTAGCACTATGTCCCACCCACCGTGCAGCCAGGGATGGGAGCATTTTAGGGCTGTATCCCTCTGTATCAAAAGAGGACTGTACTTTCACCGAGACTGCTGGGTCCATATGACCACCAGAGTGAGGCGACTTCATCTGCTTCATATATGCGGCTCATCCGCCATGGTGCCACCCACCCCAAATGGGGGCTTTCCTCATGGGCACCACCCAGCCTCAACCATGGCTACCTTGCCAATAAGCCATTGGTCAGTGTGCTAGTGTAAGGTGTCACCAGCACACCAGTCGGCAAAGATGAAGCGTGAAGACCAATAAGTAGGTGCTGGATCAAGTGCGCCTATCACGAGAGAGGCCAGACACACACCCACAAGCAAAAAGCCACCAACGCCCACTCGACAGCATATATTTAGGCTGCCGCTGCTGCCCGGAAGCCCTCACTCACTCGCTCACTCGCTCACTCACTCACTCACTCACTCACTCACACAGTTTGGCGTCTGTCAGTTCACTTGCAGAGCGGATTTAGTTCATCACAGCTACAACCATACACAGAGACCAGTGGAACTATTACTGATGAGCTTGTACCACAACACAAGTACAGGTTTCCAGTTCATGTAAATGAAGAACCATATTAATCCATGTGTGCATTTGTGTTGTAGAAAGAGGATACCGGCCACCCATAACAACATGCTCTCCTTTGCTTCCTTGTGGTACAAGACTCTACACAGAGTCCCTGTGCCCCAGCCATAACAAGCACATACTCCTTTATATGCATGGGGAGTTTTCTGCTCAGGCACCAACAGTGCAATGCCTGTGTGGTCAGGGGGCTACCACCGTGCAGGTACTTGACGCCCCCACCCTCCCCATAACGGGATGGCTACCGTGCTGTGTTTTTGTCTATTACTGTATGAAGGGAAGGGTGCACAGATGGAAAGGCACAACGGAGGGGCACACACTGCATTTGGCAACTTTCTGTGCATGATCAACACTTCTCGAGAATTTTGAAAATTGGTGGCAGGTCAAACCCAATAATGGGAGCCATTATTTGATAAAAAGTTGTAGAATATGCTGGAAGTGGAAACTGGAAGGCCAATCATAAACCAGATCCAAGCAGAGTCGGCACCAAGAGTATCATCCGATGGAGAGGTAGAGGGATAAAGGGATAGTGGAAGTATAAGCATGTCACACAGAAAGGAAGTACAGCTGCAAAGGCTAGGGTCCATGGCAGCCAAGCAAGTACTTACAAAAGAGATGTGATCTCCCTGGAGGGATACCATTAATGGCAGGGTAATAGGCACAGGATTTAATTCAGTTCACGTCAAGTAATGTTGCAAGAGCTTGAAGGAGGTGTGGCTTGAACTGTTTGCCCTGGTCGATAGCAATGCAGAGGGGTATGCCAAGGTGCAATCCACTCCTGAAAGAAAGTCTTGGCTACAGTTACATCATTCATTGGACAGCCATCAGGTCAACGAGAAAAATAGTCACTCACTGTCTTGCAGTACTGATATCCTTCTGGAAATGGTATAGATCCAATAAAATTGATGTGGACACAAACCATTGACTGTGGGGTGAAGATACTGAATGGACCTGTAACATGCAGATGTCTTTTGTTGCACTTCTCCATATTTTCGCAAACAAATGCTTTGTTCTCTAGTCGCACAGTGGCCTTTACTTCTGGGTGTTAGATGCTTTGAAGGAAGGAAACAGCTTGTTTAGGAAAATCTGAAACAACAAATAGACATGTTTGTGAAGCTAATAGGTCACAGTATAGCGTGGCATTTGAATACACCATAGCTGTAAACCTGATGATGCTTTGAGGAATGTCTGCAGTTGATTGTCTCCTTCATGGGCATTGGTAAGTGTCATGAAGTCAAGTCCTTTCGCAATGGTGTCAGTGCCATGTAGTGCATCTCCTGGTCACTTCTGCTCACCATCAAAAAGTCGAATATCGATAGTAAATTGCACAATGAAGTCCAGATGCAACAACTGGCATCATGACACCTTGTCCACCTTTTCAAAGGAGGTAAACATGAGTGACTTACGGTCTGTGACACGAGTGAAATGTCTACCTTCAAGCAACTGCCCGAATTTTTTGGTTGAGGCATATGTCCCACAGAGCTCACAGTTGTACACTGACCAATTAACTTGTGGGAGTGATAATTTTTTACTGACAATGGATAGAGGTTGCCAGTTATATTGTACATGTAATACAGCTCCAATGGCAGTTGGTGACGCATCCCCCATAACTTCAAGAGATGCGTCATGAAGAGGGTGAGCTAATAATGCAGCCCCTGCTACAGCAACTTTCAATCTGACAAAGGAGGTTTTCTTCTCATCAGTCCACTGGAGTGTGTCTCCAGGTTTAAACGAACCTGTTAGGAATTCACTGAGAGACACTGAAAACAACACACGATTTTGCACAAACTGTTGATAAAAAACTGTCATGTCCCAGAAATGGTGTTACTCACGTATTATAAAGGACTGGGAAGATTAAGTCGCAGTTTCCACTTAGTCTTGTCACCTCTGTAGCTGTGTGGTCAGCATAGGTGGCTGTCAGGCAGAAGACCTGGGTTTGATTCCCAGTACTGCCAAGAATTTTTCCTTGGTGACATATTGGTATGGGATGCAATCAGCCACATGATACCAATTGAGGAGCTACTTGAGTGATTTGATTTGATTTGTTTTGGTTTAGGGCACTAAAATAACTAAGGTCATGCATGGCCCTGTAAGAACCTTAGTACACTAACCCGAAAAAGGATTTAAAAGTGATTACATGTTAAGCCCAATCGGCGAAAGGAAAGACAGCTAAAAAACAAGGATTTCTTCTTCGATAAATATCTAAAAAATACACCACAGTGACAACGGAGATCCTGAACTAAAGATTAGATGTCCTTTGCCATATTGCTATGACACATAAAAAGTAAAAAGCAGTCAACAGTCCACCTGTCATTTGCTAAAACGGTCAATAACTCAGATGGCATACATACAGTAGAAAGTAAGTGGTTAACAAAAAGGGCATTCGGTCATGAAATGGTGAAACGTTAAAGGCTGATGAGGATGAGAATGAGAACAAAGCGGCGGGGGATCACCATTTAACTAATGGTGATGGCTGAAAAGACAGTGCCCAATACGCAACCTTGCTAAAATGATCTCAGCCGAGAGGAGATTGGCCAAGCAGCTGGAAGAAGTTTAATTCCCCAGAGCCTGTTCCCATGAAGGGAAGACCAGTAGTAATGCCCAAGTGACACCACATGCTGTCAGACTGCAACACGGAGATCATCAGAAGTAATGGGAGAACTAGTGGGCTGACGGAGGACTGCAGCTTTGGCAGCAGTGATAGCAGCCTCATATGCAATCAGACCAATGTGAACAGGGGCCTGCATAAACATCACAGTGGCTCTCTCAAGACAGAGCAACTGGAAGTTTTCTTGGACCCGTTGCACTAAGTGATGGACTGTGAACAGCACAAAGAGGCACTGAAGGGCACTGAGAGAATAGGCCTGTGTTGCAGGATGTACTGTGTGGCCTGATACATGGTGTAGAGCTCTGCTGTAAACACTGAGCCGTGTTTCGGAAACTGACCTCTACAACGGTCGGTGCCAGTGACCAAGGCACACCCAACACCACGGTCACACCGACAACCATCAGTGTACACAAAGGTATTATTGCTAAGTTCCATGTGAAGGTCGAGAAACTTATACCGATAGATAGACCCTGGAGTGGTGTCCGTAAGGAAGCAAATTAAATCCAAAGTGAACATGCATGAAGCCAAGATGGTGAAGGGTTCACACACATCAGGAAAATGGCAGGTAGTGTGAAGGTAAGCTGCTGGAGCAATAATAGCCAACAGCGAACTTCAGGAGGTAACAGAGAAGACAACGCGCCCCATACTGGTGGTCAAAGAGTCATCGAAGAAGGTGGCACAAGATGGGTGGCTGGACATGGCAAAACAAACGGCATGCGAATCTGCTGCAGAGAACGTCACATCAGTACTACAGCGGTAGTTCAGCAGTTTCTGCATATAGACTCTCAACTGGGCTAATGTAAAAGGCACCAGTAGCCAAACGATTGCTACGATGGTGGAATCTATTTAGAGGTCGTAGGATGGACGGACATGCAGATACTGAAACAAAACACCCATAGTCCAGTTTCAAACAGACAAGGGATCAGTACAAACGGAGGAGGGTGGTCAAATCCACATCACAGGAAGTTCTGCAGAGGACACATAGGACAGTGAGGAACCAGGTCCAGTGGTTGGTCAGGTAAGACTCTTGCAAACACAGCTGGTGAGAGAAATGGGGCGGTAGCTAGAAGGAAGGTGTTTGTCCTTACCGGCCTCAAGTATGGCTACGACAGTGGCATCACACCACAGTCTGGGAAATGTGCCATCTCCCAGATTTGATTGTATGTGTGAAGGAGAATGTGCTTGCCCGCAAGAGAAAGGTGCTGCAACATCTGAATGTGAACATCGTCCACCCTTGGGGCGGAAGATCAGGATGAATATCTTCAAGAGTCTGCCAGGTCAGTTCCTTTAGCATCTCTATAACACTCTCCCACATATCAAATAAACCTGTGATCATTTGTGCTGGCCTTCTCTGCATACGTTTAAGATCTCCTGTTAGTCCTATTTGGAACGGGCCCCACACACTTGAGCAATATTCCAGAAGCGGTAGCACGAGCGATTTGTAAGCAATCTCCTTTGTAGACTGCACTTCCTCAGTCTTCCACCACTAAACCGAAGTCTACCACCTGCTTTACCAACAACTGAGCCTATGTGATCTTTCCATTTCACATCCGTACAGTGTTACAACCAGATGTTTGTATGAGTTGACCATTCCAACAGTAACACACTGATATTAATGTCATAAGATACTTTTATTTTATTTTGTGAAATGCACAAATTTACATTTCTGAACATTTAAAGCAAGTTGCCAATCTCTACGCCACAGTGAAATCTTAGCAAGATCTGACTGAATATTTATGCAGCTTCTTTCAGATAGTACTTCTTATAAATAACTGCATCACCTACAAAAACCCTGATTTTACTAATATTGTCTGCAAGGTCATTAACATACAATGTGAGCAGCAAGGGTCCCCAACACTTCCCTGGAGCATACACGAAGATACTTCTACATTTGATGATGACTCTCCATCCAAGATAATATGCTGTGTCCATTCTACAAAGAAGTCCTTAATCCAGTCACCAATTTCACTTGACACCCCCATATGATTGTACGTTTGACAATAAGCATAGGTGCAGTACTGAGTCAAATGTTCTTTGGAAATCAAGAAATACTTCACCTAACTGACAGCCTTGATCCAAAGCTTTCTGTATGTCATGTGAGAAAAGTGAGAGTTTAGTTTCACATTATCGATGTTTTCTAAACCCATGTTGGTTGGCACTGAGGTGGCCATTCTGTTGAAGATACCTTATTATGTTTGAGCTCAGAATATGTTCTAAGATCCTACAACAAATCAGTGTCAAGGATATTGGATGGTAGTTTTGTGGATCACTTCTACTACTCTTCTTGTAGACGGGTGTGATATGTGCCATTTTTCAACAACTGGGCGTAGTTTTTTCTTTGGAGGATCTACAATAGATTATAGTTAGAAAAGAGGCTAGCTCAGCCACAAATTCAGAATAGAATCTGATAGGATTCCATCGGGGCCTGGAGCTTTGTTCACTTTAACGATTTCAGCCGTTTCTCATCACCACTGACACTAATACTTCTTTCATTCATCTTTTCAGTAGTTAGTGATTAAATTGGGGCAATTCTCCTAGGTTTCCCTTTGTAAAGGTACATTTGAAAACAGAGTTAAACATTTCAGTCTTTGCTACCCTCAATTTCAGTTCCTGTCTCATACGCTAGGGATTGGACACTAGCTTTGATGCCACTAACAGCCTTTACACATGACCAGGATGTCTTTAGGTTTTGTGAAACATCATTTGACAATATTCTGCTATGGTAGTCATTGAAGGAATCACGCATTGCTCTCTTGAGAGGCAAATGCATTTCATTCAGCATCTCTCTATCTAGAGCCTCTTTCTCTAGTTAAGTATTTGAGCTTTTGCTTTGCTACCCTCAATCTGTCTCATTCACTGGGTACTGGACACTAACTTTGGTGCCACTAACAGTCTTTACATAGAAGTGCCACTGACAGTCTTTACATACAACCAAAATTTCTTTGGATTCAGTGAAAGATCACTTGACAATATTCTGCTACAGCAGTCATTGAAAGCATCACAAATTGTTCTCTTGACAGCCAAACGTGTTTCATTCAGAATCATTCTACAGCCAAATGCATTTCATTCAGAATCATTCTATCTATAGCCCTACATTTTGTTTTACACATATTTTGCAGTAATCTCTCTTTCTTAAGAAGTTTCTTTACAGTGACTTTACACCGCAGATATTCCATCCCATTATGAACTGTTCTACTGCATACATATCTATCCAGTGCATAGTTAACTGTTCTTTTAAACTTGAGTCAGAGTTACTCTACATGCTACTGCCCTATGCTGAAAGTTTCAAGTTCCTCACTGAAATATGACACTAATGATTTTTTTATCTAATTTACTGAACATATACACTTTTTGCTTGTTTTAGTTGTCATTTGTAATTTGGTAATCATTGCTGCCACACCAGCGTCATGGTCACTGATACCAGTTTCGATGTGGACATCAAAAGAGTCAGGTCTACTTGTTGCCCTAAGATCCAATAAATTCTCATCACGAGTGGGGCTTCGAACTGTTCTAGGTAGTTTTCAGAGAAGGCATTTAGTAATGTTTTACAGGATGTCTTATCATGCCCACTACTAAACTAAACTGCAACTATCCAAATTGATTGTTGGATGATTAAAGTTTCCACAGATGATTAAGTATGACTGGGGAACTTACATACATGTGAACTGAGGTTTCCTCTAAAGTTTTCAGTTACATCAGGAGGCGAGTCTGGTGGGAGATAGAAGGATCCAATTATTTTACATCCGCCTCTGATAAAGAGACTTGCCTGAACAATCTCACATGCAGCTTCTATTTCCATCAGGTGAAGTTGAGTTTCTTGTCTACTGCGACAAATACACCACCTTCATTTCCCATTTGCCTACCTTTTCAATATCACAAATCTCACTGCTATAGATTTCAGGTTTCAAACAGCTTTCGGTACCTAGCATTACATGAGCTTCACTGTTTTTCAGGAGCACTTCAAGTTCTGGCAGTTAACCATTGGGATTTTAATACTCTCACTTGTGGGAGGAATTTTTTGATCTTGTATTGATACTTCTGGGTTTCCTATAGCTATCGTTATCTGGACTGGATGGAGAGTCACCTAATCTAAAAAACTCTTGTGTGCACCCCACACAGTCAGTTACCTGAGCAGCAGCCTCTGATGTGTAGTGCACACCTGACCCATTTATGGGGGCCTACAGTCCACAACCCTACAGTGCAAGTCCACGATGATGCAGCCTAGCTTGTCACAGAACCTTCAAAGCCTCTGGTTGTTCTCCCATTTTACTCAGAACCAAAGGTCCACAATCAGTTCTGGGGAAAACACTGCACATTGCGAACTTCGTTGAAACTCCTTGCACAAGGCTCATCTTCTCGACCTCCTCTGCCAGTCCCTGGAATGACCCAAGTATGACCTCAGAGCTCAGATGACAGGCATAATTTGTTCCACCACACTGTACTGCAGATTCCACCCTGCTCCCTCAATGGCTGCTGGAATATCCTCTTCAACATGTTGAATGAGGACCCCAGGCATACACACTGATGCATCTGATGTACTTTGCTAACCCTTGCTGCCATTTCCCTAAATAGTACCATCATTCGCCATTCATTTCAACTTCCAATGATTAATAGACCCCTATCCCTTTTGTGTTTGCCTTCTCTTGATACTGGACCAAACTGGTTTCACCAAAACCCGTGAAGTCAGTCCCACTGGCTCAGTTTCAGTGGAAGATAGCACCTCAAACTTGTTAGTCCTCATCCACCCTGCACAGAATGCCTACATCTACCATTAACATGCCACTTGCAGACACGTGGATGGGTAATGACAGACCCTATACTTTCTGCAGAGGAGACAGTATCTGTAGGAGAAGACAGTACTTGAGGTACCTCTGGTACCTGTGTCACAGATACACATCTTTTGGGAGCTCTTCCAACACACCGATTCACAGCAATTGTCATTCAATTGATAGTAGTCAGGGCGATTTCCATTTGCTTACTAATGTCAACCAACCCATCCAATGTTCGAGAACAGCGTTCACAGTGGGGCTGCAGTTTGGCTAGTGCACTGTATTACAGGACAGTGAACAAATAAACTTTAGATTAAGCCTGCTGACTATATTTTAATCTGTTCGGCTACAAGTTGCTAATTCCCTATAAGAATTCAAATAAATGCACAAAACAAGATCTCTATTAAGGCAACATAAAAATCTATGTTAAATATTAGCTTCCTAATTTTTTTTAAGTTGATTATAGTTGTTAGCAAACTCAAAAACTGAATTTATGATAAATGTAGATAATATATAGGGCTGCTACCTTTTAAGGGAAAACTAGATGCAACACAATATGTTTGTTAGAATATCTGCTGCAGTAACTATATCACTAATGCTGATTTACTACAAATTACGCTTAGATTAGGCAGACAACAATGGTAGCTTCCGAAAATTCTCAGAATCACACATTCATTTGTGCTGGCATACAACGAAATTCAGAGGTCATACATTCTTTGAAAGTAACTGTGAACCACAAAAGCTGATTTGCTCCGAAATAAGTTGCATACCCAAAATGGTCATACCAGTGACATGAAAATATAGTGTTGTAAGTTTCTGAAAATCCTCAATAATAACATATTTCTTACATAACCGTACAACAAAATTTTAGAATGATTGTTTTGAACAAGGATAGGCCTATAGTTCTTAAAAATCTGAATAGAGGACAATTAAGTTTAAGTCTATAATTGACGAAAACAGTACCAATTTACGGTGGCACTAGTAAATGTTCGAAATTTCACACCAAACAAATGGGTTTCGATACAATCAATAAAAGATATGCATAAGCGATGCAGACAGTAAAATACACAAATAAGAACTTCAAATCGGCAAAGTAATCTTCTAAATGTGTTATCACATAAAGGAAAATTCTGAAGTAGACATATATATATAAATAAATGTGCGATTGCATGGATTTTTCACTTAGCTGTTCCTGTGCCAACTTCTACACTGGGGTGCCCATGAAGAACATCGCAGCATTAGTTTATCTTAGTCAAAATCACTGAAATGTGCAGCATCAAGAAAGCATGCCTTCTGCCTATTGCAGCTAACAATCAAGGTGCTCTTTTGCTCCAAAGACGGATTCTAACGAGTTAATCACCAAGTCATGTTTCTGTACTTCCACCAGCAAGTGCAACAGCCATATATTCCACAGAACGTCACCATCAATTGCACACCAACCCGTATATTACGATAATAAACTAGCTGGGATGTTCATCAGTTGCCAAATTCTTCATGGTGGAGCATTTCTTCAAATAATTTTGCATCTGACTGTGACAAGGGCATTACAATTGCGCGCTTGACAGCGGTTTTTTTACAAACCGGTCATCAACTGTTATGCCATTGTCATATGCAAATGTACATATTTGTGGCTGTGAAATTTTTGTGGATCGAAGATTTTCAAATATTACAGCTACAAAGTATCTCAGTTGGATTCCAAAGATGACAATTGTTAATGTTTAATTTGGGACGAAAATGAGTGTGATTTTGGTAAAAATTTGACGTAAAAACATTTTTGTCAATAAATGTATGACTTATAAAATAATGAACTATGCGACAAATAAAAAAAAATTATTTTGAGAGGAAAAATATGTTGAACAATATACAGGTAAATTTGGTGCCATGTTCAAAGGGAAGTGACTGAACAAGATATTTTGTCCTTAAATGGTCCTGTATTACAAACAGGCAGAATAGAATAGTGATTGTGAATTTGATAATGTTGTGCTTAGAATTCAGCTGGCTTTGGCAGTAACTCCATAAATTACTTAGGCATAACCATAGATATCACTGATCACATTCACACTTTTAAGATTTACAGGAAGCCTATCACCACTGTCATTTTAGTTCCTGTCAATTCTCAACACCAATGGACTGCCTTTCAATGATATACGGTCTAATGTTCATCTCCACTAGTCATGAATTAAACAGAATCTAACAGATAACATCAAGCAAGGGTTATACTTCAGTTTTTGTGGACTCCATAAGGCATAAAGCAAGAACAACAGATCTCCTCTCCTCTTGTCCTCAACCCACCATCTCAAAATCTTAATATATGGTGCATGGTTCCTGTTTAGAAAAATCTCTTCTCTGAATGTTGCCAGAATGCTGAAATATAGAAACTTCAAAACATCATTTATGAGCACAACTCTATTGGACACTTTTTGCCCAATGGTAAAGCTCTTCTGCATCAGAAAAAGCGTAAAATATACAAAAACCACTTTTCATTGTACCAAATTCTATATAGGCCAGTCAGGCTGTGCAATATACACCCAATTGAAGTATCATCATAGAAGCCAGTGCTTTAGAAAAGGAGACTCTACTTTCGCAGATGACCCACTGGCTTTAAAAAGGCCACTTCTACAAAGATCAACATAAATTCTTACATAATATCCACAAAGATAGAAAGATGGACTACCTTAAAATAATTAAAATTAATAAACATATGTCCACCTGCACAAGCTTCGTACTGAGTGATCAGAGATAGTTCCAATACTCACCATTTCTAACTGCAGATACTACTAATAATCCCATTCAGACCATGTTGTAAATTACCTCTCGTACTCGTGCCCCATTTTTCCTTTATTTCAGTTACTGTAGTTTCATTTGCTCTACCAAACATTTTACTTTGTTTAGTTATTATTGTTTACATTTATCTGTATAGCCTTACTTATTATACTGTGCCGTTTGTAATATTAGGTCAACGGCCTTGCTGCACTGGCAACACCAGTTCACCAAAGTTAAGTGCAGTCAGGTTTGGCTACCACTTGGATGGGGCACTGTCCATGTCTGCTGAGTGCTGTTGGCAAGCAAGTTGCACTCAGCCCTTGTGAGGTCAATTGAGAAGCTACTTGACTGAGAAGTTGTGACATAGCTCACAAAAACTGACAACGGCCGGGAGAGCAGTGCGCTGGCTGCACGCTCCTCCATAGTCGCATCTGTTGATGCCTAAGGGCTGAGGATGACACAGCAGCCAGTCAGTGCTGTTGGGCTTTCAACACCTGTTCGGACAGTGTCGGTTTGTATATTGAACCTTTTAAGGACAAGATTATCTTGTTCAATCATCATGCTTCGAACGTCATAACCAAATTTTACTAAATGTTGTTCAACTTATTTTTTCTCTCAAAACAATTACTGTAATTTGTCATGTAGTTCACTAATTAATGAGTTACTTTTTTTTTTTTTTATCCCCGCAAATATTTTACTTCACATTTTTATAGGAATAATCACTTTCGATTTAGTACCAAAACAAACATTAACAGGTGTCACCTTTGGAAACCAACTATAACACTCCGTAGTTGCACTATTCTAAAATCCTTGATCCCCAAAAAATCACAGCCACACACATGTATCCTTGTACTTGACAATTGTGTAACAGCCAAAAACTGATTTGTAAAATAAAAAGTACTGTAGAATATTACAGTGCTGTGTGTTTTTTCATTTACAAAGAAAACATGTAACACATTTTGAACTTTTTCCCCTCTCAATGCGTAACAGCTTTATCTTAAAAAATATTGTATATTTCTCCAATCGTAACAAACGTAATTAACAGAAAGTGGACTCACTTTCAACACCATTACGTAATTCCTGATTCAGCACACTTTAAAGAAAAAAATATTGTAATGCTGTTAATGGTATCAAATGATATTTATACTTACCCATCTGGACTGAACACCATTAAAAAAGTTGATCTCGTTTGTGCAGGAAGTTCACATCTCTGGAAAAAAAAAAAGTTTTAATGAAGGACACAAATGAAGACATTACAAAAAACAAAAGATATTTATCACAATTTTTAGGTTTGCAGATTTTTCATGATAACTTAACCTCTTCAGTTCTGTTAGTAAAAAAATATCTTTATTAATCTAATATTTCTATTACATGTAACTGACTATGTAGAGCACTGACACTTGCTGCAGCAGTTAATGAATGACATCTCGATGAACAAATCACTGTCACATGTATCTTTGATGACACATGGGTTCTGCATGCAGAAAAAGTCACCAGTTCCACGTGTCGTCCACAATACATAGGAAGCAAAGAGCATAAGGTGACAGACATTGCAACTGGCATCACATTCATAGATCAGAGCAGGAAAGAAGCTAACAATGGTATTAGCTGTTTTGCTCATTATTTTTGTACAACTAGACTTGTAAATTACAGGAGTACGAAATACACAGTTAATTTGAACTTGCTTTCACGAGATCTGCTGAACAGATACTCACGAAAATTCCGACTAGCTGTCCTTCCATAACGACCAAAACAGTGCTTTCAATTAACAAAGCATTTACTAGTTGTGCTCCCTTTTCAGTTTCTGCCCAGTACTTGCAATAACTCCACTCTGGTTGAGAATGGAAATACTCCAACATTGTTTCAGCCAGGATACTCTATTTGTATACAACATGAAATCCCTCACTGCCCAAAAACTGAATAAAAGCCTTCTCTTTACGTTAACTAGTCATTCATTTTAAATTCTCTCGTGGGCATTTCCAAATATTTGCGTGTGTAGCTGGTTCCAGCCAGAAGTTCCTCTGACAATCAGTAGTTTCCTATTTGTCTTCTTCTTCTTCTTCTTCTAGCAACAGACTGCCTATTTAGAAACATGGCTTGTTTTAACACATATCTTCTATCAATCAGACTGTTCAACTGACAATCTCATTAATACATTTACTACAGGAACAGAAGGAGTTGCAGCCGCAGCAGTGGTTACTGAAAAATAAGTTCCATGGACCAATGTATTTTTGAATCATTTTCTTTATGCTGGACTGTACAGCAGACACCACAAGCAGAGATAACGATACTGATTGACAGAGGTTTTGACTAAAACACATTCATCTTCATTAATCCTGCAATACCAGTGGAGAAAGTGGTTTGTCACTTATAAAAGAAATTTGCAGGTGAGAAAATATGGGAGTTTTATAACAAGTCTAATCAATGAATTCTGTTTAGAAGTTCTGTCAAATAGTACGACAACACCTAAAAAGGTTTTTCTTCACTCTCCGTGGCTAACTTTGAAATGCTGTTTCCAAAGACTTTGTCCAGAGCCAAATCATATACAAAACCCTGTCCCTGTATCACAGCAGGCATTAAAAATGCCTACAGAACTCATTAAAAAAATTGTTCTCAAATGGAAATATGTGAAGATCCTTTACCTGTAGAATAAGCAATGACTTATGGGAAGCTAGACTAAAAATAATAGCGTAGAAAATATTACTGGGAAATTATAGCTCAATAAGGCAGTTCAGCAACAAGGGAAAATATGTAACGAGGAATAAGCCATGACAAAAAAAAACACCGCCACACACTGACCATTTTACAAAAATTTAAGTAAAACAACAATTGTAAAGTTTACAAATTAGACACTACTAAGTATGAATGAAAGTACAAATTCAACTGCTTATAATAGTTTATGATTCATCACACATAATGACAATGGCTTCTCATAGTTGCTCAGTATGACTCGATTATGTTGAGGTTGGGGTTGTTTGGGGGAAGAGACCAAACAGCTAGGTCATCGGTCTCATCGGATTAGGGAAGGAAGGTGGCCGTGCCCTTTCAGAGGAACCATCCCAGCATTTGCCTGTAGCGATTTAGGGAAATCACGGAAAACCTAAATCAGGATGGCCAGACGCGAGATTGAACCGTCGTCCTCCCGAATGCAAGTCCAGTGTGCTACCACTGCACCACCTTGCTCGGTCAATTATGTTGACTCAATGTTGATAATGCTATCACAACCAGTTATTGAATGACAAACTGTCACACTACAGCTTTGAAGCTCCGAATTCTCAGCCGTTGTAACAGACAGATCTGTAGCTCTAGGGCTCGTTAGGTTGGAAGGTGACAATTCGGTTGCAAGTTAACAAACAACAAATGGAAATATGGAGTAACAGACTAACCCGTAGTGTAGTGAGAGATGTACAATCATCCTCTATATAAACCTTTCTGAAGATTTTAATATTGTTAATCATGCAAGCCTTTAGGATATATTTACGGCACTGAGAACTCATGAGGTAGAAAAAGTGTCAGCGGCCAATGGAATGTTAACTTCAATCTTTCCTCCTTAAACAGTGCACCAACAATCACATAATTTATTGGGTACATCCGTGTAAAAGTGAGAGACGTAAAGGAATATTCATTTACATCCATTTATCAAGTCTCAAGGAGGAACTTTAAACATTTAGCTCTGTACAACACATGTTTAAGACCTGTGGTCCCAGTTTAGAAGAATATCTGGATGAAGCATTCTATAGATATATACCTAGCAGAATAGTTGATGATGGAATGAAGCGTTTGTGGTACACTGTCCCAGTAAATATATTTGCAAATAAACAGTCATCACTATATAAGTGTAAAACAAAACATGTGGCTAGTGATAAGAGGTGCTCAATGACGTGCTCTTTGCAATCAACAGGGCAATGTATGAAGTTTTCAGTGACTACTGTAACAAATACTTATCAAAAGGTTTTTTTAAACAAAGGAAATCGGCTCATATCTGTAAAGGCCATTAGTGCCACCAAAGTTAGTGTCCGGACATTTGTGGGTGACATAGGAAATGATATTGTGTAGTAAAGCAGAAGCAGTAATGCTGAAATCCATTTTCAAATTTTTATTTATAAAGGAAATACAGGAGTACTTCCCAAGCTTAATACTCACACCACAGCGAAATTGAGTGTCAGTGGTTTGAGAAAGAGCTGCAGTCAAAATTAATCAATACTCCCCCACGTGGTTTAATCTATATAAGATTCCATAAAGAATTTTCAGATGACTTAGCCCCTCTGTTAACCAGATCACTCAAGGATAGTAATTTGTAATACACTGTAGCTCCCTCAGACATAAAACTTTAACCTGACACTAGGAGCAAGCACAGCTCACACCTGTCTACGAGGACAGGAGAAATGATTCACAAACTACCAATCAATATCACTGATATCCACCTGTTTCAGCAGAACCTCAAAACATAGGAATTCTGGCCCCAAATGTAATCAGGTATCTCGACCATAATCATCTCCAGCATGCCAACCAGAATGGATTCCAAGCCATTGATGATGCAAAACCCAACCTGCGCTCTTTCTCACATGATATCCTCAAATTATGGATCAAATCAAACTTCTGGATGCAGATTCAAATCAAACTTCTGGATGCAGATTTAATAACTTCTGATATGTAAATGACTTGATGCAGTTTAGTTATTTGCACATACCATGGATCATAATCATGAACTAATATTGTGATGTGGTTCAAGTCACTTTTACAACATAGGAGTTCCTCGAATAAGACTTGCAAAGTACATCATGTCTTTTTCATTTCCTGCAAAAAATGCATCTGTACTAACAAGTCTTTACACTGATGAACAATTATTAATATCCAATAAACACAGTGTCCTCTAGAAACATTTGACTGCTGTGCTGTGTCAAGTTACTGTTCCACAAACTGCAGTGCACAGACAGCTTCCACAATGCTCAAACCTGTATTTTGTGTCCGCTGAGCTGAGACTTACTTATTACTGATGGAATATTTTTAACGTGAGAAATTTTCTTTTGATATCACACTGAAAGCTAACAAACACAAAAAAATATGAGAAGTGCGATTGGCAATAATACGTCAAGTATGGAGGGTGAATACGAAAATTACACTCTTGGAAGGCAACATTATTCAGAAAGAGAAGTGAAAGAAACAGGTTACGAAGAAGAAGAAGAAGAAGAAAGGAAATTCTGGAAAATGTTACGTTGCAAAAAACTGATAAGAAATTTAGTTCTAAGAAAATTGAAGTCAGCACGGAATATTGCACAAAGGAATGTTTTTATAAAAATACACCCAAAACACCAAAAAAATGTACATGAAAGATTTTGGGCTATAGGTGAAAATAATATGGAAGATACACTGATTTTAAGTTTACTTGAAAAGAAGGAAATATTTTGAACATATAATGGAACAAAGTCTGGTTGGAATCATAGCTCTTCATACATTTTCATCTAAAATGCAAAAAGAATAGTATCACTGTAGTCTATAAACCCCTGTTCCAGAAAGTTTTGCAAGTTACAAAGCATCATTTAAAAATGGTTTTAAAGGTGTCCGATCTCACTGGGACCAGTTTCCTTCCAAACATCCATCACATTTTTGCCAAGACAAATTTCAATGGCAAGATTTTGCAACCCAGGCCTTAGTGTTGCAAAATTATTCCACTCTTTCCAAAATAATGCTCTGCATGAAATTAATATGACACTCCAGTTGAGGCCACAACTTATCAAGTCCTTCAGAAAGAATAGTCAGTATTCATTTTGTTAAAAGAAAAGAAAAAATTCCTTGACGTCTATATTTATGTGCTGCTCCATGACTCTGCTGTCAGTATCTTTATTCTTGGCTTGTATGTAACTTCTGTGGTGTTTTTTTTCGTATCCAGGGTGTAATTACAAAGCTAATAAAATGTTTTCTTGCCTTTAAAATAATATTTTTCATCACATTTCAAACCAAGAACTGATACCTGTGATTTCCGTTCCAAATGTGAATTTATACTGAGCATCAAAACAAATAGTTCATGAAATAGTACATGAAGACACTAAAGTCTCCCAGTACAATAAACTAAAAGAGGTCAGCCAAACTTATAAGCACTGGTACCTCAGTGGTTGAATTTGATCTACATCTACATTTATACTCCGCAAGCCACCCAACTGTGTGTGGCACAGGGCACTTTACGTGCCACTGTCATTACATCCCTTTCCTGTTCCACCCGCGTATGGTTCGCGGGAAAAACGACTGGCGGAAAGCCTCCTTGCGCGCTCGAATCTCCCTAATTTTACATTCATGATTGCCTCGGAAGGTATAAGTAGGGGGAAGCAATATATTCGATACCTCATCCACAAACATACCCTCTCAAAACCTGGACAGCAAGCTACACCGCGATGCAGAGCGCCTCTCTTGCAGAGTCTGCCACTTGAGTTTGCTATACATTTCCGTAACGCTATCACACTTACCAAACAACCCTGTGATGAAACGCGCCGCTCTTCTTTGGATCTTCTCTATCTCCTCTGTCAACCCGACCTGGTACGGATCCCACACTGATGAGCAATACTCAAATATAGGCTGAACGAGCGTTCTGTACGCCACCTCCTTTGTTGATGGACTACATTTTCTAAGGACTCTCCCAATGAATCTCACCCTGGCACCCGCCTTACCACAGAACTTGTCTCTGTCTAAACTCTTCATTACTCCACGATTCTACAGGAGGCTTTCTATGTACTATCTAATATTCACTGTCACAATGAATAATCAAGTAAATTTTATTGTTTTTAGAAGGTACAGCAAAAAATTCAGGTTCTGTTTGTTCCTTCATATATGATTTTGTGAGTAGTAAAGCTCCAGGATCCATACAATATTAAAACCATTGTATTTCTATCAGACACATGACCAGAAAAAAATAAAAATATGAGTATGTTAAGATCTTGCACTCGAGTTTCAGAATCAAGAAACTTAATCAACTTTTTATACATACAAAATTTAAAACGTGTGATTTCAGCTACGTCGTCACTCCAGAGAAGGCCTCAATTATAGTACACTAATATCAGAAAAAATGAAATGCTACCATGCAATTATATTTTTGGGATTAGTTAACACTGTGACATCACACTGATAAGACTCATCATGTTATTAACATTAGGAAGATACAAGCCTTTTTTAAGAATAGTGATAAGTATTATCACCAACATCACAAAAACTGAAAAGAAGAATTACACTAAAACAACATCCAAAAGAATAGAGGGATTTTGGATGGAGCTGTTCTTGTTACTAATGCCTTCACACACACTAAAAGCTTGAAATCATCAGACCACAGAGGAGAAAAATAGTGGTTTGCTTGGGCCCCAACTGTAACTTCAAAATGCACACTGTTTATAAAAAATATTATCACATTGTGTCATTTATGTAGCTGTATTGCATCACACTTCGAATAATATATCAATGGCTAGCGTTGTTCACAAGGCCCAAGTATTTTTCGTTTACATACGGTTCATCTATACTTAATCATCTCTCTCTCTCTCTCTCTCTCTCTCTCATCTGCCCCCCCCCCCCCCCCTACACACACACACACACACACACACACACACACACACAAACAAATGCAAACACATATACAAATTAGATTAGTAAATATTTAGAAATTCTTCTACAGCACAGTAGTGATCGAGAAGTAGCTAGGATTCCATTTGTGTATGAAGTTACTTTTATTCTTAACATCACTGGGTTTGCTTTACTTTTACTACTTTCACTGATTAATGCTTTATGGCATCCTACTGTGAAGTAACTTGGTATTGAGGAAGAAAATGCTTTTGTTGGAGAGAAGATATTAATAGGTAGTGTACACTTCAATACCTCTTGTAGCCAGCTCTAAGCTGTTGTGCGTGCTGACAAGTGCATCATAACACATTTCCACTCTCATGAAGTTTGTTGTCTACGACCAATCACTATTCGAAAACAACGGAGGCATTGATAAATAAAATATCAGAATGCAAAATAGCGTATACTATACTTTACTCAGCCTTAACGTGAAACAAATGAGTGAACTATTCAGCCATAAAAACCACCAACATCATTAATGTAAATATGATTGTGTAGGGTGTCAAAATTTGTGAGTGGATTGAGGATTTCTTTTTAGGGTTCGGGGCAACCTGTTATCATGGAAGGACAACTATCAATAGATGTCAAAATAACTTCAGACATGCTCCAGGGAAGTGCGCTGGGCCATTTTCTGTTCTTGTTTTATATTAATAAACTGCAGACAATATTAATAGTATATTTAGACATTCTGCGGATGAATCAGTTATCTATATTGAAATTCTGTCTGAAAAAGAGAACTACACAAATCAGATTACAATAGCATATTTCAAAGTAGTGAAAAGAGTGACAACATGCTTCAATGCATAGAAATATAAAACTGTGCACTTCTCAGTAAAAGTGTGCACTTTTAAGAATGCAAAATCATTTTACACTGATCCCATGACTACAATCCCAATGAGTGACAACTGGAATCAGTCAACTTATACAAATACTTGGTATAACAATTTGTAGGGATATGAAATGGAATAATTGCTAACCCCTCAGCTGCAGGCAAGGCAGGCAGCACGAGACAGGGAAAATGCAATCAGTATACAAAGAACATCACTCGTAACACATTCATGCCTACCATTCTAGAATAATGCTGAAGTGTGTTGGACCCATACTAAATATAACTAATAGGAGGCATTGAATGTACAGGTAGGGCAGTATGAATTGCTACAGGTTTCCTTGAGACATGGCAAAGCAAGATAGAAATACCACAAGTCAGACATTTTAAGATAGATGCCAACTGTCTTGCAAAAGCTTACTCACAAAGTTCAAAGAACAGGTATTAAGCAGAGAACATAAAATATAACCTCCTACATTCTGTTCATATAGGAACTGCAAATACAAGAAATCTTGAGTTACTTATTGATTAATAATTACAATGCTTGTTGGTATTTTTCATGCTTTTTAAATAAAGTTGGGTGGTATTTTCTTCTATTAGTTTTGAACTAACGATATTTTTTTGGAATTTTCTGGAGTATTTGAAATAAACATATAAAAGTAGGTTTTTGCAATGACAAAAATTTATCTTGGTGTACACAACACATCAATCTATATGGCAATTTTTCATGTTGACATTCCTTAGTTTCGGTGATCCATAACTTGTCACATTACTACCTAACCTAGGGCTTGTCTGTCGCAGATCAAGTTTTCTTCCCACTCTCCATTTAAGAAACAAATCAGTTCAAAGCCTGCCAAAAGAAAACAAAGCTGCATACTCATTGTCTCGTCGGGAAACCTCTTTCTCTTGAAAAAATGTTTCATGTGGTGTGTTGCAACATGTTACCAACTTTGTTTCTTGTCACTGTTTCTGTCCATCCTGGTGGCAAACATTTCTCATTGGTATTTTCATCGACTGCAATGCTACGTTGTATTATTCTTTCATATTGTTATAACTAATGATGAAGAAACCGTAATTACATGTGGTGTTTCGTTATTAAAACACTGAAGGGCCCACAAATGAGATGAAAGATGTCAGTGGTGGAAAGGAAAAAAAAAGGTCGAGCAGACATGCTGTTACTAGCCTATTCAGTTCTGAGCCTTGCATATTTCGCATTTCAAAGCAAGCTATTGTAAGTGACCTTACTTTTTTCCTACACATATTTGTCAGCATTCTACCAAATGTAGCAGCAGTTCTATACAGAGAATCTTTTTGATTACTACTGTTCTCGTACTACTTGCTCTGTATATTGCACAATCAGTATACAGTTCAGTGTAATGATGGCCCAACAGTCTGCTGCCTCATTCACTACCTGTTTTTAACTTAATACAGCACGCAAAAAAGCAACACCTATCAACTCTATATAGCAGATGAAAACGCAACATATAAATAGGCACTAGGGCGGCACAGCAGTGAACATTGGTAGCTTGCCTCAACCACTGTTTTCTTTGAACTGTACAGGGGTTTCCCTGTTTCAAAACATGTTTCCAAATAGTGTATACATATAGCAGTCAGAAACACGTTTTGACAAACTGCCACAAGCAGCATCCAGTGAAAGAATCTGGTACACCATAAGAGCACTTTTGCCGTGACACTGATTCTCTCCATGCTCCACAAGTGAAAGAAGTATACCGCTATAAACAGCACCATGAGAAGTAGCCTCAGCTATGCATATCACAGTGGTGTGTATGTTATGGATACAGAAGCAGACACTTTTAATGAACAGTAGGCCTAAACAAATATAGCCCAATGATCAAAAGGAATATTTACACAGACAATACATTCAACATCCCTATCAGCGAAGAAGTTATAATTTACACACAGTAAATATGGCGCAGAAAACAGCTCCTTGTCTTTTATTCATTTCCATTGCAGTACTCTCTACGGAGCTCAAATAACTAACAGTACTGATACTGTAATTATTTGAAAAATTTTTGATACCAGTACAACAAAGTACAGATCACGGTCACCAATAATTGGATTTTCAGGCATTATTTAAAGAATAATATGTAACACACTGTAAGATCCTTAGTAAAAATTAAATATTAGAAAAACTGTTTGGCCAAAGTTATAGTACATATTGGGCCTCAATATTGTAGCTGGTGATGAACTGAACTGCTAGTTGTTTCTTGGCCTAGCAAATGCTTTTGATATCTTCATCTATAACCGGTTACTAATGAAGAAGGCAACACGAATCATAAACGGGTTAGCACGAGTGAATACTACAGAGAAATTTTCCAGAAGGCATAGTTAAAAATCTGTTTCATCACACTACCTACATACATGAATGCAGTCTCAAAAGCAGTCATCAATATGCTTCTATTTCTGTTATCAAATATGAAACAAGGCTGTTTTTAACATGAAAACACAAGGATCACAACAACTAAAAAAGTGTGTTATAGATTTCCATTCATTGGCTGTGATGCAGTACTGATAGTGCGTTGTGGCTTCTGACTTTCATTGTATAGATATAAATTTATGCTTCATATCACCGTTACCTTTAATTTTTCATTGATCATTTGGTATTTGTTTCCCCTTTCCATTATCTTGCTGATACGGATTCTACCCATGCCGAGTGTTTCCCCTTTTCAATATCTTGCTGATATGGATTCTATCCATACCAACACTCGGCATGGTGGCTTATGGAAGCGACTGTAATCCATTTCCCATTTACAGTCATTCCCATCAGAAACTAATCTGGATGTCAACTTAGATTGCACAAATTGCAAGTAACCATAGCCTTGTCATTAAATGCGAGAGATAAATTACTCTCCCGTGAGTTTGGCCTACATGTTCAAAATACAGATTTCACTACTGCACAATGCATAGGGAAGAGTGGATTAAATTTGGTGCAAATGTTTATGACTATGGAGTCTTTTTAAAATTAAATAAAGCAATCACAAAGCAGGGTTCAAATTTTGCTATACTATGGTGTTTTAAATATGGAGCAGTTGTTGCCAATGATGACTCTAAATGCCCTGCAACACTACACATGGATCTTTATTTCACATTTGTTAGTTTCACCAACTCATTTCCAATCAATTTTAAATTCTATAGTACTGATAGTTCTCTAATCACAAACAAGATTGCAGTGGGTACTGGAGAGAGGGGGGAGGGGAGAGAAAGGAGGGAGGACACTTCACTCATGTACATAACACAGTCACTTGCATTTTTCTTAGTTTATTCAGTTAATAATTATGTAATCTGCACCAAAATAATCAGACACTTGTTTACTGTCAACTACACATTTCCAAATTTACCTTGAAGTTCTAGTCTTTATCATGAAAAGTGCTTTACATAAGGCAATGGGTGTCTCAATAGCCTATAGCAAGAACATACACATTAGGCAAAGTTTAAGATCAATGTTACTACAATGTTCATTTTCCAGACTCATTGGCTTCACCAACTCTGAAAAAATTTATCACCTTTCAATCTCTGGCAACACTACAGATCAGTCTGCTATGACAACCATGATTTCAGGGGGAATTCAACACCAGTACCACACTGTAGGGAAATGTCTCACACAAATTGATACAGTAACTGCACTGCAATAAAATTTAAAAATCCACTGGTTCCTATTGCAGAGGTATGGCACATTCTCACCTCAAGGTATACTCAGAATCTTTTTTCTTCAGCCAACAAGATATGTAAACAAGTGACCAAACAAAAATTAAGTGAATTTTTTTGTTTTTATTATAAGAATTAATTAAAAACTTTTTTCCTTGCATTTCCATTAAAAAAAAAGAAGTTATCTTGACTGTTTCCGTTACTTGTATTGCAACCAGAACCTACTCGTACCAGTACACTGTTAAGCCACTGTATTTCCTTATAAGATAGGGCCTATATAATGCTTCAAACTGGAAAACTGGCTTACTACTTGCAATCCAGCCTTGAAGATAAAGATTCCTAAACCAGACCTCAAGCTTCACTGTAGTTCATAGTCACAATAACCAAAATTAAAGCAGAAGTATGACTGGGGGGCTGGGAAAAGGCCGTGGGGAGGGACTTAAGTTTTGAGATAATCTACAACGCAGAGAATGAAGGTTTTGCTACACATTACTAAACATATTTAAGACTAACTGCAACGAAATGTTTCCACAATGCAATGGTTCATCAAAACATTTAAACTGTTATGACTGTAAAATTTCCTTACACCTAACAAATGATCGAAGAATCATTTTAGTAGCTAGCGCTTTGCAAGAAGCCAAACGTACTGAACTGTTGGAAGCAGATCCTTGAAAGCAAAATTATGTATAAATGTTTTCAGTGCGTCGAGCTCGCTAGCTCTCAAATATCGAAGAAACGGCATCTTTTTGTGACACTTACCTTTCTGCAGTAAAATCAGAAAATAGTATCACAATTCAAAACTTGCCTGCCCCCACCCCCCTGTCGCCCCCTTATGCTATATCGGTCCAAAAACACAATTAACAGTGATTTTCATTGAAACCATGCACGAACAACTAATTGCACACGAACTATTTTTGGACACGATTAATAACACTATATTCCACAAAAACTCTATAGTAACTGATACACTTGTCAAACAAGGTTTTGCACTGTCGAAAGCACAGCCACAAAACATTACTCAATGTTAGCTAACCATTTCCAGATAATTCTTCGTCACAAGTTTATCTTCAGCAACTGCTTCAAAGTCGGGATTAGCTCTTCCTAAGTTATAGCCAAGCTCCCTGTAAGTAAGTCCTTTGTAGACATTGTTTTTAATTTTTCTTGGGACAACGCGAGGCTTCTTGCTGAAGTCCACTGGTTTGTCACTGTTTCCATACATTCCATAAGTATTATGATGCAGTAGTGTTCACCAATGACCCAACCTGAAAAGTAGATCAATCAATATTATCTAAGCAATGCCTATTTATTATAAGTGCATCACAACTTCAAACTGACATTCCATGTACATGATTATTTCGTTAGATTATAACACAAATCATGATACGTTCTCGACAATCTCTCTAAACAAGTTACCTTAAAATAGTACATAAAGAAGCTGTTTCTAAAAAAAATTGACGTCGCAATAAGCTCCTTCCGAATACTATTGCAACCAACACAAACTTCGACATAGAGCGACGCTCTTGGACTTCTTCCTCCTACCCTATTCTAACAGAATGAGTTGGAAGTACACTTACCGTTCCTTTTACTTTTACGTTTTTCGCACTGTGTCTATAACATTCAGTTTCGTACTCGGCAAAATCTTTACAAATTCAATGCATCACGATGTATTCAAATATACAAGCCATATTGTACTCCTATTGGAATAATGCCAGAAACTGTATCGAAACGAAATATCGACAGACACGACCATCGATTTCGTTTCAGCGAATTCCTGTAACATGAGAATGCTTCGAACTGTGCTCACCTGCCGCTAAGTAACTCGCAGTTCACTACTGAAATCAGCATTTTTTAAATTTTTTTAATGCTGACGAAGGCAGTGTTTTTCAAGAAACCGTAACCCTATACGTCAATCCCGCATTTCCAAAAACCGAGAGGAAAAGAAAAATTCTCCAAACCAAGCAGTGGACCACGAAGGAAATAAAAGAAATGAGGGCTAACTTAAGACGAATGAAACAGAGGGAAATTATTGAAAGCTACAAGCAGACCATAGGAAATACAGTCGGTTGATAAGACAAGAAAAATACAAATTAACAAATCAATTGATCAGTTTATTTCAAAATATAAATAATAATATATTTAAAAGATATAATTAATACTGCGAGGGATAACAAAAAATGCACACAGAAAAAATGAAATAGGAAATATGAAAGTGAATAACAATATCATCAGAGATAAAACAATTGTTAACATCCTGAATCATTACACTTCCATGCAACATATCTTGTGGGAGACCAAAACTGAATTTCGGAAACCATTAACAAATGTGGTACATAGATCTACAGCTGTACTCTGCAAAAAAAACTGTTAAGTGCGTGGCAGCACTGACGTCTCACTGTACCAGTCATTAGGATTTTTACCGTTCCATTCACGTATGGAACATGTGAAAATTGATTGTTTAAATGTCTCTGAGCGTGCCGTAATTATTCTAATCTTATCCGTACGTTCCCCGTGGGAGCAATGTGTAGAGGATTGCAGTAAATTCCTAGAGTCATCACTTCAAGCCGGTTCTTGAAACTTCTTTAGTAGATTTTCTTGGCACATTTTCCGTCTATCTTTAAGAGCCTGCTAATTCAGTTCTTTCAACACCTCCCCTATGGGTCAAACAAACCTGTGACCTTCTTTGTCAGTCCTACCTGGTATTGGTCCTGCACACTAGAGGAGTATTCCAGGATGGGTCGAACACCTCATGTGTAAGCAATCTCCTTTGTAGACTGAACGCATTTCTGCAGTCTTGTACCATTAAATTAAAGTTTATTACCAGCTTTACTAAGGGATAGGTCTATGTGATGATTCCACTTCATGTCCATACTAAGCGCTACACCCAAGTATTTATACACGTTTTCAGTTTCCAGCTGTGATTCCCTGATATTATATCATTGGATACCGCTACTATTTTTTCCGTGAAGTGCACATTTTTACATTTTTGAACACTGAAAGCAAGTTGTGAATCATTGCACAACTTTGAAATCTTATCAAAGTCTGACAGAATGTTGGTATTGGTTTCTTTTTTCAGACTGCTTCATTGTTGGTAACTGCCTCATCTGCAAAAAGTCTGAGGTTACAATTAATATTGTCTGCAAGACCATTAATATGCAACATGAATAGCAACGCACCGAACACGCCTCCCTGGGGTACACTCGAACTTACTCTTCATTTGTCAATGACTCTCCATCCAAGATAACGTGCTGCATCCTCCCTATCAAGAAATATTCACTCCAGTCACATATTTCGTCTGATGCCCTATATGATCGTACTTTTGATAATAAAGTGCAGGTGTGGCACTGAGTCAAATGCATTTCGGAAGTTGAGGAACCCTACATCTACCTGACTTCCTTGATCCATGCCTTTCAGGACATTATATGTTTGGCATGGAGGATGTAGTTCTGTTCGAGTTACCTCATTATGTTTGAGCTCAGAATATGTTATAAGATTCTACAACACATGGATGTCAAGGATATTGGACAGAAGTTCTGTGGATCCCTTCTGCTACACTTCTTGTAGACAAGTGTGACCCATGCTGATCTGATCTATGGTACATTTTAGTTAACACAGGGGTTAAATAAGTCGTGGACTGTGCATAGAATCTGTTAGGCATTCAATCTGGCCCTGGGGCTTTGTTCAGATTTAACGTTTTCAGCTGTCTCTCAACACCACTGCCACTAATACATATTTCACTAATTTTCTCAGAAGTATGAGACTTAAACTATGGCAGTACTCCTGGGTTTTCCATAGTAAATGAAAATTTGAAAACAGTATTAAACATTTCTGCTTTTGCTTTGCTACTCTCTATTTGTGTTCCTGTCTTGTCCATGAGAGGTGGACACTGACTTTGGTGTCACTAATAGCTTTTACACGAGACCAGAATTTCTTTGGGATTTTGTGGAAGATCATTTGACCATATTCTATTATGGTAGTCATTGAAGGCTTCACACACTGCTGTCTTGACTGCAAATGTTCATCATCTCTCTATACATAGCCCTATGCATTGTTTGATATCTATTATGGAATAGTCTCCGTTTCTTTAGAAGTTTCTTTACAGCTGCTGTTTACCATGGAGGATCTCTCCCATTACGAATTGTTCTACATGGTTCATACTTATCCAGAACACAGCAACTACTCTTCTGAATCTGTGCTGTAGTTCCTCTACATGCTCTTGTTCTGAACTAAAAGTTTCAAGTTATCACTACTGCTATTTTGTCTAGTTTGATGAACATCTAATTTTTTCTGCTTGTTACTGTTATTCTTTGCATTTTGGCATTCATTGTTGCTATAATTGACACATGCTCACTGGTACCAACTTCGATGTGGACGTCCTCAAAGTGGCCAGGTCTGTCTGTTGCCGTTAGATCTAATATATATCTGACATGAACTGGGTTCTGAACTATCTGTTGTAGCTAGTTTTCAAGAAAGGTATTTAACATTTCACATTATGTTCTTCATACTCACCGCTAATAAAACTGTAATAATCCCAATTGGTTGTTAAATGATTTAAGTTTTCTGTAATGACTACAATATGATTAAGGAACTTATGTATAAGTGAACTGAGGTTTCCTCTAAAATTTTTGGTTACATCATGAGGTGAGTTTGGCTGCCAATACTAGGATCCTGTCATAATTTTATGCCCACCCTTAATACCGATTATTGCCCAAACTATCACACATGCAGTTGCAATTTCTATCTTGGTGGATATGTGTTTCTTGTCTACTGTAATAAACACAACATTTCCGTTTCTCATTTCCCTGTCATTGTAGTACATGCTTTAATTTTCTCTGAAGATCTCACTGCTGTCAATTTTGGGTTTTAACTAGCTTTCTGTGCCTAATATTATGTGAACTTTTTGCTTTTTAGAAGTGTATCAAAATTTGGAACTTTGTTGTGAATGCTTTGGCAGTTAATCACTAGGATTTTAATCCTCACATGTGAGAGGCATTTCCTTGGGTCTTAAACTGATACTTCTGGGTTTCTGGGTAGCCTCTGATATGGATGGAGAGTTGCCAAATCTAATAAAGCCTTATGTACACTCCATACACAGTTAGCTACTTGGGTAGCTGTTTCTGATGTGTAATGACACATGACCTATTTAGGGAGGCCGTAGAACAATCAACCCTTTGGAGCCAGTCTAGATAGTCACAGCCTATCATGCCACCAGGTTCAGCTTCCAGCGGTGTGAAGGCTGAGTTGGTGCACTGTCATCCGAAAATGGAGAGGGTGCCTTGTGTCAGAGATGTGAGATGGTGAATCATCAACTTCGGGAGGGATGCTGACATGACGAAACAGAGGAAGTAGGGGAGCGGTGTTGGATGGTGGTGCACTTAGTATGATGCAGCCTTGATCAGATCAGATGGACACTGACTTTTAAGGCCCGTCCACACGCAACGATCTGTCTGCGCAAATGTCTGCGCACATCACATCTGCGCAGACAGATCTTTGCGTGTGGACAGAAGATTTGCACCAACCTGAGGTGTGTGCAAACCTGGAAGTTGGAGTCGGAGGTTTGAGCGAAACCACTCAAATCTGTGGGTTCAAACCACTTCTGCGCAGACAAGTTGGAGCGCGTGGACAGGAGATCGTCGCAAATCTGGCGCGAAACAGCTGTTTGCTCAGTCTAGTGTTTGTATTTGTGCGCACAGGGCATTAAAATGGCTGATACTCGTCAGTGTTCTCGAGAGTTTGTAAGTGAATTCATTGAAATATATAGAAACCACCCATGTTTGTGGAAGATTAAAAGCAAAGAATATAATGACCGAGACAAAAAGACAGCAGCATACAATGCTCTAATTGAAAAATGGAGGGCAGTTGACACCTCGGCAAACAGAAAAGCAGTAATAAAAAAAAATTGTTGCGAACTGTTTACCGAAAAGAGTTATCCAAAGTTCAGAGTAGATCAAGTATACCAGCCAACGTTATGGTATTTTGATCTGCTTGGCTTTCTTAGTGATCAAGAAACGCCAAGACCAAGCAGGAGTACAATTGAAGATGAAATTGGAGTGTCAATGTGCGAGGAAATGGAACACGACGTAATGTGAAACAATATATTTCACATACGTTTATCAGAAGTTTATTCAAAAGAATATATTTGTGTGCAAACATAATAGAAAATTAACTGCTGTTATAAAAAGAAACATGAATATACTTGTCCATGTTTTAAGTTCGCCCTGCAACTCTGGCAGTAAATTTACGTGAGAAAACTGCTTTCGCTTTAGCAGCCACTGTCTACACCATTTCGACCGCTTTCTCTGTTTCCTGCGGTTGGTCTGAATGTTTCTTGCAACACAAATTGCGAACACAGACCACAACAGAACTTCCTCCATTTCTATATTTCAAAATAACTGAATTAAATTTTTTACGTTTACGGGGAGCGTAGTCGCTTGCCACTGATATTTCTTTTCTACACCGACAGATGGCGGGCGAGTAGTAGATTGGGGTTTGTATCATGTGAACACACCACATTTGCAGCGATCTTTTGCATGTACAGACATCTGCGCCGATGTCTGCGCAGACAGATCGTTGCGTGTGGACCGGTCTTTACAGTCTCCTGTTGCTTTAATAGATATCTCGTTTTTAGCTATAAATTACTGTAGTGTTTTCATCCCCTCTGTTAGTAGCTGGACTGATCCAAATATGACCTTGGAGCTCAAAAGACAGGGATCATTTGTTCCAGTGTGTGCCAGATTCTGTAGTTGGCTGCACCTTTTCCCCTCAATGGCTGCCAGAATAGCCTCTTCAACATGTTGAATGAGGCCTCCAGGTATACACACTGAGTGTATTTGGTGTCTTCCGATCCCTTGTTCCCATTTCCTTAATCAGTACCACTATTCACTATACAGTTGAACTGCTGGCGATTAATAGGACACCTATCCCTTTACTTTCACTGCCCCTTGATAAATGACACTGCAGGTTTCCCAGCAGGTGAAGTGAGACTTGCAGGCTCAGTTTTGGCTTCAGTGGAAGACAGACCTCAAACCTGTTGGTTAGCTGGATTGGTGCCACATCCTGAGTTCTGCTTGGTCTTTGTCTTGCCTGTACAGGATTCCTAGATCTGTCATTGGCACATCACTCACAGCAAAGTGGACGAATAATGATGGGGTTCGTACTTCCTGGAGGAGATACAGTGTCCACAGGAGAGAATAGTACTTGAATTATCTTTAGCACTTCTGGTACACAGCCATTGGTAGACCCCCCAATAGACCCATCTGAAGCAGTTCCTACCCACTCAACAGTAGTCAGGGCGATTTCCAGCTGCTTACAGATAGCTATTGACTTATCACCCACCTGAGAACAGCAAGCATGGTGGGGCTGCATTATGCCAGGTGCAATATTTTACAGAACAGAAAATAAATAATTTATGCTCTGTGCAGTATTTTACAGAATAGTAAACAAATAACTTTATACAAAGTTTGCTGATTCTCTTTTGATTTACGAGTTTGACCTGCTACAAATATTATCAATAGTTTTTTGAAACTTAAGTAATTTACAGGCAAAAACAACTATATATATCTACTACAATAACTGAAAACTTTGTACAAGTCAGTGTCCATCTCATCTGGTCAAGGCTGCAGCATAGCGAGTGTACCACCATCCAACAACCCTCTCCTATGTCCTCTGTTTCATTGTGTCACCATCCGTTCTGAGGTTGATGAACCACCCATCACATCGCTTCCCTGTCTCAACAGCACCCTCTCAATTTTCGGACGACATTGTACCACCTCAATTTCTACACTGCTGGAAACTGGCCCAACCTCATTGGACAATAATACCGACACAGCCTTCAAGCCCTTGTCTGAAGACACTGCAACCAGAGGTGCCAAAACGGTGTCCATGTTTGGTCGATCACATCGTCAACTGGATCACTTCTAAGACTACCATCTGTATGGTATTACTATACTCTTTGCTCAGTGTTCCATGTGCTCTGCATTCATGAGAGGAAAGGGGCTCTGTAGGAACTCTGTCCTATAGCAACACTAACCCTCTGGAGTGAAGGCATAGTGAAACAGAATCGCTGACTCTTTCGTCTGGTCTCTGACCTTGATGCATGTAGATATGTATATCAAGTGATAGAATAGTTTGCATATATTACAGAGCGTATGTAAGTCTTTATCTCACTATCAGTACCAGTGCCTACATGTGTTTTGCTTAACCTATTTCGTAATAAGTAGGTGGTTGTGATTTACAGTTACTGTAGGTACAAGTAATTGACGTATCATGTCACATTAGCTCTCTCCTTCAATAGGTGTCTATATTGTCAGCATTTGCAGTAAATTAACGCCACTGTCGAATTTTGTCAGTAACCACAGCCTGTAAAAAGCTTCAGAGAAGCAGTAAAACTTGTACCAAGTACTGGAGCACATGGACCACTGAGTGAAGGGTGTGGTGATACCATACAGGCTGTAGTCATGGAAGTGGTCTGGTTGATGATGTGGTCGACCAAATCTGGTTACAGGGTCGTTGGACAAGAGCTGTAAGACTGCATTGGTGTTGTCATCAGGTGAGGATGAGTTGACTTCAACAAGTATCGAGATAGAGGGTGTTGTCGAGTTGGAGAAGTGAGGTAACGTGTGATTCATCAAGCTCAGGAGGGATTGTGAAATGATGAAACAGAGGAAGTAGGGGAAGATTGTTCTATGGTGGTGCACTCACTATGACACAGCTTGATCAGGTGGGATGGACGCTGATGATCGTGACACTCCATGGAGGGTCAGTTTGCAGAGGTTCCTCAATTTTCTATGAGTTGGCCTCAGTGTGATCGTGAAGCTCACAAGCTGGCTTCAGTCAGTTAACGGAAACAGTGATGGGTTCGTTCTGGTAGAAGATGTACTCTCAGTCAAGCACTCAGAATGGGCCTATACAGTGGGGAAGGTGAGTTCCAGTCGAACAGTGTCATCATGTGCCATTATGTACTGGTCTGTGTCCAAATACTTATGGGTGTAGATGCAGGAGACAGAGTGTGCCTGTGTAGGGGTGTATGTAATCATGAGATGTGGTGGCTGATGTTGCCTACTAGTATAAGCAGATCCATGGCTGAGACAGTTGGTGCAGTCTCGAAATAATCTGCTGACAGGTAGATTGGTTCGCTGTAGGTGAGCTCAGCTAATGGTGCATTTAGGTCCTCCTTGAACGCCATGCAAATGACTAGTAAAACGCACAGGAGAGCACCTCTCCAATATCTCACACAGCACAGGAGTGCAGCTTTCAGTGCGTGATACCAATGTTCCACTAAACCATTTTTTGGAGATGGCAGGTGGTGGTGTGGAATTACTGAACACCGACTCATTAAAGAGGCCCACTTCGAACTGTCATCCTTGGTCAGTGGTGATGACAGTGTGTCACCCAAAGCTGGCTATCCAAGTATCTATGAAGTTACAGCTGTAGTTTCCACTGTAATGTAACCAATAGGCATAGCCTCCACCCATCATAACCCAGTTAACGATGTACTATGTGTAGAGGAACCCTTGGAATTTGGGTAGGGGTATTACAAAGTCGACAAGCATATGTAAAAAGTGCCTCCTCAGAATGTCAAAATGCCTGAAGGGGGTACAGCATGGCAGCCAATCTTAGCTTCTTTGCTTGGGATGCACGCTGTGGTCTATAGTTTACAGCCTTATCTGATTGCAGGTGAGACTAAGATTTCAGTGAGATTATATGATTCTCTATCCATCACTGTCAGTACTGATCTGTGTGGGAATCTCAAAGTAGCGAGCATGGGGGACATGGATGGCAACTACGTGTAGTTGGCGGTAGGGGGAATGTGGATCAGCTGAGAGACATGCAGAGATAGTCCATGCAATTATAATGAACACTATACCTGAATGGTACAGTGCTTAATACAACTGCCTAGTAAGTAGGAGACCCCAGGTTCAAATCCTGCTTCTGATTATACATAAAGTCTCATTCCATCTGACATCGATTGTTCCTTCCTTTTCCTTTCTTTTCTCTCCCCTCTACCTTCAATTTACATAATAGGTGAGATGTTTGACGGTTATGCATACACCTGGGTGTGCAAGGCCATGTAAATTGTCAAACACCAGGTATAACAGTGAGGGATCAGAAATCGTAGAAACATCACAGAGAAGATAATTATCGGCGTAATGCTATTGTTAACACGAAATATTAAGAGTAGATGTTGGGTCTGAGCTGTGAGTTGGCAGTTCTGTATCAGTGAGTTAGGCCTGTGTCACTGTGGCCCAGTCAAGTTTGTTGACGATTGCTGACACTCTAGACAGATAGTCTGCAACAATGTTGTCAGCACCATTCATGTGGCAGACGTTGGTGAAATTAGAAACAAAGTGTAAATATCTGAACCTCTGCACTGAACAGCTGGAGGGCAGGTTGGCAATCAACTCACCAGTGGATGAGATCGATAAGTATAGTTGTCGTCCTTCTGTGTCTTCCTGGAAGCACTTGAGGCCCTTGTAGGACAACAGGAGTTATCAGTCTTACTCAGACCACTGACGTAATAATAAGATAGACCTGAGGATCTAGTGTAAGAGTTACACCTTGTTGGTAACACTGTTTCCAGTCATCAAAAGCGCGCAGCAAGTATGATATCAATGGGACCTCCTCTTTCCCAGATTTGTCTTTGCAGACAAAGGCCTGAGTTAGCGGAAGCTGAATGTCAGCAACATGTGGAAGGTTTCTGTGATAGAAATTTACAATACCCAAGAATGTACTGAGTCCTTGGTACATTTGAGGGAGTAGCAGTGAACCCCTAAGAGAGGCTTAATCATCAGTTGGCGCTTTGTAAACAGTTTTTTTGTGTCTTTTAATATACTAAGTTGTCCCCAATTCGTCCTTTTCGGCCAGGACTCAAACGTGTGACCACTTTCCAGTACTATTAACAATAAATGGAGAGATTTTGTATTCAAGATTGGTAGCCAGATTTCACCTTACACTGTGTTTAAAGCAATATGTAAGCCTTGACAGCAAATTTAGAATAGTCTCTTCTTTTTCCATTTACAGTTCATTTTCTTCCTTTCCAGTTTTCGTTTTTTGGCTTCAGTCACGTCCATTTCCAGTTTTCTGTTCCATACAAACAACACAGTAACTGTACTTAGGGGAGTAATTTTGTTAATAGGGAAAGGCTTAAGTCTGTTTGGCACATTGGTTGTTTTCCATGTAGGAGAATAGTACAGTACTGTATTTGGACATAATTCTGGTTGGAGTGGTGCAGTGCAATATCTGGACTGAAGAGTGTAGTGCTGTATGTGAGCATGATAACAAGACCGTGCAGCAAAGGATAGAATGATACTCATGAGGGACAATCTTCCTCCCTTCTTGCACACGAAATAGTGCGAATGGGCAAGGAGATTTCCATTGGATTGTAAGTACCACCAGATTTAGAACGTATGACTGGATGGTTACATGATTGGAAGTGCAGCCATCTTGAATTTTTAGAGTATAAAAGGAGGTTTGGGAGGCACAACTGATCAGTCTTCCATGGTAGCTGAAAGTGTGTCCAAAGTGCTAAAAATCCCCCAGCTAGTAGAGATGAAGACAAGACCAACTGACAAATGCTTTGATTTATGGTTATTAGTGGAGAACCTGAATAATCTTGTTATTGGTATTGGTATTACAGGTTACACCGAAAATGACACTCTTCTTAGCAAGAAGAATTTAAGTGTGCTTACATCCATTACAGAACCATTTTACAATAACATTATGATTGTTAAAATCTGTGATCAAGTGAACTGTCAGGATCGATAAGTGAAGGGACGCTCTATAATGTTAAAGAAGGATATGTGTGGCTCATTTAACTAGTATCTACATAGTAAATTCTCCAAGTTCGTCACTGCAAGACATGGTGCCAAAGCGAAACTATCATTTCTCCTACAAAGTAGCGACATTGTGACAGAAAGATAAATATTGGATAAAATTCGCGAGGAAACAATGGAAACTATTTCGAAGAAATGTAAAATTCCTATGCCTATACCGTATCAAGTGGAATTGTATGACATTAAAATATATGTTTTAATGGAAGAACTGCCTGGAATATTGCAGCAGCTACGTGTAGCGGACTTTACCTTTTGGATTTGGACATGAAGCAAGATTTCTCCAGGATTTTTAATAAAAATGTAGATGTGCAACTACTTAATGTCAAACCATGATTTTTGCATAGAAGGAGACTGCCAAGGAAACATCAGTGTGATTTAGGACAACGATAAGACAGTTGGTATAGACTGTTTAATGTGGATGACCTCCAATTGTAGAGTAAAGATATATAACAAAATTATATGTCATATCACAAGCCCAGGTGTGAACAGAGTTATTGGCAAGCACTTTGTAAATTTTATGAAGTGTCCTTATATGCAACTAAATGAAACTTTTACGTCCTCCTCAGCTAAAAGAGAAGGCTACACTATACAACAGAATGGATCATGTGTTTGACCCTGTGCAGAACTGTTTAAGTGTTTTAAACTATAACAAACAGTGTTTACAATGTGGCCCGCTGTACTCTGTGCCAACCACCTCTCTGTTGTGTCAGCTAACTAATAACTTACAGAACATCTGATAATGTTCTTGTGTTTGTCTACTGGAGTAATAAGAATACTCGAAAATTGCCTGGTATGCAAATAAGTCTGCCAGTCTCAAGACTGAGAGAAGGTTGTAAGTTATGCCCTGTCTGCATACAGTTTTACTTATCTACCCGTAAACTACGTGGAGACTCTTAATAGTGACTCCAATAAAGGAAATATAAGAATTACACAGGATTGCTATATTAAAGCAGGAGAAACATATTTCTGCAGAAACACAATTACAACTTCAGGCTGCTAAGATCGCTATTGTCCAGCATTTATTGTAGAGACTGGTTTCAGCAAACTACATTGTCATCATCAGATGTGTAAGGCTTATATCAATATCTTCAAGCACACTGGGATCACATGTTAAGTAGTGTAATACAGTTTAGCATAAACATGGACTACATCATGGAATATAACATACCTTCTGCGGCACATTTCACTGAATCTTGACTAAATGCATCTTATATCATATCATAGAATGATATTTTATGAACATGAGAACCATAGTATATCAGCAAATCAAATATAAAATAAATATTACTTAAAAATGTACATACTGCACTGGTTACACATGCTCATGTTAATACATTAACCAAATGAAGACTGAGATTCTCAAGTAAACATCATAGGTGTTACAATCAGCCACCAGGTGGCACTGCAGTGGTAGTTACAAACAAAAATACGTGGTGTCATATAATGCATAAAGACAAACCAATGATCTAAGAATGTTACACTGCAGATGTACAATAAATAAATAATGCAAATCACAGTATAATACACTTACTTTTCTACAATAATTATAAATTAATATTAAATAAAATCTGAAATCACCTTAACAAACAGAAAGCTCTGTACCTTCAATATATCATTTAATACACAAATAGTGAAGCAAATCATTTGGCATGTTCGTATTATAGAAACAAATTTAATAAAAATATACATGTCATAGAATACAGGCAGCATAACGCCTTGACAAACATACCTCAGTGTAGTTAAGCAAACATGAAGGACCTACAAAGAGGGCATCTAGTGTTCTACTCATAGATACTACAAATATATCATTACATGTACAGAAACGATACAATGAAATCATATAGCTGGTTTTATACAGTCACAATATATACACTGTCAGCATGTAGTTCATTGTTTAGATGCTCAAGGTCTTGATGTGAAAGACACAGATGTTAAGACCATAGGAATAAATAGTGCAATCCTGCAAGTTCCTATGTAATACAATAAAAATAAACTTAATATACAATATAGTCATAACAGCTATACAAATAGGGCCACCTATACACAGTTTACCCTGTCTAAAGCTGCCAACTTGTAACTCAAGATTTAGGTACTAAGCATAGTGCTCGAGGTGTAAGAGTGAAATAGGAACTGATAGGGACAAATGGAAAAAAATTAAAACCACACAGTAAGTTGCAACATTACGCTACTTATTCCTGTGGTCTTGTCATCTGTGTCTTTCACACCAAGATCTCAAGCAGCATGTTACCACTTAAAAGCTGAGCCACATGTTGAGAGTGTAAATATTGTGATTGTATAAAGCCAGCTAACTGATTTCACTGTGTGGTTCCTGTACTTGCAATGATGTGTATATGGTAGTTATGCGTGGAACACTAGATGTTCCCTTTGTAGTTTCATCACGTGATTTTAACTACACAGATGTGCCAACCAACAGTGTATATTTGTCAAGGCTTTATGGTGCCTGTGTTTTATTATACAAACACACACACACACACACACACACACACACACACACACACACACACATATATATATATATATATATATATATATATATATATATATATATGAAACTTCTGGCAGATTGAAACTGTGTGCCAGACCGAGACTCGAACTCGGGACCTTCGCCTTTTGCGGGCAAGTGCTCTACCATCTGAGCTACCCAAGCATGACTCACATTCCACAAGGTGTGACTAAGCCATGTCTCCGCAATATCCTTTCTTCCAGGAGTGCTAGTTCTGTAAAGTTCGCAGGAGAGCTTCTGTGAAGTTTGGAAGATAGGAGACGAGATACTGGCAGAAGTAAACCTGTGAGGATGGGTCGTGAGTTGTGCTTGGGTAGCTCAGTTGGTAGAGTACTTGCCCACAAAAGGCAAAGGTCCAGGGTTTGAGTCTCGGTTCGGCACACAGTTTTAATCTGCCAGGAAGTTTCATATCAGCACACACTCTGCTGCAGAGTGAAAATCTCATATATATATATATATATATATATATATATATATATATATATATATATATGTATGTATATATACGTATGTATATATATATGTGTGTGTGTGTAATAAAACACACACATACACACATATAGACCTATATATATATATATATATATATATATATATATAATTTATTTTTATAATACAGACATGCCATATGACTGACTTCATTATTTGTGTATTAAACGATACATTGAAGGCACAGTGCTTCCTGTTTTTTAAAGATGGTTTTAAATTTTATATAATATTAATTTGTAATTATTATAATAAAATACATGTAATGTTCCCTGCTTTGCATTATTTATGTATTGTATGGCTGCAGTGTAACGTTCTTAGATCGTTGGTTTGTCTTTATATGTTACACGACACGATGTATTTTGTCTTTAACTAGTACCACAGTGCCACCTGGTGGCTGGTTGAGACATCTATGATGTTTACTTGTGAATCTCAATCTTCATTTGGCTAATTTATTAACATAAGCTGTATTAATGAGTGCAATATGTATGTTGATTTATGTAATAATTATTTTATGCTTTATTTGCTGATATATTCTTGTTCTTATGTGTATGAAATAGTTTTCTACGATAAGATACGTTATAAGATGCATTTTGTCAAGATTCAGTGATATGTACTGCAGAAGGTATGTTATGTTCCATGGTGTAGTCCATGTTTACAGTACATTCTATTATACCCCATAACATCTGATCCCAGTGTGCTTGAACATGTTCATCTATGCTTTGCTGTTCTCATGGTGGCAACATAGTTTGCTGAAACTGGTAATCAGGAGACATATTGTACGAGGGCAGTTCAATAAGTAATGCAACACATTTTTTTTCTGAAACAGGGGTTGTTTTATTCAGCATTGAAATACACCAGGTTATTCCCCAATCTTTTAGCTACACAACACTATTTTTCAACGGAATCTCCATTCAATGCTACGGCCTTACGCCACCTTGAAATGAGGGCCTGTATGCCTGCACGGTACCATTCCACTGGTCGATGTTGGAGCCAACGTCGTGCTGCATCAATAACTTCTTCATCATCCGCGTAGTGCCTCCCACGGATTGCGTCCTTCATTGGGCCAAACATATGGAAATCCGACGGTGCGAGATCGGGGCTGTAGGGTGCATGAGGAAGAACAGTCCACTGAAGTTTTGTGAGCTCCTCTCGGATGCGAAGACTTGTGTGAGGTCTTGCGTTGTCATGAAGAAGGAGAAGTTCGTTCAGGTTTTTGTGCCTACGAACACGCTGAAGTCGTTTCTTCAATTTCTGAAGAGTAGCACAATTACACTTCAGAGTTGATCGTTTGACCATGGGGAAGGACATCGAACAGAATAACCCCTTCAGCGTCCCAGAAGACTGTAACCATGACTTTACCGGCTGAGGGTATGGCTTTAAACTTTTTCTTGGTAGGGGAGTGGGTGTGGCGCCACTCCATTGATTGCCGTTTTGTTTCAGGTTCGAAGTGATAAACCCCTGTTTCATCGCCTGTAACAATCTTTGTCAAGAAATTGTCACCCTCAGCCACATGACGAGCAAGCAATACTACACAGATGGTTCTCCTTTGCTCTTTATGGTGTTCGGTTAGACAACGAGGGACCCAGCGGAAACAAACCTTTGAATACCCCAACTGGTGAACAATTGTGACAGCACTACCAACAGAGATGTTAAGTTGAGCACTGAGTTGTTTGATGGTGATCCGTCGATCATCTCGAACGAGTGTGTTCGCACGCTCCGCCATTGCAGGAGTCACAGCTGTGCACGGCCGGCCCGCACGCAGGAGATCAGACAGTCTTGCTTGACCTTGCGGCGATGATGAGACACGCTTTGCCCAACGACTCACCGTGCTTTTGTCCACTGCCAGATCACCGTAGACATTCTGCAAGCGCCTATGAATATCTGAGATGCCCTGGTTTCCCGCCAAAAGAAACTCGATCACTGCCCGTTGTTTGCAACGCACATCCATTACAGACGCCATTTTAACAGCTCCGTACAGCGCTGCCACCTGTCGGAAGTCAATGAAACTATACGAGACGAAGCGGGAATGTTTGAAAATATTCCACAAGGAATTTCCGGTTTTTTCAACCAAAATTGGCCGAGAAAAAAAATGTGTTGCATTACTTATTGAACTGCCCTCGTACAAAAGCTATCTTGGATGTTTGAAGTTGTACTTCTGTTTCTGCATTAGTCTAGATCGCCCCCTAACTTGATAATTTCAAGCATATAAGACATATTTCTCTCAATCCAGGACGTTGTCCTTCGCAATAATACCAGATATATGTATCGCCGAATAACGCCTGTTCCCCACAATCAGTGTTACTCCACCAGTCTTAAGGAAAAGAACCAATGTGCCAAACAGACTTACGCCATTCCCTATTAAGGAAATTACTCCCCTGATTACAGTTACTTTGTTGCATGTATGAAAAAGAAAACAGGGGCTGGATGAGACTGAACCCAATAAACGAAAACTGGAATGCATGACAAAGACAACTGCCATAAAGGAAGAATATAAACTGCAAGTGGAAAAAGAGGAAGCTACTTCATATGTGCAGTCAAGGCTTACAGATTGCTTTAAACACAGTGCGAGGCGAAATCTGTCTACCACTAGGTAGTATAGAATATCTGCGAGTATTGTAAATAGCACTGGCAAGTTGTCACGTGATGGAGTCCTGGCCAAAGAGGATCAATTGGAGCACTTTACTACATTAAAGGACACACGAAAGACCCGTTTACAAAGCTCCTTTCTCACTTGGATCTGCTTAAAAAGGATGTGCTGAACTGGATGTTGTGCATTTAGTAATAGAACAACTGTTTGTACAGCTTAAAACCAAAGCCATAACAACAATTAATGACCACTCATTTGCAAAAGTCAGAAGCATGTAGATCTATACGATTATATCATAAGAAATTACAGCCAAGAGCTGGTAGTGTACACCCAAGAAGATCTGGAATGTTACAACAATAGTGTTATGCAAGGAATAAGAGGTAAGATTAAAATCACCGAATGCTCTCATCTAGAAGAATCGCTGGAAGGAACAGAGGTAATTGTTAAAGCCATAAACGAGATAGTTTACAGGAAAAAACTTAAGATATGTATTGGAATTCGAGAACGTATCTTCTTTGTAGCTGTCAAATTACTGGCTGGAGAGAGAATTAGAAGGTTCCAATATAAATTTAAATTACAAATTAAAAATGAAGCTGGATGTTATAGAAACTACACCAAATGTACTTAAGGAAAGGATTGTATTCTCTATGTAAAGGCATATACAGAAATTAATAAAGCTTTTTGTGTGAACAAATTTGCTTATCTTATCGCTAAACTGATAGAAATAAAAAAAACCTCCTACTTATGACGATCTGCATTAATGAGACGTCGGTAGTTCGATGATCTTGAAAAGTAGCCAAAACGAGGTAGCAGAAACCAGGTAGCCGAAGACAAGGCAAACTCTCATTTCTTACCTATATGAGTGAGCTCTACCTTCATGTTTCACTATGCACTCACAATTTCCATTATAAGTTTGAAGTCAATGTCAGCTGCTATCCTAAAATTAACACGCGAGGACCCGTTTGTGGTAAAATGTTATGTAATACTGAACAGTTATGTCCCCCAACAGCTCGACACTATAGAGTCGCTGTCTACCAATCTACATTTACATTTACATCTGCATTTATACTCCTCAAGCCACCCAACGGTGCGCGGCGGAGGGCAGTTTACATGCCATTGTCATTACCCCCCTCCTTGTTCCAGTCGTGTATGGTTCGCGGGAAGAACGACTGCTGGAAAGCCTCAGTACGCACTCGAATCTCTCTAATTTTATATTGGTGATCTCCTCGGGAGGTGTAGGTAGGGGGAAGCAATATATTCGATACCTCATCCAGAAACGTACCCTCTTGAAACCTGGACAGCAAGCTACACCGCGATGCAGAGCGCCTCTCTTGCAGAGTCTGCCACTACAGTTTGCTAAACATTTCAGTAACACTATCACGCTTACCAAATAACCCTGTGACAAAACGCGCCGCTCTTCTTTGGATCTTCTCTATCTCCTCTGTCAACCCGACCTGGTACGGACCCCACACGGATGAGCAATACTCAAGTATAGGTCGAACAAGTGTTTTGTAAGCCACCCCCATTGTTCATGGACTACATTTTCTAAGGACTCTCCCAATGAATCTCAACCTGGCACCCGCCTTATCAACATTTAATTTTATATAATCATTCCACTTCAAATCGTTCTGTATGCATACTCCCAGATATTTTACAGAAGTAACTGCTACCAGTGTTTTTTCTGCTATCATATAATCATACAATAAAGGATCCTTCTTTCTATGTACTCGCAATACATTACATTTGTCTATGTTAAGGGTCAGTTGCCACTCCCTGCACCAAGTGCCTATCCGCTGCAGATCTTCCTGCATTTCGCTGCAATTTTCTAATGTTGCAACTTCTCTGTATACTACAGCATCAACCGCGAAAAGCCGCATGGAACTTCCGACACTATCTACTAGGTCATTTATATATATTGTGAAAAGCAATGGTCCCATAACACTCTCCAGAGGTTACTTTAACGTCTGTAGACGTCTCTCCATTGAGAACAACAGGCTGTGTTCTGTTTGCTGTTGTGTTTCGTGACTGACCTGCAAAGCAAAAGCACCTTGTATCTGCTGTTAGAATCGTACAGTTTGGCATCCTGCTTTAGAATATATGACACACAAAAAAGCTCTGAGAAAGACGATATATTTCTCCTGGAAACATAGGGGTGGTTTGGGGTATGTATGGAAGTGTTACCAGGCAAAAATTGTTTTGCATGGATTTTTAAGGGAGTGCAATCCACCCGCTAAGAAGTGACCGTGCAGGAGGTGACTGGTCGCAATTTCTGTCATGTCATCTTGAGACTGTGGCACTACAATTCCGATCGAGGTTTAAGAGGCACTAAGATGACAGCTGTTGCTGGTGGAAACATCGACATTGATTTGTCTGGCTTGTACTTGTTGGTTAATTGGCTTTCAGTGTGTGATAGTCGGATGAACCTGCGGGTACTGGGTTTGCTTCTAAATAAATAACTATGAGCTGTGCACAGCTCTCGTTTATCCCATTTATTGTTTGTCATCTTCTATTATGGTACTGCCATCTCGTTTCTTGTTCCGGTTACTGGCGTCACTAACTTCCTGCCTTACTTGCCCGTGAGCAGCAGCAGCAAAGCGTATCGATAAGTGCACCATCTCTGGAGCGACCGATAGTATTTCCGGATCTTCGTGTGTCTGGCAGTGAGTTGGACCACGCCAACAGCGCAGTTCGGACTGGACAATGAAATCATTTCGGGACAGACCAGCAATGCAGTCGGGACACAGCAGCAGTGAATTCGGGGACGGAGCGCCGGTGAGGCGCTAACAGCCAGTGCTCATTGACCGCTGGTGACACACATGAACTGTCCGACGGAGGGAGATTGGAGCGGGGGACGATCGTTGGTTGGTCGTTCGGTTGGTCGTCTCATTGGCTGACGTATATTTGGCCCTTTCTCCGTCGGTTGGCGCGGAGCAGCGAGGAATTCTCCACAGGACGTAGTTTGGCCAGAGCTTGCTGGCGGTCTCTATGCAGTGTCGGAGTGTGTGGCGCTTTTCCCATTGCTACGAGGTCTGTGGCTCACCGACCCTGGACACGAAAGTAGAGGTTTTATTTAACCTACCAGCAAGTCAAGACTGTTCACATTGTGTCGTTTGGGGTTCGATGTCGGCTGCTGGGATATTTCCGCGAGCAACAACGTGGTTTTCAAGTTGGAAAATTCTAGCCACCCTTCGGTAGAGTTTCACTGTATTTGGTTATTTGAACTGAAGTGTACCAGCGGAATCTTCTGCTTTATGGCCATTAGCGTTCCAGTTAGCTACACTGGCCGTGGACGTAAATTTCAGGCAGTGTAGTTTCCTCATTTTGTTGTTGGTGTCCAGTACAGTGTGCAGTTTAACAGCTCCATGTATGATTGGTTGTGGGCGCCAATATATTCTACGTTGTTTCGTTGAACTCCCTGCCGTCGCCTGGTCTGGTGAAGTGGAAGTTATCTTGTCGGTGGGTCCATTGACTGTCAGTCGGTTGGGTTGTCATCGGATAGTGAATGGTTGGCCCGACACTCTGTCTCACCTAAGCGAGTATTAGTTTTTGAATTACAGGCTGACCATCGAACATCTGGGAGCCCTTGGGTGAACTGCCCTATTTTTTTAAATTTGTTCTTGTTGTTTGTACTTGTATGGCTTCTAGCCGATTTTTGTTTTAAATTATATTTGTTTTACTCTTAAGTCCTTCAGTCTAGTTCAAAGAACTGTGTCAAGTAAGGCCTTTGGTGTTTTAAAAATTTTAATGTTGTTGAATTTTAAGTCTTGGGCCTTCAGCCGATTTTGAGTTTGAGTTGTTTGCTCTTAAGGCCTTCAGCCTAAATTAAAGAACTGTTTCATGTGAGGCCTTTGGTATTTTAAAAAAAAATTAATTTTATGGAGTTTTCAGTGTTAGGCCTTCACCCGATTTGAATTTAACTTGTTTGCTTCAGCCTAACTAAAGAACTGTTTTAAGATAAGGCTTGCCTTTTAAATTTATGATTATGTTTGCATTTTGAGTTATTGGCCTTCAGCCGTTTTTAAATTAAAGTGGCTTTCAGCTGGTAAGTCCCAAATATTAAAGCTGTGTGCCTAAAAAAAATTTTTTTTTTGGGCTCTTGTAATGTTCGATCAAATAATAAAGTTGTTTGATTGAGTGTAACTGACAGCCCCTTATTTTGGCCCCTTTCCACAATTTATACTATCTGTCCTGTCCTGCAGGATAGTGGGGCATCTCAAACTGCACTACGCTTATGCGTATTACCATGTGGATATACTCTGTTCTAGACGGAATACGGTATCATGGGCAGTCCACATCTGAAGAGCACTTGGGAAAAGAATGGACAATGCTATGATTAAATCCCGAATCTTTCTCTAGTCTTGCAGTAGCTCTGAATAGCGCATAGAGGTGCGAGGCTCTTGCACAAATGTAAATGCTTCAGGGGATAGTGTGCGTGTTGGAATCTCTGTGATACTGTTAGTATTGTATTATGGAGATACACTGAAGTGCAGAAGGAACCGGTATAGGCATGCATATTCAAATAAAGTTATTTGTAAACAGGCAGAATACGGTGGTGCGTTCGGCAACACCTATATAAGACAATTGTATGGCGCTTTTGTTAGATCGGTTACTGTTGCTACAATGGCAGGTTATCAAGATTTTAAGTGAGTTTGAATGTGGTGTCAAAGTCGGCGCATGAGCGATGGGACACAGCATCCTCGAGGTAGCAATGAAGAGGGGCTTTTCCCGTACCTCCATTTCACGAGTGCACCGCGAATATCAGGAATCCAGTAAAACATCAAATCTCCGACATCACTGCAGTGGGAGAAAGATCCTGATCGTCCAGTATGACAGAAGTGCAAACCTTCCGCAAATTCCTGCAGGTCTTAACGCTAGGCCATCAACAAGTGTCAGCGTGCAAACCATTCAACGAAACATCATCCATTTGGGCTTTCGAAGCCATAGGTACACTCCTGTACCCTTGATGACTGCATAACGCAAAGCTTTATGCCTCGCCTGGGCCCGTCAACACTGACACTGAACTCTTGATGACTGGAAACATGTTGCCTGGTCGGAGGAGTCTCATTTCAAATTATATCGAGCAGATGGACATGTACGGATATGGAAACATCCTCATGAATCCATGGACCCTGCTTGTCAGCAGGGGACTCTTCAAGCTACGGGGCGTGTGCGGTTGGAGTGATATCGGAGCGGATATCGAGCGTATGGCATTGGTGGCCGGGAGACCCCTGGCGGGGCGGTTCGGCTGCCGCCCCACGAGTTCTTTAACACCACTACGGCGACTTATGAGTGAATGAGGATGAAATGATGATGAAAGACACACAACACCCAGTCATCTTGAGGCAGAGAAAAATCCCCGACCCCGCCGGGAATCGAACCCTGGACCCCATGCGCGGAAAGCGAGAATGCTACCGCAAGACCACATGCCACAGACATTGGACACCTGATATGTCTACATACTTTGATATCTGATATGTCAGATTTTTTAGATCAAAACTGTAGTCAAGGGGCCATTTTGAAATGTCTAGTATTTTGTCTATCTGGCGTCAGTACAAAAGGTATGTTGAAAGTTTTTGACTACTAACTCCCTTATTTATAATTCAATTTTATTCAATTTGGTGTCATTAGAAAGATAAGAGGACCAACTATATCACTAAATTATAAAAATGCTGTAACTGTGCATATAAATATGTGCAAATCTGTAATTAAAGTCATTTTTCAAAATTCTTTTTTACAGACTTCGTGAATTTTTTTCGTCGAAATCACAAGTTACACCATTTTAAATTTTGTCTCAAAGAATTCCTATTGTCATACATTTCAAAATAAAAAAATCAGAAGGGTGTTTGTTCCATTTAATCATTTAAAACAGAAGGAACATAAATAACAATATACACGTTTCGTTTTGTGACTCCTACTTAGTGGTCACAAATGATGATCAGCTCTCATAAAACACATTCATAAAATTCTAAGAAGCATTCATTCTTTCAAACAAGTTTTTAATTGCTATATTATGTCTGATTCAAAAGTATATAAACAACCAGTACCTGTGCTTCCACTAGGAGCAGGCAAAGTCATTAAAATGTTTTCATAAGGTATCCAGGAAACATCGGTGTGAAGTAGCCATGAATAACTTGAGGAAGGGCCACTTGGACTCAAGAACTTGACTTCTGCATCTCTGTGTTCTTCACTTATCTCCAGAATTTTTCCAAGCCACCACTGGTTATCGTAGATAGCAGCTATAAATGTTTCTTCTTTGTGTCAGAGGCAGTGTTTTGAATTCCAAGAGGAACTTGAATGAATTTAGTAGATGATGAAACACGCTTTATCAGCAACTTGTTTTCATTCAGTGGTTTGAAAAAATGATTCACTCTTGTCTCAGGAATGGCAGAACCAGTCTCGTACCGTTTTTGTAACATGTTTGTGAAATTTGTTATCTCCTCTGTTGTAACATAAAAGGTTTCTATTCCTGGAACATGAGTTTTGGCAAATGTAAACAGATCTGTTGGATTTACAATGTGACTGTGACTGTCATATGGACGCTGTAAACTTGCTCTTGTTGCTAAACGTTTAATAGTACCACCAACTCCAACACATGCATTTTTGCCATTACTAGTGGCAAAAAATTCCATTCTGCAGTTACTCCATGATCTTTCTTGTGATGGCACAAATTTAAAAATTTCTTAAAGTTTTTATGTTGTGTATAATTGCCATCACTGAAGTACATAACAAGCTGGATGTGTGGTAATTGTTCCAGTACATAAGTGAGAGCAGTTTTCTGGAAATATAGAATGTGTTTATATCATGCTGCAAACAGTCACTTATACAAGACAATGACATTGACTTAATGCAATCATGTGTTTTAAAGTACACCACAATAGGATGAAGGGTGACTTGAATGTTCTGCCAGTGAAATCCTTTTGCAGCATCCTGAAGCAAACAGGTATAGTTCCCTGCAAAATCCACTATGATGATGCATGTAGTATCAGGAAGGGCTTCTTTGCTTGATTTGAAGTAGTGACTCTGAGATTTTGATACATAATGATGTTGTGTTAAGTTTTGAAGTTTGCACGAGATACTCAATAAAGTAATTGGTCGTCTTCATTAATGTCTCTAGTATAGGTCGATCAGTTTGCATCCATTGTTTGAATACAATATTTTCACAATCTTGTAAGGACTCCAGCTCCACTAAAAAATTGCGCAGTTCATATTCGTGAGGACATCAAGAACAGCGATGCATTATGCACTCCCCGTTTTCCAGATTCCACACAATTTTTCTGCAGAAGTTCAGTGTACAGTTCTTTCACATGTGCAGCATGCGTTAAAAGTTTTACGTTTTGGTGATATGTGCATACACATTCGTTATGCATTCCACAACTTTTGACAGTAACACATTCTTTTGGCCTAAGTTCACAAAATTTAGTAAAACTGATTTTATCTTCAAGGTATTTTTCTCTGAAAGCTAAGTATACATCTTTCAGTTTATGTAAAATTAGTCTTTTTGTCTTATACACTATTTTGCCATTTTTTGAAGGGACAGACAGACAGACAGTCTTTTTTTATTATCAGAAATGCGACTTATATCATCTTCACAGTAAAAATTCTGGACACGTTTTTCCACATCCTTACCTATTCTGTTTCCCACTTTATAACTCCCTTTTGACAAAATACTATTTTCTTTTACCAATACCCTCGATTTCTTTGCCACGTATTCGGTAGTGTTAAAAAACATTTGGATTTTTTCTTTACTCCATGAAGCTGGTGCTAAGGTAAGTATTTGTAGTTTTTCTGTAAAAGAACTTCTGCTAAATTTCTCTTTAAGTTTTTGCATTAAAATATTACAGTCTGTACATTCAGCACTGCTAGTTCCTTCAGACACATTTTTCACTCGAACATGTAGCACTTCTGATGCTGTTTGCTGAAATTTTAAAGCTAAGCGACGAGACTTGGATCGAATGTATTCTGGGCGCCTGTCTTGTGCTCTCTTGGTAACCTTAAATTGTGAAATTTCAAGTAATTCACAACTTTCATTAAGTTTCTGAAGAGCTGTAGATGGATCTGGTGTATATTGTTGATCTTCAACTTCACATTCATCCATCCCTGGAAGGTTATCCCCCACAGGAGGTAAAATGTCCTTACAGCATGTTATGCACAGCTTGGAACCTGGGATAAGTCCAAGGGTTTTATATTTCCTTGCCATGATTCGAGAAATAGGTTTCAAAAGCTTTCTTAGCAGCCTTTTTACCATGCTTCTTAAAAGGGTCACAGCAAATTCTTTGTCTGTCTTCAAATGTTCCCAAATAGAGCCTTTTATGAGAAGAAAAAACACACTCAATATTTTCACAGGTGCTTCTTAACTTCAATAATTCAGTATCAGCTTGATTCAGGCTTAACATATCTATTAAATCAAGTTACTACTTTTCTTCTGAGACACAACTGCTGACACAAAACCTAAAGAACATTTGTTTTACATTGGTTTGAAACTTTTTCTTGTTCTCTAACTACCAGACAAATGGCTGCTTATGTAAGAAGCACAAAATCAAGGCAAAAAGTTCCTTCAGATATATAAAGTGCACAAACACAGAAAAACCTGTGTTGCATGTGAGTGTTGCTGCTAGACCGAATTTTTCATTGCTGTTTCATGTATTGTTGATTAGCTATTAGTGGCAATTAATTATTACAGCATTATTGAAAAAATATAGGATCCAACAATAGAGGACAAACACCCTTCTGATTTTTTTATGTTGTAAAGTATGGCAGTAGGAATTATTTGAAACAAAAATTCAGATGGTGAAACTTGTGATTCTGCTGAAAAAAATCCATGAAATTTGCAAAAAAAAAAAAAAAAAAAAAAGGTGAGAAATCACATCAATTACAAATTTTAAAACATTTGTTGCTTAGACACAGCACTTTAATAATTTTTATATTATAGCTCTATTCTTTTACTTTTCAGTGACACCAAATTGAATAAAATTGATTCATAAATAAAAAAGTTATAGTGGTTACAAACCTAGGCACTTCGTTTCTCAACGCCAGTTGGTAGAAGGAGCCCACATTTCAAAATGGTCTCCTAATTACTATTTTGGTCAAAAAATTCCAGAAAAAATATTTTAACCCTAACTCATTATGTGCACTCTTACACCAAATTTTCAGGAAAATCTGTCACATAAGGGCAACGGCCACTGGGTGATTTCACATTAAATTACCCGTAAGCGGTACTCTGACAAAAGGGAGGTACAAGGTGACCTCTTTACCGCTTCTTCTAATTGTTGTGAGTAACCCCCTCCCACATATATCTCGTGAAGTGACTGTAACGAGAAAATTATCGGCAATACCTCAATTGATCGTCGAAGTGACCAAGGAAGCATAAAAATGTTATCAGAAAGACGGTAATAAGGCTATATAAATACCTGAGGAAAGAGATAAATAGGAAGAACACTGCAGCCACGGACATATAGCTGAAAGAAAAAAAACATGTGATGTGCTATTTTTCTCGTTGTGATAGCTCTTTACCTAGCCAGTGTCAGGTGGAGGACTAGATAGCCTAACTAACGGAACAGTGTTGTAGGAACGTGATGGGATCTCGAGACAATTAGTAGGAATATGTCACTTGGTGGGGGACATCTCTTACTCGTCAAAACCAGGTGAATTCAAATGCTATACATCAAACACTGGAAGATTAGTGAGAATACGTCACGTAACCGATACTGTGACGAAAGGGGAGTTGAGAGGTGAGCTCTGTAGCAAAAAATGGTTCAAATGGCTCTGAGCACTATGGGACTTTACTTCTGAGGTCATCAGTCCCCTAGAACTTAGAACTACTTAAACCTAACTGACCTAAGGACATCACACACATCCATGCCCGAGGTAGGAGTCGAACCTGCGACCGTAGCGGTCGAGCGGTTCCAGACTGTAGCGCCTAGAACCGCTCGGCCTGCTCTGTAGCACTTCTTCTTAGAGTTGTGGGCGAACGTATTACAACTTCTCACATATTTCTCCCGAAGTGACTGCAATGGGAAAATTAGGTGCTAATACGAAGATTTTTACCGAGAGACAATCAGCAGCAGAACTTCTGACTTTTGTTTTCTCGACAAATAAGAAACAACGTTCTTCTGTGACTTTCTTGTGCCTATAAATGGATGGACTGACATCTTAACAGTTAGATTAAATTTACATCTGCATCAATGTGCATATTTCACAGGCCATCGTACGGTGCGGGTCGGAGGGTACCTTGCACCATTACTAATCATTTTCTCTCGTATCCCACTCGCAAATGGAGTGAGTGAAAAGAATATTATCTGTATGTCTCCTTGTGTCTTCATGGTACTTACGCAAAGTGTATGTTGGCAGTATTAGAATCCTTCTGCATTCACCTTCAAATGTTGGTTCTCTAAATTTTCTCAATAGTGTTTCTCGAAAAGAACATCGTCTTCCTTCCAGGGATTCCCATTTGAGTTACGTCACTTCATGGAAACTTCGAAGTCTGGAAACAGTTCTACATGTTAACATGACTTCCAGTCTATCGTACGGGGCTCTTCAAGAGGGAATTGACATGTGCACAGAGTTGATTTCTGTTGTTGCTCAGTTTTTTTCCCTTAAGTGTACACTCTTATTTCTTACCAGATGTGCTTCGTTATTTCTGTTTATGCCTTACAACTCTGATATGTACTTACCACCTTGTCAGGGCATGTATAGACTATAGCTTTAAGGTATTTATCTTTATTACCCCAATAATAAATTATTCGTTAGTCGACTGCAGGTAACATCTTGGACCATAAGAGTTTTCATTCTCTACCTACAGAGTGCGTCTTAACAGTGGCGTCATTTATAGACGACAAGTTAGCAAGTTAAGCGTCCAAGGCACAACCATCGGCCTCTGACAGCTCTACACACATACATGCAGGAAGAAAAAAATTACTCACCATGTAAAGGTCTAAAATGGCTCTGAGCACTATGGGACTTAACATCTGTGGTCATCAGTCCCCAGAACTTAGAACTACTTAAACCTAACTAACCTAAGGACATCACACACATCCATGCCCAAGGCAGGATTCGAACCTGCGACCGTAGCGGTCACGCGGATCCAGACTGAAGCGCCTAGAACCGCACGGCCACAGCGGCCGGCTGCAAAGCTCTCTCACGATCAATTTAATTAATTAGTCGATCAGTTTGATATGATCGATGTGCCGCCGGGCGAATCGAAGCACAAGTGAGAGTCCCACTATGTGTTTCGCTAGCTCGAGTGATATACGGTTTTCCGTGGGAGCAGGATCTTTTAACGAAATTTAAGTCTTCCACCTACGCAGGGAGAAATGACCATCGTAATAAAATCAGCTACATTACCGAATTCGTAAAGTGATACGTAGTATAGAGCTGATCTTTACAACTCCTCTGTGTTGCTTTTTGGCTAATTTAAGAGACTACGTAGGTGATGAGGCATTTCACTACACTATGATAGTTCGAAAGTGAGAAGGTATCCTATGACAGAGGAAGAGCATGCTCTCAGCACACCGTCATAAGCCGAAAAAGAGTCTAATATTCTAGTCCTGTTATGCAGCACGTAACAGATTTTAAGCTGATTAGAACAGATTTTTTTTACCGGATGAGAGAATACTTGGAGAAAATATAGCCTATGCCATTGTTGTACAGGATTTTTACGCTAATAATCAACAAATAACGATACTTTAGCGATGTGAAAACACGTGTATGCTCCGATTTCTTCTCTCTTCGAAAATAACATGCGGAAATGGAGTAATATGAGTTTAGTGTGAGAAATTTGAGGTGTATGGAAAACATTTTTTTTTTTTTGAAAAAAAAAAAAAAAGAAGATGGATGTATTAATGTTATAAAGACAATGTACAGATGACACAATTGTGGAACTAGAACACCATTGGGGAACTCTGAATACTTCGAAATAACACAAGGACTTAAGCAAGGAAGTATTCTATCTCCTGCACTTTTTAATGTTGTGATGGAGGGAATGAATAGGGCAGTTAAAGATATAGTAAAAGAAAAAGACAAAAAGATGATTTTTGCAGATGATATGGTAATATGGGGTGATAAAGAGGTAGATGTACAGTTACAGCTTGATGTGTGGAAGGAAATAATGAAAAGGTATGGATTAAAAATAAATAAAGATAAGAGTGAAGAGAGAAAGGAATCAACGGAAATATTACCTTGAATGGAGAACTCCTCAAAATGGTAGAAAGTTTTACTTATTTAGGGAGTGAAATATCTAGGGATGGAAGAATAACGAACGAAATTAATAGGAGGTTACAGAAGGGAGGCAATTTCTACCAAACAATAAAACACCTGATTCGGAATAATGAAGTTTCATAAAGAGCAAAACTCCTTATGTATAAGAATTATTACATCCCTATTGTCACCTATGGTGGAGAAACATGGACAATGACAGAAAGGGACTGGAGCAGACTGCAAGCAGGGAAAATGAAATTTTTCAGAGCAGTTAAGGGAAAAACAAGAATGGCCAGAGTAAGGAATGTAGAGATTAGAAAGGACCTCAAACAAGAAAGTATGAGAGAAGAAATTGAAAGAAAGAGATTAAGATGGTATGGGCATTTTAAGAGGTTGCATGGGCAGAGACTCCGCAAAATTATGGAAGAATTAAAGATGAATGGGAAAAGACCTAGAGGGCACCCAAGAACACGGTGGCAAATGGGAGTGAGAATATCTGTAGAAAGGAGAGGTGTGACCTGGCAGCAAGCGGAGGAAGAAAAGTGGTGGGACGACCGAGCCAAATGGAGAGGACTCATCAGCACCCAGACCCGGCAGTAGCTGGAGCGGGATTCGGATATATATGGACAACATTCCCACCTCTAATTCGGTAAGGATTTTTTAAACTGAGGAGTCTATGTTTGGAGTGGAATTGGAGTTAGAACACGACGTTCAAGCCACGCCTGCTTGTCTCACATTATGCTAGGAGCTAGGGACACCCGCCCGCGGCCAGCAGCTGGCTTGTTCTCGAGGGCTCGGTCGACTAGAAGCTGCGGCTTAGCCTCCCACGACAGGCAGTTACAGGAAAGGCACCGGCCTGTCAGCGTTTCATACAGGTAAGAAACGACGGTTGTCTAGCCTTCGGCTACCTAGTTTCTGCTACCTTTTATCATCCAAGTACCCACATCCCATACAAGCAGATCTAAGTAGAAGTTTTTTATTACGCATTTTTATTAGCTTAGTGAATAATCCAAGAAGTGTATTAATTTCTGAATATGCATGTACACAGAATATAATCCTTTTTTATGTTTATTTGGTGCAGTTTTAATAACATCCACCTTAATTTTTAACTTATACTTTAATTTACATTTGAACCTTCCAATTGTTTCTCCAGCCTGTAATTTGATAGGTGCAAAGAAGGTATTTTCTTGAATTCCAATGCATGTCTAAGATTTCCTGTAAACTATCTCCTTTATGGCTTTAACAATTAGCCCTGTTCCTTCCAGCAATTCTTCTAGCCAAGAGCATTTGGTGACTTCAATCTTGTCTCTTATTTCTTGCATAACACTATTGTTGTAACACTGTACTGGTATCTGTAAGTAAGACATCTGACAGTCTAAAGATTGTGACAACCATCAGGATATGCGTGAAGTCTTGAATGTTTGAAAGTATGTAAGATACCTAAAATCCCTGCACGGCAGGAAAGTACCATCCTTTTTAGATATGAGACAAATAGGAGCAGCCCAGAGGCTGTCAAAAGGGCTGACTATCTGAGCAACTAACAATTCGTCCAGTATCCTTTTGGTGGCCCTAAGGGGATCAGGGTCCAAGTGGTGAGCTTAGTACCATGCAGGGGGTCCAGGAGAGGTTATGATGTAGTGGAGTGTACTGTTATTCAGAATGAGATTTTCACTCTGCAGCGGAGTGTACGCTGATATGAAACTTTCTGGCAGATTAAAACTGTGTGCCCGACCGAGACTCGAACTCGGGACTTTTGCCTTTCGCGGGCAAGTGCTCTACCATCTGAGCTACCGAAACACGACTCACGCCCGGTCCTCACAGCTTTACTTCTGCCAGTATCTCGTCTCCTGCCTTCCAAACTTCACAGAAGCTCTCCTGCGAACCTTGCAGAACTAGCACTCCGCAGTATCCTTTCTTTCTTCCAGGAGTGCTAGTTCTGCAAAGTTCGCAGGAGAGCTTCTGTAAAGTTTGGAAGGCAGGAGACGAGATACTGGCAGAAGTAAAGCTGTGAGGACCGGGCGTGAGTCGTGCTTCAGTAGCTCAGATAGTAGATCACTTGCCCGCGAAAGGCAAAGGTCCCGAGTTCGAGTCTAGGTCGGGCACATAGTTTTAACTTGTACTGTTATCAATAACAAAGTGGCACATGTTTGAAGTAGATGGAATGTCACTCACAACCAGTGCAGAGGCACTCACTTTGCTGAACAATGTACTAACATCTGTGTTTGTGAGTGCAGATGTGGCTGTAGCAGAGTGTGTGGAGTAATAGATTGTAATGATGTCATGTTCAGTGGCGAACAAGGTATGATTAGACACTGGAGACGAATGGTATCAGCCAGGATGTCCATATGTAATAGTTTCAAGTGTCGCAATTGGAGTAACAAATCCACAGATTCCACCAGTGTTCTTAGACATGAAGAAATTGATTCCACTGCAAGATCTGTAGGTGGTGAAATAGTTGATGGTGTGTCAGTTCCTTTAGGAGGCGGAAATTCCTGGACATAATAAATCTGGTAGGGACATGCATGACCATGCATTGGGCGAGGTCAGGAACCAGCTCATATTGAGCGATGAAGTCAGTCTCAACGACCGGTTCAGCTTCAGTGACCCACAGAACGTTGCAATACAGTTGTAGATTGGGTACCAAGACGATAGTGGCAATAGTAGATCCGTGAACCTCGATCATGGAATTATTAGTGTCTTCTAAGGCAGTCATCAGTGTGCTGGAAGACGGAGAAGCTAGTGTATGAGGGAGTATATTCACATCAGAACCCGTGTCCACAAGATAAAGTCTTCCTGTTGTGCAATACATAAGGTATAACGTACGTGAGGCAGGCGGGCATGTCATGTTCCAGGCAGTGTCGCGCGCTGTGGATATTTGGCTGCCTGATACATGGCAACAGCCTGGTGCTCCCTTGTCAGCCTGGTATGTCAGTACAGGTAATGACATGGTGGCTTGTAGTTCCGAGCTTGTACGCCAAAAAGTGTGTGAAACCAGCAGTGGCTCACAGGTGATGAGGTACTTGCTGCATTGTCAGTTAGCGAGCTTTGAGCATCACTGCTGAACATAGCAGCCTGCTGGTTGGACGCAGACTGAGTGAGTACCGGAGGTAGTCGGGTGTGGTCAGCTGCAGTTGACGAAGGTGCTGGTAAGGGTAGCCAATTGTGTGCAGCGCTGCGCCGCGCGTGCGTTGGCCGTGCATCACAGCGTTTTAGAAGAATGACTGCTTGTTTATGCTGTTGTTGTGTGTCCCGCTTCTCTAAAGTTTGTCAGCGAGGGCGATGCGCTCTGTCATGGGTCGATCACCAAAGACCTGGACTGATGACTAGATGTGCGGTGGGAGCTGAGGTAGCCAGAGAGACCACAAAGTAGCGACAGACAGCACGGTATGGTTCACGACTGCGCGGAACCTGCAGCACTATTGTGAGGATATCTGTCACCATAGTTCTTCGCAACAGATGACCTGCGTCAGCTGCTGTTCTGGTGAAAGAGGCAGTCACCCTAATATGGTGTGCTTCACTGTTGGTACTTGCCACAAGTTGGAGGGTGAAGAATGACATCATCGATTACCTCACCATTGCCGCTTAGTTGTGTAGTCAGTGTGATGAGCTTCACCTGATCATCAAGGACACTTACGCTGCATTATTAATTCCACTGTAGCAAACCGTGGCACGATGTGGAGGGGGATGTAATCTGATAGCTGGATTCTTTGGAGTTGACTAAGTATGTAGTATGATCTTCGTTGCAAAGTTACAGCATACAGAACTTAAGTGTCCTAGTCCGAGCCTGTACCGGGATGTCGTTCCTGTGGAATTGTAGTAATAGCTTCAGGGAAGTGAACAGTAGCGGTGTGTTCTTCATCGGGCAGAAGGTCCTGCCAGGTTGTAAGTGTGCTTTGTGGAACAACGTGTTGTATCCAGTGTTGACAGCCGTAGAGAGTCGTTTCAGCAGTGGACCCCATGGAGCGAACACATCTTAACATGGCGCGGAAGATGCAAAGATGCAGACGTTCTGAGATTTACGGCTACGAGGCAGTCATCATGGAACAGATTGGAGAGGGGCGAACATGCCAAGAAGTGATTGTCCAAAGTCGTTAAGTTCGATGTAAACTCAGTCTTAATGTAGTCCAGAAATGGGGACTGATACGGGTACAGTTGAGATGTATACTCCACGATGTCTGTCGTGAGAAGCGCTTGCGAGTCGCTAAAGTTTGCACACTTACGGAAGAAGCAAAGTTTTCTGCATCTGTGCTGATGTCGTATGATAAATAGTACCGACCAGATAGCATTGTCAGATACGACCAGAAAAACAGAAAATACGCAAAAGTTGCGCGGTCGCGAAAACTCGTTAGAGAAGTAAACTAGGAGTCACCAGCGTATGCAGTGAATATGGGTAGTGAGGTAAAGACACACACTGTGTAATACATGCGATTTATTCTATCACTTGATACAGACATCGAGGTCAGAGGCCAGACTAAAAAGCTAGGAATACTGCTACACTATGCCGTCTCGTCAGAACGGATGTATTGCTTGAGGGCAGAGTCCCTACACAATCGTAAATTACGAAAATCTTTGCAAGCGTCCTAAACTTCTCAAAAATATACCGTTTTCAAGCAAATATATAACGAAATTTCGTAAGCATTTAATTCTGAACTAGGATACTGTGCCCAGAGCTCTTGAAAAGCACAGTTAAGTTTTCCTCTGACGATATAATACTACATAATGTATCACTTTCCTAAAAAGCACAGATTATGACATCTCGTTGAATCGGGTGTACTGCAGGTGGTCTGCGTTTTTCTAACACAATATTTCGAAGTCGTACGTTGGCGTCTTCATCAGGTGTTTCCTGTGATAGGAAGCACCTGATGAAGACGCCGTTGTACGACGTGACTTTACTTGAAGACAAGGGAAATACCGTCAGTTGGCTTTTGTAAGTAAGTACGAGGAAGTAAAAGGGCGAACTGCGGAGATCTTGCAACTTAGCTGATTTTCCGTCCCCTTTTACACTAGTGCGCCAAAGATGAACACTGCAGCTTCAGTATATCACAGAAAAACGATGTGAAGTGCTAAGCACAACAGACGCGCATCCACTTGGGGCAGATATCATGCAGATACTGTGGAAAACCTACAGCATGGATGCAGTTACCAAGGAAGTCACCAGACCACAGTGAAGGATATGCCAAGCCACTCAACGTTGCTGAAACCGGTATCTGAAGAGGAAGTGACAGATGTTATAAAAAAGCCAAAGGCAAAAATGTCTGCTGGACATGATGAAGTATCAAACTACCTAATCAAGCAGATGGTTGCAGATATAATTACTCCACTATTGAGTATTGTCAGCTGCTCATTCCAAGGAGTACTTCCTGATCAACTTAAATTAATTAAAGTAGTATCTGTGTGCAAAAATATAAACGATGACGATCCTAACAACTACAAGCCAGAATATTTAGTATCCGGCTTCTGTAAAATGTTAGAAATGCTTATGCTCAAAGAACTAACTGCCTTCCTGGAAAAGCATAATGTTGTATTATAACTTAACTGCTTTTCTGTTTCTCTTTGTCAGAGTGAATCTTCCTAAAACTGTCCACCAAAACTTCTCAAAAATGATTGCCAAACAAACTACTTCCTATCTTAAATTCGTGTACTGTACAAAATCTTGACTATACTGAATTATACAAAGATTTAACACATTTGCTCGACATTATCTACGAATTGAAGCTAACTGTTTCTATAAAGATGTAATGTTATCTTGAATACAATCTTACTTCTGAAATATATGCGCAACTGAACTGACAAAGAAATTGCTGGCCATAAGCTTTATTTTCACTTACCTTGTGCCTTGAGAAACATTCCTACTGCTTTTCGAAGGCAGTGCACATCATACAGCAGCAAAGCAACATTCAAAAGTATGACTGAAAACTCTGTACCATAAAGTGCAATGTGTGTATGTATATAATAAAATGAATGAAGAATGAGAATTGTAAGTGGTACAAAATAATTTCTGACAAAATTCAAATGAAATGATAATTAAATCAAGACCCTATCCTTCCAACAGGCGTTGATATCCATCAAGAGAGACAGCTGAAAATGTGTGCCCCAACCGAGACTCGAACCCTTGATCTCCTGGTTACATGGCAGACACTCTATCCATCTGAGCCACCAAGGGCACAGAGGACAGCGCGAGTGCAGGGATTTATCCCTTGCACGCTCCCCGGGAGACCCAAATTCCCAACTTAATGTCCACAGACTACATTTGTAGTGCCCCTGCCCATTACACACATTACTCATGGCAGACAATCTGACCAAGTCCTGTAAGAGTTCAGGCAATGCATGTGCATCCACACAGAAGAAGGTCAATGGCTGGTTAGCCTTAACTATATGTAGATGGTTTTCTGTTCTTTCGGACATGACCAAAGGAACACATACCATCTGCATATAAATTCAAATGAATCTCTACAGTAGGGGGGTGATGAGAGTCCTGCACCAATTTTGATATCAAATTTTGCCAAGCAAATTAATTCATTGATCAATTAATTACCCCCACACCAGGAGAAATCACAGGTTTTAAATAGCCAGCATGTGGGTCCCCCTCCGAGAACCCTCAAGCCCCTCGCCCTCTCCTCGCCCTCACTTCTGGTGATGTAAGCCAAGAAGGCAGCAAGGGAAAAAATGGCAGGACATTCATTCACCCTGGGTCGAGTTGCTGGACTGGGAGTACCACATGTTACCCTTCCCCTCCCTCCTCACCATAAAATGGCGGAAAATTGAAATTTTGGCGATAAATTCAAAAAATGGCGGAAAATTCTAATTTATTGGCGAGAATATCAAATTTTGTGTGTTCATCTTGAGGTCCGGAGACCAACTGACCTAGTTCATAACAACAACAACACCAGAGGACACTGTTTGCCATCCCTGTCCTCAACACCATTCCCATCCCCACCTCCAACCCACCTCCCCCCATCACCACCACAACCGCCACAACCACCACCACCACCACCACCATCATCATCACCACCCCACATCCTCTCGTCTCCTCCACTTGTGAGGAAGCTTCAGTCTGTGCTGGGCTGCAAGATAGGACAGTCCTAAGTCTTTATTCTTTTGTATGCAGTGCAGAATATTGTTTACCAAACAATTTGAGTTGCCATTGATTGATCACTAGACAGTAGCTCCATTCAGCTTCGTTAATATCTCTTAGATGTGGAGTGGATATTTTCGTTGTTAGTCTAGCATTTGAGATTTGCTCCAACCAGTCTAGTCAATAACCCTGTTGGGAAAGTATGGATGCTAATAATAATAGGTCAGGAAGCTATCACTGAAGTGTAGAGCAGTCTCCCACCGATCTACAAGTACATAACTACTGGAAATAGAGAGGATATTTTCGCTATTAACCTAGCACTAGAGAATTTCTCCAGCTGGTCTAGCCAATAGTTATATATGGAAGGATGGGCTATAATGACAGGACATACGCTATCACTGAAGTACAGGGGAGTAGCTTCCCACCAATCTACAAGTGCTGCTGGGAGGAACATAAGGATGGGTAATAATAATATCAGAACAGCAATCCACTATCACACTAAGCCTTTTTTTTTCTTTATTGTAATTTCATTCCCCTGTCACACATGAGCAGGAGAGGGCTGGCAGCAGCACAGTGCACCACTCTTCAGCCAATCGGGTTTACAAAAATACATAAGAGTGATAACACAGAAAAGGGAGGACAAAAAGGGGGACATAAAAAACACAGTAAACAGAGATGTTGGGAGTTAAAATATACACTAAGATGGGGATGTGCACTGGGGGGACAGTTAAAAAGTTGACATAAAGTTAAAATAACACAGCTGGCAAATCAAAGTGCACTTAAAAGGCATTGGAGGCAAACGAAAGTTAAAAGTCGGCCATAGGATAAAAATCACACAGAGGAAGACACCTAAAAAAACACTGGAAATGAGGGAGCACTCATGAAGAATAAAAAACTGCTGGTAGGGACCTGCCAAGGGACTGGAAGCTGGAGAGAAGGGAAAAAGAGAGTGGAGGAAGGGGCAGTGGGGGGCCTGGGGGGGGGGGGGAGAAAGAGGAAAAAAGAGAGCAGGAGGTGCACCAAGAGGCAGGAGGCGGGCAGGGTGGGAGATGAAGAGGGAAGACAAGGCAGGGGGGAGTGCAGAGACACTGAAGGGGAGCACAGGTGAGGGAGGGGGTGCAGAAGGGGTAGGGGGAGGAGAGGGAGCCCTGAGGAGGAAGCAAGAGGAAGGTGGGATTAGAATTGGTAGGAGGGGCAGACATCAGGCCGAAGCTCATCATCTGGGAGGGGTAGGTGCTGGAAGTTGTGTTGGGAAAGGTGTGGAGATGGAGAGAGGGTGGAACACAATGGTAAAGAAGTAGCAATGGGCTGGTGGCAGAAAGGAAGGGGGACAGTAGGGGGTGGGGGGGCGAGTCAGTGGACAATATACAGGGTGCAGACATGTTCAAGGAAAAGGAGAAGGTGGGGAAGGGGACGAAGTTGTAGAGGATGTGTGTGGAGGATGGAAGGTGGATACAGAAGGCGAGTCGGGGTGCATGGCATTCTAGGATTTGGTGGGCTTTAGAGAACCTGCGAGGGGCAGAAATGCAAGCAATGCTGGCATAACAAAGGATGGGGCGGATCAAGGATTTGTAGGTGGGAAAGATGGTGGAAGGATGCAGTACCCATGTATGACTGGACCGGAGTTTCAGGAGGCGGATTCAGTTATGGGCTTTGTGTTGGACTGTAAGGAGGACAGCCATAAATGGTTAGGTAGAAATCATGGAGATGGAAGGAATGGGTGGTGCAGCCTATGATGATCGCCTGGGTCTTGAAGGGGTTGATACGAAGGAACCACTGGTTGCACCAAGTGGTGAATTGGTCAAGATGGGTTTGGAGGGTATGTTAGGACCATTGAAGGGTAGAATAAAGGGCTAGGAAGGCGGTGTCGTAAACAAATTGGGGGAGATGAACAGGTGGGTGAGGTTTGGGCATATCAGCAGTGCACACGAGATAGAGGAAAGGGGAAAGGAAGGAGCCTTGAGGCATGCCAGTGGAGGGATAGAAGGTACAGGAGTTGGAATAGGGGATAGTGACATAGGAGGGGCAATGGGAGAGGAAGGAAGCAACGAGAAAGACGAAAGTGATAGGGAGAGCATAGGTCTGGAGTCTGAAGAGGAGCCCAGGATGCCAGACACGTTCATAGGCATTCTGGAGATCAAGGGAAACAAAGATAGAAGAGCAAAAGGTGTTAAGTTGGAGGGAAAGAAGATTGGTAAGATTAAGGAACTGGTCATCAGTTGAGAATGAAGGCCAGAAGCCACATTGGGTAAGGGGAAGGAGATTGAGCTGGTTAAGGTGGCAGTGAATACGGCAGGAGAGGATGGTCTTGAAGACTTTCTGAACATGGAGGTGAGGCAGATGGGACGATAGGAAGAGGTATCAGAGGGGGTTTGTTGGATTTAGGTTACAGCAGGACATGGGAAGTCTTCCACAGGTCGGGGTAAAAGCCAGTGGAGAGGAGGACATTGTACAGGGAAGCAAGGATAGCCAGGAAGGATGGGTCGATTCCTTGAGGTGGCAGTAGGTGACACCATCATGACCAACGGAAGTGTTGCATTTGGAGCTGAGGACAAGTGTGATGTCGTGTGCAGTGATGGGAGTGTTGATGTCTGAGGGGGGTAACTGATCCAAGTACTGGAAACTAGGGGCGATGGCTGGGACAGAGGTATCAGTGCAGTCAAGGACGGTGGGGAAGAGGCAGTAATCAAAATGGGGATCATTGGGAATGGAGAAGACCTCAGAGAGGTGGGAAGCAAAATGTTTAGCCTTACTGAGGTTGTCATGGAAGGAGCGATTGTCATGGAGAATAGGGTAACATAGGGTGGGATGGCTACCAGTAAGTTGGTAGAAGGATGAGCAATACTTGGAGGAGCTGACAGGGAGGGTGGAGTTGAGGCGTGTGCGTGTCTGGCCCCAGTCCTGGCGTTTCTTTACTGTAAGGAGGTTCCGGATGTGTCGCTGTAAGTGTCGGTGGCGGATGAGTGTATCCTGTTCACAGGTATGGAGGAAGGGGCGGTAGAGCCTGATGGATTCACGAAGAAGAAAGATGGCCTATGGAGGAAGTATAGGGCGGTGAGAGTGGATGAGTTTGATAGGGACATGGGTTCTCCACAGCGTTAGTGATGGTCTTCTGAAGGAAGGAAGAGGCATGGGTGATGTCAGTGGGATGGTGAAAGGTGAGAGGGTGGCTTTCGACCTGTGAGGCAATGGATTCCCGGTATGCGTCCCAGTCGGTGCGCTGGTTGTCATGGACAGACTGTGGAGGGGCAGCTGGGCAGGTGGTTGCAGGGGGGCCATGTGCAGAAGAGATGGTGGGAAGGACAGGGAGGTGGTCACTACTAAAAGGCTCGAGGACATCCACAGCGATACGACCAAGGAGGCTGGGGGAAGTGAGGATAACATCGGGGGTTGAGTTACTTTCAGGATGGGTGTGTTGTGGGAGAGGAACAAGGTCACCAAGGAGGGTGGCAAGGAACTGATACCACTGACGAAGGGTGGCAAGGTCACGGTTGTGGAGAGGTTGGCAGCAATCACACAGGTGGAGAAGGTACGGTCAACATGGGAAATCAAGTCATAGGGGAGAGGGGCTGTGGGACAGATATAGATAGTGGCACAGGTGATAGTGAGCGAAGGATGGTGAGGATAAGGTGTTCAGCTGGATCATTGAGGACAGGGAGATGCTTGAGGTGGCCAATAGCAACCCTACCTCAGGTGAGGGGAAGGGGATTGTCAGTGTGGTGAAGGAGATAGGGAGAGGTGCAGACAACATGGTGAGGTTGGAGGAAGGTTTCATTAAGGATGAGTGAGTGAACATGGTGCTGGGATAGGGTATGTATGAAGAGATATTTGTTGGTGGGGAGGGAGCGAATGTGGTGGTATGCCAGGAGGTGGGAGGGGGGAAGGAAGTGGGGTGAGGAGTGAGGGGCTTAAACGAGGGTGTCTAGGTGGGTGAAGGTAAAGTGGGTCTGGTTGTGGGAGTAAATGGTGTAGGTATTTAAGTGGAAAAAAGAGCAGGTGGCAAGGGTGTGGGGCCACTGGAAGGGGTGAATGTTCTGCAGGACGATGGTTAGGAACTGGATGGTGTCTTCTGCCATAGGGGTAGGGCAGAGGGAATTGCTGTGGTGGATGGGTGTGTCGATGGGACAAGCAGGGACAGTGAGCTCAGGAGTGTGCATGTCTGACGCCAGTCCCAGCGTTTCTTTGCTCTAAGGAGGTTTTGGATGTGTCGCTGTAGGAGAGAGAGGGTTTTGCTTTGCACTTGGAGAAGTAGGTGGGGTGGAGTTCATCACAGATGTTGCAGGAAGGGGGAGAGGCGAGCTTAGGACAGTGTTTAAGGAAGTGGGGGGCCTTACAATGGGGGCAGGTATGGGGGCTCTTGCAGTTTTGGGTGAGATGGTCATTGTACAGGAGACAGTGCTGGCAGTGGTAGGATTGAGGAGGGGAATGGGATGGGTCAACAGGCTGGTGGTGGTTGAAAATCAGTGCTCCCTGTGTGAGGATGTGATCGATGGAGGAGGCTGACTCAGTAAAGATACACACGAGGAAGGTAGGGCTGGAGGAGTTGTAAATACGGTGGCCCGAGCGGATGTCCAGGGCAGGGTGGGCGTTCAGTTCCACCAACACCTCTGCCTCCATGATCACAGGGCTGAGTTCTGTGATCATGGAGGTGAGGGTTGGTGGACAATGAGGGGGTTGAGGCTGATTAGGAGAGGAGGATGTAAGGAAAGGGGTGAGGGATGCATGGGGCCACAGGTGGTGCAGGGAAGGCGCCAGAGGAGATCAGTATGGAAAGAGGGAGAGGAGGACTTGATGAGAACAGAGTCTCTGTGAGGGATAAATTGGGTAATGGGTGCCTTGTGGATGTATTTCCAGATTTCAAGAGTGGGGTGTGGGCATCTAGGAATTTCGGATTAGGTTTGGCATGGACGAAGGTATACGTGGTGGGGGCTGGGGAGGTGGGAGGAAGAATGGAATCCATGGCGGGATCAGAGGGAAGTGGGGCAGGTGGTGGTTTTCCAGAGGAGGGGGTGGAGGTGAGGTCACCACTTGGGTGCACGGAAGGTATTTTGATGGGTGTGGCCTGGGAGGAGGGATGAGGGACTGGATGAGTGGGGAGATGGTGGGAGGCAGGCCCCTCTTGTGAGGCTGTGGCACCGGGTATGGGGGTGGGGCACTTTGTGGTGGCAACTGTGTTGCAACAGGCAGTTACTCGGGCTGGGGAAGCATGAGTAGTTGTAGTGGGGCGGGCAGGGAGAGGGGGAAAGTCGTCTCGGCGGGCGACAGCAGTGGGATGGAGGTCAGGAGCAGGGGCTGGAGCAGGGGAAGGAGCAGGGGAAGGAGCACGGGAAGGAGCTGGGGAAGGAGCAGGTGAAGGAGCAACATACAGGTTGGGATACAGGGGTGAGGAGGAGACAGAAGAGGAGGAGACTGTATGGGAGATGGATGAAACTGGTTAAGCCCAGAGGAAGCAATCCACAAGGTTACAGTGGGGGCAGGTGAAGGGGAGGTGTAGAGGATGGTGGTAGTGGGAGTGTCAATGATTGAAGGCGGCATCCACTGGCGACAGGAGTCGCTGAAGTGCCAAGGAACTAAAACGGGGCAGCGGCGGCGGCGGTCACCGGGCGGCGGCGAGCACTGGGCGGCGGTGAACACTGGGGGGCAGTGGCGAGCACCAGGCGGCGACGGCGGCGGGCGGCAGCGACGGCGTGCAGACGGACGAAACGACGACAGCGGCCGGCAGACGGACAGGCAGCAATGGCAGGGGGCTCTTCCGAAGCAACGAGTACACCCTGAGAATAGCCCAGGTAGTGTAAGTCATCGACGTGGAACTGAGGGTATCCAACCCTCGAATGGGTACTATGCCTACTTTTTTTCTTGATTGTGATTTCATTCCCCTGCCACATATGGGGCAGGGGAGGGCTGTCAGCGGTACAATGTGCTGCTCTTCAGCCAAGTGACATGACAGCTAATAAAAGAAGAAAATTATACATTTAAAGGCAATAAAAAGGGGGGACATAAGAACAGAGTAAGGGGAGTTAATGGAAGTAAAAATACACTGACATGGAGACGTTCATGGGGGGACAATTCAAGAAGTCGACATAAAGTTAAAATATCACAGTTGGCGATTCGTAAAGCACAAAAAGGCACTGAAGTCACACTCACAGTATTAGAAACATTCCAGAACATGACACTTTAAAACCATTTGAAGAGATGAAACACACACGAAGGTACTAAGCTTATAACATCCTGCTCCTATACAGGGTGTTACAAAAAGGTACGGCCAAACTTTCAGGAAACATTCCTCAGACACAAAGAAAGAAAATATGTTATGTGGACATGTGTCCGGAAACGCTTACTTTCCATGTTAGAGCTCATTTTATTACTTCTCTTCAAATCACATTAATCATGGAATGGAAACACACAGCAACAGAACGTACCAGCGTGACTTCAAACACTTTGTTACAGGAAATGTTCAAAATGTCCTCCGTTAGCGAGGATACATGCATCCACCCTCCGTCGCATGGAATCCCTGATGCGCTGATGCAGCCCTGGAGAATGGCGTATTGTATCACAGCCATCCACAATACGAGCACGAAGAGTCTCTACATTTGGTACCGGGGTTGCGTAGACAAGAGCTTTAAAATGCCCCCCATAAATGAAAGTCAAGAGGGTTGAGGTCAGGAGAGCGTGGAGGCCATGGAATTGGTCCGACTCTACCAATCCATCGGTCACCGAATCTGTTGTTGAGAAGCGTACGAACACGTCGATTGAAATGTGCAGGAGCTCCATCGTGCATGAACCACATGTTGTGTCGTACTTGTAAAGGCACATGTTCTAGCAGCACAGGTAGAGTATCCCGTATGAAATCATGATAACGTGCTCCATTGAGCGTAGGTGGAAGAACATGGGGCCCAATCAAGACATCACCAACAATGCCTGCCCAAACGTTCACAGAAAATCTGTGTTGATGATGTGATTGCACAATTGCGTGCGGATTCTCGTCAGCCAACCCATGTTGATTGTGAAAATTTACAATTTGATCACGTTGGAATGAAGCCTCGTCCGTAAAGAGAACATTTGGCCTGAAATGAGGATTGACACATTGTTGGATGAACCATTCGCAGAAGTGTACCCGTGGAGTCCAATCAGCTGCTGATAGTGCCTGCACACGCTGTACATGGTACGGAAACAACTGGTTTTCTCTTAGCGCTCGCCATACAGTGACGTGGTCAATGTTACCTTGTACAGCAGCAACTTCTCTGACGCTGACATTAGGGTTATCGTCAACTGCACGAAGAATTGCCTCGTCCATTGCAGGTGTCCTCGTCGTTCTAGGTCTTCCCCAGTCGCGAGTCATAGGCTGGAATGTTCCGTGCTCCCTAAGACGCCGATCAATTGCTTCGTTCTGGAAATCTGTCTCGATACAAACGTACCGCGGCACGGCTATTGCCCCGTGCTAATCCATACATCAAATGGGCATCTGCCAACTCCGCAATTGTAAACATTGCACTGACTGCAAAACCACGTTCGTGATGAACACTAACCTGTTGATGCTACGTACTGATGCGCTTGATGCTAGTACTGTAGAGCAATGAGTCGCATGTCAACACAAGCACCGAAGTCAACATTACCTTCCCTCAATTGGGCCAACTGGCGGTGAATCGAGGAAGTACGGTACATACTGACGAAACTAAAATGAGCTCTAACATGGAAATTAAGCGTTTCCGGACACATGTCCACATAACATCTTTTCTTTATTTGTGTGTGAGGAATGTTTCCTGAAAGTCTGGCCGTACCTTTTTGTAACACCCTGCAGAGGACTCATGTAGCAACAATATTTGGGAAAGAAACACATACATAACTGTTCACGAGTCGCAAATCGCATCCTAACTATCAGTAACATGGGAAGTATATAGTACGATATTTTTTACGAATAAAGCACTTATTAACTTACTTGAACACGGTGGCTCAAGACGAGAAAGAAAACTGACTAGCCTCCTCCACTCGCCTCCAGTCTAGCCCAGTGCCATTTACCGAGTGTATTGTGTACCTAAAGAGCCGGCCAGCCAAGACACCGCAGCTCGCGACTCCACTTCCTGTCGCTGCCCGACCTCCTCGTGACTCACGCCGCTGAACGTGGCGCAATGCCAGTCAAGCAACAGCGGCTGGGATGTATACAGTATTCTGTCCGTGACATAGACTCCTCCACTTAAAAAATTCTTTAACGGGTATGTTTTTTTGTCAATATACTTTGAACTTCCCACACGAAATGTAGATTTCTTCCATTTATACGAGTTATTTTCGAAGACAGAAGAGATCGGAGCATACACGCTATTTCACATTGCTAAAGGATCGTTACTTGTTGTGAAAATCCTGTAAAAGTGTGGTGTAGGCCACATTTCCCCTATGTATTCTCTCATCAGTAAAAAGTCTGTTCTTACCTACCACAACCTGCATCATAGGACTAGAATATTAAACTCATTCCTTGTTCATGATGGAGTGCTAAGACCCGCCTCTGTCACAGGATGCCCTATCACTTTCGAACTCTCTTAAAGTAACTAAGTGCTTCGCCACATACAAAGTCTCTTAAGGGAACAGCACAGAGAAGTTCTAAATATCAGGTTTATACTAGGTATCACTTTGTAAATTCGATAATGTAATTGATTTTTTGATGATGACCATCTTTCCCTCTGTAGATGGGAGGTTTAAATTTCGTAAGAACAACTAACTGGAACGAAAAAACGATTGATTACCACTCCAACTCTTGAATCATATCTGTGGTACCCTAGCCATCGCTCCCACCCACCAGGTGGGCCGTCATTGACATCGAAGTGATAGGCTAATTAATTAAATTGATCATGGGAGGCCCTTTGCAAGGTCTCATGCAACCAGATAACACTCGCCAGGTAACCATCACAGACACTTCCGTGATGTCTCTGTAGCCTTTCCACAGGCTAGGTAGTCACTTCCTCTAATACCAAAAAGGATGGTAACAATCATCAAATAGCTGAATACATCCAACGCTAACTGTGTTCTGTCTCTCGGTTGTCTTGTCATGCTGGTGGAAGTAAGTCACTCGGAATCCTGGTATACAGCTCTCCTGCTGAGACCTGTCGATCTATGGTGTGTGTGTGTGTGGGGGGGGGGGGGGGGGTGTAAGATGTTTCACACTCGTCTCCACCCCCACGACACCTCCGGATTGCATGTGAAAAACTGCCACCAAGTCACAAACATCCGCCTGTGCGTCAGGGCTGTACCTCCACCAGTTGACATCCCACCGTCCACTGAGTTGGAATGTTGTTAATGATTCCGGACTCGCAAAAGCTGTGCTATCCTTCTCTGAAGGACTGTGCACTTAAATGTGAACAATATGTTTCCCCTCATCCCTGACTCAAACCAAAGCATTGTGAGATGTGTTTTCGAAATATCCCAAAAAGACTGACACAGTGAGTAGTAACAAAATACCTCTTTAATGGCCGTCCCATCCTAAATGAGTATGAGTCTGCAGATCTAGGTCTCCATCAGAATACAGCCCAATAGAAGCGTTCGTATTGTCTTCCGCCAAATTAGTGGGTGGATGCTTCAAGTACTGAAATGGGAATCCCTGGAGGGAAGAAGTTGTTCTTTTCGAGGAACACTATAGAGAACCAACATTTAAGCTGACCACAGGAGGATTCTTCTGCCGCTAATGTACACTTCGCATAAGGACAACGAAGATAATGACTAGTAGCGGTACAGTATACCATCCACCACACACTGCATGATGGCTTGCGAAGTAAGCATGTAGATGTAAATTTAGTATACCCATTAAGATACCAGTCCATCCTTTTATAGGCACACAAAACTCATGGAAGAATGATGTCTCTCATCTATTGAGAAAGCAAAAGACAGAACTACTGCTGCTGAATGTCTCTTTCAAGAAACCTTCATATTAGTCCCTAATTTTCTCATTGCAGTCACTTCGCGAGACGTATGTGAGAGGTTCTAATATGTTTGCCCACAATACTTAGAAGGAACGCTATATAGCTTAGCTCTCAACGCCCCTTTCATTACAGTGTCGTACTCACCTGCCGTATTCTCACGACTCTTTCTGTATTAGATACGTAGCCCTAAAAAGCACCTGATTTCGACGAGTAGGAGTTGTCTCCAGCCATGTTACAGACCCCTGTTATTTCTCTCGAAACCTCATCACGCTCTGACAGCATTGTTCCATTAGTTACAAGACCGTCTAGTCCTCCACCCGTCGCTGACTAGGTAGAGAGCTATTACAACGAGAAAAACAAGCACACTGACGTACAGGAGGAAATTCATAACCTTGCGCAGTATACATGGACTGCACAAAGAAATCCAGAGGCATAGCATCTACATTTCATTGTTATCGAATGACTGACTACAAATACCCCTCCTGTACATGACCTAATCTCCTTTAACGTACCCCTATGATTACCACGCTAGAAACACAACAGCATAATAGTGTCCAAGTCTTCGTTGACAGCACAGTGTCTCTCTGTCTCTCTCTCTCTCTCTGTCTCTCTGTTTCTCTCTCTCTCACTCTCTCTCTCTCTCTGTCTACTTATCTCTCTCCTCATCATTTTTGCAACATACAAAGAGCGTTCAAGAAGTTCTGCACAGTCGTCTCTATTTTTTTAGTTTTTCCAGGAGGAAATTTTTTGTGAACATACTTGTAACATTTAGCTATACATTGAGCGTACTCAATGTAGCCTCCATCAGCTGTGTCTCATCTGGCTCAACGTTCTTACCGTGGTGTGAATGCACTTTGGTAAAATTCTAGGGATTGACTTTTACACCATCGCTTGACACAGGAAATAAGGTCTTTCTCACTATCAAATGTTTTACCGCGAATGTGGGCCTTCAGACGACCAAAGAGGTAAAAATCAGACGGAGCCAAGTCCGGACTGTAGGGAGGATGAGGAACAATTTTTCAACCCATTTTTCTGATTTTCTGCTGCGTCATAAGGGCTGTGTAGGGTTTGGCATTGTCATGATGTAGTCTGCTGAGCTGACCCTGAAGCTGTGTTCTGTGTGTCTTGATGGCACGAGTCATTTCAGCAAGCTGTTGTGTCATCACACATCTGTCATTTCGGGTGATTTGAGCAATGTTCTCCTTATTCACATCACTCACTGCCGTCGATTGTCTACAGCGTTGTGGATTGTCCAGTAGAGAGAAATCACCTTCTTTAAACCTCTGCAACCAGCGTTGGATAATGCTGTGATCCACTGTGTCGTCTCTATAAACAGGGAGCAACTTCCTGTGAATCGATGTGGTAGAGTCATCGCCAGTCTTGAAGAGGAACTCCATCACCGATCGTTGTCGCAACCTGACATCTACTTCACGGTCCATTAGGGCTCACCTGTAAGTAAAAGAAAATACTTTTATGTGCGAACTTATAGCTAAATGTTCCAAGTATGTTCACAAAGCATTTCATTCTCCTTCTGCAAAAAATTAAAAAAATAGAGACGACTGTGCAAAACTTTTTGAATGGGCTTTGTACAACTGAATAAATCTACGAGCTATAAAAACTTGGTTAACATCACCTGGTAGAGAAATTGATACTATTTTACCACGTCTCTCTCTTCCAGTATATCTGGAAACAAGTGTTGTCTGCGTGTTGATATTGACCATATGCGATGGTCCCATTAAACATGCACGTACTGGTCCACTGGAGCAGGCGGCCAGTGATCGAGGATGCTTCCACGGTCATCTGTAATGTTTTGTCGCCAGCACTAAAGGAAGATCATATTGACTACCAATCACAAGGTGAGCGTTCTTATGTTGTTGTTTCATAAGCAGTTTAATAAATTGTTTTTTCTTGTAACACATCGAATCAGTGCATGACTACAGCTGTGTACTCAGCCACACATTTTGTTTTTCTACAATGACTTAAAGTCTGTGTCAGTTGCTAAACTAAGATCAACACTTTTCGATCCGTTGGCTGTCTCAGAAAGCTGGACATCGCATGGTGTAAACTCTGCTGCTCTTGGAATGCACAGACTGGTTGAAATAAAAGACAGAGGTGGTGTTTCTTATGGACAAAAATGTGGAAGACATCGCAAAATATGAGAACTGGAAGAGTTTGCGGCATTGTGGAGCATTTCAAACAGCTCAGAAGGTGATACCGCAATCATAGGATAAAGTTGGATACTGAAAATTTATCTGCGTTGTGTTTGGCCCAGCCTCCCTGCAACAATATTATCGATTTAATTTGCAAATGACCAGAAGTAGAAGGGTACTATACCCACAACATTCTATGTCTTGTGGAGGAACAAAGCGAGCTGAGTCTGTAACTGCTGTTTAGCAAAGACTGTTCCGCACCAATCTTACTCATGGAACCCATCCAACTGCACAAGATCTCTCCAGATACATTCATGTCAAGGAGGTTAGCACCTTTTATAGGTGTATAGTAGATATGGGAGTGTTGTGGTGATATAACAGAGGGTTAAGAAGAAATGTGTGGTTTTTGCATGGTGGAGCTCCAGACAGACGGATTTTGAAGCATTTTAGCTAAATCAACTGTGTTATCAATTCTGAATTATTGTTCTAGTGTCTGGGGTCAGTACCAACAAAGCAATGCAAGAGAGAGATGATGGTAGAACATAAACACATGCACTCCGAAGGGTACACAGTTCTTCACTTAAACACACTACAATTTTTAAGCCGTATGGTTTTTGAAATATTATTCATACAGAGTGTAACGTTCTTAATACTCTAATGCAGGACATATGTGTCCAACATGTGACATACATCCAACCTGCAAGTTTTCTATCCCACTCATTATGGTGACAAACTTTAAGATGATAGACTACTTGCTTCTATACCAAAGAAAAACTTGAATACTTTGTGATACATGCACAATATACTCGTACTTTCCACAGGTAAATCGCTTGTGCTATCAATTCTGAAGTGTTGTTCTGCACTTAAACATGCTATAATGCTAGAGCTGGGTGGTTTCTGACCTATTAGTTGTGTGGAATGCAAAACTGTTGACATTCAAATGTAAGAAATGTATTTCCAAATCATAACATACATCCTCCCTGCAGGTTTCTCTCTGATAAACTGTGATGACAAACTGTAAGATGATAAAACGACTCCCCTGCAGACCAAAGAAAACATATCCTTTGTAATGCAAGTACTACACAGATTTCTGGAGGTGTATAATGCCTGCTGTTTATGAAGTTCAAGCCCAATTTCTGTTCTGAAATTACGATATGTTCACAACAGTCTTATAAAATGATCGTCAGCAGCCTCAAATACATAAAAAGAAACAGTGAAATCTTGTTGTTGTTGTTGTGGTCTTCAGTCCTCAGACTGGTTTGATGCAGCTCTCCATGCTACTCCATCCTGTGCAAGCTTCTTCATCTCCCAGTACCTACTGCAACCTTCATCCTTCTGAATCTGTTTAGTGTACTCATCTCTTGGTCTCCCTCCACGGTGCCCTCCAATACTAAATTGGTGATCCCTTGATGCCTCAGAACATGTCCTACCAACCGATCCCTTCTTCTAGTCAAGGTGTGCCACAAATTTCTCTTCTCCCTAATTCTATTCAATACCTACTCATTATTTATGTGATCTACCCATCTAATCTGCTCCCCAAATAGCAAAACTCATTTACTACTTTAAGCGTCTCATTTCCTAATCTAATCCCCTCAGCATCACCCGACTTAATTCGACTACATTCCATTATCCTCGTTTTGCTTTTGTTGATGTTCATCTTTATCCTCCTTTCAAGACACTGTCCATTCCGTTCAGCTCCTCTTCCGGTCCTTTGCTGTCTCTGACAGAATTACAATGTCATCGGCGAACCTCAAAGTTTTTATTTCTTCTCCATGGATTTTAATTCCTACTCCAAATTTTTCTTTTGTTTCCTTTACTGCTTGCTCAATATACAGATTGAATAACATCGGGGATAGGCTACAACCCTGTCTCACTCCCTTCCCAACCACTGCTTCCCTTCCACGCTCCTTGACTCTCATAACTGCCATCTGGTTTCTGTACAAATTGTAAATAGCCTTTCGCTCCCTGTATTTTACCCCTGCCACCTTCAGAATTTGAAAGAGAGTGTTCCAATCAACATTGTCGAAAGCTTTCTCTAAGTCTACAAATGCTAGAAACGTAGGTTTGCCTTTCCTTAATCTATTTTCTAAGATAAGTCGTAGGGTCAGTATTGCCTCACGTGTTCCAACGTTTCTACGGAATCCAAACTGATCTTCCCCGAAGTCGGCTTCTACTAGTTTTTCCATTCGTCTGTCAGGAATTCGTGTTAGTATTTTGCAGCCGTGGCTTATTAAACTGATAGTTCGGTAATTTTCACTTCTGTCAACACCTGCTTTCTTTGGGACTGGAATTATTATATTCTTCTTGACGTCTGAGGGTATTTCACCTGTATCATACATCTTGCTCACCACATGGTGACATGTTAAGAGGAAATAACCACCACGATCAGTAGCCAGATCAGATGTAACAGTCTCATCGCTGTTTACTATCCCCACCTCCCTTCTACCCCCCTGGAAACTTATTCTTGCACACAGAAGTCATGGTCCGATGTTAGGCTGTACTGCTGATGTGTTATTGTCGTTTCGCCTTGTCACCACGTCTCTACAGTGTTTCCTGTTTCACTATAAGGTGTGTATATGTAGCATCAGCCCAGAAGAAATAGTTTTATTCGTTTCACTTAGTACTCATTTTTTGTATTCTCAGTCAGTTTCCATTATTTTTAATAGATTTTCGCGATTTTACATATTACATCGTATTTCTTCAATTTTTACGTATTTCACACAATTTTTTGTGATACCAAGTTTTCACAACAACAATTTAATAGTCGTGGGTGACTGGAATTCGGCAGTAGGAAAAGAGAGAGAAGGAAACGTTGTAGGTGAATATGGATTGGGAATAAGAAATGAAAGAGGAAGCCGCCTGGTAGAATTTTGCACGGAGCACAACTTAATCATAGCTAACACTAGGTTTAAGAATCATGAAAGAAGGTTGTATACATGGAAGAAGCCTGGAGATATTGACAGGTTTCAGATAGATTATATAATGGTAAGACAGAGATTTAGGAATCAGGTTTTAAATTGTAAGACATTTCCAGGGGCAGATGTGGACTCTGACCACAATCTATTGGTTATGACCTGTAGATTAAAACTGAAGAAACTGCAAAAAGGTGGGAATTTAAGGAGATGCGACCTGAATAAACTGACTAAACCAGAGGTTATACAGAGTTTCAGGGAGAGCATAAGGGAATAATTGACTGGAATGGGGGAAAGAAATACAGTAGAAGAAGAATGGGTAACTTTGAGGGATGGAGTAGTGAAGGCAGCAGAGTATCAAGTAGGTAAAAAGACGAAGACTAGTAAAAATCCTTGGGTAACAGAAGAAATATTGAATTTAATTGGTGAATGGAGAAAATATAATAATGCAGTAAATGAAGCAGGCAAAAAGGAATACAAACGTCTCAAAAATGAGATCGACAGGAAGTGCAAAATGGCTAAACAGGGATGGCTAGAGGACAAATGTAAGGATATAGAGGCTTATCTCACCAGGGGTAAGATAGATACTGCCTACAGGAAAATTAAAGAGACCTTTGGAGAAAAGGGAACCACTTGTATGAATATCAAGAGCACAAGTGGAAACCCAGTTCTAAGCAAAGAAGGGAAAGCTGAAAGGTGGAAGGAGTATATAGAAAGTCTATACAAGGGCGATGTACTTGAGGATAGTATTATGTAAATGGAAGAGTATGTAGATGAAGATGAAAAGGGAGATATGATACTGCGTGAAGAGTTTGACAGAGCACTGAAAGACCAGAGTCGAAACAAGGCCCCGGGAGTAGACAACATTCCCATTAGAACTGCTGACAGCCTTGGGAGTGCCAGTCCTGACAAAACTGTACCATCTGGTGAGCAAGATGTATGGGACAGGCGAAATACCCTCAGACTTCAAGAAGAATATAATAATTCAATTTTCAAAGAAAGCAGGTGTTGACAGATGTGAAAATTACGGAACTATCAGTTTAATAAGTCACGGCTGCAAAATACTAATTCGAATTCTTTACAGTCGAACGGAAAAACTAGTAGAAGCCGACCTCGGGAAAGATCAGTTAGGATTCCGTAGAAATATCGGAAGACGTGAGGCAATACTGACCCTACGACTTATCTTAGAAAATAGATTAAGGAAAGGCAAACCTACGTTTCTAGCATTTGTAGACTTAGAGAGAGCTTTTGACAATGTTGACTGGAATACTCTCATTCAAATTCTGAAGGTGGCAGTGGTAAAACACAGGGAGCGAAAGGCTATTTACAATTTGTACAGAAACCAGATGGCAGTTATAAAGGTCGAGAGACATGAAAGGGAAGCATTGGTTGGGAAGGGAGTGAGACAGGGTTGTAGCCTATCCCCAATGTTATTCAATCTGTATATTGAAAAGCAGTAAAGGAAACAAAAGAAAAATTTGGAGTAGGAATTAAAATCCATGGAGAAGAGATAAAAACTTTAAGGTTCGCCGATGACATTGTAATTCTGTCAGAGACAGCAAAGGACCTGGAAGAGCAGTTTATCGGAATGGATAGTGTCTTGAAAGGAGGATATAAGATGAACATCAACAAAAGTAAAACGAGGGTAATGGAATGTAGTCGAATTATGTCGGGTGATGATCAGGGTATCAGAATAGAAAATGAGTCACTTAAAGTAGTAAAGGAGTTTTGCTATTTGGGGAGCAAAATAACTGACGATGCTCGAAGTAGAGAGGGTATAAAATAAAGACTAGCAATGGCAAGGAAAGCGTTTCTGAAGAAGAGAAATTTATTAACATCGAGTACAGATTTAAGCGTCTGGAAGTCGTTTCTGAAAGTATTTGTATGGAGTGTAGCCAATATGGAAGTGAAATATGGACGGTAAATAGTTTGGACAAGAAGAGAATAGAAGCTTTCGAAATGTGGTGCTACAGAAGAATGGTGAAGTTTAGATGGATAGGTCACATAACTAATGAGGAGGTATTGAATAGGATTGGGGAGAAGAAAAGTTTGTGGCACAACTTGACTAGAAGAAGGGGTCGGTTGGTAGGACATGTTCTGAGGCATCAAGGGATCACCAATTTAGTATTGGAGGGCAGCGTGGAGAGCAAAAATCGTAGAAGGAGACCAAGAGATGAATACACTAAGCACATTCATAAGGATGTAGGTTGCAGTAGGTACTGGGAGTTGAAGAAGCTTGCACAGGATTGAGTAGCATGGAGAGCTGCATCAAACCAGTCTCAGGACTGAAGACCACAACAACAACAACACCAAGTTTTTCTCGAATTTTGCCGATTTTACGTCATTTTCACATTTTTTCGGCAATTTCTATATGTATGTGGTCATATTGGTGACATATCTACGCGTTGTTTGATTTTGTACGAGAATATTCGCGCGTCTCATACACCAGCCTAGTAAAAAATTCTTAGACTTTCCTCTCCCCGATGATCCAAATGCATACATTTTGGATAGGACGATCATGAAAAGTATAGTAACGGTCACTTTGTATCTAAATGAGACTCAAAAACTGATGCAGATGAGGGATATATCGCAAACTGGAAATCTGGACTCAATTCCATCTTCTTCTCCATTCAGTAAGAGAGCCTGTCTGCAGACTCTTGTAGTGCTGCACTTGATGGAAACTTAAAGTCTTGAAACAGTTCTACATGTTAACATGACTTACACTCCATCGTGTGGGGATCTTCAGGAGGGATTTAACATGTGTACAGAGTTGATTTCTGTTGTTGATTAGTTTTTTTCCCTTAAGTATACACTCTTATTTCTTACCAGATGTGCTTCGTTATTTCTGTTTATGCCTTACAACTCTGATATGTACCTACCACCTTGTCTGGGCATCTATAGGCTATAGATTTCAGGTATTTATTTTTATTACCCCAATAATAAGTTATTCGTTAGTCGGCTGCAGGTAGCATCTTGGACCTTAAGGGTTTCCATTCTCTACCTACAGAGTGCGTCTTAACAGTGGCGTCATTTACAGACGACAAGTTAGCAAGTTAAGCGTCCAAGGCGCAACCATCCGCCGCTGACAGTTCTACACAGATAATCTTAGAGACACTGCATGAATATTACCAATCGAGAAGTCTCGATTTGAACGACTTTTACGTTATTTCCGATTGTGCTACAGCCCTACACTAGCAAAATACTCTTCGCAAAACTGTTCTGCAGTGGGTTTAAGCGCAGTTAAATTCATCCTGCTAAAGAACATAACATCTTCGGTATAATTTATATTGCCAATATTTTTAACAAGATTGTCTAGAATCTACAGTAATAATAACCATCAAAGGCGTCTCGCTGTGCCTATCACACATCCTTTTATACTATAAAGATCCATGATTGTGGCACATGATAACCCTATTCACGCTATTTTGTACGCTAGATGTCCATTGGATGGAGGGAGACAGTTCTTCATGAGTATCATTCTCATGTATGAGATACAACAGCACATTAGTCTGACAGTATAGTATAGCACTGTACTCGAATGTTTCCGGTCACTCCCAATCACATTTTCTACTGTTGCATTGCATTTGCTCTATTTTCTGCACATCGGTGTTGCTCATAGGTCCCATGGCCCAGTTTTCCCATTGGAAGATTCTTCTTCGGATATCGCACACATCTTTTGACATAAGGTGTGATGGACCCACCTCCGAATCCTATCCCTGATGTAACGCATTGTGTGTCCATCTCTAGACAAAGTTACAGATATAATGTGTGGTGGATCCACCTTTAAACCCTATTCCAGAGGCATTGTATTGTGGATCCAGCTCCTAACATCACTTAAGATATGAAGTGTGACAGATCCACACACGAACTAACTCAGGTCTATTCTGGGTTATGGGAGGCATCCCCTATACAGACACACAGAAAATAGAGCAAGTGCAATGCAACTGTAGAATATGTTGGTTGGAAGTAACTGTACTATATCGACTGACTAATGTGCTGTTCTATCTCACGCATAAGAATGATACTCACGAAGAACTGTCTTACTGCATCCAACGGACATCTAGAACACAAAACAGCATCATTGGGTGATAATATGAAGTCATCATGGATCTTTAGAGTATAACAGGAGATGTAATAGGCGCAGTGAGATGCTTTTGATCGTTGTTATAACTACAGAATCTAGACAGTCTTGTTATAAATATTGGTAATGTAAATTATATTGAAGATGTTATGCTCTTTGGCAGGAATAATTTAACTAACAGCCTGTTGGACAGAAACGTGCAGGGAGGATGTATGTCATGCGCTGGAAATATATTTCTTACATTGGAATATTAACAGGGTTGCTTTCCAAACGACTAATAGGTCAGAAACCACACAGATCTAGCATTATAGCATGGTTAAATGCAGAACCATGTATCGCTTGGAATGTGTTTATGTTCCACGATCATTTCTCTCTCTCTGATATCTTCTTGCTATGGATGCCAAACTCTGGAACAATACTTCAGAATTGTTAGCACAAGTGATTTATGCAAAACGTTTCAAACTCCTTTTGTAAGTCGAAGACACGTGTTTCTGAGGTACTGCAAGTCCTGTGTGTGTGTGTGTGTGTGTGTGTGTGTGTGTGTGTGTGTAAATTTGCTTGACAATAGTCCTGTTTACGAAGTTAGTGCAGCATGGAGTGTAATTTCACATGTCTAACACCGCTGTTATACATTTGTCTGTTTCCTCATAAGATGTGTTCCGTTGCTGGCAACCATTTTGTAGGACTGATGCCAACATAGCATAATTTCTGAACTGTAATCGGATGTGAGCACTGGAGATATACACTTGTGGAAAGTATTCTATGCGTGTATCAGAAAGTATCAATGTTTTTCTTTGGTATAGAAGGAAGTAGTCTATCATCTTAAAGTTTGTGACCATAATGAGTGGGATAGAAAACTTGCAGATTGTATGTACGTCACATGTTGGACACATATGTCCTACATTAGAGTATTAAGAGCATTTCACTCCATATGACTAATATTCCAAAAACCATATGACTTAAGCATTATAGCATCTTTAAGTGCAGAACAGTGTAGCCTTAGAAGTGCGTGTGTTCATGTTCCTCAATCATCTCTCTCTTTCCAATACCTCATTGGTACTGACCCCAGAAACTAGAACAATATTTCATAATTGACAACGCAGTTGATTTACATAAAATGCTGCAAACTCCATCCCTCTGGAGCTCCATCTTGCATAAACCACACATTTCTTCTTAATCGTCTGTTAGATCACCACAGCACTCCCATATCTATTATATACCTATAAGGGCTGCTAACCTCTTGACATGAATGTATCTGGAGAGATCTTGTGCAGTTGAATGGGTACTGTGAGTAAGATTGGAGTGGAATAGTCTCTGCTAAACAGCAATTACAGACTCAGTTCGCCCTGTTCCTTCAACAGACATGGAATATAGTGGGTGTAATACCCTGCTACTTCTGGTCATTTGCAAATTAAATCGATGATAGTGTTGCAGGGAGGGCTGGTGAAATACAATGCAGAAAGATATTTCAATATCCAATTTTATTCTGTGAATCCAAGAATACTTTGTGACTCCCATCCACATAGGAAGAGATGGCCAGTCGTTATCGTAAATTCCGCACTATGATCGAAGTGCCAGAAGTATGCAGAGAATCTAACTGCATCAATACAGGAGGCTGACTGGTATGCACTGATGTGTACATCTCAGAATTAATGATGAAATGCTGCACAGTCATCTATCTCCATTCACAATCTAGTGTATGGTACTCACAAAGTAGTGTAGGGGTGGTTTAGTGATGATACAGAAATTGGAAAGCAAGCAGCCATGTCATTGGTGTGGAAATTACGAAAAAGCTGGCAAAATCGCTAAAATTGGACGCACTATCAACTGTGGTCCTCATTGCAAAACATCGACCCCTATCGTTGGCGTCTTTTCCACCCCAGCCATCAACTGGTACGCTGTTGATTACAACATAGTGATTGGCTGACACCACTTGTTTGAGATCGACAGAGTGTTGGTGCTAGCAACACCTTCTGCGGATGGCCAGTACCAAAACAGTGATCACATACATGACTGCAACAAGAGGAATCAATGCTTTTGGTCTCTTTGAAACACAACACAGAGACATCTGATACCATTTCATTGTGGAAGATTAGATTAAATGTAGAGTTGCTTAGAAACGTTTGGAAACGCTCCACAATGCCGCAAACTCTTCCAGTTCCCTTCTTTTGCAGTATCTTCCACATTTTTGTCAATAAGGAACACCACCTCTCTCTTTCATTTCAACTATCCTGTGTGTTGTGAGAGCAGCATGGTTTACACCATCTGATGTCCAGCTTTCTGTGACAGACAATTGATCGAAAAGTGTTGATCTTGCTTTAGCACCTGACAGAGACCTCGAAGTCATGGTATAGTAACAAAATGTATGGCTGTGTACACAGCTGTAGTCATACACTGCTTCGATTTGTTACAACAGAAACAATGTATCAAACTGCTTATGAAACATGAACACAAGAACCCTCTCCTTGTGAATGATAGTCAATATGGTCTTCCCCCCCCCCCCCCCCCCCATCACCCAGTGCATGCAACAAAACTTTACACAGGACTGTGGAAGCATCCTTAATCACTGGTCGCCTGCTCCAGTGGACTGGTACATATGTATTTAATGGGACCATCACATATGGTCTATGTCAACACGCAGACGGTATTTATTTCCATATATACCAGAAGAGAGCGAAGCGTTAAAATCCTCTGTGCAGTCCCTGTACACATTGCATGGTTATGAATTTCCTCCCGTATGTCAGTGTGCTTTTTTTTTATCATTGTGATACCTCTCTAACTAGTCAGTGAAAAGCAGAGGACTAGACGGTCTTTTAACTAATGGAACAATGCTGTCGGAGTGTGACGGGTTTTTGGGACAATTACCAGGGATCTGTAACTTGGCGGGACACATTTATTTCTCATCAAAATCAGGTGGATTCAACTGCTATGTATCTAATACTGGAAGATTTGGGAGAATAGGGCTGGTAAGCGATGTGACGAATGGGAGCTGAGAGGTGAGCTCTAAATCGTTTCTTCTAATATTGTGGGCAAATGTATTACAACCTCTCACATACGTCTCGCGAACTGACTGCAGTGAGAAAATTAGGGGCTAATACGAAGGTTTCTACAGAGATACAATCAGCTACAGAAGTTCTGTCTTTTATTACTATTAGTAGTTATTCATGTTACTATTCCACTCGCAAATGCTACGAGGAGAAAAGACTAACCATCCGTGGACCATTAGTAGGAAAAGTCTACCTATGTGCCTCCCTATGAGCACTAATTTCTCGTGTCTTATCTTTCTGGTACTTATGCAAAATGTACGTTAGCAGCAGTAGAGGCCTTCTGTGGTCAGTCTCAAATGTCGGTTCTCAATAGTGTCCTCGAAAAGAACATTGTCTACCCTCCAGGTATTCCCACTTCAGTTCTTGAAGCATCTTCCCACTAATTTGGCGGGAGACAATACGAACGCTTCTATTGGGCTGTATTCTGATGGAGACCTAGGTCTGCAGACTCATACTCATTTAGGATGGGACGGCCATTAGAGAGGTATTTCGTTATAACTGACTGTTTTTCGAAAACACATCTCCCTGTGCTTTGGTTTGCAGGAGGGATGAGGGGAAACATATTGTTCAACATCCTCATATTTACCCCATTGACATTTATGCGCCCCGTCCTTCTCAGAAGGACAGGACAACTATTACAAGTCTGGAATCGTTAACAAATATCCAGCACAGTGGGCGGCAGGTTGTCGGCTGGAAGTGGTAAAGCACTGACACTCAGCCGGATGTTGGTGACTCGGTGGCAGATGTTCACATGCAATCCGGAGGCGTTGTGGGGGTAGAGACGAGTGTGAAACATCCTACACTCCCCCATACCACACACTGGCAGGTCCCAGGAGGATTAGTTCAGGAGCAGTACACCAGAATTCCAAGTGACTTACCTCCACCAGCATGACAAGACAACCAGGAGACGGAACACAGTGTTGGATGTCTTCAGCAATTTGACGAAATTTACCACCCACTTTGGTATTAGAGAAAGTGACTACCTAGCCTGTGGGAAGGCTACAGAGACATCATGGACTGTAATGGTTGCCTGGTGAGTGTTATCTGGCTGCATGAGAAAATTACTCACCTTGAAAAGGAGCTCTAAAGATCCAATTAATTAATTTTCCTATCAATTCGATGTCAATGACGTCCCACCTGGAGGGTGGGAACGATGGATAGGGTACCACTGATATGATTCAAGAGTTGGAGTGGTAATCAAGCGTTTATTAGTTCCAGCGAATTCTTTTAACGAAATTTAAACCTTGCACTTACACAGGGAGAGATGACCATGGTAATAAAGTTAGCTATATTATCGAATTTATACAATGATACTTAGCACAAACCTGATATTTAGAACTTCTCTGTGCTGTTACCTTAAGAGACTTTGTGTGTGGTGCAGAATTTGGTTACTATAAGAGAATTCTAAAGTGATGAGGATTCCTGTGACAGAGGCAGGTCTTAGCACTCCATCATGAACAAGGAATGAGTTTAATATTCTAGTCCTGTGATGCTGGACGTAGCAGGTAAGAATAGACTTTTTTACTGATGAGAGAATACTTAGAAGAAATACAACCTACTGCGTACTTTTACAGGATTTTCACAACAAGTAACGATCCTTTAGCAATGTGAAATCGCACGTATGCTCCGATCTCTTCTGTCTTCGACAACAACTCTTATAATTGGCAGAAATCTACATTTCGTGTGGGAAATTCAAAGTGTATTGACAAAACAACATACCCATTACAGATTTTTTAAATGGAGGAGTCTATGTCAGGGACAGAATATTGTATACGTCCCAGCCACTGTTACTTGACTCCCATTGTGCCACGTTCGGCGGCGGAAATCATGAGGGGTCAGGCAGCCAAAGGAAATAGAGGCTTAAGGAGGATGTCGCAAGCTACAGTCTCTCAAAGAAACTTTCAGCATCTCCCCATCCCAGATGATGAGCTTCGCCCGATATTTATTCTTCCTTCTGGCTCTGACCCTGCTCGTCCTCTCTCCTCCTCCCTAGGGCTCCCACTCTCTTTCCTCCCCTTTGCTGTTTCCTCTTGTGTACCCCCCTGTCTTTCTCATTTCTCCTTTCCCAGCCTTTGCGCTCATTCCTGACTGACTCCCTTCCCCATCCTCCCTGTCTCCTATCCCTTGGCATGCTACTGGCTCCCCATCCCATCCCTTCCTGCACACCCCCTACCCCATTGAACCCCCTCCACTCCTTCCTCTTTCTCTCCTTTCCTGCCTCCCCTGGCTTCCAGTCTTAATTTAGCTTACTCTCTGTCATGTTTTGGTGCTCACCATTCTGGTTATTTAAGTGCAATGTATCTAAAGTATCATTGTCCCATGTGGCTTTTAATGCTGTGACCACAATCTTTTATCATGTCTTTGCGCCGCCAGTGTTTCCATATTACATATTCGTTGAGTGTGACTTTGTTTATTTGTGAACTTTATACAGATGTCCCCCATTAAACTCTCCCTTTTTTGTCTATTTTCACCCCAATTGTTTCCCCTTATCACATGTTAAATTCATCTTTCATCCATTATTATCTGTTTTTAACCTTCTCCTGTGTTATTTGTCCAGTTTCTTGACTGAAGAGGGTGAATGGTACTGCTGCCGGCCCACCCCTGTCCACATGGAGCATATGTATGAAATTACAATAAAGGAATGAAGAAGCGCGATTTCTTGGCTGGCCACCTCTTCAGGTACACAATATAATTGATAGATGGCGCCGGACTAGACTGGAGATGATTGGAGGTGACTATTCAGTTTCTTTTCTCATCTTGATACACCGTTTTCAAGTAAGTTAATGAGCGCTGAATTCGTGATAAATATCATACGATGTATTCCCCATGTTAATGATGGCTGGGATGCACCACCTTCCAACTCGTAGATATGTATATGTGTGTTTCATTCCAAAATGATGTTACTACAGAATCCTGTACACAGGGGCATGATGTTACAAGCACAGTGGGACAGTATTATTATTACTCATCTTTAAGTTCCTCCCGGCAGCAGCCATTCCCCTGTACTTTGGTAATAGCTTGCTATCCTGTCATTATAACCCATCCTTCCTGTTTAGGGCTATTGGCTAGACTGGCTGTAGAAACTCAGATTGTTTAAATAAGCAATATTCTCCACTGTGTACAAAATAATACAGAATTACGTCTGTCCTGTCTGGCAGCCCAGCACAGACCGAAACTCCCTCACAGATCGAGGAGGGGAGGGGTGGTGGTGGTGGTGGGGATGGTAAGCAGCACCCTTTGATTGTGGTGTTTTAAACTAGGTCTGTTGGTCATCAGATCTCAAGGTGAACACACAAAATTTGATATTCCCACCAATAAATTTTAATTCCCCACCATTTTTTGAATTTCCCACCAAACACCGATTTCTGACCATTTCAAGAGGAGGGCATTGGAGAGGGGAACGTGAGGTCCTCCCAGTCCAGCATCTCGACACAGAGTGAACGAGTTTTCCACAATTTTTTTCTGGGCTGCCATCATGGATTATGTTATGGGATGGGAGGGAGAGGGAAGGGGGAAGGGAAGGGGAGGGTAGGGGGCTGGGAGTTCCTGATGGGGAGCTATGTGCTGGCTGTTGAAAACTTATGACATCATCTGGGGGTGGGGCTGGGGGTTATTAATCAGTCAATTAATTAATTTGCACAATTAATTTGCTGTCAATAGTGGCACAGTACTCTCATCACCACACTACTCCTGACATCCAAAAGCAATGCTTTAAAAATAAACTGAATGTTCATAATAGCATGTACCTAACATGACTTCAAGAAATAACGCGAAGCAAAGGGAATCTTGCCTCCCTATCAGACCATTCAGTATAACAAACTACTGTCGGAACTCCATCACTGCAATGTCAGTAACACTAAACGATGCTATGCAGTTGTATGCTTACCTTAGCCTCTCAACATTCCAAAAAAACTTGAAAATAACTTCCTTTGCTTTTCTCTCAACAATTGTTAAAAATATTCGTACTCCAATTCCATTAATCTAATATCAGACTTAATGCAATCAGCCAGAGTATTATGACCACCGACCTACTGTCAATATAAACCCGTCCAGGCTATAGCAGCGCCGTCTGGCGAGGAATGACTGCTAGTCAGGCACACACAAGGTGCGTGTAGTTCTAGAGAGCATGCTGTCCTTGTGTAGAACTGGGAAGGTGTGCAATCTACACTCCTGGAAATGGAAAAAAGAACACATTGACACCGGTGTGTCAGACCCACCATACTTGCTCCGGACACTGCGAGAGGGCTGTACAAGCAATGATCACACGCACGGCACAGCGGACACACCAGGAACCGCGGTGTTGGCCGTCGAATGGCGCTAGCTGCGCAGCATTTGTGCACCGCCGCCGTCAGTGTCAGCCAGTTTGCCGTGACATACGGAGCTCCATCGCAGTCTTTAACACTGGTAGCATGCCGCGACAGCGTGGACGTGAACCGTATGTGCAGTTGACGGACTTTGAGCGAGGTCGTATAGTGGGCATGCGGGAGGCCGGGTGGACGTACCGCCGAATTGCTCAACACGTGGGGCGTGAGGTCTCCACAGTACATCGATGTTGTCGCCAGTGGTCGGCGGAAGGTGCACGTGCCCGTCGACCTGGGACCGGACCGCAGCGACGCACGGATGCACGCCAAGACCGTAGGATCCTACGCAGTGCCGTAGGGGACTGCACCGCCACTTCCCAGCAAATTAGGGACACTGTTGCTCCTGGGGTATCGGCGAGGACCATTCGCAACCGTCTCCATGAAGCTGGGCTACGGTCCCGCACACCGTTAGGCCGTCTTCCGCTCACGCCCCAACATCGTGCAGCCCGCCTCCAGTGGTGTCGCGACAGGCGTGAATGGAGGGACGAATGGAGACGTGTCGTCTTCAGCGATGAGAGTCGCTTCTGCCTTGGTACCAATGATGGTCGTATGCGTGTTTGGCGCCGTGCAGGTGAGCGCCACAATCAGGACTGCATACGACCGAGGCACACAGGGCCAACACCCGGCATCATGGTGTGGGGAGTGATCTCCTACACTGGCCGTACACCACTGGTGATCGTCGAGGGGACACTGAATAGTGCACGGTACATCCAAACCATCATCGAACCCATCGTTCTACCATTCCTAGACCGGCAAGGGAACTTGCTGTTCCAACAGGACAATGCACGTCCGCATGTATCCCGTGCCACCCAACGTGCTCTAGAAGGTGTAAGTCAACTACCCTGGCCAGCAAGATCTCCGGATCTGTCCCCCATTGAGCATGTTTGGGACTGGATGAAGCGTCGTCTCACGCGGTCTGCACGTCCAGCACGAACGCTGGTCCAACTGAGGCGCCAGGTGGAAATGGCATGGCAAGCCGTTCCACAGGACTACATCCAGCATCTCTACGATCGTCTCCATGGGAGAATAGCAGCCTGCATTGCTGCGAAAGGTGGATATACACTGTACTAGTGCCGACATTGTGCATGCTCTGTTGCCTGTGTCTATGTGCCTGTGGTTCTGTCAGTGTGATCATGTGATGTATCTGACCCCAGGAATGTGTCAATAAAGTGTCCCCTTCCTGGGACAATGAATTCACGGTGTTCTTATTTCAATTTCCAGGAGTGTATCTGATTTTGACCGTGGCTTGGCATGAGCATTTCGGAAACTCCATGACTTGTTGGGTGTATTATGAGTGCTGTGGTGAGTGTCTTCAATGCATGACGAAACCAAGGTGAAAGCACATCCAGATGTCGTGGAGTCGTTCGGCACCCCTCATTACAGAAGCCTGATGCTGTAGGATTGGTAGACTAGTAAAACTGGACAGGGGGCGAACTGTGGTGGAGCTAACATCAGACTTTAATCTGGGCAGAGTATAAATGTGTCTGAACACACAGTGCACCCAACACTCCTAACGATGTGCCTCTGCAGCCGACAACCCATGCATGTGTCAATGTTAACACCACGACTTTGACAACTATGACGGATACGGGCACGTGACAATTGGCGCTGGACGTTGTCGCAGTGACAGAGCATTTCATGGTCTGATGAATCCCAATAGCTTCGTCATCATGCCAATGGGAGGGCGCGAATCGGTGGCCTTGCAGAGGAACAGCTTGTTGTCACCTGTACTGAGGGACAGAGACAAGCTGCTGGTGGCTCCATTTGCTCTGGGGAACATTCACTTGGGGATCCATGGTTCCTGTGGAGATCGTTGAAAGCGCCATGATGGCCAAGAGTGTTGTAAACTGATTGCAGACAACATAACCCTTTGATAGCAATCAGGTTCCCGACAACAGTGGCGTTTTTCAAGGAGATAATGTGCCATCTCACAAGACCAGGAGTGTGAAGGAGTGGTTCCAGGGACACAATGGCGAGTTCAGATTGATGTGCTGGCCCCCCAACTACCTAGATCTGAACCCAATCAAACACATTCGGGATGTGACTGAATGTGCCGTCAGAGCTCATCGCCCCCTTGCCTGGAATTTACGGAAATTAAGTGATTTATGTGTGCAGATGTGGTGCTAATTCCGTCCAGCGACCTACCAAGGCCTCACTGCTTCCACACCACGACGTGTAGCCTATGTTATCTGTGCCAAAGGTGGAAATACCACCTATTAGGTGGGAGGTGATAATGTATAAAGAAAGTTTTCTGACCATTCTTCAAAATACGTCTGCTTCTCATCATTGCTCAGCTCAGAAAGCATATAACTTTGCTACTGCTCTCAGACAGAAGCAGTGTAGCTACACAAAAGCATTGTAGGAATGGTCAAAGATTATCCCAATACATGGTTTTCTCTGTGTGAGCTATTCTTATCGATATTTACGTACCAAACGGACTTTACAAGGTGACCAAATAAAGTGTGTATGTTATGTAAACTCCCCATTTGGCAACTGGCAATTTTTTTTACTAAAGGTAAGGATTGAGAGCAAAATTCAAAAGAGTCGTAACTAAACATATGCCCAAAAATGTCACAAGAGTGAGTCACTGAAAAAATAAATAGTTTAAGATAACCTCAGCTACTTAGGGTGTGCTATAGAGATACTGTATATACAAAGTATGGAATAAATTATTTACAGTGCAATCATTTGTAAATAAGTTGATTTGCACAAACTAGATAATGTCTTTGTTTTGGAAAGCACACAGCACACAACTGTATTCACACTGTCTTAATGACTGTTTCTATTGTTAACCAGTTACAGATTTCGCTGCATACAAAACACTTTTGTCATTTAACATATCATATAAACCTGACAAACAGCGAAGAATGTCTATGTTTGGCTGACACCCACAAGAGATGTAAGTTATAGCATAAATCATAGTACTAAGAGCAGATTCTGGGAAGCAGTCCTTCACTGACAACTCACTAATGTCAAATGGAAACAATAAACTGTTTCGAAATCACTGAATAGCTGAAGAGACTTCATGTTTCATTCTGAACAATTCAACAGGGAAATTATAAACAGTTCATGTGTGCTTGTGCACATCCCAGGAATCTCCTGTCAAAAAATTATGTTGTGCAGTACAGGAAAGTGGTATAGTAGTAAAACATTTTATATCATTAGCGTACATCAATAACTATACAAATAAGATAAGTAGTAAAAGTTGTAAAGTTGTATATCTAGAAACCTAAGCGAATAATATTACGATTTTGCAGAGTCCAATGTCTATAAACGAGAAAAAAAGATATCTTCGTCTGAACGTAATAGATTTACTATAATGGATTACAGAGAAATAAGACAGGTAAAACATGTAAAACAGTATACAGCAATAAGCATTATATGAGGCAGTTGTTATGTGTGTACAGAATAACCTGATAAAAACTCTGAATCTATCCAAGTATGTATGTACTTTTTCAAGAAGTAAATGACAATACACAAAAGTATAGGGAGTGAAGCAGAAGTAAACACATAAGGATAATAAACACACACACAGATGAGGAGAACACAAACATGCAGTTATAAAAGCTTGGATTAGGGAGAGATCTCAATATCTCCGAGAACATCGTCAAGATAAATAAAAAAAGAATCAGCTAATAACAAAGATTTTTTATGGTCAAGTCACCTCTTTCGCAAGAGGACACAGCAGACGTCCTCACACAGAAGAATGTAACAACCTTAACATATACTGTCACAATGTACAATGAAGTACATGAACTTGAAATTCTTACAAGTGATACTAATGTTTTGTCAGACATGCACTTACTGTGTATTATTGAATATTGGCTAAAAGAGTCAGAATTACCTTATCAGTATATTCAAAACTTCAGATTAGTTCACCACTATTCTAGGAAAAATTACAAAGGTGGTGGAATTTAGATCTACATAAGAAATAGCATCAGCTGTGAAACTTTCATTCCCTGTGAAGTGTATTCCTTAGACAAAGACATTGAAACAGCTGGGGTAATCCGTTCCGACCTAAATATGTATATAATATGTGTATATAGATCACATAATCGTAAATTTGTCTTCCTCAGAAACTTTGCACTGTTGCTAGAAAAAGCATCTCACAATAACTCAAAAAATGTAATATTATGTGGTGATCTCAACACTGATTTCCTTGTAGAATTTGCTCGAAAGTAGCATTTAGTAAATTTAGTGGCGTTATTGAACTTAAATATGAAATTTGTCCAACGATATTAAACAGCTGTCTTGATCAGGTTCCTACTAACACTGATTGCACTGTAAAAATTATAGATGTTAGTTTTCCAGATCACAGTGCACTATCAATACATTTTAATCCACCACTAAATGTACTCCCAACAGGAAAAACAGCTATGAAGTGTAGAATTTATAGTGAAAGTAACATAAATAGCTTAAAGAAAGAAGACTGGCAGAGTGTATTTAGTTCTTTAACTACAAAAGAAAAATACGACAATTTTCTGCAGATATTTGAATATTACTTTAATTGTCATTTCCCAGAGAAAACAAAGACTATCACTAACAAAAAACAGAATGCTTGGGTCACAAAAAAGGTATTAAAACTTCATCATAAAAGATGAGGCTGCTGCACAGACCTAGCAAACTGGACAGTGGCAAATCCAAAGAGTTCAAGTTACGGTATAAAAATTACAGAACCACATACAGGAGAGGTTTCAAATGGGCTAAAAAAGCTTACAATGATAAAACAATTAGGTGCCCTTCCAACAAATTGAAGACCGTCTGGGTACAGTGAATGAACAGACTGGTAGAAAGTTAAGTATAGAGGATAAAATCACACTAAATGTAGAAGGACAGAAGACGAAAATGCACATAAAATTACCAATAAATTCAACAGCTACTTTTCAGAAATTTCACAAATCTCCCAACGAACTCTTCGAATACTGTGTACTCTCTTTCCACAAATGTCCTGACTAGCTCTCCAAACACTGTACACTCTCTCCTCAAAGACAATATTCCTCTGAACTCCTTTTTCCAGTCTCCTACAACACCATATGAAATTGAAGATATTATTAAAAAAAAGTTCAAAAGACTTATTCTGCATGGCATGTTATGATACGCTGTTTCTTACCTTATAAGTGTACAAATTACATCAGTAGACTCCTGTCAAATATCATAAATACCTCATTTATATAGGGAACATTTCCAAACCAGCTGAAACTCACTAAAATTATACCTCTTTACAAGAAGGGAGAGAAAATGGCCATAGCTGACTATTGGCCAATTGCTATACTATCTGCCTTCTCAAAACTATTTGAATACTGCATGTCATTTAGGTTAGAAATATTTTTGAATTGTGACAACATAACCACATCTTCCCAATACGGATTTCGGGAAAATAGGTCCACTACACATGCTTTGTATGCGTTTAAAGAAAAGTGCTCAAGTTTCGTTGACCATAAACAACCTACTGTTGGTATATATCTGTTAAGATCATTAAAAGACACAGCCAGAGTAGATACCTTGAGGCTGGTGTACTGTGCCCTGTTTGAGTTTGTCTTGAGCTATGGCCTAATTTTCTGGGGAAATAGTCCTAACAGCCCCGATTCTCTTATAATTTTCAAGTTATCAACACAAGTGGTAAGAATTATGAAATGTAAAAAAAGAAATGAACACTGTAAACCACTGTTTCAACTGTCGACAATCCCGTCAGTGCCATTCCTCTATACAGGGTTCTCCATTGATCGTGACTGGGCCAAATATCTCACGAAATAAGCGTCAAACGAAAAAACTACAAAGTACGAAACTTGTCTAGCTTGAAGGGGGAAACCAGATGGCGCTGTGGTTGGCCCACTAGATGGCGCTGCCATAGTTCAAACAGATGTCAACTGCGTTTTTTAAATAGGAACCCCCATTTTTTATTACATATTCGTGTAGTACGTAAAGAAATGTGAATGTTTTAGTTGGACCACTTATCTCACTTTGTGACAGGTGGCGCTGTAACAGTCACAAACATATGGCTCACAATTTTAGACGAACAGTTGGTAACAGGTAGGTTTTTTAAATTAAAATACAGAACGGACGTACGTTTAAACATTTTATTTCGGTTGTTCCAATGTGATACATGTACCTTTGTGAACTTATCATTTCTGAGAACGCACGCTGTTAGAGCGTGATTACCTGTAAATACCACCTTAATGCAATAAATGCTCAAAATGATGTCCGTCAACCTCAATGCATTTGACAATACGTGTAACGACATTCCTCTCAACAGCGAGTAGTTCGCTTTCCGTAATGTTCGCACATGCATTGACAATGCACTGACGCATGTTGTCAGGCGTTGTCGGTGGATCACTGTAGCAAATGTCCTTCAACTTTCCCCACAGAAAGAAATCCGGTGACGTCAGATCCGGTGAACGTCCGGGCCATGATATGGTGCTTCGACGACCAATCCACCTGCCATAAAATATGCTATTCAATACCGCTCCAACCGCACGCGAACTATGTGAAGGACATCCATCACGTTGGAAGTAGATCCCCATTCTGTCATGCAGTAAAACATTGGTAGAACATTATGTAGGAAATCAGCATACATTTCACCATTTAGATTGCATTGATAAAATGGAGGCCAATTATCCTTCCTCCCATACTGCCACACCATACATTAATCCATCAAGGTCGCTGATGCTCCACTTGTCGCAGCCATCGTGGATTTTCCGTTGCCCAATAGCGCATATTATGCCGGTTTACGTTACCGCTGTTGGTGAACGACGCTTCGTCGCTAAATAGAACGCTTGCAAAAAATCTGTCATCGTCCCGTAATTTCTCATGTGCCCAGTGGCAGAACTGTACACGACGTTCAGAGTCGTCGCCATGCAATTCCTGGAGCATAGAAATATGGTACAGGTTCAATCGATGTTGATGTAGCATTTTCAACACCCAAGTTTTTGAGATTCCCGATTCTCGGGCAATTTGTCTGCTACTGATGTGCGGATTAGCCGCGACAGCAGCTAAAACACCTACTTGGGCATCACCATTTGTTACAGGTCGTGTTTGACGTTTCAAATGTGGCTGAACACTTCCCGTTTCCTTAAATAACGTAACTATTCTGCGAACGGTCCGGACACTTTGATGATGTCGTCAAGGATACCGAGCACCATACATAGCACACGCCCGTTGGGAATTTTGATCACAATAGCCATTCATCAGCATTCAACACGATATCGACCTTTTTCGCAATTGGTAAACGGTCCATTTTAACACGTGTAATGTATCACGAAGCAAATACTGTCTGCATTGGCGGAACGTTACGTGACACCACGTACTTATACGTTTGTGACTATTACGGTGCCATCTATCACAAAGCAAAAAGTGGTCCAACTAAAACATTCATATTTCTTTACGTATTACACGAATATGTAATAAAAATTGGGGTTTCCTATTTAAAGAAAAACGCAGTTGATATCCGTTTTACCTATGGCAGCGCCATCTAGAGGGCCATCCATAGCGCCATCTGGTTTCCCCCTTCAAGCTAGACGAGTCTCGTTCTTTGTAGTTTTTTCATTTGATGCTTATTTCGTGAGATATTTGGCCCGGTCACTAACAATGGACCACCCTGTATAACGGAACTAGCTTGTTTTACAATACAGCACTTGGAATCTCTTCACAAAAATGCAGACCACTACACACATAACACCAGAAAAAAAAGCCAAATACCAGTTATAGCTCGCAACACAAAATTATATGCCAATGGAGTTAAGCGTACGGGCATTAAAATATACAACCACCTCCCAACAGATGTGAAAAACAAGCAAAAACCCTAAAATAATAAGAATTAAATTAAAGCAATTACTACTAAATCACTATTCTTGAAACAAAATTTGAATTGATAATTAAATCGACACCCTTGCTGCAAGCAATCATTGATATACATCATTAGGGACATGTTGAAAATGTGTGCCCCAACCAGGACTCGAAACGGGGAATCTCCTGCTTATATGGCAGCCACCAAGGGCATGTAAGTAGGAGGTCCTGGGTTCGAGTCCCAGTCGGGGCACACATTTTCAATCTGTCCCACATGATGTATATCAACGCCTGTTTGCAGCTAGGGTATCGATTTAATTATAATTTCGTTCTAGAGAAGCTGCATGGTCATCAATGGTATCTGTTTTTTTGGGAACAGATGGTACTTTCAAATATAGTTAAAATTTTAATTATTTGTAATAAGCTGTTTATTTACTTGTGGACATTTCTACTTAGTAAGATAATTTAATTATTGTATCTTATTTATATTCTATCTGTATCTCATATATATATTCTGCTGTGTGAAGTATGTAGTACAAAATTTTAATTACTTGTAATAGGCTGTTTATTCACTTGTGGGTATCTCTACTTAGTAAGATAATTTAATTAATGTATGTTATTAATAGTTTGTCTGTATCTGTTATATATATTCTGTTACATGTAGTATGGATCACCATTAACATCTCTTATCACACACCACCTTTTCTATATTTTGTCTGTATATTCCATATGTATTCTGCTATGTGAGTTGTGTACCAGTACCATCATCTCTCATCATTCAGCATCCTAAAATAATTTTCAAATTGATTTGTCCTGTATCATGATGTGCTTGTATGATCTGCAGAACCAATAATAAATAAATAAATAAGTAAAACGACCATGGTTCACATCATAAGCACTGATTGCACTCTGTAAAGAATACTGTCAAAGTCGTCTTTTTTCAGGATTGTCCAAATGCCTAATTCTGAACAAAAATTGATCAGTATTTTTTTTTCTTTTTCTTTTCACCATCTCACACTTCTGTTTCTCAAAATTTATACTTCACATTTACCTTTTCTTAGATTCTATTACCTTTGTCATACCTCTTTCTTTAACTTCTTATTACCATTTCATCTTTCCCAGTTTTCCTTTATTAACCTATTGCTTCCTACATTTTCAAACAAAACCTCCTTGCTGCCTTCATTATACATTAAAGCCTCTGAAACCGTTTCTCTTTAGTGCACCAACCCTTTCTTTAACCTTCTTTCTCACCTCTTTCTTTTTGCTTCCTCCTTACACATCTTTCATGACTTCTTAGAGCTCATTGCAGTAGTGCACTTAACATAATTATTATACTAATGGTGGTACATCCTTCAGCAACAATTTATACACAAAATATGCACTACAAAGAAACTCAAGAAATGAAATAAATACAACAGACAAATTCAACTGGAAAATTACTTAAGTGCAAGCAATGCAGGCTATTATGTTAGGTCATTAGTAAATACAAGAAAATAGTCATTATGAAATGTCAACATGTTAGCAGCAAATGTATGCAAAAGAATCTTATACTACATCACATCAAAAGAATAAAGCTCAAAATTATTCGTTAGTAGGTGACTGTAGGTGACTGTCTGTAAGTACAATGTTTCTACTAGGTAAATAATGATAAAAACGTAGTTGGTGTATCACTGTGTCTACATTCTTGCTTCTCATTCTGTTTTGGTAAATTCATATTTTTGTGAGCTTAACTGTATATAACACTTCTTTCAGCAATGTGCCAGACTTACAAGTGAATGTTCCATAATTCTTTGGCTATGTGAATGCATAGTAAAAAGTTTAAAGTTTTCTCATATGTTTAAAATATGGGTCTGAAGACAAAGAAATTACAATTAGTCATAAAATAAGTATAGTTTGCTACAAGATAATGCATTAGCGAAACATAAGTAAGTATTAGTACTGAAAATAACCACAAAAATGTTGGATAAAACAAATTATTCCTGAAGTATGTGCCACACACATAAAAACGGAAATATGTTTTTTTTAGCAGGCTAAAAGGATGGGATTTTACTAGTATTTTCTGTCAAATGTGTAACTTTTTGATGTCTACTATTTCATGTTTTAATTTTTTTTCTCGCTTCTGCAGCTTTCTTGGTGTTATTTAGTGCAAATCCTATTTCTACTACTTCCTTATGATATAACACTCGCAACGCTGGAAATGCTATTAACTCTTGGGTATGAATAGGTGGTTGTTGGTCTTGAGTACAAGTGACAGAGATAATGATGTAGAATCATACTGTAATTCATTGCAAGGTGTGGTAGTGTTTGTACCAAGTTTGATGTTGACATTGACAGTATAATCTGCATAGCTTGTTGATTTCTTGCATTGTGGTTTCTGTTGGATTTGACTGTTGCCAATAAAGTGAAAAAAAGATTTGATTTGATGAGGTCGTAAAATGTGTAAGAAGTGACTTTATCAATGTGACCAGCTTCTCAGAAAAAAATTATTGCAAGAAACCTTGAATACTGTTTTTGCAATGAGTGTGTGTAGCCACTGAGTGAAATAAATTTCTAAGTTAATGCAAAGGCAACAAAAATAAATGAGAATCCATTGTGTGATCCAGCAAGTGGTCCTAACAGGGCTACTGCAACTAACTCTTTTAATTTAGAAGGGATTATAGAAAATAATGGTGCACACTGTGTAGTTGATGGTTTGTCTTTCTGGGACAATTTGCGTTTCACTAAAACTTACTGTGGTCTTTTCTGCATATTATTAAAGCAACAAGTTGTACAAAGTTTGAGAGACCATTTTCTTGGACCAAAGCTGCGATAACTAAGAGTAGAGTATTATTATTTACAAAATCATCAGGTAACAACCCAAAGAGCATTGTTGACTGTATATCTTTTGAAAAGGATAGTGTTACATACCGAATAAAACTGTCTTATTGTAGTGTTTGTTTTTTCATACCATTTATGTTCACATCTTTCCAGGTAAGGTTTTTGTCTTGTTCCTGAGCAATGTCCTGCAAAGAAGAGGAAATAAAGTATCCAAGTGTTACCTTTCATACATACAAGAAGCTGAAGTCCTTTTCAAATTATTTTCAGTAGTATTTTTAACTACACCAATAGGAGCATGCGATAAAGTGTCGACTATAACATTCTTAGAACCAGGAATAAATACAAAGCCCATCATTTCAATCGACCATAATTTACTTTAGAGGACATTAAAAATAGGAGTGCTCAATGATCAGTGTAAATCTTAGTATGTTTCCCAAATAAGAAGAATCGGATTTTAGAAAATTCGCAAATGATTGCTAATGCTTCCAACTCAGCGACAGAATTATTTCTTGAAGATTTAGAAAAAACATGACTGGTAAAGGCTATACTTCTCTGTACATTTATACCACTCTATTCAAATTCTAGGAATAAATGTGTGCCAAGACCAGTTTTTGATAAATCAGCAGATAACCCAAAAATCTCGCCATAAATCTGGATGAACAAATATTGGAGCATTAAGAAATACGTCTTTGAAACTATAAAACACTAATTGTGACTGTTGACCCCAGTGCCATGTGGTGTTTTTCCCAGAAAGTGTATGTAATTTAGGAATCGTAAGAATTTTCATGTTTAAAAAACGGTGATGGACATTTATTAAACTGAGGAAACTTCGAACTTGACTTTTTGTGGTAAGAGTGAAATTGCCTTAATTGTCTCAAGTTTTTCTGGGTCTGGTTCAATATCTTCTGACGAAATAATATCTCCAAGTAAGTTTACTCTTGTTTTACCAAACACTGATTTTTCTAAACTAACTATGATTCCAGAATCCTCAAAAATGTGCACAAGCTTCTCAAAACACGGTTATGCTGTGACCAAGATTTTTCTGGTGTGGTAGCTTTGGTTATGCAGGTGGGTGTCAGCGCACTGTTGCCAGATTGTGAGTCACATGCACTTCATCGTCACATATACCTCTGTTACTCGTTGTAGAAATTTCTGCATTCGTAAAAATCAATACAAGTACGTTTATGAGGTGAAATATTGATTTAGGCAAGTCAGTTATATCGTTATAAATCGCATCATTATATAAGCAATGTAACTGTGCATTAGTTGAATTTAAAAACATGTTAAAAGCCTTGTCATTAAATTCTGTATTTGCTGTCTACAGGGTGCAGAATTATTATAGATAACATTAGGTACTATATGTTTATGTGAAGTGGAAATGTACGTAAATCTGTGACAAAAACATATATCGGAATAAAAATATAACTAATGCAATATCAAGCAAATAAGCACACTAATGAAAATGCATAATGGATCCATACAACTTTTCCTAAAAGCACTGATGCTAGGAATAAGATAGCTGAAATCTAATGGCATCCGTCCATCCTTAAGGGATGATGGTGTAGCATGCTTGGTTCAGAGTGTGGAACATCTGCTGTGGCTAAAAAGTCCCACTCAAGAGTGGCAGTCCCTACTGCAGTTTGGACATGTGAAATTTGAGGGATTTCGAACAGAAGCCGCACTGTCTCTACGCTTTGTCCTCTTCCTGATTTGTTCCTGTGTGCGTTCGTCCTCTGAGAGCTTGACGCCATTGCGCACAGTCACTCGCCACTTGACACGGTCGTCTGCATTGCTTTCCCAGCGACTTGGATTGATTCTGGTCTTGGTAAGGTCTCTCTCGCAGACATCCTTGAAACGAGGATGCGGTCGTCCCACTGGCCTCACACCTTCCTGAAGTTCTCCATACAGCAGTTGTTTTGGTATCCGTTCAGGATCTATGCGCCTGACATGTCCCAACCATCTTAGACGTCGATGACTTAGGAGTGCAAAGATGCTGGTTGTGCTTGCACGATGAAAGACTTCGGTGTTGGGCACTCTATCTCTACAAGAGATCTGAAGGATCTTCCGGAGACAGTGGAGATGGAAGCTGTTGACTCGAGATTCATGCCTAGAAAGAGTTGTCCATGTCTCACAGCTATAGAGAAGGGTGCTTATAACACAAGCGTTGTAGACTTTTAATTTAGTTTTTGTGGTAAGCAATCCGTTGTTCCATACTCTGTTTTTCAATCTAGCAATGACAGATGATGCCTTTGCGATTCTGTTAGTAAGTTCAGTGTCCATGGACAAGTTGCTACATATTGTGGATCCCAAGTAGGTAAAGTCATCAACTATCTGGAGAGGATTGCCATCAATGGTGATGGATGTACGGTTGGTAGTGCTCTGCGCCATGATCTTAGTCTTATGAAGGCTGATGAGTGGACCAAACTTTTCACAGGCATTTGATAATTTGTTGATTATATACTGCAGCTCATCTTCTGTGTTCACTACTAGAGCTGCATCGTCCGCATACAACAACTCACGGATAACAACTGTATTTACTTTGGTCTTGGCCTTGAGGCGAGCAATGTTGAGAAGATTTCCATCAGACCTCGTATGCAGATACACTCCCTCCTCACAGTCTTCAAAGGCAAATCTGAGCAGAAGGGAAAAGAAAATCCCAAATAATGTAGGAGCTAACACACATCCCTGTTTCACACCGCTATTAACAGAGAATGCTTCTGATGTTTTACCATTGAAGCAGATTGTTGCTTGTGTTTTCTCATGGAAAGAGACAATTATCTTTAGGTGGGCATCCAATCTTCTGCAACAGTTTGAAAAGCCCATTTCTGCTCACTAAATCAAACGCTTTAACAAGGTCAATGAAAGCAATATAAAGTGGCCTCTGCTGCTCACGACATTTCTCTTGTAGCTGTCTTAAGGAGAAGACCATATCTACGGTTGATCGGCCGAGCCTGAAGCCACACTGAGATTCTGGGTAGATTCTGGAAGCTAAGATCTGTAATCGCATTAGGATGACTCTTGCATAAGCTTTCCCGGCTACACTTAGCAATGAAATGCCTCGGTAATTGTTACAGTCACTTCTGTCCCCTTTCTGTTTATATAGACTAACTAGCTCTGCAATAAAACCGCATTACTATGCGACCGATTGCTGTAAATGCCTGCTTTGTTGTCTAAATTCTTGTACAGTCACTGAGCACACGAGTTCCCCATGGAATCCAGTCTGACATACACACTGATCAGTCGGAACATTGTGACCACCGATCTACTGTCAATATAACCCCGTTCAGGCGATAGCAGCGTCACCTGGCGAGGAATGACTGCTAGTCAGACACACGCAAGGTGCATGTAGCATCAGTGAGCATTTTGTCTGTGTGTAGAATGGGAAAGGTGCACAACCTATCTGAGTTTGACCAAGGGCAGAATGGGATGGCCCAGAGGCTTGCCTCGGGCATTTCCGAAACTCCACGACCTGTCAAGTGTTTGAGGAGTGTCCTCAGCATGTGGCGAAACTACAGTGACGATCATGTTTCCTGACAGCAGTGGCATATTTCAACACAATAATGCACCACGTCACAAGAGCGTGAGTATGATGGAGTAGTTCAAGGAACCCAATGGCGAGTTCCAATGGATGTGCAGGCCCTCAACTCGCCAGATCTGAACCCAATCAAATACAGTTGGGATGTGACTGAATGTGGTATCAGAGCTCACCCCCCCCCCCCCCCCCCGCCCCCCCCCCCCATCCCTAGACTTTAGAGGTGACTTGTATTTGCAGACGTGGTGCTAACTCTCTCTAGCGACCTACCAGGGCCTCATTGTTTCCATGCCACAAAGTATCACCACTTTTTTATACTGGCTATTATTTAGGTGGCCATAATATTCTGGCTGATCTGTGTGTGGGTTTTGGACGTGAATGAATACAAAATACTAACAATACGACATTTTATTACATTATTACTTACGAAATTTTGGTGTTATAACAGCTCAGTAAGTTGAGAGAAGAGTTTAAAATGACTGACATGTCTCATCTTAATCGTCTTCACCTTGGTTCATCTTCCTCATCACACTTTTCTTATTTGTTTTCTTCTTCGCTGCTCTCATTTTCTGTGGTTGTTGAGTCCTCACTGCAGTTGATGACAATAGGTTCTCTTAGGGTGTCTCGGATGACTTCATTTTTAAAATATTCTCTGAACTGATTTTCTACATGCTGTTCGACTGCGACGTTTCCCAAGACATTGTGACGCAAGCCCCTGTCTGCGATTTTAAACGTGTTGGTTTTCGCGTTACTTCTCTCTTGACTTATGCCCAAATGAGCTCAGTCGGGTTGTACTGGTGATGATAAGGTGCTAAGCCCATTACTTGGTGCTTTCTTTCATTGACCAGTACATCTAGGTTCTATATAAGTTCTTCTTTGTTTAAACGAACCTGATTCAGCATATCAGCTCTTGTTTTTATAGGTGAGAAGGCAATACCGTGGTTAGCCAAGCTGCTACGTCAGCCATCTGGGATTCGGTTCATGACTATCGAATTTTACTTGATGTTGTCCATGACGATAACGCAACCTTCCTCCAATAAATTAAAAAAAATGTTTTCAAACCAATGTTTAAACTTAGCTGTGTTCATTTCCGAATGTTGTCCTTTTGATATGTTTGTTTTGATACATCTGTAAACTGATTTACTTTTTTTTAAGAAATCCAGTCTTCGCTGGCTTCACATGCGCATCCCTTTCCCAACAGGTACTTTAAGGCCCCCACTTTGGCTCGACTTTTGCCAGACGTACTTTGACCCAAGTGAATTGTTATTTTCGAAAAGGAAAGTTTTCCTTCTATTTTGTGAGGCACTCTGTAGTAGTAATTGAAAAATAAAGTTTGGTAAGAGGAAACTAACTGGAAGGCCGTTAAATAAAAGAAGTAGCCAAGTAAAAATAATGATAAGTTACATTATCACATGGCACAGATAAATCTACCACTAACAAAGAGAAAATTAATAGTTCAAAATTTTGTCTAACCAGCTTTGATACAACTGGAGTGGACAGGCCGCGCACATCGTTTGTTGGCCGTATGCCGATCATAATATTACGTGTTATGCTCAGAAGTGTTACCCCGAAATTGCATTTACAGATTGGCTTAACAAATGTCAGGGACGCACGAGTGGCTGCTACAAGTTCGAACATCAATAATGTTCGGCAGCGGCCAGCATGCGGTATGTCGGCAGTCTTGCAGTTCTCCTAGCTGAAACACAGAAAGGTTGGCAAGGAAGATTAACGTTAATGAAATGGGCAATTGATAAACAGTAACCATTATTCAAATATTGACGATACTTTTACATAGATGAATACTTTACACACCTTGAAATTACCTTTCAAGTACAACTGCCTGTTACATTATGATTCGAGATAGCGATCGACAAAAGCGTGCCTCAGGAGAGAGCAATCTGCTCTTGTTTATATACAAGTAGACAACTGAAGGCAACCTTACCGTCATTTTTTCCTCAGTCCCTTCCTGTTCTGGAAGCATCCTGCATGGAAAATTTTCGAGAGACTTCGCCGCCCTCCTTTCCGGCGTGGCTGATTGCATAAAATTTGATTGTTGCCGCCGCTTGCGCTGCATCTGATGCATTATTTGCCAGTTAAATAATACAGTTGCTCTCTTTTGCTAGTTTTAACATATGTATGCTCTCTCACATTTAAGAAAAATTAATTACAATTTTACATTATAAGACAACTTTAAGACAATAAACGGAATTGATACAAAAAGACAGCGTTTTTTACGTAGGTTTACATGAATTATTTTAGTTTTGTGGCTTAAAATTATTTACACATAAAAAGAAACATTTTAAAAGTTTCATCCAAATAGAAAACATGGCGCATGTCATCTGAAGCACGCTACGAATTCACTGTCCGCAAAAATTTAGTTCTGGAAGCCACTATGTTGTTGCGTTCAAGTAAAAGTTGTCTATCATCACCCTGACCCTTGCACTTAAATCCTATATTGGTTAATATGCGTCTCACGTATCTAGTAAATCTAGTACAATTTATTTTTTCAGTAAACTTTTTCTAATTTTTTCTGGTGTTGGATGCTCACCATTTTCGTAAAATTCAGACTGTCACACCTGACAATGTCTTTATCAAAGTCGTTTGGTTGGTTAATATTTTTTCTGGGAGAAGCGAACGTTGACGATTTTTCCTTACGACACACGCTCTGGATGGTTCCTAAACCAATGCCACAAGCTGCAGCACAAATAACCTGTACATTAGTGAGGTTTTTCCCTTCAATGATTATTTTTTTCGGTAACATATCAATGCATTTCTTGATGTTATCGCTGTTGATTATGTCTAATTTCCACAAATCTTTCGTAACGAGCGTGCATGTAGATCCTAACACTTCAGCTTCATTGTCTACAAGTTGTTTTAAATACCTGTAGACACTGAGGATTACGGATTTGCTTTGCCACCAGAATTCAGTTGCTTTTTTCAGTTGCATTCTTCCTATTGCCAAAGTGCGTCTTGTTGGAGTTATCTGTAAGCCCAACCAACATGGCACAGGAGAAATCTCTTTTTATTCTTGCTCTTCCATTTTCAACTTACACACTTCCACCCAGCAAATAAACTGAACAAATAATGTCACAGAATACACTTATTTACTTCAAATCAAATTGTCATAACTTGTAACTCAATAAAGAATAGAAAACAAGAGCTTCACGAAATCAGCACACTATCTCGCTACTGACGCTCAACTGGCGCTCGAACTGGGCAGCTACATACGCTCAGCGTTGCCTTTTTCGAACATTAAGAGCGAGAGCACTATGCGAGACTAGGCACAAGAGTGGCATCAGCGCGCTTCCCAGCCACCTGCCAGTATGCCTGGCCAGAGCTGTAGTATACCGTCAACGTAAAATGTTATATGTGTTTTCAAGTAATCACGTAAAATACTGTTAAAAATAATTAATGGGAGCTGAAGATATGTTCTGGATGAAGGGTAACTTACAGAACTGGTAGTATACTCCAAAACATAAAAATGCAGCATATTTTCTTCAGTCTGAGTGTAGCTCTATTTTCCAAAAACTTACGCACAGTGCCACAGAAGAAAGTATTTGTACTCCATACAAATTTTGCAAAAGTTCACCTAATGTTTGAGATTAGTAGGGTGAATCATTTATCGTCAATCTCTTGTCCACCACAAAGTCCTAAGTGACTGAAAAAAGGTGGAGGAGACTCGAGTATGTAAGAAAGTAAAAGAACGGACCCACAAAATTACAGACCAGTATTTCTAACTTAAGTTTGATGCAGAATCCTTGAACATATTCTCAGTTCGAATCAAATAAACTTCCATGAGGCAAGGAAACTTATGTCCACAAGTCAGCATGGTTTTCGAAAGCATCATTCGTGAGAAATTCAGCTTGCCCTTTTCTCACGTGATATACTGAGAACTATGGATGAAGGGCAACAGACAGATTCCATATTTCTATATTTCCAAAGAGTATTTGACATGGTGCCCCATTACAAGTTGTGAATGAAGACACGAGCATGTGGAATAAGTTTACAGATATGTGAATGGCCCCAAGACTTCTTAAATAATAGAACCCAGTATCTTGTCGTTGACAGCGAGCGAGTGTTCATCAGAGTGCCCGAGGGAAGTATGATAGGACCATTGTTGTTCTCTATATACGAGGGTTGGAAGTTAAATAGTGGCAACTATTTATTCACAACCGATAGAAAAGAGTTACATGTTTGCATCTGTTACTGTCCTTCACAGTTGGCACCAGTGTTGTGTAGATCCCGATGCCAGCGATGTGGAAGGCGTAGTACTGTATACCGTTAGCAGAGCCTGTTCTGTTGATGGTGCTAAAGTCTCCCGATAAACCAAAGTCCACCTCGAACTCCCCTATGTGGAAATGTCCTCACTGGTACAAACACACTTTTGATATCAAATTAACTGACTAATGAATTAAATTGATATCTTTTTGTGTGGGAGGGCATCTGGGACTCAATTCCGCAACTAACGAGTTTACAATCCCTACACTTCCCCTTCTGTATTTTTTTTTCTTACACACTGTTGGTGGATACTAGGTCTAGCATATTTGGCAGAAAATTCTCGGGTTTTCCGAGATTCAGTCCCGCAACTGCCCAATTTCCAAACCCTACACCTTCTCCTCCTGTATTTTATTTTATTTTATTTTATTTTATTTTATTTTTTTTGCATCCTGTTGGTGAATGCTAGGACTTATATATTTAGTGGGAAATTTTGGAACTCTTTGGGATTCGATTCCACAATTGCCTGGCTTCCAACCCCTGCTCTTCCCCTTTCAAGATTTTTTACTTGTCTCCTGTTGCTGGACACTGACTGAGAGAACTCCAACTTCTCAGGATAGGTAGAGGTTGCAATGACCTCTGGCATGTGCTGATCTGGTTGGTATGCGGGAGCAGGATCAGGATCTGCTATTGCCTATGCCACTCATCAGTTTATGTGATGATAAAGACACCCAATATATCCCCAACGAGCAAAAGGGTACCGAGGGTTTCAAACAGCATAATGTAGTTCAGTACTGGACCCCAAGATATGCACCATCCACTGAACTGTGGGACATTCCAGTGATGGTGCAAGGACAAAGTATGGATGTGAAGATTCTGGTAGCTCCCTGTGCACTACTACTATTCACTTCTGCGTATAATTTAACTGCTAGTCAGTCAAAGCGTCTGAATATTGGCTTTAAAGCAGTAGCAAACAGTGACTGGCGTGTGGTGATGAGGATTAAATTCCAGTTAAGTGCGTTAAAAAAGAAACGCGTATTCGAAAATTACTGTAAGAAACGAGCTAGTGGTTTTGTTGTTGTTGATGTATTGCCTCATACATACCATTGCCGAAGTGTAAATAAAATATCTGCTATCGCTAATAGTGTGTTATTTCTCATGTCATAACCCTCTCACTATAACATAGGTCAGTTGGTAAGATGACTGCACTATAGTGGCTACAAATATTATTACAGGAGTGTAATTTTCCCTACAGAAGCACACTGAATGCCAACACGTGACATAGCCATAATCATGCCAGGGCAGGTGAAACATCAGCATCACAGGGGATTCACTGTAAGTGACTGATCTTGTGACAGTGTGAAAGAATGAAATACAGGACTACGTCGTTGAGAACTTAGTACTTTAACCCAAATGACAGGTACGGCGAGAAGGGTGAATGCAATTGAACCTGAGACAAGTAAGAGATTACAGAAAATGAGGACAAAACAGGAAGTTACACATTCATCCTATCTGATACGGAAACACGAGCATTGGCTATGGACTTGCACAAATGAAAAATTGTGAGTAGACCAGATGGTGTCGATAAAGACACAGAAAGCTCAAACAAGCCTGTTTTTTTCCCTTCATTGTTATTTCATATTGCTGCCCCATGTGGGCAGGGGTAGGCTGTCACTGGCACAATCACCGCTCTTCAGCCAAGAGACTGTACAACTAGCACAGGAGAAATGTTAAAACCAAACAATAAGGGGATATAAGATGAAATTGACACATATGAGGAAAACAATTGGCGTTAAAATACACAAAAAGGAAAAGTTTAACGAGTGATATTTGCATAAAACCCGCATATAAACAAAATCACACTCGACAGTGACATAGTACAGAAACAATGGCGGCACCAAGAAATGATAAAAAAAACGGCGTCCAAAGTTTGAAAAGCTACATGGGACAACATTTAAAACACACTGCACAGATGTAACACAAACGGCGAGCACCAAAACACAATGGAGAGTAAACTGGATTAAAAGTGGAAAGACCTGCCAAGAGAGGGGGGCCCGAGAGGAGGGAAGGAGAAGGTAGAGAGGTCGGCGGCAGAGAGGGGCAGGAAGGTATGTAAGGGGAGAGCCGGTGGCGCGCCAAAAGACTGGGAAGGTGGGGAAGGGAGCAAGCCAGGGAGGAGAGCAAAAGACAGGGAAAGGAGACGGTTTCATCGGATTAGGGAAGGATGGGGAAGGAAGTCGGCCGTGCCCTTTCAGAGGAACCATCCTGGTATTTGCCTGGAGCGATTTAGGGAAATCACAGAAAACCTAAATCAGGATGGCCGGACGCGGGATTGAACCGTCGTCCTCCCGAATGCGAGTCCAGTGTCTAACCACTGCACCACCCCGCTCGGGTAGAGGAGGCTCAGAGTTGGAAAGGAAGATAAATATCAGGGCAAAGCTCATCATCTGGACTGGGGGATACTGAAAGTTTCTTAGGGATTGGAGATGGAGGGTGTGGAGATACAGAGTGGCTGAGACACATTGGTAGAGGTGCAGCAGCAGATGGGAAGTGAGAGGAAAGGAGACACCAGGAGATGAGAGGGAATGAGATGGCGAATGGTGTAGAGAACATGAATGTGTTCAAGGAAAAAGAGAAGATGTGGGAAAGGGATGAGGTCACAGAGGATACTTGTGAGGGATGAGAGATAGATACAGAAAGCAAGGTTCAAGGATCTGGAGGGCTTTATAGAATTTAGGAGACGTAGAGATCCAGGTGACATTGGTGTAATAAAGGATGGGATGGATAGAGGAATTGCAAATATGAAGGATGATCGAAGGATGCATTCCCCATGTCGAGATGGACAAGAGTTTCAGTAGGTGGAGTCTGTTGCAGGCTTTGTGCTGGATTGTAACGAGATAAGGAGTCCAGCTGAGATGAGAGTCATGGGTAAGGTCAAGTATTTCACAGCGAGAGTAAGTTGAACAGGACAGTTATAGATGTTGAGGTAGATATCATGAAGCTGGAAGGAGGGGGTGATATATCCTATAATGATCGTCTGGGTTTTTGAAGGATTGATCCAAAGGAGGCACTGGTTGCACCAAGTGGTAAACTGGTCTAGGTGGTTGTGAAGGGAGCGCTGGGACTATGGAATGGTAAGATAGAGGGCAAGGAAGGCGGTGTCGTCAGCATATTGAAAGAGATGGACAGGTAGGGGGTGGTTTGGGCATATCAGCGGTGTACAGGAGATAAAGGAGAGGAAAAAGGACAGAGCCTTGGGGCACATCTGCAGTAGTGTAGAAAGTGTGGCAATTGGTTTTAAAGATGGTGACATAGGAAGGATGGTGGGAGAGGAAGGAAGCAATGGGACAGATGAAGTGATAGGAAGGGCACACGTCTGGAACTTGAAAAGGAGCCTGGTATGCCATACACAGTCATTGGCGTTCTGGAGGTCAAGGGAAACAAAAATAGCAGAGCAATGGGAAATAAGTTGGAGGGGGAGGAGGTGGATAAGGTTAAGGAGCTGATAGTCAGTGGAGAAGGAGGGGTAGAAACCACATTGGGTAAGAGGGAGGAAGTAATGTTGAGTTAGGTTGTGATGGATGTGGCTGGAGAGGATGGACTCGAAGACCTTATTGAGCACAGAGGTGAGGCATATGGGATGATAGAAGGAGGTGTCAGAAGGGGTCTTGTTGCATTTAAGAAAGAACATTATGTGGGACGTCTTCCACAGGTCAGGGTAAAAGCTGATGGAGAGGATGGTTTTGTACAGGGTGGCAAGGGCGGCAAGGAAGGAGAGAGGACATCCTTGAGATGGCGGTAGGTGATGCAATCACAACCAGTGGCTGTGATGGGTTAGGAGTTGAGAATGAGTTTAATGTCATGTGCTGTAATAGGAGTATTTAATTCTGAAGGTGGTATTAATCCAAGTACTGGAAGCTAGGCGAAAGCAGCGGAATAGCGATATTAGTGTGGTGAATGACGTCAGGGAAGAGGGAGCCCCTCCCACCAGAGGTTCGAGTCCTCCCTCAGGCATAGGTGTGTGTGTTGTCCATAGCATAAGTTAGTTTAAGTAGTGTGTAAGTCTTGGGACCGATGACCTCAGCATTTTGGTCCCTTAGAAATTCACACACATCTGAACATTTTGAGGGAAGAGGGAGTATTCAAAGTGAAGATCATTGCGTATGGAGAAGACTTCAGGAAGGTGGCAAGCAAAATGGTTAGCCTTAATAAGGTTGTTAGGGAAGGGGTGGTTGCCATGGAGAAGTGGGTAATGCAGGGTGAGATGGCTAACTGTAAGGCAGTGGAAGGCAGACAAATACTGGAGGAGCTGACAGAGAGGGTGATGTTATGTCATGTGCAGGTTTCGCACCTGTCCCAGCATATCTTTGATGTCAGAAGGTTTCGCATGTGTCTCTGCAGTTGCTGGTGGCTGAGGAATGTGACCCAGTCTCGAATGTGGAGGAAGGAATGGTAGAGCCTGTGTGGTTCACAGAGGAGTACGGCCTGTGGTGGAAGGGTAGGATGTTGGGCTGGATAGGTTTGTTGGGAATGTGGACCTACACAGTATCAGGGATGGTCTTCTGAAGGATGGATGATCGATGCCACGTGGATATAGGAAGGTGAGGGGATGGGAGGGGTTTTTTCTTTAGATTTATAGGAAGAGATTTCATGGGCTTCATTACAGGTGTTACATGAAGGAGGGGTGGCGAGGTTGGCACATAGCTTGAAGAAGTGAGAGGCTTTGCAGTGGGAGCAGGTGGAATAATTATTACACGTGGAGGTGAGGTGATCATTGTAAACCAGGCACTTTTGGCACCAGTAGGGGAGGGGAGTGGGAAGGGTCAACAGGATAGCAGTGGTTATAGATAAAGGCTCCCTAGTGAATAGGTGGTCATTGGACGAGGCGGATTCTGTGAAGATATACATGAAGAATATGAGCCTGGAGTAATTATAAATGCAGCAAATGGAATGGATTTCAAGGGGAGGGTGGGCATGCAGTTCTGCCAACACCTCTGCCTCTGAAATTGTAGAGCTGAGCTTCTTGATCACAGTGGTGAGAGTTGGACGATAGTGAGGCAGTTGGGGCTGGTGGGGAGAAGAGGGAGAAAGAAAGGATGTTAAGGTGGCATGAGGGCCAAAGGTGACATGGAATATTTCATTGAGGAGGTTGGTATGGACGAAGGGGCTGGGGAACTTGATGAGGATGGAGTCCTTACTGGGAGTGAGATGGGCAGTGGGGGCACTGGAGACGTGTTTATGGATTTCTAAGGTGAGGCTGTGGACATCAAATAACTTGGGATCAGGACAGGAAAGGAGGGAGGTGTGCATGTTGGGCGTACCGAAGCAGGAATTGAGGTGGTATCCACGGGGGTGGGGATCAGAAGGAATGGGTGTGGGTGGTAGTGTTTTGTTGGAAGGGGCAGGAGTGAGGTCGACACTACGCCATTTCGGGTCTTCTTGGTGAGAGTGGTATGGGAAGAAGGTTGAGGGATGGGTTGACAGGAGGCAGGCCCTTCTTGGGGTGGAGAGGTGCCAAAATGAGATGTTGACAGTGAATCTTTGGGGTGGCTACTGTCGCCCATGGGCTATGGCCCAGGCAAGTGAAGAAGGTGCTCAGGTTGTGGGGGGACTGGGCAGGGGGTAACTCTTGAGGACAGGTGGTGCACCTGGGAGCAGGAGGGGGAGTGGACTGGTGAATATGTGGATATAATATGGGAGAGGAGATGGAAGGGGAGGAGGCTGTAATGAGGGGAGGCTGGGCATAAGGAGGGGGTCCAGAGGAGGAACTCTATGAAGTGACGATGGGGACAGGGGAAGGGGAGGTGTGTATGATGGTAGGGTTGGTTGGTGTGGCCTTGATGAAAGGGAGATGAGCCTACTGACAATGGGTGTCGCCCAGGTAGGAAGCGAAACGATGAATGACGACACAAAACAGCAGATGAAGATGGAGAACAGCAAAAGGACAGTGGAAGTTACAATGGGTGTTGATGAACAATAGCAACAGGGATGGCAGCATCAATGATGAAGGACAGCAACACGACAGCTTTGGCGATGGTAACGGGCTGTGGAGGCAGGCAGCAGCATCGGCGAATATGTTCTGAGGGTAGCCCAGATATACATGTCCATGTCCATGATGTCTGAGGGAGACAGTACAGGGTAAAGCCACTGAGAGATATTCCAGTTGGCGAATATGTTCGATGTCCATGTGAGACAGTGCAGGGCAAAGCCACTGAAAGATCGTCCAATTGGCGAATATGTTCCATGACCATGACCATGACCATGACCATGACCATGACCGTGACCATGACCATAACCATGACCATGACCATGCGAGGCGACACAAGATAAAGCCACTTAGAGACCTTCCAATTGGCGAATATGTGCTGGAAATAGCCCAGGCTACTTATTCTTTGTCACAGTATAAAGGCACTTAGAGACTTTCCAATTAGCGAATACATTTTTGACGGTAGCCCAGACTATATATTTTTCCGTATGGAAGGAGGAGTTCCAACCCTCTGCATGATAGACTTGTTTCTTTTTCTTTATTGTATTTCAGTGCCCCATATGGGGTGGGCTGGCAGCAGCATAGGCGCCGTTCTTCAGCCAAGAGACAGACAGTAAATACAGAACATGGAGACGTTTAAAAAATAAACGAAAGGAGGAAGTACTGCAAAACAGATATATAAAAGGGGAAACACAATGCAAGATAATGTAGACTGGGGTGACTGTAAAATAGTGATCAAAATCTAAAAACTGTACACAAAATAACCACACACTGTGATGATTAAAAGACACACAGGGCGAAGTATAGACAGAGCATGAAAGCACTGACAATAACACTATGTACAAGTCCAGCACACAATTAAAATCACAGCTCTGGATGTCATGGGAGAACAGCACCAAACACAACACTGACATAGCACACTGATGATGATGAACAAACTGAGAGGATCTGCCAGAGGGATGGAGATGAGAGATAATGGAAGGAAGGTGGGAGAGGGGGAGAGACGGGTGGAGGCGCGCCAAAGGGGGCCGGGGAGGGAGGGACATGGGAGGGAAACAGTCGAGGAGGGGGTGCAAGTACCCAGGGGGGAAGGAGGAAAATCTGCTCTGAGAGAAGGAGGGGAGAGGAAAACAGGGGGCCCTGTGGAGGGGGAGAGGGAACAACGCCAAGCTAAAGTTGGTAGAAAGGTTAGATGTCAAGGTGAAGTTCAACACTCAGGAGGGGGAGGTACTGGAAATTGCCCTGATGAAGGAGATGGAGGATGTGGAGGTGGAGAGGAGAGGGAGAGAGACAGTGATAGAGGTGCAGCAACAGGCAGGGGATGGAGAGGAAGGAGGAAACCAGGGGGTGGGGGGATCAAGCTTGCAGACAGTGTAAAGGATGAAGATATTTTTGAGGAAAAGGAGGAGTTGGGGGAAGGGGATGAAGTCATACAGGAGTCATGTGGGGGAAGGCAAGGTAGAGAGCGTGGCGTTCTAGGATTTGGTGGGCCTTATAAAAGTGGGGGGGGGGGGGGGGGGCAGAAAGCCATGCAACGCAGGCATAACAGAGGATAGGACAGATGAGGGATTTGTAGGTGTGGAGGATGGTGGTGGGAGGATGCAATTCCCATGTCCGCCCAGACAGGTGTTTCAGGAGGCAGAGGTGGGAATGGGACCTCTGTTGGATGGTCAGGTGATGGGTCCAGGTGAGGTGAAGGTCAAGTGTGAGGCCAAGGTATCTCACCTTGGGGGTGAGCTGGATGGGACGACCATAAATGTTAGGTAGAAATTATGGAGACGGAAGGAGCAGGTGATACGGTGTATGATGATTGCCTGGGTTTTGGAGGGGTTGATATGAAGGAACCACTGGTTACACCAAGTGGTAAACTGGTCAAGGTGAGTTTGGAGGATGCATTGGGACTGTTGAAGGGAACAGGAAAGGAAATGACTGGTACTGGTACAGGGTACCCTCCGCCACACACCGTACAGTGGCTTGCGGAGGCTCTGTGTCGATGTAGATCTAGAGGTGGGTAAATCACGTAACCATTGAGGTGTTGCTAAACAGAATTGGGGATAAAAGAAATTTGTGACACAACTCGGCTACAAGATGGGATCGGTTGACAGGACAAATTTTAAGACATCAATGAACCACCAATATAGTACTGGAGAGAGGTGTTGGGGGGAAGAGGTGAGGATAAAAAATTGTATAGGGGGACCAAGAGATGAATACAGTAAACAGATTCAGAAGGATGTAAGTTGCAGTAGTTATTCGAAGACGAAGAAGCTTGCACAGGATAGAGTAGTATGGAGAGCTGCTTCAAATCAGTCTTCGAACTGGACAACACAATAGCAAATTGTACATGAAGGTCATCAAATGCTCCCATAGGACTCTGCAATGGTTTTGGTTGGGGGGGGGGGAGGAGGAGGGGGGAGGAGGCAAGGGAGCACTTGTGCCATCCTGTAATTTGGGTATAGGGTCTTTGTTTACAGATTTCTGTCGAATTTCTAGTAACGATTGTCTGCGACGGCACAAAACTACAGGTTAACGCAGCCTGGTGTGACTTTAGCAACGACTACCAGTCTTGGAATCTTTTGGTTTTCATACCGTTCCAGAGAAATTATGCTGATTCCGTGGCTCGGTGGCAGTTTCGGCTCTATTCTGTATTCACAATGGATGCGAACCGTCACAGAACAATGCTGACATAGTATCACAAATCTTTCCTGCTTGTGCTCTACGTACAGCTCTACTCTACGTCTACGTCTGCATCCATACTCTGCAAGCCACCTGACGGTGTGTGGCGGAGGGTACCTTGAGTACCTCTATCGGTTTTCCCTTCTATTCCAGTCTCTTATTGCTCGTGGAAAGAAAGATTGTCGGTATGCCTCTGTGTGGGCTCTAATCTCGCTGATTTTATCCTCTTGGTCTCTTCGCGAGATGTACGTAGGAGGGAGCGATATACTGCTCGACTCCTAGGTGAAGGTACGTTCTCGAAACTGCAACAAAAGCCCATACCGAGCTACTGAGTGTCTTTCACTGGAGTTTATCTATCATCTCCGTAACGCGTCCGCGATTACTGAATGATCCTGTAACGAAGTGCGCTGCTCTCCGTTGGATCGTCTCTATCTCTTCTATCAACCCTACCTGGTATGGATCCCTCACTGGTGAGCAATATTCAAGCAGTGGGCGAACAAGTGTACTGTAACCTACTTCCTTTATTTTCGGATTGCATTTCCTTAGGATTCTTCCAATGAAGCTATAGCATGCGTGCCTGTTACCCATCCCCAGCTTCGTTAAAACGCCCCCTCCTCTTGCTGCACGACGGAATCCCCATAATACTTTACTACTTGTCTATGGACACAGCAAGTAAGTGATGGCTTGCAAATTCTACTTTCAGTTTTACACGGTGCAGCTACGCGTCAGACCCTGAAGAACACAGACCTCTGTACTTACCTATCAGTTCAGATGCTTCAGTTGAAACAGAAAATCCTATGTCATGCGGTAGAAGAGAGAAAAGAATTGTAAATTTTCAAGATCGAAAAGATGTCCTTTCCAGGAACTGGAAGCTTCTCAATTCTGTGGCAAGTAACACAGCTATAGAACTACGTTTTGTACAGTTCACGTGGCCTGACTGCACAATAGTGTGGGAACCTGGACAGACAAAGACAGCCTTGGTTCAGTTCTAGGCTGTTAAAAATCAATTCTTCCGGCCAATTTCGGGGTGTTTTTGGAAGCTTTCTCACCATCGAATCGGTGATAGACCCTAGACCACAGTTTGCGTCAGCAAACAAAAAAATGTAACTTTCAAAACACATTTTGTTCAATTTTAGTCATGCCAGTCAGTAACAAAAATTCGAAAGCATGAAAGGGATGAATTACAGCCATTAACATGGTCAGATGTGTTCTGTAAACAAAAAAAGTATTGTAGGTGACATCAAATGTAATAAGCTTTTTCTCAAAGTTAAGAGCCTATTCCTCCACTTCGAGGAGTATTAATGCTGATTGTTTCTGCTGATATTTAAACGAATTTTCTGAACCGTGCTGACTTTCTTCTGTTACTGATGTTTAATTTTCGTTTCATAGCACATTATAGTGCTGTAAATAATTTTTTTGCAAATATTTTATTTCATAACTAATTGGATATGCTGGATTAATGGAGGATATGATGATGCAATTTTAGATAATTGAATGAAAAAGTGGCATCTATATTTGTGTTAATGACACAACATATGTACGTTACATACACAATCGTACGTGCTTACCATAACTATCAGTCGTTTGAGGGATAATAAGTTTTGTGCTCTACTTGTCAAAGTTCCTGCGACACAACACGTTTCCCAACACACCCATAACCTACATAAAAAACCACTGTATCAGAATTTTTCTCCCTCTCGGAAAAATTCTGCCGACGTCCATGAATGCGGCATGAATATATTCCATATAATCACGTTAGCCGCCAGTTTCTAACTCCGTGATGTTACATCAGTAACTTAATTATATTGTAAGAACAATTGCCAATTTTAGGGATACAGAAATCAATAAATTAACATATTTTGCATATCCATTCACTAATGTCCTACAGGATAATTTTATGAGGTAACTGCTCACTGGTTAGGCAATAAGCAGTCACTGATGGAAGTGTAGTAACCAGAATTGTGTGTAGATTTCAGATATGTAAACTCTATGACATAACTGCCGAATAGTACACTTAGGACGAAAATAAAATTGACTGCCTCTCGAAAGTTCGGCTAGTTGTACCAGTTGGCGACACTGTAGGATGCGGAAGTTTCTGGTTGAATAGTTGTCTTCAGCTCTTACTGCTTTGCTGTTGTCTCCGCTGGTGGTCGAGTGGGGAGTTTTGATGATAACAGGACTGCGCCTACTCATCATTGCCGATTCCATCCAGCTTTATGGTCTACGCATGCCTTGGCCAGAGAAGAAAGTGACAGAAGTAGGAGCTCCAGACGGTCAAGCGTCCGGAAAAAAAATATCGTTTTCAGCTTGGGTCAGGTGAGGCACGAGCCATTTATGTTGGCGTAGTTTCCAGACAGCGAACTGATTGCACATCGGTAAGCCGCTGGCTGTGGGGTAGAGACATTTTGTGAAAACGTATTTTTATTTTCAATCTTTACGTTATTTACACTGCAAAAAACCGAAATAATGCTCAATATTTTTCATTTAATAATATTTTCATAAAAAAAGGCACAAAAAGAAAAGGCAAAAAAGGGACTGTAACTATATTTACAAGATATTGTTGTACCGCAAACTGGGTATATTTTCACCACCATGATTACTTTGACCGCTTATACACCAGACGTTTTACAGCTCTCTGCTGGCTCTCAGTTGGGTGTTTAGTATATACCGTTTAGTGGTAAAATTCCATCAATATAAGCTAAATGGCGCCATATAGTGCCTATTGTCTTGCGCTGCAGTTGGCGAAATTATTGCGACTTAGAATTGTATACGAAAAAATGTATTAAAATCAGGTTGTAGAAAATCCATAGGTATCATTTAACTGCAAAGCGATTCGTGTTTTCAACTATATATTGTGTGTTACTGGACTAATTCTCAAGGCAGACCACTGATTAGTTTTTTGGTCACATGTATATGTCTGTCGCTACGTTATATTATATGATTTCTCTGTTTAGGGGTTACTTTGATCACGGGTTATTGTTACCCCAGTGCCCCAGAATTGCCAACAGCCTTGCAGCAGTGATAACACCGGTTCCTGTCAGATCACCAAAGTTAAGCCCTGTCGGAATGGGCTAGCACTTGAATGGGTGACTGTCCGGTCTTCCAAGCGCTGTTGGCAAAGCGGGCTGCTCTCAGCCTTTGTGAGGCAAACTGAGGAGCTACTTGATTGAGAAGAAGCGGCTCCGGTCTCGTAAACTGACATACGGCCGGGAGAGTGGTGTGCTGACCATAAGCCCCTCCATATCCGCATCTAGTGACACTTGCGAGCTGAGGATGACGTGGTGGCCGGTCTGTACAGTTGGCCCCTCATGGCCTGATCGGATGGAGTTTAGTTTTTAGTATGCCAGAATTAAGACACACAACTTATTTAACTATGTTGACGCAGCTGATAGTGTGGAACTAACGAATACACCCATTAACCATCTGTAGTAGTAGGACAACCTTCGTATCGCCCCAGTGCCGTCATCCAAGATGGCAGCAGTGACGTTAGTTGATGACGTCATCCAAGATGGCGACCATGACGTAAGCTGAAGACGCAAGTGCCACACCCCCTGCCATATCCCCCTGGCGGGAAGTTTGAATTTTGGCAGGCTACCTATACTAACTTAACCCCCACCCTAGAAAAATGGCAGGAAGTTCAAATTCCATCAAGACAATGTATCACACCTCTACTAACTTAAGAAGATCCTGGGAAGTTAGGTCACTTGGTCTACCCAAACTAACCTCTTACTAGGAACTGGCGCCAAATTTTTTTTTCTTGGTAAGGAAAGGTCAATTCACATATATCTACTAAGCTAAGAAAATGGCGCGAAAGAAGGGATACTTGGACTACCTGCACTAACTTAAGTCACCTGACCGCCACCTCCTCCTATCAACTGGCGCCAGGTTTGAATTTTGGCGCTAAAAAAGGGTCACTTGGGGTTTCTCTACTAACCTAAGAAAATTGTGAGAAACAAAGCTCACCTCCACTAACCTCAGTCACCCGACAGCCACCTCCTCCTAGGAATTCGTGGGAAAAGGAATCAGCATGCACTGGGCTGCTGGAGAGAGGAAGGAGTGTACTTTATTTATTTTGGAACAATTTATTTAGCAATGGGGTAAATTTATCACAGCGATACAGAACACATGCTCTGACATGCCACTCAGCATACAGACCTGCAAACTACTCCTAAATAACTCGTGTATAATGCTCTACACACGCACTTGGTAATCGTAAATTGTCAAAATAACGCATTGCACAGCCTACAGACGTGCAAACCACTCGTAAATAATACAATACGTTTACGTCCAGAGAGCCAAACAATTCGTAAATTGTCAAAATAATAAGCCATCTAAAATACTCTGCAAACATGCTTGTTAATCGTCAACTGCCGGCCGGTGTGACCGAGCGGTTCTAGGCGCTTCAGTCAGGAACTGCGCGACCGCTACAGTTGCAGGTCTGAATCCTGCCTTGGGCACGGATGTGTTTGATATCGTTAGGATAGCAAGGTTTAAGTAGTTCTAAGTTCAAGGGGACTGATGACCTCAGATGTTAAGTCCCATAGTGCTTAGAAACAATTGTTAATCATCAACTGTCGAAATCATGCACCAGTCTTTATTTAAACGATTAGAGACAGCACCACCATCCAGTGTGTTCACCAGGAGGTCTGCACTCTAACTGACCTAGTACAAAGTACCACCACCAGAGAGCGTTATCATCGCTCTCATTAGTTCGACTGTATTCTCTCTCCTGCGATTCTAATGGGATGTGTGTGATGTGCCTAGCCTGCATGTGCGCTTAGGGACGTCACAACATATAGCCAACATGCGCATACGGACATCACATCTCTTTCTAAATAAGCGCCAAGTAATCCTCTGGGCTGCGCACCTGCGTATTCACCACTGCTGACGTCATTCCCATCTATACCTGCACTCCTGCGAAGATCTATTTGTGGAACGACTCACCTTCACAGATGCTATAGAAAAACTGCTCCACCACTCGCGACATGTGTGTGTGACGCACATACTGACGTCACAGATTATGCAGTAGAAATCTGCTTGCAATTGTAATGGTACTTGTGTGACGTGTGTATTCAGCACCCACATAGTGACATCACAGCATATAGCCCGCATATGTATACAGACATCACATATTGTGCAATAGAAATCTGCCCACAATTCAAACGGAATGCATGGGTGCCACAACCCCTGGCCCCGAACCCACCCCGGCCGCTCTGGCGTCCATGGGTCGCTCTCCCTCAGCCTAGCGGGCTAGGGCTGCAGCAACCACATCTGCTGCTGCGCTCCCAGTAAGTAGCTGCCTGCACCTCCTCCGCTGTCACGTCCTCTCCAATCACATGAGGTACAGCACACACCCATGTCCACCTCGCCACAGAACTCCAAGGCACGATCACACTGATCCAATACAAGAAATGCTTCCTGGTGGCACATGTGTTTACCGTTGCTTCCACTATACCTACGGATACTGACATCACAGACTGCGCTATAGAAACCAGTTCCAGAATAGCATATGCTGCTTCCCCTAGTGATCCTAATGGAACATACGAGCCACGTCCAGCTGTGCATTCCTGCTCCAGCATGACTGACACCTCGCTGCGAAATTTCCGCGTGGCCACTCGCCATCTAAAAGGTTCTCAATGTTATTCTGACATCACATTGCTTTGTAAAATAAGAGCCAATTGACCTGTCGGAAATTGTGTAGTGTCCCAGAAACAGTTAACGGTCGCTTTCTTGATGTCTCAGCTTGCATGCACGGAAATTCTTGCCCTATCGTAACCTGTTTACGAAAATAGCGCGGAATAACGCCGAATGCATTCCTCATGATGACCCTAACGTGGCACCCCGTCATCTCGTGTTACCCTTCATGCTTTCAACATACACAAACGTCCTCATCGCTATGCAGAGAGTCCTATATCCCTGCACAAAGGATGTGAATGAATCAAGCTTTATGATTGGCTCTTACGAAACTTAATCGCCGAATTACTGATGCCGTCGCTACCGAATCACCATCCACCTTTTCTTTCTTTCTGCAGATGGGACTTTCTGTGGTAAAATTATTTTAGACAGATCGCTAAATTGCATTGACAGTTAAGCCCACAAAGTTGTCTACAGATCATCAAATACATACTAGACTCACAAGAATATTGGAATCCAGGAACATATTTACCAGTGTAACTACAATTAAATAATACGATTGCTGCTACAGTCTGTCACCGATCGATGTACAGGTAATGTCTACTCTTGATGGCTGTGTTTCTGGAACGAATCTCAGTATATATAGCGCACATAATTTTCCACGTAAAAAATCTCTCTCATACTCTCATGGTTATCAATGTGCTGAATCTATACGTCCCTCACGATAGGACACACAGTCATCCTCTCTAGTCATGCCACAACATAAAGCACAGTAACTTTCAATGCAATATATACACATTTTACACAAGCAGTGCAGTTATCTTTATATCTGTACAGCACCTGAAAAAATTGTGGTATACCTACACTCACACTGGCTATATGACATTATGGTCCTCAATCCTAGGGAAGCACCGTCCACCTATTCTTTCTTTCTATAGATGTGACATTCAGCGGCAATAAACTATTTCACACTGATCGTCATATTGCACTGACAACTAAGCCTCCCAAAGTGCCATACATACAGTCAAATACGGAAAGACTCTTACTCAATTACACTGCTCTCCCACTGAGGACAGGATCTTGAATATTAGATAGTGAAACCAATCTCCAAAAAAAAAAAAAAAAAAAAAAAATGGATCAAATGGCTTGAGCACTATGGGACTCAACTGCTGAGGTCATTAGTCCCCTAGAACTTAGAACTAGTTAAACCTAACTAACCTAAGGACATCACAAACATCCATGCCCGAGGCAGGATTCGAACCTGCGACCGTAGCGGTCTTGCGGTTCCAGACTGCAGCGCCTTTAACCGCACGGCCACTTCGGCCGGCACCAATCTCCAACCCAGCAATATATCACTGCATACTGTGTCGATGTAGTAAACATACAATTCATATCCTCTGCCATTCAAAATCATCCCTTTTACATCAGAAAGTCGTCAGTGGATCAAAGTCACTCTCAGAACTCAGAACTGTTGTGCAAAGACTGCCTCGTTACCCCCCCCCCCCCCCCCCCCCCCCCCCCCCCCCGTCCACCCTCAGAACAAATGGGTTACTGTTTCTGGTCCGGACCTGCCTACTTGCTCGCGTTCCTACACCCATCTCCAGAGTCTGGGATTACAAGAACATATCTAATTTCACATGGTTTGCAAACAGCAGAATCCTACTGATCACTCACACAACATAATTCCGAAGATATAGGCTAGAAATTATTTCTATACAAACACGAAACTTCAGCTAGGTGGAACGTGCTCTAGACCACTGAGTAGCTAGAAACAAACAGACAAACAATGATATTTCCACCTGTGAATACAGATCTCAGTGATGTAACAGATTCGAAATCATTCCTATAATTTACAAGCTCAACTAAGGTGTTTCTCATGTCTAGAGAACCGGCAAACGTATCTTCTGCCTGCTAGACATGCACACCACAATCGATCTTCTCTGAACTAAATGAAGATGGGAAATATGAAGAAACAGTAAACCGAACAATTCACATGGGAGGGAGTAATGGCCCAGCGCAAACACATGTCCATATTGAATCTCGTCAAATTTCCACGCGGTCACGAAAGCTATCCAACACATAATAAGTATTAGTTCGTTATTCGGTCGGCTAGAGGACAATACGGTTAATTCATCTACATCCATGCACTCCAGCAGGTCTCTCCATTTGGAGGGCTTCTGCCGTTAACAGGAAATGTGAATCATCCACGCACAGGTCACCAGCACTGCAAGTCAGGCACGCACAGGTAGAATCATCACCCCAGGAAACCAGTCACATATATATTTTATTCCTGTACTTACAACTAAATGTTACGATTGAGGTCTCGGGAGTGCTACCAACGTGTCATGGGAAGAGAGACGTAATCGGCCACATGTTACAAAAAACCCGATCACAGCAACTAAAGTATGTTACTGTCACAAGCGGTCTTGTTTCTACAGGTGCACACAATGATCAATGTTAAACGCTATACTGGCTTTATAAATCGAGGTACGACATTACCTTTGAATGAGTCGGTTTTTTCTGGACAAATACCGAGACAGTGATTGTAGGAATGTGTAATATCAGACCAACACGTCGCTGACGGTGCAACCTCGTGATAAAATTACTGCATTTTGAAAGTGATTCGGCTAAAGAATGTGGTACATAAGCGGTATTTGCGACTCTCTCACACCGCCCCAGTAGATAATTCTATAGTATTTGTAACGCATTCCATCTTGATGCAATGTCAGAGGGTCAGTGATGTATCTACTGGGTTATAGGCAATTGTTGATTGAGAAGGATCACAAACAGTAGTAGATGATGTGATGATTGAGGTCGTAAGAAATGTACACTAGCTTTTCAGATCTCTAATGCAACGCTATCCGCTAGAAATGCTGTCTGGGATTTGGAATCAAGTCTTTCCATTCAAGCACATACCTGCAATGGGTCCTTTAATGATTACAACCACTACTCAATCATATTTCTGGCTCTCTCATATCTCCAAACGATCCACCTTTCTCGAATCTATCTGCTACAGTAAAGTTACCGTGTTGTTTTAGGTAGCCCCTATGCATTCTGCAAATGCCTCCTCAGATTCTACGCTACCATCCCTGCACCTTTGTGCACGTGATCACTCCAGTGTAAGTCAGAACTGAGTAGGTGTCGGAGGAAACTATATCTACCATCTCCTGCAATCCGTGCAGAAACAGGCGAAGCTGAGTTACTGCTACAGAACTGTGTTTTGACCATTCGAGGGAAACAAAGCCTGCTCCTACAACGTGAAGTAGTATAAAGGACATAAAGGACAGTACAGGAACTGGGGGAAGGACGTGGATTTTGCTACTGCATTGTGGTGCTTCTCCAAACTACACACAAATACTAGAGATCCACGTCCATCCACATCCATCTCCCCAACATGCTATCCTCGTTATTCTGTACCATCCATCAGAGAAAAATTACGGCCTATAAAACCTCAACTAACTTCATCTGATAGATAACTAGATAAGATTTTTACCGCATCTCCTTCCTCCCATATATATATATATATATATATATATATATATATATATATATATATATATATCAAATACCACATGCATGCAGGCATCGAGCGCATGTGACGATCCTATTAAATATACAGGTATTGATCAACTGCATAGATCAATTTGAAGTTCCATCATCTGTACTGTAGGAGGATGACTATATCCCCCACCCCCCACAGACCACACTGTAAGTCGCAAGAGACGCTCCCTGTTATACTATCTCGGTGTTTGAAACATTATTTTTTTCATCTCTAATACGCTTTGTACGCTGCCAAACATTTTGTTTTTCTACCATGACTTCGAGGTCTTTGTCAGGCTCTACACTGACATTAAGACGTTCTGATCTACTGCCGGTCAGAGACAACAAGGACATCACCCCAAAGTACGGTTATCCAAGACGTTGCACTGTGATGCAATTGATGTCATTCAAGATAGCTGATGTGACGTCAGCTGATGACGCGATTGATATTAATTAAGACGTTCTGATCCATGGTCTCTTGCAGGCAACAAGGACATCACCCCAAAGTACTGTTATCCAAGACGTCACACTGTGATATGATTGACGTCATTCAAGACGACTGCAGTGACGTTAGCTGATGATGCGAGTGCTGCTACCCAAGGTGGCTGGAAAGTGCCGCACACCCACTGCCAAGCCCCCCATGGCGGGAAGTTGAAATTTTGGAGGGAAGATAGGTCAATTGGGCCACCTATAGATGTCACACTGTGTAAACCATATTATTACAGCTGTTACCATAACGCTGGATGATTTTTAGATAAAAGGCAGTTACAACATAAGGGAACTAGAAGAGTTTGGCTGCGTTGTGGAGAGTTTCCAAACTGATATCCAAAAGTGACTGACGCCCTCTACATTTGAACTCATCTGTCACAGTGATGGAATAGATGATGACTCTGCGTTCTCTTTCGACTGATTCCTCATATTGCACTCATGTGCCGGCCGCGGTGGTCTCGCGGTTCTAGGCGCGCAGTCCGGAACCGTGCGACTGCTACGGTCGCAGGTTCGAATCCTGCCTCGGGCATGGATGTGTGTGATGTCCTTAGGTTAGTTCGGTTTAAGTAGTTTTCAGTTCTAGGGGACTGATGACCACAGCAGTTGAGTCCCATAGTGCTCAGAGCCATTTGAACCATATTTTGCACTCATGTACGCGGTCACTGTTTTGCTGCTAGCAACTCCCAGAAGGTGCACCCATCCACAAAACTCATCTCCCAACTCAAACAAGCGCTGTCAGTCAGTCATTATGTGGTAACCAACAGCGGATCAATGCATAGATGAGATGGAAAAGACACCGTCGATGTACTGTAATAATAAGCAACACAGTTGATAGCGCGAACAATTTAAGCAATTTTACAGTAACTTCAACATCGGCCAATTATGTGACACCATGTTTCCCCAATTTCAGTGTCATAGATAAACCACCTCTTCTCTACTTTGCGATAATCATTACGAATGTAGATAGATGTCTGCTCAGTACGTCCATTCAGTCTTAATTCTCGAGCATATAAATCATCAAATTATACCAGACAGCGCTCTACATATTTCTAACACCTCGAACACAGTGTTTAATTTACGATCTATCTCTATGCGTATGAGAGTCACAGAGCATTTTCGCTATCTTAGGGTAAAATTAAAGAGTGAAAAACCCTCTTCACAATGCCACTGACCAACGCGCCCTGCAGCACCGTTACCGAATTAATCTGCAACCGATCAGAAGAAGACCGCTACACTCCACGTCTCGTGAATGAAGGGAGCTTTCCGACTCCTCACCCATCTAAGTGCACGAGATTTCTGGAGATGCGCCCATGTCGAGGACCTTAGCACTCCTTATCGATGTATAGTAACAGTTTCCAAAGTGTCGTAATGTAATAGCAGACGGTTAAGCAGGACAAGAAACGAATGGTTTTTATCCGCAAAGGAGCTCCAGACAGATGGAGTTCGACGCATTTTTACGTGAAATCAACCAGGCTATCAACTCTAAAGTATTGTTCTAGAGTCTAGGATCGGTACCTGGAAGGTATTGATAAGAGAGAACATAAACACATGCACTCCTAAGGCTACAACGTTCTGCACTTAAAGCGGGCTATAATGTTAGATCGCTTGCGTTTCCGACCTATCAATCGTATGGAATGTAACGCTGTTAATATTCCAATGTAAGAAATATATTTCAAGCGCAGGACATACTTCCTTCTTCTCGGTTTCTCTACGATAAACTATGTTATCGAACCGTAAAACGAAAAAGCTACTTCCTTAAAACATTGGCTCTGTGTGATACGAGTACAATATAGCTTTCTGGAGATGTATAGCACCCACTGTTCACATCCGATCACGGTTCGGAAATTATATTATGCCTCCTTCAGCCCTATATAAAATGATCGTTAGTAACGACGAATACCTCTTACAAGGAAACAGATAAACGCATAGCAGCAACGTCCGACATGTGAAGATTACAAGTCATTCCATCACTAACTCTGTAAATAGCAAACCTGTCAGGCAAATGTGTACACGGGAATTGCAGTGCCTCACAAGCACCTATCGCTAACTTAGTTATGATGCTGAAGTCTTGATTTTACACCCAAGAAGCGACAGGGGGGGGGGGGGGGGGGGATGGAGTACATCACATAAATCAAAGTTCGTCTAGAATGCATCATCAGTCAACAGTTAAATCGTACTTCGTTACAGCTCGATCTCAATCGATCACTCCGTCCACTCTCTGTTGTCCTTTAATGCAGATGCAAGTAAGTTCAGAGGCAGATGGTTCTCTGTCATCCTGAAAAGCGTCAAATACAGTAGTCAACTCGCGTGTATAATGATATCTCAATAGACATTCAGTATAATGCTGCCTCGACGGAAAAAAAGTTGACTGCCTCCCTGATTCCCTTCGTTTCGATGTTGACGTTTTCTCGGATTCCTCTTGTTGCCGCATACTTGTTCCCATGTACAAATTGTTCAGCGCGAACCCGAAGATACGCAAGTACTTCCTCGATTTCCCCACTTTTCGATGTACATTCGGCCAATTTACACCTATTCCCTCGTCATTTTTCGCAATTCTATCGATTTTATGTCATATCTATCCATGCGATCATGACATAAACTCTCGTTCTGTGTTCTAAAATTACTTGTAAATGTAGCACTGCTGCCAACACCGATCCCAAATGCACTGATCGGAAGGCGTTATATAGCACAATAGATGACCTTAATTCTGATTGCAAAGGGTGTTTTGAAATGAGGTTTTAGATCTAAGATGGATGAAAATGAAGGTATTACGCTGAGCTAAATTTGGAGCTATATGTACGGTACTCCACTTGGTGCATTTCACTATATTTATAATTTTTATGATGCACTACACTGTTTGATTAACGTACTGCACTAGGTTCTTTTTATTTTATGAGGCTTAATAATGCACTTGAGAAAACTTTAGATCAATGTACTTATTCTTGGGTGGTCAAAGTTTCATTGTGTTTTTGAAATGTTGACGACAAATGGAATGGTAGCTGACAGTTGAGGTGCAAGCATAGGCCAGTCAATGTACCCCCAAATCCGTGCTACATTTTTTCCATTACTTCCTCCGCATTTTAGAAAATGTATTGTACTAATTGGTGTGTAATCCCTTCATACAAATTCCTATGTTCACTATCAAAAATAATCACACATGTTAAAAAACACTCGTGATAATCACATTTGATTCTGAAAATCGGTCGACGCATACCCGGTTTGCGTACTTAAAGTGTCCATGAGGACTCTGCAAATAACTTTCCAAGAAGGAGTTATCACATAAAGCGTGTAGTACTTTGTATTCATTTTGATATTTGTCCAGCCCGGTAAAATTGGCCCATCGGCGGTTCGGGACAAAGGTAGGACGTGTAAATCACCAACCGTAAAATAATGAACGTATCTGATTTGGTATATGAAGTTCTCGCCGTGTAAGCCTCACAATCCCTTCCTGGAAATTTATTTGCAATCCCAAAGTCTTCTCTGCCTTTTCTTTTCGTGCCTTTTTGAAAATATTAATAATCGCAATTTACTGCGCAATATTTCGGTTTTTTGCAGTGTAAGTAGCGTGAAAATTGAAAATAAGGGAAAAAAGTTTTCAAATATGGATTAGATCGAACGGCCCTCGGATTACCGTTCTGTTTTCTATCCGCTGAGTCAACCGCTGCCTGCAGACTATACTACAGAAATGGTTCATGCCTCGCCCGATTGGCCCCAAAAGTGCTGTTTGTCGGGTTCCGTACACCAACCGGAAAAAATAGAATCCTTTCAGAATCACTTTGTTGACTGTCTATCTGTCTGTTTGTTAAGACCCATTTTTCGCAGGAACTGCTATAGGTATCAAGTTGAAACTTATGTCAAATACTAAGGTCTATGGTGCCTTGGTGGCGTAAAAGTTGAAGCTTTTAATACTGCTATCAAAAAATACAGCCATTTATTTCACCTATTTTGATACCCACAAACTCACTGCTCAAAACCTACGCATAAATTATCTATATACGTTACAAGCTGGGTACCCGGCTTTGTTCGGGTGTGTATTTATTCCATTCTTCTATTACTCCGCCTCCTCCTCCACGTCACTCTGTGCATCTCCTCCTCTTCCCTGTCTCTTTGTCCATCTCTTCCTTCCTTTTCATTATATGTGTGGAAGGTTCGTCCGTTCCAGGAATAGCAGAATCTCTACTGTTTTTACCTATTATCGATGTCGATACTATTAAGATATCGGTTCCGGGTATTCCAAGACTTTCGAGAATGCTTTAGTTTCCGTTTGAAATCGGGTAACAAAGGACAATTTTTTTTACCTGTGAAATAATTAAAAAATTAACAATTTTTCCCTTTACTTGTACTGCGAAACCTCGCTTCTCGCCACATTTCATGGTTCTACCAAATGGAAAGTACCATAAAGTTTTGTTGAGTGAGTGTGCAAGTATAAAAAATGGCCGTATCTTTTGATTGCATAACTCAGAAGCTTAACTTTCTTACACCATCAAAGGACTATATACTTTAGCATGTGACATAAATTTCAACTTCGTACGTCTACCCTTTCCTGAGAAAAAGGGTTTGTAACAAACAGACCGACAGACGGACGGACGGGCAAAATAATGATCCTATATGGGTCTAGTTTTTACCGACTGTGTTACAGAACCGTAAAAAGTTCATCCAAATCCGTCCAGAATCTTCAGTGTGAATGAGTAACAAACATCGTAACTCGATGAAGGAAGAGATTAAGCAATTTCTAATTCGATGCAGAGCAAATTTTATAATATCTGTACGCGAAACGTTATCTGCCCTCGCGTTTGTGCCTATTACTAGCGGACACGGTAGCATATCATAACCAAATCCTGCCTTGCTAAGGGCGTACCGCGTTCTAGATGTAAAAGGGCGACGTCTCTCTGTCGGACAGCATTTGGATGACACCGTCGTTGTTAGTATTCAAGTATCTTAGAAGCTACAAGACACGCGTTCCAAATCCGTCCAGCCGTTTCAGTGTGAAGGAGCAACAAACAAACTCACACACTTTCACATTTGTAATGTATAATTGTGAGATACGGCTCTACTGCACTTAGATGTGGTACACACATTTAATATTTGTTCTTAAACCATTTCAATTAAAAGTAAACATTAGTGTTTTGCCATTGCAACACTATTTTCAATAATCGACCCCCCCTCCCCTCTCACACAACACAGGTCATGTTGTTCGCGATACTCCTACCACTGTATAAAAATTTGTAACTGTACGAATTTTTTTTCCAGGTCGACCTAGTTTGGTCTTTGTTGACTGGCGTATTTTTTCATTCACTGCCACACACTGTGCAACTCGATGGCTCGTTAAACATAGTTTGTATTATTTTGGAATGTCTGGTACTATATGTTTTTTCGGATAAGTTGTGTAGAATACAGGATAATACAGGCTGTGCAGGGTGAGTGATTGATGACGTTACAAACTTTCGTGGATGGTAGAGAAGGGTAACTGTATCAATTTGAGGTAAAAGACACTGACCTGGAAAAGACCGAGTGGAAAGTTATAAGTGAAAATCGCTGTGATAGCTCTGTTGCTAATATTGTAGGATAAGTAATTGCGATGACCACTTTGGTGTAGAGGTTGACATAATATCACAACTAATCCAATGGTGATGATGTACTTTGTACTGACATGAGCAGTACTGGTGGAGAATGTGTGTACTGTAGTAGATAGCAGTCTGTGTTTAAAGTTGAAGTACTAAGGTCGGTCACTCCTAACCAAATGGAGTTGCAGCCAGTCAACTAGAGCTGTAGCCAGTGACGGAAACTGCAAACATGATTTTCGTGTATGGGCAAGCAAATGGAAGCAGCAGAGAAGTGGAAAGGTCGTGCAGGACCAGTTACCTGTCTAGAAGACATCAGACGCAAACTATCTTTCCAAGCCTGTTCCAACGATTAAGTGAAATAGGGCAAGTGGTAACACAGTACGATGACCGAGATGATCGACTAATTACATCGACTTTCCGCTTATAAGATGCAATGCTTGCTTTAGTGGATGAGGTGCCTGGAATCAGCACTCGATTTGTTGCACGTGAGATGAATGTTTTGCAGAATACCCTATGACGAGTATTATGGGAAATGCAGCTGCATCCCCCAACATCCACAGAAAGTTCGTGCTTTGCTGCTGACTTCAGGCCTTGTGTGGTGTCAAGTCAATAGTTCTGTAGCGCCTTACAGCCGATCCTCACATTCCTGGGTATGTACTTTTCGCGGATGAAACATCTTGCACCAGAGACGGAATGCACAACAGTCGTTATAGTCATGTTTGGGACAGCCCCAGGATACAGTTGTGAAGTTCCATCAGCACAGGTTATCCGTCAACGTGTCGGCAGGTATAGTCAACGATTATATACTCGTATTGACCCATTCCTTCTCCCTCCCCAGTTAAAAGCACCAGTGTAGTCAGTATCTATCAGAAGCATGCTACCCAGGTGCCTGGAACATATCCCAGTTGTTATTCGTCAACGGATGTGGTTCAAACGTGATGCAGTCTCATCACACTTTGGACTGAGGGTTTGTAAACAACTGGATCACACATTCCCTCAAATGTAAATAATCAGAGGAGGTTCTGTTTCATGGCCAGAACGTTCACTTGATCTCACCCCACTTGATTTCTTCTTGTGGGGCGACGTGAAAAGTCTTGGGTACGAGACGCCTATCGAGACTGAAGAGGATATCCTGGGGACAATTATTTCTGCCTGTGACACTGTCCAAACAACACTGTCAATATTAGAACCAGTGCGACCCAACTTTGTGCAACCATTCCATGCCTTCATTGACTCTGGGGGACGCCATTTTGAACAACTGTAGTAAATGTAACAGATTTGGAAACTCGTGCAGGCAAATGGAATTCATTATTACTGTAGCGTAGATACGACATTCGGTCTCTCTGATATTAGCTTCCGTACGCCTTCATTGGTCCAATCAACGTAATGAATTATCTGTGGGTATTTTTTTGGGGGGGGGGGGGTATTCAGCGAGAATTCTGTACGTGGTGATCAGCGTTCGGAAGATGAGGCCACTAGTTTGAGCGCTGAGCCACTAGTTTGAGGCTAAGCCAGAACATGACTTGGTCGACATGGTCGTTTTCCGACGAGGGTCTCTTACCTGAAATTGATACGTTTTCCTTACTCCATCATCCCTGAAAGTCTGTAGCATTATCAGGGAAGCACCCTCTATATTTCCCAAGATACAGTTTAATTAAATGTATACTATATTCATTTGGGATATTGTAATGTAAACATAGATATCAAAAACATTTTCCTCTGGGGGGCTGTATGTGACTGAGTCTGATGTAATTCCAATAATATCCTTGTTCTCACACTGCCATTTTTCAAGTCCGTTAATTTTTTGTAATTTGATTTGTTTTAGTTGCTCTTGTACATTCCGGCTCCTGCATTAACTTTTTAATCATTCACGTTAAATAATACATGTACATTTAACAACCGTTGACATGTCACACGAATATGCTTGTTGCCACAAGCCACTGTTACTGTCACGAATGCCGGCTAGTGGCAGAGGTTGTTTACATTACAACACGGAGCAGTGCCTGAGACAGTTTGGGCACTGATATTGTAACGGACCGATTATAAGTAATAAGATACTGTGGATCGATGTTACTGAACTTCACTCATTGTCTATTTCGTCTCATACTCTATTTTTATCCCACAGATCTGATGATGGGGTAATCTGAAAAGTACCACCAGAAGTTATAAATAAAGGGAAAAACTCTTAGCGACCAGGACAAGTGTGTCATCATTAGTGCCAATACGGTCGCACATGTCCTCAAAGATTTCTTGTTTAAGGTATTGAAATAAATGGATGGAGATTTACAATCGGCGCGGAAAAATCAATGAACTCTCGCGAACAATGAAAATTATTTCATTTTTCTTTTCATCTTCACCAATCCTGGTGTCAGGAAATAATTTGCTTCGGGCCCGTTCTTGAAAAATTATAGCTGATGTCCTGTTTTCACTATAGAAGAATACAATATGACCTGGAGACAATTACTATTTGGAATGATGAGTGGGAGCTTGCTCTAAATGAGGAACAATGCCGGCCGGTGTGGCCGTGCGGTTCTAGGCGCGTCAGTCTGGAACCGCGTGACCGCTACGGTCGCAGGTTCGAATCCTGTCTCGGGCATGGATGTGTGTGATGTCCTTAGGTTAGTTAGGTTTAAGTAGTTCTAAGTTCTAGGTGACTGATGACCATAGATGTTAAGTCCCATAGTGCTCAGAGCCATTTGAACCATTTTTTTGTGGAACAATGTCAGTACGAGAGTGAGTCAAATGAAAACCTTAAATTTGTAATAACAAATCGAAATTTCGCGCCGTTAGCCTGTAAGTTGGTAAGCGTGCTACAAACAGCGTGCAGAATGCCCTGTAGGTGGCAGCATAGTGCAGATGCACACATTCCGTCGCAGTATCAGTAAGAAGATGGCCGCCTCACTTCCATCTTGCGCCAGGGAAGAACAGCGTTATGTTATTCGGTTTTTGCGCAATGAAGGTGTGAAACCTATTGAAATCATCGACGAATGAATGCATGTTTGTCACAGCAGCAAGTCTACGAATGGAGTAGAAAGTTCGCAAATGGTGTGACTCCAGTGGAAGATACTCCTCGTCCAGGTCAGGCACAACGAGTTGTGACTCCACAGAACATTGCAGCAGTTGAAGCCATATTGAAGGAAAATCGCTTAGTGACACTGAATGACATTGTAGCATGTTTACAGATTAGTCATGGGTCAGCACACCACATTGTGCATGATGTGCTCCAGTTTCACAAAGTGTCTGCAAGATGGGTGCCACGGCAGCTGACTCCTGAAATGAGAGAACGACATGTTGACACATGTGAAGAACTTCTTATGCACTTTGAACGAGAAGGTGATGGCTTCCTTTCAAGAATCGTTACTGGGGACGAAACATAGGTTCACTTCCACCAACCGGAAACGAAGAGAGCGAGCAAGGAATAGCGCCGTTCCTCATCACCAAAACCAAAGAAGTTTCGAACAGAACCATCAGCAGGGAAGGTTATGCTGACTCTCTTTTGGGACGAAAAAGGCGTCATTTTGGAGCATTACATGCCTAGAGGGACCACTGTCACCAGTGCATCATACACAGATCTCCTAAAAAGTTATCTGCGAACTGCAATCAAATCAAGGCGACGTGGATTGCTGTCAGCAGGTGTCCTTTTGCAACATGACAATGAAAGGCCTCACACTCCCCGTACAACAGTTGCAACAATCACAGACCTGCATTTTGAGTGTCTTCCTCCTCCACCATACTCACCAGACCCTGCCCCAGGTGATTTCCGTATGTTTGGACCACTCAAAGACGCAATGGGAGGAAAGAAGTTCCGTTCTGATGAAGAGGTACGCCATGTGGTGCGTGAGTGGTTGCGTAGACTACCAAAAGAATTTTTTTTCTAAAGGAATTTACGCCCTTTGTAAGCGTTGGAGGACTTGCATTGAGCGTGGGAGAGATTATGTTGAAAAGTGGTACAGCTTTGTGCCACTTCTGCACAATAAATAATATTTTTAAAAAATATTTAAGGTTTTCATTTGACTCACCCTCTTATATGCAGATGAGTAGGAAATACAATCTTGTAATGTTCGAAAAGGTACTAGAGGCATGATGCTTGCATAACGTTGCAAAACGACATCGAACGAGCACGTAAGACTAGTAGTAAGAAAGACGAATGCTCGACTTGGGTTTTTGGGAGAATTCTAAGAAATGATAGCTAATCCGTAAAAGAGACCGCGTGCAGAACACTTTTACGACCCATTCCAGAGTGCTGCTCAAGGCTCTGGGATTCTTATCAGATCGCTGTAAACGAAAAGCAATTCAGAGGCCAGTTGCTAGGTTTGTTACTGGTGGGCTCGATCAAGACGTGAGTATTACCCAAATGGGATCTCCTAGAGGGAATAAGACGTTCATTTCGCAAAACGCTATTAAAAAGGTTTCGGGAAGCGGCATTTGTAGCTTACAGAAGAACGAGCCGACTGCCACACCTCGCCCAAGGACTACAAAGACGAGATAAGGGAAATCAGGAATCATACGGAAGCATGTAGACAATGGTCTTTGCCTAGCTTCATTTGCGAATGAAACAGGAAAGCAGTGTACAAGGTAACCTCCGTCAACACCGTATGGTGGCCAGTGGAATACGTTTGTAAATGTAGATACAGAAGAATAACTATTAGTAAGTCTCTTTAAGAGCATATATTTCTATAATTTTATCGTTGTCTTCACTATACAAGACATATTTTGGAAGAAGTAATATGTTTCCCTACTGTTCTTGGAACGTACACTCTCGAAATTCCAGCAGTAAACTCCTACACGATGCACAACGCCTGTTTTGTAGCGTCTGCCACTGTAGTTTGTTGAGCATCTCCGTAACGCTCTTGCACGGAGTAAATGACCCCGGGACAAAACGCGCCGCTCTATTTTGGATCTTATATTAATACTGTACCATACAGTTGATCTTCCCGAGACGTACTGAGTCTCACCTTTGACTGCAATAATAACGCAGGCTGAAGCAATGAATTAAAATTCGAATCCGGATCTCTTGCTTGCCAAGCACATGCGCTATTCGTTGCGGCACACTGGCACTCCAGATACCAGACCTGCACGGACTTTCCTAGTACGTTTCCCTTCCCGATTCAAATTCTAATTCACGCCTCAGCCATACGTCGCAGGAATATCAACTGTATATGATTAATATATCTCCTACATCTGAGGTACAGGCAGGATTAACCCCATTTCACTATTGCTAAGGAGCTATTCCAACGTCGGAGAGCCTCAGCAATACAGATGAGAATTTAGAAGGGGAACAGTAGTAGGCTGAGGAGTGAACTGGAATTTACATCTGGGGAGGCAGGCTTGATGGGGTAGTCCGTGCTGGTGTGGTGGCTGGGGTGCCGGTGTGTCGCGACGTATGTCGTATCTGGCTAGCAAGCAGGATACCTGCGTTCGAAACTCATTGCTTCGGCCTACATCTTTATCGTATATAAAGGCGAGCTTCTATTAACCCAGTGGGGTAATGTACAGTGTGGACCGTTACTGAGTGGATTTATTAGTACAAAAAGTTGATTTTTATTTTTCACTGTATGTTCGGCAGTGCCTTCTGCCTGACGGTTAGCTGCAGCGTCTCAGTTACGTTGCCCGGAATAACCACTTTGAAACGCACGTGTTGAACCATCAGCAGCTAAATTCACGTGTTGCTGCCGAGGTAATGCTACCGAACTGCACGTCTTCGATTTGGCCGACCAATAGGGAGACTTGGAGGTGGTCAAGTGGGGGTGGGACCGCGGCCAGCCGGTGGGAGCGGACAAGCCGTCCGGTGTCTTCTGCTGGCAGCTTCCGACCCGACCAGACGCTCTCCTCTCCTGCCCTCTTGGGCGGCGGCCCATTCAGTCTGGGCGGCTTCTCTAGGCCTGCCTTTCCTTTTTACGGCATTAAACATTCATGCACTTAAAAATATGTTTGATTCTTCAGTTCAACGTGAGCATACTGCTTTCCCCTCTTGGCCAACCCCGACGCATTAACAGTAAGAACCCCATGCTCATGAGCAGTGCTCAAGATCCCGTCAAACAAGTGTTTTATATGGTTCAAATGGCTCTGAGCACTATGGGACTCAACTGCTGAGGTCATTAGTCCCCTAGAACTTAGAACTAGTTAAACCTAACTAACCTAAGGACCTCACAAACATCCATGCCCGAGGCAGGATTCGAACCTGCGACCGTAGCGAGGGTTTTATAAGCCAAATTTTTAGTCGACAGATTAAATTTCCTTAAGACTTTCCCAATGAATCTCAGCTAGGCAGCCACTTTTTCTACAGCTTGTTTCATGTGCCCATTCCACTCTAGTTCGCTCCCAGTGGGTGCTACTAGGTATTTTACGGTAGTTGCTGTTTGCAATGGTTTTACTCCATTAATGACATCGAAGAGTTGTGAATCTCTTTGTCTGTTTATGCTCGATGTGTTATATTTATTTACTTTCTGGGCCAACCGCCATTAGCGTAGTGGAGAGGCTGTGGATCTCTTCCCACATTCATGGTCAGTACGTTACGTTTATTTCTGTTCAGTGTCGACTGTCAGTCCCTGCACCTGTCGCCGACCGTCTGCGGGTTGCAACATTATGTGATTGCCTTATCATTGTAAATCATTCACTAATCGAACAGTCGCTCGGCAACAGCTAGCAAATAATGTTGCGAGAATGTAAAAGGTGAACGACCTGTGACGTAACGTGTTTATTGTCGAAGCGCCGTCAGAGATGCAGTGAGTTAGCGCGGCGCGAAAAACGGACAGAAGAAGAACACTTTTACACATTCTTTTGATGTACGAGATATTCTCGATTAACAGTTACTCAGTTACTCATTTCTTTCTTCTCTTGTCTCTTGTAACTTGTGTCGGACGCGCATGTCTTGCCGCCGTATAATTATTGTTAAAAATAATATTATTTTTGTGTAAAGTAAAAGTGCAATACTGCATACCAGTAGATTTATTGTGCGACGTGTATATGAAAATGTCAAAGGAATTATTTTCATTACGAGAAGAGAAGTGCCAGTCAAAACGGCATCCATGTTAAATCCTTCATTGCAATGTAAGTTCATCTATTAATTGCCATAAATTCAGAGTTAAATGGAACTGGTGTATGGGCTATTTATTTAGTGTAGAATCTATGTCTCACTCCTTCATGAAGTTATTTAATTTTCTTTATGTTTCTGCCAAATAGAGAGTTCACAGTCACGAATTCTTTCGTCGAAATCGGACGGAAGTTGCATGCGGCGAAATATTTTCTCCGCGCCATATTCTACTGGTAAATGCATGATAAACTACGGTCCCTTAGGAAATTCATGTTGAGCTATCCAAAAATAATTGTATTTTGAATAGGCATTTACTCGCCTCAGCAATGCAACTTCCGACTGATCAGACGATCCAACAAGAAACAGCCGCACACTGTCGGCATTCGCAAATATATTTCCACTGCTGATTACAGCTATATGTTACAGCACAAAAGTAAACATATTGTTATAATTAGCGACTACGAACGGGGACATTTATAATTGTATGTTTATGTATACACATTACGTAAACATATCGTTATAAGGTCCTCCTGCACTTCGGTACACTCTCCTGGCGTTGCAACCTTCCTACAGATACGCTTGGGAGTGTTTGAAATAAAACCAGAAAATCTGTTTGTTAAAAAAAAATTAATTTATTAAATATAAATGTTATGGCACTCATGCAGAGGGCGGCACTGGAATGTTGGGGCTGACCGCTACGAAGCCGTTGGCATCGGCCTTGTAGTTCAGGTGGACGGGGATCCCCTCTGGGCTGGTGTAGCTGTAGCTGCCCTTCTTCACCAGCACGTAGTCCGTGCCGTCATGGTTGGGCTGCAGCTCGCCTTGCTCCGTCACCGTGATGCCGTTGGAGGTCTGGTAGCTGTAACGGAACACATTTACTCGTAAAAATGTTTGAATGATCACGTCTTGAAATATCAGAGGACGCTGCGTTTGTATTGGACAGTTTATACGCCAGATATAGGACCAATATTGCGATCTAGTCGATATTCGGTTAGTCGTACTACGTCCTCCAATGTTATCCCTTCTTCCGCCTCTACTATTCCCGAAACGAAACACGCACTTTGGTCGATTTTTGTCCGTTACATAAGCTATCGAAGCCCGCTTTGTTGCCGGCCGGGGTGGCCGAGCGGTTCTAGGCGCTACAGTCTGGAACCACGCGACCACTACGGTCGCGGGTTCGAATCCTACCTCGGGCATGGATGTGTGTGCTGTTCTTAGTTAGGTTTAAGTAGTTCTAAGTTCTAGGGGACTGATAGCCTTAGAAGTTGAGTCCGATAGTGCTGAGAGCCATTTGAACCATTTGAACCTGCTTTGTTCACGAAAACTGGCGACGATTTCATGATCATCTTTGTGGCCTAACACTACAACATTTACGGAAAAGGCATTTAACGTAAATGTTACTTGAAAAAGAGGTCCTTCCAGTTTATTCTGACAGTATGCTACTTCCGGGTGATCTCCTTGGAAAAGGAACAGACAGCGACGTACGGGGGTTCTGTTTTGAAGCTGTTGTTAAATAATCATTTGGTACAAAGGATAAAAATTGTGTAATGCACTTCTGCTTTAAGACAGTTCCAAACAATTGTTGCCATGTGTTATTGCACTGGGAGGGCCCTCATATCCCAAAAATAAGTTTGCTTATTTCATAAATAGATATCGTAGTAGAGATATTCTTTCAAGGCTAGACAGTTCAGTTATCTAACGTTATTGTGAGGGAGTGGTTTGCTAATCTGTTAATATCTCATCGTAGGAAGTTGCATAGAAGGGATTGAAAGTGACTGATTCTACGAATCTGTTCACGTAATGACATAAATGTTAGGAGATTCCGTTTTATGTAATAAATCTCTGAAGTTTAAAATTATACACATATTTCAGTATTGTACGTTCGATTTGGACTGGTGGCTGTATTATTACCTGGCTAAAAATAATTACAACTGCTAAACGAATTTCTGAGCCCTCGGTAGCATAAGGTCCTTCGTAAACCCTGTACACAATTTATCAAAGAACTTCGCTAAAAAGAAAGTTTATTTTGTACAATAGAACAAGTGTCTTAAACTTGCTGGTCGATAATCCAAATGAGCCGGCCGGAGTGGCCGTGCGGTTCTAGGCGCTACAGTCTGGAACCGCGAGACCGCTAAGGTCGCAGGTTCGAATCCTGCCTCGGGCATGGATGTGTGTGATGTCCTTATGTTAGTAAGGTTTAAGTAGTTCTAAGTTCTAGGGGACTGATGACCTCAGAAGTTGAGTCCCATAGTGCTCAGAGCCATTTGAACCATTTTTTTGGTAAACCAAATGACGTTTTAGTAAACAGGGGTGGACTGCACACAGCAATACCGGACGTCGACACTGGCTTGTGCCGTAATGATGTCGTTATGTCTGACGCCATATGTGAACCAAAAAAGTTAGACAATTACACTACTTTTGTTTCTATATTTTATTTTGGAAAGTAGGTGTCAGACTAATCTGTAGCCTAGCCTAAGGTCTAGGTTAGATTAGAATGTCATTGGTAGGGAGTTGGTAAAGCCAATGTATGTGTATACAAAAAGTTGTGGTGACACACTGATTTGTAAGTAGCCCTAGGTTTAGGTTAGGCCGAAAAGTGACAGTTTGGTTGTGAGCTGGCGAAACCAACGCATGCGATGAAATGTAATGATCGTATGGCACTGTTGACCGGGAGGCCCCATGCGGGGATGTTCGGCCGCCGTATTGCAAGTCCTTTTTAGTTGACTTGCGAGTCAATGATGATGAAGAACACACAACACCCAGTCATCATGAGGCATAGAAAATCCCTGACCCCCGCCGGGAATCGAACCCGGGACCCCGCGCGCCAGAAGCGAGAACGCTACCTCGAGACCACGAGCTGCGAACAACGCATGCGATGTCATCACAATACTTGAAATTCTTATTTTGGCGTGTATCTCACGCAAACTGGATTTCGATGAGTGGTTCGTCTTTTTATGAAATCCTAGTATCGGCATGTTCAATACTTCATTAAATAATTTACTAATAGAATAAAGCGCTATTTCGACTTGCTTTGAAACAAGCACACCGTCGCTGTGAACAAAAGGGATAAGAGCAGCCGCAGTTTGGAGTCGACGAGGTACTTACACGAGCGAGTACTGGCCAAACTCGTCGCGAATCTCGTTGCGGAAGAGAGTGTCGATGGGAAGCGGCAGGAAGGGCGCGTCGGCGCGGCACAGGGCGACGGCAGCGGCGAGCAGCGTGCACACCTGTGGCAACACACACACGCGTCACATGACGTCAGTCAAGCTACCTTAGTATCCGCTGGCCTCACCGAGCGGCGTCTCATCCAAACTTCGCAGACCTACAAGGGGAATACACAGAAGAATCCGACAGCACAGCGAGCGCCTTTCGGCATGCGTTGCACAGTAATTTGCGAAGTGTAGAAGATGTTTTCACGGTGATACAAACTTATAAAGTTAATGGAACCTTAGTCTGAAAACGATGCGTTGAAATTTAAAAAAGAACATTACAAAATCAAATATGCCGTTGATTTACTGAACATAAAAACGCAAGCAACACAGTTTAGTTAAAATTTTATTTAGCTGCCGAACTTGCACAATATACTTACTAAACAACATTTCTGCGACGTAGTATCTCATAGCTTCTATGCATGCATGAAATCGTTGCACAATGTCTCTAATACCCGTTCGAACAACGCCACTTGTTTGAATAAAATCGTTTTGAGCATTAGGTGGCGAGAGTTTGAAAGTAAACACCTTTTAAAACTGACGTTTCGACCCTCTTTGCAATAGTCCTTTTCAAGTCCCCAGAACGTCTGTTTTAACAGCGGTTTCCACTCAAATATACGCCGCCTAATGCTCAAAAGGATTTGATTCAAATTGAGTTATGAAGTCAATTCAGCGTGTCGTTGACGATAAGGTCATTATGGCTGAAGCACGAGCTCAGATTGGACAGAGACGAGGAAAATAATTGCTTGAGGAAATATTATTCATTGACGATTGAGGCAGCTAACAAAATCCTCAGTTAATGGATTCTTGAGCACTGCCATCCGTCTGGGTCCCTTAAAGGAAATAGGAAATACATAACAAAGAACTGCTCATTTGGCCACGAACGCCAGCACGAAAGCGTCACATAGATGCTAAACTGACTCCCCTGGCAGACGCTAATAGAAACGCGTTATGGATCGTAGTGAGGCGGTAGTTAAATTTCCGAGGTTCCAGGAAGACCGTACCAACAAATTACTCCATACCACACATTGACAAATATATTATAATGGCCGGCCGATGTGACCGAGCGGTTCTAGGTGCTTCAGTCCGGAACCGCGCTGCTGCTACGCTCGCTGGTTAGAATCCTGCCTCGGGCATGGCTGTGTGTGATTTCCTTAGGTTCGTTAGGTTTAAGTAGTTCTGAATCTAGGGGACTGATGACCTCAGATGTAAAGTCCCATAGTGCTTAGAGCCATTTGAACCATATTATAATGTTGCTATCCCGGAGCACGGAAACCGGACCCGGTTGGAAGTTGCCTATTTAACGGCTTCCGGGGGCAAGAAAAATTTTACTCTCAATTTTCATATAAATAGTGATCGAAATTAAAAATCTAAAATGATGACGTAATCTATTGATTAAGAGCTATGGTCTCATGTGAATGATTCAACACAGTAAGACAAGTATTACACTTGTGTATATGTGTAGAGGCAACGCAATGAGCGAGGTGGCGCAGTGGTTAGTACACTGGCCTCGCATTCGGGAGGACGACTGTTCTAACCGCCATCGGCCATTTAGATTTTGGTTTTTTATGGTTTCCCTAAATCGGTCCACACAAATGCCGCGATGGTTCCTTTGAAAGCGCAAGGCCAATTTCCTTTCCCATCCTTGACACGGTCCGAAATTGTACTCCGTTTCTAATGACCTCGACATCGACGCCGTTAAATCCTTCCTTCCTTCCTTTGAGGCAGCCTAACTCAATGTGCGCAAAATACCCAGACTACATTCATCTAGCATTTGAAAATGAGGGCTCTTACTGACTTGGAACAAACTTAACACATATTTTAAAAGCCTTGGGAAACTTTTTCTCGCTGACGCTCTCCCCTCGCCCCACTTCTCACACGAAATTATGAGAGGATAAAACTTTATCGCTTACTACATTTTTGCTGTTCACGCAGTAAAACTTCTGCAACAGCCATCACTTTTTAACTCATTACTTCTTTACTATTACATATATTCTTAACGCATTTTGCAGACGTTGCCCACGTATACCACTGAATGTACCTGCAAAATTATATCATCCTACGAGGCATGGTTTAGAAGATATGACGTGATAAAAACTAATATGCGTACAAAACAAGCTTTTACAGTCGGAACTGTGTACATATCTTGAAGCTAATACCCACACCATACTCATCCAAAATTTGAGAATGAAAGCACTTATTGATTTGCAACAAACTTTAGACATAATTCCAAACCTTCACGAAACTTTTCTCGCACACACCACCCACAAAATGATGAAATAAGTTAACCGCTTATTACATTTTCGCTGTTAATTACAACGGCTGCATCAGGCAGTATTTCTTCTTTACTACAGTTAGTAGTTTAATTTATTTCTTGTTTGCTACTAACTGCAAGCACAATACATTTTGCAGACAGTGTTCACATACAGCACTGAATGTACCTGCAAAGATACGTCATTATACGAGACATGGTTCAGGGAATATGACGTCATAAACATTGGGGCGCGTGAGAAACCAGCTCTTGCTTAGTACGGAGCTCAAATTAAGCAGACTATACTCATCCAGTGTCTGATAATTGGAGCACTTAACGACTTCCAACGAATCTAAAACATAGTTTCAAACCTTTTCTAAACTTTTTCTCACTTACATACTTAATGTCAACCATTTAACATACTACCTCACTTGTAAAGCATTCAGAAGCTTGAAGCTGTTTTATGCGTTGGAGTTCGGTGTTTACCCGTTCCTCACTAAATAAAATGACGGTAAAGCCGATATGCCAGTCGGGTGAGATGCGCTTTGTACCAGAAACTCACGAAATAAATATTATATTCAGTACTCTTTTACTTGTGTAACAAAGTATTATAGAAACGAGCCAGCGGTTCAGTGAGGTGTGAGGCCTATGCCAGCCACAATAAAGGGAAGACACATTCAAAACAATGCCGTCCCTGTGTAGCTAGGCTCAATCGCGACGATTGGCGGAAATCAAGCTATCTGGGCAAGGGCGCATAGCCAGTGATGATAAAAAAGAGGAAGTCCTGAGATGCCGAAAGAGTTCGTAAAGCATAAAAAATTTCAGGTTTGTAATGGAGCACCTGAAAACCAACGGTTTTAAACAGAGGTGAACAAATTGGTTACATTACTTAGCTCCCTGTGTGAACGGTACTCACCAGTGTGACCTTCATTGTCGCTGGGTGGTTGCGGAGCTGTTGTCGTGAAGAGCCCTGGAGAGGTTGTGGTGGACATTGAGAAGCGACGCCGCGCTTATATACTGGCTGCGCTGCGCTGCGTTGCGTTACACCACGCCACAGACTTTCCCGCCTACTGTTGGCTCACCCCGGGGGGATGCGTGACGGCCAGGTGATACTCAACAAAACAGGAACGTCTGGCGGCCTCTAACATTTTTACGGCTGAGCGGTACCTACTGTTGCCCGATAGTGGTAAAAATAAAATTAAAATAAAATTTAAAAACATTGTCCTACGGATGTGCTGCTTTTATAATTAGACTAGTTTTTTATTCGCGGCGTCGTCCGTTTACATGTATTTCACGTACGAACGGCTACGGGAAAGAAGCAAGTAAGTGAGCTTTCATGAAAATCGAGAGAAACCGATTTCAGTGTTTGAACAGTGATTGTATCAATATATAAGAACAAAAATACTTTTTACCTCATAAATTAAATAACACTGGTACATCGAATGTGGAAATAGCGTTATTGGCAACCGGAATGTTCCCAGTATGAAGTAATTTCCCAGAATGCAGTCAAATTTCACTCTGTAAGGGTAAAGAAACAGGCAAGCCAAGCGAAAAACGCAATAATTGCATAATAATCACGACAAAACGAATTTCTGGTTGTGATAATACAGCAATGGCAATCGTATCACGTATACGGTATTTAGCTGTGGGGTAGCAGATTGAAGAACTTCACAGCACCAGGACGGAAAAGCTTGATCATGCTTTACAAACCTTTATACTTTAGCATGGAAACTGAAAGGAAATGTTGAATAAAGAACGGAATCGTCCGAGTTGCTTTATAGTGAACAGAAGAAAACTGCTAAGATATTGTGCACTAGACAAGTAGGGAATTCTGAAGATATACATGCCACTATAAGTAGATATTGATGCTTCAGACAGCCCATCCATTGATTGAAATTTTCATGGTGTGCATATGGTGCCATTTTGTATTCCTCCGTGATAGCACCTTTGATATTTCAGTGTATGGCACGAGCTGAGTCCAGATGATATTATTTTCAAAGGCTGAGTTATGAAAGTGCATTTTGCAGCGTACTTCAGGTCAAACAGAGTTTTCCATTTCTTGATTAACACTGGCCGCAGTCAAAGGTGATGGCTTGCATTTGGATGCTTTTATCATTTCCTTGAAATCAGGTATTTCCATTGCCAAGAACAGGGAATTAATTTTGATCTTCTTCAGGCCACCAATTTGATTGAGAGTTACATAATGAATGAAGGTGAAGACGGTGACGTTTTTATTTTCACCTTTAGCATAATCTCAAAATATACTCTATGTTCCAGGGAGACTGGAAAAATCATTCGAAGCAAAAACGTCCTATAAACATGAACATCAAAGTACATACCTTAAGATATATCAGAATCTGTTCATCTTCGCTACTGTGAAACACATCTCTACTACTGAACACGTGCTCATAGTTCTTAAGATAATTTTAGAGCCATGTTTTAGTCGCTATTGTCTCCTAGCAAAATATGGAAAGGTGAGCTTGCAACAGAAGAGAACTATTTTACAGTCTCAAAGATGTGGAAACACAACACACACACACACACACACACATACACATACACGCACCTAGGGGTGAACGTCATCAGGGCTGTCACCAATAAACCTAGCGACTAAGGCTGGGAACCCCACCTGCCAGAAGACCGTCCGCCTCGTGCAAGTCTCTCTCTCTCTCTCTCTCTCTCTCTCTCTTTTTTAAGTTGAGACCACTTCGGCGACTTGCGTGTCGATGAGGATGAAATGATGATAAAGACAACACAACGGCCAATACCCAACGGGAGAAAATCTCCGACCAGGTTCGGGAATCGAACCCGACACCCCTTCAAGCTCATCGTTGAATATTTAACTCAGCTTTTTTATTAGAGAGAGCAGTCAGCACTCTGAGTGAACACGCTGAGCTACCGTGCCGGCTCCACTCAGCTATGGAGGCGGACTAATACAGTGGTTATCGAATATTTTTCATGTCACAGCTTCTAACTCCCGCGCCACAAGTAGGGGCGGTAGACAGGGGTATATTATCCACACAGTATTTTTAGATAAATAATGAGTCATGTGTACTCAAAATTTGGTAGAAATTGCTCCAGATATTCCTGAGTTATGCTTCAATGTTACTCCGTTTTACCGCTAGCCAACACCCATGGAAGGTAAGTGGTTCTTATTCACACAGTGCTTCTTTCCATGTAGTAAGTAATACGTGTACCAAGTCTAGTTGAAATCGATCCAGTGGTTTAGGAGGAGATTTGGAATATACATATATAAACTTTTATGGTACATATCGATGCTCGTTCTAGTACGATTTGAATCAGGTTACTCCTACTTGCCTTTGTAAAAACAACGCTGTTCGTCGGCCCTTAGCTGTACGGAAGTGCCTGTGATTTTCTGAAAGGATGCCTCCACACTTTATCTAAGCTTATCCAACTTAAATCTATTATACTCTCAAAAGTGTTACAACCTTAGATTTCATTTGCTTTTGCTTTATCCAGTTGCAGGTAAAAGATAAGGTGTAGAGCAATTTCCCATTAACAAGACTGGTCAGAATATAGAAATTTGATGAATTTTATTCAAGAAACCTAAAGTTAAGCCCTTTCTTGCCGAGTCCGCGCCAAAATAGTATATTTCCTCTACTTACGCACTTCTTTTCAGCATCAGTTTCAGTGCAGTTTATTATACAAAATATAACGTATCAACGACGGCTTGATGTAATGGCAAACGGTAAAACCATACCATAAGAAATAATTACCCTAATACTCCTTTAAAGTTCCACATCTTTTCGCTACATCTACCTGGAACTCTTATAAAATGTAGACCTCTGAGAAGACAAGATGAGAACTTCTGGACCTATGAAGGGAGCACAGTGTTTTACAGGTAAAAAAAGCGTTTATTTTTTAGTGCGGTGCGCTTTTACGCCAATGTGCTGTGCTCAACTGTTTTCTAGTGATTGGATTCTTTTCCTGAGGACTTATTATGAGTTGTTGTTGTTGTGGTCTTCAGTCCAGAGACTGGTTTGATGCAGCTCTCCATGCTACTCTATCCTGTGCAAGCTTCTTCGTCTCCCAGTACCTACTGCAACCTACATCCTTCTGATCTGTTTAGTGTATTCATCTCTTGGTCTCCCTCTACGATTTTTACCCTACACGCTGCCCTTCAGTACTAAATTGGTAATCCCTTGATGCCTCAGAATATTCCCTACCAACCGATCCCTTCTTCTAGTCAAGTTGTGCCACAAATTTCTCTGCTCTCCAATTCTATTCAATACCTCCACATTAGTTATGTGATTTACCTATCTAATCTTCAGCATTCTTCTGTAGCAAGAAGGGTCGTCGAGCAGATGTGCAAAACTATAGACCTATATCTCTGACGTCGATCTGTTGTAGAATTTTAGAACATGTTTTTTGCTCGAGTATCACGTCGTTTTTGGAAACCCAGAATCTACTATGTAGGAATCAACATGGATTCAGGAAACAGCGATCGTGTGAGACCCAACTCGCTTTATTTGTTCATGAGACCCAGAAAATATTAGATACAGGCTCCCAGGTAGATGCTATTTTTCTTAACTTCCGGAAGGCGTTCGATACAGTTCCGCACTGTCGCCTGATAAACAAAGTAAGAGCGTACGGAATATCAGACCAGCTGTGTGGCTGGATTGAAGAGTTTTTAGCAAACAGAACACAGCATGTTGTTATCAATGGAGAGACGTCTACAGACGTTGAAGTAACCTCTGGCGTGCCACAGGGTAGTGTTATGGGACCATTGCTTTTCACAATATATGTAAATGACCTAGTAGATAGTGTCGGAAGTCCCATGCGGCTTTTCGCGGATGATGCTGTAGTATACAGAGAAGTTGCAGCATTAGAAAATTGTAGCGAAATGCAGGAAGATCTGCAGCGGATAGGCACTTGGTGCAGGGAGTGGCAACTGACCCTTAACATAGACAAATGTAATGTATTGCGAATACATAGAAAGAAGGATCCTTTATTGTATGATTATATGATAGCGGAACAAACACTGGTAGCAGTTACTTCTGTAAAATATCTGGGAGTATGCGTGAGGAACGATTTGAAGTGGAATGATCATATAAAATTAATTGTTGGTAAGGCGGGTACCAGGTTGAGATTCATTGGGAGAGTCCTTAGAAAATGTAGTCCATCAACAAAGGAGGTGGCTTACAAAACACTCGTTCGACCTATACTTGAGTATTGCTCATCAGTGTGGGATCCGTACCAGATCGGGTTGACGGAGGAGATAGAGAAGATCCAAAGAAGAGCGGCGCGTTTCGTCACAGGGTTATTTGGTAACCGTGATAGCGTTACGGAGATGTTTAACGAACTCAAGTGGCAGACTCTGCAAGAGAGGCGCTCTGCATCGCGGTGTAGCTTGCTCGCTAGGTTTCGAGAGGGTGCGTTTCTGGATGAGGTATCGAATATATTGCTTCCCCCTACTTATACCTCCCGAGGAGATCACGAATGTAAAATTAGGGAGATTAGAGCGCGCACGGAGGCTTTCAGACAGTCGTTCTTCCCGCGAACCATACGCGACTGGAACAGGAAAGGAAGGTGATGACAGTGGCACGTAAAGTGCCCTCCGCCACACACCGTTGGGTGGCTTGCGGAGTATAAATGTAGAGGTAGATGTAGATTTCGAAAGGTTCTATTCTCTTCTTGCCCAAACTATTTATCGTCCACGTTTCGCTTCCATACATGGCTACACTCCATACAAATACTTTCAGAAACGACTTCCTGACACTTAAGTCTATACTCGATGTTAACAAATCTCTCTTCTTCAGAAACGCTTTCCTTGCCATTGCCAGTCTACATTTTATATCTTCTTTACTTCGACCATCATTAGTTATTTTGCTCTCCAAATAGCAAAACTCATTTACTACTTTAAGTGTCTCATTTCTGAATCTAATTCCCTCAGCATCACCCGATTTAATTTGACTACATTCCAATATCCTTGTTTTGCTTTGGTTGATGTTCATCTTATATCCTCCTCTCAAGACTCTGTCCATTCCGTTCAACTGCTCTTCCAAGTCCTTTGCTGTCTCTGACAGAATTACAATGTCATCGGCGAACCTCAAAGATTTTATTTCTTCTCCGTGGATTTCAATTCCTACTCCAAATTTTTCTTTCGTTTCCTTTACTGCTTGCTCTATATAAAGATTGAATAACATCGGGGATAGGCTACAACCCTGTCTCACTCCCTTCCCAACCACTGCTTCCCTTTCATGTCCCTCGACTCTTATAACTGCTATCTGGTTTCGGTACAAATTGTAAATAGCTTTTCGCTCCCTGTATTTTACCCCTGCCACCTTCAGAATGTGAAAGAGAGTATTCCAGTCAACATTGTCAAAAGCTTTCTCTAAGTCTACAAATGCTAGAAATGTAGGTTTGCCTTTCCTTAATCTTTCTTCTAAGGTAAGTCGTAGTGTCAGTATTCTAACAGTGTTCTAACATTTCTACGGAATTCAAACTGATCTTCCCCGAGGTCGGCTTCTACCAGTTTTTCCATTCGTCTGCAAAGAATTCGCTTTAGTATTTTGCAGCAGTGGCTTATTAAACTGATAGTTCGGTAATTTTCACATCTGTCAACACCTGCTTTCTTTGGGATTGGAATTATTATATTCTTCTTCAAGTCTGAGGATATTTCGCCTGTCTCATACATCTTGCTCATCAGATGGTAGAGTTTTGTTAGAACTGGCTCTCCCGAGGTTGTCAGTAGTTCTAATGGAATGTTGTCTACTCCCGGGGCCTTGTTTCGACTTAGGTCTTTCAGTGCTGTGTCAAACTCTTCACGGAGTATCATATCTCCCATTTCATCTCCACTTACATTCTCTTCCATTTCTATAATATTGTCCTTAAAAACATCGCCCTTGTATAGACCCTCTATATACTCCTTCCACCTTTCTGCTTTCCCTTCTTTGCTTAGAACTGGGTTTCCATCTGTGCTCTCGATATTCATGCAAGTGGTTTTCTTTTTTCCAAAGGTCTCTTTAATTTTCCTGTAGGCAGTATCTATCTTACCCCTCGTGAGATAAGCCTCTATATCCTTACATTTGTCCTCTAGCCATCCCTGCTTAGCCATTTTGCACTTCCTGGCGATCTCATGTTTGAGACGTTTGTTTTCATTTTTGCCCGCTTCATTTACTGCATTTTTATATTTTCTCCTTTCATCAATTAAATTCAATATTTCTTCTGTTACCTAAGGATTTCTACTAGCCCTCGTCTTTTTACCTATTTGATCCTCTGCTACCTTCGCTATTTCGTATCTCGAAGCTACCCATTCTTCTTCTACTGTAGTTCTTTCCCCCATTCTTTTCAATCGTTCCCTAATGCTCTCCCTGAAGCTGTCTACTACCTCTTTTTCTTTCAGTTTATTCAGGTCCCATTGCTGTAATTTCCATTTTTCTCACTGCCAAATCACCTGTGTAGATGTGTGTGATGTATTGATGAGAACTGAATTCTTCTTCCATTTCCACATCAGGTCCTCAGATTTTTTGATCCACTTGGTCCACAGGATGCATCAATTATTGTTTTACTCTTCACTATGTAACCAGTAAGAAGACTCCTTTCGCATCCCAGACAACGCTTGACAAACCTTCATTTGATGAATTCATTTGCCCTCTTTTTTGCTGGGCCATCGGATACATCTACTGCTTACTGTTATGTTCCCTAATTGGCACAACGGATCGGAGCAAACAATCAACTGAATTCTTTCTAAAACTGTTCAAATATTCCTGCGAAATTTGTTTCTTCATTTTTCCAGCATATTCAGTATTTAACTTTTATACAGCTTTCTCATAACTGGTCCTGCATGTAAAATTTTTCGTACTCTTTCTTCCGATACGTCTATGGTTCAGTTACAGGTTCCAGTTGCAGGTAGTCCACTACCGTGTTGTTTACATGGTTTCTTCTGTGGCTGCTATTTCTGGGTGTCCTTCTACTGGATCACTTCAAGGAAAGCACTGTCGACTTTGTATACAATGATACATATTACTTTATTTTTTAATTTTATTTCATTTTTAATTTAATTTAATTTTATTTATTTTGTTTTATTTTAACTAATGAATATGAACGAGCAGACTCATAAACCTTCATTAACTGTGGAAGAATTTTCCTTGCTGATAAACTGTGAAAAACAATGTGAATTATAGCTGCTGGTAAGTCTTTCGGGATGTGAGGTCGTGGTCCAAGAAACTCTTGGTCAATCGGCAAGACTCAGTGGAGGAGCGCCTTTGAAGACTTCCAACGCAGTCCTGGGCGAAACGTCAGGAACAGAAGAGTTTCTTGGACCACGACCTCACATCTCGGAAGGTTTTCTAGCAGCTGAGTTATCCGGTCGTGAAAAGCCTTCGTTCTATGAATGTGAACTATGGCGACATATTAATTTAGTTTATCCAGCTGAACGAGATACGCTCAATACGACTGCTTTAAAAAGCTGTATCAACAAAGCTATACCCAAATGAAGCAGAAACCTGATTTACGTTATTGCACAGCGGGTACCAAATTTTTATTGGCATCAAAGTCGATGGAGAGAACTCATATTGATATCGTATAAATCGAATACTTTAAGTATAAATAATTGTAACATGTTTATTGATGTGGCCATTATTAGCAAGAAGTCTATAAATTTTAGTTTTATAAACTGAAACGTCTTTTCCTTGCTGCAATAAGAAAGCGTTTCAGTTTATAAAACGAATATAAACAACCGTGTTCTGGAGAAAAAGCCAACATCCACCAAAGTAGTATAAGTTTACGTGCCAACTAGTTTCCCAGAAGATGAGATTCCAACATCATTAACAGAGATGAAAATTAAATAGTCTTTTGAAACTAGCATCCGACAGTACAAACAGAATGAGAAAGTAAAATAGTGAAACACTTACTGGTGAAAAATGACACAACAGGAATGGCCAAAGGAGAAATGCAAGGCTGTAGACGCATGTGTGACAAGGAGAAAGATAGATACTGCCTATAACAAAATTAAAGAGCCGTTTCGAGAAAAGAGCAGCAACCATATGATTTTTAAGAGCTCAAATGGAGAACTAGCACTAAACAAAGAAGAGAAGGCTTTAAGGTGAATGGAATAAACCGAAGTGCTACATGAGAGAAACAAACTTGAAGGCGATACTGTAGAAGGGAAAGAGGATGTAGATGATGGTTTGGGAGATGAGATACTAAGAGAAGAAATTTACAGCGTTCTGAAACTGGAATTAAGTTTGTGGAGTAGACGGCGTTCCCCTACAAATACTGAGCTCTTGGGAGAGTATATCCCACCTGTTTTGTAAGATTTATGAGACAGGTGAAGTACCCTCGGACTTTAAAAAGAATATAATAATCTCAGTTCCAAAGAAGGCAAATGCATACAAATGTGGATATTACAGAGGCATAAGTTTAATGAGTCCATAACTTTAATACTGATATGAATGATTTATACAGATGAATGGCAAAATTTTAGACGCCGACTTCGAGGAAGATAACGTTTGTTACCGAAGAAATGTAGGAACACGCGATGCAATACTGGACTTATGTTTTATCATGGAAAACTGACTGAACAGAGGACAATTCAACTTTATAGCATCTGTGTAGTTAAAGAAAGCTTTTGACACGTACTCATTGAAATTCTGGAAGTATCAGGGATAAAATATCGGGAGCAAATGATTATCTGTAACTTGTACAAAAAATTGACTGCAGTTATAAAAGAGCCGCCTGATCTGACAGGAAAGGAGCAGCTGAGAATGAAGTGAGACAGGGTTGTAGCCTATTCCGGATGTTACTCAATTTGAATATTGAGGAAGCAGTGAGGGAAACCGAGCGGAAATTAGAAAAACAAAGGACAAGGACGAGAATAGGAACTTTGCGGTTTTCCTACGACATTCTCTGATAGAGACGGCTAAGGACTTAAAAGAACACTTGCACGGAATGTATAGTGTCTTCAAAAGAGGATATAAAATGAACATCGACAAAAATAAAAAATGGTTGCTGGAATATAGTTGAATTAGTTCAGGTGACGCCGAGGGAATCAGATTATAAAATGAGGTATTTAAAGCAGTAGATAAGATTTGTTAATTAGGCAGCAAAATAGCTAGCGATGGCCGATTTAGAGAGGATATAAAATGAAAACTGGAAACGGCAAGAGAAGCATTTCTGACAAATAGAACTTTGTTCGCGTCGAATACAAATTTAAGTGTTAGGAAGCCATTTCTGAAGGCATTTACCTGGCGTATAGCTCTGTCCGAAAGTGAACGTGGATCATAAACAATTCAGACAAGAAGAGTATTTTCAAATGTGGTGTTACAGAAGAAAATTAAATAGGTACATCGAATAAATAATTAAGAGATACTGAATCTAAATGACGAGAAATGAAATTTATGGCAAAACGTAACTAAAAGCCGGGATAGGTCGATAGGATACATTCTGAAGCATCAAGGACTTGTCAGTTTGGTGATGGAGGGAAGTGTGTGTGTGGGGGGGGGGGGGGGGGAATTTTAGAGTGAGACCATGACTTTGACTTCAGTTTAACTAGATATGGGTTACTGTAGGTACGCAGAAATGAAAACGTTTGTACAGGATGAACTAACATGGAGAGCATCATCAAACCGGTCTTCAAAGTTCAGACTGAAGACCATAATAACATCTACATCTATATCATACACCGAAAGCAACCTAACGGAGTGTGGCGGAGGGTACTTCTGATGCCAGTAACTGATGCCCCATTCCCTGTTTCATTCGAGAATGGCGCGCGGAAAGAATGATTGTAGATAAGCCTCTGTAATTAGCTGTAATTTCTTGAATTCGCTCCTCGTCGTCATTTCGCGAGATGTATGTGGAAGGAAGTAATATGTTGTCCGACTCTTCCCGGAAACTGTTCTCTCTAAATTCTATTCGTAAAGCTCTGTGTAATTCATAGTGGCTTTCTTATAACGTGTGCCACTGTTGTCTGCTAAACATTTCTGTAACGCTCTTGGGCCAACAAAACGATACCGCGACGAAAGCGACGTTCTTCGTTGGGTCTGGTAAGAGCCGCATATCTGAAAGATGATGTCTATTAAAATTTCGCGCCAGTCGCGTAAGACTGGTCGTAGCAACGCCCCTACTAAGTTGCAGATCAGGTTTATTTTAATTACGTGCAGTAATGATCGTGCGCGTTAGTTCCCATTGAGATTGGACGTAGTGAGTTGGTGTTAGTCAAGAATGACTTTAAGGCGACAAAGATGCCACTATGAACACCTAACTGAGTTTGAACGAGGTAGTGTAACAGGGCTACGAGAAATTGGAGTTCTTTCTGCGATATTGCAGAAGGACTTGCAGAATGTAGCCGCTACACGTGATTGCTGGCAGCGGTGATCACGGGAATGTACGGTCGCAGCAAGACCGGGCTCCGGACGGACACGTAGCACTACCGAGAGGGAAGACCTTTGTGTTCACCGTATGGCTCTGGCGCATCGTGACGCATCTGCAGCAACTATTTGCGCTGCAGCTGGCACCACAGTGACAGAAGGAACCGTTACAAATCGGTTGCTTCAAGGACAGCTCCAAGCCAGACGCCCTATTGCGTGCATTCCACCACTGACTCCAAACCACCACATTTTGCTTGTTCAGTGGTGTCAAGCGCGAGCTCATGGGAGGCCAGAGTGGATGTCTGTTGTGTTTTCTGATGAATCTGGCTTTGCCTCGGTGCCAGTGGTGGTCGTGCATTGGTTAGAAGGAGGCCGGTCGAGGGGAAGCAACCAATCTGTCTGCGTGCTAGACACGCGGGACCTACACTTGTAGTTATGGTCTGGACTGCGTATTCGTATTTCAGCGGGGGCACCCTTGTGGTTATCAGACGCACCCTGAATGCAAATTTGTACGTCAATCTGGTGATTCCACCTGTTGTACTGTCATTCATGAACAGCATTCCAGGAGGTATTATACAATGGGATAACGCTCGCCCACATACCGCTGTTGTAACCCAACAAGCTCGACAGAGTGTCGACATGTTGTCTTGGCCTGCTCGATCACCAGATTTGTCTCCAATCGAGCACATATTGCACATTACCGGACTGCAAACCCAGCGTCATCCACAATCGGCATTAACCGTCCTCGTATTGATCAACCAAGTGCAACAGGCATGGGATACCATCCCACATACTGACATCCGGCTTCTGTCCAACACAGTAGACGCATGTCAGCACGCCTGCATTCAACAGTCTGACGGTTACACCGGTTATTAAAGTACCAGCATTTCACATTTGCAGTGGCTTATCTCGTGCTTACATTAACTTGTGATCTTACAACGTTAATCTCTTAAACATGTTACCTGGACAAACGTATTCGCGGAATTTCATTACTCTACATTAATTATTAATTTTTTCCATCAGCATTTTATGTGATAATTATACTTCAGGTCGCTATGGATAGTTACTCGTAGATACACTCCTGGAAATGGAAAAAAGAACACATTGACACCGGTGTGTCAGACCCACCATACTTGCTCCGGACACTGCGAGAGGGCTGTACAAGCAATGATCACACGCACGGCACAGCGGACACACCAGGAACCGCGGTGTTGGCCGTCGAATGGCGCTAGCTGCGCAGCATTTGTGCACCGCCGCCGTCAGTGTCAGCCAGTTTGCCGTGGCATACGGAGCTCCATCGCAGTCTTTAACACTGGTAGCATGCCGCGACAGCGTGGACCTGAACCGTATGTGCAGTTGACGGACTTGAGCGAGGGCGTATAGTGGGCATGCGGGAGGCCGGGTGGACGTACCGCCGAATTGCTCAGCACGTGGGGCGTGAGGTCTCCACAGTACATCGATGTTGTCGCCAGTGGTCGGCGGAAGGTGCACGTGCCCGTCGACCTGGGACCGGACCGCAGCGACGCACGGATGCACGCCAAGACCGTAGGATCCTACGTAGTGCCGTAGGGGACCGCACCGCCACTTCCCAGCAAATTAGGGACACTGTTGCTCCTGGGGTATCGGCGAGGACCATTCGCAACCGTCTCCATGAAGCTGGGCTACGGTCCCGCACACCGTTAGGCCGTCTTCCGCTCGCGCCCCAACATCGTGCAGCCCGCCTCCAGTGGTGTCGCGACAGGCGTGAATGGAGGGACGAATGGAGACGTGTCGTCTTCAGCGATGAGAGTCGCTTCTGCCTTGGTGCCAATGATGGTCGTATGTTTGTTTGGCGCCGTGCAGGTGAGCGCCACAATCAGGACTGCATACGACCGAGGCACACAGGGCCAACACCCGGCATCATGGTGTGGGGAGCGATCTCCTACACTGGCCGTACACCACTGGTGATCGTCGAGGGGACACTGAATAGTGCTCGGTACATCCAAACCGTCATCGAACCCATCGTTCTACCATTCCTAGACCGGCAAGGGAACTTGCTGTTCCAACAGGACAATGCACGTCCGCATGTATCCCGTGCCACCCAACGTGCTCTAGAAGGTGTAAGTCAACTACCCTGGCCAGCAAGATCTCCGGATCTGTCCCCCATTGAGCATGTTTGGGACTGGATGAAGCGTCGTCTCACGCGGTCTGCACGTCCAGCACGAACGCTGGTCCAACTGAGGCGCCAGGTGGAAATGGCATGGCAAGCCGTTCCACAGGACTACATCCAGCATCTCTACGATCGTCTCCATGGGAGAATAGCAGCCTGCATTGCTGCGAAAGGTGGATATACACTGTACTAGTGCCGACATTGTGCATGCTCTGTTGCCTGTGTCTGTGTGCCTCTGGTTCTGTCAGTGTGATCATGTGATGTATCTGACCCCAGGAATGTGTCAATAAAGTTTCCCCTTCCTGGGACAATGAATTCACGGTGTTCTTATTTCAATTTCCAGGAGTGTATTTTACGGTAGATACGGTTTCCAACTGTCTTCTGGTGTTGCTCTTTTCTTATAGACAACGGCGTCATCTACGAACAGTCTCAAAGAGCTGCCGACACTTTCTACCAGATCATTTATATACATTTTAAACAGCAAAGGCAACACACTCCTTTGCGGTACTCAGGTAATTACCTTTATATCCGTCCTATTTTCTGATATGGGCCACGTGTTGAGTTCTGTCTCGAAGGAAGTCTTGAATCCAGTCGCAAGTCTGATCCGATACTCGATAAGCTCGTATTTGTTTTAGTAACCGGCAGTGCGAGGCTGTTTCAAATGCCTTAGTGAAGTCAGAACACGGCATCAACCTGAGCATCGTTGTCTAAAGCGCTGTGGGTCTGATGAGGTAACAGAGCAAGCTAAATTTCGCAAGATTTCTGTTTGCGGAATCCATGTCAATTTTTGTAACGGAAATTGTCGTTCTCCAGAAAGTAATAACTCTTGAGCATAAAACATGTTCCATAATTGTACAAGAGACTGACGTCAACGATATAGCTCTGTAATTGTGTGCATCTGTCCTACGGCCCTCTAAAACGGGAACGACCTGCGCTTTTTCCCAGTCGCTAGGCACCCTCCGTTGCTCCAGTGATTTACGATTAACTACTGCTAGAAGGGGAGCAAGTTCTTTCGCATAATCTTTGTAATACCTTATAGGTATTACATCTAGTCCTCATGCATACCACTACTTCGCGATTGTTGTTGCGTTTCTATTCCGCGATCGGTTATCTCAATATCGCCAATTCGAAGTTCGTACGATGGTTAAAAGGAGGGATGGTGTTACGATCTTCCGCGGTGAAACTATTCCGGAAGATGGAGTTCAATATCTTGACATTCTCTCTGCTATCTTCCGTTTCTGTGCCAGTATGGTGAATGTATTGAGCTTTTCGAACTGTATTTTTACTAAGATCAAATGACAAAATTTTACTTTCAAAGTCATTGAATGTTTCTCTAATTGCTCTCTTTACGCTTATTTTCGCTTCTTTCAGCTTTTGTTTGTCAGGTAGGTAATTACGTTTCTTGAATCTGTGATGAGACTCTCTTTGTTTACGTAGCCATTTTCTAATATGGCTATTAAACCACGATGGCTGTTTTTCATCCCCTAAGACCTTATTTGGAACATAGTTATCAAAGGCATATTGACCAATGCTTTTGAATTTTTCCATTTGTGCTCCATTTTCTAACATGGCTATTAAACCACAATGGCTCTTTTTCATCCCCTAAGACCTTGTTTGGAACATAGTTATCAAAGGCGTATTGAACAATGCTTTTGAATTTTTCCATTTGTGCTCCACATCTTCGTCCTTACCATTGAATATTTGATGCTGACTGCTCAGATACTCTGCAAACAGTATCCTGTCACTCTTGCTAAACAAAAGTATGTTCCTACTTTTCTTAACATTCCATGTAAAACTCGTAGTCATATTTGCTACCATAGCCTTACGATCACCTATACATTCCTCTACATTCACTGATTCAATAAGTTCAGGTCTGTATGTTTTTAGGACGTCTTAGACATTACCTTCAAGAGTTGGTACTCTATCTGCCCGACGTAATTTTCGAACAAGACTTTCAGAAAAATGTCTCATGAATTCCTGTCTCTGGCACCAGTGTTGGTAATATGACTGTCCCAATCCACTCTTGGTAAGCTGAAGTCGCCAACGATATTCTGCAAGTTCTCTCTGAAGTGCTCAAGTACTACAGCTCCTGACCCAGGGGGTCCATTAAAAGCACCCAACTGCCATTGTTGACCCACTTCTGATACTTAACTACGTCACCATCACCACCACCACCAACAACACCACAAATGTGTTTTAGTATCAAAGTTAATAGGCTTTCCCTGATGTTTACAATTCTTCTTTGAGTTGTTTACTGCAAATTAAAGAGTGGCAGAAACTTATTTCTGCTTGTTAACTGAGGAACAAGTAACTCTGCGCAGAAATTTATCGAACTTGTTGGCTCAATTTTAACAAAAACGTAGTATCTGTTGTGAGTACCCACCAAAATTGCTCCAAATTCTTTACTGGAACCAGCTATCATAGGACACCATCAATCTGCTTTTTCCATCCTCAGGAGTTACGACAGTGCTATATTTTTGGGTGGTTAGATTTGTGGAAGAGAAAAGGTTTTTATTCTCGAGAGAGTAATGAAACAGTATTTTAACCCAACATTTTAGAAAGACTGTTTGTGAATACTAATGCAAAATGTAAGGTATCTGCAGAATTGCAAATCGGTTGCTTAATCTCAAACAGCTGCGAAGTCTTTGAATTATAATAGTACGTACTACAAGTCCGTATGATCAACTGGTTTATATAAAGGTTTCCGACGTGATTACGGCCACATGACTGGAATTAACAGACTTTGAAGGCGGAATGGTAGTTGAGATAGATCCATGGGACATTCTATTTCGGAAATACTCCACAGTGTCAAGAAGGTGCCCAGAATATGAAATTTCAGGCATTACCTCTCACCATGGACAACGCAGTAACTTAACGACCGAAAGCAGCGGGTTTGCGTAGAGTTGTCGTTGTTAACAGAGAAGCTACACTGAGTGAAGTAACAACAGAAATCAATGTGGGACGTTCGATGAACGTACCCATTAGGCACTGCGGTGGTATTTGGCGTTAATGAGCTATGACAGCAGAACGACCGACGCGAGTGTCCTTGCTTACAGCACGACATCGCCTGCAGCGCCTCTCTTAGGCTCTTGACCTTATCGGTTGGACCCTGGACGACTGGAAGACCGTGGCCTGGTCAGATGAGTCCCAATTTCATTTGGTAAGAGCTGATTGTAGGGTTGGAGTGTTGCACAGACCCTACTTAGCCATACACCCAAGTTCTCAACAAGGCACCGTGGAAGCTGATGGTAGCTCTATAAGGGTGTGGGCTGTGTTTGCATGCAATGGACCGAGTCCTCTGGTCCAACTGAACCGATCATTGACTGGAAATCGTTATATCCGGCTACTTGCACACCATTTTCAGCCATTCATGGGCTTCATGTTCCGAAACAACGATGCAATGTCTATGGATGACAATACACAAGGATACCGGGCCACAACTTCTCACTATTGGTTTGAATAACATTCTGGACAACTCGAGTGAATGATTTGGCCACCCAGAACGCCCGATATTCAATCCCATCGAACGTTTATGGGACATAATTGAGAGGTCAGTTCGTGCACAAAACCGTGCATTGGTAGCACTGTCGGAATTATGTACGGCTGTGGAGGCAGCGTGGCTCAATATTTCTGCAGGGAAGTTCCAATGACTTGTTGAGTCCACGCCACGTCGAGCAGCTGCACTAAGACGGTCAAAAGGATGTCCGACAAGGTATTAGGAGGTATCCCATGACTTTCGTCATCTCAGTTTTCAACATTCCGAAAATAATAATAATAATAAACATTAATAATAAGAATAATAATCTGACTAACGGAAGCTCATACGCATGGATATAATGTATGAGAATATAATGAAGCACTATGTCCGTACTCCATCCCTACATGGAACGAAAAGGAACCCTGCTATTTAACTGCATGAAAAGTATCCTCCACCAATTGCCCTGCGTATTGAGTTTAGGCACGGCCATCGCGGCGATTTTTAATCTAGGCGCTGCAGATAACTTTGAAAAGGTTAGTTGTAACTGCGGTTACCGTTTTAGCACAATATTAGGTTTCTCTGTGATGGGATGTAAAATCCATACTAGACGCACATCCATTATAGTCATCTCCACTCAGTGATAAACTTAAGACAACTCTGACTACGGGGAAATTGGCCATTGTGGGCGGAAAAAGAAAATACTTTCCGATTGGCCGGCTGAACCTGCCCGTAGGCGTCTCTCGAGCATCAGTGACATACAACTACTGTGTTTCTTTTTACTTGGTTCATGTTTCTACCTGAACTTTGTATAACGAAGGGACAAATTCACCTACGTATCATGGCATGACATGACGGTAATGTGCATCTGCACGTGGTCAGACAATAAATGACTGTGACTGACGATGAGGCAGCAGGGGCTCGAAAACTAGTTGAAGATACAGCAAATCATATCAAATTCAAAAGAAGCTGGCAGCATATCACACATACAGACCTCCAACAAAATTTTTGTTCCAAGGTATATGAATGGTGTTCTTTGCCAAATCATGGGTGCTGAATTATTCGGAAATGACATCGGTTTTTTGCTGTCTGGCTCAGTTTTCTACTGACATGCTACCCACTATCTGTCGTAGTCGAAAACTCTGCATACTGTTTAATTTTCTGGGGCTTAAGTATTCTGCAGCTTTAACTGTTACCAAAAGAAAATTAAAATACGTGCAAGGAATTGCCACACATGACATTCAGTTTGAAAATCAACTCCACATCTCAGCATAGAGAGTGCTGACAATTGTTAGAAATGATTGCTTGTTGCTATAATTTCATGAATGTTTGTGGTTTGCGATTTTTTTTTTTTTTTTGTTGTAAGTTCAGCAGAAGAAATACTTTATACTAGGGTAAATAGCACAAATTCATTTTTAAAGACTTGTGGAGAGTAAACTTTGAAAGCTCAAAACCAGAAGGTTAATCCCATATACGCTGTTCGCCATGTCTGTACTTCTGGCAGGTTCGAGATCACGTCATGTGTCTATTGCCGTTCCCACGATTTGGAGGGAACCAAAAAATCACAAAACTGATTGTTGTTTTGTATGGCAAGAATAGATGAAATAACCTCGAAAGCAAGGAAATCTGCCATATCCTAGTACACCATTTTTTGACAGGTAAACGGTTGTCTGTATTAACTAAACACAAAAATACTCATGCCTTAGAGCATTGTTATTGAAAGCGTTGTTTACGAAATATTGGATAACTCCTTTACGTGGGGACTTCATATACATAGACATAGCTAACTGTTTCATGTCTATGCTGATTTGACGTTTCCAGATATTAGTAAACTGTTTACGAGACATGAGAAGAGCCCCAAGGGGTAAATAATATTATGATCAACTTGTTTTCATTATACGGCGAACCACAAAGACAAGGACTGAAAACAGAAAGTGTGCTGTTTTTAGGCCTAGCTGTTTCCGATAACACAGAATCAGTGACAAATGGTTCAAATGGCTCTGAGCACTATGGGACTTAACTTCTGAGGTTATCAGTCCCCTAGAACATAGAACTACTTAACCCAAGTAACCTAAGGACATCACAAACATCCATGCCCGAGGCAGGATTCGAACCTGCGACCGTAGCGGTCTCGCGGTTCCAGACTGTAGCGCCTAGAACCGCTCGGCCACTCCGGCCGGCATTCAGTGACGTAAATTTTCTATACGTCTCAAACGAAACTGCAAAGTTAAAAAAAGTGTGTGAAATCGGGATTTTTTCTTGATCTTGCAGGTATTTGAAAGGTACAGTGGCGCCTAAAACGAATCCTTTGTGCTAGTAAACCACCGATGCTATAAAGAATTGAAATCTCATCAACGAAATAGCTACATAAGTCTGAATACTTTACGAATGAGTGAACGTGTTAAATATTTGACGTGAAGCATATAAGCGAGAAAAAATTTAGAAAGGTTTGAAATTATGTTTAGAGTTTGCTGTAAGTCGCAAGGTGCTCTAATTATCAAACAATGGATAACTATAATCTTGGTAATTCAACCCTCGTTTTAAGCAAAAGCTAGTTTTTCACGTATCTCAAATGTTTATAACGTCATACCTCATGAACTGTACTTCGTACAATTATGTTCTTTTACGAGTACATTCAGTGGTATGTGTGGATACTCTCTGTAAAATGTGTTATGAATATAGTTAGTAGTAACAGAGTAATAACTTAAAATGTCATACCTGGTGCGACACGTTTACGGCATGTACAACGAAAATGTAGTGATAAACCTTTTTTTTCTTTCATCGTTTTGTGAGGGGGTAGGAGTCAGTGAGAAAAATTTCGTGTACAGATTTGAAATTATATGTAAAGTCTGTTGCAGGTTATTAAGTGCTCTCATTCTCAAACACTGGATGAATACCTGTGTAGTCTGGGTATTTGCGCGTGGTGAGTTACGCTGTCTGAAGACATATACATAACTTATACACTCTAAAAGAAAAAACAAAAAAAACGACGCACTGCGAATAAATTATCCTAATGAGACGGAAATCAGTAGATGTGATGTACATGGACAAACTAGTACAATTTCCGAACAACTGGATGATTTATTCAAGAGAAAGAGCTTCACAAATTGAGCAAGCTAATAACGCGTTTGTCCACCTCTGACCCTTATGCAAGCAGCTAGTCGGCTTGGCATTTGTTGGTGCAGTTGTTGGATGTCCTCCTGAGGGATGTCGTGTCAAATTCTACCCAACTGGCTCGTTAGATAGTCGAAATCTGGCCGAAAGGCCCAGCCCATAGCGTTCCAAACATACACAATTGGGGAGAGATACGGAGACGTTGATGGCCGAGGTTGCGCATGCTAAGCACGAAGGCAAGCATTAGAAACTTTAACCGTGTGCGCCTAGGCATTACCTTGCTGATATGTAAGCCCAGGATGGCTTACCATAAAGGGCAACAAAACGAGGCGTAGAATATCGTTGACGTACCGCTGTGCTGTAAGGAAGTCGCGGACGACAACCAAAGAGGTCCTGCTACGAAAAGAAATGACATCCTTGACCACCAGTCCTGGATGTCGGGCCTTATGGGGAGACACGAATTGATATCCCACCGCTGTCCGAGGCGTCTCCAGACACACCTTCGTTGGTCATCGGGGCTCAGTTCCAAGCGGGACCCATCACTAAAAGCAATTCTACTCCAGTCAATATGATTCAGGCCAGAGATGGGGCAACGCATTATTGATCTACTCAGTTTGCGAAGCTGGTTCAAATGGCTCTGAGCACTATGGGACTAAACTTCTAAGGTCATCAGTCCCCTAGAACAGAACTACTTAAACCTAACTAACCTAAGGACATCACACACATCCATGCCCGAGGCAGGATTCGAACCTGCGACCGTAGCAGTCGCGCTGTTCCAGACTGTAGCGCCTAGAACCGCTCGGCCACTCCGGCCGGCTTTGCGAAGCTCTTTCTTTTGAATAAAACATCCAATTTCTCTGAAATTGTAATCATTTCCTTGAATTTATCCATAATTGATGCTGTCGAACTCCGTGACTGTTCCTTTATCGGGTGTAGAAAAAAATATCCGCTACCAGTCACAATAAAAGGTTATTTATTTGTCACACGACCGGTTTCGGGCTTGCGCCCATCCTCAGGTGTTTATACATTTATTTACATGTTTATATTGTTGGAGATCGCTGTATAAATACAAAAAATTATTTGCTGGTGACCACACAGATACAAGTGGGACAATTGCAAGTGGTAAGGCAGCATTTGACGAAAATATATCTGTACTTACATAAAGATGAAGCACCATTCAAAAAAATGTTCAAATGTGTGTGAAATCTTATGGGACTCAACTGCTAAGGTCATCAGTCCCTAAGCTTACACACTACTTAACGTAAATTATCCTAAGGACAAACACACACGCCCATGCTCGAGGGAGGACTCGAACCTCCGCCGGGACCAGCCGCACAGTCCATGACTGCAGCGCCTAGACCGCTCTGCTAATCCCGCGCGGCTGAAGCACCATTATTACAGTTATGCTGCGGTGACAGTTTTGCCACTTAGTTACACACTTATTGTCATTTTCACGTGCATATTTCAGTTTTACCAAGTATAGCTTCATATTTCACTGTTATGAGGTGCACTCATGAAATACACTATGTTTACATAGAAACATGTGGGCTGTGGTCAAAGAACTTAGATGTAGCAGATGTAAAGATGTTGCTCATACAGAAACTTGTAGGTTATGGTCAGAGAACTTAGCCACAGGAAGTGCAAAGGTGTTGCCTATATAGAAATTTAAAAAGCTATTATAGACTGCGGCGTTTTTTGATACACATTTTGAAATGTTTTGATTCACATTTTTGTCAGAGAACTTAGATCTAGGAAGTACAATGATGTTATATATATATATATATATATATATATATGAAATTACTCAAAACTATTACAAATTAAAAAATGACAGCTAGAACTGTTTTGAGCCACACTGTTGTCAGAGAACTTAGGTCTAGGAGGTACAATAATGTTACACACATGAAATTTTGAAAGCTATTACACATTATACAATGACAGTTACACTTTTGTTTACAATATGACTATTACAAATTACGATAATGACATTTGGACTGTTGTATGACTGCTACATCGAATTTCTGTAGAATATTACTTTGTTATTATATCAGAGGACAATTAGTTTCTGTTTTTGAATATTTCATGAAATACGTGAAGATAGGATTTGTCTGCAAGCTCCACTTGTTCGTTGAGAATAAGATCTGGTGAGTTAGAGCTGTGGATATAAATTTCTAACTCTTGAAGCAGATTCATTTTCTTGCCTTTGTTTACAGTGTGTAGTATTTGTAGATTTTCTTTTATTGTGACTGGTAGCGGATATTTTTTCTACAACCAATCATTTGCTTGTCTTAAAATGTGCATCCTGTGCATTACACCCCGTCCCATTCGGCTAATTCCTTCGTGGAGCGTCGTTTTTCTGTCTTAGAGTGTAACTGTAATACTTTTGTTACTGTGTTAAATCCTTAACGTGAGATTGTATATCTTGATAAGCAGATTGTCACAGCATTTTAAATTTTTAAATTCGTTCAATAATTATCTGAAATATTGACAATCGAATTTTTGTTGTCCCAAGAAGGTGTTAAATAGGCAACATGCAGCTTGAATTAACCACTAACCGTGAACCGGCACAGCCATTCACTGTTATAAATACATTGACAGTAATCAATTTTGCACCAAGTGCTATTAAGTAACCGTAGAAACGACTCATTACTAGCAGTAGATATCCGCGCTTGTAAGATGATTACATTAAACATTAAGTGAGATAAAAACGTTGATAGCCTTGCAGTATCTGTTGACTAAATGGCCATTCCTTGAAGTATAGCCTCCCTTCAGTCTTGCAAATTATTTAGTAAAACATGTTTATTTACTTGTCTTCGAGACTGATCGTTGCAACTCGTATTTCTGTGGAAAGTGTTGTGAACTTACAGCTTTTGCGCCATTCAACCCTAGGCAGGTGTCCCTGCTTATGAAATAATTACTTTAAACATTGAGATAAAAAATTGATTGCTTCTCATTATCTGTTGACTAAATGGCTGTTCCTTGTACTATAATCTTCTTTAAGTCTTGCAGATTCTGTACCAACACCTGTTTAACTATTTATATGTTACTGAACCATGTCTTTGAGCCGAATATTTACAACTTGTATTTCCGTGGAAAGTATTGTGAACTGACAGATTTTGCGCCATTCAGCACAAGGCAAGAAACAAAATGCCCCGTTCTAAATTTCTTTTTTATTACCGATACGTGAAAGCTCGAAATAATTTCATCATTCATGTTTTTACATCGATAACATCTATTCTGAAAATGAAAAAGCAGGTATAGAAAACGTCAGTAATACTTAAGGCCTAATGTAAATGAAACTGAGGTGGATGGGAAATGTGGGAAAGCGAACGAAAGGTAGATTAATCAAGAAAGTTGTTTACTGGATTCCAAGAGACAAGGAGAGACTGAGAAGATGATCTAATGGAATGTATGTAGCTGACATCACATAACACTTTCTCATGCAATAAGGTTCCCAGCGATTCGCACCAATGTGACTAAAGCATCATTTCTACTATCGTTAATTAATTATGTTAAGAGACTCATTTAGAATTACCATGAATATTTCGCAAACGATGAGTGCAGCCGATTCCTGCGTTCATAGAATGAAAATGAACACACAGATTCTCTAAGTTGATCCACACAAGTTTAATGTCGAAACATATCCATTTGTTTAACTGAACGCTATCTTGTTTTGTTACTTAACTGATAACGTAGTTTGAATCACGCTGGAGTGTTCTGCGTGACTCTAGTGCAAGTATTTAAATATCGTCAGTACATTCTACTAGAGTTTTCCTCCGAGAAAAACCACCAACAACACGGTTTCAGTATTTACAACAAACAGTTCATATTATCACGTGAACTGGATCGTTAGCGTCCATACCAAAGAAATATAGTAGAGAACTGTGGGTGATTATCTCGAAGGACTGTTTTTCTTAGGCAGGTCATTGAATACGATATTCAACTTCTTAACGGGGCGCCATCTAGCAAGGTTAGAGAGAACGACGGTTCAAACTCTCTCCAGTCATCCAGGTTTTTTTTCACTAAATCGACTGAGACGAATGCTGGGGTTGTTCCTTTGAAAAGAAATCAGCTTGAGTTTCTCCTATCCTTCCACAAACTGCCCCTATGCTTCTGGTATAATAAACATGACGTGAAACCTAATCTTCCTTCGTTTTCTTTCCTTCCCTTTTCCCAACGCTGATTCGATTGAAGAGAACCTGCAGTCTGACCAGCCCATACTCCTGGTTGGATACCATTAGATTTTTTTTCTGTTGGCATGGTGATACTTCTTCACAAAGTACGTATTTACAACATCAGATTATACGAAATTAGAGCAGCTTGTACAGACATGAATAAAACACGACGCAAAGTGTTGTGCCCGCTGGGACCAAGTGTTGAAGCATGCACTGCAGCTAGTTTTTATTTTCGTTCAACTGGCAAAAGAGCACATATTGTTTCGAAATATTCACATATTATGCTAGTAATGGTTCTGTTACAATGGTATACGAAATATGAACTATTTTAATAGAATTGATAAGATTAGAACAAAATTACAAAACCCGTTGTGATTCACATCATCTCTGTAAACGATTTTGTATTAAAAGTGCGCATATATTCCATTTAATGAATAAACATGCTAATACACATATTTTGTATCATTGATGGAATCACTGAATAAACTGAGTTTAAGACTGAATAAGAAGTGCACTGTTTTTACATTTCATTTTAGGTAATAAAGCTAGTGGTTCATCCAGTTGTGTTACAATGACGTGAGAGTTTATTACAGCTACATAAAATGTTCCAAATGAATAGCTACAGTATTAATGTAGACGCGTCGATGTAAAAGAAGCCCGAAATTTTAAAACTCGAGTAGACGTAAATGTGATATTCGACCGTCTTAAACACGAATCGAGACATCATGCATCTCTTTTGGATGGTTCGAGAGTTCCTCAGTCTTAAATCAGTTATATATTTAATTCTAGAACCATTTACAAAAATTACTACCAACGAATGCGGCAACCACTTTGTGCATTCGAAATCTGTGACATTTCCATGAGCTTGAGAACTAGGAAATAACGCTTTTCTCTTGGTATAAACACACAGACGTAACTAATCTGTTGGCTTTACATCGCCTGGTTGGGGTGAAACATTGTTTACGCGACATACAGTTTGAAAGTCATGCTGCACAAAGGCTTTCGTTGCTTTTCATTCAGAATTTCATTATTGTCCCATAGAAAGCTAGTTATGATGATTTTTCTATAGCGTGTATAGATTCCCCAGTTCCGTCGCGTATTGCGATCATCATCTGTCTCAACAGACTCCGAATACCTCACTTTTCTCTTCCCCGGACTCGATATATTTAATTCGATGATTCTTCTAAATTCTTGAAACATCTGTTCACCGAGCTCATAGACTAAGGAGATGTTGGTTGTACCATTAAGAGGTTGCTGAAGACTTAGAAAGTATTTGTTATTGCCCTTGAACGGCAGTGCACGGAGCTACTTTCACTCAAGCACGTTGTAGTATTGATGTGAAGAGAAACGAGCATTAGTTACAGAATCATAACTTTATCCTTCTTACCACAACTGTATTGATTAAAAATAAATATGTAGCTAATATTGATAAATAGAGCCACCAAAAATAATAAAAAAGTAAAGCTGTTATCAACTCAAAGACTGGTTCGAACAAGACATTCCTTTACTAGGGATGGTCCTATTGGGGATTTTATGTAGTTGCCTTCTTCCGAACTTTGAACTAACGTATCCAGCCTGTTGTACTAGAGCTGAAAATTTTAACACAAATTTCGAACCATGGTGTCAGCTCGACGTTTTTCAGATTAACTAACACTGTCATAGATGTAGGAAGTAAAAAGTTTACCACTGAGCCACCAATCCACATTAGTTACGGTAAATGATAATATGATATGGTATATTCCGAAACACGTCTCAGTCATTTACCATCTGTGGGAAGAGACGGAACTTGGCTACTATCTTGGGGTGAAAAACTGTAGGACTCCCATTGATAGACCACGGGTGCAACACGAAGTGGGAGGAGATACCCGAGTAACGGAGTACATGTGAAGTGCCTCATCTTTTTTAGTTAGAAATATGAAGAACCGAACAGAGAAGGTGAGCATAAAAGTATCTAAAAGAAGGCAGGAAAAGGGACACTTTTAGTGGGACACGTCCTAGGACATTCAGGAAAAGAGATAGGGTGCAGGAAGGAGCAGTAAAGAGGAAGTGACGAACCAATGCAAATTGCAAATAACGTTGAGTGTAGCAGTTATGAAGAGATGAGAAGATTTGCACAAGATTAATGTATGCTTGCCAATCAATTTGCAAAGAACGAAAGCGTATAGCCAGCAAAGAACAGAGACTAAGAATATCAAAATTCAAATAATTAATTAGAGAAGCATTCGCAACAAACTCGCCGATAACCAGGAAAGCTTTCGCGAACACATTATACTCGGAACTGAGAGATGAATGAAACCCGTAGTGGAACGTTCCGCAATGCTTAACGAGGCACGGAACAGACACCGAGAAACTAGGTTGTTTATACGGGAGAGGGTATGTTCATTTCATTAAAGACAAATATTATGTCTAGCGAGATGAAATTTTGACGAATTGTGATCTGGACTAGTGTAACCAGCTTAGATGAACTCAAATTAGTCATCGACTGGTTTTAGCGGTCATCCGATTCTGCTACAACGGTTACAGAGTCATTTAAAGAATATCTAAGTTGGGTTTTGTCGAAATACTTCGATAATGCAATAGTTGCAAGAGCAGATGTTAACCTAAATAGTATAGACTGGAACGTTTATGCGTTGATCACCAGTGCAATCGCCAGTGCAACAGACATATAGTCTTGCGAAGTAGCCTTCTGAATGCTTTCTCGTAAACAGTATTGAGAAACTAATTCGGCAGGTCACACGCAACAAAAATGCTTTAGACCTATTGGACCTATTTTGTGAATGTGTAACAGATGAGACGCAAGGTGAGACCATGGCAGAAGTACGAGCGAGTATCTTCTGTTTGCGATGTCGCTACTTCTGTGGATTAACTTTGACCCCTTAAATCAAAGGGCACACCGACCTCTAGGCACGTGGAACCCTGACAGAGATAATACGAGCAGCCTAAGCGGCAGTATCACATTTTCCCCTCCTTGACTCAGGGGATCACGTTTACTCAACGTGGAGAACTTATTTCTCACAACGACATTTACTCGTATACCTACATGAAATTCGATACATTCATTATAAGTCAGTTTCTAGTACAATTTAACCACTAGAAGGATTACTTCTTAAATACGCCGAAAGGCACTAAGGCTGACTGCTTCCTGCAGTGCACTCATGGTACTTTATTTTATTGGTGTAGATGAGGAAGAAATAACTAAGAATGTGCATTTGGAGCACAGCATTGTGTGGAAGTGAATCAGGGACCGTGGGAAAACCGAAAAAGAGGAGAATGGAAGCGTTTGAGATGTGATGCTATAGAAGGATGTTGAAAATTAGGTGGAATAATAAGGTAAGTAATGAGGAAATTCTCAGCAGGATCGACAAGGAACGGTACATAAGGAGATCACAGTCAAGAAGAAGGGACAAGATGATAGGGCGTGTATTAAGACACTACACCATAACGTCTATGGTACTTGAGGAAGGTGTAGAGAGTAAAAACTTAGGGGAAGAAGAAATAGTATGATAGCACATGTGTTAAGACACCAAGAAATAACATCCATGGTATTTTTGGTATTTGTAAAAACAAAAAATTGTGGGGGAAGACGGAGGTTGCAAGATATGCAACAAATAATTGAGCATATAGAGTGCAAATGCTACTCGAGATGAGGAGTTCTCCACGGGAGACGAAGTCTATCTATACAGATTGACTCAGGAAGAAAGGCACCTGTTTTAAGAGGATATAGTATTGCTGACTCTGAACAAAAAAACTTCATACGCACACATGCCGTATTCCGAATGGATTCAGAGTAGAACACGTTTGATGTATATTTATTTTCTGTATTAGTCAGTGCATTGTCATTGTTTGCAACATACCACAACAGTGTAGAGGAATTCGAGACGAGCAATTTGAAGCAGGAAATTTGTGGTCTGTCAAGTCAGGAAACTACCTCAAATTGACCTACAAAAATTATCTAAGTTGTAGCGGATGTGCGTCGCATGAAATTTTCAATATTCTCTATCTCTTTGATGATAGCGGAACAAACACTGGTAGCAGTTACTTCTGTAAAATATCTGGGAGTATGCGTGCGGAACGATTTGAAGTGGAATGATCATATAAAATTAATTGTTGGTAAGGCGGGTACCAGGTTGAGATTCATTGGGAGAGTGCTTAGAAAATGTAGTCCATCAACAAAGGAGGTGGCTTACAAAACACTCGTTCGACCTATACTTGAGTATTGCTCATCAGTGTGGGATCCGTACCAGATCGGGTTGACGGAGGAGATAGAGAAGATCCAAAGAAGAGCGGCGCGTTTCGTCACAGGGTTATTTGGTAACCGTGATAGCGTTACGGAGATGTTTAACGAACTCAAGTGGCAGACTCTGCAAGAGAGGCGCTCTGCATCGCGGTGTAGCTTGCTCGCCAGGTTTCGAGAGGGTGCGTTTCTGGATGAGGTATCGAATATATTGCTTCCCCCTACTTATACCTCCCGAGGAGATCACGAATGTAAAATTAGGGAGATTTCTGGACTGAGCTAGCTTTAAGTGCCAAGCACTATTTGAGCGTTAAAACTGTTACGAAGTGAGACTAAGTCCAGAATCTTAGCTCGAATGCTTTTGCGCTTAACTTAGACTAGGTTTCCATTTTATCTCTCTTATCTGGAACAAAATGTGTTCCCATCTGTAATTAATATAGTTGATGTATTTATTTCTCTGAAAATTACCAAAGGCAGCGGCTCATACGTGACGGTTCCGCAGATACGGTATCTTGCGTCTGATAGCAATTGATACAATTGAAGTTGATACAATTAAAATTCTACCCACCTCTCCTTCTGAAATTAGGAAGGTAATAAACTCTCTCTAGAATAAAAGCTCACATGGAATTGATGCATTTCCAGCAGGATAATAAAGGCTTGTTCCCAAGAGATAAGTGGGATTCTTAGCCACATATGTAAAAGCTCTCTGAAGCATGGTGTTTTCCCAGACAGACAAGTATGCCATTGTTAAACCACTGCATAAAAAAGGGGATACGTCTGATGTCAACAACTACCGCATAATCCCTCTTCTGACTGCCTTATCCGAAGTTCTTGAAAAAGTAATGTATTGTACAGTAGCTTCACACCTTTGTAAAAATAAAGTTTTAACAAAATGTCAGTTTGATTTCCAGAAAGATTTTTCAACGGAAAATGCTATAAATACTTTCACTAATGAAATATTAAATGCTCTGAGTAACCGGAAGTCACCTGTTGAGATTTTTTGTGATCTCTCGAAGGCTTTTGATTGTGTAAATCATGGAATACTTCTAGACAAGCTCAAGTACTGTGGTATAAATGGGACAGCGCTCAAATGGTTCAAATCAGACCTAACTGGAAGAGTGCAGAAAGTTGAAATAAGCAGTTCACATAATATGCAAAAAAAATGGTGATTTCTCAAACTGGGGAACAATCAAGAATGGGGTGCCGCAAGTTTCGGTCTTGAGTCCTCTGCTGTTCTTAATATATATTAATGACTTGCCATTCTATATTCACGAAGATGCAAAGCTGGTACTTTTTGCCGATGATACAAGTATAGCTATCACACCCAACAGACAAGAACTAACTGATGAAATTGTAAACGATGTTTTTCAGAAAATTGTTACGTGGTTCTCTGCAAATGGGCTCTCATTAAACTTTGACAAAACACCGTATACACAGTTCCACACAGTAAATGGATTGACACCATTAATAAATATTGACTTCGATCAGAAATCGGTCGCAAAGATAGAATATTCAAAATTTCTAGCTGCATGCGTTGACGAGGGGTTGAACTGGAAAAAAACACACTGAAGATCTACTGAAACATTTGAGTTCAGCTACTTATGCTGTTAGGGTCATTGCAAATTTTGGCGATATACATCTCAGTAAATTAGCTTACCACCCCTATTTTCATTCTCTGCTTTCTTATGCCATCGTATTCTGGGGTAACTCATCATTGAGTAAAAAAGTGTTCATTACACAAAAGCGTGTAATCAGAATAATTGCTGGAGCTCATCCAAGATCATCCAGCAGACCCTCATTTAAAGAGCTAGGGATCTTCACTGTAGCCTCACAATATATATATTCACTTATGAAATTTGTTATTAACATTAACAGTCCGAACGAATTCAAAAGTAATAGCAATGTACATGGCTACAACACTAGGAGAAAGGATGACCTTCACTACTCAAGGTTAAATCTAACTTTGGCTGAGAAAGAGGTAAATTATGCTGCCACAAAAGTCTTTGGTCACTTACCTAATAGCATCAAAAGTCTGACAGATAACCATATGTCATTTAAAAGGAAATTAAAAGAATTTCTGAATGGCACCTCCTTCTACTCATTATATGAATTTTTGGATATAGTAAGTGGGTAATTTCCCCATCCCCCACCCAAAAAATAAAAATATTAAGTGTCATGTAATATTTTCTGGAATGTAATATCTTGTATCGACACCTTTTATTAACCTGAAACGTTCCACATCATTACGAAGTGTCGTATTCATAATCTATGGAACAAGTACTAATCTAATCTAATCTAATAGCCTCTCTTACTGGAGCAAATTTTACACAATTATTGCATTTAGTGTCGGTTAAATTGTTCATCATTGGTACAACATGGATGGCAAATAAGAACATCATAGTTTCCTTTTCTTTATGGGAATCAGCCACATACTTCACCTAAGGTTAAGGAATACTGCCCGTTAAAATGTCCCACGGATACTATCTTTTGCTCAGTTCAGCATTTCTTTACGAATTTACGACCACTATGTCACTCTTCAAGCAGTACCATCGTTAAGTAAACAAAAAAAATTTGCTCACTTTCTGAGTGCGTTAGATTACATATGTTAAACTTATCCATTATGGATAATCACTGCGACTATATACGAAATATATATACACGTAACTGTAACCAGTTACTTATGAAATATTTACTTATTCTCATAAAAATTCGATTGTGATCACCTGTAATCCTATGCCATTTTATGGACAAATTCGATTTTTTCTTGTATTTCATTGAACAGAATCAACTATTGTAGACTCCCGTTCTTTTTAGCCTAATCCCACCAAACCTAGAGAGGGAATTTCCAGGTCCGGCATTCGTCTGATGACCGAGGGAAATCATCCGAAAATCTTGGCGGAAACCATTGCTTATGAAGTAATTTTCATTTATTTGGGGATCATTGGTCTCTATCTTCCAAACCAAAAAGTGTATTTATTGGGTTGTAACATTTTGACATGTGGAGTTTTCACTCAGATAAGACACTACGTGCAAACTACAGTCGGCTTCTGCTCTACGCTTTTATCCAACACAGAGAAAAATGCTTGTTGTTGTTGCTGAGGTTTCCGTCACAGACGTGATGCTTCTGGATGTGGCGGCATTCTGCAATATTGCGTCTGCATTCACAATGACGCACTCAGTCATGTGTCCAAAATATTCTTAAGATTGTGTGATACATAGTTTTTATAAGACCCTTCATTTGTGTTCAATTATATTGATTATTTTATAACAATTTGTTTTCTATTCAAAGGAAATTTACATTACAATTGTAATATTAAGCCTGTATGATTGAAAGTACTTAATGCACAGACTGTAATGCTGCATACCACATACATTGATGACGTCTGGCCTATAAACAGGACCAGAGTGCAGCTCTAATCCAGTTCCGAAATTGACGATGTCGTGACATACTTTAAGTACATTATGACTGAATGTGAAATATAACAATTCTTGTGATACGAAACATCATGGTCAATTTGTTTTACAGTATATACGTACATACATACATTAATCCTTGTTCCATAAATCATGAATACGAAATTTCGTAATGATGTGGAACGTGTCACTTTAACATAAGTTTCCTTTGCATATATACACAGTTACTACTTCATATCTAAGACTCATATATTGAGGAGAAGGAGTTGTCATTCAGAAATTCTTTTAATTTGCTTTTAAAAAGTGATAGACATACCCAAGTGATAAATAATTATGGATCATGCTGTATAATTATAGACATGTGGTTGTTGTTTGTTATGGTCTTTGTCCAGATATTGGTTTGATGCAGCTCTCCATGCTACTCTATCCTGTGCAAGCTTCTTCATCTCCCAGTACCTACTGCAACCTACATCCTTCTGAATATGTTTAGTGTATTCATCTCTTGGTCTCCCTCTACGATTTTTACTCTCCATGCTGCCCTCCAATACTAAATTGGTGATCCCTTGATACCTCCGAACATGTCCTACCAATCTTCTAATCAAATTGTGCCACAATTCCTTTTCTCCCCAATTCTATTCTGTACCTCGTCTTTAGTTACGAGATCTATCCATCTAATCTTCATCTATGGCCAGTGGTGCACCATGGCGTGGGTTCTGGATAGAGTCATTTTGCATGCGTGGTATACTTTAATCACGACGGCAGGCGAAGAGTATACATATTTTGCCGTTTCGGAAATACTTCCACCCTTTATCCAAAAGCCATTGATAATGGCCTTTTGGACGCAGATAAATCGTTCCGTTTCCTCATTATGACAACAAATACATTGTTTTCCGCGTCCAGCCGGCACGCTTCCTGTAGCCTTCACTGCCAGTGTTGTGAGTGGTTACTGCACGTTGACGTCGAACATAGGCGGTTGTCACATTAACCTGGCTGGACAGTATATTATAACTGTAGAAGTTTTAGTCTTGGGATATTATTTATTATGCCATTGGTGTTGAATAATAGGACGGGAGAAAATTAATATTCACTCTAATAAAATCATGTATTTTCCCAACATTTAAGTGAAAATGTTTTCTATCTTTAGAAAGGCGTCCTTGTTAATATCAGTCTGCCACGGTAGACAATCCACTAGCGTAAAATAATAGCTGAAATTGGAATAAAAACTTAAATATATTTTCCGATTGTGCTTGTACCGACAATCACGACAGAGAATTTTTGTGTGGAATACTTTCTGTCCCCTAAAAGAGGGTGAACACTGGGAGAGTTACATGGATACAGTCTATCAGTGAAGAGGGTGGTACTAGTAACGTCTGGAAGAAGATGAAATAATAGACGAGATACGCTTCAGATTGCATAACACACGACAGAGTCGCTTAGAGAAACTTCTTTTCTGTGTGCAGAACAGTCTCATTAGCTATGCTCCGGTCCTTCATTGCCAGTCAAAGGCAATGACACAGCTAATACCAATAACCAAATCTGATTTACATCTCAAGGTTATCCGAGTCCAGTTTATTCGGTTGAAGCGTAACTAGTTACGCTACATCAAATAATATGATAAATTTTTCCGCGTCTTACATCTACACCTACATGAATACTCTGCAATTCACATTTAAGTGCTTGGCAGAGGGTTCGTCGAACCACAATCATACTATCTCTCTGCCATTCCACTCCCGAACAGTGCGCGGGAAAAACGAACACGTAAACCTTTCTGTTCGAGCTCTGATTTCTCTTATTTTATTTTGATGATCTTTCCTACCTATGTAGGTTGGGCTCAACAAAATATTTTCGCATTCGGAAGAGAAAGTTGGTGACTGAAATTTCGTAAATAGATCTCGCCGCGACGAAAAACGTCTTTGCTGTAATGACTTCCATCCCAATTCGCGTATCATATCTGCCACACTCTCTCCCCTATTACGTGATAATACAAAACGAGCTGCCCTTTTTTGCACCCTTTCGATGTCCTCCGTCAATCCCACCTCGTAAGGATCCCACACCGCGCACCAATATTCTAACAGAGGACGAACGAGTGTAGTGTAAGCTGTCTCTTTAGTGGACTTGTTGCATCTTCTAAGGTGCCCTGCCAATCAAACGCAACCTTTGGCTCGCCTTCCCCACAATATTATCTATGTGGTCTTTCCAACTGAAGTTGTTCGTAATTTTAACACCCAGGTACTTAGTTGAATTGACAGCCTTGAGAATTGTACTATTTATCGAGTAATCGAATTCCAACGGATTTCTTTTGGAACTCATGTGGATCACCTCGCACTTTTCGTTATTTAGCGTCAACTGCCACCTGCCACACCATACAGCAATCTTTTCTAAATTGCTTTGCAACTGATACTGGTCTTCGGATGACCTTACTAGACGGTAAATTAGAGCATCATCTGCGAACAACCTAAGAGAACTGCTCAGATTGTTGAGAACTTTCACTCATACATATTGTGTCCTGGGATTTCATCTTTTGTACTATTCCGTTGGCAGGGTGTAACGGTAATGCACAGCCAGAATACGGGAAATGGTAATATAGCTAACAGGTTTTACTAATGATCTGTTCCGCTTACATAGCCTTCAAAATGTTACGGCAGCTAGGAAAGAGGGAAGCGTTAAGCCGTCGGCACACGGACCGTGCATACGAATGTTGTGCGTTTGAGCGTGCCGAGTTTCTGACGTCATAGCGTGGAATAGCACGCTCGGGCGTCTTTCCGAAAGTGCAGAGCAATATCTGACTTGTCAGATATTCTGAGCGTGCATCTGAGCGTTGACCAATGAGATGGCACAACGCCACCTACGTCACACTCACGCCGTCTTCCTTCAGTACAGAGTGGTGAGGCGCCATATTGGCATTCAGTTCAAGCCTATAAATACATATGCCGTTTCTGAGCACCAACAAAGTGAGAATCACTGGAAAACCCGTTGTTAACTTTGTGATTCGTTCCAATAAAATAATGAGAAACACCATATTCGTGGCAAAAGAATTATTGTAACTTGCGTATTATGAGAGTAGGCTATTTGAAGGCAGCGACACATTGAAGATCCACCCAAAACGCATTGTTCTTGGTACGATTTGCTATAGTTAAATTTCAATAAGTAACATATCTACGACTAAGGTTTTCAGGACGCCATAACATAGTATGAGTAGATGCAGGGACTGTGTTGTTGGTCAGCGTAATGAGTAGCATCACTGTCCTATATAGAGTTGTTTGTTGGGGCGGTGGTTCGCTGTTTGACATTCCCAAAAATTTTTCCTAGCATTCACGTTTTTATTAGGTTCTCATACTTTATGATTAGTTTAATATAAGTATATACTACAATATTTTATGTTATGTAAAGATAAGTTCACCTTTTTTTTTATGTGTGACTTTGTTCGATTGGCTTAATCTACAGAACAGCTTGCGCTACTTGTATAAAGATATTTTACTCCTTTTTCTTTTACGCTTCGTAATTCACAAGTTGCAAAGGTTCTGCTACTGGGTAGGAACAGTGATCAAGTAAGACTGACCTTGGGGTTTTACTAAAATGTGGTAATGATGAAACAATGTTTATCTTATGCGGAGAAGTATTCCAAATTTGTACCGCACTGTTTGTAATGGAACTTTTATAAGCTTGTGACCCTATTGATTGGACATGGTACTTTCCCTTTTGTGGACGATGGGGGAAATGTGCGTTTTAATAGAGCTAACGTGGGAATTTTACGCGCGCCCGTTGAGTAAACTGTGTGATTTACGAACTAGAAAAATCCCTCAACTGCCGCTGGAGTGCGTTGCGGTCGCTTATACCACGTTGGGGCCCACGTACCGTATGCACAAGTCGCATCGTTCCTGAGCGTTCAGCAGCACGTTGAACTTGGCACGCTCAACGTTAACGTTCGACAGCACGGTCCGTGTGCCGACGGCTTTAGACGTCAATATCTCGCTGCCATAAGGATGACAGAGACGAAACACGAGCTAGGTTGAACAACTAGCGGAAACGAATTGGATCAATCTCTCGTTGGAAAAATATATCTCAGGCATAAACCAAAGTGGATTAGGAACGCCGTAGAAAAGCCATATCCGAATTCAGGATAACCCGAATAGGAACTATACTTGGCACCTACGGAGTTCAAATGGTTCAAATGGCTCTGAGCACTATGGGACTTAACATCTGAGGTCAGCAGTCCCCTAGAAATTAGAACTACTTAAACCTAACTGACCTAAGGACAACACTCATATCCATGGCCAAGGCAGGATTCGAACCTGCGACCGTAGAGGTTGCGCGGTTCCAGACTGAAGCGCCTAGAACCGCTCGGCCACCACGGCAGGCACCTACGGAGTGATACCCATTACGACAAAAACAACCTCATATGTACTAGCACTGGCGTACTGCTCATTTATACAAGTTGTGGTCGGTTAGCTCACAGTTCAAACAGAGAAACCTTATGTAGAGAGTACTGAAAGTAATAGATTTAGTCCTTATCACAATATAGAGGAGTGAATCAAATTAGTTGTTAAAAAACAAATGCAAGCCGTAGCACTTAACAAGCCGTCGAACAAGTGTTTCTTAAGTCATTTCTTTGATCTTTATAAATGACATGTCATCTGAATGCGTTATTCTTGAACTAAGTGGTTCGTTACCGTGGCCATTGCAATCTCATCAATACAGCAGAATTTTTGTGTAGTGCTTATTGGCATGTCAGACGCAGAAATGTTTATTAGCAAAGGAGCTGAACAGTATTATACTGTCGGTCTTTTTTGTACTAAACTATTTTTTGCTTTTGTGTGCACTGATTTCTTTAAAGATTTTTTCAGTTTATTGGCTTTCGGGGGGGTATCCTTTCTGCCAGCTCAACAGTGTAATGTCAGTTATGAAGATACGAATGTATGGATAACACGACAGCGAGTCCCCGAGAGGGGGGAAAAAAACTCCTACTTGGCGTGGTATCGAACCCGTGCCGCTTTACTTCCTTGGTAACCCGCTGCGCTGACCGCGCAGCTACTGAGGCGGCCATGTCTTTGGAGGTCAAATTGTTTAGATACGGCCCACAACTTAAACTTACAACCATGGTTTATTTTCTCTAGTGTGGGTTTATCTAGTTGTACCGTGTGGTATGCCGCAATCAAAGCAATGGAAACTAGTGCTGTTTGCAACAAATACTGTAATGTACAAATGGAGGGTAACATGCAGAAAGTGCAAAGGGATTCTCTAATTTTGGAATTGCAGCGTAATTTACAACAGCAAGAGCTTATAATACCGATACTGAAATTTTTAATCCTGGTCTGTACAGAATTCACGAGATATTCTGCGAATTCAGTAAACACGCAATCCATCCCAGCTGTTGTCATCTCATTGCTCTTTGAGCGAAGGTGAAGGGAAAAATAAAGTTTACCTTGAGAGTACTTTGTACATTTCCAGCTATTTCTTGAATTCGGCGTTTATGATTGACTGGAAATTTCTCTAATCATTATTTAATGTGGTATGCTATTTGTGAAGGAAGTACATTTGATTGTGTGTTCACAAGGCAGCTGTTTCTCTGTCTTCCTCATCTCTCCATGTTATCTACATGCAGTAACTGTTTGTCAGATTCGTGATTTCATGTTGATTAACATGTTTTATAAACTTCTAAGTCTCCTTACATCAAAACGGAATTTTAGTTGTGATACTTGTAAAAAAAGATTATATTTTTGCTCAAAATTTAATCTAACCTAAAAGTTATTTCACTTGTCTTGTGCTAAGTCCGTTAGATGGGCTTTCTTAATGTCCTTCCGGTAGATTGTACATGTGAAAATGTAAAAATGTTATTGTTTCTATGTCTTTAAATTTATTTAAGAAATATGTTTTCTTAACTAAATTAGTTTTCAGAGTACTATCAAATCAACGCTGTTCGCTTTTGCAGTTCTGAGCAGATGTTCACGATTCTATCAGTATGTATGTAAGGTACGAAGCTGCAGCCCGAGGGTGGTATACGCATAGTTTGACTCTGTGAGGTGCAACTTTCTTCTCATTAACTCTCTCAAGGTGCCATTTTTGTTTGAGAATCCGTACAATATATGAACACTCTTCCCCGCAGCCCCCTGCAGCAGTATGTTGGTCAGGGACGAACATTTTGGAGATTGTGTGCCCTTCATACAGCCAAATCACAGTGAACATTAACGTCAGATATCTTTGTTATTTAGACTTATGTCAATTTGCTTTTATACTTCAAGCATCACTTAGGAATATTGTTATCAACTTATAACTCATATGCTTAAGTTTGACAACACTGATTTTGAAGGATCTTATTCCTGGAGACTGTTTCTGTCGATGTTTGATACTGAAACAATTAGTGTCATATTTTTTTCTGTAAACTTAGTCTTTCGTAACACTATTGACAATATAATTAAAGTTAATACACGTACTATGTTATGAGACAAACTTTACTGTAATAGCAGATACGAAAATTAGTTTTTTATTTGTTAATGGAAGTTCTCGATAAAGGTGTCAAACTATACGGATGCAGCTAAACGTCACTGTTAGTGACGCCAATCAACAAAATTAGCATTGATTAAGAGAAAAATATCAATTTTTCAGCTATTTAGAAGTCATCAGCTATTCGACTGGCTTGATCTGTACTTTAGCTTTACATACAGTATACCGATCAATTCGCCTCTGCATTGCAACTCCTGTACTGGTCCTTTATGTGCCAAGCGGATTATACCTGATGCCTTTGTAAGCGGCCAATTCTCATCACTAATCTTGTCCAATCTCAGCTTGTTCCCCGACACAAATTGTCTAGAGACTGACAGGACATTAAAAACTAATCTTCCTTTTTCCATTTTTTGTAGTGCCAGCTTACACGAAATCAATCTTCCGTTATGGGAAACCACTGTTTCGTCCCTGTCTCGTGGAACGAAAATTTTAACAAGCTGACAGTGAAGATTGCGGAGTTTGCGGCCAAACTTCACTTATTTTTCTAAACAATCTTCTTTTAGGTCAGCTCAGGTTGTTGAAAGTTTTACAAAAGACTAGATTTCGTCTCTGAAGTGGGATTGTGGAATGTCTGCAGGTTACCCATTAACAAGCGGAGTAACATATTCGTTGGGCACAAAATAATTTCGAATCACAAATGTCTTTGGACATGGGAATAGGTGAGTAGTACAGTAAGATACTGCAGGGCACACTTTGTTTACACTTTTGAAATTACAGGACCTATGTCACTGACGTTGACGTCATGAGACACACTCTCATACGCATGACGTCATCAGTGGTGGTCACACGCCACGGTCCATTTTCGACATCATCAATATGTACGGAAATTTAAACTTCTAAGAAATTAGAAAAATTAACAGAAAAAGTTAAAGACGGTGAAGGCTTGTAAATTTCAAAACACATACAAGTGTGTGTGGGTGTACGCACAAATTGTATGCTTATCGTAATATGCAAGTATAATTAGAGAGCTTCACAAAAAATCAAGCAAAATAAAATTGTACTATTTATCGAAACGTGAAAGAAGTAGCACACTTTGGAAGCACAATGGACCTTCAAGTTAAATATTTCCACATCTGAATTGCCAGTATTACTCATAAAAACTTGTGCTGTTTGCATGCTTATCGTAGTATGCATGCATATTTACAGGCCTCTACAAAAATTAGAGAAAAATAAGATTATTCTATTTCTTGAAATATATAAAATTTCGCACACCCTGCAAGCTCCGTGCACCTCGAACTAAATATTTCCGCATTCAAATTGTCTGTAGACCCATTGCTTATCAAAACACACAGAGCTCGAGTATTGACACTACTTAAATAGATTGTAGATTAGTAGATACTGTAGTTCGAACTTTGATCCACGCATTAAATTAATGTAAATATATAAAAATCTGGTTGTGTGAACCTGCAGATGTGAACTGCTGCAGCTTACAGCTTAAAATGCACCAAGAATTCCCAACGTTACACTCGCGTCTAAAACTCATCTGTAAAAGTAAAACTCTGATATTCCTACTACACACTGCAAGCACAGTGGACCTCCAAATCAAATATTTGTCTGTATAGCTTATTAAAGTACACACAGCCTGTTTACTGGCAACATTCAATTCTTCTAGAGCAGATCTGCCTTACTGCCTAAAGTACACAAAGAATAAGCAAAGTAAACAATGACAACATGCAAAAAGCAACTCAACGAACATCTTGGAATGCATTTAGCGTAGCATTAAGACCAGAATGCCTACAACTAGCGTAATATAAAACGTTGTTATCTTCCACTGTTACAAGATGGAAAACTGTATACCCTCTGAAATATATATTATAATACCGTTGCCTAGTTAAAGCAAGTGTAACACAGGAATGAAGTATTGTATAAAGTATTTAAATTAGTGTGTATATGCAGTAGCTGTCGTCTGCTAGGTGTGTCGATACTGAGAGTCAGTCACTGCAGCGGGTGACATCTACAATGAGTATGCTAGGTACTGAGAGAGGAGCGATATCTCGAGAGCAAATTTCTCGATAAAATTGAAACTTCCTGGCAGATTAAAACTGTGTGCCGGACCGAGACTCGAACTCGGGACCTTTGCCTTTCGCGGGAAAGTGGTAGAGCACTTGCCCGTGAAAGGCAAAGGTCCCGAGTTCGAGTCTCGGTCCGGCACACTGTTTTAATCCTGGCAGGAAGTTTCATATCAGCGCACACTCCGCTGCAGAGGGAAAATCTCATTCTTCTCGATAAAATTGTGTATTATTTATCGAGTACAAACACACACACACACACACACACACATAAACACACACACACACACACACACTCACACACACACACACACACACACACACACACACTATTGTTGCTTATCGAAATACTCAAATATAATTTCTGAGCGCTACAAAAATTATAACTTCGCAGCTTTCTCAAAATATGTAAGATTGTGCATTCTTTACAGCCACAATGAGGCTTCAGATTATATATTTCCACAGCTAAATTGTCCGTATTAGTTATTAAAATACATGCATCTCATTTATTGGCACTACGTGAATAATAATCCGCATAACCCTTTACCAGGTGTTCCCTATTTTCTAACCAGGTGAAAAGTAAATAAAATGATTACTGTTTGGGCAATGGTGGACTGAGTGCCATTACCCCGAACGCATGATTTCATTCAACAACTTTGTGATGCAAAGTAGGATTTAGCTTGATGTTGTGTAATAAATGGTATATTAGCACAAGAACAGTTTATTGTTGTCTGTACCTTAGCTTTGAACACTCTCACACACTTTTTTGCAAATGAAAATTGGCAAGATAGCTCACACTATGCCTCTTAAACACAGAAGTCCTCTACTGAATCAACTTCAACCGATCCATCCCTCAGTGAAAACGTTGTGACCAAATAGCAGGTGAGGCTGATACAACACCCTTTGGTCGTCATTGACTGCTGACTATTATCACTAAACACTGACCATCACTGACAAATCGAGTGACCATCATTGTCCTCTACCCAACACCACTGACCACTGACTATCGTTGGCCAATCCAGTGATAATCATTGACAACTGATTGGAGGAAAGTAGAGGAGAGGAGAGGAAAGTGGTACATAATTCAGTGTGTGTGTGCGAGTGTGTGTGTATGTGTGTGTGTGTGTGCGTGTGTGTGTGTGTTGGTTTAATTTTACCACCCACCATCGTATTTCATCTTTTAAGTTTCCTGCTAATTTTTCAAATTTCTTAGAATTTCAAATTTCCCTTCATCTTGATGTTGTCATCGAAAAAGAAGTGTGTCTTGTGACCTGACAATGATAACGTCACCCAAATATGGGGCTTTGTGCCGTCAAATGTAAACAAAGTGTTCCAGATGTTACCTGGCCGTACTATTTAGGTGGAACCTGCACGATACAAAACCTTGTGGGTAAGCAGGATATTCCTCTTCCCAATGATGTAATTGTTTGTGGGTAGTTTCGAAGTCCTGACAGCTTTTTTTGTAATGTAGGCCCCTTGTCCTGTATTGTCTAGTCTATTCGATCTCGAAAATTTGCACAGTACATCAACCATTATCGATAAGGAGCATACCATTCGCAGTCAACATTAGGCATAATTTTTTCAGAAGATGGAATCGAGTTCGTCTTTTTGGTGGGTTTTCTCTTGCTTTCTCTCATTTTTCTGTAGATTCGTTTCTGGCATGAAATGGTGGTCCCTCTTTCATTCACATTAACAAATTGGTGTTCGAAACGTATTTGATGCTTCTTCAATCGGCGATTGACCAGTACCATATTATCCAGTCTCTCGACGTTTTCATCTGCAATAACTGTTTTTAAATTCCCCTCATGTGCGTCATCATCATCGGAAGTACGATCACATCTGAGTTTTGCTACTCATCTGTTAGTTGATGAAAGTGAATGTCTAGACTATTTACTTTCATTGGTCGAATTCTATTGATAGAAAACAGACCACAACAGACAATCTCTTTACGACACCAGTTTACTCTTTTAAGCAAAACATTCTCTATATGACTGCTATTAAATGCAACAAAACTACTTCACAGATCAGTTTTACATACGATTTACATTATTGCTTGACATGTATCAACAATTTGTAACAAACTACTTTGCAACTCTATACCAGATCTACATCGGATAAGTCGTGACGGTCCTTTTTAGTGAAATCTGTAAGCTCTGTTGCAATAGAAACAATATTCTTCTTAAATAAACAGAATCATGCAAGTGTGGAAGACCACGCTTAAGTTATCGGTTCGACATTGGTTCGAATAATGATTTAAGCTCCCTTGATAAAGTTAATTTATCGTCCGCAAAGCGAGCGACACGTTTAATAGGAAACACATGTATTGTTCAAAAATGGTTCAAATGGCTCTGAGCACTATGGGACTCAACTGCTGTGGTCATCAGTCCCCTAGAACTTATAACTACTTAAACCTAACTAACCTAAGGACATCACACACATCCATGCCCGAGGCAGGATTCGAACCTGCGACCGTAGCAGCAGCGCGGCTCCGGACTGGAGCGCCTAGAACCGCACGGCCACCACGGCCGGCCATGTATTGTTGACGGTAGGCCAGTGCACTGCACCATACTGCAGACAGCGGTGACTCAATGAGACCGATATAGGGTGAGGTCGTTTTACATACAGAGAAATGGATGTCCGAAAATGTTTGGCTAAATTATTAGATTTTCAGAAAAACCGAAGAGTGTTGGTAGTGTGCAATCTGAACCTCCATATAGACAGACGTAAATAAATGCTCATAAATAGAACGAATGGAACGATCTTCGAGTACAATAGTATTCTTAAATATTTAGAAACTATAAATGTTCAGGAATTACGTCGAAATGTAGTTCACGGCAATGTTTTTTAAAGAATTTGCAGAACAATAAGAGAGGCTGCTTGCACAAGTTTCACCTGTTCTGCAGCATTCTTAGTTTGCTTGTGATCTTTCCCAGGTAGGATTTACTGGGGATGTACAACAGGACGCTAATTAAGAGTCAATTACAGATACCTATGTCATTGTGGTCATCCAAGAAGTAAAAATAACTAGTTTAATTTGTAGTTCATCGAATTTCCGTAATTGTATTTTTATTTTTTATTTTTCAGTGGAAAGCGATGTCTGATATTTTGATCCTTGCGTCCTTCATCGTCCATCATAAAAAAAGACACAGAAACTACAACGTCATGGTCAAAAGAATGAAAAAAATAAAAGAATTGATTTCGCCGTGCTGAGAGCAGCTAGTGTGGCGGGTACCTCAGTAGGAATTTGCAACTTAGTCGCTAGACGTCATCATGCATTGCACTGTTTTCGCTAGGGAGCGAGTTCGACCAAGAGTGTAGACGCGCTCTTGCTGTTCTCCCTCGTTCTCAATAGTTTTTTTGAGATTTAGCTAACGATTCCACGAATTGCAGTGTGAACTTTGTAAGAACTCTCATGATTCCATAGGACTAATAATTCATATAGCAGCTGTGAATAAAATACTAATGCACCTGATTGATGAATCTGATATTTACATGTAATAATGACAATCTTTGCTGCAGAAGCAAACCAAGCAACAAGGATGGCCAGTTGGTGCCCATGAGGCCAAATCTCGAACGCGTTACCATGTGGAGAACGAGACCACTTCAGACTACGTTCGCTGACCTTTTTCTCGGCATATGGAGATCACTTGGAGCGAAGTGACGAGATATCTGTTAGGAATTCCCTGCCGGCGACATTGATGACCACTCATTTTGAGAGTTCTTGTTGGAAGCTTTGTAAGTCACGCTGCGTTGTGCAAGTTACAGTGTTCAGAGACGTCATGAACTGTCTTATCTACAAACAGATATATCCAAACGCGAAGCCAGCATTAAAGACGCTGTTGATGTCTTCGCGTGAAGGAGATGATGGATGGTAGTAAAACGAGAATTCCATTACACTCCGTCTGGTACTGGTGCCCAAAGCCATGAGGCATCCACTACGCTAACGACCATTGTGAAAGACAGAGTGAAATCACGTATCTTATCAAGTAAACAGAGCAAAGAAAACAGCCGTAGTATTCGACTACAGCGTGAGCAATAAACATTCGGGATCAGATGTATCGAAAAAAAATGATGTAGTTAGGTTCAAATGGTTCAAATGGCTCTGAGCACTATGGGACTTAACATCTATGGTCATCAGTCCACTAGAACTTAGAACTACTTAAACCGAACTAACCTAAGGACAGCACACAACACCCAGTCATCAAGAGGCAGAGAAAATCCCTGACCCCGCCGATGTAGTTAGGAAACGCTATGAAGAAGAAAGAGAGCGTAAAAAACGGTTACAGGAAGTGCGTAAGCAAGTTATTCATTTGATGTAAGAAATCTGGGGAAGTGCAGTGGAGCTGTAAAAATAAACATCGCAGAAGACTCTCGTACTATCTGCTTTTAAGTGCTCCACTAAAAGCAACCAGTAGGATGATGCAGTGGTTATTCCAGTGGTCGCATTTCGGGAAGAAGGAAGATTAGCATTTAAATGTCCCGTCGACAGTTACTTCATTAGGGGCGAAGCACAAGGTCGGACGGAGGAAGAATGGGGAAGGAAACAGGCTGCGCCCTTTTGAAGGAATCAACGCAGCATTTGCCGTAAGCGATGTAGTGAAGTCACGGAAAACCTAAATCTGGATGGCTGGACGAAGATTTGAACCACCGGCCTCCCAAACGCAAGTCCAGAGTGCTAACCACTGCGCCACCTCGCTCGGGAGGACAATAGCCGACATTTAGGTTTCCCTACACCGGTTAAGGCATACCATGCCGACATAGTTACTTTATAAAGTACACTGTCGAATTTGTTCCCTGGCTTTGTCAAATCGTAGTGGCCTACCCAATACAGTTCCGTTCTTTGAGGTCTTAATTAAATTTTGTAAAATAAGAAGGGAATGAACGTATTTGATGAGATGCTACTGTAGTGATCATCAGGAAACCTAAACGAGAAGTAGGTAATACACCATCCGTCCAAAAAGTCTCGAGATTGATTTCAAGCCTGGCGCATAAGGGACATCAGCGCAGTAACTGTGTTGGCAGCTTGAACTAACAACATTAAACGGCAGATGTGAATTCTACCTGACCAGTGAGTTGTGAGCAGGTAGTGCTAAGTAGTGGACGTGCGACAGTAATTTTTTGACATTGTTGTGTTACAAATCGCAATGGAGAAACACCTCTAAATCAAATGTTCAAGGCATTCTTCAGAATATTTTGAAGAAGAGAAAAGTGTATGCAAAGTTTTTCCCGCGCGCCTTAATTCCCAAACAAAAACAACTATCCGTGGGCGTCCTCCGCAACTTAATTGAAATACAAAATGCGGACAGTTCCATTCTGGAAAAAAATCATTACGGAAGACGAGACTGGGTGGTATCAATACTAACCTACAACAAAACGATAAAGTGCAGATATTCACATGAACGTCCAGGCTCTGACGCTATATAACAGATACTTAAGCCAATGTGGCGCGTAAGTTGAACAACATCCCAAAGAAGGCTTTTCTGACAGTTTGACGTGGTTGTACGGACTTTCTGTACGTTGTACTAAAGCGGCGGGAGACTGTATAGAACATCTGAAGCATTAAAACTACCATATTAACTTTTTTCTATTTTTTATTAAACCGAATCGAACCTTTTTTTGGACCGACGGGGTGTGTTGCTGCTGATTCGAGTAATTTTATTCCGGACACAGAGCAAAACAGTACTGCCGTACACATTGCACATATGATAGATAGTGGCGGGTAGTTCCATAACGAATGGAACTGGAGAAGGAATGGATGATAATGTGATGGCATATTTGTGTCATGTGGTGGATTTAGAAAGAGTACGTTCGCAAATACAAATGTAGATCTGTTGCAAGCACCATGATGTAGCACTGTAGGTGGTCGCAGAGTAGCTTTCCATGCCTGAGCAGCAATCACGAGCTACACATCACGTGATATCTGGGAGCATGGTAACATCGGGAAATTGTGGTAACAATTTTATGGCTTGAAATCGTCATGTACCCTGCAGTGTTCAAAGCACCAGTAGAAGTTTGAGAAACGGCTTCTTAGCGACATTTTCTAGGCATTTAAGAAAATTTTGCAAATAATGAAAGGATATTTCATTGTTGCTTGTCCTATAGAGGGCTTGAGAACTGTAGGTTGTTAATACTAACTTTTGCGATAATTCCGAAAGGAATACAGGGACTGATCAGACAATACGCGAATAAGATAGGTCCAGTAGCACCGTCCCTTTTGTGGCCGCAGAGGGCAGTGTCAAGCAAGTGAGCAACCAAACGAAGTAGCAAGCTCCAGTATATCTCTTCGACAACAAAGTGCGCAACATCAGCATCTGATTGAGTACTACCAGAGCACGATATAGGTCTCTAGCAGGAAATAAGTTTGTAATACTGCAAGATTTCGGCACATGAGTCATACTCCTACGACACTGAAAGGCGTATGAAACCACTTAATAAACAAAAAGGTCGTTCAGAACCAAGAGTGGGCACTCAATATAATCGAATAAAGGAATAACCGCAGTTTGTCCGTGTAAACGTAACAGATCTTTTTGCTTCGTCCACATTACTGGTTCGATGGCGTACCAAAGCAGTGGGAATGAACCTGTTTACGTCGATGATACGACGTCGTCTACTGCGAGCTGGATGTTGGTAGCATGCCTTTGCGTCAACTCCGATATCCAGAAACTGCAATGACCTCGGACTACAATGAGCACGTGAATGTCCTCGTTGGCGTGCAAAATGGCAAAATGCACTGTCTGCAGCCGAGATCCACATCATCCTGAAGGCCTCATACATTTTAGTCGCGACCTTGGTTACAGCAATTTGGCAGTCTACATTTCTGACCGACGCAGAGGACAATCTAAAGCGCGATGCCTTTAGGGTGCCGTTAGATACAACGTACGATCTCAGCTCTCACATTGTGAGGACAATTTCAACAGAAACAGCTAAATCAGAGACGTTGCATAGTCAGAGGTCCCGCCAATGTTTGAGACAACTCCATACTTCATCATAGAGTAGGATAGTGACATGCAGTAAGTGGGAGAGGGGGATATGATGGGGCAGAGGGGCGAGGTTGGAGAGCAGTGAGCAACACTACTCCGAAGAACTGCGTGTACCGTGAACTAACTCGCCTGCTGAGTTGGTTGCGTAAATCTTTGACAGATGATTCGTTTGGAAGTTATTTGGCAAGGTCCTCTCACAACCAATGTATGTAACCGACATAGTGGATATTGTAGGAAGTTCCATGAGGTCTTTCGCGGATGATGCTGCTCTATACAGTTATAGCGAAATTCAGGAAGGGCTGCAGAGGATCAATGCTCGGTATTGGCAGTTGACCCAAAAATAAACAAATGTATTGTGCATAAATATGCAGAAATACTCATTATTGTATGACACTGAAAGAAGCCTCAGGAAGTGCAGACAACCCACAGAGGAAGAAACTTACGTAACCCTCGTTTGACCAATACTTGAGTATTGCTCATCATTCTAGGATCCGTGCCAGATAGGACTGATAGAGGAATTAGAGAAGACCCAAAGAAAAGCAGCGCGTTTCGTTACAGGTTCATTTAGTATGCGTGAAAGCGTCGCAGAGATGCTTAGCCAACTCCAGTGGAGAGGCATGCTGCCTCACGTTGTGATCTGTTGTTTAAGTTCTGAGAGCGTATGTTACTAGAACGGTGGTTCCCACTATTTCTGAGATATTAACTAGTACGCCACTCCCCTTCAGTCCTACCCCCCCCCCCTCCCTACCACCTATCAACAACAGTAGGGTCTAACTAAAATTCAAAATCAAATAGAATTTTCTCTGAACATTTTTATTTTTAAAATGATATTTACATTTTGTAAGTGTTTTGTTAAACCACGAACTAATGAGTCCACGAGACTTGCTTTGTGTCTCACCACTGCCACTAACGATTGGTAGTGCTTATTACTAACGACCTCTTTTAATAGAATGTTGAAGTAATTCTCAGTGCATCGCGAGTACCAACTACAAGTCCTTCTCAGAAGAGAAACTAACTATCGACATTGAGGACAGACACTTGTTACAAAACATGCTTCCCCTGTACCACTCCTCTATGTAACGACACTTCCTTCATCTACAAACTGCACACCGATTAAAATCAACTAAGTTCATGTGTGTGCACTATACTTAGCTCGTAAAGGACTTGACTGCTGCACCCCCCGCTTCTGAGCTGGCAGAAAGTGGAAGTCTTCTGACTGCCAACGCTTTGTGTCTGACCACTGCCACTAGTAATAGTAATAATAATAATACCCACTAACAATAATAATAACACAGCAGTGTAGTATCCATTCATAGTTACTGTTGTTTTGTGCTGTTAGTTAGTTCGTTTATCTGTTGCAGAGTTAATAACGAAGAAACTTTTGGTCCACTGAAGGAACTACCTACAACTCATAGAAGACATTTTCATGAGATATTCAATCATATTTGATGTATATCTCTGAATTTTACTGTAACAGATGCATGATACAGGACATGTATGTAATGCGTGGACAGTGTGAGGAAAATGATCTCCACACATTCGTTTCGCAAGCTGTAACCTTCACCATAATATATTGCTTTCTCCTATGTATATGTCGCGAAAATGTCATGAAGGTAAAATCAGAGAAATTCGACGTCATACGGAGACTCACCACTATCGTTCTTCCCACGTACAATTCACACAGCTGGAAGATCAAAACGGAGTGACAATGGTACACCAACTATCCTCCACTCATCTCCGTCAGGTGGCTTGCGAAATGTAGATAGAAATGTAGAACATTGGTGATTTGAAGCCGCGCATACCTCGTGCTAGTAGATTCCCTAGGCATTCCCTAGGCTATCACTTTAAAAAGTAAGAAAAAAATATAGTTATCACTGTGTCATGAGGAGGTTTTTGGAGCGGTGACAATCTGATGATGGAAAACTGAGGAAGGAAAGCGGGCGTCCCTTTACCGAAACAATTGTCCTCGCGTTCAACTTAATAGGCTGTAAGAAACAGTGGAAAACTTTAGTTTCGATGGCAGGATGATAATGTTAATCTCACTCATCCCGTATGCGAATGACACTTGATTAAATGAATACATCACATAAAACTTTAAAACAGTGCTAAATTCTCAACTAGAGTAATCACCAACATTAATTTTAATTTTAAAAACCAAGTTTACCTAGATTTACTCAGGTTTCAGTCGGGATAACCCAACCTTCTTCAGAATAAAAGTAACTGCCGTTTGTCCATAGTGGACATCGTCAATTTAAAACTACAAATCCATATATTATCGTCAGACTGTAAAAACTTATCCGAAACTGCTTCGGCCCCACTTCGCGACCGCGATGCGGCAGCGACGTGTGCTGTGCTGAGGTCCAGCACATTTTTAGACAGAGTAATTACACTCATGTGGAACTGCAGAGCATCAGCGTACTTGCCTTCAACAGTTTATATATCGCAGTTTCTCTGTTCTCCCGTGTCATTACATAAAACAACCGAAGAATTATGTCTACAAAATATGCTCTTGACGCAGTAGAACCTTAACATATGTATTGTTCCACTTCTTACTTAACTGCTGCTGATACACGATGATTTAAAAGTATTTAAGCAGGGTATTGCCCTCGTCCTGTTACATTTCATTGTAGATTCCAAGCAATGTTCAATTTTTTCTCTTTGTCAAAATCATGCAGCTTTACAACAGGCACAATGGTGATAGGTGGAAGTGGCAAATTATTGTCGTCGAAGATTTGTTTGGGGCGAATAATATGGTTGGAAATTGATAAATAGTTTCTCACATTCTTCGTAATAACAGCTACATCAGACATGAAATACAGTTTCTTAACATCATCCTTGTGATTCACATCAAATATATCAGGTCTAAAATGAATCTAACGAATGACAACAGACATTAAAATGCAATATGATACAGAATTTAAAGCTCTTTCGTAACTGTTTTACGAATAGCGTAAACTGAAGAAGACGCTATTATCAAGCGAAGAGAGCAGGAACCACATTTTGCCGATCTTCTCATTCCCTGGAACACTTGAAAAAATTTTTTAGAAGTTTTTGTAGAATTATTTGTACATTGTGGCACTGCACACAATTTGTAACTCACTTTCCGAAACGCAAATTCCAAAACATGCTACTACTGTAAATGAGCTTTACGGCATTAGAAGCAGCATGCTAGGTAGTGACATTACGCGCATCACATGACTCAAATAGAGCTTTTTAGTGGACCTTCAGATTATTGAAATATCTGGGTTTTTTCTATTTAAAATACTGAAATTCATGAGGAAAAAAAAGTGTTATGGGCATAAAATGACATAATTAACCAATTAAGATGATTCCCAGAAAACACTCAAATATCCTGTTGTGCGAGACTTTAATCGAAATATTTACGTTTCATCTACATTCGTGCTCACTTGAACAATATTTTATTGAGAGGTGGCAACTTGTAACAAAACGACTTGTTTGCGGGCCATGTTAGTGGAACTTTTTTTTTGTCTCGTTTTTGGGGTGTGCCCATACGGCCATCTCAATAGCGGAATGGCAGTTATAACGATATAGACGTGAGGGCGACACAACACGTAGTCTCTGAGAACAGAAAATCTCCGACCTGGTCAGGAATCGAACCCGGGTGCCTTCTGGTAGCAATCCGCAGCGCTGACCTCGCAGCTGCCTAGGCGGACTGAGGAATTCTCTTGCTTCTGTTATCGTAAACTTTCGCCCACGTCAGTTTCATTTGTTAATTATGGTACACCTCGTATTCACTTCTTCATCGAAACTTTATGTGGACAATGACCCTGCCGGGCGCTGTGGCAGAGCGGTTCTAGGCGTTTCAGTCCGGAACCGCGCGACTGCTACGGTCGCAGGTTCGAATCCTGCCTCGGGCATGGATGTGTGTGATGTCCTTAGATTAGTTAGGTTTAAGTAGTTCTACGTTCTAGGGGACTGATGAACTCAAATGTTAAGAGCCACTTGAACCATTTTTGAAAATGACCTTCCTAAAAATATTATACAATCAAGTTGGAATGTTCTGGTGAGAGTGGGGATTTCAATGTTGTTCACGAGAGCCAGATGATGGTAGATAGTGTCTGAGTAAACCGCACGTATTTTTTGGCGTAGAATCCAAATACGCAATAAAATTTTGGCGTTCTCATTTGAAAACATGAGGTTGACCCGCTAACTCAGGAAAGGTGTTTAGGAGGTGGCCAGTTGTAGCACAGAGAGATGTTCCCTAATATTAATTTTTCACCTAGAACATTTTCTTCGTACAATGCGTCGTTTTCGAGATATTTAGTTGTTTCAAGTTAGAACAAAAACTTTGTATACCTAGTAACGATAACCCCAGTGACTGTGTTTACTGGTTTCTTTATATGTTACCGGTTTCGGTGTCACAATACACCATCTTTAGGCCCCTTTATGACTCCTGGAGATTACGCTGATGGCTAGAATCATCACCACACTTTTATGGGTCCAGCAATCATCGGCGTCTGCCAACCTTTTTATCGCCTGTAGTGCGTATGGCTGCAACGCACCAAAGCAACTGTTAGTAGAAAGCAGGGCCCTTACTTCCATAGTTGCCGTTTTCACTGTCACAGCTTGAGTAATCGAAGTGATAATTAAAAATTCAAGAGTACCGTCGTAGAGGACTAAGGCAAGCAAGAATGGTCGAGATAATACTTAAAAAGAAATAAAAAACTCAACAACTAATGAGCGACTGCAGTAATAAAAAAATTCGTAAAGGAATCATCAGTCGACCAGACGAATTCCACGTCCTGACATTGCCATAGGCTATGAACGCTATGGCGCGTAGTGGTTAGGAAAACGATATTCCATGACGCAGACACCATTATTCGTCTTACGTCTGAAAATTCATCTGCTCTCGCCTGGTTGCTTCTCCCAGCCAGCATCGCGGCACAGCCAGCAGGCCGCGTTACATATATGCACTTGTTTGTTTACGCGCTCAGGAATGCGAGGGTATCACTCTCTCCAGGCGCGCCTTATTTGTCGCAGAACGGAGGCCGCAAGTTGTTGCAACAGCCCGAGTGGCTGCGGGCGTCTCACTGCACAGCCTCTGCCACTGCGCCCCGCTGTTCGGAGTACGTGAGAGTGAAGCCAGTGTGGAGAAGAACCACCAAGTTGACATTTGGGATTGCATTCGTGGAATAACTGAGTGGTTTGAGCTGGTTCTCCAGAAAGAGTGCGACGAATACCTCGTAGTTTCATACAAATGAAATTACGTCATTGTACGTCGTACGTCGTTGTGTGTCAAATGGTTCAAATGGCTCTGAGCACTATGGGACTTAACATCTATGGTTATCAGTCCCCTAGAACTTAGAACTACTGAAACCTAACTAGCCTAAGGACATCACACAACACCCAGTCATCACGAGGCAGAGAAAATCCCTGACCCCGCCGGGAATCGAACCCGGGCGCGGGAAGCGAGAACGCTACCGCACGACCACGAGCTGCGGACGTTGTGTGTCGATTACAGAATGGGGATGTTTTTCCAGTACTACAAAGAGCGATCAAGAACTTCTCAAGATTTCTTTCAGTACTCACATTGTAATGGTCAATCCACTATCGCTATAGCAACAAAGAAAAGCGAGCGAATTGTGATTTAGTACTGGGGACACTGATTTAGAATGAGGTTTATTCGAAATTAAATCTATTCAGTTGACAAGCCGAATATTCGTAAATCAGACCATAGCCAGAGGCGTGTTTAGACCTAGGAAGCTATCTAGGGCGGCGGATTTTAAATGGCTTTTTATAAGGTGTTATTGTTTTTTTTTTTTTTTCAAAACATTTTATTCACGAGTCTTGAAAAGAGAAAGCAAACTCACAATGAAATGGATACAAATACCGTTGGCAACAATCGGCTTAAATTTCATGAACTGTCTGTTCAGGCAACGGAAAAAGGACGGTTTTGTTTCAGTACTGACGTTATGTCGTGACGTTGTGACCATTATTTCACTATACAGTGTTGTGACTACCCATGTGGTATACGTTAGCAAGGCAAATCTCGTTGCTCCCAACTAAGCTTTGTGATGAGAAGCCATTCAAACTTCATTTCAACTAAAATACCCCGTCATTCTAACACCATCCACTTGACCTGCAGTGCAGTTTAATTTGAAACTTTAAAGAGTGCAGTTACTTAGTGTCTAGTTTGTGATTCATATTTTAGTATTAGTTAAAATGAGTGACAGTCGGAGAAGAGAAAGTGACTCTTGGTACCGGAAACCCACGAAAGACAATGCAATAAGGAAACTGGAAATTGTGAGAAAGAGTACGATAGTTTACTTGAATACGCTCGAGGAAATCGTTCTATGTACGACACTTACGAAAACGCTGGCATTAATAAGAGTAAGATGAATACATACAAAACAGCTACAAGAAGGAAAAAGTCAAGAAAAGTGAAAGCGGACGTAACAGCCGAGCCTGATACTATTTCTGAAGGAAAGGAATATTTTGGAGTGAATATATTTCTGTTTTATTATAGGCAGGTCGATATCTGAATTGAAGAAAAAAAGTCGTTGGAAGAGGTTCATAGCAATCTTGAGTTCCTAATTAATTTTCCTGGATGAGACAACACTGAACTGTTAAAATGTGCTAGAAAATTGCAACAGCATTACAAAGACAACTCGGAAGAATTTTTTAGTGATGAAACGAAATAAAAGCCTCCTCCTTAAGAACTTTGTACAGAGCGTTGCGTGAAAACCACGTTGAACGACTGTTTCCTGATTGAAGACTGCGTTACGAATATTTTTGTTAACCACTGTAACCAGTTCTTAGACCTAGCGTTCTCTCCACTCCTCAAAAGAGTCAAGAATTATTTGTGGTCATCCACGTAACAGGATCGAGTCAACAGCCTTGCCGTCCTTTCCATGAATTCTGACATCAGCACAGGAACTTGATTATGAAGATGTGGTCGACGAATTTGCTACGTTGAAAGCACGCCCTAAACAGCTTTGCCTGATTTCCGTGTGGTGGGATCAATATGTAAGTACAGGGTGTTTATAAATGAATATCGGGGTTTTAACGCTTTATAATACTTTTTATATTAAACTTACAGTTATAAATGATATGTCAAATGAAAGAGCAACTCAAACAGTTTTACCAAGAACCTTACAAATGTTCAACGTGAGCACCATTTGTCACACGGCACACGTCAAGTCTTCAGCCGAGTTCTTCCCAAACGTTGATAAGTGTGTCTTCAGTGATTGTAGCAACAGCTGCTTCAATCCGGTTTCTTAATTCAGGGAGGTCAGCTGGTAGCGGAGGCACGTGCACACGATCCTTGATGAAGTCCCAAAGGAAAAAGTCGCATGGCGTTAGGTCGGGTGAACGTGGAGGCCATGCAAAGCAAGCCCTGCCGTTGGGCCCCTTGCGGCCTATCCAGCGCTTGGGTGCAGTGAAGTTCAACCAATCGCGTACTTCGCTATGCCACATTGAACATTTATAAGGTTCTTGGTAAAACTGTTTGAGTTGCTCTTTCATTTGACATATCATTTATAACTGTAAGTTTAATGTAATAAATATTACAAAGCGTTAAAAGACCGATATTCGTTTGTAAACACTCTGTATTTATTGTTTGGCTATTATTATTATCCTTATTATTAGCAGTAGCAGTCGTAGTACTCAGTTATGTTCAGGTGTAAGTTACATGACACTACATTATGTCGAAATGAGCGGCGGAAGTATTTTTCTCTGTCATGGGGCGAAAAATAGCTAAATTCGCTCCTGATCATACCTTACTACATGAACAAGACTGAAGAATGTGTTGTTTAAACAAAAGAGGGTGATATGTCGGGAGGAGGATCTGCGTGGGCGTTGTAGACGCGATGTGTGCATGTTTAATTCGACTGTGAACCATTTTGATAACGAGTTTTCGCTTGAACTGTCAGTGTTCATCTACATCTACATCTACATCCATACTCCGGAAGCCACCTGACGGTGTGTGGCGGAGGGTTCCTTGAGTACCTCTATCGGTTCTCCCTTCTATTCCAGTCTCGTATTGTTCGTGGAAAGAAGGATTGTCGGTATGCTTCTGTGTGGGCTCTAATCTCTCTGATTTTATCCTCATGGTCTCTTCGCGAGATATACGTAGGAGGGAGCAATATACTGCTTGACTCTTCGGTGAAGGTATGTTCTCGAAACTTCAACAAAAGCCCGTACCGAGCTACTCCTGCAGAATCTTCCACTGGAGTTTATCTATCATCTCCGTAACGCTTTCGCGATTACTAAATGATCCTGTAACGAAGCGAGCTGCTCTCCGTTGGATCTTCTCTATCTCTTCTATCAACCCTATCTGGTACGGATCCCAAACTGCTGAGCAGTATTCAAGCAGTGGGGGAACAAGCGTACTGTAACCTACTTCCTTTGTTTTCGGATTGCATTTCCTTAGGATTCTTCCAATGAATCTCAGTCTAGATCTGCTTTACCGACGATCAACTTTATATGATCATTCCATTTTAAATCACTCCTAATGCGTACTCCCAGATAATTTATGGAATTAACTGCTTCCAATTGCTGACCTGCTATTCTGTAACTAAATGATAAGGGATCTATCTTTCTATGTATTCGCAGCACATTACACTTGACTACGTTGAGATTCAATTGCCATTCCCTGCACCATGCGTCAATTCGCTGTAGATCCTCCTGCATTTCAGTACAATTTTCCATTGTTACAACCTCTCGATATACCACAGCATCATCCGCAAAAAGCCTCAGTGAACTTCCGATGTCATCCACAAGGTCATTTATGTATATTGTGTTTTCAGAAGTGGTTCCGTGGAGACCCTTTAGGCTGTAATTAGCCAAGTGAAGACGACGTGGAGGTTGTGGAACAAAAATTTTGCACGCCGCATTATAATGTGACAGGAGGTTACTGCAGTGTTAAACCAGAAGACTATCAAATGTTTACATTCCTGAATTCGAACTGTATGGGAGATTGAAGTTTAAAAAGTGCGAACTTCTGATAAGAGCTGTGAACTGTGTTAATTAAATACTGAAGTGTATCGAGCTGTGATTTCTTCTTCAGGGCTTCATGAAAGAGAGACTAAGATTTTCGACTGAAGTTTAAACAGACAGACACTAACAGATTGTGTGGGCCACTGGCGCATTTTACGTGTTTTGTGTGTGGAATAAAGTATATGAGCACGCTCTGAAGAAATAAACTTGCACTGTCGCGTCCTGTTGACTGTATTAATCATGTTCTGCGCTAATTGGACACAAATGACCCTCCTAATATTTGTCCGTGATTGTTGAGACTTTCAGCATGTCGCAAACTATGAAACGCTAGAGTCCCAGCGCAGAGTCCCGTCACTCTGAATTATAATTTGCTGTTATCGGATGTTTAACATCGGAAATACCCCATTACCAAAACCGTCCATTTTGTGTTCGTGAAGGGGCTATCACAGATTTTGTCAGCATCAGCGAGCTACGTCATCTCTTCTCTGACATCTCTCTTCATTTTAACGAAACTCAGCGGTATAGTTATTTATTTATTCGTCTCAAAAGCATCAAACTTCAGTATACAAAATAAAAACTTATGCATTAATTGTTAATTTAAGATTTGAAGACACTTTTAGGCCTCCATCTTGCAGGACATAGTCTACAGTGCTACAATTCGTTGTACTATACAATCACAGTTACTCCAAAACTAATACTAAATTCGAATTTTAGTGTATTAAAGGATTGTCGAAGTAAGAGAAACAAACACGAGTATGACAATCTAAGCAACTTTAGTCCAGCATTTGGTAATCGCTACAGCTTCACAATTTGCGGTCATCAGGTCGTCAATAGTAGCACATCTTGCAGACATAGTATAAATTGTTATAAGTGCTCCGGAGTTTGTTGGATGCCACAGTCACAAAGGCTTGGTGGTGTGGAATAACCCCATCTCTGGAAACTGTGTTTTGACTTGGCAACTCCTTTTCTGAGTCGTTTCGGAATTCTCCACATGGGTCATTCTTAAGTAAATCCAGCATTTAGATTTTCCGATGGTGTTTCCGATGGTGTTCAGACCTCATCTTCCACATAGATAATCGGGAACAAGTCTGTTGGCCAGTATCATCTGTTGCCCTCATGAAACATTGCCTGGACGTCGGTACGGAAAGAGGAGGATGGTGACATTGTTTACCGGAAGTTGCAACAAAAGCTTTATCTTTGTGTTGTGATGCAGGAGAATTTGCTAGTCCTGTCTGGAACAATCGTGTCCATGCTAAACAAGTGTATTTCGCTCTTACTGAGTCGTGTAGACTCATTGCTGGATGTCTGGATCCTGCACCGCAGGATAAACACCATTTAGTTGGAACTGCCATTCCAGAAATCAAGCGTGAGGTAGCTGCATGCAGAGAAAGGTATACAGTATCTACCTCCGGTAAATTCAGCGGTGTCAAGGAAACAGAGTGCAGCTATTGAGAATTTTGTGTTACAATACTTACTTTTTTATGAGAATGAACTTAAGAGATGCTAAAGTAGAATCATAATTAAAGCTAATAGTAGTGGGTTGGTTCTCAAATAAATGGTTCAAATGGTTCTGAGCACTATGGGACTTAACTTCGAGGTCATCAGTCCCCTAGAACTTATAACTACTTAAACCTAACGAACCTAAGGACAACACACACATCCATGCCCGAGGCAGGATTCGAACCTTCGACCGTAGCGGTCTCGAGGTTCCAGACCGTAGCGCCAAGAACCGCTCGGCCACCCTGGCCGGCGGTTGGTTCTCATTCATAATAAAACCTAAAAAATCCATCTACTGTACAGGTTGTTGTTGTTGTTGTGGTCTTCAGTCCTGAGACTGGTTTGATGCAGCTCTCCATGTTACTCTATCCTGTGCAAGCTGCTTCATCTCCCAGTACGTACTGCAGGCTACATCCTTCTGAATCTATTTAGTGTATTCATCTCTTGGTCTCCCTCTACGATTTTTACCCTCCACGGTGCCCTCCAATACTAAATTGGTGATCCCTTGATGCCTCAGAACATGTCCTACCAACCGATCCCTTCTTCTAGTCAAGTTGTGCCACAAACTCCTCATCTCCCCAATTCTGTTCAGTACCTCCTCATTAGTTATGTGATCTACCCATATAATCTTCAGCATTCTTCTGTAGCACCACATCTCGAAAGCTTCTATTCTCTTCTTGTCCAAACTATTTATCGTCCGTGTTTCACTTCCATACATGGCCACACTCCATACAAATACTTTCAGAAACGACTTCCTGACACTTAAATCTATACTCGATGTTAGCAAATTTCTCTTCTTCAGAAACGCTTTCCTTGCCATTGCCAATCTACATTTTATATCCTCTCTACTTCGACCATCATCAGCTATTTTGCTCCACAAATAGCAAAACTCCTTTACTACTTTAAGTGTCTCATTTCCTAATCTAATTCCCTCAGCACCACCCGAGTTAACTCGACTACATTCCATTATCCTCGTTTTGCTTTGGTTGATGTTCATCTTATATCCTCCTCTCAAGACACTGTCTATTCCGTTCAACTGCTCTTCCAAGTCCTTTACTGTCTCTGACAGAATTACAATGTCATCGGCGAACCTAAAAGTTTTTATTTCTTCTCCATGGATTTTAATTCCTACTCCGAACTTTTCTTTTGTTTCCTTTACTGATTGCTCAATATACAGATTGAATAACATTGGGGAGAGGCTACGACCCTGTTTCACTCCATTCCCAACCACTGCTTCCCTTTCGTACCCCTCGACTCTTATAACTGCCGTCTGGTTTCCGTACAAATTGTAAATAGCCTTTCGTTCCCTGTATTTTACTCCTGCCACCTTCAGAATTTGAAAGAGTATTTCAGTCAATATTGTCAAAAGCTTTCTCTAAGCCTATAAATGCTATAAACGTAGGTGTGCCTTTTCTTAATCTACCTTCTAACATAAGTCGTAGGGTCAGTATTGCCTCACGTGTACCAATATTTCTACGGAATCCAAACTGATCTTCCCCGAGGTCGGCTTTTACCAGTTTTTCCATTCGTCTGTAAAGCATTCGCGTTAGTATTTTGCAGCTGTGACTCATTAAACCGATAGTTCGGTAATTTTCACATCTGTCAACACCTGCTTTCTTTGGGATTGGAATTATTATATTCTTCTTGAAGTATGAGGGTATTTCGCCCGTCTCATACATTTTGCTCACCAGATGGTAGAGTTTTGTTAGAACTGGCTCTCCTAAGGCTGTCAGTAGTTCTAATGGAATGTTGTCTACTCCCGGGGCCTTGTTTCGACTTAGGTCTTTCAGTGCTCTGTCAAACTCTTCACGCAGTATCATATCATTGTACAGGTATAATTAAAATAAAACACTGACGTTGCTCAAATGCTTCCAAAACGCATTCAACCACTGAAAAAAACTTGTCAGTCTTAAGAAATTGGCTGGCGTCAAACACTTTCTTGAAATTCATTTTAGTGAGAACCGATGTCAGATTTAAAAACTGGATTTTTACAAACCACTGACTGACAACGTACATCCATCCGATATCCCTAACGAGACAGACAATAATGACTGTGAATGTGAACTAATGGAAGGGCATCCAGAATTGTGTGTGGAGAAAATTTATATTGCGATCCCTTGTAACTTCAACAAATGAAAGTAAAATATAAATATTTTAGAGTACGCTTTGTTGTTAACATAATAATAATAATAATAATAATAATCATTGTTATCTATATTTAATTTAAAGCCTTCGCATACACATTCAAAACTCCGCTACAAACCTGACTGAGGTGCAAAATCAGCTGTCAGCTGTCTCCAAATCAAAACTGTTATTATCTATCAACACAGCTATTTCAAGATAAAAATATTATGTAAAACTGTTTTTATAATGTCCCACATAATCGCATAGTTACGGTCGACTTTTTGTTCCCTGAAATCTATAAATATTTTTGCTTCTACTGTAAAATTTTCCAAAATGAAAATTAAAGACTTACTTCTAGGCCCATCACTTAATCCTTTCCTGTACTACGTTTCTTACGTGATACGTAAGCAGTAGGTTGCATACCATCTTACCTAACAGTAAGTCACTACACTATTGTCCGAAGGATCGAGCTTCGTATGTCGTGTAAGTCTTTGTATAATGTAGAAGACACGTTACTGATGGATCTGAATGTTAACTCCTGCCCAAAAGTCACACGTCAATTAAGCGGTTTATGATGATTTGGTGTTTCAGTTGCAAATTAATTAATGAGAAGGACCACATTATCACGACTCCATGCTTTACTCGAGTTTTGTATTTCTTCCACGAAGGAGGCATCACAATTCAAAATGGTAAAATCTGATACGGTTTCTTGCCTTCCGAAACGTCGCGGGCATACATAGAATTTAGGCGGCAGAAAACCAAGAGAATTTTTATTGTGTTGCACGCTGCGAAAGTTTCATTTTAATATCACGTATCACAACTGAATGATTATCTTACCGGAAACAAGTTCATCAGTTTCTCGTTGTTGTTGTTATTGTTCTTTTTTTTTAATTCTTCGACGAATCATTGCCCTCCGCTTCATTATGTAGTAATTATATTATTTATTTAATTCATGTTTATAAGTACATGCTGTGTGCACGCTTGTTTGTGGAAAACATAGGGAAAATACAGGGTGATTCAAAAAGAATACCACAACTTTAGGAATTTAAAACTCTGCAACGACAAAAGGCAGAGCTAAGCACTATCTGTCGGCGCATTAAGGGAGCTATAAAGTTTCATTTAGTTGTACATTTGTTCGCCAGTTCAGCCAATAAAGTTTTTGCCCCCTTTTTCTTCGAAGGTGCTACTGTAACTGGACTACAGTATCTGGAGATGTTAGAGAATTGGCTGTTCCCTTAGCTCGAACAAGAAGCACAACAATTCATATTTCAGCAGGATGGAGCGCCACCACATTGGCACTTATCTGTCCGTAACTACCTGAACGTCAACTACCCGAGGCGATGGATCGGCCGCCAGGCAGCCCGTGACAGAGCACTTCATCACTGACCTCCAAGAAGCCCTGATCTTACCCCCTGCGATTTTTTCTTATGGGGGTATGTTAAGGATATGGTGTTTCGGCCACCTCTCCCAGCCACCATTGATGATTTGAAACGAGAAATAACAACAGCTATCCAAACTGTTACGCCTGATATGCTACAGAGAGTGTGGAACGAGTTGGAGTATCAGGTTGATATTGCTCGTGTGTCTGGAGGGGGCCATATTGAACATCTCTGAACTTGTTTTTGAGTGAAAAAAAAGCTTTTTAAATACTCTTTGTAATGATGTATAACAGAAGGTTATATTATGTTTCTTTCATTAAATTCACATTTTTAAAGTTGTGTTATTCTTTTTGAATCACCCTGTATATTTCGAGGGATACATGCTGGTGCTCCAATCAGAAACTGTGAAGCCTTGTTTTCCAATAAGCACGGTTTATCTTGTATCACACATTGTCGATGGTAGAGACACGAAAATAAAATTCTGGGCACAGCTGAAGATTTTGTTTAATAATGAAAACCGACGTAGACTATGCTATAAAATAATTTTAATCCTGGGATTAATTCCATCCACAGACATTGCTCCTGATTTTGCACATCATACACTGGCGGAAATAAACCGCAACACCAAAAAATAATGTAGAGTAATGAAATTTAGCGGATGCATTTGTCTAGGTAACATATTTAAGTTATTAACGTTGCAAGATTACAGATTAATCCAAGTGCGAGATAAGCCATTGCAAATGTAAAATGTTGGTGCCGAAAATCGCAACACCAAAAAATAATTAATACAGAGTAAAAAAATTTCGGGGATGCATCTGTCTAAGTAACATGTTTAAGTGATTAACACTGCAGGATAACAAGTTAATGTAAGCACGAGATGTAAGCACGAGATAAGCCGCTGCAAATGTGAAATGCTGGTACTTTAATAACCGGTGTAACCGTCAGACTGTTGAATGCAAGCAGGCAGACATGTGTATATTGTGTTGTACAGATGCCGGATGTCATTTTGTAATATGGAGTTCCGTGCCCGTTGCACTTGGTCTATCAATACAAGGACGGTTAATCGCCGGCCGGTGTGGCCGTGCGGTTAAAGGCGCTTCAGTCTGGAACCGCGTGACCGCTACGGTCGCAGGTTCGAATCCTGCCTCGGGCATGGATGTGTGTGATGTCCTTAGGTTAGTTAGGTTTAAGTAGTTCTAAGTTCTAGGGGACTGATGACCACAGATGTTAAGTCCCATAGTGCTCAGAGCCATTTGAACCATTTGAACGGTTAATGCTGGTTGTGAATGACGCTGGAGCTGTCGTCCGATGATGTCGCACACGTCCTCAACTGGAAACAGGTCTGGTGATCGAACAGGGCAAGGCAACACGTCGACACTCTGTCGAGCATGTTGATTTACAACAGCAGTAAGTGGGCGAGCGTTATCATGTTGGGAAACAACCCCTGGAATGCTGTTCATGAATAGCAGGGCGAAAGGTCGAATCACCAGACTGACATACAAATTTGTACTCAGGGTGCGTCGGATAATCACAACAGTGCTCCCGCTTTCATACGAAATCGCGCTCCAGACCATAGCTCCGAGTGTAGGTCCAACGCGTCTAGCGAGCAGGCAGGTTGGTTGCACCTCCTTCTGACCAACGCACGGCCATCACAGGCACCGATGTGGTATAACTAGATTCATCAGAAAACACAACAGACATCCACCCTGGCCTCCCATGAGCTCTCACTTGACACCACTGAAGACGCAAGTCGTGGTGGTTTGCGGACAGTGGAACACACGCTACAGGGCGTCTGGCTTGGAGCTGTCCTTGAAGCAACCGATGCCTAACGGTTTCTTGTGTCACTGTGGTGCCAGCTGCTGCGCAAATTCGAGGGTTGAAACTTTAATAGTGGCAACTATTTATTTACAGCTAGTACAAAATGGATACGTGTTTCAAAGTTTTACTGACCTTCAAAGCAGTCACCAGCATTGTGTATAACCCTTTGCCAGCGATGTGGAAGTCTCTAAACTGGTCGTAGGTTGTGTTCCAAGCACGAACAGTAAAGAGACAGAAGTGATGACACATGACCGTCATTTTGCAGCACAATGATCACGCACGTACAGAGCAAGCTGTTGCTGATTTGTTTGACTTATGGGGCTGCTAAGTGCTATACCACCTACTGCACTCCCCTGGCTTAAGCCCTTGTGAGTTCAACTCGATTTTTAATCTGAAGGAAACACTTCACGGCATTCGCTTCAAAACTGCTACAAATTCGTCGGGCAATAGACCGCGCTGCAGGAACTGTCAACAGAACTGGCATGGCCAAAAGTATCCTATGACTTCCACATCTCTGGCAACGAGTTATACACATTGCTGGTGACTACTTTGAAGGTCAGTAAAACTTTGAAACACGTACCTATTTTGTACGAGCTGTAAATAAATAGTTGCCACTATTAAAGTTCCAACCCTCGTAGTTGTTGAAGATGCATTACGATGCGCCAGAGCCATAAGGTGAACACGATGGTCTTCCTTCTCGGTAGTGCCACGTGTGCGACCGGAGCCCAGTCTTCCTGCGAACGAACGTTCTCCTGACCACTGCTGTCAGTAATCATGTATTCTGGCTACATTTCTGCAAGTCTTTCTGCTGTATCGCAGAGGGAATATCCAGCTTCTCGTAGCCCTGTTACACGGCCTCGTTAAAACTCAGTAAGGTGTCGATAATGAGGTCTTTGTCACCTTAAAGGCATTCTTGACTAACATCAACTCACCACGTCTAATCTCAAAGGTAACGAACGCTTACGACTGTTGCAGCGTGTATTTACAGCAAACCTGATTTGTATCCTCATAGTGGCACTACTAGCCCCACTCGTAAGGGATTGGCTTGAAATCTGGAAAGACAACATCTTTCAGATGTAGAAATACGCCTAACAACTTTCGTTTATGTCGCACAACTCCTTGGCGTTGCGATTTGTTTTTCCGTCAGTGTAGTTCGGGTACCATGGTATGCGCGCGCGAACTCCAACATACAGTGAATAATACGAACCCTGTTGTAATTGTTTCTTACAACTATTGCTTATTACATTTCTGAGGCGAAAAGAGTGAAACCAGCACCGATAGAGAGTCAAAATGACGGGCTTTAGTTTCTGTAATGATGTATGTCGTCGCGACGTTTCTCGGTCTACTCATAGCGTCCGAATGGCACAAAATTTCCGTCTTCAGCTGCTGTGTGCTGATCGCTCGGGCAGACTTTAAATCGACGTGAACAAAAGGAAACATACTGCTTGTGCTTACACACTGTCTGAAAAAGAACGACAGACGTTTACCTCATTTGTCAAGCTGGTCCCCGGAGGTGCTATCACGATAATTCCATCTGAAAGAGCAGTGATTTGAAGAGCTGTAATATACAATAAGTTATGCTATCACAAACAAAGACACAGTGATGCGGCTGGACACTCATTAATAGGAACGTTAACTATATCTCTGAGACATGTAAACTTGTAATTTAGGGATAAACTTTCCTGTCAAAGTATTTGTGACTCATTTTGTTTAATCTCTTAAAGAACATGTCCACAGTCAGAACACATTCTTTAAAAGACATCGTAAGTTTCTGGTTGTCAGTATAGGATTATGTGCTCTTCCATTTTCGGAATTATACACCGAACCACAGCAAAATTTCTGCAGCTGAACGGAGTAAACTGATTCACATGTTGGGAACGATAATGCTCTGCGTCCCGCTTTACAAAAATCAGAAAACAGGCGAAACAACAATTTATTTTTTTTGTGGTCTTCAGCCCGAAGACTGATAGAGTTGTCCGCGGTTCTTCACCAAGGGCAAGTCTTTTCATTACCACGTAAACGCTGCAGCTAGATCTACTTGAACTTGCTTAATTCAGACAAGCCCTGGCCTGCTTTTAACAGTTTTTATCGTCCAGCTTCCCTCTATACCTAAATTAGCTTTCCGTTGGGGCATCAGGAAGTGTTCTATCAATATATCCTTTCTTATAAAGTTGCCAGATGCCAGAATGAAGCCGGCCGCTGTGGCCGAGCGGTTCTAGGCACTTCAGTCCGGAACCGCGCTGCTGCTACGGTCACAGGTTCGAATCCTGCCTCGGGCATGGATGTGTGTGATGTCCTTAGGCTAGTTAGGTTTAACTAGTTCTAAGTCTAGGGGACTGATGACCTCAGATGTTAATGGCTTAGAGCCATTGAACCATTTGAACCAGAATGAGATTCATATCAAGAGTTTTAAGGAAATGTACCTCATCCACAAGAGAAGTGGCATACAAGGCGTTTGTTCGTCCTGCTTTGTTGGACAAAAAACATCCTTTATGAAAGCACAGAGTTATCCGAGAGTATGAGGTAACGAGCAGTAATAGGACGAAACTAAAGAAACTGTCGTGTAGTGAGAGTGGAGCGAATTCTTCTGGTGAGACAGGAGCCCTCAGTTTCCGTGTTTGGAACTACGAAGAAAACTCGGCATCTATGTTAAAACAGTCCCTTGGCAGTGGATCGCATACCTTTTTTCCAGACTAAATATTCTCGTATTTTTCTAACAGTTCGAAATGCCGTGTTAATCAGATATTTCTCAATGTGTTTCATTACTTTATCGGTGAAAAAAAGAACTCGTATTCCTTTCGGTCGCTCCTTGAAACAGTAGCGCTAGATCTTTTGAGCAGTGACGTGTGCTTGTATTCACTGTCTGGAATGCTGTATGTAGATGATTCTGCACTTACACTGCATTATTGTACCGCAAAATTTTATATAACCTATCTGGTAACAGTTTCCCGAGTAGTTTCCTCCTTCTCGTGAACAACATTAATAATTATATATTTTTCGTACTTCACATATATGGCCGTTCCGCGTGTTCAGCGTCCCCTTCTTTTTCTCTTGGCATGATAAAATTCTAGAAATATCTTCCCCCACTTCCTCATTTCCTTACTGGTGTGTAACTTCGACCCAATAGTATTCAAATGTTGCTGGCAAAGTATTTACTGCTTCTTCTGAGCCGAGTGAGGTGGCACAGTGGTGAGAACACGAATCGCATAGCGGAGGAAGGCGATTCGAATCTCCGTCCGGCCATTTACATTTAAGTTTCCTGCAGTTTCCTTAAATCGCTTAAAGCAAATACCGGGATGTTTCGAAAAAGGCCGATTTCCTTCTACTCTACAATTAAATGGCTCTACTCTGTGATTTTTAAACTGAAAGTGCTGAGCGGTCTGCGTGAACTACACTCCTGGAAATGGAAAAAAGAACACATTGACACCGGTGTGTCAGACCCACCATACTTGCTCCGGACACTGCGAGAGGGCTGTACAAGCAATGATCACACGCACGGCACAGCGGACACACCAGGAACCGCGGTGTTGGCCGTCGAATGGCGCTAGCTGCGCAGCATTTGTGCACCGCCGCCGTCAGTGTCAGCCAGTTTGCCGTGGCATACGGAGCTCCATCGCAGTCTTTAACACTGGTAGCATGCCGCGACAGCGTGGACGTGAACCGTATGTGCAGTTGACGGACTTTGAGCGAGGGCGTATAGTGGGCATGCGGGAGGCCGGGTGGAGGTACCGCCGAATTGCTCAACACGTGGGGTGTGAGGTCTCCACAGTACATCGATGTTGTCGCCAGTGGTCGGAGGAAGGTGCACGTGCCCGTCGACCTGGGACCGGACCGCAGCGACGCACGGATGCACGCCAAGACCGTAGGATCCTACGCAGTGCCGTAGGGGACCGCACCGCCACTTCCTAGCAAATTAGGGACACTGTTGCTCCTGGGGTATCGGCGAGGACCATTCGCAACCGTCTCCATGAAGCTGGGCTACGGTCCCGCACACCGTTAGGCCGTCTTCCGCTCACGCCCCAACATCGTGCAGCCCGCCTCCAGTGGTGTCGCGACAGGCGTGAATGGAGGGACGAATGGAGACGTGTCGTCTTCAGCGATGAGAGTCGCTTCTGCCTTGGTGCCAATGATGGTCGTATGCGTGTTTGGCGCCGTGCAGGTGAGCGCCACAATCAGGACTGCATACGACCGAGGCACACAGGGCCAACACCCGGCATCATGGTGTGGGGAGCGATCTCCTACACTGGCCGTACACCACTGGTGATCGTCGAGGGGACACTGAATAGTGCACGGTACATCCAAACCGTCATCGAACCCATCGTTCTACCATTTCTAGACCGGCAAGGGAACTTGCTGTTCCAACAGGACAATGCACGTCCGCATGTATCCCGTGCCACCCAACGTGCTCTAGAAGGTGTAAGTCAACTACCCTGGCCAGCAAGATCTCCGGATCTGTCCCCCACTGAGCATGTTTGGGACTGGATGAAGCGTCGTCTCACGCGGTCTGCACGTCCAGCACGAACGCTGGTCCAACTGAGGCGCCAGGTGGAAATGGCATGGCAAGCCGTTCCACAGGACTACATCCAGCATCTCTACGATCGTCTCCATGGGAGAATAGCAGCCTGCATTGCTGCGAAAGGTGGATATACACTGTACTAGTGCCGACATTGTGCATGCTCTGTTGCCTGTGTCTATGTGCCTGTGGTTCTGTCAGTGTGATCATGCGATGTATCTGACCCCAGGAATGTGTCAATAAAGTTTCCCCTTCCTGGGACAATGAATTCACGGTGTTCTTATTTCAATTTCCAGGAGTGTATTTTATATTATTGATTTTCCCAGGACGTTGACATTGAATGGATGACTGCTGTCGTAGATCCACAAAACGCGGAGAAGAAAAAATATCAGATAAACATATCACTGTACTACGATCCGTAATACAGCTCACTTTTCTAGCAGTCAGGTACGGTGCTCCGTTAGGAATCTATTTTAAAGAACAAAAACAATTTTAGCAATGACATTACGTCAAATTACAGTACTGTTTCATACAGCTTATCAGATACTGCATGTAAGGGACTTTATATGCCTTATCAGCACGAGAGAGATGTTCGCCTTTAGCTTCCATCATCATATGATAACTTGAGTGAACTCCACTAAGTACACAGCCTTTGAAATTCGTGTGAATATTGGTCGTCATTATGTCATATCGTGATCCTTATCATCTTGCGAAAACTGTTTTATCTGCACTTCTCATCTTCAAGTCAAGATGTGAGTTGAATTTTATATTAAACCTAATTACAGTCAAACAAATTTTGCACTGATTAATAATGTGAGGCCTTGAGTGTTATAGCTTCGGACTCGTTAAGAAAAATACTTAATGAAATAACTGATAAGACTGTTGTAACATTAATTACAAGATGAGAGTCAAGTTTAATGACACTAAAACACACTATTTCAAAAATGAAATAACTTGAAATTACAGTATTGTGACGTACGCCTTTTCAGATACCGCACGTAAAGGACGTTACGTGCCTCATCACCACGATAGAGAGTTTCGCCTTGAGCATCCATCATCATATGATGATTGCGAAATGCATTGCACTAAGTATACAGATTTAAAATTTAAAGTATTTGACTCTACAGATACTGTCCTTCCCGAAGGCACCAGTAACTGAATCAGCTGTGTATTCCAAATAATATAACAAAATAAAATTATGCATTTCAGAGGAGGAAATGCAATTAAACTAAGACGTGCATTGATCAGCAACCGATGGAACATGTATCACACTTCATCTATCTCACATTTTTATTGCAACCTACGTTCTTAAATTACTTGCTGGATGTAGTTCAATCCCTATCTTCCTCTAGAGTGTTATACGGATGTGAAAGTGGGATTCCCTTTCAAAAGCGATAATCAAATATGTGGTTGTTGTTTCTGTCTTCAGTCCGAAGACTGATTTGATGAAGCTCCAGCACCATTCTGCCCGGTGCAAGTCTCTTCATCTGTGCATAACTATTACAACATACATATAATTCAAAACGATTACTTTACTTGAACTCCGGTAGCCCTCTGCATTTTTTACTCCACACACATCCCACCATTCCACTTTTTGATACATCAGGATATATCCTATTAATTGATCTTTCTTTTAGTCAGATTTTGCTGTAAATTTCTTTCTTTTTTTTTTCAATTCAATTCAGTATCTTCTTATTAGTTATTCAACCAACCCATCTACACTTCAGCATTCTTCTGTAACACCATATTTCAAAAGATTCTATTCTCATCTGAAGTATTTCTTGACCATTTTTTACTTCTGTGCAAGTCAGGTTTCCCTATTAGTTGTAGACATCTTTTAGTTCCTGCATTTTATCCTCGCTATCTTCAGAATTTGCCGGCCGCTGTGGTCGAGCGGTTCTAGGCGCTTCAGTCTGGAACAGCGTGGCTGCTACGGTCGCAGATTCGAATCCTGCCTCGGGTATGGATGAGTGTGATGTCCTTAGGTTTAAGTAGTTCTAAGTCTAGGGGACTGATGAACTCAGATGTTAAGTTCCATAGTGCTTAAAGCCATTTGAACCATTTTTTCTTCAGATTTTCAAAAAGCGTGGTTCAGTCAACATCGTCAAAAGTTTTCGCTAAATCTAAAATGCTGTTAAGGTATATTTAAATCAGTTGTATGGGAAATTAAGATCAAGTTCAGGCGGAAAGTGAAAGGTTGCATTCTGCTGGACAGGCGGAGGATGACACAAGGGCGGAGTGTACAGCATTCTAAGAGTAACACTTCTACTGGAAGTATTAGCAGTCTGTATTGGCTTTAGATTGTGTGAATTATCTAGTGATTAATTTCTTTCAATAAGAGAACGGCCACATAAATAATTAAAAAGTGGCAACCTTCGCCCTCATTTCTGCAAATATTTTCCAAAAATTCCCCTGAGAAGCCACAATTCAGCCAGTCTCTCTCCCTTTCTCTTTCAAAAATTCTTTGAATGCTGTGTAAAGACACGAAACTTTCATTCTTTGTGTATGACAGAGGCGGTTTCCCTACTAGTTGTAGACATCTTTTAGTTCGTGCATTTTATCCTTGCTATCTTCAGAATTTGCTTGCCGCTGTGGTCGAATCTATAAATATTGTTAATCCATTTAAGAGGATGACGCTTCCGCTCCAGTTCAGCCATTTCGATTCAGTTCTGTCGAGATCCCTCTAAGCTGCTTAAGGTTAATGCTTAAGGTAAATACAAAAGAGATAACGGCCAATTTTTCCTCTATTTTCTCCATTCTGTACCTTTGCTCTGTCGATCTCGTCGTATGATCAGTCGATGAAAACTAACCAGAGGAAGTGTCACTCAGACACTATGTGGGAACTGTTGTTAGACAGACGGCGTGCCCTGCGGGAGTAAACAAAAGAGTTGCGCGTTCTTTTAGCGCTCAGGTGAACTGGACAAAATATATATTCTGAATAACAGCTTGGTAACGGTTTTGTTATCTAACTTTGATGGTACCAGAATCTCACTTCATAAATTTGTACACTGGTTTCGCAGAACAACACTTACTCTTATCGTATAGTAATTGACACAAAGGTGAGAATTATTATGTGAGAACTAGCTACGCTGCTCGCAGCTTCGGTTGTCTGTGCGCAGCAAATGCGTAGAAAACGACTAGTATAGCAGTTTTCGAACAGCGGCGGGGGTCGTGCAACAGAAGCAAAGTAAGTTTTAAAACGCATTTATCAATCGGTGCGCATGCGATAGCGTACATACCAATGTATTCCAAAACGCCGCACATGAAAAAGGGATTTTTCCGGAGCTTGTACCTCGGGCTTTCATTGGTTATAGAAAGGTAGAGTCTACTGTTCTAGATAGCCCTCGGGCTAGGGAGCATTTGTATACCCAAGAGAAGTATCGTCTTAATGTAACTATCCTACACTAGAGGGTCAATTTTTGCGTATAATTCCTATAATTTAGGCAAATGGGACAAATTGACTGGCTCTTTTTGCATTAGATGCGTTCTACTGTACACCTTCAGGGGATCATGGAGGCGCCATTTAAATCGTGGGCGGTTCCTGAGAAAACCAGAAAAAAGCGTTTTTCACCATATTTTCGACGTCAGTAGCGGATATTTATATAATTAACCGCAGCAAATTGCTCAAATTTTAACGGTATGTTCTCTGGGTATTTATATGGAAGTGTCATCTTCCCGTTTTCAAAAAATCTTTATCCGTTATTGAGAAACACCCCAAAAGCATGTTTTTTGGGTATTTAAACCAAGCCGGGAATTCCGAGACGGCTACGCACAGCAAATGGCTGACATTTTTACAACATAATCACAAGACACCGATCTGCAACAAACTTAAAAATTTCTTGATATCTTTACCCGTTTCTGAGAGACACAGGTTCGAATTTGCCCTGTTTGTACACATAAAACACTGACTTAAAATCCGGCGTGAGGCGGAAACATAGTTTATAATGTGATGTAGCAAGGGGAAATGTGCTGTAAAGTGTCTACATTATCATCAGATTGGTTCTGGGAATCCCATTTACAGTACTGAAACACATGTAAAATTTTTGTGCACGTAAAATCTGGTGTAACGTGTATATTAGTTTTGTGTTTTTGCAATTTCACATAACTAAATATCAAAGTTTTACTGATGCATAAAGTTCTTTTCACATGGGTGACATCCCTGCTGTAGCAGGAAAAAGAAAGGGACCAGAGGAAATACGCTCCAATCTGAGCACAAAAATAGCGAATATGCTTCTTTTTAAAAGGCTCTGACTAAAAAGTGTGGTACCGGTTGCTTCATTCTACTTTCCTCAGCATCTTTAAAAAAATTTCCAAACATTTGGGGATGTCAACATATTCCCGCTTTTTTATACTCAGAGAGAAGGGGACAGTAGCAGTGAGAAAAAAGAGACGGAAAAGAAATCATGACAGTGAGAAGAGACAGCAGCAGTGGGAATGAATGAATGAGATAGTAGCAGTAATGATGAGCAAGAGGGAGGTAGTGACGGTGAGAGGGGACAATACTAGTAGGGCAGAGCGAGGGAGACTTTAGCTGTGATACCGGAGAATAGCTATGTACAACAAATGAAATTTTTAAGATGTATTCCTAAGATCCTGATATCCAATAACTCTGAAAATTTTCTTGATGTCTTTATCCGTTTCCCATATACAGAGTTTCAAAGTTATGCTACTTGTACACACAAAATACACACATAACATCGGGTACGAGGCGAGATCTAAATAATAACCGCAGCAAATTGTTCAAATTTTAACGGCATATTCTCTAGGTATTTATCTAGACATACCATCTTCCCGTTTTCAATAACCTCTATCTGTTACCTAGAATCACCCCAAAAATAAGGTTTTTTTGGGTATCAAAACCAAGCCGCAGATTCCAAGAACGCTATGCACAGCAAGCGGCTGTAATTTTTACAATATATCCCTAAGATCCCGATCCCAAGCAACTCGAAAAATTTTCTTCATATTTTTATCCGTTTCCTAGTTACTGAGGTTCAATTTTACCCTACTTATACACATAAAATATGCACATAAAATTCCCTTGCGAGGCGAAAACGTTGTTTATAATGTGACGTAGCACCGAGAAATATGCTGTAAAGTGTGTCTCGTCATCAGACCTCATCTGGGAAGTGAGAAACCCAATGTTGTTGTTGTACTGATGCACACGCAAAATTTTTGAGCACATAAAATCCGGTGCGAGGTGCAAAATTATATAGTTTTGCGTTATTTCAGTTCACATAAGTAAATTATCAAAATTTTATAAACTGACGAAGTTCTTTCCATACAAGTACCGGGTGATCAAAAAGTCAGTATAAATTTGAAAACTTAATAAACCACGGAATAACGTAGATAGAGAGGTAAAAATTGACACACATGATTGAAATGACATGGTGTTTTATTAGAACAAAAAAAAAAAAGTATTGCTAGACGCGTGGAAGATCTCTTGCGCTCGTCGTTTGGTGATGATCGTGTGCTCAGCCGCCACTTTCGTCATGCTTGGCCTCCCAGGTCTCCAGACCTCAGTCCGTGCGAGTATTGGCTTTGGGGTTACCTGAAGTCGCAAGTGTTTCGTGATCGACCGACACCTCTAGGGATGTTGAAAGATAGCCGGCCGGTGTGGCCGAGCGGTTCTAGGCGCTACAGGCCGGAACCGCGCGAACGCTACGGTCGCAGGTTCGAATCCTGCCTCGGGCATGGATGTGTGTGTTGTCCTTAGGTTAGTTAGGTTTAAGTAGTTCTAAGTTCTAGGGGACTGATGACATCAGCAGTTAAGTCCCGTAGTGCTCAGAACCATTTGAACCACTTTTTGAAGTTGAAAGATAACATCCGACGACAATGCCTCACCATAACTCCGGACATGCTTTACAGTGGTGTTCACAACATTATTCGTCGACTACAGCTATTGTTGAGGAATGATGGTGGTCATATTGAGCATTTCCTATAAAGAACATCATCTTTGCTTTGTCTTACTTTGTTATGCTAATTATTGCTATTCTGATCAGATGAAGCGCCATCTGTCGGACATTTTTTGAACATTTGTATTTTTTTGGTCCTAATAAAACCCCACGTCATTCCAAACATGTGTGTCAGTTTGTACCTCTCTATCTACATTATTCTGTGATTTATTCAGTTTTCAAATTTATACTGACTTTTTGATCACCCGATACATGTCATGATGTAGCAGAGAAAAGAAGTGGACCAGCGGAAAAATGCTCCTGTCGAAGCACAAATAAGCGAATATGCTTCTGTTTATCAAAAGACTCTCAATGAAACATTCTACCTTCCTCTGCACCGTTAAAAAATTTCCCAAAAATGTTAGTATGTGAACATATTCCTGCTTTCATATGTTGAGAGAGAAGGAGACTGTGGCACTGGGAAAAAGACGGAAAAGTAATAAATACTGGAGGCAGTATACAGTGATTGTGGTACAGAAAGAGCAAAAGAGACAATGGCAGTTTGGCATAGTTGGCAGCGATACAACAGCGCTAAGAAAAGGGTGAATTAGGCAGTGCCAGTGTACGAGGAATGAAGAGGTGAAGAAATTGGAAGTGGATGAGAAACAGCGATAATTAGAGGCAGAGTCTATGACAGTGAGAACGAGGAAGAGAGAGACAGTAACAAAGGAGACAGTAACGGAAAGGAATGAATGAGACAGTACCAGTGAGAGGAGCAGTGACAGAGAGAGGAGACAGTATTAATGGACAGAATGAAGTTGAGTTGAGCTGAGTGAGTGGGTGAGAATGGGCAAGTGGGAGTGGATGGGTATGAGCGATTTACAACGATGGACTAGTGGGTTTGTGTGAGTTACAGTTAGAGGAGCTCGTGAAAGTGGGAGGTGAGCTGCATGTTACAAAGAGACCGAATACATCTGCATGCCAAAACTTTTGGGAAAAATTATAAAGCTGCAGAGGAAGGTAGAATAACACAGCTGGGACCCACTTTTCAGTCAGAATCTTTTAAAAAAGGAGCATTTTAGACTTTTTTATGCTTCGAAAAGAGTATTTTTCCGCTGGTGTAAAAATAGCTGAACAATGTCAGACAGTTGAAAGCTAATTTTTCTATCGACAGCAAGTGATTTTCCAGTACTCATCTCGAAGTAGGAGTATCTCGTCTTATTCTTTTACAAGAGTAGTTTATAAAGGTGATGACGCTGCTGATACGAAATACTAATTAGTCTCTAATGTTCAGTTTGCTCTACATTACTTGCTTTCCATGCATTGCACACTTACACTAGTTATTATGAATGATGAAAAAATAAAAAAAAACGGAACTAGTAATGCCATACGTCGAGTGTGATGAAACTTAGCTTTGTGGAGAAAACATGACACGATATAAGCAAAGTTTTAGACAAACGTACAAACAAAGAAACTAATAAAATATATTAAAAATGTACAAAATTAATGTGTCAGCTTGGTATAGCACAACTATCAACAATCTGGAGAACCATTACAGTGATAAGTTTTATGTAGGTCAGGCCACATAGCTTGTAAATATCCGAAGAACGTCGTCGTCATCAGGATAAGTTGCAATTTGAAAAAAAAAGCTTTTTATTGACTAGCAGTTAATATCGAAAGGTAACTCAGAGAACATGCTCCTTGCTAAAACGTACAAGTATTCCGACAAGGGATACGTTGCGTGAATTTAAGCTTTCCCGGCTAATCATATATTTTTATTGCTCTTGGGTATCCAGCCGGAGGCAGTTATTTACGGAATGTGGTGTATGGACGGCATACCTCGCTGTCATCTTCGGATGATATCTACAGAATGAATGGATTCCTTCCATCGCGTCTCCTTTATACTCTTATCGCTCCCCACCCCTTCCCTCACTGCGATGCCCTTATCAACAGAGATCGTTAAGTGTGGAATCCACCGCTCAGCCCGCCCAGCCAACTGAAGTCACGTCTGTTCGAGAGCGACATCCCGCCCGGCATTCGGCGATCGTGTTCCCCCACCTCTTCACTTGATACGTACGGCATACGGTCGGTTAATGAGAGAAGGGGTGGAGAGCGACAAGGGTATAAAGAAGGGGCGATGTAACGAAGTTGCTCATTCTACAGTTGTCTGAAGATGACGGCAAGGCATGTTGTCAAAATGTTATGTTTCGTAAACGACTGCACCTGGATGGACACCTGAAAGCAATAAAACAAGGGATATGTTCTTATGAGCCCTAAGAACACCTCCATTCTGAAAGCCGTGTACCAGTGTCCGATTGTAACAGGCTGGCATTACACGTTGGAGATATATAGCGTCTTGTACACTTCGCGGTGTTTCTAAATATCACTTAGCCTTTTCTAACGACGATGTCGCTTCTACAGCAAAAGATGTCGCTAGGCAGTGACTTTGTTTATGAAAGGATGTTGCAACGTTGTGATTGCGGGCAAGAAGGATCTGATTTTCAATAAAGAACACTTTAATTTGAATTAATGGATGCCACGTTTTATTCAGAACTGTAATCAATGTTGCCACAGAACTGTTACTACACCAAATGATCACACAACCTGCCACTCGAGTAAATGGCTGTCACACGACCAATTAATTAATGCTTAACTGCGCTTTATCATAAAAGTTCTGAGCGGTGATCCGAACTTTGCACACTACAATTCTACATCTGCATCTACATCCATACTCCGCAAGCCACCTGACGGTGTGTGGCGGAGGGTACTTTGAGTATCTGTATCGGTTCTCCCTTATATTCCAGTCTCGTATTGTTCGTGGAAAGAAAGATTGTCGGTATGCCTCTGTGTGGGCTCTAATCTCTCTGATTTTATGCTCATGGTCTCTTCGCGAGATATACGTAGGAGGGAGCAATATATTGCTTGACTCCTCGCTGAAGGTATGTTCTCGAAACTTCACAAAAGCCCGTACCGAGCTACTGAGCGTCTCTCTTGCAGAGTCTTCCACTGGAGTTTATCTATCATCTCCGTAACGCTTTCGCGATTATTAAATGATCCTGTATTGAACCGCGCTGCTCTCCGTTGGATCTTCATGCTATTAATACTTTCAATGAAAGTATTTAACACATTTCGGGAACTTTTAAATTGTGACTTTACAAGCATGACCACACTTGGCAATGCCTGCTATCAAGTTCCCTTAGCCGTAACAATGAGGTTCCTGCGTCTGATATTTCGGCCAATTCTCGCTGTCTTATTTATAACGGTAGGTTTCACTCAACGAACGGGAAGCGAACGCAATGTATTCTGGTGGACTGTGACGCCTAAATGTGCAACCAAGACGCCCCAACATCGCAACAAGTTCTCTAACAGTAGGGCTTGCTACATCTTGCACAATATTACAATATGATTGATACTAACTTCCAATAAGTGTTAGCCCCCATATGATGATCTGCATGATCAAAAAAGAGAGTCAGTGAAAATGATTTTGTTAAAGAAGGAGCTTATCCTCCGGTGATCATGACGTTCTTCATATATTCAGTGATGTGTGATGCCAGTAATCGTGTCGGAAAGCTCCACTAGGATAGACTTCATCGTTTTGATAATCTCTCATAGCATGACAAGACTCTGGGGAGGAGGGAGCCACAGACATATTGTTTGGAACTTCTGACTGGAAACTAGAACTGCGAATGATCAAATGTGTGTGAAATCTTATGGGACTTACATGGTAAGGTCATCAGTCCCTAAGCTTACACATTAATTAACCTACATTATCCTAAGGACAAGTACACACACCCATGCCTGAGGGAGGACTCGAACCTCCGCCGGGACCAGCCGCACAGTCCATGACTGCAGCGCCTTAGACCGCTCAGCTAATCCCGCGCGGCAAAGCAAGGAGAAATTTGAAAAGAGAATTAAAGTTCAGGGACAAGAAATAAAAACTTTGAGGTTTCCCGACGACACAGCAAAGAATTTGAAAGAGCATTTGGGTGGAATGGCAAGTGTCTTGAAATAAGGTTACAAGATCAACTTCAACAAGAGCAAGAAAGGATAACGGGAATATAGTCGAATTAAATCAGGCGATGCTTAGAGAAATAGATCGGGAAATGAGACACTAAAAGTAATAGATGTGTTTTTCTGTTTGCGGAGTAAAGTAACTTGTTGTTGTTGCGGTCTTCAGTCCAGAGACTGGTTTGATGCAGCTCTCCATGCTACCCTGTCCTGTGCAAGCTTCTTCATCTCGAAGTACGTACTGCAACCTACATCCTTCTGAATCTGCTTAGTGTATTCATCTAATTGATCTCCTTCTACTATTTTCACCCTCCACGCTGCCCTCCAATACTAAATTGGTGATCCCTTGATGCCTCAGAATACATCCTACCAACCGATCCCTTTTTCTAGTCAAGTTGTGCCACAAATTCCTCTTCTCCCCAATTCTATTCAGTGCCTCCTCATTGATTACGTGATCTATCCATCTAATCTTCAGCCTTCTTCTGTAGCACCACATTTCGAAAGCCTCTGTTCTCTTCTTGTCTAAACTATGTACTTTCACTTCCATACATGGCTACACTCCATACAAATACTTTCAGAAAAGATTTCCTGACACTTTAATCTATACACAATGTTAACAAATTTCTCTTCTTCAAAAACGCTTTCCTTGCCATTGCCAGTCTACATTTTATATCTTCTCTACTTCGACCATCATCAGTTATTTTGCTCCCCAAACAGCAAAACTCCTTTACTACTTTAAGTGACTCATTTTCTAATCTAATACCCTCAGCATCAACTGATTTAATGCGACTGCATTCCAATATCCTCGTTTTGCTTTTGTTGATGTTCATCTTCATATCCTCCTTTCAAGAAACTGTCCATTCCATTCAACTGCTCTTCCAGGTCGTTTGCTGTCTCTGACAGTATTACAATGTCATCGGCAAACCGGCGAACCGCACAATAACCCTGGGTTCGGTGTGAGTGGCGTAGGGATGAAGTGGACTCTGGTAGTCGTCGTGGGGTTGTGGACCACTGCGGCTGCGGCGGGGACGGAGCCTCTCCGTCGTTTCTAGGTCCCCGGTTAACATACAATACAATACCTTAAACGTAAAAACGTACTCTTCCAGTCTCATTTTTTTGTCGGAGTGGTGAACGTCTTATTAGGTACATGGAGCGATGTGAAAAGCATTCACCAATGTCAGCAATTATAAATTAAGGAAAGGTTTTGATAAAAATCCTAGAAAATTCCAGTTCTCCATAAATTCGCTAACGGGATTGAATACTTATATTCAGTTACTCGCCCGCATCTCGTGGTCGTGCAGTAGCGTTCTCGCTTCCCACGCCCGGGTTCCCGGGTTCGATTCCCGGCGGGGTCAGGGATTTTCTCTGCCTCGTGATGGCTGGGTGTTGTGTGATGTCCTTAGGTTAGTTAGGTTTAAGTAGTTCTAAGTTATAGGGGACTGATGACCATAGATGTTAAGTCCCATAGTGCCCAGAGCCATTTGAACCATTCAGTTACTCGTCAATCAATTTGGTGTGGCAATAGTAAACAGCAAATCGAAAACTGAAGTTTTAATTTCGTGTTTAAAAAATGAATCATGCAGGAGTTCGTACAGACGTACCATTGTTTGACTGCCCCACAAACCTCTATATAGAGGACATAGAAAATGAAATACGTACCACTGAAAAGTGAAAAGTGAATGGAAAAGTCGGAAATCAATGTTACCAGGTCTGGATGGAATCCCAATTTCATTTTAGAGAGAGTACTATTCGGCATAGCTTTGGCCCGTTACTTGGCCTGCATTTATCGTTAATCTGCCACCCGACGCAAAGTCCCACTCGAATGGAAAAAAAACCCGCAGGTGACTGCCGCATATAAGAAAGCCAAGAGGGCGGAGACATAAAATTATAGAGCCGAATCCTTGGCATCAGTTTGCTGCAGAATTCTTGACTACATTTTAAGTTGCAGTCTAATAAACTTCTGTTCCCAAATCAGTACGGATTCTGAAAACACCGCTTATGGGAAAGATAGCTTGCCTGCTTCTCGCGCGATATCCTGTGTACCCTAGATGAATGGTAACAGGCAGATCTATATTCCTAAATTTCTGGTAAGCGTTTGACATAGTGTCCCACTGCAACCTGCTAACGAAGGCCCAAGCATATGGAATACATTATCATATACGTGAGTGGCTCGAAGCCTTTTTAAGTAGCAAAGCCCAGTACGTTGTCCTGAGCGGAAATATTCGTTAGGGACAAAGTTACTGTCAGGAGTACCCCACGGAATTGTCATACGATCGCCGTTGTTGTTTATACAGGGTGAATTGTTTCATCATTCTGGTATTTACGCAACTGGCCTTCCCATGCTAATGTTTGTGTTTAGAGCGAAGAATATGGATATGTACTCACAGTAGTCACGAATTCCCTTACTCGCAGAGCACAGACGAACATACTATTCCTCGAATTTCGAACTATTTACATTCACCCTCAAGATCTATATTAATCTTGCTCAGAGAAATGTTGTTAAAGGTGAAAGAACTAATGCTCATCCTCGCCTTCACTGCCTTGATTATTGTGTCACTGAAACCATTTTGTATTTGCTTGGGGTAAGGGAAGTATTCCAATTCGAACTCATATCATATCGTGGTGCCTAAGAATCTGTAAATAGACAGGACACAGCTGCGAGAAAATGTGTTTCAGCCTTCGAATGGCTGCAAGAGCATTAAAATTATTGAATGGAATAATACACAGATGGCCTGTTTTCCCAAAACATTTAATTTCATGTTTTATTCTGTGCTTAAAGAATATATGAATTTTGCTGAAATTGTGAGAACGGTAACCTCTACATAATGATACGCCGTGCGACAGTGTGCAGCCAGCGATAACATACCATAGACTATTGCAATCATGGAGGTATAATACGGGCAGTTGTCATGACGTCACGGACTTGAATCTGACGTCTGTCATATTCATACCATTAAAGTTAGCTTCTTGTGAAGTGTTTTGATAAAAAAAAAATGCCGACTTGAATCATTTACAGGTGTAAGAGTCGTTCTCATTATCGTATAAAGTGCAAAAGGGATCACATTTCCATTCATAAATGGATTCATTCACGCGGTATTTTCTTTTATATACCGTACATGAATTATTTTAGTTGCCCTGATTATGTTTACTGGAGCGGTTTTATTTCTGTAATTTGATTCTAGATTTCCTGTCAGTACATGTCGAAGGGCGCTTAGGGTAACCGCTGTAAGTAGGAAATATTACAGACCGTCCAGATATAGCAAAAGATGTACTCAACATTTTCCTAAAGAGGATACAGACGCAACATTAGTTTCGTCATTCCGTATTAAGGAAAATACCAGGTTACGAAAGGAGCCTTCTTATTCCACATCTTCGCTTACTGGTTATTAGAAACATGTAAAATTACATTAACGAGGCCAAGTGCTTCGTATTACTGGGTCAAATATGCCTTTAAGACCAGAAAAACGTCTGAAAATGCCTTCCTCACACTGTGTTATTCACGAAAACACCGTAATATTTACTGTTTTAAACAACTTTTGCATGGAGACGACAGAAATTAAGAATAAGGAGCAGTTGTAAACAGAAGTCTGCTAATGTTTACGAGCTACTAACATGGTGCCACCGGTTTCTTTATTATACCTCCGTTATTGCAACAGGGCGTTATCTCTCTGGAAAAATGGAGAAGGAGTATTTCATGTCACTTTATTAAAAGGGAATAGCATTCTTAGAAATTACAGTTCAGATGTGCCTCCAGAAATGGGAAGACGTCTGAGAAGGAATTTCGATATATCATATAGTTGTACAGGGGATATATAACAATAGCCCGCAGATTTTACGTATAGCCTAGATGTTTGGAAATTTTTGAGATGAAACAGTATAATGTCAGAAATATTGTGATTTGTAAGAAAGTGCTGTAGAGGCACGCAGATAATTTTCAGTCTGCATAAGAATCTGGCAGGGCTTGTAGAAGGTGGGATTCAGACACGTTGAACACATATTTTAAGACACTACAAGGCTACAAATGATTATTCTTCGTGGCGAAAAGGGGGAGCTCCTATTGAATGATCTTCACTTACTAACTTCACTCATTGCTTTATACCTCAAATAATTATGTACAAGTAATCTGCCTTTACTCCCGAAAGTCATTATTTTCCTTGTCAACCATATGTATTTCATGTTTATCTCGTGAACTACAAAAGCGTTTAAAGAAGTCTTCGAATGTTTGCCAGTTTTCTCTCTGTCGCTAGGCACTTTGTCGCCTGCCATCTCAGCTTATGAAATATGGTACCCACCGAATATAGAGCTCTACATCTACATCTCTACTCCGTAAGGCACGTTATTGAGTGTGGCGGAGGGTACTGTGTGTACCAATGTCACTTTAGCGTTTCCTGTTCTAGCTGCGAATGGAGCGCGGGAAAAATGGCTGTTGATAAGCTTCCGTGTGAGCTCCAACCTTCCTCATGTAGCGGGACTTTGAATTTCGCCGCGCTACACTCGTTCCCTCAGATAAAAATTATACCATCGCAGCGGTATGAGCGCTCGACGGCAGAGAGTAACTCTTTTTTGTTTTATATCCGTTTCTTTATTGTCTCTCGAGAGCGAACGCTTAATGCAGACGTGATCTGATTAAGACGAAAAAACTAATTAATGTGTAGACACATTGTGGAAGTTGTTACGAAATTCGGAGGATGGAGAGAAGCAACTAAAATAAATTGCATTTAATATCAAGACGGTTTTGGATACATTAGAAATTCCTGGACAATGAAACTTATTGTAAGATTTCGGAGCAGACTTTTCACGCAGAAATGAAGGAGATTTTTGAAGACCTGGACGCCGCACGAAAGAAGACAAGTTAACCTGGTAAAGGATGAACTCTTATCTACGCCATTTCCCCCTGTCAGTTACATTTCGTTATTCTCTGTTCTTTTTCAATAATTTTTGTAGTGGAAATTGGTTTAACTTTTGCTCAAAAACGCCACAAGGACCACCCCAACAATAGCTTTTCCGAATCACGAAGTCCGATAGCTTTTCTGTAATACGAAGTCCGATTTGCTTTTCATTCTTTCCCTTTTTCACGGTCATTTACGATTTTAAAAACACCTTTTTATTCACCATTTCTTCCCACATTTTCAATCTTTTTCTTTTTCTTTTCTTCTCATTTTCTTTTTTATTAACTACTACACTCATTTCACCTTCGTGGTCCTTCTGCGAGATATGCATTTTGTCTTCTCAATACTCTGATTGTAGTCAATTCTTTCGTTTACCACATTTTTATTCTACCTTTTCATGTCTACTCAGTTTTCGTGTAGCTTTAACTAAGCGTATTGTGTCATGTTCCTGTTATCATTTGCTTGAAACTCTCGTTTCCTTTTTAATTGCTGTTTCCTTCCATTTGATAATTTATTTGCCTTCTCTGTCTTTGTACTGCAACGTCTTTTGCTGTTTGCACAAGTCTCTTGATCAGATAATTTCTCCTTTCACTTATATCAGCATAATTTTCATTCTCTAACATACTAAAGTGGTTGCTTTACTTAATCCCATACACCTCACTATTGTTAAAAGTTACCAATAATCTACCTTTGTAGCTCCTTCCGTGATAATTCTTGATTCTTTCTATAGCTACTTTTGCTCTGCATTTTATAAATCTTTGATCAGGTGCAGTGCTGTATATAGGGAAGTCGTATCAAATTACTTCTAGGAGAAACAGATGACAGATTGATATTATTTTGAGAGTACCTTAAGAAAATTTTACTCGTCTCGAAAAGAGTAGATGGCAAGACTATGTTTCTACTGGTGGTCAAGTGTTGTTTGTGAATCTACGACTTTACTAAAGAAGGTTAATATGTGTTATTTATACTGTAAAATCCAAAGAAGTGCAACTTTAGTCACGGGCTTGTTTACTAAGCTCAAGAGGGTCACGGAAATATATATCCAATTCAGAAGCAGCTACAAGTGGTAAGTTGTGTTGTTCGTCACGGAGTGGTTTCGTGTTAAAATTCCGAGAACGCACTTTGTTAGAGGAGTCAAGCAACATACTGTAGACACTCACCTGAAGCCACCCAACCACACACCAAAATGCGCGCGCGCGCTCACACACATATACACACACATATACACACACAGGCTACGTATGAAGCTCGGGCAAAACTATGACTCAGGTAAGTTTTCCTTGCTTTCCGTAAGAAAATGTGGGAATAGTTCCTTGTATTAGGTCGCGGCTGATTTCCTTTCTACATCTACATCTACATCTACATTTATACTCCGCAAGCCACCCAACGGTGTGTGGCGGAGGGCACTTTACGTGCCACTGTCATTACCTCCCTTTCCAGTTCCAGTCGCGTATGGTTCGCGGGAAGAACGACTGTCTGAAAGCCTCCGTGCGCGCTCTAATCTCTCTAATTTTACATTCGTGATCTCCTCGGGGGGCATAAGTAGGGGGAAGCAATATATTCGATACCTCATCCAGAAACGCACCCTCTCGAAACCTGGCGAGCAATCTACACCGCGATGCGGAACGCCTCTCTTGCAGAGTCTGCCACTTGAGTTTATTAAACATCTCCGTAACGCTATCACGGTTACCAAATAACCCTGTGACGAAACGCGCCGCTCTTCTTTGGATCTTCTCTATCTCCTCCGTCAACCCGATCTGGTACGGATCCCACACTGATGAGCAATACTCAAGTATAGGTCGAACGAGTGTTTTGTAAGCCACCTCCTTTGTTGATGGACTACATTTTCTAAGCACTCTCCCAATGAATCTCAACCTGGTACCCGCCTTACCAACAATTAATTTTATATGATCATTCCACTTCAAATCGTTCCGCACGCATACTCCCAGTTATTTTACAGAAGTAACTGCTACCAGTGTTTGTTCCGCTATCACATAATCATACAATAAAGGATCCTTCTTTCTATGTATTCGCAATACATTACATTTGTCTATGTTAAGGGACAGTTGCCACTCCCTGCACCAAGTGCCTATCCGCTGCAGATCTTCCTGCATTTCGCTACAATTTTCTAATGCTGCAACTTCTCTGTATACTACAGCATCATCCGCGAAAAGCCGCATGGAACTTCCGACACTATCTACTAGGTCATTAATATATATTGTGAAAAGCAATGGTCCCATAACACTCCCCTGTGGCACGCCAGAGGTTACTTTAACGTCTGTAGACGTCTCTCCATTGATAACAACATGCTGTGTTCTGTTTGCTAATATCTAATATTTTCTGTATCTAATATTTTCTGGGTCTCATGAACAAATAAAGGGAGTTGGGTCTCACACGATCGCTGTTTCCTGTCCTCATCCAATTCATCAAGTGGTTCGCCTCAAACAAAGCGGCCGTAGTAAATCGAACTCTGACTTCCTTCCCTCGTTATTCCTTTTTAAGAAGAATATTGCTCTTACGCACACTTTAGTGAGTTGGGGAGTGACTCAGCTGTGTCCATATACCGCTGAAATGAAGTTCCCGCATTTAGGGCGAACAATGAGTCACACAGGAGTTTCATCACATCTGAGACAACCAGCTCTGTAACCTTGCGTGCCGTACTGATTACAGGAGCAAAGCCCCGTCCGAGTACTCACCTGCAATCACAGATGGCGCGAGAGCACTAAACTGCGCAGTACTATATTTCAGATAAAGCTTGTGCGCGTGAGCAATCGAATGGATAGACAGGCGTACATAAGGAACTATAGGAACTAGAGATGACTAACCCTTTCTTTTTGTTTGGTTCGTTTAATGATTAAAGGGACAAAACTACGAGATTTCTTTTTCAGCAGACATTCAGAAAAATAAGTTTCGTCTCTAGCTCCTGGATTGCTGAAGGGTTCACCCATTTCGCATTTGCTTCAGCGTGAATTATCATCACTCTGTAGCAGAGAGTTCTGCTTTAAAACTTCCTGGCGGGTCCTTAGTCGTGCTTGAATAGCTCTGTAGACAGAACATTACCGCCAAAACCAACAGACCCACGTTCGCGTCCCGTTTCTGGCACACCGTTTTAATTTGCCAGGAAGTTTTAAGATTATTGTTTGAGAATTCACGACACTTGAGTGCAGTTATGAACTATGCTAGTGGTACAAATAAAAAGGAAAAACTTGAAACGATCATCACGCCTCAAATTCGTGCTGTGATTCGTTTTCTTGAGTATATGGAACGCCGCGTCAAAGCCGCAGTGTGTTAAATCTGAAAGTAAACTTCGATACGAAGATTATTGAAATATGCAGCGGTACGGCAACGTTTTCGATGCGATGACGCAGCGAATGCAACTATCCCCAACCGGTTATCTTCACAAATAGCAAATTTCTACGACGAGGCTACACAAATCTGGTACTATTCTAACGTAAACCTCTGAACAATACTAGCAGTTACACAGTAATGTAGTGGGCTTCCTGTCGCTGCATGTGCAAGATAACCCGCTGCTATTTTTTTCTTTTTTTGCATCACATTAGAAGTTGCTTTCCTTATCACTTTCGCGTCTCTTCCACATACGGTAACCACTTTTCTTATTATTTAACTAATATCTCTTCTTTCCTTTTACGTTCATATCCCAAAGGATCATTTTCACATCGTGCCTTTGAACTTTTCCTGATTTCCTTCTCCAGTTAGGAGTTGACTGCACCCTTCCCACCTTCATCTTCATCCTCCGTTGGGCCTACGCAGACATCATCGTAGCATTAAAATATTTTGCGGTAATTCACAACGAACGCAGCCTATCATTTATTCCTTTCAAATTAATTACATCTGCTGATGCAGTGATGGTATGTTTTCTCTCCACTACACGTCAGTATGTATTTCCCCGATCCAGTCATACTTGTACCCATCGTATTTCTTATTGTACCACTATTTTCACTCTGTACCTATCCATTTCTTCTCTAGTTTCTTGCAGTTTGTCAGGTCTCTCAAGTGTCCTGACATTTTGTGTAGCTCTTACTCGAACCACTCTAACGAATTTATAACCTGCGACGCTTAGTCTTTCTCCAGCGTATTTGTAACCCAAGGGACAATCACTTTTTTTTTTTTTTTTGACTAGTTTGATGCGGCCCGCCATAAATACCTCTTCTGTGCCAACCTCATCATCTCAGAGCAACACTTGCTACTTATGTCCCTAACTATTTGCTTTATGTATTCCAATCTCTGTCTTCCTATCCTGTTTTTACCCTCTACTGCTCCCTCTAATACCATGGAAGCTATTCCGTGATGTTTCAACAGATGTCCTTCCATCCTGTCCCTTCTTGTCAGTGTTTTCCATATACTCCTTTCCTCGCCGACTCTGCGGAGAACCGCCTCATTGCATACTTAATCAATCCACCTAATTTTCAACAGTCACTTGTAGCACCACATCTCATATACTTCGGTTCTCTTCTGTCCCGTTTTCCCACAGTCCATGTATCACTACCATGCAATGTAGTGCTCCAAACGCACATTCTCAGAAATTTCTTCCTCAAATTAAGGCCTATGTTTGTTACTAGTAGACTTCTCTTGGTCAGGAATGCCCTTTTTCCCAGTGCTAGTCTGCTTTTTATGTCCTCCTTGCTCCGTCCGTCATGGGCTATTTTGCTACCTTGGTATCACAATTCCTTTTCATCTACTTCGTGGGGTATGAGGCGCCTTGCCACGGTTCGCGCGGCAACCCCCGTCGTAGGTTCGAGTCCTCCCTCGGCCATGGGCGTGCGTGTCGTCCTTAGCGTAAGTTAGTTTAAGTTGGATTAAGTAGTGTGCAAGCCTAGGGACCGATGACCTCAGCAGTTTAGCCCCATAGCAACTTACCGCAAATTAAAAATTAAATTACCTTCGTGATCTCTAATCCTGATGTTAAGTTTCTCGTTGTTCCAATTTCTGCTAGTTCACATTACTTTCGTCTTTCTTCAGTTTACTTTCAATCCATATTCTATACTTATTAGTCTGTTCATTCTATTCAGCAGGTCCTGTAATTCTTCTTCTCTTTCAGCGATTGTAGGAATGTCATCAGTGGATCTTTGTCAATGATATCCTTCCACTTTGACTTTTAATTCCACTCTTGAAATTTAATTTTATTTCCGTCTTTGCTTCTTCTGGGGGACAGTATTGATTGGATTGACTGGACAGTAGGCGCGAAATACTAAATCCTGTTTTACACCCTTTTTAATTCTAGCACGTCGTACTTGGTTGTCCACTCTTATTGTTCCCTCTTGGCCCTTGTACAAATTGAATATTACCCGGTCATTTCCCTCAACTTACTCCTATTTTTCTCGTAATTTCAAACAAAACCGTTTTACGTTGTCGAATGCTTTTTCCATGTTGACAAATCCTATGAATGTGTCTTGATATTTCTTTAGACTTGCTTCCATTATGAATTGCGACGTCATAACTGCCTCTCTGGTACCTTTACTTTTCCTGAAGCCAAACTGATCGTCATTTAACAGATCCTCAATTTTCTTTTCCATTCTTCTGAATATTATTATTTTCGGCAACTTGGATGCATGAGCTGTTAAGATCTTAATTCTCACACTTCTCTGCTCTTATGTGGGTGATATTTTCTTCCGAAAGTCATATGGTATTTCGCCAGACTCATACATTTTACACACCAACGTCAGTAGTCGTTTTGTTACCACTTTCCTCTATAATTTTAGAAATTGTGATTGAATGTTGTCCATCCCTTCTGCCTTATTTGATTTTAAGTCCTCAAAAGCTCTTTTAAATTCTGATTGTAATACTGAATCCCTTATCTCTTCTATATTGACTTCTCTTTCTTCTTCTGTCACCCTATCACACAAGTCTTCCTCATTATGGAGACCTTCAATGTATTCTTTACACCTATCCACTCTCTCCCCTGCATTTAACAGTGGAATTCCCGTTGCACTCTTAATGTTGTCACCCTTTCTTTCAATTTCACCGAAGGTTGTTTTGATGTTTCTATATGCTGCGTTAGTCCTTCTGAAAATCACTTTTTTTTCGATTTCTTAACATCTTTCATGTAGTCACGTCGCCTTAGCTTCCCTGCGCTTCCGATTAATTTCGTTCCTAAGTGACATGTATTTCTGTATTCCTGAATTTCCCTGGATATTTTTGTACCTCCTTCTTTCATTGATCAACTGAAGTATTTCTTTGTTTCCTTCTTTGTTCTTATGTTTTCATTTCCAACTTCTGAGATTGCCCTTTTTAGAGATGTCCATTCATCTTCAACTTCTACTGAGCTATTCCATATGGCAGTATCTATAGCCTTAGAGAACTTCAAACGCACCGCTTCATTCCGTAGTACTTCACATCCAATTTCTTTGAGCAGTTATTCTTTGTGAGTAGTATCTTAAACTTCATCCCACTCTTCATCACTACTAGTTTGTGATCTGAGTCTACATCTGCTCCTGGGTACTTACGTAATTTGCCGTAGACTTAGTTACAGCATACGACCTTGTGATATATAAGCCGTTTTACTTATGACGGTGACGACTAATGTGTGGTATTCTGTGGTGTACTGTTGCAGCTCATTGCGCATGTGTGAATTGTTGTAATTTGCATGGCACTGATGGAGTTATAGCAGTGCAACGATCTACTACATTAGTCAGCTGAGACTGTACTGCCCACGCATTACTTTACCAGAAAGAGGTTAGTAATTCCGTGCAGTATATTACAAGCAGCACAACGGAGGCCTACAGTTCCGTGAGGGAAATGGCAGACGTGTATTCCATAATGGGTTAACCGATGACAATAATCACCAGGCCCGTGAACTATGATTCGAACGACGTCCATAACACGCTAATCCACCTGCAAGAACGTTATTTCAGCGACTTGCAGATACTTGCAAGGACAACGGGCTGCGATAAACCCCACACAGTGTGCGCACCGGAGATGGAGGAACAGGTACGGTGAGATGTAGAAGATGATCCGAAACAAGTACATGCAGAACAGGAGTTGCTGTAGGTATCAACCCCACTCTTGCTCGTTTAGTTCTGCAGGAGGAGTTGCTTTATCCCTGTCATATGCAACGCTTGTAAGCTCTTCGGCAGACCACCATGCCCGATTGCTGTTCTGTTCATGTCCAGCAGATTACCGAAAATTCGCAGTTCTGTGCACGCGTGGCCAGATGCAAGTCCCTAAACAACCAAGGAGCTGACGCATCAGGAACTCTGCAGTATCAACGTGTGGACAGAAGTTGTCAGTGACATACTCTATACCAAACATAAACTTTATCAAGCGCATTAACAGGTACTGTGTCCCTGATTTCTGCGCAATGAATTCCCAGCGCTATTGGAGAACGTTATCTTTGCGTAAAGACAACAATTGTGGTTCATTCACGAAGGAGCACCACCCCATTTTTACGGATCGTGCTACAGTACCTAATTGCAACATATCATGGACGATGGATTGGTCGAGGACCTAGTAGGATGGTCTCCCTCTTCACTGGACCCGATTATTGTCTACGGGTACGTTTAAAGATATTGGTGTATGCACAATCCATCGACAATGTGCAGACGTTACGGAAGCGTGTGTCCGATGCATGTTCACAAATGGTTCAAATGGCTCTGAGCACTATGGGACTCAACATCTTAGGTCATAAGTCCCCTAGAACTTAGAACTACTTAAACCTAACTAACCTAAGGACATCACACACACCCATGCCCGAGGCAGGATTCGAACCTGCGACCATAGCAGTCCCGCGGTTCCGGACTGCAGCGCCAGAACCGCTAGACCACCGCGGCCGGCTCCGATGCATGTGACACACATCAAATGGACCCAGGTTTATTTGAAGAGTGAGTGATTCACTGTGAAGAAGGGCTGAGAAACATCTCAGGATGAGTGATAACGACATGGATTCTGCCTAGTGTCTATTTCTAAGTATCACACAGTTGGGAATGAGAGGACAGATTAGCTCATACCTCAGCAGTTATTGGTTTCCCGACATATTATAGGAGCCTTTTTCAGAGTTTTGATCAATATTACTTCCTGTAGGAATATGTGACACTTTTTTAGACACCCTGTAAATCTTTTGGTTCTTGCGTATTTTCTTATGTTCCACGAAGCATGTAACTGCAAGACCATTTTATAGTCGGATTAAAGAGTTACAACTGGGCTCAATTACGTCATATCAGTGCTAGGAGCTAATAGTGTATATGACTAAGAATCTCACGGAGATATACTCTCGAATGAAGACACTGGGACGGTTTGCTGGTCGTCAGGATAGCATGCAACTACACTACTGGCCATTAAAATTGCTACACCATGAAGATGACGTGCTAAAGACGCGAAATTTAACCGACAGGAAGAAGATGCTGTGATATGCAAATGATTAGCTTTTCAGAGCATTCGCACAAGGTTGGCGCCGGTGGCGACACCTACAACGTGCTGACATCAGGAAAGTTTCCAACCGATTTCTCATACACAAACAGCAGTTGAACAGCGCTGCCTGGTGAAACGTTGTTGTGACGCCTCGTGTAAGGAGGAGAAATGCGTACTATCACGTTTCCGACTTTGATAAAGATCGGACTGTAGCCTATCGCGATTGCGGTTTATCGTATCGCGACATTGCTGCTCGCGTTGGTCGAGATCCAATGACTGTTACCAGAATATGGAATCGGTGGGTTCAGGAGGGTAATACGGAACGTCGTGCTGGATCCCAACGGCCTCGTATTACTAGCAGTCGAGATGACAGGCGTCTTACCCGCATGGCTGTAACGGATCGTGCGGCCACGTCTCGATGCGTGAATCAACAGATGGGGACGTTTGCAAGACAACAACCATCTGCACGAACAGTTCGACGACGTTTTCAGCAGCATGGACTATCAGCTCGGAGAACATGGCTGCGGTTACCCTTGACACGGCATCACAGATAGGAGCGCCTGCGATTGTGTACTCAACGATGAACTTGGGTGCACGAATGGCAAAACGTCATTTTTTCGGATGAATCTAGGTTCTGTTTACAGCATCATGATGGTCGCATTGGTGTTTGGCGACATCGCGGTGAACGCACATGGGAAGCGTGTATTCGTCATCGCCATACTGGCTTATTACCTGGCATGATGGTATGGGATGCCACTGGTTACACGTCTCGGTACCTCTTGTTCGCATTGACGGCACTTTGAACAGTGGACGTTACATTTCAGATGTGTTGCGACCCGTGGCTCTACCCTTCATTCGATCCCTGCGAAACCCTACATTTCAGCAGGATAATGCACGGCCGTATGTTGCAGGTCCTGTATGGGCCTTTCTGGATACAGAAAAGCCGGCCGAAGTGGCCGTGCGGTTAAAGGCGCTGCAGTCTGGAACCGCAAGACCGCTACGGTCGCGGGTTCGAATCCTGCCTCGGGCATTGATGTTTGTGATGTCCTTAGGTTAGTTAGGTTTAACTAGTTCTAAGTTCTAGGGGACTAATGACCTCAGCAGTTGAGTCCCATAGTGCTCAGAGCCATTTGAACCATTTGATACAGAAAATGTTCGACTGCTGCCCTGGCCAGCCCATTCTCTAGATGTCTCACCAATTTAAAGCTTCTGGTCAATTGCAGCCGAGCAGCTGGCTCGTCACAATACGCCAGTCACTACTCTTGACGAACTGTGGTACCGTGTTGAAGCTGCATGGGCAACTGCACCTCTACACGCCATCCAAGCTCTGTTTGACTCAATGCCCAGGCGTATCAAGGCCGTTATTACGGCCAGAGGTGATTGTTCTAGGTACTGATTTTTCACGATCTATGCACCCAAATTGCGTGAAAATGCAATCACATGTCAGTTCTAGTATAATATATTTTTGCAATGAATACCTGTTTATCATCTGCATTTCTTCTTGATGTAGCAATTTTAATGGCCAGTAGTGTATGTCTGGTTTAAGAAAGTAACAGCATTAAAGTCCTGCACTGTCTCTTAATGTGAAATAGTCTATATGCGTTTGGAGTATGAAGGGATATCGGACATTTAGAGAGGAGGGCAACTGAGATGGAAGTAGATATGCCTGATTCTTGGAAAATATTGAACAAAATTGAACCGGCAAATGCTCAGTGGGAGATGCTGATTATTTTACAATACAATATTTCATGTGTAAAGGATTATTCTCGGTAAATAATCTATGAACGTACTGTGGCTCCTCTGAACGGCTCCCTTATGAAGCTTACATGAAACTTCACCAACGCATATAAGCAGAACATATTTCCCGTTTAAAATAATGGTTGGAAAGTAACTTCTATCGCCGGCATCGCGAATTACAATCCTTTACAATCTCTTTTTTCAGAACATACGTTAACATTACAGTGTGAATAAGTAACAATTATACTGGAGAATACGTGTACCTAGTAATGAACATGTACGTGTATTAGTTGTAGCAATAAATTTGTCAGGAAGGCGTCGTTACCTGGTTCATCACACTTCATCTGATATAGCACTCTTTTTTGAGTTCTCTCCCGCCCCTCGTGATCTTGCCCCCTCCATCCTTTTGACAAGTAATATCTTATGCACGCTTTCTAACCCCTCACCGTCCCATGAACCATGGACCTCGGGGCGCTGGGGTAGTAATTAATAGATTTTCAACTACTTTAGATACCTCCCACATAAATTAATTTAAAAAATATTATAGGGACTGATTTCTATTGAAATTAAAGCTATCCAGTGTGATTACACAGATTTACTGTCGGAAAACACAAGGATTCGATGAGAAAACGTAAATTAATTCTTAAATAGAATGAATACATAAAGTGCTGTGATGCGTTTGATGAAGCCAGGAGTGGGTGGAGTCCCTACTCAACAGTTCCCACTTAGGATGTGGATGACACTGCCAAACTATAGCTTACTCGATTGACAGAGATTATGAATGGCAAACTACTTTTACTCGACTGACAGAGATTATGAATGACAAACTACATGCTAATGCGCCATATATATGTGTGTGGCTACAGCTGCTGCTGTTTGCAGAGACGAACGCCGTACATGGTGAGCAATTCATCTCTAATATTCCTGTCGAGTGGGAGCAGCGTTGCCATGCGGTGAACTGCACACCATAGCAGTGACTCGATCGGAGCACCACAGACTCCTCTGCTTGATACAAGACCCGGAAATGTGTCAGCAAACTAGATATGAAATTGCAATGCCACGTGAACCTAGGCTATCAATCAGGAAACTCGCTTAGATTTGCCTTGTGGTAAGGAACCAAAAATCGACCACAGTTGCCTCATACTTGACATCAAACGTATCGTGGGTTTTACAATTACCACACGACACTTACACCTCGATCTGATTATGAGTACAACAGTCGGATCACTACTGTCCTCTACCTACATTTTCCCGCTACTCACTGCCACCACTCCTCCTTCGTACTCTCCAAAACTGCATGTTCCACTAGGAGCTCCTTCACAAAGCACAATCCAACAAAGGCGGGGCGTAATTGTTGTTTTTTGTCGACAGAGTACGTTTTTTAATACCCGCTACTACCTCCCTCCAACAGACGGGCAGATCTATTTCCATCTCTCTGTCGTGACAGTGAACCGGCACCCTCCACCACACGCCTCGATGTCACTGTCACCTTGACAGCCAAGACAGCTATTCCCTCAAAAAATGCAATATTTCTCGGAACATCTGTGCGGTGGAAGGAAATCCACACCAACCCTTTACGGGGACCTAAGCGAGATGTTTTCTTTCACAAGCCGGTACGGAGTTATCAGGAAAAAGCATTGTCAGGTCTACCTGCGAAAGCTGAGCTGCACTCTCTTCTCAGAAAGGATCCATTACTAGCGCCCCGTGCCGACTCATTCTGGCAAAGGAGCCATAAAAAAACTCAGGTGCTGGCCTCTGCATAGAAATAGCCCATGTTCTGTTAAATACACGTCCCTGAGGACACAGACAAACACTTTGCTGTTAAGGCCCGTTCACCACCGTTCCTTCCGTGGCAGGAAGCGGTGACCAAGAATCCTCACCTATTACCCCAGTATGCTCAGTTCAGTGCTTTCGTTCTCTAAATTGCCAGCAATAACGTGGCTCTTCTGCTATCCACACCAGCAGCTGCCGCCACACCCAACAGCAGCCTTAGCTATCCTTGAGGATGACACGCTTCCAACATCAGCACAAGTCCTTCACCACAAAATACTGCATGTAAAATTACATTACAACCACCAACGTTTCCAGTCGCTGTCAATCCTCTGCGATATTCATTGAATTGGTCACTGTGCGTCTATAAAGTAACACGAGTGGCCTCATCTGCATACGGTCCATAATTGTGATCAGTTAGGTGACAGCCAATGGTAGCTGAGCTGATGTGAGGATTGTTGGTCACCGTTTCCCACTATGGGAGGAGTTGTTAGTGCTAACAGACAAACAACTCTGCGTGCAATAGGCGCTGATATCAGTATGGGACGTAAGACGAATGTATACATTACGACAATGGAGCGAAATGTGGTGTTAATGGGTTATGGCAACAGGCAACCGACTCGAGCGCCTTTAGTAACAGCACGACACCGCCTGCAGTGCCTCTGCCGTGCTCGTGGCCATGCTGCTTGGGCCCTAGAAGACGGGAAAACCATGGCCTGGTCAGATGAGTTCCAATTCAGTTGGTAGGAGCTGATGACACCGTTCGACTACGACGCAGACCCCCAGAGCTTAATTAATTAAAGCCAACCAAAAATTTGACAGTTAATGCAGAAGTACTTCAGTTTCTTATTTAAGTAAATAAATGCATAAATTTTCAAAATATTCGTGTTTAGAAATATACTTGTTATTTTCCTCCCCTTCAAATAAATACGTTCCTTGTCTCTAAAATAACTGGCAACCCTAGTCATGGCTCATGTACAATCGAAAGGCTGAACAAAAATGTAAGCGAAAATGCTCCTACCCAGACTCTGAGTGAAAATATTCATAAAAATAACGTAACTGTAAGAGACTTGTGGCAATCTTTTGTCTAATATTAAGTGAAAACACACAATCCCAGAGAGTAAACGAAAAATGTTCATGTTGCTGACATGGGCTGGTTTCATTCGGTTGTTTTATTCGACTAAAAAAGAAAAAACAGCTGAATGAAAAACTAATCTACTGCCCAATCGTTCGTTAAAACCAGTCGTTTATCCCATCACTACTATCTGATAACATTTCTTATTATCTTCTAGTAGTGCCGACAACGGCGTGTCCGTAGCTCGTGGTCGTGCGGTAGCGTTCTCGCTTCCCGCACCCGGGTTCCCGGGTTCGATTCCCGGCAGAGTCAGGGATTTTCTCTGCTTCGTGATGACTGGGTGTTGTGTGATGTCCTTAGGTTAGTTAGGTTTATGTAGTTCTAAGTTCTATGGGACTGATGACCACAGATGTTAAGTCCCATAGTGCTCAGAGCTATTTTGACAATGGCGTCACGCAGAAGGCTATTGATTTTACGCTAAGATGTGACGGAAATTGCTACTTTTATTTCAGACGATACTCTATTTCGTTTTATAACCGAGGCCCCCGTCGCCCCAATTCTGCGACTATATATTATCTTACTGGAACAGACCGTTCATAAAACGTAAAATTTACATGAATGCATTGTATTTGCAATTTATGCAAAGCATATTGCACATCTTCTAACGTTGACAGGAGTGCAATATTCGTATGAATGAGTCTATTGCTAGCAATGTTTAACTAAATTTCTTTTGTGTCGGTGTTCTTAATTTTTGTCATTTTACTTATCAGCACTTTGATCAGTTCTTCGTGACCCGATAATCAATTAATAACAGATAACGCAGTGATAATATTATCGCTATATTGCTACTTACCTGCATTATTATTGGTAAATTTATAGGTAGAAGCAAACTGAAGAAGTAAGGTTTAACACTCTTTCCATCTCTGTAGAAATTCTAGACATACATAGACCCCTTTTTACTAACCTACTGAATTTTCCAATAAAATGAAATTTACTCGGAACTTTGAACGAAAAACCTGTAAAAAGTATTTTTTAAAGTAAAGTTTCTTCTTCTATGCATATTTCTACGCCAGGTGTGTATTTAACGAATTACACAGTTTCTTGCACAAGTATCGTGATTTGTGTAGTGCATAATACCTTGTTTTCAGTTTCTGCCGCCTTTTTATTGTATTTTTCCTAGGTTTTGCTGTATTGCAAACGAATTACCAATTTCTTTGAATTTAGTGTAATTCAGCTGCCAATATGCAGAACGAAAAACAAAAGTCTCACCATCTAGCTCTCGCGTAGGACAAAGTCCATTGACTTTAGAATTTAAGTCACAAAAGGAATGTTGCCGTAGCGAATTCAGTCGAAATACTTAACAGTAATTCAGACAAATTATCAACTAAGTACGAAGTGTATGCTCATAAATGTAAATAAATGTGTTTTATGACATCGTCCGTCTGCGCCGCTCTTTAAAAAGTTAGACTTTCTACATATTAAGATAATGAAATAAATAATAAAATATATACTTTGCGACTTGCTGCAGCTTCAGCACTAACGTGTTGGTGACATTGATAGTTCTTATTCAGAAAAGGTTTGAATGAGGCCAACGCTTTCTACTTTTTCTATTATAGTTCCGTAAACTATCAATTATACTCCTTCGAAAACATCCTCTTAATAATGTGAAATATGCAACGTTACAATTTCCCACCTGACAAAACCAGACGTATTATACGATATGGTGGTGCATATTAATCATCTGTTCCCAAGAACGGGCAAATTTTCTCTAATCTTTCGCTGAAGAGATTATTTTGTCAAATCGCGTAGCATAAAGACCAAACCAACAATTTGTATAACAGTTAAGCCTCCATATTACGTAATTGTATTTCATATTTTGTAAAAGTATATTGTTATGCTAGGCTTTCGATGGCAGAAGTCTGTAGAAAATAAACGATCATCTTCTGGAGACAATACGAAGATAAAGACAAAAACTCTACACCATGCGTGTCATCGATCTTCGTAACTGAGGAACAAAATAGTCATTGGTAAATCAGAAGCGACAAGAGAGATCGACGATGTATGAAATCCTTTAGTTGGACTACTTTAACAAAACCAAGTTTTTTAAGAAGTAGTATCTCGAATAACACCAGTCTCGCATTCTTTTATATGTAGTAATTCCGACCAAGTATCACAACGTGGGAGAACTACGTCAATTTATTTCAATCAAAAGCCCATTCTAAAATTGAAATAAACTTATTTCCTTATGTTTTTTAACGCACACATTGATTATCAACTAACACCGTTTTTATTATGTTAGCTAGCGACGTTGCGTAATGGTTAAGACATTAGATTTGTACAAGTGAGGACTGGATTCAAACCCCTTCAGAATATATGGATTTTGCTTTCGATACTCTCCCCTAATCATTTGTGGAGAATATCAGGACAGTCCTTTAATAGGCTTGTGTGTCACTTCTGATGCCCTCACGGTCGACGGACTGTTAAACGTCAAACTACAGTACGTCCTCTTTCCTTTTGCTATCTGCCTGCATACATAGCATTCCTTGCTCTACGTTGTGCTAAAACGAGAATATACGACACACTAAGGTACCATGTTATCTATCTCACGAACAATAAGCCGTTTGATGCTTCAGTAACTTTAGCTGTATTCTTGATACATCTTTGGGCATCAGTGAATAGAAAAATATTGGTTATAACCCGTAGAACGAATCAGTGATAAGATAGGCCCAAGAATAGGAAGATCAGTACGCATAAATGAAAAAATTTTAAATAACTTTTTTTTTTTTTTTTTTTTTTTTTTTTTTTTTGCGTCAACTCAAGTAAGTTCTCTCTACAGAACCGTTTCAAAAGCGCCAAGCTCTGGGCGATCGGTTTGAGGGGAAAGCTGAAAGCCAGATAAACCGTCATTAATGGGGGTTTTGCCGCGGGCTGTTTTCCCCGTAGGAATGCCACAGGCTGTTATGAGGCGATCGGTTACCACGTTCGGCCCTGAGGCGGGCGTCAGTAAGAGCCGCCAGCGCGTGGCCGGCACGTGGACACTTGTTTGTCTTGTGGCCGACGCAAACAGACAGAAGACGAGTGCTTCGGAATGCTGCACTAAGAATCGGTTTCCCTATGCGCACAAGATGGAAGATTAAGGCTTCGCACCCGCAGGCGAGGAAGTCAACAGAGAATAAGCGTATGCTGAAATAGGCCGGTATTAGGAAGGGAATACAACCTATAGCGACTTAAGTAAAATCACGGAAAACGAAGCTTATGCGGTAAGATGAGGATCTGAATGGCCTCCTCCTGAATGCGTGTCAAATGGTTCAAATGGCTCTGAGCACTATGGGACTCAACTGCTGTGGTTATCAGTCCCCTAGAACTTAGAACTACTTAAACCTAACTAACCTAAGGACATAACACACATCCATGCCCGAGGCAGGATTCGAACCTGCGACCGTAGCAGTCGCACGGATCCGGACTGCGCGCCTAGAACCGCGAGACCACCGCGGCCGGCTCGGTTCTCTGATTTAAGAAAACAAAGCACAGACAACGGCATACATAAGAAGAAGCGATAACGCTTCTAACTTTCTCGAGATTTATTTTATAGAAGACTACGGTTTGTCGATTACGAAATTATTTGTTTCCATCTATATTTCTCGTTCAAATCTAGCCTTGGAAAGCGTTTGTCTTAAACCACACTAGGAAATTCCCCATATGTAAGAAGATCCGATAATTCTTTTCACATTCTCGTGATTTACTTTGCAGAAGCGACGCTTTGTCGATTATGAAAGTATTTATCGTTCAAAACTAGTCTGGCAAGCTTTTATCCTAAACCACACTAGGAGATTATCATCTGTAACGACTTCTTTCTACCTACATAATGTTAAATCATGAAAATGTAAACTTCCTTTCGCGTTACAGATTACCTGAAAGCAACTAGAATGCTGACAACAGTTTCAATTGGTCAGACACTCGCCAGGCTTTGCTCTGCAAGTATAAAATCTGGGAAGTCTTCCGAGCCTTAACTTGAATTTCTCCCAAGGTGAGGTAATAAATTTACAGACTTCCTAATGTAATGACACAAGATCAGTTCGCACGCTCTTCTTACCCCTTCTTCTTTTTCTCAAAAAAAAAAAAAAAAAAAAAAAAAGAAAAGAAAAGAAAACAATCGCAAGCTAAACCTTTGTCCTGTCCCACAATATAGACAGACCTATCAATGCCTTCTCAGTTTGTAGAAAGCTATAACATGTAACGGATACTGGCTACTACCAAATGCACCCACAGCCATTTTTAGGGAAATCTGAAAACTTTTTCGTTGTTCGCCGCTGTTTTCCTTGCAGCTGAAATCTCCAAATAACTCTGGGGTCTAAGAGTGTTCTACCTTTAATTCACGATACTTTTCCTCGTGTTACCAGCCAATCTCAAAATGTGCAAAAAGTATTGACACAGAAAGCCTTTGGGTGTATCAAGACGTTACCTGCCCGACAGTAAAGAAGAAGTACATATCTCATACAAACTGTATTCTCTCAGTCCAGTACTTCGTAGTTAGTGAATAACTGTTATAATGTGCTAGCATTAGTATGTTTGGTGAATTATGGAGAAAGTTATTCAAATACTTTGAGTTTTACTGTGTAAGAAATAATGCTACGTTTCCATTTCTCTTCTCCCTTCTACGAAACAGATAAAAGTTTCCATACCCACTCTTCCACCCCTAACTGAGGTCCTGGGTTTGCTCTTCGCACTCGTATCAAGCAAGCCTTACATATGTACATGTTAGTAAATTTTGCTAAATTCCTTATGAATCGGCGTAAGTATATTACATAACTGTTTGCCGAGAGTGAAAATTAGTATTCTGTATATTAATATTTCTTAGTTTAGTCGCTGTTACAACAAAGACGAAACGTTAGATCTTAATACTACTCGAACACGGAGTACTTGAGAGACAAAGAGAAACACAGACAGAGAGAGAGAGAGAGAGAGAGAGAGAGACAGAGAGACAGAGAGAGCACGAGTTCAGTCAGACAAAAATGTGCCATTACCTTTTTGATGGTATCATCGCACGATTCGCCTCTTATGATTCAAGCAAACCATTAGAAATCTGAAACATAACGGCCAGCGAGGATCTGAGCGTTCCCCCCCCCCCCCCCCCCCTCGCCCTACCCCTCCGGCAGCTGTGGCCGAGCGGTTCTAGACGCTTCAGTCCGGAACCGCGCTGCTGCTACGGTCGCAGGTCGTAGGTTCGAATCCTGCCTCGGGCATGGATGTGTGTGATGTCCTTAGATTAGTTAGGTTTAAGTAGTTCTAAGTCTAGGGGACAGATGACCTCAGATGTTAAGTCCCATAGTGCTTAGAGCCATTTGAACCATTTTTGACCCTGGCCCCCCTCTTCTCCAGAATAATCTGAGCTACTGCGTCACCTCACTAGACACATTTACGAAGAAGTATGGACAAACTGTGACTACTTGTATTTTCGTTGGGCCGAGGGCTGCTAGATGAGGAACACACTCAGGCTGAGCGCTGTGTTCACTGATAATATGAGCAAGATTTATTTGCTAGTTGTAAATCTCTCAACCGCTCATTTGACTGTTTTACCAAGCGATGCCATTCCGATGACCTGTTTACACATTTATCCAAGAGACTACTACAACGAGCTTGGAACATAGTCATGTAAGGCATACAAGTTGTGCGTTTGCATAAGAGGTTTCTCAGGTCTACACCCCCCCCCCCCCCCCCTCCCGGTTACCCTAGCGTAAATTCCACAACATGTCGCCGAAGTTACTGCCCAATATTTTCAGGTGACTTCTCCTGTATACTGCTGGCAAGTACTAACCATGTACGCAGGTGCTTCTAACCAGCAGTCACCAAAAACTACACATCTGAAGATTTTGGGTCTTCGCTTCGACAAAATACGCGTGAGTGTTTGTCAAGCCATTGTGACACAATTCGAGAAGGATGGAGTGGTAGCTTGTTTTTTACGTGTAATAAACAAAAGAATGTGCATAATACACAGTGGCTTTCTGCATCATTCGCTTTAAGGGGCAATACCAAGTGTATCAGATACCACTGCATGCGACGTTAACATTTCTTAAATGAGTGTAAAGCCACAGGTGTGAACTATACGCTTCCATTTTCTGACGGAACTCATACCAAGATTGACTAGGTTATCCTTCCAAACATGCTAATCTTTGTATCTCCTACACGAAATATTAGTATTACTTTTTCTGATCCTTAATTTTTTCCGCTCTACTGTAGCTTCAACACCAGAAAAACTACTCCAAGAGACAATAGTAGATGTACCGCCAATTTTCTATTTCTGTTGTTAACATTCTCTATTAATTTATTTGCGTAATTATGCGGTCTACTACTTTTCCTTCTATACTGGATCTGTTCCGTTGAATTAACAGCTCACTTTGTTAGTTCTCATATTTTACGTAGCAAGTTCACGAATGTATAGTTGGATATATTGTCAGTAAAATTATCAAATGTTTGAATTCAATAATTTAGTACTACGTCATTCTCAATATTTTCTTGATAAAATAACGCAGGCAAAAGTGATCTCAGTACTAATTTGTTCTTTCAGAAATGATTCCGTTTCACTATTATGGAACCAAGAATTATTTCACAAATTTTGGAGGTATGTGAGCTTCTGTCAATAACAAAAGTTGTCAGGGTGGTTTAGATAGCAACGAGATTTACTAGTTGCCATTTTTCTTAGTGTAAATTTGAAACACAAAAGGTTTGCTCTATCTTTCACAGGAAACACTCACTGAGGATCTCTTTCATACCACTGGATTACCACACCAACCATTTACTGACGATTTGTAGATCTTCTAGTTCACTTCTGCAAATCAAAAACAAAAAATTAAACATCAAAACAGAAGAACAGCAAAAAGCAAAATACTGAATACTAAAAATAAAAAACCTTTAAAAACTCAAAAATGGTACGTGCTAGAACATTTTGAAAGGTATATTCGGATTCTACACACCATAATACATACTAGTTGATGTATAACATCCTAGATACAAAATGGCTGTTGACTAGTGTTATTGTAGTAATTTATGTCGTATTGAATAATAGTCCGGACGTAACTTACTTACTGCATAAAAGTGTATAGTAAGGTCGATATGCGTTTTAAATCCGTGCATTTCGTGTAGTCAACTGCTACGCGAAAGGCATACCAACGATAGATTCAATACATTTACTCCCTTGGGAATTCATACCGGCATATGCTCAAATTTTAAAACTAGAATATTGTATATGAATATTGCAAAAGGAATAAAGCTGATGTATAACTCTCAGTGTACGTGCGTGGGAGAGAGAATATTCGTTAGTGTACATTCATGTGTGGTTCTTTTAATTCATTAGTCTGATAATAAGTATAATGAAACTAAATTTAATAGGTCTCATGTAAACGTGGCTGTATTTTCACTAACAATGTGTACCATTTGCATAAACCAGTTAACATATTCCGTATCATATTGAGATATTACAAAGGTTATTCTAGGAAGTTGAAGATAACTGACCCTAAAAAATATTATTTCACAATTAACTGGATCTGTCAGTAATATAAAAACCAGTCGACTCTATTTGCCTTCATGTATGCAGTTGCGACTTCCTTATATAATTCACTCCTTCTGCTCCTGAAGATTTTTCTGCTTCGTTTTGAACTTAGTTTTTCTGCGTTCATGTAACTGTTTGTGAACTGTTCATTTTTTATTCAATTAAATGCTTCGTTTCACATTGACGTTTAACATTTGTAGGATGTAGCACCTGAACATTTAACATGCAAAAATATTTTGCATGTTGTCATTGTTAACCTGAAGTTAACAGTAGAATATTTTTACATCTTTTGTACTGGTTCTAACATAGAAATTGCAAGTGTTAGTAGGTAAACAACAAAATAAATTGCAGTTTATAAGTTTCCTCTGCACTCTTGTCTCAAGACCAGCGCACAAATCTATCTCATTTCAGCCATTTACGTAAACACCAAACGCAAAGAGCACAGTCACAAACTTCTTAATCTGGCAAGGGAAAGATATCGGGGGCTTGTACGAGATGGAGGAAATGCCTGCTGTCGTGGTAGTAGAAGAAATCGGAGTCGATTCAGAACGCAAAGCTATTCTCTATTACGTCATGAATTAAGCAGCTTTGGATGACTTGTGATCAGATACGGCAGAGCACACGGACTTTATAAATGATTGGAGGAAATGGCTAACCAAAAAGTGACTAGCCAACCGTCTATTGATATTGGTGCGTAGAAGTTACGAGACTGGAGACATACCATCAGGCTTTGGGAAAAATATCATCCAGACAATCCAGAAGATAGCAAGGGCAGATTATTGCGAAGAGTATCTTTCAGTCAGCTTAACAGCCCATGCATCCAAGTTGCTAACTATAATAACATACATAGGAATGGAAAAGATGTGTTAGATGATGATCAGTTTAACTTTAGCATAGTTAAAAGCACCAGAGACGCAGTTCTGAGTTTACGCTTGCTAATGGAAATAGAAAAAATAAAGACACTTCCATAGGAATGTCTGCTTGAAAAACTTTGCACAATGCAAAATGAAAAGATTTTCGAAATTCTGAGGAAAATAGGGGTGATCTATAGTGAAAGACGGGTAATGAGTAAAATGTACGAGAACCAAGAGGAAATAATAAAAAAAATTGAAGACCAAAATATTCGGTTTAAAAATGACATAACGTAACAGGGGGATACAGTATCCCGCGCTACTGTTCATTATATACATCCAAAAATCAGGAAAAGAAATAAAAGAACGAGACAAGAGCGGCATTAAAACTCATATTGAAAGAATGGCAACGATAAGATTCACTACTGTCATTGCCATAGTCAGAGAAAGTGAAGAAGAGTTACAGGATTAGCTGAATGGACTGTACAGTCTAATCAGCGCAAAATATAGACTGAGAGTAAATTGAAGAAAGTTGAAAGCAATGAGGAGTAGTGGAAATGAAAACAAACTTACCATCAAAACTGGGGACCGCAAAGTAGACGAAATGAAGAAATTCTGCTATCTTGGAAGGAATATAACGCATTTGGGACGAAGGAAGGAGGGCACAAAAAGCGGACTGACAAAGAACTCATTCCTCACTAAAAGAAACATAATTTGAGGAAGAAATCTGGAGCAGAGTGTTATCCGGAAGTGAATCATGGACTGGAAACCCGAGAAGAAGATAACTGAATGTCTTTAAATGAGATGCTGTAGAATAATGTTGAAAATTAGGTGGTCTGACAAGAAATGAGGAGATTTTGTGCAGAATCGGCGAGTAAATGAATACGTGGAAAGCGCTGAAAAGAGACGAGGTGACAGGACATGTGTAAAGACTAGGGATGGCGGTTATCATTGAAACAGCCGGGTATCGGTCATATTGGTTTCTTTCCACGCTAGTTTAACCCTGCTGTTAAAAGTGCTCAGAATAATCCGTTTGTAACCGATTTTCGGGTTTTTATTTCTATTATTTCTTGTAATAAAAGTAGAAATCGAACAGAGATTGTAAAATTTTGGCTCCCTCAGTTTCAAGGGACACATAATCAAGATATTAAATTAAATAAGCAAATACAAAAAAAGAAACCTTTGTCTGTCCTTCGTTGGCTGCTCGTGTCGAAAAGTGATAAGTGGTTAAATATTATAAAAGTCACCAGTATTCTCTTATTGAATCTAATTTTTGGAAACTCTGTCAAAAATCAGGATTTCAACGGGGATCATACCACTATTTCGGCATGACGAACAGTCATTGCTACAGGATGAAAACTGTGGCTGAATTATTCTATTTTTCGTGTTAATTTGTCAGTTTTCTACGGCCGAAAGCAGACAGATGCATATTATGCAAACACAGACCGCAGATTAGCTACTTCCTATTTTTATTGTAAACTACGAATGAACTGTTGTTAAGTATTTAATTAATTACTGTTACTATACTTTCCTTCCTCTTCTATTATTTCATAGAAACGGCAGACAAGTGTTGCACTGCATTGCAAAACATCACTTCGTAAAATATTTCGAGACTGTGGTGGATGCCATTCTGATGTACAACGGATGTCCGGCGACGACAGTGAGAAAATACCATACAGACCAGAGAGGGCAAGTATTGCACAGTACATGTACACGCGCACCATCTGGTGGGGCATGCTACATTGTAAGAGATACATTAGTGTCTGAGCAGTGCTGCACCAATTCTTACGCCATATGTTTGTTGTCCGTTTCTATCGGCATTGTTATTAAAATAGCACTCATCGCTTTTCCCATTTTCTATACAAACGCAATACTTCAAAGCAATGTAGATATTACGAATAAAATTTACTTATTTTTTGAAAAAGGGTTATTTAAAAAAGAAAATGATTTAGCACTGCATCTATGGCCAATGGATATTTCGATTTTTTACCCGGTTACTAGTAAAAAATTAAAAATATTATCTGTCATACGCAAGGCCAAACAAATATTGAAAATTACCGGTTATTCAGAACATAAATATCGGTCGATTCCCCCCCCCCCCCTTTGTTAAGACACGGTACTAGAGAGAGCTGTAGAGGGTAAAAATTGTAGGGGAAGATAGATAACGCTACTCTGGCGCAAGAGAGTAAATCGTTTGACGCCGCATCGATTTATGGAAAAGAATTACACAGAGGAGAAATAAGGATAAGTAATTACATCGAAGATAGGTGGAGGAGGAGGAGTCTGTGCCAAACGGCGGCTCCCCGCGGACGGCGAGAGTGGCAGCTGTGGTGTTGGCAGCGGCGCCTCCTCGCAACAGGTCGCGCGTGGGCGCAGCTGTTGGCGCGCCGAGTGGTCCAGTATTGATCTCTCGCTGGGCGGCGGCCGGGCAGCCAGCAGGTGTTGCCAAGCTGCTATCTGAGGGGCGCCCACGCGCCGTGGTGGCGAGGGGCTTCCCGGAACAGGCAGTCTCAACTGTGAAGTGTGTTCGCAGCCCTTGCCGAGAAGTCAAAAGGGTTCCGTACCTCAGTCGGTAAAAAAAAGGAGCCTTTATAGTCCGTCGATCTAGCTGTCTGCCCGAATGTTAAGATCCGTCTCTCTCAGGAAGGGGTCTACGGTCCCCTCATGGTCTAAGAAATTGAAGTATCTCAGTTAATCTGATCAAAAGATACGGCCATTTATGTTACATATTTTGGTGTTCGCAAACCCACTCATCAAAACCTGTAGGGTACTTCCCGTTGACCTAGAATCATGAAATTTATGCTAGGAAGTAAGGTTTCACAGCATAACTAAACAATAAAAAACTGAAAATTGTTAACCTGTAATTATATCACACGAAGAAATTTCTGCATTTGTTATACCAATGTATGTCTGTCCGTCCTTTTCTCATGAATGGGTAGTCATACCAAGTTCAGATTTACGTGGCGATCTAAGATCTATGGCCCCTTGGCGTTGTAAAACGCTCAATGTCCTAAGTCAAGGCAGTCAAAAGATACGGCCAGGTACGTCACATATTTCGATAGTCGCAAATTCACTCATCAAAACCTATAGGGTACTTCCCGTTGACCTAGAATCATGAAATTTGGCAGTGACCAAGATTTCACAATATCCTTGTCGACAGCAGGCAAAAATCGTCGATGTTCTCGATTCTAGGGATGGATGAACTCTCTACATACACATTTCAGTTCGTACGGAATCCTCAGAGCGCGGGGACTTGCACATGGCCAATTGTTTGTGTCGTGGAAGATACAGACTCCTTCAGACAGCACTCTTGATTGTGACTATTCGTACAACATACTGGTACATCATCACATATATAGGAGAAACAGCTGAATATATCTGTCTGTATGCCACTACACCACTTTAACACGTAGTTTAAAAGCCTCCGAAGTTATGCTAAACTTTTTTTTTATATAACACACAGATAAAAACGTCATCAACTTGAAGACTGGGTGAGCACCACAGTGCTTTACTAGCCATGGTGATATTGGAGGTGGTACGCTCTTGCCCTCCTCCGCATTTTGAACTGACGCAGGAAGGGGATCTACACCCTAATGTGGACTCCTACCAATTTTTCCCATTAACAAACATCGTCAGAGGATAAAGATGTCATAAGTGAGACACAAAAGAATCCTTGTACTCATAAGAGAGACATACGAAATCAAAACCGACCACGGCCCACAGCAACTAAAATTAAGCTAAGATTTAACTGGTACGTTCAGAGGCCAATATGGGTTTCGTATCTAAAATAACAACAGCTTTACCCACAACTGTATCTGATTTTGGCTACATGGTGAAGTAGTAGGAGATATTGGTGTTTCTGACGCAGGAAGGGGATCTACACCCTAATGTGGACTCCTACCAATTTTTCCCATTAACAAACATCGTCAGAGGATAAAGATGTCATAACTGAGATACAAAAGAATCCTTGCACTCATCAGAGAGACATACGAAATCAAAACCGATCATGGCGCACAGCGGCTAAAATTAAGCTAAGATTTAGTTGGTACGTTCAAAGGCCAGTATGGGTTTCGTATCTAAAATAACAGCTTTACGCACAATTGTATCTGATTTTGGCTACATGGTGAAGTGGTAGGAGATATTGGTGTTTCTCGATTATGCATGTCCCGTGGTCGTATTTTATTGATTCGAATCAGATGTAATTGGCTTCTCAGACACAGATAATAGTGGAATGAGTACTCCGAAATTTATGAAGTGTGTGGAGCCTGAAGGAGTCTGCAGTAATTCACGTAATAAACTACTTTGCAGCTGCGTGCCTGCGGCACTCCATTTCTCAACAGCGATGGAAAGACTAAAATTTTAAGAACTTTAAAGCGGTGTTCTACTTAACTTACCAAATTACTTTCGTGTTTTAATGATTAAAAATCTCCATGTAGGCAGCCACTTTTACCATTATCTTCAATTTCTATCGTATGTTTCTTCAATACATACTATCCTATTTTCATTTCTTGAACACGTGTACTACCTGTACCGATTTACGGTGTGGCTACATATTGTCATTATTTCATTTATTTGATAATATGAAACTGAATTAATGTTTCGTACAGTTAATAACGTATTTCCAAAGTCATGTGATGTGGCGACTGGAAAAACATCCGTCTACCCCCTACAACTAACATTGCCGAATCCGGGTTAACTTGCCGACCATATGAAGCTACGGTATAAGGCCAGAAAAAAAAAAAAAACATATTTCTAAAATCATCTCACTAAGCTTCAAGTCTGACAGGAACAGCACAGTTGTGCTTCTACAATCCTAAACTAATCAACCTTCTAGATTACATAGTGATGTAACGAGGTGGTGAAATCAACTGCTATGGCGTTAAGAAAATGTCATTCATTTCCTTTCTAGTTCTATGTGATAGCTATATTAATTGCTTTCCAATTTTATTTCTATAGATTTCTAAGGCAAAAGGAGCTGTCTATTGAAATAATTGGGTACATATAGATAGATGGAGGAATAGTTTCGTGCCCACATAATATACTTTCGGATGTGCTGTAAATCGATTCGCGCGTTTCGTGCTCGAAACCGAAAAAGATGGTTTAGTGGTAAGACACTAAACTCACATGCGGGACAAGGGCAGTTCAAACCTCCGACCGGTCAACTACATGTAGGTTTACTGTGACATCCCTAAATCATCTAACGTGAGTGTCACGATAACTCCTTCCCACAAGCTGAGCTTGTGCTCACTCTCTAATGACCTTGTCATCGATGGGATATCCAATCCTAATCTTTCTCGATAATCTTCGTTTGTGCCTGTGCACGGGGACTTGTGGTTTCGAAATCGATAAGAATTCAGTTCGAAAGCAATAAATGCAGGTGTTTGGAAAAAGAAGTAAAAATGAAATAAATAATGTTTATTTTCCACCATGAAAATAAAAATATCCTTCTACTATCTTCTTTCGCAGTTCTACTACCTAAGAAATGACTGCGTTTTCCGCCAAGACTGTGGCTCACTGTATTTATTTACCACCTGAACTTCGGACTTCCATGCCATTCTCAAGAGGCTTAAGTTACTTCAAGATTATTCAACTTTAAGAATAGATTCTGTTCTGAGAGTGCTTCATAAAAACAATATTATTGTATTTTGTAATTATATCTCTTCCTGCCTCACTGTGAAGTGCGTAGAAAATGGCTCTGAGCACTATGGAACTTAACTTCTGAGGTCGTGAGTCCCCTAGAACTTAGAACTACTTAAACCTAACTAACCTAAGGACGTCACACACATCCATGCCCGAGGCAGGATTCGAACCTGCGACCGTAGCGATCGCGCGGTTCCAGACTGTAGCGCCTAGAACCGCTCGGCCACTACGGCCGGCGAAGTGCGTAGAACGTCTGTAGAATGATAGTTGTCAAATGTCACTCCTGGGGCGACGCATTTTGAAAATTACGTGCGCAGAGAACATGAGTTCAATAGTAAGTAGTGTCTAAGGAATGTGTTAATAATATTTTGAGTGAATTCGAGTTTAGACACCTGTTTCGACAGAATATTCTCGTTTTAGTGAAGTGGTACCTTCTTTAACACAAATGGCGAGAACTCCTGGAATATATGAACATGGTTGACCCGAGGACACACTCCTCTTAACAGAAACGATTATGCACTGACGCATTTCATAGTGAGGTAGGTAGAGACATAATTTTTTTTAAATAACAATAATTTGGTTGTTATAAAACAGTCTACAATAGATTGTATTTTTAAACTTGAACTGGTCTTTCACCAGTTTATGTTTTTAGGCCTGTAACATTAGAATGGTATAATAGGCTGAACTCGCGATCGTGCATAAATACATCGAGTAAAGAGGAAATGTTCTATGGGCACTTCTTAAAAATGACCGATGATCGTCTAACAAGGAATGAATTTAGACAAATGGCGAAAAACTAACGGGGTTTAAAGCTGTGAGAAGACGAAGGGGGCCTGTCAGGCCACAACAAGACACTGAGTGATGGTCTCAAGAGATGCTGGTCGGGCATCAGAGCTGGCAGACGAACAAGAGCTGAAACCTGGAAAATGACATTCATGTTAACTGGTAGCCGACAGTGGCCCAATTCGAATGCGAAAAACAGAAAAAAATAGATATTCGAGGTGTGCTTACTAATAAACACGGTAGGAGAGACGCAAATACAGAAACGAAATGAGCAAACGAGGGAACAGACTTCAGTTTAACAGCATCTGTACAGGCATGATATTCCTAATACTATCTTAAGTATTGTATAGATAAGACTGCGTGATCAGGAGGTCAGACCAAGTGAGAGCCTCCCTGAATATTAAGATGCGGCCGCAGTTGGTGTGGGGTGGAGAAATTGCAGTAGCGGAGAGTTGCCGGCGGCTGCGGCCTGGGCACGCCCCGGAAGAGGCCACGGCTGGCGTCACGAGAGCGGATCGATAGCGGCGCGGCCCACACAGGCTGACCCCGGGCCGAGGTGGGCGCATGCGCCGTGCCCGCCACCTCTTGCCTGCTGCCGGCACCTCGCCGCTGGTTCAACACCGCGAGCTGCTGCGACTTTGCCCTCCCTGCCAGGGCCATATACAGGGTGTTACAAAAAGGTACGGCCAAACTTTCAGGAAACATTCCTCACACACAAATAAAGAAAAGATGTTATGTGGACATGTGTCCGGAAACGCTTAATTTCCATGTTAGAGCTCATTTTAGTTACGTCAGTATGTACGCTCAATGGAGCACGTTATCATGATTTCATACGGGATACTCTACCTGTGCTGCTAGAACATGTGCCTTTACAAGTGCGCCACAACATGTGGTTCATGCGCGATGGAGCTCCTGCACATTTCAGTCGAAGTGTTCGTATGCTTCTCAACAACAGATTCGGTGACCGATGGATTGGTAGAGGCGGACCAATTCCATTGCCTCCACGCTCTCCTGACCTCAACCTTCTTGACTCTCATTTGTGGCGGCATTTGAAAGCTCTTGTCTACGCAGCCCCGGTACAAAATGTAGAGACTCTTCGTGCTCGTATTGTGGACGGCTGTGATACAATACGCCATTCTCAAGGGCTGCATCAGCGCATCAGGGATTCCATGTAACGGAGGGTGGATGCATGTATCCTCGCTAACGGAGGACATTTTGAACATTTCCTGTAACAAAGTGTTTGAAGTCACGCTGGCACGTTCTGTTGTTGTGTGTTTCCATTCCATGATTAATGTGATGTGAAGAGAAGTAATAAAATGAGCTCTAACATGGAAAGTAAGCGTTTCCGGACACATATCCACATAACATATTTTCTTTCTTTGTGTGTGAGGAACGTTTCCTGAAACTTCGGCCGTACCTTTTTGTAACACTCTGTATATAGGCCCTACGGTCATAAGATCCGTCGATCTAGAAAAAGCGCCCCACAACGTAAAGTGGAGTAACATGTTCGAAATTCTCAGGAAAGTAGTTCTAAGCTACAGGGAAAGACAGTCAAATAAGCTAGGAGAGTGTTCCTGCTAGAAAGAGGAGATAAGCGTACGCTAGAATCTCACTTAGACAACGAATTTCAGTCATTGAGTTCCACTACGATGATCACAGAGCAGCTAAGGGGGAGATTTAAACAGGTTACGACTCGTGCTGTGCTATGCCTAGTAAGTGGATTAGGAAGGAAAAGACCACATTCGGATAATGCTGAGGAAGCAATGGCTGTTGCACTGTTGAGAAAATTCTGGTCCTATGTAAAATCACTAAGCGGGCAAAGGCTTCCATCCAATCAGTTGTTGACCAGTCTGGTGAGCCAGCTGGAGGTAGCAAAACGAAAGCTGAAGTTTTAAATTTCGCATAGATAGCAAAACGAAAGCCGAAGTTTTAAATTTCGCATTTAAGAACTCGTTCATGCAGGAGAATCGTACAAACGCAACGTCGTTCGACCCTCACACAGAGTCCCGTAATAATAATAATGGCGTGTGACGAGGGCCTCCCGTCGGGTAGACCACTCGCCTGGTGCAAATCTTTCGATTTGACGCCACTTCGGCGACTTGCGCGTCGATGGGTATGATATGATGATGATTAGGACAACACAACACCCAGTCCCTGAGCGGAGAAAATCTCCGACCCAGTCGGGAATCGAACCCGGGCCCTTAGGATTGACAGTCTGTCGCGCTGACCACTTTTTTTAATTTTTCTTTCTTTTTTTTTTTTACTCCTACATATTTTGGGGTAGATACTGTTTACAGTAATTTGTTGTAAACAATTAGACGTATCCCGGGTACACGCACCACTACGATGATAGCCGCTGCCCAGTTAAAGATATTATAGTACATTCTGAAGTCTACATCCTACTTGATGGGAGAGTCTCGGAGGGCTGATGTATAAGTCAAGATTTTTTTTTTTTTTTCGTCATACATAATTTTGCGAATAATCATGAAGCCGTGGTCAACAACTGCAGGATTTTCTAAATCATAATTTTTTAATGTTTCGTTGCTGTCCTACACTACGTTCTAAAACTAGAGGAACTAAATGGCTTGTTTCAGTATTGCAAAGGGATATTCTTAATTCTAGGGAACTTGCTTCCAACTCCGTCCTCAACTGATCGAAGCATCTCTTTACCTTATTGGGCGCCGTTAGCATCGTAGATATCGACACTCACTCTAGCAGATGCTCCTGATGAGGACCAAAGCTCGAATTTTTATACAAATCAGAAACGGCAAGAATACCATGGAAAAATGGAAATGAGCGTTTGTCGTTTCTGGCCGGGAGGCCTCTTACGGGGCAGGTCCGGCCGCCTTGGTGCAGGTCTTATTACAGTCGACGCCACATGGGCGACCTGCGCACCAATCCACTCAGCTACCGGGCGCGGACAAGAGTCCCGTATGAACGTATGTACGAGATAGTAACAAGCATCCTTGGCGTAGAGAAACAACTGAAAGAGTTGAAAATAAATAAGTCGCCATGTCCGGATGGAATCCCAGTTTGCTTTTACAAAGAATACTCTACGGCATGGGCCCCTTACTTAGCTTGCGTTTATCGCGAATCTCTCGACCGGCGGCAAGTCCCAAGCAACTGTGAAAAGGCGCAGGTAACTCCTGTATATAAGAAGTGTAAAAGAATGGGCCCGGAAAATTACAGCCCATATCCTTAACACCAGTTTTCTACAGAACTCTAGAACATATTCTGAGTTCGAATTTAACAGATTTCCTAGAGACCTAAAAGTTTATGTCCATGAATCAGCACCGTTTTAGAAAGCATCGCTCGTGTGAATCTCAGCTTCCCCTTTTCTCGCGTGATATACTGCGAACTATGGACGACGGGCAACAGGCAGATTCCATATTTCTAGATGTATAAAAAGCATTTGACACTGTACCCCACTGCAGAACATTAACGACTGTACGAGCATATGGAACAGGTTCTCAGACATGTGAGTGGTTCGAATACTTCTTAATCAATAGAACCCAGTATGTCGTCTTCCTCGACGAGTATTCATTAGAGACAAGGGTATTCTCTGAAGGGCCTCAGAAAAGTGTGATGGGACCGCAATTATTTTCTATATGCACTACATAAACGATCTGGCGAACAGGGTGGGCCGCAACCTGCGGTTGTTTGCTGACGCTGCTGTGGTGCTCGGAAAGGTGTTGAAGACGAGCGACTGTAGGATGATACAAGATGACTTAGACAAAATTTCTGGTTGGTGTGACGAATAGCAGCTGGCTCTAAATGTATAGTTAATGCGGATGAGTAGGAAAAACAAACCCATAATGTTCCGATACAGCATTAGTAGTATCCTGCTTGACACAGTCACGACTTTTAAATACTTGGGCGTAGCGTTGCAAAGCGATATGAAATGGAATGAGCATGGAAAGATTCTGATTAGAAAGACGAACGGTCGACTTCGGTTTATTGGGAGAATTTTAGAAAAGTATGGTTCATCTGTAAAGGAGCCCACATATAGGCCGCTAGTGCGACCTATTAATAAGTATAACTGGAGTGTTCGGGATCTGCATCAGATCGTATTAAAGGAAGGCATCAAAGCCATTCAGTGGCGGGCTGCTCGATTTATTGCCGGTAGGTTGGAACAACACGCAAGTACTATGAAGATGCGTAGGGAAGGAGAGTTCTTTTCAAGAAACACTGTTGAGAAAATTTAGAGAACCAGTGTTTGGTTGACTGCAGAACGATCTTACTGGCACCAACATACGAGAAATTAGGGCTCATACGGAGGCATATAGACAGTTGTTTTTCCCTCTCTCTGTCTGCTAGTGGAACAGGAAGGGAAAGACTTGCATTGGTACAGGGTACCCTCTGCCACGCACTGTACAGTTGCTTGTGGAGTATGTACATAGATGTGGCTGTAGAGGTTAAATACACTTCCTGACGAGAAGGTAAAGCTATCAGAAGAAATGGTCAGATGTCACTGTAACTTCGTACACGTACACATGATCGGTAGCTACGTAAATAATTAGAGCTGCAATTCTTGTGACAAGTAGAATGGTCATCAGGTGATGTTAAAATAGTGTTGTTCAAAAAAATGCAGCATCTAACCCTGTGGCGCATAGCGTCCACTACAGTGAACAGCTGTTAATAGTCGTTTCTTTGGCATTTTCAGTCAGTCCTGAGGCTGCAAATGCACACAGTTCACTGCAGTGGGCCGGCCGTGGTGGCCGAGCGGTTCTAGGTGCTACAGTCTGGAACTGCGCGACCGCTACGGTCGCAGGTTCGAATCCTGCCTCGGGCATGGATGTGTGTGATGTCCTTAGGTTAGTTAGGTTTAAGTACTAAGTTCTAGGGGACTGATGACCTCAGAAGTTAAGTCCCATAGTGCTCAGAGCCATTTGAACCATTTTTAACTGATGCCCCTCACACCAAAGTGTCCATGCTTGGTGGTATCGTGTTGTCAGTGGTAGCACAGACAGAGCCTATTCCTGCTGCAAGTAGACTGTTCCCAGTTGTCCCTGATGGCACAGCAGATACAGTCGGTGTCCGGACTCCGACTCTGGATGTTTTCGGTCGGCCACCATTGCTCGCACAATACGTCGATCTTGACGTGTGTCTGTATTACACGGACATCCAGAAACTTGTCTATAGGTGAAAGAATGTTCCACAGACCACTGCTGAAAACAGCGACAAATCACCGATATATTGTGCGCAACAGGTACAGCACTCTGTCGATACGTTCATCCAGCTTCCCGCAGGCTCACAATGCGATCCAATTGAAACGGTTGAAGCTGTTCAGTAACAGTACGCTCTTATCAGTGGGTCATGGACGTACCCTAGACTGAATGTTGCAAACACTGTTCATCTATAATCTCAGCACAGTTACTGCCTGCAGAGTCAAAACCGAGAGTGTGCAGCTGGCCATAGATAGTCAATGAGCGTGAAAAATGAATCATTAACACTACAACCCCTGAGTATGCAGTATGCCACTGAATACAGTCCTTGAGGGTGTTACTTTTTTCCCACCAGAGTATAAGGAGCACGAACTGCTTCAGTTGTTAAGTGATAACTGTGAAGAACACGCAGATGTAGCGTACTCGCTTGAGACAGTGTTATCAGCGTCTCATCTAGTTTGAAAGTAGCCTCATTGTGGGTCTCCTTTTAGCCGACCAGTCGAATCAAGCAGTTTCCAGATTTTTGGGGCTTACGGATGTGACAGAGGCCCGATGTGGGCCTGCATGAGAACGTGAGGGCAGGCCTACTTGACATCAAGGATACGGTCGACCATATCTGACACCACAAGGGAGAAGTGGCGTACTGTGCGCCAAGCATGTTACAACTCCTTCACGTGTGAGTCTGCTATCCGAGAAGTAGTAATGGACTACGTGTAACATTCTGTGTCATCTCACACCATTCGTAGCAGTAGCCGCACTAGGGATGCACTCTTCCATGTGTAGGCTGCCGCTAACACCACAACACATGAGGCTTCATTTGGAGTGGTGCCGTGACTGAGAGACAGGAACTGCTGATGAATTGTGTCGAAGTTTTTCGGTGATGAATCTTCGCTCTGCACTACCGCCCGTGGTCATCGTCGGCGAGTGTGACGGCGACATGGGAAGAGGTTCCATTCTTCCAATGTTTGGGAGTGACACAGCCATGTTACTCTTGCCATCTTTGTGTGAGAAGCTGTCGAGTATGACTTCGGTTCACGGATGGCAGTAACCGAGGGAATTTTGACGGTGCAACAAAACATCACAGAAATCTTGCGTCCTTATGTGTCACATCTCATGCGACGGTATCGTTGTGTCATTCTTCAGCAGAACAACGGTCGGCCGCGCATGTCACGTGTCTCTACGAACTGTCTGCGTGATGTTGAGATAGACTCGTGGCCAGTACGATGCGCGTGTGTGGGACCAGCTGCAGTGTAATCTCCGTCCCAGCGGGTACCAAGTACTAGTTAGGACAGTTGTGGGCAGTTTACCCCAGGAAAGGACACAACAGCCTTATGACACCCTTTGCAACAGGATCACTGTATGCATCCAGGCCAGAAGGGGTGCAACGTCATACTGGTAAGTAGGCTCATATGACAAGTCCTTTGTAAAAATCACTCGATTTTGTGATCAGTAAAATAACAGCACTTTTTTCTCAACCCGTGAAGCTTCGTTTCGTTTCCTCCTCTCCTTCTGTGTGCTTCGCCTTTGTTTGTCAGGCAGCGTACGAGAACGAAAAAGGACGAAAGAGAATGGAAGATAAAGAACGTAGTGCTGCGACTAGGAAGGGTATGAAACACGGATGTAGTCTTTCGCCCCTGCTCTTCAGTCTATACATCGAAGAAGCAATCCCACACGAGTGGGAGGAAACTTCAAGCTGAAAGGATATTAGTCATAAAATTGGCTGATAGCTATGCTACCCTCGGTGATAGGAAGAATTTCACCATCTGTTAAATGGAATGAACAGTGTAATAAACACATATTATGCTCTGAGAGTAAACTTAAGAAAGGTGAAAGTAATCAGGAATAGCAGAAATGAATAATCATCAAAACTGGTTGGTTGGTTGATTTTTTTTTTGGGGGGGGGGGGGGGGGGAGGTTGGGAACATCGAGGTCATTGCTCACTTCGGATTAGGGAAGGATGGGGTAGGAAATCGGCCGTGCACTTTTCAAAAGAACCATCCCTTCATTTTCCTGAAACGACTTAGGGAAATTACGGAAAATCTAAATCAGGGTAGCCAGACGCCTGTTTGAACCATCGTCCTCCCGAATGCAAGTCCGGAGTGCTAATCAGTGCGCCACCCAAGATCGGAGACCACGAAGTAGGCAATTGAATGGTTCTGTTAGTTTGGAAGAAAAATTACGCTTCCGGTACCAATCAGGAAAGATATAAGAAGCAGACTATCAAAGCGGGCATTTCTGACTAAAGCAAATCTACTAGTATCAAACTTATGCGTTATTTCAGGAAGACATTTCTGAGAATGTACGTTTTGAATACAGCAATCTACCGAATCATGGAGTGTGAGAAAACCGGAAAAATATAATCGCAGAGTTTGAAATGTGGTGCTGTCTTATTAAGAGGACTGATAAGAAATGAGGAGTTTCTCCGCAGAAGCGCTAAAGAGAGGAACATGTGAAAAACATTGAAAAGAAGAGAGGATAGTTCTATACGACACGTGCTAAGACATTAGGGAATAACTTGCTCGGCACTGAGGAAGCTGCAGAGGGTAAAAGCTATAAAAGCTATACTGAAAGATAGAGATCGAAATATATCCAACAAATCACTGTTGGTGTTGAATGCAAGTGTTACTGTGAGCTGAAAATTTTGACACAAGATACTAAATCACGGTGGGCCGCATCAAACCAGTCAGATGACTGATGACAGAGAAAAAGGATGCCCCCTAGGCTTACTCTGTGGTGTGAATACAACCAGTGGCAATTTTGTGTTAAATGATGCGCAAAAACATCATTTTAGAACGAGTTTAAACTTAAAACTCTTTAAAGCATCGTTCAAGTACAATATTTTACTGTAAAGTTGTATGATTTGGTGGAATAAAGAGTACCTCATTAAGATACTCAACGACTTATTGACACTCCTATAGCAACTACATTTAAAGAACAAGAAAACGGAAAATTATGATTCACATCAACGTGCAAATCAGTATTTTATTTTAAAAACAGTAACTATTATTAACTCTTAGTGGTGTAATTATTACTTCAAAAAATATCTGTTCATTTGACTTTTGAATTTTTCGCTAAAGTGGTCACGGTAGTCGGGTGGCCTTGCTTTGGCATCACCAGTCTGCGTGAGACAGAAGCTATGAACATTTAGATACATCGTACCTTTCCCACACCGGCCGGGGTGGCCGAGCGCTTCTAGGCGCTACAGTCTGGAAGCGCGCGACCGCTACGCTCGCAGGTTCGAATCCTGCCTCGGGCATGGGTGTGTGTGATATCCTTAGGTTAGTTATGTTTAAGTAGTTCTAAGTTCTAGGGGGCTGATGACCTCAGAAGTTAAGTCCCATAGTGCTCAGAGCCATTTGAACCATTTGAACCTTGTCCACAATATATCATTAACGAATGCCGTTACTAGAAAACGACTTTCTACAGCTTCAATAGTTCAAGAATCTGCGTCTGGCTACGGAAAGTAAAATAATAATAATGACAATAATAATAATAATTATTATTATTATTGTATGTTTTGGTTTGGATGAAATAAGGCCCAGAATAAATCGTCTGTCCACGGGAACTAACTTCAAACTGTGAAAAATCCATTGACATTTATTTTATAAGGTTGGTAATCCAACCGAGGTGCTACGCATTTGAGCTGGCACTACCGTGAATTTGACACGAGCGAGGGTGGGATTTAAGAAGTGGAGGCTGAAATAGTTCAGATCACATGTCTCCTGACAAATTCAGCCGAATAAAGCTGTACAACATGTTTACGTGTACGTCTTTCACGATAACAAGTGGATCCGCGATCCAGCAGTAAAATAAAGTTTTTATTTCATTATAAAATGTTGTCTAGGAACATGGTAACCAGCGGTCCTGCTCCTTGCCGTTCTGTCCTTGCCCTGGTGCATAAACATGACTTCTAGTAGAACAACTGTTTCGAAGAAGGAAGGAAGACAAGTTTTTAATGTTCCATCAACGACGAGGTCATTGGGGCACGAGATCGGGTTCGGAAGGAAATCGCATGCACCCTTGAAGCGAATTAGGAAAATCGCAGAACTTAAATCGGAATATTCAAATCTAAAGAAGGGCAGCAGTCATTTGCAGAATCCGTAATTTGTTATAGACACAGATTTCGATAAAAACATAGTCATCATCTGTGCATTACCAGAAGAGGCACATGTTTATGCTCTGGCATGGTTATGCCTATGTAGACTCTTCTGGTAATGCACCGATGATGATTATGTTTTAATCGAAATCTGTATCTGTAATAAATTGCGGATTTTACGACTGACTGCATTCCTTTTTGATATTTGAATATTCAACGGTCACTCTGCACCACCGTGTTCAGTGGATCCCAATTTAGCACAACCTGAATGGTAGGACGGGTTGTTTAAACCATCTTCGTATCGAATATGAATCGATCAATTTATCGCAGTATCACTTCACTCTGTAGCATCTGTTTACTCGTCTCTGCATAGGCAGTGGCATAATATGGTCGTGTGCACGCACCTGATGCAATAGTTCTTCGACAGAAAAGTCACGTACCCCAATCAACCGTCTTTTGACTGGACTACGACTAAACATATGAAAAATTTCCGATCGGCAGTCAAATGTAGGTAAGAAGGATTATTTTACTTATTGTGTCGACAGTATAGTAGGAACGATGTGAGGTTAAATTTGTAGATGGTATGAGGGAATACGGGCTGCGAAATTTAATGCATATCGCCACCACCTCTGGAGGCAAGAATGGCTCTAGGGCGGCTCGGTATCGGACCGAAATGAGCTCGGATAACAAATGCGAGTATGTCATTTCTGGCTGCCGCAACTGTTCCAGGCTACATCAGCTGCAGTGGCCGACGAGTGTTGATGTGATAGATCCTTAGATATTACTGTGTTTATCCGACAGCTAGAGCCACGCTTACTATTTCCCCTTCGGGCTAGGGGGGGAGGGGGGGGGGGCAGGGAACAGCTGACAATGTACCATCGTTGCCGTATTATGTTTGTGCGCAAGGGAAATCTTTGACTGTTGCGTTTCTCTATGGAGAGCGGAAACTATACCAAAAGAATGCAGCGATTTTATTATCGTCATCTGTTATGCAGATGTGAATGATAGAGGATGCTATATCGAGTTGGCCTCACTGAGAATTTAAGAGTATTGTTGCGATAGCCTTTGTAGTCCGTCGATGTTAATTTGAATTTCTTACCACGTTAATTGCGTTAAATTAATGAGAGTCTGCTCACAAACAAATGTACGTCAATAAAGCAGTTTAGTCCATTTTTAAAAAAGTAACGAATAATTCTTGTCCCTTGAAAAGTGATTTAGCTGATATTGTGGACGGAGAATACGGCTATAGGATTTTAGGAAAATGATTTTTAGATGCTCCCTGTCGAATCTGCAGAAGCGGTCATCACATCAGGAAAAACATTAACCCGTGATTATGTCAGTGAATTTCCTACTCAAGCAATTGGACATCGACGGTACATCTGTATACTGCATTGCACTCTTGCAGCCTCCGAAGGTTCTGTAAGTGAAATGGAGGAATCACTTCAGTTTTCAGGAGGCCGAACAACATTTAACAGTCTCCCAGCTAGTCGACGAAATCTTCGAGACCATCGCTGCAGTTTAACTAATTTCAGATTTCGTTTACAACTTCTACGACAAGCGATAGTGAATATACTTCATCATCGAAGTTAAACCAACCTGATGCTAAATAAGAAGGGAATTTAAAAATTACAGACTTAAAATCAAAGATAAATTCAGACTTCTTATATGCTTTCGTCGATTCTTAAAAAAAAAGTGGCATGCTGGTCTCTCGGCAACCCATGGTCAGATGTATTGAGCGATTGAGACATTTGGAGAAGGTACTAACCTGGGCAACAGTTCAGCACCCTATTTATCGAGGCAGGTCAGAACAGCACTGACGACATGCTGGCTTGCATTATCTTGTTCAAACATAACGGCCCAGAGACCTACAAGATATGGATGGGCCACTGGCCTTAACACGTCAGAAATATTACGCTTGCTGTCGTAAATTACTGGTTATGTGAACCTGAGATGATGGTGTTACGTAGCCAATGGCATCGTACATCATTACACCGGCTGCTGCGCCTGTATAATGATGTTGAATGCAATCTGGCAAATGTCCCAACTTCTCGGAGCCTCTGCACTAGGGTACGCCGGTCGTGCCATTGTTACGTTGTTCGCAAAACTGGGACCCTTCTGCAAAGACGACTTGGTGCTACCCGTGAGTCCAGTGATGTCGTTGGCCACACCTCTGTCATCGCCCATACCTCTGCTGCCTCCTCAATCGCAGCCGCAAGAATGGTCACGGTGGTGCACCGTGCACATGGGTATTTGTCTCTAACACAGACAAGTCCATTTTCTGACTCATAGTACATCTACATCTACATGGTATCTACATCTACATGATTACTCTGCAATTCACAGTTAACTGCCTGGCAGAGGGGTCATCGTACCATGAGGAAGCTATTTCTCTAACGTACAACTCTCGAAAGGTGAGCGGGAAAAACGAACACTTAAATCATTCCGTGCTAGCTCTGATTCCTCTGATTTTGTTATGGTGGTCACTTGTCCCTACCTGGGAGGGCGCCGGCAAAAATTTTTTCACGTTAGGAGGAGAAAGTTGGTGATTGAAACCTCATGAGAAGATCCTGCTGCGAGGAAAAAGTCTTTATTTTCCTGCATGCCACCCCAGTTCGCGTACCATATCCGTGGCATTCTCTCCACTATTCTGTGATAATACGAAACGAGCTGCCCTTCTTTGAACTTTTTCGATGTCCTCCTTCAGTCCTCTCTGATACGGATCCAACACTACACGGCAATAACCCAGAAAAGGACGGGTAAGTTTAACGCAGGCAGTCACGTTAGCAGACCTGTTACACTTTCTGAGTGTTCCGCCAATAAATTGCAATCTTTGATTTGTCTTCCGCGCAACATTATCTATGTGATAGTTCGAATTTATGAGGTTCATAATTGTAATCCCTAAGTATTTGGCTGAATTTACAGCGTTTAAATCGACGTGATGTATCTTGTAACGAAATTTAGCGGATTCCTTTTATTACACACGTGGACGACTCTACACTTTTCGTTATTTAGAGTCAACTGTCACATTTCGCACTACTCAGATAACTTATCTAAAACATTTTGCAATTCGTTTTGATCATCTTATGAGTTTACAAGACGGTAAATGACAGCATCATCTGCAAAGAGCGTAGACCAGAAACATCAGAGGGTCTATAAGACTTCCTCGGAGAATACCAGATATTTATTTTATTTTATTTAGCGTATGGCTCATAACATCACAGTAAAAATTACAGAAACAACACGATTTAAGAAAAATCACATATGTATAAACAGAGCAATAAATAACAGTTTGTATATAAGAACACCGCCAATTGTAAATTTACACTCACAGAAGAGCAATCACAAGCAGACGTCCAGCTTAGATAATAAATAGTCGATTGCCTCTTGGGTCGCCATTAGGAAATCCCGTGGGTCACCCTCGTATGCCCTTAGTGGGCACAGTCGCAAGCGGCCGAAGGAAGTACACCACATCTGTGTAAGGAGTCGGCGCATCTCCCACAGTTGGTTCTGATGCGATTAAGAGTTGACCAAACTTTGCGAGGGCAATCAAATCCTTTTGGTTTACTAAAGATGCATGGCATACTGTGGCAGTTAACTGCTGTTCTGCTCTCCCATTCCTTTTTCCATCGGTCATTTATTTTAAAGTTGGTTTGGTGCAGAGCCTGTGCGGTCTTTAGTGGAGGATGCCTAGACCGGAGTCGGTTTCCTTGGATGTCGTGAGTATCTTCATGGATTTTTAATTGAGGGTTGGTCATGATTTTTTGAAATTCTCTAACCAGAGCGTGTTCTCGGCGTAGGTTAGGGGGGGCTATGTTACTGAGAACGGGCAGCCACACTGTAGGAGTTGGCCTGATTGTGCCTGATATAATACGCATTGTTGCATTAAGTTGGCTGTCTACCATGTGTGTGTGTTTGCTGTTGAGCCACATTGGGGCACAGTATTCTGCCACTGGATACACCAAGCCAAGTGCGGATGTTCTTAAGGTAGATGCTGTGGAGCCCCCCAGTGGTGCCACAGAGCTTCTGCAATATGTTGTTGCGTGTTTTAAGTTTCGCTGCAGTTTTCGTCAGGTGTTCTTTGAATGTTAGTGTTCTATCTAGGGTAACCCCAAGGTACTTTGGGTGTTTGTTGTGATTTAGTAATTTCCCGTCTAGACAGACTTGTAGTTCTCTGTTGGCCATTTTGTTGTTCAAATGGAAGGCAGATACTTCCGTCTTTGTAGCACTAGGTTGTAGCCTCCATTTTCTAAAGTACTCGCTGAGCATCCCTAGGTCACTCGTAAGGATATCTTCGGCAGTTTCTATATTTCTGTGGGCTGTTGCCAGAGCCCAGTCGTCAGCATAACCAAATTTGCGCGATCTGGTTGCAGGCATGTGAGCGATGTAAAGGATGAAAAGAAGGGGCGCAAGGACAGAGCCTTGTGGGAGTCCATTATTGAGTTTCATCTGTTTACTTCTCTCATTCCCCATTATTACTTGGAAGGTTCTATTTGACAACATATCATCAATGAGGTTGGTTATCTTCTTGCAGGGGACGACACAGATTAATTTGTACATGAGCCCCTGTTTCCAAACTGTATCATAGACTGCTGTTAGGTCTATGAATGCTGCAGCTACTTTATGTTTCTTCTTGAACCCCGCCTCTATATATGTTGTCAGTGATAGGACTTGATCTGTACAGCAGCGATATGGACGGAATCCTGCTTGTTCGATAGGGATTTTTTTGAGTGTAATCTGGCCTATTCTGTTGAGGAGCAGTCTTTCTAGTAATTTATAGACCATACTGAGAAGGGCAATGGGGCGGTAACTCTCTGGTCTATCGCCTGGTTTACCAGGTTTCAGGACTCCGATGAATTTTGCTCGTTTAAGTGAGGGGGGTGTAAAGTTAGTTCGCCTCCACGTGGTGCACCCTGGGTAACGCTAAATGAACTAACACAACTGGCGGCAGACAGAACGAAGAACTCCTGCCCCACATCACAGTGAAACAGAACGACAGACAAAGCGCTACCAGATATTGCTTCTATTTTACTCGATCACTTCCGTCAGTTACTACGAACTGTGGCCTTTCCGACAGGAAATTATGAATCCAGTCGCACAACTGAGACCATACTCCCTCCATAGGCAAGCCATTTAATTAGAAGTCGCTTGTGAGAATCGGTGTCAAAAGCCATCTGAAAATCTAAAAATATGGAATCAATTTTACATCCGCTGTCAACAGCACTCATTACTTTGTGAGAATAAAGTGCTAGTCGTGTTTCGCAAGAACGACATTTTCATAATCCATGTTCGTTGTTTGTTAAAAGATCGTTTTGCTCGAGGTAATTCATAACTTTCGGACATAGTATATGTTCCAAAATCCTACTGCGAATCATCGTTAGTGATATGAGTACTTTCGTATCTGATAGTTTTGTTAGTCACAAATTGCACTGTGTTTCGGTGTGCACGTCAAGTTCTAGGTCCCTTTATTACTTGACGGCAGGTTAGCTCCAAGATCGGAGGTAGGCAAGGGCTTATTAGCTTCAATAGCATTAAGCCGAATAAAGCTCAGTGCTGTTCAACTGCTGCGATAATAACATTGCTGATGTTGTTGTGTGCTGTTCCAGAACACATTAGCGTCAAAGGGACCTCGCCACGCTGCATCCTAGCTGTGTATACTCGATGTTCAATCTGCATTGTTAACCAGTTCACAAAATCATCGAATGGTTCACACGAGAAACATATTCTTTTGGTTAGTGAAGTCCTTTGTTTAGTGAAGCAGGTCCTTTGTTGACTATGCACAGATTCACATCTATCCTCCAAAAGAATTACTGTTGCAGGTGAGTGCTGTCTGATGTGTTGGCGCGTACGCATTGTATAACAAATACTCCAGAAAGAGAGAAGTTTGTGACAGCTCGCACTGGCTGCCATATGGTTCATGGAGGTACTTTCATGACACTGTTCCTGGAGCAAAGGGAAGGCAGTTTGCAGTGACGCTGTGGCGCTTGTCTGGTGCACTCGGCCTTTGACCTACTGCGAACACGTCAGCTCGTTTGAGGCTCATGTGAAATCGACCACACGTTAATTATCTAACATCAAAAGGTGCGCTCTTATATCATAATTTATTAACTACACTTTTCCTAATTTCCATTTGAAACCATGGTCAAAGACGTTCAGGTTCTGCTAATTTGACAAACTCTTTACCAAATATTAGTGACCATACGCATGCCAAAGTATACTGAAAAACATATACGAGCACCATCATCCCAGTGGCCCATCATAGAAAACGAACTATTTCCTGTTCTGATTCCTTTATGCAGCCTTTCGTTGGTCCATTTATTGTTGTCACTGCGGTTGGTTCGCAGAGCTAACTTTGTTGAGATGTTCTTACACCTGTGAACAGTGTTAATATAATAACCGTCTGTAACCTACAGTGCTATCACTCGAAGCCAAATTTTTCAATCCTCTTCGAATGTTGTCATTCCTACGTCTGTGAAACTGTCGACAAATTTCCCGTTTTTCATCTGAATCTTGCTCTTGTCCCTGGCTCTTCTCATCTAGATTCAATTACAATACAAATATTGTTGTACTGACAAAACTGCATTTGTGTGTCTTATATATAATGCCATCATACAATCCTTATCATGGTCATTTATGAGCATGTAGTTCGTTTTTGGTCTTCTTGCTGTAAACGTGTAATGCCACATTCAGTGCATTTGAAATCTCCAGAACGAATTTTTACTCTGCAGCGGAGTGTGCGCTGATTTGGAATTGTCTGGCAGATTACAACTGTGTGCCAGATCGGGACCCGAACCTAGATCCTTCGCCTTTGGCGGGCAAGTGCTCAACCGACTGAACTACCCAGACACGGTCGACGACCCGCCCTTACAGTTTTTCTTTCGCCAGTACCTCTCTCCCACATTCCAAACTTCGACAGAAGTGAAACTATGAGTGTGGATTGTGAGTCATGCTTGGATATTTCAGTCGGATGGGCACTTGCCCACGAAAGACGAAAGACCCATGAACGAGTCCAGATCCGGTACACAGTTGTAACCTGCGAGGAAGTTCCATTATAATTTCTTGTTATAGTGTAACCTTATTATACATGTCTCTGATCTAATAATCTCATTTTTTTTTAAATTCACAGATATAGCTTACTGTTGTGAACAGGTCTTCGTAGGTCAGATTCAGAGGTCGCCGGTACGCCCCTCAACAAGGAGGAGAATGTTAAATGAAATACCTGGTTGTTTTGCTATTCCTTCAGGAGCTTGGCTCTTTCCTTTCTTCACTAAACTAACTATAAACCGCACAGGTGGCAGTTAACATCTTTGTTTAGTACTCTGGTTACTTCTCAACCAATAGGTGTCAAATCATCGTCGCAGCATAGACGTTTGATGACGTCTGTAAAAAACGTTTCGGTATTCCACTCACTTCTAACATTTTCACGAATGTGGAATGTATTAATCTACCAAAAGTTTGTTATAGACTATAATGCTGTAGGTGATATTGTGTTATGTTAATATCATATCTATAGGATATACTGTAGAGTTAATGCTGTGTCGGTACGGAACCTACCTTCAAGCAGGGCTTCAGTGGTTAGTTAAAATTTAGTGATTAATATTTTGGCGAAAAATTCCAGCTGAAATTAAACAATTTTGTGTCCTTGAAATAATCATCCATTGTTCCACATATCTTAGTTTCAAGATACACTATAACAATCACTGTGCACGCATTAAGCTAATCTCTTCTACATACACTCAACGCTTTACCATTTTTCTTGCGGTTGTATGTCTTCACGTTTGCATTTGTGATGTTAAACCGATGCAGTTCAGTGACATATGATGCAGCTGACTGATCCAATGTCTATGTATATAAATTCGGTTTATCTACTGGAGTAACTATTCTTACCTCATCTTTATATGTTTGTTTCATAATCTGTCAACGAGTAGCGTATCACATTTGGAGCAGCCTGGCGTTATTGTAAGTTTTCTTGAAATTACAGGAATTATGCTCCCTTTTGTTTAAAAACAATAATACCGTTTAACACAGTTAGAAAATAAACCCCAATACGCGTCCTTGGAACAAATAGCGAAATGGAGTTTTTGTTAAAAGATTAGACGCGTCAGTTTCATCGTATGCTCTTCCGTTGTCTGTTAATGAGTCCATATACATTGTTAGTGCTTAGCTGACTTCATTAGCTTTTAAGTGGACATTACAATTCTGAGACATGTTTCTAACTTTTCTTAACTTGCTCAATCTGATGTCATTTGGCGGGACTTTTGGGTGGCAGCGACGTATTTTGTCATCTTCGTTGATATACAGCTATTCAGCAATATAATAAATTGCCCATTAGTCTCTGCATGTAACGCTTGTATACCGAATAATCATGTTATATAAGAGTAGCTCATGAATGCAGGTTTAGTTCTAAGTGTATCCTTGACTTCACTTAGTCGTCTTTTCATCATAGGAAATCAGAATAGAGAAAGTGTTTCAGGGTGAGCCCATGCTCTTTGGATAAAAGTTTATGTTATCTCCTTGATGCAAAAACCGCAAGGTTACTGATGTAATAACTTTCACTTCAAACACTTGCGATTCAGAAACAGTACTTTGAGTTTAACATAAGAAACTAATAGCTAATTTGCAGTTATAAAACTATTAGCTGGTGGATTAAAGAAACACAGTCATTGTGTGGAGCTCAATAATATTTGTATTTAAGTAAGTGAAATACTTTTCCCCCAAACATGGTCACGACGTTCTGCAATAACAGAGAGTTCTTGGTCCCAACTTCCACATTCTGTTTAGTCTTTGACTAATAATTATTTTGCGATGACTGTAGAAAATTGATTAAGCAGGGATTTTCATCCGTTTTTGAATTTTTTCACTTTTTCTATGAAAAATGTAATCCCAATATTGATGGTTCCTACGCTTCGATGCATTCACGTTAATATACAGGGCATATAAAAAAGAACCATCCGATTTGGCACGCCTATGTTTCTAAAACTAATAAATATATACAATGAATTTTGTTTTTTGATGAACGGGAAATTCAAAAACTTTCTTTCATACCTTCTCATAGGTGTTCCTTATGGCCCTCTTCAGATGCACGCCATATGTCAGTGCGGAATTCAGATTGTTCCCTCACTGCAAGCAGCATGTCTTGAGGTACAGCTTCCACAGCTGCTGTTATGCGATGTCTCAGTTCAGTCATTGTTGCTGGTAACGGAGGCCCATAAACAGAGTCTTTTATACGCCCCCACAAGAAATAATCACATACAGTCAGGTCCGGTGACCTGTAGGCCAGTAATGTAAGGTTGAATAATTTGGTCCAGTGTGACCGATCCATCGTCCAGTAATCCTTTGATTTAAAAATTCCCGCACTTCCAGATGCCAATGCGGCGGTACCTCATCCTGTTCGAAAATGAAGTCGTTCGAATCACTCTCCAATTATAGGTAAAGAAAGCTCTCAAGCATGTCGAGATATGTGCTTCCTGAACAGTGTTCTCGGCAAAGAAAAATGGACCATACACCTTTTCCCGTGAAACTGCACAAAACATATAAAATTTGGAGAATCCCTCTCATGCTGTACAACTTCATGTGGTTGGTCCGTACGGCATATTCTCACATTATGACTGTTCAGTTTCCATTTGAATGGAATGTTGTCTCGTCACTAAACAGTAAGCGTTGAAGGAAACTGTCATCCTCCATCTTGCCAGGAACGAAATTACAGAACTCCGCAGTTGTTGTCTGTCACCTTCACGAAGAGCTTTCAGTAGCTGAATTTTGTATGGTTCCAAGTGTAAACGTCAAGGCAACATACGCCAGACGAACATCAGGGGCATGTTAAGCGGTCGAGCTGCACGGCGAGCGGATTCCTGCGGGCTCCTTGTGAAACTATGGCGGATGTGTTCGACGTCTGTGTCAGCCACTCGGGGACGGCCCGGCGATTTGCCTTTACACAAACAACCTGTTTCTCGAAATTGCTCATGCCATCGTCTAATGCTCTGTGCTGTAGGAGGATCCACACCATACCTAGTATGAAAGTCGCGCTGAATAGTTATTACTGACACGCACTGCGAAAAACGTAGAATACGAAATGATTTTAATGTCCCGACGCCGGTTTTACTAGGACTGAAGTGGACGCACACTGCTGCTACCTAGCGGGAACCATGTAAAACTCGAGAGTTTGCTCTTTCCAACAGTACATTGTTCACGCACATAATAGTTACGATCTATTTAAATCGTATGATTCTTTTTGATACACCCTGTACTGATTAATGATCGCATAAGCCGAATAATTTCAAGAAACGAAAATTTAATATGCTCTACCCCGTCTACTGACTTCTGTTGATGTGTTATATTTATTGAAGGAACTGCACTTTTTCCAGCAGAAAATTGGATCTACTGTGTTTTTTCAAAGTTTAGAGCAAGCCCAATTGCAGAAAACCAGTTAATGACTTTTCCAAAGACCTTATTTGTATCATTGGATACATGGACTTTCTTTTACTGGACTAATAATGATGCTTGGTATTAGCACAGTATAAAGTCGGCTACTGATTTAGCAGCAAAGGTTGGAAGCGCACACAGCACGGCGCCATCTTAATGCTGCAAAATCGTTCACGACAGAAAGTGAGGCTGGCGCAGCAGGTGTGCCGAGGTGGCAAGCGGCGACCTGTTGCTCGTCCTTTCATCGCCATAAATCCCAGGGCGACTGACTGCGCTGCCAGCACCGCTGGCGGCAGGCCGCTGCTGCTGTACTGCCCTGTCGCTTCGAAATATTTGCGTGACAGGTGCAGACGACATGCGATGTGAATCACCGCTTTCTACTCTTTGCGATGCTTTTTCTCCCAAAACTATTTACATTTACGTTTACATACATACTCCGCAATCCACCATACGGTGCGTGGCGGAGGGTACCTCTACACAACTAGCATCTTCTCTCCCTATTCCACTCCTAAACAGAACGAGGGAAAAATGACTGCCTATATGCCTCTGTACGAGCCCTAATCTCTCTTATCTTATCTTCGTGGTCTTTCCGCGAAATATAAGTTGGCGACAGTAAAATTGTACTGCAGTCAGCCTCAAATGCTGGTTCTCTAAATTTCCTCAGTAGCGATTCACGAAAAGAACGCCTCCTTTCCTCCAGAGACTCCCACCCGATTTCCTGAAGCATTTCCGTAAAACTCGCGTGATGATCAAACCTACCAGTAACAAATCTAGCAGCCCGCCTCTGAATTGCTTCTATGTCCTCCCTCAATTCGACCTGATAGGGATCCCAAACGCTCGAGCAGTACTCAAGAATAGGTCGTACTAGTGTTTTATAAGCGGTCTAATTTACAGATGAACCACATCTTCCCAAAATTCTACCAATGGACCGAAGACGACTATCCGCCTTCCCCACAACTGCCATTACTTGCTTGTCCCACTTCATATCGCTCTGCAACGTTACGCCCAAATATTTAATCGACGAGACTGTGTCAAACGCTACACTACTAATGGAGTATTCAAACATTACGGGATTCTTTTTCCTACTCATCTGCATTAATTTCCATTTATCTATATTTAGAGTTAGCTGCCGTTCTTTACACCAATCACAAATCTTGTCCAAGTCATCCTGTATCCTCCTACAGTCACTCAACGACGACACCTTTCCGTACACCACAGCATCATCAGCAAACAGCCGCACATTCCTATCCACCCTATCCAAAGATCATTTATGTAGATAGAAAACAATAGCGGACCTACCACACTTCCCTGGGGCACTCCAGATGATACCCTCACCTCCGGTGAACACTCACCATCGTGGACAACGTACTGGGTTCTATTACTATCGTAGTCACATGTTACTTTTCAAACGGATACACTTACTAAGCATACTAATGGCAATTATATTTTCTTCTTGTTCTTTCTCCTGGTCTTATACCGTACTTTCACGGGATCGGCGTGTCCTTATGGAGGGAATTTCTGTACCCCATCAGTCTACACCTCGTGTTCTGCGTATAGCACAAGATAGACGTACCCGTGTGAAGGGTCCGAGGAGGACGATAATTGCCAGAGTGCATATGGGCCGAGCATCTGTTACGTTTATCCAGCACGATGGTCCCCCACATAATTACGCGGTAAGTGTTCGATCATACCTAGATATCTCCTTTCCTTGGAGATGAATAGGTCGTAGAGGCCTGGCGAGTGGACTTTGGCGAGTGGCCACCATGTTCCCCGTGTTTAAGTCCATTAGACTCCTATCGGTGGACACATGTGAAGCGAGTTGTGTTTGCGATGAAGATTAGTAAACCTGCAAATCTCAGGGAGCGGACTATTGATGCTTGTGCTCCCGTTCTGGTACATGTGTTATTCAAAGTCTATGAGGCCTCGGTGAAGCAGATAACTATTTTACAAAGTCCTGGACAACACGTCGAGCACACTCTGTAGCCCTTATGCTTTTTCACCAACATTTACGTGACCTTTACAAAATACTACATAATTCAAGACTGAATAAAACTATGCTCAAATGAAAGACACCATTGTTTTCTTCGTGTAAGTCTCTATCTGTTTGATATGTTACATGGCCCCCATTCTGTTTAAAAATTACCAGATGCTTTCAAGACAGCAGCTTTCGAAATGGTTGATACCATATGCTCACGCGTTTCCCCTCTGTCCCATCTCTTACGACTGTTTTCTTCTTGAAAGAACAGTTTCACACCTATGGACTATAATGTAAATCGGAAATAATATGTATTATCTAATCGAGCTGTTATTTCCAACAACAAATTTTATTGCAGTCAAATAACACATCAAATCCTAAATGGTTAAATCAGCCATTTTCAATAGCATATGACGTTAGACTGCAACAAACTTTATTGCTAAAATAAATTTGGTCGCTTTGCTTCCCCACAAATAAAATGGCAATCACTAATATCCTTCCAAGGTACGTACATCCCAGGTAGCTGGATCGTACCAGCTAAAGAAGTCAAATCTGAAGGGAAGAAAATAGGCAACTCAGTTTAATTGGACCTTTGTGCACTCCAAGACTATCCCAAGACGTAAATGATGACAGAGTGACCATTTTACTTTATACTTCATAAATGTTTATATAACTATGTACAATTTAGGTTCGTTATACAAGTCTTGACTACATATTACATCACAAAACATCGCCTTCATTCAGTATGTTTTAGAATATGTTCTCCCTAGTAAGTTTCTTCCCAACAAAATTTATGTGCTTCACTGTAAACATTAGTAGTAGGACAGGGGTGGTACAATCGCACTTTTGATATCAAACTGATGTCAGATTAATTAATCCCCCTCACCCCCCTGATGACATCATGGGGTTTTTCCCCAACTGACATGTGCCCACTTATATGGGCGCACTTCTCTCTGTCCCACAAGTCTCTGGGAAATCCCCACCCCTCCCCCCTCCACCTCTCTCCCCCTTCCCACTGATTTCCCCAACTGACATGTGCCCACTTATATGGGCGCACTTCTCTCTGTCACCCAAGTCTCTGGGAAATCCCCACCCCTCCCCCTCCACCTCTCTCCCCCTCCCCACTGATACAAGTGGACTTTTTTAATTAATTAATCTCCCTCGACCCCTGATGATGTCATGGGCTTTCCCCAGTTGGCACGTTGCCGCCAATACAAGCACACTTTTATCTGTCACTCTCCCCTCTGGGAAATCCCCCCCTATCCCCCTCCTCCACCCTCTGCCCCCCCCCTCCCCCATACAAGCGCTCTTTTTGTATTTCACATACTTTTGAATGGGGTTTCTGGCATACTTTTGTTTGTTACCCTCTGCTCTGGGAAATCCCCAGCCTTCCTCCCTCCTGGAAATCCTGCACCACTTTTGATATCAAATTAATTGACTAATTAATTAAACTAATCAAAAAAACAGCTCAATTGAGGTACCTCCCCCTCACCTATTGTGCTACTTTTGGTATTCTGTCGTTGAAAACGTGCTGCTTCAGGTGAGGGCTGAATTATTCGAGTAGCTCATTCCCACTCAATCCAATTGATTGATTAATTAATTAAATCGATAGCCTTTAGTATGGGACAGTTTTCCTTGCAGGATACTGCCCCCTTCTGGTAATATTGATTGATTGATGGGAAATCGCTTGCAGTGTGTGGCTTATTGTTTATTTAAACAATTAATGGGATACAATGTCCAAGTATTGCTGAAATGTCTTTGTGTGCTCATGATTCTGATGTTTATTTAAACAATTTGTGGGAACATTCTTTATTTAAACAATATGCAGGAGGAAGTTTTTTGTGTGCTACCCACTCACAGACAAGAAGATTGACAGCTAGATTGCATAGTTAAGAAATTAGAAACTCTTTCTACACTACATTACGATAAAAAATGTACATAAATTGTGACCTGGAGCAACAACAAGGTGATGATTTTAAAACTTGTACACAAACACTACATGTACCGCTTTCATTACGAGTTTGGGAAACCATATTTTGCTAATCCTAAATTACTGTATATGGATGCACATAACTTCATCTATTGGGGACAAAAAAATAGTTAAATTCAGACATACTGAGCCACTTGGAATAGTTTCTTCTACAAAGTAACAAATCATGATAAAAAAACGTAGTTAAATCCCAACATACTGAGCCACCTGTAACACACACCTTTCATACCAAGTCAGTGGAAATAGCTGCTCTGTGTGTTCAAACTCCTGTGCAGATATTCAATGAGTTAGTTCAAAGTACCATTTAAAGATGATGCTGGGAGAAGCAGCCTCCTCTCGCCTCCTATTTGGTATTGATACCCAGGAAATACCTATTGTAGTACATGCTCTCTCTCTCTCTCTCTCTCTCTCTCTCTTTCGATATGTCATAAACAAATACCATCTGCGTGTTGACACTGACCATTTGTGATGATCCTATTAAATACACATGCATTGGTCCATTATTGCAGGTGACCAGTGATCGAAGTCAGTTGCACAGTCCTGTGTAAAGTTTTGTCACATGTACTGTAGGAAGACCATATCCAACAGACTGTCAATCACAAGAGAGGGTTCCTGTAATGTTCTTTGGTAAGGAGTTTGGAATATTTGGAAATTTGTGGTAAGGTCTTAAGGAACCAAACTACCTAGGTCATCGGTCCCTAAGCTTACACACTACTTAATGTAACTTAAACTAACTTACGCTAAGGACGTCACACACACACCCATGCCTAAGGGAGGACTTGAATCTCTGACGGGCTAGCCGCGTGGACCATGCCTTGACGCCTAAGACCGCGCAGTTACCCCGCGTGGCATAAGGAGTTCGCTACAATGTTTTTCTGCTGTAACACATCTAAGCAATGTATGACTACAGCTTTGTACACCGCCATACATTTCGTTTTTCCACCATGACTTTGAAGTCTGTGTCAAGTGTTAAAATGGCATTAACACGTTTCAATCCATTGGCTCTCACAGAAAGTGGCATCGCAAGATGTAAGCTAAGCTGCTCACACAACACACAGGATGGCTGAAATAAAAGATAGAGGCTGTCTTTCCTATCGACAAAAATGTGGAACATATCACGGTATACAGAATTTGGAAGAGTCTGCACCGTTATAGACTGTCTCCAAACAGCTCTCCAAAGATGGCGACCTCCACATTTAAACTCATGTTCCACAGCGACAGGCTAGCAGATGTCTCAGAGACCAAGAGCATTGATTCTCCATATTGGTGGGGCATATCGCACCCAGCCGGCGGTTTCATCAAAATATTGGGAGTTTAAAGAATAAAATAGATGAGCTTCTGGTTTGTTTAGAAGATTTAGAAGCTGAGGATGAAATAGTTATACTATGCCTGTCTGAGCATGACATTGTTACTGATATGGATAAGGTAAATGTAAGTGGATATAAGCTCTCTGCACATTTAATGAGAGAAAATATGGAGAAAGGAGGAGTTGCCATATATGTCAAAAGTTATCATTGTGCAAAAAGTATAGAAACAAAAAAGTTTTGTGTAGAGAAACATACAGAAGCATGTGCCTCTGAGCTTAAATTAAATAAAGGCACATTTATAATTGTAACTGTATATAGGTCCCCATCAGGAAATTTTCATCTATTTCTGAAAAATTTGGACTCCTTGTTGTGCTATCTGTCAGACAGGGGGAAGCAAATTATTATTTGTTGGGACTTCAATGTAGATTCTCTGAAAGAGGGTAATAGGAAAAATGACCTTGAAGTATTACTTGGTTCTTTCAATTTGACACCCGTTATTGATTTTCCTACTCGGGTGGTAAAGGATAGCAGCTCACTGATAGATAACTTCTTTATAGACCAAGATAAGTTTAACCAGATAAATACTCAGCCCGTTGAGAATGGTCTTTCTGATCATGGTGCACAGCTAGTTACAATATATGAAATAGCTCCATTCAGCAATACTAAACAGTCCTCCAAAGTAGTACGTTCAATCAACGATTTAACAATTGCAAATTTCAGGGAAAGCCTACGGCAGTTAGACTGAGATGAGGTGTACCGTGAACCTGATGCCAATTTAAAATATAATTTATTTCATGACATTTTTGTTAATGCATTTGAAAACTGCTTCCCCATGAAAATAGTTAAATATACTCATAAGAAACCTTGTAACAAACCATGGCTTCCTAAGGGTATAAAAATATCTTGTAACCGGAAAAGGGAAATGTATCTGACAGCAAGAAAGAGTAGTGACCCAGAAACTATCAAACATTATAAAAACTACTGTGTTATATTAAGAAAAGTTATTAAAAATCCAGAAGTATGTGTATCATGTCTGAAATCAGCAACTCTGATAATAAAATTAAAACAATTTAGAATATTATTAAAAGAGAAACAGGTCACCCAAGAGCACAGGAAGACAGTATTACCATCAAATTGAATGAAAACTTTACGAACAAAAAGTCAGAAGTTGAAAATATTTTTAATAATCATTTTCTAAATGTTGTGGATACAGTAGAATCCAGGTGTTCATTAGAAGATGCAAGGCTGTTAATGGAAGACGCCATACCTATGCAATTTGATACAATTGAAATCTCACCCACTTCTCCCTCTGAAATTAAGAAAATAATAAACTTGCTTAAAAGCAAAAACTTACATGGAATTGATGGCATTTCCAGCAAAATACTAAAAGCTTGTTCTCAACAGATAAGTAAGATTCTCAGCCACCTGTGTAATAGCTCTCTGGAACAGGGCATTTTCCCTGATAGACTGAAATATGGTATTGTTATACCTTTGCATAAAAAGGGGGATAGATCTGATGTCAACAATTACCATCCAATCTCCCTTCTAACAGCTTTATCCAAAATTTTTGAGAAAGTAATGTATTCAAGAGTAGCTTCACATATCTGTAAAAATGAAGTACTAACAAAATGTCAGTTTGGTTTCCAGAAAGGTTTTTCAACAGAAAATGCCATATATGCTTTCACCAATCAAATTTTGAATGATCTGAATAACCGAACACCACCCATTGGGATTTTTTGTGATCTCTCAAAGGCTTTTGATTGTGTAAATCATGAAATTCTGCTAGACAGGCTCAAGTATTGTGGCTTGAGTGGGACAGTGCACAAATGGTTTAATTTGTACCTAACTGGAAGAGTGCAGAAAGTTGAAATAAGCAGTTCTCATAATATGCAAAGATCAGCACATTCCTCAAACTGGGGAACTATCAAGAATGGGGTTCCACAAGGGTCAGTCTTGGGTCCTTTGTTGTTCTTAACATATATTAATGACTTGCCATTCCATATTTATGAAGAGGCAAAGTTAGTTCTCTTTGCTGATGATACAAGTATAGTAATCACACCTGACAAACAAGAATTAACTGATGAAATTGTCAATACTGTCCTTCAGAAAATTACTAAGTGGTTCCTTGTAAACGGACTCTCACTGAATTTTGATAAGACACAGTACATACAGTTCCGTACAGTGAATGGTATGATGCCATTAATAAATATAGACCTTAATCAGAAGCATATAGCTAAGGTAGAATATTCCAAATTTTTAGGTGTGTCCATTGATGAGATTAAATTGGAAGAAACACATTGATGATCTGCTGAAACGTTTGAGTTCAGCTACTTATGCAATAAGGGTTATTGCAAATTTTGGTGATAAACATCTTAGTAAATTAGCTTACTACGCCTATTTTCACTCATTGCTTTCATATGGCATCATATTTTGGGGTAATTCATCACTGAGGAATAAAGTATTTATTGCACAAAAGCGTGTAATCAGAATAATAGCTGGAGTCCACCCAAGATCATCCTGCAGACATTTATTTAAGGATCTAGGGACATTGACTGTAGCTTCTCAGTATATATACTCTCTTATGAAATTTGTTATTAACAACCAAACCCAATTCAAAAGTAATAGCACTGTGCATAACTACAATACTAGGAGAAAGGATGATCTTCACTATTCAAGATTAAATCTAACTTTGGCACAGAAAGGGGTGAATTATACTGCACTAAAGTCTTTGGTCACTTACCAAATAGTATCAAAAGTCTGACAGATAACCAACAAGTATTTAAGAAGAAATTAAAAGAATTTCTGAATGACAACTCCTTCTACTCCATAGAGGAATTTTTAGATATAAATTAAGGAAAAAAAAACTTATAAAAATAATAAAAAATAAAAACATAAAAAAATAAAAGTTGTTATATTAACTTAAGTATGTTGTTAAATTAACTTAATTATGTCATGTATTGGAAAATTTGAGTCGTTCCACATCATTACGAAATATCGTATTCATGATCCATGGAACTAGTATTAATCTAATCTAATCTAATCTAAAATTGTCATGACCACCAAATCTTTGGACAATGAGTCTTTCATTTTTATAGCTTACATTGCATAACCAAATGTGGAACAGGGGGGTATTCTCCAGGACTTAAACACATAGAGCATGGATAGTATGGACCATCAGTTGTCAATCGCACTGGTGGAGGAATAGAATGATTTTCATACACCCAGGTGGACATGTAAATACCCTCATTCATCGTATTTACCTCAATGTTATGTAATTTCGAATAATTTTCGTATGTTTAAGAGGCTTCCCATAACTGAAACGCATTTTATCAAATTATTCCAGTTCCAAACCACCGCTCTCAACCACTTGTCACGTCAACAAAACGTCTCATCTCCTCGATTTCGTGATACTATCAGCCAATGACATTGCAGCATGATTCTCAATTGCTGTATTATTTCTAAACCACCCCCTAAATTACTTTGTGAGTGCTATATACACTACTGGCCTTTAAAAGTGCTACACCAAGAAGAAATGCAGATGATAAATGGGTATTCATTGGACAAATATATTATACTAGAACAGGCATGTGCTTACATTTTGACGCAGTTTGGGCGCATAGATCCTCTGGTCGTAATAACGGCATTGATAAGCTCGGGCATTGAGTCAAACAGAGCATGGATGGCGTGTACAGGTACAGCTGCCCATGCAGCTTCAACACGATACCACAGTTCATCAACGGTAGTGACTGGCGTATTGTGACGAGCCAGTTGCTCGGCCACCATTGACCAGACGTTTTCAATTGGTGAGGGATCTGGAGAATGTGCTGGCCAGGGAAACAGTCGAACATTTTCTGTATCCAGAAAGGCCCGTACAGAACCTGCAACATGCGGTCGTGCATTATCCTGCCGAAATGTAGGGTTTCGCAGGGAACGAATGATGGGGAGAGCCACGGGTCGTAACACATCTGAAATGTAACGCCCACTGTTCAAAGTGCCGTCAATGCGAACAAGAGGTGACCGAGATCTGTAACCAATGGCACCCAATACCATCATGCCGGGTAATACGCCAGTATGGTGATGACGAATACACGCTTCCAATGTGCGTTCACCACGATGTCGCCAAACACCGATGCGACCATCATGATGCTGTAAACTGAACCTGGATTCATCCGAAAAAATGACATTTTGCCATTCGTGCACCCAGGGTCGTCGTTGAGCACTTCATCGCAGGCGCTCCTGTCTGTGATGCAGCGTCAAGGGTAACCGCAGCCATGGTCTCCGGGCTGATAGTCCATTCTGCTGCAACCGTCGTCGAACTGTTCGTGCAGATGGTTGTTGTCTTGCAAACGTCCCAATCTGTTGACTCAGGGATCGAGACGTGGCTGCATGATCCGTTACAGCCATGCGGGTAAGATGCCTGTCATCTCGACGGCTAGTGATACGAGGTCGTTGGGATCCAGCACAGCGTTCCGTATTACCCTCCTGGACCCACCGATTCCATATTTTGCTAACAGTCATTGGATCTCGACCAACGCGAGCAGCAATGTCGCGATACGATAAACCGCAATCGCGATAGGCTACAATCCGATCTTTATCAATGTCGGAAACGTTATGGTACGCATTTCTCCTCCTTACACGAGGCATCACAACAACGTTTCACCTGGCAACGCCTGTTAACTGCTGTTTGTGTATGAGAAATCGGTTGGAAACTTTCCTCATGTCAGCACGTTGCAGGTGTCGCCAGCGGTGCCAACCTTGTGTGAATGCTCTGAAACGCTAATCATTTGCATATCACAGCATCTTCTTGCTGTAGGTTAAATTTCGCGTCTGTAGCACGTCATCTTCGTGGTGTAGCAATTTTAATGGCCAGTAGTGTACATGTGGACAGTATCGCAAACGCTGTCACACTGCGTTCACCACGTGACAGAAATAATGTTTCTTAGTGCAGATAATAGCCATCAGCAGAGAGGAGGTCCAAAACTACGCATCTTAGCCGAAATAGTTTATAAATTCGATAAAATTTTATTATGATTTGCCATCTCTGCCTACGTGGGTGGGAGTCACAAAGTATTCCCACATTCAAAGGATAAAGTGGCAAATTCAGAGATCTAGCACTCTGACCTCTATTTTGAAACAAGCTATCCCTTCATTGAACCTATCAGCTAACGACTCTGACCAAAACTCTAGATGGCCTCTCTAGGCATCTCATAACTCTTCCTTTGCCTTTAATCAGCCCTCCCTGCAACATCGTCTCTGATTGAATTTGGTACAGATCAGAAGTAAGAGGGTACTATACACATTCTATTTGACGTCTCATGAAGGGACAGAATGAGCTGAGTTCCACATAATCAATACACTTCGATATTTTTGATTTGATTTGATTTTAGCAAGGAAGCTAAGACAGCTTTGCTCTAATCCGCCACTGTCGGCACCGAAACCGAGTTTATTGTGTGGTATCAGTCCCCGTATATCTAGTAAAGCCAACCAATGCCCTTAAATAATGCAAGGAGTCCCTTTACCAGTTCTTTGTTAGACACAGTTTCTTCAGGTCTAGTTGTCCCAAAAATTCTGTGTCTCTTGCTCTCCAATGCAGTGCATTCGAAGATTAGGTGTGATGCAATTTCTTCTGTCTCATCACAGATCCTATATTTAGGGTCTTCTTCCTTTATACCCATTGTATGTAGGTGTTATTTGAAATTCCCATGGCTGGTCATCAGTCCAGCCATAAGTTTAATCTCTTTTGTGTTCAAGCCCAGGATTACAGAGCTTCTTTTAAAACATGGCTTTGACATCATTACCTTGCCATGTTTTTGTTTATAGATCTTGGTCCAGTATTCTACGTGCTGTCTTCTGAGCCAGTTTCGTAGTTTTAATTTGATCATAGCCTGGGTGATTGTCAGGACAGGTTCCGGTCCAATGAATGGAGTCTTTGCCCCCATCCTGGCCAATCTGTCGGCTTGTTTATTGCCACCGACCCCTGAGTGGTCAGGGACCCTCACTAGGTTTACCCTATTGCTTCCCCCTAGCTCCACCAGAACCCTGTGACATTCTGCAACGATTTTAGATGTTGTTGCAGGAGATGCCGATGATTTCAGGGCTGTGTGGCTGTTTGAGTAGATGTAGATGCTATGGTCTTTGTAGCACCTACCCACATTCTCCTCCACACACTCCCTGATTGCAGTGATTTTGGCTTGGAATACAAGGCCAGTTTTTCTAGAGAGATGATTCCCTCCAGTCTCGTCTGAACCCAATACACCCTGGCCCCAGTGCTTTGGTCTGATTTCGACCCATCAGTGAACCAGACAATGTCTCCGTACGGTATCGAACTGTTTTTTGCCATTGCTCCCTGCTTACAATTATTATATTGTAAGGCTTGTTGAAGCAGTTGGGAGTTATTATATAGTAGGGCAGCATTTCCCCAACCATTCCTATATTTACCTCACTCACTATTTTAGTGTGTGATCCTGGATATGCCAATAAGATCGAGTTTTTATCAGTTTTGAGTCTGTATGCATATCTGCTGCCTCCATCTTGACCCAAAGGTCTAATGGAGACATGTCCAGCTTGGTTTCCATCCCAGCGGGTGGTGTGTTGTTAATTCAGCCTGTTACGGCTAAGCAGGTCAGTCTCTGCACCTTAGCAATCTCCTTAGCTGCAACCTGCTGTTCCACCTTCTTCCACCACACTATGGGCCTGTAGGAGATCCTAGGTCTAACCATCGTGGTGTATACCCAGTGCAAACCTCTGGGGCTTAGGTCCTAGTTTTTGCCACAAGCCCTTCTGGTTGTCACTAGAGTACCTTTCGCCTTGCAGCAGATACTCTTAATGTGAGGGGTCCATGTTAGTTTCTCAACTAATGTTACCCCTAGATATTTCACTATCCCCTTCACCAGTAGAGTTTCATCGAAAAGCTTTAGATTCCAACTTGAGTGTTGGATATACTTCTTTGTGAATGGTACCACAACAGTCTTGTTAGGATTAACCCTTCGATCCTGTTTCCTGCAACAATCTTGCACAATGTCCAGCGCACCTCGTGCCATATTCCCGATTGTGTCCTTGGCAAAACCCTGTCTGGAATTTAGTTCGTCAATGAGTTCGTTCACCACCACTAGATTCCACAATAAAGGGGACAAAACTCCTCATTGTGGACAAGCTCTAGTGGTGTTAATTACCATCTTTTCAGTCATCATGGTGGCCTCTACCTTCCTTCCACTAAGCATGGCCCTAGTCCATCTACATGTAGTGATCTCTACGTCATGCACCTCTGCTGCCCTAAGCATGGAATCGAAGGTTGTGTTACTAAAAGCCCCCTTGATGTCCAGGAGGATGCAGAGGGTTGTTTCCTGAAGGTGAAGTGCTTTCTCTGTCTTCCCAGCAAATTGGTGCAAAGCTGTCTCACATGATTTACCTGGTTGATATGCATGCTGGTTTGAATGTAAAGGAGCTCTAGTTAGCTTCCTCTCCCCAACATGTGCATTTACCAGTTTCTCCAATGTTTTAAGAATGAAGGAGGACAAGCTGATTGGTCTCATATTCTTGGCCTTGGTATAATCAGTTCTCCCTGGCTTTGGAATAAAGACATCCTTCACTACCCTCCAGGCATTGTGAATGATGATTCGTGCTGCTAGGCTAATCCTGAATATCTTGCATAGGAATCTTAGGAAATTCTCTCCTGCTTGTTGCAGGAGAACTGGAAAGATTCCGTCTGGGCCAGGTGACTTGAATGGTTGGAATGTCCCCACTGCCCATTGTATTTTACTGAAGTCGACACACCCCTTGCCCGATTCTCAGAACCTCTCTTCGAATGCCTGGGAACCATTGTCTCTCAGGGATCGCATTCTGGTCTATGCTACCCGCCAGATCATATTGAGGGAAGTGAGTTTTGAGGAGCAATTCCAGCGTTTCATGTGTTGCCTTTGTATATTCCCCATCCTCCTTCCTCAACGTACCTCCTGGATTGGTAGGTACTCTAGTGAAGTCTCGCTTGAGCAGCCATGCTCTCCACTTCCTCACAGAATGCGTTCCAGGATGCCTTCTTTGCTTGTCTGATTGCAAGATTGTAATTGACAAGGGCCTCACGATATTTAGCCCATTGTCCTTTACACCTCGCAAGGTTAAACAGTCTTCGTACCTCTCTTCTTTGCGTTTCCAAGTTGTTGTTCCACCATGGCACACTCCTATTTGTGCACTCCTTAGTGATTAAGCAGTTTTCCTGGTATGAGGTCACTATGGCAGAGGTTACAACTTCTGCTACTTCCTCAAACTCTATTGGATTCCTTATGGAGGTTTTAATTTCCAATAAGCTTAAGTCAAGATCCCTCCTATATGTCTCCCAGTCTGTTTTCCTGGGAATACTATAGGCCGTGGTCTGTCTGATTCCCCTTTCAATCTTGAATTTAATATACATGTGGTCTGATGAGGATGGCTCTAACGCCACTTGCCATTGTTTGACATGGCTGCCCATCAGCATGGAACTGAAGGTTATGTTGATTACTTCTTGCCTCCTGCTGTTCCTGAATGTAGGTTTGTCACCCCTATTCAGGACCTCCAAGTTATCAAGTTGTTGGACAAGAGAAATTCAAGAGGGTTGCTCGGCTTGTCGATGGCAAGCTTCTGTCAGTCTCCTTATCTCAAAAGGAGGAGGAGAGCTCTCTTTGTAAGGAAGGTATGCTGGGGCCAAAACAATTTCCCTCGTGATACCTTCCTCACGTTGCTGCATCCTGATGGTCACCAGGCCCCTGGTACATGAATCCATCATTGGCATGAAATAAATTCCTTTTCTCACATAAATGCATGTTCTGGAGTTTCTTAGATTTCTAGCATAAATCAACTCACCTCCAGTACCACCAAGGCCTGATACACCCCCCTTCATATAAGTAGGGTTCTTATATCAGGGCCACGTCCACTTCCTGTCTCCCCAGGCGATGGCTCAAGGCAGCGATGGCCCCTTTACTGTGCTGCAGATTAATCTGCAGCCCCTCAAGTCTCCATATTGCTGCCATCATTGCTTCTGAGGTCTTTGATTACCCTGACAGCGACCTGCAAGAATCCTAAAAACAATTTCAGGCCTTGCTCTTGCATTGCCTTCAGGGACTTCTCTCCAACCTCTATCACAGCCTTTTGACTGATTACTCTCCAATTCTCTGTCGAGACTTTTGGGTTATTAACTCGTATTTTCTTGAACAGAGTCTTTGAAGAGACATCCTTAAGGATCTTTGGTACCCATATTGATACCTTTGTGGTCTTAAGAAGCTCAGCTACCATCTTGACCAGCAGCTTCACATCCTCCCACGGGGATATCATGGGCACCTTGTCCTTGAACCATTCCACCATATGCACCCCCTCACAGATAAAAACGAAGGCATCGCAATCTAGATAGACTTTCTTGAATTTGGGTCCTGAACCAGCACCCCCCCCCCCCCCATAATCTTTTCAAAGAGGGCCTTCTGCACGAGATCCTCCTTCTGTGAGGCGATGCTTACCAGTGGATAGCCTTCTTGGATAACTACCATCTCTACTTCTTGCCTCAGCTTTTTCTCGACTCGCTTATCCTGAGAGGAGGGAGTCTTTGTTTCCTTCCTTATCCTCTTGTTACCTGTCTTTGACGTTGAGGGGGTCTGCATATCCCCTTCAACCTGAGACAGTTTTTTCTTGGGGGTCTTGGGCTCAAGCCATTTTAATGCCCTTCATGTTTGTTTAGGAAGCCATTCTTTTCCTTTCTTTTGTTTCTGTTCCCTGAAAAGTGTCCTCCTCTGGGCCCCAGACAAGGCTTTATCTTGATCTGGTCCAAATTCTCAGTTACAGTTCCCACTTCTTGCTCACGTCTAGACTCTGATTCGGTAGTGGGAGTGCATGCCATCGCTCCTGACCCAGATGTTAGGGTGTCTGAGGTCTCAGTTTGCCCCTGAGTTTGTTTTAAATTATTTTCATCAATCGTGTCCATCTTGGTACCATAAGGTTTGGGGCTCTGCATGGTCCACACCACAGAAACCCCACGCGGTGGAAGGCTACTTACTAATGAGGTCGCCTGGTATCCCTGAGGCTCCTTTTCGACACGTCTTCCCATGTGCCACACACGGCACGGATCACATCACTCCTTGTGTTGGGGAAGGAAATTGGGTAAGGACTAGGAGTAGATAGGGAAGACTGGACATTGTGGGACACTCTTAGTCTGATTCGTCAGCCTTTGCGGCAGTAGTTCCTCTACCTTCGGCATACCCCTCAGTTTCACACAAATACGCAAGCCTCTCCACCAGCATGGACAGTGCTTCATCAGAGCGGTGTGGTCTGTCAATGTGTTGTGCAGGGTTTTCAAGGATCGTGTTATGTGTTCTTTTGTTAATGATGGGACTCCAGATGATCGCACGCATTTTCTGCTCCTAACGGATATAATACTGCAGTTATTGGATGACATCCCACAGGACGTAAGGAAATGCATGTGGTACCAACATGACGAGTGACCCGCCAGTTCTAGACAGATAATGACATACCTCAATAGAACACGTGAAGATCGTTGGACCGGTCGTTCAGGAAACACAAAATGAATTGCACTCCTAGTTGAATTGACAGTTCTGAACTTTTATCATTGGGAAAAATTAAGAGGCCAAAAAGAAATACCAACAACTTCCATAGACATGACACGGGCCTGTACTGAGTTACTCAGTTTGCATTATTCTCTGCCTGGAATCACTTTCTAGCATATATCAGAGCTCCAGATCAGCATTTAGAACACCTCATATGACAACCATGACACATGGACTGTACTTGAGTTACGTGATTGCTTACATTTAGTACAGCAGTGCAGACCTTTACAAGTCCGCTTCACATGACAGTCTTGAGCCGTTATGCTACCTAGGTACTATGGGATGTAGTTTCACTAATAATATGTTTCTGAAGTCCTCTTCGAAGGCTCTTTCCAACATCACAGAAAAACATGTATTTTGAAGAAAAAATCGGTGTCATAATTCGGCAGCTATAAATGTCAGATAATTCGACACATTGTCCGCTATAGTTCAACAAAAACTGCACCTCGAATATATTTAACCATGCTGGCACCTAATGAACGAAAATACGAGCATGTGGAGTATCAGGCCAACTGTGTGATTGGACTGAAGAGTTTATTACAGAACACAATATATCTTGCTGAACAGTGAGAAATCTTCAGACGTGAAATTAACTTCGAGCACACTCCAAAGGAGTGTTATAAGACACATACCTCAATAGAACACGTGAAGATCGTTGGACCGGTCGTTCAGGAAACACAAAACGACTTGCACCCCCAGCTGAATTGACAGTTCTGAATATTTCATGATATATGTAAATGACGTAGTAAATAAGTTACTTCCATTGAGTACGGGGTGATTTGAAGTGGAACGGTCTCATAAAATTAATCGGGGGTAAAGCGGGTGTCAGACTGAGATTCAGGACATGTAGTCCATCAACAAAAGAAGTAGCTTACAAAACACCTGTTTGACCAATACTTGTACATTGCTCGTCAGTTTGGGTTTCGCACCAGGCTTGATTGATAGAGGAAGTAGAGAAGATCCAAGTCAGAGCAGCTCGTTTCGTTACAGTTTCATTTAGTAAGGAGGAAAGCGTCACCGAAATGCTCAGTCAATCCAGTGGCAGACCCTGCAAGAGGGGCGTTCTGCATCACGGTATGGTCTACTGTTAAAAGCCCGAGAGTGTGCGTTTCTAGAAGAGTCAATCAATGTATTGCTTCCCCCTGTGTATATCTCGCGAAAAGACCGTGACGATAAAATTAGAGAGATTCTACCCCACAAGGAGGCTTAACAGCAATTGTTCTGAAAGTGACTTGCGGAGTGTAGATGTCGATGTATAGGGGGAAGTCAAATGGCAACGAGACAGATAGAACAAAGTAAGGAAACTGTTTATTATTTCAAAATTGCCATAGCTGCTAATACATTTATTCCACTGGGAGACAAGACGGACAATGCCTTCATGGAAAAATGTTTGCAGCTGTCTCTGGAACCATGCATGTTCCCAGGTGCGCACCTCTTCGTCCGAAGCAAATCGGCGGTCACGAATGTCTTTCTTCAGGATTCCAACAATACGGAAATCGCATGTCGAGAGATAAGGACTGTGTGGAAGATTTCGGCACGCCAACATGTTGCCAAGATTGTTTCGAGTAAAATGGCTCAAATGGCTCTGAGCACTATAGGACTTAACATCTGTAGTCATCAGTCCCCTAGAACTTAGAACTACTTAAACCTAACTAACCTAAGGACATCACACACATCCATGCCCGAGGCAGCATTCGAACCTGCGTCCGTAGCGGTCACGCGGTGCCAGACTGAAGCGCCTAGAACCGCACGGCCACACCGGCCGGCTTGTTTCGAGTACCCTGCAGAAGTTTCGCTGAGAAGCCCCATACACATTCTCCACACCGTCTCGATAGCTCTCCAAACGATTTTCATATTTTTGGAGCCATGAAGAAAGATGTGGCTTGGTACAGTAATGGTTCCGTACACAAGAGCAAGCATTTTTCCATGAAGGCATTGATCGTCTTATCTGACAGTGGGATAAGAGTTATGGCAATTTTGATAACAAACAGTTTATTTACTTTTTTCCATCGTTCTAGTTCTCATTTGACTGACCCATGCAGATATATTTTGGGTAACCTGTCGAACTGCCTCACAATGTGTTTGTGACAACTTTCTCCGCAGGCGTTCTATGTGGAGTCCGACAGCTTCACGCACTAATAACACTGCGTAACCCGTGTTGCCTAAGCGTACGAGTGCGACGGAGAAACAAAATCATCCGTCGTTTTTCTCTAAACCTGATTAATGGTCGGTCGTGCGATAGAGGAGCACTTTCTCCGACTGATGGCTTCTTCCACTGCGTGAAGCAACAGGTTATCAGCACGAACAGGTGTGTATTGCTGCAGTTCTTACGTGAGAGCATTTTCTGAACTCAGAATGGGCTTGGGTCCTCTTTTTCCGTATAGCAAAAGTGAGTTCCTCTCCTGATCAAAAAGGAAGGAAGTTTACAGTTTAACGTCCCATCAACGATGAGCTGCTGTGAGACGGAGCACACGCTCTGTTTGGAGAGGTATTGTGAAGGAAATCGGTCACGTTGGTTTCAAAGAAACCATCTCTCCGTTTGCCTTAAGCGATTTAGGGAAATCATTTCTAATGTAAATGTGACTGAGTTGAGCGGGATCTGCGCACTGTTCCTCTCGAAAGCGAGTCAGGGACCTTGCCGCCCTACCACCTCTCACGGTCTCCCCTAATTCTAAGACAATGCATCTTTTGTGACTTCGTTATTAATGACTTATGATCGTTCTGTAAAATCACGATATCGTTCCTGATACATTTTATATAATTATTTTACAGCTGTACTTTATAATTAATAATTACTCACTTACTCTCATAGCTGTCAAATGACGATGTAGTCTGGTATAAGCACTTCCACTTGTTCCGCTGTTATTGTGCGTAATTGCGATGTTAACTTTTGTTCAGTTCTACTTTTCAGTCGTTTGAATTCATTGTGCGCTCTTTATTAATAGTTCTGTACTTAAATTTTTGTCTAGAATCCAAATGAAAAATGATAAATTCAACTGTGATCAGAAAATACAACAAATCACGAGTGTATCTGAAGTCGGCAGGAAAAATCAAGATTGTGGCGTTCACTGTACAATGGAGTAGTTGTAAAAGCAAAATTTAATACAAAGGTATTAAGAAAAGCCGATGGTGTATAACGTACATAAAATAACATCAATCTGTGATGACTATATCTAAAACGATTGTATGGTGAGTACTTCGTGTCACATTCTTCTAGACTGAGACACGCTCCGAATATAATAACTACGCTCACAGTATTGGAGAATGTGGTATCTCTAACACATGTTTTAACTATCAAGAACAGTTGCAGAAATGAGTTCTTCACCGTGTATCGAAGGGTACAAATTTGTCTGGGAACAATTCATGAAGTATATGTATCCACTCTGACGACTATTCGTGGGTGCACGTTCGGCTGTAAACGAATCAACACCATAAAAGTGTGTTTGATCAGGTAGTTCCGTAAGTTTAATAACCACCTGTAGATTATTCTCATTTATTTAGTTTGGTTTTTGACGTTTCACCAGTTGACAAATACCCAGTCTATGGAGATGTTTCACTGTTTGTTGACATTCTTGTACTGATACTTACGATTAGATGTTATCGTCGAAAGGGCAAGACTTAAGGTATTCTTACGTCGTCTAGAGCACTCTAACGTGATCTCGAGCTTACCTTAGTGTCTGCATCATACTTTAATAACATATTTTTATTTGTATTTCCTTTAAAAACCCAAAGGAAAGTGACGTAGTTGGGGTAGGCAGTTGCCAAAATAGTGTCGAAACAGGAATTTCTTGCTGTTATCAACTCGCTGTGAAGCCATTTTCTTATAGAAGACACACAGTGATGTATCCAATCTTACTTGAGAATTACCTATTGTAACAGACTGCCAGAACTATTGTATTGTGCGAATGTGAAGGATAAGACCCGTGACACAACGTGACGTGGGACATAACAGTAATAATGTTTCCTTCAACTATACAGGATTATCAAATCGTTCAAATGGCTCTGAGCAATATGGGACTCAACTTCTGAGGTCATTAGTCCCCTAGAACTTAGAACTACTTAAACCTAACTAAGCTAAGGACATCACACACACCCATGCCCGAGGAGGCATGATTCGAACCTGCGACCGTAGCGGTCTCGCGGTTCCAGACTGCAGCGCCTAGAGCCGCACGGCCACTTAGGCCGGCACAGGATTATCGTAAGTAGGCCTACCTCCAGGGTTTCAGAAGATGACTGTGCGAAAACTACAACACAGCAAAGTGTCTCTCCTAAGTGTTTAACTCACGCTGCAGGCGCAGTATATGGACACCACATGTGACGCAGCAAACGTCGATATGGGCGGAAGAGGACGGACATTCACTGAAGTCGACGCTGTTGCTGCTGCTCGGGAAGGCGCAGTTTGGAAATGTGTTTGTTGGGTTGCCTGCCTGCAGGATATCTAGAGCGGATGATTTATCTTCGTGTTGTGACACGTCTGCACTTTTGATCTACTACGCGGAGTGTATCAACAATCGAAAATTGCAGAGACAAAGCGTCAGTCAGTGGCATGCAGTTAATCGCCTCCCTCGCTCACCCCCCCCCCCCCCCCCAAAAAAAGAAAACAAGATCAGCTGATAAGATCCAAGACTAAGAGGATGTTGATCGTCTTTTTAGACAGCAAAATGAATGACAGCTTGAATTTCTACCCAAGGATGATGGAGAAGACGACCATCATGCCACTGACTGTCACTTGGTCTCCGGATTGTACTAGCTGCACCAGGTCTCGTCTCCTGTAATGATGCAGATATCCGACAATGCCTGAGCTCGGCGCTTGGAGCAATTCTATAAGAAGCGTTTGCTTACTGTTTCCAACAGCCTTACAACCCGTGCCGGAAGAGATTTATAGCTAACGGTGATTACTTTGAATGGTAGTAAAGGTATTTCAAAATGGCTCTGAGCACTATGGGACCTAACTGCTGAGCACGCATCTCGTGGTCGTGCGGTAGCGTTCTCGCTTCCCACGCCTGGGTTCCCGGGTTCGATTCCCGGCGGGGTCAGAGATTTTCTCTGCCTCGTGATGGCTGGGTGTTGTGTGCTGTCCTTAGGTTAGTTAGGTTTAAGTAGTTCTAAGTTCTAGGGGACTTATGACCACAGCAGTTGAGTCCCATAGTGCTCAGAGCCATTTGAACCATTTTTGAACTTAACTGCTGAGGTTATCAGTCCCCTAGAACTTAGAACTACTTAAACCTAACAAACCTAAGGATATCACACATATCCATGCCCGAGGCAGGATTCGAACCAGCGACCGCAGCGGTCGCGTGGTTCCAGACTGTAGCGCCTAGAACCGCTCGGCCACCCCGACCGGTGGTAAAGGTATTTTGTTTGTAACACTTGTTTCCTTTAATTTTCTGAGTCTATTCACCGAACTTTTCAGACACATCTATAACTTTACACAAAGTTAATTTGCAACAACTACGAGCATGGGCCTACACTGGTGCGACGGCGTCAAAGGCAGAACAAACATTGGGCGAGGGACACGTGCGGACATGATCTATCCGTTGTGCGAACAAATAATGATTAAACATTATCATTCTCTTAGTTATTAGCGATTTAAATCTAACAGTATTTTGTAACATAAAAACGGTTGACTAACGAGTGGATAGACTCTTTCACGTCCGTGGTGTAGGATTGGAAAAACCGACTGGTTAAAACCGATACCAGTATTTTAGTTCTGAGTTTGGAGACATTTTTCGGTATTTGTTTGGTCTCGGTTGTATCAGGTTATTTGTGTCATTTCTTTTTTGCTAATAACTGGGTAAAAAAACGGGCGTGACAATTCGCCACAGCAGCAATGCTAAGATTTTTGTTTTTAAATAACACTTTTTTTAAAAAACGAGAAATTTTTATTTGTAAAATTGCCATTGCTTTGAAATTTTATTAACAACGTCTTAAGCTAGAGACTAGCAACAGACACATGGCATAAGAGTCTGTACAGCACTGCAGAGTCAATAATGTACCTGCTGCCGTGTGGTGTTGCCTATTACGCGGTACGAGGACGTACGAGTACTGTACAAGACTTGCCCCCGGCCTGGTCTGTAGGGTAGTTCCTCGGTGTCGTCCACAGACATTAGTAGCATTGCGGAATGGTGCCACCCCTAGTTTGGCAGTGTCTTACGGAATATGGTGTGCAATACTCTATCGCTTTGAAAGATTAAAAACTGGAGGAGACTCGACAGACCTGCAACGTTATACAAGGAGAAAACATCCACAGTGTGCCTTGGTAGAGAAGGTAAATTTGATTGATATACCTTTAAATTCACTGATGTGCAATAATTTGGGATAGTGACAGAATCCTTAGTTTTGTTTTATCTCGTGGAAGTCCATTCTTCTCACGGACGTGAGGCGGCGGCTGATGATGTAAACAAATGAAATGAACCAGCACAGCCGTATCATAAAAGAAATTTATTTCGAACTACTAGTTTCTGCGCAACACTTAGGCCACCTTCAGGTCCACTAGGAACCAAAAGAAGACTTCCATTGCTGGTCTCATGTACCGTAGAACCCATGTAATACACTACTGGCCATTAAAATTGCTACACCAAGAAGAAATGCAGATGATAAACGGGTATTCATTGCACAAATATATTATACTAGAACTTAAATGTGATTACATTTTCACGCAATTTGGGTGCATAGATCCTGAGAAATCAGTACCCAGAACAACCACCTCTGGCCGTAATAACGGCCTTGATACGCCTGGACATTGAGTCAAACAGAGCTTGGATGGCGTGTACAGGTACAGCTGCCCATGCAGCTTCAACACAATACCATAGTTCATCAAGAGTAGTGACTGGCGTATTGTGACGAGCCAGTTGCTCAGCCACCATTGACTAGACGTTTTCAATTGGTGAGAGATCTGGAGAATGTGCTGGCCAGGGCAGCGGTCGAACATTTTCTGTATCCAGAAAGGCCTGTACAGGGCCTGCAACTTGCGGTCGTGCATTATCCTGCTGAAATGTAGGGTTTCGCAGAGATCGAATGAAGAGTAGAGCCACGGGTGGTAACACATCTGAAATGTAACGTCCACTGTTCAAAGTGCCGTCAATGTGAACAAGAAGTGACCGAGACGTGTAACCAATGGCACCCCATACCATCACGCCGGGTGATACGCCAGTATGGCGATGACGAATACACGCTTCCAATGTGCGTTCACCGCGATGTCGCCAAACACCGATGCGACCATCATGATGCTGTAAACAGAACCTGGATTCATCCGAAAAAATGACGTTTTGTCATTCGTGCACCCAGGTTCGTCGTTGAGTACACTATCGCAGGTGCTCCTGTCTGTGACGCAGTGTCAAGGGTAACCGCAGCCATGGTCTCCAAGCTGATAGTCCATGCTGCTGAAAACGTCGTCGAACTGTTCGTGCAGATGGTTGTTGTCTTGCAAACGTCCCCATCTGTTGATTCACGCATCGAGACGTGGCCGCACGATCCGTTACAGCCATGCGGGTAGGATGCCTGTCATCTCGACTGCTAGTAATACGAGGCCGTTGGGATCCAGCACGACGTTCCGTATTACCCTCCTGAACCCACCGATTCCATATTCTGGTAACAGTCATTGGATCTCGACCAACGCGAGCAGCAATGTCCCGATACGATAAACCGCAATCGCGATAGGCTACAGTCCGATCTTTATCAAAGTCGGAAACGTGATAGTACGCATTTCTCCTCCTTACACGAGGCGTCACAACAACGTTTCACCAGGCAGCGCTGTTCAACTGCTGTTTGTGTATGAGAAATCGGTTGGAAACTTTCCTGATGTCAGCACGTTGTAGGTGTCGCCACCGGCGCCAACCTTGTGCGAATGCTCTGAAAAGCTAATCATTTGCATATCACAGCATTTTCTTACTGTCGGTTAAATTTCGCGTTTGTAGCACGTTATCTTCGTGGTGTAACAATTTTAATGGCCAGTAGTGTACTAGTTGTCGTGGATTGCACACATTAGGAGTGTATATTCCACAACGTGTTTTCTCTACTGTGACCATATGGAGATAATCTCTGCTTCAGGACGAAAAATTGACGCAACCCAAAAGTGAGGATGCAGGGAAGTCATCAGCTTGTAACCTTTCACCCTCGCTATCGCTGCACCCATCTTCTTCGTCATCGCAATCGTTGCTGGGCACAATGAGAGCCATTCCTGCCGCAGCGTCAACCCCATATCGACCGTGATCTCCTACTACTTCACTTTCATTAGAAGTTTTCAATCCTTATGGTGCAAAAAATGGTCACTGAATTTAAGTAATGAAAGTGTGAAGTCATCTGCACGAGTACCAAAATGAGTCCGCTAAATTTCGCTTACAAATGCAAAGGCTGTAATTTCAAGTACGTATTTAGGAATTACAGTTACGAATAAGTTAAGCTGTAACGATCACATAAATACTGTTGTGGGTAGAGGAAACCAGCGACTGCGATTTATTGGCAGAACACTGAGGAAATGCAACAGGTCTACAAAATGGACTGTCTACACGACGCTTGTAAGTCCTCTTCTGAAGTATTGTTGTGGGGTGTAGGATTCGCATCAAATAGGATCGACGGAGAACATCGAAAAAGTTCAAAGAAGGGCAGCTATTTTTCTATTAACGTATAATAGGAGAGAGAACGCCACGATATGATACGTGAATTGGGGTGGCAATTACTAAAACAAAGGCGTTTCTAGCCGGCCGGAGTGACCGTGCTGTTCTGGGCGCTACAGTCTGGAGCATGCCTCGGGCATGGATGTGTGTGATGTCCTTAGGTTAGTTAGGTTTAATTAGTTCTAAGTTCTAGGCGACTGATAACCTCAGAAGTTAAGTCGCATAGTGCTCAGAGCCATTTGAACCAAATGCGTTTTTCGTTGTGACAGGATATTTTCATGAAGTTTCAATCACCAAATTTCTCCTCAGAGTGTGAGAATATTTTACTGGCGCCCACCTACATGGGGAAGAATGATAAAATAAGAGAAAATAGAGCTCGCACCGAAAGCCTTGACTGCTGGTTTTTTCCACGCACTGTTCGGGAGTAAAACGGTAGGGAAATAGCTTGAAGGTGATTCGGTGAGCCCTCTGCTAGGCACTTAATTGTGAACTACAGAGTAATCATGTAGATGTAGATGCAGAAGTCTACGTTTTTTACTGGAAGTAATAGCAATAAAAAACCGAGATTCGATTATTTCTGAAACCGTTATTTTGAGCGGTTTTATCAGACAGGTTAAACTGGAGATGAAAAGAAACAGTGTAAACTAAATCCGCCTGTTTCAGCGATACCCTCCATCCCTACAGTAGAGGGACTTTCCACAGGTGAGCGCTCACTGGGATTTCTGAGGAGGCGGACGCCGAGGCGGAGGTGGTAGCGACACGTGCCGGGGCTACAGGTCGCACAGGGCAGGCAGGCCGGGAATTGCCATATTGATCGTTGCCGTTTGCGCGCAGCCTCGGCCACGTTAGGCCGGCGGGCGGGCAGTCGATAGCCGAACGCGTCGCCCACGCAGTGCCGCGCGGCGCCGCCCCACGCCGACCCAGCACGTCCGCCCGGAGCGCTCTGGAAAGCGCGGCCTTGGATCGATAGCAGCGGAGAGCCAGGCGGCAGCACGGCCGGCAGGCGTGGCCCCGAGCGCCGGCGCCGCCGCGTGCCGCAGCGCCATCCACCAGCGGCGGCGATCTGCTTCCACTGCAGCGAAAAGCTTGTCACCCAGTCTACGGGGCGTTTCGCAATTCGTATTAGACACTTCTAGAGGTTGTAGAGGGGACTGAGTAGATCAAGTTTTACGTCCGGATACGTCATCCAACGACACTACAGAGCGTCAAAGTTATAGGCGACGGCACCTGTAAATGGATGCATGTACAGGGTGATTCCGTCATTATGTTACAAACTTTCAAGGATGATGGAGACGGATAAATGTGTCAATTTGAGGTAAGGATCCCTCTTCCGGAAACAAACGAGTTGAAAATTACAAGCGAAAACTGTTCTGATACATCTGACAGTGGAATACATCTACTGGTACTACTGCTGCTAAGACTTTAGGGTAGGTAACTTTCAGAGGTGCTACTATGGACCACAAGAACGAAAAAATATCCAATAAACATGGCCTCTAAAATGCATAGCTGGGAAGCTAAGAGCACTTGTTCATCTCCACTACTGTGGAACATACCTCCTCTATTGAACAAGTGCTCATAGCTCTTAACGTATGTAGTCTGGAGCCTATGTTAAGTAGGCCTCTGAATGTTGCCTACCCTACCATCTTGGCAACAACAGTACCAGTACAAGTATAGCACTGTCAGAGGTGTGAGAACGGTTTTCACTTGTAGCTTTCGACTCGTTCGTTTTCGGGAGGGGGACACTTACCTCAGGTTCCGTTATTCCGCCTCAGTTACACTATGTCGGCGATTGGTGCGCAAACACTTGTCTCCATGTACGCGTGTACCATAATTACTCTACCACGCAAACATTGGGGTTTCACTCGTCTGGTATCAGACGTTCCTGGTGGGGGTGGGGGGGGGGGGGGAGGGGAGGGGGTGTCCACTGGGGACCCGAACCGCACAATAACCCTGGGTTCGATGTAGGGCGGCGGTGGGGTGAGTGGACTGCTGTAGCCTGTTGTGGGCTTCAGTACCACTGAGGGCTAGGGCGGGGACGAAGCCTCTCCGTTGTTTCTAGGTGGCCAGTTCAAAACATACATACATACGAGTAAATACCTCACACTGACACATTAATAAAAAAAATGGTTCAAATGGCACTGAGCACTATGGGACTTAACATCTATGGTCATCAGTCCCCTAGAACTTAGAACTACTTAAACCTAACTAACCTAAGGACATCACACAACACACAACACCCAGTCATCACGAGGCAGAGAAAATCCCTGACCCCGCCGGGGATCGAACCCGGGAACCCGGGCGTGGGAAGAGAGAACGCTACCGCACGACCACGAGCTGCGGACACACATTAATCCTTCTTCATTATCCTAGAAAGTTTGTAACACAATCACGGCAACAATCTGTGTATAAATACATTTACAGGCGACGGCGCCTATAACTTTGACTTTCTGTCGCGTCGTTGGATGACGTTTCCGGACTTTGCTTCCTATGTAAAACTTGGTCTACTAAGACACCTCCACAACCTCCAGAAGTATGTAACATTAATTGTGAACACGGCCTGTATATCTGTAGACAAAACTTAAGGACGAAAGTAACTTCCGCATAATGTGTAGCAGCCAAGTAACGTAACACAACGAAACTTGCACCATACACAGAAAGAACTGCTACAATATAATACAAAAGGTAACTTAAATAAAAACACAATGAGGCGAACAGAAATGACACTTATATTCAAAGGCAATAATTACGCTGAGTCACCGCTATTCATGATGGTCCCTTGGACATTACAAAACGCGGGACGTAATTGTTAACAGGATGTGTGATCGCCTTGGTCAGCAATGCATACTCTGCAACGTGCTCTCATTTTGGCCACAAGGTCGGCAAGCAGTCCTTACCTTAGGGAGCCCCATTTCTTCGCCAGCACATGGTGGAATTTCAATCGGAGTAACGGGCAGGCACGTTCCATGAGCTGCTCACCTGCGCTGTTCGATGCAGTTGTACATTATCATCCATAAAAATTGGTCACGTGTGAGTAGCACTCGCGTACTGAGGCTTCCGTATAAACTTAATTATGTATGTAGATAGTTCATATATTGTGGGAATCGAGAATCTCGGCCATTGTTACCTCTTATCGACATTGATGCTGGTAAGATATCAGTCTCACGGACTCCTATATTTTCGAGAAAGTTTTAATTTCAGTAATGTAAATGTGACATAAAATCATGCAAGAGGCAGGCGACCGTTATCATAATAATCAGCAGTTTTGCAGTCATGCTGACTGGGTCGCAATGACAAAAGTGATACATCAGGCAAGGAATGACATTATTGCTCACATGACATGCTTGGAAATTTATCCGTCATCAGACATCCAGGAGCGGTTACTGCACTCAGGTATGGCAACCCAAGTTGTACGCATACTAGTCCAGTACATACGTCTAACCGTTCCTGTGAAAAAAAAGGTGTCTCAACAGACATACGGTAACAGTACCAAATTTTTCCTGTGATATAATTACAAATTTGCAGTTTTCGGATTTTTTTCTTTGGTTGTACGATGAAACCTTCCCATTTTACCAAATTTCATCATTGTAGATCAACCTGTTCTCACCTTTCGCCAAATGAGGGTACATCCAGAATCATCACTGAGGCTAAATCTGCTGTTATCCGGGATGAGTGTGTGACTCCATCCTCGTTGGTCCCCGTGGTGGCCGAGCGGTTCTAGGCGCTACGGTCCAGAACCGCGCTGCTGCTACGGTCGCAGGTTCGAACCCTGCCTCGGGCAGGGATGTGTGTAATGTACTTAGGTTAGTTAGATTTAAGTAGTTCTAAATCTAGGGGACTGATGAACTGAGATGTTACGTCCCATAGTGCTTAGAACCTCGTTGGTCCAGTCCCTCTTTAGGAACAAAATGTTCAAATGTGTGTGAAATCTTATGGGACTTAACTAAAAAATGGCTCTGAGCACTATGGGACTCAACATCTTAGGTCATAAGTCCCCTAGAACTTAGAACTACTTAAACCTAACTAACCTAAGGACATCACACACACCCATGCCCGAGGCAGGATTCGAACCTGCGACCGTAGCAGTCCCGCGGTTCCAGACTGCAGCACCAGAACCGCACGGCCACCGCGGCCGGCGGACTTAACTGCTAAGGTCATCAGTCCCTAAGCTTACACAATACTTAACCTAAATTATCCAAAGGACAAACATACACACCCATGCCCGAGGGAGGACTCGAACCTCCGCAGGGACCAGCTGCACAGTCCATGACTGCAGTGCCTAAGACCGCTCGGCTAATCCCGCGCGGCACTGTAGGAATCAAGACGGGTTCCGAAAGTAACGATAATGTGAAAGTCAGCTCGCTCTGTTCGTCCACGAGACCCAGAAAGCAGTAGATACAGGCGCTCAGGTAGATTCCATGTTCCTTGACTTCCGAAAGGAATTCGATACAGTTCCACATTGCCGCCTGATGAACAAAATACGAGCCTACGGAATATCAGATAACTGTGTGATTGCACTGAAGAGTTTCTAGCAAACAGCACACAGCGTGCCATTCTTGACACAGAGAATCCTTCACACATAGAAGTAACTTCTGGCCTGCCCAAGTGGAGTGTTATAGGACCGTTACTTTTCACAGTATACATAAATGACCTAGCAGATAACGTTGGAAGTTCCATGAGGCTTTTCGCCGATGTCGCTGCTGTATACACAGAAGTCACGAAGCTAGAAAATTGAAGCGAAATGCAGGAAGACCTGCAAATGATTAACGCTTGATGCAGGGAGTAGTAACTGAGTCTCTACATAAACAAATGTAGCATACTAGAAATACATAGACAGAAAGACCCTTTTCTGTACGATCACGCAATCGCGAATAGTCACTGGATGCAGTTCCTTCCATAAAATATCTAGGAGTATGCGTACGGAAGGATTTGAAGTGGTACAAGCACGTTAAGTCAATTTCGAGTAAGCCAGATGTCAAACTGAGTTGCATTGGAAGAATACCCAGGAAGTAGCACGTATTGTACAGAGACCAAACGGCAGTTATAAGAGCCGAAGGACTTTAAAGGCAAACGCTATTGTGATAGAAGTCAGACAGGTTTCTAGCATATCTCCAATGTTATTTAATCAGTTCATTGAGCAAGCGGAAAAGGAAACCAAGGAGTAATTGGGAAAGGGAATTAAAGCTCAGCGAGAAGGAATAAAATCTTGTCGGTTTTCCGATGACATTGTAATTCTGTTAGAGACAGCAAAGAACTTGGGAGAGCTGTTGAATGAAATGGTCAGAGTGTTGACAGAAGGATATAAAATGAATATCAACAAAAGCAAAACAAGGATAATGGAATGACATCCAAGTTAAATCAAGTCATGCTGAGAGAATTAGATTAGGAAATAAGACAGTAAAAGTAGTAGGGGGTTTTGCTGTTTGGGCAGCGAGGTTACTGACGATGGTCAAAGTCGAGAGGATATAAAATGCAGACCACCAAACGCAAGAACAGCGTTTCTTGAGAGCGGGAATTTGATCGCAGTTAATATCAATTTAAGTGTTACGAAATCTTTCCGGAAAGCATCTCTTCTGTAGAAGTGAAACGTGAACGATAAGCAGTTCATACAAGAAGAAAACAGAAGCTTTTCAAACGTTGTGCTACGGACGAATGCTGAAGATTATATGGTTAGATCAAATGACGAATGAGAAGGTACTAAATCGAATTGGGAGAAAAATAAATTTATGGCACAACATAACTAAAACATGGGATCGGTTGCCAGAACATATCGTAAGGCATCAGTGAATCGTTAATTTGGTAATGGAGGGAAATGTGTGTTGTGTAGGGGGGCGGGAGGATGTAAGGGAGATCAAGGCTTCCGTACAGTAAGCGGGTTTACATGACTGTAGGCTGTAATTGGCATAGAGAGATGACGAGGCTCGCACAGAATAGACTGAAGTGTAAACCTGCATCAAAACTCTATTCGGAGTAAGGATTGGATTGGATTGTTTGGGGGAAGAGACCAAACAGCTAGGTCATCGGTCTCATCGGATTAGGGAAGGACAGGGAAGGAAGTCGGCCGTGCCCTTTCGAAGGAACCATCCCGACATTTGTCTGGAGCGATTTAGGGAAATCACGGAAAACCTAAATCAGGATGGCCGGACACGGGATTGAACCGTCGTCCTCCCGAATGCGAGTCCAGTGTGCTAACCACTGCGCCACCTCGCTCGGTCTATTCGGAGTAAAGACCGCAGCAATACATAAATGATGTTATATAAAATTAGTTTTAGACAGGTACATACAAGGTTGCATTTGATTGATAGAATCTCAAAAAAATATATTTTACCCACGTAAAGGTAGCTTACAAAATCCTCATTCGGTAGGCTCTTGAGTATAGATAGCTAAGATTCTTCGCAGAAAGGATTAATAGATAAGTTAGAGAGGGTGTAAGGCACAGTAGCACGCTCCGTCATCAGTTTAATAAGCGCGAGAGTTTTACAGATTCGCTCATCAAGCCCCAACACAGACGCAACAAGAGAGGCGGTGTGCGTCACCACATGATTTCCTGCTAAAATTTCGAGAATACTTAAGAAACATATAGTGCCTTCCACATACATCTCACGAAATTCTCGTGATAATAAAATCAGAAAAAATCGATCCAGAGTCTTAACAACAATTACTCTTCAGGAGCACCATTATACAGGGTAGTCCATTGATAGTGACCGGGCCAAATATCTCACGAAATAAGCATCAAACAAAAAAACTACAAAGAACGAAACTTGTCTAGCTTGAAGGGGGAGCCAGATGGCACTATGGTTGGCCCGCTAGATGGCGCTGCCATAGATCAAACGGATAACAACTGCGTTTTTTCAAATAGGAACCCCCATTTTTATTACATATTCGTGTAGTACGTGAAGAAATATGAATGTTTTAGTTGGACCACTTTTTTCGCTTTGTGATAGATGGCGCTGTAATAGTCACAAACGTATAAGTACGTGGTATCACGTAACATTCCGCCAGTGCGGACGGTATTTGCTTCGCGATACATTACCCGTGTTGAAATGGACCATTTACCAACTGCGGAAAAGGTCGATATCGTGTTGAAGTGTGGCTTTTGTGATCAAAATGTCCAAAGGTCGTGTGCTCTGGATGCTGCTCGGTATCCTGGACGACATCATCCAAGTGTCAGGACCGTTAGCCGGATAGTTACGTTATTTAAGGAAACAGGAAGTGTTCAGCCACATGTGAAACGTCAACCACGACCTGCAACAAATGATGATGCCCAAGTAGGTGTTTTAGCTGCTGTCGCAGCTAATCCGCACATCAGTAGCAGACAAATTGCGCGAGAATCGGGAATCTCAAAAATGTCAGTGTTGAGAATGCTACATCAACATCGACTGCACCCGTACCATATTTCTATGCACCAGGAATTCCATGGCGACGACTTTGAACGTCGTTTACAGTTCTGCCACTAGGCACAAAAGAAGTTACGGGACGATGACAGATTTTCTGCACGCGCTCTGTTTAGCGACGAAGCATCATTCACCAACAGCGGCAATAAAAAACCGGCATAATATGCACTATTAGGCAACGGAAAATCCACGGTGGCTGCGATAAGTGGAACATCAGCGACCTTGGCGGGTTAATATATGGTGCGGCATTATGGGAGGAAGGATAATTGGCCCCCATTTTATCGATGGCAATCTAAATGGTGCATGTATGTTGATTTCCTACATAATGTAGGTGTTTCACGGCATGACAGAATGGTGATGTACTTCAAACATGATAGATGTCCGGCACATAGCTCGCGTGCGGTTGAAGCGGTACTGAAATAGCATACACTCCTGGAAATGTAAAAAAGAACACATTGACACCGGTGTGTCAGACCCACCATACTTGCTCCGGACACTGCGAGAGGGCTGTACAAGCAATGATCACACGCACGGCACAGCGGACACACCAGGAACCGCGGTGTTGGCCGTCAAATGGCGCTAGCTGCGCAGCATTTGTGCACCGCCGCCGTCAGTGTCAGCCAGTTTGCCGTGGCATACGGAGCTCCATCGCAGTCTTTAACACTGGTAGCATGCCGCGACAGCGTGGACGTGAACCGTATGTGCAGCTGACGGACTTTGAGCGAGGGCGTATAGTGGGCATGCGGGAGGCCGGGTGGACGTACCGCCGAATTGCTCAACACGCGGGGCGTGAGGTCTCCACAGTACATCGATGTTGTCGCCAGTGGTCGGCGGAAGGTGCACGTGCCCGTCGACCTGGGACCGGACCGCAGCGACGCACGGATGCGCGCCAAGACCGTAGGATCCTACGCAGTGCCGTAAGGGACCGCACCGCCACTTCCCAGCAAATTAGGGACACTGTTGCTCCTGGGGTATCGGCGAGGACCATTCGCAACCGTCTCCATGAAGCTGGACTACGGTCCCGCACACCGTTAGGCCGTCTTCCGCTCACGCCCCAACATCGTGCAGCCCGCCTCCAGTGGTGTCGCGACAGGCGTGAATGGAGGGACGAATGGAGACGTGTCGTCTTCAGCGATGAGAGTCGCTTCTGCCTTGGTGCCAATGATGGTCGTATGCGTGTTTGGCGCCGTGCAGGTGAGCGCCACAATCAGGACTGCATACGACCGAGGCACACAGGGCCAACACCCGGCATCATGGTGTGGGGAGCGATCTCCTACACTGGCCGTACACCACTGGTGATCGTCGAGGGGACACTGAATAGTGCACGGTACATCCAAACCGTCATCGAACCCATCGTTCTACCATTCCTAGACCGGCAAGGGAACTTGCTGTTCCAACAGGACAATGCACGTCCGCATGTATCCCGTGCCACCCAACGTGCTCTAAAGGTGTAAGTCAACTACCCTGGCTAGCAAGATCTCCGGATCTGTCCCCCATTGAGCATGTTTGGGACTGGATGAAGCGTCGTCTCACGCGGTCTGCACGTCCAGCACGAACGCTGGTCCAACTGAGGCGCCAGGTGGAAATGGCATGGCAAGCCGTTCCACAGGACTACATCCAGCATCTCTATGATCGTCTCCATGGGAGAATAGCAGCCTGCATTGCTGCGAAAGGTGGATATACACTGTACTAGTGCCGACATTGTGCATGCTCTGTTGCCTGTGTCTATGTGCCTGTGGTTCTGTGAGTGTGATCATGTGATGTATCTGACCCCAGGAATGTGTCAATAAAGTTTCCCCTTCCTGGACAATGAATTCACGGTGTTCTTATTTCAATTTCCAGGAGTGTATTTCATGACACGTGGATTGGTCGTCGAAGCACCATACCATGGCCCGCACGTTCACCGGATCTGACGTCTCCGGATTTCTTTCTGTGGGGAAAGTTGAAGGATATTTGCCATCGTGATCCATCGACAAGGCCTGACAGTGTGCGTCAGCGCATTGTCAATGCATGTGCGAACATTATGGAAGGCCAACTACTCGCTGTTGAGAGGAATGTCGTTACACGTATTGCCAAATGCATTGAGGTTGACGGACATCATTTTGAGCATTTATTGCATTAATGTGGTATTTACAGGTAATAACGCTGTAACAGCATGCGTTCTCAGAAATGATATGTTCATAAAGGTACATGTATCACATTGGAACGACCGAAATAAAATGTTCAAACGTACCTCCGTTCTGTATTTTAATTTAAAAAACTTACCTATTACCAACTGTTCGTCTAAAATTGTGAGCCATATGTTCGTGACAATTACAGCGCCATCTATCACAAAGGGAAAAAAGTGGTCCAACTAAAACATTCATATTTCTTTACGTACTACACGAAAATGTAATAAAAAAATGTGGGTTCCTATTTAAAAAACGCAGTTGATATCCGTTTGACCTTGGCACCGCCATCTAGCGGGCCAACCATAGCGCCCTCTGGTTTCCCCCTTCAAGCTAAACAAGTTTCGTTCTTTGCAGCTTTTTCGTTTGACGCTTATTTCGTGAGATATTTGGCCCGGTCTCGATCAATGGACCACCCAGTATATTTAGTACACCTACGAACGAGGTAGCTCACAAAACTCGTTCGACTGATACTTCAGTGTTGCTCGTCAGTGCGTGAAACTCACCATTTAAAGTTGAAAGACGAAATAGAAAAGATTTAGAGAAGAGTAACGCGTTTCGTCACTAGTTCGTTTAGTACGCGCAAAGGAATTTCAGAGAAGCTCATCCAACTCCAGTGGCAGACTTTACAAGAGAGGTGTTGCGCGTCATGAAGTAATTTACTGTTAGAATTTCGAGAGCGCACGTCCCTAGAAGAGTCCAGCATTGTAATACATATAAAACCACTTTTGCTGTATGGATGTCGATGTTCGAAGAGCAGTCGTAAAGTTTTAATTGTCACCTTGAAAATATAAAGTTATATAATTAATTTTTGGTTTATTTGCAGGTACATGTCTACAGTTGTGGTACACACTGAAATCCCCACATCACAGCACCACAGAATGCCGTCATGGGAACAAGAACAAAATGGCGCAGCGCATTGATATAGTGCAGTATCGTGCATTACACATTTTGGGCAGTACCGGCAATGTCAGTGGAGTCTAGACAGTGAGAGAGTCAAGTCTATTTTTCTGACGCAGCTGCGACTTTCCCGCTGCGGCTGAAAAAAAGATATCGCATGACACCACACTTCATCAGTGAGCTGCACCATTTCTCCTTGCTCCTTTATTGGCATTATACGATGCAACACCGCTCCGATTTCAGTGCGTACCGGGACTGCAGACATGTACCTCGAAATAAACAAACAATTAATTCTTTATGCCTTTGCAAAATTAACTAAGAATAGTTTATTTCTGGTTGATTTTACGCAGGTTTACTGCAAGCTTGTTTCGGCATTTGTGCCATTTCCAAGTGTTCCTGTCGACATAACATTTATACATCATTTTATTCCACGTCTGTGTAACAGTAGGGCCTACTAGAGTGTGAGATTTTTATCGTATACTAGACTTACGGTTAGATGGAACGTAATTTCTTTTATTTTCTACGTTGTAAATATAAGTCACGTATTTACCGTCTACAGGAACTTCGTGTTATTTTTGACAGTTTTCAAATAGCAGGTCGTTCCACTGATCCATTATGTTTAGAAGTAAATTATATGTCAGGTAGGGAGAGCTATTTTTTTGCCAGAGATATTTTGCATTATGTAGATGTGCGATTTTAATGTTGTCTATTGCTTTTTGTTTGTTATGTGGTGTTCATCCCATTTCTTCTTCCATTACATTAATAAAAGTTTCCATATAATTTTATGGTTGAGGTCCATTTGTTCGTTGATGATGTCAGTGGAAGGATCTGACATTTGACAACTGTCAAAAATAACACGAAATTTCTATAGAAGATAAATATGTGCTTTATATTAACAACGTAGCGAGTAAAAGAAAAATTACGTTCGATGAAGTTTTGTGGACCTCACTCCACCTAGACGTAAGTGTAAGATAAGAATCTAACTCTTTAGTACTTTTACATAGTTGTAGAATAAAATGATATATAAATGTCATGTCGACAGGAACACTTGAAAATAGCACAAATTCCAAAACAAGGTTGTCGTGAACCTGTGTAAAAATAAGAAGAAATAAACTAGTTGCAGCTAATTTTATAAAGGTATGAAGAAGATGTCATATTATGACCTCATGCAAGTTGAGGACCCAGCAGAGAAGAAAAACTTATTTATGTAACTTTACATTTTGGAAATGATACATAAATTTCATCACTATCCATCGTAGATGTAAAGCGTCCACTCGATACCTGTAGTAAGATGAAGATATTTTCTCTAGGGAATCTTAGTCGAATAGTTTTACTAGTTCTATAACAAGGTACTGTGTAGATCACATACTGTATCACCGATTTCGGCCGAATTAGGCCGCTGTTGCTCAGAGAACTACATCCCGAGCATGGGAGCGTTCCGAACCACAAGCATTGCTGCCCGAAGAAGAGGGGGTACCCGACCGTAGTCAACTACAGTACCAGACGACCGTTGCAAGCAAGAAGGGACCCACACCAAGCGTCAGGTGCAATCGTAACCACATTTATCGGGACTGCAAGGCTCTACTGTGGCACGGCGACTGCATGGGGGTGGTCTCTGCCCGACAACCTGTACAATGCGTTCCTTTGACACCTCCACATCGGCGGCACCGTTTCCGACGGCGCCAAGAGCACATAAATCTGCATCTGTACTCCGCAAGCCATCTCACGGTCTGTGGCGGAGGGTACTTTGTGTACCAGTGAGGCTTCCTCCTTTTCCTGTTCCAGTCGCCTATTGGTCACGGAAAGAACGATTGTTGGTAAGGTTTCTTGTTACCTCGAACCTCTTTAATTTTATCTTGATGGTCTTTTCGCGAGATACCCTTAAGAGGAAGCGATATATTGGTTGGCTCTTCTAGAGACGTACGCTATCGGAACCTTAACAGAAGGTCGCACCAAGATGCAGAATGCCTCTGTTGCAGCGTTTGCCACTGAACTTGGCTGAGCATCTCTGTGACGTCCTCACTCTTACTGAATGAACCTGCAACGAAACGTGCCGCTCTTCTTAGGATATTCTCTATTTCCTTTATCACTCCTATCTGGTACGGATCACATTCTGACGATCAGTGTTCAAGTATTGGTCAAACGAGTGTTTTGTAAGCCACTTACTTGTATTTTATCCGTGCTGCTTCCCAAATTTCAAAAAATGTGTTCGAGTCAGAATTATCAAAAGCTTACTCTAAATCTTGTTGCCTTCCTTCATACCACCTTCTTTTATGATACCGTAGGAGTCGATATGGCCTTCTGTGGGCCTACATATCTCCGGAACACGAAACTGTTCTTCCCCGATGTCGGCCTTTATCAGTTTTTCTTTTCTTCTGTAAATAATTCATATAAGTCCTTTACATACGCCACAACAAACCACAAAGAGTTTCGTACAGCTCCCGAAGCTGTACACCATGGCATATACATTGTTGCGTATGAAAACTGCAGCATCAGGAAAGACAGCAAATCGCAAAATTATCGAGACTAATTCCGACTAAAGTACCATCTTTAGTTGTTGAAAATTATTGTAATATTTAGAACCTGTCGAACAGTGCTTGCAAAATATACTCTTCATAGTAGCTCATGTTCACAGTAACAACTGTTCAACATTCAATGCACTTGCAAATGACATTCCCCGTGCTTAGTAATTGTGAATCAACTTATTTCGTCTTCATCATTAAAAAGAGAGAGAGAGAGAGGGGGGGGGGGGGATAGCAAAGCCTCACATACACCCCACGGTGCTAGCTGGTGGGTAAATTAGCTCTTTTAAAATATAATTTACTGAAGAATGTTCCTAAATTTTCAAACTTCTAGTTACAATGCACCAGAATTCGAAAGAAAATCGCATTCTTGCTTCGACCAATGGGAATCTCTTATTCCGAGGAATCTGAGGTCCTGAGATATTATTCCGAATGAGTTAATGAGATGAGAACAGCTGAATGTCCTTCCCTTTTATAGTAAATGTCTTAAAGAAGTTTTTCATAAACTGTAAAGGACGATCAAATCTTGATTACTTAAATGCCCCTCCTAAGTAGGTACCTGCTGTATTCTGTTTAGATGCGTATTAAAGTGTATTAAAATGAACTAAACATTTTTTTTTCTTTAAATAACTGATACTAGCATTCTTAGTTTGAACATAACAAAAACACAATGAAAATCAAAAGTATTAATTGTAAAGCACGCTTTTTAACGATACAGTCATGCTTGACAAATTAGCACTACCAAAGGGGAAAATGGCGATGTCATTAAAAACGCTGAGAATCAAGCTACGTTTGTCAGAGTATGAAACCCTCCCCTAAAGGAAGGGCCCAATATTAAATTACTGGCCAAGAAGTTCGATACAGACAGGAGCCAGGTGGTGAAATGCCAAGTTATCATCACGGTATGCCGGCCGGCGTGGCCAAGCGGTTCTAGGCGCTTCAGTCTGGAACAGCGAGACTGCTACGGTCGCAGGTTCGAATCCTGCCTCGGGCATGGATGTGTGTGATGTCCTTAGATTAGTTAGGTTTAAGTAGTTCTAAGTTCTAGGCGACTGATGACCTCAGATGTTAAGTTCCATAGTGCTCAGAGCCATTTGAACCATTTGATCATCACGGTATGAGGTGTTGCACGAAACTTGACGCTCTATTCTGACAATACAATGGAACATTTTACTTTTGACAGAGTTTTCGATGGGCTGCATATTTTTGATATGCAAGATTATACGCCGGAACTGTACTTGATCCTGGCTCTTGTCTTTGCAAAATGCAAATGTCTGCGGCCTTATCTACCAAACTGCACAGGGGGCCGCCATACGGAACGACTAATAAGTTCTGGAAACAAAACTGAAAGAGAGAATAGTTTATTCACAGTCGTAAGAGTGTTGCTGAAATAAAATTTTTAATTTTGTTAGAGAATTCTGATAGTAGCTGATATTTATAAACACACCAACACAGTGTTATTAATACTAGCGTTCACTATTGCTGATGGTGTTGAGACAGCAACCAGCCACAAATTTATTTTTAGTTTCTTTATTCAAAGGGTACCTTTACCGGTTTCGAATCATTACGATTCACCGTCAGACGGTTTTCATCCTTTCATTACAACATGTGTTACGTTTTTTACTGATTAGTTATCGTGAAATGTCAGTAGAAAACGCAGCACATGTTGTAATGAAAGGATGAAAACCGTCTGACGATGAATCGTAATGATTCGAAACCGGTAAAGGTACCCTTTGAATAAAAGAACTTAAAATAAATTTGTGGCTGGTTGCTGTCTCAACACCATCAACACTTGTCTTCAAAAACAGCCACGGTCTGCAACCATGTCATCATATGACAAAATCGCAAGTTCATTATTGCTTGCGAACATTGTGTTTAAGAAAATTATACGCTTTCTGTAATATGGAATTCACGAGAAGCTACTTTTGAAATTAAGTGGAAGCAATAAATAAAAGAGGAGTAAGTTTCTGACGCCTGTCTAAGGAAGGAAGGCTAACGATTAACGATTTGTCGACGTCGATGTCGTTAAGATTTAACGCCCCGTCAATAAACGGATGAAAATCGACCGTGACATTGTTGAAGGAATTAATTCCTGTATTTACTTCAAGTACTGTTGTGAAAGTACGGTAAACCTGAATCGGATCTAGCGTTCCGGAATTTTTGGGCCCTCCTGCGAGAGACAGTAAGTGCAGTTAATGCGAACATAAAATCTTGCAAATTATCGTTTTTCTCTTTTTCCATTTTTATTACTCTTGAAAGAGTGAAACAGTTTAAGTAATTATGAAACATGTAGTCTGCGTGATAGACATAACATGTCATACGTGAAGGTACAACAGATAACTACTGTTTCCTTTTCTGCTGTTGATCAGTGACTGCAGAACACCAGTTATGTTTGCAGTGACCTGCCTTGTACTACTTCGGAAACCATTTTCTTTATTTCATCTGTTGAGTTACGATAATGCGTGGTATGGCGCCATTTGTTGCCAGTGAATTGAAAAGATTTAATGGTGTTCTAAGTGAATCTCTCGTCTGCTACAAGTAGTACAGAACGGAAGAGGGAAAACTTATTTCAATAAAAAGCTTTTCAATGTAACACGTTTTTAAAACAGTCTGAAAAGTATAAAATAATGTCTTATAGTCCCATATAGATTAAACCGATACAGATAGTCCTGGAAAGTTGTGATTGTAAATTTTCAATAGCTAGGGCAATACTTGTAAAATTTAAAACGAAAAACGTGGGGCGCATAGAATAGATAAATGATGCATGAATAGTTCACATAAGTCACTAACAATTTTATTGCACTGCAAGTGATATAAAATGATTTTTCTCAACGATAGCTACTCTCTACGTTCCTAATTAATTCTGTTGCATGTGCTCCACATTTTTTGTTTCGAATTTTACAGGTATTGTAATAGCTATTGAAACTTCACAAGTACAAATTTTTAGGAATATGTCAATGGGGTTAGGGATCTGTGTGGGGCCAGGAGATTTTATTTAATATGTTTACTTTATTTTAAAAACGTCGATTTCAAACATTGATACGATTACAACATAGACATGCGGTAAATTTCAGATTTATTTCAGTTTATCTTCACCTTAGTCAATCAATGTATCGCTTCCTCCGACGTATTACTCGTGTAACGTCTTGAAAGTAAAAATTAGAGAGATTCCAGTTCGCATGGAAGCTTGTCAGCAGCCGTGCTTAATGCGAAACATTTGCGACTGTGACGGGAAAACAGGGCAATAGCACTATGCGCGAAGTACCCTCTGCCACACAGCAGACACGAAAACGAGTTAATATTTCATTTTCATGCATTTCTGAGCTATATTGAAAGTTTCAAGCCTCTAGGTCTTCGGAAGACAGAATACTAAAGTACCCTCTGCCACACACCTGACACGGAAATGAATTAATCTCGCGTTGTCATCCAGTCCTTGGCTATGTTCAAAATTTCAAGTCTCTAGATAATCGGGAAGTTAGTTTAAAATCAGTTGTAACTTTTTACCAAAAAGGCAAGAAAGCAACTTGATAAAAACGCTGAATTGGATGAATTATTGTCTCTTAACAAATTTAGTCTATTTTCCAAACTTCTGGCAACCATGGCGGCTGATGCAACACATCACGGTGCAGCTATAAGCTTCTAATTGGATTGTGCAAACTAAATCAAATTCGGTAGTTATTGGAGATGGATCTTCATTTCAAATTTCATGTAAGGAAGCCGTACCTCCAGACAGTCGTCCAAGCATTAGAGTGCTTTTTCGAGGATGCAGATGGATCTAGTATGGAAGAGAATCTCGCTGTATAGAAAAGTCTGGCTCGAAAATCCGCTGGGAAACTCCTGCTGCAGTGTTGCGGTGCAGTACGCACTCTTTTGGAATGAGGCGGAAAACAGGGTCGGTAACGATGCGCGGGTGACAAACACCTGTGGCTGCTCAAGGATCTCAGAGTTCTAGTATTTAAGGGCCTGCGGCGGACCTGGGAACACAGCAGCCGCTCAGACACAGACCAGCCAACAAGCCGTCCCAGCAACATGAAGGTCGCATTGGTGGTAAGTAACTCACGACGCCTGCTTCATGCAACGTCTTTGCAGTTTTACACGGCTAGGTGCACTTCTATTCACGCAGTTTCATATAAATATACAGTGATAGCGCGTTAAATAGTTGCTGTTGCCTTCAACGATAATAGCTATTTGAACTTAATATATCCTGCTATTTTCTAACCAAAGCCAGGGACATTTTATAATTCAATAGATAGACCCTGAATACAGATTAACTTAACAGAATGTTTCTAATTCGCTTTGGAGAAAACCAGAACCAAAATAAATGTAGTAAATCTGCAAAACTTTGCTACAATGTCGTAGAAAAAAAAATCAGTCGATTATTAAGTCTACAACTTCGTTCCCGCAGTTTTTTCTCGAAGTTCGAGGCTATATTGTGAAAAACTTACAAAAAATTTATGGGTGAAAGTATTGACCATCGCTGGCGATTACTTTCTCCCATCTTTCGGGCAGCGTACGAATCCCGCGGCGGAAGAACTGAGGGTCTTTCAAGGATATCCATCAATCTATCCAATTTTGCACTTAATCATATGACCGGAAGTGCTCCTCAGCCAGGCCGTGTGCCATCGATTGGAAAAGGAGGTAGTCAGAGGGACCAATGAGCAGTGTCCATTGAGTACTGGGGTTGGGGTAGGATGTCCCATTTCAGCGTTTCCAAGTATTCTTTGACGAGTTTTACAACATGGGGTCGAGCATTGTCACGCTGCAAAATCACTTTTCCACGTCTATCGCTATATTGATGCCGTTTATCTTTCAGTGCTCGGCTCAAACACATCAATTGCTTTAGATACCGGCCACCGGTTATTCTTTCCCTCAGTATTAGTAGCTTCGAAAACCTTCAGTCTTCCACTTCGACGTCAAAATCACCGTTCTTGCAGCGTTGAAACCATTCTCTGCCCGTCCTTTTACTAATAAATGCCTCACCATAGGTCTTACCCAGTATTTTATGAGCCTCAGCCGCAGATTTATTGATGTTAAAGCAGAATTTAATTCCCGAAAATGACGAGAATTGGACTCGTAAGTTGACATAGTTGGCCGAGAACAACTTTATGAAACAATCACAAATCGACTAATATTTTAGTGGCGTTTCGTTTACAAATGCTTCACTTCATTGTATGAAACTTACGACCTATGATTTGCACGACCACTTGCCGCTGCTGCCATCTATTGCAAAATGGTGGAAGAAAAGTTGTAGATCTAATATGATACTGACAACTAACTTGGAGGAGTAAACCTTTAGTCGCCGATGAAACAACAGACGAATTACGAGACTTCAAAGAGATTTTCCTTCAGTTTACATTAAGAAAATTTCCTGTGACTGAGTTAATACCTGGACTCACAATGAGGGAGGGAGAGGAAGAGTTCATTAGTGAGGAGGCAGATGAGAGAATTTGTGAAGGATTGGAAAGGAAATGGGTGATGCCCTTTCAAAGAAGCCATCCCGGCATTTGCCTTCAGTGGCTTACGGGAATCACGGCTCACAATGAATGAACTGATCTTTCCTTCAGCAGAGTTAGCAATGGCGAACAGTTTTCATTGGGTTTTTTCCTAAGGAAAAGTGTAATATATTTCCGCCTCTCCCAGCGCCTTGTGGTTGCAACAATTTCTAAATAAGAAAGTGTCTTAAGCATCTGTTAAATTATTTGCTCAAAGAGTTTTAAAGACGGAAACAGATTATCCTCAGGCTTACAAATAAATGTAATGCGCAAACTTATGGATTTAATCAGAAGAACGACTTTGCGCCAACAAAATCTACTAGACCTTTTGCAGATGTAAGACAGCTTCTTTCATCAGTCTTCATCATGAATGAGGCCATATGCTGCAGAAAAACTTAATTAATGCAGAGCCCGTTGAGGAGCTGGAATATTTTGTCTGCTCACTCCAACGAAGAGCAATTTGCTTGCTTTTCACAAAGATGGATTTCATTCATCCTAACGCTCAATACTTAACCTACACTGTGAAGTTACTTCCCTCACAAGGATGTAAATCTGCCATATACTCTACGGAAGTTATTAATATATGAATAATTCAGTGAGCATTTATTATGGTAGAAGATCAAGGACAATGTATATGTTCATCAGTAGTAAAAAATTAAATTAACTTCATGTTGCTCCCAGCCAGGCGAAAGCTTTTCGAATTGAATTGATTTCGGCTGCTTCGTATCCAATGCACTGCTCAAATTACTCAAGCAGCTTCGCTGTGAACACAAGAACCTGGTTGGGCCCACAAAGAAACCTTTCCAACCCAGAGATAATTGGGGTGGGAATAATTGACCCAAGGATATCTGTTTCTGTAGCAGCGACGCTAATCAAATTACTCTGATGACATAGATTGTATGTAGTTCTTTTACGCCGCACAAACCTAGAATGGGAGGACTTTCAGAGTTTACGTTCACAACATTCTTCCTCTCAAAAGTTCCAGGTACGTCAATACCAGCAATTCTGTCTTTTCTACGGGCTGCTCTGACCCCAGTCTCCTTAACTGACTTGGAAGTATCCAGCTCAATTCGTGATGGTGGAATAAGTCATCTGTATCTGACTGAAAAACTGGCGCGACGTTGTGGCGTAAAGTTGTTGATAGACAGGATGTTCTCCAATTGCCCGGGTCAAACTTGCAGCCTATCCCCATAATCTCAAGGGGATAAGGAATCCTACACTGTAAATGGCGACCCCACCGTCGGCAGCCCCATTGGTGTTATTCGAGCAACAGGCTGAGCGCCAGCAGAACTCGTATTGAGCACGCCCCTTCTGTATACCCGCCATACAAGATATGCAGCACAACCGCACTCTTCTTGTTCGCCTCACTAAACCCTTTACAGATAAAGCACTCTATAACGCTAGCTGACAAAGTGTCGTTCAGTCACACAAGGCCGTGAGTCACACGAATCGACAACATAATATTCTCCTGGCCAAGCATAAAAATACCTGCCCACAAACTCTTAATTTTTGTGTTTCATGCTTCTCCCTTCGCCACAGTTCTGAGCTATGTATCATAACGGACGAACCGAGAACTGTTTAATTGTTCTTTGCTCCTTATGAGCTTTTCGATACCATACAACAACTCTAGTATAATTCTACACTTTAGTAACTTCACGCTTAATTAATGCATTATGCTTGTGTAGGTTACATTCTTACTGATGTTAGGATTGTTTCTGTAAGTGTTCTCATACCGTAGCATCATCGGAATGTCGTCCTAATTTACATCTGATTACATGTATTATACTTTAGCTACTGTGAAAATCGTAAATGTTACAGCCCTCTCGTCAAGCAACCATAATAAAGAGACACATTTGCATACAGAACAATGAGTTATTTAAGCCCGTGGCGAACTTCTAAAAGTGACGGAGAGAGATTTTATAATAATTCGCTTCATTACGTCCCTGAAACTCCATTTCGTACCATTATAATTAACATTTGAAGGCAGGTTACAAATTACCGTCGACGTGGTCATTGGAGACTGAGTACTAGGTATCTAATTTGGAGAAGAAGTGGGGGAAAAAAATCACGCATGGCCTATTAGAAGAAATTCGGATGACAATTTGCAGGCACCGAGAGAAATCTAAATGAAGATTGCTGGACAGAAATTTGAGATCCACTCCTCCGAGCTAGTCGAATATTTCAATCAGTGTGGTGGCTCCTTCGGTGCGTCACATTTGACTGATGGGCAGTTAAAAAATATTGTCCGTCGTAGCAGTGACGGTTAGCGCCGCATATGCATGCTCGACTGTTCAGGTCATTCTATGAGATATCTTGGCTTTGTTGCCAACCCTGAAATCAAACTACAGGATGATCTTTCGAAGAAACCGAAAAGTATCAAGCGTTACAATTCCGTAACCGAGTAGTTAGCTTCGCTGCCAAAAAAGAAGTGCGGAAGGACTAGGGTTCGATTCCCGCTGCTTGCTTGGATTTTTAGAAATAGGTCCACTCATCTCCGTGAGGCCAAATGTAAAGCTGCTTGATAAAGAAACAACAGCGTTATGAAGATTCATCTACTGGAAAAAGGCCAGAGGAATGAGCGACATGCTTCACATGTCCCACGGTCACAGATCTCTCCTCGTACTGCCTTGTGGGTAACAATGGGCCAATCGGAACAGGCCCCACAAGAGGATCGCGCCTACCCGTCATCACCGACTTCGTTCATGTTTGTGGTACATGAAGGGCTCGACCGGAAACGAAAGTGACAGGAAGTGGAAGGTCACAAGTGTTTAGAAAAAAATAGTATTTTTGGCGCAGGTCAGACGATTCATGAACCATTTATGCTATCGTAGTTTAGAGGCGGCGGGCGGCGCAGCGGAAAAAGTACAAAACGCTAATCGGAGGGTCTTGGAGTCGAGTCCTTATGTGAAAACATGTTTTTTTTTTAATTTTTAAGTTACGTACGCTGTAAATAAACAGAAATAATGCTCAGTAGATTATATTTATTAATATTTTCAAAACAGGCATGAAAAGGAAAGGCAAAGGAGATTGCAAATAAATTTGCAATAAAGGATCGTTCTTACAGCTGCCACGAGAAATTTGCAAATAATTTTAGAAGAAGGGATAGTAACTAAAGCAACGGGTAAAAATGGGGCGTTCATAAAGTATGCGAGATGTCGAGAAAATTATTGTTTCTCCTGTTTTTACGATGAATATCACCCCAGCACTTGTAAACCATCAACTGCAAAATGATAAAAGCATCTTATTTCATATATGTGTAGTTCTCGTACACACCTTATCAGATAGAAAAAGTCCTGGAAATTTACTTGCAGTCCAAAATTTTTCTTCGCTTTTCCTTTTCATACCTTTTCTGAAAATATTGATAAATACAATATATTGAGCATTATTTCTGTTTATTTGCAGTTTACGTAACTTACAAAGGACTTGGTGCCACGACACTCCCATTGTCGTTGTTTACTGTCTCCCCTATGTCAATCGCTGCCTGTAAAGTGCACTAACATAAATGGGTCATGCCATGCTCGACTCGTGCCAGAAATACTGTTTTTTTTTTTTTTTTTTCTAAACGCTTGGACATCTGGATCTCCCTCGTCTGTCACTTTCATTTCTGGCCAAGACCTGCGTACACCATTTTTTGGACAACTCTGGAGCCAATAGAAGTAGAGATTGTACAAATGTGGAAATTTACAGATACATTATAATCATTTTTATATCTGCGAGGTGTACACTTGTAACACATTCGTGAAGCTGGCTACACTACAATAGTAAATGGTGAAAGTCAGCTCTAATATAGCTAGGCAATGTATAAACGTTGTCGGACTTGAGGGATTTGGAAGTCCAGTGTATTAACACAACGCTCTCGTAGTGCGTGCAGTAGCCACGTTCAGCTAGGAAGCAGCGCCTTACCGTGTTCTCCTCGTTCCCACAGTTCCTGGCCGTGGCCGTAGCGGCGGTGATGGCAGACGTCAAGCCCATCGAGGTCCTGTCACGAGAGGAGGTCCACGACGCGAGCGGCCAGTACTCTCTCACGTAAGTACAGCGCACTTCGCCTGCAGCCGCCATGAAACTCGAACCATTAATGCCCTTTAAATGTAAGTCATCTCTCTTGGACATGTCTTGATAGACACCCCCCCCCCCCCCCCCCCCCCGATCTACCGGTGCCATAGTACTCGTTGTGCGAATTCTGATTGGTGACGATAAAAATTAAATTCATTCTCGCCTCTTTTCTTTCTTGTTAGCATCCTAATGTAAACGGTATATTAGACGGAACATTTAAATTGAACAACAAGTCGAAAGATAATTAAATATCTACTCAAAGAGGGGTTAAAGGGGTGTCATCCACGTAGATATTTACCTCGTTGGCGCATTGTTCTATCGTTCATTATTAATGTTCGATATTCTTCAGATGGAAGACGAATATTTTGAAAGCTTGAAATCATTGTTACAAAAAAAGTGTAACAAAATGCCTTACGTCTCACTTTACCAAAAAATTATTTTCTGTTCTCATAATTCATTATGTGAAGTAGTACTCCCTTTCACAATTCTTTAGGTCCAGTCCTTTTCTGTAAGACGCATAATAACTTTACTTCAGCATTACACTAAATCCGCAGTTCTGTGCCACCAAATACCTCTAACCTCATTACATTTCTTAGATTTTTTTTAGGATACACCAATCCTGCGAATATTTCCTCAAGCCTACCATTTATCGTCAACACGTCTACCATAATAAGCGGACCACGTGTTTCCTTTAGTTGTGTTGACATGGAACGCCACTTCGTGTTTCAGATTCCATGAACAAGACAATTTCCTTTCATTGTTTGCTGACGGAAGGCTCACGTCTCACCGCAGGAGTCCTTTGCTAAAGAATTAGTTGTAGACTTACCGTAATGTATTTATCGTTCTCAAAAACTAATTCACATTGTATATCACTAATTTTCATGACGTAACAGCAGGGGAAGCTTTCAAATTTTATGTTGTATCTATTCTGTTAACACAATGACATCGTATTTAAATACCCTTCCTCACTGTGTAGTGAAATCAAATTTCATATGAATCAGATGGTATGATTGTTTTACATATGAACTAGTGTGATAGTTGGGTGTGGTGAAGTTGAAAACAGTCTTCCAAATGTAGAGCAAAACTACACTTTTTTCAGTTCATTTTTTTTTCCTCTTAAGTAGCACAAAACACACCTCTTAAGACTTTTTCCCTTTTCAGTTGGGGCTATGAGCATCGGGAAATAAGCTCATGTTTTTGTCTAAAGTCTCTCTCATAAGGTTGGACTGATGGTCGCCTGAGAACAAAGTACAAGGGAAGCTGTGCGCTAACTTCCAGTTGCTAAGCGAAGCTGGTTCTAAAGTTGGTTAGTAGCTTCTTTTTTCATTCCACTGATCTTGCGATACACTGTGAAGGTGCTGGAAACACACATATCAGTAAGATTAATGAATTATTACTATAGCCCTTCACTAGGCATCCCATGATTAGTCAGAGAGCAGTCATCTGCTATTGAATGTCTACGCCACTCATTCCCTTCTGATATTCTAAGGCACTCTGGACTATTCCTTGCGATTCTCCAGAGTCTGTATCAGTGAAAACCATTCGCTTACTACACTATCACTGCTTAAAACCCTATCAAAAATCTTCTGTAAATCCTTCTTAACATCACCAAGAACTAGTCTCTTCGCCATGTTGATTGTTTACTAAACTCAGTTACCACGCGACACACATGACCTGCGCTTCGTATTAGAATATTAGAATACATTTAAACCCATGTATTAGCTAAGAATAGAACACAATCTATTCATAAATTGAAGGGCGCATTTCCCAGGTGAGCTCATCATACACGATTTACACAGTATATGAACTTCATGCGACTACAGCTCGTCGTTTGATGCGACTGGGTTAAGACGATGGATGAGGCTTGGATGTAAACTTCAGTGAAAATTGTCATGGTTAGAGAATGCAGTAGTTCAGCTCTGGAAGGACTGGGAAAGGATCCAGCCTCCAATTAAAAAGGGAATCCACATCTCAATGGGAACGACCAGAAGGCGTTTGAATCCTACTCTTGCAGAATAGTCATTGTTTTGATGGAGTTGACAAATTGCTTGACTGAAAAAGAACTTTGTCAAGCTGTGTTCTGGTTTTTATTGGCAGGTACCAGACGGCCAACGGCATCACGGTGGTGGAGCACGGCGAGCTGAAGCCCACCCCTGACGGCAAGGACCACGTGCTGATCAAGAGCGGCCAGTACCAGTACACCAGCCCCGAGGGCAAGATCGTCGACATCAAGTACAAGGCCGACGAGTTCGGCTACGTCGCCACCGGAGACGCCATTCCAGTCGCACCCGTCGCCTAAACAGAATGGCGCGACCCTGTAACAACACTCAAAAAATAAAACCACCTTACTGATTATTTTGGTTCGCATTCATTTCTCCCTCAGAACCTGTGTATATGCACTACTTACAAAATGTCATACTGTTTTTCAGGGTCTAAGTATTGAGGCTCTTTCTTTACAGGAAGTTAATTTTGTTTTCTCGTCTCAAACGGTTTGCTGGGTACATAAAGTATGTGTCTATTGTCCCAATGCTTGACTATCCTATACATAGCTTTCAACGAACTTCATTACTCGTTTCTATATTCTATACTGCCATCATAATTTTGGAATAGTCAATGGTAGGTTTCATCAGTGGGCCCAAAACAAAAGCACATTTTAAACAGGTTAATCACGTCATTTAGTCACTTATACTTTACAACAAAGTGCTTTTTAATGTTATCGCATAAATATTTCTTCATTCAGCAAAAAAAAATGTGTCTGACTCTAGTAACTGATGGCTGTACAGCCTACAGCAGATGCCCGCTAGCCTAGTGCCAAGACTGGGAAACTTCACGAAAAGACGATTCGATTTACAGCTCAGCATAAGCGCTTGTTCCATTACTTGATGGAGAAATACATCTATGGTAGAGGCAGGTGACCATTCAGATATGGCACAATTTTGAAATATAGAAAGGTTTTGATGGCACAATTCATTAACCTTTACGAGTTTCAAATTTTCAACACAGTGAAGCCATGGACTAAAGTATAGAAACAAATGAACGATGTGTAATATGTAAATTAGCGATATGTAATAGCATGTACATATTTGTTATATATAAATAGGAAGCCAACCAGTACTGACAGGTACCTGCATGTCTCCTCCCATCATCACCCTATGCAGAAGAAATCCGCCATGGACTCTTTAACCAAGAGGGCTCACAAGATCAACGATAAGGAACATCTAAAGGGTGAAGTGCAAAACCTCAAGTCCATTATTGGTGCCAATGGTTATGGAATGAAAGTAACAGACAAAACTATGGCGACAAAGAGTGAAAGCAATACAGGAGAGCAAAAGAAACCACAAAATATAGTTCTATTGCCTATGTTCAAGGTGTGACTGAACGGGTGGGCCAAATTCTCCGCCGAGCAGGCATCAAGCCCATTTTTCGAAGCAGCAACAGAATAAAAGGTGTTCTTCGCATAACGGAAGATACAGTTGACAAACTACATGCTGCTGGAGTTTACGAAATCAGGTGCGAATATGGATTAGTGTATGTAGACGAGACGGGGTGACCCATCAGCACACGGATATCTTAACACGACAGATATATCCGACTAAGACAACACACCAAGTCAGGGGTGGCAGAACACCGGGATGAGTGCGGCAGACAAATTGATTTTGGTGAAGCACGCGGTTCTTGGCGCTCCAGTCCGGAACCGCGCGACCGCTACGGTCGCAGGTTCGAATCCTGCCTCGGGCATGGATGTGTGTGATGTCCTTAGATTAGTTAGGTTTAAGTAGTTCTAAGTTCTAGGGGCCTGATGACCTCAGAAGTTAAGTCCCATAGTGCTCAGAGCCATTTTTTTTTCTTTTTTTTTTTTTTTCACGTCAGGAGTAAGTCACATGTAGTACAATCACCTACTGTGTCTTTAAAACTACTGGTGTTGTATAATGCTATTATTTAAGATGGAGACGAATGCACATCTCCTAGAGAGAACAAAGGTGTGCACAATACATTATTAAATTTATCGCATAACATCTTAATTAACAAAAAAACTGGATGTTGGACATTTAATTGAAGGTAGCAAAAGAATTCCACGACATGTAATAACAAAATACTATGTAATATAACAAATAAACGAAAGTACAAAAGGGCAGAGAGGGAACGTTGCACCGCCGACAAGTTCATTGCAGCCAGCAGGAATCGTTTCCACTACAAGGTCTAATTTCTTGTTGTCTTTGGTCGTCGATGTGTATGGAAGAGCGCAGATGGGTCGTGTGAAAGTGGTCTCGTTGTTTTGTTGGTTTCACACGAGGCAGTAAGCGTCAAAATCAGTTTTGTTTCTGTATATTATTGCACCATATTTTAACACAAGACCTCAAAATATCAGATCCCTAAACCAGTTCACCAAAAATGAGAAATACTCATTCTGAATAAACTCGCACTGTTCGTTTGAAATATATTTTGAAGAGCACTTTTTTTTCTAAATATTTCAGTTCCCCGTAGCACATCGACATATCGATAGTCATGTAGCACTTACATTTCCTGTGTTTTATGTTTGTTGTGGAGTGCTGGATTTTAAAATCAGGCAAAATCGTTTTCGACAAACTCCAGTAGTGAGCATAGTCACTTCCTGTTCCACGCTCTTCGGAAAACTGATCGGATACAGCTCGATTGCAGCGAGACTTGGAAATAGCGATATGGATCCAAACTGCCCGCAGACGTCTTCACGAAGTGGCTTCCATGCATGTACGTTCATTCTGTGTACTGTGAAGATACGGATTTTCATGTCATTTCTAATAACTAGATAGTAAACACGTGTTCCGTCCAATAATTTTGTCCCCCTGCCGTATTGTGTTACCATTGTCATTCACTCTTTTTCGTGGAAGACAGTACTCATCTCCAAAGAGCCTACTTGCTGTATGGCAGGGTACCAGATGAGGCTTCAGTCCAATGTCATTGTAGCGAACTCTCCGAACTTGGATCCTACAGACACGTATGTACCTCAATTGGAAGGCCTACTGCAACTACCCAGCATCTCCATAACTACTTACGATTCCATCTATTTCCGAGCTATTGTATTGGGGCAAAAACAGTACTCCAGACCCTTTATTTGAAATTATTATCATATTATATAGGCTAACGTAATTATTAAGATATTATTTTTACATAAATTGTAGTATTTCATATGACCTCTTAATTTATTTTAAGAATATTTATAACTAGTTCGTCTGCAATGTTAATTAATTTGGAATTACTCATGTGTAAAAGTCCACTGGTCCATAAAGGGAAGAAAGAAACGCGATGCCACGAAAAGAAAACCTGACAACACCAACGACGTCAACATTGATTTAGCTATTTTACTGGTTGTTTAGCTCCATGGCTGTGGATTACATTGCTTTAAGAAATTCAGTGACCAGCCGCCTTTTTATACGTTTTTACTTATACCAATTCGCGTTTCGGGTCTTTGCCCACCTTCATTTGGCGTAATACAGATTTAAATCGTCAGTTGCCACATTATTAAAAATATTGACTCCAATTTTGATGCTGCAGCTGCGGTGTGCAAAATAAAAAATTAGCTAAATACATTTGACGAGTTGTATATTTACAACATCGTACTTGTTAGATGTATTCACTTTCTGTTCTACTTATTGCTGCTCCAATTTTCTGCATTAATATATGTGGCATTAACACTTTTTCTTTGTATGTTGCACAAAAACAGTGCAGTATCCATTATGTTGTTGGCTGACATTTTTCCTGAGATCGGAAACTTAAGTGTATGGTTAAAATTACATTTGCTTTAGGGTTCTGAAAGTACTGATGTAGTCAGCTGGGTATACACACTATAGCAGAAAAAAAGACGACGCACCACGGATCAATTATCCGAATGGGACGGATATCGGGAGATATGATCCACACGTACAGAAAAATAAATGATTAGAATTTCAGAGAAATCGGATGATTTGTTCAAGAGAAAGAGTTTCTCGGATTGAGCAAGACAGTGACGCGCAGGTCCGCACCTGACACTCATGCATACAGTCGTTCGGCTTGGCACTGATTGCTAGAGTTCCTTTCTCCTGAAGGATATCGTGCCAAATTCTGTCCAGTTGGCGCATCTGATCGACAAGTTCCCGATCTGAAGCTGAAGAGTCGTTGAGCTCCAACAGCGGAGAAACGAAACAGTCACATAATTAATTGTTCTTGAGAGAACTGAGAGGGCATTGTAGAATATACGCTGCTCTATCTATGCACGTGTGTATCACCATATTTCCAGACTAGGGATGAGTGCATGTTTTCTCACCTAACGAGAAACATAGGACAGCATCTGCTGATAAAATCAGTAAAGATTTTGATTAGCTTTTTTATAGGATAGGATGAGAGCAGCCCTGCAGCTAACAGCTTATCGCAGCTAAGGTAAATGTCGCTAGCAGAGGCATAAACTTGTTGGTTTACAAGTTTGCATCCACTGTGAACACGAGCAACCTTGAGTAATCTTTTGCTCATCTTGTCACACAAACTAACCATCCCCTGTAGACTTGATTGTCATCCTAAATAGTACCGAACTTAGAACCGGAATCGGATGATTTGTCGTAATATTGGCCAACTTCAAACTCTTAGAGACCCTTCTATTTAAATTTGATATTGTTGTGTTCAGTATAATTTCGGCTAAACAGAACATAATGCGTTAGCTTGACAACTGTCCTAACATTGTCATGTCACATCCTATGTAAATTCTCTTTGACAATAATTCTGAAATTAAACAAACTGAGAACAGCTAAACACGAATAATGCGTTATCTTGACACTGTCCTAACATTGTCATGTCACATCCTATGCAAATTCTCTTTGACAATAATTCTGAAATTAAACAAACTGAGAACAGCTAAACACGAATTTACTCTGTCCTAGAATAGGGGTCCACTCCTAACCCCAATCACTGATTCTAGAAACGCTAATGCACTCACAGGGTGTTTTTGCTGAAGTCTGACAAACGTGAAAAGGATGTGATGATGATGATGATGATTTGGGTTGAGGGACGCTCGACACCATGGTCATCAGTACCCTGACGAAAAGCCAACATGAAATCCATGGGTGGGGACGAAGGCTGTCCCCACATGCGGAGCAGTTTATAATGTACTAAAGTCTGCCGCCCTTCCCTACCAGTTTAGGGATGAGGCCTGACATTTCACAAAATTTCACCACTCTGTTAACACTTGCATCGGTATCTGCGGGGATGGTGGGCAGATCTCCAGCGAGACCGAGGGCTGCCCTAATATCAGTATACAGGACACACGTAGCTACAATATGAAGAACTGAAAGCGGCACGCCACACGTGAAAAGGAGTGGAGTCTTGGAACCTTACTGGGCGGGCCTTTATACTAACATGGTACCACCACTCTATTTATCGAAGTCGGAGTAAACGTCTCGCTGCATCATCCACGTACTGTTTCCCGTAGAGTACATTCTGCGGTGAACCTAATAGATGGAAGTTGGAAGGTGCAAGATCCGAACTGTAGGATGGATGAGGAGGAACAGTCCAATGAAGCTTTGTGAGCTCCTCTCGGGTTCTCAGACTTGTGTGAGGCCTTGCGTTCTCATGGAGAAGGAGAAGTTCTTTTGCATTTTCGTGGTGATGAACTTGTTGAAGTCCTTTCTCCAGTTTTCTGAGGGTAGAACAGTCTGTTTCAGAATTGGTCGTTGTATCATGAGGGAGGACATCAAACAGGATAACCCTTTCAGAGTTCCAGAAGACCGTTGCCATGACTTTTCCGTCTGAGGGTGTGACTTGGAACCTTTCCGTCAGAGGAGAGGTGGTGTGGCGCCACCCTATGGATTGCTGTTTTGATTCCAGTTCTAAGCGATTAACTCATATTTCATGGTCTGTGACAATCCTTGACGAAAAATTGTCACGATGAACCTCGTAACGCGTAAGCAATTACACAGATATGGTCCTTCGTTGCTCTTTATGGTCTTCTGTTAAGCGGCGAGAAGCCCAGCGAGTACACAACCTTCGAGTACTGCAACTGGTGGACGAGTGTGTCACCACGACCAACAGACACCTCCACTTGAGCTTCGAGGTGTTTGATTGTGATCCGTCGGTAACCACGAATGAGGGAGTCCGCACGTTCCAATATTACAGGATTCAGTTTTGAGTGGCCGGCTGGCACGCTGGAAATCAGACAGATTTGCGCGGCCTTGTTGCTATGATGATAAATGCCTTGCCCAACGACTCTCCGAGCTTTTGTTCACTGCCAGGTGTCCGTAGATATTATGAATATCTGCGATGCTTTGGATCCCGCCAAAGGAAACTCAATGACAGTTCTTCTTGGAATCTCCGTTACAGACGCCATTTTGAAGACTACGTATAGCGCCGCCATCTATCAGAACTTAATGCAGCGGAAATGTTTCACGGTGTCCCACAGCAAATTCCGCATCTTTTTCACTGAAATTGGCCGAGAAAAGATGTGTTGCGTTACTTACTGAACACCCCTCGTAACAAACGAGAACTGAAATGGTTGAATCCCCATGACAAACGACTGGACAGTGCCTTTAATATTTTGCAAGTAAGGGTAAATGCATTGTAAATCTAGGATGTCTTTCTAACTTTGTAAGTTACCAAGCCCCCTCACCCAATGAACCATCGACCTCGTCGCGGTGGGACGGCTTGTGTGCTTCAACGCTACAGATAGCCATAGTGTAGGTGTAACCACAATGGAGAAGTACCCGTTCAGAGGCCTAATAAACGTGATTTGTGAAGAGGGACAGCAGCCTTTTCAGTAGCTGCAGGGGCAACAGTCTGGATGATTGACTGGTCTGGTCTTGTAACACTAGCCAATATGCCCTTATATGTTGGTACTGTGAGCGGCTGAAAGCAAAGGAAAACTACAGCCGTAGTTTTTCCCGAGGGCATGCAGCTCGCCTATATGGTTAAATGACGATGGTATTCTCTTGGGTAAGATATTCCGGAGGTAAAATAGTCCCCCATTCGAATCTCCTGATGGGGAATATTCTAGGGGATGTGATCATTAGGAGAAACAAAACTGTCATTCTACAGGTCGGAGCGTAGAGTGTTAACGTAGAATGTTATGGTAGGTAGGTTCGAAAATGTAAAAAGGGAGGTGGATAAGATGAAATTAGGTATAGTGGGAATTAGTGAAGTTCGGTGGCAGGGGAAACAGAACTTTTGTTCAGATGAGTACAGTCTTATAAATACAAAATCAAATACGTGTGGTGCAGGAGTACGTCTAATAATGAGTAGGAAAACAGGAATCCTGGTAAGCTACTATGAACAGTTCAGCAAACGCATTATTGTAGCAGAGATAGACACGAAGCCAACACTCAACACAGTAATATCGTGTGTGTGTGTGTGTGTGTGTGTGTGTGTGTGTATGTTTGGAGCTTATGACGAGGTTATCAGCGCCCTTACAGTCATTAAAACAAACTAATGCGACTAAAATCTCTAAAAATGTTCCCCACTCATGCACTCGAACGGGGGACACAAACACTAAAACAGCGGATAATGAGTAAAAGTAGCTACAAATGAGATCAAAACACAAGAAGAACGTCAGGGAGATAAAAGAAAGGCGTAGGTAAATATCACTGGCTGACTACAAAAAATATTGGTGAGCCAGCTATCCTGTTAACACATTAAAACATCTCCCTACAGTCATGGGAAAAATGTTGGACAACTCACAAAACTTTAAAACTCGAACATCATTCGTTTGAACGTTACTTAAAAGGGAAGGCGGATCCGTACGCAAATCCGCCGGTGCCCGCTGGTCGGAAAATAAAACACACTCCAATAAAATGAGGCGCACAATGATCTTCACGCACACACTGGAGGGTCCTCTCGTCGAATCAAAAAGCCATGCGACAAAGGGCTGTGCCCGATGCGAAGACGAGTAAGGAGGACCTCTTCCCGTCGACGTGGCTGGAAGGAGGTACGCCACGACGGCCGAGTTGTGGGCTTCACTACACGGAGCTTACTGACGGTTACTTCCAGCCACTCGGCCTTCCATCGACGCGTGACTCTGTACCTCAACAGCGAGGCGATAGCATGCAGGGGGATGGCACAATGAAATAACTGAGGATCACGACGCGGCTTCTTGCCTACTAGATCCGACTTTTCGTTCCACTCGGTATCCATGCGCTTTGGTGTTGTTGTTGTTGTGGTCTTCAGTCCTGAGACTGGTTTGATGCAGCTCTCCATGCTACTCTATCCTGTGCAAGCTTCTTCATCTCCCAGTACCTACTGAATCTGCTTAGTGTATTCATCTCTTGGTCTCCCTCTACGATTTTTACCCTCCACGATGCCCTCCACTACTAAATTGGTGATCCCTCGATGTCTCAAAACATGTCCTACCAACCGATCCCTGCTTCTAGTCAAGTTGTGCCACAAACTCCTCTTCTCCTCAATTCTATTCAATACCTCCTCATTAGTTATGTGATCTACCCATCTAATCTTCAGCATTCTTCTGTAGCACCACATTTCGAAAGCTTCTATTCTCTTCTTGTCTAAACTATTTATCGTCCACGTTTCGCTTCCATACTTGGCTACATTCCATACAAATACTTCCAGAAACGACTTCATGACACTTAAATCAATACTCGATGTTAACAAATTTCTCTTCTTCAGAAACACTTTCCTTGCCATTGCCAGTCTACATTTTATATTCTCTCTACTTTGACCATCATCAGTTATTTTGCTCCCCAAATAGCAAAACTCCTTTACTACTTTAAGTGTCTCATTTCCTAATCTAATTCCCCCACCATCACCCGACGAAATCGACTACATTCCATTATCCTTGTTTTTCTTTTGTTGATGTTCATCTTATACCCTCCTTTCAAGACATTGTCCGTACAATTTCGTCGGCGAACCTCAAAGTTTTTATTTCTTCTCCATGGATTTTAATACCTACTCCGAATTTTTCTTTTGTTTCCTTTACTGCTTACTCAATATACAGATTGAATAGCATCGGGGAGAGGCTACAACCCCGTCTCACTCCTTTCCCAACCACTGCTTCACTTTCACGTTCCTCGACTCTTATAACTGCGATCTTGTTTCTGTACAGATTGTAAATAGCCTTTCGCTCCCTGTATTTTACCCCTGCCACCTTCAGAATTTGAAAGAGAGTATTCCAGTCAACATTTTCAAAAGCTTTCTCTGAGTCTACAAATGCTAGAAACGTAGGTTTGCCTTTCCTTAATCTTTCTTCTAAGATAAGTCGTAGGGTCAGTATTGCCTCACGTGTTCCAACATTTCTACGGAATCCAAACTGATCTTCCCCGAGGTCGGCTTCTACCAGTTTTTCCATTCGTCTGTAAAGAATCCGTGTTAGTATTTTGCAGCTGTGACTTATTAAACTGATAGTTCGCTAATTTTCACATCTGTCAACACCTGCTTTCTTTGGGATAGGAATTATTATATTCTTCTTGAAGTCTGTCGGAGTTTCGCCTGTCTCATACATCTTGCTCACCAGATGGTAGAGTTTTGTCATGACTGGCTCTCCCAAGGCCGTCAGTAGTTCTAATGGAATGTTGTCTACTCCCGGTGCCTTGTTTCGACTTAGATCTTTCAGTGCTCTGTCAAACTCTTCACACAGTGTCATATCTCCCATTTCATCTTCATCTACATCCTCTTCCATTTCCATAATAATTTCCTCAAGAACATCACCCCTGTACAGACTCTCTATATACTCCTTCCACCTTTCTGCTTTCCCTTCTTTGATTAAAACTGGGTTTCCATCTGAGCTCTTGATATTCATGCAAGCGGTTCTCTTTTCTCCAAAGGTCTCTTTAATTTTCCTGTAGGCAGTATCTATCTTACCCCTCGTGAGATACGCCTCTGCATCCTTACATTTGTCCTCCAGCCATCCCTGCTTAGCCATTTTGCACTTCCTGGCGATCTCATTTTTGAGACGTTTGTATTCCTTTTTGCCTGCTTCACTTACTGCATTTTTGTATTTTCTCCTTTCATCAATCAAATTCAGTATCTCTTCTGTTACCCAAGGATTTCTACTAGCCCTCGTCTTTTTACCTACTTGATCCTATGCTGCCTTTACTATTTCATTCCTCAAAGCTACCCATTCTTCTTCTACTCTATTTCTTTCCCCCATTGCTGTCAATTGTTCCCTTATGCTCTCCCTGAAACTCTGTACAACGTCTGGTTCTTTCTGTTTATACAGGTCCCATCTCCTTAAATTCCCACCTTTTTGCAGTTTCTTCAGTTTTAATATACAGTTTATAACCAACAGAATGTGGTCAGAGTCCACATCTGCCCCTGGAAATGTCTTACAGTTTATAATCTGGTTCCTAAATCTCTGTCTTACCACTATATAATCTATCTGAAACCTGTCAGTATCTCCAGGGTTCTTCCATGTATACAACCTTCGTTCAAGTGTTATCTATGATTAAGTTATGCTCTGTGCAAAATTCTACCAGGCAGCTTCCTCTTTCATTTCTTAGCACCAATCCATATTCACCTACTACGTTTCCTTCCCTTCTTTTGCCTACTGTCGAATTCCAGTCACCCACGACTATTAAATTTCCGTCTCCCTTCACTACTTGAATAATTTCTTTTATCTCATCATACATTTCATCAATTTCTTCATCATCTGCAGAGCTAATTGGCATATAAACTTGTACTACTGTAGTAGGCGTTGGCTTCGTATCTATCTTGGCCACAATAATGCGTTCACTATGCTGTTTTTAGTAGCTTACCCGTACTGTTATTTTTTTATTCATTATTAAAACTACTTAAAAACTACTTAAACACTACTTAAACAACTTAAACTAACTTATGCTAAGAACAACACGCACACCCGTGCTCGAGAGAGGACTCGAACCTCCGGCTGGAGGGCCCGCGCAATCCGTGACATAGCGCCTCAAACCGAGCGGCCACTCCGCGCGGTAGAGAAGAGAAATTTAAAGGTGGGAGAAGTATACGCAGGGGCTATACAAGGGAAATGAATTTGAAGGCACTATTACAGAAAGGGAACAGTGCGTAGATGAAAATGGAATCGGAGATACGATATTACGAGAAGAGTTTGATGGAGCACTGAAGGACCTAAGTCGAAAGAAGACCACTGGAGTAGACGAAATTCCGTCAGAACTACTGATACTCTTGGGAGAGCCAGTCATAACAAAACTATTCCACCTGGATAGCAACATGTATAGGACAGCCGAAATACCCCCAGACTTCAAGATGAATGTAATAATTCCAGTTATAAATAAAGAAGCGGCTCATTGGAGTGAATGTTACCGAACTATCCGTTTAATATGCCACGACTAAAAAGCAATAACAAATTGTTCACAGAGCAACGGAAAAACTGGTAGCAGCTAACCTCGGGGAAGATCAGATTGGACTCCGGAGAAACGTAGGAACGCGCTAGACAATAATGACCCTACGGTTTATCTAAGAAGACCAGTTAAGGAATGGCAGACGCAAGTTCACAGCATTTGTAGACTTAGAGAAAGTTTTTGACGATGTTGACTGGAATACACACTTTGAAACTCGGAAGATAGCACGCGTAAAACACAGGGAGCGAAATGATATTTGCAGCTTGTGCAGAAACCAGAAGGTAGTTATAAAAGCCGAGGGGTATGAAAGGGATGTAGCAGCAAAGAAGGGAGTAAGAGAGGATTGTAGCCTATCCCCAATGTTGTCCAATATGTACAATGAGAGGCAAAAGCGTTGCCCGGCCGGAAGAAGTTAGATTCCAAGACTATTACATTGCGCATGTCCAAATTCAAGAGAGGCAGTGTCCACAACTCTAGCGGTCTGTGAGCTTCAGCTTGGTGTTTGCGTCGTCAAATAGAAGCAATATTATAGTTAGGATGCAGTACATGTCGAGATTCATTACACTTTAACGCATCGTATGATTTCTTTCGAAAATAATTACACTGGCCAACGATAAACTTTTTTTAAAACTTTTTTCACTTTGATACCTGATCTTTATAGATTTTTATGAGCTGAATTCAAATCTAACCTTAGTTTTTTTTGTATCACCCATGGTTTTAGAGCAATATGCTTTTTATTATATAGTATAAAAGTCCTATGCTATACTGTAAACGGGGAAATTAATGACACGCTTTGTTACGACATAAGCATCGTTTGTATTTACAGTAAGCTACTTAAAACAATGATATGTGTTAATAGAGGTTTCACTTGTCAGCTGGAATTGGTTTGTATTTTCTTTCTCTTTTTTCTTTGAAGCTTCTTGTGTAGCTTTTTCTACGATGAGTCGCTTGCTGAACTTCTCGGTGAAGTGACCAACAGTAGTCCACCATGATGATGATGTTCCAGCGGCCTTGATGGCAGTTCAAAAATGTGTGTGAAATCTTATGGGACTTAACTGCTAAGCTTACACACTACTTAACCTAAATTATCCTACGGACAAACACACACACCCATGCCCGTAGGAGGACTAGAAACTCCGCCGGGACCAGCCGCACAGTCCTGACTGCAGCGCCCTAGACCGCTCGGCTAATCCCGCGCTGCCCTTGATGGCAGTTTTCCATCACTATAATGTCCTGGTGAAAGCGCTCTCCTTTGCTCCTCACTAACATCTCCCATATAGTCAGGGAATAATCAAGGTGACTGTTCAAAAAATGAACTTCCAGGTTCATTAAACATCCTAAAGTTTTAAACTTCTTTAACATTGTAGCTGTAGCTATAATAGAAACATATCCTGGGTCTTTTTCTTGTCCTAAGAACTTTTTAACGACTTACTTGAATGATATCCATGCTCCTTTCTCATTTAAGGTCATTGTGGATCCAAAGTTAACATCAAACATCAATTTTCTATTGTCAGGTCCGACAAAGACGCCTTCTTTTAGTTTAGCTTCTGAGAGGTGTGGAAACTTTTGGCAGAGACACTTAAAACATGGTCCACATTTAGGCAAAGCCTTTAAAAACTGTTTCATCAGGCCTAACTTTACATGTAGAGGTGGTAGGAGTACGTTTTTTGGATCTACAAGATTTTTGTGTAGAATGTTCTTCTCACCAGGTTTTAAAGACTCCCTCACAGGCCAGTTCCTTCTGCACCAGTGTTGATCCCTAACCCTACTGTCCCATTCGCACAAGAAAGAAAAAAATTTGGTAAAGCCACCTTGCTGGCCGAGAAGCATGCATGTTACTTTTAGATCGCCACATATCATCCAACCATGAGCAGAATAGCCCATTCTATTTAGCACTATTTGTAGGTTTCCATAACGTTCTTTCGTATGTACAGAATGTCCAACAGGTATAGATGCATACATGTTACCATTTTGTAATGAAACAGCCTTTAAACTAGTTTTGGATGAATCAATAAACAGTCTCCAGCCTTCCTTTTTGTATTCAATACCAAACTCATTCATCAGACCGGGAATGTCTGAGCAGTACACTAAATCATCTTCTTGTTGAAAAAAAAACTTGGAAAATTGCTGCTCTCTCTTTCTATACATGTATATGCTGATTCCAACTGCCGATAAGTTCTTTTCTTTTAACGTAGAGCCAACCAATTCAGTTTTTTCTTTCGTTAAGCCCAGAACCCTAACCAAATCGTTAAGCTCTGTCTGAGTAAAGAATTTGGGCTCTAGACTTTCTGTATTACAATGGAATTCATCATACCCTGGATCATCAAAACACATTGTACATCAGAAAATACTTCTGTTGGAATAGAATTTAAATCATCTGGTGGTTCACGAACTGGCAAATCTACACCATGCCCTACTGGTCAGATGGTGAACAGAAGGTTGGGGTAGCTTATTACCTTCTTGTTTTTCGAATTATGGCCGGTAATATCAACACTGCAAAAGTCGCAATCATCGGAATGATTTCTTGGCTCCCTCCATATCATAGGAACAGCAAATTTAAAGGCTTCAGCGCCCAAGATTTATCTTGATCTCCAATCTTAGATCCAAATTACGACAGATAAGCCTTTCTTTGGTGTTTTTCAATCACAAATTCACCACAAATATAACAAAAACTGTCAGCATAGTTTTTACAACCATGATTAGACATTGTATGGAGCACATGACAGGAAACGGGAAAGTGAGGTTAGGTTGACAGTAAACAAAACACTATCTATTAACACAAAAAAAGATCGACATTTTTTTGCCAGCAAATGTTTTTCAGTAGTGCTACCAATGTCATCTACATTCATTACATCTCCTTTTAAATTATTTTAACTATATAAAAGCAGTTAAATTCTTTAAAAAATCGCTTAATTTAATATCTTTAACCGTAATATGTGAAGAAATGGTGGGTGATACAGTTTTTTCAGTATCATATTTGGATTTCCCACCCTAAAAAGCATAAGAATAAGGTATTTTCAGCAAAAAAGTTTTGCATCACCCCGGTTCACAGAACTCCTGAAGACAGACGTTGACTGTGGATATTGTATCACAGACATAGTCCCTTTGACTGTTCAGGTATGTCACTAAACCCGCCCAAAGATGTAAACAACCACGCATGAGCAGCGTCTATTAGACGGAGGGGATCTGACAGCCGATCAGTTCCAGTCATTCCACCAGGAAGGAGGTACATGGCTCGTGCTGTCTGTAGTTCAACCATGCCTAGACGGTCAATACCGCGGTTCGATCGCGTCCGCATTGTTACTTTGTGCCAGGAAGGGCTCTCAACAAAGGAAGTGTCCAAGCGTCTCGGAGTGAACCAAAGCAATGTTGTTCGGACATGGAGGCACTGAAGAGAGACAGAAACTGTCGATGACCTGCCTCGCTCAGGCTACCTAAGGGCTACTATTGCAGTGGATGACCGCTACCTACGGATTATGGCTCGGAGGAACCCTGACAGCAACGAAAATATTCAAATGTGTGTGAATTCCTAAGGGACCAAATTGCTTAGGTCATCGGAACCTATACTTCCACACTACTTAAACTAACTTTCGCTGAGAACAATACACACACCCATTCCCGAGGGAGGAGTCGAACCTCCGGCGGGAGGGGCCGTGCAGTCCGTGGCAGGACGCCATAAAAACCGTGCGACCACTCGGCGCGGATGACAGCAACGCCACCATGTTGAATAATGCTTCTCGGGCAGCCACAGGACGTCATGTTACGAGTCAAACTGTGCGCAATAGGCTGCATGATGCCCCATCTTCACTCCCAACGTCCATGGCGAGGTCCATCTTTGAAACCACGACACCATGCAGCTAGGTACAGATGGGTCCAACAACATGCCGAATGGACCACTCAGGATTGGCATCACGTTCTCTTCACCGATGAGTATCGCACATGCCTTCAACCAGGCAATCGCCAGTCGCTGTGGCCGAGCGGTTCTAGGCGCTTCAATCTAGAGCCCCGCGACCGCTACGGTCGCAGGTTCGAGTCCTGCCTCGACATGGATGTGTGTGACGTCCTTAGGTTAGTTAGGTTTAAGTAGTTCTAAGTTCTAGGAGACTGATGACTTCAAATGTTAAGTCCCATAGTGCTTAGAGCCATTTGATTTGAACAGACAATCGTCGGAGACGTGTTTGGAGGCAACTGGGTCAGGTTGAACGCCTTAGACACTGTCCAGCGAGTGCAGCAAGGTGGAGGCTCCCTGCTGTTTTGGGGTGGCATTATGTGGGATCAACGTACGCCGCTGGTGGTCATGGTAGGCGATGTAACGACTGTACGATACGTGAATGCCATCCTCTGTCCGATAGTGCAACTATATCGGAAGCATATTGGCGAGGCATTCGTCTTCATGGACGACAATTCGCGCCCCCATGTGCACATCTTGTAAATGACTTCCTTCAGGATAACGACATCGCTCGACTAGAGTGGCCAGCATGTTCTCCAGACATGAACCCTATCGACAATGCCTGGGATAGATTGAAAAGGGCTTTTTATGGACGACGTGACCCACCAAATACTCTGAGGGATCTACGCCGAATCTCCGTTGAGGAGTGGGACAATCTTGACGAACAGTGCCTTGATGAACTTGTGCATCGTATGCCACGACGAATGCAGGTATGCATCAATGCAAGAGGATGTGCTGCTGGGTATTAGAGGTACCGGTGTGTACAGCAGTCTGGACCACCAACTCTGAAGGTCTCGCTCTATGGTGGTACAACATGCAATGTGTGGTTTTCATGAGCAATAAAAAGGACAGAAATGATGTTTATGGTGATCTCTATTCCAGTTTTCTGTACAGACTCCAGATCTCTGGGTACCGAGGTGACGAAAAACTTTTTTTGATGTGTGTATATGAACTCCACGTCGGTAGAGTTACTACAACGAGAAGTGCTTCATATCTGTTTCAGTGGGAGAGTGGATTGACGGTTTACGAACGTAAACAACGTGCTTGCGAATTTACCTGCAGTCAGTCGTCATTTATTATTATTATTATTATTATTTAGACCTCTTAAGGTAATATTTTAAACCTTAATTCACTACAAATTATGCAGTTGTAGGCTTGTCTAGGTTCCACATTCTTTCAAAAGATTCCATTTTATAATCGCCTAATCTGTAAACAAACAGACAAATGGGCGTAGTAAAAATATTGAAAATCCATGTACTTATTTCTAATTGCTTCGACCGCCACCTGGTGTCTCTACAGTTGCAACAGATGACGCGGGCTTGGCGGCCACACGCGGTAGAAGCGGGTGCATAAACATGAAATTTTGACGCTAAATGTCTTACCTGGGTGCAGGAACTTTAGAACGCATCGAAAGCAAGTTCAATTCAGCTTGCTATGACCATTTCCTTGAAATGTAATCAGCCCTGGAGCTTGACGTTGATGCTCTGAAGGACGTGTCACTTACCAACATGATATTCATCCATCACTCAATAGCCCTAGGATTCAGAGCTGGTTTCAAAGGAGGGAGGAAATTATTCAGTGCTTTCCGTGGCCTCGAAAGTCACCTGATCTCAATGCCATAGACCCTCCTCCGGTAGTTGTGAATGCCCTATGGACTTTGCTTCATTTTTCATGCGAGAGAATTGCCATGGATGACAACTTTCTCCATAGACCTGTAAATTCTATGCCTCGAAAGACCCAACCTGTTGTTGATGCCAATGACAGACGGACAAAATATTGAAGCTATACATAGGCTACTCTTCATTTTATTTTATTTCATTTTTCTGTAAAAGGTCTACATGTTTATTACGCCAACAATATTAATTTCGAAACACAAATCTACTTGCTACTATATTACTTGTATATTTATGGGAGGTCAGATAAATATCACCCTCGAAGGAAGATCACTCGTACTTTTATCGGAGGTCAGACGAATATCACGCTCCAAGGACGATTATTTTTATTGTTGTGGGAGGTCAGATAAATATTACCTCCCTACAAAAATTATTTTTAGATATAAAATTCACAAACCACAATTAGTTATTTACTAAAGATATACTGAAAAAAGTAAAAAAAGGAAAATATTATTTAAAAACAAAAAGACAGTAAAGCACAAAATATTTGCGACGTAATAAAATAAAAAGGCTGCAGTGAGATTCGGTCCATCACATAGTACAGCTAACCATTCAGTAAGGTAATACGCCACCAACGAGCTACCAATGTCTTCTTGTTAGCGTAACAGACAAAAAGACTTACTTAGTTAATGAACGAATATTAAACTGTGAGCAACTGATACTGGAGGGCACATCCACTCACTCGTGTAAACCGCATGTAAGGACTTAGAAAAACATGCCAATCATCTCAGCCATTGAAAAATCGTGAAACGCTTCTCGTTGTAGTAGTTCTACCGACGTTGACTTCGTATATTTCAACCGTTTCTACCTGCTCGAATAATGATTGTCGAGAGAAATGATACGATGCGTTAAATTGCATTGAATCTCGACATATACTGTATCCTAACTATTATAGTGCTTCTGTTTAACGATTTAAACACCAGGCTGAAGCTCCACAGAGCGACAGAGTTGTGAACACTGGCACTTCTGAGCTAGGGCATGCGCATTGCCCTGTTCTTGGACTCTACATTATTCTGAATTTCAAGAGACTAAAAAAATTCAATGTAAATTATTTGTTATGTTGATTTGCAAGATGTTAACTATATGGAAGAAAAGGATGAATGTAATTTATAAGTCATCAACATACTCATGTATTCAATGTGGCTAAAGGGAGAGTTGTCACATTCATGAAAAAAAGTGAATGTAAGTGCAAGGAATATGAATATGAGTGCATTCTGTATGGCTGAATTATGTGATTTTGAATTAATATAGCTGAGTACAAGATTTAAAGGTATATGTGTGCTCAATATTAGCTTCAGAACCTTTCATGGAAGGTACTGACACTATATGGTGCAGTCTGTTGTACAAAACAGGAAACGTTTTTAATTTCTTCCAAATCGAATTTTTTAAAATATCCTTTTGTAAAAAGTTATCGGAGACATTACAGACTCCTTGCAACTTAATATATCACACTGGACAGAACGACAAATGTAGTGGCTATAAAATATGGAACATATAACTAATGAAATTCAATAACAAAATTTTACCAACATAACGTAATGTTCGATTAGACACTTCATTTTCTGTCGTTTTTTGTATGTGAAATGACTTATTTGCTACAAAAGAGAATAAATTAAATTGTTAATCTGTGTTGTATTCGTTAGCTTGTTCTAAACATTCGTTTAATTTGAAAGTGAACTTATCGAAAACGCTAATTCGGGATAAACAGTAATGACACGTTGCAGACTCGATGAACAGGAGATGCAAGAGGGATTGGGCAAATGGCGTTAGTTCACGAAGTCGATGGTTCACACAATAGCGCACAACGCTATTAATATCCGTCTGAATGTAGTAGACGTTTCCTACAGATTTCTTTCTCTGTTAGTAGTCTCGCACTTCTTGTTACGTGTGTTTCTTTCAACATTTATAATGTTGCCAATTTCTGTTTCCTCCATTATCCTGTTTTCCCTCCTATAAAACGCAGTACTTAAAACACATAGTTTCAGAAACATGTTTCTAAGAACAGTGCCTCATAATTACTCAAGTAGTAGGAATGAAGATGGAACTATGTCTATTACAGCCGACAAAAATCAATATCAGGATGAAGTTCAAACATGTAGTGGTAGAGATGGTGTAGTGATATGCTCTGTATGTTGCCCTTCAACAACGTAGTTCTTTACCCTGCTAATAGTCGGTATCAGAAAAACGGATCTACATTAGTTTTAAGGGCCAAGGAAATGAATCGTGAATAAGTTCAATAGTGATAGCATTCATACGATGTGACTGAGAGATGACGGTGCGATTAAAGATGAAAACATGACATTGTTGTATTCTGACGAGCCGCAAAGGAGCGTTAAACCGGCAAGAGAATTAGATGACGCCAGGATAGTGACAGGAACAAGAAACTTTGGTAGTGACATTCATTTAATGAAATCAGAATATAAAGGTTTCGAGTTTCAAATTTCTAAATCTACAACTACAGAAATACTCCACAAGCCACTGCGCAATGCGTAGAGGAGGATACCCTTATTATCAGTTTTCTCTCCTATGCCGTTCGCTTATTGATAGAGCGTAAAAAGTATCGTATCGTAAGAGCTTCGTCGCCTTCTTCCAAGAATTCTCACCATCCTAGCAGGTCGTCTATGAATTCTTTCGATGTCTTTTGTCATTCCTGCTTGATACGGACTAAAACGCTGGACCAGTATTCTAGTATTGGTTGCACTAGTGTCTTGTGTTCGATGTCCTTGAGAGCTGCACCACATTTCACCAGAATCTTTCCAATAAATCTAAATCTACCATATTACTGGTTATCACTCCTTTTCATATCGCTTCTTACTGATAGCATTATTTCTTAATGTTTACACTCTGCGACGTGCTCCAGATGTTCATCACTAATCTTTAATCAGATACTATACGGTTGTTTCTCTTTCTTAAAGGCATTACTTTTAAGAGAATATGCGAACAAGAGGACAAGATCTAGCCAGGTTCCTGCTATTGCAGTACGTACGCTTCACCGAAAGGGATAACCAATAGCCGGAAAAACATCTTTGGTAACAAGGGAAGGAGTAGTCAACAGGTGCTCAATGACCTTCTGCTCGGGTATTTAAAGGGTGCTGCAGGGGTTGGAGATACAGCAGTCGCTTGGACCAGCACAGCCGTGAATCCTCCCAGCACTATGAAGATCGCTCTGATTGTAAGTAGCGAGCTCCTCTCGAGCTTTTCTTGTCCACACTTTAATGGAAATATTTTTTTGTCATGTGTTAAGTGCTAACGTAGAAACTCGTTTAGGTAATTTCCTTTGAAACTTTCCACCGAAATTTTAAAAAAAAAGTGAAGTAATTTAATAAACTTTTTGTTATTAATCTGAGATTAGGTAACTGATGAACGATACTGATCTTGCATTTGTATTTATCTGCGTAAGTTTAAAGCTGTCTTTATCTCACGCAGTCGAAATATTAGCGGAAGCAGTGAACTACATCGAGCTTCATAATATTGTCGATTAGGCGTCTGGTTTTTTTTCCTATCTGTAACCCAAAATTTAACACGTTTCGAGGTTTCGTTCACGTGACTACGCATAATGTCTGAGACCCGAGACGTCTTTTGGTGATCGTTATCCACAGACATCCTTCCTCGTCTACTCTGACACCTTTTCTTTCACTGTTTCGCCCATATCCTCTACTGAAATATGCCTAATATTTCAAATTTCTTCTTATGTTTTTCTCTTGTTAAAAAAAAATCATACGGCGTTGTATTTCAGACATACAGTTTTGAAATGGTTGTTATTTGTTCAAATTCAGTGTTTCACAGTAGCACATTTCCTTTGTTAAACAAAATTTTTACGTCTACGTTTATATCTAAAGTATTATTTGCTTCTGCTCTCTCATATGATTTTGATTCCTAGATATAAAAGGTCTTTAATTGCTTATACAGCATCCTTCTAAACATAGAAAATTAAGTGCTTTATCCTGGCTTCATTATTTTGATATATTTTGTTACTCATCAACCTAAATACAGTGCTTAACAACTAAATAACTCTTCTACACGTTTCTTGTTCTGATTACCGACGCAATCTTCCTTCTCCTCCACACTCTGATCTGTGAACTGTTAGGTCAGTGGATCTAAGAGTAATTCTAATGCTGTCATTCTGCGTCAGTCCGCAATTGCGATGAGCACGTCGCTCACTTATTCCTCGATTTTTGCACCTGCCATGGCGGTCTGTCACACACAGTGGTCACCTCCGTCGATTATTATCCACAATCTCACCAGCTTGGCGATCCTCCGCAGCAGCGCCTCTGGAAATTCTGTCAGCTGAAGCCAACAACTAACTCTAAATTTTACTTGCTCCTATTTTTGGCTGCAATATGCATTACCGCACTGGCGTCTGTGAAGACCAAGTGTGGTCGTGCAAGTGTGAACTCCCTTCACATGAAAGTAAAATCCCTTGCAATTTTCACGAACGTTACAAACTGAGTGGGAACTATTGCTCAAATTCGAAAGAGAGTAGTTTTGGTTCTAGGTCCGGGCTTCCATGACGTTTTAATTAGTCAACATTTTCCTTATCTAACCTTACTCACTGTAGGTATTCGTACATTGTGACAAGGATTGTTCATTTTTGCTATTCGAGTAAAAAAAAATGGTTCAAATGGCTCTGAGCAATATGGGACTCAACGTCTTAGGTCATAAGTCCCCTAGAACTTAGAACTACTTGAACCTAACTAACCTAAGGACATCACACACACCCATGCCCGAGGCAGGATTCGAAACTGCGACCGTGGCAGCCTCGCGGTTCCGGACTGCAGCGCCAGAACCGCACGGCCACCGCGGCCGGCATTCGAGTAAAATTAAGTCTCTATGAGAGACAGGCGCAACATGAACTCATGTAATTACTACAGACATCAGAAGTTGCCTGAACCTCCAACTGCTACTCCACAGAGGAAATGGTGACGGTACTTTAACAAATTGTGGCCAAATAAGTTAAGTCAATCTGTCATCCACCTGAACGTTGGTTTGGACATTGCATTGCTTCTCTGGACTTGGTCATTTTCGAGCCTAGCCAGTTGCAGGATGGCGAGGTCATTGCCGCAGGAGAACGAAACGATAAGTAATAAAATACCAGCGACGGCTGAGGACCTTTAAACTGGGAGTCTGAATTCCACTTTTCATTTTTCTTGTTTTTACCTTTTTAGAGGTTTCCTGTTTATTTTAAAATATTTCCTTTGGCCGTTTTCCTACCTACTTCTACATCTAATGTGTACACCACAAAGCTACGTCTCAGAGTGTAGCGGAGGGTACACCTGTCGCCACTATCGTTTCAATATTTTCCTATTCTAACCATGACTGACACATCGAGAGAATGAATGTCGATGAGCCTCCGTATGGATTCCTACAGTTCTAGTTTTTTTAGCTCGTTTATTTCCTGAAAAGTATTTGGGAAAATAAGTAACCCTTCTTTTCTTTTGATTGTTAGTGTTTGTGGTTGCAAATGTCCCATGTCGAATCATATCTGTTACTGTTTACGAAGGATGTTCAGATCGATTTTTCAGCGGGGTATATATTATCTCTTCGAGGGTGACTATAACAAGCCTTCAGAATTATGAAACCGAGAGAAATTTAAACGCTCTGCATCGGTGACTGTCAATGTGTCCTTTTCGTTTCGCAGTGTTTGGCCGTGGCCGTGACAGCAGTGCTGGCAGACAAACCCATCGAGGTCGTGTCCCGCCAGGAGGTCCGCGACGAGCATGGCCAGTACTCCCTCTCGTAAGTATCGACACCCTCATGTGTGTCTGTATTGGGAAGCTGCGAGTAGCTGCATTTTAACCTGTGTTCTTAATCTGTGTGAGTGTTTGACTGGCTGGTAGATACCAATTCATCTTACCCATAGTTCTCCGACTTACACTGTAGAGACGCCTGCTATCAGTTCATACATTAACAAATAACAATGTACAGCCTATAAATCTCACTTAGTTTTATTATAAGTTAGAAACATACGATGAAGGAATGAAATGACACAGGTCAGAGGTTACACGGACGCTAACGACGAAAAGAAAGACGCTGCAAGCATGGCTGCAAGTGACGTTTCATCGTTGGCACCAATATTAATATATGGCCGTAATAAACACGACTGCATCAGTTACATCTTTGCACTTACGTTACTTCTTCCGTCTTCGACAATCAGCTGCATTCTTGATGATGAAAATGATGAATATCGTCGAAAGCACAAGTTTTCGCAGCAAATTAACTTGACAAATGCACGGAGAACATTAAGAGAGGGTCGCCAGAAAATTCCTTTACACATGCAATTATTTCATTGTCCAAAACGTCCCTATATGCATCACTACTACCCCCTGGACAGCTTGACAGGCTTCCATGCCCTCCTACTCATCCGCTTTAGCAGTTAAATCCATTTTATAGGAAATTGCATTGTGCTCCTTTCAATTCCAAGTTCTGCAGCACGCTTCTGATCGACCTGAAGAGTGAACGCATCTCTGGTGCACTAACTTCAGCTTATGTTCCCCTTAGGGTTGATGGACGACCAGAGCGGGGGACATCCAAAACACTTCCGATTCTAAAAACTTTCTTCCCCCATGTGACTTAGTGGCTCCTTATCCAACCGTTCACGAAATGTATCACATGTGACATATTTTCGTTGTTGAGTTTCCGTTCATGGACCCACATATTTATCACTAGGCACACGTCCAAAGTGAAGTCGCTGATATCTGCCACTCTTCTTCATCAAAAACAATGAACTAGTCAAAGCACACACTTTTTTGTCCTCCCAGGACAGTCACATGACACTCACGTAGCAGTTACGCGGCAGTCACGACGCAATTCACGTGAGTACTGTTACCATATCAATGATCAATGATAAGGTTGGCATGTTTAAATCTTAAATCTGTTACCATCTTACACTGTTTAATTTAGGTTTTAAGGGACTTTCTGGCTACGCTATAGAACAAACCCATTGCAAAGATGCAACTTCAGTTGTTCTCTGATATCACGTCAGTGTCGATACACAGATCCATGTTAACATGAGAACGTGAGACGTCTTAAGTTTTACGCTAGCCGATATGGTCTTTCACTGTAGTCATATGTCTTACTATGACACGAACTGCGAAAATTAGGGCGAAACCAATCCCTAGTTATTGTCTACTGTGGTTTCAACAATATCCTACGCCTCGTTTTTAAAGTGATCTTGCATTACAAAAGCATCATGATGCAGCGTCCATCTAGATCCTTATCCACTGCTAGTTTGCATCATAACTGTTGTTTACTTTAGATTGTTCCCACAATCACACAACAGGATAGCAAAATGAGAAAAGTTTTGTCAAACCTTTCAACAATATCAACTGCACCAGCGGTAGATGTACCTTCGTGAGGAACAATCCACACATGACAAACTGTGCACCATTTATGCTGGGGGCACATGCTTAATGCACGGATGCATTCCATGACTTTACTCCCGATAATCAGCACCGATTGAGCTGTGATTCATCGGTGTTTTTCCACAATATACCCACTGTCTATGTTCACAGGTACCAGACGGCCAACGGTATCTCGGTGGTGGAGCACGGCGAGCTGAAGCCCACCCCTGACGGCAAGGACCACGTTCTGATCAGGAGCGGCCAGTACCAGTACACCAGCCCCGAGGGCAAGCCCGTCGACATCAAGTACAAGGCCGACGAGTTCGGCTTCGTCGCCACCGGAGACGCCATTCCAGTCGCCCCGACCGCTTGAACAGATGACAAATGCTTTGTGACAACGCTGTTATAATAAATATTTAATTTTATACGTATTTTCTGTCCATATTCACTTACACCTCAGCGCCCAATTATGTATTGTATCTGGAATGAATTTTGAGTCAACAGTGGAGAGTCCTCCGACTCGCAACTTCCTGGCAGATTAAAACTTTTTACCGGACCATGACTTGAGCCTGGGACCTTTTGCCTTTTGCGTGCAAATACTTTTACCGAGCGAGCTATCCAGTTGCTCCTCACGACTTCCCTCACAGCTTTACTTCCCCTAGAACCTCTTCTTATTGTTCGTGTTGATGATTTGCAAGGTACAGAAAGTTCTACAGCAAGTCCCAGTATTCACCCCGTCTACTTTAGAAACAAGACGTGGTCAACAGTAAAGCATTACTGGCAGATAACTGAATGAGATGGGAATGGCATCCTATATAAAGGGCTCTGTTGCGCTGGAAGGTCACTTGCAAAGGTAGCAGAAAATTACGCGAAGCACGAACAGAAACTTAAACTAACTGAATGAGAAACTGAAAGAAATGGTTCAAATACAGATTTCCAATCGATAGTTGCAAACGGAGATACCTCATTTTGAATTCTGCAGTGATGCATACATGTTGTACATAACATACTAAGATTTCTCCCAAAAATTAGTTACTTATTTTTCGTAAACAGCTTTTCACGTGGTAATTACTTGCGAGTTTCAGGCGTCCGACAACATGTATGTTCAGGAGTGAAATGGGTCAAGCAAATGACGATTTCTTTCGGCAGTTTATAACATGACACACATAATTCTTGAACAACGCGCTAGGATTTATTTTCCAACTGGTTTGTATGTAAAGTCTTAGCTGGAAATCTACACATTCCTATATTTGCACAAACTAATTCAAACCTGAAAATTTTTCCTCCCTACAGCTGGTCATCTAGATCCATTCGATATTAAAACGAAGTTTTGTAATATTTTTGTTGCATGACTACTTACATCTGTGATCCATTAACGTAAAACAGATACAAAGAGCATCTATTTTTCATTTCATGACGGATGATGTGAAACGTCCCCTTAGAAATTAAAAATGTGTGTGAAATATTATGGGACTTAACTGCTAAGGTCATCAGTCCCTAAGCTTACACACTACTTAACCTTAATTATCCTAAGGAGAAACGGCCGGCCGAAGTGGCCGTGCGGTTAAAGGCGCTGCAGTCTGGAACCGCAAGACCGCTACGGTCGCAGGTTCGAATCCTGCCTCGGTCATGGATGTTTGTGATGTCCTTAGGTTAGTTAGGTTTAACTAGTTCTAAGTTCTAGGGGACTAATGACCTCAGCAGTTGAGTCCCATAGTGCTCAGAGCCATTTGAACCTAAGGACAAACACACACACCCATGCCCGAGGCAGGGCTCGAACCTCCGCCGTCCCCTTAGAAAAATTCTGAATGACTGTGCTGATAAACTTCTACGTTATTTGATACACAAACAGCTGAGAAAAACTGAACGTACTTATACATTCCTCTCTTTACCTATTCTGATCATCACTAAACTGACACACAATATTTTTAGTACAACGCAATCTGACTTTCAATAATCTCTACAAAAGGATGGCCCTGACTAACAATAACCTATACCTTTCACGAATCACTTACCTCACAAAAATCTTCGTTACTCGAACTACTGCTATACAGCGAGCGCCAATACTGCAAGCTAAATAAAAGATTCTAACTACTGAAGGCACTAACTACAGATAGGCATAATTAGCAAATGAAAGATTTTGATAGAGAACAAACAATGTATTTACCTTAACAATGTTCAAAACTCATCATATATTATATATATATATATATATATATATATATATATATATATATATATATATATATATCAGTTCATCACATCCAGTCTTACAAATTTCCTTTTTCCGACGGAGGCACGTCCTGATGGTCCTCTCTCAAAATTCTGCCATCTCTCTCCCCACACCCACCACTGCTTGTGGCTCACCTCCAACTGCCCAACGCTACGCGCTGTTCACATCCAACTGCCCAACACTTCTCAAGCGAATATTCCAGCAATGAGTCCAACCAGCCACAGACTGCACACAGCGCAGTCAGCGATTTTCATACAGAGCACTACATGGCATTACTAACATAAAAACCTAAACAGCCTACTTACAGATGCTCTGAATGCATGTCGCTACTTCAGCCTAAGACCTGCATTTCTTAATATTTTCTTGGTCTTTTAATTTTCCGATACGTCTATTGCTTGTTTGGCATTTGTAATTTATAATTTAACTTTATAGTCTATGAATGCTGACAACCAAAATTAATACAGAATATCCGGAGACATGGCCACCGGCCTTGCCACAATGATGAAGCCGGTTCCAGTCAGATCAACGAAGTTAAGCGCTCTCGGGCTTGGTTAGATCTTGGATGGTTCACCGTCCAGGTCTGCCGAGTGCTGTTGGCAAGCAGGCCAATTGAGGAGCTGCTTGACTGACAAGTTTGTTTGTATCCTGAGACATGAGGTGGTGGTGGTGCTAAGCTCCTGTGGGACCAAACTGCTGAGCTCATCGGTCACTAGGCTTACACACTACTTAATCCAACTTAAACTAACTTACGCTATGGACGACACACACACCCATGCCCGATGGAGGACTCGAACCTCCGACGGGGGCAGCCGCGCGAATCGTGGCAAGGCGCCCCAGACTGCGCGGCTACCCCGCGCGGCTCCTGAGACATGACTGAATGTCAAAATCCGCTGAGAGGTTCATGTGTATTGTCCATCAAAAAGCGATCGGTACCGTCACGAATATAGAACACATGATACAGAAGCATCATTTACTCGTTCTTCCAAATACAAAGAAACACTTATCCTCCTTTCGATTCTGATACGCATTATTCGATTCTGATACGCATTATTTAGTGTTTCACTTAAGATCAGCATGTCAGGTGACTTGTTCTCGAAATCCGTGAGGTCCGTCTTACTCCGACAAGGGCCAGTTTTTCCAACGCTTAACATGCTGTGCAACTCTGCAACACATACAGACCTTTCGGTGCACGAACGTTGTTGACACTTAATAGAGGAAAATTTATTGCATTTTGGACAGATCTAAAAAAAGAAAGTTACGATTCTTGCAACGCACCACGCAGGCAGCATTTTGGCGGCTGCTGTCAATCAGAGAAGACGTAGTTCACTTTTAGGTCAAAATTAATTTAACTTCACTTATATATAAGCTGAACGCATGAAATCAAAAGAGCAAGTCTTAGACCATAAAGATGCTTTAATTTTCCTCTGAAGTCGAATTCGGCGCAAAGTCTCAGGTTTCTCGGTCATTTCAAATAGTTGGAATACAGACAAGCCACAATTAGACGTGTACTATGTCCTGGTTGTAGTTTTGCGATGGGGAAAACAGACGCTACAAAATATGTATTCTGAAAAAAAATAATAGGATGTCAAATGGTTCAAATGGCTCTGAGCACTATGGGACTCAACTGCTGTGGTCATCAGTCCCCTAGAACTTAGAACTACTTAAACCTAACTAACCTAAGGACATCACACACATCCATGCCCGAGGCAGGATTCGAACCTGCGACCGTAGCAGTCGTACGGTTCCGGACATAATAGGATGTAATATCGTCTTGGTATTACGCGATGGGTAGTTGAAAAGTTGCTTGAATAAAAGAGTAATAAATTCGAAATAAGAACATTCATTGACAATGAAAAATTCAACATGTGGACTTGCTGTGGAGAAGGTAGGTATTATACACCCAAATCACGGACATTATCCACAAAGTGTCTGACGAAGAAAGTGTAAACTATCCACTAGAGAATATGTTAAAATTTACTTCATGAAAGACAGCCCTAGGAACAATTTCTCACGTTGTTGTTTAAGCACTCGAGAGAAAGCGTAAAAAGTGATTGAACTGTAAAATCAAAGAAAGTCTGCTTGAGCAAGAAAAGTTTAATCAGTTTACTTAACATTGTAGCAAAGTGTTATCAAAAATGAAGCAATGTTTTAAAATTAAATTTCAAACAAGCTGCTCATCACTGGATAAAGTAAAATAGGCCGGCCGGAGTGACCGAGCGGTTCTAGGCGCTACAGTCTGGAACCGAGCGACCGCTACGGTCGCAGGTTCGAATCCTGCCTCGGGCATGGATGTGTGTGATGTCCTTAGGTTAGTTAGGTTTAGGCAGTTCTAAGTTCTAGGGACTGATGACCATAGCGGTTAAGTCCCATAGTGCTCAGAGCCATTTGAACCAAAGTAAAACACAAAGTTATGAGCATTCAGTATAAGCACACCACGTTGCATGACAAACACCAAAGCGATACTTCAGTTCTTTGGACATGTAAGATGAAGGAAGGAGGATGATAATGATTTAGCGTCTCGCCGACGTCGATGTCATTAGGGACCAAACATGAGCTCGGACTTGGGAAATCCAGGGACGTAAATCGGTCGCGCCCTCTCACAGCAGCCATTCCAGCAATTGCCTTAATCGTTTTAGGAAAACCACGGAAAACTGAAATCTAGATGACGGACAGAGTTTTGAACCACAGTCTTCCCGAATACGAGTCTCACATGGCTTGTTAATGTGTAAGTTTATTAGCTGGTTGTTACTTATTGAAACCCCAGGCGAGACAGTTGAGTATTTAACTTGAAGATAAGCAGACGGAGTTTTCACATGCATCACAATGTTCCATATCACTCCATACAGCAACGCAGTGTGTAAGGCCAAATGGTCTGAGAAGTCATGCACACGTGATATTTTCCCACATTTGTTTAAAGAAATCAGACTTATCCTGAAAGGATACCGATTAGATAACGCTGTACCTCCAAGAGAATACACGCCATTTTGAATTAATATAAGGACATTACAGTGCTCATAATCGAACAACTATTTTTATAGCACTCTGGATATCTGCATGGAACTGAAGCGATAATTTTGATCTCCAAACCAGAGTGTTCTTAACACAACCAATCACGTCAAATCACTACATTTTTATTTGTTGACAAGAACTTTCTCTGCTCATATTGTAATATATTGTCTTCATAGCGTCCAGGATTGCAGTGATCCCCCAGCTTTTCGTTATTGTAAACAGCAAATTGTGCCGGCCCGTGTGTTTCACACAGAACATTGCGATCAAATTTTAGAAATACCTGTTTCACTGTTTCATTGTGTTATGAAGTCCCTCGATCCTCTCGTATCTCATCAACATTTTTCTTCTTATTCAAAAATGATAGTTAAGCAGCAAAATTGAAACTCGTTACAGAAAAGATAATCATGAATTTATCACACTGAGATGTATTTGTGATGACTAGTCCGAAATATAAGTTCACATATAAAACGAAATTAAGTGATACACAACCAAGGATTTTACACCTGCAAGAGACCACTTCAGTCATGTAAAACCGTAGGAAGAGCTTTTGAATAACACCCTGTAATAGCTTGTTTTTCCATCTGCTGCATCGTCAATACGTTTGGTGTGGATAATTTCAAGACGACAGAATTTAACGTCGGTGGATTCCACTGACAATCTCCATACTTGATACCCAAGAACAGGAAATGTGGTGGGTGCGGACCAGAGGCCTACGTACTGATAAATTTGTTTGTGCACTCTAGTCAGTTATTAGTTACACCAGTTATGAACCGGTATTTCTTGCTGTTTCTTGTAAAATACCTGCACAGAAAAACTTTCAGAAAACTTCGCTCAGAGTGTACGAGTGTTCCGTTTGACTGAGTTCACCAGAGGTCGCGTAAAATTTCTGTTTTAGTCAAGTAATTCTTTGAAGTATTTGTGGTGACAGTGTTAGTAATGGAATAGTAGTGCTAATTGCAGTAGTTACGCCCTTTCTAGAGAGAAAAATTTCAAAATTACTGTAGCTATTACACAAAATCATTTTACTGTAGTAGCGTAACTTAGGTAACGTAGAAGTATAGTTTTTTCGATAACAGCAAAATTTTTACCGTGAGTTGTTGGCTATGATCTGAGATTTGCGCAAAGTCTTTTGAGGGGAAGGCAGTGGGGAAGTCATTGAGGGTTCTAGTGAAAGCCTGTACTGAAATATGTAGCAAAAATAATTTAATAGAGGAGCAGTAGCTTAAGATCTGTGCCCTTAGGTTGCAGTTAGGACGTGTAAGGGAGGAACTTGGCAGGATGAGAAAGGAGAAGAGGACTGGGGAATGGAAACTGACAGTTGTCAAAAAGGTTGCTAGTAGAAGGATGTACTCAGACAGTTTAATTTTGTGTGTCACCAACAAACCTGTCCAGCTGTCAGAGTTTAGTGGAGAGGAGTCTGTCGTAGTTGTAGGTGCAGGAAACGTGCAGCATTCCTCAAAAGTTAAGAAGCCTAAATCAGTTGTAAATTCAAAAAGAAAGGAGAGTGTTCTGCAGTTAGATAGAGAAGTTTAATGCATGGTTAGTTAAGGTGACTGTTAACAAAGGGGAGTTATAATGCAATTTTACAAAAGAGGCTCAGATAGTGTTTGTGAATGGAACTGGGAACAGTATTAGGGATAGGGAGTATGAAATAGGTGGTGAACTGGAAAAGATAGCTACTCAAACTGGTTGCACGCATGTGCGCCTTGTGGAACTGTTTCATTTTAATACAGCTAATAGGCGTATTAACATGGGGCCTGAGACGACAATGATGAGAATGGAGTAAGAAGAAACTTCTAGGTGACAATGTAGTCGGGGACGTGGGAACACTCATGGGAAAATTCGTGTGGTAAATGGTGGTGGAGCTACACATTTTGTAGATTGTTATCAGTTGATAGGTATCCCTGCTTAAGGGAAGTCTCTCTAACAAATAAACCGCCTTCAAAAAGGTCACGTATCTAAAACCAAGCGATAAAGGAATTAGCATATTAGGTATTGGAGACAACGTTAGTGAACTGCTTTTTGACATTGATTCTGACATTAATGGTACGTCGGAGCACCACTTAAACGATGTGACACTTCAGAGGCTTCCTATACCGAGATACAGATTAGCTGGCTATTTTTCAAGGGGCTCTTTGCAGAGTGGGGGAGTGGCCATATACGTGAAAAACGGCATTCCATTTGAATCAATTGACGAACGCTGTACAAGGGCAGTTCAGTTTAGTGAACTTACACTTTCAATTATAGTTGTGTACAGATCCCCTAACTCGGATTTTTGGACGTTTCAGTTCAAGCCAGAGAGTTCTTTGTACACCAAAAATTGATTTATGTGCTGACTTTAACATTAATTTATAAGTGGTTTTACAAGGAAGGACTGCTGGAATATCTCCTAAATATATATTTCCTGATGCAGACTCCTTCCTTTCCAAACAGAATGCAGGGGAACACTGGCGCAGCCACAGATAACATTTTTTTTTCACTAGTGGGTATTCAGTTAGTAAAAGGGTAAACTAGTGGGCATTCAGTTAGTAAAAGGTTAAATGGTCTTTTAAGACCATAATATACAATAATATACAAGTTTCAATACTTAAAGGAATTTGCGCGCTCACCTCCCCCCCCCCCCTCGCTCACCACTCCCTCTCCCACACACACATGTTAAAATGTTAAAAAGAATTACAGATTATTCAGATATGTCAATTCAGTGGCAACAGAGACTTTTTAAATCTCATGAAAGAATAAGAGGTGCAGGATGTTTATCCAGCTAATAATATAGACGATAAATATAATGCTTTCTTCAACACATTTCTCATGTTCTTTGAAAGTTTCTTTCCATTCGAATCTTTAAAATAGTTTAACAGGAGGTGGTCTGGGTGGCTTTCTAATGGGATAAGAATATCATCTAGAAGAAACGAGGAGTTACAGAAAAACGTTGAGACAGTCACAATCGGGCTGCAGTAGCCCATTACAAACAGCACTGTAAGGTGCTCAGTGTGTTACTTGGAAATCGAGAAGCATATCTTATGCAAACAGAATAGGTAATACTCAGGATACAATGGGAACCATATAGTCAGTTGTGAAGTCAGTGTCTGGTCAACAGAACAAAGCAGAGAATATAAAGTGAACACGTAGTAAAAATATTTTTGTTACTGATAAATCAGATGTACAGGGTGTTTCCAAAGGTATGTTACAAAGAGTGCCTGGTACAGGATAACATTGTGAGCATTTTCTGCTAGTAAACTTGTGCTCGGAAATGCTTCGTTTGTATGCTAGTGCCTCTGAAATATAGAGTCGGACGCACGCATTTTTGACCACACAAGATAGGCAAGGAGTATAGAAGACAACGTACATTACTGTCAATAAATACCAGTTTAAATATGTAGTGGACTGACAAGGCAGCCAGTCCACAGTGACGGGTAGCCGAAAGAAAGGCACGCGTACACACACGCCGACTGGCGTGAATTCTGGAACAGGATAAGTAGTGAATTCTAATAAGAAAAGTATGCAGCTCCTCGAATACTTAACTTTTATTCTTTGTTGGTTTACAACGTTCTTGATGAGACATTTCATACGATAACTATCAAACTACACTCCTGGAAATTGAAATAAGAACACCGTGAATTCATTGTCCCAGGAAGGGGAAACTTTATTGACATATTCCTGGGGTCAGATACATCACATGATCACACTGACAGAATCACAGGCACATAGACACAGGCAACAGAGCATGCACAATGTCGGCACTAGTACAGTGTATATCCACCTTTCGCAGCAATGCAGGCTGCTATTCTCCCATGGAGACGATCGTAGAGATGCTGGATGTAGTCCTGTGGAACGGCTTGCCATGCCATTTCCACCTGGCGCCTCAGTTGGACCAGCGTTCGTGCTGGACGTGCAGACCGCGTGAGACGACGCTTCATCCAGTCCCAAACATGCTCAATGGGGGACAGATCCGGAGATCTTGCTGGCCAGGGTAGTTGACTTACACCTTCTAGAGCACGTTGGGTGACACGGGATACATGCGGACGTGCATTGTCCTGTTGGAACAGCAAGTTCCCTTGCCGGTCTAGGAATGGTAGAACGATGGGTTCGATGACGGTTTGGATGTACCGTGCACTATTCAGTGTCCCCTCGACGATCACCAGTGGTGTACGGCCAGTGTAGGAGATCGCTCCCCACACCATGATGCCGGGTGTTGGCCCTGTGTGCCTCGGTCGTATGCAGTCCTGATTGTGGCGCTCACCTGCACGTCGCCAAACACGCATACGACCATCATTGGCACCAAGGCAGAAGCGACTCTCATCGCTGAAGACGACACGTCTCCATTCGTCCCTCCATTCACGCCTGTCGCGACACCACTGGAGGCGGGCTGCACGATGTTGGGGCGTGAGCGGAAGACGGCCTAACGGTGTGCGGGACCGTAGCCCAGCTTCATGGAGACGGTTGCGAATGGTCCTCGCCGATACCCCAGGAGCAACAGTGTCCCTAATTTGCTGGGAAGTGGCGGTGCGGTCCCCTACGGCACTGCGCAGGATCCTACGGTCTTGGCGTGCATCCGTGCGTCGCTGCGGTCCGGTCCCAGGTCGACGGGCACGTGCACCTTCCGCCTACCACTGGCGACAACATCGATGTACTGTGGACACCTCACGCCCCACGTGTTGAGCAATTCGGCGGTACGTCCACCCGGCCTCCGGCATGCCCACTATACGCCCTCGCTCAAAGTCCGTCAACTGCACATACGGTTCACGTCCACGCTGTCGCGGCATGCTACCATTGTTAAAGACTGCGATGGAGCTCCGTATGCCACGGCAAACTGGCTGACACTGACGGCGGCGGTGCACAATTGCTGCGCAGCTAGCGCCATTCGACGGCCAACACCGCGGTTCCTGGTGTGTCCGCTGTGCCGTGCGTGTGATCATTGCTTGTACAGCCCTCTCGCAGTGTCCGGAGCAAGTATGGTGGGTCTGACACACCGGTGTCAATGTGTTCTTTTTTCCATTTCCAGGAGTGTATGTAAGGCTAATGGCGCCTTGCTAGGTCGTAGCCATGGACTTAGCTGAAGGCTATTCTAACTGTCTCTCGGCAAATGAGAGCAAAGGCTTCGTAAGTGTAGTCGCTAGCAAAGTCGTAGTACAACTGGGCCGAGTGCTATCCCGTATCTCGAGACCTGCCTTGTGGTGGCGCTCGGTCTGCGATCACACAGTGGCGACACGCGGGTCCAACATGTACTAAATGGACCGTGGCCGATTTAAGCTACCACCTAGCAAGTGTGGTGTCTGGCGGTGACACCACAAAATAAACAACAGAAGATTTTCAATATGGCCGCCACCAACTTCGAATCATTTTGTGTATCACCTAGTGATGTACTGAGGAATCCTTGGAAAAATTCTCGGCATATCACGGATGACATCAACAGCTACTTGTATTCGTGCCTCAAGACCTTGTGGTGACTTCGCGGGTGTCTCGTGCAGCAGAGTTTTCATGTACCACCAGAAACGAAAATTCAGTAGTGTCAGGCTAAGTGAGCGAGGGGGCCGAGGGTTTGGAAAGACATTTCAGGTGATACATGAAATGTATCGGAGTTGGTGGCGGCCATATTGAGCACCTTCGGTAAGTGAATTAAACTGGTGCATATTGACAGTAATGTACAATCTTTCCTATACTTCTTGCCTAGCCTGTATGGTCCAAACCGCCGACATCCTCCTCCACGCCTCAGAGACTGTAGCAAGCAAACAAAGCGTTTTCGAATATATGTTTATTTTCAAAACAAGATCACATGCAACCCATTTACCAACCGCCACACCTTGTATCATAACTTTTGGTACACCCTGTACGAACAGTATTTGCGAATTACTCTCTGAATATAGCACGTGAATCAAACAAAAGCTTTATTTTTACAGGGACCATATCTCTTAAAAATGCATATCTGAAATATACCTCTGTGATCCTGACAAGGGGGAGATTGTGTCAACAACTACATTACTGAAGACTAAGGACTCTTTTGGAAATAACAGGGTATCTAGCAGGACACTTTGCTGCATGTGTTAGACCAGTCCTTAGCCACATTTGTAATTTTTTCTTTATGGCCGATCAGTTACTTTACGATTCGAGTACTCAGTAGCTAAACCGCTTCATAAAAAAAGAGACTGGGATAATGTCAATAATTCTAGACCTATTAATGGAAAGACTGCATATCCACTGAAGAGCCAAAGATACTGGTACACCTGCCTAATATCGTGTGGGGTCCCCGCGAGCACGCAGAAATGCCGCAACACGACGTGGCATGAACTCGACTAATGTTGACACCGCGAGTACTACAGAACTGTCTGTAAATACGTAAGAGTACGAGGGGGTGAAGATCTCTTCTGAACAGCACGTTGCAATATATGATCAATAATGTTCATGTCGGGGGAGTTTGGTGGCCAACGGAAGTGTTTAAACACAGAAGAGTGTTCCTGGAGCCACTCTGTAGCAATTCTGGACGTGTGGGATGTCGCATTGTTCTGCTGGGGTTGTCCAAGTTCGTCGGATGCACAATGTACGGGAATGTATGCCGGTGATCAGACAAGATGCGTACATACATGTCACCTCTCAGAGTCATATCTAGACGTGTCAGAGATCTCATATCACTCCAATTGCACACGCCCCACACCATTACAGAGCCTCCACCAGCTTGAACAGTTTCCTGCAAACATGCAGGGCCCATGGATGCATGAGGTTATCTCCATACCCGTACATATCCATCCGCTCGATACGATTTGAAACGAGACTCGTCCGACCAGGCAACATGTTTCCAGTCATCAACAATCCAACGTCGGTGTTCACGGGCCCCAACGAGGCGTAAAGCTCTGTGCCGTGCAGTCATTAAGGGCACACGAGTGGGCTTTCGGCTCCGAAATATCGATGATGTTTCCTTGAATGAATCCCACGATGACACTTGTTGATGGCCCAGCATTGAAATCTACAGCAATCTGCACTTCCATCACGTTGAACGATTCTCTTCAGCCATTTTTGGTCTCGTTCTTGCAGGATATTTTTTCGGCCGCAGCGATGTCGGAGATTTGATGTTTTATCGGATCCCTGAAATTCACGATACACTCGTTAAATGGTCGTAAAGGAAAATCTCCACTTCATCGCTACCTCGGAGATGCTGTCCCATCGGTCGTGCGCCGACTATAACACCACGTCCAAACTCATTTAAATCTTGATAACATGGCATTGTATCAGCAATAGCCGATACAAAAACTATGCCAGTCACTTGTCTTATATAGGCGTTGCCGACCGCAGCGCTGTATTCTGCCTGTTTTCATATTTCTATATTTGAATATACATGCCTACACCAGTTCTTCGGCGCTTCAGTATATATATGTATACAGGTGGTCCATCTGAAGTTTCGGATGAGATTATCTCGAAAATTATACGTCGGGTAAAAATAGTGGGTAAGACAAGTTTGTAAACTCAAAGGGGGACATCAAATGATATTACACGTGACCCCCAGCCCCCGCCCCCTTGGGTGGGGCCGGGGGCAACTTTGAAATCTTAAATGGAAACCCCCATTTTTATTGCAGATTCGGATTCTCCAGAAAAAAGCAATCAAGTTTTGTCTGAAACATTTTTATAAGTCATTGACAGATGGCTCTGAAATCTAGAAAAATTAAAAATGGGGAATAACTACGATTTATTTAGAATGATCCGAGAAAGACGCATCAAATCGATACAAAATGGGCACCAATTCTTTCATTACGCCAAATTAAGCTATTTTTTTACAAAATGTATCCTATCCGCCACAGTTTTTGATGGGGGGAGGCGTAATGGTATTAAAATGTCGATAGAGAACTTTTCACAATTGCATTACTCACCCGACTATGGCGGTAACGTGGCCAAACTGCAAACTATGGCTCAGTATAAAGGTCGGTGCAATGCGATCAGACGTCACTTCCCCTTCAGATTGTGAACCGTAAACATCAACTGACGAAAGTAAATTATTCTTTAGCGAAACATGGCTCACTATCCTCCTACAGAGATTATTGATACGATGTTAATTTTACGTGAATGCCGTAACAACTACGCTGCTGCTGTGCAATTGTATGTGGATCGTTTCCAAACAGACACATCAAAGCGAGAACATTATTCGAAATTGCACTCAACGAGCTCGAAATGGATACATGCACCGTCCACCTCGTCATCGCGAATACAATGAAAATGATGCTAGTACCCTTACCGTTCTCGCCTGTGTTCAACTGGATCCAGAAATTAGTAGTCGTGCGATTCAGAGACAAACTGGAATACCGAAGTCAACTGTTTTGAGGATTTTGAAGGCTCATAAATATCACGGGTATCATATCACACTGACACAGGCATTAACGCCGAAAGATATGCATATACACTTGCATTTCTGCCAATGGGCCTTGGAAATGAAAAGAGGTAACAATGATTTTTTTAGATACGTTATGTTCACCGATGAAGCCACATTCCAAAACGATGGCGAATTAAATCGTCATGATTATTAGTCCTCTGTCAATCCCCACTGGCACAGACCCATTGACAATCAACACAAATGGTCGTTAATGGTCTGGCGCGGAATTTTAAACGGTTACTTGATAGGACGGTATTTTTTTGACCGAAATGGTACTGGGGAATCTTATTTACAACTTCTCCGCTTGATTTGTTGGAGCTAACGGAAGATTTTGACTTAGAAACTAGGCAACGAATGTGGTTCCAACAGGACGGAGCAACTCTCCATTATGCTAAAAATGTGCGATACGTTTTAAATTTACGGTACTCTGGTCTGTGGATGGGACACGGGGGACCAATTCAGTGGCCTCCACGTTCACCAGACCTAACATCTCCTGATTTTTTCTTGTGGAGTTATTTAAAAAATATTGTTTCTGAAAGACAGCCTACAACCTCAAACGATATGGAGCAACGCATTCGAAGAGTGTGTGCAGCCATACCACGGGATGTGCTGCTCAAAACTGTGGACAACGTTCGCAGACGATTGACTTCATGCATTAAAGCAAATGGGGATAATTTTGAACAGTTTCTTCGCGGTTAATTTCATTAGTTAAGCACCCCAAATTGTGAGAGCAAGGGGACTCACACTAATGAAGCATCCCATGGGAACATCATTCTACTACGCCCATGTCGTTGTTCCTGGGTAAAGCTAAAAGTAGGATACAGTACATTTTGTACAAAAATAGCGTAAAATGGCGTAACGAAAGAATTGATGCACATTTTTTATCGATTTGATGCGTCTTTCTCGGATAGTTCTAAATAAATCAGAGTTCTTCTCAATTTTACTTTTCTCGATTTCAGCACCATCTGTGAATGGTTAAAAAAAAATGCTTCAGACAAAACTTCTTCTCAATTTTACTTTTTCTCGATTTCAGCACCATCTGTGAATGGTTTAAAAAAATGCTTCAGACAAAACTTGATTACTTTTTTATGGAGAATCCGAATCTGCAATAAAAATGGGTGTTTCCATTTAAGATATAAGGGGACGGGGGTGGAAGTCACTTGTAGTATCATTTGATGTCCCGTTTAAGCTTACGAACTTGTCTTACCCACTATTTTTACCCGATGTATAGTTTTCGAGATAATCTCGTCCGAAACTTCAGATGGACCACCCTATATATATATATATATATATATATATATATATATGTATATATATATATATATATATATGGATAATTCATTATTTAAGTTTGTCTAAATTGCTGTCAAACTTACAATTTGGTTTTAGAGGTGCTTCAACAACTGAAAATACTATATTTCCCTTTTTGCTGTGATGCACTGGGCGAATTAAACGTAAAGTTGCGAACGATAGGCATCTTTTTTCATTTAACTAAGGCGTTTGATTGTGTTCATCATAAAATATTACTACAGAAGTTGGACCTTTATGAAATAAGAGGATTAACTCAACATTACTTCCTTTCGTACTTTCAGAACAGACAGCAAAAGGTCATTCTCCATAGTAATGATTACAGCTATGAGTTGAGAATGATTGGGGCACAGTTAAGTTGCGGGGAGCCTCATGGTTCAGTGTTGGGACCACTGCTGTTTCTTATGTATATAAATGATATTCATTCTAATAAGGCAGGTGATCCTAACATATTTCTGTTTGCTGGTGACACTAGGTTGATAGTGAAGGACGTTGAGTGCAACAATGGCGATGTATCAGATAGTTTCGTTCAAGACATAAGTTCATGGCTTATAGAAAGTAAACTGAAGCTAAATCCCAGTAAGATTTAGCTTTTTATAGCCTTTAACACACAATTCAGCCAAAACTGACATTTTTATCATAAAATAAGGGACTACGATTAGTGAGTCCGAACAGTCCTGATAGATGGTAAGCTGTCATGGAAAGTTGATGTTCAGGATCTTGCTTAGCTGGCATATTTACCATTACAACAGTAACTGCAACAAGTGATAGTTCAAGACGAAAATTAGTCTACTTTGGTTATTTTCATTCCCTTATGACGTACGGCATTATGTTCTGGAGTAACTTTTCTCCTTCACAAAAGGCCTTTTTGCCTCAGAAAGGGGCAGTTCGAGCACTATCTGGTGTAAGTTCACGAACATCCTGCCGACACAACTCAGCAGTCTGCTAATTCTGACAATGTGCTTTGAATACGTACGTTCTTTAATGTCGTTTGTTGTTAACAGTATCACCTCATTCCCAGGAATTACCAGCTCTCACTTAGTTAATACTAGGCAGAAATCCAATCTGCATTTGAATCGCACCTCTTTGACTCTTGTTCAAGGAGGCGTGCATTAGTCTACTTCATTCATTTTTAATAAGCTACCACAATAATTAAAAATCTTAGCAATAATCTTCGCAGTTTCAAGTCTAAATTCAGGCATATGGCAGGAACTATCATTCGAAGCAAAAAAGTCTAGTAATCGTGGGCTCTAAAATGCAGACCTTAAGAACTATGAGCACTTGTTCTTCTTTTTTTTATTACGATGATCATTTCTCCCTATGTAGACGGGAGCCAACAATATATTTTCACTTTCGGAGGAGAAAGTTGGCGACTGAAATTTCATGATACTGCTGCAACGAAAAGCATTATCATTTTAATGATTGCCATACCAATGCGCGTATCATCTCCGTGGCACACTCTCACCTGTTTCTCGATAGTATAAAACACGCTGCCTTTCACTGAGCAAGCGTAGCCTAGGCAATCTCTTCAGTAGACCTGTTGCATTTTGTAAGTTTCTGCCTGTAAAATGCAGTCTTTGGTTCGCCGTCCCCACATTATCTATGTGATCAGTAATTGTAACCCTTAAGTACTTAGTTGAATTGATAGCCTTAAGATTAGTGCGATTTATCGTGGAACCGAAATTCGGCGGACCCCTTTTAATGCACATGTGGATGACCTCACATTTTTCATTATTTAACTTGTCATTATTTAGAGTCAATTGCCACTTTTCGCACCATACAGATATCCTGTCTACATGATTTTGCAATGATTTTGATCCTATGATGACTTTACAAGGCGTCAAATGGCAACATCATCTACATATACACTCCTGGAAATTGAAATAAGAACACCGTGAATTCATTGTCCCAGGAAGGGGAAACTTTATTGACACATTCCTGAGGTCAGATACATCACATGATCACACTGACAGAACCACAGGCACATAGACACAGGCAACAGAGCATGCACAATGTCGGCACTAGTACAGTGTATATCCACCTTTCGCAGCAATGCAGGCTGCTATTCTCCCATTTAGACGATCGTAGAGATGCTGGATGTAGTCCTGTGGAACGGCTTGCCATGCCATTTCCACCTGGCGCCTCAGTTGGACCAGCGTTCGTGCTGGACGTGGAGACCGTGTGAGACGACGCTTCATCCAGTCCCAAACATGCTCAATGGGGGACAGATCCGGAGATCTTGCTGGCCAGGGTAGTTGACTTACACCTTCTAGAGCACGTTGGGTGGCACGGGATACATGCGGACGTGCATTGTCCTGTTGGAACAGCAAGTTCCCTTGCCGGTCTAGGAATGGTAGAACGATGGGTTCGATGACGGTTTGGATGTACCGTGCACTATTCAGTGTCCCCTCGACGATCACCAGTGGTGTACGGCCAGTGTAGGACATCGCTCCCCACACCATGATGCCGGGTGTTGGCCCTGTGTGCCTCGGTCGTATGCAGTCCTGATTGTGGTGCTCACCTGCACGGCGCCAAACACGCATACGACCATCATTGGCACCAAGGCAGAAGCGACTCTCATCGCTGAAGACGACACGTCTCCATTCGTCCCTCCATTCACGCCTGTCGCGACACCACTGGAGGCGGGCTGCACGATGTTGGGGCGTGTTCGGAAGACGGCCTAACGGTGTGCGGGACCGTAGCCCAGCTTCATGGAGACGGTTGCGAATGGTCCTCGCCGATACCCCAGGAGCAACAGTGTCCCTAATTTGCTGGGAAGTGGCGGTGCGGTCCCCTACGGCACTGCGTAGGATCCTACGGTCTTGGCGTGCATCCGTGCGTAGCTGCGGTCCGGTCCCAGGTCGACGGGCACGTGCACCTTCCGCCGACCACTGGCGACAACATCGATGTACTGTGGAGACCTCACGCCCCACGTGTTGAGCAATTCGGCGGTACGTCCACCCGGCCTCCCGCATGCCCACTATACGCCCTCGCTCAAAGTCCGTCAACTGCACATACGGTTCACGTCCACGCTGTCGCGGCATGCTACCAGTGTTAAAGACTGCGATGGAGCTCCGTATGCCACGGCAAACTGGCTGACACTGACGGCGGCGGTGCACAAATGCTGCGCAGCTAGCGCCATTCGACGGCCAACACCGCGGTTCCTGGTGTGTCCGTTGTGCCGTGCGTGTGATCATTGCTTGTACAGCCCTCTCGCAGTGTCCGGAGCAAGTATGGTGGGTCTGACACACCGGTGTCAATGTGTTCTTTTTTCCATTTCCAGGAGTGTACATCTACATGGCTACTCTGCAAATCACACTTAAGTGCCTAGCAGAGGGTCAATCGAACCGCCTTGACAATAATTCTCTGTTATTCCATTTCCGAACTGGGCTCGGAAAGAACGAACACCTCTATCTTTCCGTGCGAGCTCTGAATTGTCTTATTCTGTTGTGATTATCGTTTCTCCCTATGAAGGTCGGTGTCAACAAAATATTTTCTCATTCGGATGACAACGTTGTTGATTGAAATTTTGTGATAAGATCTCCCCCCCCCCCCCCCCCCCCCCCACGCACACAAAGAGAATCGCCTTTGTTTTAATTATGTCCACTTCAAATCTAGTATCATGTCCGTGATACTCTCACTCCTATTTGTCGATAGTAAAAAAACATGCTGCTCTTCTTTCAGCTTTCTCGATGTACTCCGTTAATCCTATCTGGTAGGGATCCCAGATCGCGCAGCAGTACTCCAAAAGAGGACGGACAAGCGAAGTATAGGCTGGCTCTTTAATAGATCTGTTGAATCTTCTAAGTCTTCTGCCAATAAATCGCAGTCTTTGATTTGCCTTTCCCACAACGTTTTCTGGATGTTCTTTCCAGTTTAAGTTGTTCGTAATCGTAATTGGTTGGTTGGTTGGTTTAAAGATTAAAGGGACCAAACTGCAGAGGTCATCGGTCCCTTTTCCCAAAAAACTAAAAATACCCACAGATAATAAAAAACGTTCAACAGAATAGGAGACATACGACACAGAACAAAAGAAACGCAGACAAGGACCAGACAAAACGAAATAAAATCACACAGAGTGTGACGGTGGTTGGCCGACCATAGGAACAAAAAAAGGAAAAGCCAACCACCGAAAACTGAGTTTAAAACCGTAGGCCAAAGGCCAGAATCAACACAAAACAATAAAATAAAACATAAACACTCATATTAAATGATAAAAAAAACCCTGACCGAATAAAACGCAAAACTAAGCCAGCCATAGCAGGGTCATCTGTTAAAAGGGCAGGGAGCGTGTCAGGCAGTGCGAACGTCTGCCTGAGCACAGCTAAAAGCGGACACTCCAATAAAATATGGACCACAGATAAAACGGAGCCGCAGCGTCCTCACGGCGCAATAAGTGGCCGTGCGTAAGCCGAGTGTGCCCAATGCGCAGCCGGCAGAGGACAACAGACTCCATGCGGGAGACCCGCATGGACGACCGCCACACAGTCGTCGTCGCCTTGATTGGACGGAGTTTGTTTGGCGTGGGCAGATTGCACCATTCAGCGTCCCAAACCGATAGAACTTCGCGGCGTAAGATTGTCCGCAAATCAGTCTCCGGGAGGCCAATCTCCAGAGATGATTTACTAGTGGCCTCTTTCGCCAGGCGGTCAACATTCTCATTGCCAGGTATCCCAACATGGCCCGAGGTCCAAACAAAGACCATAGAGCAGCCGCAACGGGCAAGAGTATGCAGGGACTCATGGATAGCCATCACCAGACGAGAACGAGGGAAACACTGGTCGAGAGCTCGTAAACCGCTCAGGGAATCGCTACAGATAACGAAAGACTCACCTGAGGAGGAGCGGATATACTCTAGGGCACGAAGGATGGCGATCAGCTCAGCAGTGTAAACGCTGCAGCCATCCGGCAAGGAGCGTTGTTCGGGATGGTCCCCTAGAGTTGGCGCATAACCGACACGACCAGCAACCATCGAACCGTCAGTGTATACAACGCCAGAGCCCTGATACGTGTCCAGGATGGACTAAAAGCGGCGGCGGAAGGCCTCCGGAGGGACTGAGTCCGGGCCCTGTGCCAACTCCAACTGAAGGCGAGGGCGAGACACACACCATGGGGGTGTACGCAGAGGTGCCTGGAAAGGAGGTGGAAGAGGTAAAGCCCCAAGCCCGGAGAGAAGCTCTCTGAGGCGGACTAGGTATTTAGTTGAATTTACAGCCTTTAGATCTGATTGATTTATCGTGTAATCGAAGTTTAAAGGACTCCTTTTAGCACTATGGATGAGCTCACTTCTTAATATTTAGCGACAATTGTCAATTTTCGCACTATATAGATATCTTATTTAAATAGTTCTGCAATTGATTTTGATCTTCTGACGACTTTATTTGACGATAAACGACAGCATTATCAAACGGCTGCTCATATGGTCTCCTAAATCCCTAAATCGTTTATTTAGATAAGAACCAACAGAGGGTCTATAACACTACCTTTAGGAACGTCAGAAATCATTTCCGTTCTACTCGATGACTTACGGTCAGTTACTGAGAACTGTGACCTCTCTGACATGAAACCACGAACCCAGTTGCGTAACTCAGACGTTATTCCTTAAGCACGTAATCTGATTAAGAGCTGCTTTTGAAGTCATCTGCAAACAGTCTTAAGAGGATTGCTCAGATTGTCTCCTAAATCGTTTACGTAGATCAGGAACAGCAGAGGGCTATAATACTTCCTTGAGAATGCCATATTATTGCTTCTGTTTTACATGATGACTTTCTGTCAGTTATTACCAACTGTGACCTTTCAGACAGAAAACCACGAATACAGCTGTACATGGTACTCCATAGGCACGCAGTTTGTTAGAAATCTCTTGTGAGGAATCGTAGCGTGTTAAAAGCCTTCTAGAAATCTTAAAATATGGGATCGACAGTTGTGTTTCATAAGAAAGATGTTTTCTGAATCCGTGTTGGCTATTTGTCGTATAGTATTATTGTATTGCTGTCCACCGACAGTTTTGTTATTTTTATACAGGAAGGTTTTAGCCTTCGAAAATTGCTAGAGTGGAGTACTATAAAATTTCGACATCCTGTGTGCGAGGTGTATGCGTCACTAAAATAGAAATTACAGATTTCCTTCTAATCTGTGCGTTGGGTTTATTGTTACTGTACGTCGGTATTACCGTCTTTTGAGTATTCAATCCATACTTATTAGAAAATTTTAATCGGTCTCCAGTCTACCAATAATACTGTGCAATATTTCATACTGTGCAAAATTATTGAGTGTCTGCAGGTAAGATTAAAAGTTGTACAATATATTGTGCAGTATATTGATGGATCTACTGAAATTACGTTTTACAGAACAACGTGCTTGGTTTGTATAGTCTCTGGCTAATATTTTCAGATCAGTCTTGTCTAGTAAATGTGTCTTTTGCGCTATTTGTTCTGTTGTGAAGTGAAAATAGGTGCGAAATCCGGGGAGTGGCCGCTCATTTGAGAATATTTAATGGGAAACGAATACAGTAATCACCAAAAGAAAACGGACCAATATAATCACCTGTCGAAACACAGGGAAATACACCCGGAAGGCCATAAGCTTTAATTTGCAGAGAAATTAAATTAATAGTGGACAAATTTCAGGAAACAACTGAACAGAATTACGAGTGCATCGAAAAGCGGAGACGGTGTTGTAAGGTACCGGAGCAAACACTTTGGCACGTTGATGCCACGAACTTTTGCGATGGCAAGAAAGTTTTAGAGCAATTTTAATAAAAATGTGTGTACTTTTTGTTTCTAAATATGGATCTAAATAAATAAACACCAGACAGATATAACCGTAATTACAGGTGCAAACCATTTGCTAAAGTGCATCTAATAAGCGAGCGTCCATTCTAAGACAGTTCTGATAATCATTAGGCTCATTTATTCTCAAGGCATTTAGAAAATTTTCATGCGTCCATCTTCCCCTCTTCCTATACCAGTCCTTCAACGACCTACGCTTCTTCTTTTCTTTACGTGTGCGCAAAGCAAACTGAAAAGCCAAACAATAACTGGCGCCTGTAACCGCTATGTTTGTACGTCTGACATTTGACATAAAAATTGCACAATGTCACTTCGCTGTCTGGAGCCAATCGTCAGTCTGTTGCACAATATTATTACCCAGTATTGTTGATAGACTAGTGGCCTCTCATACAACGAGTTTTTTTAGTTCACTTTCATTAAATCAGCAGTTGAATCAATGGTTGCCAACGTTTTACAGAGAAAATAAGGGATCGAGGAGGAAGCCTACAAAATAAACGATTCAAATAGTTTTTCTACAAAGAAATATATTTAAAATGTGGATACATGTTTTATTTTAAATTATTGCTTGTATTTTTTTACAGATTTTGCTTCTTTTTGCAAAGACTCATTCGATTTTACTTAAGTAAAGAATTATCCACAGTTAAAATAAAAATTTACGGTTACTTGCAGTTCTGCCTTTATAAGCTCGGTGATACATTTGCTGTGCACTTCTGTCCATTTACGATTCACTAGGGAAAAAATTCTTTCTACCCCCAGCAATTGAACCCAGGATTGCTTAATACAAACCCAACGACTTTCAGCAGATTGGGAACCTGAACATTTTTGGCTCTCAAGGTACAGAAAATATTAACCCACCTTCTGTTTGCGTTGTCTTTCATGGGTATGCTTTGCTTCCGAATATTTTTTACATTACAAAATTCCTCATACAAACAATCTGCATCTACATCATCTATATGCACTGACTCTATTATTCCTTGAAGATGCTTAAATTTTAGCTCAGAACTTAGACAAAGAGGTATCCAAGACTCAATTGACGTTGCCAGTTGACCATCAAATTTGAAATTCTTGACCAAATATGTTTTCAATGTCACATAAAATGTCATAAGATTATCTTCAATGCATTTTCTGGTTATGGAACAAGTTAACTTAATTAAAACTTTATATGTGCCACTACCAAAATATCTGTCACTCATTATTTGCTCAGTTTTATTGATCGAAGTCTTGACTGTCTCAAAAGTTTCCATTATAGTAACATCAGAGCGTTCTGAAAACTTAGAACAGTCTAAAACAACTGCACCAACATGGGAAAAAGTTAACTCTTTTCCAGTGTCATCAGAATCATTTAAAAATATCTTTGGAGGACAATAATCAGTATTTTTCATATACTTTTTAATGGGTTTCCAATTTGTAATGATTCTATCAACTGCCTGTGTTAAAGAAAGCCATCTAGTTGGTACATGTCGGAAAATTTCACTCCATTCTACATCCACGAATTCAAAAAAGGGTTTTAGAACTTCCCTTCGCTTTGCAGAAATGGAGAAGTGACTATTTAATTTTAAGGCAATTTTTCAAGATCAGCATCTAAGGTGCCACATGTAAGTTTCATCGCATTGTGCAAAACATGACTCGAACAGTTTACCTTGAATATTTGTTTGTTATCATCATTAAACAGTTAAATTACTGAATTATCTTTTCCAAAATTAACGTTGGCACTATAAGCACAAAAGCATTACAGTTGTTTATATCAAGTTGTGGGCCTCCGACGAACGTTTTAAGAAATTGTGAATAGACGTTGCTGTTTCAGTGCTCTCTTCTATAAAATCCAGAAATTTATTCTGAATTACAATTTCGGGATCAAAATATATCAAAACAATCGGATAAATTTTCCTGATTTTATGGTTTGAAGCATCAGTTGCTATAGACAAAAATTTACTCTGCTTATTCGGATCGTTTAAAATTCTAACAAAATCTGAAACACTTTTTGGAGCCAAAACTTCTTCCACTATTGCTTCAGCTTTAGTGCGCCCACAATACATCCTTCCGCGATTTTAACATTGCAGTCTAAGATATTAAAGACATTTATTACTCATTTAAATTCATATTTATATAATTTTAAATTGCACTAAAGTAATACAATAGTACTACAAAATTAGCTTATAGCTTATCTGTAGTTTTTGCATGCTGAGAACATTCGGTATTGCATCCATGTGCCACACTAAATTCTCGTTTGCGGATAAAACAGAAGGCTTGGAAACAATTAGCTTCTACAGGACGAATCCAGGAATATGTTTTTCCCAACATGAACGGTAAACACATATGCTTTTAGTTGCCTTCCTTGTGGGTGATTTCACCCTATCTTCATCACTACTCACCTTAAAGCAAGAAATCACAAACTCAGAATCTGACCGCAGCAACGTCACGTCCTCTACTAATGTGTTTTGAGCTTCCAACTGAAGTAACCAGCTAAATACTTGGTGCCTTGGTGGCATTGAAATTGATATCACTAATTGTACTGACGAGTTACATAAGGAAAAAAGCTTTCGAAAAGTACATATCGGTTATCAAAATAAATGCGAAATTAGAAGCCGATATAAGTGTGAAAGTGGACAACAATGCAGTCAACACCGACTAATCGTACACTGCACAGTTGGCAACAAACGTCTGTAAATCGCTACGACGCGAAATCCTCCGACAGCTACCGAGAGCCATCGATCAGAAACTAAGGAGCCCGCGTGCCAAGTTACAGTTCTGCATGAATGTGCGGCCAGACGAGTGTTTATTTCACGTGCGGCACCGCCAGTGCTGGGCCACACTGGCGCGTCTCTCACGCAGTGTGAATCCCCTCGGCCACATGAGAGTTTCTTTCACGCGCGTTTGTAAGGCCATTCAAGCCGCCAATATAGATCACTATTTGTTTTAGTACTGCTTCGGTGCAAGCTGCGGCAACTTTTAGTGCGCACAGTTAGTATCAACTTACTGTGAGCGTGTCAGGCGAAATACTTTCTTTGAATGTTATTGCAAAAAATAATACGGGACACGGTATCTGACAAAAAAAAAAAAAAAAAAAAAAAAGAGCCAAGATACGGGATTCCCCGGGAAATACGGGATAGCTGACAACTCTAGTTGAATCTAGTAAATGTGGTACCATGGCTGTGTGAAATTCAATTTTTTAAAAGATATGAAGTAAGCCTTTTTGCGTTCGTTGTACTTTTCTCATTTGTACTGGCGTCAGAACAAGGTTTCAAGATGTCTCTTTTTATCTTAGATTCAAAATTTGGTTCGCGAGAGAAAATAAATATTTTTCATTACAGCTTTCGCTTTACTCCCACATGGCGAAATTTAAGTAATTTTTACATCCCTCTAGATTAGCGAGATTGTTGTACGTTTCACCACATGACATATTGCTGGTTTATTTTTTTTATTTTCCTTCAAATTTTTCCTCATCCAACCATTAGTACGGTGTAAAAACTTTCAACAAGTATGGGATTCAAACATGCACATACGGAGTACATTGGATAAGCAGTCCAACGCCTGAATCACTCGGCCACGTTGACTCACGTTTCATATGTACATTCCATTTTATCGTCAGACACACCAAATACACATAACGGTAACAGCTTACGTGACGCATGCCACGGCTGTAAGGGAGAGAGCCCATTGCTGACGTGTGTACAGCTGCGTTTCACTCAGCTTCCGAGCTGCACGTATTTCAAATATGAGCTTATGTGCTCACCGTATTTTGTTTATTTCTTGGAATTTGTTAGATAAATCCACCAACAAAGGCTTCGCTATCTAGAAGAAATACAATAATATTGAAATACAATAACTTTGGTACCTTCCTACATTCCATAAGCCAAGCTTGCTTTCTTTTCGTCCGATTTTTCCGTATACTAAGATTCAAACTGATTTTTCTTGTTATAATGAGAAACGTTCCCAAAAATTCGTTATTAAGATACATTTTATTGTGTTGACTGAGCTGATAAAACCGAGTAACAAATAGATTACGCCAGTACTTAGGTATTACATCTGTCTAACTAATACCATAGAAAGAAATGACCTTCGGGTGTACAAACAACTAACATCAAGTTGACTGATATGACAAGAAGTACCAGTAACAAAAGAACATTCGTAGAAAATGAACAAGACAAAATAGCATTCGGTGTCATTTTCTGTTACGGGTCAATCCAGTTAGAAACAGTCTCACAAAAAATAATAATTGTAAATTATTCTCAAGTAAAACGCAATACGTTACAATTTTCCATTAAGACTATTACGTCTCGTAAATTGACGTGGCCGGTGTATACTTCAAGAAGTGTTGCTGATACAAGTGAGTGCAGAGACGAAGTTACAGCATCGTAACACAGCGATTCTGATCAACAGGAAAGTAATTGATGAAGCAACTTCTAAGCTATACACTATATCAGAAAGTGGAAGACATGCAGACCTCTTTTACTGTATTTTTGGTGTAACCGAAAGCGTACTGAAACCCTTGGAAACAAAAAGACATGTAGTAATCATGAAAAGATTTCACAACATACGCTGAGTGAAATTTCAAATAAATATTTTAGTAATGTCTTAACGTCCGCAATAGCAGCAGATTCTCAGAACTCAAATAATCATATACCTCTGTCACGTCGGTGACATGATAATGCAGTAGGAAATGGCTCCAGCCCTAAGAGAAACACGAAACTATAATATCAAAGAGAAACACGAAACTATAATATCAACCAAAAATACACTGCCATAAGAAACTTTACTTCTCTGGCTTCCGACTTTTTCTCTGATGGGCAAGTGCTGGAGATGTGGCTACACCACATAACGTGATAAAAATGACATTGAATAACTTCGAAAATATACCAACACTGACGTCGTAACGAAATAAATATTACCGCAGAAAAATAACAAAGACTCTACAATCAATACTATCTGCGAATGTAATTGCAATCTTTGTTCTTTTGCAAAAAGGTCGCTCTCTCTTCCCTTTTTAAAAGAGCCGCTAATATTTATCTGTAACAGCTCCTACATTCATGAAATGATTGATTTCAATACTTTATGCAACTTTTATAGGGGAACATTGGTGCAGAGGTCAGCGCCATTGTTCTAAATGATACGGCCCAGAGTCGTAATAAATATCTTAGTATTCGCTAATTTCGACAAGTAAAAATAGATGTAAATGTAGGAGATTTCAGTAAAAGTAATCAATTTTTACAATATTGAATCATATTTGAGTAAGGTGAGTTCAGTAATTTTTTTCAATCCCCGCTTAACGAAACTGCGAGAATCTTCTTACCGTTGCATTTTCATAAAAGCAAAAATAAATTACAAAAATCAATTATAATTTAGCGATAAACAGTTATATATCTGGAATTTTGCGTGTTGGTGCTGTCGTGTTGGTCAAACTAATAGCAAGAAGTACCACAACTGAGTCTCTGACATAAATAATTTTCAAGTTGTGAAGCGGGCAGAATAACATTAACTCCAACTTTACATAACATATAAATACCAATACATAAAGAACCACCACAGAGACTTTTGTCAGTTTCGTAACATAAACAACAATAACACGGATAATGTTTACAGGAAAGTAGTATGTGTATATCTATTGACCGTAAATTTTATATCAAAACATCTGAGTGTAATTTTTATTAAAAAGCCAGCCAGAGCATCATATGATAAGCTCAGGCAGGTGAACGTATTCTTCGGGAGCTTTACCACACAAATATGAACAAATGTTTGACTAATCTGTGAAGGACGTATGTGAGTAGTAACAGCGTTTTATTCTTGTTACTTACAAGAACAATGAGCTGTGTATGCTTGAAAAACATACCGGTAGGACATATCTTGGACTGAGTCTCAAAAATGATAGAAAATTACTTAAAAGTCATACGGGTTGAGGTAAATACTTTGATGGGAGGATCTCGTCTTCATAATCAGTTTGTTCGAGACGAATAAGTTGTCCTCGGCTGCGTGCTCCGCTACCACATTATTACAACACTATGCCTTTCAGGGTGAAATCTGATGGTGCGACGCGTACGAATAAGTGTTACAGAAAACGGAGTAGCTCGTGCGGGCCAGTAGATACTTTTTGTATGGGAATGGCCTGTATCAACTACTACAGAGCTAGAATGAGATTTTCACTCTGCAGAGGAGTATGCGCTGATATGAAACTTCCTGGCAGATTAAAACCGTGTGCCGGACCGAGACTCGAACTCGGGATCTTTGCCTTTCGCGGGCAAGTGCTCTACAAACTGAGCTACCCAAGCACGACTCACGCCCCGTCCTCACAACTTCAATTCTGCCAGTTGGTGGAGCACTTGGCCGCGAAAGGCAAAGGTCTCGAGTTCGAGTCTCGGTCCGGCATACCGCAGAGCTACTTATAGATAGGTCAAGCACAATAATGGTGGGTTATCAACACATCGTTGTCTACTCTGATGACGAAGACATAGGAGGTTTAATTCCAGATACAGAAATGAAATGATTTTCGGTAAGTTGATCGTTTTATGCTTAAAAAGTTCTTCGCTTGTCACTTAATCACATGTAATTTCAACTGGCGCCTTACTTGTTCTGCAAGTAATTACTGATAACTCATACATGCTGTAAAAGAAATAGGAATAATATACTGTATGATTGCCAAAAGGAGCTCATTTTATGAATTCTGAAAGCGCCACAAATGGCGATCGGTATTAACTATGGTGATTAGATTTTACCTCGCTTTGATTAACAATGCATAATAGTCAACTGATCCTGGATTAATTACTTCCGATTGTCATACAATTTCTTTCGAATCCTTCGAGACTCCTTTTAAGGTTCCGTATTTGATTGCTAATAAAGTTGTTTTGCTAAATTGTGGTTGGCTCTTTAGTGTATAATTTATGTAAGCCTTTCCATTAACCACCTTTCTTTCCGAAGGGGTCGAATCCAATAACTTGGAAGTTGTACTATTGGGCTGCCGTACATAAGGAGATGTCGTCCGTAGTTGATGATCACCAGATATGTTCCGAATTTTTTCTGAATAAAATTTTAGAGCTTCCCACCTTATCTTACGACGTACAATGTGACATAGTACCGACTGTGATATAAATCGTTTCGGATATGTAATAGCAGCAGCTTTTTAAGAATAGAACGCATCTTGATCACTCTTTCATCTCGTCTCATTCCATAGTCATGAATAAAACATAATCACATAAGCACTGATCGCAGGAGTACTTTTGATACCGTCACTGTCCGAAACATTATTAGTACCTCGGATAGTTGCTCTCAGCGTTCAGCGAATGTGTGGTCCAATCGAGATCTACCTACATCCCTGAAGGTATTGTCTTTATCTCTACATCTATATCCCGAAAAACACTATGAAATAAATGGACAAGTATATTTAGCATTGTACCACATGCTGGAGTTTCTTTTACCAAGAGGGGTGGCGTAATTGTTAGCACACTGGACTTGCATTCATGAAGGCGACAGTTCAAGTCGTTGGCGTCTACTTTCAGGCGTCTGCCTTTTCAAGTTTTTAAGCATTTCTGTGGCCCTCTGCACTGCGACAATTCTTCTTGCCCTTCCTTATATACTTTCAGTATCCCTGTGAAGCCTGTTTGGTATGGATTCTACGCACTTCAGCGGTATTCTGCAAGTACTTTGTAAGCAGTGTCCTCTGTAGACCGACTCCATTTTCCCAGTGTACCTTCAGTGATGAACCGCAATCTAAAGAGAAATTTGTATGACGTAGCTACTTTGGGCGTTGAAATAATTCAGTAGTTGCACCTGAAATCTTGTGACCGGACAAGGCTTCGAAACCGGATGTTCTGCTTCTCTTCGTCCGAAAGAACAGACACCACACATGTAATTGAATATTACGTCTCGACGGGCATACCAATACTTCAAAGCGGATGCTTACCATCCTCCGTCTCCTTACGGAAATCGAGTGAGGCTGTGAGCAACGTGGAAAATGAACGGAGTTACATCAGAGGTAAGCAACACTTGGGAATATGAAACGCGCTGAAGCACATCCGGGTGGCCAAGGCGATTAAAGCAACCTTTATAGAGAAGTGGATCGTTCGGGTTTGTATCCCGCTATGGTCACCAATTTTCAAATGTGCCTGTTCAATTACTTCGATTCACAAAACAGCTACATAATAAAAATTTCCCTTTAGTTGGATTTAAGGTGTGAAAGTCAATCTTTGGAGACTGTTCTTCCGGATATGTCCGAAACAACAGACACCACGCTTGGAAATCAACTGAAGTCTGCTACCTTTTTTTGCATTCGACTAACTACAAACTTTTTAAAATGTTATTTTTGTTGAGACCCAGAGCCTCATGTGTTTTGAGAATGAGAAGTTATTATCCGTGCAGTTGGCCAATTATAGCCGTGGATCATTCTCAAACAATTGTGAAATGAAGCGTCAAGCATAAAATATTTAACTCGAGTTATAAAGTATATGCATATGCGAGAGCTTGTAGACAATTGATGTGTAAACCAACCTCACAATTTTTGAACGTATTACAAGTGCTAGAAAGTGATCCACTGTTGAAATTGGCGAATTACACGTGTAATAAACAGAATAAGCCTACTTGGACCACGTTTTCATTCCCTACAAAGTTTTACACCAGTTTCTTTTATGAGTTGACTAGATCTGTTTGTGACTGATTGATATTGTTTCTGAGTTTTCTGAAGTGAACAGTTTTACCACTAAATTTATTTAAAGCTAGTTAGTAATTTCGAAATATTATCGAGATGTGCATGGACATTTGTGCAACTTTTTTCAGGTACTACTTCACAGTAGACAACTGCATACCTCCTGAAAGTCTGAGGTTTCTATTAATATTATCTGCCAGATTACTAATATACAACACGAACAGGAAAGCTCCAAATACATTTTCGCAGGTCACGCCACGGAGTGATTTCTAGTTTTCATCAGTGACTCTCCATCCAAGACAACATGCTACGTCCTCTCTGCCAAGAAACGCTCAACCCCGTCACAATTTTTTTGATACCCCTTGCAACGTTTCAGCATTTGAAGCTGTTCCAGTACGTATGATGCCGCTGTCACGATGTATAGTCCAATATGTTATGCCTCTTGGACTATTTCAATAAATAATTTTGTTTCTGTAAGTATGCTTTACAAAATAAGACAAAACGTTTGTCTTTTCTGTTCGTTTCTTGTTCAACACAGAGCCTTGGCGTCTGTGGAGGGATCTTCTGACGCAGTTTGCAGATGTCGAGATGCTGAACCATCTTATTGCCGACCCGACAGCCAGTCCCCGCAAGAGGATGCTCCCAACTGTGTCAAGAGGCTATTCATAATTGTTATAAAATACAAATAAAAGAATATATTTCATACTGTAAAAATATTGAAACAGTTTATGACCATCCACGTTAGTTTTCAGATCTTAAATAATGTAACACTTTTATTGCGTGTCATTAGTGTGTATACTGCAAAAATGCAACAAATCTTCGTGAAGTGTTGAAAATTAATCTGTTTCTGCGTGTTCTATTCTTATTTAATAACTTTTTATCTGAAGTCATTGAAAATTATCTGCTGTGAAAAATAATTCTTGCAGCGTTAACAGATCAGAATTAAAATTGAAGTCTAAATACGACGTTAGATTTACGTGATCTTTGCTTTTCTGAATTTACGACGCCTGGGTTATGTAGAGAATATTTTGTGTATCATGAGGTAAAAGGATCTATATGATGAAAGCATGACGATAATTATCAGAAACTGATTAGGAAAGAAATTAACTCATTTTAATAATAAATTTGAATCACAGAGATTATTTCAATTTTCTTTCGGCAGTCGTTGAGTATCTCTGGTTAGCATAGCAACGCAACCAATAACTATAAGAATCTTGAGGTGAAAATTTTAATAGCACAATAACAGGAGATATCGGGACCGTTATTCTACAATAACTTTATTAGTACGAAAAGACAGTCTCATATCTACGGTAAAACAACGCTATGCTGAGCCTTTGAACAGAGACAAACGAATTACGTGAAAATTTACGTACAACACGCAGCAGTACATGTGCCTCAAAAGGCGACAGCAGTGCAAGTAATAAGGTGTGCAGTCCCTTGGCGAGGTATAAAAGTTAAAGCTTCAAAGTCAGTCCAATCAAAAGATACGGCCATTTATGTCACATATTCCGAAACTTGAAAACTCGCTCACCAAAACTAAACATTAATAAGTGTGTACACAACATTCACTCCTAGGGCTTTTCTCAAATTAGGATTTCAGCTTGGAGAAGACTCTCACAGCACGTTTTACAGCTTGCACGTTGGACGCTCTCGGCAAGCGTCAGACTCAGCTGACGCTATCAAGAAGAGTACCGTAGCGCCACTGGCGTAGCTGTTGACGATGAGTGAGGCCACAGCCGTGTTTGCGTCTCACACAAGGTCGCTCTCTCTGCTCACCTACACGACAACACTTCGACACGCCTCTTTACGCACTGTTCTCTGCGGTGATTATACTATGATAAACGTTCCACAGTACCCACTATACTCCTACACCACTTCAATTCCAGATTTCTAGTCTCCTTCCGTTGCTGATTGATAAAACATCACATTCTGAATAGTCTATTGTAAAAACACCTTATTTCTACCGTAAATCAGATACCACGCAGAAGACCAACTATTGTTGTAATGTGCTGACCGATAAACTGTGATGGGTATGAGTTACTGAGTAACATCTGTCTATCTTTCATTAAAAAAAAAAAACAAAAAAAAAAACAAAGAAGACTAATAAATGATCAGCATGGAGGCATACTTACAAAAAATATTGATGTTAAAACAAAATGACTTGTTCCACATCGTCACGATTTATCATGCAAAATGATACATGGAAAATGAAACTAAGTAATTAACTATTGGTAAATCACAAAGTGTATACTTTGAAAATCTCAAAATGAAATTCGAAACTAAAACAGATGAGCTAAGTAGACATACGTTCCAATAGTGATATATTTGATTGACCCTGAAAAACTGACTGAGTTGCTAGCGAAGAGTATTCTGGGAAAAGAAGCAAATAGCCTTGTGTTTGAAAGGTGGGCCAACGTGTTATACGGGTTAGGCTATCATTACTAAGAAACGATATACATGTTAAAGCAAAATATCCACTTTATGGCGTCTTAAGCGTTTGAAACCATTCCATTGATCACATGTATAGTATCGCACAATGCTGGAACACGTTTAAAAAACTATATCGTTTTTCTACCATGTAAATTGCTATTTTTGGCCACACGCCAAATGACGCATCACAGATAATATTTCAAAGCGAGATAATGTATGAACTATAGTGAGACTAGTGACTGACAATCTAATAAAATAAGAACTCTGTTCTGTAAGGAGGTATACCACTATGCAGTTCTGTTTCTCTGACATTTTAATAATCATTCACTTTATTGACATGCACAAGATACGACAGAATGTCTTGCATCTTTCATTATTGATTACGTTTATGGGCTAACAAAGAACACGTAGGTAAGTTCTTTTACAATTTTGAACATTAAAAATGTTGCGCCTACGAGTTGAAAACTGAAAATGCGACGAACAAGAAACAGTACCGGTAAGCAAACAAGCATTAGTTTTCGAGTTCCAACTTCATTTGCTATCGATATAAATACAGTAAAAGTGGAATGAAATGCATTACGAAAGCATCCTTTTCACATGATATCCTTCTCTTCTTGGTTATTCGAAACATGTCAACAAAAAACAAATTACATTAACGAGGCCAAATATGTTGTATTGCTAGAACAAATACATATTCAAGAAAAGAAAAACGTTCGAAATTGCCTTCCTTACACTATGTTATTCATGTAAGAACTAATTTTTGGTATTTAAAACAGCATTTAAGGGTACACGACAGAAATAATGAACAAGAAGCAATCATAAACAGTAGTCTGCTTACGTTTTGGGCTAGCTCTAAAGCAACTTACAGCATTAGTCTATAGCGCCGTCATAGTCTAATAAATAGCCACGACACTCTCTGGTGTGAAAGTTGTTACCGTTTGACAGCTGGAGCGACATTAACGCTCCGAGCGGTGAGATAACAGTTGTATGCGTCGTAAAAATATTTGCTAAACAAAACTTTCCTACGTAATTAAGGAAGTAGTTGTTATATTTTTGCGTTCCATGCATTAGTAAGTTATTAAAAGACATGAATTATCGTGAAACACATGTAAAAACAGGAAAATCATACCGATTCAATAACGTAAATTGCAACTCATTCATGAAGAAATACTTCCGAATATATGTATATTTGCAGCTTATTCCGCTGAAAGCAAGCGAATATAAAAACATTTCACGCATGAGAAGCATATATTTCTGTCGTTATAGGCACTTTCCTTGACACAAAATTTTCTGGCGTCCAATGATTCGTGCTTTCTAACACTTCATTCCACTTTCTAATACACGAATATTTTTGTAAATGTAATTGCTTTTACTTCGAAAGCGAATGTGTTGAAGATTCTTTCCGTTTGTGGCTCATACTTAGTAACGATTCTGGAACTGTTTTCTCCTGTGTTGGAAAGAGTTTTATTGCTTTTGACGATTTATTATCACGTCTGTATAGTATTCACTTTAGCTACAGTTGTGGTCGTTTGATAGGTATTACATTCAATATAGGTTTCCTACATTCCACATTCACTGACTTGGCTGAAAGTGTAGCGAACAAAACTCCACTTAGTTGGATGGATATACGTCTTTCTATAAAATGTCAGGCTTCTGGTGGTTACCTGCAATTTTTTGTTATTAAAGGAAAACGGCATTATTCAGTTGATGTTTGTATGGTACAAGAAAATCGTATATAAACTGTCCTGTGATGCGCCGTTTCGTATCTCCCAGAGTTCTTAGGAAACTAAATAATGACAAATGTTCTATAATTTCTTTAGTTATTGTGGATATTTATGGCACAAAATATACTTCATGTTATTAAAATTATTGTACTAATCAATATAAACATTAGTATTCTCACCCTTCCGATATAGTTATCAGAAGTGTTTCTTGCTGGCAGCTTGGGGCACTGCTACCGCTGGTGGTAACAAAAACCAGATGTAGTGTCGGGACTGTTATATTAGACTGTGGCGCCACCTCCCTTCTTTTTTTACCTCCATGGTAAAAGGAGAAGAGAGGTGTCACTACGTCAGGAACTTGAAGCCGATGCCCGCCATCTCAGCTAGCCCAAAACATTAAGTTCACCGCATTCGTACCTCCATAGTTCACCGCGGTAACACATCCCTGTGACGTCACTCTGACGTGCCCGTGTCCCGTTTTCAGTGTTAGGTGCTTTGATTGTTTCTTTGACATTTCAATAATCATTCACTTTGTTGACATGCGCAAGGTACGATAGCTTGCCTTGCTTCTTTCCTCACTGCACACGTTCATGGGCTAAAAGAACACGTAGGTAAGTTTTTTGCAAATGTGAAAAAAATGTTGTGCATACGATTTTAAAGCTGAAAATGTAACAACAAGATGCAGTACCAGTAAGAAAACAAGCTTTAGTTACGGAGTTTCTTTGCTATCGGCACACATATAGAGAAGTGGAATCAAATGGATTACGATAGCGTGTTTTTCACTTCACTTCGTTCTCTTCTTGGTTATTCGAAATACATCGACAAAAAACAAGCTACATTAACAAGGCCAAATGTGTCGTATTACTAGAGCAAATACGCATTTAAGAACAGAAAAAATGTTCGAATTGCCTTTTTGACATTACGTTGTTCATGTAAGCACTATAAGTTTTACTATTTAAAACAGTTGCACCGAGAAGTGGTCGTCCTTGCGTTTTGTCTGAGGATAAACTACTCGATATTTCCATGAGTCCGAACAAGTCAGTCAGAAAACTCGCCCAGGAAATCGATGTTAGTGTCGGAACGGCCCACATAGCTGTAAGGAAAAAATTAAAACTTTTCCCATACAAAGTGATAGTCGTGCAAGAACTGAAAAATACTGATTATGGCAAGAGACTCCATTATTTTAAATGGTTCAAAAATTTCGTTCGACAAAATGGAAGGGATATTCTTAATGAAACGTTTTTCACTGATGAGGCGTGGTTTCATTTATCCGGGTACATGAACTCGCAAAATTCTCGTTTGTGGAGTACTGCAAATCCACTGTGTATTCATGAGGAACCACTTCATTCTGTGAAAATAGGAGTTTGGATTTCAATTTCTAGACGTCGGATTGAGGATCCCATATTTTTCAACGAAACAATTAACGCACAACGATATTGCAGTGATATTCTGTGCCCATTCATAGGAGAACTTGTGTTAAGCGTAATTCTGTACGGTTATTTTCAACAAGATGGTGCAACCGCGCATACAGCTCGCGTTTCAATGTTACTGCTTGCTGATGTTTTTGGTAATCGCATAATTTCACAGGGACTTTGGCCTCCAGATCGCCTGACCTTACTCCACCTGACTTCTGGGGTGCAGCGAAAGCAACTGTCTATAAAAACCGTCCAAAATCCATCAATGAATTGAAAACTGCAATATACACTTTCACTACTTATGTTACAGAAGAAATGTTACAGCTTGTGTTTGGAAACAAGATTAGACGAATTGAATTGTGTATTCAACTACGGCGGGGGGGGGGGGGGGGGGCGACTTGGGAACTTTCAACATATAATATGAAAATTTGTAAGTAAAAATGAATATTCAATAAATTAATAATTTGTATTTCACAGAATTTCATTTCGGTATATGTACTGCGGTATACGGCACGCGCGGCTAACAATCATACGACACTGCGGAGAGACTTCTTGAACACCCCGTACATCAATTGTCAATCTAGGGATTCCGTGCTGCTAATGGCATCCACTTCGCTGGTCATTTGCTATTATAGAATAAAATGTAAAATAACTTGTGAGCCCACTTCTTGACTTAATCTTCTCGACTCCGCTTACTAACTGACAACTGTTAGTTGATGAAGCATGATATTCTAAAAGAGACAACAAAAAGTGTTATCTTACATAAGCGCTATTCTTCAGTATTTCAAAGTGACATTATTTATATTCAGAAGACAATTTTGCAGCACCTTCTATCATATATGAAATTAGGGAAATAAACTTCAGCTACTGAAATATATCTCAATTAATGAGCCTTCAGCTCTGTTTTCATTTACATTTAAGTAGTGCTCAGCTTCGTGCTCTTATCTGAAATTAATAACGAAATTACCTGACTATTTTTCACTACACATTAGAAACTGCATTCCCTTATGAAATCCTACAGCCGATTTATCTTTATTAGCATCATATAGGACTGCCAAGAGCTCAGAGGTTATAATGCGATGACTGAAAGATAATGGAACACATTTATAGCTTCACCCACGTTAGGAGGAACCTAACACCGAGCATTATAATGAGTTTAGAGAGATCTGCTTCATATGGAATATATTTCAGTAACCAAATACCATGTTAGCTGCTCTGGTGTGCACAAGATTTGGTGTATAGGACATCCACAACTGAGAGGCATAATAATTTAGATATCCTCTTCAGCCTGACTAGTACAACTGAAGCAGATATCTCTAAATTAATTATCAATCCTGTGCACACCAGAGCAGCTAACATGTTCTTTGGTTACAGAAAAATATTCGATATGACTGATTTGTTTCAAATGTTAACAAATATTAAAAGATACTCATGTATCTGAGGATAATGTTGAGATTATTTGTAAAAGCTAATCGAATCATTAGAAGGGAATACGTAAAGGCTTACATATAAAAGGTCTCGATTTTTGTATAAACACACTAAAAATGAAAATAAGAACTCTTTGAGGCATTTACCTTTAACTGTACGTTAACAATAATATGGGATGATCAGCTGTGTGCGAGTTCTATCAACGAATTTCCGCACTTTCAGGCATTTGGGATGAAACGAACTATGAACTGTAGCACCACAAGCTTTGTGCCATACCTGAGAGCCAAACCATGAACAAGGAAAACTACTAAAATTATTGCGAACGTTTAGGCAACCAGTGCATTATCAGTGAAGTGCTTCAGGCTAAACACCAGAAAGCTCAGCGTTAATGAATAACGTCGAGAAAATTTGAAAGATTGCATCACTGAATCATTGTGTTTATAACATTTTGGTGAAGCTGGTGGTAAATGAGATTACTGATAAATTTACTAAGAAATTTTTTTCAAGTGAAATCTACACACATACTATGCAATGTACCAAAAGGGGCACTTCGCGAATTGAGGAAGGTAAACATTATAGAGAAAGACCAGGCTTGAATGCACTAAGCAGGCTCGACTGGAAGTAAGTTGGGGCATTTATAATGAGATGAAGAGAGTTGTACAGTACAGACTAGTGTCAAGATCTGCATCTAACCAAGTCTTCGAACTGAAGACCACATAACCCTGCCAGCGATAAAACCCACTTCCTGTCGAAAATTTTGCAAAAACTCCCGAAATGTCGCAGATTGCTATAGCTTGCTCCGGATCAGAAAATTTGTTTTCTTTATTCTCGTACTTAACCCTCCTTAACTCGTGTAATAATTATTGACACGGTCACTCGCGCGGATGACAGATGTCGCCCACTACATAAACTGTGTATTTGGACACTTTCGTATACGGATAATTTTAGGAGTGTTTTATTTCAATCTAAATATAATACATCTAATGCACAAATACAGAAAGGTGCCCACTAGATGACAAATATTTTTGGCAATTGTTGATAAATAGATCCAGTACCTCTCTGCCAACAGCTAATTTCTCATTCTCTCTGCAAAAGCCTCTATCAAGATTACTGTCAGTTCTCAGTCATCTTATAGATCCAGTACCTCTCTGCCAACAGCTAATTTGTCATTCTCTCTGCAAAAGCTTCTATCAAGATTACTGTCAGTTCTCAGTCATCTTAAGTGCAACCTAAATCAGTCCGTTACAAATGGTTCAAATGGCTCTGAGCACTATGCGACTTAACGTCTGAGGTCATCAGTCGCCTAGAACTTAGAACTAATTAAACCTAACTAACCTAAGGACAACACACACATCCATGCCCGAGGCAGGATTCGAACCTGCGACCGTAGCGGTCACTCGGTTCCAGACTGTAGCGCCCAGAACCGCACGGCCACTCCGGCCGGTAGTCCGTTACACTTTGAGTTATTCCACAATTTCGATAAGCTCTTTCTAGAGCTTCTCAGTGATCCACATAGATATTTCAAACCAGTGAAAGCTCTGATCTCTATAACATCTGTTTCTTTAGCGTGTTTTTCCCTAGAAATGTTACCATGAACTTCACTGATGGAAATATTAATTCATGTTGCAATAATGGGTATTATATTTCCATCCAAAAATAAATTCGTAATACCTATTTCTTTCTTTGTTATACAAGCTTCATTTTTGGGTCCAGGTAAATGCGTAATAATATTACAAGATCCTGTTCTAACATCGGTAAGATATTTACTCTTCCTTTGTTTAGCTATTCCGTCTTTTCCTAAAAGAAATAGGTCCTCTTAAACTAATTCTACCTGTTATCCATATTCTTTGTTTTATGAAACTTTTTGTTCTGTTCCTGAATCCTGACCACTTTCAAGTGCTCAATCGTCGTTCTCTGAGTGATCTCTGTCACTGTCAGGATCTGTATCACTCAGCTCATGGAACCATTCCAGCCCTACATCAGGGCCGGCCGGTGTGGCCGAGCGGTTCTAGGCGCTTGAGTCTGGAACCGCGCGCCCGCTACGGTCGCAGATTCGAATCCTGCCTCGGGCATGGATGTGTGTGATGTCCTTAGGTTAGTTAGGTTCAAGTAGTTCTAAGTTCTAGGGGACTGGTGACCTCAGATGTTAAGTCCCATAGTGCTCAGAGTCATTTTTGAACCTACATCAGGTACTCTGCCGAACACTCACCCAGGTTTCTTTACCTTTGGTATTTATTCCACAAACTAAAAGTATAGAGAATAATTACTTTTCGTTATTAAGTATGCGAGGTAAAAAGCAAATTAATTATAATTAATTTCGGTATCTACCAACTACAATGTGACACATGTGATGGAACGTGTGTAGGGCAAACGAGCAGAGCGTTAGACTCCCGGTACAAAGAACATATCAGAGCATGAAAATAAGAGACATGCCACTCGACTTTTGCAGAACATTTAAGAGAAAATAATCACTAACCTACTATAAGAGAAAGACATGAAAATAGATAGACTAAATGATTAAAAACACATAACATTACAAGAAAATTATCAATATAAAAAACGAAAGCTGAAAAGACGCTCCTACTAAATGAAAGACAAAGTCCCAAGTGATGATCGCAAATCACAGTAAAAGAAAACATTAAAACAAAACAAATAAAAAATAAAAACAGTACAAACACATACACACATAATCACCCAAAAGACAATTGAAAGCAAAAACTGAAAAAGTTGACACACTTATAGAAACGAATGTCACTCTAAGACAGAAAATGGCAGTTACAGTGCTACATCGCAGTCTAATATACAATAGCACCAAAAAGTATTGACACAGTTACATTTTAGTGATTGTAGGTTAAACGAAACATATTTCAGAACAGAACCCAGACACGTGCCACCTTACATTACATAGGCTACAAGTATGTCCAAATAACCTATCCGTAAAGTAACATACAGTCTTATGAAAATAAACATCGCTATTCTGCATCCAAATAAGTACTGGCACACGCGTATGAATCGGAGAGTGTGTTCGTTTTCTTCATTGATGTTCACCTTCTAATAGCTAGTGTCCATCCCTTTAGCATCTATAACAGCACGTAAAGGCCTAGGAATGCTTTGTATTAAATTCCGGGTGATATCAGGGGTAATTTTCGACCATTCCTCCAGGAACACTTTCTCCAAGTCGTTTTTACCGGACGGACGCCTTTTTCTGACTTGTGTGTCAAGATGAGCCCACAGGTTCTCAATGGGGTTCAAATCAGGGCTCTGAGGTGGTGTTAGAACCCTTCTGGGGGTATTGTACAGTAACCACTCCGGGGTTTTCATGGCTGTATGTTTTGGGTCGTTGTCTTGCTGGAAATGAAACATCCCAGTAAGGCCCAATGTCTGTGAACTAGCGTGTAAATTACCTCGCAACACGTCGATGTATCTCATATGATCCATTGTACCGTGGATTGCAGCTAGATTTCCAAAGCCGGACGCCGCCATACAGCCCCAGACCATGATACCGTCCTCACCGTGTTTGACCGTATGATGCAAGTGTTTAATGTCGAGGTACGTATTCGGCTTGCGCTAAACTTTCTTTCTTGCATCAAATCCGAACACACTGAACTTCAATTCGTCGCTAAATATCAGTGCTCCAAAACTCCATCGGCTTGCTGATGTAGTCCTTGGCAAACTGCAGGCGTATCTGCCTGTTAATTTCCGATATACAGGCTTTTTCCTGGGAGAACGTCCATGCATGTCAGCCTCATTCAACACATTTCGTGTAGTTTGAACACTAACCGTCTTGTCGGACGTTGTCTGAACAACCTCAGCAATAGTTCCTGCATTTGTAGCAGGTTCCTTCCGAGCAAGTGCGATGATACGGCGACGCTCTCGGGTTGTAAGCACTTTTGGACGTCCAGGACGACACGTATTCATTATTGTTCCAGTCTCTTTATATTTATGAATGATGGCTCGTACCGTGGTGTGGCTAACAGACACCTCTACTCCGATTTGTCGATAGCTTCTCCCTTGTGAATGGAGCAATATCACTCTCTCACTCAACGCCACTGAATGTCCCTTCTTCTTCGACCCCATGCTGACCACTCTCGCGCAATACAGCAACATACTAGTCACTGGGCTGTCAACAACACGCAGTGTCCATTGCGTCAGCAGATGGCGTTCCGGTACCTGAAAACCCAGCAATTACCGAGAAGCCACGCTCTGTGCCAATACTTTTTGTGTGCAGAGGAGATACATGTTCGCCCTTAACACAGCATTTCTTTGTTAATAGTAGGCACTGTGGGCAGAATTGTAATGTCTGGTATGTGAGGTAGCACGCACATGTGCTGTGTATCAGAAGGTGCGGCGTTTGTAACCAGCAACGATAAATAAGCACGTGTACCAATACTTTTTGGTACGATTGTATACAGTCCCGACAATCACTGCTCTGAAAATTGTTACCGTATTACAGTTGATGCGACACTAGAGACCCAAGCGACGAGAAAGCCGCTGTAAAATTAAAGTTTGTTTCCAATTGTTTCTCTAGTTAATTAGCGAAATAGTTATTACATCTTTGCGTTGAAAGTATTACTAAATTGTCAAGAGATATGTATGACTATGAGATACATGTAAAAACAGCCGAATCCCCCTGATTGAGTGATATAAGCTACAACTTAATGATGAAGAAACATTTTTGAATATGTGTGTAATTGTAGCTTACTCCTCTGAAAACAAGAGAATTTAAACACAATTTCATGCATGAGAAGAATATATTTCTTTTGTTGTCTGCTCTTATTATAACAGGCACTTTCCTTGACACATAACTACTTTGTAGGGAGCCTAATGTTTCGCATTTTCTTAGACTTAACTGGACTTTTTAATAGATAAATATTTTTATAAATGCAATTACTTTTGCTTCAAAAGCGAATGTGTTCAAGATCCTTGCCGTTTCTGGCTCAGATGCAGCAACAACTGTGGAATTGGTTTCTTGTGTGTTGGGGAACAGTTTCATTGCTTTTATTCTTTTATTATCACGCCACTTTGGCTTTTCCTTCAGGTATAGTTGTGGTAGTTTATTTGCAAAGTTAAATAATGTAGGTACTCCATTCCATATACGTTTAGTACGTTCCCCATTAACTGATTTGACTGGGAGTGTAGTGAAGAAAGCCTCACGTTTCTGAGTAGATGTAAGACGCCTTTCTGGAAAAGGCCAGGTCTTCTGCCCTTTTCCAACAATTTATTTGGTCTTGAAAAACACGACATTCTCCAGAAAATATCTGCAGTTTACGCTAAAACAAGAACCTTTAGTGTGGAGCGCTCAAAAGACGTTTTTGTTTTAAACTACTGCAATTTAACACTTATTAATTCAAATGACGAACGGCAGAGCGATATTAAACTCTTCCACGAGAAGTATTCTTACCTACTGAGCTATTTAGGCACACCCAGGAGCCGAGGTGAGTGAGGTCGTGAGTCGTAGATGGTTACCTTAGCCGGTCGGTAAAACTATCTCCGAAAGGCAAGGTTCTGGTTTCTTGTCCTGTATCAGCACATAGATTTCACTGTCCGGAAGTTTCAAAATCGCACGCACCACTGCAGAGTGAAAAACTGACTGTGGAAATAACTGCAAGTTGTGGCTAAGCAATTCCTCTATGGTGCTCTTTCTTCCAGCAGTATATGAAGGAGGGTTTCTCATAATTTTGATTAGGAGAAGAGTTATCAGCAGAAGTGAAGCTGTAATGATATTTTCTCACGATCGAAAGGAAATCATGTCATCGGTACGTCACTTAATAACGAAAATCAGCAGCCATTCGGCGAGCTTAATTTCCATCCTCGCTCGCGGTAGATGTTACCAACATCCACTTCAGTGTTAACGCACTTAAATTGAGAAGTTTGCCTTCATGAAATTTTTGATGGAAACATTCTGCTTTAGGCTGGTAGAACAGTATTTATTGGCCTGCAATTTCGACACATGGTCATTTTCAAGTATCGTGAAACAATCAGTCGTCAAATACGAAGTAAATAACGAATAACGTGTAATATACGTAATTATGATAATGACAAATGCTAAAGTGAAAATTTCGAAGCCACTTACGTGGGATGTGGTAACCCAATCAGAAATATGAAGCACTTAGCATCTGCTGCTTCCACAAATGCAAAGTGCAAGATACCCCACATATTTAGAGTAATGCTTATCCTACATGTAAGGATCAAACTGGTTTTACCATGGTTTTACGAATACCCCACTAGACAGTTAAAGAGTGTTCTACTACCTAATGAGAAAGTCTGCACAAGAATTTTAACGTCCTCGCCAGTTTTCTGTCAATATTTGGTAAAGAAATTCCATGACAGTTGCTTCGCCCTTGAAAGGCAAGAAGCGATATAATTTCATAAAGGAAATAATTTGACAGCATAGAAATCAGTTCTCCGAAGGGAGAGGTGTGCGAGAAGAATTTACGTTCTGAAGCCTGTCTCGATGACAACAAAAAATTGCTGAGATCCTTTATGGTATCATCAGTCCTTGCTGTACGGAAAATGCAATGTCTTTCAATAACTGTGTTTCAATATATGCACATGGGTTGGAGGACTGTGTGAAGTCCATGGTCGAACAACAACAAAACGTCTACATGGGAGGCCTTCGCATTGAAAAGAATTTAATGAATCTCTACATTAAGTGCTACTTACTGTTAACAAAAACAATAAATGTGTTTGAAAACACTACTCTACTCGAGAACGTTCAACACCCAGTTTGAAGAAACTAGTGCTTGAGATACTGTTCTCTATTTTTAACTGATTACAGATGGTTTTTAGGAGACAATGTCTTACAAAGAGTGTTGAACCTCTTTTCTAAAGAGAAAAGAGCGCTTTATAGCGGGGAACTTCGGCAATATTTTATTACTGAAAATAGTCTGTCTCACAAATGTATTTGCAAATCTAAATACTCCAAACATAAGGCTGTAAGGTAGGAAGAAAGATTAGTGTGTAACGTCCCGACGACAACAAGGTCACTGGGTTCAAAATGGCTCTGAGCACTATGGGACTTAACATCCATGGTCATTAGTTCCCTAGAACTTAGAACTACTTAAACCTAACTAACCTAAGTACATCACACAACACCCAGTCATCACGAGGCAGAGAAAATCCCTGACCCCGCCGGGAATCGAACCCGGGAACCCGGGCGCGGGAAGCGAGAACGCTACCGCACGACCACGAGCTGCGGACAAGGTCACTGGGGACAGTCCACAAGCTCGGATTACGAAAGGGTGGGGAACGACCGTGACCATGTTCCTTTCAAAGGAACTCTTGAGGCAATCGCCTTAAGCGATTTAGGGACCCTAAATCTGGGTGGCCAGACGAAGATTTGAACCGTCATCCTCCCGACTGCGAGTCCAGTATGCTAACAGTTTGCAATAATGCGAAGGAATTTTATTTCTTCGGAATGATAAAGCTAAATAATGTAAACAAAATCAAATTATTAAAAAACAGTGAGCAAAGTGACTAAGATACGTTAGCTTCTATTAATGATATGGAAAGTTGACAGTCCACTGTTTTAGTGGATATGAAAAACAGCTTTTTTATGCAAGAGAGATCATACTAATATAGCTTCTGTGAAATCAAATTATTACTCAGCTTTAAAAATAGCGAACGAACAAAGAGTAGTCATTTCCAGCATCACATAATATTTGCCTAATTCTGTAAATAAACACATAAATTTCATTCAAATTAAATATACATTCTAAGGGAAAAATCGGTAGATTTGATGTACATATGCAGACAGACAAACAAATCATAACACTTTCAGAAAAAATGGATGATTTATTCAAGAGAAAGAGCTTCACCAATTGAGCAAGTCAGTAACGCGCTAGTCCACCTCTGGCCCTTATGCAAGCAGTTATTAGGCTAGGGATTGATTAAGTGACTTGTTGGATGTCCTCCTGAGGGATATCATGCCAAATTCTGTCGGATTGGCGCGTTAGATCGTCAAAAATCCGAGCTAATTGGAGATTCCTGGCCATAATGCTCCAAAGTTCCAAAAGGCGGAGGCTTGGCGACCTTGCTGGGCAAGGTAGGTTTGGCAAGCACGAAGACAAGAATTAGAAACCTCGTCGTGGGAGGGCGGGCATTATCTTGCTGTAATGTAAGACTAGGATGACTTGCTATGAAACTCAGCAAAACGGGGCGTGGAATATCGGTGACGTACCACGGAGCTGTAAGGGTGCCTCCTCTGACCACCAAGGGGGTCGTGCTGTGAAAAGAAATGGCACCCTAAACCATCACTCCTAGCTGTCGAGCCGTATGGCGGGCGACAGTCAGGTTGGTATGGTACCACTGTCCAAAGCGTCACAAGATACGTCTTCGGCCTGGAATCTCATTGACTGGAGCAAACTGTGGAATAGAATTGTCTTGAGTGACGAGTCCCGCTTCTTATTGAGCCCAAATGCCCAACTGAAGACGTGTGACGCACCAGACAACGATGTGATACATTAATACATAATTTAATAAAACTTTTAAGAAATTGTTTCAACTTGTCCTGTGAAACATAAAACTGTTTATACACACGATCAAAAGGATTAATGAGAAATAAAAGATAAGTTTTGAGAAGGTAAATAATAATTCTTTTCTTAAAACAATATTTTATTCTGAAATGGTCAGAAATTTGTTGCCTACGAGTTCGAAAACAATTAGATATCGACTTTTATTAAAATCAGACAGGAAATATTACAGTTCGTCCACCATTTTGAGCGGCCCTCTTTTATACCATACGGAAGCACATTATGGCAATATCGTGAACTGCATACATCTTAAAATTTTCGGTTTAATGGAATGAAAGGGAGCTCCTAAGAACTGGAGTGATGTCTTTCCATCACGACAATATGAGGTGCAGTTGCAAATTACGTGAGAATCTTTGCTCTATGAGACTGGATCACCCGTCATGACTGACAAAGTAAATTTTGGAAAATATTCGAAATAAGCTTTACAGAGGCCAACTCTTGGTCTCGTAGAAAATTACCTTAAATTTCATTTACAGGCAAATGTTTTATGGCAACTATTAAAGTTTTTCTGTTTGAATTGTACATGGGTGTGCTGGAAAGTAATGTCTCCGCATTTTTTAAATGAAAGCTGCTAAAGCTCTTTTAAATAAAACAAACGTTATTAACATTCTGCACCTTTATTCTTCTTATCTAAGTATTTGCTGCCGTATGCCGCTAGAGGGCTCCGAACTGAACACCAAAACTGTGCCGGTTGTTGAGAAACAGCATGCTGTAATGGAGCTTCGAACTCGAGTTCGCCCGCACAGACAGGACCCTCTCCTTCAGCATGACCCTGTCAGACCACATAGGAGAGCTGCAACATCTGCAGCAATCCCATGTCTCGCGTTCACTGTCATCGAGAGTCCTCCATACAGCTACAAAAAGCTCCATTCGATTTTCATCTGTTTCCAAAACTTAAGTAGCACCTTCGAGGACTACACTTTGGCAGTAATGATGCAGAGGTGAGATGTGACTCTGTGAACAAAGTAAAACATTCGAAAGTGGTCTATCGCTGGGAGAAATGTGTTCGCCACCAGAGTGACTGTGTTGAGAAACAAATACGTAGACATGAAGAATAGAGATGTAATATGTTAATAACTTTTGTCTTACTTAAAAAGCTCTAAGTGTTATCACATAAAAATTTCGAAAAAGTCAAACTTTCTACAGTGATAGTGTAAACAAACTGTTCTATGGCTAGTAGAAACGTGTTGGTCGCCGGGATGACAATGATGAAAAATAAATATGTAGACATGAAGAACAAAGATGTAAAATGTTAATAATGTTTGTTGTATCAAACGCAGTAAGGGTTTTCACATAAAAAATTCGGAGCATTACTTTTAAGCATGTCCTCGACTATTTCTATATAATTATATTTTTTATATAATTTCATTGTTTCATTCCAGTTGTTCCAGCCAATCGTATTTTAGAAAGTGAAATAGTTGGAGCTTATCCAGAAAGAACCTGTGTTCACAAGCTATACCATATTTTTTTCCATAATCGATGAGAAATTACGTCATATGTCTGGAGTGACTTATTACGTACTCCAGTTTCAACGCGTTTTTTAGATATTTTTAAAATTAGTTATCTTGCGTGTTTACTGTTATAATTACTTTTCAAAATTTATCTATCGTCTTAGAAAAATTTATACGACAAATGTGTAACACAATCGTGGGAAGAGACCGTATATAACATATGAGTTGTATTAAAGCTATAATGAGATTGATCAGTATTTGCAGCATAAGAAAAAGTTATTTCCTCGCAACAATGTCGTAAATGAATATTTATTTCATGCGCACAGTCCACCACCTGCTTAGCGATTTGGATCCACATACAGGCGCTGCAAAAAGTTTTCTGATGAAAAGTGTCGCTATTCGTATCGATACCCGTTAGCTGTTTAACAGACACACTTAATGGTTACTAGGATGGAAGAGAGCCTGGTCACTCGAAAATATTACGCTGACACTCATCTGCTGCAGTTTCCCAACCGTTCTTCCAAAGCACTGACGGCGCTACGATAACACGGCTAATTTTGAGCTTTTCGGCAGTAAGAACGTGAATGCTCCCTAATTCATGTGCTGTGCAATCCTTTGTGGTGGTGTTGACGAGTAAAACAGAATATTAGACATATGTTACTGAATATAAAGGTGTCATAGAGGACTCTGCATCCTGTAGACAAACAGCAAATCGGTGTAGGCTGCTCGCTGGACAGCCAAGCTACATACACAAGACCAAATCAAAAAGTTATTGCTTAAAGTACGTCATAGATTCAACAGAACTCAAGGATATTCTGGAAACCTGTGAGACAGATGTTGCTAGCAAGAAATGAAACGAAATTAGGCCGTTTGTTTCTCCTGAGGAGACGAGTGACCTCTGTATCGGATTAAATTATAAAATACACATAACATTTTACTGAAACTGGTTACCGGTATCCACATTGCAGCCATCATCAGATCTGAAAGTGCATCAGCGTATGCAGGCGCGTAGTCAGAACACCAGTGATGTACTGTTCCACTGAAATCTGATTCTCTCCTCTCTCGTTTATCTGTATAGATAGTGTAATAAATTTGTAATATTATTCACGAGTTATAGTTTAGCCGTTCTTAAGTCAGACAATCAGTAAGAGTAATAGCTTTTGCATCGCAGAAAATGCTGGCTGCAAACTTCCTGGCAAATGAAAGAGACTTCGCCTGAACGGTTCCAATGGTTTCCGCTCACTACCTTGATCACTGCATTGTTTACAGCTCGAAGTGGAAGAAAGCGACATTCGAAATCTGTGGGATTATTTTTAAAGCAGAGTTTTCGCATATAAATTTGGTTGGCGTTCAATAAATAAGGAACTCATCTTGCGCTAAGCTTTCACATAGTTAATTTTCTCTGATATGGCTGTTGTACCAGTTATTTCACACACCATTAATCGCTGATCGTTCAGTGCTACAATTTTCTCGATGTGCTCTTGTTACAGTACTGGGAAGTCTTAACGTGAATGTAATTATCTTTTTATTGTGTGATGAAAATGAAGAAGCGGGCTCATAAACGGTTGCAAACTTTGAATCGATTGTCCTTCCCAATAAACCACCCAAAATTGTGACGAAATGGAATTCCAGTTTATCCGTCTGAAGAAAGCACCACACAAAATGATTGCTTTGAAAAACCATACAAACAAAGCTGTTTCGCAGACTGCAATGAAATTTAAGTTATAGTACAACAGGTTCCAAAAATACGTTGCATCCACACCGTCTTTGTGCCTGGCTGAGAACTCTTCATCTTGGTCTCGTAAGGCGGAAACGAACTATCTCTTAAGTAAATGAGTAGGGAAAGAAAAAAACACGCAGGGGTAACACGTACACTTTTGTTTTATTGCTGTTTCTTTACGCTAACAATTCAAGATGTAGACCGGCTGAATTAACACAGAATGAACAGCGACGCGTTATAGGACACACACACACACACACACACACACACACACACACACACACTGATGCAAGAAAGTGGTACAACCACATGCTACTCCTGCCTAAACATAGTTTCATTAACTTTGGCCGTAAGAGTATTGGGGCATAGAAATCAAAGAATTAAAACACTTTTCATATTTTCATTAATTTATACTTTATAGGATAATATGTTAAGATAACTCGTCACATAGTATTCATGACACAAAATTATGTACCAGCAATATTCGTGAAATTCATACATGTAGCCATTTACTTAAGAGATGGGAATGTTAGCTTCTATACACTAATGGACTTTGGTGTCACCTACCCATTCGTATTCGGAAGTAACTGGGACGTACACAAATACAGTATCAGAAGGAATGATTAACATTATCCTCTACAGGAAGAAAGGAAGGGAGATTTTAATGTCCATTTTTGGAGGAGGAAGAAGTTGGAACCCGGTCATGCCCTTTCGAAGGAACCATCCCATTATTCGCCTTAACTGATTTTTGAGAACTTAAGGGAAACCTAAATGTGGATAGTCAGATGGGGCTTCCGTCTTCCGGAGTCTTACCATTGTACATCCTCGTTCGATCTCTGTCGCCAGAAATTGCTTGCGACAGGAGATAGATCTGCGGAAGCGCTGTTCTGAAGGCAAAAGGTGTGAAAAACGAATAATGAAGAATAACAATGCTGATCCATAAGAGTCACTTCAAATTTACTTGCAGCTGCTGCAATGACCCGTATTTCGCTTTTATTTTCCCCTTTTAACATTTGGGTTCTCATCTTGAAGAAAAGTCTAGGAAAATAAAGTTTTGGTTCTGCTCGAAACTTAACGGTGAATGGATACGCAAAAGCACGATGGAGCGAGAGTTTCTTGTCCAATTTTATGCAAATAAAAGGCGAAAATATTTTCTGTGGTGTGTGTAGATCACTTGAGTGACCCAGGGAGTGTAGGAAATGAGACACTGAGCTGATAGCTGTTCACACTGGTTGGGACCAAATAAAGGCGATTTTTCTTTATCGTTAGCACAGGTAATATAACGCCTCATCTGCTTCTTCTTTTTTCGTTTCTGTTAGCTGATACTTTCTCACTTTTCTCTGCTTTATTTCAAAATAGCATCTGCAAGGACATGCAGAATGCGTAACAATTTTGTCGATGATACGTTTGCCCCTTCAAACAATTGTAAATTACACTCCGGTTACAAAAGCGAAGACACTGAAGTACGTTCTTATTTTTCGGGGAAAGTTTTGATATCGAGTAATATCTTAATGCGATCAATGAATGGAGTTCCATGGATGTCTGACAATTTATGTAGCCCCTGCGGTTGATTTTCAACAAATTTACTGTTCCAGGTTCCAAATATACAAATAAATATGAAAACACAGCATATCCATACAGTCACTGATGTCATATCTGGACTTCTGCTATCCTTGTGGAAAGTATCTTGCCTTCATCCTGACAGATTCTTAAAACGCTCCCACAGTTTTATAGCTGCTAATTTCCTGGCACCAACCCGAATCCACACTTCGGATATATTATGGTTTTTCTTCTATGTCGAATCTTTTCACCTTCGGCTAAACATCAATTTCATTTTCTTGTAGTGGTCGACGATCTGTTACTTTTGTTTACGCTCATATTTACACAACACTATCACCTCTATCAAAAAGTAAGGAAAACATAAAAGATTCTCAGCATAGCCAAGGATGACGTTGATATCCATGAAATAATGTTTTTTTGTGTATCAATATATTAAGTCAGGAACCTACTTCATTTGCATAATAGTTGTGTCTATAAAAAACTATTTTTAAGTACTAGAGTCGCGTGAACATCGTTCAAATGGAGATACATGAATACTGCAGCTGCTAAAAATTTTCATTCTATATAAATAATGCCTCATGGGTCCACAGTCTTCAGTTTTCTTTAACATATTTGCGATTGATATGTTCCATAGTTTTACCACAGATATTAAAACATATAAATATATCGACGACCTACGCATTTATAATTAGTGACGACTTAGATGGAGGGTAAAGAAGAGTGGATAGAACATGAATGTATTTTAGTAACTAGCTAAGAGGGAACAGTACGGTCATATCACCGATAACCGTCCTTCTGTATTTACACAAGACACAGATGACATGAAGCACAACAGTTCCCTACATCTTACTAAGCTGGGCTCCACATACTGGCCACATAGTAAGTAGATGCGAGGAAATGGTCAGTGTTATACATGTCTGGACATGGTATCGAGAGTTGATTCAGTTAGATTATTCACACCTGTGTCCGTTGAAGACTGTCTATTAGAAAGACCAAATAAGTTCCAACATAAAGCTATTAGAATTTGCATTGGAGCCATAGCATCAGACCAACTAATGCACTTACCGTTGAAGCAAACGAACGCACACTGTATCTGAGAAGAAAATATCATAGCCATAAATTTCTTATCAAACGTGCACAACGTTCTCGGACAAACTGATTGAAGACTTGTATGACTTTACTGTTAGGTGTACAATGGAAAGATTTTGGATTAATAAGAAAATGCCCCCCCTGTTGCATCTACATAAGTGGATGCTATGAACCATGTGAAAAACTTATATTCTGAATAAAACTTCTTCGTTATGAATACCACAACAAAAATTCAGCCTTAGAACCAGACGTGTCATTGTGCTCAGCACTAACAAATACTTTCGTCGTATATGAACTTGTATCTGGTTTTCTTAATGCGACCATTATCTATATAGATGAATGCAAAAATGAAGATGGCGCAAGCAGTGCATATTGTGACATTACAAGGAAATACGGCAGAAATTTTGAAACAGCAAAGGACAACACAATCGTGACAGCCGAGCTAACCGCAGCCGTGGTAGCTCTTCCTTGTATTCGGTATACTACCGAATATTATTGTACCAATTTCCAAATCATACCTTGGTCGTATAGAAATAACAACGTCGGAAAAATGTGTCACCCCATAGCACACAGAATAGTAGACTTGAAATGTATTGGATCGAAGATCATTGTAGGATAAACGGAAAAGAAATAGCAATTGGTCTGGCGAAGCAGGTACCAGCAAACAATTCCCATAAAAAAGACGACGACTAACAAGAAATAAATGGAGTAAAAAAATGGACACAGTGCTCCATATCAAGAGGCCAGTATATTACCAATAATACCAAGTAATCCTTGGGACACGGAGAGCAGTTATGGCAAAAAGTTTTGATCCACACACCATGACTGAGTTTCTATCATGAACGCTTCCGATAGCATCTACACCGTACTCATGCTGTTCACTCACCGTTTTGCGAATTTGGAACCATGAAGGATGCGAACTTCTTGTTCTTTGGATACAAGCTACGACAACAATCTGCAGCATTGATTCGGCGTCTGATGGCGTTAAGATGTCCTCTACCAATATGCGAGGCTGTGATGAAAAGGCCGGCCGTAGTGGCCGTGCGGTTCTAGGCGCTACAGTCTCGAGCCGAGCGACCGCTACGGTCGCAGGTTCGAATCCTGCCTCGGGCATGGATGTGTGTGATGTCCTTAGGTTAGTTAGGTTTAATTGGTTCTAAGTTCTAGGCGACTGATGACCTCAGAAGTTAAGTCGCATAGTTCTCAGAGCCATTCGAACCCTTTTTTTTTTTTTTTTTTTTTTTTTTTTTTTTTTTTTTTTGTGATGAAACGTGGATGCCTCTCATTTTCTTACGTGAAAACTCTTACAGTTTTTAAATGAAACAAACGTTATTAACATTCTACATCTCTATTGTTAGGTCTAAATATTTGCAGCCCTCTGCCGCTAGAGGGCCCCGAATTATAGCGTGTAACATGGCGGTGTGTAGCGTAACTATGTTGGCGCGTGAGAAACGCTGTGCTGTATCCGAGTTACGAATTCGGAGCTGTGTCATATCAGCAAAAACCCGACGCCTTGGGTTCACTGTCATCGATCATTCTCAACACATGGCCTTACCGATTTTCATCTGTTTCGAAAACTTAAGGACCGCCTTCGAGGACTTCTCGTTGGAAGAATGTGTGTCGTCGCCAGGGTGCCTATGTTGAGAAATAAATATGTAAAAATCGAGAATAAAGATGTAGAACGTCAATAATGTTTTATCTCAAAAGCTGCAAGAGTTTTCACAAATAAATTCGAGGCATTACTTTTCACCACGCCCACATATGTGCCGACACTCCTAGCGACAAGTGGGTTTGGGGTATACAGGGAACTCTTTCTCTTCGTGTGTGCAGAAAAATTAAATATTTAATCTAGGTACGTGTAATCAGTTGAATCGCCATTAAAGAGCGATTAAAGATACTTGTAAATTTGAATTGGCATGTTAGTTTACAACAGTTAATACAGATTACATTAACTCACTCTTCCAGGACCAGCATATATTATTTGATTTGTTTCAGTGGCTATAGATCGAGCTCCAACAACTATAAACTTCACCCTACTTAATCGAAATAAAACATAAGAACGTACTTTTGAAATATATGAAGTAAATAACAAGTAAATAATACTTCTTTACACATCTTCCAGGGCGCTTCAAGTAATATGTCTTTGCTTTTAAGAACCAATGTTATGCACATAATCATTAGTCTATTTTTACGCTTCTGTCCCCAGCCGAATTACGTTTTGATTAAGAAATTTTGAATTACCTAAGAGGTGAACCTAGACACTTCCTTCTGCACTTTTCAGAGTCTGAGCTAGTGTTCCATCTTTGTTAATACTTATACCTCCGTTCAGTTTATATTATTCTGATCATAGTAACAACTACCAACCACATTTCGAAATTTTTTAATACATCCGTACTATGGATGTAACCATAAAGGAAGCTGTCTTTCTGAAACGTTTCCTACGCTTGTATTCCGTCATTATTTTCTTAAAGTCTCTCCAAACGTTATTCTTTTAAAATTTTCCAAGAGTAAGTAGCTAACTGAAGTACAGGAAGAGAAAATAAATTTTATGGGTTTGGTGACTGGATACTACTAATTAGCTTTTCAAATGGAACATCGGTGATATACCATGTTCTTTGCAGCCTTCCTAGTTCCCTTATTAGTTGTGTTATCTTCGTGATGATGCTATTTGAAAAACTAATTCTGCGAATATTTGCTTGTCGCTTACATCGAAGTAGTCTTAGAGTGCGAAGTAAAAGCGCTGCTAGCTTCATACGTTGAAAGCTCGCGAGGACAATCCCTGCCACAGGTAAAGTGGTGATCGACCATCACTTAACTCAAGGTCTCGTGTAGCTGGAAACGAGAAAATGACTGCTTTGTTATTATGACGGGCGAGTAAAGAGTTCGTGTAGGTATATAAGCAGGAGCAGGACGGACAGAGGTCATACTTTGTCGTTCACTTCCAGAGGCAGCACAGCTCGTCACCACTCACCACACACCATGAAGTGCATCGCTGTGAGTGTTCTCATCTACTTAAGTTATCTGTAACCATCACATTTGTTTATGGGCGAAACACCTGACATTCCACCATGTCCTTGCTCAGTCATGTCTCTTTAGGATTTGATAACTATATGCTTTGATTTTGTCGTCGATGGGACAGTTAACAGTAATCTTCCTCTTTGTTGTAAATCTGTAACCGTTCGACCCATTCTGATATATTTTCACTGCAGCAGCAAACTATATGTCCTTTATCATTCTGTCTTTCCTAACGAGTGTAGCGAATGGTTTTAGTTAATCAGTTTTCAATAAATTTACTTATAAATCGCGAAAAGTGTGGACTTAGTAGGCATTCACTGTTACATTACTAGAGAGCTGCAAAAAATATTCCATGAAGAGAGATTACAAAAGTTACGACTGACGTCTTACAATATCTAACTGATACTCTAGTACTTATTACTAGATGTGCGTCCTTCGATAGATTATCAGGAGTAGAATACCGAGATCCTCCCTGGGGAGTTTAAGGGGAAAGTATTTAGTCGTCGAAAAACTTCTGTCTATACCCAACAAAGCTTTAGTACTAATTGTAATCACAATATGTAGCGTGCTAAATTGTAGAAGAATTCGATGTAGGTCCAGTCTCATTTGAGACAGAAATTGCTCAAACACTGAAACTGAAACACTAAGATAATTTAAGTGTTCTTAAGCTATTATAATGAATCATAAATTACCTACTAAAGCAGTCTGTACTGTGCTTTTAGCTTGGGGATTAACTGTGTTTGTATACCAGATTTTGTATTTTTTGAGTGAGTACAGTATTTGGCTTAAGTAAATTTGTCTCTTTGTAAACAGCCTTCAGTTAGCCGCTAAAGAAAAAAAAGAATTAATTTAAGATGGGCGCTGATGGTGCAGTCGTCCTCTGCGAGACCCTGCAGCATGCCTTCCTACTCTGGTAGAGCCCACTGTACTAGAGACGGCCCTTGTGTTTCAGCTGTGCCTGGTCGTCGCCGTGTCCTACGTGCTGGCCGACACCAAACCCATCGAGGTGATCTCCCGCGAGGAGGTCCACGATGCCGCCGGGCAGTATTCGCTCACGTGAGTTCCGTGTCTCTTCCCTGCCCTGTAGTGTTGCGTAGCAACGTTCTAGCACTACGCAATTATGACCAGAGATACACGCTGCACCGCTCAAAGTTTGTACGGCTGTGTCTGGAAAAAAAAAAAAAAAAAAAAAAAAAAAAAAAAAAAAACCAACACAGAATGATTTTCATTTATTGAACGGCTTTGAACGCTGTGAGTTTTCTCCATATACTTAAGTGCAAGGAAACGATTAGTGACTGCGGCAGAAATACAGCTGATTTCATATTTTCCATTATCATTAGGACAGAGCTCCTTGTCCAAGAATGGTGTGTACTTCACACGCATAACATATATAGTTAGTTTGGTACTTGAGTAGCGTTATTACGAACGTAGCTTTCATGAAGAACAACGCTCAGGTATGTAGCATAAATGAAACCAGATTTATATGTAGCAAAATATTACACGGACACGTTCTGGAAGTTCCTAATCCTCGGAATATCGAGGTACATATTAGTCACAGCTGTAATCCCTAGTTCAGAAGGGTACTTCCCGGCAAGTTCATGGTTAACTCGTTCGATCAGCCATATTTTTTCATTAACCTAATCAACCAGGAATGTTCACTACATTGCGATAATATAATAGAATGTCAATAATAATAACAATAATGATAATAATAACAAACTACACGCTCCGATTTTTCAACTGTCAAGAGGAGGTGGGCAGAGAATTAGCTTACTGTCGTTTTCCTTAACTCTTTTTTCGAAATGTTCTTATTCAACAAAAGTATTTCCTCTGAAATTCAACCATCGGAAGCATGCCAAGTCTGCCTAATCACGCATGCACTCCGTTAGTAGCTCTTGTGAACCAAACTTGCAAGTATACGACTCTGATTATTACGCAGTAGGACCCCTTACTAAAAGCTTGTCGTTACCGCGATAGTAGTCACAAAGTACGATATCCTAGGATATGTGTAGTTGTTCATCCCTCCAACAGTAAAAAGTCGATTAATGTGGGCTGTGGGTCCGCAGGTACCAGACGGCCAACGGCATCACGGTGGTGGAGCACGGCGAGCTGAAGCCCACCCCTGACGGCAAGGACCACGTGCTGATCAAGAGCGGCCAGTACCAGTACACCAGCCCCGAGGGCAAGCCCGTCGACATCAAGTACAAGGCCGACGAGTTCGGCTTCGTCGCCACCGGAGACGCCATTCCAGTCGCACCCGTCGCCTAAACACCGTCACTTCACCTATAACTGTACAAACTCATTAGCCCAGTCAATAAATTAATTTCGCCTTCAACATTATGCTTTAAACATTTCAGTTCTTTCCTGCAGTTATCTCCTGGGTCGCATGCAAACTCACTAATGTTACTACAGGTATAAGAGCGTCTATCATCGGAACGACAATTTTCCTCAACAGGCGCCATTCTAAATTCATAATTACTTAGTCTAAAATCCATCTAAAAGAACACGAGTGAATAAAACTTGAAGTAGGCCAGGTAATGGATTCTTTCGCTCTCAATAGTGTTACATACACAGGCCAAAACGGATGCACTCTTAATACACGTAGACACGCTGTAATACCATCTCCATCTCAGCAATGTACTGCAGTATTACTCAAGCAATGAACAGAAGGACTCTGGACAAATAATGATCCAATCTTGCGTAAACCACAGTACTGTACGATAGAGAATTTGGTCGATAAGCAGGTATATAACACATATTTTCAGCTCTAGATCATGAACGAAGACTAGTATTTAACTTTCTGTTGACAACTCAATAGCGAGACAGGGAGCACCAGTTCATTAGGAGAAGAACGAGAGGGGAAATTTTGATTGAGACGTTGTAATAAGCTGAAGAAAATGTAACTCATGGATCGGAATTCGAACCTCCTCGTCTTTAGCGCAAGTCCATTGTCTTAACAGCTGCCTTATCACATTAATTTTTATGTTGATTTTTGAGCTGGTGTGCACCTCGCTGAAACGTGATGTCGTCTCAGGAAACACGTTAGTCCCCTGTAGGGCTACAAAAAATCTGCAAGCAATGACTGTCACAGTTACTTGCTGATGACTCGTCAACTGAGATCATTCATTTCACACATTCTTAGTGTCATCGCCATTCTACACATTACTTCAAAATGGTTCCAATGGCTCTGAGCACTATGGGACTTAACATCTGAGGTCATCAGTCCCCTACTAGAACTTAGAACTACTTAAACCTAACTAACCTAAGGACGCCACACACATCCATGCCCGCGGCAGGATTCGAACTTGCGACCGTAGCGGTCGCGCGGTTCCAGACTGCAGCGTCTAGAACCGCTCGGCCACACCGGCCGGCCTACACATTACTTCCTCGACAACTTAATTTAATAGATTTGTGCAGTTTGTTCAATGCCCAGTGAGACAGCTAGCTCGAACAGTTGGTACCCTAAGTCATTGTTTGTGGATCTGTGAGAGACACCACAATCGTAGACGAAGCATTGTTTCCTATGATCTAGTGTAAACGAAGACACTTGTGTTTATCTTTCGAACCATTGAGTAACTTTGCAAGTTATAGGGCGTTTCATAGAGGTCACAAACAGACAAGGAAAAATTTAAGTGGTTATTGTAGCAGAGGCACATTTTTTAGGTTACAGTCAAGTTACAAACAGACATTCTCCAAAGAAACGAGAACAGGAAAGTGAAACATCTACTTTCTATGCAGTAAAGTTAGTTTGATTCGCCAGCATATTACTAAGATTAAAAAAAAGGTAGATGATATTATTGTATGTTTTAAAGGTTTGTACAACACTGAGTGGGCGGATGTTCTGTTTCTGACTGTACACTCTTACCAACAGGAATAGAGTAGTTGAATAGAGGTGCTCGTAGGCTAGCATCAGTTTTACATACAGCCAATATAGGATATGGAGGAGTCACACATATGAAAAAGTTAAGGCCAAAGTGAAAAATATTTGAGAAAATAGCAGTTTGCTTATATATTAGAACCATAATATTATTGTTAATCCTTAATGAAGCATAATTGCCTTACAATTGCAATGGTTTGCCGATACGCACTAAGAAAATTTAAGGGATTTACGAGAAATCTATTTTCATTACTGAGATACCTGTCAACGAAAAACGCACAGTTAATTCTTCTCGAAATTTCGTGGTACATTTCTGAAAAAATCGAACAGGAAAATCAGCTTGTAACAGTACTGAGATGTTACAATCTACTCTGTTGCGTATACTTTCCAACTCGTTTACAGCAAGATGGTAGAGTAATAATTGATAATGTTATGGTAGAAAATGTACAGGTTGAAACAATCAAAATTTACATAGTAGTTAGTACAACATCTAACTTCCATTGACAACTAGTGAAAACGAATGATGTTGCACTTTACAGCCCTGACAAATGTTCATGGGAAATAAAGACGTCTGTTAATAGTATCACAACACAAAGACATAACACAAAGACATAAACGGAAAATCCATTGTATCTCCTACTAGATTTGAGACAATATGTGAAAGTAGCTATCCTAAAAAACTGTTCAGAGATTCCATGAAAAACAAGCTTACAAAAGATAACCAAACGAATTAAACCATATTATACACTTAAAAGGAAAATTTTCGCAATTTATAGAAAAATAAAGTTCCTTATTACTTGAATTTACAAAAAAAGGCGATATGTTAGGAGAGTTTTTAAATATTACAAAAATTAGGACAACATCATAGCAATTAATGATACTGATAATGGAAATAAAACAATGTGGTATACTGTAAAACGAGACCAGGAAAATTAGTTAATAGACAAGATAATATCTAGTATCATGACTGATCTGAATTGTCATATTGTGAATAGTGATTCGAAAAATTGTAAATATAATTTGTAACATGTTCAAACAACCTATGTGAATGCAGGAGCGTGACGTCTTCGACAACAGCCGATATTTCGACAGGTGCACACCCCGTCATATTCAAGACACCAATGCAAAGAGAAAGAACTGTGTTAAGAAAATTTAAAACTTCGTATGTGGAGATACACAGACGAAGAACCATAATACGACATAATCAGAAAGACAACACACATACACATAACTAGTGCCATGATACAACCAAAGACGACCAGTGTCAGACGTATTCGAAGAGGTTTGGGAATTGCAGCTGGCCGTAGTAAACTTCACTGGACACCTGACAGTCATCTTTAGATGAGCCATCGAAGATCAAGATAACAAGATGAATTTAAACAAAAACCTCCGTATCTATTTACGATGTCACCTGCTAATTGGGGGCCTGTGTGGCCGTGCGGTTCTAGGCGCTTCATTCTGGAACCGCGAGACCGCTACGGTCGCAGGTTCGAATCCTGCCTCGGGCATGGATGTGTGTGATGTCCTTAGGTTAGTTAGGTTTAAGTAGTTCTAAGTTCTAGGGGACTGATGACCTCAGCTGTTAAGTCCCATAGTGCTCAGAGCCGCCCGCATCCCGTGGTCGTGCGGTATGGTTCTCGCTTCCCAAGCCCGGGTTCCCGGGTTCGATTCCCGGCAGGGTCAGGGATTTTCTCTGCCTCGTGATGGCTGGGTGTTGTGTGATGTCCTTAGGTTAGTTAGGTTTAAGTAATTCTAAGTTCTAGGGGACTGGTGACCATAGATGTTAAGTACCATAGTGCTCAGAGCCATATGAACCATTTGAACCATTTTGCTCAGAGCCATTTGAACCATTTTGAACCTGCTAATTTAATTTCATCTGCTGGCTTAATAATAGTATTCCAATGTTTTTAGACTATAGAGCACAGCAATCAGTCGTCTTTTTTTGCAGGTTTTATGTGGCAAATCCAGATTTCGGTTAGTGCCTAACCACTATAAATGCTAAAAAATACAAGAAGTACATGGTCAGGCGATAACATAAAAAGTTACAACTCGTTGCATAACCTATAAGGCTTATACATTAGATTACATACCACTATTTTGTAGTCTCAATGCATGTAAGTTCCCCGTTGTTCGGGCTTCAGTCACAGTTCTTTGAATACTACTGTATAACGAAGGTAGGCTGTATGGTGCCCTCTATATGAACTACATAATATATAGCACTCAAAGGAAAGCAGTTATGGTCTCTAGTAGAAAACTTCAAGTTTGCGTGGGAATTACGTATAATAAAACATAAGTAAAATTATTTATATTGCTCTCCGCATATAGCATCAGATGGATAAAACCTTTTTTTTTAAAATGTATTTACAAGACACAAGGAGGCACATGCTATATGGTGCAACTATTAGAATTGGATTGATTTAAATGTTTGTATATTTTGTAATATTTTTCTCTGTATTTAAATATCGGGACGGGTATGTTGTTCCTCTTCTTTACTGGATAGCTCATAGATGCCGCTAAATGTCAGCGAGATGGGTATTTGGTGTGGCCTGGCATTCCGTTACAGATGTAGAGAGTACTAGTCTGCCGGCCAGAGTGGCCGAGCGGTTCTAGGCGCTACAGCCTGGAACCGAGCGACCGCTACGGTCGCACGTTCGAGTCCTGCCTCGGGCATGGATGTGTGTGATGTCTTTAGGTTAGTTAGGTTTACGTAGTTCTAAGTTCTAGGGGACTGATGACCTCAGAAGTTAAGTCCCATAGTGCTCAGAGTAAAAAAAATAAAAAAATAAAAAATAAAAAAAAACTACAAACAGATTGTAATTAAGAATACGATAAAACGAATACACTGAATTGCTGTTACTGACAATGTACATGCATTTAAACTAACGTATTATGGAGAAAGTTCTGTAGGCTCAATGTTATAACCATAATACTCGTACAGTATTTTGTTAATGGCTGCTACATACTGGAAAGGCGCCAGGAGCTACCGCGTTCCTCCTGGGTCAAACCTTATACTGTTTGCTAAACAAGTTTCCAATAAATTCCCAGAACACTGCATTTTTCATAACGACCTGATCATTAATCAGATTGCAGTGAGTTTTTTTTGTGATCTGCTGGAGATCTTTTGTCTTCACGAAATTGCCAACTGTAGTCTGATTAATGATCAGATTGTTATGTAAAATACACTGTTCTGGGAGCTGTTTGAAAACATTTTGCTAGGAAATAATGTAGGGTTCAACACATGGAGAACGAAGTAGGTCCAGCCGTCTTGCCAATATCTAACAGCCATTACCATAATATTGTACGAGTAAGATGGTTATAACATTGAACATGCAGAACTTTCTCCATGGTACATTAGTTAAAATGCATGTACATTGTCAAAAACCGCAATTCAGTGTATTGGTTTTATTGTATTTTTAATTAAAATCTGTTTGAAGTGACACAGAGACTAGTGCTCTCTACATCTGTAACGGAATGCCAAGTCACACCAACTGTCCATCTTGTTGACTTTTGGCACCATCTATGAGCTATTCAGTAAAGAAGACGAACAACATACCCGTCCCGATATTTAAATACAGAGAAAAATATTACAAAATATACAAACATTTAAATCAATCCAATTCTAATAGTTGCACCATATAGCATGTGCCTCCTTGTGTCTTGTAAATACATTTTTTAAAAAAAGGTTTTATCCATCTGATGCTATATGCGGAGAGCAATATAAATAATTTTACTTATGTTTTATTATACGTAATTCCCACGCAAACTTGAAGTTTTCTACTAGAGACCATAACTGCTTTCCTTTGTGTGCTATATATTATGTAGTTCATATAGAGGGCACCATACAGCCTACCTTCGTTATACAGTAGTATTCAAAGAACTGTGACTGACGCCCGGATAACAGGGAACTGACATGCATTCAGACTACAAAGTAGTGGTACGTAAGCTAATGTATAAGCCATATGGGTTATGCTGCGAGTTGTAACTTTCTATAGTATCGCCTGACCATGTACTTCTTGTATTTTTTGGCATTGATAATGGCTAAGAAATAGTAGTTAAGCAACTTAAATCACTTAATAAAAGCAGGTATTCTGTTCCAGACTGTATACCAATTAGGTTCCTTTCAGTGTATGCTGATGCATTAGCTCCATACTTGACAATCATATACAACCATTCGCTCGACGAAAGATCCGTACCCAGAGAGTGGAAAGTTGCACAGGTCACACCAATATTCAAGAAAGGTAGTAGGAGTAATCCACTTAATTACAGGCCCATATCATTAACGACGATACGCAGCAGGATTCTACAACATATATTGTGTACGAACATTGTGAATTACCACGAAGGAAACGTTTTATTGACACACAGTCAACATGGGCTTTGAAAACGCCGTTCTTGTGAAACACAACTGGCTGGTTGTTTGCAGACGACGCTGTCGTTTATCGACTAAAAAAGTCATCAGAAGATCAAAACAAACAGCAAAAATATTTAGAACAGACATCTGAATGGTGCGAAAATTGGCAGTTGACCCTAAATAACGAAAAGTGTGAGGTCATCTACATGAGTGGTAAAAGGAATTTGTTAAACTTCGGTTTCACGATAAATCAGTCAAATATAAAGGCCCTAAATTCAACTAAATACCTAGGAATTACAATTATGAACAACTTAAATTGGAAGGAACACATAGCAAATGTTGTGGTGAGGCTAGACAAAGACTGCGTTTTATTGGCAGGACACTTAGAAAATGTAACAGATCTACTACGGAGACTGCCTACAGTACGCTTGTCCGTCCTCTTTTAGCATACTGCTGCGCGGTGTGGGATCCTTACCAGATAGCACTGGCGGAGTACGTCGAACAAGTTCAAAGAAAGGCAGTACGTTTTGTACTGTCGCGAAATATGGGAGAGAGTGTCACTGAAATGCTACAGGATTTGCGCTGGGCATCATTAAAAGAAAGGCGTTATTTGTTGCGACAGAATCTTCTCAAGAAATTCCAATCTCCAACTTTCTCCTCCGAATGCGAAAATATTTTTTTGACGCCGAACTACACAGGGAGAAACGATCACCACGATAAAATAAGGGAAATCAGAGCTCGTACGGAAAGATATAGGTGTTCGTTCTTTCCCCGCGCTCTGCGAGATTGGAATAATAGAGAATCGTCAAGGTGGTTCGATGAACCCTCTGCCATGCACTTAAATATGATTTGCAGAGTATCGGTGTAGATGTAGCCGAAATCGGGATTTGCCAAATAAAACTTGCAAAAAAGGACGACTGATTGCTGCGCTCTATCATTTATAAATCAGATCAGAGTCGGTGAGTGCACCCACGTGCGTGATGGAATGAAACTATTCCAATAACTTGAATTAGGAGTGCGAAGTAAAAGTACTCCAAGTTTCGTACAACGAACGGCCGAGAGGAAACCCCCCTACAAGTAAGGTGGAAACCGATCACCGCCTAACTCAAGGTTGCGCTTAGCTGAGCAACAGGAAGATGATTGCTCTGTTATTATGATGGGCGAGTAAAGAGTTCGTGCCGGTATATAAGCAGGCGCAGAACGGACAGAGGGCATACTCAGTCGCTCACTTCCAGAGGCATCACGGCTCGTCACCACTCACCACTCACCATGAAGTGCATCGCTGTAAGTGTTCTCATTTTCTTCGTTTGTCAGTACCCATCACATTTATCAGCACAGTACCTGAAATTTCACTTGTCTATTGTCTACATCTCTTCAGTCTTGTAGATGCTACGTCGAGTCTTACTCGCTCTATTCAGCTATTAATAATGTTTTGTAGTGTCTTCTTCTGAACAGTAGCGTCAATATAGTTGAGATACTGGCGTGGCATTAAGGAGAACCACCCTGCATACGTATTTCGTTTTTCCATGGTTTTTCAAAAGAGCTTAAAACAAGTATGTGGGCCTCAGTGGTTTGATAAGCACACATCACATGTCTTTGGTCAGTCACATCCTTTCCGGATTTGATAACTATCTGCTTTGTCGTTGTCGTGGATGGGACATATAAAGCTAAGCTTTCTCTTTGCAGCAGATCTGTAACAATTTTACCCATTCTAATGTATTTTCACTGCAGCAGCAAACAATATCTTCTTTATGATTCTGTCTTTTATAACTGGTGTAGTGAGTGGTTTTAGCTAATCAGTTTTCAACAAGTTCACTTCCATGTCACATCAAATGTACACTTTGCAAGCTTTCACTATTATATTACTAGGGAACTGCAGAAAATATTCCATGAAGAGAGGTCACAAAACTTTTACGATTTTTCGTCGAGCACAAATTGATGTGGTACAATATGTAGCAGGTACAGAAAGACGTACTTACGTACTAGAGTTCGATACACAATCAGTAGTAGAATACTGAAACCTTTTTTGTGAAATGTAAGGGGAAATTGTTACAGTCCTGTGTAAACGCAACGAATCTTCGGCACTGACGGTAGTAATTGCAGGACAGGCTCCTCAGAGATAGGGAGAGTGGCGCTCTGGGGACCCTAGTGTGTTGAAGTGTGACGCCGACTTTCGGGGTGTGTTCTTTCAGCGCAGTGGTGCGAAATGCGGTACCTGAATTCTATTCTTGGTATGGCACACGATTTATTTTGTCATGTTTATAGTCACAGCATGTATCCTGTTAAACTGTAAAAGAATTCAGTACAGGTGCAGTCTCAGCTGAAGTATATATCACTCAGATAATGGAACTAATATACTAACATAATTTCAGCGTTTTTCAGCATTTTTCACGCATCGCAAATCACATTCCAAGGCAGTCAAAACTGAACGTTTAGCTTGGGGATAGACTGAATTCTGTATCAGACTTATGAATTTTTTTTGTAAATGAGTACGATATTTGGTCTAACTAAATTTGTCTGTTTGTAAATAGCCATCAATTAGCTGCACCCTGCAGTATGCCTACCTCTTCTGGGAGAGCCAGAGCCTGTTGTACTAGCGGCGGCCATTGTGTTTCAGCTGTGCCTGGTCGTCGCCGTGTCCTACGTGCTGGCCGACACCAAACCCATCGAGGTGATCTCCCGTGAGGAAGTCCACGATGCTGCCGGACAGTATTCGCTCACGTGAGTTCTGTGTGTCTGCCCTGTTCTGTAGTGTTGCGTAGCAACGTTCTAGCCCTACGCAACATAGGCCAGAGATATACGCTGCACCGCTCAGAGTTTGTACGGCTGTGTTTCAATCGCTTATATCGCTGTGAGTTTTATCCACACACTTAAATGCAAGGGAACGATTAGTGATTGTGACAGTAATGCAACAGATTTTGTAATTTGCCATTATCATTAGGACTAAGCCCATCCTCCAAGAACGCTGTGACTTCATACGGTTAACGTATACAGTTAGTTTGGTACTTGAGTACCGTTATTACGGAAATAGCTTTCACGAAGATCAAAACTCTTATATCTAGCACAAATAAAACACCAGTCTTACACAGGATGTTTCACAATTCATGTTCCACGCTTCTAGAGGTTGCACGGATGACTTAGTAGTTCAAGATTTACGTAGGAGCCCATGTCCGGAAACGTCAGCCAACGACAGAACAGAGCGTCAAGGTTACAGGCGCCAGCGCCTGTATACAGGATGTTGTTGTTGTCTTCAGTCCTGAGACTGGTTTGATGCAGCTCTCCATGCTACCCTATCCTGTGCAAGCTTCTTCATCTCCAAGCACATGCTGCAACCCACATCCTTCTGAATCTGCTTAATGTACTCATCTCTTGGTCTCCCTCTACGATTTTTACTCTCCACGCTACCCTCCAATGCTAAATTTGTGACCCCTTGATGCCTCACAACATGTCCTACCTACGGGTCCCTTCTTCTTGTCAAGTTGTGCCACAAACTCCTCTTCTCCCCAATTCTGTTCAATACCTGCTCATTTGTTATGTGATCTACCCATCTAATCTTCAGCATTCTTCTGTAGCACCACATTTCGAAAGCTTCTATTCTTTTCTTGTCCAAACTATTTATCGTCCATGTTTCACTTCCATACATGGTTAAACTCCGTACAAATACTTTCAAAAACGACTTCCTTACACTTAAATCTATACTCGATGTTAACAAATTTCTCTTCTTCAGAAACGCTTTCCTTGCCATTGCCAGTCTACATTTTATATCTTGTCTACTTCTACCATCATCAGTTATTTTCCTCCCCAAATAGCAAAACTCCTTTACTACTTTAAGCGTCTCGTTTCCTACTCTAATTCCCTCAGCATCACCCGGCTTAATTCGACTACATTCCATTATCCTCGTTTTGCTTTTGTTGATGTTCATCTTATATCCTCCTTTCAAGACACTGTCCATTCCGTTCAACTGCTCTTCAAAGTCCTTTGCTGTCTCTGACAGAATTACAATGTCATCGGTGAACCTCAAAGTTTTTATTTCTTCTCCATGGATTTTAATACCTACTCCGAATTTTTCTTTTGTTTCCTTTACTGCTTGCTCAATATACAGATTGAACAACATCGGGGAGAGGCTACAACCCTGCCTCACTCCCTTCCCAACCACTGCTTCCCTTTCATGCCCCTGGACTCTTATAACTGCCAACTGGTTTCTGTACAATTTGTAAATAGCCTTCCGCTCCCTGTATTTGACCCCTGCCACCTTTAGAATTTGAAAGAGAATATTCCAGTCAACATTGTCGAAAGCTTTCTCTAAGTCTAGAAATGCTAGAAACGTAAGCTTGCCTTTCCTTAATCTTTCTTCTAAGATAAGTCGTAAGGTCAGTATTGCCTCACGTTTTCCAACATTTCTACGGAATCCAAACTGATCTTCCCCGAGGTCGGCTTCTACTAGTTTTTTCATTCGTCTGTAAAGAATTCGTGTTAGTATTTTGCAGCTGTGACTTATTAAACTGATAGTTCGGTAATTTTCACATCTGTCAACACCTGTTTTCTTTGCGATTGGAATTATTATATTCTTCTTGAAGTCTGAGGGTATTTCGCCTGTCTCATACATCTTGCTTTGTCAGGACTGGCTCTCCCAAGGCCGTCGGTAGTTCTAATGGAATGTTGTCTTCTCCTGGGGCCTTGTTTCGACTCAGGTCTTTCAGTGCTCTGTCAAACTCTTCCCGCAGCGTCGTATCTCCCATTTCATCTTCATCTACATTCTCTTCCATTTCCATAATATTGTCCCCAAGTACATCGCCCTTGTATAGACCCTCTATATACTCCTTCTACCTTTCTGCTTTCCCTTCTTTGCTTAGAACTAGGTTTCCATCTGAGCTCTTGATAAATAAAACACCAGTCTTACACAGGATGGATCGCAACTCATGTTCCACGCTTCTAGAAGTTGCACGGATGACTTAGTAGATCAAGATTTACATAGGAACCCATGTCCGGAAACGTCGGCCTACGACGGAACAGAGCGTCAAGGTTACAGGCGCCAGCGCCTGTATACAGGGTGAATCACCTAAAACTTCGCACCCAAAATATCGTGGAAGTGGAAAATACTACTGATGTGCGGTTTTCATAAAATAGATCGGTAGTCAGAGGCTCGTACTGTTAGCCAATAAACAGATTGTGATAATTCTTAGAAAGCGTATTTTTTGTTCAAATACACACTTTTTAAATGGAACAATGCCTATTGACACTAAAAAACTAATAATAGGGTAAATTACAATGTAAGTGCCAGTAATTGACCTTCGCAGTTTGTATTCAAAATGACCACCGGGGAGCGGGAATACAGTCTTCCAGTCTGGTATGGAACGACTGCTGGTCACGTGCTAGCATTTCATCGGAGATGTCCGAACAGGCTGCAGTAATACGTTGTTGCATATCATCGAATGTAGTTGGTATGTACTTGCAGACAGCCTCTTTCAGCTTTCCCAACAGAAAAAGTCTACAGGCATCAAATCTGGGGAACGGGCTGGTCAAGGTACAGGTTCTCTGCATCCACTCCAACGATATGGAAACAACTCTTGAAGACATTCTATAACACTTTGTGCATTACGGATTGGGCAACCAGCACGTTGATATCGCAGGTTTCTCCTAGTTTGCCTTGGAACGTCTTCTAGCATCCGTGGAAGATGGCCTGTTAGGAGGCTCTGATACCTGTATACATTCATTGCTCCGTCTATAAAAAACGGGTCTATGAGTTGATGGTTCATTATCCCACAACACACGTTTACACTCCATGGACGCCAACGTCCCACGTGATGAATCCCCAACAGGGATTGTCAACAGACCAATAGCGTATGTTCTGGCGGTTTACCTGGCCGTAATTGGTAAATGTGGCTTAGTCACTAAACAAGATACAGGATACATCTGGAGTATCCTGTCTTAATGCCCATGTACGAAAGTTAACACGATTCCCATAAGCGTTTCCATGCAGCTCTTGAGGAAGAGAGATGTGATAGAGATTTAACCTATGTCGACGGAGAATGCGTACGACAGTTGCCTGATTCATGCTAAGCTAATGTGCCGATCGACTGCAACAGCAGCAGCAACATTAATATCCCCCTCTTCTGTCGTCACATGTTTCCTTCTGTTCAGTTGTTTGGGTGTTACACTACCATTGTCACGTAACTGGTTGAAGAGGATGATAAATAATTACCGATATCGTTGGCATCTGTTGGGTTATCTTGCCGCTTACACCGTACAAGAACGAACTGATTCTTTCTAATCTCTTCGTACACCACGAGCATGTCAGCTTCCTCTACTTTTGTAAATCCAATAGCCCACTCGCGACTTGCTTCTTGCATTGCCACCCACTAACTGACTAGCAAGTCGCAATGCACTCAACAACACGCAAACACACTGTAAGCACACACGATAAACATTGTACGTAGCAACTACGCAGACTGAATGGCAGAAACAAATCACGGAGTGGAAACTTTTCAAAAAATGATATCTCCTAAACGACTCGCATTAGAATCCTCCAACAAATGTCAACAGGCATTGTACCATTTAAAATGTGTATATTTGCGCAAGAAACACACTTTCCAAGTATTATTACAGTGAGTTTATTGGCTAACAATACGAGCCCTTGACTACTAATCCATTCTGTGAAAACCGCACATCAGTAACACTTTCCATTTGCGGTGCAGGTTTTAGATGATTCGCCCTATATATATACTTACATATAGGGTGATTCCGTGATGTATCAATTTGAGCCAGGGCTGACTCTCCCGGGAACGAACGAGTCGAAAGTTACAAGCAAAAACCGTTGACATACCTCTGACAGTGGAATACATGTACTGGTACTGTTGGTTGTTTGGTTGATTTTGGGAGAGGGGCCTAAACAGCAACGTCATCGGTCCCGTCGGATTAGGAAGGATGGGGAAGAAAGACGGTCGTGCCCTTTCATAGGAACCATCGCGACATTTGCCTAAAGAGCTTTAGAGAAATCATGGAAAACCTAAATCAGGATGGCAGGACGTGGGTTTGAATCGTCGTCCTCCCGAATCGGATATCAGTGTGCTAACCACTGCGCCACCTCGCTCAGTGGTACTGTTGTTGCTAAGATCGCAGGGTAGGTAACTTTTAGAGGTGATAATATGGACCAAACCAAGAAAAAATGTCTAGATGGGCTCTAAAATGCATATCTTAAGAGCTATGAACACTTGTTCAATAGAGGAGATGTGTTTCACAGTAGTGAAGATGAACATATGCTCATAGCTACTCAGGTATGCGTTTTAGAGCCCGTATTTATTGGACTTATTTTTCTTACTTTTGTCCATACCGCCGTCTCTGAAAGTTAATTACCTTACAATCTTCGCAACAACAGTACCCAGTATTCTACTATCAGATGTATCAGAACGTTTATCGCTTGTAACTTTCGACTTGTTCGTTTCCAGAAGAGGGATCCTTATATCCGATTGATACATTCAGCCTTCTGCATCATCCTAGATTTTTTTTAACATGATTATGGAATCGCCAGCCGCGGTGGCCGTGCGGTTCTGGCGCTGCAGTCCGGAACCGCGAGGCTGCTACGGTCGCAGGTTCGAATCCTGCCTCGGGCATGGGTGTGTGTGATGTCCTTAGGTTGGTTAGGTTTAAGTAGTTCTAAGTTCTAGGGGACTTATGACCTAAGATGTTGAGTCCCATAGTGCTCAGAGCCAATTGAACCATTTGATTATGGAAACACCCTGTATATACATACATTTACAGGTGCCGACGCCTATAACTTCGACGCTCTGTAGCGTCATTGGATGACGTTTTCGGACATGTAGTCCTAGGTAAAACTTAATCTACTAAGTCCCCTCTATAACCTCTAGAAGTGTGCAACACGAATTGTGAAACATCTTGTGTATTGCAAAGTATTATACGGGAACATCCTGGACGGAAGTTTCTAAATACCGGAATATCGAGGCCCATATTAATCACAACTGTGGTCTCTAGCTCAGAATAGTACTTCCCGTTAGGTTCATGAGTAACTGATTGGTCAGTCGTATTTTCGTTGATGTAAACAACCACGAAATGGTCCCTATCTTGCGACAATAAATGCAATGCCAATAATAATAATAATAATAATAATAATAATAATAATAAGCTAAACGCTTCAATTTTTTCACTGAGAAGAGGAGATAGCCACATAATTAGCTTATTGTGGTTTACTTTAATTTTTTTTCCGAGATTATCTTCTTCCACGAAATTATTCCCTCTGAATCTGAACCATCGGAAATGTGCCAAGGGTGCCAAGTCGACACGTGTACTCAGATGGTAGCTCTTGTGAACCAAACTTGCAAGTATACGACTCTGATTATTACGCAGTAGGACCCCTTACTAAAAGCTTCTTACCGCGATAGTAGTCACAAAGTACGACATCCTAGGACAATTCTAGCTTACCCCTCCAGCAGTAACAAGTCGATTAATGCAGGCTGTGGGTCCGCAGGTACCAGACGGCCAACGGCATCACGGTGGTGGAGCACGGCGAGCTGAAGCCCACCCCTGACGGCAAGGACCACGTGCTGATCAAGAGCGGCCAGTACCAGTACACCAGCCCCGAGGGCAAGCCCGTCGACATCAAGTACAAGGCCGACGAGTTCGGCTTCGTCGCCACCGGAGACGCCATTCCAGTCGCACCCGTCGCCTAAACACCGTCACTTCACCTATAACTGTACAAACTCATTAGCCCAGTCAATAAATTAATTTCGCTTTCAACATTATGCTTTAAACATTTCAGTTACTTCCTGCAGACATCCCCTGGCTCGCATGCAAACTCACTAAAGTTACTGCAGCTATAAGAGCGTCCACCATCGGAACGACAGTTCTCCTTAACAGGCGCCATTCTGAATTGGCAAGTGATTACTTAGTCTAAAATACATGTAAAAGGACACGTATGGATAAAAGTTGAAGTAGGCGAGGTGATTGGTTCTTTTGATCGCAGTAGTGTTGCATACACACACGAAAGAAAACTCATGGGCTCCTACTGTACCTAACTTGCTTTAATACCATCTCCAGCTCAATAAAATGCTGTAATATCGACCTGTATACATGTAGAAAAGTGCCCATTTGTTTGTTTGTAATTCAATCAAATCTACAGTTTTAGTACCATCTTGATGGAATTTTGCACACTTCATCTTCACGACAAGAGGAAGATCAGAGTCTACAAAAGATTTCGTAACCTTACTTGAAACATTTTTGTATTTAGTACATAAACTGAAAATGATGCTATCAAAAATCTCTTCAAGTTCTTAACCGATCTACTTCAAATTTCTTCACGATCCCCTAATGAACATTTGGGCGGACATGGAATATATATATCAAGCATCTCGAATATTACTTAACCGATTTGCTTCAAAATTCTTGGCCGATTTACTTCAAATTTCTGCTTTCAGCGAGACAATGGAGAAAATTAATGAAAAATTAAATGCCTAGCTAACAAACGAAATATATCGTGGTAAATTGACTGTAATTCATATCGTGATAACAAATTATAGCGGCTATACCCGTCTTGGTGATGTACCACCCTCCATCGCTAGATCGTGGGACGAGCGAAAACCCGCGAATTTGAGAGAAACATGATTGGAAACTTATTTATTGACCAGCTGCCATTGTTACATACGGCATATACCCTAGAAGATATTTTAGTCCGTGTTTCACAGTTATTTTTATTATTATAATCCACAGTGTCATACGAACTCTAAGGCAGATCGTGGTCATAGTATCAAAAAGTCACTAGATCGAAGGCCGATCAAAAGATCGAACAGAAAAGGAGATCTCCCGAACTGTGGCGTAAACTGTTTGAACAGTTCAACTCGTGCTCACACACAGCTCTACTTGAAACAGTGAAAACTGAGCTGAATCAACAGAAGACGAATTGTCCAAAAACACAGAGACATACTTACCGCAAAATCATAAACAGATACTGCAGGTAAAGACGTATTCATTCGTCGCATTCCGTTGACACCCAGTGATTCAAATATACCCTTCGACTTGAAGCGATTGCAGTTCCCATGCGGCTCGCATTCGCTAAGAGTATCTGCAGTGCACAAGGCCAAAAACTTTGCGTGTCATATATAAACATACTGGGCATCACAAGATGGTTCAAATGGCTCTGAGCACTATGGGACTTAACTTCTGAGGTCATCAGTCCCCTAGAACTTAGAACTACTTAAACCTGACTAACCTAAGGACATCACACACATCCATGCCCGAGGCAGGATTCGAACCTGCGACCGAAGCGGACGCGCGGTTCCAGACTGTAGTGCCTAGAACCGTTCGGCCCCTCCGGCCGGCATCGCAAGACACTGCAGTTACTTATGTATAATCGATTCAAACACTGTACAGAAGGCCTCTGCACAAATAATGAGTAAGCCACATTATTATAGAGAACTTGGTCAGGGAACAATTGTGTAGTACATTGATTAGAAAAATGGTTCAAATGGCTCTGAGCACTATGGGACTCAACTGCTGTGGTCATAAGCCCCCTAGAACTTAGAACTACTTAAACCTAACTAACCTAAGGACATCACACACATCCATGCCCGAGGCAGGATTCGAACCTGCGACCGTAGCGGTCGTGCGGTTCTAGACTGTAGCGCCGTTAACCGCTCGGCCACTCCGGCCGGCGACTGATTAGAAAAAAAGATTATTATTTAATTATCTGTCAACAATTCGCCAACGGCCTTGTAGCCGTGGTAACACCGCTTCCCGTCACATCACCAAAGTAAAGCTCTGTAGGACTTGTCTAGCCTTTGGATGGGACACCATCCAGGTATGACGAGTGCTGTTGGCAAGCGGGATACACTCAGCTCTTGTGATGCCGACTGAGGAGCCGCTTGACTGAGAAATAGCGGCATTGGTCACGAAAACTGGCAACGGCGGGGAGAGCGGTGTGCTAACCCCATGCTCCTCCGTATCCGCATTTGGTTCAAAAAATGGCTCCGAGCACTATGGGACTCAACTGCTGAGGTCATAAGTCCCCTAGAACTCAGAACCACTTAAACCTAACTAACCTAAGGACAACACACACATCCATGCCCGAGGCAGGATTCGAACCTGCGACCGTAGCGGTCGCGCGGTTCCAGACTGTAGCGCCAGAACCGCTCGGCCACTCCGGCCGGCGACTGATTAGAAAAAAAGATTATTATTTAATTATCTGTCAACAATTCGCCAACGGCCTTGTAGCCGCGGTAACACCGCTTCCCGTCACATCACCAAAGTAAAGCTCTGTAGGACTTGTCTAGCCTTTGGATGGGACACCATCCAGGTATGACGAGTGCTGTTGGCAAGCGGGATACACTCAGCTCTTGTGATGCCGACTGAGGAGCCGCTTGACTGAGAAATAGCGGCATTGGTCACGAAAACTGGCAACGGCGGGGAGAGCGGTGTGCTAACCCCATGCTCCTCCGTATCCGCATTTGGTTCAAAAAATGGCTCCGAGCACTATGGGACTCAACTGCTGAGGTCATAAGTCCCCTAGAACTCAGAACCACTTAAACCTAACTAACCTAAGGACAACACACACATCCATGCCCGAGGCAGGATTCGAACCTGCGACCGTAGCGGTCGCGCGGTTCCAGACTGTAGCGCCAGAACCGCTCGGCCACTCCGGCCGGCGACTGATTAGAAAAAAAGATTATTATTTAATTATCTGTCAACAATTCGCCAACGGCCTTGTAGCCGCGGTAACACCGCTTCCCGTCACATCACCAAAGTAAAGCTCTGTAGGACTTGTCTAGCCTTTGGATGGGACACCATCCAGGTATGACGAGTGCTGTTGGCAAGCGGGATACACTCAGCTCTTGTGATGCCGACTGAGGAGCCGCTTGACTGAGAAATAGCGGCATTGGTCACGAAAACTGGCAACGGCGGGGAGAGCGGTGTGCTAACCCCATGCTCCTCCGTATCCGCATTTGGTTCAAAAAATGGCTCCGAGCACTATGGGACTCAACTGCTGAGGTCATAAGTCCCCTAGAACTCAGAACCACTTAAACCTAACTAACCTAAGGACAACACACACATCCATGCCCGAGGCAGGATTCGAACCTGCGACCGTAGCGGTCGCGCGGTTCCAGACTGTAGCGCCAGAACCGCTCGGCCACTCCGGCCGGCGACTGATTAGAAAAAAAGATTATTATTTAATTATCTGTCAACAATTCGCCAACGGCCTTGTAGCCGCGGTAACACCGCTTCCCGTCACATCACCAAAGTAAAGCTCTGTAGGACTTGTCTAGCCTTTGGATGGGACACCATCCAGGTATGACGAGTGCTGTTGGCAAGCGGGATACACTCAGCTCTTGTGATGCCGACTGAGGAGCCGCTTGACTGAGAAATAGCGGCATTGGTCACGAAAACTGGCAACGGCGGGGAGAGCGGTGTGCTAACCCCATGCTCCTCCGTATCCGCATTTGGTTCAAAAAATGGCTCCGAGCACTATGGGACTCAACTGCTGAGGTCATAAGTCCCCTAGAACTCAGAACCACTTAAACCTAACTAACCTAAGGACAACACACACATCCATGCCCGAGGCAGGATTCGAACCTGCGACCGTAGCGGTCGCGCGGTTCCAGACTGTAGCGCCAGAACCGCTCGGCCACTCCGGCCGGCGACTGATTAGAAAAAAAGATTATTATTTAATTATCTGTCAACAATTCGCCAACGGCCTTGTAGCCGCGGTAACACCGCTTCCCGTCACATCACCAAAGTAAAGCTCTGTAGGACTTGTCTAGCCTTTGGATGGGACACCATCCAGGTATGACGAGTGCTGTTGGCAAGCGGGATACACTCAGCTCTTGTGATGCCGACTGAGGAGCCGCTTGACTGAGAAATAGCGGCATTGGTCACGAAAACTGGCAACGGCGGGGAGAGCGGTGTGCTAACCCCATGCTCCTCCGTATCCGCATTTGGTTCAAAAAATGGCTCCGAGCACTATGGGACTCAACTGCTGAGGTCATAAGTCCCCTAGAACTCAGAACCACTTAAACCTAACTAACCTAAGGACAACACACACATCCATGCCCGAGGCAGGATTCGAACCTGCGACCGTAGCGGTCGCGCGGTTCCAGACTGTAGCGCCAGAACCGCTCGGCCACCAGCGGCCGGCTATCCGCATTTGGTGACGCCTAAGGGCTGAAGACGACACGGCAGCCGGTCGTTAGCGCTGGACCTTCATGGCCTGTTCGGACGGTGTTTGTTTGTCAACTATTCAGCTGTTAGACAGGAACCATCAGTACAATGGGAGACGAAAAAAGGAGGAAATTTTGATTTAACTTTTACGAGGTAGCGGACGGACATGTAGTTCATGGACCTGCTCCTTTTTAATAAATGTCCCTTGCCTTAACAACTGCTCTATCTACGGTCGTTTATACATTCATTTCTCAGCTGGCGTTTCACCCTGCTAGAATATGCCATAGTCTTAGGTATACTTTAGTCACCTGTAAACTTGCGGATGGCCTGCAGACAATAGTGAGACAGTGACCTCCGTCGGACAGCTCATCGATAAATCACAGCCAAGATAATTCAGTTTATATGTTCTTAGTACCATCACACTTCTGCCCACTACTTCTGTGAGAACTAAGATTCACAGACTAGGACAACTTGTGCTTTACCTCTGTTCATAACGAAGATAGTTCTTTGGATCTTTTGAAACACTAACTGCCATTCTTGTAGGACAGAGGTCAGAAGCACACAAGGCGAAATTTCTGTGATTACTTGAATCAAAAGGACTCTTATTTTAGATTTGAGACAACAGGCAGTTTCCAAAGAAATGAGAGTGGAATGGAACGCAAAGTTAGTAAAGTTAGTATAATTTATCAAAATATTACTCATTGAAAAACGGGATAGATGCGCTTGTTGTATGCTTTCAAGATCTGAACAGTTTTGAAAAGACGGATGTTCTTGTCTGTCTGAACGCTTTTATCCATAGGGATAGAGAATTTAGACAGAGGTGCTTGCGGGTTAGTGTCATTTTTATGTGGAGCCAGTGTGGGAAAAGGAAGAATCCTACTTTTGAAAAAGTTAAGATCAAGGTCAAAAATATTGGAAAAGCATAAGTTTGCTCGCTGATTAGAATCTCCATGCCCTTGTTAGTCCTTATTCAAGACCAATGATTTTATAATTGTAACACTCAGAAAATTTAAGTTAATTATGAGAAATCTATTTCCATTGTTGACCTACCTTCAGACAAGAGAAAACAGTTCATTCTTTTAGAAATTTCTGTGTGGATTTCTGAAAACAATCCAACAGAAAAATTAGCTAGGAACAGTATCCAGTATTAAACTCTTATTGCATGAGTGTATTTTCCAGTTCGTTTACAGCAAGTTAGTAGAGCACTACTTGATAATTTTATCATAGGAAATGTACTGGCAGAAACAATCAGAATTTACCCAGTAGTTAATAAAACGTCAAGTTGACTGGTAAGTGGTGAAAATGAACGATACAGCCCTGACAGAGGTCCATACAACATAGAGAATCTTATTAATAAGACCATAATATACTGTTTCAGAAGTACGCCAAGATCCTACTCCAAGCGAGTGTAAAATGAATGTGCACAATGGAAAATACTGAACACGAAAATTAAGATTTGGCCCTGCCTGACTATCCCCTGAAGCAGATCTTAGGATCTCGTAATTGTAATATTTTTCCTCCTTCTTACTCTTTAACATGTAAATTACAACATAAAACATAAATGAATGATTAATGAAACTAGTAACTACAAAATGATAAATGCTGTTTCAGCTTATACATTTAATGTAGATTAAAAACCCGTTTATATATCACAATCTTTATATCTCAATGTCCAATGCACATAAAGAGATACAACAGAATTTCCTCACTAATATTACCGATTAATTTCCCAAATCTGCCCTTTTTATTGATACGCGATATAATACAAATAACACGAGATGACTGACATCATCTGCATACCAAACACTAGAAGACACTACTTTCAAAGATGATCTACAGTGGTGTGCAACCTCAGTGGAAAAAAAACTTACGTGATCACAGCTGTTTAGCTTTGTAGCCTTAATAAGCCAAAGCGATTAGCAATATCACCATATGTACTGTGTCCGGTGCATTGGACTGATGGTTCTCGTACAAGTCTGCGACGACAGAAGAACTCCAGCCGCAAAATATAAAAAAAACTCATTCAAACACTAGGACGGCAGAAGTCAGTCCTCTGTCTAGTATAAATCTAATACTGTTTTCTCCTCTGTGTGTTCAACAAACGAGAAACGCGAACTCCCAGCCACAAGAACAGAATTCAGATAACGTCTCAACATGAGTATGATAAAAGAAGTGCTCTCAATCACTGAACCCTGCGTCCTCAACGACGACTCCCTAGCTGGAGGTGAAGTCCAGAATCGTATAAGTTCGCCACTGTACAATGGTGAACTGCTCACTAACTAAAATCTCCTGAGAGCAAAGACAGCAAGACCGTCTGCACCAACAAAAGCTGATACTGAGCGACTGTCAAACACAGGCGCTCAAAACGGAAGAACTCCTTCTCTCCACAGCTGGCTTCCCAGAAAAGCTTGGCTCCCCTCCCTCGTAATTGCAGAAGGCGAATCATATTCTCGGAACCACGGAATATTCTCCCTCTCTACAGATTCTTCTGCGTGATTTCCGAGGTAACGCTTCCTCGTTCCTGACTGTCGCGTCCAAGATTTTCAGTCTCTGAAGTACTATCCGGTTATTCTTCTGGCCTCGCTACAAAACCGGCCAGCCGCCACTTTATTGCATTTCAGCGCTCAGGTGTCCCGACTGTCCGTCTTGGGCTACTTCCTTTGTTAAACAGGACCAAGTCACTTGTGCGGGCTTTTCCACCGAAGGCCTGAGTTATGCCTGCCGTTTCGTTTCCACTGGCCTTCCAACCTCTGCTAGTATAGGCAATCATTCATTACGCCGTTCTCATAATAAAGACAAACTATCACCTTTCATGCAATAGACATTAACAACTACACCCATCAAAAAAAGTTTTGCATCACTTCGGTTCTGAGGGTTCCGGAACCTGTACAGAAAACTGGAATGGAGATCAACATAAACATCATTTCCGCCCTTTTTATTCCTCATGAAAACCTCACGTTCCATGTTGTACCACCATACAACGAGACCTTCAGAGGTGGTAGTCTACATTGCTGTACACACCGGTACCTCTAATACCCAGTAGCACATCTTCTTGCATTGATGTATGCCTGTATTCGTCGTGGCATAGTATCCGCAAGTTCATCAAAGCACTGTTGGTCCAGATTATCCTACTCCTCAACGGCGATTCGTCATAGATCCCTCAGAGTGGTTGGTGTGTCACATCGTCCATAAACAATCCTTTTCAATCTATCCCAGGAATGTTCGATTGGGTGCAAGCCTGGAGAACATGCTGGCCACTCTAGCCGAGCGATGTCGTTATCCTTAAGGAAGCCATTTACAAGATGTGCACGATTGGCGCGCGAATTGTCCTCCATGAAGACGAATGCCCAGTCAGTATGCTGCCGATATGGTTACACTATCAGTCCGAGGATGTTATTCACGTAGCGTACAGCCGTTACGGCGCCTTCCATGACCACCAGCGGCGTACTTCGGCCTCACATAATGACACCCCAAAACAACAGGGAACCTCCTCCTTGCTGCACTCACTGGTCAGTGTGTCCAAGGTGCTCAGCCTGACCGAGTTGTCTCCAAACACGTCTCCGACGATTGTCTGGTTGAAAGCATATGTGACACTCATCGGTAAAGAGAACGTGATGCCAATCTAGAGCTGTTCATTCGGCATGTTGTTGGGCCCATCTGTACCGCACTGCACGGAGTCGTGGTTACAAAGATAGACTTCGCTATGGACGTCGGGAGTGAAGTTGCGACCGAGCGAGGTGGCGCAGTGGTTAGACACTGGACTCGCATTCGGGAGGACGACGGTTCAATCCCGCGTCCGGCCATCCTGATTTAGGTTTTCCGTGATTTCCCTAAATCACTCCAGGCAAATGCCGGGATGGTTCCTCTGAAAGGGCACGGCCGACTTCCTTCGCCATCCTTCCCTAATCCGATGAGACCGATGACCACGCTGTCTGGTCTCCTTCCCCAAAACAACCAACCAACCAACCAGTGAAGTTGCGCATCATGTAGCCTATTGCGCAGAGTTTGAGTCGTAACACGACGTAATGTGGCTGCACGAAAAGCATTATTCAACATGATGGAGTTGCTGTCAGGGTTCCTCCGAGCCATAATCCGTAAGTAGTGGTCATCCAATGAAGTAGTAGCCCTTCGGCGTCCTGAGCGAGGCATGTCATCGACAGATCCTGTCTTTCTGCATCTCCTCCATGTCCGAACAACATCGCTTTGGTTCACTTCAAGAAGCCTGGACACTTCCCTCGTTGAGACCCCTTCCAGGAAGGAAGTAACATTGTGGACGCGATCGAACCACGGTATTGACCGTCTAGGCATGGCTACACAACAGACAACACGAGCCGTGTACCTCCTTCCTGGTGGAATGACTGGAATTGATCGGCTGTCGGGCTCCCTCCGTCTGATAGGCGTTGCTCATGCATGGTAGTTTACATCTTTGGGAGGGTTTAGTGTCACCTCTGAACAGTCAAAGGGACTGTGTCTGTGATACAGTATCCACAGTCAACGTCTATCCTCAGGAGTTCTGGGAACCGGGGTGATGCAAAAGTTTTTTTGATGTGTGTATTTACAAGGTATACATGGCAGTGTCAGTCTTCTTTAAATATTTATATATACGATGTTCAACCTTTCAAATGATACCTAATTCCGATTGTAAATCACGGCAAAGTATGTAGATGAGTTCTTGTAAGGTTCGAAATAATAGCTATCTTACAATACGATGTGACATCTAGAATCGGGTGAAGAAAGTATTTGAAGAAGCACAAACGTAAAATGCATTGTATTTAGCAACGCATTTGCATCGTTATGTAAAATTAGCCCTACTAAAAAATTTGTCTAAAGGTCCTATGACACAAACTGACAAAAGATAACGAATCGAAATAAAATAAATCGCTGCAGTCATGGATTGTGCTTCTGATCCCGGCGGAGGTTCGAGTCCTTCCTCGGGCATGGGTGTGTGTGCTTGTCCTTAGGATAATTTAGGTTAAGTAGTGTGTAAGCTTAGGGTCTGATGGTCATAGAAGTTAAGTCCCACAAGATTTCACACACTTTTAAACATTTTGAAATAAAATACCGTTTGTTGTTGTTGTGGTCTTCAGTCCAGAGACTGGTTTGATGCAGCTCTCCATGTTACTCTATCCTGTGCAAGCTTCTTCATCTCCCAGTACATACTGCAACCTACATCCTTCTGAATCTGCTTACTGTATTCATCTCTTAGTCTCCCTCTACGATTTTTACCCTCCACGCTGCCCTCTCCTCGTTTTGCTTTTGTTGATGTTCATCTTATATCTTCCTTTCAAGACACTGTCCATTCCGTTCAACTGCTCTGCCAAGTCCTTTTTTGTCTCTGACAGAACTACAATGTCATCGGCAAACCTCTCCATGGGTTTTAATTCCTACTCCAAATTTTTCTTTTGTTTCCTTTACTGCTTGCTCAATATACAGATTGAATGTCATAGTGGATAGGCTACAACCGTGTCTCACTCTTCCCAACCACTGCTTCTCTTTCAGGCCCCTCAACTCTTATAACTGCAATCTGATTTCTGTACAAATTGTAAATAGCCTTCCGCTCCCTGTATTTGACCCCTGCCACCTTCAGAATGTGAAAGAGAGTTGTTGTGGTTGGCAAGACAGCCAAGCCACTATGAGGAAGCCGAAAGGCACGCGTTTAAGCTCACGCAGGCTGGCGTGAGGTCTGGAACAGGACAAGGACTTTATAGTAGCAAAGAACGTACATAGCTGCTGGAATACTTAACTTTAATCCACAATTGGTGAACATCGCTCTTGACGGTACATGTTTTACAGCATCAATAGTAACTGCTAATGGCGCCTTGCTAGGTCGTAGCAAATGACGTAGCTGAAGGCTAACTATCGTCTCGGCAAATGAGAGCGTAATTTGTCAGTGAACCATCGCTAGCAAAGTCGGCTGTACAACTGGGGCGAGTGCTAGGCAGTCTCTCTAGACCTGCCGTTTGGCGGCGCTCGGTCTGCAATCACTGATAGTGGCGACACGCGGGTCCGACGTATACTAACGGACCGCGGCCGATTTAAAGGCTACCACCTACCAAGTGTGGTGTCTGGCGGTGACACCAAATTCCTCCCCCGCAAATCGGCGGACGGTTGTGGCATAAGGCTTCCGCCCGCCGTGGAGAGGACCCCATGTTGGCGTATGCGACGAGGTGGGGAGCCTGACAACAGGCGAGGCTGTGCCACCCGCACCCTGCCATTCGGCCCGAGGGGAGCTAGGAAACGCCTGAAAACCTGCTTCAGGGTGCACGCCAACATGCGGTGTATGCGCCCGTAGAGAGACAGGAGGGGCCGAAGGGTCGACCTCCATTGGGTCGGGGAATCCGACGGGCGAAGACGACATATGGTCCGGAGCGGGCAAGAGGTCCATGTCGGAGGACGACAACTGGTCACGGGAAGCGATCGGCGGCGCGTGACCCAGGGAGGCGCCCGGCGGTTGCAGCGACGCGTCCACTGCGGGCGTCGCCGGCGGGGGAACAGGCGGCGGCGGCGGTGGCGGCGCGTCGCAATGGGGCAAAATGGAAGGCATCGTCGGTAACACCTGAGGCTGAGGCGAGCCAGTAGATGGGTCCCCAGGGCGCTGACCGGACGGCACCGTCGCTGAAAGCAGACGGGGAGCGGCAGATCCCGTGCGACGACTGAGGCGCAGCTGATTGAGATGCCGACGCACCTCACCAGAGGCCCCCAAAACCAGATATATAGCACGGTCGAGGCAGCGAAGAATGCGCCCTTCGATCCAACGCCGTGAACCACGATAGTTGCGGTAGTAGACAACGTCGCCTGGAGCAAAAGCAGGTGTCTGCCGCTGCACAGGAACCTGATCCGGCGGATGTAGCAAAGACATCAAAGTGCGATGAGGGCGACCGTGAAGCAACTCAGCCTGCGAGCGACCATCTCGAGGCTGAGAGCGATACGAGGACAAAAAGAGCAATAACGCGTCCTCCCGAAAATGCGACTCTTTCAGCTTCAACATCTGGGACTTGAAAGTCCTGACCAATCGTTCAGCGGCACCGTTGGACTGTGGCGAAAACGGCGCGGACGTCAGATGTTGAATACCATTGGCCTTGCAGAATGACTAAAATTCTGCGGACATGAATTGTGGGCCATTGTCGGAAACAATAGTCTGTGGAAAACCTTCAATGGAAAAGATAGCGGATAACGCTTGGATGGTGGCAGATGACGTCGTGGAAGACATCCGGACAACAAAAGGGAAATTACTGAATGAATCTACCACAACCAATCATCGAGCATTCCAGAATGGACCAGCAAAATCGATGTGTAAGCGTTGCCACGGGGAAGTGGCTTTTGGCCATGCAAAGAATTTCCGCGGTGGTGCTGATTGGTGTTCGGCACACACCATGCAAGAAGAGCACATATTCGTAGTCGCGGCATCGATGCCGAACCAAGTACAGTGCTGACGAGCAAGTTGTTTTGTTCGCACTATACCCCAACGTCCTTGGTGGAGAAGCCGTAAGACAGAGGACTGTAACGAACGTGGGACCACGACCCTGGACTGATCATTATCAGAACGCAACAGCAAAACACCACGTCGTACAAAAAGTCTCCTTGTGAGCAAAAAATCGGCGAACCAACGGATCCTCTATCCGTGACTTTGACAAGGGCCATTGCGTAGCAACAAAACGCAAAACGGTAGCAAGGACAGGGTCGGCAGTTGTGGCTGTAGCTACACGACGAAAATGAATCGGAAACCATTCGACCACGTCATCGGTTTCCGAATCAATGAACATGCAAGCAAGTTCGGAGGAATCGAATGCTCTATCCTCAGCAACAGGCAAACGGGACAACGCATCGGCGTTCCCGTGCTTAGCAGTGGACCGATACAAGATATCGTAGCGGTACTGCGAGAGGAAAATAGACCAGCGGTTGAATTTCTGCGCTGTACGTGGAGGTACAGGCTTGGTCGGACGAAAAAGCGATGTCAAAGGTTTGTGGTCTGTGATGATAGTAAAGTGACGACCATACAAGAAATCATGAAACTTTGTAACACCAAATACGAGAGCCAAAGCTTCTTTCTCGATCTGTGAATAATTTCTTTGTGCAGACGAGAGCAATTTGGACGCAAAGGCAATATGGCGATCGTGCGAACCATCTTTGTGCGCAAGCACAGCACCGATCCCGAAATCCGATGTATCCACCATCAACAATAGGGGCTTCCGGGGATCGAATGGCGTAAGGCAAGTATTGGAAAGCAACGCCGATATCAACTGGCGAAAGGCGCGTTCGCATTCCGTCGTCCAGACGAGCGGAACACCCTTACGGCGTAAGCGATGAAGCGGAGCTGAAATGGAAGAGGCATGTGGCACATATTTATGATAGTAATTGATTTTTCCCTGCACACTCTGTAGCTGCTTCAAATTCTGCGGCGAAGGCAAGTCTTGTATGGCACGGAGGTGCTCTGGACTGGGATGTATGCCTTGGGCATTGAGTACATGTCCCAGATAGGGCAAGTCACGAGCAAAAAACACACATTTGTCCTTCCGCAAGCGAAGACCATTTTGTCGCAAGATCTGAAATAATGTTCTGAGATTGATTGGGTAAATGTTCTCCTTCCGCCTTTCCGGAGATCACAATATCGTCCAGATAGTTTGCTGCAGTAGGGACCGACGCACAAACAGTTTGTAGATATTGCTGAAACAATGCAGGGGCGGATGCACACCCGAATGGCAGTCGTTTGAATCGGTACAAACCAAGATGCGTGTTAACCACTAAAACGCGCTGGGATTCTTCGTCCACCGGTATTTGCAAGTACACATCTGCTAGGTCCAACTTCGAAAAATATTTACCCGGGCACAGTTTGTCAAGAAGATCTTCTGGGCGGGGTAAAGGAAATGTTGCAGTCACTAGTTGGGGATTCACTGTTGCCTTGAAGTCCACACAAAGTCTCAATTTTCCGGAAGGTTTTTGCAAAATTACTAAGGATGATGCCCAGAGAGAAGCCTGCGCACGTTCAATTATACCTTGTGATTCCAAATCGTGTAATGTTTTTGCGACCTCATCATGCAATGCGTGGGGAACATGGCGCGCTCTGAAAAATTTCGGTTGCGCGTTTACTTTCAGTTCCAAATATGCTTCATAGTTCTTAGCGCAACCAAGGACCGGTGCAAAAACGTCCGCAAATTCTTCACATAGACGAGAAACACTGGCTGAAGGCACAGTCTGGTTCACTGACAGGACCTGATTTACTATAGACAAGTTAAACAACTGAAATAAATCGAAACCAAACAAGTTCACTGCAGCAGAAGAACGAAGTACGTAAAATGACACAAGTTTTGTTTGTCCTTTGTATGTTGCAAGAAGGCTGCACTGTCCTAACACAGGGAGCCTGTGACCTGAATATGTAGTGAGCTTAACATTTGCGGCACGCAACGGAGGTGTGCCCAGCTGTTTGTACGTGTCTTGATTGATCAGTGAAACTGCAGCTCCGGTATCGAGCTGGAATGGTATCACTTTGCCGTTAATGTCCAAGTCCACAAAAAGTTTATTGTCTTGCTGACGACAAGAGCGACTGTCTCATGCAACATGAACTGACAGTGGGACATAATCACTTGCGACTTGACGTGATTTCCGGCGACGTCGACGCACACTGTTGGTGGGATGAACACAGTCACTGTGAGAGAGAGTAGCACTGGGCAGAGTGGAATGAATTACATGAATTTCCATGGGCGAAGTGTCACGAGCCTGAATATCCTTGGTTCGATTACGCTTCCGGCGCGAGGCAAAGGGCCTGGAATGGTTTTGAGCTTCCAATCGGAGCTTTTTCTGGCAAACACTTTGAACATGTCCTTTTTTTATTACAGAAAAAGCAAATAGCCTGGCGTGACGGGGAATTCTCACGCGAATGTCTAGTAGCACACCGCGGGCATGATTTCACTGCATTTGCTTGCTGGCGCGGTACACGTGGCTGAGAGCCAGGCGGCTTTGGCGCGGCTGGGCGCGAGGACTGTTTACTGTGGCGTGCAGTGCGCCTGGCGGGCCGGTTAACCTGACACACGGGTGGCGTAGTTTCAAATGATTCCTGAGCAAAGTCAAGTGTGTCCTGCCAATCCTATATGTCCATCACTTGTTGAAGGGAGGCATTGACTAGTTTTAAAATCTGTTCCCTTATACGAACATCAGAAACGTTCTGTGCAATTGCATCATGTACCATAGTATCTGAATAAGGGAGTCCACATTCACACTCAAAAGCACAATCCCTAGTAAGGCCTTGCAAGGTTGCAACCCACTCCCTATTAGTCTGACCTGCCGTACGTTTTGTACGAAAGAAAGTATACCTTTTCGCAACTACATTGACTGATTCTTTGAAATATGCGTCTAATGCAGACAAAATTTCGTCGTAGGACAGAGTTACTATGTCGCATTGGGGAAACAATTTGACTATCACACGGTATGTGGACACTCCAACGCACGATAATAAGAAAGGCTGCCGCTCGTTACCTTGAATTCTGTGGGCGGCGAGATGGAATCCAAATTGGCGTGACCACTCCGTCCAGCTTTCCAGTGCCGCATCAAAAGGACGAAAAGGTGGTGCAACTGCGTGTCGTGGCTGCGGGAGCGGTGGAGCGGCGGCTGCCGCATCGTTTTGCATTGCACGTTGACCCTGGACGAGCTGTCCAAGGGCATCCAGTAAGGCCTGCGTCTGCTGATTCTGTAAGCGATAAAATTCGGACAGTACATCTGGAGATTGTGGCGAAGCCATTACACAAGTAAATCAGGGCAGTATAGGTACGAGCGCGAATTGGGCTCGTCGCTAAACTGTTGTGGCTTGGCAAGACAGCCAAGCCACTATGAGGAAGCCGAAAGGCACGCGTTTTAGCTCACGCAGGCTGGCGTGAGGTCTGGAACAGGACAAGGACTTTATAGTAGCAAAGAACGTACATAGCTGCTGGAATACTTAACTTTAATCCACAATTGGTGAACATCGCTCTTGACGGTACATGTTTTACAGCATCAATAGTAACTGCTAATGGCGCCTTGCTAGGTCGTAGCAAATGACGTAGCTGAAGGCTAACTATCGTCTCGACAAATGAGAGCGTAATTTGTCAGTGAACCATCGCTAGCAAAGTCGGCTGTACAACTGGGGCGAGTGCTAGGCAGTCTCTCTAGACCTGCCGTTTGGCGGCGCTCGGTCTGCAATCACTGATAGTGGCGACACGCGGGTCCGACGTATACTAACGGACCGCGGCCGATTTAAAGGCTACCACCTACCAAGTGTGGTGTCTGGCGGTGACAGCACAAGAGTATTCCAGTCAAAATTATCAAAAGTTTTCTGTAGAATCGTAGGTTTGCCTTTCTTTCGTCTACTTCTAGGATAAGTCGTAGGGTCAATATTGCATCACGTGTTCTAACATTTCTACGGAATCCAAACTGATCCTCACCGAGGTCGGCCTCTACCAGTTTTTCCATTCGTCTTTAAAGAATTCGTATTAGTATTTTGCAGCCGTGACTTATTAAACCGATAGTTCGGTAATTTTCACACCTGTCAACACCTGCTTTCTTTGGGATTGGAATTATTATATTCCTCTAGAAGTCTGAGGGTATTTCGCCTGTTTCACACATCTTGCTCATCAGATGGTAGAGTTTTGTTAGGGCTGGCTTTTCCAAGGCTACCAGCAGTTCTCATGGAATTTTGCCTTGTTTCGACTAAGGTCTTTCAGTGCTCTGTCACACTCTTCACACAGTATCATATCTACCATTTCATCTTCGTCTACGTCCTCTTCCATTTCCATAATATTGTCCTCAAGTACATCGCCCTTGTATAGACTCTCTATATACTCTTTCCACCTTTCTGCTTTACCTTCTTTGCTTAGAACTGGTTTTGCATCTGAGTCCTTGATATTCATACAAGTGGTTCTCTTTTCTCCAAAGGTCGCTTTAATTTTCCCGTAGGCAGTACCTATCTTACCGTTAGTGCTATATGCCTTTACATCCTTACTTTTGTCCTCTAGCCATCCCTGCTTAGCCATTTTGCACTTCTTGGTGATCTCATTTTTGAGACGTTTGCATTCCTTTTCACGTGCTTCATTTACTGCATTTTTAAATTTCCTCGTTTCAACAATTACATGCAATACCTCTTCCGTTACCCAAGGATTTCTCTAGCCCTCATCTTTTTACCTACTTGATCCTCTGCTACTTTAACTATTTCATCTCTCATTCTTCTTCTACTGTATTTCCTTCCCACGTTCTTGTCAGTCGTTCCCTGACGCTTATCCAGATCCCATCTCCTTAAATTCCCAACTTTTTGCAGTTTCTTCAGTTTTAATCTACAGTTCATAACCAATAGATTGTGGTCAGAGTCCACATCTGCTCCTGAAAATGTCTTACAATGTAAAACCTGGTTCCTCAATCTCAGTCTTTCCATTATATAATCTATCTGAGACCTTCCAGTGTCTCCTGGCCTGATTCACGTATACAACCTTCTTTTATGATGCTTAAACCAAGTGTTAGCTATGATTAAGTTATGGAAATTAAACTATATAGTTAGACTCATTGTTATTAACTGATTTAGGATGCTCCTAAATTTGCGTTTGCTAAAACCGTCCTCAATATGACTGAAGCACGTTCGTTGAGATCGGTTTGTTCCAACTGTCCCACCTACACTCGTCTTCCATACTAGACTTTTTCTCCGTAATTTTTATAAGCATCATGAATAAATAATGAATATATAAGTATTTTATGTACACAAAGTTGCGAGTTGTATGGAATTTTTTAGTTTTCCAGATAAAAGGCTGTGATTGTGAAGAACAAAGAAATCAAACAAATAAATAATTATTTATTCATCACCTTTCGTTCATCCCCTCTATGCGTTCAAAAATTTCCTCAAACCTTTCTAAGTATTCGACACTACATCTTCAATACGTACATTGAATAAAACTTGATAGTTACGTTTAATGAGGTCATTTCTCACATCGTTTCTACTGTAGGGCACCATCATTCCAAGAATCTTGCAGCATAAGGGGGAATAAAGAGCCAAAAACTTAAGTAAACTTCAATAAATGTGCATCTTGACGTGAAAAGTTGTCTTAACGTGAACTTGGCGGTTAGAGAACGGTTACGGCGCTATTTGTGCATATAAATGACATTACTAATAGTGGCTGTTTTCTGTCCTTTCCCCTGAAATAATCAACCGATATTTCGTACACAAGCACGGTCTCAAAATGTCACTTTTCGGCAAATAGAAAATGTCAAAATCAGAATCATTTTCTTGGCGATATTTCAGCAGGCTTGGGAAGTAAGTTAAATGCTGTCCTTCGAAATCTTGAACAAAAGGAGATAATATGTTTTCAAATGAAAGAGCTTCTAACAGTGAAGAAATCGCTTCCTTTCCTCTGTAGTTTACGATTAAACAGATTTAGGTGAGACGTAACGTCTACCATGAAATAAAATTTTGGATTCACGGATCGTTCGGCAGTTCTGGACAGTGAACACCCTTCTCAAACAGATATCCTATAATTCCTGTTAATAAGTCAGCGAAACGTTTCAAAACTTTTCCTCTTGGTAACCAGTGTACCTTGTTATGCAGCATAACAACTGCGGACTCACTCTCCATTTCAACCAAAAATTCTCTAAACTGGTGACGACTAAAAGCTTTAGTCACTTTCGTGTTGATAATCGCAATGTAACTTTGCAAATTTCTTTTGAAATTTCAGCGCACAAAATGATCTATAATAAATGATCCAGTGGTAAGTAATTACCATATATTAATTTTTGTTTCAAAATAAATACCAACAAACTAATTTCTTATGACGGTCGCACTTGTCTGTTGAAACTGAGGCTATTCTATCGAGTGGAATATGGTGTTTACCAACACACGCAAAATATCATTTGCTGTATTCTCTCCAAGTGCTTGACCTTTGAGTGGGAAAAACCCTTAAAGTTCTTCTTCAGGGCATGTTCATGAAATAAATCGTACGAAAAGTGTAACATGCGTTGTATCATTTATGCCAAAAGACTCGACAACTGCCATCAGTAAAACTGAAACCAATTTAAGATTTTCGTCTTGCTGGTTGGTTATATTCGAAGAAGTTTTTGCTGTTCCATCTTTTACTGTTTTCACAAACAATTGTACCTCTTTAATGTTTCTTAGAATATCTGCTTTGTTCTTAAAATACCGAAATGGCTTCTCGGATGCATTTATGAAACAACTTTCTATGATCAGACTTCAAAACGTAAGTTACAGATTATCACGGCAGTCCAATAATATTGCACTGCACATCAAAGTGAAACAGCAGCTTGATACTACACTACTGGCCATTAAAATTGCTACACCACGAAGATGACGTGCTACAGACGCGAAATTTAACCGACAGGAAGAAGATGCTGTGATGTGCAAATCATTAGCTTTTCAGAGCATTCACACAAGGTTGGCGCCGGTGGCGACACCTACAAAGTGCTGACATCAGGAAAGTTTCCAACCGATATCTCATACACAAACAGCAGTTGACTGGAGTTGCCTGGTGAAACGTTATTGTGATGCCTTGTGTAAGGAGGAGAAATGCGTACCATCACGTTTCCAACTTTGATAAAGGTCGGACTGTAGCCTATCGCAATTGCGGTTTATCGTATCGCGACATTGCTGCTCGCGTTGGTCGAGATCCAATGACTATTACCAGAATATGGAATCGTTGGGTTCAGGAGGGTAATACGGAACACTGTACCGGATCCCAATGGCCTCGTGGAGATGACAGGCATCTTATCCGCATGGCTGTAACGGATCGTGCAGCCACGTCTCGATCCCAGAGTCAACAGATGGGACGTTTGCAAGACAACAACCATCTGCACGAACAGTTCGACGACGTTTGTAGCAGCATAGACTATCAGCTCGGAGACCATGGCTGCGGTTAGCCTTGACGCTGCATCACAGACAGGAGCGCCTGCGATGGTGTACTCAACGACGAACCTGGGTGCACGAATGGCAAACGTCATTTTTTCGGATGAATCCAGGTTCTGTTTACAGCATCGTGATGGTCGCATCCGTGTTTGGCGACATCGCGGTGAATGCACATTGGAAGCGTGTATTCGTCTTCGCCATACTGGCGTATCACCCGGCGTGATGGTATGGGGTACCATTAGTTACACGTCTCGGTCACCTCTTGTTCGCACTGACGGCACTTTGAACAGTGGACGTTACATTTCAGATGTGTTACGACCCGTGGCTCTACCCTTCATTCGATCCCTGCGAAACCCTACATTTCAGCAGGATAATGCACGACCGCATGTTGCAGGTCCAATACGGGCCTTTCTGGATACAGAAAATGTTCGACTGCTGTCCTGGCCAGCACGTTCTCCAGATCTCTCACCAAATGAAAACGTCTGGTCAATGGTGTCCGAGCAACTGGCTCGTCACAATACATCAGTCACTACTCTTGATGAACTGTGGTATCGTGTTGAAGCTGCATGGGCAGCTGTACCTGTCCACGCCATCTAAGCTCTGTTTGACTCAATGCCCAGGCGTATCAAGGCCGTTATTACGTCCAGAGGTGGTTTTTCTGGGTACTGATTTCTCAGGATCTATGCACCTAAAGGGCGTGAAAATGTAGTCACATGTCAGTTATAGTACAATATATTTGTCCAATGAATACCCGTTTATCATCTGCATTTCTTCTTGGTGTAGCAATTTTAATGGCCAGTAGTGCATTTTCCGACATTGTCACCACGTCTCTATAAACAACGGTCGGAACGTCCTACTAATCGTTCAATTCCTCGACGATAAAAATTCCGTCCTCTGTCACGGAGCTACGGGAAGACCGCCGTGTGAATGCCCTCATCGTCGAAAAATCTGCGACTGCTGCGAATCGGTTCCTCGATTTCCTGGACATAATCGCCTGGATGCGACATTACATTTGGTCCATATAGCGTCCGAATTTCGCAGTGAATCTGTGAGCAATTTAGGCGTTCAGCCCACGAGACTCGTACTGTCTCGCGAACTTCGACTTGGAATACGTTTCCAGTTGCCGCGCCATCTCATTCCCACACTGTACTGCACCTGTTATCCGTACCGCAGCAGAACAGTGTCTGCAGGAAATTCGGAGTATACACTCCATCCGATAATGAGCCAGTCTTGATGCACAACGCTCTTATCATAGGTCGGCATGTGTAACTTACTCTTTGAAGTCCATGGTCATACACATGGCTCTGAGCACTATGGGACTTAACATCTATGGTCATCAGTCCCCTAGAACTTAGAACTACTTGAACCTAACTAACCTAAGGACAGCACACAACACCCAGCCATCACGAGGCAGAGAAAATCCCTGACCCCGCCGGGAATCGAACCCGGGAACTTTGAAGTCCCCTCGTACATATTCACCGACTGTGTGTGGTTTTCCTCTCTTGACTAACTACAAAGCTTACAATATTAACACTGCTGGAAGACTAATTACTGTAATCAAATACAGAACTTAATGCTTCCTGACTCTTGCGACGTTTGTCAACGGCTTTTTTCTCTGCAAGACCATCAGGATATTTAGTATTAAGTGACATGTCTGAAAGAATGCATTTATATAATTTATTCGCCTCGATGGGCAATGAAACCACGAACTTCAGTGCGGTTGCACATTTATATGCGAGCTCCATTGGGCATCTAAAATCAGCGCGTATGGAGGGCATGGACAGGGATTGCGGACAGGTGGCGCTGGGTGGGAATATGCGTCGGTTGGGGTGCGTGCAGAGATAGTGCGAGCATATGCGATAACTATGTTTGCCTGGCACAGTGGTTAATCCCACTGCTTAGTAAGCAAGAAATCCTGGGTTCGTATCCTGCTCCAACACACGCTTTCATTCATCGCCGCTGATTCCCGATGCAGCTGCTATTATTAGTTTCTTTCCCTTCCTTTCTCCCCCTCCCTCCATCCCGTTCCCCTTCAATTTACATAATACGACACTTGTTCAGTTCTTCAAATCTGATTCCTTATTGTGAGCCAAATTTTCCTGATGAATAAGACAACTCAGTAGAAGTTCTGAATAAACGTGGAAGTATCGGTGCATTAAACTTTAAATACACGATTTTCGCCTTCCGCTTTCCTTTGTTTCTTCTTTGTGGTCATGTCGAATAGGGTACTTAACAAATGTTTCATTTTATAATAGTAATGCAACTAACAAAAAAAATCAATTCTTTTACTGATGACAAAAATACTTGTAGGATTTGCAGAAGATTGAAAGAAATACAGTTAACTTTATGCTTCGAGTAAGTTCTTTTATCACCCATACGCTATCTTGCGGACGCGACTAACACTAACCGCAGTGGGACATCCTGCCGACTGGCTCACTGGACTCTTGCATGAGTCACATGTGCCTTCCCCGCGCTTTCGTGGCGTTTGAAACCTTGTTGCCCTTAAATATGCAGACCGGCTGCGAGTGGTGAGGAAAGTGCCGCTGGTGGGGGAACCTTGAAGGGGAGGCAAAGCACTTCGGCGGTTGGAATTGTCAACCGCAGGGTTTCGTATTTTTGTTACTGTAACGTCTCTTAGCAAAAGACATATTATGTAATAAAGAGAAAGCATTATGTGTCATGTTTTGTTCTTGTATAGAATTATGTACTGGTTTTTTTTATTTAGATAATATCTGTCGGCGAGTACTGAAACCGCCACAGACGATACTTATTAAATATCAAACAAAGATGAGAATATGTGACTAGTATAAATAGTACAGAACGAACATTAATTTCTCTGTCGTCTTCTTGTAGTTACGTGAATAGGAAGAGCCTGTGACGTTATATTGTACGCTTGCGTAACATTCTTTTGTCAAGATTGTGAGAGGGACGCCATTAGACATAGTTTGGAAAGGTGTGTAATAACTTGATTTGTTTAAATGTTTTGAATAGAGTTACTTAGTGAAAGCTTACATTATGATTTTTAATAAGTTTGCCTGGTATTTTATCCCATCCCTTTAAGACATTTTCAGTTATTTAAATATTATTCGTGGCGCAGAGCTGCGCTACGAACGAACGAGCCGCTGCTGCGGCGCATTCAAACTGCATTAAATGAAATCAATCATACCGCAAAGAAGCGGGCAGGTAATACTGAACTAAAATTATTTCTTTCAGCTTTCGAAATTGCAGAGCAGAGCAGCAGATTTTATGATGTGTTTTACGGGTTGACGCGGGCTGCTGATAATATATTATTAACAGTGCAAAAAGGTAATTTACCGTCATAACATAAAAGAAATCTTGCTGTGCGAAGTTCTGGTCTGGCAAACCTTATAGTAAAAACATCTTTTTCTCTGATAATAGTCCCATGTTCTCGTGTTAGTCGTGGTACTTATTGGTGTTTTACTGTTAACAAAAATCCACTGCAAAATTTTGATGTTGAACAATCATTGCATACGGTAACATCAGTATTGATAACGAAGTAATTTTCATTAACCTTTTCAATAACTATAAAGTAAGGAAGATAAGTTGAACTTTATGGCGAGTTACAGTAACAAAAAAATGTTCCTTTAATAGAAAGCCAGATATAGAACAATAAGAACATAATCTATTTTGTTTTGTTGTAAATTAATGATCCAAAGAAAGTCACAGCACAGTATCACTAAAAGGTATTTCGGGGCTCTTTTCGTAGCAACATATTTTATCTCATATTTTAGTTGTTACGCGAGTAATAGTAAAACAAAGCAAATAGTAAAGAGCCAGCGAAACTGTCGCCCTAAAGCGTGGGGCCCGAATTTGCAGTGGCCACGAAAATAATATATAGCGAGTCAGATGAAAAGACCCTGGTACTACTGAGAAACTGTAACAGCTATATAGTCCGGGGGCGGCCGAACACCGAAATCAGATAAACTAAAGGTAAGACTACAGTGTAGTTGTCCTGTTCGTAGAAGCTTAACTCCAGTGAAATGATCTCGTATCGCTAGTGGTGTGCATAGTTTGACGTTAGTATTTATGAGAGGGCCAAGTTGAGTGTAGATAGTAATTTTTAGTGTGCAGTGCATTGTAGATAAATTACCATATTTTATGTGCATGTGGTAAATTTTTAATATCCTGTGTTCGAGTAGATAATTTATGAATATGGTTAAATTGCGTAGTCAACGTCCCAGCAATATGAATACTGAGGGACAGCCATTAGTTAGTGCAGGAAATGTAGAAACAGGTGAATTAAGCAGTACAAGTACTCTCTTTGAGGATATACCATTTGAAAATGTGGGGGCAGGGGCACAGGAAGTGGTGCCACCACCCACCAGTGCTCAAGGAGATGTAGATAAAGAAATTGCACCACCCCCAGAAAAGCAGGAACCAGAGAGTGGTAATCTGCCTGGTGGGTATTCACTTCAGGGGATATTAGAGCGTGTGCTGGATTACCAGTCAAAATTTGCGCAACAAAAAGCTGAAAAGGACGAAAAAATTGAGAGCTTTCTAGCACAGCAAGCTGAGCGAGATCGCCAGCTAACAGAAAATTTCCTTGCCCAGCAAGTTGAGCGAGATCGCCAGCTAGAGGAAAAGTTTCTAGCCCAGCAGGCCGAGCGGGATCGCCAGCAAGATGAAAGGGATCAGCAACTTGTGCAATCGTTAGAAATTATGAAAAAAGAGATTGCCTGTATGAAACAGAATTATAGTCGATACCTAAGGCCCTGCAGGAGTTGACTGTACAGGTCAACAACCTGCAAGTAGCAAACACTAACATTGCAGACGAGATAGGTGTCTTGGCCAACCGATTAGAAAAGCTAGAAATAGATTCCACACAGCTTGTAGAGCAGAAGTGGAACGAACAAGCGACTAAAATTGAAACCGAATTCAACTCATGGCCAGAAGCGAAGGTACAAGCAGCCATGGCAGATAGAGATTCCGAATCGTTCAGTACCGCAGTAAATAGTCAAGTACAGAACGACGTGCAAACCATCAAACAAATACTCAGTGAGGATATTCCGCAGTGGCAAGTGAATATTACCAAACGGATATCCGAACTGGAAAAGGGTTTAGCATAGAGCAGCAAACATCTTGAACATGAAACTATGTCGCCAACAGCCAATGTTTTTGGCAACGTACAAGCTTATACGCGACGCAACAATGGTGAATCTTTAGGCGATAATGCGAAGAGCTGTAGTTTCGGTTCGGAGCACACAGCCTATGTCCCAGGAGCCAACCAGTATAGTCCAAAAATATTGGTTGAAGAAAGTTTGATTAAAAACAGGCAGTTTCAAACGTTTACTACTGAATGGAAGTCAGTACATCCAGTAGTATTCATAAAAAGTTTTAAAAATATCTTGCCTAGTGTGTGGAACGAAGCACAGAAAATTCAATACGTAATGTCATACATTCAGGGTGATGCAGCGTTGTGGGCTACGGAAGTAGCAGACAGCTGCATGGCGTATGAACTGTTCGAAAGGGCGTTTTTGTCGAAATACTGGTCGCCTTGTATACAAGTGCGGCTAAGAAAAGAAGTATACAATCCCGAACCGTACTCACCCCGTCCTGGGAATCTGAGACGGTATTTCGAGAAGTATATAAACAAGACACGCTACTGGGATGAGCCTATCTCACCAAGAGACATAATAAGACTCCTAAAATCACATTTACCCATTCATATTAAAGAGAAACTAATACACGTACCAGAGAACGACATGGAACATTTCCTGTCTGTTCTAGATTCAATAGACTTAATCCAGGAAGACGCAAAAGCAGCGTGTGATCACTCACGGAACAATGGATAAGGGTGTAAACATGACAGAAATAATAGTGCACAAAACCACAACCATGGAAATGGTGGGGGCGGTAACAAGCGGCAAGAGCACTCGCAAAATGGTAATAATGGTAGAAGTCAGAACGGCTATGGGCAGCCGTCCCATAGTAAAAAGCGTCGATTTGACGACCGGTACAATTCCGGACCGCCCGGGACCAACCGCTGGAAAAATGCGCGAGGTCAGTGGCATAGCAATTACAGCGACAGTAATAGCAATTGGAATCAGAATCAGCGACCAAGCCCAGAACGGCAAGGTAATGACCGGTACGATAACAACAGACCACCACTGCAAAACGCGCATATTGCGCAGTCGTGGCGGCCTACAAATCAAAACGTACACATAGTAGAGGACGCGGGCAATAGCCGTCCGAGTACCTCGCAAGCAAGCCATCTAACAAACTAGAATCGGCCACGATATGCTCTCCGTTGCTGGCCGAGGGGTGGAGTGAGAGCAACATGAATGACAATAATATGCCTGGAATACATATGCTGCGATACAACTACGGTATCAGTATGGATAAAGATCTACTGACCGAACCCCATGAATGTAATAAAGATAGCAACGAAAATGTGCAAGCCATAATAGAAGCGAAAATCAATGATGTTGCAGTGATTTAATCATCGACACAGGTGCCTCAGTGAGTGTAATGAGTACAGAATTGTTTAAAGCGCTGGGGAAGGGACGTAGCATACCGACTTTCCCGGTTAATAATTGCAAGGTGTCTGGAGCTATATGTGCACAGAGCCAATTAGTTAAGCACCAGGTGCAGATGGAGATTTGTAAGGAGGGCGAAGCCATAGTGAGCTTGTTCCTCATCGTTAAAGGGTTAAAGGTGTTCTGGGAGTAGATTTTCTGCGTGAGAGGGACGCAGTGATCGACCTCTCCTCGGGAAAACTAAGCATAGTTAATAAAGGTAGGAGGATTGAGTTGTCTATGATGAAATCGAAGGAGGTACTTGTGCCATGTTGCAACCGAATTAATATCAAACGTAGGAACCCCTGGGTACTACACCTCGATGATTATTCACGTGTGACAGATCTCTATTATCCTAGTATGGAAGATAGAAATTTTGAAACAAATGTTGGTGCATTTCAAACCAAAGTACAGGAATCTGAAAGTTTAAGCAACATACAAAAGCAACAGTTAATGCAGCTGCTATCGTAATATACCATGGTATTTACCGACCGACCAGGAATAATCAAGGGGTACCAGTATCACATAGAGGTGATGCCCCACAAAACGTACTGTCGCGCATCTTACTCCATCCGTTGGTCGAGGACGGAAGTAGTGGCTAAAGAGATTCGAAAGATTTTAGAGTGGGATAGTAAAATTATTTATTCAATGACCTATCAGATGTAAACAGTAGCAGAAGATTTCAATTGTGTTTTAGAGTATAAGTATGTTAGCTTTAAGAAAGAATTTGTGTGTATTTAAAATTTTGAGAAAGCAAAACATTTAATAGATAAGCATAGCATGAAAGTAGAATCAATAGACTGAGCAATAGCAGGCAAACTGAAGATTTTGTTAACAGACAATTAGTGCCATTAAAATACTATATGCTCATCAAGCAATGACCAATCTTTTTGTTGACAAAGTAATGAATAATTTCTTGAATCATTTTTCATTTGTAGTAAGTACAATTAATGATGAGATTTCATATAGTAATGTAACAGGTGTAATTGTGTTAGAATTAAGGAACCCTGAGAGAGAATCACTACTGGACAAAAAATAACTATATAGTATAAAACAATTATGTGATATAACGTTACTGCCAATAGTGATCTGAGAACGACACTGGAGCAGAATTCAATCAAAGACAAACCCGTTCCGTGTAACCTACACTTTGAATGTATCGATGCTTCAATTGAAGCCCGTCTACTTGGTACACGTCCTTGAATATTAATTACGCGGTACGCGAATCGAGTCAATCTACGCGGAAACTACACTGTAGTCCTGTAGGAAAGATCATTAAAAAAATACTAATACTGAATGAAGTATTTATTGAGCAATATGCCCAAGTCCAGCTGTCATGCACGTGGTAAAATCTGTTTGCTAGACGGGTGATAACCTGGCAAGCTACACCGAAAAAGGAAAAGAAAACTATGTACCAAAAATCACACACCTTTAAATAATTACAAAAAAAGCCATATATGCCTAGTAACAATACTAAAAGTGTGTAATGACATGTTAAACACAATGGACTCAATAGAGATGAGAGTGATTATGCTAAGAACAGTTGGTATGCATTAAAAATAAACTGTGTGCATAAAAAATCTAGGAAAGAACGGAATATTGTGTGTAGCAGGGACAGAAAATGACTGTTGTATCTGCACCAATATATACGTCGGAATAAGTCAAGTGACTAACTTGCATAGTGCAGTGCTCAACGAACAATAAATTTACTGTGTGTAAAAACCGTAGTTAGTGATCCGTTCGGAGTCGATTCAAACAAACATCGCTCGACGGAAACATCTAGTGCGTGTGATCCGAAACATTTTCGCGTGTTGAGAGACGCTCTGGCAGCGTGTCGACCGTGAGAACAAATGAAAGTGTGTAGTACAACGTGCGTGTGACGAACCCTAAGTACCAGTGTCACAATACGATTCAGTTGTGAAGCCACAAGAAACCCGTTATCACGCCAAAACATCCTGTGCAGACCAGCGAAACGATGGCTTACTGAACAATAAACGCTTTTAAGCAAGTTGCATTTTCTTCCACAGCTAATAATCTGTAACCTTAAGGACAGTACACCGTTGTGGAATATGTGTTTCATGCGTTGCGACGAGGAGCCATGCGGAGAAGCAGAGACGGGTGCCGTGCCGCCAGCCAGCCGGTCGCGAAAACAACTGCAACACGCCGACATTGGTGAATGGTTCGGCGCAGTTCGCGACTGCGCGCGCGCCACCCCAACACTCCGTCGCTGTTACGACGAGCAGGTCGTCGACCCCAGCGGTCGTTGGCGGGCCGCGTTCCAGACGACGCTACGCAACAATTGCTTCGCGCCGCCCGCTCCGCACGAAATTGTCGACGTTCAACCGAACATTACTAACTACGCTATTAATGTACTAATATGAAAATGATTTATTGGACACGAAATTATGTGACAAACATTTTTTTCTTTAGTTTACTGTGTATAAACTCAAAATATTCATTTTTTCACTGATATATGTTATATGTTTTCGTCATTAGTGAAGCAAACTGACATGAATGCCATACCGTGGTAGAACATTTGTCGTGAATAAGTGTAGAGACAATCCATTACACTACTGTAAAATTATTTAATGATTGACTTTCATTATGACACAGAATACAAATATTATGGCGGGGTCAGGGATTTTCTCTGCCTCGTGATGACTGGGTGTTGTGTGATGTCCTTAGGTTAGTTAGGTTTAAGTAGTTCTAAGTTCTAGGGGACTGATGACCATAGATGTTAAGTCCCATAGTGCTCAGAGCCACTAAGAGCCACAAATATTACCACGAATGTGAAAGAGTACGGAAGGTACATTTTCAACAAGGGGACTAAAAGTTTAACATTTTATCATAAATAACCTTCGTTATCTGTGAACATTTGATAAATGCCAACCTTTTTTGATGAACAATCAGACTGCGTATTACGACAAACCAGGCGAGATGACCATGGCTCCGGCGCAGTTTTACCAGGTTTTCTGACCGCACGTAGCCTGAATGGGGGAGTCAGAAAACTGTAATGACCCTGTGACTAGGTTTACGGTCACCTCGCAAAGTGTGAGAAAACCATAAAGAGTGTAAGAAAAACTATAGTGCAAAAGAGCAAACAAGTAAATAGTGAATATTCCAAATAAGGTGACAAACAATGACAAAACGGACGTTAGTGGCAGCATATTGCCGAACATTCTTAACGTTAGTCAATTGCTGCCAGGGGGCATTGTAATGTCTATTAGCAAAAGACATATTATGTAATAAAGAGAAAGCATTATGTGTCATGTTTTGTTCTTGTATAGAATTATGTACTGGTTTCTTTTAATTAGATAATATCTGTGTCGGCGAGTACTGAAACCGCCACAGACGATACTTATTAAATATCAAACAAAGATGAGAATATGTGACTAGTATAAATAGTACAGAACTAACATTAATTTCTCTGTCGTCTTCTTGTAGTTACGTGAGTAGGAAGGGCCTGTGACGTTATATTGTACGCTTGCGTAACATTCTTTTGTCAAGATTGTGAGAGGGACGCCATTAGACATAGATTTGGAAAGGTGTGTAATAACTTGATTTGTTTAAATCTTTTGAATAGAGTTACTTTGTGAAAGCTTACATTATGATTTTTTATAAGCTTGCCTGGTATTTTATCCTATCCCTTTAAGACATTTTCAGTTATTTAAATATTATTCGTGGCGCAGAGCTGCGCTACGAACGAACGAGCCGCTGCTGCGGCGCATTCAAACTGCATTAAATGAAATCAATCATACCGCAAAGAAGCGGGCAGGTAATAGTGAACTAAATTTATTTATTTCAGTTTTCGGAATTGCAGAGCAGAGCAGCAGATTTTATGATGTGTTTTACAGGTTGACGCGGGCTGCTGATAATATATCATTAACAGTGCAAAAAGATAATTTACCGTCATAACATAAAAGAAATCTTGCTGTGCGTAGTTCTGGTCTGGCAAACCTTATAGTAAAAACATCTTTTTCTCTGATAATAGTCCCATGTTCTCGTGTTAGTCGTGGTACTTATTGGTGTTTTACTGTTAACAAAAATCGATGGCAAAATTTTGATGTTAAACAATCACTGCATACGGTAACATCAGTATTGATAACGAAGTAATTTTCATTAACCTTTTCAATAACTATAAAGTAAGGAAGATATGTTGAACTTTATGGCGAGTTACAGAACAAAAAAATGTTCCTTTAATAGAAAGCCAGATCTAGAACAATAAGAACATAATCTATTTTGTTTTGTTGAAAATTAATGATCCAAAGAAAGTCACAGCACAGCATCACTAAAAGGTATTTCGGGGCTCTTTTCGTAGCAACATATTTTATCTCATATTTTAGTTGTTACGCGAGTAAAACAAAGCAAATAGCAGTAGAGCCAGCGAAAGTGGTGGGGAAAGTGCCGCTGGTGGGGGAACCTTGAAGGGGAGGCAAAGCACCTCAGCGGTTGGAATTGTCAACCGTAGGGGTTCGTATTTTTGTTACAATTCTCTAGTATTTTGTGTGGATACATGCTCTCCGTAGTAATACACTGTAGAACAAGATGCGAAAATATGACTTGCAGATGTGCGTTGATACTTCACCTTTCCGGAAATGTTCGCGAGCGCCTGCACGAGATATTTTATAGAGCAGCCAAAGAGTTTGCCGACCTCTGATTTAACCAATGCATGAACGCCGCAACAGCAACGGATATGGTAGACACTCATCTTACGCAAACCAAAATCTATCTTTATAGTTCCTAAAAGGGTGCTAAACTTAGACGAAAGTCGGAAAACACTCTTCACATCCTGTTTCAGCAGGACGTGACCAACCCTGTTGGAAATGATTATGGCGCAAGGCAAAAATGCTGTGCGTTCCACCTCGTCATTTTCATCACTCACACGATTTATGTTTGGTCGATACTGCAACAACGCTCGCCTGATTTGTCTTTCAGTATAATCATTCTGGCGAAAAGTGGCACCGAGGTGGGCTAATAGCTCTGAGCACTATGCGACTTAACTTCTGAGGTCATCAGTCGCCTAGAGCTTAGAACTAATTAAACCTAACTAACCTAAGGACATCACACACACCCATGCCCGAGGCAGGATTCGAACCCGCGACCGTAGGGGTCGCTCGGTTCCAGACTGTAGCGCCTAGAACCGCACGGCCACTCCGGCAGGCGAGGTGGGCCAACTCAGCCGACAAACTATCGGGGTCTGACAAGATGGGGCCCTATTGCATCAATGCACGAAATACCCCTTCATGCTGAGATGGATGGTGGCAACTACCAGTCTGAAGATACATATCAGTGTGAATTGCCTTCCCATAAATAGTGTGTCTCAACGCAACACATACCTTCTTCCTGATCAACACAACAAGTAAAGGAAGGCAGCCATATATTCCACCTTCATCGTGAATCGAATATTCGGGTGGATTAAATTCAGATTCTAAAAAACTTTGCGTCCTCAGTTCCATGAGGCCGTAACGGCTAGGACTTATCCAGAAGCGCAGGGTGCGGGTTCCAGTCATCCGACTCAGCATTTCGTCATGACGTTATTCTGAATGTCTTGTCCGAAAATTATTTAGAATATGTAGTTAGAGAACGAATTAATGAGGTAACGTCTTTGCCCTCCTAGCAACGAACAGACAGGGTCTTTTCGAATCAGTTAACGTAGAGGAGGATATCAGTGACCGTAAGGCAGTGATAGCATCTATGTCTGCGGGTTTTAGAAGGAAAGTTAAGGAAGGGAGGAAAACATTTTTGCTAACCGAGTGAGAGGATACAAATTGCAGAGTATCTGAGAAGTCAATATAAAATATTCAGTGCTGAGGACTAAGATGGAGATTACATTTGGTCCATATAATTCCATAATTTCACTCTGAATCTGTGTTTTAGACGTTTTTCCCACGAGAATCGTACTGGCTCGTGATCTTCAGCTTTGGAGTACGTTTCCAGTTGCCTCGTCATTTCACTCCCACACTGAGCTGCACCTGTTATCCATACTGCAGCAGAACTGTGTCTGCAGGGAAGCCAGAACATGCAGTCTCTCCAACAATGCGCCATTCTTGTTGAGCAATGATCGTAGCATGGGACGACATTTATTCTTACTCTTTGAAGTCCTCTTGTACATGTTCACCGTCTATGTTTGGTTTACTTCTTTTAGCAGTCTCTTGGCCAACTACACAACTTACAATATTACATTGCTTTTGTAGAACTAAAATCTCTTTCATAAAAATCAACATGGATTCCGCAAACAGAGATCTTGCGTAACTCATCTCCTCTGTTCCTCTATGAAGTACGTAGTGTAGGAGACATCAGCGTTTAGACTGGAGTCGTGTCCCTAGACTTCAGGAAGCCATTTGACATGGTCTTCCACTGCCGTTTAGTGAAAATAAGACGAGCCTACCGAGTATCGGACCAGATTTGGCCTGGATTCAAGCCTTCCTTGCAGAGAGAACTCACTACGTCGTTCTTAACGGAAGAAGATCGACAAGTGTAAAGGTAACTTCGGAAGTGCTCTAAGGTAGCGTGATAGGACCGTTATTATTTACAATATAGGGGTATATGTAAGTGTAAAGATAATCTCAGGAGTGTTCAAAGGAAGTGCGACAGGACCGTTACTTTTTGCAAAACACACACACACACACACACACACACACACACACACACACACACACACACATTGCAAATAATGGCGGTCCTATTACACTTCCTTAGAGCACTTCCGAAATTACCTTTACACTTGTCGATCTTGTTCCGTTAAGAACGACGTAGTGAGTTCTCTCTGCAAGGAAGTCATGAATCCAGGCCCAAATCTGGTCCGATGCTCGGTAAGCTCGTCTTCTTTTCACTAAACGGCAGTGGAAGACCATGTCAAATGGCTTCCTGAAGTCTAGGGACACGGCATCAGTCTAAACGCTGACGTCTCCTACACTACGTACTTCATAGAGGAACAGAGGAGATGAGTTACGCAAGATCTCTGTTTGCGGAATCCATGTTGATATGTATGAAAGAGATTTTAGTTCTACAAAAACAATGTGATATTGTGAGTTGTGTAGTTGGCCAAGAGACTGCTAAGAGAGGTAAACCCAACACAGACGGTGAACATGTACAAGAGGACTTCAGATAGTAAGAACACATGTCGTCCCATGCTACGACCATTGCGCAACATGAATGGCGCATTGTTGGAGAGGCTGCATGTTCTGGCTTTCCTGCAGACACAATTCTGCTGCGGTATGGATAACAGGTGCAGCTCAGTGTGGGAGTGAAATGGCGAGGCAACTGGAAACGTACTCCAAAGCTGAAGATCACGAGCCATTACGATTCTCGTGGGCAAAACGTCTGAAACACAGATTCAGCGTGAAATTATGGAATTATGTGGACCAAATGTAATCTCCATCTTAGTCATCAGCACAGAATATTTGATATTCGTATACACAGAAAAAAATTAACTGTCGTACAACTACACCATCAACAAAAAATGACTAGAAACATTATTTATCATAAAATATCTAGGGGTAAGCATACGGAGCGACTATAAGTGGAATAATCACATAAAAAAACATTAGGAAAATCAAATGGTAGAATAAGATTCTTAGGAATAATCATAAGGAAATGTAGCTCACCCATAAAAAAAGTGGCACGGAAAACTCTTGTCCGACCGATTCTTGAGTATTCCTGGTCAGTGTAGGATCCATTCGGTGTAGGACTGACATAAGAGATAGAGAACATCCAACGAAGGGAAGCGCATTTCGTCACAGCGTCATTTAGTGGACGCGAGAGCGTTACAGAGATGCTCAACAAACACCAATGGCAGACGCTACAAGAGAGGCGTTGTGCACCACCGTTTGGTTTATTCTTGAAATTTCGCGAGAGTACGTTCCGGAAAGAGTCGGATACCATATTACTTCCTCCCACATATGTTTCCCGAACGAGAAAATTCAAGCTAATACAGAAGTTTACCGACATCATTCTTCCCACGCACCATTCATGCATGGAACAGGGAAGGGATGATCATATCACACCATCAGGTGGCTTGCAGAGTACGCATGCAGATGCAGACAGAGAGCTTCCTCAATAGCAACCTTCACTAGGCGCCGACCAGCCGCTAGCAAGTTCGATAGCGCTGAAGTATGCGACAGCACTTGTCTTCCACACTAAGACGTCTACTTTGGCTGTACAGATACTCTCGAGCAAGCTGAGTAGGTTATCGGCACGGGTGGCCTATGCGTCGACGTCTGTCATTTTTCAATCTCTGCTGTGAGATCGTCCACATTCTTTTGCCGCAGCTGTGCGAACCAATGACTGCTGCCTAACGGCCTGACCATTATGTCACCTTCACTCTGCCACCATCCACGAGACCATCAGCTGGGGACCCTGCCATTGCCTTCTGATCTGAGATACGAACTGAGGTCCCCCAGCTCGGCGGCACTGGAATAAGATGCCGCTGGATCCATCACCCTAGTCATCGGTCCAGGGTTCGTCATCTGGACGTCATCACCGTCTCCCGCTTGGCTGGCCACTTTCCTGCTTCGCTGTGACAACGCGAGCTGGGAGACTGTCACACCATATTCACTCAGCAACACTTGGGCGCTTAGAATGCCACCATATTCACTCAGCATCACTTGGCCGCTTAGAATGGACCGGTAGCCAAGACCACTCGACAGTAGGCTACCTCTTCAAGAAGAGCTTACAGCAATGCATCTTCTCAGACTCGGTGTAGTGTTCTACGGCCGTCATACGTGGTCCGCTTTTTGCAGGCATGCTGCAGTACGTCTTTTATGGTTAACAATAAAAACTTTTGACCATATTTGGCTGCCTTTATCGTCTAACGTCCCATCCGCCCCATCCACGCCCATCCACCAACCAATCGCCCACTCCATTCTCCGCGACACCACTATACTTGGTGTCAGAAGAAGATATGCTAGAATGTTAAAGAGGATGACCAAGGGAGGGCTGCAGTAGTGGTTCAATGTGTGTGACAGCAGCGAACGTAAGTAGCAGCAAGTGGATGTCTTACACATTTAGTAGAAGCCTTGTATCCTTGGGTTTAACCCCCTCCTGCCTTCCTGTTCCAATTACGTCACTGACAGACTCTTTTATTGTACCTGGGATAGAGCTGAAAAATGAATCATGACATAGGTTGTGTGTACCTAATGTAATTTAGCTGGGCATATAGCCCTATGTACCAAATCGCACAGTATAATATACTGGGTATGCCAAAGGCAGTGTAGAGAAAACACAAAGAAGGCAAAGAGTACCGAGAAAATTTAGGCCAATTTAGGATACGTTTATAGCATTTGGGGATTGAGGGAAAGCTATTCACGATGATAATTACACTCCTGGAAATGGAAAAAAGAACACATTGACACCGGTGTGTCAGACCCACCATACTTGCTCCGGACACTGCGAGAGGGCTGTACAAGCAATGATCACATGCACGGCACATCGGACACACCAGGAACCGCGGTGTTGGCCGTCGAATGGCGCTAGCTGCGCAGCATTTGTGCACCGCCGCCGTCAGTGTCAGCCAGTTTGCCGTGGCATACGGAGCTCCATCGCAGTCTTTAACACTGGTAGCATGCCGCGACAGTGTGGACGTGAACCGTATGTGCAGTTGACGGACTTTGAGCGAGGGCGTATAGTGGGCATGCGGGAGGCCGGGTGGACGTACCGCCGAATTGCTCAACACGTGGGGCGTGAGGTCTCCACAGTACATCGATGTTGTCGCCAGTGGTCGGCGGAAGGTGCACGTGCCCGTCGACCAGGGACCGGATCGCAGCGACGCACGGATGCACGCCAAGACCGTAGGATCCTACGCAGTGCCGTAGGGGACCGCACCGCCACTTCCCAGCAAATTAGGGACACTGTTGCTCCTGGGGTATCGGCGAGGACTATTCGCAACCGTCTCCATGAAGCTGGGCTACGGTCCCGCACACCGTTAGGCCGTCTTCCGCTCACGCCCCAACATCGTGCAGCCCGCCTCCAGTGGTGTCGCGACAGGCGTGAATGGAGGGACGAATGGAGACGTGTCGTCTTCAGCGATGAGAGTCGCTTCTGCCTTGGTGCCAATGATGGTCGTATGCGTGTTTGGCGCCGTGCAGGTGAGCGCCACAATCAGGACTGCATACGATCGAGGCACACAGGGCCAACACCCGGCATCATGGTGTGGGGAGCGATCTCCTACACTGGCTGTACACCACTGGTGATCGTCGAGGGGACACTGAATAGTGCACGGTACATCCAAACCGTCATCGAACCCATCGTTCTACCATTCCTAGACCGGCAAGGGAACTTGCTGTTCCAACAGGACAATGCACGTCCGCATGTATCCCGTGCCACCCAACGTGCTGTAGAAGGTGTAAGTCAACTACACTGGCCAGCAAGATCTCCGGATCTGTCCCCCATTGAGCATGTTTGGGACTGGATGAAGCGTCGTCTCACGCGGTCTGCACGTCCAGCACGAACGCTGGTCCAACTGAGGCGCCAGGTGGAAATGGCATGGCAAGCCGTTCCACAGGACTACATCCAGCATCTCTACGATCGTCTCCATGGGAGAATAGCAGCCTGCATTGCTGCGAAAGGTGGATATACACTGTACTAGTGCCGACATTGTGCACGCTCTGTTGCCTGTGTCTATGTGCCTGTGGTTCTGTCAGTGTGATCATGTGATATATGTGACCCCAGGAATGTGTCAATAAAGTTTCCCCTTCCTGGGACAATGAATTCACGGTGTTCTTATTTCAATTTCCAGGAGTGTAGAATACACTGTTTGAAATGCTGAAGCTAACAGGAATAAAACACAGGGACCGTTGTATTAACTACATCTTGTGGAAAACCCAGACTGAAAGGCAAACAATAGTTGGGAAGCGAATTAGTTTTATAGTCAATACCAGATATTATTCAATGTGTATTTAGAGGGAGAAGAATAAGAACTTTGTTTGTCGAAGACACTGTAATTTCGTAAGAGACGGCAAAGACCTTGCAAGAGTAGTTGAACGGAACTGATAGTGATAGAGAAGAGGTTATAAGATGGACGTCGAGGGTGACAGAATGTAGTCGAATTAAATTAGGCATCAAAATAGGTGTTTATGTCCGAACTGGGGAGGATATAACATGCATTCTTTATTTATGTGTTCACGTCAGAGCATTTAAATACGGTACAAACCATTCAACATGTGTAGATCACCTAAAACAAGAACACGTTACACCAAGCAATATTGAAAAGAATATGAACATCATAAGAATCAGTAAAGACGGGCACCTCCTCGCTTTTCAAGTAAATTCCCGCATACACATCCGGAACCGCGCGGCTGCTTCGGTCGCAGGTTCGAATCCTGCCTCGGGCATGGATGTGTGTGATGTCCTTAGGTTAGTTAGGTTTAAGTAGTTCTAAGTTCTAGGGGACTGATGACCACAGATGTTAAGTCCCATAGTACTCAGAGCCATTTGAACCATTTGAACCCGCATACACAAAGCTCACGCAAAATAAACAGTTGCTACATGAACTAATAAATATTGGAAACTAGACTCTACACAAAATAATTGATGAGATTACATGAAAAAGAAAAGAGCCTTTTCCATGGTTCACTCTCTCCCACTCTACCACCCAACACCCCTCCCCATTCCCCTCCCAATTTCATTTCACATCTAGCTCCTCATTTTTTCCTCTAACTCACGCTACATCACACTACTATACACTCATGTCCACTCATCATTGATTCTCCCTTCCCCACCCAACAAAACTCCATCGGCATTCCTTCCCTACTCTTACACAGTACATATATACACAGCAAAATAATTGAATAGATTTACACAAATACAAGAAACTAAAAAAAGATGAGTACAGGTCAAAGACAAACTATTGGCCACGCTACAAAACACAAACCACAATACATACTTGGAAGTACAAAAACAAACAGAAAACAGTGGTGTGTGAAAAAGTGTGCTGTGTAAAGAATAATGAAATGCATAGTGCTGTAGAACAACTAAAAATTAGACCACAACTATCAATATCGAAAGAAGAAAAACATCACCGATGTGCTATCAGTCGGCATTTCCCAATGTAGGAGAAAAATAAAGCGAAAATCATCAAACGTGAAAACCAAGGCCGTCAACAAGAGACGCTTGTGTGTAAACTGAATAAGGATAAATGTAGTGGGAAAAGGAAACTGTGTGTTTTCCTTTCTTGTATGCAGGGAATGTGGAGCGGTGGTGGAGCCGGCGAGAAGGCGACCAGTAAAAATGGTATTACATCCACTGGTCGTCCGGGAGTTACGATTATTTGTGCCATGGTGCAGCAAGCGCCTGAATCCGAGAGCCACGGAGTTAACGGCGCACCAACAAGGGCGTAATGTAGAGTCATAGTTGTTTTGCTGGTTTTTTTTCTCTCAGGTCCTACACCATGCATGTACGGACGTTTGAATGTACTCAAGGGATGGTATTACTGTAGCAATTGTTCGTTGTGTTGTGAAAAGTTATAATGAAAATGGTCAAAATATACCCCTGTTTGTGAGAAGTGTGGCTATTTATTTAGTAGTGCAACAGAGACAACTTGCGGAAGCATTCCAGGGATCTTCACCGCAGTTGGATCGACAACCTCGGCTTTGGCTGTTCTACAACCAGCACACAGTTCACAGTTCCGCAGAAGGATGAGCCGTGAACACTTAAAAAGTGTGTGTATGGTTTAATGTTAATATTGTCGATCGGTAATAAATAGTGCATGCCGATCACAAGAAAGATGACAACGCAAAACGAGGAGCTAAGATCGATACTAGAAGGTATAATTAAAGAACAAGCAGAGAACGATAAGGAAGGACGGAAAGCGGAACAAGTAGAAGTAATTAAGTCCTTTGAGGAACAAATTACTGAATCAATAGATGACATAACGAAAACGCAAACTCCGTCCACAGGCCCTAGCGCACCCAACGGTACCGAACGGCCGCCGTGTCATCCTCAGCCCACAGGCGTCACTGCCTGCTGATGTGGAGGAGCATATGGTCAGCACACCGCTCTCCTGGCCGTATGTCAGTTTCCAAGATCGGAGCCGCTGCTTCTCAGTCAAGTAGCTGCTTAGTTTGCCTCACAAGGGCTGAGTGCACCCCATTCACCAACAGCACTCGGCAGACCGGATGTGTGACCATCCAGGTGCTAGCCCAGCCCAACAGCGCTTAACTTCGGTGATCTGACGGGAACCGGTGTTACCACTGCGGCAAGGCAGTTGGCCAATAGATGACATACTAAGCCATAAAATACAAGATGTTAAAACTCACTTAGAATATAACTTTAATGCTCAAATTAATAATCAAAACAATAAAATAATGGAAATAAACTCTAAAGTAAATGGATTACGAGAATCAGTGTCAGTAGAAGTACAACAAGTACTCAAACAAGTGTCAACAGATGATTTACAAGAAGGTGTCACTGAATAACAACCCGACAATGGACGGGATATGTAGATAATATGAATTCGCGATTCCAAGCGGTACGAGCTAGTATTTCAGACGCAAATAAACGTATCACGGACCTACAGAAAAATGCTGTAATAGGGACACCTGAAGCTATAAAACATTTGGAAAAACGTTTACAGTTATTCGTAGAACAAGAAGTAAGAGACAAAACAGATAAGTAATGACAAAATCACTTCTCGGGAAGGAACATTGCCAGTAAACATGAACTTGATAGAATATGGGAGGTAATTAGAAAATAGTAAACCTGAAACTACGACAGGAGTGACTAAAGATGTAATAGAAGATTTATATATAGGAAATGGGTTTAATTTAGCAAAGAAATTTCCAAAGTATAAACCAGACGGAGATGTACACTCAATTAATTTTTTACGAGTGTTTGCCAGATCTTTACCTAAAAAGTGGGATAACTTAAAGAAAATAGATTTCACATTAGGATACTTGATGGGAGACACTGCGGAATGGGGAAATGCTCATGCAGAAGAATTAGTATCTTGGAAAGATTTTGAGGAAAGCTTTAAGAGGAAGTACTGGTAACCAAGTACCCAGGAAAAATTAATCTTAAGGTTATTAGATCCTATTCCATACAGTAATTAAGAAAGTACATATACAAAGTACATAGAACGGCATTTGACAAAATCGAGGTACTTAGATGATACAATAGATGAAATGCACTTAGTAAAAGTACTCATTAGATGTTTACCATACCAGGCTCGACAAGGAATATTATTTAGAGGGTGTAAAACCGTGAACGAGTTATTGACGTTTATTGAAGGTTTAGACAAACCGAATACTGAAAGAAAGGAAAATTATTGAGTGAATGACCGAAATACGGGGACTAGGAATAACAAATCCTTTCCTAATTCCTTACCGCGGACGAAGGAATACAATTATTGTAGTAAGCAGTAATTCAACTGTTCACAGCCGGGATAACGGTCTAAATCACCAGACTGATAACATAAACTCGCAGGTGTTTACACCTCATAATCAGCAAATAAAAATGCAACGAAATAATTATGCAGAATCAAATCAGCGTATAATTGAAGTAAGTCCCAACCGGTATCCGGTCATAGTGACGGGAAACGAGAACAACCCTGAGACAAGGGCCAGACTCCACGATGTCACAGAACAATGCTCGGCTCATATATAAGTAAAATGATCGCTTATTCCTATATGACGGAAAGTCATACCAGTTTAAAGATTTACTATTTGGGTTAATCATATCAATATCAGAGTTAATAAGAGCATTAGATCAAGCATTAGGGAGAGAGTTGTTACAAGAGCTATTAATTTATGTAGATGATATACTTATTATTTCAGAATCCTGGGAGGAACATGGTGATTTACTTGCAAGTACACTAGAGAAATTTTATACCAAGGGATTAACTATGAAGCTCGATAAATCACATTTTGGGTGAGAGTAACTAAAATTCTTGGGACATCTCGTAGTAATAAGAGGAATTAAACCAGATCCAGAAGAACGCATTAGGGCTATTAAAGACTGTCCACATCCACGGAATGTGAAACAGTTACGTTCATTTTTAGGATCAGCGGGATTTTATAGACGGTATGTACAAGGGCAAGTCATGAATAATCCACATTCAAAACAAAAGGCGAAATAGGTATGGGACGAAAATGCAGAGTAGCCGAGCGGTTCTAGGCGCTTCAGTCTGGAACCGCGCGACCGCTACGGTTGCAGATTCGAATCCTGGCTCGGTCATGGATGTGTGTGATATCCTTAAGTTAGTTAGGTTTAAGTAGTTCTAAGTTCTAGGGGACTGATGACCTCAGCTGTTAAGTCCCATAGCACTCAGAGCCATTTGAAAATGCAGAAAATGCATTCCAGGAAGTGAAGGATACCCTAGTAAATGCTCCTATTTTAAACCATCCGAGTCATCGTGAACATTTGGCATCGCAACAGATGCACCAGAATATGGCACACCAGCAGAAGTATTTCAAGGGAAATGGGACCCAGAAGAAGGAGAACATAAAGCCAGTGCTTTCGCTAGTCACAGCCTAGACAAACAAGGGCTGAACTATACAGCAACGGAGAAAGAATTACTTGTTGTGGTATGGAGATTAAAGAAATTTGAAACATTGATTTGGGGTTCAGAAACTGTTATTTATGCAGATCACCAAGCATTGATATTCTTACTGGAAAGTCGTTTATGACGTAGGAGGCTCAGGAGATGGGTACTGTTTTTACAACAGTTTCAGACACAAATAGTATACATCAAGGGAACATTAAATTGGGTATCAAATCCATTATCACGATTGCCATTAGGAATGAGTAATTCTCAGAGAGCTACTGGACCAGGAATGATTTTTAATATAAAGTTTATGAAAATAAACTATACGAAAGACGAAGTACGTGTATTAGCTAATAAAACCGGGCAAGGATTGAAAGACGAAGAGGAGGTAAATTTTAAAATGTTAAAGTATGAGAAAAATAAGTTACACAGAAGACAAACTTTGGACAGAGATCAAGCAAGTATTGTTTTGGAGAAAGCACACAATTAAGTGCACCTGAGAGTTCACAAAATGATTTAATTTCGTTTATACATGAAGGTTTTGGGCATTTTGGAATAAGGAAGTGTATAAAACATATGGCAAAGTCGTATCATTCTAAACACCTAAGCAAGAAAGTTGTAAGGTTACTACTAACCTGTCAAGTCTGTCAAAAGATGTAGGAAAATTATAAAGGAACATATTACGCAACGTATTTTACAGTACCTAGAGCTTTACATGATTTAACAGCTTCGGATTTTTATGGGCCATTACCAACAAGCCAAGGAGGCGTCAGATGTATTTACGTTCTATTAGAGTGTTGGTCTAATATGTTACATTATATCCAACTAAACAAGCTAACACAGACACAGTTATAAACTGCACAAATATTTTGTAGAGGTGAGAAAACCTAAGAGATTATTAACGGATAACGGTTCACAGTTTGTGAGTTAATCATTTAAAGAGTTTCTAATTTGGGAGAATGTAAGACATGTCACGATATCAAAATATAACCCAAACCCGAAAATGTGTGAAAGGGCTATGAAGGAGATAGGACGTTTATACAGAACTTACTGTTCACCGAGACGTACAACTTGGGCAAAATTAGTGCTAGAATTTCAGATTGTTTTGAATGAACTACCACATTTGTCTACTGGATTGTCGCCCGTGGAAATACTACGAAGAAAATTTATAGGGGAACCACTATTAAAATTCTTCAAACGGCCAGAGGTACAACAAGAAGAAAGTGCTAACTTAAGACAAAATAGTGGAAAATCAATTGCGTAAAACAGCTGATAAACGATTACGAAATTATAATACGTCAGCAATAAACCCAACATTTGAAATAAACAATCTTGAGTTGGTCAAAGAAGTACATCGTAGTTCTAATCTTAAAAAGGAAACGCAGAATTTTTTTCCGAAATATGCAGGACCATTTAAGATCATGGATAGTCCACACTCGAAAGCATACTATTTAATCGGCCCGCATACTGGTCAGGAGAAAAGTTTATATAATACCGACAAACTAAAGAAATTAATCAATCTGTGCAATAAATAAACTTAAAAATTATATATTTTTGACGTGACTTTAATAATAGGATGGACAAATAGAAAGATAGGGTATAGGTATAGAAAATGGATTAATAGAAGAGGGCAGTAGAAACAGTAATGTTTTGAATCGGTAATCTAGCTGGAGCTTGGGTTTTAAGAAAAGAGATAACAAAATAAAGAATAGAGTGCAATTAAGAATACTTACACATGTAGTGTCGTCAATAGATGAGTTGAAATATGAAGAAAGTAGTAAGCAAAAGACTTAACAACTGAAATAGAGTACAGACGTGGAAGTCAAAAGGGAACCTCAAAGTAATATGGAAGAAAGTAGAGGGAAAAGTAGTGGAAGATATAACTATATCTGAAATGTGGAGTGTACTCTCTAATTAGGAATGATGAATAAAAGGCAGATAGGCGGACCTAAGAAAGGTTGACCTGTACTGTGCGGGTAGGGGCACCAAGAAAGGGATTGACGGGTACCATAGCAGAATGGGAATAAGTATGGGGCACTACCACACTGAATGAAATAGAAATATTTTACAGTACTGAGACACAGAAGTGGTCTTTGGGGAAGTGAGGATAAGTATTGTTAAAAGGATAATACATAGATTATTCTTAAAATTAGTTAGAAATAACAAGTGGTTTCTCCCAATGGTTTATAGTAAAGTGGTGAAAGGATTTGAGTGCAGTGGTGGAGACAATTTACAACTCAACAAAATTGCGCTCAAAAGCTTTGGAATACAAGTCAGTACTCTTGGAAGGTGGGATATTAAGGAAGTTAAGTTCTCTAAAAAGAGAAGAACGAGATGTTAATATGATGGAAAATCAGAAAGTCTATAATCAGTATAATAACGAAAGATGAGCTACCTATCTAAAGAAGGTTAATATTGCGTTATATATCAGAATAAATGTCTCACAAGTATCCAGTAGATAGGTAGTAAAATTGTCTTAAATCTGAAACAAAAATCGTTAATTGGTTATGAGGTCATGGATGATGAAGTCCTATACTCTGTGACAGAGCGTAGGGGAACGATGCAGGAGACCCGCACCGCCGTACTAGGCAAGGTCCTAATGGAGGTGGTTTGCCATTGCCCTCCTCCGACCGTTATGGGGATGAATGATGGCGATGAAGGCGACACACCACCCAGTCATCTCGAGGCAGATGAAAATCCCTGACCCCGCCTGCAATCGAAACCGGGAAAGCGAGAACGATACTGCGAGACCACGAACAGCGGACTTATGAGGTTAACAAGATCACAAATAAAAGGAACTTAAGAATAGCATTAATGACAACTAATGTGTTTGTATTACTATGCACGTTCCTCAGATACTTCGGCTGATCTAGAAAAGATGGCCATACTGTTAAAGAAAGTAACAAGATATAAGAAATAATATTACAAGTATGAAGAAAATGGATGAATCCTGCCAAACAGGAACAAAGTAGTTAAGTAATTAAGTGAACATAATCACGAGAGATAATAACGATTATAAAAAGTTATGTGAGAGAGATTATGTTAAGGCAGCTTAAAAGTATAAGAGTAGGATAATAATAACAGAATTGTTAATAAAAGTGTTTATATAACTAGAGACATAAGCACGAATCTTTTGTGAGAGTGGCGGGATATGTAGGTTTTCGGGATATTTGTAAACATCCAAACACATCTTTGGAAAGCCGTCAACAAGAGATGCTAGTGAGTAAATCGAATAAGGATAAATGTAGTAAAACTGTGTATTTTCCTTTCTTGTATGTAGTGAATGTGGAGCAGTGGTAGAGCCGGCAAGAAGGGGACCAGTAAAAATGGTATTACAATCACTGGTCGTCCAGGAGTCATTTGTGCCAAGGTGCAGCAAGTGCCTGTATCCGAGAGCCACGGAGTTGACGACGCACCAACAAGGGCGTAATGAACAATTGGAGGGTGGTAGTTGTTTTTCTGCATTTTTTCTCTCAGATCCTACAGTATGCATGAACGGACGTTTGAAAGTACTCAAGGGAGGGTATTACCGTAGCAATTGCCAGTTGTGTTGTGAAAAGTTGGGCAAAATATACCCACGTTTGTGAGAAGTGTGGCTACTTATTCAGTAGCACAACAGAGACAACTTGCAGAGGCATTCCAGGGATCTTCAACGCAGTTGGATCGACGGAAGGATTCAGACCACGAGGAGGATAAAGGTAATAATGCTTTCATCTGGCGGTGTATTGGGATGGGCAAAATATTGCCTTGTTATATCGGCCAGGGAGGCAACTTCCCGTAGTGCTGGTATAAGACCCACCACATATCTTACAAAATAAACAACAGCAGTAAAAGAAGGAAAAATACACTTCACGCGTCTGGTGAAAAACACGCATTTTTTGCAGTTGCAAGGACAGAACTAAAATACCCTCAAGAAATATAATATGTAGACTATCAATAGCAAGAAAATATTTCTTAAAAAGAGGAATTAATTAACCTCGGATGTAAATTTAACCTTTAGAAAGTTTTTATGTAGATTTTTGTCTGGAGAGTATGTAACCTTGTATGAATGTGAAACGTGAATGATAAACGATGTGATAAATCTAAATGTCTTTCGCCAATTACTCGGGTAATGTCAGAGATTAATATGCTCATTCTTGTTGAATTTAAACCTCTGAGCTGCCCTGTAATCATTAAATGGTAACGATCTAGCTACACTAGAGGCAAATGTTGTATACCTTGCCTGTAAACTTATTTTTTCCTCATCATTGTGAAATACATCGTACAAATAATCTACTAGCAATGACTTATTGCAAAGTAGATACAAGTGCGGAAGCTTCTGACATAATGTAGGATTACCTAGTCTGTAGACTGCTTGATCAGTTCTTACTAATAGTCGCTGGACACTGAAACAAGACTAAATACATGGTAATGTTCAACTTTAAGGCAAGATGAACACTTCTGACCTAGAAGCCTCTAATAAATATTTTTAAGCTGTTTGCTGCTTCCATTATTAAACTGTCCTGTTAACACCAGTGCTAATAATATGAGACAAAATGTTAGGGAAAGGATACATGCAGGAAACAGAGATTATTATGCAAACTTAAAGGTATTCAAGAATTCTCTAAGTACAAGATCAACTAAGTTAAGAGTATACTATTCCCCTGCACGAGCAGCGGTTACATATGGATCAGTAATGTGGACGATGATAGAAGCAGATATGAACAACCTAAAGGCATTTGAAACGGAAACCCTGCGAAAAATTTGTGTGCTCGTGAGGGAAGCAGAGTGTTGGAGAGTAAGGTAGAGAGCTTATACAAGCGAAAGACACAGTGATACTTGTTAAATCTCAAAAGAATACTCTCTTTAGGACATGTGAAGAGAATGACAGGCGACAGGATGCCAAAAATGCATGATGAATGACAGACGGTATTTCACCAGAAGGAGGGGTCGACCAAGAGCCGGATGGCTGGACCGTGTGTTGGCCGACGTTACCAAGACGACGATCCAAGGATGGAAGAGTAAAGTGGAGAACAGAGATGTTTAGAGGAAGATTGTTGAGGAGGACAAGGTCCATCAAGCGCTGTAGTGCCAAAGAAGAAGAATGAGTATATGAGACAATATGCTATTTTTTCTACAGCGTTGGTAGCTTCCCAAAACCTATTACACGCTTGCTTATCTTCGACGCTCTACCTGCAGCGCAACTGTTAAAGGCAGTTTCTCACTCCATATCTAGCAGATGGGTGGATAGTCTCATTAGTGTTCATGAAACATGGAAATCAGTTAAAATGCGAGTTGTGCAGTACAGATCGTTATCAAGCGAAATATATAAAGCTTAACTTGAATACCAGGTTACATTTGTTCCAAGGAAGTTATAGAGAAGAAAATAAAAGGTCTTGCGGAATCTACGTAGCTGCCCGAGTAGTGGAAAATCAAAGTTTTCACATATTGGCTCGCCATGGAACGACACTGAAAACAAGATATAAGGATGACGTAATGCAACGCTAACACAGTGGACATAGAATAAGAATCAACTTCCGGAAGTTCGTTTAACGAACAGATATACACATCACAAAATCAAATATATATATATATATATATATATATATATATATATATATATATATATATATATATATATACTTATTTATGAAAATAGCGCTGCCTTTTGAGTACCTGGTGTCCCTCGATTCCCTTGGTTCAAGATTTCGTGTGTTTTTCTCTTCATATCTTCCTCATTTCTCCCATTACAAAGGAACATGGAACCTATGGAAGCTTCCAAAAGTACCTGTTTATTCTGTATGTTTGACTTCCTCGTTTTAATCTTCGCGATGGCAGAAAATCGAGAACTAGCTCGAAGCTAAGTTTGATGTTAATAAAATTTGGTTTTCGTTGTATTGGTACGTGGTGCCCAATAACGTAAATACGTTATCAATTTGATGTACGTAACAGTTTTGTACTTATGATTTTTAATGTCAACATGGTTTTTAATATTTATATCGATTAGATAAATTGAAATTACTTCGCAACATAAAATTATTTGTTTTGTTTTGTTTGTTTATGATGTTTTAAGTTTGTTTGAAACTTTATCTAAGGTTGGTGGAAGTCCGTAAGAAACCTGCTCCTTAATTTTCAACCGTTAAGAATTTGGTGGCTTAGATCAGACGCGGTCATATTTTCTTGCAGATAATACACTTGAAACGTCTGTCACGACGAGAAAGTGCATTAAATGGTATTGCCGACCAGCCGTTAAAGATTTTCGAAGTAGGCATTGTCATATCTGAAGAAAGGACGCATTGTACCACAAATAATTATTTACGAGAAAGTTTCCTGCAAGGTGAATGCCACTTTTATTGAATGACAAACAAGAGTTCAAGTGGTTCAAATGGCTCTGAGCACTATGAGTCTTAACTTCTGAGGTCATCAGTCCCCTAGAACTTACAACTACTTAAACCTAACTAACCTAAGGACGTCACACACATCCATGCCCGAGGCAAGATTCGAACCTGCGACCGTAGCGGTCGCCCGGTTCCAGACTGTAGCGCCTAGAACCGCTCGGTCACCCCGCCCGGTGAATGACAAACAAGAGTAAAATGTTCGAATGTGTGTGAAATCTTATGAGACTTAACTGCTAAGGTCATCAGTCCCTAAGCTTACACACTACTTAACCTAAATTATCCTACGAACAAACACACACATCCACGCCCGAGGGAGGACTCGAACCTCCGCCGGGACCAGCCGCACAGTCCATGACTGCAGCGCCTAAGACCGCTCGGCTAATCCCGCGCGGCAAACAAGAGTAAACGCGAACCAAATTTTAAATTCCGTTTCAGACAGTTCTAAGAATATCCCAACTGATTTTGTACACCGTCGTGTCACTCTGTGTGAGACGTGAATCCACCACTGAGCACTAAAAAATAAATATCAATCACTGCACAGAGGCGACGTCGGCGGCTGTCCATCAAATAAAATGGAAAGTGCTTCCATTTTGCAGGAAGTGCTTTTGAGAATACCTTCAAAAGTAAAACAATAAGTTTCTAACACAACGCATGTCCCCTAAACTAACTGAATGAAAAACTAGTTGGAGAGAATTCTACATAGAAACAGTAAATAATCAAGGCAAGTCACTCGCAAATAACATAGCTATGAGATAACTGACTTACTAAATGTTAGGACTCCCACCTTAATCATCAGATTTGGCATATTTTCACTACCGTCTATCATACATTTTGAGTAATTGCTAGCTGGAAATTTTTGGAGTAAAAGAAAAGATTACAGTGGCCTCCACGAATCGCTCTGTATGGGTATACTCACAGCAAAAGCGGAGGATTAGGTGCATTGACATCAATCGACACTACGTCAAAATATATTTTTCAGCTAAAAAAAAAAAAAAAAAGGCAAGATAATATACTACAAGACAGTAAAATGATCTCATTTATTCTCTTCGCACAAATGTTAGGAGATGAAGACAATCGACACGATGCATAACGTACATTTCGCGGTGCTCGCGAAGAGCTGTTTGCTTCTTCTCTTTGGTATATTACACAACCTGCACAGAAAAAACTTTCAAAATGTTTGACACTGAGTCAATGGACATAATGTTGTTTCATATAATGTGGTCTGCTGCAGCTCCAATATGAGAACGCGTACGCATACGTAGCAATGGGAAAAAATCTACATTTTAAAGGGTAATTTCAAATTGTGGTGAAAGACAGAAGGAAAGGTGAATCGGAGACACTATTTCTGAATTACCAACTCGCATGTGAATAGATGCCAGAAGAAGCGTATTAAAAACTGACATATATCTCGTGTACGCATCGTATGAGCGACCCTAAAGCTATGGAACAAGGTAAGGTAGAGAAAGTGTAGTGGGAGCTTTTCTGAAAATGAAAAAAAAATGTTACAGTCAGAACTGTAACAATTCGGCTGACAGGCGATGCGGTGGTCCAGTTGACTGAGCCTCTGGTTTAGCGGTGTAAGGAGAGAAGATCTAAATTTAATTATCCGTCGACGTCTGCGTCATTGAAGATGGAGGATATTCTCTGGTTGTATAAATACAGTAAACACAGTAAAAGCCAGTCGACACTGATCTTTTTCCTGAAATCATTAGGCATTCACGTCAGGTGATAAAGAGAAACCATGAAAGTCGAACTCAGAGTGGTCGGAAGGATATTTCAGTCCTACACTCCCGAATATGTATCCACTGTCTAAATCAACCCACCTTTTCACTTTTAGCTAGTACAAATTATCTCATCTGCTTCATCGCCTATCACTACAAAACCAACATTTACAGAAATCATCATGCGAAATCGGAAGACCATTTCCGAGGATTGTTTTGAAATTCGTGAAGCAAAAGCGTGTTCTCTTCCACGTCGCCTCGTGTTATATAGCTTTTCTTTCAACAACCAGTGTTGTGCACACAGTTACTACTCTGTTTTAGGTTTAGATCCACAGCAGCATTGCATTTCTCTCAAGAAATTCCCTGAATTACTTTAGACGAAAGCCTATATGTTTCCTTCTGCAATGCTCTTCATTTGAGAAGATATCGATCTACATTTATTTCGGCAGTGCTGAGACGATAAACTCTAACTTCGTTTCTTTTTTGCTGTCCTACACATACCTGCCACTACGAACTATACTGTATTTCTAAATATGTTAATACTGCTATAAAGAAGATGGTTTTCCACAAAATTTTCTTATACTTCTATTCCGTCATAATGTTCTTACAGTTAATCTAAATTTTTTATTTTATACTTTTCTCAAAGTGAGTTGTGACTTCAAGAACAAAAAGACGGATCCAAGTTTGACGGCTTTGACAATCGGAAAAGATGTATTAATTTTTAAAAGGCAACATCGATAATCACTTACATTGCTCCTAGTTATTAAGAGTTCTTTTGTCAGTCGTGTTATATCCGTCATTTTTATTTTTGAGAAACGAATTTTGTGAGTAATTTCTTGCTTACCGCATCATAATCTCGAATTAAGAGTGCGAAGTGAAAGTACTGTAAGTTTCATATGATGAACGGCCGAGAGGAAATCTCCTACAGCGAAGGTGATAACCCATCACCGCCTAACTCAAGGTCTCGCTCAGCTGAGAAACAAGTAAATGACTGCTCTGTTATTATGATGGGCAAGTAAAGAGTTCGTGTAGGTATATAAGCAGGAGCAGGACGGACAGAGGGCATACTTTGTCGTCCACTTCCAGAGGCAGCACAGCTCGTCACCACTCACCACTCACCATGAAGTGCATCGCTGTAAGTGTTCTCACTATTTGTTTTATCAATGTCCATCACCTCTTCACTTGTTAACTGTTAATCTCTCGCTATTATACTGATGCTACAGTAGAGCTATACTGGATTTTGGCCAGCATTTGCCCATTTTAATGAAGGGTCTCTTTTAATTAAAGTCTCAAATGTCAGATCCTCAAAATGAAACACTTAAAATTTCGGATCAATATTTATTGTATGGATATAATAAATTCTTCAACTTTTGATTATAATACTAAAAGAAAAAAATTTGATATATGGATTGACATAAACGAAACGTTCCCTCCATCACGTAATGGGAGAATACTTGAATACTTGGGCTAGATGGCATAAGAAGAACCCCTATATTTGAATAGTTTGCCGAAAAACTTATCAGATATATACAGGCTAATGACACATAGTGTTATTATTTCTAAGGTCAGTTGCGAGTCCCTTTTAAAAATCTGATGGTTCCCAGGATAAGAATCACTACTGTATATAACTGTATTTCGCATCACTATTTTATCGTGGCTCCTCTTTGCTATTATCCAACTGCATGCTACAATTGTAAACCTTCAGTACATGTCAGCAGGAAGTATATCCATTTCTCAGTAGGTCTTCTCTGTGTTATTTTGTGTCAGACTCATTTTCAGTGCGCTTTTTCTCCAAGCAATTTCACACCAAGAGCTTATATTGGGTTATCGGATTTTGCAAAAGCGAAGAAAAATTCCAAGGAAAATTGTTGATAGAGATGCCCAACTTCTTAGAATATCGAGCAGGTAGGGAGGGTGGAGTTAGGTACTACATCAGTGTCCAGCCAATCTATAATAGCAAACGTCTCACCCGGTTCCTGGTGTATAGCCCCAGTTGCATGTTGCGTATGTAAGGGCTTCTAGGAGCAACAAAAATGTAATTTTCAGTATTTCATATAATTACTGACCCAATTTAAAAATTTTAAATGCTGCCATGGTCAACTCATTAAGAGATATACTTTTATGTTAAACAGTTAATACAGCAAGATAGGTGTTGCAATTAAAAACTGTGTACATGTCTTGAAGCAATTCAACTCAAGGTGCACAAACACCCGGACTTTATTCATCCAGTCACTGAGAATGAGTGCACATAGCGACTTCCAACAAACTTTCCACATAATTCCCAATCTTTACGAGTATTTTTCTCGGTCACACCCCCAGAAAATGTACAAAGAAAAGATTTGTAGCTTTTACATGTTTGCTGTTCAGCATCAGACATGACGTTTTATCACTATCTATATTCGCAACACAGTTTACAAACCGTATCCACGTATAACACTGAATTTATCTGCAAAATTGTGTTACTGTACGATACACAGTTCATGAGATATGACGTCATAGAGACTGTGATGCGTGAAAAACTAGCTCTCTGCTTAAAACTGAGAGCAAATTAACCAGACTGTACTCCTTCAGCGACTTGCAACAAACTTCCAACACCACTTCAAACCATTCCTAAACTTTTTCTCGCTTACATGCTTAACGTGAGATACTGAACACATTAACTCACTTGTAAAGCAATCAGACGTTGTTTTATACATGGGAGTTTAAAGAATCGGAGGTTTACTCGGAGACATCTAATGTGAGAATGTCTAGAGGCAGCAGCTCGGTTAGTTTACGGGAGTATTTATACTACTGTGCGTCCAAGCCTGACAAAGAGTTTAATTTTTCTGCATATAGTAAACGAAGACTGACACTTTCAGGCCATTTATAGAAGATTAATGGTAATAGACTGACAAAAGAAGTCTTCAAGTATCTCTGGAAAAAGAAATTAAGAACAAGCTCCATCCCAGAAAATAAAAAAAGATTTTGAAATACACAGCATAAAAGCAGAATAAACAAGAGAGAGAGAGATATCATCAGAACAGCTAAATTTACAGGAATTTCAAGACAGATGCAGTTTTAGAATAGGTGTGATGTGTTATACATAAAAAAAAGAAACGTGGTGAAAACATGAAAGCATGTTGGAGAAAAGAAGAAGAAACTAGAAAAAAGCTGAAAGTGGCGCGAGATCCCTATTTGGCTAAAAGGCAAGGAAAAAAAAAACACAGCATGTACACCTCAAAAGTGTAGTAGAATACAATCCCCGTTCTACCTCGCTTGTTGTATTGCTCAGACATTGAGACTAAATCACCGAAGTTCATTTCATTGTACTTCGGTTACTTCTTACTTTAAATGTTGCACAATACCTTCCATGGCAGTCTACCGATGAACAGTTAGCTCATGAATTAACTGAATTCTTTTTCAGTCTTAATAGGTAATTGAAAAAGGATAAACATAGGTTCTGATACCATCTGTTGTCTTTGACCAATGACGCCATAGCAAGCCCCAAAATGCAACGCAAACATGATTTAAAAATGAAGTCCAATGGCATTCCCGTGGCACCGAAATACGTATAATCCTCAAATACAGAATAGTGCGAATATTTCATAATAAATGCTGATGAAGATAATGGGAGAACGGCGGGGAATTGGAGGTTTTCCACAAGGGTAAATTAAAATAACAACCGCAAAATCACGGTAATGGAAAAGTACACAAACCAGAAAAACAAGATACAATGGTTGGTTTCAAAGATGCAAAAACCCAAAATTAGCACGAACCAACATTGATGGATATCGAAAACATCAATTGACCTATATAGCTTAATTTAACCGCCGGTTCGGACCTATAGCAGTACAAAAAACCAAATCCGATACCAATAAACGTACTTAAAATCGCTGTAGTCAACGAAACGTAGTATCGAAATAAATCAAAGCATTAATAATAGGTTAACATCACTATAACACACAAACTGTGCCTCGATCTCTCAAAGAAAGTAGTAAGTCAGGCAAGAATTTTATATTCGAAAGGCTAATGTATCCATAAATAGTTTCATGTTCACGTAAATTGTAATCACTGCTCCCGCTCGTTAGTAGAAATCTCAAAGCTAATGTTTAATCTCTGACTAATGAATGACGTCATCCTTCACAACAGTACTACGTGATGGATGAAACCTGACGTGCGGTATAACCAGTGAAAATGGTATTTGGTTTAAGTAATTTTATTTCTTTGGAATCAGTTGTCAATATGCTATTAAAAAAGTAATTAACGATTTAATACAGTGACTGTCGGTGTTGTGCAAGACTATCCTGCGACCTGCAGCGCGCCTACCTATTGTGGGAGAGCCCACTGTACTAGCGGCGGCCCTTGTGTTTCAGCTGTGCCTGGTCGTCGCCGTGTCCTACGCGCTGGCCGACACCAAACCCATCGAGGTGATCTCCCGCGAGGAGGTCCACGATGCTGCCGGGCAGTATTCGCTCTCGTGAGTTCTGTCTGTCTGCCCTGTTCTGTAGTGAGATCAGTGAAATCCGGTATGGGATTAAAAATTTTTAAAATTAATCAAGAATGATTTTTGATTCTCGAGTTGCTTTTGCTTCTGTTGATTATATTAACATTTAAATGCAAGGAAACGATTAGTGATTGTGGTAGGATTGCAATCGACTTTATCTTTTAGTGTTAATAGGAAGGAGCTACTCGAACGAAATGTATTGGCGTTTCATAAAGAAAACTTATACAAGTAGTTTGATAATTGAATAAATTAAATTCTTTTCTGTCATTAATCAGTTTTACGGTTACATCCGTTCATATTTCATTTCATAGAGAACAACTGTCACATTCGAATATGTAGCCTGATTAAATCAACGGATTCGTAAATAGCATAATACTAAGATGTGGATTAAAGACATACGTCTTCACCGTGGCCGGAAGTACGAATAATCACACTCTCTCTTTCGTATTACACACATGACTATATACGCAACAGGAGGCACTAGTGCTGGAATGGAGCTTCCGATGTTTTCATAATACATTAAGCTGACATTTCCATTTTCATTTATATAAACGAACAGCAACTCATCTCTCGCTTGCATTAGCGGGTTCAGACGTTCTAATAAAAAATAGACTTCAATTTCTCTACTGTCAAGAGGATTTCTTTAGATACTTACTTCACTCACTCCACTTTTCATTTTCTTTGAAGTTGAATAATGGGTGCCTGTTGTTGTGGTCTTCAGTCCTGAGACTGATTTGATGCAGCTCTCCATGCTACTCTATCCTGTGCAAGCTTCTTCATCTCCCAGTACTTACTGCAACCTACATCCTTCTGAATCTGCTTAGTGTATTCATCCCTTGGTCTCCCTCTAAGATTTTTACCCTCCACACTGCCCTCCAATGCTAAATTTGTGATCCCCTGATGCCTCAGAACATGTCCTACCAACCGGTCCCTTCTTCTTGTCAAGTTGTGCCACAAACTCCTCTTCTCCCTAGGAGACACAAATATGCGTTATGGCTCTTGTGAATCACAATAGCAAGTATACGACTCTGATTATTACGCAGTCGGATACCTTACTAAAAGCTTCTTACCGCGACCATAGTCACAAAGAACTATATCCTGGGATATGTGTAGTTGTTCATCCCTCCAATAGTAACAAGTCGATTAATGTAGGCTGTGGGTCCGCAGGTACCAGACGGCCAACGGCATCACGGTGGTGGAGCACGGCGAGCTGAAGCCCACCCCTGACGGCAAGGACCACGTGCTGATCAAGAGCGGCCAGTACCAGTACACCAGCCCCGAGGGCAAGCCCGTCGACATCAAGTACAAGGCCGACGAGTTCGGCTTCGTCGCCACCGGAGACGCCATTCCAGTCGCACCCGTCGCCTAAACACCGTCACTTCACCTATAACTGTACAAACTCATTAGCCCAGTCAATAAATTAATTTCGCCTTCAACATTATGCTTTAAATATTTCAGTTATTTCTTGCAAAGTACCCCTGACTCGCCTCAAAACTCACTAATGTTACTACAGCTCTGAGAGTCTGAACGACCATTTTCCTTAATAGGCACCATATTTCATCCATTATTTTTCACTTACTCTGAAATACAGCTAACCAAGTCCTTATGAGTAAATCTGGAAGTAGACGAACTGTTGTGAGCTTTTGGATGCATGAAGAATATTACATGTACAGACCAAAACCCACGCTATTTCATCAAGCTGCAGTGACTCAAGCAAAGCACAGTCGGCATGTCGTGAACATCAATTTTTTAGTATAGTGTTGATGCAGGAAATATTTCCGTGCTCGATTCAAGAGAAAAGATGGCTGATGTGAATCTAATATATCTTCGGCGACGAAATCTTTATACGTGGAGCACAAACTCAAACACTAGGATAAAGAAGGAAATCGTCCAAGGAACCGCGCTGCTGCTACGGTCGCAGGTTCGAGTCCTGCCTCGGGCATAGATGTTTGTGATGTCCTTAGATTAGTTAGGTTTAAGTAGTTCTAAGTCTAGGGGACTGATGACCTCAGATGTTAAGTCCCATAGTGGTTAGAACCATTTGAACCATTTTTTGATCCCGTCCAGCTGGTATATAAAACAGCCCTTTTCAGTGAATGATTCTAACACTGATCCACATCAGTTTAGAGATAGCACATGAAACCTAAATCTTAAAGACGTTAGAATGATTTGAAAGTCATTGCCTCTGAACGTAGTACCGGTGTATTGACCAATGCTCAGACTTGCTTTGTTTTGTTCGCTTCATTTAGAAAAAGTTTATAAAATTTTTGAATAAACACGTACTAATCTGCACATTCATGCCATACGTAGAAACCTCAGTTGTGAGACATGGAGTATCTGTTCAGTTTGAGAACGAAGGGCAAGGAGCCATACAGATCTTCGGTCCAATTGAAATAACGTAAAAGCAAAAATTCGTAATAATGGACGAGGATTTGAATCAGGGTAGATACTATTGCGTACTTTGTGCCTTGGTTCATTCGAACTGCTTCCTGGAAAGGGTTGGTTATACAAGGCAGTTGATGAGCCACATGTCTTCTAACTAGGGTCGATAAACACCGACACCACAAGGCTTTGGGAGACACAGCCTTCAGCGACAACCCTTCAGCTGTGACTAAACACAGTGTTTCCCCGCACCATACTGCGATGGAATGTTATGACATGCATCATGAAATATGGAGGAACGAGTAAGTCACACACTTTTGAACTTGATACATCTCATCTCTTTAGCACTGATCGTCTTCGTAGTGTGCTGGACTGCGTTGTTGGATGTTGACAAGGACTTCTCGGGTTCGACTTAATACCATCACCTTTTTTGTGCTGTAATATTTACAACGAGATGCAGTACGAATAAAATAGAGAAGAAAAATTCGAATACCAGTTAAGCATTTGCTTAGACGAGTGTAGAATATGTCAAAAAAGTATAGTAAATCTAAATTGTTCGTGGAATCGTATTTGCACAATCACGTATTTATTCCCGATGGACTCACAGTACACAGGAGAGGTCACACTGCAAATGATGTGACGCAACCTTAACACAATGGACACGGAGCTACAATCAAATCTTGGACGTCCTCCTATTACTGAATCACACTGGGATGACTTTTTACGTAAGACCACAGACATCAAACACCAAATAACTTACTTAATTTTGATGTCACTTTGATCACTTTCTTTAAGAAACTTCCCATAGTTGGCTTCCTGATGAAGGAAGCTGTGGCTCCTGAAAATTGCCTTTTAAATCCATACATGCCTCTGTTCGTTGCTCCATTCCACCTTTTTTCCAGTACTGCAACTTAATATTTTTTATAATATGAGCTATAGAACCAAAGGAAGTTCGAGATCGTCGCTAAATCGGTATTAAGGAATCGAAAGAATAAAGACAAGGGATGTTAAAGTTTCATACCACGCAGTCCTTAAAAGACAATTTCAAAATAAGCTGTAATAAAATAACCCATAACGGAATCTGATCCGATTTTTATACAGTACTGGGACCACGTAAAATCAGAGGCATTATATACTGCACATTAGAAAAACAACAATTTTTCTTAATTGGCTGCTGCTTTACATCAGAATTCCGCCCCCGGTAGCTGAGTGGTCAGCGCGACGGACTGTTAATCCTAAAGGCCCGCATTCGATTCCCGGCTGGGTCGGAGATTTTCTCCGCTCACGGACTGGGTGTTGTGTTGTCCTAATCATCATCATTTCATCCCCATCGACGCGCAAGTCGCCGAAGTGGCGTCAAATCGAAAGACTTGCACCAGGCGAGCGGACTACCAGACGGGAGACCCTCGTCACACGACATTATTATTATTATTTACATCAGAAGCAACTAGAAGCAACTAAGTTTACAGCTGAGTACGCCACTGAGGATTTTGAGTTTAGGCAGCTGTCCGTACACAATTATAAATGGAATTTCTAAGCTTCCTCTAACATCACCAAGTCGTGCAAGTGGTATATAAAACTGAGTAATATTTGACTCGTTGATTTTATAGACTACTAACAGATACATGGAAATGAAATTTTCTACGTTTTATAGCACAAGAACACATCATCGAAATATCACGAGCATTTATGCAGATGAGTTAAAAAAGCAAACCTGGAAATCAGATTTGTAACTTTGGATAAAAACTTCTCATCGATTAAGGCAGCAAACGCTTGCCCGTGAAAACCCGCTTGTTAACAGCTGTATACACTAAATTTTAATGAAATATTCTTCTTCAGTAACGGGAACAGCTTGATGCTTTACGGAAGACCTCAGACTATTGTTCATTAGATCTGGTCATTAACAACGTGACCTTAGCTCTCTGATCGCCACAAGATAACTGACCTGGTTATCGAACCAAGTACTTAACCAAAACCCATATTAATAGTTGGGCTACTCAGAGGAGTGTCAGAACAACTGTACCGGTCGTGGTGATACATGCTGCCTTATTTTCCGTTACAAACAACACCGCTACCGTCACATACATACATGACAAAACCAGATCCTGATATCCTGTCACACATAAGATCGTGACATTTCTGCATGCAGAGTTACAATAACTCACCATCTTAAGCAGTCATGCATATCATCATAGAAAACGTGTACACTTATAGCTCGACGTAATTGTTCAGGATGTCTTGTACAGGCGCATTACATTGGTATATCGCGTAAAGGTGTTTTTATGTGTCACCAAAATCACTTGTATTGGTGAACGAATGTAACAATGCAGCAAAAATAAGCGTTATGAAATCTAGGAAGATTTTTGCAAAATGAGCGTTTGGGATGGTATTAGCAGATGTCCCTACATGTGGAAGTAGTGTAATACAAGCGAAGAAAAAAGAATTAAGCACTTTATGTAAGGCAAAAAAAAAAAGGAATCAAGCCGGCCGGAGTGGCTGACCGGTTCTAGGCGCTACAGTCTGGAACCGCTCGACCGCTACGGTCGCAGGTTCGAATCCTGCCTCGGGCATGGATGTGTGTGGCGTCCTTAGGTTAGTTAGGTTTAAGTAGTTCTAAATTCTAGGAGACTGATGGCCTAAGAAGTTAGGTCCCATAGTGCTCAGAGCCATTTGAACCATTTAAAGGAATGAAGATTAGGGCCTAACGCCGTGTTGACAAAGAGGTCATTACGTAAGATACTCTGGATTGGAATGGACAGGGATAGGGAAGAAAATCAAGGAAATCCTAAGTAGTTATCTAGTCAATTACATGATTGACTTGGGAAAACCTAAATCTGGTTCACCAGCCTAGGATCTGAATACTGATTTTACAGTAGAGCCACCTGGCGTGGTGCCTGAGTGAATAGTTACACTGGTTAGACAAAATGGACAAATGAGTTAGGTGTTCACCGAAATTGATATTGGATTGGACTTAATAGCATTTTTAAACCGTGGAGGAAGGTGGCCCTGAACGACAATTCATTTGTATTCAGTAGCTGGCTTAGGGCAGTTAAAACCGTGTAAGTGCAACTTTAGATTACATAAATATTTCTAGATTAGCATATGAATGAATAACTTAACATAAAATAATTAATTTACCCATAAATTCACAATTTTCGAATTGTGTTCACCTTATCACTTTTGGTTACCCGGTTAGCAAACGACACACTTTTTCTCTTAGCAGAGATATTCATTTTCTTACTAATAAATCATCATCAGCATAAACATAAATACATGATATCTGACTTAAAGATTAGAATTGTGATTCTAACAAAGTAACAATGTTCACTAAAAAAAATGTAAAATTTCTTATGACACTACCCTGTATATCCAGTAATTCAAAAACTAACAACTCACATTCAAAATTCGCTAGTGTTCAGCTCCTGGGCAGTATTTTGGATTCACTGAATGTCTTATCGATGCAACTCACAATTTTTTGTCACCCAACAGGAATGTCAAAGGGCGCTCAAGCCACGCCATCTTGCACTTTCTAACGACGGTGCCGGCAGATTTCATGTCGCTTTCATTTCATGGCATTCTGACGCAGTCCGTGTGTACACTCCTGGAAATGGAAAAAAGAACACATTGACACCGGTGTGTCAGACCCACCATACTTGCTCCGGACACTGCAAGAGGGCTGTACAAGCAATGATCACACGCACGGCACAGCGGACACACCAGGAACCGCGGTGTTGGCCGTCGAATGGCGCTAGCTGCGCACCATTTGTGCACCGCCGCCGTCAGTGTCAGCCAGTTTGCCGTGGCATACGGAGCTCCATCGCAGTCTTTAACACTGGTAGCATGCCGCGACAGCGTGGACGTGAACCGTATGTGCGGTTGACGGACTTTGAGCGAGGGCGTATAGTGGGCATGCGGGAAGCCGGGTGGACGTACCGCCGAATTGCTCAACACGTGGGGCGTGAGGTCTCCACAGTACATCGATGTTGTCGCCAGTGGTCGGCGGAAGGTGCACGTGCCCGTCGACCTGGGACCGGACCGCAGCGACGCACGGATGCACGCCAAGACCGTAGGATCCTACGCAGTGCCGTAGGGGACCGCACCGCCACTTCCCAGCAAATTAGGGACACTGTTGCTCCTGGGGTATCGGCGAGGACCATTCGCAACAGTCTCCATGAAGCTAGGCTACGATCCCACACACCGTTAGGCCGTCTTCCGCTCACGCCCCAACATCGTGCAGCCCGCCTCCAGTGGTGTCGCGACAGGCGTGAATGGAGGGACGAATGGAGACGTGTCGTCTTCAGCGATGAGAGTCGCTTCTGCCTTGGTGCCAATGATGGTCGTATGCGTGTTTGACGCCGTGCAGGTGAGCGCCACAATCAGGACTGCATACGACCGAAGCACACAGGGCCAACACCCGGCATCATGGTGTGGGGAGCGATCTCCTACACTGGCCGTACACCACTGGTGATCGTCGAGGGGACACTGAATAGTGCACGGTACATCCAAACCGTCATCGAACCCATCGTTCTACCATTCCTAGACCGGCAAGGGAACTTGCTGTTCCAACAGGACAATGCACGTCCGCATGTATCCCGTGCCACCCAACGTGCTCTAGAAGGTGTAAGTCAACTACCCTGGCCAGCAATATCTCCGGATCTGTCCCCCATTGAGCATGTTTGGGACTGGATGAAGCATCGTCTCACGCGGTCTGCACGTCCAGCACGAACGCTGGTCCAACTGAGGCGCCAGGTGGAAATGGCATGGCAAGCCGTTCCACAGGACTACATCCAGCATCTCTACGATCGTCTCCATGGGAGAATAGCAGCCTGCATTGCTGCGAAAGGTGGATATACACTGTACTAGTTCCGACATTGTGCATGCTCTGTTGCCTGTGTCTATGTGCCTGTGGTTCTGTCAGTGTGATCATGTGATGTATCTGACCCCAGGAATGTGTCAATAAAGTTTCCCCTTCCTGGGACAATGAATTCACGGTGTTCTTATTTCAATTTCCAGGAGTGTATTTATTCAGCATTGCCTCTAAAAATATTTCAGGATTACGTAAAAATGATATACGTATTTGCACGGAAAATGGACAGAAATTTTGTAGTTGCAGTTTTGATTTGTATATCTCTTTTTATAAGCATAAATGCCGTATTTATGAAATTCCAACGTACTGACGAAGGATAGGAGCAGCAACTTGGGCTATTAAATATTAATTTTCTTTCAGTAAGCATTACGGTTGCAGTAATAGTCATTTCTTTGTGGTGACTGTTTCCGAACCATTACGTTGATTTTCAAACCATAGCCTTAAGTTTAAGTGTAATCACATAGTTCCCATCAGTTTACATGAAAATAACTAAACATACATTATTCCTCACCGGTAATCATAACATACATACAAAATGATAAACTTCGTATGAGCATACAATGTGATTTCTTTCCACTTGAACGCAGAAAATTGCTGAGTATTGTGTATGCATCTAGGCTCCTCATCGAGGAGGTACAGAACATTAAAGAAAAACGGATTTACAGACAAGACTACGTGTGAAGTCGCATGAATGTGTTTCACCGTCAAGCATACGTTCAAACCTGTAGTTCATTTCATCCACTAGACAACAGATTCGTTAACAAAGTAAGTGAAAACAGGGAGAAAACATTGTTTTTTATCAGTGATGCCTTAACAGCTGGACGTAACGTTAGATTATCCTGCATCAGATTCGAAAAATCCCAATGTTATAAGCAGCGGACTTGACAAAACATTCTTCTAACCCGTCCTAACAATGTCCTCTGGAAATTGTTTGATGTAGATATTTCAGAAACTCACTGGTGAGGATTGTAAGCAATTAAATTAACCAGTTCTATTGAGGGGGAGGGGCAAGCAGAGCGCTGCAGACAAGCTTCTGCTTGGATCAAATTTTATCTGATTTGATATAACGTTATGAGAGAAAGACGTTCTGTTGCTAATGCTATTTGATGTAGCAAGTTTGGTACAGGGTGATGTACACACCAGCAAGACTGGTCAGCGTACTGCGAGACCTGGGAGAGGACAGAACGCAACCGCATAACAGCGGCTAGGAGTGAGCTGAACTTTCGCCGCTGGTGCGTACGCCGTTATTATTCGCTTTGCTCACGTAATGCTGGCATCAATACATTCAAAACGGAGAGCGAGGATTCTGGGTTACTCTGTAGTCTTCGTGATAGTACAAATGTGGTTACGTGTGTCACAGAAAATAAATTTATTCTTGCTGGCACTTAATAGCGCAGTACCTCGATGTTTCAACGTAAAATACTACACATGGTCATACTTATCTTTGTACTATGATGTTGCAAGCAAAGATGTACCTACGGAACTCTAGTATATGTAGGAACGGGGAAACAAAACGTCAGTACTACCTGGGGGTATATATTAACAAAAGTGCATTGGGCAATACAAAGCAACATACGGAATATATCAAAGCAGAAAAATAATTACTTTAGGTGTGACTAAAAAATTTCTAAGAACGATAAGTGAAGAGTGGGTAGGCTAAAGTTCCGAAGTGTCCAGTACTATGGATCACGCCGGCCGCGGTGGTCTCGCGGTTCTAGGCGCTCAGTCCGGAAGCGCGCAACTGCTACGGTCGCAGGTTCGAATCCTGCCTCGGGCGTGGATGTGTGTGATGTCCTTAGGTTAGTTAGGTTTAAGTAGTTCTAAGTTCTAGGGGACTGATGACCACGGAAGTTAAGTACCATAGTGCTCAGAGCCATTTTACTATGGATCACAACAACGGATTTTAAATGCTGGTCTCAAAAGAAGACTAATAATTGTGGAAAAGTGTTATTTACGAAGGAGCGCCAGAGTGTCAAGAATCGAGAAAAAACTAATGATGAAGTGAGCTAGAATGAAGATAAATGGATCAGTGGTACATGGAACTGCAAGAAAATCGTTCTTGTTGAGATGCCATATCAGCGGTGGGGATAATTTTTGAATTTACACCATTCAGCAGACGTTAACGCAGCAGACCACGATGTTCGTGGAAGGACCACACCAGTGAAATAACGGAGCAATCTGGTGTAAGCAAGGAGGATGACTTGAATGTTATTAGTAAATGTTTGTGTTACTTAATCCTGTAATAATAGTAATAATAATAATAAAATTCAGTTGATACTATGTATTTTTTATTTCAGTTTCCATCCAGTTTGCACCAATAGTTTATTTAATTCCAGTTACGGTACATAACATGTTTCGGCAAGTAGCCATTGTCAGATACGAACTGACAACTGTGTCCAATACACCGCTGTAAATAAAGTGGGCCTAACCTGCATCAGAAACGAGCGATAACAGGCACGGACTCTATCGTTCTGACATGAGACTGTGTATTGACTATTATCTTTGTTCCTATCTGATGCTAAAACATGCAATAGAACTTAAATTAAACAGGTTAAACGTGCGATCTAGACGAAAATTTGAATAATTAATTTCTTGACATGGTACTACATATCGAAAACAAGTGAGACCAGTCTCTACGTTACAGAAGCTGGTAATTGACAAAAACTGAATCCACGTTCGAACAATATTGCTTAGGAAATATACACGTAGATATTACAGCCCTAAGAACTCTACACTCAGGATAGGAACAAATGGTTATGTATTTTACAAATTAGCACATGCCTGTCTCCGACAGACTGAAACTAAATTTTAAGGGCGTATGTCTTCAAGTATAACATACTGGGTTCTATCAGTCATATATTCCCCGAGCTTGTCACATATTTACGAAGACACTCAGTATGATCGTGTCTTGATTTGTAGTCAACGCTGTGCTATAGTGTAGAATGCCTTTCGGAAATCTGGGAAGACAGATTCTACCCGTGCACTTGCATTTATTGTTTACAAAATGCAGTGAATGAATAAAACAAGCTGTGTTCCAAGTGAGAGATGTTTTGCTGAATTGTGCTCAGTCTTTCAGAGAAGCTTGTTTTCCTCCAGGAACGTCATAATTTTTGAGCTTGTACTGTGCTTTAGGATTTTCTAACAGACGAACGTCAGCTGTATCGGCCTGTAGGCCTGTGTATCCAATCATTTGGGTTCTGGTCATTTCTGTCATTCAGACCGCTATTACTAAAACATTTAATCCGTATTTCGGAAACATGATACTAGACCATACAGACAGAGCGTTAATCTTATTGATATCTCAGTGATTGCAACCGCAAAACAACACAGAGGAAAGTAGTTCAATTTTTTCGTATTGATACACAAGCAGCGAAGGGGAAAATGATGTAATAATGATAAGAATTACGAAGATTACGTCTCAATAAAATTCCCTTGGTTTTGCTGTGTAAATTCAGGACACTCTCTAACGTAAAAGTATTAACTGCAACGAAGGTCTTTACTGCAGACAAGAATATTTAGAGCTGAAAATGGGAAATATGTTCAGTTGGAATCTCTGTGAAAAGTGCTTTTATTGTATGAGCATTCCAGGAGTAAAACGCGAAAATTACATGTGATATTACTCCGCCGCTTCAGATGGAGCCAGTTTCACGAACTCCTGAGATGCATAACAAAAGTCTTGAGAACGTGACTTAAAGTGTTATTAAATTATGTAATAAAATAAACTGAACAAGTACGGAAAAAATACAAAATAATCCATGTAACAACGTTTCATTCTTTTCATCTCCTTCATTTTCTAACTTTCAACATCTACGTAATCTCCTAGATTAGATACAGTTTTAAGGATATATCTAAATAAACAAAATCTGCTTTTCGAGAACTCACGAAGTTAAAGTGGTTTAGAAGTGGTAGCGCAACTACACTCCTGGAAATTGAAATAAGAACACCGTGAATTCATTGTCCCAGGAAGGGGAAACTTTATTGACACATTCCTGGGGTCAGATATATCACATGATCACACTGACAGAACCACAGGCACATAGACACAGGCAACAGAGCATGCACAATGTCGGAACTAGTACAGTGTATATCCACCTTTCGCAGCAATGCAGGCTGCTATTCTCCCATGGAGACGATCGTAGAGATGCTGGATGTAGTCCTGTGGAACGGCTTGCCATGCCATTTCCACCTGGCGCCTCAGTTGGACCAGCGTTCGTGCTGGACGTGCAGACCGCGTGAGACGACGCTTCATCCAGTCCCAAACATGCTCAATGGGGGACAGATCCGGAGATCTTGCTGGCCAGGGTAGTTGACTTACACCTTCTAGAGCACGTTGGGTGGCACGGGATACATGCGGACGTGCATTGTCCTGTTGGAACAGCACGTTCCCTTGCCAGTCTAGGAATGGTAGAACGATGGGTTCAATGACGGTTTGGATGTACCGTGCACTATTCAGTGTCCCCTCGACGATCACCAGTGGTGTACGGCCAGTGTAGGAGATCGCTCCCCACACCATGATGCCGGGTGTTGGCCCTGTGTGCCTCGGTCGTATGCAGTCCTGATTGTGGCGCTCACCTGCACGGCGCCAAACACGCCTACGACCATCATTGGCACCAAGGCAGAAGCGACTCTCATCGCTGAAGACGACACGTCTCCATTCGTCCCTCCATTCACGCCTGTCGCGAAACCACTGGAGGCGGGCTGCACGATGTTGGGGCGTGAGCGGAAGACGGCCTAACGGTGTGCGGGACCGTAGCCCAGCTTCATGGAGACGGTTGCGAATGGTCGTCGCCGATACCCCAGGAGCAACAGTGTCCCTAATTTGCTGGGAAGTGGCGGTGCGGTCCCCTACGGCACTGCGTAGGATCCTACGGTCTTGGCGTGCATCCGTGCGTCGCTGCGGTCCGGTCCCAGGTCGACGGGCACGTGCACCTTCCGCCGACCACTGGCGACAACATCGATGTACTGTGGAGACCTCACGCCCCACGTGTTGAGCAATTCGGCGGTACGTCCACCCGGCCTCCCGCATGCCCACTATACGCCCTCGCTCAAAGTCCGTCAACTGCACATACGGTTCACGTCCACGCTGTCGCGGCATGCTACCAGTGTTAAAGACTGCGATGGAGCTCCGTATGCCACGGCAAACTGGCTGACACTGACGGCGGCGGTGCACAAATGCTGCGCAGCTAGCGCCATTCGACGGCCAACACCGCGGTTCCTGGTGTGTCCGCTGTGCCGTGCGTGTGATCATTGCTTGTACAGCCCTCTCGCAGTGTCCGGAGCAAGTATGGTGGGTCTGACACACCGGTGTCAATGTGTTCTTTTTTCATTTCCAGGAGTGTATTTGAAAGTTATTCAACTCAAAGAACAGTTTTTGTTAGGATACTTTTACTTACTTTCTTTTCTCATTCTTCCGATAAATCGGGGGTCGTGTTTATATCATTTGATAGGGACAGTCAAGACCATCAACAAAAATTCCTACAAAAGCGTAAAGAACACTCCCTTATTTTCAAACAACATTTTCTTTTATCAGTTGAATGATTGGACAAAGAACGTAAAAAAGAAACTAAAGGGATTTGCTTTCATAGATTCAACGGCCTTTAAAACAATTTCCCAAAGCGTTAATATGCTTCACGTGATTTTCTTTTCCCTCAAATTTCTTCTATGCGGACTAAACCGAAAATGTGCTTTAAGATTTCATGTCTTGTTTTTGTGTTTAATTAGCTAAATTACTCCAGTAATCACGGTTTCCGAAGCATAACCACAGTGTTGTAGTAGCCTGATTTTACTCATACAATGCCCAGAGCGAAATTAGTGTTGGAACATTCAAATTTTTCATCTCGGACTTTTAATATTTTGTCATACTGGTTTCGAGTAATACTGTAGGTCTTTTGTAACTCAGATGTTCTGTCTTTATTATTTTCACGTTTAATTGTGGATTTTCAATTGTCTTGCCAAACTGAATTGCTAAACGCTGCCCACCGTGGTTCTGCGGAGATCCTTCATTTTATTTGGTTGTTACGTATGAATTCTGGACATAGGAGTTCGCAAGCAGGAAGGGGGGGGGGGCGCAAGAGGGGGCACTTCCTCCTCCCCCACCCTGGAATCTGGAGTACAGGAATATTATTTATATACTGAGCGAACTGTCATCAGTTTTCTGAGTTGCAACAAATTTTTCTGTGTCACCTATAGAAATTAGCTCTTGTGGCGTTACATGTCTCGAAACTGATCGGTTCTTTTATATAAAAAATGACAATTTTAGTGTTTTACCCTCCTTCTTGGAAAAATTTCTGTGAACGCCAATGATTTTGAGTTCTTTTTTGGCTGTAATTGGATACGATTCTTTAGTTGAGAGAATCGTTAGCTGTTGAGATCTGTAAATCACGTGCATAGGTCAAACAAAGTATATGAACTGTTGTTTTGTTCCACTTGCTTTACATCTACGTCCACACAAATACTTTGCAAGCCACCATACAGCGCATGGCAGAGGGTACATTGTACTGCTACTTGTCATTTCACCTCCAGTTCCACTCGCAGGGCGAGGGAAAAACGACTATTTGTACGCCTCCGTATGGGCCCTAATTTCTCGTACCTTATCTTCGTGGTCCTTACGAGCGATGTATGTTGGCGGCAATGGAATCGTTCGGCAGTCAGCTTCAAATGCCGATTCTCTCAATTTTCTCAATAGTGTTTCTCGAAAAGAACGTCGCCTTCCCTCCAGGATTTCCCATTTGCATCTCCGCAAGACTTACGTGTTGTTTGAACCTACCGGTTACAAATCTAGCAACCCACCTCTGAATTGCTTCGATGTCGTCCTTCAGTCCGAGCTCGTAAGGATCCCAAAAACTCGAGCAGTACTCAAGAATAGGTCCCGCCAGCTTCCTATAAGTGGTCTGCTTTACAGGTGAACTATTCTTTCCTAAAAGTCTCTCGATAAACCGAAGTCGACCACTTGTCTTCCCTGCCACAGTTTCACATGCTCGCTCCGCCTCATATCGCTTTGCAACGCTACACCCAGATGTTTAAACAACTTGACTGTGTCAAGCAGGACACTAGTAATACTCTCTCAGAACATTACAAGTTCGATCTTCCTGCTCATCCGCGTTAACTTACATTTTTCCACATTTAGGTCTAGCTGCCATTCATCACAGCAACTGGTAATTTTGTCTAAGTCGTCTCAACTCACTCAACTTCGACACCGTACCATACACCACGGCATCATCAGCAAAGAACTGCTGATTGTTGCCCACTCTGTCTGCCAAACCATTTATGTCTATAGATAACAACAGCGGTCCTATCACGCTTTCCTGGAGAACTCCTGGCGATACCCTTGTCTCTGATGAACACGCGCCATCGGGGGCAACATACTGAGTTCTATTATTTAAGAAGTGTTCGAGACACTCACATATCTGTGAGCTTTTCCATACCTTCGTTAACAGCTTGCAATAGGGCACCATGTCAAATGCTTTCCGGAAATCTACAAATATGGAATATGCCTATTACCCGAATATTGTAATATAGAAGTAATAAAAATGACCTTGGAATTTGCTTTACGTCTCCAGCTCAGGAAAACAGCTGCGGAGAATCACTGTGGCAAAATAATTCTGGTTTGACCTCTGAAATTACTATTCCCTTTGTTTATTCAAGTTTCTTGCAACAGAATAATTCACCCGACAGTGACTGTCAATTTCAAGAATAAATGAAAGAAATTATGAAAATTCATTCTTCAAATCCGACCATAACGTTCCTACCTTGATACTGAGGCCTAAAGTGACAACTTACACTACTTCGTAGTGGCACCCCTATGCGACGGGACATGGGAATTTTTTTCTAAACAGGAATTTCACTGTGCATGTTGATGAACACTATTCCCTCTTTCTAAGGGATCACACAAGAGACCTATGCTGAAATTTTTCTGTCTTCAAGACTTGTTTTTCACTTGCTGCAAATATTACCATGAGAAAGTTACTGCAAAACGCACTTAGTAATCATTTTGGAAAGTATAAAAGGAATTAAAAATTTACTGTCCTGCCGTTATTAAAGACGAAGCTGTAGGGAAGGAAATTTGCTGAAAAATCGCTCGTATCATTAGCCTGAAATTGATAAGTGAAATAACTTGACTTATTTTGGAGCGAACGCCTGACCGCTAGACTCTGAACCGCATGTTCATGTCTTGATGTATTCCAAACAACTCGTCTTAATTCGACGACTGGCAATGTAAATTCTGTAAGTCAAGTGCACAACATTTACATCCCATCGTGTAAGTTTTTAGCGAACTCTAAAATACGTGCTTCGGTTATTTTTATCACTGATTGCGTGGAGGCAATACTACCATATGAATAGAAAAAAATGATGACATCTGTAACGGAATGAGATCAGTAATGGTTGCATTCAAACTTATGGGCGTGGTAAAATGTATGAAAAATTTCCCTACGCACAACTGCATTTTTCAAGGGTCTTGAATCTTTTCCAGCTACATAGGGGAATGAAATAGTGTTCACTCGCAGGTCATTTGCTACGGATCAGATCATGATCGAGACCCCTCGGGGATGTGGAACAAGTCAACATACAGAGATACAAGCAATATAAAGTGCTGCCGTGGATTACACAACAACCAACTATCTTTCATAAGTATCGATTATGTTGCTTATTAAGGGCCTTTTCCAACCATGATATTATCTAAAGGCTACAAATAACTGCATTACATAATTAGCAATAGAGATAGTTTATACACTCTTTACATCTGCCGTTCATATTTAATAATTACGTGAGTGTGATGGTAGCTTTTGAAGGATAACTTTTAGTATCTTCTGAATAAATATATACTTATTGACCACAAAAAATATGTCTTTATACCCTAACGTGGATTTGCGCATTCAGATCGAAATAATGTTCTGTGGAAGCGAGTTTACGTTTCTTTTTATCTAGTGATATGTAATGTAGCATATGAGATGGTAAGTGACGGAGCATCTGTTCAGATGACTGGTATAGTAATAGCCGCCAGTGTTGGGGCATTATTAGAGCTGGGTGAGACGGCTATAGCGACATCTGCATCTGACGAGCTGCTATCATGATGGAAGTGTGTCTTACCTAACATGTGTGCCCGTCTCATGGCGTTTACCGCCGTTGACACCCTTGGTTTAACACAGGAGGCTACAGAATGTTTCAAAGTTTGTCACTCAAAACAGTCTCTGGGAAACCCAAGTGAAATTCAGTGTAACACCCACAGCCTTCTTCATGTGACGTTTACAACCCTAAACTCGTTCCCCGCTGCAAATTGTTCATCATCTTCACTACATTTCCGTGGCTCTAAGCACAGCAAAGCAGCCAGATGTTGCTAAGATTTTGTCGAGTTCTCTCTGTTTCTATACCCTAAAAACACCTAAATAGCATCAACGGCAGTTCCCTATTCGACAGTCACGTCAATGGTTTAAGGTGACGCCGTGTGAGGTACATCCGGCCGTAGGAACAAAGTGGCAGCTCAACAACGAAGTATCTTAATCACGAACGTGCAAACCGAGGTAAAGCTTAGAAGACACAAGTCAAACTCAGATAATAATTATTGTTGTTTTGTTGTGGGCTTCACTCCAGAGACTAGCTTGATGCAACTCTCCATGCTACTCTATCCTGTGAGAGCCTCTTCATTTCCGAATAACTACTGCAACCTACATCCTTCTGAATCTGCTTAGTGTATTCATCTCTACGTCTCCCTCGACGATTTTTACCCTCCACGCTTCCCTCCAATAGGAAATTGGTGATCCCTTGATGCCTCAGAACGCGTCCTCCCAACCGATCCCTTCCTCTAGCCAAGCTGTGCCACAAATTCCTCTTCTCCCCAGTTCTGTTCAGTATCTCCTCATTAGTTATGTGATCTACCCAAATAATCTTCAGCATCTTTCTGTAGCACCACATTTCGAAAGTTTCTATTCTCTTCTTGTCTACATTGTTTGTCGTCCATGTTTCACTTCCATACATGGCTACACTCCATACAAATACTTTCAGAAAAGACTTAATGACACTTAAATCTATACTCGATGTTAACAAATTTCTCTTCTTCAGAAACGCCTTCCTCACCATACCCAGTCTACATTTTATATTCTCTCTACTTCGACCATCATCAGTTACTTTGCTCCCCAAATAGCAAAACTCATTTACTACTTTAACTGTCTCATTTCCTAATCTAATTCCCTCCGCATCACCTGATTTAATTCGACTGTATTTCATCATCCTCGTTTTGCATTTGTTGATGTTCATCTTAGATCCTCCTTTCAAGACACTGTCCATTCCGTTCAGCTGCTCTTCCAGGTCCTTTGCTGTCTCTGACAGAATCACAATGTCGTCGGCAAACCTCAAAGTTTTTATTTCTTCTCCATGCATTTTAATTCCCACTCCAAATTTTTCTTTTATTTCCTTCATTGCTTCCTTAATATACAGACTAAATAACATCGGTGATAGGCTACAACCCTGTCTCACTCCCTTCCCAACCGCTGCTTCCCTTTCCTGAAACTCCGCTCTTATAACTACCATCTGGTTTCTGTACAAATTCCAAATAGTTTTTCACTCCCTGTATTTTACACCTACCTTCTTCACGATTTGAAGCAGACTACTCCAGCCAACATTGTCAAAAGCTTTCTCTAAGTCTACAAATGCTAGAATCGTAGGTTTGCCTTTCCTTAAACTATCTTCTAAGATAAGTCGTAGGGTCTGTATTGCCTCGCGTGTTCAAACATTTCTACGGAAAGCAAACTGATCTTCACCGAGGTCGGCCTCTACCAGTTCTTCCATTTCTCTGTAAAGATTTCATGTTAGTATTTTGTAACCATGACTTATTAAACTGGTAGTTCAGTAATTTTCACACCTGTCAACTTCTTTGGGATTAGAATTACTATATTCTTCTTGAAGTCTGAAGATGTTTCGCCTGTGTCATACATCTTGCTCACCAGATGGAAGAGTTTTGTCATGGCTGGCTCTCCCAAGGCTATCAGTAGTTTTAATGGAATGTTGTCTACTCCCGGGGCCTTGTTTCGACTTAGGTCTTTCAGTTCTCTGTCAAATTCTTCACGCAGTATCACAACTCCCATTTGATCTTCATCTACGTTCTCTTCCATTTCCATAATATTGCCCTTAAATACATAATCTTTGTATAGGCCCTATATATACTCCTTCCACCTCTCTGCTTTCCTTTCTTTGCTTAGCACTGGTTTCCATCTGAGCTCTTGATATTCATACAGGTGGTTCTTTTCTCCAAAGGTCTCTTTAATTTTCCTTTAGGCAGTATCTATCGTACCACTAGTGATATATGCTTCTACATCCTTACATTTCTCCTCTAGCCATCCCTGCTTAGCAATTTTGTATTTCTGATGATCTCCTTTATAAGATGTTAGCATTCCTTTTTGCCTGCTTCATTTACTGCATTTTTATATTTCCTCCTTTCATAAATTAAATTCAATTTCTCTTCCGTTAGCCAAGGATTTCTACTAGCCCTCGTCTTTTTATCTACTTGATCCTCTGCTCCCTTCACTATTTCATCTCTCAAAGCTACCCATTCTTCTTCTACTGTATTTCTTTCCCGTGTTTTTGTCAACCGTTCGCTAATGCTCTCTCTGAAACTCTCTGCAACCTATAATTCTTTCAGTTTATCCTAGTCCCATCTCCTCAAATTCTTACCTTTTTGCAGTTTCTTCAGTTTTATTTTACAGTTCACAACCAATAAATTGTGGTGAGAGTCCACATCTGCCGCTGGAAATGTCTTACAATTTAAAACCTCGTTCCGAAATTTCTGTCTTACCATTATATAATCTAACTGGAACCTTCCAATGTCTGCAGGCCTCTTCCATGTATACAGCCTTCTTACACGATTCTTAAATCTAGTATTAGCTATGGTTAAGTTATGCTCTGTGCAAAATTCTACCAGGTGGCCTCCTCTTTTATTCCTTACCCCCAGTCCATATTCACCTACTACTTTTCTTTCTCTTCATTTTCCTACAATAAAATTCCAATGCCCCATGATTATTAAATTTTCGTCTCCCGTAACTACGAGGGTTGGAACTTTAATAGTGGCAACTATTTATTTACAGCTCGTACAAAATAGATACGTGTTTCGAAGTTTTACTGACCTTGAAAGTAGTCACCAGCATTGTGCATAACCCGTTGCCAGCGGTGTGGAAGTCGTAGGATACTCTTAGCAGTGCCAGTTGTGTTGACAGTTCGAGCGGCGCGGTCTATTGCCCGGCGAATTTGTAGCAGTTCTGAAGCGAATGCCGTGAAGTGTTTCCTCCAGTTTGGAAATCGAGTTGAACTTACGAGGGATTAAGTCAGGGGAGTGCAGTAGGTGGTATAGCACTTAGCAGCCCCATCAGTCAAACAAATCAGTAACAGTTTGCACTGTACGAGCTTGAGCATTGTCCTGCAAAATGATGGTCAGGTCAAATGGTTCTGAGCACTATGGGACTTAACATCTGAGGTCATCAGTTCCCTAGAACTTAGAACTACTTAACCCTAACTAACCTAAGGACATCACACACATCCATGCCCGAGGCAGGATTCAAATCTGCGACCGTAGCAGTTGCGCGATTCCGCGCTGAAGCGCCTAGAACCACTCGGCCACCGCGGCCGACATGGTCAGGTCCTGCAGAAAGTGTTATCACTTCTGTCTCTATGCTGTTCATTTTTGGTACACAATCTACTACCAGCTTAGAGATAGAGAGACTGCAGCACTAACGTCGCATGGTGTTAAATATGGAAGAACTTAGAGATTCCCCCGGAATATTAGATTTTTTGTGATCTTACATATATGCTCTTACACGTTTCAAGATGCTAAAAGTGGACAAAATTTCGATTAAAAAGCAATGTGTTAGGCGCTTCCAAATTATCATTTTATTTTCTATTTTCGTGGGCGCCATCCCCGATTTCTTCATATATCACGCTAAAGTTTTTTATATCTATATACTTACTACACCCAAAATCTTTGACAGTCTGTTTTTCACATGCTAATCTTTGTCTCCCTCAACGCTTCTTCCCTTCTGCTACTCGTTCAAGTGAGATTAACCTTTAATCTATACTGTACAAGATGAATTACAACGTCTCCCTTCTTCTGGTAAGGAGTTTCCATTAATTCTGCTTTGTTTGTGCAGTTAATTTGTAACATCTTAGACCATTACAGTTTCATAGAATATCGAACCTGGTGGCATAACGGGAAAAAAAGTGGTAAAGTGCGTGATTGGAAACCGAGAAGTCTCAGATCGAATATGGCTGTAGCACGGAAATTTTCAGGCTGCCTTTCATCCAAAGTTCACGCTTCAACGATGTGGTTCAGATATCACGTTAAGATGAAGGTTCCCGTCTCCCAATTGGGTAATTAGGTTAGATTAGGGACACACAATTCGCCGAAGTGGTGTCCATTTTGAAAGACTTGCACCCGGCTATTGAGCCACATGCAATTATTATTAATTGCTTCGAACGTGACAAGGAAGTGGTCTCATATTTCTTATCTGCGGATCACCGCTTCAAGTATGGACGAATCTGCTAAAAGCCTTTAACGTATAGCTGGAAAATGGTCCCTTTGTGTACTTGCTTGTGACTACTAATCCGACAAAGTGAAGTGGCAAACAAATATATTACACATTTTCCGCTTTGATAAAGGCATGCTGTTAACCATTACGCTTCAAAAGCGACTTACTCCCACAGCACTGAGCACTGTCGTATGTGTGCCTGCGTACCGAACGCCTGCTATCTAGTTTCATAGTGAGACGACGGGAATTTGTACATGAAAAATATAAGTCGTCAATATTGTAGCTACTTTCCACGAAAGATGCCTCTGCTTTTTACGACTTTCTCACGTTGTTTTAGCTAAAACAAGTCTTGGGTGGCTAGTTAACCCACATCTCGCAAAACGATGTTAAGACTTATACGTAGCAGAAAATATGAGGATATTTCGTAGGTATACGTGGCCCACTGTTTCAAGAACTGACCCACAAAAGCGCACCTACGCTTCAAAAGAATAGAACACGGTTCAGGAAGGAAGCAGACGTTACCGGACTATAAAAATTTATTTCATATTCCAGTTCTTAAATCTTTTAATAATGTTCGTCTTAGACGCCTAGGGTACACAATTTCTCGACCGCCTTTGTTGTAGCCAGTAAGATGTTTGCGACAGAGGAGCAAGGCTCTCCGCTATCCGACCACAACACGTAGCAAACAGCCTGCAGAGGGTTAACGGGGAATTTTCAGAGAGCTCTTGGCAAGGGCGAGGCGTCCGTCCAAAGGTTGCCGCTCAAATGATCCTCATCCCGTTACATAACAGACGTTTCCAATGGAATACATTACAGCTTTATGTGTGTACTGCGAAAAACATAGGGCGTTTTTTCTCGCCTGGTGTTGTTGGCGTCTCTTTCACTAATTTTCAGTTGTTCTCTTTCCCCGAGATATTTAAAACTTTCAACTACTTCTGTTTTTGAAAAAAAAAAAAATACGTGAGAAACATTTAAGCCGTCACTCGTATATGGAAGACGGGGCACGCTACTATAGAACGAGTTGACAGCTTTGAATACCTCAGGCAAATTGGAACCTAGCAAAATAGATGTTAACATCACCAGGCGAGAAGAGATGGCGAACGGTTTTCGCAGCACATGCGCTTCGTACAAGAGGAAAGTCATCTCAAGGCGAACTAAACTAAGATACTACAACTTTATGATTAAAACAGAGAGTCTGTGATCTAGTGAATACTTTCGAATGACAGATATGTCAGGATTAAGAGAAACGCAAACATTCGAGAGAAAGATCCCCTGCAGGATAGTGGATCCAGTGATAGTGGATGGACAGTATAGATGGCGATGAGGGAAAGAACTGTATCAGAAAAATGAAAAATAAAACGACTCAATTAGAAAAAGAAGACTAAAATTTTACCGACATCTGTTTACGTTGGATGAGAAGAGGATGACTAAAAAGATTTTTAATATACTCGACGGCACACCTAAACTCCTACAAATTGTTCAGGGAGGGTGAAGTATCTTGAACGGGCTGGGTTAAATCGAGGGGACATCTTAGACCGGATAAACTATAGGACAGATACTGATAGTTTTAAAGGCTTTCTTGACGAACAGAAACTTTACGGGGGATAGACAAAACACATAGGACAGGCTGACAGGTAAGAACGCAGTGACTATGTGCTGAAAAAGGGGGCTTCTAGTAATGCGTAGCTTTCACCAAACGTGGTCTCTAGAGTCTGTTTTAAATGAAATGTATTTTAAAAAATATGTGTTCTATTTCAACAAAATCTCCTGCTATTAAGTAATATCTTTCAACGGTCAAAACTTTTTAAGTGCCACTGTCGCTTGTTAACGGATTGTAGTCGTATTCGACTCAATTTCTCGTGTACAAGAGTCGAATTGATTGGAGGAGTGCTTAACACACTAGACACTCTTCCGGTGCAGAAGGGTTTAAAACCTTTTACAACCATGCTAATTTAGATTTACTCCCATTTTCGTGAATCAGTTGAGTTGAATCCTAGGAATTTCTCCTCTAGCTTTTTGAGCTGAACCAGAGCTATCGTCTAACAACGGGGACTGGCACTAACGATTCTTGTTCCGTTCATGTTCAAGGTGCCTGAACGACTTGCGAACAGAAACACAAAACTGGGCCTTCGGTTGAAAATTCAGCAGTTGGCACTCAGATGATACTGACACTCCTTTAGTTATGATCCACAGAACCGAAAGTGACGTCGGGTGTGGCCCAAGAAAACATAATAGGACCTGTAACATATACATACACGATTTAGCAGACAGTATCAGCATAACTATAAGACTGTTCGCTGGTGAAGCTGTCATTGAAACATCGTAAGGAATTTCAGATGCTCTTAGACCAAATTCCAACTTCGTTTAATGAATGGCAGCTCTCTTTAAATGTAAGGTGATTACTACACAGCCCAGTCAAATTAATATGACCGCTTGTCAGAAGCCTGAATAACCACTATTTGCAGCGCGGACAGCTGCGAGGCGTGCGGGAAGAGATTCAGCGAAGTTCTGGGAGGTAACGACGGGGATGTGGAGGCACACCGACTGCAGTGCCGTGGCCAGCTGCTATCGGTTTCTCGGTTGAGGATCAGTGACTCTAACAAGCCGACCGAAGAGGTCACAGAGATTCTCGATTGGTCTTAAATCTGGAGAGTTTGGTGGCTACGGGAGTACAGTAAACTCATTCTGGTGCTCTTCGAACCGTGTGACGCCGCATTGTCCTGCTGGTAGATGCCATCCTGGAGAGGAAAAATAACTACATGTAGAGGTGAAAATGGTCCCCAAGGATAGATGCATACTTGTTTTGGTCCATTGTGCCTTCAAGAATGACGAGATCACCCAGGGAATGCTACGAAAATTCTTCCGACGATTGTTGCAGGGTTATGCTTTCAGACGTTTCATGCCGTACACGCCAACGGCTTATGCCTGATGGAGCATAAAACGTGATTCATCTGAAAAGGCCACCTGTCGCCACTCAGTGGACGACCAGTTGCGAAACTAGTGAGTAAATTCCAGCCTTCTTCACCGATGAACAAGGAGTCAGCACGGGTGCATGAACCATGTGTCTGCTGCATACGTAACAAGTAGACACTGTTGGTGGAGACTCTTTTGGTAGCGACTTGTTCCTTCATCTGGGCGGTCAGTCGCTCAACAGTTGCACGTCTGTTCGCCCGTACACATCTCCGCAATCGTCATTGACCCCTCTCGTCTATGATCCGTGGTACACCACGGATACCTCGGCGCCGGTTTTGGAAAGTGCTATTTTTTCATGCACGGTATACTTTAACCACGGCGGTACGTGACAGTTTACAAACTTAGCCGTTTCGGAAATGCTTTCGGCGTTGGCCCGAAAGCCAATGATCATACCCGTTTGAACGTCAGATAAATCGCTCTGTTTTCGCATTACATCAACGACTGCACTGAGTATCGCGTCACCCTTCTCTCGACACTCTTTAATACACTCTCCAGTGCTAGTGCTGCCGCCTGCTGTTTGTGAGTGGTTTTGCACGCTGACGTTGATCGTAGTTGGAGGTGACATTGATGTTACTGTACCGTGTGGAACAAGGAGAAACAACCCTGTAGTATCTCAACACAAAATTAGCGGTGAACATCGTATAGGCATTTAGGGCTAATACTAAGGAGACACATGGAGAGGGCAGTCGCATAAAATCAGTGTTATGGAAGTCCGCCCCCGGTAGCTGAGTGGTCAGCGTGACAGAATGTCAATCCTAAGGGCCCGGGTTCGATTCCCGGCTGGGAGATTTCCTCCCCTCAGGGAGCCGCAGTGGCGTCAACTCGAAAGACCTGCACCAGGCGAATGGTCTACACGACGGGAGGCCCTAGCCACACTTTTTTTTTTTTTTGGTGTTATGGAAGGTGACTGGAAGACTTCAGTTAGATTCGCTGGAAGGGTTCTCGGAAAATGGAGTGCATCTGTAAAGCAACTGGCACACAAAACGCTAGTACGAATAGTTATAGTACTATTCAAGTACCTTGAGCCCCTGTCAAATAGGTGGGACAGCAAACATCAAACGAATTCACACATGCGGTCCTAGGACCATAACAGCCGTGTATAACCTATTCGAAAGAGTAACGGAAATTCTCGAACTTAAGAGGGAATCCTTTGAAGAAACACGAAGTGATTGCCGCAAAATTGGCTCGGGTACATTAGGAGAGTCAGCATTCGAAGAAGATAGTGAGAATATTGTGCTGCCATCATCGCGTAACGAGAAAAAGAGAACAGGGATTGGGGAATGGACATTCAGTACGGAAATGAAATAGGAACGAAATCGATGTACCCACCACAAAGCACTGTACAGGACCTTATCGAACATCCGAATATACACTCAAAAAGACACATCACGAAGGAATTATCTGTATCGGAGGGAAGACGTAAATCGGTAGATGTGACGCACGTGAACAGACAAACAAATGATTACAGTTTCATAAAAACTGGATGATTTATTCAAGAGAAAGACCTACGCAAATTGAGCAAGTCAGTAACGCGTCGGTCCAAAATGGTTCAAATGGCTCTGAGCACTATGCGACTTAACTTCTGAGGTCATCAGTCGCCTAGAACTTAGAACTAATTAAACCTAACTAACCTAAGGACATCACACACCTCCATGCCCGAGGCAGGATTCGAACCTACGACCGTAGCGATCACGCGGTTCCAGACTGTAGCGCTAGAACCGCACGGCCACTCTGGTCGGCGCGTCGGTCCACCTCCGGCTCTTATGCAAGCAGTTATTCGGCTTGGTAGTGGTTGACAAACTTGTTGAATGCTCTCCTGAGGGATGTCGTGCCACCTTCTGTACAATTTGTGCGTTTGATCGTCAAAATCCCGAGATGGTTGGGAGTCCTGTCCATCATGCTCCAAAAGTCCTCAACTGCGGAGTGATCCGGCGACCTTGATGACGAAGGTAGCGTTTGGCAAGCACAAAGAAAAGCAGTAGAAACTTTCGCAGTCTGTGGACGGTCTTTATCTTGCTGAACTGTAAGCCTAAAATTGCTTGCCATAAAGGGCAACAAAACAGGACTATAATATCGTTGGCGTATCACCGTGCTGTAACGGCGCCGTGGATGACAATCAAAGAGGTCCTGCTATGAAAATAGCCCCACACTATTGTCCCTGGTTGACGTACGTTACGGCGAGCGACAGTCAGGTTGCTATCCCACCGCTGTCTGGGGCATCTCCAAACACATCTTCGGTCTGGAATCTCATTGATTGTAGTAGAATTCTCTTCAGTGATGAGTCCTGATTCGAACTGAACCCTAACGACCAGCGAAGGCGCCTGGAGACAATCCGGAAACCCGTGAGATAGCAAACTGACTGTCGCCTGCCATAAAGCCGGACAACCAGAAGTGTAGGTTTGCGGTGTCATTTCTTTTCATAGCAGAACCCCTTTGGTTGTCGTATGCGATACCATTACAGTAAAGCGGTACATCAACGATATTACATGTCCCATTTTGTTGCCGTTCATGGAAAACCATCCTGAGCCTACATTTCAGCGAGATATTGTCCGCCCATATACGGCTAGAGTCTCTGCTGCCTGTCTTCATTCTTGCCAAACGTTACCTTGGCCAGCAAGGTCGCCAGCTCAGGATTTTGACTAATGCTAGAATTGGACACAACTTGGCATGATATCCTTCAGGAGAATATTCCATAATCCTATCAATCATGCCAAGCCTTATAACTGTTTGCGTAACTGTTCGACATAGTAATAAGCATCCCTGGAGTAGAAAAACAACTGAGAGAGTTGAAAACAAACAGGTCGCCAGGTCCGAATAGAGTCCCAATTCGGTTTTACAAAGAGTACTCTACGTCATTGGCCCCTTACTTAATTTGCATTTATCGCGAATCTCTCGACCAGCGCATAGTGCCAAGCGACTGGAAAAAATTGCAGGTGATTCCTGTATGTAAGAAGTGTAAAATAACGGGCCCTGAAATTTACAGACCAGTATTCTTAAACATCAGTTTGCTTCACAATTCTAGAGCATATTCTGAGTTCGATTATAATAAATTTTTTAGAGACCGAAAAATTCGTGTCCACGAATGCTTTAGAAAGTATCGCTCATGCAAAACCCACCTTGCTCTTTTCTCACAGGCTGAAAACTATGGATGAAGGGCAACAGGTAGATTTCATATTTATAGATTTCCGAAAAGCGTCCGGCACGGTACTCCACTGCAGACAATTAACGAAGGTACTTGCATAAGGAATAGACTCCCAGATATACAACAGTCTCGAAGACTTCTTAAGTAATAGAACCCAGTATGTTGTCCTAGACGGCGAGTGGGCATCGGAGACAGGGGTAATATCAGGAGTGCCCCAGGGAAGTGTAATGGAACCGTTCCCATTTTCTATACTCGTAAATGATCTGGCAGACAGGGTGGGCAGCAGTCTGCTGTTGTTCGCTGAAGTGTCGGAGATAAGTGACAGTATGTTGATAAAAAATGACTTAGACAAAACTTCTAGCTGGTGTGATGAACGACAGCTAGATCTTAATGTAGAAAAATGTAAGTTAATGCGAATGAGTGGGAAAACCAAACCCATAATGTACTGATGCAGCATTTGCTGTCTCCTGCTTGACACAGTCACGTCGTTTAAATATCTGGGCGCAACGTTGCGAAGCGATATGAAATGGAACGAGCATATGGGAACTGTGGTAGGGAAGGCGAATGGTCGACTCGGTTTATTGGGAGAATTTTAGGAAAGTGTGGTTCATCCTTAAAGGAGACCGCGCATAGGACGCTAGTGCGACCTCTTCTTGAGTACTGCTTGAGTACTTGGGATCCCCACCATTTCGTATTGAAAGAAGACGTCGAAGCAACTCGGAGGCGAGCTGCTAGATTTGTTGCCGGTAGGTCCGATTAGCATGCAAGCTCAAGTGGGAATCTCTGGAGGGAAGACGACATTCAGTTCGAACTACAGTACCGAGAAAGGGTAGAGAATCGTAATTTGAAGAGCTGTTCTACTATAGCCAACAAACATTTCTCTTGGGACCACGAAGATAAGATACAAGAAATTAGGGCTCATACGGAAGCATATAGATAGTCGTTTTTTCCTCGCTCTGTTTACGAGTGGAACAGGAAAGGAAACTACTAGTTGTGGTAAAAGTTACCCTCTGTCACGCACCGTACGATGGCTAGCGGAGTATGAACGTAGATGTACATTTAAGTACCATAGGTGGACTAACGGCTTATTGACTTGCTCAGTTTGTGAAGCTCTTTCTCTTGAATAAATGATCCAATTTTTCTGAAATTGTAATAATTTATTTGTCTGTACGTGTACTTCACATGTCCCGCTTTCCGTCCCATTTAGATAATTCCTTCGTGGTCCGTCGTTGCCTCTGTCTTAGATTGTATGTGTAGATATAGAGAAAGATGTATGTACCACCTTGTCTGATGACGTCACTTTGTAACGCTATAAGTGTTTAAAAGGAATAGAAAAAGTTCATCCTTATAAGAGTTCAGTGTCGAAATGTAATCGTTAAAAAGAAAAATGAACTTTTCTTTATTGAGAACGTTAAACAACAGACAGATAGAGCTGTAGCTCAGCTATAAATTAAATACCTTTATCCGTCCTCCACGAAACTTGTTTTCAGCAACTTAAAATGAGCTACAACTTGGCAGAATTCCCGTTTAGTCCTTTCCTGGTAAAAGTCTGTTGGTCTGTTCTCCTTCCGCGTTGTTTCGATACGCAGTCTTATGACCAGTCAGGATTTTAGAGGCGGTGCGAGGTATATTGGCATACTTTCTATATTTGGGTATGAATGTTGTGATTAGGGACAAGTGAGGATAAGTAACAGCCTTATAAGACAACCGTTTTGGTAACATGTCGATGCAGCGATTAAGAATAGCTGTAGTTGTAATATAGTTTTGTTACTGTCTTCTTGTTAAAAACAGTGCAGACATTTGTCAGTTGTTAACATTTTTTATCATTCTTTTATTTGAGACAGTTTGCCCATATTCTTGTTAAATTTTTAAATACAAGTACTAAGACTGTCGCGCTTTATGTATTCTACGCTTCACGGAAATGCTCGTAGAACATATCCCTCTGTTTAAAAATTTGATTCAAACTGGAATCTAACCAAGTAGCTGCAGACAGTGAGCCAGATACGTAGCCTGCCTTATTTTTGCGTATTAAACATGTTTGGAAAAATTCAAAATCGATTTTCTCGAGAATTTGTAAGAGTTACATCGAACTACTTTGGGAGAGGTATATTTGAGTTTTCAACTTCACTTGTCATAAATATAAAAGATTACAAAAATTCGATTGTCTTGTGGCCCCCTTGACAGTAATAATGATGCGCTCGCAGTCGTCATGCGTAAATTGTCCCTAGTTTGCTGCTGAGCCAGAGGTAATGCTAAGAGGAACTGTAAGTACAAGAAGTGTTTGATGTGCCTGCTTCCTGCGTTACAATACGGCTCTTTCCTGAGCGTTATTGGTAGAACCCCTTACTGCAATCTATTTGGCGCAGTGCGGGTATCAACATGTGTTGTACTGAGAAGTCGCCTGAAACCACTAAACTAACGTCAGTCAGGATGTGTCGGTGTTTCCAGGGAAAAAGGTGCAACTGTTTTAAGACCAGTCGATCGAGACGGCAGTGGTCACTGACCCCGTATTTTAGATCCACTATAGCGGCTTCCTATTAAGTTTCCAGATATGGGTTCACGTTTCGTACTTAACAACTTATATTCAAGTCCTACGTCTACATAAAGATGGTAAACAGGAACATTGTGCCAATATATTTTTATTATAATTCAAATATTTCTTGGAAGAAACAGAGCAAGTTCAGGAACAATACTGTAACAATGATGATAACAACTAAAATTCATTAATTCTGTGTGATTGTCTAGTAATTTTCTTGAAAACAATATGCTTAAACCAGATTTTCTCTCCTAAACTTAGTACGTGCCAAAGAAGACATAGTGTATTCAGAAAAACCATATATTTGCAGTACTTCCAAATAGGGAAGCCTATTCAGTTTCAGGATTATTTAGGCTTCTATTTCTTATTTTATTGGAATGTCTTACATTTATTTCTTTGCCTCAACAGAAAATTCCATTACTTTCTTCGTACATGTTGTAGTGAATTTTCCGCTAAAACGAAAGCAGAAATGGCTTTAAGAGACTTTAATCGTCAACTAAAATGATGATGATGATATTTGTTTAAATTCTGAAATTCTTGACTGTGTCGCAAGTAGCGAGATGTCAGTTAACAATACGAAGAAAACGTCTCGGTTACGATGGACAAAGTACGTGCTCGTAAATCTTGGAATTCATCCTAACAATGCCAGTGCCATTGCAAAAAGCCCTCTGTCGGACATTTGCAAGGCAAATTCGACCGATTCTTCTATCAGCTGATGTACAATGAATGCACCAACAATGTTGCCGTCTCATTAGAGACCAGTTATAGTGTAGTTCAAGCTGGCCGTGGACATCCAAGATGAAAGCTGCATTATTGGAATTTCCTTATATGGTCTGTTGTTGCAGAAATTAAAATTAAATCCCGGTAACTGATATGTTGTATTCTACACAGGAACAGGAATTACGTAAAAAACAATTTGTGTAACAATACTTCTGAAATGTTCTCTTTCAAGTCTGAAAATACCTGTCGATCAACAATTTACATCACTGGAGTGCCGTTCAACAAAACAAAATACTGAAAAGTAATATTGGTCGAATAGAATTTGATTCATGGAATAATGTGTTGCAAAGGGCAAATTCGACTAGAGGAAAAAAAATCGTATTCCATACAATCTCTCCTTGGTAACTATAAAGGTCCTTTCGCAGAAGCTTAGATGTGGTAGACACTAGATGGCATATTCCTTTTAACATCAGATTCTGCTAATGAATTAACAGCTTAATCTCAGAGGGTGCTAACTTACGTTGATTTTGTTATGAAGTAAATGGAAAGTTTGTTCCATGCAGTCATAAAAGCCATCATCGTAGGATGCAGCAGGTGCGTATTAAATATCCAACCACTAGAAGAGTCAAGGATAACAGCACAGGTCTTTAAAAAATTGGTTCTTCTATATTGCTCCTGAGAAATGTTTTATTCTTCAGTCAGACACTTCAGTGGGCTAGTAATTATCTAATTTAGACAGAGTTTCGGCTTTCGATCGTTCTCCGACCGCGTCCGGTCTCTCACAGAAGATGGAATAAGTGTTATGTATACGGCAGCTGACCGACGTTAGACAGTAGACGTCAAAACAATGGTGGATTCCCAGGGGGATCCGGTAAACAGCAGGCGACTAGCCCTATATAAGGGCTCCAGCTGCCGGGAAGGACCACAGTCGACCCTCAGCTCGCCGAAGAACCGCCACAGAAAAGACATGAAGGCTGCAGTGGTGAGTCTGGAGGCCCTGTGTTGTTTCTTTTCGATTTGACAACGTGTCTCTCCTTTCTGTTATTTCAACTTCGGTAGTGCCTTTGTAGATGTTCTTGTGTTCTCTGCTGTGAATATCGGTAATATATTTATTTAGAAATTTTAAATTTGTTCGCTGTGTAAGTCTGATCCGTCACTAAACGGTAAAACTGTCTACATATCTGCAGTTTCATTACTGTAGGTAGCTGCAATAGTATAGCCGTATAAAAGGTATTTAGAATCTGTACCATATGACGAGGCCAATCTCGGACAATAGTTAAAACTAGCAGCGGCCGGTAAACGCTGTCGGTTCCTCTTAATCCCAGGCAGCTCGATTTTTCTTTAGTCGTCACAGACCAGCGGTAGTAGCACAACTTCCATAATGTAACTCTTATTTAAAAATAAAATTTAACATCTATTTCAATTTGAAACTAGCATCCTGACTCTATCCCTATCGATTCTACGTTTATTTTCAGTGCCAAAAGTTTATAGCAATCTACTCATTCTGTTTTCTAATTTTGCGACAACACTGTTTCAACACGTTTGCCTAGTAATTTTCGGGAGCCATTATACACTACCATTTGATGCAAATCCTGACCTATAAGACTCACTATTTACTTCAAGCAAAGGGCGCCCATGCCCAGAGGAAGGGGGACTTCCACCCTGGCCCTCAGGCAAGGGAAAAAATGTAATGTAGCCAGGTGTTTTTCTTTCAAGAAAATGATTTGGAAGTGGGTATCAGGCAGGTTCTTAACTGGGTCTTTTACAAGTTGCCGTTCGTCTTTCAAAATTCACTCTAAGAAAGAGGAAGAAAAACCGACGCACCACGAAAGAGTTATTCGAATGGGACGGAAATCGGTAGATGTGACGTACATGTACAGATAAATAAATGATTACAGTTTCAAAAAAATTAGATGGTTTATTCAAGGGGAAGAACTTCACAAACTGAGAAAGTCAATAATGCTTTGGTCTACCTCTGACCATTATGAAAGCTGTTACTCGGCTTAGTATTGATTGATCGAGTTGTTGGCTGTTCTCCTGAGGGATATCGTGCCAAATTCTGTCCAATTGGCTCGTTAGATCGTCAAAATCCCGAGCTGGTTGGAAGGCCCTGCCCATAATGCTCTATGTGTTCTCAAACGGGGAGAGATCCGGCGACCTTGCTGGCCAGGGTAGGGTTTTGCAAGCAGGTAAACAAGCAGTAGCATCTCTCGCTGTGTGCCCAGGATGGCTTCTTATGAAGAGCAACAAAACTTTGCCGTAATGATGCCGAAGATGACAACCAAATCGGTCCAGATATGAAATGACACTCCAGACAATCGCTGGTGGTTGTCTGGTCGTATGGCGCGCTTCAGAGAGGCTGGTATCCCACCGCTGTCTGGGGCATCTCCAGATTCGTCTTCGCTGATCATCGGTGATCAGTCAGAAGCGGGATCATCACTGAAAACAATTCTACTACAGTCAATGACATTTCAGGCCAAAATTGTGTCTGGAAACGCCCCTTACAGTGGCAGGATACTAGCCGCACTGTCGCTCGCCTTATGGCTCGACAACTGGGAGTGATGGTGCCACATCCTTTCATAGCAGGACCCCTTTGGTTGTCATTCGCGGCACCCTTGCAGTACAGCGGTGCGGTTCTACACCCCGTTTCATTGCCCTTCACGGCAGGCTATCCTGGACTTACGTTTCCGCAAGATAATGGCCGCCCGCAACAGCGAGAGTTTCTATTGCTTGTCTTTGTGCTTCCAAAACCTTACATTGGCCAACAAGGTCACCAGATCGCTAGCCAGTTTAGATTGTTTGCAGCATTATGGACAGGGACATTCAATTAGCTCGGGATATTAACGATGCATCGTGCCAGTTGGGCATAATTTGGCATGATATCCTCCAGGAGGACATCCAACAGCTCTATCAATAAATGCCAAGCAGAATAACTGTTTGCATAAGGGACAGGCGAAACAAAGCGTCACTGCTTTGCTCAATTTGTGAAGCTGTTTCTCTTGAATAAATCGTCCAATTTTCTGGAATTGTAATCACTTGTTTGTCTGCTCATATACATCACGTATCCCAATTTCCGTCCCGTTCGGATAATTCCTTCGTGATGAGTCTTTTTTTTTGGTCTTTGCTTTTTTTAAAAAAAATACTCTATACCTCTACCCCAATCCCCTCCTTAGACTGCCGTAAGGGCGCCCTTGGTTCAAGTGTTGACTGCTAATTACACAAGTGGAGTCAATAAAAGTATCACAATGCAACACGTATACCGTTAATGTGATGATACATAATGTAGGTGTAAATGTTCCCCACGGAAATTATTGTAGACAACTCTCGGATCTACTAACAAGATGATGACCTCGACTTTAATTTTCTCGTATATTACTTCGCCACTGTTCGCAGTGGTACAGGAAACTTCATGAACGTGCCTTTGCCTTATGATAATTTGTAGTAGGACAGCGCACAAAATTTAATCCGAAAATATTCTTGACTGTTGAAAACTGACGAGTTGCATGTTGAAGCCAGTCTGAAGATCTTCGACCGACGCTCGTTTAGTGGTCTAATGTTTCGCCAGCACGAGTGACAAGCATTGTCAAAGTGGACCCGCCATCAGAAATGCTAGCCTCTCAACCAGACGAAACGTCAGAAAAACCATAAATCTATAATCAGTTTAAGATCCCGAGATGAGTGTCAACAGCGGCACACCAAGAAGCGGCTACGAAAGCTTCAGTAATTTTATAGTTTAAAATTGTTGACTTTTCCGTGGCTCGACCTGGTGCCACGACTTTCATGGGCAGTCCTCATAATTACTGAGGCACTCAGTCACACCTCACAGCTTCAGCCTACAAGTACTTCTCTCTCCTTTTTTCATAGCCCTCAGATCATATCCTGCATATTTAGCTCGTATTTTAATTGCGGTCTAGAACGAAAAATGGGCCATATGAAGACAAATCAGAAGTGATCTGGCGCGACTTTCAACCGACGTATGCTTTTCATGCGCTTTCTCACTCATATTTACGTCGGTTCTGGGCTTTATTTTTTATTCCTTTTTCACCTTGGATACACATTCCGTCAACTACAAATATGTGAAAAAACATACAGAACATTGGTCCGCAAACACAAATTTGGCACAGTTGCATTTCTATCTCCTCTTAAGCGTAGGTATTTTGTTCTAGAATTGCTACTCCCAAATTTAAATCTCTATTCTTCTCGTAAGGTGGTAGTATATAGAGAAAGAACGCCCTAGCTGCTGTTGCAGTTTGTATGAATACACATTCCACGTGGAAGAACACCGTGCGTTACATGTGTAAACTGCGACTAACAGATTAAGCATGCAGATGTTGGCCATCCTGTTGCAGGCTCTCCTTATGCTGGTCGCCGCCGTGATGGTGTCCTGCGACGTCATCCCCATAGTTTCGCGCACCGAAGAACGCGACGCCGCCGGGCAGTACTCCCTGTCGTAAGTACCGCACCCATCACTCGCAGAGCGTGAGGGCTGCCTACGCGTAAGGCGTATCCTCAGACAGTCGCTATGTATTCACGAAAGTTAGCAGATGTAATTAGTAGTTCTTCAGACATGAGCTGAAGACGGCGATGGTGTTATTTCAACAGCCTATCTACCAGCTGGTCATTCAAAACTGATCACAGAAATTAATATATATACAGAAGCTCTAATTTTGTTAACGAGTCCATAATGGTTTCATGTTGGACACTGGGACAGTGAAAGGATATGTTTTATGAATTCCGTCGATTTCGGTATTTCGTATTTTTAGGTTTTTATTTCCAAAACTTATTTCGGACCAAAGACTCCATCGTCAGAGTTTAGAAGATATGTCGCAAGTGACTCCTGAAAGCACTGACGATGGAACTTCCCCTCCGTAACGCATATCAGGAGTAAAAGCCTAAGAAAATTATAAAAGCAGATAGTCGCCCAACTTTTTTCATATGATATTTATAGATAGAATCTTCACATGGAAACATTTTGTCTTCTTACATCCGACACAAATATACAAAGATGTCGTCTCCAAGACAGATTGTAGGTGGACAAAACTCTGTTTCTTCTTACATTATGGATCACTGTTCCTATGTAAATGTTTCAGTAATGCTAATGATATGTTTCCAGTGGCCCTTCCTTAACACCCTTCTCGAGAAAACGAAATCTGAGAAAGCCTTGTATGTATCCATTTACGCAGCGGAGGTACTTTTGACGTAGACGAGAACAAGGACACGGAACTTACAGAGTACTCAGTCACATTCCTATTGCGTACATCCAGTAGCAGGAGACTGTAAATGTACAGACGTTGTGCTACACTGATCTCCACAAATGTGAGGTACACTAATAGTCAAACGACCATTACTACATATAATTCAATCGTGAAGTTTAAAATCATACTGTGCCACAAAAGTAAACTGTCCAACAAATGTGTGACTCATTTATAGCGTAGGTATACGCCGAGGAATTGAAGCTCTCATTTCCCAAGGACAAAGGCAAAATGGTGCGTAACACACATTGAAATATTCCGAAATGCGATACATTGCTGGAAACAGTGGGTAGACATGGTGTCATCCGAAGTCTAACCGTCTGTTCCGCTGTAGTTCTCGGTAGTGTTGACGTAGACGTGTTTGGTTTCCATAGGAACGTTGATTCTCATTTGGACATCATTCTCGTGCATCCCGTCTCGTTGTATACTGGTTAATACACTTCCTTGTGGAAATGGTCTCTTAATGCCTTTCAACGGGCTGGCACTACAATCTTTTATCGGGGATGGCACACCATAACTCAAGTAACAGTGAGGTACGTGGATTTCACATCAATATGGCGAATTGTCTGGCACTTTAATTTCGTCGGATAAAACCTTGTCACTTTATGATGGCAAAATTCTTTCTTTTATACTACAGATGTGGCATAAGCGATGCTCTTCAATACGCAGCTGCTATAATTTATTAGAGACATAAGTGACGGAAGTTATTCGTAAAAAGATACAACAAGAATAATCGGCTGTAGTGTAAATCAGATAAGAGAAACTTCTACGTCTTGCTGCAAGTGACCGTGCGGCTGAGAATTTTTATACAGTTCGACGATGGCGCTTAAAGAGATGATAGCTTTTTCACTTCCTTCGCGTGTGTAAAAAATACCGAGCAAATAGTGCCCTGACAACGAAATCATACATAAAGCTGAGGGTATAAACATCAAAGCTGAAAGGTTAAAGCCGAAAAAGCTAGAAAGTTAATACCTGCAAATTAAAGTTGGAGTGTACATTGCCCTCGGTAATTTTTATGTGGAGTATCGAGGCCCTTTCAGCGACGACGTTATTGTAGAGAAAATAGTGAATTAGCTGGTTAGGGACGGAAAGAGGTGCCAGCTGCGATCCTGTTCAATAAACCGTCGCGTCACACTCTGTAAATGAATGACTGAGCAAGCGAAAAGAGTACAGACACCGACACGTTCCCAGTAAGAACCCTTGTCTCAGCAACTGTGGAATCTCGAATTTATATGTCACCGAATTCACCCCCTCGAAGTCGCAACAAGAGCCTGAAATGACAAATTAAGAAGAAGACAAAAAAACAAACATAACGTCAATTGCGATTATTACTGCGTTACATTACACTATCGGATTGCATGCATCTTGGAGAATCTCTGACGTGGGAAGATATCAAAATGTACATTGTAATTCACTACAATACAATGAAATGACTTCAAATTTTGAAATTTTATTGCAACACACTGCTACTGTTAATTATAAAATAGACTTAACAGTTAACTTTAAGATTTTGCGTACAGCTTCTCTTTGGTGAAGTAGGAGTAGTTGCGTAAGTTCATTTATTCAGTGTTAAATTCTACCACATTACGTACAGATAATTACTGTGCAATGGCAGGTCGCTGAATACCTGCGCACCCATATATCCTGGCGTTTCAGTCATGCTTTTTCACTACTTTGCGAGTAAAGAGAAATGTCGTGTAGTGTCAATAGCCATATTTTCCAGGAAATGACCGAAAGCAAAAGTTTGTTTATCTAGAATATCATTTCCACCATAAGAAAATTAGCCGTTGAAGAGAATAACGATGACAACTTCTGAAGAGAGTTGACTATCCGGAAATCTAAAACAATCCTGCAGTGCAGGAGAAAGTTCAATTTTCTTGACGGACAGTAACGAAAGAGTGATACATTAACATATCGCTGTGATTAACAAGGTAAGGGACTATTATACGTTTGCCTTTCTTCAACAGTTGGCGTCGTTATGGATGTTAATCAAAGAAGAATAAGACTATTACTGTTCACAATATATATACGAATGACATAGTGAGTACTGTCGGAAGCACCATGAGGCTTTTCGCTGATGATACTGCTGTATAAAGAGTAATCTCAACGCTAAAAACTGTAGCTAAATGCAGGAGGCCCGCAGAGGATCGACGCATGATGCAGGGACTGGTAGTGACCCTTATCGTGAAAACATCCAGTGTATGATTGTAGGATTGTCGAACAATCAGTGGAAGCAATCGTATCCATTAGAAGCCTGCGTTGCGAGCGATTTAAAATGCAGCGAACACATAAATTGGCAATCATAGAAAAAGCAGATTCAGTGGAAGAATCTCCAACAAATATAGTCCACCAGCGAAGGAGATAGCTTACAAAATCTTCGTTCTGTCGGTACATTATTACTGATAGTCACTCTGGGACTCTTTACTGTTCACAGAAGATGCAAAGAAAGGTAGCACATTTCATCAAAGAAGGGTAGCACATTTCACGGTAGATTCATGTAGTAATCGCGAATGCGTAACGGAAATCCTCATCCAATTCCGCCCAAGTTAAAAGAGAGGTTTACTGTTTGAATTTCAATAGTGTAATTTCCTAGAAGAGTCAGTCATTATATTGCTTCCTCTCGCGTATGTTTTGCGAAAAGGCGGTCAAGAAAAAATTAGATTCGAGTACACACAGTGGCACACTATCAATCGTTCTTCCCGAACATCATTCGCGACTGGAACAAGACAAGGTGGGAAGAAACAGTGGTCCACAAAATACGATCTACCAAGAACCATTCGAAGACATGCAGAGTGGGTGTAGGTATAGATGCAGAGAAAAAAGAAAAAATAATAGTATAGCGTCGTATTCCGGACCCCAGTAGTTTTTACTGTCGTTACATGTGGTACATTGGTCTTAAAAGGGTATAGTACTGAATAGATATTCTCATCATGTCACTGTTATTGCAGAGGATCTCCCTTGTGGACACTGAGATGTTGGTGCTAGTAGTAGAGACACTGGCAACTCAGACAATCGCCTTTTTCTCGCAGGTACCAGACAGGCAACGGCATCACGGTGGTGGAGCACGGCGAACTGAAGCCCACTCCTGACGGCAAGGACCACGTACTGATCAAGAGCGGAGGATACCAGTACACCAGCCCCGAAGGCAAGCCTGTCGACATCAGGTACAAGGCTGACGAGTTCGGCTACGTCGCCACCGGAGACGCCATCCCAGTTGCACCTGTCGCCTAAGAACACAGAACTGGATGTGTTGCTGCTGATTGCTCTCCTCTGTACAAAAAAAAGATCATGACGTGAACGAATAAAATCGTTTTACTACACGTGAGCTGTTTTTCTTAAACCTTACCACACATCTGCAGCATTTAGTTTCACTTATATTGTTGCTGGTAATCTAAAATGGATCTTATACATTCAATGTCCCATTGAAGACTTGAGACGTAACTTACTGTGTAACTTCACACATAAATAATTTTAGTTCAAAATGGTTCAAATGGCTCTGAGCACTGTGGTTCTTAACTTCTAAGGTCATCAGTCCCATAGAACTTAGAACTACTTAAACCTAACTAACCTAAGGACATCACACACATCCATGCCCGAGGCAGGATTCGAACCTGCGACCGTAGCTGTTGCGCGGTTCCATACTGTAGTGCCTATAACCGCTCGGCCACCCCGGCCGGCCATAAATAATTTTCAAATGCATAAAGGAATAATCCCAAAAACCTCACCTAACATCTAGCAACAACCAAAAATTAAAGGAAAGAAGACCATGAGCAGTAAACTGTAACAAACTAACACTAAGGGTGTTAAAAAAAAGGTTGGTGCGAGCGTGTATCTGCTTGGTCTAAAGGGAAAAAAATGAAAGAATAAACTTCATGACTCTAAAACAATAATTTTACTGTAAAATAAAGACTAAAAACTCAATAAAGCCAGCCTGTTCCAATACGCATATCCCCGCACATCCCTGAAATCAAAGTATGTTATTGGGGTAACATTTACACCGTTTTGCTTCATCCTGTTCATAAAGTAGTACTCCTAACATGCTTGTATCCGCAAAGTAGTCGACACCTTGAGATTCAGGCCATCCCACTCGTCGACGGCTGTCCTCCTAAGAGGATTCAAGAGTTCCTGGCAGAAAGAGCTGAACACGTCGCTCTTGACGAAATAAAATCGATGGATGTAAAGGTAACTTCCAGAGTATCCCAAGGAAGTGTGTGATATGCCCGTTACTCTTTACAGTGTACGCTGCTGGAAAAAAATTTGTGCACCATTTTAGAGGTTTCCAAATCACTCAAGATTTATCGTTGCAACAGTGCATATGCAGTACATGAAATAATTACATTTACAGATCAATAGCGCGAGCGGTTCTGAGCTACCAGTTATCAACCCATGCTGAAACAACTATATTTGTAGACTGTATAGTCTCCACGGGTGCAATGCAGGCGTTAACTCTGGCATCCAGTTAATGGTGCAGATGGGAAAGACTGTCCAGGGATACGTTAAGTTACACCCGCTCTACCAGTTTACTTAGTTCTCTAATAGTTGTTGTTTGACGAGTGGCACCATTTACTTCTCGTCCTATCAAGTACCACAGGTGCTCGATTGGAGACAAGTCCACAGATAGTGACGGCCAGGGAAGTTGCTGCACGTCTTGGTAAGTACGTTGAGTTTCATTGGCACTGTGTGGGCGAGCATTATCCTGTTGGAAGAATACATCACCATTCTGCTGCAATAACTGCAAAAGGACTCGTCTAACAACATTCTGCAGGCACCGAGCAGTGGTTAGGGTCTCTCCTCGAAATATTAAAGATGAACGACAGCTGTAACTTAACGCATCACAGACCATAAGCATGGAGTGGGGCCAGTGTGTCCCGGATGAATGCACTCTATGAGACAGCGCTCACTAGGTCTACTGTGCAAATTTTTTTCGTAATAATAAAAATACCTAAATAAGGAAGTTAATTTTTTGTAACCAGAAGTCAATTATTTTGTTTTACAATTAATGGCTAAATTCTGCAACTTATATATCTTCTCTCCTTTGAGTCCGTATTAAGTTGAACTTACTTCCATGTTGTCGAGATATACACACTTCTGTTAGGTGCCTCTTCTTCCGACGCCGCAAAACTTTTCATTCTTGACCGTGTAGGTAATGTAATTTTCATTTATCAGACTTCTTCCTGTTATGCAGGCAGCAGGTGTGACATGACCTTTTCGTGGTGCGCGGAATAAAATAAAAAGGCTTCATATTCTTGCACTGAGAGAAATTATTATTCAGATACCGTGAAAGCTACTACACGCATCCCATATCTAAACACGTCCTCTCTCCACGAGAAGTCAAGACATAAGATGACAAAAATTGAATAAGGTCTTTATCATTTGTTCTCGCCTTCCGGCGTAGCAAAATACATCTTTTGCGGGCGTTTACAGCTGTTATTCTCGGCTTTTCCTACCAATACACTAGTAGTACGCACGAATGACCATCACTTGCGTGCAGGCAGAATCTGCTTCCATCGCTGAAGACCACGGCATGCCATTCCATCTTCCATGTGATCCTCTGACGGCAACAGTCGAGCCGTGCACGTCGATGTTGTGGCGTGAGTGGAAGACGAGCTAGGCCCTAGGGGGTGTGTGTGTCCGCAGTCCCACTGCTAATAGCTGCTTCTCAGGAGTTCGTGTTGACATTTGTGAGCTCAAGAGCCCTGTTATCTGTGCTGTGGTAGCTGTACGATCTACCACAACTGCCCTTACAATAAGACGGCCCTGAGGAGCGTCTGTGCTGCCAGGACGTCCAGAAACTCGTATACGGGCGTGAGAACGTTCACATGACCACTGGCACCAGCATCTCTTGCACAACTGACGCAGCATGTTCAACTTGTGGGGCGGTTCTCCGAAACGATCATCCTGCCACTCGGAAGGCCACAGTTTGACCTCTGTCAAACTCGCACAGTTGGCTAAGGAAGTACGAGTGCATCTTCGTGGCGTGGTTGCCCGCTTGCTCCACACGTTCGCACCACACTGAACCCTCTGGCTGTGAGCATTCCCTATCTGGTAGCTATACCGCTACGCTATCTGTTGGCGAACAACGTTAGAACCATTAAACCATTATCAGCACATCTACTATCCCTACAGGTGGCACATTCTCTTTGCATATGCAGTAATTTTTTCCGGCAGTGTACATAAATGATCTAGTAGAAAGTGCCGGAAGCTCTTTAGGACTGTTCGTAGGAGCAGCGCCAGGAGACAGTGTCGATTTGCAGAATGACCTACAGAGGATTGATGGATGGCGCAGAATCTGGCAACGTAAATCAATGTAGCTCATTGCGCATGCATAGGAAGAGAAAGCCAACTACACTATTGACGAAAAATTGCTGGAAACAGTATCTACCGTCATATATCTAGGAGCAACTGCCCAGACCGACCTTGAGTAGTAAATAGTAGGAAAACCAGATACCAAGCTGAGATTCATAGGAAGCACGAAAGAGATGGCTTACAAGGCGCTTGTTCTTGAATATTGCTCATCAATCTGGGATCTTTACCAGGTAGGAATGATAGAAGTGTGTGTGTGTGTGTGTGTGTGAGAGAGAGAGAGAGAGAGAGAGAGAGAGAGAGAGAGACAGGATTCAACAAAGAGCGGCGCGTTTCGTCACGGGATCGTTTAATCGGCGCGAGAGCGTTACAGAGCAGCTCAACAAACTCCAGTGGCAGACATTGTAAGAGAGGCGCTGTGCATCACGGTGAGGTCGACTTACGAAATTTGGAGAGAGTATTTTACGGGAGCATTCGGAATCGTTCTTCCCACGCGCCATTCACGAGTGGAACAGGTAAAGGAGGGCATCAGTTAGTGGTACCAGAGGTGCCCTCTGTTACATACCGGCGTGTGGCTCGCGCAATATTGATGCAGATGTAGTTGTAAGAGCATTTAGTGTGAGAAAATGTCTCCTGTAGACAACGCAAGCACGTTGGATTTGGTATCGAATGGCGATACAGCTCTGACAATCGTAACAAGGTATCCGACTTCTCCCTGTTCTCACTGAAGTGTGAACGTCACTCATTGTATGTGCAAATGTCGTATTGAATCGTTGTAAAATAAAACATTATGTGGTGTCACCGTCAGACACCACACTTGCTAGGTGGTAGCCTTTAAATCGGCCGCGGTCCGTTAGTATACGTCGGACCTGAGTGTCGCCACTGCCAGTGATTGCAGACCGAGCGCCGCCACACGGCAGGTCTAGTCTAGAGAGACTCCCTAGCACTCGCCCCAGTTGTACAGCCGACTTTGCTAGCGATGGTTCACTGACTACTTACGCTCTCATTTGCAGAGACGACAGTTTAGCATAGCCTTCAGCTACGTCATTTGGTACGACCTAGCAAGGCGCCATATTCAGTTACTATATCTTCTGAACAGATAATATTGTGACTCATGTACCGTTAAGAGCGACGTTCACCATTAATGGATTAAAGTTAAGTATGAAACTCATTACGTCCGCTTTCTGAATTCTAATCTCTTGTCATGTTCCAGACCTCTCGTCAGTATAGTTCTTCCCTCCTCACGCCAGCCTGCGTGAGCTAAAATGCGTGCATTTCGGCCTCTTCTAGTAACACGGTGTTGGCTCTTCAGCCAACAAAACACATTAAGTTCTAGTATATTTGATCTTCATGACAAATACGTGCGACGGAAACGCATGTGGTCCAGAAAGACCATATGGCGTCGAACGATTCTATTGGGATTCATTTCACGTATCTGATTTAATGCGTCTCTCAGCGGGCTTTACAGTGGGAGTGTCTCTCAGAGGGTGACTCAAACTAATTATTAATTCCCAAAGAAGTCAGTTATATATTACAAAAAATTTCAGCTCAGCATAAAAGAACGATCTGAACATCAGGGATAAACCTTACATTACAATGGTCCCCTGTGCACACGAAAAGATACTGTCTAAATTAGTTAAATGGATCAGCAGGAACACCTCTCGAAATATAGTGGGATAGGATGCCTTCCACTGCGGGGATAGAAAGCCCAAAGGCAAGCATGCTGGTTAAGAATTTAAGCATTCCGATCACACCTGTTCAGGGAAAGTATCACCATGCATGTGAGGGGTCATTTTACTCAGGGCAACTAGCGTCATGCGGTCAAGTTAGAGGCTACAAATGGATAAAGGAAACAGGACCAACTTGCGGTAGAAGTTAATTAAATCCAGTTAAACTCATTACAAGAGTGTAATATTTTTGATATGGTTACTCATTATGCACAGAGAATCGAGTCTCTTTGGCAATAGGGATCATTTATCGTAAAATACAGGTTTGTTGCCACGTGATTGTACGCAGAGTTTTGCTTCGAGAAAGAAATTAACAGCCTACGAAGACGATGGGAAGAAGAAATAATAAACGAACTCAAGATTACAAAGAAACACACATGGGGCCACCATTAATGAAAGACACCTAGTCCACTCAACTACTTGAATTTCGTCACCGTTTAAAATTGCGCTCACTTCACACTCCGCCAAACTTACAGTATTGGATGAAAAAGAGGCAAACACGGAACTCGATACTTATGAACAGACAGCGCGAAACGACCACACTGATAGATACTATGGAAGAACAAATTGTAAACACAATATCTTAAGCTGCACGCGAATCTATTGGTATCCACATGCGAATTTGACGGAAAAAGATAATTGATCAGTAACGAAACGTGAAAGTGCTGATACATTCAAATCAACACCGCCTTAACTCACACAAAGCAACTCGACTTACTGTATACTAAGACCCTGTTCCAAATGAACAACCTTCCTCACACATCGGACTCTGCAGGAAAAATGTCCCCAAAATACCAGCCTCTGCTCATTCGTTAAGGACAGCACCTCATTTTTTTCTTTCTCTCTCTCTGTCTTAACAAGGGGAGGGGTGACACCTCTCGGCTAGCCAATTGAGTAAAACAGAAAAAAGGCAAAGCTCACAGTTAGCGGCATGCTGTTTTAATGGGCAATAAGAAAGACTGGAAAGGCACAGGATTTGCTGTATGGCATTTTAGTGGACATCTCCTGGAGCTGAAACTGAGATGAAAGGGGCATAAATTGGAAGGATGGTATGGCTATTTCTGAGGGAAATAAACTCTTCTGATCTACTCCGAACATTCGAAAATACTCATCAATGCTTCCATATTATGCAGACAAAGAAATCAGAACCTGGTAAAGGAAAAGGCACAGACTGCTGATCTCAACTGTGTTTAAGATACGATATTTAATTATTTACGCTTCATAATTACAGCCTACTATCCAGAAAACTAAAATAGGCCATATAAATCGCATTTCATTGGATAGTTATAAGTTGTATTAATTATTGCTCCAACCCGCCTGCACTAGTGCTGCATTGCAACTCCCTGACTGGCAGATCCGAACTACACTCCAGACACGTTCCAACTGACTGGCAGACCCGAACTCGAGACCCGAATTGGCTTACGACAAACAACGACCGGGAAGTAACAGAAGTCGAGCAAAGATACTACGGTCACGGTCAGGCAAAGCAGCAACTCAGTGACAGTAGTAATTTAAATAACGTAGTCATGTGGAAGTACGTTAAAAACAGGGTGTAAAATACACAATGGCGGGAACACGAGCCACGCACGGCTCACATAAAATCAGAGCTCTTTCTTTCTTTGCGGTAGCTGGAGGGTTTATAACGTGTTTGTACCTATTCATGTTCTCTCTCTCTCCCTCGCTCTCTACAGCTACTCCTTTACAACACTATGCTGTGGCACGATTGTAAGGGGCAGTGAAGGCTTTGCCAAAACGTGGTCCCACTCACTAGAATGAGGATTGTGGCTGCATGAGCCACTGCCTCAGCCACCTCTGCTACTATCATCCACACTGCCCTACCGTCACCCCCACTGTGGTATCTCTCTGGTGGGTGAGGGCTGGGAGCTGCTCATGCTCCTGTCTGGGAGCCATCCCCACAGCCAGGCTGCTCCCACTGACTGGCTCCAGCGTCATCCTGCCGCCACCACCTGAGGCATCCATGGAAAAACAGCGCACCTTGTTGAGTGTCACCTCCCTCCTTGCCACAGTCAACATCACTGACAAGCTGGATGCAGTCTAGTCATAGTGATAGTTTTAGTGATCCTGTGACTGACAGCTTTCTTGACTCCCATTCTTCCAGCAGGAAAGCAGAGAGACCCATTCGGATTTCTGAAAGAGTGTCTTCCTACCCTGGAGAGAGAGCTCCTCAAGGTTGTCAGCGATCCACAGTAACCTGTCATAAAGTGCGGCTTGGTGCTGTGTTGTGAACTCATGCATCCCCCCAAACAAGACCCCAGTGTTGAGGAGATGAGTATAATCTATATTTGGGGGGAAATGGCGTGATATCAAATGGTTCAAATGGCTCTGAGCACTATGGGACTTAACTGCTGTGGTCATCAGTCCCTTAGAACTTAGAACTACTTAAGCCTAACTAACCTAAGGTCATCACACACATCCATGCCCGAGGCAGGATTCGAACCTGCGACCGTAGCGGTCGCTCGGTTCCAGACTGTAGCGCTGAGAACCACTCGGCCACCCCGGCCGGCGGTGTGGTATCACAGAGCACCTCAATCGCTAACGTCGTCCAGGGTATGAAATATGTGGGACTGGTATCTCAACACTGATAGTTTAGCTGAAATTTTTTTTGGAGCCCTCCGAACATTCCAAAAGTGTTAACTTATTTCTTGGATTGAGCTCTTTTTGACGAAAATTGTTTTGTATCACGTGCAGATTTATAACTTCAGATGTTTTGCACTGTAGGCTACTCTCTGCAATTTCATAAAGTACTTAAGGTTTCTGAATCCTCAGCAGGCGTTTCTTCATCGCAACTCTTTCTGGTGCCTCCTGAGGGTTAGAAACACTTTTAATATCAATTCGACAGTCAGCTTTTCTCCGATAGTATGCAAGATTATTGGATCTGCTGGATTATCAAGTGCCAGATTATTGTGGTCGTACTGTTCATACAACCAAATATGTTTCTGCATATGGTATGCGGTTTTCTGTAAAGGCACTGTGAGAGATACTTCCTGTGAGTTAGTATGGGCAGAGGTCATTTTTGGCAAAATGATAATAGAATCCTTCTACCGACCTCCTAATTCAGATGATACAGTTGCTGAAAGGTTCAAAGAAATCCTGAGTTTGATTTCAAACATGTACCCGACTCATACGATAATAGTTGGTGGTGACTTTAATTTACCCTCGATATGTTGGCGAAAATTCATGTTTAATTCCGGAGGTACGCATAAAATATCATCCGAAATTGTGCTAAACGCATTCTCTGAAAATTATTTCGAGCAGTTAGTTCATGAGCCCACGTGAATAGTAAACGGTTGTGAAAACACACTTGACCTCTTAGCAACAAATAATCCTGAGGTAATAACGAGCATCGAAACCATAAAGGGAGCAGTGAACACAGGGTTTTCGTAGCGAGATTGAATATTGTAATTCCCAAATACTCCAAAAATAAGCGAAAAATATACCTATCCAAAAACAGATAAAAATTCACTTGATTCCTTCCTGAGAGACAATCTCCACTCATTCCAAGTTAATAATATAAGTGTAGACCAAATATGGCTTGAATTCAAAGAAATAGTATCGGCAGCAATTGAGAGATTTATACCAAATAAATTAATAAACGACGGAGCTGATCCTCCTTGGTACACAAAACGGGTTAGAACACTGTTGCAGAAACAACGAAACAAACATGCCATATTTAAACAGACGCGAAATCCCCAAGATTGGCGATCTTTTACAGAAGCTCGAAATTTAGCGCAGACTTCAATGCGAGATACTTATTACAGTTTCCACAACGAAACTTTGTCTCGAAACCTGGCGAAAAATCCAAAGAGATTCTGGTCGTATGTGAAGTATGTTAGCGGCAAGAAACAATCAATGCCTTCACTGCGCGATAGCAATGAAGATACTATCGAACACAGTGCTGCCAAAGCAGAGATACTAAACACAGCCTTCCGAAATTCCTTCACAAAAGAAGTAAATATCCCAGAATTCGAATCGAGAACAGCTGCCAACATGCATAACGTAGAAGTGAATATCCTCGGAGTAGTGAAGCAGCTTAAATCACTTAATAAAGGCAAGTCTTCTGGTCCAGACTGTATACCAACTAGGTTCCTTTCAGAGTATACTGATGCATTAGCTCCGTACTTAACAATCATATACAACCGTTCGCTCGACAAAAGATCCATACCCAAAGACTGGAAAGTTGCACAGATCACTCCAATATTCGAGAAAGGTAGTAGGAGTAATCCACTAAATTAAATCCCCATATCGTTAACGTCGATATGCAGCAGGATTTTAGAACATATATTGTGTTCTAACATTATGAATTACCTCGAAGAAAACTGTCTATTGACACACAGTCAACATGGGTTTAGAAAACATCGCTCATGTGAAACATAACTAGCTCTTTATTCACATGATGTTTGAATGCTATTGACAAGGGATTTCAGATCGATTCCGTATTTATGGATTTCCAGGAGGCTTTTGACACTGTACCACAAAAGCGGCTTGTAGTGAAATTGCGTGCTTATGGAATATCGTCTCAGTTATGTGACTGGGTTTGTGATTTTCTGCCAGAGAGGTCACAGTTCGTAATAACTGACGAAAAGTCATTGAGTAAAACAGAAGTGATTTCTGGCGTTCCCCAAGGTAGTGTTCTAGGCCCTTTGCTGTTTCTTATCTGTATAAACGATTTGGGGGACAATCTATGCAGCCGTCTTAGATCGTTTGCAGATGACGCTATCGTTTATCTACTAATAAAGTCATGAGAAGATCAAAACAAATTGCAAAAACGATTTAGAAAAGATGTCTGAATGGGGCGAAAATTGGCAGCTGACGCTAAATAACGAAAAGTGTGATGTCATCCACATGAGTGCTAAAAGGAATTCGTTAAACTTCGGTTACACGATAAATCAGTCTACTTTAAAAGCCGTAAATTCAACTAAATACCTAGGTATTACAATTACGAAAAACTTAAACTGGAAGGAACACACAGAAGGGAAGGCTAACCAAAGACTTCGTTTTGTTGGCAGGACACTTAGAAAATGTAACAGATCTACTAAAGAGACTGCCTACACTACGCTTGTCTGTCCTCTTTTAAGACTACTGCTGCGCAGTGTGGGATCCTTACCAGATGGGACTGACGGAGTACATCGAAAAAGTTCAAAGAAGGACAGCACGTTTTGTATTATCGCGAAATATGGGAAAGAGTGTCACAGAAATGATACAGGATTTGGGCTGGACATTATTAAGAGAAAGGCTTTTTTCGTTGCGACGGAATCTTCTCACGAAATTCCAATCTCAACTTTCTCCTCCGAATGCGAAAATATTTTGTTGACGCCACCCTAAATAGGGAGAAACGATCACCACGATAAAATAAGGGAAATCAGAGCTCATACGGAAAGATATAGGTGTTCGTCCTTTCCGCGCGCTATACGAAATTGGACAAAACAAAAATTGTGGAGGTGGTTCGATGAATCCTCAGTCAGGCACTTAAATGTGATTTGCAGGGTATCCATGTAGATGTAGATGAGGCTGTAGGGTCTCCTTCACAGCGTATCACGGGGGTGAAGAGGCACTCAGAGTCATCACACATTGTAAAAGGGCATTACTCCTGATGGTAGGCATTCTTAAACTTTAAGATTTCGTCAGTGGACATTACAACACGTACCAGTTTGATGGTAGAGCAATCCACAATAAGCTTTGCTAATAACTCGCTTGTGGAAAGGGAACTGTGGCACCTGGAAGAGTAGCAGGGTCTGACAACTTTGTCTGTAACTGTACCATCATTATCTTGCTTCTTCTCATCCAGGCCATAAACATGCTGCTATATCGGTACCGTGTCTCTCAAATTTAGGAATGTCGTGGATTTTGAGGGGGATCTTGATACCATCAAAGTTATAAAATCCACAAACATCAACATCTCTGCTATATTGAGATTGGAAATAACGACACAAAAAATCCACATTTTTTTGTTTTGGACATCAGTACATATTTACTTAGCTGCTATATCATCAGGAAGCTCGATATAGCTGGAACACCAATTTACTGGAACATAGACATATGTAGAAATGTCGAGGTATAATACTGAGCTGAGTGTTTTTCTCGAGTCAATTTTCAGCTCAAAAAACTTAGCCTGCATAGCACTCAACATGGAATGATGAAACCACTTAGTGATTGTGGTGCTCTGTGATATCACTCCAGTTTCCCCCAAATATAGACTATACTCATCTCCTCAACACTGGGGTCTTGTTTGGGGGGTTGCATGAGTTCACAACACAGCACCAAGCAGCACTTTATGACAGGTTACTGTGGATCGCTGACAACCTTGAGGAGCTCTCTCTCCAGGGTAGGAAGACACTCTTTCAGAAATCCGAATGGGTCTCTCTGCTTTCCTGCTGGGAAGATGGGAGACAAGAACACTGTCAGTCACAGGATCACTAAAACTATCACTATGACTAGACTGCATCCAGCTTGTCAGTGATGTTGACTGTGGCAAGGAGGGAGGTGACACTCAACAAGGTGCGCTGTTTTTCCATGGATGCCTCAGCTGGTGGCGGCAGGATGACGCTGGAGCCAGTCAGTGGGAGCAGCCCGGCTGTGGGGATGGCTCCCAGACAGGAGCATGAGCAGCTCCCAGCCCTCACCCACCAGAGAGATACCATAGTGGGGGTGAGGGTAGGGCAGTGTGGGTGATAGTGGTAGAGGTGGCTGAGGCAGTGGCTCATGCAGCCACAATCCTCATTCTAGTGAGTGGGACCACGTTTTGGCAAAGCCTTCACTGCTCCTTACAATCGTGCCACAGCATAGTGTTGTAAAGAAGTAGCTGTAGAGAGCGAGAGAGAGAGAGAGAGAGAGAGAATATGAATAGGTACAAACATGTTATAAACCCTCCAGCTACCGCAAAGAAAGAAAGAGCTCTGATTTTATGTGAGCCGTGCGTGGCTCGTGCTCCCGCCATCATGTATTTTACACCCTGTTTTTAACGTACTTCCACCTGACTACGTTATTTAAGTTACTACTGTCACTGAGTTGCTACTTTGCCTGACCGTGACCGTAGTATCTTTGCTCGACTTCTGTTACTTCCCGGTCGTTGTTTGTCGTAAGCCAGTTCGAGTCGCGAGTTCGGGTCTGCCAGTCAGCTGGAACGTGTCTGGAGCGCAGTCCGGACCTGCCATTGGGGGAGTTGCAATGCGGCACTAGTGCAGTCGGGTTGGAGCAGTGAGATCTGCGTCGACATGGTTTGCCCGACCACTGCCGCCACGCATCACTTGAGCCGGGCCACGGTGGATCATCGGTCGGTCGTTCTACCGGACGACGCGTTTTGGCTCGCCGATCGTCCTTGAGTCGGCTGTGTGTGTGTGCATCGACTCCCGATTTGTCTTGGTGCGTGCTAAATTACTGTTGGGTATCGTTCAGGTCTTCGTGCAGTGTTTGTCAGATTGTGTAGTTGGTATTCTTTTCACTGACGCCTATTTTAAATGTTGTCGGCATTCTGAGGACAGCCGGTCGGTTGCTGCGGAACAGGGAAGTCATCTCCGCGCGGTGCAGTTGGCTGAGTCCACTGGCGGTCCCTGCACAGTGTTGGAGCATGTATGGAGCTGTCCGATCGCTATGAGCTTCGTGGTTCACCGACCCAGGACGTAAAGGTTGAGTAGTGGTTTCAACTACCCAAGCCACGTCCATTCATGTTGTGTGGTTCGTTTCGGTGGATCGCTGTTGGGGAGGTTTTCGTGTGAGCAATATCGAGTGTTTCTATTGCTGAAATTTAGCCGCCATGTGGTGCAATTAACTATATTGGTTGACTACAATTCTAGTGCACCAGCGGAATTTTCTGCCTCGTGGCCATTAGTGTTTCGGTTACCTGCCCTGGCCACTGACGTAAATTCAGGCAGTGTTCCTTTTGGGTGAAGTTAACTATATTAACGTATTTCAAATTCAAGTGTACCAGCGGAATTTTCTGCCTTGTGACCGTTAGTGTTCCGGTTACCTGTCCTGGCCACTAATGTAATTTCAGGCAGCATCCTTTCCTCACCTGTTGTCACTGTCCAACATGGTGTGTAGTTCTGACAGCTAATACATATTTCATTGTGGATAATCACGTTCGTAATTTGTGTTTGAGTTCTCATGTACCGATTGGTGGCAAGCAAGTAGTTTTGTCGGTCGGTCCGTGGCTGTCCCCTGGTTGGGTTCCGACGGATCAAGTGTAGTTGGGCTCACCACCTGTCTCACCTAAGTGAACGAGGGCAGACCGACCTCCCTGTAGGCTTCTGAGTGTCGTTTTCCTTACTGTCCTGCTCACCGGTGTTTAATTGTCTGTTTATAATCCATCATAGCCAATGATTTAAAAAATTCTTTCTTTTACTGGATTTTATGTATTTCGGAATTTTGGAAAATCAATTGCGAGCCCCTTCAGCCACTTAAATCCTTATCCTAAAAAAAAAAAAAATTGCGGCTTTCTGCCATTGAAAGGTTATGGTAATTTATCTTAAAATCTTGAAAATTTTATTGTGGGCCTTCAGCCGTTTGTATTGCATCTTGTTTTCTTGTTTATGTTTGCCTATTCACCCTTGCCTTGAGGTTCTCAGCCTCGCTGTGTATGTATATGTTAATTATTTTATTTGCAATTTTAACTGCATGTTTCTAGCACTTGAGATTTCTCTTGTTGCTTTAAGATTCCTTGTTTGGAGGCCTTCAGCCGTAAAATAATTGCCTTTTGAAACTCGTAGTTCTAAAGGTTCGGCTATGTGCTGTTTTGGTTTAAAGGTGTTATTAAATTACAATAAATTTCAATTTTGAAGTGAAACTGACCCCAACATTATTTGGCACTTTCCACAATCCTAATCACCTCTTCTGCCCAGCGGGTTTAGCGGGCGTTTCAATATGCACTACAAAATAACAATAAAGGCGGGTGTCTGAAATACTGAAATCTTCCTGCCTCCACAACGATTTCGTTTCTAAAGCTCTGCATCGGCAACCACCTTCACCCATTCAGGCACTGGTGATTCAGCATCACATGACTGCAACTCCTACTCCATCTCTTCCGCCTATTTCGGCAAAACAGTGTCAGAGTTGGCATAGATCCAATTTTCAAGCTGTTCACAGTCATCTACTAATGCAGAAACTACAGACTGACTTAGGAAAAAGTCTATACAACAGAGGGAAACACATACAAATTGCAAAGAAAAAATGTAAACAAGAAAATGTACTTACATGGCTCCAGCTGCGATGGCTTGACCTGCACTGCTGCTCTCTCTCAGCCTACAGTTGCTGGTCAAGTTCAGCCAGCATATGGAGTATGTATGCTACAGCAAGAAGGAGAGTTGCCTCCTGCTGCAAAGTCTGGACAAAAACTGCGAAAATATGCGACAAAATCTGAACACAAACTACAAAAATATATTACGAAATCTTATTACAAACACGAACTACGAGAAGATAATATCAAAACCGATCACACACATATACATACACAGTATGAAAGGACAGAGAAGCAGACTACCACTAGAGTGTAGGAAGAAACGCCTCGTATCGATCTACAAGTGAACAGATGCTGAGGAACTAGCGTGCACACATACATACATGGTACGAAAGGATGGGATAGCAAACTGTCACAGAGTTGCCTCCTACTGATCTACAAATGAATAGATGCTGAGGAGCTTCACACACACACACACACACATTCAAACATACTTACACACGTGGTATGAAAGGATAGGACAGCGAACTATCACTGAAGTGTAGAAAGTTGCCTCATACCAGGCTACAAGTGAAATACATTGAAGAGCCAAAGAAACTGGTGGACCTGCTAATATCGTGTGGGGCCCCCACGAGCACGCAGAGTTGCGGCAACATGACGTGGTATGGACTCGACTACTGTCTGAAGAGAACTGACACCATGAACCCTGCATGGCTGTCCATAAATCTGTAAATGTACAACGGAGTGGATATCTCTTCTGAGCAGCACGTTGCAAGGCATCCCATATATGCTCAATAATGTTCATGTTTTGGGAGTTTAGTGGCCAGGGAAAGTATTTAAACTCAGAAGAGTGTTCCTGGAGCCACTCTTTAGCAATTCTGGACTTGTGGGGTGTCGCATTGTCCAACTTGGATTGCCCAAGTCCGTCAGAATGCACAATGCACATTAATGGATGCAGATGATCAGATAGTATACTTATGTAGGTGTCACCTGTCAGAGTCGTATCTTGACGTATCAGGGGTCCCGTGTCACTCCAACTGCACACACCGCACACAATTACAGAGCCCCCACCTGGTTGAACAGTCCCCTGCAAACAGGCAGGTGTGTGTGTGTGTGTGTGTGTGTGTGTGTGTGTGTGTGTGAAGCTCCTCAGCATCTATTCATGAGCTTGTCTCCATACCCGTAATTTTATAGGCGTTGCCGACAGTAGCGCCGTCTTCTGTCTGTTTACGTATCTCTGTATTTGAATACGCATCTCCATACCAGTTTCTTTCACGCTTCAGTGTATTTCAAAGTGTACTACTTACATGAATATTGGCCCAGTCTGGCAGTGGAACTTGCACACATACACACACACACACACACACACACACACACACACACACACACACACACTTATACACACACACACCATTCAGGACACATGGTATGAAAATTTGTACTCTATGTGATCAAAAGTATCCAGACGCCAGGCTGAAAATGACTTACAAGCGAGGTGTCGTTTGGCTTTTACCAGTGTGATGCGTGGCTTATGAGCAGACGCTTGACCATGAAATCCAAGTTTTTTAATCTCCCGCCAAACTTTCATAGTACTTGCAGTGGCTCCTGATGCAATTTGGAATTCCTTTGTGATGGTCTGGGTAGGTGTCTGCATATTACACATTACGACCCTCTTCAACTGTCGGCGGCCTCTCTCAGTCAACAAACGAGGTCATGTCCCTTTACATTTCCACTTCACTGACACATCGTAAACAGTGGACCTAGGGATGTTTAGGAGTGTGAAAATCTCACATACAGACATATGACAGAAGTGACACCGAATCACCTGACCACATTGGAAATCCGGGAGTTCCATGGAGCGTCCCATTCTGCTCTCTCACGACGTCTAAAGACTACTGAGGTCGCTGATATGGAGTACCTGGCAGCAGTTGGCAGCACAATGCATCTAATATGAAAAGAAGTATGTTTTTGGAGTGTCTGGATACTTTTGATCACATAGTGGGCTTACATAACAACCTCCAAGTACTGCTTCGGAGCCGGTAGTAGTGGCCGTGCGGTTCTAGGCGCTATAGTCTGGAACTGCGTGACTGCTACGGTCGCAGGTTCGAATCCTGCCTCGGGCATGGATGTGTGTGATGTCCTTTGGTTGGTTAGGGTTAAGTAGTTCTAAGTTCTAGGGGACTGATGACCACAGCAGTTAAGTCCCATAGTGTTCAGAGCCATTTGAACCATTTTTACTGCTTCGGATGTTTGTCACTGCCACTGGTGCTGCTGTTACTACTGCTCCTTGCTTCTAGCTTCATTGCACTGGATAAGATCACTAACAATGATGGGGACACAACCACAGGGAAAATACAGGGATTGCATTTGGAGGGGTGGGGAGAGCTATGGGGTGGGGAGAGGTGGGGGATTTTCCTAGAGGGGAGGGGTGGGGATTTTCTCCAGGGCGGACACCCTCTGATAGCTATATTGAGAACTAGTTTCCCACCAATACCCAAATGGGGGGAAATCCGTGACATCACAGTTTCTAGCTCCCTTTGGTTACAGTTTTGTGATCTAGTCTCCTACCAATTTCCAGGTGGGGGAAAATCCTGGTCAGCAAGTTCAGATATGTCCGCCATTTTTCACATCCTTTAGGGCCACTCACGTACAGAATACATGTGGAAAGACAAGGAATGCCTTTGTCTGTGTGCACAGAAAAAACTGGTTGTTGAGTGTTTGAGAGAGCAGAAGCATTCCTGCTTTATCGGTAGCATTTAAGAATAACCAGGCTGTTGAAATGGTTTTGCAGTGGGTTGTTTGTGTGGGTAACCGCAGGCAGTGAGTGAAGACAATAACAGTGCTAGGAAGTGGCTGCGACAACCGCTAGGAGAAAGGCAAAGCCGCCCACTAGTGTTTACATACTCCATAGCTCAGGCTGTTCCAGCTCGTGGGCTCCGTTGTGAGCCGCGGAGCGCTCCCTGCTCCAGGGAGTCGTGTCGCTAGCTGTGACCAGTCAAGTGGGCCGGCACGCCGGCACGTGGCACGGCTGGCTGAGGCAGGCGGCAAGGCAAGCGTTTTGATGTGCCAGCTGCGTCTTACAAGATCGACAACCTCACACTCTTAGCTGCTAAGACGTGGTGACGTGCTACACCAGGAAATATGATCTTCAGGAAATAAATAAGAAACAAATGTTTTACAAGAAATTGCATACTAAATTTATTGGGCCTCTGTAGTTTGAAATTTTCTTTTCATTGCAAGATCGGAAATATCAGGCGTCAAAGTGTTCGCAGCGTTAATGCGGAGGATGGCCTTCATTGTTGCATCCTGAAGAAGCGATCGTTCCTTACTTTATAACAGTTTTCATTGCTCTGAAAAGCTGCTCATATCAAAACGTAGATCCGAACATGCACATGATCTGAGCGGCATTGTTGTGAAGTTTGGGAAATGTTTTTTCTGTAATGAACACTACCATCGTGAGAAATACAACGTGTCGTGGTACCTCTCTTTCAACAAAGTTGAATTTTGCGAATCAATAATCTCCAATTGAAGTGACGATGACAAGTCATCGGTGGAAACTGAAAAAGGAGTGCTGAACACCTTAAGTTCCATTTCCAAACTAGTGAGGTCTCGGAATCATGCTTCAAACGACGTGATGAGCTGCTTTAAGTTTGCTTGGTAATCGCCGAAAGTAGTACCTTCAGGTAGTTTTAAAGAAGCAAGATGATTGAAGAACGTTAGATGTCCATTACTCATCTGCCTCTCAAATAAACGTAACTTTTCCATGAACACTTTGATCTGGTCGTGCATGTCAACGATTAGCTGCCCTTTGCCCTGCAATGACAGATTTAAATTATTCAGATGCATAGTTATGTCAGCTAGGAACGCCAGGTCTGATATCCATTTTATATCTTTCAGACAACGCATTTCTTCCCCTTTCATTTCTAGAAAAGGGGTATTTCCTCACTAATGGCAAAGAAAACATCAAGAACTTTTCCACGACTCAGCCAACGAACTGTACTGTGGTAAGATATATCCCCATACTCTGCTTCCACATCTTTCAGGAATCCTTTGACGACGCACAAAATTCACACACTTCACGGCATCTTTCATTACGCCACCTAGCTCTACTGTTTCAGCACACAGTGCCTCTTGGTGCATTACAGAACGCGAACTATATTGCATGTTTTGATACCCTCCGTATTACGAATCCGTTTTTAAACATACGTCTACTGGTATGTCGTTCTTAAGCCTGGCTACCAGTTCTCTGCGTGTAACGCCTTCTACCTGACTGTATTTAATTCTGTATATTGTACCTCTTCGCAGAATTAAATACTTTATGACATACAAAACACTGCGGTCGACCATGCCTCTCAATGAATAGAAAGGTATCCTCCAACAGAGGTACAGGGCTCCCGCGGCTAGTCATAGCTGTCATTGAGCACGGATTATTACGGCTGCATGCGGCCAGGGGGCAGAGAGTTCGCTTTCCCCCTCCACGCGGGCTCCGAACTGCCGCAGTGAGCGCTCCGGAGCGCTCCGGCTCCCTGTAGCTCGGTTGGAACAGCCTGCCATAGCGTGTCTCGTTAGCAGACGCCAGCGCCAGTGGCTCTGGGCGACCGCGCTGTATCTTAAAACGCCATCAGGTGCGCTCACGTCCAGTATGCTGCCGACCGCCACACCAGTCAGACGCAGCGGCTCAGTAGGTTTGCGTGTTGTCATTGAGCATATTACATATACTGTAACGCTCCATTGGAGCTGAAGGCCAGTGCTCGAAGTCTTTTGCGCAAATATGCACAAACTTTTGTCGTCTGTACTGCAGGAAGACAATATCTAGCAGACTATCAATCACATGAGAGGGTTCCTGTATTGTTCCTTCATAAGCAACGTAAAAAAGATCTCTCTTCCCCTTACGATTATCGCAGTTTTCCACATCAAATCCATACCTTCTCTTATGATAGGACATAGTTATTTACTTTGCAGATGTCCAACACACACATACTTTATAAGCCTGCTGCTCAAGGCGTATCACGCATCCCCTACTACTAAGTATAATACTTGACTAATAACTGAATGTTGGCGATTGGAAACAACACTGAGCGAATATCAGCGATGGGTAGACATGTCTCATACGTTTTTTTCTTGCGCATGGTGTCTTAGAAAGAGAGGCGTAATCGTCTTACAAGCTGTCAGATGTTAAAAACACGATTGCAACGGCTATCTTACTGTCACAAATGGTCTTGTTTCTACATGTGTTCATATGTATCGCTAACGATATCCATGTTAAAAACTATATGTGGCTTATGAATCGAGGTATGGCATTATTTCTGAACGAAGCGGTTTTTCCATGTCAGATTACCTCTCCCTCTCACATTCGGAAGATACCTCAAATTCATTATCTTTGTGAACTAAAATTCCCTATAAAACATCCGTTATAATAATCTCCAATCTTAAAAGTTACGTGCCAAAGCATGTCACACGTATACTCACTCATTCTCATTTACTGTCAACTTACGATCTATCTGCTTATCTATTTATGTATCAACTAAATTTCAAACAAACAGTTGATCTGAAATAGACATGCTACTGTTCTATTAATCGTTGTCTAAACTATCGCATGGACACAAATGAGAGTGAGGGTGTATGGTCTATGCACGAATGTTCCTCCTGAACCTTTCGGATAGAAATAACACAACATGAATATCACCACAATATATAACTGATAATTAATTACATCAGACTTGGCCCAGTAGCCACATTTATACCCGATAAATAATTACAAACACTAAACTTGTCTGGCCATCTTGTTGTCTTAATGTGTATGGACATGTTCCAACAATCTCAGGTACACTCTGTATCACTGGCTTATTTATATTTTTCTTCCCTTTGGAAGAAGCTGCCCTCAATTGAAGCAGTGCTTCTGGTTCACCTTGAAACGTGCAGATTCTACTCATATGGCCAACTGTGGTTATGGTGGGGAGTTGTGTTTTAGCATAACTAGAAATGTCGTTTAGATTACCTAATAGAGTCCTTTGTACTGCGGAATGAACATGTTGTCTCCCCCCTTTGGAATGTGAGTGTTAGATCATATAACCCACTGCCTGACGTGATGCTTGTAAATTCGCTTTTTATTGCGAGTGTTTTCTTATTTTTCTAGAGCCTTTGTATTCATTTTTTTTTCAGCTGATACCATATCCCTTTTAGCCTTTCAGTGCAGTCCCAAACGGAGGACACTCCCTCCACTGAAGTAGACTGACATAATTCAAAAGGTGAGGACATTTTTCTATCAAAAACACTCTCATAGGATGAAAGACCGTGATTTCACGGATTTTTGAATTGTATGCCCTCACGACATATTTAACAGCGTGTCCCAATTATTATGACTGCTATTCGTACAATTTAGCATTTTTCTCAATATCCTATGCACTCTCTCTGTTCTACCATTTGATTGTGGCTGAAGGACACTAATTTGTAATTTCTTAACACGCAGTAGTCGACATAGCTGTTTAAACAATTCAGACATAAAGTTCATGCTTTAGTCTGTTATTATTGCTTCTGGTGTGCCGAATTTCAACAGCCAAAGGTTAACAAAAGCATGAGTCACTGTGTTTGCTTGTTTGTTTGTAATGTCTATCATGCCCAAGTAGCGTGAAAAATGATCAGTCATGGTTAGTACATGTCGGGTTCCTGCTGGGGTGTGTGCAGAAAGGTCAGGGACGTTGAGGTCAATTTATTAGAAAGGTTCTCTGCCTCAGGCACTCCTTGCAGTGATATTCACTGACGACTCAATGTGGCTCTTTGAGCAGAAAGGATGCAGTTCCTTACGTAGGGCTCAACATATTGTTGCCTTTGACGCCACCATTCAGAGGTGCAGTGGTCCATAGCTCGTCATCTGTTGTGCTCAGCTAAGATGGAGTCATGGACTTGCTTCAACATTTCGTCCCATAAACAGTTTGGCACAAAGATACGTCGGCGGCATCGTGTTTCCTTGAAAAACACTTCGTCATCAGAGCGGAACTGGGAATGTTATGCTTATTACTGACAATCAGGGTCAGTGGCTTGAGCTCTTCACCATTCTTCTGTGCTTCTAGCGGAATCTATGGCATGTACTTTTGATGCAGCCAAGGGACGGTATGTACCCCATCCTGGCCAATAATGTGAACTAGATAGCGGACCTCCTGTAATACAAAATGACACTTTTCTAAGCTGAGGGTCAGCGGTGCTTCACACAACCGTTCAAATACTTCCTGCAAATGCACCATATGCTCGTGGATGTCCTTGGAGTGTACTATTTTGTCATCTAGATATACTAGGCATTGTTTTGGTTTCAGGCCTCATAGAACTCCATATAATAACTGTTGGGAAGTCTACGGCGCGTTTTTCAGATTGAAAATCATCCGACAATACTGGAAGTTTCCAAATGGAACTGAAAATGCTGTCTTAGGCCGATCCTCTGGTGCAACTTCTAATTAGTGATAGCGACTATGTAAATCTAAGCTGGTGAAGTAACAACATTGCTCCAGACTGTCTAATGTCTCTATAATTAGGCATGAGGCATGTATCAGTGACCATTAGTTGATTTTGTAACTGCAGTAGAACCGATAAGGGTTTTTGTTGTCTGATGACTTCTTGGGCACAGTTACTACTGGCGTTGACCAGGGGCTACTACTCTCTTCTATGATTCCATCCTGAAGCTGTTGGTCTGTAAAATCCTCCATTACTGGTTGCAAGTAGTGGAGGACAAAGTATTGTTTCTTATATATTGGGGGCTTGTTCCCTGTGGGAATTCTGTGTTGTACCAGAAGTGTAAATGGTAGTGGTCCAGGCAGGTAAAACAGTACTGCATATTCTTTTGATAGCTTCTCCATGGCTACTCTCTCACATCCACTGGACTATTCCTCTCAGAGCAGTTATATCGACAGACTGTCCAGACTTTCGATAGTCAGCATTGAAATCCTTTCCAAATTCAACCCCTAAAGCCTCTAAGTTAGCTATCATGCTTCCTTTTGATAGTCTCGCCTCCTCTGAACCAAAATTTATCTACACCAACAGGTACTATTTGGCTATGGTCTAACTCTTACATGTATGACAGACTTTGTTGTAGAAAACATTGTGCCTGATCCAGTTGCTCGCTATCTGGCAAGGCTTCTACCACACACACAGTTTTAACTGGCAGATCATATCTATGTTCATCCACATCAATCTTCCCTGTACCTTTTGGTATTGTATCCTGTGAGTCAAGTCCAATAGACTGTGTACACAGTTTAACTGTTCGACTCTTTCACCTCTAAAACTGAGATGGCAGCCCATACCCAGGACGACATCTTAGCTAATACCCACGGATGGAAGAACTTCCACACATATCCGGAAGTTTATCCCTACCACTAGGAAACTCAACAACATGGAACCGATAGAATTCAAACTTTTACCACACACACTACTCAAGTTACAGTGTGGTGAGTTCGAATTCACTGCACTCAATATACCCTGGCTACTCAAAGATATCTGCAGACCTGTATCCAACAAGAACTTACACGAATTCCCTTTAAATTACAAGATAGACAAATGTCTGCCACCGATTTTGCACTAGGGTGTCCAGTAGTTAAACTTACTGGAAGCAGTACATAGTGATCACACCACTCACTGTATCATTTAAAGCAGGAGCGTAAGCCTTACGCTGATTCCACCATCCATGCCTCTGTGGACGTTTTTAACAGAGTGTCCCACTTGCTTGCACCTCTAACATTGTGCTTCCTTATGTGGGATGGTAACCACCTCACTAAATTAGTTAGAGATGTGATCTAATTTTTGCTAGATAATTAGAGATCATAGCATCTGCTTAAAGTCTGGATACTTTATCATCAAAGCTCTGGATCATATTCAGCATGTTTGCCGCCACCCCTCCCCCCCCCCCCCCACCTCTCCATAAGAAACCTCAGCTAAACTGGAACAGAGCCTTCAGCCTTTAACATTATTCATAATTACAAATAGTACGGATCAGAAGGTACATGCCAAATTAAGTTTGGAATTTACATCACATACAATGAATTAGAAATATTCGTAAATTAGTAAAAGTATATAGCTTTTGGACAAAGTTCGTTTACTCTAAACTGGATTAGTAAAAGCACAGATATTGCGAACACAGCGTTCAACGAAACTCAGATTTTGTCTTTGAGCAGCGAAGGTATACTTCTGTTCTTTAGAGTTCGTTAGATCATTTACAAAACTCACACAGTTTTGTTAGCATGTGGGAGAACAATTTTATTTGAGAAGCTTGGACATTTTGAATGGTAACTGATGTGTCGACAGAAGTGCCGACACAGTGTTATTTTGAGGGGGCCGATAGGCACGCTATCTAACGCAGACGGGCGTGAATTCTGGAACAAGATACGTTATGACTGCTATCAAGAAAATACGTAGCTTTGGAATATACTTAACTTTAATGACTCCTTGTGATACATCTCTCTTGACTATACAAATGAGACTCGTAAGATACATGCACTGTAACAATTGGCGCCTTGCTAGGTCGTAGCCATGGACTTAGCAGAAGGCTATTCTAACTGACTCTCGGCAAATGAGAGGAAGGCTTCGTCCGTATTGTCGCTAGCAATGTCGTCCGTACAACTGGGGCGAGTGCTCTATCGTATATCGAGACCTGCCTTGTGGTGGCGCTAGGTCTGCGATCACACAGTGGCGACACGCGGGTCCGACATGTACTAAATGGACCGCGGCCGATTTAAGCTACCACCTAGCAAGTGTGGTGTCTGGCGGTGACACCACAGTAACTGCCGATTTATGATCTTACATATTGAAATAAGATTAACTGGACTGCAGATAGAAAGGAAGCTTCGGAGAAATGGGGATCGGACTGAAAAGGCGATGATCAGTAGGTAGATGGGTAGTCACAGGCACAGTGGCGTAGCAATAGGGTTGCGAGGGTGTTGTCCTCAGCAGGTACCATCTCTGTGGGGGTGGCACAACCTGGCAAGTTCTGTGGCATGAATACTAAGTTTTTTTGTCGTTTTATTCCTGATGCTCGTGGGAGAGGGCTGGCACCTAGAAAGCTTATGGAGTGGGCACAACGTTTTTGCATACATTCGCGTATTTCATAGCTAAAATAGGATCTAAACAAATATTATTCTTGCACATTATTGGAGATAGTGATGTCAACTATCTTAGATCGGTATCTTTTTTTGTACAGGACGCATTGTCAACATAGTTTCTCTTTCATTAAACTGTTCACATGATCTGGTTCTGCTGTGAAGGTTTTCATGCTGTTATTATTTTGTGGCACATAGGTATTTTGTATTGTAAAATAACAAAAACCAATTCTTTATTAGCAAACATACTGTGATCGTAAAGACATCGAGGTTGTGGATAGTGGATCTCCTGGATTCAAAAAGTGTTTCCCAACAAAATGTGTAAATGAATATATGTAATGATGGAAATGTATTAAATTATGAATTCCTTCAAGATCATGCAAACTGGCAAGAAATCCATTACTTAATGGAGGATAACTTACAGGTTACTGAATGGAATCGTCTGTATGGAACGATGTGCTGTGGACAGTTATACAACAGAGCTTCTTACAATGGCTGGAGTGCATACAGCATTTCAGGCTAGAATGTGTGAACTTGATCCTAAGACATTGTTTGTACCCTGTGCGAACAAGTCTCTCGATCTGTGCGGATTACACACATTTGGAATAGTTCCATTTTGTGTGACTTTTTGGGATCTCAGAAATTTTATTCTGGCTCTAGTCACTGATAGACGATTCTGTAGCAAGACTTACAGTTTCAAGAGTTACAGTTGAGAGACTTTCAGATACACGATCGAGTATTCACTACAAAACTCTGAAATTGATATTTCAGGGCTTTAAGAAGATTGTTGATGCCACTGAGGAACTCTCGGTTACTTTAGTAACCATAGAAACGAGAGGAGCTCCTCAAATTCTGTTGCTTGCATGTGTAATTTCTCTTTTTGTATTTATGGAGGAATGTCTTTAAAGAAGTCAACCATACTCTAAAGTATTTGCAGATCCTTCGAGCTGTTTTGGGATGTGTATAATGAAGATGTTCAGTTTAAAACTCTTTTTGAAAGAAAAGAGAAATGATCTTGTCCATGAAGAATTTCAATTTGCAAAGGAAGAGATGGACATTTTTGTGGAAAACGTAGAATGACCAGGAAGAAGAAAATGTTGCCTAGAGAGAAGGCTGCACATGAGGTGCTGCGTTCATATCAAGAACTAAGAATGTCGATGTTGGAGGGCACCAGTAAGTCTCTACAAGAAACTGAGACACGTTGCAAAACCAAAAAATATATGTCAAATTGTTTTGCTAGAGCGCAGTAATCCAACCAAAACCTCAGAAACGGAACTTCCCACAGTTGTAAAAATTTTGGTTAACAATTACAAGATTTCTGAAGAAGGTACTCTATCACGCCTAAGAAGATTTCTACAAGCTGCCGAAGCTCTAAATGAATTGTCTCTTTGTTGGACATATGTACGATTCCCACAGTTCGTGGATGAATATAAATTTTCCAAATCTGTTCCCAACTTCATTATGGCGTTATTTTTTTTAAAATTTTGTGTGTTTTGGTAGCATCATATGAAAGATGTATGTCAACACTCATGCTAATAAAGAATTAACTATGAGTCAAGCATGACTCTCCAGTTTTTTAATTTTGTTGGTGGAAATTGATGTAGCTAATGATATATTGATGTCACAATTACAAAATTTTCAGCAGAAAAAGTTGGAAGGAAGATATTCTATGTAACATGTTAAAGTCACCTATCAGTAAGAAGACTTTCGGTTCTTTGTACTGCTTTATTAATAATTAATTATAGTATATTATTTAGAAAAATGTCACACTTATTTTGTTTGGAATTATGAAAACAGTTCAGAATATAGTAACGTTATACTTTACTTATTTAACCATTTGCAACAAAAATTTATTCCCTGAAACAAAAATTAACATTTTTGTTGGGTTGATGAGATTGGGACAACGAGTTAAAACTCCACTTCAGGTCCATAGTGTCTAGCTACATCACAACACGCTACTCAGGATAGGTTGGTTTTATTTCAGGGACAGACATGTCAGGCAGCTCGTCAGAGACAGATAATATGAAATGGCTGCACATTTGTACCCATAAAACGTAACATAAGACCTACATTAGGTTGGTCTGAAACAAAATTCTAATCATTTCATGCACAAATTCATGTAAGACATAAAAAAATTGTTAGTTACTTTAATACATTAAATAGATACATGATTTTATTAGGGACCCGATTTTCTTTTCAGTTTGCAAGTCTGTTCAATGTTCATAGAACTGTATAATTTGTATATTGGTTCATTTACTGTCTATTATTCATAAGCCTCTGTGTTTACTGCACCTACATCAAAATACGAGAAGTAGATTCCAATAAACAGGAAAAGAAAAAGAAACCTAAAGCTCAAGAACGACAGGAATAAGAATTTCCTAACTACTAAATAGTGTCAGTATCACAGTATATTGTTGAAAACCGCTACAGTTATAATACTACTGTGTTCTGGTTCATGGACATCTATGCATACAAACTTGAAAACTGTTCTTACATTACAGTCTTAAGTTATTATACACATTACATGTAATACACAACCATGAAGAGTCTTGAAGTAGGTGGTTATCCTACATAACTTTTTTTTACATTTTCTTTCATATTAGTTATGTCTATGATGACAATAGAAATATTTTTTTTACTGGGTGCTAATGGTTATTCGCAAAGCACAACTATTATACTATTTGCACTATAACTAACCACTCTCTTGTTTTTACCACGTTGGCATATGAGTTAGTGCTACCACTACCTTGGTAAAAATATGTATGATTCTAAAAGCCTTATGAAAATTTATGTAGCGAAACATACTGAACTTTGTCTCAGCATTTATTTGTTCTTTTCCTGCAGTGGGTACACGTTATGAAATTGTTGAGGTGTCTAGGTATCCAGTATGACCGCCTACTAACTTTTAAGAGATTAAACCACTCTCCTCTCACTGTGAATGACAGCCTCCAAGAGATTGCCTAAAAAAGAGAAGTCTTTTTCCTATGACATTTATTCCAAAATGATGGGTTGGAGGTTATAACTGGGACAAAGGAAAAACTGGAATTGCCTGAACAAGGCAGGATAAAATAACTTGTATGTGCTAGTAGATCTAGCGATGTTTCTTCTTGGTCCTGGCTCTTTGCAACACATCTATGATGCATTGCCAATCCCGGGGTGTGCAGTTCGAATGGGAATTAATCAGAGATAGGTCTTTTTTAGAGATGGACGGTAAAGGTATGGATATGTACCATCTCGCAGCGACTCTGCTAGCATGTCCATTACCAGCTCAGCAACTCGCGGGTTGTGTGGCAGCGGCAGGTGGTCATGTTTGCCGTATCTGGCAGCCTGCTTTTGCGCCTCTTCTTTGCGAGTCGCAAGGGTCAAGGCCTCCGTCAGTTGCCACACCTGACGGCGCGCCTCTTCCAATTCCGCCCTCAGGGCCGCCCTTTCCTCCGCCATGGTGGATTTGAGCGAGGCAACTACTTCGTCTGTGGCTTTCTGTAGCAATTTGCGGAAACTATCGTCGTCGTCTTCTTTGCGGCGGCGAGGCCCGCTTCCCCTTCCTATACCTATATTTATCATCAAACATTGTTTATGCAAATCATGAAGAACACTATGTATAATTTTAGATACCTTGTCTATATGATGCTGAAGTGGCAGCTGTCAGGAACCACCTGCACACCTCTCTGTATACAGAAAAATGCCAGTTATTAAAATGTGATCTGATGTGGATTCCTCATTTTGAAAATGAACTTTCTTCTTCTCCTCCGTGTGCTATTTTAACGCTAGTAATAAATAATATCATACGTGTAATTCTCTCCTCCTGCTCTACATAATGCTATGGCAATGAATTGATACTAGGCTGTGCAATAACCCTGCGCCATAATTGTTGAAATTTGACAGTACGTTTTTTTCTGCTTCACTTGAATGCCTTACTATGTACAAACTTCGAGCCTATAACCTGTAGCTGACTGAGGTATCTGTGTAAGGAATTTAATTGACTGAGCATTTAAAGAGTTGAACGAAACAATATTTGTTCGAAACAGAACGTTAGGTGAATGACAGCGTACACAGTAAGGTATTTGCAGTAATGTAATGATAGTTTAGTTAGTGTACATAGATAGGCCTAGGTAAATAAATTGTGAAAATCTAAAGAATGAGATTGAATATCTGTGACTACGTCTGGTGTAATTAGAACTGTGAAGACTATAATAACGAGAATAGTGCAGTGAAATCATCACAGCTTATCCTACTACTCGTTGTAGTTTCATAAAGAAATGAATTGTCTGGTTCGTTCACTTTGGACAAATGACTACTCTACCATCCATAGCCCACTTGACTCCGCTGTTGTTTTAATAACTTTGTACGCAACTGCAAGTTTAGTTTTGTCTCTTTGCTTCTGCCGATCTTTGCGTTTGTTAAATGTGATCCGCGGTGATTACTTGAAAGTTGAATATCTTTGATACTGTGGTGTTTGAGAGTCAGGAGACAGAACAGTAGCCGAAGTTGACGTTTGGAAGATAAGGGAGGGAGTACGCGCAGTGTAAGAACCGCATGGGTTTGGCGCGTGGTAGAGGTAGAGGAAAAGGCAGAGGCGGTGTTGTGAAACCGAAAAGTCGTGGGATTGCTGTGAAACCACCACCGTTGCTTGGGCGTCCTGCTCCTCCCCCGCCGATGGCGTTGCGTCCGCGAGGTTTGCCGGTTCCGCCGTTGCTCCCACGAATGAGACCTCCCCCTCCCGGATTGAGGCCTTCCCGGGGTATGCCAACTGCACCACTACCAATGTTAGGTCCTGGGAGACCAATCCATCCCCCCTTCCATCCAATACCTCCGCCCCATGTTTCACCGCTCATGCCATTACGGCCTCCCATGCCACCACCATCGCTTATAAGATCAAGAGGACCTTTACCTATGCATAGTGGTACTTATCCTGCACCAATGTCATCACGTGGTAAATTCGGTGGAAAAAGAGGAGGAGTACGAGTAAATATTCCAAAAGGAGGCAAACTTAAAGGAAAAGGCAAGAAGAACGAGTTTGAGGTTTGTGCAAGATGTTATTTACTATTTGTTCATCATTTGCCTGGAGCTACAATATTTAACAAATAAAATATATAAACTTTTGATAGCGTAATCCAGTTCTTTTTTCGTTTTTGTTTATCAAATGTAAAATCCTTGTGTTGCTACACAGCGCTCTATGGACGTTAGTACCTTCAGGAGACGTTTGTAAGGCGTTGTTGTAGCTTAGGGTTTTTTTTTTTTTCAAATTTCGTTGCTGAATAAGTACAACTTATTCAAGTCGCCTTATTTTTATATATATTATTTCCAAATATGTAATGAATTATGTTCTCAAGATTGAACAGTTACGTTGCATAAGGCAACAGTATTCCCTCATATTAATCCTCATAATTGACGCCATGTGTTGGGAGACTTAATCTCTCTGTGATGATAAACAAGCACCATCTGAATCATAATTTGTTATTGCTGACTGGCAGTTTCAATCAGCGCCCCAGTAGTGGTGTGAAACTAACAGTACCTAAGATCATCTGTGGCTCATATTGTAGCTGGTAGTAAAAAGTCATGAGACAGGTATTGTTATTTTTCAGCTACCGATACCACAGTATATTATTAATTCACTTTCTTTGGCTCTGTTGCTATGACTCCTGATCTTCACTGCAGCATCTAACAGTAATTTTGCATATTTTTTTCCTCATTTCCTTGAGGCTGTACTAGTAGTTTACTGGTGCCGAGCACCCAGTTGTCTTTCTGAATCAGTGGAAATTGAAAGATAAAATAACAAATCCACTGATTGCAATAACTTTGTCAGTCTTTGGATACTGAATTGTCCTGCCTTTCTTTGCTGTGAAATGAGTGATGATCTAGTTCCAGGTGAAATCACAGGTGCTAACCACTACTGCTGCACTTTTCATAAAAGCAAGGTTACTTTCATTACTTTTGTGGATTATTACTTCATTAGATACTAGATGTGAACACCACTCTGACTTTTGTCAACTCTAAAGTGAACTCATAGTCAAAGATTTTCCATTTGTTCATGTATCTTTTATTTGGTTTCTTTCCAATACATTCTGATGTTGCTGTCTGTTGCACTTAGCTAACTTAAAGATGTTTCCATACTTTGCATTACTTGGCTAATAGTTGTACTTGGAAAAGTCTAGATCACACAAATCACATTTATTGGTGACTGGTTTCAGTCCAAAGGTGGACAGATCATACTCCAAGGTTTGTGTGCGGAGATGGATCCGTGTGTCATGAACTGCAGAAGCCTCCAGATGTCAACTGGCCAACACCAATAACTGTGATCTGTATGATCTAGACTATTTCGCTAATTACAAATCTGTTGCTGTTTATTCCCAAAATGTTTTGAAAAATATGATTTGGCCATCAGCTCATATAATGCCAATCAACATACTATCATAAAATAGCTGTTAATCATTTGTGAAATGTGGAAATCAATAATTTGTGAAACTGAGTCCATAAGGCTGTTGGCCATTTGGAGCTGTTTAAGCACAGTTGTGCTGGAGGGTTTCTTAGGTAACTGGCAAGTGTCATCAGTTCACTAATAAATCAATAAGAACCAAATGCAGCTTTGACCTGAAGCATCATAATTATTGCTACACAAATAGTTGGTGGAATGTGCATTTGATTCCTTCATTTATTTAAAAGTAACATTTCCCAGTTTGACGTATATCCTGTTTGTTCCCATAGTAGTTTACTATTTGGCTCCGTACTATTGTCCACAGAACAAGATTAAAATTAAGGAAATAACTCATCGATATGAGAGTATTTTATAAGTAAATAGAGACAATAGAAAACCAACCACATTTGGGTGGAGACTGCTGTGCAATGCTTATGTATGTTTACTAAGTTCTTTTATATAAAAGCATTTTATTTCCCCCATGTTCCTCACTTTAGGTTTTTCAGTGGTTGGCTCATTTACCAGGGATGTTGGTTTACTCATACCCAAATTACATTGTAATTGAAGAAATATCAATAACTTACATAAAGATCATTTATGACCCCAAATTAGTTGAATAGTTACACATATAAAGGTAAAGTAAATACATATCTACATGTGTATACTGCAAACCACCGTGAGGTGCATGGCAGAGGGTGCGTCCCATTGTACAAGTTATTGGGGTCTCTTCCCACTCAATTCACAAATGGAAGAATGATTCTTTGAATACCTCTGTGCAATCAGTAATTATTCTGATCTTATCCTCACAGACGCTATGTGAGTGATACTTAGTAGGTTTTAGTATATTTCTAGGACAATCATTTAAAGCTTGTTCTTGAAACTTGGTTCAGAATTTCTCTGGGTAGTTTGTCTATCTTCAAAAGTCTTCCAGTTCAGTTCCTTCAGTATCTCCGTGATGCTCTCCCACAGATTAAATAAACCTGTGGCCATTTGTGCTGCCCTTCTCTGTATACATTCAGTACCCATTTTTAGTCCTATTTTATGCGGGTCTCATACGCTTGAGCAGGGTCGACTGAAGCGTACGATCCCACCCGTCGGCTTTGACCCATGACGTAAGGCTTTTGTGGTGTGCGACGTCACGAAGGTGCGGCATTTACTTTGTGAAAGTGGCGTGTTTGTAGGTGTCGTTTTGATGCGATCGGTGGTGCTCTCTGGTGGTGTGTTTATGGGTAGCGTGTTACGTGGTGTATGGGGGTTCATTTGCGCGATAGCATTGCACGTGTGTGGTATCGGGATTGTGCCTTCAGCGGAATATTTTTCAGTGAGTTAATTACTTTAGTTTTGTTATTTTGACATTATTGTAGTTTTCTTCTGTTCATCATGCGTGAATTTTGGTAAATTGCTTTTTTTATGTCTTTGGTAGGTATTGATATGACTGACAAGGTCAACAGTTTTCGGTTCTCAGCGATGATGGGGGACAGTGCGTTGTCTCTAATAAAATTTCTTCAACTATTTCGATTTTTCGATGAAGTCGTGAAGTGTTCAGTATCTAGTGAAGAAATTAGGCTTATTAAGATTCCACTGTCTCGGACCAGGGACGGCTGTATGTGGAGATGTCGTAAGGATAAAAGGCCAGGGGAAGTGTTTGATTCCAATTTTGTTGGTTTGTTGTGTTTTTTGAATTAGTGATGATTGTGGACATGGTTGTAGTTTTGGGTTTTATGATTTGGTATAGGTAGTTTCTGTTGACCTATATAGGTCTAGAGAACTGTTTGAATCCAATGTGTGGTTGTGGCTGTGGGTTTCCGAGTATCGGGAGCTGCTGTTGATTTATATAGGTCAAGGGAAGTGTCCAATTCCAGACGTTATTGTGTTTAGTGGAATTTGGGAAGTTTTGTGTTGTCAGTTTTTTTTCGTCCTTTTGTGTGGTTTGGTATGATGGTGTGTGTCTAAATTTGTTTATATTTACTTTGTTCCCACCCAAAAACCCCCAATTTCCCACGCTTGTCGTGTTAGTTTCATTAGGTTTTTTGTGGAACGTGTGTGTGTTGGTTTTTCAATGTATTTTCGTGTTTGTGGTCATGTTTATGTAATGACACCATAGGTGCCATGTTGGAGTCGTGGTGTATGGTCGTTTCCGCCATATTTGTGACATCATGGATCAAAGCAGACAGGTGGAATCGGACGCTTCTGTATTTCTTGGCTGGGAGGATGCAGCATGTTATCTTGGATGGTGAGTCATCGTCAGATGTGCTTACAGGAGCAGTCGCATAAGTCATATGTAAGCAACCTCATTTGTAGAACTGATTGCACTTCCACAGTACTGTGCCATTAAACCAAGGTCTACCACTTGCTTTACTCATGACTGAACCTATATGAGCACTCCATTTCATGTGCCTACTAAGTGTTACGCCCAGATATTTGTACCAGTTGGCAGACTGCAGCTGTGATTCATTATAGTCATAGGATACTGTGTTTTTTTGTTTTGTGAAGTGCATAATTTTACATTTGTGAACATTTAAAGCAAGTTGTATGCCTCTGCACCATTTGGAAATCTTATCAAGATCTGACTAAATATTTATGCAGCGTCTTTCAGTTAGAAAAATGCATCATCTGCAAAAAGCCTGATTTTATTATTAATATTGTTCTGGAGGTCACTTACAACATGAACAGCAAGGGTCACAACACACTTCATTGGGGCACAACCCAAGTTACTTAATTACATCCTCAACCCAGTCACAAATTTCACTTTATGCCGCATATGATTGCGCTTTTGACAATGAGCGTAGGTGTGGTACTAAGTCAAATGCCCTTTGGAAATCAAGAAATACAGCACAATTCATACTCGCCTAGAGATGAGTTTATATGCTCATTTAAATTTCATAGGAATGAGGAAGTGACCTTTAGTTTAACAGTAATGGAAAATTTAAGAGTTTGTTAAAATGTTATAAAATGTTACTTCAACTGCTGAGGACAATACTTCTTCACAAAGGTATGGTAGAATGTATCATAGCAGAAGAGAATACTAAATTGTATTTGTTCCCTGTAGGTTTCTGTTTTCTTTTGGATATTGTACCACTCACAACATTCAGTTAGCATACAAGTGTGCAGTAACATTTTTTTGATTCTTCGGAATGGTTATATAATCCTTGATGGCTGAAACTAACTGTATATCTTGTATTCCTGAGCTAAAGAATACTAAAAGTGTAATGCTCAAGTTACTTCTTAAATGCAACATTTTTTGGGAAAGACTGACCACGAGTTTTTGCGAGCACTTCAGTATTTTTTGAGGGAAGTCATTTTCCTGTTTTGGCTGCTTTTTGAAATACACTTTATTTCATGCATTAGCCATTAGCTAATTTCATCCCTTTGAGAATATTCAAGCTATCTCTGTGTCATTCCATGTCAAGTCAACCAGAGGTCCCTAATGAACCATCTCCAGTTTTGTTAAAACTTTTACCACAGCTGCAGGCATATCTCAAAGGAAGTTCTGTAAAGTTTTAGCTCAGCGTGTGCGGCACTTTGGACTCCAGAGCCATCAGATTGGAAGTCATCCAGTCAGTCTGTATATCATCACAAATAAATCATGATGTTTCACAGCACTGTATAAGCTGACTGTATTCAAGGATAATTCTGCAAATTGATATTTAGTTTCACCTTTTGGCACTACATTCAAATAGAACGTGGGCAAGGTCAACACAGTAGCTCATTTACTAAAAGTGTGTGTGCGTGGGGGGGGGGGGGGGACTTACTACATGTGTGCCACCTGTTTCAAACCATTTGGGTCTTAAGCATAAAACATTTTTGTCATTTTTTTCATAAATTATGGTGCTGAAATAAAACCATGTGATAAAAATTTAGAAAAATGGGTACAAATTTTTAAAAGAATTATTAACCCCATTGGTAGGGAGCAACATAGTTCGGAAATACGGAAGCGTCCGATCCCGTCCATCTGCATTAACCAATGATGTCACAGATATGGCTGAAACGACCATAAACCACGATTCCAATATGGCGCAAATAAAGTCGTCACATACACATTATGAGGACGAAAATACATCGAAAAAAAAACACACACACGTTCCACAAAAAGCCTAATGACACTAATGGTAAAAGCGCGGGAAATAGGGGGTTTTTAGGTGGGGACAATCTAAATATAAACAAATTTAGACACCCACCCCCATACAAAACCACGCAAAACGACGAAAAAACCGACATCACAAAACTCCCCAAATACCACTAAACACAATATCATCTGGAATCGGACACTTCCCTTGACCTATGTAGCTCAACAGCAACTTCTGATCCCATAAATTGGGATCGAACACTTCCCTTGACCTATATAGCTCAACAGCAGCTCCCGATACCAGTACACACATTGGTATCGAACACTTCCCTTGACCTGTTATCCTTACAACATCTCCACATACAGCCATCCCTGGTCCGAGACGCCGGAACTTTAAGTAAGCTTAGTTTCTTCATGACGTACTGAACACTTCACGACTTCATCCAAAAATCCAAATAGTTGAAGAAAATTTATTAGACACAATGCACTGTTCCCCCCCATCATAGCCGACAACCGAAAACTGTTGACCCTGTCAGTCATATCCATACCTACCAGAGACATAAAAAAAGCAATTTACCAAAATTCACACATGACGCCACACTCGCAAACTAAACCAGAAACATCACCTAACACACCACCAGAGAGCACCACCGATCGCATCAAAATGACACCTACAAACACGCTACTCTCACAAACTAAATTCCGCGCCGTCGTGACGTCACACACCACAACAGCCTTACGTCACAGGTCAAAGCTAATAGTTGGGATCGGATGCTTTGGTTGACCCCATAGTTCATATTCCCAGAAAGTTGGAAAAAGAATATGAAATTCTTGCTCTGTTTGGAAGGGAGCAAGGAAACAAGATTTTGGACCAACTAAAATCAAAAGTTTGACAATTTTATGGAGATGATGACTATAGCACGCTGTGTCATGTAGTTAGATTGTGTTTCTGTTAGACCTGAAGTGTGTTTCTGTTAGAAATGAAGGACAGAAGAGAAAGTTGCAGGAATAACTAATTTTGCTTCCTGAAAGCCCTATTTATAATCTATCGAGCTCACAATGGAGATAAAACTGAATTATCTAAATTCTGTGAATTATGTCCAAATGGTGTGTCTGTCATTTCTTCTGGAACTCATTAAATTTGTGTATATACAATACATCATAATGATAAGCTAATGATAGAAGTCCAGTCCATGAATATTAATTGCCTGCTTTAAAAACTGTGTCTAGCTTACAATCAAGAGTGTGCATGCTCCATCATTGTGAAAAATGCCATGGGGAAGAAGTATTAGAACTATTTTTTGACAGATTCTTTCAAGGATAGTGATGCTGAAGGTACTGAATGCAAGTAGTGGGTCCACACTGACAAAGAAACATTGCACACAAAGCAGCTGACAACTGAAGATTTTATTTCAGAATTGACAGAAAAAAATACTAAACCTTTCATGCTACCACTGCACTGTGAAGCATCAGCACCACCATTGGAAGATGATAAACAATTTGAAAAGGGACAAATTGTTTTTTCAATGGATCTTCCAGAAAGCTATTCATTTGTGGTACAAGATGGTGTGCAATCCTTCCATCGGCAAAATAGCCAGACCCCCATTCATAGTTCATTACACAGGTGCTGAAGACATCCAAAATTTTAACATTTGTATTCCCTCAGGCATGACACTGTTACTGTGCATGTTTCTTTGACAAGGCTGATTGAGCACCTAAAGAATAAAATAGTGAAAATCAACTGCTTCTATTACTTCAATGACTGTTTTGGTGCTCAGTACAAAAATTTCAAGAACTTCATAGACTTATGTATTTATGAACATGATTTTGGAAGCAAGACTGATTGGAACTTCTTTGGGACAAGCCATGGCAATAATTTTTGTGATGAGATGAGAATGTGAATGGTGGAATTAACTTCTTTTTCATTGAAAAGGTTGAAGCTGAAATTGCAAGATTGCCTCAAGAAGAAAGATTTGAAAATGCCAAAACCAGTTCTGGGACAAGAGGCAGTCACCAATTTGTGTCGTGTGAAGAAAAAGGAATTCATATTAGCAAAGTTTCAAATGATACAGCATCTTTTATAATTAACGTTGGCCAGTCTGTCACAAGCTGCTTTGGGGAAAAGGTTTTGAATCTCCAACCTGGACAATAGAGTATAGCCTGTATTTGTGACAGTAAATGGTGGATCGGAAATATCAGTGACGTATCACTTGAACAAGATGATGTGTTAATAGACTTCGTGCATTCTGAAGGTCCTGTACATTTGTTCTATTGGCCAGATAGAAAAGACTATCGCTAAGTTCCAGAGCAGCATATTGTAACCAAAATTTCTGCCCCATCTGCAGCACTGATGGGATGGCAGTACGAGCTTCCTGGGTGAAATTTATTCAATACTGAAGAAACATTTATGTCCAGGCAATAGTAAGGAGCAACTCAATCTTGGGTACCTGATTAAGAACCCTGTAACAGACTTGGGAACATGGCAGAGCAACCAGATTCAGGCTTGGCAACCTGTATGAGGAGACCCACCTGTTGCTGTTCTTGTGTGGCTATCAGATATGGCCCCATGGTGACACTCGCTGATTTCATTAAACTGCTAATAGGAGAGCTGCTACCATTTTTTTTCTTCCTAAATTGATTACTTGACTACCACCATGGACCAGTGAAAGTTTCCCGTTTATATGGTCTTAAAAATAATTTCTCATGATCCATTTACGTCAGATACATGTTTACCACTCGAAAGTTGTTTACGTGTTATTCCTCATGCAAAATATACATACTAGTACCTGACAGATAAAAATTTGCTCTTTCTAATGGAACTAGTCAGAAAAAATTGAGGGACTGCCATTGTGAGGTACTTGACCAGGAACTTTAAAGTTATTATCATGTTATCTTATGTCAGCTTTCTTAATAAAAAGGAACAAATATGGTGAAATATAAATGATTTAAGCTGGAGATATCAATTGTTGAAACTGGGGTGGCAAGCATACGATAATTTTCTTGCCCACTTTGCCACTTTGAGCAGCAGCTCTAGAAAATTTACTACCTCACTGACGTTGTCCATATTATATTTGAACTTGACACCAAAAGGCGAGTAGAATTACCAATTTTCAGATTTCTCACTACAATAGTCAGCTTATAAAGTGTTATTAAACATGATTACTTATTCGTGATAATATGCACATTGACTGAGGGACCTTCAAATTCGGCACATGTTTATCTAAAACTTTACAGAACTTCCTTTGAGCTGTGCCTGCAACAATGGTAAGAGTTTGAACAAAATTGGAGATAGTCAGGTGGGAATAATTTTTAAAATTGGCTGATTTGACATGCCTCTGTTACTTATATCACCATGAAGTCCTGTAACTGTACATCATCTTATATTCCGCACATCTGAGTGAAGTAAGCAATGTATCATGGCACCCTTAATAAAGATGTATCACAGTTGCGGTAGTTATAGCCCCAACTGTATTTTGTCATGTCTCTCATGCGTGCGAGCTGTGATGTTTATACAGGTTATGCCCATAATGACCACAATTATAAGATATCTTTATTAAGGATGCTGTCAGATTTTGCTTTCTCCACACAGATGTATGGATTTTAAAATGTCGTACAATTACAGTTTTTTCGCTGTGGCACAAGCAACAGAGGTAGCTTAAAAACATGCAAAGGAATGATAGTAGCTAACAGCTAAAGCGTGAAATAAAGTGATTATTAAAAAAGATAAAAATGAAGAAAAGCAGCCTATGCAGGAAACTGACTTCCTCAACAAATTAGCAGTGGCTGTGGACCCACCTATAAAAAACTGTATTGATACACTTTAAGGTGGTCCTAATCCAACTTTAATATAGAATTTCTTACAAAATTAAATTTTTACATAATTATCTCACAGCATGTTCTCTAGGCCTACGTTAAATGCTTCAGACAGGAAAAAACATGTTTGGGTGCAGATGAATATGGATCACTGAAGCAAAGAGTGTGGAAAGATGGAGTAATTGCTTGCATAAAAGTGAGAGCAGTTCCCACATCACTTAAACTCATCAGGTTCAGTGAACACACAATGCTAAGAAGTTAAGTTATCAAAATATTGTTCCATAAACACAACACTCTGGCACTGTACCCGTGAGAGCATGAGGGGCCATTATATCAACACTGGTAAAATGTAAGACCTAACATTCTTTTGGAAAATAATTGGGATATTTGGGCATCCTTACCATTTCATTTTTCTGTGTCAGACAAGCTGTTATCATACTCACTCTGCGCTTTTAGGCAGACTTCAAATATTTCCCTTAGTCACATGACATCACAGTTTATGTTGTATAAATGTTTGATAAATAACTGCTTAAACATGCACTCTCCTGTTTCATGGGGCCTAATATTTGGGTGAAGCATTCAACATGCGCTATCCATGACTGAACTTATGTGACACTACTTATCTTAGTGATTTCTTTGTCGTGCACTGAAAAACTGCTGTAATTTGTGAAGTGAACAGATTTACTGGAGTAAATCCAAAATTACACTTTTATCTGGGTGCTGCTTCCACTGGTGGATAACATCAAAATTTGCTTAAAAAGTGGGAAGCAATGCAGTTTAAATGCATCTACCATTACTGTTAGACTAATCTTGTCTTTGTGGACCTCACAAGAGTGGTAAATAGGGGGTGTAAAATATTCCTAGTTTTCTCACTTAAGATGAGTGTCTGCCAATTCAGGATTTTCATTACTTCTTTGATGCTCTCTCATGATTGAAATAAATGTGTGACTGTATGGGCTGCCATTCTGTGTGTATCTTAAATATCCGCTATTAGTCCTATTTGTTATGGGCTCTACAGTCTTCAGCTGTATTCAACAATGGATTGCGAGAGAGTTTCGAAAGCAATCTCCTTTGTAGACTGACTGTAGTATCCCACCAGTGAACAGAAGTGCACCACCTTCTTTACTTAAGATTGAACTGGACTGATGTCACCATTCAATTTTATGTCCCCACAAATTTGTACATGCATGCATTTGTAGAAGTTGACTAATTGCTGTAGTGACTCATTGATATGGTACTATGATTTCACATTTTCTCAGGTGCACCATTTTACATTTCTAAACATTTAAAACAAGTTACTCATCTTTCCATCACTTTGAAAAGTCTGAAAAATTATTAAGATCTGATAGATTGGTGTGCAGGATCTTTCTCCCCCAGAAAATATTTAATTATAAGTAACTGAATCATTTACAAAGTGTTTGGACTTAACTGCAGTTTCACACTTGTTGATAATCTCATTTCTGTAATAAATCTGATTATACACAGTATTGCCATAAAGAAATTGTGACTGCCATAAAGAAATTGTGACTGATGTGACAAGTATGTTGTTTTGGTAAGTGAATGGTTATCAGAAACTAAGGTGAATTATAGACATGACTCGTGAAAGTGCCAATGTTATATCAGTTGGTTTGCTGGTTGCTGTGTTCACTATTTACAATTATCATTGTTGTATGACTGAAAGGAAGTACCAGATGATACTGACAAAGTTGGCATCTTACAGTAAATGTAGGTAAATGCAAGGTATGTTCGCCCATTCAATTCTTCTAAAGGAAGAGATTGATCAAATGGAGAAACCTGCGTGTAAATTTCATTTTCAGTCAGTATTTTGCTATGGTGATTGGGTAACTTATATGGAAAACTTTAGGAAGAAAAAATAAAAATTGAGAAAATGAAAATTTGCAATGGACTTTCGAACCCTTCATCCTATATATTGGTGTAGGGACCTGAAGAGCTGGATAGAAATTGCAGGGGAGCAACATACGACTGATGTGGAAGCATTTTTAGTCTTTTGGGGAAATTTTGAGATAATATTTATCAAGATAGACATTTCTATCATAGTATGCATGATGGATTTTGTGGATGAGATATAATTTGAGCTAGATTTCTGCTGGGCAAGGTAAGAAACTCCTTTCACTCCTTTTCGGTTGTGTACTGGGATAAATTGTTGCATTGAAGATGATTGAGAGACACAGGGTGAAGATCAATTTACAATAAGACTGAAACTCAAATGATGTCAAAATGAATAGTCACTGGCTGAGATTACATTTAAATACTTTAAGGCAGGGATTCCAGCTGAAGGGGCAAAGACTGTATTCTGTCAATGTTGGCATATAAAGTTATATACATGAATATACATTAACAAAGTGAGTATAAAGGTTTAAATATTTGTTGGAGACTTGTCTGTTATATAATGTAGGCATTTTGAATTCACCTTGCAGTTTTTTATAACAAAAAGTTTGTTTTGTTATGAAAAGTTGTTAAATATGTCAACAATGTAGACATCAGGCTACGTGACAGGTCATTGTATTACCACAGCCTTTATTTCGCATTCACATTCACGTTGTTTGGCTTTACCAACCAATAAATAGATCATCAGGTTTCAACCTAACCTAGACATTAGGCTACAGTACAGGTCAGTCTGTCACCACCACAAGATAGTGTGTGTGTGTGTGTGTGTGTGGGGGGGGGGGGGGGGGGTTGTCTGCTATCATATTTCAGCCCTTTCTTTTAATGTTCAGTCAGAAAGAGCCTACTGGGAGGAAGGGGCTAGTATGAGTGTGACTATTACTTACGCAAAGTGTCCTCTGCTCAAAAGCATGTGGAGTCTGTGAACTTCCACAAATCCCATCATGTTATATGGAGCCAGTCAAATTATACATCAGTTAGCAGAAGCACCCAATTCAGGCCACATTTGTAAAGTATTAAAAAACTGAACTCCTCCCGAACAGGCCCTGAAGGCCCAATGGCACTGACCTGCCTCTGTGTCATCCTCAGCTCATAGGTGTCACTGGATGTGGATATGGAGGGGCATGTGTTCAGCACACCACTCCTGCGGCCGTATGTCAGTTTCCAAGACCGGAACTGCTACTTCTCAGTCAAGTAGCTCCTCAGCTTGCCTCACAAGGGCTGACTGCACCTTGCTTGCCGACAGCGCTTGGCAGACCGGATGGTCACCCGTCCCAGTGTTAGGCCAGCCCGACAGCTTTTAGCTTAGATGATCTGATGGGAACCAGTGTTACCACGGTGGCAAGGCTGTTGGCCTCAGTTAAGTATTACTACCAAAAAATTGTGACTGATGCTAACATATGGACATGGATAATTATTGGAATTACTTTGGCATTAGTTTATTGTTTACTAGCAATCTACTCCAGATTCGGACAAGTATCACTAAGTGTCTAAGGCTAGATGACTTGTATGGTGTAATGGTTTGCTTGTGAATCAGTCTGTTAAAGAAAACTGTGGATCATTCCATATCAAATCAACAAATGAAAATATGATTTTCAGCCTGATTGTATTAGATTTATTTTAAATTAAGTATGCATGCAATAGTCATAAATAGTAACACAAAACAATTTTTTTTCCTTTTTCTGATGAAAGTTTACTAAGTAATGTGATGATGAATAACAACAACAATAATAATAAATTTTTTACTTGGGCAACATCACTGATTTGCTCACAACTTATGTTCTAATGAGTTCATTTGAAAGCTCTTTTATAATTACCTGAAAATATGTATTCATTTTGTATTAAAACATTATTAAATTTATTGGATTTGGGAAAACTGCTTTTTTAAAATTCTAAGAAAAAAAAACAAAAGATAGTTTTTCTTTATATGTTTTGGAAGTTTCAAGTTGGGATGAGTGTGGGATAACTATCAAATGTAATTTTATGTTTAAGATGTTGCTCCAAAACATCTCCAGAATTAATATATCTTAATTGTTAGGCCTACTTCTCATTAGCTGTGTGTTACTGTGTAGTTAAATGCAGCTGAATACCAGAGTTATGCCTAAAATCATTTATTACTTCTTGAGATATGTTCACCCTGTGGTAGTTTGAGGGTTAAAAATTACCTTTAGTTCCCTGCTACTAATTAAAAGAATGTCTTTGAGTGGGAAATGTGAAAGATTTGGATGGTCCATGTGGATGTATGGAGCTATCTGTAATTTAATCCTTTTCCTGATTTTTTTCCCAATTTCACAGGCTAATCACCATTGTTGTTTATATTCACAAACAGTGACCTTTGATGTCATCAAATGGTACTTGATAACCGTCAACAACTGTCACCAATTCAATTTTGCTTTCAGTAGAATCCAGATACTTTTGTTGTTGCTTCGTTCTTGCTTAAGTGACTAAAGGCATGGAGTTATTGTGTCCCTACAGTTGCGAACATTTCTCAAATATATCCATAAGTTTCATTCTTCATTTCCGTGATCTTCCATAATAGTGTACTTGAAACTGACCTCTTCTACACTATTGTTAGCAAATGCATAAAGTTGCTTTAGCAAATGCATAAGTTGCTTAGGTATTAGGATTTGATCTGTGTATGGGTGCTGCAGACTTGCTTGGTTAGTCAGTTACGTGACTGTTCCACCAACACCATCGCTAGCTTTTGTACTATGAGAAGAGCAGGCTGAAAAATATCACTAGGTTTCGATATAGAAATGTATTTCATGATAGCACAAGTTGATGAAGTTCTTTTTACATTTGTACTGGGCATCAGAGACATAATATAATTTTATTGGCTTTTTTTTTTGTTAAATTTTTGGCCAGAAAGTCAATAAAGTAGGATTGGAACAGATGCACAGCAACAGTGTTGTGTGTGAGGCACTCAGATATAATGACAAGACTTGTGTGCTCAAGTTTGTCGTATCCTCTTAATGAGCTATAACGGGATAAACGTTTGCTTGTATGGTGGTCCAGTGGTAACCTTGAACTTCATTCTATACAGCAAAGGTACAGTTCTCAGTAAAATCACCAAAAACTTGCCTTTTTTAAGCTTGGTTTTCAGTCTTTTTTGGGAATGCCGACTGCTGACTTGTCCTCAAAGAAATGTCAAGTAAATTATTTTAATTTGTCAGAAAAGAAGCAATAAATTCATTGGGGGATTTTGTGACAATTTATAGAGGTGTTGCTTGTGAATATAATGGACTCTAGTAGTTAACATGTGTAGTTGGAAAAAATTAGGAAAGGGATGAAATAGCAGTTAGTGTCTTACAGCCATGTGGACCATTCACATCTTTCACATTCTTCAGCCATTCACACTCCTTCCATAAGCAACAGCGATCTAAAGACAATCTTGAACCTTCAAACTGCTATACGGCAAACATATACATTATTCTGTGCAGAAATAGTTGCAACAAACCAATTGACAAGAAGCTTGATGAGTTGGACTGATGTGGCTCATCTCAGTAGGTAACAAGAACTAATAACAGATTTTAGGTATATCTCTGATATTACCATTAAGCTAGGTTTGCAGCTTATTTTTCTTAATTCAATACTGATGAGACAAATATTATTTCCGGCTACCTGTTCTAAGCTATTTTATCTTAATGTCAGCATTTATTATACAATAACACACAGTTAATGAGAAGTAGGCCTAATATTTCAAATAATTTAGTTTTTGAAGGTGTTTCCCGACACCATCTTAAACATACAATTACTTTTGATAGTTTTGTATGCTCATTGCCTTCCAGAATATGTAGAAGAAAATAGTATTTTTCACAAATTTTTTGAGAATTTTAAAAATAAAGTATTTCAGAGCTCAATAATCATGATTTTATAAGAAATAAATATATATTTTCAGCTGATTATGTTTGTCATATTAAAGCCCTGTAAGGTAGCTTTCAAGTGAGCTCAAATAGAATACAAGTTGTGAACAAATCAGTATTGTTTTGCAAGTCAACAATTTGATATTTTTTCACATGTTTGAGCACTTATTACCCAATAGCCATTTATCAGAAAAATTTGAAATTATTTTGTTACTATTTATGTATACTATGTGCATACGTACCTTTAAATGAATCCAAGAGGGTCAAGTTGTAGCACTTACTGATTTGACACGGAATGACACCAGTATCAAAATCACTGCAAGAACTTCAGAGATTAGTCTGCTTATACTGAAAGAAGAATGCAAGAGAGGACTTTAATTTATTAATGCATATAAATTCAGAGGTACTACGTATTTTTTAGTAGAAATCTACTGTGTTTAAGAAGCTTTTCAGTACCACTGTTATCACTGATTACATAATTCACCACAGTAGTGGTACGCTAGTTGACTGGGTGTGGGAGAAGATGACACACTTACTTTCATTTTGAAGGAATATTTGGAAGTAGTTTATTTTTATTCATCCAAGGATAATATCACAATGATATAGAAATTGTCATGGCAACACAATAAAAATCAGCAGCTTGGAATAAGCACGCGTGCGTGTGTGCCGTGCCTCCCCCCCCCCCCCCCACACACACACACACACACACACACACACACACACACACACACACACACATGCAGAGAGAGACAGAATAGATAAGTATGGTCTATAAGGATAGGTCAGGTGGTGGATTGTGACCTTGATGAAGGAACTGTACCCACAGTTACCTGAAGTGATTAAGGAAAACCTAGATCAGGATGGCCAGACAGAGTGAACCCTATTATCCCAAATATGAGATCAGTATCTTAGCAACAGCATTGCCTAGTGTTCCCACCTGTCCAGTTTTCATCTGGATTGCCCTGGAAAACACACTTCCAGATACTGGGTAATGGGACTCGGGAGACACTTTTATCTCGCCTTCTGCTGAGTTTGAGGAATCATGCAAGTGAAGGCAGGAATTAAGTATGAATTTTCTCCACCAATCACTGTTCACAATTCAAAATACATATTTGTCCATTAAATTAGGGATTACTGGGTATTTAGGTTTCCAGCATGTTTCACGTACAGTTTGAGAATTTTAAAATTGGGAATGTTCAGCATTCAGAAAAGATGTTTCATTCTTCCTCCAGTGATGCCTATTTGTCAAATTCATGTGTTCTAAAGAAGAAAGTTAAAATATACTGCTTTCGACAAAGGCTGATGAGAAAACCAAGATTTTTTTTCACTTGGCTGATTAAAGAAAAAACTTCACAGCAAAGTTTGTTACTCCCCTTGCCATGATTTTTGATAAAATTTGAAGAAAGAAAAGCTGTAGGCCTAGTGGGTTATCAGGAGACGCGCGCCCGTGCACACACACACACACACACACACACACACACACACACTCACTCACTCACTCACTCACTCACTCTCTCTCTCTCTCTCTCTCTCTCTCTCTCTCTCTCTCTCTGCCACAACACTAAATAAATAAAACAATTTCAACTTCCTTTGTAAAGAAACATATATCTGAAGAAGGTGCATCTCTTTATTACAGTGTAAAATGTGGCCATGGCAAAAAGTCATTGGATTGTTAAATGAAATTGCATCATTCCTTGTTTCCAGACATTAGTATTGCACTGAAGATTTTGTGTGGAAGAACTAAGGCAATGACTATCTTGGAAACTATTATTGACACATAGTGTAAAGATGTAGTCATAGGTTAGCTTCATAAACATTTTTATTGGACCGAGCGAGGTGGCGCAGTGGTTAGCACACTGGACTCGCATTCGGGAGGACGACGGTTCAATCCCGTCTCCGGCCATCCTGATTTAGGTTTTCCGTGATTTCCCTAAATCGTTTCAGGCAAATGCCGGGATGGTTCCTTTGAAAGGGCACGGCCGATTTCCTCCCCAATCCTTCCCTAACCCGATCTTGCGCTCCGTCTCTAATGACCTCGTTGTCGACGGGACGTTAAACACTAACCACCACCACCACCACCATTTTTATTTTCCTGTGGCCTTGGATACTTCAAACTGACAAAATATGAAAACTTTTCCTGATGTAGGTAAGTACTTCGATGTTAACCATGGGGTACAACAGAGAGGGCTAGATTTTTATGAAGACTCTGAAGAAATACAGACATTTTCTGTGTAATAAAGAACATTACAGAATCTACTGGCTTCCATCTGAATCAAGTAACTGCATACAGTGCTGATAATGCTCCAGTCAGATATTGCAAAAAAAGTCAGTTTTTATTTAACAGAAAAACAAGAATCTGTCCATTTGGCGAGCTAACTGCAGCTGCTATGTCATAAGTAATGCTGTAAAACATGATGTAGTGGCTTCAAACTCTATGTTGGATTTAGTTTCTCTGCATCAAATGTTTATTCACTAAGGGAATTTTCAGAGTTTGTGGAGACAGTTTCAAAAAATATTATGACATGTCTGTACAAGATGGCTCTCGCTACTTCCTGCAGTTGATATAATTGTAAACTGCTGGCCTGCCATAAAGTTGGATTTTATTTCAAAGGGCTAGGAAGATCATTAAAGATTGATTTTGCAGTCTGTGACTTCAAATTATGCTGAAGAAACTGAATGTTCAGTTCTGAATACTGTCTACTGGTATATTTTCTCTAGCATATTTTTCCCCTGCTTGAAACTGCTTACTAGAAAACACTTCAGTTATCTTCTGTTGAGTTGGACAGAATAATAAGTGACCTTAAGAGCAAGCTATGGAGCAGCAAACAAGATAAATTCTTAGGACAGGAAGTTCATGAAATACCAAAATCACAGAGGCTGTGTTTTGAAAATGACAATCTTTGTCACATTGCATTGACTTTTTGGCCCAAAACTGAATTTTTCTGAAAACAGCGCATCCAATCTGCGTAAAAGTTTTTTGCTTAAACAACAAAATGATTTCTGTTTACAATGGCAGTATGTTTGGTTACTAACAAAATGAATTTCGACCTGGATGAAGATGAGTTATACAGTGAAATATATGATTTCTGTAATGCGTATGCAAGACATTGATAAAAGTGAAGCAGAAGACCAAATTTTGGTAGGTTGCTTAAAACAGCAGACCACAATTGACATCTGGCATTTCTAGCATCTGAGTTTAAGGTCATACATATTTTCAGTTCCTACCAGCAACTCATTTGCTGAAAAAATCTGTAGTATGCTGAAGAAAGAAATAGAATTACCATGATCTTAGTGAAAAGAGAACTTCAAAAAAAGTGAACATATGTAAAAGTTGGTAAAATTATTGAATTGTCTGAAAAAGAGATGGACAGTGAAGAACTACAGAAAGCAGCAAACAGCAACGCAAAATATGCATCCAGAAATTTGAAACAGCCATCATGTTACTGTTGGATATTGTCTTCAAGATTTTTCACTATTTTTTATCTGAACTTCGAATGGAACTTTTATATTGCCTGTAAATGTTCATTTGAAAGTTCATTTTACATTTAAATTGCAAACATATACAGCAGGAAAGCACTTCATTTTTTATTTTTGTGTTAACATAATATTAAAAATAATCATGATATATTTAGAAATTATAGGCGCAACAAATTGGTTATAAAACTTATGATATTTGTAGAAACTTTTGGAATGTTCTTCATACTTATGACTGAGATGTTGTCCGACCCAAGAATTCTTAAAAGGTAGCGTCTCCAAGCACCTCCTCATTTGGTTGGTCCCTATTATACAATTTGCTTCAGGTAACTTATAATATAAAACATGGTTCTGCTCTTTATTGCCGTACACACACTGAGTATACCTACTGATGACTTCTGGGCCAAGTCTCTTTGGAAAACTGATTCCATGGTCATCAACATTTAATTAAACAGTGGGATGTTGAAGTCAGGAGAAGGACAAGACATTACTATCCAGCTCTTTAGATCCTGATACATGGTTTTCTTGTAAAAGCAGTACTGTGATCAGTTATTTAAATGTGACAGAGTTAATCCCTTTCATTATTACCCAGTACTTTGAGTTCTTGAAGCAATCTTTAATTGTGTGGTGTGAATTATTTATAAAGAATGTTTTTGGTTTCATTTTGGACAGATGTATTTGAGTAATCTTTTTCATATCCTTGGGAAATTTATTATACAGTTTTGTTCCCTTATAGAAGTCTGCCTCCACAACTGAGTGGTCAGTGTGGATGACTGCCATGTGGGGAGGCACAGGTTCATTTCCCAACCAGGTGGAGATTTTATCTGCTTTTTTGGCGACTGAGTATTGTGTTTTTCTAATCATCTTTTCATCATCCCCCCCCTCTCAAGAGGCTTGCCACTCTTCGGTGTGTTTGTGCTTGGCTACCAGGGGGCCCAGGCCTTTGCAGCATATTTTCCCTTCCGTGCTGCATGTCTATCCTCTTGATAATCTTTTTCCCCCTCCCTTGGGGAGCATGTCTGGGGTATTATTGGGAATGTTGTGCATCCTGTCACTGACGTGCGAACTGTCTCACCTTTGTTTATCACTCCCTTTTCCTTTCTTTGTTTCCCTTCTCCTCTCGTTCCTCCGCTTCACTGTTAAAACATCCTCTTTCTCCATCTTCCTCCCTGTGTACTCTTGAAGGCTGGCCCACACATCTGATGTGCAACAGGTGACTGGGTAACGCGTAATTCCCAGCCCCAGGTCGACAGGTAGGGTTTGCACGTAACCCCTGGTACAGGCCAGGCCCAGAGTGGGGTGATTGCCTGAGCTATAACCTTCCCAAATTGCCGATTGGTCCCTCCGTCAGGTGTTCGGGAGGTGTGAACAATCACCTAAGGTGAGTGTGCCCCCTTGTGCAGGGGGGCCACCAGTTGGAAGGAGCGCGCCATCGAAGACGCTGACAATCATGGGGGATTTCCTTGCAATGAGTCAATCATCTTCCCACTCAATGTCTACCAAACATAAATGGATCAAGGTTAATGATTCAAAGACCCTTCCAGTGCAGCACGGTTCCTCGTGGTCTCACATACTGAAGGTGGTCAGTCCTTCACCACGGTAAATCCATTTATTATTCAGAAAGGTGTAGATGCAATTGCTGGCCCTGTGACATCCTGCTCTCGTTTAAGGAATTGCACTTTGCTTTTGGAGACCACTTCTGATTCTCAAGCAAAGCAACTGCTTGCTGCCTTGCTTCTCCGCAGCTACCCTATTCGTGTCGAGGCCCGTAGAACTTCGAAGTGTTCCCATGGTGTAATTTACATCATGCTGCTCGACGGTCTAACAGAGACCGAAATACAATCTTACCTCTCTGATCAGGGTGTCTTACCATTCATCATGTAATGAAAAAGGTAGATTCCTCCTTAGTGCCCTCCCGCACTCTTTCTCACCTATGATAGAGTGGTGCTTTCGTCCAAGATCAAAGCAGGCTATGAAATTATCACCGTCCGGCCATACATTCTAAACCCAATGTGCTGCAACCAGTGTCATCGTTTTAACCACACTAGAATGTCTTGTGGACACCTAGCCAAATATGTCACCTGTGGTAGGGATGCGCATGAGGGCGATTGTCCACCTCCTTCTCCCTACTGTATCAACTGCAATGGTGGCCATGCTGCCTCCTCTCAGGAGTGTCCTACATAGCTTGATGAGCGGGCTGTTAAAGATATCTGGGTAAAGAAAATGGTGCCTTATCCGATTGCTCGCATGTTACTGGCTAGTCGCAAACCCTGTGTTCTTCCGACTGGTACCTATAGTTCTGTTCTTGTTACCCCTCGCTCCATGAATGACATGGCCACGTAGACATGCGACCTCCAATTCAGCTCTGAGGTTATGAAATCGCTCAGTGTCAAGGTAGCATCACCATGTCGCCATCCAGTTTTGCAACAAGCCATCAAACTCTCTCCTCAAGGGGAGAAACCACCAGCTACACAACTGGTCAGCCAGAAGGGACAGAAGGAGTACTCCTGTGAAGACTCCCTTCGTCCCTCCAGCCAAACAACACCCGAGACTTGACCTAACTGGAAAGGCTTGAAGTCCATCAAAGCTAAACGGTCTTCTCCTCTGCCACCTCGAAGATCCTCTTCGATGGTGACCGCACATGATACCGTAGCCCTCCCAGCTTCCATGTCGCCAGTGTGCACCACCAACCATTTTTCGGCATGGGACTCCACAGACTGACCGTACAAGCAAGCTGATGCTTCTGTGGACCCCGTGGAGCAGGATCCTCTTGCTTCTGTGACCTGTAGTTGTGCCTCTTTTCCAGCTGTCACTTGGCAGCCACCAAGGTGATACCCCTACATCTCTTCCTCATCATGACTCTCCTCTAATGAAACGTGGTCCCACAAAGAGGATTTACAGCTGCTTTTAACGTCACAGTGTCCCCTTGTACTCTTGCCTTCAGGAATTGAAATTGCACCCTCACAAACGCTTTGAGCTTTCACATTTCTTACCAATTCATTTTGACCTTCCCCCTGAGGTCAGCATTCCATCTCTTGGGGTCGTCATGTTGATCATACAGGATGAAATTCATAGTCAACCCATCTCCCTGACTACCAATCTTCAACCTGTTGCAGTTCATTTTCTTTCCCCACCTGACTTTTTCCCTCCGTATTGTATATGTCCCTCCATCATTCGCTGTCACCAGTTTAGACTTCCTTCAACTTATTGGGCAGCTACCTCCCCCATTTTCGCTACTCGGTGACTTTACTGTAATGCACATCATCCGCTTTGGGGTTCTCCCAGGACCTGTCAGAGAGGTGGCCTTTTCGCTGACCTTGTTAACCAAGTTAACCTCTTCTGCCTTAACACCGGAGCACCCACTTTCCTTTCCGATTCCTCGCACACATATTCTCATTTGGACCTATCCTTTTGCACTGCCCAGCTTGCCCATCATCTTGAGTGGTTTGTTCTTTCTGTCACCTACTTGAGCGACCATTTCCTGCATGCTATCCATTTGCTGACTCCTACCCCATCTGCTTGCACGCCTAAATGGCAGCCTCCTACAGCTGACAGGCAGCTTTACTCCTCCCTGACAACCTTCAAAAAACACGATTTCCCCAGTTGTGATGACATGGTCATCTGACAAACGTTATCCTTACTGCTGCAGAATGCTCCATCCCCCTCACTTGTTGGACACCTTTGTGTTCCATTCTTAGCGACGTCCTCTTTGCTGTTGCCATTAACCCTGTAATGACCTGTCTCATGCCGGGCTTCTCCAGCTTTTTTCGTCAATGACTTCAGATTTTCCCCTGACAAAACAGTCTGTATGAATTTCTGGCGGCACAAATGGTTTCTCCCACTATCTCTACATCTTGAGCCTGTTGCCCTTCCATTCGTTGAAACTGAGATTTCTGGGGCTCATGCTAGATAGGAAGCTCTGTTGGTCCTCCCAAGTGTCTTACATGGCAGCTCGCTGTACGTGGTCCCTCAATCTCCTACATGTCCTCAATGGTACTTCCTGGGGTGCCGATTGATCCACCCTCCTCCCTTTGTATCGGTCCCTTGTCCATTTGAAACTCAACTATGGATGCTTTGTTTGTGAATCTACATGCCCATCTCTCCCATCCGTCTCGACACTATCCACCATCATGGCATCTGTTCGGCCATGGGCACCTTTTTGATAGTCTGCATGCTGAAGCTGCTGAATTACCACTGTCCTACCACCTTGAATTTCTCTTCAGCAGGTATGCATACCGTTTGTCTGCCATGTGTGGCCACCCCTCTTATGACTCCTTTGATGATTCTTTTGATTGTCAGTATGGGGCTTGCTCCACTTCTGTGTTACCTCCTGGAGTCCGCTTTCTCCACTTGCTACGGCGGCTTAACTTCACACTACCTGCAACTTTCCCAGTTGGTGTGTACCCTTCACCACCTTGGCTTCGTGAAGCGGACCATGTTAACCTTGGCCTTAATTCGCTTCCTAAGGACACTACTCCAACCTCGGTCTGTTGCCTCCATTTCACAGCCTATGCATGGAACTTCATGATAGTACCTTTGTATATGCTGATGGCTCTTGAACTGACCATGGTGTCGGGTGTGCCTTTGTCATTGGTGCCCGTGTCTTTTAGTATTGGCTTCCAGCACACTCCTCAGTATTTACAGCTGAGCTCTTCACCTTGTACCAGGCCACGGAGTACATCTGGTGGCACAGCCTTTCCAATTGTCCTCTGCTCAGACTCACTCAATGCCCTCCAAAGTCTACGTGGGCTGTACAGTGCTCATCCCTTAGTGCAACGGGTCCAGGAAACCTGTCACTTGCTCACTCTTGGTGGAGCCAGTGTCAGGTTTCTGTGGGTCCCTGGTCACATCGGTCTGCCAGGAAATGAGGTTGCTGACACGGCTGCCAAGGCTGCAGTCCTCGTACCTCAGCCTGCGTGTACCTATATTCCCTGTGACGATCTCTGCATTGGCATCTGTCAGGAGGTGGTGTCCCTTTGGCATCACTAATGGTCCTCCCTTCACGGGAATAAGCTTCAGCTTATTAAGCCTCTCCCAGCACCTTGGACAACCTCCTATCGGCACTCCTGCCGGGAGGAGGTTATTTTATCTTGGCTGTGTATTGGTTACTGTGTTTTTAGCCATCGTCATTTGCTAAGTGGTGCTACCCCATCACTTTCTACACATTACGCCCAGGTTTTAACTGCCCACCACTTCCTGCTGGAATGACCTTTTTTTAACAATTTATGTTCCAGCTTGGGTTTGCCATCTGATTTATCAGCCGTTTTATCGAACGACGTGCGGGCTGTCGACTGTGTTTTACCTTTTATCCACCGAAGCAATGTGGCGAAGGCCATTTAATTTTTAGTTCTGGACCTCCATTGCTGTTTGTTGTTTTTTAGCCCTTTTCCCACATGCCTGTTTTTAGCTGTCTCCTATTCTGTCCATTGAGACTGACGTATAGTCGTTTAACTCCTCTCTGTGTTCATGTTCTATAGTTTTGACTTGGGTGTGTATGACCCCAGTTGTTTTTTACGCCCTAAAACAAAGCAAAACAAAACAATCCTCATCATCGATATGCAAGTCTCTGAAGTGGCATCAAATAAAGACTTCCACTAGGCAGCTGAACAATCCCAGGTAGGGTCTCCTTGCCAAAATGTACCATACAGTCCATTTTTTTCCCCAAATAGGAAATGCTATTTTGGTTTGTTTCTTTAGCACTTCAAATTTTGATTTACTCTTTTTCAGTTTCTGTCTTTGTGGCATTAATGAGTGCCCCAACATTAATTTGTGAACTATTGATGGATATAACATAAGAGCAGAGTTTCCTAAGGTTTTGGGATAAGTAGCTGCAGTATGACTATTGTACTGTAGTTTTTGTCCACCTGTAAACAAAATTTTAAATTTTGCGGTTAAAGTAATTAGGACTAGTATATATTAGGAAACTTATCCATCCTCTGGATAGGTAATTAATTGCAGTATTAGCCAGCACAGGTGTTTTTCAGCCATGCATGTAACTTGTTAAGAGGTACAGCATCACTCAAGACCCTACCCCCACCCCCAAAGTTCCAGGGAGCAGAATTCTGAGACAACGAAACATGATGTCTCTACAACAGTGAAATATCATCGCACCAATAAGTGTTACAAAATTTAATGTAGCTAAGTTGTGGAACACGCATTCTTAGTAATTTATAAAACTTTTTATTATAACACACAGATTGGTACAGTTTTTGTATGTAAGCAACCAGTTTCAGCTACACATTGTCATCCTCTTCAGTTCTAATGATAAACAGAGTAATAATGAGTAAAGGTAACTGGATTAAAATACTATATAGAATAAAATAAACTCGACAATCATACAGTCATTACAGCAATTCACCAAATTGCAACTTTCCATATTGAATGCTGACTGAACCTCGCACATTATTGTAGGACTGTGCTTCCACGTGATGGTGTGCAGGTTTGATCAGCTTACAACCACAGTCTGAAAAGGTTTGTACAGAATTCAGTGTGCAAATTGTGATGTAATGAATTGAGAAGATAATATGGTAATGAATATATCATGTGATACGTGAAAAATATTGTATTTTATGTATTATTTTAACCCACTGGACTTTCACGATTTTCTTTTTATTGTTATGCCTGAAGATGACCTCAAATTACAGTTGAAACTGGTTGCTGTATATAAAGAAAGTGTAGTGATGTAGATATTATAAAAAAAAAGTGTTATAAAATTGTTCTACCTGTGCACTGTCAGCAAAACGAATAGAGATGGGTTTAATGATAATTGGAGGGTCTGTAATGAATGATGGCGTGTGGACAGATGTAAAAAGAAATGTAGCTTAATGTTGTATTCACTTTTGGTTGCGGTCACATGAAAAAATGCTTATAACTGAAAGTTTTAATTGGCACTTGAGATACAAACTTGGCTGTGCAGATTAAATATCTATTGAGTGATTGTGAGCATTTTGTCCACTGCAGATATGCCATCTCCAATTATAATTACTCAGTTGTTCTGGTATGATTTTAAGTTGAAGAACAAGTTCTGTTCCAAGTATTGTATACTAATCATTTTTCAAGAGTTTTCTTAAAAGCAGGATTTTGTTAAACTAATGTTTACCAGTTCATAGTGGATATGTTAATAATAGTGGTACTTCTGTAGGTCTGATAAGTGTTTTGATGCATTGTGTTTAGTTCACATGTGGTCATGTGGAAGGTGTACAGTCATATCCTTGATCTTATGGTGGTACCTGAGCTGTCACAATTTTGGTTATCACTCTATAGCCAATGTGTCTGAACCTGAGCCTCCTCACTGCTTGAAACCAAAGACACGGATAGTTCTATCAGCATGGAAACAGTTTTTCTCTGAAATGCCGTATATAAGGCTTGTAATGTTCATCTTCTGAACCAATTACTACAAATACTAATGTGGATGTAACCCTTACCCACCTTCGAAGGTGTTGGGTCTTCAGCATCCTAAATGAGAACCTGAGCTAGGTATCCCAAGCACACAGCAGTATTATGTAGCTGGTGAAATGATTCTCTACGGAAGTTTTATCTTGGAGTTTGATATGATTTAAAATAATTCATAATGGTAACATAATGACTGCTAATTCAATGCATGGAATTCCTCTAGGTCTGCATGTGCTCCAGCTTATGGAAAAACTTTATCCTTTCTGCCGGTGTTTGATTCTATGCAAAGCACTTTTTTCTTTTTTTCTTTTTTTTTCTTTAATTAAAGAAAATTTGCAACTTGCTTTTCTTTTTTAAATTGTGTGATGCCCTTCATAAAACTCCACTGTGAGCTCTAGACCTACATATGCCCTTGCTGAACCTCTGGTGACCAACAATAGTGTATTTTGCACTTACCTGAACTTTATAATTAGGACTTTCCATGTTTGATGAGGAACGAGCAAGCTTTCTTTAGAGAACTGGTGACTCCTCCTTGTCATTAAATTGATATATTGCCTGTTAAATAAGTCTGGAATATGGTTGGTTACCAACTCCTTCATCATGATTCTTAAACAACCACTTTTATTGTTGTGTACATTTGTGTACAGGCTGTATGGCAGGAGACCTCTCAGGAACATAGTCATATTCTCAGTAACAATGATTAGGGGCTGTGGTTGCAGCACATGGAGGCTTTCACCATACTGAATTTTCAGTCAAGAGATTAGTAATATTTGTATACTGTGCTGTATGTAATTGAAGGTATAAATTCCATTTTGGTCACATGTATACTCCTTGGAGTTGCACTTTTTCACACATATAATGACTGCCACATTTAAGATATCATACTTAATCTTAACTGGTATGCTAGGTAATCAATTTTGACTATATACGCTAGAACTCTTGGTTCTAATATAACTGTAGCTTTGTAGCTGAGGGGAAGTAAACTAACTTAAAGTGTTTATCAGCAAAAAATGCAAAAATGTCCATTAGCATACTGAGACTAAGCATTGTCAGATATGTGCACATTAATTTAGGGGCTCATTAGTATAATGTACTCCATCAGTTGCCTTTAAACTTATTTTCAGAGGTAAAGTTACAGGATAATTTCAAGCTGTGTAAAATAAAGATGCATTGCATTACTAGCATTTATCTATGCATCATAGTTCGTAGTAATGAAAGATATGTTAATGGTGGTGTGTTGTTTTTCCAATCATTACTGCATGTGAATAACCCTGAGATATTTGCAGCACAGAGGAAAAGGCATAACTCTGAAATTAATTAGTAGATACTGTACATCCCTTCTTGCACAACAATATTTATCATTTTAGACCAACAGTTTTTAAATGGAAAGATAGTTAAAATAATGCTTATTACTATTTTGACATTGTGATGAGAGAACTACATAACTTGTGTGGCCCAGTGTAGTAAATTAATTATGATGCCTTTACTTTTGTTGCATAAGTACTCTTGTACTGTTGACAAAACTGTATAAACTAGAATTTTGCAGTGAGAGTAGTACTCCTTCGAGCTACACATTTGTTGCAACAGCCGAGAAGTCATACTTTATCAGAACTTGTGAGAAATAAATAACATTATGGATTGTACCCATAAAGAGTAAATTTCATACCTCTAGAGTTCTTTCTTATTTAGGATTCTGAAATCAACAAACCTTGGGTAACAGAAGCTATGAAAGCTGAAATCCAGAAGAAACACAAATTATTTCAGAAGGCAAAAAAAAGTAATGCCCAGAATGACTGGGATGAATTCAAAGAACAAAGAAACCGTGTAACAACAATGATCAGGGAGGCAAAACTTGAATACATTGGCAGTCACCCTGAGGAGGTATGAGAAAAGCTTACTCTAGACTATCAAAATGCATCCCATAGTAACTTTGTGATTTATTTTGAAACAAAGCAAACTCTACTTTTGGAATATAATTAAATGTCAGTTATTTCTAAATAGATCTGCAAGTCCTCAAGTATTTCATGCCATGCCATGCCATGTCATTCTTTCTTCCAAGTATTGGATATCCATTAAGTATGAGATTGACACTTTTCCATTTGATTCATATTTTGTAAAGATTGTTTTATATACAACATCCTTCACAGAAATTAGTTTGCATACTCTAAATTGTCACATTTCACCAAACATATTGTCCGTAGCTTTCACAAAACAGCAATAAAACAGTTCTCTTGTTGAAATAAATGGATTTAAGGGTGACAACTGATTTCACAGTGCAAATTATCTCTGTAAGGTTTGCTAGCTGATTGAGAAGTGGCATTACAGAATAAACTTCAATTTCCAATAGGATATGGCACTAATTGTAAAATGCTCAGGGTGTCAGTTTATTTTCGTGGTGGAAAGAATAGTTAGCTCACTACTTTTACGTCTGTGTTAAAATCATATTGAAAAGGGGAGAACCTGATCTTCATCCTGCCCTCCCCTCAGTTAATTCAGTTTTGTATGCATTTTTGTGTGACTGATCATTACTGTGTCGCATGAAGTTTGACTTGTATCGTGCTACCATTTAAAGGAGCTCTTTATAGTTCTTGTGATTTTGACACATTGTTGCAAATGCAGAAGTAATATATTTTCTTGAAGTGCATTAATTTTGGTAACATTGTCTGTGAATGGTATAAAAAGTATTGTTTTGCATGCTAATGTAGTAGTTGGTTATTTATAATTTAGTACGCCAAGAAAGGGATTCCGTAAAAAAGACTCCTGCAACAAACACCTTTGACATTCTGACATTAGTTTGTTAATATCAGTAGGCATTGTTCCACTTGAAAAGATGTATGTTTGCGCAAAAAATACACCTAAGGATCATTAGAATCTGTTGATTGGCTAAGGGTACGAGCCCGTGACTACCAACCCATTCTGTGAAAACTATGCATCAATAGCAATTCCAATTTTCGCAATATTTGTGGTGCAAGTTGTAGATGATTAACCCTTTGGTGGGGTCGTGCTTGGCTACCACGGAGCCCCAGCCTTCACATCATCTTTCCCCTCTTCCGTGCTGCAATTCTGTCCTCTTGGTATTCTTTTTCCCCTCCCTTGGGGAACATGTCTGGATGTTTTTGGTAATATTTCGCATTTTCTGTAGCTGACTTAAGAACAGTTTTGCCATTGATTTTTGTTTATTTTTTTACTTCCTTTGTTCATCTTTTCCTATCCTTCCTCCATCATCAGACAGGATTCCAATATAGCCCCTAGTACAGGCCAAGCTCACAGAGGGGGTGATTGCTGGAGTTGCTACCTTCCCAATTTTCCAATTGGTCCCTCTGTCAGATGTCCAGGAAATGTGACCTGATATGTGAACAACCCCCTAAGACAGATGAGCCCCCCCCCCCCCCCCCCAAAAAAGCATACCATCAGAGGCACTGGCAATCGTGGGGGATTTTCTCACAGTGAGCCAATCATCTTCTTTGCAGTCCATGTGTACCAAACTTAAATGGAATGAAGCTCCCAATTCAAAGACCCTTCCAGCTGCACCATGGCTCCGTGGTTTCACATACTGAAGACAGTCAGTCCTTTTTCAATGGTAAACCTGTTTATAATTCAGAAAGTTGTTGATGCAGTTGCCTGCTCTTGTTTATGCAATGGCATCTTGCTTTTGGAGACTACTTCTGATTCTCAGGCACAACAGCAGCTTGCAGCTTTGCTTCTCCACACTTATCTTGTTCATGATTATGCCCATAGAACTATGAATTTACACTAGGCTGCTCAATGGTCTGACCGAGGCAGAAATCCAAACATACCTCTCTGATCATGGTGTCATTGCTGTCCATCTGGTGACGAGAAAGGTAGATGCATCCTTAGTACCCACGCGTACCTTTTTTCTCACCTTAGGTAGAGTGGTACTTCTGTCAAAGATCAAAGCAAGTATGAAGTTATCAAAGTCTGACTGCACATTCCGAACCTGATGCGCTGTTACCAGTGTCATCGTTTCAACCACACTTGAATGTTTTGCCGACACTCAGCCAAATGTGTGACCTGAGGTAGGGATGTGCACAAGGGCAATTGTCCGCCTCCTCCTCCCCGCTGTATCAACTGCAATGGTGACTGTGCTGCCTCCTCTCAAGATTGCCCCGTGTATCTCTATGAGCAGGATGTCCAGTAGATCCAGATGAAGGAAAAAGTGCCGTACCCAGTCACTTGCAAGTTATTGGCTAGTCACAAACTCTGTGTTCCAATGTGTGGCACTTACAGTACTGTTCTTGCTACATCTCGATCCATGAAAGACATGGCCACACAGACATGTGATGTGACACCCGTTCATTGCCCCCCCTCCTCCCCTTTCCTCATAATGGTTCTCCTTCATTGGAAAATTTGTGACATTCTATCAAAGAGGATTTACAGTTGCTCTGAGAATTCCAGCATCTATTTGTCCTCTGCCTCCAGGAAACAAAATTGCATCCTCATGACCACTTTGAGCTCTTGCATTTCTGCCCAGTCTGTTTTGATCTTCTCCCCGAGAATGGCATTCCATGTCTTGGGAGAGTCACGCTGCTCATATGGGATGACATTCACAGTCAACCGATATGCCTGACTACTCACCTTCAAGCTGTTGCAGTTCGCCTTTTCCTTCCTCACTTGACCTTTTCCCTTTGTACCATTTGAATCCCTCTGTCATTCAATGTCACCAGGGCCGAATTCCTGCAGCTTATTGGGCAGCTACCTCACCTCTTTCTGCTGCTTGGCGACTTTAATGCGCACCATCCCCTTTGGCTTTCTCCTAGAACCTTTGAGAGGTGCCCTCTTGGCTGACCTTCTCAGTCAACTTAACCTCCTTTGCCTTAACATAAGAGAACCCACATTCCTTTCAGACTCCTCACACATCTATTTACCCATTTAGACCTATCCTTTTGCACTGGTCAGCTTGACAATCACCTCGAGTGGTTTGTTCTCTGACACATACTTGAGCAACCATTTCCCATATGCTATCTGTTTACTGACTCCTATCCCAGATTACATGCACATCCAAATGGCAGCTTACTAAGGCTGACTGGAGGCTTTACTCCTCCCTGGCAACATTCGATGAACAACATTTCTCCAGTTGTGATGACATGGTGGAATATCTTACAAAAGTTATCCTTGCCACCGCAGAATGTTCCATTCCTTACACTTCCTCTTTACCACACTATGTCCTGGTCCCTTGGTCGACTGAGGCATGCCGCATTTACAACTGTCATCTTACAATGTAAAACTGCATCCTTATAAACAGTTGCGCGCACACTATTGTCACATTTTTCATGATAGCAAAAACACTAGCTGGATTTCATTCGCTAGTTCTTTTAACAGTTCCACTTCCTGATCTGTCATGTGGGCCAATCTCTGGCAGCTCTCTGGGACCTATATCCGTTTCTCAATTTCTGTCCTGACAGTAGCAGAAAATGTCATAGTGGACCCTATTGCTATCTCCAAAACCTTGGCCTGCCATGTTGTGAACATTTTGAGCTCCTACCACTATCATCATGCCTTCCTACATTGGAAACGAGTGGAGGAGGCTCGAGCAATACCCATCTATTCTCACAGTCATGAGTGCTACAATGTCACCTTTATTATGAGAGAGCTAGATTGTGCCCTCACTTCATCCTGATCCTCAGTCCCAGGGTGGGACGACATTCATTCAGATGTAGCACGTTTCTCTTGTGGGCAAGCACTTTCCGCTTCGTACGTACCACCATATCTGGGCAGAGGGCACGTTTTCCTGATGTTGACGTGAAGCCACTGTCACTGTACCTAAGCCTGGTAAGGACAAATACCTTCATTCTAGCTACCACCCCATTTCTCTCACGAGCTGTGTTTGCAAGGTGGTGGAATGTTTGATTCAGTGTACACTGTTCAGTATTTACAGCAGAGCTCTTCGCCCTTTATCAGGCCATGCAGTACATCCAGCGACAAGTGTCATCTGCTCAGACTCTTTCAGTGCCTTTCAAAGCCTCTGTGTGCTGTACACTGTCCATCCCATAGTGCAACAGGTTCAGGAAAGCTGTCTATTGCTCACTCTTGATGGAGCCACGGTGATGTTTATGTGGGTTTCTGGTCATGTCGATCTGACAGGAAATGAGGCCACGGACGCTGCTGCAAAGGCTGCAGCCCTCTTACCTCAGCCTGCTAGTCCTAAAATTTCCTTTGATGAGCTCTGTGTTGCTGTCTGTCAGCTGGTGGTGTCACTTTGGTATGGGAGCAAGCTCTGGGTTATAAGCAGCTTGGGTGACCTCCTCTCAGCCCTCTCACTGTGAGGAGATCATTCTAACTTGGTTGTGTATTGGGCACTGTCTTTTCAGCCATTGCATTTAATAAGTGATGCTCCTCCACCACTTTGTGCAAATTGCGCACAACTTTTGACTGTTTGCCATTTCCTGACAGAATACCCGTTTTTAACCACTTACACTCTTGTTTCTGTTCGTCGTCTGAGTTACCCCCCATTTTAGCAAACAACACACAGACTGTCGACCGCATTTTACTTTTTATCTGTCGTAGCAGTATGGCCATTTAATTTTTAGTTGTGGACCTGTGTTTCTCCATGGCATATTTTACAGATCTTTCTCCATGTGCATGTTTTAAGCCATATTCTCTTCTGGCAATTGGGATTGACATGTAGTTGTTTTTAACTCCTCTTTGTCTTCGTGTTCTACAGTTTTGATATGGGCACATATGACCCTACTTGTTTCTGCACCTTAAAACAAAACAAAACAATCTTCCATTGTTTGGGATTAAGGTGTAATTATTTTTAACTCCTCTTTGTTTTTGTGTTCTACAGTTCTAACATGAACAGATATGACTCTAGTTGTTTTTGTGTCCTAAAAAAAATGAAACAAAACAAACCCTGTCCAGTTTCTTTTGTATTGAGTATTAAAATAAGTTTTCCCCTTTGAGATAGGGGATAAAAAAGTCCGTAAAGTATAGGTAGGGTCATTTGAGAGCAATATAAATTACACAGAACCAAATGACAGTTGATTTAAAATTACTGCACAATTTAAAAGAGAATACAATCCACAGTACACGGATTATTGACAGCATTTAATACATGTTACATTGTGAAGTGACCAGCACACATTATGTATGTTCCTAAGTTGCTGTGTAAATAAAGTGAGGGAAGGTAACAGAAGAGAAATCTTAACATTATTAGGGTAGTTTGTGATGTACGGTTTCACTTATACATACATACATACATACATACATACAACTGACCCATTAAAAAATCCTGTCAAGTATGCAGTGCCTCCTGACACAGTTAGTTTAAAAGGTTATAAAAGTTAGATATGCCAAGAGAACAGTTGCCTTAAAGGACTCATGATTCACCAGTATTCCACTTAATTTTGTCTGCTGTCTTATATTACCAAATGGTGTAAAAGGATAAATAACTAGTCATTTCTGCTTTGTGTATGTAAAACACACGAAAGGCAAAATTCAACACTTATGTGACAATCATTCTTTCTCAAAGTAACATCTTTGATGTGCATCAGAAGCGACTACTGACAGTTTGTGTGAGTACCAAAACTTAAATGTGGCTTTTGTGAACCTTAGGGTTTTTTTTGGAAAATTTTTATGTTCTTCTACTTGTATAAACATTATACTGTTCTTCTCATTGTTACGTACTCCAGTTTTTGTTGTTTATTAAGTACATAGCTCTATTCCTGGTTTGAAAATAGCAATGACTTCAACATGGTCTGCATCTAAAACGGGACATAATATAAATTAGTTGACAGTAATCAGTGTCTGCCAAACTGCTTAATTTGGTAACAATAGCAGTTTTTTGAAACGGCCTGTAGTGTAGTTAGTAGATTGTGGCATGTACTGATCTTGTATAAGTTTACTCATCATTGTGACTGTTTGTAATTTCCCTACATCCCATAAAGTAATTTTCCTTACATTGAAATTGTTAATTTTAAATAAAATATGGTGAGCTCTGAAACTGTTTTTGTTGTGGGTACCTGAAATGATCCAGCGTAAGTAAGTCATTTGCGAAATAGGTAGTGTAACTTCCCATAACTGTGGTCCAATTTCCATTTCGTCTGGAGAGCATGTATATGACAGTCAAATTAATCTATTGATGGAACTAACTATTGTTCGATTTTTTCATTTCAAGTATTAACAAAGAAGTTATAAATAATTAAAAGTTGGACCATAGTTAGAGGCTGATTTCCTAACTGTGGTGTACCTAACATAAGTCAAAGGAAGTTAATTTTTGAAAGTATACTGCAATAGAAAAAAGTCTAGCCACCAAGCAGTGGCAAAACACACATATAAAAGTATTTAAATTTGCAAACTTCTGGAGCCAGTGGCTCCTCCTTTTGGCAGAACAGTTGAAGTGGAAGGAAGAGGGGTGAAGAAAAAGGACTGGTGGTGTAGGAAATGGGGATAGTTTAAAAAAAGTTGCTCAGAACACCGTGTCAGAGAAGACTTAGCAGATGGGATGAGATGGAAAAACTTGACTGTTGGGGATAGCACCAGACGAGATATAAAAACCTGATAGTAACATCTTTATTTGTATTAGAGGGTTAGAGCCCGTATTTTGATTGCAGGTATTAAAGTACTATACCAGTAATGTAAAATAATTTAACATGAACTCCATGTAGATAGATTTAAGTTTTATGTAAAATATCATGCAATGGAAATTTGTTAAAAATATCTGTGACAGAGCATTGCTAAATAACGAGAAGTAAGAATATTATACAGCATTATTTAAAATTAGTTACCTTTTTCTGGCCACACACAAAAGTTTGGAACAAAATCAAAATTACACTTCCTTCTCTAGAAAGCAATTGATACTGATGCTTTCCAGATCTGCTGATATAGTAATTTGGTGGTTTCATTGAGAACGTCACGTATCGAACTTCCAAATGTAGTGGAAAAGAAAGGCAGACAGCAATCGTGTGTGTTGACACAATAATATGATTTGAGACTGGAAGCATTGACCAGTCACATATCGAACCATAGTTATGGGAAATTATGGTAATAAAGATATAGTTTAAAAATAAATTTACAAAAAAGTAATGTGACATGTAATGATGTTAATGATGGGTCAGTAATTCCCATGTTAATGACAGTCCTTTCCTTAAAGGGGCTGCCGGTGTGCATGCGTGTGCTTCTGCCCCCTCCCCTCCCCCTCAAACCAAACCCGTGCACGCATGAATTCCACAAATTTGTAGTGTAGTTCGACCTTGACCACAGACAGGCAGCAGTCATTCATCTGGATTTCTAGTTTATTTTTGATTGTATTTATGTAAATCTGTGTGAATAGGTTTTGATGAAACTGGTAAATGAGACAGCAGCTTTTATATGTAGCCCTCATCTGATGTAGGAAATACCAGGATCTCCATCAGGGATAGAGTTTCTTAGTAAAGTTTGCTGCTACACTCATTTAGATAGTGTGCATGAAGAATGGAAATGTGCTAGATGTTTTTGTTTGCCTTAATCAATCTCTTTACTGAAATTGCATGTTTGTCAGATGTGTGTTAAGCACAGTTATGTTTTGATTAAAACCTCCATTGTACTTTGCTCAGTTTGTGATTTGTTGCTATTTGATTTCAATGTGGTAATTATTTGTCTGACACTAAGGAAACATCTGTCTAGCATGTTCAGTTGTGATTAATATGAAGGTGAATTTTCTTTTTCTTTTCCTCCTGATCAAAATGATGGCTTGCTTGGTAGTGAAGTAGCAGCTCATATGTCATATTCAAGCAAGTGTAAAATTGTGTCCGATGTATGAAGTGAAAGAAGGCACTCTCTAATTACCTCTGTTGAGTTGGTATCTGTTTCAGTTATGGTGATATGTTAATGATAACCAGTTATATATATGTGCTAAATATATTTGTTTGAGAGACTGTAGAGGCATTAAGCACAACTCAGCTATTGTATTAGCCATATACATTTTAAAAATCTTATATTAGAACAGATTGGATTAGATGAATTCTTCAATCCATGGATCTGTAGTGAATTTTTCATGAATGTGGAACATGTGTTCATATAATAAAATCATCAACACAGGGTTATAGTTGACAACCACAAGGTGATACTAGAATGACAGTGACATCTATGCAAGTTATTGATCTGAAGTACAGTAACTGCAGAGATATATTTTACATGACCATTCTGAATTTCTTTTATGTTTAAATGTTGACTTTACTATCCCAGCTAGTGAAAGTGGAATTTGGCAAAATGCTTGAGGACTGCAGATATCATGTCTGTGGCTCTTTTGTATAGAAAATCAAAACAATTACTTTCGGTTAATCCAAAGAGACATTCTAATGCTTAGGAATCATATTTGTCAAAACTCTGTAATAATGAGTAACCCAGATTAAAAGCAAAAAATTAAAATATATATGCCCCATTGTTTCATTGCTAACTGCAGAGTTCATCATAAAATTTTCTTGATTAATACTGCATAGTCAAATTAATTTGTCACTCCCATACATTTTTTCAGTTTACCGAGTGATAATGACTGAAAAAACCACAGACTTTTTCAATTATCAATTTCATACTATTAGAGAGAAATGATTGATAACATTATTCCTGGGATTTAATTACAGGATGTTGATAAAATCATGGCAGAGGTCAACAGTAAAGAAAAGAAGTGAGAGGGCAGCTGATGTAATTTCTCCTGAGTCCGGCAATACACCCTCTTTGATATTCATCTATCACATTTCAGTGGTTAACTGTGATTTTGTATGTGAATGTCTGTGATTTTGCAGAATAATTGGTGTGCATTGTATATTAGTTCAGATATCCCACTGATTTATTTAACTGTGCCACTAAATAATAGTTTGTAAAGTAGGCAGACATTACCTGAAATACTTAGAAAGTATTTAGTCATCGTCCATGTATTTATTTACTTATAAATGTATAGAGAGAGCTCTTTTGTACGTATTCAGAGATCAGTTCTCTTGCTTATTAGTTGTCTGATGTTGTTAATGTTTGAATGAAACGCTATTGCATCAAAGATGTAGTGAAACTGTTAACACATAGGGTCAAGTAATTCATATAAAGGTAATACCTGTCAGTATTTGTAGTACATAAGCTCTTTTGCTTGATTATTTCATTAAGAAATCACAAAGAAAATTTTAGTTTGTGTGGATTTTGGTCAAACCAAAAATCACTCCAATGAAACTTTCCCATTTATCTGTAGTTCCAGATTTTTCATTGTGTTGTAGAGATATTGGTTTCAGTACTGGTATTTTGTATTTAATCAACAATTCATCTTTTTGCTTTTGATATATGATGTTGGCTAAAAGTAAGATTGTTGGTTTCTAAGAGTGAGGATGTATTCATTGACTGAATTGAGTAAGATTGCATATGTTTGAAGGAAAAGATGTCCTGATCATATACAAATAAGGTGAATTTAAATTCCTCCATCTACTTTGTGTTATCACTAAATTTGTTGTGAAGCAGCACACAAGGTTTTATGGAAAAGTCAGCCATCTAATGGCAGTTCCATAATTTTGTACTGGTTACAAAATTTGTGATTGTGAAAGGGGAAGAAAGTACATACAATTAAACAGATGGAGCCCATGTACTGATTCAATAACTGTGCAAGAAATTTTGCGTCATTCACTATTTAAGCAAAATTCTTTTTAAAAGATGAAATTGTCATTGCTAAGTACAACATACCATACCAGATATGGTAAAAGTTATATGCTCAAGATTATACATTTTCTGGTACCTGTGCCTAAATTCAGAACTATTTTTATGTTACACCCAGACCTAAGAGGAAATTTTGTTTCCCAAAGACAAGAAATTAAAATATTAGTGAATAGTTTTTTCTTTACAGTGTCTCAGTTAAAACAGCCAGTTGTATGATGAAGCTGCAACTCCATTTGTGCTTATGTTACGAAAAGTCCCACATAACTGAATGTAAGCAGTTAACTCTCAGCTTTCCTGCAGGTTATGCAAATTTGACATAAATTTTCAGCATATTTATATTGAAATAACTTTAGTAGAACATTTTTGTACTGATTGAGTTTTATATTCACTTATGAAACTACAAAATTTTTCAGCTGGAAAGCAGTTACAGACATAATTTAAATTTGTTTCCTTTGCTGAGATACAGAAATTACAATTCTTAATAAATAATCTCAACCAGTTACAAAAAAATTTGTGTTTGGTTGCTGTGTCACATACCCTGCACTGCGAGTACATGCTCGATCATGTTTGTAAATATTTTTAGTTTTTCAGGCAGCTGAGAAATGGAAAATTTTTAAAGAAGTACCTGAAAAAGTAGTCAATTAATTACATTACTATGTATGTATTTTAGTAAAAAAATTTATTAATGTTTTGTAAATTAATCTGTAAAATGATTTTATGATTGTCATTTTTAAAAATTTGCAATTATGTCAATAAATAAAACAGATAGTGAAACTTTTTCTTCCTTGTTTGACTCACCCTAGTTAGGTTTCCAGCTGATTCTAATTAATGTACTTCATAATTTTTGTTCCTTTTTCTAATTAACGTTATGCATATGTGTAAAGAAAACTATATAGAATTGGGTAATTGTTACTATTAAAGAAGGGCTATTTTAACCATTAATTACTGTAAAACAATATGAAGAAAATAGCTGCATGAAATGCATAGCTGGATGTTATAGCTCCATTGTTCATTTCTGATTATTGCATAGGGAAAGCTGATATTTTGCCAAAGTTGGCATTTGTGGGAACAATTTATGTTGCTGCACAAACGGTTGCATTAGGTCTGTGTGTGAACAAGTCCCCAATTACTATTGATAAAAAAAAGTTTAACTTGTTGGTTGTTTGAATGTGCACTCTCATTTATTCCAAAATTCTTCCACCTTAGTTCATGTACAAGTAAAGTGCAAAAATTAGCTCACAGAAATGGTGGCCTTAATTTAATGCAACATATCAGTTTTTCAGTCCATGTCACAAATAAGAAAATATTTCTGAAAAGCTTCAAGTAAGAGTCAAATCAGTATCAAGGCCCAGTCCAAGAAGAGACAATCTTCTCTGTGAATATAATGTGCTGTCATTCTCAAAATACACTGCATAGTAACTTAGTAGGGCACACACAATACTCTACTCTTATTGAATTGCCAACAACAAAATTTTATATAAATAGTATCTAAAATACAACACCAGATAGTTTATATATTTGTTTATTTATATACTAATTTTTTGGGCTTTACAAGTATGTATCTAGGATGAGCTCACTGTGACACATGAAATAAATATCTAGAGTGTGATAAATGCAGTTAATTTTCTACAGTAGAAGTGATAGCCATAAAACGTAAGGCATTTTCAGTGGCAGGTATGATTAAATATCAAACTTGAAATTCAATAGCAGCAACTTCTGAGTTAGTCTAAGCATAATAGCTTGACCTGAGTAAGAAATAATATTATTAATAATATCTTAATGAAAAGATGTCATCTTTAAAAGAATTTGATGATTATCAAATGCTGAAAAATCAATATATACAATTATAGGAGGATGGACACAATAATTTTGAAACTGATTTTAGCTTTTTGAAGCTATTTTGACTATTTTTCGACTGTGACTATCTCAAGAAATATGTAAAGGTGTTTTTTTTAAAAAAAATTACCACTACCAGTCACAAACTTTGTCAACTATTGTATTACTTATTTATGTAGCAACATGTTTCGAGGGTTAAACCTCATTTTCAGGTTAAATGGCATTACAAAAACAACTTTACAATAAGGTCATACTGATATTACATAGTCTTTTCATAAATGGTGTGGTCATCTTTGTTCTTCTGCTGTGGCAGTCTCGTTGTGATGTGTTGCGGTGTAACCATTTCCATGGCTCTCTTAGCAGTAACTGCTATGTTAGTGACGATTTGTGAACAGTGACTAAGAGAGCCATGGACATGGTTACACCGCAACACGTCACAACGAGACTGCCACACCAGAAGAACAAAAATGACCACAGCATTCATGAAAAGACTATGTAATATCAGTTTGACCTTATTGTAAAGTTGTTTTTGTAATGCCATTTAACCTGAAGATGAGGTTTAACCCTCGAAACATGGTGCTAAATAAATAAGTAATACAATAGTTGACAAAGTTTGTGACTGGTAGCGGTAATTTAAAAAAAAATCTTTAAAGTATGATTTTAGCCGTTGTAGTTGTATTAGAGAAAGGGAGAGGAGGTGGTCTTACAAAAAGCTGTTTTTCAACAGATTTACAGTAACTCTTGCCAGAGGATGACATGGTGTTGCAAAGCTATTGAAAAACTTCATCCTGTCACATTCTCGCACAGCGTGAGCTTTCAGGAGCTCAACAGTTTAGGTAACTTAAGATGACAAGGGAACACCATAGTTAACTTAGCTAGATAACTCTGTGTGACACTTTAAGTAGGCAGTTGCAGTTACTTAACATTTTTGATGTTCTGAAGTCTCTTTAACTACAGTTAGAGCAGAATGAATGCGTCCACATAGTTGTTGGTATGTCTCTTGGGCTAAACATATAATGTTCTTGGGCTCTCTCTGTCGGTGGGCCTTCAGAGAAATGGTGGTGCTGATGTCTAATTTAATGAGGACTGTAATATCAGAGTAATGTAATACGTAGTTTTATTAGTTTTATTTTTATTTTTTAAGTCTAGCTAAGAGGTTCAACTGAAGCTGTGATTAATATTCAGATTCACTAATGGTGTTCTATATATCAAAAATTAACAGGTCCTATGCACAGTACCATGCAGTTAATCCAGTTTGCTCTTAGTGTAGTTTCTATGAGAACTATTCAGTTAATAGGTAGGTAAGTAGGGTACAGAGAGTGAATCTTTCTCTTAATGAGTGTCGGCAGTGGTAATAAAACTCCAGTCTTTTACAACATACTGAATATACAGTTTTCTGAGCCAGGAACATGTCATATTGCATGACACATTAAACTACAAAGTTGTGAGTGTACATTAAGCTCACAGTACAGGAAGACACTCAGTGCAGTGACTGATGGAAGTAGAATTGTCAAGTTTCTAGATGATGAGGGACTTTAGATCAATATTCACTTGTTGGGGGACACTGCCATGGTTACCCAGCATACAATGAAGTGTACACTGGCGTTATTGCTACTATTCAGTGTTTTCTTCACTGTACTGTTTTCTTCCATGTACTGTTAACAAATCTTTCATTACAAAAGCAGATGACTTGTAACCTCAGTACTGGTTTCCAACAGTGTAATGCAAGGTTGGCAATTAGGGAAAGGTGCCAGTGCCTGCATACCGTAGTACATGCAGCTTGTAACCATTCAGCTTGTAACCATTCAGCTGTCTCCTATCAGCCACCGTTATGTTTTACTCTGCGGCAGGGAGAGATGTATTAACTGCTCATTGGAAAACATATTTACTTACAAATGGCTTTAAAGGTTGATAGTTCATAGATTCTTATTCTGTATTTTGTTGGAGTCTGTTCTTACTTTCTGTGATAGTTTCTCATTACTTCTCAAAATGATGACCTTTCATCTTCAGATATTTAAGTTACATTGTAACACTGGTTTTAATTGTTGCAGCAGGACTGTGAACAGGGGCACAGTTTATGGGTTCTAGTAGACTATGAAAAGAGTGCATACTAGGTTAACAATCAAGACCACCAACTATTTTTCCTTTTACATACTGAATCTACTCCAATGTCCCTCTGTTACATAAACATGCCATTCAATACTGTTAATTCTTCTTCTTCTTCTTCTTCTTCTTCTTCTTCTTCTTCTACTACTACTACTTCCTTTTTTAAGGCAATGCTTTAATGCATTAATCAACTCGAAAGTAATTTTTGAAGTATTTTCTTATCATAATGTGCAGGGGACAAAAAATAATTGAAAAGCACATTATTTTTATTTGCCATTGAAACATGTGTTTTCTTAATTAGCTTTAGTATTAATTTGTTTGTTTTCTTAATTTTTTAAAAACAACAAAAAATCTTTATTAGTCAGAAATTTGACACTGTGAAGTAGGTTATAGGTGCAATGTCTTATAAAGGACATCCAGATGTTAAGCTGAAAATGGGTAGTCGTAGATCCCAAATTTCCACTGTAACAGATAGAAGACAGGTGCTGTACAAAAAAGTTGACAAGGCATAGAGCTGTCATGAAGCAGCAGTTAAGTACCTATCAGAAGGTAAAGTGGCTTTTGGGGAAAACATATACACTTTGATAAGAGCAAATCTTATTTTGTTGCTCATAACCAACCCACCCACCTCTAAGACTGGTTGAAGATATTAAATAAAAAAATGCATAAATGACGCATTCCTTTCCCACAATGTTTAATTATTTGTCCAAAGATTATTAATGTCAATCAGTCTACATGGTAATTGGTTAATAACATGTGCCAATTTATTTTCTATTTGGTTGGTTTTTGGTGATTGTGTCACAAAAGAAGTATGTTAGTTGTCCCTAGAGTTATTTCTGGGTAGCTTTTCTCTGATGTACAGTGCTAGGGGCCTGTAAATACATTAAACAGTTTTTGATGGAAATAATTTCTATTTCCCATCTCTGTGTTCACCCTCATCATTACACTGTAGTCAATGCTTCATTAAATGACCAAATTAGAAAGGTTGCTACTCAGTTCAGTGCTTCGTTAATAGACAACCTAAAAGTGTGCTTTGTCAGACAGAAGTGATGAGTATAAACCATCTGGAATGGAATAGAGATGGATCTCACCTTTCTTCCCTCCAAAGGTGGAATTGAAACATACTCCCTGTAGATGATATAACTAGTAACTCTGAAACCATTTGCTCAATAATAGAGTTGCTTACAATTTCAGTAGTTCCATTTTTAAAACAATGGAAGGGATGATGATGTGATGATATGATGATGATGTGATGATGTGATGATGTGATGATATGATGATGATATGATGATGATGTGATGATGATGATGAGATGATGATATTATGATGATGATGTGATGATGTGATGATATGATGATGATGTGATGATGATGATGAGATGATGATATTATGATGATGATGTGACAATGATATGATGATGATGATGATGATATGATGATGATGATGATATGATGATGATGATGATGATGATGTGATGATGATGATGATGATGATGATATGATGAGATGATGATGTGATGATGATGATGATGTGATGATGATGATGATGTGATGATGATGATGATGTGATGATGATGATGATGATATGATGATGTGACGATGATGATGATTATGATGATATGATGATATGATATGATATGATATGATATGATGATATGATATGATGATATTATGATGATGGTGATATGATGAGATGATGATGATGATGATGATGATGATGATGATGATGATGATGATATTATGATATGATATGATATATGATATGATATATGATATGATATATGATATGATATATACGATATATGATATGATATGATGATACAATAAGAAAGATATTTAACTACTTGTAAACGCTATTTTGTCCCTCCCTTCCCTTCCCTTCCCTTCCCTCCCATTCAGTCCTGCAGAGTATTAATTAGAAAAAGGTGATATTTAATTTGTTTGTCTAAATGGAAGAGTTACTAACCAAATCAAATTCATTTGTGACCAATAGAACAAGAAACAACTGCTGTGCTGGTGAGATCACTCTTGTTGCTGTGACCAGTGCAATAGAAATATAATTTGAAATCTTACTTTAGTGAGAAGTCACCAGAACTTTTACTACCCATTAGTATGAACACACACAATCATTGGGATATCATAATGCTACTGTGCCAAAGGTGTGTGTGAATTCTTATATTCAGGAAGACAGCCACTACTAGATTCAAATGCTGTAACAATTTGTTAATGATAAATCATCATAGACTGTCTCAGATTGTAACAGTGGATAGGTGAGCCACAGTGCGGCATATAACTCTACAATTAAATACTAAACTAAAAGAACTAGTGAGTAGACCCATCAACAGGACTAACATGTAGCAGCAGGTTACTAAAGGCACGTCCTGTAAAGCGTATCTCTGATTACTGCCCATCACATGGTGCAGAGATCAGTGTGGATAGAGGAACATCACCATTGAATACTTGTACCATGCAAAAGAGTGGCCTTTACTGATGAGCTGCAGTACACACAGTTAAACACAAATGTGAGGGTATAAGGTCATCCAATTTTATTAGTCATATCTGCAACTCAGTTGAGCAATTTTATGCCAAGGCCACAAGACTTAATTGTTGTCATCAGGGTGAAGAGTGGTGCTACACATTGCTAGATATGGGATTCATCATCTGATAGGCATCCAAATGCTATTTTATGGAAGCTTGCCAACTCAAGCCTTTAAACTCTATTTGCATCTCACAGTTGCTGTGGTAAGCAAGAAATTTTCGTATATGATTTCTGTGCAACCAGCTGTTATAATGGGAGTCCACTGTAAGGAGGACATTTGTATTTTGTTGACACCTGATTAGCAGTTTTCCTCACTTAATAAAAGGTATATGATACACATTGGTGACACTACATCTTGGGTGCAATACATGTTTGGGGCTTTTGAGGCAGTATAACAATTTCAATTAAAAAAAACCGTGCATCATTGGCATTTTTGAGTTCTGAGTTGGCATAACATGTACAAGAAAAAAGGGGTCCAGTGGGTTCAACCTTAAGTGATATCTCCTTTGCAGTTGCCATAAATGGAATTGGCACCATTCTGGGTACTAAATGTATTGGAGGCCATGTATGTTGACAATGTCTGTCTGCAGTATAGTTCTACATCACTATTCTTGAGAACGTTGTATTCAAATGGCCATTAAAAAGACCCAGAGATAAGCCCAGAGTTATGGGTACAGTTTTTTGCCTATCAAATCATGGGTCATATACTTCTACAGGTTTCTATTTGTCTCTCCACACTCTGAATTATCTGGATAGCCATCTACTGGAAGTGTTTGATGACCTTCACTTTTTAGGTCTGCTGCTGTTTGGCCACAAAATGACATGCTTAATGCACACAAAGCAGCTGAAGGCACCTTGTATGTGGAAATTAAATAACCTACACTTTATGGGGAGATGATTTACAGGATCTAGAAAAAAAATTCATTAGTCACTTATTTTAACTCGGTGAGACTCTAGTATGTAACGTAAAGCCTGGTGAAACCTGTGCACCTCAGTGGAATCTGCCTTGCATCTAGAGATTCCCGCATGAGCTCTGTCAATGGTTTCCATGTGGAACCAGGTATTCAATCTCTGAACACACACCACTGACAAATGCCCAAACGTCCATTTTGCAAGATACTTTTAAAGGAATCCATCAGTCTCCTTGTGAATCACTTGAAACAAGGAGAACAATGTTTAGACTAAGACATGCATTAAGTGCTCTTTATCCTCAAGACAGCTTGCCTTTCTACCCCACAGAGTAGTTTACTCTGCAGTGTACACTCTGATCTGCTGTAGGAACAGAGCTGTAGTGTGGCTTTAATGATCATACAGACCCTGATATTGGGTTATTCCACGTGAAGCGTCCTAGGGCTCCCAGCTCAATCACCTTCAATTTTGATGAATTTTGTACAATATGTACCTGAGGGCCCTACAGGAACTTACGCAAAGTTTCAGGCTCACCTGTAACTCAGTTGAGGTGCTAGAGCCACTTTTGTGAAGACCACTTTTACTGAGACCGAAAAGTTGCAAGGAAATCTTCAAATTTGCCATTCCACTGTTCCTAATTAAAAAGAGCTAGACTCTTGCGTTTGGAAATAGTGGTACAACTTTTTGTGCTCAACACACAAATGATGGAAGTAGAGTTCAGAAAGCAATGCATTTGGTATGATCTCAGTTCAAAGTGGGCAACGAATCATGTTGCAAGAAATTTGTCCCCTGCGTTAACGAGGCATAAGTATTGGAGAAAGTGGACTATGGGCTTGGTCTTTTGGCAAACTACTGTCTGCCTGGATGTTTAATATGTCACAAATGTGGGCCTGGCTTGTGTGTTTAATTACTGTGACACTATCCTGCAAATTTGCTAAAAAATGTGAATGTATCAAAATACACCCATATTCAGTCACTTGTCTCAAAATGGACACTTACCACATTACATTCATTAACACCATTCAACAGATTACATATCATTCTATTAGAAAAAGCTTATTTTCATTTTGGTGTATTTTTGGGTGAGGTGCAAAAATTGTGCTTAAACTATTGAATTTTTTTGTAATTAGAGAAAAATCCATGCATTGGTCCATGGTGACTATGCCACTACCAATCTCAGAGACTGGTAGCCCCATCGCCAACAGGCCACACCTGATAGCCATGCAAGGTCAGCCACGGGTGGGTTTCTTTACTGCAGGTTCCCAAGCCAGAATGTGGGTATCTAGCAGGTTCCCAAGCCAGAATGTGGGTATCTAGCAGGTTCCCAAGCCATGTTTGGGTCTCTTTGTGGTTCCCAAGCTGCAATGCACAATTCGTCAGTTGTTAAATGCTTTAAATTTGTTGCTGATATCCAAAACTATTGCTTCTGGCAAACTGTATTGCCATCCCATCATTGAAGCAGCTGGAACTGGTATGACTGCAACTATCCATTGTTCTGGAATCCAGCATATGTCTCTTCTAGTTGGCCAGTGAAATGATTGAGCAGCCCCATGAGGATGCATGAAAGTTCACAGATATTTCCTATCCACCATTTTCCATCATAAATGCAAGTGACATACTAGCCAGGTTGTAGTTCAGTGATGGCGACATGTGTAGTAGCAACTCTAGCATATCGGTTAACATTTGCTATAAAGGACGAAGTATCACTTGATACTCGATGAATGTAAAGTTGCTTTTCACCAATTGGCACAAAATGGTGATGCTCTCTTGTACCAGACACTGTACATCCATCCTCAAAACGTTTTTATTGATCAATTTTTGCATCTTCAATAATTTCTTTTTTAATGTAGATAAATTCAATGCCATGCACATTTTTTGGCAATATTCAAAAATATCCGTTGACATTAAGATTTGGTTGGCAATTTGGTGCTGAAAGCTGCTAAATGCTTAACTGTGCCCCCAGTTCTGTCACATGGTGATTTCCCATGGTTTGTTCTGAAAAAAATTCCATTCTGTGGTAATGCCAAAATCTTTATGATGGCAAAGATTTAGGAAGTTCTTAAAATTTGTTTACTATGCGACAGAACCATCACTGAAATAATGAATAAGCTTAATTTATTTAAAAATGCACTTCAGGGATTTGATAAAGTAAGTTAAAAACACATGCACTGCAACTGTGTCACGTCAGAGGCAATCACTGTTTATGCAGTAGCTGATGCTTTTTAGGTCTTCATTATCTTTGTACTAAATGACAAATGGATGTATTGTAGAATGACTATTTTCCCGATGGAATCCTTGAACTGTGTACTGGACAATAAAGGAGTAATTTTCAGCAAAATCCATTAACATAATCAATTCTCATGGTTTGAGACCACCTGTAGTGAACTGCAAATGCTTGCTCTGGTGTTTTGCAATGTAGTGGTGAGTAGAAAGGGCCAAAAGTTTTGTAACTAATAGTTCAATGAATTCAACTGTCATTTCTCTGATTTTGAGTGTATCTCTGCCAATGTGAGTCCATTGTTTGAACTGAACTGTATCCTCGGGATCAATATCTACAAAAGCGCTTTCCAAATATTCCTTTGGAGCTTCTGTTCCTGGGCATACTTCACAGCGATGAAGCTTGCAATTTTTTGTTTCCAAATTACAGACAATTTTGTTCAGTAATATTTTGCGATCTTCTTTTATTGAGCTATGTACCAACATTAGTTTCACTTTGTGATGTATTGTGCAGAGACGCAAACTGAATGAATGTTCACCAGCTGTGCCTACAGTCACACACCACTTTGGCCTTAATTCACAAAATTTGGAAAATCCAATTTCCAATCCATTTTTATTGCAGTAAGCAACAAACATTTCTTGTAAGTTGCTCAGTAATAAGTATTTTTGTTTTTGAACATTTTCTGCATCGATCCAAACAGTAAGACAGTCCTTTTTTCCCGGACAAATCCAACTAAACTCATCATAAAAATGTTCTATGACTCTTGCCTTCACAGCCTCAGAAAACTTTTCCCCACATATACCTTCAGGCTGTGCCAATATTCCCTGTTCAGCTTTTAACTTTCTAGCCTTCCTTATCATTTTTTCTGAAACACACAATTGTTCTATAAACTTTTTTATAGACCATCTTTGGGGAACTAAGGTCAAAATTTGAATTTTCTCACTATGATTTGATATATGTAATTTCTTTCAGTTCTTGGATCAGCTTACTGTAATCTGAACAAACCAAGCATTGCTTGCTCTTTTGGATGGTTGCTCCAGTTCACTGGAATAAAGTCCTCCCACTTCTGCAATTTTCTTAATAATTGCACCTTCAACTTAGATGTATTATGCACTTTGCATATCATTTTGTATCCCTTGTACCAATTTGTTGAATTTTTAATGGTGATATTCCAACAGCTGTTAAGCTTGTATTCAAATTGTGAGCAACATTGGTCTCATCATCTTCATCTGACTGAGATGTAACTTCCATTTGTGAATATTTCACTGTATCAAATTCTTTCCTACAGGAAGGGCACATTTTTTGGCCTGGTTTGATATCAGACATGGTTATCCTTTTTAGTAGGTCAGCTGTTTATGTTGACTGAGTGCAAACTTTTTCATGCAGTATGATTTTTCTTGAAAGTCTCTTCGGGTTTGCTGCCGGATCCTAAAATCAACTTGACTCGATATTTCAGCGATCCAACTGGTCGCCATCTTCAGTTCTCAGTGGGTCTCATCAGCAGAAGCAGCATTTTCTTGAAGATGGCGACCAGTTGGATCACCGAAATATCAAGTCAAGTTGATTTTAGGATCTGGCAGCAAACCCGAAGAGACTTTCATGACTTATTACGCCGGGAAAGCCTACGTAATCACATGATTTTTCTTACCAAATGGGTTGCAGCATGTTCTTTGGAAAAATTCAAATCTTTGTAGAAGTAAAGCTTAGTGGTGGAAGCATAGTTGAGTATCTTCAGTAGAGTGTAAACCACTCCGTCTAGTAAGTAATACAGTCGTTTTATCCTGGACAAGTTCCTTTACAGCTTTTAGTCCTTTTAAGGCACTGTATGTCATTAAATGTCAAGGGGAATCAGTATTTCCAAAACTGCATACATTAACTTAATCTTGCTTTTCCATGTTAGAAACAACTTGATATGCTTCAGGCACCAAAGTGAAATTGTAAAGTTGAAAATAAAGAAAAGAAGCAAAATTAATAAGCATCCAACTTCACAAAAATTATGTTGTGGTCTATAGCACAGTTAAATGGTTAAATTTAGCAATGAACCTGTCACAAACAGATTTAAAATCACAAAATAAACAGCAAAATGAATGTTTAAACACTGCAGACATAATCAACAAAATTTCAAATTTAAGGCACAATTTTTGCACCTTACCGAAAGACCCACCAAAATGAAAATGTTTTTCTAATAGAAAGAAATGTGCTCTGTTGAACAGTGTTAATGACTGCAATGTGGTAGTTGTTGATTTTGAGACACATGACTTTGAACATGGGTATATTTTGATACATTCATATTTTTTATCAAATTTACAGAATGGTACCACAGTAATTAAACACACAAGTCAGGCCCAAATTTTTGATACACTAAAAACCCAGACAGACAGTAGTTTGACAAAAGACCAGGTCCATTGCGCACTTTCCTCACTACTTTAGCCTCGTCAAAGTATGGAACAAATTTCTCGTGGCATGATTTATTGCCCACTTTGAACTGAGATTATGCCAAAAGCATTGCTTTCTGAACTCTACTCCCATCATTTGTGTGTACAGCACATAAAGTTGTACAACTATACCCAGAAGCAAGGGTCTAGCTCTTACATTAGCAACAGTGGAATGCCAAATTTGAAGATTTCCTTGCAACTTTTCGGTCTCAGTAAAAGTGGTCTTCACAAAAGGGGCTCTAGCACCTCAAAAAAGTTACAGGTGAGCCTGAAAATGTTGCATAAGTTCATGGAGGGCTCTTAGTTACGTACTGTACAAATTTCATCAAAATTGAAGATGGTAGAGCTGGAAGCATCTTATAAACTGGGACACTTGATGTGGAATGACCCTATCCATAACTGTAGATTATGTTATGTTCTCCATGGCTGTACAATCTTTGTTTTGATGTATACTTTATGGCAAAAAGGATGATGAGGGAGTTCTTTATGCATTTACAAATAAAATTTTTTATGAACACCAGTCAATCACACTGAGTGCAGAGTTAGTACACAGAACTCTCACAAACTTATAACACCCCCCCCCCCCCCAAAAAAAAGATTCCTTTGCAGTGATTTCCTCAATAGTTAAAAGGTGATCGACAATTACTCTGACTCATCCTTTAGTTTCCTCATTCATGAACTTTTATACAACTTCCATAATACAGCAGCTTTAATGATATTCCTCTGGATGCTGAGTTACATAGGCATTACAGGCAATGATGATGCTGATGCATTAGCTAAAGTAGTCTCAAAATTGAACTGTTGGCAATAAAAATCCCAGAAACTGTCTTATGGGCACATCTCTGATACCATACCGTACAAGAGTGGCAAGAAGAGGAAATGAAAAAGTCCAACTCAATGAACTCTCAATGATAAAAGCCCCCAGTGAATAGTGGGGAATATCGCATTGCCCCTCTTGAAGAGAAGGTGTAGTGTCACATCCATATTGGTCTATCAATCTTACCCATGACACCAAACGATGGGAAGACAAACCTTCACAATGTATCATTGCAGTTCTTACCAGCGATCTTAGTTTATGATGCAATGAAAGCAGCCCATGTTTTAATCTTCCTGTGGGAATTTGATATTACCACCTGGTTTAAAACACTCATTTTAGTAATTTACTTAAAGACATGGCACAGGCGTGGGGTGAGGTCACAACCTTCCACAAATTCTGTGCCAGAGGGTTCCTCACTTGGTTCCACCCCTGCTCAGTCATAACTGCCAAATTTTACCTTCTTAAACTTCAAATCCATCGTTACATTATTTATCTTCAGCCCCCATAATATAGTCAATGACTTATTCTTTTTTTATGGTATCCTCTTCTGGTGGTGGTGCATGTACATCATTCTTTATCAGTATTAACAGTTCACTGTACTCTGCAAGTCATTTTCTCTGATAGAATTGCAGGTCTTGATCCAAACTGGTCTTTTACTGTGTGAATATATTTTTAACTGATTATGAGGATTAAGGGACTAATCATGATGTTGAGTAATGTAGAAACCGAATCATCATTCCTCCTGAGTACAGCAGAAAAAAAATTGATGTGTATGCTGTTATTTATTATACTTAACACATGGGGTCAGTCACTGTCTCTTCCCTACATGTTAAGACTACTTTCCAAATAATCAGTACACTAGTGTCTAGCCAACATTGTTGGCATCTTTCACTTCTCTCTGGTTTTAAGCAAACAGTATCTCGTATCTTGGAAAGAAGAATGGGAATAATTCATTGTGGACAGTAGTAATTACATGAAGCACATGCTGAGACTCAATAAGGTTACAAAGTGAAAATGGGTGTTGCCTTTACAAAGAATCCCATTCTTGATCAGTGAGAACACACTAATTTTTTTTCTGCTGATTCCACTGTAACTATATTAAAATTGTTGCCTTGTGTTGTAACGTGTCATTTGTATAGGCCATTACAAAATTATTACTTTTACAGATCAATAGCACAAGTGATTTTGAGGTACTAGGTATCAACCTATGCTGAAACACCCATGTTAGGATGGGGTGTAGCCTCCACGAGTGGCAATGCAGTCACTGACTCTGGCATCAAGTTTATTGCACAGATAGCAAATACTGTCCTGGTATGTTATGCCACACCTATTCAACCTGTCCACATCGTTCTGTAAGAAGTTTTGGTTGAGGAGTCACATAAGTCATTTCTCATTCTATCGTGTCCCATATGTGCTTATTTGGAGACAAGTCTGATGATCATGCTGGCCGGGGAAGTTGCTGCATGTCTTGCAACACATGTTGAGTTTCATGGACAGTGTGTGGTTGAGCATTATCCTTTTGGAACAACACATCACCTTCCTGTTGCAAGAATGGCCAAATAACTGGTCTAACAGTGAGTGCAGGTTAGCATCCCCTCCAAAAACAGCAAAGGTAGCTAATCGCATCCCAGACCCTAAGGCCTGGGTTGGGAACAGTGCGTCTCGGATGAATGCTTGCTACAAGACAGTGCTCACTACATCTACATTGTACATGCAAATGACAATCTCTTGCATGCAGGTAGAATCTACTTTCATCACGGAATACCACAGTTTACCATTCCATCATCTAAGTGATCCTCTGAGAGCACCAGCTGAACCATACACATTGATGCTGTGATGTGAGTGGAAGATGGGATTGAGGTGTTCATGTTCATAGTCCCACTGCCAGTAATTGGTTCACAACAGTTTATGTTGACACGTCTGGGTGTATAAGCTCTCTTGCCTGTGCTATGGTAGCTGTAAGATCTCCCATTGCTGTTCTTACAATACGATGATACTGTTGGGGATCTGTGCTGAGTCTCGATGGCATCATTACCTGTTTGCTTCACACGTTTTTGCCCCACTGAGACTTCTGGCTGTGAGCATTTGCTATTAAAGGATAGACACAAATGGTGTTCTGGTAGCTATGGCACTCCCCTACCTGTTGGTGGAGGACGCTGAAATGATTATCAGTATATCTACTATACTCTGGTAGTGTACGTTGTCATTCTATCAAAATTGACTTCTTTCCAGGTGTACTAATTTTTTTTCTGCCTGGCAGTGTAGAATGTACTTAAAAATCTCTATGCATTTTAAAAGATACATTAATTTTCTGTTTAAAATTATGTGGATTCTCATATTAAAAGGAAGGATCAAGATATGAAGCTGAAGAAAGTGGAGAGATGTGCTTTGAATAATTGCATGAAGTGTTTTAATCAGGCTAGAAATTCTAAAATTATTCACACACACCTATCTCCTGCCTATTACTTTAACAGAATATTTTATGTTTTTGTTGAGCAGTACAGTGAAATATCCTTTATGGAAACACTAAATAATACTCCTGGAATTTGTTCTAAAGAGAGGAAAGAGAAATGGTAGGAAAGGGGCAGTTCACCTGGACCCTGCCTACACGCTTGCAAACTTTCCCTTGCCTCTTCACTTTAAAATCCCACATATTTTCCCCTCCTAGCTTGAAAGGAGGTATTATTCTTTCACAGTAACAAGGGTTGGTCCTTCTCAATCTAACAGTGTAATTGACCTTCACCACTTAACTCCCTTCCAACCAAATTTCTCTTTACTCCCTGAAGAATGAAGCAGCAACACATAGATTAAAAAAGGTACAAGTAACTTGTTTCTTCTCTGAATTTCAGTTCTATACAAGTAGCCTGATACAGTGATGGATAGCCAATGTCTTGTAGGCAGTTTCCACTCAACAGGAAACATGATGATTAGAGCAGAAACCCACCATGGTGCTCTTATGTAGGCTTATCAAGGAATGCCAGGATATTAGCTGCATCATAAGTTGTCATTACTTTTGCAGATCTCACAGGTACCTTACTCAGGTATCTTATCTAAAAAAAGTGTCATAAACTTGACACAAATTAAACTTTGTTTTTTGTGTAGGTTACAACAGATGTTATGTTATGTTTTATGTTGTGAACTTCTTGCCTTTACTATAACTCTCACTACTGTTGTGGTAAAACATTAGACTCTTTTAGTAAAAGCTGCTCTTTTTAAAAAATTTGTGTGGTAAGATACATTTCAATCACTCCCTTCAATTCGTAGCCATAACAAAATATAAATTCCTGTATTCACTGCTACAGACAGCTACAAATGCGTGCTTGTCTAATTGTGATTGGTTTGCTTTTGCATTTAGTATTCTAACTGATAATTGAAGACCATGGTTGATGCCTTTGTAATGAGCTATGCAAACGATAAAATTCCTCTCTCTCTCTCACTAGCTTTTGGTTATTAAAGGTTTATCAACTCAGAGTTTCTCATGTGACCTGCAATTTTGAATATGATTTAAAAGCCTTCTGGTAACATCATTTCAGCATCTTGTGGTAATGGTTGTGTACCACTGCTTTAGGTATGTCCAGCTACTTCACTAAACACTCCCAAATGGTTAGGATCTGGTCATCATTTAGAAGAATAGTTTTGCATTTTAGACATCCAGTATGTGGTGGCTCTATTCTGACATGTTATGTGTGACATGTTATGTGTGACATGTTATGTGTGACATGTTGTGATGTTGTGTGTGACATGTTGTGTGTGACGTGTTGTGTGTGACGTGTTGTGTGTGACGTGTTGTGTGTGACGTGTTGTGTGTGACGTGTTGTGTGTGACGTGTTGTGTGTGACGTGTTGTGTGTGACGTGTTGTGTGTGACGTGTTGTGTGTGACGTGTTGTGTGTGACGTGTTGTGTGTGACGTGTTGTGTGTGACGTGTTGTGTGTGACGTGTTGTGTGTGACGTGTTGTGTGTGACGTGTTGTGTGTGACGTGTTGTGTGTGACGTGTTGTGTGTGACGTGTTGTGTGTGACGTGTTGTGTGTGACGTGTTGTGTGTGACGTGTTGTGTGTGACGTGTTGTGTGTGACGTGTTGTGTGTGACGTGTTGTGTGTGACGTGTTGTGTGTGACGTGTTGTGTGTGACGTGTTGTGTGTGACGTGTTGTGTGTGACGTGTTGTGTGTGACGTGTTGTGTGTGACGTGTTGTGTGTGACGTGTTGTGTGTGACGTGTTGTGTGTGACGTGTTGTGTGTGACGTGTTGTGTGTGACGTGTTGTGTGTGACGTGTTGTGTGTGACGTGTTGTGTGTGACGTGTTGTGTGTGACGTGTTGTGTGTGACGTGTTGTGTGTGACGTGTTGTGTGTGACGTGTTGTGTGTGACGTGTTGTGTGTGACGTGTTGTGTGTGACGTGTTGTGTGTGACGTGTTGTGTGTGACGTGTTGTGTGTGACGTGTTGTGTGTGACGTGTTGTGTGTGACGTGTTGTGTGTGACGTGTTGTGTGTGACGTGTTGTGTGTGACGTGTTGTGTGTGACGTGTTGTGTGTGACGTGTTGTGTGTGACGTGTTGTGTGTGACGTGTTGTGTGTGACGTGTTGTGTGTGACGTGTTGTGTGTGACGTGTTGTGTGTGACGTGTTGTGTGTGACGTGTTGTGTGTGACGTGTTGTGTGTGACGTGTGACGTGTGACGTTTGTCCTATGGTAACCAGTGACAACATAAAACTAAATATCACACACTTGCACCTCTGTGCTTGGAATCTAGTCACCTTTTCCTGGGCCATAACTATTTGTCATAAAGCCATTTGTGATTACATATCAAATGATTTTGCAATTGCGAACAGGGACTACCATCAGCTGTAGAATTTGATATGTTTTGTTATGACTGTGGTCGCTGTAGTGCCCAGGAACTGCGCATCGTCATCAGATTAACACTGGCATTGAAATATTGTATTTGTGATGACAGTGTAGCTCTTGTGATTGAAGGGAATTTTTTGCCATTAGTGGCCTGAGTGTGATATATTCCTGAGAGGCCTGTATGATGGTGGATAAAACAGTATCAGGAAATTAGATAATACAATGGTTATATGTAAAGTAAAGAATTTCGTGTTATAACAGCGGCTCAGGATACTAAAGTAATCAGTAGAAAAATCTAGTTTAAAATGTAATGCAGTTGAGAGACAATACAAAATTTCTCAGATCAGCCGACAAAGTGTGGCACTGTCTTCGGGAGACAAGATAAGGAATGTAATGAGCATTCAATTAGAGGCTTAATGATCAACATTTGCTAGCATTTGTGTAAGAAAATGTCACTCGCAAATGGTGAAATGCTGTATTTTCTTGCAAAATGAAACTTCTGTCAGTGGAATATGTTCAGACATGGGTTTACTGGCTATAAGGTATCTGTTCCAGAACAAATATTCCACCATTGCATTGACACTGTATTTATGGCAATATAAGGCTGGATCTTTCCCCATGGACTGGCAAACTTCACAGGTAGATAATCAGCTTGATGGAGCTACCCAGTATGTCCATGTTATGAGTAATACCATGATATAGGCTGTATGACTACTGTATCTAGAAGGTGTAATGTTTCCAACACGAATCTGCTGGAACAGTTTGCTGGACAGAACTAGGTTGCTCTTCTTAATAGATATCCTTCAGCAGACCTCAACTTCATTGACACCTTTTGGTCTGGCCCTTCCTAAAGATACAGAGATAAGGTTTGGATTGTTAGTCTTATGTCTTCACTAATATAGGCCTACTGCCCCAGGAGACGACAGGAAGCAGTTTATCTTATTCTGTGAGTTAGTATGTTTGTCTCATATGTCATGATACAAAGATAGATTCCTCAACCATATTTTACAGTGTGATCTTTGGCAGCACTTGCCATTCAGATGTCATACACCTAAGAACTTAGTTCATTTTGTTGTCTGAAAAAGTGCTGAAGCTGATACCTAGATGTGATCAGCAATAACAGTTAACTGCGTCTTCATTTTATATGAAATGCAATGAAAAATGTCTGGTGCACTTCAGGGCAATTGCATGTGACTGTGAGTACATTATTATTAGGGTGATAAAGCATCTTTCCAAATCCGACTGAATCAGACAAGTTGGAATAAGGGAATAAGACATTTAACTGTGTGGAGAAACCAGGCAAAAATCAGATTAGTTGCCTAACTCATAGATTGCCTTTCTCATGGCATGTATACGTTCATTGAAATCACAGAACTTTTATGGAGAGATTAAGTTTTTAAGAAACCATATGCTGTGCCATTTTAACGGTTGGAAATATGTTAGGAATGGCAATCTCTTTGCTTTACAAACTTTTGTTGTCTGTCTGCAACAAGTAGTATTTGAAGCAAATGGAAACATATTCCCATTTTACAGCCTTTAGATGTGACCACCAATCTACCTGGACATTATACTGGTAACTCCAGTATTCCTTACCTGTGTTGTGCTCTGGACCTGATGACAATAAGTGCCTATTACAGGTGTGAAATCTTTGTAATCAGACAGCATAAGTGTTCTTGTGTGATTTGAGTGAATTCATCCTTACTCTGCAATTTAAGATATGTCACCATCATCAATTCTTATTATTTGAATGAGGAGAACTGTGCATGCTATAATTGGCTTAGCTTTTATGTAAAATAGAATGCAGCTCAAATTCAGGCTGCAGCCATCTTTTGTGCTTTGTATGAAGTATATTAAGTCAAAATTGTGACTTGTTCACATAGAGGGTTGTTTGTATGAAGTAATTTTATCGGCGTTAGAATTACACGAAACACATTGAAATAGCAATAATAACCATAAACTTATATAGAAAAGTTGCCAATATGTGTACTCACACATTGCTCCACTTAAAATATTTGCTTTATGACAGCTGTATTTTCATTTCTTTTGTACTGGTAACTCTTGATTAAAATGCATTTTGTAATTCAGAGCCCTTATAGGTTGGTGTATAAGTTCGTAGCATTTTTGTTTTGCTTCTTGGTATTATGATTGGTATGGGTTTATTTATCTACAATCATTTTTTAATTGTGGTACACTGTTGGTATTTGAGTTTAAACATGGTCATTTTATCATTCGGGGATAGTGAGTGGAGCTGTGGGTGCTAGAAAATGGAGTATCAAGTGGAAAAACCATAACATTTTCAACATATTCTTCTGTTTGAGTTCAATAGAGTGATGACAGCAGTGGTGACAGCCAGAAACATTTTAAGTGTGTATGGGGATAATGCCATTGGACAGTGCACAGAAGAAAATGATTTTCTTGTTTTGAGGAGGATCATTTTGACATTAGGAACTCTCCACATTCAAGAAGACCTTCGGCATTTTATGAAGGTCGTTTGAACACATTAGTCCACTGTGATACTTGTCACTGTATTTGAGAACTGGCAAATGTTATGAACTGTGATCATTCCACCATCATGCGACATTTGCATGCAATGGGGAAGATTCAAAAATCAGGCATGTGGGTACCACATGCTCTGAGCCAAAATAACAGAAATCAGTGAGTGGCCTTATGTGCAGCTCTGCTTGCTCGGTATCAGTTGGCTTACAAGCAACACCAACCATTCCTATCCTGTATTATTACTGGTGATGAGAAATCGTGTCTTCATGCTAACAGAAGGAAAAGAAAGGAATGGTTGAGTTGAAACAAAGCAGCAACTCGCTGTATGAAGACCTGCTTGTACCCACAAAAGATAATGTTAGGCATTCGGTGGAACAGTTACAGTGTGGTACTGTGATTTACTTCCCTGACATGTAAATATCACTGCTGACATTTATTCTCAACAACTGAGACTTCTTGCAGTCCAGGAATGATGGCCAGAAAGACTGCATGGCGATGCCTACTTGCATTCTGCTGGACTCACAAAAAAACACTATACAGTAGTTTGGTTGTGAAGTCATTCCATATTCACATGATATTGCGCCCTCAGATTTCCACCTTTCCCTGTCGAACAACCTTCTGAAAACTTCCTTTCCAGATGAAAATGCGCTTTGAACATGACTTGATGAGTTCTTTGTCTCAAAACCACATGATTTCTACAGTTTTGGAATTGAAAAGTTTTGCCAGCAATGGCAGACTGTTGTAAATAGTGAAGGAGAATATACAGGGTGATCAAAAAGTCAGTATAAATTTGAAAACTTAATAAACCACAGAATAACGTAGATAGAGAGGTAAAAATTGACACACATGCTTTGAATGACATGGAGTTTTATTAGAACCACCCCATATTGCTAGACGCGTGAAAGATCTCTTGCGCGTGTCGTTTGGTGATGATCGTGTGCTCAGCCGCCACTTTTGTCATGCTTGGCCTCCCAGGTCCCCAAAACTCAGTCCGTGCGATTCTTGGCTTTGGGGTTACCTGAAGTTGCAAATGTATCGTGATCGACCGACATCTCTAGGAATGTTGAAAGACATCATCAGACGCCAATGCCTCACCATAACTCCGGACATGCTTTACAATGCTGTTCACAACAGTATTCCTCGACTACAGCTATTGTTGAGGAATGGTGGTGGACATATTGAGCATTTCCTGTAAAGAACATCCTCTTTGCTTTGTCTTACTTTGTTATGCTAATTATTGCTATTCTGATCAGATGAAGCACCATCTGTCGCACATTTTTTGAATGTTTGTATTTTTTTTTTGGTTCTAATAAAACCCCATGTCATTTCAAGCATGTGTGTCAATTTGTACCTCTCTATCTACATTTTTCCGTGATTTATTAAGTTTTCAAATTTATACTGACTTTTTGATCACCCTGTATTATTGATGACTAAAGTCTCTGTTATGTGTATCTGTTGTGTTTATTAAATGAATGGAAGAAGACTAAGAATTTACGCACTGACTCAATAAATAAAATACCAGTTGCTGGAATAAAGGTAATGTATACTCATTTCACTCTCCAAACTCTGTTCGCTAAATACATTTTTACAAAACTTGGTGTGGGAATAATCACCTGATTTGGAGTAGGCAATGTTTTAATTTACAAAGGTATAGAGTTGAAACAAAATTTCATCTAGCTCAATTATGTTTGTTACTTCCAGAAAGCAGACACCTCATATGTATTTCTGTTTATTGCCTTGTCTTTTAAAGTAACATTATGTGAAATACCAGTCTCTAGAACACGTGATTTTTGTAATCATGGACTGCATATTGTATACAGAAGAAATCCTTCTGGAGTTATTTGGGTTTCGAGAAATTTTTAAAAGATGTTCTCTTTGTAAGTTTGACACTATTGTTTGTTTAGGTGTTGTATATGAGCCTCTGTGCCCTCACTGAACCCGACTGTCCTTTGTCTAGGTGCTCCTATCTGACAAACTACTTAAGACACCAGAGTTTAGTTAGGTTTGGAGGAATGACATTGTTTCCTCCTTCACTCTTAAGGGCTTGCAAGTTTCTGGGCTTACAGAAATTTGGAAGAAAAAAAAAAAGATTAATGAAAAGTACTGAAGGAAACACATGAGCTGGTTTGCATGATACTTGTTCCTAAAGACTAACTATTACAAGAAAGCATAATGAATTTGCATTTTTGGAGTTAAGAGGAGCACTCACTCGAGGCAGAGTCTTTTAAACAAGACAAAGCAATTCACAGGTTACAGTATTAGACACAGCAACATCTGGTGACTTGAACAAACAAACAAACGTGGAATGGGAGACATTACTGCAATGTACCACTGAAATAACATTCACACACATGAAATATACTATGTGAACAAAGGTATCCGGATGTCCCCAAAAACAAATCTTTTCATATTAAGTGCATTGCACTGCCACCTACTGCCAGGTACTCCATATCAGTGCCCTCAGCAGTTATTAGACATTGTGAGATAGCAGAATGGGACACTCTGCGGAAATCATGGACTTTGAATGTAGTCAGGTGATTGGGTGTCACTTGGGTCATATGTCTGTACATGAGATTTCCACACTTCTAAACATCCCTAGGTCAACTGTTTCCAATGTGATAGTGAAGTGGAAATGTGAAGGGACACTTACAGCACAAAAGCATACAGACCAACCTCATCTGTTGACTGACAGAGACCACTGACAGTTGAAGAGGTTCGTAATGTGTAATGGGCAGATATCTATCCAGATCATCACACAGGAATTCCAAACTGCATCTGGATCCACTGCAAGTACTATGCCAGTTAGGCGGGAGGTGAGAAAACTTGGATTTCATGGTTGAGTGGCTGCTCATAAGCCACACATCACGCCGGCAAATGCCAAATGACACCGTGCTTGGTGTAAGGAGCATAAACATTGGATGATAGAACAGTGGAAAAAAATTGTGTAGAGTGACGAATCACAGTACACAATGTGGCAATCCGCCAGTAGGGTGTGGGTATGAGGAATGGGCTGTGATCATCATCTGCCAACGTGTGTAGTGCCAACAGTAAAATTCGGAGGCGGTGGTGTTATGATGTGGTCGAGTTTTTCGTGGAGGGGGCTTGCACCCTCTTGTTGTTTTGCATGGGCCTACATTGATGTTTTAAGCACTTTCTTGCTTCCCACTGGTGAAGAGCAATTAGAGGATAGCATTTGCATTTTTCAATGTGATGGAGCACCTGTTCATAATGCACGGCCTGTGACAGAGTGGTTACATGACAATAATGTCCCTGTAGTGGACTGGCCTCCACAGTGTCCAGACCTGAAACCAATAGAACACCTTTGGGATGTTTTGGAATGCCGACTTCATGCCAGACCTCACCGATCGACATCAGTACCTCTTCCCAGTGCAGCACTCCATGAAGAATGGGCTGCCATTCCCCAAGAAACCTTCCAGCATCTGATTGAATGTATGCCTGTGTGAGTGGAAGCTATCATTAAGGTTAAGGGTGGGCCAACACCATATTGAATTTCAGCGTTACTGCCATGAACTAGCAAGTTCTTTCCAGCCAGGTGTCCGTGTACTTCTGATCACACAGTGTACGTATACACAAAAAAGGGGGGGGGGGGGGGAGATTGGTGGATTAGGAGAAAGGTGGCCTCGCTTGGTGGTGAAGGAAGCCAGTGTGGTTGGACAAAAGAAACTTGCTTCTGGGTGCACTTGACGGTAAAGGGATAACAGAGCAGCTGGATATGAAATAGTAATGTAAGTCACCTGGTACTTCGGCACTCACTGCACTGAACCCACTTCACTGCACGGTGTCTGGTATCAGACTCTCCAGAACCGTGACACAACTCCATTAAGGAAACACAGCTTCAGGATGGGATGCGGGATATGGAGTGCAACCTCTCATGTTTACCAAACTATGAAGAAATACAGAAATTGAATACTGGCATGAAACCCCTGCTGTTAGTGTGAACTCTGATGATGTGTAGTGCATAATGACAAAACCACATGGTGTTACGCAAGTCATACTCAGGAGATGTTACCTCGTTGAAACAGGAACGGGACTGGGCAAGTGCCAGTGGGGGCACTTGTTTCCTGGAATGTGAGGTGGTCAAAGATCTACCTGTGATGGAAGTGACCAACGTGGTTGTTGGAGAAATGGTCATGTGGTTGTTGGAGAAATGCAATGACGTATTTGCCGGCAGGTGCTTCACTGATTGATTGCTTTTGGCCAGTGTGGCATGTTGTCTATTGCTGTCAGTGGTGGTGAATAAAGGGATTCGCCATAGGTTAAAATGCCTAGCTGGCCACCCTGATTAAGGATTGTAACTGTTTCTTTTAGTGAGTTAATTGGTTTTGTACGCCATGCTTGAACAACTGAGCCTGTTCTGCCTCTGATAATTTCAGTGCCGATGGAATGTTAAGCCTCTTTAACGTTTATTTGAGCACCCTCCTTGCCACATCACCAATTTAGCCTAAGATGGGGGAGGGGCATTTATCCTTTTGGCTCTGTCCATATTCTTCTTATATTATACCTGCATGTGCATTGTGCATCAGATAGGAAGGGAAATGGATATACATTTACTGACTCTTTCTTTTATTGTGTGGTTGACAATAGAAAATGGCTTGTTGTGTTAGCTTTGTTTTAAAGCTGAGTATGGAGTGAAAAGAAGTGTATAGAAGAGGTTGCTGAGCGTAATATAAGCTCATCTATTGGATGGAATTCGTATCAACACTGTTGATACATTGGAACAGCTTTGTCAGTCTGATGCTCTGATCTTCCACGGTCTGTGACTGCTTGTGATGTCTCCAAGAAGTTCCAACCCAGACTAACATTATGGCTACATTCTGTTCAAATGACAATTTCAAAGGGCCGTGTTCTGTGAGTAATAGCTATTCTTGCAGTCCCTGTTCCTGTCAGCTGGTGTTGATAAGCATTCTACATTATAAAAAGAAGACCATCAATTTGGCTAGTGCCCTGACTGGTTGGCCATCAATGACAATGTCAGTAAGATTTCCTGTCCCGTTTGTAGCTTTGATCTAAGAAGGATTTTCATCTGTGGCTGCCTCTCATCCATAGGTGTTAGCTTACCTTAGTTTTCTCGAATTCGACAGCTAAGCGAGCAGTTGGGACCTCTGTACGGTGATGGCAGATGACTACATCGTGTTGGGGTGTGACTTCATCCTGAGTATAGTGATGAGCTTCAGCTCACAGATCGACTATAATCATCTACAGATAACTTGCATGAATGGGACTGTTGTGATAGTTGATGTCTTGTGGGTAATAGTTGTTGAACATTAGTGTTTTTTTCAATAGTGCACAATGTCCACAGTGAAAACAGTGTGTCATATTGCCCTCTGTCCTCCAAATGTTTGTTCTTCTGCAGGACATTTTACTTGGTTCAAGAGTTGGTTCTACATGTATTAGTCGGATTTTGGATTGTTGTTTGATAGTGGTAGCAAAACGGATTGGCAGACATCATTCTTGATGGGGTGTTCAAGCAGTAGTGGTGATTGGTGCTAGAGACCAATACATCTCATTCTCGACACTCTCTATCACCTGCTGACATATCAGCTTAACATTCAAGGCCAATATCTCTTGTATAATTGGTTTGACATTTCTTGCTGTCACGTATTGCTTCTCATACTATCTGGTGTATGAGAGAGATGAGCTCACAGTGGTCTTTTATAACTGCTACATGAACCATAATTGGCGGTTGGGCGTATCTCTTTCATTCAATTCTCTTCTGTTGTACTTCCTTGATTCATTGGTGCCACTCGATGAATTTCCCTGTTTTTGTGACACCATTTACTAGAAGATCAAGGTACATGTCTTCTGTGACTCCTTTCATCAAATGTGAGATTAAGTCAGCTTCTGTCATATTCAGTTTCACTATGTTTTACTGAGCCAAAACATTCAGTATGTATGAATGTGCTGCTTCTTGCCAAACAGTTTCTGTAATTTGGCCTGAAATTTGTCTGAGCTATGTTGTTCTTGGTCTGCTGCTGGGCTTTACCATCCAAGTAAAAGTAAACATTTGCCAAGCAAATCATGTCATCCCACATGTTTTATATGGCGACTCAGTTGAATCCTTTCAGCAATTTCTTTGAGTCTTGAGCAGCATCTCTAGAGAACACTGATCAGTGCAAGATGTGCTGCTGACTTACTGCTGGCTTTGAATCCATTGGTCTCCCCAATATTTATACTGTAGGAATGATGTACTGCTTGTATTTTGGTTCCTGTCCTTGTAGGCGATGGGTTTTACATTGTCTAATTGGAGCCATGGTGATGTAGATGTTCCAAAGTAGCCAGTATCTCTACCAAACAATGTCACATCATAGCCACACTCAAGTTCAAATCCAAAAACTGGCTCGTCAGTGAAATAGAACACTTATCAATGAAGGCACCTTCATTAAGAACACCATCATGCAGTTATTTATACAAACATTGAATATTCCAGGTATACAAACTTTACAAACATAAGATATTTCAAGAACCTTACCAGAAATGATAAATGCAAAACAGCAAATAATTGCTGGTTGTCAGGTTTGAACTGCTGACCTGCAGCAATGCCAACCAGCAACACTAACCATTACACGACATTGATGGCGCCAAAGCTCATGTCAATGTAATTGTCATTCTCATTATAAATGAAATGTTTGAAATGTAATTTATGTGCCTAATTGATAGGGGAACTGAAATTATTCCAGTGTGATATTCAGTTGAGTTACTTCATGATGACAGTGAAATATTTTAATTTTTTTCAGCAGGAAGTGAGTACAGATACTCTGTAATGTTGTGTGTGTTAAAGTTGTTTGAAATTGCATTCATTCAGTATTTATGTTTACACCAAATATTTAACATTTTTTGCATGTGGATAATAATTTATATGATTCTTAAAACACATTTTCCTAAAACATTAACGATAATTCAAGTGTGTGTATTCCAGTAGGTTATTTGAACGTTTTCTAGGTAACTTCTCTGAGGGCACACACATCAGAATGGAAAGTTTAGTAAGTAGTTTAAGAGCATGTGTTTGTTAAAGGACATTTTTCTCAAAGATTATCAGAAATGTAGCTGGATTTCCTTGTTACATAGAAAGTATATAGAAAGAAGTTAGCACGTAGAAATAAGTTACTTCTTTGTGAAATACCTACGGGTGAAAGAGTTACCGGTACGCATGCATTTAAGAAGGTTAGAATGGTGAAAATGGATGTATTGTGTGCATCTTGTTGAATAATGTAAATGAAGAGGATAAGAAGAAATGGTCTCTATTAAATAACTGATAATGTCCTTTATTATCTCTACAGGGTACCTGTTCTAAAGATGGCAGCCATTACTGTGAGACATGTGATCGAAGTTTTCGCTCTGAAGAAACTCTGACAGAACATCTGTCACAGCATCAGACTTGTGGTTTGGAAGGCTGTCAGTTCACCGCACATGCAGCTGTCGTCATGCGTCATGTTGAGATGCAGCATGCAACAGGACTGTACAGTAAGATCAGTGCCATCACAGACAAACCTGAAGACATAGCAAAATGGATTTCTGAACGCAAAAAGTAAGTTACATTTTATACGGTCCACCATAAAGTCAATGAATTTCTTATTTGCTGGTGTTGAATTAAAACAGCAGATATGTCAATGAGAATTGATCATTGCAAATAAAATAACTGTAGGGAATTGCATGTTCGAATTTGCTTTATCATGGCACAAAGTTATTCATATCGGCATGTTTTGTTTGTGTAGTTAATAAGAAAATATAATGCATTACTGGTCTTAGAGCCCAGGTTTAGCTTTTGAGATTTTCATGTGTTCAGTTAATTATGCTTTTTGTGGTGAAAGAGTTAATTCATTCACATTGTGCATCTTTGAATGTAACAAACACAAATTATTATTTTTGTGTGTTTAACATACCTGTAACAAATTTTCTTGTGTATCTTCAAGAATTACACCTTGCATTTTAATAATATAAGGATAATTTTTAAACGGAACTGTTACTGTGCCAATGTGCTACCTCACTTGGTTCAGTGTCCGTTAGAATCCTCTCTCTCCCTCCTCCTAATTTTTGAGCTTGACCTACCCTACATTAACAATAATGTGTTGTGAGCTGCATATAAAATACTTGATTTACTTCAGTTCGTGTATGCATCCATATGCTGGAAACCATGGTGAAATAGGTAACCAGGGTGGGGGGTGAAGAAAGATTTCCCATTGTACCTCATATTAGAGTTTCTTTCTACTTCATTACTGGGCTTATTCTCAGAATAAGAATGCACTGTATTTTGTTGTTAACTACACTAACATAATGCTCCTGTGTGGGCTGTAGTTAATGTTGTCTTCATGGTCTCTCAGGGCAGGAATGCATATGGTTATTGTACAGGGTGTATACGACCCGGGAGATGCGGGAAAAACCCAGGAATTTTTTCATCTGGGAGAAAACCGGGAAAAACCCGGGAATTTTTTAGAATTCCGGGAATGTTTCATTGTTTTAGTTTCCAGTTAAATTTTTGTGATTTTGATTGGTAAGAACCAATACTCCAACAAAGGATATTACTGTATCCTGCATCTGCAGGATAATACTGCAGCAACAAAACATTAACAAGAGGAAGAAAAAATGAAAATAAAACTTAAGTCGCAAAGGAAATCCGCAATATACAACAACAAAACACAGTGGTCATACAAGCGTCTGTCAACAGCAAAGTGTGTCAGAGGCTTTAGAAAGACTATGCAATCATTCATAACGAAAAATTGCCTCTGATGAGCGTGACGTGACAGCTGCTGACATTAGATTCGTTTGAGCAGTTGGGGGCGGGCTCTTGTGCATGCGCGGTTGAGTCGCAGATGGGTAGTACCTTCTCCCGCTTCTGGCTACGGATGTGTGGCTGGGCGCCACTATCTAGTATTGCCCCGGTTTGGAAATATCGTAGATCAGGGACTGATGCACAGAGCAGTCTGAGTTGTGGTGTGGAGGTGGGTAGTCTTCACGTGACCTGTGTTTACGTTTAGTGATTTTGCAGTTTCATCTTCATTTATTACTCTCACATCAAATGAAAACAAAATGGATTTCTGTGCCTGGGAGCTATCAAATGAATTAAAATACGTTCACATAACTACGGAAGGCTAAAATATGTTATTATTTTCAGGTTTTATTTCCACCTTTCTGACAGTCAAGCATTAATCGACTTGCAGAACAGTGAAGTTATTTTTGTCGCTTTGCTAAAGAGATTTGGCTTTTATTAATCTTTTGGGCTGAGGCAGTCAATTTATTTGAAACGAAGTGTTTAATTTCACACTGTTGGCTAGTTTCAACTGTTCGCTGCATGTTTCCCATCTTCTAGCTCGCATGGCATTATGCCATAATAGAGAACCAAACATGAGATAATACAGTACTGGTACTCAAGAAAATTTACATCCGAATCTGGACATACGAATGTGCACTATAAGTCCAATTATGCATTTTAGTATGGTTCATGAAATTCCTATGAACTTGAAGTGTCCTCTGATGTCTTGTTTCTTTTGTGACATACGGCCTTCCTGTGTCATCGTAGCTGCACAAGAGCGGTGGCGCCTGTTATCTGGCACTCTCTGGCAACTGCTGAAACGAATCAGTTTCTAACAGGTCACGGGAAAACATTGCGGATGGTGGTTTGAAAAGCGTTACTTTCTAAGTAAATTTCCTTCTACACAAGATGAACTATATGCGAGAATGTACGATGAATTTCTTAAATCACAGAGCGTTTGACTCTCAGTTAAAAATCAACTCTTTGAGGACGACCATCTAGAAGAATTTCGAGCCCAGAAGATCAGACATTTACGTCGTTATTAAAAATTTTACTGGCACATTTGTGTGATATATCTTAAAGTGTAACACGCGCAAAAAAGATCAACATTATATGTAGAAGCTTAGCTCCTCTTGCAGCTTATTAATCTTCGAGACTACGATTATATGTGAAACCTCTGTTTTTCTTGTAGCAACACTATGTATATTAATTTAAACCATCAACTTTTCTTAGTTGTGTGTTCGCGCTACTTAAGAGTGATCTTGCTGTTGGCTGACTATATCACGTGTCCTATGCTGTCATCAGCTGGCGAGATCACATGACATGAGCTATGACTGGCTTACAAAAGCACGTCACAATCTCGATTTCAATGCCTTTGAAAGTAACATGCGTTTTTTTGGTGGAATTCGAATTTATATCTTCGTAACACAAATATATGCAGCTCACATCTTGCTGCTGCACATCAAAGATCTTTGCAAAACGTGTCCCCCCCCTCCCCAGTTTCATTTTCTAGTGCCAGGAAATTCTACGTCGGTGTATAAAACCATAAACATTCAAAAGACTGATAAGTTTTACAGTGCCGAGGAAAAGTATACTCTCACATAACACGGGGAAAAATGTATTTTCACCCGGGAGAAAGTGTGTTTTCAACCGGGAAATCCGGGAATTTTTTTTCTTGTCCAGGTATACACCCTGTTGTAGTATATTCCTATATTCCTCACTTCATACTGGTTCTTGAGACTTTTTAATTAGGCTTTCATGGGCTACTTGGTGCCTATCTTAAAGCATCTAAGAGTTCTAATTTTTCATTATTTCCATGATGCTCTCCCATTTTTCAAACAAATCTATGACCATATATATGTTGCCCTTCTTCATCTTTCAAAATCTCCTATTAGTTCTGTTTTGTATGGACTGCATGCACCTGAGCATGGGATGGGATGTAAGAGTGTTCTGTATGTAGTCTCCTTTGTAGATAACCATATTTTCCCTGAAACTTCCTGGCAGATTAAAACTGTGTGCTGGGCCGAGACTCGAATTCGGGACCTTTGCCTTTCGCGGGCAAGTGCTCTACCAACTGAGCTACCCAAGCACGACTCACTTGCCCGCAAAAGGCAAAGCTCCCGAGTTTGAGTCTCAGCCTGGCACACAGTATTAATCTGCCAGGAAGTTTCATATCAGCGCACACTCTGCTGCAGAGTGAAAATCTCATATTTTCCCTGTATTATGAACTGAAATCTGCCACCTGTCTCACCTACATATGATAAGTCGCAAACTTTATCATGGCACCAGATATCTTTTAGACATGTATTATGTATTGAATCATCTGTAATATTCAGTGTTAGAATTGTGGTGTAGTTTCCATCATTATTTGAAGTTAAGGGACTCAGAACACGATTCACTAAGGAAAGAATGCCATCGAAAATGTTCCAATGTTAGTACGCGTGACCAAAGTGAAACACCGCATCACATTAGTACTAAAACTAACCCGTGTGCCTGTGTGCCAAATGAGGTAACTGCTATTACTGAATGTTGTTTCCCTATCAAATACACATATCCTTGTATGGTACAAACATGTTCTTGCTTAAGGTACTTTCACACAAACACAGGAAGTTAATGGTGATTGCAAGATGACATATATGTATCATTGCTTTCATTAGTTCAGTCTGCCAGTGAAAATCATTTTAGGGTGTTACCAAATTCATTGTTATGAGACTGGAGTAAGCACAACTAAGAAACTGACTTCCAGATCGAAGTAATCGTAGGAGGAGGGTAGTCTTTAACGGGTACAAAAATACAAGGGAAATATGAAGCAATTTATAAACTGACCATCACCTGAACTAACAACATTATCACTGATGTAAAGAAATGTACATAAGAGTATCCTAGAAAAATTACTGCTTTTTAATTTATTTTTCTTGAACAGACACCAGTTTTTTGTAAATTAGAAAGATGAAAGTACCAGTATTTAACACTGAATTGAGAGTATAATTCTTGGGAAATCTGAGGTATTAACTTACTTAACTCAGGACATAATATTTATGTTAACTCTTTAGCAAGCAGACTAAATGTTATGAGGCCTCACGATATATGAGCATTATTGTTTCCGGAAAAAAGTATTGCACAATCTATGTTTTTTGTTTGCGAGATAGACATCGTGATGCACAAAACTAGTCTATAAGTTATGTTTCAGTAAAAGTTATATTATTTTAATATGACTGTATTTATTACTTCTAATATTTGTTACAAACTACAAAAGGAAATAATTCTTGCTCTTTTACCTGATGGCGCCAACAGTTCAATTTCCAACCTACAGGGAACAGTGTATTTCTCTCTCTCTCTCTCTCTCTCTCTCTCTCTCTCTCTCTCTCTCTCTCTCTCTCTCTCTCTCTCTCCGAGATATGAAGGAACATACTTTTCCAAGTAGTCAACAAAATGTTGAACTCAGTAGCTGATTTGATTTGGGAGAACCTGGTAGTGGATGTGAAACAGTGTGTGCTAGAACTATCCAATCTCATATGTTGTACTCCTATTAATATTTTTTTTTTCTAATTTTCCATTTTCTCTAGTTATCCATATCATGAAGTAGGTGTATTCAGAAGTATTGGGACTTTTGTGTTTTCATGAGGTTTTCGTCAGATGTACGTGATTTTTCGTTGTGTTGGTAAACTTGGGTGAAATGTATGTGTACACTGGTAGCCATATTGCATGTTCAGTTACTTGTCAAGAAAGTTACGTATATTTGCTTAAAAGTGGTGATTATCAACATGGTTTAAAAATAGATCAAAGAATTTTTCTATAGAAATGAAATAAAATTTAACTATTTTCAATATTGCTACTGGTGAGTCTGCTGTGGGTAAAATTAGGGTTTACGAGTGATATAAACTTTTCCAAAATGGCTGTGAAGATGTTGAAGATAAAGAGTGTTCTGTATGCTCTGGAACATTAACTACTGATGAAAACATGGAAAAGTGAAAGAAATGCTTATGAATGATAACAGAATCAGTCAGAGAAGTTGCAGATGACATTGGTGTATCAATTGGCTCGTGCCATGAAATTGTTTGGGATGTTTTGGCAATGAAATGTGTGACGGCGAATATGTGCCAAATACCTCTGTTGCTTGTTTGTGAATTTTTACTGAAAAACAACACTGTAATGATGCCCCACCTCCATGTTCAGCACATATGGCCCTGTGACTTTTTTCTGTATATTAGAGAGACCTTTGAAAGCCCATCGTTTTACAAGCATAGATGAAATTAAAAGATAGAGTTTCGGGGATTGGAAGAAGTGCTGGCATAAGTGTATGTAGTATCTATTGGTGACTGCTTTGAAGTAGATAACATTAATGTAGATGAATAAATGAAATTATTTCCAAAAAAATATATGTAATGTATGTCCACATGTGTCAAAATGTTATTCACACCATATTCCATACAAATTCATTATTCAGGTGATAACTCTCAGTATGCTGATTTGTGATGTGTTTAGTTTTACTGGAAATCATATTGATTAAAAGTAATGAATAAATGAAATGATCATAATGACATCAAATCTCAAACTTTGACTGAACTTATCAGTGGTTTCAACACATACCACTAGAAAAACTTTACAGTAACCTAATTTAATTCTCCAGAAACTAATTAACTTAACAGATAATTCATATTGAAGTCTAGATGCAACTAAAATTAACTTTGGCTTTGTGCCAGTATGCCTTTCTAATTTCCATGTTTACCCTTATACTTCAGATCCCTTATTTTTCTGGACCAAATGTCACCCATATTTAATCAATAAAGTCAATAATTAGGAATTTGCAGAGAATATCATGATTTCTAATATGAAAACTGTACTTGTAAACATGTAATTCCTGTGTATACACTAAATAGTTCTGCAACCTGTTGTAATTTGTTAACTAACTACTTATTACATAAACCAGATTATTGCTTGAATCTGTAGCTCATGTACTCTAGTAAATGTCAACCACACAGTTTCATAAACAAATGTGTGTTTTCCAAAAACCAAAACCACTTACATTAAAGTATCTAAATATCCCACCCCACCCAAAAATCTTCCATCCATGGCTAGCCATTATCATGTTAACTTCTGTGTAACGAGTGCACATGCTGCAGTCTTCATGTTAACTTCTCTCTATCAGTATCCACAATTATGCAGTGAAGTTGGTACCTAGAAAGTACTCTGTTAACATGTGAACTCAAGTTTGTCCTCATCTGGATCACGTGCTGCAACGTAATGTATAAATTCTGTGAACAATCATATCTCCAAGAATTCACTTGTTCCTGTCATTTCTCTTGTTAACAGTAGGCACTGTGAAATATCTCAATTAGTTTCTTTGGTTGTTGTGAGTAAAAACTGTGTTTACCGCACTGCAGGTCTGTCACTGTTTAATACTGTTCGGTACCCAAAAAAGTTTTCGGTTAAGAGACAACAAACTGTGAATAAGTAAAGTATCATGTCATATTAGTTTTCTCTTTTAACAGGGGTGTATATTGTCTACCTTTATCATAAATTAATGCTTAACCTGAAAAACACTTCACAGAAGTAGTGAGACTTGTACCAAGTTTACTGTTGTTTTAATAGATATCTATTTTTTTTTACCATAAATTAATTAAGTTATACAAGACTACTGAGAACATCTGTCACGTATCAAACTCATAAATTAAAAGAGAATCAGCAAACTTAATATAAAGTTATTTGTTTACTATTCCATAGAACACTGCGCTAGCATAAATTGTTTACTGTTCTGTAAAATATTGCACCAGGCATAACGCAAACCCACTGTGCTTATTGTTCTCAGGCAGGAAATGAGCTGGTTCCTATTAATAAGCAGCTCGGAATCACCCTGACTACTGTCAAGCGATTGGAAGCTGCTGTGAATTTGTTTGTAGGGAGGACTACCAAGAGTTGTGTACTAGAGGTGCAAAAGTTACCTGAAGTACTATCCTCTCCTGTGGACAATGTCTTCCCTGCAGGAAATATAAGCCTCATCATTACTGACTGCAAGTGGCATGTCGGTGGTGGATCTAGGCATCCTGTACAAGGTAGACAGGGACCAGGGAATACTCAGGGTGTTACACCAATCCCACTAACAAACAAGTTTGAGGTGCTGCCTTTCACTTGTTTTGGGGAAACCCACTTTGTCCCGTGTCAGGAAAATGCAAACACAAAAGGGTCGGGTCTATTAATTGCATAGTGAATAATGATATCCTTTAGGAAAATGGGAGCAAAAGATGGGAAGGACAACCAGGTAGACTTAGTGTTTATGCCTGGAGGCCTCATTCACAATGTTGAAGAGGCTGTTCTGGCAGCCACTGGGGGAACAGATTGGGACCAACTGAATATTGTGGTACACATTGAAACAAACAATGCCTTTTACCTGAGATCCAAGGTCGTACTTGGATCTTTCCAGTGACTAGAGAGAGGGTTGAGAGTACCAACCTTCCTCATACAATTTCAACAAAGCTCACAATCTGCAGCATTGTCCCCAGAACAGATTGTGGCTCCCAGGTGCTGAACTGAGTGGAAGGCTCTATCCAGAGATTCTGAGGGTTCTATGACAAACTAGGTTGAGACTTCCTAGATTTGCACCATATGGTTGAGAGTTAGATGCCTGCCCTAAACAGGTCAAATGTGCACTGTACATCTGAGGCTAGCTGACAGTGTGTGGGATGCAAACAATGGTTTATTTAGATTACATAACTCTCCATCCAATCCAGTTAACAGTAGCTGTGGGAAACCCAAAAGTACCAGCGTAAGATCTAAAGAATTGCCTCCCGCAGATGAGTGTGTCAAAATCCTAGTGATCAATTGTCAAAGCATTTGCAACAAAGTGCCAGAATTTGAAAGAAGGTTAAAACTTGAAGTTTACAGTAGTGAGATAATTGGGGGAAAATGGATAGGGAACCTGGAAATGGACGTGGTGTATTTGTTGTAGTAGACTAGGAATTTAAATCCAGCAAGATAGAAATTGAACCGATTGTTTTGGCATCACTCAGTATCAAGGGCATGCATAAAATTATAATAGGATCATTTTATCAACTACCGGATTCTCCTCCTAAAGTAATCAAACACTTTAGAGAAAACTTCATTTCACTTGTACATGAGTTTTCTAATCATACCGTAATCATTAAGGAGACTTTAATCATCCAACAATTGATTGAGGTAATTGTAGTTTTGTTAGTGGTGAGGGTAACAAGACATCATGTGAAAAATTTCTAAATGCCTTCCCTGGAAATTACGTAGAACAGGTAGTTCAGAACTCAACTTGTAATGGAAATATATTAGGTCTAATGACAACACACAGAACTGCCCTCTTTAAGGGAGACCACATCGGAGGTGGTATTGGTGACCATGAGGCAGTTACAGCAACAATGAATACCAAGACACAAAGGACATCTAAAACAAGCAGAAAGATTTATATGTTCAGCAAACTAGACAGAGAAATGATAGTGTCATGCCTCAAAGAGGAACTTGAAACTTTTAGCTCAAGACATGAGCATGTAGAGGAACTATGGCTCAAGTTAGAAAGAATAGTTGACCATACACTGAATAGATATATACCCAGTAGAACAGTTTATAATGGGAGAGATCCTCCATGGTGTACGGTCACTGTAAAAAAACTTCTAAAGAAACATAGACTACTATATAATACGTATAAAACAAAGCACAGGGCTATAGATACAGAGATGCTGAATGAAACGTGTTTGGCAGTGAAGAGAGCAATCCATGAAGTCTTCAGTGACTACTGTTGCAGAATACTGTCAAATGATCTTTCACAAAACCCATAGAAATTCAGGTCGTGTGTAAATTCTGTTAGAGGCACCAAAGTTAGTGTCCAGGCTATCATGGATGAGACAGGGACTGTAACTGAGGGTAGCAAAGCAAAAGTTGAAATGCTTAACTCTTGTTTTCAAATGATCCTTTACAAAGGGAAAACCAGGAGTAGTCCCCAAATTTAATTTCGTACCACAAAAAAAAGATGAGTGATATAGCTATTAGTGTCAGTGGCATTGAGCAACAGCTGAAATCGCTAAAACTGAACAAAGCCCCAGGGCCCAGTGGAGTCCCTATCAGATTCTATACTCAATTCATGGCTGAGTTAGCCCCTCTGTTAACAATAATCTATCGTAAATCTCTCAAACAAAAAACAGTGTCCAGTAGCTTGAAGAAAGTACAGGTTTGACATCTATTTGTTGTAGAGTGTTAGATGGCCTTAGCTCAAACATTATGAGGTATCTTGAACAGAATGACCTCATCCTTACCAGCCAGTGTGAATTTGGAAAACATAGATCGTGTGAAAGCCAAACTACACTTTTCTCACTTGACATCCTGAAAGCCATGGATCAAGACAGCTGGGTAGCTGCAGTATTTCTTGATTTCCAGAAAGCATTTGACTCGGTACCACATGTACACTTATTATCAAAAGTACAGTTGAATCGGGTAATATGTGGCTGGATTGAGGATTTCTTGGTAGGGAGGATGTAGCGTATTATCTTGAAAGTAGAGTCATCAACAGATGTAGAGGTAAGTTTAGGTGTTGTAAATGCTTTGTACTTCACAGTGCTCGGAAATTATCTACTCTTCAAAAACATTTTTTTTGTGTTTTATTTATTTATTTTCAAGAATAACATTATAGTGCTAGCAGTTAATATTGTCTGTAAGGTCTCCTTGTCAGTCATATTACCAGCCTATTTCATCATCATTTGCTTTTCAAGCCAGCTTACTGCGTACAGCACTAAGCTGTATGTCATCCTGAAGGCTTTGTAGCAGATGAAGAATGGTGGCATGGATAAAGGACTGTTTCATGTGCTTCTTTTTCCTCAGTGCTCTCCTAGCAAATTAATGGTCATAGTTACCCAGAACACTGTTCTAGAACATTACCTTCTGACTTTCATGTCTATGTGTAAGAGATGTCTATAAATATGAACCGGGTAACAGGCCACCATTGTTGGATCACTGTAAAAGTTTTTCTAGGCAATATTTTCATGTTGTGTTATTAGCTAATAAATCAGTATAATTAAAAAAATGGTCATTTTAAAGGTAAGCTATCAGATTCTATACTCAATTCATGGCTGAGTTAGCCCCTCTGTTAACAATAATCTATCGTAAATCTCTCAAACAAAAAACAGTGTCCAGTAGCTTGAAGAAAGTACAGGAGATATTTTGATGCAAAATATAGTGCCAAATTCATACAAATATAGCTGTCATTGTGGAAAGTTATCTCCTGCTAGATTAAGTTGAATAATGATGCAATTATCTCATTTTATGATGATTATTCTTACAGACGTTATCCAACTAAAGAAAACATTGAGAAACAGAAGAAGGAACGTGAGGAGAAAATGAAACGAGGTGAAAGGTTAGAGGATCAGAAAACTAGGTTTAACCCTGATTTTTCAGTAAGAAGAGGAAGACGTAATGAATCGAGAGGTAGTTACATGTACAGAGCTTTTCTTCTTGTTAGTGCAGACATTCAAATTCAGAGCACTGAATCACAATTTCCATATAATTAAATAAAAGATAGACCTCTGTCTTGTCAAAATTAATGTGACGATAAATGAAAAAATGTTACAGTAGTGGTTCAGATGTGGAGTAAAAATGATATTACAATTATATCAACTTTTTTATTTCATAGAAAAATATATTTTCTTCATACACAAAATCTAGTCATTTGGTTGATGTGAATGTTACATTGTAAACAAAAACAGAAAATTTGAAAATGCTTAATAATTATAACTCTGACATTGTATATGTTCTTTTGCAGTCATGACATCTTAGTACTAAGTTATTTTTTAATGATTACTGAGTGTATTATCTTTCATTAAGTTTTTTGAAGTCAGTCAATTGAATCTGGTTTTGAGAATATGGATACACTTTAAATTGAAGGTCTTCTGTGACTGAGGATGGTTTGTTTGCAGTCCCCTAAATCTCAATTTCCCCTGAATGTGTAACATGTTTGTGGTATCTCCTGTTGTTTTAAATCTCTAGATATGTTTATTTTCAATGTTGACAGCTTATTGTATGTGGAGTATTAGACATGGGACAATAGACATGTGATAATACCACCATAACTTACACATTAATTTTTTGTGTTACTGCTGCACTGATCAGAAGTAAAGGGTCAACAAAAAGTAGTTACAATTGCGTACAGAGTTTTTGAGTGAAAGAAAAAGTTTAAATCCTCAAAACTGACCATTCTAATAACATGTCTTGGGTTTTATGCAGTAAATCAATTATATTCTGTCCACACACTGCTTATTTTTTTATTTATTTGTTTTCCAGTTTTCCCATTTCTTATATTACAAACCATTTACCCCACCCCCACCCAATCGTGTTGCCTCTCCACAGCTTCCACTCTGCCATGTGGTCCTTCCACTTTTGCTTCCTGTGATGGTGCCTCACTACATGATGTGCCGCTGCTCTCTCCTCTTTCCTGCCTCCCTTGGATCTCCACCCCTCGTCACGTTCTTACCGTCTTGTCTCTCTGCCTCCCCAACTGTCTCTTGTCTCTCCATGTTTTAGCCACCTTCCCCCTGAATATCCTCTCAGATATCATCCCCCTTGCCCTGTTGTCACATATCCTCTTTTCAATTACGTTTTTATGTTTCTCACTCCCATCTCTCTCCCCTCTCTGTAACCTCCCCTCCCTCCCCACTCCGTCTCTAATGCTATTACCACAACCTTTTCCAACCGTCTTCTCTTCTCTTTCTTCTCACCTTCTTTGCATCTTTTCAAAGAAGATCAATGGAAAAATTGCACTGTACAGCACTGACTTCATAATCAGCCCACAATGTTTCCTTTATTTCGCAAATATCGTCCTTTATTATTATTATTATTATTGTTGTTGTTGTTGTTGTTGTTGTTGTTGTTGCTGTTGTCATAGTTATCACTATTATCCATTTACTTCTTTATGTTAACTTTTTCACTGCAGTTGACGTGTATAGGTGCTCCACTTGCATTTTCGTACAGTGTTATTAATGTATGTATACACCCTTAGCTGCTGACCTCTTAGTGTTGCAGACAAGTTACTTACGTATCTCGGTTAATAACAAAAATGAGAATTTACCAACATATGTGCCTTCTATCATTTGCAAAAACCATGTTTTACTATCTTGAACTGTATATCAGATATGATTGTTATGACCCCATAATACCCTATTCAAAGGTTGGAAAAGGGTGCTTTGTTCCCAACCGTCCATTGGATATAAACATCAGTAACTCAAGTTTAAATAAATATTTTAAATAAAAAAGTTTAAATAAAATTTCAGTATCTTATTACATTTCATATACTGCAATGTATGAGCTAAAATCAGTCATACACAAAGTTTACACAATGCTTTTTTTACCTCTGCAGCCTCTTTAAAATTTTGTGCAACATTTTACTTCATTTGATGCAGTGCAGTAAATATGATGCACAGTAAAAGAAATTCAGTTCTTTATCAAGCGAAGGTGAAAAGTGTAAATGATCAGTAATTATGTTGCCAGTTTTGATATGTTTCATATCATTGTTACATATTTTTACATGTTTCACAAGACTTACGTAATTATGTATTTACACATTATACCTCATAAAATTGCATATTATTGCTTTTTTGCCATTCTTATTTACCCACACTCCTAGTAGACTGCCCCTTTGAAAAATATCCAAGTCTAACGTACCATAACAGCTAAAGACAGGAAGTAAATTGTATATAAAAATAATGAGTTCATGACTCTGTGTGTGTGTGTGTGTGTGTGTGTGTGTGTGTGTGTGTGTGTGTCACATGATGCCTCCTGCTGCATCAAAATTAAGATCTTGGATTATGATAGACAACACTTTCCACTACTGATGGAGAGATTGATCACTATCAAGCATGCAGTAAGCATATCAGTTGCTTCATGAGGTCGCAACTTCAGTAACTTATACGTGGTGATGTTCACACCACGAACAAAGCAGTACAATTCTAAGAATCAAATGTTTTTGATATGGATACCAAAGACACCAAACTCCACAAATGTATATTTCCATTATATGTTCTCCACTGTTGTTGCTGCAAACATAACACTGTACAAACTAGAAATGCCTGAATATTGCACATTTCTACAAAAGTACTGCAGCCAGCTGATTCCTGATGAATTGACATTAAGGAAAAACTATTTCCATTTTTGTTACCAAGAGGCTCTGAAAAGTGTGTGGCACAAAACAGTGATTTTTCTAATTGGAAGCAAACCACAAGAAACTGCCTCTGAGAGGATAAGGAGAAAAAAAGATCATATGGACTTACTGCCAGTCTGTACTAGTGTTATTACATCACACTCAAGAGGGCAGTGAGTTCTAACACAAGTGTGTAGTAACCACATTACCCTTTGTATCACCCAAGACATGTCTTCCAGTGGGGAGGCAGGACCACCTGTAGGAAGTCAGATATACCTCACCTTTGAGGCTTTGTGAAAGAATGACTGGTCCCACAAGGCGGTCGCCAAATCCCTGCCCACATATTGAAGCTGAACCAGTACTAATGGTTCACTGCCATAATATGAAGGAGATTCTTTGTAGCCCACAGATGAATGTTGTGAACATTAATGGTAATGCCTCTCATAAAGATAGTTTCACCTGTGAATAGGGTGGATGACAGAACTCCAAGCATTGTGGTGGCCTACGAGACAAACCAGCAACAAAATAATCATCACAGAGCTAAATCCACTGGAATAAGGCCTGCACACATTGTAAGTGATACAGATAGTGATAGATGACAATGAGACTATTCCAGATGTTTGTTCGGCTTACCCCATGCTGAGGGGTCACTGCCTGGTGCTGATACCTAGTCACAGTAAAAGATCTTCTGTCTTCACCTTCAAGTGGGTGTTCCTCAGCTTGAATACATTTCTGTCCATATGCCAATGTGCCTCATTTTACCCCTATCCATCAAGGATCATTTCCTGCAGTTTGTGCCCATTTATCAAAATCACCCTGCATAAGTAGCCACCATATATGGCTAGTCGTCAGTGAAACATGGACATATGTGGCTACTTTATTGCGTTTCATTGTTTGGAAACTCTCCAGAAAATAACCCTCAAAGCCATTACTGCTTTCCTGCAAAGTGTTGGAATGCAAAACATAATTCAACAGTAGCTCGTTTTGTGAATGGGCAGTCTCAATGCCGGGGTCTGAGGGAGTTCAAAAAGAAGAAGAAAAAAGTTGTTATCTATTCAGATGCTGCAACCAACTTGTCAAAGGTGGCAAGTACCCTACGTGTATTCTGTTCATATTTAATCCAGTTCATTGTCTAGCCTATGTAGTGAAACAGATCATTGAAGAAGTGTGAGGCACCTACCCAGAAGTAAATAAGATAATTTCATGCACAGAGAAAGTCTTTCTCAAAGCCCTGATTTGTGTGTGTGTCTTTCAAAAATTGCTCCCAAACCTAGCTTTGTTGCCCTACTCTATGGTAATGTGATGGGGTGCGTGGATCGAAGCTGTTGGCTCTTTTAATGAACATTTTTATGCTGTCATATCTATGATTGATTCATTTCCAAGAGAATCATCAGTTTCCTTATGAGAGCCACAAAATGCTTTCACCGAACCTAAAATCAGAAATCTGGCATACATCCATATGTCTGCTTGTGCCTGTGTATGTGCGGATGGATGTGTGTGTGTGTGTGTGTGTGTGTGTGTGTGTGTGTGTGTGCGTGCGCGAGTGTATACCTGTCCTTTTTTCGACCTAAGGTAAGTCTTTACGCTCCCAGGATTGGAATGACTACTTACCCTCTCCCTTAAAACCCACATCATTTCGTCTTTCCCTCTCCTTCCCTCTTTCCTGATGAAGCAACCGTTGGTTGCGAAAGCTTGAATTTTGTGTGTATGTATGTGTTTGTTTGTGTGTCTGTCAACATGCCAGCGCTTTCGTTTGGTAAGTTACATAATCTTTGTTTTTAGATATATTTTTCCCACGTGGAATGTTTCCCTCATATATATATATATATATATATATATATATATATATAAAATGTAGAATGCACCTTCTTAATGTACATTTTGTGTTTCTGGCATGTTAAAATGTGCATTAAGATAAAACAGTAGGATGTAGTGTTTTTCAAAAGTTGATTTCACTTGAAATTATTGCTTTATGTTAAATATTTATGAAATATGTTCATGATAGCAATATTACCTGGCATATGTTATCCATTATCATTACAAAAATATGAATGTATTTTGTGTGTTGATATTACATAAAAATCTGGGCTCTAGGTATGTCTCACCTTCCTTTTAAAGATTTTTAATTTTTGCTTTATGTGTGTGTTATTTCAGTCTGGGCATGTCTGAGGGATTCGTGATATGTGAACTTAGAATGGCACCATTGCAGAACAAATAACATGAAACACATTATTTTAACATCCGTTGTTCCTGAACTGTTTTAATTAATTAATTCTTTCTTTTCAATGTAAAAAAGGGTCACTACATATGAGAGGAAAAAGATCAGCAAGCAGAGCTGATAATACTATCAATACAAAACCAGCAAAAATGAACAGAGCCCCTCGAAAGACACGACAGCAGATCTCGACAACATATCATTCAGATGAAGAAGAGAATAGAAACTGCAGAGGCAAACTACCTGCATTTCTTGGCACAGGTACAGTCTTATTTTAATTTTATTATTATTATTATCTTCTTTCCTTTCTCAGACCTTAGGTCTGTTTAAAAATGGAAAGTGGCGCGAACCTTGATCAAGCATGACTTCCTTTTAACTGTACGGTATATGTTACAGTACAGTACAGTACAGTACGTTATTATTATTTCTTTCTTTTCTCAGACGTTATGTCTGGTCAAAAATGGAAAGTGACATGGACCTTGATCAAGCGTGACTTCCTTTTAACTGTACGGTATATGTTATATTGCATTTAGGAACTTTCGGGTAATTGAACATGTATCAATAATTACGGATTTCTGTAGTTGTATATATAAGTTTGGATGTAGCTGTATTGCATTGATGTACTGGTGGATATTGTGTGGTATGACTCCTGTAGTTGATAGTATAATTGGTATAATGTCAACTTTATCCTGATGCCACATGTCCTTGACTTCCTCAGCCAGTTGGATGTACTTTTCATTTTTTTTCTCCTGTTTTCTTTTGTATATTTGTTGTATTGTGTATGGATATTTCAATTAGTTGTGTTAATTTCGTCTTTTTATTGGTGATTATGATGTCAGGTTTGTTATGTGGTGTTGTTTTATCTGTTATAATGGTTCTGTTCCAGTATAATTTGTATTCATCATTCTCCAGTACATTTTGTGGTGCATACTTGTATGTGGGAACATGTTGTTTTATAAGTTTATGTTGTAAGGCAAGCTGTTGATGTATTATTTTTGCTACATTGTCATGTCTTCCGGGGTATTCTGTATTTGCTAGTATTGTACACCCGCTTGTGATGTGATCTACTGTTTCTATTTGTTGTTTACAAAGTCTGCATTTATCTGTTGTGGTCTTGGGATCTTTAATAATATGCTTACTGTAATATCTAATGTTTATTGTTTGATCCTGTATTGCAATCATGAATCCTTCTGTCTCACTGTATATATTGCCTTTTCTTAGCCATGTGTTGGATGCGTCTTGATCGATGTGTGGTTGTGTTAGATGATACGGGTGCTTGCCATGTAGTGTTTTCTTTTTCTAATTTACTTTCTTCGTATCTGTTGATGTTATGTGATCTAAAGGGTTGTAGAAGTGGTTATGAAATTGCAGTGGTGTAGCCGATGTATTTATATGAGTGATTGCTTTGTGTATTTTGCTAGTTTCTGCTCGTTCTAGAAAGAATTTTCTTAAATTGTCTACCTGTCCCTAATGTAGGTTTTTTATGTCGATAAATCCCCTTCCTCCTTCCTTTCTGCTTAATGTGAATCTTTCAGTTGCTGAATGTATGTGATGTATTCTATATTTGTGGCATTGTGATTGTGTAAGTGTATTGAGTGCTTCTAGGGCTGTGTTACTCCATTTCACTACTCCAAATGAGTAGGTCAGTATTGGTATAGCATAAGTATTTATAGCTTTTGTGTTGTTTCTTGCTGTCAATTCTGTTTTCAGTATTTTTGTTAATCTTTGTCTATATTTTTCTTTTAGTTCTTTAATATTTGTATTATCTATTCCTATTTTTTGTCTGTATCCTAGATATTTATAGGCATCTGTTTTTTCCATCACTTCTATGCAGTCGGTGTGGTTATCCAATATGTAATCTTCCTGTTTAGTGTGTTTTCCCTTGACTATGCTATTTTTCTTGCATTTGTCTGTTCCAAAAGCTATATTTATATCATTGCTGAATACTTCTGTTATCTTTAGTAATTGGTTGAGTTGTTGATTTGTTGCTGCCAGTAGTTTTAGATCATCCATGTATAGCAAATGTGTGATTTTGTGTGGGTATGTTCCAGTAATATTGTATCCATAATTTGTATTATTTAGCATGTTGGATAGTGGGTTATTATTATTATTATTATTATTATTATTATTAAAGTTCTCATTGGTAGTAGCTTTTAAACACTTAAAAATGAAGACAATGATTCACTGATTTGCATGAAGTTTCATTTTCAATATTTTTTGGTGTTTATTGAATGTGAATCTTCATATCATCACAAGTGCACATGACTTCCTGGAAGATCAAAACTGTGTGCCGGACCACGACTCAAACTCGGGACCTTTGCCTTTTGCGGGCTAGTGCTCTACCAGCTGATCTACCCAAACATCACTCATGACCCGTCCTCACAGCTTTACTTCCACCGGTACCTTTTCTCCTACCTTCAAAACCTCTGTACAGGCTTTAATGATTTTCTTCTGCAGGTCAGTTAATGTTCTTGGTGTGTTGGTGTACACTGTAGACTTGAGGTGCACCAAGGGAAACAGTCCAGTGGTGTCAGGTCTAGTGACCTAGGTGGACATTCCACCAGAACCCGTCTACCTGTCCAACACCCAAAGAGAAACTTATTTAGGGTTCAGCATACATTTTGTCTGAAGTGTATGGGTGCACCATCATGCTGAAAGTAAAACTACATTTCCATTCAAAAGGCGGATTGTCCAAATAGGGTAGTGCAGCATTGAGAATACTGTTGAACAATATTGGATCAATAACGGCATCCCTCTGTTTGCCACGCCACACGTTTATCCTAGAATTAGTCGGACCATATGCCTCGACAGTGAGATGCGGATTGTTGTTTGTCCAGTGAATGGTGTTATGTCAACTCGCACTCCTGTTTAGATGGAAACAAACTTAATCACTGAAGAAGACGTTGGCTCCAAGTTGCTGCTGGTGTGTGCATCTTCAGGGTGGCAATTCTTCTGGAAAACCTGGAATTCTCAGAGAATTATGTTTTACCTGGAAAAATCAGGGAAGTCTCAATGAATTTCAGAAATTTCATAATATCTCAGGGGATTCTGTGTTTTTTTTACTTAGCATTGTAATTTAATTTTATTTAGCTATATAAATCACAGATTTCAAAGTATCTAAAACACTAAGGAGCCAAAAAAACTGGCACACCTGCTTAATATCTTGTAGGGCCCTCGCGAAAGCACAGAAGTGCCGCAACACAACAGGGCATAAACTCGACTAATGTCTGAAGTAGTGCTTGAGGGAACTGACACCAAGAATCCTGCAGAGCTGTTCATAAATCCATTAGAGTACAAGGGGGTTGAGATGTTTTCTGAACAGCACATCTTAAGGCATCCCAGATAGGCGCAATAATGTTCATGTCTGGGGAGTTTGGTGGCCAGCGGAAGTATTTAAACTCAAGAGAGTGTTCCTGGAGCAACACTGTAGCAATAATGGACAAGGCGGGTGTCGCATTGTCCTGCTGCAATTGCCCAAGTCCGCTGGAATGCACAATGGACATGAATGGATGCAGGTGATTAGACAGGACACTTATGTACTTGTCACCTGTCACAGTCATATTTAGACATATGAGGGGTTCCATATCACTCCAACTGCACACGCCCCACACCATTACAGAGCATCCACCAGCTTGAATAGTCCTCTGCTGAAATGCTGATTCATGAGGTTGTCTCCACACCCTTACATGTCCGTCCGCTTGATACAATTTGAAACAAGACTCGCCTGATCAGGCAACATGTTTCCAGTCATCAACAGTCCAATGTCGGTGTTAATGGGCTCAGGTGAGGTGTAAAGCTTTGTGTCGTGCAGTCGTCAAGGGTACACGAGTGGGCCTTGATCTCCAAAAGCCCATATCGATGATGTTTTAATGAATTATTCGCACGCTGACACTTGTTGATGGCACAGCATTGAAATCTGCAGCAATTTGTAGAAGGGTTGCACTTCTGTCAAATTGAATGATTCTCTCCAGTCATTGCTGGTCCCATTCATGCAGGATGTTTTTCCAACTGCAGCGATATCTGAGATTTGATGTGAACCGTGAATTTACTTTCAAAACTTTTTCTTGAGAATTTACATTATTTACTAGCGATTTGTCGAGAACATTAACACATTTAATCACACTACGTGAGCGTGAAAGTAGTTGCCAGGGAGTAACTGATGAAATCAAAATGAAATTGCTTTTAACAAATAGGAATTTTATTCCTAAAAGTTAAAAAACCAGATTTAAAATTATAAGCAGAAAGCACCCTCTAAATATCAAGTTACAATTTATTCAGAGGCAGAAAGAAACAAATTTTTGAGTGTATGAGCTTTCAGGCTGAGAACCTTGCCGCTCCCTTTTGACACGGCCGTAGTCACGACCGCTCACAATAACCTCTGAAAGACTACACAGGTGCAACTCTGCAACACATCAGATTACCTTAAAGTAAAAGTTTTAACAATTCTCACAAGCACACAAACTATGCACCCCGTAGAAGGGATGGAAATGGTACAAAACACTAAAATTAAAAGAGGTGCAACTTGATTTTAACTTCTAAGAAAAGTCTTATTGTGGAAGGGTGGCAACGTTATATACTAAAATGAACATTTAAATAAAAGCCCATGAAATGCAATCTTACATAAAATTATACAAGGTAGGCCAAACATGCTCTACAGTACACATATACTGCCTCTCAAGATGATAGGCAAGATAAAAACATATTTCAGGAATTAGGCCTTTACACTTCGAGCAATGAATTCGTTAACACACTGAATCCGACAAACATGACAGAGGCAGCTATTGATAGGGAGATTACTGAACAACCCAAACTGCAGGTTGCTCTAACCCGCTCCTACTCCACAAGGGAAAAACGGATCACCCAATTCATAAATAACCACCTTCCTGCGGGTGGGCAAACGGAGAAGATTGGTAGGACGACCCCAAAACAAAGCGGCTGGTGACCTCACCAAGAAAACAAGTAGAATTTAACAAGTAAATGAAACAACATATCACCAATCACTTAACTTCTAATAAACTGTGATTTCTGGCGAAGACCTGGCGCAGCACCCCCAAAACGCTCTCCCGAACCGTCCACTGCCAGCCGCTTCAACGGACGCAGGATGGTGCACCAATCTCCCATCTCACGGCATTGCAGCTCGCACCGGGCAGACCGATGTCATGGGTTGACTCCTGTTGCTCTCGTGTCGGCCATGAAGCCACTACCCCTCACTATACGGCGCAGCCAACTGGACTCACGTGGTGACCTCACATGCACCGACGTTCAAGGCAGACAAGTCATCTTGTGTCTCAGTGTGTGACCGACCAACCGATCATCCAACTGCCAATGACTGTTGCCTAAGCAACTCGAGCAGACTGGCGGCCTAACGCACAGACTCTTGATGCAGGAACTAAGCCGCCGACCGGGCGACCACTCGTTGAGTTCTCTCACTGCGCCACAAATTCGGACGCGAGACAGACTAACAAGCTGGGGACGAGAGACTGACTCCAGACTCACCCAGAATGACCCACTGACGAGCTCATAGCGCCCCTTAAATACATGTGAACATCAACCTTTCCCATTTCCCATCAGAAGGAGACACCAAAGCTGTGATTGCCACAGCAGCACCACCACCAGAAACGGAGGGCGACTGCTTTACATTACCCACTGCGGCGCGCTCTTCAAAACAGCAATTTTTTTTTACCACGGTTCGTGACGCTTTATCGGTTTCCTGATATTCACAGAACACACGTGAAATGGTTGTATGGGAAAATTCCTACTTCATCGCTACCTCGGAGATGCTGTGTCCCATCGCTCATGTGCCAACTATAGCACCGCGTTCCAACTCACTTAAATCTTGATAACCAGCCATTGCAGCAGCAGTAACCGATCAAACAACTGCGCCAGACACTTGTCATCTTATATAGGTGTTGTTGACTACAGCACTGTATTCTGCCTGTTTGCATATCTCTGTACTTGAATACGCACGCCTATACCAGTTTCTTTGGCACTTCAGTGTATTTCAAAGTGTACTACTTATTTGAATATTGGCCCAGTCTTAGTACAACTCCATTTCTTGTTGGTATTTTAAGCAAACATCAGTGGGCATTGTAGCCAGTATTGATAAGGTGACCACATATTGTTGCCAATGTAGTTTTGGTTCTCGTTTCAGAACCCTAGATTGGCTACATGTTGCTTGTGCTTCAAGGCAGGATTCTTCAAATAACCGTCTCAGGATTAGTGGAGTCCTTGAGTTTATGGAACTATAGCAGGAAGAAATGCATGTGATGTTATGCCTTATTTAAAACTTACTGATTTAAAAATATTTGCAGTCTTACAGCCCACCAACTCCTTTTGTGTGTTTTCCTTCTTTTTGTTTTGCAGTGACAAAATATAATTATTCATGCTCAGAATCACAAATGGCCACCTGCAATCCATGTGTCACATATACTTAAGTTTGCTGTAAATGAGTTAAATTGAAAGTTGTCTCGAATGTGTCGGCATCGTACTTTATTACACCCATGAAAAAAAGTATTAGCATCACCTCGGTTCCGGAACATGTACAGAAAATTGGAATAGAGATCAACATAAACATCATTTCTGCCCTTATTATTGCTCATGAAAACCACACATTACATGTTGTACCACCATGCAGTGAGACCTTCAGACGTGGTGGTCCAGATTGCTGTACACACCGGTACTTCTAATACCCAGTTGCACGTCCTCTTACATTGATGCATGCTTGTATTCATTGTGGCACACTATCCACAAGTTCATCAAGGCACTGTTGGTCCAGATTGTCCTATTCCTCAACGACGATTCAGGGTAGATCCCTCAGAGTGGCTGATGGGTCACGTTGTCCATAAACAACCCTTTTCAACCTATCCCAGTCATGTTCTCCACGTCTGGCCACCCTAGTAGACAGGTATTATTCTGAAGGAAGTCATTCACAAGATGTGCATGATGGGAGCGCAAATTGTTGTACATGAAGTCGAATGCCTCGCCAGTATGCTGCCGATACTGTTGGACTATCGGTTGGAGCACGGCATTCACATATCGAACAGCCGTTACTGTGTCTTCCATGACCACCAGCGGCATATGTCAGCCCCCACATAATGTCACCCCAAAACAGCAGGGAACCTCTACCTTGCTGCATTCGCTGGACAGTGTGTCTAAGGCATTCAGCCTGACCGGGTTGCCGCCAAACACGTCTCTGACGATTGTCAGGTTGAAGGCGATGCGACACTCATCAGTGGAGAGAACATAAAGCCAATTCTGAGCAGTCCATTTGGCATGTTGTTGGACCCATCAGTACCACTCTGTATGGTATCGTAGTTGCAAAGATGGACCTCACCATGGACATCGTGAGTGAAGTTGCACATCATGCAGCCTACTGCGCACAGTTTGAGTTGTAACACAATGTCCTGTGGCTGTACGAAAAGCATTATTTAACATGGTGGTGTTGCTGTCGTGGTTCTTCCGAGCAATAATCTGTAGGTAGTAGTCATCCACTGCAGTAGTAGCCCTTGGGCATCCTGAGCGAGGCATGTCATCGACAGTTTCTGTCTCTCTGTATCTTCTCCATGTCCAAACAACATCGCTTTGGTTCACTCCGAGACGCCTGGACACTTGCATTGTTGAGAGCCCTTCCTGGTACAAAGTAACAATGCGGACACGGTCAAACCGTGGTAGTGACCATCTAGGTGTGGTTGAAGTACAGACAACACGAGCCATGTACCTCCTTCCTGGTGAAATGACTGGAACTGATCAGCTGTTGGACCCCCTCCGTGTGATAGGCACTGCTCGTGCATGGTTGTTTACATCTTTTGGTGGGTTTAGTAACATCTCTGAACAGTTGAAGGGACTGTGTCTGTGACATAATATCCACAGTTGACATCTATCTTCAGGAGTTCTGAGAATCGGATGATGCAGAACTTTTTTTGATGTGTGTGTATTGGCCAGTATTGGCTGCAGTGTGCATTCGAAGGGAACAGAGACTTGCGTTGCAGCATTGTTTGATGGGTAACAAGTGTACTGTTAAATAATGGTTTTCTTAAAGGTAACATGCTCCAGTGATTAAATTTTGTCATGTTTAAATTGTTACAAGAAAAGTGAGGTAAAAATATTGTTTTCAGCATAACATTTATTACATGGTCACAAGGTGTTTTCACAGCCAACTTTACCAAATATACATTTTCAAAATATTATATGAAGTCAACAACATAGATTATGCATCTCATGTAAACTAAAACTGATAAAGCAGGTTACTGCATATAAACATGATCCATGTTCACATGATTTCTCAACACGCATGTTTAAATCTCCGTCGTGCTGATTGGAACTTGTTTTACATTTTTATTTATTTGTTTATTTATTTATTTTCAGCATTTAATTTGTTATCCTGTAGTATGTTCTCTGCATGTGGTTTATGTTTTTGGAAAAGTTTATTGAAATTGTTGTTGTTAAAATATCGTTATTGTTCTGCGTTAATGATAGGGAGGTAGATAGGGTTCGAGGCCATTATGAGTAGTGAAGCTACATGTACACAGCTTGAAACATTTTTCAAAATATATATCCAGTTGCTGCGTGTGGACACTGTTTTGAAACATACGGAAACAAATATCTGTAGCAATGTTGGTATGGATTGAAGGAAACAATTTTTAAGGCAGCTAATACAATGCACCAGTTCACTGCTCCATGGCACTAATGCATGTTTATACACTGAAGCACCAATGAAACTGGTGTAGGCATGTGTATTCAAATACAGAGATATGCAAACGGGCAGAATGGGACACTATGGTTGTAAATGCCTATATAAGACAAGTGTCTGGCGCAGCTGTAAGATCGGTTAGTGCTGCTACAATGGCTGGTTATCAAGGTTTAAATGAGTTTGAACAAGGTGTTATAGTCGGTGCACGAGCGATAGGACACAGCGTCTCCTAGGTAGCAGTGAAATGGGCTATTCCCATCGACCATTTCATGAGTGTACCATGAATATCAGGAATCCAGTAGAATAGTAGATCTCCAAAACACTGTGGCCGGAAAAACATCCTACCTGAGTGGGACCAACGACAACTGAAGAGAATTGTTCAACACGACAGAAGTGCAACCCTTCCGCAGATTGCTGCAGATTTCAATGGTGGGCCATCAGCAAGTGTCAGCGTGCAAATCATTCAACAGAATGTCATTGATATGGGCTTTTGGAGCTGAAGGCCCACTCGTGTGCCCCTGATGACTGCATGACACAAAGCTTTACGCCTTGCCTGGGCCTGTCAACACTGACATTGGGCTGCTGATGACTGGAAACATGTTACTTGGTCAGGTGAGTCTTGTTTCAAATTGTATCAAGCAGATGGATGTGTATGGGTATGGAGACATCATCATGAATCTGTGGACTCTGCATCTCAGCAGGGGACTGTTCAATCTGGTGAAGGCTCTGTAATGGTGTGGGGCATGTGCAGTTGGAGTGATATGGGACCCCTGATATGTCTATATATGACTCTGACAGGTGACACGTATGTAAGCATCCTGTCTGATCCCCTGCATCCATTCATGTCCATTATGTGTTCCGACAGACTTGGACGATTGCAGCAGGACAATGCGACACCCACAGGTCCAGAATTGCAACAGAGTGACTCTAGGAATGCTCTTCTGAGTTTAAACACTTCCACTGGCCACCAAACTCACCATACATGAACATTATCAAGCATCTCTGGGATGCCTTGCGATGTGCTGTTGGAAGAGCTCTCCACCTGCTCATACTCTTACAAATTTATAGACAACCCTGTGGTATTCATGGCATTAATTCCCTCAAACATTACTTCAGACATTAGTTGAGTCCATGCCACGTCATGTTGTGGCACTTCTGTGTGCTTGCAGGGGTCCTACACGATATTAGGCAGGTCTACCAGTTTCTGTGGCTCTTCAGTGTATGTCGCTTTTTGTCTGGTGTACATAGTTGATCTGTGTTGTTTTTTCACTCATTGTAGTGAGTTTTTATGAGAAAATGAAGTGGTCATTGCAGAAGACTGTCAGGTTACTACACATTGCTGTACCACATTGAGATCTGCTTGTTAAATATGTGAACCAACCAGTAAAAGAACAGCACAAAAAAGATGCTCTTCAGTGAATTGCTGCTATGTTCGTTCTCTTGTCACATTCGTAAGCAACATGAAAAGTAGCGACACTTTTAAGAAAGTTGATGATTTATGCGAAATCATACCAACTGAATAAGAATTAGATAATATGCATATTTAATGATGTTTTTCATTTAGTTACAGGTACACAAACCTTCAGGACTTCCACCAACGATCCCTCCCCTCCATAATTTCAGGCACTATTTGGTATTCAAAACCAGTAGATGACATCCAAACGAAGTTGTGAAAACCAGTGGCTTCATCCATATTCAGCTCCTGTAACAAGTTATTACTGCCAGCTCTTTGTTATAACCTTTAATCACCAACAATTGCGTGGATATTCAAACACACTCACTTAGGAACAATAGCTCGTTACATGATAACAACTCAGTATCTCTTATTCAATTGCCGTGCCGTGGCATGCGGCCGGTGCCATTCGTAGCTAGGTGGTGCTCCCGCACTCAGCCGAGTTGCGGAGCGCCTCTATCGCCGTTTGCCCGTACTGTCGTGGCAGCACTGTTAAATGTCGTGGCACTGTCACAACATTTTTCCCCCCTTGAAAAAAAAAATCACTCACTTCCTTAGAGACATGGACAGTGCGGAGACATCCATGGCCTCTTGTGAGGCCCGAGAAGATCCCGCGGAGAGACACGAGAGTATGGTCGAAAATGTCCAGGACGGAAGCTCGTGCGTGGAACGTGCCTCCTGGACGAGATGATGGGTGAAAACTCCGGAGCAGCATCCATAGGTGTCGTGGACCTGGGGGTGTGCTCCAGCGAGATGGGTCCCGGAGAAGGCGGCGTCGCGACTGGGGCCGGTTCCGGCGTACTCTGAAGTGGCAGCGACAGGACTGGCTTCTCGGGCTGGTGGAGGCAAAGGAAGGGGCGGTGGCACCGGTGTGGCCACCACTCGTGGGCGCATCTGGTCGTAATGGCGAACAACCATGCCGTCGTCCGTACGTATTTCACACAGCCGGAGGCCTCGAAGAGCCTTGTTGACCACCCCTGGAATCCATTTAGGGTGAGATCCATACCCTCTTGCCCACACGTCGGCGCCCACCGAGTATTTTCCTGCACTAGGGGACACAGCACAAGGCCTGACAAGATGAAGCAGGTGCAGTAGAGTGTGTGGTTGGCGGCCATGCAAGAGTTCAGCAGGGCTGCGATCACCCAGAGGCGTGAAGCGATAAGAACTCAGAAATTGCAGCAGAGTGTCATCTGTGGAAAAATCACTAAGGAATTTTTTCATCTGGCTTTTGAAAGTGCGGACAAGGCGCTCGACCTCTCCATTCGATTGCAGATGGAAAGGCGGTGCTGTAACATGATGAATCCCTTGTCCAGTACAAAAATCACGGAAGGCCTGCGAAGAGAACTGAGGGGCATTGTCCGTGATGATTGTGGATGGAGGACCTTCTAGTGCAAAGATTTTGGACAAAGCCAGCGTCATCGCCGCAGTGGTGGGCGACGGACATCGAACAACAAACGGAAACTTCGAGAAGGCATCAATCAACAGTAGCCAATAAGTACCGAGGAAGGGGCCGGCAAAGTCAGCGTGCACCCATTCCCATGGCTGCGCCGGATCAGGCCACGGAGAGGGCATTGTACGAGGTGCAGCCAGTTGTTGAGCACACTGACCACACGCAGCAACCATGTGGGCGATGTCTGAATCAATACCGGGCTAATAAACGTGCCTGCGGGCCAGGGACTTAGTCCGAGAAATACCCCAATGACCTTCACGCAACAGTTTGAGAACATCTTTGCGAAGAGAGGCTGGCACCACGACCCGTGGAGATGCGCCATCCGTGGCCAGAAGAACAACACCATCACGAACAGACAAACGAAGGTGCAAGGCATGGTAGTTGCAAAAGGGATCCGATGCCCGGCCCTTGGTCCTGTCCGGCCAACCCTGTTGAACAAAACCGTTCACCTGACGCAGGACCGGGTCCCGCACAGTAGCCGACGCGACCTGTGAACCTGTAAGTGGAAAACCCTCGACCACACGACGTTCTTCCTCATCATTGTGGAAACAGAGTAGTTCATCACGATTGAAAACCGGGTCGGGGCCCATTGGCAATCGCGACAATGTGTCAGCGTTGGCGTGCTGGGCCGTGGGGCGATAGTGAATCTCATAGTGAAAACGAGACAAGTATAAGGCCCAACATTGCAAGCGGTGAGCTGCCTTATCCGGAAGCAAAGCCGATGGGCTGAACAGAGAGACCAGCTGCTTGTGGTCGGTGATGAGGTGAAACCTAGAACCATAAAAAAAAAGCTGAACTTTTTTGGAGCATAAATGATAGCGAGTGCCTTCTTTTTGATTTGAGAATAATCGCATCATTGAGGGTCTTGGAAGCATAGGCGATGGGTCGTTCCGACCCATCCTCATACTGATGGGCAAGAACAACTCCTAGGCCATACTGTGACACATCAGTCGCCAGAACCAAGTGCTGACCCGGACGGAATGTGGCAAGACAAGGCGCCGACTGCAAATGAGCCTTCAGGTGGACAAAAGCCTGCTCACACTCGTCGGACCAACAGAAAGGGACGTTTTTGCATAACAGCTGATGCAGAGGATGAGCTACCGCCGCCGCAGATGGAATGAATTTGTGATAATAACCAATCTTGCCTAGAAACGCCTGAAGTTCATTGACCGTAGACGGCCGGGGTAGAGCGTTAATGGCCGCAATGTGCTGACGTAGAGGACATATACCCTCACGGGACAAGTGGAAACCAAGATACACAATGGAGGGTTTGAAGAACTGTGACCTTTCCAGATTGCACCTCAACCCAGCCGAATGCAAAACCCGAAATAGTGAATGCAAATTGCGAAGGTGCTCCTCAGTGGAGGCCCCCGTGACAACAATGTCATCCAGATAGTTTATGCAGCCAGGAACGGAAGCCGCGAGCTGTTCCAAATACCGCTGAAAAATGGCCGGCGTGCTGGCAGTGCCAAATGGTAACCGCTGGTACTGATACAACCCACAAGGAGTGTTGATGACGAGAAATTCCTTGGAAGAAGCATCCAACGGCAACTGATGGTACACCTCCGATAAGTCAAGTTTGGAAAAGAACTGGCCCCCAGCGAGCTTAGTAAATAACTCCTCAGGACGGGGAAGAGGATAAGTGTCAATGAGGCTCTGAGCGTTGACAGTGGCTTTAAAATCACCACACAATCACAGACTCCCATTTGGTTTAGGAACCACCACGATTGGCGATGCCCATTTGCTGGAGGTAACAGGAAGGAGAATCCCTGAAGCTGTTAACCTGTCTATCTCAGCCTTGACAGGTGCACGCAACGCCACCGGAATAGGGCGCGCCCGGAAAAACTTAGGGCGAGCTGTAGGTTTAAGAGTAATGTGGGCTTCAAAATCCTTGGCATGACCCAGACCAGCAGAGAACATGGACGAAAATTCAGAACACAATCCATCCAGCTGTTGATACGGAATATCCTCAGATATGAGGTGCACATCATCATCAATGGAGGACCCGAACAACTGGAAAGCATCATAACCGAACAGGTTTTCAGTTCCCGCATGATCCACCACATAAAACGTGAGGGGCCTAACAACAGACTTGTAGGCAGTGGAAGCATCAAACTGGGCAATGATGGGAATTTTCTGTTTATAATAAGTTCTCAGATTTCGCGTAACTGGAGACAAGGGAGGGGAGCCCAACTCCAAATACGTGCGAGAATTAATGAGAGTTACTGCAGAGCCAGTGTCCACTTGCATGCGAATGTCTTTATCCAGAACATGAACAGTGACAAACAACTTATTTGTTTGAGAAAGCACACAGTTAACATCCATGTCCGATGCCTCGTCCTCGTCGACAGGAACTTTAGGGGACTGACACACAGAAGCAATGTGGCCTTTTTTCCTACATGAATTACATGTGGCCCAACATTTTGGACATGCGGCCCTGTCATGCTGTACGAAACAACGTGGACAAGAAGGAAGTGCGGAACGAACCTGCTTCTGTGGTTGCTGTTTTCGCTGCGAGCGTTGCGGCCCAACGTGACGTTGTTTACGCGAGTGAACCGCTGCCACATCTTCGTTCTCCTGTGAAACAGGCAAATTGTCCATGTCGAAAGTTGACTGTACAGTGCCTACATCACACCACGCGTCTATTTGCGCGCCAGCAGCGTGAGACACTTCAAAGGATTGAGCGATGCTTAGAACTTCCGACGACGACGGGTTTGGCAGTTGTAGGGCACGTTGCCGAACTTCTTTATCAGGAGCAAGCCGTAGAATAGCATCCCTAACCATTGAATCAGCATAAGACTCATGATGAGTGTCCGTGACAAACTGACATATCCTACTCAGACCGTGTAGTTCCGCCGCCCAAGCCCGGTAAGATTGATGGGGCTGTTTACACGGGCGGCAACGACGTGGGTGTTTTTTCGGTAATAGTTAGACAATAAGTCACACATTTCTTGGAAGGACAGAGAGGCAGGTTCCCACAGAGGGGCTAACTGAGATAGCATCTGATAGATCCGTGGGGAAATCCAAGACAGAAATAACTACTTACACATAGGAGCGTCGACAACGCCAAAAGCCAAGAAGTGTTGCTGCAAACGCTTCTCATAATCCTCCCAGTCTTCAGCTGCCTCGTCATAAGGAGGGAATGGAGGTGGAGAAGAGGAAGACAGACGATGAGTAAGCGACATCGACAACGCCTGAATAGCAGCCGTCAGCTGTGTTTGTTGTGCCTGAGTAGCAGCCATCAGCTGTGTTTGTTGTTCAGTGAGCGCTTGCATAAGCTGTTCCATGTCTGCCCAGTCACGAACACACAAATCCACAATGCAGTGAAAATATTCGACCTCGTCGCCAAAAAATGTTATAACCTTTAATCACCAATAATTGCGTGGATATTCAAACACACTCACTTAGGAACAATAGCTTGTTACATGATAACAACTCAGTATCTCTTATTCGACTGCCGTGCCATGACATGCGGCCGGTGCCGTTCGTAGCTAGGTGGCGCTCCCGCGCTCAGCCGAGTTGCGTAGCGCCTCTATCACCGTTTGCGCGTACTGTCGTGGCGGCACTGTTAAATGTCGTGGCACTGTCACAACACTCTTCTCTAGTATTTGTTCGTCCACCGATGATAAGACCTTTAACTTTGTTTACAAGAACTTACTTAGAGTATTAATAGTTTAGCACCATGTATAATTACAGTTTCTTCATCAATAGACATAACATAGCAGATAATACAAAAACTGTAAGACAAACAGCATTACAGACGATGGGAATACAATGCAAGAAATTACTGCCACCAGTGTGGACAGAAACCAGAAAGAAAGATGTAAACGTGTCACAAAATGCCACAGAAAACATATTTTGAATACTAATATGTTTCCTGTGAAAGTGTGTAAGCAACTTAAACACAGTAATGAAGAGTGTGTGTGTGTGTGTGTGTGTGTGTGTGTGTGTGTGTGTGTGTGTAGTTACTGCTATAGCCAAATATCTTTAAGTAACATGGCACATCACGTGCTTTTTAGCCATATGAAGGGGAAAAGCAATACACAACATCTTTTAAGTGAGAGAACATGTCTCAAGTTCAAGTGTTTTTTCAGCTGAAAAAGTCAACTGTTATTCTGTCACCTAATAATTCTGAACTACACACTCCGGTTTCATTGTTTTCAGAATCTTGAGTGCCTCTGCTAGTTTTAATAGTAAATCATCCACACAGAGTTGTGGAATTTGTATTAAAAGATGATGTAACAATAGTAGAAATTCTCTGGTGTGTTGAAATAGTTATGACACACAAGTTACTTAGTAACACTGAAAAGGATGTTGCTGTAATCTCAAGAATGTGTGAAGATAGTGCTGTAGGTAACAAGATACAACTCAAGTGAGATAAGATAGGATATGTTCTTATTTTCGGGATTGTGTCTTATTTTAATCAACATTTTTATTGTTCTTGGTTTTTATGAAACACTGAATAAAATTGTGGGACACACACAAATGAATGTAAATACAAGGTTTTGATGAAGATAAAAGAGAAGGAACAAGAAGATACCTTAATCCCTGTTTTCTTGGGCATTTGTGAGCTGCTGACCTTTTATGTGACAAAAGACATACCAAAGGGAAAGATTCTCTAAATTTCAATGTTGAGAGCCTCATATAATTTGTTCAAGACTGTTCCAGCCAGGAGAGCATTGTATATTAAGTATTTATTTTTCCAAAATACTTGTTGTATCAGATGGCTGGGGAATTCCTCAGTTGCTCAGAGAGCAATCGGTATAACACCAAAAACAAAGAAATTTCTCTAGGGTGTGAACCAAAGAGTGAAAGTTTGATGTTGGTGAGTATCAAAGAGCGAAAGTTTCATGTTGATGAGTAAGTTTATTAATGACCGATTGCTGTAAGCCAAACTTGCTTTTTTCAAGTCTTTAGCCTGCTATTTCGAACCTTTCCAACCACAGTTCCAGACAGATCCTCTGTTAACTCCATTTCTCCACACAGATTTGGTATCTGCTGTACAGTAAAAACAGTATTAGGACATTTTATGAAGCCAAAGATATTAGAAAAAAGCACATCAATCAGGTTAGCTGCTGCCAAGGAAGGAAAAATCCGTTACCTGCAAAAAACATAATTCTAGGTTTTCATACCAGTAAAAAATAAAAAATAAAATAAAATAAAATAAAAAGTTCAGATGTTGATATTCTTAAGTTCCAACAAGAATGTAAGGCAGGTCATCAAACATTTGTCATGAAACTTAATAACAGATCACCTTCAAACTACCTGTTGACACTGGCCATTACGTGTCTGACCCAGGTTTGATTGTGTCAAACACCAGTTTGGCAGAATGACATCCTGATAAGCTGCTTTGTGTTCTCATAGAAAGTAATCTCATAACTGGAACTGCAGCAGATAATGTAATTGGTGAATTCAAGGTGCTTACTTCCCCACCACATGTAACCAATTCTGTTAAAGAATACAGCCATTCTGAAAAAAGAGTTGATCATTTCCAGTGGGATGTCCATAGTAATGAATACCAAAATTTGATGCTTGTCGTGAAATTAGTTTGCAGTGTTTCCCATAGAAATGCTAACATTGAAACGGCCTTTTCAGTTAGTGGTGAATGCCTCTTTGAAAACATGAGTGAGAAATCAGTTGTTACACATAGGCAAATATATGACGCTGTGTCCAATATAGGAGGCATTTACAACTTCGATATTCCAAAATCCCTTGTTCTCAGCACAGGGAATCCACACTCACATTATGTAGAATATTGTGATCAACTCAAAGAACAACACTCTGCAGAAGGAAAAAACATTTCAGAAAAAAGGAAAAAAAAGACTTGGAAGTGCAAGAGTCGGAAACAGAGCATTTGAAAATTTTAGAAAATGCTAAAACAGAAATATTAGCATTTGAAGGACAAATAAAGGCTTTAAAAAATTAAATAACTGCATTGTGACTGTATTTGCTTCATAAATAGTGAAATTATCTGAAAAATTAAAAATTTTGATCCCCTACCAAATTTATAAATAGACATTTTATTTGTTTTGAGTTGGGGCTTGAATGTTTCATGAAATCCTTGGAACTAGCATAAATGAAACATTTAAATTATTAGTGCTGTGTAAATGCACATTATTTGTTATTGAAAGTAGTATTTAAAGTGTGTGATACTTTTGCTGAAATTTGTATGTTGTGTAACCCTGCTTAATTTAAAATAGATTTAATGTTTTTGGTTTTGTTGAGAGTGGCCTTTTATCAGCAATTTTTAGCCACTTTATTGTAATCACCTATAATATTATAGTTTTCCCTAAATTATAGATATACACAACACTTCAAACGTTTTTGTATGCTATAAATTTCCGTTCCCTTGTATGTGAGGACCATTACGTATTAATTTCTGTAGTGGTGATACATGAGAAAGAAATTTATATATTCATGTGGAAATTTGTAATACTTGGCCGGAAATACCTGGAATTCTCAGGGATTTTTTTTTTCTCTCCATGTTTGAGTAGCCACTCTCATCTTTCTTCAAACCATTCACAGAATTGCTCCCACCTGTCAGTATCATTGCATTCCTGTGCCAACTTCCTTGTTGACAAAGTCGGACTTACTATTGCCTTAGCTAGTATGGCTGCTGATTATTTACCTGTTGTTTGCTGTGTGTGGTCATTCAGATTGTCTCTTGTGAACCTGCCTGTAGACTTGAACTGTACCAATAAATGGCCAATCATTCTGTGATTAGGTTTACGTCGGTTTGGATGTCACTTCTGACATCCTGCTGCTGCTTCCCATTGACTCATGCTTGTTGCATGGGTGAGAACCATTTCTGCCTTCTCCTGATGGGTGTACTTGTGCACATCACTGTATGAATCACTACACTGCAGAACAGCACCACACTGCACAGCTGTGGTAACTGGCACCCCTTTAAAAACATTCTATCAGACTATGTTAATCCGTTGCCTCGTAGACAACCAGCCATATGGTACTACCCAATGCATGCAACTAATCATTTTGATGTTGTGGTGATTGTGGGTCACTCCTTTCATTGTAGTTTTCCCTATATCCACTAATACCGAATGTGCCTCATGGGATTCAAGTTTTGATCACCCTTTATAATAGTGCAGAATGTGGCTGGCTCCTGCACCTTTGCGTACAATGGGATTTCCTGGATGGCTAGTTGTGGGCTCTGGTTCTCTGCTGAAAAGGATTAGGTGTGCAGCCAAAGGAAGTCTGATCAGGGTTGCAATAACTTTGTTATTGCAGCTTGTTTATAATCATTAGCATGGAACTGCAAGTAACAGTGGTGGGCATATTGAATGTCATGGCATTTCTCAGTTTGTCGGCCCATGAGTACAGACATCACACACCGTTGCTGCAGCATTGCTGGATTCTTGGATTTCCCAGTCAGGTGAGGTGCAGCTGACTGCGGCTGCTGCGAAAATGTGTGTTAGCATCACACACCAGTGCCCAGAGCATAGATGTCTTCTGTTGATACCCCAGCAGGGGCAGGGATGGCTGGACCCTCATGCTGTTCTTCCGGGATGACAGCAAAGTGTGGGGCTGCCCTGGTGTCCAGATGCTGATGCAGCAGTCAGTGGTTTGCATCCTGGTGGTGGTAGACATGTCTGCATCATCGACACAGCGCTAAGTGGCACAGGCTCCACATCATATAACTGCCTTTCTGTTAGAGTGCTGATGGGCTGGTTTGGGTGGTCTTAAATGTTGTTGCACCACATTGACCTTGTGGCAGTGGCAAGCTGATTCCAGCATGGTCTGATTACTGTCCTAGTGCTTCATCTATGGCTCCAAGTCCTGATAGGGTTCGATTACCGTCCAGGTTGGGGATTTTCTCTGCCCGAGGACTGGATGTTTGTGTTGTCCTCATCATTTCATCGTTATCATCATCATCATCGTCATCATCATCATCATCATCATCATCATCATCATCCAAGTCCTGATATAACTTTTTCCCTTTACAGTTCCTACCCCCTAAGGAAAAATATCTGCTCTTGGATTTTGCTGGAACATAGACACTGGTTTAGTTACAACTACTTAGACTTCACACTCCCACCTTCACTCAGAGTGTCACTTTATCCTTTGCACTATTTACACTTTCTGCCTGACTTCACTAGCACTTGGCTCTCCAAAGAGATCTTTGTTCATGGTTCACTTTGTCCATCATTGAACTGCTTCTTATTGATGGTGTTATGAGTTGTTTCAACACTTAGGTTGAAGACAGGCAAAGATGGGATTTGGACTGATTTGTACTTGAATTGGTAGCATACAATTTCTGTTGCTGCTAAATTCATACAGGCAGCTGAGGTTGAGGGTTCTATAGTTGCTAGTTGTTGTTGATGTTCAGTATAGTACTTTTGTACACCGTCTAAAAGGTGTTCCATTGAGGTATGTGACAATTTTTCACAGTTAACATTAGGTCTCGGGAGGCAAGGAGAGTCAGATGTAATATGTCATTTAGGTAATTTGGATTTTCTGTGGGTAGAGTTTCTAGGGGTAGGTCAGATACATAAATCAGCATGCGAGTTACATTCGGGGGGTTAGTTCCTTTTATGGTGGCAGGAAATCGGAAGGCCAGTCCAGATACATCACATTGGACACCACTGAGTAATAAGCCCTGACCTTCTGTTCGCTGGGTTGCACTTTGTCGACCTTGCTTGTAACGAGTACAAACAATGACTGACTGGTTTGCTACAGAGTATAATAGCGCAGGGCTAACCTTCAGAACAATGTTGTTTTGTCTGTAATTATTTCTTTTGGGCGTTCTGTCAGAGATTTTGGCGGCAAAACAAGATAAGTTCACATGACCTGTGAATGGTGGCAGTTTTCAATATATGACAGCCTGTGCCCAGCCAAACTCTTTTTCTGCTTTCAGGACTAAGTATGTAGTTGTGCAAAAGCTGATCACAGCAGCTGACACTCTTCATGCACATCACTGAGTATTGTTTGGTTGTTTATCAGGCATTGTACTTTGTCAAATGTGTCTCCCAACCACTGAATTTTATTCTCATAGACCCGAAGATTGCAGCCTAACCTTAGGGTCCCCTTATGACCTGGCATTAACTTGTCTGGTTGTCATATAGACAAAACACCACATGTTAGAGGATGTACCTTGAAGGCTTCTGCCCCCCTCCTACAACATAGTACACGTATTACGCCGAAGATTCCTATATTCCTTTTCCTCTTTGTTCAAACCCCAATACCTCGTGCTGGAACTGCTGCTTCTTGTTGCGGGGAAGAACCATGTGCCTAAAGGAAGAGAAAATCCTGTTGTTAGTGTATTATTCCTAGTTTATTATTCCTGCTCATGTCCCCTCCCCTCTTCTGAAAATGTTGCCAACAGTGAAGGCTCCCTTATAGCGATGAATGCAACTGATGTGAATAGTTGTGGGGCAGGTTGGAAGCTGCATTTGATGTTAACTGGTGATGTAATTTCTGTCACTTAAGATGGACCATGATAATGTGTCACAAACTCTGTCTTTCCTGTGGTACACATAGGTTGGTCATCATAACCCTTTGGCCTATGTAACACTTCTTTCTTATTATGGGTTCTGTCTTGTCGTTCTAAAGCTTTGGTGTTCATCTCTTTCAACTGTTGCCAAATAGTTTTTATGCTTCTACAGAAATTTTTCAGTGACAAAATATCATTTCCTGGGGCAAGCTTACAAAACTCAAAAGGGGAAGATATCCTTTGGCCCAAAATCACCTCATTAAGTGATAGCCCTGTGCTTTCATGGATTTTGGAATTATACACCCTTGTGATGTACAGAAGTAAATCATCCCAATCATTACGATGTGAGTTAACATAATAGTTTAGCATTTCTGCAGTGGTATGATGGACTCTCTCTGTTGACTGTTTGGCTGTGGGTGTGAAGCACTAGTCCAAAGTGTCTTAATGTGCAATAACTGGCAGAAGTGCTTCATTAAATCAGATTTCAAATTTGTTCCTTGTTCAGTAATTACTGTTTCAGCAATCTGAATTTTAGTATCCACTGGTTCGCTATCTTATGGCTACTGTTTCTGGCTGCTGGTTTGGTATAACTGTCACAGAAACGAAACATGAAAATGGTTGATTATTACAATACATAACAGCTTCCTGCTGGTGTTAGTGCAAGTGACATGAGGATGTCCATACCAATTATTTGAAGTTGCTTATCTGCCTTGAGTAATCTTTCTAACATAATCCTTTTTTGACTGAGCTCCACACTTTGCTCGCAAGGAGTACCTTCGAAGATTGACATCTTGTCAGTGTAGTATTCACCAGTAATGTTGTGGTAATGTACCTTTGACCAAGGTGTCTGGCAAAAATTGAATCATGGGTGTGTGTCAGTAGGTCAGTTCTTAACTTCCACTGGTATTTCTATGCATAATCTTTAACCCATCTTTTTGTACAGCACTCTATCTTTGTGGTGAATTGCGGCTGTCTGGCAAACTGCTGACAATCTTTTTCTTCTTTCCAATCATCCTCATTTATGCCAATGCTTTCCACAGTGAGCATTTTACAGCTGAGAATACCTGTGGTTGCTCACGACTTCCCTGGGCAATGAATTACTAGATGGATCTTTAAGTCTAAATAAGCACTTGAGTGCTGCATGATCTGTTATTACTTTAAAACATTATTTGTGTAAATAACATTGGAGATAAGTTGTTCCTTATATTAATGCAGGAATTTCTTTCTCAGTTATTGAATAATTCTTTTGTGCTGTACTAAGTTGCCTTGTTGTGCACACTAGGGGTGTTTTCGTCCATCGAGTTCTTGTTCCTGCAACCTAAGACAAAGCTGCTAGAGTCACAAGGTAGTATAAAATGTTTCTGATAGTCAGGGAAAGTGAGAACTGAGGTACTTGTTAATAGACCTTTTAGCTTCAGAAATGCTCCTCCATGATCAGATGACCGATGAAACTTTATTCCTTTTTTTTTTTTTTCAATAGTTGGGTGAAGTGTCCGGCAATTTCAGTGAATCTTGGAAACTGTTTTCACTGAAAATTTGCAAGGCCTTAGAATGACTAATTCTTTTACAGTGGTGGGTGTTGGAAATTTTTTTTTATGGAATCAACAAGTTGTTAATAGGTATGTACACTATTTTGGCTAATTATATGTTGTAAATAATGGACTTCTTGCAAAACAAGTGGATTTTCCAGACTGTGTTAACTGTGCTGCATGTAGACCAAAACGTAAATAAAAAATCCTGGATATCTTTGGAGAATAAATCATCCAAATAGACCCTGCATTGCTTTGGTTTTAATCTTGCAATAAATCATCTAATAATTTGTTGGAAATTAGCTGGAATTTAAGAGGGATTTAAGAATGCTGTTTTCGAACGATCTCCAGGCACTACCTCTAACTGATGGTGCACAATTCATAGGTCCATAGTTGTGAAATAGCAAGTGACCCAGTTTATCTAGGGTTTCTGTTTTAATGATTGTATCAAAAAGAACTTTACAAATTTGAAAACTAATGATGATTTGTTCATTTAACCTACAGATATGGTTTTGGTGTCATTTTATAGCAAAATATATGAAGTTTTTTACCTTAAATGCAAACAGCTTCAATGTGATTTCCACTGGTCATGTGGCACACATCTCATGTGAAGTCAATTTCTTGCCAAACTTGTTGTGCCATCTCAGGTGTGACTTGTTCAATTGTGAGGTGAATTGCAGCTCAGTGTTGGAACAAACACAGCATCCTTGATAAATCCCCAAACGAAAAAATCAAGAGGTGTGAGGTCCGGTGAACATGGGACCCATGCATTTATCACTCTTTTGCCCATTCATTTACCATAGTGAATGAATGGGCCAAGGTGTGCTTTTTGCATGGGTAGCAGACATTTAGGGAATTCCTGATGTCAGGGAGGTAGTGTGGTGGTGTGTTATCTTGCATAAACTACATTGCGTACTTGATCTCAACTTCAGTCTGAATTTTTTCCAGCATGTCTTAAGTACATTATTTTACTGATAGTTTTCTCTCATAAAAAGAAAGGTCAGTAAATTTTGCTCTTGCTCAATGCAAAAAATACGTTCGGTTTTGGGCTATTACGTTCATGTTCCAGGGATTTTTGTGGATTTTTACTGCCCCAAATCTTAATTATGTTTATTGACTTTCCTCTCAAGTTGAAAGGTGATTCATCATTAAAGATAACCTCTCAAATGAAATCATCATCGTCCAACTGATGTAAGATTTCCACACAAAAATCCTTATGAACAGTCGTATCAGTGTCTTTTAGTTCTTGCACTATTGTTACTTCTATGGTTTGAGAGGTGGGATTTTTTGTAAAAGACTCCAAACAGTCATATATGGGACACCCAACTCTCAAGAAGCACACTGGGTCGATGTAAGACTATTTACAAAGCTTTGTCTCACTTGTTTTATGGTATTGTCAGACACACAGGGATGACCTGAGAATTTATGTCTTATTAAACATCCAGTTTCCATAAATCACTTATGCCACTCATAGTGGGCATACTGGATCTTGCCATACTCTGTACAAAAATTACATTGCACAGTTGTCATAGAACTCAATTCATTAAACCAAAACAAATGCTGAGCATGCTTGGGATCGGTAAAGGCAGCAATCCTTGCTGCAATTGCCGGTAGCAGATGGCACAGTGGTATACTAACGTACCAAGTGAGTCAAAACTTGATCTATATTCCTTCAAGATGACACCAAGACTAAGTTTGTAAGGCATATGAATAAGTTTGGATGAATTTTCAGAATAGGAAAGACCTCTTTGATACACTCAGTATTTGGCATAGGCTAGGCATCTGCTGCTTTAAATACTGGTAGTTGAAAGAGAACTTGTATGCTTTGCTGCCACCTGGTGATTGCTTTAGGACTGTGACAACAGGTGCTGACTAGGGGCGGTTGCTTGTTGCAGTGATTCCATCTTGAAGTCACTGTATTATAAATTCTTTCATGACAGGCTATATATAGTTGCTGTGGGTCTCTATATGGTTTCTTGTAGATAGGAACTTCATTTCCCTTGAGGATATGATGTTGAATTAGTGACGAGGCAGACAATAGGCCAGGAGAATTAAACAATCCTATATATTCTTCTTAAAGCCTTTCCTGTCCTCACCGTCCGGTCTCTTTAGATGTGCTACTTTTCTCCTTGGTGCAGTCAAATTGACAGACTGTCTTGGTGTTGCGTGATTTTACATGGAAACATTGTCCAATTCTTCTTTGTCTAATATTTCCAAATTAGCTATCAGAGTACCACATGATAGCTGTACTTCTTCCGTGCTAAAGTTATCAGCACTGACAGGCATTATTTTGGTTCGTTCAGTTTCCTGTATTTAGGATAAACTGCACTGTGCAAAACAGTTCACTTTACCCACTTCTTCATTGTCAGACAAAGGTTCAACCATATGCAATGAATTCAGCAGCAGGTCAGCTCCTACTTCAGCCTAAATTAACTTTCCAGTTTCTTCAGCTATGATATCCTGCAAGTTGACTTTAAGGAATCTAGTGTGGAGTTTAGGCAATCCACCCAACATCTTGGGTATTCCTTGTGACAGTGATAGTTTTCTGACTGTGGAGCCAAGGTGAAAAAGTGCTCCATCTAATTCCACTAAATAACATTCAAGTCAACTTTGTCATGATGGGCAACCAGTAAATCTAACACCAGAATAACTTCATAGTCACTGTCTACTATGGGCAGGATTCTACAAGGGCTGTCCAGAATATATTTTGGTGTTGCAAAACAAAAAAGAAGTAATACAGGAAAAAATTGTTGTATTCATTTGAAAGCGACACTTATAGTCTACCTTTCAGCATAGTCTTCATGCAAATTTATGCACTTATCATAGTGGCGGAAGACATTTGAAATTCTGTTGTCATAAAATTCAGCCACCTGAGACTTTAACTGGGTAGTCAATCCCCTCCCTTCACTTCTGCATCTGTTGTGAGCCAAATCTTCATCATTGTAAACGGGTGGTAGTCACTGGGTGCAAGATACGGACTATACGGGGCATGAGGAAATACCTCCCACTTGAAACCATCGAACACTTCTCGAGAGCGATTTGCTGTGTGCGGTCAAGTGTTGTCATCCAAGAAAAAAATTTTGGAGTTCAACTTTCCTCTGTGTTTATTCTGAATTGCTCTTCATAAGTTTTCCAAAGTTTGACAATAACTTCCAGAATTTATTGTTGTGCACACTCAAGAAAATTAACAAGAGGTGCATCTTTCCTGTCCCAAAAAAAAGTCACCATAACCATTCTTGTAGATAATTTTTGCAGCATTTTCTTTGTTTTTGTAGGGAATTTGTGTGCTCCAGTCCATAAACTTCAATTTGATCTCACAGTCGATATGTTTGACCCAAATCTCCTCTCCAGCTATGATTTGCTCAAGTATGAAATCACCATCTTTTTCGTAAGGTATGATATCAGATTCCAGATAATTGAAATGGCTGACCTGTTTTACTGCTATATTGCTCAGCACTATTTACATTCTTATGGGGTCCTATTTTATAAAAGCCATTTTAGTATTTTTACACTTCCCCCGCCCCCCCCCCCCCCCCCCCTCCCCCCCTCCACCTCTGTATTAGAGATTTCCATTTGTAACTTCTTGGGAGATTATTTGTGCCGGACCAAGACTCAAACTCGGGACCTTTGCCTTCTGTGGGCAAGTGCTCTACCAACTGAGCTACCCAAGTATGACTCACAACCTGCCCTCACAGCTTCAATTCTGCCAGTACCTCGTCTTCTTCCTACTCGAGTTAGAATCTCGGTCCGACACACAGTTTTAATCTGCCCGGAAGTTTCATATCAGTGCATACTCCACTGCAGAGTGAAAATCTCATTCAGCTTTCCATTTGTATGTAACATGATTATTGTACTAGCCTTCTTAAAGTGTTCATTAAATGGAACCTTTTTTCTTCATGGTGCTTCTCAGTTCATCTGTGTTAAATTCATGAAGGTTCTATTCTAAATCATCAGATGCTAAATGGGTGTCTCGATTAAATTCTGTGTGTTTCTCAGTTATCTACTTTATTATAAATACTGTATCTGTTGCCGATCTTTCTGCTGCTCATCTTCATGTAATAAGCACTCTGATATTACTTTTAATCCGCTATTCAGGACCCTAATGTAAACCTTGTGTGCGGCTTCTGGTAGTTTTTGGCAGTTATTTCCCTCTCCTTTTTATACATGACACAACTTTTGCTTGTTGCCTTGTTCTTGGTGTGACACTTCTTTTCCGAAATAGGTTGAATGGATTTAGCAGTCTCGTGGAGAAAGATTCCACCATATTTTATGAATTCATTGTTCATGCTGTCCGTGCCTGTAGTTTTCCTGTTTTTCAAGGCCACCATAGCCTCCATCATCCATATCTGTGCATAAATCATCCACACTTTGCAAGCCTGTTTATTCCGTTTCCCCATTTCCTATCTGCCTGGCTGCATACCAAAGGTATTTGTAGTGTTTTTCTGTGTTACTTATTTCTATTTTTTATCTGTCTTTTTTGTAAAGCATATTCATTTTCTTGTAGGCTAGTGCTCATCTTTTTGTGGATGTCATCTTTGATTGTACTTACAAACTGTCCCCATCTTTTGCTGCCTTTTTAGTAATGTTCCTCTTCTGTTTGTAAATCCAATGATTTTCTTCTCCAAAGTTGTTAAAATAACAAAGATAATTTTGTTTGTTTTTTCTTCTGTTTTATGAACCTGTCTATTTGGGATATTACTATAAAATGATATGACCCCACGTCATATCCTGTAAAAACTCTTGTGTGTCTTACTATTCCCTCAAGTTTATCATGTGTTATCGCATATTCTATGATAACCTGTATCTTCTTCCTGGCCTTGTAAAATTTGTGAATGTCTTTATTCTGAAAGAATATGTTTGCTGTTTTTTTAATGTATTAGAAACAGCAAAATCTCTCTGCTACCTCTTGTTTTTGTTGACAGTTTTCTCCTCCATTCTTCTCATTACTTATGAGATGAAAATATCTCCCACTCTGGCCTTTAGATCCCACAGAAGTATTGTTTGGTGTTTATTATTATATCTATGTAGCATTTCTTGGAGGATGTTATGAAAATATGTGGACTCACTAATTTTTGACTCCTTAGGGGCATAGACTCCAGTCACTGACCGATTTCTTCTTTCCTCCAGGATGTTCAACACTATGATTGTATTATTAATGTAGTTGTCTTATTTTCTCTCCCCAGTTGTTGTGAATGTAAATTGCTACACCTGTATTGGATCTCTTATGGAGCTGTTCCACTGTAGAGCATCAGATAGTTGCCAATATATTTATTTCCTCATAATTTCTTCTTTGTTTCATTTATAGCAGTGATGTCTGTTCAAATATTTTTCAAGAAGTCTGCTAAGTTTTCTTCTTCTTTTGCTAATCCCCTGATATTCTAGATCACCACTTTGAGTCACAAGAACATATAAGAAACAAAAATGTTCAGTATTATCTCTGTGTATGACACTACAGTTGAGAAACTTATATGTTTATTTTACTGTTGGAATTTCCTTTATTCTTAAAATGAAGCTTTATACAGTGTTCTATCACAGAGATAAGAAATTAAGAAACTTTTGTGCCACTCCTTTTATACTGCAACTTTCTAATTTGCATAAAAGTACTGAATTTTTCAGATTCAGCTGTCTCCAATAAACCCAGAAAAGTACTAATGACTTTATGTCCTTCATTCATGGAAAACATTGCTTGGTATTATTATTATTAGTGTTTGCTCCCTTTTTATAACTTGGCCATATTTCAGTGTTTTTTAAAAGGCCAGGAAAAGTTCGCTGGCCGATTGAACTGTTTATTAACTATTTCAGTATTTTTATTATTTATTTATTCAAATAACCCTTTTGAAGGGTACGATAAATCTACTTTGGTTTTTCTTCTTTGTGTTAATAGTTTTATTAATTCATTTCTGGATTCTTTAAGGAATTGGGATTATATGTCAATCAACACACTAGATGATTGTAACTTGAGCTTTGAGGCTGTTTTCAGTACATCAAATTGCTATATTCCTTAAGGAAAATTAATTACACATTTTAGCTAAATTCATTGCTTCTATTGACTCATCAGTTTCCTTACTACATGTCATACTAAAAATGTTCTATGAAGGCCTCTGTGGTGCAGTCATCAACATTTTCTCATAGTGCTGTCTTGTTGTATCCTGAATACTCTTCAGTTTTCACATTCATAGTTTTATATATACTTGAGGATTTTAACAAGGAGATTTTAGAAACTTTACTGGATTCATTTTTCTGATAATTTAATAACTGGTTTCCATTTATTATGACCATCTTCATATCGCAACAAAATGTACAACATAATGTACTGAAGTGGGTCATCTGTCTATGTATGTAATCAAGACTGGAGTAATAACTGCTTCGTTGTTCTATTTTTGTCATCTTAAACAGGGAATCCTTGTTGTATTGAATATGATATTGCCAAGTAGTTTCCTGGTATTACACAAAGTATTGACTACTTTGTGGTGTAATACATTAATACATTCGCAGAGCACTATTCTTATAACTAATTATGTTCTTTTTTATAGTCTTTGTTTTAAGTGCTTTAGATACTCTTGTTACTCGTCAAAAAATTTTAGTTCATTTTTTGACTCTCAGTTGAAATAAAGCTTGAACAAATGGTGATTTTTTAGTTGCTTTCAGTCATGAAAATGAAGAGCCTGAAAATGAGGAAGAAGAAAAGAAGTTTAGTGATGATGAGTGGGATGCAAACCAGGAGAATGAAGCTGAAACAAAGGATTTGACAGGTCCTATTGTGACTGTGAGTACAGCTCTCAGCAATATAATGGGAATGTATGCATCTGGAGCATCTGATTCTGAAGGTATGCAGACTCTCCATTTTGCCTCTCATTTACACCAGAAAAATGCTAGGATATTTTGTGCATTATGTTTCGTGAACTCTCTTAAATAAGTTTATTTAAAGTGAGATATTGAACCATCATAATAAACACTTGGGAGGGGGGGGGGGGGCGAGTGGGGGGGGGGGGGAGGGGGGGGGGGCTAGCTAAGGTGCACATGATGCTTGAGTAAGTGTTATTAACTATGATCATTATTACCAACAAACTTTCAGCGGATCGTGGAAATTAACAGATCTCATTTATGCTGTTAAAATTTATTCCTGAAAATGTATCAAAAGATTCTGAAAAAGACAAAGTGAGAAAGTCAGCTGTCACTGAACACTGTCTACTGCTTGGGCACACCATGAGTTACAGTAAAACAAAAATATTGGCATATAAGCAGCAATCTGGAAAATATTACCAATTTCAACTCTGTCAGCATCAGGAAGTTGTGAAATCCTGCCTTAAAATCATTGAAAGGTTGGAAACAAACACTCTCAAGTCCAGAAACAAATAAATCTGTCCTGAACAATATGTCTTGCCATCAGCTACTGTTCTTGGGATTGGAGATCATACAGAAAACTGTGGACAGTTCAGGAGAAGCATGGGGATGGATGACAAAGGAATGGGGATAATTCACACATCACACTGCATAAATCCAATCATGTTGTGGAGATCATACAAAAGGGAACTGATCTCAATACATTAAGTATCATCTTATGAAGCCATTTCATTTTGTCCCGAGAAACAGGCAGAATTCTTAAAAAGACATCCTACATAAACAGCACAAAACGATCTTGCTTGAACTGAGACATACAGCAAAGACCAAGCCACTGCTAATATTGCCTGTTATATATTTATGAACACAAAACATAACCCAATCCATAAATAATAGTTATATGTAAAGTTCTACAGCATCTATCGAATTTCAGCTCTAATTAGTTGACTCTATGTTCAAATGAATCTTTCAGTCAATCCATCTCAGTTTGGGTCGGGTGGTCTTGCAGTAGTGTGTGGGCCTGAAAACTGAAAGGTTGCAGAATTGAATCTGGGTCCACGAATTGTTTCATTGTGCCTTTAACTTCTCAGTGATGTGAAGATTTGGCAGGAATGACACATAGTTCAGATTCCTTATTGAACCTTTCCTTAGTAGCGTTAGTGGGATAGGTTAGGGACATTAAAGTCATTGATGTGGCATTGAAAGACTTGCACCAGGCCATTGATCCCTTGAAATTATTATTATGATCCAACTCTAATGTTAGGTGAAATGTTAATTAAAGTACCGGCATTTGTATTTGGGTACAGACCCAACCCACAGTTTTATTTTCTCAGAAGTAATTAGAATAGTCTACACCATGCCAGAAGAAAAGTAATTGCTTACAGGAAGATAATTTTATGTATAACCAGCTGTTAATGTGTGACATTTCCTTCCTTTATAGATAGAATTAAAAAACCTCCTACCTCTACAAATTTTTATTTATCATCTTTTCTTTTTTGCCTCCGAAGTCTTTCCTCAAAATTATGAAATTTTTTGTAGATATGCCATTTAAAGGACCTGGTAGAGGCAAGCATAGCTGTTGAACATTAGCGACCAACTGAATGAGGCAGTGTAATTGTTAAGTCAGTGACCTGGTATGTGGGAGAGTGGAAACTTTCTCTGTCCTGCGATCGTAGTTTTATTTTCTGTACTTTTCCTAAAAAAAAAAAAAAAAAAAATCAGGTAAATTTCAGGATGATGCCTTGACCAATGTCATGGCCAGCCACCTGTCCTTTCCTCTTAAAATGTTCTTATGTATTCTATGTCTGTTTTCCATCATCTGGGGATCCCTCCTTCATATGCTGGAAAGTAGGAAAATCTAATACCTCCTGCAGACCGACAGCAGCAGCAGAATCTGGTCCAAAGCGTGCAGCTGCTTACAGCATCTGCCTCCATGATAAGAACAGCTGACATTGTGTGGGAATGCAATAGGATACTACCCCAACAGAATTCCTAGAGAACCACATGGATGCATTCATCTCTAGACATTTGGAATTTTAAATAGTTCCACAACTGGAACTCCAAGGGGAAAAGTTTTGAGTGGATCTACATTAAAGTGAAATACAAGGAAGAAAATCAGTGTTTGAACACAGACTACTTAAAGTGTATATGAAGCAGAAAAATAGATGTTATCCAGGAAATAACAAGGCTAAATACTGATATCCCAGGTATAATAGAAATGTAGTGGTGTGACAGTGGAGTGTTTTCTACTGTTTGAGGTAATCTCTCTTATTCTGGGAATCAGGACCAAAATCAGGAATGGCTGTTATACCAGGTGTACCGGTATGAATGAGCAGCTTTTTGTGAAAATGAAACACTAATTTTGAATTGAAAAGTAAAAACATTTTATTCAAAGTACTGACCATTGCTTTCTATACATTTTGACCACCTTTCTGGCAATTTGTGGACACCACGCCAATAGAAATGTTTGTCTTTTGAAGCAAACCAATCACACACCCAATTTTCGACTTCTTCATAGGAATCAAAGTGTTCCTCAGCCAATGCGTGTCCCATTGAAGAAAACAAAGGGGCCAAGTCTGGTGAATACGGCGGGTGTGGTAGCAGCTCCCAGCCAAGTGTTTTGATTGTATGCTGAACCAGTTTTGCTTTGTGTGCAGGTGCATTGTCATGTAAAAAAATTACTTTACCATCTCTTCTGGCCCATCCTGGTCTTTTTTCGATCAATGCATAGTTCAAATTGATCATTTGTTGTCTGTAGCGATTAGTATTCACAGTTTCACCGGGTTTTAGAAGCTCGTGATACACCACACCTTTCTGATCCCACCAAACACAGAGCATTGTCTTCTTGCCGAATCAATCTGGTTTTGCAGTCAATGTTGATGGTTGTCCCGGATTAACCCACGATTTTTCCCATTTAGGATTCTTAAAATAAATCAATTTTTCATCGCCAGTAACAATTCAATGCAAAATTGATTTTCTTTCATGTCTTTGAAGCAAAATTTGACAAATGGTTTTTCGGTTTTCCATCTGTCTTTCATTCAATTCATGTGGCACCCATTTTCTACACTTTTGGATCTTTCCCATAGCTTTCAAATGGTCAGAAATTGTTTGTTGTGCAACATTTAGCATTGCTGCCATTTGCTTCAGACTCAAAGTATCATCTTCATCCAATATTGCTTGCAATTCGGCGTCTTTGAACTTTTTTGATGGTCCACATTCTTCATTTCTTACATCAAAATCATTATTTCTGAACTGTTGAAACCATCTTTTGCATGTTGCTTCTGACAGAGCGTGATCACCATATGCTTCGACAAGCATTCGATGTGACTCTGATGCACTTTTTTTCAAATGAAAACAAAAAATTAATGCTTTCCACAAATCATCACTTTCTGGTACAAAATTCAACATTGTTAACAAAATGAAAATATATGATGATGTTTGTTCCATGACTTGATGTATACAAAATATCTTTGACAGGTGTCATACCAACCAAACAAAAAAAAAAAAAATTAAGGCTCGTTCACAACAAATGTTCCCTATCAACACATTTGTATCTTAACGCTCATTTGATACCAGTGCACCTGGTAGTCTGAGAGTGCATTTCTGAGAGTGTTACACATTTTGCCCTGCTGTCCTAGATTTGTATTGTTAAAAACTTAGTGCCAAGCCAGTGAAACTGAACATTATTAAAGTGTATGCCCCAACAGCAGGTACAAATGAGCAAGAAGTGGACACTTTCTATGACCACATCAAGGAAGTACTTATTCTGATGAAACATGACAAATTTAATATAATAATGGGTGACAGGGAAATGACAGATATGGAGATCTGGCATGGCCTTTTGGCTTAGGCGCATTAAATTCTGCCAAGAAGAAAAAATGAAATGCACTAGTATTAAGTTCAAATTACCACCTCAGTGACTGTATACATGGAAATCCCCAACATACAACCAAGAAAACATAGTTCATAACCAGATAGGCTACACTGCCTGGGGATGCTGCCTTAGCATAGGCACCTTCGGTGCTGGATGAGAGGGTTTGCGTGCCACAGTGACACTGAGAGCTACGCATGCGGTGGCTTAACTACCGGCAGGGCCACCCAAGCTGGAGGGGCTTCAATGAAGTAGCCTGAAGAAGAGTGTCCTAAAGTTAGGGAAGGAGGGCTGTTGTTTTTCCCAAGGAATTCTCCCAGCAGCAGTTGGCTATGGGCCCAGTGACTCCAGACTTCTGAGCCTTGAACTGGTCAGCACTGCCAGACCTCTTCTACCGTAAACTTTGTGTGTACTTCAGGCAATGGAACGTTGCTTGTTTCATTGAACAGAGACCTTGGCTTCAATGCCTAGACCATAAGGAAGGTACACACCTCTTTAAAAAACCACTCAGCCTCGAGGTGTGCTATGTGCTGAGGGAGGTGAATGGCTGTTGAGTAAGGCAACCTCTAGTCAGCAGCCTGCTGCCTCCGTATTATATAAGGCATGTGAGGCTCTGCCTAAGTCAAATTTTTTTTTCCTAGTGACTCCTGGGATTCATATAGAGCAACTTAAACTCAAATCTACTCCTGTTGGGATGGGTGTGCAGTCATGCACCTATTCTGAACCAACAGAGAGAGCTTGGATGGTCAATCCACCCAAGTAGTAGTATCGGAATTACTGATCTACCATAATACTTTCATTATAATCAACAGATTGGAGGGAACATTTGAAATGATCTCCCATTTCTGTATTCACATTGGATTGAAGGGATAATTGGGTCTTTAAAAAGTGTTAAATTACTTTGTAACGTGAGACCTGAGTTTCTCCTGGCATATACAACTTTCAAATAACCTCTGGGAATTCAGCGACTGCCGATATTTCGGTGTTAGAATTTGCATGTACATCAGCTGTCTGTTGCAGTTTGCCTTGAAAATGGTGGGGTGTTCTCCTGCCAAAAGTGTTACCAGGCTGAATTCCCGGAAGTTATTTGAAAGTACTTTGTAATGGTACACCTCTAGTTGAAACTGTCACATCACACCAAATACCTGAACTTCCTGGTATGTAAGATTTTTGACTAATGATCCTGTAGTGACTGAATGGCATAACACCTGTAACTTCTATAAAGTCTTTGTTAACTGCTCCAGTATAATGAGGATGCACCCTGGGGAATAACATCTGATAACTTATGATCCCTTGTTGCCTGTGCTTGTCTCGTCAGACACATCTGATTACGGATTAACAGCTGTATTTGCGCACATCTTCGACAGACTGGAACAACCACTCACTTTTGCCTCAAAAATAGTGACAATGACACAGTTCAGTTATGGACAAATAGAAAAGGAGTGTGTGGCCATATCTTTGCTTTAAAAATTTCCATGATTAAGTGTTGACAGACCACAAATCTTTGCTGCCCTGGGAACATTCCCACAAAATTGGCTCACCAACTTCAGTGATGGGCTTTGTTTCTCAACAGTTATTCCTGTGATATCTAGTACCATTCTGTTCTGTGACTGATCATGACAAATCTGACTTACTCTCATGAGTGCCAATAGATCATGACTCCTCCTTTTAGACTGATCCAGAAATATGCTATTACTTGGTTGCCAGTTACGAAGTAGTCGCCACCTTGCTCCCTATAGATGTCAAACTAGTGGTCCAGCATTTGGCAGAAGACCTCATTCTTTGTGAGCTGCTGCTCATGGTCCTGTAGAAATAGCCATTGGATCACCAGATGATGCTCAACCCAGAAGTTCAAAGTTATTGGGATTGTAGGCACCAATTCTCTGACTGCAATGGTGTTCTGCTGCTCCAGACCATAAAAGGCCGAACTAGGGTGGTCATTCCTTCTCCATCCCCCACGACTACGGTGAAGCAGGTGAATACTTCTCCGTGGTTGTTGGTGCATCACGCTAACGAAATGCTTTGCATGTCAGCATTCGTGTCGGAAAGGGATGGATGTTGACATTGCTGCCATGTTGGCAGCCCGCACATCCTACAAAAGCAAACAAGTGGTTCTAGTGGCCTATGGCAGGAGGCATTGACACTGGTTGCAGCTTCATCCAAATTTTGTGGGCCCTTTCTTGGGCCATTCACGGTTTGTCATGGTCAGTGCTGAGTCTGGTTTTTCGTATGCCTCCTGGATGCCTTCTCTGTCCTCTACATGTGTGATCCAAGCCTTGACATGAATCTTTGTTATTGAAGGTCTTCCCAAAACAATTGTCATGGATAACGGGCCTCGATTTTATCCATCAACTTACATCCTTCTGTGCTTCCAGTGAAATTGCTCTCATCACACAACACCTTTCCACCTTGCATCCAATAGTCTGGCAGAGCATTTCATCCAAATGTTTAAGGATCAATAGTTGAAGCTCCACAGTCACCACTCACTGGATGATGCACTCTCCATCATTTTGGCCTCTTATCAGACAACCCTGCAGGAGGGGACATGTCCAGCTGAACGATTCAATGGGTGGCCACAGCTATCACACTTCTCCCATCTACATGCATAACAGCCAACGGTGCCACCATCATGGGGTTCTTTGCACTGTTTTTTCTTCTGTGATGATATGTGGGTCCTGATGTTCTCTCAATGCAGTTACTGTTGGACTCTGGCAGTAACAATGCGATTCTTCGGACAGGCAATGGTAGAGGTCCATCTCTCGGATGGTTCCTGCAACTGAAAACGACTGAACCGAGTCCATCACTGGAATGGACAATTGGATCCCAATGCAGGCTCGGCACCTGTCTTTTGTACCAGATTGATCTAGTCAATAGCCAGAAGCTTCGCCCAAGTGCTTCCTATGGCAGCCCCTCTGCCATTAACAGCACACAGGAGCCATCCAGCACACACCCCCTGGTCAACCCCGATGGACGTAGGTCAGAGTGCCCTGGACCATCACATGCCAGGGGAACCTGCTGACACTAGGGAGGATGACCCAGACTTCGAGACTAGTTACTCTCTCCCCCCCTCTCCCCCCTCTCCCCCCTCTCCCCCCTCTCCCCCCTCTCCCCCCTCTCCCCCCTCTCCACCTCTCCCCCCTCTCCCCCCTCTCCCCCCTCTCCCCCTCTCCCCCCTCTCCCCCTCTCCCCCCTCTCCCCCCTCTCCCCCCTCTCCCCCCTCTCCCCCCTCTCCCCCCTCTCCCCCCTCTCCCCCCTCTCCCCCCCTCTCCCCCCTACCCCCCCCCTCTCCCCCCTACCCCCCCCCTCTCCCCCCCCTCCCCCCCTCTCCCCCCCCTCCCCCCCTCTCCCCCCCTCTCCCCCCCTCTCCCCCCCCTCCCCGCCTCTCCCCCCCCTCCCCGCCTCTCCCCCCTCTCCCCCCTCTCCCCCCCCTCTCCCCCCTCTCCCCCCTCTCCCCCCCTCTCCCCCCTCTCCCCCCCTCTCCCCCTCTCTCCTCCTCTCTCCCCCCTCTCTCCCCCCTCTCTCCCCCCTCTCCCCACTCTCCCCCCCTCTCTCTACCTATCTATCTCTCTTACCCCCCCCCCCTCTATCTATCTCTCTTACCCCCCCCCCCCCCTCTCTATCTCTCTTACCCCCCCCCCCCCCCCCTCTCTATCTCTCTCTCTTCCTGCAGAGAGAGATGTCATATATCAGCAGTACGTCTTTACAGCAGTACGTCTTTAGGATGGGCAACCTTTTGAGTGGAGCAGCATCACATACTTACACATGTAACTCCAGGGCGTCACCTCCCAGGACTTTGGTCACCAGCGACAGTCGTATTGAAACTGGTAGACAACAGGCCTAGAGTCACTGGAGGCCCTTCTCACTGGAGGCCCTTCTCACTGGAGGCCCTTCTCACTGGAGGCCCTTCTCACTGGAGGCCCTTCTCACTGGAGGCCCTTCTCACTGGAGGCCCTTCTCACTGGAGGCCCTTCTCACTGGAGGCCCTTCTCACTGGAGGCCCTTCTCACTGGAGGCCCTTCTCACTGGAGGCCCTTCTCACTGGAGGCCCTTCTCACTGGAGGCCCTTCTCACTGGAGGCCCTTCTCACTGGAGGCCCTTCTCACTGGAGGCCCTTCTCACTGGAGGCCCTTCTCACTGGAGGCCCTTCTCACTGGAGGCCCTTCTCACTGGAGGCCCTTCTCACTGGGGATACTTCGCTCCACTGAGTAACGTATGCGGAAAGAGATTTGTAAGTGTACCTCTGTACAGTGGCTATTTATAGTGGTACAATTTCAATCATCTGCAGTTCTCTGCCGATGCTCTGGACCACTCATGTGCCAGCTAATCCTAGCCCTTCAATTGGAGGCCAGTAGGAGCCACTGCAGTGGGACTTCGGACCTCTCCCCTGAAAGTATCTGGCCAGCTTCCGCCTAGTACACTCTACTTCATTCCGATGGGAAACTTCATTGTATTAGTCTTTAAGTCCTTGCATCTTAATTCACGTTTCTGTTTTCCTGATGCACACCTGATAGAAGACTGAGAGGGCTTTGCATTAATTTATGTGGAAAGAAGTTTTTGTTTCGTCAGTACACTGTTGTTTTGTGAATAAACCTTTCTGTTGTTGGTCTGGAGTGTGTTGTCTCTTAGACATCTTATGATGTAAGATATAGTACGTACCCAATGACGGAGCTAATAAAGCTTTCAAAGCTACACAATCTCCATTGTTAACTACACCTTGTGCATCTGCTTTTAAGAAGCCAGTTGTGAAGTGTGATACCTCAACACGAACACAGACCACAGATTAAAGTAAAAGTATATGCATTTGTCCATACCAGCTAACTCTACCAGTTTTGGTGGGAGACTCCCAATTTTCCACTTTTTCTTCCACCTCTCTATTGTTCCATTATTTTCCCAATTTTTGGTTATTGTCATCTAACTGAAGACATTTGTTTTGAAAACCCACCATTTCGGTTTGCTCAGTAGTAGGTTCTAATCAACATAAGTATCAATGTTTATAAAAATCAGGAAGTCATGTGTGCTGTATCGATTGTTATTTTTCCTCTTTCCTGCACATTTTCTAGGATGCATAGGCCTTACTTGTATTGCTCAGTATTGTTTTCTGTTTGGATTTGTTTTTGTGTATTATTCAACATTTTTGTAATCAGAGTAAATTTTTAGAGTGGGTGGTTATGAGTGTTATTTTGTTAGCTGAGTCCCTGAAAGACTTTATTTTTGTGTGTGTTGTTATTTCACATGCAGCTAATTTTCATATTCATAATATTTTGATTTAGTTTTTAGTTTTTCATTATGGCAAGAAACTGGAATGGGGACTGGCAGTTGGCAAGAAGGCAGCTAGGAGGAGGAGGAGGAGGAGGAGGAGGAGGAGGAGGAGGAGGAGGAGGTATTCAGACAGTTATACTTTGCATATATGCAATAGATTTGACCAACTGTCAGAATTGAGTGGAGAGGAGCCTATTGTAGCTGTAGATGTTGGGAACATGCAGCAGTCCTCAGCAGTTTGGAGGCCTAGGTTTGCAATGTCTAACCGATAGGAGGAGGTTCTGCTGCTAGGTAGTTCGCATGGTAGAGGTGTGGGCCAGCAGTTGCAGGAAGTGGTAGAGAGTGAGTAGCAGTTCACCAGCATTGTGAAGCCTAGTGCAGGGTTGGCTCAGGTGACTGACAGCATAGGGGAGTTAAGGAGGAATTTTACGGAGTATCGGGTAGTGATAGTGGGTGGAGCAGGGAGCAGTCTTGATAGGGATGGGGAGTATGATGTAGGCGGTGATCTGGTAAAGATAGCTACTCAAACTGGTGGCACTAATGTGCATTTCGTGCAGCTGTTTCAACATCATGATCGGCCTCATCTTAACGCGGCTGTTAGGCGCATTAACATGAGGCTGGAGGGGGCACTGATGGCAGAGGGCATGGGTCACATTTCAGTGGTGCCAGTTGAGTCTATCAGTAGATCCAGTTTCTCTAGGCATGACCTGCACCTCAATAGATATGGGAAGGGGAGGCTGGCAAAGCTTATAGGTGACAGTGTAGTGGGTGGTGGTGGGAAAACTCATGGAAAAACTCCTGTAGTAGTTGGTGTTAGAGCTGCACCTGTTTTAGATTGAAGTCAGCTGATAGGCATGCCTGCTTAAAGGAAGTCCCTCTAACTAAGGGCTTACCTTCAGAGGACATCATGTTTCCAAGTAGAGAAGGAATTAGCATATTTCATCAAAATGTAAGAGGCATTAGGGATAAAGTTAGTGAACTGCTTATAGATGTTGACTCTGAAATTATTGGTATATCGGACCACCACTTAAATAATTTGACAGTTCAGAGGCTCCCTTTGCCAGGATACAGATTAGCTGGCTGTTTTTCAAGGAGTTCCTTGTGGGATGGGGAAGTGGCTATGAATATAAAAAAACAGTATTCCATGTGAGTCCATAGACATATCACGGCACTGCACTGAGCAGATATTGGAATCTTGTGCAGGGGCAGTTGAATTTAGTGAAACTAAACTTCTAATTGTTGTTGTTTATAGGTCTCCAAACTCTGACTTCAGAGCATTTATGCTCAAGCTAGGGAGGATTCTTGATTCCCTTTACAGGAAGTACCAGAAATTAGTTATATGCGGTGACTTCAATATAAATTTTGTATATGATGGTGCAAGAAAAAGAATGTTGGTAGATCTCCTAAATTCATATGATCTGATGCAAACTGTGTTTTTTCCAACTAGGGTGCAGGGGAACAGTAGCACAGCCATAGACAATAATTTTATTCATTCTTCATTACTAGATGGGCTTCTGTTAGTAAAAGGGTGAAAGGCCTTTTAGATCATGATGCACAAATTTTAACACTAAAAGGCTCTTGTGCTCAAACAAATGTCACATATTATTACAAACTATGTAGGAAAGTTAATCCAACAGCAATAGAGTGTTTTTTCAAACCTTGTCAAGGAACAAGAGTGGCAGGATGTTTATAGTGCCAATAACATAGATAAGTATAATGCTTTCCTTAACACATTTCTCATGTTATTTGAGAGTTGCTTTCCTTTAGGACGCTCTAAATGGGGTACTAGTGGTAATAGGCAGCCCGGGTGGCTGACTAGTGGGATAAGGATATCATGTAGAACAAAGTGGGAATTATATAAAAATGTTAGAAGTAGTCACAATCAAGCTACAGTAGCCCACTACAAACAGTATTGTAAGGTACTTAAAAATTACCAAATAAGCAGCAACCAGTCGCAAGATCATGTTTTCTTTATTTACTTTTGCAAATTGATTTCAACTGATTAACAGCCATCATCAGTGCTTTCAACGTGTATGTTCCTTGAGTAATAACACTGTCTTAAACTGTTTAAGACAGTGTTATTACTCAGGGAACATACACGTTGAAAGCACCGATGATGGCTGTTAATCTATATTGTAGGGAACATCTTCTGGTGTGGAACCTGTTGACTTGGTTGTGACAGTCAGCAGGCCATCTTCAAACAGGAATATGGACTGTAGATGGGGGATCATATCATCTGTGTGATCCACCAAACTGCCACTGATCCCATTCCTCACCTCTGGTAATGGCCAATGAAATGAAGAATGTCACTCAGCAATCACACTCATGTGTGCAGCTTTGTGCAAGTTCAAATACCATCCAACTACAGATAATGCCATTTCCTTCATGTTAGTGAGAGCACAAATGAGGTGACTGATAAAAGAATGGAAGAGGAACTCCTGGAATCCCGGGTTCGATTCCCGGCGGGGTCAGGGATTTTCTCTGCCTCGTGATACTGGGTGTTGTGTGATGTCCTTAGGTTAGTTAGGTTTAAGTAGTTCTAAGTTCTAGGGGACTGATGACCATAGATGTTGAGTCCCATGGTGCTCAGAGCCATTTGAACTCCTGGAAGGTGTGAGAATTCTCTCCTCCTTGATGCGATCTTCTCACTCGTTTCAGAGGTGCCCGCCTTCCACCAGACTTTTCCTGTGAAATGACTACTATTATGTAGTAACAATTACTGGTAGGTACACAAGCAAGGTTTATTAGCTCAATTACAGATTGATTGAACTTCCAATAACAATAATTTCTTACAAGCAATAATAATAAGAATAGACTCTCAGTACAGTTCTGAGCCAAGTTCAGTTTTGTGTTATACATAGATTTCCATAGTTTCCAAGTTCCATGATTACAGAACTTTTCCATGGATGGAGTGTCATGGCACACCACACTGCTCTGCAAATCTGAGCCCCTGCCTTCTCTGACATCATGAGCAGCCATCTGGTGTCCCTGGAAGATCTCCAACATAAATCACCACACCAATATAAACAGAATCTAATTTCCTTTTACCTGTAAACTATTATTACTTAAACCTAGTCTATATACACACACACACACACACACACACACACACACACACACACACACACACACACACACGATCTCCGATCTCGCAATCTGAAATCAGCACTAAGGGTGCATATCACAAACTCCCACTGGCCACCAGGTGCATCCATAGGGCACAGCCATGTGGATCTTTCCCACCAACACCAGCTTTTCTGCGCAGTTGGGAACTTTCCTTGCAATACATTCTATGTTCCCGTAACCCTCCTGGCCTCAACCTTCGTTAGCTGTTCCCATTCCAGCACTACACAGCCATCATTTCACCGCCGCAGCCAGTCTTTTAATTTCTTTTATTTCTCTCCTTTCCGCTACTTACCCCCTCCCCTCTCTGCACCTTCTCTCCTGCCCTTCATCTAAACTGCAACACTTGACTGTCCGCCACTCCCACTATACTATCCCTCCCCTCCCTGCCCCAGCGTCCTCCTTACTCCCACCCAGTCACCACTCCCATCATGCACCTGTGCTGCTGTTCGCAGTGTGGTCTCAGCTCTGTGAGACTGTGTGTGTGTGTGTGTGTGTGTGTGTGTGTGTGTGTGTGTACTGCTGACAAAGACCTTTATGGCTGAAAGCTTTAATTGTGTGAACCTTTTTAGTATAAGTATTAAAATGTAATAGAAGTATTAGAATAGCCCATTCTGAGAAGGATAGGGATGTTTAAATCAGATACAAGGAACATCGGGTAAATGAACTTATATGTGCCAATAGAGAAATTAATTAATATTCCTGCCTGTTCCAATTTACTGCTTTTCCTGTAATTCCCATCAACATCACTCTAGTGACCATCAGCACCAGGAATATACACATCAGATTATAAATCATTAAAAAATTCTGGACCAAAGGACAAATGACACTGCCCAAATGAATTACTATAGCTACTGGGACCTCTCCTATTGTGCCACATAACTTTGATAGGATGTAATTTTCAGGTATACATTTGTTGACATGTAGTAAATCATCCATTATATCACCTTTGTCATACCTAATCATTTCAGTTTCCTGTGATACTGGCTCAGTTGAAACAGCTTCAGAAGATCAAGCCTCTCTTCCGAAACTTCGCTTTCCCCCTGCATGTCATTATGAAATTTTCAAATGTCCTGACCTCTGCCAGGTGTATGTCACCTACCATCTCTCCATCTACATCTCAATCTGTTGTTATGTTGTTTTTCATATTCATTTCTCTGTTCTCTTTGTCCCATAAACTGCCTGTTAGTTTGGACTTGTCTACTGTCCCTAACTGTGTTTGTACAATTATTGTCCTAGTGTTCCAATTGGCTTTTTGTTATATCTGGCTGTTCCAAATATTCTAAAAGGCTGTCAGCTTTTCCCCAACCCTTCCCTAATAACTCATCACATACACTCCATGGTATGCAGCTGATCATAACTTCTAATAAGTGCTCCTCACGAATCGGATCATCAAGGTATTTGGTTTTATTTAGTTGAATTCAACAGAACCTCTGTATCCTGTCCATTCATCACTATTGTATGGTTTCGACCCCAATAATTTCAAGTGCAATTCTTTTGTGCTCCCACGCTCCAGTGTGTAGCTTTGAATTCTGTTTCAAAATCAATAAAAGACTTGAAATCGTGTAGCCTTATCATACGCCATTGTGCAGCATTTCCTGATGAATGGCTTACGGCGAATCTGATTTTGCTGTAGTCCGACCAGGTACTAGGTAACATACCTTGAAATGCCTTGAGAAATAGCACAGGATGTATATGTCCACCTAGTGTAAATTGAGGAAATTTACTGTTGATTACTTTACTAAGTGTTGACATAAACCATTACATACACTACTGTGTTGATTGCTCTTAATTGATTTCTCATCCCTACTCTTTCTTTCTGGTTTTGGGCAGTATTGAGTGGATGTATTGTCACTATTGGACAATAATTACAGGAGCCCGTTGTTATTGTTACTAGGCATTGACCTAATGTTTCCTGTTCTTTCTACAATATCTGAATAGGGGACATCTTTCGTGTTGCAGGTATTATTCAGCTTTGAATGTAATGTAGTTTCTTTGTGTTCATTATGGCATTCCAGCATTTGTAAACAAACTTCAGTTTCATCAGTTATGAATGATATTGTTTCTGTATCTCTATTTGTCAATTTTTGCACATTCGTTTTAGCCTCTAGTAATGCATAGATGAAGTTAAGGAATTCTGCTACCCAGGCAGTAAAATAACCTATGACAGACGGAGCAAGGAGGACATCAATAGCAGACTAGCAATGGCAAAAAGGACATTCCTGGGCAATAGAAGTCTACTAATATCAAATATCGGCCTTAATTTGAGGAAGAAATTTCTGAGAATGTACATCTGGAGTACAGCATTGTATGGTAGTGAAACATGGACTGTGGGAAAACTGGAACAGAAGAGAATTGAAGCATTTGAGATGCGGTGCTACAGACAGATGTTGAAAGTTAGGTGGACTGATAAGGTAAGGAATGAAGAGATTCTGCACATAAACGGAGAGGAAAGGAACATGTGGAAAACACTGATAAGGAGAAGGGACAGGTTGATAGGTCATCTGTTAAGACATCAGGGACTGACTTCCATGGTTCTAGAGGGAGCTGTAGATGGCAAAAACTGCAGAGGAAGACAGAGATTGGAATACATCCAGCAAATAATTGAGGACGTAGGTTGCAAGTGCTAGTCTGGGATGGAGAAGTTAGCACAGGAGAGGAATTGATATCGGGCCACATCAAACCAGTTAGAAGACTCATGACGAAAGAAAAAAAAAGAAAAAACCATGGTTTCTACTGTTCGGAGCCATTTCATAATGTCTTGGGTTGTCTTAATGGACTGTATGCATTGTAACTGATCCTCTGCCTTGTCATCTAATAATTACAACTGTATATCTATTTCTGCTCCATGTTTGAACCCTGTTTCAAGTCTACCCATTCTGGATATTGGATATTTTGAAACGCGTCAGTGGAAAGGTGCAGGGAGCTGACAGGCCCAAGTCCTGCAGTGTTACAGGATGTTTGTCAAAGCATGATTAAATTGTGGCTGCATGATTCACAGATCAGTATATCCATCCTACCTCGAAATGTTTGATGCTGTCCACCATGAGGGCATTCATATATCAACTGGATACTATTAGACTGACCCAGTTCAGAGTATACGTACAGGGGGTGGTGAACCAACACTCCAGATTCGACAGTGCACCCTTCTGTCCCAGCAAGCCCTCAAAATCCTAGCATTGCCTCAGTCATTGGCATTTAATGCAGTGGCCCACCCCAACTGTGAATGGCTATTTAGGAATTGGTCCTATGTGACGGAGTCATTTGGGACACGTGCTACCAACTGTCTCGTGGATCGGGATATGTCAGATCTTTGAATATGCAGCCAGGTATGGAACCCTGGTATCTTGAGAGGCCGAAAGTGATTTTATGCTTGACACAGGACATGAAAACACCAGTTCATGGTTTTACAAATCCATTTTCTTCAATTTTATCATTATGTATGTGGATGGCTCCCAGCAAGGGAATGCACTAGGTTCTTCAGCTGTTTTCCATGATAGTATTTTCCAAGTATGGCTTCCAGAATATGATGTCAGTACTGAAGTGAATTCAAAGGTATTGCAGTATGAAGTTCCTCAACTACTCTTGACTGACTCGGTGCACTACAAGTGGTCCACCACATGTATCAAACTGGCCAGTTGACTCATATCATCCATGACACCTTACAGATCTGACACCAAGGCAAGGAGGTGGTATTATGCGGGATACCTGGGCATGTTGGGGTATAGGCAAATGCCAAAGCTGACAAAGTAGCCAAAGGAGCCAAAGGAGGATGTAAGAATGGTGGTGTGGATTTATATGCTGTTCCCTGGAATGCTGTTATCTCATTGTCTGACAGAATAATCCGGTATCAGTGGCAAATAAAATGATTGGAAGTGGCAATCAATAAACTGTGGTCACTCAAATTGACCACACAGGCATGGTGGGCTTAATACCAAGCACACTGATGGAATGAAGAGCTGCTCATGAGACTGCACATAGGGTGTTGCCCACAAATGCACGGTTTCCTCCTGTGTTGGGAGGATTCCCCATTCTGTGAAGCTTGTGATATGTCACATTCAATTCAGCATGTTTTGGCTAAGTGTGTTCTATTTTCCAACATTTAGGGCAGCCACTAGTTTGACAAGAGATCTGTCACATCCTCATTAATACTGACACCAGTGTAACACGAGTTTTGAAGTGTTGTGTACTGTGTGGCCTTGTACCTAAAGTTCTGGGGAAGGGAAATCAGTACGTTCTGATTGATAGCTTACCCAGGCAGTTTCACATTTTTATTAATTGTTTTTCGATGTCATAGTGTAGTGCGTCGTGGTGGTGGTTTTTTTATAATTGCTAGGCAGACTTTAAAGCATTATAACCAGCTCCATGATCATCATCATCATCATCATCACCATCATCATCGTCAGATAGGGTATATTGTGATCAACAAGTGTTTTGAAACTCAAATCACAAGAGCATCCACTTATCGTAGAGCAGATATACCGTTTGACTGCATCTGACACATACCTACTTGCAGCTCTCTAAAAACAAAACAAGTAAAACACAGGAAATGAACTCTGCAAAAGAATATGGCTTATGAAAAAACAAACAGCCTGAATTGAGAAGCGAAGTGGGCATGGATATGGATATCAACTGTAAGGTGGTAATAACAATGATGTCTCTGGTCAAGAAAACTGTACTAAAGTATGGGAAGAGATGAAAAACATTGTGATAACCACTGCTCAAGATAAACTTGGATATAAAACGAAATCTTGTCTGAGGGGCAGAAGGAGGGGGGGGGGGGGGGGGGGGCGGAGACAGACAGAGAGAGAGAGAGAGAGAGAGATGGTTGAATAATGAAATTATTTCATAGATTAATGAACGCCACAAGCATAGATCCCGGACAGATTTAACTCAGTTTTTCACATTCGATTTTATGTTATCATTTATTATTGCTGCTATGGCTGCAATCCACTAATTTTTCTTACATTACAGTAATGCGGTTATCAGAAACACGTAAAGTCAAAGGTTAGAGCAACAAAAAATAAATGCTTGAAACATTAATGTGAAGAAATTGAAAGCTTTGCAAGCTTCACATCATAATGATAACTTACATAAAAACTTAAAAGAAACCACAAAGTTATATAGAAGAAAATATGTCTCCTTGATAATCATCAAAGTTAATGAAATAGCTCTTAATGCTATGGAAAAGATAGAGACATGGGAAGACTATACTAAGAATGTGTTTTTCGATGATAGACTAAATGTTGAGATTTCGGGGAACAACAATCTAACAGGACCTGGAATTATGGAAAAAGAAATTGAGAAAGCTATACAATACCCAAAAGACAATGAAGCAATAGGACTTAATGAAATTACAGTGGAGTTCATTCAACTTCTTGGTGAAGAAGGTATCAGAGTCTTACACAGATTTACGATACAGACCATTATCCTGCCCAATGGCTATTATCATTCATTCCCTTACGAAAAAATAATAATACAAGAAAATCTGATGGTCATGGACTCATTAGTCTTATAATCCATGCCTTGAAAATATTTCTGGAAGTCATCCACTAAAGGTCATATGAAAAATTTGAAAAAATGATTAGTGAGACAGAATTTGGGTTTGGGAAATCTTTAGATAAAAGACATGCAATAGTGGCATTAAAAGTTCTACTGCAAAACTGCTGTACCAGGATAAAAATGTTGGCTTTTGTTTTATTGATCATGGAAAAGCCTTCAGTAGAGTGTAATGTCATAAAAATTATGGAAATCCTCAAAAGAATGGATATAGATCATAAATGCATCAGCTGTATAGAGAATTTGTATTGGAATTGGACACCATAGGTTAAGTTTGATAGTGAGGTCACCAACTTGGTTAACACCTATAGCGGAGTACAACAAGGATGTGTTCTTTCAATCCTGTTATTCAATCTGTACTCGGACTATTTTTCAGGAAGCACTTGGTGATATAGAAAGAGGCATAAAGGTTAATGTAGTCTTTATCAGCATCATTTTGCTGTAGTGATGATACAATATTGATTGCTGATAGCTCAGGTGATCTTCAACAACTTGTTGAAATAGTAGGAGATTGAAGCAGTAATCTAGGTCTCACTATTAATATCAAAAAGACACATGACAGCCCAACTCCTTTAAAAATGCAGATCTAGGATTCAATGGCTTCTTAATACAAAGGGTTGACAAGTTTAAGTACCTTGGAACAAGGCTCTGGAAAGACTGGAGATCAGATACAGAGATAAAATGTCATATAGAGAATGCCCATGCTGCTTTCATAAAATTTGAGAAAATTCTCAGAAATACAGACCTAGATCTAAAGTTCAGTTTGTCAGATCCTATATTTGGTCTGTACTTCTATGCAGTCCGCTGCTCATGGTTTCATGGTAGCGTTCTCGCTTCCTGAGCACGGGGTCCCGGGTTCGATTCCCGGTGGGGTCAGGGATTTTTCCTGCCTCAAGATGACTGGGTGTTGTAGTGTCGTCTTCATCATCATCATCATTCATCCCCATTACGGTTAGAGGAAGGCAATGGCAAACCACCTCCACTAGGACCTTGCCTAGTACGGCGGTGCGAGTCTCCCGCATCGTTCCCCTACGCTCCGTCACGGAGTATGGGACTTCATCATCCTCATCATCATCACTTCTATGCAATTTTGAAGGATGGGTGCTACATTTAAAAGTAGCAAGGAAGATCGATTTGTTTGAAATGTGAATTTGCCACAGAGTGCTTAAAATACTTTGGACGGCAAAAGTATCCAGCACCATAGTATTGCGAAGAATATGTAAACAGAGAAATGTTAGTAACTTTTAAAAAGAGGATATATCTTATGGAATGTCAAATATACACACATCAAAAAAAAGTTTTGCATCACCCCAGTTCCCAGAACTCCTGAAGATTGATGTTGACTGTGGATATTGTATCACAGACACAGTCCCTTTGACTGTTCAGAGATGTTATTAAACCCGCCCAAGGATGTAAAGAACTATGCATGAACAGTATCTATTAGACGCAGGGGGTCCGACAGCCGATCAGTTCCAGTCATTTCACCAGGAAGGAGGTACATGGCTCGTGTTGTCTGTACTTCAACCTTGCCTAGACGGTCAATACTGTGGTTCGACCGTGTCTGCATTGTTACTTTGTACCAGGAATGGCTCTCAACAAGGGAAGTTTCCAGGCATCTTGGAATGACCCAAAGCGATGTTGTTTGGACATGGAGGAGATACAGAGACGCAGGGACTGTCAATGACATACCTCACGCAGGCTGCCCAAGGGTTACTACTGCAGTAGATAACCACTATCTGTGGATTATTGCTCATAGGAACCAGGACCGCAATGCCACCATGTTGAATAACACTTTTCGTGCAGCCACAGGATGTCGTGTTACGACTCAAATTGTGTGCCATAGGCTGCATGATGCACCACTTCAGTCCCGTCGTCCATACCGAGTTCCATTTTTGCAACCACAAGACCATGCAGTGCGGTACTGATGGGCCCAACAACATGCTGAATGGACTGCTCAGGATTGTCATTACGTTCTCTTCACTGATGAGTGTCGCATATGTCTTCAACCAATCAGTCGTCGGAGATTTGTTTGGAGGTAACCTGGCCAGGCAGAATGCCTTAGAGACACTGTCCAGCGAGTGCACAGCAAAGTGGAGGTTCCCCGCTGTCTTGGGGTGACATTATGTGGGGCTGACATACGCCACTGGTGATCAGGGAAGGTGCAGTAATGGCTATATGATATGTGAAAGCCATCGTCCGACCAATTAGTCCAACCATATCGGCAGCATATTGGCGAGGCATTCATCTTCATAGGCGACAGTTCGCGCCCCCATTGTGTACATCTTGTGAATGACTTCCTTCAGGATAACAACATTGCTCGACTAGATGGCCAGCATGTTCTCCAGACATGAACCCTATCGAACATGGCTGGGGTAGATTGAAAAGGGCTGTTTATGGATGACTTGACCTACCAACCACTCTGAGGGATCCACACTGAATTGCCATTGAGGAGATGGACAATCTGGACTAACAGTGCCTTGATGAACTTGTGGATAGTATGCCATGACGAATACAGGCATGCATCAATGCAAGAGGACATGCTACTGTGTATTAGAGGTACCAGTGTGTACAGCAATCTGGACCACCACCTCGGAAGGTCTCGCTGTATGGTTGTGCAACAAGCAATGTGTGGTTTTCATGATCAGTAAAAAGGGCAGAAATGATGTTTATGTTGATCTCTATTCCAATTTCCTGTGCAGGTTCGAGAACTCTCAAAACTGAGGTAATGCAAAACTTTTTTGATGTGTGTATATTTCTGCTGTTGATAAAAGAAGGAAAGGTTGAGGGTGAAAGAAGAATAAAAAAGGGCAAAGAAAGGTATGTTGGTTACCTAACATAAATCAGTGAACAAGATTACAAAGTGCAGTTCATCTACTACATACTGTGGTTCATAGAATAACAATGTATCATATGGTCACAAATATGTGTTAATGGATAGGTGACTGATATATGATAATACATGTTTTGATCTATCTGTTTTCATTGTGTTATGATGACAAATCCTATATTATCTTAAGGTGTTCCTTGGATAAATTAAGAAATAAAGTACTGTACAATAGAATCTTGAGTAATTTTTGCTGCCACAAGTGTTCACACAAAGCACAACTAACTTATGTAAAAAAGAGGCTGATCAAAAAGATGAATACATCTTGCATTTGTCATTTATTATTCAGGAAGACATCTAATTGTTTGGCTAACATGAAATTTTCGTTAGAAATATGTGAAATTCATTTGGAAAATAAATGTTTTAGCAGTTATATTGTGACATTTAGAGCTCCCTAGTATGGTTTATGCAGTGAGCATAGTTACAAAAGCAGAACAAGTTATGACAGTCAGATATGCTATTGAAGTTCCATTCAAGTGTGAAATGTAAGGCACTGTTCACTTTTTACAGGCATTGAGTACTACACCTAGTAATATTCACCATGGTAATCAAGTATGGCAATGTTATGAATGTGTCCAGAACTTAGAAATCATGCTTAATATTGAATAATGGGCATAAAGATTGTGACAATGCTGAGAAATGGTGACAATGAACTTCTTGTGACAATGCTCAGAGAGAAATGCAAAAATCTGGTTCTTGGTCTCATAAACCACTTCAAAGTAGCAGGATAGTTTTACCTGTAATTGCTGTTGTGAGTGTAAATTTTTCATTTCATTTTATTTATTTTGTGAATTAACTGGGAAAATTTACTGCCAACTACAAATGTCTGACCACATTCATTACTGATGGTTTGCCCATCTATTTGTAAGTGTGAGTGATACAGCTGATATATCATTATCATGTCCCATCCAATTATAACTATAAACCATATACAATTTTCACACTGTTACAGTTAATTCGTATGTTCACCATTCAGCCTCCATTAACACTTTGGAGACCAGCCACTTAGAAGAATTTTGGGCCTAGGAAACAGGCCATTTGTGTTGTTAGTTAAAGTCTTACTGGTACATATGTATATTGATATATCACCAAGAATAATACACACTAAAAATGCCCAAGCTTCAAGATTTTTTTTTTTAATTTTATTTTTTTTTTTTAATTTGTATTTACTTTAGTTCATTGATAAATTACAAATTTTAAAATAGTTACTGCTCAAGAAAAATTGGAAGGTGAATTTATTTGCGCCTCATGAGTTTTCAAAATTTTTTGCTCACTCAACAGACGTGACATATTTGTAGCAGAATTACAGCCAACTGCAAAACTTAGCGAGTACATCACAAAATTATGTCAATGCAATCATACTGCCGGAGCCATTCATGACAGCAGCTATCACGTTCGCTAGTGGTTTTTAATAATTCTGGAAGTTGACAACAGAAGCAGCACCAGTCAATGGGCAGGTCACAAGATGATCATACATTGTTCGCATATGGAATGAGTCCAATTTTTGAGTGATAGATGGCTCACAGTTGAGATCATCATGGCCCAACCTGTACTCAGGTGCAGTCTTTTTAACATTGAGTTGTGCCCCAAGCTATGCTCAGGCTTGTCTCCAAATTGTTATAGAGTAGCTTTTTCTCCCACTCCTGCACATCTTGCTTCTGAAAGTAGTTACTGAACATCAGCCAACCTCCTTGTGTATATCTATTGCTAATGTCTCCCTTCGTCCATCTGGTCCAAGTTACCCTATGTATTTTAGCATCGGATAATGTTAGCAGTGTCTCCTGACACACAAAATACAACTTGTTTCACTATTTCTGGAAAATTTCAGTTACCCTGTGGTTAAATGTAACTGCTCTGCATTATAGAGCTATTACTTGGAATCTGATGTGGAAAATAATCATGCATTAAAATTTTTAAACTCTGAATGTAATAATTTTATGAACAGATGAGCAGTTGTAGACCTGCACATTTCCACTGGCGGTAGTAATGTTGTCTTCTTGTTCTTCTTCTTCTTCTTCTTCTTCTTCTCTTTTTAAATAAGCTCACCCTTTTTTCCCCCTCTGAAGCATATTTTTTTATTGCAACATAGCCATGAACAGTGATTTGCATGAAACAAAGAAAATTTACCTTAGATTATCAAAGCAATCATCATCGTCGTCGTCGTCATCATAATTTAACGCAATGCCTTGTCCAAAAATTTGGTCTTTGTTCATGGAAAATGATCATGAGTGGCATGCTCCATCAGCCTGTATTTCTTATATAGTGCTTCATTTTAAATCCATGCTCAGAAAGCTTGGTAGAAAATATTTAAGTGTGATCAATTCTATATTAATTAAATTGTAGCTCACCTTCATTCATATATTTGTAGTTGCAGTTTTATAACCATTGAGTGGACAAAAGTAGGTTTATTAAAAGATGACTTCTAATCTGGGAAGCTACTATTTTGCATCCAACCAACTGATTCATGTGTAAAGCTTTGTGTAAAAATGATATTTTTAGCAATATGTTAATGAAGTGCTCCATCAAGTTACCTGCCAAACAAAAGTAGTTCTAAATGTCTAAATTATACCTACTGCCTTTGAAGGTTTATTAAATGACATTAAACTAAAGACATCCATTCTTATCAGTGTCAGTGTAACATTGCAAATCCCATAGTCAGCTATTTTATATAAACATTTTTCATAATTGTATGGTAAAAAGCCTTTGCATTTCTGTTAAACATTTGATATTTATGGCGTATGCAAACAAATAACTCTCGATTGCATCAGTTTTGAACAAAAGGTTTGAACAAAACTGTTATGGAAAATGTTGTTTGATTTGTTGTTGTTTTTGTTCCAGGAGAAGAATCCCACAGCAATGTTAAAGGAGTTGAAAACAACGCAAAGAAAAAAACAAATACAGAAACAGCTGTAGCTATATCTGCTGAAAGTAAAAGTAAATCCCCTGCCAGTAATAAAGTTTGCAAGCCAACAGTTTCAAATGACAGTGAAGGCAGTGGACCAGAAGAAGTTCCTGTAGTGAAGGCTGTGGAAACTACTCAGCCCACAGACAACCAGTCTGAAAGCGAAGAACAGCAGCAACCACCTGTACGGTCAACTGGCCGAAAAAGAAAACGTTTTCACAGGCAGCGGGTTAGCAAACGGAAGTTTGAGGGAAAAGGAGAAAATGGTCAGAGTGCAGAGAAAACTGGACAGCCCCAAGCTCCTCAACGGAAGATACATTTACACCGAAGACGTCTAACACTTCTCGAAAAGGTAATGATCTTCGTTCCCATTCGGTCTTTATGTATAAAAAGTTTTAACTGTGAAATGCTATATCTCTTGAAGCATTTAGTCACTCAGGACACTACAGCATGAGAGGAACAGCTTGGTAACACAGCAGGGAAAAATTTGCAATGAATTTTGAAATAAACAGACAGATGAATGATATAGCTGTGAAAACCAGAACCAATCCCTCTTAAGCGTTTCTTTCAGTGCATTGCATGAAGAGTGCTTCCTTTGTCAGCTTTCTGATGCTTTGACATTCTCATACATGCTGAGAGGAAATTGCTGAAATTCCTAGGACAACTGTGTTAATTCATCTATGAATCTCATACCACATTCCTCATTGTTGATTCTGTCTAATTTATGGTAAATTCATTATTTCATTGCAAGTTATATGGAGCAATAAAAAATAATATTTGTTCTCTACCTTTTTTGTATAGGCAGCAGTTCCTTCCGTAGGTTATTGACATTCTTTTGAAATGTCTGTCAGTCCAATACTTCTCTGCATGAACATGACGTCACCATTTGCTGAACGACATCTAAACATCATGAGCGGCACTTGAAACATTTATTAGCTAAACTGGTATTCATCTGTATAACTCATTGTCAATGGCAGGAATGGTGTCAATTGAAAATCACAAAGAATTAATAATTGACACTCATGTCATTGATAAAGAGATAGATAATATGTCATAGTGATGGGCTGTAAACCTGAATACTGATTTGACTAATAAGCGTTTCAAGTGAAGTTCATGGTATTTAGAAGACATCCTTTAAGAAATATTTAAAAGCTGTGGAACACCAAGAATTTTCAAGATTTTTGCATTCAAGATTTTTATAGTGTCACCACTTTTCACAGCAATGCACCAGCTTCATTCACAGGCACACTAGCAAATATCTGTGTCTGGCCTATTATTTCTGAGGTAGTCTCTCAATGAGAGTCGTGCCTTAGCATTCATACCATGTGGCTAATGCTATGACTGCAGACATTGACTAATTTGACCTACCACCATCTACTCTAGTCCCACCACTGCTCAGTCTCTTGACTTCATAAAGAGGAAAGCATTCTATGGGACAAGCTGAGGTACAGACATTGTCGACATTTTTATGACAGTGTGACGCCTCCCTGTTGTGGAGGCTTGCCATTCTTTTAATGTGTTTGTTCAGTGATTTGCCGCATGTACCCAAATTCAATGTCACCACTTTGTCTTTCTGTGCCGTTAGTGAGGAAAGTGTGCTTATGACAGGCTGCATTGTTAACACACATTATGCTGTCACAGAGCCTGTGATATAGTGACAGTTACGTTGGTCCCTGCTTCATCTTGCAGGCATTTTAAGTTTTTTTCCCAGCATTGATACCTGAGAACTATGAAAATAGGAACATGTTCTAAAGTACCTGGTTCTTGCCATCCACTATAGTAGAACTTTGATTTTGCATTCTCCAATTTTACATTTTTTGCAGAATCGAGGCGAATCTAGGAAGAAATGTAAAATTGGGGAACTTTTAGCATTGATCTTATGGGTTCATCACAGCATCTATGAATTTATGGTATACTATAAATTCATAGCCCCTGTGATGAACTCATAGGATCAATGCTAAAAGTTCCCTGATTTTTACATTTCTTCATAGATTTGCCTTGTTTCTAAGTTCTTACTCGATGTCTCGCTTCACTCCATCCCATTTTCTCCCTATTGAAATTTGATGTGACTGAATGAGTTACGTTGTTGTTGTTGTTGTTGTTGTTGTTTTCAGTCCAAGGACTAAGGACTGGTTTGATGCAGCTCTCCGTACTACTCTATCCTGTGTAAGCCTCTTCATCTCTGAGTAATTACTGCAACCTCCATCCCTCTGAATCTGCTCTAATCACTTGGTCCCCCCCCCCCCCCCCCACACACACACACACATTCTTCCCTCCAGTACTAAATTGGTGATTCCTTGATGCCTCAGAAGTGTCCTATCAGCTGATCCTTCCTTGTAGTTAGGTTGTACCACAAATTTCTCTTCTCCTCTATTCTGTTCAGTACCTCCTCATTAGTTACATGATCTACCCATCTAATCTTCAGCATCCTTCTGTAGCACCACATTTCAACTTCTTCTATTCTCATCTTGTTTAAATTGTTTATTATCCATGTTTCACTTTCACACATGGCTACTCTCCATACAAATACTCCCTGACACTTAAATCTATACTCTGTCAACAAATTTCACTTCTTCAGAAATGCTTTTCTTCCCATTGCCAGTCTACATTTTATACCCTCTTTACTTCATCCATCATCAGTTTTTTGCTCCCCAAATAGCAAAACTCATTTAGTACTTTAAGTGTCTCATTTCCTACTCTAATTCCCTCAGCATTGCCTGATTTAATTTGACTACATTCCATTATTCTTGTTTTGCTTTTGTTCATCATCATCTTATATCCTCCTTTCAAGATACTGTCCATTACGTTCAACTGCTCTTCCAACTCCTCTGCCGTCTCTGACAGAATTAAAATGTCATCAGCAAACCTCAAAGTTTTTATTTTTTCTCCCTGAACTTTAATTCCTACTCAAAATTCTTCTTTTATTTCCTTTACTGCTTGCTACATCTACACCTGCATCTGCAGGGATACTGTGCAAATTGCATTTAAGTGCCTGGCAGAGATTTCATCAAACCACCTTCACAATGTCACACTATTATTCCCATCTCGTACTGTGCACAGAAAAAACAAACACCTATATATTTCTGTACCGGCTCTGATTTCCTATATTTTATTGTTATGATCATCCCCCCTTCCCTACATAGTCTCGTTCTTTCAGTTTATCCGGGTCCCATATCCTTAAATTCCTGCCTTTTTGCAGTTTTTTTCTGTTTTAATCTGCTGTTCATAACCAATAAATTGTGGTCAGAGTTCACATCTGCCCATGGCAATGTCTTAAAATTAAAAATCTGGTTCCTAAATCGCTGTCTAACCATTATATAATCAATCTGAAACCTTCCAGTGTCTGCAGGTCTCTTCCACATATACAACCTAATCTCATGATTCTTAAACAAAGTATTAGGTATGATTAAATTATTCTCTGTACAAAATTCTATCAGGCAGCTTCCTCTTTCATTCCTTTCCTGCAATCCATATACACCTGCTGCTTTTCCTTCTCTTCCTTTTTCAACTATCGAATTCCAGTCCCCCATGACTATTACATTTTCGGAACCCTTAATTATCTGGATAATGTCTTTTATCTCATCATACATTTCTTCAATCTCCTCCTCATCTGTGAAACTAATTGGAATATGGACTTGTACTAGTGTGGTGCGTGTGGGCTTCGTGTATATCTTGGCTACAATAATGCATTCACTATGCTGTTTGTAGTCACATCTGCACTTCTATTTTTTTTTGCTCATTATTAACCCCTTACTGCATGACTTTTTTTATGGAAAAATACTTTAAAAAATATATCTCTTATGTGTGGTCTGTTAGTTTTGATTTAAGGGTTTATGCCATATATGGGACAGCATGCAGTTACTGCTAACATTTTGTGATATTAGTTTCAGGCTGGATGAGAAAACACTTCGAAAATACCCATACATTAGCAGAACTAAGTTTATTTTTTTAAATGATTACAATTTCTGTTCATTGGTTTACATGTTTATCAGTAATCAAACAAAATTATTTATCATTTAGTCTATTCATTATGAAATTTCATGAAACCGTTTCTCTCCTTATTCAAACATAATGATTCACTGCACCTCAGACATGCTATGCAGGATTTCACTGCTATCTGGGTATTTGCATTGACCACGGTTTTCGAGCCACACTGGCATGTGATCTACGCCTTCCTGTCGTACCTGACGCTGTGGATGATCTGCCACAGGAACTTTCTTCTTCTTACTGTCCTGCTGTTTTTGGACTTCGTTGCTTGGCCTACTTTGTTTCTTGGATAATGTTTTGCCCTTTTTTACAGAAGGCATCTGCAACTTGAAATATGGCTTCCCGGCTAAGACACAAGTTGAAAATATGGTCACTATTTTTTATTTACTTAAATATGCCATATTTCGTGACAGTACCTTTTCCGTTAGACGTTTGCAAGGCGATATTAGTCTTGGCTTTAGTTGTCTAGGTTGTTGTTGTTGTTGTTGTTGTTGTGGTTTTCAGTCCTGAGACTGGTTTGATGCAGCTCTCCATGCTACTCTATCCTGTGCAAGCTTCTTCATATCCCAGTACCTACTGCAACCTACATCCTTCTGAATCTGCTTAGTGTATTCATCTCTTGGTCTCCCCCTATGATTTTTACCCTCCACGCTGCCCTCCAATACTAAATTGGTGATCCCTTGATGCCTCAGAACATGTCCTACCAACCGATCCCTTCTTCTGGTCAAGTTGTGCCACAAACTTCTCTTCTCCCCAATCCTATTCAATACTTCCTCATTAGTTATGTGATCTACCCATCTAATCTTCAGCATTCTTCTGTAGCACCACATTTCAAAAGCTTCTATTCTCTTCTTGTCCAAACTATTTACCGTCCATGTTTCACTTCCATACATGGCTACACTCCATACAAATACTTTCAGAAATAACTTCCTGACACTTAAATCTATACTCGATGTTAACAAATTTCTCTTCTTCAGAAACGCTTTCCTTGCCATTGCCAGTCTACATTTTATATCCTCTCTACTTCGTCCATCATCAGTTATTTTGCTCCCCAAATAGCAAAACTCCTTTACTACTTTAAGTGTCTTTCCTAATCTAATACCCTCAGCATCACCCGACTTAACTCGACTACATTCCATTATCCTCGTTTTGCTTTTGTTGATGTTCATCTTATATCCTCCCTTCAAGACACCATCCATTCCGTTCAACTGCTCTTCCAAGTCCTTTGCTGTCTCTGACAGAATTACAATGTCATCGGCGAACCTCAAAGTTTTTATTTCTTCTCCATGGATTTTAATACCTACTCCAAATTTTTCTTTTGTTTCCTTTACTGCTTGCTCAATATAGAGATTGAATAACATCGGGGAGTGGCTACAACCCTGTCTTACTCCCTTCCCAACCACTGCTTCCCTTTCATGTCCCTCAACTCTTATAACTGCCATCTGGTTTCTGTACAAGTTGTAAATAGTCTTTCGCTCCCTGTATTTTACCCCTGCCACCTTTAGAATTTGAAAGAGAGTATTCCAGTCAACATTGTCAAAAGCTTTCTCTAAGTGTACAAATGCTAGAAACGTAGGTTTGCCTTTCCTTAATCTTTCTTCTAAGATAAGTCGTAAGGTCAGTATTGCCTCATGTGTTCCAATATTTCTACGGAATCCAAACTGATCTTCCCCGAGGTCAGCTTCTACTAGTTTTTCCATTCGTTTGTAAAGAATTCATGTTAGTACTTTGCAGCTGTGACTTATTAAACTGATAGTTCAGTAATTTTCACATCTGTTAACACCTGCTTTCTTTGGGATTGGAATTATTATATTCTTCTTGAAGTCTGAGGGTATTTCGCCTATTTCATACATCTTGCTCACCAGTTGGTAGAGTTTTGTCAGGACTGGCTCTCCCAAGGCCGTCAGTAGTTCCAATGGAATGTTGTCTACTCCGGGGGCCTTGTTTCGACTCAGGTCCTTCAGTGCTCTGTCAAACTCTTCATGCAGTATCGTATCTCCCATTTCATCTTCATCTACATCCTCTTCCATTTCCATAATATTGTCCTCAAGTGCATCGCCCTTGTATAGTCCCTCTATATACTCCTTCCACCTTTCTGCTTTCCCTTCTTTGCTTAGAACTGGGTTTCCATCTGAGCTCTTGATGTTCATACGTGTGGTTCTCTTATCTCCAAAGGTCTCTTTAATTTTCCTGTAGGCAGTATCTATCTTACCCCTAGTGAGATAAGCCTCTACATCCTTACATTTGTCCTCTAGCCATCCCTGCTTAGCCATTTTGCACTTCCTGTCGATATCATTTTTGAGACGTTTGTATTCCTTTTTGCCTGCTTCATTTACTGCATTTTTATATTTTCTCCTTTCATCAATTAAATTCAATATTTCTTCTGTTACCCAAGGATTTCTACTAACCCTCTTCTTTTTACCTACTTGATCGTCTGCTGCCTTCACTACTTCATCCCTCAGAGCTACCCATTCTTCTTCTACTGTATTTCTTTCCCCCATTCCTTTCAATTGTTCCCTTATCTACATGTACATCTACATGTATACTCCGCAAGCCACCCAACGGTGTGTGGCGGAGGGCACTTTACGTGCCACTGTCATTACCTCCCTTTCCTGTTCCAGTCGCGTATGGTTCGCGGGAAGAACGACTGTCTGAAAGCCTCCGTGCGCGCTCTAATCTCTCTAATTTTACATTCGTAAAATGCTCTCCCGGAAACTCTGTACAACCTCTGGTTCTTTCAGTTTATCCAGGTCCCATCTCCTTAAATTCCCACCTTTTTGCAGTTTCTTCAGTTTTAATCTACAGGTCATAACCAATAGATTGTGGTCAGAGTCCACATCTGCCCCCGGAAATGTCTTACAATTTAAAACCTGGTTCCTAAATCTCTGTCTTACCATTATATAATCTATCTGATACCTTTTAGTATCTCCAGGGTTCTTCCATGTATACAACCTTCTTTCATGATTCTTAAACCAAGTGTTAGCTATGATTAAGTTGTGCTCTGTGCAGAATTCTATCAGGCGGCTTCCTCTTTCATTTCTTAGCCCCAATCCATATTCACCTACTACGTTTCCTTCTCTCCCTTTTCCTACACTCGAATTCCAGTCACCCATGACTATTAAATTTTCGTCTCCCTTCACTATCTGAATAATTTCTTTTATTTCATCATACATTTCTTCAATTTCTTCGTCATCTGCAGAGGTAGTTGGCATATAAACTTGTACTACTGTAGTAGTTGTGGGCTTCATATCTATCTTGGCCACAATAATGCGTTCACTATGCTGTTTGTAGTAGCTTACCCGAATTCCTATTTTCCTATTCATTATTAAACCTACTCCTGCATTACCCCTATTTGACTTTGTGTTTATAACCCTGTAGTCACCTGACCAGAAGTCTTGTTCCTCCTGCCACCGAACTTCACTAATTCCCACAATATCTAACTTTAACCAATCCATTTTCCTTTTTAAATTTTCTAACCTACCTGCCCGATTAAGGGATCTGACATTCCACGCTCCGATCCGTAGAACGCCAGTTTTCTTTCTCCTGATAACGACATCCTCTTGAGTAGTCCCCGCCCGGAGATCCGAATGGGGGACTATTTTACCTCCGGAATATTTTACCCAAGAGGACGCCATCATCATTTAATCATACAGTAAAGCTGCATGCCCTCGGGAAAAATTACGGCCGTAGTTTCCCCTTGCTTTCAGCCGTTCGCAGTACCAGCACAGCAAGGCCGTTTTGGTTATTGTTACAAGGCCAGATCAGTCAATCATCCAGACTGTTGCCCTTGCAACTACTGAAAAGGCTGCTGCCCCTCTTCAGGAACCACACGTTTGTCTGGCCTCTCAACAGATACCCCTCCGTTGTGGTTGCACCTATGGTACAGCTATCTGTATCGCTGAGGCACGCAAGCCTCCCCACCAACGGCAAAGTCCATGGTTCATGGGGGGGTATGATTCCACAATGCATCGTTGTCGGCTGCAGAAAAGACGTGGTTCAACGTGTTTATCTCATTTTGGTGTTTCAAATACAGTTTCTTCAAATGTAGTTTCTTCTTTTTAGTTAATACAAAAATAATAGTAACATAATTCAAAATTATTTATGACGGCGACCTTCACATTGTTCTTCCGTCAACACACACCAAGAGTTAGCTGCCGACTGACTATAGTCAAAGACGACTCCATCGTCAAAGATATTTTACACAATTCACAAGTTTCCATTTGTAATCAGTCTCTTTGCTATTCTTCGATACATTTTCTAATAGTAATCAATATGCTTTTACTCTCAAAAACAGAAGTAAATTAACATATAATAAGACAAATTATAATAAATTCTGACAAAAATTTAAGAAAACATTTACAATTCGGCATCGACAAATACGGTAAAAAAATAACATCTCCCAGATCCATTACAACTGCTCCCCAGGGCTTTTGTTGTTATGGACATATACAACAAAATCCCGACCACACTCAGTAATGGATCTGTATTACACAATTAGTACATTAATGATGCAGTCTGATAACCTCTTCCAAATTTGGACTCTTTGAATCTGTGGACTTGTTACTGGCTGTTGTTGCAGTGATACTTCCCCATCAATCTTATACATAAAAAAAATTCAAGTAAAGAAATTATTTGACATGACAAATATACATGGTATAAAACATACATGAGAAATATTCTAACATACAGATTGAAAATAATAGGAAGGTAAAACTCATTTCCTAGAATAAGATTTAATTAATTTTTTTTTATATTAATGTTAATTTCATTATGCTTACATATTGTAACAGTAAAAATGATACTGGACATATATAGTGTAGTGTTTTTTTTTTCTTTTGTATATTTTTTTTTGCTTATGATTTGCTATTTAAATTTTTTCTTTTACTCATGTTTTTTTTATTTTGTATTTTTTTATGATTTTCTTCTTATGGTACAGCTAAAGATACATCAGTATTATCTAAATTTTTTGCAGTTATTTATGTACACTTTCCTCTCTACTACAATATTACTACAAGTCACAGTCTTGTGAAGAGTACTTTTGCTCCCCACAACATCAGTATAAACAACAATAAACTGCTCATATATCATGAGGCTTTATCTAAAATTGGTTTTGAAACTTATACCTTTGCATGCATGTCCTCACATGCATGCCTTCACCCACAGGGAAGACTTAGCTTCCAAAAATTAGAAAAATTCAGAAATGCTCACTATGGAAACCTTTTTTTTTTTTTCAAAAAAAAAGTAAAAATAAATCTTTCTCTCATTCTTTGTTACAACAGTGTTTTTTCATCAGTTTCAATTAACATGTGACTTCAAATTATTAATTTATACATGCAAATATACACACTTGGTTGTACAGGCAGTTTTGTTCTAACAAGCGTATTCCAGTGGAGGACTTTTGTTTTAGATGATAATAGGTTATTTAAATTTTGAAATTATGATTTCTGTTTATACAGTTTTAAAGAGACAACATTCCTGAGACCAAATAATTTCTTTGACTTAGGATACACCAAACGATAAGCATTAGGGTGTGGATTTTCTATGACTTTTCTCATGGTTGAGCAACATTCTGCTTGCAAATGCTATGGTACAATGTATCTTAACTCCATTCTCTACTCTTTCTTGAAATAACTCTGCTCCAAGCCCATAATTACTGCTATCAGTGTTCAAACAAAATGGTAAATTAAAATCAGGTCTGTGTAATAAGTGTTGCTTCCTCAACTCTTGCTTAATTTTATCAATCTCTTCCTGACAACTTTTATCCCAAACCCAAACAGTGTTTTTCTTAAGTAATTGACTTAAACATGGTGCATTCAGACTCTGATCACCTCTATGTTTTCGGTAATAACCGCATAACCCAAAGAACGACTTTAATTGTTTTTTAGTCTTAGGAATTGGAATTTCTGAAATTGCTTTAATTTTTTCTGGATCTGCCAAAATTCCCTTGTCTATGACAACATGACCCAAAAATTTTAATTCAGAAACTGCAAATTTACATTTCTCGAATTTCAATGTCATCCCCCCTTTTCTAAGTTTTTCACAAACTGACTTCAAAATCAAAAAATATTCCTCCCAATTTTGCCCTATAACCAAAATGTCATCTACATAAATTATCAGTTTACACGCAAGTTCTTGCCCCAGTACATGATCCAAAGCTCTTATAAATTCGGAAACAGAAGAATTTAACCCAAATGGCACAACACAATATTGGTAACTCTTACCATTGTACAAGAAAGCAGTATATTTTCTAGAATTAACCGAAAGTGGTACTTGATGAAAACCCGAAGTTAGATCCAAACTTGACATATATTTTATATCTGTAAATTTATAGAGTAACTCATCAGTATTTTCAGGATGGTCTGTCTGTCTGAACAAAATTTTGTTTAAGTGTCTAGAGTCCAAAACCAATCTTACTCCACCATCTTTTTTCGAAACTACTACTAGAGGATTATTATATGCACTGATACTCCTTTCTATTATATTACATCCTTCCATCTTTTTCAGCTCTTTCTCAACAGCAGGTCTTTTTGATATTGCAATACTGTATGGTTTTATGAAAAATGGTTCATGAGGTTTTACCTGAAGCTCACACTGATAACCCTTTACTCTACCAGGTATGTCACTGAAAACATCACTGTATTCCCACAGCAGATTTTCTAACTGTTGTTTTTGCTCCCCAGACAAATTTTGTGTTTCTGAAATTTTCAAATTTACTAAATTCCCAAATTCAACTTCATCAGTATCAAATCTATGAATTTCAATATTCTCCAATCTATTTTCTTTTAGTAAATTGATACTGTCAAAATTTCCATTACTCTGATCACCAAGTATGTTCACAAAATTTGTCTGAATGTATTCCCTTTCACTAGTTTCTATCAAATGTTTTCTTCCAACCCAATCAAATGCTGTATTTACTTTTACTATCCAATTCATACCCAAAAGAAAATCCTCATTAAATTCCTGAATTACAAAACATCCATGTGTGAACAACTTGCCTTCAATTAAAAACGTCACTAAAGCCTGGCTTTTTACCAATTTACTGTTCTTCCCAGTAGCACCTTGTATCTTTACCCTAACAACTGGCATTTCAACATAATCTTTCCCCACTTTCAATTTCTTATTTAACCTTTCAGATATTCCCGAGATCTCACTTCCTGTATCAATTAAACATTTACCAATCCATGACTCAATTTGAACTTTTATATAAGGACTGCAAAGTTGATCACTTTTCTCAGAACCTGTATCCTCATGTAATAAATCACTTTCAATTTCCCCAAACCTATACTTATCAGAATCATATGGTATATCATTACATGTATTATTTGTCACAGTTATAAAATTTGCACAAGACACAATTGTCATGAGTACTCTCTATTATCTCAAATAGCCAAGAATTTTCATCCAAATCACATTGTATACTATTGAAGTACTTATCCTTCAGCTTTTCAAAAATAAAATATCTCATCTTTTTCCACCACTCAGGACATACAGTTTCACATACATTAATAAGCATCTTTCTAAAGTTCTTATCAAAAGAAATAGTTTCACTGTTCAGCCATATATTCATAAGAAATGTGTGTGTATCATTAGTATCTGTAAAAGTTTCACTTAGGTTAGAAGTTATACATGTGTCATCGTTATTTGTGTAGTCAGATTCTTTACCAACAACATCAAAATTCACACTTTCACACACATCTAGCTTGTGAGCTTTATTCATCCTGGTAACATCCCTGGGAATTTCTATAATATTCTCACTATTTAATCCATTTTCAACCATGTGTATACCCAACTCCCTATTTAAACTAATGAAATACCTTTCCTCAACATCATCATCAATACCATTACCATCATTATCAACTTTATCAACAACATCATCATCATTACACATATTCAGGTCATACACATTCAAATTATCCCCCAAAATATTATTTCCCCTTTCTAAAGTTACCAGATCCCTTTCACCAACATTTTCATTCCCACAGCATGCATTCTCTCTTTCATTCACACACATCTCTGGACTACTACAAATTACATCATCTGACAAAGTGTTGTTCTTTTCTGCCCAAGTGTAAAACTCTGTTAAATTAAATGAATCACAATTACTTTTATCTACTGTATGTTCTTGTGTACTGAAAATTTTATCTTTATCAATATTATTTTCCTCTTGAAATTTTTTCAATAAGTAACAACTAATAACCTCATGTGATAGCTTAGGTTTGGAACTGTCATGTTTGGGTTTATGATAGTCACATCCATTGGTCCTTTCATCATACTGACCTTCTGCCTCAACCTTGCGGACCTTCAAGGGGGCGTCTACTCGTTTTTTATTTCCGGTTCCTGTTTGAACTGCTGATTGTGGTTCTGCCAATGTCTCTGATCAACATTTCTGATCCCATTCCTATGCCAAACATTACCTGATTGTTGGTAGTTTCTATTGTACTGACCTCTATCAAAATTTCTGTGATTTTTGATCCCTAAAGTGTTCTCTATTTTGTTGATTATTAACGCGAAAATGTTGTTCTTGTTTTGGATAAAAATTATGGTCCTTCTTTTCAAAATTGTTATATCCCCCTGAATTTTGACTGACACCATGATAATTGTTTTGTTCCCTTTTTTGAAAGTTATCATTTCCCCAATTTTGACCATTACCTTTCTGAGTAAACCCACTGTGTGTTCTTGTTGTTACCCTATCTGACTTTTCAATATAATTGAGAAACTGCTCTACATTACTATCAGGACAATGAACTAAACTCAACTGCATTGCTGATGGCAATCTTCTCTTTAAGGTATCAATTTTGATCAAGTCATCCAAAGGTTTTGTTAAATGAATAAGTTTTTGAAGTTCACTTTTGCAAAATTGTTTCATGTTCCCATCTGATTCTCTATAGTTTCGCCCATTCAAAAATTCACTTTTGATTCTAGTTTGTTTAAGATCATCCCAAAATTTTTCCAGAAACTTTGATTCAAATTCTGAGAAGTCATCCCCAAAGTTACAATCTGGTTTGCCCAAGTCAAAGCTTCCCCTTCCAAGAATTTTTTCACAAATTTAATTTTTATTTCATCTTGTGAGTGATGTAAAAAAACAATCCTTACAATACTGCATAAAATCAGTGGGATGTAAGGGTCCATCTACCGAAAAGTGCTTCACTGGAATATTGGATACAAGATTGCATGTGTTGACATTGTGATTTTTGCTTTGAAATTCAATGTCAAAACTTTCAATTTTTTCGCTAAGTTCTTTGACAGCTTTTTTGTTTTCTAAATCATTGCATTCTACTTTTTCTTCTAGAGTAACCAAACGATTGTCAGTTTCTTGTTCTACATTTTTTACTAAAACTTTTGTATTCTCATCCAAATTTTTAATTTCCCCTTTTATCTCATTAAAATCAATTAAATTTCTTTCCCTATCTACCAGTAACTCATTTTTTACAGTATTAATTTCACCGCTCAATTTAGCATCAATTTCATTTACTTTTGCTTCCACAGATTCAATTTTTTCCTCAACACTGCCAACTCTGTTCGAAAGCTCACCCACTTGGGTATTGACTGCTTGGACTTGCAACAAAATGTTATCAATTTTTTCATCCCAGTAAGTCTTATTGTCGTCAACTGATTGTTTAATTTCTTTCGTGAAATTTACAAGAAAACTTTTTAAATCAAATTGATCGGTTCTTTCTGTTTCATTTGACCTGTCCTGATGTTCGAAGTCTATTAAATTACTACTTTCTACTTTAGGCACAATACTCTCGAAAATCTCATAAGTCATTGTGGAGAACAAAAATTTATACACAATACAAAACAAGATAAAAATATTGTTTTAACAAAATACGAGGGTTTCGTGACTTATCTGGAACACTCTTCTACTGTTGCAAAACCACGTTTTCCATCCATGTGATTGTTGACCAAAATTCTTGAAGTATTTTCTTCTGTCGAAAATTATATTTTTTGCCGAAACATTTCTTCTCCAAAACTTTTACTTCCCGATGAACACAAACACTGTAATACACATTCTGAAGAAACTGGTATTAACACACAAAAATTTTCTTCCTCGTAGCACTGTTGAAGATCTCGTGAACACAATATCCCGGCTGAGCCCCCAGTTGAAATATGGCTTCCCGGCTAAGACACAAGTTGAAAATATGGTCACTATTTTTTATTTACTTAAATTTGCCATATTTCGTGACAGTACCTTTTCCGTTAGACGTTTGCAAGGCGATATTAGTCTTGGCTTCAGTTGTCTAGGTATGATTCCATAATGCATCGTTGTCGGCTGCAGAAAAGACGTGGTTCAACGTGTTTCTCTCATTTTGGTGTTGCAAATACAGTTTCTTCAAATGTAGTTTCTTCTTTTTAGTTAATACAAAAATAATAGTAACATAATTCAAAATTATTTATGACGGCGACCTTCACATTGTTCTTCCGTCAACACACACCAAGAGTTAGCTGCCGACTGACTATAGTCAAAGACGACTCCATCGTCAAAGATATTTTACACAATTCACAAGTTTCCATTTGTAATCAGTCTCTTTGCTATTCTTCGATACATTTTCTAATAGTAATCAATATGCTTTTACTCTCAAAAACAGAAGTAAATTAACATATAATAAGACAAATTATAATAAATTCTGACAAAAATATAAGAAAACATTTACAATTCGGCATCGACAAATACGGTAAAAAAATAACATCTCCCAGATCCATTACAAACTGCTACCTTGAAATCCACTAGGGGCATGTAGTATGTATTTCTCCTTTTCCATAGTAGCCAGCTGTTAACACAAGCTTGATCAATTACATGAAAGAATATCTTCAGATGCAATTTTTTGATCTGATTTCAATTGTGTAATATCCAAGCATAGAATCTAACAGATCGACACCACCCATGTAGTAGATCATCACAGAGTGTGGACAAGGTATCATTTTGTACATCTTTTCCTTTCTGAAAAGCCTCTTATTTTCACTTTCTGGCTTGCATCCAACATATGTGAACAAAGTGTTGACTACTCTGTTGTCAAAGCAGGATACTACAGACAATAGTACACCATCTGCTGTTGCTACCTTTTCCTTCCTGCTACCTCGGGCATTCTTCTTCATTTCTGCCTCTTCAGGAAAAATGCAACCTGGTACACGATTGGCACGGACTGTTCCTAGTGACTGTATTCATTCCTTATGCAAATACACTTCCAAAGGTATATTAGTGAACCGAGTAACAAAAAAAAAAAAAGCTTGTGGTTAACACGTTGTGGGACTGTTAGCGTAAGACACACAACAGCATTGTTGCTAACGCCTAGTTCCAAAGCACCAGGTTTTGAAATTCGTTGCTTTGCTCTAACCCTATCTTCAACTCGATTATCATCAAGATTACAATCAGCAGTAAGCCTCATCTGAATGTCATCTTCTGACTCTGATTCTGTTTCTGGTACCACAGTTCTTTTCTTTGTTATATTATAGCTCTTAGGTCTGATATCATCATCACTATCTGACTCTGAACAAAGCACGTCATCTTCATTTTGAAAATATCGTTCTGCAGAAAATGTTTTGTTAGCTGACATATCCGGGTCTTCACTAACATTTCCATCCTCATTAACTCTTATTGTGGCAGAAAAGCTGTAAAACTTTGTTACATTCGTTGCCCTAACGTAGCTGATAAGAAAAGGTATAGTTTACTACAGAAGTTATGTTATGATGAATGTTTACTCTATGCCACCAATAATGCATGCTGTGCCATATGTGTCATGTACAGAGTTTCAATATTATTTGTATTTTAATTGACAAATATATGAACTTATATCTTTACAATTATCCACATATGTCCTTTCACCCCTAGAAATTATACAAACTCCGAACTCAAATGTTTACTGCGTCAAATACAACTTTTCGTATGACCAAACTTGATATAAACAGCTCGTAGCGCAAAGCAAAGATACTTACTAATAGCTCCTTACTTTCTCGACAGATGGCATTCATTGTTTACACAGATATTCTTAACAGTGTACCATAACTGTTCCAATGTGCGTTTACAAAATAGATTTTCAAATATGAGCTCCACAATTAGGAAAATGGTATGTGCCATATCTGACCCAGTATGCGGTGAGGGGTTAAGCCTATTCCTGCGTTACCCCTATTTGATTTTGTATTTATAACCCTGTATTCACCTGACCAGAAGTCCTGTTCCTCCTGACACCAAACTTCACTAATTTCCACTTTATCTAACTGTAACCTATTCAAATCCCTTTTTAAATTTTCTAACCTACCTGCCCGATTAAGGAATCTGACATTCCATGCTCTGATCCATAGAGCACCAGTTTTGTTACTCCTGGTAACAACATTGTACTGAGTAGTCCCCTCCCGGAGATCCGAATGGGGACTATTTTAATTCGGGAATATTTTACCCAAGAGGATGCCATCATCATTAAACCGTACAGTAGAGCGGCATGCCCTTGGGAAAAATTACTGCTGTAGTGTCCCCTATCTTTCAGCTGTTTGCAGTACCAGCACAGCAAGGCTGTTTTGGTTGAAGTTACATGGCCAGATCAGTCAATCATCCAGACTGTTGCCCTTGCAACTACTGAAAAGGCTGCTGCTCCTCTTCAGGAAACAGATGTTTGTCTAGCCTGTCTACAGACACCTCTCTGTTCTGGTTGCACCTATGGTATGGCTATCTGTATCGCTGACGCATGCAAGGCGGCCCCCCCCCCCCCCCCCCCCTCCACCAACGGCAAGGTTCATGGTCCGAGAGGGGGGGGGGGAGAGTTATAAGTGGGACAAAAGACAAATGGTTCACATCTCAGGTGGTGGTGGAGTTAAGGGAATATTTTAGGCTGTTGTGGAGAGGGGAGACATGAGAGAGAAAGTGCTAATGTAATCCACAATTGGTGTTGCCAACACAGCTTGCAATATTTAGCTCCACTGCTCAGTTGTGATACAACTACTGCTAGGCTGCAGTGGTAATAGAAAACCAAGACAGTCAGCGCAAAGTGTTCTGCACCAAACCAGTACGTGACAAAGGGGCACACCCCACCACTGTTTCTTGTACCCTCACAACTAAGTCTCATCTTTTTGCATGTGTTTCTGATTTAGTGTATACAGCATCAGTATCAGTCATCAACCTTTTAAGTTCAAACACTGAGTCTTGAAGAATATGCTCAGTCATAATTGAGGAAGCCACACACACACACACACACACACACACACACACACACGCACACACACACACACATGAAATGAGCTCACCTACTGGATGTCTGGAGAGGCCAAGTGGCCCTTGAACTACAGGAGTGCAGGTAAGGGTGAAACCATTTTGTGAAGTGCTGTAAATACACTTATCATGCTGATGATGTTTTATGACAGAGATGTCACGTGGGAATAGAAGAAGGGTTCTGTGATAGCACATTTTAAAGACTTTTGCGTTCAAATCTGACATGATACAGTTACAAGAACTACATACATTGCTCACATATATACTTTGTACTACACACACCACAAACTATAGATCGTAAAGAGTGGCAGTAGTGATAGAGGGCATGAAACGGAACTGTAGCACCTGAGCTTTCTTTCAAATTTACGCTTTACACAGTGCACAGAAATTAACTGAGCTGACTTTTTATAAGTTGTAATGTCAATTAGGGAAGTAAACCCATTTTTTTTGGTGTCTCTGTTTCTCATCAAGCCTAAAATAATGCTTTAATGGTAGTGAGCTTTCGAAGTGCGGCTCATAAGAAAAACATTAAACAAAAACAGCAGTGGTGACAAAAATTGTCATTAAACAGATGTTTGCATTTATGCTTATGGTTTAACCGCGTAACTGCTGTGATGTTTTTGGTTTAATTCAACATGTCCATTTATTTCTGTTTTTTTCTGAGTCAACGCAAAGGATGATCTCTCAAAAATGCATGCTTTGAACATATAATTTCTGGTCGTAGCATGTTGAAAAACAGCCCAATTACCTTGTACCCGACTTTTTAAGAACTGTAAACACTGTATTGTATATTTCATTTCCTTCACTTAGACAGATTTTATACAAAGTATTGGACAGGATTGTGATTTTTAGTCATATATGCCAATTACGTGTGTTTTTGCTTGTGTTTTGGGTGGCTTTAACATTTTTCCAATGTACATTTTCCTCCATTTTGCGTTTTTTAAGTCTGGACTGCACGAAAAAGTAAAACAGGTGTTTCATTGTATTCAGCATGAATATGTATGAACCATTTTTTTTTTCTATTCTTCATTCTACTCCTGTTCACAAACTGCGCAGCAACCATTAGGAATTTTTGTGCATATAGATTCCCACAAGTATATTATTTGCTCTATTATTAGTTCGACTCTAGAAAAGAGAGCATGTTCAAATGCTTATTGTCATGATATCATCACACTGAAGGTTTTAAGCTCTGTTCACCAAAGTCATTAACATACGCTGCTTTGTGTTGACGATGATACAGAACAGAACGTTGAAACTTCACCATGTTTCCATTAGCACAACAAGCAACTGAAGATGCTCTTGTTTTTGCAGAGTGAAACAATTTTAAAAAAAACTTCTGCGCACCACATTGAAGTGAATGGCAGAAGGTAAAATATACATCGTGAAATAATGTGACCTTTGATGATGTATCTATGCATTAACTTTTTTCTATTCATCAGTGTCATAATTTTACTTTATTTTTCATTTCCATCTCTTTGTCTGGATTTTCCTGCCTTTCCTGTCCTTGGACGCTTTCTCTTCACTATTTGCTGTTTCAACTGGTATTTCCTTCCAATTTCGTCTGGTGTCCTTCCATGTTTTTGCTCTTGCTAATTTTTCTGAGACTTGTAACTTCCTGTATTTTCAGATTATTTCTTTTGCTAACATTTTGTTTTTCATGTACCTCTTGTTCTGTTTGTGATTGGGTTAAGCAGATGTATCGAAGTTAATTCTCATCACTCATTTCCATCTGTTTGCCCTTTCTTTTATCAAATCACTTTGTTTTGTGCCTATTTTTGCTGCTAGGTAACTAGAAGTACCTTTTTTATTTTTTGTGTACTGTTTGTTGCTCATTTTCTGTGTTCTCTTTCTCTTTTTCTTTCCATTTAGTTATATTCTTATATCTTTATTTTTCACATTACAGATTACATTTCTGGATACCCTATACAAATATAGAGAAGAGCTTCATTTGTTCACATTAGTATGTACTGACCCATTCACTTATAGCCAACATGAGAAAATTGATATGGAGTTGTTGAACTGACCTCATTTTTCAGACTCTACTGAAAGAATTTCAATGAGAGGCTCATTTTTTCAAGTTACTGGTTAGAGAATACTAAGCCATCACTTCATTCCTAAGATAAAAGTAACGAATATCATATTGTGGAGGCATGCCATGCCATGCCATGGGCTGTGAACTTCAAAACACATCTTTCCCCAGGGAGAAACATTGAAACCTTTTTCTATGACTGCAAAGACATCATTCCCACAAAATTCCTTCACAAATTGTCGACCTAGGATGCTGCAAACTATTTCTGGCTGTTGTGGAAACTGAGTGTGGCTTACAAGAACAATGGGGACTGTTAATACCACCACCACCACCACCACCACCACCACCATCTTTATCTTTATTTTTCACATCATAGATTACATTTCTGGGTACAGTCAGGTCTATTTCAGGTTGTATCCATCTACCGTAGGAGTACAACTGGTGACTTAAACAGTTTTACAATACTTTGTGCAAGATATGGGTGATTCCAAACAGCACTATATCTTGTATTTCACTGTGTTTACGTATCCTAAGATTCTAGACAGAGCATCTTCAGGTTCTGTGGTATAGATCCCATGGCACCCGTGACAGTGGTGATGACATTAGTTCCTTCACTCTACATATGACTGTCCCTGATGCTCAGTTCCTTCTGCACCACTTCATCATTAATATTCTCTTCATACAATGCTGATAAATCAATTAAGAGGCATGCTCTTGGATGTGGCTGACATACAACAATGTCAGGCTAGTTAGCTGCAACTATTAAGTCGAAATGTGTGTATTGGTCATACAGAATAGTGCTACATCCAGCTGTTGTGACTGCTTTTGCTGTGTGCTTGTACCATTTTCTTGAAAAGATCTGATGTTGCTAGAGCTCCTCATATTTGCCAGTGAAGGTATGTGCACACTTCATTCTGTATCTCGTGATATTCATGTTTCATAAATATAGGACAGACTAATAGTATGTGGTTTTTGCGTTGGAGAGTACCCCATTAAGTTGACTACCATCATCTTGAGCAGTTTTGTTATAACTTTTTTTGAAGTTCTTTATCCTTGAGGCTTTGATCTAGGGCGGTTACTATTAGAGCTTGTGATTTCACCCTCAGTCTTGGTATTCCAAGCCATAGGTGCATCATGTCTGTGTCAATATTGAAGTTGCCCAGGTGATTTGGATATTGACCATTAAGTGATTTCCATCTACAGGCTTGTTTTAACTTATTTTGAGTTCCCATTTTGATGTTTCTTTAATAAGTGAGTCTAATTAATAATTCTGCGTATTTCTCTGGTACTCAGCAAGGTGACACCATTCAGAGGGTTTGATATTTTGGCAAGCCATCTTCAGGCTTTCTTGTCGATTGATTGTCATATTAGCAAACACCCAACAGTGATGCTAAGCCCCTTTGTGGGCAAATGCCAGTACCACATACAAAATTTGATGCATTTCATCCAGCAGGATCTTAACTTCTGACTGGGCTAAGATGACCTTGTGGTGAGCTTCAATGTGGTCTCTCTCTTCACAATGATACCTTTTAAGAGATATCCTAAACCTCCTAGGAGAAAAGTTTGGGCCACTGATGACAAAACTGCTTGAGCTTCTGCTTACATCAGCCTAATTTCTATTCAACTGCAATTACCATGAACAAACAGATGAGGCAGCAATGGGCGGCCCGTTGTGGCCAATATGTTTATGGAGGAATTTGTTGAAGAAACCCTGGAGTCAGTAGTCTGCATGCCCTTGTGCTTTATTTACATGTAGATGATACACTTATAATCTGGCCATGCATATGACATCACTTCAGACGTCCTATAACACCTGAATTTTCTGCACCAAAACATCATTTAATGATGGAGATGGAAGAAAATAATCATTTCTTGATGTGCATGTCAAGGCCATATGGCACACTTGGACACTGCATTTACCTTAAATTGGTGCATCTGGATTTGTACTTGCATGGCTCCAGCTATTACGACACTTCACAATGAGGAAGACACTAGTGCACATAGCATATGAAATCTCAGACCAAGACAGTCTAGCAGCCAAATTGCTGCAACTGAAGGCTGTGTTGCTTATGAACAGTTATGGCAACCACCAGATAAAATGTTCCATAAGACCGAAGAAGCCTAGGCTGCAGCCTGCCAAAGATGAGAAACCTATTGTGACAGCAATTATCCTGTATGTTCCCAACATACAGGATAATTGCTTCCACAATAGGTTTCTCTTCATCTTTGGCAGGCTGTGGGAAGACATCTGTAAAAGTCAGAAAATTACGGCAGAAACATAACACAGTGCAGGTTCCACCCATCAGCCATGATGAAAGCCTTGTTGAGGTCGGTCACGGATGACCAGGTCTCTGTAAACTGGGAATCTATCTCATAATTTGCCAGTGTGGAAAAATGTGTGAAGGCAGGCCAGACTACCTGGATGGTATAGGAGAGATGCACTGACCACAAATTCTGTACACACAACGAACAACTGACAAAGTCCATTGTGGCAGAGCATTTAAGTGAGGCATGCACCCCAAGGTTGAGTATGGTCAAAACACAGTGGCAGTCTGTGTGAAAATCTACTTCTGTCATGGTAGCTGTGGAGGATGAGAATGTATCATCACTGCTTTCTCCACCATTGCACCAGGCCCATCCCCGCAGATGGCCAGGCAGAGGAGGTGGGGGTGGGGGGGGGAGACAATAAAGTCCAAGACAATATTATGAAAATGAGCCCACTCAAATCATCCCACCCAAACCACAAATAAACAGTGTCAAAACAAAATAAATATAAGAAGAAAGGCCGCAAGAGCTTGAGAGGTGTCAACCATCCTGCCCATCCACCTCAAGGATGGATGGATGGGTGGGTGGGGGTTGGAGGGAGTGCCTGAAGATGGCAAGAAATCAATTTGTTGAAGTATCACACCTTCTTGATTACATTACCTAGCTGAATACCCTAGAAAGATTCAAAATCTTACACCAGGAATATTTCAAATCACAAACTAATGATAATAACATAATAGAAACAAGGTTCATTGCAGATTTCACAGTGCTGTGCTAGGTGTTCTATCTTGGCATTTAATTTCCCAGTTCCTCATGTGTATGACTTTCATATCTTCTCTGATGTTGTCAAAGGTCTGCCAAGAGGATTTTGTTCTCAAAAGTGCTCTGTACACACTTGGTGGATTTTTTTCACTTTATGCTGGAACTTAAAGTACATACCTGATCCCATGGAGACTCCTGGCTTTAATTGAGGATGTGATGTCTGTCTCTTCATATGAATCATAAGACTTTTGTTTTTGTTGGCTTTCTTTATTCTTCTCTGAATTCCTCTAATTGTTCTTAAAATGTTCCTTTCAAACGTTTTTAGTTTCATCGCCTCCTAATTTTGTTAGTGTGTGTATGAGAAGAGTTTTATGTATGAGTATCCTTGAATTTGTTGAGAAGTCCCTCCCGCCGGAGGTTTGAGTCCTCCCTCGGGCATGGTGTGTGTGTTCTTAGCATAAGTTAGTTTAAGTAGTGTGTAAGTCTAAGGACCAATGACCTTAGCAGTTTGGTCCCTTAAGAATTCACACACATTTGAACATTTTGTTGAGAAGTTTACTGTTATCATACCCAGCAGTTCAAAATAACACATTTCCTTTTTGTGCTTATTATGTATTTCTTTGTTGACATCTATCAAAGAAAGGTGATTCTCATTATTGACAATCCCTGAACTTGTAACACTTGTTCAACTTAAATGGTTAAATCCACTGATGTGTAACAGAAGCAACTGTGTTTCCAACATCGCAGCTTCTTCTATCTAATTTGCAAGTGAGTAGCTGTTTTGGCAGTACCTGTAGCTGATCTACAGATATTGCATTAGAAAACATTTTCTGATCAAATGCTGATTTTAAACTTTGAAAACCTTTAATGTTACACAAAACCTTCACAAGATATACTGAGCACTTTGATAATAATTGGTGCAAGCAACAGCTCAGATGATACATGTAGACAGAGGCATAAGGCATTACGCACACTGCTGTGTGAACTCTCTGGTCTCCTGAGTTACTTCACAAACACTACACATCATGATCAACATTTTGCTACATCCAAATCTTATCATGTTGCTTGAAGAATGGCTCAGTCATCACACTAGTAGAGTATTCTTAGTGATTTCTTTTTTCTATATTGATAGATTGTTGTATTATATTTGCAAACTTTTTTTAACTTACAAGGGAACTTCACCTACCCATCATCATTAATTTTGTCCAAATGAAAGTGACAGAAGTGTGTGCCCCAGATCTCCAAGCATTCTGAAAAATATAGCATTTTTGGCATGGTTCAAGCAAGGGAGGAGCCAGTTATGTTAATTGCAGTTTCTAGGCAGTGGTTTGTGCAGTGGAAAGATTACAGATCAGTAATCTGGAGGGCATGGGGTCGAGTCCCCGAGTGGAAATTATTTTTTATCTTCAATTTTTATGTTACTTACAATGGAATTAAATTGAAATAATGCTCAATATATTGTATTTATTAATACTTTCATAACAAGCATGAAAAACAGAGGCAAAGGAAAATTTGGGATTGCAAATAGATTTCCAAAAAGGGATTGCTCTTACACCACCCATAAGTAATCTGCAAATAGCATTTAAAGAAAGGACTGCAATTAAAAGGTTCAGGACATCTTATTTCATTAGTTTCATTTTGACCTTGGAGGAGACTGCATCAAAATACATTACATTGTACATCACTAGCTATGATCGCCAACATTTGGCAAAAGTTTGTCTTGTACGTGGTTTACTGCCAAACTGTGGGATAAAAGTGTGCCATTCATAATGTGTACAAAAGTGCGTCCTATGTTTTTACGGTGAATATCATTGTGCCATGTGTAAATCATCAACTGTAGAATAACAAAATTAACATATTTTATGTGCAAAGTTCTCATGTGCATCTTACAGTCGCTTCTTGGAAATTTATTTGGAATCAAAAAGTTTTTTTTGGGTTTCCTTTTCATAGGACTTGACCCCTGACCCTAGATTACCGTTCTGTATTGTTTCCTCTCCACCAACTGCTGCATGGAAACAACACTAACATTAATGGCTCATGCCTTTCCAACCTGCACCAAAAATGCTATTTTTTTTTCAAAGCAGTTGCCCATCTGGAGCTTCCACTTTTGTCTCATTCATTTTTGAATCCACTTTAACTTTGGTCTAAATTGGTGATGTCGAGGAGCCGTAGTCCCCTAGTTACATCATTTACTAAAAGCAAGTAAAAAACACTACACCTTATTGTCATAGATTTCTAATAAAATATAATGTCTCATTTTTCAGCTCCTTAACAGTGAAATTCGCCATGAAAGGAATGTTATCTTGCAGTGCGTCAGGTATGTAGTGAATGAAAATTTCTTTGATGTACCAGCTGAGTACACACAGGATGAAGAAAAACAGATGATTTATGACAGAATACTTGGTAAATTAGAAACTGTAAGGCAATGTAATCATTATGTGGTGGAAAAAAACTTTTTTGGTGTTCCATGCAGTGAAGGCATTAAATGTGATGAAGATAAAGATGATTGAAGTAATTTGTTACACTAAATGTACTATAAAAATAGAAGTTTTGTTAGTTTTGTGTTATTTTGCCTGTTATTGATTTTTACATGGTGATTCAGTGTTATTTTTTGTGCTAGTAACAGCTGAAAATTGTTTGCTTGAAAACTTGCAGATATCTATCATTGTTTTCCTGTAACAATGTGCTAAGTCACTGTGTGTTATTGTGATATATTTATATACATATTTGCAAAGTGAAGTAGCAGTAGAAACTGAATGTTGATGTGAATGAGTAAATTATCTACATGAGTGCTATATTGTCAATACAGATTTTATACTTTACATCATGTGAACTTTGTTATTTGTGCTACGTACCTGTTGATCTTCATTGTATAATGCTTTATTGACGTGTAATTCCTTGTTATGAATCCTTGTGATGCCAAAGTGAAAATTTAAGGCTGCATCTTGCACAAAGTTTGCTAAAATGACAGATGTTGTTATTTTCATTTTTAATAGAACATTCTGTTGAGTTCAAATGTGATTGTCAGATTTTGTTCCTAGATAGAATAATATTCTCATTTTTAGTTTTACTTCTGTTCAAAATGTAGTAGATCAAAAGATTATTTAAACTAGCTGTATAATCAAACACACTGCACTGAAAAATCATCCAGCTAAATAACCATTATGATTTTCGAATGGCTTTGTTAGTGGTCATAAAGGAATAATTGTTGGTTGATTTTTAAAAAAGATCAATGAACATAACTATGATATATCAAATTGGCAGTTTGATCACTTAATCTCTTATGTGTTAGACCTGTCCCTTTTCCTATTCCCCACCCTCCATTTTGGTTGTGAAATATACTTAAAGAATGGATGTTTCCTATTAAGTATAGGAATAAGTTTTTATTGGCACTTTCTCCGTATGACAGTAGAATCCCTCACACATTCTTATTTAATCAAATGTCGTCAGATTGCCTTGTTTCATCAAAGAAGATTCTTCTGGCTATAATATATCTACTGCCACTTCTACCACAAGAAAAATAAAATATTAGTTGTGGATAATTCATTTATGATATTTTGATGACCTAACGATTTATATAAAAATCCAAAATCTGAGATGGTTGAAGCATATGCATCATATTTCATAAGCAGGGTGTTTCAAAATGATTCATCATATTTCAGAAGACTACATCTTCTGTATGAATGAAGATAGAAACTTGGAGTAGATTTTAACTTGCCCATTGAAATCGAAAGTTTATCTTTGCATGAGTTGGAATTCAGACACAGTTGTGCACGTGAAAGATGTACTCTTGTAAAATTGGATGGTTCTTTTGAAAGTACTGTCATTTTAGTCATATGTAAGTTAAAATCTCAAAGTTTCTGTCTTCATTCATTTAGAAAAGGTAGTGTTGTAAAATCTGGTTAGTCTTTTGAAACAACATGCATTTTTTCCTTTCTGACAGTATAAGCCAAAAAGATACCATAGTTGCAGAGTTTTCAAACATAATACTATAATTCTTTGATATAACTGAAAACGAGACAATTTAAATTCTCAGAAAATGATGCAGGTGCCATCTTATAGACAGAACCAATAGTTATAATATGCTGTAGTGTCATGATCATTGGTTTTTCATCTCATTTGCCAAGGTATAGAGTAAACATTACCAAGCAAAGTGAAAATGGAAGTATCTAAACTAACTTAACAATTGAGTTGCAAAACACTGGACAAATTTAAAATGGTGATGATAGTTTGCTAAGGGAGAAAACAACACATGCTTCTGCTGAGAAAACCAATCCCTTACTGATGCTTGCTTGCTTGTAAAAAAGTGACAATCAAACATAAACAAAATCTGTTTATTAATGAATGACACGATTATGAATTTTGGATACATGTAATGTAATATAATCATGGAGAGTAAGTAAAGAAACTTTTATGAGTAATGATCTGTAGATTAGCTAAAACATTTTTTTAAAAATTTGTTATAAGATGTAATAATGCTTCACTTAACTTGTCAACAAATTGATAAGTGCCAAGAACATAAGTGAATATAAATTTGCTCACTAGCCATGGAAATATAACATGATACCAGTTAAGTGAAGTCATTTGCTATATTAAAATCAAAGATGATCCAGGAAATCCTTCCAAGGCGCTTAAAGTCAATCATCAGTCTGCATTAGGCCTCAAACATCAGCTCATTAAATGTTTAGAATGAAAGGGGCTAGATCTGAACGAATTCAATGACCAAAGCTATCTTGGAACATCCATCATCAGTGATATATAAAACAGAATAAAGAAATAAGAGGCTTGTGCATAATTTTGTCCATTGTAAAAGTCACAATTTAAATTTAGTCTTTGAAGGTCACTGCAGAGAGTGATCAAGAGACAGCCCAGTTTTTTTGAAACTGTTAAGAACATTTATACAGTATGCTATGGTACCAGGATTTAAACATTGTTCCATTAATGAAGGTAAGAATAAGGTCACTAAAATTCAATGTGTTGGGCTAGGAGGTATAACTCAGTTTTAAAGAGAATTGCACTAAAGTTGTTAAGCCAATATGTAATTCACATGAGTGGTGATGAATGTCATTAGGTCTTTAGATTCATTAGCTTCTAATAAATCAGTGCAGAGTACTAGGAAAAATTGATGATGATAATCTAAGGCCTTACAGTCTGAGAGTATGGACAATGCATATGATCTCTGAGGAACAGCACTTTTAGAATTTTCCCTTGCCAACCTCTTCCTATCAGAGTGGCACTTCTAACCTACATCTTCAGTTATCTGCTGGATGTATTCCAATCTCTGTGTTCCTCTTCAGTTTTTACCCTCTGCAGCTCCCTCCAGTACCACGGAAGTTATTCTGTGATGCCTCAACAGGTGTGCTACCATCCTGTCCCTTCTTCTTGTCAGTGTTTTCCATATATTCCTTTCCTCGCAGATTTTGCAGAGAACCTTCTCGTGGCATACATTATCAGTCCACTTGTTGAGAATGGCTAGCATCAAAGGATCATTTGTCAAAATGCTTGATGAAGTATTTTTTTGGGCAACAATTAACAGCAGTTTGTCCTCTGCCATTGAATGGGAGCATCATCTCATTGCAAAGCTTTGTTATTCTATTGTGCATAATAATTATGGTTGTAATAAGGATGGTATTTTCATGTTGTATGATGTATAACACACAAAGCCGGCCGAAGTGGCCGTGCGGTTAAAGGCGCTGCAGTCTGGAACTGCAAGACCGCTACGGTCGCAGGTTCGATTCCTGCCTCGCGCTTGAATGTTTGTGATGTCCTTAGGTTAGTTAGGTTTAACTAGTTCTAAGTTCTAGGGGACTAATGACCTCAGAAGTTGAGTCCCATAGTGCTCAGAGCCATTTGAACCATTTTTTTTATAACACACAAAGGTTTTATTGTTTTTATTTCTTCCTGGATTATGATAAAGGACCAAAACCACTTGGAATAGATACAAATTTATAATACAGCCCTGTCAAGCATTTCCTACAAAACATTCAGTGAACCTTATTTGTTAAATACAGAGTTCATAAAAATTTTTATGTAGTTCATTAAAATTTGCCTTGAGCAGTAAGGAAGGAAAAGAACATAAGGGCTTAATGCCCTTTTGATGACAAAGTGGAGACAGAGCAAAAGCTTGCATAGTGGAAGAATGGGGAAAGAATTGAATCATCAGGGCTGCCACAGTTTTTGGAAATCGGGGAATATCAGAGAATTTCAAACACGTCGGGGAAATTTGAAAAAGAAAAAACACTGGAAAAATCTCGTTTTCGTCTCAGTAGATGAAATGGTTTGTTTACTAGGGTGTCATGCAGTGTCACTGGCTGGGTGCAGCTGAATACATTCACCTCTTCCCTACTCCCTCAACTCTACTGCTTAGCTCCTCCTTACCACTGCTTCAGCTTGCTGTCGGTGCTGCCACCACTTCCTGCTTCTAGCCTGGCAACTGCCGATGAGAGACAGGGAAGAGTGAGAAGTGGTTTATTTGGATCTGTTTCTCAGAGACAATAGATGCAGCAACCAGAGATGGAGGTCATGCGTATGAGTTGTGTCTGAGTGCTCATTTTCTGACAAAAGCTTTGGCTGGAAATTTAGCAACCAGAGATGGAGGTCATGTGTGTCTGAGTGACTCTGTGAATGTGTCTGTGCTCTCATTTTCTGACAAAAGCTTTGGCTGGAAATTTAGTTGTGAAAGTGTGATTGTCTTTTCTACATGCCTGTCTGCAGCTCAGCAATCATCTTTACGGTGAGTTGCTACCTATTCTCGTTGTCGTTGTTGTTGTTGCTGTTGTTGTTGTTGTGGTCTTCAGTCCTGAGACTGGTTTGATGCAGCTTTCCATGCTACTTTATCCTGTGCAAGCTTCTTCATCTCCCAATACTTACTGCAACCTACATCCTTCTGAATCTGCTTAGTGTATTCATCTCTTGGTCTCCCTCTACGACTTTTACCCTCCACGCTGCCCTCCAATGCTAAATTGGTGATTCCCTGATGCCTCAGAACATCTCTTACCAACCGGTCCCTTCTTCTTGTCAAGTTGTGCCACAAACTCCTCTTCTCCCCAATTCTATACAATACCTCCTCATTAGTTATGTGATCTACCCATCTAATCTTCAGCATTCTTCTGTAGCACCACATTTCGAAAGCTTCTATTCTCTTCTTGTCCAAACTATTTATCGTTCATGTTTCACTTCCATACATGGCTACACTCCATACAAATACTTTCAGAAACAACTTCCTGACACTTAAATCTATACTCGATGTTAACAAATTTCTCTTCTTCAGAAACGCTTTCCTTGCCATTGCCAGTCTACACTTTATATCCTCTCTACTTCGACCATCATCAGTTATTTTGCTCCCCAAATAGCAAAACTCCTTTACTACTTTAAGTGTCTCATTCCCTAATTTAATTCCCTCGGCATCACCCGTCTTAATTCGACTACATTCCATTATCCTCGTTTTGCTTTTGTTGATGTTCATCTTATATCTTCCTTTCAAGACACTGTCCATTCCGTTCAACTGCTCTTCCAACTCCTTTGCTGTCAATGGCAGAATTACAATGTCATCAGCGAACCTCAAAGTTTTTATTTCTTCTCCATGGATTTTAATTTCTACTCCGAATTTTTCTTTTGTTTCCTTTACTGCTTGCTCAATATACAGATTGGAAAACATCGGGGAGAGGCTACAACCCTGTCTCACTCCCTTCCCAACCACTGCTTCCCTTTCATGTCCCTTGATTCTTATAACTGCCATCTGTTTTCTGTACAAATTGTAAATAGCCTTTTGCTCCCTGTATTTTACTCCTGCCGCCTTTAGAATTTGAAAGAGAGTATTCCAGTCAACATTGTCAAAAGCTTTCTCTAAGTCTACAAATGCTAGAAATGTAGGTTTGCCTTTCCTTAATCTTTCTTCTAAGATAAGTCGTAAGGTCAGTATTGCCTCATGTGTTCCAACATTTCTACAGAATCCAAACTGATCTTCCCCAAGGTCGGCTTCTACCAGTTTTCCATTCGTCTGTAAAGAATTCGCGTTAGTATTTTGCAGCTGTGACTTATTAAACTGATACTTCGGTAATTTTCACATCTGTCAACACCCGCTTTCTTTGGGATTGGAGTAATTGTATTCTTCTTGAAGTCTGAGGGTATTTCGCCTGTCTCATACATCTTCTTCACCAGATGGTAGAGTTTTGTCAGGACTGGCTCTCCCAAGGCCGTCATTAGTTCTAATGGAATGTTGTCTACTCCTGGGGCCTTGTTTCGACTCAGGTCTTTCAGTGCTCTGTCAAACTCTTCACGCAGTATCGTATCTCCCATTTCATCTGCATCTACATCCTCTTCCATTTCCATAATATTGTCCTCAAGTACATCACCCTTGTATAGACCCTCTATATAGTCCTTCCACCTTTCTGCTTTCCCTTCTTTGCTTAGAACTGGGTTTCCATCTGAGGTCTTGATATTCATACAAGTTGCTCTCTTTTCTCCAAAGGTCTCTTTGATTTTCCTGTAGGCAGCATCTATCTTGTCCCTAGTGAGATAAGCCTCTACATCCTTACATTTGTCCTCTAGCCATCCCTGCTTAGCCATTTTGCACTTCCTGTCGATCTCATTTTTGAGACGTTTGTATTCCTCTCTGCCTGCTTAATTTACTGCATTTTTATATTTTCTCCTTTCATCAATTAAATTCAATATTTCTTCTGTTACCCAAGGATTTCTATTAGCCCTTGTCTTTTTACCTACTTGATCCTCTGCTGCCTTCACCACTTCATCCCTCAAAGCTACCCATTATTCTTCTACTGTATTTCTTTCCCCCATTCCTGTCAATTGTTCCCTTATGCTCTCCCTGAAACTCTCTACAACCTCTGGTTTAGTCAGTTTATCCAGGTCCCATCTCCTTAAATTCCCACCTTTTTGCAGTTTCTTCAGTTTTAATCTACATTTCATAACCAATAGATTGTGGTCAGAGTTCACATCTGCCCCTGGAAATGTCTTACAATTTAAAACCTGGTTCCTAAATCTCTGTCTTACCATTATATAATCCATCTGATACCTTCTAGTATCTCCAGGATTCTTCCATGTATACAACCTTCTTTCATGATTCTTGAACCAAGTGTTAGCTATGATTAAGTTATGCTCTGTGCAAAATTCTACCAGACGGCTTCCTCTTTCATTTCTTACCCCCAATCCATATTCACCTACTATGTTTCCTTCTCTCCGTTTTCCTACTCTCGAATTCCAGTCACCTATGACTATTAAATTTTCGTCTCCCTTCACTACCTGAATAATTTCTTTTATCTCATCATATGTTTCATCAATTTCTTCATCATCTGCAGAGCTGGTTGTCATATACACTTGTACTACTGTAGTAGGCGTGGGCTTCGTGTCTATCTTGGCCACAGTAAAGCGTTCACTATGCTGTTTGTGGTAGCTTACCCGCACTCCTATTTTTTTATTCATTATTAAACCTACTCCTGGATTACCCCTATTCGATTTTGTATTTATAACCCTGTATTCACCTGACCAAAAATCTTGTTCCTCCTGCCACCGAACTTCACTAATTCCCACTATATCTAACTTTAGCCTATCCATTTCCCTTTTTAAATTTTCTAACCTACCTGCCCGATTAAGGGATCTGACATTCCACGCTCCGATCGATAGAACGCCAGTTTTCTTTCTCCTGATAGCAACGTCCTTTTGAGTAGTTCCTGCCCGGAGATCCGAATGGGGGACTATTCTCATTGTTATTGATTCTCAAAGTATTTGAACAAGTTTTCTGTTGCATAGATTGATCACCATGGCCTCATTTCATCAACATGCTGTCTATGGCTCATGAATTCCCGGCCACATGAGTGGATTTCCACGATGGGCCAAAACAACAGGCCATTACTGCAGGTATCTGTAATGGATAGGACCTGCCAATCTGAAGCCATTCGGTTCCCGCTAATGCACATACCCTGCCCGTCACATATAATCTCACCAGTCTGCCTGCATGCCAAGTCTGTTTGTGGTGTGGTTTAATGCAATGGATTTTCATGGTTTATCCATGGCTCCAGGACTGCAGTGCTCCTCAGCAGGCCAGAGGCCATGGATGATGGATTTCAGGAATTGCGACTGTCTCACCGCAAGTACATTGTACAGGGTGGCATTTTATAAACATTTTATTTGTACTAGTACATTTTGGCACTTCGAAAGCATGTTATGTGTTAAGGGAGTATGGATGATAAGAAGAAGAAAATTGTGTCAGTTACTGGCGGTTTGTACGCTATGTACTCATATATTTATCAGAAGAAAAATCACTCAATACCTGTAAAATAATAGATATAACATAGTGGACAATAACGAACATAGGAGAGCCAACATTTTATTGCCAGTCACCTACAGTGTTGGTTTACACAATTTTTCCCCGCCTTATACACTTCTTTCAAGAGGCCTACTTTTTTCTGAGGTTACTTCTGAAATCAGTGAGAGTATTTTAAATCTGTCTTGCAACTCCAAGGAAATGAGTGTGTTTGTCACCAAATGTGTTTCGTTTTATTGAAATAAAATAACATCAGTGGTCTTCATGAAACACACATACCATTTGGCATGCTTTCTCCATCTGAAGTAGTTCATTACAAAAGACGTTGATGTTAGTATTTAAGATTTTTGCTCACATCAGGAAACTCCATCTTCATGCAAGTTTTTTTTTAGATATTTCCTCATTTGCACTATTCTTTCTTGTACCAAAGCTACAAGGACAGATTGTCAAATTACATCATAACTTACCCTTGAAATCTCAAAATTTGTCAGGGGAAAATGGTAAAACTTGTCTGGAAATCAAGGAAATATCAGGGAAGTTCACTTGGGGAAACTTGTGGCAACCATGATCATGTTGTCATTTGCATTACTCAATTTAGGGAAACTATGGAAACGAAAATCTGGATGGCCAGATGGATCAGAATTGCTGTCTTCTTGAATGCGAACATAGTGTCTTAACACATGCTCCTCCTTACTCAGTTACCTTGGGTTGTATACAGTATTCTTTATTTAGAGATAAATAGCTAATTTAAGTATTTGTATGTCAAGTAATGGTCAGGCTGTGAGATACAATGTATATATATGTGTGTGTGTGTGTGTGTGTGTGTGTGTGTGTGTGTGTGTGTGTGTGTGTTTTTATGAGTAGTCCGGCAGGTGGGAGGTATAAGGTGTGGAGGAAGAGAAGGTGGCTTCACTTGACATGCTAGCCTGGGAACCACGATGGCCATAGTTATACCTCCAAATATGAGACAAAACTCTTCTGAAGATAATGATCCTGATTATTTGCCATGACAGTCAGCTGATATCAATGAAATATTTTCAGTGCCAGAGGAGTGCAAATTTAGATCAGTTGATTTTATTTCCACAGAGAAAGTGAACCCCAAATACAGGCCATTAATGATTTTGTGATACATTTTTAAGTATCCTTTAAGAATTATGAAGATAACTATGGTCTGTTGTGTTGTATTGTTCAAGGCCCAAAAGAGCAGACAAAGTGCTTTATCCTGTGAATTATGTTTCTAGTGGTTGTTGAAATAAATATAAACTTAAATGCCATTTTTCTACTTATTTCCTTAATTTTTAATGATTTGACTTAGTTTTGGGCAATAAATGATTTAACTGCATTTTAATAGTACTCTGTTAAATGTAAGAACTGTTTTGGTCAGTTTAACATGGACCTAGCTAGCTGTAAGCAGACTGAACATTATTATTATTATTATTACAAGACTAATTAATACAGAGACTAATTACACTCTTGTGAAGGAATTATCCAAATGGTACAGAATGTGATGAACATGTTTAGGCAAACAAATGTTTACAGTTTCAGAAAAATTCAATCATATATTCAAGAGAAAGAGCTTCACAAATTGAGCAAGTCAGTAATGCGTTGATGCGCCTCTGGCCCATATGCTACCAGTTATTCAGCCTGGAATCTCATTGATTGGAGTAGAATTGCATTCAGCGAGAGTCCTGCTTTCAACTGAGCCCTAGCAAAGATGTGTCTGGAGGCACCATGGACAGCAGTGGGATGCCAACCTGACTGTCTGGTGCCATTTTAGGTCATCTGTGGCATCCTTACAGCACAATGATATGTCGACGATATTCCATGCCCTGTTTCGTTGCTCTTCATGGCTAGCTGTCCTGGGCTTGCATTTCAGCAAGATAATGCCCAGCCCTGTATGGCGAGAGCATCTACTGCTTGTCTTCGTGCTTGCCTAACAACGTTAGCAAGGTCGCCAAATCTTTCGCAATTGGAACTTTCAAACATTATGGGCAGAGCCCTGCAGTCAACTTGGGATTTTGACGATCTAATTTGCCAATTGGACAGAATTTGGCACAATATTCTTGAGTACATCCAACAACTTAGTCAACCAATTCCAAGCTGAATAACTGCTGGCATAAGGGCCAGAGGTGGACCAACACATTATTGACTTGCTCTATTTGTGAAGCACTTTCTCTTAAATAGATCATGCAATTTTTTTCCTAAATTGTAATCATTTGTTTGTCTGTACATGTTCATCATACCTACCAAATTCTGTCCCATTCAGATAATTCCTTCATGCTGCATTGTTTTTTGTCTTGGAGTGTAATAACATTTTGCTGTTTTCCGTTTCTCTTCTGCCAAGACACTCTGTTCAGGGAGGGAATCCTCCTTGTGTACGTCACAATGCTCTATTATTTCATTGATGTGGATGTTCCAGGAATCTTAGTCTCGGATGGTTTTTGTTAAAAAAAATTCTTTTGCCACTGATTATTTGACATTCCCAACAAATGACCAAACCATTTTAATGACTTTCTTCCAATCCTGTGTGTCACTGTTTTGTTTGGCTTAGCTCTTACTTTACCATGAGTTTGTTTTCCTCTCTCAGTCATGATATTCTCATGCTTCTTCATAGATAATGTTCTTTTGAGGCAGCAATTAAAATCCATAGTTCTGATCCAGAACATAGGATAGATCCTATCATTACCTTTCCCACTCTTTTTCTTATTGGTGTTAGAAATGCTCTTGTCCTACCAAAAATAATTCATATGCCCTATTACTTTTTTTTATTATTACCATATCCACTTTTGTAAGTATATATCCCTAGATATTTATGTTTTTCTGCCTGCCTTTTAGTGTCACTATTCGCTATCAGATATTTGACCTTTGTTAGACTCATTTGTAGCCCCATTTGTCATATTCCTGATATAAATGTCATATCACTGAACACACAGGACAAATCCACCCCAAGGAAAGGTAACACCTGCTCAATTAAAAAAATATTGTAAACAACTTCTACAATGTAACACTACTGTGGTACAGAAAGTTCTGATTTAGAAACAAGTCACTAAAGCGCACGCACACGCACGCACACGCACGCACGCACAAACACACACACACACACACACACACACACACACACACATACTCTCTCTCTCTCTCTCTCTCTCTCTCTCTCTCTCTCTCTCTCTCTCCCCCCCCCCCCCCCCCCCCACTGAAATCCCACAAACTTACATCCCCAAAACCCGCAGACCCATTGATCCAAGCACTCACCCAAAGAATCTCCACTCCTATCGCCGAGTGAGGTGGTACAGTGGTTAGCACACTCAGCTCGCATTAAGAAGGATGATGTCTGGCCATCGTGATTTAAGTTTTCCGTGATTTCACTAACTTGCTCCAAGCGAATACCACTATGGTTCCTTGGAAAAGTCCAATTTCCTTTCTCATCCTTGAAACAATCTGAGCTTGATCTCCATCTGTAATGACATCAGTTCAACGGAATGTTAAACCATAATCTTCCTTCCATCCATCCTTCCCTCCTTCCGTCCACTCTTGTCAACCAACACTTCCAATCAATGGGCCGCAGCCTACCTCCCATATTACAGATACGAGCTACTAATTTCACTGACTTGCAGTCACCTCCACACCAGTATAATCTGGATCCCTACTCACCACTGTTTACAGTACCTCCCTGCGTATCAGCATCCTCCTTGTTCATTCTTAAGGCCTTCAGTCTATTGAACACACCTCCCACAACACCCTTCTGATTCCAAACACACCACCTCATTCCTTATATATCTGACTATCTACATCAATATAATGGAAGGAAACATTCCACGTGGGAAAAATTATATATAAAAAAAACAAAGATGAGGTGACTTACCGAACAAAAGCGCTGGCAGGTCGATAGACACACAAACAAACACAAACATACACACAAAATTCAAGCTTTCGCAACAAACTGTTGCCTCATCAGGAAAGAGGGAAGGAGAGGGGAAGACGAAAGGAAGTGGGTTTTAAGGGAGAGGGTAAGGAGTCATTCCATTCCCGGGAGCGGAAAGACTTACCTTAGGGGGAAAAAAGGACAGGTATACACTCGCACACACGCACATATCCATCCACACATACAGACACAAGCAGACATATTTAAATATGTCTGCTTGTGTCTGTATGTGTGGATGGGTATGTGCGAGTGTATACCTGTCCTTTTTTCCCCCTAAGTTAAGTCTTTCCGCTCCCGGGAATGGAATAACTCCTTACCCTCTCCCTTAAAACCCACTTCCTTTCGTCTTCCCCTCTCCTTCCCTCTTTCCTGATGAGGCAACAGTTTGTTGCGAAAGCTTGAATTTTGTGTGTATGTTTGTGTTTGTTTGTGTGTCTATCGACCTGCCAGCGCTTTTGTTCGGTAAGTCACCTCATCTTTGTTTTTTTTGACTATCTACATCTTCAGACGTAACTACCTCTTCTTTGAGAAGAAAATATACAAACAAATTTGCATACAGCCATGGGCACCTGCATGGGTTCTATGCCACCTCATTTGTGTGCCATCTGGGGGAACACCTTTCTAGCTTTCCAAAACCCCAAAACCTTCATCTGTTTAGGTTGACCGATGATATTTTCAAGACTTGCACCAACTCATCCTATCCTGATTACTCCACAACCTCAGTATCTTCTCTCCAGTTTACTTCACCTGGTCCTCCTCAATCCAATGTACTACTTTCCTGGATGTTGATCTCCACCTCCTGATGGCCCCCTCCATATTTCTGTTGATATTGAGACCACTAAGCCTAAAGAGAACTGGCATTTTGACAGGTGTCATCCCTTCCACAACTAAAAATCACTTCCATCTATTGTGGCCACCTGGGGATGGCACATCTGCATTGACTATAATTCCCTAGTCCAATATGCTGAAGGTCTCACTACAGCAGGCTGTTCCAACTGAGCTCCAGGGAGCTGGAGTGCTCCAGAGCGCTCACTACAACAGCTCGGAGCCTGCGTGGAGGGGGAAAGCGAACTCACTGCCCCGTGGCCGCATGCAGCCACAACTGACGCAATAATCCGTGTTCAATTACAGCTATGACTAGCTGCGGGAGCCCTGTACCTCTATTGGAGGATACTTTTCTATTCATTGAGAGGGATGGTCGTCCTCAGTGTCTTGTATGTCATAAAGTATTTAATTCTGCGAAGAGGTACAATATACAATGACATTATACACATCTTCATGCAGCGCACTCCGATCAGGTAGAAGGCGTTGCACGCAGAGAACTGGTAGCCAGGCTTAAGAACGACATACCAGGAGACGTAAGATTAAAAATGGTTTCGTAATATGGAGGGTATCAAAACATGCAACCTAGTTCGTGTCTGTAATGTGTTTATAATTTTCAGGTGAATGAGAGTGGAGAAAACACTACTGAACCTGCAGTTTGAGCAAGCTACAGGGTCGCTCACATCATTGCAATGAGTGGCAAGCTGTTTTCGGTGGGACCACTCGTAAAATCGTGCATGGTAGCAGTTGCAGAATGTTTGTTTCCAAGGGAGGTGCAGGCAACTGCAGGGGTTTGCCTGTCGAAGCAAACAATGTCTCGTCAAATCCTGGACATGGCAGCGGATTTAGAGACACAGCTCAGGAAAAAGGCGGAGAGCTGTGTTGCATTTTCGCTAGCGCTTGACGAAAGCACCAACACATCGGACTGTGCTCATCTTACAGTCTTTGTGCGTGGTGTCAACATGGAACTGCAAGTAACTGAAGAACTCTTGGATGTGGTACCACTCGATTACACCACAACAGGACGTGACATTTTTGAAGCTGTTTGTGAGTCAGTGGACAATATGAATTTGCCATGGGACAAGCTCCATTCTGTAGCGACAGACGGTGCAGCACAAATGATCAGGCGTCACAAAGGTTTTGCTTCTCATTTGAAAAATAAACTCAGAATTCGGGAAAGACATTTTGACTCTTCATTGTTTTATTCACCAAGAGGCACTGTGTTCTGAAACAGTAGAGCTAGGTGGCGTAATGAAAGATGTCATGAAGTGTGTGAATTTTAGCGGCGTCACGGTATGAATCATCGCCAATTCAACGGATTCCTGAAAATATGGAAGCGGAGTATGGGGATATACCTCACCACAGTACTGTTCGTTGGCTGAGTCGGGGAAAAGCTCTTGATGTTTTCTTTGCCATTCGTGAGGAAATATCCCTTTTTCTTGAAATGAAAGGGGAAGAATGCGTTGTGTGAAAGATGTGAAATGGATATCAGCCCTAGCATTCCTAGCTGACATAACTATGCATCTGAATAATTTAAATCTGTCATTGCAGGGCATTGACATGCATGACCAGATCAAAGCGTTCATGGAAACGTTACGTTCATTTGAGAGGCAGATGAGTAATGGACATTTAACGCTCTTTAATGGTCTTGCGTCTTTAAAACTACCTGAAGGTACTACTTTTGGCGATTACCAAGCAAAGTTAATGCAGCTCATCACGTCGTTTGAAACACGATTCCGAGACCTCACTAGTTTGGAAATAGAACTTAAGGTGTTCAGCACTCCGTCTTTAGTTTCCTCTGATGACTTGTCATCATCACTTCAATTGGAGATTATTGATTTGCAAAATTGAACTTTGTTGAAAGAGAGGTACAACAACACATTGGATTTGTCACGATGGTATCGTTCATTACAGCAAAAAACATTTCCCAAGCTTCACAATGCCGCTCAGATCATGTGCTTGTTTGGATCTACGTATTGTTGTGAGCAGCTTTCCTCAGCAATGAAAAGAGTAAAAAGTAAGGAACGATCGTTTCTTCAGGATGCAACAATGAAGGCCATCCTCCGCATTAACGCTGCGAACATTTTGACGCCTGGTATTTCCGATCTTGTAATGAAAAGAAGATGTCGAGCTACAAAGGCCAAATAAATTTAGTATGCAATTTCTTGTAAAACAGTTGTTTCTTATTTATTTCCTGAACATCGTATTTCCTGTTGTTGTATGTCACCACGTCTTAGCAGCTAAGAGTATGAAGTTGTCAATCTTGTAAGACGCAGCTGGCACATCAAAATGCTTGCCTTGCCGCCTGCCTCAGCCAGCCGTGCCACGTGCCGGCGTGGCGGCTCACTTGAATGGTCACAGCGAGCGACACGGCTCCCTGGAGCAGGGAGCGCTCCACGGCTCACCACGAAGCCGACAAGCTGGAACAGCCTGCACTACAGCCTTCACACACAAGTACTATCCTCCAAGTGTAGTCCACAGACAGATTCCCTGCACCCAATTGTGTTACACCTAATCTTTCCACACCCCCAAGAACGAGCAGCAGTGGGGCACCTCTTGCATCACTCTGTAATCCCGGACTGGCACAGCTGAACCATAACCTTGATCAGGGCTTTGATAATTTATAATTATTCCCAGAAATGAGGAACACCCTAACCACAATCCTTCCCAACCATGGTACTGAGTGAGGTGGTGCAGTGGTTAGAACACCACACTTGTATTCAGCAGGATGACCTTTCAATTCTGCATCCAGCCAGCCTTAGGTTTTCTGTGATTTCCCAAAATTGGTCCAGGCAAATGTCTTGTGACCAGCACTTAACAGTGAAAATCATCAACATACCGTAGGCTACCATCCTGTTCTGCAGTGCCCCTGTACATTCCCACAGGCAGCACTACAGCATTTCCCCCCACTTCTATATTGCTATCCTCCTCCTGGCCCAGCCCATGTCTCTTCTTTACCCCCCAGTATTCATCCCAGTCAAGATTTCTGCTCACCACAATTGGGCATTGGTGCCTGTATTATATTCTGAGGAAGTACTCAGTCAGATAGCTTATAATACCTATCAGTCTTCTTTCAATTTGCCTGTCTGCTGCTGCTCAGAACCACCTCTATGTGGTGGGTAGTTATGTATCATGCTGTGTATTGTTAATATTTGTGTTATTTGGGTACTGACTTTGCCAGTATATAGACAGCTGTAGTGGCCAGTGTAAAGTTGCTTTGTATGAAATATTACCTTAAAACAACAGCTGAGTAATGTATAAGCAAATCCAGTGGCTATTTTCAAAGTAGCTGTTTTCCTCCTAACAGACATGTACAGGATGTACGTCTACATACATACTCTACAAGCCAGAATATGGGGCACAGTGGAGGGTACCTCATACCACTACTGGTCATTTCCTTTTCTGTTCTATTTGCAAAAAGAGCAAAGGAAAAATGACTGTCTGTATGCCTCTATGTAAGGCCTCATTTTTATTAACTTTTGTGCTCTTTACACGAATTGTTTATTGGAACAGTTGAATCGTACTGCAGTCAGCTTTAAACACTGGTTCTCTATATTTTATCAATGGTATTTTGCAAAAAGAATATTGTCTTCCCTCCAGGACTTCCCATTTGAGTTAATGAAGCATCCCTATAACAATCGCATGCTGATCGAACTTACTGGTAACAAATCTAGCAATGTGACTCTGAATTGCTTCAGTGTCTTCCTTTAATCCATCCTTGTAGGGATCCCAAACACTCAAGCAGTACTGACAAATGGGTTTCATTTGTGTTCTATTTGTGGTGCTTTACAGATTAGCTACACTTTCCCAAAATTCTCCCAACAAATCAATGTTGAGCATTCATCTTCCATATCACCATCCTTACATGCTCATTCCATTTCATATCACTTTGCACCATTGTGCCTAGATATTTAATTAATGTGACTGTGTCAAGCAGCACACTACTAATGCTGTATTTGAACATTACAAGACTGGTATACCAACTCATCCACATTAAGTTTAATTTTTCTAAATTTGGAGCAAGCTGCCATTCATAACACAAACTAGAAAGACTCTTGAAGACATCTTGTATCCTCCTTCAGTCACTCAATGACAAGACTTTCTCATAAACCACACTGTCACCAGCATCAGCAAACGGCCACAGATTGCTGCTCACCTTGTCCATCAGATCATTTATGTATATTGAGAATAAGAGCAACCCTTATCACACTTCACTGTAGCATTCCTGATGATATCCTTGTCTGTGATCGACACTCACTGTTGAGGACAACATATTGGATTCTATTACTAAGAAGTCTTCGAGCCCTTCATATATCTGGGAACCTAATCTGTACGCTTGGAACTTCATTAACAGTTTGCTGTGGGGCACCGGGTCAAATGCCTTATGAAAATATAGGAATATGAAATCAGCCTATTGCCCTTTATCCATGGTTTGCAGGATCATGTGAGATACAGACAAGCTGAGTTTTGTATGAGTGATGCTTTCTAAATCTGTGCTGATTTGTGGACAGAAGCTTTTCTATCTCAAGGAAATTTATTGTATTTGAACTCAGAATATGTTCAAGATTCCTGCAGCAAACCAATGATAAGGACTTTGGTCTGTAATTTTGCAATGTGTTCTCTTACCCTTCTGATAGACTGGAGTGACCTGCATGAAAACCATGTTAATCATACCGAATCTTGTTTCTTGTATTAGTTCAATCAGCTGCCACCAGCGTGCCACTCGTTGCTACATTATTTCGTCTACAAGGTGTACAACTTTGCTTCCGCCATTTGCCACTAGGTGGCGACAACAGTAGGTAGCAGTTGAAAGAAACAGATCGCAGACACAATCATTAGTCAATTTGTATCTGCATCATAAAGTTGTTCTTGATTGAAAATGTCAGTTTACGAGCGTAATTCTTGTAATTTGTGGCAGGTGTTACTGTTTTGTTTCATTATGAGGAAAACAGTGGCCAAGTCTCATCAAATGCTCTCAAGTACATATGGTAAGGATGGTATTAGTGAAATAACGTGTTGTGAGTGGTTTCAATGCTTCAAGAACTGTGATTTTAACGCCGTAGACCAGCATAGTGGTGGAAGAAAATGTTTTTGAAGATGCAGAATTGGAGACACTGCTGAGTGAAGACTCACGTCAAACTGAAGAAGAATTGGCATCAAAATGTCTCAAGGCTATGGGCATGATTCAGAAAGAAGGAACTTGGGGTTCTGTGTGAGCTGAAACCAAGAGACTTTGAACGGCATTTGTGTGTTTGTGAACAGTTGCTTCAGAGGCAAAAATGGAAGGGATTTCTGCATTGCATTGTGACCAGGAACGGAAAATGGGTTCATTACGATAACCCTAAATGTAAAAAATCGTGGGGATATCCCAGCCATGCTTCCACGTTGACAGCCAAGTCAAATATTCATGGTTCCAAGATCATGCTATGCATTTGGTGGGACCAGCTTGGTGTTGTGCACTATGAGGTGTTAAGAACCAAGTGAAACAATCACAGGTGCTCATTATCAAATGCAATTAATGTGTTTGAGCAGAGCATTAAAAGACAAATGGCCACAATACAGCGAGAGGAATGATAAAGTGATTTTGCAGCACGACACTACTCGATCCCAAGTTGCAAAAGAGGTCAAAACTCAATTGGAAGTGTTAAAATGGGAAGTCCTACCCCACCCACTGTATTCTCCAGACATTGCTCTCCCTAAATATCAACTGTTTAGATCAATGGCACATGGCCTGGCTGAGCAACACTTCCAATCTCATGAAGTCACAAATTGGATCGATTCGTGGTTTGCTTCAAAAGATGAAAAATTTTTATGATGCGGGATTTGTACACTGCCCGAAAGATGGGAAAAAGTAGTGGCCAGCGATGGAAAATACACTGAATGATACAGTGATACATGTGTAACCAATTTTTTTTTCATTAAAGCCTCAAATGTTGGGGAAAAATGGTGGAAGCAAAGTTGTACACCTTGTATCTTTGTGAATTATTGGTTTGGTACATATCGAGAGAAATCTGACTGTTTCATCCCATTACTGTGCACTACCAACTACTGCGATGGAATTGGTGTAGACAGAACACTGTAAATATTGTGTGTGTGCTATCAGCAATGAGCATTCACATATGCTGATGCCCTTTGCAGGAACTTTTTCACAATTCACCGTGAGAAAGTGAATGTTATCTTAAAGTATGTGTTTGGTCATCAGGCAGATTTTGTAACTAAGATCTTCAAATGTGATCTTGTATCAATAAAATAATACATAGGGCAATGACACCACACATAATGAGTTATGTCTTTAAAAAAATGTAAAATCTATCATTTTTGTTCTGATGGAACATGAATTTTTCAGAACAGAATGAAATGGCACATGTATTTGTTTATTATGTTACATTTTGAAACTGTGCACTGAAGTGTGAAGGCAGAGTTTCCTTCATACAGTGAACTGAGGAAAGAAAAATAAAAATCAATTAAGTTTTGAGCAAAATCTGTTTGCAAAATTGGTTGACAAAAGTGTTCTTGACACTCTTGCTTCTTATGTTTTGAATCTTTCAGAAAAAAGGAAGAAACCATTTGAAGGTGATAAATTTGTAAAAAGAAGCATTTCCAGAAGCTGCTGATTGGTTGTTTCAGAATTTCAAAAGCAAATCTGAAATGGCGGCTGCCATTTAATTTCTTCAAGTTTCATTGAGAACAGTTGTAAGAAGAGTTGAAACAATGTCTATTGATGCTTTTTCTCAATTGAAAATGGACTTGGATGAGCGGTGTTCTTTTTCAATGTAATTAGATGAGTCCAGTTATGCAATGGATGCTGCTCGGTTGCTAATTTTTGTGAGGATGATGATTTTTGTGAGGATGATGATTGTGAGGATGATGATGATTTTTTTAAGACACAACTCATTATGTGTGGTGTCATTGCCCTATGTATTATTTTATTGATACAAGATCACATTTGAAGATCTTAGTTACAAAATCTGCCTGAGGACCAAACACATACTTTAAGATAACATTCACTTTCTCACGGTGATTAAAGAAGAGCCTTTGATAGTGATTTATTTGAAAGGTCATACAAGAGGTAAATGTATGTTTTTGCCATGAAATGACTCATCCTATCTGAGAAAATATCTATCCACAAGCTTGTAATTCAACTCATTCCACCTCAATGAAGGCTGTCTTTTACAATGACATTCAAAAACACAGTGTCTGATTGATTGATTGATCGATTAAGGCACAATGGGTCTCACTGAGATACCTGTGAGGTTCTACAGAGATTATGTGAAAGAACTTGCTATCCTTGTAGCAGTAGTTTAGTGAGGATCAGTGCAGCAAAAAGTGCTGGTCATTCCTGTTACAAGAAGGGTCATCGAACAGATGCACATAATTGTAGGCCATATCACTGCCATTAGTCTGTTTTTTTAGAATTGTGGAACGTGTTTTATGCTCATACATTGATTTTTTCAAGAACTAAATTCTCTTGTAAAAATCAGTAGGGATTCCACATAAGGAGATCTTGCAAAACATAGCTTGCTCCCTTCATCCAAGATATCCTGAGCACCAAAGACATAGGTTGGTACTGTGCTCCTTGACTTCTGGAATGCATTCAATACAGTTCCACTTTGCCATTTTAGTTAACAAAATATGCGCTTACCAAGCACTGAATCATCTTAGTGATTGGAGTCAGGATTTCCTTGCAGATAAAACACAGAATGAACAAAATCAGTAGATGTAAACGTAATTTTGGGAATATATGAATGGGTATTGTAGGGACCTTACTGTTTACATTTTATGTTAATGATCTAGTGAATAATGTCGGGGGCTCTGTGAGGCTATTTGCAGACAATGCTGTTGTCTGTAGGAATGTTGCAAGGCCAGAAGACTAGCAAAAAGCAGGAAGACTTGCAAAGGATCAACAGTTGGTGCAGGGCCTGGCAGTTGACCTGGAATGTAAATAAATAGAATCTGTTGATCATAAATAGCTAAAGATATCCACTGTTCTTTTACACTATTGGCAAGAAAACACTGGAAACGATAACTACCTTAAATATGTTGGGAGTAACCATCTGGAACAACCTAAAGTAGAATGAATACGTAAAAGAAGTAGGAAAAGAAAGATACCAGGCTGAGGTTCATTGGGAGGCTATTAAGTCAATGTAATTCATTCATGAAAGAAGTCATCTGTATGGAACACTTACCTAATTGGATTAATGCAAGAGAGAGAGAAGAGCCATTGTAGAGCGGTGTACTTAATCACTGGCTAGTTCATTAAGTGTGAGATGTGTGGAGGTGTACAACAAATTCCCTTTGCAAAAACTACAAGTGACACTTTGCTTCATGGAGAGGTTTACTGTTGACATTTCAAGAGTGTACATTTCAAGAAGACAGGGAACTTTCAACTACCTCCCATATACATCTAATAAAATTTTAATAAAACAACCCCTGGGGGATCCTTTGTCACCCTCTGAAGAGACTACATATTTTTCACCACCGAATATCTAGCACGCGAATAAAGCAATTTTGTGGAAAATCTGTACCTCTAATTTATTTTGTACATTACACTATTAGTTTTGCATGTACAGCGGCACAGCAGAAGAGCTAAGAAGTATTTGCAGTGAAGCTACACCTCAAGAATGAAGATCTACAAGTTATGTAAATTTCACGAACATTTTTGGTAACAATGTGTCATCTCTAAATTAATGAACAGTTCTGCATTTTTTCAGTTCAGTCAATTTGTAGAAATAGTTTCATCTCAAATGGTGGAGGGCCATATTTAAATTCTTGTTGTTCATGTTGTTATTGTGACCACAAAACGTCATGTAACTTTTGGCATAAAGTTTCAACTTTTATAAGTCTGCAAATAGTGAATTTGTCAGCACTCCATATTCTACACATCACACTAACTTCTTTGCTATCAGCAGTTCCATTGTAAAATGAGTACAACAATAAAATCAGAAAAATTACAGCTGATATGGAGGTTTATCAACAGTTGATAATGGTACTAGTATTTTTATTCACACCTATTGGACAGATATGCAGCCTGAATCTTGTATCTTTCTTGTGCCTGTTTGATGTTGGTGAAATGTGATTTAATCAAACTATGGAAACTCCAGGTGGCATTTTGGCCCAAGAGATGCTGGAGTTGATGGTCGTGTGTGCATGAGACGTGCTTGCTTAATCAGTTTTGAGTAGAAGAGAGCATAAGCAGAAGTGTTGAGTTATGCATTGTGCCAGCTGGATACACAATGGTGGGAGTGCATTTCAGCTGGTCAGCTAGGAGGGAGGCAGTCAAGAGGGGTTTGGAATGGGTAACTATTGGCTTGGGGTGCAGCAGGAAGTTTGCTGGCAGGGATTAAGGGAGAGAGGGGTGGCAGATGCACAGACCAGGCATATGATGCGCAGGTGTCAGAGCCCATGGAGAGCAACACATGATGGTGACATGGAGATGTGAGCTGGGATGAGGCGATAGGACAGAGAAAGGGGGAAGTGTTGGGTGGAGGGTGTGGTCTTCTTTACTCCTAAATTATGTACATTCTGCTAGAATCTTCATACTGAATTGTGATTTACTCATTTCATCACATACAATTTTCAAATCATTTGATTTATTGTACAGAGGATATGTAAAGATTTACAATGAAAATTTTTGTTAGTTTAACATTATTTTACATAAATTTCAGCTGTGCAGTACTTACTTTAGGTGTCACAGTCTTCAAAAAAATATACAGTGTCTTTCAAAAATATTCATCTGACTTGTCAAGATTATGTATCTTCTATATTATGATGTGAACCTGCAGTAAACTATAACTTATTCCTAGATATATAAAGTTTCCATTTCCAAAAGAGCCATTCAGTATTACAAGGGTATACCTGTCACATGCATGCAAATACAACTTCAGAATGCTTTTTTCAATTATATTTAGGATCAATGTTTTCATTTACCTTTCACATATGTCCCATTTGCCCTCAACTGTATGCACAGCAAACATCCATACTATAAAAAAACTCATGCCCTGATTTTGTGAGCATGTGTGAAGTTACTGCATCCACTGCTGTTTCTATGTGTTGTCGTAGTTCATTCCCAGTCGTTTGATGGGAGGTACGAATATGGAGTTTGGGACTTACCTGCGGATTTCCTTGTACATGAACAACCAATGTCTTGACATTGCTGGTGACACTGTTGAAAGCTTTGAGCTGTAGGATTTGCAGTGCCATGCTCTTGATGAAAATCATACTGCACATTTAAAATTGAATTGCATATGTTGAAATGGTGAAAGCAAAATTTCTTTTGTTTTTGGCCTATCACCATATTAACTTGATGCAAATTGGACAATGAACCAGTGAGATTCACTAAGAAGATCCTACTTGCACTCACATGAACCAGCAACTTACAACTGCCACCAAGGTAAACTTTTAGTTTTGCTTCATGAGCTAAAATTTACTCCAAGTTCCTATGTTCATTCTTGTAGAAGATATAGTGTTGTGAAATCGGATCAATATTTTTGAAAAACACTTTAGAATTCCATTGTTCCGGCTGTGAGTTTGTCATCCATGAATTCAATAGAATAACAGCCCTTTTCCACTAGAAGAGAAAGTGTCACCTTTTCAGTGCCTCCTTCTGCTTGTGTAATATATTCCTACTATTAGTTTACTGTGAGTTTTTAACACCATATATGGTACTCTGATGTTGGGGCATAGAGATTTAAAAAGTGTACTAGAAAGTTTAAAATTCTCTTTATGTTGAGTGCAGTAATTGTTCAGCAAACAGTTTGAAATGTGTGTTACTTTTTATGTGGAAAAATAAAGACCTTATAAATATACAAGAAGTGGATGGATTACATTTTCTACTAGTGAATGAAATTACATCCTTTGCTTGGCAATACATATGTACTTAATTATTTTATTTTACATTACTAATAGGCTGGTGAGACCTGTTACATTCTGCCGTAACATTACATCATGAATAACTGATTCAAAAAGTAACAGAGAGAGATTTGTGGTTTGCATGTTTTTGGAATCTGGCAGGATACAAGTAAAATATGCAATGTCACATTATTTATTTTTCACTTCTTGCTATGTTAAAAAAAAATAATGTGAGACTTTTTTTTTCACTTCTTGCTATGTCCCCCCACCCCCTCCGTGAACCATGGCCCTTGCCGTTGGTGGGGAGGCTTGCGTACCTCAGCGATACAGATGGCCGTACCGTAGGTACAATCACAATGGAGGGGTATCTGTTGAGAGGCCAGACAAACTTGTGGTTCCTGAAGAGGGGCAGCAGCCTTTTCAGTAGTTGCAGAGGCAACAGTGGATGATTGACTGATCTGGCCTTGTAACAGTAGCCAAAACAGCCTTGCTGTGCTGGTACTGTGAACAGCTGAAAGCAAGGGGAAACTACAGCCGTAATTTTTCCCGAGGGCATGCAGATTAACTGTATGATTAAATGATGATGGCGTCCTCTTGGGTAAAATATTCCGAAGGTAAAATAGTCCCCCATTCAGATCTCCGGGTGTGGACTACTCAGGAGGAGGGCGTTATCAGGAGAAAGAAAACTGGCGTTCTACGGATCGGAGTGTGGAATGTCAGATCCCTTAATCAGGCGGGTTGGTTAGAAAATTTAAAAAGGAAAATGAATAGGTTAAAGTTAGATATGGTGGGAATTAGTGAAGTTGGGTGGCAGGAGGAACAAGACTTTTGGTCAGGTGAATACAGGGTTATAAATACAAAATCAAATAGGGGTAATGCAGGAATAGGTTTAATAATGAATAAAAAAATAGGAGTGCAAGTAAGCTACTACAAACAGCATAGTGAATGCATTATTGTGGCCAAGATAGACACGAAGCCCACACCTACTACAGTAGTACAAGTTTATATGCCAACTAGCTCTGCAGATGATGAAGAAATTGATGAACTGTATGATGAGATAAAAGAAATTATCCAGGTAGTTATAGGAGATGAAAATTTAATAGTCATGGGTGACTGAAATTCGATAGTAGGAAAAGGTACAGAAGGAAACATAGTAGGTGAATATGGATTGGGGCTAAGAAATGAAAGAGTAAGCTGCCTGGTAGAATTTTGGACAGAGCATAACTTAATCATAGCTAACACTTCGTTCAAGAATCATAAAAGAAGGTTGTATACATGGAAGAATCCTGGAGATACTAGAAGGCATCAGGTAGATTATATAATGGTGAGACAGAGATTTAGGAACCAGGTTTTAAATTGTAAGACATTTCCAGGGGCCGATGTGGACTCTGACCACAATCTATTGGTTATGACCTGTAGATTAAAACTGAAGAAACTGCAAAAAGGTGTTAATTTAAGGAGATGGGACCTGGATAAACTGACTAAACCAAAGGTTGTACAGAGTTTCAGAGAGAGCATAAGGGAACAATTGACAGGAATGGGGGAAAGAAAAACAGTAGCAGAAGAATGGGTAGTTTTGAGGGATGAAGTAGTGAAGGCAGCAGAGGATCAAGTAGGTAAAAAGGCGAGGGCTTGTAGAAATCCTTGGGTAACAGAAAAATAACCGAGCGAGGTGGCGCAGTGGCCAGCACACTGGACTCGCATTCGGGAGGACGACGGTTCAATCCCGCGTCCGGCCATTCTGATTTAGGTTTTCCGTGATTTCCCTAAATCGCTCCAGGCAAATGCCGGGATAGTTCCTTTGAAAGGGCACAGCCGACTTCCTTCGCCGTCCCTCCCTAATCCAATGAGTCCGATGACCTCGCTGTCTGGTCTCCTCCCCCAAACAATCCAATCCAACAGAAAAATATTGAATTTAATTGATGAAAGGAGAAAATATAAAAATGCAATAAATGAAGCAGGCAAAAAGGAATACAAACATCTCAAAAATGAGAGACAGGAAGTGCAAAATGGCTAAGCAGGGATGGTTAGAAGACAAATGTAAGGATGTAGAGGCTTATCTCACTAGGGGTAAGTTAGATACTGCCTACAGGAAAATTAAAGAGACCTTTGGAGAAAATAGAACCACTTGCATGAATATCAAGAGCTCAGATGGAAACCCAGTTCTAAGCAAAGAAGGGAAAGCAGAAAGGTGGAAGGAGTATATAGAGGGTCTAAACAAGGGCAATGTACTTGAGGACAATATAATGGAAATGGAAAAAGATGTAGATGAAGATGAAATGGGAGATACGATACCGCGTGATGAGTTTGACAGAGCACTGAAAGATCTGAGTTGAAACAAGGCTCCGGGAGTACACAACATTCCATTAGAACTACTGACAGCCTTGGGAGAGCCAGTCCTGACAAAACTCTACCTTCTGGTGAAGAAGATGTATGAGACAGGCGAAATACCCTCAGACTTCAAGAAGAGTATAATAATTCCAATCCCAAAGAAAGCAGGTGCTGACAGACATGAAAATTACTGAACTATCAGTTTAATAAGTCACAGCTGCAAAATACTATCACAAATTCTTTACAGATGAATGGAAAAACTGGTAGAAGCCGACCTCGGGTAAGAGCAGTTTGGATCCCGCAGAAATATTGGAACACATGAGGCAATACTGACCCTACGACTTGTCTTAGAAGAAAGATTAAGCAAAGGCAAACCTGTGTTCCTAGCATTTGTAGACTTAGAGAAAGCTTTTGACAATGTTGACTGGAATACTCTCTTTCAAATTCTGAAGTTGCCAGTGGTAAAATACAGGGAGTGAAAGGCTATTTACAATTTGTACGGTAAACAGATGGCAGTTATGAGAGTTGAGGGTCACGAAAGGGAAGCAGTGGTTGCGAAGGGAGTCAGACAGAGTTGCAGCTTCTCCCTGATGTTATTCAATCTGTATATTGAGCAAAGCAGTAAAGGAAACAAAAGAAAAATTCGGAGTAGGTATTAAAATCCATGGAGAAGAATTAAAAACTTTGAGGTTCGCCGATGACATTGTAATTCTGTCAGAGACAGCAAAGGACTTGGAAGAGCAGTTGAACGGAATGGACAGTGTCTTGAAAGGAGGATATAAGATGAACATCAACAAAATCAAAACGAGGATAATGGAATGTCGTCGAATTAAGTCGGGTGATGCTGAGGCAATTAGATTAGGAAATGAGACACTTAAAGTAGTAAAGGAGTTTTGCTATTTGGGGAGCAAAATAACTGATGATGGTCAAAGTAGAGAGGATATAAAATGTAGACTGGCAATGGCAAGGAAAGCGTTTCTGAAGAAGAGAAATTTGTTAACATCGAATATAGATTTAAGTGTCAGGAAGTCGTTTCTGAAAGTATTTGTATGGAGTGTAGCCATGTTTGGAAGTGAAACATGGACTATAATAGTTTGGACAAGAAGAGAATAGAAGCTTTCGAAATGTGGTGCTACAGAAGAATGCTGAAGATTAGATGGGTAGATCACATAACTAATGAGGAGGTATTGAATAGAATTGGGGAGAGAGGAGTTTGTGGCACAACTTGACATGAAGAAGGGATCGGTTGGTAGGACTTGTTCTGAGGCATCAAGAGATCACCAATTTAGTATTGAAGGGCAGTGTGGAGGGTAAAAATCGTAGAGGGAGACCAAGAGATGAACACACTAAGCAGACTCAGGATGTAGGTTGCATTAGTTACTCAGAGATGAAGATGCTTCCACAGGATAGAGTAGCATGGAGAGCTGCATCAAACCAGTCTCAGGACTGAAGACCACAACAGCAACAGCAATGTTTTAAGATTTTTTTTTTTTTTTTAAAATTGCATATAGCAAACATATGCTGATGTGACAAGTCATGGGATAGTGAAATTTCAGGCATTAATTCTCACCATGGACAATGCAGTGGCTAACTGCCTTCACTTAATGACCGAGAGCAGTCACTGCTAACAGAGAGGTGTCATTGCTAACAGACAAGCAGCACTGTGTGAAATAACCATGGAAATCAGTTTGGGACATACAATGAAAGTGTCCGTTAGAGCAGTGTGATGAAATTTGAATGGCAGCAGACGACAGACGCATGTACCTTTTCTAACAGTGGGACGTCACCTACAGTGCCTCTCCTGGGCTTGTGACCATATTAGTTGGAACCTAGGTGACTGAAAAACCAAGACCTGATCAGACAAGCTCCTATTTTGGTTGATAAGAGCTGATAGTGTTAGTGTTTGGAGCACAATCCACAAAGCCATGGACCCAAGTTATCAACAAGTCACTAAGCAATCTGATGGCAGCTCCATCATGATGTGGGCTGTGTTTACATGGACCGGACTGGGCCCTCTGGTTCAACTGAACTGATCATTGATTGGAAATGGTTATGTTTGACTACTTAGAGACCATGCATGGACTTCATGTTCCCAAACAACAATGAAATTTTTATCAAAGACAGTGCACTGGGTCACAGTTTCTGAAGAACATTCTGCACAATTAAAGCAAATGATTTGGCCACACAGATTGCTTGACATGAATCCCATCAGATATTAATGGGACATAATTGAGAGATCAGTTCATACACAAAATCCTGCACCGACAACACTTTCACGATTATGGATGGCTATAGAGGCAGCATGGCTCAATATTTATGCAGCGGACTTCCAGTGACTTGTTGAGTCCATACCACATTGAGTTGCTACACTACACCCGGCAAGAGGTGCTCTGATACGACATTAGGAAGTATCCCATGTCGTTTGTCACCTCAGTGTAAGTGGACATAGAGTATGCTGCTATCTGCCCCAGTTTGCCTATGGCCTCAGTTTTCTTCCCTTTTCTCTCATTTGCCATAATACTATCTTCCATAATCCCTATATAAATAGCACATGAGGGGACTGATGATCTCAGATGCTAAGTCCCATAGTGCTTAGAGCCATTTAAATAGCACATGACAATATTTTAATTTTTGTCTCTCTTAATTTTTGATGATGTGGTTTGTAATTCATTGATGTATTTTATAAGACTTCATGCTGTTCAGAATGCTTAATTTGAATTGCTGTATGCCTTAATGAAACTGTTAGCACACTAGTAGTATCTGAATCAGGAAATCAAGTGCTGGAACCATTTACGTAAACATTGTATTTTTTATGCCATCTTGGACATAATAAATTACCATATAGAATTTTGTGAGTTTTTCAAATGCTTCCGAAACAGTGTAAGAAGAGAGAGATGGTGGTAATTTCCTATATTTTCTGTCAGTCATGCACAGTGTGTGTGTGTGTGGGGGGGGGGGGGGGGGGGAATACAGTGGCATGCTGTTGTTGAGTTTGTTGTTGTTGTTTTAGTAATCACTGATAAAAGGGAAGGGAGAGTGTGAAACGCAGTGCTGGCACATAGTCTACTGGTCTGAAATAGCACAAAGTAGACCACAGAACTTAACAGCCCCATCCAGCAGGTAAATCACTGTCAACAGTGTTCTATGTCCTCAATTCATGAGATGCTGTGGATATACTTGGAATTTAAACCAGGATATTGGCATAAAGTGCAGCAATTATAGACATTATTCCATTACCTCTTCTCCTCTTTGGCCAAGTGCTGATGATAAGAATTTATTTCACCACCAGAATTTGAAGATGTAACTCCTAAGCTGAGTGTCACTGCACAATTGTGTTAGTAGCCTTGGCTGTGGAGGCAGTTGCTGAACTAATCGATGTAAACTAGAGTATATACGCCATTGTCACAAGCTGCAGACGATGAGTATCTGAGTGAATGAAAGGGGTACTCAGTTTGTAAAGGAAGATGAAAATCATAATAATCATGGGATACTGGAATATTATAGTAGGGGAAGGAGTAGAAGGCACTGTTTCAAGAGAATGTGAGCTCAGTAGTTCAAACGAGTGAGAAGGGAGTCTGCTTTATTTCTGCAATAAATTTCAGCTAGTTATGAAAAACATACTGCTCCAAAGTCACAAGGGGAGAAGTTACACCTGGCAAAAGCCTGGGAACAAGGGAAGACACCAACCTTCAGATTCAGAAGTGTTGACAAAACACCAAATTTCATTTTGAAATAAAAAACATTTATTCGAAAAACTGTAGAAGCACGTCAGCCTATGTCCTATGGCCAATCCATCATCAACATAAAACAGCAGTATCAGATTTTCACCATAGAACATACATGGATCTGAACAACTCTCCCTTAAATTACATTCATTAAGAAATTTGACAAGACATTCATACCAGCATTTTGAGATTTGCTTTAAACCATACAGATTCTTTAGTTACTTATGAGTACATCCATGTCCTCATGCAGATACATGTATATTTTCTTCTACAGAATACCATTGAGAAATGCTGTCCTTGCATTAAATTGCCTTATACACCAATCATTCTGAATTCCAACACTCAACATGGCTCTCATCATCTCAAATTTGGCAAGAGAGTTAAACATGTCAACATAATATTTTCCAAAATGTTGAGTGTATCCTTTTGCCATCAATGTAGCCTTATATCAAACTACTTCATTATTTGTATAATGGAAGGAAACATTCCACGTGGGAAAAATTATATATAAAAACAAAGATGAGGTGACTTACCGAACAAAAGTGCTGGCAGGTCGATAGACACACAAACAAACACAAACACACACACAAAATTCAAGCTTTCGCAACAAACTGTTGCCTCATCAGGAAAGAGGGAAGGAGAGGGGAAGACGAAAGGAAGTGGGTTTTAAGGGAGAGGGTAAGGAGTCATTCCAATCCCGGGAGCGGAAAGACTTACCTTAGGGGGAAAAAAGGACAGGTATACACTCGCACACACGCACATATCCATCCACACATACAGACACAAGCAGACATATTTAAAGACCAGAAAAGTCTTTAAATATGTCTGCTTGTGTCTGTATGTGTGGATGGATATGTGCGTGTGTGCGAGTGTATACCTGTCCTTTTTTCCCCCTAAGGTAAGTCTTTCCGCTCCCGGGATTGGAATGACTCCTTACCCTCTCCCTTAAAACCCACTTCCTTTCGTCTTCCCCTCTCCTTCCCTCTTTCCTGATGAGGCAACAGTTTGTTGCGAAAGCTTGAATTTTGTGTGTGTGTTTGTGTTTGTTTGTGTGTCTATCGACCTGCCAGCACTTTTGTTCGGTAAGTCACCTCATCTTTGTTTTTATATATAATACTTCATTATTTGCATTTAATTTTGTAGCAAAGACCATCAATTTTCAATTGTCTTGTTCATTTTAGTTTTGTGAACTAGTCCCATGTTTTATTTCCTTTTAGAGCACTCATTTTTTCCTCCATTCTTCAGAATTTTCTGACTGTACTGCTTCATTATAGTTTCATAGTGTCTCACAAAGAAGCATTTGTCTTGGTTGGTGGGCTAAATCTTCATAGTAACATGATAGTTTCTTCAAATTTCACCATTTGTAAATTGTAACTTCCTATGTCTTCATTTCTTGCTTACAAGTTGCACTAAGCTTGTCTTTCAATGTCATCAGATGATTAGTAACTCTTTCATCACTTATTACTACTTCTTGGTTCATACAATCCCTTCTTCTTCAAAATCAACATTTTCATCTTTATTTTCTGTAACATTTTCATTTTCATCTCCATCTGATATATCAATAATCCTTTTAGTCTCTTGAGCTTCTGTAATTGTTTGCAGTTGAATTTTACATCTCTGCACATGTATGCACACCTTTCCAGGAAAATAAACACAGCATCCACAATCATCATAACCAGCCACATGTCCTATTAAAGATTTAGCATCAAAATTCTTCCATTTTTGTGTAGGAATACAAGCATAGCATTCCATTCCAATTATCACAAAATTATCCAAAAAACTTTCTTTCTTCAAAAATATTTCGATTGCACCAGATTGATTCCAAGAGTATGTTGCAGCCATAACAGCCTCACCCCCCAATACTTTTGGTAGGTATTCAACAGAGCAAAGCCAAGAACAACACCCCATCTCACAAAGTATTCTATTTTCCCGCTCAGGAACTCCATTTTGCTGAGTATATGGTGCAGTAATCGAATGTTTCACTCCAGTTGAGTCAAAAAACTTATGTACATCTTTATTATGGAACTCCTAGCCACCACCTGTGCATAATTCTTTCACAGTACCATCAGCTTGAATCTTAACATTTCAATGAACAGTGGTAATTTTTCTTTAATTTCATCTTTGTGTCACAAAAGTATGTTACACTGAAACTGGAAAAATAATCCTTAAAAAAAGCAAAGTATCAATGACCCTGCAAATCATTTTCTTCCATTGGTCCACAAACATCTAGATTAAGTAATTCCCCAGGTTTAGTGGGTTTCTGCACTCTTTCATGAGATGCTAGCCGATGTTTTCCATAGACTCATCCCTCACAAAAGCTTCTGTCAGTCTTTGTTTGTATACCACAATCCTTCAAATACTGATGCACAAAGCATTTATTTTGATGACCTATTTTTTCATGCCATCTGTGTAAAGTATCATTAGTTTCACCAACAACACAAGACTTTTCTTGATGAACAAGCTTCACAGCCAAAAACTAAAGCTCATTTTCAACACTGGATGTAGCAACAGCATTTGGAGCATTGTTTTTGAAAAATAATCAGGGCTGGCCTCATTTTCAATTTTTTGATTTATCCTTATTTGTGCAGTATTTTTTACTTTTTTATATTTTTTTTTATAAAAAAAGCAGAAAATAGGTTATGGGATCCATCAGAACAAAACCAAACATCTTTAAAATATCGTTCTGTCCATGTTTGTCCATTGAATACCTGTACATCAATTCAACCCATACCATGTGCAGCCAGCTGCAGTGGCTGAGCAGTTCTAGGTGCTTCAGTCTGGAAATGACGACCTCAGATGTTAAGTCCCATAGTGCTTAGAGCCGTTTGAACCATTTTTGTACCATGTGCTTCAATTTGCACGTCATTTGTGGCACTATTATCTTACTCAGAGTTTCAAATGGTTCATACAAAGTGTACCAGTCATGTAGGCCCTTATGTGATGTGTTGCACCACTGTCAATGTACCACTCATCACAGTCTTTTGAATTTACATCTACAGAAAAATTGTTGCGTCCCGCCATCTTCTTTTTTCAATTTTTAATGTAGGCCTATCAGTGCAACACAACTTCCTGAATGTCCCACTGATGCTACACCTTTGACAATATAGCAGGCTTCTCTCTTGTCTGTGGTAGTACATGCATTTGACTGATGGCCCTTTATCTTACATTTGAAACAAATCAACCTTGTTTTACATTGTTTTGATAAGTGTTTTGATTTACTACGTGAAAAGCATTTTATGTTTTTATTCCTTTTATAATGAGACATTTTTTAATGTATCAGCTTCAGATTAAGATTGTTTGTGCCTTGGTTGCTGTTTGTTAATCTTCATTTTCGACCTCACTAATGTAGCAACATTTTTGTTTTCATGATCTGTTATTCTCAGTTCATAATTTAAACACTGTTTTTGTAATTTATTTCACATCTTCTCTTCAGCAGGTAAACTGTGCCATGTAATATAAATGTAATTGAACTCTTTGGGCAAAGTTTGCAAAAATCATGCAGAGAGGTCACCATCTTCAATCGGTTGTCTAACAATGAAAGTTGAGTTTGTACTTCATCAAATTTGGCTAAATGGCCTTGTATACCACCAGATGCTTCCCAACAATGTTATGAAATTTGTGTCAAAGCAGATCACTGTTTTCAGCTGAGTGAACATCATAAATTTTATGTAACTTATCATGAAGTAAAGACTTGGTGTCAAACAATAGAATTAGTCATGTCCTTGCTTTTGCATTAGCCTCAGTCCACCCTAAATCGCTCCAGGCAAATGCCGGGATGGTTCTTTTGAAAGGGCACGACCGACTTCCTTCCCCTTCCTTCCCTAATCCGATGAGACCGATGACCTTGCTGTCTGGTCTCCTCCCCCAAAACAACCCAACCCCTCAGTCCATTTTGCAAGATCAGATTCATAATTTTGTCCACCTTCTTCTAGCTTAAGGCCAATTCACACTGTCCACCACAGCACCATCACATCAAGGCACTGTCACGTAAAGGTGTTTCACATTGGCCATCATGTCATGCATGTCAAGTCAGTTCAAGTCTCATGATCTCAAAAGGCATTGCTGTCCTCAACTGTTCTTTTTGGAGGAATTGCTATCTTTGCAATATTATTTTCAACTGTTTTTGTGCATGAAGTGCACATACACAATGTGGTAGCTTATATGCATGGATGCTGGAGTCCACATTTGTATGAAAATGACATTTATTGGAGCCAAATGGTTTGCAGCTTGTGGGATAGCTTGTGTGTTAGAGAAGGGAGGCAGAAGTGTAAAACAGCACAAAGAAAGTGTGTAGGTCCAGAAAAATGTCATTACATGGTACAAAAGGGGAATTTCACACATTGTACAAGGAGCATGAGGAAGAGGAATCTGCATTTTATATTTTTGGGAAGTGGAAGCATTGGTTTTTTTCATTTGTTATGTCAAATTGCACTGATAATTACTAAAAGGAACACAGTGTTATGTGCTGCCATCACATCCTGTGAAAACTTGGTTTAAGGTAGTTGCTAGTCCAGTGCAAATTTTTGTGCATTGGTCATATCTCCCTCAATACCTTTCCCTTCAAGATGTATAGGTTTTCTTTGCATACTGTATTTGGCTTTTAGTAATTCAAATGCCTTATTTATACTGGGGTCAGCTATTGGAAGTTCGTAAATATTGACAACTGATGCTTGCTGAACTGTTTCATAGACAATTCAGAGAGCTGCTTAACAATAAATAGGCCTGCCACCATTACATATTCAAACAAACAACTTATATAATGTGTAAAGATTTCAGTGCATTTCTTTATGTAATTCTAATAATTCTTGACAAGATACAAATAAATTCCACCTACTAATCAATCTGATTCTACCCACAGTACTTTTTCATTCCAAGCTGCTGCAATGTTGCAATGTATTTCATTGTAAAATATGAAATACGATAACAGTATCCATAAAAATCCATTTTATAAATGTAGTAGAGGGAAAGTAATTTAGTATGCTCATGTCATACAGTTCAGGCTTCTGTCTCACAGCTTCAATTAATCTGTTGTCATTTATTATAAATATTAAGAAATGAAATAATGAAATGAAACAACAGATACCAACCACAAAAACCATGCTGAAATGAAATGTGGAGATATGCCCACCACTGTGTATCAGGAGGGAATGAGCTTTTGGGTCCTGTGATCAGCATTAGACAGATGATGTCAGCTGTCAACTCTTTCCTCCAGAGAAATCTTGATGGTATCATGACGTGACATGACAGCCAGTGTGAATTGGCTTTTGAGCAAATCACTACTTACGACATCAAAGATTTTGTCACATTTTAAGGTAGCTCTTATTACGATCCTCCAAGCCCCTAATTTGCTGTCTTTTGTTGGCTATTGTCTCATCTTTTACACTGCTACAACATCAAGTTATCGGAGAAATCAGCTACAACTGTAGCAATTTGTCAAAACTATATCAACCACACACATCTGCTACCATGTTGACAAAAAACCAAATGCCATTTTAAAATGAAATATTTATTTGAGAAACTGAAGAGGATTGGAAATCCCTAGAAAGAGCAATCAAGGAAGTTAGACAGACAATTGTGTGCATAAGAAAAGTAACTGTGAAGAAACCTTGGATAACAGAAGAAATACTTCAGTCGATCATGAAAATATAAAAATGTACAGGAAAAGAAATAAATAAAGCAATGTAAACCTCTTAGAAATGTAATAAAACTAAAATGCAAGTAAGCTTAAGCGATTTGAGAAAACAAAGGAAGAGAATGAAAAGTACATAATCTTTGGAAGGACAGATCCAATATGCAGAAAACTCAAAATAAGTTTCCGTGAATATAAAAGAATAAGCATCCACATTGTGGATGCAAAGAGGATTTCACTGTTAAATACAAAGGAGACTGTGGATGGGTGAAAACAGTACATTGTATGTACCTGCAAGTGAGAACAACATTCTACTTAGGAGATGGAGGAGGAGGAGGAAGAGGAGGAGGAGGAAGAAGAAGAATAAGAAGAAAACTTTTCTATGGAGTTTCTAAAATATTGTAGAAGATAACAGTCAAAGCATTATTACAGTTAGTGTGTAGAATGTATGAGGTTGGGGAGATACTATTATACTTTTGGAAAAATATCATCCACACAATTCCGAAACAGAAAGTCCAGATAAATTCAAAATTATTGCACAGTCAGTATGACAACTCGCGCATCAAGATTACTGACAAGAAAAATATACAGGAGAATGGAAAACGAAATTGAGAAACTGTAAAATTATGATCAGTGTAGTGCTGGAAAGGCAGTTCTGATGCCCATGTTAATGGAAGTAAGGCTTAAGACTCTTTTATAGTATTTTTTGAAGTAGAAAAAATGTTCTGTTATGTGAAATGGTGCAAAATGATTGGAATCATCAGAAAGATAGATATATACTCTAGGCAAAGATGGCTAACATACAGTATATACAAGAAACAAGAGAGGAACAATAAGAATAGAAAACCAAGACAGAAGTTCTTAGGTTAAAAAGGCAGAAAATGAGTCTTTCTCCTCTACAACCCAACTAGCTCATCAAAGAAGCAGTGACAGAAATAAAAGGATGGCTCAGGAGTGGGATGGAAATTCAAGGTGATGGAATATCAATGATAATATTCACTGTAGACATTGTTATTCCAAGTAAAACTGGAAAAGAACTGCAGGACCTGTTGAATAAAAGGTACACTCTACTGGGTGCACAATATGGATTAAGGTATACTAAAAAGGAGGTAGAAATAATTCAGAACAGGAGCAATGAGATTAACTATAACTTTAACATCAGGACTGGGAACCATGTAATGGTGAATGTGTAGGAAAACTGCTTCATTGGAAGCAAAATAATGAACCACGGAAAAAGTAAGGCTATAGAAGAAGCATATTAGCATGGATTTCTTGTTAAGAGAAGTCTGCTAGTATCAAAAATATATCTTAATTTTAGAAGGACATTTTTGAGGATGTATGCCTGGAGCATATTATTGTAAGTGAATTATGAACATTGAGGCAAGAAGAGAATCAAAATGTTTGATATGTTTTGTTTCAGAAGAGTGCTGAAAGTTAAGCCAACTAATAAATGAGAAATGTGTAGGTCCTGTGAAGAATCAGCAAAGAGAGGAATTTGTTGAAAACTATACTGATTGTCCTGAGTCATATAAGCATCAGAATCATACATACAAATCTCAAACTCATTTGTATTCCACTTCAATTGGGAGCCATTTTACTTTACCTGCATGGGATATGTGACTTGATTCTTTTTGTGGTTTGCATTTCTTTCTTTTATTCAAAAATAAAATAAGAAAATCTCTGATAGAATACAAATAATGTAGCCGCTTTTCTGAGTGCTTGAGATGCTGATCAGTTGGCATGCACAGAAACAAGATTGGAAACATCCAGTCAATTTGTAGACATTGTGTTCCCTTGTTGCTAAAAGGTTAAACACACACACACACACACACACACACACACACACATCAATAGGAAGAAGATGATCAACAAAAGTGCTTCGCAAAGTTTCAAGTCTAGTGCCACGCAAAAAACCTGAAGTGAAAAATCATCCAAATCAAAATGTAAGTGTGTAACATGTGAAGTCCATCCTGACAAAGCAAAACCAGTTGAAACTATTAATTTGTTGCAAGAAATTGTGCGCAGATCCTTGGCAGAAAACAGAGTGTTAGCTGATAGACTCAAATGTCTTGAAAACTGTGATAAACAAAAAATTTGTGTGCTTGGTGACAGTAATGGACGTGGAATTTCAGCACTATTGAAAGATAAATGTAATTTAATGGTAACAGGTTTTGTGAAGCCAGGAGCGCAGTTTTGTGAGGTAAATAAACTAACAAATTCTACTGATGTATCTCACTTAAGTAATTGTGATTTTGTCGTGCTTCTAGGTGGATCAAACGATATATATATAGGAATGAAACAAAAGGGTTTGCAAAAGAAATGAAGGAATGCTTAAACAACCTATTACATACAAATGTACTCGTTGTTAACATTCCTTATCGTTATGATTTGCCTTCCTGGTCCTGTGTCAACCAAGAAATTTACATTGCAAACAAACTGATATCAGAAATATGTTCTACATTTCATAATGTAGAGATAATTGATACATACAATTTAGGAAGAAGATTTCATACAGCTCATGGACTACATTTAAATATATTAGGAAAAGACCAAATAGTAGAAAAACTCCAAAATTATATGCTGAAGAAATCAGCCCCAAGTATCAAGATCGTCAAGCAACCACAAATTACAAAATGGTTTAGGCCAAAAACAGAAGCTTTGATGGAAGCAGAACTGTGTCAACCACTCAAAACCATCTCTGCTACTGAAAATTGCGTGCAAGAAGCCACACACAAAAATAAAATCTCGGCCAATTTTTTAGGGTAAGTGCTGTGTCAGAAATACCTTTAGAAAAGAAATTAATTAAACCCTTAACTGAAAAGTCACAAAGTCCATCATTTCTTGTATTACACCATAATGTCCAGTCATTCAGAAATAAGATTCAAATGCTGGAAGTGTTACTTCAGTCTCAAATAAATCCAGATGTAATATGTATTACCGAACACTGGCTGTCTAAAGAAGAAATTCAGTCAACCTCTATTCCAAGGTACTCATTAACAAGCTTTTATTGTAGGAATTTCTCCACACATGGCGGTACTGCTATATTTGTAAAGGACCAGATAAAATTCAGTGAGGTAGGCCTAAATGAACAGATTGCATTATCTGAAGATAAGGAATTTGAGCTTTCTATGGTTAAGCTGCCTGAACTAAACTATATAATTATAAATGCATACAGAGCACCAAGTAGTAATATTCCAAATTTTATGACCAAATTAGAAGTTCTGCTGAATAGTGTCAGCTCATTAAATATGAGAATAATACTTTGTGGCGATTTTAACATTGATTTATCAAAAAACAGTAATGCTAAACTTGATTTGTTAAACATGACCAAATCCTTTAATATGATCCCCACAATACACTCTCCAACAAGATCAACAGAGCATACTGATTCAATAATTGATCAAATCTTAATAACTGATACTGGTTACAAATTCACTGGCGAAGTACTGAGCATGGGATACAGTGACCATGATGCTCAGCTACTGAGCGTTGACATGGAAAACAGTAAAATCAGCCCCAAAAAAGTATTTCAAAGAAGAAACTTTTCAGGTGACAATATTTGGATTTTTAACTTCCTATTAGCTAAGGAAAATTGGGACAGTGTTTACATGCACACAACTGTTGATAATATGTTCTTAAGCTTCCATAACACCTTCCTTTATTACTTTAATACAGCATTTCCTTTTGAAACAAAAACTTCAAGCAATCAAAATAGAAAGTCGTGGGTAACAAAAGGAATCAAAATTTCTAGTGAGAGAAACAGATTTCTCCAATATTGCTCCAAAAAATACATAGTCACTGAAGAATTTTCTGACTATTGTAAAGCCTACAAGAAAACTTATCTTAGAGTGATTAGACAGGCAAAACTTTTATGGAATGACAATTTCATAAGAAACTCTCCAAACAAAATGAAAGCTATGTGGAAAGTTATTAAAAAAGAAACTTGTAGTTCAACACCTAAAAAGGAAAACATTTCTCTAACACTTAATGACTCTAAGGTCACAGATCCATACACAGTTGTAAACAAGTTCAATGAATATTTTACCTCACTAGCAGAAGATCTCATTCAGGCAAACTGCAAGGTATCGTTCTTCAATTCCACCAATACGTCAAACAGCACTAATGCTACAATGTATGTTTATGAAACAAACCCTGATGAAATTCGGAACATAATAAAATTGTTACCCAATAAAATCTCTAGTGGCTATGATGAAGTACCTGACCTCATATTAAAGGTGTGTGCTCCCCATATAGTAAAGCCATTATCAACCATCTACACCCAATCATTAAAAACTGGCATTTTTCCAGATGCTCTCAAAATAGCTAAAGTCTCACCATTACTAAAGAAAGGTTCCCCTGATTTAGTATCTAATTATAGACCATTATCCATATTAAGCATCTTTTCAAAAATCCTGGAAAAACTTTTTTATGACAGGCTTATAAATTTCATAAAAAACCACGCACCAATCAGCATTCAACAACATAGTTTTAGCAAATCTTTATCCACCCAGACAGCAATTTTTGAACTGTTGGACCACATACTGAAATCAATTGACCAACATAATATAGCTGCAGGTATCTTCTTAGATCTCTCTAAAGCCTTTGACGTACTAGATCATAAAATACTGCTTGCTAAATTGAAAAGAAGAGGAAGAAGAGGTGTGGCTCACAACTGGCTATGCTCTTACCTACAAAACTGCAGACAGAAGGTATCACTTCAATATGATATTAATGTACAGAATAAAATAAATAACACAGTTTTCCTCTCGGAGGAAAGAACAATAAGATATGGTGTTCCCCAGGGTTCTGTTCTAGGGCCATTACTTTTCCTCATTTACATAGATGATCTTGTTGAACGTATGAGCCCACAAAAAACTATCCTGTTTGCTGATGATACAAGCATAGTGTTGACTGGATCTAGCCCTGAATCCCTTCAGACAATATCTGATAACTCTATGAAAAAACTTTCTGAGTGGTTTAACAAAAATGGCCTAATTGTTAATAGTGGGGAAACTGTATGTATTAACTTCCATCTAATTCCCACATCCAATCAAAAAACTATCCAAGTAAAGTTAAATAATGATAAAATTGAAAATGTAAATGCAACAAAATTTTTGGGTCTATGGGTCCAACAAAATTTAAAATGGGACACACATATAAACAACTTATCAAAGAAACTCTCATCATTGTGCTATGGACTAAGAATACTAAAATCTACTACAAGTAAATCCACACTAATGCAAGCATACCATGCGCAGTTCCACTCATTGCTCCGCTATGGAATCATCTTTTGGGGAAATTCAACTCACAGCATAAATATATTTAAACTACAAGAAAGAGCACTGAGGATAATCTGTGGCCTCAAGAAGCTGGAATCCTGTAAATGTCAATTTATAAAACTTAATGTTCTAAGCATCCCATCCCTATTCATTCAAGAAACAATCCTATTCACCAGGGAATACCTCTCAAGAACAGGCAAATTAATCCAAAACAATGATATACATGCTCATTATACCAGAGGGCAATCTAATATCCATCAAATTTCTTCAAGGACATCGTCATACCAAAAATATATAACTCATCTGGGTGTCGTATTGCACAATAAAATTCCAGAACAAATAAAAACAGCTTCAGATCCAATATTTAAAAGTAAACTAAAGGCATTTCTGACAAAGCACTGTTTCTATTCAGTACAAGAATTCCTGGAAACGAAAAATTATAAAGTTCCTTTGTAAAATACTGTGATTAGAGTAAAACATTCTGTAGGCAAAATAATAACCTAATTTCTACTATACACAACTATGTTTCAGTTTTCACTTCCCCAAATTTTTTAACTCACTTTTTGAATGTACAAGTACACATTCTATTAGTTTTAAAACTTAAGGGGACACGGAATCGGATTTTGGGTTAAAAAATCGAATTTTTTTTTATTGGCGTATTATATTCTGCCATGTTTCCTCTTTAAAATGACGTATCATACATAGCTCTACTACAATTATAACTATTTTATTTTTATATATTTGTGAGATCGGGTATTGCGCTTTAGTTATACACGTCTCTCGTGGCTGACCATGAACTTTTTGGCAGTACCTTTAAAGTGACATGAATTCAAATATCCCGGTTTCCAGCGACTATTTATACACTAGTTGCCCGAAAATGTTTCTCTCTGGTTTCCTCAAGTTACTCTTTGACTTTGTGGCGGGACTGTTTTGTAAACAGTGTGATATAAGAAAGTAGTTGTTGTTGAGTTATTTCGTATTTAGTGCTTCATTTTTCGCAGTGAAAATGCCGAGAGCTAAAGCAAAAGTATTTAAAAAGCGTGTGAACTGGCAAAAGAAAAGAAATAATGATTCATTAGCAAAGCAAAGCAGTTCATCATCATCACTGTTGGAAAATGTGAATCCACTTATTACTGATTTGCCGAACGAACTTACACCAAATGAAAACAGTGCTTCTCATAAAAAACTAAGAGATTTGGAAGAGAAATATAATTTACTTGATAGAGGGAATGAAGTTTTTGAACTCATTGATACGAATATATTGTGTGAAGCTCTTGAAAACAGTTTGTGCTGCAAAAAATGTCATGGAAACGTTTCTCTGAAAGTAGAATCCCATGTTGGCCTGGCTGCCCAGTTTAATTTAATATGCAGTGTTTGTAAATACAGCTGTAAGTTTCCAAGTTCGGTTTCAGTAACTGTAAATAATGGATACAAGAAAACTGAACTTTATAGTGTAAATATTAGGTTAGTTTATGGATTGCGAGCAATTGGTAAGGGCAAAGCAGCTGGTGATATGCTGTGTGGTGTTCTAAATCTTCCAAGTGCACCTTCAAAGTTTGAAGCTTACAATTATGTACTAGGATCTGCAGTTGAAGATGTAGCACAGAAGTCAATGCAGGTTGCTGTGGAAGAAGCAGTGGAAGAAAATGACGGCAGTCGTGACCTCACAGTGGCGTTTGATGGCACGTGGCAGAAAAGGGGCCACACCTCCAACAATGGTGTTGTAACAGCAACTAGTGTTGATACTGGCAAGGTTATTGATGTTGCAATAATGTCTAAATACTGTAGGTGCACAGGCAGGCTGAAAAATGAACACAGTGATGACTGTATTGCTAATTATTATGGTAGTAGTGGTGGCATGGAGGTTGCTGGGGTGAAGAAAATTTTTCATCGCTCTTCACAGTGGTATAATGTTCGCTATGTCAAATTTCTGGGAGATGGTGACTCTAAAGCATTCAAAGAAGTTTTGGAAAGCAAACCATATGGGAACAGTGTAAATATAAGCAAACTTGAATGTATAGGACATGTGCAGAAGAGAATGGGTGCCAGGCTGAGAAGGTTAAAATCAGTTATGAAAGGGAAAAAACTAGATGATGGGAAAACCTTGGATGGCAGAGGAAGATTGACTGATTCCATAATAGACCACATTCAGAACTGCTATGGCCTTGCAATCAGGCAAAATACAGGCAATCTTGAAGAAATGAGGAGAGCTATATGGGCTTTATATTTCCACACCGCATCCACGGCTGAGCATCCACAACATGGTTTGTGCCCCAAAGGTGAAAACAGCTGGTGTAAATACAATAGGGGACTAACAACAGAAGAGAAATACATTCACCACCACAGTCTACCATCAGCCATCATGGCAGAAATAAAGCCCATTTTCAGAGATCTGGCTGACAGAAGTCTTCTGATGAAATGTCTTCACGGAAAAACGCAGAACCCCAACGAGTGCTTGAATAGTGTGATATGGCATCGTCTCCCAAAAACAGTGTTTATCGGAATTAATACACTACATTTTGGTGTGTATGATGCTGTGGCAACCTTCAATCTTGGAAATATAACTAAATGCCAGGTCCTTCAAAAGTTGGGTATGTGTGTTGGTTCCCGTACGGTACGTGCTATGTTCTTTTTAGATCAGCACAGACTAAGGCATGCTGATAATATAATCAAGACATTAGTGAAAAAAGCAAGACAGGTGCAGAGGGGTGCCAAAAGAAGACGTGAAGATGATTATGAAGACTGTGAAGGGGGTATTAGCTACGGATCAGGAATGTTTTAATCTTCTTTCTCCGTTTCCCGTAAGTTTACTTTTTACTTCATCTAGGAACATTATCTCAGGTACTGGTCAACCTAGAAGTCTGAAATTTTTATGACGTAGTGACATAGGTCCCTATTACATACTGAAACAACGATTTTTTAATTACTTGATTTACAAAAGACTTAGGGGTGATAGTCTAGTAAAAAGCGATGGAAAAAATTTACTTAAAAATAAATGTACAATATCTCTGTAAGAAAATACTTTGACAATAAACTGTTGTTTCAGTATTGTTGTAACATATGAATGCACATACAGTAAAATTTTTACCTCTCTGTCTCCAGTAGTTTGTGAGAAAATGTTCCCTATAGTAGGCATATATTAACATTGCGGGGATAGGTGATTCCGTATCCCCTTAATTGTCTGTGAAATCTCAATGTTAATTTCATGTTTAATGTAGTTTTTAAATGACATTGTCCTTCTGTTGTGTTTCCAGTTGACATTTTCACTATTCTGTAATCTCAGTGATTATTTGTGTAAATTTAAAGTAGCACTACATTGCCTACATGTTTCTGTTGTGTTTCCAGTTGACATTTTCACTATTCTGTAATCTCAGTGATTAATTGTGTAAATTCAAAGTAGCACTACATTGCCTACATGTTTCTTAGTTCCCCATGTAAATTGTTTGTATTCTCTGTAAGTGAAGTTACTATATTCATCAATGAACAATTTTGTGTAAATTTTTTTAAATGGCAGTCCATTGCCTATTTTTTTTTCTCCAAACTACATATTTGTTAAGAAAAATGACTTGTCCTATATCATGTGTACTTTGTACAATATGTAATCCACAGGATAAATAAATAAATACAAATACAAATACAAATTTGCCCACAACACTTTGGTTCCACAGCAGGCTTCATGGTATGGGAGGCCATCAGTTACAACTCACTATCACATTTGATGTTTCTGCAGGGTAAAGTAAACTGTGACTGCTACATTGCACAAGCTGTTATCCCCATGCTACTGCCATTTCATCAATAGGAAGGTGATGTGCTTTTTCAGCAGGACTGTGTAAAATGCTCAGGATTGCAAGATCATAAGGTCTCACACCAGTTGAACATGTAAGAGACATGATTAAGTGGAAACTTACTTGTTCTCCAGGGCCTGCAAGAACCATTGCTGAATTGCAACAAAAGGCAGAAGAGGCCTGGAACAATCTACTGTAGGTTGCCATTGATCAGCTTTATGTTCATTTGTATGTGAGAATACACGCCTGCTTTGCTGCAAGAGAAGGGAGCACACTGTCTATTGATGTAACTGTTTCAGCACCTGTTACCATGACGTGTGTTTCAGGTTGTCTTGATTTGTTAGAAAACTGGTGGACGAGCAGGAAAAAGGTCAAAAATTGTTATTTAGTGCAAAGAATTTGCCAAATAAGATACTGCTGTTGAAATTTGTGGAATGTGTAATTGTTAACTTGCTATCATGACCATTTTTCTGTCAGGTGTGTGTATACATTGGATTTTGAGGAATGAGTGCCTAATGCAGATACTACTGCCAAAATTTATAAAGCCCAACTGCAGATGAGAGCTGATGATATAGTACAAAATATATTTTTTTGCAGTTCTCATTGTTCAAAAATACATTAATCACCACACACGCATGAGTTTTTATGTGACTAAAAGCAGTTTTAAAATTAGTTTAAGCTGTTAGTGTCTAGATTTTAAAACGAGTTTATCTGACACACATAAACTCACAATACACAGTGGTTGTACTGGAAACCAGTTTGTATTTGAAAATAAAAATGCAAAATGAACAAATTTTGCACTTAGGTGGTTTCATGCCAAAGATGGATACTGTAGAATTAGTTTATCGTACTAAAAGCAGTGATAATCATTAAACATTAAAAAATTTCTTCTATATTAGGCAGCTAATAATGCCACAGAATATAAGAACAATATGCATGAGCATTGCTGAAGACTGAAATGCATGGAAAAGTATGGAAGAATATTTTTAAATGCTAGACAGGTTTAATTCAGGAACCTCATGGCAGATTAAAATTCTGTATCACACTAGAACTGGACCAGGATTCGGACTGATTTTAAACCTATATATACTATCTTTTCAGAGAATGAATCAACCTGATAAACAAGTGGGCAATTTCTGTTCATGCTACTGGTTTTTAACTAGTAAATATTATCTTTCAAGCAAATGTGTGAGACTAAAAAACAAGTGGCCAGTTTTTCTTCCTGTTCTGACAGTTTGAAGAATGATAAGTTATCTTAATGTATACAACCTAATTACTCACACAACAGCTACAGAAGATACTGCTTTGAATTATCTTACAGAAGATTTTTGATGGTGATAAACAAGTGGCTATCACTTTTTCTGTCAGAACAGGCATGCTTGTGATAATGGACACTAAATAGGTGTGTTATCTCAGAATAATGCAATAATTACATTTATATATGAGCACTACAGTGTTGAGATAAACATTTCTGGGTTTAGCAGTTTGAAGCATTGCCAATGATGATTCTTTTCAACATTTTATGTCTAACTTATGCTGTGTTAAGTTGCATTACTTTGGAGCAAGTTCAGGTAGAAAACTACTGGATTTCATCTGTCAGACAGTTTTGCTTCTTTTTCTTATTCTTGTAGACTAAAAATGTTCATGAGATGCAGCTCAATAGTATTTTGGTTTCTGTAACTTTTCATCCAATTCCAATTGTTCTGTTACATTTTAACATCTTTCACAGGCACTTCTCTTTTCCTACATATTTATTAGTTATGTGAAGAATACTACTACTGCTAACATTTTGGTCACATATACATACCATTTTTTAAAATATTGTTGATGCTGATCTCATGTACAGGGTGCAGAAAGGATATACAAAACAGTTGACACACCTCTAGGTCCTATTAGAGGTCGGCAGTTTAACACTACATCTGGTAATCCTGTGTTTATTTTTCGAGGTGTTCCATATGCTCAACCTCCAGTTGGAGCACTTCGTTTTAAGGTGAGTAAAGCATTTAAATAGACAGTAGGATAGAGCAGTGTTCCTTGTAATAGTTTCCAATCAAGTGTTGACATGGATTACCCTTAATTCTAGACCAGCCACATAGATTTAGTTTGTCATAAAACTTAATTTCAGAACATTCTCCATTTAACAGTGAATTTTTCATGAAGGTAATGAAATGTGTACCATGTAATGAATTTTTGTTTTTGTGTGTTTGGACCGGAAAAGGGTGAGAGGAGGGGGGGGGGGGGATATATAGTCTAATCTAAAAAGCTGGATATAAAAGGAAAAAAAAAAATTGTGAACAACGGATATGTCATTTCTCTCATGTAGCACACAGAAATTGCTGAAATATTATTTTGTGAAGTGAATGAGTCACAGGTGCTTTGTAACAAAACTGGAAGAAGAAAAAGAAGTATGTATACAAGTGCCTGGCTGCATATTCAAACCAAAACATGAAAGACAAACAACTACAAAATTAAACTGGCTCTTAGTGAGTAGCATATGCCTCCAAAACTCATTGCAGGTAACAGAATATTGAGAACAGCGAGAGATAAGTTCAAGACAAATGACTTTTACCATTAAATTTTGATAAGAGTAAGTTTACAGAATTACGTACTTTCAGTAAAATCTATTGAAACAATGAATTGCAAGAAGTAGACAGTGTTCAGTTTTAGGGAACTACAGATAAACCTTACAATTAATGAAGCACAGTAATTTAGCAAACACTGCAGATTACACATAGATAAGTGATATAAAAATCAAGTAGTAATTTATTCACCTTGTTATATTCCATAATGAGGTATGAAATCATTTTATAGGGAAACTCGTCTCACAAGCAGAAAATTTTGATAATAAAGATATGTACATGGATATTAATGTACTCATCTCTCTTCCAGAGTATATTAAATGTCCTTTGGTAACACAATGTGGTTTAAGAGCTGAGTAATTACATCTACTCTGCTTCTTGCAAATTCTTCAGTGTATGCCAGTTGTTTCCAACCTGGGGGGAGAGTCATGTAGGATTCAAAGGGGGAAGAGGGGGACAGGCAACTCAGGAGAAAGCAGAAATATATGGTCAGACAAGCAAAAAATTTTATATTCTTATTACAGATAGTGTGCATTTTAGTAGAGTTGGCAGCACCAACTTTGCCTCACACTTCACCGGGTTATTGGTAACATGATACATTCTACAGTCTGTGCTATGCATTCTTAGCTCAGTGTTATGCCTGTTGTTCTGTTAAAAGTGAGTAGCATTTTGATTGGTTTTGTACGTCTACGGAAACAGTCTGCTGAAAGAAGAACATATAATGTAGAATGGATTCACAGTTATTGAAAAAGACCAAGTACAACTGCTACAGTTGTGATGTATGTCATAATATCCTCAGTAATGACGCATTGTGCCCTATGTATCTGGTTTTTCAGCACCAGGTGAGCTGTTGTCTATCTACAGCTTAGCTGGTGTTGAAAAACAAACCAAAAGAGTTTTTTGTTGGAAAAAGAAATTCTTTAAGTCACATGGCATTGGAGTCTACTGGGATCTTTCAGCAGCAAAATGAAGTGCATGAAAGTTCTCTATTTATAGAAAAAAAAAACCTCATACTTTTGATGAGACATTAATCAAACCTTCCAATCTTAAAGCAACTAGATTCATCTTTGCAAAAGATAGTTAGTGAAAAATGAACAAGATACCTTTTTTCAAACAATAATGTGCAATGCAGGGACAAGGAAATGGCCCAGAATGTGCAAGACAAGCCAATTAAAAGACTAAAGGCGTATCCATTTTTACCTTGCAGTTTGTTGATTCTGTTGATATAGCTCAACAGTGTCAATTAATAGTAGATGGCCAGTTTGTGGACATGATGAAAATAATGGAGAAACTATTGTTACCTAAAAATTTGAAAACAACATCAAAAGCTTCTGATATATTTTCTGCTGGTAATGACATTTTGGTTCAAAGGACAGAGTTATAGGAATTTCTACTGATGGGACACTGCCATGTTAGGTTCAGTGTTCTGACTTCCTAAGCATTGTCAAATAAAATGATCCTAATCCTATTGGCTCTCATTTTATGATCCACAGACAAGCTCTTACTTCTAAAACTTTGCCCGACAAACTGAACGCTGCACTGAGAGTGGCTATCAGGGTGGTTGATAAAATTAAGTCAAGTGCTGTGAATACTAATTTTTTCAAAGTTCCATGTAATGATCTCAGTTCTGAACACCAATCTTCAATCTTGCATACACAAGTCCAGTGGGTTTTGAAGGGCAATGTGCTATCCACTCAGTAAGAATTGACATCATAGGTAGATATTTTTCTTTCAAGTAAAGGGAAAGCTGAGCATCATCATTTATTCACTGATGACAGATTTATATTTTTCTTAGCATATCTTGCAGACTTCTTTGAAACCCTGAGTAATCTGAATTTGAAACTACAGGGTAGAAACACCATTATAATGGTTGTCAATAAAGCCATAATGGCCTTTTTGTAAAAGTCACAACTGTGGAAGTGTCACCTGGATACTCTCATTACTGACATTTCATCATTCCCTCAATTCAATGAACTTCTAGGTAGGCAAAAGTATGATGTCAACACTTGGGGAGTTATCATCAATGGTCATCTGGAATGACTTCAAGAAGAGTTCAAACTTTATTTCCCTCATTGGTCTCCAGAAGACTGGCAATGCAAATTAGCATGATCAACCATCAAAATTAATGTACACACTCTTCCTGATGAAGTACAAGAGGATGTAGTTGAAGTGAAATGTGATTTGAGTGCTAAAAAGCATTTTCAACAAATATCATTGGAAGAATTGTGGTCCATTTTCCTTCCTAAGTACCCAGGAATCCAAAGAAAGCCTTAAGTATATATAGTTCTCATCTGCATACCTATATGAGACTGGACTCTCAACACTAGCCATCATTAAAACAAAATACAACAGTCGCCTTAATGTGGAGAGTAACCTTAGATGTGCTTTAACTAGTTTGAAGCCATATATTGAGGAGCTGCTTAAAGAAAGACAATTATATGATTTTTTCTTGTGACTTTCAACACACAAAAAGATACTAGATGTGAAAAGTATTGCCTAAGTAAAAATAGTATCACTAGGTATTTAAATAAGCATTAAAGATATTTCTATTTAGGCTACTGAGACCTTTGATAACTCTTTTTTACTAAAGTGTGGATTGCAGATTATTGCCAAATAAAGTTTGTCGAAAGAACCAAAAAATTAGCAAACAAAAACATGAGATATTCTGTGGTTGCAAAAAGATTTGACAGGGGGGGGGGGGGGCACTTCAGATAGAAAACGTTGTTGAGAACCACTGGTGTATAGAAACAGACATGGCAAAATGAGTAGTGAAAAATATCTTGCTTCATCTGAGAGCTCTTTTTTTAGAGCAAAATTGTATAAGTACTTCTGCAAAGAAACTGGCAGTTTATCGCCAAAACATTAGAGGCCTTTGCAATAATGTCAATGAGCTTATAGTAAATGTCCATGGATTGGGAGATATAGTTTGTGGTCGTATTTTTTATTTTGGTGAGCACAATGTTATTTCTGCTATAAGTAATTGTAACTTAGCAAATTCATTCTCAGATAATATAAAGAATAGGTGGTGTAGCCATCTATGTTAAGAGCATTGTCACATGCAGTGCAATTGATGTGCAAAGTTTTTATCCAGAGAAACTTTTGGAAGTGTGTGCCATAGAACTGCCTTTAAGTAATTCTTATTTATCAATAGTAACAGTATTTTAATCTCTTTTCAAAGCAGTGAGACTCTCTCCTAAAGTAAGTCTTTAAACACAAAAAGTTGGATAGTGCTTGGGAACTTCAATGTAAATTTTCTAATGAACTCCAGGAACAGATCAGACCTGGAAAATTAGATGTCCACATATATCTTACTTCTGTAGTCAGTTTTCATACTAGAATAACCTCATCTAGAAGCACAGTAATTGACAATCAATTTTTAGACTAGATCAAAATAGATGAGACAACTACTAGGCAAGTCCTAAACAGTGTCTCTGACCATGTTAGACAATGACTCAATACTAAAAGTTCAAGTGTTTGTAAGAATGAAAGTGGGCCTTCTGGTATTCTGGACAAATGACTTTGAAAAACCTCCAAGCACATGGAATTGAAACTTGGCCACTAGGCAGAGCTGTTAAAAACACGAGTGCCTAGCATCATCTTGGCATGACATCACACACCATATTGTTGCTCCATCAAAGGTCATGGATAAGTTCTGCAAGGCAGTGACAGGGCACTCGGAGCTGTATTTGCTTTACTATTGTCTCATTTTTGTAATGCATTGGTTCTTGGTATTTGCTTCTGATATGTCTTATGTTCTCTCGTTCTCTCCACATTACTTTTTGGTCTCCATTTGTCTGTTTCCTTATAATAACCTTTCTGTTGCCACTTAGTGATCTGATGTTTACAGCTCCAGACCAGTTGATCCAGCCTCATTGGGTTTCTTTCAAGTCATTGCTGACATTCAGTTGAATCTCCATCATAATAACTGGTAACAAGGTAAAAAAGTTAACAGAATACCATGGAGCAAAGCTTCTGAACCTCTTGGAAAAGCAACAGCTGCAACTGCAGCAGAAACTGCAGCAGCAGTTTCAACAACAGCAACAACAATATCAGCAGCAAAATAAGTTGCTCTATCAAGAAATTAAGCTTCTGAAGGATCAACTGCATTTACTGGGTACCCAGCCAAACCTCACAATTGCAAACAAAGATATCTATTCCCAGTTGGACACAGAGGCTGCAGTTTCCTTGGTAAACATCCAAATTAGTAATTGTCTAGGTTCTCCTGTCTTATCCCCACCCTCTCACATGTGGGTAGTGTATGGTGACAGTTCAACTCCGATCTGGGCTTGCTTCACAATCACTGCAGCCTACAAAAAGATCACTTGACTAATGATACTATTTTCAGTCTGGATGCCTTCTCATTGTTTTGGATCCTCAATCAGTGACAGGTTTCAGGTCATCTCTGACACAGTTCCCATCCAGAAACGTGATGACATGTCATTGACATTTGAATCATTACTCAAACTTGGTCTGGGTGCATACAGATTTCCAGTCTCGTATATCCTTGCAATCAAGTGTGGTACCCCATTTTTGCTGAACCTGGTCAATTCTAGTCACCTGATGAACAGCTGTAGAGCAGGAATTCAATCGAGCACAAAAGGTTGGAGTAATTGACACATTTAAAACAAGTTTTTTGGCTACACCCCTGGTGATGGTAAAAAAACCCAATGGTGCCTTCCAGTTATGGATAGACTTTAAATCAACAGTTACTTCCCAGCAACAAGTAAACATCTATCCATACCGCTCCCAGAATACCTCCTCATAAATCTTGGCAGAGAAGAATATTTTTCTATGATCGTTCTTACTGATATATATTTGCAAACACTACTGGATGAGGATATGTACAACATAATAGTTATCAACACTCCTTTCAGCTTGCACAAATACAGGCATTTGCCTTTCATGATTTCTTATGTTGCTGCAGTCGTCCAGAGATAGCTGGAACAGTTAACCATCTTCGTCCCCACAAGAATTAACTGTGTAGACAACTGAATTGTAATGGGAACTTTCTCAAATTCAGATGGAAGCCTGTGGTCTGAACCCATCTGGATACAGTTGTCAGGCAGATTAGATGTCTTCAAAAAATGACAGTATCATCCAGATAGCATAGACATGTTGTCCATTTGAGGTGTTGAAACAGATTGCCTGTCATATGTATGAAGGTGACTGGAATGATACACTGTCCAAACAGCATAAATTTAACCTCAGGGAGCCACCAGGAGTTACGATAGCAGTCTTTTCCCTGTCAGCTTCATCAACCTTGAATCCCATAACCTGTCTGCATGTCCATAGCTGAAAAACACTATGCTCCACTCAAGCAGTCTAGGGTGTCATCAATCCACAGCAGTGGATAGGCATCTTTATTCATGATTTTGTTCAGTAATTAGCAGTTGATGCAGAAAGAGCATATGCCACCCTTCTTCTTTGCGAGGACCACTGGAGAGGAGCAAAGACTCTTGGAACATTCAATGATCTATCTCGCAGCATCTTCTCTGTTTCTCCCTGGATTATCCGTTGTTCAACTGGGGATACCCTATGCAAGTGCTGGATAATTGGTGTATAATCTTCAGAGTTGATGTAGTGTTTTACCATGGGCCAATTGGTCTGTCTTTTCTCCTCTCCAGATTTGAAAGCATCCGAAAATTGATGCACAAGGGCTATCACTTGCTGGTGCTGTGCCTCGATCAAGCCAGATCCTATTGGCAGTTCAATAGCTGCTTCCTCTGCTGCATTATTTGTAGTGGTAACAGAGCACAGTTATTTGTCAATGAGACTAAGCCAACATTCCTGAACTGGTTTGGCAGTCCTTGTGGACATACCTTTAGGGCTAAGTTGTAGCTGCTCACAGCTATTAGTGATCCAAAGTTCTCCATGACCGCCTACAATACTTATGATGATTGCTGGCATGCAAACAGCCTTTGTGAGCCTGAGTAGCTATTTGCAGCTGAAAAAACCTTCATAGTTTTACTGAGGCTATTGATCAATGACTGGAACTAGTCTTGTTGATGAGGTTGGGATAACAAGGTCTTCAATGGCAAGCAACCACCGAGAGCAATCTTTGTTGTGTTTGCTTGTTGGAATACCTTCATCAGTCTGGAGCTATGATCTTCTACAGTCTGTGACTACTTGTGATTCTTGCAAGAAGTCCCATCTTAATATAACATTATGACTACATTATGTTAAAACACAAATTCAAAGGGCTGTGTTCAGTTACTGACAGTTATTATTGCAATATACTGTTGGCTGGCTGTATTTCCCATTTAGGTCTTCCAGCAAAATTGTCTTTGCATCACAGGACATAATCATCTTTTGCTGATGACAATAATCATCTTACATTATAGGAAAGAAACCCTTGAGTCAAATAACACCTGGACAGATTGACCATCAGTGATGACACCAGTGAAATTTCCTGACATCTTGGTGATAGTCATCTATGGAAGATTTTCACCTGTGGTGGCCTCATCTTCATAGATGGTCACCTTGCTTGATTTTTCAGAAGTTGGCAGCTATGCAAGCGGCTGGTATCTCTACACTGTGATGGGAAATGCCTATGCCATGTTGGGGAGCAAACTTGTCCAAGGTATGGCAACAGGCTTTGTTCCATAGATTGACTATAATCATCTGTAGTTGAGTGGAATGAACAAAACTGTTATGATTGGTGACATCTGGTGGCATAGTAGTTGTTGAAAACTCACCTTTTCCCCCTCCTAGAGCATTCAACATGTCCAGGATGTCCACAGTGGAAAAATTCTGGCATGTGGTTCTCTATCCTCCAACTGTCTGTTCTTCACATGAGACATTATACTTGGTGGAGGAGTTGATTGCACTTGCATTGGTTAGAGGCTGAGTTACTGTTTGATGATTGCAACATAAGTATGAGTTGACAGAAACATTTCTTCATGGAGCATATGACTAATGGTATTTTCTGTATTACCTCCTGGTGTATGTGGACTACATTTATGGCTGCTATCTGTTGTGTACATGGTCCAATATTTGTGGTCACCATACACTGCTGTGTCTCTTCTCTTACTATCTGTTGAATCATATTCATATCAACCACAGGGATTACATTTAGCAGTTAGTCACACTTCTTTCAGTCATGTTGCATTTCTTTGATGTACTGGCACCACATGATGAGTTCTTCAGTTGTTGTGACATTCTTTACCAGGAGAGTTTGGTAGATGTCTTTCGTGACTCCTTTCATCAAGTGAGAGATTTTGTCAGCTTCTGTCATATTCACAATGTGGCAAGTGCCAAAACATTATGTGTGTATGACTGTGTCATTTTGCCATGATGGTAAGACCTGTTCTTCACTTTTTTGTCTGTTATTGGGCCTGCTGTTGATTTGTAACTAGACATTTTCTTTAGTTCAGCCTGGAATTTGTCTCAGGTATTGAGTTTTACTTGGTTGTTTCTGAACCACCACTGTGCTGTGCCATCCAAGTAAAAGTACACATTTGCCAAACACATAATGTCATCTCATCTATTGTAACTGGTGACTCAGTGGAATCCCTTCAGCCACTTTCTTTGGTCCTGACAAGCATCTTCAAAAAACACTGATGGATGTGCAGCTGACTTACTGCTGTTTTGTAATCCATCTGTCACCTGAATATACAGATTTTAGGAACAATTTACTTCTTCTAATCTGGTTCCTGTCCACCTGTGCCATGGCTTTTACGTTGTATAATTGGAGCCACAATGTTGTAGATGTTTTGAAGCACCTGTCACCATCACCAAAGAATGTCCCATCAAAACTACAATCAAATCCAACTCAAAAGACAGGGTCATCAGTGAAGTACAACAGTTAGATCTGAAAGCACATTTATTACTGACACCAGTGTACAGCCAGAACAGAACTGACCTCCTAGGCAGAGTATGCAGCTACTTGTACAAGCATAAAATATACCAGAATATACAAACATGACAATCATAAGATATTTCAAAGACCTTCCCAAAATGATGCATACAGAATAACAAATAATTGCTGGTGGATGGGTGTAAACTTGCATCCTGCAGCATACCAGCCAGTGATGTTAATCACTAAGCCACACTGTATGCACCACAGCTCCTGGCAGTATTTCTTAAAACCTGTTTCACATTAGTTTTAAGGATAACTATAGATACCATTGCAACTATCACTATAAAGTAACCTTGGGCAACTGATAAGAAATTTTGAATTTTCCACCAAACTATAAGGAATCTGTTAAATATGAAAGATGAGCTTCTTCTATCACTACAGGAAATTGAAAAACCTACAGGTATTTATGTAGAAGTGCTAACAGATCATTATTTCAAAGCGACCAAAATGTAATATATGTTCCATGATGGATACAAAATAATATCCAGTTGCTGTAAGCATAATATAAGAAAGGAGTGAATGACTATATACACAAAAGTGGAATAAAGTCTTAAATGTTTACTATACTGAACAGCTTTTTGACTGCTGGATTTTAGTTATAGACTTGGAAACATGCAAGAAGGTAATTCTGACCGTGTACAGGCCACTATGAACCTATTTTCCCTACACAATGAGTTAGGGACAGTTACCAGGGAAGGCAAGAGAAAAGATGGCTAAAATCTGGGATCAATGTATCTTGTGCCAGAAAGATAGAGCTTTATCTAATGAAGGGGAGTAGTGCTAATGAAGACTTGAAGGTGCATTACAAGCAGTATTTATAAATTCTTCAGTGTGTCATTGAAAATACTAAAATCATGTGCTGTGTTCAAAATTTTCAGAATTCTTAGAACAAAGTACAGGCAGTTTGGAACATTATTGTGTGTGAGACAAATAAACTCAGCAAGTAAAATGATGTTCAACTCCTGGCAATACTAGCAGTGAGATGAATATTGCTAGGCTCAAAAGCACTTTCCACTAAATTCAATAAATTCTTCCATCAGTTGATGGCAATACAGTGACAAAGAATGGGACTGTCAAAAGTAGATCGGGCAGACACACTGACATGCACTGCGCACTTTATCTCCACACATAATTTTTGCTAAACCTAGTTGTTAAAGAGATCACAAAAATGCATAGGTCACTGGAAAGCAACAAATCTTCTGGTTATTGTAATATTTCAACCAAAGTACTAAAATCTTGGGCTGAGTTGGTAATGTCCTTGAGTTATCTTTTAAATGACTGTATAAGTCAAGGTGTATTTCTTGAAAACTGAAGTATGCAGCTGAAACAACTATTTGTGAAAGTGGAAATAAAAATCTAGTTTCTAATTATAGACCAATCCCCCTCCTTACTGTAGTCTCAAAAGCTTTTTAGAAGGTTACTAATACCAACATATTGAACCACCCATATTATGATAACATTTCAGCAGCTCATTTTGGCTTCCATAATGGCTTCTCCATAATGGCATAATGGTTTGACAGAGCACTGAAAGACCTGAGTCGAAACAAGGCCCCTGGAGTAGACAACATTCCATTGGAACTACTGACGGCCTTGGGAGAGCCAGTCCTGACAAAACTCTACCATCTGGTGAGCAAGATGTATGAAACAGGCAAAATACCCTCAGACTTCAAGAATAATATAATAATTCCAATCCCAAAGAAAGCAGGTGTTGACAGATGTGAAAATTACCGAACTATCAGTTTAATAAGTCACAGCTGCAAAATACTAACACGATTTTTTTACAGATGAATCGAAATACTAGTAGAAGCCAACCTCGAGGAAGATCAGTTTGAATTCCGTAGAAACACTGGAACACGTGAGGCAATACTGACCTTATCTTAGAAGAAAGATTAAGGAAAGGCAAACCTACATTTCTAGCATTTGTACACTTAGAGAAAGCTTTTGACAATGTTGACTGGAATACTCTCTTTCAAATTCTAAAGGTGGCAGGGGTAAAATACAGGGAGCGAAAGGCTATTTACAATTTGTACAGAAACCAGATGGCAGTTATAAGAATCGAGGGACATGAAAGGGAAGCAGTGGTTGGGAAGGGAGTAAGACAGGGTTGTAGCCTCTCCCCGATGTTTTTCAATCTGTATATTGAGCAAGCAGTAAAGGAAACAAAAGAAAAATTCAGAGTAGGTATTAAAATTCATGGAGAAGGAATAAAAACTTTGAGGTTCGCCGATGACATTGTAATTCTGTCAGAGACACCAAAGGACTTGGAAGAGCAGTTGAATGGAATGGACAGTGTCTTGAATGGAGGATATAAGATGAACATCAACAAAAGCAAAACGAGGATAATGGAATGTAGTCTAATTAAGTCGGGTGATGCTGAGGGAATTAGATTAGAAAATGAGGCACTTAAAGTAGTAAAGGAGTTTTGCTATTTGGGGAGCAAAATAACTGATGATGGTCGAAGTAGAGAGGATATAAAATGTAGACTGGCAATAGCAAGGAAAGCGTTTCTGAAGAAGAGAAATTTGTTAACATCGAGTATAGATTGAAGTGTGAGGAAGTCATTTCTGAAAGTATTCGTATGGAGTGTAGCCATGTATGGAAGTGAAACATGGACTATAAATAGTTTGGACAAGAAGAGAATAGAAGCTTTCGAAATGTGTTGCTACAGAAGAATGCTGAAGATTAGATGGGTAGATCACATAACTAATGAGGAAGTATTGAATAGGATTGGGGAGAAGAGAAGTTTGTGGCACAACTTGACCAGAAGAAGGGATCGGTTGGTAGGACATGTTCTGAGGCATCAAGGGATCACCAATTTAGTATTGGAGGGCAGCGTGGAGGGTAAAAATCGTAGAGGGAGATGAAGAGATGAATACACTAAGCAGATTCAGAAGGATGTAGGTTGCAGTAGGTACTGGGAGATGAAAAAGCTTGCACAGGATAGAGTAGCATGGAGAGCTGCATCAAACCAGTCTCAGGACTGAAGACCACAAAATCAACAATGGCTTCCCTACATGGAAAGCAATGTGGTCTTACAAACTTAGTTCTAGTGTAAATAAACAATTAAAATTACATTTTTCACACTTTCTATAATATTGTCAAGGCCTTTAATTGTGTAGATCATGAAATTCTACTAGGGGTAGTATAATGGTATGGTGCTAAAGGCATTTGTGTTCCATAGGTGAAGTCATACCTTAACAAGAGAAAACAGAGGGTCATATTGTCACATCATAATCATAATCAAATCAAAATCTGAAAGCAGAGTGGTCAATGGCATACCACTCTTAATACTGAAAATTTCTCATTATTGACACCAACATCCAGACAGAACAGAAATACCTCCTGGATAGAGAGTGCTGCTATTTGTACAGACAGTGAATATTTCAGAATATTCAGACATTACAAGCATCAGAAATTTAAAGAACCTTTTACAAATGATAAATTATGAATAATAATGGCAACCCACAGCATACCAATAACCAATGCTAAACACTGTGCCACACTGCATGCAATGCAACTCATGGCACTGCTCCCTCTCATGGAGAAACAGTGGCCCCTCTGTTTCAGGAGATATCATTGTAGATGACTACAGTGTCTTAGATCCATATCTTGTCATTTGTCCTTTATATGGCAGCATTGGATGATCGTAGCATTTAGGTCATGTTGTAATAGATTCTGTATTTTGTTGAGCACTGAAGGTTTGTGATTATCAAGTGCCTTCAGATAGCTTGAATGCAAAGTCCCCATATTTGATCTGTTCCTCAGGACTGTAGTAGGGGTTCATATGGAAGACCTGGAGGATGTGTCTGCAGTCCAGTCTTCTTAATGAAGGGTCACGATCCTTGACAATGCATGTGACTAAGCTGTGAAGGACAAGATATGGTCCAAAGTAGCATTTTAGTTAGTTTTCTAATAGACCTACTTTCTGCACAGTCATAAAAATCCATACAAATTCTCCAAGGGGACCATGTTTCACTGATGGTTCATGGCATTATAGTACTCTCAGTCCTTCACCTGGGAGTCCAAGATCCATATGCAAAGAAGTTGTCCTGTCAATGAAGTGTTGCACATAGTCAACCTGAATATCATCTGGATAAAATGGGAACAGCATATCCATTGTTGTTTTGGCCTCACAATATTGGAGCAGAAAGAATGGTGTGAAGCCTGTAGTGCTTTGCTTCCCTGTCTTGTATGCAAATTAATTGTACCCAATCTCTCTGGTAGACATCAGTGTACTTCTGTGAGACCATTTGGCTATGGATGGTAAGCTGTTGTCATAAGTGATGCTGCAATGTCAAATTATCTCTGGTACTAGTCTGGACTGAAAAAATTTTCCACAATCAGACATAATCACATGGGGTCTGCACTTCAAAGTGATGTCTCCAGTAAGGAACTTTGAAATTTCCAGAACTTTGGCAGTTGGTATGTCTTTGGTGACAGCAGAGCATGTGAGGTAGTCAGTGCAAACTATTGTCCATTGATTGCCATTTGTTGCATTTAGGCATGTACCAAGAGGTCAATTCCAGTTTGGTGGTATGGCATTGCTGCAAATAGGATTGCTGCTGCATTGCTTCAGTCACTAGCATTCCTTATATTGTCTCACATTGCATCTAATGGATCAGTGAATATCTAGGTTGTGCTACCTTCATCTGACATGGTCTAGAATCTTCACGAATCTCAGGTGAACAAATGTTGGAGACTCTTGGAAATATTTCAAGATAGCTGGTTGTAGATGAGCTAGTTTCATAAGCAGCCATGTGTGCCCCATTGTATCATAATTCCTCTTATACAGTAGTCTGTTTATTAATTGCAATTCTCCTTTGGTTGATTTCTACTTTGCAAAGGCTTCTGGGGTTATCAGGATGCTAAATCTTCCCTCTGTTCAGCAGCATTCAGCATCAGTGCCATGTAATGAGGTGAAGACTGAGATTTTGTCCGTGCTTTTATGTTCTGCCAAAGGGTTGCTTGAAAGGCAGAATGGTTTGCTTGTGAAATGTAAACTTTCATGGCTGGAAATGCCACAATTAATCAAATGTTCTCAGGTATTATACCATGGTCAATTGCATTTCACCTTAAAATGCAATGTTTTATCCCCATCTATGGAGGACATTTTCAAGTGTGATCACAGCTTTTTTTGAATGTCCAGTTCACACCCTGGCTCACTAATGACTAAGCAAAATTCTTCTTCTGCATGCTTCCATGCAGTGGTATGACATCAAATGTTTTGAATACGTGAGCACAATTGGCCATTATTGAATGCTGTCATCTGCTGTTGGTATCACCCCAAGGTGGAAGACTGGTACACATCTTCTTCAGCACCGGAATCCAAACGATATTCAATTTCGCACCCTCTTCCTGCCTACTGAAATTCCTGGGGCATTTTACAATCTCTATGGCCTTTCTGCGTAGCCTTTCATGGTATCCACTTTTGGCTGCCATTACTTTAGTCCTATCAAAATTTATGTTGTGATTTCCTGGCTGCATAACATGTTCTGCAACAGCTGATTTGCCAGTCTCCCCTCTTCTGCAGTTACCCTTGTGCTCTCCTAGTAATTTTTTGACTATTTATTTTGTAGTACCCACGTAGTTCCCTCCCCACAACTGTGCTAAATACTATAAATTCCTGCTTTTTTTGGTGGTTGGCAAGCATCCTTGGCTGATTTTAGGTGATGTTATATCTTCCAGGTAGGTTTTAGAGTGCCATGATGCTCTGGTTTTCAAGATTTTCCCTATGTGGTCAGTAACATCCTTAATGAAAGAAAGGAAAACTTTTCATTTCACTGCTGCTTGAGCATTGTTATGATTTATACATGATGGTCTTAACGCTCTTGTGCAGTGTGTTGGTGAGATGTTTTAATTCTGTGTCAAGCACCTCTGGTTCTCAGATTTTCCTTGCTCTACCTGCCAACATTTTATGATTCCCCACAGTTGTTCTGGATGGTGCTTCAAATCCTGGTGTAAGTAATGGCCTGCATGCATGGAGTTTTGGTAATTCATGTGGCCCAAGCTACCATCTTCTTCCTTAAAAATTAGCACATCAAGAATATTTAATCTTCTGGCTGCCTCCTCCTCCATGGTAAACAATCTTTGGACTGATCCCATTGAGATGTTTGTGAAAACAACCCAGTTCCTCCCCGCCATGCTGCCACAAAACAAATGTATTGTCTATGTATGTGTGGAACCATTGTGAGTAGCAATACCACATCAACTAACTAATGTGTCCTTAAGGTGTACCACTATGCCCTTTAATTTACTGATAAAATGGGCCAAATTCTTGATACACGAACCTGATTGGCCCACATTTTGCTGTAATAATGTTGTCAAGAACTTTGGGATTACTGGAGACTGGGATACAACCCATCAGCTTTGACCAATTACATCAGAAGTTACCAGAGATGATGTATTGCACAGATTTAACAGCAAAGATGAATGCCAAGAAACAAAGGAATGCAGGAGATGGTAGGCCTATGTCATGTACATTCATATTTAAAAATATAATGTTAAGAACATCACTTCTTTGAATCCTAGTTTCCTATTCTCCAGTTGACTTATATAGCTCAACTGAAGAATGGGATAATAGTGCAGAAAAGAAAAAAAAAGTGACAGAAGTAATGTTAGCATGGAACACCTCATCTGACATATATGAGTTGTATCCCAAACTTAAGCTGATATGTGTAGGTTAGCTGCAGTATGAGATACAAATTTAACTTACGTCAACTTTTTCTCCTTCACTGGCACTATTATCCTATTCTTCAGTTGATCCATGTAGGTCAACTGAAGAATGGGACACAAATTTTAGAGGTGCTAATTTTTTCACCTCTGTTACTACTAGCATCATATTCTTCAGTTGATACTAATAGTAGTGAAGGTGAAAAGACTGACATACATATAATTTGTGTCTCATACTTAAGTTGACCTGTGTAGGTTAACTAAAATATGGGATACAAATCTTTTTTTAGCCTTCGCTACTAACCATATCAACTGGAAATTATCGTAGTAATATTGGCAATAGTGAAAAAGCCTACAACAGTAAAATTTGTATCCCGTATTTCAGCTGGCCTATGAATGTCAACTGAAGAATAAGATACTAGTGTTAGCAAAGAAGAAAAACTCGAGATACATAAAATTTGTATCCTGTACTTCAGTTGACCTATATCGGTCAAGTGAAGAATAGGACACTAGTGCTGGTGAAGGTGAAAAAATGTGACAACTGTAAAATTTGTGTTCTATACTGCAGTTCACAAACCCTGCTTCAAGTCTTCCATATTCACAGGAATAGATAAATCCATACCTACAAATGAAAATGAAAAAGTAAAAATAGTCCAGAATGAAAAACAATTCTTCCAAAATATCTCAAACTCACTAAGAATGAAAATAAATACTGAATGAATTGTAACAAGCAAACAACTTAAATTAATACAAGTGACAAATATCGTACACGATGTCTAGTCTTGTCTTTTAAAAAAAACATTCATTTTTTTAAAATTTACAATGATGATGCCTCACCACAGAAGATAACCAATTTATTATCTATGGCTCAAAAATAAAGACATTAATATGTCTGAGTAAACCACGACATCATTGGTCAAAGTCCTGGGGTTGTATCCCATTCTTCAATTGACCTGGAACTTGCCAGCAGCACTCTACATGAGTACAGGTTAGTTGGTGAATAATCCCCAGTGTTGAAACAGTATTTTACAATAGGCTGTTTTCTCTGTCTTTTCCCCAATTTGGATTCAAAAGCATCTGAAAATTAGCACAGAACAGTTAACACTCACCAACATTATTCCTTGGTCAGACTTGATACTATTGGCAGTTTGATAGTATCTTCCTCCACTGCATTGTCTATAACGATAGCAGAGCACAGTTCTTCATTGATGGCTCAAGCTGCCCATCCTGGACTGGTTCAGCTATTCCAATGCACATACCTTCAGGGATGAGTCATGCATGGTTGCTCCTGATAATCAATGATCCAGAGTTGTCCTGGACCACCTGCAATCCTTATGATCATTGCTAGTACCATATGTACATTTCTTTTGTGAGCCTGAGCACTTTTTACAACTGACAAATGTTAAAAATTTAAGTGAGCATCTTGGTTTACCACTGGAACTTGTCTCATTGATGATGGCGGGATGACAAAGTCTTCAGTGAAAAACAACTATTCAGTGCAATTTTTGTTAAGCGTGTTTGTTGGAGTAGCTACCTCAGTCTGGGACTCTGATCTTTCCCAGTCTGTGAGTGCCTGTGATGCCTGCAAGAAGCCCCACCCCAGAATGACATTATAATTATATTTTGTTAAAATGACAAATTTGAAGGGTTGTTCTTTTTACTATATATGTTCCTGTGTTTATTTCCATTTGCAACATTCAGCATAATTGCTTTCATGTTGTGGAACATAGTGTGGATTCTTAGTCAAGAAACATCATGAGAAAGCCAAGCCGCTGCATCTAGCATTGCTTGATCTTGAAAAGGCCTTTGATTGGGTACCACACAGTCCCATCTGGCTAGCACTTTGACAGCATGATGTGCCAGAGCAGCTTATTAACTGGGTGCAGTTACTTTATGCACAGCCAAGAAGTTATGTCCATACAACCTCAGGACTATCCAAGGACTTCCCCAACACAGTCAGCATCCATCAAGGTTCGGCATTATCACCACTTATAATGGACACTGTGACAGCTGACTGCACTGGCCATTACCATGAACCCTACTTTATGCTGACGATCTGATGCTGGCAGCAGAAAACAAACTTGATCTGCAGAGCCAAACTAAAAAATGGAGTGACTGGTTGTCGAAAAAGGGTTTGCACCTTAATTTGAAGAAAACTGAGTATGTGACATCAGACAAACATGAAATGGGAACCATCACAATTAATGGTGAAGATCTGACTCATGTGAGTAAGTTCAAGTACCTTGGTTCCACAATCACTGTTGACGGCCGACTCACTGAAGAGCACCAGAACTCAGGCAGCCTGAATGAAGTGGCGAACAACAACCGCAGTCACTTGTGACCACAGGATGAAAGATAATTTAAAATTAAAAATCTATTGCACTATAATCTCACCAGTCACCTTGTATGGTTGTGAGTGCTGGACGACTACACTTGAGACAGAATGTTGTCTAAGTGTAATGGAAATGGAAATGAAGATGCTAATGTGGACATCAGGCCTCACTAATTAAATCAAGTTTCCAATGACAGCATTAGGAAACAGTTTGGTGTTGCACCGGTCTAAGACAAGATGCATGAGAGTCGTCTTCGATGGTTTGCACATGTTTTACGGGCCCATGATGACTCTATTGCCAAGGCAGGGTACACACTTGAAGTCATCAGCAGAAGGCCAAAAGGCTGACCTAAGCAACTTTGGGCTTAAGTGTGTGAACATCCACCCAGATGCAGCCCTTGATAGAGTGAAATGCGGACAACGGACCCATGTAGCAGACCCTGCAGTCATGTGGGACAAATGCCTGAAGGGAAAGAAGAAGAAGATATTGTGTAACATAGTATTTTTTAGCTGCTGACAAGAAACATTCAACATTACAGAATAAAAGCCCCTCAGTTGACTAGAGCCGAGACATGTTGCCCATTGATGATGTTTTCAGTGAGATTTCCAGACGGTTTGGTAACAGTCATCCGCAGAGGCTTTCATCTGTGGTGGCCCCACCTTAGAGATGATCACCTCACTTAGTTTTCCTGAATTCAGTGGCTAGGTGAGTGGCTGGTACATCCATATGATGATGGGGAATGGCTACAGCAGGACATATATAACAGATAAAACATTATTTTGTCTAGTCACTTTGTTCACTGTTGAAAAATTTTCCAGTAGAGAAGAATGAATGCTGTGGCTATGTAGGCTTTCCTGGCGTCAGTTCTCAGCGGGATTCATCAGCAGAAGCAGCATTCTCCTGAAGATGGCGACCAGCTGGATTGCCAAAATATTGAGTCAAGTTGATTTTAGTATCCGACAGCAAATCTGAAGAGACTTTCAAGAATGAATGCTGTTTCAAGTCCTGTGCAACTGCTCTTTTGAATAATGCTAGTGGCAGACATTTCACTTCTCAGGGCAGTGTGTTGAACATTTTTCTAGGAACTATTGGGAAACTATCTTGTGTTCCAGACAGCTGACAGCTTATAATTTCAGTATTCCTCTTGTTGTGAGTGTCAAAATTATGTAATTCTTGCCTCACGCTGAAAGATCCTAGGTTTTCCTTTATACTGATGAGGCACAAAAGCACATATTGGCTGAAAATGATCATTTTCTTACAGGATGAATGTGGACTTGCTGTGCTTCAGTGTCCTCATAACAGCAGTGCATGATTAATGTGGCTATGAAAATAGAGTGTAACACACTATTATAAGGTACTGGTCAGTTAATGTACCTTTTAGTCTCATCAGAAGGTATATTACGTGAGAGAGCTTGGAGCATTGGAAGATTAAATATTATCTTGTTTCATCCCCCTCATTATTAGGAGTCCTTCTATTAGTTCTTCATTAGACACAGTTTCTTCAGGAATTAATGACCCAAATATTCTGTATCTTTTGGCCTCCAGTGCCTTGCATTGGAAGATTAAATATAATCTGATTTCATCCTCCTCACCACATAGTCTGCATACAGTTACTTACCCCTCTATACTCATCATGTGCAGGAAGTTCCCATAGCCAGTCATAAGTTCTACCATAAGTTCCTTCACTACCACTGATTTCTGAGCAACAAGAGACCTCCTGCAGGTTTACCCCATTGCTTTTCTTTAGCCCCAAAAGGGTTTCATAGCATTTTGCAATCATTTTTGATCTCATTGCTGCGGCTTGTAATCTATCCCTCCCTCACATCATTTATTGATTGTCACTGACTTCATAATTAACTCAACATTAAACTTTACAATAAAACTTTTTACTTATCTTCTTTTCTCATAATTGGCTCCCATTCTTCATGTCTAGGAGCTGATTCTTGAAGCTGAAATTTTTGATATTATAGGTTCTCATGGTTACAATTGATGTAATAACTTCTGAAAGAATTGCCTGAGCAGTTAATTCTATTCTCTCACATTTTCCTATATCACACTGTCTTTACAATTTCCATTTCAAAACCAAAAATTACATTGTTGTTGCCAAAAATAAATACAAGTCTGATCACATCAGAGGTATGCCCACTACTAATCCGTTCTGCGGCACTAACAATATTCCAAAGCATTTACAAATTTCTTGACAAATGAATCTCCACCAATTTATATCATTATTTTATAAATTAATCCAGAAGTAAACATAATAAACATCCTCAGATCATGCAATTAATAATAGAGCTACAGAGCTAGTACATATTGATTGTTAGAATGAAAATAAAGTTGTTTCTTTTTATGGATTATAGCCTGAAATATGCCACATTGTGTGCAAAATCATAGGCACTTCCTTTTGAGAAACAGTTGAGATAATGTTAGCCTGTTTAAAAATGTGTAATTATATTCAGTATCGCCTACTTCTGGTCTGGAAAAATAATGCTAGAGGAGGGTGTCCCATTACAATATCCCCCTCACAGAATTTGGAAACAATATGCTTACAATATTTTGTGACAGACTAGAAGCTTTGCCAAACAGTGTAGAAAATGAAGCCAAAAGATAGAATACAGCTGTATAGAAGTATCTGATACATAACATATTACAGAAAACATAAGAAAAATGTCTACTATACAAGTCAAAATTTTTCATATATCATGACATGGCATTCATATTTTCAGATCTGTGGAAAATACTGTCACAAGACAAATAATACAAAGTCAAAACTACATCATTACAACACTAAACTAGAAATATGTACAGAGACAATGTAAATTTCTAGAATTACAAATTGCAGGTTAACATCCACAAACTCACACCTTCAAAGTTTTCAAAAGAGAAGAGAAAAAAAATCAGAACCTAAGTGTGTGATGAATGAGCCGACTCGGAAAACTCACAATGGCAGGTACAGACCTATAGAATATACTCAATCATGAGTAGTAATATACCATAAAGTCAATGAGCTACATAAACCAGAGTATTTCAGGATATGTTGACTCATGGAAGGACAATATAACAAAAATATATTACAATGTGGGAAGCGACCCATGGATCCAGACCACACTGGGTACAAGCCAGCAAAAAATGTTTTGATGCAACAACATGAATAAAGTTCATAAACATATCAATAGGTTCAATCACATATAAAGAGTAATTATAAGAAGTGTCTAGTCTCAATCAACAGTTGCATGCTCTACTTGAGTACACACACACACACACACACACACACACACACACACACACAGTCGCGATGACCAGTGATGCCCAAAACAGTTAAGCATGAGCTTGCCCACAATCAAGTTCCAGTGAGATACAATATTGCAGTACTCAGAATAATACAGGTAAACAGAGTCATTAGCTTTGAATGATGACATAATTAAGTAGCTTGAGGACCAAAATCAGTGTATGATAGCAGACATGTATACATCTTGATATATTGTCCATACTAGTAAATGTCTTCCACTCTATTTGCTAATGGTTCATACAAACTAACCTATGAACATAGCAGCTTAGAAAATACATTTATAATTTATAAAAAAGATACACACTGATTTCAAGTTACATAATGTACTGGGAAGTTAATCCCCCTACTCGAAACAAGATGCCGTGAAGAGTACATGGTGCAGCCAACTGCAAGTGGTCGCTCACATCAGTAGCAATGATGTGTGTCACTGTGGACCAGAAGAGATTCTCTCTGGTTTCAAGCAGCTAACAGAAGTGGTAAAGGCTGCCAGTCTTGCTTGCGAGATGAAAGCAGAACTGACCATTTGCACACAGTCAACAGGACTGATTGCAGACCTCTTGTAAAGAGCCGAATGGAGGGTCTGAATTAGAGACTCAGATATTTCTGCAACCATGCAGACTGCAGATTCCTTGACTTGCGCCAAAGGGTGGTTGGGTTTCGGGTTCCACTGAATAGCTCAGGAGTCCATTATACACAGTAGGCAGCTACATGGTATCAGGGGCTGTGTGGCATGGACTGGGTGTTTTTTTAGGTTAGAGGGTCTCGGGAAAACACAAAAAAGTCTTCAGTCACAAAGGATGCAGGCCGAACACAGGGAGAATGTAGATAAAGGAACCATCAGTATAACAGTTGTAAATTGTCATAGCTGTGTTGCGAAAGTACCAAAGCTCCAAGCACTAATAGAAAGCACTGATACTCAAATTGTTATAGGCACTGAAAGCTAGCTAAAGCCAGAGATAAGCTCAGACAAAATTTTTGTGAAGAACCTAATGGTGTTCCGAAAGGATAGGCTAAAAACAGTTGATGGTGACGTGTTTGTTGTTGTTAGAAGTAGTTCATCTTGTTGCAAAATTGAAGTAGATAGTTCCTGTAAGTTATTATGGGCAGAGGTCATTTTCAGCAACCAAAATAAAATAATAATTGGATCCTATTACTGACCTCCCAATTCAGATGATACAATTGCTGAAAAGTTCAAAGAAGACTTGAGTTTGATTTCAGATTCGTACTTGACTCATACGATTATAGTTAGTGGTGACTTTAATTTACCCTCAATATTATGGCGAAAATACATGTTCAGTTTCAGAGATATGCATAAAACATTATCTGAAATTGTGCTAAATGCGTTCTCTGAAAATTATTCTGTACAGTTAGTTCATGAGCCCATGCGAATAGTTAATAGTTGTGAAAACACACTTGACCTCTTAGAAACAAATAATCCTGATATAAATGTAGGCTTCTGCAGCCACTGTCACATCCAATAAAATTTTTCTGGGTTTGTGACCACATTGTCAATATATATAAAACTACTGACATTTCAATCCCTGTTGCAAGGTAACTCCTTCTTGGTGTTTTTGTTTTGTAACAGGGACCAAAATGTCAGTAGTTTTATATATGTATTGACAATGGGGTCACAAACCCAGTAAAATTTTATTGAAATAATCCTGAGTTAATAACAAGCATCAAAATGGGTACAGGGCCCAACTCCTCAAAAAAAAAAAAAAAAAAACATATATATATATATATATATATATATATATATATATAAAAAAGAAAAATAAACCTATTCAAAAAAGCAGATAAAAGTTCACTTGAAACCATCCTGATAGTCAATTTCCACTCATTCCAAATTAAGAAAATAAGTGTAGAGCAGTTTCAAAGAAATAGTATCGGCAGCAATTGAGAGATTTTACCAAATACATTAACAAACAGTGGACCTGATCCCCCATGGCACGTTAAATTGTTCACAACACTGTTGCAGAAACAATGAAACAAACATGTCAAATTTAAACAGAAGCAAAATTCTCTAGATTGGCGACGTTCTACAGAAGCTCAAAAATTAGTGCAGACTTCAATGCAAGATCGTTATAACAGTTTTTTCATCAAAACTTTGTCTTGAAACCTGAAGAGATTCCAGTCGCATGTGAAGTATGTTAGTGACAAGAAACAATCAATGCCTTCTCTGCATGATAGCAATGGAAATATTATAGACGACAGTGCTGCCAAAGCAGAATTACTAATCACAGCCTTCGAAAATTTCTTCACCAAAAAAGATGGAGTAAATATTCCAGAATTCAAATGAGGAACAGCAGCCAAAATGAGTAACGTAAAAGTAGATATCCTCAAAATAGTGAAGCAACTTAAATCACTTAATAAAAGCAAGTCTTCTGGTCCAGACTTTATAACGATTAGGCTCCTTTCAGAGTATGCTGAGGCAATAGAGCCATACTTCACAATCATATACAACCATTTGCTCAGCAAAAGATCCATGCCCAAAGACTGGAAGGTTGCTCAGGTCACACCAATATTCAAGAAAGGTAGTAGGAGTAATCCACTAAATTACAGGACCATATCATTAACGCCAATATGCAGCAGCATTTTGGAACATATATTGTGTTATAACATTATGAATTACCTCAAAAAAAAAAAAGGTGTATTGACACACAGTCAACATGGATTTATGAAGCATCGTTCATGTGAAACACAAATAGCTCTTTACTCACATGAAATGTTGAGTGCTATTGGCAATGGATTTCAGATTGATTCTGTATTTCTGGATTTTTGGAAGGCTTTTGACACTGTACCACACAAAAAAATTAATTAATATCATCTCAGTTACATGACAGGATTCACAATTTCCTGTCAGAGAGGTCACAGTTCATAGTAACTGACTGAAAGTCATCAAGTAAAGCAGAAGTGATTTCTGGCATTCCCAAAGGTAGTGTTATAGTCTCATTGCTGTTCCTTCTCTACATAAATGATCTGGGAGAGAACCTGAACAGCTGTCTTACATTATTTGCAGATGACACTGTCATTTATCAAGTGATAAAGTCATCCAAAGATCAAAACAAAAGTATTTAGAAAGGATATCTGTATGGTGCAAAAATTGGCAATTGAATCTAAATAACAAAAAATGCGAGGTCATCCACATGATATCTAAAGGGAATCCATTAAACTTCAGTTACATGATAAATCAGTCAAATCTGAAGGCCATAAATACAACTAAATACCTAGGAATTACAATTACAAACAACTTAAATTGGAAGAAACTCATGGAAAATGTTGTGGGGAAGGCTAATCAAAGACTGCGTTTTATTGGCAGGACGCTTAGAAAATGTAACAAATCTTCTAAGGAGACTGCCTACACTACACTCATCCATCCTCTTTTAGAATACTGCTGCGCTTTGTGGGAGCCTTACCAGATAGGACTGATGGAGTACATCGAAAAAGTTCAAAGAAGGGTGGCACATATTGTATTATCGTGAAGTAGGGGAGAGAGTGGCACTGAAATGATTGAAATGATACAAAATTTGGAGTGGACAGCATTGAAACAAAGTGGTTTTGGTTGCGGCAAAATCTTCTCACAATATTTCAATCACCAACTTTCCCCGCTGAATGCAAAAATATTTTTCAAAGACATACCTCCTGGTTCTAATTTTAAAAACACATCTCTTAACAGATCCAAAAGTTGTTTCCAAGTCTTTTCAGTGGCAAAAACGTCATCAACGTACAAAATTAATTTTGAACTCACTTCACTTCCCAAGACTGATCCAGAGCTCTTATGAACTCAGCTACAGGTACACTTAGCCCAAATGTCACCACACAGTATTGGAAACACTTACCTCCATAGAAAAATGCTGTATACTTTCAAGTATTAATTTCAAGTTGGATCTGGTGAAATTCAGAGGTCAGGTCCAAACTACTAATGTATTTTACATAATCAAATTGTGTAACAGCTTGTCCACATTCTCAGGGTGGACATTCTCTTTGAAAGAAATTTATTAAGATGTCTAGAGACCAAAACAATTCTCACTCCACTATTTCTCTTACTTACCACAACTAAAGGATTATTGTAAGCACTCCTATTTGTTTCAATTACACCCCATGTTCCCATTTTATGAATTTCTTCCTCTGTGTCTTCCCTTTTTGAAAATGGTATTTTGTATGGCTTGAAAAAGAAAGGTTGACAATCTCTAAGGTAAAGCATGCACTGACAGCCATTCACCTTCCCTGGTTTTGCACTAAACACATTTATAAACTCCAATAACAAACTTCTAAGTTGTTCCTTTTGTAGGTCATTAAGAGTTGTAGCTTCCCTTACTTCAGAATCTACTACACTTTCAAAGTCTTGATCCTCAGTCTCATCAGAGTTTATATCATCATCAACCACTGGTAATCAACTTGGTTCATGATGTTTTGCAAATAGTTACAACTTTTCCCACAGTTTAAAGTAGAGAAATTAGTATTACTTTCAGGCTCCAAAATAAACAATTCTTTAACATGCCATCTTAAATGAGCCTCATTTTTTGCTATCCAATCCATAGCAAGAATTACATTTTCTTCCAGACTAGGGATCATTAAGCATCCACGTTCAGAGATTTTGTCTTCTAAACCAAACGTTAAAAGTACCTGAGATTTTACCAATTTGCTTTGCTTACCTTTTCCACAAAATTTGTGCTGTATTCGATCTTGTTTCTAAGTTGTTCAGATACACCACAAATTCCCTTCCCACTGATCAATCTTAATATCAATGTAAGGACACCCAAAATCTAAATCATCATCTCTGTTATTAGACACTTCACATAAAAGACCACTTTTTATTTCATCAAATGCTACATCCACACTGTCTTTACAACATTTTATCAATCTTACTGGTATCATAGCATTACTCTGGTTACTTGTGTTTCCAGGTACAGATCAAACACAATAACACTGTTTTCTGACCAAAATAAGAAATCATTAGTACATACTACATCAAAATTCTGATTACCCTCACATTCTGGTTTGTGATTAGTACCTACATTACCATAAATAAACATAGTATCCCAAAACTTTTGATCAAAACATAAATGAGAAATCTTATGTGTTCAACTTCAGATACCTGTCCTATATCATTAACACTGTTACTATTGTCTAATTGCAAGTGTAGATTGGGATCCTGTGCTTGTGTTTCCTTGCCCCAAAACTATGGACTTTCATTGAGGTGTACTGTCATTTCCTCAGTAGTTACCTCTGTGATTGTTTCTTCTATTAAATTGCCCATTGTTATCCCCATTATACCTGTTCTGCTGATGTTCGAAATTTCTCTCTCTATTAACATTCTGACCCTGATAGAAGTTACCATTATCTCTGTTTCTGTAGTGATTCCCACTGTGATCTCTGTCATTCCAATTGTTATGGTACATACTTCTTTATACTGCACTATCCAGCCTCTCAACATATTGTAATAATTGTTCAAGACAATCGTTAGGTCCGTGTACTCAATCCCACTCCAACCTTTCTGGTAATATCCTTTTTAGTGCATCAGTCTAGGTCATTTCATCAAATGGTTTGTCAATATGTGTTAATTTCTAAAGTTGGTTTTTAGAAAACTCGTCCAGAGTACCATCCATATTCGTATAATTAGGACCATTCAGAAATTCCCTTTTAATTCTCCCCTGTTCAGCTTCTGACGAAAATTTATCTAAAAACTTTTCACAAAGCTTTGATGTGTTTCCCAATGACTTAAATTTAAATTTAGCCAGTATAGAGCTTTGCCTTCAAGACATCTTTTAACAAATTTAGTTTTTTGATTGGCACTCATGCCTGACACAAAACTGTTTCTACAGCAGTGCACGGATGTATATTGTCTGATGGAAAACTTTTGATTGGAGTGTTGGACCATGCAATACCATTGTTTGAATACAAATTTTTTGTGAATGGAATTTTCCTGAACCACTGAAATTTTTTGATCTGCATATTTTTCTCAACATTTAAATTTTTTGATCTAAACTAGTGATGTTTTGTTCCATTTTTTCCACTACAGCCTTCTGTTCAACTTTGATGTCTTGCCGACTCAACAACGAACTCATTTTCCAAAACAATAAATTTATTTTCTAAAACAATAACTTTTTCATTCATACTTTTTAACCCCTCTGAGAACCCATTTTTTAGCTCTGAAAGTTGATTACTAAGTTGGTCCATTTGCTCTTTAACCCTGTCAATGTTACTATTGTTTTCAGTTTTGAGGTCATTTACTTGTCTTTGCAGAAAAGTAAATTTTTCAGTTAACTGATCATTAACTGCACAAATTTACTATTTTTATCTGTTCTTATTTCAGTTAACTGATCATTAACTGCACTAAATTTGCTATTGTTATCTGTTTTCATTTCCTCTAGGGTTTTTTTTTATTTTATTTATTTATTTATTTTTTTTTTTTTTTTTTGCGGCCTGTGCTTTCACTTGGCTCAGACATGTCCTGAATGGGTCCCACAGCTTTCACTTCTACATCACACCTGCCCTTGTTTCTATTCATTTTGTTAATAAGCACATGAGTCCATAAACAAATTAGTTTCACAAATAATTCTTCATGCTTTCCCGGCGATCTGTTGTCATCTTGGATATTCGGGAATCCAGCCGGATGTTCGCATCGTTCTCGCACGATATTTCAACAGCGTGCCTCGCTGTCTTCTTCAGGTGCTACCTGAGACTGGTCCTTGGCTTGATCGAGTCCAGTATTTATGCCTGGGAGGAGCTGGGCGTTCCCTAATTGGTCCGCGCCGGGTCGAGTGTTCCATCTGTGGTCCGCGCCCGCCAGACTCAGCTTCAATGGACCCCTCCAGTCGCAGATGTTCCGACTGCCGTCGGCGCCCGTTCTGGCCGTCCTCAACGGATGTGGTTATCATCTGAGGTGTGTCAGACCTGGTCTGAGATGTTGGGTACTCTATCTCCTGACTGTTACTATGATTTCCACTTCTGTTTCGTGCTGGGCGCTCCCTAATTGGTCCACGCCGCGTCGTGTGTTCCGTCTGAGGTCCGCGCCCGTCAGACGCGGCTACATTGTCCCTCTCTGGTCGCTGGTGTTCCCTCCTCCGTCCGCACCCGGCCTGGCTGTCTTCTGAAGTCGAGTTCATGATCTGGGGTGTGTCAGATCTGGTCTCCAATGTCAGACACCTTGTCTCACGGCTGTTCTCTCGGTCTCCACTTCTATTTCTTGTAGAATCCCGGAGTGTCCTGCGCTGAGTTTTCACAAGCTCAAGTGCTGGATTCCAGGCAGTGCTGATTTGGTATCCCGAGTCACGGTTGATTAGATTGTCTGTGACCTTAATCTCAATGGCTTCTTTAATGACACTGTCCCAAAATCTTGAGGTCTGTGTCACAATCTTGGTGTCATTGTAATCCATTGAATGACCAAGTTCCAGACAATGCTCTGCTATGGCTGATTTAGTTGCCTGCCTGAGTCTGGTATGTCTCTGGTGTTCTTTACACCTGATGTTCACAGTTCTGGTGGTCTGGCCAATGTATGACATCCCACACTGGCATGGTATGTTGTAAATACCTGGCTTGCGTAGTCCCAGGTCATCTTTTACATTCCCCAGCATAGCCCCAATTTTGGTGGGTGGGCAAAATATGCTCTTGATGTCATATTTCTGGAGAATCCTGCTGATCTTGGCAGAGATAGGTCCGGCATATGGCAGGTATGCCATCTTCTTTGCCTCTTCTGGTTCTTCTTCTTGATCCTTTGGCCAGTTAGCAGGTTGAAGTGCCTTCTGGATATCTCTAGAGGAGTACCCATTCCTGCTGAACACTGATTGTAAGTGTTCTATTTCTGTGGCCAGACTATCAGTATCTGACAGAGTTTGTGCTCTGTGGACCAGTGTTTTGAGCACTCCATTCTTCTGTGCTGGATGGTGGCAACTGCTGGCTTGTAGGTATAAGTCAGTGTGCGTAGGCTTGCGGTACACACTGTGTCCAAATGTGCCATCTGCCTTTCTCTTCACCAGAACATCCAAGAAAGGAAGTAGTCCATCCTTCTCCATTTCCATTGTGAACTGAATGTTCGGATGGCAAGAGTTCAGATGTAGCAGGAACTCATCTAGCTTCTCTCTACCATGGGGCCAGATGACAAAGGTATCATCCACATACCGAAAAAAGCACTTGGGTTGATATGTGGCTGAAGAGAGTGCCTCCTCTTCAAACCTTTCCATAAATAGGTTGGCCACCACTGGTGATAGAGGGCTGCCCATAGCCACCCCTTCTGTTTGTTCGTAAAATTGACCCCCATATAGGAAGTACGTCGAGGTGAGTACATGCCTGAATAGATCAAGGAGAGCCCCATCGAACTTCTCTCCAATAAGCTCAAGTGACTCCTTCAGTGGTACCCGTGTGAAGAGAGACACCACATCGAAACTAACCATGATGTCTATGTCTGTGATGTGTTGCTGGCCCAGTCGTTGCAGGAAATCCTCTGAGTTCCGGATGTGATGTGCACATTTACCCACATGTGGTGTCAACATCGTCTTCAGGTATTTCGCAGTAGGGTAAGTTGCTGCGCCAATATTGCTGACAATAGGTCTCAGTGGAACCCCATCCTTATGAACCTTGGGGAGTCCATAAAGTCTAGGTGGTGCTGGCGCTTTGGGACACAGCTTCTTGATGACTTGTTCAGGCAGGCCCATCTCCTTCAACAGAGCCCTGGTCTTTTTGTCCACTTTCTCTGTAGGGTCGCTTGCTATTGACCTGTATGCAGGATCCTCCAGAAGTTGTTGCACCTTTCTGTCACATTCTGTTTTCTTTAGGATGACTGTGGAGTTCCCCTTGTCTGCGGGCAACACCACAATGCTGTCATCCTCCCGGAGACGCCTCAGGGCCACCCTTTCATCACCTGAAATGTTGGATTTGGGTGGCTTGGTCTTGGTGAGCGCCCTGCAGGTCTCTCTTCGGATCTCTTCGGCCACACTAGAAGGTAGCGTGTTGGCCACTTGCTCAACTGCACTGATGAAAGCTGTGACAGGCACATTTCTAGGGGTCACTGCGAAATTGAGGCCCTTGCTAAGTACTTTTAAGGTGGTCTCATCGAGCTGCTTGTCACTTAGATTGACCACCGTGCGTGTGTCCCCAGTCAGTTGCGCCTTGTTGTTGAGGCGCTCAAACTTGGCTAGTTGGCGTGCCATTGACTTCTTGCTGGTGCATTCTGCTAGAGACCAGGAGGCACCGTCAACCTGGTCCCAGTCTTGAGTGGTCAAGGAAGCTGCTATAGTTAGGTGAAGATACAGCAACTCCCTGGACAAAACATCCAGCCGGTGGCGCAGGTCGCGCACTCTCTCTCTATCTTACCTTTTTGACGTCACTCGTTGTAGTTGTAAAAGTCTCTTTCATTTGATCTGGTCTGTCATTGTTGGTAGTACATCGTCACTGTTGATACAACTTTGTTGGGCAGCTCTCAGTCTACTTTCTTTGAGTGATCAGAAATCCATTTATACATAAACTGCAAAGGACACAAATCACTCTCCCTTCTTCTGCAACAGACATAACTTCATTATCGGTCAATTGATCCTGGGTGATGCCACCACTTGTAATCTACCCCTGTCTCACATCATTTGTTGATTGTCACTGGCTTCATAATTAACTCTTTTAATGAGCTTTTAGGGGAGTAAGATTTACAATAAACTTTTTACTTATCTTCTTTTCTCGAGTTGGCTCCATGTCTTCACGTCTAGGGGCTGATTCCTGATGCTGAAAGTTTTGATATTATAGGTTTTCATGGTAATAACTTCTGAATGAATTGCCTGAGCAGTTAATTTTATTCTCTCCCGTTTTTCTATTTCACACTGTCTTTAGAATTTCAACTTCAAAACAGAAAATTACATTGTTATTGCCAAAAATAAAAACACATCTGATCACATTGCACTAACAATATTCCAAAGAGTTTACAAATTTTATTGACATTAGCAAACATAATAAATATCATCAGATGGCACAATTAATAATAGAAATTTGTGTGTGTGTCAATTTTGTAACTTCAAATATTTCTAAAAAAACTAATTTTAACTGTACATACAAAACTAATACATATCATCTGTGGCAACAAAAATAAAGTAATTTCTTTTTATGAATTATAGCCTGAAATATTCCTTTAGAAAAACAGTTGAGATAATATTAACATGTTTAAAAATTTGTAATTATTTTTGGTATCGCATACTTCTGTTGAGGAAAAATAATGCTGGAGGAGGGTGTCCCTTTACATGCTTATAGCAGTTTCAGAGTTACTTGGCTGTCTGAATGAATGTAAATGCCACGAATATGGTAGCCAGTTTACATAAATAGAGTGCTGTCTCCAGTCTGGGCTGTACCCTGTATATGTCAATCCCAGCACCTTTGTCTGTTTTTGGTCTGTTAGCAAACCAGAATTTGTCTCCTGAAAAGTTGGTGGGTTGGTTCAAGGGAGGGGACCAAACAGTGAGGTTATCAGTCTCAATGGATTAGGGAAGGACGGGAACAGAAGTTGGCCATGACCTTGCACAGGAACCATCACAGCATTTACCTGAAGTGTTTTAGGGAAATCATGAAAAACATAAATCAGGATGGGCAGCTGAGAGTTTGAAGCAACGTTATCCTGAATGTTTGTGTGGTGTGCTAACCACTGCACCACCTTGCTCAGTCCTAAAAAATATTGAGGTTTATTCTTCCATTGCTCCCTATTTGCAATTGTTACCCTGAAAGGTTCATTGAAGCAGCTGGAGGCTGTTGTATATAAGCCAGGATTTGCCTGACCATATCTAATTTATCACATTCCCTATATTGGTGTGGGATTCTGGACTTCCAAAAGATTAGCAGTTCTTTCCATTTTTGACCCATATGCCTCTGATGCTGTCTCCATTGTAACCAAAGGTGTAATTGGGGGACATCCAGCTTGGTCTCCATCCTAGCAGTGAGAGTGCTGCTAATGCTGCCTGTTATGTCTAAGCAGGCCAAACTCTGCACCTTGTAAAGTTCCTTGGTAGTCACCTTTAATTGCACTTTATTCTACCATACTGTAGTCCCATGTCTTGTCATATGTCTCATTACTGTGGTGCATATCCAGTACATGTCCTGGGGCTTAGACTGTTTTTACCACAGGCCCTTATAATGCACACAAGAGCACCTTTCCCCTTGGAACATATAGCTTTTATGTTTGTTGGATCTAAGACAATTTTGCATGCTGAACTCCCCCTAGGTATTTCACAGCCCCCTCTACTGGTAGAGTTTTATTGAAGAGCTTAAGATTTCAGTATGTGTCCTTGACATGCTTCTTTGTGGATGGTACTACAATACTTTTCTTGGGACTGACCCTTAGATCCTATTTCCTGCGCCAGCTTTGTACAATGGTCAGTGTTCAATGAAAATTTTTCTAATGGTACTAGCATATTTGCCAAGTATTACTATGACTAAATCATTTGCAGATCCTTGGCAAAAGTAATCTCTAATATTTGTCTCTTCAATGTGTTCATTTGCCACTAGTATCACAGCAGTGAAGATGGAACCGCTCCTTGCAGACACCCTCTGGTGGTGTTGATCCTCATTTTCTCATTCGTCATGGTGGCTGTTACATACATACATACATACATTAATCCTTGATCCATAGATCATGAATACGACATTTCATAACGATGTGGAATGTGTCACTTTAAAATAAGTTTCCTTTACAAAAAATAATTTTATTTTTAATTTTTTTTTTCCATTACTACTTCGTATCTAAGAATTCATCTATGGAGTAGAATGAGTTTTCATTCAGAAATTCTTTTAATTTGCTTTTAAATGTTGGTTGGCTATCTGTCAAACTTTTAATAATATTTGGCAAACGACCAAAGATTTTTGTGGTATCATAATCACCCCTTTCTGTGCCAAAGTGAGATTTAATCCAGAATAGTGAAGATCATCCTTCCTTCTAGTGCTGTAGCTATGCACTTTGCTGTTATTTTTGAATTGGGATGGTTTATTAATGACAAATTTGATGAGTGAATGTATATATTGGGAAGGTACTCTGAATGATCCCGAGTTTCTTAATTAAATGTCTGCAAGGTGATCTTGGGTGAGCTCCAGTTATTATTCTGATTACATGCTTTTGTGTAACGAATACTTTCTCTCTTAATGATGAATTGCCACAAAATATGATTCTGTATGACAGCAGTGAATGAAAATAGGCATAGTAGGCTAATTTACTGATATATTTATCACCAAAATGTGCAATAACCCTAATAGCATAACAACCTAACCATTTCAGCAGATCATTGATGTGTTTTTTCCAGTTCAATTTCTCATCAATGCACACAGCCAGAAATTCTGAGTATTCTGCCTTAGCAACAGATTTCTGTTCATAGTCTATATTTATCGTTGGTGTTACGCCATTTACTGTACAGAATTGTATGAACTGTGTTTTCTCAAAATTTAGTGAGAGTTCATTTGCAGAGAAACACTTAATAATTTTCTGAAAGACATTATTTGCATATTTCCTCAGCTGATTCTTGCTTGTTGGGTGTAATTACTATACTTGCATCATCAGCAAAGATGACTAGCTTTGCATCTTCATGAATATAGAGTGGCAAGTCGTTAATATATATATAGAACAATAAAGGACCCACGACTGAACCCTGTGGGACACCATTTTTCATAGCTCCCCAGTTAGAGGACTCTTCTGGTTTTTGCAGACTATCTGCACTGCTAATTTCAACCTTCTGCAGTCTTCCAGTTAAGTTTGAATTAAATGATTTGTGCACTGTCCTGCTCATATCACAATACTTAAGCTTATCTAGAAGAATTTCATGATTCACACAATCAAAAGCCTTTGAGAGATCACAAAATATCCTAATGGGTGATGTTCTGTTATTCGATGCATTTAATATTTTATCAGTGAAAGCATATACAGCATTTTCTGTTGAAAAGCCTTTCTGAAAACCAAATTGACATTTTGTTAGTACTTCATTTTTACAAATATGAGATGCTTCCAGAGTGAGATTTTCACTCTGCAGCGGAGTGTACACTGATATGAAACTTCCTGGCAGATTAAAACTGTGTGCCCGACCGAGACTCGAACTCAGGACCTTTGCCTTTCGCGGGCAAGTGCTCTACCATCTGAGCTACCGAAGCACAGTTTTAATCTGCCAGGAAGTTTCATATCAGCGCACACTCTGCTGCAGAGTGAAAATCTCATTCTGGAAACATCCCTCAGGCTGTGGCTAAGCCATGTCTCTGCAATATCTTTTCTTTCAGGAGTGCTAGTTCTGCAAGGTTCGCAGGAGAGCTTCTGTAAAGTTTGGAAGGTAGGAGACAAGGTACTGGCAAGAGTAAAGCTGTGAGTACCGGGCGTGAGTCATGCTTTGGTAGCTCAGATGGTAGAGCACTTGCCCGCGAAAGGCAAAGGTCCCGAGTTCGAGTCTCGGTCGGGCACATAGTTTTAATCTGCCAGGAAGTTTCATATCAGCGCACACTCCGCTGCAGAGTGAAAATCTCATTCTGGAAACATCCCCCAGGCTGTGGCTAAGCCATGTCTCTGCAATATCCTTTCTTTCAGGAATGCTAGTTCTGCAAGGTTCGCAGGAGAGCTTCTGTAAAGTTTGGAAGGTAGGAGACGAGGTACTGGCAGGAGTAAAGCTGTGAGTACCGGGCGTGAGTCGTGCTTTGGTAGCTCAGATGGTAGAGCACTTGCCCGCGAAAGGCAAAGGTCCCGAGTTCGAGTCTCGGTCGGGCACACAGTTTTAATCTGCCAGGAAGTTTCATGAGATGCTACTCTTGAATACATTCTTTTTTCAAGAATTTTGGATAAAGCTGTCAGAAGTGAGATTGGATGGTAGTTGTTAGCATCAGATCTATCTGGAAAAATGCCCTGTTTCAGGGAGCTACTACATATGTGGCTGAGAATCCCACTTATTTGTTGAGAGCAAGCTTTTAGTACTCTGTCTGAAATGCTATCAATTCTATGTGAGCCTTTAATTTTGAGTGAATTTGTTACTTTCCTAATTTCAGTAGGAGAGGTGGGTTGAATTTCAGTTTTATCAAATTGCATAGGTACTGGCTCTTCCATATACTGCCTTGCATTTTCTAATGAATAGCTGGATCTTATTTTCTCTACAACACTTAATAAATGATTATTAAAATGTTTTCTGCTTCTGACTTCTTGTTAACAAACTTTTCATTGTGTTTGATAAAAATACAGTCTTCCTGTGCTCTCGTTTGCCACATGATTCTGGACTTATAACTTTTCTTAATACAGTGCAGTAGTTTTTATAATGTTTCACTGTTTTGGGATCATTAATCCTCTTAGCTATAAGATACATTTCCCTTTCCTGTTTACAAGATAATTTTATCTCTTTAGTAAGCCATGGCTTTTCACATGGTTTCTTACAATTATATTTCACTGTTTTCTTAGGAAAACTGTTTTCAAATATACTCATAAAGGTATCATGAAATAGATTAAATTTTAAATTAGCATAATCTTCCCTGTACATCTCATCCCAGTCCAACTGTTGGAAGCTTTCCCTAAAATTTTGAATTTTTAAATCGTTAATTGAACACACTGTTTTGGAGGCTTGTTTTGCATTACTGTATGGAGCTATATCATGTACTGTAACTAGCTGTGTATCATGATCAGACAGACCATTCTTAACAGGAAAAGTTTTTATTTGATTAAATATATCTTAGTCTACGAAAACATTATCTATCAGTGTCCTGCTTTCCTGCACCACCCAAGAAGGAAAATCAATAACTGATGTCAAATTGAAAGAACCAAGTAATACTTTAGGATCAAGCTTTCTATCAAACTCTTTCAGAAAATCTACGTTGAAACCCCACAAACAATAATTTGCTTTCCTCTGACAGATAGCACAACAAAGAATCCAAGTTTTTCAAAAATAGTTGAAAATTTTCCAATGGGGACCTGTACACGGCTACAATTATAAAAGTGACATTATTTAGTTTAAGCTCACATGCACGTGCTTCTGTATGTTGCTCTACGCAAAATTTTTTAGCTTCCAAATTTTTCACTCACTGACAGATTTTAGCATATATGTCAACTCCTCCTCTCTCCATAGTGTCTCTACTTACATGTGCTGAAAGCTTATATCCACCTACATTTACCATTTCCATACCTGTGACTATATGATATTCAGACAGGCATAGTACATCTATTCCACCCTCAGTTTCTAAATCATCTAAACAAACAAGAAGCTCATCTACTTTGTCTTTTAACCCCCGGACATTTTGATGCAATATATTAACATTATTTTTCACTGTGTTTTTATGTGAATTTTGTGACATACTAACATTATTTTTCGCTGTATTTTTATGAGAATCTTGTGATATTTCCACATGTCTAGTATCTGCCTGTCTGAACTTCTCATTAAGCTTAATTTCAATCAATGTAGGGTGATTGGACACTGATCTTAGCCTAAAAAAGTACTCCAATGAGTTTCAGTGCCCCCCCCCCCCCTTAAAGATTTTGCTATCATCCCAGGCAGTTTAGCCGTCCCATTATTACTGAGATGCAGGCCATGTCTTGTGAAGTCCCACCTACCAGTACCATCAACAAAAATCAAACCTATGCCTGACAAAGTAGATGCTTGAAGCAGCTGACATAGCTTCATATTGACCCTCCTGACAGAGCTGTTCAATTGGGGCTGATCATACCACATTAAAGCAGAAACCAAGCCAAAATTTGTATGGTCCATTTCAGATGCTATTTTTACCAGGTCACACTCAATATTGTTGCTCTGATCCCTATAAATACCGTTTTACTGCTCCACCCACTACCATAACATGATCCCTTTGTAAAACCCTTGCACAATGATCCTACATCCTCTATCACCTGGCTATGACATGCACTGGGCTTGAAAATACTTGTGACCTGGTACCTGTCACCTAATTTTTCCTGCAAGATCTGGCCCACACCTCTTCCATGGCTACTGCTTAACAACAGAACTTTCCTCCTACTTCCTACTTTTGTTGCAACAGTTGGTTTCCTAGTGAAAGTCTGTTGAGTGCTGAATACACTTACATCTACTTGAGCCTCTTCCTTAGTTGACTGAGGTAACAAGGCAAATCTATTGTTTGTACCAATGACGAAACTGTCAGATACAGTTCTCTTTCAGTGGCCCCTGTTCCTTGCTACCACTTCCCACCTGCCTTCACCCTCCCCCCCCCCCCCCCTTAAACTCATCTGTTCCTCCCTAGCACTATCCAGTTCAGCGTGAAGAACTCTAATCTTCACTTCCTGTTCCTCTATTTTCCTATTCCTTGAACATACTCTGCAATACCATGGAAGAGTCCCATTTACTTCCACCAATTCCCATGCCACTACATTCACCCCAATGTAACCATCTGCCACAACAGCTGCACAGAACCCCAGAACTGACTTTCCTATGGCAGCTCAAACACTTCTTGCTCATGGTTGTTTACAATATTTTTACAAAATATATCTGGCAATAACAGTAATATTCTATTAACTACAGATGAAAAGAGTCACTAAAGTTATGTGGAACACTAATATATGTGTATACTATTAATACAGTAATGTAATGCAGTTAAACTAATGTTAAAAATCAAAAACTGTATACCTGAAAAATTAGGCCTATGATCGTATATGTGTCATACATACTTTACAAGTTTGAAAGGAAATAAAAGATAGAACTTAAAACCTTTAATTCCCTGAGTAGACATGGCACTACTAAATATATGTGTAATGGAAACAACCTAAATTCTTCACTTAATACTTAAAGAAATGTCTTAAATTTTTACATAAACCTACGTCTAAAGTACAAGGAAACTGGCCCTTAGGTCACCCCCCCCCCCCCCCCCCCCCCCGAGACATACTTTGTAATGAGCAAAATCTTCAGTAGATAATATAAAGCAGACCCTAATTAACTTCATTACAGTATAATATTAATTTAATTGACAGCTATTATAGAATTAATTACACGAGCTTAATATTCAAGCGTGTGTCATCTGTGGCAGTGCTTTCATGTACTCACCATGGTCTTAATCCACCTATGTATCATGGTCTCTGTACCACGCCCTTCTGTAGCTTTAACCATGGGGTTATAGGCTGTATTGCTAAGAGCCCCTTTGATGTCTGGGAAGATGTAGAGAGCAATTTTCTGAAAGTGTAGTGCTCTTACCATTTTCCCTACAAGTTGGTGAATTGCTGTTACACATGATTTTCCTGGTTGATGTGTGTGTTGTTTTACATGTAGAGGAACCTTAATTAACCTCCCTTCCCTAATATCCACACTAACCAGTTTTTTCTAATGTCTTTAGGTGAAAGAATGACAGACTGATCAGTCTTATATCCTTAGTCTTGATATAATCATTTCTCTCAGGCTTCAAAATGAAAAGAATCTTCACTGTCCGCCAAGCATTAGGAATGTCCCCTACTACCATGCTCTGCATAGGAATCCAATTACTTCCTCTCCTGATTGTTGCAGTAGAGCAGGAGATATTCCTTCATGACTTGGTGTCATGAACAGTTGAAATGTTCTAGCTCCCTGTTGAATGTTTTTGAAATCTACACATTTTCTGGCAAATTCTCACTTCACCCTTTAGTTCCCTACGAACCAGTACCTCCCAGGAACTGAATCTTGGTCTGTGTTATCTACCAGTGTGTGCTGAGGGAAGTGAGTTTTGAGGAGCACACCTGGCATCTCATGCACTGTCCTTCTGTACTCACTGTCCTCCTTCCTTAGAGTGCCTTCTGGATTAGTTCATATTCTATTGTGGATTTTATGAAGTCTAGTGCATGTAGCAGTACCTTCCACCTCCTCACAGACAGCCTTCCAGAACGATAGCATTGCTTGCTTAATTGCAAGGTTGTATTTGGCAAGGGCCTCCCCATATTTTGCCCATTGTCCTTTCCTTCTTGCAATGTTGAAGTATTCTTATGTGCTTCCTTTGCAATTCCAGGTTAATAGTTCCATCAAGGTACAGTCTTGTTTGTGCACTCTTTGGTGATAGGACAGTTTTCTAAATAGGAAGACATAATGGTAGACGTCACTCCGTCCACCATTTCTTTAAGACATATTGGATTCCTTACTGAAATTTTGATTTTAGATACACATAAGATTTGTGTGAATTTAGGTTTTTCCTAAAGTTTACTTTCGTGGAATTTCTGTAGGCTATTTCAGACTCAAACTTGTGATATTTGTGGTCAAATAAGGCTACCTCCAATGTCACATGACCTTGTTTCCCAAAATTACTTCTCCCCTTCATAAGTTCTTGAAGGTCTCTATTCAGGATCTTCAAGTTACTCTTGAGTAAATATTCAAGGAAGTACTCACCTCTACTGTTGGTGTTACTGCTTCCCCACATCAGACTGTGGGTACCGGCATCACAACCAACCAACTGTTGTTCATTCAGCTTTGAACAGCTGTCTACCAGTCTCCTCACTTCCTGGGAGGGAGGAGCACTGTCCTTTTGAGGAAAGCAAGCTGAGTCCAGTACAATTTCACTTGTGCTACCTTCCTAATGCTGCTTCATCCTGATGGTCACCAAGTACCTGGAACAAAAGTCTGCCATCAGCATGGATGAAATTCCATTTTGATGTAAATGCATGATCTAGAGTTCTTTAGATTTCTAACATAAACCAACTTACTTCCAGTTCCTCTGAAGATCAAAATATGCACCCTTTATATAAACAGGGTTCCTGGATCAGGGCCACAAACATTACCTGTCTTCCCAGAAGATGACTGAGGGTGGCAGTTCTCTATTTACTCTCTTGCAGGTTTATCTTTAACAACTGTAGGCACAAACTTGGAACTATGATCACTTCTAATGTCTTTGATTATCCTGATGGTAAACCATGTACCATAAGTACAATTTCAGGTCCCATTCTCATATTGCCCTCACGGATTCTCCACTGACTTCCACCGCAAGGGTTCCACTATCTGGTACACTCTTTTGGTTGATTACCCTCCAGTCCTTTGTTGAGACCTCCTGATTCTGCAGCTGTACTTTCCTGAATGGAGTCTCTGGAGGAGTATCCTTATGAAGTTTCAGTATGCAAATTGATATTTTTGCAGTCCTGAGGAGCTCACCCACTCTCTGGAGGTATCTTGGACTTCCTTTCATTAAGCTGATCTACCATTCCCATACCTTTATCCCTGTTGGATAGTCACTGTCCTGAAAACTGAGACTGCAGTACCATAGGTCTGTTTTCCTATTTCATGCCTCAGCTTTTCCTGCATCTGATTATCCTGATAAGTGGGAGTATTAGACTTAACCCTTGTTCTCTTTTTCATCCTTTGAGACTTTTTTTTTTCCTGAGCCCCAAACAAGGTTTAGATCTTGACCTGGTCCAACTTTTCAGGGATGATTTACACTTCTTGAATTGGTCTATCACCCTGTCCCACTGCAGAAATAGCTTCCATCAGTTCCAACCCTGATGATTTGGTGTTTTAGATCTTGTCAATACTCTCAGTTTTTGCTTTGTTTCATTCTGTGTTCTTCATTTTGGGGATTTGTTAGGTCGACACCACAGAGCTCCAGGTGGTACAAAGGCTTACTATTGAGGGAGGTGACCCAGTATTCCTGAGCCTCTGTTCATGACACATCTTCCCATGTACCATGCACACCTCAGCATGGTTTTCATCAAACCTTGGGTTGAATAACTTGGGAATTGGGGAGGACAATGCGAATGTATGTTGGAGAGTTCTAATGCTCCAGTAGTTTGACATATTGTGAGACAGTTCCACCCTCTATGGGTCACATGATGACATGGAAAATCCAGTTTACAGAATGTTAACATAATTAGTACTTAAGTGTGGGTGAATGCTAGCCTTTACAGACAGGTCCACTTAAGATAAATGTAAGATCCAAAGGAATGGCCCTGCAGGTGAGAGTATTAAAATCCTAGTAAACTGCCAGAGCTTTCACTGCAAAATGCTGGAGCTTGAAGCTCTTCTGAAAAGCAATGAAGGTCATACAATATTAGGTACAAAAGCTGATTAAAACCTGAATTTGATAGCAGTGAGGTTTTTGTGGAAAATTTAAGTGTGTATCAAAATGACAGGCTAATGGGATATGGAGGCGGTGTATTTGTTGCAGGACATAAGAAATCCAAATTCATTGAGATGGAAATTAAAGCTGCATGCTAGACTGTTTGGATAAGACTCAGTATATATGGGGGCATAAAATTATAATCCTATTGACCACCAGACTCACGTCTTGGTGTAAACTTTAAAGAAAACCTCAGTTCCCTTGTACATAAGTTTCCCAGTCATACTGTAATCATCACTGGAGACTTTAATCATCCAGAAATGAATTGGGAACATTAGAATTTTGTTAATGGGAGGGAGGGGGGGACACAAGACATCCAGAAGAACATTACTAAATGCCTTCTCTGAAAACTACTTTGAACCGATAGTTTGGAACCAAACTCTTGATAGAAATATATTAGATCTAAAAGCAACAAATAGATCTGACCCCTCTGAAGATGTCCACCTCAATCAGTGACCATGAGGCAGTTGTGGTAACAGTGATTACCAAAGTACAAATGGCAACTAAAAAAAGTAGAAAGCTATACATGTTCAACAAACTAGATGAAAAAGCAGTAGTGTCATATCTCAGTAATGAATTTGAACATTCAGCTCAGAACAGGTGCATGTAGAGGAAGTATGGATTAAATTTAAATGATTAGTTAATCATGCACTGTATAGATATGTGCGCAGTAGAACAGTTCGTAATGGAGGGGATCCTTCATAGTATAGAATCACTGTGAAGAAACTTCTAAAGAAACAGAGACTACTGCATGATAGTTGTAAAACAGAGCATAGAACTATAGAGAGAGACATATTTGCATGTCAAGACAGCAATGTGTGAAGTCTTCAGTGACTACCATAGCTGGATATTGTCAAATGATTTTTCACAAAACCAAAAGACATTCTATATGATGATGGTATTTGTTCTTTCGGACATGTCTGGAAGAACAGATCCATCGGTGACCATGCAGCTCTCTAGAATGAGATACCATATTCATATAGTTAAGGCTAACTGGACATTGGCCTTCTTCTTCTGTGCAGATGGACATGCATTGCCCGAACTCTTACAGGACTTGGCAAGATTGTCTGCCACAAGTAATGAGTGTAGTGGGCAGGGGCACTACGAATGTAGTGTGTGGACATTAAGTTGGGTATGTGAGACTCATGGGGAGTGTGCAAGGGATAAATCCCTGCAGTTGCACTATCCTCTGTGCCCCCAGTGGCTCAGATGAATAGAGAGTCTGCCATGTAAACAGGAGATCCCAGGTTCGAGTGCCAGTCAGGGCACACATTTTCAACTGTCCCCGTTGATGTATATCAATTCCCATTGACAGATTAGGGTCTTTATATTTAATTATCATTTCATTCTAGAGAGCTGCATGGTCACTGATGGATCTGTTCTTCTGGACATGTCTGAAAGAACATATACCATCTTCATATAGTTAAGGCTAACTGGCCATTGACCTTCTTTGTGCAGATGCACATGTATTGGCCAAACTCTTATGAGACTTGGCAAGATTGTCTGCCACAAGTAATGAGTGTAGTGGGTAGGGGCTCTATGAATGTAGTGGGTGGACACTAAGTTGGGAATGTGAGTCTCACAGGGAGTGTGCAGGGGATAAATCGCTGCAGTCGCGCTATCCTCTGTGCCCTTTGTGGCTCAGATGAATAGAGCATCAGCCATGTAAGCAGGAGATCCTGGGTTTGAGTCCCGGTTGGAGCACACATTTTTAACTGTCCTAATTGATGTATATCAACACCTGTTGACAGCTTTGGGTCTTCATTTAATTATCATTTTAAAAGACATTCTGGCCATGTGCTAAGGCTGTTAGTGGCACTGAAGTTAGTGCTCAGTTACAAATGGATGAGACAGGAACTGAAATCAAGGATTGCAAAGCAAAAGCAGAGATGCTTAACTCCATTTTAAAATATTCTTTTACAAAGGAAAATCAAGGAGAGTTGTCCCAAATTAATCCTCATACTACTGAAAAGATGACTGAAGTAAGTGTTAGTGCCAGTGGTTCTGAGAAACAGCTGAGAAACAACTGAAATAATTAAAATCAAACAAAGTTCCAGGGCCCAATTGAACCCTTATCAGATTCTATATTGAATTTTTGGCTGAGTTAGCCCCTCCTTTAACTATCCCTCAGACAAAAACAACTGTGCCCAGTTGTCAGAAGAAAGTACAGGTCAAATCCATTTACAAGATTGGTAGTAGAAGTGATGCACAGAACTGCCATCCTATATTCTTGACAATGATTTCTTATGGAGCCTTAGAACATATTCTGTGCTCAGATATAATAAAGTATCTTGAACAGAATAACCTCCTGCATGCCAACCATCAAGGATTCTGAGAACATCGATCATGTGAAACCCATGTCACTCTTTTTTCAAATGACAAACTAGAAGCTTGGGATCATGGCAGTCAAGTAGATGCAATATTTCTTGATTTCCAAAGAGCATTTCACTCTGTACCACATCAGGTAGGGAGAATGCAGCAAGTTATCTTGGACGGAGAGTACCAACAGATGTAGAAGTAACTTAGGGTGTGCCCTAGGAAGTGCATTGGGACCCTTTGCTTAATAACCTTGCAGACAATATTAATAGTAACCTCAGACTTTTTGTGGATGATGCAGCTGTCTATTATGAAGTACTGTCTGTAAGAAGCTGCATAAAAATTCAGTCAGATCTTGATAAGATTTCAAAGTGATGCAAAGCTGAGCAACTTGCTTTAAATGCTTGGAAATGCGAAATTGTGCACTTCACAAAATGAAAAAACCAACTATCCTATGACTGTAATATTAATGAGTCAAGTTGGAATCAGTTAGCTCATACTAACACTTGGATATACCACTTTTTAGGAATATGACATGGAATAACCAGATAGACTTGGGTAAAGCAGGTGGCAGACCTCGATTTATTGGTCAGATACTGGGGAAATGAAATCAGTCTCATACCAAATAGGACTAAACAGAGAAGGGTGATACAGATGGTCACAGGTGTGTTTGATCTGTGAGAGTGTGCCACAGAGATGCTAAAGAAACTGTACTGGCAGACTCTTGATGATAGCTGCAAACTAGCCTGAGAAAGCCTACTTACAAAGTTTCCAGCTTTAAATGATGACTCTAGGAATATACTGCAACACCCTACCTATCATTCCCATTGGGATTGTGGAGGCTTGATTAGATTAATTACGGCACCTATAGAGGTACTGAAACAATGAGTCTTCCCATGCTCCATGTGTGAATGGAACAGGAAAAACCCTAATAACTGGTACTATGGGCTGTACCCTCTGCCACATAATTCACAATGATTTGTAGACTGTAGATGTAGATAATAGAAAATAATTTTTATTGATGAAAGACATTTGCAATTGTAGCCTTAACATTGGTTCAACAATTTACTATATGGTGTAGTTTACAACCCAGATGCATTTTATGAAAAAAATTTTTGTAGTAAATGGAGTATTCAAATTATTATAAAGAAAAAAAAGAGCACAGCTCTTGTGTCCTGTACGAAACTCAGTTACTTTTTCTTCTTTGTGTTAAAAAATTAGATTTTGCTGAAGTATTATTATGTACTCATTGGATAGCAGTTAATCCTTGAAAGCTTTCATGATTCATCATTGTGTCTAATTTTTGTTTTGTTTGTTAGAATACCTGATACTGATACAGTTTCATACAACCAATAATTTGAATTCATGATTGTGATCTATGTTTATTGCAAATACAGCCCCCAGTGCCTCTAACCCCGTGGACTGAAAGGAAGGATGCTCTGCAGACACCTGAAAGATGCATACAGTTGGTCTCCACAGACAATATAATGGGATCTGAAGACTGCCTGTATCTGAATATTTTCAGCCCAGAGGTATTTATCTTAGATTCAGTCTCATTATCTCCCATTACAATAAAACTGAAAAGAAGATTACTATGATGACACATGAGCAAAAAGACTGAAGTTAAACAAAATTAAAATGTGACACAGTATTAGTTTTACAAGCAATATGGTGCATAATTTTATAAAAGAGAAAATTGAAATATAACCTTAAATTATTGGAGTGTAAATAAGCGAGTCATTCACATAATCAATTTAAAAGCAAGCAATATTTTTCTCAGTTTACCTTAACAGGAAATCTGTGTAACTGTCACACTTAACACCATCTTGTTTCCTCTTTCTAGATGATGAAATATCTTATCTGGTTAAAGAAACAAATATTATTTGCAACAGTATGATCTTTTTCCTTTTTTCTGCATTATGTTAGGTATATATTCTTTAATTCTCAATTAATCACTGTTTTTAATACACCCATGGATTTATATATCATTTCAAAACCTGCAACAACAAATATACACTGGGTCTAATGGGATCCCTATCAGATTTTCTTTTAGCTAAACTATACCATTAATCCCTCAAACAAAAAAGCTCTGCTCAGTAATACAGCAGGAAGAAAATGCACATTCCATCCATCTTCAAGAAGGGTAGGAGAAGTGATCACAAAACTACTGCCCAGCATCCTTGACATTCATTAATTGTAGAATCTTAGAGCATATTCTGAGCTCAAATATAAGGAGATATCTCAGTAAGAATGACCTCTGTAGCATCTGCCACACATTCCAAAAATGTCTCTCATGCTAACCCGCACTTTACTTTTCTCATATGACATTCCAAAAGAAGGGCAACAGGAATGATCAAAAAATTTGTTTTGGAGAGCATCATTACACATTGATACACAAACTATCCCACAAAAGCCTGCCTACAGAGTTTGAAGGACCAGCCGTAAATGAGAAATTCTCGATTATACTACGACAATCTGTGTATCATTCCCATAAAGATAATGAAGACATTATTAAGACTAATTATAGAACACATAGACGTGTTTGAGCAGTCATTACTCCCATGTTTGATACAAGAATGGAATGCAAAAACCCCTAATAACTAGTACAATGGGACATATCTTCTGTTATGCACATCATGTAGATGTAAATAAACATTGGCATCTAGTTTCCTTATATTAAGTTTAACAACAATATGGAGAGGGCTGATTGATATTTACCATATAGAAGAGGCCTTGGGTTACAGACAGACACAATGAAAAAGACTGCTAAAATATTAAATCTTTTTTACTAGGTCCTTATTCTCCAACAGAATACACAGATACACTTTCACACAAGCACAAATCACACACTCGTAGCAACTGTCACAAGAGCTAGAGCCTTACTACAACTGCATCTGACAGAGCACAAATTTGCTAGGATGAGTGGTGGGGTAGGAAGGCGGCATGTGATGGGTTGGGGGAGGAATGGCAAGATATGGACAGGTGAAAATAATAGTGCCACCTGGTGCAGCATAAAGGGAATTGCTCAAGACATAGTAGGGCTGTTAGTGAAGCATTGAGAGGCTGTCATGGGTGGGGTGGGTAGGAGAGGAAAAATGTGAAAGTAGAAAAGGACTTGTAGCTTGTATGTACATTGGTGGGGTAAAAAATGTGTGTAGTGGAGTGGAGGCAGGAAAGAGGACAGGTATGTTGGAGACAGGTGCTAACAAACATGTTGGCAAAGGGGGTGGAGGGGGGAGTGGGGGTGGGGTTGTTGAAATGAAGGATAAGTTGTAGGGAGAGTCCCCACCAGCGCAGTTCAGAAAAACTGGAGTCGATAGGAAGAATCCAGATGACATGAGCTGTGAAGCAGCCATTAAAGCATTAAAGTGGAGCATGTTATGTTGGACAGCATGTTCAACAACTGGGTTGCTCCAGCTATCCCTTTCCACTGTTTGATGGCAGCCATTCATCCAAAAAGGCAGCTCGTTAGCTGTTATGCTCACGTAGAAAGCAGCACAGTGGTTGCAGCTTAGTTAATAGATCACATGGCTGCTTTCACAGCTGGCCCTGCCTCTGATGGGGTAGGAGATGCCTGTGATAAGACTGGAGTAGGTAGTAGTGGGAGGATGTATGGGACAGGTGTTGCATCTAGGTATATTGCAGGGATATGAGCTATAAGGCAAGGAGTTAGGAAAATGTGTGTAGTAGGTACAGGCAAGAATACTGTGCAGGTTTGGTGAGTGGCAGAACACCACTGTGAGAAGGGTGGGTAAGATAGTGGTTAGGACATTTGTCATTTCAGGGCATGATGAAAAGTACTTGAGACCCTGGCATAGACTGTGAGTCTGTTGCTCCAGACCTGGGTGGTACTGAGTCATGAGAGGAGTGCTCCTTTGTGGCTGGATAGTGGGTATTTTGGGAGGTGGTCAGTGACTGAGAGACAAGGCACAGCAAATCTGCTTCTGGACAAGGTTTGGAGGGTAAATTTAGTCTGTGAAGGCCTCTGTGAGACCATTGGTATACTCAGAAAGTGGTTGTTAATCACTATAGATGTGACAGCCACAGATGGCTATGGTATATGGAAGAGACTTCTTGTTATGGACTGGATGGCAACTGCTCAAGCAGAGGTAGTGTAAATGGTAGGTTGGTTTGATGTGGATGGAAATACTGATGTAGTCAATCTTGAGGTGGGGGTTAATTTTGAGAAAGTTGGCTTATTGGATTGAGGAGAACCAGATGAAGTGAAAGAGGGAGAAGATATTGAGGTTCTGGAGGAATGTAGATAAGGTATACTTACCTTAAATCCCAATCACAAAGATGTCATCAATGAATCTGAACCAGGTGAAGGGTTAGGGATTCTGGGTGGTTAATAAGGTTTCCATTATATGGTTCATGAATAGGTTGGCATATGATTGTGCCATGTGGGTGCCCATTGTTGTACCATTGATTTTTTTGTAGGTGACCATTCAAAGTAGAAGTAATTGTGGGTGAGGATATAGTTGGTCATGGTGATCAGGAAGGCGATGGTAGGTCTGGAGTCAGTCAGGCATTGTAAAGTGCAGTGTTCAATAGCAGCAAGGTCATGGCCACTGGGGATGTCTCAGTAGGAGATGGCATTCATAATGAAAAACAGGACAACAGGGACTGTGGAGAGCCAGTGGAGGAAATAGTTGATGTCTTTTATATAAGTGGGTAGGTCATTTGGACAACATAACTGGCCACAATGTGGTGTCCTGGAAGGTTGAGTTTATGAACTTTAGAAAGCATGTAGAAGGTAGGAGTAGGGGGAATGCTGGGGGTGAGGAGAGAGGTAGATTCAGGAGAGAAGTTTAAAATGCCACCCTTAAATGTGTGAGAGGAAGGAAGCATTTTTATTATCGCTGATGATGAGTGAGAATAAAATATACAGTTTTTATAGTTCTATTTATAATTGGGTAGTGGTAATAGTGAATTCTCAGGCATACCATTGGAGTAACTTAATAGTTTGGGCCTCCACCATATACAAGTATGAAGACAAATGAAAACTAGAAAATTTCAATCACAGTTAATAAAAGTTCACATAATAACTTAGCTGTTCCATATGCTCAGATACTCAACTTCAGTATCCTTGGGGGTTGTTGCTTCGGAAAGTCCCAGTGTTTGACATTGCTGATGTACTAATGTTTTAAATAAAACACAGAGTTATCACTTTTCCTGTTTTGTGTTACGATCGATTAGTATATACATTGACGGTAGATAAATTTATCATCTGACAGCCTCTGAAAGAGTGTCACACAAACAGCTTCTGAAAGGCAGTGAAGCAGACCCACTGACTGACTCTCTCTCTGACTGTCTTTGACTACTATATCTTCACTGACTGGCATGGCTCATGCACCACTTCCTTTAATGTAAAGCTAAACAGTTGAATGCATTGTTAAATGTAAGATATACAAAATAAAAATTAAAATTGAGTATACGATTTCTGTTACTTATGTGGCGGTTATCGACTGCAAGAGTCGACCACCTCATCTTTGAGAATGAACTTCTTTGAAAACTGTTGATGTTAGTGTGTTCTGTACACTGGATTCGAGTGGATGTGTTTGTACCGACACGATCAAAATAAAGTTAATTACTTATAAACGAGTGAATACTTAATGTTGGGTTTGATATTATCATACGTAACATCTCAATCTCCACACTGGTGACCCTGACGCTCATGAACACTGCTTATGACGCCAGAAATGTGTACTGGAACATCGTCATGCAACCCTTTGTCAGATTTCTACATCCATCGACTTCACATCATGCTGCATCTGGATGCAGTGTACAGGAAGTGTAATTAGTGTGTAAATTCCTGACTCTTGTGTGAATCGTGCTTTTTGGTAACTTTCGTCACCTTCTCACATATCGACAATGTGACTGAGGTGCGCGCATTGTACGTCGAAACCCGCTCAATGCATCAGTAATTTCACTTCCGGACAGTGCAGTGCTCCTTCACTGATTAATTTGGACTATTTTAACTTGCTTTTGTGTAATGAATTAATTTTGTGCAGTGCTTCGACATCGGACAATCATACCAAACAGTGGACTGCAACAAATGGGGACTATGTTGCAAATCCCAGTTCGCACGAACTCCGAACTACAGCTAAATCGTGTGCCTCGTTGAATTCACAGGATCAGTTTCATCAAGGACATCCTACCAATCAACAACAATGCACCAATTACACTGACGATAATGCCGGATGTTTCTCAGTGCAACATTGGACGTGCCATGCCTCCCTCTACACAGCACCCGAGCCGCAACGACTCTGCTCGACCGCTACTGACAGCGACGTCACGGCTGCCACCTGCTGGCTCACTGACCTTGACCCAGTCAAAACAAACAGCTGTGTGATGTACGATCCTGCCACGGCTACCGCACCCGTATCTTGTCAACAACTTGCCGACACTATGCATGCTTACCACCCGGCCGTTCACTACTCGATCGCACCCACAACTTGTTCACCCACCCCAAAAGACGATTTCAGCCGTATCAATGCTTCATACAGCAGTGAACATGTTCTCACTCCACTACCACCGAGTACTGAGTTTCACATTCGTGATCGCACACACGATCACTTCTACTCGAACTGTTACATCAATACTGTGCCGCCGACCTTGTCTTGTGCGCCGGGTTACCCTTTGATAGAGACAGATTCTGATTTCGACCCCATCTTACTCAGTGATACACAGCAGACTGCTTCATGACATGCATTTTCGCCTGAACAACTGCAACAGCTACGTGAGCAAATTGCGACATACAACTTGTTGGTACAAGATCAGTTACACATGCTGCAGCCGACACCGACTGAGCACGACATGCAACGAGATGCTCCTGTCATTGTTCCGCCTCCGACTGCTGACGATCCTTTGCCATTACTGCCAGCTACAACTAATACCCTGACGATCACACTACATGGATCTGTGTCCCAGATGTCACAACTGTCATTATCATGCTGCCTCAAGTGGAAATTCTACGTTACTGATGTAATACAACCAACTTATTTACACCGCTGCCACCTTTCCTTGGTAGTTCCAGACACTTCGTTTCTGTACCATGGCATAACCAGCCATATTCCAGTGCCGCTTGCTTTACCGCCCTCTTCACTACCTTCGCAATGTACGACCAACACATCTGCCATTTCTGCTTCGACGAGTGAGCATCTTTCCGCTCCGACACACGACCGTGCAGCTGTTTTGCGTGAGCAGCTTGCAGCCTAACAACTCGATCACAGCGCCGACAGCAACAGCACACACACAGCTCCAGTTCCATCGAACTGTGTCGCCTCTCCGCCATGGACCAGTAGTTCATATGCTGATTCGACTTCTTCACATTCACATTACATCTTATCGCCTTCCTGCTCCGTTCTTGGTTTTGCCAACTACCTCTGCCTTCCACCGCCTCTCGCCATCGCCATGCCTCATGCACAGGGCCCACGGCCACGCCCCCAACCTTTGATCACGGCTGTTTTGCAGATCAAAACACCAACACTGTCAACTCCGCTTGGAACATCCTGCCATCTAGCGCTGTAACACACTCACTGTCCACGGACTCTGAGGTGATGCTTCCGTCTACACTGAAGTCATCCGCCACCAAGGTCAGTCATGTGCAGCTTGCTGTTTTCTCCCCTGCTGTGACATCAAGTGCCTCTATAACTCCATCATTACCGCGAGTGTTGCTCATCCAGCATCTCTTACACAACCTGTTAAGCCACAGCATGCTTGCTCCTTTATGTCATACGGCCTATAACAAACTGTTACCAGACACATTGCACTTACTGTGGATCTTGCTGGCAAATACTTTGGCAATACATCGCATCGCATCTTTGACGCACTCCGCACCTTTGATTGGATCAAAACCGCACTGCGCCACACGGCCTCGGCATGACGATGTTCTCCCCACCAACACGCCGCCGCCTTCTGCTTCCACCGTGCCATCAGCAGCATGGCACAGTCAACCTGTGGATGCCTTCCGTGCCTCCTTCCCTCCACTGGTTGTGCCTACCAAGACATCGAGAAACAGTCCGATCGTGCCTCGCACTAGTGCTTACCATGACATGATCGGTCACGCGCACCTGTGCCATCAGCTGGCCGGGTGCACACACGCCTCTCATCATCCTTACCGTGCTCCACACTACCGGTGGGGGCTCTGTGGTGGTTATCGACTGCAAGAGTCGGCTGCCTCATCTTTGAGAATGAACTTATTTGAAAACTGTTGATCTCAGTGTGTTCCGAACTCTGTATTTGACGGGATGTGTTTGTACCGACATGATCAAAATAAAGTTAATTCATTATAAACGAGCCAATACTTAATGTTGGGTTCAATATTACCATATATAACATCTCGATCCCCACACTTACATAAAAAAAATGGGCCACATATTGCCCTACATGTTCTGATATGCAGCTTGGAAGAGTTTGCTTAATTTAATATACATTTTCAAAGAGTTCTACAGTACAACAATTTAAATTACAATTTAATCAAGATTAGCAAAATACAGCTGTTTCTATCTGAGGCATGCCACCCCCACTCCCCCCCCCCCTACTTACATTCTGTGGAACTAACTATATTCCAAAGAGTTTACAAAGCAAAAGAGTTTATAAACTTTCTCTTCACCAGGAGAATCATCACCAAGATATAACATTATTTTATAACTGAGTCTGAAAATAAATTTAACAATTAGCATTAGATTGTGAAATTAATAATACGAATTTTAAGTACGCCACAAATTTTATATTTTCAGTTAGTCGTAATAGAAGAGTAATTTTAACTGTTAGTACATATCAATTGTAACACATTAATTTCTTTTTTATACATTTTAGCTTGAAATATAATACATTTTATACATGAATATAATAGAAGGAAACATTCCACGTAGGAAAAATTATATATAAAAAACAAAGATGATGTGACTTACCAAACGAAAGCGCTGACACATCGATAGACACACAAACAAACACAAACATACACACAAAATTCTAGCTTTCACAACCAACTGTTGCCTCATCAGGAAAGAGGGAAGGAGAGGGAAAGACGAAAGGATTTGAGTTTTAAGGGAGAGGGTAAGGAGTCATTCCAATCCCGGGAGCAGAAAGACTTACCTTAGGGGGAAAAAGGACGGGTATACACTCGCACACACATATGTGTGGATGGATATGTGTGTGTGTGCGAGTGTATACCCGTACTTTTTCCCCCTAAGGTAAGTCTTTCCGCTCCCGGGATTGGAATGACTCCTTACCCTCTCCCTTAAAACCCAAATCCTTTCGTCTTTCCCTCTCCTTCCCTCTTTCCTGACGAGGCAACAGTTGGTTGTGAAAGCTAGAATTTTGTGTGTATGTTTGTGTTTGTTTGTGTGTCTATCGACATGCCAGCACTTTCGTTTGGTAAGTCACATCATCTTTGTTTTTTAGATATATACATTTTATACAAAATCATATGAATTCTTTTAGGGAAACAGCTGAGATAATTTTCAGCTATGCAAGAATCGATAGTGCACATGGTATTGGTTATCTCTATAAAAAAAGATAATGTTAGAGGAGGATGATTCATTACAATGTTCAGTTTTATAAAGACACAACGTATTTAGTTCTGCACATCTGTGGGTACTACATTAACAATAAGTGTACATGGCAAGGAAATAATAATTAGGGTGAAAACTGCAAATTTTTTAGGTGTCCATTTTGATCAGTATTTCAATGGGAAAAATGCAATTTGGAACTCTTAAAATAACTTAGATCAACCACATTTGCAATTAAAATTACTGCAAATCCAAAGGAGAGAGAAATCAGTATGTTGATGTACGTTAAACATTTTCATTCAATAATGCCATTCTGGAGTAACTCATCTTTAAGGAAAAAAAGTCTTTATTGCTCAAAAATTTGCTGTAAGATTAATATATGGTGCTCATCCATGATCACCTTGAAGACATCTGTTTAGTGGGTTGGATAAATAATGATGCACATAATCACAATACCAGATGCAAAAATGACATTCATTACTACATATTAAGGGTGCCTTTAGTATAAAAAGGAGTGCACAATGCTACAACTAAAGTGTTGAAAACTTCCTGTGTCTGGCAAACAGAAAAGTACAATTTAAAAACAATCTAAGAAAGTTTCTCCTTAACAACTCCTTCTATTCTATAGAAGAATTTATATTAGTGTAATATGTAAAAGATAGTGGGTAGTAATTACTAACTGCTCAGTGTGTACTCATATTTATAAATTAATTTGCCATGTGAAAGTAGAAAGACTCATTCCTTACCATACGATTTATAGTGGAAATGATCCATGGAACATGAAACTAGCTGACTAGTAGTAAAAGATCATAAAAGATATGTGCCACCCATATCATGGAGGTGCAAATCACTACAGCAATATTCATGGACCTCAGCTGCTTATGAAAATGTATAATTCTTTGTAATAGTACACAAGCTTCACATTCTTACAATACTATTTATCTTCCTCACTCATTAATATTGATACTATTCTTCCACCAACTGTTAAATTCTTATTATATACACCTATATCCAAAAGTTACATCTTTCCAGAAAAACTTCCATATTCTGGATTGAAGATGACAATTTACTTAATTATTAGCTGATAAGAAATTGATCGAATGAAATTTTCACTCTGCAGCAGAATAAGCACTGATACCAAAATTCTTGGCAGATTAAAACTATTTGTTGGACCAAGATACGAACTCAGACCTTTTGCCTTTCATGAGCAAGTGCTTTATATAGTGAGCTACCCAAGCACAGTTCATGACACTTCCTCACAGCTTTACTTCTGCCTGTAGCTCATCTACTATCTTATAAACTACACAAAATCTGTCCTGCAGAACTTGCAAACAGAGATGCCTGTATCTGCATAGAACAACAGAGGAAAAAATGAACTTTATTACCCATTATTAAAGCTGTCAGTGATTCAGAAAGGAGTACAATAAGCAGCAACAAAATTTTGGGTCACTTGTCCATTGCCATAAAATGTCTGACAGGTAGCAAAATAAGATTTAAATCTAACTTAAAATAATTTCTCCTGGACAACATCTATTCCAATGATAAATTTCTACTTAAAAACTGATAACTAGAAAAAAGACCGTTTTGTAACTGTAATTGTGTGAGTAGAACTAAAAAAATTATGTGGCTGTTAATGTTAACAATAATCATGGATACATATCCTGTAAACTTATTCCTTCCACATCATTTTGAAGCAAGAATCATTCAAATGATCTATGGAACATGAAAATGTGTAACTGACTACAATTACCAAGTTGTGTGTGTTGTGTATGTGCTAGCATAAATTTGTTGTAATTGTCACACACTGAAGAGCCATAGTATGACCACCTACTTAATAGCATTGAGGTCCACACTTAGAATGCAATACAGTAGCAGTTCTGCATGGAGTTGATTCAACAAGTCCTTGGTAAGTATCTGGAAGTGTATGGAACCAGATGCCTAGCACAGTTCACACATTTCCAGTAAATTATGAGCCAGTTGTTTGTAGTCGCAGAACTGGCATATGCTAGCATTGAAGGTGTTTTCCATCAGGTTCAGATGAGGGGCATTTGGTTGCTAAGAAATAAGTGTGAGTTCACTAGCATATTCTGGCCTTGTGACAAGGACAGCTATCTAGCTGGAAGATGCGACCTCCATTGGAGAAGATATCGAACATGAAAGAGTGCAGATAGTCCATAGCTATCATCGTAGCTTTGATTACTATCCCAGGCCCCATGGAAATGAATGTGAATGTCCCCCATAGCATAATACTTCACCCACTGGCCTGCATCCATGGCTCAGTGCGTGTTTCAAGTAGTTGTCCACCTGGATTATGGTGTATCTAGTATATCAAGAAACATACATCACCCAACCAAGCAACACATTTCCATTAATCCATGATCCAGTCATGATGATCTCTTGCCCACTATATTCCTAACTGATGATGTTGCTGGGATGGCATGGGAATCTATAGGTGTTGTCTGATGCAACATCCCATGTTCGACTATGTGCACTGTATTATGTGGTCTGAAATACTTTTTCTTGCACCAGCATTGTATTCTGTATCTGTGCCATAGATCACTGTCTGTCCTGTTTTACAGAGTGGGAAAGCCTCCAACCTCCATGTTCCATGATGAGAAATGGATGTCCAACAGCTTGAGCCTACTTACAGTTTCAGAGTCTTTTGATCACTTTCCATGAATGCTCGCGACAGTAGCACACAAACAAGCAACCAGCATCACTGTTTCTGAGATGCTTATGCCCAGGCGCTAGGCCATAACAATCTTCCCTTTGTTGAAGCACTTATGTCACTGTTTCTCCCCACTGCCCATATTATTGCTAGGATGTGAACAACTCCCCATTCATCTCTGCCAGAATAGAAATGCTGAGTTGCAGACAGGCGCAGCAAAAAGACTGTCACAAATAAGCTTTCAGCCAGTATGACCTTCATCAAAAATAGATGACACACACACACACACACACACTCACACACACACACACACACACACACACACACACACACACACATGCACAAACATGACTTCAGTCTCTGGCAACTGAAACCACACTCAGTGTGGCTTCAGTTCCAGAGACAGCAGTCATGTGTTTGTGAATTGCATTTGCTTGATTTTGTGTGTGTGTGTGTGTGTGTGTGTGTGTGTGTGTGTGAGTGAGAGAGAGAGAGAGAGAGAGAGAGAGTCTTTTCTTTTTGTTGTGCCTATCTATGACTGAGCATCTCCGCTGTATGGTGAGTAGCAACTTTCCTTTTATAATATTATTTTAATAAAAATCAAATAAAGAAAGGATGCTTTTTCTGGAACTGCCAATTTCCTCTTTGCACTGATACATTTGGTCAGGTAGTATATAACTTTGGATAGTAATATTCGTATTTTTGCTTCATTTGTTACATATAAAATCTTCTATTATGTTCTTAGTCAGCAGGCAAAGCTGTTTGTGTACAGATTGAGCTATGCTACATAGACTCCAAACATACACTGAAATTTCATAAAATAATTTAAACTTAGACAGTTTTAATATGTATTCATTCATTCAATGAAAATGCAGCAAACAAGTAATGAGTTACAAAAGATGGGGGAGACATGCTTGTACAATATTTAGGAGCAAATTTCTCTCACAAAAATGAGAAACCAAGTCTATGTAATAAATAAATAAAAAATAAAAATATTATTTGGGTTATAAAGAGCACAACATTTTCTGAAGTTTGTATGGAATAAGCATATAACAAATGTTCAAAATGTCTTCCACTTCTTTCTACATATGCATGCATTGATCAGATCATGTACTGTTGGCCATTTCAAATACCTCCTGGACAGTGTAAAACAATGGAAATTCCAGGTTGGCATATCAACAATACAAGGAAAAAGATAGATTGCTACTCACTGTTAAGATGACAGGGAAAGGGTAGATTGATACGCACCATTAAGATGACATGTGTCATCTTTAGGGTGAGTAGGAACCCAGCATTTTCCATATATTCTGGATAGTGTCAAGTGTTTTCACAGACTTCTATGACAAAGTGTTCAAGCATTTCTGCAGTAGGAGTGTATCTTGAATAAAAAAAATGAAGTCATCCAAGATATAATAAACTGAAGGACAGATGCTGGAGGAAACTGTAGGCCTCAGAAATAGGCTTGCACCACTTACTCATCTGTCACAATGCAAATTTTCCAATGTATACTGAGCAATATCATAAAAACTTGCTGGAACCCTTTCACACATAAAGTACATGCATCCTCCCTCGTAGGTGCAGGGCTACTCCTTGTAGTATATGTTAAAGAATGTTCTGAGTAAAGTCTTTGTATAGAATGCCTGAAAATTAAGTTGGAAGAATGTACTGACCTGCAAGTCACCAGCAATTCCAGATCACACATTAACTTTGAGATGCTATTGAGTTTACATGAATTGTGCCATGAGCATTTTACCTATCCATAAATGGTAGATATGAAAATGAATTCCAAAAATCAGTTGATAGTTCTACCTTGAAATGTTATTTATTTTAAACTTTCATTAATAGTCAAAAACAAAGGATTTTTGGACATACATTTAGATGTACATCTTTTTTTTATTTTGACATGAAGAACCCACCCACAAAGTATGTTACACCTTATATAAGGTAAAATTTCAAGATTTTTTTCTGAAATCAGTTTTTTCCCTTGTTCAACAGTTACCATCAGATACAAGTACTCCCAGACCAGTGTTTGTGATGATTCATGGTGGTGGCTTCAGAACAGGTTATGCTCAGTCATACTCACCTGATTTCTACGTTGACAGTGGCATTTTAGTTGTTTCCATACAGTACCGACTTGGACCTCTAGGTAAGGAATTAGTAGTGATAGACAAAATTTTGATTGTTAAAATTAATTGTCTTTTACAGAGTATTTTCTATTTAGGTGTGTAGATGACTGGAACCAAGGAATTCCTCATTAAAATGATAATAAATTAGACAAATCTAAGTCAGCTTATTTAGGATAAAATGACAAACTAAGCGATGGGTTTGAGCAGTAGGGTTGTTAATTTTCTGATGGAACAAGAGAGATAAGATATTAAGGTGAAATGATTTAATACAAATGGAAATCCTGGGGCATGATGGGAGTACAGATGCAGGGACAAGGTGAGTGACATTGGTTGAAGAGTGAATGGCCAAAGTGTGTGGCCAAAACTGATAATGACTGTTATCATATTATAAATATGATTCTGACTAAAATAAAAATTAATGTGTAATAAGTAAATCACTTTTCTTCATTGACAGAATGTCACTTTTTTCAGCAAATGTATCTGATATATTCCTTTACTTATACGTAATAGAGGAAGAACTGGAGTGAAAATGTCTAAAAAGGTCTATACTACTAAACTTTGATGAATATTAACAAATTCATCAGTCTGTGGTGATTCATACAAAGATTCATCATTCTGATCATAATCTATCACAAATACTTCAAACAAAAACCTATGCCTAGTAGTTTTAAAAAAAAGCACAGGTACACCCATCTACAGTTATAGCAGAAGTGATCCACAAAACACCCATCCACTGCCATTGACATACATCTATAGTAGAATCTTATAGCATATTATGTGTTCAAATTTAATGCTACAGCACTCAACGTGACAAGAGCTATGATTATATCATTATCATAAACTATCAAAGATATAATTTAGAGAAACAGGTCAGTGAGTGGAAAAAAGAAGAAATATTGTACTAATCACATAAGTATCGACACTACAGTTAAGGGAACATGATATTTATCATCATCATCTTCTTCTTCTTCCTTTCAAGTTTTAGGCCTTTTAGCCTGTTATTGTCTCATCGAGAAGTTCTCCTGCTATGTTTTCATTGGTTGACATAGTTATATTACATGGTTGGGCTTGTAGAGTAGCATGGAGTTAGGGGCTCCTCTTTGAGCTCATTTATTGTACATGTTTTTCCACTTGTTTTGCTAGTTCTGACTGATGTTGTTGTGGTCTTCAGTCCAGAGACTGGTTTGATGCAGCTCTCCATGCTATTCTATCATGTGCAAGATTCTTCATCTCCCAGTACCTACTGCAACCTACATCCTTTTGAATCTGTTTAGTGTATTCATCTCTTGGTCTCCCTCTATGATTTTTACCCTCCACACTGCCCTCCAATACTAAATTGATGATCCCCTGATGCCTCAGAATATGCCCTACCAACTGATCCCTCCTTCTAGTCAAGTTGTGCCACAAATTTCTCTTCTCTCCAATTCTATTCAATACCTCCTCATTAGTTATGTGATCTCCCCATCTAATCTTCAGCATTCTTCTGTAGCACCACATTTTGAAAGCTTCTATTCTCTTCTTGTCTAAACTATTTATCAACCACGTTTCACTTCCATACATGGCTACACTCCACACAAATACTTTCAGAAACGCCTTCCTGACACTTAAATCTACATTCGATGTTAACAAATTTCTCTTCTTCAGAAACGATTTCCTTGCCATTGCCAGTCTATATTTTATATCCTCTCTATTCCAACCATCACCAGTTATTTTGCTCCCCAAATAACAAAACTCATTTACTACCTTAAGCACCTCATTTCCTAATCTAATTCCTGCAGCATCACCTGATTTAATTGGACTACATTCCATTATCCTCGTTTTGCTTTTGTTGATGTTCATATTATATCCTCCTTTCAAGACCCTGTCCATTCCATTCAGCTGCTCTTCCAAGTCCTTTGCTGTCTCTGACAGAATTACAATGTCATCGGCAAACCTCAAAGTTTTTATTTCTTCTCCATGGATTTTAATTCCTACTCTGAATTTTTCTTTTGTCTCCTTTACTGCTTGATCAATATACAGATTGAATAACATTGGGGAGAGGCTACAACCCTGTCTCACTCCCTTCCCAACCACTGCTTCCCTTTCATGCCCCTTGACTCCTATAACTGCCATCTGGTTTCTGTACAAATTGTAAATAGCCTTTCACTCCCTGTATTTTACCCCTGCCACCTTCAGAATTTGAAAGAGAATATTGCAGTCAACATTGTCAAAAGCTTTCTCTAAGTGTACAAATGCTAGAAACGTAGGTTTGCCTTTACTTAATCTATTTTCTAAGACAAGTCGTAGGGTCAGTATTGCCTCGCAAGTTCCAACTTTCTGTGGAATCCAGATTGATCTTACTCGAGGTTGGCTTCAACCAGTTTTTCCATTTGTCTGTAAAGAATTAGTGTTAGTATTTTGCAGCAGTGGCTTATTAAACTGATAGTTCAGTAAATTTCACATCTATCAACACCTGCTTTCTTTCGGATTGGAATTATTATATTCTTCTTGACGTCTGAGAGTATTTTGCCTGTCTCATACATCTTGCTCACCAGATAGTAGAGTTTTGTTAGGCCTGGCTCCCCCAAGGCTGTCAGTAGTTCTAATGGAATGTTGTCTACTCCTGGGACTTAGGTCTTTCAGTGCTCTGTCAAACTCTTCACGTAGTATCACATCTCCTATTTCATCTTCATCTACATTCTCTTCCATTTCTATAATATTATCCTCAAGAACATTGCCCTTGTATAGACCCTCTATATACTCCTTCCATCTTTCTGCTTTCTCTTCTTTGATTAGAATTGGGTTTCTATCTGAGCTCTTGATATTCATGCAAGTGGGTCCAAAGGTCTCATTAATTTTCCTGTTGGCAGTATCTATCTTACCCCTAGTGTTATGTGCCTCTACATGCTTACATTTGTCCTCTAGCCATCCCTGCTTACCTATTTTGCACTTCCTGTTGATGTCATTTTCCAGTCTGTGTGGTGGGGCTATCATGTACCCATCTGGCTGAGCCCCCTGATAATACAGGGACCACATTTCTGATACGTGAGCTGTTGCCTCCCCATATATGCCTTGGAATGGTCACTTGCTATTCTAGAGCATTGGAACTCCTGGCACCAGCATGAGAGAGAACCCTTGCTATGGCTGGATGGTGCCCATGGGGAGAGCCCTGATATGATAGGGTGGTATCAAGGCAGATGCTTTATGTATGAAATGTATCAAGCTCCAAAAAACTGACTGTTCTTCTATGGCCATCTCTTTGGTTCATAATGGATCATTTAATGCTGTTTCTTATGATCCTGCGGCCTTCCCTCCCCTGACTGCAACCTGGGAAGGTGGCCTGGTTTGCCAGCTTTGGGTAAAACACTTTCACTGCTACCTGATCTGCACTAGGACTGACAGGGACGTGTTCACCACCACCTAGAGATTATATTATGTCGAAAATATTGAGGAAAAATTTGGTGAAGTGGAGTCCCTTAGTAAGATGAGATCAAGTTTGCTGTTGATCAGAACTTCTTCTGTCACCCAATCAGCAGCCCTTCATGCTTGTGACAGTCTTGGTGACATCCCAGTGAGCATTACTCCTAACCAGCCTTTGAATATGGTTCATGGACTCATTCTTCATAGGGGCCTCACCCTTTAAACTGATGAAGAGGTTTGGGCCAATCTGGAATGACGGGGCTTTAGTTTTGTTTGGTGTGTTCAGAAAGGTCATAAGGAGAATGACGCCAGTACCCATGCCTTTATTCCGGTATTTGAGGGAGATACCCTCTTGTACAAGGTCAAGGTTATATGTTAACAATGTTTTATGAAGGCATATGTCTGTCCATCCACGAGGTGTTTTTTGTGCTTGTGTTGTGGGCATATGTCTTCCTGCTGTATGGCGGATACTCTATTTGGTAAATGTGCACATCCACTCCATGAGGGGAGCCCCTGTGTCTTGCAGCCTATGTATGTTAATTTTCATGACCATCACTCCCCATGCTTGCCAGATTGCTTGGCTTATAAGAAGGAGAAGGAGATACAGGAGTATAAATCTCTTGATCATCTATCCTACACTGAGTCTTGTCACAGATATGACCAACTTCACCCTGTGTCGATGACATCTAACTTTGCCTCTGTTACATCCTTTCCTCCTCCTCCCTCAAGTCCTGCCTTCCTCTCCTCTCCCCATCCCCTGCAGTTCCCACACCCTCCCCTCTGGGTGCCGCTCCTGCTTCCTGGATACAGAAGTATTCCCCTTTTTAGTACCTGCCAGTGTTGATGCTCCCTCACAGGACCACTACCCTGGAATTTCCCAGGACAGAGGCCCGCTGCCACTATTCAGCCGAGGGGCTTGCAGTCTGTGTGTCTCAGTGTTGCCCACTCTCTTTCAGTTCCGAATCTTGTAGAAGTCTAATCTCCTTCTATGCTCTGCCTTCCTTGAGCTATGGAAGAGAAGAAGGAGAAACTTAAGTCCCAGGAATAGGCCCACTTGATGCCCCTGGATGTGCCATCTCCCCCCTTGCAGCTTGAGTCTGACTTCTTATGAATGGGTGTCATCTCATCCTTGATGTGATGGATGGTGACCTGGTGGATTGATTGGCTCCAGCCCATTCATGTGCCACTTGGATCCCTGTTCCATGCTTATTTCCTTTTACTCAGCAGTTTGTCTCATTCTCCAGGAACCTCATTATAGTGATGCTCACTTACTGACCTTTCATGGGTTCCATGCTTTGTATTAGAACCAGATGGTCCCTTTGAGGGCTTCCAGTGGTGTTTACATTTTAGTTCATATGGATGTTGTGAGTATATGGATCCCCTTTTGGACCACAATGGAAGCAGTTGTCATCCTGATCCACTTGGACTCTGTGGTCACAGTTTGTAATCTCTGTCTCACCCCTGACTGGCCACCTATACCTCCTTCTCTAACTGCCCTCCTCCAACAATTCCCCCCTCCCTTCCTCCACCTTGGGGATTTTAATGCCCATCACTCTCTGTGGGGCAGTGCTTTTTCATCTAGCTGGGGATTCCTCATTGACTAATTTCTTGTGGTCCAACACTTGTACTTTCTTAATGATGGGTCCCCCACTCATTTTAGTTCCACATATCGAACTTCATCTGCCATGGATCTTTTGCTCACTTACCTTTCCTTTCTTCCTTCCTTACACTGGTCACCACATGATTGCCTCTGTGACAATGACCACTTCCTTTTGATTCTCGCATTCTCTTCCTGCTTCGTGATGGCGAGGTTACCCCACTGGGCTTTCCATCATGCTGACTGTTCCCTATATACCTCCCAGGTCATAGTTACAACTTCTTTGTCAGATTTTATTGATGAAGACATCCATGGTCTGTCTGATAAGATAGTCTGCACCACCATAAGCAGCACTGTCCTCCACTGTCTTATTACCTTTAAACATCTTCATGCCAAAGACTGTTACATAATAAAACAGAGCAAGGAAGTGCTAGTTTCTTATGTCCCTTCATTATGCGTGTGGGCTACAATCCATACCCCAGGCTCGTCAGTAGCAGTCTTCTATTCTGAGACCTGCCCTTCCAGGTGACCTTTGTATGGATCCATCATTTCTTGTGGAACATCTCACAACCCATTTTGTGACAGCTTCAGCATGAGTGTCAGCCTCATATCCAGCATCTTTCTTGTTCAGAAACAGTGGTCTGAAGATTACAACTTACGTCTTACCGTTTGTCATACGGAATGCTACAATGAAGCTTCTACTGAATGGGAACTTCTTCTGGTCTTGTCTTCTTCCCATGATTCAGCCCCTGCCCCTGATTCCACCCATAACCAACTGCTTTAATACATCACTTCTTCACAATGATAATATTGCCTCCAGGTGTTTTACCATATTTGGGCTCCAAGGCATTTTACCCTGATAAGGTAGTTGGCACCACCATAAGCAGCACCGTCCTCCACTGCCTTATTACCTTTAAACATCTCCATGCCAAAGATGATCAGGCATTAGTTCTGTCTCATCTGGGCTATGGTTGTCAAGTTTATGGATAAGCTGCCCCTTCCACACTGCTTCTCTTGGACCTGATGCATCATTGTGGTCTCCATGTATGTGTTCCTGACCACAAGCATGCCAAGAATCCATCATAAACACATCAGTCTGACCAATGTCCCCTGCAAATTACTTGAATGGATGGAGGTTCATTAGTCAGTTGGGTCTTTGAATCTCAGGACCTTTTATCTCCTTACCAGTTGGGCTTTTGGGAGAAACTGTCTCTGATAGATCATCTGCTTTGATTGGAAACCACAGCTTGGCAGGCCTTTTCTCAGCACTGCCATCTTGTTGCAGATTTCTTTGATCTCCATAATGCCTATGACACAGATTGGTACCATGACATCCTACTTGCACTGCATGAGTGGGTCTTTGAGGCCTCTACTCAATTCACCAGTTCCTGTCCCACTGGTTGTTCAGATTTCCTATTGGCACTGTTCTCAGCTCTCCACAGACCCAGGAGGATGGCATAATAGGTGTCATTCTTTTTCTCACTACTATTAATGGACTTTTGGCTTCCACTGGCCTGTTGGTCCTCCTGCTCTGTATTTGGATAATTTCTCTATTTGGGCTAGCTCCAACTCAGTGGTCTCTGCAGAATGACAGCTCAAGGGTGCCAGCCAGTGCATTTCCATGTGGACACTCTTGCACAGTTTTTGTTTCTCTCCCCTTAAGCTGAGGGTGATGCATTTCTGCCACCGTACTATGGTCTATCATGATCTCAAGCTCTACCTCAACACCCAACTCCTGATCATGGTCCTCCTGTTCCATTTCTTGCATCTTCCTTTTGACAACAAGATTACTTGGTTGCCCCATATCTGTGTTCTGAAGCTTGGCTGTTTTTTTAGACTCATTGTCCTTCGCTTCCTTGCCCAAACATCTGGTGCTGCAGATTGTTTGACCCTTAGTTCTGTCTCATCTGGGCTATGGTTGTCAAGTTTATAGGTAAGCTTCCCCTTCCACACTGCTTCTCTTGGACCTGATCCACCACTGTGGTGTCCATTTAGCCAATGGTGCTTTTCGCACTAGTCTTGTGAAAAGTCTTCTGGTTGATGCTGGGGTCCATCCCTTTTCAGTTTGATGGTCCCAGCTCCTGGTTGCCTATGCCATTGCTGCCCACTCTTCCCCTGCTCATCCCTCCTATTCTATTCTTTTTGTGGCTTGGGACATTGCTCACCTGCTGTCTGTCCTCTGTTGGGTTTACCAGTTGGGCTCTACTTTGCTTCTCTCTGCCATGATTTCCATCTCTCTTCTTGTCCTTTTCCCATATTCTCTCCTGACCACCCCAGCTTGGTTAGTTCCTTAGCTGCAGATTTGGATGGATCTCTTCTGGTGTCTGAAAGTCACCATTGCTCCAGTGGTGTTCCATTGTTTGTTCTGTCTGCCCTTACATGAGTCTGGATGCCATTGCTTTTACACCGATGGCTCTGAATTCACCAATCAATTGGGAAATGCATTTACATTTTCTGTTGGCATGGAACATCATCTTTTGCCTGCCATGTGTTTGGTGTTTACTCCAGAATTGATAGCCCACTGTTTTATTAAATGGTTGTGCCTCACCTGAGTTTTGTTATCTATGGACTCAATGAGTGGCCTTCAGGCTATTGTTTGGTGTTTTTCCCACCACCCCTTGGTGTGTGCCATCCATGATCTTCTTGCCGCTCTTGGTGATACTTTTTGTTCAGCTGATTTTCTTTCAGTTCCCAGCCACATGGGTATCCTGAGTAATGAACTTGCTGATTTCCTGCTTCAGTGGGTGGCCCGCCTTCTCTGCGACCCCTCTGGGGATAGATTTGTGTCTTTATGTCAAATCCCTTTTGCTCAATCTGGGGCTGACTCTTGGGGGAGCTACCCCTCTGTCTAACATACTTTGTGCAATCAAAGAGAATCCCACCACATGACATTCTTCCCTCCAACTCTCCCAGTGGGAATCTCCTATACTCTGCTGTCTTCACATCTGCAATACTAGGCTGATGCATAGTTCTTTACTCCATAGTGAGCTGCACCCTGCCTCTTCCCCTTTGTAGTCCCAGGGCAGACTACCCCTCATGGTGATCCATATTTTACTGGACTGCTCCCACCTTTTGGTCCTTCACACTAAATATGCCCTCCCACCCTTGCCCGGGTGTTAGTGGATGACCCTTATATGGTTACATGTCTCCTTGTTTTTTTTCCCCCCCCAAGAAAGTGGTTTGCCCTCCCAGGTTTGAGTCTCTGAATTTCCCTCTGGAATTGTGGACCCTCAGTAATGTTGGTGTTGGTTATGGAGGCCTTGGCTCTGCCTCCACACCACCAGGGTTCTGCCCTCTTTTTCCCTATGCTTTATCTGGTCATTTGGGCTGTTTTATTTCCCGTTTTCCTGTGTCTTCTTCCTCTGATCTTGACCTCATCATGTTGTGATTATGGTATGGTGTGGTTATCAGGAAGAGTCAATAGTGGTGCTGATTCCCCAACACGCATAGCATTTCTGGGGCACCCCTACTCTCACCATTCCCACTCCCCCCCCCCTCCCCCCACCAATTTATCCTCTTCCTACTGCCGTGATGTTGTGATGTTACTTTTACCTCTTTGTTTGCCTGTTTTCCCTTCCCCTTGTTTGGGTTGTGCTGTTTGTGTTGTTCCTCCCTTGGTTTCTGTCACCTTAGACTGTGGGACCGATGACCTCACTGTTTGGTCCCCTCCCCAAATCAGCCAACCAACTGACCATCCCCTCCAGCTCTGTTTGTTGGTACTTAAATATTCTAGTCTTTGCTAGTGATAACTGTTATTTAATAAACTTGTTCCACAAGCCAAATCTGCCAAAAGTGCACCTGTATCTCATTGCTAATTATGAAATTCCTTGGAATACAACAAATGTTTTTTCCTATTTTTCACTTTTCCCCTTGTTCATTATGAGATACTTCTTCTACATATTGATCTTTCTTCCTTTTTCCTTTGAATTGCAAAGACAAAAACGCATTCTGAGAATGTTAGGTTTATTATCAACCTTTTGCTGTATCTGCAACCAGTTTCTCAATGGTTGTGTACCTGATAGGTGTTTTTTTTGTGTAATGGTGTTGATATGCAACACTTAACTGCTTCATACTGACAGTACTTTTGTTATGAACAGGATTCATGAGTACAGGTGACTTACTGCTACCTGGAAACCTGGGTATGAAGGATCAGGTCCTTGCACTCCAGTGGATACAACAAAATATTGCTGCATTTGGCGGCAATCCAGATGATGTTACCATTAATGGCCAAAGTGCTGGAGGAGCCTCAGTACATTTCCTTGTGCTGTCACCCATGTCAAAAGGTACATAACTAAAATTTGGAAGATATGTATTTCGCAACAGAATGGCGTGTAACTTATTTTTGTTTGACAGACACATTTCAGCATTCAGAAGAATACATAAGTTCTTTTTGCAGATGGGGGGGGGGGGGGGGGAGGAGTCTAAAAATGTGGGAATGGAGCATATTTAATATTTTGCAAGACAAATACTAAGTTGTAAGTAGCCATAAAAAAGTTTCAGTTCTGACACTATTAAAAATCTGTCTAGGTCCGACTTTTAAATAATTTTCTTGACAGAAAAACACCTGACTACATTTTTTTTTTTTTCCTTCCTGGAGAGCTGAGGTGTGGGAGGACTTTGCCCCCTCCCTCCCCCCTTGGCCCCAGGTATGGGTGTCCTTGATTCTTGGAAATTATAAGGTTATAATTGCTTTTTGGAGCCAGAAATACACTGCAAAAATATTTAAAAAAAGATCAATAAGAAATGACTTGTTACTATCTGTTTATTTTGTCAGTTATATGAATTTTCTTTTACTTCATATTTTTATTATTTTCTGTTTTATGGAATATCCTGTGAACCATATTTCACTTTATCTTTGATTTTGTATGGATTCAGGGACACAATTTACTGTTTTATTTAAACCTAGGAATGCTATAATTTACCAAACAGCTGATATAATGGAATTTTCAGGAAAAGTGTACAAGTGAAGGTGAGGAACCATCCATAGCTTTGTTAAAGAACTATTCCAGCATTAATCTGAAGGGATTTATGGCCACTATCGGGAAGCAAAATAAGGACGGTTTGGTGGAGAGTTGAACTTCACTTCTCTTCCTTCTCTTCAAAGGAATCTAAATGAAAGCTATCTTAAAAAAGATAGTGCTGCTTCACTCAGGTGTCTGCTTTGACTGTCTTGCTCAGGCAGTACATAACCATTAGTAAGGATTCTTCCCCTGTATTAATACAGGAATACAACTCTTAGTTTGATGATTAATTATAAGAAGTATTGTCCTCATAATTTATTTATCTTGCTATGGAAATCAGTATGCCTTTGGAGATATTTCAGTTTGATTCTTTTTATTCTTTTGCAGATATTGAACTGTGAGTTCCACAATGTGACACGCAATACTTATATTGATTTGCAAATTTTTAATTTCTTGTGAGAACAACATCTTTGCCTCTGTACTTCCGCCTCAACTGACATCTCTGCCCAAACTCTTTGCCTTTACAAATTTCTGCTTGTGTCTGTATATGTGTGGATGGATGTGTGTGTGTGTGTGTGTGTGTGTGTGTGTGTGTGTGTGTGTGTGTGTGTGTGTGTGCGAGCGTATACCTGTCCTTTTTTCCCCCTAAGGTATGTCTTTCCGCTCCCGGGATTGGAATGACTCCTTACCCTCTCCCTTAAAACCCACATCCTTTCGTCTTTCCCTCTCCTTCCCTCTTTCCTGATGAAGCAACCGTGGGTTGCAAAAGCTTGAATTTTGTGTGTGTGTTTGTGTTTGTTTGTGTGTCTATCAACATACCAACGCTTGGTAAGTTACATCATCTTTGCTTTTAGATATATTTTTCTCACATGGAATGTTCGCCCACTCACATAAACACAACTTGCACACACACCTGTGGTCTCAGAGAGCTGAGACTACCCTGCAAACAGCAGCACCAGTGCATGAAGGGAGTGGTGACTGGGTGGAGGTAAAGAGAAGGCTGGGGTGGGGAGGGGGAGGGATAGTATGGTGGGAGTGGCAGACAGTCAAGTGTTGCAGTTTAGGTGGAGGGCAGGAGAGAAGGTGCGGAGAGGGGAGGTGGAAGTAGTGGCAAAGAGAGAAATAAAAGAAATTAAAAGACTGGGTGTGGTGGTGAAATGACAGCTGTGTAGTGCTGGAATGGGAACAGAGAGAGGGCTGAATGGGTGAGGACAGTGACTAACGAAGGTTGAGGCCAGGAGGGTTACAGGAATGTAGGATGTATTGCAGGGAAAGTTCCCATCTGCGCAATTCAGAAAAGATGGTGGTGGTGGGAAGGATCCATATGGCACAGGCTGTGAAGCAGTCATTGAGATGAGGGATATCATGTTTGGCTGTGTGTTCAGCAACAGGGTGGTCCATTTGTTTCTTGGCCACAGTTTGTCGGTGGCCATTCATGCGGGCAGAGAGCTTGTTGGTTGTCATGCCTATGTAGCATGCAGCACAGAGGTTGCAGCTTAGCTTGTAAATCACATGACTGGTTTCACAGATAGCCCTGCCCTTGATGGGATAGGTGATGTTAGTGACCAGACTGGAGTAGATGGTTTTAGGAGGATGTATGGGACAGGTCTTGCATCTAGGTCTATTACAAGGGTATGAGCCATGAAGTAGGGGATTGGATGTTGCATAAGGATGAACGAGTATATTGTGTAGGTTCGGTGGACAGCGGAATACCATGGTAGGAGGGATGGGAAGTATAGTGGGCAGGACATTTCTCATTTCAGGCATGACGAGAGGTAACTGAAACCCTGGCGGAGAATGTAATTCAGTTGCTCCAGTCCCGGATGGTACTGAGTTACGAGGGGAATGCTCCTCTGTGGCCAAACTGTGGGACTTTGGGAGGTGGTGGGAGACTCAAAAGATAAGGCACGGGAGATTTGTTTCTGTACAAGGTTAGGAGGATAATTATGGTCAGTGAAGGCTTCAGTGAGACAATCGGTATATTTTGAGAGGGACTGCTCGTCACTGCAGGTGCGATGATCATGGGTGGCTAGGCTGTACAGAAGGGACTTCCTGGTATTGAATGGGTGGCAGCTGTCGAAGTGGAGGTATTGCTGGTTGTTTAATAAGTTTGATATGGATGGAGATACTCATGTAGCCATCTCTGAGGTGAAGGTCAACATCCAGGAAGGTGGCTTGTGTGTGTGTGTAAATAAATCTGCCAGTGAGCATAACCTTGCCAATTACTGGAGAGGCAAAATATAGCTTTAAGGAAACAATAAATTTTATGCCAGGTTTTTCTTTTTCATTATAACACAAATCACTTTCTTGGGTTTTGTAGGTTCAGTTCTTAAAGGCAACTTGTATCTCATAGACTAACAGATTTTGGAATTGAATAGGACTGGCAAAGATGATTCAATATTGTTTGCCTACTGTTCAGATAGACAATGTACTAACCACAGGGACAAGGAAGAACTCTAGGTTCTTCATTCATCCCCCTTGATAATAGGTTTGAGTTACTATCTCTCACTGATGGTGAAAATACCATTGCAATACACTTCATCTGCGGGGAGGCCTGCTATGACACACAGCTGCAAAATCAGAGGGGTAGCTCTCTATAAGTTTTTGGCAGTTTGTATGCACTGTGTAGGAGGTTTTGAAGTGCTGCATGGAATAGCTTGTTGTTATGATTACTTTTGCATGTCTGTGTGCAAGTATAATGTCTTTGTATGTCATGTTTTATTATTTTTGCCAATTCTGGCCAGAACACAGTCCTTCATTCCATTGAATACATTTGCATTTTTTTCCTAAGAAATTTTGTCTTTCTTGTGTTTGAGTGTCTTTGTTTTTATCCAAAAAATAAATCTCATTCATTATATACTGTTATAATTTAATTACAGCCTGTCCAACTGGTTATGGGTTGAGAAAAAAGTGTTAAGTACTGGGATAACATTTTATTTTCTTCCTGTCAATGAAGTCTCCAAAGCATGTTCAGCTACGCTGAGAGTTTTGCTTTGAAAGTGAAAAGGCAAAAGATGGAATGAACAAAGTTTTTCAGTATCAAAAAATTTGATGAAAGTAATTTTCAGTTAAAAAAATATCAAATGAAAATTATCTTTTGAACTGAGAAATTGATAGATGCCATTGACATAAGTAAAATAAGGTCAGTTGAAGATACAGATACACAGAACTTTTGGAATAAACTTAATGCAAAAACAATGCACTTTATTTCATCTGGTATGGAATGATCAGCTGCAAACTGCCATATCATGTGCACAGTGGAATTGGCATAAGATAATTCATGACCATCATTCTGCAATAAATAAAGTAGCATTGAAACAACAGTTCTTTAATTATGATGCCACTTTGTAATACTACAGCTTAACATATAAATAAAGTTGAAGCATTAGTACAGTCTCTTGCAGATGTTGGTGAACCTGTTGGAGATACAGACAAGATTTTCAAAGTTTTAGGTGGACTTTCTGGAAAATATGACTCATGTGATGAAGGCAAGCAGACTTTTGATAATTTAACATCAAGGTTATTGAAATAAGAGTACCATTTGTCACAAACTGAAGAAACACCAACTGATTTCACTGCTGTTAATGGTAATAATAAAAGATAAAGTCAGGGTCAATGTTTGCAAAGCAATTCAAGCAAAGGCTCTATGAATAAGAAGAGTACTGAGTACTATTATTGTCATAAGAAATGTCATTATAAGGCTGAGTGTAAGAAAAGACTGATGAAGTTGTGAAGAGAAAGTCAAGAATCTGAACATCAAGCAATGAGTGCAGAAATGAGGAATATTTTGGTTACTAATTGTGCTAATGTGTGGCTTGCTGATAGCATTACTTCAAAACATATGATCTCACAAAAGGGAATGGTTTTTAATGATTAAACTACCAAGCAAGTTCAAAGTTCTTGTTCAGAGGACACAGCCCCAACTGACCCCAAAACACACAGGCCAGTCTGCCTCCTAAAGACGTTGGCTAAGGTACGGGAGCAGCTCCTTCATGATCGACTACAATCATGCAGTCAGCTCTTTGGCCTAAGTCAACACCAATACTATTTTAGGGTAAAAAGATCAATAGACAATGCAGACATTAGAAATAATACACACAACAAATGATAAATATGAAGTTGCAATTTTAATCAGTGTTGCAGGTGCTTTTGATAAACTTTGGTGTCCTGCATTGTTCACAAAGTTGAGGGAGATGTAACTAGCAACTGCCCAGTATGATAGCCTACTAGAGTACTACAAAAATAGGACTTCAGAGTGGGGAGCAGGGCACCAGAAAACAGTCAAGAAAATACCAAAAGGATGCTCAAAAAGCTCAATTTGTGGACCAATATTTTAGGACACTCCTAAGAAACATGGCTGTGGATGTCAGTGTAAATGGGTTAGATATTTATATAGATGACTTATTAATTGTTTTTCAGAAACTCACAAGCACACCAATAAAACTACACAACTTCCCATTAGTACAAGTATTTGGTGAAGCCAAAACAAATTCAGAATAGTTTCAAACAAAAAGGCATTGAAATGGAACCCAATTGTTAAACTGGACAACGTTAACATAAAGAGGAAACAAGTAAAATGGTATTTAGGAATACATATTGATGAACAACTTACTTTCAATGTGCAGACCAGGCTGGTGATTGACAAAGTGAAAAAAGTGATGCACAAGATTGAAGGCTAAACACCACACTATACAGGCTACCTTTAAGGACACTACATATGTGTCACACAGCTGCCTTGGAAGCCACAGTATGCTTTGTAGCAAGTGCATGGGTGCACTGCCTGAGCCTGCTGACCTACAGACACACAGCGAGTTAAGGCCAGAGGAGCATACTGCTCAGAATGTCGGATGCCTTTGGCACCACTCAGTGAAAGCCTTGTGTGTGGTTCTGGGGTCTTGCCCCATTGACATCACTATCTGCCACAGAGCAGTAGAATATTGGGTAAAGAGGAAAACATGACAAGGTTTAAAACAGGGAAAACTTTGTAGACAAGTGTCACTTAAACAGCTGGCCCCTTGATACATGGCAATGGGAGTGGGAGACAACTGACAGAGGCTGTCACGTTTCTCCTTCTCCCTCAATATCTGGGGATGACTGAGGATGAAGCATGCAGATTCAGCCTGTGGCAGTTTCACTTTTTGACTGGCCATGGCCCATATCCAGCACATATGAACCATGTGGACCTTAGCCAGAGTGCTACATGCACACGTGGCATGTATGTGTCTTCTGAATATGTGACATTATGTTGCAACAGCCACACACATGCAAGGTCTATAACAGAATACATTATCACTTAAATACCCCAGAATCACTTAAACAGCTGGCCCCATGATACATGGCAATGGGAGTGGGAGACAACTGACAGAGGTTGTCACATTTCTCCTTCTCCCTAACTATATGGGAATGACTGAGGATGAAGCATGCATATTCAGGCTGTGGCAGATTCACTTTTTGACTGCCATTGCCCATATCCAGCAAGTTTGAACCATGTGGACCTTAGCCAGAGTACTACATGCACACGTGACATGTATTGGTCTCCTGAACATGTGGAATTATGTTGCAACAGCCTCACACATGTAAGACCTACAACAGAATACAGTAAAATCACAGAAATGTTATGAGATCCAGACAAATGGTGCGATCTAGGCATTGCTGATAAGGTTTCAAGAATACTGTGTGATGTTTATAGAAAAGAAAATCCATACAGCAGATCTTGAACAGACACACAACAAACATGGCAACACAATCTTTAGCAGGACACACACTTGGACACAGCCACAGACATGACACATAAAATTAGGCTAACACAGCAACAGGAGCAGATGAACGCTCATAAAATAGGGAGTATAACACATAAAATCCCCCCATGAACCATGAACCTTGCCGTTGGTGGGGAGGCTTGCGTGCCTCAGCGATACAGATGGCCGTACCGTAGGTGCAACCACAACGGAGGGGTATCTGTTGTGAGGCCAGACAAACAAGTGGTTCCTGAAGAGGGGCAGCAGCCTTTTCAGTAGTTGCAGGGGCAACAGTCTGGATGATTGACTGATCTGGCCTTGTAACATTAACCAAAACGGCCTTGCTGTGCTGGTACTGCGAATGGCTGAAAGCAAGGGGAAACTACAGCCGTAATTTTTCCCGAGGACATGCAGCTTTACTGTATGATTAAATGATGATGGCGTCCTCTTGGGTAAAATATTCCAGAGGTAAAATAGTCCCCCATTTGGATCTCCGGGCAGGGACTACTCAGGAGGACGTTGTTATCAGGAGAAAGAAAAATGGTGTTCTACGGATCGGAGCATGGAATGTCAGATCCCTTAATCAGGCAGGTAGGTTAGAAAAATTAAAAAGGGAAATGGATAGGTTAAAGTTAGATATAGTGGGAATTAGTCAAGTTCGGTGGCAGGAGGAACAAGACTTTTGGTCAGGTGATTACAGGGTTATAAATACAAAATCAAATAGGGGTAATGCAGGAGTAGGTTTAATAATGAATAAAAAAATAGGAGTGTGGGTTAGCTACTACAAACAGCATAGTGAACGCATTATTGTGGCCAAGATAGACACAAAGCCCATGCCTACTACAGTAGTACAAGTTTATATGCCAACTAGCTCTGCAGATGATGAAGAAATAGATGAAATGTATGACGAGATAAAAGAAATTATTCAGGTAGTGAAGGGAGACGAAAATTTAATAGTCATGGGTGACTGGAATTCGTCAGTAGGAAAAGGGAGAGAAGGAAACATAGTAGGTGAATATGGATTGGGGGGAAGGAATGAAAGAGGAAGCCGCCTTGTAGAATTTTGCACAGAGCATAACTTAATCATAGCTAACACTTGGTTCAAGAATCATAAAAGAAGGCTGTATACCTGGAAGAATCCTGGAGATACTAAAAGGTATCAGATAGATTATATAATGGTAAGACAGAGATTTAGGAACCAGGTTTTAAATTGTAAGACATTTCCTGGGGCAGATGTGGATTCTGACCACAATCTATTGGTTATGAACTGCAGATTGAAACTGAAGAAACTGCAAAAAGGTAGGAATTTTAGGAGATGGGACCTGGATAAACTGAAAGAACCAGAGGTTGTAAAGAGTTTCAGGGAGAGCATAAGGGAACAATTCACAGGAATGGGGGAAAGAAATACAGTAGAAGAAGAATGGGTAGCTCTGAGGGATGAAGTAGTGAAGGCAGCAGACGATCAAGTAGGTAAAAAGACGAGGGCTAATAGAAATCCTTGGGTAACAGAAGAAATATTGAATTTAATTGATGAAAGGAGAAAATATAAAAATGCAGTAAATGAAGTAGGCAAAAAGGAATACAAACGTCTCAAAAATGATATCGACAGGAAGTGCAAAATGGCTAAGCAGGCATGGCTAGAGGACAAATGTAAGGATGTAGAGGCTTGTCTCACTAGGGGTAAGATAGATACTGCCTGCAGGAAAATTAAAGAGACCTTTGGAGAGAAGAGAACCACTTTTATGATTATCAAGAGCTCAGATGGCAACCCAGTTCTAAGCAAAGAAGGGAAGGCAGAAAGGTGGAAGGAGTATATAGAGGGTTTATACAAGGGTGATGTACTTGAGGACAATATTATGGAAATGGAAGAGGATGTAGATGAAGACGAAATGGGAGATAAGATACTGTGTGAAGAGTTTGACAGAGCACTGAAAGACCTGAGTCGAAACAAGGCCCCAGGAGTAGACAACATTCCATTAGAACTACTGATGGCCTCGGGAGAGCCAGTCATGACAAAACTCTACCATCTGGTGAGCACGATGTATGAGACAGGCGAAGTACCCTCAGACTTCAAGAAGAATATAATAATTCCAATCCCAAAGAAAGCAGGTGTTGACAGATGTGAAAAGTACCGAGCTATCAGTTTAATAAGTCACAGCTGCAAAATACTAACGTGAATTCTTTACAGATGAATGGAAAAACTGGTAGAAGCGGACCTCGGGGAAGATCAGTTTGGATTCTGTAGAAATGTTGGAACACGTGAGGCAATACTAACCTTACGACTTATCTTAGAAGAAAGATTAAGAAAAGGCAAACCTATGTTTCTAGCATTTGTAGACTTAGAGAAAGCTTTTGACAATGTTGACTGGAATATTCTCTTTCAAATTCTGAAGGTGGCAGGGGTAAAATACAGGGAGCGAAAGGCTACTTACAATTTGTGCAGAAACCAGATGGCAGTTATAAGAGTCGAGGGGTATGAAAGGGAAGCAGTGGTTGGGAAGGGAGTAAGACAGGGTTGTAGCCTCTCCCCGATGCTATTCAATCTGTATATTGAGCAAGCAGTAATGGAAACAAAAGAAAAATTCGGAGTAGATATTAAAATCCGTGGAGAAGATATGTTTCAGGATTGGTGTCACTTATTGAATGTTATTACATCCAGATAGTATCAGGAACAGAAAATTGGTTAAAAAATATAAGTGAATAGCAATGAAATCCTAAGTTCAGAATGGAATATTTATTGTAAGGATAGGTTAGTCACCAGTGGTGGCACTGTATTTGTTGCAGTACAAAATTCAATAATATCTAGCAAAGTTATTGTGGATTCTGAGTGCGAACTAACCAAGGTGAAGTTAAGCATCAAAGGTCAGTCAAAAATGGTAATCAGACGCTTTTATAGACTGCATGGGTGAGGAGCTGTAGGGGTAGTGTGCTTCAGAGAGAACTTGCAGAATATGCTTAAAAACTTTTTGGTCATCTCATTGTAACAGATGATGGCTTCAGCGTGCCACATTTAGATGCTATCTAATATGGTGCCAGGGACAAGGATTCATATGATATTTTTCTGAATGTCTTGTCTGAAAATTACTTTGAGCAGATAATTAGAGAATCAGTTCAGAAGGTATTGTCTTAGACCTACTAATATCAAAGAGACCTGAATTTATTGAATCAGTTAACAAAAGTACAGTGATCATAATGCAATAGCAACTATAACTATGGGTACTACAAGAAATGGTTAAGAAGGATAGGAAAATATTTTTGCTTAGCCAGAGCGAGAGGTTACAAAGATGTGGAGAACAAACGGAAAAAATTGAAAAACATTGTTCAATGTGTGTTAGACAAGTATGTTCTGAGCAAGGTCTTAAGAGATGGGAAAGATACAATGTGGATTATAACTGTGTTAGAAAACTGTCTCATAAACAAAGAGAGCTTCATCACAGATTCAAAAGAAGTCAAAACCTGGCTGAAAAACAAAATCTGAACAAAGTGAAAATGAGCATATGGTGAGCAATAAGACAAGCATTCAGTGACTTTGAAAGTAAAATTTCGTCAACTGATCCATCTAAAAACCCTTAGAAGTTTTAGTCTAACATAAAAGTGGTTTGAAATCATCTCTTCTGTCAGTCTAACCATACTGACACTGAAATGAAAGATAACAAAGAGAAAGCCAAAATACTCAATTTGGTCTTCCAAAATTGTTCCACCACAGAAGACAGTAAAACAGTCCCTATTTTCAATCATTGTACAAACATCAAAACAGAAGATAATAAGATAAACAATCATGGAATAGAAAAATAACTACAATCACTTAGTAGTGGAAAGGCATCAAATCTAGACGAGATACCTGCAAGATTCTACAAAGGTCATGCACAAGGACTTCCTCCCCATATAGCAGCAGTCCATTGTAGTTCACTTCAGCAACAAAGAGTGCCTAGTGATTGTTGTTGTGGTCTTCAGTCCTGAGACTGGTTTGATGCAGGTCTCCATGCTACTCTATCCTGTGCAAGCTTCTTCATCTCCCAATATGTACTGCAGCCTACATCCTTCTGAATCTGCTTAGTGTATTCATCTCTTGGTCTCCCTCTACGATTTTTACCCTCCACGCTGCCCTCGAATACTAAATTGGTGATTCCTTGATGCCTCAGAACATGTCCTGCCAACCGATCCCTTCTTCTTGTCAAGTTGTGCCACAAACTCCTCTTCTCCCCAATCCTATTCAATACCTCCTCATTAGTTACATGATCTACCCATCTAATCTTCAGCATTCTTCTGTAGCACCACATTTCAAAGGCTTCTATTCTCTTCTTGTCCAAACTATTTATCGTCCATGTTTCACTTCCATACATGGCTACACTCCATACAAATACTTTCAGAAACAACTTCCTGACACTTAAATCTATACTCATTGTTAACAAATTTCTCTTCTTCAGAAACACTTTCCTTGCCATTGTGTCTACATTTTATATCCTCTCTACTTGACCATGATCAGTTACTTTGCTCCCCAAATAGCAAAACTCCTTTACTACTTTAAGTGTCTCATTTCCTAATCTAATTCCCTCAGCATTGCCCGACTTAATTCGACGAAACTCCATTATCCTCATTTTGCTTTTGTTGATGTTCATCTTATATCCTCCCTTCAAGACACTGTCCATTCCATTCAACTGCTCTTCCAAGTCCTTTGCTGTCTCTGACAGAATTACAATGTCATCGGCGAACCTCAAAGTTTTTATTTCTTCTCCATTGATTTTAATACCTACTCTGAATTTTTCTTTTGTTTCCTTTACTGGTTGCTCAATATACAGATTGAATAGCATTGGGGAGAGGCTACAACCCTGTCTCACTCCCTTCCCAACCACTGCTTCCCTTTCATGCCCCTTGACTCTTATAATAACTGTTTGGTTTCTGTACAAATTGTAAATAGCCTTTCACTCCCTGTATCTTACCCCTCCCATCTTCAGAATTTGAAAGAGAGTATTCCAGTAAACATTGTCAAAAGCTTTTTCTAAGTCTAGAAATGCTAGAAATGTAGGTATACCTTTTCTTAATCTAGCTTCTAAGATAAGTCATAGGGTCAGTGTTGCCTCACGTGTTACCATATTTCTATGGAATCCAAACTGATCTTTCCCAAGGATGGCTTCTACCAGTTTTTCCATTCGTCTGTACAGAATTCATGTTAGTATTTTGCAGCCGTGACTTATTAAACTGATATTTTGGTAATTTTCACATCTGTCAACACCTGCTTTCTTTGGGATTGGAATTATTATATTCTTCTTGAAGTCTGAGGGTATTTCGCCTGTCTCATACATTTTGCTCACCAGATGGTAGAGTTTTGTCAGGACTGGTTCTCCTAAGGGTGTCAGTAGTTCTCATGGAATGTTGTCTACTCCCGAGGCATTGTTTTGACTGAGGTCTTTCAGTGCTCTTTCAAATTCTTCACACAGTATCATATCTCCCGTTTCATTTTCATCTTCATCCTCTTCCATTTCCATAATATTGTCATCAAGAACACCGCCCTTGTATAGTCCCTCTATATACTTCTTCCACCTTTCTGCTTTCCCTTCTTTGCTTAGAACTGGGTTTCCACCTGAGTCCTTGATACTCTTAGTAGTAGTTCTCTTTTCTCCAAACCTCTCCTTAATTTTCCTGTAGGCAGTATCTATCTTACCCCTAGTGAGGTAAGCCTCTACATCCTTACATTTGTCCTCTAGCCATGCCTGCTTAGCCATTTTGCGCTTCCTGTCGATCTCATTTTTGAGACTTTGTATTCCTTTTTGCCTACTTCATTTACTGCATTTTTATATTTTCTCCTTTCATCAATTAAATTCAATATTTCTTCTGTTACCCAAGGATTTCTATTAGCCCTTGTTTTTTTACCTACTTGATCCTCTGCTGCGTTCACCACTTCATCCCTCAAAGCTATCCACTCTTCTTCTACTGCATTTCTTTCCCCCATTCTTGTCAACTGTTCCTTTATGCTCTTCCTGAAACTCTCTACAACCTCTGGTTCTTTCAGTTTATCCAGGTCCCATCTCCTCAAATTCCCACCTATTTGCAGCCTCTTCAGTTTTAATCTACAGTTCATAACCAATAGATTGTGGTCAGAGTCCACATCCGCCCCTGGAAATGTCTTACAATTTAAAACCTGGTTCCTAAATCTCTGTCTTACCATTATATAACCTATCTGATACCTGTCAGTATCTCCAGGCTTCTTCCATGTATATAACCTCCTTTTATGATTCTTGAACTAAGTGTTAGCTATGATTAAGTTGTGCTCTGTGCAAAATTCTACCAGGTGGCTTCCTCTTTCATTTCTTACCCCCAATCCATATTGACCTACTACGTTTCCTTCTCTTCCTTTTCCTAGTATCGAATTCCAGTCACCCATGACTATTAAATTTTCGTCTCCCTTCACTATCTGAATAATTTCTTTTATCTCATCATACATTTCTTCAATTTCTTCATCATCTGCAGAGCTAGTCAGCATATAGACTTGTACTACTGTTTTATGCGTGAGCTTCGTGTCTATCGTGGCCACAATAATGCATTCACTATGTTGTTTGTAGTAGCTTACCCGCACTAACCTACTCCTGCATTACCCCTATTTGATTTTGTATTTATAACCCTGTATTCACCTGACCAAAAGTCTTGTTCGACCTGCCACCAAACTTCACTAATTCCCACTATATCTAACTTTAACCTATCCATTTCCCTTTTTAAATTTTCTAACCTACCTGCCCGATTAAGGGATCTGACATTCCATGCTCCGATCCGTAGAATGCCAGTTTTCTTTCTCCTGCTAACAACGTCCTTCTGAGTAGTCCCTGACGGGAGATCCGAATGGGGGACTATTTTACCTCTGGAATATTTTACCCAAGACGACACCATCATCATTTATCCATACAGTAAAGCTGCATGCCTTCGGGAAAAATTACGGCCGTGGTTTCCCTTTGCTTTCAGCCATTCGCAGCACAGCAAGGCCGTTTTGGTTAATGTTACGAGGCCAGATCAGTCAATCATCCAGACTGTTGCCCCTGCAACTACTGAAAAGGCTGCTGCCTCTCTTCAGGAACCATATGTTTGTCTGGCCTCTCAACAGATACCCCTCCGTTGTGGTTGCACCTACGGTACTGCTGTCTGTATCGCTGAGGCACGCAAGCCTCCCCACCAACGGCAAGGTCTATGGTTCATGGGGGGGGGGGGGGGGGGGCCGAACCTAGAGCTAGTTGCTAGAAAAAAAATGCAGGACATTCCTGTTTTCAAGAAGGGTCTTAGGACAGATGCACTTAATTATAGGTCTGTATTCTTGATGTCCATCTGTTGCATAATTACAGAACATGCTTTTGTGCTCAAGAATTATGATGGTTTTGGAGAATGAAAATCTCCTCTTATAAAAATTAACATGGGTTTTGGAAACAGAGATCTTGCAAAAGTCGGCTTACTCTGTTCCTCCACGAGATTCATAGTGCTTTGACAGTGGAGCTCAGGTTGTTGCAGTGTTCCTTGACTTCAGGAAGGCATTTGACACCACTCCACATTGGTGTTTAGTGAGAAAAAAAGAACAGGACTAGATTTGCAACTGGATTCAAGACTTCTTTGCAGATAGAACTCAACATGTCACTTTTAACCAAACAAGATTCAAAATCAACAGATATAATGGTAATTTCTGGAATACCACAAGGGAGTGTAATAGGACTGTTACTGTTTACAGTGTATATACATGACCTAGTAGAAAGTATTGGAAGCTATTTAAGACTGTACAAAGATTATACATTTACCTACAGAAAAGTAGCAATGCCAGAAGATGATATTGATTTGCAGAATGACTTACAGAGGATTGATGAATGATGCTGGCTCTGGAAGTTTACCATGAACATAAATAAATGTAAGATACATGGAAAAAGAAATCCACTACTATACAGCTATTGATGACAAATTACTGGAAACAGTATCTGCTGTTAAATATCTGGGAATATTTATCTGGAGCAACCTTAAGTGAAATAAACATTAGGAAAAGAAGATGCTAAACAGAATCATACAAAGAATCTTAATGTGATGTAACTCATCCACCTAGGAAGTGGCTTATCGGGTACTTGTTTCACTGGTTTGTCAGTGTTGTTAATCAATCTGGGACTCTTACCAGGTAGAACTGACAGAAGAGGTAGAGAGAATGGTGCATTTCAACAAGGAATCATTTAGCCAGTGCAAGATCATTACAGAAATGCTCAACAAACTCCAATGACAGATGCTATAAGGGAGGCATTGTGCATCACGGAGAGGATTACTATTGAAATTTTGGGAGAGTACTTTCTGGGAAGAGCTGGACAACGTGTCATTTACTCACACATACATCTTGCAAAATGACCATAATGAGAAAATTCAAGAAATTTGAGCTAATACAGAGGCTTACTGACAATTGTTCTTCCCACTCAGCAATCTAGCCCAGACAACAAAGATCAAAATAGGTTGATTAGGGGAAAAAATCATGTAGTTGCAAATTTTTGCACAGTGCTAGGAGGGAGTGGCCTAAACAACATACTAAAAATCCTGACCATTGGGGTGTGAGCATTGTGATTGGGTGGGAGGGGGAGTGGGTGTGGGGGGGGGGGGGAATTAAAAGTCACTTTTTAAATTGTCTCCAGTAACATAAATACTGCAGCTTCTGTCTAAAGTGATTTCCAGTACAAAAGTGCACTACATTAAATTTCCTACAGAAAAGGCCCTATTCAGTTTTTCTCTAGGTATGATGGTTTACACATTTCAGGGGATAGATGAATCACTAATTATTGAAAATATTGTTTAATGGTGTAAAATGAATGTTTACCTTCATATAAAGTGGGTTAAAAACAAATATTAAATGTGCATACCATGTCTAAGTGCACTGAAGCCATATTAAGGGATTAATCATATTCTGGGGGTGTAATGGGGTGAATGAGGTTGGGGGGAGGGGACATGTGAGGTAGAAGTGTGAAGGAAGGTAGGTCACAGGATTGTGGTCATACATTTCCCTGTTTCACAGGTCATCAAACTGAAGATTGAGCAGGTGATTCCTCATTCTATCTATCCCATTAAATTGGTTCTAAGTATGTCACAATGTGTACTGTATGAATTACTGGTGACACAGTGTGCAGTCATGCCCAGAGAATATTTATTTTCCACAAAAGGCTTTAACACTACACAGAATACAGGTACGAATTACTAATAACACAAAAATCATATATGGACAGAATCTGCTTAAACCTATGCACAATATTCTACACTGATGAAGGGAAATTGAGTGGGAAACTTGAGAGGTCTGCTTGATTTTCATTTGACACACAGACTATAAATTTCCCCAGCATATCCTGCCTTATGTAAGTAGACAAAATAACTTCACTGATCTCATGTTTATATAGTGGAGTTATTTTCAGTTGATTAAGTGAGTACATATTTTCAGTTGTTAAGTGAGCCATTATGCAAAAAATCCCTCCAGCTGGATCTGTCAACTGTCTACCCCACTGAAGAGACTATCCCAACATGCTGTCAATATGTATCTGACAATATCAATGTCATTACCTCAATGATCACTGTATAGAATACTTGTCACAGTGTGATGGTTATCAAATGCATCACCCCAACCTCAGCTCTCCCAATATCTGAAGAGACCCAGAGGCTTAAATTGCATCTGTATGCAACAGAAATAGGTCACCCAGGCGTTTAAACATAAGTCAAGCAAAGAATTCTACCTGAATACTGTTCTAGACTTCCAAATAATCAGTCCTAATCCATCAGTCATATTCACACTTATCTTGGAAGATTTACTTGCATGTGTGGTAAGTGGCTCCAATCAGTGCAGCCCACTCTAAATATGGCAGCAATTCCTGAATCAAAAAGATTTATGTAGCCTACCAGTAACACTGTTAATGATGAGAGAACTGCAGCAACCTTACGATCATTCATTAATTCACCACTGAGTGACTGCAACACAATTACATGCCTTTACAATATGCTACAAAAATAAAGAGCAGCACATTTACCAATCCCATCGTTTAGCACCAACACTACATAGGTCACAGACAACATCACACTTACAAATTAAACACTTCTTAGCCATTGTTTGCAGAAACATATTTTAAATAAAAGGCCACTTAATGCCTGCAAAGACTTCTTATATAATAAACTGAAATTAACTCCACTTCATAAATGTGAGATCACTACAATTATTTTCATTTACATAAAAGAAGTGGTCAGGACATGCTATCTGGAAATGGAAAAATCAAGCAGTGCTCCTAGTGGGTGAAGTTGCATTTCCTGGAAGATCACAACAGCTGCCATACAGGGTAACTAACAATGAGCAGAGATTTGTATAGATTCTGTTCATAAGTATTTGTTAGTGTTATTAGAAACTCCTAAATGGATTCCATGGGGTGTTAATAAGTGTTGTGGAAAATAAACAGGTGTTTATTTCCTTTTCCAATGACTGTAATTGACTACATTCAATTAACTGGTACCTTTCTGAGATATCTGTTATGTACTTGTGCCTGATTTCCTTATCCTGAATTTTCTTCACTCTTATCTTCCTACATATGGACCTTACCTCCTGCACTTTCAGCCTCATAATACCAATTACACTGCAGATTAAATAGCGATCAGTGTCATCAAAGAATCCCCTGAATACACGTGTGTCCCTTACAGCCTTCCTGAATTCCTGATCTGTTATTATATAGTCAGTGACAGATCTGGTTCCCCTGCCTTCCCAAGTATACCAGTGAATGTTCTTATGTTTAAAAAAGGAGTTTGTGATTACTAAGCCCATACTGGCACAGAAATCCAAGAGTTGTTTCCCGTTCCTGTTGGCCTCCATATCCTCTCCAAATTTACCCATAACCTTTTCATACCCTTCTGTTTGATTTCCAATCCTGGCATTAAAATCACCCATGAGCAGAACACTGTCCTTGTCCTTTAACAACTACATCACTGAGTGTGTCACAAAAATTATCATCTTGTCTTGATCTGTCCCTTCACAACGTGAATATACTGACACAATCCTAATTTTCTTGCTAGACACTGTCAAAGCTATTCACCTCAGTTGTTCATTTACATACCTTATTGCTACTATGCTGGGTTCCATTTCTTTCCTGATGTAAAGCCCTACACCCCATTGTGCTATTCCTGCTTTGACTCCTGACAGATAAACCTTGTATTCTCCCACTTCCTCTTCTTTCTCACCCCTTACCCTAATGTCACTAACAGCTAAAACGTCTAACCCCATCTTACTTGCAGCCTCTGCCAGCTCTACCTTCTTCCCAGAGCAGCCCCCATTGATATTAACAGCTCCCCATCTCGTTACCATTTGTTTGCCAAGTCGTATCTTAGGAGTCCCTGGTTTGTTAATTAGAGGTGGGACTCCATCACCTCCAAAGGTCCAAGGCATTTTGCTCTGATTGTTGCCAGCATAATATTTAAAGTACCAGGGAAGCAGATTGCTAGCCTTACTTGCCCCAGGTCCCATTGAGTTTTACCCCTAAAGGTTGAGGGACTAACCAGTGGGTTTGGCAGTCTTTGCCATCTGAGCACTCAGAATATGTCTGAGATGGCCAGCCTTATTCCAAAGTAACTGGTATTCTGACTGTCAGGGCCACTTACTTGGCCACTCATACATTGCCCACGGTTCATGAACTAGGACATGACAACAGGAACCCACTCCATTATTTCCTAAAATATTCTGTCAACATTACAAATTCGTTACAACAGTCAGTGACATTTTTTATTTCAAAATATATTGTATTTGGAAGAGATGGCATTATTTAATACAAAGGATGAGCTCTAATCAAGACTTAGACATGCACTACAAACAGTCTTGTAAAATTATTGAGCTTGTCATGAAGAGGGTGAAAACTATGTACCAAAAAAATAAATAAATAAAATTCCAAAACAAGGCAAATTCCTAGAATAAGGCAAAGACAATATGGAGAATTATTAGGCAAAAAATGAAGAAACTCAGGAAAGCAAATTATACTGAACTCTGAGACGACAGCTGCAGGGAGACAGAGGGTATCAAACTTAATCATTGGCTACTAAATTCAATGAATTCCTTCTAACAGTAACTGAAAAAAATGAGGGAAAAATGGTCCAGAATTGCTTAGACCGGCAATGCATTCACCACCAACAGACATCAGTATTTCCAATTCATCTGTTAGAGAGATCACAAAAATCATTAGGTCATTAAAAAGTAGTAACTGCTCTGACTATGATGGTATCTCAGCCAAAGTAAAATATTTTGTGCTGACTCTGTAGCATCATACACCTGGAGAGAGAAGGTTTAATTCCTGAAGGAGTGAAGTATGCAGTAGTAACAATGATATACAAAAGTGGAGATAAGCAACTGGATATAATTATAGACCAATTGTCCCTTCTTACTGTGTTCTCAAAAGTGTTTGAGAAAATAGTTTATGACAAAATATTGAACTGTCTTCCTGAGAATAAGTTCTTAACAACACCTCAGTTTAGCTTTTGTAAAGGATTTGTATTGAGAAGACAATATACGATCTCACAAAATCAATTCTGCTTGAACTAAATGATAAAATTACTCTGTCAGTATTTTCTGCGTCTTTGTCAAGACCATTTGTTCTCTAGATAATGAAATTCTGTTAGGGAAACTAAAATTATACAGCATTAAGTGTCTTCCCCTTCCATGGATGGAATTATATCTCAACAATAGAAAACAGAAGGTCCCATTGACAAATGATACACAGGAATTTGATTGTCATGGGTGACTGGAACTCGATAGTAGGAAGAGGAAGAGAAGGAAACATAATAGGTGAATATGGAATGGGATTAAGGAATGAAAGAGGAAGCCACCTGGTAGAATTTTGCACAGAGCATAACTTAATCATAGCTAACACTTGGTTCAAGAATCATAAAAGAAGTTTGTATACATGGAAGAAGCCTGGAGATACTGGAAGGTCTCAGATAGATTATATAATGGTAAGAAAGAGATTTAGGAACCAGATTTTAAATTGTAAGACACTTCCAGGGGTAGATGTGGACTCTGACCACAATCTATTAGATTAAAACTGAAGAAACTACAAAACGGTGGGAATTTGAGGAGATGAGACCTGTATAAACTGAAAGAACTAGAGGTTGTAGAAAGCTTCAGGGAGAGAATTAGGGAACAATTGACAAGAATGGGCGAAATAAATACAGTAGAAGAAGAATGGGTAGCTTTGAGAGATGAAATAGTGAAGGTAGTAGAGGATCAAGTAGGTAAAAATACGAGGGCTAATAGAAATCCCTGGGTAACAGAAGGGATATTGAATTTAATTGATGAAAGGAGAAAATATAAAAATTCAGCAGGCAAAAAGGAAAACAAACATCTCAAAAATGAGATCGACAGGAAATGCAAAATGGCTAAGCAGGCATGGCTAGAGGACAAATGTAAGGATGTAGAGGAGCATATCACTAGGGGTAAGATATATACTGCCTACAGGAAAATTAAAGAGACCTTTGGAGGAAAGAGAAGCACTTGCATGAATATCAAGAGCTCCGATGGAAACCCAGTTCTGAGCAAAGAAGGGAAAGCAGAAAAGTGGAAGGTGTATATAGAGGGTCTATACAAGGGCAATGTTCTTGAGGACAATATTATAGAGATGGAAGAGAATGTAGATGAAGATTAAATAGGAGATATGATACTACATGAAGAGTGTGACAGAGCACTGAAAGACCTAAATCAAAACAAGGACCCGGGAGTAGACAACATTCCATTGAAACTACTGACAGCCTTGGGAGAACCAGTCCTGACAAAACTCTACCATCTGGTGAGCAAGATGTATGAGACAGATGAATACCCTCAGACTTCAAGAAGAATATAATAATTGCAATCCCAAAGAAAGCAGGTGTTGACAGATGTGAAAATTACTGAACTATCAGTTTAATAAGCCATGGTGCAAAATACTAACACAAATTCTTTACAGACGAATGGAAAAACTGGTAGAAGCCGACCTCGGGGAAGATCAGTTTGCATTCCTTAGAAATGTTGGAACACATGAGGCAATACTGACCCTACAACTTATCTTAGGAAATAGATTAAGGATAGGCAAACCTTCGTTTCTAGCATTTGTAGACTTAGAGAAAGCTTTTGACAACTTTGACTGGAACACTCTCTTTCAACTTCTGAAGGTGGGAGGGGTAAGGTACAGGGAATGAAAGGCTATTTACAATTTGTACAGAAACCAAACAGTTATTATAAGAGTCAAGGGGCATGAAAGGGAAGCAGTGGTTGGGAAGGGAGTGAGACAGGGTTGTAGCCTCTCCCAATGTTATTCAATTGTATATTGAGCAAGCAGTAAAGGAAACAAAAGAAAAATTTGGAGTAGGAATTAAAATCCATGGAGAAGAAATAAAAACTTTGAGGTTCGCTGATGACATTGTAATTCTGTCAGAGACAGCAATGGACCTGGAAGAGCAGCTGAATGGAATGGGCAGTGTCTTGAAGGGAGGATATAAGATGAACATCAACAAAAGCAAAATGAGGATAATGGAATTTCGTCGAATTAAATTGAGTGATGCTGAGGGAATTAGATTAGGAAATGAGACACTTAAAGTAGTAAAGGAGTTTTGCTATTTGGGGAGCAAAATAACTGATGATGGTCGATGTAGAGAGGATATAAAATGTAGGCTGGCAATGGCAAGGAAAGAGTTTCTGAAGAAGAGAAATTTGTTAACATTGAGTGCAGATTTAAGCGTCAGGAAGTCGTTTCTGAAAGTATTTGTATGGAGTGTAGCCATGTATGGAAGTGAAACATGGACAAGAAGAGAATAGAAGCTTTAGAAATGTGGTGCTACAGAAGAATGCTGAAGACTAAATGGTTAGATCACATAACTAATGAGGAGGTATTGAATAGAATTGGAGAGATGAGAAATATGTGACACAACTTGACTAGAAGAAGGGATCAGTTGGTAGGGCATATTCTGAGACATCAAGGGATCACCAATTTAATATTGGAGGGAACCGTGGAGGGGAAAAATCGTAGAGGGAGACCAAGAGATGAATACACTCAACAGATTCAGGAGGAGTAGGTTGCAGTAGGTACTGGGAAATGAAGAAACTTGCACAGGATAGAGTAGCATGGAGAGCTGCATCAAACCAGTCTCAGGACTGAAGACCACAACAACAACAACACAGGAATAAGATTAAATTCATGCTGCAAAAGTATTCAGCATTTTGTGCAACACAGTTCAGTGCCTGGCCTTATTGTGTTAGTTATCTACATAAATGATTTATCTGAGACATTGGAGGGCTCTTCAAAAACTGTAATGTTTACTGATGACACAACTTAAGGATAAAAGTAACATTTGGATGATGTGTTATTGCTAAGTAGCTTGATAGAACTTGGAACAAACACAGAAAGAATTGCTACAGTCCGGGAGATAACTGAAAAATATGCAAAAAATACACAATAAGACAAACAAAAATGACACTTTTATTCAAAGACAATAATTATCCTCAAGTAATCATGAAACATGATGGCCTCTTTACATTATAACTGCTGGGATATGGTTCTCAGCAGGATGTGATCACACACATGGCAGAGCATGCTCTGCAATGTGCTCCCATACTAACCACAGGGTTGGTAAGCTATTATTGTGGTAGGGCATTCCATTTCTCCACCAGCACAATTGACTACTGCCAGATGGTCACTGATGCATGTGGACATTCTGAACAATGTCTGCCCAATGGATTCCACATATGCTTAATGGAATTTAAGTCAAATATATAGGTAGGCCAGTTCTTTTGCCAAATATCCTCTCATTGCAATAGTTTCTCTACCATTCCTGTTTGATACAGTTGTGCATTTTAGCAATTTTGATCAAGATAAACTCACACTAAAGTGTTCTTCTTTGGCACGCCAGTGTGGAACTGTGTACAGAATCAGATAAGTGAAAAACACTTGCAATACAAACTTTTGTTTATATATAAAAGCCAACCTGGGAATTTTACTTTATGTGAGACTGCATGTCAAGATCAACTGCTGATTTAAAATTCTAGATTTACATATTTTACTGTTCATGTCGTTTTTGCATAATATTTCACTTATTGTATCAATACCAGTTTGTACTGTGATACTAGTATATTGTGAAATCTCAAACATTCGCGAGTGCCGCGATAAACTCATACCGTTATCATTAATTGTAGGCTTAAACTTAATTGTGCTCTTTTAAAATTCTTGAGAACAGTAGACCTACCCTTGTTCAAAACAATCATTCTCTAATGTCATTGTAGAATTATGTGAGAAACACTATATTTTCATAAGCTACCGGTACCAGCATTTTGGTTATGTAATTAATTTCATAACAAATCAGTGTTTGTAGTTCATAGTTCTTCCAAAGAAAACATCACCTCTGAACCTCATTTTATATTGATGCAAATAAATGTGTGTTTTTGAGAATTTCTCTTTGCATAATCTTCAAGAAATTTGTAGCAAATCGGCCTTTGTGATTTAGTTACTGTAGCAGATTTTTCAGTTAACATACAGTGTTACATATAGTTTTCCCTCAGAGAGGAGTAGCCCCCACATATTATCTGCATTTATCATAAATTAACTCTGTTTTCAAGTTTGTTAACACATTTAATTAACATAAAAACGTTTTAGGAAACTGTTAGTTTTTACCACAGATTTTTGTGTTGCATTAATAGAAATATCGTTTTTTGTATTTGCTTCAGTGCTTATACTGAATTAGCAGCTTTTTAGCTCAACAGATTAAAAGATAATCTGTGGGCTTAATTTAAAGATAGTTGTTCACTGCCTTATAATACATTGCACCAGCCAAAATGAGTTAGCTGACTTTTGTAAGAAGTTGGAAATCACCCTGACTACTGTCAAACAATTGGTAGCTGATGTGGATTGGTGTGTTGGAAGAGCTCCTGAGAGTTGTGTACCTTTGATACCTGTACCAGAGGTACCTCAAGCTATCTTCTCCCATGGATCCTATCTCCTTTGTAGAAAGTACAGAATATATCATTACTCATCCTCTTGACTGTGAATGACATGTCAGTGGTTGATCTAGGTATCTTGTACAGGAAGTTTGAGGTGATGCCTTTCATTGAAACTGAAACTGAGCCAGTGGCACTCACTTCACTTGTTTTGAGGAAGCCTGTTTTATCCAAGGGCAGAAGGAGGCAAATCCAAAATGGTAGGTGTTTATTAATCACTGTCAGTTCAAACGTACTGCAAATGATTGTACCTCTTAGGAAAATGGGAGCAAGAGACAGGAAAGGACACCAGGTGCAGGTGTGTGTATGCCTGGATGCCTCATTCAACATGTTGAAGATGATATTCCAGCAGCCATTGAATGAACAGGATGCAACTAACTGTAGATTGTGGCACATTTTAGAAGAAATGATACCTGTCATCTCAGCACTGAAGTCATTCATGAGTCATTCCAGTGATTAGCATAGAAGTTTGAGAGAACAAGCCTTGTGCATGGAGTTTCAACAGAGCTCATAATTTTCAGCATTGTCCCCAGAACTGATCGCAGCAGTTTGGTTCTGGGTCAAGTGGAAGAACTGAACCAGAGACTTCAAAAGTTCTGTAACAAGCTAGGCTGGGACTTCCTCGACTTGTGCAACACGTTTGAGACTGTGTGGGCCCCCTAAATGGGTCAAGTGTACACTACACTTCAGAGGCTGTAACTCAGGTAGCTGATTGTATGTGGGACACACACAAGGCTTTTTTTTTCTCAGATGAGGTGACTCTTCTTTCAATCCAGATAATGATAGCTGTAGGAAACCCAGAAGTATCCATGTAAAATCAAAAGAAATGCCTCCCACAGGTGAGAGTATTAAAATTCTAATGTTGTACTGCCACAGCATTTGCAACAAAATGCCAGACTTTGAAGTGCTCATGAAAATCAGTGAAGCTCACATAATACTAGGTACAGAAAGCTGGTTGAAACCCAAAATTGATAGCAGTGAGATTTTAGGGGGCAAATTTAAGTGTATATCAAAAGGATAGGCAAATGGGAACAAATGGGAAATGGAGGTGGTGTATTTGTCACAGTAGACAAGAAACTCAAACCCACTGAGATGGAAATTGAAGCAGCACAAGAGATTTTTTGGGCAAGACTCACTAACAGGGGTGTGCATCAAATTATAATTGGATCCTTCTGTCACCTACGAGCCTCATCTCCTGATGTAACTGAAAACTTAAGAGAAAACCTCAGTTCACTCATATGTAAGTTTTGCAATCATACTGTAATCATCAGTGAAGATTTTAATCATCCAACAGTTAATTGGGAAAATTACAGTTTTGTCAGTGGTAGGCCTGAAAAGACATCCTGCGAAACTTTACTAAATGCTTTCTCTGAAAACTAGCTAGAATAAGTAGTTAGGAACCCAACTCATGATGGAAATGAATTGGACCTAATGGCAACAACCTCTTTGAGGATGTCTCCATCAAAACTTGTATCAGTGATCATGACGTGGTTGTGGCAACAATGATTATCAAAGTACAAATGACAACTAAAACAAGCAGAGAGAATATATTCTCAGTAAACTAGATAAAAAATCAGTAGTATCATATCTCAATTAGGAACTTGAAACTTTCAGCAGAGAGCAGGACCATGTCGAGTAGCTCTGGCTGAAGTTTAAAAGAATAGTTGACTATACACTGGATAGGTATATATGCAGTAGAACGGTTCATAACAGCTCATACCTCCATGGTATACAGACACTGTAAAAAAGCTTCTGAAGAAAGAGAGATTACTGCATAATAAGTGTAAAACAAAGTGTAGAGAAAAGATAGAATGATTCTGAATGAAAAACATTTGGGTGTCAAGAGAGCAATGTATGATACCTTTAATGACTATTGTAGCAGGATATTGTCAAGTGATCTTTCACTCAACCCAAAGAAATTCGGGTGGTACATAAAGGCTGTTAGTGGCACCAAAGTTAGTGTCCAGTCCCTAGTGAAAGAGACAGGAACTGCAGTCGAGGGTAGCTAAGCAAAAGCTGAAATGCTTAGCTACATTTTCAAGTGTTCCTTTACAAAGGAAAATGCAGGAGAATTGGCCCAATTCAATCCTTGTACCACTGAAAAGATGAATGAAATAAGTATTAGTCTAGGGGCATTGAGTAACAGAAATCATTAAATTTGAACACCATATTTGCAGATTAGACACTTTACTTGCCTTTATGGTGACTGAACCACTGTTTGTTGCTAGATTGAGCCCCATCTATTATAATTAGAGTAAAGGCTACATAATGCAGTGATGCCCTGCAATGCTGTTAAAGTGCACTAACCTAACACTGATGTAACTATTAAGAAAGGTTCAAATGTGGTGAACAAATACTTAATGTAATCACAGAATTATAATCTTAACATAGTGTCTTCCAGATCTAGCAGTTAAATCATTATCAACACGAAGTGCACGGTAATTATCATTTGGAAATATCACAGTCTGACCCTGTTGTCACACCTAGCATTAACTATTATTGGAAGATTAACACAGTCCATAAAATTAATTATACATTCACTGTCCAATTAATCATTTAAAAGAGTCACTGGATTATTAAATAACCTCCCAGACATGGAATGTAGATAAATCTCACTACATTTTCCAAACTGCTATTGATACTAGATTATCTGTGGTTTATTTCCCCACATCAGTTGACATAGGTCTTGCTCCTTTCAAACTCACTGCAGACTGACTTAAAATGGCTTCCAACAAGCTTTTTTGAATAATTGTACAATGATGAAAACTGAATTAAAATATTCTTGTTTACTAGATTTTCATATTACGATTAAAGATATATGTTTCTGAATAACTGAATGGAAGGGGAAATTCATTTTAAAAAGCAGTTGTAGATTTAATTACAACTTATATTGAGTTACACTGGCTAGTTTGCTTAAATGTGGGATTCTTTTCTAGTAACAGTGTTTTAACTAATGATCTTAAGTATTCAGAAATTAAATGAGTTCCAGTATTGCTAACATTTTTTTGTCATTGCTGTAAGAATACTTCCTTTATTTTTATATCTTCTTCATCTGCTATCTGCTTAACCAGGGAGATAGTAATCAGATATATGTTTATCTATGAACAGTGACAGTGAAATCTGAAACAACTGATGTTTTGTAATTAATACTGTTTTTAGGCAAACTAGCTAGCTCATTAAATCCTAAAAATCAAAGGAAAGTAATAGAAAATAACGGTAAATTGTATTTTGAAGATCACCATTAATAAAATCCTGAGTGTACTCATGCATCAATCTTTGATTAAAATATCCTGAAGCTCGAAGTAATTTTTTTAGTTTCTTTGTATGAGTGTTGTCCAAAAGGTAATGCTCTGCATCTTTTTCTTCAGTAACTGTTTATTGAACATTATGAGAATTACACACACAAAAGAATGGTGTTCTATCTGCACACCTTGTTTTTCCACATAATCTCCATCGTGTTCTATGGTCTTCCTCCAGCGCGAAACCAGGGCATGTATGTCCCGTTGGCACCAATCCTTGAATATCCAAGAGTGTAAGTAATTGCATCCACACTTCCTTTGTGGACTGACAGATGCAGTACAAACTGCCAAATTGTAATGTGTCTATCCTCACAAATGACAACATCAGCCCACTGCAACATGTTAGCTGTGACAGCCATGGATGGTCTCCCTGACTGCTGCAAATCATGGAGCTCTGCCGAACCACCTTCTGATGACCTCACGCACTATGCCCAGTGACTAACTGTACTTCTGTCAACAGCAGATGCTCCATAGACTTTGCACAAGTGTCTGTGAATATTCCCTACAGTTTCCTTCTCTGCAGTGAGAAATTCAATGACGGCACATTGCTTGTAACAAACATCACTTACAGATGCCATGTTGTAACTGTCCTGCAGCTAAGCTATCTGCCGGAAGTGAGAAAAACTTGGCATGCTCACTCAGGAGCTTTCAAATAATATGTATGTAATGTTTCACACTTGTAGCATTCTTTTCAGCTGAGAAAAAATGTGGTGCATTACTTTCTGGGCAACCATTGTAGCTGTGTGAAGTCTAACCAAGTATTTCACAATGGTTTCCAGTTAACACAAATTTTGAAGGCGCTTGCTGGAGCATAGTGGATGACAAACTGTCATCTGAGGAAAGTAGAAGTGGTCAGTCTGAAATTGCCATCATATTTTGAAATGCGTATCTCCACATCATTGAGAGGTGAATATAGGTTAAAAGGCAAAGTGAAGAAAAGTGACCTAGTTAGGATTCCATCCCACATGTTCTACCTCTAGACTACCACACCAAATGTGAATCAGAATGTACATGCTGTGTTCTCATAGCATTTCAGGACTTGACTTTAACTCATCATATTTCAGACAGTGTATAATAAATATGAGTAGGTTATATATACAAATCTTCCTTGAGAATCAGTGTATTTATTAGGCAAAATTGCATCAAAATCCCTACAGCAATTGCTGAGATTAGCATGCATGTACAGATGGTCACAAGCAAGCGATTTTAATCCATGAGAGAGAGAGAGAGAGAGAGGAGATAAAAAATAAAATATATTTTTTTTTGCTATGCGATTGTTCTCAAATAATGAATTATTGCTTAAATATAATGGATTATTTCAAAATGTAATTTTCATACCACAGTCTGATGATGATGTGGTTATCATTTTGTTATTGATCACATTTATTATGATACTTCAAAGTTCAGTAATTCCATGATCGTGGCCAGAGAATATGGAGTGAACTGGTGTTTGGCTAAAACAATCACCATTGATGTATGATTTTCAGTTTAGATATTGTGTCACAATGTAACATACATTAAACAAAGTGAATCCACTGGATTTTCATGAAACATACACCACTGGGATGTCTTATGTTATGCACAGTCTGTGTCTACCTGTCTGTTGATGTTGAGCACATCCAGTCTGCCATTGCTGCTTGTCATCTACAGTGCTGACTCACCCTCGGCCACTGTTGCTGTTTGATAACTTGTTGCTCTTAGTGTTGTTTCTACATGATTACTGCTTACTGCATCTCCTGGTCATGTCACGTAAAAGTTGATGATAGTAAAATGCAGGCTGCCAACTGGTTGATCTTCTTACAGATTCAGCTTATGTTCCTTGAAATTGTAATGCACATGAATCTTCTGTATTTCCTTTTCACATGCAATTTTTTGTTAAATTCTTCTTGAGAACCATTTATAGTTGCTTCAATGTATTTAAAAAGTTCCATATAATTCCTGTTTGATGTCGAAAGTCATTTGATAAGGCTAATGGCATATTTGTTTCTTGTTGATTCACTTCACAACAGCTTGTTGATTAATGTTGTCAAGAAAAATTCACTTTTGTTTCTTCTTTGTAGGTGATAATAGACATCTGAAAATTGTATTCAGTTCTAGTATATAGCTCTTAATAACCTTTTGATGCAACAATTAAACATTATATCACTTTGAAATTTTATATATTCACAAAGCACATCATGTAATCACAGTTTTTCAGTGTTCATGCCAATTAATCTCGTAATTCAGTAGAAATGAGATGTAAAGACCAGTATTCAGTTGTATTATTGAAGTTATCAAACAACCTCCTGTTTCTTTTATTTAGTACAGTTGGCTATCCTTGTTCACTGCACTAAAGCATTCACACATGCAATGACATTGTTTCCACTCAGTAACTGAAATATCAATTTCTGAAGTCAAGTAAGTCACATTTTTAAATTTTTCATGAGATGTGAATAACCGTATACTGTCACTTATATGTATTATTATGGTTTCACGGGAATTATTTGAAACTGAAAGTGACTTTATTGTGCTTTCATTGAAAGAGAAATAATCAACTTAATGTACATCATTTTGCTTTTTGTTGATTTCAAAGATTATTAACTTATTGGTTTCAACAACTGACAGACAATACAAACACATTATTTTCTTTTTTTATGAATCAGTTTTACAAACACTTAAATATATATTGCCATGATATGACAAAAAAGCACCAACTATTATTAACAACAGTAACAGTTAACTGTGGATTAGCTATGACTTTAGCCCATCACTGGCCAAGAAAGCAATTTTTCATTGAATGATCACATTGCAGCAGGCACATATTCAATGACTGTTTTCACATCTTCCATCTTTTGTATGTCCATCCTTTTGGCAGGAGATTTCTGAGACAACGACCATTTACTATTGTGACAAAATACAACACCTACAGCCATCCCTAGGATGTTATTTTATTTTGTTTGCAACTAGTTTCAATGCTTCAGTTCATCATCTTCAAGCTATTGTTGATGTGGTATGGATTGATATGATTTCTATATGTATCACATCAGTTTCCAGCATTCCTGAATACACAGATAATGCATCAGCACTCCAACCATCAACTGCCAACTAAGTTGATATTGGCAGCTGATGGTTGGAGTACTAACACATTATGTGCTTATCTTGTACTGCTGGCAACATTTTCATTTCAGCCTCATCTTACACTTTCCACCTTCTAATACCATGTCACCATCACAACACCCCCACAACGACCCCATTAAGTTTTATTTACATTCCCTCTGCAAACATGCCTTCGCCCTAGCCAGGTTACGCTCCCATATTTTATTTTCTCAGGCTTGTCTGATATTTGTCGTTACCCTCAAAGGCCTCACACTTAAAGTTCCCATCCCTGGCTGCAACCCTTCTTTCCATCAGTCCCTATACCAGTTCCAAACTGAACAATCCATTGCCCTCACCCACCTAATCCTTCACCTACACATCAACTCAGCCAATGAACACACCCATCAACTCCTATCCTTAATAAAAGTCCTCAATCTTTCCTCTCCCACATCCACACTGGCTGTTCAGGGCATCCTCCTACAGGCCAACCGCAAATTAGAACAGCATGCCACCCTCCACCTTAAAAAACTATCCAATCTCCTGGTTTCCCACCTCCGGAAAGGCAACTCACTCACCCTTCACAACCCTTCCAGCAAACCTCAACCTCCTCTCATTGCACACAGACCCAGTCTCTCCCATCTACTCAATCTCCCACTTCCAGCTCCACTCCCTCCAAAACCTCAAAATTCCAATCAACACAATCTGGAAGCACAACACCCTAATTCAGTAGTTAACCTTTCCTCCAAACCTCTCTCCCAATCCGAAACCTCTGTCCTTTCCAAAGGCCTCACCTTCAGCCCCACTCCCAGATTCAACCAAACAGCCCTCGTCAAAGATTTACTGTCCTACACTCATACTCTCTGCTGGAAATATCACTTTGCCACGAAGAAAAATGATCCTAATCCTACTCCGAATGATCCAACTCCCCAAGACACTATCCAAATTGAACCCTGCCTGGAACAGTTCCGTCCTCCGTCACAGTGGGACCCACCTCCTCTTCCTCAAAATCACCCTCTCCAAACGTTCCAGGAATTTCTGACTTGCAGCCTTGCCTCTCAATCCTTCTTAAAAACCTTAATCCTACTCCCAACATCACCACTGCTGAAGCCCAAGCTATCCGTGATCTGAAGGCTGACCGTTCCATTGTCATTGTTCCGGCAGACAAGGGTTCCACGACCGTGGTACTTGATCGTCGGGAGTATGTGGCTGAGGGACTGCGTCAGCTTTCAGACAACACCACATACAAAGTTTGCCAAGGTAATCCCATTCCTGATGTCCAGGCAGAGCTTCAAGGAATCCTCAGAACCTTAGGCCCCCTACAAAACCTTTCACCTGACTCCATCAACCTCCTGACCCCACCGACACCCCGCACCCCTACCTTCTACCTTCTTCCTAATATTCACAAACCCAATCATCCCGGCTGTCCCATTGTAGCTGGTTACCAAGCCCCCACAGAACGTATTTCTGCCTACGTAGATCAACACCTTCAACCCATTACATGCAGTCTCCCATCCTTCATCAAAGACACCAACCACTTTCACGAACGCCTGGAATCCTTACCCAGTCTGTTACCGCCGGAAACCATCCTTGTAACCATTGATGCCACTTCTTTATACACAAATATTCCGCACATCCAGGGCCTCACTGCAATGGAGCACTTCCTTTCACGCCGATCACCTGCCACCCTACCTAAAACCTCTTTCCTCATTACATTAGCCAGCTTCATCCTGACCCACAACTTCTTCACTTTTGAAGGCCAGACATACCAACAATTAAAGGGAACAGCCATGGGTACCAGGATGGCCCCCTCGTATGCCAACCTATTCATGGGTCGCTTAGAGGAAGCCTTCTTGGTCACCCAGGCCTGCCAACCCAAAGTTTGGTACAGATTTATTGATGACATCTTCATGATCTGGACACACAGTGAAGAAGAACTCAAGAATTTCCTCTCCAACCTCAACTCCTTTGGTTCCATCAGATTCACCTGGTCCTACTCCAAATCCCATGCCACTTTCCTTGACGTTGACCTCCATCTTTCCGATGGCCAGCTTCACACGTCCGTCCACATCAAACCCACCAACAAGCAACAGTACCTCCATTATGACAGCTGCCACCCATTCCACATCAAACGGTCCCTTCCCTACAGCCTAGGTCTTCATGGCAAATGAATCTGCTCCAGTCCGGAATCCCTGAACCAGTACACCAACAACCTGAAAACAGCTTTCGCATCCCGCAACTACCCTCCCAACCTGGTACAGAAGCAAATAACCAGAGCCACTTCCTCATCCCCTCAAACCCAGAACCTCCCACAGAAGAACGACAAAAGTGCCCCACTTGTGACAGGATACTTTCCTGGACTGGATCAGACGCTGAATGTGGCTCTCCAGCAGGGATACGACTTCCTCAAATCCTGCCCTGAAATGAGATCCATCCTTCATGAAATCCTCCCCACTCCACCAAGAGTGTCTTTCCGCCGTCCACCTAACCTTTGTAACCTGTTAGTTCATCCCTATGAAATCCCCAATCCACCTTCCCTACCCTCTGGCTCCTATCCTTGTAACCGCCTCCGGTGTAAAACCTGTCCCATGCACCCTCCCACCACCACCTACTCCAGTCCTGTAACCCGGAAGATGTACATGATCAAAGGCAGAGCCACATGTGAAAGCACCCACGTGATTTACCAACTAACCTGCCTACACTGCGATGCATTCTATGTGGGAATGACCAGCAACAAACTGTCCATTCGCATGAATGGACACAGGCAGACAGTGCTTGTTGGTAATGAGGATCACCCTGTGGCTAAACATGCCTTGGTGCATGGCCAGCACATCTTGGCACAGTGTTACACCATCCGGGTTATCTGGATACTTCCCACCAACACCAACCTATCCGAACTCCGGAGATGGGAACTTGCTCTTCAATATATCCTCTCTTCCCGTTACCCACCAGGCCTCAATCTCCGCTAATTTCAAGTTGCCGCCACTCATACCTCACCTGTCATTCAACATCATCTTTGCCTCTGCACTTCCGCCTCGACTGACATCTCTGCCCAAACTCTTTGTCTTTAAATATGTCTGCTTGTGTCTGTCTATGTGTGGATGGATATGTGTGTGTGTGCGAGTGTATACCCGTCCTTTTTTCCCCCTAAGGTAAGTCTTTCCGCTCCCAGGATTGGAATGACTCCTTACCCCCTCACTTAAAACCCACTTCCTTTCATCTTTCCCTCTCCTTCCCTCTTTCCTGATGAGGCAACAGTTTGTTGTGAAAGCTTGAATTTTGTGTGTATGTATGTGTCTGTTTGTGTTTCTATTGACCTGCCAGCACTTTCGTATGGTAAGTCACATCATCTTTGTTTTTTTATATATATATATATATATATATATATATATATATATATATATATATATAGGGATCATAGCAACCCATACCGCATCAACAACAGCCTGAAGATGACACATTGAAGTGTTGAAACTGGTTGCAACAAAATAAAACAAATCATAAGGACAGTTGTAGGTGTTTTACTTTGTCAAAATCTTCCATCTTCATTCTGAAAATAGGTAAGTTGAATAGGCCTTGCATCACTATCCATTAGTCCTGGAATGATGGCCTCATGCGCTTTTCTTAAACAAAAAGTATGTCTTGCTATCCTGTCAATGTACAGAAGCCCAACCACCTCTCTTATTTCAAAGTACTGTATTTCTATGAAGCTGTTGAGAATAAAGAATATTTTTTAATCACATTGTTCTCTCATGTTTCACATGAAACAGCACTTTTTCTAGAATATGTGGTCCACTCTTTGACAAAATCTAGTATTATTAATTAATTGTTAATAATAGTATTATTGATTATACTGTCACATTTGTTTTTCTGGCTACTATTAGTTTCATATTTTCATGCAGTTGTAAATGCAATCATGAGTGTTTTTAATTATTATTTTCCTCTTATATTGTCTGAAGCCATGATCACAAGGAAGGAGTGAGTGGGCACTCTCTGGAAATTTGTGTATTGAGTATTCCTTCTTGAATCATCCCCATTAATATGCTTATAAATGTCTGATTTTTGTTCTTGCTGACACCAACATTGTAAAACTAAAGGATTACAATCACACTCCTACTGAAATCATTTTTTGTGCAATCAGAAATGAGAGATGCTGGTTCATTAGCACCTTTATTTTGTAGATCCTTTTGATCCTAGTACATGGTGCAGGACTCAGCTTTCAAATTGTGTTCTGAAACTGTACACCCACAGTTGGTACAACTAGAATATAGAATGGGAAGCAGAACATTTTGCATAAAATAAAATAAAATATGGAACATTGGCACTTATAAACAGTTTGAGTTCAGGCTCTTCACATTTTCAACAGACATCTACTTGGGGTCTGCCAAAGCAATAATTAAAATTATTCTGATAATAATTGTAATAAACATCACACTTTACTTTACAATCTGCATATTTCTCATTGATCATACTGTGAGTAAATTACATATACAAGACATTCATAAATTTGTCTCTGAGTGTACATCTAGGAACACCTTCTTGCAAACTAGTTTCCATTCACTTTCATGCATTACATGATAAAGAAACATTACATCTCTGCCCTTTTCGCCACATTCTGGATAAAATTTCAGAGGATGCCTCTGTTTTGCTTCACAAAGTCACATCGCTGTAAGTCCTGGGTGTATTTGACAAGAAGATCAATAAATTCTCCCAAAATATCATTACATTAAAATATGTCAGTAGAAGCACAACATTCCAGTTTGCACCTGAAAGGATATTAATAGGCAAAAGGTAGTGTTGCATATAAAGATCAATATTACCCCTATTTATATCTCTTGCATTTCATACTACTGTTCTAAGTAGGATTAATATGTACCTACATAATTCTCTAACTGCTTTCCCTGGGACATAATCTCCTTTGTGATTTTGAAAAGGCAATCCTTTTGTAGTAGCTGCTGTTACCTTTTTTTATCGTAGTATGCATTGTTATTCTTCCTTTTTGGAGCCATAGTAATATTTCAACATCTCCTCAAATCAAAGAGAATGAGTGCTAATGGTGACTACTGATGCAACAAGAAAGAAGAAGAAAAAGTTTGTCAACAACTGTAGATTACAATCAACAGTTTCTGCACAGATGTAAGCAATGCATGTTGAAATGAAATAAATCAGTGTCATATCTGCTTTCAGCAATGAACAGTGTAAAATGCACCTCCATTTCTATCATTTCTAGTACCATGATATGTTTCATTTCAGCACCAGATGATTGGCTATAGACTTAAATGTGATATTCAGTGAAAAAGTGAAATTTGAAATTTTGATTTATGTGGTTTCAGCAGTTGATGATTCAACTGTCTTCCAAACGTAATGAAATAATCCCCAGTTTTGATAAAATGAATTGTAGAGAAATTATTCTTCAGTATTCTTGTAGCAAAATTCTTCTTCATTATTTGAATTTTATATTTAAATTTTTGATTCAATCTTCTTTCCTCCTAGATTGGTATGTTACAACAGAGCTGCCACTTGAGAGGATATGTGCTGAACAAAACCATAGTTAATTCTTGTGGTAAAATTTGCCACATGGGAGGGCTCTGGCTTGCAAATTCATGAAATAGTTTTTATGTGTATTAATTCAGTTTTAATCTTGAAGTATTACTTATTATTCCACACTTGTAAAATAAATTCCCCCTGGATTGTATAAAGAAGAACATTTTTTACGTATGAACCTGTACAAACAAACGTTTAGTATAAAAGTATTCTCAAGACTCTAAAAAATAATCTGCTCATATCTTACAAAATGTTTTCATAATTCTATTGTTGGATATTCTTCATTGGAAAACCTGAAGATTGCTTATTCTGAGGGACACCTTATGCAGTTTATTTGGAGTTGGAAGCTAGGTGCCATACTTGTTGTGACGTAAAGGCATCTAGTGGCAAACTCTAACCACTGCATGCCACCCAAGGGGGACTTCAATCAGATAATAATACAACACAAATATGTGTTAACATATAATATCATATTGATAACAGTACATGATGCAAGAATATATTGTTTAATGTGCATAAACTTTAACATAATGTTAGAAAACAGCATGTTTACTCATTTATAGATTATGAGGGTACCACACAGAAAACTTTGCACTTTTTAAAAAAAAAAAAAAAAAAAAAAAAAAAAAAAAAGTTGTTATATTAACTTAAGTATGTTGTTAAATTAACCTAATTATGTCATGTATTGGAAAACTCGACTCGTTCCACATCATTACGAAATATCGTATTCATGATCCATGGAACTAGTATTAATCTAATCTAACTCTTATTGGAAAAATCTCTAACTTACCTATGAAAAGTTCTGTTGCCTCATATGACAGAGAATTGACCTATTTTTAAGTAATGTGAGAAGCTGAATTCCTAATGAGTAGTTAGAAGGAAATTTAATTTATTCTGAAGTAATAAAACTTACACAGTTGGTTGAGCTATCCTCCATAGATGCAGTTCAGCTCTCACCCCTGTAATAATTCACCATTCATGACAGTGACACTACTGAGAAATGTACTTCCTATAATAGATGAGAGAGAGAGGAGGTGAGAGTTGTGAAATTAGTTTTTGTGGAAAAAAGTTTTTGTATCTTCCAGGACACAAAACTAATGGAGTTGCATCCTAAGATTTGCATAAACTTTGATCATATTGTAAATATAAATAATTTCGCAAGACATTCTTGGCTCCGTAATCGAAGTAAATCCAGTAAACAACAGACTAATGACAATTTCCATGAAATGTGCAAATAAAATGTACTGTTTAATTAACGCACACATGCCTATCAACCAGGAGAATAAAACAAATCCAGAAAAAGTAAATAAGTCATGGGAAGTGTTAGAGAATACAGTCTCCAAAATTCCTCAAAATTATGTAAAGATTTTAATGGGTGATTTTAATGCACAGTTAGGGAAAGAGAGAAAATTTAGAAAAACGGTCGGTGATTTCCCTGCACATAAATGGACCAATCAAAATGGAAAGAGGCTGGTAGAATTTTGCAGAAATTTCAATCTCAAAATTATGTCAAGTCATTTTAAGAAAAAACCTTCAAAACAAAAGACATGGCGATCACCTAACAAGGGCATAGGTCAATTCCAAATTGACCATATTGCAATCTCGTATCCATGTCACAAAGAAATTTTAAATGTTCAAGTTCGTAAAGGCGCCAATATTGACTCAGACCATTACTTAACCCATGTGAAACTAAAGCTAAAACCCCAAAATTTCAACAAAAGGACACCATTAATCCCCAAATTTGACACCAGTAAAATTCAACCATCATTATTAGCAGACGAATTTGACAAAACAAGTGCACAAAATTGGGAACAACTCAAACACAAGATTATCAAAACAGCTCAAGATCAAATTCCTTTACGAAAACACAAGAAACATGCTTGGTGGAATGAAAACTGTGATCATGCAATCAAAGCCAGACAAGAGACATTTAAAGCATGGAATAGCAACAAGACAGAAGACACATATGATACATTCCTGACAACTAGAAAAGACACTTCAAAACTAATTAGACAAACAAAAAGACAATATGAGAATAGTCAACTCTTAGAAATTGAAGAAGATTTTCAGAAATACAATACCAGAAATTTTTATAAAACTTTTAAAACCAAAATAAAGGGGTACCAACCCCAGAATCTTTGCTTCAAGAAGGAAAATGGACAGTTGGCTCTTAACAACCAAGAAAATTGCAAAGAACTTTCTAAATATTTTAAGAATCTTCTAAATTGCCCCGAGCCCACAGAAAGATTTCCACCAAAAATTCCCCAACAATGCAATCCAGTTTCACTTGCACCAAATGAAGAGGAAATCATTAAAGAAATTCATAGGTTGAAAAACAACAAAGCATCTGGTGAAGATGGAATTGTTGCAGAACTTTTAAAGGCAGCTGGTCCAAAAACCGTTAAAGAAATTACTTCAATCATGCAAAACATTTGGCAAACTGAAAAAATTCCTGATGAATGGAAAACCGCCTTGATTCACCCACTTCATAAGAAGGGAGACAAAACTGATGTTAATAATTACAGAGGAATTTCTCTTCTTCCAGTCACATACAACATCCTCTCTCAATGTCTTCTGAACCGAGCACAACAACAACTTGAATGGAAAATTGGCGAATATCAAGCAGGTTTCAGGCCAAATAGATCTTGCCCAGAACAGATTTTAGTCCTCAAACTAATTTTCAGACATCAAAAAATTTACAGTAAAAAACTAGTTTGTACTTTTGTAGATTTTAGAAAGGCTTATGACTCAGTGGATCGTGAATCTCTTTTCCAAATTGTGAAAGAACAAGGCCTGGATCCTAAAACCACGGCAATTATCAGAGACACGCTAACTGGTACAAAATCAAAAGTAAAGTTCAGAGGAGAAATTTCAGAATCCTTTGAAATAAAAACAGGCGTGAGGCAAGGTGATGGACTCTCTCCGTTGCTATTGAACTGCGTTCTAGAAAAAGTAATACAAGAGTGGCGCGAACGAAAATTGGAGTTCAAAATTGACCAACCAGTGAAATTAGGACGAACAAATATTCGAATAGACTGTTTGGCCTTTGCAGACGACTTGGTTATTCTAACGCAGGACATCCAAATTGCTCAGAAACAAATAGAAATTCTTAAAGAAACAGCAGAAAGAGTAGGTCTCCAAATCTCATTTGAAAAAACGCAGTATATGACTAGCAACAAACTGGCACCCAAACTTTTGGAAACTAAGTATGGAAAAATCAAAAGAGTTTCGCAATTCAAATACTTAGGTGAAACAATCTCAGAGACTGGTCTAGAAAAAATTGGAAATGAAATTCGTTGTCAAAAGATGGAGACAGCTTTTAGACTTACAAAAGACATCTACAACAAAAAATGTCTCTCAAGGTACTCTAAATTGAGACATTACAACACGGTCATAAAACCAGAGTGCCTTTATGGGGCTGAAACGCTAATTTTAAACAGAAAAAAGGACATTCAAGAAATCCAAAAAAGAGAAAGAAAAGTAATCAGAAAAATTCTAGGTCCAAAATATACTGAAGAAGGAACATACAGGCTAATAGCAAATAGTGAAATTCAACAATACACCACCATATATTCGGATATGAAAAAACGCAGATTAAAATTTTATGGGCATATTAAAAGAATGGATGCTACCAGACTAACTAAACAAGTAGTGGAATTCTACGAAAATCGAAGCAAAGCTAAATTTGAGACAATAAAATGGATTGCTGCTATAAAAGAGGACATGAAAGAGGCAGATATAAAACAAGATGAAATTCAAGACAGAAAATTATTTGGGCAAAAAATTCATGACTGGGTAGTTGGTCAAGCTGAAAAACCAAAGAAAACTGGAACCACATGGTCTGATGAAAGGAAAAGAGCTCATTCCGAGAGAATGAAAACAATTTGGGCAGAGAGAAAGTCTAAAAGAAAATAACTGAATGCCCCGTGATTGTACTTCGCGTGGTCCAGTAGGGCCCAAACGTGAATAATAATAATGAGATTTAGTGTTACTGTGGAAGAAAAAATCTTATAGTAGTTTATATAACATGTAAGTTGCTAAATCAAGATATACTCATAAGTAATGATTGAGTTTTTTTGTGTAAACATTTATTGCCACTCAATTTATGTTGAAAAGGATTTTGTATGAGATCAGTCAGAGTAATTGAGTAAATACATATCACAGTGATAGAGAAGAAGTAGCAAAAATTCAGAATTCTGATTGTTTCCTACTGTCAGCATCTCTGGGAGACTAAGTTTGAAGAGTTGCATAACACTGAGAAGCTGCAAAAAATACTGGTTCTCTAAATGATAGTAAAGCAGTGTCACAAGGAATTCAGGAGAGGTCATGTACATTAATAATTATTTACTATATACTGTAAAAATCTCAGATGGGCTGCATAAAAATGTGAAAATAGTATCCAGAGAAAATGAGCCAAATGTGTCTATCAGAATTTTATCAAAAAGAGCAAAGGTAAATAATGATAATATTGTTGGTGGAGTGAGTACTAAAGCAAGAACATATTCCGGGGCAAAAACATAACTCATACAAATATAAATGTAAAGGTACATAACATTATAGTTAAGTTCACAAATACTAACAACTGCAGTTTCAGTATTTCTTCAAAAGGAGTCTATAGTTTGTTCTTCATAGAAAGTGTTTTTTGTTCACAGGCCTCTTCAAACAAGCTATATCACAAAGTGGATGTGCAATCAATCCTTGGGCATTTAAAAAAAATATTACAGATCGGACATTCCGTTATGTTTCATATTTGGGATATGAAGCAAATAACACTTCAGATCTAATGAATTTTCTGATGAATGTTGAAGCAGAAGAACTGGTAAAATACAAGTCTGTGGGTGTCTCTGAAGAGGTAATGACAAGAGATCTCTTTTTTTCTATACTTGAAATTTACTCCACTCTAAATCCATAGAGAGGAGTTTGCTTTTAATCAGTATTAATTTTCATAGTATAGAACATATGTCAGTTATAACAATAATGAGCTGGAGTAATTTCCACTGCAGTTCCTCAGCTTTATTTCCCTGAACACAATGGGTGCACTACCTTATAAATCAATTGATTTTATTTGTTTTTAGTCAGCAGATTTATTCAGATTGTTATGGTGGTTCAGGCATCCCAAGCTAGAGTATAAACTTAACTTAAACTTGTACATGTTAACAGCAGTATTTGTTATAACATAATGGTGTAGTAATATACACATGAGCAATTAAACTAGTGACATGAAACTTCCTGGCAGATTAAAATTGTGTGCCGGACCGAGACTCGAACTCGGGACCTTTGCCTTTCGCGGGAAGTGCTCTACCAACTGAGCTACCCAAGCACGACTCACACTCATCCTCACAGCTTTATATCTGCCAGTACCTCGTCTCCTACCTTCCAAACTTTACAGAAGCTCTCCTGTGAACCTTGCAGAACTAGCACTCCTTAAAGAAAGGACAGTGTGGAGACATGGCTTATCCACAGCCTGGGGGATGTTTCCAGAATGAGATTTTCACTCTGCAGCAGAGTGTACAGTCATATGAATCTTCCTGGCAGATTAAAACTGTGTTCCGGATTGAGACTCGAACTTGAAACCTTTGCCTTTTGCAGGCAAGTGCTCTACTAACTGAGCTGCCCAAGCACGACTCACGCCCTGTCCTCACAGCTTTACTTCTGCCAATACCTCGTCTCCTACCTCCAAACTTTACAGAAGCTCTCCTGCGAACTTTGCAGAACTACTACTCCTTAAAGAAAGGATATTGTGGAGATGTGGCTTAGCCACAGCCTGGGGGATGTTTCCAGGATGAGATTTTCAATACTGGACAACAACTAAGTTCAAGTCTTGGTCCGGCACACAGTTTTAATCTGCCAGAAGTTTCATATCAGTGCACACTCCGCTGCAGAGTGAAAATCTCATTCTGGAAACTAGTGACGATTGAAATGTTTGAACGGGAACACTGCTGTCACTACCTCGTATGGAAAAGACTGGCTTGTTCCATGACTGGAGTGTCAGGTGCTGGTGTGAAAGTCACGTACAGAATGGGCAACATACACAGTTTTCAAGAATCTCATTTTGGCCTGATCGCAAGTGCCCAATTCATAGGGATGCTCTGCCATCAAAGTAATGCTCCCTAGCTTTCCAGTTGCTCTTGTGTAAAGAATGTACTGTGAGAACCTTGATTTGGGAAAGCAGATGCTGCATGATTCATCCCCAGTGGGCAGCAATATGTTGTCACTTTTGATTGTTGTAGATTGTAACAATAGATGGATCAAGTGGAACAAATTCAATACTGGACAACAACTAATGGTCAGCAAACAAACCAGAAGGACCTAGAAGGAGGCAGAGGAGGAGGAGGAGGAGGAGTGACAGGGAAAATAAATTCTCTTTTGCACTGTGCCAACTTCCTTCATTGATGTCGACTGAGTGCACACTTTCAGTTGGCCATTTTGCAGAGGATGATGGAGCAAAAGCTTGTATTTACTTCCAGCGCATTGGCTGCTGTGACAAGCCCCCTATATCACGTGGCTGCTTTCAGAGGTAGCCCTGCCTTCAATGGAGCGGGAAATGCCTGTGACAGGACTCGAGTAGGTGCTAGTGAGAAGATGTATGAGATAGGTCTTGCATTGATGTCTATTGCAGGAATATGAGCCATGAAATAAAGAGTTGGAACAGGCATGAAGTAAGGACAGACAAGGATATTGTGTAGGTTGGGCAAATGGAGGAATACCATGGTGGGAATGGTTGGGAGGATAGGGGAACGATATTTTTCATTTCAGGACATGATAGGAGGTAGCTGAAATCCTGGTGGTGAATGTGAGTCAGTTGCTCCAGTCCTGGACAGTACTGAGTCATGACAAGGAATGCTCCATGGGAGTGTGGTGACTAGTGAGATAAGGCATGGGAGATCAGTTTCCAGACAAGTTGGCATATCTGGAGAGGGACTGCTTGTCACTACAGATGTTATGACTACGGTTGGCTAGGCTACATGCAAGGGACTTCTTGATGGAGACTGGATGACAGTTGTTGAAGTGGAAGTCTTGATAATGGTTAGTAGGTTTGAGATGGACAGAGGTACTGATGCAGCTATCCTTTGGGTAGAGGTTGACATCAAGGAAGTTGGCTTGTTGGGCTGATGGGGACCAGGTGACACTAAGGTGGAGAAAATGTCAAAGCTCTGGAGGAATGTTGATAGAGTGACATCACCCATGGTCTAGATCATGAAGGCGTCATCAGTAAATCTGAACCAGGTAAGAAGTTGAGGATTCTGGTCAGTTAGAGAGGTTTCCTCTTCATGGACCATGAGTCAGTTACCATAGAATGGCATACACAGGTACTCATTGCTGTACCATGGATTTGTTTGAGGTGATATCTTCATAGGAAAAATAATTGTGGTTGAATGTATAGCTGGTCATAGTGACCAGGAAGGTGGTTGTAGGCTTGAAGTCAATCAAGAGTTGGGAAAGGAAGTAATCAATAATGAGAAGGCCATAGGTACTGGGGATGTTGCTGCGAGAGGAGGTGGCATCAACAATGAGAAGTGAGTTGTAGGTGGTAAAGGAATGGAAATTATGGAGAGTTGGTGAAGAAGCTGGTTGAAATTTTTTTATATACAATGGTAGGTTGCAGGCTGAAGGTGTTGGTCCAGAGATTAGGGGCACAGTAACCGGTCACAATGTAGTGTCCTGGGTGATTTTGTGAACTTTTGGAAGCATGCAGAAGATAGGAATACAGGGAGTGGAGGAGAGAGAGAAAGGAGGAGAGAGAGAGAGAGAGAGAGAGAGAGAGAGAGAGAGAGAGAGAGATTCCTGGGTTCCTAGGAGAGGTTCTAGGATGTACCTAAGGTTCTGCTGGATTTTTGGGATGGGGTCATTGTGGAAGGGCTTAAAAATGGGCATATATGACAGATGGAGTAGTCCTTTGCAATGTAATCCCAGTGGTTCATAACCAAAGGAGTGGAACCTCTGTTGTTGATAGGCTGTTTAAGGGTGGTTTCAGCTTTTAGGTAGTGGATTGCAGTCCTTTCTGCAGATGTGAGGTTGGCTTCCATGTTGGATGATTCTCAGAATGATGGTGAGGCAAGGCACACGGTTAGAAAATTCTGGAAAATCAATAGAGGATGATCTGAGGACAGTGAGGGTGGATAACAGTTTGATGGAGAAGTAAACTGCATAGACAGGGTTCAGTATTGGTTTTGGATTGAGTCTGGTTGGTATGGATAGTGATGAAAAAGTGTTTCCATAGTAGAGACCAGGAGAAGGAGGGAAGGTCTTCAACATTCATAGCATGATTGATGTTTGGTGGAGCAAAAGGTAAGACCTTTGGAAAGGACCAATACTTCTGTGGAAGTGAGCTTTTGGAGGACAGGTTCATGAGTGTATTGTTGGTCTGTTTAAGCTCCGAGTTCTGTAGGGTGCAGCAAGGAACTTCTGACAGTGTGCTAACTATAGTAGGTCTGCAAGGCAGGATATGGCAACTGCAATGGAATGTGGAGGAGGTTCAATGAAGACTCTTGTGGTGTGTAGCAGCAGTCCAAGTTGCATGTCTCCAGGGAACAGATTAGACAGTGTTTTCAGACTGAATTGTGCATGCTGCTTTAGTTCCTGGAGGGCAAAGATTTCAGTCTGGGAAATGTAATGGTAGGGACTGTAGATCAGGAGAATTTTATGGATGGAGAGTAGATACTCCAAGGAGGTTCAGGCCTGATTAACTTTGCTGAGAATCAGGTAGGCCGCCACTCAACAGCCAGTGCAATTGATGAGCCCTTGTATAGGGTTGAAGCAGGATGGAATAATATACTCATATCTGTCATTCAACCTCAGTTAGAATCAGTACCCATGTAGGTTAGAGCTATTGTTATTGCAAGAGTTAGTGGCTCTTTATGCTAAATTTTGCGCCAAAAATGTAATATTGCATAGACACAATAAGTAAAATTTGGTTATTTGATATTCCCCTGGTGTTGCAGTTTTAATGATCAGCAGAAATCAAAACATTGAACAATATACACCTTGGAAAAACTGTAGGAATCATAATGCAAGCAATTTTTTTAATGTGTGGACTCATTGTAGGGAATCTAGTCTCTTCATTGAGTTACTTCTAATACAAATCATTTTTAATTATTACTTCCAACTTTGTAAGGTTTGAAAATAGTGCAAGAGTCATTGGTTGTAACTGAGGAATGCAAATAAATTTCAGTAATGAGCTGTAATGTGCTTAAACATCTCAGAATAATCTTACCATCTAGCACAACGTATGTTTCAGGACCGTCTAACTTTCTTTATGACTATATGGGTACCAACTCTGGAACCAGAACATGAAGGTGCTTTTCTGGCAGAGGAACCACGGATATTAATGGCAGAGGGACGTTATAACTATGTACCTTATCTGGCAGGCATAACAAGTTATGAACTGCTGGCTAGGACACAAGGTAATATCCTTTTAAGTAATTAAACTTTGTTTTTATTAATAAGTGTTCACAAAACACTCTGGTCTCATAATTATATAACAAATAAAATTAAGCATTGTTATTGTAAAGAAATTTCCAAACTTTCCAAAATAATCCTAAAAAATGCTTTAAAAACTTTGTGAAAATGAATGAAAATTCTTCAGTGCCACATGAGCTCTCTTTATTTGGCAATAAAAAAGGTTACACATGATTATAAGTGCATCTTCAGGTGATAATAACTTTACATTTCATAAGACTAGGGAGGATGTCCAATGAAAGGCAAAAGGTTTGCCCAGCCCAAATAATTTAGAGTCCAAGAACAGAGCATTGCACATGCCCTAGTTCATAAGTGCCAATGTTCACAACTCTAGTGGTCTGTGGAGCTTCAGCTTGTTGTTAACATCATCAAATAGGAGGAGTATAATAGGTAGAACAGACTATATGTCAAGATTCATTGCAGTTTAACACATCGTATCATTTCTTTTGAAAATCATTATTCAATCACGTAGACATAGTTGATATATAAGAACTCCACATTGGTAGTATTACTACAATGATGATCATTTCATGTGTGTTTCAATGGCTGATGGATAGGCTGATGGTATACAAACATAAACGGTGAGTGTTCGATTATATAACTGTTCTAACTGGATTCAATTGTCATTTTCGTTTTCTTATACTTGTGCAATTAATATTTTAAAGTTTAATTCATGACAAATTGTGCAATTATAGGCTTTTGTAGGTTTCACATTATTTCAAAAGATTCCATTTTAAAATGGCCTAATTGTTAAACAACCAGAAAAATGGTCATAGTAAAAATATTGAAAATGGATGTATTTATTTGTAATTACTTCGACCATCACCTGGTGTCTCTATAGTTTTCAGCTAAGAGAAATGTATCAGCTGATTGGCATGTTTTATCAAGTCCCTATGGAGCAATTTACATGAGCAGTTGGATCTGCCTTCCAATATCTCTTATTTCTAGTTTAATATTCCTTCTTCAACTACAATAGTCCTATTCATCTATTAGGCTAAAAATAAGAGAAAATCAGTAGCTCCTTGGTAGGTTGTCAGCTTACTGTACTGGTAGCTGTAGTATGTGTCAGTTCAAATCTCACTGCAGCGTTTTCTTTTTTAGTGCATCACAAATGTTCTCTGCTTTATTTACTTTTTGTTATTAAATTATATTTTCTATTTTTTCTTTTTTCAATATTCCCTTTGGTAAATAACTAATGTTGGTTTGTGAATTTGATGCCTAAAAATAATCTTCCTTGGAAGGTAATATTTCAGACCTCCAGTAACAATAAAAAATAATCATCCTCAGAGGGTGATATTCATTTGACCTCCAATAAAAATAAAAATTATCTTCCTTGAAAGGTGATATTCATATGATCTCCTATAAAAATACAAATGACCTTCTTTAAAGAGTGATATTCATCTGACCTCCCATAAAAGTACAAATACTACAATAGCAAGTAGATTGTATTTTGAAATAAATATTGTTGGACTAATAACTGCATAGACCCTTTATAGAAAAATGAAATAAAACAAAATGAAGAGTAGGCTATGTATAGCTTCAGTATTTTGTCCATACGCCATTGGCATCAAGAACAACTTGGATGCTTCGAGACACCGAATTTACAAATCTATGGAAAAACTCCTCATCCACAGCAACTATCTTCCATGAAGAATGAACCAAATCCCATAGAACATTCATGATTCCTGGAGGGGAGGCCAATTGTCCTGCAAAGTCTTCTTAAGTTGAGCCCATATGTGCTGTATGGGATTGAGATCAGGTGACTTTGAAGGTCATGGAAGGCACTGAATAATATTCTGCCTCCTTTGAAACCAGTTCTGAACACTAATGCGAGTGTGTGATGGATGATTATCATGTTGGTAAGTGACAATATACTGAAAAGAATAGTTGTCACTCATCATATAGTGGAGGTGCTGAGTCACAGAAAGGCACAACATAAAGGCTGTTGGAAAGTTAGCTTTTGTCCAACAAGCCCTTTGTCAAAAATAGACAACACACACATGCATAAACACAAATTCACACAAACACAACTCACACACACATGACCACTGTCTCTGGCAGCTGGAACCAATCTGTTGGTCAAAATCTAACTTTTCAACAGTCTTTTTGTTGTACGTTTCTGTAACTCATCATCTCCACTGTATGCTGAATAACAAGAATCCTTTTCATTATATTGTTATATTCTATGCTGGATTTTCCAATGTTAGTAAATGAGACATCTTTTGGGGTACCAAAGTCAAGCTCCAAGGATGATTTCATTTTCAAGAAAATGTTCAAGCATGCTGAATTGAACTTAACGTGGATACATTCTGAAGCTCCTACACCCATATAAGACATCCAGCTCCAACATTTTACATTTATGTGAGCAATAGTCCTGTAGTCATTACTGAATGCTTTCTGAGCTTGCTTTGATTTGTGTTGTGTGTTACTTCTTATTTTATTTTCTTATTTTGAACGAGTGAAGAGAGTAATCATGGTACATCATAGGATTTGAGTAAGACTCTTACAATACAATAATGAATTGGGAGGCCCTGTGACCATGTGTCACCTCTGCTTTCACAGAAAAATGCAACATGTTTGCGGGCTGCTGGCCATGTGAGAGGAGGCAGTGTTTGTTTCCCCCTACATTCCTCTCCCTTCAGGAAGTCTAAAAGTTATTTGTTGACACACACACACACACACACACACACACACACACGCACACACACACACACACACACACACACACACACACACACACACACACATACACACAATTCCATGATACAGTGACTGCATTGTAAAAAATGGTCAATATTTTCCAAAGCGCTATTTGTATAGAGCAGTGGTGCGCTTCCCATCACTTTAGGGAATAACAATAATGTGTTGCATTACTGTATCTCATTTAAAGAAATGGCACATTTTATACTTCATCTCATCTCACACTCTTCAGTTGTGGCAGTTTAATCATGCACAAGAATAATCATCTTATGTGGGAAAAATTTATTAATGTAAAAGTTACTTGCATAAACTACATACTGGTTTCACAAGTCATTTATTGTTTTAGAATTCTATACCTCAGTCAGTAAAAATGGAAACTTATGGAATCACTTTGCTCTCTGTCTGTCTGTCCAGCTGTTATAAACCCTTTTTCTCGGGAACTGATAGACATATCAAGTTGAAATTTGTCACTCACTTAAGTCTAGGATCCCTTAGCAGTGTAATAAATGTAAGGTTCTAAGTTAATTCAATTAATAGATATGGCCATTTTTGTCACATATTCGGCTACTTCAAACTCACTCTACATACTTCATAAGGTAGTTCTCATTGGCTTAGAATCGTGAAATTTGGCAAGAAACTAAATTTCACAGTACTGATAAGGGCAAAAATCTGAAAATTGTTAATTTTTAATTATATCAAATGATAAAAATATTTTTGTCAATTATTATCTGTCTGTCTGTCCATCAGTTAAGACCTTTTTGCCTCAGTAGTTATAATAACAAGATTCAGAAGGGTGTTGGGTGCAGTAGTTATTAGAAAATGAGGAGGCTTCCATAGATAGGGTAGTATGGAGGGCTGCATCAAAACAGTCTTTGGACTGAAATCCACAATAATAATAACAACAACAATAGCAAATGTGACATTAGTGGCTATAAACTCAAAAACGTGGAATAAAGTCCTGCATAGACGTTATTAAAATACTTCTATATCCTTGAAATAATTTTGGTACTCATATAATACTTTCCAGTTCAATCACTTTATATTTTCAACTTTCACAGATAATAACTTCTGCAAGATAACTTATTTCTTACATATTAGACTCATTTACACATATTCAAATAACATACATGTGTCTTGTTTCACTCATAGCCAAGACAAGAAGTAATTCAAAAGTCTCTAGTCTCAAGCAAGTCTAGTAAATGAATGTGCATAGCAATCTATCACCTGTTCAATAGTCTTTTTTACAATCACCACAGACACTAACACATCAAAGAATACAACATAATTATTCCTTGAGTTCTCCTCCCATCTTCTGTGACGCTGGCGACAAACACTTGTCGTCGTCAGTGGCTCACCCCTCTTACAGTCTTCTAATAACAAACTTCCAACTTGCACATAGAAACAAGTGGATCGGTAGGAATGTTGTCACTCTCCCATACTTGTACCTAAAATATCAGATGTTTGAGATGGTTGAAGGTTGAGAGTTTCTAGAATTTACACTGAAATTCTTGAGGCACTACATATTCCTTCCCTTAGCTCGAACACATAATATTTTATACATATTCATTATGTACAATAATATTACACAAGATGATAATTCTTTATCTTTTAACAGTACCTCTCTTTTTTACTAATAACCATGCAGATTTTACCACAATTACAAAATGTGAACCTTTCAATCCACGTTGTGAGTTAGCTCTTTTCAATCTCCAAAAAAAAATCTTTGTTTTCTATTCCTCTTACAGTCATAAATTCCAGGTGCACATAACTCATGAATACTATGCTACTTTGTTCATACTTCCCAAACTATTTTTCCTAAGAATGTACTTATTCATTACTTATTGTAATCTGGAAGAGCTCTGGGTAGAATAAAAATGTTATCTTCTTGGACATTTGTAAACCTGAAATGTAATAAGGCTATTGATGCATAGAATTCAAACTTACCAGACTCATCCCTTTAAACGTGTGGTATCTGTCACAATACTGCAGTTTTCCCTTTAGAAACAGTACCTATATCTTACATGGGTTGATCCTAGGAATACCCTTTCTCCTTCTGTTTTGGTAGGTACACCCCTTTCTTATTCCTATCCTCCTATGGTGCAGGTCAATCCCCTTCTTGGTGCCCCTGTTCATGCAGTATAGGTCAGCCTTTCATAGGTCTGCCTATCCACCCTTTTTCTCATCCAATGAATGTCGAGTGCACCCTTGGTATCGTTCTTGAGTAGGCCTCCTAGTTCATCACCCTAGCATACACCTTTATGAATACTATTCTTAAATATTCTCTGGTAAAATTAGAAAGCTACTTTACTCTTCTTTTCCACTTTCTAATACTTCATCTAATACCCAGAGTCCTCTTTCACTCCTCACTTTCACCATATAAACAGATATCATGCCCACACATAGTAGATGCTATGTCTACCTGTATTCACCAACTCCCAGTTGATATTATGCCTTTTCTCAAAGTACTAGCATGGCACATGTAAATATATCTTTGAGAGCAACAAAAAATAACGATGCAGAACCATCACATATCAACACTGTAATAAGTGCACCAACTCGGATGTATGTGACAAAAAGATAATGATGCAGAACCATTACACATCAACAATGTAATATGTGCATCGCCTCAGATGTACATATATCTTTATTCCCCAAATCCCTCGGCGGTTCTGACATCACTTCAGGTTTCTAATTCATAATTCTTCTGTTTGTGCTTAAGTATATCTTTGTGTGTATGAAGATGTGTGTTTGTGTATCCTGATTCTTCAGCCTACTTATATGAAATAAGTTGAAGGTTACTGGAAACCATGGAAAATAAGAAGGACTTCAGCGATAGAAGTATATGCATACAGAAAGAGGGAAAGGTAGACCAGTACTCAGATGAGAAGTAAGAAAGGAAAAAGTAGAACTGGTGGCTAAGGTCGAAGAAGAGAAAGAAGACAGCCCCAAAGACAGGAAAACCCTTCCCATCCCCCTTCCCCAGGATCACTACTTTGCTGGTACTTGAGTGAGAAGCCGAGGAGGTATGATGTTAAATGTTTCCTACAGAATGGTCATTCTCACCGTCACCTTTGAAGCCCTCAAATAAAAATCTTAGCAGCACCTATGGAATGGCGAATGGTGAAGAATCAGTTACACTTGTCTGCGAGGGTTGTCTGAAAAGTGGTGTGTGTGATTAGTGTTAGTCATGCTTGTACTTACACTACCCACACCTTCCAAAAGTGATACAAAGCCTCCCATTTACATTACATCTCACAAAAGGTATAAAACTATTCTACAAAAATAGAAAATTATACACTAAGATAACATAATTGTTTAGTTATTCACTTTACACTATATTTCATACACATATAAAGTACTCCATTCAGTTTATGATGTCTGGGTATCACTTTGTTTGAATAGTACCATGGTATTATCTATATACTAGTACTATATTCTATTTGTTTCATTTAATGTCTAGAGATCACTGTTCATCTGTGATTCTCTTAAACTGGTCCTAATCTTGTTGTCATATCCAGTTTCCTACATACTAAAATTATAGGATAGTTTAAAAATTCAAGAATAGATTACCAATAGTTTAAGAATTTAAGGGAATTCGATGCAGGAAAACGAAGTTTGAAGAAACACCGAAAATAACTAGGGATCCGATGGTCGTCACTCCGCCTGTTAACACAGATGACAGAACGTTAACATCACTAGAGGATATACAACTTTATGTCTTTTACATTGTATTTTCATTTTCTGATCCTGTTAGAGGATCCACTAAAACTAAGGCTTTTGGATGTACCTCCGTTTGCACTCGGTAAGGTCCCTCATACTTTTGAAAAAAAGGCAGAGCTCTGAAAATTCTGTTTTACTAAGACTAGGTCATTAATGTTATACTTAGGTTTGACAGCCTTCTTGTTATATTTACTCACTCGTTGTGCTCTCTCAACCAAGTTCTTAGAAATTATTGTTTGATTAAGTTGGTGATCAACAGTAGGTTGTTCTGGCCAAGTAAAACATTTAACAAGGGGTTTTCCCACAAAGGGTTTACCTATTACTTCAAAAGGTGTTAATCCAGTTGAAAAATGTGGTAATTCATTTGAAATAAGCTCAAAGTCTTTAACTTTCATTGCCCATGACGTATGTTTTTCATGGCAGTATGTATGGCATAATTTCCCAATTTCTTTCATAACCCTTTCATTCAGGTTAGAAGACAGATTATAGTTGGAGATTAATACCTGATGAATGTCTTCCCATGCTGAGAGTTCTTTAAAGTTGTTACTAACAAATATTGGTCCATTATTGGAGAGGACTCGTTTTGGTTTGCCCACCTCGAGAAAATATTGTTGCAGACAGTGTATCACTGTTGGTGTATTTGCTAGGCAGACATACTTAGACCAACACTCTATGAGGACAAAAATGTACAAGACTCCTCCTTTTCCTTTCGGAATTGGTTTGAAGAAGTTGGCTGCTGTAAGATCGTGTAATGCCTTAGGGATGATTGGATACATTTTGTATCTAACATGAGTGTTACTCTCGTTTACTTTCTGACAGGTTTCACAAGTACTAATTAAAGATGCTACCTTATGTCCCAACTTTTTAAAATAATACAACTTGTTCATGTGGGCTGTACACTTTTTTATTCCAAAGTGTCCATACCGTGTATGCATAAACACCACCGTCCCTCAAAAATAAATTTTGCCCTATAATTTTCCATTTCTCTGCTTGATTAGGAGGTAAAGATTTTCTATTACACATAGCATACATTTATGCAAAGTATGAATCATGATGGATATTGTCAGTTATTCTTTGAGCCATTTCTTGTACCCTGTTGTGTGGATATTCTATTGTTATAAAATTTATCTCAAAAATTACATTGGGTCCTTCTGTAAGTTTTAAATCTTTCATATCTAGAGGTAATCTAGACAAAGTGTCAGGTACAATATTTTCAGAGCCTTTTACATACTGTATTTTAATGTCATATTCATGCAGAAACAACATCCACCGCATTAATCTACTATGTAATAAGCGACTACTCACTAAAAAAAATAGAGCTTGATGATCTGTATATACAGGGTGGTCTATTGATTGTGACTGGGCCAAATATCTCACGAAATAAGCATCAAATGAAAAAACTACAAAGAGTGAAACTCATCTAGCTTGAAGGGGAAAACCAGATGGCGTTATGGTTGGCCCGCTAGATGGTGCTGCCATAGGTCAAACGGATATCAACTGCGTTTTTTTAAATAGGAACCCCCATTTTTTATTACATATTCATGTAGTACATAAATAAATATGAATGTTTTAGTTGGACCACTTTTTTCGCTTTGTGATAGATGGCACTGTAATAGTCACAAACATATGGCTCACAATTTTAGACGAACAGTTGGTAACAGGTAGGTTTTTTAAATTAAAATACAGAACATAGGTACGTTTGAACATTTTATTTTGATTGTTCCAATGTGATACATGTACCTTTGTGAACTTATCATTTCTGAGAATGCATGCTGTTGCAGCATGATTACCTGTAAATACCACATCAATGCAATAAATGCTGTCCGTCAACCTCAATGCATTTGGCAATATGTGTAACGACATTCCTCTGAACAGTGAGCAGTTTGCCTTCCATAATGTTCGCACATGCATTGACAATGTGCAGACGCATGTTGTCAGACATTATCGGTGGATCACGGTAGCGAATATCCTTCAACTTTCCCCACAGAAGGAAATCCGGGGACGTCAGATCAGGTGAACGTGTGGGCCACGGTATGGTGCTTCAACAACCAATCCACCTGTCATGAAATATGCTATTCAATACCGCTTCAACCACACATGAGCTATGTGCCGGACATCCATCATGTTGGAAGTACATCGCCATTCTGTCATGCAGTGAAACATCTTGTAGTAACATCGGTAGAACATTGTGTAGGAAATCAGCATACATTGCACCATTTAGACTGCCATCAATAAATTGGGGGCCAACTATCCTTCCTCCCATAATGCTGAATCATACATTAACCCACCAAGGTTGCTGATGTTCCACTTGTCACAGCCATCATGGATTTTTAGTTGCCCAATAGTGCATATTATGCCAGTTTACGTTACCACTGTTGGTGAATGACGCTTCATCACTAAATAGAACGCATGCAAAAAATCTGTCATTGTCCCATAATTTCTCCTGTGCCCAGTGGCAGAACTGTACATGATGTTCAAAGTCATCACCATGCAATTCCTGGTGCATAGAAATATGATATGGGTGCAATCGATGTTGATGTATCATTCTCAACACCGACGTTTTTGAGATTCCCAATTATCGTGAAATTTGTTTGCTACTGATGTGCAGATTAGCCACAACAGCAGCTAAAACACCTACTTAGGTATCATCCATCATTTGTTGCAGGTCATGTTTGATGTTTCACATATGGCTGAACACTTCCTGTTTCCTTAAATAACATAACAATCCGGCGAACTGTCTGGACACTTCGATGATGTCATCCAGGATATCGAGCAGCATACATAGCACATGCCTGTTGGGCATTTTGATCGCAATAGCCATACATCAAAACAATATCGACCTTTTCTGCAATTGGTAAACGGTCCATTTTAACATGGGTAATGTATCACGAAGCAAATACCATCAGCACTGGTAGAATGTTACATGATACCACATACTTATAAATTTGTGACTATTACAGCACCATCTATCACAAAGCGGAAAAAGTGGTCCAACTAAAACATTCATATTTCTTTACATACTACATGAATATGTAATAAAAAATGGGGGTTCCTATTTTTTAAAAAGTGCAGTTGATATCAGTTTGACCTATGGCATCAGCATCTAGTGGGCCAACCATAGCGCCATCTGGTTTCCCCCTTCAAGCTAGATGAGTTTCGTTCTTTGTAGTTTTTTTGTTTGATGCTTATTTCATGAGATATTTGGCCCGGTCACTATCAATGGACCACCCTGAATATGGATCTCTGACCCCAATACTAACATTTGGAATTTTTGGATACTCCATACTAACGCTAAAAGTTCTTTCTCTGTAGCTGTATAGTTTAATTCATGTTTGTTATGACTTCGGTTAGCAAAAGCTATAGATCTGTGATTTGTACTTTCCAGACTCCATTCTCCTTGAAAAAGTTCCGCTGCTATACCATTGTCAGATGCATCTGTTGAAATTTTAAATGGCTCACCCATAACCAGATAGTATAGTATAGGTGATTCTACTAGTGCCTTTTTCACATCTTCAAATGCATCATTAGCCTCTTGGTCCGAACTCCATGGGATTCCCTTCTGTAATAAATTCAGAAGTCTTGGGTTGTTCGGCTCATGACTTCATATATATCATATATAATATCTGCCCATTCCAATAAATCCTTTCAATTGTCTTTTGTTTTGAGGTGGTGGACACTCCTTAATGGCCTTTATATGTTCCAGATCGGGTTTTAATTCCCTGTACTCCTACAATATGCCCTAAAAACTTAAGCTCTTGCCTCACAAAATGCAATTTAGGTAATTTTACTGTAATACCTTGTTCTTTAAATTTTTTCATGGTTTTCCTTAAGGCGTTCTTCCCATGTAGCAGAGATTATAAGGCTATCGTCCACATATATTATTAATTCTCTTAACAATTCCCTTCCTAACGCCTTGTGCAGCGTGCGTATAAACACGGATACTGAGATATTCAGTCCAAATAGTAACACATTAAAATGATATGATTTCCCATCAAATAGAAACGCTGTACACTTCTTTGAATCAGGATGTAACTGAATTTGTCAATTCCCAGCAGTCAGGTCCATCATGCTAAAATACTGTGCTTTCTCAAATTTGGACAGTAATTCATCAATGTTAATTGGTCTTTCTCGTTCCATCTCTATATGCTTACTCAAAGTCCAAGTGTCCAGCACTAACCGCACACCTCCTGTAGCCTTTTTTACCACTACTAAAGGGTTATTCATAACACTCGTACTATGTTCTATTATTTTATTTTCAATCATCTTATCTATTTCTTCCTTAACCACTCCTTTCAGGCTTACCGGTATCAGATAGGGTCTACAAAAAAATGGAGTATTATCTTTGATCTTAAATTTACATACATAGTCACTAATACTACCCAGATTATCAGAAAATACCATTCCATATTCCAATAGAATTGTAGATAATTCCAGTTTTTGGTTGTTCGTTAACATTGGGGATTCATTTACTTTGTTTTGTATGTCAGCTCGGTGTGATGCATGACTTGCGTTTTCAATCTCTGGTGACAACTGCGCTGTAGCCGTTAATCATAAACACTGATTCTCAGTTACTTGTTTACCATTATAGTGGTCCATCACAAACTTTACACAATATTTATCATCAACTATTCCAAAATAATGAAGATTTTCCTCAAAATTCAGTATGAAGATAAAGTTTGATAGCCAGTCTATGCCAAACAACACCTCTCTATTGATATTTTCCACGACTAAAACTGTGTGTAGCCAATCCTCTTCCCTCAGTAATCAGCTATATCGATCTCCCACAAGCTTCTTCTCTGAAGACTTTAGCGGGTTAAGGGAATTTATTAAAATACTTCTCTGTCCTTGAAATAATTTTGGTACTCGTATAATACTTTCAGGATCAATCACTTTACATTTTCAACTTTTACAGATAATAACTTCTAAAAACTAACTTATTCCTTACACGTTAGACCCATTTACACATATCCAAATAGCATACATGTGTCTTGTTTTGTTCATAGCCAAGACATGAAGTAATTCAAAAGCCTCTGGTCTCAAGCGAGTTCAATACAGGAATGTGCACAGCAATCTGTCTTCAACTGTTAAATAGTCTTTTTTACAATCACCACAAAGACTAACACATCAAAGAATCCAACACAATTATTATGACATAATTATTCCTTGAGTTCTCCTCCCATCTTCTGTGATGCTGGCAGCAAACACTTGTTGTCATCAGTGACTTGCCCCTCTTACAGTCTTCTAATAACAAACTTCCGATCTGCAGATAGAAACAGGTGGATCAGTAGAAATGTTTTTCACTCTCCCGCAGTCGTACCTAAAATATCGGGTGTTTGAGATGGCTGAAGGCCAAGTGTTTCTAGAATTTACGCTGAAATTCTTGAGGCACTACAAAGTCCTATGCCATAGACATTATTGAATACTGTGCTGAACACTTACTTGAATGTTCTGCTTCAGTAACATACTTGCCAACCTACAAGATAGTAGTTCTGATAATCTATATGCCACCAGCAGTAAATGGTAACTTTATTAAGCAATTCAAGGGACAATTAAAAAGACTTAGTAGTAATTACTGGAAATGCTTGTATGTGGGGATTTCAATATAGTGTTCATCCTGAATAGTTCCAAACAAGAGTACTGAGGATTAATGCAGTCCAGATTTGGTTTGACTTCTATGGTGACATTCCCAACAAGAATAGGAGGATACAGTGCAACAGCAATTCATAATCTATATTACCAAATGGCTAAAATTGACACCCAGTTGCAGATTACCTGCCTAAAGGCTTCTAGGGGCAAAAAAATTGATTTTCAGTATTTCATTTAATTATTGATTAAATTAAAAATTTTTAAATGTTGTCATATTCTACTAATTAAAGAGAATAATCTTACATAAAAGAGATGATGCAATAAGTCAAGTACTAAAGTTAGAAACTGGGTATTTGTCTTGAGACAACATAACTCATGGTATGCAAAGTACCCAGACTATATTCTTAAAGTGTTTGAGAATGAGAGCACTTAGCGACTTCAACAAGTTTTGCACATTTGAAACTTTTTTCCTGACAGCATCCACAAAATATTGAAAGCAAAAAAGTGTATTGCTCGTTACAATTTTGTAAAAAAGCTGATTTATACACAGAATTTTGGCTCTTTAAAGAGTTTGACATGGGTGGATATCTGGTTTATTTGTAAATGCATTTGTCTTTAGTACAATAAATGTGAAACCCATAGTAAATGATTTATCTGACCATTATGGTCAAATGGCTACAATAACTGACCCCCATCAGGGATGTTTAACTTAGAAACAAAAAGTAAAATTTCACATTTAAATGCTAACTCAGCCACACAATTTTGAGACAATTTACAAGATGAAAAATGGAAAGAAGTGTATCGAGGGCACATGGTTGATGACAACTTTTTTCCTCAAAATATTCTTACAATATTTTGAATCCAGTTTTTCTGCACAATGAGTCAGGGTTATTTACAGTGGAATCTGAGAAGGTTGCCTGCCTTCTGGGATTAAAACATATTGTACTAGAAAGAGAGATGTTTATTTAATGCAGGAGATTAATTGTAATCATGACTTAAAATGCATTATAAGCTATTTTGCTAAGTAGCAGTGAGACAGAAGATACAAAATTTTAATCGTTGGCTACTAAATTCAATGAACTCTTCTTAACAGTAGCTGAAAATAGCAGATATTATGGTCCCTATAGAATACTTAGACAGGCAGTGCATACTCCCACACCAATAGCTCACAAAAACCATATGTCAATCTTCTGGTTATTAACATGTCCCAACCAAAGTACTAAAAAGTTGCTTTGAGTTGGTAGTGCCATCCTTCATTTGCCTTTGAAATCAACTGACAGGTGAAGGAGCTTTTCCTAAAAGAGTGAAGCATGTAGTACTAACACCAGTATGCAAAAGTGGAGATAGCAAACTGATCTCTAATTGTAGACCAATCTTCCTCTTTCATATGTTCTCAAAAAATTTTGAGAAACCAGATTACCACAGAATACTGAATCATTTTTCTGAGAACAACCTTATAACAACAGCCCAGTCTGGCTTCTGTTATGGGCTATCTACTGAGAATGGAAGACATGATCTAATACATGCAATTCTAGTAGAACAACTGTAAACAATAAAAATTACCCTGCAGCATTTTCTGTGATGTTAAAAAAATTGGTAAGCATGTTTATAAATCTGAAAGATGATGTCTTTTCAGATTTTGCACCAATCATGTAAGAGTGGTGCTAGTAGCACCACTACAAGGATTCAGATGAAGTTTGCTTTAAATACATGTTGTAGTGGTCATGAGCATTAGTTACCTCTGAGATTGGACATGGTGGGTTGATGTTAGTCAGGAATGGCTTTAAGGTGACGAAGATGCCATTATCAGCATCTCACTGAGTTTGAACAAGGTCATGTAATAGGCTGTGAGGTGCAGAATTTTCCTTCTGTGACACTGCAGAAAGACTTAGCAGGAATGCAGCCACTGTACTTGATTGGTGACATTGGTGGTCACAAGAATGTGCAGATGCAAGAAGACCAGGCTCCAGATGGTCACGTCGCAATGCCAAGTTGGAAAACCATTGCATTTGGCATATGGCTCTGGTGTATCTTACTACATCTACAGCAGCAATGTGAGCAGCTGTTGGCACCACAGTGACACAATGACTGCTGCAAATTGGTTACTTCAAGGACAGCTCCAAGCCAGAGGACCTGTAGCAGGTATTCCACTGATCCCAATTCTGCCTCGGTGCCACTGATGGCTGTCTGATGATGCCAGTTGAGGGCCTGTAACCAACTTTTCCCCATGCTAGACACGCCTAAAGCTATTGTCCAGGGTGTGATATTATATAACAGCAGGAACACACTCTTGGTTATCCCACTAACCCTGACAGCAAATTTATATGTCGTGGATCAGTCTGTTGTGCCATTTATGAACAGCATTCCAGAGGGGATTTTCTGACAAGATAATGCTCACCCACATACCACTGTTCTAACCCAGCATGCTCTACAGAGTGCTGTCATATTTCCTTGGCCTGCTCAATCACCAGATCTGCCTCCAATTCAGCACATATGAGACATTCAGACGACAACTCTAGTGTGATCCACAGACAGCATTAACTGTCCATATATTGACTGACCAAGTTGCAACAGGCTTGCAACTCCATCCTAGCAGCTGACATCCAGCACCTGTACAACACTGTGCATGCCTGCATTCAACTTTGTGGTAGTTACACCAGTTATCAGTGTACCACCATTTCACATCCATTATGACTTACTACATTAACCTGTAATCTTGCAATGTTAATCACTTAAATAGGTTTCCTAGACAAATTTATTCCCAAAACTTCATTATTTTACGTTAAGTACTTTTTGATGTTGTGATTTTTTTTACCATAAGTGTATATAAAGTAAGCTAGAAGTAATTGCCATAATTATCAGTTTGAGTAATTGTAGTTTGTTATTAATATACTTTACAGAGATAGCCAGCAGTTGTTACTTCCGTATGTTAATAAGTAGCTGAAGGCTCTCCTTCATGATAGGACTGACAGAACAAAATTTGTGAATGATTAAATGAATGAATACTAGTAGCATTTAAGAAGACTGGTTCCAAATATGAATGTTTTATCTTCCCCCCACTTCCCCCTCCAACTTTGTTTTATGTTTGCCCTTGACACAGCAATGCAAGTAAGTAAAGCAGCGTAGAGAGAAATGGGGAATCATTCTTGTGATTATACAAGGTACAACTCTGCAAGGTGTAATTATAATGGCCTGGTGCCTGATGCTGGTCAGCTGTACATACATTACTGTCATGAGCATGTATGGCACAGAAGACAGAGGTTTGTGGCTTGTCCACTGTGAAAATCAGGATAAAGAAAGATTTATGACAGATGAAAGATCTGATGACAGAGCATAATGTTGATGCAGGTCCAAGTGCTTTGCCGCACACCATTCACTGCATATTATTGAACATGGGGCTCTGGTGCAGATGACAACCATTTGTTCCCATGTTGATCAAATTACATTGTCAATTGTGGCTGCACTGGATCTGAGATCATTGAGACTGGGCCATGGGCCAATGGAAATGTGTCACCTTGTTAAATGAATCCTTTTTCTCATTCCACCAGGTTGATGGTTGTATCCGACCATGTCTCAGACAAACAGCTTCTCAAAACCATAATATCACAGATGCATTCAGTGGGGGCTTTATTAAGCTATGGAGAACATTCAGCTGTGTTTTCATGGGACTTGTGGTTGTAATCAGAGCTATTGTGATAGCTGCAGCCCATATGAACATTGTTGTGGACCATTTGCATCCCTTAATGTTTAATGGCTTCCCTGATGGTAATGACAATTTTTAACAGGATAACTATCCATTTCACGAGGCCAGAATCATGCTACAGTGGTTTGAGGAGTTTGATAATCAACTCGCATGCATGTCTTGCTCACCAAATTTGCCTGATTCAAGTGTGGTGCAACAACTCTTGGACACAACCAGGCTCCAGCTCTGCACCCACTGGACCATAATTTATGGGAAATGCCTGACTATCTTCAGATCTACAGAAAAATGGGAAAACTAAATACAAATAATGGATAGTTTACGCCTTAAAATATTACATTGTGACAAATGAAAAGTGGAAAACTTGCCCTTAAAATATGATGAGGCATAGCTGTCCTAATATAATGAAGATGTAGTGGCACTGTCAAAAACAAAATACACACAAAATCAGCTTAGCAGTGTTGCACATATTTGAAATATTGTGTTACCTAGGCCACAATGCTGGTAGAGTCATCCTGTTAATACTATTACTGTTTAAAAAGATCTGAGGTACAGCAGCCAAAGAAATATGATTGTATTCTGAGCTCATTAAATTTAGCTGCTGTAGGCCTAACACATATTTGAGAGTTATACAGATATTCAAAATAATATAACATGGGCATCTACAATAGGTAAACACTATAGTTTTTCAAGTGATTATGAGCCTAGTGTTTTGGAGCACTAAAACACAATATCTGGGGGTAACACTACAACAAAGTATGAAATTGAATAAAAATGTGAAATCAGTAGTAGGAGAAATAAATGAAACAATTAAATTTGTAGGGGTGTGTGAAGGTGGTGATGGGGGGTTAATATGGTGTACCTGTGAAGAAATGGCATACAAGATGTTCTATGTCACTGTTCTAATATTTGAAGTTCTTATCAGCTAAACCTGGCAGCAGTCATCAAGAGAATTCAAAGATACTCAGCAATGACCATAACATGTCAATGTAGGCCACATCAAAGTGTAAAAGAGGTGTCCAGTGAATGCAGATAGTAATCACAAGGAAAAAAGGTAACACATTGAGAAATACTGTTATATAAATTTAGAAAAAAAGCATTCAAAGAACACTGCAGTTCTTTTACCATTATCATATATATGGTATTTGGTGTACATTGGCACTGAAATCTCAAATCACTTGGTGGTTTCCCCAACAACAAACTCAACATCAAGGGAACTGTAGAAACCAAAAGTCATATAATTTCTGCAGGATGCTTCTGGTGGTGTTTCAGTTATGCATCTTGGTGACATGTTTTGCAACATCTCCAAGCATTTTGAGGTAACAGTCAGTGCCTCTTTTCATGTAAATTATCCATTCCTCAGGTGTACTATATATTTTATCTGTATGCAATACTGTCACTAAACAGCTAGCTATTATTGTTGTTTATCAATCAGTACTAGAGAACTGTGCACTTGGATCAATGGAGCATGAGAGGCAATAATCCAGAATGAAAGTCCCATTGACTTCTATGGCATAAGAAAACTTCTGACTTTATGTATAATCATATTACAAAAACCTCACTTTCTTTAGTGATGTTGCTATATTATTCTGGAATGTTAATCAATTATTTTTATTACAATCACTCAAATTTAGAATAAATTATATTTTTGTAATTTATTTCACAAACTGTAGATACATTTATTTTCACTGTGTTGATTGTAATGTTACTTATTTATTACTGGCTTCTGACACTGTAGTCTATCTTCACATCATCTGTATTGTCACAGTAACTGTTCTTAAACAAACACAACAGTTTCAATGTCATACACAATAAAAACAAAATTGCTATGCTGTTTTTTATACAAGTTTGGTTTTAATATCTGTGACATAGTAACAATTGTGTTTCTGTAAGCTGGGTTACTGTGTCACTACAACTGATATAAAGATAAGCTGTAGTTCCTAAAGCTAGTAATCAATAAATAATAAAATGGCAATCAACAGACTAAAAACATGCTTATTGTTTAGAAATGTCCTTATTGACAAATGTGTCCAATATTTAATGTTGTAAACATCACAGTTTTGCATATGCATTATTATGCATGTTTGAATCTTCCTCATAAGAAATGAAGTTCAAGTAGGAACACAGAAAAGTTGTCAAGATGAATTTGTTGATAGGGTGAAAGAGAAATGTTAATCTGAATGAGAATAGCTTATATACTTCACATTTGAAAGTGTGCAAGGTAATTATTCAGGAACAGTTTATTAAATGATTGATTAACTCATTTGAAAAATGACTGTATTTAAATTATTAATATTCATCTTTTGGATATGCAGCTCTTGTCCTTTCTTTCCACATTTGCAGTTAAATTATAGGATATGGATTCTACCTTTTTCCAAACTCACTGCTAAAAAGAAAAAGGAGTGCATTTGCAAAGAGGCAGAACCCATGTCCTATTAAATTACTAAATAACAAAGAATTGGGATCTAAAGATTTTGAAACCTCTGAAACCTAAATGTGGAAAAATTTAAGCTAACAAAGATGAGCAGGAAAAGCAATCCTGTAGTGTTCTAACATAGAATTAGTGCTGCTGGGATAACATCGCAGTTTTCCAAAAAAAGGAACAAACACTCAAGGTCAGTTCTAAGAAAGGCAGATGGTCAACTTTTGTTTATTGGGAGAATTGTCGGAAAATATGGTTCATTTGCAAACGAGACCATGTACAGAAAGACTATCAAGAAATTTACAACACCAGCATTTGTGATTAACTGCAGAATGATCCTACTACCATGAACGTACATCTCATAGAAGGACCATGAAGGAAATAAGAGAACTTAGGCCTTGTACAGAAGTATACAGACAGCTGTTTTTTTCCTCAACCCATTTCCAAGTGGATCAGGAAAGGGAATGACTACTAGTGGTACAGGACACCCTCCACGATAGACCATATGATTGCTTACAGAGTATATACTGTAGTTTTATTCAGATAAGAAAGAAATGAGGAATGGTAATGTACACAAACTTTTTTAGGAAACATACAGGACAGTCACTGAAGCCTCCATATCAAGCAAAACGTAGGACCATAGGACAAAACTATTAATGAAACTGATGCGTCACACTCATAGTTCATAAGGCTCAATGCTGTTCTAATAATTTTTTTTTTTTTTTTTACTCTCATCTAGATGTTAGTAGTATTACAGCCTGTAGTAGTGTATAGTCTGTTATCCAGGTCTCGAGGTAACAGAATTTAACAGGCCTTTGAAAATTTTTGTCTATTTGTTTGTGCAACAGAGTAACCTTTTGCTACAAATACACTGATTATTATCATATGTCAACTAAATAACTACTTTTATCCTTTTTCATGACAGTGTGACATCACTTTTTCTTTCTTAACATGAATTTAAAGTCTCCAGTTAACTACATAAAATCCAAAATAATTCTGGTATGAAATTTTGTAATAGATTTAACAAAAACATCAACAGAAATCATTATCATTTGTTAAATATACTGAACATTAGAAGTTAATTTACAAAATGAAATTACACCAATGGATGCAGCATCAAGAAGGAGTTGTATGACATAAATGAAAGTTGGTAGGCATGTCTCTACATCTGAAATATTATGTCTATTCAAATTTTGCACCAGGGTGCAAGTGGTCTAGAGACTCCCACATGACCCTCATGGATTTTGATGAAATTTTGTATGAACATTTACACATGTTCTCAATGAACACTGGTGAAGCTTCAGTTTCAGAAATTCAATACTTTCGGAGATACAGTCACTTGTTTAAGACCATAGCACAGCTTTCTATAGTGTGTCCTTGAATTTTCAGCAACTTTGAGAGGAGATATCTCTGTAAGTATTTGCATGAAAGAAACAAAACTTGGCCATCTTATACAACGTCTAGAGCTCTTTAAAGTAAAATATTAAGTAAAGGATTTCTGAGCAATTTTCATATAGATAATTTGAGGCAAAGTTGGGTGAAAAAATTGCTGTTTTTAAAAAATTGCGAACTTTCGTTTTTTATATCTTCAAAAGTAATTGTGGGATGTATATGAAACTTTGCACACCATCACTCACCAACACAAGGTCTTAGAATATAAAATTTCATTCTCCTATTGCTTTCCATTATTTCACAAATCTAGGGTAAAGTTGATGATTTTTCAAAAAGTGCTAAAAATAGGTATTTTTAGTCAAATTTCTCAAAAAAGTGTTTTCTCCAAACTCTTCTAAACTATGGTCATTAGAAAGCGCATATTCTAAACTATCTATAAAAGTGGATTTGGTTTTGCAATGCAACCATATAAGGCCCAAAAAAGTAGCATCTTCAAAGAGGCGCACTGTAAGTTTCAACACTTTTTCTGGCACTCAAATTATATCTGAAATCTTTTATTTTGCCTTATATAAGTTTATTAATGTCTGGGATAAGTGAAATAAGAAGTCCTGATGAAGAGGACCTAGCTTAAGTCCGAATAGCAAAAGAATAAAAATAACAACAATGTTATTTCTTAATTGTCACCTCCCCCCCCCCCCCCCCCCCCACTCTCTCTCTCACTCTCTCTCCTCTCTCTCTCTCTCTCACACACACACAGACAGACACACACACACACACACACACACACACACACACACACACACACACACACAATTATTATTAAGGATGAATGTAAATCGTAAAATTTATTTGCATAATCATCTAATTATTAGTTGCCTGTTTAATGAACAACACCAGCTTACTGATGGAAAAGAAGTGTATAAATGAGTTGCTATGGTCCATGATGGCTTAACCACTGCTAGTTTCATTTCACCTGAGAAAACCAGCATTCCCATTGCCATAGGGGCCACGCCCGATAGCTTAGCAACAACAGCCACGGGTGGGTTTCTTTACCAAAGGATTCCAAGCCTGATAAGGGTTTCTTTACACGGTTTCCCAAGCCTGATAGTAAAATTATTTAAGTGCCCTGTGTAAAATTAGAAGGCACTCTTGGGTTCCTTAGATTGTTTCCTCTAACCTATTTCAATTTTTGATATGCTACATTAATTTTCTGATGAATATCAAGAGGAATGGTGTAATGCCGGCCAGATGAATTTACTGATGGAGCTGGAACAACTGCAATAATGTGGTGTTCTGGAACCCAGCTTTTGTCACTTCCTGGTGGCCAATAAAATGAATTTGCTGGACCATGTGGGTGCATAAAGTTTATTGACGCATCCCTTTGCTCTGTGGAGGTCTCACAGATATTCCCAATCCGCCACACGTTTTCATAGATGCATGCAATATATTGTCCTTGTTGGAGAGCAGACATTAATATACCTCCTTCATTACTGTGACCCATTTTAGCTAGAAAAGATGAACAATCATTTGAAACTCTGCTGACCTGAATTGTTGTTTCGTCAATAGGTGAAAAGTGATGATTTTCTCTAGTGCCTGCAACTGTTTGTCCAAGTTTAAACCTCTCATCTTGTGACACAATATTTTTTTCAATTTCATCTTTACTGACGAAAACAAATTTAATTTCATTAATGTTTTAAGAGCAGAAGTGAAACAGATCCAGGGGGGTAAGAATTTGTCCATTAAGTGGCCGTTGCAAGCTTGCTCTTGCTGCTAACTGCTTTGTTGTACCTCCAATCCCATCACTAAGTGATTTCCCATGACTAGTAGCAAAAATTCCATTCGACTGTCATTCCAAAATCACTTTTATGATAGCACAAATTTTGGAAATTCTTGAAATTTTTATATTGAGCACTTGGAGCCATCACTGAAATAATGAATGTGGGATATCTGGACAAACAGTGCTTTTATATATTTGATGAGCTCCTTGATAAAAACGTGAACTGTAATAGTGTCATGCCGCAAACAATCACTGATAATGCAAAAACTTAAAGATTGTACTTTCTCATTTTGACGGAAGTAGATAACAAATGGATGAATTGTTGCTTGACTATTGTCCCAGTGGAAGCCTTGCACAGCATCCTGAATGATAAAAGAATAATTTTCTGCAAAATCCATCAGGACAACAAGCTCTTCATCTTTCAGATGACATTTAAGGCCTTTAAGATGCAAGCTTTCTTGCTCGGCAATGTAATGATGGGATGACAGACTCCATATTTTATTTTTTACATCTTCAATAAATTCATCCACTACCATTTACTTCAAGTCCAGTGTGGCCCAATCAGTATGTATCCATTGCTTAAACACAATAACTTCATGTGGCTCATGACCTAGGAGATAGCTGGCAAGTTCAGATGCTATAGCTTTGGGCCCAGGACACCTTTCACAGTGATGTAGCATGCACTGTTTAGAGTTCAAACTGCAAACTGCCTTGCTGAGAATCTCCTTATAATTTTCACTTATACCAGCTCCACTAAGCATACGCTTAACATTGTGGTGAATTGCACAGACATAAACTGCAAGCATTCCAGCTGATCCTACTGTTACACACCATTTGGGTTTAAGTTCACAAAACTTTGAGAGCCCTATTTCTGGACTATTTATATTCTTATAGATAACATACATTTCCCGTAAATTGCAAAGTAACAATATTTGCTGCATGCATGTATTTCTATCTAAAAGTCTAGCTGAAATACTATCTTTTTTTCCAGGGCACGCCCTACTATACTCATCATCTTCAAAAAATTTTGCACTCTACTAGCAACTTTTGCTGGTAATTTCCTGCTTTGCCTATTTTCGGGAAGTGCCAGAATGCCCTTCTCTTAAGCTTCCGAGCATTCTTCACCATTCTTTCGGACATGCCGAACTGAGCTGCTGTTTGTCTGACTGTACAACTTACAGGTGCCAAGGTTAAAATTTGCATCTGTTCTTTATGAATTGCATTCTGCATCTTGGCACAGTTTCCACATTCCTTAATTTCACTAGCATCTTCAGTTTGTCGGTTAACTCCCATTGCATTTACAATTCTGTTTTTAAACACCATTTTGAGCCTTTTCAATTTTCTTCTTCACATGTTGGTGCTTATCTCTGTAGCTTACTGTTCTCTTCACGGGTGATATACCGATAGACAATAAGCTACTATTTAATTCTTCTTTTGGTGTAAAGTCCTCTTCAGAATGTGATGATGAGGCTGATAAAGCTTCGTCCAAGTGTTTATTTAAGGTAGTCCTGCGAGCCAGACAAATTTTCTGACCTGGCTTTATGTTATTAAGAAGCTGCTTCTTCAACATATCAGAAGCCTTATTAGCTGTTTCAGTATCAAGAGTGTGAATTCCTACCTTAACATTATGATTCACCTTCCCAAAGGGATTGAAGCATTTTTTTGTAACCTCTCATATTGTGCCAATAACAGGGCTTCATGGTGTAGGCAAACTTGAGAGGTATTGTCCAGCTTTGCTTCAGAACATTGGACCAACAACTCTTTTTCCTCATCACTAAAATCTGCAAACCATTTTAAAGCAGCTTTTTTGGCAAAGAAAGTGACATGACACTTCGTTCCACTATCTCCTTGCCCAATTGAGCAGGAAGGTGTGCTGTTCCCTTCTGCATCCATCTCTAATCGGTAACTAAATAATGTATTTGACCTCTAAGTGCAAATTATAATCTGTTTAAATTTCAGACAAATTGCTACTGAATGAAATTATACAAAATGTATAATACCAATGAAAAAAATCTAGTAAGAGATATATGCTATAAAAGACACAATCAAAACAATTTTTTGTAAATTAAATTACAAACTTTGATGGTCTTACGAATCACTTAACAAGACATGAAAGATGGGAAGAAGTATATTCAGAAAATAATGTGAATCAGAAATTCTCCAAATTCATGTCGGAGTTTAAGATAATATTCGAAGAAGCCTTCCCCAAAGCACTAAGTTCTACTGGAACATCCACCAAAAATAAGTGGATTACCACAGGAATTAGAAAATCTGCCCAAACTTTTAAATACCTAAACTCTATAAAAAAACAACAACAGTGATCCAGATTTTCTTCATTACTACAGAAACTACAAAAAAATCTATAGGAAGGTGCTCAATGTTGCAAAAAAAAAGGCCAATGATAGACTAATAAATCTAGCTAAAAATAAAAGTAAAGCTACATGGACTATAGTGAAACAAGAGACAGGAACAGCAACACAAAGGCAAATAAACACCCAAATCAGGAACAAAGAAAACCTAACAAGTACCCCAAAAGAACTAGCAAACTTTGTTAATTCTTACTTTAGTAGTATAGCTACAAAGTTACCGGAAATTTTTTCAAAATCTCATAATCCACGAACACGGGAATATACATCAAATTCAATGGTATTGCTACCCACTACTGAGGAAGAAGTATGTAATGTGGTAAGGAAATTAAAGAGCAAAAATTCAGCAGGTTTAGATGAAATTCCAATGTCTGTGCTGAAAAAATGCATAAATAGTATCAAAGCCCCCCCTAACCAATATCATAAATGAATCTTTCAAAGCCGGTTGTTTCCCTGATTATCTGAAACATGCAAAAATTTTACCTCTACACAAAAAAGATGATGTAGAAAACATTGAGAACTACAGGCCAATTGCCCTACTGTCATCATTTTCCAAAATAATAGAGTCCATAATGAAGAGCAGACTTATGAGCTATCTAAACAAATACAACCTTCTTTCAAATGACCAATTTGGTTTCAGACCAGGCAGAGATACAGAAATGGCAATAGCACATTTCACTAAAGTGGTTCTAGAAGCACTGGATGAAGGCAACTATGTATCTGGCATATTCCTTGACCTGTCAAAGGCCTTTGATACAGTTGACCACCAGAATCTATTACTTAAGTTAGAAGCACTAGGAGTAAGAGGGGTAATCAACAAATGGTTCCATTCATACCTTAAAAATAGAGTACAGTGGGTAGAGATCTCGCATGTCTCCAGTAGATCAAAGTTCATAGAAAAACACCTGTCAGATCCACAGCATATTAATATTGGGGTCCCTCAGGGAAGTGTGCTGGGTCCGGTGTTGTTCTTGATTTATATAAATGACTTTCCACAATATATCCGACATGGAGAGAAGATATTCTTTGCCGATGACAGCAATATTATAATCACCAGTGAGACATCAGCACAAATGTTGGAAAATTGTAATGAATCACTGAAAGATGTCTACAAATGGTCTACAGAGAATAAAGTGACCTTAAATATTAAGAAAACAAATAGCATACGCTTTAGAATAAACAGAAAAAACAGTCCCCTAAAGTTAAAGCTACATAACACCTCTGTAGACGAAGTGCCCACCACAAAATTCCTAGGGTTGCATATTGACAGCCAGCTTAGGTGGAGTGAACATGTTAAAAAACTCACAAAAAAGATATCTACAACGTGTTACGCACTTAGAGTTCTCTCCTCAGTATGCAGCGATGAATGTCTAAGAACTGTATATTTTAGCTATGTACATTCAGTCATAAGCTATGGGATAATTTTCTGGGGAAATAATGTACTCAACTTACAAACAGTTTTTAAAGTGCAGAAGAGAGCAGTGAGAATTATAACTAAAAGCAGTAAGTGGGCTCACTGCAGAGAACTATTCAAAATACTTGGTATTCTAACTGTTCCCTGTTTATTTACGTTCCACACTATAGTATATATAAAGAAAAATATAGTGAATTATAGTACAAACAGCATTTTACACAGCTATAGCACAAGAACAAGCCACTGCCTTCATCTAGATAGGAGAAACAAGCATAAGACCCAAAAAAGTTTCTTGTATCAGGGTGTAAAATTGTATAACAAGCTGCCACAGGAAATCAAAGAAATTAACAGCATGTACTGTTTCAGAAAAACTCTTAAACTGTATTTTCAGGAACACTGTTTTTACACAGTAAGTGAATATTTAAATGTTTGAATGTAATTTAAGTGACATAATGACATTGTATTGTATATTCTGTAAATGTATAACAAGCTGCACAGGACATCAAAGAAATTAACAACATGTACTGTTACAGAAAACCCTTAAACTATATTTTCAGGAACACTGTTTCTAAACAATAAGTGAATATTTAATTGTTTGAATGTAATTTAAGTGATAAATGTCATTGTATTTGTATACTCTGTAAATGCATATAAAAGTGTCAATGTATCTGCAAAAATCACTGTATCCAAACTGACAACATCCATACATTGCAAAATGTCTACGGATGGCTAATCAAATAAATAAATAAATAAATAAATAAATAAAAGCCACACTCAGTCAAGAGAACCCACTCACTATGCTGCAAACACACCACTGAAATACAGATTGTTCAAACAAGGCTCACAATAATGAAACAATCTGATTGTTAAAGTAATTGTTGCCATTATATTTTCTATAAACAGTGAATCTTTTGAATTTTCTCTGTGAAACTAGTGGTTACTTATTGACCAAGGCAGTAGGCTACATTTAAGTGTGATTAAATACAAAATTAAAACTCTTAGATGTTTAACCAAGCAATTTCACATGTTTCCCTAATAACTTTAAGACAAAAATTCACAGGCTACAACACCTAGGTATTAAAATCTCTGCAATATTGATTGGAAAATTTACATCACTTGATGCATGATTCAAGCAAACCGATTCTTTATTGGAAAAATGTTTTATACAATTTAATCCAAAAATTAGGTCTTCATTTTCCACTTGTAAATATTTACAATTTTGATAAGTACAAAAAATATGAAGCTGTTATTCATTGAATTCTTTATGATCTCTCTTTTTTTTCTCAAATGAGAAGAGTTTTATGCAGACGAACACTTATGATAAAAGCAGAAGGGCTACTTCTCATAGTTTTCAAGTTTTTATGACAGTTTCATTGCCTATTTACCAGATCTTTTTATTTCAATTATTCAAGGCACTAATAAACATTTATTAGTCATAATAAAAGGTTTCAGATATAATTTGAATGCCAGGAAAATGTGTTCAAACTTCCAGTGCGCCTCTTTGATGATGCTACTTTTTAGGGCCTTATATGCTTGCATTGCAAAACCAAATCCACTTTTATAGATAGTTTAGAATATGCTCTTTTTAATGACCATAGTTTAGAAGAGTTTGAAGGAAACACTTTTTTGAGAAATTTGACTAAAAATACCCATTTTTAGCACTTTTTGAAAAATCGTCAACTTTACCCTAGATTTGTGAAATAATGGAAATCAATAGGAGAATGAAATTTTATATTCTAAGACCTTGTGTTGGTGAGTGATGGTGTGCAAAGTTTCATGTACATCCCACAATTACTTTTGGAGATATAAAAAACGAAAGTTCGCATTTTTTTTTAAAACAGCAATTTTTTCGCCCAACTTTGCCTCAAATTATCTATATGAAAATTGCTCAGAAATCCTTTTCTTAATATTTTACTTTAAAGAGCTCTAAACAACGTTGTATAAGATGGCCAAGTTTTGTTTCTTTCATGCAAATACTTACAGAGATATCTCATCTCAAAGTTGCTGAAAATTCAAGGACACACTATAGAAAGCTTTGCTATGGTCTTAAACAAGTGACTGTATGTCCGAAAGTATTGAATTTCTGAAACTGAAGCTTTACCAGTGTTCATTGAGAGCATGTGTGAATGATCATACAAAATTTCATCAAAATCCATTATGGTCATGTGGGAACATTTCTCGATATTAGACCACTTGGCACGGAATAGGCCACCATGAATAGGGATGTGGAATCGAAATTGATTAATAATTGCTTGAATAATTGGAAAAATTGATTGGAAAGAATAGTTGAGAAAGTTTTGAAGATAATTTATGAATCTGTGCACAATTTTGGGTGAACATTAACTGATATCAGTATCAACAGACCTGGAATATCATTACATTCAAGGTCAATTAACATAATTTGCATTATGTACTGCTGCTTGCAGTAGTGTGCATTACCAAATAATCACTGAAACCATTGAAATTGTTGAACTGTCTAGAAGTTCTTAAACACACAAAGTACAATATTTTTAGTATAAGTAAACCAAGTGCCTATCAAGTCTTAGTCATTACCTTCACATTAATTCCAGTGTATTAAGTCTTGAGTGTGACAATGTCAATGCAAGAACACTCCTCCATATATGGCGCTAATTATTCTTGTCTGCCTGGAACCTCTTGGTGCAGGATCTTGGCAGTGAGTGAAATGATGAACAGATAGGAGTTGAACTTATAACCATATGAATAAATATCCCTTTTCTAATAACTTTCTCTGATACTTTTAATGAGTGGTTAAAATACACATTTTTAACAATGTTGGTGCAATGGATCCAAGCATACATCCATGCACTACCACTTCCTGAAACAAAAGGCTGAAGATACATGAATTAATAAACTGAAGAGCATATTTCTTACTTCATTTTATACAGATATTTAATGATGTATCAAAACATTATCCTTGCCATAAAACAACTTGTTAATTTACTTTTGGCAGTGTGTCTGGTTTATATCTCATTTAGTTTACATATAGATTATATATAAGAAAAGGAAAGAAAGAAAAATAATATGATTCAATACAACCATTAATATAAGAGTGCCACTAGCAGTGCCACTATGAGGATGCAAATCAGATTTGCTTTAAATATATAATGTAATGGTCATGAGCATTAGTTACCTTTGAGATTGAATCTGGTGAGATGATGTCAGTCAAAAATGCCTTTGAGATGACAAAGATGCCATTATCAGCACCTCACTGAGTTTAAACGAGGTTGAGTAATAGGCTATGAGAAGCTGGATGTTTCTTCTGGAATATTGCAGAAAGACTTGGCAGGACTGTGACCATTGCACATGTTGGCAGCAGGGGTCACGAGAATGTATGGTCACAAGAAGACTAGGTTTCAGATGGCAATAGGACACTACCAAGTTGGAAGAACATTGTGTTCAGCATATGGCTCTGGCATATTGTACTTCATCTGCAGCAGAAATTTGAGCAGCAGCTGGCACCACAGTGCCACAATGAACTTTTACAAATTGGTTACTTCAAGGACAGCTCCAAGCCTGCAATCCACCAACCCCAAACCATCACCATTTGTGACTTCGGTGGTCTCAAGTGATAGCTTATTGGAGGGTAGGGTGGAGGTTTGTCGTGTTTTTGGATGAAAGCTGATTCTGCCTTGGTGTTAGTATAGCTGTGTGGTTGTTAGAAGGAGGCCAGTTGAGGGCTGTGATCAGTTTGGCTATGTGCTAGACACACTGAACCTATACTTGGAGTTATCAGCCATGGTGCAATTTCATACAACAGAAGGATAACTATCATGGTTGTCCTGTGCAGCTTGACTGTACATTTGTATGTCTGTCTGGTGATTTGACCTGTTGTGCTGCCATTCATGAACAGCATTCCAGGGGATGTTTTCCAACACGATAATGCTCATCCCCATACCACTGTTGTGACCCAATATACTCTACAGAATCTTGACGTGTTGCCTTGGCCTTCTTGATCACCAGACCTGTCTCCAATTGAGCACATATGGGACCTTATCAAATGACAAGTCCAGCACCTTCCACAAACAGCATTAACCATCCCTGTATTGACTGACCAAGTGCCACAGGTTTGGAACTCCATCTCCAAATTGACATCCAGTACCTGTATGACACAATTCTTGCATGTTTGCAAGCTTGCATTAAACATTCTGGTGGTTACACCAATTATTAATGCACCAACATTGCACATTTGCAATGGCTTATCTCACACATACATTAACATGTGATCTTGCGATGTAGATGTTACCTAGACAAATGTTACCTAGACAAATGTATTCTGAAAATTTCATTACTCTACATTAATTATTTATTTGTGTTGTGATTTTTTTCTGTAAGTTTATGTAGAATCGGTCTGTTATACATATAAAGCAGAATGTAGGTGTGAAACCTAAAGAGCAATTTGAGTCAAATTTGGCACAGAAACAGCAGGCCTCATGAGTGTCAGCACTGTGGGGTTTATTACCTCTTAGCTCCAACAGATGCGTGTATATACAGGGAAAAACGTGTTTTCTCCAACCCCTGGCATACATGCTGCCCTTCAAAACAGGCATGTTGTGTAGGAACAGTATCGGCATGCCAAATCAGCCTGCTTTGAAGCACATCCTGCATTTGAATGGCAAGAAATGGTTGTCAGGAACTGGACATGTACACCTCCAAGCACATTGTGTTGGAGTACTATCAGTCTGCTTTGACTTTCTTTCCATGGTGGCTTGCACATGAGGGGTAAATAAATTATTTTCAAGCCCATGATGTGTAGTCTGTCTTGCATGACAGGTGTGTTATTGTAGAAGTATCAGCCTGCATTGTTGAACTATATTTCACGGGATACATATGATGATAAGCATGGCTGGGAACAGGCTGAGATGGATAGAGGAGGGTAGGGATGAAGTGGGGGGGGGGGGATGGAAAGAGAGAGGGGAGATGGGCCTGATGCATAAGGTAAGTGGAAAGTGTAGAGGGTTCTGGGCAGGAGAAAAAGGTAGATGGGAGACAGATATGGAAGAGAGAGCGGGAGAACGATGTGGTTGGACCACAGGGGGAGGAAGATATGGTCAGAGGGAGGGGCTGGAGGAACTGGACAAAGAGTGGGGGAGGCAGAAATGAAGAGACAGCGAGAGTGGGGAAGAGGAGATAGACAGAGAGAGGCTGGAGGTTGACATGGTCAGATAGAGAGAGGAAGACATGGACACAGAGAGGTTTGGAGGAGGAGAAGGAGGAGGAGGAGGATGAGGTGTGTTCAGTACATGTGTGTAATACATACTTGGGCAAAGCCATGGAGAAAAGGCTAGTATCCAAATAAATGAAGCTACAAGTTAGATCACACATTGCTAAACATGTATGCAAAATAGTGGCATTTAAGTAGTGTAAATACAAGAGACAGCTTTCAAAATGCTCATATCATTGATATATTCTTTCTTGCAATCACCTTTGGGTAAGAAAATAATGCTCTTCAATTACTGCAGCTGCTTTCTATTTATAGACTTTGTAATATGTTTACATATTGAAATCCTATAGAGTTTGTTTGTGATCTTTGCAGTTAAATTCCATACAAATATGCTCTATCAAATATTCTAGCACATTAGAATTAGTTGTTTATGACAGTGATACTTCTTATAGGATAGTAACTTAATTAATATTAACATTAATTATACAGAATTTTTATTTTGCAGAAGGTGGTGTATTTGCATCTGAAGAAGATGTAAAGAATCTGAATGACAACTTTGATGCTTATGTTGCTCATGAGCTCCGACTGTCAAGCAGAGAAGAGCAGTTAAGAGTCTCTGCAGAAATTCGACAATTTTATTATGGTGACAATGAAATTACTTTACAACTTAATGACTCAACTGCCAAGGTAACCTATACTCTTTAAAATTTGATGTGGCAAGAAATACATCGTGTTATTTATTTCTAGAATCAGTTGTTTGCACAGTAAAATAAATAAAAGGTATCTTGTAATTTACTATGTAATAGAGTACTGAATTTTAAAACAAAAGTACTTTTTCTCAAATAGCTATATAATTTCATTTTTATGACAAATAGGCATGTTGTGATAACAATGTAGAATGTGTAGAGTACATTTCTATTGTATAGGGTATAATTTTCATGCAATTAGCCCCGTAACTTAAAACACATACTGCTGAAACTATCATGCATCAACCATGTATAATTTTTTTCTTCTTGTCCATTGTAATGAACATTTACCACCGACACTGGAATGCCAAAGAAACTGGTATAGGCATGCCTATTCAAATACAGAGATACGTAAACAAGCAGAATACGGCACTGCTGTCAGCATTGCCTATATATGACAACAAGTGTCTGGTGCAGTTGTTAGATCAGTTACTGCTGGTATAATGGTAGGTCATCAAGATTTAAGTGAGTTTGAATGTGGTGCTATAGTTGGCTTGTAAGCAATGGGACACAGCATCTCCGAGGTAATGATGAAGTGAGAATTTTCCCGTATGACCATTTCATGAGTGTACCATGAATACCAGGAATCCAGGAGACCATTAAATCTCTGTCATTGCTGCAGCCAGGAAAAGATCCTACAAGAACAGGACTAATGACAACTGAAGAGAATCATTCAAAGTGACAAAAGTGCAACCCTTCCACAAATGGTTGCAGATTTCAATGCTGGACCATCAACAAGTTTCATTGTGTGGGCCATTCAATGAAACATCAATGATATGAGCTTTCAGAGCCAAAGGGCCACTCATGTACCCTTGATGATGGTGCAACACAAGGATTTACACCTTGCCTGGATCCGTCTGATGCAAACGTTGGACTGCTGTTGACCGGAAACATGTTGCCTAGTTGGATGAGTCTCATTTCAAATTGTATCAAGTGGATGGATGTGTATGGCTATGAAGACAACCTCATGAATCCATGTTCCCTGCATGTCAGCAGAGGACTGTTCAAGCTGGTGGAGGCTCTATAATGGGGTCTGGCATGTGCAGTTGGAGTGATATTGGACCCCTGATATGTCTAGATATGACTCTGACAGGTGACATGTATGGAAGTGTCCTCTCTGATCACCTGCATCCATTCATGTCCATTGGGCATTCTAATGGACTTAGGTAGTTTCAGCAGGACACGGCAACACCCAACATGTCCAGAATTGCTACAGAGTGGCTCCAAGAACACACCTCTGAGTTTACATACTTCCACTGACCACCGAGTTCCCCAGACATAAACATTATTGAGCATATCTGGGATACCTTGCAACACGCTGTTCAGAAGAGATCTCCACCCCCTTGTATTCATAGGGATTTATGGACAGGCCTGCAGTATTCATGGTGTCAATTTACTCCTGCACTACTTCAGGCATTAGTTGAGTCCTTGCCACATCATGTTGTGCCACTTCTTTGTACTTACAGGTGCCCTACGCTATATTAAGCAGGTGTACCAGTTTCTTTGGTTCTTCAGTGTAATACCTAATAGAGGACTTCATTATAAATTAAGCAGTCTATTTATTACCATTCCTAAAGAGTATATGCTGATTTCCATCTTATCCAAGGAAATAGAGTAACAGGTACTGACAGTGCAGCCACCACACCACTGTTGATATGGTGTGACATATAAACATTGCTTCCTTACACATCCTTCTGTTAACATGAAATATAACCATGAACTTGGTGTGTGGCTTCATTGCATATGCAGATGTGTACATGATTTTTATAGACTAGCAAAATGTAGCAAATGCTAACTGATGCTATACATGAATTTCCGAGGACAATGACACTAAAACAAGAAATTAATTTTATGACTAGATAAATGACTTTTCAAAGCTGACCATCTGGCCACAGAAAAGTCACAGTTAAGGAAATTTTGGTATTGAGTAACATCGGAGCATGACTCTTCAACTTCTCCTGACATAATTTGTAATGAAATAGCTCATAGATGAACAGCTCAGTGTCAGGGTCCAACATGTTCAGTATTTCAGAAAGCAACCACATTCCCAACATCAAGTGTGCTTATGATGATGGCAGTGTGGTTGCTTGCTGAAATATTGTGCCAATTGAACACCAACATCTGGCCATTCACCCATGAACTATTCATAATGTCAAAATATGATAACTGTAACAGAGCCCACCTCAGTAGACAGGAATTGTATAGATGGTATATCTGCTGTCACTGTGGACTGTTTCATCATACCAGTCCTTTTTTAAATTTGTTTAATATCTTTTACAATTTCATTCATTAATTTGTGATACAATGACTGGCATTATAAACTTCAAATATTCTCAACAGTTGACAAATGACAATATATCTCATGGCAGTTTTGGTCTTGTATACATTTCATAGTAAAATCTTTTAAAATTGTCAAAATTTGTTTTATCATCTTTGCAAGTTAATACAATTGAACTTTCTTATAATGAAATTGGTTACAATGACAACTTGGCTATAACATCCTGATTTCTGTGATATGGCCATATTTCTCGTAAGGAACATACTTCTCATTCTTGCTTAATGTGAAAAATATATACACATGCACATCATATGTAGTGTCAATATCAGCCTCATTTTGCAACAAGACTTTCAGAGAATCAATGTACTGTATAAGGAAATCTATTGTTGTTATATGGCAACCTGGCACATTCTTCTCTCTGCCCTTCTGTCAACAATAGGTGTAGTATAGATTCATAAGCTTATTGTTACCCTAGTGCATTCATACTGCAGTAGTGGTGACAGTCACAGAACTAATGAACAGTGTAAGTGATGCCACTTCCCATGACGATTTGTTATGAAGTGTGTGGGAATTTAGAACAGGATTACTAGTAAAAGCTTTGACAGTAGAAGAAAATGTAAAAGCGATTCAAGAAATCTAGAATGGAGCTAAACAGGTTGACATGTGTCATCAATTTGGCCTCATAAATTCCATAGTCCAAATGATCTGGAAGAACAAGGATAAAATTGTTAATGTGTTTGAACAAAACGGATCTAAAATTAAGTGGTTATGAAAAGCTGAATGAAGCGAAATGTATGAAATGCTGCTTAAGTGGTTTAAGCAACAGAGAAGCATCAATGTACCCATTAGTGGGCCTCTCCTTATGGTGAAAACAAAAAAAATTGCCAATAAATTAAAAGATGAGGAGTTTGTGTGCAACAGTGGCTGTATTGACAGATTCAAGCAACATCACAGTACTACTTTTGGCAAAGTGAGTGGTGAAGCCAACAGTGTGAATACTGAAACAATCAAACAATGGCTCACTACCATGTGGCCTATATTTTGTGAAGGATATGCAGACTATGACATATTTAACACAGATGAGACTGGCATGTTCTTGAAACTGACACTTGACTAAGCTCTGAAATTCAAGGGTAAAAAATGTGTTTGTGGTAAGTTATCTAAAACTAATAACACTAATAACAGTTCTGGTTTGTGCTAACATAGATGGAACTGAGAAGAAAAAATTGCTCATGATAGGTAAATTGAAAAGTCCTTTGTGTTTTTAAACATCTAAAAAATCTCCTAGTGCACTACAATGCTAATAAAAAGTCATGGATGACCTCTGAACTCTTCGAAGTTGAGATAAGGTGTTGGGTCTGGGAGCTTAGAAGTCAGAAAATGAAGATACTGGTTCTTCTCCTAGTGCACTACAATGCTAATAAAAGTCATGGATGACCTCTGAACTCTTCGAAGTTGAGATAAAGTGTTGGGTCTGGGAGCTTAGAAGTCAGAAAATGAAGATACTGGTTCTTGATGACAACTGTCCATCATCCCACACTCTTTCATCTGGTAAATATTAAACTTGTTTTACTTCCTGCTAGTACAACAAGTTTATTGCAACTCCTGGATGAATGAGTAATTAGAGGTCTGAAATGCCACTATCATAAGTTTATATTACTGAAAATGATACAATACATTTAGAAAAAGCAGGATTGTTCTATTACACTGATGGATGTGATGAGATGCATTACCAAAGCTTGGAGCTGGGCCACAGCCCAAAACATTAAAGAACTGTTTCTGTCATACAGGAATCACAACTGAAGGAATAAATGCCACCTTTAACTGAAGACACATTCAATGACACTGATGATCTGCCACTATCTGCATTGCTGCCAGGAATCAACTGTGATATCTCAATCAGAGTGACTATGAAATATATGCAACAGTAGATGATGGCCTTGCTACAAGCAAAGTGCAAACTGAAGACGAAATAGCAAGCAATGTGTAGAATCAGGGCAACAGTGAACATGAAGTTGGTGAAGATGGCGATGGAGACGAAGAAGAAGAGGAAAAAGAAAGAAAGAAAGTGCTTATCCCTACTGTGAATGATGCCTTAGAAACCATTAGAATTATGAACATGTTTTATGATGCTGGGGGATGAAGCAGTGAAATTGCAAATGAAATAATGAACATACAACATCATTTAGAAAGTGTGTATTGGGCAAATAGACAGCAGAGTAAAATGACTGATTAATTACCTCTGTAGTGTTTCACCTACTTTAACGAATTTAAGTAGGCAGATGGCAAAACAACAAGGGAAGTAAAATTATCCCAGTTTGCTTCATCACAACTCCTAAGTAAATAAATCTGGTGAGAACTCAACATACTGCTGGATGAACTGTATTTATGTAAGCTTAAATTTTAATTCTGTATGTAAAATGAAACAAGTCTAAATAAATTTGTTGTTTTCCATTTGCCACCACAACAGACTGAAAATAAAAATCTCAGTTATAGCAAAATAATTTTCAAGGTCCTTTGAATGATGTCATAGGCACGTTCTGATGTATTTATTTGAAGCTAATCTCACATATCTCAACTGGACATTCAATAATGGGAATTAATGAGCTTGTACTTTTGCAGCCCATTGAAGTCAGTTTCTTCATTCTGGGTAAACCAAGTTTTACCTCTGCATTGGTTAAAGTCTGTAATATTTAATTGTATTAAATAAAGGATTTTCAGAAATTGAATCAAAATTATTTCTTTTGTTTTTGAGAAATAAAAGTTGGACTACAATTTAAATGATTATATATTGCATAAAGCAATAGAATTTTGTGCCATGGCAAAGTCGTCTTGAGCAATGCAAGTTAATGTCAAAAAAAATTGACTATAATTAGCACAACTCTTTACAGAAAGCACTTCCTTACAGATAACTGAATGAGCTGTAGAAAGTGAGAGGTTACTTTTAACACCGACTGTGACATAATGCATACATAAACTGAACTGCATGGGACCCAAATTTAATCATGTATAAAGTTTCAACAACATATGTTGATGATTTTCATTAATAAGTGTCAGTGTGGCTCTGGGTCAAATGCCCATTGAAATTCAAGAAAAGCTGTGTCCATCTGAGTGCTCTGAGTCATGAACTTCTCGATGTCATATGAGAAAGAGAGGGTTGTGTTTTACATGACTGGTGTCTATGGAATCCTTGGTGGCTGGCATGGAGAAGACTATTCTTTTTAAGATATCTTATTACTTTTTAGCTCAGAAGACATTCTAAGATTTTGTAACAGATGGCTCTCAGTTACAATGAAAAGTAGTTTTGTATACCAATTCTGCTACTTTTCTTGTGGAAGGGTGTGGCCCATGCTTTCTTCCAACCATAAGGCAATTTTTTATTTGAGAGACCTGTTGGATATTATTTTTAAAAGGAGTCCAAACTCAGCTGCACATTCTGTGTGGAACATGACTGCTGTTAAAGTTCTGTGGAAGTTATTTTGATAATTATCAGTGAGAGTAGATTAACACTGATCATAAGTGATTATTGATGTACCTTACATGAATAGTCTGCAGAGGCCTCTTCTATCTCTTAATGTGTAAACCAGCTCATTTCACATCCTGTAAAGTTCTCTAAGATGATGGAACTTATGAAACATGATGTGTGAATGTTTGAAAGAATTAATGCAAATAACATCACATCATAATTTTGAATTCTCTTGTTAGGCAGGATTTTGCACTGATCATGATATTGTTTATTTTGGTTCCAGTGTTCAGTTTTGTCTGCAGCATTTTGTTAATAATACTAAAATTTTTCCTTTGTTTACAGTTGGCATCAGATCTTAGTTTTACGGAAGGAGTAGATACTGTTATACGTAACATGAGTAGAAGTTCTCCGGAACCTGTGTACTATTATCAGTTCTCATTCAACGGACCACTCAATGTATACCCTGATTTTCCAGGTAAATTGTCCTTGGAAGCACCAAACCTATATAAATTTATTTTTTTGTACATGTATCTCATATTAAAGAAGTTGAGTAGCTTGTGTCCATATCTTATGATACTTCTTCCTAATATATAATTGTAACAATAAATGCTGTACATTCTCGTAGGAGCTTGCCATGGGGATGATACAAGATATGCAAAAAACTATGTTAATCTTGAACCAGATTCTGCTGGATACAAAGTTGGACTGCAATTGCTTCATATGTGGGCCAATTTTGTGAAATACGGGTGAGTCACTAAACACTTCATCAAAACAGAATCAAAGCAATGATTCAACTTTTGAAACTTAAAACTAAATTTTTAATTTTTTTTACTCTTCTTATTTTCTTTTTGCAGTGATCCAACTCCAGTTATTGATGAACTACTTACAGAAGACTGGTATCAGTATGAAACAAACAACACAAATTATTTAGAGTTTGTTTCACCTCTTTATACTGGGACTGGACTGAACAAGGAAAGAATGGATTTCTGGCACACTGTAATGCCATAGATAAATTGTTCAAGGAAACATACAAAATGAAAATAATGAGTATAAGAAAAAGCTGAATATATGTGAAATATTGTTAATTTTTGTTGTCATTTTAGTTATTGGCAAAACTGTGATGTATTTATTAATATCATTCACCCTTCCTCTGCCATTATTTTAACATTATATGCAAACATAGAGATTCATTTTCCATTCTTATATATTCTGTATATTTGTTGTCTTCATGAGTTAAAATTACTTTATACCTAACAGAAATGACTATTTTCACACTAAAAATAAGGTATTGTGATGGAGAAATGCACAGTTTTTAAAATTATTTATATGAATGAGCTACATAATTTCTTGTAAATATGTTTCAGCTATCACAAATACTTACCAAACAGCACATGCATTGAGTCGTCAAGAGGCAAACACAAAAAAATTGACAATGGATTTCTTCCCCAAGCTAGCATAATTTTCATTCTCTTTTGCCCCTCTTGATGACCCAATCCTGCCTTCAAGTATCACAATTTGATATTAAGTATAATTTGTTCATTATTGCCAACTAACATCTGACAACTTAATGCAAAGACTGTTTGAATTCATAAAATGTGTAATAAATATAATAAAGATTAATTTTTTATACCTTATATTTTTTTCATTCTTTATTCAATATGTTGTGAGCACTGTTCGCTATTTTTATCCTATCCCCACAATGAATGAGCCTGTAAGAACTCACATGTAATGGTCAGGAATTACATTATCAGATGTGGCATAATGGTACCTATTATTCTGGTGAAAGTGATTGCACTTAGGTGATAGTAGACTACCTTGCACAAAGTGGGTGGGTCCATGTGTCAACATGAAAAAAGTTAAAATGTTTTAATTTTTATTTTAGTAACCTAGCTGTACAGTGATTTCACGGAGATTTTAAGATTCATAAAAAGTAATTCGGAAGTAAGGAACAGTAATACACAGGACTGTATGTTGTTGAATTTCATCAGCATTTTGTTGAGAAAAATTGGAGGAAGAATTTTATGGTCACTTGTGCAGCAGCATGCAAATACAGTTTTGTCTGCTTAGTGTTCTTATTTTTGTACTATTCCTGTTGTCTTGTACATATCTTCCTTCTCCTCCTCCTCCTCTTCCTTCTCCTCCTCCTCCTCCTCTTCCTCTTCCTTCTCCTCCTCTTTCATCTTTTCTGCACTTAAGCCTGCTGGTTTATAAATAAAAAAATAAAATAAAAAAGAATCATTAGCTCCGGGGGTTGGTGTGATGGATGTAGTAACTTCTTTCATTGGGGTGATTGTAGTGGCATGGGAATTGGGAAAATGAGCGAGACTCATCAGTGGTTCTGTAGGCTATGCAGCAGAGATGGAAAGGTTGTGGAACAGGAGGGGAAAATTGCTGCCCTTCAGGCTGAGTTAGATGACGCTAGGCGAGAACTGGGCAGGTTAAGGGGGGAGGGTAAACAGGGGTGGGAAGTGGCAACAGGCATAAGGAACAGGCCAAGAAATTCTTTTGACAGCTTTATTATTAATGTACAAAATAGGTTTGACCTGTTGCCTCAGTCAGAAACTGATGAGCCTCTCACAGAAGTAGATGTAGACAGGGCTCAACAAATTTTCAGCAGCAAATTGAATAAGAATGTAGGGAAGTCTGCAAAGAGAAAGGAAGTCTTGTTGCTAGGTAGTTCACATGCAAGGGGTGTGGGCCAACTTCTGCAGGATGAATTAGGGTCAGAATACCAGGTCACAAGTTTTTTCAAACCTAGTGCTGGACTGGCGCAGGTTACAGAGGATTTAGGTTCACTATGTAGAGGCTTTACTAAGGAAGATACCAGGGTTATTGTGGGTGGGCCGGGCAACAGTATTGACAGAGATCCGGGGTACAGCATAGAGTGTGACCTGGCAAAGATTGCATCAACATCGAGTCATACCAGTGTTGGGTTTGTGTCGGTTCTGGAGCGCCACGACTGACCTCATTTGAGCTCTTCTGTCAGGAGAGTTAATTTGGAGTTGGAACGGCTACTTGGATCTGGTGCAGGGTCACACATTGGTGTGGTTCCTGTTGATTCACTCTGTAGGTGGGACTCTACTAGACATGGCCTACACCTCAACAAGAAAGGGAAGGGTAAACTGGCTGGGCTGATAGCAGGAAATTTAAAGGGGGGAGGAACTACATCTCATGGTGGAAACTCTTTTTTAGTGTAAGATCAGTGTCCAGTGGGAAACTCAGCCAGGCAAGTACTAAAGATGTTAAAAATGTTCAAGATACTCACAAAAGTAAAGTGAAAAATAATGTTAGTATATTTCATCAAATATTGGGGGATTGAAGAATAAAACTGATGAGCTTCTGCTTTCTTTAGAAGACATAGAAACTCAGAATGTAATAGATGTACTATGCCTGTCTGAGCATCACATTGTCACTGATATGCAAAAGGTTAGCATCAATGGGTACAAATAAGCTGTACATGTAAGTAGAGATAATATGATGAGAGGAGGAGTTGCAATATATGTCAAAAGCTTCCACAATGTAAAAATTTAGAAACTAAAAAATGTTGTGTAGAGCAACATATGGAAGCATGTGCCACTGAACTTAAACTAAACGATGGCACTTTCATAATTGTAACAGTGTATAGGTCCCCCTCAGGGAATTTCCAGCTATTTCTAGAAAACTTGGATGCTTTGTTGTGCTATCTGTCAGACAGGGGGAAGCAAATTATCATTTGTGGGGGTTTCAATGTTGATTCCCTGAAAGAGTGTAATACGACGAATGACCTTGTAGTATCACTCAGTTCTTTCAATTTGAGCTCCGTCATTGATTTTCCTACTCGGATAACAAAGAGCAGCAGTACATTGATAGATAACTTTTTTATAGACCAAGATAAGTTTAAGGACATAAATGCTTATCCTGTTGAGAATGGTCTTTCAGATCATGGTGCTCAGCTAGTTACAGTACATGACATAGCTCCATGCAGTATATAAAATCAGACTTTCAAAGCAGTGAGTTCAATTAACAATATAAATATTGCAAACTTTAGGGAAAGCCTACAGCAGCTAGACGGGGATGAAGTGTATAAGGAACCCGATGCAAACTCGAAATATAACTTATTTCACGATACATTTTTAAGGGTATTTGAAAATTGTTTTCCCAAGAAAATACACTCCTGGAAATGGAAAAAAGAACACATTGACACCGGTGTGTCAGACCCACCATACTTGCTCCGGACACTGCGAGAGGGCTGTACAAGCAATGATCACACGCACGGCACAGCGGACACACCAGGAACCGCGGTGTTGGCCGTCGAATGGCGCTGGCTGCGCAGCATTTGTGCACCGCCGCCGTCAGTGTCAGCCAGTTTGCCGTGGCATACGGAGCTCCATCGCAGTCTTTAACACTGGTAGCATGCCGCGACAGCGTGGACGTGAACCGTATGTGCAGTTGACGGACTTTGAGCGAGGGCGTATAGTGGGCATGCGGGAGGCCGGGTGGACGTACCGCCGAATTGCTCAACACGTGGGGCGTGAGGTCTCCACAGTACATCGATGTTGTCGCCAGTGGTCGGCGGAAGGTGCACGTGCCCGTCGACCTGGGACCGGACCGCAGCGACGCACGGATGCACGCCAAGACCGTAGGATCCTACGCAGTGCCGTAGGGGACCGCACCGCCACTTCCCAGCAAATTAGGGACACTGTTGCTCCTGGGGTATCGGCGAGGACCATTCGCAACCGTCTCCATGAAGCTGGGCTACGGTCCCGCACACCGTTAGGCCGTCTTCCGCTCACGCCCCAACATCGTGCAGCCCGCCTCCAGTGGTGTCGCGACAGGCGTGAATGGAGGGACGAATGGAGATGTGTCGTCTTCAGCGATGAGAGTCGTTTCTGCCTTGGTGCCAATGATGGTCGTATGCGTGTTTGGCGCCGTGCAGGTGAGCGCCACAATCAGGACTGCATACGACCGAGGCACACAGGGCCAACACCCGGCATCATGGTGTGGGGAGCGATCTCCTACACTGGCCGTACACCACTGGTGATCGTCGAGGGGACACTGAATAGTGCACGGTACATCCAAACCGTCATCGAACCCATCGTTCTACCATTCCTAGACCGACAAGGGAACTTGCTGTTCCAACAGGACAATGCACGTCCGCATGTATCCCGTGCCACCCAACGTGCTCTAGAAGGTGTAAGTCAACTACCCTGGCCAGCAAGATCTCCGGATCTGTCCCCCATTGAGCATGTTTGGGACTGGATGAAGCGTCGTCTCACGCGGTCTGCACGTCCAGCACGAACGCTGGTCCAACTGAGGCGCCAGGTGGAAATGGCATGGTAAGCCGTTCCACAGGACTACATCCAGCATCTCTACGATCGTCTCCATGGGAGAATAGCAGCCTGCATTGCTGCGAAAGGTGGATGTACACTGTACTAGTGCCGACATTGTGCATGCTCTGTTGCCTGTGTCTATGTGCCTGTGGTTCTGTCAGTGTGATCATGTGATGTATCTGACCCCAGGAATGTGTCAATAAAGTTTCCCCTTCCTGGGACAATGAATTCACGGTGTTCTTCTTTCAATTTCCAGGAGTGTAGTTAAACATAATTCCAAGAAAACATATATAAAACCTTGGCTAACTAAGGGAATAAGAATATCTTGCAACCGAAAAAGAGAACTGTATCTAAGAGCAAGAGGGAGTACTGACCCCGAAATTGTTCAATATTATAAAAACTATTGTGCGGTACTAAGAAAAGTTATTAAAAAGTCCAGAAGCATGTGTATCATGTCTGAGATCAGTAACTCTGATAATAAAATTAAAGCAATTTGGAATATTATTGAAAGGGAAACAGGGCAACCAAGAGCACAGGAAGACTTTGGTGCCATAAAACTGAATGACAAGTGTATTAACAAACAATTAGAAATTGAAAATATTTTCAATAATCATTTTTTAAATGTTGTGGAGAAAATAGGATCTAGATCTTCATTAGAAGATGCAAGGCTACTAATCGAAGAGGCCATACCTGTGCAGTTTGAAACAACTGTAATTCCACCAACCTCTCCCTCTGAAATCAGTAAAATAATAAACTCACTGAAAAGTAAAAGCTCTTACGGAAGTGATGGCATTCCCAGCAAGGTACTTAAAGCTTGTTCCCCAAAGATAAGTAGGATTCTCAGCCACGTTTGTAATAGCTCTTTGGAGCAGGGTGTTTTCCCCGATAGACTGAAATATGCCATTGTAAAACCATTGCATAAAAAGGCGGATACGTCGGATGTCAACAACTACCGCCCAATCTCTCTTCTGACAGCTCTATCAAAAATTTTTGAGAAAGTAATGTATTCAAGAGTAGCCTCCCATATTTGTAAAAATAAAGTACTAACAAAATGTCAGTTTGGTTTTCAGAAAGGCTTTTCAACAGAAAATGCTATATACGCTTTCACTGATCAAATATTAAATGCTCTGAATAACTGGACATCATCCATTGGTATTTTTTGTGATCTCTCAAAGGCCTTTGATTGCGTAAATCATGGAATTCTTTGAGATAAGCTAAATTATTATGGTTTGAGTGGGGCAGTGCACAAATGGTTTAATTCATACTTAACTGGAAGAATGCAGAAAGTTGAAATAAGTGGTTCATGTAGTGTTAAAACAACAGCTGATTCCTCAAACTGGGGGGCTATCAAGTACCACAGGGTTCGGTCTTCGGTCCTTTACTGTTCTTGATATACATTAATGACTTACCATTCCTCATTGACGAAGATGCAAAGTCAGTTCTTTTTGCTGATGATACAAGTATAGTAATAACATCCAAAAACCAAGAACTAAGTGATGTAATTGTAAATGATGTTTTTCACAAAATTATTAAGTGGTTCTCAGCAAACGGACTCTCTTTAAATTTTGATAAAACACAGTATATACAGTTCCGTACAGTAAATGGCACAACTCCAGTAATAAATATAGACTTTGAACACAAGTCTGTAGCTAAGGTAGAATTTTCAAAATTGATGAAAGGTTAAACTGGAAGCAACACATTGATGGTCTGCTGAAACATCTGAGTTCAGCTACATATGCTATTAGGGTTATTGCAAATATTGGTGATAAGAATCTCAGTAAATTAGCTTACTATGCCTACTTTCATTCACTGCTTTCATATGGCATCATATTCTGGGGTAATTCATCGTTGAGTAGAAAAGTATTCATTGCTCAAAAATGTGTAATCAGAATAATTGCTGCAGCCCACCCATGGTCATCCTGCAGACATCTATTTAAGGATCTAGGGATCCTCACAGTAATCTCACAGTATGTATATTCACTTATGAAATTTGTTGTTAATAATCCAACCCAGTTCAAAAGTAATGGCAGTGTGCATAGCTATAACGCCAGGAGAAAGGATGATCTTCACTATGCTGGGTTAAATCTGACTTTGGCACAGAAAGGGGTAAATTATGCTGCCATAAAAGTCTTTGGTCACCTACCAAACAGCATCAAAAGCCTGACAGATAGCCAACTAACATTTAAAAATAAATTAAAAGAATTTCTAGATGTCAACTCCTTCTACTCATTGGCTGAGTTTTTAGATATAAATTAAGGGAAAAAAACTTTCACATTAGTGTCATGTGCAATTTTTGTGTAATGTAATATCTTGTACAGACATCTTTTATTAACCTGACACGTTCCTCGTCACTACGAAGTGTCACATTCATCATCTATGGAACAAGTATTAATCTAATCTAATCTAATCTAAGATGTTGTGTATTGTCCATCACAACTTTCACCTTCCCTTATTGACTGACTAGCTGTGAGAATCTGAGCTCTGTGCTACCACTCTTTTTAAGGGTAAACTTGTGCTGCAACTACTTGTTAACAGCCTTTGGCTCACCAGTTGCAGGTACACACTCACATTATTAATATATAGCTTCATATAATCAACTCTTTCTCCAATAAACATAAAATAAACATTACATTGGTAGTGGGCAATCTAATACCACTAACTGATCAAAAAGTTTATATTTAAAATGCATCATTATGACAGAAGCAAAACTATTGATTCTTCGTTCATATTTTCTTTTATCTGTAATATTCAATTTTTTCCTTGTTATAGGAAATGCTAAGTAGCATGTATTTGTGTTGGGAGATTTTACAATTGCAAATGGACTGCTATAGATGAATTTGAACTTACTTATTTTGTGGTTGATCTCACTTTATTTTTCATGAGTCTTAACCAAACCTATGTTAGCAAAATATTCAATTTTGTACCCTTTAGCTTTTTATTATGCCTATGGATCCTAGCTTCTGATTGCTTACTCATCTGAATTTTAAGCAACTTTTTTTCTTCATCAACATTACTTTCTGTACATGGAGGGAACTCAATTAACTCTTCCATAAATTTTTTAAGCTGTTTTAACTGTTTCTTTATGCAAAAAGCACAATTTTAACATTTTGGTTGACATTAAATCTTACTATATCAAGGAAATTTTATTAATGACATTTGGGTCTCATGACCCATCTGCCCACCTTATTTCTTCAACATATTTTATTCTTTTTCCATATGGTGGGACCATTTTGTTTTCCAGTTCTTCGTAGAACTTAATTCTCTGGTCAGTTTCACTCTTTATGTTTCTTGATGTCCTCACTTTCCTTTTCCATTGCCAGGTCTTTTCTTGAAATCCATTCAACTTTTCCTGCTTAATGCTTACCCGGAGATGTCTTCATCATCTTCTCCTCTACATCTTTTACAGCCTTTTCTCTCCGTTGAACATTATCAGTTTTCTGTCTTTCTGTTTCATCAGCTTTAATTTGTATTAGTACTAGATCTTCATGAGCAGCAATTACCTCCATAAAGGCATCATGTAGTAAGCATGTTTCCCCATCATTCTCACTAGCCTTTGTTTCACTCTCATTGCAAGGACAACAGTCTGGATGATTGACTGATCTGGCCTTGTAACAGTAACCAAAACGGCCTTGCTGTGCTGGGACTGCGAACGGCTGAAAGCAAGGGGAAACTACAGCCGTAATTTTTCCCGAGGGCATGCAGCTTTACTGTATGATTCAATGATGATGGCGTCCTCTTGGGTAAAATATTCCAGAGGTAAAATAGTCCCCCATTCGGATCTCCGGGCAGGGACTACTCAAGAGGATGTCGTTAGCAGGAGAAAGAAATCTGGCGTTCTACGGATCGGAGCGTGGAATGTCAGATCCCTTAATCGGGCAGGTAGGTTAGAAAATTTAAAAAGGGAAATGGATAGGTTGAAGTGAGATATAGTGGGAATTAGTGAAGTTCGGTGGCAGGAGTAACAAGACTTCTGGTCAGGTGACTACAGGGTTATAAACACAAAATCAAATAGGGGTAATGCAGGAGTAGGTTTAATAATGAATAGGAAAATAGGAATGCGGGTAAGCTACTACAAACAACATAGTGAACACATTATTGTGGCCAAGATAGATACAAAGCCCACACCTACTACAGTAGTACAAGTTTATACGCCAACTAGCTCTGGAGATGATGAACAAATTGAAGAAATGTATGATGAAATAAAAGAAATTATTCAGATTGTGAAGGGAGACGAAAATTTAATAGTCATGGGTGACTGGAATTCGAGTGTAGGAAAAGGGAGAGAAGGAAACATAGTAGGTGAATATGGATTGGGGCTAAGAAATGAAAGAGGAAGCCGCCTGGTAGAATTTTGCACAGAGCACAACATAATCATAGCTAACACGTGGTTTAAGAATCATGAAAGAAGGTTGTATACATGGAAGAATCCTGGAGATACTAAAAGGTTACAGATAGATTATATAATGGTAAGACAGAGATTTAGGAACCAGGTTTTAAATTGTAAGACATTTCCAGGGACAGATGTGGACTCTGACCACAATCTATTGGTTATGACCTGTAGATTAAAACTGAAGAAACTGCAAAAAGGTGGGAATTTAAGGAGATGGGACCTGGATAAACTGAAAGAACCAGAGGTTGTACAGAGTGTCAGGGAGAGCATAAGGGAACACCTGACAGGAATGGGGGAAAGAAATACAGTAGAAGAAGAATGGGTAGCTTTGAGGGATGAAGTAGCAAAGGCAGCAGAGGATCAAGTAGGTAAAAAGACGAGGGCTAGTAGAAATCCTCGGGTAACAGAAGAAATATTGAATTTAATTGATGAAAGGAGAAAATATAAAAATGCAGTAAATGAAGCAGGCAAAAAGGAATACAAACGTCTCAAAAATGAGATTGACAGGAAGTGCAAAATGGCTAAGCAGGAATGGCTAGAGGACAAATGTAAGGATGTAGAGGTTTATTTAATGAGGAGTAAGATAGGGACTGCCTACAGGAAAATTAAAGAGACCTTTGGAGAAAAGAGAACCGCTTGCATGAATATCAAGAGCTCAGATGGAAAACCAGTTCTAAGCAAAGAAGGGAAAGCAGAAAGGTGGAAGGAGTATATAGAGGGTCTATACAAGGGCGATGTACTTGAGGACAATATTATGGAAATGGAAGAGGATGTAGATGAAGATGAAATGAGAGATATGATACTGCGTGAAGAGTTTGACAGAGCACTGAAAGACCTGAGTCGAAACAAGGCCCCTGGAGTAGACAACATTCCACTGGAACTACTGACGGTCTTGGGAGAGCCAGTCCTGACAAAACTCTACCATCTGGTGAGCAAGATGTATGAAACAGGCGAAATACCCTCAGACTTCAAGAAGAATATAATAATTCCAATCCCAAAGAAAGCAGGTGTTGACAGATGTGAAAATTACCGAACTATCAGTTTAATAAGTCACAGCTGCAAAATACTAACACGAATTCTTTACAGACGAATGGAAAAACTAGTGGAGGCTGACCTCGGGGAAGATCAGTTTGGATTCGGTAGAAACGCTGGAACACGTGAGGCAATACTCACCTTACGACTAATCTTAGAAGAAAGATTAAGGAAAGGCAAACCTACGTTTCTAGCATTTGTAGACTTAGAGAAAGCTTTTGACAATGTTGACTGGAATACTCTCTTTCAAATTCTAAAGGTGGCAGGGGTAAAATACAGGGAGCGAAAGGGTATTTACAATTTGTACAGAAACCAGATGGCAGTTATAAGAGTCGAGGGACATGAAAGGGAAGCAGTGGTTGGGAAGGGAGTAACACAGGGTTGTAGCCTCTCCCCGAAGTTGTTCAATCTGTATATTGCGCAAGCAGTAAAGGAAACAAAAGAAAAATTTGGAGTAGGTATTAAAATTCATGGAGAAGAAATAAAAACTTTGAGGTTCGCCGATGACATTGTAATTCTGTCAGAGACACCAAAGGGCTTGGAAGAGCAGTTGAATGGAATGGACAGTGTCTTGAAAGGAGGATATAAGATGAACATCAACAAAAGCAAAACAAGGATAATGGAATGTAATCTAATTAAGTCGGGTGATGCTGAGGGAATTAGATTAGGAAATGAGACACTTAAAGTAGTAAAGGAGTTTTGCTATTTGGGGAGCAAAATAACTGATGATGGTCGAAGTAGAGAGGATATAAAATGTAGACTGGCAATGGCAAGGAAAGCATTTCTGAAGAAGAGAAATTTGTTAACATCGAGTATAGATTTAAGTGTCAGGAAGTCATTTCTGAAAGTATTTGTATGGAGTGTAGCCATGTATGGAAGTGAAACATGGACGATAAATAGTTTGGACAAGAAGAGAATAGAAGCTTTCGAAATGTGGTGCTACAGAAGAATGCTGAAGATTAGATGGGTTGATAACATAACTAATGAGGAAGTATTGAATAGGATTGGGGAGAACAGAAGTTTGTGGCACAATTTGACCAGAAGAAGGGATCGGTTGGTAGGACATGTTCTGAGGCATCAAGGGATCACCAATTTAGTATTGGAGGGCAGTGTGGAGGGTAAAAATCGTAGAGGGAGACCAAGAGATGAATACACTAAGCAAATTCAGAAGGATGTAGGTTGCAGTAGGTACTGGGAGATGAAAAAGCTTGCACAGGATAGAGTAGCATGGAGAGCTGCATCAAACCAGTCTCAGGACTGAAGACCACAACAACAACATGGTGGACTTCCTTATTCGTATTCTGAAATGATAATGCAAGATCGTCAGTGAATCTGTATGCCTCTTTCTTGAACACACACTCCTATTACAAAACCATAAGAATTGTAAATTATATCACTATCATCCACCCACATAGTTATTACATCTGCCTGTATCATATCAACAATAACATATGTATTCTGGGGCAAAGTTGTCACTTCATCATTAGACACCGCATTTACTTCACTTTCACTATACTCTAGAGCACATTCACTTTTTGTCTCTTTCATTACACATTTCTTGTTCAGGAATATAAATTTGTCACCACTACCACTAATTCAATCATCTCAATTAGCATACCTTTACTTCATAAACATTGAAATCAGCATGGCTTTCCACTAATCTTATGTTTGGATCATGTTTGCTTCTTCAAAAGTTATCATTATAACTGAATTGTGTCTTCTACATAATGTGGGAATGGGGTTATTTCATCTATATCATCTCTAGCAAGCATCTTTTTGCTGTGCGTCTCTTCCTCCTCACTTACCTTCAATACTGAAGGAGCCCCCTTCATGTCACTACCTTCTTTGTTTTCCCAATTTTGAAACATGTCATACATTTGATCAAATTTCTTGACAAATACCACCTCCTCCTCCTCCACCTCATCCATGAGAAACACCAACATGCCTTTCTAACAGTACTTCTGACCTACCCTCTCACAGATACCTTTCTTCAACCAGCTACTTATCATTTGCCTTAAATTCTGATTCACAGCTCTTTCCTTGAAATGGGTCTTGTATAAACAGTTCTGTACTTAAATACAATGTTTACACTCCTATTGTATTCTGATTATAGCTCCTCTTTCAAAACCATTTTCCATTCTGACAACGCTTTTCCTCCTGCCCCTAACATTATCTCAAAAACACATATTTTTTTCTTGTCTTCAGGCAAACCACTTTTATTTGCATCTGTGTATGTGGAAACTAGTTTTCCTAATCACTGTGCACTCCTTCATTATTTTGGAAGTTATCTTGTCCATGAGTAGCAAAGTTACCTACACCACATCCTCTCATCACATTCTGGCCACCCCTATCTCACAGATTCACCAGCCTGAAATTCTGTTGTTCACGAGCTGTTCAACGATCTTCATTCTCCGGCTTTTCTAAAAATTTGTTGAACATTTTATGATTACTCCCAGTGTAACATTTTGAGTTATTTGGAAATTTTTTTTTTTTTTCAAAACTCCCATACCATCTCAGATTCAGACTTTCTGTCTTCCTGGTATTCAAGTTTTTAAAACCATGGCTCACAAAAGTCTTTCATGGAATGCCTTCCATTATTATTGGGTATTCATATGATGACAAATTTGAATCACAGACTGTCTTGTTTCTGGATACACCAGAATTCTTCCAAAAATTCATCTTTAAATTCTACAAATATCATGTTAGTGGTGTCTTTCAAACCCCACCTTTTTACATTACCTGCTAGGTCATCAGTCACTATATTTTCTCTCTATTACTCATATCATTTGGTAGTCCTCATCCACAGTCCTTTGTACATTCTGATGTGTACCAACCCCCTGTTTCTTCAATGAATCATACTTCTCTTCTTTGATCAATAGTTCAGATTTATGTACTACTAATGGAAAACCTCTAATTTTATTTTGTAACTGCTGTCACAACAAATCCATTCCATGAAAAATTGCTGTGGCAGTATTACCAAACATTTCTTACTGCACACAAGAAGTTTGAACAGTCAAAAATGTGTTTCTTAAGTCTGAAATTTCTGCATTTGTTTTCAAAGACATTTTGGTTTCACAAACAGTTCCTTTCACCTATTAAACAACCATTTCGGCTAGTTCAAATAACTTTTGCTTTATTTCCATTTCCGTTTTTCTCACATCACTGATCATTTTTAGCCGCTTCCCACAGAATTTAACGTCATTATTTCTTCGTCAGACAATTGTTAACCTCATTTTCATAATCTGCCACCACAAAACCACTCCTTTTAATACATTTACACGTAGTTTTTTTGAAATTTTCCCGAATTTCTACACCCTTTAACGTGTTTTGGCGGCAACACAACCACCTAACCTTTATGCACGTCGTTGTCTACCAACCGAAGTTCACCACAGGATCAATATAGCCCAGCTTTAACCAATACTTTTTCGCCTTTTTTCACACCAGATCTCCAGTTGCTTTCTAGTTCACCTTTATCTCTCCCCATATATTTTTATTTTCATTTTCATTTCAGCCTCATGTTAACTTTCCACCTTCTAATACCATGTCACCCACACAACACCCCCACAATGACCCCATTAAGTTTTATTTACATTCCGTCCACAAACATGCCTTCGCCCTAGCCAGTTTACACTCCCATATTTTATTTTCTCAGGCTTGTCTGACATTTGGCATTACCCCCAAAGGCCTCACACTTAAAATTCCCATCTCTGGCTGCAACCCTTCTTTCCATCAGTCCCTATACCAGTTCCAAACTGAACAATCCATTGCCCTCACCCATCTAATCCTTCACCTACACATCAACTCAGCCAATGAACGCACCCTGTCAACTCCTATCCTTAATAAAAGTCCTCAATCTTTCCTCTCCCACATCCACACTGCTGTTCAGAGCATCCTCCTACAGGCCAACCGCAAATTAGAACAGCATGCCACCCTCCACCTTAAAAAACTATCCAATCTCCTGGTTTCCCACCTCCGGAAAGGCAACTCACTCACCCTTCACAACCCTTCCAGCAAACCTCAACCTCCTCTCATTGCACACAGACCCAGTCTCTCCCATCTACTCAATCTCCCACTTCCAGCTCCACTCCCTCCAAAACCTCAAAATTCCAATCAACACAATCTGGAAGCACAACACCCTAATTCAGTAGTTAACCTTTCCTCCAAACCTCTCTCCCAATCCGAAACCTCTGTCCTATCCAAAGGCCTCACCTTCAGCCCCACTCCCAGATTCAACCAAACAGCCCTCGTCAAAGATTTACTGTCCTACACTCATACTCTCTGCTGGAAATATCACTTTGCCACGAAGAAAAATGATCCTAATCCTACTCCGAATGATCCAACTCCCCAAGACACTATCCAAATTGAACCCTGCCTGGAACAGTTCCGTCCTCCGTCACAGTGGGACCCACCTCCTCTTCCTCAAAATCACCCTCTCCAAACGTTCCAGGAATTTCTGACTTGCAGCCTTGCCTCTCAATCCTTCTTAAAAACCTTAATCCTACTCCCAACATCACCACTGCTGAAGCCCAAGCTATCCGTGATCTGAAGGGTGACCGTTCCATCGTCATTGTTCCGGCAGACAAGGGTTCCACGACCGTGGTACTTGATCGTCGGGAGTATGTGGCTGAGGGACTGCGTCAGCTTTCAGACAACACCACATACAAAGTTTGCCAAGGTAATCCCATTCCTGATGTCCAGGTGGAGCTTCAAGTAATCCTCAGAACCTTAGGCCCCCTACAAAACCTTTCACCTGACTCCATCAACCTCCTGACCCCACCGACACCCCGCACCCCTACCTTCTACCTTCTTCCTAATATTCACAAACCCAATCATCCCAGCTGTCCCATTGTAGCTGGTTACCAAGCCCCCACAGAACGTATTTCTGCCTACGTAGATCAACACCTTCAACCCATTACATGCAGTCTCCCATCCTTCATCAAAGACACCAACCACTTTCACGAACGCCTGGAATCCTTACCCAGTCTGTTACCCCCGGAAACCATCCTTGTAACCATTGATGCCACTTCTTTATACACAAATATTCCGCACATCCAGGGCCTCACTGCAATGGAGCACTTCCTTTCACGCCGATCACCTGCCACCCTACCTAAAACCTCTTTCCTCATTACATTAGCCAGCTTCATCCTGACCCACAACTTCTTCACTTTTGAAGGCCAGACATACCAACAATTAAAGGGAACAGCCATGGGTACCAGGATGGCCCCCTCGTATGCCAACCTATTCATGGGTCGCTTAGAGGAAGCCTTCTTGGTCACCCAGGCCTGCCAACCCAAAGTTTGGTACAGATTTATTGATGACATCTTCATGATCTGGACTCACAGTGAAGAAGAACTCAAGAATTTCCTCTCCAACCTCAACTCCTTTGGTTCCATCAGATTCACCTGGTCCTACTCCAAATCCCTTGCCACTTTCCTTGACGTTGACCTCCATCTTTCTGATGGCCAGCTTCACACGTCCGTCCACATAAAAACCCACCAACAAGCAACAGTACCTCCATTATGACAGCTGCCACCCATTCCACATCAAACGGTCCCTTCCCTACAGCCTAGGTCTTCGTGGCAAATGAATCTGCTCCAGTCCGGAATCCCTGAACCATTACACCAACAACCTGAAAACAGCTTTCGCATCCCGCAACTACCCTCCCGACCTGGTACAGAAGCAAATAACCAGAGCCACTTCCTCATCCCCTCAAACCCAGAACCTCCCACAGAAGAACAACAAAAGTGCCCCACTTGTGACAGGATACTTTCCAGGACTGGATCAGACTCTGAATGTGGCTCTCCAGCAGGGATACGACTTCCTCAAATCCTGCCCTGAAATGAGATCCATCCTTCATGAAATCCTCCCCACTCCACCAAGAGTGTCTTTCCACCGTCTACCTAACCTTTGTAACCTTTTAGTTCATCCCTATGAAATCCCCAATCCACCTTCCCTACCCTCTGGCTCCTACCCTTGTAACCGCCCCTGGTGTAAAACCTGTCCCATGCACCCTCCCACCACCACCTACTCCAGTCCTGTAACCCGGAAGGTGTACACGATCAAAGGCAGAGCCATGTGTGAAAGCACCCACGTGATTTACCAACTAACCTGCCTACACTGTGAAGCTTTCTATGTGGGAATGACCAGCAACAAACTGTCCATTCGCATGAATGGACACAGGCAGACAGTGTTTGTTGGTAATGGGGATCACCCTGTGGCTGAACATGCCTTGGTGCCAGCACATCATGGCACAGTGTTACACTGTCCGGGTTATCTGGATACTTCCCACTAACACGAACCTGTCAGAACTCCGGAGATGGGAACTTGCCCTTCAGTATATCCTCTCTTCTCATTATCCGCCAGGCCTCAACCTCCGCTGATTTCAAGTTGCTGCCGCTCATACCTCACCTGTCTTTCAACGACATCTTTGCCTCTTTACTTCCGCCTCGACTGACATCTCTGCCCAAACTCTTTGCCTTTACAAATGTCTGCTTGTGTCTGTGTATGTGTGGATGGATATGTGTGTGTGTGCGAGTGTATACCCGTCCTTTTTTCCCCCTAAGGTAAGTCTTTCTGCTCCCGGGATTGGAATGACTCCTTACCCTTCCCTTAAAACCCACATCCTTTCGTCTTTCCCTCTCCTTCCCTCTTTCCTGATGAGGCAACCGTTGGTTGCGAAAGCTAGAATTTTGTGTGTATGTTTGTGTTTGTTTGTGTGTCTATCGACCTGCCAGCGCTTTTGTTTGGTAAGTCTCATCATCTTTGTTTTTAGATATATTTTTCCCACGTGGAATGTTTCCCTCTATTATATAAGTATATAACATGTTTGACTTAATTTTTTGTTCAATGATATTACATGTTTCTCCCATCTTAAGTGTTCATCAAACCATACTCCCAAGAATTTAGTGTATGATGCTTGTTCAATCTTACACTTACCCAGTTCTACTGCAAGGAAAGTCTTAAAACTACTGTCTGTTAATTATTTGGCTGTCTGTTAATGTTTTGTGCTTGCCAAGCAATTGGCTGGCTATTGCCAGTAGCTTGTGTCTGAACACATTGTACAGGCTGCCATACCCTACTTGCCCATTGTAGTTGTTTTTGTTAAATTTTTGCCAATTACTTTTGTATCCACCCTTGAATTTACAGCTTTTGCCATTGCCATTGTGATTACTGTTACCAATATCATAGGTCTGTGTGAGGTAAGGTTGCCATCCATATTGTACTATGAATCAGCTATTCACTTGTTGGTCCGTAAATCTCTGTGGCAATATCTGCCTACTAGCAGGCTTGGGTTGTACTGGTCTCTCTTCGTATATCAAATCTGCTGAATCCAGTACAGATATAAAGTTTTTGGTGTCATGTTCTGGAATGGTAATGAGTTATTCCCCAATGTGGGCAGGAAGATGGCCCTTTCAAATTTTCAGTACTACTTGGATACCAGGGTTGTCCGGTATCTGGTTTTATTCAAATATTTTTCAAAATAGCTGCTTAAGCTTCCATGGTTACTGTTGAAAGGAGCAGGGTTGAATACTTCATGCCTGAACCTCTCTTGTATGGTCTCAGACCAATATTTATCCAGAAAGGCTCTCTCAGATTGTTCATAGTAGTGGCAACGTTTCGTCAAGTCTGTAGCCCATAGCAGAACATACCCTCTGTGTATCCAACAATAAATCTAATTTTCTGGGATTTAGTCCCGCTAAGAGGTAAAACATTACAAAATGCTCTGATAAATACCACAGGGTTTGGTCTTTTACCTTCAGAACTAAACACTCAAATTGTCTATGCCTCAGTAATCCTTCACCTGCAAGTAATGTTGACAAACACAACTTACTGTCAGTGACAGGCGTGTTTATATTTGCTTGTGGCGTAGTGCATAGCAATTGTGCTTGCTCGATAGGTACAGCTGCTGGCAAGTGTTGCTGCATTCTGCAACCTTCACTAATCTCCTTCAACAGGCTAGCCAAATATTGTGCAGAACCAGTGAAAGTATCTATCTTCTCTAAAAGCATGGGTTTGTTGTCAGTCAAATGTTGTTTTGGAATGTCAATAGTTTTAACAATACTGCCTCATAACCTTTCCTTTGGTTCCTTAAAAACCCGAATCTATTTTAGCTAGAAATTGAATTTCTTTCTCTTTTAGAGCTTTTTCTATTGTTATCTACATAAATCTTACACACTGATACTACCGTTTCAGCAAGGGTTCTGCCCTTATCCAGCATCCCAGCTTCAGCTTTTTCAGTTATTTCCTTTACATCTGCACATATCTTATCTCTCTGTTTTTTGGCAAATTTTGACTCTAAACTTAACTGATCCACTTTTAGACTTAACTTTTGTACCTCTATAGGTAAGTTTTCGCAAGTCTTGTAGGTTGCTGACTGTGTCTGTCATATTTTTTACTGACACATCCACTTGTGTCTGTGTCTCCTGAACATGAGAATATGCTTCACTAAGGCTTTGTAACTCACCTGCAAGTTGTTCCTGTTTATTGATTATGAATTATACTTTTTCCATTAACATGTTTAAATTGTGGGATACGTTGGTAATTATTTCTTGCTTTAGTTGTTTACCTAGCTCTGTCAACTTCCCTGATAGTTCATCAGGGAATTCAGTGCATATCGTTTTGCTCACCTCGCTGAACTGTTGACTAATACTATTACTGAAATCGTTAAATGCCTGATTTTGCTGTGTAGACTGTTGTCCTGTATTTTCCTGATGTTTCGTGAACTGTTGTGTCATGCCCTTAAGTTTTCGGTTTACACTTTTCTGATATTTCTGTTGTTTCATAAACTGTTGTGTTATTTGTTGCATGAGTTGTGTCATATTGTGCATCCCACTAATATTTACAGTGTTTTTATGAACTGTTTCCTGTTCTTGCATTTGTGATGCCAAGAGCAAGTAATCAAAGGAATTTTTGCTGTCGTGCCCTCCAGTTTCACTATTTGAAGAAGTATTTCCTGGTGAGAACAGAAAAACTGTCTCATCGAGTGTTATAAGAGTGACATCATGATTAATGCCAGCCTCATTGTTTTGATTGCCATTGACCAGTTCACAAGTTGGCATGTACCTTCAACTGTTGCCAAACTTGGATTTCCAACATCTTGGCATATTGCATTTTGTTATGGATTTTCAATTATGGCTATTTCCTTTGTCTCGATTGTGGACAGTTTTTAACAAAATTATGAAAAAAAATTTGAAATATCAAATTTTGTCTATATCGATACTTTTCAATTAAAAGAGATTTACCTGCGTATTCACTAATAAACCTGGTTACTATCTGACACAGTCGTACAGAATTTTATGATTTATCTTGCACTTTAATGATGACTTTATATAAATTTTTGTGTTTTCCACTTTCTGTAAAGGATATTAATTGGAAGTATAAGAAATTATCTACTACCAGACAGATGGAACCAAGCGTGGGCATATACAAGTACAGCACAGCAGCTTCTTACTTTAACTGCTGGAATCAGTATTCTCAGCGCATCTTGTCTGTAGGCAGAATTTAATTTTAATTGGCTCCTTCAAGTTTTTATGAATCCCAATCTCGTGGACATGTAACAAATGCAATCAAAGTTTCATTAGGTTCTTGTAACAATAAATGAATCATTTGTCTCAAAAACTTTTATCTCATCAATTGAAAGGTCTGTTCATATTTTGCTCGGTGCCATCCTGTCATGGTTGCCACTGAATAGTGATATATATTTGGGGGGAGATAACTGATTAATAATTTCTTGAATAATTGGAAAAATTGATTGGAAAGAGTAGTTGAAAGATGTCTGAAGGTAATTTATGACTCTGAGCACAATCCTGGGTGAACTTTAACTGATACCAATATCAACAGACCTTCAGTACCAGTACATTCAAAGTCAATATTCATAATTTGCATTACATACTGCTTCACATGAATTCTATTGTGTTTAGTTGTGATTGTACAGTGTCGATGCAGGATCGCTCCTCCCAATATAGTGTAAATTCTTCTTTGTCTTCTCCGAACCTCTTGATGCAGGATCTCAGCAGTGAGCAAAATGATGAACAGACAGAGCTGGATATTGTAAATGTGTGAGTAAATTTTGCCTTTATAATAACTTTTACACCACTTTTAATGCACGGTTGAAATACACATTTTTTAACAATGCTAGTATGATGGATCCAATCATATGTCTGCACACTACCACTTATAGTAACAAATTGGGTGCAGATACAGGAATTAACAAATTGAAGAGTGTATTTCTTATTTCACACAGATGTATCAAAACATTACCCTTGCCACAAACCAAATCATTAATTAATATTTTTGGTGCTCTGTACAACCTATTTAGTTTACATATAGCTTTCATATACAAAAACAAAATAATGAAAAAAATAATATGACACAACAACAGAGGGCAGTACTGCTGCCATCCTTACATACCAGGGTGAACTTCTAATCCAGTAGCAGTGGCTACCTTTGAGAATTCAGTGGATGTATGGATCACTGGCACTGCTCATTCAGGGTCACATAGTGCTCACTCTGGCACACACTGCTTAGTGAAGTAAGGACATCAGATGTCCAGTGCACTGACTCAACCTTCTGATGTCAATGCCATTGCTGGTAGATCACACAGCTGCAGATAGTGTATCTACGGGCATTGCAACACTTCAACGCTGTAGCTCAAGATTAAGCAACAATGTTATATATTGCAGTGGAATTTTCCTAGGCACTCCTGGCCAACCTCACTGCCTCCACCACCTGCCACTCCATTGCCTCTACAACATAGTGGCCCCATTCACCCTGGGTTGCTATAAACCTACAATGAGTGAAATCATTGAGTTTTCATATGTTTTGGAGTAAATGAGACCACTCACCAAAAATCAGAAGTCTTGAGTGATTGACAGGCATATCCCTAGCTTTCAGAGTAATCAAGTACAAATACAGGCAGATAACTACACACACACACACACACACACACACACACACACACACACACACACACACACACACACACACTGCCAGTGTAGCATTTCATCTGGTGGACTAGGTTGGGGTGAGTTTTGTACTGGATGGTGTGGGTAGAGGAAGAGAGGGGTAGGAGGCACTGAAATGGGTTGGGGGTGGGTGGTTAGTGGCTCAGAACAGCGGCAGCAGGTTTGCCTGTTAGCACTGAGAGAGGGATTGATGGTGGTTGCACTGGCTAGGCATGTGATATGCAGTTGTTGGAGCTGTTGGTGATGGTGCATGCTGAAGGTGATGTGGAGACACGAATTCTGAGTGGATGACAGGAGGAAGGAAAGGGAGACTGTTGGGAGGAGGGTGTGGGAATACAGGGTTGCCAGAGATTGAGGCCAGACAGTTATGGATATGTCGGACATTTTGTAAGGATACCTCCCATCTATGTAATCCAGAAATGCTGTTGGTGGAGGGAAGGATACAGATAGCCTATGGTCTGGGTTGTGAAGCAGCCACTGAAAATGATCATGTTATGCTCTACTGAATGTTGTGCCACTGGGTGGTCAACTTGGTTCTTGGCAACAGTTTGGCAATGGCCATTCATCCTAGTGGACAGCTGGTTGGTAGCTATACTGACATAAAAAGCTGTGTGGTGTTTGCAACACTTCTTTCACAGGTGGCTAGCCTCTGACTGGGTAGGATAAGCCTGTGACAGGACTAGAGTAGGAAGTGGTGTATAGGCAGATTGGGCAGGTCTTGCATCTATACTCTGCTAACCATCATGAAGTGAATGGCAGAGGGTACATCCCTTTGTACCAGTTATTAGGATTTCTTCCTTCCATTCACATATGGAGCATGGAAAGAATGATTGTTTGAATACCTCTGTGAGTGCTGCACTTATTCTAATCTTATCCTCATTATTCCTAGGTGAGCAATACATAGGGGTTGTACCATACACCTAGAGCCATCATTTAAAGCTGGCACTTGAAACTTTGTTAGTAGGCTTTCTTGGGATAGTTTACATCTATCTCCAAGAGTGCACCAGTTCAGTTTCTTCAATATCTCTGTGAGACTTTCCCACAGATCAAGCAAGCATGTGACCATTTATGCTGACCTCTGTAGACATTTGATAGCCCTGTTAGTCCATCTACTAAGGGTCCCACACACTTGAGCAATATACTAGAATGAGTCATATGAGTGATTTGTAAGCAATTTCCTTGGTAGACTGACTGCACATTCCCAGTATTCTACAATACCAATAAACTGAAATTTACCATCTGCTTTAACCTTGAATGAGTGTAAGTGAACATTCCATTCCATATCCCTACAAAAAGGTACACCTACGCATTTGTGTGAGTTGGTTGACTCTGACAGTTACTCATTGATATTACAGTCATAGGATACTGTATTTTTTGTTTTGTGTACAATTTTACATATTTGAACATTTATAGCAAGTTGCCAATCTTTGCACCAGTGTGTTTGGAGTGTGAGGGACTGTTTGATAGTGACAAGGTCATGGGTATGAGGGATGTTGGTTACTATTACCTGGAACAAATTCATGGAAAACTGTTCAATGTGTTACAAACCTGGAAATGACATAAAAGACAAGCAGCTCTTCCCAAGTAAAACTAGGTGCCCGTTCGCACAATTCATGGATTCTAAACCTGACAAGTATGGGCAAAAATAGTGGTTAGCTTGTTACATTGAAAGCAAGTATATAATCAATGGTTTCCCTTATCTTGGGAAGGATACTGCACAATTCCAAGACAAAAGGGTTTCAGATTATGTAGTGAAGCATCTTATGAAGCCATTTCTGGGCAAAGACAGAAATGTCACCACAGACAATTACTTCACTTCACTCAAAATAGCCAAAAAATTGAAAGAAAAATCAACCTCCATTGTATCAACAGTAAATAGAGCAAGAATAGAAATACCACATGCTCTGAAGTCCTTGAAGAGTCCTCTGTATTCCACAAAAGTTTTAGAACATGATGATATTTACTTGACAGTCTATCAAGGAAAGAAAGCAAAAAATGTGCTAGTAATGTCTTCCCTTCATCCTAGAGTTACCATAAATACAACTGAGAAAAAAATGGTAGGGGTCAAAACGACCCCTCTGGGCGACTGAGGGGTTAGGCAAAGTCTGGGCATCCAAATGTTAATGTGGTCAGAGATGTGGATGGAGCCATCAGAGAGATGGAGGTCAATGTCCAGGAAGGTGGTGTGGTGGGTTGAGGAGAACTGGGTGAAGCAGATGGGAGATAGGGTGTTGAACTTGTGAATGAATGAGGATTGGGTGTCTTGACCCTGAGTCCATATCATAAAGATATCATTAATGAACCTGAAGCAGACCAGTGGTTGCCAGTTTTGAGAGACTATGAAGGCTTCCTGCAGTTGGTCCATAAACAGGTTGGCATAGGAGGGTGCCATGTTGATGTCCATGGCTGTGCCGCAGATTTGTTTGTATAGTTTCCCTTCAAAAGAAAATTAGTTGGGTGTCAGGACACAGCAGTAAGGTGTATGAGGGATGAAGCAGTGTGTTTGAAGTCTGAGGGACTGTTTGATAGTGGCAAGCTCACGGGTATGAGGGACGTTGGTGTATAGGGAGGCTGTGACGTTCACCTGCTATAGGTGTTCAATGATAGTTCTCAGTATCAATATACTGCAATTTCTTACTGGCTGAAAAACTGGAGGTGGAAGTTCAACACTGACTACTGGACTACTGTAAATGATGGAGCCGAGAGTTGCACAGTTGTGTTTCACAGTTCTTTGCTTTCACTGTTCACAACCCCCAAATATTACACAGTTATATGGCCAGTTCACTATTGGTAAATGATAAGTCTCGTTAATAGGTTGCAGGCAAACATCTGCAGACTGCTACAATAGTTTGCTGTTGAAAATCTATGAGCAGTAAATAACTAACCACACAGTTCACAGTTCTTGCAGAATAATAAGGTGTGTGTGTGACACTATGTCTCAAATAAATTGAACAGACACTGTCATTGTTTTAACACATGGCCTATTTGTTTTACACTAATTCCACTGTTAAGTCAATGCATTATTGTTACTCTAACTGATACAGACTTCCCGTCTGAAAATCAGCTGTGGACTGACTGTCTCAGGATCAAAAATCAGGCCTTTATATATCCTCACAATAATAGGTACTGAAACTATATTTTGTTTGATGTTTAATTTACAGAAATTACAATTAAAGCATAACTCATTCAATTAACTGAATGCATCAAAAAGTTCCTTATTTTTAACAGTTTCCTCTACCACCAATCTTATGCTGAATTATTTGTTTAACTAATGAAATTAACAGATGTAGTTATATAAACAATACTTTTGACAAACTTGGTAATTAATTTGGAATTAAGTAAGGGCTGGCTTTTTCTGATATGTTTTCGAATGGAGCCAAATAAATAATTTAAGAATCCTAGTAGATCTTCTTCCAGATGTTTATAGTTATATTTATGTTTATAGTTATATTTGTTTATAGTTAGTTTATAGTAATATTGTTTGTTTATAGTTATATTTGTTTTTAAGTCAACAATAGAATCTAGGTCAAAAAGCAATTACTGATTTCACCCTATAACAAAGGTGCTAACTAGGAATGGTCAAAATAAATTAGGAAATTAATTACATACACAAAATTAAGCACAAAATTAGTGCTGGTGCTATATTTCTTTAAGACTAATGGCCAACTTTTCTCTTTTATGGAAATGCAGATTATACTCATCTATGTTCATAGTAATTAGTCAAAAATGAAAAAATGAATTTAAGGAGGCAGATGGAAAAACAAGAGAGGAAGTTAAAAGGTCACAGCTTGCTTCATCACTAGGTGGCACCAACAATGTTGAGTAAGCATACAGAAGGTAAGGGGTGAGGATTATTTGGGAGTTAGTGGAGAAAGTGATTAATTTCTTTGATGTGGTAGGTTAAGTTTTGGGCAATTGGTTGGAGATGTTAGTCAACAAGAGCAGAAGTTCTTTCAGTGGGAGCACCTAGTCAACTACAGTGGGCCATCCAGAATTGCTTGGTCTGTGGATTTTGGGGAGCATGTAGAAGGTGGGGTGTTGTTCAGGTGAGGTGGCAGATAAATGCAGATGAGAGGTCACTGTGGCAACAATCTAGATACATGATCCATGACCTGTGTACATGTGAATGATGTACAATGACTTTTGATCTTCTCAGTTACTTTGGTAATAAGTTTAATCTGTCTTCCCAACAATAAGTCAGTATTCCACAGAATGTTTTCATATTATGCAGCAGCAAATTGTTCAGTTTTACCTGTCGATCCATGATGGCCACAATCCTGTCATAACTGCTTGTAACCCATGCATGGCCCAGCCATATGTGCCAGGCAAGAAGACTGTCAGTTTACCATCCATTTTGTCTGCTGTTGCCTCTGGCCAATTGTACCACTGCATCTACGATAAATTTTCAGTGAAACTTTCAGCCTAAACTGATGTCCTTCCATCTGGATCTGGCAACATGGTTGACAATCATCAAATACATTCTACAAGCAACATCATCTTTTATGACACTTGCATGGTTGTCACTCTATTGTCCCTCAAGTGGGTGTACTGACTTTCGAAAGACAAGTGGCCGCATGGCATACTTTGTACACATACAAAGAATAGCTGTCATTATTTATTATGGTAAACATATATGAGCAAAATTACAGTTTAATCTCAGTTTAATTAAACAATGGTATAATGAACTTATACTGTATGAACTAAATCACTTTTTAACTAAATAATAATAAAATACACTTTCATTATATCACTCTGTTGCCATGTACAAGCATTAGCACACGGTAGTGACCCACACAGAGCATTAAAAAGCACACTGCATCAGATCCCAGCCTAGGACCTATTTGATTATTAATTATTTTGCAGATAACTGTCTCATTGTGAGATTTTGCAGCTAGCTTGTAATCTGGTCCTTTTTCTTGCATAGATCGTTTTTCTCTCATCTGGCTCATTGTTTATCTTGTATAACTGTTGCTCACTTGGACATATGACACCAAAACTTATCATGGCATTAACTGAAACAATAATGAAGAAATAGGTACAGGTTTCCAATTGTAAAACAACGATGAAATGAAACAAGGCAATGTTATTTGTGGTTGGTGCATTCTGTAGATAGGTGCATCCATTCGAAGAGTATGCAGCTTTGGAGAGCATTCCCACACCATCATTGATGTCATGCACACACATCTCCAGTTTGTGGCAAATACAATGCCGCCAAACAGCATTGCTTCATCAGCTCTCTAAGACACCAGAACAGCAGTTACAACAAGTATTTACAATGAATGATTAGCAACAAGATACCAAGTCAGCTCTGGTGATACTTCCATACATTAATCAATTTTAATCTCATGCCGGACAATGCACTATGTGGCTATGGCACATCAAACTACCATTGGAGATACAGTTGGCAATGATCATGCATGACAGTGACCCAGTCAAATGCAAATAAGTTCTGGCTGACACCCTGTTTGCTACTTCCCAATATCAACAATACCCAAACATTTTGGAGAGGAATGGTTGCATCCAGCACATTCCTGAAGCTCAATGCCAGCTGCATCCATGAGCAGTCAAAATGATCTGAGCAGTTCCAGACACTTTTGGGAGTAACTTCACTAGCCCCCACAATGAGAGCAATGATCTCCAACTTGCCACAACAACCACATCCCCTGCTGACAAGTCTCCACTGGCAGGTGAGCTGATGTGACCTTGGTTGTGTTGGTTCCACATTCACCTCAGTGACAATGTGTGCAACTGCACTACACTGTGCAGTACATGGTCTACAATAAGTGCTCTAGATTGCCTACAGTCAAAACATGTGGTCTAATTCTGTGTTGTCCTGGTTTTAAGTGACAGCAGTAGTCTCATAAGTGCTAGATCACTTAAGAAATCAAAACTTTCTGATGGACACCAACTTGGGAGCCAGCACAATTCCAAGGCAGAATCAAAAATGGAGATTCCTTCACTGAATGTCTAACTGTGTGTGACAAATGACTCTCCTGTCACTCTTTATGGAACTTTAACACAAACCACAGACCTCAGCCCACGTGAAAATTTTTTATAACTGTTCTTGGTCACAGATCTTTGTGAGCCAATCTTGGGTACATATTTTCTATGTATCTTAGATCTCTTCTCAGATTTAGCACGAGGAACTCTTCACTAAACCAACAGTGGAGAATTAGTATGAGGCGTCCATGGTAGTTCACCACCATATTCATGGCCAGCTTCAGACGACACTCTTTGCAAGCACTTTCCTCATGCTGCACACATGACAACCCTGTACCACTACTCAATGACTGTTAGACCTTAGATTCAGAGATACAAAAGATGACAATGTGCTATGAGGAAGTGAGAAAGGAGAAACAGACTATGCAATGAGCATCATGAATAGCAGTCCACAGTTCTTTCTTTAGGAGCTGAGTTAGCCACTGCATGTTCCTGTCTCCAACACATCAAACAGGACAAGCATCACTGCTTCAGCATAAGCAACATGAATGAGAAGCAACAAGCATGACATCAGCAACAGACACATACAGCTAAGACAGAATGTAACACATGATACACCAAACACACAAGGGCCAATACAATGAATTTTTCTCACAGTGTGCATGTCTCTTCAGTTTATGGTACCATAGCCCACCAGGACCCATGTGTGACATTGGGAATGGAAATGCCATGTGGCTAGGGCCTCCCGTCGGCGTAGACCGTTCGCCTGGTGCAAGCCTTTCCAAGTTGATGCCACTTCAGCAACTTGCATGTCGATGGCAATGAAATGATGATGATAAGGACAATACAACACCTAGTTCCTGAGTGAAGAAAATCTCTGACCCAGCCGGGAATTGAACATAGGCTGTTAGGTATGCGATCCATCGCGCTGACCACTCAGCTACCAGGGGCGGACATGTGTGACATTTAAACAGAATGGTATTCAACATGACACTGTGTATAAAATCAGTAATACATTCAGCCCTCTGGTCTGTCACAAAGTACTTGAACTAGCCCTTAATAACCTAGTAACAGCCAAAACTGCTATCAGTGAACTGCTGCAAGCTATCATTGTCCATCAGTCTGACAGATTGTGTGTTTTGCCCATACATCTCATTTACCCCTCCCCCCCCCCCCCCCCCCCCCCATAAAAAAAGGGATTGACTCCCAAAACATGCACTGTTCCTGCGACCTACCCAATACCAAACATTCAAAATTTTACTCATACCTTACTTAGCAAGTGCTTTGGTATTCTAGATCATAGAAAAGCTTGCCTGTAAATTTCCTTGTCTACTAAGGACATATCCAAGACAGCAGTCATCACCCTGTTTTCATTCTATGAATTTTGGTTCATGCCTTATGGTTTTAAAAATGCATCCCAAACATTGCAACTCTTCAAGTTCCCTTGCTGTTATGTGTACTTGGATGATATCTTGGTATTTTTAGTCTTGCTGTGGAAATACAAAGAACTTCTGTCTCTCATTTTGAGACTCGTGAGCATTGTGATGTAGTGGTACGTTATGACAAATGCCAGCTTAGTAAATTCAAAGTAATATTTCTGGGCCATTCTGTAAGTCATAAAGGGGTTTACCCCACAAGCCACTGCATGTATCTCATTCTTCAGCTTCAGTGGCCTACAAATTATCATGAATTATGCCAATATCTCAGCATGATATTTTTGCAAATGTCACTTGCATATACCCATCAAGTGCAACACATATTTGTCCAAATTAAACTCAGTTGGTCACACACTAAGACATCAAGGGCACTGAAAATGTCATGGAGGACTACCTCAATTGAATGCATGCACTTGCAGTTGACATTAATTGTGATGTGCTTTGCAAGGCACAAAAACATGATACACAAATATTCAACCTCCTGCAAGGTATCACATTTTAAGAAAAGTGATCATGTTTTCAGAAGATCATATAATTGGACAGATAGAAAAGTTACTCACCAAGCAGTGGCAGCAGAAAAAATGAATAAAATTACTGGCATTTGAAGGATCATGAAATGTTTAGAAGCAGACCTTATCCTACTCTGTGAGCAAACCATTAAACTGTGGATTGAGAAATGGAAAAAAAGCCACATTACACAATCACTGAGTGGTCAGATAGGAATTATTATATTGCCATCCATGAAGTAGACAAGAAAAATGGATCATCAGATTTGTTTGGATATATGTGCTTTAGCAAAATTATACTGCCTCAATGAGATCAGACAGAAAAACTACAATTATCACAAAGATATAAAGACAATTTTATGCACATAGTGGTAGTACTAGAACTTTTCTCAAAATTTGTACATCTTTATTCTTTGTGCAAACTTAACAGTTATATAATGATCAAAAAATTAAAATATTATTTTCTGAATATGACCAAACCAGAATGCATCCTCAGCAATATTGGCTCACAGTTTAGATCAAAATTATGGAAGAGTTTCATGGATAATCATGGTGAGAAGCAAATTTTAATTTCTACTTATTGTAGAACTTTGAATCCAGTAGAATGAGTTATGCAAGAACTTGGAAGATTATTTCATTAATACTATGGAAAACACCGTAAGAATCAGTATGTGAAACTTCAAGACTTTGAAACAATGATCAACAGTTAAGCCATGAGAGCATTTTTATGCCACCATGCATAATTAATTCTATCAAAAGTCACCCAAAATTTTTTAACAGTAGGTGACAAACACCCCCATCCCCTTTTCAAAAAATAAATAAATAAAAGAAAATAAAATAAAAAAATCTTATGATGAAATCTTGCAACAAGTATTAGACCACACGAATTAGGAAGCTAATGTTCACATACAGAGATATGATAAGTTAGTGAAGCTTTTAACGAGTAACAAATGATTGAAATTTCATCAAATCTCATGCAAAATCTTCAAACATAAAATATGAAATTAAATAATTTAATCATTACTATGTTGGCCCCTTCAGAATCAAAAGGATTGTGTATCCTAATTCTGTTGGCGTATGTGAATTCAGCCAAATTTTATGGATTACAGCATACAGAGAATAGTATACTGAAAGAGCAGCTCATTTCACTTAATGTGACAACATGTATTTTAACATCTAAATTACTGCTGGTATCATCTGTTTATATTTAATGGATCTGCATGAGATATGTGGCCAGAGAGTCAATACAGCAGAGATTTGATGTTACAGTTATATCATCACCAGGGTATACCACAACTGGCAGCATTTTTTGAAGGTTGAGTTTACCATTTTCTAGTCGACTGTGGCAGTGTCAATAATGAACTGGGCTATTAAGCTTTCCCCTCCCCTTTGGCAGCATCAGCGGTCAGTGGCTACTAGCTTCCACCAACGTGGACCTTTCATACTGCACTTCTAAAGCTTGGCACATCAGTTGCCAGTGCATCATGTCATAAACCAACATGAATTCTGGTTGTTTCATTCACATCAAGACGTAGGTTGTGCAGTGATGGAACATATGACCTGTTTAGAAAAGGTTGTTCATGAGTTATCCAGTCCTTCGATTAAAATAAGTGCATCAGTTAATAGATTATCCAGTGGGTATATGTAAGAACTTTATAATACTCTACATCTACATGGATACTCTGCAAATCACATTTAAGTGCCTGGCAGAGGGTTCATTGAACCACCTTCACAATTCTCTGTTATTCCAGTCTCGTATAGCGCACAGAAAAAACGAACACCTATATCTTTCCATACGAGATCTGATTTCCCTAATTTTATCATGGTGATCGTTTCTCCCTATGTAGGCTAGTGTCAACAAAATATTTTCACATTCAGAGGAGAAACTTGGTGATTGTAATTTCATCAGAAGATTCTGTCGCAATGAAGAATGCCTTTGTTTTAATTATGTCCAGCCCAAATCTTGTATCATTTCAGTAACACTCTCTCTCATATCTCATGATAATACAAAACATGCTGCAGTTCTTTGAACTTTTTTGATGTACGCCATCAATCTTATCTAGTAAGGATCCCACACCACACAGCAGTATTCTAAAAGAGGATGAACAAGTGTAGTGCAGGCAGTCTCCTTAGTAGATCTGCTACATTTTCTAAGTGTCCTGCCAATAAAATGCAGTCTTTGGTTAGCCTTTTCTATGTGTTCCTTCCAATTTAAGTTGTTCATAATTGTAATTCCTAGGTATTTAGTTGAATTTACAGCATTTAGATTTGATTGATTTATCATGTAACCAAAGTTTAACAGTTTCCTTTTAGCACTCATGTAGATGACGTCACACTATTCATTATTTAGGGTAAACTGTCAATTTTCACAGCATTCTGATATCTTTTCTAAATTGTTTTGCAATTTGTATTGATCTTCTGATGACTTTATTAGTCGATAAACGACAGTGTCATCTGCAAACAACCTAAGACAGCTGCTCAGATGGTCTCCCAAATCGTTTATATAGATAAGGAACAGCAAAGGTACTATAACACTACCTTGGGGAATGCCAGAAATCACTTCTGTTTTACTCGATGACTTTCCATCAGTTACTACGAACTGTGACCTCTCTGACAGAAAATCACAAATCCAGTCATATAACTGAGACAATATTCCATAAACAAGCAATATTTCTACAAGCCTTTCAGAAATCAGGAAATACAGAATCAATATGAAATCCCTTGCCAATAGCACTCAACACTTCATGCAAATAAAGTGCTAGTTGTGTTTCACAAGAATGATTTTTTCTAAATCCATAGTGACTATGTGTCAGTAGACCGTTTTCTTTGAAGTAAATCATAATGGTAGAACACAATATATCTTCCAAAATCCTGCTGCATATCAATGTGAATGACATTGGCCTATGGATTACTCTAACTACGTTTCTTGAATGCGGGTGTGACCTGTACAACTTTCCAGTCTTTGGGTATGCATCTTTCATTGAGTGAATGGTTATATGTGACTGTTAAGCATCGAGCTAATGCATCAGCATAGTCTGAAAGGAACCTAATTAGTATACAGTCTGGACCAGAAGACTTGCTTTTATTAAGTGATTTAAGTTGCTTCACTACCCCGAGGATATTTACTTCTACGTTACTCATGTCGGCAGCTGTTCTTGATTCGAATTCTCGAATATTTACTTCATATTCTTTTTTGAAAGCATTTCAGAAGGCTGTGTTTAGCAACTCTGCTTTGGCAGCACTGTCTTTGATAGTATATCCATTGCTATCATGCAGAGAAGGCACTGATTGTGTCTTGCCACTAACATACTTCACATACAACCAGAATCTCTTTGGATTTTCTGCCAGGTTTGAAGACAAAGTTCCATTGTGGAAACTATTATGAGCATCTTGCATTGAAGTCCGTGCTAAATTCTGAGCTTCTGTAAAGCAGTGTCAATCTTGGGGATTTTACGTCTGTTTAAATTTGGCAAATTCGTTTCATTGTTTCTGTAACAGTGTTCTGACTCATTTTGAGTACCAAGGAGGATCAGCTCTGTCGTTTGTTAACATCTCAATTGCTGCTGATACTATTTCCTTGAATTCAAGCCACATCTGGTCTACACTTATATTATTAATTTGGAAGGAGTGGAGATTGTCTCTCAGGAAGGCATTAGGTGAATTTTTATCTGCTTTTCTTAATTGCTATATTTTTCGTTTATTTTTGGAGGATTTTGGGATCACAATATTCAATCTCGCTATGAAAACCCTGTTTTCCCTACTCCCTGTATCTGTTTTGATGCTCATTATTAACTCAGGATTATTTGTTGCTACAAGGTCAAGTGTGTTTTCACAAATGTTTACTGTTTGTGTGGGCTCATGAACTAACTGCTCGAAATAATTTTCAGCACAGTTTCAAATGATGTTTTATGCATATCTCTGGGATTAAACATGTATTTTCTGCAATATATTGAGGGTAAATTAAAGTCACTGCCAACTATAATCGTATGAGTCACGTAGGCGTTTGAAAACCTTTGAACCTTTCAGCAACTGTGTCATCTGAATTGGGTGGTCAGTAAAAGGATCCAATTATTATTTTATTCCAGTTGCCAACAATGACCTCTGCCCATACTAACTGACAGGAACTATCTACTTCAATTTATTGACAAGATAAACTACTTCTAACAGCAACAAACGTGCCACCACCAATCATATTTAGCATGCCATTCTGGAACACCATTAGGTTCTTCACAAAAATTTCAGCTGAGTTTATCTCCAGCTTTAGCCAGCTTTCAGTGCCTATAACAACTTCAGCATCAGTGCTTTCTATTAGTGCTTGGAGCTCAGGTACTTTCCCAACACAGATGTGACAATTTATAACTGTTATACCGATGGTTCCTGTATCTATGTTCTCCTTGTGTTTGGCTTGCACCCTTTGTAACTGAAGTCCTTCTTGTGTTTGCCTGAGACCCTCTAACCTAAAAAACCACCCAGCCCCTGCTACTCATGTAGCACCTCCTGCATATAGTGGACACCTGACCTATCCAGTGGAGCCCAAAACCCAACTACCCTTCCACGCAAGTCGAGGAATCTGCACCCTACACAGTCGCAGAACCATCTGAGCCTCTGATTTAGACCCTCCACTCAGCCCTGTACCAGAGGTCTGCAATCAGTCCTGTTGACTATGCTGCAAATGGTCAGCTCTGCTTTCATCTTGCAAGCAAGATTGGCATTCTTTACCACTTCTGTTAGCCGCTCAAAACCAGAGAGAATCTCTTCTGATCCAAAGTGACACACATTATTGGTACCGATGTGAGCCACCACCTGCAGTTGGCTGAACCCTGTGCTCTTTGTGGCATCTGGGAAGACCTGTTCCACACCTGGAATGACTCCACCTGGTATGCACATGGAGTGCACATTGGTTTTCCTTCTCTTCTTGGCAGCCATGTCCCTATGGGGCACCATAATGTGCCTAACATTGGAGCTCCCAACTATCAAGAATCCCACCCTTTGTGATGTCCGGATCTTGCAGGCTGAGAGGTTTCCTTTGAAACAGGACAGGTGACAGTGTCTGGTCCAGCGACAGTGCCAGCCAAAGGCAGCACCTGGAACATGTTTGTCAGAAAAACTGGGAAGCCTTATGTGCGGCCACCTGGAAAATCTTTCCCCACCTGCCTTGCCATGGGGTGACCTCCCACTCGACCACAGGTGAGGGGTCAACCTCAGTGCAAGCAGTAACTGGGCTGGCCACTGGTGAGGACTGATCAGAGGACTCAGACATGGTGGATGTCCATTGGATCCCCACGGCCAGCACACAAAAGTGGGGTGCCTATCCACTGCAGCCTCAAGCTGTGTAACCAAAGCCATCACAGCAATTGCAATCCCTGTCCATACTAAAAACTGTGGAAAACTAAATTATGCAGATAAATGGACTATTGGCACGTGCTATGGAACTCTACTGTAGACACTGCTGAAAATGCACGAGCTGTGTCTAATAAATTAGAGTAATATGCAGAGATTCAAAAACCTAACTAATAAAGCACTCAGATGAAATTAAATAAATTGCTCCTGATTAGGAACTTGTAATATGTCACAAAATCAGTTACTTCCCTGTTGCTACACCTGTCTGGGCCTCCTGCTGCTGCCTGACTGGTTGGCTGGCTAACTAACGTCAACAAGCAGTCACTAGCACTCATTTTTATATATGTTTTCTTTTTATAGTTTATACAGAAAATGAATACTGTAAACATCAAGTGAGATAGATATTTTTTTCTCTTATTTGCATTAATTAACACTGAAAACTAACTTTGCATTTTAATAAACATTTTTGCATTCTACATAATATGTAAGCTTAAGACCCACCAACACTAAATGAAATAGATGAAATACCGTATTTATTTATTTATTCATGCAGTAAACACTTGCCACAAACATGTTTGGTATTTTTTGTTCTGACATAGAACCTTTCCAACTTCATTGCTAATTTATGTGTGTACCACATGATGTTCCTCATTTGTACAGTAGTTTTATGAGTATGTTCATCACACTTTCAGTCTGTTTTGCAAATACTTCTATGTTGTTCACATTTACATATATCCATTTATTTTCCTCGATAGAAAGGCCATATAATAACTTTTTGTCATTAAAATACAAGTTTTGCCAATATTTTAAAATTACAAATGACTTTTCATTATCTCAAACTACTTTTTATTAAGACGACGTTTATTAACACTCATCCACAACAAGTTTAGGTGGAAAGCATCCCTTCTGTCTGAGTATGTTCTTTAAATGACCTACACATATAAATAAATATTTGCACAGCCTCCATGTGGCAAAGATATCACAGGGATGTAAGATTATATCCCACTGACATAAAAATTGAAGAACAAAATTAGCAATTATTTTATGTACCTCATTTGTCTTTTTTCACTGATCTCGTAGTCTGTTGATCTTCTGAGCTGGTGCAAGAAAGATGTATGCAATACAGTTCTCTCAGTATTGTGTTAAGTAAAAGTTCTAATACGTGGGAGTTGCAAGTTTTGCATTCTGCTACTGAGCTATGTCCTAATTTCCATCTCCCGATGTGAAGAGGACTTGCATTTTAAAATTCAGGTCTTTGGAGAGGAAGTCAACTCAAAGAAAGAATAGCTGCTGCAGCCACACTGGCATTGTTGTACATCATTGGGTAGAAAAGGTACATTACCAAGCTGCACACTATGTGCTTAATATTTATTTTATGTTTTGGAATGCATATATGTCAGCACATGTTTCTGGGCAGACAATTTTTGGAGTGGTTTCCCAATACTGGATGCATATGCCTCTGTCCCCAACCTGGCGACCTACAGACAGACATTGCTATTGGGAGAGAGTTAGCACATTTGTAACAATTTAAAATAATTATATAATTTTGTAAATTTTCTATTTTACTAATTGTTGTCTTTCTCTATTTCCAGAACTTCATGAATGGGGTATATTGATATTGCAATGAAAACAGAAAAGGAAATCACACAATGTGCAAAATGTTAAACGTAATCAATTGCAGAATAAATTCTGGAAGGAGTGAAAAAGCCAATGAAAAGGCAGGAAAATTCACAACCCATTGTTTTCATGACTTCGCTTGGTAGCATCTCTGCCAGTGGTGATCAGAGTACCTTTCCTAATCCAATTCCCAAATTGAAGCATTCTCATAAAATACGTAGGCAATTGGACAGAAAATTAATTTTAGGGAGAGAAATGTGTGCATACAACTGAGTTATGCTGACAATGTATTTTGATAGATGTTAGTGAGGCACCACTGAATAGGTTTCATAGTGCTATTCTCACTATTACAAACAGAATATTTCATTCTCAAAAGTATTCATTTATTTGCTCACTTTTGTAAAGTTATCAAAAAATGATTACACACAATAGACTCATCATTGCCAGTCCATTATCGGATAGCCAGGCACAAGATGTCAAAGTGGACAACCAGTTACATTTTTCAATCAACATAGACACAGATGATAGTAACAGTACCATTCAAAATGATACAATGATGACAGTAGATGAGACAGGGTCACAATTTTCTCCAGGGAGTATTTTTCCCCTGGTGAAAATGTAACATGCAACAGCATGGGCTTATTAAATCATTCTTTGCCTGCCACAATTATGCCTAATGCAAATGTGATTGGACAGGGTACATTGAACATACTGGAAACCCTGATCATGATGCAAATGTTATAACAGTTATTTAAAGAAAGTGTCAATGAGTTTTCAAAACAACTGACAGACACACAAATGGAATTACTTGAACAGCAAAAGCAAACTCTTAATGCTATCAAAACCAACATAACACAACAGTTCAAGACTTGGCAAAAAATTTGCATACTGATCTTTCAAATGAATTACTGGATGCACTTGTAAGTATGGGGAAAGACCTAAATACACAATTACTCAGTGATTTGTCACAAGATATAGATAATTCAAGCCTAAAAGTGTCATCAGTAGGCAAGGCACAAGAACAGTTTGTGGAAAAGGTGAAGGGAGTATCTGAGGCTCTGACAAAGATGCAGCAGGAGCAGTCACAATTGTGCCATAACATAAATACACTCGCAGATACCATTGATGGGTTGCAAACAGTGTACAAAGGTTTTACTGAACAGGAGTAAAACCTGTCACTGTAGCTAAGTAGCATAAGTTTAAATACTCATTTCATGAGGAAGAAACAAGAAAGGATAGATAATGACATTAAATAAATAAAAGGCAGAGCCAAGGCTGGTATCTTAGACCAAGTCCGTACCCTGGCACAGAAGTTAGTCTAGGAACATAAGGGTTATGTAGGTTAGATTAGATTAGATTAGATTTACTTTCATTCCAATTGATCTGATGTAATCAAGAAAGCAATGAAGGTACAGAAGGCAGATATAAGAGCTGAAATAGATCAGAGGTTGAAAGTAGTGGAGGAAAAATCATGGACTAACATCATTAGTAACATTGAAAAGGAAAGGGAACATTCAACCCCAAGCTATCAGGTGTGAACAAACAGGATGGATAATCTGATTATCTATCTGCACTTGAACCCTAACCTGTGAGATGAAATAGATCACAAGTGTAACATGTAGCACATGTTGTCAACTTCTGTCCTTGCTGTGCAGAAGTATTCTGAATATGATCCGATACATCAAAACAATGCCACACTGGCAACAGGCAGTGTTGCATGCCTTTCTACTTTGCTCATGGGTGAAGGCTTATTACGACATGGGCAGTTTCTGACTTTTTCTTCCAAAGGTAAGCAAACAAACCCAGTTATATTCATAACAGCCCTCCAGAACATTTTCCCAAGGAACTGGACCAAAGCACAGAAGATACGCCTTGTGGTTGGCTATACACAGAATGATTTCTTGCTGTGGGCCACTGATATGGTGGCAAAATGTCACAACCTTGAACTATTTGAAAGGGCATTCTTAGGCAAGTTCTGGTCCATTGCAGTACAAGAGAGATTGAGACATAAAGTGTTTAACCCAGTGCCATTCAGCTGTAAGCACAGAGGGCTCAGAAAGTACTCCAAGAAGTATCTAAATAAAACCTGTTACTGAACAAACTCGATATTAAACATAGATTTCTTAAAAATCTTGAAAAGCTGACTACCAGGTAACATATGTCAGAAATTAATCACCACTCCTGAGCATGATATAGAGAATTTCCTCTCACTGCTTGGTTCCATTGATCTATTTACGAAGACAGATCTGTACAACCACAAAGTGATAGCACACAGGCAGGACCCTTATGAACTAATGCACAACATGGCAATAACACCCAATACAGTTGGCAGCTATATCCCCTCACGCAATACCAACAGGAACCAATTTGGTAATAGAAAGGAGCAAAAATTCAAGCGAGGATTTAATTATAATCAAGGACAGAACACCTGTCAGACAGGATTTAATGACCAGAGGGGTTATAGACAGCAAGTGTACAATGCACTGCCACCACTCACTGTCAAGAACAGAATGCAAGCAGATGACAAAATAATCTGCCACTGCCTGGCTATAATCAGTACAATCAAAATTACATTTTGATTAGTGGCCAGGGACAATGAAATTTGGAATTAAAAAACATGCAAGATACTCACTGGTGAAATCAGATACAGAATGTCCACATAGTTGAGGTTACCTGTAACTGAGAGGTCTGTGCTCAGAGCAATTCAGAAAACTCCAATTGGTCTTGATAGGTCCCCATTCAACGACCAGTAATAGGGGTGGAAGTGGAACTAGTTAAAAGCTGTTTTCTTTGATATGACAGCTGCGGTGATATCAAAGATGACCTGTGTAAATGGAAATGAAGACACAGTACAGGTAGTAATCAGTGCACAAATATTTGCTGGACACAGGAGCTACCACAAATGTAATTTCACCATGTCTCTTTGACCAATTACAAAAACAAGGACACATACTGATCTTCCAAACAGCTGTAGGAGGCATTAAATTGCAGGCAAGGATTCAAATTCAGAGTTTCTCTTACAATGCATCTTTCTTGCCGTTGAAAGGCTAATAGTAAACTGCCTTATCAGCATCAATACCTTTAGGAAATACCAAGCACGAATTGACATTTGTAGAGGGAAGAGTCAAATTGTTGTAAACAACTGATGATATTCAAATGGCAGAGAAAGCTAAGTACAATGCACTCCTGAAGTTTGAATACAATTCTTCTACTCTACTCTCATGTTTCTAAACACACAGAAAGAGGAAACAGGCCTTGAGATCATGTGTACCAAGGTGAATGAGTCAGTGTGTCTTACAGAAGAATGAAAGGAAGAACTGCAAGAGCTTTTAATGGATTTTATTCATGTTTTTGAATGACACCCTGGCATAATCAAAGGATACAAACACAAAATGGAGGTGTACATACATAAAACATGCTGGCCATTTGTTATATCAAAACTCCCTCACCCAGGAGGCTATAAGTTGGTATACTTAAACAGTGGTAAGGAAAAATTGCTCTACACACAAAGATTTATGTGAATTTGTGCACTAAACAAAATATGACATTGATCAAGGAGGGCTTGGAGGAATGTACCTAAGTGTATATAAGAGATGACATACAGTCCCTTAAATATACTAATTACAACTGATGTTTAGTATCAAGGAAATATTTCTGTTTTGCCTATTTCATGTGTGTTGCCTCATTAGGATGTAAGTTTTAGTTGTGTAAGATTTTTTTGTATGTTTACAGGTCAGAGTAGCTCAGAAAACATTACCCTCACCAGGCACAAGAAATTCTTTAATTTGACTGTTTAAACACACTGTAGGTATGTGATTGAGACACCGTGCATGTAAGTAGTGAAATGGCTTTAGGACAGAACCGTGCATGCACAGTTCCTAGCTTTAAGGTTGACAACCTCTGCAAATGTGCACAGCACATTGTAAGCCAATGGGTCACCACCAGACATCAACAGCTTAGCAAAGAAACATGAAGCACTCTACATTTAGAGAAACCTTACAATATGAGTTCACCATCTACAGAAACAAGCCACACAGTATGATACTACATAAAAGTTATTTACATTTATACAAGTCATTATTTACTCACTACGCAAAAGGGATATCTACATGGGGAATAAAGGAATATAAATTAAGTCTCGAATATACTGTTAACACTATGCTTTCCGGGTGCAAAAAGGTAACCTAAAATAACTGCAGTATTAACAACTCATAAAAAAGCTGAGCCAGTGAGTAACTATGCACTTACTTCTAAGTAAGTATTTAAGTGCCCTTCCAGTGAACCATGTGGAGTCATGTCCTGGATAAAATAGAGGATACAATAGTTAGGTGTTTGGTACAAAAGCATAAAGGTTGCACTGAAAATAAATAATTGTATGTATAAAAATATGTGTGAGTGTGATGGTGTGAATGCACATATGAAAAAGCTACAGTACGCCAGATATATAAAAAGGATGAACTTAAGTCTTGTGCTACCAAATTCAAAGGGGGTCAGACCATGCATTATAAGTCCATGTGACTGAGGAGAGCTGGCCAGAGTAGCCAAGCGGTTCTAGGCACTACAGTCTGGAACCGCGTGATAACAACAGTCGCAGGCTCGAATCCTGCCTGAGGCATGGATGTGTGTGATGTCCTTAGGTTAGTTAGGTTTAAGTATTTCTAAGTTCTAGGGGACTAATGACCTCAGAAGTTAAGTCCCATAGTGCTCAGAGCCATTTGAACCATTTGACTGAGAAGAGCACCAAGCAAGAGTTATTGCAATACATTTTCACACGAACACAAGTTGTCTCAACATTGTTTTACACTAGTTCATTGGCATAATTCTTGTAGAGACATACTCATGTACAGCAGAATACACAAGAGTGTTATCCAGTAGTAAAATGAAGTATAAGTCACTAACATTGAGCTACATTGTTTACAGTTGATGATGACACTTGTATAACACAATATTTTACTGCCAGAATATATCAGTAGATAGTAAACACAAGGTAAGTGGATTAACATGATTAGATACCCTTGAAATGACGTACTCAATAGTTATTGTGTAATGAATGAAGGATTGCAGTTGTAGAATAAAAACTGAATGCTTTTTCCTGCCCATAACACTTCCTGTAGACCAGTAGACATATCATAGTAAATTTGTCAGAGGTGTAGCTAACATTAGTTATGGGGGCTTATTGTGATTTCATGTTATGAAGCTTTCCTCCCTCCACATCTTTAATGATGGATACTCACATTAGGTATGGTGTATGAAGGTGGCAGGGGTAAAATACAGGGAGCGAAAGGCTATTTACAATTTGTACAGAAACCAGATGGCAGTTACAACAGTTGAGGGGAATGAAAGGGAAGCAAAGGTTGGGAAGGGAGTAAGACAGGGTTGTAGCCTACCCCAATGTTATTCAATCTGTATATTGAGCAAGCAGTAAAGGAAACAAAAGAAAAATTTGGAGTAGGAATTAAAATCCATAGACAAGAAATAAAAACTTTGAGGTTTGCCAATGACATTGTTATTCTGTCAGAGACAGCAAAGGACCTGGAAGAGCAGTTGAATGGAATGGACTGTGTCTTGGAAGGAGGATATAAGATGAGCGTCAACAAAACCAAAATAAGGATAATGGAATGTAGTCAAATTTAATCAAGTGATGCTGAGGGAATTAGATTAGGAAATGAGACACTTAAAGAAGTAGATGAGTTTTGCTATTTGGGGAGCAAAATAACTGATAATGGTCGAAGCTCAAATGTCTCTAAGCACTATGGGACTTACTTAACATCTGAGGTCATCAGTCCCCGTAGACTTAGAGCTACTTAAATCTAACTAACCTAAGGACATCACACACATCCATGCCTGAGGCAGGATTCGAACCTGCGACCACAGCAGGGGCGCGGTTCCAGACTGCAGCACCTAGAACCACTCGACCACAGCAGCCGGTGATGGTCAAAGTAGAGAAAATGTAGACTGGCAATGACAAGGAAAGTGTTTCTGAATTAGAGAAATTTGTTGACATTGAGTATAGATTTAAGAGTCTGGAAGTCGTTTCTGAAAGTATTTGTATGGAGTGTAGTCATGTATGGAAGTGAAACATGGGCGATAAATAGTTTAGACAAGAAGAGAATAGGAGCTTTCAGAATGTGGTGCTATAGAAGAATGATGAAGATTAGATAGGTAGATCACATAAATGATGAGGAGGTACTGAAAAGAATTGGGGAGAAGAGAAATATGTGGCACAACTTGACTAGATGATGGGGTCGGTTGGTAGGACATGTTCTGAGGCATCAAGGGATCACCAATTTAGTATTGGAGGGCAGTGTGGAGGGTAAAAGTTGTGGAGGGACACCAAGAGATAAATACATGAAGCAGATTCAGAAGAATGTAGGTTGCAGTAGGTTCTGGGAGATGAAGAAGCTTGCACAGGATAGAATACCATGGAGAGCTGGACTGAAGACAACAACAACAACAATGAACATAAAACTTATGCACATCATGTGATAATGTTGTATGCAAATATTTTGCCAATACTGAAGACTATGAATACAGATTGCTCACAAGTTAACATTTGAAAGTTTAATGCCTGATAGCAAAATATGATAAAAATGGTAATGTAAAATCGGAAAGATGATATGTGACATATAAACACAAGAGACGTATGTAATATTAAATGTCTTCTATGTATAATTTCTGTGTAGTGTCTATGGAAAGTTTTGTATAATATTTATGTAAAGAAATGTAATTGCAATATAAAAATGTTCATGCAAGAGGTAAGAAATATGCAAACCCAGCATGTCAATACTTAGGTTATTGTAACAACGATGAAATATAAAGACCATGTAATGCTGAATATGTGTTCCAGGGAACAGTTGTGTAGATTCTTTAAATGGCTACACATATAAATGAATATTCGTGCTCTCTCCATAAGGCAACGATATTGTAGATATGTATGATTATATCTCGGCTGACAAAAAACACTGAAGAACAGAAATAGCAATTATTTTATGTACCTCATTTTTCTTTTTTCACCAAACTTGCTGTCTGTTGGTCTTCTGAGCTGGTGCAAGAATGACATATGTAATCAAGTTATCTCAGTATTGTGTTAAGTAAAAGTTCTAATATGTGGGAGTCACAAGTTTTGTATTCTACTACCAAGCTACACCCTAATTTCTTTCTCCTGATGTGAAGAGGACTTGCATTTTAAAATTTGGCTCTTCAGAGAGGAAGCCAACTCGAAGAAAGAGTAGCAGCAGCAGATAAGCTGGCATTGTTGTACATCGTTGGGGAGAAAAGGTAAATTACCAAGCTGCACACTAAAACTACAAGATTAACATTTATTTAATGTTTTAGAATGCATGTATCTCAGTGCATGGTTCTGCACAAACAATTTTTGGTGCAGCTTCCTGATAACTGGTGCATATACCTCTCTCCCCAACCAATATCTGTTGATTTGTTGGTCATTTGTATATTATTTACATTAATATATCTTATTTCATTTCTCTACATTAGTAAGTATGCTCCTTGCTTGCAATACATTTATTTTCAATGCTAGTTGCTTTGCTTTACACTAAAATGCTGATTCATTAATATTTTAAATTTTTGAGAATACAAGCTCACAACACTAAGATAACTTTCATTTCCTTGTTCTTTTATTTTTATGGCTCTCAGCAAACCAGTCACGGAATTTCTTGGGTGCAGAGGCAATGTAAGATTTGCAACAGTCTGACATAGCAATATGCAGTGTGGTAATGGCTGAAAGTAGTATTTTTTAAAACTCACATAGTAGTGTCTGGCAAGCATACTTTCGAATAAAATGTATGTGAGCCTGTATGCTTGTTATGTATATCAATTGCAACAAAAAATCAAATCGCAGAGGCAGCAATATGAATGGTGTTTTGTTTTGAAACATTAGAATGTGAAAATTTGTGCTGTTGAGTGACACATATTAATAAATCAGCAAATTTGTGACTCAGTATATTGATTACTGCCAATGATAACGCTGCCCGACTGTGACTGGTTCCCATCTACAAACCAGATGACTAGGTTTCTTTATGATCTGAAGTATAACAGATAAATTAAAATTGATTTCTACTGCAACTGCGAGGACAGAATGTTGAAGAAGTAAATTGTGATAGCTTACAACATTCACACAGAAATACTAAATTTATGTTTACTTGCAGCTCTAAATTCAATGTATAAGTCTCTAAGAACAGGTAAACATGGCTGACTGATAACTCTATTAGAAAAGAATCTCCAGTCATACTGCAAAACACTAAATCCTCCATCCTAAAAACTAATGTGTGTCAGTGTAACTTCATCCCATTGGACTGGGGCAACAAGTATGAGGCACACCATGGAGATAATTACATGCACGAGCTGCAGGTTATTAATCCTCACCCCCCCCCCCCCCCCAAGTAGCAACCACTCCTTCCCTTCCCCTACCCTCCTCCCCACCACCAGTTGCAAGACACACTGACTAAACAGTAAGATGACGGTCTACAGGGGAATACCTTATTGTGCCTTATTGCCTGCAGGACCACTTGGCTGTTTGCACATTCCCCTGTATTTCCAAATGCCTGTTTGATACAAGCTTCCTCTGATGTTTGTCTCTGTTACTTTCTAGCATAATTGGTAACATCCAACCAGTGCATACATGGCTCTTCCCGTATTTTTGATAAGACAAATTATGTTTCTTAATATCACTCCCCACTTAAGCTGGAAAACCATTTGCTAAATAACTGTTATTTTCCATGCAAAATTCTTCCCATCAATCTCTGCCATTCCTAGTGTGAATTCCTACAGACTGGCTGGAAATGCCTATGTGTTTTATCCCATTATCTGTTTCAATCTTTGACCTTTCCTATCATTGGTTTATTTTTTCACACTTCTTTACCACTGGATTAAACGAGTAATTATCTCGCATTTTAGGATATGGTAATTGGACTGTCATTTCTGAAATGGATCTACTCAGTTATTTTAAGCAGATATTCACTTTTTATATGTGATGATCATTTATCATCTTTAGCTACCTCTTTTTCCTACACTTTGAAAAACCATTACTAATTGCCTCTTAAGTCCACTTATAATGTTAGTGTCTTCATCAACATCCATCTGTTTGATTTTCCACAGTGTGGTTGAACGGTTCTAGGCGCTTCAGTTTGGAACTGCATGACCGCTATGGTCACAGGTTCGAATCCTGCCTCGGGCATTGATGTGTGTGATATCCTTAGGTTAGTTAGGTTTAAGTAGTTCTAAGTTCTATGGGACTGATGACGTCTGATGTTAAGTCCCATAGTGTTCAGAGCCATTTGAACCATTTTGATTTTCCAAGACTGAGAAGCTTTTTCCCTGCTTCTTGTTTGGTTTCGTTATGCAGTATATTCTAAAAATTATTTCTTTCTGATGTCTATACTGTATTTATTTAGTCTCTCATTTTTCATTGTTATTGTTATATATCATCAGAAAAAGTGGACCCTTACTATACATAGATTTGTGATCATTTATTTTATGTCTCATTGTAACTCATTTTTTGCCTATTAAGACTCATTTATGTGGTTCTGAAGTTGGAAACTGAATGTAGTTATCTTCCCAGTAAAATTTTTGTGTAGATTTTGTCTTTGAACAGTTTTATTGTCACTTTTTACTCCTCTTTCATTTCTTCAAGCATTCAGGTTATTTCTGCCTCATTTATCAATTGTTACTAGCCATTTAATATCTGCTTTATTCTCTTACAGCTGGTACAATATATTCCCCTTACAAAATTTTTTGGAGACCACATGTAATTAACTAGCAACACTACAATATCTTCTCCTAAACTGTGGTTCTGGAAACAACTCAAGGTGTTCTGCATACTATATAAACTACTACTATAGTACTACTACTACTACTACTACTACTAGTGTTGCTACCACTTAAGTAACAAGAAAAGTTAGATCTTATCATTAGCTAATCTCTGGTGTGAAATCAGTATGATTATCTGATATGAGTATAGAAACATCAGCATGCTGCTTCTTCCCCTGTAACAAGTTCAATCATATTAAGTTATCTTAATGTATATTAGATAAATACCCACACAGCAAGAACTCTATATGATCATTATCATCTAACTAGTGAGCCTTATCTTAATGCTTATTTTATCTAACTGTCAAGTTATTACTATGAAACATCTACATATATGTGGAAGTAGAAGTCTTTTTGGGCAAACTTCTTTTTATCTGCAACATTACAAGTATCTTATACATAGCAATGTGTTACTTTAAGTTAATTTCTCTCACAGTCATCCTGTTTTTCATCTGCTGTACTGTAAAACAAGTTCAGGTAAGAAAGCACTGTGAGAAATCTATCAGTTTCACTTATTATAACTAGAGCTGTATCTCAAAGGTTGTAGGAACTTTGGAGTTAAGAAGTGGTACGCCAACAGTTCTGCAAAACTGTAGCTCTCAGCACAGGCATATTTGTGTCTTTAGCTTTGACTATTTGTTTTAAGCTTAACTTAACAGTAAAATTTATAGAATTTAGAACATGTGAGTATTCTTAATTAATATTTATGATTTTCTGTCATACTCTCTAATATGCTACAAATAAATGATATGTTCAGGGTGCCACAAGGATATATAAAACAGTAAACACAACTCTGGGCCCTATAAGGGGTCGGCAATTTAATACTTCAACTGGCAATCCTGTTTACATATTCAGAAGAGTTCCTTACGCTGAACCACCAGTTGGAGAACGTCGTTTTAAAGTAAGAAATTATCAATCAAAGTAATTCATTTGATGTTATTTGTCTTATGTAGTAATGCTACTTTTTAAACACATAATTATTTTGAGCATAATCTTAATGGACAGGCCAGGTGCATGAATGTGCCTTCATAACATTTTAGAAACAAATAAAGAACCACAAATAGTAACTGTTGAGTTGGGTAAATTTTCAACTACTTCATTAGTGATGTGTTATTCAGCATCAATTAAAATATGATTTCTGAGATAATGATGACTTTTAAGAAGAGGAATAAATTGTTGATCGATCAATTGTGATAAACAATTTTTTGCAAACTTCTTTAAACTAAGTTTTATCATTGCCATTGAATTTACAATGAACTGATGCAGGGACAAACAGTGCAGATAAAGTAACAGAAAATTATCTGTGCAGACTGAAATTCAGCAGGAAACTAAATACTACGTTAACAGTGACTCATTGTGATGATTCATATGTTTATACCTGTTTTACAAATGTTAAGAAAGGCTGCCTTTCAAACACTGTAAAGAGTGTTAGATGTAGTGTCAGTAACTTCTTTACACAATGATGAAAACCCTCCAGGAATAATTTGTCATCTACAACTCACTAGGTCATGGAAAAAGAAAAATTTCCTAGCATTTGGTTCACTCTCTTTGATGTTTTATTCATGAGTCTTTGCCAGGGGCAAAATTGGCAACGTTTCCCCATAACTGGTTTGCATTATTTATAATTCAACATACACACACACACACACAAAATTCTCTTCTCAATGCAGCTTCATAAGACTACTGCAAGAAACAACATAATAATGACTAAATTAATGCAACCATATGATATAATAAGATACATTTTTTTTTAATCTAATTTTAGTACTGCTTCACTTTTTATACTTCCACTGTGTGTCATATGAAGTTACCTAAGGAAAGAATACAAATAAGTAAGTGTTTATCCAGCAAAACTGTGTAGCGTGAATGCTGATAAAATAGACAATTGTAAATATTATAGGGGGCTCTTCAAAGGTCCTGGAATTTTTTCATTCATTTTATTGTAAGTTTTCCCTTCCAATTATTAACCTGTTATTTTGGAAACCTCATATCCACACTTCATTAGACTTTTTGTTGAATATTTTTCATATGTTAGCATAAAATAAGATGACTGGTTACATATTGTATGTACTATGCTCACTAGGAACAGTGATGATACTTTTTATTTATCTTCAGTCTTTGTTGCACAATGAGTAAGTAGTTTGGTCTAATGATTCTTACTACAAAACGAGTTTAAAGTTCACCATAATCATCTACATTATGAAATGAATAACCTTACTCTGTTAGATTAAAGACCTCTATGTCCACTCATTCTTGGTATGATCTGCATTAAATAATGGACATTACATCGTAAAGACTAACAAAAACTGCCAAAATAGATAATTGTAAATATTATAGGGGGCTCTTCAAAGCTCCTAAAATTTTTTCATTCAGTTTGCTGTAAGTTTTCCCTTCCGATAATTATTCTGTTACTTTGGAAACCTCATATCCACACTTCGATAGACTTTTCATTGAATATTTTTCATATGTCAGCATAAAATAATGAATGCTACCAAATAAAAAAATTAAAAGAGTGAGTACACAGACAAGAAATGAATTTAATAGCACCATTATTTACAATGCAAAGTAAATTTTGTTCTTAGTTGTTGCATCTGTATAAATTAATACTTTTATAAGTGCAATCATAAAACTGTCATCAAATACATTATTACCTTTGAGAATTCGATGGTGTAAATACTAACAAGCTCCTGAGTACTTTTTATGAAGATAAAAAAGCTGAAAAAACGCATAATTTTAGACACAACATACTGAATAAATTTTATTACAAACTTAGATAATTATGAGGAAAAGATAATATAAAGTGGAGTCTTCTCTTAATAAAACATGCAAGAGGGCAATATGAAAAAAAATCAAAAGAATTTGTGAATAAATAACATAAAATGCAAATGAAGTTTTAAAAACAAATACTCATGTATTCTTAATAGAAATTGTGACATAACATGGTGAATTATTCGCATCTGTTATTATCTAAACTTATTGCTGATATTTATCTCATTTTCTGCTCATTCATTTATTGGCATGCAACACATACATGAAAATCTCAGGAGTTTATTTAGACTAGATTTCACTTGCATTCACTGTTCAGATTATCATTTTGGTTGTTGTCTTTACACTGGTGTGATCAGCTTTCATTAAGGCATTCATAATTAGGAAATAAAATAAATTGCTGCTTGTAAAATAAATTGATGCTTGTAATAATGTTCACAATATGCAGAACCGTATGAGCTATTCAGTGTATTTAATAAATAGAAAGTCTGCAAGTCCCACTTTCCTCGAAAGTACTTTGAACTATCTGAAACTAATTAACTAGAGAGATAATTAACTTTCAGGTTCATAAGCAGCCCCGTTTTCCTTCACAGATTTAATAATAACTGTTGTTGGATTCCAAACATTGACTGCATACTTTTGTTAGCATAATTTTTTGGTACAATATGACATACAGCACTAATTAATTAACTGAATAATTAAAAATTTCATGTTATTTATCATAATATGCAATATGGCACTCATATTTGTAAAAAAGAGAGTTGGAATAATGTAACAATAATAATGCTCATATATTTTTCTAAATTTTTAACCAGAAACATTTTATATAAGCCTAAACCACTTAAGATCTTGCAGTTCATTCAAACATTGTATTTGTGATGCAGTCTGTCCAGCCATGGCTGGTAAACGATGAAGATATAGTAATAAGGTAATAAAGTAATAAAGTAAAGTAATAAATCAGTAAAATCCAGCCCAGCTAATTTTTGAAGCATAATGTAGTTTACACTATAACAGTTTATATTTAAGTTCATCCAAAAATAGTCTAACATTACCCAAAATTGGCAGTTTTATGGTTTGCAAGCACACAGATATGAGTTATGTCAGGTGCACTCTCATTGTTGACTCATGTGAGAGTTATGCATGCTTTCTACATGAAAATACATACATCAACAACTGCAAGACTCATTAATATTACTATTTAAAGACCTTTGAGTGATTACGGTACCTCAAATTAAGGAACATTTTAAATGAACTTGCAATTGACATAATGTGTGAAACATCATTTCTATCAGAGTGAATGATTGTTGGACACAGTGATGCTCATTATTGACTGGATTAGTCAAATTACCACATTGTAGTCTTTTTTGATAAAATACCACAGTCATGACAGTTTTGTGTAGATGCTGACTGTGTTTTCTGAAACAGCTGAACATTCAACTTCAGCACTTGGGCTGTTGATGGGTAACTCTAGGTGCTGGCCTGGTTCAGTACACTAATAAATTTTCATGGTTGACAAAATTATCACAATTCTTAATAGGTGACTTTGGCTTAGAATAAATGTTTCTTAGTGCAATTCAGATTATGGTGCCACATATAATCTTGAGCAAACAATATCCTGCACACATTTAGACTTTCAGCTTTGACACGAGCAGCTCTTTGCACTACTGCCTAGAGACTACAAAACCCAGGTCAGTTTCACTACAAACTGAACAGCTACAAGAAGCAATGGAAGTCTGACGTGATGGATTGAGCTATTCTTTAAAATGAGAACACCAAATATCCAACAACAGCCCACTAACAAAGTATCAAGATGCAATATTAATTCAGGAATCAGTGGATATACCACTACCCCCATATCTACAGTAGGGGCTTCAAGGGCAGGACTAAGATAATTACCTCTGCTCTGAGGCATTTTAGCAGTCTTTCCTCATATGATTCATAACTGAATGGGACATGAGGAAATCTAAACATGTGGGACCTGGGGAAGTCCCCTCCACCATACACATCACAGATGCTGCAGAGTATTGATATAGATGTTGATTTAACAGTCCAAAAGATGCTTTGGAAGAGATCCAGAATAAGAAGAACAAACTGGAGGAGGAAGAGAAGGAGGAGGAAGGCAAAAATTCTTTGTTTCCCTGTGCCATTTTCATATTAAAGTACCTTCCCCCCCCCCCCCTCCCCCCCCCCCCCAATCATGACTCAATAATTTGACACAATCTATGCTAGTAATGTCTTGAAACGTGGCTTTGATATTTCATCCATGCCACCAAGTACTGAAGTCCCATCTGTCCATTACACACACAGCCCGATAATATGAATAATAATAACTTATCTTCCATTTAATACATTATTTAGGTACTAAATATTTTAGAGCTCACAGACCACAGAGTTTCTCCTTAATACTCTAGAACCATTTATTTGCGTAAAGTAACAGTCTTGTTGCATAATATCAGCATTCAACAATATCTGTGGATGATGTTCATGTTAGATGACGCATGGACACATCATCATTAAATTTCTCTTAGTTTCTTCATTATTTTCAAAAGCTATACAAAAGAACAACATTTTACTTATCTTCATTTTTTCTTGTTTTTGTTGGTTACAATTCTTGTGTCTAGGGGTACATTCTTGAGGCTGAAATTTTGACTTACTGGGTACCAGAAGACTAAATGACTGATGAAGTACTACTTCTTGTTGTGATTTTCTTTTATTTTATCCCATTCTTCTATATTACACTAACTTCACAATCTCCTTTTTAACAAAACCATCAATTATATTGTTGTAAACACAATTAAAACTATATGTGCATTTTCATCAAAAACATGCTCACTACTACTGACATTCTGCAGTACTCACAATATTACGAAGAGTTTACAAAGCAACTTTCTTGACAAAAGAAGAATCATCACCAAGATATAATATTATTTTATTAATGAGTCCAGAAATAAATATAATAATTCACATTAGATTGTGCAAATAATAATACGAATTTTAAATATCCCAGAAATTTCATAATTTCAAATATTTCTAGAAGAAGAGTAAGTTTAACAATACATACAGAGTACTACTTTTAATCATGCATAATTTAGCACAAAACATAGCACATCATATACAAGATCCTATGAATTTCATTCAGTTAAACGGCTGATACTAGGATGGTTTGAAAAGTTCTCGGAATGGAATAGAAAAAATGTACTTGCATCACTGAAACTTTTTTATTTTATTTTTCAATGTAGTTTCCTTGTAGAGTAATGCACTTGCTCCAATGATGTTCCAGTGCCTTGATCCCATCTTGAAAATGATTTTCCACCAGACCTGCAAAATAGTTGTCAATTCCAGCTGTTAATTCTTCATTTGAAGTGAATCTTCATCCATCAAGAAAAATTTTCAGTTTTGGGAAGAGATGGGAGTCTGACGGAGCCATATCAGGTGAATAAGGTGGGTGTGGCAACAGTTCATGCCTTAGTTAATGTAATTTTGCAATGACAATGGCACATGTGTGTGGGCATGCATCAAGAGTTGCAACACCCATCTTGCAGATACTTTTTTCATTTCTAATTCTTCAATTAAAATGTGATATATCCTTTCACATGACATCTGCCAAGCATGAGCAGTTTCATGCACTTTCAATTGTTGATCCTCCATGACCATTTGCGCACTTTATCAATGATTTCTGGAGTAGTGATACACCTTGGCCGACCACTGTGTGGATCATCATCTAACCTCTCCCAACAAAGCTTAAATTCATTTGTCCACTTGGCAACAGTTGAATATGAAGAAGCAGAGTCCCCCAGTGTTTGCTGGAAATCAGCATGAATGTCCTTTGCTTTCATACTTTCCTTACCGAGTACTTAGTCACTGCTCAAATCTCAATTTTTTACATCTTCGAAAATCACTATGCAGGAACAACAACAAAGCCATGTCGCCACCACAGCTCTCTCCCAAGAGCACTGACATGGCACATGTTTACAGGCAACAGTCCAATGAATATCATGTGAACAACTCGTTGCACTAGTGCTGACCTCTCGTGGTGATTCTGAGAACTTTTCAAACCACTCTCGTATAATGTTCACCTATACTAGAATCGATAGTATAGATGGTATTGGTTGTTTCTATAAAAAAAAAAAAGGTAATGTTAGAGGAGAGTGTTCCATTACAATATCCCCCTCACAAAATCTGGAGACAGGGTGTTTACAATATTTTATGACAGACTACATGGTTTGCCAAACAGTGTACAAATTGATGCTCAGGATAACAGAGAGATGTATAGAATTTTCTGGTACATAACATACTCCAGAAAACATTAGCAAAATATCTACTATACAAGCTATAATCTATACATATATCAGGATATGCTATGCAGATTTTCAGATCTATGGAACACATTGTTGCAAGACAAAAAATACAAGCTCAAAACTACAACATTACACCACTAAACTATAGAAATAATTACAGAGATAATGTAAATTACAAGACTTATAAATTGTAATTTTAATCTAAACAATCAAACCTTCAAAATCTTCAAAAGCCTGGCCCTGTTGTGCCTCTTAAGAATTTTTATAATGATTAACCCTGTCACTTAATCTTAGACATTTCTACAGTGTCCTTTGCCCTGCACCATGGAACTTATTTCATTACTAGGCTTCTTGCACAATAACCTCTAGCTCTGTATTGCAAGCTTATAAGCTAAAATGAATTAATTATCCTTAATTTTAGCCTCTCCTGCATTCATCTTCCTCCTTCTGCTTTTATGCTCAGGGTATCCAATCCACTGGAATCTGAACAATGGCTAGGCCTGAACTTCTGCTTCGTCTCCTATGTACCAAAACAAGGATTATGTTCTGCAGAACAAGTGTTGCTGCAGTGGTTGGTATGACAATTGTCAATGTTAGAATGAGATAAATACCTCCAGCTGCTGACGGGTGTTGATATATACCAACGGGGACAGGTGAAAATGTGTGCCCCGACTGGGACTCGAATCCAGGATCTCCTGCTTACACAGCAGACGCTCTATCCATCTGAGCCACCGAAGGCACAGAGGATATTGCGACTGCAAGGACTATCTCGCTCGTGACTCCGGCGAGACCCACATTCTCACCTTGTATGTTCACACACTACATTCATAGTGTCCCACCCCAACACACTCATTACTCATGGAAGGGATTCTTTCCAAGTCCCGTAAGAGTTCAGGGAATATGTGTGCATCTGCACAGAAGAAGAAGGTTATGGCCGGTATCGCCAGAACTATATACTTATACGAATTTGGCGTCTGTTCTTTTGGACATATCTGAAAGAACAGACGCCATTGATGACTTGCAGCCATCTAGAACGAAATTAAAATTAGATTAACACCTCCAGCTGCTAACGGGTGTTGATATACACCAACGGGGATAGGTGAAAATGTGTGCCCCGAATGGGATTTGAACCCGGGACCCCCTGCATATGTCAGACACTCTATCCATCTGAGCCACCGAGGGCACAGAGGATATTGCAACTACAGGGACTATCTCACACACGCCTCCTGCCAGACCCACATTCTCACCTTGTATGTCCACACACTACATTTGTAGTGTCCCACCCCAACACACTCATTACTCGTGGAAGGCATTCTTTCCAAGTCCTGTAAGAGTTCAGGGAACATGTGTGCATCCGCACAGAAGGTCATGGCCGGTATTGTCAGAACTATATACTTATATGTTCTTTCGGACATGTCCGAAAGAACAGACACCATATCCATATAAGTATGTAGTTCTGGCAACACTGGCCATGACCTTCTTCTTCTGTGCAGATACAAACATATTCCCCGAACTCTTATGGGATTTGGTAAGAATGTCTTCCAGGTAAGAATGTCTTCCATTAGTAATGAGTGTGTTGGGGTGGGACACTACGAATGTAGTGTGTGGACATACAAGGTGAGAATGTGGGTCTCGCAGGAGGTGTGCATGAGACAGTCCCTGCAGTCGCACTATCCTCTGGGCCCTCAGTGGTTCAGATGGACAGAGCGTCTACCACGTAAGCAGGAGATCTCGGGTTCGAGTCCAGGTCAGGGCACACGTTTTCACCTGTCCCCATCGATATATACCAACGCCCGTTAGCAGCTGAAGGTATTAATATAATTCTAATTTCATTCTAGTTGGCTGCAGGTCATCAATGGAGTCCGTTCTTTTGGATATGTCCAAAGAAGCTAGACCTCTAAGGGAATGGAACAGACTGGTTCACTGACTAATCATCATCCAGCCGAGACTGCTAAGGATGGCAACTTGAAATTTGGAGATGGTGTGGATCTTATACTGTAGGCATTGTTTAAGAAGGGATTGTCAGAAATTACACTTCTAAGGGAGGAAATAAGGGATGAAAGGCTTTTCGTAAATTTTCAGACATGTCCAAAAGAACAGACACCATATCCATTTAAGTATATAGTTCATATCAGCCATAATTTCATGAGTTTGATTTCATAATAGTCGAACATCTCAGGCATACAGCTAATAAAACCTGAAAGTGATTCATAAAAATTCAAGAAGTATTTCACTAATAATAGTTATTTACACTTTGCACTTTCGCGTTTACACTGTTGAGTCTCTGGAGTATGTCCTCTCAGACTGTCATCATGAATACTGTAAATAGTCTAACGAGTTGATCCACTGAAGCTCATGTCTCATTTCGCGCAAATGGTTTCTCACAGGTGTTGGTAGCACATGTGAGGACATTGACAACACTCTCGCAGTTTTCAATTAGACTTACACATGCTGGTTCTTCCCCTCTTGCTGACCAACTTGTTTTTGATAAAGTCTAAACTGTATTGCTTCTTAGTTAGTTTCATGAAAGAAAGAAATCGATCCCAGCGTTGTGAAGAAACAGAGGAAAATTATAAACGTTTTGCACTAAACTGGAAAATGAATATGCTTCTTGACAACAGCTTGCTACACAAGTGGCAACTAAATTTCAAAGAATGTGTTGTACAAGGCACATAATAAGTGTGCTTTCAGATTTCATTTTTTTAATGTGTACCTGCAAACTAGAGATGGGTCAACTTGAGTTACCAAACCATGCTAACTAGGGTCAAGGGAATTTCAAGACAACACTGATAGATCGTTGCTAACTCAAGTTGTGTTTATTCAGTGTTCAGTGGTTGCCACTACTGATAACGGTTTCGTGCGAGGCTGGATACTGACATCCCGTCGAGTGTAGACTGAAGCTGAGTTGAGTTCATGCCTACATAATGGTATCTCAGGCAATGTGTTCTTTAAAAGTGCAGCATCCTGTTATGATTTGTTTGGTTGAAGCGTTTGATAAGTGTTATTTTGAAAGAGGTTAAGCTAGTCTGATTGTCTTCGAAATCTTAGAGAAAATTCAAAGTGACTCTTTGAGTATATTCAAATTTCTGCCTGAAGTGTGACATTCATTAACCTTAGCAGTACAGACGCATGCATTACCAGAGGATTCTGTACTCTATGCTCTCCTTAAACAAAGTTTAAAAAGCAATATTCGTTAAACATTGTTGACTTATATTGTCAACATACTTTTTATAGAGGTAGTGCTGTGGCAGTAAGGTTCTGAACCTGAGATATTGAACACCAGATTACCGCCCACTGCTTTTTTACTTCTGTAGGCTGTATGGCCTGCACAGTCTTTTGTTTTTCTTTAATAGAATTTTTATGTTCACAAATTGTTATACCTTCTAATTTTTTCGCACTAATTAAGGTCGCCGAAGCACGGTATTTGCAGAATGTACTTCTCACCGAAAAGTGATTCCGGTAACTGGAGTTCAAGGTTTTTGTTAATCATGACTTTTGTGTACTTGTGGAGGTAATGCCATAGAAGCTTCATCCCCTATCACATGTTTCTTTACATCTAAATGAGAAGTGAAATACTAGTTTCCATAGATCTATAGTTTAAAAAAAATTTTAAATGAAATATTTTCTTAATAATTTTCATCCCATATTTTACCCCTTAATGGTGGAGTTTCCGAAAATGCTGAAACATGTATTTTTTTTATTTCTAACTGAGGAACGATGTACCAATTTTTGTAGGCCTAGATTCAAAATTGCCTTAATAGCAAGACATTTACGAAAAGTATTTCATCCCTTATTTCCTCCCTTAGGAGCGTAATTTCTGAGAATCCCTTCTTAAATGATGCCTGCAGTATAAGATCCACACCATCTCCAAATTTCAAGTTTCCATCCTTAGCGGTCTGGGCTGGATAATGATTAGTCAGTGAACCAGTCTGTTCCACTCCCTTAGAAGTCCAGCTTCCAAAAACAGTGAAAGACGTTTATTTTGCTTCTAACAAAGAAGTGAAATTGAAATTTTCAGAGCCTGCTTTAAAAACGCTTTCATAAGGAAATACTTCATAAAACAACACCCCCTTATGGGTGGCATTTCCAAAAACACCTAAACGGGTATTTCTTTTATTTCTAACCGAGAAGTCAAATACCATTTTTCATAGCTCTAGCTTTAAAAACGTTTGTATCCTTTAATAATGATTTATTTTCAAAAAATCTTTCACACACTACCGCTACGAACTGTGACCTTTCTAGCAGGAAATCACGAATCCAGTCACACAGATGAGGCGATATTCCACAGGCACGCAGTTGGGTTAGAAAACGCTTACGTGGAACGGTGTCGAAAGACTTCTGGAAATCCAAAAAAGTAGGATCAATTTGACATCCCCTGTCGGTAGCACTCATTACTTCATGAGTATAAAGGGCTAGTTGTGTTTTGCAAGAACGATATTTCTGAATTCATGCTGACTACGTGTCAGTAAATAATTTTCTTCGAGGTACTTCATAATGTTCGAATACAGTACATGTTCCAAAACCCTACTGCAAATCGACGTTAGTGATATGAGCCTATAATTCGACGAATTACTCCTACTTCCGTTTTTGGGTATTGGTGTGACCTGAGCAATTTTCCAGTCTTTAGGTACGAATCTTTCTGTGAGCGAGCAGTTGTATATAATTGCTAAATACGGAGCTATTGTATCAGAATACTCAGAGGAACTAACAGGTATACAACTGGACCGGAAGCCTTGCTTTTGTAAGTGATTTAAGCTGCTTTGCGACACCGAGGATATCTATATCCGTGTTTCTCATCTTGGCAGTTGTTCTTGACTGGGATTCAGGAATATTTACTTCGCCTTCTTTGGTGAAGGAATTTTGGAAAATCGTGTTTAATAACTCTGCTTTAGTGGCATTGTCATCAGTGACTTCACCGTTGTTATCGTGTAGTGAAGGTATTGATTGCGCTTTGTCACTGGTGTGCTTTATATATGACCAGAATCACTTTGGGTTTTCTGCCAGATTTAGAGACAGAGTTTCGTTGTGGAAATTACTGAAAGCATCTCGTATTGAAGTGGGAGCTATGTTTCTAACTTCTGCAAAACTTAACCAGTCTTGGGATTTTGCATTCTTTTAAATTTGGTATGCTTTTTTCGCAGCTTCTGGAACAGCAATCTGACCCGTTTTGTGTGCCATGGGGGATCAGTACCATCACATTAATTTATGTGGTATATATCTCTAAATTGCTGTCGATACTGTCTCTTTGAAATCATTCCACAACTTTCCTACGCTTACATGATCAGATCGGAAGGAGTGCAGACTGTCTCTTTAAACGGTATAAAGGGCATTTTTATCAGCTTCTTTAAATAGATATACTTTGCGTTTCTTTTTGATGGCTCTAGGAGTTACGGTATTCAGCATAGCAGCTACTGCCTTGCGGTCGCCAATCCCTGTATTCGTCACGATACTCACTATTTGCCCAGAATTATTTGTTTTATAAGAGGTCAAGTATGCTTTCACAACCACTTACGCTTCGAGTGGGCTCATGAACTAATTGTTCAAAATAATTTTCTGATAAAGCACCTATGAAGCGAAATATCGAAAAAATCTCTTCTTAAACGACACCTACAGTATAAGATGAACACTCTCTGCAAATTTCAAGTTTCTGTCCTCAGTAGTTTGGGCTGGGCGATGATGAGTCTGTCAATGAATGAGTGAGTCGGGACATTGCCTCTCATATATCGAAAGATTACATTCATTACGAAAAGAGACATCACTATTAAGACTTAAATTTTTGGATTAAGGCACAGTAGCCATTCGTGCTTGTGGTGGGACATTTGGCTACAAAATCGCCAGTTATGAACTGCCCTCAAGAAAAAAATGACTGATATGTTAGAAGATTATAATAATATTGAGTATATAACTTGTAAGAAATATATTGCAATGGATAGAAAATATTGCTCTGACATAAGATATTTGGACATCAAGCAATACAAAATGTGTTTCCAGTTTCATTGCCGATTATATAAGTACCAAAATTGCAGTCAAAAAAGTATGTAAACAGCACAGACGCTAACAAGCGAAATGAACGCCAGCAGAATTTTTGTACCAGTTCCGTTTGGTTGGCATATGTTAAGAGAAGTTACTACTCGGACAGACGTGAACATGGCAAATGAAGTTGAACGTTAATTTAGCTTTTCCTGCTAACTCGGCTTTAACGAGCTTGGACTCAGCTTGGTTTATGAAATGGGCTATCTTGAGTTGGATTGTTACTAACTCGAGTTGAATGTGTTGCACGGCGAGCGGTGCTTAGTTACGATTAGTTTCACGTTAGTTCAGGGCTCTCACCGCCACTTTCGGACCAATCCAACCCGAGTTCATCCAAATCAGACATCTACATCTTCATTAACGAGCGCTAACTGAATGTTATCACAAGTCTTATCTTCAAAATTTCAAGCCAACAGACCAAAAATTGCACCATATGCAGTATCCATCTCGCTCTTGATTAATATATATACAGAGTGATTTTTTACGTCATGTACAAACTCAGGAGATTGATTGAGGAGAGGATACGGAACAGGGAAGGTCTAATGAACTTCTGTCTCTAAATGTATGGTTTCCATACTTCTGTCTGGAAATGCATGGTTCCTATTCAATCATACAATGTTACAGAGACCATGGTCTAATACACGCTGTACCATGCAACCACAGTTACAGTACACGCTGAAAATGCTTTATGTGTGCCTCAACATATGTCTGTACGTGCTGTAGCATGTTTTGTCTCATACGTTCACATCATCCAGGGTGCATCAGAACAGTGTCAAAGGCAGCATGAATCCACAGCACCAATGTCTCTGCATCTGGAATGGCCTCTGCATACACAATACTTTTGAGATGGCCTCATAACCAGAAATCACATGGGTTGAGATCTAATGAATGAGCAGGCCATCCAATGGACCCCCTCGTCCGATCCATTAACCAGGGAAGACACAACTGAGATACACCTCAGTGTTAATGGCGAAGTGGGCTCGAGCACCATCATGTAGCAGCTACATATCCTTCCGAATCATCAATGGCACTAGCTAAAGCAAGGGAGCCAAGTCACCCACAAGAAACGCAGATAGTTCTGATCTGTTAAGTGGCGTGGAAGGAAGACTGGTCCCAAAATATGGTATCCAATTACCCCAGCTCCCACATTCCGGCTGGATCAATGCTGATGATACGCTGTCACCATACTATGGAGGTTCTGCATACCGTCCCAGAGGTGACTATTATGAAAGATGAAGATACCACTCCACGTAAGGGAGTCCACATATGTGAATAGCCTTGTGAAGAAACAGTGATGAAACTGCTCCCGATGTGGAGTGTCTGTCGCTAGTAACCCCTGCACACGCTCTAAGTGATAATATTAGTAACAGTTGTCATCGAGATGTTCCACATGATCATCTAGCTCACCCTCTACAAGCGGTCCAACTACCTGCTACTGACACGGTGGTTGCCTTCCACAATCTTAATCACATTTTCCTCCAAGTCTGATGTCTGAACATTTAGGGTACATCCTTCATGATTTCCTGCTTCCTGAAATGACCCTGTCGCAGATAAACGACGAAACACTGTTGCAAACATTGAATTCTGTGGTGGTTATCGGCGGGATAGGTCTCCTGATACAACCTTGCTGCCCGCCACCTGTTTCCATTTGCCTTTCATAAGTAAACACCATATCAGCAAGCTCTCAATTCAAATACAGAACCATTGCGTACAACACTGTATCACATCCACTTCAAGGTGAGTCAGCAAGAGAAGTGAATTGGATATAACATTACCAATTACTATGGCAGGAGAGGGCGCTAGGGTATGATGTATGAGGAACAGTACTACCCTCTAGGAGGAAACTGTGCATACTGTAAACTGTGGCTGTGTTGTTCAGTGCATGCTAGACCGCAGTCTCTGTACCAAAGTATGAATAAATGGTTCCTGGACATACATTCATTAGAACTTTTTTCTTCCATATCCTCTCATCGATCAATCTCTTGAGTTTGTACACAATGGAAAAAATCACCCCATATAGGCCTATAATCATCAATTGGGAAACCGTGAATCTTTGGTTTGTTAACTGAAATGAATATAATCTGTCGAATGTTATCTCAGTTCTTTTCTTTACTTTTTTTGGACCCAACTGGTTTAACTTGGTTTGAACTCGGTTTATGCAAACTTTCAGATCGGTTTGAAATAAACTCGAATTGGCCCATCACTACTGCCAATGTAGGCTCCTGACTAGTTGCTTGCATTGTCTTATGACTGGCCTCTACAGTTAGTAATTTCATAGGAATTTGTAGACAGCGCTTTCAGTATGGCCTCAGTTAGGTTTTCAGACTTGTGTCTCTGGTTGTAAAAACAGAATGAAACATTCAACAGGTTCATCATTCTCATTCACATATCTTAATATGAAAGATAATTCGTCAGTACTGGTAAGTGAAATTTCCACAGTAGGATCTACTGTTACAGAGAAATCTTTGGCCTGTTTGGTAACTGTCATGATAATTCTTTTTATTAATTCATGAAGCAGCTCTATTATTTTCTCACAGATCGTTGAAGATAGATAACTTTTGTGTCCCTGCTCTGGATTTCCATGTTGTTCAATATGCTCTGAGTGAAAAGTATCGAACTCGGCTATAAGTGAAAGAGACATAATGAAATTTTTCAACATGCCCATGTGTTGGAAGTCCACGACTTGTTAGCTTCTTCACGACTGCATAAACCCCTTTCAACACATTGCGCCAGTACATTTTTTTCTGTCTCAACGTGTGACTCGAAATGATTTTCTACAGTTACAAGTGATTTTTAACCCCTCATTAAAAGTGATGACTCAGAATTTTAGCGTTCAATTGAATTTTCAAGATGAGATAAAATATTAGAATATTTCTCCAATCTGATATACCAATAGCAGCAATCACAGTCTTACCGCAGAACAATCTGCACGGTGCACAAAAAATAGTACCGGTGCTACAGGTGGAGAAAACGGTTCCTGGAGATCTACTATGAACGTGAATTTGTAATCAGAAAATATTCAAAGAAAAACTGCATGAAATAAGTTAATATTGTGTAAACCCAACAAACCTGTTTTACTCCCTGAAACTTCAAAAGCACTCCCCTATATGAGAAGTTTCCCAATCCTGTTAAAATCCAGATAATATCATCCTTTGGTAATGGAAAACAGTAAAACAATCTGAAGCTAATTTGGTAAATAATGACACAGTGTACTGTAATTTTGCTTACCAGTAACCGTTAAACCCAGATAAATTTGCATCTAAACATGAATGAATGAGAATATGACATCAATCGGCTTGTAAACAAAGATCGCATACTTTGATAGTTGTCAGATTCTAAGTTCCCTCTAATACGCTAACTTGAACCAATGGCGAATAAGCTACTTCTTTGTAATTGGTCGGTATGAATAACTTCAATGGCAGGTGCCTCGACTTAACACGTTTGGCCACGCTTCGCAGTGCAACACTTAAGTTCTCCTGTCTAAATTGCTGTATAGACACATCGAAGCACACCCTTCCAAAAGACACACGCAACACATGTAACGACTAGTACAAATATACTGAAAAGCAAAAACAAATAAATGATGGCAATAACTACTGTTAGTGATGGGGTAACAATCACTGAAGGTGAACAGTCTTTACAATACACTTCTTTTATTTACTGATAGAAAGATTAAGAGATGGTCTATTACAAAGCAGAAAAAAATTGAATTGGTTACAATTGTGTTTCTCGAAGAGAGGAATGGTATGGTCTTATCTGTTCTTGGTCGGCGTGATGTGGTGATCGAAGCGCTTTGAAGTTGCTGATGTGAATGCTATAAGTTTTTCGAGTCGTGTCCTTAGCATTAAAATATCCTGTTTCCTTACATCCTGTTTCGGCTGGCGGTGATAATAAGTTGCGTAGCATCCATTTGTCGTAAGCTGGAACAAAGTGACTGCTTATGCAGCACCTGAAGGACAAATTAATTCAACTGCAACTATCACACATGATAGTTTGACACAGTCCACATCGTGTTTAAATTAACATTCCGCTTCGGGAAGAGAACTGTAAGGAGAATTGTGAACGAAAGTGTCAGAGCTATAGGAACTGTAGAAAAAGTTGGTTTCGTGTCTCCTGGAAAGCATCGAAATCGCAATGAATCCATAACATAAATGGATGGTTTTAACAACGATGTTTTAAAGTGCTCCACGTGAATCATGAATGTCCAACTTCACAAAAGCGTGCTACAGTTAAGAGCGAGAAAATTAGCTTCAATGGTAAGCGCTTCGTCAGTGTAAGGAATTTTGAAAGACATTGTTTCCTGATACGTTAAGAAGAGAGTTTTTAGTTCAAAGCAGTGATATAGTTGCAGCACAAGCTACATCCCATATAAATACAAGAGAAGGAGGTAGTTCAACAGTGTATGATGAAACATGCACCAATTAGAATCGTTTCAGGAAGATATGCTGGAAAATGTGTGATGGTACTGGCGGTTTTAAAGTTTTCATTTGAATAGCTTCTCAGATAATTATTCTGCGTGCTGACTCTTCTTTCGGTTTTGTCTCTGAGAGCAAACTTGCTTTTAGTGTAAGAAAAACAGTAGTAACTACCATTTGGGAAATGAACGCTGTCAGTTTCGTGACGTGATTCAAATGAACGCTGTCAGTTTCGTGACGTGATTCACAGTTCTTGTCATACCTTGCCTCGAAGTCTGTCATTGCCAGTTATAATTCGACTGTTACAGAGAAAACACCAGAAAAGCGGATATTTTTTCCCGTTTTAAAAACAAAAATATTAAGCACTGTATAAACCAGACTCGTGCCTATCTCCTGAAGCTTATTAATTTATACAAGTCACGTTACAGAATGTACAAACTTGACTGCCTTGCACATGAATGGGGTCACACAGTTTTGAGTTTACCCACATGTCACTGTCAGTGTAGCCCTATGGAATTAATTTAGGCAAAGGATAAGGCTATATGAAAGTTGTGAAGCACATATAATGATTTTGGTTTGTGCTTGAAGTTAATTTTCTTGTGTATTGAATTTTTACTCGTAATACAGTACAAAAGGCAATAAATGATAATTATTGCAAGCAGTTTCAATGATCTTGTTGTTAGACAGTTGCCATTTCGAGACAAATTGTACTTCAGGTCTTTACAAAGCTGTCAGCTGTTCTTTGTCTCCTGATGTCACGTAGCAGTGGATGCAACGTCGTCAAGATGGGAATTAATATTTCTCATGACGAATGAGCGAAATTGGTTTTAATATTTACTATTCATCTTATAGTTTTGAACTTATTATATGATGTACTGTGACAAATGAGCCTAACTGTTGTCCGCAGCAACGCAGTTCAGCAATGTAGACTTTGTTTGCCCTCTTCTGCTGCCGCGCATGCGCAGTTGTCATCCCTCCACTGCTCCATCATCTAACGTGAGACGAGCTGTAGCCGAAAATTTGTAAAAACAAGACGATGATAATAATGATGATGATGTTTGGTTTGTGAGGCGCTCATCTGCGCGGTCATCAACGCCTGTAAAAAGTCCCAACTTTTTCACACTACAATTTTTTACGCAGTCTAATCTAGCCACAATCATGAATGATGAAAAACAACACGAAAACTGACAGCCCAAGTATGTTTCAAAAGTAGTTGCTTTTTCGTGGGAGTGCGGAATTGGAAAACCAGTAACAAGAATTGGATTTCCAGAGTCGGTTTTGAAGTGTTTACTGACCAACCAGAAGCAGTATTGGCAAATGCCCCGTGTCAAATGACTGTTTAATCAACTGAGTAGTTCACATTACCTCACCAATCTGTGCCATCAAATAAATTCGTTAAGACATATAATGACAATAGCAGAATAAATTATATTCATTTACACCTCTTTCTCGATTCTCAGTAAGCAGAAATTAGAAGCCGATAGCATTCTAGGAATAACAACATTTTAAAATTAGTATTGTTGATTGTTGTTGATGGCTTACTTTAAAATATTATTGAACAATTTCATAATCACAATTCCGGAAGGAAATTGAGTTCCAGTCGGTCACCGAGTAAATTACTAGTATTTCAAAGCTTTTATTGTCGACTGCCGTTCTTACAGCTTGTTTAAACTTCGAAGCTATTTCATAATATTAATAGTTTTTGTCATTTGTTAGTGTATTTATTTTAATTTGTAAAATGTTAAAGTAAATACAGTGCACAAAATGTCGCGCTCTAAAGCTGCCGTCCCTACAATAGCGTCGAGTGGGCCATGTGTAAATCTTCCTCTGGTTGTGTACTACATACAGGTTGTTGGGTTCAGCTAACCTGGTGGCTAATGGGGTATCAGGGAAAACATATGCAGGTTTAACCCGATTCAACGCAACAGTCGTGGTTTTGCCGTTCACTAGGATATCCATCGTGTGGGCACTGCGCCGTAGCATTTCATATGGACCAGAATAAGGAGCTTGTAGAGGTGGTTTAACGCCCTCAGTGCGGAGCATGACGTGACGGCATTGTTCCAGGTCCTGGTGCACGAAAGTGGGCGGCTTGCCATGACGTGTGGCTTTCGGAGGGTGAATCTTTGATACATGGTCCCTCAACCGTCGCAAGAAATCTGGCTGGCCAGTAGCAACTGTCTCTGTGGCATCAGCGTCTACAAAGTCACCAGGAAGGCGCAGTGTTTCTCCATAAACCAGTTCTGCCGCTGACGACCCCAGGTCTGGTTTGAAAGTCGTCCGTAAGCCTAACAAGACCACTGGTAGTGCGGTTGTCCAGGTTTCTTCGTGGCACATCAGCGCAGCCTTCAAACAACGGTGCCAGCGTTCGATCATTCCGTTGCTTGCTGGGTGGTAACTTGTGGTCTTATGGTGGGTGTAACCACAGAACTTGGCCAACTGTGAGAACAGGTCTGATTCAAATTGCCAACAGCTGCCAATGGTAATATGTAGTGGGCACCCAAATCTTGCCAACCAAGTCATTGCAAAAGTGGAAGCTAATGTCTCTGCTGTGGTATTGTCAACCGGCACTGCCTCCGGCCAACGTGTAAAACGGTCAATCATTGTAAACAGGTATCTTTGTCCGTTCGAAGGTGGAAGTGGTCCAACTACATCCAAGTGAACGTGGGCAAAGCGGGCGGTGGTATTAGGAAAATCGCCAATCGGTGCGTGTACATGGCAGTTAATCTTGCAGTGTTGGCACTGAAGACAAGATCGGACCCACTCGTGGCAGTCTTTTTGCATGCCCGGCCACACGAAACGTTGGGATACTAGGCAGAATGTCGGGCGTACCCCTGGACGGCACAATCCATGTACTGTATCAAAGGCTCGTCTTCTAAAAGCCGGCGTCAGAAAGGGACGAGGTCGGCCACGAGAAACGTCGCAGTATAGCTGTGTATCTTCACCCGGAACATCAACGAGTTTCAGTTGCAATGCGGAAGCCGTATCTTTACATAGGCAAGGAGTTCTTTGTCGTCTGTACCAGTGCAGGAAAGTCTATGGTACTGGAAACACTGCTGATCCGTGATAGGCAATCTGCAACAATGTTGTCGATCCCAGAAATATGTCTAATGTCGGTAGTAACTGGGCCACGAACTCAAGGTGATGAAATTTACGGGGGGAGCAGATGACACTATTCTGACGGAAAGCGAACGTGAGTGGCTTGTGGTCTGTATACATCGTGAAAGTTCGCGCTTCCACTTGGGGGCGGAAATATTTCACTGCTTGGTATACTGCCAGGAGCTCACGGTCATATGTGCCAAATTTTTTTTGCAGGCGAAAGCTTGTGGGAATAATACGCCAGTGGCTGCCATGCATTGTCCGACCATTGTTGTAATGCGGCTCCAATCACCGTCTGGCTCGCGTCTACAACAATTTCTAATAGCACGTCGAGCCGTGGGTGTGCGAGAAGCGCTGCATCGGCCATGCTCTTCTTTGTTGCCTCGAACGCAGAACACATGTCCTCTGTCCACTGTATCAGAGACTTGCTATTTACTTTAGGGCCTGATAATGCCGCCGTCAAAGGTTCCTGCAGCTCCGCAGCGTGAGGAAGGTGTCGTCGATAAAAATTGAGCATCCCCAAAAAACGGCGTAATTCTTTGATCGTAGTTGGTCGGGGTAGCTGCAAGATAGCGTCCACCTTCTCGGACAGAGGATGAGAGCCTTCAGCAGAAATCTTATGGCCAAGAAATGTCACCTCTGACCGCCCAAAAACACACTTGTCCACGTTCAAGGCGACACCGTAACGCTCCAATCGCTCTAAAATCTCTCGCAGATGTTGTCGGTGTTGTTCCTCGTCAGCAGAGAACACTAACACATCGTCCAGGTAGGCGAAACAAAGCGGTAGCCCCTGGAGAACCGAGTCTATAAACCTTTCCCAGGTCTGAGCGGCATTGCGTAAACCGAAAGGCATAAATTTACTTTCAAATAAACCGAAAGGCGTTATTATTGCAGTCTTTGGAATGTCATCATTGGCCACCAGAATCTGTGTATACGCTTTAGGGCAGTCCAGAACTGTGAACACCGTGGCACTGTGTATAGCGTGATTAGAGTCCCTCAGTAACGGAACAGGATATCTGTACGCCACTGTTCGCGCGTTAAGCGCGCGGTAGTCACCACATGGGCGCCAAGCTCCACCCTTCTTCGGAACAAGATGTAATGTGGAGGACCACGGGCTCTTAGATGGCCGCATTATGCCCTCGCGAATCATGGCGTCAAATTCTGCCTTCACTATCTTCAATCGGTCCAGAGCGAGACGCCTAGGTCGGCATGCTACTGGGGACCATCAGTCATTGGAATGTGATGCACCGTATCATGTGGTACGAACCTGGGAGTGCCGGGCGGCCTGGTCAAGTTCAGATAGTTAAGCAGTAATTCAGTGTACTCACCCTCTGTAGCATGGACCAACTTGGCACTGTACATTGCGGTGTTGCGACGGAAACCCGTGACTGCTAAGCCAGTGACGCTGTCTACCAAGCGTGCGTTCACGACGTCCGGCAGCAGGTGGTTGTGCGCCAGGAGGTCAGCCCTGACGATCGCCTCCTTGACGTCAGCCACTGTAAAATTCCACTCGTACGGGCGACGTAGGCCGAGATTAAGCTCCATCCTCTGTGTGCCATATGTTGCGATGGAAGAATTGTTGGCAGCCGCCAGACGGATGGCAGTTGGCGGCCGGCAACGATGTATGGCTGTTCATGGTATGATACTCAGGTCCGACCCAGTGTCGATTTAAAACTTTACGCCAGAACTCCCATCGGTAATGAACAGGCGCTTGAAGGATAACTGGCAGTCAGTTGCGCCTATTGTCGACCGCTGGTGCTAGCATGGCGATGTGCAGTTCCTTGCCTGATCGCCGAATCGTCGGTGGTACCAGCACAACGGTACCTCGCCTTGCGGAGTGGTAGTACCGCTGGAAGATCTGCTTCTTGAACGCCGCCGTCTGTATCGACTTCTTCTATTGTTGTCGTCGTCACGTGCCAGCAGCGCACTGACCTGGACGCACAAAAGCTCAACCTTGGCCACGAGTGAGTCGTGGTCGGCCCGTGCTACAGAGGCTGTACTGTTTGCACTGTTGTCCAACGCCACGGCTGCGCTGACCTGAGCTGGTGTGATCGCGTCCTGAATTCGGTCTGCTAGCTGCACCACGTCATCCAGTGGCACGTCCTTTTGTGAGGCGATTATGGCTTTTATTTGTGGCGGCAACCTACTGCTCCACAGCGTTCTGAGCAGACTGTCTGGCACAGTAACGTTGTCAACTTTGCTGCGTAGATGTCGCAGGTATTGAGAACGCTTCCTGTCACCAATTTCTTCCTGTGTCAGAACCTGACGTATCCGGTCCTCTTGTGATGTGGCCACCCGTCGAATCAACTCTGATTTTAGCCGGGCATAAGCTCTAGTCTCGGACGGTGCTGTGATTATGTCCTGCACCTCGGCTGCGTGACGTTGGTCGAGCTGGCTCACAATCAGCGCAAATTTAGTTGCTTCGGCCGTTATTCCAGCGCAGCAAAAGCTTGCCTCTGCCTGAGCAAACCAGAGTACCGGGTTGTCAGGCCAGAACGGCGGCAAACGGACTGCAATCCTGGAGATGGCCTGCTGTTCGGTCATTATGTGCTCGTTACTTACGTAACTCATGCCTGCTTCTTCTTAATCAGGTCAGTTTCTGTTTGGATCACGTCGGGGTCACCACTCGCCGGGTTCAGCTAAACTGGTGGCTGTCCAACCTTTGCTTAACGTGATTCAGAAGAATAAAGATCTTCAGTTGAGCAACAATAACTTTATTGCGAGCACGTATCTGACGACGCCCGTCATGTATGATTTGATCGGAGTTACAAAATTTGCTTCCGACCTATACAGAGGGATCCTTCATCCTGGGAAAACTTCTGCAGTTATTGGAGAGAAAACAGTACTCATCCACACAAGCCAGGAGGCAAAGAACTACTAACTGAAAAAACAAGGAATAATAACAATAATAAACAGAACGTATATAAAAGCTAGAAAACCCAGCGCCTCTAGAGGCTGGACGCGGAACTACACAGATGTCGTGTACAGTAATTATGACCGCACAGCACTGCACTGACACACGCGTACACACCACACACACACACACAAACCGGCGAACTTGAATTAGCGCACGGCAGTGTCGCTACAAGGTCTTTCAGGACATTCAAGCATGGATTAGCAAATTGTCAAAACAGTGCCTGTTCCTTCAGACATGCGTACTATAGTACACAGTCAAAATTTAAACGTTATAAACTTCTTTCAGCCTAGGCAAACTGAGTAAATTGGTTGGTTCTTTTGCATTAGGTGTTATTTGAGGTGGACCTTGGGCGACTAGTAAAAGCACCATTTGTTCGTTAGTGATTCCTGAGCAAACCACGAAGAAACATGTTTTTGGTCCACTAACAGAAATCATAAATGAATCCTTCAAAACTGGTTGCTTCCCTGACTATCTGAAGCATGCCAAAATTTAACCAGTTCGCAAGAAAGGTGACGTAGAAAACGTTGAGAACTACAGACCAGTAGCCCTATTGTCATGCTTTTCCAAAGAGATAGAAACAATAATGAAAAACAGGCTTTAGAGTTATCTAAGTAAATTCAACCTCCTCTGCAATGACCAGCATGGTTTCAGGCCTGGTAGAGTTACAGAATCTGCAATATATTAGAGGCACTAGGAGTAAGGGGAGTGGTTCTCAAATGGTTTTGTTCATATCTAGAAAACAGAGTACAGTCAGTAGAGATCACACATGTCTCCAGTGGATCAAAGTACATTGAGAAACATATATCTGATCCACAATATATCATTATTGGGGGTCCCTCAAGGAAGTGTACTGTGCCCTGTATTATTTCTGGTGTATATAAATGATTTCCCGCAACATATCAGCCATGGAGAGAAGATATTGTTTGCAGATGACAGCAACATAGTAATCACCAGTAAGACACCAGCACAAATGTTGTAAAATTCTACTGAAGCGCTGAGGGATGTTCACAAATGGTCTCAGGAAAACAAAGTAATTCCCATTGTAAAGAAAACAAATACAATATGCTTTAGAATGAACAGGAAACAGAATCCCTTAAATTTAATACTAGATAATATCTCCATAGATGATGTACCTACAACAAAATTCTTAGGGTTGCACATTGACAGCCAAATGAAGTGGAATTAACATGCTAAGAAACTCTCGAAAAAGATATCCACAACATGTTATGCACTTAGAGTCCTTGTATCGGCATGCAGTAGTGAATGTTTGAAAACTGTATACTTTAGTTATGTTCATTCAGTAATCAAATGGTTCAAATGGCTCTGAGCACATGGGACTTAATATCTATGGTCATCAGTCCCCTAGAACTTAGAACTACCTAAACCTAACTAACCTAAGGAATCACATACATCCATGTCCGGGGCAGGATTCAAACCTGTGACCGTAGTGGTCAAGCGGTTCCAGACTGAAGTGCCTAGAACCGCACAGCCACACCGACCAGCCATTCAGTAATCAGTTATGGTATTATTTTCTGGGGAAACAGTGCTCAGAATTTACAAACAGTATTTAAAATGCAAAAGAGAGCAGTAAGAATTATAACCAAAAGCAGTAAGTGGGGCAACTGCAGAGAACTTTTCAAAATGTTAAATTCTAACTGATCCTTGTGAATTTATATTCCAGACCATAGTGTACATCAAGAAAAATATAGAAATTTGTAGCACAAATAGCAGTTTTCATAACTATAGTACAAGAACAAGTCACTATCTTCACCTAGACAGAAAGAATAAACATAAGACTCAAAATAGCTTCTTGTATGAATGTGTAAAACTGTATAATAAACTGCTGCAGAAAATAAAAGAAGCAGATAACATGTATCGCTTTAGGAAAAATCTTAAATTGTTTCTGCAGGAACACTGCTTTTACATTATAAGTGAATTCCTTAGTACAAAATGATTGTAAATAGCTTTTGTGTCACAATATTTTGTTAAGGAGCAAAAATGATTGTAAATAACTTATATGTCACAATGTTTAACTACATGTAACAACAAACTATATAAATATATGAATGTACGCAACTGACAACATCCATACATTTTAAAATGTCCGTGGATGGCAAAATAAATAAAGAAATAAATAAATGGTACACAAATGGTACTGATTGTGGGGATTGCCACTTCCATAATTTCTGTTCTCGGCAGAGTGTCAACATTTTTACCGTATGTTCTTAATATGATGTTCTCGGGGAACCTTACTGAGGTCCAGAGGTTCTTAATTACTACTCATAGACCTTTTAAAGAGGAACATATCTGTTTTTTTTTGTGCTTGGACAGGAACGTATTTCCAGTGGTAAACATTATGAGCAAGTCAATACAAGGACGAAAATGAATCTTCCAAATAATATCTTGAAGGTGTGTTACACAGAGTGCTTGTATTCATAACTTATAATAAATTATATTGTGGTTTTACTTTAATTTTAAAGCCTATGTAGGTTTTACTTTAAATTAATTTGAACTGATAAAGTTTGAATTCAGAATTCTTTATTCTGAGTAATCTCAACTGAAGTTCAAAATGAATGTGTATAGGAGAGTTTTTAAACATTGAAAGTGAGTAAATGAACCTATAAACAAAAGTTCACTGTTATTTGCAGCCACCAGTACCCCTATCTCCTTGGAATGAAACAAGAGACGCTTTGTCGTATGCAGATAAATGTGTACAGAGACGTGGATCTGGAGTAATAGAAGGAAATGAAGACTGCCTCTACCTCAATATTTTTAGCCCAGAGGTATTTCTACATTTATTGTTGTTCCTTTAGTTTTGATTTATATTTCAGCAACAAAGTGGTAACACAGCATGATTGAAATGTTTCATCTTATTAATGCCAAATGATGAACTCAGTAAGAAATTAAAAAAAAAAAAAGTAACATGTGCCATAATACACCCAATTCATTTACCCACTTTTCTCATTGTTATTAGTACCCTTAGCTCATTACATTTGTAAACTCTCTTTGCTTGAGCAGTTGCTGTAATTTGTGTTGTTGTGTTTCTTGATTGAAGAACCAATTACCAATTAATTTTTTGGGGGATTTCATTTATGAAACTACAAGTTCTAAGTGTGTGCTAGAGTTTCATCTGATGAAATGTAGAACTTAAGAGAACGTTTTCTTCATTTTCTTTATTAACTAATGTTTGATTACGTTTTTCGATATTTTCGTGTGTTTGCATTTTCTCTTTTTTTATATAATGTTCTTTTCTCAGTGAACTTGAGTTTAACATTCATGGTCATGGGAAATGGTGGGTGGAATATACCACACAGATATGTTGAGCAGCAAGTCGATAATTAAAATTATGTGGAACATATTAGCTCAGATTTTCGCTTTTTTTCATTCTTTACTTTGTATATGTGTGCATTCTGACACAGAACAGTTCAGAAGCTGAGCTACAAAGCACAGTATCTTGCATATGGATCTGTCCAGTAATTGGTACTTTATTTATAAGGTATCTGGCTATTTTCCCTGTGCTTGAGTATGATCATTTTTCTTAGGTAGGTCAAAAAGCTTACAATCTATTTATCAGCGCAAGTAAAATAAGATATTCACTACAATGTATGGTAGTAAGGTGTTTTATGAGTACATCATGTTTAAACTTTGGTGTGGGGCTGGAGGTGAGTTCTTTGTATAGGACCGAAACTTTGTAGGATTAATGTTTTTGGTAGATATGTTGAGATGTCACTGCAAAGGCTTTCACGGTGTAATAATTCTTGTTTCTCTCCTTGTGTTTGCTGCTGGACATTCAATATGACTGGATATTTCAGCAATTCACCTGTCCACTATCTTTCAGAGAGGTACTGCTGCTGCTGCTGAGTCCTGATAAAAAATGATGGCAAAGCTGGAAACCATTTGACCTCTATAGGCCTCCATACTGTACATATTGCATGTACTGCCTATCACATGTTCTGTCCCCAAATTGACCTTGTAGTACTCCCTGCCAATGACATATGCCAATGATGAATTATACATCAAACTTTCCTCTAACAAATAGGCTAGCTACAACAAAGAATGTTGCGTTTTGATGTAAGATGTTATAGAGTTTCACAACCTGCTAGGAAGAAAACTCTCATCTCTGTTAATCAGTCTGCCAAATTATGGCATTACTCAGCTCTTTCAGGAACGATTTGGGACTTAGGAAGCCTGGCAGATACAACATTCCTTGTCAGTGAGGGAAGGCTGACATCAATCAGTTGCCAGCTCAGATGGTACAGCACTTGCCCGCGAAAGGCAAAGGTCCCAAGTTCGAGTCTCGGTCTGGCACACAGTTTCATATCAGTCAGTTGATTTGCACAGATTAAGAACATCACTGTTATATGAGGCTACAACAGCCTGAAAAATAAATGGTAATGGAACATTGTTTAAATAAGGGACACATGATAAAATTTAGTGAGAATTGCTGATACATACAGTTTTTTGCCACAGTGTTTGTAAGGAGGCACTTGAAGTCCAGTCGGCAGACAATTTGGTTCATAGAGACAAAGATTTTCCTCTTAGCAAGACATGGAACCTGTGAGTTGGATTCCATCTCTGCTCATTAAATGAATTATGAACAAGTTGAAGGCTGCACACTGTAAATGTCCCAAATTGGTGTTTGGAGCAGCACCAGCAAAGTTATGGACCAATGGAATTTTTGAAAATGCAAATTTCATATCACAATCTGATAACAATTATGTGCTCTGTGTGTAGTGAAAATTCTTGGACTTCTTCTTCAAATGACTGCAGGTTCAATCTGTATGATAAGAGAAAAAGATGCTGGAATTTAGTAACAAAGTCATGCCACATAATTGTCATGTCAAAGTGTTGCATCTCTCCCACAAAAAAGTGGAAAAGCTGATTTAATAGCACAATGATTGTTGGCCTAAATATATGAATTGGTATTGTATAAATGTATTGGAATACATTTTGAATGAAAATTAGTGTAATATGTTGGAGATTATTCCAATCTACACATTTTGATGCTTACATGACAAAATCAGGACAGTAAAAGACAAAAGCTAACAGCCAGGCAGCTCCTAGCAGCCCTTGGAAAAAAAGAAGAAGAAGAAAAAAGAAACTGAGGGCTGTCCTCTCGTTTATTTATACAGATAGTATAAATATTGCCATATGGACACTTTGGTCCTCAACTGATATATCAGTTATATCTTCCCTTGCACAAGTACACACAAAATTTTATACATGCACACACACACACACACACACACACATACAAAATTATACTATCTCACACCAAAAGAAAACATTCTTTGGTGTAACCAACTGGAGTGGCTGACACTAGTGTTTGAGTATGACACATCATTGGTGCTGGTGTTTTACTATGGATAGCTCCACAAGCCTAGTCTTGGGAGAAACCCCTGTAATGGATAATACATGCGCCATGCATGGTATGAAGGCCTATATAGGATGACCGTTTCCAACCTTGGCATCAATTTTCAGCAAGACTAACCAGCGGGAGTAGCAGTAGCAGTAGCTTCTCTACCAAAGATGGTGGGCAGGTGGGTCACTGAAATAGTGAGTCATGTTGATTTTAGGGCCTGGCAGCAAACTCGAAGAAGCTAGCAACAGTGTTTTGGGTTTGTTTAGGTTCTGTTAGAGTACAACACCAATTGGAACCAGGTAACAGTTATTTGCATACATACACCCAAAATGAACTAAAAAATGTATTTCAAAGATTGATACCTTAATATCGTCACCAAAATGATTAAAGCGCTTACAAAATTTACACTGGTCCACTGAAACATGTAGACAATGTAAACAGAAATGTGTAAATGCGTTATACTAGTTTTCACTATTACATGTCAGATGCAAAACATTTCCCAACTTATAACTGTTGAGTGATCATTAATAATCCAATTTATTTACACAGACAGTACCATTATCATTTTCAAACCAATAGATTCGTCTTCAGATGTTAGTTCATATTTTTATTAAATTCTTTGCGGTTTGCATTACTTGTTGGTTTTTTTTTCCGTCTTGTGGTGAAAGTCCCTCAAGGTGATAGTTCCCTACAGCAAGAAAACAATATGAGAAATGGCCTAGCTATTTAATTGTAACTGTACCTGATACGGAATGAAAACAATGTAAATAAATCTCTAAGAATTGTTCAAGATTTAGGTTACTTATGTTAGAATGCCATAAGTAACTAAATCTGAAACAACTCTACCTTAGTGATTTGTTTACATTGTTTTCATTTCTTATCAGGTACAGTTACAGTTAAATAGGTTGTTGTTAAATGGGCTTCTGCTGTAGGGCCCAAAAGACACTTCTGCCAGAAAGGGAAAAACCAGCTAACAAATAATGTAAACCTCAATCAATGTGATATAAATTTGAACAGCCAACTGGAGATGAACCTGTTGGTTCAAGACCAGCAATGGCGCTATTTGTGTACATAAATAGCATTATTAAGAGTGTTTGGTTGTTGTTTTCTTCTTTTCAAGAATCAGTGTGTGCTTTGTACACATCCACAATCTCAAAATTATCATTTTTGACAAAATAATGTTAGTGATTACTCACAAAGCATGGTATATTTTTTAGCCTACTATTTTTATTGATGAATAAGTATCTTTCAACATGAAGTAGTATGAAATCAGATATATTACTTAAATGTTCACAACATCCAAATATTTCCCTTTCAATTATGTTGCAGTTGCCATCAAATACAAGCAACCCCAATAGACCAGTGTTGGTGCTAATACATGGTGGCTGCTTTGTAACAGGGTATGCCCAATCAAATTCACAAGATTATTATGTTGACAATGGAATTCTGGTTGTTACCATACAATACCGACTTGGAGCCTTAGGTAAGTATGGAAGTCACTTCATACATTGTGCAGATCATGATTTTAAAAGCCTAAACTGTGAAACTTCATTTTGAAAATAATTTTCTTTTTATATAAAAACAAGTTAAAGTTTTCAGGAAAACATAAAGAAAACAAAGGGAAAAAGAAATGATAGGATAATTGGCTATAAATATTTATAGATCATATGTGCTTATATCAGAACCGATAAATTTTAGGAACAAGTTCATATCCAACACAACAAATTTTTGCTTATTGTAAATTAACAATTATTTGAACACATCGGAATGGTAATGGCAGTGAAGAAATTTTCTAAGAGATTCAAATTTTGCACAACCAGAGCTTTAGAGGCATCAGGAAAAATAATGAAGTATCTGTGGCCAAATTTTCATAACCCAATTTAGTAGCACGCTGTATAAGACAAACCTGTAAATGCTGCTGATCACTAATAGTAGAAGCGTATTCTACCAAGATTTCCCACAAGATGACATTCCTTATTCTACAGTACATAATATGTTGTTACTTAACCTATCTAGATTTACTAAGTATTGCGTAAAAATTTAGAGAGTGTAAAATAGTAAATATAATAACTGGTGACTCTGATTGCACTAAATATGTACCCAGCTTGTATGTTGGAAAGGCAATTGCCCTAATGGTTGTTGGTTGTTGTTACTTATTGTGAACAACAAATTATGAACTCCCGGATTGTTATCGCCATCATAAAATGCGTAAGAATAGGCACAGATGAAATATGATCAGTCTGTGTTTTCTGTGTTATTTGAAAGTGCCTCTTGAAGATACATTGAGTTTCCTTGCCAACCACTTCTCTCCAGAAATTGACACATTATGTATAGTGGTAAATATTATGAAATGACCACTGGAATGGCCATGGGTCCAAATTTGTCACTTTCTATGTCAGATTTTTTCATGGAGAATTTTGAAGAATGCTGCATAAATATGGCTACTTGCCAATTTCACAAAGGGAAGCACTGGGTATGACAGAACCTTTTGCCTTAATAGCTGATGCTTTAGTAATACAAGATTCAAACTTGTGTCCAAGGCTATTAACAAGAATAGAAAAAGTCCTCACATTAAAAAAAGTTTGTTGGATGTTGATGCCATTATAGCTGTTCTGCAGCAGAGCAGGAGCATTCAGTGCTTGAGAATCTTCAGTGAGATATTTAAGAGTTCTATTGCCAGTGTTGTTCAAGGGAGCAATAGCAGCAACAAATGCTATTGGGATACTAATTATTTTGTTCATATGTTTTAAAGCCCTTTTGTCACTGAGACCTTCATTTCCTTTTTTAAAATTATGTGCATTTGATAAATGACTGCAGTTATCTTTCTATGTCATCACAAAAGCTTGTTTCCTTTCCATGAGTGATCTACATTTGCACATCAAAAGCAAAATGTTCTTTTGTACTCAGAGTACATCTTCCCATATTCTTGCATTTTCTCTAGAACTTATACTATTTTGAGACTGTAAGTTTGGCAACAGCTTACTATAAGATTTGTTCTCACATTGTCTGTTTTCTTGCTATAGTTCAACAAATTTATAATTTTGTGGGGAGTTCACCCTCTGAGTGACAGCTTATTGTGTAAAAACTCAGTGCAAAATTGTCTTTGTCAGACATTCTTTTAGTTTAGTGATATCTTTGAAGTGCTGGATGAGAGCTCAGTTTATTCTTAGCTGTTTGTGTGAATGTCTTGAACATGTGCTGCACAATTGTATTAATAAACACTGTTAGTACCTGCAACCAAGATGAATGCCATGCCTGCTATCTCCCTGCCTGGAATCCATGACTTAATGTAAATATTCCAGCCAACAGAACTTCAATAATATCGTCTTGGGTGTAATTTTTTTTATTGAGTTTATGAATGATATCATCTTTGTTACATGTGCTAACCCATATCTTTCTGCTTGCATGGATGTTTAAACAGGCAGAACTATAAAAATTTTTATTTAATGCAGATTAAAACTTTAAAACCACACTGCTTGCTTTGAAGGATTTGTATCTTATCTTTCAAGGAAGATGTACAGTGTAATAGTTGGCAGATGCATGATGAAACTTTACAGTTCACAGAGCAACTTGTAAAGCCTAATATGCCTAAAGGCTATAATCTATATTCCCTTCTCTTTATCATTTTTACTAATGAATTACTGAAAAGTACTGCCATAGGAATATCAGTACTATATGTAGATGATTATAGTATTTTAAAGACTATCATTATCCTCAAGAGGTAGATGGTATATTGACAAAAAATCTAAAAACTCATGCTCTGGCTTAGCACAAACAAGTTATTACTATGTAAATAAAATCTCTTCATCTATTTCTGGTCTTTAACAACAATCACCATCAGTGATCACAGTATTGCAATGGAACAGGAGAGTCAGTATGCTTTTTGGAGTCTGATTATTGAATACGATTATGTGGGACATTGTAATGTAAAAACCAACAAACAAGCTAGACATTACATGTTATGTATGAAATGTAGAGTGTGTGGTACAGAATAGGCTATGTAAATTAATTACGTTCTTGCACACTCAGTCATCTAATATGGCACAAAAGATCATATTTATTATTCAAAAAAATAAAAAGGTTACTCGTCTCTTGTAGTATAAAAATTCCTGCTTCATGTGGTCAATATAATATCTTTACTATTTATATTCTAGCAAAAACATCTTGCAAAGACAACAACTAGAACATATCACTAAAAGCAGTAAGACGATCAGTATGGCACATACCAGTCAAATGACATATCTGTTTTTACTAGTATCAAGATGAAAGGCATACCAGCATTAGAAATGGGAGAATGCTTATTTACAAAATGTTCTTTTCTTAAATAAAACATGTATTTTAGCACGAAAATAAATATGTCATTTCATAAACATTTCTTGCACTCTGCAGATAACTTTACAACATCTATCCACTTTGCACATTTATGAATATACTGCACAAAATTTGTTGGAATGTTTTGTTTATTATGTCATCTTTAATTATCCATATCGTGTGTATGTTAGTGTAGCCAGTAGGGTAGTGGCTTGTAGGCCAGTAACCTAGTGGTTTCTCTTCCATCCTGTGACTCAGTGTGCTGTTGTATTGTAGTGAGTGTTGCTTTTATTATAGTCACAGTATGTGTGTATAATTAGCCACTCTTTTCTTTTTATCTGTTTAATGTACTCAGTACCTTTTATTGTTTCATAAAATCCTCAATATTGTTAAAAATATCTGCCATTACAGTTCCTCAAATCTGCTTGTAAACACAATACAATTTTTTTTTCCCCCTTTCAGTAAATCATAGAGAGTCAATACATCTTATTTTCTGATTGGCTTTTCTCCTTTTTTTGTAATTGTACTTTTGTCTTAGCTTTTGATTCCTCCCAGTTATTTATTGCTCATTGGGAATGAATTATCAAGTAGGAAAAAAATGCACATTTACTCTCTCTTCTTTGGAATTTTTATAAGAGCTTTTTTTCCCCAGTTCTGGAGACACAGCTGAAAGTTGAGTTGCATTGACTCACATATTTTTGGAACAGTGAACAAATGTATAATGCACTTGCACTAAAAAATTAGTGACAGTGCCAACTGCACTATGTGATCAGAAGTATCCGGACACCACCAAAAACATATGTTTTTCACATTAGGTGCATTGTGCTTCATATTGGTGACCTCAGCAGTCATTAGACATCATGAAAGGGCAGAAAGGGGCAATACACAGAACTCAGGGTCTATGAACGTTGTCGGGCGATTGGGTGTCACTTGCGTCAAACGTCTGTATGCAAGATTTCCACACTCCTAAACATCCCCTGGCCCACTGTTTCTGATGTAATAGTGAATTGTAAACATGAAGGGACATGTACAGCACAAAAGCGTACAGGCAAACCTTTTCTGTTGACTGACAGAGACCACCGACAGTTGAAGAGAGTCGTAATGTGTAGTAGGCAGACATCTTTCTAGACCATCACACAGGAATTCCCAACAGCATCAGGATCCACTGCAAGTACTATGACAGTTAGGCAGGAGGTGAGAAAACTTGGATTTCATGGTCGAGTGGCTGCTCATAAGCCACACATCACAGCGGTAAATGCCTAACGTCTCGCTTCTTGTAAGGAGTGTAAACACTGGATGATTGAACAGTGGAAAAATGTTGTGTGGAGTGATGTATCATGCTACACAATGTGGCAGGGTGAGGGTATGTTGAATGCTCGGTGAATGTCATCTGCCAGCATGTGTAGTGCCAACAGTAAAATTCGGAGGTAGTGGTGTTATGGTGTGGTCGTGTTTTTCATAGAGGGGGCTTGCACCCCTTTTTGTTCTGTGTGGCACTATCACAGCACAGGCCTACATTGATGTTTAAAGCACCTTCTTGCTTCCCAATGTTGAAGAACAATTCGGGTATGGTGATTGCATCTTTCAACACAATTGAGCTCCTGTTCATTATGCATGGCCTTTAGCAGAGTAGTTACACGACAATGAGATCCCTGTAAGGAACTGGTCTGCACGGGGTCATGACCTGAATCCTATAGAATGCCTTTGGGGTGTTTTGGAATGCCAACTTTGTACCAGGACTGACTGTTCGACATCAATACCTCTCCTCACACTGTGAAGAATAGGCTGCCATTCCCCAAGAACCTTCCAACACCTGACGGAACATATGCCTCCAAGAGTGGAAGCTGTCATCAAGGCTAATGGTGGGCCAACACCATACTGAATTCCAGCATTACGGATGGAGGGCGCACAAACTTGTAAGTCATTTTCAGCCAGGTGTCCGAATACTTTTGATCACATAGTGAATGTGCATGTACTACCTGGCTCACATTGTTTTCATGGACTATTAATTTTTCTTTTCTAAATTTTTTTCTACATTTATCTAAAATGCTCTTTATCATTACAGCAATGTCTAACATCTACTGTTTCAAAAGAAAAATGGAGCTATGTGTTTCCCAATAGTACTTCAGTAACTTACATGATGTCCTTGGCATATAAACTGAATATACTGTATTGAAATGTTCACATTCCTTCAGCACATTAAATGAAGTTTTTGACTCAACAAAAAGAATGAGTGACTATTCTAAGCTTTATTCCTTCAGTTTCTAAGATCAGAATAATTCATTACAACACACAAAAATCTGAAACTTTCATATTGTACACCAAAATTTTTTGTTAAATGCAGGATTCATGAGTACTGGTGATTCAGTTCTTCCCGGAAATCTTGGCATGAAAGATCAGGTCCTTGCACTGGAATGGACAAAACAGAATATTGCAGCATTTGGAGGTAATCCAGATGATGTTACAATTGGTGGTCAAAGTGCTGGAGGAGCCTCTGTCCATTACCATGTGCTGTCACCAAAGTCAAAAGGTACCTTTATAATACCATATAATGTGCAATAAGCATTAGCAGTTTTGGATTTGGGGAAAGAGAACCCTCTAGGTTAAGAGTTTAAAAATGTACCAATAAATTAAATTTCAACATACAAGTCCAAAAGTTAAAGTGGTCGAAACAACATTAAGCTGTATAAAAACATGAATTTTAAATGTCACCTATAGTCACAGCCAGCCATAAGGGGAATGCTAATTCATGTACTCCTTGCAGTAAGGGAATGAATATATTATATAAGTATGAATTCAAATATACCTCTCTGATTATTCTGTGTCACTGTAGTTTAATGTGTAGTAGATACTAAAAAATTAGTTTTTATAGTTACAGTAAACTAAACTGCAGGATTTTTATGTAGTTACGTAAATCAAGCTATTTCCACATATTGTCATTCTAGTGGCTTCAATGAAAATTCCATTAGCTTCTGTGCACTCCTCTTTTAATTTTTGGACAAAATTAAATTGTTAGATTGATTACTTTAATTAATAGCTTTTCTGTTATACATACTAAAGAAGCATGAAATTAAACAAGGAAGGCCTAGAAGACCACTGTGTACATTTAATTGGCAGTGAAGTCATTACAGATGGTGCATGGGTAGGACAGGATGGGAAAGAAAATTCATTATGTCCATTTCTTACTTATTGGAAAAAAGAAGTTCATTATCAAACTGTTACTGTTATGGCTAAAACTGGAATGTACAGCGAATCTTTTCTCATGCAAGTGTGATAATTATGTTATTCTCCACTACTAATGAAGACCTGCAGCTAAAAAGAAATGCATATAGAGCCAATTGTATAAAGTAGTCGATCTTAGAATATCACAGAAAGTGAAATTGGCCAACCTGAACTCAGAAAACTGTATTGTATAAAGATTGATCTCAGATTATGTCCCTGTGAATTAGGATCATCTTTGACTGATGATATTTCACTGATCAAAGCTGATACAAAATCTAATGAATTTATAGATCGAAAGCAGACAAAATTCTGCATTGCTAGTGCCAAAGCAGAGAGGATATGAACTTGAATACTTTTGTATTAGTGGTGGACATTCATCTGGTGGACAGCTGGTTGTAGTCAGTTCATCGTAAAAAGCTGTGCAGTGTATGCAGCAGAACTGCTGTATATGTTCACAGAAAAGCAGAAGCGTTGAATTGTCAATAGGCACAGACAGAACAGAAACAAAGGAAACTTGCTAGCTTTCTGGGTAAGCCTTTTTTTTTCAGCTGAAGTAATACACCCCCCCCCCCCCCCCCCAAACACACACAGACTTGTGCTTGTGTCCCCAATCACTCTCCGTGGCTTCTACCTGTCTCTCCCTATACATAACCCACCCAACACTGCCCCCACCACAACCTAGTTCACGTGCCAAATGCAGCACTAGCACTGTCCGTCCAGTGCGACACTGTGTAAGGGCACAAGCATGTGTATGTGTGTGTGTGCATGTGTATGTGTGTGCAGTTTTTTCTTTTTCTTTGTGTATTTTGCTCTAGCTAAGAAAAGAATTACTGCAAAAGCTAGTAAGTTTTCCTTCTTTGAGTGATGCTGATGCTGATTACAGTTTTAGCATGACTGTGCGCACTTCCTAGCTCAGATATGATCAACTGACAATGTAATTTATATTACAATTTGATGATAGTGCCTTACTCATGGCTTCATCAACAGACAATAATCACCTTATATTTCACATAACATGATGCTGTGAATAATTTTATGAAACTGATGATGGTCGGATGACTGAAATAGGTTGTATAAGTAAAGTATTTTATCAGCAGCTCAAGTCAGTAATATGACATTATTCAGTTATGTGAAAGCATATGATAGAGTATTTCATTTTCAGACACACTCATCATGGCATTTATATTTCATTTGACACACACAACATGAGTCTGCCATGCTGCTATGGTGTTACAGCACTTAGATCACTAGAGTTTGTAGCAGTCGTAGACATAAGACAGTCGACATGATGTATCTACATGCACCAATAACAAGTAAGGAGCCAAAGTTCTGCTCGGCTTTGACAACTTACAGACTCTTCTTGCTGCTGCTAAGCTTTGCAATGTAACAGCCAGTGTAAGTGATTGCAGCCAAAATTTAGCACGAGAGATTTAAAAAAAAATTTTAAAAAATACCACTATTTGGTAGGGGTGAGGCGGGAGGGGGGTGGGGGTGGGCTGGGGGGGGGGGGGGTGGCATGTTGCTTACCCCTATCCCTAGGTTCTTACCCCTATCCCTAGGTTCCTGCTAGCATCAGCCTCAAGTTACTCGAAGCCTGCAAGGTTTCAACATTCAAGTAATAATAGAATTCTTCCACAAATTATTGACTACTTGTTGTACCAGTTTTAGGGAATTTTGGAGAGGGAGCTAGCTAAAGAGCATAATCCACCAGTGATATTTGTTGAAGTGATAGTGATATGGTAAAACAGCTGCTGTCATGAGAATCATTACTGGAAGGAATACAGTAGATGAAGCCTGGAAGGAACTGTGAAAGCATAAACTGTAAAATATAGGAGTGACAAAATTTGAAAGATTCAAGCTGAATTTCACAGTGGGATTGTTCATATTTAAGTACTGCTAAGCAAAAATGTTATTTTATTTGTTTATTTATGCACTTATTTTACCTGGATTTCAGGTTATCTCATATATGTAACCAGACTTTTGGTGACTGTGTCTACAGTTAACAGTGTAATGTACAAGGTGCTTAATCTGTGAATAGTAGTGACAGTTATATCAATTAATAATAATATTATGATAGTGTATCTTATTACAGCTGTGTTAACTATTTTTCTTAAAAATAGCACTCTTAGTGACTAAAACCAATGACATACTAGCAGAAATGCATAGCAGCAGTAAAGAAAGTATCCGAGTTTAGTTAATGAATGCTCTATTTTTTGTTCATAGGTCTTTTCAAACGTGCTATAGCACAAAGTGGATCTGCACTTAGCCCATGGGCATTTGATAAAAATGCTACAGATAGAACATACCGTTTTGTTTCATACCTGGGATATGATGCACAGAACTCTTCAGACCTTATGCAGTTTTTGATGATGGTCAATGCATCAGAACTGGTGAAAGCAAGCTTACCTGCTCTGTCTGATGAAGTAAGTACTTTACCCGAAAGTTTATATGAACAAGATATTGAGACTCTTTTTCCAGGGGCCTAATTATACCATAATTAATCTTTCTGTAAAAGTACTGTGTGAAAGTGGTGCAGTATTTATTTAGCTGAGCAGTCCAGGAAAACAGACTTCCTGTATTTTAATTGAAAATGTACTGCAATTTGTCTTTTGCAAACAGTAAATTGGCTTTTACTTAGCTTCCTCACTATAAGCTAATTGCAAGTAGTCAGAAAATGCTTATAATAATTTAAGTAAGAAAGAGTTTAAAAATTTGCAATGCATGTTAAACAATTATTAGAATGCAGTGTATGTGTGCAAGTTTGTTCATTTTGCAATCCTGGGGAAATCTTTGAAGCTAAGTGGTTGTCACAATTGTGAATTGTTGATGAATGTTAGATGTCAAGTGAGTTGAGTTATTAAGAAAAAAATATCGGTGATAATACATAATGCAATACACATCAAAACAGCTACAGTGAAATAAAAAGGAAAGAATTCTATGACATTGTTGCCTGGGAGACTTTGAGTGGTAGGTTCAGCCACCTAATTAGAAAAGATTTTCTTTCTGTGCACAAATTGGCCCCTTTCTACATAGTATGAGACAGATGTGTTCATTCACTCTTCAATTCATACATCATCTTCCATGAAGGAAGGATGTGGAATATGTCACTGGTACTTTTGTAAAATGTACTAACAACAAATAAGGACTAGTGCTAAGCTATATAAACTGATAATTATAGTAATTACTTTGAGATTACTTTATATATGTTTGTTACACTGCTCCTCCTCTTATGCTACCCAGCTGCTATTTTTATCTAATACTTCAAACAAGACATTTTAACTTTACACAGGCCACTGTTAGCTGTCTATTTACTATTTACTGTCAAAATGAGGATATATCTGATACAAATGTTATAATTACACACAAAATTTATATTCCTGAGTCCAAGTATCCAGATATATTGTAGAAGGAGTGGCTAGCGAGGTATTCTTTTACTTTATGTATAAATATTTGGTAACTTTCAAATTACTGCCTGATATTCACTGGCAACCTCTTATAGATTTTTTCCTCACAATGTGAAACTCCATTCTGAACCTTAAAGAGGGATGTAAATTATTTCTGTTGTCAGTATTGCGGTTTTGAATTGTTGACTTTATTCTGTATTCACTCTTATCATTAACTACATATACTACTTGCTTTTGTTATTAACCACAAATACCATTACGGATATGTACTGGCATGTAAGTGTAGATTTGGCATGTAAGTGTAGATTTCCTCTGAAGAGGCTTCTGAAAGATTTTATGTTATCAACTTTACATGATATTCTTATTGCAAAGCTTCCATAGAATAAATACTTTCTTCAATTAGCTACAACTTCCCAGAAGATTATGCCATAGGATAGAAAAGAGTGAAAGTGTGCATAGTATGTTAGAATCTTATCTGGAGTTCAACACTGTGTGAATGTACCAGCTGGAAAGCAATCCTGCTGAGAGGCAGCTACAGGAACTGGATAGATTGTGCAGGACCTTCTGCAGCAAACAGCACACTACTTGGGTGGGGTATGTGACTGTATTTGAAGATCTTTATGAATACAGTTAAAAACATTGCCACTTGTTCCTCTCAACATGAAGTTAAATCTACACCAGACAATTATTCATTTTACATACTTCTTAGAGTTCAATATAGATTGCTTTGTGGTGCCTGGTCTTGCTATGAACATTATTCTCAGGATGAATTTTCTTGGTAAGTATGGTAGCAGTATTATTGTAACAGACAGAGTTTTGGAATTTAATGATAGAGGTAGCAGAAAAGGGTTAAGTTTCGAAATGAATTGACAGGAGGTAAAGTGGTGGCTCACATAGAATGGAAGAATGAGTGTAGTGGGGACACGTGTTCTCTAGAGTGAATAAATGACAAAATAAAGAGATCAGTCATTTGTTAATTTTTTTGTAAAAGTTCATTCATGTTTTCTGGTTGATTATTCTCTTTTACAATTATCTTGTTCAGTCTCCTCACATCTAACACAATCCTTGCAGAACCATCTTACTTTTTGATTATAACAATTGGGTTACTATACTCATTCCTGCCCAACCCAATAACCTTCCAGTCGATCATTTTCATTATTCTGGCCCTTATTGCTTCCTTGTTTGCCACAGCAATAGTGAAAGGTTTAACCCTAATTACATCAAGGAGCATTACCTTTAAATGATATTTAAAATCAACTACTTCTGCAGACCTATCTGGAAGCACATCTTTATATTTATTCAATAGTTCATTGAGCCATGAGCTTTGATCTTTTGACAAATGACTGATCTCCTTATTTTGTCATTTATTTGCTCTAGAGAACATGCCTCTCCACTAAACTCATTCTTCCTTCCCATGTGAGCCACCTCTATACCTCCTGTCAATTTGTTTCTAAATTTAACTCTTTTTCTGCTACCTCCATCATTAAATCTGGAACTCTGTCTGTTACAATAATACTGCTGCCATACTTACTAAGAAAATTAATCCTGAGAATAGTGTTCATAGCAAGGTCAGGCACCACAAAGCAATCTATATTGAACTCTAAGAAGTATGTATAGTAAATAATTGTTAGGAATAAGAAGCAGTTAAACCTGTAGAAAAAAATAAAGAAAAAATCAAACAGTTGATTTGTCTTAAACAAACCATCTCAAGAATTAAATCTTCACCTTTACTGTCTTGTTATATCCCCCAGTTGCAGTCTTTATTTTAACTCCAGTCACAGTCAACTCCAGCAAATCTCTGCTTCTTATCTGTTGTCAGAATGATTCAGATACAGGTGACACACTAGACCCAGAATCCAATAATGCAATAGTTTCTACATTTCCCACTTTGGCATTAATAATTTGGTGAACTTTTTCAATATTACTGTCTTTAATTCAGTCCTTTCCAACATATCTGCTTCAATGCCTTCCCTGCTCTCTCTGTCCATTATATAAACACTGTTATCCAGTCTAGCATTTTCATTATTCTGGCCCTTAGTGCTTCCTTGTTCACCAAAGCAATAGTGAAAGGTTTAACCCTAATTACTTCAAGGAGCATTACCTTTAAATTATATTTAAAATCAACTGCTTCCTCAGGCTCATGTGAAAGCCTTATCTCCATTTCCACATACATAACCTGATCACAAATAATTTCATTATTATCTGCATCTTCCTTAAACAAATCCTGAACCACTTCCCTTATATCCTGTACACCCCTTAATTCTTCAATTTTCCTTTCCCCTTTAAATTTTAACTTATCCCCATCCTCAGGAAGATACTCACTCCTTAACATCATACTTAGCTTCCTCTTTTCCCATCCAATCACTACTAATAATCTTATCCAGAACCATCTGATTACCTTCCATAAAAACATGTGTCTGAACTTCTTGCTCACGACAAAACTCAACAACATTTTCATTACTGCAGTCAACCTCAACTCCACTCAAAATGTCACCATTACCAAATGCAACATTATCAGGTGCACCCACTGGCATAGTCACAGCATTTTCATATAAATCATTACCTTTCACCATGTATACTCACTGGTATTCTCACAAACAGCATATGCTTCACTTTGAGCAGGTGCACATACATCAATATCTGAAGAACTTCCCTCATTACTCGTCTCCATTTCCACATACATAACCTGATTACAAATAATTTCATTATTATTTGCTCTGCTGCTCATTTCCACATCAGTGCCTGTTTATACTTCTGACAGAGTGACTGCCTCTGTTTCAAAATTCTCTGTAGTGTTCATTGAAGCTAAACCCACTGTATTTTCCTCATTACCTTCCATTTCAACTATTTTGAAAAACACATTCAGGTTGCTTCCTGTACCCAGCCTGTTTCTTTCCTTCTCCCTAACATGCTATCACTATTAATATCACTCCCTGCACCTTCTGACCCACAATCTCGCAAATTATTAATTTCATCGACCGTGACTGGGTATGGGAAAAATTTACAATGCAGCTGTCAACTGTACTTAACTTGCATTTCCCCATCACCGTATGCAGCCTCTGCTGCTCCGCATTTTGTCCAATGCTGATGCAACATTGCCTGCAATGTGGACTGCCATTTGCCTTGTATGACTCTCTGTGAAACTACCACCTCTGATACTTGGGACCGATGCAATGTTGCTCACATATGACGCCATATGAAGGCACCACCTCTGCAGCTTGGTGCCAATGTGATGCCATCTCTGCTGCTTTGTGCTGATGCGATGTCACCCATGTGTGACACCATGTAGATGCAACTTCTGCTGCTCGGTGACTTTGCCCATGTGGACTGCCATACCGACAATGTACCATGTAGCCATCATCTGCCGCTGATGTTACTAACATGTACTATTACACTTATTGTCTGCACTAAGTGCACTACTGTTGATGCTGCTTTTACCACTGCTGCACTATACCAAAACTTGTGAGTCCACATGCTAGCTGCTCACTACTACAGCTTGAATGCTTGGACAGCCAATCTCGAAACAACAGCAGAATGAAAAAGTAGTACAACATTTTTTTATACTTGTTTAATTAGGAAACTGATCTGTTCATTATAACACAGGCATTATTCTTTTTCATCTGGTGTATCACGAGTGTAACTTCCATGATGGATTCAGTTGTTACAATTTAGTATAAACAGTAATGATAATAATGTCAATTACTTTTTAACTGTCAAAGCTTCAGGCATGGATTTGTGTTCATTGAGCTTGTCCCACTGCCCTGGTTCAAAAAATGTCATTTACTTTTTCTCTACCATGCTTGTAATAAGTGTTAGTGTATTTCATTAAAATCATACTAGTGCCAACATTTCAAATCACAGGTCCCTCCATATTTGCTGGTCCAGCGACCATGTTACCAGAACACACCACTCTTCCTGCCTGGAAAAACCCCAATGAGTACTGGGCCTCATGGCTTGCTAGCCACCTTTACTTCCACTCAGCTGGCTGCCCCAACAAACATTCACACTGACCCACTGAAGACCTGTCAGATTCACGCTGTCCTGCAGCAGTCAGCCACCTGCTTGTAACATCACAACAGTCTTAGCCATTGATTTGCTTCAGACGAAGAGGTGAATGCCTGGGTATGATCATAGTTCCATAGGCCACTGCAAACACTTTCCATGATGGCATTGACCATCTTGTCTCATAGTGCGATAAATGAATTAATAGTTATGGTGATTACTGCTGAAATCATAAATGGTGTACTTTCTTTTTTCCATCTGTCTCATTTTCTTTTGACTGCCCCTTGTAACAAACCAACTAAAGATGTGCAGAAATCAGATTTTGCATAATACTCTACATTATTTGATATTATTTGTAATATATACACCTCAATCAGTTTTACTAAGAAATTCATCAGTAGATTAGGCATTGGCCAGCAATAAATACTTTAGGCTCATCTTAAACTGAACTTCATTAGTATTTTTTTAAGGTTGCTGGAAAGTTATTGAAGGTGTGTATTCCTGATTAATGGAAACCTTTCTGGATCAAAGTAAGTGCTTTAAAATTTCTGTGAATATTATACCTGTTAATTGTTGTACTGATTCCCTCAACAGGGCTGTCTGTTTGAAAAAGAGGTATGTTGTTTATGACAAATTCCATTAAGGATTAAATATATTGGGAAGCAACAGTTAGTATCCTTAGTTCTTTGAGCAGGTCTCTGCAGGAATTTGTTGCGTTTACAAACTAATAATTCATACTGGAGTACACATTTTTGGTTTCAGAAAACTGTAGCTTGGCTTGTTGAGTTACCACAAAAAATGATTCCATATGACATTATGGAATGAAAGTAAGAGAAGTTATATAGCTGATATATTTTTATGTCACTTGTGCCTATCAACATATGCATTGCAAATTAAGATTTCTTTAATGCTTTAGTAGTTCTGCAACATGCTCCTCCCAGTTGAATTTGTTCATCGTCATCATCTACAGTGTCCAGGCCATGGCTGGGTCTGGGTAGAACATAAGCTTTTCCCACATTTTGTGTCCTTCTACCACATTACACTCTCCACTGTGACCCAGTCTTCTCTTTTCCTTATCACACATTCCTTCACCCTAATGATCCATCTTGTCTTCCTCTAGGTCTTTTGCCTTGTATTATCATTTTATGAACATGTTTCAATATTCTTCCACTTCTCATTCTGTTAACATGCTCATACCATCTTAATCTTGTCTTTTCTATTCTATGCTGCATGGGCTTCTCTTTCATTATTTCTCTTACTGTTTCATTTCTTACTCTATCCATTCTAGTAAGTCCTATTCTGCTTCCTTGAAATTTTGTTTCACAAGCCTGTATGATGCTCACCAGCCTATTCTTCATTACCAACATTTCTGATGCCTGCATGAGTATTGCAGCATAAGGAGATTGGTATAACATTAGTTTGATTTTTGGTGATACATCCTTGCTCCAGGCTTCTTACACTCTACAAGACCTAAGTGCTTACCTGCCTCTTTCACTAATTTCCTTATCATTCTTTCATTCCTCCCACTGTCTTCTGTTATGTGCCCTAGATACTTGAATCTTTCTGCTTTCTTTGGTACTTGCACTCTTAATACTTATATCCTTTGCTATTCTTCTTTTATTACTCATTGTCACCAACATATCACACTTCTTTGCATTAAATTTCAATCCACAATGCCCCACCACTTTCTCACATATATGTAGCCTTTCTTGTACCTCTCCTTTTCCATTTCCTCACACCATTTAATCTTCTGCAAACACTATTTTGTATTTTCATCTCCTAATCACACGGTTACTTCTGTCATTATCTCAACCATAACAGTGATAAAAAGAACTGAGGGGATAATCTTCTCCTTTGCTTCAGACTATTCTTCCCTGTTTCTACAAAATTCTTTCATCATTGATACATTTTGGTTATTTTGCTCACAATTGGCCTTCCAGTTCCCCTTTTCTAAAGTGTTACCTTGGTCTTGCTTCCTTTCACACTGTCATATATCTTTTCAGCGTCCAGGAACACCACTACTAAATCCTTACCATATTCACAATGTCCCTCCTGGAGCTGCCTTACACAGAGTATTAGATCCACTGTCAGACTTCCTGGTCTAAACCTATATTGCTCACCCTTCAGTCATCCTCCTACTATCATCTGTACTCCCTATTCCAGAATCTTTTCAAACACCTTGGCAGCATGACATATTGTAGTAACTCTCCTATCAATTTGGAATAGATTCCTGTGACCCTTTCCAAAAATTGGCATGATGATTCCATTTTTCCAGTCATCAGGTGTCCTTCTTTTCCATTCTGTTCTCATGACTCAATAAAGTCAGTGCACTCCAACAGTGCCAGTTGATTTCACCATCTCCACACTCACTATAATGAGAAAAAAGGTAGCTATGAGAGTAGTAGCAGAAGAGGAGATGAAATGGATGAAAGAGTGTACAAAAATGATGGAAGATACAGTGAGAGGAATATGAAAGGCCTCTAACAGGATTGTTAAGATTAAGAAGAGAGGCATGTTGGAGAATGTCGGTATGGTCAATAAAAAAGGAAAGGAAGCTGGGAATGTACAGGAAATCATGTAGTGTTGAAGGCATATTCTGAAGAGTTATTGAATCCCAACAGAACCAATGGAAACAGGAAATGAGAAGTAGGGGATATAATGGATATCGAGATTGATCTAACTTGGACAGAGTAGAAGAAGTGATAGAGATTGTGAAAGGAGCAAAAGCATCTTACTGAATGAAATAAGCTGAATTTATTAACAAGTTGTAAACCCAAGAATTTAACAGTCACCCTCTTCGTCAGAATATCATAATATTGTATCCATATATGGGGGTAAAACCTCTTTCAAGCTCTGAAACCCATTGCGTGTTTTTTCAAAGTTTATTGATGAAGAATTGGCTAGTAAATATTTATTAACGTCCATGAAAATTTCAGTAACCAATATTTCTAAAACTATGTTTCATTGCTGTTTATTGCAATGTTTGTTTCATCTGCAAACAAAACAAACTTGACACCTGCTAATGTTACTAATGTAAGGTAATTAGTATAAAGAAGATCAGGTAAGGGCCCTATTTGGAAACACGTCCCTCTCGTTTTTTTTTTTTTTTTTTTTTTTTTTTTTTTTTTTTTTTTTTTTTTTTTTTTTTTTAAAAAAAAAAGGAGGGAAGACTTTTAATGCCATGTCATTTAACTTTTCCTAACAGAATTTTATGGTCTGCACCATCAAGGGCTTGAAAAGCTCACAGAACATACCAACATGGTAATTTTTGTTGTTTATTTCTACTACAATTGAGATCATGTGTTGTATCCTAGTGGTGAAGCCTTTACAAGGGTCAAACTGAGCTGTAGTTAAAAGGTTATTCCCAGAAAGTATGTTCAGTACTATGTCTATGTTTAATCTTCTTTCTCAAAAAAAACTTTAAAAGTATGTGTCTTTAAGTGTATCTGATAAGTGTAAGTCACTGAAATGAGTATTTGTGTAGTGGGGTGTAGTTGAGAGGCACTGGTAGAAGTAAAGCAGTCACAGCAGGTGATGAGCTGTACAGGGATAGCCCGCTGCTCAGTAAGAGTGTTGTCTGAGGTCCTGGGTTTGTGTTCTAGTCTAACAAAAAGCTTTAACATGCCACGAAGTTTCAGTGAAGTGTCATGTTGGTGTTGTATGATTATGAGAGAAGGGTGAAATTGAGGCTCAGTGTTGGCATATAGCCTACTCTATTTGAATAGCTCCATTTGTGCTGCTGGGTTTGATGTCTGCATGTGATGAATGAATCACACTGAACAGTATTGGAACTTCCTCATTTCGTGAGAGAGTGGAGAAATGTCTAGAATTAAATCCATATCATCAGTAAAAAGTCTGATGATCAATATCTATAGACTGCCATCTCTCCTCCCCTTGCTCGCTAGAAATTTGTGGTGAAAATTCTTCCGTCACCATTACCTGAAACAGCTACATTAATCTTGAATACCACCACGCAGGTGTATATTGGTAACTTCATGTATGGAAGTGAGAAAAACCAATCATATTATACAAAATATATTTCAATTTTTCACTATATTCAGGAAACGTTTGGCGACCAGTTTATGTCATACCTAGGGGACACAGATAGATGGGAGGAGGAAATGGTCTAAGAGAGGGGGGAGGAAGAGATGGACAGAAAGATGGAGGGCAGGAAATCAAAAGAGAACTGAAACAGGAGGAGATGGGCAGCAAGAGGCAAGAGGAAGACAGGGACAGAGATAGGAAAGAGGAGGAGATTGACAGAGAGCTGGAGAAGGTGGCCAGAGAGGGAGGACAGAAGGAGTGGGTGGGTAGAGAGAGGGGAAGGAGTAAATGGAGTAATAGAAGATTGGAATAAATACATATCTGGGAAATTCCAGGTACTTAGCTATCTCTGGAACTACACAGACGACAGCAAATCTCAGAATGTTGTTTATGGAGGGTATTACAGTAGATTTCTGGCTCTCCATACACACTGAGACAATTATAATCTTTCTCAGGCTAAACATGTCACAAACAATCATGAAATTATTTACTTCCTTTTCTGGCATAGTTTGTAATTTTCTACTTGATCAAGTAAAAATGTTTGCCATGAAGTAAATGAGTGAGTTTCAACTGACATTAGTTCTGTCAGTTTTCCTCATCATTTTAAAATTTGGTGGGTCTATTTCTCAGTGTTGCATGGTTTTCAGGGTCAAAACTTGCTCATGATGCATGACTTCCAAGAAATAATTTTTTTGATGGCACGTACGTGTGGGTAGTGTATTTCAGCATTAACAGTTTTTAATAAAATACTGTTTAGCCACAGGTTATGTAATGGGGTGCAGCTACACACACACACACACACAGAGAGAGAGAGAGAGAGAGAGAGAGAGAGAGAGAATGCTAGTGTCATCTCCAAGCACTGTGGCCCCACTGAGGTGAATAGCAGTCTGGGCCAGAGTGGGTGATAGTGTATGGATACAGAGTAGTGGGGGGAGGGGGGGGGGGGGGTTACAGGAAGCATTAGGGATGGTATGTTAGACCTTGGGGGAAGATACTGTAGTACTGAATCATACACGGTGCCCCACATATAACCAGTATGCCTCATGCCCAAATTTCAAGTAACAATGAACCAACTACAAGAGAATAGATAATAGTAACATTACAAAACATGTAGATACCTCTTTATAAGTGGTGACCATGGTCATCTGAGCATCACTGATTTCATGTGATGACATTAGCAGCAAAATGCTGTAATTCTGCAGGCATGATGTGGGTGATTTCTGTAGTAATAATCTGTTTAAGATCATCTATTGTGAAAGGATTGTCAGCATACACTTTGCTCTTTATTGTGCCCCATAAATGAAAATCACATGATATTAACTCCGGGGACTTGGGAACCAGAGGTATCTACCAACAAGCCTGTCTTCAGAGTACACATTGTTTATGTAGCCCATACTTTGATTGGATGGGTGAGCAGTTGCTCCATCTTGCCAAAATACTACATACAGCTTCTCTGCTTCTGTGAACTGTGCATAGAAAGAGTCAAAGATCTATAGATATCTGGCACTGTCTAAGGTGTAATTGGAAAATGTGGGGACAATAATGTGCATGCCAGACAACACACACCACGTACCCGTCTTCCCTGAGGGGTGAGGTTCTTTATGCAAAATATGTGGTTTGTCCTGTGACCAGTATCTGTGGTTCTTGGAATTTACGTAACCTGACAAATGAAACCAGGTATCATCTGACATGAAATAAAGAAAGAGGTCCAAGTAACAGTCAGTAGTTGATGTTAACAGTGTGTTACAATACTGAACTCTTTTTTTTCTGTGTCACACTTGCATGACAGGCTTCCAATTCCATACACAATGACATGATGTTCAAGATACACCAACCTGCTGTGATAACCTCCTTATCATCTTGTGAGGACTTCTGGTAATATCCATGTGAATTCTGTCTGTAGTTTCAGGGGTCCTCACTGTTGGTTGCCTATTTCTCTGCACATTCTGAATATATCCTACAGCCCTCCATTTGTTGCACAGATCTTGAATAGTGCTGATTTTGGGGAGTTTCATACCAGGATACTTCACTTGAAACATTGCTTTACATTCCCTTATGGAGTCTGTTTTATGTCAAATATCAATTCACTATTATAATGTAAACTGCCCCATTTCTGTAACAACTCAACAATATGAATTTCTCACAACAAGTGATGCATGAAGACACAGCTGCACTTGACTTTCCAATAAAATGCAGTGTAGCCAACTTTCGAGACAGAGTTGCAATTTCACAAGCAATTCAACTAGAGATAATTAACTGGTACCTGAGACATATCAGTTTTATGTAACACCCCAAAATATATGAGTGAATCAAAGGCTGGCTGAGGACTTTTGGACTCGCAAATTCCATAGTGGGTTTGTTGACCCATGCACAACAGTTACTTAGATGAAAATGTTTTACAACAAAAGAGTTGCTGGTTTATAGATTACAAGTAGCTGAGAAAGTATGATACCAAAGGGACTGTCTTTCCACTTGGTATATTGTTCCACTTATGTAAACAATGCTGCTCTTTCCAGCTACTGAAAGATGGATGATGTCAAATGTAAGTTGCTGTTTTTGTGCTCTTCAATCTGAAGACTGGTTTGATGCAGTTCTCCATTTAAGCTTCTTCATCTCTGCATACCTGCCACAACCTACATCCCTTTGAACCTACTTACTGTATGAAAACCTTGGTATATGCCTACAATTTTTATCCCTGAAACTTCTTTCCATTACTAAATTGATAACTTATTGATTCCTCAGAATGCTTCCTATCAATCAAGCCCTTCTTTTAGTCTACTAGCACCATAAATTACTTTTTTCCCTAATTTGATTCATTACCTCCCCATCTGTTATGCAGTCTACCCATCTGATCTTCAGCATTTTTCTGTAGCACCACATTTCAAAAGGTTCTGTTATCTTCTTGTCTGAATTGCTTTTTGTCCATGTTCCACTTCTGTACAAAGCTACCCTTCACACAAATACTTTCAGAAAATTGTACCTGACACTTAAATTGTTGTTAGATGTTGGCAAATTCCTATGTCCCAGAAATACTTTCCTTGTCATTTCTGGTCTGCATTTTATATCTTCCTTACTTCAGCCATCATCAGTTATTTTACTGCTGAAGTGGCTCAACGTATCTACTACTCTTATTGTCTCATTTAATGATCTGATTCCTTCGGTATCATCTGATTTAATTTGACTATATTCCATTACCCTTGTTTTACTTTTGTTGAAGTTCGGTCTTATAATTTTGTGGGAAATCAAATCACATACCCACTGGAGAACAGACTGATTCACCACTTGATTGTAAGATTGAGGTTTTATTACATGATACACTATTGCAGGGGAGATAAAAAACAGTACACAAGAACAATATGGAGTTGACTAGTGTCCAGTCAAAGAGTTTGGCTAAAGCTCTTGAGACTAATGGTGGTGGAACTATCAGCAGTCACCCGCCCTCCCTCCCCCTCTTCCACCACCCCCTCATACTCACCATGCCTCTGGCAGTGCAGAGTATGGGGAAGGACGACAAGCATTTGTGCAGTGGATAGCAGAGAGAGGTGACAAATGTTCAGTGTCCTGAATGGCTACACGGCCAATCATGTCTTGGATGGCCCCAGTGGAGAGACGTGACTGTATCATTTATCATGGAGTGAAGCAGTGATTCAATGCTGAAGGCCGAGATGATGTAGTCCTGTAGCCAGCACAGTGGATGTAGGTGAAGGCCCGCATGGGGGAGTGCAATAATTTGGTCATGCACTGTTAAGAGGGAGTGCGAGATAAGGTGTATAAGTACCACAAGGCAGCTGTTGGTCTCAATCAAAGCCAAATAGTTCTCATTGCCAGCGTCCAGTGAAAGGTGATGGGAACACAGGAGTGTGATGTTTTAGCAGTTCGCCTAAGAAAATTGAACCTAAGGACAGGGCCCTCCGCATCAGATCATGGAAGGTCCAAGAGAATTGAAGGTCTGGCATAAGCTGAAGTTCAGTGACATTATAGACAGTGATGCCAAAACTGTTAACCACTAAAAGAACCTTTGATAGCAGGAGAAGCTCCAAAGGAACAATGACAGTGATGCCAAAACTGTTAACCACTATAAGAACCTTTGACAGCAGGAGAAGCTACAAAGGAGCAATGAATAGAGGTGTGATACTCAAATCTGTGCCCTTGTCGATGAGGAAGTGTGTATTATTTGCTTGATCAAGCACATGAAGTCTACCGTTGGAAGGACACACCAAGGATGATGACTGAGATTACACCCTGTTGCAGCAGCACAAGACGAGACCTCTAAACCAGTCAGCATGACAAGTTTGGTTGCTGTGTGCAGGGGAGTTGACAGTTTCTTGCAGCATTGCCAAATATCATGTGAAACCAGAATAGCAGGTAGATGGTTTGCAGGGTAGGGGAAGTGATTCCCACACCATCTGTAGGTCCATTCTTGTGACTGGCAGTGAAAGAAAGTGTGTTGCTGGCTGGAGTAGAAGGGGAAGCAGGATTTTGTAGTGCCAAAGGCCCCCAAGGGGCAGCATGATGCTGTCAAGGACTGCACGAGATCTCACATGACCTCTGCCATACAAGCACGAAGGGGGACAGTGCTTGAACTCTGCTACTAACCTTGTCTGTCAGAGAGCGACTCATTGCAGGCAGCAGTTGACAGTGGGATATGATATGATAAATACACTCAACAAGCTGGAATCAAGTGTCAGACAGCTCTGTGGAATATGGTAGTAGCTGCAAGTTGAGTTCATGAGGCAGTTTGACCAACCATTATATCCATAGAGTAACATCAGACATCACCTCCGGGTCCACAAGAGCGTGTTACCTCTGCCAGAGCTGTGAAGAGGGTTTGTCTCCTTGTTGCCCATCATAGATGATAGGCCATGAAGTGTTCTCAGGGGAATGATACAAATATTTGAAGATAATCACATGCACCTTAGCATATTTTGGAGAGATCAAAATCAATTCACTCATCAAATCAGTATGTTCTTGTAGGTGGCCTATTAGGCATATGAATATGGTGTCATCATTGAGGATGCTACATACATCCAGGATATTGTCAACCAATGCCAAACATATTTTCATATTGTCTTCAAGCAACTGAGATTGCTTTGTGAAATGCCCAACATGATCTTGTTACACTCATGATGGGGAAACAAGTGTAGACTGGGGTGGGGGCAGACTGGCAGCCTAACACAGTACTGTGATCGTGTCCTCAGTGAAGCATCACCTGAGACCTTGTTGAAGATGTGGGCTAGGAGATGGCTGCACAGGTAACACAGTGTGGCTGATGCGGTTGAAGACATGCGTTGCCTAGCTGGAACTGCCATAACTATTGAGAATCTGCTTGAATCCATCAGTTGTAACCATTCTTGAAACAAAATACGGAAATGTGGTTCCTGTATGAAACACATCTCTTGGCAGTTGTGACAGGATACCCAAAGGTGGGGAAGACTGTACAAATACAGCTAAAAATACACTACGTTTGTGTTTAAACAGCACTTGTTCCTGAGGTGAAATGTTCACAGGATAGCTACCGATGGAAGCTGTGGTGTGTGGTGGCAGTCTAACCTGTTGTATGAGCATGTGCCAACATGTCTTGTCACAGGGCTTGATGATGCTGTGACAGTATTTGCACAGACGAACACAGTTGTGAAACATGTCTGAAGTAAAAGAAGGAAACAGAACACCTGTGGTAAAAGCAATCCATTGTCCAACACTGTTTATCAATATCATACATAAAAATAATGGTGTGCATCATATGGATGCGGCATGGAGGGGTATGTGGGAAACACACTGCTCTCCCTGCTGTTTTGCAGACTTTCCAGACCATGGAGCTGCTACTACTCAGTGAAGTAGCCACTCAGTTGGCATCACGAGCCTGAGTGCATCCCATACCAATCTTCTCATGAAGGAAAAATCCTTGGTAGTCCTGGAAATTGCATCCAGATCCTCCGCATGACAGCTGACAGCCATCTGTGCTGACCATCAGCTATGGAGGCAGACGGATATAGATAGATATTATAATTGAAATAAGCACTTTAAGGCCAAATGTTTCTGAAATGATTTGTTTAAAACTAAGAAATAAAATAGAGTAGAGGAACATTGACACATTTTTGAATGCAGCTTGAAAATATACGCTAGTACTCCTTAAAATTTTAAGTGAGAAATTTTACTTTTAAATTCCCAATTGCCACCTCATTTGCTGTAAGTGATTTTGAACACAATTCGAAGGTGAATCAAATTTTCCTCTAATCTATTTTATTTCTTAGTTTTAGACTATTCATTTCACAAAACATTTGTCTTTTCTTTATTTTACTTATTCCCTTATCTTTTATTTTCAATCTTTGTTCAGAAAGCAAGAAATCTGTTAAACATGTATCAGTAATCTTTTATTATTATGAGTATATAGTTTAATCCAATTTTTTACGCAGAGAACCAGGCCTTGAAAATGTGAACTTTTTGAAACTTCATTTACTTGGCTAACTGCAGCTGTTTGTGAGATATTTCAGTTTTCTCTTGAATCCCTAGTTAAGTCTTTTATTAACTCCCTGCTGCTTGTCCATTTCCCACTCTTCGTTTGGCTGTGAATATTTGGACAAAAATTTTTCCTCAAATAACCAATCAAGCTTTTTCTTAATAACACAGATTACTTTCAAGAAGTTAAATACTTTTTACTGAAGTTGAATTCATGCTGCACCATTTGTCTACTTCCAACTCGTTGTTTCATTACAAAAATTTTCTCTCAAATCATCGACTAAGTTGTTCTTAGTTTCCCTGATTATTCTCAAGCAGTTAAACTTTTTTTCTTCGAAACTAGACACATCATGCTTATCAATTTGGTATGCCATCTGTGCACTCTCCACTCTTCATTTGGCTATGAAAATTTGGATAAAAATTGGTTATGTAATTTAGTAAGTCTTGGTTTCATTCTGCTCTAACATTAGACCAAAAATGAGCTCAGGAGCATTTGTAACAATTATAACTGAATTGATCTGAAATAGGGAAGTGACCAGAATAGTGTAATTAGGCTCTTCTCAGTTTCTCAAATGGGAACTATCAACCACAAACAGAATAAGTCTTCAATGTATGTAACAGTCATCAGAATTATGATATCAGTCCATTACTGCTATTCTTAACTTGTTTAAAAAGTTGAGAGAGATAGAGATTGGGGGGGGGGGGGGGGGGGAGACCAGACAAGAGAAACAAGAAAGAGGCAGGGCAGGAATGAGGGGGAGAGCAGTTTTATTAATATACCACTAGTTAGTGACATGAAAATGTTTCTGCAGGATTGTCCTGATAAAAAATTCATTGCAGTTTCATATGTCTGTGTCTTATAAAAATCTAACAATATTATGAAAGAAAAGTTGCTACTGACCAAATAACACAGATGCTGAGTCAGAGATAGGCACAACAAAAAGACTCTCACAATTAAAGCTCTTGGCCATTAAGGTCTTCATCAACAATAGACAACAGGCACACCTTCACACACCCACAAACACACTCACACAAATGCAACTCACACACATGACTGCAGTCTCAGGCAACTGAAACTACACTTATAATATCTAATAAATTACAAACCTGGAGTAATGAAGCAGTTTACATGATGACCTTAAGACATCTAAAAAAATAATTTATAACACATGCTTGCATTTCAGGATCATACATCTACCTTTGTATGTGTTTGGGTGCCACATGTGGAACCTGAAAGTGAAGATGCTTTTCTAACAGAGGAGCCATGGGTGATAACATCAGAAAACCGATATAACCATGTGCCATATCTGACAGGTGCAACAAACTATGAACTGCTGATAAGAACGCAGGGTATGTAAATGAGATGTTTATATTTATCTGACTTAAGCAGGGTAACTTAACCTTTATGGTCATTCATTTACATAGAAACATTGAACAAATGCAAAGTCAACAATTACTTATGTAAATTTGACATGAAAAACAAATGCAAACAAGGAGGTAATTTTTTTGAATTGAAATATGTTTTCTATGTTAAAAATACAATTCTTACTGATGCTATCCCACTTTACACCAGTACAAATTTTACAATGTTTTTTCAATGAGTGGATTCCATCCTTGACTTAATTTCTTCAGATTTGGTAAAGCTGTTAATTTAGGGTGCCAAATCTAACAATAGAATAGATGTTTGAATAATCTGTATTTTTAATCCTTTAGATTTCTATTGACAAAGAACCACTGTGGACAAGCACATGAACCTGATATAAAATGATTTATATCATTAGAATTTCTAGTTTTCCATTTATTTCATTGTCCACGATATCTGTACACTACTTCAAGTTATTGCTTCACACTTTCAAAGTTAAACTATAAGAAGTAACCCTTTAGCACCCTATAAAATAATTGCCATAATCTAACCATTAAATGAAATGGCCTTTGCCCCTTTTGATTCGTGGATGTTGACTTCCATCCATTGCTTTGATTCTTGCTACACTTCTTGTGTAAAATTTTTAATCTACATCCCATCCACAGTAGCAAACTGGTGCACATAAGCAGCTGGAATCTTTTAGAAATGTTCTAAACATTACTGAGAAACGAATTTTTGCATTTGCTTATTGCAGAATTCAAAAAATTTGACATCCATCTTATTCAAAGGTTTAATGAATTGAAAATCCAGGATGGATAATGACAGTATTATAAACAGGACAGACTGCTAATCAGCATGTAGAGGAGATGTTGAGTCTCGGACAGGCATAACAAAAAGACTGCCCTATAAGTGAGATTTTGGCTGAAAGGCCTTCTTCTAATACAGAAACCATACACACATTCACACGTCCACAAAAATCATGATTCACACACACATGAGTATCTCTGGCCCCTGAGGCTGGACTGTGACCATCTATGCCTGATGTACAAAGCAAAATGGGTGGTGAGGGTATGGATGAGGCTGGGGCAGGATAGTAGGGTGCAGATAGGAGAGCATAGTGCTGCTTTTGGGAGCATGCAGGGACATATTGGGGATGTGGTAGGGCTGCCAGGTACAGTTGGGAGGTTGGAGTTAGGTGAAAGGATGGGGGGGGGGGGGGGGGGGGGGAGGAGAGAAGAAGAGAAGGAAAAAAAAACAAGATAGAGCCAGACTAGTGGGTGTGTTAGTGTAGTGGAATAGATGCCTGTGTAGTGCTGAAGTGGGAGCAGGGAATAGGATATGTGGGTGAAGGACAGTGGCTAGCAAAGGTAGAGGCCAGGGAAATTACAGGAACATATTATATACTGCATGGAGCATTTCCATCTACACAGTTCAGAAAAAGTGGTGTTGATAGGTAGGATACAGATGACACAGGATGTGAAGCAGTCATTGAAGTGAAGCATGTTGTGTTGAGCAGCATGTTCAGCAACTGGGCAGTCCAGCTGCCTCTTGACAACAGTTTGTCAGCGGCCATTAAGTGGATAGATAGCTTGTTGGCTGTCATGCCCACGTAGAACAGAGTACAGTGGTTGCAGCTTATTTGTAGATCATGACTGCTTTCGCAATTACCCCTGCCTTTTATTGGATAAGTAGTGGTGGGAGGATGTATGGGACAGGTCTTGCACCTGTGTCTATGACTGGGGTATGATTGATAAGACAAGGGGTTGGGAGTAGGAGTGGAGTTAGAATGGAGAAGTATGTTGTTTAGGTTTGGTGGCCAGTGAAACAGCATGATGAGTAGGAATGGAGAAGGATATTGTGTAGGTTTGGGGGTTGTGAAGTACCATGGTGGGAGGGTTTGGAAGGATAGTGATTAGGATGTTCCTCATTTCAGGTAATGACAAGAGTTAGTTGAAATCCTGTCAAAGAATACGTTTCAGTTGATCCAATTGTGGGTGGTACTGAGTCATAAGGCGAGCGATCTTTTGTGGCCGGATGGTGCGAATGTGGGAGGTAGTATATGACTGAAGAAATAAGGCACAGGAAATTTGTTTTTGTAAAAGGCTGGGAGGGTAATTTCCATCTGTGAAGACCTCAGTGGGACTCTTGGTATATCTGGGAAGGGACTGCTCATCACTATAGATGCAATTGCCATAGGTGGCTAAGCTGTGTGGAAGGGACTTCTGAATGGGTGGCAGCTACTGAAGTGGAGGTATTGCTGGTGGTTGATGTTGACCTCCATCGCAAAGATGGTTTCATCAGTACCTGTGTTCATCAGACCTACCAACCACCAGCAATACCTCCACTTCAACAGCTGCCACCCATTCCATACCAGGCAGACACTTCTACATTGACTAACCACCCATGACCATCACATATGTAATGACAAGTAGTTCCTCTCACTGAAGCCTTCAGAGACCAAAATTACCCTCCTAACCTTGTGTAGCAACAGATCACTTGTGTTTTGTCTCTCCACTCATCTATCACCTTTCACATTAGCACTGTACAGCAACAGAGGTGTACTCCCCGCGTGACTCAGTACCACCCATGACTGGAGCAGCTGAATCACATTCTCAGCCAGGATTTTGACTACCTCTATTGTGTCCTGTAATGAGAAAAATCCTACTGACCATTGTTATCATCCCTCCCACAGTTGTAGTCTTCTGTCCACCAAACATAAACAATATCCTTTCCCATCTCCACTCCAACCCTGCTCCCAACCCCTTGCCTCATGGCTCACAGTACTGTTAATAGACCTAGATGCAAGCCCTGTCCCATACACCTCACATTGAAGTAATGTAGGTGGTATAAGTCAGATCAGATATAGTTCCTTGAGCAAAAGTATTGTCTGGGCTCAAAAATTTTGCATTGACAGACACTTTGCAATGTGTTCACGAACAAAAATTTATGGCCAGAATGCAGAAAAATACTTTTAATGCATGTTTATTACAACAGATTACAGATAAAACTACATGAATTTATGCCCATGAAACTGATTCAAGACTTGTGCTCGGTTAACACAAGTTTGCAGTAATTAGTCTATGGAAATAAATTGGTTTTTGCATCAGGAATTTTATGAAACATGTATTGTAAGCAACTGAGTTATTACATTCTTTATCTGCTTCACAATTACATTATGACTTGTGATACAAACTTGATTTCAGCATTTTTAGTTTGCTATCATTTTGACTACTGCTCTTCTGTATTCTTCCTCACAAGCAATAATCTCAGTGTGTATTTAAATTTGGTTTTATATAACAGGAATTTACAATGCAAATTTTTCATAAGTTGATTAACTTTATATATTAAGCACCTAATTTCATCAGAAGCCCACAATCTTTCATAAATGTGGCAAGTGTTGGCCAATACTATTAAAAGTTTGCATGTGTATAACATTACATAATGGTATCACAATTAATGATATATTTGACATTGATCTGTTCATTTTCTACTGTCAAATTCTGCTACATTCCATACCTCCCCAGAATATTGCAAATATGAGTGAGACTCTGTCACAGCATGCATACATCAGGATAGGAAGCTTTTTATACAAAGTAATCACAGTGTGTGCATCAGGAACACACGTCTTTTCTACATCAAAAGCAGTTTAATGATTTCATTTCAGTTCCAGCAACCCTCAGTTCCTCCTTGAACATTATTCCCTTAAACTGGTGAGACTTGCTACAAGAAACCTTCAGATAGTAAAACATATTAGTCAGCAACATCACTAACTATTTTACTATTTATCGTCTCAAGAGATCTACTATTATGAACCTATCAGGAGTAATTAGTATAGTTCTTTAGATTAACAAAGACTCACAGTAAAGACATTACACACCTTCATTTTCTCCCCAGATACAAAGTCATATTACATGACACAAATGAACATCACACAGTACAGAATAAAATTCCGTAGCTCAAAGAACTTTATCATAACCATCATTTCAAAAATGCTACAGTACAACCTATACTTAATCAATATTTCATTAAAACATGAAGGAAATGCCTACATTTCATCATCACAGCATGTAAAGACCTATTTCAACAAAACATCAGAGAACTCACAGTCAGCTCTCATATTTCAACAAAAATTCTGAAGCTGTTATTTCCATATTACAATATAGTTTGACTATAGAGTATCAATTTTCAAATCATAATCATCCAGCACATGTTCAATACTCTCAACCTCACGCCAGAATTTTTCTAATGTTGGTCCATTTCATGCTTAAAGTTGCCCATGTATAACAGTTCTCACTTGTCACAGCATTCAAAAATTGTGTATGGTCTGAAAATTGATTGCCTCACTCTAAGTTACTCTCTTTTCATAATAAAATCCTTACCAATGCTTTCATTGTAATAGCTTTATTCACATGCTGACTACTGACATTGAAAATAACAGTAGCAAACCAACAATTCAGATTTTATATCTTTCCAATTAGAAAAATTTCGCATGTAAGTTCCCAAATAGATCCAAAATATATTTTTCTGTAATTTCCGTAATCAGACAGCACACAAACCTAAAGCTTCTCTAATGTCATTACTTGCAAAAATTTATTGTCCTTCAAAGATAACCAAAAATATTCCTTCTCAAAATGCAAAACAGTTTCTTCATTATACAAGCATAAATGTAAAAATATCTTTTCGCCATAGCAGCATAAAATGCTATAAGTTTAACCATATTGTAAGTACTCTCTGATTGTTCCTGATATACATCAATGACTTTCCCAGTTGTGTTACTTGTGGTGAAAAAATTCTCTTCGCTGCTGACAGCAATATTGTAGTCACTGAGAAAACAAGAGAACTCCTTGCTGAGAAATCAAATGAAACTCTCAAGAAAGTTTATGATTGCTCAATAAGCAATAAAGTGACATTGAACATAAAGGAAATTAATACCATGAATTTCAGTTTGAAGAGGAAAAATGACAATGTTAAAAGTAGATGGCATCTCTATAGGCTGTGTAACAAAAGCAAAATTTCTAGGAATGAATTTTGATTCTCAGTTGAAGTGGTGTGAACACACAAAGGTACTTGCAAACAGAATGTCATCAGCATATTATTCCCTTAGAATCCTATCATCAGTGTGTAACATACAGTGTCTTTTAGTTACATATTATTCATATGTACACTCAATTCTTAGCTATGGCATTCTTTTTTGGGGAACAAAAGCACAAAATATGAATACAATTTTCAAACTCCAGAAAAGAGCCATAAGAATAATAACCGAAAATACAAGTTCAGCTCATTTTAAAGATCTGTTCAAAACACTGGGGATTTTAACTGCTCCACATGAATACATTTACCAGTCAGTTGTACATATCAAAATTCATATTGGTAATTACTGCACAAACAACTCTGTCCATGACCATGCAACAAGAGATAGACTCAACTTACATTTACCAAGAAAAAATAAACATAAAACTCAAAACAGCATTTTCTACCAAAGAATAAAACTGTACAATAAATTACCAGAAGAGATTAAAGAAATTGCAAAAACACACTTATTCAAAAAGGCAGCTAAAAAGTACCTGTTATGCAATACATTTTATACATTGAAGGACTACTTAGATAAAACAGAGTAGGAGTTTGGCAAAAAAATGTTACACAAATAAATAATAATAATAATAATGATTATAAAATATCCAACATTCCACGTAACACCTTCACTTTATGTTTTTTTCCTTCTTTTTTTCCTTTCTAGAAATACTTACCCCCAAGCTATGCATAGCACAATACTAACACCTCTTCCTCTTTCTGGGCTCAACATCTCACTGATCATGGAGGGATGCTGACTCAGTTTTTCAGGATAGCAAATGGGAAGTTGCGGTACAGAAAATGGCCCAGAGATCACCAGAGTGTGTGTGTGTGTGTGAGTGTGTGTGTGTGTGTGTGTGTGTGTGTGTGTGTGTGTGTGTGTGTGTGTGTGTTTCGTGAGTGAAGTGTTGTGAAACAATGTGTGTATAGTGTGTGCAGTGACTGATAGTGAGTTATGAGTGAACGGTGTGGCATTATTTCATAAGTTCTTTGTAAAAAAAGATTTGTATACCAGGAGTAAATCTAATGATTATCTCTAACTAGAAGTCTGTAAATATATGTGTATACAAATTAGATCATTTTAAATTGATCTAAATTTTAAATACTTTGACATGTCCTATATCCTTGTAAAAAGAGATCAGTGGATAATAAAGCTGCTACTACTACTACTACTGTTCTCATGATGCAATAGTACCACTGCACATCAACAACACCAGCTGCCTGCACCATCTACACACTTACTTCATCCAGGCACTTTTCCTCCTTTCATGGTCTTTTACACTTCTTATAATTCATTCAGGTTAGGTCCATCTTGACATCATCTACTTCCCCAGGCTCCTCATTTTCTTCTTCTGTATTTCCATAAGTGTATAGTAACTCCCCAAAATATTCCTTCCACGTGTCTTTGATTTACTGTACATTGTCAGTGTAATTTCCTTCTTCATTGGTCATACTGACATTTTCCATAATGTCTCTCTTCTTAGATTGGTTTGTTGGTTAATTTGGAGGAGGGGGCCAAAAAGCAAGGTCATCAGTCCCATTGGATTAGGGAAGGATGGGAAAGGGTGTTGGCCATGCTCTTTCAAAGGAACCATCCTGGTATTTGCCTGAAGATATTAGGGAAATCACGCAAAACTTAAATCAGGATGGCCAGATGCAGGTTTGAACCATTGTCCTCATGAATGCAAGTCCAGTGAGCTAACAACTGTGCCACCTCATTCTGTCACTTCTTAACCATTCCATATAGGACCTTCTTACTGCCCTCAGTATCCTCTTCCATCATATTTGTTCACTCTTACATCTATTTCCTCTTTCCTAAAGCTACCACTCTCTTAGTCATTTTCTTCTTGTCAGTGTATTCTTTACTTGCTTGCTCTAATCACTCTTGAAACCAAACATGGACTGCATTGATTTTCTTTTCTACTTCCACCTTTACTCCTTCATTTCACTAGGGACTTCCTTTCTATCTTTTCGTATCACTGGTTCTTCCACACACTTTGTCTGCTGCTTCTGCTGTCTTCATTTTGAAACTTCCCCATTCCTCCTCTGCTGACTTCATTTCATCCCTTGGTATGTTCCTCTTTAATATTTTATAAAATACTTCTTTACACTTCTCTTCTTTCAACGTCCATGTTCTTGTTCTTGTTTTCTATCTTTCTGCTTGCTCTTCCTCTCTAATTCGTGTATCCATCACTACTAAAAGATGGTAATCACTATCTACAGCTTCAAAAGATATTTACCTTGACATCTGTGTCTGTTATCCTTGCACTCAGGCTGTACATTAGTTAGTTTACCCTATATTAACTCAAAAAAGCACCTTATGACTTTCCTTCTTCTTAAACCAAATGTTGCTAACTGCTAGCCCATTCATTTTATAAAATTATAATAGTTTTCGTCCTTCCTCTTTTCTCTTTTACCATCTTTCCACTACCAGTACTTCCTCATAACCTTCTTTTTCCTTGCTCATATATGTATTTATTTTTGCACTTCTCATTGTCTTGTTTTCTGTTAGTTGGCTCTGTGTGTCCTGTTCAAAAGGCTCCTCTTTCGCAGGACATCCAACTTGTGATGAAAAAATTTCAGGTTTCCAACCTGGTGGCAGCATTTAACTACTGCAATGTTTTGAAGATTTTCATACTCATCATCTTTGCCAGAAGATGATGAGTATGACACTCTTCAAAATGACATGGTACTGTCACCTGGCTGGAAACGAAAGAGCTTTTCTTCAACAGTACACTCTGGAAAAGTCTACATTCACAAACTGAACTTGTGGTGCATATGTGTGCACGCTTTCAATATCCTTCCCTTCCACATTTACTCTGACCTCTCTCATGCTGTCAGTTATTTCCTTCACCTCCTCTTTCAACACTGCTCTTATAACTACAGTTACTTCACGTAACCATTTCACCGAGTTTCCTTCTTAATCATTTTCACTTCAGTACAGCCTAGATCCATTCCTCAGTTTCCCATTTCCTTAACCTTTTTGCCTGGTTCCTGGGTTTCTAACAATCGTAGGCTATGCAATCTCCTCAAGTTCAAGTCTACCACTTCTTCCACCTTCCTGTCAGTGTTTGTACATTCAGTGTGCCAAATCCTAATCATCTGGAAACAGCTGGGTCATCTCTCATTACACTCTTAACTAATGTTAATGGGAAATAGAGCTTTGGTATTCCAGGCAATTCTTTTCTTACAACACACTTGACTGGAGTTATGTGCAGTATGATGTATGAACTTATTGGGCCTGTATTTAAATTTACACTCCACTGAGAATTCATGTTTGTTTAAGATATTTTAGCAATCATTTTAGTTATTTGGAGTACCATATATGTCCTCAATGGGCTTGAATTTAAAGTTACACCGTACTGAGAATTCATGTTTAAGATATTTTAACAATCATTATCTTTACGTTTTTCTGACTTTATGTTTCTCTTGGTTTTAAGTTTATCATCTGTTGGGTCAACAGAATTTGCGATTGACTGCTTGTTTCAAAATGTTGATTTCCTTTTTTATTTTGTGACATTTCATAATAATGTATACATATGTTATTGCAGAAAGTCGAAAACGAAATTTTATGCCTATTGCAGTTCTTATAATGTGGACTACAAAGTTCTGATAAACATATGATGTGATAAATTAACTTTTTATTTGCAGAGGGTGGGTTGTTTGCAACTGAGGAAGGTGTAAAGGATTTGAATGATAACTTTGATGATTATATTGCTCATGAACTCAGGCTTTCTAGTAAAGAAGAGCAGCTGAAAGCATCAGCACAGATTCGGCAGTTTTTCTTTGGTGACAGTGAAATTACTTTGGAATCTAATGACTCAATTGCAACGGTAAGATTTACTAATAATCATATTTAATAAACTAAATTTCTTGTTTTTTATTTGATTACAATTGTACAAAGAAATAAATCATAAAGCTATTATGCATGCACCTCTTCGTGGCTTCTTTTGTACGTGTTGTTTGGATAAAAAGTTGCTTCCTGCATTATGAGTCAGAAGGAAGTGGAATATGGCCCACATATTGCTGGCAACAAGGAAAATGCCACTAATATATTGTGCTTGTTGCACAGATAGAATGTGTTTATTACAAAGATTGAAATAACATACACAGCTGATGAATATACAAATATTTATTATAAACTTGAAGTTCTATACATTTTGACAGATGTCTTGTTCAACACATACTTACTCATTTGAGGCCTGCAATTTGGGCATCTTTCTTAGCCCAGTTAGGATGTATGTTTAGAAAAGAATTAGATGTATATTTTTAAGGTACCAGTTACTTATGTCTCACATTCCTAGCAATTAAGAATCAGCGACTCAGCATCTCCACTATATGGTGAGTAGCAACTTTCCTTCTCACAATATTGTTACATTCCATCTTGGATTTTCCATTGTTTGATTTTTTGATTATATTGTTTCCCATATTGCTTTCAGCATATAGTATGAAGTTAAATAAGTATTTTGTTTGTCACAGCTGGTATCAGATCTCATGTTTGTTGAAGGAGTACACACCGTAGTGCAAAACATGAGTAAAGATTCTGCATATCCAGTTTACTATTATGAATTTTCCTTCTATGGACCACTCAGTGAATTTCCTGACTTTCCAGGTAAAAATATTATCATGACTAAAGGTCTTATTGCCACCTGAAATCAGTTTTTATACAATTTTTGATGCAGTACAGTAGCTCCTCTAAAAAGTCTTCAACATAACAATAACACTAATTACTATGTTCCACAGGAGCTTGCCATGGAGATGATAGAAGATATATGAGTAATTATGCAAGTCTTGAATCTGATTCTGCTGGATATAGAACTGGAATTCGGCTGTTACAGATGTGGTCCAATTTTGTGAAATATAGGTAAAATAATTATTTTTGTCAGTATCTGCTTTTTATAAAACAAAAAGGGGGGGGGGGGGGAATGTGGGGGATATATACATATATAAAGTTGAAACACACATTAGCACAGCAGGCAAATAATATTGATTATGCACACCACAATAAAAAAACATTTTAATGCTTATTAACAATAAAAAATGTTAGATATATTGTTAGCCATTAATGATACAAACACCATGCCTACAACAGTCTTCAATTTGGTGTGGAATCTACTACTTGCTTGACTGTGCAAAGGATTAGAATTTTGGTGAAACTGAAGACAGTATGGATATAAGGAAAGGAAAATCAGCAGATGACTCATTCATAAATCAAATTTCATTGTTATGTATTGTGGACAGACAAAAAAAAATCTACTCACCAAGTGGCAGCTGGAGAAAACATACATAATAGTTGTGGAAATGTGCAAGTTTTCACAGTGGACCCTCCCATTGGCAGAAGGGTTGAAGGGAAAGGAGAAGGGATGAAGGAAAAGGACTCACAAGGGTTAGGAAAAGGGGAAAGTTACATAAAAGTCATCCAGAACCCTGGGTCTGTTCAGCTACAGTTACATTGACTTACCACGCATTTTAAATACACTCCTGGAAATGGAAAAAAGAACACATTGACACCGGTGTGTCAGACCCACCATACTTGCTCCGGACACTGCGAGAGGGCTGTACAAGCAATGATCACACGCACGGCACAGCGGACACACCAGGAACCGGGGTGTTGACCGTCGAATGGCGCTAGCTGCGCAGCATTTGTGCACCGCCGCCGTCAGTGTCAGCCAGTTTGCCGTGGCATACGGAGCTCCATCGCAGTCTTTAACACTGGTAGCATGCCGCGACAGCGTGGACGTGAACCGTATGTGCAGTTGACGGACTTTGAGCGAGGGCGTATAGTGGGCATGCGGGAGGCCGGGTGGACGTACCGCCGACTTGCTCAACACGTGGGGTGTGAGGTCTCCACAGTACATCGATGTTGTCGCCAGTGGTCGGCGGAAGGTGCACGTGCCCGTCGACCTGGGACCGGACCGCAGCGACGCACGGATGCACGCCAAGACCGTAGGATCCTACGCAGTGCCGTAGGGGACCGCACCGCCACTTCCCAGCAAATTAGGGACACTGTTGCTCCTGGGGTATCGACGAGGACCATTCGCAACCGTCTCCATGAAGCTGGGCTACGGTCCCGCACACCGTTAGGCCGTCTTCCGCTCACGCCCCAACATCGTGCAGCTCGTCTCCAGTGGTGTCGCGACAGGCGTGAATGGAGGGACGAATGGAGACGTGTCGTCTTCAGCAATGAGAGTCGCTTCTGCCTTGGTGCCAATGATGGTCGTATGCGTGTTTGGCGCCTTGTAGGTGAGCGCCACAATCAGGACTGCATACGACCGAGGCACACAGGGCCAACACCCGGCATCATGGTGTGGGGAGCGATCTCCTACACTGGCCGTACACCACTGGTGATCGTCGAGGGGACACTGAATAGTGCACGGTACATCCAAACCGTCATCGAACCCATCGTTCTACCATTCCTAGACCGGCAAGGGAACTTGCTTTTCCAACAGGACAATGCACGTCCGCATGTATCCCGTGCCACCCAACGTGCTCTAGAAGGTGTAAGTCAACTACCCTGGCCAGCAAGATCTCCGGATCTGTCCCCCATTGAGCATGTTTGGGACTGGATGAAGCGTCGTCTCACGCGGTCTGCACGTCCAGCACGAACGCTGGTCCAACTGAGGCGCCAGGTGGAAATGGCATGGCAAGCCGTTCCACAGGACTACATCCAGCATCTCTACGATCGTTTCCATGGGAGAATAGCAGCCTGCATTGCTGCGAAAGGTGGATATACGCTGTACTAGGGCCGACATTGTGCATGCTCTGTTGCCTGTGTCTATGTGCCTGTGGTTCTGTCAGTGTGATCATGTGATGTATCTGACCCCAGGAATGTGTCAATAAAGTTTCCCCTTCCTGGGACAATGAATTCACGGTGTTCTTATTTCAATTTCCAGGAGTGTAATATAGATATTGCACTCCCTACCAGTTTTCTATTTTCTGAATTAATAAACTGGTTTGGTTATTCTATTGGCATACCTAAGATGTTCTACATTGGATCATACCTTCTGCTGTTTACTGTCCATTTCATGTTCCTAAAAAGAAACGTTATTTTTCAGTAACTTTAGGTTAAAAAAACAACAACGGTCCTGAAGTTTTGATGCTCCCTTTTTATGCAAACCATGTTACAAATTGGTGTAAATGGTAATATACTGTCCACTTTACTTGCTACTGGCACAGTGTGGACCAGAAATGAGCAGGAATTTTAAAATGTTGAACAATACTGATATCGACTCTGGATAAATATGTAATAGTCAGTAGGTGTAAGGCAACTGCTTTATTGATGTGTTTCTAAGACACTGATCCTCAGAATATCTGGAGAAGGTTAAAAAAATCGAGAGTAGCAAGGTAGTAGAAGCTGTAAGACAAGCAAGAAAATACAATAAAGAGTACATGAAAAAAACAAACCAAGACAAGGTGTAGAGCTACATACAGGCAATATGGCATCAAGTGAATATCTCACATACCAGGATGTAACTGAGTACACTACATTAATATCTAAGATTAGAAAATGGTCAATAGGTGGGACTAGTTGTATCATAATGCAGCTTTGAATGCATGAGTAAAATATAATTTAAAATAAAGGGAAGAAGTAAAAAGGATGGTCATACATATGACAAACCACAGAAAATAAAAGAAGAAAAAAAAAAACAGACATTATTCTTACAGTGTTATTAAAACAATATGATACATGCACTAACTGGAAATAGGGGAAGAAGAGGCATGGAGGATGAACCATCAATGAAGAAGGATAAATTTGTTTTATTAAAGACATGATAACAACAAATAAAAAAGTAAAAAGATATAAAACATATTTAGAAAAAATTATGTTGCTTATAAAATATATAGTAATAGTAAGACTAAAAATGTGATGTCATCAGAATTACTTGGAAATGGCAGTGTATATTGGGTGTAGGTGTTTGTAAAAAGGTAGTAGGTTTACAAGCAAATACAATACTTATTTATTTTTTTGTTGTATCGTAAGTACAATATGAAGAAGCAAGGGCTAAAGCAGTCTATTAGTCATCTAGTGTTGCACATTAAACTGGGCAAAAATATGGGAAAATAGACAAGCTGGAGGTGCTCCAATAACTGTTTATTTTTTATTGTATCATAAATGCAATGTGACGGAGCAAGGACTAAAGCAGTCTATTAGTCATCTAGTGTTGCATATTAAATTGGGCAAAAATAAGGGAAACCAGACAAGCTGTAGGTGCTCCAATATTTATTTATTTTTTATTGTATCATAAGTGCAACATGAGGGTGCAGGGACTAGAGCAGTCTGTTAATCATCTAGTGTTGCATATTAAATTGGGCATAAATAAGGGAAAATAGACATGCCTAGGTGCTAGCTGCCGAATAAGAATGAAAGACTTCAACATCAGCAAAAAAATGAATCACACTGCATATGTGCACAAGTAGGAGGAATGGTGAAATTGTACCATAAAGTGCATGACAAAAGAGACAATCGTATCATAAAATATGATAAGACAAGAACAAACAAAATTGCATAACAAATTGTAAAAGTCACTGATTATGCACAGTTTATAAATACCAAACTTATGCTGCAAAGAAAGGGGCCAATAATGAAACATCTCTAAACCATCAAGCCCCCATGACAGAAAATTAATGAGACGTGTGGGCTGGCAAGGGTGTAAAAGGGGAAGGTATAAAGAAAAGGAATGTCACGTGGAAGTTTGCTCAGAAGACATGTGGGTGAACAATGATAGAGACCATCATGCTCAGAAATATTTTTTGTTATTGCTTTTACATATTGTTCACTGCCATTTTGTGGGTTTAAGGACAAGTTGTCGTTGCCTTTGCAGTATGGCTTGACTTGAATTTTGTTGTTGAAAATAATACAAAGTTGTTCATCATAAACTCTCACAGATCTTCATCAGTATTATCATATAGTAATAATCAATATTTAAATGACTATGAATAATAAGTCTCCAATGCCAGTCCTTAGTAGCACTGCTGATAGCTCATTTCTCAAACTAAAAATCTGCTCCTGCAGGTTATCATTAAACTACCAGTTCTGGAGTTTTATATGCTTTTAGATCCACTCTTGTGTCACAACAATTTAATATAATATTCACTAACCTTTAGGGTCTGTATCTTAATACTGATTTTTGTAAATATGCACATCCTTTTTTTTTTCTCTCTTTCCATCACTTTAGATGTTCTACATATTAGCTGCTGTCTATGTAAATGTATATGTTCATTTTTCAATGATTTCTAGGTGAAGTTAGTAAAATAAATCTACAGATCTCTTTCTTTTAAGGTATTTGTATCAAAATTTTCTATTTTTTGTTTCTAAGTCTTATGTTTTGGTGGAAGCTACTGCTTGTGGGTTAGTTCATACGCACAGCTTAGCTAAAATTGCAGGATGTTCCTTTATTGGTAGTTTTTTAACTGTAGCTATAGTTGTTGAAATATTTGGAAGAATTGCTCATTTGCAGAGATTCATTACCAGCATTGCTATACTGAATGTAAATAATGAATTTTTGATAAAGTTTGATAAACACTTTTAAAAAAGTAAGCTGTTATTTTTGTTATGTCCAGAACAAACACAATATAAATTTTAATTTTGTATTTTCAGTAATCCAACTCCATACACTGATGAGTTACTTACAGAAGAATGGAATATATTTGAGATAAATAATACAAATTATCTCGAAATTGCGAGTGATCTCCAGGCTGGTACGGGGCTCAACAAGGAACGAATGAATTTCTGGCATAGTGTGTTGCCATAGACAAGGCACTTTGAAATAGAATGTATGTACAATGACAGAGAGAGGTGCAATTGACAGTATCATACAGAAAATGATTATGACAGAGGCACAGGAGCTGTTAAATTGCAAAAAATTAGATCTAAAGGAAAATTTAACAAATGGGCAAATGTAAAATAAATTATGTTCTACCTTTTCTATAACCACCAATGAAGCTATTTCATGTACTTTGTAAAGGATAGAAATAAAAAATGAGATGAGGCTTAATACCATGTCAATCATGATCCTGTTGGTGACACACTTATTTCATGTTGTATGAACATTATTTGCTTGTGCTTTAGTTGACACTGTAAACTTCTAATGAACCAGTCTCTTATAAGGAATGTAAGCAAAGACTTTCAGGTAGTTTGACAAAAATGTTGTCATTTTCCAATACTTTCTTATTGTTGTGTGTATTTATTTTTTCTTATGACCTTTTCTTTGTATGCTGGTGAACACATTTGAAAGTATGTAAAATAATATCATTATTATGTTATTTTTCAATATTGAGAGAAACAGATACACCAAAAGGACACCAGCTGATTCAACATTCCAAGATTTCCCATTACATGGAATTATCATTTGAAAGCAAAAATAAACAAGAGGCCCACAATTTAAACGTGCCAACAAAGAGTAAAAAATAATAAATGAATAATTCACTAAATTTCACTGTATTGTTTTGAAAGGCAGTGGCCATCATTGCTTATATCATTTAAGAAATCCTTTATACATTTAAGAAGAGTTTTTAGTAACTACCTCCTGTCCTGTAGTGTGAAATATACCAAGGCATAACAATTAATTAGCAAATACTCATCTTCATTTCTCGGTGATCTCAGATGCTGCAGTTGCTGTAAAAGAATTTGTGATTTATTTCCTCCACAAAAATTTGCTGCAACTTGTTGTTAACAGTGTAACTATAGATTTGGTGGCACTAAGAGAAATTTCAGGAAATTCAGGTTGACACAATGTGCTCCTCCAAAATCACATGTATATTGCATAATACTGTAACAGAACTGTCTCAAAAAGCTGTTGGACACAATCATGTGTACTTCATGACTACTTTTATATATATTAGTAATAATTACTTCCTACATCATCCATTATTAGAAACAGAAAGTGTATGGATTACAGTCAAAATCTTGCTAGTGTACACAGACTGTCATCATTCAGTTACACATTAATTCATTACTTTCTCATTGCAAGAAAAAGTTTTACAGGGCTTTGAGAATTGAAATTTGTAAACTATGTTTGCTAACAATATTTTTTTTGTATAAAGTTGCTTATGTCATGAAGATTATTAGTCAGAAAATGTTCCTAACATTTCTGTGAGGCTATTACACAAATGCAAACAGAATGGTAATTTCAGTCCCTTATTTATTTATTTTTTACACAGTATATTGGAAACTTACACATCATGGCTCAATACAAGACTTGTGTTTCAACACCTCTGTAATCTCTCATAAACTATGCAAATAAGTTTTGAAATTAAAAACCTCTTAAAATGCAATGAAAATGAAACCTGTATTACAAATGCATCTCTCAACAAGCAAATGAACTGAAATATAAGTTTACAAGTGGGCCACTGAGGCAATGTGCCTTTACTGTAGTAAAATGTGAAATAGAAGTATAGTTAAAATACCATATTATTATTATTATTATTATTATTATTATTATTATGTAGTATCCCCCCCCATGAACCATGGACCTTGCCGTTGGTGGGGAGGCTTGCGTGCCTCAACGATACAGATAACCATGCCGTAGGTGCAACCACAACGGAGGGGTATCTGTTGAGAGGCCAGGCAAACATATGGTTCCTGAAGAGGGGCAGCAGCCTTTTCAGTAGTTGCAGGGGCAACAGTCTGGATGATTGACTGATCTGGCCTTGTAACACTAACCAAAATGGCCTTGCTGTTGTGGTACTGCGAACGGCTGAAAGCAAGGGGAAACTACAGCCGTCATTTTTTCTGAAGGCATGCAGCTTCACTGTATGATTAAATAATGATGATGTCCTCTTGGGTAAAATATTCTGGAGGTAAAATAGTAGAAAATTTAAAAAGGGAAATGGATAGGTCAAAGTTAGATATAGTGGGAATTAGTGAAGTTCAGTGGCAGAAGGAATAAGACTTTTGGTCAAGTGAAAACAGGGCTATAAATATAAAATCAAATAGGGTTTATGCAGGAGTAGCTTTAATAATGAAAAGGAAAATAGGAGCACGGGTAAGCTACTACAAATAGCATAGTGAACGCTTTATTGTGGTCAAGATAGACACAAAGCCCACACCTACTACAGTAGTACAGGTTTATATGCCAACTAGCTCTGCAGATGATGAAGGATAAACTGAAAGAACCAGAGGTTGTACAAAGTTTCAGGGACAGCATAAGGGAACAATTGACAGGAATGGCAGAAAGAAATACAGTAGAAGAAGAATGGGTAGCTTTGAGGGATGAAATAGTGAAGGCAGCAGAGGATCAAGTAGGTAAAAAGACGAGGCCTAGTAGAAATCCATGGGTAACAGAAGAGATAGTGATTTTAATTGATGAAAGGAGAAAATACAAAAATGCAGTAAATGAAGCAGGCAAAAAGGAATACAAACATCTCAAAAATGAGATCGACAGGAAGTACAAAATGACTAAGCAGGGATGGCTAGAGGACAAATGTAAGGATGTAGAGGCTTATCTCAAGAGGGGTAAGATAGATACTGCCTACAGGAAAATTAAAGAGACGTTTGGAGAAAAGAGAACCACTTGCATGAATATCAAGATCTCAGATGGAAACCCAGTTCTAAGCAAAGAAGGGAAGGCAGAAAGGTGGAAGTAGTATACAGAGGATCTATACAGGGGGGATGTTCTTGATGACAATATTATGGAAATGGAAGAGGATGTAGATGAAATTGAAATGAGAGATTCCAATTGTGTTTTCTGTAGAACATTCTGCATATAGCCTCTACATGTTTGATTACTAACTTTAGTTCTCTGGCATCTGTCACAAAGTTGCTGAAAGATTTCAAATGCTTCTGGTCATGTTATTAAAACATAAATTTTATTAAATTTTCTGTATACATTTCAGTGCTTCACAATGACTATTTGCTTCATGTAGATACCAAATAAGTGTATCAATAAACTGTTCTGGCCAACGTAACTTCCATTTCTCACTGTACAGGCTATTTCTAAAAAAAAAGTCCCCTTGAAAACTGTAAAGTAAAGTCCATCTTTTTCATTTACCATCAACCTAATACAGCTTTTTATTACATTTTTATTCTGCTTGATGTCCTTACAAATCTTAGTTATCTTGTTCTCATCTTTAGTTCCTCTCATAAACATAATTTTGAAATTCTTATCACATTCTCCTCCATTCTTCTCATTCTGTACAAAGAGTACAACATCAATTTCAACCTCTAGAGTCCCAGTAGCTCCCTTAATCTTGACACCAACAACGGGTAATTCAGTAAAATTCCTGTTATATTTAATTTAGTCTCTCAATTTCTCAGAAATTCATAGAATGGACGTTCAGTGTCTACCAAAGAATTCCCTTTCAGTTATCAATTTTAACAAATATGTAAGGACTCCCCTGTAATTCCCCATAATCTCTACCTTCTTTTTCAAAAAACAAATCATTTTATACTCCTCCATAACCAATGTGACCCTTGCCTTGATTATTATCACACTCATTATCAGAACTGGTTACAAAGCTCCTGCAGGCACTTTAGGTCTATCTTAAGTCACCTTCATTTATCTCTTTCCATATGACTGATTGTAATTCATTGCAAATGCCCTCTATTTTCTCAACTACCTTAACATAATTATCAATATTTCTGTAAAGATCCCAAGCAACTCTTAAAATCTCATCATCAATGCACGATAGTCTTTCCTGTGCTGTACTATCAGTGCTCCCTGCTTTTCTGACATCTACATGCAACAGAAGATTCTCTTGTGCCATCCTACCATATGCATCACTCCTCTATGAATTATCAGCCCTACTTACATCATCATCTCTCTTTAGAATATCATCTTTAATACCCACATAAATCATCTCATCTAACTCAACATCAAAAATAATAGCACTTCTCAAATGATAGTCAATGCCATCTACAACATAATCACTTACAACATTGCAATATCTCTCAGCATTACTTTTACAAATCACAGACACATCATCAATCTCCCCAGCCACACAAATCATAGAATCATTATCAGTATCCACAGCCTCACAAATCAGAGAATCGCTATCAATCTCCTCAGCACTACAATTAAAACTCTCTGTTTCCTCTTTTGGTACAAGATCACCTGACTCACTAGTTCAACACTGCAGCAGACACATTCACTCACACTTCCCATACCTTCATTACTCATTATATTATTTATGCCATAAATATCAAAGTTGTCATCATCATTAAAACTTTCACCCCCCCCCCCCCCCACATCCTTACTATTGTCTTCACTATATAAATTCTGAAAAGTTTCTGCATGCAGTCTACAATCATATTTTTCCTCAGTTTGTAAATCTCTCCCATCATATACATCACTCTCCATTACACTCCAAAATTTTTGATCAAACTATAATTGGCACACCTAGTGAGTCTCCATACTATTGAATCTGTGGGATTTCATACAGCCTTCTATGGATCTACAGTGGTTTGCCTGATTCTAATGATTTTTTTTTTCACCCCAAACTGACAGGCATGTGTTCAGATATTCTTCTGTTTCCCTGACCACTGCCTCTGTTGTTTTGTTTCAAGTTATGATATTCCCTCTTCTCTCTCTCCCACTGTCTATTTCTGTTAGCTGTTTCTCTCTTTCTTTTCCTATCTCTGTCAATGCATTGATTATCCCTTTTATTTCCTACACAATTATGATAATTTCTGGAGTTATTCCTATCTTTCCTCCTATGGTTACTCCAATTATTACTCTGATTACATCTGTTTGCTTTAGATCTATTATTCATATTAAAGTTACTGTCTTGATTTCCAAATCATTATAAGGCTCTGTCAAATTTGTTCATGTATTTTTGGAATTCCTCTACAGATTCATCTGGTCCATACACACATTCCCTCTTCACTCTGCTCAGAAGTCTCTTTTTTAGAGTGTCGGTCTGAATGAGTTCATCAAATAGTTTGTTTAATTGAATTAGTCTCCTATGTTGTATTTCACAAAATGCTGTCATGCTTTCCTACCTCACTCTATAAATTGGCTCCTTACTCTCGCTTTCTCTGATCAAAATTTATTTAAACAACAGATCTCAAATACATTACAAGACATTTCAGCAATAACATTTTGATTGCCCATGACAGCACCTATCCACCAAAAAACTTCAATTTAATTTTTAGATTATCAGTCATATGACTTACAAAGTTGTCCCTACATTTATGTAAAAAATCAACAGGGTGAATTTTGCTGTCACATGAAAATTGATTAATTGAGATGTTACCTCACGAGCCAGCACAATTATTGCTAAAGCCTTTCACTACAAAATTTACCTGTAACTCAGTAAATATCTTCTTCATGTTATTCATTCCACTACTATGAGTACAAGCATCAACACTGATAGTTACAAACTTTTCTACGTTAATGACATTGGAGACTCATTCTAATACTCTGTTATTATGGTGGTCTTCTAACTTTTTGAATTTAAAATCTGAATGTGACTTGTTATTTATTACATTTCTCATTACATCACAACCATATATTACATTCTTCTGAACAACTCTGAAGTTGTGTTTGGTACAAGTAATTTCTGCATTGAGTTCTGTTTTGAGAGTACCAATTACAGAGACCCAACTCAATCCTGCAAATTCAGTTTTGACAAAACCAAGGAATGGGGAACAAGCATTCACATCACCACTTACTACGGCCTCATTCTCATGTGTTTGGTTCTGAGCTACCTCACTGTTTACTTTGATTTCACTTTCATTATTGGTGCTACTGTTGTTTAAACTTGGAACATTGTCTACTACCTGTTCCTGTTTTTCTACTGGCACACTGTCTAGGTTACTGTTACTCATCGTACTGATAAAGCAGCACAATTCTAAACAGTTTAAAAGAAAATTTCTGTCCACACACGAAAATTCTAGTTTTCACATGAAATTCCTACCACATATAAAACAAGAATGGACAATCAAAGTACTTATCTCAATTGTCCATGACAATGCATTTCCATGTCCTTAACATCATTTCCTTCTTTGTGTCAACTTCTTAGTTACTGTGTCTTTAATCTCCTTTTTTTCTGTTAACATATAATTCATTTTAGATGTCCTCCCCAGTGTTTTCATTAAAATTGTTCATTGTATTAGCAACCATTATAGCAAAAATCAACCTGAAACTCAAAATTCTCTTTGCGAAATCACCTTATCAGTGCAGTTGTAATCCCAGCTGCTCCATGACAGTTGAAATACACCAGGGTATAACAATTAATTAGCAAATACTCATCTTCATTTCTCCACGATCTCCAATGCTGAGGTAGCAGTAAATGAATTTGTGGGTTACCTGCTCCTCCAAAATTTGCTGCAGCTTGCTGAGTTATTGAGAGTGTGGCTATAGGTTTGGCAGTGCGAAGAGAAACTTCAAGAAATCCAGATTGACACAATATCCTCTTTCAAAATCACATGTTTATTGGATAATACTGTTACAAAACTGGCTCACAAAAAGTGTCAGAAAACTGAAACACCCATTCCTGATTCACCACCCCCTTTATATATTAGTAACAGTTACTGCTTACATCATTAACCATCACTAGAAATATATTGTGTTCATGTGATATTTATCCTCGGCTCAGGGTCTCCCTTGGTATTTGTTAGAATTACTGTGGGCAGTGGGTCCACGAGGTACAGAAATACACAAACTATGAGTTATTAGCCATCACCAATTTATTTCTATGAAGACAGTTATAGATAATGTGCTCGCTACACCGACCCATCATAACTGGGTCTGACATCCTACCACAAACAAATACGGATTTGTTAATGCTGCACTGTGAGTCAAAAAAGACATAATACCACATTGGAACCATGCACATTGGAAACTGTTCTGCCCATGCAGGCAGACAGCAATGTGACTCGACTACTGTGTGTGTGTGTGTGTGTGTGTGTGTGTGTGTGTGTGTGTGTGTGTGTGAAGCACTCTGTGGCCAATGTACACTGACACCTCAGTTCATCAGCATTCCATGATAACTCCAGCTCCCACTTGTACCCACATTTGGCAGCTGTGTCCAAGCTTGTGACCCTTCACCACACCCCACCAAAGAAGATGAGCTATCAAATGTGGCTCAAGACAACCACCTGGGCATCATGAATCTACTTCATCAGTTGTTGTATCAGTAGGCATTGCAACATTTATCTCCTTTGCAGACACAGTAATGATTGATACTGATGAACAGGTTTTCAAAATCACAACATGGTACATGACATATACTGTAACCACAAGATACATTAATAAAAGTAAGAAGAACACAATACTGACAAGTAAGTATGGATTAACATTACTTGAAGATTCAAAAGACTTAATCCTATTTGTTCCTTGAGTGAAATTCAACTCATTGTTAATAGTCATTATATCTTCTTATATATCCACAATTAAATCATTATCCTTGGGAAAACTGGACAGGGAATGATTTGCATATACTATTATGCACAATATGTTATAATAAACTGGTAACATTCTTGTTAGTGGCAGCTTTCCAGCTGCATGAATAATAGTTGGCAATACAGAAGACATATCAAACAGATCATATGATAATCACAATGGGTGGGATTTAAAATTAATCCACTACTGTTTAATTTGAGTGTGAAACATTGATATGGTGTACCAGAAGTTGTACATGCAAATGTGACATCGAGAGTTGAATTGAAAGAGTAAATCATACCTTCAGGACATGAAGAAATGGCTGACACAAATACATTAGCTTCATTGGGCAATCAGCTCTAAGAGGATTATCCATAAATAATTCTTTCTCATGGTTATACACTCTTCTGTGTAAAAATACTGCCAATTCTGGGCAAATTGACTTATGACGATGTTTACATACATACAGGTCATGCTCATCTAGAGCTAAAAAGTACCTTCGATCTTTATTGATCAGTAAATAGTCCTTTAGCTGATACATGACATGAAGGCCAGCTTGTTGCCACACAACAGTGTAAGTATAAATTTTATACATTTCAAAATTATGCTATGATGTAGCAGTGGGTATAGAAGCAATAACAGGTAATTCATCTTCAATCATTAAAGAGCATGTTGTAGCTACCTTGTAGTAGGTATATAAATTATAAGAATTAACAGGGTAAATCATAGTAGATGTTGCATCTAACACACATTCAATTAACAGCAATATCTGTAAGGATTGATCTGGATGTAATTGTACACTGCTTGAACAATTGTTTGAACTAATTTTTGGAGCTGTTCTTAAATAAAGAGCATCAATTCTAGCATCTCATAGACTATCACTAATTCTTAAAAGCAGAGTGTTTAAATCTAAGTGAACACTCACAGAATATAATTCTTCAAAGAGCTCACAGATGGTTGCATTCCTCTCACCATGAGTCATGTTGAAATGGGTAAGAAATTGCCTTACAATTTATTCAATAAAAACTGTGTTATTAGCAATGGCTCTTTGTGTATTCCTTAATACAGTTATTTCATTAGACAGGTTAACTGAATTCGTACAACACTGTTGTTCAAGGGCTACAGTTTTGTATTTAATGTCAAATAAATCTTGGCTTGTTAAAGTGCCAAATACAGTACAAAGGACGCTTCCTCCAAAATCAAACCAGGCAGATTTGTGCCTAATCGAGATTTTATTTGGCAAAAGATTTAAGAAACAGTTAATCTCTTTTTCATAACTAACAAATGCAGACACTACCCACATTTTGGTAGTAATCCAACTGCTATACCAAGATGTACCCACTTCCAAAACTGTGTCATTAACTTTGACTGAATGAATCAAATCAATTAGCTTCTTAACAGAATTGAATTGTTGTTGAATCTCACTCATATTGTATTTAAGTCAAGCTTAGCATAATTTATTGAAACTACCCTGTATGATCATGGTTCAAACAAAACACCTGTTGTATGTGGTACTACCACTACAACATTAATGGAGCAGATTGTCATGGAAAAAATTATAATTGTGGTAAACATGGTCAATTATTTTTAAACACTTGAGCTGTGTAACATCTGCAATCTATATTTCCACAATACATTCAGATAAGCACATGGCTGAGATATAAACACATGTTTTACACATACTCACACTACACACATCTACAAAGATTGTAAGGGTGTTTGGGACTGGACTGCTCAGCACATGGTGGTGCCTCGGTCTCGAAGTCTTTACTGCTACCTCCCACTGCTTGTGTCCTGGGATTTGGGAACAGCTGGATGTCCTCTAGGTCATTCCTCTCATTGTCCCATGGTGCTACAGGAAGTCTACCCAGAAATGGCTTTACATGATTGACATGAATGACAATCAAACGAAAAGGCAGTTGGAGCTTAGGAATTATTGGCGACAACACCTCCAAGATTGGATACGGTCCTTTCCAAAACTTCTTAAATTTTTTGTCCTGACTCTTCTTTAATACTACATTGCTAAGGAAGACAAGATCTCCAACTTGGTACTGTGGCACAACTGCTTGGTGATTGTGATGTTTCACTTGCAGTAGAAAAGAATGATGGTTTTGCCATTTCACTCCATTCCATGCCTCCTTTAGCTTGTGTGCTAATTCCTTCACATGTTCATTGTTGATTCCAGCAGTCGATCATGCAAAGTCCAAAGGTGACTGCATCCTTCTTCCCTATAGAATTTCATATAGACTTAGGCCAGTTGATGTGTGCATTTTTGCATTGTGAGTGCTCACAACGTATGGAGGAGACACATCCCAATTGTCATGCTTGCTACTTGTGTAGTGGCTAACCATCTTAATGACTGTCCTGTGAACTCACTCAACACATCCATTTCCTTCTTGGTGTGCTGGTGTAGTTCTTTTGTGTGATTTACATTAACTTAAAAGTCTGTTTAAGCAGTTCACTCATGAAATTTGATCCTTGGTCAGTGATTATGCTTAATGGTGATCCAAACTTTAGAATCCATTCTTTTACAAAAACCTTAGCCACAGTCTTGCACTCTGATCAGGAATTGGTATCATGAGAAGATATCTGGAGAAATGATCTAACATGGCCAATATGTATTTATTTTCATCTTTAGTCTTAGGCAAAGGTCCAACAATATCAGGTCCAAATCTTCCGAATGGTTCACTAGCCTCTGGTGCCTTAGTTTTTCTTGAATTAGTCTGTCTGTTGCAGGCATCACATTGTGAAACAAACTCAGCTTTATGTCTTGGCCGTCAATATACCTCAGCTATTTGAATGTTTGTTGCTTTCTTATCACAATGTCCAGATAATAAAGAATCATGTTGTTCTGTTGTGATATGCTCTCTCATGCTTTCTGGACCTAGGCAGTTTCCTTTACTATGATCTTGTACATCAGTCCATCTATTTTGACAAAACATTGATTATATTTCTATATTTTACATTGTGGATCCTAATCCTGAGCTGCTTTTAACTCTTCCTTATGACTTATTGTAACACAAACATGCACCTTTTGGCTCATCTCATCAGCATTTATGTGTAGTTTGCCATGTCAATGAATAACTTTAAACTGAAACTAAGTCTCAAAGCCCACCTTGTTAGTATGGAACTTGGATCCTTTAAGCTCAATAGCCATTTAAGCATGGCATGTTCTGTAATCACTGTGAATTCTCTTTTTGTCAAAAAACACCTGTTATGTGTATTACCAAAAGTCAAAGCATAAAGCTCCTTTTCCATAGTAGTACAATTACATTCTACTTTGTTTAATTGTCTGGAAGCAAATGATATTGGGTGTTCATGGCCATCAATTTCTTGAAACAAAATGGCACTGACAGCAAAATTTGAAGCATCTGTTGGAAGAGTGAAGGACTTGCTGAAATCTGAATAGGCTAACACTGGAGCTGTGGTTAGTGCAGTTTTAAGTTCTTCCATTGCCTTCATGTATTCTGTTGACCAACTGAATGTAGTTCCCTTTTTCAGTAGTTGTGTCATTGGATGAGCTATATTTGCACAACCAGCTATGAAACACTATGAAATTTGTTAATCTCAAGAATAACTGTAATTCCTTTAAATTATATGGTTCCAGAAAATTCTTGACAGCTTCAATTAATTTTGGATCAGACAGATGCCTTCACTAGATATAACATGTCCAAGGTAGTTCACCTGATTTTGTGCAAAGTGACATTTATCTATTGACAAGGACAGATCTGTGCTTCTTATACCCTCAAAGACTGCTTGAAGTCTCTCAGTATGCTGCTTCATGTTTTCACCAAAAATTGTTACATTATCAAGGTGTACAAGAGCTTGTGTTGGTGTGAACCCTCATAAAAAAGAATCTATCAGGCGTTGAAAGGCGGCTGCCACAAGTATTTATACACTCCTGTAGTTGTAGCAAATGAAGTTTTTGGTCAATCATCTGGATGCACTGTCAGCTGATGATATCTGCTTGTTAGATCACAAACCAAAAAAATTCAACATCTGCCCAGGCAGCCCAGGGTTTCTAAAAGGTTTGGTAAGGGGTTAATGTCTGGTGTGGTTAATGCATTCAGAGCACGATAATCTATGCAAAAACAGAACTGTGGTTCTCTGGAAACAGATTTCTTCTTATCAAAGACAACTGGTGAACACCATGGTTGATTTGCAGGATCTCTTGGTTCTATAGTTCTGGCTTCCAGTTGTTCTTTAACCATTTATTCTACCAGCTCTCTCCAGCTGAATGGTATTCTGTAAGGTCTCTGAGTGATTGATGCTGCATTTCCAGTACGTGTACAAAGCTGAACCAGATGAGTGAAGGGTAAATTTGAACATTCTTGGAAAAGATCTGCATACTCCAAAAAACAGGCGCTAAAATCTTCTGCTCTTCAACTGTCAAATGTTCTATCTACTGCCAAAACTTGCTCTTTATTTCATTATTAGTTTTGACTCCTGAATGCAATTTTTTGGTACCACTAGAAAAATCTGTCTTTGTAACTGAAACATTTGAAACTTCATTTGGAATCTGTATGACATCACTTTTACTTATGCTCAACACTTCAGCAACTTCCATTCCTCATGGCAATAGAAGCTATTTGTTGCCCATGTTTGATACTGTTATTGAGACTCTAGCTACATTCTGTCGTACGATTGTAGCTACGCCAACACTTCTGGCAACATAACAATGCATTGTCTCCAGCAACTCACATTTATTTAACCACTCGGTCAATTACAAAGTTCCTTCTTTGCATTGAGATGACTTGACTTCGACATACATTGTTTTTCCTGTCCTCTGGGAAATTTGCTGGCACTGTTCAATCTGTACATTGATTCGGAGGGTTTGAACTGATGTATTGGTCGAGTTGATCAATCCCATGATGTCAGTGTTGCTACTCCTTTGAGTACAATCTGAAGAATTATTTCCTATGTAATAGTTTCTATAGGCTAGTCTGATCCCTCTGTCTGTGACAAATATCTCTGCCCCATTAATGGACAAGAAATCAAATCCAAGTACACTGTCATAGCTCATTTCATTATTTGTAACTACTTGCACCCTTGCCATGCATTTTTCATGGTCTAAACATAATTCTATGTCAACCTCAAGGTGGTTACATAAATCCCCACCATTTAATCCATGACCTTTTAGCTGTGGTGGTCTGAATTTATCCCTTTTGTCATTGTAACACAACATTAGTATGGTCTGCCCTCATGTGCCAATAACTAGTTTGATATGTCATCTACAATATACAGCACCTGTAACAAAGTCATTGTCAATCCGATTTTTGGTGGAGATAACAGGAATGACAATCTCAGGCAGGGGGCAGACAATGTGGTGGCCCGTATGTCCCCGTACTCATTTCACATTCTGCCAAGTTGTCCATTCTTCACATTACTGTTATTGCAGAAATCTTTCGATATGTGGCCCTGTATTCCACAGTTGTAACAAAGTCGTTTTTCCTTACAGTCTTCATGTTTATGACCAGGCTTGTGCATCTGTAACATTCTGCATTTGTGTCGAATATGTGACGCTCTTCTTTTCGTAAATCATTTGGGGCCTTAATGCTTCCATGAAGCTAACAGGTGTTTCTACTGCTTCCTGAAGAGTCTTTCATCATGCCAGACTGACTGCTTTGCTTACTTCCTCACCATACAACCCGTGAATGAATGTGTCTAAAGCTCTCTGATTGGTATTGAACAACTGAATGTGATTCTCATTCTTGTCTTCAAGCAGTTTGTATGTTTGAGCATTAATGTTTCAAATTCTGTCAGGAAACTGACCAATAGATCCATCCCATCACATCCACAGACTACACAGTCCCTCTCTGTAGAATCTGATAGCATTTTTGCATTTAAATCTCTGAACAACTGTCACTTCATTGTAAACTTCTGATTTCACACAAGTGGGCTCCGTGTTGATGAAATCTTGTGTGGCTCTCTGAATTCTTAATTTAGCATCTGCTAATTTATCTGAATCAGCCCACAAACCCAACAAGGCAGCTCCTTCATGTTTACAGAAGAAAACCTATATGTCTTCCTTGGGTTTGCCACTAAACAGTGGTACTGATGGCTAAAATGGGAAATTCTTTATTGAGCCAGCACTGCAAGAGCTATCGTTTGACAAGTCATGTGAAAGATTGTGCTCATTTCTGTCTGCTTTTAACCTTCTTCCTTGGGTTTGCCACTAAACAGTAGCACTGATGGCTAAAATGGGAAATTCTTTATCAGGCCAGCACTGCAAGAGCCATCATTTGACAAGTCATGTAAAAAGCTGCACTCATTTCTGCCTGCTTTTAACCATTGAATCTCTTTCTGCAAATCATTTATATGGTTTGGAGATCAGCTGTGCCACCTGTGTTACGTTCTGCCATAATTATTTTTGTACAGCAGCAAACTCACTCTATTACAGCAAAATATTTACAAATTCATCACTGCCTCTCATACTGTAGCTAAATTTGTGTAGACGAACCTGAATTCCAGCATTGGATGACCCCATGCGGTCAGATAATCTCCATGTTGCTGCTGCTGTTGATTTGTCACACAGATATGCCAGAACTCAGAAATTCTCAGAAGTTCACATATTGCTGCATCTCCTCAGGACTGTAGGATATTCACAACTGATGCCCATGCTGACACCACTTCTATAAGGTGTTTATGAGATTTGTATCCTCGACGGAGGGACTCCCTTGGTATTTTTCAGGATTATTGTGGGCATAGGGTCCATGACGTACAGAAATATGTTAACTATGAGTTATTAGCCATCATCATTTTATTTCTATCAAGACATTTATGTTCACTATGCCGTCCCATTATAACTGTGTCTGACATCCTACCATGAACAAACATGGATTTGTCAATACTCCAGTGTGAGTTGAGAAAGGCATAATTCTGCATTGGATCCAAGTATATTGGAAACTGTTCTGCCCACACAGGCAGCCAGCAACACGACTTGACTACTGCATGTGTGAGGCGCTCTGCAGCCGGTACATATTGACACCGAAGTTTGTCAGATTTCCACAATAATGCCAGATTGCACTCACACTCGTACTCACATGATGCAGCTGTGTACAAGCCTCTGATCATTCCAGAAACACAAAAATTTGCATATTACAACCAAAATCTTTCTGATGTACACAGACTATCATAATTCAGCTAAACAGTAATTCATTCCTCTCTCATTGCAAGGTAACATTTTAAACAGCTTTTAGTACCGAAATTTGTAAAATATGTTTGCAATTTCTTTTCATAAAGTTGCTTATATTATGAAGATTATTATTTGCAAAATCTTCCTAACATTTCTTACACAAATGTAAATGGAAAGGTAGTTTCAGTACTTACAAAAACTTTATTGCAACCACAAAAAGAGAATTGTTTGTATTTTATGTTCAAGTACTGATTAGTAACAGTCAAACCAGTGCAGAGATATATGTATGTGTGCTAAATTTGCAATGAAATTAATGTCAGAATATGAATCTGTATCATAAATTGAATTTTAAAGGACCAGATAGTTGAAATGAGGTTGTTGCAAAACTTATGTAAGCCTATAAATGTGGCTGCCTGATGCATGAGGACAACACTACATGTCATACTTATCCTTACATATGTATATTGGTATGTTTCAAGTGGCTCAGGTGTGATAAAGGTTTCATTCTTTTTGTGTACACCATTTTATGTAACTGTGGTACAGATGAACACAGAGTTTTCATATCAAGAATTAAATCAAGAAACCATTGGGGTTAATTAGTGGTTTTATATGATCTGTTGTGATTGTCTGAATAAGTGTATGTTGTAGTTTAAACAAAGTTCCACATTAGCTGAACCAAACATCCAAAACATAGGGACAATTTATTCCATTTGCTAAAGGAAATAACAAATATTTGCACAACAAATGGCAAAACAGTTTAAAATTATATTCCTTATTTCATTTCCAATTTTTGTGCCTATTTGTTATCCCATTTCTATTGGAACAAAGAGACCCTCTTTGCAGAAAAATTGATTCAGTGTTTGCTGGACTTTGTATATTTGGCAATACAATCAAAACAGAAGAGCAGAGATGAAAATTTCCATAAATATATTATTAAGCCAAACATAAATGCAATGATAATGGCTACTTGCTTCACTTTGAAAGATCTGTCATAAAAAGGGACTTTTTTCAGATCAGCCTTTCTTGATAAAGGACAATATTATGAAAAGGATAGATGTGTACTCACCATGTATTGGAGATGTTGAGTTTACAGACAGGCACAACAAAAAGACTGCTAAACAAGTCAGCTTTTGGCCAAATGGAATTTTTCTAAATTAGGTAATACACACACACACACACACACACACACACACACACACACACACACACACACACAGAGAGAGAGAGAGAGAGAGAGAGAGAGAGAGAGAGAGAGAGAGAGAGAGAGAGATAATGAAATTTTGGCAGAGAATATGATTCAGTTGTTCCAGATCTAGGTAGCACTGAGTCATGAGAGGAATGCTCCTCTGTGACTTGAATGTAGAACTTTGGGAGGTAGTGGGTGACTGGATAAGGCACAATAGATCTGTTTCTGTACAAGTTTGGGAAGGTAATTATGGTCTGTGAAGGCCTCAGTGAGACCCTTGGTATATTTCAAGAGGCACTGCTTGTCACTACACATGTGATAGCTACAGGTAATTGGGCTATATGGAAGGGACTCCTCAGTGTGGAATGCGTGGCAGCTGTCAGAGTGGAGATACTGCTGGTGGTTGGTAAGTTTGATATGGACAGAGATACTGATGTAGCCATTTTTGAGGTGGGAGTCAACATCAAGGAAGATGGCTTGTCAGGTTGAGGATGATCTGGTGAAGTGAATGGGGGAGGTGTTGAGGTTCTGGAGGACTGTGGGTAGTATGTCCTCACTCTCAGTCCAGATCAGGAAGACACCATCAGTGAATCTGAACCAGGTGAGGGCTTTGGGATTCTGGATGGTTAGGAAGGATTCCTCTAGCGGCCCATGAATAGGCTACATTAGTATGGTACCCATTGCAAAACCTCAGACTTTGTTTGTAGGTTATACCTTCAAAGGAGAGGCAATCATGGGCGAGGATGTAGTCTGTCAGGGTGAAGAAGATGGAGGTTGTAGGTTTGGAATCCCTCAGGTGTTGGGAAAGGTAGTTTTCAATAGCAATAAGGCCATGGGCTTTAGGGATGTTAGTTTAAAGGGAGGTGGCACTAATAGTGACAAGTAAGGCAATGTGTAGTACAAGAACAGGAACTGTGGAGAATCAGTGGAGGAAATGGTTGATATGTTTTACATATGAGGATGAGTTGGGGTTAATAGACTGAAGGTGCTGGTCTATAAGACCAGAGATTCACTCAGTAGGATCACAGTAACTAGCCACAATGGGGGATCCTGAATTGTTGGATTTATGTGCTTTAGGAAGCATCTGGAAGGTATGAGTGTGGGGAGTGGTAAGCGTGAGGAAAGGGATAGACTCTTGGCACAAGTTCTGAGCTGGGCTAAGAAACTGATGAGAGACTGGAGATGCTACTTGATTTCTGTAATGAGATCACTGTGGCCGTGTTTGCAAGTGGATGAATCTGCCAGCTGGTGGACTATCTGTGAAACCAGTTATAAGCTAAGCTGCAATGCAACCACTGTGGGCATGACAACCAACAAGTTGTCTGTCCACATGAATGGTCACTGACAAACTGTGGCAAAGAAACAGCTGGACCATCCAGTTCTGAGCATGCTGCCCAACACAATGTTCTTCATTTCAATGAGTGCTTCACAGTCTGTGGCATCTGGATGCTTCCTACCATGACCAGTTTTCCTGAATTGGACAGTTAGGAAATCTTCCTGCAATATACCCTACATTCCCATAACGCTCCTGCTCTCAACTTTCATTAGTCACTGTCCTTCACCCACCTATCTCCATCCCTGTGTCCACTCCAGTACTATACAGCCTTTTATTTCACCAATGCACCACTGCACCTAGTGCCCTACTCTTTCCCCACATCATCTGTGTGTCCCTGTGTGCTCCTATAAGCAACACTTTTCTGTCCTCCACCTCTACCCTGCTATCCCTCTACCTCCTCTTGACAGCCTCTTCCTTATCCTTACCATCCAGACTGTTTCTCCCATCATATGCTGTTGCCTGCATTCTGGTCTCAGCAGCCAGAGACAGTGGTCATGTGTGTGAGTGACATCTGTATGAAAGTGTGTGTGTGTCTGTTGTCTAATTTAGAACAAGGCCTTTGTTGAAGCATATTTGTCTAGCAGTGTTTTTGTTGTGCATGTCTGTGACTAAATATCTCCCATATATCCTGAGTAGCACGATATCCTTTTCTTAACATTGCCATTATTCCATGGTAAAATTTCCATTTGTTCATAAAGTGGTTGTAACATTTCATAATGAGTTAATACAGATTAGTGAACCATTCACTAAACCTTCTGTGTCTTATCAAAGTAATAATAACATATGTAAGAAGCATAATAATTAAATTCCCACAATAAATTGAGAACGTTTTTACTTTATTTTTTTTATTTTTTTTAATTTGCTTCTTAGAGTTTCTCTGATGTGGACTGCTGTAGACATGTTCATTCTAATACAGGATTAGTCTGGTATTATTATTAAATATGATATTAATGGATTAAAAATGAATCTACAAATAATCTTAACATTAAATGTTCAGTTTAGCATGTACATTACAAATCAGAGTGACAATGTAGCAATTATGAATTTCATACTGCCCCTTGAGTTTCTGCCTCACAGTTATCTAACTGATTTCAAGATGGAAGCTAGAGAATGTGCTGGCATGTCATTTCCTATTACACTACTCTCAAGAAATTGTGAGGTGTTCTATGCCTTGAGAAAACAGATTTGCTGAAGTGTATATTAAACGAAGAAGAGAGAATAATAATAATTTTCCTTTTTATGCAATTTTAGTTAACAATTCAAGAGAAAGTTGATTTTGTTTGTATTTTAAATACATTACAAAGGCTGTTACACACAGTAAGACACAGACAATATATTGTGTTTTTCTTACTTTCTGTGACTTTGTGTACATAGACTCAAAGTCTGTGGCATTTACTTTCACAAAAAATGTCTCTAGAGACTGAATGAGAGTCAAATGTTGATGTGTGCAGTACTGTTCTGTCTCAAACAAATTAGCATTTGGAGGTAGAGCAAATGGCTTTCTATGTTCATTCTGCTACCTGATTATATGAATCATGGTAAACTTCTCAAAAAATTTTATTTCACATGAATTGCTGAAAATCTATGTGGACTTGGATTCAGGGGAAGCATGGAATGAAAGAATAAGCTTTATAAATAACTCTATCATGAATAAAAATGACACAAGAGACAAAATAAATGCAATCTGTTTGTAAACATGTATTTTGCACATCTATGAAATCATAATGTGCTTGGATCCCCCTTGGAATGGTGTCTGAAAGTTGGCCAAGATGCTGCTGTGACAATGGAACTCCTGGCATCGCCCATTGTGCCAGGAATGTTCCTGCAACATTATACTACTAGTTTCAGCTGACGCCAAGCATGTTGAATATTTTTTTGTAATTGTCTCTTAGCTTAGCCAACTCATGCTTACATAATTTTTTTCAGGTAATGACAGAAAATTAATGGCACAATATCTGTTTCAAGTAGTAATCACGCGTAAATTGCATAGTTGACAATGACCTATTTTCAAACATTTACTTTTCAGCCAGATTCAACTGAGACACAACTACCATGGGAATATTTGTACAGGTGCATACAGCAGCTCTACAATGATAACAGAGATAGTCTGTCATGACATTGTTTACACCATAGAGAAGTTGAAAATCATTTGTGAATTGCGCTATATAAATTAAATGGTGAAAAGGATGTGAACAGCAGTATTTTGATGGAGTGCAGATGGAATCTGTTAGGTGTCAATGATCTTTGTAGGAAGTCAAGGGCCTGTGAGGGTACAGGTTTGTTTTTAGAAACACAGATGAGTATCTGAGTACCATTTGTACTCCTCTCATCTTTTTTGATTGAGTAAGTATTGACATTTTGAACTAGGTCCATCCAAGAAATAATTGTTGTCAGTTATTAAAATATTTGTGTGATGCTGTTTTTTTTTGGTGGTAGTCTTGTGTTTGAGATACTTCTGGGGCATCATGCTGTGACATGAGGTCTCATTATGACATGCTTGTATCATCATACACTGTCTCCTCAGAGTCTGCAAAACAGAGTCCTGTGTCTTGAAGTCCCTCCTGGAGAAGTTCTTTGACATGAACTTCTCAGCAATTGAAACAGATATCAAGGATTTATTGTAAAATGTTTGGCTGTTTTGGATTTAATGTTGAATCGGCCTGGAAAATATGTCCAAGTTATCAAACAAATATTCCAATGATTTATTATTTAATGCATGAATAATAAACAAAATTATTAACTAACAAATGGATTTTCTATTAGTATCTTTGAAAACCATGGCAAGAAGATTTTTTTGAGATTTCGCAGGGTTTTTGTGTGACTAGTGTCAAGACCCAACTGCAAGAAGTTGAATTTCATCAGCATAAAACCTTCCAGACTTTCCTCACTGCTATCTTGGAACTGACATGCTGTTTCATAAGCTGTGAACAATTCCCTATTGTATGCTGACCATTTCTGCTGAGAGTCTGTCAAGTTACTGGAAAAGAAGCATAGAGGTTGTTGTATTCCTGCTAATGGCTGTTGCAGAACTGTTCTGATCAGAAAATTGCTTGCATCAGTGCAGTATAGTGGGAGCACCAACATCATAGCCTGAGAAAGGCAATCTTTAATTTTCTCAAATGCCTGTTTGCAATTGCAGGGTCCATTCACTATATCACTTGCCTATTGTGTACTTGTCTGCTGGATGGCAGTTGTTTTGAGGGGTAGGTGTCTGCAATAAAAATGTACCATGCTGAGAAACTGGTACAATTCTTGAAACTTCCATGGCTACAGTGGCTGTCTAATGATCTCACTCCATTCTGTTGCACACTGTAATGATTCATGGTGAATGTTACTTAACTTAAGCTTCTTCTGCCTGGTCCATTGATGAATGAATGCAAAATTTTCATGCTTGTCAAAATTTATTCATATTAATTGACATCAGAACTCAACACTCATCATGTAACCAAAATATGGCCAGACTTCACTGATCTCTTTCACTTCCAAAAGCAGGCTAACTTCAAAACTGACTTTTGGCAGCATCACTACATTTATTTATATAGAATTTTAACAATAGCTTCCAAAATAGTCCATTTGTTACAATTAAGATTTACAAAACGTAAAGAAACTGATGTTACAGCCAAATAAGGTATAAAATACAATATTTTAATAACAATCTTTTCTAATAATATCTTTAGTTCTCCATAAGAAAATCACTCTGAACTTTAATTACAATAATGTCTCTCTTGTTATTTTAGTTATGCAATTAATTTCAATTTGAATTTGGTTCCTAACATTCAATAACATTACAAATCTTGTGCTTTATCTGACTGCATAAGAGAAAGTTACAAATAAGGCCTCAAATTCTAAAATTGGAAAACTGAAATGTAACAATTGGAGAGTTAATTAGAAATGTAATTACAAGGACTATTAACTGCAGAGGATGACATAAAAATAAATAACAAATGAAAATACATCTCTTGGTAATAACCTCAAGCTGATTATCAAGATAGAGATGTTTTCTATTACTGGATCATTTGATTACCATTTTGTTAATTAGAAGCAATGATTTTTCATGCTAACATCTCTGCAGTCTCTAGTTATTTATTGCTCAGAACTTGTTACTTCGGTTCCTTGTTTAGTTACTTAATTTAGTATATGTACATAATTTTATCAATAACAACAATCCACCGATAATTATGTCAATGCACGATCTTCTAGAACAGTCCATATGCCTTTGCAATGAATATCAAGTTTTTTTGTCAAATAGGATAGAATGATATATATAAAGGCACACATACAAGGCCTTAGGAAGCACTGAATTGTCTGATAACTATCTGGATGCATAAAAAAAGGGGGAGGCTGTACTGTTATAACATCATACGCCATTGAAAAGCTGGTGGCTGAGTAATCTAAATTCTGACTATCACAACTGACATTTATTGTCATTGATTATGATGCAAAGCTTATTTAGAGCTTCAAAAACTCATTCTGAACTATAATTACAATAATTTCTCTCATATTATTTTAGTTACATAATTAATTACAGTTTGGATTTCGTTACTAATATTTAATGGTAGTACAGAGCTCATGCTTTATCCGATTGCATACATAAAACGCATAAATAAGGCCTCAAATTCTGGAAATTGGAAAACTGTGAGATGTAAACAATTGGAGACTTAATTAGAAATGTAATTACAAAGAATATTAATGACAGAGAAAGACATAAAAATTAACAACAAATGAAAATACATCGCTCGGTAATAACTTTTGAGCTGTTTCTTTCTTTCTTTTTTTTTTTTTTTTTTGAGATAGTGAGGTGTTCTGTTACTGGATTTTTTTTAGATTATCATTTTGTTAATTAGAAGAATTGATTTTTCATGCTAACATCTCTGCAGTCTCTAATTATTGCTACGGACTTATTACTTCCATTTCTTGAATAGTTACTTAATTTAGTATACGAACATAATTTTATGAATGACAACAATCCACCGATAATTATGACAACGCATGTCCTTCCAGAACATTCCACATGCCTTCACAATGAATATCAAGTTTTCCATCAAAGTGGACAGAATGATACATGTAAAGACACACATAAAAGGCCTTAGGAAACTCTGAATTGCATCCGGATGCATATTAAAAATGGTAGAATCAGACATTTCATATGAATTTTGAGGAAGGCTGTATCATTATAGCATGACTTTGAAAATAGTTAAGTGTACATTTTCTGTGCAAGAAGTTAAATCTTTAGGTCATCTTATATCTGAAAAATGAATTGCACCTGATAAAGAGAAACTTGATGCTTTGCTAATTTACCCCCTCCTCACAATGAAAAAACAGATCAAACAATTTTTTGGGTTAGCTGAATTTTATATAAAATTTTGTAGCATCCAAGGTTTGAATGCTCCAAGCTTGTGTGAACTTTTGAAGAAGAACACCATCTGAGATTGGAATCAGGAGTGTCAGGATTCTTTCGATGAGATCAAAGGTCAGTTGTGTCAAAGTCAGATATTGTGCAGACCAGATTTGTCTCTTCCCTTTTGTATTATGACAGACAGTAGTGATGTGTGATTGGGTGCTCATTTATTTCAGGAGGTTGAAGTTGATGGTGTTATTGAACACAGATCTCTTGAATTTGCTAGTAGAGTTTTGCAGAAACATGAAAAGACATACACTGTAACTGAGAAAGAACTTTTGGCTGTACATTGGGCATTCAACCAATTTGAAAGTTATTTACTCAGTCACAAAGTTATTATCTATACTCATCACAAAACATTATGTTCTCTTCAGGTATGTAAGCTGTACTGTAACAGAATTACTCGTTGGGCCTTGTTTTTACTGCAGTTAAATTGTGAAATGAGGTACATTAAGGGCACAGATAATGTAGTTGGTGATGCTTTGTCTAGGCTACTATTAGGGAGTGAATCATCTAACAACGTTGGAGAAGGAGAGAAAGAGTTTAAAATTATGTACTTGACAGGTGTGAAACAGGAAAAAGAAATATTGAAAATTATCAAAGACATGGGTAGGTATAAAAATCATGAACAAAATTAGAAACAGGTTAAGAGCATGTCGGGTAAGAAAATACAGAACAGGAGAAAATACAGAACAGTACTATAATGTACACAATGGTATTTTATTCAGGAGACCTAAGACTGCCTCAGATGACTGGAAACTATGTTGGCCGGAACAGTGTATTGATACTTCAATAACTTTTACACATGAGAGTATTGGTCATTGTGGATCAACCAAATGCACACAAAAGATTCAGAAAAACATCTATTTTGATAACATAGGAAGAAGAGTAAAGAAGAAGATTGCCAGGTGTGACACTTGTCAAAGAGTGAAGGTAAGTAACCAAACAAGTAGAGGCCATATCCGAAACACACTGCCTAGTAGAAACCTAGTTCTCGCATCTGTGAATGTTTATGGACTCTTGCCTAAGTCTAAGGATGGATTTTGTTATGTTTTTGTGGTGCTTGATGTATTTTCGAAGTTCATAAACCCATTTCTGCTTAGGAAACTACCAGTAAGCAAATCATCTATAAGTTTGGTAATATGTATTTGCATCAGGTGGGTATTCCTAAAACAGTTTTATCTGATAATGATTCTCAGTTTAAATCGCAAGCTTGGAAAGATTTTGCTGATCACACAAAAATAAGGCATATTCTAACCTTGGTGTACCATCCTTGGAGTAATCCTGCTGAAAGATATAGTATAAGAGAGATTGGAAGACTGTTTAGAACATATTGTAGTATCATACCAGTTGGATAGATTATGTCAGTGATTTTGAGGATATTATGAACATCTTACAACACTCTTCAGCAGGTTTCTTGCCATTTGAAATCTTGTTTAATTGCAGACAGGGTAACTTTGTTTCTGAAACTGTTGAGTATCCACCTTGTTAAATTCTGCCACCACAAGAGAGGGAAGAATGTGTTAGGAAGATGATGAAAAAACAGCGGGATAGGAGAAAGGAGAGATGTTATGGTAAAGGTAGATTTTCTAAGTCTGAAGTAGGGGATCTTGTTTCACAGCCAAAGAGAATTCTAAGCTGTTGACCTCTGGGATAAAGAAATTTTTTGATATTTATATTGGGCCATTCAAAATTCACGAAAATCCACATTCTAATGCATACAGACTTATGTATCCAAAATGTAAGTAGTTGTTTGGATTATGCAATATCACTGAACTGAAAGCATATAGACATTATCCATAAGTATCTAATTTTTGTTTGTTTGCCTTTTTTCCATTGTCTTGAACTTAGTGTGCAAGATCATGCAGCTTCTAGAGATCTAACTTATCCATTAACTGTGTTTAAATCTATCTGTATACGAATAAGACTAGATGTTTTGTTTGTCTGTAATTTAGTATGTAAGATGATGTGATTTTTAAAGATTTGTCTTATCTATTGACTGGGTTAAAATCTATGACACACTTATAGTTGTGTTCTGTAATAGAGTTTTGTTTTAGAACTCGGTACATATATATGCCATGAGACTAAATTAGTAGATCTTTTTGCAGTTTTGAAGTGGGACAATATTCATAATTTGCACTGCAAAGATTAGGAATAGTATCTTAGTATACCTGTGTGTATCGCCTGGTTATTGCATTTTTTTAATTGCATTTAACTCTGTTATTAATGTTTCGTATGTGAACACTTTTTAATTGCACCTGACTTAAATCCCATATGATTAACTTTGAAAAGTTACTAAGGAGAACATATCTTGTGTGATGTGAAGGAGGTATCGAACAGCATATTTAGTACATAAAACAATGTTTCAGGATTTGATGTGATTGCTAGACAGGAAGTTGCTTTATCTATTTCACTGTGTGATGAGAACTCTAGGGAGAAAACTGAAAGATGTGGTGGATCCATTCCCCACACTGCAGTATTGCTGTACACTGCTGGACCACTCAACTTGCAAGGGATCACTGTTGCTGGGTAATGTACTCAAGCATCTGTCAATGCGATCTGTGTTGCAGCTGATATTTGTGAACTGTTAGGCAAGACTGCTTATGACAGTGTTATTCAGCACAAACACATTTTTTCAAGTACAATACATTATGTAACATTAAATCAGTATGTATTTTTTTTATCATTTGTAAGTAAATCTTCTAAGCTTTTATTTACGTAAGTTAGTTTGTATGGATAATTAAGCCCAACCGGTTAGCCGTGCAGTCTAATGCATTGCTTTCCAGGTGGGAAAGCATGTTGGCCCCCGGCACGAATCCACTCGGTGGATTAGTGTTGAGGTCCAGTGTGCTGGCCAGCCTGTGGATGGTTTTTAAGGCAGTTTTCCATCTACCTCAGCAAATATGGGCCGGTTCCCCTTATTCCACCTCAGTTATACTATGTCGGAATTGCTGCGTAAACACTTTCTCCATGTACGCATACACCATAAGTAATCTACCATGCAAACATTGGGGTTACACTCGTATGGTGTGAGGTGTTCCCGGGGGGGCGCGGGGGGGGGGGGGGGGGTCCACTGGGGGCCAAACCCCACAATGGCACAATGGCCCTGAGCTTGGTGTTGGGTGGCGGTGTGGTGAGTGGACTGCTGCAGCCTGTTGTGAAACACTGAGGGCTATGTCGGGGATGAAGCCTCTCATTGTTTCTAGGTCCCCAGTTCCATACAATACAATACAGTACAATACAATGGACAGTTATCAAATAGGGTGGAAGACATTTACTAGTATGGACAATATAACAAGATGTATACATGTCTGCTTTCATGCACTGATTTTAGTCCTCCAGCCACTGGCATGTGTCATCATTCAAAGCTAATTATGGCTATGTTTAGCCGTATTTATCCTAAGTATTGCAATATTGTATCTGACTGGACCTTGAATTGTGAACAGACTCATGCTAAGCTCTGTTTTCGTGTGTGTCTGTGTGTGTGTGTGTGTGTGTGTGTGTGTGTGTGTGTGTGTGTGTGTGTGTGTATTCAAGGAGAGCGTACAACCATTGATTGAGGCTAGATGCTTCTTACAATTACTCTTTGCATATAATTGAACATATTGATATGATTATGAACTTTATTCATTTTGTAGTATTGAAACAATTTTTGCTGGTTTGTATCCGGTGTGGTTTTGATTCTTGGGTTGATTCCTACATCGTAAACTTAGGCCCTAATATATTTTCCATTACTTTGTTCTTTCATAAGTCAACATATCCTTGAATACTCTTGTTTATGTGGTTGATTGATTCCTACTCATGGTTGAGTATATTCTTCTGGTCTGTACCTGTTGTTATGAGTTTTTCAGGTCAGCTCACTTGTCAAACACTTAAGCTCTGCAATTTTTCTCTTTTCTTTTGAAGATTTTAAAGGTTCGATTGTATGGATTAAACTTAAAATTTACATTTCTAGTAATTTATATTATCTCTGTGATTATTTATATAGTTTAGTGGTGTAATGTTGTAGTTATGACCTTGTATTATTGGTCTTGTGACAGCATGTTCCACAGATCTGAAAATCTGAATGCCATATCCTGATATATGTATAGATTGTGACTTGTACAGTAGATATTTTTCTTATGTTTTCTGTAATATGTTATGTATCAGATACTATAGGCCTACATGCTACCCTGTGCATCATTTTGTACACTGTTTGGTGAACTTTATAGTATGTCACAAAATACTGTTTCCAAATTTTGTGAGGGAGATATTGTAATGGGACACCCCTTTCCTACATAACTTTTTTGTTTATGGAAGTAGCCGATACCAGGATATTGAAATAAACATGCGGTTACAGTTTGAAAGTAAATATAAATGTGTTTATTAACACACACAGAACAAATGTAACACAATGGTAGGCAAAACACAACCATGTTGATAGGACCAAGCCTCCATAGCAACTGTAGCAAAGATAAATATGTAGCAGAGGCATTGATTCTAAATTCCAACACCCCCACTAGTAGCAATGTCTCCCAGTGCTTCATTCTCAGAGTCCCAGTTCTTGTGTTAGTTGCTGATGTCTGGTTCTTGGCAGTGGCTTTGTCATCATATCTGCAAGCATTCCATTTGTGGAAATTTGCACCACTGTGATTTCTCCTCTACCTATCTTTTCCCTGATGACATGATGCCTGGTGTCAATGTGTTTAGTGTGACCTTTGTATCCACTTGTCTTTGACAGATCAATTGCACCTTTGTTGTCGCAAAACAATCTTATCGGGCCCTCTTTTGGGAAAGGCGATACCTCTCTTTGCAGATGTTGCAGCCAAAGTGCTTCCTGACATGCAGAAGTTAAAGCCATATATTCTGCTTCTGTCACCAAGAGAACTACTGTTGGTTGTTTTTTACTATTCCATGAAACTGCTGCACCTTGTGACATAAATAAAAAAACCAGTGGTTGATTTTTTATCTCCTATCATCAGTGTAACCTGTGATGTCACTGGAAAAATGTAGCTTGAAGTCTTTAGTTCCCTTTATATACCTTAGGACTTGCTTTACAGGTTGCCAGTGGGATATACCAGGGTTATTATGAAACCAACTCATAACTCCAATTGTGTACGCAAGATCTGGTCTAGTACCTAGTTGTACATACATTAAGCTACCTATGGCATCTTTATATGGGACTTCCTTCATGGCACCTCTTTCTGTTTTTGGCTCATTTCACGAGTTAATACTTAGTTATTGTCAAGCGGAGTGGATACTGAATTACAGTTTTCCACATTATACTTTTGTAAAATCTGATTCATATAATGAGTCTGATCCAACCATAAAAGTCCAAGCTTCGATCTCTTGTCACTCGAATCCGTAGACAATTGGATACTTCTCCAAGGTCCTTTAGTTTAAGTTGTTCCTTTGGTTTCTGTGATAAACACATGGATCAACGGTGGACCAGCTGAAGTTTAAGCTCAGTAGATCTTCGTCCAGTTTGATATTCCAACAGCAACTAACCTCTTTAAGTCCATACACTGCTTTCTTGGAGTCTTTTAATACCTTCTTATGTGACTGATTTGTCACGTAGTGAACTGTGGGAATTTTAACATAAATTTCTTCTTTCAAATCACCTTGCAAAAAGGCTGTCGCAACATCACAATGATCAATGTCCAAGTCATATCTAGCAGCTAGAGTAAACAAATATCTGGGTGAATTGTATCGTATCACAGATGAGTAAGTTTCTTCATAGTCTAAACCTTTAACTTGCGAACATCCCTTAACTACAAGTCGAGCTTTATGGCGAATTATCTGCCCTTGTATGGCTCTTTTTATCTTAAAGACCCGCCTAGCATCATTCGCTTTTTGTGCCTTGAGGCAGGATAGCTGATTCCCAAGTTTTATTTTCCGCATGTGATTTCAATTCTTCTTCTATAGCTTGAAACCATTTCTCTGAATTCTTGGATTGCAAAGCTTCTTCCAAAGTGGATTGCTCTGATTCTTGTGAATCTCCCTTAGTATTTTAGGTCACATAATCATCCATCTTCTTGGGGTGGATATTGTGGAAGATCTTCTGAGCACTTGTTGAGGTGGTTCTGAGTCTTCTTCTATTTCGACTGAACCTGTTTCTTCTGAAATGCTGTTATCTGATATGTTGTCCCTTGTGTCATTCTTTGTTGAAGTGGATGGAACAACCGGTATGCCTTACTGTCTTCACAGAATCCGACGAGTATGCACTGAATACATTTCTTGTCCCATTTGCACCTAATGGTTTTTGGTATGTCGACAAATGCCTTGCTGCCGAATAATCTTAAATGTCGGAGTTCAGGTTTCTTTCCTGAGAAAGCTTCCTCTGGCGCTATGTTGCTCAAAGCTTTTGTAGGTGATCTGTTAATGAGATAAACTGCTGTGGAGACTGCTTCTCCTCAAAAATTCGCAGGTAATTTCGCTTCAAATAACAAACATCTTGCCCTTTCCACAATTGTTCTGTTGTACCTTTCTGCAACACCATTTTGTTCTGGAGTGTAGGGAACAGTGGTTTCATGTTTAACTCCTTTTTTCCTTAAATATTTCGTCAGTCTTTCGTTTACATATTCTTTTCCATTATCAGTCAGGAAGATACAAAGCCTTCCGCCTGTCTGATTCTCTATGAACTTTTTAAAATTGCGTATAATGTCAGGTACTTGGTATTTATTGCTGACAGTATTCAAAAAAATCAATCAGAGTTAGAAAATATTTAGCTCGACCAATCGATGTGGCTTGCATTGGACCAAACAAATCTGAATGCACTAACTCCAAAATTCTTTTAGCTCTAGAAGTGGAGTCAGAAAGGAAAATCTAGTTTGCTTACCTTCTAGGCACGTAATGCACTGAGTGTTGACGGCTCGTTTACATTTGATGCCATTAGCCAAACCATTTCGTAATTCTTCCATCGCATCTGACTGTAGGTGGCCTAATCTTCTGTGCCATTGATTCGCATCAATAGACAAGGATGCATGTGTTTCTGCACTGCGATCACTTGGTTGGTCCAGCCTATACATTCAGTTGATTAACCATGCCCCATGAACCATAGACCTTGCCGTTGGTGGGGAGGCTTGCGTGCCTCAGCGATACAGATGGCCGTACTGTAGGTGCAACCACAACGGAGGAGTATCTGTTGAGAGGCCAGACAAACATGTGGTTCCTGAAGAGGGGCAGCAGCCTTTTCAGTGGTTGCAAGGGCAACAGTCTGGATGATTGACTGATCTGGCCTTGTAACACTAACCAAAACGGCCTTGCTGTGCTGGTACTGCGAATGGCTGAAAGCAAGGGGAAACTACAGCCGTAATTTTTCCCGAGGGCATGCAGCTTTACTGTATGGTTAAATGATGAAGGTGTCCTCTTGCGTAGAATATTCCAGAGCTAAAATAGTCCCCCACTCGGATCTCCGGGCAGGGACTACTCAGGAGGACATCGTTATCAGGAGAAAGAAAACTGGTGTTTTACGGATCGGAGTGTGGAATGTCAGATCCCTTAATCGGGCAGGTAGGTTAGAAAATTTAAAAAGGGAAATGGATAGGTTAAAGTTAGATATAGTGGGAATTAGTGAAGTTCGGTGGCAGGAGGAACAAGACTTTTGGTCAGGTGAATACAGGGTTATAAATACAAAATCAAATAGGGGTAATGCAGGAGTAGGTTTAATAATGAATAACAAAATAGGAGTGCCGGTAAGCTACTACAAACAGCATAGTGAACTTATTATTGTGGGCAAGAGAGACACGAAGCCCATGCCTACTACAATAGTACAAGTTTATATGCCAACTAGCTCTGCAGATGATGAAGGAATTGATGAAATGTATGATGAGATAAAAGAAATTATTCAGGTAGTGAAGGGAGACGAAAATTTAATAGTCATGGGTGACTGGAATTCGACAGTAGGAAAAGGAATCGAAGGAAACGTAGTAGGTGAATATGGATTGGGGCTAAGAAATGAAAGAGGAAGCCACCTGGTAGAATTTTGCACAGAGCATAACTTAATCATAGTTAACACTTGGTTCAAGAATCATGAGAGGTTATATACATGGAAGAACCCTGGAGATACTAGAAGGTTTCAGATAGATTATATAATGGTAAGACAGAGACTTAGGAACCAGGTTTTAAATTGTAAGACATTTCCAGGGGCAGATGTGGACTCTGACCACAATCTATTGGTTATGAACTGTAGATTAAAACTGAAGAAACTGCAAAAAGATGGGAATTTAAGGACATGGGACCTGGATAAACTGAAAGAACCAGAAGTTGTACAGAGTTTCAGGGACAGCTTAAGGGAAAAATTGACAGGAATGGGGGAAAGACAGTAGAAGAAGAATGGATAGCTTTGAGGGATGAAATAGTGAAGGCAGCAGAGGATAAAGTAGGTAAAAAGATGAGGCCTAGTAGAACTCCGTGGGTAACAGAAGAGGTAGTGATTTTAATTGATGAAAGGAGAAAATACAAAAATGCCATAAATGAAGCAGGCAAAAAGGAATACAAACATCTCAAAAATGAGATCGACAGGAAGTGGAAAATGGCTAATCAGGGATGGCTGGAGGACAAATGTAAGGATGTAGAGGCTTATCTCAAGAGGGATAAGATAGATACTGCCTACAGGAAAATTAAAGAGACCTTTGGAGAAAAGAGAACCACTTATATGAATATCAAGAGCCCAGATGGAAACCCAGTTCTAAACAAAGAAGGGAAAGCAGAAAGGTGGAAGGAGTATATAGAGAGTCTATACAGGGAGGGTGTTCTTGAGGATAATATTATGGAAATGAAAGAGGATGTAGATGAACGTGAAATGGGAGATACGATACTGCATGAGGAGTTAGACAGAGCACTGAAAGACCTAAGTTGAAACAAGGCCCCAGGAGTAGACAACATTCCTTTAGAACTACTGATAGCATTGGAAGAGCCAGTCCTGACAAAACTCTACCATCTGGTGAGCAAGATGTATGAGACAGGCGAAATACCCTCAGACTTCAAGAAGAATTTAATAATTCCAATCCCAAAGAAAGCAGCTGTTGACAGATGTGAAAATTACCTAACTATCAGTTTAATAAGTCACAGCTGCAAAATACTAACGCGAATTCTTTACAGACGAAAAACTGATAGAAGTCGACCTCGGGGAAGATCAGTTTGGATTCCGTAGAAATGTAGGAACACGTGAGGCAATACCGACCTTTCACCTTATCTTAGAAGAAACATTAAGGAAAGGCAAACCTATGTTTCTAGCATTTGTAGACTTAGAGAAAGCTTTTGACAATGTTGACTGGATTACTCGCTTTCGAATTCTAAAGGTGGCAGGGGTAAAATACAGGGAGCGAAAAGCTATTTACAATTTGTACAGAAACCAGATGGCAGTTATAAGAGTCGAGTGACATGAAAGGGAAGCAGTGGTTGGGAAGGGAGTGAGACAGGGTTGTAGCCTCTCCCCCATGTTATTCAATCTGTATATTGAGCAAGCAGTAAAGGAAACAAAAGAAAAATTCGGAGTAGGTATTAAAATCCATGGAGAAGAAATAAAAACTTTGAGGTTCGCCGATGACATTGTAATTCTGTCAGAGTCAGCAAAGGACTTGAAAGAGCAGTTGAACGGAATGGATAGTGTCTTGAAAGGAGGATATAAGATGAACATCAACAAAAGCAAAACGAGGATAATGGAATGTAGTCGAATTAAGTCGGGTGATACTGAGGGCATCAGATTAGGAAATCAGATGCTTAAAGTAGTAAAGGAGTTTTGCTATTTGGGGAGCAAAATAACTGATGATGGTCGAAGTAGAGAGGATATAAAATGTAGACTGACAATGGAAAGGAAAGCGTTTCTGAAGAAGTGGAATTTGTTAACATCGAGTATAGATTTAAGTGTCAGGAAGTCGTTTCTGAAAGTATTCTGAAAGTATTGTATGGACGATAAATAGTTTGGACAGGAAGAGAATAGAAGCTTTCGAACTGTGGTGCTACAGAAGAATGCTGAAGATTAGATGGGTAGATGACAGAACTAATGAGGAGTTATTGAATAGAATAGGGGAGAAGAGAAGTTATTGGCACAACTTGACAAGAAGAAGGGACCGTTTGGTAGGGCATGTTCTGTGGCATCAAGGGATCACCAATTTAGCATTGGAGGGCAGTGTGGAGGGTAAAAATCTTAGAGGGAGACCAAGAGATGAATACATTAAGCAGATTCAGAAGGATGTAGGTTGTAGTAAGTACTGGGAGATGAAGAAGCTTGCACAGGATAGAGTAGCATGGAGAGTTGCATCAAACCTGTCTCAGGACTAAAGACCACAACAACAACAACAGCTATCAATTTCTTCTCTGTATCTCGAATGCGACAGCCTCTATTATCAAAAATGACTGAGTGACCCTGTTGCACTATTTTGCTTACGGAAAGTAAATTTGTACTCAGCTGAGGAACGTAAAGTACATCCGTCACCTTAATATTTATTTTCTCTCAGCCTGCCACAGCTTTAATATGCGTGCAACCCATCCCTTTAACGGGTAAATTTTCGTTGTTGGCCACAGCCACTTGTGAACTGGGAAGTGACGCTACGAAACTTAAATCACATGGAAGGTTTTACATGTGAGTTGACACACCAAAATCCACAAACTAGTTTTTGTGTACACCTTTAGCTGATCGTGGGATCATGAAGAATGTCTTGTAACTGGTTCCATTAATTACAATTTTTCGCTTGCCTTGTTTTTAATGCGACAGTTTTTTTGCTGTGTGTCCATATTTGTTGCAGTTGTAACATCTCGGACCTCTAGTATTGTGGTGTGAGCTGATTCGCTTGTCTTTTTTATTCGCCTGGAGAGCCACGTCATTAACTTACGAGTTGCCACACGCTTCATCCTTTACTTCCTGTAGCAATTTGTTTTTAATGGAATCGTCCGTTATCGGCGTGTTGGAATTCTCTAAACCCATTATCATTGGTTTGCACTCATTAGGCAGCCCAGCTAACAAGATACATTCTACACACTCGTCTTTCACTTCAAATAAACCGCTAGGTGACTGTGCCTGGGCCCATAATCAGTTGCTATTGAATTTGAAATAAACACGCGTTTACGGTTTGAAAGTGACATAAATGCTTCTATTAACACGCACAGAACGAATGTAACACAAGGGTAGTCAAAACACAACCATGTTAATAGGAACGCCTATAAAAGCGTCCGTAGCAACTGCGACAAAGATAAATATGTAGCAGAGGCATCGATTCTAAATTCCAACAGTATACAATGTATTATATTTCAGACTAAAATGTATTTGTTACTCTCTGTATGTACAGTTAAAATTACTCTTCTTTTAGAAATATTTGAAATTACGAAATATCTGGCATACTTAAATATCGTATTATTAATTGCACAATCTAACTCGAATTGTTAAGTTTATTCCTGGATTCGTTTATAAAATAATGTTATATCTTGGCAGGGATTCTTTTTTTGTCAAGAAGGTTTGTAAACTCTTTTCTCTTATAAAGTCTTTGGAATATTGTGAGTACCGCAGATGTTAAGAGTAGTGGGCATGCCTATGATGGAAGTATACATTTTTCTAAGTTAGTCAACAACAATTTAAGGAAATACGGAAGCGTTCGATCTAACCCGTCGGCTTTGACCCATGACGTCACAAATATAGCGGAAACGACAATTCCAATATGGCGGATATAGAAACGTTGCATACGTATCACAAAGACGAAGACACATAGAAAAACAACACACACAAAGGTTTCACAAGAACAATCTGCTAACATTGATAGCAAACAAAGATAATAATAAACAAGTGGTACTCAAGGCCAGGCACGGGAGGGTGGGGGGGGGGGGGGGGGTGGGGGTCTGCGCCCCCCCCCCTGACCCCCCCCCCCCCCCCCGCCAAAAAAAAACTCCCAACCTAACCTCGTATTCAGGGCTACGCTACAAATCAATGTGTAGGTCAATCAAAAGATAAAAAAAAGAAACAAATAAAAAAAAAAAGAAAAAAACAATATTGATTCATTAGACATAACGAGTAGCGACAAAACATATAGACCATAAAGATTGAACAATCTAATGGCGAACTGATAAAAGCCTCATAGACGACGTTAAAACAAAAAGTACAGTAAAAAGGTAAACTATATATTACAGGCCCTAAAACTCCTACTAAGGGAACGTCAACGAGGCAACATCTACAAACAAGCCACACTCACAAACCAAACTCCGCGCCGTAATGACGTCACACACCACAACACCCTTACGTCACGGGTCAAAGCCGATGCGTGAGATCGGATGTTTCTGTTGACCCCAATTTAATTATTGTTTTTCTTTAATGTTGAAAATGTAAAGACGGTTTTTTAATTAACAGTGTTACAAACAATAAAATTCAAGAAATATACAGCCAAATCTTCGTCAGTGTCAGATTCATGTCTCTTGTCAGTTATTACCTGGTCGATTTGATTGTGTGCGGTACCATCTGGCGAGCACCATTTGGCTTTCCTTAAATCATGGAACCATGTACCCTTCACGACCATTACATTCCCCCACACAAAAGTACGAATATCTTTGTCCATGTTTTTCCATATATCATGCAGAATTTCCTTTCCTACCGTCTGTCTAAAAGCATCTTCTTTCCTCACATTAGCGTTGAAGTCCCCTTTTTATCTTTACATCTTGCCTTGGTGTATCTTTTAATTCTTCTTCTAGTCGGCCGCTAAATTTGTCTTTCACTTCGTCCTCATGGCCTTCTTAGGTTGGAGAAACGGTTCTTCATTCTCAAAGTGCATTGCCTTTCATTTCTAGGGTTAAAATTCAAAACTCAGAATGTAATTCTTGCACAGAAGAAGTGGCAGGCAAAAATTTCGTTCGACTTTTTCTTTAGTATTGCTCGTCAGAGTGTGACTCTTACCAGGTAGAATTAATAGAAGAGGTGGAGAACATCCAAACATTAGTGTTACTTTTCGTCACGAGTTTGTCTGTTTAGAATGAGAACGTTACTGAGATGCTCAACAAACGCCATTTCAGACATTCAGGCATTCCTGGCCAATAAATGCCATACAATCATTTCTTTTCAATTTTTATGTCACATTGTCTCAAGTCTAGAATGTGTCTTTTGTAACTCATAGTGACTAATGGACACTCTATTTACACAAAGGCGGGTACAAACTCATGAATACATTGACCTCTCAATTTTTTTACGTGAAATTAGGTAACTCTGTGGTTTGTTATATGTTGTCTGGTAACGCAAGTCATTTGGACAGACTATTTCTAAGCTGTCCTGTTTGGCTAGGCGCAAATTGAGACGCGTGTGGCACGACGCAGTGCAGCGCGTTTTTGTCACTTCACTGGTTCAAATGGGACTGAGCAAATTGCGACGCGATTCGACTGGGACGCGACACGCGCTTGCGCCAGGTCGCGAGGCGTGGTGTCGTGTCACGTCACACGTGCTATACGCGTCTCAATTTGCGCCTAGCCTTTCTCGTTGTCGGAGAATTAGTAACTTAGGTACCATTGTGTGGTTCCTTATTTATATTATGTGATAACACAGTGACACTTCATATTTATGTTACGTAATGAGTTGTTAAAATGGCGTGGAACTGTATTATTTTAGGTGACAACGACGTCTCTGTCGTTAGATGTGACATCATCTCTGCTGGATATGGTGCAATAGGGCGAATGTGGTAAATTATTCAAGAGGTTAACACAGAATTTGCAAAGAGAGCTAAGGGAAACAAAATCAGAAAGAACGTTCAAGGAGGTGCAGATGAACTCACATTCGAGAAAAGTGTGTTTGGTAACCCCGTCTGAACCCTCAAGGTTCATGTTTTGTAGTACCTCAAATATTGAGAGCTTCCATTTGTAAATATTAGAAGCAAATCTACCGATAATGGTATCAGTTAATAGACATAAAGTAAAGGAATTTAGGAATCTATTTCATATTTGGACACATTAATTAGCTTAGATATAATTAAACTTATGGCCGTTATTTACCTATTTTCATCCTATTAGCTGGAGCAAGGAAAACTGTAAATAACAGTTCCACGTACACGGGTCGGAAGTTTAGCTTAGATGCCGTTAGTCGTTGAATAACTAACCAAAATTTGCGGGATGGTGTCTTATGAGAGGTAACTTTACCCATTTCAGAGCGGCTACTTCTTTGTGACTTCACTCCTCCAGCCACAGTAGGTGCCAACTAGATGGGGCTACGAGAGTCCCTCCCCAGTTTAATGTGGAGGGGTGGGTGCCCTTGCAAGAACGATAACTTGTACACTTACTGTATGCAGTCTCCTTTTTCTTTTTCTTTTTTTTCTTTTTCTTTTTTTTTTTTTTTTTTTCGCGGCCAAGCTAAGTAACGAACCAATAACGAAAGTTCCGCCTCCATATAAATCCTCATCCTCACCAGTTTATCTTCGCCCTTTCCAACAACTACAAGTTTAGGCGTTTGTGAAAGTAGAGTCCAGTTCATCAAAGTTTTGCTAACAATAACACAGAGTAAGCACACCACTTTTTAGAGTTACAACACGTCAGATGAAAATTCGAGTTCTGTATCCATTCCAATGTTAAGACATTGATTCAACATCATAGTAAAGTCTATTATTGTATCATTACTGGCAATAGAAATACGTACATCTGTAAAAAAAATTGGCAGTTAGCATAGTTCCTGAAAAATAGCAAAAAAAAAAAAAAAAATACCAAGCTGAACGGCGAAAACATAAATTAATAGTAATAGTGTAATGGCTTCAGAATGCAAGACGTCGAAGTGAAGAAATTATTTATGTCGTCAAGATTGGTGCATATCAGTAGTGTAAATAAAGTAGCTGGTTACATAAATTTCGTAGAATAAATGCCGTAAAAGTTCCTTCTGAAATTCTTGTTGTTGAAATAAGCTTGCGTATAATTTCGTTCATACTCGAGCCGTATTCTTGGAGCTAAAACTTACCATATTTTTATTTCAGTAATACCTCATTATTGCTATACGATGGAAACTGAAATTCAGTACATATTCAGGTGTTGCATAGCTACAAAAGGCGTAAAAAATAGACAAATTCCGTGTACTAGTGTCAAAATCGATGTGTAACGTCGCAGTCCGGGAAAGCAAAATGGTATAAAAATTAATTCACGTAATGGCAGAATCTGCTATGCTGTATCTACACAGCGCAATATAGGTCATGGAGATCTGCGTTTGGCTTGGCATATTTTTGAGATGAATGTAGATGTGCTTAGTTTTGGAAATCGACTTTTTCATATAAACCTGCTCGACGGTTTGGGGCTGGACGTATTCTTCACTGGTTGCTTTATTGTGGACTGATTTGCTGCTGATGATTTGGCGACTAATTTCATAGGATGTGTTCACTACTGTTAAATAAGATTGGCTTCACGAGTTTTGTTTTGTTCGCCGTAGTGCAGCACTGCTAACCCAGATAACCCTGACGTCCTTCTGGAAGGACGACGTCACTCACTGTTGAAATTATTTATTTCTGTGAATAACGCATTGTTGCAACTGACTGTGACACATTGTTATATGAAATAGGCAGAGTCAGTTGCGCGGTGCAACAGTCAATTTGACGGTGTCATTCATAGTGAGTGAGAAACTGTGTCTGGAAAATAGGGCCGATTTTACCATGGACGAACTGACTGACCTTGTCATCGATGGGTATGTATATTTTCTTTCATATTGCGCCAATAATTCTGAAATTTGTCATATAATATCTTAAAGAATTAACCTATATTATTTATGAGTTCATATTACGATAGAAAGTTTTCGTCGGTTGTAATTCAATGATGTTTTCAACCGTCCTTTCTAGAAGTATGTCAGGGTAATATGTTGTCATTCTGTATTCACAGAAAACGATGTACACTGATGCAACTTTTGGACATGTCAGAATCAAAAGATGAGGAAATACCTAATACTGGTGTGAATGTAACATTACACCCTCCTCTAAATTCAACTGATGATGTAACAGATGAAGATTCGGGTGCTGAAGAAAATCCAAGTGTAGATAAATTACTAGCAAGTCAGCTCAATGCTACTGCGCTTTGTGATTTGTCCATTTCTACCAATGGTAATGCTCTGAATGCAACTAGGAAACAATCCTTTACCTCTGATTTTGTTCCAGGACCTTCCAGCATTACAAAAATAGCAACAATACCAACAACAACCACAGATAAACCAGCAAGGCTATCGAAGAATAAAGTTCTAATATAGGCTGAGAGATAAATCGTAGTTCGGCTTTTGTCCAGTTGGTAATAGTCCGTCATAGTTGGGACGACATCGGCTCGTCGGGGTCATCACCTCTCAACGGATTACCTCCCTCTGAATCCAGCACAGAAGCGACGTACATAACAACGAGCGCTGGTCGTTGAGTGGAGCTAGATTATGCATTTACAATTCATGTTCTTATTGCTATTGACGTTTTGGGGAAGCATCAGTAATTCATATCCCACTGTTAACGAAGTGGTACAGTTGAAACGCTGAAAGTATATTCACAGTGAAGGATGTTGGGTTAATTACAATAAGACAACGCCCCCGAATTCCATTATTCGTATTAAAATAATCCTGTGGATACTTTGCATTTTCTAAACATGTAACTGCTTCAGTGTTTTGTGCAGGCGGAAGTAATAAATTAGTTGCAAGCGTTGTACAAAAGTATGGAAACAAACACAAAAAAACATTATCATGCCTAACACAGCATAGCATGTCCTTTGGAATTCAATACGGCTTCCAGGTTCAGGTAAAATGATCGAGGTGGATAACAATCACGCACACTACTCTCCAGAGGAGACCGGAAATATATATATATATATAATAATAAATATATATAACATTGAGATCTGGTGACTGTGGTGTCTATGAGAGATGCGACTATTCATCCTCATCTTAAAAAACCCTGTGGTGAACGATGCGAGCTGTGTCAACCTGTCTCCTGGAATACATTATCACCATTCGGAAACAAACATTGCACCATGGGATGGATCTGATCAGCCAAAATGGTCACAAAATTCTTGACAGTAATGCGAGAATCCAGAGTAACCGCGGAGCCCATGGAAAATAGCGATATAGCTGCCTAAATAATCTTCCCCGCCAAGTTTCACTACTGGGACTTAAGCTTGGACACAAGTTAGGTACAGCGAGCAGCAAGCCTCATACTACCCAATGATTTCTTCAATTGCTTCGCCGTCCAGGTGTTATGGCTTCGAACCGCGTTTTTCGGTTCTGGGCATTTGCATCGCCAATGAGTGGTCTTGGAATTTCATCTCGGCATTCAACCCGCTGCTTACGGAGCTCCGGAGCTCTCTTCGCGTTGTTTTGGTGCTGGCGGGATTTGCGAGTGTGACACACAGTTCTGGTTGAAATTTGCTGCTGTCGTCCTCTTACTTTTTGTCCTACCCTCCTGAATCACCGTTTGCCACTATCACTCAAACGCACACTTCCGTCCGCGTTGTTATTTCGTGGATGGTTATACAGCGTATTTAATATTGACCATGTTTGAAGAGGGCGTTTGGGACTATGTGGTACCGCTGTCTAGTGTTGAATGTTGATGTATAAAACGTTTTATATGAATAAGTTTGATTTAATATCGTGTACTTACCTTTGCAGACGATCTGTCGAAGCAGTAGTCCGGGTTTCTTACAGTTACTGTAAAGTTTAACTATAAAGTTAAATATTTAATCAAGTTCTATATATAGTTCTATACATTAGACTGCTACATCTCATGTATCAGACCTGTTTTTGAGTGTTGTTAGTAAGTCAATTGAGTGGTGGTGCTGCTGTATGTCATGATTCCTATTGGAATTATGTGTGTTTTTTTTTTACTTTGTTAATTAATTATCTTAACGTCGGTTCTTACTGTTAACAGATTTGTTTCGCATTTTTGAATTATTACTTCTGCTTTTCTGCTCGTTGTTAATTGTTGAGGATTTAGTTTCTCATTTCATATGTTATTACGTAGGGGTATGACGAGGAAATGTACCAGCAGGCCGTTACATGCCACAATGGTCGACGGTATGGCGACAACTGTAAAGTTTGTGCTGTTTTTTGGGTAGACTGCTGAATATGTCATGAGTTACGTTTGTGGCGAATTTATGAAATGAACCAAAATTATTGCGTCAGTGAGTAGGGACGGGTATATGCGGAGGTGTCGCCATGACAATGTTTGGCATTTTATTCGGAGGGGTCCCTGGTTCGAGAAGTACAAGCTAGCAGTTCGTGATACGATGTTGTTTACATATCATTTTTGCTGTCGCTCATCGATTGTGTTTTATGCTGAAGACACGGGCGTTAGCGATCGTACTGTGTTCTATTGGTTTTCCTTTTGTAGGGAGGTTTTTATTTTCATTGTTTATTGGTATAGCAGATGGCAAATGTTGCTGTGGAAATTTATGAGTCGGCATTTGGGCAGGTGAAGTATGTGAAGAAGAGGGAACTGGATGTTCAAACGTGGCTTTTAAGTTCATGGGTAGACGGACGAAACGAGTATTAGATGAGTTGAGGAATATATTGAGAAGAGGTCTACGTTTGTATCCTGATTTATTATAGAGATTTGGAGGCATAGGGGTTTCGGCGCTTGGTTGTGAATTAGAAATTGTCGAACATGTTGAGGAGTGGTTAAATCTGTGGTAAGCAGGAGGAAAGCACGAATCCCTGCTTGCAGTCTCGCTGAAATGCTGAAGTGGGTACTGCTGGAGAAAGTTTGCACACACTTTTTGTCCAGTCCACAGCATGTTAAAGGTTATTGAGAAGATGTATAGGTCAAGGGTTGGAAATTGAATTTTTGGGGCATTTTGAATTTGGTTCGCATTCCTTTGTTAGGCTTAATTTGCAGTTTGACTGTAAGAGGTGTTATGTAGGTTTTTTTTTACAAGGGGAGTGGGGAGGTTTAGAGAGGGAGTGTCTTAGGTTATTTTTGTGTTGCGTTTTATTTTTATTTATTTTTCATTTCGATAGTATGGCTCATGTGAAGTTTCCCATATCAGCTTTTGGAGCTGTGCCGTGGCTTGTGGTATCATTGACTTCTTTTGAGCTATGCAGTGAAATGTAATTTCCGATATCGGCTATTGGAATGATGTGTGCTTTCGTAGTATCTGGACATCACTTGAGCTGTATACGCCAAGCAAAATTTCCAATATAAATTTTTTGCAGATTTATTTGGCTGTATATGGTATCGTAGAGGTTACTTTTTTATTTGTTTTTATTGAGGTTTCGTGGATTTCTCTAGCTGGATTCCTGATTTAGACTTTTGCTTTGGTATGTCTTTACAGATAAATGGAGAATTTGCGTCATCGAGGTCATTAGAGACAGCATACTAGCTCGCAGTGTTTGAAGGATGGGGAAGAAAATCGGCTGTGCCCTTATATTATCTAGTTAATTAACCAGATAATTGGCTCATGCACTGGTACGGGGTTTTATCATTCTTTACTCGGAACAGCGTGCCGCAAGATACGAGGGGACCTCTGCCGGTTACGTTCCTCGAACAACAGAACAAGAAAAAAGAGAAACACAACTCCCGTGTTAAAAGTGGGAAACACAGACCGACAACAGCGCCTCAAGTGGTATCGAGATGAACTAAAATATGTAAACAGTCAGGTTGCATCCCCCCCTAGTTTACTTACATTGTAGGTTTTCATTTCTCTTTTAAGTCTATTACCTTATTTTTCTGGGCCTGCTATGTAATTATTTAGGCTGGAATCATAATGAAATAATTGAAACACAGCTATAGCACACTTTACTACAGCAGAGAGAAACTTATTCAGTAATATTTTCGGTCTATTTTTGACGTTTTCGTCTGACAGACAAGAAAACATGATAGGAACATCACTGTCAGGTGCAAACGTCAAAAATAGACTTTTAAATTGACATGCTTATATTGTTAACTATCAACATGTAAAAGCTCCAGCATGTTTTATGGCTCATAAGAACTAGATGCAACACTTGAAAATGAGACTAAGTTGAAACAAGCTTGTAGTGTAAATAATTGAAGCAAAAGAAAAATAACATTGTAACAGCTAAACAGGACTACAAATATTCCTGAGTAATGTCATAATTTTTACATCATACAAGCTGCTGGGCCAATGGAGAAAAAATGCCTATTATTAAGAGAATAAACAGCAGTTAAAGAGGTTCAATTAAGAAATATTTATCACAGTATTAATTAATGAAGAATTGTAAAATTTGTTACAACTGTGTTGCAGGACTATAAGTTCTGAGTAAGTGCCCAGCAAACTTGCACCACTGACCATTAATTTCTTAAAAAGGTTCCTACATCTTACTACTGTAAATGCTTCAACATAAAAAAGAAGACATCAATACCAAAAGCAGGAAAGGTGGATAAAAACAGTGAAATGAAAACAAAACTTAATTTTTATTTCTCAAGCTCACAAGAAAAAATTTCTTTTAACTGTTATAAAGCTTTAAACCGTTTACTGAATTTGTCTTTAAAAATATCAAGTCCTTTATTACTGATGGTGTGTTTCCAATCTTTCATATACTTGTAAATCAATAGAGGTACACATTGTCTGAAGATACACTGTTCAGAAAAACAGGCCTTGCAAAATGTTATTTCCTCTGGAAACTTAAACAGTGAATAGAATGTATTCTCCAATTGTTCCTGGTGTCCACATTTATCTAAGAATGCATACAACTGACTATGAACATTTGCTACAAAGGACATTAAGCTGTCACTAGCATACAATAATTTTGGGTTTAAAGCATCATATTCTTTGAAACTTGTAAATAAATGATGCTCTGTGGGTGTTGGTGAGAACAGAGTTGTTTTACAGTCACTACAGTTGGTTTCAAGTGTTACACCCATCTTTCGTAGGATGTAACCAGCTACATATGCTAGTGCTTGTCTGTCATTTCTTACATCAGCCCCACCACTACCAGCAGCAGCTTCATTATCAGCAAGGGCACAATATAAAGCACTTTGATCTATAATGGAATGGTCTGTTGTGGAGTCAAGAACGTTGTCATCACTAGCTCCCAAAAATTGTCTTAAATTGCTTAATGGCATGCATCTACAATCCTCACAATAACCTAGTGACTTTGTAGGTAAGGACATGCTGTTGACTATAACTGTTTTCAATGCTGCTTTTAACTGAAAGCAAGTTGGGTTGGTGTTTGCAACACCATGCTGCCTCACACAACAAAATACATTCTCCACTGGGTCTTGATTGAAAGCCCTCATATTTAAAAAATTAAAGCCATTTTTTAAAAAAATGTTCCAAATGAACATCAGTGATCTTATTGTAGTTTGCCACCCACTTATGAAACTGAACATATTTGTCTTATCTCCCCCTATGCCTAGCTCCAACACTTTCCAATTTTCCATTTCCTTTAATAGACTGTACCACATTTCAATATGTGGAGACTCTGCAGAAAGGGCACACTTATAAGACTTGCCATCTTGTGGATAACAATAGGAACTGTTCAGTGAATCAAATAAACCATCCATCTTTTCAACAAATTCTGCAGTGTATATTGGCTCAGCAGGTAAGATATTAAATGAAACATTAGTTTCAATAACTGCAGCAACTGTATGACTAAGCTGGACTGCAGTTACCTTGACTTTCATTTTAGTAAAAGAGCCCTTTAATTCAAAATGATTCCTATGTAGTTCTGGCAATGTCTTAAACATCTTCTGCTGATCCAGAAGAAAAGCCCTGTGAATATATTCAAAACTGGCCTCTTTTTTAAACCCAAACTGTATTTTATTTCCTAGCAGAGCATTTCTAGTATTTTTAATAGATGTGGGACATCATGAATGACTGCAATAGGTTCATCTCTACTACAAAATGAAATGGACTGGACTCAGTAGATTTCTCAGAGCAGAGTTCCTTCAGTGCTCTCTGGTTGGTTGCACCCTGGTCACTAACTGTACAAACTACCTTTAGCCCTATTTCTTGCAATTGCCTTATGACATAGGTAATAAGACTGTTTAAAGTGATACTTGAAACTGAGTTGTGAGTGAAATAATAAGCAACAACCTGCTTCCTGCTTTTATGTGTGGCTCTATCCATGAAAACTAATGCATGATTTGCATGAACATTTGACCTCCCTAAATGCGCTAAATCTTGAAACCCTGATTTTTCTTGTTTGATTGCAATATAATATAACCCTCTTTCTAAAGACATTTCATCAAACAACAAAGCACAATATTTGTCACTGTTGTTCATTACTTCAACTCCTGCTTTCATTACATTCCTGACCAAAGTCTTCAATCCTGGTTCAAAAGGTACAGAAGACAACAGACATTTCAGATACCTTACAGATGGAAGATAAAAATGAACTGACAAATATTCGTACAGGCGGGGACTTCGTTTATATAAGGATAAAGCAAATACTTTGTCCACGGGTGCCCATCGCCTTGCATTTGCAGATCGATTAGCATTTCGCAATTGGCTGTTTATGAAATCTTTGGCAACAGAGATTAAATTAGATTTTATGACAGAGAAAGTATTGCTGTCATATAAATCCTTAAGTGCTTTCAGTTCTGATTTTTCATGATGTAGCTATCCTTTCAGTTTTGATAGCCTTGTTAGAGTATTCCTTTGAATCTTGTACATTTTTTATTTTGTTGGAGTCAAGTCTGCTTTTGAAACCCCTATACCTAAAACCTCACTTTCCTCATTACAAAATGTTCCAGATAAGAATGAGTACTCACTATCTGCAGATTCATTTTGAGGGGAGATAAAAAATTTAAGAGGTGCATCACTCAATGAATTACTCTGCTCAGCACAACTAGTGCTAGGTAATTCTCTAACACCAGTTTCACCTCTGGTATTGGCACCTGTATAATAAAGATTTTCCATGGTACCACCAGCGCTTGGTAAGTCTAATTCACTATCAACAGCAGTTTCACCTGATCCACTTCTGGTACAAACACCTACATGAGAACTACTTGCCACAGCACAACTAAGGCTTTATAGTTCATTAACACCAGTTTCACTTCTGGTATTAGCAGCTGTAAAATGAACAGTTGCCATAGCACCACTAGTGAGTGCTTGGTAGGCCCAATTCACTATTAACAACAGTGTCACCTGATTCACTACCGATTTTGGCAATTTCACAAGGAACACCTGTCACATGTTTTAGAAACACACCCCTGTGTAGCCTATGCCTTCTTTTATTCATAAAATCTTTTCGAAAAAATGATCTTCACAAACAAAATAAGAAGCACAGTTCACATCTGGTAACAGTTTACAAACACTCTTCCACTTTAGAAGCAACTCTTGAGGTTGTTTTGGAAACCTGTAGAAATGCTTGTTGCAAATTTTCTCCGTTGAACCCACGTAATAGCCAGATGAACAGCCGGTGAACTTGCAGGAGTATTTCAACATCAATCTGTTGTGTTGAATATTCTGAAAAAAACATAAACGTCTTCATTAAATAAAACTACTACAGACATATCAAAGTTATTTAAATAAACAAACTGAAACCACACTGCTTAATTCACGAGAGGAGAGAATACATTTCATTTATAAGCTATGAGATTATTTAATGAAAAGTTAAATGTCTTACCTTACAATTAATTGTGGACATTTTTCAGCAGGAAATTTCTTCAATTCCATGGTGAGCTTTATGAATTTAAAGTAAAAAAACTGTTTATAATGAAGATGAGTAGTACGTAAATATGAAACAAATACAAAGACGACTGTAACTGAGGACCAAAGACTTCAGTGCAGACCAAGACGATAGAATATTTCAAAACAACCACCACTGGAGTTTAGACAGCTCTCATTGGTCAATTCCAGCTTCGTTTGACCCCTAGCGCCTCTTTTGGTCTGGACTAGAACTACGTGGCTTGTTGCCTCTTCGCCCACATAGCTTTCACCCCCGTGCCTCTAACCACTTCTCGCCAATGCGGTGTTACGGCTTAGCGCCAACAGAGGGCGCTGATTATGTGCAGCAGTATGTTTTCATCCATTGGGCATCTTTAGCTGTTTGTTTTGTAATTTTTATATTATTCTGTGTACTCGGAAAGCTGTTTATTATTTATATCATTATCTATAATATCGCCACTTGAGCGTATGTCAATTACTGTATCTTTTTTTCCCCCTTTTTAACAGTCTAAGTTTTGTCGTTTTTGATGTCATTGCTTTTTATTACAGTAATGCCTCTTGCACCTTATAATTCCATTGCAGACTTTACTGACTGTACCCCCCTTTATTTTACATCGAAAAATTACACTGAAGAATATGTGCACACCTACAGTAGCGACATCTGGGGAACTTGCAACACAATATTTTGTGGCCCCTGTATTGCAGTTTGTTTTGAACAGTAGTGCTGCTGACGAGATGAGTCTTGTTGTATACTATTATTTACATATGTTTGAGGATGTTGGCATTGACTTTGTTTTTAGCATATGACATGTCACTATGGTTCCAGTATATTAGGGCATGTTTTTATAAAACGAGCATGTCACATCATATTTAAAGCGCACAAATGCACATGTATGTTAGTAATACTTTCCATCATGGTCTGTTTTATTGTGTTAAGCTATAGACAATCCGCTACTTGTATTTGTGTTTTTCCCATATTTTGCTGCATATCTGAAGATGGTCATTAAAGACCGAAACTGATGACATAAAAACAAGTGACCAAAGAAGTGAAGTAAAGAGAATTTAACTTAATATGTGGCTGAGATTAATTTACCGATACCTTTTAATTCTTTTTCAACCGTCCCAATTATGTCTATGGTATTCATGCTGACTGGTAGCTTGTTTTACCATATGATCAGCTTGTTTTGAATATTTAGTCGCATATGCATGTTTCACGCAAAATTTGTAAATTATTAAGAGTGGCAACTCACTCCTAGAAAGGGTGTTCTAATATGTAAATAACATCGAATATTACAGAATATATATCACTTAAGTTAATAAAGTCCCAGAATTTATACAAATGCAAATATGAATAAAAAATTTAGAAATAGCAGGGCGCAAACCAGCTGATTTGGACTTTGTAACGCATCTTCTAACCAAACTGCGTGCCTGTGGAATATCGCCTCATTTGTGCGACTGGAATCGTGATTTCCTGTCAGAAAGGTCACAGTTCGTAGTAATAGATGGAGAGTCATCGACTAAAACAGAAGTAATACCTGGCGTTTCCCTAGGAAGTGTTATATGCCCTCTATTATTCCTGACCTATATTAACGACATAGGAGACAATTTGAGTAGTCCTTTTAGACTGTTTACAGATGATGGTGTTATTTACCGTCTTGTAAAGTCATCAGATGACCAAAACGAATTGCAAAATGATTTAGATAAGATATCTGCATGGTGCGAAAAGTGGCAATTGATCCTGAACAAAGAAAAGTGAGAAGTCATTAACATCCGCTAAATTTCGATTACGCGATAAGTCACACAAATCTGAAGGTCGTAAATTCAACTAAATATTTAGGGATTACAATTACAAATAAACTAAATTGCAACGGTCACATAGCTATGTTATGGGTAGAGCAGATCAAAGACTGCGATTCTTTGGCAGAACACTTACAAGGTGCAACTTGTCTGCTAAAGAGACTGCTTACACCAGGCTTGTCCGCCCTACCCTGGAGTACTGCTGTGCAGTGTGGGATGCATATCAGGTGGGACTGACGAATGACATCGAAAAAGTTCAAAGAACGGCAGATCGTTTTGTACTATCGCGAAATAGGGAAGATAGTACCATAGACATGAAACGTGAATTGGAGTGGCAATCATTAAAACAAATGCGTTTTTCGTTGCGACGGGATCTTCTCATGAAATTTCAGTCACCAGTTTTCTCCTCGGATTGCGAAAACATTATGTTGGCTCCTACCTACATAGGGAGAAGTGATCATCACGATAAAATAAGAGAAATCAGGGCTCTTTTTTCAGTGCACGTTTTTCCCGCACGCCGTTCGAGAATGGAACAGTAGAGAGACAGCTTGAATGTGGTTCACTGTACCCTCTGCCAGGCACTTTATTGTGAACAAGTTGCCAGAGTGACTTTATCACACTCCTCCTGAAGGCTTTAATTGCCCATATTCATTACTTGACATTTACTTATATCAAATCTTACAAAGGGCTACATGTTGCTGATAAATCTTCCATGTGCCATTTTCTTCAAATGGCGTACTTCCACAAAAGTTCTAATATGAAAACGATCAAATACAAAATTACTTTAACCACCAATATGACGTTTTTCGTTGTTTTGTTACAACAATCTTACCAAGACAGACTCGTTTTCAAGAAATCTGTAATGTACTAGTACTTGGAAACAGCACGTAATTATAGGACATAAGCTATATTATAAAACCTGCGAAATACGAGCTTCAACTAAAAACGACTGATTCTTCTACTGCACCTAACGATCACGAAATTCCATAGACAGTTGCTGCAACCTTCGTGAGTGTGACTTGAAAATGACGTCACGTTTGCCTCAGGTGTTTTGTGAACTGTTACCCGTCGCGGCATCGGACGTTTCGCTATTTGCTGAGAAAGCTAGCGAGAAACGGAAATAGGATCATTATCCGTTAATGTAATAATTTTCGAAAATCCACTTCAGCAAATTCGAAATGAGTATGTCGCTCCAAAGACTTGTCGCAATATTTGTCATTTTCCTCAAGATTCAGAATCGCTTTGAAAGCCATTTCCTGACAATAAATCTACATTTGAAATACACAGATCGTGAAGGGCAAAACTCTTTTCAAACGGAACCTAACAAAACTCATGAGACCATCTTTCCGGATCGCAGACATTGTCCTTCATTAACGGCCGAAGTGCAATCTTACCACGCCACATGTAAAATAGGAAACGTTACTTGCCGTTCGCAATACTACTGGCTCTTTCACTCACTCATGTATTACAGCTGCGACAGTTCTTCGATTTTGACAAAGGTAGATGTTTCATTAATAACCATTCTCCAACGTCCATTCTTATCATTCGTGCCGGCTGTCACTACATAAACTGTCAACGTCCTACACATGCCGATTATGGTACAAACTGTAGCGCGTAAACACCTTTCCTATTAAAGAATCGGACACCCAGCTTCGTGTTGTAACAAAAAATTTGAAAGACGCGTGGTACGAGTACTGTACCTTCGAGTGTGTATTTTTTTAAATGAAGTAATTCAATTAAATCATATAATATAATCAGTGTTGACTAAGGCACGGTTAATGATTTATAATAAGCTCTGTCAGCACTGCATTTATCTAACAAACAACGTGGCCACAGAAAATCATTCACATACACATTCTCACTCACACTAATTTACCAGTAAGCATGCAAAAAATGATAATGTTCCAAACTTCGAAAACAACATACTATCGAAATTACTGATCAGTTAGCACAAAAGACTGAAACGATTCTGATGACTTTTTAGTACGTAGTGTTCCCGAACTTCCTTGTGAAGTGACAATATTGTTCTTTAAAATAAATTTTAGTACCGAACTGCGTGAAATAACGTTTATTATTTTGAGAACCAATTTTCCTCCTCCGCTAGTATTCTCGAACGTATGTCTTCGGACCTCCAACACATATTGCCCTCACATCGCCAATGCAACGACTGTCGACGTATAATAAGTGTAAATAACCATCACATTACAGCGCGGAGTACAAACTACTCTTTTTAACTGCTCCAACTACCTAACCCAAATGAACTTTCACAGAGTGCAATTGTTTTTATGCAGTATTTGTGTTAGTCTTTTTCTCAAGAGTATGTTACATTTTCTTTGATTAGTATTTCGATCATTAGTTAATATCTTCAACCCGCCAATGATGTTCCCACTGTACGGATCACGTACGTTTGTTCTTACGTTTTATCGTGTACTGTATTTCTGAGTATAGCCTTCTCGGCTCAGAGTTTTATGATATTTTTCATACCATTTTGTTAACACAGACTGATCTGAAGGCGGCTGTTACTGATTGAAATCAGTACTCAAAGACAATATGAAAAAAATTTCTTCTGTTAAATACTACCAAAACATCTGGTCCCAATACATTCATTATGACTATGTCCCACTTCATCAGTCACCTACTGAAGATGGCATAAAAGATCCTACAATATGTATCGATAAAATAAGCAATTAGGTCTTGTACAAGGTCAGATATTTTAACGCAACGTCTGTTCGAAAAATAACGTTAATTTATTTCCTCGGTGATTCATATCACCTGATAACAGCAAAGGCAGTGCATTAGCTTAAAAACTAATGTCCCTAATGTCGGTGTAAACGCACTATTTTTTGGCAAATGAATGTTTTCCATCACAGGAGAGATTGCTGATGCGATATTTAGTCATTAAAGCAGTGCTTTTTGGTCGTATTCGTTTTGCCTCCAAAGTGTCTGTAGATAAGCCAATAATGTCCCTCTCTGATGGCGCCATTTTATTGGGTGAAGAGAATACGAAACAGTATACAGTCGACGCTCGAGAAGTCCTGTTGAATGGGTGAAGAGAGGACAAATTTGATGAGACGGTCAAGGATCCACATGGGCGGGGGGACGTAAACGGATGTGAAATGTGAGGCACAGTACATGGCTTTCGGGGATTTAGAGGGGTATATAGAACCTAGGTGGAGCGGATATCAGTGCAACATTTGCCAGAAATTTGTGCAAAGACAGAGAATTTTAATAGTAATGTGTGTGTGTGTGTGGGAGGGGGGGGGGGGGGGTGTAAGATGTAAGATTACATGCGTTACTGAACATAATTACAGAAAATGTAAGAAGAATATCTACTATGCAAATCATAATCTATACATATATGAGGACATGGCATTCAAAAATTATCAGATCTGTGGAACATTCTGTCCCAAGACAAATGATACAAACATTACAACACTAAAATATAGACATGTCTTGTAATGATACAACATTACAACACTAAAATATAGAAATAAGTGCAGAGGCAATGTAAATTACTAGAATTACAAATTGTAAGTTTACATGTGGAAAGTCACACCTTCAAAATCGTCAAAAGGGAAGAAATAAATTCAGAGCGTAAGTGTGTGATGAGTAAGCTGATTCGAAAAACTCACAACAATGGGTACTGACCAGAGGAATACAACAAAGATATTAAGATGACACTTTAACACAGTGACATTACAAACATAATGAGTACTGGATTCAAAGCGTTTAAAACTAGTATTTGTCACTTCTTCTTACAGTTGTTTTCAGAATGAAGTGCAAATATGCCAATAATGACACTCTCTATTGTAATTACATTTTCAAGTTAAATTCATAATACAAAAAAGAACTATTTTTTCTGGAAAACTGATGTCACTTCTATGTTTCATTTATGATAATATTAGGAAATGGATAGATTCCTACTAACCACTCTCCCCAGAGCCACGATCCTCCCTGTCTCCCGCCTCTCTCCATCCCTCAGACCACCCCACCCTGCACCTCCACCTCACCCTATTCCAAAAATTAGCAAAGCAAAGCTCTGTACCTTTTGTCTGTGTGTCTGTTGATGAGGCAGAACTTCTGCCTTTTGGTGAGTTGTCTGTTTATTCCAAATAATTCATCATTCTACAAATATAATTATTATGTTGAACAGAGAGGAGTGAAATGAACATGAAATTCACTAATTCAGTAAATTATGTAGAAAAGGCTATTAAAATATATTTTATTTATGCAGGTGTGTTTGAAAATAGAAGAAAAAAAATTTCTCTATTAGTTCAAGGCTGATAATTTTACTCATATTCATTTATGTTACTGTGGAAAAGGGCAGGAAAAATCATCCTGAAACTTGTGCTTAATGTTTAGTCACATAATCACAGACAGGCACAAGAAAAATACTGCCAAAATTTCAGCTTTCAACCAGAAAGAATTCTTCTAACACAGAAAACACATACACATTGACACAGGCGCAACTCACACAGGAATGGCCTTTGGCTCTGGCTGCCAAGGCCATACTGCAAGCAACTGCACCTGAAGCAAGAAGTGGTGTGTTTCATCACAAGATTATGTAGTCCAGATGAGAGTTACGGAGATGCTCAACAAAAGTAAGTGGCGGATGCTACAGGAGAGGCTTTGTGCATCAGTGGGAGGTTTGCTATTGAGATTTCAAGAGAGCACTTTCTGGGCAGAGTAAGACAACATAGTACTTCCACCCAGATACATTTCGTGAAATGTTGAAGACAAGAAAATGTGAGAAATTAGAGCTAATACAGAGGCTTACCAACAATCATCCTTCGCATGTGCTGTTCAGAAGTGGAACAGGAGAGTGGGAATCAGTTAGTGGAACTACTGGTAACCTCCATCACACACCATTAAGTGGCTTGCGGAATATGATGTGGATGCCGATGTAGAAGAGACAAGAGTGAAACAAATACAAAATTCAATAACTCAGTATATTATGTATAAACATTTTTCAAATATTAATGCACAGAAAGTTCTGGTTGAGTATAACGAGTTATTTTGAGTGAGGCACTATTGGGTGAGGGTGGGGGTCCTTAGTTACCTGAGGACCTTAGTTACCTAAGGTAAATTAGTTACCTAAGTAACCTTAGTTACCTAAGGTAACTCGCTGTGTCCCCACTTGTCACACAATAGTGTGTGTGTGTGTGTGTGTGTGTGTGTGTGTGTGTGTGTGTGTGTGTGTGTGTGTGTGTGCCCACACCACCCCTTCAAAAATCCCCTTCCCCCGCCAAATATTAGTCAGCTAGTTGTGTGCTGCAAAGCAAAGCACTGTACCTTTTGTTTGTGTTTCTGTTGATGACGCGGAACTTCTGCCTTTTGGTGAGTTGTCGCTTTAGGTGAAATAATTCGTCATTCTACAAATATAATTATTATGTAGAACAGAGAATAGTGAAATTAATCTGAAATTCACTGATTCAGTAAATTATGTATAAATGTTATTAGAATATATTTTATTTATGCAGATGTGTTTGAAAATAGAAGAAAAGAAAAATTCTTTATTAATTCAATACTGATAATTTCACATATATTTCAGTTCATTTAACTTACTGTGGAAAAGGGCAGGAAAAGTCATCGTGAAACTTGTGCTGAATAGATTTTTAGTTAAATCATTTGTTTCTGTGTCAACAGCATGTAATATGACCACTGCAAGTATGTTTCAATTAAAACCATTTTGGAATAAGATCACCTGTATTTACCTTGCAAGTAAATGATATATGGGAGGATTATATTAATAGCTTTTGAATTAATTGTGAACCCTCTTTTTGAGGAACCATCTCTTGGAGTACCTTCCAGTTCTGCAAGGGAATGTGTCATAAGGCAGATGGCAAAAGCAATTAATGTGTAGGGATGTAGAACCACTGGCTCTACTTCCACAATAATATTGCTGCCCTACCACAGTAAGAACAACTATATCTTTACCAGATCAGTTCTCTGTAGTACACACTCTACTATGCTACATGCATTGTGTCTATGCTGAAAGAATAAAAGTATTCATAGTAAATTAGGGGAGTGCAAGTGATTATTTATCTTAATAATTACCATGCCCACTCCCCACTGCCTACAAATGTATTGAAAAAGGTTGTGCTCTTTGATTAAGTTGAATTATGGCCACAAAAACAGTCTGCAATGTGGTTTGTTTGTTATCTCCTCTCCTCTATGAATGTCACAGCATGATCCTGGGCTGCAACAGAAACCAAAAGGCTGAATTTGGTTTTCAGAAGATTGAACAGTTCATTTCCATTGACTACTATATACTTTACAGAGATCTGATTCGAATGACAAGTTTTTAACAGAGATTCTTCACAGTAGTCTGAAAATGTTGTCAATGCACTGCACCTAGTTACTAATTTAGAAGTTGTAAATTATTGTGTTGAGGCCAGTTTCAAGCTCATGGAACACTGTAATAAAAAAATTACAAAAACAATAAGAAACAAAAGCTGTACATATGTTGTGTCTGTATATTCCCATAAAGTTAAAGGGAAAATAAGAGAGACTTTGCTGAAGAAGAAGTATGTTGAAAAGAAAACAGATTTTCTTTTTCATTTGCCTCACACACTCAGTAAATAGCAGGTTTATAGCTTACATTTTTTAATTTAATGCAGTATTTCAGTATTAATAATTGTGTTGTAAGTCATAAAATTTTACACCAAAAAGCTATTTGTAAACAATATTACTTCAGATATAAAGTAAATACAATTTTATGTCATTCTATGAGTTTTCAAATGGAGAGGCATCCCTTCCCCTCTTCCTACCGAGCCAAATTCATGCACAATATATATTCTCTCTCTCTCTCTCTCTCTCTCTCTCTCTCTCTCTCTCTCTTTCTCTCTCTTATACTATATACTACACACTTACAATATATACTTTCTTACACAGCAACTAAAAATTTTATTTAATAAATGTTATTGATGAGAAGGGAGGACGAGGGTGAAAACTGGTGCCTGCTCATAGTGAACTGTACCAAGGGGTTTGCCAAGCATTATGTTCACATCTGTCGGATGGAACACGATCAACAGTGTCATATTCCATCACTTCAAAAGACATTGTGAAGAGGTTTGGTACTTAAACCAGGACATTGGGATGATGTTAGGTGACCAGGAACTTTATGCCCCAACCTCACCCCCACTTGTGAGCCAAATACTGGCAGCAAAAAGTTTTTTCTAACACTAGGATTACCTGCAGTATGCATTTGCCATGGAGGTGGGTTGGATTCTACAATTGATCAAAACAATGGTGTGATAAATAGATTTCTTTTTTGTTACCTGAAAAAAGGAATGTATTAAGTACAACTTAATTTTTATATGAGTTATATAATTATAAAAAAGTTGACATGAAACGAGGACTGGATGACAACACAAAGAAGAACGAGACTGGTAGAATGAGACTGGGTCTGGAATGACAAGTGTGTGAACTGAAATGAGGAATGAGACTGAGCAAGTGAGACAGAGGCAGGAACAACACAGGCTGAAGTGAAAGGTGAGCAGCCAATGTGGGCATAAGATCAACTGTGACCGAAGTGGAGGGTGAATCACCATTCATCTGTCCTTCTGTTAGCCGGCCGAAGTGGCCGTGCGGTTAAAGGCGCTGCAGTCTGGAACCGCAAGACCGCTACGGTCGCAGGTTCAAATCCTGCCTCAGCCATGGATGTTTGTGCTGTCCTTAGGTTAGTTAGGTTTAATTAGTTCTAAGTTCTAGGGGACTAATGACCTCAGCAGTTGAGTCCCATAGTGCTCAGAGCCATTTTTTTGTCCTTCCGTTTGCTTTAGTGAACTGTTCCTTTGGACACTTTCATTCATGAATGATCCACCTTTAATGATAAGCTCTTGTTTAAAAAATGAAATCATAACATTTTGACTCTATTACTATGGACATCATGGTAACAAAATGCCAATAACCACTGGCCAGAGTAAACATAATTAGTGGCTGTCAAAGTGTTGCACAGAAGGAAACACATTATTTATACTTAGTTGTACATCAGTTACGCAGTGCTGCATGCCACATACAGGACACGTTACTGAACTGCTGCAGATGTTGCAACGCATGCATAAACATACTGTAATACAATCAAAACAAACATATGTCTTGTCCATAATGTAGAAAATGTATGCTGATGTGCAGTCACAACTCTCACAGCAAAAATGCTACAATGTATGTCTGAAGATATGCCATTTGCTTGGTGCTCTGTCATGGACCCACACATGGCTCTCAGTATTTGTGGTGTTACAGCAGCACTCGCAGTGGTAATACAGGCTTTCATACTATGACAGGACTGACATACCTGGATATGCTGAAAAATTTTTTGTTTCCTAGGCTTCACGAAGATTCAAAAGATTTCATTTTCATGTATGACAGTTCACTGTCTCATTCTCCACTAGAGATATGGTATTATCTTAACAACATCATGCCACAACTTTGGATTAGAAGTGGTGGACAACAAGATCTGGTTCATCTCTTTTTTGCGTTTCAGGTCATCAGACATCACACCTTGTGATTTTTTTCTGGGGGGGTTCATAGAAGACAGAATCTTTGTCCCATCTATGGCAGCAACTCTGCAAGAGATGAGGGACAAATTTTATTGAGGCTGCCAAGCCAATAAATAGGGATCTGTTGATTCATGTGTGGAACAAAGTCGACTACTGTTTGATGTTTCTTGAACAACACATGGTCTCATGGTATAGTGACTGTGTGAATATAAAACATTGAACCTTTCTCTACCCAGTGAAATGCATATGGTGTTTCTGTCTTTCATAACTGGTCTATAACAATCAATTAAAATTTGTTCTTTAACATCAGTTTTTGTGGCTCGTAAACCAATTTATGATGAGAACTAATTGTCTTTGACACAAGAATGATATGAAATGATGACTCTTCTTAAATCAAGTATTTTTCATATCCTTCTCTAGCTAATTCAGACTGCTCTCTAATAAGTATCTTCATGGGCCGTAAGAATATTTTACCTTCAAGTAACTTCATCTGGGAGTTAATTGTCTTCCTATTAAGAATAATGTAAAATCATAATCGTTGCCTTAATAATGATTACCTTAAATCAGTTATTCCCCAGCAGCCATTTATCAGATTCAGAAGTGCTAAATTATCTCAACAAGAAATATATAATTACCTGCAAAACTTGATCTTTGTTTTATCACATGTCTTATCTTACAAGAATGCATTAGAGTAATAAATAGCTCAGGTATGATTAGGAAGCAGAAAAGATTTACATACAGGAACTTATCTTGATGTATATTTTATCTTAGAGCAAAATTATAATTGTTCATACACATCTGTATATATAGTAGTTGAGAGGAACACCTCTCTGCCTAGAAAGTCTGTGCTTTGACAGTTTCTCACAGACAACAATGCCTCACATAAAAATTGTGTATCTAGCCTTTGCGCTTTCCATATATAGTCTAGTGAAGCAAACTGAGGTAAAACAGCAATTAATTAACATTTACTATTAATTTTTTGCTTTATAACAATTGAAACATTTTATGCTTTTTATACCATCTGTAATTTTAAGCTTAACACCAATTGTTTAGTAGTAGCATGCTTTAGTAATGATTATGTGTGTTCCTTTGTCAGTATTTTCAAAATTAATTTAATGACATAGGTTTATACTATTCATGGGAACTATAGCAGTTTCTTTTGGTTCATTATTTGAAATTTACATTTCCCTTCTTAATATACTTGACATTAACATTTTGTGTAGGGTGCACCACGAATATTCAAAACAGTTGTCACACCTCTGGGTCCCATAAGAGGTCGACAACTTAATACCACAACTGGCAACCCTGTTTATACCTTCAAAGGAATTCCATATGCTGAACCACCAGTTGGATCACTGCGTTTTCAGGTGAGCAGAAATATTCTTTAAAATAATGTAATTTTTTATGTATGTGTAATGTAACACTATTACTAAGTAATGCAAGGGTAGTATTATCACATGTTTCAATTTGTCTTTACAAGAAGTAAATTAAAAATGAAGGACTGGCTAATATTATTTCTTTTTTTATTTTGAAATATGCTTGATATGTTAGTTTAGTGTATTCCCGTAGAATTATGTTATAGCAGAATTCCCATATTTAAATAGCAAACCCAACAAAGAACCATAAAAGATAATTTACAACATTTTCAGTTTTGCATGTAATTGTGTATTTGTTTCTGTACCTGCATCTACTTTCATATCCCACAAGGCACATTATAGTGTTTGGTCACATCTACAGTTTTCAGTTCTAGCCACAAATTGGCTGCAGGAAGAACATCTGTTTTTAAGTTTCAATTTGGGCCCAGATTTGTCCCATTTTAGCTACATGGTCTTCTTGTAAGATATATGTAGGATGACACAATATATTGTTTATCTCTTCTGTTAGGTTACATTCTCAGAATTTCAACAGTAAAACATAACATGACACACACCACTTTTCTTGTAGCATATGCCTCTGAATTTGGATGCAAATTTGTGTGATGCTTACATGTTTGCTATATTACCTCAAGATGGAATGTGCTCCTTCTGTTTGTTGATCTCTGGTTCCTTTATGAATCCTCTCTGATATTGGTCACAGGTTGAGAAGAAATAGTGTAGTGTTAATCAAAAGAAAGTTTTGTAAGCTTCCTGCTTCATGGGTGAACTACACTACAAGATGAGTCTTTGGTTCAGTCTCTGTCTGTATTTCCTACAATTAGTTTTAGGTGATCATTTCAACATACATTATCCGGTGCACATACTCCCACACATGTGACAGTTGTGACTCTTCCTGTAATCTGATTCACAAACTACGTTGTTTCATGCAGGCTCAGTCTTGGATGGTGACTGTAGTGTTGCTGGTCACAAGTGTAGTTGCAGTATAAAAAAATATGTGTTTTGTGTTTGGAGAAAGCGTGTACCTGCAAATTAGTCTCTCACTTGCTTATGAAGAATTTGTTGCTAACCATCACATTCAGCTATGACAAGCCCAAACATATGGAGGAACAATTTACTAAACAATTCACTATGATCATTTTTAATGTTTGCACTGGCAAGAAAATTCAAAGTGGACTATCAAATTACTAATGAATCCTCATTTGGTGTTGGAGAATGCATGATGCATGTGTGCAGAACAAGCCTAAACTTGACTGCTATTTCTCTTGACTCCAACTATTATGATTTTAATGTAATTGTGTAATTAAACAGTAAGGGGTTTTCCTACCTACTTTTAGTACAGGATATTAAATTATTTGATGTTTTATCCTTGGAAAAGAGGTCAGGTCTTCTGCATTTTATTTTTCATTGCAACTTCCCCTGTATGCAAACAGTAACAGTGCTGCGATACTCCCTTGCCCAACTACAAAATGGTTGGATACTACTCCATACTCTTGTATTTTATTGTTAGGTGACAGTGGATAACTCTGTCAATGGTCCTCCAGAAGTCAAGGGAAACAGCATCAACTTGGGCACTGATCTGACTGTCTTCCTGTGTGTCATTGGAAAATAGGATGAGCTGGATTTCATATAGTGTTTCTTTGTTGAAACAAAAAGTCAAGGAAAATAACATCAACTTGGGCACTGATCTATACTGCCTTCCTGTGTGTCATTGGCAAATAGGTTGAGTTGGATTTCACGTAGTGTTTCTTTGTTGAAACAGTATGTTGATTTCTAGAAGAGATTAGACTCCAGAATCATCATAAACTGTGATCATAAAACATATTCAAAAATCTTACAGTGAACTGATATCAATGGTATAGACCTTAATTGTGTGTATCTGTTTGATGACTTTGTTTGTGTATATGAACGCTCTTCAGTATTGTTCTGCTAGCAACCCATTATAGGCTGCTGTTAGTAGAGAAGAAGGAACTTTCAGATTTCTATATCTATCCCATCTGTTCCACCTCACTTTTTGTGTTGAGCAGCTGTAGTTGATTTTCTTTCCTATGGTGACTTATTCCAATATCTGTAATTTTTATGTTCATGTGATGCTTCAAATAAAGCATGAAAGTAAAATGTTCTTAAATCAAACGACCTTGTAAAGCAGAATTTAGTATTTAGTAGGACTTCTCTCTGTCATTCTATAGTTTGGTGGTAGTATAATCAGTGGACATATGCTTTTGATCTCTTGGCTGATTTAATTTAAGATTCCTGAGATTTTGTGACACCTCAGTGGATAATCATATTTTATTTTATTTGATTTTGTGTTTTAAGCATATCTTCCCATACTTCTTATTTTGTCTTTGACTAGTTTTTGTTTATCTATGATTTAGCTGCATTTAAATTTATGGCAAATTTCTCTTTAGTTACTCAGCAGCTTTCTGACACAGTTGTTGAGCCCTGACAAGTCTTTCTCATCACCCATGTATCTGTATAAGAAGAATTTTACAATGCTTTTGAGCTTTGTTCATTTAGACCATACATTTTCAGTATCTGAGATTAATCTTTGATTATGTCTGTTGTAAAACTCTTCTTGCTATGATGTAACAAACAACCAGTGTTCAAATTTAAATGCTGTACCTTCCATATTCAGATTTGTATCATTTCAATGCACAACATAAACAGAACTTAATGAGCAGGTGCGAATGATGTTGCCAGAGATAAAGGTAGTGAACTCATCACTGTTCTTGAAAGTGTGCTACCCAAATTAGGCAACACAAATGTAGCTGTTGTAAATCAACCACACAGATACGACCTTCCTCCTTGGTCATGTGTAAATAAGTTAATAGAAAGAGTAAACAAAGAGATAGATACTGTATGCAAAAAGTTTCTGTACGTGAACTTAATAACTGTAAGCACGTTAGACAGGTCCATGCACACCAGCCATGGCCTTCATTTAAATCACATTGGGAAACAATTTTTGGTTGAAGAAATCTGTCATCTAGCAAATTGGAATCACAATAGGCCTAATATAGAAGCAGTCCAAAGTACTTTGGACAAATGGGTCATAAAGAAAGATGCAATGTCTTATAAAAAGGGTGAAAGGCATTTTTTAGGGAAGTAGACTGTATCACAAATAAATGTGATGCAGAATTAAATTGCAAATATAGACTGAAGATTGTACACCAGAATGTACAGTCATTAACAAACAAAGTTGATGAAATAAATATACTCCTCAATAGTGAATGGAAAGATGTTTCAGTGTTATGTTTTTGTGAGCATTGGTTACAAAATGAGTATTTTCAGTACTTAAAAATATTACATTTTAACCTTGCAAACTGCTTTTGTAGAATGGAATCAAAACATGGGGGAACTTGTATATATGTAAAAGAAAATGTAGATTATAAGAGTATAACATCTGTTTGCAAACTTGGTTGTGAAAGAGACTTTGAAATCTCAGCTGTAGAGTTAATGTCTGAAAACACTATTATTTTATGTGTGTATAGATCTCCTGTTAGCAACATAAGTGTTTTTTTCAAAAAATTGGACCTTGCTTTAGGCAAACTTAAGACAACTGGGAAAACAGTGGTACTATGTGGTGATTTTAATATTGACTTTCTGAGCCATAGCCCTCACAGGGAAACGTTTTTCAATATTATAAAAGCCTACAATCTTTGTCTTACTGTTAGTTCTCCAACACATGTAACTAAAACTAGTGTCACTCTCCTTGATCAGGTATGTGTAAACATGGACAAGTGTACATCAGAAAACTTTGATACCGGCTATAGTGACCACCTTTCACAATTACTGACCATACCTGTAAATCACACTTCGACCAGTATAGAAAATGTTATCCATAAAAGGATTTATAGTGGGAAAAATATTGAATGCTTCCAGTACCTAATCAGTGAACAATCTTGGAGAGAAGTATATGATACCTCTAATACTAACGAAAAGATGGAACATTTTTTGAACATATTCAAGCATAACTTTGACATAGCTTTTCCACAAAGGAAAGTTATTTCCAAGAGCACAGATAGATTCAGAAACTGGATTACATCAGGCATCAGAGTATCTTGTAAAAGGAAGCGGGAACTTTTTCTGCAGTCAAAAACTAACAGCAGCCCAGAATTTATTAATTATTTCAAAAAATACAAGCTAGTTTTGAAACGCATCATAAAGGAGGCAAAAATTAAGGAAAACGACAAATATATTATGAAGTCATCCAATAAAACTAAGTCCATGTGGAAAGCTGTGCAGGATCTTACTGGGAAGAAGACAACTCACAAAAATATTGTGATATCACATGATGGAAATAATGTCACTGACCCTAGGGAAGTTGCAAATAGTTTCAATTCTTACTATGCAACTGTTGCTGGGAAATTAGTGAAGGAAAAATTTGGAAATCCACCTAATACAACATGGAAAGAACTTTCATCTATTGAAATAAATAATATATCCATGTTCCTCAGTCCAGTAAGCCCAACAGAGCTCCTAAATACCATTAATTCACTGAAGAGTAAGTACTCAACTGGTATTGATGATATTCCAGATTATATTATAAAAATAACAGCAAGACAAATACTTTCACCTTTATTGGACATATGCAATTCATCCTTATCATGTGGTGTCTTCCCTCAGCAACTGAAAATGTCAAAAGTAATACCCCTATATAAAAAAGGTGATCATCAATGTATGGGTAACTATAGGCCTGTGTCTCTATTGTCAGGGTTTTCGAAAATTATTGAAAAAGTGTTCCTTTCAAAACTAATTACATTCTTCGACAAGAATAATATTATTTCTGGGTGTCAACATGGCTTCAGACCACAGAGATCAATTGAAACTGCCACTTTCAGTCTGATAAACCATGTCGTAAATGCAGTGGACAACCACAGAAATATCTCAGGTTTATTCTTGGACCTAACAAAAGCTTTTGATGTGATTGATCATTCTATACTCCTGAGGAAGCTCGAATGGTATGGTGTAAGAGGTGTGCCAAATCAGTGGATCAAATCATATTTGGAATATCGTTCTCAGGTAACTGAAATTAAGTACACAGAAGGAAATGAACTCCAGGTACACGTTTCAGAACCATGTGGACTAACTCATGGTGTTCCACAGGGCTCCATTTTAGGTCCCTTTCTTTTTTTGGTCTACATTAATGATTTCCCATCACACGTTAGGTATTCTGAACCAGTACTGTTTGCAGATGACACCAGTCTATTGATTGAAGGGAATAATGAAGAAAATCTTACTGCATCTGCAAAAGATATTACAAAAGGAGTGTCTGAATGGTTTACCAGAAACAGGCTAATAGTTAATCCCCAAAAAACTGTACTAATGAATTTCCACACTGATCAAAATAAAAATCCGGCACAACCTGTAATATGTATGGATAACCAAAACATTAGTTCTGTCAATGAAACTAAATTTCTCGGGATTCATATCCAGGAAAATCTTAAATGGAACACTCATATCACAGCCCTAAATTCAAAACTAGCAAAAATGAGCTATGTGGTAAGAATTCTCTGCAACAGTACTAGTGCAGAAACAGTTAGGGCTGTATACTTTGCTCGTGTACATTCAATACTGAAGTACGGTATCATTTTCTGGGGAAATGTACATCAGGCCATAACAGTTTTCAGGAAACAAAAGGCAATTATAAGAATAATGAAACAAGTGAGCAGCAGAAAATCATGCAAACCTTTCTTTAAAGATCTAAAGATCCTACCCCTTCCCTGCATTTATATACTGGAAATAGTCACGCATGTCAAAAAAAGCATACTGAGAAAAGAAAACCTTTTTCCTCAAAACAAAAGTGTCCATGATTACAGTACCAGGTCAGACAGTGACATACACGTCAATCATTGTAACACCACATTATGCCAAAAAGGTGTATATCATGCAGGAACAAAACTTTACAACAGATTACCAAGACATATAAAATCTCTTACTGAACTACAAAGCTTTAAAAAGTCTGTGACATCCTACCTTCTGAAAAACTGCTACTATTCAGTCTCACAGTATCTTATGCAAGAAAAAATGTAATTTGTATCTTTAATTGTAGAAATAAGTTATAAATATACAGTATTTCAAAAATTTGTAATTATTAACTGTATAGATCCAATTTGTCATAAAAATTTATAAAATTTATGTTTGATATTTGAAAATCCAATAGCCAAAAAATGTTTTCTGTCCAATATCCTGTGTACAATATATGTACTTAAAAAGAGATTTATATGGACAAATAAATAAATAAAATTTTAATAATTTATTAATCTAATACCTATCTCATTATATAATGGCTTTGTTGTCTTCATCATGGGTTATGAGTGTTAGTTTAGGTTTTTAATTATGAAGAAGCTCTAATTATTTTAATAAACTGAAGTGGAACATGCAGGCATCATAAGCTATTAAATAATGTTAGCTCAATTTTCTTTTGAGTTCTCTATTCTGTATGCTGCCTTTAAAGTAACTTTCTAAATGATAATATATTTCATCTTCACAACAATTACATTACAATCAGTTTACAGAAAAATAAGCACCCAACTATCTGCAAACAACTACCAACTTATACTGCCCTTATACCAAGAATGGCATGAAAATAACTATCATCCAAACAATGCACAGTTTTTTTGCTTACTGTTCTGTATAATTTACTGTAAACTTAATCATTATAAGCAAAATAGATAGCAACTACATTCAAATTATTAATAGACAAATTATTTGAATAATATGTCTATAATTTTGACATAAAAAATATAAATTTAAAGAAGACATCATTACAAATTGTAGCATACTTTTATATAATTTAATTTTTGCAAATTACAAATTATAAAAAAATTACTTCATCCATAATAAATGAATGCAAGGGCTCAAATTTAATTTACTCATATTTGAAAATAAATTTTCATATGTTTTTATTATTCTACTGTAGTTGTCACAAGATGAAGGTATCACTAGGTACATAAAGAGTGCTGGTCGTGATTAAATCACACTGCTCCCTTAATATGAAATCTGTTTCTTTTTGCATGTACTAAGCGAAAACCCTTCCTATCCTTTTATGAAATTCTATTGACACATTTAGTCTGTGATACTTTATTTGTCTTTCTGTCATTGTTTAACTCCACTAAATCAAAAAGTTTGGGCCTGTTTGTAACCAGGCTATTTAAGTCAGGTTCTCTGATTAATTTAGGGGTAAGGTATATAGAACATTATCGCCTTAATCCCTGTTCACAACATTTGCCTTAATATCTTGTCTCCCAGTCAACATTCGATACCTTGAACTCTCCTCTTAATATTATAATATAATGAGGAAATTTACACACAATCTTTTGAAAATTGTCCATGAGAAGTAATACTACTACAGTTCTTGAGGCAGAGGACATATAATAATAGCAACTGATTACCATATATGATCCATCTTTAATACTTGTCATCACCCAACTTCTTTTTCAGTCAGTATGTAACCTAATAAGCACTACCAACAAATAAATAAAGACATAATACTCACTTCTTTACAGAAGCATATAAGGAAATTTCTAAAGGAAATACTGTACGCAAAAGTGATAGCCTACTATTTCTGCTGCTGGCTGCCATGTCTTGAAAACTGAACCACAACTTTGCATATGTTGAAACTTAAAACTTTGCATCTTTAGAAATGACCATTAGGATTCATCTGTGTTCAAAAGTCTGAGATATAATACTTTATGTAATGGAAGGGAGAGTTTTTTTTTCTGTGAGAACTAAAATGTTAATATATGTGAAAGAAAAGTAGTATTATGTGAATATTCAGTTAATTAATGATGACCTATGTTTTGATCTATATATTCCAAAAGTGTTTGTAAGTTAGCTTATGTATTAGTCAAACATAGCTATACACAGCACCAAATTAAAATACATCAGTACAAATAGTGATGAACAGTGTAACTCTTTAATCTCATTATTCTTGTTGTTTAGCAGCTAAAAGTTGCGAACTTTTCCTCTGAAGAAATTTAGTCTGGTATACTGGTAATTGTGTTTCCATTTTTAACTGAGATTTAGCTCTTTGATGTAATTTTACACATTTAGCACAGTTAATCCTGTCCAAATAATTTTCTGATCTTTTATGGCATGTGATAATCCTATCACTCAATATATCATTGTGAGTTCTATTTAGAAAAGGATGAGATACTTTACAGGAATACTACTCATTACTGGATGAAGTGCTCATTGCTTAGAAATATGAGAAATTAAAGTAATTGAAGTGGTTGAGTTGGTGGCAGGGGATAGTATACATGTGTGAAATTGAATAAGAACTTCAGTACACTCAAATACACAGAAGAGCCTAAGAAACTGGTACACCTGTCTAATATAGTGTAGGGTCCCTGTGAGCATGCAGAAGTGCTGCAACACAATGTGACATGGACTAAAATAATGTCTGAAGTAGTGCTGAACTGAAACCATGAATCCTGCAGGGCTGTCCATAAATCCGTAAGAGTACGAGGGGTTGGAAAGCTCTTCTGAATAGCATGTTGCAAGGCATCCCACATATGCTCAATATTGTTCATGTCTGGGGAGTCTGGTAGCCAGCGGAAGTCCTTAAACTCAGAAGAGTGTTCCTGGAGCCGCTCTGTAGCAATTCTCGATTCTAGGGAGTCTGGTGGCCAGCAGAAGTCCTTAAACTCAGAAGAGTGTTCCTGGAGCCACTCTGTAGCAGTTATTGATGTGTAGGGTGTCACAATGTCCTGTTGGAATTGCTGAAGTCTGTCAGAATGCACAGCAGACATGAATGGAAGCATGTGATTTGACAGAATGCTTATGCATGTGTCACCTGTCAGGGTTGTACCTAGATGTAGCAGGTGTCCCATATCAGTCCAACTGCCCATGCCCCACATCATTAAAGAGCCTCCACAAGTTTGAAGAGTCCCTTGCTGATGTACAGAGTCCATGGATTCATGAGGTTGTCTCCATACCTGTATGTGTTCATCTGCTCAACACAATTTGAAATGAGACTTGTCTGACCAGGCAACATGTTTCCAGTCATCAACAGTCCAATGTCGGTGCTGATGGATCTAAACGAGGCATAAAGCCTTATGTCATACTGTCATTGAGGGCTTTGGCTTCAAAATCCCATATCAATGATGTTTCATCGAATGGTTCACACGCTGACACTTGTTGATGGCGCAGCATTGAAATCTGCAGCAACTTGCAGAAGGGTTGCACTTCTGTCTTGCTGAACAATTCTCTTCAGTTGTTGTTGGTCCCATTGTTTTAGGATCCTTTTACGGTGGCAGTGGTGTCAGAGATTTGATGTTTTGCCAGATTCCTGCTATTCCAGGTACATTCATGAAATGGTCGTATGGGGAACTCCCCACTTCATTGCTACTTCAGAAATGCTGTGTCCCATCACTCATGCACTTCCTGTTACACCACATTTAAACTCACTTAAATCTTAATAACCTGCCATTGTAACAGCAGTAACCAATCTAACAACTGTGCCAGACACTTGTCTTATATAGGCATTGCTGCCTGCAGTGCCGTATTCTACCTGTTTAAAGATCTCTGTATTTGAATACACATGCCTGTACCAGTTTTTTTGGCATGCCACTTTAACTGAAATGCTTACAATTTCAGTAATATTGTTCATTGCAGTTATAAACAAAAAATGAAATACAAAAGACTAAAACTTTTATGCATTTGTTTCAAAGGTACTCATTAGAGATAACTTTACCTGAAAAGAGAAGCATGGAGGTATTAATAATATTTCTGGAGAAACATGATTGATTACATATTTACCATTACCAGCAGTGCAATCCTGCTAAGAAATTAAACTAGTGAAATATTCAACATAGAATTTTTTGACTGAATTAGTAGATTTCTCATTTATATGTAAATTCATTGTACTACCATAGCTAACACTTGTCATTGTGCATTTCAATTACTGATGTTTTCTTTCTCCGTATATATTTGATGTCACACATACAGCTTTTGGTCAAAGCCTGCTTCAGAAGAGAAAGCAAACACACACACACACACACACACACACACACACACACACACACACACACACACAAGCCGGCACCCTATCATACTTGAGACCACCATCTCCGACAGCTCAGACCAAGCTGCCAGAAATGATAGTCGTGTGTGTGAGGTGTACTTACTTTTTTGAAAATATGTGTGGATTTTCTTTTCTGAAGAATGTTTTGGCCAAATGCTGAATGTGTAACAGTTTTTTCGTTGTGTCTGGCTGCATATCTACATTATCCTTATGGTGAGTAACAACCTATCCCTATTCTTACTATTGTCGATATTTTAACCTGGAGTTTCCAGTGTTTAAAATTTGTCTACTAATAAGAAATGTGAATTCAATACTGCTTGTTATGTAAACCTGTTGTCTAAAAGTTCTTTATGAATATTTGTATAATGCAGAACAACCATTTCCAACAATTATTGATGGAAGAATTGTTGTGTTTGCCATTTAAAAGTGAAGGCACTGTTTGTTGACCAATGCATAAGGTAGTATTTCTGAAAATATTAAAATTTTAGGAACAATAGTGTAACACTCTCTTTATTAATAAAAGGTACACAATGAGACTGTTACTGATGAGATTATTACTGAACAGTTTGGTTGCCTGTCCCTATGGAATTACCTAATCTATTTTGTTGTCACTGAAATGACAAAAGTTCTAGTTTCTTCTCCATCTCTCAACATGTCTTCCTCTCATCCTGGAGACTTTGCTCTTGCTTATCCTTTCTAGCCATCTCTTACCTATTGCCCTTTCCTCTCTCAGAAAGGAACTGAGAGTTCCAAAAGCTGTGAGCAGATTTCTGTTGGAAGTTAAAGAATTTTGTCTTCTAAAGCTAGTAGACAGTTTATCTGTCTCTTCATAATTTTGTGGATATTTCAAGTGAAATTTTATTTTGATACAAGTTCATGTATTTCTATAATCACAAATATCCACTTTCATACTGCAATAAAATAATTTTTATTAATTGATTCATTGACACATAATTTTCTGTAAATGAAATCATGAATGAGATACTACTTCTACTCCAAAGTTCTGTCAGAATTATAATTTTGCATTTTCACTTTCTTGTATTTCATACTCAAATGCTAGTGATGTCTTCTTGCAAAGTCATACACAAATTCCACTTCAGGTCATTCTGTTGATTTTTAGTCCTCATTGCCTCACATAGATACCTTTTACCACAAAATATTGTATATGTAATAGAGAGAATTTTAAAACAAGTCTCTTGTGTCTTAAGTGTTGTGACTAAATAACTATAAAGTTCTAGGAGAAATGTACGTATAGAAATTGCATAATATTGTTCATACAGTGTGTAATTGTGATTGTAATTTTATTGTAATTTGCAGCCACCAGTGCCTGTGTCTTCTTGGAGTGAAGAAAAAGATGCTTTGATAACACCAAACAGATGCATACAGATGGATGGTTGGGGAAACATAAATGGAGATGAAGACTGTCTGTACCTGAATGTCTTTAGTCCAGAGGTAATTTCACAAGAGATTATCAGATAATTGCAGTTAATGTTTGCTCCAAAAATGATTACTGTGAGGGATATTCTTGTTCAGTGTAGTAGTATTCCATCTATCACACAAAAGATGAACTTGTCTATGTGGCCTTTCACTAAATACATTGCATTTCAGAAAGTACAATAATAATTTGTGAACTGTTTCACATATGTATTCCATATGTGACTATGAAAGCTATAAAACTGTAGGATATGCACAGAAAGATTGATGAAATGCATGAAAACTAAAAGAAAACTACAATGACCAAAGCTTGTGTCAATGTAAGATACCATACTGAATATAAACGTTAACTTTGCAGTTGTACTGGATTTTTCATTTTCATTATTCTGATTACTCTTCATTTATAATTGTGATGTAGATGAGTAAAGATAAAGGTAGAACTCTTAAATTTTACATAACATATTATTATTGTTGCACTGCAGTTACCATCAGATACAAGTGTTCCAAGACCAGTATTGGTGCTGATACATGTTGGCTGCTTCAGAACTGGTTATGCTCAGCAGCGTTCATTAGATTATTATATTGATCATGGAATAGTGGTTGTAACCATTCAGTACCGTCTTGGAGCCTTAGGTAAGAGCACTGACCATATAAGATATAGTCTTCACTGTTATAGGTAATTATTTGCAAATAATAACTCTCTTATGAAATGTAACAATACTATAAGACTGATTGATTGATTTTTATTTAGTTCCATTTATTTATGTTATGTACAGTGTGTACTTTGAATGTAAGACAAATCATGTTACCATAATATCTTAAAATACTTAGCCTACATATTAAATATAAAACAGCAAATTGGCAACAGCAGTAGTAACATTGCACACATTTTTCACTTGATTAATATTTGTGGCTTCAATTTATTTACATGCTACATACTAAAAGGTCTTTAGGTGGTTGCTGTATACAAATGTAGGTAATAATAGCATTCCTCTTTCATTACGCGCCTACTCCTCTACACCAAAAAAATATTCTTCTATTAAATAATCCTTCAGAAGTTTCTGGAACATATTTGCATTCATCCTGTCCTCTAGCCTCTTACACAAAAAAACTTTACCGGTACAATTGAGTATCAAAGACTTTTTTCAGGGCTATCAGTCTGTGTGGTATACTTCTCTGCTGGTCTTGATTTCTTGTGTCATATGAATGACCATCTGCACTCTCTTCTAGTAATGAAATGCCTATGATTAATGAAATTATTGTTCTATACATATACATGGATGAAAATATCAATATTTTTAGATTGTTTTTCAACACAGAAATTAATTTTTTATTATTGTTGTTGGAGTTTTCTCAAATAGTAATTTCATTATGCATGCATGTTTCAAATAGAGTATGGTACACTGTATCTAGAAGTTGTCTGTCAACATAACATGTCAGCTATTTCATACTAAATATTACAGTTCTTAATTTACAGTAGTCATTGTCTATATCTTGTCTGCATTTGAGCCTATTATCAACATTTTTTCCAAAATTTTATAGAGGTAACTTTTTCCTCTATGAAACTTCCTTTCTTCTATTAATGAATACCATGAAGACTTTTTAAGTGATTTATTACTTTTAGCTGTTACTTACAAGGAAGTATGAGCTACTGCACTGTGTTATATGTTCACATAAACTCACCTCTTTCCAGTATTTCCAGATTTTTTTCTGAATTCAACAGTGTCATGTAGGTTGTTTTGTCTAATGCATCTATAACAGATTGTGTTAGGCTTGAGATAGTGTTTCCTGTAGATTTACAATTTTGAGAATCATGTTGTGCTAGGATCACAATACTGTGTTACTCAAGGAATACGTTCATTCTATTACACATGAGAATTTATAGTATGTTTGAGTAACCAGAGGTTAAAGATATTGGTCTGTAGTTATTCAGGTCATCTTTTTTACCTTTCTTATATATTGGTACTACTTTGCTTATTTGCAATTTTTCTAAAAAGACTCCTCCTCTAAACAAGCAGTTTGCTATAAACCAATGGTTTCAGTTATTTCTCCATTTACATGCTTTATATTTCTTCTTCCCCTGCAGACATCTTGGATTTCAATTAATGGATTATTTTTAGGTGCTTTGACCCCCAATGATTTCTTTTCCCCTTTAAATCTTTTGCAGCACCTATAAAATTATTGTTGAATATATTATCAGTTATCATTCCATCTATAACTTTGTTGTTCTCAGTTCTCATTGACTTAATAAAATTTTTGTGATTTACAATGTTCCAACTACATCTTTCAGTGTTGATTATGTCCCATGCCATTTCAATTTTATAATTGAAATTGCCTTTGTGTGTCTTAGTTATTGCCTGTACATCTGATACTGTTTATATGCCTCCACAGCCCCTTGTCATGACTCCACTACCCATTGCATTCTGTGACTTATTTTTCTGACAATGATTCTGTGGAAGACTGCATTAGTGCTTTCAGAAATGCATTATACTTCTCATTTGTGCCCTGCACTTGCATTGTTCCTGACTAGTCTTCTTTATACTGTCATTTAAAAATATTCATGTTTTGTTGGTTGGTAATCCTGACATCTCTCTTGTCTAGCTTTACTTCTATTTTTGAGCTCTTGTTTTTGTACTTATAAGGCTTTAACTGAATAAAACTGACTGAAAGAAGAATAGAAAATCTTTATAAGAAAAATAACATGCAAGAATAATTATTTCAGCACATGCACCCACAAGCAGACATGCCTCCTGGAGAGATGCGCACTTTATTTTTAAGTTTAGCCCTTTCTAGTAATAGTGAATGCATCATCCTTTGTTTGTAGGTCATAAGTCATGGATATCCAGTATTCGTGTTCTGGAGTTCTCTCAAGTGCATCTGAGTTCAAGTATATTTACTCTGATACTCTATCTGTGCTATCTTCAATGATTATCCACAGCTGTCTTGAAACAACTCTTTTATATTCACTGTAATGACAATCACCCATAAATTCTACTTGTCAATATTTTGATGCACCATGCATTGCTTTTTGTGTCTTAGAAATTAACACTCTGCTACAGCTATTAGATGTAATGAATTTTTTAAATGAGTTGTCCTATTACTTATGGTTCTAAATAAGAGTTAAAAAGTTGTAGTATACTAAACAAGATACCATATGCCTGTTTTCAAGAGAAGATACTCATTATTTTAGTAAGAAAGATTTTAACTACATACTGAAATTCAAAATTACAGTAGTAGGACAGCCTTCTTAGAGATATTACCAGGTGTGCACCAATTTCAATATCTCATGATGACTGGAAAGTGCCTCTCTTTTCTTTATTTATATAATTATGTGACTTACCAAATGAAAGTGCTGGCAGGTCGACAGACACACGAACAAACACAAACATACACACAAAATTCAAGCTTTCGCAACAAACTGTTGCCTCATCAGGAAAGAGGGAAGGAGAGGGAAAGACGAAAGGATGTGGGTTTTAAGGGAGAGGGTAAGGAGTCATTCCAATCCCGGGAGCGGAAAGACTTACCTTAGGGGGAAAAAAGGACGGGTATACACTCGCACACACACACACATATCCATCCACACATATACAGACACCAATATGTATATGTGTGTGTGTGTGCGAGTGTATACCCGTCCTTTTTTCCCCCTAAGGTAAGTCTTTCCGCTCCCGGGATTGGAATGACTCCTTACCCTCTCCCTTAAAACCCACATCCTTTCGTCTTTCCCTCTCCTTCCCTCTTTCCTGATGAGGCAACAGTTTGTTGCTAAAGCTTGAATTTTGTGTGTATGTTTGTGTTTGTTTGTGTGTCTATCGACCTGCCAGCACTTTCGTTTGGTAAGTCACATCATCTGTGTTTATATATATATATATGTGACTTACCAAACGAAAGTGCTGGCAGGTCGATAGGCACACAAACAAACACAAACATACACATGAAATTCAAGCTTTCGCAACAAACTGTTGCCTCATCAGGAAGGAGGGAAGGAGAGGGAAAGACGAAAGGATGGGGGTTTTAAGGGAGAGGGTAAGGAGTCATTCCAAATTCCGGGAGTGGAAAGACTTACCTTAGGGGGAAAAAAGGACAGGTATACACTCGCACACACACACACATATCCATCCGCACATACACAGACACAAGCAGGCATTTGTAAAGGCAAAGAGTTTGGGCAGAGATGTCAGTCGAGGTGGAAGTAAAGAGGCAAAGATGTTGTTGAAAGACAGGTGAGGTATGAGTGGCGGCAACTTGAAATTAGCGGAGGTTGAGGCCTCACGGATAACAAGAAGAGAGGATATACTGAAGGGCAAGTTCCCATCTCCGGAGTTCTGACAGGTTGGTGTTAGTGGGAAGTATCCAGATAACCCGGACAGTGTAACACTGTGCCAAGATGTGCTGGCCATGCACCAAGGCATGTTTAGCCACAGGGTGATCCTCATTACCAACAAACACTGTCTGCCTGTGTCCGTTCATGCGAATGGACAGTTTGTTGCTGGTCATTCCCACATAGAAAGCTTCACAGTGTAGGCAGGTCAGTTGGTAAATCACGTGGGTGCTTTCACATGTGGCTCTGCCTTTGATCGTGTACACCTTCCGGGTTACAGGACTGGAGTAGGTGGTGTTGGGAGGGTGCATGGGACAGGTTTTACATCGGGGGCGGTTACAAGGGTAGGAGCCAGAGTGTACGGAAGGTGGTTTGGGGATTTCATAGGGATGAACTAAGAGGCTACGAAGGTTAGGTGGACGGCGGAAAGACACTCTTGGTGGAGTGGGGAGGATTTCATGAAGGATGGATCTCATTTCAGGGCAGGATTTGAGGAAGTCGTATCCCTGCTGGAGAACCACATTCAGAGTCTGATCCAGTCCCAGAAAGTATCCTGTCACAAGTGGGGCACTTTTGGGGTTCTTCTGTGGGAGGTTCTGGGTTTGAGGAGATGAGGAAGTGGCTCTGGTTATTTGCTTCTGTACCAGGTCGGGAGGGTAGTTGTGGGATACGAAAGCTGTTTTCAGGTTGTTGGTGTAAAACAGTTCCTTTCAGCTATTAAACAGCCATTTCGGCCAGTTCCAATAACCTCTTTTTTTTTTTTTTTTTTTGCCCCACATCACTGATCTTTTTTAGCCACTTCCCACAGGTTTTAACGTCATTATTTCTTCGTCAGACAATTGTTAGCCTCATTTTCACAATCTGCCACCACAAAACCACTCCTTTTAATACATTTACACGCAGTTTTATTCGAAATTTTCCCGAATTGCTCCACCCTTTAACGTGTTTTGGCGGCAACACAACCACATAACCTTTGTGCACATCGTTGTCTACCAACCCAAGTTCACCACAGCATCAACATAGCCCACCTATAACCAACACCTTTTCGCCTTTTTTCACACCAGATCTCCAGTTGCTTTCTAGTTCACATTATCTCTCGCCATATATTTTTATTTTCATTTTCATTTCAGCCTCATGTTACACTTTCGACCTTCTAATACCATGTCACCCTCACAACATCCCCACAATGACCCCATTAAGTTTTATTTACATTCCCTCTGCAAACATGCCTTCGCCCTAGCCAGATTACACTCCCATATTTTATTTTCCCAGGCTTGTCTGACGTTTGGCATTACCCCCAAAGGCCTCACACTTAATGTTCCCATCTCTGGCTGTAATCCTTCTTTCCATCAGTCCCTATACCAGTTCCAAACTGAACAATCCATTGCCCTCACCCACCTAATCCTTCACCTACACATCAACTCAGCCAATGAACACACCCGTCAACTCCTATCCTTAATAGAAGTCCTCAAGCTTTCCTCTCCCACATCCACACCGGCTGTTCAGGGCATCCTCCTACAGGCCAATCGCAAATTAGAACAGCATGCCACCCTCCACCTCAAAAAACTATCCAATCTCCTGGTTTCCCACCTCCGGAAAGGCAACTCACTCACCCTTCAAAACCTTTCCAGCAAACCTCAACCTCCTCTCATTGCACACAGACCCAGTCTCTCCCATCTACTCAATCTCCCACTTCCAGCTCCACTCCCCCCAAAACCTCAAAATTCCAATCAACACAATCTGGAACCACAACACCCCAATTCGGTAGTTAACCTTTCCTCCAAACCTCTCTCGCAATCCGAAACCTCTGTCCTATCCAAAGGCCTCACCTTCAGCCCCACTCCCAGATTCAACCAAACAGCCCTTGTCAAAGATTTACTGTCCTACACCCGTACTCTCTGCTGGAAATATCACTTTGCCACGAAGAAAAATGATCCTAATCCAACTCCTAATGGTCCAACTCCCCAAGACACTATCCAAATTTTACCCTGCCTGGAACAGTTCCGTCCTCCGTCACAGCGGGACCCACCTCCTCTTCCTCAAAATCACCCTCTCCAAACTTTCCAGAAATTTCTGACTTCCAGGCTTGCCTCTCAATCCTTCTTAAAAAGCCTTAATCCTACTCCCAACATCACCACTGCTGAAGCCCAGGCTATCCGTGATCTGAAGGCTGACCGATCCATCGTCATTCTTCCGGCGGACAAGGGTTCCACAACCGTAGTACTTGATCGTCGGGAGTATGTGGCTGAGGGACTGCGTCAGCTTTCAGACGACACTACATACAAATTTTGCCAAGGTAATCCCATTACTTATGTCCAGGCGGAGCTTCAAGGAATCCTCAGAACCTTAGGCCCCCTACAAAACCTTTCACCTGACTCCATCAACCTCCTGACCCCACCAACACCCCGCACCCCTACCTTCTACCTTCTTCCTAAAATTCACAAACCCAATCATCCCGGCCGTCCCATTGTAGCTGGCTACCAAGCCCCCACAGAACGTATCTCTGCCTATGTAGATCAACACCTTCAACCCATCACATGCAGTCTCCCATCCTTCATCAAAGACACCAACCACTTTCTCGAACGCCTGGAATCCCTACCCAGTCTGTTACCCCCAGAAACCATCCTTGTAACCATTGATGCCACTTCCTTATACACAAATATCCCGCACGTCCAGGGCCTTGCTGCGATATATATATATATATATATATATATATATATATATATATATATATATATATATATATATATATATATATATATATATATATAGAGAGAGAGAGAGAGAGAGAGGGAAACATTCCATGTGGGAAAAATATATCTAAAAACAATGATGATGTGACTTACCAAACGAAAGCGCTGGCACGTCAATAGACACACAAACAAACACAAATATACATACAAAATTCTAGCTTTCGCAACCAACGGTTGCTTCGTCAGGAAAGAGGGAAGGAGAGGGAAAGATGAAAGGATGTGGGTTTTAAAGGAGAGGGTAAGGAGTTATTCCAATCCCGGGAGCGGAAAGACTTACCTTAGGGGGAAGAAAGGACGGGTATACACTCGCACACACACACATATCCATCCACACATATACAGACACAACTTCCATATATATATATATATATTAAAGTAATGGAGATATTATTGGGCTGTGATAGAGTACACCCTCCAGGAGAGCAAATATGTAGTATCAGTGATATATGTGTTTTCTAACATGATGAATATGTTGAAGCTGTTGAGTACCAGGGATCCATTTCATTCTATTAGGGAGCTCACTTTTGCAGTATGTATGCCCTAAAAATCAATACAGTCTTAATATTTTCTGGCATAGTAGCAATTTATGCCACGATGCCAGGAATGATCTGTTATGTGTAACAATTGAAGATACAACGCATCTATTTTTAGCCAGCAAATAATTTTATTTTTTCAAAAAATACAACATCATAGTTCTCTCTCTTTCTCTCTCTCTCTCTCTCTTTCTCTCTCTCTCTCTCTTTCTCTCTCTCCCTATGTCCCCCCTCTCTCTCTCTCTTTTCAAACCAGAAAAGGAAAATAGAATCTTCCTTCCCAACATCCCTTCCACAACTTAAAACAAATATAAACAGCCTAATCATTTTTTCTTACTTTTTCTATTTGTAGCATGTAATTTAAGCTTCACTTGCATGCAAATGGTGACTTGTTGTCTGTTATAAATGACATGTAAGGTAATATTTGCAAAATAATTTGTTTATTTTTCAAATGGCATGTATTCTGTTCCATATTGAAAGAATTTTTGTTGATGACAGGGTTCATGAGTACAGGTGACTCACTTCTTCCTGGAAATCTTGGAATGAAAGATCAAGTCCTTGCACTGAAGTGGATAAAACAAAACATTAAGGCATTTGGTGGCAATCCAGATGAAGTTACTATTGCTGGTCAAAGTTCAGGAGGATCTGCTGTACATTACCACTTGCTGTCACCATTATCAAAAGGTATAGCAGTAAAATCATACAGTGCAATAGATTTTAGAAGTAAAAAGAGAGCAGCATACTGAGTATTCTGAATAGCTAATTTTAACACGTACATGACCAACACTTATAAGATCCTGAGAAAACTAATGTATTCAAACTGTTTACTCAAAAAAGTCATACAAATAGTGGAAGACCAAAAGTATTAAGATTACAATGCTTACTTGAAAAGCTAAGGTACGACCATTCAAAATATTTTGAGAAATGGTGGTACACACCAACACAACAAAAATGAGTCCAATAAACTTGGGTCACAATATGCAAACTTTCCATCTGCAAGCAGAGAAGCTGAATGTAATGTCCATTTATGATACTTTTCCATAGAGGTGTCCAATGATATGCCTGCCCATGCCAGAGCATCACTCTACCTTTTTGCTTCACACTGTTGAAATTGTCGAATTATATGACTTCTACTTTGTTTAGCACTAGGATGTTACAGATTTTATAATGTCTTCCACTAAAATATTTTTAAGATGTAACAAACTTCAAATTTGAAATCTGAAGATGGCAAGAAACAACCAAACTGCTATTTCCATTTGAAATTGTATATGATTGTGCTGAATGACAAACAAACTTAAGAAGAATTTTATCAGCTAAAGTAGTCTCAATTACCACTGAAATATCATTATTTCCAAAAAGACTTCTCTGCATTGTTCACTGTGTAATCTCATCAAATTGCATGGTCTTCAGATTAAAACTCCATGTCTCTTCAATATGGGTCAAAATTAGTAATAGAATGCAACTATATTTTTTTCAGCAACTTGTTTTGAAATATCCAGATAGTTTCATAAAACTCTCCAGGCTATTTTACAGTGAGACCAGCTTCCTAAGAAACAAAAGTGAGGCTGATGCATGTGAAAAGAGAAATTATTTAGCAAAAATACTTGTGCAATGGAACAAGGTTGGGTAAAAAGCACAAGAATTTTTGAATGATATATCTATTAAAAATGAGATTGGAGCTTCAAGCAAAGTATTGTAAAAGACTGACTAAAACGCCAAATTTCATACAGATATTTGTAAATGTCTTCGAAAGGATGTGGAAACTGTAAAGAGAACTGCATTGTCTGCAAAAAGTCTGAAGTTATTACCATCTTCCAAGTCATAAATAAACGGCATGAACACCAAGGCTCCTAACAAATTTTGCTGGGGTGCACATGAAGTTATTTATACATCTGTCAAAGTCTCTCCACCTTAGATTATCTCCCTACAATTCAATCCCCAGTCTAGTCACAAATTATGTGTGATTTGACTGTATTTTCATTAATAAGAATTGATGGTGTCCTGAGTAAAATGCTTTTTGGGACCCAAAGAATACTGCATTCACCTGATTACCTCTAACCATGGCTTTCAGGATGTAATGTGAGGAAAATCACATGCTGATTAGTCTGTAAATGACTTACCCATAAATATAAACTCCCCATCAGTTCTGTTTGCAGACGATACTTCTGTTTTAATTGAAGACAATGCAGAAACAATTCCAAGCTTCATCATAAGAACATTGGATATCTTAGAAGAGTGGTTCCAGTTAAATGTGCTGAAACTAAGCTCTGCAAAAACCCATGCAGTGCATTGCAAAACAAAAGATTCAAAATATGTGGAGCTAAAAATACATGGTAACAATTAACTTATGACAGAAGCTGACATGGTCGAATTCCTAGAAGTAAATATGGACAAAAACCTAAAATGGAATTCACATATTGACTTCCTATCAAATAAATCATGCTGTTTTGCATTTGGGGTGCCAGTACTTGCAAATTCCACTGGCTTGAGTTCATGAAGAATTGCTTACCATACTTATTTTGAATCTGTTATTAGATATGTTATAATTTTCTGGGAAAGTTCAGGTAGTGTATCTGAAATACTGAAAATGCAAAAGAAAATTGTCAGATACATGTGTAATGCGTGGCAAACAGAGCCTTGTTGCCCATTATTTCAGAAACTAAAAATCCTAACTGTTCCCCCCATACACACTTATGAAATTATAATCTTCCTACACAACAGACAAAAATGATTTGAGGAGAATCATTTTAACCACACATAACATGAGAAATAAATATAATTTTATCCTGTCCATAAACCAGTTGAAATTATATGCACGGACTTCACAGTATATGGGGAGTATATGTGGATGACAATATATAACAAGTTAATGGGCAAAAACATATTAAATATGAAGGCAGAAATTTTAGAAGTGAGGCCATAACAGATTCTGTGACAGAAATATTGCTGTTCAGTAGAAGAATTCATAGAGGATGGAATGATAATTCGAACAATTCATTGTTACAATTGTTATCAATTAATTGTTACATTTTATTGTATGTATATAGAAAAAATTGTATTACTGTTATGATGCTGTTTGTTAACACCAGCTGTTCTGTGTTCCTGGTGAAAGTTTACCACAATTTTGATGTGTCTCCCGTACCTGAATCAGATAATTTAGATTATGTATGCTATGAGGCAAACAAGCCACAATTTACAATTCACAGTTCACAAATGTGGGAGAAGTCATTCTGTTGAGATACATCATTGGGTTTTAGGTCATAATATGTAAATGCTCTATAACAAAGGGATGTCAAAGATACTGAACATCAGTTCTGCAGGTGAGTTTGGCTACTCTCCATGCAAACAGCACGGTCATAGTTTTTCTGTTCTAAGGACTTATAGTATACTATGGTTAAAAGATGGATGACTCATGTGTAAATTTGTAATCAAGTGAATGATTTTATCAGACTCTGAGGCTTCATTTAATTTTAGCAATCACAAATTTTACAAAATGCCACAGCCACAAATATTTATACATCCATATTTGCAGTAGTGCAAAATTTAAATGGGAAGAATAATCCTTCATCTTACTTTGAAACGTAGCATTTGAAAACAGTTCCCATTATAGTGCTTTTTCTTTGCTTTCCTCGATTTCAGTTTCTGTGATGTCCTTGAGTGTCTGAATCGAAACCAGTGTTTTGTTGACACCATTTACAGATGATCAGAATTTATTTGTCTTGAAAGAGGTGCTTCGGTAAGACTGTAGGGTGGTAATTTTTGAAGTCTTCATTCATTGCTGTTATGACACAAATGTTTTTCATTCAGAATATCTCTGTCTACAGCCGTATCCTTTGATAACACCGACTGTGCAGTGTCACTGTTTCTGTAGATCTTTTTACAAAGACCAGATACCACAAAGAAATCCTTCTTCACAAATTTATCTGCTAGGTAGAAATACATCCACAGCATGAACAACTGTTTTTCTAGAGCTGAGCCAAGTCCTCTAAATGCTCATGCACACACCTAAATACGCCAAGTTTTTCCTTGAGATACAACTGGTCCTATAGAAACCTGTGTAACTTTCCATTCTATTTGTATCTTCTTGTGACTGGAAGGATCAGTAATTTAAAAAGTCTTTCAAATAATTTTAAAGTAGTAAACCCTTGTCTTCCTGTGAGTGCGTACATCCTGTTGTTTCTTATTTTATAATTTTCATCCTCAATCAGGACTAAATACTTGACATCCTACACAGACAATCCAGAGCAACTAGATTTTGTTAACTGGGTGGTCAGAAAGATTCTGAATGGCTTGTGAAGGTGTTGCAAGGGAGGTTGTGCTGAGAACTAATTGTTAAGAAAAAATTTAATATGTTACATTGGGTCCCTGCTATTTAGCATTGAAGTTTGGCAATCAGGACCTGGCATGAACAAATTCAAGCAGCTTCCAGAGACAATATTGTCAAAAGTGTTATTTACTTGGTTTTCTCAAACTGAGCAAATGTATTTTTTGCTCATCTTGCTTAAATTTATCACTTCTGAAAAAGGCAGTTTTTACTGGTAATGTGTATTCCAGAAAGTGGTACTCACAGAGCCAAAGATGTCTGTGATTTACCACTTTTTAGTGCATGCAAGTGCTTTAATTTGCGTACAATGTTCTGACTGGTTAAATTCAATGCTAAATAACTAAAAAATGACACAATGTATCAGTATTTTACTTAACAGTTATTCTTCAGGATGACCTTCCCTAAAACACCCTTACAAGCTTTTCAGACTCTTTCTGACCAACCTGTATATCTATGGGTCAATAAATAATATACAAATATGCATCTTTATGAAACTTCAGGGGAAATGGTTAAGGAAATATTAAATTAATTCCATAAAATATGAAGTTACACATCCACCAACTCAAACTTGAATTACAAACAAATACACATATTATAGTTACCAAAAATGATTATGTTCCTCTTACTATCACTCTCCAGTTAGGCAATGTTGATATACACTGAACAGCAAAAATATTATGACCACTGCTCAACTCGACATTGAACACTGTCTGGTGGCACTGCAGTCACATGAAGTGGTGAGAAAAATACATAAGCGGAACAGAGATGGATGGGGAATCACCCTAGTGAAGAAATGGAATGCAAATGGGGAATATACATTGAGATAAGTGACTCTGACAAAGGCCAGTTTATTATCATGCAGAGCCTGTGAATGAGAATCTTGAAAATGGCAAAGCTAATCAAATGTTCACATGCTACTGTCATGAGCAGCTATGGAAACTGGTAGAATAACGTGGAACTAACACTACACACTATGTGATTAGATGCCCAGGACTCTTTGCAGAACATTGGGTTTGGAAGCTTGTATCCTCAGTAAAGTAGGATAGACAGTGGTCTGTGGTATATCTGCTGAAAAAGCACAATGTAGTGGCATGCACAAATGTTTCAGAGCACACAGTTCTTTGTATAGTATTGAACATTGAACTCCACAGCCGGTGACCTCAACATCTCCAAATGTTGACCCAATTACATTAACAATTATGACTGAAGTGGGCACAAGATGATCGGGATTTGATTTTGGATTATTGGGAATCCGTTGGCTCTTCGGATGAATTATGTATCTTGCTGCACTAGGTCAATGGTCGTCTCCACAAATGCCATCATCAAGGTGAACAGTGGCTCCAAAGGTGCACCATGCCATGGTCACAGGTTGGTTGGAGCAGTATAATGCAATGGAAAACATCCTTCATGCTTGATGTCTTTCCTGACAGTGATGTCATTTTTCATATAACTGTCCATGTCTCCAAGCCAGAATGGAGAAATGTGCTGCAGTGGTTTGATGAGCATTGTAGTTAAATAATGTTGATATCTTGGTCACCAAGTTAGCCTAATGTGAATCTGGTGAATCTGATGGCACCCCTCTGGGTCACTATGAGATGCTGCCATCATATACACAAATCAGTAGCCTATTATTTATGGGAATTACATGACTTATGGGTAGACATCTGATGCCACATCCTTCCACAAACCTGCCAACAGATAGTAGAAGCCATCATGTGCTGAATCGGTGGTGTATTGCATTCCAAAGATGGACCAACATGCTATTAAGCATGTGGTCACAATTTTTTGGCTGATAAGTGTATATGTGGAACACTATGTACAAGTGCCAAAAATTTAATTAATGCCTGCACAATAAATTATCATGACATATATTAACAAAAGAATTCATGTATTTTCTTATGGAACAAAGGTCTAGAATTGACCCAAAGGCCCTTATTTTCTTCCTTTTACATACTGAATGAGCAACTTTTGTGCATTTACAGGTCTTTTCAAGCGTGCTATAGCACAGAGTGGATCTGCGCTTAGTCCGTGGGCATTTACTACAAATGCTACAGATAGAACATTACGTTATGCTTCCTACTTGGGATTTATTGGAGAAGGCACTTCAGAGCTTATGAGTTTTCTGATGACAGTTGATGCTAAGGAGTTTGTGAAAGCAAGGGGGCCAGCTCTGGATCCAGAGGTAATGTTCCAAATTTGTCAGCTGTTGAGAGTTTTCATAGACAGAAGTTGTTAGATTTATGTCGTTAATTTGAACAACCTACACCATATTTAACTTTTAAGAGATCAAAACATATAACGTTTAATAAGAGTGTGAATTAGCACAATCTGTGTTTATTTTTCATGTGTTTGTTCATCAAAATAGTCTTAAGAAGATGGACAGAGTTCAGGCAAGTGATGGAGTGCAATTTAATAGCTCTTCAGTCAACATGATTACAAGATACGTTAATAAATAATTTAATAATGCACATTATCTCATTTTTGCAACTGAAGATCAGAGATCAGATATGTCATTGAAATTCTCATTTAAACAGTCCCTCACTATGCCTCTCACTGCACACATGATGATTTTGTTTGCCATGTTAATTCATTTTTGATGAGTCCTGTGACTAGCTTCTGATGTATTAAGATCTGCTTTTATGATACCGCCATCTTACCACTTCCATTCTGTTTTGTGATAGTTAAGGATACTGTATAGCCCGTATCCTTCCCAAATTCCCAGCAATTGTTCAGTTACGAAACAAAACATAAATTATGATTCTTTGGGTTTAGTCATTAAAGCTCAATTTCCATGGATAATCATTGTGGAATTAAAGGATGAAAATTAGTTCCATATGAAATAATACTAATGTATCAGTGTGGTTCTCAACATTGGTTTCTGAATTTTTCTTCCACTTCTGAAAACTCATATATTTTATCATAAATGAAGCTAAAACTGGACCACAACATTTGTTTGAGGGGGAGATTTAACTTTTAAAATTTTTTATCATCTCCCCATACTAAAAATAGAGAGGTTATTTGTAGATGAAAATATCATGAGACAGGAAATGAAATAAGAAAGGAGCAGGTGTTAGTAGGGCATGCAAAATGTTCACTTACAGAATTGAAAAAAAAAAATATCTTTGCAATAGATAAATGGGACTGAGTTTATTCTCTACGAAAGAGACACTAATATTAAATAATTTTCTACTTTTTTGACAAGTTCATCAAAGGAAAATGATGAGCAGATATGCCATGTCTTAGTCTTTAATATACATTTTAAAATTTCTGTAATCAAGCCCAGACAACCGCATAATGCTGGCTGTCCACCATCATGAACCTCTGAAATATGGTGCATTTGGTTGCAGTATGGGAAGACATGAAGTCACACAACTCTCTCCCATCTTTTGTCAGTCTTGTAGACAATGCAGGTACCATTACCCACTCAAATACCTCCTCAGTGGGTCTCATAAGGCTGAGTGCAACTGTTTCACTGCAGCCACCAATGTAAAGATCTATTATAACACTGGGGATTGAAGCCTGCTCATCAACATGACAATTAGATCATTGACCTCTCAGGTAGAGAGGCTGTCCGTTAATATGTATACATGAAACTATATTTCCTCAGCAAAATTATGCCTCTAGATAAAGCAAAATGCAACTGATAAAAAAGTGAGCTACTAGGGATTTACGTTTCCCATGATCATATCATTCTAGTGTAAGAAGGGAAAAAGGCTTCATTATATTTCCTTGTGGATCTATCTGTGTTACAACTGTTTGTACGAGGTGGATGTTGAGCAAATTCCCTTTGACTATAAAGACAATTAGTTACATAAATCCTTAAAAACATCCTGACAGTGACATGCACACTACTTGAACCATGTAAGACAATTCATGATTTTGCAAAATACTGGCAGTGTCGTTATTAATAGTTCCATGTTAATGCAGTACCACTTGCATATGTAAATTAAGATTAATTTTTGTGTATAGATGATAGGAATGACTACACTCACAGAGATTTTGGTTGTACATTAATTTAAGCAAATGAACTTGTAACATAACTTGCAGCAGTAGATAATAAACAAATAAGTGTCATGCACTTTTTTTTCATTCCAGGACCGTAAAAATGCCCTTATCTGTGTATGGGCTCCACATGTGGAACCAGAAAATGAAGGTGCATTTTTGACTGAGCATCCAGCTAAACTGATATCAGAAAATCAGTATACACATGTGCCATACTTAACAGGTGTAACAAACTATGAATTGCTTGTTAGGACACAAGGTATGGAAATAGATTATACATATGTTTGTTGGTTAAATGATGGGATGTAACACTTAAGACAATATCTGCTTCATAGTAGGGCTAAATTGCATTGCCTATCAGTCTTTTCAATGTAAGGGCATGTGAAATGTACAGAATGGTAGAAAAAGCACATCAAAAAGGTCATATTACTGGCAATGACAAAATTACTTTATTCAACCCCTAATAAATTTTGATTTCAAAATAGGTTTCAGTTCACAATAGAATGATAGCTAGATCAGTTATGATTATGTAATCTTTTTAACATAATGAATGCAAGAAAATTGATAATTTATATTGATATATTTCTAAATGACATTTGAAGTTTTGGAATTGAAATTTTTCCTATCTGTCTTTCAGTAACACTAAATATCTTCATTTCATTGTCCAATGTTATTCAGTGATGAAGCAAAATAATTGCTATCATACCACTCCATGCATCTGCAAATCTAAAAATTCTCCAAAAAAGATCAAATACACAGTTCCTAATTCATCAACTGGGAAACCTAGCTCATACAAACAGATCCTTTATTAATAAATTTAAGAATGATTTACCTAAACTTTGATGGTGGTTTCAAATCATCATTGCTTTTGGTATTGCTAGTGGTATTTTATTTGCTGTCTTTTCCATTACATGTACTACTGCACTAAAAGCAGGTAGTTGGGGTTGTCAACAGGAAGGCAATGCTTTATGAATGCAGCAAAGAGTGTACCTCTGAATATCACCAAGGTACACAAAATGAATGAAACTACTTACACTTTAAATCCTTTTAAGTAAATACTACACATTTAATATAGTTAAAACTTTTCTTACTGAAATTACTTTGGATATTTTCTTGGCACTTGAATTGATTTAATGATGAGCCTACTAGGGAAAAGCTAACTTTGTGTTTACAAAAGAAAAAAATCAAAACAGGAAAATGGTACAAGAAACTACATGTTAACATATTTGGCAGTAGAAACTAAAAGAAAAAAGTTGGGAATGGAGTAACTCTTATAGACTCTGGTATGATATGTGGTTGCAAAACGATGCTAAGTTCTGATTATAATACAGAATTTCTAATTTGACATTAGTCACATCCACATCTACATGTACATTCTGCAAGCCACTTCGCTGTGTGGCAGAAAGTATTTATGTATTCTTCTGGGAATGTATGCTCTTCAAACAATAAACCACCCCTTAATCAAACACTTCTCTTGTTGTGTTTGCCATTGGAGTTGTTTGATCACATCTATAACATTTTTGTGCTTACTAAATGAACAAGTCAAATTTTACTAATATCATTTCCTTTAGTGAACAGTTAATTCAGTCTGTCTGATGAACAAATAACCTCCAGAAAGAGAGTAATTATGCCCAAATTTCAGGACAATTCTATTGGCTTAAGGGTTTTTGGGTGCATAGTTTTCACAGTGACAGGTTTTATAGATGAGGAGAATAAAGTTTGTTATCCACAGCAGGAGTTGATAGATTTGGGTCCCTACTGTGATGTGAGCATGTGAAGTTGATCAAGAGCAGACAAACTTCCCAAATGTAACAATTAATTGAAATGCTTTATAATTTGAAGTTATTATCTTAACAGCTTAATGAATAGTAATATGTCTTGGTACAATAGTGGCAAATAATAGTAGTAGCAACCTATCATTTCCATATTATTATTATTCCATTCTGGACTTTCCACTTTTTGGAGAAATATTTAATCAAAATGGAGGTAGTCATTATCACAAGATCATAGTCCATTAAATTAAAGGAAATGGAGAGAAATATGGAAACACCAAGAGAAATTCCATCTTTAACATAAATGCTTATGCTAGCCAAGTCTGCAGGTTTTTCTTCTGTATTTGACCATGAATAGCACCTGTGCAATGTCCTCAAAATTTTGCAAGCATCATTCATGATAAGAACAGTTTTCTGTGTAGTTTTCAGGGCATTTTATTAGAGCTAAGTGAATTTGAACATATGCAAATTAGTTTTGTTTTACAGTTGGTTCTTCTGTCACTAAAGTGTTCACTGTCTCAAGTGGCACAGTATTGAAGATTTATATTAGATACAGGGAAAGCAGAAAAAGTCATCCAAGAGTCACAATACATACGAAAGTGTGAATTGAGTGATGATGGACGGCCATTGAAGAGGTTTGTGAAGAAAAATAAGAGGATGAAGTGAATGTTGCACTTACACAAACCTGAAGTGAGCTCCAGAACTAGGGATTACAAGGTGAATTGGCATTCTGAAACCACTCATCAGTGATGGAAATGCCTGTACCACGAAAACTTGGTTCCAAAGTCATAAAAAATAGGCTATGGAGCAATGTAAAAATCATTTGTTCAGAGGTGCCTTGTCTTAATACTTTTTCTGTCTTTTGGTTTGGTTTACATTCCAAGGGGCTCAGTGATGATTTGCACAACAATGTCATGGAGTTCCATGGTTCACAAAGTCAGTCTGCAAGGCTGGATTACTTCTATGGATTATATGAACAGTTTGGCTGAGCAGATCCATCCCATGGTACAGAGTTTGTTCCCCTGTACTGATGGTGTGTCAGGATGGCTGAGCCACTGCACATACAGCTCACACAATCTGGGATTGTTTTTCTGAACACAAGGACAAAGTGTCACAGCTCCTGTGGCAACCACAGTCACCAGATCTCAGTATCACTGAGCATTTGTGGTTTACTTTGGAGAGAAGTGTTTGCCATCACTGCCCACTTTCATCATCATTATCAGAACTTGCCACTGTTTCACTGTTCTGCAGGAAAAACTGTATAAGATTGCCTTGAAAATCATACATGATCTGCATACATCCATTGTGAGGTGGCTGGAAACTGTTTCAAATGCCAGTAGTACTACTGCACCATATTAAGCATGGTAATATATTGTGTTTCCATATTTTGGTCTATCACTTATACAAGGGGATAGTAGAAGCTTGCATAATAGCAATCACCATCAATGTGAATGTGAATGAATGAGACCTTTGAGATGATGCTAAAATGTAAGTGGTAATACATTATCTATACCCTGATGAAGAGCTGAAGTGCAGGGATTCAAAAAATTAGATAAAAGAGATAACAACAGATGAAAATGGTAAAATACCACAAAGTATTAAAAATGACTGTGCGTAATATGCTACAACATATACAAGGCGTTGTCATTGCTATTAGGTATTCTCAACCATGACCTTGACCTTTTTTTTTGCAGAGTGTGGATGTAAGTATGGATGGGGGTGTAGATATAAATGCAGTTAGTGTAACTGACATGGTTATTTTGTAACAGAATATAATCTACTGATGTAATAATTCACTATGTATTACAGATCAAAATATAATATTAAAGACAAAGAGTACTCAAAAATAATAATGAAGTAAAAAACTGAGGCAAATGTCCACTTGCAGTGGCAGCCAATGAATTGGTAGGTAGAGAAAAGCAGAATACAGTATGTGTGAGAGTAAATACCAGAATTTTTATTACAGCATAAGAGCTACCACAGTCATAGTACCTCCATTTGATGCACCAACTTCTTATGGGAGTATGAATTCCAACTGATGAATATTTGAGTACAGTATAATGTTCCCAATGTTTCATCACAGTTGTTTTTCCTTAACAGTGATGCCATTTACCTGCATATTCTTTGATGTGTCATTAACATTAACACTTCTTCCAAAAAGTACAAAAATAAACAATCCCTACACCTAACAGTTATACCCTTTTCTATTAAAATACTTTCTGTAATATTACTGTTTTATTCAGACCATTCTCGATATAATCTTTGCACTGATTCCTGTCCTTACCATTGCCGTATCTGATTGGCCCAGGTAGGAACTGTGCTCCCTCTCACACTCGAACAAAAACTAACAAACTGGGAACAATGAAGGGTGTCAATTTCCTTTTACATTGAAGGCTGTTTCAGAAATAAAATATTACAACATAAAGTGACATATTTAGTCTAGTGATGCCTGTGCAATATTTTCAGTGTCTACATACATTAACTAAATTATTACTTACAGCCGATGGGCTATTTGCATCTGAAGAAGGTGCAAAGAATCTGAATGACAACTTTGATCTCTATGTTGCTGATGAACTTCGATTCTCAAGTAAAGAAAAACAGCTGCAAGTAGCAGAAGAAGTCCGGCAGTTTTACTATGGAGACAGTGAGATCACTCCTGCAAAGAATGACTCAACTGCAACTGTAAGAGCCAATCTTTAAAATTTGGTGTTATATGTATACTATTTGGAGAGTTCTGATTTTGTGTGCCTTTAAACAAAAGAGTAGTTGATGACTTGTTTCCAATATCAGAATACTTGTTACAGTTCTGCGAACTTCATATATGTGAGATATCAAATCAAATTTATTCCGTCATAATCCATTAAAGACCACAGGGTCCATGTATCAAATAATTCATAAAACACCCTTAAAAACATTTTCATGTTTGTCAGTAAATTATGGGAAGGAAAACGTTTTCAGGATGTACTTTTGTTTAGTATTTCATCCCATAATTGCAATTTCAGTCTATTACGTTGTTCTCAAGTGATGCCTCACTACATGTTGTGTCAATGCATGTCATTCCTTTTAAGATGGCACTGTCCTGGTGAGTGCCATTATTCACTAATTAATGTTGTTCATGTTCATTTCAGCACAACTTTAAATTTTTTTTCAGATGCTCTCTGATCTCCTTATTGTGGAAGGAATAGATACCACCGTGCGGAATATGAGTAGAGATTCTTCAGAACCTGTTTACTACTATCAGTTTTCTTTCAGTGGACCACTTAATGCATTTCCAGATTTCCCAGGTAATTATTGTACATTCATATAAATATCAATGAAATATTAACTCATTTTCTTCTTCCAATTTTCAAAGCTCAATAAAAGCAATTCAATACTTCTAAATTGTCGGTAATTTCACTTCCATAAAAGAATAACTTTTTATACTATCTAAATTTCACAGGAGCTAGCCATGGAGATGACAGGAGATACATGTCTTATTATGAATCTCTTGAATCAAGTTCAGCAGGACACCAAACAGCAGTGCAGCTGCTACAGATGTGGACAAATTTTGTCAAATACAGGTAAAGAAATTCATTCCATTCCATCTATTGCTTGATGTATTTTGAAGATCTAATTATGAATGAGGTCCTCACTTTTGTTTATATGTGCCTAACAGGCCAGTATCCATTGCAAAGAACTGCTAGAGGCCTATTAGTTATGATTAATTTGGTGTTTCTTTTTAAGTTGATGATCATCATTATCATTAATTTGTGGCCTCAAATTAATGATAATGATGATCATCAACTTAAAAAGAAACAAGCAGATGCTTGTACTCTCAGTCTCTTCCATTTCTTTCTGTTGAGTGCAGTGTTTGTCCATTTTATGTTGATGGTCATTCTAGCTGTCTCCTCTTGTATGTTATCTCCTCACCTAATTCAGTGTCTTTCTTTTCCTTTCATTCCATCTGACGCCCTCGAGAGGGCTGGCTTAGTTCTGTGTCATACTTGCTATTTGGCCAGCCCAGCTCAGCCATCTCTTCTTTAGTACTTTAATGATGTTACAGTGTTTGTAATTCTTCATTTTTCATATCCTCCATTCCATGTCATTTATAACAGATACAAGCCCAAACATTATCCTTGAGACTTTTGTTTCAAATATTAACAGTTTCTCTTTATCTTTGTTTCTCAATATTAATATTTTACATGCAAATAATGTTAATGGTATAACAGACAATTGATACAAACGAACTTTGATGTTAGTACTAAATGTGCTTTTTCTTAAGATATTGGTAAAATTAAGTATTTTGTTCACTGTTATTTGAAGGGAATCTCTATCTGTATCCATTCTATTTTTGTTACTAAGAAGGATCCCTAATAACTTGAGGCAGTCTAATGTCTTGAAAGCTAATCCATCTACAGCCAAATATGCATCATTTGTGAAATAGTTTTAATAAATCCTCTGTTGATCTCTTGTATTTATTTATTTATTCATCCGTGGAACAATAAATGTTGTATGGATGTCGTCAGTTTACAACACATGAGCACACATTTACATTTACAATGAAACAGGTTTCTCATGTTTTGTGTAGTTTTTATAACTAGTCATACACACATTTATAATTACATAATATTTTGGTGATAATGTCATATGTTGCTAATAATCTACATCTATGTTAAATATTCTTTTACAGTATAATAACTTTTACTTACTAAAAAGGTTTTAAGCTTTTGTCTGAAAGTGAGGGGCTCATTTATTTCTTTAATTTCTTGTGGTAATTTGTTATACAGTTTTATCCCATTATAAAATATACTTTTTTGCATCTTTGCCTTGTTCTTTCTATCTAGATGGAGCTGGTGACAAGCTCTTGTTTCATGGTCATGTATTAGGCTGTTTGTGTTGTACATGTTGAGATGAGAGTGAATGAATCAAGTGAACTGGGTGTCACAGTTTCTCAGTTCAGTGTACACCTTAAATAGTCAGTTTTTAAAGAGATAAGGAATTTTTTTAAAAATCCATGCCAATCTTGCAAAACTAACCTCCTACATTATTTAAATTTTGAGTTAGACAAGCTGCATTAATATATTAAGAAGTCACCAGATTTTGTCATGTGTCTATAATTTTGAATTATCTCCTTTCAGTGATCCTAATCCATACACTGGTGGAGTAGTTACAGCAGACTGGAATGCATATAAGCCAGACAACCCTAATTATCTAGAAATTGGCTCCACTATTGAACCTGGTACAGCACCCAACAAGGAACGCATGGATTTCTGGCACAGTGTTATGCCATAAATTAGATGTAGTAAAACATGAAAGTTATTGATGTGTGTTTATCTTTTTGTCACAAGAAGTGTTGATGAAAACATATTATGGAAGAGCAATGAAAAATAAATAAAGAAATGATGCACAATAAGTAACAGGTTGATTATGCCTTTACTTTTTTCATCCTCTTAAATCTATTAATATTTCATTTATTTTGTGTTGTAAGTGCGGTACCTACCTATTTAATCAGTTCTGACATCGACTTACAAATATGAGTGGAAGTACTACTGTGTTGAAATGAAGTCATTATTTTTGAGGTGTCTTCAAAATGCCTATACTTCCTTTATCCAGTATAGTGATAAAGATTTCTAACATTTGTGTATTTTAATCAGGTCTTGGGATACACTGAAGGCTACTACATTTTACTGGTATTGCTTATATGTTCCATTACACATGACTTGACCTTGCAGTCAAAAAAACATTATCACTATCCTAGAGTGATAATCAGTGTAGTGACGCTGTAATTCACTTGTAACTAATTGTAGTTAACAGTATGATTATCATCACCATAAACCAGTTGCTGCTGGAACATGTCCTCCTTTGAAGCCAACTGACTAGCAAACTCAACACATTCACACACTTGCTGTTACAGCAATCTTGCTGTGACTGAACAATGTGTCCCAACATCCTATACACTCAAAATTCACAACCTCAGACCTTATTTGCATGACTGACTATATCTGCTTCTCCTTTGAATAAAGGATATGTAGAGAATCTGGAGGAACCCCTCCTAATCACCCATGATCTTAATATGTGTGTCTGGTTCAGGTTGATTGACAGTTGCTTCATGGTTTGATTCCAGTGTCATCACCTCTAATCATATTTGTCCATGCCCTTATTCTCTAAATGCATTTCATCTGGTCTTCTACAGTTTACTTGCTACCTTCCAGGATGTTTGTCCATCTCCATAAAACTGTCAGTTGATACAAAGCCAACTACCCATCAAAAATAATTCCACTTCAGTAGCTGCTACTCCTTATATACCAAAAAGTCTCTCTCATACTTGATAGGCATCCATGGGTGACCTATCTTCAAAGAGAAACAATCTCTTGCCACATACGCTGAGTGCTTTAGTGGGACCTTCACAGTCAGTCATTACCATCAAAAAATAGTCCAAAATAGTATCCCATAAAATATATATACAGGCTCTTAGTTCTCCAAGCACTCCCATTAATCATCGGTGAAGGAACAAACTCTCACTTTCAGTATCAACCTAGACTAGTACAATTCAACTGCATTGGAGTGTACTGAGAAAATTGACACTTGTTGAACCTTCAGTAACAGGAACCAATGCTACTTTTCCACTGAAGGTGCAAGTGAATAACCTAAAACTAGTAGATGGTTCATCTATTGAGGGGAGCAGATGCCCACCAACACATTTATGCTCTTATGTGCATGTTAACAGTTTTATCAGTTGACCAATGAATTTGTGAAAAACACATTAACACTTTTGAAAACACTTGATTCAATGATAATCATTCACATTCAAAGATTTATCAGTATGATATTACTGTGAGTACCAACTGAGTTGGTCACAAGTCTGCCAATGTATGGAAAGCAGTTTGCTGGCAGTTGCATATATGAGAAAAAAAAGAAAAAAAACCTTATTTTGTGCAGCTGGTATTTCAATTCTAATCTCAAAACAGACTTCCAAATGCCATACTCTTGCGCAGCACTTTTCTGCCTTGAATGACTTACCCAGTTGGCATCCACCAGCAAAAGGTGCTGAAAACATCCCTGCATGCTGTCAGCATCATGAGTCACATGATCTGACCACTACCCTTGTCAAAACTCCATCTGTGGCCAACCACATCTGGTCACACAATCAATTAAATTTAACAAATTAAATCATATTGGTTAAAATTATTTATCACAAATTTAAAATATTCTTCGATTCATAACCATTATAAAATTCACTTTTTTTTAAGATCATTACATACCCAGAATCCACAAAAATTAATCAAGGGTCTTACTACATTTACAGCTTCAGTTTCAATATTGCATTATTCAATTCTTATTTTTTCTCTATAATACAATTTTCTACCTTCTCATTCAAAACACAATCAAATTTGATATGGATTTAAAAAGAACAGTTTCACTGTTGGTGACTTGTATTGACACTTACTTTTTTTTCCCTCTCATCAGAAAATTATTGGTGAAATTTCCCTCAATACATATGTTCCAGCAGATGGTGCCACAGCTACGATATGTATTATCATGCAACCCTGTACCATTATCTTACAATATCCCTACCTCATGAAGACATTATCTTAGTAATTGCTTCATGAAGTAGCACCAAGACTTCAATGCTCAAAGCAAAACCACACCAAAATGTGAATAGGAACTTTGGGTGGTTAACAATTCAGCACTGAAATAATAGATATATAGGTAATTACACATCTAAAATACAAGTTATGTTATTACAAAAGTGTTTATAAATTTCAATAATAATTGGTCTCCATGGCATCAATCTAATCAGTTTAAACAGAAGTGCATATTTTCAATTCTCCATGTTGTTACACATCACTTCACTGATTATGGCCTCACTACAGTTTTCCAGTTGCTTCCACAGCATTGATCTCCTCCTTGTGTCCACATAAATCTGTGCATCAGCAGACCACCTCTCTTGCATTGAAGTACAGCCACTAATGCACTGTACTCATTGTCAGCCATACCATGTCCTGACAAATGTCAAACAAGTGAACCAAACCAACAGTTTCCTGTAACTGTGACCCCATGGCTCTCCAGTGATCAGGCTACTGGAACCAACCTGGTTTACCATGTATCTGCTGCAACACCTCACAAGTGAAAAATCTTAAAGCACAGGGAAAATTGCAAAGACAAACTTCAAACAAATGTGGATTGTTGATGAACCGATCTCAGAATCTAATCACATACACAGACTTCACAACTGGTAAACATTTTATTTAAATAGATAAATTATTTGCTCTTTTTTTCAGCAAATACTCGAAGTCACAGCTCATTGCATATTTTCACATTACACTCATCACTTAAAAAAAAAAAAAAAAAATAAAAAAAAAAAAAAAAATTACACATATATTTCTTCTTATGAAATGGCACTTGATTTTTTCCCAGCTCACAATCAGCACCATACCCATGCATCTGCCTTGGTCCTTTGGGTACAACTCTCCTTGCTATACTAACAAGCAGCCTATTGCCCCCCTCCCCCCCCCCCCCCCCCCCAACCTTGCCGCCCCTCCCCCACCCACAAAAAAAACTTTCTTCCTTCACCCTAGTGTAATTACTGAACAAACATGTATAACAATCCTTCCAAAATTTCTTATAATTGTACATAATAAATCATAAGTATTTCAACATTGAAACATTTCTCTTCATCAATTTTTAACCTATTCTACCTCTTATCTATCCAACAACTGCTGAACTCTTTCTGTAGAAAGCAAACAATAATCAGCTCTCATAAAAATCTGTGCTTCCACTTCTACCTCATGGAAGATTTCATTAATAGCACATCAATTCCAGTAATTATTAAACATTTCACTAGCTCATTCAGCATTAGCTCCATATTCACCAAGTAGTGCACCCTTTGATGCTGACAAATCTATATAACTCCAAGAAGATAAACACCATCTGCTTCATTAGCACCAACAACCTTAGTATCAGGCACAGGCTGCAACATTACTGGCTCTATTACAGACACCAGAGTACTTGCAATAGATACCAACCCACATGATGCCAATTTTCACTTCATTCTCTTTACATCTTGCATACAATTTTAAAATAATATATACAAATCCACTACTTTCTAATTATTACTAAAATAGCATATATTTCTTCTATTAAGATATTCCTCTGTTCTTTGTGTCATTACATGGCATGTTGGAAAATCCACTTTTCAGCCTTTAACATTTTCAAATCTGTTTTCTCCATTAAACCAGCCTCAATTTCCATTCTGATCTCTCTATCAATCATACATGCACCCCAACACCTATCCCAATTTCAGTCTCCATGTTGTTGTTGTCTTCAGTCCTGAGACTGGTTTGATGCAGCTCTCCATGCTACTCTATCCTGTGCAAGCTTCTTCATCTCCCAGAACTTACTCCAACCTACATCCTTCTGAATCTGCTTAGTGTATTCATCTCTTGGTCTCCCTCTACGATTTTATCCTCCACACTGCCCTCCAATGTTAAATTTGTGAACCCTTGATGCCTCAGAACATGTCCTACCAACCGGTCCCTTCTTCTTGTCAAGTTGTGCCACAAACACCTCTTCTCCCAATTCTGTTCAGTACCTCCTCATTAGTTATGTGATCTACCCATCTAATTTTCAGCATTCTTCTGTAGCACCACATTTTGAAAGTTTCTATTCTCTTCTTATTCAAACTATTATTGTCCATGTTTCACTTCTATACATGGCTACACTCCATACAAATACTTTCAGAAACGGCTTCCTGACACTTAAATCAATTCTCGATGTTAACAAATTTCTCTTCTTCAGAAACACTTTCCTTGCCATTGCCAGTCTACATTTTATATCCCCTCTACTTCGACCATCATGTTATTTTGCTCCCCAAAATAGCAAAACTCCTTTACTACTTCAAGTGTCTCATTTCCTAATCTAATTCCCTCCGCATCACCTGACTTAATTCGACTACACTCCATTATCCTCATTTTGCTTTTGTTGATGTACATCTTATACCCTCCTTTCAAGACCTGTTCATTCCGTTCAACAGCTCTTCCAAGTCCTTTGCTGTCTCTGACAGAATTACAATGTCATCGGCGAACTTCAACATTTTTATTTCTTCTCCATGGACTTTAATACCTACTCCAAATTTTTCTTTTGTTTCCTTTACTGCTTACTCAATATACAGATTGAATAACATCGGGGACAGGCTACAACCCTGTCTCAGTCCCGTCTCAACTGCTGCTTCCCTTTCATGCCCCTCGACTCTTATAACTGCCATCTGGTTTCTGTACAAATTGTAAATAGCTTTTTGCTCCATGTATTTTACCCCTGCTACCTTTTGAATTTGAAAGAGAGATTGGCTTCTACCAGTTTTTCCATTCGTCTGTTAAGAATTCGCGTTAGTATTTTGCAGCTGTGACTTATTAACCTGATAGTTAGGTAATTTTCACATCTGTCAACACCTGCTTTCTTTGGGATGGGAATTATTATATTCCTCTTGAAGTCTGAGGGTATTTCACCTGTCTCATACATCTTGCTCACCAGATAGTATGGGTTTGTCAGGACTGGCTCTCCCAAGGCCGTCTGTAGTTCTAATGGAATGTTGTCTACTCCCGGGACCTTGTTTCGAGTCAGGTCTTTCAGTGCTCTGTCAAACTCTTCACGCAGTATCGTATCTCCCATTTCACCTTCATCTATATCCTCTTCCATTTCCAAAATATTGTCCTCAAGTACATTGCCCTTGTATAGACCCTCTACATACTCCTTCCACCTTTCTGCTTTCCCTTCTTTGCTTAGAATTTGGGTTTCCATCTGAGCTCTTGATATTCATGCAAGTGGCTCTCTTTTCTCCAAATGTCTCTTTAATTTTCCTGTAGGCAGTATCTATCTTACCCCTAGTGAGATAAGCCTCTACATCCTTACATTTGTCCTCTAGCCATCCCTGCTTAGCCATTTTACACTTCCTGTCGATCTCATTTTTGAGACGTTTGTATTCCTTTTTGCCTACTTCATTTACTGTGTTTTTATATTTTCTCCTTTCATCAATTAAATTCAATATTTCTTGTGTTACCCAAGGATTTCTACTAGCCCTCGTCTTTTTACCTACTTGATCCTCTGCTGCCTTCACTACTTCATCCCTCAGAGCTACCCATTCTTGTTCTACCGTATTTCTTTCCCCCATTCCTGTCAACTGTTTCCTTATGCTCTCCCTGAAACTCTGTACAACCTCTGGTTTAGTCAGTTTATCCAGGTCCCAACTCCTTAAATTCCCACCTTTTTGCAGTTTCTTCAGTTTTAATCTACAGTTCATAACCAATAGATTGTGGTCAGAGTCCACATCTGCCCCTGGAAATGTCTTACAATTTAAAACCTGGTTCCTAAGTCTCTGTCTTACCATTTTATAATCTATCTGAAACCTTCTAGTATCTCCAGGGTTCTTCCATGTATATAACCTCTCATGATTCTTAAACCAAGTGTCAGCTATGATTAAGTTATGCTCTGTGCAAAATTCTACCAGACGGCTTCCTCTTTCATTTCTCTCCCCCAATCCATATTCACCCACTATGTTTTCTTCTCTCCCTTTTCCTACACTCGAATTCCAGTCACCCATGACTATTAAATTTTCGTCTTCCTTCACTACCTCAACAATTTCTTGCATCTCATCATGCATTTCATCAATTTCTTCATCATCTGCAGAACTAGTTGGCATATAAACTTGTACTACAGTAGTAGGCATGGGCTTCGTGTCTATCTTGGCGACAATAATGCGTTCACTATGCTGTTGGTAGTAGCTTACCCGCAACCCTATTTTTTTTATTCATTATTAAACCTATTCCTGCATTACTCCTATTTGATTTTTTATTTATAACCCTGTATTCACCTGACCAAAAGTCTTGTTCCTCCTGCCACTGAACTTCAATAATTCCCACTATATCTAACTTCAACCTAACCATTTCCCTTTTTGAATTTTCTAACCTACCTGCCCGACTAAGTGATCTGACATTTCAAGCTCCAGTCCATAGAACACCAGTTTTCTTTCTCCTGATAATGACGTCCTCTTGAGTAGGCCCTGCCTGGAGATCCAAATGGGGGACTATTTTACCTCCGGAATATTTTACCCAAGAGGATGCCATCATCATTTAACCATACAGTAAAACTGCATGCCCTCGGGAAGAATGACGGCAGTAGTTTCCCCTTGATTTCAGCCGTTCGCAGTACCAGCACAGCAATGCCGTTTTGGTTAGTGTTGCAAGGCCAGATCAGTCGATCATCCAGACTGTTGCCTGTGCAACTACTGAAAAGGTTGCTGCCCCTCTTCAGGAACCACATGTTTGTCTGGCCTCTCAACAGATACCCCTTCATTGTGGTTGCACCTACGGTATGGCCATCTCTATCGCTGAGGCACGCAAGCCCCCCCACCAACGCCAAGGTCCATGGTTCATGGGGGTAGTCATATTCCCTTTAAATAAATCATTAAATATTTCACTTGCATTCTCAAAATTCAGTTCCTCAATTTTTCTTTTTGCTTTGAATTACTCTGGCACCAACATCTGATGGACCTTTGCATCTGATAGCCAATCATTTATATTATGCTCATGCTTATTTTTCCCCATCCATTCATTGTTAACATCCCTACTCAGAACTACATTACTCCCTTTTCCCTGAATACAAATGTTTTCACTTTTAACAGCTTCCCTTGCTCAAACACTGCACTAAACATGTCTTTTCTTGAATTGGATAACTTCCCTTCACTGAAAAATTCTGTATAATTATGCTTCCCATGCCATTCACAAACTGCACTTACAGGATTGCTTCCTTTGTTACTTCACTAGAAATGACATCCCTTAATCTGAATCTCTCTCTTTCAGTGTTACTTAATTCCTTTCTTAACCTTTTACTGTAATTTTTAATGCCCCCCTTAGATTCATTTACACCCCAATATTTTAATTCTCCATCTGCTTGCAATCCATGCTGTGCAAATTCCTCTGCTTGTGCCTCAACATGAATTCCTATTTCCTCTCCTACATCTTCCATTTGTGAACTGGTTTTTTGCAACTTTAATGTCATCATCAATACTACCATTAAATTCAGTTATTTTGTCATGAATGTGATCTAATTATTCACAGACTACATTTGATTTTTCATTAATATCATATTGCTTCTCCTTTAATGATTTTGATCTTCTCACTGTCTGATTTATCCTTCTCCAGATTATATTTCCCATTTTTTTGCAAGAATTATTTACCTTTATTACTTCATTAGATGGTGACAGCATATTATCATACCTGCTACACATATCATCTATTTTATCAACAAGTTCAAGTTTTAATTCTGACTTACTGTGGCACATGGCAGCAACACAGATGCTGTGGAGATGGACTGGTGATGGTGTGGAGATGGCTGGCTGACAGGTGACAGGTGACAGCATGTAGATGACCAGGCATTGGTGTGGGACAGTTATAGCAAGTTGATGTGTGGCAAAGCATGCAAGAACAGCAACACTGCACTGGTACAGTCAGCAGCATCTCATTACAACTGCCACATGGGCTGGTGGTAGCAGTTCTGCATAATTCACTAGGACCAGTGGCATCCAAAATTTGTGAAAAACTGTCACATGAAATGTGACAGCATGAACTTGGCCCCCATGTGGAGTTTCTTACACTGCAGCCTACCAGTATATTGACATTCACATATGCGCTATGATTTCACTGTTAGTCTGTTACTGCTACGCACTGCTTTTAGTTCTGAGCCCCCAGCCTGACTGTTGACAGGTCTACATATTTCCTGGAACATTTGATCTTGAAATACTTAATTGAAAAGGAAACAGTCCAATCCAGGACAACCCTACCCAATTGCAACATACTGGGGAAATGGCATACATTAATATACACCTGTTGAGACTTCAATTACAGGAACCAATGCTACTTTGTCACTGATCAACCTGAAATTAGCAGCTGGCTTGTCTAGTGAGGGGAGTAGTTATAGGTCCATTTACACAGTTATGTGCACATTACAGTTTTATCAGTTGATCAATGAATCTGTCAGTAAATTTATGAAAAACAAATTAACACTTTTGAAAGCACTTTATTTAATAATAATATTTCACATTCAAAGATTTATCAATACAAAATTATGTTACATAGTGCTCAGAAGACAACCAGTTACTGATATTACAGTCCTAGTATCAAAACAGTCTTCCAAAATGACCTACTCAGCTCACATACCTGAGCAGCACTTCAGCACCTAAACGATCTTACCCAATCAGCATCCACCAGATAAAGACCCCAAAAACATCCCTGCATGCTCTCAGCTCCATGAGTCACATGACCAGTACCCTAGTCAAAACTCCATCTGTGGCCAACCACATCTGGTCACACGCAGTCATTTATATTTATCAGTTAAATCATATGCATTAAAATTATCTGTCACAAAATTTAAATAAATTTTCAGTTCATAATTATTATAAAATTCACTTTTTTTTGTTTTAGATCATTACTTATCCAGAATCCACATAAACTTCTCAAGAGTATTATTATATTTACAGCTTCAGTTTCAACTTTCATTATTCAAATGTTATTTTGTTGTTTTTAATACTAATTTGTAACTTCTTATTGAAAACACAGTCAAATCTTAAATGAATTAAAGCAGAGCTATTTCATTGTGGATGGCATGCTGCACTGGTATGGTCAGCAGCGTCTCATTACAACTGCCACATGGGCTGGTGGCAGCAGTTCTTCATAATTCTCTAGGACCAGTGGCATCCCATTAATGTAACTGCCTGTTTCTAAATGAATTCTCATTTTCTACCATTTTAAATTCTGTGTGCTGAGTTTGTTTCATTCTACATTTGTGTTCATTTCTACTCTGCATCCTACTAATCAATACTTATTTAAAAGTTTGAAGTATTTTTAAATCATTACACTCTGTTCAATATTTTTACTAATGTGTGAGCTTTGTCATTTGTACATTACAGTAAACTTCCAAATTTTTGGCTTCCAATTGCATTTACAATCCTCATTATCATAGTGTAGTGGGATTTACTACCATTTATTTGTTTCTGAAATGTGCTGTAAATGTCTTCTACTTTCTAATCAGTAAAAAAGGAAACAGCAGAGAATAAAATATAATGGAGAGTTACAAAACAAGTTTATGCACAAAAAGGAATTATTATTACTTTCTGTTACTAATTTCAACACATGGAGAAAGGGCATAAACTTTTAAACTGAAAACTGCTTGACATTGTGAGATTAAACAGGGAATTCTATGGAGTCAGCTTTTTGGAAATAATGATATTTCATTAGTGACTAACATTTCTGTGGCTGATAAAATTCGTTTTAAATATGTTTGTTTTTTATTCCAGTCTTTGATCACAATATAAATTATTTTGACAATGACCGGTTTCAGTCCATGATGACCATCCTCAGATCTACAATATACAAATATATACACCTAGTGAGCAGTGTGTCTTTCAACACAATGCAGTAACACGTATCACAATATACTATTGTACAACCAGGGAAATTTACAGATAAAATACGGTAAAATGTATCTTTCCTACACCATATCCTAAAGTGATAAGGCCATAATGGCATCTTCAAAACATATAAATATAGTCAACACAGCATTCTCACATAGATCTAAAATAAGGTGTAGAATAGGCCACATCACCCACACAGTCGATATTGCTACTGGCTACTGAAGTACAGTAGCTACCAGATATCTGTTTGCCTACATCCTACCTAGATGTAGCTACTGTGGGCTTAGATGTAGTCATCATTTATGCAAAAAAAACGTAATGCGATAAAAACACATTAGGTAAAATACATGTAGCAGACTTTTAATATTGATAATTATCATAGAAACCAATTGTGATACAGTACAAGACGAATACAGGTACCCATATAAAATTATTAAATGGAAATATATGAATATAATAGGTCCAACCCGTTTATGGTGAATTTACAGTCAAAAATTACAATAGTAATACATTGCCTGTATCAACATATAAATTACCTGTGAAAGAGAAATGTCTATATGACAGCTGAAGAAAGACAGATCAATGATCAGCTCGCTCTGTTGGGTTGGCCACCAGGATGTTATGTAGGTGTGCACCAATCGTAAGAACTTAGCCACTAGAGGGCTTTACATACATTGTGATATGTCTCTCCCAGAAAACATTTAAACAACATATTAACAGTCAATAAATAAAATTATATAGTCTGGCCATACATTCCATGAATAGGTAGGACATAATCAGTTACAGGAGTAGTGCAACTAATGTATGGAAGTGAGGCAAATGCCTACTGTTCTCAACACAAATCATCAAGCAAGGTTAGGTATAATTATTTATTATTTTATTATCATAGTACATTATCAAACAAAGCAAAGTAGGCATTGGGCACAAAATCACTTTGTCTAATCAGTACCTTAGTGGGCTCTTGCTTTTTGGCTTTGTAAATCTCTAGCTCCTCCAACAAGTCAAGAGCGCGACCCTTCCCTGCCCTGTGTAGAATACGCATACAACTCTCAGTATTGCCTACAGTGTGGCCAGTTTCTGCTAAATGCATTCCCAATGCAGTTTTGTTATGTGCCTGCAGATGCTCCCTGAATCTTATTTTAAAAGAACGGCCAGTTTGACCGATGTAAAATGTGTCACAACTACTACAAATGATCTTGTAAACCCCAGAACCATCAAATTTATCAGAATCTTTACTCAAACTATGTTTTACATGGAGTTTCAGGATGTTGTTAACTTGAAAACCACATCTAACCTCAGATATACTCAAACACTTTTCTACTTATTGGGACATTTTTATGTAAAACTCTATTGGAATAGTTTTCAGGTTTTCTTTATTCTTTCTTTTTTCTAGATGATTGTGGGCCTGCCTACTATTTACTTTCTGTTTTTTTTTTAGCCTATTATAAGGTGTGCATAACATCATTAGCTGAGAAACCATTGGCTACTGCAGTTTGCCTTAATATACCAAGTTCTTGGCGTATTTCATTGTCAGCCAATGGTAATCTGAAAAGTCGGTGGATTATAGAAGTGAAAAAGGCCCTTTTATATAGTGGTGGATGGAATGAACTGGCTCCGATAATAGTATCTGCACATGTAGGCTTTCTGAAAATCGAAAATTTATGCCTGTAATCAACCTTCTTAATAGTGAGTTAATGGAGCCTGTTTCAGAAAAATTGTGACATCTACAACCATGACACAAGACAGGTGAAAAATTTTCTCCAAGGCTCTGCAACTCTCACCAAAGTACATAGGGGAGTTACTGAGTCAGGTATAAAGGTCTTCAATAAGCTCCCCATCAATATAAAAAAAGAAATAAATAATGTACAGGTTTTCAAAAGGAAACTAAAATTATTCCTCATCGAACAAACTTTCTATGAAATGAATGAATACTTAGAGTTATAAGGTATGAGAGTGGGGGAAACTGCTTAAGAAAAGCACTCCCTTAAAGATAAAGTGTGATGCTGTTACTTGTAGTTTAACTGAAATTGTGGTGATAAAATGTAAATTTATCTGTTTCATTATGGGAAAATGTGAACGCCCATGTATCACACTCTCTTGAGCATTCACGTAAACCTCTTCTTAAGGAATGCAGTTAAAATTTGTATTCAATTCAAACCACGACCATGAAGAAAATTTACTTCCTTATATATATGTCAGTAGCATAAAAATATGCACTGTCACTTATTCTACTATTTTAAACAATCACTTAAACTGTTTTTGGCATAATGCAGGCTTTAATACTGCATACAAGTAATTGTTCTTGTTAACCCTTAACTACTATGGTCATTCACAGGAACACAATTTTATATTTTATATATCAAACCAGAATTTTGCTGAATATTTATAGTTTCTTAATTTCCTGTCGTTCATTACACTTCTTAGAGGTGGTATTTGTAGAAATTTGACTTTTTATAAAAAAAATACAGTATTTTAAACACTTCAACAATTAAAAGAAAGCAAAATTTGGAGTATATTTTTATTCTATGAGTTATGAAAATAACAGCAAATAGTTAGCTCTCTACTTACACACAGAGATTCATCAGACGGATTATATAACTGATTGGCAATATAACTAGGTGGAAAAATCCAACTTGACTTACGATAAATTGTGTGCAAAGTCAACTTTCAGTTTATGACTCATCTTTGCAATGTAGAGCGAATATATCAGTCCATAAGTCTATGGATGGAGAAACTTTGCCACATTTTACTTCTAAAATTACAAGTAAAAACTAAATACATGTTCTCATGTGCCACTGAATCGTACTTTAGTCAATTTCCACCTGCAAACACTTCACACAGACCTTCCTGGAACACTTCAAACAAATTGGAACACCACACTGTTGACATGGATATCTTGTTTTCCTCTTCAGACGAGGAGGGAGAAAGGCACACGTTTTTCGATTTTCGAATTCTTCTTTTGGTGTCTGAGGCTCACCTTGTAAGACAAGTATTCTTCTGATGGTGTCACTCAACTCTCGTGGCAAGCATCCAATAGAAATCTACACTTCATATGAGGTTCAACTAGGTCTCTTGCTAGAGTCTTCATGAAGCTCAATCTCGACATTACCTCTACTTTTGGATAAGCTTGATGTACCACGTAACAATTTACACCACAAGCAACATCCATTAATGTGATGAAAATGGCCAAAGGCCGTCTTCTTGTCCGGCGACTTGACGAATAAGCTGCACACGTTTGGTCGAGACAGTCCACACCACATTTTGTTGTGTTATAAAACAGGATAATCTCAGGTTTCCTGATACAGGATCATTGTTTACTGAATGGTGCATAGAAGAGATCAGTATTGCAGCTTTGGACTTCTTGGGCACGAAGGAAACCAGAGTCATGTTTTCTGTAAAACCATAAACAGATGTCTTCACACCACGTTTCTTATTAGGTAAGAAGTTCTGTGGGATCTCCTTTTTGTTCTTTTTCAGTCTACCAATGTATGCGAGACCTTTTTTTGAAAGTTCATTCACTAGTTCTACTGATGAGTACCAGTTGTCACCTGTAACATTTCTCCTTGTGTTTTCAATGGGTTTCACCAATCGAAGAACAGCCTAGTGTGAACACTGTAACCTTTCTCGTGTCTGGAAAGGGTGTGACTGTTGCTGCCTTTTCCAGAATAAATATATGCATTGTACAAGTAATTTGTACAAGCATCAGTCAAACACTGGACTTTCAGGCCATACTTTGCTGGTTTGTTTGGCATGTACATTCTAAATCCGCACCTTACATGAAAAGGAACAAGCATTTCATCAACACACACTGTTCCACCTACAGAGTAGCAAAGTTGACTGTTTTTGATGAAACGCAAAGAGATTTGTGAAACTGCTGCTGATTTGTCTATCTTCCTTCTTTCCACCCGATCATCTGGATTGTTAAATCGTAATGCAGACAATAAAAACAGAAATCTTTCTTTGCTAAGAGTGCATCTGAAAACATCTCTGCCTGTTCCATCGGTTGCAAACAAACTGTAAACAGACTCGTTCCCCGACTTGAAAATGGCTGAATACACTAATAGACCAATTAGAGCCTTCAATGCAATGCCATCAACATCTTGTAGATAGGATAAGCGATCGTTAGCATACTGTGCTCTAACCTTAGATATTTTCAGATTTGTCCATCGAATGATTTTGTCTTGAATGTCTGGTGTAAAGAACGGTTTTCATACCTCCTAAACAGCAGGGTTTTCTCCAAGACTTTTCGCCATCTTTTGCAGTCCAGGAATCTGCAAGACGATGTTGTGTTGCCTTGTTCTTACATTAGGTGGTGGCTGATTTTTTCTCCATCAAAAACATCTATTCTTACTGAAGAAGTAAGCTCCATCATCATCAGCTGTCACATCTTCATCACTTTGAGTTTCCTGCTCTGAATTAGTATCGTGATCACTAAATATCTCACAATCAGGGTCATTATCGCTGTCATCAAAGCCTTCATCTGAAGATTCAATGGAGAGATCTTGAACATCCACATTTGCCTCACAAAACACACGTTGCATGGAAGGCCCAGCTTTCCTTGCCATGGAGAAACAGTAGCATGCAACAAAAACGTGGCATGCAACCACTGTGGTACGTCTGTGAGACCTCTCAAGGCTAATAATTATGAAACAAAGAGCAGCGACAATGCAACAATGCTGGCACATGTAGCTTGACAGCCAAGAGGCAGGTACACAGAAGAGTCCATTTGGCTTTGCACGGGTGTGAGAAATATCTCGACACAAAAATTGGTAGCAGTCTGAGAGAGGGTCTATTGTAGTTAAGGGTTAAATAACCAATGTCTGTGCAATGTAATGTATAAATGTTCATGTACTACTGTAATTGCATCAATTGACTTGTCCTATATTACTTGTACACTGGCTCTATAATATGTAATCAACAGGACCAAATAAATAAATAAAAATTCTTCTATTTCTGTAGTAAACACTATTTTTTGGTGCATGCTGCCTATGGCTTGACCGAATGCGGTAACCTCATTCTCATCCCCCTCTAACAGTAACAAGATGTCATTGATGTAATGTTTATAATATATAGTATTGTCTTTCAGTCATGGAAACATAGCAAAGAACTTACATTTTAAGTCGTTCATGAAAATGTCTGCTAACGTACCAGCCAAACTGTTACCCATTCCAAGACCACCTTTTTGTTGATATATTTTGCTGTTGAAGATAAACTAGTTATAAATTAACGAACATTCTAGAAGTTCTATTAACTCTGTATATTCTGCAGTGGTAATCTTGTTATGAACTAGCAAATTACATTTAATGATCTGAATCATTTCCTTTATTGGGACACTGCTGTAGAGGTTTTTTGCACATATGGAAGCTAGTGTCACATTACTTGGAATATGTATATCTTTAATTGCATTAGCAAGGTCAGAACTGTTTTTCACCCCAAAATTGGTAGAGAAAGTGCTTTAAGTTTGTTGTTAAGAAACTTATTTAGCTTACAACATGGTGATGACAAATTGTTAACAATTGGATGGACTGGGTTTCCCTTCTTATATATCTTAACCTGTGATCTCAATTGGGGAAGCTTAGGATTCATCATTTTTAGCGATTTCTTTTCATGATCATTAAGCAGAAATTGGGAACTGTCTATCTTTTTCCATAGATCTGTCTGCAACTTCTGTATTGGGTCTTTGTGAACTTCTATTATCTCATTTTCAGAGAAGAATTCCTCCATTTTCTTAATATAGTCCTCTTCATGTATAAGGACTGCTGTATTACCCTTGTCTGCACGAATGACCATTGCCTTATCTTTTTCTAACTTTGTATTAAAATTTTTTAAGATACAACTCTCATGATTGACGGCATTAGAAGAGTTACACTGACTGGATAAAGCTTTATTAACTTTAACGGCTGTGTTCGCAACTTCTAGTTTCGTCATCTTAGCTGCTTCACATACCGTACCATTTTAGTTTCGACTATGACTCTTATAATGCTTTGATTATTCGGATTAGGAGTGACGTTATGTTGTAAACCTTTATTCAGCAGAGTATTTTCGTCCTCATTCTATTTGATATTTGTCAAGTTAGCTACTCTATCATAAAAGCGATGTTGTCCAAGGCCATCCTTACTTTTACATTAGCCTTCTGACGCTTTAGCAATAAGCCTAACATTTTTTATGCCTCTTTTCTAATCTTTCAACATTAGACCTTACTCTGTTAGAAATTTCTTGCCAATCAAACTGAAACTGAGTACTAGACAGTTCGTTACTTAATTGCAAATGTAAATCGAAAGCTTCTTTACTTAGCAAGTCTTTATGTTTATATGATCCACATAATTGGGCTCTAATCCAGTTCCTCTCACTTTTGGCTTTGATTAACAAGGCGAGGGCTGACCATTGTTTAATGTTCACTTTCACATAATTCAATGTGACACCTGCTGCAAGACACTGCTTATTGAATCTAATATTCATTAACTCAGTACTGATTTTCTGCTTCAGTTTACAGAGCCTTTTGACTCTGTCTTAAGCCAGACATGGCACTAGTTTCACTAGCTGCAACATAGTCACGTATGTATGCTGTTCAGCACAATCTGATGCAAATTCAGATGGAAATTAGTGGTTTTGGTAATTGCTTTCCATCCTCACATTACAGTTATGGAGCTTTTTTACCTTTAAAAAATATTGTAATGGGAAGACAGTACAAAATCTGTAATTGGATACTGCTAAACAAAATAAAAATCATATAATTTTACATTGTCAAGAATGTGTAATGGAAAATGGTAGAGGGATGCAGTTCCATGGGCAGACATAACACTGAACACCTCTATGAAAAGTGTCATTAATGGATGTCATGTTCAGCTTCTCCTATGAATTGGTGTTAAAATTTCAGAGAGGATATTTGCGTTTCATGACCCATGTTTATTGGACTTGTGTTTGATGTTTTGGTGTATACCACCACTTCTCACATACTTGGAATGGCAACACCTTACAGCTTTTCAAATAATTATCCTAATATTATTTCTCATTATCAATTCTCAAATCTTACATTTATTGCTATACCTTTTGATAATGGTGACAGCAAGTGGTAATGTACTGCAAGTCCTCCTGAACTTTACCTGCAATAGTAACTTCATCTGGATTACCACCAAATGCTTTAACATTTTGTTTTATCTACTTTAGTGCAAGGACTTGATATTTCATTCGAAGGTTTCCAGGAAGAAGTGAGACTCCTGTACTCATGAACCCTGTGTTCAACAAAATTTCTTTCAGCATGGAAAAAAATACATGTCTTGAAAAATAAACAAAATTCATTTGCAATTATACTGTTACACATGGCTTATAATAGACAAAAAATTGCCATTTGCATCAGGTGAAGTTTAATTTACATGCTACAAACAGTGAAAATAAGAAATGATTATTAAAATGTATGAATTTACTGTTTTGGGAGGGGTTTTGGGAAGGAAGATTCTCTGATGCTGCTCTGTTTTCCTTTTCTATCTTGGAAAGAGAGAGAGAGAGAGAGAGAGAGAGGGAGGGAGAGAGAGAGAGAGAGAGAGAGAGCGAGAGAGAGAGACAGAGAGAGAGAGAGAGAGAGAGAGAGAGAGAGAGAGAGAGAGACTGACGAAGAAGAGAGAGTGATAGGAGAGGAGGGGGGAGAGGTAGATAGATAAATAGAGAGAGAGAGAGAGAGAGAGCAGGAGGGATATGATGATGTATTTTTTGAAGAAAGGAAATAATACACAACTTGAAGAAGGATGTATAGTTCCTTTAACTTTTACATAAAACAGATCATTTTTAGCAAATAAGATAAATTGTTAGTATGATCAAAAATATTAATACATTAATCATCTTTTGGTTACATAGGCTGCAAAAGTGTTGGCAGTAATAATGTACTGATGTATATTACTGGTATGTGTGGAAATCTCTGTTCCCCTGCAGTAAATGAGGGAATACTAGACCAACACACATTAACTTATTGGAGAAAATTTTATATACAAATATCAAGTACACAAGAACAAAGAATGGGAAACAGCCAGTGCATGAAAACAAATGTGTAGTTAAACCATAGAATCTGTTCAGTCAAAGCACAAAGGTACTGTTTTAGGTGGTCAATGATTACCACATATGAAACCGAGTCAACATATTCACCATGTTTGAATAAGCTTTTATATCACTGAGACCACACATTAGCACTCCAACTCCATCATGGGCCAACAGTGATATGTGATTTATTCATCTTATTAAGTACAATTTTCAAGTCATTTGATTTGATGTACAGGAGACATGTCAAGGTTTAAAAAAGAAACTTTTTCACTTTTTTAAGAGAAATACAAAAGTTTACATTATATTTTACATTTCTAAGTTACAGCTTCACATGTATATACAGGGTGTTTCAAAAATGTACTGTTGTCCCAAGCATATTGCAACAAACGGTGTATTTCTATCGCTGCTCGTTTCGTTTTTATTGCCGTTTCAAATATACCGGTCATTTTTGAAACACCCTGTAAAATAATACATACAGTACAATCCCTGTGTTCAGACTGTAAAGCTGTCCTCAATGAATTCATCGACAGAATAATAACACTTTTCCACCAGAAGAGTAAAGAACAATCTTTTCTGTGAACCAAGCTCCATTTTAAATATATTACTGCCTTTTATTTTATTGAAAATTTTTAACCCCATATACTCTGGCGTTTGGGCATAAAGTTTTAAACGATGTGTTGGAAGTTTGAAGTTATCTCTGTGGCGAGTGCTGTAGTTGTGGTCAAAACGGAAAGTGTCTAGTGTATGTTGATTTTTATATAGGAACACCACCATCTCATATATGTAAAGTGAGGGGATAGATAGTATTTTTAAATTTATTTTTTAACAATGGTCAACAGGATTCCCGTTTTTTTGGAACACACATTTCTAATTACTTTCTTTTGTAATACTAGGAGCCTAATGACAGTTGCTGAATTTCCCCACAAGATTATGCCATAACGAATAGTTGACTCAAAGTAGCAGTGATAAATTATCTTTATGATATCCATGTTTGTGGCACCTGACAAAATACAGATTGAAAATGCTAAGTTGTTCAGTTTATTTGCTACTTAATCTATGTGTACCTCCAATTAAAATTTTTGTCAAGATTTAGGCCTAAGAACTTCACGTGGTTTGCTTCTGTGATATCCTGATCATTACAAGTTATCTTTATTTCAGTCCTTTCTACTGATTTAGCTTCAAACTGCATCATTTTGGTTTTAGTTACATTTAGTTTTAGTCCATTGTGATAGAACCAAGATTCGAGTTTTTCTAAAGTATTTTTGGCTTTTTCTGGAATATTTTCAGATACCTCATTTTCATTTAGAACTGATGTATCATCAGCAAGTAAGACTGAATGAACATAAATAGCAAGTGGTAAGTCATTTACGTAAAATAGAAACAGATAGGGACCCAATATCAAACCTTGTGGGACTCCTCGTGAAACTGTTTTCCAGTCTGAGGAATAACTGGTTCCATTTGAAGTTAAAATTACTCTTTGTTTCCTACCTGACTGGTAAGAGCTAAACCATTTCAAAGCAGTGTCCTTGATTCCATACATCTGTAATTTGTGGAGGAGTAATGCATGGTTCACTGAATCGAAAGCTTTACTTGTTGTTGTTGTTGTTGTGTTCTTCAGTTCTGAGACTGGTTTGATGCAGCTCTCCATGCTACTCTATCCTGTGCAAGCTTCTTCATCTCCCAGTACCTACTGTAGCCTACATCCTTCTGAATCTGCTTGGTGTGGTAGTAGTAGAAGTAGTAGTTTATTTATCCAGAGACAATTTACATTGCATGTATTCATCTCTTGGTCTCCCTCTACGATTTTTAACCTCCACACTGTCCTCCAGTACTAAATTGCTGATCCCTTGATGCCTCAGAACATGTCCTACCAACTGATTCCTTCTTCTAGTCAAGTTGTGCCACAAACTCCTATTCTCCCCAATTCTGTTCAGTAACTCCTCATTAGTTATGTGATCTACCCATCTAATCTTCAGCATTCTTCTGTAGCACCACATTTTGAAAGCTTCTATTCTCTTCTTCTCTAAATTATTAATTGTCCATGTTTCACTTCCATACATGGCTACACTCCATACAAATACTTTCAGAAACGACTTCCTGACACTTAAATCTATACTCGATGTCAACAAATTTCTCTTCTTCAGAAATGCTTTCCTTGCCATTGCTAGTCTACATTTTATATCCTCTCTACTTTGACCATCATCAGTTATTTTGCTCCCCCAATAGCAAAACTCATTTACTCCTTTAAGTGTCTCATTTCCTAATCTAATTCCCTCAGCATCACCCGACTTAATTCGAATACATTCCATTATCCTTGTTTTGCTTTTGTTGATGTTCATCTTATACCCTCCTTTCAAGACACTGTCCATTTCATTCAACTGCTCTTCCAAGTCCTTTGCTGTCTCTGACAGAATTACAATGTCATTGGCGAACCTCAAAGTTTTTATTTCTTCTCCATGGATTTTAATACCTACTCTGAACTTTTCTTTTGTTTCCTTTACTGCTTGCTCAATATACAGATTGAAAGATTTAGTTAGATCACAGAATATTCCTGTGACCTTTTTACATTTATCTAACATGGAGCATATTTTTTGGATAAACTCATTTATAGTATTCATAGTGCTTTTACCCTGTTGGAATCCGAACTGGTTTTTAAAAATTATATCATTTGCAGTAAGAAAATTATTAATTTGTTTTGCTGCAATCTTTTCAAACACTTTAGAGAGGACCAGCAAGATAGTATGTGTGTCAACATATTCACCATGTCTGAATAAGCTTTTTATCACTGACACCACACATTAACACTCCAACTCCATAATGGTGCAATGACTTCTGATGATACCATGCTGGAAATCTACATTACTTTTGAAGCATCTAACATATAAATACTTTCCAATCATCATGAGGTATGGAAATTGCTGCACACCTGGTCATAAATGTAGGAAGGTGGTCTGACTACAACAATTGTGGCACTCAATGTAAGATTAAAATGGTTATTAATAAAATAATGAGTGTCTTCTCTTGACAAGAGGCATATGACTTCTTCTTTTATATACTACACTTTATAACTCCTGTTCTGTGTCACAAAGCATAGGAAAAATTTATTCAAAAAATTCACTACATCTATTAGTTGTAGATGAGTGATAATTATTTGTATTGAGTTATTGAGACACAAAAAAAAATGCATTGTGCATAAAACACTGACATGTAAAATTTATGGTAAATTTTCATTACATTGAATACAAAAGGGTTGTTTCAAGACAACTGTTGACTGCCACTGAAGACAGCATAGATAGTGTATCAAGGCATATAACACATGAACTCGGATGCATTTGGAAGTACTCCAGGACACAAATGAGTACTGGATATTCATGGATCATTACAAACAGACAAAGCATGATACATTCAATTTTACCAAAAAGGACTGAACTGAAAAATGAAGTGCATATCCCTCCAGGAGGCATGTTTTTTGTTGGACATGTGTGCTGAAATAATGCCTGTATATCAATTTTCCTATGAATGTTTTCCATTCTTCTTTCACTTTTCTTCATTTAAAGTTTTAAAGCTACAAAAAATAGGCCTCAAAAACAGAAGTAAAGCTGGACAAGCAAAATTCAGGATTATCAATCAACAAAACATGATTTTTTTAACAGGGGGTCACAGTTGGCAATGGATTATGAACCAGGACTATAGTGAAAGGACTCTGACAAATAGTGGATATGGGGACATGTGAACATCATCATAAGTAGTACAGCCAGTTAATAAGAGAACCAAAAGCCAATGCAGCACACAGAACCATAGCAAAATCATATCATGAAAAAGAAACTGCATGGGGCAGAATCAACACTAAAAGAGGTAGTCAGAAGAGAATGGTGTAAATAACAGAATTTTTATGAAGTAAATGAGAAATGAGAACAGCATAGTTATAGATGGAATTGAAATTGCCAATGTATTCAACAACAATTTCAAAGCTGCTGTACTAAATTTAAAAGGGAAAATAAATCATCAGGGTTAAAGCAATCTAGAACCTTTGGTCAGCCATCCCTTGTCAGTGTTCCTGGAACCAGTCGCAGAAACGGAACTCATAAAAATAATTCAGAAATTAAAATCAAAGAAGTCTGCAAGAGACAATGAAGTATCACATTTCATAAAATGTGTAAATGAAGAAATTATTAAATTCCTCTGGATATAGTAAATTATTCATTTGGAGAAGGGTGTCTTTATAAAAGGCTGTACCGGTATACAAAAATGGTGGCAAAGGTAACATGAAAAACTATAGACTAGCGTCTTTAACCATTGATTACTCCTAACCACAAGAGATACTCATGCACAGCAGGATGGTTACATTACTAGAGGAACATAGTATTCTGATTCCAGCACAACATGGTTCCCAAACACGAAAGTAGACATCAACCATTATCTCAAACTTAACATAATCTGTTATGGATGCATTAGGCAAAATAGACTCTGTATATGCTATGTTTCTGGATGGTCTAAAGTTCGTGACACAATCACTTATACAGCACTAACTGAAAAACTTGAAAGCTACAGCATACATGGACAGGCAGTACAATGAGTAAAATCATAATCAATAAGTGGAAAAGACAATCTGAATGCACATCTGAAACTGGAAAACTAAATACAATGTATCTCAAGTATTTATAATTGGCCTCCTTCTGCTCACCCTTCTTTTAAAAATATTGATGTCAGCGAGAAGGATCAAAAGCCATTGTATGCTGAGACATGATATTAGTGAATGCAGAAGAAAATCTGGAAACACTGGAATGAAGCATGTATATATCAACAAATAACAAAGTACAGTGGCTCATAGAGAATGACTTTGCAGTAAATCTAAATAAAGACAGTGTTAATGGTCATTTACTTTCTTGCAAATAACGGGAAAAAGCAATATGAGATCATTTGAAAACATAGGAAAGGAGACATGTACAGGTACACTCAGAGATGAAACAAGACTGGAAGAAGCTAACTCTATCAAATTTTAAGGGATTACATTGAATGATAACCATCAATGTAGACAATGCATAGACAATGTCTGCTCTAAATAGATACTGTGATATTTATTATGTAATTGATGATATCAATATAATGGAAGGAAACATTCCACGTGGGAAAAATTATATATAAAAACAAAGATGAGGTGACTTACCGAACAAAAGCGCTGTCAGGTCGATAGATACACAAACAAACACAAACATACACACAAAATTCAAGCTTTCGCAACAAACTGTTGCCTCATCAGGAAAGAGGGAAGGAGAGGGGAAGACGAAAGGAAGTGGGTTTTAAGGGAGAGGGTAAGGAGTCATTCCAATCCCGGGAGCGGAAAGACTTACCTTAGGGGGAAAAATGGACAGGTATACACTAGCACACACGCACATATCCATCCACACGTACAGACACAAGCAGACATATTTAAAGACAAAGAGTTTGGGCAGAGATGTCAGTCGAGGCAGAAGTGTAGAGGCAAAGAAGTTGATGAAAGACAGGTGAGGTATGAGTGGCGGCAACTTGAAATTAGCAGAGATTGAGGTCTGGCGGATGACGAGAAGAGAGGATATACTGAAGGGCAAGTTCCCATCTCCGGAGTTTGTTCGGTAAGTCACCTCATCTTTGTTTTTATATATTATTATGTAATTGCCTGCACATTATGCTGGCAAAAAACTTGCATGTAGATTGTACTATGCTCTATTTGAACTATACTTATAGAATGGTGTTACTGTTTGGGGAAACCCCAGAAGCAAAAATAAAATACAAATTTTTATTTTGCAAGAGACCATTGGGACCATCTTGAATAAAAAAAGCAGCAGATTCTTTCATATCTGCCTTGCTCAGTATAAATATACTGACATTTCCATCCATGTGCATATAAAGAAAAGTAATTTCAGTAATAAAAGGAAATACATTGCTAGATGAAGATGCAGATTATTACTCATATGACACAAGAAATAAAGATCAGCAGAGTAGACTGCCACACAGAGTGATAGCTGCTGAAAAATATCCTTGAAATTCTAGTGTGCAACTATTAAAGCATCTTCCTAAGAGTCTATACAGCAGTGTAAGTGAATAATGTTTCATCAACTTCTAGAGGATTGTTTAATGGAAAAAGATTTTTGTATTCTAGAGGAGTATATTGGTAAAGAATGGGGAATGCTGATATTACTTGTATGTGTGAACTGTAATCAGTTAAATATACTGTAGTATGTGTTATGTAAACTGAAGATGCAATTAGTAGCAGAGAGAAAAAATATGCAAATCACAAACACTGTTGCTAATTTGCTGCATTATAATGTAATATGTAAGCTAAATATTTTAGAATATTAGGGTAAGCTGACTTGTTCTGTGTTCCAAGTAGACACTCAGTACATAATGTAAACAAACAGGACCAATTAAAAACCAATCAATCAATCTCATAGTATTATTATATGTAATAAGTGAAATATTATTTGCATATAATTACTTGTAACATTCAGGATTTTATCTTATATTGTCAATGTTCTTACCTAAGCGTCCAAGACAGTACTGTATGGTTACAACCACTATTCCATGATCAATATAATAATCTAAATAATGTTGCTGAGCATAACCAGTTGTGAAGCAGCCAGCATGTATCAGCACCAGTACTGCTCTTGGGACACTGGTATCTGATGGTAACTACAATTTAATAAAAATCATACTTTATGAAATGCTTAGGCTGTGTACTTCTGTCTTTAATATACATGTTCATCAGAATTATAAACAAAGAGCAATCAGAAAAATGAAGATGAAAGTCCAACATATAATTGCAAGGTTGGTGCTTATGTTCAGTGTACTGCTTTGGACTGACATGAGCTGTACTTCAGAAAATAATGAAAATCATTTAATTTATTATAGTTCTAGAAATTTTCTTTTAATTTCATGCATTTCATAATTCTTTCCATATGCATCCTATAATTTTGTATGTTTTGTAATCACACATGAAATATAGGCCTATATGTGAAATGATTTACAAATTAAAATCATACTAGATGAAATGAATGTACTGTAGTGAGAGGCAGCATAACATAAAACATAGGCAGTTTCAGTTTCTTTGTGGTAGATGGAATGCCACAGCCTTGAACAAGAATTTTCCAATCAGTAATTACTAACTGTCAAGCAATATTTAGATGTGAAATTCAAGTAACATGCTAATTAATCTAGGAACTGTATAGAACTTTAGGGGAAGAAATGTCAACAGAAGAAAATTGGATGTAGCTCTCTTTCTCTACACTCTCTTATTTACCATGACATTCAGTATATAAACATTGTTTTTATATATTCATTACACATATTAGCTCATTTACATTCATAAAGATTCCTAACTTTAGGAACAGTAAATTAGACGAAATTTTGCTCTATTTTTGAAGTTCACATAAACTGCAATTATTAGATAATCTCTTGTGAGATTACCTCTGGGCTAAGGACATTTAGGTAGAGGTAGTCTTTATCTCCCTTTACATTTCCCAAAGCATCCATCTGTATGCATCGGTTTGGTGTTTGCAAATTATCTTTTTGTTCTGTCGAAGAAGACACAGGTATTAGTGGCTGCAAATAATGATAAAGTTACAATCAAAGTAACATACTGCATTATCAGAACTATGCAAATGCGAAATGTAAAGTTCTTCTAAGAGCTTATAGTTATTTAGTTAGCACACTTGAGACACAAGTATGTCATTCACACTCCAGGATGAGAGGAAGCCATTATGGAGGTTGAGAGGAAATGAGAAAGTTTCTCATTTCAGTGAAGACCAAGTAAACTATGTTCCTCAATATGCATGCAGACAAGTTAATAATCTTATCAATAATAGTTTCAATGTGTACCATTTACTAATAAAGAGAGTACTATACTATTGTTTTCAAAAGTTTAATATTTAAAAAAATGTTAGCATAGACCTTGTTGAACAAATCAATGCCTATATGTTGAAATCACACTCTTCCACATATAATAGCTGTTAATGGTTATTGTGTATTAGACAAACCTTTATTAACATCTTTTAGATCAATACATTTAGACAAGTGCCATAATGAACAGTACTGGGTCACGTATGTAGGCTTTGCATTTGGTGTACTAAACAAGTTTTTAGATAGTTTTTCATAGACATTAAAATACTGATGAAGAAATGACCTTGCATGCTCTCTGTTTACAATGATACTAAATACATGCAGATAAAGACAACTACAGTAATGAAAATGCACAATAAGAAATGTTGGTGTAGGTAACTGTATCGTGCTATAAGCTCAATAATTCACAAATTTTGATCTTATTCATTCTTCAATTTTATGTGAAATGTTTTAAACTCTGACTGTATAATATGTCATGCCAACACAATTAAACCCTGTGAAAAAAAATCATAAAATTACTGCATTATATATATATATATATATATATAGTTATAATAAAGGGAAACATTCCACGTAGGAAAAATATATCTAAAAACAAAGATGATGTGACTTACCAAATGAAAGTGCTGGCAGGTCGACAGACACACAAACAAACACAAACATACACACAAAATTCAAGCTTTCGCAACAAACTGTTGCCTCATCAGGAAAGAGGGAAGGAGAGGGAAAGACAAAAGGATGTGGGTTTTAAGAGAGAGGGTAAGGAGTCATTCCAATCCCGGGAGCGGAAAGACTTACCTTAGGGGGGAAAAGAGGAAAAAAGGACGGGTATACACTCACACACACACACATATCCATCCACACATATACAGACACAAGCAGACGTCTTTCCCTCTCCTTCCCTCTTTCCTGATGAGGCAACAGTTTGTTGCGAAAGCTTGAATTTTGTGTGTATGTTTGTGTGTCTGTCGACCTGCCAGCACTTTCATTTGGTAAGTAACTATATATATATATATATATGTTTATGTGAATATATGTTATCATAATTTGTTCTATTGTGCTGTTGAATAAATGTCATTTACTTGTAAATTATTTTTGATTTAATGTTCTATGTTTCAATCTTAGTATGACTATAACTTTACTGGAGTTGCGTACAAATGGTATGTATTTCAATTCGTGAACATTGTAAATTTATGGCATCAAGGGGTCTAGGACTATAAAATATGAAAATTATGTACAAATCTGTTTGTCGTCTATGTTATTTCAAGAAACACATCAACCTCTAGGGCTTCCAGACCTACAAGAGAACCTGGTTTCGAGACAGAAGAAATTCAAGCAGCAGATTTAAGGAGTTCCTTAAAGAACAAGGTGAATAGTATTTTTTCTTAAAAACTACCACTAGACCCAGCAAACAATATTTTACTCCATAAACATTTATTACAATTAAAAGTCATTCAACTGTGTGTCATTAAGTAATACAACTACTTTATGTCTGTAATGAGGAGTGTATTAATTCAGTCCAAAAATCCTTCACTGATTATTTCAATAGTTCAGTTGCTTGCCAAGAGTACACTATAGGCTATCTCAAATGTTTACTAATGTTTGTTTTTTCAGAAATATAGTTAATACCTTCATGTGTTTCCCTTCAGATGAAGATAAGTCTGAAGGGTGCTTTTCAAACAAATTCAGTTAATGTTTTGTCTTTTGTATCTCATTTTTTATTATAACTGAAACGGAAAGCTTTAATAAAATTCTAAGTATTAGATTTATTTGAGTGTACTGAAACTTTTATTCAGTTTCACACATCAATACCCCTCATCTCCCACCAACTCAACCAATTCAATTACTTCAATTTTCCATATGTCTAGGCATTGAGCACTTAATCTAGTAATATGTACAATTCCTTTACTTTATCCATTCATAGATAATGGTCAAAATAATAATATAGTGGATGGTAGGATTAGCACAAGCCATAGAAGTTATCCAAACTATTACCAAATTATCTTCACCAAAAGAAAAATTCATAATCTATAAATACTAGATAGAAACAATGATACCATTTAAATTGAAAATTAAGTCTCTGAGTTCATATAACTGTGATTTGACTGACACATAAACTAACTGAGAGACACTTTTACATCATGAAGATCAGAATGGTAGGTCATAGGTGATAATCTAAATACTCTCATAATGCTATTTTTCCTTTCTGTTAAATTACCTTCATAGTTCTTACAGCAAAAGTCTTACATTCCATTGCAAAAAGCATTATACCATTGGAGGTTTGAATATAGAATCAACTTATCATTTCTAAAGGTGAAAATTTCTCATTTTCAACATATGCAAAGTAGTGTTTCAGTTATCAAGCCACCAGCAGCAGTAGTACCTAGTTTGTACACAGCATTTCTGTTATTATTTTTCTTATGTGCTTCTGTGAAGTTGCAATTAATACTTGGTATTTATCTGTTGGGTAATTTTATTAATTTCTTTCTGTTTGCCTGTTTTATGACTATTTGTTTTGAATGAACAGGCTTCAAAAAAATGTTCAAATCTGTGTGAAATCTTATGCGACTTAACTGCTAAGGTCATCAGTCCCTAAACTTACACACTACTTAACCCAAATTATCCTAAGGACAAATACAAACACCCATTCCCAAGGGAGGACTCGAACCTCTGCTGGGACCAGACGCACAGTCCATGACTGCAGCGCCTTAGACCACTCGGCTAATCCCACGCAGCGAACAGACTTCATTGTGTAGTTTCAAATCATTTAAGCATTGACTATCATCTGATTCACTTTGAATTTTGTGACCATTGCAGATAGTATGATAAATAGTAACTAGTGCTACAACTGCAGAGGCATGTGTAACCACTAGCAGTGGCAATACACAGCTTGTACTCAGTGTTTACTTTAGTCTTTATCTTCCATGTTTCTATGAAAAAGTTAATATTATGTGTGTATTTATTATTTTGAAGCAGCTTTGATTTTTTAAAGTGTTTTAGTGTAAGTCTCAGGTGTAGTGAACTTGTTATGGATTGACAGTCAAGAGCAGCTATAGCAGGAGTGCTTAGGTTGTGTCTAGTGCTTTCTTGGGTTATTATTATATTTCTTGTTAAGATGTGTATTGTGCTTCTCATTTACAGGTGTATGTAGAGGCTGATCACTTTCAGTGAAAACTTGAAAGTGGTGTTAGGACTAGCATTGCCTGGGATCTATGATTTCACTATGACTTATGATGTATTCGATACGGCCAGTTCTCATTGAGCTGAGGAAGAAGAGAAAAGAGTGACAGGCCCAAAAATCTGTGATCAGGAGACAAAAACAGGTACTGGCTGTCCTGCTGCTATTTATGCTTTAAAAACTGTTTTGAGTTCTTGATCATTGCTATGGACACATGTGAGCCAGTATAGATTGCATTATCTGTTTGGACACTGGTCAGTTTCACAGAAAATTCTGGTCAAGTAAAGAGAGTGCATTTCTGACCATTGAGAGCTCACAGAAAATTTTTGACAGATTGCGTAAATTCCCAAACATGTTATAGGGTTAGGAGAAGATTTCATCATACCAGCTGTAGACTGGGAGACTCAAGAGATTAAGGCAGTTGTTGTGAACAAGGATTCAGTGATATTGTTCTATATACCTTACCCATAAATTAAACAGAGATCTTGTAAGGGGAACATCTTAGATATTTTGATTACAAACAGGCTGAACCTTTTTGATTCAGTTAATATACAGCAGAAAAAAACAAGAATGTAACACCCTTACACTGTCACATACTAAGGGTGTCTATAGAAATGACAAAATGCTAGGAGTGGATTTTGCTTAATAAGTATAAAAATAAACGGATTTCATATTAAGTGAACAGTGTGATGTAATCAAGTCAAGCAATTCGTATGTGCTGAATAGTGATTTATACTGTGGGAAAGTAAAAATTTGGATTAAATATATTTGATAACTTGTTAACTGACGATAAAAATATATAAAAAACGCTACAGCTTCTAATAATATTGTTCTTTCATTTCTAAATTTTTATGCAGTAATCACAGAAAAATAAATCAAATAATTTGTTTTCTAGAAATATGACCATAAGTACTATCGTTTTGCTTATAATGATTAATTATACATAAATTGTAGTGCAACAATGATTATAAAAGAGCGTGTGGTGGTAATCGACCACCAAAATTGATTGGCGATGAAATGTACTATCCTTGAACTACCAAAATCTTTGACTATTCAAACTAGTGCCACCATGGCTGTTTTGTTCTTCAGTCATATTTGGTGCTTGATTTGTGATGCTGTGTTGTCTACAGTGTTCTTAACAAATATAGATTTTATGTACAAAGTGGTGTTCGGGTTTTTAATCGATGATTATGTGACCTGTTCCTCATAGTGGTGAACTCGAACTTCTTCGATATGACCGTGCATCCATTTTCTCTATTCTATTTTCACATTATTCATGTACTATTGTACTAATGAACCGCCATGTGGTGTGTCATCCAGAAGTGGTCATGAGTTTGCCTACAGTCTCTTTCACTGATGACCAGCTGGCAGTTCAGACATCAATGGTTCTGAGTGCATGTTTGTGTCCATGTGTTCCCATACAGGGACAACGTAACCAACCATAAATATTGTCCATGAGCCATGGCAGACACAGACTGCACTGTGTCTACATGCGCGGCAGTTCCCGGACTTTGTACCACAGCTAAAACAAGTATTGCCTTCACTGCAGTGCCTCACAATAGTTTAAGGAAACACATTTCCTGCCAGTCCGACACATGAGCATGTACTCCTGTCTGACTCAGATGTCATTATGTTCCCGCATCAAAAACCTGTGACCGCCTTCACAGCTGCCGCAACACCCATACCTACAGCATTTTCTCCCACATCCTATCTATTGTGTGGAGAGATGAAAATTTGTGCTGCATTACAAACAGATCATATACCAGTTTCTGGATCCCCCCACCATCTTTCAGCAGCCATCTGTCAGGCAGTTCACAAAGTTTCCAAAACTCCAACAGGACAAACCTACAACATAGTTCATACTGGTGAATAATATCCTGGACATCCAAGGCATGCTGGGAGACGATGCATGCTTCAGCTGATTGCTGAGCCATCTACACGATGAGCCAGAACTGGTCAGCAATCTACTGCTCACACCACCAAGCCAGGACCAATACGCAGTCACAAGAACCCACATCATCAAGCGCTTAATGTGGCCCCTCTGCAGAAGCCATCCACTCTATTAGTCATATAGTGTTTTTAGGGGACCGTATGCCTTCTCATCTTCGGTGCCACTTATGAGCTCAGGTCGGCACGGACAAACTCTGCAGCCTCGTACTCTAGTAATTGTGGCTCATAAAATTGCTGTCAGATCTTCAGCTACATCTGTTGGCTCACAAAAACGTTGCCCTGGAAGAAAAGCTGAACCTGGCAGACCAGGCATACAACATTATTAAACATCATCAGCTAACGTCCGCCAGTTTTTTGGGTACACCGGAAGTCAGTAGGACTGTGCTGTCCCTGATTCCTGCATTTCATTGGCCCGCCAGCAGAGGTCAGCCGCATAGCATGCACCAGCAGCTGAGAGAGCCAATAATTCAAAAACAGGCTTAATTGCATTTATTATTATTATTACACTGCCAACCGGTTTCAACCCGACGTAGGGGAAATCTTCTGGGCATTTAAACCATTGGTCGACTGCTAGTGGTGTCACTCCTGTCTACATAACGGCAGGAAACTATCTGCTGTTATGTAGACAGGAGTGACACCACCAGCAGTCGACCAATGGTTTAAATGCCCAGAAGATGACCCCTACGTCGGGTTGAAACCGGTTGGCGGTGTAATAATAATAATATATGCGATTAAGACTGTTTTTGAATTACTGATTAATCATACTAATCGCTGCTTCTCTCCATGAACATGTTGTCCAAAAAGCTGAGAGAGCCACCTGATGGCCAGACTGTCAAACCTGCCACCTGATGGCCAGACTATCGTACCTGCTGCCACTTCTTACACAGCTGTCCCGCCCACCCCCATGCCGCAGCGGACCACCTCACCCCACACGGCCAGTTCACCAGCCGACGCACTGCCCATAGCATACCCACTATTTTGGTACCACGTTACATTTGGGGATGCTACATGTACTTATCGCGTACCCTGCAACCACCCAAAACAGAAACGAAAGTCCAAATACTTTAGGGCGTCAACACATCCCATCCCACCACTCCTGCCTCCCATCATGCTGGCAGACTATACATCTACAACAAGATCAGTACGCTCTATTTCCTTGTGGAAATAGGTGCCAACACTAGTGGCATTCCCAAGTCGAGCAGCCCACCTGTGCTCTTGCCATCTTTTATGCCACTCCAGGCAGCCAACAATTCACGTCTATGACTCAGCCAAACTTTAACTACATGTTTCGTCTGCCTTATGTTACACTTGGACATCCTTTATTGCAGTTGTTGCCTGTCCCATCATTGGCATGGATCTCCTATGCAACTTTGGATTCTCACTGGAACTCGAGGAGGAGCCCTCCTGCACCACGCTACTGGTAACCAGATGCCAGGAATCTTTGCCACTGCCCCATCACCTCCTGCCGCACACTGAGATGCCGTGTCTATTGCTACAACTGAATGTTCCCATCTCACTGCAGAACTCACCAGCTCCCTGGCCCATCTATCAGCTCAGTTCTGCGAGACCAATGACCTTCGCGTGGAGAACACGCACCTACAATAGCTGATCGCTGCCATGTCAGCTGACTTTACACGTGCACTCGAGGGAGCAGAGGATGCTGCTGCACTGCAGGGGCATGACGACTTGATATTGCTGTGGCACGGATTGTCACGAGTGTTCCTACATCTGCCACCACTGTGACTGCACAGGGAATCCTGTTGACGGTAGGCACGGATTGTCACGAGTGTTCCTACATCTCCCACCACTGTGACTGCACAGGGAATCCTGTTGACGGTAGGCACAATTAGTAATGGTACGTGTCAACAATTGAACACCACAGAAGGCCCACCAGGAGGCCATAAGAATCGGCACTTTAACGCCACAAAACTGCAGCATGTAAAAACCACGGTACAAGAACTGCTAGATTCCAGTATTGTGCGCCCATCCAAAAGTAACTGGCCCTCATCGATTCACTTAGTTCCTAAGAAGAATGGTTCATTTCATTTGTGTGGTGGCTACCAACAACTGAACGCCCTGACAATGTCAGATAACTATCCAATACTGCACATACAGGATTTTGCCCAGCAGCTCCATAGTGTGTGAGTTTTTAGTGCGATAGACTGCTGGAAAGTGTACCACCAGATCCCAGTGCATTAGGATGACAACCCCAAGACTGTAACAATCACTTTATGAGTACTGTTATATGCTGTATGGCTTTATAAACGCTGCACAACGTTTAACTCTGTAGTATTTTCGCTCCCACATGTTCATGCGTAGCTAGACGATAATCTTATTTCATCAACTACCACTGAGGAGCATGAACGTCATGTCTGAGGAGTCCCTAATATACTCACTGAGAATGGGTCATAATCAACAGCAAATCACAGCTGCGAGCTGCTAGTGTGACATTCCCAGGCTATACTGTATCTGCGGAAGGGTTCCACCCTACATCTTGGTGAGTCGCCTTTACCCATGACCTTTACCGCAATCTACACCATTTCCTAGGAGTGATAAACTTTTTTCGCCAACACAGTCTGCATACTGCTTCCCCCCAAGCACTGTTGAATGATAAACTTGTGGGAAAGAACACTTCCTGTCAACGCAAGGTTCTGTTGTGTGATGACATATGATGAACATTCGATGCATTAAAAACTGCACTTGCGAACTCAGTCAGTCTCACACACCTGGTCTCCAATGCTCTGATACCGACCACAGTGGATGCAAGTGATACAGTCATAGGTGCCGTGATTATTCAGTAGGTCAAGGGTCCTGTGCAACCCCTTTGTTTCTTCTTGTGAAAGTTGTCCAGTTCCCAGCGTAAACGGTCCACTTTTGACCAAGAACTTTTTGCCATTTGTGAAACAGTTCGATACTTTCATGAGGACGTTGAGGGTAGGTCAGTGACTATATATACTGACCACGAGCCTCTGGCCAATGTAGTGCGTAACCCCACAGCCGACCTCCCCCCATGACGTTCTGACACATGGATCTAGTATGTCAGTTCACCACAAATTTCCGTTAAATCAAGGGTGCAGACAACTTCGTTGCTGACTACCTGTCATGGGTTGGTACTACCTCGTCCTCTTGGGACGTGGATGAACTAGCGGCCCAGTAACAGACAGATGATGACATACAGCAGTAACTACATGTGAGTCTACCTTGCTCTCAGTTGAGCCATGCCAAATTCCAGGTTCTTCTATACTGGTCCTCTGCGATGTTTCCATTCATTCATGCGCCATAGATATTTGCTGCTATCTGTGACATCCCACATCCTAGTATTCAGGCCACCACGCATCTAATAACAGAGTGTTTTGTATGTAGAGGGGTTTGGGCTGACAGCAAAAACTGGTCTCATGCATGCCTGCCCTGCCAACGCTACAAGGTTGGTCGTGATGCATACCTACCGTTGGGCTCGTTTGTCATTCCTAAAGGCAGATTCCGTCATGCACATATTGGTGTGGTTGGCCCATTCCCCCCAACAGATACTGCATTAGTCGGTGGGCCGAGGCCATTTTGATTGCAGTTATAACAGCTGACTCTGTTGCAGCCTATATCAGCTCCTAGGTTGCGCCCTTCTTCTGTCTCAATGGACCAGGGATGACAATTTTTGGCTGTTCTTTTTCCCAAGCTGTGTGACCTATGCAGTGCAAACAAAGTACTTACAACAGCCTACCACCTGCACAGCAATGCTTTGGTTAAGCACTGGTACTGCAGTTTAAAAGCTGTACTGATGTGCTACAACACGTCTTGGTCAGAGGAGACTGGGTCCTACTTGGCATCTGTATGGCCTAGAAAGAGGATTTAAAAGCCTCCCTAGCGGACTTATTGTACGGGGAACCTCCGTCTCCCCAGCTCAATTCATCGGTGACTGCAACCCTTCCATACAGCTCAAACTTCTGATGTTAGAAGAATGCATCTGACGCAAAACCGAGCAGGTACTCACCCAGACAACAAGGGCACACACAGGCCCTCACATCTTCATGCACAAAGACCTACATGTTTCTGACCACATGATGTTGCACAAAGACATGGTGTGACCTGCACTCCCTGCCCCCCCCCCCCCCCCCCCCCCCTCCCCACTTGGCCCACATAAAGTACTACGCTGCTCGCTGCAGACCTTTGACATTCAGAGAAAGAGATTCAATGACCATGTTACATCTCAAACCAGCTTGGAGGCTCAACGATGATGCAAACTTGGAGGTAAAGTCCACCCCCTGATCCTGCTTCTGCATGGCCCCTTGCTCCCAGTGCTCCTAATGAGCAGAGCTCTCCTTCCAGCTCTGATAGTGTGTATGATGATGTGTGTGACGCTAGTGCTTTGTGTCCTCCACCCAGCATGGAGGTTATGTTTGATGTTGCACGTGAAAGATTCCCCTCAACTTCCCCACACCCCAGTAATCCCACCGACCAGTTGATGCCATCTGATGACACCCACATTTCCATCATCCATGTCCACGTGTCATCTTTTTCCATAGAGGACCTCTCCCAGCAGCTACGTGACTGCGCATGATTCATTCTGCATACCCCTCCACGCACACTGAATGATTTGATTTCCTACATCACACTCCTTCATGCGTTAGTGATCTCTCCAGATGCAGAGGGGACAGCCATCACTGCCCCAATTGATGGTGATGGCCACCTTTCTAATTGTGTGCCACTCATGGCATGTCATGCACCCTTACCTCTGGGCCGCCCATTCCACCAACCAATGTGGCAACATGACTACACCATTAATGAGACCTACACCCACAGGCCCTCATTCCCCAGGGGACATCTTAGTCAACCACAGACCAAGTGCCATGTTAACCTATACTCCTTGTGTGACACACTAGGGCAAGGGGGGGGGGGGGGGGAGGTGTCTCTGTGGCTGTAATCGACCACCAGAATTGAATTACCAATGCAGTGTCATATCTTTGAACTACCAAAATCTTTGACTACTCAAACTAGTGCCACCATTGGAGTTTTTTTCTTCTGTCTTATTTGGGGGCTTCACTTGTGATGGTGTGTTGTGTACAGTGTTCTTAACAAATATATGACCTGTGATTCTTCAGGTTCTCCCGGTGTATTTGTTGCTCGGACAGTCCACTGGTACACTGCCAGTTCGTAGTGTCCAACGGGCACAATATTTCGGCGATCAGACATGTCGCCATCGTCAGGTGCACTGACGAACTGAGCTCCTGAGGGCGGGCAGCCGATTTAAATCTCCTGTCCCTGGGGGCCGCTCTCTTTGCCGTCCACGGCCGCGTGCCCACGGTCGCAAATACATCGGCGTCAGAATCTGTCGTTGCGTCGATGTGCTTGCTACGTCCGCCCCGGTCGCCAGTTCGTACTTCTTGCTGAGAGTCTTCTTAATTACATTCAATGCTGGGTCCCAAGCCTTGATGAGATTGTAGCCGATAGTCTCCCTTATAACGCTGTCCCAATATTTAGAGGTCTGAGCCAGGATCTTGGTACGCTCATAATCTATCTCATGTTTCTCAGATGAAGAGTGCTCTGCTACCGCCGACTTATTTGGATATTTCAGTCCAGTGTGCCTTTGATGTTCTCGGCAACGATCTTCGATGGTGCATACTGTTTGTCCAATATAAGTCTGCCCACACTCACAGGGAATTTTGTATATGCCAGCCTTCCTCAAACCTTGATTGTGGCTACAATCTTAGCAAGGCTTGGGACCTGGCATTGAATGTAATTAAGAAGACTCTCAGCAAGAAGTATGAACTGGCGACCAGGGCAGACGAAGCAAGCACATCGACGCTACAATAGATTCCGACACCAACGCCATCGGGACCGGCGGCACGCGGGTGCGTACAGTGAAGAGAGCGGCCCCCAGGTGCAGGAGATTTAAACCGGCCGCCAGCCCTCAGGAGCTCAGTTCGTCAGCACACCTGACAATGGCGACATGTCTGATGCCGAAATATTGTGCCCGTTGGACACTATGAACCAGCAGTATACCCGTGGACTGTTCGAGCAATATTTGACCTGTTTCGCATAAGTGCATTGTCTGGACAATAATTATTTTCATGTCATTCTAGGCGTATGAGCTGTTAAAGTTGGTATTAGACACTTGAGTGTTTATTTTTCTGTAACAAAAAGGTATAATGTTACTGTTGTGAAAACTAAATTTATTGTCATTTAGAAGACTACTTTGCAGGGGATATGCAGAACAGATAACTCAAAAGAAAATTATGTTAATATTATTTAATAACGTATGCTACCTGAATGTTCCACTTTTATTTATTAAGATTACTACATCTTTTTCAGAAATAAAAATCTAAACTAAAATTCACTACTCCTAATTATGACAAAGAAGCCACTGTATAATGAGATAACTATTAAACTGGGATATTATTAAAGTGATCATGTTCTGTTTACAATCTCCATTGAAATGATGCAAATCTGAATATCTAAGGTACATAACAGAAATCTGAATATTGATTGCGTGCTACACTGTAGTAAAAAGTATGTCAGAACAGTCAACATCAAATACTTATTCTGATTATGAAAATGTTGAATGTAAATGGACAAAGCTTAAAAGCACTGAAAATTCATCTTAGACAGGATGTGAATAATCAGAAAGACCTGTCGTCGTTCAGTGGCTATGTTAAAAAGCAGCATTGTCACCAAAGAAAGCTTTATCATACATCTGCATGTATCCCAACAAGAAAACTAAATGAAAACAAAATCAAAAATAAGGAGAGTTATGCTAGAAGCGTTCTACAAATTCAAAAGTAAAATTTTGTCTTCCCATCTGTCTGAAAATTCAAGGAGATTTTGTTCTTAGGTTATGTTATGATAAAAGGAAAAATATTTTAACATTCACTCTCAAGACCTATTCCTTGATATCTTCTGAAATATTCTTATTTTTATACACTCTCTTTGAAGTTCATTTAAGTTGTGAAGTAAAGCTGTACCCTGAGAAAATATATCGTTCATAATTGAAACTGTGTTGTCCAGACTTTGTAATTTACAACATACTATGGATCCAGACTACATCAAAAGGAAAAAAAATACAGCTTTTTTTCTGAAAAAAACTTATTCATTCCAGTGTTTGCAGGTGGAAGAATTTTTTGTTCAAACACGTTGTACGGTAAGACCATGGCTACAAGTGAAGATTATGTAATGAATATTAATAAACCTGAAGGGTCTGACGTTTGGGAAAAATGGAAATAGCACAAGTCTATGGAGCTCTGTTCACATAAACTTGAAAATATTGTTATCAGTATGTCTGAACCTGTTGTGTTGCACCAGGATCCTACTAGTGAACAGACAACAGGTAATGCAGAACGGCAGAAGAATGATACAAAAGTAGGAAGTCTAATAGTAAGTGTGCTAAGTAAACCAGATGCTGAATTTGTGTTGACGTGTAAATATGATATAGATACTTGGGACAAATTATGTGCCCAAATTGAAAGTAGCAGCATGCAATGTTTCAACATGTTAATTGAAAACTGTTTTTGAGTCAAACACAATGAAACACAAGATATTAGCACATAATTTGCTAAGCTGCAGAATTTATTTGTAGATCTAAATGATGAATTAACTAAACATGAAGAGAACACATTGTCTGAAAGAAAATTAAATGGTCGAATTATATCTCTTCTTGGAAAGGGATATGATAATTTCAAAGATCTGTGGGAGACAATACCACTTGAAAATCTCAGTATGAACCTACATATTGAAAAACTTTGTACCATTCAACTGTGTGAACAAAATGTGATGCACATAACTGCATTTGTCGTTTGCATCACATGGAAGAAGAAGATGTCGAAAGGGAGAACAAAACAAAACTTTACATGCAATAAATCTAAACATATATGTCACTGGGCAGTGAGGTGTGTACCGTATTTACTTCATGAGCCATGGGTTCATAGTAGAAATTGTATTGAGATAAATAAAATCTATGATAGTGGTGCTAAGAAGCATATCAATCAGAATAAACAATACTTGGTTTCTTTCAGTTTCTTTCACAGTGAATTTGATGTTGCTGAAGCGGTTTCATTTTGAAAGCAAGTACTAATACGCGTACATTTGGTCCAGGAACAGTCTGTATCAAAACAAATGAAACAATGATGTTACAGTGCTAGATGGAAAATGTTTCATGTGTCCCATGCAAGTGTCCATTTGTTCTGTTTTGGACAGAGCAGCCACATGCAACAGCTATGTTATAAAGTTTGAAATTGTGTGAGGATTCAGGAAAAAGCAGTGATGACATGGTTGTGAGCTATGTGGAAAATGAGTTGTGCATATTGAATACCCTTGCTGTTGGGTTAGAAGAAGATAACCGAGTTAACAGTGACATCTTCTATAACTTACAAACGTACCACAAAAGATTCGATCATCAGAATAAACAACAATTCAATAACATCTTGAAGACATCAATGTCGGAGGTTGTAAGGATGAATTTTGTAAATGTTGTGCATTAGGAAAGGTGCCTAGACTACATCAGACAATGAGCAAATCACTCCACAGTTACCGGCAAATTAATTCATGCAGACGTCAATGGAACAATTAGTACAAAGTCATTTGGGGCGAAGGAGATTTTGTATAGAGACTTTGTATGTTTTTACACACAATTTCAGTAAATTTCATTGAATTTTCTCTTCAAAGTACAAAATAGAAGTGGATGACATACTTAAAAATTTTGAAATGACGCTCAAAGCAAAGGTCATGTTGTTAAACAGTTCAGATGTGATGGAGGAAAAGAATTAAATAACAACAGAGTTGAGAAATTGCTCTTAGATAAGGGAACAGATTTATTGATTCCTGCTCCCTATGCTTCTAAACAAAATAGCTTGGCTGCATGTGAAAACAGAACAATTGTTGAATCTGCATGTTCAATGCCAATGCAAGCAAACTACGAAGAGGATGAGGCCTGAAGTGTACAATACACCAGTCTATATTTTTAATTGTGCTGAGGGTCTTTGGTTCCAGACAAATTTCCTTATGAGCTGTGGTACTGTTAACCAGTTGGAAAACTTGATCACCCTATAATTTTTGGGTCAGGTCATTATGTTCAATTAAATAAACACTTTCTTTCAAACTTTGACAATAAGGTCATGTTCAAGATTCAATATTCAAGAACTTTATTCAGCATAGATCATTTTACAATGACATTGGTTTCGTCACACAGGATGTACTAGTACATACAGAATAATAAAATAAACAATTGTTAGTACATCACAGAATACATTTCAAGCATGGCAGTGTACCAAATTACATCAGGATAGCTTCTAAAATTCAATGAGCTATACTAAAGTCTAATATAATATACTATTGTATTGTTTATTGTATACACTATGTAATTACACACGATTAACCACAGCACACAATAATATGTTTAACTACAGACAGTTATTAAATGTTAATATCCTCCTCAGGCATCTCAAAGAATTCTTTTCTGTCATAGAATGGATGATCTGACAGCCAGCTGTACCACTTAATTTTTAAAACATTTATGTCCATAGCCTGAATATGAAATGGCAGTTTATTGAACTTTTTAGTGGGTTAACTTTGTGGGAATTTCCTGTTCTTGCTAATCTATGGCGCAGCATGTCTAAATTACCCTTGGCCCTGGTGTTGCATTCATGTATTTCCCCTCTGGCAATAAATTCTGAAATATTATTTTTAATATAGAGTACAGACACATAGATGTATAAGTTTATAATTGAGAGTATTCTGAGTCTGCAAAAAAGAGGACGACAGTGCTCACTATGACCTCTTTTATATATTATGTGTAAGACCTTTTTTTGTAATTTCAAGATGTTCTTGATGTGAGGAGAGTGCCCCCATATAATGAGACCATATGAAGTATGTGAATGGAATAGCCCAAAGTATGTCACCGTAAGGTACTCTAAGGTTACTACCTCCCTTAGTTTGAAGATAAGGTATGCCACCCGGGATATTTTTTCACATACATGATTGACATGTTCCTCCCAGTAGAGTTTAGAGTCAATGTGAATACCTAAGAGTTTTACCGACTTACTGCATACTTCATTTGATGTTCCAATTAAAAGTTCTTGGTCTTCATCTGGATTGCACAGGAACTTCTTGGCTGCAAACCAGTCCAAGGCCTTATCAAGTGTTCCTTTTGTTAGTTTATTCAGATCTGTAATGTTCTGATGTGTGGTAAGTAGTGTTCTATCGTCAGCATAACACATGAGAGGGTGGGCTATGTTTTTAGGTAAATCATTGATAGCCACAATGAAGAAGAAGGGTCCAAGGATAGACGCTTGTGGCAGCCCTGTGCTGATTTTCCATTACGCAAGAATTTACATTTCTGACTGAAATGAATTGTTTTTGGTTACTTAAATAAGAATTTAACACAGATAAAGTGCCCCCTCTCACCCCATACAACTCTAGTTTTCTCAGTAGTGCGTCAACAGGAATGCAATTGAAAGCTTTTCTTAGGTCACATAACACCAGTGATACCGTGTTATTGTTTTCAAAAGCTGTTAAAGTTTGGTCAATGATTTCCAAGATGGCCCCTGTTGTGTTTTTCCCTTTGCGAAAACCAAACTGATTGCTACATAGGACATTTTGTTTTTCAAAGAACCTTCTTTGAGAATATTGGAACAATGGAGACTGGTCTGTAGCTTTGGAGAAGATGTTTGTCCCCTTTTTTAAAAAAACTGGGACAACTTTTGATACCTTAAGTGCATCTGGGAAAACTCCAAATTCTACACATTAATTAAAAATAAAAGCTAATGGTTTGGCGATTAATTGTATTATCTCTATAATTATGTTATTTGATAGCCAATAACAGTGCATACTTTTAGAACCTAAAAATTTGGAAACAGCTTTCATAACATCAGCAGGTGTGACAGCCGTCCAATGAAATACCAGGTTGACAGGCAGTGGTGTTCCAGCAAGGTCCATTGCTGATGAATTTGTTGCTTTAATACTGTTACTTATTTCTTTAACTGAGTTTAAAAAGTATTGATTTAATTCCTCAGATTCAGGCAGAGCTGTTTCTGTATATTTTGATGTATTCTCTTGTTTTATTATTTGCCATGCTGCCTTACATTTATTGGGAGCCCTTGCTATACTGTTTTCCACTGCTTGCTTTTTTCCCAGAAGAAGTTTAGCTTTGTAGTATTTTTTGCATTTCAGATATGATGTATGAATGTTCACGCTCTGTTCTGCTCCTTGGTTAGCGGCTAGTGTTTGGTCATCTTGCTGGTTATGTCAGTGAAAAAGTGGATTTAAAGTCTGGATTCCCTCCAAAAAGAGTCATGATGTAAAATTTAATCCAGAAATAGTTTGTAATTTATGTAGTGATCACATCAGATTTGACATTCTGCTTCCAAGTCAAACTGAAGAAAAATTTAACGCTCTTCATTCTGGAGGAAGTCAAGTATCAGATGACAACAACATCAAGTCAACAAAATTCCTGAATGCTCAAACACACAAATTATCTGATGAAGATAAGTTGGAGAGTAGCAAAGAAGAAAACCAGCCTGAAAAGATAGTGGCGAGTTCTTGATATTAAGAAAAGTTTGTGTTGGCATACATAAGGATCCAAACTGTTTACCAACGTACTGCAGTCAAATGAAAAGGAAAAATGAATGCAAGCTATTAAATAAATAGAAATAGAAAACCAAAGACAAACAATACGTGGGTGTTGGTTGGACGTTTCACAAATGCCAAAGTATTGTAAATTCAATGGATTCTATGCCAAAAAGTATCAGCTGATGGAAACATACTCTTCAAAACCCGATTACCTGCTGAAGGGTATATAAGAAGGAATTGATTATGAGGTGCCATATAGTCCTGTTGCATGCTATGGTGCAATTTGAGTTTTGCTAGTGGTATCTGCTTCAAAGATGATGGTGTTGAAACAATTTGATGTGAAGAGAGCCTTTTTGAATGGAATACTTCAAGACGAAGTGTTTGTGGAACAACCAGAAGTCTTCGCTTCGAAGATGATACACACCGAGTGTGTCTCTTGAAACAGAGTCTCTATAGACTCAGATAAGCACTCCACTGCTGGAACAAACGTTTTATGGAACTAATGAATAAGGTTTTCAAAACAGTACTGCAGATTCTTTCTGCTTTATTGTACATACAATGGAAATGGACTTTATGTAACAATTTACATTGATGATGGTCTAATTGTTGGCAATGACAAAGAACAAATTACAGCTTTTCTGGGCACTTTGCATTGTGAAACTGATATAACAATGGGGACCCTTGACAATATCCTTAGCATAAAAATAAAGCAAAATGAAGATGGAGCAATTACGATAAGTCAAGAAAAATATATGTAACAAATACTGGAAAGATTTTGAATAACAAAACCGAACATGATTTCAACTCCTGTTGGTTATGAAGGAAATGATCAAAAGATGCAGTTTCGTCTTCTGTCCCACACCACACAGCATTTGGATATATGTAACAAATACTGGAAAGATTTTGAATAGCAAATTCGAACATGATTTCAACTCCTGTTGGTTACGAAGAAATGATCAAAAGATGCAGTTTCGTCTCCTGTCCCATACCACACAGCATTTGGATGTCTTCCAGACATAACTTTAGCAGTTAATAAAGCTGTTGGAGCTACGGAAAAACCAACCACTGAGAACTAGAATCGAATGAAATGCATATTTCAGTATCTGAAATGTACATTTTATAATGGCATTATCTATTGAGAATTTACAGAAACTGATTTTGCTGGGGACAAGTGGACAAGACATTCAACAACTGGCATTATGGCAAATTAATCTGGTGGGGCAACGTCACTGTTAAGTCAGCTGTAGAAGGTTGTGCCTACATCTACTTCTGAAGCAGAAATTATTTCAGCAAGTGAAGAAGCTATAGAATTAATTTGGTTATGTTGTTTATTAAGCAAATTGGCTGAAATGTCTGGACAACTTCCAACACTTTATATTACAATGCCAATGCATTAAAATTAGCAAAAAACCCTGAATATCATTGTCAATCAAAATATGTTGAATTATGACACTTTAGTGTTCGTGAAATATTTCTGAGTGGTGAAATTATGTTGGAACATATTGATGGAAAGTACCAGTGGGCTGATCTTCTTACAGAGCCACTTGATAGGGGGCAGCATCAGCTACACTGCTTGTTCACTGTTTTTGTAGTTCACGAATTTGCTACTGCAGCAGCACTTGTTTTGTTATGGTTTACAACTCGCGGCAAATTAGTGTGATTCCAACTTTCATTTGGTTATCAGTTATGGAAGTGATTTAAATTTCGGTAAGTACCATAGTTTTTGTTAACGCTTCCTTTGTCTAGATTAAGATTTAAAACATAGAGATGCCAATTTATCCATGTAAGTACGAAATAAGTACTGCATTTCACCACTGGGTAACTTTGGTCCATGTTTTGGTGTTACTTTGGCCCAAACTATGTTAGGCTTACAGGTTGTTTATTTCGTATCTGCCAGTAATTATTTTGAAGATTCAGTACTCTTTTGAGCAGAATTCTTCCCAATGAGGCTGAAAAATATTTTTCTTCATATTTTACAGACAATGCGACGGATACACAAGAAGAAACTTGGTTGTAGATCATACGCACATTACTCACTGGAGAAGTTGGAAGAATGTTTGGAAGCAATTCGTGCACATCAAATGACGCAACGTGAAGCAGAACAATGGTTTGGGATACCCTGATCGTCCATAAAAAACAAGCTTGCTGTCAAGCATTCAAAACATGTAGGCCGATCTCGATTGTACACATATAACGACGAACTTTCCTTTCAACACCATCTCATAAAGTTGTGCGATTTTGGATTTCCAATTGATGAACTGGACTTTCGTAAGGCTGTCAAAAGGTATTTAGATAAAAAGAGTGACAATATTCCGGTGTTCAAGAATACCGGTACACATCAAAAACTCACGTGTGAATCTGCTCTGCTCTCTTAAGTGCGAAATTACTCAAATGCATTTTTGTAAGATAAGATCTGTGATAAATCAATGCTTTAGTTCTGCAGGAAATGATCTATTACATACTGAGATAAATTACTACTTCTGAAAGAGATGAATTAGTAATGAGTGCCTGGGTATTTGCTGATTTAGTAGAATCAGTTTTTAAGATAAAGGTAATGACACTCCTTTATTCTTAATGCGAAAGCAATTATCTCCCAAAATAAATTTATTGGCGATAAATTGACCATGTGACGTATGAAGACCCACATTAGTGAGAAATGTGAAGTAGGTAGGTAAGTATCTGAGAAGATGTTGATTTAAGAAAGTGTCATTACCTTATTTTATCCTTGTCGCAAAGACAATAAATTCTAATCAGAATTCTGGATTATACATCACAAAAACAGATGTTATAAAGCTTAACTAAACTGATGAAATTATTGTAATACTTGTTATTCATAGTAACTTACAATTTTATTCCAAAAAGCTTTCTCATTAGAACAGAAAGAGAGAATATAACTGTGTAGGATTGAGGACACCCATAATAAAATGAACAGTATAAAACAATAATGTGTAGGTGCACTGATATGAATGTACACTAATGGTTCAGTATATTACGACAGGCAACATAACAACAATTCTACATGGTATGGTATCAACAAGTCCTTGGCAAGTTCCCAATAGTACATAGCGTGATATGTCTACACATAAGTCATGCAGTTTATGTAAGTTATGGACATATGATTTTTGGGCACAGAGGTGGCACCCAAAACCAACCATGAATCTACGACATTTCTGAAGAGGGGCACAAACTTGATAGTGACACCCCTCTGCCCATCCCTCATCGAGTGTTTGAGATAAGACGCCAATAATTTAAAAAAATATATATTTTTCAAAAATGTGTTCGTTTTGTAGCCCACATCTTTCTGAAGGTTTTTATAACTAAAACATGTTTGTTCACGGAAATGTAAGACTTAAAGACTGCCAAAGTGCAATGCCATGCCTCTTAATACAGAATTCTTCTGTTGCAAGTCACTGTATTCTGCACTGTGGAACTCAAACACGAATGTTTTGTAATGGAAGCCATCAAACCTACATTCAGGACAGTGAAAATTAAAATGTCCTGTGGTGCCTCTCCTGCTCCCAGTTGACCAGTTTGACATTCTACCCCTCTTTTTAAAAAAAACTCCCAATTAGTACCAGGTGGGATTATTTGTAACAGGGACAATAACAACTCTTCAGAAAATTTCCACACTTTGTTGCCTATTACGTAATAACTTTCTCTTTGTGTGACATGAAATTAAATATAGGAAACATAAACCAGTAAAGACAAGAGACAAGCAAGAATGTACACATTTATTCGAGCCGTAGGTCCCAACATTGCTTTCTCTCTATCTTGCTACTGCTTTCTGCAAAAGAATCTATTACCATTTCAAAGTTCGTCAAACGTTTTGCTACACGAAAAATCAAAATGTTATTGTGTAATACTTAAAAAGGTGTCAACACAGATAATAACCAAGACTGGTGTGGTTTCTTTATTTGATTACGTTTATTTTGTCACTGTCTGCAAGATAAAAGGCCTTTTATACTGTAAACCATCGAATACTGTTACAAAAACTGTGTAACTATGGTACACGGGGCACTGCCTATGATTGGTTTGCAAACTACCTACTAAACAGAAAACATTATATTCAGTTATATGACGTACCCCTTTAGGCAATTTTCAGCAAATGCATTTAGCACAATTTCAGATGATGTTTCCTACGTACCTCCGGAGTTAAACATGTACTTTCACCAACATATCGAGGGTAAATTAAGTCACCACCAACTGTAATCACATAAGTCAGATACATGTTTGAAATCAAACTCAATTTTTCTTTGAACCTTTCAGCAACCGTATTATTTGATTTGGGAGGTCAGTAAAAGGATCCAATTATTATTTTATCCTGGTCGCCAAGAATGATCTCTGCCCATACTAATTCACAGGATCTATCTACTTCAGTTTTGCGACAAGGTAAACTACTTCTAAAAGCAACAAACACACTACCGCCAACTGTGTTTAGCCTATCCTTTCTGAACACTGTTAAGTTTTTCGCAAAAATGTGGTTGAACTTATCTTCGGATTTAGCCAGCTTTCAGTGCCTGTAACTACACTCCTGGAAATGGAAAAAAGAACACATTGACACCGGTGTGTCAGACCCACGATACTTGCTCCGGACACTGCGAGAGGGCTGTACAAGCAATGATCACACGCACGGCACAGCGGACACACCAGGAACCGCGGTGTTAGCCGTCGAATGGCGCTAGCTGTGCAGCATTTGTGCACCGCCGCCGTCAGTGTCAGCCAGTTTGCCGTGGCATACGGAGCTCCATCTCAGTCTTTAACATTGGTAGCATACCGCGACAGCGTGGACGTGAACCGTATGTGCAGTTGACGGACTTTGAACGAGGGCGTATAGTGGGCATGCGGGAGGCCGGGTGGACGTACCGCCGAATTGATCAACACGTGGGGCGTGAGGTCTCCACAGTACATCGATGTTGTCGCCAGTGGTCGGCGGAAGGTGCACGTGCCCGTCGACCTGGGACCGGACCGCAGCGACGCACGGATGCACGCCAAGACCGTAGGATCCTACGCAGTGCCGTAGGGGACCGCACCGCTACTTCTCAACACATTAGGGACACTGTTGCTCCTGGGGTATCGGCGAGGACCATTCGCAACCGTCTCCATGAAGCTGGGCTACGGTCCCGCACACCGTTAGGCCGTCTTCCGCTCACGCCCCAACATCGTGCAGCCCGCCTCCAGTGGTGTCGCGACAGGCGTGAATGGAGGGACGAATGGAGATGTGTCGTCTTAAGCGATGAGAGTCGCTTCTGCCTTGGTGCCAATGATGGTCGTATGCGTGTTTGGCGCCGTGCAGGTGAGCGCCACAATCAGGACTGCATACGACTGAGGCCCACAGGGCCAACACCCGGCATCATGGTGTGGGGAGCGATCTCCTACACTGGCCGTACACCACTGGTGATCGTCGAGGGGACACTGAATAGTGCACGGTACATCCAAACCGTCATCGAACCCATCGTTCTACCATTCCTAGACCGGCAAGGGAACTTGCTGTTCCAACAGGACAATGCACGTCCGCATGTATCCCGTGCCACCCAACGTGCTCTAGAAGGTGTAAGTCAACTACCCTGGCCAGCAAGATCTCCGGATCTGTCCCTCATTGAGCATGTTTGGGACTGGATGAAGCGTCGTCTCACGCGGTCTGCACGTCCAGCACGAACGCTGGTCCAACTGAGGCGCCAGGTGGAAATGGCATGGCAAGCCGTGCCACAGGACTACATCCAGCATCTCTACGATCGTCTCCATGGGAGAATAGCAGCCTGCATTGCTGCAAAAGGTGGATATACACTGTACTAGTGCCGACATTGTGCATGCTCTGTTGCCTGTGTCTATGTGCCTGTGGTTCTGTCAGTGTGATCATGTGATGTATCTGACCCCAGGAATGTGTCAATAAAGTTTCCCCTTCCTGGGACAATGAATTCACGGTGTTCTTATTTCAATTTCCAGGAGTGTATTTGAGCATCAGTGCTTTTCGTTAGCGCTTGGAGCTGTGGTACTTTCCCAACAAAGAGCTACGTAAATTTATGACTGATATACTGTTTTCGGCCTGCACCTTTTGCAAATGAAGCCCTTTTTGTGTTTTCCCAAGACCCTCCAATCTAAAATAACCGCCCAGTCCATGCCATACAACCCCTGCTACGTGTGTAACCACCTTCTGCATGTCGTGGACTCCTGACATATTCAGCGGAACCCGAAACCCAACCACCCTACGGCGCAAGTCAAGAATTCTGCAGCCTACACTGCTGCAGTTCTAACCATCTGAGCCTCTGATTGAGACCCTCCACTTGGTTCTGTACTAGAGGTCTGCAATTAGTCCTGTCGACTATGCTACAAATGGTGAGCTTTGCTTTCATCTCACAAGCAAAGCCTGTACTGCTTCTGTTAGCCTCTCAAAGCCAAAGAGAATCTCTTCTGATCCAAAGTGACACACATCATTAGTACCAATGTGAGCCACCACCTGCAGCTGGCTGCACCCTGTGTTCTTCACGGGATCCGGAAGGACCCATTTTACATCTGGAATGACTCCACCTGGTACATACATGGAGTGCACATTGGCTTTCTTCCCCTTCTCGACAGCCATATTTCTAAGGGCCCCACAACACACCTAACATTGGAGCTCCCATCTACCAATAATCTCACGCTCTGTGATTGCCTGGATCTTGCAGGCTGAGAGGTTTCCTCTGAGACAGGACAGGAGACTGCATCTGGCTGAGTGTCAGTGTCAGCCATAGGCAGCACCTCGAATCTGTTTATCAGACCAACTAGGGAGGCCTTATATGTGGTCCCTGGGAAGTCTTTTGCTACCTGCCATGCTCTGAGGCGACCTACCACTGGACCGTGGGTGGGGGTCAATCCCAATGCGAGCAGTAACTGGGCTGGCCACTGGTGAGGACTTTGAGTGTGTCCAAAAATGTACAAAAACCAACAGGGATGCATTTCAAAATGATATGGATAATCGATAAGCCAATATGCACTGGATGCTAAAAGTTTTGTGAAGCAAGGTTTTTTTCTTCAAGAATATGAATTTAGCACCCCCTGAAATTGCCACCCAGGCCAGATACCCCAGTTATACAACCCCCCCCCCCCCCCCCCCCCCCTCCAATCAGGGGCTGCCTGAAAGCATCCCAGAAGTATTCCATTGGGTTTACATTAGGCATATTTGGTGGTCAAGACATCAAAATGAGTTTAATGTCATGTGCCTGAAATAACTGTAGCATGATTCAGGCTTTGTGATGTGCACAGTTATTCTGCTGGAAAATGACATCACCACTGTGGAGTCTATCAAAAAAATGGCTCAAATGGCTCTGAGCACTATGGGACTTAACATTTGAGGTCATCAATACCCTAGAATGTAGAGCTACTTAAACCTAACTAACCTAAGGACATCACACACATCCATGCCCAAGGCAGGAATCAAACCTGCACCGGCCGGCTGTATTCTATAAACCATGTGGGGGTGCAGGTAACCCATAATAAAGTTCACATAGTCAACAAGTGTCATGGTACCTTCAACTACTGCAGCAAGTCCTTTGGAAGCTCAGGTGAATGTCTCCCAAAGGGCTGCATATGTGCTGTGATGCATTTTTAAGGCAACTGTTTGTCTGGATAAGAGTGTATTTGGACACAAACGTCTACCTGGTGTTGCAAGAAACAATCTGCATTCTATCAGAGTCTCTTATGTCTGTGGATTTCCCTGTTTGTGGGCCACATCACTACTAGAATGATTTCTCATTTGCCTCTGGTCCTCTTATATAGTTTCATTATTGTCACATACCCATTACACCACCAGATGGCTCTCAGTCTCTTGGTGGAAAGTGGTCATTGTGTCTTGGCACATCACTGAAACTTAAACTGTAACTTTATACTCTTTAAGAATATTCACTGACCAAAGCCATGAGAATACTCACGAATCATTCATTTGATGGTAATGCTAATTTTTCATGTAGGTAGAGCTGACAATACGGAGTATATTCTATGTCTGCGTCTATAAGCTGTAAACCACTATTACATCTACAGCAGAGTGAGTTCATTCATTCATTGCGCTTTGTATGTCCTATCACAAGCAAAAGGCATCGGTGATGCGGAATAAGCCAAACTGTGCATAGACAGTCCGAAGCAACTATTAGGAACTCCTTTTGTAAAGTTTACTAAAAATAAACTGTGGAATTCAAATCTTGATCAGATTGAGGAATTTTTCTGACTCTCCTTCATCTAGCACCATCTGTCAGCGAGGTGAAGATTCTCCAGAAACAGCATATGATTCAAATTCTTGATTAAACTGGCCTCATTTCCTTGGTGAAATTACTGGAGTACATCGGGGACACATAATTCCCAATAGTGGCATACCACTTAAAGACTTGCATGAGGCCATTGCACCACACAAAGTTATTATTATTGTTATCATTATTATAGCACTAATCTGCACAGACTGAGAATTATTTCAACAACTTCTGTTTCATTTATTTATTTCATATTGTGGTATCCGTTTTGTGACTGTATCACAAGATATGGAATTTGTCAGTTGTACAAGTAGGGTGTGGTTACAACACATCATGCTACCTACACATGAAAGTGTTTAAATATGTTTACAATTGTAAATAAATGTATGTAAACACTTAAGATTCTGGGAATATATTTAAGTGTTGTAGGTATCAAACAATGGAAAATCCAGGTTGGAATGTAATAATATTATGAAATGGAAAGTTGCTACTCACCATATAGTGGAGACGCTGAGTCTCAGACAGGCACAACAAAAAGCCTGTTCCAAGTAAATTTTTCGGCCTGTAAGGCCTTCTTCAAAAATTGATGACACACACACACACACACACACACACACACACACACACACACACACACACATGCACGCACACACAAATACACACACAGACTCAAGCAGACGCATCTCACACACACGTGAATGCAGTCTAAGGCAACTGTAGCCACAGTGCAACCATTTGTGTGTGAGTTGCATTTGCATGTGTGTGTGTGTGTGTGTGTGTGTGTGTGTGTGTGTGTGTGTGTGTGTGTGTGTCATTTATTATTGACGAAGGCCTTACAGGCCTAAAGCTTTATTTGGAACAGTCTTTTTGTTGTGCCTATCTGCGACTCAGTATCTTTGCTGTATGGTGAGTAGCAACTTTCTGTTCCATAATAAGTGTTGTAGGTACATCGATACTATGAGCCATGGAATAGAAATGCATTAATTTTTGTTTAAAACAAGTGTTCACTAATCACTAAACATTTAATATGTGAACTGAGAAAATTAAAAACTTACAGCTACTGAAATTAACCCCCTTCAGTACGCTATTTACGTTTGTATGCTCATGATTTATGTCTCCTTTTCTTTTAGAATACGACTGTGATTCACACTATTACGTTTAGGAAGTGGTATTTATTCCAGTTAAATGCTCTGGCGAGAGGGGGGGGGGGGGGGGGGGGTATATACCTTGTGCAGCAGATGAGAGCGTTTCAAGTTATAGCGCAGACTCCATTCATGGTTCTTTTAACCTTTTTCCCTGTGAGCTATACAGAAGTTTCCTACCCAGTTTCTGATATCCGCAAAATGATTCCATACACTATAATTGCATGAAAAAAACAATAATGGGATAATTTAATAGTTTTGATATTTCTGCAAAAGCAAATTATGCATAAAGTGCAAGTTACAGAATGCAGTATTTTGCACAAATCTAGGATCTGGTTTCACCAGTTTAGTTTGGTATCAATACATAAGCTGAGATATTTTGAAGTATTTGCCTAACTAGCTGCTGCTCATCTGTTTTTCTCCTATTTCTTCATCTTTCAGGTTATGTGAAACTGAATGAAGCTTGTTTTGCTGTTACTCATCAGAGAGGCCATATATCTTTTCCATTTCACAATATTTGCAAAAACCTTATTAAGTGGCACCTCAAATTTGTCTACAGAATTATCAATGAACATCATAGTGTCATAAGCAAAGATGGTAAATTTGCAAGAGTTTGACTGTTAATAAAATTGATAAAAGAAAGGCAAGCATAACCATTTACAATGATATTGGCTTCATTATACAGGATGTAGTAGTACACATATAATAATAAAATAAACAAGTGTCAGTACATAATAGTATGCATTTTAAGCATGGCAGTGTACCAAATTACACCAGGACATTTTCTAAAAGTTAATGCAATACAGTTTACTTTAATGTTATATAATATAGTATTGTATAGTGTACTATAACCTGTACTGAGTTCATTGTGATACAACAATATTTTTAACTAAAAACAACTTTTAAATGTTTACATTCTACTCTGGTATCTCAAAGAGTTCTTTAATGTCATAGAATGGATCATCTGACAGCCAGCTGTACCACTTAATTTTAAAAAAGAAATTATATATAAGGACTGAACACGACTTGGCAGTTTATTGAAAATTTTGAGTGAGTTTACATTGTGGGAATTTCCTGTTCTTGCTATTCTGTGACATGGTATTTCGTAATTACCTTTAGCTCTGGTGTTGTGTTGATGTATTTCCCCTCTGGCAATAAATTCTGAAATATTATATTTAATATAGTGTACAGGCACATCAAGGTATGGTAGCAATCCTCTGTGCAGGTTAACACAGAGAGACAAATTGGAAGTCGGGGAACTAGTCTCTCCAGTAGATGAAACATCATCAAAACCTGCACATGGGGTTGATGACGACATGCTTGGGAAACCCGCGAACTGCAGTGACAAATCATCAGAAGGAGAAGACCCTGCCATAGGATGAGCTAACTAATTATCGGGCTTGGCAAATGGAAAATTCATCCGGATGGTCTGACTGGGATGTCAGAGGGGTGGTCGGAGTCCACGAAAGGAGGCTTGAGCCTTTGTAGCAAAACGTTCTGCAGGCGATCTTTAACCATAATGCTGGACGTCGTCTCTCTCCTCTAGAGTACTTCAAAGCGGCCAAGGTATGGGGGTTGCAGGGGTTGTCTAATGGAATCGTCCCTGAGCATAAATTGGGACAATGTGTCGAATGTGGTTGGTATGTAAGTGTCCAGTGGGGAATGAGTGACAGGCAGGTGTAGCCATGTGTGTCTAAAGTGGGTGTGCATTCTATTAATAAAGTCTGGGGAGGTAGGGAAATCCTCGGGTGCTTGAGGCAGGATAAGTTCCCCAGATAGAACTGGGTTCTCGCTGTAAGTCAGGTTTAAAGGTTGAATGGAGACCTAGTAACACCCAAGGAAGCGCCTCAGACCAAAGGCAGTCATGGCACCTGAGTGCTGTTTTAATGGTGCGGTGCCATCGTTCCACTACACTGTTGCTTTGCGGGTAGTATCCTGTTGTATGAATTTTTTTAATGCCGCAAAGGTTACATAGAATTGTGAAAAGTGCAGGCTCGAACTGTCGACCCTGGTTGGTGGTGATGGTGGACTGGCAACCGAACCTAGCGATCCTTGGCCACGGTTTCTGCTGTGATTTTGGGTAAAGGAACAGCTTCCACCCGAGACATGCAGTCGATTGTGGAGAGGACATATCTGTGGCCCTCTGACAGTGGCAGGGGGCCGATGATGTCGATATGTACATGACGAAAACTTTCATGCGGAATGTCAAACTTGCCAAGGGGGGGGGGGGGGGGGGGAGAGGTGTGACATCCGATTTTGTTGCATTGGCAGGAAATGCAACTGTGTGCCCAGGTTTGTTTGACAGTCCTGCTTAACATTTTTCCGAACAAAATGCTCAGTGATGACGCATGTGGTGGTGCAGTCGTCATGGTGGGTTAGGTTATGCAAGGCGTCGAAGCGCAACGTGGGAGGGAGCAGCAGCCACAGAGTGCCGGTAGAAGAGTCGCACCACACTTCATCCGAAACGCCAGGAAACTTGGCTTTGGTAAACACTAGCAATGTCTGAGGATACATGAGAAGAACTTGAGATTCCTCATCAGAGGCCTGGAGAGCGGCGAGGTCGGATAAATCGATGATGCGTGAGACAGTATTGATCCACGAAAAGAAATCAGTAGGGCTGTTTCCCGTGCCTCTGATGTAGCATACGTCCATAGTAAATTGAGAAACCAGGTCGAAGTGGCGGAAATGCTGAGGAGGTGAGTCAGCTGGAGGGTTACAGAAGGTGGCCGCCAGTGGTTTGTGGTCAGTAAAGATGAAGAAAGAACAGCCCTCAATGTCAGGGCGAAAATGTTTGACGGCTTCATAGACCGCCAGAAGTTCTCTATCAAAAGCGGAATATTTCGTCTGTGCTGTAGACAGTTTTCTAGAGAACAAATGAAGGGGTGAAACCGTGTCACCTTTGCGTTGCTGTAATACTTCCCTGAGTGCGATGTTGCTGGCGTCCATAGCGATGAACAACTCGGCAGATGGATCAGAGCGGGCGAGTACGACGGCGTGAGCTAATGCTGTCTTTAGATCGCTGAAGGCCTCTAGCATAGGTTCAGTGCAACGGACTGGCTTAAGGCCCGAACTCTGTATGCTGGACAGGGAGTCCGTCAGAGGGGCCTGCATGGCGGCAGCAGAAGGTAGATGTCAGCGGTAGTAATGTATAGTACACAGAAAACGTCAGAGTTCTTTGTACGTAGCCGGGGGCGGAAATGACGTGATAGCCTGCACGCAGGATTTGGGATGCTGTATTCCATCTGCGGAGATGGTGTAACCCAAAAATGTCACAGAAGACTGGCGCAATTGGAATTTATCTTTGTTGACCTCGACACTGTTGGAGTTTGTCTACAGGATCTGGGATAAATGGTCTTTGTGGTCCTCGGTCAACTTGCTGAAATTAAGGATGTCATCCAGGTATGCAAAGCAGAACTCGAACTGTCGTAAGATTGAGTCAATGAAATGTTGCCACGTTTGTACCGCATTATTTAAGTCGAAAGGCATGAAGTTGTACTGGAACAAACCGAACGGTGTGATGATAGCAGTCTTTGGAATGTCTTCCAGTGCTACGGGAATCTGGTGATAGGCATGTTTACAGTCAATCACACTGAAGATTGTGGCACACAATAACATAAGGGTGAAATCGTTTATGTTCAGCACTGGGTAATTGTCCATGACGGTACGAGCATTTAAGCACCTGTAATCACCACATATTCGAAAAGAACTGTCGTGTTTGGAGACAAGGTGAATCGGTGGAGACCAATTGCTGTCCGATGACTGCAGAATGCCTGCCTCCATAAGTTCGTTAATTTTCTGCCGTGCCACACGCAACTTAATGGGGTTGAGGCATCTACCCTTGTGCCTAATAGGAGGGCTGGCAGAGGTAATTATCTTGTGTGTCATTCTGTCAGTGACAGAAGAGACTGAGAAGTGGACACGAGGCTGAGTAACGTCCTGACATGAAGTTATGGGACGAGTGGGGCGCGATGAGGTGTAGCCATTAGCGCGAGTGGGAACATGAAAGTCCCATGCCTATTACGTGAGTGCAGCGTGCCCTTGTTTGGAGAGGTTGGCTGCGCACGCAGCACAGAGTGGCTTGGGGTGCACAGCAACTGTCTGTTGTTAGCTTTGCCTTGAATGACCAGCGCTGGTGAGAGAGGCATTGGCGTTGCACACTGAACGGCAATGGCCGCCGAATCATGTGCTTGGCACGCGAGATAGGGGAAATGTTTACCAACACGTGGGGCGGCTGCCTGCGCAGTGGGTGAGTTCGCATCACACATGCGACTTTAGTGAGAAACGCTGTTTCAAACAAGTGGCATTGCATGTAGTATGAGTGTGGCGGGAGTGGAGATCACTGAACGCGAATCGTCACATGCAATGAATGTTTTTGAACTAACCTAATGAGTGTCTGTGCTGGTGTCTGCTGATGAAGGTCAATCAGGTGAAGGAACTGTGGATTGCAGTTGCAGCAGGAAGGTACGAGCCCCAGTGAGCTCGTCAAAAGTGTGAGAAATGAGTTGTTTCAACTTGTCGTTTTGTGGACAGATTTGCGCCACTGCGTCATACTCTGACAGTAGATTAGTGACGCAGGTCACAATTTCGTCCATGAGGGTGGAGCACTCACGAATCAAATCACATGTCTTGATTCCAGAAGTAAGGGTGTGACGCTGTTGCCGCCTGGTGGCCGTTCCCTGACAAGGGTTGCCTGCTAGACCAAGCGATTGGGCAATCTGTTTCTTACGTGATCTGGGATAATATGATGAGATCTTGTCATCACATTGGAACGTCCTGGATTATAACTCCACTTTGTTTGTTTATCTTTGTCTAAGTAAAACAACTGACCTCGTGCTTAGATGGAAGACATTTCCACCTGTACTTCATCTGATGACTAATCCGTTTCGGTACCGTGGTCGCTGTGTTCACTGTCCAAGTCACTTTCAGTGTTATTGGCTGTAACAGATGCTACTGCAATATCTTGTTTGTCGTCTTCTTCCAGCCACGCCAAAATTCTTTCTTTTAGTCTATCTGTCCACAAAAATACAAAATAATGTTAATTTACGTAGATACGTAACGATCGTAAACATTAAAAAAACCACAATAAATCGAGAGAAATGCACATAAATTGATATTTTAAGAAATATGAATAACAATATATACTCACGTCGACACTCGCACGATGAGCAAAATGCCGTACAGCGAAGATCGGCCTAATGAAAATGCATCTACGAGCAACACACACTTACTGGCGCAATGACAACAGTTTGTGCTGGTTGGGGGAAGTACAAAACCCAGCTACGTGAACGCTGAAGGCACTGTTGACAAAATGCCGATTGTTTTAAAATTCGTGTGGGCAAAATGCTCTTAGCGCGAGGTCTTGCTGGTTAACACCTTATTTGAAAACCATTCCGATCATTTAATGGAAATTATATAAATATATCAAGTGAAATGTGTAGGTAAATTCTGTGTCAAACAGAAAATAACTCATCGATCACAGGATTGACATGCCTATCCTGCATTGTTGCCAAGACTCTGTTATACTTCTAGCGTACTTCTAGACAGTGACAACAATTTAGGTGTCAAAGAAATGGGGCCAAGCACCGAAATATCAATTGTATGTACATCAATGAGTCCTTTTTGCATTTCTGTATTTGGGTTTAGGGACTAGAACATCGCCACTAATAATACTCTAGTTACATTGTAAATGTTATGAGTAGGCAACAACCTTTTTTGTAATAATAGACGAGGAAAAATTTTTTCTATAGATCGATGCAGATGCCAATGTCCATGAAAGACAGGCATACAAATGAAGAGAGAGCAACACAGCAATTATGGCTTATATGGAGATCCATTTTTTTGTCATGTGTTGTGAGTGTGTACATCCATAGTGAGACTTTATAAACTGTGAACGACATGAAGTTCCAAATCAGGGAAGGCTGCTAGGCATGAAACCAAAAGAAATGATAAAATATGCAGAGTCAGAATTCTGTTGAAAATTAAACTGGTGAATTTATGCAGCGAAACTTTGATTTCAATTTCTGCTGACGTGAAACGTAAAGCAGTTGTTACCAGAAAGTCTAGAATAAGTCAGCCTTGATTAAAACTGCCATTCAGCCCTTAAGTACTAAAAGAAAAATACGCATTATCTATTCATTATGATTAACTGTATCAGCTACTGGAGTGATTATAAAAATGAGAAGCACCTATGTTGAAAAACGTTTTGACTTCAATGTGCTTAAAACAGAGAGAAGCTGAAATAACAATGGGTTCATCAAGCTGAGTGTGGTGCTGAGGTTCTATTCACTGCTTAGACAGAATGTTATTAATTTTGCCCATGGTGTTTTAATGTTCACAATGTCTGTAGGTTACCACAATAGCCGTGTCCGCCCCAGTAGCTGAGTGGTCAGCGTGACGGATTGCCGTCCTCTGGGCCCGGGTTCGATTCCCGGCTGGGTCGGAGATTTTCTCCGCTCAGGGACTGGGTGTTGTGTTGTGTTCATCATCATTTCATCCCCATCCGGCGTGCAGGTCGCCCAATGTGGCGCCGAATGTAATAAGACCTGCGATATGGCGGCCGGACCTGCCCCGCGAGGGGCCTCCCGGCCAATGACGCCAAACGCTCATTTCCATTACCACAATAGCCATATGAGAATTATTGCCAGCACAGATGGGCAGACGGTTCTAGAATTTGCAGAGACTGTCCATATGCTACTGGATCATAATGGCAATCTACTACTAAATAAAATTATAGATCATACTTAATTTCTATTTATTTATTTATTTCTCCAAGAGACCATGTTGGTAAATAGAATGTACATAAGAAGTTGGACATCATTTAGCAGAATATCGTTTCTATCAATTTAACATCATTTATCTCTTATGGTTACTCTACCTAGTATTGGTACATTATTTGTATTTGCAATGTTACTACGATTTCAGTGGATAAGACAGGTATGTTATTATTCATACTGGCGCATTGTTATTTGCCAAAATGTTCTCTCAGACTGTAGATGCAGTGATCAATTAGATACGCTTTTACTGCAGCTCTGAAACCTGCTATGTTGTTTATTGAGTATATATCACTTTTTAGTTTCCTAAATATCTTTTTTTCAAAGTGTAGAACTTCATTTTGGCAGAGCTTAGTTGTTTTATTGTGCATATGGAGATCCACTTTTTGCCATGTGTTGTGTGTACATCTTCATTTTTGAGGAGGAGTGTGGGATTTTCAGTTGCATACTATTGTATGAATACTGTGATCTCATACATATCAAGGTATGGAAGCAGGAGGATTTTCACTTTTCTGTAGAGTGGCTTGCAAGATCTTCTATGATTATTATGATTCTCTTTGTGTTTATAATTAAGAATAGTTGGGATTACAAATGTAGATTTTGCCATGTATTTGCAGTTAACAGTACAAGAAGTGCTAAACACTGTAGTTCAGGAACTCTTCTATTGTATAAAATGATCCCTGTGGTAGGAACCGCCTTAAAGCTTTCTTAAACAAGAGCTCATCGTCTACTAAACTCTTAGTTTGTGAAGGGACAATGTTAAAAATTTTGCAGCAAGTGACATGGACTCCTTTCAGTACCATACTTAGATTTGTCTGTTCATAGTGGGTATCATGTTTTCGTCTCATCTTTTGAATACGATACTCACTGCTCAGTTTAAAAATGGATATTTATTTCCTTATGAAACACATCATTCCTCTAGGATGGACTCTACACATGATTCTTATGGCTCTTTTTTGTGCACATAGTACCTTTTTACCTATTGACTGATTTTCCAAAATTTAATTCCATATCCCATAATGGCGTGAAAATAACCATAATAGGCTGACCTCATGGTTTCCATACTTCTATAAGAAGAAACAAAGCATATCAGATATGTCTGCTTGTGTCTGTATATGTGTCTGGATACGTGTGAGTGTGCAAGTGTATACCTGTCCCTTTTTCCCCCTTTCCACTTCCGGGATTGGAATGACTCCTTACCCTCTCCATTAAAACCCACATCCTTTCATCTTTCCCTCTCCTTCCCTCTTTCCTGATGAAGCAACTGTGGGTTGCGAAAGCTTGATATTTGTGTGTATGTTTGTGTGTTTTTTATTGTGTCTATCTACCAGTGCTTTTCCGTTTGGTAAGTCACAGCATCTTTTTTTGAAAATATAATGTATTTAAAACAAAAAACCAAAACTTACACACAAAAAGACCACTCATCACTTGTATTTTTCTGTAATACACACGAAATTCCTCACCTATCTGCTGTACCTTTAGAATATTGTATAGTTTTCTCTTTTTCTTGCTTGAGATCTTTATTCCAGTTGTTACCCAAGATTTATCTCAATTATTAAACCTCAGTCTACGTTTATTTATTGGGAATGCAGTTTCTTAGTAGTTGTTAAATATTTCCATAAATCTGTTGAACTTTTCACGTGTACTTCCGTGCTCGTATACTGCATTCCATGTATCCTTAGCTTACAGTTGTCTGAAGGTGCCTGTATTCTGTTTGCTTGGGGTTCATTATTCTTTGGCTAGTTCTGTTGGCATTGTGTTTTTAGGTATCAGTATTGTATGGAAATCAATATACTGTCCATTATGATCACTTAATCGTGTTCTTATGGTTCCTGCCGGGAAGTCATTTTTTTCTGCATATGTGAATATTTAGTCAATAGTGGTACATGTACGGGTAGTTTTGGTGATTTTTGTGGGAGAACTTGTAGTGGGCTGTAAATTATACATTGAAAGAATGGTTATGAGATTTTGTTTTACATTTCAGTATTACTGGAAATTTATGTTTTATGTTGTCGGCTTTAAGTCTGCAGAGTGCACTGTCTAGTTTCTGTAGGAAAATATGTATCACATGATACCACAGTACAATAACTGTTGCAAAACTATTTGCTTCCCACACAGGCCATGGTGTTCACAGTGAGACTCAGATGCACACCAGCAGAAGGCCACACTAGACGTTAATTTCTTGCCATCCACTGACATTCCCAAATACGACTATAGCCACTCCAGCAGCGAACAGTGAGTAAATCAGTTCTATGTTAATTTAGGTTAAGATAATTTATCATTATGTAACAGTTTCCTTTATGCATAAGCACTTGATGATGGACACAGCATGCTTCAAATGCATCATAATGTGTTAAATTAAACATAAAATAAATAATTAATCTGCATCTCTCTGCCATAATTTGAACTACACTGAGAAAGGAATGTTCACATACTTGATTCCTCAGTAGCTGAGTGCTACTAAAATGTAACCATAGGCTTTAATAAGACTTTTTCCTCCTTCTCTACTGTAACTGAATTTAAGTAAGAGATTCCTATGAGACCCTCAAGTTTGTACTGCACCAGTGCATAGGTTTTATATTATTTTATATTGTTCATAGTATTATGGCTGTCCACATTTCTGGACAATTATTTCTTCCCGTTCTTTCCTTATGAGCAGGACTTTTGAAATAAAATTACGTTATTATGAATAACAAGTAGTACAATAACTTGACAGTCCAGTTACACTTTTTATCGCTAGTTTTTGTGCCTCATAAAACAGTTTCTGATGAGAATTAATTGTCTTGGCAACAAGACATTTGCTTAAATCAAGACTTTCTCAGATAATAATCTACCTAATTGAGACTGCTCATTAATATGTGCTTTCATAGGTCATACGAACAATTTATCATCAATTAATTTATTCTGTGAGATAACTGCCTTCACAGTAAGAATAATGTAATCTCATCACCTTTGTATTAAAAACTGATGCTCTCAAATCAGCACACAACCAGGCACTTATTACCAGTTTATCTGTTTCACAAGTGGTAAATTATCTCGTATGTAGTAGGTAACTCCCTGCAAAACTTGAACTTTGTTTTATCACAAGTCTTATCTCACAAAAGTGCATTAGAGTAATTTAGCACATGAACAATCAGAGCAAATTCACACATGAGTTTTTGATGTATATTTTATCTTACAGTAAAATTATAATTGCTGATATACATCATTATATATAGTGGTTGAGGGGTACACCTCTATGCCTAATAAGTCTGTGCTTTGACATTTTCTCACAGACAGCAATGCCTCACATAAAAATTGTGTATCTGGCCTTTGCTCTTTTCGTATATGGTTTAGTGAAGCAAACTGAGGTAATACAGCACTTAGCTAATATATACTATGTTTTGAGAAAGCAACGTTCTGTTTTATAACAACTGAAATATATCAGCACTTTTATACAATCAGTAATTTTGAGCTTACCTCCAGTTTTTTGGTAGTACCTTAGTAATGACTATGTTCATTCCTTTGTCATTAGTTTTTATCTACTTTTCGAAACTAACTTCACAAGAAAGTTTATACAGTTTATGAAACAATAGTAACTTCTTTGGATTAATTATTTGCAATGTGTATCTCCTATCCTAAGAAACTTGACATTAATTTTTTTCATAGGGTGCAGCACGAATATACGTAACAGTTGACACACCTCTGGGTCCCATAAGAGGTCGTCAACTTAATACCACAACAGGCAACCCTGTTTATACCTTCAAAGGAATTCCGTATGCTGAACCACCAGTTGGATCATTACGTTTTAAGGTGAGCAGAAATATTCTTTGAAATAGTTTAATATTTTGTGGATGTATAATGAAATGCTATTATAAAGTTGTGCAATGGCACTATTATAGCAGGTTACAGTTTTTTTGCAAGAAGTAAGTTAAATAAATGTCAATTTGGTAATGTTGTTTAATTTTTCTTTTCAAATGTATTTGTTGTGTTAGTTTAATGTATTCTCAAACAACTATGTTGCAACAAAATACCCATAATTAATTTTCATATATCATAATGTGTGTGAGCTGTGGTTATGTGAATGTGTATGTGAGTTGTCCACTTTAGAAGAAGGCCCTTTGGCTGAAAGCTCTTTTGTTCAGCAGTCTTTTTGTTGTGCCTGTCTGTGACTCTGCATGGTGAGTATTAGGAGTCAGCAAGCAGCAGCGGAACCCTCATGTAAAAAAGGTTACAATTATGCAAACTTTTGAGGCCAATGGGTCCTTCTTCTGGCAGAAGGGGTGAAGGGTGAAGGGGAAGAAAGAGGGGTGAAGGAAAATGACTGGAGGGGTATAGGAAAAGGAGTAGTTTTCGAAAATTCACCCAGAATTGCAGGTCAGGGGAGATTCACTGGGCAGGATGGGAAAGAAAGACTTATTGTTGGGGACTGCACTGGACAAGATTTGAAAACGTTAGAGCTTAAAGGTGGAAGACAGGGTAATATGCAAGACAGAGATTACTGATACAAGATTGAGTAGACTGAAAAACTGAATGCTTTGTATGTAACTGAGATAGAAGTGGATGGCGAAAAACAGACAGGTAAGAAAATAAAAGATGTAGAAAACTAAAATTCAGTGAAGACAGGAGCAGTTACAACAAATAAATGCTAAGATTTAAGAAGCTAGCTCAAATTAAGGCCAGGAGGGTGGCGAGAACCAATGATATGTTGTAGCACAAGTTCGCACCTGTAGAGGTCTGAGAAAGTGATCTCTGTGGGAAGAATCCAAATAGTGCATGTGGTGAAACAGGCACCTATATCATAACTGCCATGTTGTAGAGCATGCCTGCAACAGGATATGTTGTGCTGCCAGTATACACCCTCTGCCTATGTCCATTCATTCTAGCTGATAATTTGGTGATAGTAATCATGGCAATGTAAAAGGCCAATCAGTGTATGCAGAATGCTGGCATATGATGTGTTGTTTCTCAGGTGGCTCTCTCATTGATAGTACACATTTTGCCAGTTACTGGGATGGTGTAAGTGGTGGTAGGAGGATACATAGATCAAGTATTGCAATGGAAATGATTACAGGGGTAGGGGTAATAGGGTAGGATGCTGGGTGCAGAAGGAACATAAGGTCTGACAAGAACATTGTGGAGATTGCGAGGGCGAAAAGCAGCTATTCTAGGTGTGGTGGGAGCATCGGAGCAGAATGGATCTGGTTTCAAGGCATCATTTTAGGAAGTCATAGCTCTGTTGAAGTAGCTGATTAATACATTCCTGACCTAGATAATATGAGTGACAAGTGCAGTGCTCCAAAGTTGTCTTTTGGAGGGATCAGCAGTACCAGGATTGGATATGGTGGCCCAGGAAATCTGCTTTTGAAATAGACTGGTGGAGTAATTATGTCCAATGAAGGTGGAGGTGATAATGGTGGTGTATTATGTAAAGTTTAGCTCAAATGTGAAGACTGTATAGGAGGAATCGTTTGACATGTAAAGGGTGGCAACTGTCAGAATATAAGTAGTGCTGTTTGTTAGGAAAAATAATCAACTGTTGGTGAAAAGAAGAATATGTAAGCTACCTGCTTGGTGTGTGGACACCTATTCTATTTCCTGTAATTAGAGTTAGTTGGTGATTCTACTATAAATTTCCCTGTACATGTACTCCCATATATTTAATAGATGTGACTGTTCATAGTGTCATTGAACAGTAAATTTTTCTTCTTTCTATTACGTAGAATGTATTAAAATGGTTGATTGTAAATTTTTGGAACAGGTGTTAATCCTTTGCAGGTCTTCTTGCATTTTACTATACTTATCTACTATTGCAACTTCCCCATAGGCAATGGCACCAACCACTACACAGCGTAGACAGAAACACTATAAAAATCTTGTAAGCATGTTGGAGGGTAGGTTGTGCTGGGAAGTAATTGTTAAGAAAAAAATCAATATACTGCACCATGAGTTAATTAGCATTGAAGTTAGTGTATCAGGTCGCTAACCATGCAAAGTCAAGTGGCTTGCCAGATACAGTTAGTGCCAGTTGTTCTCATGGTGTAGATAATAGCCCATAAGGTTGCTCAGCCCTTACATGTGATTCAGTGTTTGATCCTTCCCATCTGTAATTCTTGCATCACTCTCCTCTTCAGATGTAGAAAACCAAACCTAAGAGCATTTGGTGACATCATCTCTGGTGGGCTACTTGATTTGTCCACACAACAGCATTACTGGCTAACTTCAGTGCTAATTAACTCAGAAATGGTGCAACATACCAAATTATTTTTTAACAATTATTTCTCAGCACATCATAACCTGCAACATTCTCGCAAACTTTTCAGGTATATTTATAACAACCTTGTAAACATTTTCTAGTCAATAATGGTTCTATAACAATCTCCTTTTGAATCCATTGATTTATTTTCATTAATAATATCATGCCTAATTCATTTGTTTGGAAATCCTCAACCCATTGACAAAAGTGATATGATCTTACATACTCTTATATTTTCTCATTAGATGACAATGAATAACTTTATAAAATATTTTCCAGAAATCAATTAACACAGCATCAATCTGCACATTGATATGTACTACCTATGTATGTTATGTACAAAAGTTGAGCTGGGTTTCACGTAATATTTGTTTTTTAAATGAGTATGTTGATTTTTACAAGGTATTCCATTGGAATGTAGAATCACCTTAATATGTGATCATAAAACATGTCCAAATATCCTATAACTGACTGACTTCAATGATGTTGGCCTGTAATTGTGTGGATCTATTTGATGACTCTTTATGAGTACATGAATGAGCTGCAGTTTTTTTTTTTTTTTTTTTTTTTTTTTTTTTTTCTCTAGAAACCCATTGTTCTGATAGTAATGTATTATATATTATCAATAGAACAGGATCGAGTTCTTTCATATTTCTGTATCCATCCCATCAACTACAGTCACTATTCTCTCTGTTATGCAACTGTAGATGATTATCTTTCCTACAATCACATATTTCAATATCTGTCATCTTCATGTTTAAGTGATGATAAAAGTGAAGAAACATAGTATAGTGTTTCTAACTGAAACAATTTTGGGAAGTTGAATTTAGTATTTAGGCCTCCCCTTTGTCATCCTACATTTTGATGCTAAGATAAACACTGGACAGATGCCTTTGACTGTTTACTAATTTTACCTAAGACCAAACTCTCCTAGAATTTTCTGAAAGATGAGAGGATAATATTTTACTTTTCAATTTGATGAATACTTCTAAAAAATCTCTCCTTGTTGCACATTTTTTCTTCATTTAGTGTTTTGTTTCTATGAAAGCTGGTTACATTCAAATATATGGTAAAGCTTTCTTTTGTTACACAGCTATTTTCTAACATAATTTCTGAACCACACCAGGTCTCTCCTATTGCTCACAAACCTGCCTAAGACAAATTTTACAATGCTTTTGAGGTTTTTCAGTTTACACGCAACATTTCCATTATGTTATGATGTTGACTGTTCTAACACTCTTCTTACTATGGTGTAATACACAATCAGTGTTCAGGTTTCAGTATTGAGTTTTGTGTGATTTCATTGTAGACTGTAAAAAGAGCATGATCACATTAATAATTTGGTCGTCTAATACTTATCTCATTATATAATGGCCTTGTTATCATCATCAAGGGTACCAAATTTTAGTTCTGGTTTTTAAGTATGAAGAACGTGTAAATACCTTAATAAATGAAAGTGAATAATTCAGGTAGCAAAAGTTATTAAATAATCTTAACAAAATTTTAGTTTGGTTTCTCTCTTCTGTATTTTGCCTGGAAAATAATCTTCTAAATGACAATGTGTTTAGTCTTCACAATGATAACCTTACAATTTTATTGTTGTTGTTGTTGTGGTCTTCAGTCCTGAGACTGGTTTGATGCAGCTCTCCATGCTACTCTATCCTGTGCAAGCTTTTTCATCTCCCAGTACCCACTGCAGCCTACATCCTTTTATTAGAAAATAAAAAAATAAAAAAATACACTCAAGTGTCTAATAACATTTTGAAATGCTCTTATACCAAAACTGGTATGAAAATACACATTGTTCACACAATGAACTCTTTAACAACCATCATTTCACTACAATTAACTGTAAAGTTAATCATTACAAGCAAAACCAAAAGTAATTACATTTACATTATCAGTAAATAAAGTACTTGATTTACTTTTCTGTAAATTTTGCATGAAAATGTAAGTTAAAGGATATATTACTAGAAGTTATAGTCTTCTTTACACAGCTTTATTTTCAGTTAACAAGTTATCAAAATTATGTTATCCAAAATTTTACTTTTTCACTGTATTTACCACTATGCAGTGATATTAACGGATACATATAAAGTACGTGACTAGATTACAACACACTGCTAACTTAATATGAAATCTGTTTATTTTCACACTTACATGGAAAAGCCATGCCTAGGTTTTTTATTATTTGTATTGACACAATTGGTCTGTAAGAGTGTAAGGGTCTTACATTCATGTTTTCCTGCCGTACATTAAGTGAATGAAAAGATTCAGCCTGTTACTAACCAAAATATTTAAGATGTTCCTCTTACAAGTTCTCTGTTAAGTTTACAGACAAGGCATAGAGAACAATATCACTAAATTGCTATTCACAACAACTGCCTTAATCTCTCAAGTCTCCCCAGTCTACAGCTGATATGATGAAATCTACTACTAATTCTGTAACATGTTTGGGAAACTTACATGCAATTCGTTAAAAATTTTCTGTGACATGTCATGCCATTACAGTTTTTAAGGCAGAGGGTACATAGAAGCAACTGGTTACAAATGCAATCCCTCATTAACACTTGTCCTCAACCAGCTTATTTTGTTATCAACATCTGCACTAACATGATTAAATAGGTTTACTACCATATTATTCACAGTTGTAAACAGACATGAACCATCATCATACAGTGTATCTTAACAATATGTAAGCATTCAAAATCAAAATCTGATTTGCCATTAATTTGTGCTTTCAGCTTGCTTTCTGTTACTAGCAATATGTGAATGTCTTTACTATTTGTAAGCAAGACAAATTCTGGAATCCTTCCATAGATTCTGATGCAGTAATTTAATATTATATTAACATTTTCTTTCACCTGTCTACAAGATTAGATACTACTCTTTGTAAGTAATAGATCATAGATTCTGACATATTTGGCAGTCCTTTAAAGTGGTATCTGTACTCTAAAATACCCACTTGTGGATGACACACATACCCTGCTGACATAGTTAATCCTTTCTGGTGGTGGTGGTGGTTAGTGTTTAACGTCCCGAGGACAACGAGGTCATTAGAGACAGAGCGCAAGCTCGGGCTAGGGAAGGATTGGGAAGGAAATCGGCCGTGCCCTTTCAAAGGAACCATCCCGGCATTTGCCTGAAACGATTTAGGAAAATCACGGAAAACCTAAATCAGGATGCCCGGAGACGGGATTGAACCGTCGTCCTCCCGAATGCAAGTCCAGTGTGCTAAATCCTTTCTGCATATGGTGCATGCCTGATGTATTAAGGAGGGACCAACAATTATTCACTTTATAACTGAGGTTTATTTTGATATCCAAAATGATCACAGAATTGTATGACTCTCTAGTTTCAGCCATCCACTTCACACTAAATCAAAGAAAATGAATTGTTTCTGGGAGTAATTTTGCAGATTCCATCCTATTTGCAGAGCTAGCTGTCTCGATCAGTTCAGTAAGCTGCCTGTAAGAAATGGTGGTACTCTCTGAACACAGGTAGCAGATGTCATTCAGGCTCTCATGGCTGATTATTTTCCAGTGGCTAAGCCACTGGAAGCTCCTCCTCTGTACCTCACATCAGACCACTAAGTTTTCATCCTGAGTGGACACTGGTCTTCCTACCCAACCTACACGTTATTTCTCCAAGTGATTCCATCACCTGTCTAACATTGGAGCTGTTAATGGTAAGAAAACCCACACTCTGCACTTGTTCAGAATTTTCACTGATGTTGGTCCCAACTGTAAGGCAATTTGTGGTGACTCATATGCATACACACCAATGGCCATACCTCAAAGCAGTTTTAAGGCATATAGAGCAGTAGTGCAACGCGTACCCCCTCTCCATAGATTTTTGAGCCTGTCACTCTTAGCTCTTCTTCCTTAGCTCAGTGAGAACTGGCCACATCAAATGAATCATAAATCGCTGAAAAATCATGTATCACAGACAATGTTAGTCCCAACAGGACGTTCAAGTTTTCACTGAAAGTGATCAGTCTTCACCTTGATAGGAGCAGTACCTATCCATCTACATGAGAAATATAATACTAACCCATGAAACCAATAGACACAACCTAAGTACTCCTGCTACTCTCCTCCTCGGTATAAATTCACAAAAAAAACTCACTACTCCTGTGACAATTGATAAAACACTTTAAAAAAACTACCTTACAATAATAAAAACACACCTAATATTCATATTTTTTTTTTTTTTTTTTTTTTTTTTTTTTTTTTTTTTTTTTTTTGGCAGAAGCATGAAAGATAAAGACTAAAGCAAACATTGTGTACAAAATAGATACTATCATTGCTAGTGATTACTCATGCTGCAAGAACTGGAGCATTGTTTACTTTTTATGATACTATTTCCAATGGATACAAAATTCAAAATGAATCAGAAAACAGTTGAATGCTGAAGTGATTTTTAACTACAGAAATGAAGTCTATTCATTTAATACAAATGGCCATAACATAAGCAAACAGAAAGAAATTAGTAAACACTATGAAACAGATAAATAAGACAAATACTAATTGCTTCTTCACAGAAGAGTCTAAGGAAAGTAGTGAAGGAAATGCTGTGTACAGACTAGGTACTACTGCTACATGTGGCTGTTACAATCTTAATAACTGAACACTGCTTTGCATGTAATGAAACTGACAATGTTTCACCTTTAGAAACAATAGTTAGGTTGCTTCTGTAAAAACTCCAAGGGTATAATGATTTTTATAATGGAATGTAGGACTTTTCATGTGAGAACTAAGAAGTTAATTTATCAGAAGGTAAAAACTGCATTATATGAATATTCAGATCATCAACTAAGGCCTTTCTTTTTGATCGTCATTATCTACATGTCTCTAAGTTACCTTACGTATCAGCGAAATCATAGTTGTACGTACTCAGTGACCTAATTTTCAGTATAAATAGGGATGAAGAGTGTAATCCATTAATCTCATTATCCTTTTCATGTAATACTTACAGATTATAAACTCTCCTTCTGAAGAATATAATTTGCTAATAGTTTGCTTATATTTTATGACATGTGGTAATACTACCATACACTACGTTATTAATGTGAGCATTATCAAGGAATGGATAAAATAGAGGAATAGTAAATATTACTAGATGAAGTGCTCAGTGCATATAAATATGAGAAATTAAAGTAACTGAAGTGGTTGAGTTGGTGGAAGTGGGGATGGGGTATAGATGTGTGAAATTGAATAAAAAGTTCAGTACACTGAAATAAATGTAATACTTAGAAATTTATTAATACTTTTCATTTCAGTTATAAATGAAAAATGAGATACAGAAACTAAACTTTCTCTGCATTTGTTTGAAAATCACTCTTTGAGTTATATTTATTTGAAGAGAAACATGGCTTAAATACTAATTATATTTTTGAAGAAAGAAACATTATCAAATATTTCACATAGTCAGTAACATGTTCTTGCTAAGATATTGAACTAGTGAAATAATCAGTGCATGATTTTATTCTGACTGAATTAATAGATAGCTCATTACAATGTAAAGTATCTGAACAGATTATGACAACACATCTCTTTGTACATTTTCATGACTGAAGTTGGCTTTCCCTGCACGTATTTGGTATCACTGTATACACAGAATGTGAGAGGTTCTTTCTCCATCCATACTGCAATACTTAGGAAAAATTCCTTAAAACTCATCTGGTACACCAAACGCAAACACAGCATACCTGACCTTGATAATGTATGTTATGGCACTTGTTGTCAAAATGTGTTCATCTAAAAGTTTTTAATAAATGTTTATCTAATAGGAATCACCAATACCAACAGTTATAGATGGAAGAGAGAATTCTGAGTGTGATTTCAACATTTAGGCATTGATTTGTTCACCAAGGTCTACCCTAATGTTTTTAAAAATATTAAACTTTTGAAAGCGATAGTATAATACTCTCCTCATTAATAAATGGTACAGAATGAGACTATTATTGATAAGATTATTGTCAAACAGTTTGCTTGTCTGCATAACTATTGAAGCACCTAGCTTATTTGTTCTTCACTGAAATGAGAAACTTCCTAGTTTCCCCTCAACCTCCTAACATGGTTTGCTCTCATCCTGGAATATGAGTTCTCCTAACCCCTTCTAACCTTCCACAGTCTCTCCCTCTTTCCTCCCTTAGAAAGGTAGTGATCATTTCAAAAGCTATGAATAAATTTTCAACTTCTATGTGTGCCTATTGGTAGTACTACAATTTTTCCTCCTGAAGGTTTGCCTGTCTCTTCATAATTTTACTGTTTTCCCCAAGTGAAATTTCATTTTGATATTTTTTTGTAATGACATGTGTCCACTTTTACATGATAATAATGCAATTTTTATTCATTAAAAATTCACTGACACATCATTTTCTGTGAATAAAACACTTGTATCTCAATTATAATAACTAAATAATAATACGGTTTTAGAAGAACTGTACAATTAGCAGTTGCATAACAATGTGATTGTAAATTTGCCGTGATTTGCAGCCACCAGTACCTGTGTCTTCTTGGACAGAAGAAAAAGATGCTCTGCAAACACCAAACCGATGCATACAGATGGATGGTTTGGGAAACATAAAGGGAGATGAAGACTGTCTCTACCTGAATGTCTTTAGCCCAGAGGTAATTTCACAAGAGATTTTCTAATAGATGTAGTTACTCTCAACTTCAGAAATAGAGCAAAAATTAGTCTAATGGACTGATCCAAATGTTGCAAATCTTTAAAGATAGAAATGAACTAACAGATGAAATAAACACAGAAATACAATATTTATGTACTCAGTATTATGATGCATAAGAGAGAGCACAGAAAAAGAGATACATCCAGTTTTCTTCTGTTGTTTTTTCTTTCTCTATAGTTATATATAGTTACTAGTTCATTAGCACATTAACTGTATCTCACACCTAAATGCTGTTTCACCGTCAGTGATTTACTAAGTGGAAAATACTTTTTCAAGATAGTGACATTTCATGTACCAGAGATAAGTACAACCACAGCAATTACACAGTTCATCCACAAAGTTTACTGTTTGTTGGACCAGAAGATGTAGACTGCAGGTATATTTTTGGACCTTACAAGAGCATTTGATTCGGTAAACCATAGGGTATTTCTTAAAAAGCTAAAATCTTATAGTATTGGGGATCAAGCTATGAATCTTCTAACCACATAGCTGCTGCATCGTAAGCAAAGCACTAAATTGTCATACAAACTAGGTAATAAAATACTGGACTCCCAGTCCACCAGTGAACTTGTATTACAAGGTGTACCACAGGGCTCAATCCTTGGACCCTTTCCCTTCCATATATATATTAACGACATTGCACAACCCATTAACTCCCATATTGTAAGCTATGCAGATGACACGTCAATCTTATTGTATGGGGGTGAATATAATGTGCTAGAATCTGTTGCTACTAGTGGTGTAACAGAAGTAACAAAATACTACAATGATCAGGGACTCTAGGTGAATGTCACCAAATCTCAACCACTGACATTTAAAACAGGCAGTTCTCACCACAAGAATATGAATAGTGTGTGTAATATCTCTGCAACAGAAAATAGCAACTGTAAATTCCTGGGTGTGTATGTTGATGAAAATTTGTGGTGGACATACCACATTATTTTTGTATGTGGAAAAGTCAGTAGTGCCATATATCTCCTCAGCCACCTTGCAAAGATACTTCCTAGCCAAGCACGGAAATTAGTATATTATGGAACACTTTACACCTTTCTCAATTACGGAAGTGAACTATAGGGCTGTGCAGCTGATGTACTTTTAAAAAGAATACTACTATTACAGTAAAGAGCAATAAGACATTTACATGGAATGGGACATAGAGATTCATGTCGTGAAGTGCTTGTGCAGTACAAACATCTGACAGTATATTCCCTGTGCAACTTCAAAATAGTCATATTTTTTATAAGTTGACCTACAGAAGCTACCCAGGGCAGTGATGTACATGATCACAACACTAGAACAAAGTGTAAAGTGTAACTATTTCTGTTTTTGGTATAACAAGCTACCAAACGCTCTAAGAACATACACGGAACATGTTTTTAAAACAAAATTAAAATGTTTTTTAATAGAAAAATGTTTATATTCTTTCAACAAATTTTGTAATGATTGTAATATGAGGCATTAGCAGATCAGTTGTAATGTGATAAACGTAAAAAATAGACATAAGAAGCAACAGCTACAGAATATAGTGTATTTTATAAGTGTAAATATAACCATGGTATTAAGTCTGATGTTTGCAAAAGCCATCATTACGATAGCTCCACCCAAAGAAAATGTAAATAAATAAAAAAAAAGAAACTACATATGTTTCATATTTTACTACCTCTCACTAAAATACATAACATCTCAGCAAGTATGATCTTAATATGAAAATCATTTCACATACATTTTTCATGTGTGTCTACAAAACCTATAATATTGTAGGATACAAAGAGAAAGGATGATGAAATATATAAAAACTAAATGAAAAACACTACTACATAATAAATTCAACGGTTTTCTATTATTTGCTGAAGTAAAGCTTGTGTCAGTACAAAGTAGCATACCAAAAATAAACACTATCCTTACAGTTATACACTGGATTTTCATTTTCTTTTTTCTGATTGCTCTTCATTCACAATTCTGATATAGTTGGATATTAAAAATTGAAGTACAGAGCCTAAACATTTAATAATGTGTGATTGTTATTAAATTTCAGTTGCCATCTGATACAAGTGTCCCAAGACCAGTTCTGGTCCTGATACATGTTGGCTGCTTCAGAACTGGCTATGCTCAGCAACGTTATTTAGATTATTATATTGATCATGGAATAGTGGTTGTATCCATACAGTACCGTCTTGGAGCTTTAGGTAAGAAACTTGACAATACAAGAAGAATCTTGACTGTTAAAAGTAATTATTTACAAATGATAATTCACTTATTAAATATAATATTACGACTAGATTGATTGATTTTTAATTGGTCTTGTTTGTTTACATTATGCACAGAGTGTCTGTTTTGAATTTAGGACAAGTCAACTTACCTCAGTATTTAAAAAAAAATTTGGCCTTCAAATTTCAGTGTAAAATAGTAAATTAGCAATAATGATAGTTGTGTTGCATGTTTTTTTCTCTCAATTAATATTTGGGTCTTCAATTTACATACTACAATACATTCAAGTGATTACAGGACACACTTAGAAGTAACAATAGCATTACACATTCTTTACACATATACTCCTCTAGACTACAAAAATCATTTTTGTTAAACAGTTCTTTAGAAGTTTGTGGAACATGCTTTTACTTGTACTGTCCTGTAGACTCCTAAGAAAATACATTATTAATTTCACTATTAAGTATCAAGGATCTCTATCAACAGCTAAAAGTTCTGTGTGGTACACATGTCTGCTAGTTTCTGTTTCTTGTGTCATATGAATGATAATCTACATCTTCATCAAGCAATTTATTGCCCTTGATTAGTTGACTTATTGTTGTTAAATGTCCTATGAAAATGTCAGTATTTTTAGATTATGAAAGACAATTCTGCAAGAATGTGTTGGTTTTTCATACAAGACAGTCCTAATGGCATTTTTCAACACAAAATTCATTTGGTATTATTGCTGCTGGCGTTTCCTAAAATAGTAATTCCATTTTGTCAGTATGGTTCAAACACAGCATGGTACACTGTTCATAGAAGTTGCTTGTCAACATAGTGTGCAAGCTATTTCATAAAAAATATCACACTGTTAAAGAACACAGCAGACATTGTCTATGTCTTGTCTCCATTGTAGTTTATTGTGAACTGTAATCCCTTAAAATTTGGTAGAGGTACCTTCTTAAAGTCTTGATTCATTGATGAATATATCTATGTAAGTTTCCTTGTCTCTATTTGTGAACACTATGAACATTTTTTAAAATGATGTTATATTCCTTTTTACAGTTACTTACAAGAAAGTAAATCACCATGAATACTGCTTTTTCAAGATTTATAATAAATTCATTCTGTATGAGCCATTATACTTTGTTACTTGTTGATATGAACATGCTTCTTTAAAGTGTTTCTTCTAGATTCACTAATGTCATGTCTCAGCATTCCATAGTCTTTGATCTTTATGACTGACATCATCAGTTTTATAAGAAGGTTGAAGTCAAGTAACCCTAGTAGAAATTCTTGAGGTACGTTGCACTTAATATGCCAAATTCAGATCTGCATCCAAATTCTCTTTTGCACATACTGACATATGGTTTTACCCATTGTGATGCATGTCCATGTATGTTGTAGCTTTCAAGTTTTTCAGTTAGTGCTGTATATGTGATAGTGTCAAGAGATTTAGACCAATCCAGAAACATAGCAGATACAGAGTTTGTATTGCCTAATGCATGTATAACAGATTTTGTTAGGCTGGAGATAGTGGTTGCTGTATATTTCCCTTTATGGGAACCATGTTGTTCTGGAATCAGAATACTATGTTCCTCTGAGAGCATCGCATGCATTGAGCATCTCTTTTGTTTATGAGTAACCAGTGGTTAAAGGCACCAGTCTGCAGTTATTCACATTATCCTTGTCACCTTTCTTATATGTTATTGTTACTTTTTCTAGAATTACTCCTTTTCTAAGTGACCAGTTTACTATATCCAAAGGAGATTAATTATTTCTTCATTTATGCACTTTATGAAATAATTTGATAATTCATTATCTTTTGCAGACTTCTTGGGTTTCAATCTATGAATTCTTTTTATGAGTTCTGGTTACATCACTGGTTCCAGGAAAGTTAAGTGGGATGGTTGTCCAAGTGTTCTAGACTGCTTTGATGCTTGTGACTTCCTTTCCCCTTTAAATTTTTACAGAATTCTATAAAACTGTTGTTGAGTACATTAGCAATTTCCATTCCATCTGTAATTATGCTGTTCTCACTTCTCATTAAAATAATAATAATAATAATAATAATGGTGGTTTTGTGGAAGTCTGCATGAAAATGGTGCATTAGTGCATTAAGAAACACATTACACTTCTCATTCGTGCCCTGTATTTGTGTTTTCCCTGTTGAATCTTCTTTCCTCTCAGTTATATAAAATATTGGTGTTTTGTTGATTAATAATCCTGAATTCTCTGTTGCATAGTTTTATTCTGTTTTTGACCTCTTGTTTTTATAGCTATAAACTTTTAAATGAAGAAAACTTACCGAAAGAAGAATAGAAAACATTCATAGGAAAATTGACATACATACATAATTTCTGCACATGCACCAGCAGGAGGCATGCCTCCTGGAGAGATGTGCACTTCATTTTTCAGTTCAGTCTCTTTTGCTGATACAGAATGTATAGTTATTTCTCTGTAGGTCATGATCCACAAATGTCCAGTATTCATTTGTGTCCTGGAGACTTCTCAAGTTCATCAGAGTTAAAGTACTATGTGCTCTGATATGTTATCTATGCCTTCTTAGTTACAATCCACAGCTGTATTGAAACAAGCCTCTTGGATTTGCAGTAATGCTAAGCAGCCATAAACTCTAGATATCAATATTTTGACACATCATGCCATTTTCAGCCATAAACTCTACATGTTGGTATTTTGATGCATCACGCCATTTTTTTTCCTCAGCAACATGCTACTGATAGCTAACACACCACAACAATTATATTAGTTGTAGTGAATTTTTTGAATGAATTTGTCCTATGACTTACGGTTCAAAGTAGGAGTATATGAAACAAGAGGTCACATGCCCCTTGTCAAGAGAAGGAGGACGAGGGAGAAGGAGATTAGTGTTTAATGTCCCATCTGCAACAAGGTCATTACAGAGAGAGCACAAATTCAGAGTAGGGAAGGACTGAAATAAAACAAAAAACAAAAAAAATGGCCATACTCTTTCAAAGGAACAATCCCAGTGTTTGCTTTAAGTGATTTACAATAAAATCACAAACAACTTAAATATGGATGGCAAGATACAAGTTTGAACTGACATCCTCCCAGATGCAAGTCCAGTGGGCTTACCACTGCATTACCTCACTCGGTTCTTTCAACAGAAGATACTCAATATTTTAATAGTAAACACTTTAATCTCACATTGAAAGGCACAGTTTCTGTAGTTAGACAGCCTTCCTACACTTATGACCAGGTGTGCAGCTATTTCTATATCACATGATAAAATGATGAATATGTTCACACTCTTACATATGTGCTAACCATCGACCACCCAACATACTGGCTTAATTTCACTCTTGTTTTCATGCACTGGCTGATTCACCTTCTGTGTTCTTGTGTGTCTGATATTTGCAAATAAAATTTGTTCAATAAGATAATTTGTTTTGGTGCTACTATTCCCTCATCTATTGCCTATTGCAAGGGGACAGAAGTTACCACACATATCAGTAACACACCTCAGTAGATTAGTGACAATACTTTTGGAGCATGTATGTCCTAAAGATCATTAAAATATTAATGTTTTAGATCATACTAACAATTTATGTTATGTTGCTAAAATTGATCTGTTTTATGTAACTGAAGAACAATACATCCATATTCAAATTGTGCATTTCTTTCTTTTTTCAGAATTACATCATACTCCTCATCCCCCCCCCCCCCCCCCCCCCCCTTATAATCTCTCTCTTTTTCAAACTAGAAAAGGAAAATATAGCACATCGGAGAATCTTCCTTCCTAATATCAACAACCTTTCAACTAATAAAAATAGTACATTCATACTGTCTAATCATTTATTACTTTTTCAGATAATTAAAACTTTACTTTTATTCAAATTGCAATTTTTTTGTCTATTACAAATTATATACAACAGAGTATCTGCAAAGAAATTTTTGTTTTCAAATGACATGTCTTCTGTTCCGTGCTGAAAGAATTTTTGTTGAATACAGGATTCATGAGCACAGGTGACTCTCTCCTTCCTGGAAATCTTGGAATGAAAGATCAGGTCCTTGCACTGAAGTGGATAAAGCAAAACATTAGAGCGTTTGGTGGTAATCCAGATGAAGTTACTATTTCCGGTCAGAGTTCAGGAGGATCTGCTGTACATTACCACATGCTGTCACCATTATCAAAAGGTATAGCAGTAAAATCTAAGATTTGAAAATCATATAATTGTGGAGCAGCATACTGGGTCAACCAAATAGATCTATTATGACGTGCACATCATCAATACCATCATTTCTTAAGCTGCAAAAGAGCTTATGTTACCCATTGCAATTACTGTCCCACTTCATGAGAAGCTGAGAAAACTAATTTACTCACTCCTTTGGCAGAAAATAATCTGAAGTATTCTGGGAGTTAAAAAGAAATAAGATTCAATTCTTACTTAAAAAGCTATAAGATATTACCATTCCAAATGTGTTGAGAAGTGATGGTACATACCAAAACATCAACACAAGTCCAATAGACATGGGTCAGGAAATGCAATCATCATATCTGAAACCTGAATCTTAATTCATAGGAGAAGCTGAACATAATGACCACCTACAACATTTTTCCATAGTGGTGTTCATTGTTAAAGCCACCCATGACAATCCTCCCTCTATGATTTTTACTTCTTTTAGCACTAGAAAATCAGAGATTTTGTGATGGCTTTGCACTGCAATATTTTCAAAGGGCAAAAAACTCCAGAATTGAAATGTAAGAATGCAAAGTGATTACAAATATCACTAATTTCCAATTGAAATTGTATGAGATTGTACTGAACAACAGACATATTTAAAAGGAATTTTATCAGCCACCGAAATCTCAATTACCACTGAAATATTGGTATTTCCAAGAAGATGTCCCTGCATTATTCACTGTGTAGTCTCATAATGTCGAACAGTTTTGAGATGCAAAGTCCATACCCCTTCAATATGTTTCAAAATTAGTAATAGAAAGTAATAATAAATTGTTTTTATACATAAACTTGTTTTGTAACTCCTGTTAGTCAGTATAAACTTCTCTATTATAATTTTTCTCTGCTGTTTACGTTTTTACTCATTGGAAGGTAGAAGACATTTACAGCATATTTCAGAAACAAATAAATGACAGTATATCCCATTACAGTATGATAATGAGGGATGTAAATGCAAAATAAAGTAAATATTAGGAATTTGAGTGAAATCCATAAATGACCAGTGTCATATTAGTAAAAATATTGAACATTGCAGGAGCAAATCATTGTGACAGAAATTAACAAAGCCAAAAACATAATTTCATGTCAAGCAAAGATCTTAAGTTGACATAATGTACTTATTTTCTCCTTTCTTTGTGTTGAATAAACAATTTTTGTGTGCTCACAGGTCTTTTCAAACGAGCTATAGCACAGAGTGGATCTGCACTTAGTCCTTGGGCATTTACTACAAATGCTACTGACAGAACATTCCGTTATGCATCATATTTGGGATTTATTGGAGAGACCACTTCAGAACTTATGGAGTTTTTGATGACTGTTGATGCAAAGGAATTTGTCAAAGCAAGGGGGCCAGCATTGGATCCAAAGGTAATGATTCCAGATTTGTCAAGTGTTGAGAGCTTTAATATACAGAAGTTAACAGATTTATGATACTAATCTGAGCAACCTACAATATATTTAACTGCCAAAGGATTTAAACGCACCTTGTTTAAGAGTAGTCTGAGTTAGCACAGTCTGTGTTTATTTTCCATGCATTTGTCCATCCAGACACTGTTAAAAAGATAGGCAGAGAGAGAGAGAGAGAGAGAGAGAGAGAGAGAGAGAGAGAGAGATTCACTATATTCTCTATTTTGTGAAAAATTATGGTCCAAAACATACTGAATCAAATGACAAAGAATAATTTTCAAAGCTCTGCAGTCAACATGATTACAGGATACTTTATTAAAGAATATTGTCTTATTAAATAGGAGATTAAATTAATGATTCACATTACCTTATATTTAAAACTGTAAGTTACATTAGAAATGTCACTGGAAGTTCTCCTAACATATTCTGTCACTATTACTCACTTTACACAAGATGATTTGCTCACACCCTCGACGTGTTAATTCATTTATGATGGATCGATCCCTTGACTAGCTTCTGACATGTTGACATTGGTTTATACTGTACTTCCACTTTACCTTTTCCACACTGTCTTGTAATCATTGGGAATACTGTATAACATATATACTTCGTGAATTCCCAGCAAATGTTCTGTTACAAAAGAAAACATAGATTATGAATCTTTGTGTTTAGTTGCTAGAGCTTAATAAAGCATTGTTTTAAATGGAGAAGTGTCATGGAATGAAGGGCAGAAAAATTAGTTACAAATGAAATTGTAATGGTCTGAAGTTCATTACAGTTTTCATGACCAGATTCGCACTTTTCTTCCAAATTTGAATTTCAAATTTTTCTTTGTGAATGTGACTAAAACTAGATCACAATGTATATTAGAGAAGGAGATTCAGTTCTTTTTTTAAAAAATTTGTTATCTGCCTGTACTACATATCAAGAGGTTGTTTGTAGATGAAGAAATTGCAAGCCAAGAAATGAAATATGAAAGAAGCAGTTGTTCGTAGGAACATGTCCAAGGCTCTTTTGGAACTGAAAAAAAATTTATTGCAGTAGATAAACTGGATTGAACTTACAGTGTATGAAAAATACACCAATAATGAATATTTTCTAAAGTTTTGGCAAGTTTGTTAAAAGATCAAAATGAGCAGATGTGGACTGATATCTTAGGTCTTAACATATATTTCAAAAATTCTGTGGTCAGGCCCAGAGAAATGTGCAGAGGTTACTGTCCACAATTTCAGCATTGTGAAATATGGTGCCATTTAGATGCAGTATGGAAGGGGAACCATGCAACACTCAGCTTCTGCCAGGGTTGCAAATACTGTTGGCTGTATTATCCTTCCAAGCAGCTCCTCAGTGAGTCTCATACGACTGTATGGAACTGTTCTAGTGCTGCCACCAATGGAAAAATCTCTCAAACCACGAGTGTTGAAGCCTACTCATCCACATTGCACTGCTGATGACCTCTCAGCTATAGATGCCTTCATACCAATGCACTATGACATTTTTTTCTTAGTAAAATTTTGCCTTTTAATATAGCAAAACATCACTGATAAAAAAGTAAGCCACTAAGAATTATGTTTCCCTCAATTGTTACATGATAGTATAAGGAAAGAAGACTTCATGTTATTTCCATTTAGACAAACTGCTGTCTCAGATATTTATATGAGATGCACAACAAAATGTTGAACAAATCCCCTTTGAGCACAAAGTCATTTAGTGACATGAATTTATGTAAGTTGATATTAATATTTGTGTACAGATGATTTGAACGAGTAATACCACAGAGATTTAAGTTCAGCAAACGTACTTGTAGCATAATGTGCAGGAGTAGATAATAAACACATAAGCAATGGAGATGTTGAGTCACAAATAGGTACAACAAAAATTCTATGCTGGATTTTCCATTGTTTGACTTAAACAAATAAGCAAGATTTTCTTTCATTCCAGGACCGTAAAAATGCCCTTATCTGTGTTTGGGCTCCACATGTGGAACCAGAAAATGAAGGTGCATTCCTGACTGAGCATCCAGCTAAACTGATATCAGAAAACCGCTATACGCATGTGCCATACTTAACAGGTGTTACAAGCTATGAACTGCTTGTTAGGACACAAGGTATGATTATAGATTATACATATATTTATTCATAGAATGAGCAGATTTAACACTCAAGATAACAGCTGCTTCAAAGATATGGATAAAGTGAACTTGCAATATATTTTTTAAGAGTAGTTTCTAGTGAAAAGTGCACAATTCTACCACTACCACAATATTAAGTTTATACTGAGGACTGTAAAAAAATAACTTCATCAGCCTCAGATGCAGGTTTCACTTGATAATATGATGATCACCAGATCAGTTATGACTATGTAAATTTTTTTAACCATGACGAATGCAATAAAAGTTGTTAGCTTATAGCATTATATTTGTATACAATGAAATGAAACTTTTTGTACTCTATCTTTAAGCAACACTAAATAGATACATTCCAGTATCTCATTTTATTCTGTAATGAAGCAAAATCATTGCTGTCTTAGCTTTTCAAGCATTGGCCATCTACAAATTCTCAAAATAACGCAAATACACAGATTCTAATTCATCATATGAAAACTTATTTTTGTGTAGCTCATATATAATTGAAATAAATACAAATATAATGGAGGGAAACATTCCATGTGGGAAAAATATATCTAAAAACAAAGATGATGTGACTTACCAAACGAAAGCGCTGGCAGGTTGATAGACACACAAACAAACACAAACATACACACAAAATTCAAGCTTTCGCAACCAACGGTTGCTTCATCAGGAAAGAGGAAAGGAGAGGGAAAGACGAAAGGATGTGGGTTTTAAGGGAGAGGGTAAGGAGTCATTCCAATCCCGGGAGCGGAAAGACTTACCTTAGGGGGAAAAAAGGACAGGTATACACTCGCACACACACACATATCCATCCGCACATACACAGACACAAGCAGACATTTGTAAAGGCAAAGAGTTTGGGCAGAGATGTCAGTCGAGGCGGAAGTACAGAGGCAAAGATGTTGTTGAAAGACAGGTGAGATATGAGTGACGGCAACTTGAAATTAGTGGAGGTTGAGGCCTGGCGGATAACGAGAAGAGAGGATATACTGAAGGGCAAGTTCCCATCTCCGGAGTTCTGACAGGTTGGTGTTAGTGGGAAGTATCCAGATAACCCGGACGGTGTAACACTGTGCCAAGATGTGCTGCCCGTGCACCAAGGCATGTTTAGCCACAGGGTGATCCTCATTACCAACAAACACTGTCTGCCTGTGTCCATTCATGCAAATGGACAGTTTGTTGCTGGTCATTCCCACATAGAAAGCTTCACAGTGTAGGCAGGTCAGTTGGTAAATCATGTGGGTGCTTTCACACGTGGCTCTGCCTTTGATCGTGTAAACCTTCCGGGTTACAGAACTGGAGTAGGTGGTGGTGGGAGGGTGTGTGGGACAGGTTTTACACCGGGGGCAGTTACAAGGGTAGGAGCCAGAGGGTAGGGAAGGTGGTTTGGGGATTTCATGGGGATGAACTAAAAGGTTACGAAGGTTAGGTGGACGGCGGAAAGACACTCTTGATGGAGTGGGGAGGATTTCATGAAGGCTGGATGTGACTCTCCAGCAGGGATACGACTTCCTCAAATCCTCCCCTGAAATGAGATCCATCCTTCATGAAATCCTCCCCTCTCCACCAAGAGTGTCTTTCCGCCGTCCACCTAACCTTCAACGTAAATAAAGGTGCTAGCCAAACCCCCTGGTTGGATGCTGTATTTGACCACAGGTGTGAGCTGTGCAGTGTCCTCGATATGTTGCAAGTAACTTTCATGATTAGAATACTGTTCTGCATAGTAACCAAGGTAACAGAAGCATTTGGTGTTACAAGAGACACCATTTTGAAGGTTTATACCACACATAGGAAAAGCAGAAAAACCTCTCCTGCTAATTCACGATGTGGATGAATGTGTGTATTGAGTGACTGTGACAGTCAGTCACTGAACGGGACTGTGATGGAGAAATAAGAGGACAAGGGCTCTAAAAGCTACAACAGAACTGAATGTTGCACTTGGAAACACTGTCAGCACTAAATCAAAATGAAGAGACCTCCAAAAGCAGCAATTTGAGGGTAAAGTTTAATGTGAAAAACACTCATCATTAATGAAAATGTCCAAGCATAGGAAAATGTGGCGTCAAAGATATAAAAAATGGAATATGGAGCAATGGAAGAATATCATTTGGTCAGATGTGTCTTGTTTCACACTGTTTTCAACTTGTGGCCATGTTTATGTCCCAAGGGTGAAACAAGGTGAGAGTGTGATCATGATTTGGGCTGCCATATTGTACTATTGCTTGTACCCTGTGGTCACTCTGTAACACTGTCACAGATTACATCAGCAGTTTTGCAGATCAGACCCATCTCATGGTTCAGTGCTTTTCCCCAATGGTGATGCTGTGTTTCAAGGTGGCAGGGCCCCTGTTCACACAGCATGCACCATCCAGGACCAGTTTTGTGATACAAGGATGAAGTGTCTTCAGGTCTCTTCCAGCCACCACAGTCACGAGATCTCAGTATTATTTAGCCTTTTGCAGCTGCTTTTGAGGGAAGGTTGTGTGATCACTATCCACTATTTTGCAGGAAAATTAGTACACAATTCCCTTGAAAACTATATGGGGCCAGTATTTATCCATTATGAGATGACTGGAAGCTGTTTTAAACGCCAACATTTGCCTACAATGTATTACGCATGTTAGTGTGTTGTACTTTTGGTATTTCTCTATTTTTGTCCACCCCGTCCATAAAGTGGACAAATGGAAAGTAGGTAATACCCAATAATATCAATATTATTGTGAATGAATGAGACCTCAGAAGTTATGAAAATATTAACTAATAATACATGATCTATATGTCTGATGAAGACTTGGAGCAGGATGCATTCACAAAATTAAATAAAAAATATAACAAAAAATGTAAATGGTAAAATACAACAAAGTGTTAAAAACAACTGTGGATAATATGTCACAAAGTACACAAGGTGTTACCATTGCTATAAGGTACTCACTGCCATGATCTTGACAGCTTTATGCAGAGGACGGATGAAAATATGGAGGAAGATCTAGATGTAAAAGCAGTTAATGTAACTGGCATGAACTTTTTATAACAGAAGAGAATCTGTTGATGTTTTGATTCACTATGCTTAAAAGCAGTAAGTATAATAGTTAATATAAGTGGAATTGTACTAAAAACTAAAATTGCAATGAAAAACGATGAAGATATTCACTGTCACGTAAAGCAAATGAGCGGGTGGACAGAGAAAATCAGAGACACAGTACGTGTGAGAGGAAATACAATAATTTTTGATCATAACAAATGAGCTACTGCACCAACAGTGTGTCTATTTGATGCAGTAACTTCTAACTCTTAAAGGACTGTAATAAGTAACTTTAGAAGGATGCATACAAGAGTAAAACAAAAATTTCAGAGATAAATTTCTGTCCAATTTAGTTGATCAACAACAGAGAACCAAATTTTACAAATTATTAACAGACAAAACAATTTTTTGTGTAGTGTAGTGGCTATACTTTCGCAGTTTTGTAATGACCAAAATATATTTTCAATCCCAACTGGTCAATATTTGAGTATAGTATAATGTTTTATCACAGGTGTCTTTTTTTGACAGTGGTGCCACTTACTTGCATTTCATTTAATGTATCACTGACAGCAAACTTCTATGCACCTCCCCATAAAAATACTCACAAAAATGAACATGGCCTGCAGCTAACAGTTACAACCTGTCTCAAGTAAAATTATTTTTCTAATAGTACTGTTTAATTCAGACCATTCTCTGTATAACCTTAGCACTGCCTCCTGCCCTTGCAATTGATACTTCTGTCTGTTCCAAATAGGAACATTCTCACACACTTAAAAAAGCTAATAAATTATCTTCAAAACAAGAGAGGAACATTACTTTCTTTTTATACTGAAGTCTTGTATGGAAATGAAATATTATATGTAAAATGTCATATTCAGAGTAATGATATCTGCTAATATAGCCAGTGGCTATACAAACTAACTAAATTTTTACTTCCAGCTGATGGGCTATTTGCAACTGAAGAAGGAGCAAAGAATTTGAATGACAACTTTGATCTCTATGTTGCTGATGAACTTCGCTTCTCAAGTGAAGAACAACAGCTGAAAGTAGCAGAAGAGGTCCGGCAGTTTTACTATGGAGACAACGAGATCACTCCAGCAATGAATGACTCAACTGCAACTGTAAGTGCCAATCTTTAAAATTTGGGTTTAAGGAAATGAAAATTTCCTTTCATTACTATTCTGAGAAGGAGGTACTGAACAGGTTCTAGGAAGATTAGGAATTGCATTGTAAAATTCACAGCTGTTTTGCAATTTTAATGGAAGAGAAATGATTTTGGTCCAACATCAAACCGTCTTCAAATCTCCTGCACCACTTGTTTCTTGTTTTCTCCTGCACATGCTTGCTTTTGTTGCACCACACTCAAAGATGGTCTAATGTTGTACCAAAATTGATTGTCTTCAATAAAAATATTAGTACAACTGTTTGTTTTTGAATTCAGTATTTAATATTTTAACTGAAGTATTATCTCCTATCACATATTTATGGAGGGTGTGTATGTACAGACAAATCTAGCCAGCAGAATTGTACTTTTTTCTGTAAGTGTCATGAAAACAGTAAATCTTTATTTTTAGGATGTTCTGATAGTGAAAATGTTAGTTAAAATGAACGATTAACTCTCATTTTGAAGTTATGATACCTTTACAATATAGCCTGTATAAACTTCCTCAAAGGAAGGTCACTGAATGCACAACTGCCTTGCAAGATGTTTCGAGATTTCTGCTAGTAATTTAATAATTAGTGTTCACCAGTAATTGGCTAACAATGATTCACTCCACTTTCCCTTCATCAGTCTATCATTTCCATGTCTGAAATTTGCTGATAGAAGCACTCTCAACACTGATTGGTTACAGTACCACAGCTGTCAGGGAAGAAGTCCAACTGATAATCTAGGAAATCTAAATTTAAGAACATGTTACACCCCAATCTATTGCAGTAATGCAGAAGAGTTGCAACAATATCCTTACAGCTTTCTCCCCTCTTATTTCCTAGAAAGTTTGTTGCACTTGAACAAGGGCATCCCAAGCAAACTTTTCATCACCTGTAAGGATGATGCTTAAATGCTCATTGTCATACAGTTTGTGTATTTGAGGACCTATAAAAGTCCCCTCCTTTAATTTTGCCTTGCTAAGACATGGAAAGTTCTCAAGCAAACAGAAAAATATTTACCTAGTTTTGACCATTGTCTTAATAAAGTTTTTCATTAGGCTGACTATTATATGAAGAGCAAAGAAAATTTTGTCTTTGGATACAACAAGCACTTTGTGCATAACATTATGAGATTTAGGTTCAAGTGACTGACATCAGTCTTTCTTTTTATAATGAAGTGCTTTTGTGCAGCTGTCCCAGAGGCACAGGAAGCAATAGAATATGGTGTAGCCAGGTTGTAGCCCAAGTAATATGCCTGTGACTTTCAGATCCCTAGAAATCCGCCATTTAAACTTGTTATAGTTCATTCACAAAAACAGTTGTTTGATGTTATTATATTTCTTTCATGTATGGTGCATATCCAATCAGAATTGATGATAATATGTTGTCATTATGCTGTAGCACACACTTGAGAGTTACTTTGGAGGAGTCAATGGAAAACCTCCACTGATCAGTTTTATAGTCAATGCACATAGCTGCCATTAGTCCCTGTACATCACTACAAAATACCAAGTTCTTTTCAATTTCGAAAAATGGAGGGAATGGCATATGTCAGTTACATAACAAAGTCACATTTTCCATCTTATCAAGGTAAGTCCACTGTTGTTGTCTTGAGACCAGCAGTTTGCTTTATCTTTTGGCAATGTAGATCCCTCACTGGACCATGAAATAAACACAGTAGTAATTTCTAACCTCTGTTCACTCACTGGTACACACAAAACCAGGATCTTTTGAAGAACAGGGTTTTGAAGGTGCAGCACTAGTTTCACTACTGCCCTTGTCACTATCTTAATCACGTGGGACAGGAACAGTGAGTCCCTTTGTGTGAGGCACTGATCACTTGGCTCATGGTATTTTAGGATATGTCAAGGAAGACTTTCTGCTTGGAAATACCATGTGTTAAAGAAGTTGTCATAAAAAAGTAAGAATTATTCACATGTTTTGATGGTCCTCACAGATCGTGTGTACAGCAAAGCCCATGGAACATATTTTATGATTCAACCATGAATGAAAACTTGAGACTGAAGATAAGCAACATAAATGAGGAGCCTAGGGCTTGTCCTGGTCCCTGATTTCACAGACAAAGCACAGTCGGAATGCCTTCCTAATCCATGGCAATATCGGCGCCTGTCTGCAAATGTAGCAAAAATTGTCAGCTTTGTTTATGCATTTGTGAGGCATTCTGTGTCACAGGAATTACAATGAGCACTCACACTAATTACACATCAGCAACATGTTCTCCCAGCACAGAAATGGAACACAGCTTGTAACAGGCTGAAACTATGCTCAAATGACACATGCTCCACTCCTCCCTCTCCCCTGCCCCTTATTGCTACTAGACTGGGCTGAAAATGGTGACAAAACAAACGCAGCTATTGTTTCCTAAACTTCATCAGTCTATCTACCATTAGTGGGTTTGAAGATCATTTGGGAAGGATTGACAACAAATGCTAACAAAATATAATGAAATGCACCCCTTTTAACTTGGAAATGAGAGCTAATTCATGTTTTTCACTATTGTTATCATTATCATGCAGTCAATATAGTTAACAAACATTTATTTCATCCCAGTTATGTTTCCACTGTTAGCTAGTGTATAACTGAAGCTGAAATTAGGTGTGTAAGAAGAGCAGATCATTTCACAGACGAATCTGCCTCTGATGAAATATACCATGGCATTACTGAAATAGTATGTGGTGGGAGGGTTCATTCACAAGGACAGGAAGGAAGGTTTTGGAGGCACCTGTAGAACTAGGCTACTTCATCATTTGTTGAGATTCAAAGTACCACTTAGGAATGGATGGCAATGATTTTGAGTGCAGGGTGGCAATGATTTTGATTTCTGCCAAAGATATCAGATAATTTTTTCAGTATGTCATATAGTTGGGTAATGAGAGGTTTGGTTTTTTCTGATTGATTAGTAGAGTGACTAACCTGTGTAAAAAAGGTGTGAAACAAGACAACTGTTTGTAGACATATCCTACATGATATTATCCATTCTGAGTGTGATCATATTTTAACAAAACAGTAGTGTAACCAAAGCTTTGTCTTACTTTGTGTTCCTGCATATATATATATATATATATATATATATATATATATATATATATATTATTTTGAGAGTTCTTGTTTTGTATACAATTAAACACAGTACTATGAACAGTCAAGAAGACAAATGAATAGTTAATGACTTATTTTTAATACAAGAATACATCTGTTACATTTCTGAGATCATATATACGAGACATCAAATCAAATTTATTCTGACAAAATCCATTACAGACGACAATATCTATGAGTGAACTAATACATAACACATCCATAAAAACGTTTGAAAGTTTATCAGTGAATTACAGAAAAGAACATGTTTTCAGGATGACCTTTTATTAAGTGTATTTCTTCCCACAGTCACAATGTTGGCCTATTAGGTTAATCTCTAGTAATAGCTTACAACAAATTATATCAATGCATATTGTAACTTCTAAAATGACACTGTCTTGGTGACTACAATTATTGATTCATTATTATGCTGTTCATGTTCGCTTCAACACATAATGGTACATAAAGTTTAAATTTTTTTACAGATGATATCAGATCTCCTTATTGTGGAAGGAATAGACACCACTGTACGCAACATGAGTAGGGATTCTTCAGAGCCTGTTTACTATTATCAGTTTTCATTCAATGGACCACTCAATACATTCCCTGATTTCCCAGGTAATTGTTTTACATTCATATAAATACTGATCAACTATCAATTCATTCTTTTTCAATTCTCAAAGCTTGATAAAAGTCATTTAGTAGTAGTAAATTATCTGTAATTCCACTTCCATAAAACATTAATTAATTATGCCATCTAACGTTCACAGGAGCTAGCCATGGAGATGACAGGAGATACATGTGGTATTATGAATCTCTTGAAACATGTTCACCAGGATATCTAACTGCAGTGCAGCTGCTACAGATGTGGACAAATTTTATCAAATACAGGTAAAGAAATTCATTCTATTCCATCTATTGCTTCACATGTTCTGAAGATCCAGTTAGATTGATAACCTTCGTTTTTGTCATATAGGTGTCTAACAGATTAGCATCAGATGCAAAGAATTGTTAAGGGCCAACTAGTTATTATTAATTACGTAACTTTTTTCAGAGGGATCATCATTGTCATGATCTGTGAGTGGCAAGAGCCTTATTGTGAAGATACTTGCCCTACAACCCTCTTCCATTTGTATTTGTTGAGTGCAATGTTTGTCCATTTAATGTTGATATTCATCGTAGCCATATTCTCCCACATATTCTTTCATTATGTGATTATGCATCTTCCTCTTCCTTTCATTCTGTCTATTGTCCTGCTGAAAGCTATTTCAGGAAATCTGTTCCCCATCATTCTTGCTACATGGCCAGGCTGGTTCAGCCTTCTCTTCTTTAGCATTATTATGATGTTATAGTGTTTGCACAGTCTTGTAATTTGTTTTCTGTTATCCTTCATTCTGTGTTACTTTCATCACATACATGGCCAAAAATTATACTTAGCATTTTTCCTTCTCATATTAACAGTTCCTCGTCATCTTTCTTTCCAAATATTAACGTTTCACATCAGTACCACAATACTACCATAACATACAATTAACGTAAGTGAATTTTTAAGTTAGTACTAAGTGTGTTTCTCTGTAAGATATCAATAAAATTTAGGTTTTTATATGCATTGTTGTACTTGAGGACAATATTATGGAAATGGAAGAGGATGTAGATGAAGATGAAATGGGAGATATGATATTGCGTGAAGAGTTTGACAGAGCACTGAAAGACCTGAGTCGAAACAAGGCCCCCAGAGTGGACAACATTCCATGAGAACTACTGACAGCCTTGGGAGAGCCAGTCCTGACAAAACTCTACCATCTGGTGAGCAATATGTATGAGACAGGCGAAATACCCTCAGACTTCAAGAAGAGTTTAATAATTCCAATCCCAAAGAAAGCAGCTGTTGACAGATGTGAACATTACCGAATTATCAGTTTAACGAGTCACAGCTGCAAAATACTAACATGAATTCTTTATAGACGAATGGAAAAACTGATAGAAGCCGACCTCAGGGAAGATCTGTTTGGATTCTGTAGAAATGTTGGAACACGTGAGGCAATACTGACCCTATGACTTATCTTAGAAGAAAGATTAAGGAAAGGCAAACCTACGTTTCTAGCACTTGTAGACTAGCTTTTGACAATGTTGATTGAAATACTCTCTTTCAAATTCTGAAGGTGGCAGGGGTAAAATACAGAGAGCGAAAGGCTATTTACAATTTGTACAGAAAGCAGATGGCAGTTATGAGTTGAGGGGTATGAAAAGGAAGCAGTGGTTGGGAAGGGAGTGAGACAGTGTTGTAGCGTATCCCCGATGTTATTCAATCTGTATATTGAGCGAGCAATAAAGGAAACAAAAGAAAAGTTTGGAGTAGGTATTAAAATCCATGGAGAAGAAATAAAAACTTTGAGGTTTGCCGATGACATTGTAATTCTGCCAGAGACAGCAAAGGACTTGGAAGAGCACTTGAACAGAATGGACAGTGTCTTGAAAGGGGGGGTATAAGATGAACATCAACAAAAGCAGAACGAGGATAATGGAATGTAGTCGAATTAAGTCGGGTGGTGTTGAGGGAATTAGATAAGGAAATGAGACACTTGAAGTAGTAAAGGAGTTTTGCTATTTGGGGAGCAAAATAACAGATGATGGTCAAAGTAGAGAGGATATAAAATGTAGACTGGCAATGGCAAGGAAAATGTTTCTGAAGAAGAAAAATTTGTTAACATTGAGTATCGATTTAAATGTCAGGAAGTCATTTCTGAAAGTATTTGTATGGAGTGCAGCCATGTATGGAAGTGAAACGTGGATGATAAATAGCTTAGACAAGAAGAGAATAGAAGCTTTCGAAATATAGTGCTACAGAAGAACGCTGAAGATTAGATGGGTAGATCACATAACTAATGAGGAGGTATTGAATAGAATTGGTGAGAAGAGGGGCTTGTGGCACAACTTGACTAGAAGAAGGGATCGGTTGGTAGGACATGTTCCGAAACATCGAGGGATCACCAATTTAGTATTGGAGGACAGCGTGGAGGGTAAAAATCGTAGAGGGAGACCAAGATATGGATACACTAAGCAGATTCCGAAGGATGTAGGCTGCACTAGCTACTGGGAGATGAATAAGCTTGCACAGGATAGAGTAGCATAGAGAGCTGCATCAAACCAGTCTCAGGACTGAAGACCACAACAACAACAACAACAACATAAGCATTGTTTGATGGGAATCTGTTCTATTATTGTTACTTATAAGACATTCTAAGTAATTGAGGCACTCTACTGTTTCGAAAGTGAATTCATCTACAACCAACCATGCATCACTTCAGATTTTCTTACTTATAACTAGATATTCTGTCTTTTTTTGTGGTAACAATTAGCCTGTTTTTTCAGCAATTTTGTAATATTTTTGAATAATTTTGATTACTTCTGTTTTGGAATTACTCATTAATGCTATAACATCTGCATAGTCAAGTCCAGTAATGACCAGCCCTTGCAGTTGAATCCCTTGTTTATTAGTTTTAATAAATCTCCTATCAATTTTCTGTAAGATGAGAGTGAATAAAATAAGTGAAGTGGGTGTCCCAACATCTCAGTCCAATGTACCCTTTTTTTAAGAGGATACAGGATTTCTAAAAAGTTCCACAGCAGTGTTGCAACATTTAACCTTCCACATACTTTTCATTTTGTGTTAGGCAAGCTGCATTAATATATTAAGAAGCCATCAGATTTTGTAGAGTGTCTATAATTCTGAATTATCTCCTTTCAGTGATCCTTCTCCCTACGCTGGTGGAAAAGTTACTGTAGACTGGAATGCTTATAAGCCAGACAACCCTAATTATCTAGAAGTTGGCTGCACTATTCAACCTGGTACATCACCTAACAAGGATCGCATGGATTTCTGGCACAGAGTTATGCCATAGATTAGGCACAGTAAAGCATGGAAGTTATTTATATGTGATCAACATTTTGTTACAAGAACAATTAATGAAAACCAACTATGTAAGGACAATGGAAAATAAATAAAGAAATGATGCACAATAAATATTGGATTTATTATTCCTTGGCTGTTTCCATCATCTTAAATCTATGAATATTTTATTTACTTTGTGGTGTAAGTGGGTAATTAAGTAGGCAATTAGTTTTGATATTGACCTACAAACATTACTGGAAATATTGTTGTGTTGAAATGAAATCAGTATTTTGAGGCATCATCAAGAAGTCTTTACTTCCATTATCCAGTTTACTCATTACCAGTTTCTTACATTTGTGTTTTATGACTAGGTTCTAAGATACAATAAAAGCCACCACTTTTTACTTGTATTGGTTTTGTGGCCCATTGCACATGATTTGAATCTTGTAGTCAATAAAACATTATCACTATCTAAGAATGATATCACTATAGTTACACTGTAATTCCTTTAACACCAATGCCAGTTAGTGGTATGATGAACAGAGTCATCAACCATATGCTTAAGGATCATATCATTCTTTGAAGTAACAGACTGATATCTCAACACATACACACAACACTGCTACAGTAACCTTGCTGCCAATGAACACTATCTCTTGCAACATTCTATACACTCCACATCCACAAACTCAGTCCTTATACACATGACTGCAACTCCTTCTCCTTTGAGTGACAAATATATAAAACATCTGGAGGAATGGTTCCTAATCATCAATGATCTTAAAACACACTCATTAAGAGATCCTTCATTGTCTGGTCTCAGTGACAACATTTCACATTTGCATGGTCTTAATAACTTCTCCTCCAAACTTACAATTCTCCTGGTTCAATCTCCACTAGCTTTGTCCCACATCTATACTTGTAACTGCTCCTATACTCCTTCCACCCCCCTTTCACTGCATTAATCTATGTTCAGAGTATAATCTGCACAATCTCCTTCTTTCTTTATTCTGTCTCTTATATGAAACCAATCCTCCATTTCATTGCATGGCATAATCAAGGCGATGACACATTCCTAGTCCATTTTGTTGCACTTGCTCTCCCCAGGTGTCTCCTCCAAACATTCCTCCAGCCTCTTCACCACTGTTCCTCTTCCTCAGTCCAGTTTACACACTTCTAGTTGGACTGCAGTGCCAGATCAGTGCTGAGAGTCAGGATCATAGAGCTGTGTCTGTATATGAGAATGTTTTGTGAATCTGCTAAATTCAATTATGAACATTGTTCAAAACCTCAACAATCATTTTAAAATACTATGGTTTTCATTATCGGACTGGTGGACTTGGTTTGGCCATATCAGCAATGTAGAGGATATAAAGAAGATGAGAGAGCACAGAGCTTTGGAGCACTCCAGCACTGGGATGGAAGGTACAGTAGTTGTTATTGTTACTCATGACAAAATATGAGCAGTTAAACAGGAAGGACACAATAGGGTGGATATAGTTGTTTGGAAGTGTGTATATCTTTAATTTGGAAAGGAGACAAGAATACCATATACAGTCGTAAACTTTCTCTACACTGAGGGAGACAAAAATAGTGGATTTACAGGATCTGAGCTGCTGGAACAGGCACAAGGGTGAAGTGCGAGAGCTGCTCGTCAGAGGAGAAATTGGAACAGAGGACACACAGGTTAATGGGAAGGATATGACGTTGGTTCAGGTATTGACGTATCTGTCAGATTCAAAGACCATGCTGAACACACCATGAACTAATTGCTTATGATTCTATAACACTGTAGATGTGAGACAACTGCTTGGGATCATACTTTCATGTGGATCTGGAAAAGGTTATATTTACATTTTAGTCATGGAGCATTACATTGTACCTCTTTATGAGGCTGTTATAAACATTTACTATAAGCGTATGTTAGGCATTTAGCCAAATAATAATCTCATTTCTGTTTCTTGGTAATGCCTCTGGTAAGCCAAAGATCATGCAGCTCATGAAGTGGTTCCCCTTTTAAATGGTCTCTGCTGTTGTTTTGACAAATGCTAAAGTGAACTGAAGAGACAACTCTGAGAAAACAAGGCCAACCAACAGTTTTGCAATATCTCCATGAAATTATGACAAATGGCCCACAGATAGAGAGTATATTGGTAATACAGCAATGACGTTTTACTGTGAATGGTTTGCTGCCAATCTATGAGTTGGTGAAAGTGTTGTTATTTCTATACATCTCTTTCACCACCATCTAGTATTTTCATTCCATCACACTGGTGAATTACTGCTGTATATCAAGCTGTACTGGCAACTACTGGACTGCGAAAAGTATACCTGCGTTCAAATTTCTGATGGATACGTAACTGAGGAAGAAGTAGACTCATCCTGCTCGAGAGAAGACTTCACTCCATCAGAAAATTCTGTCAATAGCACTATCAAGCTCCATATATAGAAAAAACAGCAATGTTAATTTCAGTGTACATGTGAAGTATGCAACAGTAAATTATAAACCTGAGGACTCCATTATCAGCATGCAGTTTCATTGAAACTGTCATGCAAATGACTTTCACAGATCAGATTTAGATTGTTTCAGTACATGATAACTGCACAATGTATAAGTTACATGTTGTTGTTGTTGTTGTTGTTGTTGTTGTGGTCTTCAGTCCTGAGACTGGTTTGATGCAGCTCTCCATGCTACTCTATCCTGTGCAAGCTTTTTCATCTCCCAGTACCTACCACAACCTACATCCTTCTGAATCTGCTTAGTGTATTCAGCTCTTGGTCTCCCTTTACGATTTTTACCCTCCACACTGCCCTCCAATACTAAATAGGTGATACCTTGATGTCCTACCAACTGATCCCTTCTTCTAGTCAAGTTGTGCCACAAATTTCTCTTCTCCCCAATCCTATTCATTACTTCCTCATTCGTTATGTGATCTACCCATCTAATCTTCAGCATTCTTCTGTAGCACCACATTTTGAAAGCTTCTATTCTCTTCTTGTCCAAACTATTTATCATCCGTGTTTCACTTCCATACATAGCTGCACTCCATACAAATACTTTCAGAAATGACTTCCTGACACTTAAATCTATACTCGATGTTAACAAATTTCTCATCTTCAGAAACACTTTCCTTGCCATTGCCAGTCTACATTTTATATCCTCTCTACTTCGACCATCATCAGTTATTTTGCTTCCCAAATAGCAAAACTCCTTTACTACTTCAAGTGTCTCATTTCCTAATCTAATTCCCTCAGCATCACCCGACTTAATTCAACTACATTCCGTTATCCTCATTTTGCTTTTGTTGATGTTCATCTTATATCCTCCTTTCAAGACACTGTCCATTCTGTTCAACTGCTATTTCAAGTCCTTTGCTGTCTCTGGCAGAATTACAGTGTCAATAAGTTACATAAAACTTTAGTTTATTATGTGAAGAGCTTGTTTAATTTGAAATCCCTACAATAATTACAAATGTATTTCTGTCATCCCAAAACTTCTGATTGTAAACATTTTTTCTTTTCTTGAGTAGCATTTTCTGAATTAGGAATAACAAAATATGTTTAAGGTAGTGAAAACTACTCACCATGCTTTGCTATCAAAGATGCATGGTATACATTTACTGTTTGAAAGCTACGTAGTAAGATTACAAGTAAGTACTTTTACAATAATTTTATTTCAAAATAATAATAATTTTCGATATGAATATAATAGAGGGAAACATTCCACGTGAGAAAAATATATTTAAAAACAAAGATGATGTGACTTACCATGCGAAAGGGCTGGCAGGTCGATAGAAACACAAACAAACACATACATACACACAAAATTCTAGCTTTCGCAACCAATGGTTGCTTCTTCAGGAAAAAGAAAAGGGGAGGGAAAGACGAAAGGATGTGGGTTTTGGGAGAGGGTATGGAGTCATTCCAATCCCGGGAGCGGAAAGACTTACCTTAGGGGGAAAAAAGGACAGGCATACACTCGCACACACACACATATCCATCCGCACATACACAGACACAAGTAGACATTTGTAAAGGCAAAGAGTTTGGGCAGAGATGTCAGTCGAGGCGGAGGTACAGAGGCAAAGATGTTGTTGAAAGACAGGTGAGGTATGAGCAGTGGCAACTTGAAATTAGTGGAGGTTGAGGCTTGGCGGATAACGAGAAGAGAGGATATACTGAAGGGCAAGTTCCCATCTCCGGAGTTCTGACAGGTTGGTGTTAGTGGGAAGTATCCAGATAACCCGGACGGTGTAACACTGTGCCAAGATGTGCTGGCCATGCACCAAGGCATGTTTAGCCACAGGGTGATCCTCATTACCAACAAACACTGTCTGCCTGTGTCCATTCATGCAAATGGTCAGTTTGTTGCTGGTCAGTCCCACACAGAAAGCTTCACAGTGTAGGCAGGTCAGTTGGTAAATCACGTGGGTGCTTTCACACGTGGCTCTGCCTTTGATCGTGTACACCTTCCGGGTTACAGGAATGGAGTAGGTGGTGGTGGTAGGGTGCATGGGACAGGTTTTACACCGGGGGCAGTTACAAGGGTAGGAGCCAGAGGGTAGGGAAGGTGGTTTGGGGATTTCATGGGGATGAACTAAGAGGTTATGAAGGTTAGGTGGACGGCGGAAAGACACTCTTGGTGGAGTGGGGAGGATTTCATGAAGGATGGATCTCAGTTCAGGGCAGGATTTGAGGAAGTCGTATCCCTGCTGGAGAGCCACATTCAGAGTCTGATCCAGTCCCGGAAAGTATCTTGTCACAAGTGGGGCGCTTTTGTGGTTCTTCTGTGGGAGGTTCTGGGTTTGAGGGGACGAGGAAGTGGCTCTGGTTATTTGCTTCTGTACCAGGTCGGTAGGTTAGTTGTGGGATGTGAAAGCTGTTTTCAGGTTGTTGGTGTAATGGTTCAGGGATTCTGGACTGGAGCAGATTCGTTTGCCACGAAGATCTAGGCTGTAGGAAAGGGACCGTTTGATGTGTAATGGGTGGCAGCTTTCATAATGGAGGTACTGTTGCTTGTTGGTGGGTTTGATGTGGACGGACGTGTGAAACTGGCCATTGGACAGATGGAGGTCAACGTCAAGGAAAGTGGCATGGGATTTGGAGCAGGACCAGGTGAATCTGATGGAACCAAAGGAGTTGAGGTTGGAGAGGAAATTCTGGAGTTCTTCTTCACTGTGAGTCCAGATCATGAAGATGTCATCAATAAATCTGTACCAAACTTTGGGTTGGCAGGCCTGGGTAACCAAGAAGGCTTCCTCTAAGCAACCCATGAATAGGTTGGCGTACGAGGGGGCCATCCTGGTACCCATGGCTGTTCCCTTTAATTGTTGGTATGTCTGGCCTTCAAAAGTGAAGAAGTTGTGGGTCAGGATGAAGTTGGCTAAGGTAATGAGGAAAGAGGTTTTAGGTAGGGTGGCAGGTGATCGGCATGAAAGGAAGTGCTCCATCGCAGCAAGGCCCTGGACGTGCAGAATATTTGTGTATAAGGAAGTGGCATCAATGGTTACAAGTATGGTTTCTGGGGGTAATAGATTGGGTAAGGATTCCAGGCATTCGAGAAAGTGGTTGGTGTCTTTGATGAAGGATGGGAGACTGCATGTAATGGGTTGAAGGTGTTGATCTACGTAGGCAGAGATACATTCTGTGGGAGCTTGGTAACCAGCTACAATGGGGCGGCCGGGATGATTCGGTTTGTGAATTTTAGGAAGAAGGTAGAAGGTAGGGGTGCGGGGTGTCGGTGGGGTCTGGAGGTTGATGGAGTCAGGTGAAAGGTTTTGTAGGGGGCCTAAGGTTCTGAGGATTCCTTGAAGCTCCGCCTGGACATCAGGAATGGGATTACCTTGGCAAACTTTGTATGTGGTGTTGTCTGAAAGCTGACGCAGTCCCTCAGCCAGATACTCCCGACGATCGAGTACCACGGTTGTGGAACCCTTGTCCGCCGGAAGAATGACGATGGATCGGTCAGCCTTCAGATCACGGATAGCTTGAGCTTCAGCAGTGGTGATGTTGGGAGTAGGATTAAGGTTTTTTAAGAAGGATTGAGAAGCAAGGCTGGAAGTCAGAAATTCCTGGAAGGTTTGGAGAGGGTGATTTTGAGGAAGAGGAGGTGGGTCCCGCTGTGACGGAGGACGGAACTGTTCCAGGCAGGGTTCAATTTGGATAGTGTCTTGGGGAGTTGGATCATTAGGAGTAGGATTAGGATCATTTTTCTTCGTGGCAAAGTGATATTTCCAGCAGAGAGTACGAGTGTAGGACAGTAAATCTTTGACGAGGGCTGTTTGGTTGAATCTGGGAGTGGGACTGAAGGTGAGTAGGACAGAGGTTTCGGATTGGGAGAGAGGTTTGCAGAAAAGGTTAACTACTGAGTTGGGGTGTTGTGGTTCCAGATTGCGTTGATTGGAATTTTGAGGTTTTGGAGGGAGTGGAGCTGGAAGTGGGAGATTGAGTAGATGGGAGAGACTGGGTTTGTGTGCAATGAGAGGAGGTTGAGGTTTGCTGGAAAGGTTGTGAAGGGTGAGTGAGTTGCCTTTCCGGAGGTGGGAAACCTGGAGATTGGATAATTTTTTGAGGTGGAGGGTGGCATCCTGTTCTAATTTGCGGTTGGCCTGTAGGTGGATGTTTGAACAGCCGGTGTGGATGCGGGAGAGGAAAGATTCAGGACTTTTATTAAGGATAGGAGTTGACGGGTGTGTTCATTGGCTGAGTTGATGTGTAGGTGAAGGATTATATGGGTGAGGGCAATGGATTGTTCAGTTGGAACTGGTATAGGGACTGATGGAAAGAAGGGTTGCAGCCAGAGATGGGAACTTTAAGTGTGAGGCCTTTGGGGGTAATGCCAAATGTCAGACAAGCCTGAGAAAATAAAATATGGGAGTGTAATCTGGCTAGGGCGAAGCCATGTTTGCGGAGGGAATGTAAATAAAACTTAATGGGGTCGTTGTGGGGGTGTTGTGAGGGTAATTCTGTAAGACTCCCAGATTCAACCAAACAGCCCTCGTCAAAGATTTACTGTTTTACACTCATACTCTCTGCTGGAAATATCACTTTGCCACGAAGAAAAATGATCCTAATCCTACTCCTAATGATCCAACTCCCCAAGACACTATCCAAATTGAACCCTGCCTGGAACAGTTCCGTCCTCCGTCACAGCGGGACCCACCTCCTCTTCCTCAAAATCACCCTCTCCAAACCTTCCAGGAATTTCTGACTTCCAACCTTGCTTCTCAATCCTTCTTAAAAAACCTTAATCCTACTCCCAACATCACCACTGCTGAAGCCCAAGCTATCCGTGATCTGAAGGCTGACCGATCCATCGTCATTCTTCCGGCGGGCAAGGGTTCCATGACCGTGGTATTTGATCGTCGGGAGTATGTGGCTGAGGGACTGCGTCAGCTTTCAGACAACACCACATACAAAGTTTGCCAAGGTAATCCCATTCCTGATGTCCAGGCGGAGCTTCAAGGAATCCTCAGAACCTTAGGCCCCCTACAAAACCTTTCACCTGACTCCATCAACCTCCAGACCCCACCGACACCCCGCACCCCTACCTTCTACCTTCTTCCTAAAATTCACAAACCCAATCATCCCGACCGCCCCATTGTAGCTGGTTACCCCAAGCCCTCACAGAATGTATCTCTGCCTACGTAGATCAACACCTTCAACCCATTACATGCAGTCTTCCGTCCTTCATCAAAGACACCAACCACTTTCTCGAACGCCTGGAATCCTTACCCAATCTATTACCCCCAGAAACCATACTTGTAACCATTGATGCCACTTCCTTATACACAAATATTCTGCACGTCCAGGGCCTCGCTGCGATGGAGCACTTCCTTTCACGCCGATCACCTGCCACCCTACCTAAAACCTCTTTCCTCATTACCTTAGCCAGCTTCATCCTGACCCACAACTTCTTCACTTTTGAAGGCCAGACATACCAACAATTAAAGGGAACAGCCATAGCTACCAGGATGGCCCCCTCGTACGCCAACCTATTCATGGGTCGCTTAGAGGAAGCCTTCTTGGTTACCCAGGCCTGCCAACCCAAAGTTTGGTACAGATTTATTGATGACATCTTCATGATCTGGACTCACAGTGAAGAAGAACTCCAGAATTTCCTCTCCAACCTCAACTCCTTTGGTTCCATCAGATTCACCTGGTCCTACTCCAAATCCTATGCCACTTTTCTTGACATTGACCTCCATCTGTCCAATGGCCAGCTTCACACGTCCGTCCACATCAAACCCACCAACAAGCAACAGTACCTCCATTATGAAAGCTGCCACCCATTACACATCAAACGGTCCCTTCCCTACAGCCTAGATCTTTGTGGCAAACGAATCTGCTCCAGTCCAAAATCCCTGAACCATTACACCAACAACCTGAAAACAGCTTTCACATCCCACAACTACCCTCCCGACCTGGTACAGAAGCAAATAACCAGAGCCACTTCCTCATCCCCTCAAACCCAGAACCTCCCACAGAAGAACCACAAAAGTGCCCCACTTGTGACAAGATACTTTCCGGGACTGGATCAGACCCTGAATGTGGCTCTCCAGCAGGGATACGACTTCCTCAAATCCTGCCCTGAACTGAGATCCATCCTTCATGAAATCCTCCCCACTCCACCAAGAGTGTCTTTCCGCCGTCCACCTAACCTTCATAACCTCTTAGTTCATCCCTATGAAATCCCCAAATCACTTTCCCTACCCTCTGGCTCCTACCCTTGTAACCGCCCCCGGCGTAAAACCCGTCCCATGCAGCCTCCCACCACCACCTACTCCAGTCCTGTAACCCGGAAGGTGTACACGATCAAAGGCAGAGCCACGTGTGAAAGCACCCATGTGATTTACCAACTGACCTGCCGATACTGTGAAGCTTTCTGTGTGGGACCGACCAGCAACAAACTGACCATTCGGATGAATGGACACAGGCAGACAGTGTTTGTTGGTAATGAGTATCACCCTGTGGCTAAACATGCCTTGGTGCACGGCCAGCACATCTTGGCACAGTGTTACACCGTCCGGGTTATCTGGATACTTCCCACTAACACCAACCTGTCAGAACTCCGGAGATGGGAACTTGCCCTTCAGTATATCCTCTCTTCTCGTTATCCGCCAGGCCTCAACCTCCACTAATTTCAAGTTGCCGCTGCTCATACCTCACCTGTCTTTCAACAACATCTTTGCCTCTGTACTTCCGCCTCAACTGACATCTCTGCCCAAACTCTTTGCCTTTACAAATGTCTGCTTGTGTCTGTGTATGTGCAGATGGATGTGTGTGTGTGTGTGTGTGTGTGTGTGTGTGTGTGTGTGTGTGTGTGTGTGTATGTATGTGTGTGTGTGTGTGTGTGTGTGTGTGTGTGTGTGTGCGAGTGTATCCTGTCCTTTTTCCCCCCTAAGGTAAGTCTTTCCGTTCGCGGGATTGGAATGACTGTTTACCCTCTCCCAAAGCCCACATCCTTTCGTCTTTCCCTCTCCTTCCCTCTTTCCTTGACGAAGCAACCATTGGCTGCGAATGCTAGAATTTTGTGTGTATGTATGTGTTTGTTTGTGTTTCTATCGACCTGCCAGCGCTTTCGTATGGTAAGTCACATCATATTTGTTTTTAAATATAATAATAATTTTCTTTTCATTTCCTTTCTGGGTTTGTCAAGATCACTTTATTCTGAGTTATTTGATTCTCCAAAGCACTGCAGTTTACTGGTGAATAACTATAACTGTAACTGAAGCTGAAAATGTCCTGAAGTTATGTACAAATTTAATTAATGGCAGAGAGAGTGATTTACACATCCGAGTTATTCACTTCCTTCTTGACATTTTTCCATTTTATTGTTTTATTCCTAAAATCTCAAACTGCATTGTCTCTTCAATCCAAGGCTCATAACAAATTTGACATAGAGGTTTTCATTCTTTGTTCTATATTATTTACTATTATTTCTCCACATGATTATAAGTTTTTGCAGTCATCTGATTTTGTGATTCTATATCATCCAAATTCATTATGGAAGCTTAGCCATAATATGAATGTGAAGCCAAGTAATCCTAATTTATTAAGTGATTTGAAAGATGAAGTTTCATGTTTGGAACCACATGAACTGTTAGTGGCCTTTAAGCTAGATGAGATTCACATCAAGTCATATGTAGATTTTGAGGCAGGAAATATTACTGGACTGACTAGATGCTGCTGATATAGCAAACATTGCACATGTATTCATGATTTAGAGTATACTTCTCCTTTCAATCAGTTTTGCATGTATTTTCTGTCAAGAAACTAAATGCAGAAAGTTTGTTTAATCTAGGAAGGATCTAAGTAGTAGGTGTAGAAGCTGTTGGCTTTCAGATTGTATCATTTGTTGCAGATAATAATGCCATCAATAGAAAATGAATCACACATTTTGCAAATCCACAAGAAGCCAATTTTGTGACCCTTCTCCCACAGATAGTACAAGACCTCTGGTTTTTCTCCATGTCATCTTTCACATTCTTAAGTGGATTAAAAAACAACTGCATAAATCCAGAGAATCATTAGCAGACATTTTGTTATCTAGATTTTGATAATCCTGATATAGTTAGATATTCATATTTTGCTGCAGTTAGGGTAGTATATGGTACCAGGTTTGCTACACATTTCCCCAAGTGAAATCCCCTGATTACCAGGCGTGCTTTAGCATTTTTCCCTGACAAATTTTGAGATGTCAAGGGTAAGGAAAGACATAAGTTGATAAAAAATGTAAGGATTTCTGCATTTCTCCCCAATGTGAGCAAAAATCTTAAGTACTAACATCAACATCTTTTGTAATGACCTGCTTTTAGATGGAGAAAGCAAGCCACATGTTATGTGCATAACATTAAGACCACTGTTGCTATTCTATTTCAATAAAATGAAACATATTTCACAACAAAAATACACATTTCCTCAGAGTTGCAACACAGATTTAAAATACTTTCACTGATTTCTGAAATAACCGCAGAAAAAAGTAGGCCTCTTGAAAGAACTGTATAAGGCATGTAAACCAACACTTGATCACCAATAAAATGTTGGTTCTGCTATGGTCATTATTGTTGTTCCACCAGCTACTGCCACAGTTTTCTTCTGCTTATCATCCATACTTTCTAATATACAAACAACTTTTGAAGTTTCAAAATGTACTGCAATAAATAAAATTTCACACTGTACAAGGTACTTGTGACGAGACAGTCACAATTCCGGAAATCCATTGCCTGCTGGCCTCTGGCCACCTATGAACACCTCTGTCCTGGGTCCACAGATAAACCATGAAAATCCACTGCACTGTGCCACACACAAACAGACCAGGCTTACAGGCCAATTGGTGAGCCTCGATCCATCAGGCAGGGCCTGCACGTTAATGAGAAATCATCAGTAGACCCAATCCATTACAGATACCTGCAGAAATGGCCTGCCATTTTGGCCCATCATGGAAATCCATTTGTTTGGCCAGCTATTCAGATGTCACAAACAATATATTGATGAAATGAAACTGTGGTGATCACTCAATGCAACAGGTAACTTGTACAAATTCTCTGAGAATCAGTACTAATGAGGATATGTAGTAACTCACCTTGAAGATGTTTGTTGAGCCACAGACAGACAAGTAGAAAAGACAATCATACTCTCACAGCTAAATTTTCGGCTAATGCTTTTGTCAGAGAATGAAAGCACACTCACATTCCCCCAATCATTCAGACACACCCCATTCACGCATGACTGCCATCTCCAGTTGCTGCATCAACAATCTTTAAGAATCAAGTCCAAACAAACCACTCCTCATGCCTCCCTGCCTCTCATCGGTAGCTGCTAGGCTAGCAGCAAGAAGTGGTGGCAGAAGTGACTGCAAGCTGAGGGGAGTTGTAAGAAGGGGAGAAGCAGTAAGAATGAGGGAGTAGGGAAGAGGCACACATACTCGTGTGATACATGAGTGATGATACATGACATCTCAGTAAACAAACCATTTTATATGCTGAGACAAAAACGAGATTTTTGGTGTTTTTTTTTTTTTTCAAGTTTCCCTGACACGTTTGAAATTCCCTGATTTCCACAACTTATGGCACCCCTGGATACAGAAAGCCAAAAGCTGCTAAAATATAGTTATGAGATGTCAAAGAAAACTCTGTCGCCTTCAACTTTAGAAAGGCAAGATGTTCAACTGGTTACAAAAAGTTTTCAGTGATTATGTTGAAAGTAGTTTGGCTGAGTTGGTTCCAGTTCACAGTATTGGAAGGGTACAGCCAAATTCATAAATATGATTAGACCCTCGTTATGTATTTTTAAAGTAAAAGCACCTCTGACCAATACAGGAGAAGACATGTGCTATAGTTACCTTATTACTTTGATAGATGAGTGGAGAAGTTGAAGTTCTGAGAATGGTAAACTGTCCCCAGAAACACACACAAAACTTTGGATTACTACATAAAATTAATGCAGGTAACTGAATACTATAGCAAGGAGGCGAATTATACATACTGTCAGCAAATTCTCTGGAACCTAGATTTGGTCTCTGTAGACAATTATCTGGATGTCAGTATCACATCTTACTTAGGCAGTTGCTGGAAACTGAAAAGAAGTTAAGACTTATGAATATCTTAAAAATAAATGTGCACCCACAAACGAAGTTGAGAATTGTAGAGATGCATAGTTGTGATGAAAGTATTGAGAACAGTATGTTTGATAATAGTCATTCAATTTTTAATTTCAGTATCAGTAATGATGAATTCAAACATGTTGAACCTAGTATCCCAGTCTTAACATGCATTGCTGCTTTCTGTTGGCACTCATTGATAAGAAAACTTAAGTGCACAGAGTGCACAGGTTTTTTAAGAAATGATAGGCCTATGAGAACTGACAAGCACTTTAATTTAATTAGACAACTAGACAGAGGCAGTCTCAAATTCTCTTGTGAATTTACTGTGACAGTAGTTGCATATATTTATTTGACTCAGAAAAAGTTGTCGGTAATTCCTTCCTTCATGAAGCTGCCGAATCAAAGAGCAGTAGCACCTGAACTCATTTTGAAAAGTTATAGTTAATGGTGTGATGTGTAACAATTGATATCCTCAACTCAAGGTACAACAAATCTGTAAGAAAATTACATGGATCACTGTAAATATTGTAATGAATAATTCTCACAAAAAGAAAAATAATAAAACTCCTATGCAGTCTCTTCAAGGCTTTAAGAAGAGGAATGCAAATTGCTTATTACTACCTTCCTCATATCACCAATGCAAAATATTTTTACTCTTTCATGCAGTGCTTAGTGATTACTGTAAAATCAAAATAAGTGCAGGATATTGTCTTGAAAATACTAAGAAACGAAATGTAGAATTTTTAGGATACAGTTTGAAAATATTATCTTTTATCAGTACATATGCTTTGCTAGTTACCTGTTATTGACCTTAAGATGGACCCATAATAAAGTGCTTTTATTCTTTAAATGCATATTGCAGCACGTAATGTTCACAGTAATAAGTGTAAAATGAAATGTAAGTGTTGCACAGTCTCTTGAAAATGCTACGAAATATAAAGTTTCATACACAGTCTAAGATAAAATTCCCTCTGGATGGTTAATAAACGTTGCTTATTACATACCATATAGTTGCACTTTCAGATATACTCAACAGCAATTATAATTTCTCTTGAATTTCAGACTGCAAAGTCCAAGCTAAATTATTGTCATATATTAACAAAAAACTGCATCTCTGTGAAAAAATTTGTTACTGATCTGATTTTTTTCCTGTAAACAACTAAGTTCAAAGAGAAGGTGGGTCACTAAATACAATTTTTCACTGCTAGATGAAGGCAAAAAGTGCAGCAATTAGGCACCGCAATCACAATTTCTTTGCAGTATTTTATGAGTGAGTAAAGAGCAGCAACAGGACTAGCAATGTCGCAGTTTATGAGGGCCACTAAGTATGGCATCACAAAGTTGTTGGCAGGCCTTATATTCTCAGAGGTGTCGGCTGATGCGTGGACATGATGAATGCAGGTCACAGCAATGTATTGGCTGTCAGATAAACTTTGCAGTTTGCTATTGTTCATCTGCTGTGCACAATTCCCCTTGCTGTACCTTTGATGTGTACTCATATCTTTTAATGTGACAACTGGTTTATACAAATGTTTTATTTCACATTTGAGCATATTTACACACAACTGGTGTCATCAAAGTTAACACACTAATAATAACAATAACAATAATATAAACTTGGGCAAATGTCATGAACTATAAGAAAATAATCCAAGACAGATACACCACATATTAAAAAAAATGCCAATAAGAATAAAAAGTTTCCAAACAGCGCAATTACAGGATAAATGTACTACATATATAAATGACTGACAAGGATACTGAGCAATTAAACAGATAATTAACATTAAATATGTGAAATAGCAATAAAATAGTTACACAGTAAGGCATATGTAAAGTTAGTAGTTAATTTATTATTCGTTCTTGTAAGAAATGTGGGTCACACACACTCTAGGAACTCATGAGCAGACTAAATTACTTTACTTTTCATCTATTTCAAAAGACTACTTTTAAATTTATTTACTGCCACTGTTTAGGCATTTGTAGGTAATTTGTTGAAGAAGACAGAACCAAGATATTTGTAACTGTTATGATTTGTTGCAAGACTAGCATATGGCACATTAATTGTATGTCCACTTCTTGTGTAATGATCATGAAGTGTCTCCTTAGGTCAAATTTACTTAGAATCTTTTTAACAAAGACAAGGTAGTTGTAAATATACAGGCTAGGCACTATCATTATATTTAGTTTCTTAAAATAATCTCAATGTGATGCATATGGACTGAGTCCTGCAATGAACCTTACAGGTTTCTTTTGTTGTTTAAACACTAATTTTGAGCCTACGGGAATACTAGAATCTGTTGGGAATGGAAGAACACAAAGCATTCGTTTAATAGAAGTTCTTTACTGACACTGAACCTCAGCTTTTACAGCGGATAGACAACATGCTGATCTGCCACTTAATTTTCCTGTGTGAGTATTCAGCTGAGCTTCGATCTACCTGAAATTCTAATAACTTGACTGTTATGTTAGCATGACTGGAAGCAATCAGACTGAATACAATGTCTTTAGTTTTACTATCATTCTTCTGCAGTACATTGGCATCAAACCAAGCACTGAGTGAAGTAGTGCACTGGTTAGCACACTGGACTCACATTAAGGAGGATGACAGTTCAAATCCATGTTTGGCCATTCTGTTTCAGGTTTTCCGTGATTTCCCTAAACCACTTCAGGCAAATGGTTCCTTTGAAACAGCACAGCCAACTTTCATCTGATTGTTCCCTGATCTGATGGGATTGATGGCCTTGTTGTTTGGCCCCTTTCCCCCAAATCAAACAACCAACTACTCAAACCAAGTTGTACATCTTTCCGTTGCCCTACCATGCTGTGTTGCATATTTTCAAGGATAGTACCACATGTGATGAGTGTTCTGTCATCTGTTTATAGCAGTGTATCACATGGCACAACTGTGGATGAATCATTTATGTAAATACTAAAAAGGAAACATTCAAGGACAGATCCTTGCGACACACCCTTTAAAAATGGAAGAAGTTCTGACATTTGATTATTTACCTTAACTAACTGTTTTTTATTGTCCAAGTAAGACAGCATTAGGCACAGAGCATTCTCTCTCACCCCGTAGTGGAAGAATTTTTTTAAAGAAAATATTATGTAAACCAATATCAAAAGCTTTCCTGAGGTCAAAAAGTGTTGCAGGTAAGATCTTTATTTTCAAAACAATTGTATATTTTTGTTTCCATGCTCTCAGCTGCTTTGGCTGTAGAAAGGATGGATCTGAAATCATGCTGCGAGGAGGTAAGTACATCATCATGTTCATAATATTGACTCATCTCTTTCTGCATGCAGTATTATATTATTTTTTACACTATGGGTATAAGGGGCATAGGTCAATAGCTATATAGAGATGATGTATCTAGTTTCTTATATACTGGTTTAACTATAGATATTTTTAAACATTGCAGATAAATACCTCCATTTAAAATTTTATTGATTATTTTAATCAATGACATGGAATCTGATTTCTGATATATTTAATAACATATTTTGAGAGGCTGTACTAATCCTCTGCTGTAGAATTACTGAGCTTAGATAGTAATTCATTGACCATCTTCCCAGTTACACAAATCCAGTAAAAGCTGTCTGTCCTCTTACTGTTCATTTCTGGAAGCAGTGTCCCTGCTTTACTCACATCCTTTAGATGCTGTCATCTGACTGAGGACTGACAAAATGTGCACTTAGAGAATCAGATGGAATTGTTGTCTGGTGTACTTAATCATCATAGTTTATTTCTGTTGTAATAATTTCCCATACAGCTTTGCATTTATTCACTGGACTCAGTATTTATGTATCATTTGTTTTGTACTTTGTTGCCTTGATTTCAGACCTGCAACTTCTTCTCACTTTCACATGCAATTCCTTGTCAGCAATATTATGCTTAGACTTATAATGATAGAGTAGCGTTATGATTCTTATTCTACGTAGATGTGGGGTGTACCACTTTTTAAGATTTAGCAGTTTGGTGCAGCAATTCTACTTCAAAATTTTCTCGTAACATTTAGGCCAACATACTTCAAATTGTTCAATTAACAGTTCTAAAAAATTATTGGTAGATACATTTGGATCTGCAGTGATTATTATATTATCCTATTCTATGAAATCTTGTTTAGCTTTAATTCATTAACTGAGATTATAATTTTCTATGTTCACTGGAAGTTTCAATCATTTTACTGTTAAAAGTTTGTCTAAGCCATAGTCCCTCTGTATTAGAAATGCATGGTTTGATTGTGCCAAATTCTGTTTTGTTTAGGATTACATGAACTGAGGTTTTCTCTGAAGTATTCAGTTACAACAGGACAGGGGTCTGGCAGGCAACAGAACAATCCAGTTATCATTTTGTGTTCATACCTGATAATGAGTCTTGCCCAATCGATCTCAAGTGCAACTTCAGTTTCTATGTCAGTGAATTTGAGTTTCTTGCCTATTGAGACAAACACATGATTTCCATTTCCATTTTGCCTATCCTTTTGACATACACTTCAGTTTTCCACAAAGAAACCTCATTACTATCAATTTCAGGTTTCAACCAGCTTTCTGTACCTAGTATTATGTGAGCTTCACTGCTTTTCATGGGGGACTTCAAACTTTGGCACTTTCTTGCAACTGCCTCAGCAGTTTACCATTATATTTTAATTCTCTCACCTGTGGGAGTCATTTATTTTGATCTTACTCTGATACTTCTGGGTTTCTTACAGCTGTCGTGATCTGGATTCAATGGAGAGTGACTAATCTAAAAAATTCTTGTGCGTACCCTACACACAGTCAGCTACTTGAGTAGCAACCTCAGATGTGTAGCACACCTGATCCATTTAGGAGGACACTAAGGTTCTCAATTCTATGCATATTTTACTTTATTTTATTTTACTATATCTTTGTCATTTACCACCCATGGCTGGACAGACTGTGTCACAAATACAATGTTTATCAACTAACATTTATACAACACCATATACAAAATTTTTATTACAAATAAAAGAAAATGTCTATGCAGTGCACAAAAACACATAGAACATAGCGGGAATGAAATATAACTAAACAGGAAAGTAAAACTTCATAGCAGCAAATGAAAATACCATAAAGCAAAATGTCACACACACAAAGTTTCATTTTGGCAAAATATGTAATTTAAGTAAAACACAAAATTAAATGTGTAGTTAACATAAGAAGAAGATTAAATTTAGACAAAATTATATATAAAACATAACAATATTTATTATTTTGTCCATTCAGTAAAACCGCTGTTGAAAAACTCTTCCAATGAATATAGTGAATGTTGTTTCAAGTCCTGAGCAATTTTTTTCCGAAATAATTCAGGTGGCAGGGATGTCACTTCTGGAGGCAGTTGATTGTACATTTTTAGGGCGACTGTTGGAAAGCTGTCTTGTGTACTTGATAGGCGACACCTTGGCACTTCAATGTTCCTCTTACAGCGAGTGTCATGATTATGTATTTCTTGTCTTATGCTAAAATTCCCTTGATTTTCTTTTATATACATGAGGCAGAAATACACATACTGGCTAAAGACAGTCATTATGCCCAGCCTGGTGAAAATAGGCTTACAGTGGTCCAGTCTTTTGCTAGAGAATATGATCCTGACGGCTCCTTTTTTTTTTTTTTTTTTTTTTTTTTTTTTTTTTTTTTTTTTTTTTTTTTTTTTTTTTTTTTTTTTTGCAACACATCTTTGCTGCCTGAGGAGTGTCCCCACAACAACAGTGCATAGCTAATGTGGCTGTGGAAGAGTGCATGGTAGACTATTGTGAGAAACTGGTCAGTTATTACCCTCTTCAGCTTCCTCAGGAGGTATATCACATGAGAAAGTTTGGGGCATACATATGCAGTGTGATCATTCATGGAGAGTTTGCTGTCAATCTTGAAGCCCAGTAGTCTGACAGTCTCCATGTTTTCTTGGTCTTCAATGTTGGTTAGACTGCATAACAAATGTTGGGTTTTTTCTTCATTGATCTTCATTTTGTTTATTACAAACCATTCTTTTATTTCTTCAAACATCAAATTTGATGCACCAAGAGCTTCTGTGGCTGTATGTCCTTTGGCAATAAGGGTGGTGTCATCTGCAAACTGCAACATTTGACTATTACAGCTCATATCATTGACATATATGTGGAATAGGAGAGGTCCTAAGACTGATCCTTGGGGCACTCCATGTTCCAGTTTTTGTTCAAGAGAAGTTGCTCCATGCACTGATACTACCTGCTTTCGGTTTTCCAAATAAGATTGGAGTGTTGATAGAACAACACCTCCTACACCATAGCATCTTAACTTGGCTGTTAGTGTTGTGTGTGAGATGCAGTCAAAGGCTTTGCTGAGGTCACAGAGTGTCAGTGCCACACTCTCTCTCTCTTCAAAACTCTGTCAAATTGTTTTTAATAAGTCCAGTGTGGCTGTCACTGTTGATCTCCCTTTGCAGAATCTGTGCTGTGTGTTTTGGAATAAGTTGTTTTCCTCAAAGTAATTCAGTACCTGGAAGTGCATCACAGACTCAGTAACTTTGGCTAGTACTGGTACCACTGAGATTGGTCTGAAGCTGGACACCTCACAAGGATCCCCCTTCTTATATATTGGTACTGTGCGTGCCAGTTTAAGGAAGTCTGGGAAGACACCAGAAGATAGACATTTGTTTATTGCTATGGCTAGTGGCTGAGCTAATTCTACAAAAATATTCTTTAGCAGTGTGCAGGACATGCCATAGATGTCTACACTTTCTGAGTGTTTGTAGGAGTTCACAATTTTTATCATGTCTTCAGGGTGTACTTCCTTCCAGTTTTGAATACTGCAACTGTCTGCATTTCTTATGTTTGCAGTTGGATCTAGGTCAGAGTGTGGAATTTCACTCACTGTCTTTTCCACTATTCCGACAAAATATTCATTGAAGTCATCAGGGCTACACGAATTTAAGCAGGAGGTAGTCTTCTTTCTGTTCTCATTTACAAGATTCCAGGCAGCTTTACAAGGATTTTGGGCCTCTTTAATGTATGTATCATTATATTTCTTTTTTGCTTCCTCTACTGCCTTCCTATAAGCTTTTTTGGCTTTTAGGTAGTTGCGGTGATGTAATTCTTTAGCTGGAATGTCTAAAGCTGATTTCATTCGGTCCTTGCACATTGTTACAATACACTTCAATTTATTGAGCTCGGTGGTGTACCATTGTTTCACATTGATAACTTTCTGCCTGCCTTGTGATTTGTCCAGAGGATTCTTCACTGGTCTTACCGGAAACATGTCATCAAATATTGCTTTTAAGGTTTGGAACAGACATAAGAAAGAATCACTGCCTACTAACTCTGCAATTTTTTGCTGCCAGTTTACACAAGATAGAGCTGCTTTGAGATCATTTAGTCTCTCTTCTTTAACAAATCTTCTTTTGAATGTGTAATTTGTGTAAGTCCACAATGCCACACTACAGCATGTTACAGAACATTCAAAGTCTCTGGTTCAGTCCTTCTCCTCGATTCAGAACCAAAGAGCCATAATCAATTCTGAACACAATGCTCAAATTGTGAGCTTTGTTGAAATTCCATACACAAGGCTGGTTTTCTAAACCTCCTGTACCTGACACTGTAATGACCTAAGTACGACCTCGATGCCCAGATGACAGGCATCATTTGCTCCAACATGTGCCACAATGTACAATTGGTTGCACCCTGTTCCCCCAGTGGCTGCCGGAATAGCATCTTCAACATGTTGAATAAGGCCCTCAGGCATACACACTGAGTACACCTGGTGTCCTTTACTATCCCTGGCTACCATTTCTTTAATGGCTACCATCATTTGCCATATATCTGAACTGTCAATGATTAATAAACCGTTACTCTTCTGCGTTTGCCCCCTCTTGACACCAGACAAAACAGGTTTCCCCAAAACAGGTGAAGTGGGTCCCACTGGCTCAGATTTAGTGAAACACAGCACCTCATACTATTTGGTTAGGTGGATCGGTACACCACCTCCATGGTCCCCATCCACTCTGTACACGATGTCTAGGCCTCTCTCTCACATGCCACTCGACATCAAGTGAGTGAACAATGACAGATATTGTACTTCCTGCAGAGGAGAAAGGATCCACAGGAGAGGACAGTACTTGAGGAACCTGTATCACAACACACAACTCTCAGGAACCCTTCCAACAGACCGATTTGCAGCAGCTGCCAATCGTTTGACAGTAGTCAGGGAGATTTCTACCTGCTTACGAACTTCAACCAACTCATCGCTTGTTTGAGAGCAGCATTTTCAGAGGGGTTGCATTTTTGGCTGGTGCAGTGTACCGGTATTACAAAGCAGATGAGTTCAGATTAAGCCTGCTAGTTATCTTTTGATCTGTTGAGCTAAAAAGTTGATAATTTTCCTATGAGAAATGAAGCAAGTACAAAAACCAAGGTTTCTATTAAATCAACACAAAAACCTGTGGTAAAAATTACTAGTTTTCTAAAACGTTTTGAGGTTAATTAGAATCGACAACAGAGTTAATTTACTTGAGTTAATATGGATAAGTTCTAGTGTCCGATACCACCCGTCAGCTTTGACCAATGACGCAATATGTGATGTTGTTTTGTTTGTGCCACAGATTGCTGTCAATGAACGTTAAATGATTTCTCTGGATTTCCTCGTTGCGACTGTATATTAAAAATTTGATGTAGATTGTTTTGTTTTCATCTCGTAATTTGTTTTCGGCATCTTTTGTTAATGAAAGTAGTCGTGATTTATAAGTAGTCGTGATTTATAAGGTCTTGATTTCTCACGCTGTTTGTTATGGATGAGTCAGTTGTTTTTACTGCGAAAATTCTGCTTCAGAAAATGAGTGACCGTAAATCAACTATAAAATTTTTGCAATCATTGGGCGTCATTGCGGGGAAAGGATTTCAGTGTTGCAGGGCCATTTAGATGAATACTGTTGGAGGGAGAATATTCCTAAAGGTTATTGTTTATTTCTCGCATTTATGAAAGTAGTCAGCAAAATGTACAGGCCTCGTTTTGTTAGTTAGGTGTTGGTGGATCTGATACTTTTTTCTTGTTTTATGTTGCTTTTTTTTATATTACTGTATTGTGCGAGTGCTACTTTTCTGGTTTCTCTGGAGGGAGGTTTTTCTGTAGTCCGATACCACCCGTCAGCTTTGACCAATGATGTCATATGTAAGGCAAACATGCTGCAATGGACAATCTATGAACGGAAATGATTATACTTGTAAACAAATGAATTTAGTATGCCATAAAATAATACATTTAATGCGACTATTATTTACACGCTAATTTCATTTAAACGAGTTGAAGATGACTGAAATAAATAAGAACACGAGAGCAATTACAAGTGCATATATTATGTAATATAATAGAACAGCGTTGTATAGAACCTGTTGCTAGCAATGTGGAAGGCGCAGTATACCGTTAGCAGAGCCTGTCCTATTATATTTTCCACATGTACTGCAAAAACAATCTAAATAATTAATCGTCGAATAGTTGGAATCGGTAACTAGAAGCAAACTATGTTGGAGGTCATTTCTAGTTACCGATTCCAATATTACAGTTTGTTGCGCAAAAACCTTATAACGTATCTGAAACGTGCGTCAAAAATGATCTTGTTAGTGAACTACAGAATACGACTAGACTTTAAAAGAATGAAAATCTTTACACACATTACTGCACACGCAAAGAAATAAAATGCAAAAAATACCAAACCTTACAACCGATATACTACACGAAAATAAGACCAGCTGCAGTAGCTCCAAATAACACTCAGTAAAATTGATACACCAGGAGTGACAGTAAAAATAAGACAAGTGTAGCAAAAACACAAAAATGAAAACATAATAGTGGCTACATAAAAAGAAACTTCCAAAGGAGTCAAAGATCGAGGCTGACAAGAACGAAATAAGAACATAATAAGCAACAATAATGTTAGAAGGTCAAACTGTAACGAAAGAAGCAAAATCCAGAAGAACTAATGAAAAAATAATGAGAAACACAAAGTCCAGGCACGAATGGGGTACCACTCAAATCAGTTCTTCCGCTGTCAATCAGACGCAAAATTTTAAAATAATAAAAAGCATGAAACCTCGAGTCAATCACATAAACCCTTCGGCAAAGACACAGCAATACCCCTCGGCGCACCACTGTAACCAGAAAATATTAAAACTACAGAAAAACCTCCCTCCAGAGAAACCAGAAAAGTAGCACTCGCACAATACAGTAATATAAAAAAATGCAACATAAAACAAGAAAAAAGTATCAGACCCACCAACACCTAACTAACAAAACGAGACCTGTACATTTTGCTGACTACTTTCATAAATGTGAGAAATAAACAATAACCTTTAGGAATATTCTCCCTCCAACAGTATTCATCTAAATGGCCCTGCAACACTGAAATCCTTTCCCCTCAGTGACGCCCAATGATTGCAAAAATTTTATAGTTGATTTACGGTCATTCATTTTCTGAAGCAGAATTTTCGCAGTAAAAACAACTGACTCATCCATAACGAACAGTGTGAGAAATCAAGACCTTATAAATCATGACTACTTATAAATCATGACTACTTTCATTAACAAAAGATGCCGAAAACAAATTACGAGATGAAAACAAAACAATCTACATCAAATTTTTAATATACAATCGCAACGAGGAAATCCAGAGAAATCATTTAACGTTCATTGACAGCAATCTGCGGCACAAACAAAATAACATCACATATTACGTCATTGGTCAAAGCCGACGGGTGGTATCGGACACTAGAACTGACCTGTTAATATACGGTTACTCCTCTTGAAGGGAAAACTAGATGTAACACTACACGTTAGCTAGAAAATCTGCTATGGTAACTAAATCACAAACGTTGATTAACCAGATTATGCAAAGGATGACGGTAGCTTCTGAAAATTCTCAAAAACGCCCGATTATTTGCGTTAATGTACAATGAAATTCAGTGAGTGATGTATTCTGTGGCAGAACTGTAAACCAGGAACGCTGATTTTCTACAAAATAAATTACGTATGCAAAACACTCGACTGGTAACTTCCGAAAATATAACTTTGTAAGCTTGCAAAAATTCTCAAAAATAACCTGTTCCTCATGTAATTGTCCAATGAAACTATAGAACGATTTTCTATAATGATGATGGACACACTGTTTTTTCTAAAATTTTAAACGACCACATTTATATTCATGTCTGTAACTAATGATAACAATACGAGTTTATTGCGGCATTCACGAATGTTAGAAATGCCACAATATATCACAATACAAACGCTTGATACAATCGATGAAAGATTGTCCTGAAGCGACGCAAACTGTAAAATAGTGCATCTAGAACTTCAAATTGCCACACAGATTTTGTAGACGCTGCCTCAAACAAAGGAAAATTCTTAAGAAGGCTTTGATGTATAAATAAACATGGGTATTGCACAGATTTTTCGCTTTGCTGATTCTGAAAGGACTTCTACACTGGCGTGCCGAAGAAGAACACTGCAGAGTGAGTTTATCTCAGGCAATATCGCTAAAATGTGCAACACCAACAATGCACATCTTGTGCATGTTGCACTTAACAATACAATATTCACACAGTGCCACAATGTAGTATAGTTGCTCATTCATAAATAATGCCAATAGTTCAGAAATATTAAATGAGTAAAGATATTCATGTCTCCCAAATTAAAGCTTTGTAATTTCTGTACCATCTAGAATGTTTGTTGGTGACCCAAGTCTATTGATAAATCAATCAATCAATCAATAAAGCACTGAAAAATATCCATACCAGACATAGCTGGGAAATAATAATTTGATCCTACAGCTAACTAAAAACCGAAAGCTTAGCCACTAGTCGTACAAAAATCCATATAATTCAATTTCAAACAAATGAAATTGCCTCACAGACACCAGAGGTAAGAAACAAAGGGCCTACACTGGATGAGGCCTCATGTGTTACATTGTTGAGTGCCTAGATGGATGACAAACTGAGGGTGCAGCAGCATGTGAATAACTAAAAAGCTCAATTCTGCCTGCTTACACTCAAAAATTGGTCTCATTGTGTTGACCTGCACAGAGGATTGCTACCATACCTTGATTCAGTTCTTTCCCACAGCATAATATTCTGGGGATTTGTAATTAAAACGAAAATGCATATATTCCACAGACTGTACAAAGAGAATATTGTCTAAAGTTACTGGCAGAACATCCTGTCTCTTTAGGGGCTTAGGGATTATTACACTTATATGTCAATACATTTACTCCCCAATAGTATTAATGGTTAATAACGAGACTGAATTTAGGATGAACTCAGCAGTTCACAACCACAGTACCAGAAGTACATATAATTTATATACAGATGAGGCATCACTTTGTATGGTTCAGAAAGGAGTTTCATAATCTGATGTAAAAGTTTGATAACAGATTGCCAGTAGTCATCAGACACAAAACTGAAAATCCACGAATAATAAAAAACAGGGTATACTAACATATAAAATTTGTTGTCCATCAATACAAAGTGAATATACTTTAAAAATTTAGCAACATAACAGAGGTCTTCGTATGTGTCAGTCATCAAATATTTTACACAAAACTACATACCTAGGTACAAGTGGTGCAGCAAGGAAATGGCTTCTATTGTATCCTTTTAACAGAAAGCTGAAAATTGTATGAGGTAGCTGAGAAGGTGTCCAGCAGCATCACAGTATGGTACCACTGCAAATGGTCAGCCTCATGGCTTATTTATGCATGACTTGTTTTTATCAATTATATTAACAATCAAACTCTTTGTATGGATTATTGCAAATTTACCATCTTTGCTTATGACACTATGATTTTCATTGATATTTCTTTAGACAAACTTGTGGTGTCACTAAGTAATGAATTTGGAGATATTGTGAAGTGTAATAGATAAATGGCCTTTCTGTAAAACATGCTTCATTCAGTTTTGTAATTAGCCTTCAACTGTCTGACATCCTCAGGAGGTTGAAACTTCCTGGTGGCTAGGTATGATTGATGGCATCCTCACATCATCTACATCTACATCTACATTTATACTCCGCAAGCCACCCAATGGTGTGTGGTGGAGGGCACTTTACATGCCACTGTCATTACCTCCCTTTCCTGTTCCAGTCGCATATGGTTCGCGGGAAGAACAACTGTCTGAAAGCCTCCATGCGCATTCTAATCTCTCTAATTTTAAATTCGTGATCTCCTCGGGAGGTATAAGTAGGGGGAAACAATATATTCGATACCTCATCCAGAAATGCACCCTCTCGAAACCTGCCGAGCAAGCTACACCGCGATGCAGAGCACCTCTCTTGCAGAGTCTGCCACTTGAGTTTGTTAAACATCTCCGTAACGCTATCACGGTTACCAAATAACCCTGTGACGAAACGCACTGCTCTTCTTGGGATCTTCTCTATCTCCTCTGTCAACCCGATCTGGTACGGATCCCACACTGATGAGCAATACTCAAGTACAGGTCGAATGAGTGTTTTGTAAGCCACCTCCTTTGTTGATGGACTACATTTTCTAAGGACACCCCCAATGAATCTCAACCTGGTACTCGCCTTACCAACAATTAATTTTATATGATCATTCCACTTCAAATCGTTCCGCACACATACTCCCAGATATTTTACAAAAGTAACTGCTACCAGTGTTTGTTCCGCTGTCATATAATCATACAATAAAGGATCCTTCTTTCTATGTATTCGCAATACATTACATTTGTCTATGTTAAGGGTCAGTTGACACTCCCTGCACCAAGTGCCTATCCGCTGCAGATCTTCCTGCATTTTGCTACAATTTTCTAATGCTGCAACTTCTCTGTATGCTACAGCATCATCTGCGAAAAGCCACATGGAACTTCCGACACTATCTACTAGGTCATTTATATACATTGTGAAAAGCAATGGTGCCATAACACTCCCCTGTGGCACGCCAGAGGTTACTTTAACGTCTGTAGACGTCTCACCATTGATAACAACATGCTGTGTTCTGTTTGCTAAAAACTCTTCAATCCAGCCACACAGCTGGTCTGATATTCCGTAGGCTCTTACTTTGTTTATCAGGTAACAGTTCGGAACTGTATCGAACGCCTTCCGTAAGTCGAGAAAAATAGCATCTACCTGGGAGCCTGTATCTAATATTTTCTGGGTCTCATGAACAAATAAAGCGAGTTGGGTCTCACATGATCGCTTTTTCCGGAATCCATGTTGATTCCTACAGATTAGATTCTGGGTTTCCAAAAACGACATGATACTCGAGCAAAAAAATGTTCTAAAATTCTACAACAGATCGACGTCAGAGATATAGGTCTATAGTTTTGCGGATCTGCTCGACGACCCTTCTTGAAGACTGGAACTACCTGTGCTCTTTTCCAATCATTTGGAACCTTCCGTTCCTCTAGAGACTTGTGGTACACGGCTGTTAGAAGTGGGGCAAGTTCTTTCGCGTACTCTGTGTAGAATCGAATTGGTATCCCGTCAGGTCCAGTGGACTTTCCTCTGTTGAGTGATTCCAGTTGCTTTTCTATTCCTTGGACACTTATTTCGATGTCAGCCATTTTTTCATTTGTGCGAGAATTTAGAGAAGGAACTGCAGTGCGGTCTTCCTCTGTGAAACAGCTTTGGAAAAAGGTGTTTAGTATTTCAGCTTTACGCATGTCATCCTCTGTTTCAATGCCATCATCATCCCGGAGTGTCTGGATATGCTGTTTCGAGCCACTTACTGATTTAACGTAAGACCAGAACTTCCTAGGATTTTCTGTCAAGTCGGTACATAGAATTTTACTTTCGAATTCACTGAACGCTTCACGCATAGCCCTCCTTGTGCTAACTTTGACATTGATTAGCTTCTGTTTGTCCGAGAGGTTTTGGCTGCGTTTAAACTTGGAGTGAAGCTCTCTTTGCTTTCGCAGTAGTTTCCTAACTTTGTTGTTGTACCACGGTGGGTTTTTCCCGTCCCTCACAGTTTTACTCGGCACGTACCTGTCTAAAACGCATTTTACGATTGCCTTGAACTTTTTCCATAAACACTCAACATTGTCAGTGTCAGAACAGAAATTTTCATTTTGAACTGTTAGGTAGTCTGAAATCTGCCTTCTATTACTCTTGCTAAACAGATAAACCTTCCTCCCTTTTTTTATATTCCTATTAACTTCCATATTCAGGGATGCTGCAACGGCCTTATGATCACTGATTCCCTGTTCTGCACATGCAGAGTCGAAAAGTTTGGGTCTGTTTGTTATCAGTAGGTCCAAGATGTTATCTCCACGAGTCGGTTCTCTGTTTAATTGCTCGAGGTAATTTTTGGAGAGTGCACTCAGTATAATGTCACTCGATACTCTGTCCCTACCACCCGTCCTAAACATCTGAGTGTCCCAGTCTATATCTGGTAAATTGAAATCTCCACCTAAGCCACATGTGAAATGTATTCCAAATTTTCTCTCAGTTGTTCTGCCACTAATGCTGCTGAGTCGGGAGGTCAGTAAAAGGAGCCAATTATTAACCTAGCTCGGTTGTTGAGTGTAACCTCCACCCATAATAATTCACAGGAACTATCCACTTCTACTTCACTACAGGATAAACTACTACTAACAGTGACGAATACTTCACCACCGGTTGCATGCAATCTCTCCTTTCTAAACACCGTCTGTACCTTTGTAAAAATGTCGGCAGAATTTATCTCTGACTTCAGCCAGCTTTCTGTACCTATAACGATTTCAGCTTCGGTACTTTCTATCAGCGCTTGAAGTTCTGGTACTTTACCAATGCAGCTTTGACAGTTTACAATTACAATACCGATTGCTGCTTGGTCCCCGCATGTCCTGACTTTGCCCCACACCCGTTGAGGCTGTTGCCCTTTCTGTACTTGCCCAAGGCCATCTAACCTAAAAAACTGGCCAGCCCATGCCACACAACCCCTGCTACCCGTGTAGCCGCTTGTTGCGTGTAGTGGACTCCTGACCTATCCAGTGGAACCTGAAACCCCACGACCCTATGACGCAAGTTGAGGAATCTGCAGCCCACACAGTTGCAGAACCGTCTCAGCCTCTGATTCAGACCCTCCACTCGGCTCTGTACCAAAGGTCCGCAGTCATCAATGCACTTTATATTCAGTTTCACTTAACGTGAAAGATGAAGAAATCAAATAAAAACTAGATGACCAACACATAGTTAACATAATACTACATAATATCTGGGCCAGTGCTAAGACACGATGGCCACTGTCCAACATTAGACTAAAAGCTATCTGGTGGTGTTACAGGCATGTGGCATAATAATGAAAGTATACAAGAGGACCAGAGACCAGAGACAAACTTACATAAATTGCATAACATATGTGTAGACATACGGTGCTACATGTTACTGGGAACTTACCAAGCATTTGTTGATATCATGTCATGTAGAATCACTGCTGTTTAGCTGGTCATAATTTACAGACTCACCAGTGTAGCTACATGACACTGTACCTATACATTATGGTTGTATGCTCTTCATAGTATTATGAGTGTCCTCATTCTTGCACAGTTATTTTCTCTCTTTCTATTCTTATGAAAGGCCTTCTGAAATAAAATTGCGTTATTGTGAATGACAATCATAGCAATAATTTCATCAGTTTGGTTAAGCTTTTTAATATCTGTTTTTTTATGCACAAACCAGTTTCTGAGGAGAATTAACTGTCTTTACAACAAGAATAATATGAGGTGATGACACTTTCTGGAATCAAGATATTTTCAGGTACTTATCTACCTACTTCAGATTTATCATTAGGCTAATATGTGTCTTCTTAAGTCAAATGAACAATTCATCATCAATTAATCTATTTTGAGATATAATTGCTTGTGCATTAAGAATAAAGGAATGTCATTACCTTAATCTTAAGAATTGATTCTTTTAAATCAGCAAATACCCAGGCACTTATTATTAATTCATCTGCTTCTGAAGTGGAAAATTATCTTAGTTGTAACAGATAATTTCCTGCAGAACTCAAGCATTGTTTTATCACAAGTCTTATCTTACAAAAACGCATTAGCATTTGAGCGAGCAGAGCAGATTCACACGTGGGATTTTGATGTGTATTTTATCTTAGAGTAAAATTGTAACCACTGATATCCATCTGTATATGTAGACGTTGAGTGGTACACATCTCTACCTATGTCTGTGCTTAAAATTTTGTCACACACAGAAATGTCTCATATAAAAATTATGTATCTAGCTTTTACTCTTTTCATTTTTGGTTTAGTGAAGCAAACTGAGCTAAGATAGCGATCAGCTAATGTATATTATGCCTTGAGAAAGTTATGTATTGTTTTATAACAACTGAAATATATCAGGCCTTTTATGTGATCTGTAATTTTCAGCTTAACTCCGGAGTATGACACCACAAAATGTAAATACAAATGTAACCAGTTCTCATCCTCATCACCTGCAGATTCTAAGCTAAAACATTCAGTGTCTTAGAAATAAATCATTAGAATTTGAGGTAGCTATGAAAAGTGCAAATATTGACTGCATGTGCATTGTGGATCATTGGCGCAGAAGTTTTTAACTAAGTAGCATTAATATTCATCCGTTTAAGTTGGCAAGCCCATATTGTAGAAAAAATACCAAAAATGGAGGTGTATGTATATTTACCAAACCATGTATCAGCTATAAAAGAAAGTGTGAAGCTGAATCATTGAGTGTGGAAAATCATTGTGAAGCAGCAGCTGTGCAGTTGAATGAAATACAAGGAAAAATCATAGTCATAGCAATATACAGACCACCTACTGGTGATGCAGACATATTCTTCAAACAATTAGAAATATTGCTTAACACTCTGTTCACCAATAGAGCCACTGTAGTGTTGTGTGGGGACTTCAATATTAATCTTATGAGTGAAAGTAGGCTAAAAGACCAGTTCCTAACTCTGTTATGCAGTTTCAACCTGCTTCCACACATACACACACCCACAAGAATAACAAATAATATAGTCAAAACGATTAATGGAAAATCTCATATAAAGATGTGACACAAATACTAACAAAGAGACAGAGGGGCTGGCCAGTACTTACCTCAGCTCAGTACAGCCGATAGATACACCAAAAACAGAACCAAAAATTTATGTTCCTAGCTTTCGGAACAAATGTTCCTTCATCAGGGAGGAGAGAGGGGAAAGAAAGGGAAGAAGGGAAAGTGGGTTCAGTTACTTACAACCCAGGTTATGAAGCAACAGGGAAAGGGAAACAGGGAGGGTAGCAAGGATGGAGGCAGGGTTGTCAGAGGGAAGCCAAAGATATTCTACTGTAAGTACTGTGCCAGCTTCAAACCAAAGAGGATGAATACAGAAGTAAAGAGGTATATAGTATAAAGATAAACACAACTATGTAGGATGAAAAGATGCATGCATGGCTAAAGAGGAAAGGGAAAGAGGAGAAGACTGAAGAGTAAATGGGAGTGAGGTTGTTTAACGTAGGTTCAGTCCAGGGGGATGGCAGGATGAAAGGATGTGTTGGAGTGCAAGTTCCCATGTCCGCAGTTCAGAAGGACTGGTGTTGGGTGGGAGAAGTCAAATGGCACATACGGTGTAGCAGGTTCCTAGGTCCCTAGAATTATGCTGGAGGGCATGTTCCGTTACTGGGTATTGGAAATCTCCCAGGCCGACAGTTTGCCTGTGTCCGTTCACGCGCTCAGCCAGTTTAGTTGTTGTCATACTGATGTAAAACGCTGTGCAGTGCAGGCATGTTAGCTGATAAATGACATGTGTAGTTTGAGACGTGGCCCTGCCTTGAATTGTGTATGTTTTACCAGTAGTGGGGCTGGAGTAGGTGGTTGTGGGGGGATGCATGGGGCAGGTTTTGCAGCGGGGTTGGTTACAGGGGTAGGAACCGCTGGGTAGAGAAGGTAGTCTGGGAATATTGTAGGGTTTAACAAGGATGTTACGGAGGCTAGGGGGGCGAGGAAAGGCAACTCTGGGAGGTGTGGGGAGAATTTTGTCAAGGGATGATCTTATTTCAGTGGTTGACTTAAGAAAGTCATATCCCTGGTGGAGTAATTTGTTGATGTATTCGAGGCCAGGATAATATTGGGTGACAAGGGGGATGCTTCTGTGTGGTCTGGGGGTAGGAACATTGTTGTTGGACGGGGAGGAATGTATTGCTCGGGAGATCTGTTTGTGGGGAAGGTCTGCAGGATAGTTGCGGGAGAGGAAAGCACTGGTCAGGTTATTGGTGTAATTGTTGAGGGATTCGTCACTGGAGCAGATACGTTTGCCACAAATACCTAGGCTGTAGGGAAGGGAGCGTTTGATGTGGAATGGATGGCAGCTATCAAAGTGAAGGTACTGTTGTTTGTTTGTGGGTTTGATATGGACAGAGGTGTGATGTGAGCTTCAACAAGATGAAGGTCAACATCCAGGAAGGTGGCTTGGGTTTTGGAGAAGGACCAGGTGAAATTCAGATTCGAAAAGGAGTTGAGGTTATGGAGGAAATTAAGGAGTGTTTCTTCACCATGAATCCAGACCACAAAGATGTCATCTACACTCCTGGAAATGGAAAAAAGAACACATTGACACCGGTGTGTCAGACCCACCATACTTGCTCCGGACACTGCGAGAGGGCTGTACAAGCAATGATCACACGCACGGCACAGCGGACACACCAGGAACTGCGGTGTTGGCCGTCGAATGGCGCTAGCTGCGCAGCATTTGTGCACCGCCGCTGTCAGTGTCAGCCAGTTTGCCGTGGCATACGGAGCTCCATCGCAGTCTGTAACACTGGTAGCATGCCGCGACAGCGTGGACACGAACCGTATGTGCAGTTGACGGACTTTGAGCGAGGGCGTATAGTGGGCATGCGGGAGGCCGGGTGGACGTACCGCCGAATTGCTCAACACGTGGGGCGTGAGGTCTCCACAGTACATCGATGTTGTCGCCAGTGGTCGGCGGAAGGTGCACGTGCCCGTCGATCTGGGACCGGACCACAGCGACGCACGGATGCACGCCAAGACCGTAGGATCCTACGCAGTGCCGTAGGGGACCGCACCGCCACTTCCCAGCAAATTAGGGACACTGTTGCTCCTGGGGTATCGGCGAGGACCATTCGCAACCGTCTCCATGGAGCTGGGCTGCGGTCCCGCACACCGTTAGGGCGTCTTCCGCTCACGCCCCAACATCGTGCAGCCCGCCTCCAGTGGTGTCGCGACAGGCTTGAATGGAGGGACGAATGGAGACGTGTTGTCTTCAGCGATGAGAGTCGCTTCTGCCTTGGTGCCAATGATGGTCGTATGCGTGTTTGGCGCCATGCAGGTGAGCGCCACAATCAGGACTGCATACGACCGAGGCACACAGGGCCAACACCCGGCATCATGGTGTGGGGAGCGATCTCCTACACTGGCCGTACACCACTGGTGATCGTCGAGGGGACACTGAATAGTGCACGGTACATCCAAACCGTCATCGAACCCATCGTTCTACCATTCCTAGACCGGCAAGGGAACGTGCTGTTCCAACAGGACAATGCACGTCCGCATGTATCCCGTGCCACCCAACGTGCTCTAGAAAGTGTAAGTCAACTACCCTGGCCAGCAAGATCTCCGGATCTGTCCCCCATTGAGCATGTTTGGGACTGGATGAAGCGTCGTCTCACGCGGTCTGCACGTCCAGCCCGAACGCTGGTCCAACTGAGGCGCCAGGTAGAAATGGCATGGCAAGCCGTTCCACAGGACTACATCCAGCATCTCTACGATCGTCTCCATGGGAGAATAGCAGCCTGCATTGCTGCAAAAGGTGGATATACACTGTACTAGTGCCGACATTGTGCATGCTCTGTTGCCTGTGTCAATGTGCCTGTGGTTCTGTCAGTGTGACCATGTGATGTATCTGACCTTAGGAATGTGTCAATAAAGTTTCCCCTTCCTGGGACAATGAATTCACGGTGTTCTTATTTCAATTTCCAGGAGTGTATAAACCTATACCAGGCCAGGGGAAGCAGCTGTTGGGTCTTCAGGAAAGCCTCCTCCATGCGGCCCATGAAGAGGTTGGCATAGGACGGAGCCATCCTGGTTCCCATGGCCGTTCCCCTGATTTGTTTGTAGGTCTGGCCTTCAAAAGTGAAGTAATTATGGGTGAGGATGAAGTTGGTAAGTGTGATAAGGAATGAGGTTTTTGGAAGATCTCCGGGTGGGCGTTGGGAGAGGTAGTGCTCAAGGGCAGAGAGACCATGGGTATGTGGGATGTTTGTGTAAAGTGATGTAGCATCTATGGTGACAAGAAAGGTTTCAGGTGGGAGAGGAGTGGGAATGGATTTGAGGCGTTCTAGGAAGTGGTTTGTGTCTTTGATGTAGGATGGGAGTCTGCGGGTGATAGGTTGGAGGTGTTGGTCAATGAGAGCTGAGATACATTCTATTGGGGCTTTGAAGCCTGCTACAATGGGACGGCCAGGATGGTTCTCTTTGTGGATTTTGGGTAATAGGTAGAAGGTAGGGGTACATGGCTCAGGTGGAGTGAGTAAGTCTATGGAAGCCGTTGTGAGGCCATGTGAGGGACCTTGGATTTTTAGGATCTTCTGCAGCTCAGTCTGGATGGAGGGAATGGGATCCTGGGTAAGAGCTTTGTAGGTTGAGGTGTTGCAGAGTTGACGCAGTTTTTCTGCCACATACTCCACACGGTCAAGTACCACAGTTGTGGAGCCTTTATCCGCCGGGAGGATGACAATAGAGCGATCTGTTTTCAGCTCCTTAATAGCATGGGATTCAGCTGGGGTGATGTTGGGGGTTGTCGGGATGTTCTTCAAGAAGGGCTAGGAGGCAACACTGGACCTGAGGAATTCCTAAAATGTCTGGAAGGGATGGTTTTGGTGGAGGGGAGGAGGATCCCTTTGAGAAGGTGGTCGAAACTGTTCTAGACAGGGTTCAACACTGGGTCTACGATTTGGGGGCTGTGTTTGGGTAGTGAAGTGATATTTCCAGTTGAGGTTCCGGGTGAATGAAGGGAGACCTTTAACCAGGGCAGTGTGGTTGAATTTAGGCGTGGAGCTAAAGGTTAAGCCTTTTGATAGAACAGATGTCTCTGGAGGAGAGAGGGATCTGGATGAGAGGTTTAGAACTGAATTGGGACTGGTGATACATGGCATTTGACTGTGGTTATAGTTGAGATTTGGTTTGTGGGGTATGTGCTGGGATGCAGAGATTGAGTAGGGTGGCTAGGCTAGGTTTTTTGGCTATGAGGGGGGTTTGTTGAAGGTTCTGTTGTGGTTGGTGTTTGTGAGGGATAGGGAGAGGGACCCCACTTTTTAGGTGTTGCACTAGCACTGTGGATAGTTTTTTCAGGTGGTTTGTGGCATGGAACTCAAGTTTGCAGATGGCTTCTAGGATGAGGTTCCTGAGTGTGTTCTCCAGGCAAGGGTTTGAGAGGTGGAGGACTTTGAAGAGAGATAGGAGCTGTTGGGAGTGGTGGTTACATGAAGTAGTGTAGAGATTCAGGACAAGTTGGGCAAGGGCTAAGGATTGAAGGTTCTGGAAGTCCAGGAGAGACTGGTGAAAGGAGGAATTGCACCCAGAGATGGGAACTTTTAAGGTAAGTCCTTTAGGGGTAATTCCAAAGGTTAAGTAGGACCGGAGGAAAAGTATGTGAGATTGCAGTTTGGCTATGGTGAATGCATGTTTCCGGAATGAATGTAAATAATGTGGTATAGGATTAGGGTACATAGTGGGTAACTGGTGGGTAGGGAAATTAAATAACTAAAGTTAAAATAGTAATCATAAGAAGGAATAAAACACAGAGGGAAGGACGAGAAAGAAAGAAATTGTGTTGGTAATGTTCAATACCAAAGGAAGACCACTACATAAGAAAAATACGGAAAAAGTTGACCAGACGAAGCAAGTGTGTCCAGATCAGGGGAAAATAACACACATGGCTCAAAAACAGAGATAGCGAGTGGCGAAAAAAGATCGCGCGTGCCGCAAAAAAGATCGCGCGTGCCGCAAAAAGTTCGCGGATGGCGCAGAAATGTCCCAAAAATTTTTTTCTGTGGCAGAGAAAGATGGCCACTGGCACAAAAATATCGCCAGCAACACGAAATCGACGGAAATGGATGATACTGGTAGGTGTGGATGAGATTGTTGGCAGTGATTGTTGGCTGGAAAACAGTGACTAACGAACGTTAAAATTATGGAATATTAAATAAATAAATCAATAAATAAAAAAACAGAAGTGGACTATAAACGGAACAAGATAATAGGAGGAAAATGAAACTAGCACAGTTGGTGACGAAAATATTTATTTATATATATATAAAGACTGAAGAAGAGAAATTGTTTAGATGACAGATGTAAGTGATAGCTAACAAAAGGGACAAAACAATGAAGAATGTGGACCATATAGGTGATCTAAATGATTAATGGAAAATCTCATATAAAGATGTGAAACAAATACTAACAAAGAGATAGAGGGGCTGGCCAGTTCCTTCATCAGGGAGGAGAGAGGGGAAAGAAAGGGAAGAAGGGAAAGTGGATTCAGTTACTCACAACCCAGGTTATGAAGCAACAGGGAAAGGAAAACAGGGAGGGTAGCAAGGATGGAGGCATGGTTGTCAGAGGGAAGCCAAAGATACTCTACTGTAAGTACTGTGCCAGCTTCAAACCAAAGAGGATGCATACAGAAGTAAAGAGGTATATAGTATGAAGATAAACACAATTATGTAGGATGAAAAGATGTGTGAATGGCTAAAGAGGAAAGGGAAAGAGGAGAAGACTGAAGAGTAAATGGGAGTGAGGTTGTTTAACATAGGTTCAGTGCGGGATGAAAGGATGTGTTGGAGTGACTGAGCTGCAGAAATCCTAAAAATCCAAGGTCCCTCACATGGCCTCACAACGGCTTCCATAGACTTACTCACTCCACCTGAGCCATGTACCGCTACCTTCTACCTATTACTCAAAATCCACAAAGAGAACCATCCTGGTCGTCCCATTGTAGCAGGCTTCAAAGCCCCAACAGAACGTATCTCAGCTCTCGTTGACCAACACCTCCAACCTATCACCCGCAGACTCCCATCCTACATCAAAGACACAAACCACTTCCTAGAACGCCTCAAATCCATTCCCACTCCTCTCCTACCTGAAACCTTTCTTGTCACCATAGATGCTACATCCCTTTACACAAACATCCCACATACCCATGGTCTCTCTGCCCTTGAGCACTACCTCTCCCAACGCCCACCCGGAGATCTTCCAAAAACCTCATTCCTTATCACACTTACCAACTTCATCCTCACCCATAATTACTTCACTTTTGAAGGCCAGACCTACAAACAAATCAGGGGAATGGCCATGGGAACCAGGATGGTTCCGTCCTATGCCAACCTCTTCATGGGACGCATAGAGGAGGCTTTCCTGAAGACCCAACAGCTGCTTCCCCTGGCCTGGTATAGGTTTATAGATGACTTCTTTGTGGTCTGGACTCATGGTGAAGAAACACTCCTTAATTTCCTCCATAACCTCAACTCCTTTTCGAATCTGAATTTCACCTGGTCCTTCTCCAAAACCCAAGCCATCTTCCTGGATGGTTGACCTTCATCTTGTTGAAGCTCACATCCACACCTCTGTCCATATCAAACCCACAAACAAACAACAGTACCTTCACTTTGATAGCTGCCATCCATTCCACATCAAACGCTCCCTTCCCTACAGCCTAGGTATTTGTCGCAAACATATCTGCTCCAGTGACGAATCCCTCAACAACTACACCAATAACCTGACCAGTGCTTTCCTCTCCCGCAACTATCCTGCAGACCTTCCCCACAAACAGATCTCCCGAGCAATACATTCCTTCCCATCCAACAACAATGTTCCTACCCCCAGACCACACAGAAGCATCCCCCTTGTCACCCAATATTATCCTGGCCTCGAATACATCAACAAATTACTCCACCAGGGATATAACTTTCTCAAGTCAACCCCTGAAATGAGATCATCCCTTGACAAAATTCTCCCCACACCTCCCAGAGTTGCCTTTTGTCGCCCCCCTAACCTCTGTAACATCCTTGTTAAACCCTACAACATTTCCAGACTACCTTCTCTACCCAGCGGTTCCTACCCCTGTAACCGACTGCGCTGCAAAACCTGCCCCATGCATCCCCCCCACAACCACCTACTCCAGCCTTACTACTGGTGAAACATACACAATTCAAGGCAGGGCCACGTCTGAAATTACACATGTCATTTATCAGTTGACATGCCTGCACTGCACAGCGTTTTACATCAGTATGACAACAACTAAACTGGCTGTGCGCGTGAACGGACACAGGCAAACTGTCGGCCTGGGAGATGTCCAATACCCAATAGCGGAGCATGCCTTCCAGCATAATTCTAGGGCCTAGGAACCTGCTACACCGTATGTGCCATTTGGCTTCTCCCACCCAACACCAGTCCTTCTGAACTGCGGAGATGGGAACTTGCACTCCAACACATCCTTTCATCCTGCCATCCCCCTGGACTGAACCTACGTTAAACAACCTCACTCCCATTTACTCTTCAGTCTTCTCCTCTTTCCCTTTCCTCTTTAGCCATGCATGCATCTTTTCATCCTACATAGTTGTGTTTATCTTTATACTATATACCTCTTTACTTCTGTATGCATCCTCTTTCTCCCATTTACTCTTCAGTCTTCTCCTCTTTCCCTTTCCTCTTTAGCCATGCATGCATCTTTTCATCCTACATAGCTGTGTTTATCTTTATACTATATACCTCTTTACTTCTGTATGCATCCTCTTTGGTTCGAAGCTGGCGCAGTACTTACAGTAGAATATCTTTGGCTTCCCTCTGACAACCCTGCCTCCATCCTTGCTACCCTCCCTGTTTTCCTTTCCCTGTTGCTTCATAACCTGGGTTGTGAGTAACTGAACCCACTTTCCCTTCTTCCCTTTCTTTCCCCTCTCTCCTCCCTGATGAAGGAACATTTGTTCCGAAAGCTAGGAACATAAATTTTTGGTTCTGTTTTTGGTATATCTATCGGCTGTACTGAGCTGAGGTAAGTACTGGCCAGCCCCTCTATCTCTTTGTTAGTATTTGTTTCACATCCAAATGATACAGTCAGTCTTATTGATAATATATTTTCAAACGTAGGACACACCGAAGTTGAAGTAACAAATACCGATTTGGGATTATCAGACCATATTGCTCTTGCCCTCAAAATTCCTTCAAGCCCATTGAAAGAAAAAAAAACACACTTCATGTATAAAAGAAATTTTTCTACACAAAACTGTGTAGAATTCATAAATATGCTAACTAATGATGCTTGGGCAGAAGTACTATCCCTAACAAATAGAAATGATGCATACAACACATTTTCTTCCATTTTCATGGGATATTTTGAAATGTGTTTTCCAAAAAAGCTGTCAAAAATCAGGTCAAATGGCAATACAAAGCCAAGTTCTCTGGATCACAGCTGGCATCAAAACTTCCTGTGGAACTCTAAAGAGACTAATTTCTTAAATGAAAACATCCACAGACCCACAATTCATAGAATATGTCAGGAATTACAAGAGGGTATATAGAAAAGTAATTGCTAAAGCAAAATTCATGAGTAATGATAGTTTTATAAGACAGTCTGAAAGCAAATCAATAGCCATATGGGGTATTGTGAAGACTGAAATGGGGAAGAGGTGTGAAAACCAGGACATTAACCTAAAAAATCTAAAAAATGTCAATATTAATAAACAAGATTTGCCAAATTATATTAACAATTATTTCGTAAATGCAACAACTTCATTAAGCTTAAAATTTGCAAACGAAGAAAGACCTGAATATCCAAAAACAGCTTGGAGGATGAGGGTAGAGCCAACAAATGAGGGTGAAGTGTTGAAAGTGATACAAAACTTGAAACCCAAAGTGTCGGCTGGCATAGATGAGGTACCTGTGTCGATCATAACAAGGACAGCACCACAAATCACAAAGCCCTTTGTACACATAGCCAATTTATCATTCAGTGAAGGAGCTTTTCCAGAAAGGCTGAAAATTTCAAAAGTGAAGCCATTATTTAAAAACGGCGACAAGTATAACGTGGAAAACTATCGCCCAATATCTCTCCTCCCAGTATTTTCAAAAATATTAGAAAAACTGATGAAGCACCAAATCAACAAATATCTAAATGACCATAATTTACTTAACAGAAATCAGCATGGCTTCCAAGCACATAAAAATACCAAATCAGCAGTAATGTGGTACACAGAACAAATAATAAAAAATCTAGAAAAAGATTATAGTGTAGTAGGAGTAAATTTAGACCTCTCCAAAGTTTTTGACACTGTGAAGCAGGACATTCTTTTAGAAAAATCGGAAGTGTTAGGTATACATGGGATAGCAAAGAAATGGTTTGAATCATACCTAAAAAACAGAACACAGATTGTAGGACTGACATCAACTTACTCCAACCACAAAATAAATTCGGTATCAGAGGCAAAAAATGTAGAAATAGGAGTATCACAAGGCAGCATCATAGAGCCCATATTGTTTCTTGTCTATATAAATGATTTGCACACCTCAGATGATGCAGCCAAAGCAATAATATTTGCAGATGATACTAGTGTGATAATAAGTGCACCAAAGCAATTGCTACCAACAACTGCTGATAAAGTACTAAATTACATCCACTCTTGGTTCAAGGCAAACAGGTTGACATTGAATGTAAATAAAACAAATTATATGCAGTTTGGGAAAAGATGTCAAAATGTAAATCTCGATCTGGTGTGGGGTGACAAAGCCTTAGACAGAGTGACATCCACAAAATTGCTGGGGATTCATGTGGATGAAAACTTAAATTTTAATGACCATGTAATAAAACTTGCACAGAAACTTAATTCAACCTGTTTTGCCCTCAGAATTATTGCAAATGTTTGTACCTCATAGGGTGCCAGAATGCCATATTTCAGATATTTTCAATCTCTTGCCACATACGAAATAATATTTTGGGGTTCCACAACAGGGCGCCTAAAACAAATTTTTTTTGTTGCAGAAGAGGGCCATCCGAATAATAATTCACAGTCATCCACAGACACTTTGCAAACCCATATTCAAAAAGCTTAGAATACTTACTATACCATCATCATACATATACAAATGTGTATTGTATGTCAGGACCCACATTGCAGATTTTCAGACAAATGCCAACTTTCATAACTACAATACTCGTAATAGTGCAGCACTCCACAAAATTTCTAGTAGAACAATGTTTTTATTCTGTAAATGACTATGTAGGTCAATAAATTTTTTCTGATGATATTTATAAAGGCAAAATGGAAAATACTCTGTCTGTACCTAATCATTCAGTACCTAATCATTCATTACATTTACATACTTAAAGGACAGCTGTTGTGTGATGTAAATATATACTTAAGCAGTGTTGTGTATATAAGGACTTGCCGTATAGGGAGGACAAAACTAAAGCCTCATGAAAAACAGACTATGCATTTAAAATAACAAGCAGGGATGTATATAGGCTATATTAATTTCATTGTATTATTATTAACTTCATTGTATTATTTTGTTTTATACTTTTTTTTACGTATATATTGTTTGTGTCCCATTTCTTTGAAATGGCTTACATGTACCCTTGACAACATCCATACAATATTTATTATCAACAGATGGATAAATAAAATAAAATAAAAAATAAATAAAAAAAATTAAATAGTAACTTCATGGTACTCTATTAATGACTATGTATATTCTTGTGTCATTAGTTTTCAACTGCTTTTTGGAGCTAAGTCACAACAAAGGTTGTAGAATTCATGGAACAATAGTAATTTCTTTTGATTAATAATTGGAAATGTGTGTCTACTTTCCTAACAAACTTGAAATTAATATTTTGTGTAGGGTGCAGAACGAATATACAAAACAGTTGTCACACCCCTGGGTCCCATAAGAGGTTGCCAACTTAATACCACAACTGGCAATCTTGTTTATACCTTTAAAGGAATTCCATATGCTGAACCACCAGTTAGATCACTACATTTTCAGGTAAGTAGAAATATTCTTCAAAATACTTTAATTTTTTATATGTGTATAATATAACAGTATTATTAAGTAGTACAAGAGCAGTATTATACCAGTGTTGAATATTCGTTTGCAAGAAGTAAATTCAACAAATTTAAAATGGCTAAAATTGTTTACTTTTTACTTTGGAACTAACTATGTTATAGCAAAATACCCAAGATTAAGACTCATAAAATATAATGTGTCAGTTGTGCCTGCATGAACATATGTGTGTGTGTGTGTTTGTTGTTGGAAGTAGCAATCTATCCTTTTTGTAAATATTGTCATTAAAACATAATATGCAACTTTTCAATTCTGTATTTGTTGCATATTTGCTTCTACATGTACGTCTACCTTCATATCCTACAAGACACTTTACATTCTTTGATCATTTCCCTAATTTCTTGTTTTAGTTGGAAACTGACTGCAGGGAGAATGTCATTTTGTAACCAACCATTTAGGCTCTGAGCTCTATGATTTTAGCTTCATGGTCTTTTTATGAGATATCTGTAGCAAAAAATAACATATTGGTTAACTGTTCTAGAAACTTATTCTCTCAGAATTTCAACAGTAAAGGGTACAAAGACACACAACACCCCTCTTGTAGTATCTGACACCTGAGATTGATGTGAATCTATGTGACACTTTCATGTTTACCTACTATATTAACACTTGATGTAATGCAGTCATCTACATCTCTTCTTTGGATGACCTCTACTTCTTCTATCAATTCTACCTGCTATAGGTCCAAGAACGAGGAAAAATAATCAACTATTGGTCAAAAGAAGAATCTGTAAGCTATCTGCTTGGTGTGTGGACACCTATTCTATTTCCTGTAATTAGACTTAGTTGGTGATTCTACTATAAATTTCCCTGTACATGCACTCCCATATATTTAATAGATGTGACTGTTCATAGTGTCATTGAAAGTAAATGTTTCTTCTTTCTATTATGTAGAATATATTAAATTAGCTGATGGTGAATCTTTGGAGCAGGTGTCAGTCCTCTGCAGGTCTTCCTGCATGTCACTACAGTTTTCTACCATTTCAGGTTCCTCATATACAGAACAGTCAGAGAAGCATGTAAGTGTGTTGGAGAGTAGGTTGTGTTGGGAAATAACTGTAAAGAACAAAATTTGTTATGTTGCACCTTGAGCTAAGTAGCGTTGAATTTAGGCAATCAGGCCATTGTGTATACAATTTCGAGTGGTGTGCCATATACAATTAGTATCAATGACAGCCCACAAGTCTGCTCGGCCTTTGGCTCAGATTAAGCCCTTACTACCTTTCTCTGTCCAATTTTTGTATTTCTCTTTTCGTCAGTTTTAGGAAAACAAACATAGAACACATTTCATGACGCCATCTCTGGTGGTCCACTTGAATTTGTTCATAGATAATAGACCACAATACTGCTCAGCCTTTGGCTCAGGTTAAGTCCTTACTACCTTTCCATGTCCAATTTTTATATCCCTCTCTTCTTCAGTTTTAGGAAAACAAACATAGAACACATTCCATGACACCATCTCTGGTGGTCCACTTGAATTTGTTCATACAGTGGCCTTATTGGCTAACTTAAAGACTAATTAATTCAGTGGTGTAACATTTCAAATTATTTTACTGACAATCATTTCTCAGTACATTCTATTCTGCAACTCCCTTACAAGCTTTGAATACTGTTTTATAACCACCTTGTATGTATTTTGTAATCAGTAGTGGCTATAACAATCTCCTGTGGTGCGTTCTAAGCTATTTTTGACTCAGTTGATTTATGTTCATTAAGAATATAATAGTACAAATCACATTCTTTGAAGTACTCAATCCTTTTACAAACCTGATCTGATGTTCCATACTCTTGTATTTCATCATGAATATCTGTAGGTTGACACATTTTTTCCAGAAATCAATGAACAAAGCATCAACTTGGGCACTGATATGTACTACCTTCTATGTGTTATGTACTAACAGGCTGAGCTGTGTTTTACACAATGTTTGCTTGTTGAATCAGTACACTGATATCTACCAAGTATTCTACTGGATTGCAGAATCATTGTAACATGTGGTTATAAAACATGTTCAAAAATCCTACAGAAGTCAGTGATGTAGGACTGTAATTGTGTGCATCCATTTCGTGATCCTTTTTGAGTACGTGAATGATCTACAATATTTCTAATCTCTTGGAACACATGGTTCTGCTAGTAACCTATTATAGATTGACACTAGAAGGGCAGAAAGTACTTTCAGATTTTTGTAGCCATCCCATTAAATTCAGTAGCCCTTTTTCTGTTGAACAACTGTAGATGATTTTCCTTGCTGTTATCACTTATTTCAGTATTTGTCATCTTTAAAATGAAGTACCATAGTATAATGTTCCTTAATGAAAACAAAACGCCTGCCGGGGTGGCCGAGTGGTTCTATCACTGCAGTTTGGAACTGCATGACCGCTATGGTCACAGGTTCGAATCCTGCCTCGGCCATGGATGTGTGTGATGTCCTTAGGTTAGTTAGGTTTAAGTAGTTCTAAGTTCTAGGGGACTGATGACCTTAGAAGTTAAGTCCCATAGTGCTCAGAGCCATTTGAGCCATGTTGAAAACAAAACTTTGGAAAGCAGAATTTAGGATTTAGGCCTTCTATCTGCTAGAGTGCTAGAGTAAACACAGGACGATACCCTTGATCTGTTTGCTGATTTAATCTGTTGCACGTTATAAAATCTGAACAGCACAATTCTGTTTGTGAACTGTATATTTTCTCAGAATACAGCTTTACTTCATAACTTAAATGAACTTCAAAGAGATTATATAAAAATAAGAATATTTCAGAAAATGGCAAGTAATAACACTTTACAGTGTGCGCTAAAATATTTTTCCTTTTATCACAACACTTCCTCCAAAAGGAAAAATAAAAAAAATCGGTCAAATTAACAAATAACAAGTTATTGCTTGACTTCCTACACACGAATCAGCATGCAGCAAATTAAGGTGGCTTTGTCAGAAGATCAGCCAACTGGTTCTTTCCATTAATATGTCCCAACATAATTTCACCATTCAAAAAACTTTCACAAGCACAAATGTGTCACATGTCAACTGGATGTCCACAGAGTAGGGACAGGTGGCCTTTTTCAGATGAATAATGCTTTGTGGTCCATCGGACATATGTCCATTCGAGTGTATGGCCCTGAAAGAATAAACTCTTTTCTTCATGCCTCATGACATGTCCTATCAACTGAACCCTTCTTTTAGTAAAGTTCTGCCATAAATTTCTTTTCCCATTGTTGATTTAGTACTTCATTACTTACTCAATCTGCTCATTTAATCTTCAGCATTCCTCTGTAGCATCACATTTCAAAAGCGTCTATTCACTTCTTGTCTGAACTGCTCATCCAAAGAAAGCTACACTCCACACAAATACCTTCAGAAAGGACTTCCTAATACTTAAACTGATGTTGGACGTCAACAAATTCCTCCCTTTGAAAAATGATTTTCGTGCTATAGTCAGTCTGCATTTTACAGCTCCTCTATTTTGGCCAACATTTGTTATTTTGCCGCCTAAAGAACAAACTCTTCTAGTACTTTTAGGATCTAAATCAAATCACGAAGTGTCCAGAATGGAATGACAACAATATGGAAAGGACAGACTGCTAATCATCATATACAGGAGGTGCTGAGCCACAGATAGGCACAATAAAAAAAAATAATAGAAATATACTGATGGGAGAAACATTGGAACACCAAAACATAATTAATTCATAGTAATGAAATTTTGGGACTTCATTTTTCTAGATAACATATTAAAATTATTAACACAGTAAGAACACTTTAAGATGCATGAGATAAGACATTACAAATGTGAAATGCTGGTCCATTATTTAATAACCAGTGTAACAGCCAGAATATCGAATGCAAGCATGCAAATTTAGATGCATTGTGGTGTAAAAGTGTCTTGTGCTAGTATGTGTGATGGAATTCTATGACTGTTGCACTTGGTCAGTCAATATGGGGAAAGTTAATGCGGGTTGTGGATGACACTGGAGTTACCCGATGATGTCCTGTATGTGTTTGATTGGAGACAGATCTGGCGATTGAGTTGATCAAGGCAACAGGTTGACAATGATATTCAGGGCTTTTTGCTAATTTTGATGCACTGGCATTGTCAATACAAAGTGTTGGGTGTTGTCTCACCATTTCAACCAATTTGCTTAATAAACGACATAACCAAATTAATTCTTTAGTTTCTTCAGTTGCTGAAATAATTTCTGCTGCGGTTGTAAATGTAGCCCTCAACTTTCTGCAGCTGACTTGTCCATGACATTGCCCCTCCATATTAAACCGCCATAATGCCAGTTGCTGCACATCTTGTTCACTTGTCCCAAGTGAATCAGCATCACTGTAATTCTCAAATTTCCTCCCCTTACATAGATAATGCCATTAATAAATGTACCTTTCAGATACTGGAATACACATTTCATTCGATTCCAGTCCTCTGTGGTTGGTTTTTACATAGCTCCAGCAGCTTTATTCACTTCAAAAGTGGATCCATTGCTATTGAGGGATAAATGAGACATCCAGTTGCTGCACAATAGGTTACAGAGAACGAAACTGCTTCATTTTGATCACTTTCTTCATAACCAATGAGGGTGGAAATCATATTCAATTCTGCCATTCAAAATCTTTCCAATATTTGTTATATGGATTTTTCTTGACTTATTATAATCGGTTCATCTTCATTTCGCATTATTTTTACCCTAAGGAAATTGTGAAGGGTCCCCATTGTTATGTCAGTTTCACATTGCAAACTGCCAGGAAAGCTGTAATTTCTTCTTTGTTGTTGCCAACAACTAGATCATCATCAATGTAAATTACATAAAGTCTGTTAACATTGTATGGATGATAAAGCAAACAAGGATTTGCAGCACTGTTTTGAAAACCTGCCTTATTCATGACTCCCATCAACATTTGTTCCAGCAATGCAGTGCTTCTCTGAGTCCATAGAGACTCCATTTCAAGAGACATGCTCAACATGTACTATCTTTGAAGACTTCTTCATCTTGAATATTCCATTCAAAAAGGTCATCCTTACATCAAATTGTTTCAACACCATCTTCTTTGAAACAGCTACTGCTAGCAAAACTTGAACTGCGTCATAATGTGCAATAGGACTATGTGCTTCTTCATAATCAGTTCCTGCTTGCTAAATATACTCTTTAGCAGCTAATTGGCTTTTTAGAGAGTGTTTCCATGAGCTGCTACTTTTCAACGAAGAACCCAGCAATTTTACAATACTTTGACATTCGTGGGACATCCACCCAACACACATGCATTGTTTCCCTTTGGTGTTTCTATTTCTATTTATTTAATAGCTTGCATCAATTTTTCCTTTTCATTTGACTGCAATACGTCAGTAAAACAGTTTGTATACTTATGTTAGCCAACACTAACTTTTCTGTTTCAAGAAGTCGCCACTTTGTATCCAGCCTGGTTTTCTTCTTTTGTCTTCTACTCTCCAATTTATCTTCATCAAATAATTCATGTGTTTCAGCATTCATGAATCCTGTTGATACTATACTATTGATTATTTCTGACTTCCACTAGAATGAAGTGCGTTAAATTTTTCTTCACTTTGATCCTCTGGAAGTAGAATGTCATATTTGATGCGATCACTATGTAAATTACAAACTATTTCTAGCTTAAATTTTACATCATGACTCAGACCACTTTCTTTTTGGAAGGAATCCAGGCTTTAAATCCACTTTGTCACTGACATACCCAGTAAGTTAACCAAACAGAGCCTTCTCATCAAAATTTGAATGAAAATATTTGTTTAAGTGAACCTAGCGACTCATCCCAAAAATTATAAGGTGATCAAGTTTTCCAACTGGTCGATAGTACCACAGCTCATAAGGAAAATTGTCTGCAAAAAAACACCTTTCAGTGTGATTTAAAATATTGGGTCCCGTATTGCAAGCTTCTGACCACAATCCCCTTCGTAGTTTGCTTACATTTAGCATTGAACATACAGCTTCAACAATTGTTCTGTTTCCATGTTCAGCCAAGCTATTTTGGTCAGATGTATTATGTGCAGGACTCAGTAACTCTGTTCCCTTATCTATGAGCAATTCCTCAACTCTGTTGTTATTAAATTCTTTACCTCCATCTCATATGAACTGTTTAACAGTATGACCTTGCGTTTGAGCTTCATTTGAAAATTGTTTAAGCATGTCATACACTCATTTTTGTATCTCAAAAAGAAAATTTGACGAAATTGATTGAAACTGTTTGTAAAACATACAAAATATTGAGCACCTCTAAATGACACTGTACTCATTTTTCCATTGACAATTGCGTGAATTAATTTGCCAGTAATTTTCTTGTTGTCTGAATGGTAGTCTAGGCATCTTTCCTAATGCACAACACTTACAAAATTCGGCTGTACAACCTTCTACATTGATGCTACATTTTTGAAGATGTTATTGAAGTGTTGTTTATTATGGTGATTGAATCTTTTGTGGTACATGTGTAATGTTTCAGAAGATGTCACTAAGTTCACTTGATTACTTTCTTCTCTCCTAACAACAAGGGCATTCAAAACAAACACCTCATTTTCCACATAGCCTCTCATGACGATGTTGTCACTGGCTTTTTCCTGAATCCTAACACTTTTTCTGTCAAACGTTATATCATAGCTGTTACATGCAGCTGCTCTGGCTGAGAACAAATGAACACTTGGATGGGGACATATAAAACATTTCTCATTCTAGCACTACCATTTATTGTTTCATTTTATTTTGATACAGACTGTTTCTTGACAAATGTACATTTATTAGTACCTTGCTTTCCTAATGAAACCATGTCAGTGTGGTGTTCGCTGGGTTATTCAGTGGTTTGGTATTTAACTAATTTGTAAATGGAAATGATAATCTTATTTCATTACATTGAGTAATTACTAAATAATTTTTCTCCCGGCTAAAGATTTGATCAAGTTGCTAAAGAACTCCAAGTTAACGTCATGTTAAAGTGTTGTCTGTAAGTTGTATAAGTGTCACTAAATCACAGTTCATACAACAGATTCAATACAACTATTAATTAAAATGGAAGCAGTTATCTTCAGCAAAATGATCATTAAAACCACCGAATATCAGCTGCGCACAACACTGACATATGTTACCTGAAACAATATTCTTTGCAACTCGTGCGTAATTAATTTCAGCTCCATACGTCAGCTAGAAAAGTTTCTTATAAGGATCGTGCTATGAGCACTGTTTTTAAAGACCCAATCTGATTCGAATTATTTTCATTAAAATGAGTTCAGAACCACCGGTGCACATTTATTTTTACACATTTGTATTACGTTTGGCATTTATGTCTGCAGAGTTGCGTAATTTCAATTTGCCGCTGAGATAATTGTTAAGATGGCGGCAGACAATTGATAGAGACTTTCTATTGTTAGAGCAAATAAGTAAATATTTAAAATGCTTATTAAACACTATAAAATCTACTTTCATATTGTGCACTATTTAGACTTCATCAAGCAAACATTTGATTTGTTCCTAAGGAAAACACAGACAAAAACGCGATACAAATCGCTATCACCAATGGCTGCGCTGCTTGCAGTGGAAAGAAATAATTAACACAGATAATGCTTACTGAGAGAGGAATTAAAGTTACAAATAATTATTCACTCATATTTATAATAATAATAAACTCTATTCTCAAGTAGTAATTAACAAATAATTACAATTTCTTAACAGACCGCAGTTCGATATGCGTCCGCAACCAACAAAAGCCATCCAACAAAAGGTAAAAACAAAGGAAGACAAACACAGATCATAAAAGGAATTTACAATTATCATTGTCTTTGTATGATACACATCAATATGTCCAATTACATCATAGAATATTATATAAATAATTAATATTTATAAGTTTTCACTGTTTTTTCATATGTCGAATAGATAATGTTTATAACTGTTAGAGGCATAATTTCCTCTCGTTGCACTGTATCTAAAATTTACCTTGTGAATGTTACATCAGAAGCATCAACTTTAATGTAAAGATCAAAGTATTGTTTTTTCTAAGGGATATGCTTTGTAATACCTCTATCACAATACCATTTATTTACATCAATACGATTTCTACTAGACAAACCCATGGCACATGAGGTAAATACAGTATTACCACCTACGTTACCTACTTGCTGCACACTATTGTAGTCAGGAGTGTTCAGTGGACATTCTGCTACACAAGTGACCTAGTTGTTTACATTTAGCGCACAGAAATTTTATTTCGCTCGCTCATTGGACATCTTCTTCTATGTGTTAGAATCAGCAAATGCAGTTATGTCTCTTACATTTTGGTAACGCAATTCAGTGGTACAAAGTATTTCAGTATGTAGGTTCAAACACTGATTTTCTGCTGGTATTGTCTACTACAGAGCTTTGAAAATCTTATATTCCTTTCCTAGCATAGATAAGATTTGACCACTTAATATTCCTTCAGACAACATGTTCTTTTCATGTTTCATTAATTCATCATTTAGATCTACAACTAACTTCTGCAGCTCAGCCACCCACATGTGTGCTAATATTTTCTGTTTCATCATGTTTGATCTGGAAAAAGTTTTCAGTTAAGATATTGGAATGTTGTGTGGTGCTACGTTCAAATGTCTTCACGTTCATATGTATGGAGCTCCATAGACATGTGCTATTTCCCTTTTGCCCAGTCATCAGTCTTTCAAGATTATTAGTATTCACTTTATAATCTCCACTTGTAGCCATAGTTTTACTGTACAACTCATTTCAACAAAAAATTCTTCTGCCAGCACACACTCAATTGAATCTTTCTTTTTGAGAAAAAGCTGTATTTTTTTTTCTTTAGGTGTGGTCTGGGCCCATAACATGTTGTAAATCGCAAAGTCTGAACAACAGAGTTTTATTTATGAGCAGTATATTTTCTCAGGATACAGCTTTACTTCACAAGTTAAACAAACTTAAAAGAGATTATATAAAAACAAGAGTATTTCATAAAATATTAAGGAAAAACACTTGATAGTGAATGTTAAAACATTTTTCCTTTTATCATAGCATAAACTAAGACCAAAATCTCCTAGAATTTTTTGACAGATGAGTAGATAAAATTTTATTTTTTAATTTGTTTAATACTTCTAGCATATCTCTCCTTATTGCTCATTTTGTCTTCCTGAAGTTTTTTTTTCTTTTTGTCTACGACAATTGGCTGCATTCGAATATATGGTAAAGCTTTCTTTGGTTACACAGTTACTTTTTAATATAGCCACTGAACCATGGCAATCTTTCCAACTATTAACATACCTGTCTAAGAAGAGTTTTACAATGCTGTTGAGCTTTTTCCATTTACGTTCAACATTTCCATTATCAGGTACAGTATGAGTATTTGATGTTGGCTGTTCTGACACTCTTTGTACTATGGTGTAACACACAAGCAGTGTTCAGATTTCTATTATGTACCTTTAATATAAAGAACATGATCACTTTAATAATTTTCTAATTTAGTATCTATCTCATTACATGATAGCTTCATTGTTTTAGTTAGGAGTGGTGATTTTTAGTTAAGGTTCTTAATTATTAGGTAGGTGTAATTATCTTAATAAACGTAAGTGGAACATTCAGGTAGCATAACATGAACATAATTTTCTTTTGAGTTCTCTGTTCTGTATTTCGCCTGCAAAATTATGTTCCGAATGACACTAAATTTAGTTTTCACAACAATAACTTTATACTTTTTGTCACAGAGAAATAAGCACTCAAGTGTTTAATACCAACTTCAGCTCCTCTTATGCCAAGAATGACATGAAAATAATTATTGTCAAAACAATACACTCTTTCACAATCATTGATACATTACATTTCATTGTAAAATTAATCATTATATGCAAAAATGATTGTAATTATGTTCATATTCTTAGGAAACCCATTACTTGGTCTACTTTTGTGTTAATTTTGTATAAAAGATTTAAAACTTAAAACAAAGCATTATTACAAGTTGTAGTGTTTTTATCCATTTTTATTTCCATTAACATGTTATTGAAATGTGTTTATTTTTACAACTATTAAGAAAAATCCATTCCTAGCTTTTTTTGTCATTTCTAGTGACACCCATAGTATGTGGCAGTGTAAGGGTCTTACATTCATGTTTTTCTGCTGTAAATTAAATGAAACGAGAAGTTTCATCCTGTTTATAACCAAAAAATCTAAGATGTTCCCCTTTCAAATTCTCTGATTAATTTACAGAGAAGGCATATAGAGCAATATCACTGAATCACCTCAGTTACCTTAATCTCTTTATTCTCCCAGTCTACATCTGGTATGTTGAAATCTTCTCCTAATCCGACAAAATGTTAGGGAAATTACCATTACAGTTCTTAAGGCAGAGGGTGCATAGTAGCAACTGATTACAGTATATGGTCCATCAATAACGCTTGTATTCACCCAGATTATTTTGTAATCAACATCTGTACTAACATGACTAGAAAGCTTTACTACTATATTATTCACAATTGTAAACAGACCAGAGCCGCCATCACACAGCTATCTTCACAATATATAGTCCATCAGAATTAAAATCTGACTTGCTATTGGTTTGAGACTTCAGCTTGCTTACTTTGGTAAGCAAGAGTAGTTCTGGAATCTTTTGATAAGTGTTCATGCAGTAATTTAATATCATATTAACCTTTTCTTTTACTGGTCTGCAAGACGAGATGCTACTCTGACATACTTTCTCAGTCCTTAAAAGGAGCTTCTGTACTCTAAACTACCCACTTATGCATGACTCACATACCCTGCTTACATAGTAGGTTGTTTATGCATGTGGCACATGCCTGACCTCTTAAGGAGGGACCAACAGTTATTCACTTTATAAATGACATTTACGTTTGGCATCCAAAATCATCACAGAATTGTTTGAGTATCTAGTTTCAAACCTTCACTTCACACTAACCCAAAGAAAAGTGATTGTTTCTGGGAATAATGTTGCAGATTACATCCTATTTGCAAAACTAGCTGTCTTTACCAACTCAGTCACTGCCTGTAAGAACGGCTAGCAGATGCCATTCAGGCTCTCATGGGTCATTATTTGGAGCTGTCTAAGACAAGTGGAGTCAATAGCCACTCCTCCGCCATACCTCACATGGATCATTCAGCTATCATCCTGAGCAGACACTGGCCTTCCTAGCCAACCTCCCTGCAATTTATTCAAGGGATTCCATCACCTGCTTAAGACTGGAGCTCTCAATAATCAAGAAATGCACTCTCTTCACTTGTCCAGAATTTTCAGTGAGACTGGCTGTGTCCCAACAGATAAGGCAATCTTTACTGGCTCACATTATACGCAGCAATGGCCAAGGCCTCAAAACCGATTTTAAGGCACAAAGAGCAGGATTGCAGCCAGTATCTGCTTTTATCTCCTATTCACAGATTTATGATCCCATCACCTTTTGCTCTTCTTGCACAGCCCGTATTGAATGTGTTGTAAGCCACTGTGAAATCATGTATCCCAGGCAACATTAGTCGAACAGTGCTTTCAAGTTTTCATCTAAAGTGATCAGCCTCTACCCGCTTCTGTAAATGTCAAGTACAAAGGCTACTCATCTTAATGAGAAATATAAAGTAACCCAAGCAATCACTAGATACAACCTAAGAACTCCAGCTATGCTGCTTCTGATTATCGTTACACAACAAGTTCACTACTCCTGAAACCAATACTAAAATGTCTTAAGGAAGAAAGTTATCTTGTAATAATAAATTAATACCTAATATTCAATGTTTCACAAAATCATCAAAGATAATGTCTAAATTAAACACCGTATAAAAACTAGGTACAGACGCATGTTAATGAAAAATATAACAATAACTGAAGCAATAACTAGACACACCCTATGTACTCCTGCTATGGTGTTTTTGGATGTCAATCCACAAGCTCACTACTTCTGAGACTAATGCTAAAACACTTTGAAAAAGAAAAAACTACCTTACAATAATAAACACACACATTAACTCTCTCACACAAGCATGAAAGATAAAGACTACAGCAAACACTGTGTACAAATTATGTATTGCCAATGCTAGTGGTTATGCATGCCTCTGCAATTGGAGAATTATTTACTATTTATGACACTGTCTGCAATGATCACAAAATTCAAAGTGAATCAGATGATAGTAGCATGCGTGAGTGATTTGAAACTACACAATGAAGTCCATTCATTCAATACAAATGACCATAAAATAGGCAAACAGAAAGAAATTAATAAAAATACCCAACAGATAAATAGTCAAGTATTAATTGCAACTTCACAGAAGCATCTAAGAAAAATAATAACAGAAATGCTGTGTATGAACTAGGTACTATTGCCGCTGGTGGCTGCTATCATCTTGATAACTGAAACACTACTATGCATATGTTGAAACTGACAAATTTTCACCTTTACAAATGGTAATTAGGTTGTTTCTGTATTTAAAACTCCATTGGTATAATGGTTTTTAGAGTGAAACGTAAGACTTTTCCCATGAGAACTATGAAGTCCAATTATCAGAAAGGAAAAATAGCGTTATGAGAGTGCTTACATCATCAATTAGGACCTTTCATTTTGATCTTTATAATGTGAAAGTGTCTCTAAGTTTGTTTATGTAACAGCCAAATCACGGTTATATGCATTCAGAGACTTAATTTTCAACTTAAATGGTACCAGTATTAATAGAGATGAAAGTGTAATCCATTAACCTAATTATTCTTCTCATCTAGTAGTTATAGATTGTAAACTTTTCTTTTGAAGAAACTAATTTGCTAAAGTTTTGCTTATCTTCTACAGGATGTGGTAATGCTACCATACACTACATTATTATTGTGGGGATTCTCTAGGAGTGGATAAAATAGAGGAATAGTACATATTACTAGATGGAGTGCTCAGTTCTTAGACACATGATAAATTAAATTAACTGAGTTGTTTAAATTGGTGGGAGAGGAGGGGTACTGATGTGTGAAATTGAACAAAAGCTTCAGTACACTCAAATAAATGTAATACTTAGCATTTAATTAATGCTTTCCACTTCAGTACAAAATAACTACAAAAAATTCTGTAACACTTGTTTAATACACGAAATGCAAACACAACACACCTGTCCCCAATACTGTATATTATTGCAGTTGTCGTCTAAGTGTGTTGACCTAAAAGATGTTAATAAATGTTTATAAAATACAGATTAACCATTACCAACAATTATAGGTGGAAGGGTATAGTTTGCATGTGATTTCAACATCTAGGACTTGATTTGTTCACCAAGGTCTATGCTAACACTTTTGAAAATATTAAACTTTAATAAATGGTAGACAGTGAGACTGTTATTGATAAGATTATCAGTGAAAAGTTTACTTCTTTGTATACCTATTGAAGCACTTAGCTTATTTGGTCTTAACTGAAATGAGAAACTTTCTAGTTTCCCCTCAACCTCCTCACATCTTATATTGGAGTTTGAGCTCTCCTAACACTTCTAACCTTCCACAACCTATCCCTCTTTCTTCCTTTAGAAAGGAAGCGATAGTTTCAAAAGATATGAACAGATATTCTTCTTCTAAGTGTGCCTATTGGTAGTACTGGAATTCTACCTCTTGAAGATTTACCTCTGTCTTCATAATTTTACAGTTCTCTGAAGTGACGTTTCATCTTCATATAATTTTGTATATCCTTGTGTTGACATGTGTCCACCTTCATATGATAAGAAAACAATTTTTATTGATTAAAAGTTAATTGACATATCATTTTCTGTGAATGAAACACTTGTGTCTCAAGTGCGGTTACTAAGTAACTATAAGTTTTAGAAGAACTTCACATTTAGCAGTAAACGTACTGATAATCCAGTACATTACTCTGATTGTAACTTTATCATGATTTGCAGCCACCAGTACCTGTGTCTTCTTGGACAGAGCAAAAAGATGCTTTGCAAACACCAAATCGATGCATGCATATGGATGGTTTGGGAAACATAAAGGGAGATGAAAACTGCCTCTACCTGAATGTCTTTAGCCCAGAGGTAATTTCACAAGAGATTATCTAATAATTGTAGTTTGTGTTAACTCAAAAATAGAGCAAATCTTTTGTCTAATTGACTGTTGCAAACATTACAAATTTGTACAAAGAAAAATGAACTACTGTTTAAAATAGATGTGGAAACACAACATTTATGTACTCAGTGGTATGGCACAAAAGAGAGTGCCGAGAAAAAGAGCTACATCCAGTTTTTTTCTGTTGACCTTTCTTTCCCTAAAGTTTCATAAAGTTCCTAGTTTAATTACTACACTAATTGTATTTCATATCTAAATGTTGCTCGATTGTCAGTAATTACTGACTGGAAAATTCTTGTGCAAGGCAGTGGCATTCTGTCTACCACAAAGAAACTGAAACTGCCTATGTCTCATGTTATGCTGCCTACCAATAAGCAAGTATGATTGTAATTTGTAAATCATTTCACACATATATTCCATACGTGACTACAAAACCTGTGAAATTATATGATATATACAGAAAAAATGACGAAATGCGTGAAAACTAAAGGCAAAGTACTACAGTCATATTAAATTCAATGATTTGCATTATTTGACAAAGTAAAGCTCATATCAGCTCCAAGTAGCATACTGAACATAAGCACTAACCTTGCAATTATATACTGGACTTTCATTTTCATTTTTCTGATTGTTCCCTGTTTATAATTGTGGTATACATGAATATTAAAGACTGAAATACAGAGCCTAAGCATTTCAGAATGTATGATTGTTATTGTGTTGTAGTTACCATGTGATACAAGTGTCCCAAGATCAGTATTGGTCCTGATACATGTTGGCTGCTTCAGAACTGGTTATGCTCAGCAACGTTACTTAGATTATTATATTGATCATGGAATAGTGGTTGTATTCATACAGTACCGTCTTGGAGCCTTAGGTAAGAACATTGACAATATAACATAAAATCTTGAATGTTTAAAGTAATTATTTCAAAATGATAATTCTCTTATTAAATATAATAGTACTATAAGATTGACTGATTATTAATTGGTTCTTTTTCTTTACATTATGTAAAGAGTGTCTACTTGACACAGGACAAGTCAGTTTACCCTAATATTTTAAAATATTTAGCCTACATATTGCAGTAAAAAACAATAAATTGTCAACAATGATGGTAATTTGGATTTTTTCCTCTTGGTTAATATTTGGATATTCAGTTTACATACTACAACATGTGGAAGTGATTACAATATCCACATACAAATAAAAGTAGCATTCCCCATTATTTACAAATATACTCCTCTTAGACTGTAAGAATCTTTTTCCATTAAACATTTCTCTAGAAGTTTATGGAACATTTTTTCACTTACACTGCCCTGTAGACTCTTGAGAAGATGATTTAATGGTTTCACACCTGGGTACTAAGGATATCTTTCAGCAGCTATCAGTCTGCATGGTATACTTCACTGTTGGTCTTTATTTTTTGTCATATGAATGACAATTTGCATCTTGATCTAGTAATGTATTTCCTTTGATTAATGAAATTATTGTTCTTCATATGCACATTGATGAAAATGTCAATACAATTAGGATAGGCAAAGCAGATCTGAAAGAATCTGCTGCCTTTTTATTCAAGATGGTCTTAATGGTCTCTTTCTAAATAAAAATTGCTTTTGTATTATTCCTACTGGGGTTTCCCCAAGCAGTAACTCCATTCTGTAAGTATGGTTCAAATAGAGCACAGTACACTGCACATATAAGTTTTTTTATCAGAATAATGTGCAAATTATTTCATAATAAATACCACAATATTTTATTTACAGCAGACATATTTTATGTTTTGTCTCCATTGGTGTTTATTGTCAACTGTAATCCCTTAAAATTTGATTGAGGTAACTTCTTTCAGTCTTGTTTCATCTATGAGTGTATCTATGTGAGCCTCCCTTTCTCTATTTGTGAACACCAAGAACATTTTTTTCAAATGATGTTGTACTGCTTTTTCTAGTTATTTATGAGAATGTAAATGGCCATGAATACTGTTGTCTTTTAGATTTATGGTAAGGTCATTCTCTACGAGCCGGTGTTCTTTGTTATTTGCTGACATAAATATGCTTCTTTCCAGTGTTTCAAGATTTTCTTCTACATTCAGTAATGTCATAACTCAGCATACAATAATTTTTATCCTTCTCACTGACGTCAATATTTTTATAAGAACATTGAACAGAAGTGAGCCAAGTAAAAATTCTTAAGGTACATTGCACATAGTATGTCAGTTTCAGATCTGCATCCAGGGTCTCTTTTTCAGACACCGCATTCTGTTTCAGGTTTTTTAGTTAGTGCTGCTGAGTGATTGTGTCTAGAGTGTCAGACCAATCCAGAAACATTGCAGATACAGAGTTTGTTTTGTCTAATGCATTTATAACGTATCCTGCTGCCTATTTCCCTTTCTGGGAACCATGTTGTGCTGGAATAAGAATACCATGTTCCTCTAAGAATGTAGCCATCCTGCTATGTATGACCATCTCTTGTACTTATGAGTAACCATTGGTTAAAGCCACTAGTCTACTGTTATTCATGTTATCTTTCTCACCATTCTTAGGTACTGGTATCACTTTTCATACAAATACTGCTGGTCCAAACAAGTAGTTTGCTATAGCCAGAAGATTTTAATTATTTCTTCATTTACACACATTATGAAATAACTGATACTTCATTATCTCTTGTAGACTTCTCGGATTTTGATTTCTGAATTATTTTTGTGAGCTCCATTTTGTCTCTGATTCCAGGAACATTGAGTGGGATGGTTGAGCAATGTTTCTAGATAGCTTTGATCCCTGATGATTTATTTCCTGCTTTAAATTTTGTACAGCATCTATGAAGTAGTTGCTGAGTACATTAGCAATTTCGATTCCATCTATAACTATGCTGTTCTCAATTCTCATTTGCTTCCTAAAGAATCTGTTATTTAAACCATTTCTTCTGACTATATCTTTTAGTGTTGGTTATGTTTCATGCAGTTTCACTTTCAAGATATAAATTTGCTATGGATTTGTTTATTGAAATGACTTTTTGTTCTCTTATTAATTGTCTGATGATTTTCACACAGCCACTGTTTGTCAGAGTTCTTTCACTCCAGTCCTGATTCATAACCCACATTTTTTTAAAACAAAGTCATGTTTTGTTTATTTATAATCCTGACTTCTTTCTTGTCTAGCTTTACTTCTGATCTTGAGCTCCTGTTTTTGTAGCTATAAAACCTTAAATGAAAAAAAGTGAAAGAAGAACAGATAATATTCATACAAAAATTAACATACAGTCATATTTTCAGCACAAGCATCTCCCAGAACACATGCCTCCTTGAGAGATGTGCACTTCATTTTTCAGTTCATTCTTTTTGATAATAGTGAATGTAACATGCTTTCTTTGTAGGTTATGATCCATGGATATCCAGTACTCATTTTTGTTCTGGAGTACTTTCAAATGCATCTGAGTTCACGTGTTATGTGCTCTGAGACACTATCTATGCTGCCTTCAGTTACAGTCCACAGCTGTCTTGAACAATTCTTTTTGTATTCACTGTAATGATGACCAGTCATAAATTCTACATGTTGCACAATGCCTGTTTTTTGTGTGTCAGTAATGTGATACAACTAATTATCACTCCACTACCAGCTATTAGATGTTTTTTTGAATAAATTTTTTCTATGACTTATGGTACAGAAAAGGAGTACATAAAACAAGAGGTCAAATGCCTTTTGTCAAAAGAAAATACTCATTATTTTAATAGTAAACATTTAATCTCACATTGTGTATAACAATTGTAGTAGTCAGACAGCCTTCCTACAATTATAACCAGGTGTGCAGTAATTGCCATACCTCATGATCATTGTAAAGTTCTTGCATTTTAGATTATTCATAAGTAATGTAGATTTCCAGCATGCTATCATTAGAAATACTGTTGGTTCATGATGGAGTTCTTACTGTGGGAGTGTTAATGTATGGTCTCAGTGATATAAAAGCTTATTCAAACATGACGAATATGTTGACACTGTTTCATATGTGGTAACCATTGACCATGCAAGAGTACCTTTGTGCTTTAACTGAACATATCCTTTGGTTTAAATGACCCGTTCTTTTCATGCATTGGCTGGTTCCCATTCTTTGTTTTTGTGTATTCAGTATTTGCAGATATAAGTCTTAAATAAGTTAATGTGTCTTGGTGCTACTATTCCCTCATCTGCTGCAAGGGGACAGAAAATTCCACATAAACTAGTAATACATTTAAGTACATTATTGATAACACTTTTGCAGGATTTATATCTTTATAATTAAAATATTAATATTTATGATCTTACTAACAATTTATCTCATTCTACTAAAATAATTTGCTTTATGTAACAGTTTAAGAATGATACATCCTTCTTCAAATTGTGCATTATTTTCTTTATTCAAAAAATTCATCATCATCACATCTCTCTCTCTCTCTCTCTCCTCTCTCTCTCTCTCTCTCTCTCTCTCTCTCTCTCTCTCTCTCTCTGGAGAAAAGGAAAATACAGCAGTATAAGAGAATCTTTCTTCCCAAATTTCCCTCCACAACTTAAATTTAATAATTCATGCACCCTATTAATTATTTCTTACTTTTTATGTTTGTAGAATGTAATTTAAACTTCACTTGATAAAAACTGTAATTTTCTGTCTTTTTAAACCATATGTAACAGTACTTTTGCAAACAATCAATTAGTGACAAAATAATTTAATTGGATAGATTATAAATCTACTCACTAAGTGGCAGCAGAACACACACATAAAAGATTGTTATAATTTGCAAATTTGTTTTAGTAGTAATCTCTGTATTGCATATTACCATGTCTTCCACCTTTAAGCTCTCCGATTTTCAAATCACGTCCAATGCAGTCCCCAACAATCAGTCCTTCCTTCCCCCAACAATGTCCTTCCTTCCCATCCCGTACCATAAGTCCCCATGACCTGCAGTTTTGGGTGACTTTCCTGAAAGCTGCCCCTTTTCCTAGACCTCTACAGGCCTTTTCCTTCACCCTTCTTCCTTCCCCTTCAACCCTTCTGCCTGAAGAAGGAGCCACTGGCTCTGAAAGCTTGCAAATTACAACAGTCTTTTACATGTGTGTTCTGCCACTGCTTGGTGGGTATATTTTTTATCTATCCAGTTAAATTGTTTAGCATATTTGCAAAGGAATTTTGTTTATTTTTCAAAAGACATGTATTTTGTTCCCTGCTGAAAGACTTTTTGTTGAACACAGGGTTCATGAGTACAGGTGACTCACTTCTTCCTGGAAATCTTGGAATGAAAGATCAAGTTCTTACACTGAAGTGCATAAAACAAAACATTAAGGCATTTGGTGGTAATCCAGATGAAGTTACTATTGCTGGTCAAAGTTCAGGAGGATCTGTAGTACATTGCCACTTGCTGTCACCATTATCAAAAGTTACCACTTGCTGTCACCATTATCAAAAGGTATTGGAGTAAAATCTAAGATTTGAGATTCATTAAAATGAAATAGTATTACTGTATTTAGTTGTAAAGCTATAAGACATTGCCACCCAAGTATGTGAGAAGTGGTGATATACACCAAAACATCAAACAAAAATCCAATAAACGTGGGTCAGGAAATGAAAACATCCTGTCTGAAATCTGAACCCTAATTCACAGGAGAAGATGAACATGATGTCTGTTAATGACACTTTTCCATAGAGGTGTTCAGTGTTATGTCCACCCATGGAAATGCATCCCTCTACCCTTTTCCATTACACATCCTTCCGGCTGCGGTGGTCTAGCGGTTCTAAGCGCGCAGTCCGGAACCGCGCGACTGCTACGGTCGCAGGTTCGAATCCTGCCTCGGGCATGGATGTGTGTGATGTCCTTAGGTTAGTTAGATTTAAGTAGTTCTAAGTTCTAGGGGACTGATGACCACAGATGTTAAGTCCCATAGTGCTCAGAGTCATTTTGAACTCATCCTTAACAAAGAAAAATTATATGATTTTGACTCTGTTTTGCACTATCCCTTTAGACATTTTTTGCTGTCATTCCACTGCAATATTTTTAAAAGCTAAAAAACTCCATAACTTAAACATGAGGATGGCAAGCGAATACCAAAATCACTAATTTCTATCTAAAATTGTATGAGATTGTGCTGAACAACAAATATGTTTAAAAAGAATTTTAACAGCTGCTGGAATGTCAGTCACCACTGTAATATCATAGTCATGATGCATTATGCATCATATGCTCTGCATTATTTGCTGTGTAATCTAAAAAATGGCTCTGAGCACTATGGGACTTAACATCTGTGGTCATAAGTCCCCTGGAACTTAGAAGTACTTAAACCTAACTAACCTAAGGACATCACACACATCCATGCCCGAGGCAGGATTCAAACCTGCGACCGTAGCGGTCACACGGTTCCAGACTGAAGCGCCTAGAATCGCTTGGCCACATCAGCCAGCTGCTGTGTAAGCTCTTAATGTCAAATGATTTTCAGATTAAAAGTCCATGCCCCTTCACCATGTGTCAAAATTAGTAACAGAAAGTAATAATAAACCTTTTTGAGTAAAAACTTCTTTTGTAACTCCTGTTAATTAGCATAAACCTCTCCTGTATGTTTTTTCTCTGCTGTTTACTTTTATACGGATGTGCAAGTGGAAGACATTTACAGAAAATTTCAGAAACAAATAAAGGAAGTAAATCCCACTGCAGTATGATAATAAGGGATATAAAATCAATTGGAAGCCAAAAATTTGTGTGTGTGTGTGTGCTTTCTTGACAAAGTTCACACATTAATAAAAATATTGAACACAGTGTGATGATTTAAAATTAATTCAAACTTTTAAATAAACAAGGGTTAGTAGGATTTAGAGTAAAAATGAGCACAAATGTAGAATGAAACAAACTCAGCACTCAGAACTGAAAACAGTAGAAAATGAGAATTCGTTTAGAAACAGAGTGGTACACCAGGTAAAATTTAAAAGTAGGACCCACTTCCACAGAAACAAAGGTTATACAGTTGTATATAAAAAGACCAATTATTTAGCAAAAGTACTTGTGTAAAAAGAACCGGATCAGAAAAAAGAAAACGAAATATGTTTTAATGTGTAACTATTAAAAAAGGAGACTGGAGCTTCAAGTGAAGTATTATGCATGACAAAACAAGCTGAATTAAATAAAACTATTTTTAAATGTTTTCAATAAAACATGGAAAAATGCAAAGAGAACTACATCATCTGCAAAAAGTCTGAGATTAATATTAACAGAATTAGCCAAGGCACAAATAAACAGCATGAATACCTGGGGTCCCACCGGCCGGAGTGGCCGTGCGGTTCTAAGCGCTACAGTCTCGCTACAGTCTGGAACCGAGCAACCGCTCCAGTCGCAGGTTCGAATCCTGCCTCAGGCATGGATGTGTGTGATGTCCTTAGGTTAGTTAGGTTTAATTAGTTCTATGTTCTAGGCGACTGATGACCTCAGCAGTTAAGTCGCATAGTGCTCAGAGCCATTTGAACCATTTGAATCAACCTGGAGTCCCAGTGTATTTTCCTGGACCATACAGAAAGTTATTTATACATCTTGAATAATAATCATTGGGCTGCTCTTGTAAATAATTTATTTAAGGCTGCAGTTGTCCCTCATATGAAATAATGTATAATTCATATATCTGTCCAAGTCTCTCCATCCTAGATAACATGCTGTGTCCACCCTACCAAGAAATCCTTGGTATAGTCACACATTATGTTTGGTAGCCCGTTTGACTGTAATTTCATTAACAAGCATTGATGGGATACTGCTTTTTGTAAACCAAAGAATACTGCAGCCATCTGATTACTTTGAATCATGGCTTATGTGAGTAAAAACACTTGCTGATTGGCATGGACAATGTCACTCCGTTTGAGATACATCATTATGCTTTAGCTCAGAATATGTTACAGTTCTACAATGGGTATCAAAGATAATGAAAATTAGTTCTGCAGATGACTTCTGGTACACTCCAGGTAGACAGATGTGACCTGTGTTTTCCTGCAATTACTGTCCATGTTTCTCTGTTCTAGGGATCTGTAGTATATTTGGTTAAAAGCAATCAAGTTTTACACACTGTCACATCTGTTAATATCTATACAACCATTCTTAACAGTAGGGCAAGAGTTAAACTTGGACAGTATTCCTACATCTTCCTTTGGGAAGTAACATTTGAAAACAATTACCATCACTACGCTTTTCTTTGCTTTCCTCAATTTCAGTTCCTGTGCCATCCTTTGAGTGTCTCAATTGAAACTTGTACTCTGCTGATAACCTTTAAAAATGATCAGAATTTCTTTATGTTTTGTAATAGGCTCTTTGTTAAGGCTGTAGAATGATAATTGTTGAAATTGTCATGCATGCTGTTTTGACAGAAATGTGTTTCATTCATATTTTCTCTACCTATTGCCCTGTCCTTTTATACCAATTACTGTACTGCATCACTGTTTCTGTATATTTTTTTACAGAGGCCAGATACCAGGGAGAGTCCCTTCAATCATAAATTTTTGTACTAGGTACATGTAAATCCAGTGCATGGACAGCTATTTTCTTAAACCTGAGCCACAGTTCCTCTAAGTGTTCATGCACACAGCTAAAAGTTTCTAGCTTTTCCTTGAGACATAACAAGTCCTCTAAAACTAGTATATCTTTCTGTTCTGTTTGTCTTTTCTCATAGTTTTAAAGTTCTGTAATTTAAAATGCCACTGAAGAAATTTTGAATAAGGAAATCTTCATCTTTCTGTTACTGCGTAATCTTTTTCATTTCTTATTTTATTCTCTTTATCCTCAGTCAGGAATCAGTACTTTGTGGCCACAAAATACATATTCCAGAGTAATTAGTAATTGTATATATCTATATGTGTACGCAAATATGCATCATTATCAAACTTCATGGGAAATAGTAAAAAAAAAAAAAAAAAAAAAAAAAAAAAAAAAAAAAAAAAAAAAAAAAAAAAAAGAAGGGCAACAGGAATACGAGTTTTTTTAATCACTGGGCTCTGTATTTCAGTCACCACCAATAATCATGTTTCTCTCATGCCTACTGTCCAGCTACCCACTGTGTTATGTGAATCAAATATTGTGAATGAATACCAAAATTTTAATTAATGCTTGCAGTAACAAATTACTGTGACAGGAATTAACAAAGACAAAAATTATTTTTATATGAAGCGAAGGTCTACAGTTGACATAACATTCTTATTTTCTCCTTTCTTTATGCTGAATAAGCAATTTTTGTATATTCACAGGTCTTTTCAAGCGAGCTATAGCACAGAGTGGATCTGCACTTTGTCCATGGGCATTTACTACAAATGCTACTGATGGAACATTCCATTATGCTTCATACTTGGGATTTATTGCAGAAACCACTTCAGAACTTATGGAGTTTTTGATGACTGTTGATGCAAAGGAATTTGTGAAAGCAAGGGGGCCAGCTATGGATCCAGTGGTAATGATTCCAGATTTGTCAAGTGTTGAGAGTTTTAATAGGCACAAGTTAACATATTTATTATACTTATCTGAAAACCTACACTATATTTAACTAGCAAAGGATTCAAACAACCTTGTTTAGGAGTAGCCTGAATTAGTACAGTCTGTGTTTATTTTCCATGTGTTTGTCCATCCAGACACTGATAAAAAGATGGGCAGAGAGAGAGAGAGAGAGAGAGAGAGAGAGAGAGAGAGAGAGAGAGAGATTCTCTGTTTTGTGAGAAAGTATGGTCCAAAATGTACTGAATCAAATGACAAAGAATAATTTCTAAAACCTCTTCAGCCAACATGGTACAGGATAATTTATTAAAGAATGTTATCTTATTTAATAGGAGAACCAATTAACGATTCACATTACATTATTTTTAAAACTGAAAGTTACATTAGAAATGTCACTATTACTCACTTTACATAAGGTGATTCAATCACACCCTTGACATGTTAATTCATTTGTGATTGATCTGCTGACTAGCTTCTGACATGATGACATTGGCTTATACAGTACTTCCACCTTACCTCTTCCACACTGGCTTGTAATAGTTGGGAATACTGTATAACATATATACTTTCTGAATTCCCAGAAAATGTTCAGTTACGAAACAAAACATATGAATCTTTAGATTTAGTTTCCACGGCTTAATAAAGGGTTGGTTTTAATAGGGAAGTGTCATGGAATGAAAGATTGAAAAATTACTTACAGATGAAATTATAATGATGTGGAGATCATTACAGTTATCACAACCAGACTCTAAATTTTTCTTCTGATTCTGAAAACTCAAATATTTCATTGCGAATGAAACTAAAACTAGATCACAACATATATTTGAGGGGGAGATTCTATTTTTATAAATTGTAGTTATCTTGTGGTACTAATATGTAGAGATTATTTGTAGATGAAGACATTACAAGCCAGAAAGAGAAATAAGAAAGAACCAGTTGTTTCTAAAGGACATGTCCAATGCTCACTTATGGAAGTGAAAAAATATATTTACAGTAGATAAACTGGATTGAACTTATAGTGTATGAAAAACAGACTAATCCTAAATCTTTTATAATGTTTTGACAAGTTTATTAAGATCAAAATGAGCAGATGTGGACTGATACACTACTGCTCATTAATTTCAATACACATTGGTATTTCAGATTTACAACGCAAAGCAAACATTATTACTCACAAAATATAATTATATTAACTTTCACATACATAATACAATCACAATCATTATACTTTACTTTCATCAAAGTATCCTCCTTTGGATTTAATGAGGCATGCGGTCAATCAGTTTTGTAGGTATTGTGAATCTATATGATTCCACACATCCTTAACAATATTCCAGAGATGTTCTTTGCTGGATATATTGGCTTGCCTGATACATCTGTCCACTTCATCCCAGACCACTTCAATGAGATTACAGTCGGGTCTTTGGGATGGCCATACCATATCATTCAGTACTTTCTGTTTTTCCTTTCATGCAGTTTAGTTCGTACAGTATGCAGACCAACGTTTTGGGTCATTATCCTGTTGTAAGATGAACGCAGACCCTACTAAACACAATCCACTTCATATTGCATGATACTGAAGTATGCAGTGGTACTGCTTCTGATCCATACAACCTTCTATTTTCACAATGTCACCAACTCTATGTCTGGCAAAACATCACCAAACCAGAATAGAACTATAGGTAGAACACACAGCTTTCCCCTACAAATCAGCGAACAAATATTCTCATTCTGCTTCCAAAAATGTCGAACTTTGATTCATCAATGAGTAACACCTTTGTCCACTCTTCTGATGTCCAATTACAATGTTTTCTAACCCATTCAAGTCTCTTCTGTTTATCTGTTGGCCTTAGAAGGGGTTTTCTTGCTGCGACACATCCTTTCAAGCAGGCTTCAGTCAGTCTCCTTTTTACTGTTGCAACAGATATAGTTGTCATGTTCATTGCTATCAATTCAGCACAAATTTGGGGTGCTGTTTTGAATCTATTTCTCTTACTGCTAATTCTGATATATTTATAATCACTTTTAGTTGTTTTACAAGGTTTTCCTGGTCTTGGTATGTCCTTGTTGCTACCTGTTGTCTTCTGGCAGTGAAGGGTGAATTGCACTCCCCTTATAGACACACTACACTGTTTCACAATTTGGTGAATAGGTAAAACTGCTTGTCTAAGTGCTACAATTGTAGCACATTTTTCTATGGATATCTCCACTTGTGAAGCCATACTAGTGGTGTGCACACTTCAGTGTCATGAAGGAACTGATGTGCAGCAACCACATGTCCTGTATCTTAGCAATGCTTGCCATTCGCAGAGGACATCACATCACTACAGGAAACAACACAGGTGCACCAAATGTGGCGTCCATTGGCAAATAGGTAAACAAACATATAATATAGGTGCATAAAATTTATGTGCACAACATTGTTTCTTGGTCACTATTGTACCTTGATGACCATAAACAAAAATCATGACATGTGTACAACTGTTGTACTATTCCTTTGCTTCCTCAACCGTACCCATGGTATTAGAACTTATCTACAGAGAACTAGATGATTGGGTGTATTTCAATTAATGAATGGTAGTGTATCTTGGTCCTTAATATATATTTTAAACATCCTGTGACCAGGACCAGAGAAATGTGCAATACTGACTGTCCCCAATATCAGCCTCTGATGTATGTCGCCATATGTGTGCAGAATGGAAGGGGTGGAGTCACACAACACTCTCTCAGCTTTTGTCAGTCTAGCAGGCATTTCAAGCTCTATTATTCATTCAAGTAGCTCCTCAGTGGGTCTTATAAGGCTGTATGGAACTGCTTCAGGGTTGCCAACAATGGAAAAATCTGTTGATGAACCTTGCTCATCAACATGGCAGTGATAATGGCCTCTCAGATACAGAACCTGGGCCTTCATATCTATACATCAAGATATTTATTCTTAGCAAAACTGTGCTTTTTGATAAAGCAAAACATCACTGATAAAGCAGTAAGCCGCTAAGAATTATGTTTCCCACAATTGTAACATGATAGGTGTATTTACATTTGAACATACCGGTTTCTCGAGTATTTATATGAGATGAGCAACAGAATGTTGAGCAAACCAACTTTGAGCACAAAGTCACTTAGTGACATAAAAATGTAAGAAAATGCTATTCAGATAGTGAAATTTATAGTGCTTGTATTATATAAGACAGCTCATGATTCTGTAAAGTGTGGCAGTGTCTTTATTAATAGTTTCATGTTCATGCAAGAATCATTTGCGAATATAAATTAAGATTAATGTTTGTGTATAGATGACAGGAATGAGTAAGATCATAGAGATTTAACGCTTTGAGCACCGCAGACATGAAATGCTGACATGCTCGTCCTTTCCACAGAGGCTTCCGGATGTCATTAGCTGCTGCAGTGGTATTTCCAATGGGGGCTGCAGATGGCATTCACAGTCATGGTCTAGCTGGTACCTGAGTCCTAATGATGGCTTTTACCATCAGCCAGTTCTGCTACCTGTGGTCCTGTGGACATCTAAAGCCGTTCTGCGGTATTCCCAATGGATTTCACAGTTTTGTTCACCATTCATGCTAGGTGGTTCATGTGATCATCTGGATTCACCTATGTGGTGTTGTTTACTTTAAGTGGTGTTTCCATTGGATTTCATAATTTTTGTTCGACATTCAGGATAATCAGTTCATCTGATCAACTGCACTCTGCTTGTATGGTAATGTTTAACTTTCTGCCTATTCATCAGGAGTTTTAGAGTGCTATCACTTTTGAGTTCCACAAAAGAATGGCACATCAGTGTGGTTGCACTGATAAACAGATGCTGCAGATACTCACAAGGAGTGACAGTGATAGTGAGTGTGGTATCTTCAATGACTGTAGTGATGATGATGATGATCATCATCATCTTTCAGAACAACCTCGTAGTAATATGCATCCACGTACTTCACCTAGTACAGCTTATCAGCATAGGTCTTCAGCTTCTGAAAGTGGAGACAAATCAATCCGTAAAAGGCCTCACGTTAGTGACAAATTTGTTTGGCAAAAGCGTGATTTCAGTCCAGTACTACATACATTTCATAACTCTTCTTCATGACAGAATTGCCAACTAGCATCTCATTCAACTGTTCTATCCTTCTTTATGCTATATCAGTCAGAAATTCTGATCATATGTATAGCACTTGAAATGAACACTTTCACCATGGCAGATACATTAGAATCAATTCATTCTTGACTATCCACCTGGAAAGATACTAGTTTTGAGGAACTGTGTTGATTCATTGGCATTTCTCTTCTCACAGAACATGTCAAAAAGTTGATAGTAAGGGAATATTGGTCCAGAGATGTACTTCTGAGCACTCTAATTTTCGGCGAAGTTATCTCCCTTGACTGTTTTATGTTAATTTCGAGAATGTTGGATTTTAGTGACAACTCCTCCAGTCATGGAGATGACAGTTTGCTTAAAATTAGGAAAACAATTGATACAGTTCACATGACATTCTTGTATTTAATCCACATAAAAAGCTCTGTGTCGATAAAAGCCTGTTATTGTTCAAAGATCACATATCTTTTAAACATTTCATTCGATTGAAATGAAGTAGATTTGGGATGAAAACATTAGTGTTTTGAGACTGTAAAACTGGGTAAGCCTTGGATTTCATTGTACACACAGGCACAACAACAGAAACTAAAGTCTATAAGTTGGGGAAATCGAGCAGTAATTGGCTAAGCCATTTTTAAGTTTAGTGAGACTAACATAAAGTAGTTCATTTTTATATACAGAGTGTTATGTACACACACACACACACACACACACACACACACACACACATACACACACACACACACACTATATATATATATATATATATAATTTATAATAAAGCTTAACTTCGTTAGGTGATGGTCAGTTGCACACACTTGCCCATTTCTGAGGCACAAAAGGTCATTAGCAATTAAAAGTGATGTTTAATTAGGCAGTGTAGAAACTTTAGCATTTCCTTATAGAATTCTTAAACAAAAGTTATATATCATCATTTATTTCTGCTGTTTAATAACAGTTGTGTCCCATATAAAAAGAATTCAGAAACGTTGGCTTTTTGATTTTGAAGTTTCCCTGAGGATAATTTAATCAGTTAATGAGCTCAAAATATAGTGATTAGTTTTGAAAGTGTGCCTCAGCATCCAAATACTTCCCAAAAAGTTGTTTGTGGGCAAATTATCACACTAGTACAGATGAAAGTCAATTGATTCTCCAGTGTTACGTACAAAAAGCTGATAATTATCAGTATGTCAAATAAAACTCAGATGTATGCAGAGACCTTATGATGATTCACAAGAACTAATAGCAAATCAAAGAAAGTCTGTGATGAGGAGTTACATGTTAGCACCGTAAGCAGATTCAGTGTACATTATGTCTGTCGTCGACCAGTTCATCTCCAGATTCAAAACTATGGAATAAGTATCAAGATACACTGTGTTTATTTGAAATGTCGGTGATCACAGTCAGATGGTCAGACAGTCACAACTTTTCTGGCTCCAGAAATACTCAGCACAGGGTGAGGCCACCCGAGTGAAGAGCTCAGGCACATACAGCACCGCAGAGATGGCTATTAGTACAGGTAAATAGATTAGGCAACCTCAAGGGTGCGCTCGACTGAGCCAGCCTGATGTGCAGCTGCAGCAGCCAAAGGGTTAAGTTCAGCTAGTGTGCTTGTAACATAATGTACAGTCATAGATAATAAAGAAATAAGTAATTTAGATGTTCAGCCACAGACATGGACATAAACAATTCCACCCTGGATTTCCTGTTGTTTGATCTAAACAAGTAAGTAAGACATACTTTCTTTTCAGGACTGCAGAAATGCCTTTATCTGTGTCTGGGCTCCACATGTGGAACCAGAAAATGAAGGTGCATTCCTGACAGAGCTCCCAGCTAAGCTGATATCAGAAAACCGTTATACTCATGTGCCATACTTAACAGGTGTTACAAGCTATGAACTGCTTGTTAGGACACAAAGTATGAGTATTGATATATATATTTTGTTAAGAGTAATATCACATGAAAAGTGCACAATCAGACAACTAGCACAACAAAATACTTGTATTAAGGAATATAATAAAATAAGTTCATTCAAACCAGATGTAGCTTTCAGTTCAAAATACAGTGAGTAACTGGTCATTTATGACTATGTAACTTTTTTAACCATGATGAATGTGATGAAAATTGTTGGCTTATATTTCTAAATGAAATTTGATGGTCTTGAAATGAAACTATTCGTACTCTATCCCTAAGTAACTGTAAATATCTTCATTCCATTATCTCAGTTTATACTACAATGAAGCAATATCATTGCTGTCATGGCTATTCAAGCATTTATGATCTATAAATTCTCCAAAACAATGCAAATACACAGTTTTCAATTCATCAACTGGGAAACCTATTTTTGTGTGTCTTATATATAATTGAAATAAACAGATTCTTTATGAATAGATAATTTGCTTTTGTTAATAACAGTTTCTATAAGAAAATGACTATTGAGTTCAACTGAGACATGAGTTAATTCCAGAAAAGCGCGACATAATCCATTTAGAAAAAGCTTTTTTGAACTTGCTGATCTGTTACAGTAATAATGAACTAATGATGGTGGTTTGCCAGTCAACACTGATTTTGCTGTTGCCAGTGACATTTTATTCAGTGTCTTGCCCACGAATTCTTAGTTATGAAGTAGTTACTGTAAAAACAATAAAAAAATTAATTAATTAACTATGTTAACTTATGTCAAAGTGACACGTTCCACATAATAATGAAATGTCATATTCATGATCTATAGAACAAGGATTAATGTATGTATGTTACATGTAGCAGTGCACTAAGAGCAGGTAGTTCACTGTTAAGATGAATGTGATACTTTGCAAATGAAGCAAACAGTTTATGTCCAAAAAGTCATGGAGTTACATTAAATGAACAAAATCACCTAAACTTTAAGTGCCTGTAAGTAAATGGCACACATTTCACATAATTAAAACTCTTCTTTCATATTATTCTGAACATTGTTTTGGAACCTGATTGAGTAAGTGACCAATGTACTGGGTGAGGCTTCATGTTTACAAAGGAAAAAAAGGAAAATTTTTCACCATTGTGTTAGAGGAGGGAAAAATTATTATACTTTCTGTTGATGAAACAGTCAAATGCTTTTCTAGAGCAATTTTTAACATATTTACCAGTAGAAGATAGAAGCGTGTAAAGTATGGGATGGAACAACTGTTATAGACTTTGTTTGGTATAATGTTCAGTTGTAAGCTGTTTCTAAAATGTGATTAGAAAGCAAAATTTCTAGTTTGACATTAGTCACATCTTCATTTACACTCTGCATGCCACTTCAATCTGTGTGACAGAAGGTAATTTGTGCCTGTTGTCACTTTCCCCCTCACCTGTTCCAGTCACAAATAGATTGCAGGGAGAATGATTGCCAGTAAACCTCCATGTAGTCTCATAGGTCTCTAATTTTATCTTTGTGGTCTTTACATAAGATAATCATCAAAAGGAGCAGTACATTTGTTGATTTTTGTAGGAATGTATGCTCTTGGAACTTCAACAATCAACCACAACAAGATGGAGAACATTATTCTTGCAGCGTCTGCCAATGGCGTTGGTTGACCGTTACTGGGACACATTTGCACTCACTAAATGAATAAATCAGATTTGACTATCATTTCCTTCACTGAACAGTTGGCTCAGCCAGTCTGATGGGTAATCAAACTCACAGAAAGGAAATCATAATGACCTCATTTTCAAGACTATGCTACTGGCTTACAACTTCTGACAGACAGTTTTCACAGTGACAGGAATTACAGATGTAGAAGTACAAAGATTGTTACCCACAGAGGAGTTGAGAGATTTGGGTCACTATTGAGATATGAGTATTTACAAAAGCACAGTTCACAAATGTAGGGCCATTGTCTCTGGGACACAGCACCTCTGACTCCAGACACAAGTGCCAGAGACAGAGACTAATTGTCTGCATGTTATGCTTGTGTTAATGTGCTTGTGTTTTATACTTCAGGAGAAGGACATTGTTAAAAGCTTAAATATTTTAGCAGCCATTTTCCTTATGTCTGTCTGTGTCTGAGAGTCACTTCTACGTGATGAGTAAAATTTTATAATTTCCATATTGTTGTTATTCCATTCTGGACTTACCAATGTTTGAAAAAATATTTCATCAGGAATGAATAGTCTTCATCATGATATCATAGTCCATCTAACTGCAGGGGATGGACAGAAATATGTGAACCCCAAGAGAAATACATTCTTGAACATAAATACAGATGCTAGTCAAGCCTGCAGGTTGCACTGTTCTGTTTGACCATACATGGGACCTGAGCAATGACATCAATGTATTGCAAGTGTCACTCATAATCAGAACAGTTCTCTGCATAGTTTCAAGTGCATTATGTTGGAACTACCTGAACTTGCATATTGGAAATTTGTTGGTACTCTTCGGTTGGTGCTTCAATAACTAAGGTAATTGAAGCATTTCAGGTTTCAAGAGGCACCATTTTGCAAATCTACACCACATACAGGAAAAGCAGAAAAACATCATCTGATAAGTCACAACGTGGATGAGTGTGTATATTGAGTAGAAGTGACAGAAAGTCATTGAAGATGATTGTGATGAATAAATAAGAGGATGAAAGCTGCAAAAGCCACTGAAGAACTGAATGTTGCCCTTGCAAACACTGTGAGCACTAAAACAACATGGAGGAAGCTCCAGAAGCAGCAATTTGAGGGTGAACTGTAATTCTGAAACAACTCATCAGTGATTAAAATGTCCATCACAGGGAAATGTGGAGCCAAAGCCATAAGAAATTGACTATGGAACACTAGAAGAATGTCATTAGCTCAGATGAGTCTTGTTCATAGTATTCTTAACTTCTGGCATTGTTTATATCCCAAGAGTGAAACATGATGGGAGTTCAGTGATGATCTAGACAGCCACATAGTGGTATTCCATGGACTCAGCAGTTACTATGCAACATTCCATCACTGCCATGTGCTGTGTTAGGAATTTGGCTGATCAGATTCATCCTTTAGTTCAATGTTTGTTCCCAAATGATGATGCTGTATTTCAAAATGGCAGGGCCCCTCTTTGCATTGGTTGCATCATGCAGGACCAGTTTTGTGAGCATGAGGATGAAATGTCACATGTCCCCTGACCATCACAGTCGCCAGATCTCAATATTATTGGACCTTTGTGGCCCACTTTCTAGATAAGCTTGTGTGATCACTTGCGTGATTTTGTAGGAAACTTGGTATAAGATTCCCTCAAAAATCATATGGGACCAGTATTTATCCATTACAGGGTGACTGAAAGCTGTTTTAAATGTCAACAGCTGCTTACACTGTAGTAGGCATGGTAATGTGTTGTATTTTTGGTGTTTCTGTTTTCTTTTTGGATCCCCTACATAAAGATGTTAATAGGGACTTGGGTAATACTGATCAACATCAATATGAATGTGAATGAGTGACACAGTGGAAGTGATGCCATAACTAATAACATGATCTATAGGTCTGAAGGGGAATACTTTCACGAAATTGAGTAAAAAAGATAACAAAGGATGAAATGGTAAAATGCAACAGAGGATTATCAATGGCTATGGATAATGTGCTACAACATATACATGGTGTTGTCATTGCTATAAGGTACTCTCTGCTATGTCCTTGACAGTTGTTTGCAGAGTATTGATAAATATAGATGAAGATGTAGATGTAAAAGCAGTTAGTGTAACCAACAAGTACCTTTTGTAATAGAAGATAATCTATTAATGTTTTAATTCACTGACTTTTAAAGCACTAAATACAATAACAAATGAAAGAGGGAAAGTACTTAAATACAAAACTGGCATAAAAAAAGATAAGAATATCTACTGTCAGGTACAGCAAAAGAACTGGTTGACGGAGAAAATTGGAGACACAGTATATGTGAGAATAAATACAAGAATTTTTATTAAAACAAAAGGGCTACCACATTAATACTCTTTTGATGCACCAACTTCTAACTTTAAAGAACTGTAATAGGTCATTACAGGAGGCCACAGTGGCATACAATACAAGGATAAAGCAAAAACTGCAGAGAAAAAGTTCTGTCAAATTTAGTAGATCAACCATAGAAAACCAATTTTTACAAAGTATTAACTGGCACTACATTTATTTTGAATCCTGTAGTGGCTAAACTTACAGAATTTTGTTATCATCAAAATACATTATGAATCTCAACTGATCAATATTTGAGCATAGTATAATGTTTCATTACAGATGTCTTTCCTGGACAATGGTGCCATTTACCTTTATTTTCTTTAATGTATTGCTTACAGCTAACTTGAACACACCTCTTCATAAAAATACTCACAAATATAATCAGTGCCTGCAACTTACAGTTAGAACCTACTTCAAGTCAAATTATTTTTGTACTAGTACTGTTTTATTCAGACTGTTCTGTGTATAATGTTAGCACTGCCTCCTGTCCTTGCCATTGATTTTTCTGCCTGCTCCAGGTAGAAACCCTCTCTCACACTTAAAGAAACTAAGACATTTCTTGGAGATAACAGAGGAGAGTTATTTTCTTTTTATACTGATGTCTGCTACAGAAATGAAATATTAGAATGCAAAATGAGATATTCAGTGCAATGATGTATGGTAATATTTTCAGCAGCTATACATACTAACTAAATTTTTACTTCCAGCTGATGGGCTCTTTGCAACTGAAGAAGGTGTAAGGAATTTGAATGACAATTTTGATCTCTGTGTTGCTGATGAACTTCGCTTCTCAAGTAAAGAAGAACAGCTGAAGGTAGCAGAAGAGATCCGACAGTTCAACTATGGAGACAGCGAGATCACTCCTGCAAAGAATGACTCAACTGCAACTGTAAGAGCCAATCATTGAAATTTGGTTTTAAAGAGACAATAGTTTCTTTTCACCACATTTCTGAGTAGGGGGTACTGAGCAGATTTTAGAAAGATTAAGAATTGCATTATAAAATACACAGCTGTACTACAATTTTAACTGATGACAGCCATTTTTGGTCCAACATCAGATCACCTCCAGGTCTCCTGCATCCCTTCTTTTCTAGTTTTCTCCTACACACTCTTGATTTCTTGTTTTTGGTTTTGGTACATGAGACCCAAAGATGGTCTGATGGCATATGAAAATTGATCATTTTCAATAAAAGTAGTACTACAGCTGTGTGCTTTACAAAGAAATACTAAAACACTATCTCCAATCATATATTTATGGAGGACATGATTAATAGATAACACTAGCCAGCAAAATGTTACTTTATTTGTGTAACTTGAAATAAAACAGCTTAACTTTATATTTTTGGGTGTGTTGACAGTGAAAATGTCAGTGAAAATGCAAGATTAGCTCTTGTTTTGTAGTTATAATAACTTTACATTATTGTCTATACAAACTTATGCATGTATTTACCATGGTGTTATCCCTCAGAGGAAGGCCACTAAAGGCACTTCACCTGATGTTTGTAGTTTCTGTTGCTGTCCTTTTCCAAAATTTGTAAGTGGAAGCATTCTCCATGCTCATCAGTTACAGCACCACAGCTGTCAGGAAAGAAGTCCATGTGGTAGTCTGGGAAATGTAAATTTAAGGACATGTTGCACCCCAGTTAACTGCAGTAGTGCACAATATTTGCAACAAGATCATTATAGTTTTGTGTCCTCTTATATCCTAGAAAGTCTGTTGACTTTCTACCAAAGGCATCTCTAACTAGTTTTTCATCACCTGTAATAATGGTGTTGAAATGTTCACCTGAACAGACTGTGTATCTGGGTTCCATGAAAATTCCCTCTTTTGTTTTCACCTTACTAAGATGTGGAAATTTCTCACTCAAATAGAGAAATGCCAGTTTTGTCAATGGTCTTAACAAAGTTTTTCATTAGGCCCAATTTTATACGTAGGGTGGAGAGAATTATGTTCTTGGATTCCACAAATGCTTCATGCATAACATCAAGTGATTCATGCTTAGGCCAGTCTTTCTTTTTATGATGAAGTGCTTTGACATGGCTGTATCAGAGGCACAGGAAGTAACAGAATTTGGTGTAGCCATGCCTGTGACTTACTGATTCCTAGAAATCTCCCGTTGCAACTTGTCACAGTTAAGTCATAATAACAATTATTTGATGTTATATGTTTCTATCATGTATGGTGCAACTCAACTGGAATTGATGGTAACACATTTCCATTATGCAGTACCACACACTTGAAACTTACTTTGGAAGAGTCAATGAAAAACCTCCACTGCTCACAGCTTCCCCTGTAGATCACTACGAAATAACAAGTTCTTTTCACTTCCAAAAAATGAAAGGAATGGCATATGGTAGTTACGGAATGCAAACATATTTAGCATCTTATCAAGACAATTCTACTGTTGTGGTCTTGATACCAACAGTTTAGCTTTACCTTTTGGCACTCTAGATCCCTCATTAGGTCACTAAGTTCACACAACGTTATTTTGTGAATCTTTGTACACTAATTGTTACACACAAAATTAGGAACTTTGAACAACTTTATTTTGAAAGTGATAGCACAACACTACTTTCCCTATTGGGCTCATCACTATTTAAATCAGATAGGACAGGAACAGGCTGTCTGTTCCCAAGGAGCAATGGTCAAATCGCTGACGGTATATTACGATATGTCAAGAAAGACTTTTTCTTCTTGGTAATACCATGTGTTAATGAAATTGTCATATAAAAGTAACAATCATTCTCAAGGTGTAATGGCTCTCACCAGATCTTTGGTATAGAAAAGCCCATGGAAGATATCTTGTTATTCAATTTTGAATGAAAACTTGACAGCACAAAATATGCAACATACATGAGCAGGTTGTCTCAGTGCATAATTTCACAGCCAAGGTACAGACAAAGTACAGCTAAAGTACATAGCCTTTCTGATAAACGGCATTATTGGGCTCCTTTGCAATTTCAATTAAGGCTGTCCACAAATGTAGCAAAAACTGTCAGCACTGTTTATACATTTACAAGGTATATTGAGTCACATAAATTACAATGACCACCCTTACTAATTACACTTCCAGAACATGTTCTTCCAGCACATGGACAGAATACAGCTTGTAACAGACCCAAACTACACTTGAATGAAACATGCTCTGCACATCCTCTCTTCTTCCCCTTCCCGTTATTCCTACAGGCCTGGTCTAAAAATAGCAAAAAAATACACACAGCTATTGTTACTTGAAACCTCATCACTCTGTCACCATCAGATGGATTTCGAAGCCTGTGGGGGAAGGGACTGACAATGAATGCTAATAAAATATAATTATAATTAAATGCATCCTCCCACCCCCATAACTTGGAAACAAGAGCTAATTGGAGTTTTTCAATGTCATTTTCATTATCAGCATGGTTGATATGATTAACAAACATTCATTTCACCCCAGTTACATTTTTGCTGTTGGGTAGTGTAATAAATAAATTTTCAGTTGAGTATGACAGAAAAGTAGGTCATTTCACAAATGAATCTGACTCTGGTGATGTATACCAGTGGAATTACTGAAATAGTATATGCTGGGAGGTCACACGGAACATTACACCAACCTGTGTCATTCATGAGGACAAGGAAGGAAGAGTCTGGTAACAGCTATAGAACCAAGATACTCTGTCATATGACAAGGTTCAAAAGTATCACTTAGGCACAGATAGGATGCATTTTTATGATGATAGTTCCATTGTCAGGGATGGCAAAAGTTTTGAGCACTGGCAGAGACAATATATATATATTTTTTCAGTCTGTCATAAAATTGGATAACAAGAGGGTGTTTTTTCTGATTGATTGGTAGAGTAACTGATGAATGTTGGGTAAAAAAAAGGTTGGAAACAAGAGGTTGTTTGTAGACAAATTCTACATAGTTTTTGCTGTAATATGATCTATGTTATATGGAACTAATTAACTAGGAGGGAAGGATGGTGGAGTGTTTCTGTCCTCTATGGTGAAGGCCTTCAGCAAATTGAAGAATAGTTTACTGAATGCTACAGGTGTTTGAGTGACAAGATTTCATGAAAAAATGTGATCTGATGCATAAGTGATGACACTGAGGTAAAGATATTGCTTGTGTGTGTGACGTGAGCATTTTCTAACAAAAGAATAGTGTAATCAAAGTTTTGTTTTATTTTGCATTGCTGTATTCATATTGTGTGGAGAGTTTTGATTTTGAGTACAAAAATAGTTAATGACTTATTTTTAATATCAAAACACATCTGCAACTGTTCTGAGAACATCACATGTATGAATTACCATATCAAATTCATTCTGTCAAAATCCATTACAGATCACAATGTCCATGTGTTAAATAACACATAATACATCCATAAAAAACATATGAAAGTTTTCCAGAGAATTACAGAAAGGAAAATGTCTTTAGGATTAACTTTTATTAAGTATATTTCATTCCATGATCACAGTTTGGAAATATTATGTTATTATCAAATGATACCTCACTACAAATTGTATCAATGCATATCATTCCTATTTAAATGGCACTAAATTAGTGACAACCATTATTTACTTATTAATGTGCTCTTCATGTTCCTTTCAGCAGAAAATGGTACATAAATTTTAATTTTTTTCACAGATGATATCGGATCTCCTCATTGTGGAAGGAATAGACACCACTGTGCGGAACATGAGTAGAGATTCTTCAGAAACTGTTTACTATTATCAGTTTTCATTCAGTGGACCACTGAATACATTTCCTGATTTTCCAGGTAATTGTTTTATAATTAATATAAGTACTGATTAACTGTCAATTCATTCTTTTCCAATTTTCAAAGCTTGATAAAAGTAATTTAGTAGTAGTAAATTATCTGCAATTCCAATTCACTTATTATGCCATCTACCTTTCACAGGAGCTAGCCATGGAGATGACAGGAGATACATGTGGTATTATGAATCTCTTGAAACATGTTCACCAGGACATCTAACTGCAGTGCAGCTGCTACAGATGTTCAGAAGATCCAGTTATGATTGAGAACCTTCATTTTTGCAATATATGTGTCTCATAGACTAGCATCAGCTGTAAAGAGTTGTTAGGGGCCTACTAGTTATTATTAATTAGGTATCTTTTTACAGGGGGGTCATCATTGTTATCACCAGTGAGTGGCAAGAGCCTTATTGTGAAGATACTTGCTCTACAAGTCTCTTCCATTTCTATCTGTTGTGTACAATGTTTGTCCATTTAATGTTGATGTTAATCCTAGTCATTTTCACCAACATATTCTCTCATCAAGTAATTCTGTGTCTTCCTCTTCCTTTCATTTTGTCTATTGTCCTGCAGAAAACTATTCCAGGTAGTCTGTTCCCCATCACTTCTCTTCTTAAGCACTAGATGATGTAACAGTGTTTGTACAGCTCTTGTAATTCCTTTTTTGTTGTCCTTAATTCTGTATTACTTTCATCACATACATGTCCAAAAATTTTGCTTAGTTTTTGCTTTTCAAATATTAACACTTTCTGTTCATCTTTCTTTCCAAACACATACCCCAAAAAAAGTACTGCATCACCTCAGATCCGTGAGTTCCAGAACCTGTACAGAAAATTGGAACAGAGATCAACATAAACATCATTTCTGCCCTTTTTATTGCTCATGAAAACAACATATTGCATGTTGTGCCACATACGGCGAGACCGTCAGAGGTGGTGGTCCAGATTGCACCACACACCAGTTGCTCTAATACCCAATAGCACTTCTTCTTGCATTGATGTATGCCTGTATTCGTCATGGCATATTACCCATAAGTTCATCAAGGTACTGTTGGTCTAGACTGTCACACTCCTCAACAGTGATTCAGCATAGATCCCTCAGAGTGGTTGGTGGGTCACGTTGTCCATAAACAGCCCTTTTCAATCTATCCCAGGCATGTTTGATACAGTTCATGTCTGAAAAACATGCTGGCCACTCTATTCGAGTGATGCCATTATCCTGAAGGAAGTCATTCACAAGACATGCACGATGGGACCGTGAATTGTCATCCATGAAGGTGAATGCCTCGCCAATATGCTGCCGATATGGTTGCACTATCGGTTGGAGGATGGCATTCACATGTCTTACAGCTATTACAGTACCTTCCATGACCACAAGTGGCATACATCGGCCCCACATAATGCCACCCCAAAACAGCAGGGAATCTCCACCTTTTTGCACTCGCTGGACAGTGTGTATAAGTCATTCAGCCTGACAGGGTTGCCTCCAAACATGTCTCCGACGATTGCCTGGTTGAAGGCATTGGCAACACTCACTGGTGAAGAGAATGAGATGCCAATCCTGAGCGGTCCATTTGGCATGCTTTTGGGCCCATCTGCACCACACTGCGTGGTGTTGTGGTTGCAAAGATGGACCTCGCCATGGACGGCGGGAATGAAGTTGCACATCATGCAGCCTATTGCGCAAAGCTTGAGTCATAACACAACATCCTGTGGCTGAAAAAAAAGCATTATTCAACATGGTGACATTGCTGTCAGGGTTCCTCCAAGTCATAATCTGTAGGTAGCAGTCATCCACTGCAGTAGTAGCCTTTGGGCGGCCTGAGCAAGGTATGTCATCGACAGTTCCTGTATCTCTGTATCTCCTCCATGTCCAAACAACATTCTTTGGTTCACTTTGAGATGCCTTGGCACTGCCCTTATTGAGAGCCCTTCCTGGCACAAAGTAACAAAGTGGACACAGTCAAACCGTGGCATTGACTGTCTAGACATGGTTGAACTAAAGACAACATGAGCCATGCACCTCCTTCCTGGTGGAATGTCTGGAACTGATCAGCTTTCAGACCCCCTCCATCTAATAGGTGCTGCTCATGCACTGTTGTGTACATCTTTGGGTGGGTTTAGTGACATCTCTGAACAGTCAAAGGGACTGTGTCTGTGATACAATATCCACAGTCAATGTCTATCTTCAGGAGTTCTGGGAATCATGGTGATGCAAAAAATTTTTTGATGTGTGTATTAATGTTTCACATATGTACCATGATACTGTCTTAGTCCAGCGAACACTTTTTTAAGGGGGTACAGGATTTCTAAAAAGTTCGATCTCAGTGATGCAAAATTTAACCTACTGCATACATTTAATTTTGTGTAAGGCAAGCTGCTTATTTGTGGTGTGTCTATAATTTTGAATAATCTCCTTTCAGTGATCCTTCTCCATACACTGGTGGAAAAGTTATTGTAGACTGGAGTGCATATTAGCCAGACAACTCTAACTATCTGGAAGTTGGCTGCTCTATTCAACCTGGTACAGCACCCAACAAGGTCCACATGGATTTCTGGCACAGTGTTATGCCACAGATGAGGCACAGTAAAACATCACAAGAGCTATTATTGACAACAGAGTATGTAAGAGCAATGAAAAATAAATAAAGAAATGATGCACATTAAATACTGGATTGATTATGCCTTTGCTATTTCCATCATCTTAAGGCTAAAAATATTTCTTCTATTTTGTGTTGTAAATGTGGTAATTAAGTAGATAATTAGTCTTGATAATGACTTACAAACATAAGTGGAAATAGTTCTGTGCTGAAATGAAGTCAGTATTTTTAAGGTGTCCTCAAGCAGCCTTTATTTCTGGTTTACTGATGACCAATTTCTTACATTTGCATAACACAACCACCACTTTTAATTGTGTTGGTTGTGTGTCCCATTGCACATGATTTGTATCTTGTATTCAATAAAACATTGTCATTATCTAAGAGTTACACTGTAATTCCTTTAACACCAATGGCAATTAGCGGTATTATGATCAGGGTCATGAACCAGATGCTTAAGAATCATGTCATTCTTTGAAGCCAATAGACTAGCTATACCAATGTAAACACATGATCACAGCTTCAGTAGCCTTGCTGCTGATGAACACTATCCCTCCCAAAATTCTACACACACCAGTCCACAACCTCAGTCCTTATACACATGACAACTGTATCTCCACCTGAAACTCTTTTTCCTTTGAGTGATGGATATCTAAACCATTTGGAAGGATCTTTCCTAACCATCCATGGTCTTAAAATACATATTTGGTTCAGATTCATTGACAGATGCTTTATTGCCTGGACACAATGTCAATATGTTTATTTACATTTGTAACAGCCTCCTCCTTCAATCTTACAACTTTTCTGGTTCTATCTCCACTAGCCTTTGTCCCAAATCTGCACTCACCCCTGTTCTTATACCCTGTTTCATCCCCTTTTCACTGTATTAATGTACATTCATACTATTATCTCAACAATATCATTCTTTCAAACAATGTAAACTCCAGGATATAGCGTAACAGTATTACGAAAAGGAAAGTTACTACTCACCATATAGTGGAGATGCTGAGTCACAGATAGGCACAACAAAAAGACTGTCACAACATAAGCTTTTGGCCAACAAGGCCTTTGTCAGAAATAGACAACAAACACACACACACACACCGTGTTAGCTCTGTTGGTCGCTTTTTGGAATAACCATGCTCAGAGGAAACCCAACAGCTAACACAAAGAATATGAATCGCCATGGAATTTACACAATGATGGATAATTACTACTTGCAGCACTGGAATTAATGTGTGAATTCTTGTTGAAACTAAATTTGGTGCCGTGAACAGTCTTCCTCACAACGTAAGAAAAGTACAATGCAACGTACCAATACTGAAGTCACACAAACCGTATTTGCAGCAACTTGGTGCTTAACAAAAAGTCAGTTGTTCTGGATATTACACACATATGTATTTAATAGAAGTGACTATTAAGTTACGCTAACATTCTTTGGTTACCTCTAACTTTCAGCTTTTGCAAATCATACAGTCCATCCATTAAATCTTGACGATATATGGAAGAAATTACTGCCTCCTCTTACAATTGCAGGCCAAAGTCATGATATTATTATTATTATTATCACACATATAATTTATTACTACATTGTTGACGCACCAGGAAAAATTACACATCCTTTTTGTATGAAATCTAAAACATAAGTACTCTCAGGCGAGACTGAAACAAAAGTTGTTAAAAATTGAATATTCTCCTGACATTTCTCATTTGTTACAAAGGTTATTTTAAAATCCTGTCTTCTGCCACGATATAACAATTTCTTATTACTAATGAGGAAAATGAAACATTCATATTACAAAAAAAGAAAAGGAACTACACTATTGCTGCACCCAACCCACTGTACACTGACATTGTATGGAGGTGTACAGTGTTAGGCAGTATCCTATGATTAATCAGTTGCTATCTATTACTGATGTGAGGGGGGTCAGATCCCTTTATTCCTCAGTCTTTTCGACAGACTTACGTCATGTTATTTGGAGATGTCAGTTTGACCATATTATACCTACATATACTAATACAAATAATTTAAAAGAAAACAAGTTATAAGAAATGGGCTACAAACATCAAATACTGTGTGTATTCAACAATGCTTGGTCAAGTCTTTTTCATTGTTGCTCCCACATGTGTGCAATGCAGTGGCACTTCAACAGTTGCATCCTTGATGAATACTTTTAGCTCATGCGTGTCCATTTCACATGGAGTGAAACAGTGAAGATGTCATGTGTTGCACTGTGGATTCCTCCACAAATAATTTGTTCACTTCTTGGAAATGGTGTGTGTGGTTGGGGTCATTTTGATGCTGTGACAGAAGACCTCCAATTTTATGGCCTGCAACCCATTTTTTACCTATTGTAACATGCTTATTCAGTGGAGAGGAAATGCGTCAATCAGTACCTGATGGTAAGATAAGTTCCTTGTAGTACACTTCGCCATTTATTCAGAGTTGAGTGTAATTTAGTACAAATTTTTGTAGGTTTGCACACATGTACTAAGTGTCAACACACTTACTTTTTCAAAAGAAAAATCACTTTTATACAGGTTTCTTACTGAATTGCCATCTCACTCTATTAGCTACTTGTTTTGGATAAAGTGTCTGCTTATGTATGCTGTTACTCTTTAAACACACTATTATTTACATAGTTTCAAATTTAATACATTCATATATTAAACATTGTTGCTGACCTTCTACTCAAATTTACTTCATAACCAATTGTTTTTGTTATTTTCATAAACAGTCATATAAATTTAGTTCATAAATAATAGCTTCACTTACAACCATACTATAGATTAAACATGCGTAACCTCAGTTACTTCAATCATCCTTATATACATGCACACATCCATATGTTTGTATATCACAAATCTTTACATAAGAAACATTATACATAATTCCCTTCACATTATTCATGGGAGCTTGTTATTTATTTATGGAGCAGATCAGAAAGCATCAGCATCTACTTCAAATACACTATGTGCTGCTCGTCTAACTACTCTTAGCATCATCATCTCTAGGAATGAAGACAGGGATCTATTTGACTACAGGTCTATCAGATTACTAAGGAAAGGACGTACAACTCATATATTGAGTTACAAGAAGACTTTCAATCAGCATTATTCATATTAGATTCTTGTTACATTCCTACTACATGAAATACACATTGTTTACTTCAGATGATGTGTGTTTAATTGCCATAAATGTTGTTGTCATTGACATGTAGAAATACTAATCCTGTTATTATGATCATGCACATTACATATTGCAGAAAGAGAAATGGGTATTGGGAGTTTTTGAAGCAGTGACTGTGCCCTGTATGTAGGTCAGCCCTTTACTTGATGGGTAGCAACAAACCTAGGTGCAGCCCGTTAAACTTGTATGGCACCATGCCACTCTTGAAGCTAATCAACTCTTCTTTCATCCCATGTTGACACACTGGTGCTGAAAAGAAGAACGTAAAACTAACGCAAAACTAAATGTGTAGTAGTTCAGTGGCCATTGATTCAGTCATTCTTTTATGTCAGTGTGCAGATGTTTTATTCACCTCTTCTACACAGTACACCACCAGCTTCACTTACCTTTACCCTGTAAAAAAAATATATAAAAAATTCTATAAAGCGTGAGACACTTGTATTCCTACCCCTGTATCCTGCTTTCATCTCAGCTGCCATCCTTCATATCCTTAAATGTATGTTGTAGTTCACTTTCTGTAAACACTTGCAGATATCTCTATATTCTAGGTTAGCACTATCGTTTTATGTAGATATTACTCGTAGCCTCTCGTACATTTCCTTAGTTCAACATTGTACACACACACACACACACACACACACACACACACACACACACACACACACATATATATATATATATATATATATATATATATATATATATATAAAAACAAAGATGATGTGACTTACCAAATGAAAGTGCTGGCAGGTCGACAGACAACAAACAAACACAAACATACACACAAAATTCAAGGTTTCGCAACAAACTGTTGCCTCATCAGGAAAGAGGGAAGGAGAGGGAAAGTCAAAAGGATGTGGGTTTTAAGGGAGAGGGTAAGGAGTCACTCCAATCCCGGGAGTGGAAAGACTTACCTTAGGGGGAAAAAAGGACGGGTATACACTCGCACACACACACATATCCATCCACACATATACAGACACAAGCAGACATATTTAAAGACAAAGAGTCTTTGTCTTTAAATATGTCTGCTTGTGTCTGTATATGTGTGGATGGATATGTGTGTGTGTGCGAGTGTATACCCGTCCTTTTTTCCCCCTAAGGTAAGTCTTTCCACTCCCGGGATTGGAGTGACTCCTTACCCTCTCCCTTAAAACCCACATCCTTTTGTCTTTCCCTCTCCTTCCCTCTTTCCTGATGAGGCAACAGTTTGTTGCAAAACCTTGAATTTTGTGTGTACGTTTGTGTTTGTTTGTGTGTCTGTCGACCTGCCAGCACTTTCATTTGGTAAGTCACATCATCTTTGTTTTTAGATATATATTTCCTACGTGGAATGTTTCCCTCTATTTTTATATATATATATATATATATATATATATATATATATATATATATATATATATATCCACCATAAGTTTATAGTCATAATATAGTTATTCCTTCCTTCTTCCGATATGTATATATTTCCTATAAAAATGTGTGTGGGCCAGTTGTGTTTAATTGTGTTAGCGGGAGGTCATGTATCATGTCAGATGCCTAATAATTAAATCTCCTGTGGCTGTGTTTACATGTGTATGTGTGTGAGTTGTTGATTTCACCTCATCTGCTGATGTAGCTTACTGTTATGTTTACACTATAGTGTGCATCGTAAGTTCTCTATTTCACCGTTTTTAATGTCAAGTGGAGGGCTGTATTGTTTAATGTCCCTCTCAATTTCACTTACCTGCTAGTTTGCATATCAAAATACAAGTAAAAATGTCTTATTTCTAAACATGTTTCCTTAACACCAGTATTCAAAAGGAAACAGAAATTAAATTACTATTATGTACAGTATGAGCAGTCATTTTCAGTAAAAATACTTGTGTAAGGGTCCACAGGTTGCATGCAGCCATACGGTATGTAACGCGGGCTCACCAGGTGACCTATCTGGAACGCTGACAATTTGCTTGGTCAGTACAATTGCGTCCGCCCGCTGTGCGATGCAGGGAGTAAGCCTCTGGCCATCGCCCGCAGCACACCTTGTTAACTAGCATGGCCTCGGGCACGAATATGTCTCTTTTCTTAGCTCACGATGGAGCCTTTCAATATGATCGTAATTAGGATGCAGACAAAGTGATGATGGGTGCATGTAGCATGGATGTTTCATAATCAGCCTTTGTTAATAAAACTGTTTAAACTTACTTCTCGTGTTTCAGATCATAAGAAGCCAGTCCAAATTTACAATTCCTGTTTGATTACCTCTTTTTGACAGTTAGTTCACTCACTTATTTTTTTTTTATTTCTTCTTCCAAGCGCACCAAATGCCCTCAAATATTTTTTCATATTATTTGTACATGGTTCAGTACTATAACACAATAGTAGCTACTTTTGCGTATATGGTCCATGAAATTTGGTTCTCACAACCTCAATGGATCTACTAAGCTAGAGGCATCCCATATTACATCATTTGCTTATGAACCATTTGTTTTATTAATTAACAGTTAATATCTCTTTCTAAGCTCAGAGAGTGTATTTCTAATTCCTAACAAGTGTCAATATATAGAGCGAGTTTGCTAATTGAGGACAAATTCCAGTAAACCATTACTGAGAAGATAAAGAGTGATAAAAGGTCAAATTCTTCTTAAATTTCTTATGTACATTTATAGTCTATGTAAGCATATCACTAAAATACTCTATTGTATGCTATCTGTTCTTAGAAACAGTAGAAATAAACGACCTTACAAATTGAATATACTTGTTCCCACTATGAAAAATTGTGCTAGCTTTCCACTTATACAACAGTGCTTCTATTACTTCTTGCTTTTTGTTCAGTTTGTTACTATAATCATTGTTAATAAGTATCATTTTTGTGTGTACCATAAAAGTACACTTAGGTCATGGGATACCTCTGAATATTATGTCAAACCTCTTTTTTCCCAACGTAGTGCAGCAATTCAAGGTGGCATGGGCCCAACAAGCTGTTGGAAGTCCCCTGCAGAAATACTGAGCCATGCTCTCTCTACAGATGTCAATAACTACAAAAGTGTTGCCAGTGCAGGATTTTGTATATGAACTGACCTCTCTATACTGTCCAACAAATGTTTGATGGAATTCATGTTGGGTGGTCTGGGTAGCCAAACCATACACTCGAATTGTCCAGAGTATTCTTCAAACCAGTTGCCAACAGTTGTAGCCTGGTGACATGTGTGGGAACATGAATGGCTGCAAAGTAGCTAAACATAACCATTTCCAGTCAATTATCAATTTAGTTTGACCAGAAGACCAATTCCATTCCATGTAAATACAGCCCACACCTTTATGGAACCACCATCAGCTTGCACAATCCCTTGGTGACAACTTGGATACATGGCATTGTGGGGTCTGCACCACACTTGAACCCTACTGTCAGCTGAAATTAGGGCTCATTGGACCAGTCCGCAGGTTTCCAGTCATAGGATCCAATATGGTCACGAGCCCAGGAGAGGCACTATAAGTGATGTCTTGCTGTTAGCAGAGGCACTCACATTGGCTGATAGCTGTCATAGCCCATTAATGTCAAATTTTGCCACACTTGTATGTCCCATTTTAATTTCTACAATTATTTAACAAAGTGTTGCTTGTCTGTTAGCAGTGACAACTCTATGCAAATGCCATTGCTCTCGATCATTAAGTGGAGGCCATTGGCCACTGCATTGTCTGCGGTGACAGGTAATGCCTGAAATTTGCTGTTCTCAGCACATTCTTCACACTGAGGATCTCAAAACAGTGAATTCCCTAACAATTTCCAAAATGAAATGTTCCATGCTTCTAGCTGCAGTTCCCATTCTATGTTCAAAGCCTATTAATTCCTGTCATGTGGCCATAATCACATCAGAAACCTTTTCACATGAATCACCTGCAAAGTAGCTGAATATAACCATTTCCAGTCAATGATCGATTCAGTTGGACCGAAGCTCCCAGTTCATTCCATATAAACACAGCCAACACCATTATGGAGCCACCAACAGCTTGCACAGTACCTTGTTGACAACTTGGATCTAAGGCTTCATGGGGTCGGCACCACACCAAAGCCTACCACCAACTCTTACCAACTGAAACTGTGACTCATCTGTCCCAGCAATGATTTTCCAATCATGTAGGTTCCAGTTGATATGGTCATGGGTCTAGGAGAAGTGCCACAGGTGATGTCATGCTGCCACAGCCCACTAACACCACATTTCACCACACTGTCCTAACAGATACATTCATTGTATATCCCAGATTGATTTCTGGGGTTATTTCATGCAGTGATGCTTGTTTGTTAGCACTGACAGCTATATGCAAATGCTGCTGGTCTCAGTCATTATGTGAAGGTTGTCAGCCACTGCATTATGCATGTTAAGAGGTAGTTTCTGGATGCTGGTATTCTCAACACACTCTTAACACTTTGGGTTTGGAATATTGAATTCTCTGACAATTTGCAAAATGGAATGTTCCAGGCATCTAGCTCCAAGCACCATTCCACTTTCAAAGTCTGTTAATTTCTGTCAAGCTGTCATAACCACATTGGAAAACTTTTCTCATGAATCACCTGAATACAAATGACAGCTCTATCAGTGCCCTACCCTTTTATACCTTGTATATGGAATACTGTCATCATCTGATTGTGTGCATATTGCTATCCTATGATGTTTGTCACCTCAGTGTAGAGGCCTGTCTACAATGGACAACCCTAATTATGATGCTGACAGCAGGGATTCCTAATTCTTCTATTACACTTCCTTGAAAATTGCAACACTAGGAAGTTGTAATTTCATTTGAATAATGATAGGTATATGAACGTCTTCAGAATGAACTGAATCAATTTTGATGCAAAAGTACTGTAATACATTAATAAACATCAAAGAAATGCTACAGTTATATATTCCCTGTTAGGAGACAGCTCAACAATAAAATAAAATCTGTAAAGAATATCAGCAAAACAGAGACAGGGGAAAAAAAACACAGAAAATGACACTGTTTCAACTCAAGTGTGTGTGAACATTTCAAAAGGCATATGTGATAATACTGCCTTTACGATTCTACCCCCTGAACCAAATTTATTCATCTGCATTCACCACTGACCATATTTACAACAGAATATACTAAATTACACACATAGTTGCAGACATTTAGTCATATTTTGAATTTTAAAGTATATTCACAGTCTGTGCATCATCAGATTTTGTTGTATTGTAATACTGACTATTAGCAAACCAGCTATAAAAATGTTTATTGAAGTAATTTCTATGGCTTGGATCCTGCTGAGGGTGGTAATTTATTGAAGAGTTTTAGATAGGTGAATATGCATGAGTTGGCTGCTTTTACTAGTTTGGAATATCCATTTTAATTTTTCCCTTAGAGTTGTGCTCGACAATATCTCCTCTTACTTGAAATTATTTTGCATTCAGTTTAAATTATAATTCTGAGATATACACATAGAGGTAAAGTTTTATAAGCAGACACTGACAGTGATGTCTTAGTCCAGCCCTACAAGTCTCTCTCTCTCTCTCTCTCTCTCTTTCTCTCTTCCTCTCTCTCTTTTATGTCACTTATGTGTAGAGAGGGCCCCATACCAGCCATCTATAAGAAGTAACTACCTCTCACCTCTCTCAATTTCCACATCACTTATATTACCCTTGATATTTATTGCATGTATGAGTGATGTGTTTTCCCTCAGTCAACATTGAGTCAATAGCAAATCTTAAAAGTTTAAATGTCTTACTTCCTATATCAACAATGTAGGAAAAGATAGATTGCTTCTTACCATAAAGAAGACACATCAAGTTATCGACAGGCATGATTAAAAGACTTTCACACATAGCTTTCAGCCATGGCCTTCATCAGTAAAAAAGAGATGTGCATACACACACAACATTCACACGCATGCACACACACACACACACACACACACACACACACACACACACACACACACACACACACACACATGCACACACACATACACAAGCATGCATACATTATACACACACAACCACCATCTCCAGCATCTCAGGCTGTAATGCTGGATTTGGTGGGCATGTGCACATGAGGTTACTTTGTTGTGTGTGTATGTGAATGTTGTGTGTGTATGTGACTGTTTTGTGTGTGTGTGTCTTTTTACAGATGAAGGCTGTGGCCGAAAGCTATACATGAGTGTATCTTTTAATGATGCCTGTCTGCAACCTGACTTGTCTTCTTTATGGTAAGTAGCAACCCATCTTTTCCTACATTGCTGATTTTCCTACCTACAAATGATCAGCATGGGGACTGGACATATCCCATGTTCTGTAACAGAAGCACAGCATTGCACAACATAGCACTGGTAGCATCAGGACAGGAGTATCAGGGGTCCTATAGTGATATGTGAGCTCTTGAGACATGCATTCTGATCATATAAAAGAGTTTAGGGATTGGATGACAAAAAAACACACACCATGGCCTAAGATCATGGAATACACTCTAATTCTGGAACTTTAGGGTGCAAATACATGTATGTGGAGTTGGAAAGGAAATTAAATAATATCAAATGTTCATTTTATCAGAGGTATATTGGTAAGACAATGGTAGAAACAATGAAGATCAGGTCATAACTTCTATTAGAGATTAACAGAGAATGGAGGACATGAGAGGGTGTTCAATGTATGCAAGAAAATTAAAGACAATATTATAGACACTGAAAGAATCTCAGGTAGAACAGCAAGTGTTATTTCAAAAATCATACAAGTCTCCACAACAATATGCTCACATTCTCATGAGGAAGTAGAAGAGTAACATAAACAGATAAATGATAAGAAATCTCAATTCTTAGTGAGAAAAAGTTGCTCAAATGCGAAAGTGGGACAAAACCAGAAGAATTATTCTTCAGTGAAAAACATTGAGAGCAGGACTGACATAGGTCTTACATTAGTAGCAATCACTGCAAAGAATACCATGATTGACCTTGACACATTTTTCAAGTCAAAAACAAATAGAAAATGGACTTGATAAAAAGCAAAACTGAAAATACTATCAAATAATAAATGAATTGTATAAAAATTGATGCTTCCAAAGCAATTTCTGTTTGCAAGTGATAATAGGCTTATTGTATGGAGAACAGAAAGTAAAAAAAAACAGGCAGGCTAAAAGTTATAAATGTGGGCTATAAAATTTTGTTTAAGAACTAAGAAGATTAGTGCAAAAATTACATTATTCAGCCAGAATACAAAAATATGTCTGATTGTATCAGAGGCATGCTTACTACTACTTCACTCTGTGATAATAATCATATTCCAAAGTGTTTACAATTTTTCTTGACAAATGAATTTCTATTAATTTTGATTATTATTTCATAAATAAATCCAGAAATAAACATAGTAAACAGTAGTAGTGTAATTAAAAATAGGAATTTTATGTGGCCCAAATATTTTGTAATTTCAAATACTTCTGAAAAATAGTAATTCAGAACTAGTATTCATTGAAAATAACATGTGTAACATCAAAAATAAAGTAATTCCATTTCATAAATTTTAGCTTGCAATATAACATATTCTGTATAAAATATATGAAATTTTACAGGAAAGCAGCTGAGATAATACTGACCTGTCCAAAATCTGAAAAATATTACTGGTATCAACAATTACTGTTGAGGAAAAGTAATGCTAGAGGAGGATGTCCCATTACAGTACCCTCTCACATAATATGGAAACAATGTGTTTACAATACTTTGTGACCTACTATAAGATTTTCCAAACAGTGTACAAAATAATGCCAAAAGATAGAACACAGATGTATAGTGTATATTGTGTATAAAATATATGAAATTTTACAGGAAAGCAGCTGAGATAATATTGACATGTCCAAAATCCAAAAAATATTACTGGTATCAACAACTACTGTTGAGGAAAAGTAAAGCTAGAGGAAGACGACCCATTACAGTACCCTCTCACATAATATGGAAACAATGTGTTTACAATATTTTGTGACCTACTATAAGGTTTTCCAAACGGTGTACAAAGTAATGGCAAAAGATAGAACACAGATGTATAGAAGTACCTGGTACATAACATATTACAGAAAATGTAAGAAAAATATCTACTATACAAGCCATGATCTATACATATATGAGGACATAGTATTCAGAGTTTCAGATCTGTGGAACATTCTGTCCCAAGACAAATGATGCGAAGTCGAAACTACAACATTACAACACTAAATTGTAGAGATAAGTCCAGAGGCAATGTAAATTACTAAAATAACAAATTGTAAGTTTAAATCTACAAAGTCACAAATACAAACTCAATAAAAGAGAAGACAAAATATTCAGAGCCTAAGTGGATGGTGAGCGAGCCGATTCGAAAAACTTACAACAATGGGTACAGGCCATAAGATTATAACCAATCATGACTACAAATATTACACAAAATCAATCAGCCACATAAACCACAGTATGTAAAGATATGTTGACTCATGAAAGTAGAAAATAATGAAAAATATTAGGGCCTAAGTTTATGATGTGGGGGCTGACTGAAGAATCCAAACCACACAGGGTACATACCAGCAGAAATGTTTCGACACAACAAAATGAATAAAGTTCATAATCATATATCAATAAGTTCAATCATATGTTAAGAATAATTATGGGAAGCTTCTAGCCTCACTCAATGAGGAGTACACCCCTCCCCCCCCCCCCCCCCCCCCCCCACACACACACACACACACAGTCACGATGACCAGGGATACCCAAAACAGAATTAAGCGTGAGTTTGCCCACAACTCAAGTTCCAATGATACACAATAATGGAGTACTCAGGATAAATACATCTCGTTATACAGTCTATATTCGATTTATGATCAAAATCGTAAATGTCTTCACACTACTTGTTGACTGTTCATACAAACTAACCTATGTACATAGAGGCCTAGAAGATTCATTTACAAGTGATAAAAAATAAATACTGAGTGTTGAGGTAAGGAAATTAATTGAAATGTATGACTACTAAGCTAATTTTATCAGATTCTGGTAATTATTTACAGCATGGTTCATAGAATTTAGTCTTGAACTTTTTAAGTTTTCATATTCCTGTGTTGAACATAACAAATCAACAGTCATAGAAAATCATCCTTCCACAACAATATTTAAAGTTACATAATGTATTGGGAAGTAAATCCCCCTATCTGAAAAAAACCATATGTTTATGTAAAATAACACTGTCCATAGTAGTGACTACTTTTCTAAACAAATAGTTCCATGAATTTTTCATATAGGATAATTTCCTGGCTAACAATTTACAAATTTCAGTCACAAGACTGAAGTAGTTGACAGATGCTTGAGTACATTACCCAGCACCTATGATCTCTTGTCAACTGGACCAAGAGCCAAACATGAGTGTGGAAGTGGATCCACACACATCTTTCAGTTTCCTCCCCAGATTTCTCATCACACACTCCAGCAGATAGATAACTTACAGTATAGCTTTCACATTGAATCCTGAAACATCGTTACGTGTACTAAGTATGCTGTTCAGTACCTCCATCCAGTCACATTGCAAATGTTTTGCCTATACAGGGTTCACATCAGAATGGATTAAAACATGTTCACATAGATGGTCCATTAATAAACAGAGCTAAATGCAATGAAAAAATTTTCTAGTAAGGTAATATACACAGATATACTAAAGACGTCCCAAAGTAATATTTAATTAGCAATTAGCGGGATAGAAAAAATTATGTACACAAGCAAGACAAGTTGGACTGCACTGACGCAGTATCTGACAAATGCCTACAAAATGAGGTATGGACCGTAGTCCACGATGTACTGATATGAGAAATCTGTGTTTAACATATATTTGTGTTTGGTTTGCACATATGTACCTTTAAGATACTATTCCTAATATTCACAGTACACATGAATAAATCAAGTCTTCACTTATTTTACCACAACACTCACAATTTTACCCAAAGATCTTGTCTTCTATACTAAATGGTAACAGTACTTGAGATTTTACCAATTGGCTTTGCTTACCTGTAGCTCCTCTTATCATTACACCTACAAAATACATTTCCACAAAATTCTTGCTCTACTTGATATTATCTCTAAATTGTTCAGATATACCACAAATCAGGCAACCTCAATCTATCAAACAATTACCTTCCCACTGATCAGTCTTGATTTTAATGTAAGGACACCCAAAATCTGAATCATCCACTCTGTTGTCAGACACTTCACACAAAAGATCACTTTCAATTTAATCAAATGCTACATCCACACTATCTTCACAAGGTTTTATCAACTTTACTGGTATCATTATGTTACTTTGATTATTCATGTTGTCAGGTAAAGATTGAAGACAATGAATAGGTTCCATGGTACAACTAACATCACTTGTGACAGAAGGGACACAAAACACATTATGTCAAAATTACACTTCCTCCTTAGGTTCTCTTTTAGTTCATTGCACCAGTTTCGATATAAATTCTGAATAACCATAGCTAACATATTCCAGAATGCACATTTATCTATGTTATCATCAATATGGTACCAAACAAACTTCAAAACGAGTTCACTTTTATTCTCCAGGCTCACAGAATACTCACTTCATTGTTTGAATCACCACTATGCATGACATTAATGAAAAACTGTTTTGCGGGACTGATATTCCATAACTCTTACTTATTACATCACATACATCTTGTTACCTGTATTGTCAACATCATTCACAAATTACTCTGAAACTTCATTATTCCTAAACTCCACAAAAATCTGATACGCATCATTATCATATTCCTCCAAAATTACTTCGTCAACAACATCACTAACAATACAAGTCTCATTTCTATTAAAGTCACTTACCTCATCTACATTCATTTGCAATAAGCCACTAGTCTCAGACTTGCCAGCCTCAATTATTTCACAGCTCTCATTCACATCTACATCAAAAATGCCACCTAGTTCTGATCTAATACAGTCATCACCTGATTTACATACATCAATAAAACTGTTTCTGGACCAAGAGAAGAAATCATTAGTACATGCTACATCAAAATTCTCACTATCTCACATTCTGGTTTGCAATTAACACTTACATCATAATTATACATAGTATCCCAAAACTTTTGAACAAAACATAAAGGAGAAATCTGATATTCATTCTCTTCAATTTCAGATAGATGTTACAACCTGATCTGTGTTATTTATTGTTGCAGTGACATAGTGTGGCAGAGTTCCATCCTGCTCTAGCCACATGTTTGCTGCTACTCCCAGAGGAACATCTCCAAGCAGCCCTGGCAGGAAGTCTCTCAGGAAGACTGAGTAGTTATGTCCATTTAAATTATAGGTTTAAATGTGTGGTCCTGCTATTTGGTTGCCTAAAATTCCTGCCCATATGTTAACCTTAAATTTCTTTTGGCAGTCATGCTGATATATTTGATGAGGGTTACTATCAGAGTAGAAAATATTATTTTTGGTGTTGAAAATTCCTTCTTCATTAAACATAGCTTCATTGGTAAGCATAACCATGGAAGAAAGATTAGAGTACAACTGCTGCCAAGCACAAATCAGTTCACAGAATTCTGTACAAAATGCATAATCTCTTCCAGTCAACTTGTGTGCTTCAGCCTTGTCGTAGGCTTTTAGGCCTTCTGCATTCTATACATGCGATACCATGGCCTGTGAAGCACACAATTGGTCCACAACTTGTCATGTACTCATTCAGGGTCCTGCTGCACTATTCCCAAAGCAGCTTCCTCCAGCTGGTCTTTTACACATGTGTGAATCCCAAATTTACCATTTACAAACATGTCTGGGTCACTGGAAGGTAGAAATTAGTGATAAACATCCACTCATGATGAGAATATCTTGAAATACAGTAGTATTGGAAAAGTTGTAGTGACATTTATGTTTAAACACTCATACCAAAAGTAAGGTTTGAAATTACTGTGCATATTTATAAAGCATACATTTTAAGTGTTCACATAAAAATCTCATAAAACAAACACCAATAAAGTAGAAATAGTTTCATACATTAGATCTTGTCTGATAATTGATCTTGATTACATAACAAAGCATGTCTGACCACTGTCTTCCCTTGAACATTTTTTGCCGTCAGTGCTTACATATGAGCAGATTCACTGTTTCATTCATTCAGTGAGCCACAGTAGAAAATGTTATGTGAGAAGCTAAAATATGCTGCGGAGTACATTCTGCATGAATATGTCTTGCTGCAAGAACATTAGACTTACTGGGACCATAACAGGGTGGCATATCTGCAGGGTTCCTGAATGTAAATTTATTTATCGAAATCTTGTATTAACACTACTGTGAACACAACAGTATCGCGTAAGATAATGCAAGAATGAAAACAGAGTAGTCTAACAGAGTGGTGTGTATCACTGTCCCTTACCAGCTAGGGTAGGATCGACAAGGTCAACTGTTATGAGCGATGAGGTATGTCATGTGGCAACATCACATGTTTAACATTTCTCGTCCACTTTTGGGGTATTTACTGACATTAGTGCCCCATGTGTCTTATATTAAAGTACTTGTCTCAGCATCATCCAAGTTTCCAATCATTAATAACAATCACCCGGTATTCAAAAGTGATCTCAAGAATTTATTAATTTTATTGTTGTGTGTATAATACTGCAGTTAGTTGATGTGTGCCTAACCATTTGATTTCTAGATTCTCATCTATACTTATCAAATTAAATGACATTATTGGCACACAATCTACTTTATTAATTTTAAAATCACTTTAAGACTACTAGAGTTTCAATCATGCAGCCCTGGAATATGGAGATGGCTCTGTTTGCAATATTTCCTGTTGACAAATGGCGATAGAGGTTGTGTGGGGTGTGTGTGTGTTTGGTGAGGGGGGGGGGGGAGGAATGGAGGGGGGAGATTGCAGTAAGGCACATGACAGTGACTACAGGTAGGCATGTAAAGTGATGCAAGTGAAAATTTGGGCTATGCGTAGTATGATACCAAGACAATGGTGAGATAAGCCCCCACTGAAGGGCAGGCACAGAGGGATTATTTAAGAATTACTTATTCTTCCCATCAGGAGAAGACTTTCTCTTAGCACAAAACTGAAGTTGCATGCCATTGTCAAACTGTCATTTTGCCCAAGTAGCATATAAAGAAATGACCTACTAAACATGCATCACTTGGTTTATGTATCAACAGTGCACTTCTTTCATATAGTTGCTGCCTATACAGCCAGCTCATGTTCAGCAGTGGAGTTTTTGCTGCTACTTAGCTACGGTATTGTAGGATCTCAAAGGATGGTCACTGGATGTTGAAGCAAATAATATGCTGTATAAATGAAGGCTTCGTATTTTTGCTGATTAATGCTGGAATGAAGCTATTTAAGCTAGACTGCTTCAAACTATTTGACAGACTAAAATGGGAAACAGATCTCAAATACTTCACCTCACTTTAATTTCCTCTCAGGCAAACGTTAAATGAGATGCCTGTATCTTATTTTGAAAAATATACAACAGATGTCGGTGCCAAATATAACAGTCATATTGATGCAAAATAGCTATTTAACAAAACAGCTGCATTGAAATACTAGTAGAAAGAGCTGAGTGAAAAGCATTGACCAATTCCCATTTGGATATTTTGAATGCTTTTTTTTGTTTTTGAAGTACAGGTTATGAGATGTGTATCCAAACATCAAAATAGCTTTGAGGACATTAGCGACATTCTCAATGAAGTTTCAGCAAATTAAATGTGATAAAAATACTAATTAAGATCAATTATAGATGGAGTAGATTGTCAAATTCAACTACGGTATCTATCTGACAGAATATGACATAGCTGCTAAATTTGGTCTCAGTGACATTATCAATGAGTTTTCTGCACTCAAAGCAAGGAAATGGAAGCTAAAGTTACAATTAGAACACAATTCTCAGAAAGGAGTGTGTCCTAAGCACTTCATTCTAGCCCTTTCTCTTTTATTTACTGTTGCTGTTTCATACACTGGTAATAAGGTTATAGGAGCAAAGAAAATCTGTTCTCTATTATACTTGGTGATAAAATCAATGTAGATTAGCTGCCACAAACAATAAGACATAGATTTTGTTTCACTTTCAGTTCTTTTAGAAAGTTGTGCAATTTGCAATTTATTTACTGAAATGATAAATTTAATTTGTGGAGGGCAATATTTTTTGTTTATATAGCTCTCTTAAGTAATATTTCACAATATAACATCATTTTTATGAAAGTTACCTTACAAATTACAAAATTTTCTATATCTGTGTAAAAAAATTGCGGCAAGATAATTTTTTTGACAGGAGGGTAGGGGATCATGAGGAGCAGCTTTGGCAGTTCTGCCATGGACACAGGATCACCTTGGTATGGCTCTCGCTATGGCTGCAAGCCAGCTGACTCAGATATTGTATAGACATGTGGACAGGTGTGAAAGGAGGGGAGAGAGACAGTAGGGTTCACTCAGGTGCGGGGAAATGGGGTAAGAGTGAGGTGTTTCATCCAGCAAACCCACCCAGTTGGCCATAAGCTGTACTATGGTAAGAGGTCAGGGGTCAGATGGAGAAAGGTTCAAATTACTCTGAGCACTATGGGGCTTAACATCTGAGGTCATCAGTCCCCTAGAACTTAGAACTACTTAAACTTAACTAACCTAAGGACATCACACACATCCATGCCCGAGGCAGGATTCAAACCTGCAACAGTAGCGGTCGCACAGTTCCAGACTGAAGCACCTAGAACTTCCCGGCCACAATGGCTGGCATGGAGAAATGGAAACAGATTTTAAGTGTCACTATGACTGCAGTTTTGAGATTCATAGGTGGAGTACAGGCCACCTGGCACTGGCCTGTGGTGTTGTACATATGGGATGGTGAAACAAAAATAGGTTCATCCCTGTGGAAGAATATGCTGGATAGAGGGATAAGAGGGGGTTGGTGGCAAAACCATGCTCAGCTACAGGCAGCTCAGAGTAACATCATGTCTCTGCAACGGAATGATGGAAACTAGGTCCGATTACCTCTGGTCTCTGTCATTCATACTACACCAAAAACTGTTTTATATGATGAAAAAATACACAAAATAAACTTGTATCTCAAAATTTCTGGTGGAACCAAGCCTCTCTGGCCCTTAAGAACAAGCTACCTTTGTATACGCAATACATGCAGGTGGAAAGGTAGATTTCATTTACACAGATTTCCAAAAGGTATTCAACATTGTTCCATATAATTGTCTAATAACCAGCCTATTATCATACAGAGTATCATCACAGACATGTGATTGGCTAAATAAATTTAGGACTAGCAAGGCTCAGAATGTTTTATTGGTTGATGTTGTTCAACAAAAATAATGTAATATCAGATGGTCCCAAAGAAAATATATCAGTGTCACCAGTGATCTCAATATACATATACAATTTGTCAAAAGGGTTCATTAGAAGTATCAGGTTATTTTCTGGCAATGCAGTCATTGCCGGAAAATTTAGAGAAAATTCAGAAACACATATGCAAAATTCCCATTTTGCTTAATGAGTAGCAGATCTCTTCAAATGAGAAAGAACCTCTCAAAGAGAAAGGAACCTATAGTTACCAGTTACAAGATTTGTGTCAAAAATTGTAAGTGCTGCTAAAAAGAAATATGAAATGGGACATACACATAAAAATTTGCAACAGTTAAGGAAAAAGGAAGATTTATGTTTGCTGGAAAGTTTCTGGAAGAATGCAGAGCACATGAAGGAAAAATCACATACAAGATGCTTGTGTGACCAGTTCTAGAGCAAGTATTTGGAATTGACAGCAAAAATCTGTCAGATTCACTGACATGAGCTAGGATCATAAGAAGTTAGCGTACACTGTATATATTTGTAACAGGGATTGTTGAGGGGCTTCCACAGGAGTTAATGTTGTTCTCACAAAATGCTTTTGGGTTAATTTAGAATTCCAGTCCTCTAACAATGTTATGTGTCATTTCTGCTACCACCATTATATAAATCTTATAAGGATCATATGAATAAGATAAGAGAGGCTAGAGGTACAAAGAAGCACAGAGACAGTCATTTTTCCCTTTCTCAAAATGTAACTGGAACAGAACAGAAAAATTTCTAATATTGATATGAAACAATGGACAAACATGACTACAGTCTTTTGCAACTGAAACCACACTGCCACACTTCACACTTGGGTGACTTGCACTTGCATGTGTGTATATGTGTGTGTGTGTGTGTGTGTGTGTGTGTGTGTGTGTGTGTGTGTGTGTGTCTGTGCATGCGCACTCGTGTATGTCTGTTTATTGTTGATGAAGGGTTTAACGGCCAAAAGCTATAATTGTGAGAGTCTTTTTGTTGTGCCTATCTGCAACTGAGCATTTCTGCTACGTGGTGTGTAGCAACTTTCCTTCTCATAATACTGTTACACTCTATATTGGATTTCCACTGTTTAAAAATAATAAAACACCCTTTTGAAGCAATATGTATACTAATCTTTGGTAATCAGGCCCATCCACCACATGGGTCATTCAGTTGTGATCTGTAGATGCAGTAGGTCAGCACACCACTCTCCTGGCTCTTATCACTTTTCCAGATATTGGAGCCACTACTTCCAATTCACATGCTGAGTGAGTCCCATTACCAGGTTCCTCCACATGGCTGTCAGGTGTGGTGACTACACAGCTGTGGAAGCAGATAAAAAAAAATATTCACACATATTCCTTCTGTGTGTTAAAAATTAGAAGCACTCAGAAGGCATGGTCAATGCAAATGTAACTTTGCACATTTACACAAAATCAGTTGGTATGAAAATGATGGGCTATGCAATTATGTGTGACATGTGAAACTGCCGCCACAGTGTATTAGTGTTGTTCACATTTAGTGTTGTTACAAGGACTTGTAGGGTATTTAAGAGGTGTCAACAGTGTGAGATGTTGAGTGCTCAATGTGAAGGATACAGTGGTATCACACACACACACACACACACACACACACACACACACACACACACACACACACACATGAGATAGCATTATCTGCACCTGGATGATTTTTGTGGGACTCTTTGGACAGTAGGTTGAATCATGCAGCACCCAGATTTGTGGGTTACCAAGTATGATGCAAGCCTCTGTCAGGACTCTCCATCATCACAAAATTCTCAGAATATCATCTGACTATAAGGTATATGATAAGGAGACTTAACTGAAACAAGCTTTATTGTACCTATCAAACAAATACATCAAGCACCAAAAATACAACACAGTCATAAAACATCTTGCATCAACCTTCAATCTTTTTCAAAATATATGCATGCATTTACACCCTGGGTGCACAGTAAGCATGATTCTGAAAAGAAATTCAGTAATTGTGTAGGTTACAAAACCATATACCTGCTCTCTCACGTTTAGAACAATTGAAGAATAACCAGACAAGATATGGTGATAATTGTATAATGTGGCATTCAGGGAGTATTGAATAACATGCCACATCCACTCTACATATTCTCTAGCTCTTTCGTTCAAGGTGTCCAATTAATCAGCTTGCTGCCTCATTAGCAAGAGAGAGCTAAGTACTTTACTTCATTTAACAAAGTAAATAAATGATTAGACAGCTCTTCAACTGCTCCCAGGTTCTTTGAAAGTTTATAACAATTGATAGCTGTTTGCTTATGTCTAACAGGTTATTAAATCTCAATTTTCTCACTCAGCATACTAACAATGAGTTACTCCTAATACAAAGTTGTTCTCTGTGTCTGTAACATTGCTTTTCAGGTCCCCACCCAAACAAATTCTTAATGATTGGCTAACATGCATCAGTCAAATGCTATGATTTTCCTGTCATTTATGATTATATTATTGGTATGAATTTGTGCCAATAGATGGGAAGATATTTTCTCTCCATTTACTCATAAATCAAGACTATTAATTGTGATTAAATGATAAACTTGATAGTTTAAATATTAATGAGCTCATTTTCCAGAATTGTTACAAGTACTCCTGTAAATCTAATTTTTATTGGCATCATATAGCACTTTATTGTTGCTTTTCTATCTGTTTCAGATTCAGATTCAGATTCTTTATTAGTCATTCAGCATTGTTACATGCAATAGACTTCGTCAGTTCACTTAACCTATTAATTTTAGAAAAAGAAAAAAATTTTACATATTTAAGTTGATATTGGACATTTCTAAAAATTCTTCTAATGAATAGAATGGATTAGTTAACAAGAAGTTATGAACATTGTCTTTAAATAATTTCTATGCATAGGTACAAAAAGTAATAGGTCTAGTCAAGTTACCCATAATATGATAGGATGAATACATATTTCCTAGTGAAATTATGAAAACATTTTTAATAGATTGCTGCACAGCTTTATGTTTGACCTGCCACTTCTCACCTGGAGACTGAGCCATATGACTCCCACATGACTCTGCTTGGTCATCTACTCATTCCATGCAAGTTGTCTGGACTCCAGGCATGGGAATAATCAAACATGACTGGATTTCACTTGTGTCTAATATGTCCTTGCCTTGCCTCACTGCACTGCACAAATTCAAAGCCCCCCACCCACTCTCTCTCTCTCTCTCTCTCTCTCTCTCTCTCTCTCTCTCCTCCTCCTCCTTCTCTTTTCTTTCTGTTTTTCTCTCTGTCTGTCTGTCTCCCCCACCTCTCTCCCCTCCTCATTCTCTTTCTTTCTGTCTTTCTCTCTGTCTGTCTGTCTGACTCCCCCCCCCCCCCCCCCCTCTCCCTCTCTCTCTTTTCCTTTTTAACACAACAGCACCATTTCCAAGCAGTAGTAGCTTTATTCGTCTGTAGATCTCTTTTTACAAGGATATAGGACATGTCAAAGTATTTACAAAGTTAGATCAATTTAAAATAAGCTAATTCGTATACACATTATATACAGACTTCTAGTCAGAGACAATCATTAGCTTTACTCCTGGTATACAATACTTTTTTTACAAATAACTTATTAAATAATGTAATGCCACATTGCTCACTCATATCTCACTATCAGTCACTGCATACACTATACACACATTGTTTCATATCGCATCACTCACTACACACACACACACACACACACACACACACACACACACACACACACACACACGCACGCACACACACACACACCATGCACATGCATACTGGTGATCTCTGGGCCATTTTCAGTACCACAACTTCCCATTTGCTATCCTGAAAAACTGAGTCAGCATCCCTCCATAATGAGTGAGATGTTGAGCTCAGAAAGAGGAAGAGATGTCAGTATTGTGGTATGCATAGCACAGCGGTAAGTATTTCTAGAAAGGAAAAAAAGAAGGAAATAAAAATAAAGTGGAATGTTCGATATTTTATAATCATTATTATTATTATTATTTATTTGTATAAACTTTTTTTTTATCAAACCCCTACTCTGTCTTAGCTAAGTAATCCTTCAGTGTACAAAATGTACTGTGTAACAGGTACTTTTAGTTGCCTTTTTAAATAAGTGTATTTGGCAATTTCTTTAATCTCTTTTTGTAATTTATTGTACAGTTTTATTCCTTGGTAGAAAATGCTGTTTTGAGTTTTATGTTTATTTTTGCTTGGTAAATGTAAGTTGAGTTTGTCTCTTGTTGCATGGTCATGGACAGAGCTGTTTGTGCAGTAATTACCAATGTTATTTTTGATGTGTACAATTGACTGGTAAATGTATTCACATGGAGCAGTTAAAATCCCCAGTGTTCTGAGTAGATCTTTACAATGAGCTTGACTAGTATTTTTGGTTATTACACTTATGGCTCTTTTCTGGAGTTTGAAAATTGTCTTCATATTTTGTGCATTTGTTCCCCAAAAGAGAATTCCATAGCTAAGAATTGAGTGTATATAAGAATAATATGTAACTAAAAGACATTGCATGTTACACACTGATGATAGGGTTCTAAGGCCATAACACGCTGATGACATTCTGTTTGCAATTATCTTTGTGTGTTCACATCACTTCAACTGAGAATCAATACCCATTCCTAGATATTTTGCCTTTGTTACACAGTCAATAGAGGTGCCATCTAATTTAATTTAACATTGTCATTTTTCCTCTTCAAACCGAAATTCATGGCATTAGTTTTCTTTATGTTCAATGTCACTTTATTACTTATTGACCAATCATAAACTACCTTGAGAGTTTCATTTGATTTCTCAGCAAGAGGTTTTCTTGTTTTCTCAGTGACTTAAATGTTTCTGTCATCACCAAAGAGAATTTTTTCACCATGAGGAACACTACTGCGAAAGTCACTGATGTATATCAGGAACAGTATTGATCCTAATAAGCTACCTTGTGGGACCCCTATATTAATGTATTTTCGTTCTGATAAGTGTTATACTAAATGTTTAGATCTATTTGAAGTGTGTGATATCTCTACTCATTGTATCCTAACCGTTAGGTATGATCGAAACTAGTCGTTAGCTACCCCTCTTATTCCTAATGCTTCTAATTTATTTGATAGAATCTTGGGGTTGACTGTATCAAACGCCTTAGAAAGATCCAAAAATATGCCTGTGACACACTCATCTTTATCAAGAGCATCAAGTACAATTTTTGTGAATTCTACTATGGCTGTCTCCGTATTTTTGCCACTTCAGAAACGAAACTGTGATTCGCTTAAAAGATTGTATTTATTCAGGTAATTAATTAATCTGTCTTTAATAATTGCATCTATTATTTTTGAGAGTGCTGACAGCAGGGAAATGAGCCGGTAATTTTCTATGTGTTCTGCATTACCTTTCTTAAGCAAAGGTACAACTCTTGCCTGTTTTAACTGCTCTGGAAATGTCCCTGATGTGAAGGATTCATTTATTATATTTGTTAAACGGCCTTGTATAATCCCCATGCATTGTTGCAGTACACACATTGGTACTTCATCTAAGCCCACTGACTTTTAATTTTTTAGTTTTTGAATTGTTTTACTGACTTCATTCTCTGTGGTTGGGAGTAACATCATTGTATTTGGTGCAACATTATTTACAGGTGTTACATTTGTTTGGGGGAAGTTTTGCTGTATTTTCTCTGCAATACTTGAAAAATGCTCGTTTGCATAGTTTGCTAAGTGCTGTGGATCATTTATTACTTTATCCACCTCCCTTAGCAGTATGTTATTTTGCATTTGCCTCTCCCCATTTCCTTTTTTATAACATTCCAGATTTCTTTGCTTTTCTTCTCTGCATTATATATTATTTTGTTGTTAAATGACTTTTTTACAGCAATCAGCACCTACTTATAGATCTTTTTGTATCTATGATAGAAATTTTAGAATTCTGAATCATTGTGAATCATTTTCATGGTGTTTAAGCATTTAAGTGTTTGGGAGGACTTCTTAATATCTGCTGTTATCCATCTGATTTTGTGAGATGTTGATACAGATATGCATACTTTTGGAAATGCCTGTTCATAGTGCAGTTTAAACAATGTGGACAATTTAGTACGCTTACATAACAAAGCTAACAACACATGGAAAATAATTTGATAATTAGGTACAATCACAGAAAAGATAAGACCAATTTTCAAAATGAATATTTATTCTTCCTGTCATTAATAGGAAACTTCATGCACATTAAATAAATACCATCCCTGAAATTTAGGAGATGCTGTCTTTCTAAAGAAAACATACAAAGTATATATACACAAGTATTAACAACAGTAACATTAGACACTTTCGTCTCGTTTGCAAGAGATGACAATTAATAGGTGCTGTTGAACAGCAGTACATCAGTCACATATTCTAGATTTAATTGTCTGCAGTGACTTTTATTAACATGCCTGTGCTAAAGAACAATTCACTAGGAGCACTTGTTTCTGGGATACATAAAAAACATGTTGCAAATGCAGGCAGATCCATTTCATGTCTACTGGGAGTAAGCAGTTTATGGGCACTCAGTGGCTAGGTAACCGGCACTTCTTGCCTGCTCCATCACTTTAAGATATTGTCATTATCATCTCAGGATCTTAAATATAAAGGTCTACTTCATTTACTGGGGAGGATTTGTTATTCTTCCAGTCCTTGAAAGGATCTCTCTTTCTACTTGATGATGAAAGTACACAAGTAGGCTCTCCATTAATAAACAGAAGAGATTAAAGCAGTGCAGAACTGATACGGAAATCGTAAAAGCATATACAGAAAATCTGTATTTTACTTTGATGAACTATTATATGAATATGAACCATGGATTTTGCCTTTGGTTGGGAGACTTGTGTGCCTCAGTGATATGGAGAGCTATCATACTGTAGGTGGAACCACAACAGAGGGATATCTGTTGAGAGGCCAGACAAACATGTCGATACTGAAGAGGGGCAGCAGCCTTTTCTGCAGTTGCAGGGGCAACAGTCTGGATGACTGACTGAACAGGCTTTGTAACAGCTCTAGTGTGCTGGTACTGCGAACAGGCTGGTCCTGTAAATGGCTGAAAGCAAAGGGAAACTACAGCCATAATTTTTCCTGAGGGCACACAGCTCTACTGTATGTTTAAATGATGATGGCCTTCCTTGGGTAAAATATTTTATAGGTAAAATAGTTCCCCATTTAGATCTCTGAGTGGGGACTACTCAGGAGGATGTCATCATCATGAGAAACAAAACTGAAATTCTACAGATCGAAGTGTGGAATCTTAGATCCCTTAATCAGGCAAGTAGGTTAGAAAATTTAAAAAGGGAAATGGATAGATTAAAGTTAGATATAGTGGGAATTAGTAAAACTCAGCAGCAGGAGGAATAGGAGTTCTGGTCATATGAATACAGGGTTGTAAATACAAATAGGGGTAATGGAGGAGTAGGTTTAATAATGAATAAAAAATAGGAACACGGATAGGCTTCTATGAACAGCATAGTGAATGCATTGTCGTAGCAAAGATAGAGACATATCCCAAACCCACCACAGTAGTACAAGTTGATATGCCAACTAACACTGCAGCTGATGAAGAGATTGAAGAAATGTATGATTTGCTAAAAGAAATTATTCAGATAGTTAAGGAAGATGAGAATTGAATAATCATGGGGGACTGGAATATGATAGTAGGAAGAGGATGAGAAGGAAAAGTAGTAGGCGAATATGGAGTGGGGGAAATGAATGAAATAGGAAGGTGCCCAGTAGAATTTTACACAGAGCATTATTTAATCATAGCTAACACTTGGTTTAAGGATCATGAAAGAAAGTTGCATATGAAGAGGAGACCTGAAGATACTAGAAGGTTTCAGATTGATTATGTAATGATTAGACAGAGATTTAGGAACCAGGTTTTAAATTGTAAGACATTTCCAGGGGTTGATGTAGATTCTGACCACAATTTATTGGTTATGAACTGTAGATTAAGACTGAAGAAACTGCAGAAAGGTGGGAATTTAAGGAGATGAGACCTGGATAAAATGAAAGAACTAGCAGTTGTAGAAAGGTTCAGTGGGAGCATTAGGGAACGACTGACTACAACAGGGGAAAGGAATACAGTACAAGATGAAAGGTTAGCTTTGAGAGATAAAATACTGAAGGCAGCAGAGGATGAAGTAGATAAAATATGAGGGCTAGTAGAAATCCATGGGTAATGCAAGAGATATTGAATTTAACTGATGAAAGGAGAAAATACAAAAATGCAGTAAATGAAGCAGGAGAAAGGAAATACAAATGTCTAAAAAATGAGATGGACAGGAAATGTAAAATCGGTAAGCAAGAATGGCCAGAGGACAAATGTAAGGATGTAGAAGCATATATCAGTACAAGTAAGATAGGTGCCACATATGGGAAAAAGTAAAGAGACCTTTGGAGAAAGAAAACCACCTGTTTGAAATGAATAGCTCAGATAGAAAACCAGTCCTAACTGAAGAAGGCAAATCAGAGAGATGGAACGAGTATATAGAAGGTCTATACAAGGCAGATGAACTTGAGGGTAATGCAAGAGGACATAGATGAAGTTGAGATGGGAGATACGATACTGTATAAAGAATTTGACAGAGTACTGAAAGACATAAGTTGAAATAAGGCTCCGGGAACAGACAACATTCTGTTAGAACTACTGATAGCCTTGGGAGAGCCAACAATGACTCCTCCATATGGTGAGCAAGATGTAAGAGACAGGTCAAATACCCTCAGTCCTCAAGAAGAATATAATAATACCAATTTCAAGGAAAGCAGATGCTGACAGGTGTGAAAATTGCTGAACTATAAGTTTAAAAAGTGAGAGTTGAAAATTACTGACATGAATTCCTTACGGATGAATGGAAAACGTAGAAGCCAACCTTGGGGAAGATCAGTTTGATTCTGGAGAAATGCAGGAAGACACAAGGCAGTACTATCCCTATAACTTTTCATAGAAAATAGGTTAAGTAAAGGCAAACCTCCATTTACATAGCACTTGTAGACTTAGAGAAAGCTTTTGACAGTGTTGACTGGAATACTCCCTTTCAAATTCTAGAGCTGGCAGGGCTAAAATATAAGGAGTGTATGGATATTTACAATTCATACTGAAACCGTATGGCAGTTATAAGAGTTGAGGGGTAGGAAAGGGATGCATTGGTTGAGATGGTTGTGAGACATTCCAATTTACAGTAACAGGCATTGTCAAACCTGGCACTCCCCTTAATGAAATAGTAAATAATTGTGAGAACTTAGTTGAGAATGGAACATGCTGTGTGCTAATTGGTAGAGCAAATGACATATACAAAAATGAAAGCCAACTAGTGACAAGGGCGCTTCAAACAACCCTAAAAAAGCTGTCTGATCAAAATGTAAAGGTTCTTGTTGTAAGTGTGCCACATAGACATGATCTAATCAAGGAATCATGTGTAAACAAAGAAATAAAGTCAACAAATAATAAATTTAGGAAGATCTGCTGTGCTTTTAAGTCTGCAACTTTTGTGGATGCAAACAACTCAGAGAGAAAATATTTCATGAGGCATGGACAGCACAGGAACTATTATGAAAAAAAGATGATGAATGAAAAGATAATAGAAGAAATAAGCCATATATCAGTAGAAAAGTTCCCTAAAATCCCACTCCAAATGACGGCAGAAGCAGAAGAAATGAAAGCCTTAACAGGAGCAACATTTGCTGAAGCACTAAAAACATCAACATCTGCTACAGTTAATATAAAAATGTCATCAGCTGCCACAGCTAGTATAAACAAGCAATCAGCATCATCCATTTCAAGTAGAAAAAGCAACAGAAACAAGAAACCTGTGGTACAACAGGATTTTTGCTATCCAGCCTTAATGAAAACTCCAAGTTAAAACTGCTAAACGAAAGGAGAAATACCATCGGTGCTCACTCCCCTGTTCTAAAGATTATGACTCTAAACATGCAGTGCCTCAAGACCAAATAATGTGAAAACAAAATAGCAGTAAATAACACCCAACCTGATGTCTTGTGTATTACTGAACACTGGTGTAAGGACCATGAAATTAGTAGTATTCATATTAATCCATTTAAACTGGCAAATCATTATAGTAGGAAAATTGCAAAATGTGGTGGAGTTGGTATTTACCTTAGACAAGAGTTAGAATTTAAAAAGAGATGTGAAGCAGAGAACTTAAGTATTGAAAAGTTCTTTGAAGCAGGTGCTGTCCAGCTATATGGCCTGATGAAAAAAGTCATAGTCATAACAGTGTATAGGTCACCATGTGGAAACATAGAAGTCTTTTTTGATAAATTAGAATTGTTGCTAAATAATTTTTAACAAAAAAAACTATGATTATTCTTTGTGGTGATTTCAGTGTTAATCTTCTAGTTTAAAATCAACAAAAAAGGCAATTTTTGGACATATTAAACAGTTTTAGAGTGTCACCACACATAAACAATTCAACTAGAATAACAAACACCTCCAATAGCCTCATAGATAACATTTTCTCAAATATGTCATCAAGTGACATAGGGGTAACAAACATAGATTTAGGATTGTCTGACCATAATGCTGTCACCATCGAAATCCCTTTAAGGTCAAGGGAAGATAAAGGTGTAAATAATATTTACAAAAGAAACTTCTCTGTGGACAGCTGTCATCAGTTCATAAGTATCTTAGAAAATTGGTTAGATGTTATGAAACAAACAAGTACAGATGAGGCATATAGTGTATTTGAATCTAATTATATGATGAACTTCGAGATGTTTTTTCCAAAGAAATTGACCAGAATCAAGTCTACTGAACACATAAAGTCAAGTTCTTGGATGACTCTTGGCATTAAGAAATCATATGAAAACATGAAAAAACTCAATTCAGAGATGAGGGAGTGTGCAGATACTGATATTATAGAATATGTAAAAAGATATAGGAAAATATACTGCAGAGTAATTGCAAATGCAAAGTTACTAAGTAATGACATGGAAATAAAACAGCCCAGAAATAAAACTAAAATAGCATGGGATATTGTAGGAAAAGAAACTGAGGTACCTATCAAAGATAAGGAAATTAATCTAAAAGATGAGGAGAATAAAATGGTAGATAAATATGCCATGCCTAACTATATAAATAATTACTTTTTAAATATACCCCAGACAGTAAGCAGGAATTTTGGGGAGCAGATTAAGAGAGCAGCGCCCAAGGCAGCCAGCAGTATGATGGCAGTCCCAACAAATGAAAAGGAAGTTTTAAAAGTGATTAAAAGTCTGAAGTCCAAGATGTCAGCTGGAGTAGATGAGGTACCAATAATACTAGTAAAGAAAACAGTTAATCAAATAGTGAAACCATTGGCGCTCATAGAAAACTTGTTAATGGCTAAGGGCATGTTTCCACAGAAACTGAAAACTTCTGAAGTCGTTCCCCTGTTGAAAAAGGGTGATAAGCTTAAAATAGAAAACTACAGATCTGTCTCACTTCTCCCAACTTTCTCTAAGGTTTTAGAGATACTAATGAAATATAGAGTCACACATTATCTTAATATCCACAATCTGATAAACAGTAATCAGCATGGATTTCAAGCTGGGAGAAGCACTGAAACAACTATACTGGAATACACAAAAGAAATAATCAGTAAATTGGAAGAGGGAAAAAGTGTAGTCAGGATGAATCTAGATCTGTCAAAAGGCTTTGACACTGTTGACCACAGCATACTTTTGGAAAAGCTTGAAGCTATAGGTATCAGAGGACCAGCAAAAAAAGTGGTTTGAGTCATATCTGGAAAAGAGGATGCAGGTGGTTGAAATTACAGCACCAAATATTAACCAAAAAACTAAACTAAGATCAGATCCAAGGGAGGTCACAGTAGGAGTACCCCAAGGAAGTGTATCAGACCCCTTGCTGTTACTCATTTACATTAATGATATTCAGGTGTCAGAGAGAAAAACTAGAATCATGTTAGTTGCTGATGGCACTATTTAATAGTTAGTAATATGAAGCAGTCATTGCACAGTACTGTGGACCATGCCCATCAAGTTATACAAAAATGGTTTAGTGCAAAGAAGCTAACACTGAATGCAAAAAAAACTAATTATGTGCAATGTGGAAAATAAGTGAACATGACAACCTAAATCCCACCATGGAGGGCAAACAACTTGAAAGAGTACATTGTGCAAAATTCCTGGGTATGCACATTGATGAGAAGGTAAACTGGAAGGACCATGTGGTGAGCTTAGCACTAAAACTAAATTCAGCATAATCAAAATATCCACGGGTATGCTGCCTGTCTATAGTGTCCAACGGGCACAATATTTCGGCGATCAAACATGTCGCCATCATCAGGTGAACTGATGGACTGAGCTCCTGTGAACGTGCCGGCACGGAGATCCGTACGCTATGGCTGCTCAGAGGGAACTGGGTTCGGTCGCGGCGGCGGCCGATTTAAATACCCTCCGCCCGCGGCGCGCGCCCTCCACCGTCCGCGCCCAGCGCCACGGTCGCGCGGTGGAACAGATTGCGACGGCGTCTGACATGACGTCGGTGTGATGGCTCTGTCCGCCGTGGTCGTCACAACTATACGTCTGCTCGATTTACTCTTGATTAACCCGATCGCTGGTTCCCAAGCCTTGCTAAGATTGTAGCCACAGTCACGGTTTATGAGGTCGTCATTGGTGCGAATTTCGATGGCCTCTCTAACAACGCTGTCCCAGTATCTCGACGTCTGTACCAGAATCCTCGTGCGGTCATACTCCATGGCGTGATTTTCCGACAAACAATGTTCAGCGACCGCCGACTTGCTCGGATACATCAATCGAGTGTGCCTCTGGTGTTCACGGCATCGATCCTCAATGGTACGCATGTTTTGTACTTAGGATAATTTCAGGAGTTTGTAGTAATTACTTTACCAGATTAGTATATTTTGGCTATTTTCAGTCCATTGCATCCTATGGGATAGTATTCTGGGGAAAAACAAATTGTTGTCTAAATGAGATTTTCAAATTACAAAAATGCGCTATTCAGATAATGACTCAGAGCCCACCTCAAACACATTGTAGGCTCCTTTTTAAAGCATTGAAAATTTTAACAATCCCATCATTATATATTCTGAAACGTCTGCTGGTGATCAAAAGATATCAGGACAAAATGAAAACCAATACAGACTACCATAATTAAGATACACGGCAATGTAAAGATCTCCACTTACAAGCTATAACAAGGACCCAAAGTCAGAAACATGTATGTAAGCAAGGCATCAACCTTTTTAATGCACTACCAAAACATACCAAAGAGCTGGAAAATACGGATAAATTTAAAACTGTTATAAAGAATCACATGCTTGATAAATGTTGTTACAGTGTAAGTGAATTTCTATGCTCAACTGTATTAGAATATAAAGGACCACATGCTTGACAAATGTTATTACATCATAAGTGAATATCTCTGTGCAACTGTATAAGAATACATGTTCAAATTAATGTGACAAACGAAATTACATCAATGAGTATGTCTGTCAAGCACATAAGAAGAATAAGAACCACATGCTTAACAAATGTTACTACAGTATAAGTGAATAGCTCTGCTCAACTGTATAAGAATATATGATATTTTAAATGTGACAAATGAAATCACAACATCAAGGAATAGGTCTGTCAAGCAGATAAGAAATTATGTTATAAAAACACTTATTAGTTGTATATTGTATTAAACATGAGATAGATTTATATGAATTCAGTATAGAAAATTTTTTTGTAAAGATATTATATAGTTGTTGAAATGTATCCTGACAAATCCTATATCACAAATGTGATCATTGGGATGATAATAAATAAATAAATAAATAAATTCATCAATGTCTGAAACTCATCAGAAATATTTTCTGTACTGTAGACTAGCTCCTATGATTCTTGTTGCAGGTAATTCTGGAATGTTTGTACTGCAGCATTACTGAAAGTTCTGCCCACATGTGTAGTCTTCCTCATAGAATTATAAGATGAATTAGTGTTTACACAAAAGCTTGTAGCCTCTGCATAATGGTATGCCAGTCCAGCTTTAATTACTACTGACATATTTTGTTTTGGAGCTAATTATTATTTGGTCTATTGTCGTACTAGAGTAATTCATTTCATGTGTAGGGGAATGGACTGTAATCTCCAAATTATTGTCTGTTAATACGTTCATCAACTCAAATTTTGAGTTGCTTGGCTTATTAAAGTCTACATTTAGATCTCCACATATAAGAACTCTTTTTTGGTTTGTTACTACTTTATTTAGCAACGTATCAGGATGAGTGTTGAATTTTTTTAAGTGACTATCTTTAGATCTGTATAAACATATTACAATTAACTTGAATGCTGGAGTTTCTATGCCCAATATTTCAAAACTTTTTTCAGTGTTTAAGGATTCAATAATATCTAAGTTATTGAGTTTGTTATCTTTCTTCATGTGTATGCAGTTCCCTCCACATGAAAACTGATTTCTACATGTTTCTGCAACTAATACATGATCCATTATTTTCACTGTTTTCTACTCATTTCCATTCAGCCAGTGTTTAGTTATTATCATTTAAGTGTTTGTACAATATATAAAATGCTCACATAGTTTTATATTATTTCATTTGACTTATCCTGTATTATTAGTACACCCTTTGTACAGTATGTAATCAACAGGACCAAATAAAAAATCAAATCAAATCACTGATTAGAATTTTATTGCCTGCCAACAAGAATTATTTATGCTCATATGTGTCAGGTTTAGAGAGGTTTATCATGTAATCAGCACATCAGAAAAAGCCTGATGTCACAGATATGGACAAGGTAATTTACTTTAAAGTGTGTGAGATAATTACTTGCAGCACTTCAACACTAATAATCACCAATATTTTCCCACAGTTTACTCTTGAGATTTCACAATAAGTAACCCATGTTATCACTAAATAACAGACTCACACGTGGTTCTTTTTCCTAATGTTTATCTTATCTGAGAGTAAAATTATAATTATAGATAGAGATAGGTATATATAGAAATGCCATCTCTTTCCAACCTGTACTCCTCTCTGCCTAGCAGTCTGTGCCATTAACATCTTTAAGCTGCAACAATGTTTCACTTAAAAATTGCTTACCTGACACTGATATTTATTATTTACTCTACAGTGAAGCATGTTCAGGTAAGAAATCATTTGTTATAATCTTCTAATGACTAATTCCTACTTATGTCAAAAACATTAATTTGAAAAATTTCATTATTTGAATCTCAATTTCAATTATTTTATACTGTAGTGTAACATATAAAAAAAGTCTTCTCTTAATTTTGTTAATACCTACCAAGCATTTGTTTCTACCTGTAGTTCCTATCAGATCTGGTCTTCCTTTTAGTAATTTACAGTTTACTTTATTTTGACCTCATTCTCAGGGTGCAGAAAGAATATTCAAAACAGTTAACACACCTCTGGGTCATATTAGAGGACGATTATTTAACACTACATCAGGTAATCCAGTTTATATCTTCAGAGGAATCCCATATGCTGAGCCACCAGTAGGACAACTGCGTTTTAAGGTAAGAAAAAATAAAATAGTTTTTAAAAATTCTATTATGTTTTTCTTGTAACTGTACTCTTCAAACCCATCTCCTACGGATAAAGACAACTATTGGACTGACAGTATATTGTTGAAATTACAATTTTAACAAATTTGCAATTACAAAAGTTAATTTCAGGTTCATTATATCTCACAGTGAAGCTTCATCTTCAAGCTTGCTCTTGGCATTCCTTTTAGCACTACTTGTTTCTTTGGTAGTGTGAAGCATGAGTCTTTCAGCTTCATGCACCCATTGTCTGTCCATGCAAGCAATTGATCTTCCATATTAGAGCCACATTTTATACTTAAATTTCTCAGGACTTCCAACCTTCTGATCACTCCATCATTGAAACATATCACAGCACCTAGTACACCAACTTTTAATGTATTTAGTCCTGCAAAAAAAATTCTTGGGTAATCTTTCCCAAATGCAATTGTTGAAACTTTCATTTGTATTCTGAGTGCCCCCATGAAGACATTTACTAAGCAAAACAGGATAACTCAGGTCTCTAAAAATTGGATTTATTTCATTCGTAACAGGATCAGGTTGAGAATGCTTATGATGGTATATTTGACCACTTTATTTTGCTTTTTGGTAGCCACACCAAGAATCTGCACCTTTAGGGCTAAGTCTGTGAACAGGGTGGTCATCTGTGCACAACATACGGAAGTAGGTGGCCCATACAGGTTTTCTCATTGCTGTAACATCATTCAGAGGTGCAGTTCATCTAATGGCGAGTCCATAATAACTCTGAAGAAGTTCTATTTAAGTTTCCGTCGATCTTCCTCAGCCAGACATAGATATTCCATCAGATAGCAACTTTCCTTTCATTTCTCTTCATAGCTTCCTCAATCTAGGACACATCCTCTCTTGCACATGTCTACAACACTCCAGTTTTGTTATCAAGGTATCACCATAAATACTACTTCTTCTACTGCACATTTCATAAATGCTTTAGACATAACCGTCAAGGCACCTAAAAGTATTTTTACGTACTTGCTGAACCTACTGGGAGGAGAAGGAAGGTCAATCAAACCACAAAACGTTTGAGCAGCCTTTTCCTATTGCACGCATTGCTACACTAACTTCAAATTCACTTCATATGAATTATGCACAATGTTTGAAGTCATTTTTGAGGTAAAGATATTGCAGGATCTGCACAGAACAACTAATTTTGAATCTAAACCCTTCCTGTTATTCTGTTGTTCAGTTATTTGATATTTCCATACAGCCTACACCATCACATTATTTACATTTTTCCACTTCCTTTATCAAAGAAGATAAGATGCTCACATCAACAACAAATCCACTACAAACGGTGTCATTGTCAACACAAAAATTTTAATCACCAGGAGGTGTGCCATATGGAAGTTTCTTCCCTGAAGAAATGATACATTGGTTACTTTCAGCAGTGTGGCTTGCTTTTTTTTGTGTCCTGGTTACCACAGAACTTCCTTTCATTGAATTTCTTGGTGCATGGCATGGTTCATATTTATTGCACACTAAAGGATATGTACTTCCTCAAATATATGTAGCACTTGGGCAACAAACATTCAGTAACACATGAACAAAATGCTTCAGTGAAACAAAAGTAAATACTGGCAAAGATAATCATTTACAGACACTAGAAACCTGCACTGTTACCAACATATACAATGCACCATACATATAATTGCTGGGAACAGAAAGTTCACAGTTCTTTTTGAAATCATACTGGTTTCCATAACAGAAATAAAGGGGGTGTGGCGGCATACATGACCGTAACTTTAAAATTTGGTGTATATAGGTCTTTTTCATTTGAAACCCTATAATGTATATATCAATGTAATCAGGAAAGCCTATAGAATTTAATAAAGTCATAAAAATTTTGATTATTCCACTATTTATAAGTACCCTGTATCTTTAAAGAAGGTTATTGAAGCTTTGTAAGTAGGCTTTCTTGGGATGGTTTACGTTTACCTTCAAGAGTCTACCAGTTCAGTTTCTTCAGCATCTCTGTGAGACTCTCCAATAGGTCAAACAAGCCTGTGACATTTGTGCTGCCGTTCTCTGTGTTCATTCAATATCCTCCATTAACCTATTTGGTATGGGTCCCACACACTTGAGCAATATTCTGGAATGGGTACAAGAATCATTTGTAAGCAATCTCATTTAGAAACTGACTTCATTTCTCTAGTGTTCCACCAATAAATTGAAATCTACCAACTGCTTAACCCATGATGGGGCCTATGTGATCATTCCATTTCATATCCCTACAAACTGTTATATCAAGGTATTTGTATGAGTTGGTCAATTCCAACGGTGATTCTGAGTTATTTTAATCATAGGATATGACATTTTTCTTTTTTTTTTTGTGGAGTACACAGTATTACATTTCTGAATATTTAAAGAAAGTTGCCAATCTTTGCCCCATTTTGAAATCATATCAAGGATCTGAAAGAAAATTTATGCAGCTTCTCTATGACAATATTTCATTACTGATAACCATATCTTCTGCAAAGAGGCTAAGGTTGCTATTTGTGTTGCCTGAAAGCTCATTAACACACAGTATGAACAGCAAAGGTCCTAGCACACTTCCCTGAAGGCTCAAAGTTACTTCTGCACCTGATGATGACTCTCCATCCAAGAAAATTTGATGCATCCTCACTATCAAAAAATCTGCATTCCAGTTATAAATTTCACTTGCTACTCCATACAGTCATATTTTTTATAAGAAGCATGGATGTGGTATTGAGTTAAATGGTTTTTAGAAATCAAGAAATGTTGCATCTGCCTGACTGCCTTGATACAACATTTCAGTATGCCATGTGAGAAAAGTGTTAATTGGGTTTTGTAAGGTCAATTTTTAAAAAATCCATGCTTATTGGCATTGAGGAAGTAAGTGTGTTCAAGATAGCTCTTTATGTTTGAGCTTAGGAAATGTTCTAAGATCCTGTAACAAATCAGTGTCCAGAATATTGGATGATAGTTTTGTGGGTCACTTATACCATTCTTCTTGTAAATAGGTGTGACCTGTGCTTTGTTCCAACTGCTGGGCATAGTCATTTGTTTGAGAGATGTACTATAGGTTAATGTTAAAAGAGTGGCTAACTCAGCTGCAGATTCAGTATAGAATCTGAGGGGAATTCCTCTGGACACTGGAATTTTGCACAGTTTTAACAGTTCCTGCTATTTCTCCATGCCACTGACTTTAACACTTAATTAACTCATTTTTTCATTGGTACGAACCTTAAATTGGGGCAGTTGGGTTTTACTTTGTAAAGGAATATTTGAAAATGGAGTTAAGAATTTTAGCTTTTCCTTTGTTACTGTCAGTTTCATGTTCTCTCTCATCTGTGAGAGATTGGACACTAACTATGATACAAATAATGGTCTTTACATAAGACAAGAATTTCTCTGGGTTTTGTGAAAGATCATTTGACAGTATTCTGCTAGGTAGTCACTAAAGGCTTCACACAGTGCTTGTTTTCTTTTACATCTATTACACAGCATTCTTTGTTTCTTTAGAAGTTTCCTTACAGTGACTTTACACCATGGTGGTTCCCTCCCGTTATGAACTGTTCTACTGGGGACATGGTCAGCTATTGTTCAAAATTCCAGCCATAGTTCCTCTACATGTTCCTGTCCTGTGCAAAAGTTTCAAGTTACCCATTGAGATATCACTGTATGTTGTTTTATCTAGTATACTGAAAATATATACCTTTCTACTTGTCTTAGTTGTCCTTTGTAGCTTAGTTACCATTGTTGCCACAACTGCCTCATCATCACTGATGCTAGTTTTGACATGAACATCCTCAGAGAGGTCAGGTCTATTTGCTGCCATTAGATATAATATATTTCCATCATGAGTGGGGTTTTGAACTGTTCTATGTAGTATTCAGAGAAGGCATTTAGTAATGTTTCACAGGATGTCTTGTCATAACCAGCACTAACAAAACTTTAATTTTCCCATTTGATTGTTGGATGATGAAAGTCTCCACCAGTGATCTCAGTAAGACTGAGAAAATTATGTACAAACAAACTGAAAGATTTTCTGTGGAGTCCTTGGTTAAATCAGGAGTTAAGTCTGGTGGTCAACAGTAACAGTTACTACTATGATTTTAATGCTCTTGCCAGGGGGTGGGGGGTGGGGGTGGAGGGCATTCTTTGGAATCTTAAACTTATACTTCTGGGTCCCCTACAGCTGATGTTACCTGGACTGGATAGAGAGTCACATAATATAAAACACCCTTGTGTGCACACCACACACAGTCTGCTACCTGGATAGCATTCTCTAACATGTAGTGCACACCTGACCCAATTATGGGATCTTACAGTTCTTAACCCCATGGCACAAGTCCAGGAAGTCACAGCTTAAATTGTCACAGAACCTTCAAAATCTCTGGTTCAGTTCTCACACTCAACTTAGAACTAGGGGGGCAACAATCATTTCTAAGGACAATGCTGCAAATTGCAAGCTTTGTTGAAATCCTATGCATAAGGCTTATCTTCTCAGTCTTCTCTGCCAATCACTGGAATGATGCATGTGTGATCTCAGATCCCAGACGGCAAGCGTAGTCTGTTACAACATGTGCCACTATTTGCAGTTGTCTGCACTCTGGTCCCTCAAAGGCTCTTGGTGCAGACTCTTCAACATGTGAATGAAATCCCAGACATACACCCCGAGTGCATCTTATGTTCTTTCCTGCCCTTTTCTGCCATTTCCCTAAGGAGTACCCTTATTTACCATATGTGTGAACTGTTGAAAATGAATAAACACATACCCTTTTGCATTTGCCTTCTCTTAACACAGGACAAGGCAGTTTCCCAAAAAATGAAGTTAATTCCTCTGACTCTGTCTCAGTTTTAATGGACAACAGCACCTCAAAACTTGCTGGTCTCTGTCTACCCTGTGCAGCACATCTAGATGTACCACCGACATGCCACTTATGGTTAAGGGGATGAGTGGTGACACATCTTGCAGAGGAGACAAGATCGATAGGAGAGGGTAAGTGCTGAAGTACCTTTGGTACCTCAGGTGACAGTGCATGACTCTTGGAAGTTTCCCAACATTCTGATTCACAGCAGCTACCAATCCTTTGACAGTAATCAGGGTGATTTCCAGCTGCTTACAAACATCAACTAACTCATACTGTCTTCAAGAATAGCATTCACAGTGGGGCTGCATTGTCGTTGGTGTAATGTTTTACAGGACAGTGAATAAATAAGACCGATGATCATCTTTCAATCAGTTAAGTTAAAAAATTATTAATTCTGTATAAGAATTGAAGCAACTACACAAAGCAACATTTCTATTAAGGCAACAGAAAACGATTTTGGTTTCCTAAATCTTTTTGAGGTTAATCACTTACAAATTCGAATATAAAGTTAATTTATGAGGAATGTAGGTAATATGTACTTCTTTTGAAAGCAAAAACTACATTTAACATAATACATTAGTTACAATACACTGATCACATCAGTTGGAACTTGTCACTGTGTTCCTTGAACCACTCCATTGAACTCCATTCTGTGTGACATGGCACATTATCTTATTTAAAAATTATACTGCCATCAGGAATCATGATGGTCATGATGGGGCGAACATGGTCTGCAACCAGTGTACAATATTCCTTGTCTTGGCCATCATGAACTCCACTGGACCCATGGATGGCCATGTGAATGTTCCTCAGAGCATAATGGAGCCATTGCCAGCTTGTCTCCATCCTGCTGTACAGGTGTTAAGGAGTTGTTCCCCAGATGATGACAGATTTGCACTCACCCATAAGCATGATGAAGAAGGTACTAGAAATCAGCAGTCTGTGCAATGCTCTGCCACTGCACCAACATCCAGTTCCAATGGTCATGCGATCATTTCAGTCACTGTTGCCAGTGTCACGGTGTTAACATTGACAAATGCATAGGTCATTGTGTGCGGAGGCCCATCGTTAGGAGTATTTGGTGCACTGTGCATTGAGACACGTTTGTACTCTCTCCACCATTAGAGTCTGATGTTAGTTCCACCACAGTTCACCACCTGTCCTGTTTTATCAGTCTACCCAGACAATAATGTCTGATATCTGTAATGAGGGGTGGCCGCCCAATCCCATGAGATATGGTTGTAGTTTCACTTTGCTTTTGCCACATGTTGAAGACATGCAACACAGCACTCCTCAAACATGTGACAAGTTGTGCAGTTTCTGAAATGCTCATGCCAAGCCTCTGGGTCATCACAATCTGCCCTTGGTCAAACTCAGATAGATCACACACCTTCCCCATTCTACACGTGGTCAGCATGCTCACTGACACTATGTGCACCATGTGGGTGTCTGACTAGCAATCATTCCTCACCACATGATGCTGTTATCACCTGGATGGGTTTATATCAAGGGTACTTCTGGCTGGTCAGTGTTTGTGCTACAGTAACTAAATCACAAATGTCAAATTACCTTGAATTGCACAGGAAAATGGTAAATTATGAAAATTCTCAGATATGTACTTGTTTATTTGTGCTGGTATGGAATGAAATTTGGGATGATGTGTCCTTTGACACTAACTGTCAATCACAAATACTGATTTGTTACAAAATTAGGTATCCAAAACACTAATAACTTACAAAATATATTAAAAAAGTAGTTTTTTGATGGTCCAAAAATTCTTAAAAATAACCTGTTTTGCATGTAGTGTTTTGAATGACAGGCCTATTGTTCTCAACAATGTTATAGGAGCATAAATAAATTTAAGCATACTGTATGAGTTTACCATTGCACTTGCAGATGTTCAAAATTTCAAAACATATAGCAATACAAATGTATATTGATACAAACAATGTAACATTATGCAGAAGCAACATGAATAATGAAATCTTACTCTCCCACACTTCACCATCTTCAAAGCTTTGAGAGTCATAAGATATACAACACAAAAACTTCTTACTTATCTTCATTATCTCATTGTATTTGGATCTGAATCTTGTCTGGGGTACATTCTTGGGGCTATAATTTTTAAAACACTGCTGGTTTTTGTTGAACTGAATAACTGATGGAGATACGCCTGTTCCTATGAATAGCTTTTTATTTTATCCCATTTTTTTTATATCACATTGACTTTACAATTCCACTTCAGAACATGAATTCACATTGTTGTTGACATGATTAGAAATTTGTCTACTTCCATCAGAGGCATTTCCGCTACTATGTAACATTCTGCGGTATTCACAATATTCCATAGAGCTTACAAAGCAAAAGAGTTTACGAACTTTCTCGACAGAGGAAGAATCATTACCAAATTATATCATTATTTTATAAATGAGTCCAGGAATAAATTTAATAATTATTGTTAGATTGTGCAATTAATAACAGGAATTTTAAGTGTACCAGATTTTAAGTAATTTCAAAATATTTTTAAAAGAAGAGTAATTTTAACTGTATGTACAGAGTGCTAAGAAATTAATTTCTTTTTACTAAAGAATACATATTAATTTAATAAATTTAAGTGTAAAATGTGAAGAAATGGTGAGTGATACAGTTTTTCAAGTATCATATTTGGATTTCCCATCCTAAAAAACATAAGAAGAAGGTATTTGCAGGAATACCTTGCAGGAATTCATCAGAGAAAAGTTCACTGCAATATTTCACTTAGTCCCATCCTTAACAAAAATTAAAACTCAGCAATCAGTCATTCCAACAACAACATTGGTCTGGCCCTCCTACCAACCTCAACACAGTTTAGTTGAAATAGTCAAACACTTGAATTAAAGAAACAGCTTGTAAGTTCTTATGCACTGACATTACGAAGTTTTTGTGGCTGCTGATACATGTATTTTCGTGGACAGATTGAACATAGTTCTTACATGAGTGATTAACATGGACAAATTCAACACAGATGTTGTTTGTTTATTCACTCAACCAGAACTGGCTATTCTGGGTGATGTCCGACTATTTTAATAATGGCATATGAACAAACTGCTATTTTGGAAACTTCACAGCCATTTGCAAAGCTCCTAGGTTATATTTTATTGCTAATTATGGACTACAACTATTCACCATAAATTTGTTTATGAAATCTGTTGTGGTCTAGAAATTTAGAAAATTTTATAAAACTATTTTATGCATCCACTTTGAGAATACCATATTTAGAAGGACAAGCAATTATGCAGAAACCATAATTAATGACTTAATCTACGGATGAAGTATGCCTCCTTCTGCATAAAAATTATATCAATGAAAGTATAACAGAAAAGATTGATATCTAACAAGCACAGAGGCAAAAATCTGCATACACATCTGAAAATGTAACTGCTCCTGAACATTGCTGTTAACTATCTGGTAAGTTAATTGGTTTCACAGAATTTCAACTATGTTACTGAAAAGACGGAAATCCAATTTTTATAATGAGTGGTCCCCTTAAGCCCATAAATATGTATTAGCTCACATGATATTTGCTAAGTCATACTGCAGTTAAAAGTATAATTATTTATATCTATTGAAATAACATTTTCATGGAAACTACATACATTAAAAAATCAATGCATTAAAATTAATAACCTAAACAATGACTACAAATGAAACTCAGCATAGATAACATTTTGTAATATTTATGCACATATCACATGTAAATTATGTAAGTAACTATTTCCAGATAGGAGAAAGATTAGATAGAAAAGAAATCTGGTTATTGTCAGGAGTTGAAGCCATAACAGATGGAATAATTCTAACTTGCTATGTCCCAAAATCCATCATTTGGTCCCATGGAAAAACAACTCCTTGACTTCCACACATACCAAAACTCCATACATCACAAATTCAGATCCACTGTGGAGACTGAGGCAGAGGGAAAACTACCACTCCTGGATGTCGTGGTCAAGAGAAGAGCAGATGGCACTCAGGACGAAAACACACACTGACCTGTATTTGTACCCAGACAGCTGCCACCATCCTATGCAGAGGACTGGGGTGCACCAAATACTGGTACTCAGGGTGTGCACTGTCTCATATGCAGAGTCTCCCATGAAAACTGAAATATCTCAGAACTATGTTCCAGAAAAATGGTGCCTCAGAATGGTGAATTAGGTGTGCTCTACACCCCACCACAACATTACAATCTATAGAGGTGGACTTGGTCATGGGGAAAGAGGCAGCTGCAGCCTTTATACCATACACCAGCAGGCAGTCAGGAAAAATCAAGTACATACTGAAAAATCACCAGGTACAAACTGTCTTCCACCCATACAACAAAGCATCATTTTTGGGGAGTGTCAAGGATGACCTCAGTTTACAGAAGTCCATGATATACCAGATTGCATGTAAGTATGGCAAGACATATATTGGACAAACAGCAAACACCATCAAAGATTGTCACTGAGAACACCAGGAACACACTTGACAAATGTATCCTAACAACTCAGAGAACACATAGCACTGTTTTTCTAAGACTCATGTGATGGAATGCAAATGGGCCCATTTTTTGCACAGAATGTTGAAATACAGGGAGAGCATTGCTAGAGAAATGATTGAAATACATACCGGAGATAATGACTATGGTCTTTGAAAGGTTTGGTGAGCAGGTTGTGTGGAGTACTGCCTCAGCTAGGGCAATTGCTGGGTTTTGACAGCCACAAACACCAATGCAGTCACTTCTTCACCCATTAGCATGCATCCTCATGTACCAAACACATCTGGATCATCCTAGTGAGGAGCCATAAATTAGCCAAACACTCCAGGAGATCAGTTAGTCAGAACACCTGATGAAGGCTACACTTCTGGTCACCACAGTATTGTGCCCGCTGAACACTTTAAACTAGAAGTAAACACCTATAGACTATTCTGTTATCTAATATTCTGAGAGCAAGAGAAGAATCCTTTGCAGACTAAATGCATTTCCCTAGTATTCTACCGATGAACCAATGGCTACCACTTGCTTTTTATATAACTAAGCCTTTTTCATCATTTCATTTCATATTCCTACCTACTGTTACACCTAAATATTTGTATGAGTTGACCAATTTCAGCTATGGCTCATTTATATTGTAGTTTTAGGATATTATCTTTTTTTTCTTTTTGTGAGGTGTACAATTTTACAATCTAAATATTTAAAACAAGCTGCTAATTTTCATATCATTTAGAAAACTCATTATCATTTAGAAAACTCATCAAGAGCTGACTGACTATTTGTGCAGCTTTTTCCAGACATTGTTTCATTACACATTATTGCATCAGCTGTAAAAAAAACACTGAATGTGAAAGTCACTAAAATAGTGTCAAATTGACAGACTTGCACCAAGTGACTGAAAAAATCCATATTTAGTCTCCCAGATGATAATGTCATATGCTTAGTTCATGTCAGTGTGAAACATCTGAGGTTACTATTAACATTTTCTGCAAGGTCATTCATACACAGGGTGATTGTAATTAAACTTTCAAACCACTGTAGAGATAACACCACTGGTCAGAGTGACATCAAATTGGTGGTGGTATTTCTACAGTGTTTTGAAAGTTTAACTTTAATTATAATCATCCCATATAACATGATGAGCAAGTGCCGAATAGGTTTTCCTGGGGAACACCTGAAGTTACTTCTACATCTGTCAATGACTCTCTATACAAGATGAAATGCTGTGTCCCCCCATATCAAAGAATATCAGAGAAGGGGGAAACGTGGCAGAAGAAAAATAAATAGTTACAAAATGTAGCAACAGATTGTGCTGCAAGCATCATAATTTAATAGTGGTTGGTTACAAATGAAAAATAAATCATACAACAATGCCTAAGGTGTGTATTTGATGTCAAACAAACTGTACTACTCAGTGTGCATGGGTTTACAGGTATGACACTGTTAGTTATGTAAGCCCATCCACCATGGCAATGTCAAATCACATCAGATAGGAAAAATAGGTTTCTAATTGTCTTGAGGCCAAAAACCAATAAAAATCATCACTCACACTAGTTTTTAATTGTTGTGAGGCCATAAACTGCATAAAAGTCATCAATCACATTGGGTTTTAGTTGCCTGAGTCCAAAAGCTGCATAAAAAGCATCAATCAAAATCAAACTGGATTATTAATTTCCATGAGGCTGGTGCAAAACTTGTTCCAATGTTTTCTGCAACAAGTTGAAATCAAGAAGCAGCATGTTTTACAACAGATTGAAGTGTTTCCAGGGTCACATTCAGAATGTATTGCACAATGCATGCATTCAATGCAGTTTAGTTTGCAGTCAGAACACTGAACACAAAATATTTCAGATAGCCCCACAGCCAGAAGTCACACGGATTAAGATCAGCTGATCAGGACGCTCAGGCTGTATGGAATTGGCAGCTGATAATTCTAGTATTTCTGAAATGGCACTTCAGCAGCTGCTTAACTGGATTTGCAATCTGCAGAGGTGCACCATCTTGCATAAAAATGATCCCATCCATGCTGTTGGACAGATGGAATGATGTGGGTGTGCAAAAGACACTCATAGTGCTTACCAGTGATGGTACAGGTAACATGACTGAAAGCACCTGTCTCTTCGAAAAAATATTGCCCTATGATAAATGATGCTGTAGACCTGCACCACACAGTGACCTTTTCAGAAAGAAGTGGCACTGGCTTATTTGCTTGTGGATTTTCCATTGTCCAATTTGACAATTCTGTGTATTGACATATCCTGTCAGGTGGAAGTTGGCTTCATCTGTCCACAAAATCTTCCACAGCCAATCATTGTCCACTTCCAAGTGAGCAAGAAATTCTAAAGCAAAGGTCTCTCTTGCTGGCAGGTCAATGGGAAGCAACTTACGTACATCATTAGTTTTTAATGGATAGCAAAGACGGATGTTTCATAGGATTTTATGCACCATGCTCACATGTATGTCCAATGTTTGAGCAATTCTCCATGCACTAAATGTTCTGACCAGTGGTGGTATTTCTACAATATTTTGAAAGTTTAACTTAAATTATAATCATCCCATATAACATGATGAGCAAGTGTCCTAACATGTTTTCCTGGGGCACACCTGAAGTTACTTCTCCATCTGTCAGTGACTCTCTATACAAAATGAAATGCTGAGTCCTCCATATCAAAGAATTATGAATCCAGTCATAAATTTTCTTTCATAAATTTTTCTTGGCAACCAATAGAATCATAATTTCTATAACAGATATTGATATTGTACTGAATCAAATTCTTTTTGGAACAAGAATTACTGCAACATATTGACTTCCTAGTGAGTATTTGAGGAAAGTGTGATTGGCTTTCACATGATCAGTGAATCCATGTCGATTGTTATAAAGGAAAGTCGTTAAGTACAAGACAACTCATTACATTTTAGCTAAGACTATGTCATAAGATTCTGCAAAAAAATTGATTATAATGATACTGGATGGTAGTTTTGTGGATCACCATACACAAAAAGAAAAAAAAAATGAAAATTAAGAGAGACAAAGATAGATAGGCAGTTCAGTGTGTTTGTTTGTATAATAGCAGCATAACTAGAAAATAGCAAAATTGTAAGTACTGTTTGATGGGAGAGGAATTCATTGTGATAGGGAAGTCCCAAAGTTCACTAAAAAGTTTCCAGAAAGTGAAATTTTCTAACTGGAATAATTAACACACTAACAAGTTTTTAATGAAAGTAGACATTAATGAAAACAGGAAAATAAGGACTACAGAACTATGGTACTGAATTTGGGGACTAATCATATTTTAAGATTTTAACATTCTAGAACATGACAATTTTGTGTCTAAGTAACTTTTGAAACAATGTAGTTTTGGGAAAAAGTAAAATATTTCTTAAAAATACTAGCATGAGGGCTTTCAAATGATCAGCAACATTTTTGAAACAAATCAATTTTAGCAACCTTGAACACTTACATTCACACTGTTAACATGTATAGCTGTATCCCTGTTAGTTGCTGACAGGAGTTGAGTAAGAATTCATGGTGTGCTGGCTCCTTTGTAACATCATAGGAAGTGAAAAGGAAGAAATGCCTTCCTCAGTTACTTAGGGAAGCTGAAGAGTATGGAAGGGGTATTACCAGAGTAGGATATATTTAAACAATTATCTTTGAGTCAAATATTTGGCTTCTGGGAGGGATGTCTTATGTGTCTTTGCCTTTATGGCTCATTTACCTAGCTCCCTCAGGAGCAATTTTGTCATAGCAAATTCTTCAAATTACTTTAACAACATTGGTTCCTAGCTAGTAGACACAAGTGCTTCCCATGACTCATTCTGCTTATCTATAAGGAGTACATATACCTCACTCTGTTTGCTTAACTATTCAGCTTTGCCAGAGATGTATAGTATTCCACGACTCATTTTACTTCTTTACACAACCACTTGTATTAGATCACTAATAGAGACAAGTGCAGAATGCTCTTGATCTGCTTACTGTTATGTGACACACAGATGAAGACACCCACCTAGTGCATCCAGTAATCTTCTTCATAACTCAGCTGCACACTGAAATGGGATACAGATTTCTTTGTAGGATGCTTAGTTTTCTGTGACTCTCAGTTCTTGGGCATCAAGTCTGTACTGTTGTTCTTCAGGCATCTTGGTACACCTCCCATCTCCAACTGTACTACAGTGGCACCTCATGGTTAACTAACTGTCACAGTGACAGCTACATATTGTGAATTACTGCCACTTATTCTCTATGATACCTATTTATAGCCTGCCATTGACTACTAGTTTTGTGTCCAGGTATCTTGTAACTTACTTGCTTCTTTCTCTGATTGGTTTTCCAAATCATGGAAACCTTTCACAGTAGTTACAGAAGTGTCCAAACCCAGGTGGCTTACTACCATATTTTACAGACTATAAGACACTTTTTTCTGTGAAAAATTGCCTCTAAAATTCAGGCGTGTCTTATACTCAAAATTAATATAAGAATGTCCTGTGTTTGATTTAATATTCCCACCAGTCTTAAAAATGGCCATGTATTTTATGCCACAGGAAATCTATTGCTTTCTGGCAACATTAAATTCAACTGGCAGCAGCAGTGCACCGATGTGATGAATATGAGTTGCAGGGATTCACCAGCACACTTGCACTGCTTCCATCCCTCCTCACCATCATGAACCCAGAACACTGTCTAGCCTATGATGCAATCTATGTTGACACTGAACTGGAACTGAAAGTGATTTGTGTTATCAGTAATAGTATAATATTTTCGTTAATAGCTAGTTTTGTAATGGAAAAAAAGAAAGGTATTCGTATGATGTGGGTTACAAATTGAAAGTAATAGGATATACAGAAGAACATGGAAACAGGGCAGGTAAGTGGCATTTCAACCCTCCACCAACTGAAGAAACCATTCCCAACTGCCAGGCTAGTAAAGAAGAACCGAAAAAAATGTGAAAGACTAAGTGTGCAAGTAGAGGACTGAATGCAAAATGGCCAAAACTAGAAGACGACATATTGAAGTGGATTCAAGAACACAGTCAAAATGGTACTGGAATCAATACAGAAATGATTTGAATACATGCCCACAGGCTAGTCCTACAGTGGAACTTAACAGACTTTAAGGATGGAGTTTGTTGATGGTGCAGGTTTATGAAGCATCATGGACTTTGAAGTGAACCAAAATCAAAATATCTCAGAAAATGTTTCAAGAGTACAAAGAAAAAATACTATCTTTCCATCACTTTATTGTCCAACACTAAAAGGAAACCAGTATGGAACTAAGCTAAATAATGCATACAGATGGAACTCCTCTGACATTTGATGTGCCGGGTAACAGAACTGTTGCCATGAAAGATGCTAAAACTATAACTAAGAAAACAAATCAACAAGCAAAAATGCACTTCACTGTTGTCCTTTCAATTGTGCTGATGGTACTAAACTTAATCCAATGACCATTGCCAAGCACAAAATAATGCCAAAATATTCTGAAAAAACACCAGGTATTGTTATTTCCATACATGACTATGGGGCAATGGGCAAGTCTGATATGAAATTATGGATTAATAGAGTGTGGGAGAGAAGGAGAGGTGCCTTACTGAAAAACAATTCTCTTCTTGTGTTAGATCAGTTTAGCAGTCATTTGGAAAATCATATGAAAGAGAAATTGAGACAAGGAAATACAGAACTTGCTGTTATTCTGGGAGGGCTTATTTTGCATTTGGAACCTCTTGATGTCCTGATAATTGAAAATTCGTGGTAAGGTCTTTTGGGACCAAACTGCTGAGGTCATTAGTCCCACCCTTAATCTAACTTAAACCAACTTACGCTAAGGATGACACAAACACCCATGCCCGAGGGAAGACTTGAACGTCCGATGGGGGCAGCTGCAAGGACCGTGACAAGATGCCCTAGACCACGCGGCTACCCCGTGCGGCAATGTCTCTATAAATAAACCATTTAAAATGTATGTATGAGAAGACTGGAACAAATGAATGATGGATGAAACACAATACGAATTCATGCCAAAGGGAGTTATAAAACGACCTACAACCAGACAAGTGTGTCAGTGGATAAAACAGTCATGGACTAGAGAGAGAGAAGTCATTATTTTTAAATCTTTCAAGAAGTGTGGCATAAGTAACACTCTTGAGGGCAGTGAAGACCATCTTATGTATGATGAGGACAATAATGATGACAAAGACTAAGAAGAAGAAACTTCAGATGATGATTTTCAGCTATTTTAAATATCAGTTCAGTTTTATAAACTAAGAATTTTTTTTAGTCTGGTTTTGCAATCTAATAATAAAAATGGTGAAAACGCTATATAAAAAAAACTGCTTAAAATTAAGGTTCATCTTATAGTCTTTAGCATCTTATAGTCTGTAAAATATGGTACAACTTTTGTGATTTAGTGGCCAGATGTACAAGCGTGATGTATGTATGGTTTCATTGCCAGAACCATACCCATAGGTGTATTTACTCTTCCAAGTCTGCCTCCATATTCTCTGGCTCTGCCCAGTCTCAAGTGTTCAATCACACTAATGAAACTGAATGGCCAAGACATTTAGCAAAGTTAATCATACTGGAAAGCCATGACACAGTAAATCATGAAAATTTCCTTAAAGAAAATACTTCTATGTCAACAGACTATATTATTGTCTTAAACAGACTGAACATTATACAATGAATAATAAATTTTAATGAAATCCTGCTTGTATAAGAAACTGGTTATTCTGTGCAACTATTGTATATTTATTATTAACAAAAACAGATCAGAAAAGGATAAAATAATATTAGCATTAGGAGTGACCTAAAAACTAGTAGTATAGAGCCACATTGGTCTGTTACAAAGTGACAGAAGTCTTTGCTGCTGTGCCTAATTAATTATTTATCTTTAAAAGCAATGAAAAATAAGTGTTTTTATAAAATTAGTGATGAAACTTTATTCTCATGTTTGTCATTTTATTGCAATTTCCAGCCTCCAGTGCCCCTGTCTCCTTGGAATGACACAAAGGATGCTTTATCATATCCTGAGAGATGCATACAGAGGCTTGGTGATGGAACCATAGAAGGAGTTGAAGACTGTCTCTACCTAAATGTCTTTACCCCAGAGGTAATTACACAACTAACTTAATTTTCTTTATTTTTCAGTTATCCTAAAACTCAATAACAGAGTGTATATGATAGTGAGTGATTTCAAACGCTTACATGTAAAACCATAGGCATTGCCTGAAGGAGAAGTGTTGACAGTCATAAACAATATACAGATTAAAGGTAATAGTTCATATACTAACAATATTATGAAAATGATAGTTGATACTCATCATATAGCGGATATGCTGAGTTACAGAGAGGCATAACAAAAAAAACTGTCAGAAAGTGAGCTTTTGGCCAACAAGACCTTTGTCAAATACACACACACTCACGCAAATGCAACTCACACACACACACATGACCACAGTCTCTGGCTGTTGAAGCCAGACTGTGAGTAGCAGAGTAGCAGCACATGATGGGAGAGCCAGCCATGATGGGGGTAAGGATGATGATGAGGATTTATGGTGGAGGGCACTAAACAGCAAGGTCATCAGTGGGGGGGGGGGGGGGGGGTAAGGAGGAGGGTGGGGTGGGGTAGGGAAGGAAAACTGGGTAGGGCTGCAGGACGCTAAAGTGTTGCTTGTTGGAGAGTACAGGGTTGAGGGGGAAAGATGGTAGGGTAGATAGGTGCAGTCAAGGGGCGAGAGGTGCGGGAGGGGGGGGGGGGGGGGGGGAGGGTGATGGAGGGCAGTGAGAAGGTGGAAGTAGGGGTAGTGATTTAATGTTGAATCAAATAGTATGTACCCTGTGGTATTCATGAGAACATTAATTATTTACCTTATAACTGGGTGCTACCAAATAATGCTGATAAATTAAGGCTTACTGTTATGTATAGATATGGGTGTAGAGGCAGTTATAAGCTAATAGGATACAACACTGCTATATTTATACCACGCAATATTTTGAATATAATAGAGGGAAACATTCAACATGGGAAAAATATATCTAAAAACAAAGATGATGTAACATACCAAACGAAAGCGTTGGTATGTTGATACACACACAAACAAACACAAACACACACACACAAAATTCAAGCTTTCGCAACCCACAATCGCTTCATCAGGAAAGAGGGAAGAAGAGGGGAAGATGAAAGGATGTGGGTTTTAAGGGAGAGGGTAAGGAGTCATTCCAATCCTGGGAGCGGAAAGACTTACCTTAGGGGGAAAAAAGGACAGGTATACACTCGTCCAAACACACATATCCATCCGCATATATCCAGACACAAGCAGACATTTGTGAAGGCTTTTTTGCACAGTTACTCCCCATTTGACACTATCATCTGCAATGCTTTTCCAGCAACTTGGATTGATTCTGGTCTTGGTCAGGTCTCTCTTGCAGACATCCTTGAAATGAAGATGTGATCATCCCACTGGCCTCACACCCTTGGTTGTGCTTGCATGATGAAAGACTTCTGTGTTGGGTACTCTATCTCTCCAAGAGATCTGAAGGATCTTCCGGAGACAGCGGAGATGGAAGCTGTTGAGTCAAGATTCGTCCTTACAAAGAGTTGTCCACGTCTCACAACAATAGAGCAGGGTGCTTATAACACAAGCATTGCAGACTTTTAATTTAGTTTTTGTGGTAAGCAGTCCGTTGTTCCATACTCTGTTTTTCAATCTAGCCATGACAGATGATGCCTTTGTGATTCTGTTAGTAATTTCAGTGTCCATGGACAAGTTGCTACATATTGTGGATCCCAAGTAGGTAAAGTCATCAACTACCTGGGGAGGATTGCCATCAATGCTGATGGATGGAAGGTTTGTTGTGCTCTGCGCCATGATCTTAGTCTTTTGAAGGCTGATGAGTAGACCAAATTTTTCACAGGCATGTGATAATTTGTTAATTATATACTGCAGCTCATCTTATGTGTTCGCTACTAGATCTGCATTGTCCGCATATAACAGCTCATGGATAACAATTGTATTTACTTTGGTCTTGGCCTTGAGGTGAGCAATGTTGGAAAGATTTCCATCAGACCTTGTATGTAGATACATTCCCTCCTCACAGTCTTCAAAGGCAAATCTGAGCAGAAGGGGAAAGAAAATCCCAAATAGTGTAGGAGCTAACACACACCCCTGTTTCACACCACTATTAACGGGGAATGCTTCTGATGTTTTACCGCTGAAGCAGATTGTTGCTTGTGGTTTCTCATGGAAAGAGACAATTATTTGCAGTAGTTTAGGTGGGCATCCAATCTTCTGCAACAGTTTGAAAAGCCCATTTGTGCTCACTAAATCAAACGCAACATAAAGTGGCCTCTGCTGCTCATGACATTTCTCTTGTAGCTGGCTTAAGGAGAAGATCATATATACGGTTGATTGGCCAGGCCTGAAGCCACACTGAGATTCTGGGTAGATTCTGGAAGCTAAGATTTGTAATCGCATTAGGATGACTCTTGCATAAGCTTTCTCGGCTACACTTAGTAATGAAATGCCTTGGTAATTGTTACAGTCACTTCTGTTCCCTTTCTGTTTATATACAGTAACTATCCTCAAATGCTGCATACTCTTCATGGCATAACCTTCTTCACAGCTGGTTGTGATAAGTGAATATAAATGCTTGAGAACAACAGACTTGTTATACTTAATACCCTCTGCAGGGATCCCATCTTCACCTGGGGCCTTTCCGTTAGCAAGAGAAACTATTTCTCTACTGAGTTCTTCCATAGTAGGCATTGCATTTAGTTCTTCCATAACTGGCATTTGTTTGATGGTGTCACATGCATCCTTGCTAACTTCATTCTCTGCTGCGTACAACTCGAGGTAGTGTTCAACCCAGCTTTCCATTTGTTTGCCTTCATCAGTAATGACTTCACCAATCTTGGACTTCAGAGGAGCTGTTTCTCTGACAGTTGGTCCAATTGCTTTCTTAATACCATCGTAAATAGCCTTAGCATCCCCGGAATTGGCCACTTTCTGTATACCTGCACATAAATTCAGCCAGTAATTATTTGTGCATCTCCTGGATGTTTTCTGTGCACTGTTCTTTGCTTTTTTTTAGGTCATCTCAAGTTCTTTCATTTGGGTTTCTTTTGTAAGCAAGCAGGGCTTTCCATTTAGCCTCAGTGACTGGTTCCATTTCTTCCAAATTTTGCTCGTACCAGTCATTTCTTTTTCCTTTTATTCCATAGGCCAATACTGGTGAGTTGTTGATTGCACCCGAGAGTTTTGCCCATTTCTTATCAACATTCCTTTCCGCTTGGACGTTTCCTGGAAAAGCATTTTCAGAATTACTGGCAAAATTCTGCTTTCTTTGTGTCTCATGAGCATGATCTGTGTTGATACGGGGATGACCTCTTGGTTTAGCATGGTGATACCTCTTAGGAGTGAGCCTCAATGTGCATGCCACCAGGGTGTGGTCAGTGTTGCAATCAGCAGTATGATAATTTCGTGTCAGTAGCACATTTTTGAGACCAGTACGCCTAGCTATGACTAAGTGAAGTTGATGTCAGTGATGAGAGTGCAGGTGTCTTCAGGACACCTTGTGCTGATCCTTAAGGTGGAAATATGTGTTTGTAATGCAGAATCCATAAAAGCAGCAAACTTCAAGCAGTCTTTGGCCATTTTCATTCATTTTTCCCACCCCATGATTTTCCAGGCAATTCGGCCACGTGTCATTATCTGATCCAACTCTAGTATTAAAGTCCCCTAGAATATACAGTGTCTTGCTGCTAAGTACATTAGCTATTCTGTCACTGAGTTATTCATAAAACAGATCCTTCTCTTCCATGCTGGATGATAAGGTGGGAGCGTACACATTTAGGATGTTGGCAGTCCTGCTTGAGGAGCATATTTTTAAAGCAATAATTCACTCTGTTCCACTGGATGGTGGTACAATACAGTCCAGGAGGGTGTTTTTAACAGCAAATCCTATGCCATGATGTCTTGGCTCAACTTGAGACTTTCCCTGCTAAAAGAATGTGTAGGGGAGAGTGTGGCACATTGAACCATAAAAAATATTTCCCCGTGTTACTCATCTAATAATTTTATTACAGAGTAGACATTTACAGATGTTACAGTTTAATCCTTCAAGTATCAAATGGCCTTTTATGACTGCATTGTCATTAATTGCCTTTTAGCTGCACACCTTTGAAGAAAATTTGGTAAATGGTTCATTGTGCCCCACATGTGGGGTACAAAAGCTTCATCCTTTACCTGAGGAAAATAAAACTTCCCTCCCATTTTTTCACTTTTTCTCAAAAATGATACCTGATATTCTCCTGCGTCATCCTTCAGTTTCAAAATCTTCCCCACATAGTAAACCTGTGTTTTGTTTTCCAGTTCAAATTTGGTCAAAACAAAGTCATCTGGTTCTGGTAATTTGTCCAAGTCTTCAAAGTTGTACTCAGATTCACCAGGCACATCCACAAGCCTTAAATACCTACACATATATTTTTACCCTTGCTAAGGAAATAAAGCACAGAGTGCTTTTATTGGACAATTAAAAGAGTCCTGGGGCACAATGGACCACCCTGGGGTACAATGAACCATGGCTCATTGTGCCCCGGGACAGCCTGATTCAATATGCCCCAACAGTACATATTTCAAACAAAGCTCATGTGAGGTTATGTGTGAACATTGTTAATATTTGAAAATCTATGTAATTAAAATACAGTATTGATATTGTTACAATGACTTACTTTCTCTAAAATTTGGTGACAAAGGATTGAACAAAATTCAGTCTATCTATGTCTCCAAAAATTACTTCACTGTCGCAAAACTAACATATGGCAGTTGGTAGAGCAGTACTGACAATATATGCCCAGAGAAAAAAATAATTTACCACGTTATACTGAAATTATGCTACCTGATTCATTGGGCCCTGTGGTTCAGAGTGCCCCACTCTGCCCTAATTATCCTCCCTGATAGAGCCCGCGTCTCCTTCAATACCGCAGTGTCAACATTCAAACAATGGAGCTCTCAGTCAATTGCAGCAGTCTTATGGATGAAATAAACCTCTTGGGCATTGTCAATGTACCTTGGACACATGGTCCTAACATTCCAGGTGGCAATACAAAATAGTGATTTCTTTATTATTTCATTTTTGTTTTTAGTAGGTGTACTAATCAACCCACTTGTCAAAGATTACTTCTAAGCTCCACACACCCTGTGAAGCAGGCGGATAGTGACGGTATAGCATCTTATTGGCTGGGGGCTGCCCAGCTTGAGGTGGGCAGTAGCTGTCCAATGAGATGCAATGATCTCTCCCCCCATCAGAAGTGGCCCCTGGTGCTCAAGTCTTACGCCAATCAGACAGAGCTCATGACCAGTAACTGCCTCTTCCCGTGTTGTGCCGAAGTCCTTGGACATCACTGAAGTGTCCTCTCCAGGATGCTACAAGTCTGAACAATAAATATAAAGACACGTGAGTTGCCCAATCATCACAGTCTCCCTCTCAACGTAAATTATAATATCCAGAGGAAAGGCAAGCCAATATGTCTGGTATCACTTCGGTTGCAGGAGCTGCCAAAAGGGGACATATTACGCCTTCCAATCGCCTTTGGAGCCCGACTCCAGATTTTCTTTCAGGGTTTTCTCCCTTAGCATTCATCCCTCCTGAGACCAACCACAAGGCAGTGGTGTGTAAACGTAATTAGAGAAAGAAAAGGAAAGGTAAATGAGGAGAGTGTAGGGAATAGGATATAGGATATAAGACGGGTCGTTGTGGGGCACACTTTGTCTGGCTCCTCTGCTGAGACCTGCCCAGCTAGGTCGGAACTGCCAGTAGCTACGCTACCGCTGATATATCTTTCAGCTTCCTTGGAGCACACAAACTCTCCCACCCACACGGACAGTGCTATGATAAGGCGGTGGTGCCTAATGGGAGAGTATCATCATGTTTTAATCACATTAAAAATGATAAACTTCATGGATGTGAAACAAGTAACCACACACTAAAAATTAATTCTGCAGTTCATTTCAACAATTAATAATGATTAAACTGCTATATTGCTCTCACCTATAATTCGGTATACTATGTATGCTAAGTAGACACATATAATCAGAAAATATACATACTCAATAGGTATGAAACAAAAAGAATAAAGTTTTTAAAAGACTGAATTGCTATACTTTCATGGTAATATCCACTACCACATGATTCTTTAAAAAAAAAAAAAAAAAAAAAAAAAAATCGGCTGAATTTATTTACAAAATATACAAAACAATGAAAAAAATTGTTATTACATTTATTAGCTTATGTTCTTATTTGACACTCAATCGTGGTGACAGTGGATTGCTGATGTGTTTTCATAGTACTTATTCTCAAATTATTTGCAGCTACCATCAAATATTAGTGTCCCAAGACCCGTACTAGTGATGATACATGGTGGCTGCTTTATGACAGGTTATGCTGAAGAACGTCCACTAGATTTCTACATAGATCATGGGATTGTTGTAGTTACCATACAGTATCGTCTTGGAGCTCTGGGTAAGAAGATTATGCTAAACTATGATTAATAACACTAAGCATTTGTACCTAAGAAATCTTTATTTATTAAACACACTGTAATAACTTAAAATATCTTAAAGTATGACATACTGAATTTTCATTGAAAACAAACTGTAATGAAAAAATTTATCCCCAACAGTTATATTTTAAATCTGTTTAAGAGCCAAGCAACAAACCATAATATCTACAAAAAATTTGGAGGAATTAGTACTTGCATATTGAATGGAAAACAACATATTATTGTTTGCTTATGGCCTATTCACACATCTAAGTTAATACTATTGATATGCAGTGTGTTGAGCAACAGGCATAATTACAGCGATATGATTAGAATTGCATAAGTAAGTTTTGACAAGAGACAAGGAATTTTTGCCAACCCAAAAAAGCCACAAAATGATGGTGTATGTCATGGGAGGGGGAGAGTGGGCACAGTTTTCAACTGAGGCCAAGTTACATATTCTCACCAGGGTAACAGTTGTAGGACCTATTTGATCATTCCATTCCTCATATACTGTACTTCCCTAAGAATTCATACAACTGATAAGTGTAGACAGATGTCATTGTTATGGATAGTGATTGCCTCTATATCTACTTGCAATTGCATACTTTGAAATCCACTGAGAAGTGTTTGGTAGAAGGTTCTTATGACTGTATCACATTTTATGGTTTCTTCCTATTCCAATCACTTATGGAGCACAGGAAGAAGGACTGCTTAAATGCTCCTGTGCACACTGTAATTAGTCAATCCTGTTTTTTCAATCCTTATGGTAGCAATATGCTTTGACATGAACTGTGTTTCTAGATTTTTCTCTTAAGACTGGTTCTTTAAACTTTGTAAAAGACTTTCATAAAATAAGTAGAGAGCCCATTAATGTTCTGTTACTAAATACGTATGGAAATCAGATATACCTCCTAATCTCCTTCTCTCCCCTTTCTGTATCCCTCTCATCCATCCCCATCTCCCTTTGTCCACCTCCGCCTCCTCCTCCCCCTCCTCCTCCTCCTCCTCCCCCCTAACTCTTTCCATCACCTCCCCCTCCTTCCCATACATCTTTTATCCCACACTCTCTCTATCCATCTCCTCCTCCCTCATCTCTCTGTCCATATCTTTATCCCCCTTTTATATGTACTTTTACTCCTCCTTTCTCAGTCCAACTCCTCCTTTTATTACAAATGAAACCTCGATTGTGAACAGAAGTCAGAATCAATGGGTAAATTGGTTGGAACCATCAGTACACGGGATATGAGAAACCTTTCCAGTTGCTGGATCAGTGAGGATAGTAGTTTTAATGACAGTAATGCATATGGTTTTAATGTATAAATAGGTAGAATTATAAAGTTAGCAATAAACACAACTTTCCTGTTTCCTGTTAAAAATGACTGAGAAAAGGAAAACAAAACCACTCATTTTCACAGTGCAGCTTAGAATGTTGTTTGTTGCAGCTAGTTTAACAGAAACTGCTTACTGTATAACATGTCTATATCTCCAATGCTTTAGGCTGTGCATTGTGTGTCAGTCAGTCAGTCAGTCAGTTGGTTCATTCAAATGAATTTACCTCAAAAGTTGGGTTAAAACCTTTTTCCTTGATAATATTCACCCCAAATTATGTCATTTGGAAGGAATTATTGTACTTTTGTATATTCTGCAAGAAATGATTTGATGTAGGTTCTTGCCCAGAAAGTGGCTCTGGTGGGTGGAGGTATCAGTTGTGTAATTTGATCTTCCTGCTCACAAAACATAATCCTGGTGGTTTCTGTTGAAACCTCAAAGTATTGAGGTGATGACAAACATTGTTCATTGTTCTGAAGTCAACAAATATATCAGTGGTTTAATTGACTGTTAGATTTTATCTGAAAGCCAAATGTTAAGTTCAAATTACCATGTTTGTTTTGCTGATGTTCCAAATTATTTTGTGCAAAGCTCCAACTGAGCAAGATGAACTTGACAGTATCTGTTGTTCCACAGTCATAATTGATTGAACTTGAGAATTTCTTATTCTATTTGCCTCCAAAGACTGTCTATGCTCTTTATCAGTGTCACTGACTCAGTGTTCATGTGGTTGGCCTGCACTGTGTGTCCATTGATGAATATTTCCACACTTTACTGGTGGCATTCTTTCCAAGAAAATAAACCATGAACTGAAATAAAATGAAGGTTTGCAACATGCCCACATGCAAAATTACCACAAAGTGACATCACTTCAATCCTTGCAACACACTGAAGATATGATCACCACCAATAGCACACTGAAAATAGTTTTCAATTGTAATCTTTTTTGCAAAGCAGCAGTATTCAATCTGGAATTTGTTGTTATAAAAACATGTGATATTATTGTCAAACTGAATGTCAAAATTAAGAAGAACTGTCAAACCAACCATCACATTTCTTTCAATGGCATTTTCCTACAAAAGTAACATCCAGATTTTCAACTTTTCCAGTGGATTCCCCAAAATTTTCTTTCTTACAAACTTTGTACTGACAATTATGAACAGAACAAAAAAAAAGTGAGCCAAATCAGTTGACCTGTTACCAAGTGATTTTCTTTCACATGTGCAGCAACTGAATTTTATTTATATAGATTTGTCTACATCTTCAAGCATCTGCTGATTCAAGATTTTTCAGTATTTTTGTGACATTTTGTAGTGAATCAAAAAACTCTTTTACTGTGCTGTCTGTACTTGAGTATGTTCAACATGGTAGTCCTATCTGCTGTGGGCCTCATGCAGTTGGGCAAGATGGGACACACATGCACAAGTGATTTGTAAGCAGTCCCTTTTGTAGAATGATCATTGTCCAGCACATGAAGCAATGTTTCCCACCTGTCTTATCTATGGATGAGCCTATGTGATTAATCCATTTCATATTCATAGAAATTGTTAAACCTGGGTATTTGTATGACTTGACCAATTCCAATTGTGACTAAATGATATTGTACTTGTATGATACCAGTACTACTTTCCTGCACTTAGTTAAGGGCACAGTTTTATATTACTGTATGTTTCAAGCAATAAGAAAATTTTTGCACAGTTTTGATGTTTTATCATATATCTGCCTCAATATTTTAATAGTGTTTCTTTTATGTTACTTCATCATTGATTACTGTACAATCTGAAAAACATCTGAGATTGGTATTAACACTGTCTTCTAGTATGGTAAAGGACCAAATATATTTATTTGGGTCATACCTGAAGTTATTTTCACTTCTTCCATGGCACTTTATCAAAGATAATATGCTGCAACCTCCATGCCAAGATAAATTCAATCCAGTTATGTATTGTCCTTTCATTTTCCTTTGCAAACATTCCTATGTGACAATTAAACATGCTCTTTTAAATTCTTAATCAGTCCATATCCCACATGGAAGAACATTTAAGTTCCATGGGAGACCCCTCTCCGTAAATTACTTGGCACCCTCAGATCAGATATTTTCGCTAATGCCAAGTACAAAGTAGTGTATATGTATTTTTCTCCTGCCTTATGTGAACTGAAACTGAATAGAATATGGCCTTTCAGAGAAGAATGAGGATTACTCATTATGTCTTAATACACAGTTGTCTTTGTCAAGTGTCAGTACATATCAAATAATTCTGGTTAACTGTTACACAAGCAAAGATTCTGTCTTCAAACTATACAGAGTAACTATAAAGTGCATGAAACATTAAAAAAATTATTACATCTACATTTACATGACTACTCTATGATGCACACTTGATACCAGTACTAAGTGCTTAGCAAAGGGTTCATCAAACCATCTTCAGATAATTTCTCTACCATTCTGCTCTTTAACAGCACACAGGAAAAACAAGCACTTAAATCTTAAAGCTCGGATTTCTCTAACTTCACTACATTTATCATTTCACTATACATAGGTGGGTGTCAAAAAAATATTTTCACATTCAGAGGAGATAGTTGGTGGTTGAAATTTCATGAAAAGATCTCACCCACAAAGGAAAACATTTTTGTTTTAATGATTTCCACCTCAAATTGTGCGTAATATCCATGACTCTATCTCTTCTATTTCACAACAATAAGAAATGTGTTTCCCTTCTTTGAACTTAAATGGTAAACATAAAACAAATAATGCAGTATGTGAGAGACAAACAACAAAGTGCTTTTTTGGATGAGGTGCCAGAAAGTTCTTTTGGGAAACTGACAACAGTGGCACCATGGACCAAAGTTGTTGAAAATTATAGCTATCCTGGCAGAGAAAGCATTTTGCGTGCTTCTATTTGTCCATTTGTAATTGGTAGTGACTGGGGAAAGAGTTTCCCATGGCAAGTATCACAAGACACCACTAGTTTACAATAACATAGTAAAGTGGTACAATAAATTTGAGGAGGATGGTTCTTCATGTGATCCAAAGTTTTTGAGCTGACCAGGCATGTCCAAGCAGACAGCAGACCATATGAGAAACATGCTGCAAAATCTCATAGAGTCTACCTACTGAGCTCATGCAGAAATCAACGTAACTCAGTCAACAGTGTGGAAAATTCTTCATGAGCAATTAAGAGTGAAGCCATATAAAATGCAGCTTCTCCAAACCATATGCCATGCACAATGAATTGTTCTGTCTGTAGTTGTGCACTGATGTGAAGAACTATCTTGAAAGTGTGGACTTCACAAGCAAATTATCTTGAGTAACAAAGCCAGTTTTTATCTTTTAGAAAAGGCCACCAACACAATACATGCATATGGGGGAAAGAGAATCCACATTCAACTTCAAACATGCCCATGATTCCAACAATGTTGATGTGTTCTGTGCTTTGTCCAACAAGATTGTCTCTGAACCCTTCTTCCTCAGTGAGAGAAATTTCTATGATGTCACCTATTTTGACGTTCTCCAATTGTGACTCATGCCACAACTTGAAACCGATAGCAGTAATTTCATCTCTCAACAAAGTGATATTCCTCCACATTTCCACAGTTGTGTATGAGATTACCTGTGTGAGACGCCACCATGTCACTGGATATGTCATGTTGTGGCTGTTCATTTTGTGCTGTTTGTGTGTCCACTAGTCACAGACTTGACACTTTGCAATTTTTTCTTGTGGGATAACATCAAGAATAGTGTTTATGTCCCGCTTCTACCACTGAACCTCCAAGATCAACAATACCACATAACAGCAGCTATTCTTATTTTCATTCCTCATATACTAGGCCTGGTTAGAAGTGTCCATGTGATGAAGGGTGGACACAGAACATTTACAAACATTATAAAAACTTTGAGAATTAGTCTTTCTCTTATGGTATTATTTATTACATTGTTCTTGGTCATTTATGTGTACCAGCTTTTTGAAATGTTTCATGGACTTCATAATGAAGAGCCAAATAAAGTCGTACACCTATTTAATATTGTGTAGGGCCGCCACGAACACACAGAAGTGACACAACATGATGTGGCATAGACTCAGATAATGTCTGAAGTAGTGCTAGAGAGAACTGACACCATGAATCCTACAGGGCTGTCCATAAATCTGTAAGAGTACAATGGGGTGGAGATCTTTTCCGAACAGCACACTGCAAGATATGCTGAGTAATGTTCATGTCTGAGGAGTCTGGTGGCCAGTCAAAGTGCTTAAGGTCAGAAGAGTGTTCCTAGAGCCACTCTGTAGCAATTTTGGATGTGTGTCGTGTCACATTGTCCTGCTGGAATTGAACAAGTCTATCAGAATGCACAATGGACATAAATGGATGCAGGTGATCAGACAGGATGCTTACATATGTTTCACTGTCAGAGTCATATCAAGACATATCAGGGGTCTCATATCACTCCAACTGCACACACCCCACACCAATACAGAGCCCAGCACACTGGACTCGCATTCAGGAGGATGACGGTTCAATCCCGCGTCTGGCCATCCTGATTTAGGTTTTCCATGATTTCCCTAAATCGCTATAAGCAAATGCCAGGATGGTTCCTTTGAAAGGACACGGCCGACTTCCTTCCCCATCCTTCCCTAATCCGATGAGACCGATGACCTCGCTGTTTGGTCTCTTCCCCCAAACAACCCAACCCAATACAGAGCCTCCGCCAGCTTGAACAGTACCCTGCAGACATGCAGGTTCCATGGATTCATGAGGTTGTCTCCATACCTGTACACGTCCATCCACTTACTAAAATTTGAAATGAGACTCATCCAACAAGGCAACATATTTCCAGTCATCAACAGCCCAATATCAGTGTTGATGGACCGTAGCAAAGTGTAAAGCTTTGTGTTATACAGTCATCAATGGTACACAAGTGGTTCTTCAGCTCTGAAAGCCCATATCAATGATGTTTCATTGAATGGTTTGCACACTGGCACTTGTTGATGGCACAGCACTTAAATATGCAGCAATTTGCCAAAGGGTTGCACTTTTGTCACATTTTATGATTCTCTTCAGTCTTTGTTGGTCCCATTTTAGCAGGATCTTTTTCCAGCCACAGTGATGATGGAGATTTGATGCTTTAGTGGATTCCTGATATTCATGGTATACTCATGGAATGGTCATATGGGAAAATCCCCACTTCTTTGCTACCTCAGAGGTGCTGACTATAACACCACATGCAAACTCACTTAAATCTTGATACCTGCCATTGTAGCAGCAGTAACTGACCCAGCAACTGTGACAGACACTTGTTGTCTAATACAGGCACTACTGGCTGCAGCACTGTATTCTGCCTGTTTACAAATCTGTATTTAAATGTGCATACCAATATCATTTTTTATTTTTAGTGCTTCAGTGTAATTACTCTGTGCTTGCAAATACAAAGTATAGAGTGACAACTACAGTGCCTGCTTGTACTTTATAAATGTGCTGCACATTATTGTTTCGAGAATGCACAGAAATGTAATACAGGATCAGTGTTTGCTACAATTCTGTGTAGTATCTTGTACACAGTTGATCCTATCCCATTGTCTACAGATTACAGAATAAAATACATACTGCAGAAGCCAGTAAAGGAGCTCAGAGGGCTATGCATGGAAAGAACATACTTCTACCATCAGTAATTCAAATATCTGCATTCCATAATAGCACATTAGTACCAAAACACATCTCCAGCAGTCCTCACCTCAGCTGTAATAATGTCGCACATCTTGACTGTTACCAATAATTAATTATTGAAATTATAAGTGATTATGCTTCAAAATAAACCAGTTTTTGAGAAGAAATGTTCCTCCATAAATTATCTAGCTACTGTACTTTTATGAATCAGTCTTTTAGTAGCTACTACCATTATGAACAATTTAGGTAATTATAGCATGTTTCCTTACAGGACATTATTAATTTCCTTAACACAGAGCTGCAATTAATCCACTGTTCCTCTAGCCTAGTGTTTTTTTTTTAGGAAAACTTATCTGAATTTCAAAATAGAAATAATTCATTCAGACAGTTCAAATAATTTGTCACATGATGTCTATCTTCATGTGGCTGATGAGGGTAGCTTTTTGCTAGAATTTGTAATACCTTATAAAATAAATGTGTCAAACACTAAAAATTGAAGCCTTCAAATTTGTCTTCTAGTTGAAAGTGCTTTTTTTGTCTGCAGGATTCATGAGTACAGGTGATTCTTTACTGCCTGGAAATCTTGGAATGAAAGATCAAGTCCTTGCACTGCAGTGGGTAAAACAAAACATTCTTGCATTTGGTGGTAATCCAGATGAAGTTACCATTGAGGGCCAAAGTTCAGGAGGAGCTGCAGTTCAATACCACATGATGTCACCCAAGTCAAAAGGTATGTTGTAGCTCTAGGATACAAATTATGAATAATAACACCTGATTGATAAAATCATGGATTCACTATGAATACTTGAAAATATTTCAATTTTAGGCCTAAATATAAACAAATGCAATATTTACATAGAATATAATAAATTTGGACACAATATTTGTTACTTTTTGGAATCTGGTCTGAAATTTATTTCCATTTTGATATTAAAAATAACTCGATTTTCATTTTACTTTCTCTCTTCTAAACTTGCAAACTTCTTGAAGTATCAGTGATGATTCTTATTTTAAATACATAATTCTGAGAACTAAACTAACAATTTGTTAGATTATGTGTAGTATTCCATATTTTTCCAGTAGTAAATGCTGTTTAATATCATGTAATACTCATGGTAAATAGTGATTCAAAGTTACATTTTATTGTGAGTAAGTTAGCTAACACATAATGCAGTTAACTGAGTACTGAGTCTTTGTTTTAAGTGGAGACATGAGTACATAACTTTGTATACTACATCATAAACCTGAAGCACTAACCACTAGACCTAAATTTTGCAGCTCATAAATAATGAAAATCAAGTAAACTAAGGAGTCTTAAATGATGTAGTTATATTTTTAAGTATTTAATCTGTGTTGCAACATATGACAAGTTTGGATGTCACTGTAGGGTAGTCACACAGGGAGTGGTATATGAAGGTTGGGGGTTGGAGTTCTATTGTGGTGATGAGTGTAATGGGCAACTGAATTGAGAACTCAATGAGACTCTCCTGTGGAAAGATATGCAAAAAGAAAAAGAAGAAAAAAAAGGAAAAGAAAAAAGTAACACTGAATGGGGAGCAAAGATTTGTGGCATTCAAGTTGAAATAGATTGAATGAAATTTGAACGAGATAGGAATTAGGTAAAGGTAAAAACAGTGAGCAACTGGGGAATAGCTCTTCAGTTTCTTCAGCTATATTTGAACTAACAGTTTCTAATAAGAATGATCCTTTGCCTGAAGTGGGAGGGGAAGAGTCTCATCCAGCGGCATGTTGCAACAGGGTGCAGCATACATCTAACAAAGAAACTAGGTGTAGAAAAAAATCTTGCCACCAGATAACAGCAATGGTAGGGGTGTAGGCAGATGGTATAGGATAAATTAGAAACAGAGTACCAGCTCACAAGTATTGGGGAGCAAAGTGCCAGACTTAGCCAGGTGGCCGACAACATTGGGAAGCTGTGCAAAGATTTTGACAGAAGGTCCAGGTGTTCATAATAATAATAATAATAATAATAATAATAATAATAATAATAATAATAATAATTTTATTGTCATTCGGCCATTACAGCAATAGACAACATCATATACATACTAAAATACAATTAATAGTTTGAAAGAAACAACAGGTTTGTTGATAACATTATAGCATTATATTACAGTTGATAAATTCTCTTATGTCATAGAATGGGTGGAGGACTAGCTAGTCATGAATTGTTTGTTTGAATAATTGTTCAGGTAATTCTTGAACAGATTGAGGAAGATTATTAAATAATTTGTACCCCATGATTTTGTAGCTGTTGAGTGACTTTGACAATCTGTGGTAAGGAATATAGAGGCACCTATTCCTTCTTGTATTGTGGCTATGTACATTTTCTCTGGTGTTTGTTTCTGGTAATTTCTTCTTCGTATAAATTAGAACATAGTATATGTACAAGTTTATAACAGTCATGATTTTCTGTTCACAGAACAATGGTTTACGTTGTGCCTTATATGCAGAACCAGTAATTATCCTAATAGCTTTTTTTTCAGTATTAATGTGTCATGTACACAGCTAGAGTTCCCCCACAAAATAATTCCATATGCTATTATACTTTGAAAGAATGAAAAATAGGATGTTCTAACATATTTTTCAGGAACACAATCCATAAGTCGCCTTAATAGGTAAATAACTCTTGACAATTTACCAATAATATATTGTACATGTTGACCCCAAGATAATTTATCATCAATGTATGCCCCCAAAAATTTGACATAACTTGGATCATCTGACAGAAGCTAGTCTCTAAGACTACAGACCATCTGCTGTGTTTTGTTTTCATTCAGCAGGAATCCATTTGTCTTGAACCAATAAGATGCTTGGTCAATTGTCTTTGCTGCACAAGTTTTAAAGCTATTGAAATCCTCACTAGCATGAAGAAATGTTGTATCATCTGCATACAACACAGTGGTGGACTTGATAAATGACGGCAGATCATTTATCATTATCAGTAACAAAAAGGGGCCCAGCACGGATCCCTGCGGAACACCTACCTTGACTTGTTCTATACTCAACATTTCTCTCCCTACACAAACAACTTGCTTACAATTCTGAAGATATGATTTTATTAATTTAAGGCTGTTATGTCTAATGCCATAGAATTCCAGTTTTTCTCGGAGTGGCTTATGCTTTACACAGTCAAAAGCTTTGCTTAGATCACAAAATGTGAGTTGAGCATAGCCCTTATCCTCAAACACTTGATGTAAGTATTTGACTACAAAGTCTATAGCATCCACAGTAGACAACTTTTTCCTAAAACCATACTGAGATTCACTAATTATCCCTAATTTTTCAAAATAGACAGATAGCTGTTGATAAATTACACATTCCAGTATTTTAGAAAAAGCTGGGACTATGGAGATTGGTCTGTAACTGGAAGGTGCGTCCATATCTCCCTTTTTATATATTGGAATTACCCCAGCCACTTTGAGTTCTTCGGGAAAATATCCTTCAGATACGCATTTATTTATACAGAATGTTAAGGGGTACACAATACAGTCTATTACTTTCTTTAGTAAATTACAGGATATGTCATATATATCTACACTGTCTGAAGATTTCATCCGTTTTACAATGCTTAGGACATGACTAGGTGAGACCTCGGAGAACATAAACGTACCTGTGTCTGTTGGTGTTCTGCAAACATTTTTAGAAAGTAACTCTGGTGAACTTATATCAGGTTTTATTATAGTATTTCCTACATTTTCAACAGATTTAATAAAGAAATCATTGAATTTTTGGAGACTTATATTAATTTTTTTGCTTCTTACATCTTTAGCAACACCATTTATTAATTTCCATGCAGCTTTGCACTTATTTGTGGAATTATCAATGGTATTGAAATTATGTGCTTTTTTGGCTTCCACGGTGGCTTTTTTATGCTCATTCCTGCATTTGATATAGACTAATCCCTGCATGTTCTGTTTTCTGATTGCTACATATATTGAGCAACACCATAACTTGGTTTTTCATATTTGATAATTGTTTAGTGAACCATGAATTTTGTCTGTTTGTAGCCCTGTTTGTAAAGCCTTTGTCAGTTAATTTGCATTTCTTTATGTGGATGGTGTCATTAAATTGTGTCAGAAATGTTTTAAAAAATCTCTCAAATAATAGTTTCCCTGACAAATCAGCAGTAAGACTATAACTTGTGTCACCATGACATTGGTTGAACCAGTCTCTCCCAGCAAGGGACTTACAGAGCTGAACAATTTTGTCATCTGTGACAGGTCTGGTGATTATAACTTTTGGGACAGCCTTAGGAATACTACTATTATCAATACAGAACCTACTTGTATAGTTTAAAGATACAGAACCATGATCTGAAAATGGAAACGCTGTAACAGCACATGATTCTTCTGTAGTTTTAAAGTTGACAAAAATATTGTCAAGACATGCTTTATCTCTTGTGGGCCTGTTATTGATTGAGTGCAAATTGCACTGTCTTAGAAGGTTTTTCAACTCAGTCACAATACGTTTATGTGTTGTTATATCAAAATCTGCATTCAGATCTCCACCAATTACTATGTCATAATGCAACCATCTGGTCCCTCTTAGTACATCTAACAGCATGTCGAATTTTTCTAGAAATACATTGATGATACCCTTAGGTGACCTGTAAAGGGATACTATTACTAACTCAAGACTGTCCATAACTATACCAGTGGCTTCAAAGTTCTGTTCCTCACATAAATAATCTAGGTCCAACTTAACAATGGAGCAGCTGAATGACTGATTAATATATAATGCCACACCACCTCTTATATGCAGTTTTCTACAGTAACTATTTGCTACATTATAGTTATCAAGTTTGACAACTGGAAGTACACTCTCAGTAACCCAATGTTCACTCAGACAGAAAGTATCAAATTTGTTATCTAGTCCAAAACTGTTTACAATAAATTCTTTATCTATTAGTCCTTGAACATTCAGATAGCAAATTTTAAGATCATAATTGTTGTTTATTTTAGATTGAACGTTTTGGTGAGATGTTATGAAATTTGTTACGCTACTTATCTCGTGGGCTTCTTCATCTTGCTGCCTTCCACTAAAAAATCATTTAGACAGACAGGAGGTGCTGTTTTCCGTCTACCCGTAACACTTGATGCTGCTTCTCCTGCTGCAATTCTCATTTCTACTTTTAGAGGCACTATAGTTACTGTTGCTGGTGAAACTTCTGCTGTTGCTGCTACTGTTACTTCCTTTTCCACTGCTGCTACTGATAATGCCACTGGTCACTGTGACGCTTTACATGTTTGCACAGTTGTAATTTTTTCATCGTAGGGTGTATCTGCAGATGTTTCTTCCTCATATGCTGTTGGTGCACTTTTCTTTTCTGTTGTCATTGGCAGAAAACCTGTTGCAGGTAGTACTATTTTTACATAGGCTGTCTTTATCACCTGGAGAATTTCTTTGGCCAGCGCTTTCTTGCCTAGGTTGTTTCTGTGCAGTCCATGTCTAGTAAAATGCTCTCTTACTGAACTCGTTGCTTCAATGAAAGTTGTGTGCACAAAACCACTACAAATCTTCCTGAATTTCCGATTTGTCGCGAAGATTTCTCTGTTTACACACGAGTCTTCCGTTAAGTCATGTCTGTAGGGAATGTTTACAACAAATACCTTCGCCTGTGAAATTTTTCCTAGCGATTCTTTCAGTGTTCTTACAGCAAGGCTGCTTTCATTTTTATAGACATCATTTCCCCCTCCGATTACGACACAGTTGGCGTCGCTTTTCACGGAACTTTCACAGTTTTTCAGCACTTCTCGTAGAGGAGCACCAAGTTTCGAAATTCCAGTCACTTTATATTCGGACGGCATATCAGACACGATTGTAGCCAGTCCTTTGCCATGACTCGTCGATAATATGTATATTTCTTCCTTCTTCTTCTCTGTTTCGTTTTTTGTCTCGTATTCAGTTTTATTACAAGCTGTTCTCACACGATTTTTTCGTTTAATAGTATTTGATGGTAACGTGTTTCTGCTGGCACTTTTTTGTTCAACAGATCTTTCTGAGCCATTACCTGTTACACTGAGATTTTTTGTCCATGATTCTGAGCTGTCTGCAATTAGGACATCGTATTTATTCATTAGTGGAACACGAAAAACATTGGTATTTAAGACAGGTCGAGAGATTTTCTTAGACCTAGTATATACACACTCCCGTTTGCTTGTTTGCGTATCTGTGGGAAGGTCCATATAGTTGATCAAACTTTTCAGCATTTCTGCATATTGTCTAGCTTTACCTAAGTCACTTTGCAGTTCTTCCCTCACACTTATTTCGAGTCCAGCGTTGCACATTTCAAATGCAGTTTCAAGACCGTTGCACTCAGTTCCACAGTCACATGTAGGCCTATGTTGACCGAGATTTGTTTCCATGAAACAACAAGAATGATACCATTTATGTGCCACTACACATATTTTAACACCTTTGATCACTTTTTTTGCACATAGCATACAATACACTAATGGTAATTTACCGATATTCACGGAGCGATTTGCCACTACATCCATATGCGCCGCCATCTTGAGAAGGAGGAGCAGGGGAAAGCCTGTCTAATGATAAAAATTACAGCATTAGGGGTGATGTGGAAGGAATAGAGCCAGCAACTTTACACATATGTAAGTTTTGTTGCAGTCCTACAGCACTCAACGTGGGAAACTTGGCAAAACTGTTGAGCTCTGTACAGAAGTGAGCAGCACCATCCTGACAAAACAAACAGATTGGCCAATCTGTTGAGTGATGTACAGAAGTGAGCAGTGGAGAGCCAGTTTGTTTTTGTGTTTGAATGACCTAGGTGAAACTGGAAATTTGGACAGTGTCACAGCTTGAGCAAAGTGACTGAGGACTCTAATGTAGAGTTCCATGTGTGAGTCAATAGTTGTTTCTTCACTTGGTTTGAAAGCTAGTGATTGCTTGTTGGCATTATGTAGCCAGTCAGGCACCAGCAGCCAGCCGAAACAGAAGAGGCAACAGGAAAGTAACCGATTTTGTGACTTTTACAATTTCCTAACTAGGAGCGAATTGTATAATTTCATCTGTGTGCTTTGATAGTTTAGTTTCTCGAGTTTCTGTACATTAATTTAATGTTTAACAGACATAGTTCCCGAGTTTTCATTTGCGATGGAAAGTAAACTGATTTTGTGACATATTACAAGTTACTAATGAGGGAAAAATTATTTGGTCTCACCTGACTGCTTTGGTAGTTTCGTTTTTGAATTTCTGCATATTAACCTAATTTATTAGGCACAGTTCTTGCATTTTTGTCAGAGCTACGGTAGAGTTCTGCAGCATGTGTCCATAGTTCATTTGTCTTAGTAGTGTAGTTTTCTATGGTCTTTAGTACGGACAGAGACGGTGACTGTTGTGTGCGGATGTAAGGTGAGTTGGTGACACTCTGCTCTCAGGCCCAAACTGTGATGGCTTCAGTTACAATGCCTGAAGCTTCAATGGATGGGCATTACTGTTGTAGGCCTGCTGTGGGGATCCAACAGACATCCAGCACGTCCGTGTCCTCCAATTGGTCCTCACTGGTGGCCAGCCCAGTTACTGCTCATGCTGAGGTTGACCCCTCGCCTGTAATTGAGGGGATGTCACCTCTGGGCATGGTAGGTGGCAAAAGACTTCCCAGGGGCTGTACGTAAGGCCTCCCCAGTCAGACTGACATACAGATTCCAGGTGCTGTCTGTGACTGACACTGTCACTCAGCCAGATGCAGTCGCTGTCCTGTTTCAGAGGGAACCTCTCAGCCTGCGAGACCAGGACAATCACAGAAGGTGTGATTATTGGTAGTTGGGAGGGGAAGAAAGCCAGTGTGCACTCTGGGTGCGTACTGGATAGAGTCATTCCAGACGTGGAACAGGTCCTTCTGGATGACATGAAGAGCACAGGTTGCAGGCAACTGCAGGTGGTGGCTCACAACAATACCAATGATGTGTGTCACTTTGGATTGGAAGAGATTCTTTCTGGTTTCAAGCAGCTAACAGCAGTGGTAAAGGCTGTCAGTCTAGCTTGCAAGATGAAAGCAGAGCTCACAATTTGCAGCATAGTCAAGAGGAATCTTTGTGGACCTCTGATACAGAGCCAAGTGGAGGGGACCTGAATCAGAGCCTCAGACAATTGTGCAACCATGTATGCTACAGAATTCTCGACTTGCACCATAGGGTAGTTGGGTTTCAGGTTCTGCTGAATAGGTCAGGAGTCCACTATATGCAGGACTTGGCTATATGGGTAGCAGGGGCTGTGTGGTGTGGACTGGGTGGTTTCTCTGAAAACTGGCTAAAACTGGAGATAAGTTCAGCTGAAATCAATAGTGTTTCGAAAGGATAGGCTAAAAACAGTTGGCAGTGGCATGTTTGTTTCTGTTACAAATAGTTTATCTAGTTGCAAAATTGAGGTAGATAGTTCCTTTGAGTTACTATGGGCAGAGGTCATTCTTGGTAACTGGAGTAAGATAATAATTGGATCCTTTTACTGACCTCCCAATTCAGATGATACAATTGCTGAAAGGTTCAAAGAAAACTTGAGTATAACATCAAACATCTACCCAACTCATAGAATTATAGTTGGTGGTGACTTTAACATACATGTTTAAATCTGGAGGTACACATAAAACATCGTCAGAAAATCTGCTAAATGCATTCTCTGAAAATTAGCTCAAGCAGTTAGTTCATGAGCCCACACAAATAGTAAACTGTTGTGAAAACACACCTGACCTCTTAGCAGCAAATAATCCTGAGTTGATGACAAGTATCAAAATGGATACAGGGATTAATGACCACAGGGTTGTAAAAATTATTTATTATGTTCCTAAAAAATTAAGAAATGCACTTTCAGTCTTATAGTGGTGCAATGAGAAATAGAATACAGACTTATATTTGTCTAGGTTCTGAGATTTCCTTTCTGAACAAAAGTAAAATAATAAATAAAAAGGTTAAAGCATAGATATTTAGTTAGGGGATAAGTTGTAAATATTTGTACATTTAAGAATAGTTTATTGAATTTACATAATGTATACAATACAGCATGAACAATATTTTTGATAAGGTGTGGCAGGGAAAGTAACAGACTTGACTGCAGTATTTGGTCATTTGTCCAAGCACTGGAGTTTGCAAATAGAGGAGCCTTGTGAGTTTTTTCACTGTTATTTGTGAAGTGAAGATGGTCTTATGATTCTTGTTGCTGAAAGAACTATGGTCTTTGTCAATAAGACTGCATGACCAACAAGCTGCTTGTGGTAATATGGTTCAGGATGGTTGTAGTATGAACTTGGTGCAATTATGGTTTACCACATAGGGATATTTAAGAATTAAACAAGTGAAGAGTGGGACTGACATTAGTGTTTCAATTAATTTAATTATCAATGAGTTTTAGTGAAACTTTGGAAATATTGTAAAGCATTGAAATTGTGTTACATGCACTACAAACTGGAAGATTTGTTAGTGTTCAGAACGTTTTGTCAGATGCTCTACACACTTTGCTCCACTCTATAAATTGATATATACAAGTATCTGCTTCAAGTCCACATAGAAACGTTTGGCCATTTTTTGCACATGTTTTCCATGTATCTTTGCTTGCAAGTAGATTTACAAGTTGAATTTAAACCAACACATTAGGCTACCTCATTTTCCTTTGGGATACTATACCTCAGTCATTTGTTAATAATTCTTGTTTAAATTTTGGGAAACATATGCTTAATTCTATAAAATGTTAGTGACTACTAAGCTAAGACACATCAATGCTAAATTATTTTGATCAACATGCAGCAGTACACAGCCATCCCTTAGACATAGTTGAGCCATAATTATTATATTTTGTGTGCTTGTCCAGTCACTACAGGTTGCCATTGACATGACCTCAGTGAATTCATAGCTGGTTTGATCATCAGAAAGTAACTAGTGTTTTCACACCATGACAAGCCGTACATTAATACCGCTGTGTACCACGTAAACATGGATATGAGCAGCCCAGTGCTTAATGAAACAAAATCTCATCTGAGCTTGACATTTGTTGCTACAGTTGTGAGATGTGGATACACTAGACATGCCCTACATCTGAATTAAAAGGGAAAGTAGGTTACCTGAGCTTCTTGCAGAAACTGCATCACATACTGCAAGATTCCTGTAATTACTGGTGCCAAAGGGGTATCTTCTTTTAGGTTAGAATCAGGATTCAGGCACCTTGTTGTGAGATAAATTAAAACAGCAGAAGAGCCCCACAAAATGCTTCAGAATGTGCAGAGAAGTAGGGTTAGCTTATTTCGTAAGTACATTGTAAGTCTGAGTAATAAGGTAGAGGAGCTTCTTGTCTGTTTGGAAAATTTAGAGACATCTGTAGAAATAGACATCCTGTGCCTATATGAGCTGCACATAACAACAGGGCTATAGAAGTTAAATGTAAAAGATTACACTCTAGCACCTTACTGATGTAAAATTGATATTGGAAAAGGATGTCTTTAAAACACTGAAATAAGTAGATTTTATAGTGATCAACTGATAGAAGTGTATGCTTGTGAGTTAATACTGAAGAACATTTTAAATTGTAACTGGGAAACTATGAACTGTTTATGATGCATATAGATGTCTGTTAGACAGAAGGAAGCAATTAATAGACTGTGGTTACTTCAATGTAGATTTTCTAAGGAATAACAAAAATTATCTGGAGACATTATCTGGAACTTACAGTTTGAGCTTAGTAACTACATTTACAATACATGCACGTAAAGGCAGTAAGTTCTAATTGACTATGTTTTCTTTGATAAAAATTAAAACAAGAAAATAAGTGTATAACCAGTAACAAATGCTCTCTTTGACTGTGATGCGGAGTTCATTAGAACAAAAAGGATAGAACCTTACAGTACATACACTCCCCATTGAATCATCTATAATAATTAATGACTCCAGGACAATTGTTTTTAAGAATATCTTGCAAGAGATGATCTAGGTTGAAATTTCTAAACAACCAAATGCTGACATAAAATTTAACCTTTTCGATGGTAGATTCATATTATTAGTTGGAAAGTTCCACATAAGCCAATCATAAAGTACATTACATTGGCAAAAACAACTAGAGGTTCTGCGGCAGTTGGATACTACAAAAACTACTCTTAATTGTACAGCTGTGATGGCACCTTCCATGACTACCAGTCGATATGCTGGCCTCACATAATGCCACAGTGTGTCTAAGGTGTTCAGCCTGACTGGGTTGCCTCCAAACACATCTCCGATGATTGTCTGGTTGAAGGCATATGCGACACTCACAGGTGAGGAGAACATGATGCCAGTGCTGAGCAGTCTATTCAGCTTGTTGTTGGGCTCATCTGAACCACGCTGCATGGTGTCATTGTTGCAAAGATGGACCTCACCATGGACGTCAGCAGTGAAGTTGTGCATCACACAACCTGTTGCGCACAGTTTGAGTCATAACACACATCCTGTGGCTCCATGAAAAGCATTTTTCAATATGGTGGCATTGCTGTCAAGGTTCTTCTGAGACATAATTCTTAGGTAGTGGTCATCCACTGCAGTAGTAGCCCTTGGGTGGCCTGAGAGAAGGCATGGAGGGCATGTCATCGATAGTTCCTGTCTTTCTGTATCTCCTCCATGTCCGAACAACATCGCTGTGGTTCACTTCAAGACGCCTAGACACATCCTTAGTTGAGAGCCCTTCCTGACACAAAGTAACAATGTGAACATGATTGAACTACAGTATTGACCATTTAGGCATGGTTGAACTACAGATAACAGGAGCCGTGTATCTCCTTCCTGATGGACTGACTGGAATTGATTGGCTGCCGGGCCCCCTCCGTCTAATAGGTGCTGCTCATGCATCATTGTTTAAACTTTTGGGTAGCTTTGGTGACATCTCTGAACAGCCAAATTGGATGTGTCTGTGATACAATATCCACAGTCAACATCTATCTTCAGGAGTTCTGGGAGGTGGGGTGATGCAAAACTTTATTTTGATGTGTGTATTTAGACATGGTAATGCAAGGATGTGAAGTTTCTTAAAATAGGGGCTTGCATTAGTTTCTAGAGGCAGCATTTTCTATGACTCTTTGGCATATTAAACAACTGTTACTAACAGATACCTTTCCCCAAAAGATTATCCCATATTGCAGTAAGGATTCTGCCTGGCCAAAGTGTACATTTTTAGTGTCTCTTTTGATGTGCAACCATAAAGAATTTTGATGGAATAACAGATGGTGTTCAATTGATTTGTAATATGTTTTGCATGTTGGACCCATTTTAGATCTTCTTGGATCCATATTTCAAGAAATTTTTTAGAGCTTACATTTTCAAGGGTTCTGGTAAACAAGCTGATGACTGGTGTTAGTGGACATATATTTTGCCCTTTGTGTAAGTACATTGTAACTGCTTTTTTCTGTATTTATTACTAAATTGTTTCCATAAAACCAGTCTGTAATGTGGGTGGCACACTTTTAATCTCATGCAGTAATTCTTCTCTGGTCCTTCATTTTGTTATCACATTTGTGTCATCTGCAAATTTTATGTAATTATGGTCTGGACTGGTTGATACCAAGTCATTTGCAAAGAGTAAAAATATAATTGGTTCTAGAATGGAGCCTTTTGGTGCACTGTACTTAATTCTCTACTTTTCTGAGCAACAGGACTTTACCTTGTTCTGTTCTTGGATTGCAAGCTCAACTAACTGCTCTCAATTTTGGGGATATAATATTATCCATTCATAAGCTGAGCCCCTAATAACCATAGATTCAAGTTTCTTAAGCAAGTTGTTGTGACTGATGACATCAAATGTTTTGTAGAGGATATAAATACGACTGAGATTGCTATTTGCTGTGTGCAAGGATGTGAAGTATCTCAGTTTACTTGCAATTTTTGTAGGGTCAGTTAGCACAGCTCACTTCTTCATTAGACAGTTAATATAATGGAAATCTGTCTGCTCTGCAGCAGTTTGCTTTCTTACAGTATTCCATATGGGTTTCATCTTATTGGTGAACTTTGTTATATAGTATCATTTGCCTCTATTTTTCCTTGTTTGACATTTTTGAAGATCTTTTTATAGGTTTTGAAATTAGTCTCAAATCCTGGCGACATGAATTGTTTAGACAATCTGTGTGGTAATATTTTTTTCTTTGAGGATACCAGAATCCCAGAAGTGATTCCTTTATTTTTTGTTTCCCTTGTGTACGTTTTGCTCTGTTTTGGAGGTAAGCACAATACAAAATACTAGGAAAAATTCCTAATAAAGTTATTAATTTTTCCAGTTGTGTGTTTGCAGTTGTAAATCTCTTTCCAGTGTTCTTTGCTCATGTCATGGAGAAAGTGTGTTTGCAGTTATATTTCTCTTTCCAGTGATCTTTGCTCAGATACTGGAGAAAGTGATGTATATTTTCATCGCTGTAGTTTCTACCAGTGGCTGTTAGGCACTGTTGCAATTGCAGCTCACTTTTCACACTCAGAGAGAGTTTTTCAGCTTTGTGATACCCAAAGCCCTTGTTTAGCATTTCTATTTTGTAGTTCATTTCTACATTTACAAATATCTTATCAATGGTGGTCTAATGTTTTTGGTGACAAGAATGTGTTGAATTGGATTGCAACCTTCTCACCTCTTTTACTCCTGTAGACTTACTTAGTATACACAGTTGATCTTATTCTCTGGATAGCTGGCTATGTAAGTCTCCAAAGACTTCTTCTCTGAAGAATGATGCTAATTAAAGTAATATATATGACTCATTCTCTCTCTCTCTCTCTCTCTCTCTCTCTACTCATGAAATAGGTAGGTACTAAAAGAACTTTTAGTTCACATTTGGTGTATTTCAACTTCCATAAAGAACACAATTATCATTTCTCACATAAACATTAGACTTCTTGTAAGTCACCCATGTTGTCTCACATTAGACACAAATTAAGATACATTTACCACATAGTTGATTCAACAACCATGGAAATCATGAACAAGTCTTGCCTCTAGCACATCTGTGTTAAAAGTTACTAAAAATCTGTTTTCAACTCGACTGTTTTTTTAATCAGTACAATAGTCAAAGTTATAACACAGAAGTTCCTTTGGACTGCCATGTTCTTATATTACAACTTCCTTAGCATGATTGACAAGTACTTGTTGGTGCTGTTAGAGACAGTAGAAGGCTGAGTAGTTCTAGAATTTATGCAGAAATTCTCAAAACACTACTGTGGTAGATGAAGTCTTTGTGATATAATTTGCTGTTATTATGGTAGATTTCATGTTAAAAGTTTGCAAGAGATTCAGTAATTCATTGTTTTCTTTAGTGTCCTTCAAAAAATCAATATTAAAATCATCACATAGAATAACTCTTCTGTTTCTTTGTGTTAGTCTGTTAAGTGAATATTCCAAACTTTTTTGAAAGTGTTTACGTCACCAGTTGGAGCTCTGTATAAATAAATAATAACAAGTTTAATGTCCACTATTTCAGCTCCTGCTAGGTCTACATCTTTTTCCTTCATTATTTCAACAGGAATTTTTATATTTATGAAGTTTATATTATTTCTTATGAATGTACAACTGCCACTATGTTTAAGAATTTATCTACAGAGATCACCAACTAGCACATTTAAGAAAGAAAAGTTTTTATTCCTCAAGACCATACAGTAACAACAATATGTGGTATTCAGCCATGATCACCTTCCAGACGTGTGTTTAAGGAGGTAGGAACTTTGATTACTGCTTCACCATAAATATATTTCGACAAGAAGCTTGTAATAAATAATCCACTTAAGTTCAAAACAAAACAATGAGGTAGATAATTAAAATACCAGAATAAAACCGACATTCAGTACTTCACATTAAGGTTGTCTTTAGCAAAAAAAGTGTTGTACAACATTGACAGCAAAACTTCTGATTACTTACTCAATGGCATAAAATGTATGACAGACAGGAAAGTTAAATTTGAAGCCAAAATGAATATTTGGTAACTTCATCTATTCTTTAGAGGAATTTCTATTACTGTAATATTTAAAAGGTGATGGTAGGGAAGTATTAACTTATACCTGTATTTAAAAGAAAGATAAACAATTAAAAATAAATATTATTAAAATACTTGTAAATTAGCAGCATGTAACCGTATTTCAATATGAATGTGTAATTATTTTAATGACTCATTCCAAGTCCTTATGATTACCCATACAAATGGTCTATGGAACATAAAATTTATTTACTAACTAAAAAACTGAGAATCTCATGGTCAAGGTAAGAACACCTACATATAAAACAATACAGTTTCTAAATATATGTAAGAGCTTCCTTATACCATCAGGAACACAATTTTACTTTCTTAAATTAATCTTCCACATCACTCACCCTTTCCAGAAAGATAACAGGCTGATTTAGAACCAATTTATTCCAACAAGTGTTATAGATCTCCATTAACTGAGACTGTTTCAAATGAATAATACCATATCCATAACTTTTAAATATTGTCAAGGACAATAAATGTATACTTACAAAACTTGACACATTCTTTTTCCACCAAATTAGACATTATATTATGGAAGATAGGAAAATGGGATTTAAAGAGCAAACCCAAAGATAGGGTGTTAAAACTTACAGCTCAGAATAACACAGACATGTTCAAATCACCTACATAAAAATGAAATACTTAAGATTTTCGTTTGATGTTCAATACTCCAAAATATACTTTATTTTTTATCCATTCATCTTTAAACAATCCGTTTTCATCCAGAGTGATGATTAGAAGCAACACCTACAGAACAATGAAAATATTTGATTTTTGACAATATGATGTAATTGGATAGATAAAAATATCTACTCCCCAAATGATGGAAGGAGAACACACACATAAAAAAAGGTTTCACATATGCAAGCTATTGGAGCCAGAGGCTCCTTCTTCTGGTGGGACAGCTGAAGGGGAAGGATGAGGCGTGAAGGAAAAGGACTGGAGAGATTTAGAAAAAGGGTTAGCGTTCCAAAAAGTCAACCACAACCCACTTGAGGGGAGACTTTCCATACTGGATGAGAAGGTTTCTTCTAATGTAGCATGTTCAAATGCTCTCTCTCTTTTTCTTACATATAGACACAGAGAGAGAGAGAGAGAGAGAGAGAGAGAGAGAGAGAGAGAGAGTTTCCCTTTTTTTTTTCATTTTCCATATCTTGTTCCAGGCCAAGTAAGAACCACATCAAGATAACTATTTATTTCTCTTTTGCTTCATCCTTCTCCAGATCACTTTCATTTTCTCAGAATGACCTCATTTTCCCTCATCTGACCATTTCATTCCAGCTGTTTTCTTTTTGTTTTACCTTCCTAAAAATCTTTGAATTTCTTGACTTCTAGTCTGAATTTGACTCTGTTGAGTAAGTCATCTGCTCAATTTGCTTTTCTTCTAAGTAATTTTTTGTCATGCCTGATTATCCAGTTTTTCTGTCTGTTTACCTATTTTGGGAGAATGTGTGTATCGTCATTTCTTGTCCATCATCCTTCATTCTCTCTAGTTGTCCTTAGAGCACAACATGTCTTTTCTTGGTCTTATCTGCTATCTTAGGACGAAATGAATATATCTCCTTATTTGGCTTCAAAACCCAGTTGCCATCTTTATTCTCAATTGGACATAATATTGTTTGGCAATAGTATTCTTTTTATCTTTTCCAAATCTTACAAATCCATTTTGCATCCAGAGAAAAGTAATGTTTCTGGCCAACAGATGGCTTCTTGTCTCACAATCATGATACAATGCCTTAATTTAAGATCTTCGTAAGAACATGTTTTATTGTACAGACTTGTCACTTTCACATATGCCCTTTTCAGTTTTTTTCACTTTGGTTTTTAATTACTTCTTTTTCACTTTTAATGTTTATATTTTCTGTGTTTTGATGTTGTGATGCAGTACTTCTCTTTTTCTTTTTTTTTATTCTCAGAGGGTTACTTTCATTGGTCATGCATTCTGTCTTTTCCAATTATAGCCATATACCTTCAGAACTTGTAGTCTTTACTTTGCATGCTCTGAGGTTCCATCAATTATTATAAGTCCATTTACAAAGGCCAAACAAATTACTACTTCTTTCAGTCTACCTGGTCTTGTGTACTTATTGGCTTTTCATTTTCTTGAAACATGTTCCAGAAACATGTTTTCAGCAGTGGTGACAAACTACTTCCTTGTCTGGCCCCTGATATAATTTAGAAGGAATAAAAAGTTGTTACAAAACATTTAACTTTTATATTGTGTCTGTAAGAGCTTGTTTAAATATTTTCAAAGTTTTTTTTTTTTTTTTTTTTTTTTTTTTTTTACATAAAGCAAATTACTTCAAGATTTTGAGAAGGAAGTCTCTGTCTATTGAATCATATGCCGATTTAAAAACATACCTTTTACCTGATATTTTCAAATATATAATTATTCATTTAATCTTTAGAATTTGCTATGGATAATATCTGCTGCTCCTAAATCCAGCCTTATACTTACCAGTTTGTTCATCTAACTGTGGGTTTAATACATCCATAATAGCTTTTGATAAGATTTTGTATTCCAAGGGTAGTAATAAGTGTCAGGAAGTCGTTTCTGAAAGTATTTGTATGGAGTGTAGCCATGTACGGAAGTGAAACATGGATGATAACTAGTATGGACAAGAAGAGAATAGAAGCTTTCGAAATGTGGTGCTACAGAAGAATGCTGAAGATAAGGTGGGTAGATCACATAACTAATGAGGAGATATTGAATAGGATTGGGGAGAAGAGAAGTTTGTGGCACAACTTGACTAGAAGAAGGGATCAGTTGGTAGGACATGTTTTGAGGCATCAAGGGATCACGAATTTAGCATTGGAGGGCAGCGTGGAGGGTAAAAATCGTAGAGGGAGACCAAGAGATGAATACACTAAGCAGATTCAGAAGGATGTAGGTTGCAGTAGGTACTGGGAGATGAAGAAGCTTGCACAGGATAGAGTAGCATGGAGAGCTGCATCAAACCAGTCTCAGGACTGAAGACCACAACAACAACAACAACAGGGTAGTAATGAAATTCCTCTTAATTACTGATTCTGTTTTCTCCCCTTTTTATGAAGTGAGTGAATTACAATAGCCTTCCCATTTCCAGGAATTGTTTAAGTGTTCCATGCCTGATCTAGTTTTTCTTTCATAATAGTGACACCTAGATCTCTGTTGCTTTTTAAAATTTTTGCTGTGAGGTCATCTTCAGCTGGGGTTTGTTGTGATTTAATAGTTTAATGTAACTTTTTATCATATCAGTTTTCACATAGCCTTTCAAAATATGCCACTAGCTTTCAATTTTCTTGATTGTTAAATACAAGTTTTCTATTTGCTTTCTTGAAGCATAGTGATTGTAGAATTTAATCATACATGTATTTCTCAAATCTTTTGTAATAGTCCATTGTATTACATTTTTAAAAGTGTTTTTCTGTAATTTTAAGTTTTTCCTTTTCGAAACTTATCTTTTGTGCCTAATAATGTAGTCAGTAAGCTTCTTCTCAGACTGATATATTTTTCAGTTATTGCTTGTTTTCCCACTGTTCTAGTCATTCTATGCATTGTCGAAGTACTTCTTCACTTTTACTGTTCTGCCGTATGTGCTTTCCTTGTGTTTTCCATGGTTTTATTTGAAATGCAGCATGTTTAATTGCTTCTATAAAGTTGTTGCCATCAGTATTCACTTCTTTCAGCATCTTTTGAAATTCACTTTCCTTTTATTTCAAAGTTTAATTTTTTGTTTCATTTTTATCAATGGTATACTTAAACTCAGCGCCAAAATTCTCTTCATAAGTACCAGTATTGGCACTATTCTTGTTAAAAGTTGTTTATCACAGCAGCCTAAAAATTTTCTTCTCTCTGTAATTCACCAAATGTTAATCATATACTGTACCTTTTCATTATTCCAATAACCCCTTGTTGTGAGGAAACTGTGAAACAAACAAAGAGAGAGAATGCATATTTTTCACAGTGTTGGTACAGAACATGAAGAACTACTAAAAATTGAAATTGGCATCTGATGATGTGCATGAGTACTTTTCCCTGTTCACAGGTCTTTTCAAACGTGCCATAGCACAAAGTGGATCAGCACTTTGCCCATGGTCATTTTCTAAAAATGCTACAGACAGGACCTATCGTTACACATCATACTTGGGACATGATGCACAGAACTCTTCTGATCTGATGGAATTTCTGATGACAGTTGATGCAGCAGCCCTGGTGGAAGCAAGATCCCCCGCACTAAATCAAGAGGTAATTATTTTACATTTTTCTCAGTCCCAGAGCTTTTGCAAACACAATAGAGCTATCTAACCTTCTTGGGCTTCCAAAAATATAGTTTTCATGTTAAAAATGGATACATAATTAATTTAAAACATTTATACATTCATTTTTGTACTGTGGTGTGTGTGTGTGTGTGTGTGTGTGTGTGTGTGTGTGTGTGTGTGTGTGTGTGTGTGTGTGTACGTAAACTACCTGGAGAAAAGTTTTAATAATGAAATTATAATACAAATTAAGGACCTGCATCCGCAGTTGCCCTACATGTCAACAAAATCATAATGGAAATTTTCCTCTTTTAATGTAGATATTTTTTAACTTTTTTGCAAATGACAACAAATTCCAATATTACTCTGTTAAATGTGCAAATTAGAGCTTGAGGAGTAGCTGGTGGGACTGTACTGCTCATGTATGCATGTCACAAAAGAATGAAAACTGGTATTTTTTTGAGATTTCATAATATTTCTTGTAGTGTTAATAACTACTAGCTTTCTTTGTAGTTAGAGCAGTATTTATGTTGTGCTAGTTCCAGTGATTACATTAACTAATTTTGGAGCAAATATTTGCAAGAAATTCAACTGGGACATACATTTCAAACAACCTTCAAGTAAAATAATACCATTTTCATGAAAATGCAAACAGTATTCTTAATCATAAAAAACTCACAATTTTATTGTACTGATTTGCAGGAACCAATAGAATAGGCTTACTTGCAGAGGGTTTTTGCAAACTATAATGTCTATTTGATACAACATATAATTCAGTATGAGCCATCTGTCTTCTTTACACTTTTTTAAAGTACTGAATAGAAGAATGAGTAACATGATGGGATTCAATGTACCATGGAAGTCAATGTGAACCAAATCTACAAAGAGAACTTCCCTGCAGGCATTATTGTAAAACTGCATAGGATAATTTCATATCTGTGAAGCATCCATTTTCATCAACGCACAACTCTGCAGCTTTGGATGCCTGCAGTATAAAATTTGCTGCTTTTTAAAATGGTGAGAAAACTTACCAATGATCACAAACAAATACAAGAAAAACTAGATACTGTGATTGCTACATACTATAGGTGAGAACTGTTTTTATCACAAAGTGAAGAAGCAGCTCAGTCTTTGAGGAACTTGGAAAGACAATGTGTAGAGGTGGTTGAAAATAGAGTGACATGCATAACACAGAAGAACTGAACATGTAAAAATCACAAACCAGACACAAAATCCAAATGGAATACTGGAGTGCATAAGAGAAGTGCCTTCCACAGTCACTTATCATAAATAGTAAAAAGCCTACGAAATCTTCAAGTGGTAATTTTACAATGAGAAATAACATTGATGAAGATTTAAACATTGCTGAAGTGGCATCCAGTTCAAGTGTAAACAATGAGTGCACCAACGAAACAAAATCCATGACTGAAAACAGACAAAATACAGATGAAAACAAACAGATGAATGAAAACTCTCCAGAAGACATATGAATGAAAACTCTCCAGAAGACATAAATACAGACTGGCAGGAAGTGAAGAACAAGTGGGAAGATTGAAGAAATATGACTGTAGAAAAATAAAAAAAAGAACTGACCAAAACCAATGCAGAAACTGTTGTACAAGATTGTGCTACAAATTGAAAAGTTGGTTAATAATACACTCTGAAGCCTACTATCCAAACTTTTGTAAACATCAGTAGTAAAAACAGAAATAAATTCAGAACAGGTACTGGCAAGGAAAAAGGAATGCTGTAAGGTGAAAAAAGAGTCTGGTTTCACATTACCACACTCAAAGGTAACACCAATGCAGGAACTTCAGCTAACTTCTTACAAATCTCTTTCATAAGTCACAACTGTTTTACAGTTGAAAAAATTGATACAAAGGGATTAAATAATAGCTACAGAATAGGAGCTGATTTCAAATTGAAAGATAAACTAATGAACAACAACATATAAATTGCTCAACCACTGACAGTAAAAATAAATGTCTCCAAGCTGGTGAGTTTCCAGGCTTCCTAAAAGTAACACACACAGTGCCAGTTTACAAAATCCACATGAAGTGTCAAGCTACAGTATCGTATCTATACTATCAGTGTTACCCAAGGTGATGTAGTCCATAAGAGATCAACTCTTATGATACACAGCATGTATTTCAGAAGAGCAGGTAAATGGCAGCAGTGTACTTGACCTAGTCACAAATATAAGTCAGGGCTTTGAAGACAACAAGTTTATAGCAGTGGTACTTTGTGGCCACAGTAAGGCATCTGATTGTATTCCACATAAGAACCTCTTCAGCGAGCTAAAATCATGTGGTATTGGGAGATTTGTTCTACAGGCTCTGAATCCTACCTGAATGGATAGTTTAAGTGCAAAGAGCAGACTCAGGTGAAAAGGAGTTACAATATGGTGTGCCTTAGGGATCCAAACTGGGACCTCCATTGTTCTAAATTTTTGTTAATGACATAGGATCTAACAGGCTTACTCGCACTTCATTGATGATACAACTTTGTTCTTGAAAGGGGAGAATGTGGTTCAGGCTGGAAAGGTTACCTACCTGCAAATTCTTTTCTGGTTTAGGTGTCTCATCAAAGAATTTGGTCACATTACATTTAAATTGACTTTATGGGAAATATTTCACAGTGTGTTCAACAATGATTCAAAATAATGCACAGAGGTGTCTCAATGGTTATAATTAAACTGATGGCGTTCTGAGTGCTGTAGCATGGGCAATATACACTGCAGGATGCTGAAACGTCATAGGTATGTTCATTAATCACTTCACTCACAAAGTATGCTGAAAAAGTAATAGTTCCACTTTCTGCCACAAGGTAAAAATTTGCTGCTTGAAGCAGTCAGAATATGACACTTTTCCTGTTTTGAAGTCAGTATATCATTTGTTATCTGGAAACTTGCGTTGATTTCTATTGAAATATGACTGTTGGTGAAAAGGATTAAGAAGGGTTATGTTTTCCATGCAATATGCAATAGCTATTGAGAAAGAAGACCATGCACTGATGGTAAGGCTGTTTTATCAGAATGGCAGCAATAGCGGCACTGCTTTGGAATATCATTGAAAGAACCAGCTGTGAAGAAGCCCAAAGTTGATAAACGGACCAAAGAATATAATCAAGAAATTTGAAGAAACACTTGACATTTCTTTAGCAGGACAAATTCTGCACCCAGTCCTTCAGCTGTGTCACGGGAACTGTCTCTACCCAGGTCAATAGTTCAAAAGATATTGTGGTGCATTTTACCCTTGTATTCCTACAACATTCAGAATGTGCACCAAATAACCACCAAGGTAGACTACAATGCTGTGACTTTACCCTTCACTTTTTGGAATGGATGAACGTAGGTGACATGTGGCTGGAGAATTTCTTTAGATGGACAAGGCACGTTTTACTTTGCACACTACTGTTATTCCAAAGAAGTGTCACATATGGGGTTTTCCTCCATTGCATGTTGTGTAGCAACATCCACTGCAATCAGATTATATGACTGTGTAAAGTGGTTTCACAAGTTCCTTCATTCTCAGTCTATTTTTCTTGAAGTGACATCTGAAAATTATAAGGACCCCTTTGTGCAACACGTGATTCCAGCTTTGCAAGAATGTGACTGTATCCACACAGCTGTTTTCATGCAATATGGGGTGACACTACATATCACTTACAAAATGAAAAATTTGCTTCAAAAACCTTTGGTAATGACTGCAGCATCTCTAGGTAATTTCAAGCTGTGTGGCCTTGCAAATCCCACAACCTAATTCTGTGTGACTTCTGGTTATCTAAAAGACTGAGTCAGTCAGGGATGTATGCAGACTCTTTCTGATCTAAAGGATAGCATACAATGACACAGCACTTTGATTATACTGGATATGCTGCATGTAACTGTTGACCATGCTGTGTTATGGATGCAGCACATTGCTGAGTTGTGAGACCATATTGAGTACATGCTGTAATTTGTGACCATATTCTAATAAATGTGACTCTACCACCTTTGTCATGTGTTTGATTATTCCACCAATTTTCCTGCACCTGCACCACATTCTGACTGTACCATACTTTCACTTAGTGCCAGAAAGTGAAACTGCTATTTTCTCAGCATATTCTGCAAGCACACCAATTAATGATTGTACCTGCAATGTATACAGTGTGCATTGCAGCACTGAGAACATCATCAGTTCAATTATAACCACCCAGGATATAGTTGTCACAGAGCAATTAACAGCAAAATATAAACAGACATTAGCCTCCCAGTATTAGACAGCTGATGAAAGAGGTTCACAGATATATGGCACATGAAATTACTCCTTCTTCATCACATAGATGTCACACGAATGAATGCTGATGGCAGACTTATCACATAGCTCTTGCTTGTATGCCAGATTGCATGGGACTTTCACATAATACTCACTGCCACAAGTTCCCAAACTGTTGCACAGATGGTGCCTCTAAGATTTCCAGGGCCAGACTGACAATTTTGGACTGGATTTTGACTTATAAAGACTTGTGTATGAATATTTTAGTATTTAAAAAACTACCACAAACAATAGTTTGAAAAAATGCTAGGTTACATTTTGCTAATTTAGGTGAACTGTATCCTACAGCAATAAATTGATTTACAATGTATGTACTGCACTAATAATGCACCAAAAGTTACACATGTATTTTGTGTGTCTACTCTGTGAATTACCTCTTTATGGGTATGGCAGCAATATTTAGACTTACAATCATTTGCATTAATTTATACAAATTTAATTAATTGTTTAATTAATTAGTAAAAGTTGTGAACCTTTCCAGGAAAATTAGGCCAACAAAAGTATAGTGGTGGAAGCTGGAATCTAAAAAGCTCAATGACTTAATTTGCAATAGAAATTTTGGTGTGTAAGGTTTAATATTAATTATCTAGTAAGTTAATGAGGTTCAGAAAATTCAAACACATTACTGTAAACTCTTGATACCAGTCTTTCTAATAAGTAGTGTCTATATTTCCAAAACTATCCATCATCTCCGCCATATTTACTCATACACAACATTATTAATGCCCAGTGATTGATTACTTTTAATTAATAAAGTTTCCAGTAAAAATAAATATACTACTGCAATCAGTGGAATGAACATCATCAGATGAATAATTAATAAGCAGGAAATAGAATGTGAATGATATGTGAACAGGCTTGGGTAAGCATTATATATACATTATTTGAATAGTCACATTTACATGATAATCAAGAAAGAAAAAGAAATTTAATTACTGGTAGGAGTGTTATAACAGCAGGTGGGGAGGGTCCAGCTTGCTATGTTATAGGCTGTTCAGCAAGTAGAAGTCCTGTACATTGAGAGGAATCCCTGTTTTATCTAGAACAATATGAAAATTAATGAAGACAAAAAGCAGAGGAAGATATACAGTGGTAGTGGTAGTGGAGCTCTGAATGATACTGCAATAATTATACTTCTGGAATTTTTCATTGATACGAAGTTAACGCGACAACCACACATGAAATATATGTGTGCCAAACTTTTATTAGTCCTATACCACTTGAGGTAACTAAAAACTACAATATAAGAAAAGCACCTGCTAACAGTGTACTATGGAGTATGGAGTATTCCACAGCCACATCAGACACAGGCTGTTTCTGTGGGGTCTTTCTGCAGGTTGCAAGAATGTGCTTTTATCTCAAAAGAAAGCAGTGAGGATCGTAATCTCAAGCAAAAAGCTCACCATTGTAAACAATTTTTTTTTCAAGTTAGTTCTAAGTGTTTTCAGGCAATATACTCTCAGCTACCTCATTCACACAAAGATAAGTTGTTAACACACTGCTCACAATGAAGACAACATAGACTGGCCAAGATGTTGATTAATGAAGACACAAATCAGCTTCCCTATGGAAGCCCTAAATCTATTTAATACACTACCTAGCAATATTCAGTCGTTACCAGTGGAGCAATTTTAACTAAAATTTTGTTTAGATTGGAAGAGTAACTTTTGTACAGTATTAAGAATCTGGTAATAGAAAAGTGTCCATCTGAGCACAACTCAGTGCCATGACAACATCAACAACTCTGTTATTTAACTAAATTGTATTAGTCTTATAATTGTATAACAATTGTAAAGTATATTATGATCTAGTTCTTAATTGTTTTGCAGGTTCCCTTTTAGTGTCATTGTTTAAACTGTAATATTGTATTCATTTTTGTGGTAATGTTACTGCAAACTTAATGCAATCTGTTCAGCCACAGGTGGGGAACATTATAGAATTAGTAGTAAAAGAGATCAATTGGAAAGCATTCTTAAAATGTGTTGCTTATCAGCGTTAATTCATTGGTGCAATATGGTGGCCATTGAAGGTGTATGTTACAAGATAACTTGGCAATGGTCTAACCAGTACGCCTAAAATATCACTAATAAAACAAAAATTTTCAAAATAACTTTAAACCAAATCAAATTTCTTTCAAACTTTATGTGTTGGAGTCTTCATTAGAGTATGTAGTAGTATCTCAAAATGCCTCTTCTTTTGATAGTTATGTAACTCAATTAGTGTAATACTTTGTTTATTAAGATAGCAATCAGTGATATGTGGCATACATTTTATGTATGTCCAACAATCACTTCAGTTCTTTGTCAAATAAATTTATAAACTACATAAAAAATTATACAATGTTCTACTGTTTTATTATTTATTGTACTCTATAAAAGAATATATGAACAAAAGCGCTGGCAGCTCGATAGACACACAAACAAACACAAACATACACACAAAATTCAAGCTTTCGCAACAAACTGTTGCCTCATCAGGAAAGAGGGAAGGAGAGGGGAAGACGAAAGGAAGTGGGTTTTAAGGGAGAGGGTCAGGAGTCATTCCAATCCCGGGAGCGGAAAGACTTACCTTAGGGGGAAAAAAGGACAGGTATACACTCGCACACACGCACATATCCATCCACACATACAGACACAAGCAGACATATGTCTGCTTGTGTCTGTATGTGTGGATGGATATGTGCGTGTGTGCGAGTGTATACCTGTCCTTTTTTCCCCCTAAGGTAAGTCTTTCCACTCCCGGGATTGGAATGACTCCTGACCCTCTCCCTTAAAACCCACTTCCTTTCGTCTTCCCCTCTCCTTCCCTCTTTCCTGATGAGGCAACAGTTTGTTGCGAAAGCTTGAATTTTTGTGTGTATGTTTGTGTTTGTTTGTGTGTCTATCGACCTGCCAGCGCTTTTGTTCGGTAAGTCACCTCATCTTTGTTTTTATATATAATTTTTCCCACGTGGAATGTTTCCTTCCATTATATTGAAAGAATATATGAAAGTTGATAAAAAGTACTCAAGATCAGAAATGTAGAACAACATTAAAATTCTGTAAATATCATTCAGAAAATAAATATGCATTTCAGGATAGATTAAATACTCTTATCTGTGTATGGGCACCACACGTGGAACCAGAGCATGAAGATGCCTTCTTGACAGAAGAGCCATGGGTCATAATGTCAGAAAACCGCTACACTCATGTTCCTTACCTAACGGGAGTCACAGACTATGAATTGCTGATAAGGACACAAGGTATGAAAACAAAATACAAACATTTAAAATGACATTCAGTAACACAGTTGACATTTCTTTTGGATAAAATGAAAAGTTAATGAAATCAAATAATTTCTATTGTTCTGCACTCAAAGAAAACTTAAGGGTGATATTAAATTTAACAATTAATAATGGAAAATTTCTGCATATTCACATTGCTGTGAAACAGAAAGCTGTATATTCTCACTAAAGAACATTTTTTTTCAGTAGTTAGCTTATTAATCCCTTGACCAGGCTGTTGCTTGTGCCTTTATCTGTTCTCACCTGACTAGTTACTCCTGTACCTTACAGCACTTCCTTGCAGTGTGGCATAATCTGCCACATTTTGGTGCAATTTTCTCAAATCAAGCTGTGCTTGTAAGTTAACAATTCAAAGCTCTTGGCAGTAGGAATGTATACTATGAATATAAGCAATTACAGTTGATCTGCTTTGACAGTCTCATGGAAGTTTTTACTGGATGAGCGAATGTACACACAAACATTTCTGAACAATATATGTTTCAAGAATTTGTTTCAGTGTACCCAAATGTGAACTTATAAAATGTTCAGTATATTTGTTCATAACTTCAATTATTGTTGTTAACAACCTAGTGTTTAAAATTAATATGAAAGTATCAGCTGATGTAAAACTCTAAATACACTTTGTAGAGACTCCTGAATGTTGCCAACACTAGGCCTGAGCACCATTCATTGAGTATGCTGCACAGCACCACCAGGCAGCTCGAACTGAGTTCATTGAGCACAGTTAGGGGGTTAAATAATCTACACACAGCAATTATTTTACTATTAATGCAACTAAAACGTTTATTCTTTGCTAGTGCATAGATTTTGTGTCTTTCAAACTTTGACAAGGTTACTTTTGCAGTTTATAGGAATGAAATATAACAGAGCAGGTTTGGAAACCTGTGAATTTGGAAGTTCAGAAAAAATGATAGGGAAGTTCAAAATACTCAATGGTTAGGCTGAAAAACAAGCATAATAGGAACAGAAATAAACAGATTTCCAAAAGGAAAACCAATATACTGAAAATTACTGGAGCAGAACTGGACTAGTGGATAGCAAATCTTTCCCATCATGAAGCTGAGATAGTGCATAGTAGAGATAGGAACAGACACATTTTGCAATAGAAGAGGTCAAAAGTACTGCAGGGAAATGGATTGAGAAATAGTACAGCAACACGAGAATAATTTCAATTTGATATTTGCAGTTTGATAAAATTCTTGTTTAGGCTGAGCTACATTTGAAGGTATGAAAGCAAAATTAAAATACTGTATGTGAATCCTACAGTAAAACTGCAAATTTAGAACATCAACAATGCAGTCAAAGTAGTTCACAGGTGAATAGCCAGATATCCAACCATTCACTACTGAACTATTTCATCATGAATCACGTAGAGAGGAGATTAAGAATCATAACAATGCAATCTTTTATCCATAAGCATCATTTGTGTCTTAGAGATACTAATGACATCCTGAACTACCTGAAATCCATATCTGTTTCATTTCATCTTCAACATCTCCATATAAACATACATATACACATGGCCTGTCTACTAGTGGATATTTTCTTCTGCTGTCGGTCATGAATCAGTGAAATTGTGATCCAGTTCCACTTTGTCTTTAACCTTGACAAGAATCTCTTCATTTTTGAGAATCAGTTATACCAAGAAACAAGGTGTACAGATGCCAAATAATGGAGCATCATTCAAGGCCTCACTGACACACACGTTTTCTACGTACAGTAGCAGTTGGCCACTGATCTGTATGTGATACTTTATTCTGTGTAGTGTGTACAGTCTATGTGACTTTCAGTAGACATTCATGTGGCTAGTTTTGATGTTAATCCCCAGATTAAAGTTTCACTTTACAGTGGAGTGTGCACCAATTGAAAACTGTTAGTTTAAAACTGTTTGCTGGATGAGGACTCAAACCTGAGAAGTTTGGAAGGCATGAGATGAGGTAACAGTGGAAGTGAAGTTGTGAAGATGGATTGTGAATCAGACTTGGATAGCTCAGTCAGTACAACACTTGCCCACAAAAGGCAATGGTTCCTGATTTCAATCCCAGTTTGCCACATAGTTTTAATCTGCCATGAAGTTTCATTTTTTGATGCTGATGTTCTTGATTATGAATAGCATCTTCATCCAACAGTTGAAATTTTTTCTTTGTAAAATACAGCCTTCAAAATCTTCTTTCTACCAATAGCAAATTATAAATGCTGATCCAAATTTTTGTAAATGTGTATTCAACCTTAGTATCTCCTTCTCTCCATTCCATTACCTCACCCACAACCCAGTTGATGGAGAGACTTTTCAAACTGACTTACCCTTCCCAGAACCAATCCAAAACTTTAAATACATGCAGGTATTTCTCTATTTATGTCAGATTATTTAGGAACCTCCAGACAAACTAATATCAGTCTGTCATAAACTATAGTTAAAAAAATGATTACCTACATTACTGTTATAAAACTTGAAAACCATCCAAAAAGTTGCTGATATACGTTTTCTTACATTGCTTGATAACATGCTAGACTGGAACTCAACTCAGGCCTTTTTGCCTTTCACAAAAATAGCTGTAGCAATTGCATGATCAAACTGCACCTAATAATCAGACTCAAAGCTCCTACCTACTGGTACATTTGCCTACACTTTTAAACACAATAGAAGGTATCTAGCACACACTGTTAGGCTAACATTACAGGAAAAATGGTATGATGGAGAACAGCTTAACTGTAAATTGAATGCATGTTTCTCAATGAAGCATTTAGCAGACTATAAATTGTATTGAAACTTCCTGGTGAAGTAACACTTTCAAACGCATCAAGACTTTAACCTACTTCATTGCTCTTCAGTACTACATTAGCCAGTAAAGTAAAAGATAAGCTGAAATTGCATGTATATTCTAGTGAACACTGAATTTTCTTTTATTTATACAAATAATGTTACTTTTGATTAACAGAAAATGAGATGTTTGGAACAGAAGAAGGTATACAGAATTTGAATGATAACTTTGATGGCTATGTTGCTCATGAGCTTCGATTTCCAACCAGAGAAGAGCAATTGAATGTATCAGCACAGATTCGACAGTTTTACTATGGAGATAGTGAGATAACACTAGAATTAAATGACACAACAGCAACTGTAAGTTTAAATCCTTAATATTATTTTTGTTGTTTATTTTTAAAGTAATTTCAATTATGATTCACAAAGAAATAATCAGTTAATAGGATATCCACAAATTATTCAATGGATTATAATTTTACAGAAATTAATATTTTAAACCAAAAGAAAATTACTTGATTTTTAACAATTAAAGTATCTGAAAAAGTTTTGCCAAACTGGCCAGTCAGTATCATCATATGCTGCAAGAAGACAGTATAAATAACAAGGATTCTAGAGTAAATGAGCGTGCTATGGTCGTGAGAAACAAATTCTTGTATACGATGCAGTGATGATGGAGGACGAAGTTAAAAAGTGCCCATCAAAGCAACAGTTACTGAAACTCTGGCATAGACATTTCATAGAACTTCTGCTTCAAAGAGAGTAGGTATATCATCCAGACAAGAGCAGAGGTGTAAGCGATATGGAAGACACTTAACTGTAACACATTAAAATAACGTAGCATTCATATGATGACTAATATCATGAACAGTTTTCTCTCTCTCTCTCTCTCTCTCTCTCTCTCTCTCTCTCTCTCTCTCTCTCTCTCTCTCTCTTTCTTTCTCTCTCTCTCCCTTCCTCTTCCTCTTTCTCTCTCTCTTTCCTCATCCAAACAGGCCTTGAAAGGCCAAGGGTGTCAACTGTCCACCGTGTCATCCTCAACTGATAGGCATCACATGATGCAGATATGGAGAGGCTTGTGATCAGCACCACACCCTCACAGTCATTGTCAGTTTTTGTGACCAGCGCTGCTACTTCTCAGTGAAGTAACTCCTCAATTGGCATCACAAGGGATCAGTGCACCACCCTTTGCCGGCAGTGCTTGGCAGAGTCAGATAGTCTTCCATTCAAGGGCTAGCCAAGCCTAAGAGCACTTAAGTGATCTGATGGGATTCCTGTGTTACCACTACAGCAAGTATGTTGGCTCTTGAGAACAGTTAAAGTTCATAAATGTACTAATTCATATTTTGCAAGAAATTAAGGCTGTTATGATTCATGAATGTTCTTCAGATGCAGTTCCTTTTCTTAGCTTTCTCTTAGGATAGATAAAAAACCCACTCACCAAGTGGCAGCAGGGGAGCATATGCAAAAAAAGGATTTTACTTTTACAAGCTTTTAGAGTCAAATCTTTTGTGTGTGTGTTCCCCTTCGTGAGTATGTTTCTGAAAGCTTGTAAAAGTTAAATCCTTTTGTGTGTATATTCCTCTGCCACCACTTGGTGAGTGGATATTTTTATCTACCATTTACATTATAATATCAATAATTGATTATTTTCATTTTTATATTAGCTTCCTCTTTGCTAGTCATTAATGAAGCATTTCTATGTATGACTTCAGCCATTAAGTGCAGAATGAGATGGGCTGCATATGATCATTGCAGCTTCAGCCAAGTATCGATTCATTGCAGAATGAGAGAACATATACTAAGTATAAGCAGCCCCAATAACATATCAGTAAGAATTTTACTGTTCCAGAGTGAGAAAACAATTAAAAAAGTATTGTTCATAAGAAAATTCATTTATCCATTTCATAAAACACCATGTCCTGCTGTGTGAAGAAGTCCATAACTGCTTCCTGCATATTCTGGTCTGACAGCAACCTTTCAAGGCATCTTTTAAATGACCAAAGGCATGATAATCACATTGGGAGAAATCAGGACTATAGCGTCAGTGTTCAAGCATGTCCCACTTCAGTCTGCACAACTTCTGTGTTACAACATCAGTGATGGCCACCTTGTGTCGAAGCACAACCAGCACAAAATTTCGCACATCATTCCATAATGGTGGTTTCTGACAAGCATGCTGCTTTGTACACATTTTCCACTCTCCATTGTTTGTCCTTTGGAGGCAAGGAAAGTAATAACAGCATGTTGGTCCTGTTTGGACACATTTAGTAATAATATCACCATAGCTCACGTTTCTGAATTTACTAGACACACATCAGACAGACACAAAACCACACTAATCTCTTGCCTATAAATTAGTGCCTATATGCACACATCATAGATGCATTACAATGCATTTACTATGCAGCAAATCCTTCATATGGAAACTTTTTGATTGCTGCTTATATTTTCTTTAGTTCTAGCTTGATAATACTCATGACAACAAAACTGCACTACATGTGATTCAAAAGGACTAATCACTACCACCTATCACTGTGCATTCTTTTTTTTCACTTATGGTGCTTTCCTTTGATCTTTTGACCTTCTACCCCTTCACTTGACGTTTCCATTTCCATCAACTTTTTAATATGAATCACCTGAGTGCAAGCAACAGCTCTGCTAATACACCGCCCTTTTATACCTTGCATACACAATACTACTGCCAGCTGTATATTTGTGTATCAACATCCCATTACTTTTGTCACCTCAGTGTATACATCATTAAAGAGTCAATATGTCTGTAAAGCTGATGATTACATGTCAAACTGTTCAAAAATATACAGGGTGTGATTCAAAAGTTTCAAGACTTATCTCAGAACTAGAAATTTATTAGGCGGGTGAGCGGGCGCGTTGTCGTGGAGGAGAATCCAATCGCCCTTGATCACTGGGTGGACGTGGTGAACTCAATCCCTCAAGTGTCGGAGCACTGACATTCTGACAACAGCCATTGTTTAAAAGTTCCCACACTCTCTCCACATTTTAATATGTTCAGCTTGACGATGGCCTCCAAGAGCAGTCATCGTCTTCAACATTCCCGTGGCCATCTTTGAAATGTTTGTGCCACATGAAAACCATTGCATGTTCAGCTTGATGATGGCCTCCAAGAGCAGTCATCGTCTTCAACATTCCCGTGGCCATCTTTGAAATGTTTGTGCCACATGAAAACCATTGCATGGGACATGGCTTCTTCCTTAAAGGCCTTTTGAATCATACCGAGAGTGTCCATGGCAGTTTTGTTCAGTCACACGTGAAACTTAATTGCGTAACACTGTTCCAATGGCTGCTCCATTTCCACCTCTTCCACTTTTCAACCAAGATGAATGACATGCACTCATGCTGCAAGTGATATGCAGCCTCCAGGATTCCAGAGGCAACTGCCACAGCTTCAGTTCATTCTGTGAGACCCCCCACTACTTCCCCCAAGCAACGGAACCAATCTTTGCATGCTCCTCTACTCAGAAATTAATCAGTCTTGAAACTTCTGAATCACACCTTGTATGTTCGAAGGGTTATGTAGTGGACACCCCATGTTATCCTTGTTATGTGCTTCCATGCAACAGACACATTCTCTCTTAATCACTAGTTACCCCAGAACATGATGCCATAAGATATACAGTTTCACCTAATACAAGTTCTCTAAATTTACCTAAAATGTTTTACAGGACCATCATCATCTTCCTTCCCTAGATTCCCATTTAAGTTGTCTGAGCATCTGTGCTCTAATTTTTTATTGGTTACACAGATCAGGACTCCAAGGACCCCAAAAACTTGAGTGTTATCTAGGACTGGTTGGACTTATGTTAAATGAGCATTTTCTTTAAAGGTGCATCACACAGTCCCAGAATTATCTTAAAAACTCAAAGCCTTCTGATTCCCTCCCTGCATCTGATGTTATATGTTGATCTCATTTCATATCATACATCCCAATATTACTACAAAATGATATGAAATGAGATCAACATATTTAATCACTGAGAGAATCCAGAAATTCATCACTAATGTTGTAACTGAACACCTTTGGTTTCTTTTCCTTCTCTATGGGCATTATCTTACATTTATCCATATTTAAATAGAGCATCTATTCATTACACCAAAATGAAGTATTGTTTACATTGTTCCTTGAAAGCATCCAGGAATGATACTTTTCTGTAGACAACAGCATCATCAGCAAACACTCTGATTGTTCTGCTGTCTCTATCTGATAACTGTTTATGATTGTTGAGAACACTAACGGTCTTACTACGTTTCCTCAAGGTACAACCAATGTTCTTCTCATTTCTGTTGAATGCTTATCGTCCTATATAGCATATGGTACATTTACTTTTGCACCCTGTAAATCAACATGAAGTCACTATCCTTATCACTCCTCCCACAGTGGTATTCCACCACCCACCAAACCTACAAAATATCCTCATCCATCCCTACACAACACCTGCTCCCAACCCCTTGCCTCATGGTTCATATCCCTGTAATAGACCTAGATGCAAGACTTGTCCCATGCATCCTCCTACACCACCTACTCCAGACCAGTCATAGACATCACATATCCCATCAAAGGCAGGATTACCTCTGAAAGCAACCGTGTGATCTACAAGATAAGCTGCAAATACTGTGCTGCATGCTACGTTGGCATGACAACCAACAAGCTGTCTGTCTGTCTGCATGAATGGCTACTGACTAACTGTGACCAAGAAACAACTGGACCATCTTGTTGCTGATGATGCAGCCCAACATGACATAATTCATTTCGATGACTGATTCACAGCCTATGCCATCTGGATCCTTCCCACCAACACCAGATTTCCTGAACTATACATGTGGTATCTCTTCCTGCAATATATCATATGATCTGGTAATCCTCCTGGCCTCAAACTTCATTAGTCATTGTCCTTACCCATCTAACCCCTTCCCTGTTCCCACTGACACACTACGCAGCCCTCTATTCCACCAGTGCACCCAGTCTTTTTACTTCTCTCTATTTCCGCTACCCCCTCTCTCCCCCACCTGACAGCACCTAGATGCACTACCCTCTCCCCACCTTGTCCCTGCATGTTCCCACTAACAGCATTTCACATCCCCCACCCATGTCCTGCTATCCCTCCCCATTCCCACCCACCCCAGCCTCCTCCTTGCCACCATACAGTTGCCTCTCCCATCATGCACTGCTGCTCGTTGTCTGGCTTCAGCTGCCAGAGATTGTGGTCATGTGTTTGTGAGTAGAGTTTGTGTGTGTGTGTGTGTGTGTGTGTGTGTGTGTGTGTGTGTGTGTTGTCTTTTTTGACAAAGGCCTTGTTGCCTTGTTGGCTGACAGCTCATTTTGTGACAATCTTTTTGTTGTGCCTATCGCAACTCAGTACCTCTGCTGTATGGTGAGTAACAACTATCCTTTTCTTAATATTGTTAAACTAGTGACAAATATAAATAACATGTAATTTGCTTCTGTATTTAATTATGGTCAGAAGTTTTACTATATCCAGTGCTGTTTTATCATATTCACTGTTTTTCATATTGTAAAGTATGGATAATATGGGAAAATCTCATTTGTTTGCAGATGATATCAGATCTTATGATTGTGGAAGCAGTAGACACCACTGTACGAAACATGAGTAGGGATTCTTCAGAACCTGTTTACTATTATCAGTTTTCCTTCAGTGGACCTCTCAATGCATATCCTGATTTCCCAGGTAAACAATTTTACATGCTTCAAAGTGTCAGTTACACCCTCTGATTTTTCTCTTTCAATTTTAAGTATTTCACTTGAGAATGCTTCTTCTATAAAGCTACAACTTAAAATATGGTGTGTGTTGCACAGGTGCTTCCCATGGCGATGACAGAAGATACATGAGTTACTATACATCACTAGAAACAGATTCTGCTGGATACAGAATCGCAATGCAGTTGTTACAACTGTGGACAAATTTTGTGAAATATAGGTAAAGTAATTCATTTCATTCATTCACTGTTTTTCCACATACTTTCTATTAGAATGTTTAAAATGGCAATGAATACATCTGTACTAGTACTGGTACAGAAAAGAAAATAACATAAACTACTTATGTATATTATTCTCGGTATATGTTTGTAGTGAACTGGTCAGTATATGGTCAGAAATTTGTGTGACTCTTTTTCTGTCAAGATTTAACATATGTCACATTGCTCTTAAGATCTGGCAGATCTTTGTTAGGCCTTATAATAAGTTAGCACTTCTTGCATATTAAATCCGAAATTGGATGGCTTTGAAAACCTTTCCTACTAAATGTGATTATAGTGCCTTAACCTCTGGATCACCTCACTTTATGGTGTCATTAGAAAGTCATTGGTATGACCATAAAGACCTGTGCTCAGCACTGAATCTTTTAGTAAAGAACAAAGAACATATTCAGAAGGAGGTTTTATTGTTAATAAGAAAATTTTACCTCAGATTGCAGATCTTAAAATAATTTCATATCAAATAACACACCAGCAAAAAAATAAATAAATAAGTGCTATTCATTGGAAGTAATGAAATTTGATACCTTAATCTGATGAAGAAGCTGAGTATCTTTAGAAGGACTCGCAACATGACAAAACAAATATGAATCTGTTACCATACTAGTTCTAACCAATTCTTTGGTTCCTTGTTGAATTTCTTCTGTAGCTGAAGCAAACAAACCAATGTCATCATAATGAGATTTTCACTCTGCAGTGGAGTGTGCTCTGATATGAAACTTTCTGGCAGATTAAAGCTGTGTGCCGAACCGAGACTCAAACTCGGGACCTTTGCCTTTTGCAGGCAAGTGCTCTACCAACTGAGCTACCCAAGCACGACTCACACCCCATCATCACAGCTTTACTTCTGCCAGTACCTCGCCTCCTACCTTCCAAACTTTACAGAAGCTCTCCTGCGAACCTTGCAGAACTAGCACTCCTGAAAGAAAGGACATTGCGGAGACATGGCTTAGCCACAGCCTGGGGGATGTTTCCAGAATGACATTTTCACTCTGCAGTGGAGTGTGCTCTGATATGAAACTTTCTGGCCGATTAAAACTGTGTGCCGGACCGAGACTTGAACTCGGGACCTTTGCCTTTCGCGGGCAAGTGCTCTACCAACTGAGCTACCCAAGCACAACTCACGCCCCGTCCTCACAGCTTTACTTCTGCCAGTACCTCATCTCCAACCTTACAAACTTTACAGAAGCTCTCCTGCGAACCTTGCAGAACTAGCACTCCTGAAAGAAAGGACATTGCGGAGACATGGCTTAGCCACAGCCTGGGGGATGTTTCCAGAATGAGATTTTCACTCTGCAGCGGAGTGTGCGCTGATATGAAACTTTCTGGCTGATTAAAACTGTGTGCCGGACTGAGACTCGAACTCGGGACCTTTGCCTTTCGCGGGCAAGTGCTCTACCAACTGAGCTACCCAAGCACGACTCACGCCCCATCCTCACAGCTTTACTTCTGCCAGTACCTCGTCTCCTATCTTCCAAACTTTACAGAAGCTCTCCTGCGAACCTTGCAGAACTAGCACTCCTGAAAGAAAGGACATTGCGGAGACATGGCTTAGCCACAGCCTGGGGGATGTTTCCAGAACGAGATTTTCACTCCTTTCTTTCAGGAGTGCTAGTTCTGCAAGGTTCGCAGGAGAGCATCTGTAAAGTTTGGAAGGTAGGAGACGAGGTACTGGCAGAAGTAAAGCTGTGAGGACAGGGCATGAGTCGTGCTTGGGTAGCTCAGTTGGTAGAGCACTTGCCCGTGAAAGGCAAAGGTCCCGATTTCGAGTCTCGGTCCAGCACACAGTTTTAATCTGCCAGAAAGTTTCAAACCAATGTCAACAAGAAATTCAGTTTCTATGAGTTAAGATCATGTAAGATGAATTGCTCTCTCATCCCAGTTAAATATTTCAAAAAAGCTCTTTAAAATTACAATAAATACTCTTGCAAAATGTAATCATCTTGCCTAATTCTTTTTTCAATTTGATAATTTCCACTTTCTTTGTACAGTGTTACAGAAATAACAAGACAGCAGTATATTTTCTTAGACTGATCTGTGTAGTCTGATTGCATGTTTTATCAAGCGCCTATTTGTAGTATTCACTGTCTAAGGAACTGAACAGTATTTTTAATTTCTGTCCCTCCAATTTGGAGTACCAACCATCTAAAAACTGGCCTAATTTCTTCTCTAATCATTAACATTCTAATTTATAGTGTTCTCTTATTCTTCTTAATCTATACCTTCAATTGCCTACAGTTACACTATAAAGAATATGTCTTCTTGCCCATTGCTTCTAAGATACTGAAATTCTTGAAGACAATACACCAAAGCTGATGAACTTACATAATGTCAAATAATGGAAAGTCTTGGATGGAATAACAGCAATATGGGAAGGATTAATTGCTACTTGCCACATAGAGGAGGAGAGGAGGCATTGAATTGCAGAAAAGCACAGTGTAGAAGACTGCTGAAATATTAAGGATTCACACAGAGTTACCTGTTTTGGAAGAAGGACTTCATCTGGAAGCTTAATATTTTAGAAGTCTTTTTCATTGTGCCTGTCCATGACTTAACCTGTCTGGCCTTATGCAAGCAGTTATTTGGCTTTGCATTGATTGGTCAAGTTGTTGAATGCCCTTGTTATAGGTATTGTGACAAATTCCATTCAATTTTATTTATTTATTAATTTAGATCCCATCAATCCAATACAGCAAGAGATTTGCATGGATGTACGACATGTCAGATTATTAGAAATTATACAAAAGGAACACATAAAAAACCCTCTCGAAAGAGGAGATATAAGACAAAATACACATTAACATGTAAGGACAAAACTACACTTAAAAAAGTTAAAATAAAGGTAGATCCTAATAGCTACACAAAAGACTTAGTAATGTTAACAATGATTCTAACTGTCATAATGCGTAAGTCTACATCAGATTTAATTAAAAGAAAAAATCAATTGGAGTGAATACGATTTATATATGCTTCAACCCAATACATGGAACTGTCTATCAGATAGTGTTTAAGCTGTTATTTACATTTGGGAAGCTTGTGGGAAAGTGATTTCAGTGATGGTGGGAGAGTATTGAACACCTTGCAGCTCATGTAATGGACTCCGTTTTGTACAATACTAAGGTGTTTTAATTCATAATGGAGGTCCATCTTCCTTTTGACATTGTGAGTATGGTATGAATCATTGGTTTTGTGTAGTTGCTCACTTTTTCCAATGAAACATAACAGAGAGTAGATATATTGGCATGTAGTTGTCAATTTCCTAATAAGGTTTCTACAAGAATGTCTAGGCAGGATTCCACTCATTACCCTAATAATTCTCTTTTGGGTAATGAATATTTTTTTTGGAAAGTGGCTGATTATCCCAGGAAACTATGCCATACAACAACAGTGCATGGAAGTAACTAAAATAAGCAATTAGACAGTCAAAATCCTGAGCTGGTTGGAGAGTCATGCCCATAATGCTCCAAATATTCTCATTTAGTCCCTTTCTCACGTGATTAGTACCAACCTATCTTTTCCATATTGTTGAATTAATGTAATGTGTTAGATCTGATGCCTTACTTAGTACATTTGATTGTAATAGTGTCATTTGCAACTTCCAATAGCATCAGTGTCAGTGCAACATTAAACAGAAACTCCATACTTTTCCATCTGTTGTCCAGTTCCTAACAATAATGTTACAAAATGTAGCTCAAAGCATTTCACATATACAATTCAATTAGCCTGTAGTTGCTTCATCTTTTTCAGAAATGTGTAACAATAATAATGAAAGGAGAAAGACTTTGAAATTTCAGCTATAGAAACTGCTTTGATAAAAATAGTTATAATTTTCCTCTACAGAAGTCCAGATGGGGTCTTACATACACTCTTATGAAACTAGACAGTGCGCTCAGTAAATTTAAAGCTAATAAAAAAAGATTTAACAGTATGTGGTCATTTTAACATAAATTTCCAGCAAAACTCAAATGAAAAGCAAAAATCTCATGACCATAATTTCAATCTGTAATTTATAGACCAATATAAACATTCCCACTAGAATTACTAAAACCATGTATACCACTATTGAGCTGAATCCATAAATATGAGCTTTAGTGACAATAACAGGGAGTATATTGCTTTCCATACTAAACCCAAAACCACAATTCAAACACAATTAGTTAAAGAAGAATGAATCCTACGTGAAAAAATTATAAGTATCCTCAGACAACTGTTAGCTAAGGAAACATGGAATGAAGTATATTATAATTGCAGCACATGTGAAAAGTACAACAGATCTGTGTAAATATTTACTAACTACTTGAACATGTGTTCCCAATTAAGAAACACACATTGAGAATTAATACCAAAAACAAGTTTTGGATAACAGCCGGAATTAAGATCTCAAGCAAAAAACAATAAAAGTATATGATATTTTAAAGATACAGTGGGTGTGTGATGAATTTCTTGCCTACTGCAGAAAGTCCAAGACAATACTTTAAAAAACTGTTAAGAAAACAAATACATTCCAAGACAAAAAAAGGAATTATCCAAATAGGATGGAAATCACAAGATGTGATGTACATGTACAGCAAAACCAATTATTATAATTTCAGGAAAATTAGGTGATTTATTGGAAAGGATTTCACAAATTAAGCTGATCAATAATGCATTGGTCTACCTCTAACCCTCAAACAAGCAGTTACTTGACTTGGCGCTGATTGATCAAGTTGTTGAATGTCCTCCTGATGCATATTGTGCCAACTTCTGTGCAATTGGTACATTAGATAGTAAAAATCCATGGCTGGTTGGAGGGCCCTGTCCATAATGCACCAAATATTCTCACTCGAAGAGAGATCCAGTGAAATTTCTGGCCAAGTTAGAGTTTGGCAAGCATAGCGAGAAGCAGTAGAAACCCTAACAATATTCAGGTGGGTCTCAATCTGCAGAAATGTAAGCCCAGGATAGCTTGCCATGAAGGGAAGCAAAACTGGGTGCAGAATATTGTCAACATCCTGTTGTGCTGTATGGGTGCCACAGATGACAAAAAAGGGGTTCTCCTATGAAAAAAAAGTCACCCCACACCGTCCTTCATGGTTGTTGTGCCATATGGTCGGCAACAGTCAGGGTGGCATCCCACTACTGTATGGGCCATTTCCAGACATGTCTTTTCTGGTCATTGGGGCTCAGTTTGAAGTGAAATTCATCACTGAAGACTATTTTATTACAGTCATTGAGATTCCAGGCTGGAAATGTGTCTGGAGATGTGCCAGTTTGACTGTTGCCCACCATACAGTGTGAAAACGAAGAGTGATGGTCTGGAGCGCCATTTATTTTCATAGCAGCGCCCATTTCGTTGTCATCTTTACAGCTATACATCAACAGTGTACTGTGCCCCATTTTGTTGCTCTTCATGGAAAGTCATTCTGGGCTTACACATCAGCAAGATAATGTCCACCTGCACACAGTGATATCTTCTACTGCTCGTCTTCATGCTTGCCAAACCCTTACTGGGCAGCAAGGTCACCAGACCTGTCTCCAATTAGAGCGTCTGGAGCATTATGGGCAGCGTCCTGCTACTATCTCAATATTTTGATGATCTAATACACCAACTGGATGGAATTTGTTATGATATCCCTAAGAAGGACACCTAATAACTCTGTCAATCAATGCCAAGTTTGCATAAGGCCAAAGGTGGACCAACACATTTTAACTTGCTCAGTTTAGGAAGTGCTTTCTCTTGAATAAATCATCAATTTTTCTGAAATTATAATCATTTGTTTATCTGTAAATGTACAACACATCCACAGATTTCTGAATATCACTACCAGCATCAAGTTATGACAAGATGAAAAGAAAATAACAGACCCAAGGAAAGTCAAAATATCTTCAACAGCTATTTTTCAGATATAAGTGGACAGGTAATCATTATGATTACCCCAAGCAATCAAAGTGCAAGAGGTTCATCATTTAGGATCAGCAGCTCTGCTACCTCACTGTATCTGCACCCAATGAAAGAAGAAGAAAGTTTGAACATCATAAAAACCTTAAAAATGAAACAGGTTTCAGTAGTAGCTGGCATACCTGAAAAAATAAGAAAAAAATGTGTAGTGAGCTCTTGTAAAATCACTGGTATAATTATGCAAAAATAGTTCACTGGCATCAGCAACACTCTTGTCCTGTCTAAAAACTGCTAAATTGAAACTGATATACAAAAAAAGGAAATGTAGAAGTAGTTGGCAATAACAGACCAATTGCCTTATTGTTTGACTTTTCAAAAATTTTAGATAATTTCTTGCACAAAAGTCTACAGGCTTTATGCAAAAAGAGCAAATTATGTCCACAGCACAGTGTAGATTTGAAAAAAAAAACTGCCCAACTGACCCTGCTATCTATGAATTCCTGAGTGGAATTTACCAGAAACTGGACAGTGTCAAATATGTTACTGGTTTATGTCCTGACTTGTTGAAGACATTCAGTATTATAGATCATGAGAAGCTACTACAGAAATTGAATTAACAGGGCATCAGAAGCACCGCTGTGAAGGGTCAGGTCATGGCTTTGTAGACATAAAGAAACAGTGGAAATACAACACAATGAATACAACAAAATCACCCACTTTCTCATTTTACCAAGAGGTGAATATGGTGTTCCTCAAGGATCAGTACTGGGACCAGCACTGTTCCTCCTGTACAAATGACCTACAAACAAACATTTATTGTCAAAATGCTTATCGGTCTGCTGATGACACAAGCTTTCTCATCAGTGCACAAAATTATTACAAGAAAATACAACAAAGCCAATGAATAGCATAGAAGAATGTTTCACATGCAATAAGCTAATCATAAATATAGGAAAAACTGTAGCACTCAACTTATATAATGTCAACGAAAAGGTTCCATGAAATGTAAATATCCAGTTGTCTAACAAATCTGTAAAAAGAGTTGACCTAACAAAGTTTTTTGGGTTCTGCAGGTTGGAAACTCATACTGACAACCTCACAAAAAGAAATTGAGCACTTCACGTTCTGTGGCGAGGATGCTTGATAACTGCTGCAGCAAAGACTGTCTAAAAAGTGCGTGCTATGCAAATGTTCAGTCACTTCTGACATATGGAGTTATTTTATTGCGAGCTTCTCCAAACAGCATTAAGCTAAACACAATGCAAAAAAAAAGACTCATAAGAATCATAAAATGGACCACACAAGGAAAATATTACAAGCCTTTCTCCAAAAAACTGCAAATCCTTCAACTTCCATACTTGCACATACATAAAACCATAGTATTCGTAAAGCAGTACGTGACTGAAAATCCTGCAATCTTCCTCTGAAACAAAGTTGTACATGTCCACAATAGGAGGCAAAAAATGGGTCTCCATATGTACTGAACAAAAATTAAGCTCTTCCAAAATGGAGTTCTGCAACACTCTCTCTCTCTCTCTCTCTCTCTCTCTCTCTCTCTCTCTCTCTCTCTCTCACACACACACACACACCCACACACACACACCCACCCACCAACACACACACACACACACACACACACACACACACACACACACACACACACACACACACACACACACAAAAATTACTGAGTAACACACATTCTGTAAAGAGTATTACAGGATTCAAAGCTGCACTGATGGCCTATCTAATTAACTATTGCTTACAAGTCTGAAACTATTCTTTAATAAACAATAATGTTCTGTACAAATACAAATAATAATGTACCATTATTATGAACTGAAAGTATAGTAGCATTATAACCATTGGTCCAGTTCTAATAACAATGTACCAATAATCTGAATTGTAGCTCTAAATAATTAATGATGTTTTATAATGATAGAAATAGCACTCTGTCAAATACTGACTGACATCTTACTGTACAGTCTATGTACCCAAAACATGTCATGTACAAATTAATAAATAAACAGTTCAAAACGTATGTATCCCAACAATCACAAGAGAAGTAATGTATTTCAGGACTACACTTTAATATTTTTCAGATTCGACAATTTTTGCTTTGTGTCAAGAATTGAGTAAATTGTAACTACCCACTGTAACTTGACATTTCAGTGATTTGCAACTGTTGTTTTCATTGATTCATTTATATTCACATCATAGGCAAGGAAAAACAGTTCAACAGATTACGCTGAATTTGTAACCATCAGTAACCAAACTAGTACAAATTTAGAATTGCTGTTCTAATATATAATTCTACATAGCTTTTACATGACATTGGCTCTTAAAAGACACTTTGCTATTTCACAATGTTGCAGATTTCAAATTGCAAATGTAGTAAAATCTAAATTATAAAAGTATTTACATAATATTTACAGAGACTGAGAATCTAATATTGATTCAGTATTGTCAGTGTTACAAAGGGAGCTTTCTGCACAAATTTTTACAAACTATTATAAAATTGGGAAAGATACATAAAGTCTTAAGCTTACTTCCTATTATAAACAACAGTAATAAAGTATTACAGAGTTTGACTGTAATTCTGAACTTTCTCCTTTCAGTGATCCAATTCCATATGACACTGATGAATTACTTACAGAAGACTGGAAACAATATGAGGCAGACAGCACAAATTATCTAGGAATAGGCTCCACTCTTGAAGCAGGTACAGGGCTCAACAAGGAACGGATGGATTTCTGGCACAGTGTGATGCCATAAGTTAGTTAGTGATATTACAAAATCTGATAAGCAACCTGTATACCTTAATTTGCATTGAAAAATCATATCACAAAAACTGTTAAAGAATATACTTCAAAAAGATGGAAGAGAATCATCCACACGAAATACTTCTTCCAATATCATAAAACTATGAATCTATTTAATTTCTATATATTGTGTGTCTTGTAGGTAGCTAATTTAAGTCCCAATGTTTAGAAAATAAATTCAATACTGCTGAATGTTCATATGGAAATATTACTGTCTGGTAAACAAGTTCCTAATTTCTTCTAATACCTCAGATTAACATTAATGCACCCTTTCACAAAATTTATAAAAACTGTGGATAAAACAATATACAAAAACTGATTACAGAATACAAAAGAATTTTTGGAAATGTCAGAAGCAATTATTTAAATATCTTGGAATTGTACCAGTTGGAAATTCAAAAATATGCCACAAATTAAGAGCCATTCTGTTGACTTATACATTTTCCTTTACTTGTACTGTTTGTCAGTGTCTGTAAAGAGAGATAAAATCTTGATACATAAGCCTAAATTTACATCATTTTTTGGTATTTACATACTGTTCAAGAAGTTCTCCAATGTGTTTGATGGTATGCCCTCACAGAACCTTGTTATTTACTACCTTGCCCATCCTGTACTCACCATGTTGTTGCCATCACATATTGTAATTATTAGTAGTATGTAAGATTTCAGTGCCTAATTCAAAACAAAATTTAAATCATTGAGAAATATTCATTTCAACACATATGTGGTAAAGCATGTAGTAAAGTAAAATATTATAAATTGGGCTACTTTGCGATGGATTTTAGTATTTTCCTCGTTTTCTGAAAAGATTTTGTGCAAAATGACTAAATGTAGGTTAGTTTGACATATTTAACCTTCATCTTTTTGAACATGAAAGGCATTTTGTTCTGTACTCATTCCTTTTCAAGTGAGTCCCCCTGATTTTGTCCCAATTTTACCGCATGAGTTGGGGGTTACACTGGGACAAGTCATTGTTAAGGCTAAAATCAGTAAATAAAAATAACTATTCTGCTCTTTATTTGAACCAGTGTTGGCTCCATTACAATGACATAAAAGTAATTAGTAACATAAAATTTTTATAAAGATAGTAGATTGAACACATCAATGAGTTTGAGCAACTGTGAACAGATACTAAAGACACAAAATCATGAAAAAAACTGCAAATGAAAAAGGCATCTAATAAAATTCAATGCATTTCATACAGTCCTAATTTCTTTACATAAAAAATACCTGGAGGACCAACTTGTTCTGGTGGGCTGATGATTTGGATAAAGTCTTCAGCATCATATTCTAGAACATCTTTTTCTTGGGCCACTTCCACTTATTTCCACATTTTTCCATGGCAGACAACATGTAACCTGTCATTGTCCTTTTTGTGACTCATCCTGGATACAGTTTACTTTCTTATGTAACAATTACTTACATCCCTTCGCACAATCTGTGTCTTCAGACTGATCTTCCTCATCCAGAACATCCATGGTTACACGGTCATTTGATTCTGCATAAAGTACAAAAGACAAGGTCTCATCAGTGTCACTGTCTGTATCATCTTTGTTTATTGTTGTCTTTGTCAGGTGAGGAGCACTCTGTGCAGTTTTAGTTCTTTCTCCTAAGTGGATTGCTTGTTCAGCCTGGCAGCAAGAATGTCTTCTGGAGAAATGCTCTTTCCTGCAGGAAAGCCTTCTACACCTCACTGTTTGATCCTTCTCAGTTGCTTCATTACTCTTCTGCAAACAGTGATCTGGAAAGGTATCATTGATGACTGAAGTGAGTTTTGTTTCCCGAGCCATGTTGAATGATGGAAGCCTTTTCAGCACTATTTGGCAATTCAGTGGGCTGCAGAAGGTGTGTTGCATTTGGGGGCAATGCTACAATTTTTATATTGTACTCTTTACGCAACCAGAGTACTTCAAGAGTGATATGTGAGCTCAGCTTGTCCCCTATAAGAAGTAAAGGAAACAAAAGAAAAATTTGGAGTAGGAATTAAAGCCCAGGGAGAAGAAATAAAAACTTTGAGATTTGGCAATGTCATTGCAATTCTGTCACAGTCAGCAAAGGACTTGGAAGAGCAATTGAACAGAGCAGACAGTAACTTGAAAGAAGGCTGTAAGATGAACATCAACAAAAGCAACATGAGGACAATGGAATGTAGTCAAATTAAGTCAGGTAATGCTGAGGGAATTAGATTGGGAAATGGGACCCTTACAGTAGTAAATTAATTTTGCATTTGGGAAGCAGAATATCTGATTATGGTCACAGTAGGGAGGATATAAAATGTACAAAGACAATGGCAAAAAAACGTTTCTGAAGATAAGAAGTTTGTTAACATCGGGTATGGATTTAAGAGTCATGTAGTGTTTCTTGAAAGTATTTGTATGGAATGTAGTCATGTATGGAAGAGAAATATGGATGATAAACAGTTTGGACAGGAATAGAATAAAAACTAGTGAAACGTGGTGCTACAGATGAATGCTGAAGGTTAGATGGGTAGATCTTGTAACTAGAGAGGAGGTACTGAATAGAACTGTGGAGAAGAGAAATTTCTGGTACAACCTGACTAAAAGAAGGGATTATTTGGTAGGACAGATTCTGAGGCATCAAAGGCTCACCAATTTAGTACCAGAGGGAATTGTGGGGGTTAAAAATCATAGAGGGAGACCAAGAGATGAATATAGTAAGCAGATTCAGTAGTTACTCAGAGATGATGAGGCTTGTACAGGATAGAGTAGCATGGAGAGCTGCATCAAACCAGTCCTTGGACTGAAGACCACAACAACAGAAACAACAAAAACATGGTGTAAGGAAGTTGCACAGTGTACTTTTGGAGAAACGTTAAGTATTTGGTTCTAACATGTGTTAGAAGAACATGCAAATAAAATAAAAAAACTAGTTAACAGCAACATAATGTTACAATGACTTGTCATTTAAATGAACCCTGGACAAACAATTTTCGGTAGGTTATATAAGAAGGAAGGAAGCACTCTGATGCTGAGACTAACTTTAGAAGGTAAGTAGACCCACTATTTGTCTGAAATATAATGCGCTTTCTCTTATATACAAGGTGGTCCATTGATACTGACTGGGCCAAATATCTCACGAAATAAGCATCAAACAAAAAAACTACAAAGAACGAAACTCATCTAGCTTGAAGGGGGAAACAAGATGGCGCTATGGTTGGCCCGCTAGATGGCGCTGCCATAGGTCAAACGGATATTAACTACATTTTTTTTAATTACATATTCGTGTAGTACATAAAGAAATATGAATGTTTTAGTTGGACCACTTTTTTAGGTTTGTGATAGACGGCGCTGTAATAGTCACAAACGTATAAGCATTTGGTATCAAGTAACATTCCTCCAGTGCGGACGGTATTTGCTTCATATACATTACCCATGTTAAAATGGACCGTTTACCAATTGCGGAAAAGGTCAATATCGTGTTGGTGCATCGCTGTTGTGATTAAAATGCCCAATGGGTGTGTGCTATGAATGCTGCTCCATATCCTGGATGACACTATTGGGCAACAGAAAATCCACGATGGCTGCAACAAGTGGAACATCAGCGACCTTTGTGGGTTAATGTATGGTGCGGCATTTTGGGAGGAACGATAATTGGACCCAATTTTATCAACGGCAATCTAAATGGTGCAATGTATTCCTACATAATGTTCCACTGATGTTACTACAAGGTGTTTCACTGCATGACAGAATGGCGATGTACTTCCAACATGGTGGATGTCTGGCATATAGCTCACATGCGGTTGAAGTGTTATTGAGTAGCATATTTCATGACAGGTGGATTGGTTGCCAAAGCACCACACCATGGCCCACATGTTCACCGGATCTGATGTCCCCGGATTTCTTTCTGTGGGGAAAGTTGAAGGATGTTTGCTATCGTGATCTACTGACAATGCCTGACAACATGCGTCAGCGCATTGTCAATGCATGTGCGAACATTACGTAAGGTGAACTTCTCGCTGTTGAGAGGAATGTCGTTACACGTATTGTCAAATGCATTGAGGTTGACAGACATCATTTTGAGCATTTATTGCATTAATGTGGTATTTACAGGTAATCACACTGTAACAACATGCATTCTCAGAAATGATAAGCTCACAAAGTTACATTGGAACAACCTAAATAAAATGTTCAAACGTACCTACATTCTGTATTTTAATTTAAAAAACCTACCTGTTACCAGCTGTTTATCTAAAATTGTCAGCCATATGTTTGTGGCTATTACAGTGCTATCTGTCACAAAGTGAAAGAAGCGATCCAACTAAAACATTCATATTTCTTTACGTACTACACGAATATGTAATAAAAAATGGGGGTTCCCATTTTTAAAAAACACAGTTGATATTCATTTGGCCTATGGCAGCGCCATCTAGTGGGCCAACCATAGCGGCATCTGGTTTCCCCCTTCAAGCTAGACAAGTCTTGTTCTTTATAGTTTTTTCGTTTGACGCTTATTTCGTGAGATATTTGGCATGGTCACCCTGTACAATATAAACATTGTGTAAAATGTGAGATAATTCATACAACATATGAATGAACATTTGGATACTTCGTTATATACGGAAATGAAAGTAAGGGACAGAATTATAGTGTGTAAATCTGTTGCAGGAAGAAGTGGAATTCTTCTTCACCATGAGTTCCGATGTCATTGATAAATCAGTACCTGACTTGAGCAAAAAACTTCTGGGTCTTAGGGAGTGTCTCTTCCACATGGCCCATGAAATGGTTGGCATATGATGGGACAATCAAGGTTCCCATAGCAGTCCATTTGGTTTGTTTGTAGTTCTGACCTTTAAAAGTGAAGCTGTTAGGGGGAAGGATGAAACAGGCTAGTGTAATAATAAATGAGATTTTAGGAAGATTTTAGATGGGCATTGAGAGAGGTAGTATCCCAGGGTGAGGAGCGTGGCTGTATGTAAGATATTCATATAAGGTGAGGATGCATCAATTAGAACAAGCTTTCCAGACAGGAGAGAACCCAAGCTGAAATGCATTTGGTGATGGATTTAAAGCCAGCTATTATGGTACAACCAGGACATTGGTACTTTTGTATTTTGTGGAGTTGGTAGACACTGATGGTGTATGGGTCAGGGAGATTTAGAAGTTCTATGGCATCAATTGGGAGCCTTTATGAGGGGCCTAGAGTTTTCAGAAATTTCTACAGCTCAGTCTAGATAGAATGAATGTTGTCATTAGGGACAATTTTGTAGGTTGAGGCATCCAAGAGCTTGTGGTGGCCCTCTGCCTCTCCTTACAGTGAAGTACACAACAGCTGACCCCTGTCCACAGGGAGAATGATCACAGAAAGGGATGCCTTCAGGTCACAGGAGAGCTGGAACATTGGTGAGAGATAATGCAAGAATTGAGGAATCCTTAGAATGCCAGGAAAAGATAGCTTTGAGAAAGAGGATCCCACTTTGATACAGTTTGGAGCTGTTCTTTACAGGGTTAAATGTTCACTGTGCTTGTTATGTGTTGGGAAACAGTGATGTTTACATTTGAGTTTACAAATGAATAACAGGATATTTTCACTAAGGCAGTCTGGTTAAATTTGAGTATGGGGCTGAATATTAGGTTTTTGGAAATAATTGACGTACCAGGATCAGAGAGGGACCTGGATCAGAGGTTAAGGATGGATTGTGAGCCTGGGTTGTTAGGTGTTAGGGTTTGTCAAGGTTCATGGTTGGGTTTTAGTGGGAGATGTGCTGGGATTGAGACGTTAAACAAGGAGGGTAGCTTGGGCTTGTTGGTTAGAAAGTGAGGAGAGCTATTAGTGGTAGGGCTGAGGATGGCAGTTGAGGCTCTGGCATGAGGACTTGGTAATGGGACACCACTCTGCAGAATTTGACAAAAAGTCTGGACACATTCTTTGTGTGGTGCAAGACACTTTGTTCTGGTTTACATTTGGCTTCCAGGAGAATTGCACTGAATGTGCTAGCACACCCAGGAGGTGGATTGTGGGAAATTTTAAAAAGAGAGATAGGAGCTACTACTGGATTTGGTCATTGGTAGAAACAATCTATTAGTCAAAAACTCTTAGAAAACAAAGTGAAAGCTACATTATTATTGTGTCTCACAGAACATTGGCGTGATGAAGACAAGTAACATACTGTGTCTCTACCCAACTTTATGGTAGGTGGTTATTCTGTAGAAAAATTCTTAAACATGGTAGTTGCATATTCATAAGAAATAATATAAACTTAATACATATAAAATTTCCTCTTGAAATAATGAAGGAAAAAGATGTAGAGCTATCAGAAGATGAAATAGTGGACACTAAACTAGTCATTACTTGTTTATACAAAGTTCCAGCTGCTTCCACAAATACTTTCCTAATAAGTTTGGAATATTCAGTTAACAGAGTAACACAAAGAAACAGAAGAGTTATTCTACATGGTGATTTTAATATTGATTTTTCCAGGACACCAAGGAAAGGAATGAATTACTGAATCTTTTGCAAACATTTAACATGGAAGCTACCATAGAAACAACAACTCATATGCAAAGATTTCATCTACCACCATTGATCAGATATTTGTAAATGTAGAAATGACTGTAAAACAGAAACACTAAACATAGGCTTTAGGGATCACACAACTCAAAAACTGTATCTGAGTATCAAAACTGAGCTAAAATTTAAACACTGCCTACCAACCACCAGTAGAAACTACAGTAATGAAAATATAAATCACTTTCTCCATTACTTGAGCAAAGAAAACTGGAAAAAGATTTTTAACTGCAAACATACAGATGGAGAATTTAATAATCTTATTAACAATTTTTCCTACTGTTTTGAATTGTGCTTGACTATACACAAGGAAAAAAATATATAAATTGATCACTTCTGGGATTCTGATATCCTCAAACAAAAAAAGATTACTACACAGATTGTCCAAACAATTCACATCACCAGAATTTGATACTTATTATAAAACCTATCAAAAGACTTCAAAATTGGTGTCAAACAAGCAAAAATAATGGCAAATGACATACGTAACAAATTCCACCAACAAGATGAAACCCATGTGGAATATTGTAAGGAAGCAAACTGCAGCAGAGCAGACAGATTTCCATAATATTAAATGCGTAATGGAGAAGTCAACTGTGATAACTGAACCTACAAAAACTGCAAGGACATTTAATTACTATTTTATGCAGATAGCAGAACATAATATAAATAAAAATTTACAGTGTACTTCCAGAAATCAGTCCAGATGTACTAGAAATAATAAATATATTTTTCTATACCCCTCCAATGAAAAAGAAATACTTGCTATAATCAAAGAACTGAAGCCCCAATTCTCTGTTAGCATGACAATATCCCTGACTGCATCTTGAAGAAATGTGCTCCCCTGATAGCCAGACCACTTTCAACAACGGTAATTGTTCTCTATCAGAAGGGGTGTTCCCAGGAAAAATGAAGATAGCAAAAGTAAAACCCCTGTTCAAGAAAGGGATAAAAACAGAAGTACAAAACTACAGGCCTCTTTCACTACTATCTGGTTTTCCCAAAAGAATTGAAAAAAATATCTGTTATCAAATACACAACACGGATTCTGAAAATCTAAATCTACTGAGACTGCAATTCGATGATTCCATCTCAAATCATACAGTTCATGTCAAGTCATGGTCATGAATTTCTCTGGAAAGAATATATATTAGACCTCTATATTGTGAGTGTTACGAAATGAAGTATTTTCGTTTTATCTTTATTTTTATAAATGTTACAGCACTTTAAAAAACGTATTTTGTAAATACTAACTCTTAAAACATTAGAGCACAAAAAGAAATATAGCTAATAAACTGAAAGTGTCAGAGGCCTGGCAGATGATTTGTTTTAGAGCTTCCTCTTAGTTTGTTGAAATTTAGTTGACAGCCACACACTTATGGGCTTCCTTTAACTTACAAATTTAAGACAAAAATACGAAATTCAAGCTAATTTTTGCACTTAACTTTTTTTCTAATTGGAAAGTCACAAAACGCTACTTTTCTGTCATATTACCAGACACTACTGCTGTAATTATAAACAGTATCTCCTCTGCTCTAGCTATCTGTATTTTCTAAATGTTTATTACTAAAAATGTAAAAAATTACATTTTTACGAGTTTTTACGAATTATTTACTCAAAAACCCACATCCAAAAACTTTTGGAGATTGCACAAAATATTGTTTGGTTAATATGTTATTAGTCAGTACAAACACAGTGAAAAATATTTTTCTGTGTCAAGTGTTAAAAATTTTTCAACATTCTGCGTATTTTGCATCATTAAATTCCTAGTGTAAAATATGCATGTTGGGAACACTGTTTCCAGTTCTCTTCTATTGATAACAAACAAGTGAGGACTTGCACATAAGCCATTATGCATTGAGTATTGTGAGGAAATACAGTAGTGAAAAAGTGAGGTGTGTGGACTATGAAAAAAGACACGAGAAAGAGGTGTTTAGGAAAAGTGAAAAATCCATTGTGCAGGAATTGCTATCCTCACTATAAGAAGAAATTTAGTGACAACCCATCTGAACAATCGCCATCATCTGTATGTGAAACTGAAGAAGACAGTGCAGATGTTTATATTCCTGGATGCGAAGTTGTTGGTGCCTTGAATGTTAGCATTTCTGCTGTAACCCCTACTATATCCCTCTTTACGCCCAGGAAAGGTGAGAAGCACAAGAAGAAAACAGTATGTAAAAAGAAAGTGGAAGAAACTGATAAAGTTTTACACAAGCAACGTCTTGAAAACTTTGTGAAGTGTATAAATGCAGATGCAATTGGTCCAGAACCAGAAGATAGTGATATATGCATGGAATGTGATGTGTGGTTTCGAAACCTAAATGCTGCCATCTCAGAAGTCATCTATACTGAGACGGTCCAGTTACTGATGCTGATACCAGGTAGCTACTCTAAGCAGCAAACACAGAAATACATACCCATTTCCTCACATTATTTGGTTTCAAAAACGTGTAAAATAAAGAATGCGAAAAGTATTTGTGCATGCCCATATTCTTGCTGTGGACATCCGTTGCAAGATGATACATTTTCTGTTTCTCTGGAATATTACCTAAGGGATGACAAAGATTGCAGCAGCCAAAGCCCTAACCAGGGTAATGTTATCTCTGTTAGTGAAAATGGTGAAAAAGTTGAAATGGTAAAAAGATATCTGACAAGATCAATAAGAAAAGTATGTCTCCTAATGAAAAAGGAGAACCTAAATTTAAAAAATGGTCTCATAAAATTCTACTCCTTACGACCAAAATGGGTAAAATGCCGGCCAGTGAAGGAAGTATGTAAATGCCTTTACTGCATTAATTTGAAACATGTTTTTTAGCCATAAGCAATGTCACAGGAAAGAAGTACACAGAAATGGACCTGATGCCTTTGTGTATATGTCAAGAGCTGCAAAATAAATGTTGGTTGCAGGAGTGTGCAATGTGACTCGGTGCTGAAGTGATGACTGTTGAAGTATTACACCTTCAGGGCACTGACAATGACATAATCTATGCATTGTGGGAGGGAGCAGAGTTGGTGAAGAAGAGAGTAGAGCGAGAGAAGTTTGTTAGAGGTTAGGCATTGGGTCATGAAAGGAATAACTCACCATCACATCCAGAGGATTCAGAGACAGGCCACAGCAGAAGTAAAATCAGCCGCATCTCAGAATTCTGTCGCATTAGTTCTTCATTTTGGCTTTGCTGGGAACTGGTCCATTATTTTGCAGAACGAAATTCAAAGTTGTCACTGACATACATCACAGGCATCAATATTCACGTATTGCTCACTTCCTTGGAATATCACACTGTCTTGTTACTGTCAATGATGATTCTATTCATGACAGTGAACATGCATGTTACGCTCTCAGCATAATAATTGATGATATAGCATCTAAAGGCCACACACTGTAGAGATTTGAGAATTTCTGTGTAAATTCTAGAACCACTCAGCCTTCTATGTCTCAAACACACGATATTCTGGATATGAATGTGGAATCCCACCTACTGCACGTCACATGTTTGTGTGTGCAGGTTTAAAATCACCTGCTCTCAGGTACGGACAACCTCCCCTGAGGTGGTCTCCAATATTGGAGTCTTGTCTATTGACATTTACTCCACGAATATAAGATAAAATTGACTAGGATTAGAAGGGTTAGCTAAAACTTATCTGAGCTCGACAGGATTAAATATTGTGGGTGCTAGGAAACTCGCGGTGTGAGGAAGAGGAATGTCTGTTCTTCTTCTTCTGCTTAGCTCTTGGAATAGCAGAGATTATGCATTGTCAGTCATACTCGGTAAAAATAAGGAGCGGTTTATAAGGTCCAAGTCCCTCTTAGGAACAATGGCGGTTAGATTTGCAATTGCCCAACCAAAATCATAGGGCTTGTGGGGTAGAGGTGGTTTAGGAACATTGGAGTCGGTAAAAGGGTACGGGGTATTGTGATGCGCATACGTCTTGTCACGCAATGATTTTGCGACCATCTTCAGTAGTTCTGGCGCAGTCATTTCTGTCCCTGCTGGCGGCATATTGACTACGTCTTCTTTGTCTTGTTCTTGGATGGGCACAGCAGTTGTGTCTTCATCTTCCATCAGTGGCTGTTCCGCCTTGTCCTCGGGAGGGTGGGTGGGTGGCTCGATGTCCTTGACGACATCCTCCCACGTTGCTGGTGGAGCTGGCTCGGAATCTTGTTTCCGCAGGCCCTCCCCTTTCGAGGAGGGGACACACATCTCTATCGTCACCTCTGTGAGCACCCCCACAACACCCTGCATTACCATCTCAGCCCGAAGTGCAGCCCTACCCTCTGCCATGGCAGATTTGAGAGTGGAAACTGTGTTAGCGACAGCATCATCGATCTTGCGAATGATTTCGGGACTGCAGCAGCACAGTCCTACACTCGCGCCAACACCAGCAGAAGTGCGGGCAGAGTGTTTACCGCATCTTCGTCCATTGCCACCTCCTCTTGCGTGGTGATCTGCCGTCGGCATGTGTGCCACCCCTTCCCACGGCCACAGTCTTGAGATAAATGCAGCCACGGTAGATGGCGGCATGTGTGCTGCCGCAGTTGAAACATCTAGCTGCGGTGTCCCTAGGTTTCGTGCAATCGCGTGTGAGGTGCGAATTTGCACACTTTAAACATGCGAGTACACCTGTGCAGTCCGCGGCGAAGTGCCTCAGCTTCTGACAGCGGAAGCACTATACAGGCTTCTTCCTCTTCTGCTTGCTGTCCATCCTCTTTTGCTTGCTGTCCAGACCGAGCGCTTGGCCCAGGAGGCTAACGATTGCGGTAACTTGTTCTCCTCGTCTTCCCATTGGGCGTCCAGGCATGTTGGCATTGAGAGCGAGGGTAGCAGCGAGCAGCAGCTGTGGTTTAAAATCAGTCACGGGAAGAAAGTAGACGCGGCAGACGAACGGCACTGACAAGTACCTGTCAGGCAATTCACAGATGTTTTAGTGCGTGTGTAACGAAGAACCATGGAGTTTATACACAGCTCTGTGCTTACTGGGCCATTGACTATTGTTATTATACAAAGACAGTTGTAAAAGAACTCTTGAAAACTCTTGACATAACGTTGCAATAGGCAAGACTTATTTTCTGATTTATGATAAGAAAAGTTATGGTTTCGAAGCCAACTTTCTTTTAACTGTAATTTAATTTGTATCTGAAGTTCGACTGTAAGAGGGACTTAAGGGACGTTATATATTTATGTTGAAAGTGAGAGTTTTATTGCGTATGAAAGTCAAATACATCGTTAACTGACGAAAAGCAAAGTTTGTACCATAGACTGGGGTGAATAGGGACAGAATTTCAGGTTTTTAAATAATAAATCCAGAAATACAATCTGAACATGAGTTTTTAATCATTAAAGAGGGAGATGGTATAATCATTCAACCTTGAAACTGGGTATATTTGGTATTGCTTAATATAATTTGTGGTAATTAGCAATTATAAAGTGTCCCTATTTACCCCTTGGTAGGGGTCACTAGGGACAGTGATAAGTATAACTCACAGAACCTTATTGCAACAGGCAAATGGGTCAAAAGGGACACAAAAATGGTTTTTAAAAATACAAATTAACCTTTAATACTTTAGGATATTAAAACATCTTTCAAACATATGTCTGCCTCGTCTTATTAACAGTTCTTTCATGACTTGAATCACTTGAATAGAATCAAATTCAGATACTTCTTCAACAACAGGGAAAACGTAAACATTATTGTCTTTGGAGTTTTGACTCAAAAATGATGCCACATATGTTTTTCCTTCAAGCACAACTTCGGTAATTCTACCAATAAAATATTTTTGAGCCCCCTTTATGCTCTCAAATTTCACTTCCCCAATCCCCAACGAGTAACACCCTATCAGTAGACAGTTCTTTTGGTTTGTGAGTAGCTGTGGAGACTTCTCTCTCTTCATAACTGTGATCACTGTTGTCACCATCACTACCTTCTTATGATTCATTCACTGGATTCGACAAGTCATGTGCATGAACATTTCTGCCAGGTGGTATGTTCAGTTTCCTTTTTCTACCTGGTTTTGGCAAATTATCATCAGGCCACCTTTGATGGTTTAAGAATTCAACCAGGCTGTCATTAACAGTGCCAGTGCTGCCTTCTCCACTTTTTTCAGATGACAACATTCCAATAACTTGATCTCCATTGAAAGGGTAAATACCAGTCTTCTTGAAACGTTTCTTTCTATGGTTGGTGATAACATGTCAAGGATTTCTTTCAAAAGTCGAGGAAAGTACTTCTTATCAATTCCTAAAAACTTGTTGTTAGTTCTGCTTTTCCAATTCTCCAGAACCTTTCGCCAAGCCTCTTTCAATGGCCTAAACATTGCGACATCTAGAGGTTGTGTAAGATGAGTTGAGTTCGGTGGTAAGAAAACACACTCAACGCCATGTTTTTCGCACAAATCAATGACAGCTAGAGACAGATGAGAGCTCAAGTTGTCACCAATAATGACTTTTCTTTCCTCAAAGCAATGAAAATAAGGTATCACTATAGACTTAAACCAATGTGAGAAACAGCAGCCGTCCATGTAGCCTCATTTACTTCTGTTAAACCTTGCCCCAGCAGGACCACCTTCACTCCACAGATCGTATAGGTGTTTGTTTAGCTTTACATATCGCGTTAGGTGGCAATAATGTGCCATCGCCTGTAGCAGCAAACATCACTCATACATTGGATTTTGTTTGATTCATAACCCTGTCAGGATATTTGCAGCCTCTTTTGTACAGAAGTTTTTTCCTTCCAGGGTCGTCCACCAGGTTTGTCTCATCATAATATAATACTTGCTATGGGGGAACACCATTAAGAGACATTTGCAACTCTTCAAAATAACGAACAATATCCTGTGAGGTAACTTTAGCCCTGCTTTAGGATATAGTTTGACATATTAGCGGAGAAATAATTTTGTGTCTCTCGATTAAAGATTGTGGCCAATCTGGACCTGGAAGATTGTTTTTAAATTGCTTTATTATTCTTCCTTCTCTGTCCAAATAGTACTTCACAAAACATCGTACATCAAAAATGCTTAGTGGATAAGGCCAGCACAGCAGCAGTACAGCCAGTTGCTTGCTGAGCTAGGACCAGCTACGACGGACCTCACCGACGCTCTTGATGAATAGTCGTCTACTTGTTATTTGTTTTCTTTGTGTGTATATAGTGATTGTTCGAGAAGTGTAGTTCAGTTTCAATAAAAGACATTATACTGAGTGTTCTATAATACTGAGTATTCTTCAAGGAGAGCATGCCAATGGAGTGGAAAATGGCCATTATGTGGCCCATATATAAAAAAGGCTCTATAAATTAAACTGCCAGAATTACCGAGGAATATCCCTGCTAAATACTACATATAAAGTGTTCTCCAAGACCCTAACTAGGAGGCTTACTCCCTATGTGGAAGAGAGAATTGGAGACTATCGGTGTGGCTTTTGAAGAAATAGGTCAACAACTGACCAAATACTCACATTACGCACACTACTCAGAAAATGTTCTGAACATCAAATAAAGAAATATCAGCTTTATACTGATTTTAATCAAGCCTATGGTACCATCTCAAGAGTGACATTGCAGAATGTTATGGAAGAGGCAGGAATACCTAAGAAGCTCGCTAAACTTACTATGATGACCCTCAGTGAAACAAATTATAAAGTAAAAGTACAGTATAAAATCTCCAAAGAAGTGGAAGTGAAGAAGGACTGAGACAGGGTGACAATATCTTCTCACTGCTATTCAACCTCTGCCTAGAAAAAGTCATAAGTCAGATAGAGATAAATAGAGGAGGAACCATTTTTTAATCGTTCACTGCCATACCTAACCTACGCAGATGTTGTGGCATTACTCGCCCAAAACACTGTTGTGCTGGCTGATGCCTATCAACTGGAGAGAGGTGCAAAGGAACTTGGCCTGGTAGTCAATGTCGAAAAGACCAACTATATGGCAATGACCAGCCAGCAAAACGTACCAAATCTCAGGATAGCCGACAAGGAGTTTGAAAGAGTGAGAGACTTCAAGTACCTCAGATCGACTATCACAGAGACGGTTGACATCAGCAGCGAGGTGAAAGCTAGAATAGTAGGAGGCAACAGATGCTACTTTGCCACACTGCCCATGCTTAGGGGCTCACTTCTATCACGAAAATCTAAAACCCTCATTTACAAAACAATTATAAGACCAGTTGTTGCCGAGACATGGACTGTGATTGCAAATGAGGAAAGGAACCTTAGCATTTGGGAGAGAAAGGATCTATGTAAAATATACGGCCCAATATATGATCAAGAATGTTGGCACATCTGTATGAATGCAGAATTAGAACAACTTTTGAAGAACCTGACATTGTCACTACCATTATGATAAAAAGACTGCGAAGGGCAGGACACATGGTTGGAATGGAGGAAGATAGAACATGTAAGAAGATTTTTGATAGCAATGGCAGACGACAGACGACAGAAGGGATGTCCCAGAAAGAGACAGGTGGACAGAATTGAAAAAGACATGAAAAAGCTGGGTGTCAGAGGATGGAGACAGAATGCCATGGACCAGACAGAATGGCAGGATATTGTGACGTAGGCCAAGGCCCTCCAAGGGCTGTAGAACGGATTAGTAGTAGTGGTAGTAGTAGTAGTAGTAGTAATAATAACCTGCTGCTTTAATTTTGTCTTTTCTGGTAATCTGGATTGGAATACACCAAAGACTTTTTTGCAGAAAATTAATAATTTTAACTAATTTAAGCTATTGTTTTGACATTGTTTACACTGGGCCTCACCGGTATTTTGAATGAAGGAAAGATCTTGGATTAGAAGAATTTATACACAATACAAACTACTGGCACATGACAGGAATAAAATTGCTATTGTAATTATGGACTAACGAACACTTAAAGCTCTCATATTTCTAGTCATCAAGAGACAGCTATTTTTATGTTTTCTAGATAAAAATTGTTTGTATCCCAAATAAAAATATGACATGATAATTTTTCAGTCTGAATTAAGCATACTCATGTTTTAATTAGTGTTAGTTAATGGAATTGTAATCACAACTATGTAGAAATGTAAAATTTTACTCGTACAAAATTTAATTAATTGAATCTAGGACTTTCATTCAATAAACTAAGCCCTCTGTTCACCTGAAAATGATAGGGTGATTTATATTTAATTAAGTAAAGTAATATATGCAAATTAATTTGTTTCAATGATAGAATATGTAATTTATGGTCGTAATAGAAACAGATTCTTTTCTGTCTTTGCATGAAATTATCACTTCTATTTCATGTAAATGTCTATGGAATTTGGGAAGATGTATGTAAAAATTTTAATTGTTATAAACCTAAAAATTTAATATCTGACAATGACAGTAACTGTTTAAAACCATATAAATAGAGGTGATTTGTAGGCCGCCATAAGTTAGTCAGAGGTTCCGTCTTATGTCAGTCATGAGACAGTATTAAGTCAATTCTATACATGTAGTTTGCCACCAAACATCTATCATGCAAAATAAATTTCTTTGTGAACAAGAAATACTGGAATTTATTTTAACCATTGCATAATTCCTGTGTGGAAATGCAGTAACATCAAGATGGACCTATGGCAGCATTAAGAAGCAGCATCCCAGATCACACAAGATGCGTATTATTTATATGGTGGAGGATATCCACAATGTGACATGGTATTATTCTTGTACTTGTGTTAAGCAATGATACACATCCCAAACTTCATCACCCAAAAACATTTTCGCCATGTTATATTACTCTCTCTCTCTCTCTCTCTCTCTCTCTCTCTCTCTCTCTCTCTCTGTCTGTCTTTAACAGGTATATCTCCCTGTGACTGTAGCAGCTCTGAATGTTTGAGAGGTTAACTTGGATGGAAGTGAATCATTAATTGTGGGAGAACCAACAGAATAAGATCAAATTGTTTCACATATGGTGTCAAAGAATGATGCTGAAAATTAAGTGGATTGATCAAATGAGGATCTCTATAGAACAGATGAGAAACGGAATGTGTAGGAAACATTGTCTAAGAAGGCGCAGGATGATAAAACCTGCATTGAGAGTCCAGCAAATAACCTTGATAGTACTAGAGGTAGCTCTAGAGGCCACAAACTGTAGGACCACATAGAAACTGGAATATACAGAACAAAACATTACAGGCAAGATGTAAGGGACAAAGGGATTGCCACAGGGTAGGAAATCATGGCAGACCACATCAAACAGTCAGAAGAATCACTGAAAAAACGTTAGTAGACCAACAAGCATGGGGAGCAAAGAAAGGGATGGGTTGTTGCAACTGTGGTAGAGATACACTTTGAGAAGCATTAAGTTGTGCACCATCACTAAACTGGAGTCTTAGAGGATGAGTCAGAGAGAGAGAACTCTAGGGGAGGTTGGAATACAGTGCTGGGACTGAAGAGGAATTGGATGAAAAATGACAGGAGATGCAAGAGTGAAAGCAAGGGAGTGAGAAGGGGACAACTCAGATGGGGAATAGCAGAGGTTTATATCAGGGTAACTGTGAGAAATGAGAGTACGTTGCCGAAACAATTACTTCTTACATAGTACGGAGGCTATGAAGAAGCTTTTTAATTCACTGTTATTCTGGTTTTCATTGTTTTCAGAAATCACACAGTCAAGTTTACAATTATCCACTGCTTGATAGTGGCCATTCATTACTACAGACAGTTTTTCGGTTGTCGTACCCACATAGAGTGCTACAAAACAAATGCATCAAAGGCTATATATGAAATAGCTGCTTTTGTGGGTCAGATGTTTGTGTTGGGTTAGATAAAATATACCTGGGTATGGAAGGTAGTAAGTGTGCTAGTTTCATGTGAAGGTCTGGTATTGTCTCTGCCATGTCCGTAAGTGAATGTTGCATGAAGTTCAGGTTTGGGAGCCAGTGTGCCTAAGGGATGAACAACAATAATATGTTGTCTAGATGAATGACGAAATATTTCATTGGGAGATAAGGTTACAATTTATGAGATCAAATTTTTTGTGTGCAGATGGTCTCTCTCTTTTTAGAATGCGTTCAGATGAATGTGAAATGAGGTCACTTTGAAATTTGGAAGCGATGAGTGACCTAAATATCTGAATAAACAACACAATCAACAGTACTGGACACATTTTAATTTATTTGAAAAGATTGTCTATTATCTCTGAATTCAAGTTTATCATTACCACATTCAGACGCAACACAGAACCTGATCTGTATGAGTGTTTTACATGCACCTTGGGAACAAAATAAAACAAAACAAGCATATTTTTGTGGTCTGGGGCTATTCAAAAAGATATTATCATTAGTTATTGCAAAAGATGCAATTGTGGTGTGTCTAATAGAGATCTAACAGCAAAAGAAAAAAGAAACAGTGGAAGTGCCTACCAAGCAAGCTGCAAATTAAACTGAAAGAAAAACTGTCTACTGCATAAAAGCGATTAGAATTCATGTCTCTGTGAGTTTATTTCAGTAACAATCAACGCAAATACATATTGGCAATAACACAGATACCACAAAAAATTTCAGTTGACTTGATTTCTTTTGGAGCAGTGATTATTTCATCTGATTTATGTATCTGCAACATCAGTATTATTGTAAACTTAATGGGGTAATCATATTTGTGCAAAGATCTGTAATGCTGTTAAGGAATGATTTTGAGGAAATTTGTTGATATTATTTCCAGTATACAATGAATTTTTGATGTAATTACATGATTAATTTTGAAAGGAAGTGATATGTCAACTATACCCTTGTTTTTGTATTTATAATCAGTCTTCAAAAGGTATTCATGAGAATAGTTCTTATACAATGTGATTACTGTAAGCTGAGAAATAGTGTATTGAAAGGATCAGTGAAAGAGTGGAATTTTCCTTGTTTTGTTATTATCAAAACTCAATCTCTTGTGATCTTTATCTTAATGTATATTTTATCTTAAAATAACAAACTACTGATACACGGATGCACGTACATACATTTATAAAGAGACAGGCAGGCATTAAATTACCTGTGGTAAACTGCTCTCACTCAATAGATTCATACAGTAATTAGTTTCTTATAGACTATGATGCCTCCCTTAAAATTAATTTGCCTAGCACATGTGCTTTTGTTATGCATTCACCTAAAACAAGCTCAGGTAAGAGACAAATCATGTCTAAGTGCTCTTAATTTTGTAACAAGTAGGTTAAAATTGGAAAAAATGTACTTCATATCTATTTTGTATATTATTTTCTGTAATCAACATTTTTTGGTTCAGAAGCGAACCTTTAGAATAATATATGTTATTGAGTGAAGCTGTTGTTCTTATTGTTGAAAATTTTGTTTATTGCCTACAACTTTTTCATAATAAATCTTATTTTTATGTTAGGGTGCAGGAAGTTACAAAACAATTGACACACCACTGGGCTCTCTAAGAGGTCAGCAGTTAACCACTACAGCTGGAAACACTGTTTATTTCTTCAGAGGAATTCCATATGCTGAACCTCCAGTTGGGTCTCTGCGTTTTCAGGTGAGAAAAAGACTAGTACTGCAAATGAAAAAATTTATACATTTGTAAATATGTATTTAAAGGTAATGATCAATGGTAGAAGCATAAAACTATTTTCAGATTCAGTAGCTGGTATCAAAAGACAAAGCCTCAAGTATATACAACATTTAAAACTGTTACATCAAAAGAACCAAGACTGAATATCAAAATTGTTAGTCCTTCTGATGGAAGTTTTATTTTGCTTATGATCCAAAATATTGTTTCTATTAACCAAGCATTCAGTTAACAGAAATGCCTCTTTGATAACATCATCATTTAATTTTGCTATTTATTATGTTATTGTCATAATTTCTTTTGCAATTTAGTTTCATTTTTTTCCTTAGTTTACATATACTACTTTTGTTACATTCTGGACTTTCCATTCTTTGATTTTATTCTTCTGTCTTCCTTGCATCTGCATATTGCTGGCATTTGATAGTGACTCAAGTGAATAATATTTAAAACACATACCATGCATAAGTATTCGTAATGGGCTACTTTCATTTATGTGTCATATAATTAAAAGGAGCCAAATAATAAAATATATGACTGTGAATCCAATGCTCTCTCTTGTACTTTGTAGGAATAGATTGAAGACATTTGCATTTCATTACTGATATCCTATCTTTGTCGTACAGAAAATGCATAATTTTTGTATTTTGTAGTATCCTCAACATAACAGAAGCAGTTCAAAGTAATTATTTTAAATATTTAACACTTAGAAAGCTTTTGGGCCCAGAAAATCAGCCGTTTATGTCATTATTTGAAATTTTACTGGCTGATCTGTGTTGGAGATATCTTAAAGGGCAATACCAATTTGTATCTATGTACAAAAATAATGAAGAGGATCAATAAGATGATACAATACAATACACACTAAAAAGACCAAGCTTCAAGTTTTGTTTCTCATCACTATCATATTTCTGCACTATATTGCAAATTTTACAATACTGATGAGAGAAAATATAACTATCTTTTTAAAAAATGTGCAAGGTAGGTTTTTGAACAATTTCACACATAATTTGCCTATGCATGGAAAAGTCTGAAACACTCTGGCATGAAGAGAAATATGTTGCAGTTAGGGTAATATCAGCTTGTTTAATAATTTCAATTACGTGATTTTGACAGTAATACCATCATACAAACCTACTGCTGATAGTTGCACTAAGAACAAGTTTTGAGCCATTGTTGTGCCTTTTCTATAAGAGTTCTTCATCAATTTCTTCAGACTTTCTCATTCAGATATTTCTCCCTCCAGTCCAGAGTCATAAATTGTTTCATCTAGTTTCCAACCCTTTTCACTCTCTAAACAAATGTGACATATTTGTCACAGAATTACAGAAAATATCAAAAGTTAATGGCTACTTGCATGAAACTCATGACAATGCAAACGCACAATGGCTCAGTTAGTTGTGACAGCAACTCTTAAACTCACTACTGTTTCTTTTGAAATAATTCTGTAAACTGACGACAGAGATCTGCACCAGTCAAGGGACAGGTAGATAGATGTACATACATTGTTCACATATGAAATAAGTCCAGTTTTTGAGCTTAGTTGACTGACTCATCATAAACCATTGCAGCCCAAAATATACTCATGTATGGACCGGTCGCAGCAGTATCACGGCCCAAGTTGTGTGCAGGCTTTGTCATCAAAGTGTTAGAGTGAGGTACCTAAACAGATACCATCATAAAATAATCTTACTGATATCTTGTCTACAACATGGAACTTGTATATACTATCCACAGTAGCTAAAATGATGTGAGAGCAGAAGAGGCTGTGTTTTGTGCTATTGTTTAACACATCCCAGGTACACTTCTTTTAAACATATCCATATGGTCTGTTTCCAGTGCCACAGTAAACAGTAAATGTGGTATCTGTGCATGTTCAGAATCCAGAATAAATTGAACAGATCTTACATACTGAAGGATATGATTCCAAAAAAAGGCAGCAGATATCCAACATTGTCCACAAGAAAATGTATGTTGATGCCAGTAGAATTGTTTTGCAGTTTGCTTCAAATGCCAGTTCTCTGAATGTTCTCTTAATGAACTTCAGAATCCTCAAAATAAACAACTACAATGTGTATTAGAGATAAAAAAAGACCCACTGTGACACTTGCTAAGGAAAGAGGTGGAGTGGAAATAGTATTTGGCACAACAAGAACATACTAAATAAGAGAATGTCTCAAAACACCTCCAGTGCTTCATTATTATGATGTACATGAAGATGAGAAATTGTCAGTTGATCCCAGCAAATGAGTTATAGTAGCTGTCCTATTTTAAAGTGAACAACCAGTTGCATATGCTACAAACTCATAGTCACCAGCACAATAGTTCCATCCACAAATAGAAAGAGGTCACAGCAGTTAAATATACAGTCAAAAAATTTCATGAAGATAATTATGGCAAAAAATTGATCACAAAGGACCGGAGTCAATTTTAAAAATAATCATTGAGAGGTGCACCTGCAGGACTAATTATTGATATTTGGCCATACACTCATAAAGTAATTCATACTAAAGCATCAAAACATACAAATACCTGATATTCTAAGTAGAGTCTGCAAGGAACAAGAAGATAAAGCAGAAATGGAGGAACTGGAAGTACTGATGGTTTCATCTGACAGTGGAGAATTCCTGATTTAAATGAAGGAAGCTACATTAAAGGATAAAAATATTAGTTACCTGACCATATGTAATGCAAGGATTTCCAAATACAATTAAGGAATTTCCACAAGAACTGTCATATTTTTGGACCTTTAAAGAAATGATTAGCTATGCTGAAGGAATTTCCTTCAAAGGATAAAATATAATTATGCCAGCACAATTAACTGGAAGGACAGTGAAATCAATCCATGAAAGACACCTTGCCATAGAATATTGTTGCAAGAGAGCTGTAGAATATGTGTACTGGAGAAATATGAAACAAGACATTAAGAAATACATATCAAGATGTAACATACGAGGTGTGGCTAGAAAAAAACTGGTCTAGTACTGGTGAAACAATAAAACGAATGCAATAAGGCTGAGAGTCGCTTGGCCTGTCACGTGACTCTCGCTCCACCTACTGCTCGAGTTTCATCTGCCTCCTGCACTCAGTCTGCCCGTGGCGTCTGTTTTAAGTAGTTGACGTTTCGTCAGTGCATCGGAAAATGTTGAGTGTACAGAAAGAACAGCGTGTTAACATCAAATTTTGTTTCAAACTAGGAAAATCTGCAAGTGAAACGTTTGTAATGTTACAACAAGTGTACGGCAATGATTGTTTATCGCAAACACAAGTGTTTGAGTGGTTTAAACGATTTAAAGATGGCCGTGTAGACACCAGTGATGACACTCGCACTGGCAGACCATTGTCAGCAAAAACTGATGCAAACATTGAAAAAATAGGTAAACTTGTTCGACAAGATGCCGTTTAACAATCAGAGCAGTGTCTGAGTTAACAGGAGTTGACAAGGAAAGTGTTAGGCAGATTCTTCATGAAAGTTTCAACATGAACAAAGTGTGTTCAAAAATGGTTCCAAAGTGTCTCACAATTGAACAGAAGGAACACCGAAGAATGATTTGTTCTGACATCCTGGAAAACATTGAAAGTGATCCCACCTTCTTACAAAATGTTATTACTTGCGATGAATCGTGGTTTTTTACTTACGATCCCAAAACTAAACGCCAATCGATGCATTGGAAAACTCCTGGTTCTCCACGACAAAAAAAAGCACGAATGTCAAAATCGAAATTCAAGGCAATGATGATTGTTTTTTTTGACATCAAAGGGATTGTGCACATTGATTGGGTACCAGAGGGACAAACAGTGAATCAGCATTACTACATTAGCGTCCTGGCTACCCTACGTGAGCAAGTACGGAGAAAACGGAACAATTTGTGGAGAAAAAAGTCATGGATCCTTCACCAAGACAATGCCCCAGCTCACAGTGCATTGTCAGTGAAGACGTTTTTGGCAAAACACAACATTCCCATCTTAGATCATCCACCCTACTCACCTGATTTGGCCCCCTGTGACTTTTTTCTTTTCCCTAAAGTCAAGTCAGCTTTGAAAGGAACTAGATTTGAGACTGTTGAAGCAGTAAAAGAAAAAGCGACGGAAGTAATGTATGGACTTACTGAAAATGATCTGCAGCATTGCTATGAACAGTGGAAAATTCGTATGGAGCGGTGTAGAGACCGAGGAGGAGAGTACATTGAAGGAGATAACATGAAATTGTAAATAATTGTAAATAAATGTTTTTTCCAGCATCAGTCCGTTTTTTTTCTAGCCGCACCTCGTATGTCAACAGCTTTCAAGAAATGAGATAAATGAACCAATTATAGTAAAATCAATACTAAGTGGTGGCTAGAGCAAATGGATGTGAAAGTTAAGGAAATGTGCAAGCTTTCAGAGCCAGTGACTCCTTATTCTGAAAGAAGGGTTGAGGGGGAAGGTAGAGTATTGAGGGTTACAATTCAAGCACAACCTCTATTTTATTTTGTTTTTTTCAGTGTGTTCCTTTTTCCCTTTCCCATGGCAACTCTGTGCTATTATCTTTTATTCTGTTGTTGATATGAGGTTGCCAACTGTTATGGTTTCTTGTGCTTGTTTAGAAGTGAATAGCTGTTAACTGTAGTTCATAAAATAAATCATTATTATCACTCATAAACTGATAATTCATGTGCCTGAGGAATGCCCACAGCTCTTTAGATTAATCAGGTTATGGGCCCAGAGGTGCATTGATCTACAGGACACATAATTTGCTTATATAGTACAAGGGATGTGATCTCAATATTGATCATGGTTGTTGAGGCAGGGGAATATAAAATTCCGCTGTTTGTGGAATCAGTTTTAGTAACTGGAAATTTCAAAATGAGGTATTATTAAATGAGATCTATGTGTTGGAATTTATTTGAATGAAGTATTCAGAAATTGTCATATTTGAAGATAATTGTATGGCAGAAGTACAAGCAAAGGAAGTTGCACAATTGCATCCTCAGGGTCTTTCGTGGTGGAAAGACTGGATAAAATCCTCTCAGTTTTCAAGCTGCATCAATTCCAATAAAATTCTTGAGCTTTCAACAGCTAGCTTCACTGTCATTGTCAGGAGTAAAAGTGCTGACTGCCGTGAATGGCACTATTTCCCATGTATATACCTATGATTACACCCACTGGCACCAATCAGAGAGGGACAAAATGATGTGTGCGCGGAAGGCGAATTGAGCAGCTCATAGCTTATTAGAAGATGACGCATAGCAGTCACAATCTGACACAGGCCATAGTCAGGAAGACAGGGAAGTTATTAAAGGAATCTGGTTTACCAGATGAAGTGGTGAAGAAATTGATGCTTCACACTGCGAGACCTTCCAGGCTTTATGGACAGCCAAAGATATATAAGGAACTTGTTCCTCTTATACCCATTGTTAGTGCAATCAACTCGCCTGCCTGTAGACTGGCAAAACATGTTACAGGATTATTAGAGCCAAAGCTGGATCATTGTGAACACCATGTTGTAAACTCACAGCCATTTGTTGAAATGCTCAAGACAAGGAAAATAGGTCAAATCAATGTAATGGTTAGTCTGGACGTGGGGTCACTTTTAATGAGGATGCCAGTACAAGATATACTGGATATACTGGATATTTTGGCTAAACAGTTTCCACTTGGAATTCTCAAGTTGTTATCATGTTCTAGCAACAATGTACTTCTTGTACCATGATGAATATTATGAAATGATGGGTGGCACAGCAATGGGCTCACCACTGTTTCCTGCAGTCACGAATTTCTTCGTGGAGCACTTTGAGGAAAAGACTCTGAACTACAGGGTGCTGTGTCCATCTTGCATCCTCAGGTACATTGATGACACCTTCCTGATGTGGCCTCATGGTGAAAATACAATGCAGCAGTTCATGGTCACATGAACGTGTCAATCCCAACATTAAATTTACCGTCTAGATGGAGAAGGATTCTTTGATGTTTTAGTTGAGTGGAAGGAAGGAGGCTGGTTTGGTCATTCAGTCTACAGGAAACTGGCACACACTGATTGATATTTAAATGCCGATAGTTTTCATCACTCTGTACACAAGAAAGCGGTTCTGAACATGTTAATGCCCAGAGCCAAAGTTATTTATGATGACGACCACCTACAGTCTGAATTGGAGCAACTGAGGCATATGTTCAGGGAGAATGGCTACAGCAAAAGAGACACTGCAAATGCTGTTGGGTGTACCAAAGAAAGACGTCTTGTGAATCGGCAGAAGAAGTTGAGCTGATGGCTTTCCTGCCATACTGTGGGGCAGAGCAGCAAGGTAGGATGTCTACTGCAGAGACATGGACTGAGACCAGCGGTCTGGCCCACCCCCAAGATATGAGATACGTTGTGCCCTGTTAAAGATGACATAGCTCTTCATGTATCCAGTATGTGTTGTCCCTTGCGAGTGCAGCAGCATCTATATAGGCCAGACAATTCCCACAACTGCAGAGCATTTTACCAAGCACAAGAGACATATTAAGCAAAGAGAGATTGACACAACAGCCATAGCTGAGCATTGCCTTGAAAACAGACACAAGATACAGTTTGAGAACACAAAGACTGATGGCTCATGTGTCAACATACTGAGACTCAGTTATAAAAGAGGTGGCTGAGATTAGAATGAACAGCAACAATTTCAACAGAGACCAGGGCTACTCACTGGGTGTATTGTGGGGCAGGCTTTGGATATTGAAAGGAAGCAACGGTGGATGTTTAACGTTTATAAGGAGGCGGGAGCAGCAGTTTCATACATGGCACTGGCCTGTTATGCCATCTGACGTCACACGGTCCTGTGGCAGGCTGGAGCTGTTATGAGATGCCCAACTCATCTTTCACACACATGTCATTTTGGCCCTCTCTGATTGGCACCAGTGGACGTAATCATATTTATATAAGCATGAAATGGTGCCAGTTCTGGCAGTCAATAGTTTTACTCCTGATGATAATGGTGTATCTAGCCACCGAAAGCTCAAGAATTTTTTTGGAACTGAGATGGCTTGAAAATGAAGATGATTTTATCCAAGATGCACAATTAGCAACTTTGAAGAAATGTGACAGCAAATAAAAATCACAAATTGTACAGAGAATTACAGATACTTATCTGGAGTATGCCAAAGAGAAAGCTACCCCATTTGATATGTGGTCAGTGTTAAGCAATGTTTTCAAGCAAAGGGGAATGGCAAACCAGTTGTTAATTTGGCAAATTTTACTAATGATGAAATTTGACGCAACAAAAAACTTGATTATTGGTTATTTTCTGCAAAATCACAAATTGATTTGAGAACTATGATTGTCTGACACAAAAGTAGAAGAAGCTGATGTTGTTTGACATCTTTTGTTGACAATACCTCCAGATTATGATAATCTTGTCACAGTACTAGAAAGACTGTGATCAGATACATTAACTCTAGATTTCATCACAAACCAGCTTTTGCATGAAGGGACGAGGAGGTAAGTTGCTGTCAGGAAAGACCACATTAAATCATTGACAGTTTTCTTGTCACAGCCAGGACAGAAATTTAAGTCTGGTAAGTATGGTAAAGTATTAAATCAGATAGCAGACGTACTTATCATTTAGTTTTTCCTTGTTATAATTATAGTTTGAAAGGATATAAAATGTCAGGTTGTTGAAAGCCAAAGAAAAATGAAGCACAGAAACTGAAAAAAACTCTGCAGGGGCAACCTCTGATAATCAAGATGGGAAAGAGAATAATTACTGTTTCCTCACAGCTAGTTGTAAAAATTCATCAAAATTTAGTGGAATTAAATGGTATTCAGATTCTGGAGCTATAAATAATTTAATAAATAATAACATACAATTGAAATGTGTGAAAATGTTTCCATAATCAATTAAAATCAATGTTGTGAAGTTTGCAGCATTTTATATGGGCTGTGATAAATGCATTGTTGAAACTGAAGTTATGAGTTATGTAAAAAAGCCAGAAAATTCTAATTTTGAATATAGATATTTTCTCAGTTGCAGACCTCAGCTATAACCTGTTGTCAGCATGTAAACTAGAACTGAAAGGTTTACAGGTAGTTTTTGAGAACTATGTATGAGCCAAACACATACACACTAAATTTTATATGCAAGGGACTTCAATGTCATGTAGCCTCAGCAATAGAGACTATTGAACTATGGTGTGAAGAGTTGTCTTATCTGAGTTACGTAAGTTTTCATAGGTTACAGATGCAAGTTGATGGAATGAATTTCAAACATGACTAGTCAGTTTATGATTTTTATTATACATATATTGATGGGGAACAGATGTCATATCCCCATAAAACATGAAGAGCAAAAACAACCAGACCACTAGAACCTATTTATAATGATCTAGATGGATCAGTTACTCCAAACTCATATGAAAATAAAATGTATGTTTTAACTTTTATTGATTATTTTACTACTTTTTCTTGTGTCTATCTGCTAGAAACATAGTCAGAAGTGTCGTATTTTTCAAAATTCTTGAAGCAATGTCTACATCTCATTTTAATTTGAAAATTAATCATTTTCACTGTGGTTATGGGTGATAGTTTCTCAAATTAGCTGTAGACTTTCTGTTAAATTTTGAGCATTCAATTTGAGTTAACTATGTGATATATACCATAGCACAATGGAGTTTCTGAACATCTAAATAGGACTATTTTGGACAAAGCATGTTGTATGCCTTTCAAATCAAAACTCGACATGAGTTTCTGGACAGAAGAAATGTTGGCCACAGTTTATATTACAAATAGGAGTCCAACTAAAGCCTTGGTAGGAAAACTATTAGCAGAATGAAATTTTCACTCTGCAGTGGAGTGTGGGCTGATATGAAACTTTCCTGGCAGATTAAAACTGTGTGCCGGACTGAGACTTCAACTCGGGACCTTTGCGTTTCTTGGGCAAGTGCTCTACCAACTGAGCAACCCAAGCATGACTCACAACTTGTCCCCACAGCTTTAATTCTGCCAGTATCTCATCTCCTATCTTCCAAACTTCACAGAAGCTCTCCTGCATACCTTGCAGAACTAGCACAACAGGAAGAAAGGATATTGTGGAGACATGGCTTAGCCACAGCCTGGGGGATGTTTCCAGAGTGAAATATTTACTCTACAGAAGAGTGTGCGCTGATATGAAAGTTAAGGAAATGTGCAAGTTTTTGGAGCCAATGGCTCCTTCTTTTGGCAGAATGGTTGAGGGGGAAGGAAGAGGGATGAAGGTAAAGGGCTGGTGTGGGTCAGGGGAGACTTACTGGACAGTATGAGAAGAAAGGACTGATTGTTGTGGACTGTACTGGATAACACTGAAAACCTTTAAGTTCACAGGTTTTCAAATCTCATCCAGTGCAGTATTTCAGTTGTTTATTGTGTATTCAGTTTGATAACAGGTGATAGAAAATATGTTGGTGACTCTGTCTGATTTAATAAACTAGCACAGTGTCATCCATGATTATCTGATAATAATAAAATCTTATGCCTTGTGCCTGTACACCTTCCAACACTTTCAACTTTCTAGCAACTATCACTACTTATTTTACAGGAGATGCAGTTCTAACTATTTATTAACATTTCAAGAGCACTTTATTTACTTTTGGAGTTTCCATAATTCATCACAGATAACACTTATAGCAGTTAGCAGTGATTGTGCCCTAAATTTACACTTCCATCACACTTTTTTTCCCCCATAATCTGTATACTGTTTTTGTACACACAACATTTGTCCACTTAGCCAAAGAAGTTATTTTCGTGAGTGCATTTCATTATATCTCACTTCAACATTATCTAACATTTTTCTAATTTTACTAATATTTGCTTTGAGTGCACTTATCATAAGCTGAAAACTAGAAACAAGTTTATTTAGCTTTGATACTTCACCTTTACTTTTACATCCACCTGCTTCTTATCAGCTGAATTTGTCTTTTTTTTTTTTTTTTTTTTTTTTTTTTTTTTTTTTTTTTTTTTTTTTTTTTTGTTTTTTTTTGTTTTTGGGTGATACATTATAAACTTTCACATTGGTTCTCAGCTTGGTTCATCTACATCCATACTTCGCAAGCAACCTGACGGTGTATGGCGGAAGGTACTTTGAGTACATCTATCGGTTCTCCCTTCTATTCCAGTCTCGTATTGTTCGTGTAAAGAAAGATTGTCAGTATGCCTCTGTGTAGGCTCTAATCTCTCTGATTTTATCCTCAAGGTCTCTTTGCGAGACATACATAGGAGGAAGCAATACTCTGGTTGACTCTCCTCGGTGAAGGTATGTTCTCGAAACTTCAACAAAAGCCTATACCAAGCTACTGAGCATCTCTCTTGCAGAGTCTTCCACTGAAGTTTATCTGTCATCTCCGTAATGCTTTCATGATTACTAAATGATCCTGTAATGAAGTGCGCTGCTCTCCATTGGATCTTCTCTATCTCTTCTATCAACCCTATCTGGTACGGATCCCACACCAGTGAGCAGTATTCAAGCAGTGGGCAAACAAGTGTACTGTATCCTACTTCCTTTGTTTTCGGACTGCATTTCCTTAGAATTCTTCCAATGAATTTCAGTCTGGCATTTGCTTTACCAACGATTAATTTTATATGGTCATTCCATTTTAAATCACTCCTAAAACCTACTCCCAGATAATTTATGGAATTAACTGCTTCCAGTTGCTGACCTGCTATATTGTAGCTAAATGATAAAGGATCTTTCTTTATATGTATTTGCAGCACATTACACTTATCTACATTGAGATTCAACTGCACCATGCGTCAATTCATTGCAGATCCTCCTGCATTTCAGTACAATTTTTCATTGTTACAATCTCTCGATATACTACAGCGTTACCCACAAAAGCCTCAGTGAACTTCTGATGTTATCCTCAAGGTCATTTATATATATTGTGAAGAGCAATGGTCCTACAGCACTCCCCTGCAGCACACCTGAAATCACTCTTACTTCAGAAGACTTCTCTCCATTGAGAATGACGTGCTGCGTTCTATTATCTATGAACTCTTCAATCCAATCACACAATTGGTCTGATAGTCAATATGCTCTTACTTTGCTCATCAAACGACTGTGGGGAACTGTATCAAATGCCTTGCAGAAGTCAAGAAACATGGCATCTACCTGGGAACCTGTGTCTGTGGCCCTCTGAGTCTCGTGGATGAATAGCATGAGCTGGGTTTCACACAATCGTCTTTTTTGAAACCCATTCTGAGTCCTACAGAGTAGATTTCTAGTCTCCAGGGAAGTCATTATACTCAAACATAATATGTGTTCCAAAATTCTACAACTGATCGACGTTAGAGATATAGGTCTATAGTTCTGCACGTCTGTTCGACATCCCTTCTTGATAACGGGGATGACCTGTGCCCTTTTCCAATCCTTTGGAATGCTATGCTTTTCTAGAGACCTATGGTACACCTCTCCAAGAAGGGGACGGGGGGAGGGGGGGTGTGGGGGGGGGGGGGCAAGTTCCTTAATGTACTCTGTGTAAAATCGAACTGGTATCCCACCAGGTCCAGCATCCTTTCCTCTTTAGAATGATTTTAATTGTTTTTCTATCCCTCTGTCATCTATTTAGATATCTACCATTTTGTCATCTGTGTGACAATATAGAGAAGGAACTACAGTGAAGTCTTCCTCTGTGAAACAGCTTTGGAAAAAGACATTTAGTAATTCGGCCTTTAGTCTCTGTTTCAGGACCAATTTGGTCACAGAGTGTCTGGACATTTTGTTTTGATCCACCTTCCGCTTTGATATAAGACCAAAGTTTCTTAGGATTTTCTGCCAAGTCAGTACATAGAACTTTACTTTCAAATTTGTTGAACGCCTCTCACACAGCCCTCCTCACACTACATTTTGCATCATGTAATTTTTGTTTGTCTGTAAGGCTTTGGCTATGTTTATGTTTGTTGAGAAGTTCCCTTTGCTTCTGTAGCAGTTTTCTAACTTGGTTGTTGTACCATGGTGGCTCTTTTCAATCTCTTATGATCTTGCTTGGCGCATACTCATCTAATGCATATTGTACAATGGTTTTGAACTTTGTCTACTGATCCTCAACACTATCTGTACTTGAGATTCCTGTTAATATGATCTATTTCTGTTTAATAGCAAGAACAATTTCGTGAACTTAACTTCCTAAAGTGACATAGCAATGTCAAGAGTGATATGTCGTGCCATTTCTTTATAGGCTGTGAAAAGATCCAGGATTTAATTTTTAACGGTGGCACACAGACTAATGACTGTGATCTGTATGTCACCATCACTTGTCCCATGTCTGAACAAATACTGCTGATAAAAATTTGTTTCACTGAGTAGACTCAAAATTACTATCTTTGGATGCAAAAGGAATACACCATCATCCTACAAAGTGTAACCTACTTGTTCTGACCCAAGCATAATGAAATGGAAAGTTCAGAATGGAATTACAACAATATGAAAAGGATAGATTGTTACTCACTACATAGAGGAGACATTGAGTTGCAGACAGAAAAGTCCTTCTTCCAAAATAGAAAACACACATTCACACAAACACAAATCACACCGTCAGGCCACTGTCTTCAGGTGCTGGGACTTCACTCACAATAAAACACAGCAAGGAAGAACAGGAAAAGGCTGGTTACTGAGTAATGTAATGTGTTAGACTAAACAAACAAAGGAAAACAGCAGTGGGCTGTGGGATGGAAGGAAAGCCATTTGGCAAAAATCAAACTGTGGAAAGTCAAGGGTGGAATGAGAACAATATCAAAAGAATATTCAAATAAATTACAAGAATGCAGCCAGGTGACTTAGCCAACAACTGTCAATATTTTGACAGGACACACCCTGCCATTTTCAAGACATAACTGCAACAAGGAAGTGCTGTGCAAGGGCATTTAAAAGTCCAGCTTTCAGAGAAACTCTGAAGCTTCAAGAGTTTCGCTGAAAACCAATATTTTAAGTTTCCTTGCAGAACACTTTCTTGCTAAAATTTTGCCTTGAAAATGGCAGGATGTGCTTCTGTCAAAATATTGGTAGTTGTTGACAATGTCATCAACTGCATTCCTGTAAGTTATTTGAACATTACTGAAATGTTTTGACATGAACGAATGTAACCAAGTTAAGACAACAATGTATATGCCAGAAGAAACTAAGGTCTCACATGAAAAGAATAGATTGCTACTCACCACATAAGTCACAGACAGGTACAATGAAAAATACTGCTAACATTTAAGGTTTCAGATAAAAAAGATGAAACAATGGAAACTCTAGGTAGGAATATCAACAATGTGGGTCCAAGCTGCCTGAGATGGCAGTTGTATATGCATGAGGTGTGCTTGCTTGTGTGAATGAATGGTGTGTGTATCTCTTTCTTTTTCTGACAAAGGCTATGGCCAAAAGTTAATCTATAAGTGCCTTTTTTAACTGTCCTGCCTGCAACTTAACATTTCGTCTTTATGGCTAGTTGCAGTCTATCTTTTCCTACATTGTAGACAAAAAAGAACTCCTTCTGAAATAGAAAACACACACACATTCACACAAGCACAACTCGTTCACTTAGCTCTATCAGTATTTCATTCCAACAAAATAAAATATTTATTTAGCACACTGAGCAAAATAATTTAACAAAGCAGGACAAATTGTATTTTTCTGTGTATCTCATTATAATCTTTCATTCACTGTAACCAACTGCAAAACAGCTTGTTTAGATTTTTGGGTTTTGTGTTAAATTCAGATACATCTTGTCAATCAGATACTTCATGGTCAAACGACAGCTCACTTTCAGTTTTTAGCAGACACATGTACATTGTAGCAGACACATGTACATTGTATTTGGGAACTGTCTAAGCATTCATCTCAGTGAAGACTATTTCACAATTGACTTTACAAATATCAGTATTTCCCAAAGGTGTTACGTTGAAGAAAGATGTTACATATCAGAGAGTTTTAAAACTGTTACATGTTTATCTCTCAACACAATTGATTTACGAAAGTATTATGAGTTTGAATATGGTTTTTTAAAAAATGTTGCATGATCAAATTAATATAAATTCACGTCTGATTTTCTGATAAAAGTACTATTAAAAGAACAACTTCGTTGCAACACAATTATACATAATAATAATTCATGCAAATACTTCCTCTAAAAATATAAATGAGCAAACTAATACCATATGGCTTAATAATTACAAAACAAAATGACTGATGCCACATCACAAAACTAAGTGCACTATGAAACCATAAACTGAAGATACTGATGCTCCTTTTGCAGAAACAGCACACAGAGATGAAAGTGGTCATGTGTGTGTGTGGGGGGGGGGGGGGGGGGGTTTACATACCAATTTATGAGTGAGTGTGTGTAGTTTGCATTACTGAATTTATTTGCTTGTGTTTCTGTATCTGATGAAAGACTTTGTCCAATAGTTAAAAGAAGACTACAGTCTGCTTAGCGGCTATTTAACGTTTTCCTAAGGGGTGAATTGCAATCTGTTCTTTTCCTAATGTTATTCCATCCCAGATTTTCTATTATTTGATAATTTGTATTTAGTTTAAGAATAATGTACATATTTTCAAAACCAGTACTGAAGAACACAGTCTTTTACATTTAACACTGTGCATGAGCCCATATGGTTAAATATGTTGTACTTTGCAGCCACCTGTACCTATATCACCATGGACTGAAAGGAGGGATGCCTTGGGAGCATCAAGTAGCTGTACACAGCTAACTGGTAAAGGAACTATAGAGGGAACTGAAGATTGCCTTTATCTCAACGTGTTCACTCCTGAGGTACTTTCCTATATGTATTTGTTTATTTATTTAGATCCTTGTATCTCATCATTATAAAATGATGTAGGATTTGTCATAGATGATCTTTCATAGATAACAGAACATTAAAGATTCATAATTATATGTTGGCTAATAAGATTTTCTTACATATAACATGAAACCATAGACTTGAGAACAGTCATAATATATGAAATTAGAATAATAAATGAATACAATTAATTTTTCAAGTAAACATGTTGGGTCAGTATGATAAAGGAAATAAACTGTTCTATTTTTCTGGCTGAACTGCTGTATTTTGCATGCTGATGATTCAAATATTCGTTGACACTATAAAAACTCTTGCTAATTAACATTTCTTTGGCTATTTTTTGAATATGTGGAATTTTGATATTATTTTAACTTTCTTTGGTAGTTTGCTACACATAATTTTTGGCTGATAAGGAGCATCTTTTTGATACATGATTTTTGTGTAAATTTCTCTTTGAAAAGCGTTTTTATTTCTCATTTTGTAATTTTGTATTCATATTTGTCATATGACATACTTAATATACAAATATATAATGTTTTATAACATGACACCTTCATTAATATGCTCAGTTAATATTGATATGTACATGGTACTATTTTATACATCCCTTCTTTGTATCTGCTATAGTGTCTTGTTGCCTGTGTAGTGTCTATACTCTTATGTCTGAATAATTTCTTTTTTAATTCAATTGATATGTTCAAACATCACGATTTCCTTCTCTGAAATCACTGATATGTTTCAGTCTGTAGTTATCAAATAGATGAATTTCTTGTGACTTCATAGCCTTTCCTGGAGTAATAAGTCTTGAAAGTCTCTTCAGATTTGCTGCTGCATCCTAATTTTAATATTTTGGTGATCGAACTGGTTGCCATCTTCAGGAGAATGCTGCTTCTGCTAATGTGTCCCACTGAGAACTGACGCCAAGCTGGAAATCGACACCCTGTATAAGCCACCATACTGTACATGGCGCATGCACTGCCCATCAAGGTTGCCGCCCTCCAAGACTGGGTAGTTTGAGCCCCCTTTAGTAGAACACTGGCGGCAACAATATATCGCACTCAGGACAATTTTTGAACAATTGGATTGGCCACACCAACGAATGTTCGGTTTTGATGCGGCATAGTACAGGATTCCATGTCCTGCTAAGAGGAAACCCATTATCTCAGTTAATTGAATTATCTGCCAAGCTAATTGCAATTGCCTCTATTTAGAGACTGTTCCAAAAACCAGAAGTGTTGGTAACTATCTTAGTTTCATCAAATTTTGTACTGTGTCCCTAATTTAAGCAGTGTTCTGCTACTCGCGATTTTTCCAGCTGTTGTAGCCTCATATGATGGCAATGTTCCTCACACCTGTCATGAACTATGTGAATCAAATGGACGATGTTAGCCTTTGCACATTGACATGGAATTTTGTGTACACCATGTTTGCTAAGCCCCAAATCATCTTTCACGGAGTCGAGTAGTTCCTTGATCTTAGAAGGTCGATGAAACACACTCTTAATGTCAAAAAGCCTTAAAATTCTTCCAGTCTTAAACAAACACCACAGCACAGGGAATAAATGCCACCAATCTATGTTCCTCTTCATGAACGTCCAGTGATGATCCAGACTCCATATCCCTTCTCAGAGCGTTCATTACCCTTAAAAACAGCCATCAAATGTGCAAGTTCTTGGGTTAAGCTATCTGCATCGGAAATGGCATATGCTCTGCATACCAATGTCCTGAGGATGCCACTGCATTGGTGTGGTGAATGACAACTCTTAGAATGCAGATACTGATGTGTGTGTGTTGGCTTTAGGTAAAATCCTTACTTTTACATTTGAAAAGTTTTACAACTTGTTTCTTTGTTAAGCACAATTAGAGACTAAATGTATTCTTCACTCATTCAGTGACATCCTGTACAGGCTGCTGTTCTCTTACCAAACTTTTGTCCTTATTGAGGTGGTCTCTGAAAATGAATTCAGGCTACTGCAGATAGAAAAAAGTTAACCTAACATCCATTATAAAAAATATTGTGTAGTTAAAACTTTGCTCACAGTATTGTTTCTACAACTGTCCTCTATGATATGCACATTGATTGTACAGAATGTAGACTCAAAATAAAAGCAAATGGAAACTACATTGGTTCTGGTGCACTTTTGTACTGTAGTATGTATGCATACTATTTACATATATTAAACTGCCATAATTCTCAATTTGATAATTGCTTGAAGATAGGAGGATGTCAAGCTAATAGCTGCATGTACATGTGTCTAACATGTATCTGTTATGAAAGTGTGAAGATATCAATATAACTTTATTCAAAAGTAAAAAGGAAATGAAAATCTGTGTTTTGTGAGGTGGAGAAAAGATTGCCATTTACTATCTCAGGTGCAATTAATCAAGAATTGACAAATTCATGCATGGGAAAACAGACCATAGAAATTCTAATGGGTCATAGTCAAGAGAAATAAGCCTGAGTGAGCTAGCAGGCTCAAAAATAGGGTCTGTTGCACTGACACAGTGTACATTAAATGTAGTTTTGCAGAGGTCACTGACGTCCACAGTAACATGTGATAATTTTTTTACTGAGAGTTTAAAAGAGATAGCACTTGCACATGTAAATAATTTATCTCTGCTCAAAGCATGTACAGGTGAATATAGCTACTACCAGCATATCACTGAATATGAAATTAGTTCAGTTAACACTGTCATGGGCAGTGGAAAACTGGCTTCCATGCCGGAAGAACTTGTCACACACTGCAGCAATGAGCATTTCTCACTTCTAGAGACTTTGAAAGAGATAGTATTTGCACAATTAAATATGTTTTTGCTGCACTCAAAGCATTTATGCATATATACATACTACCTTCATGTCACTACAAGTGAAATGAATCCAGCTGACCCTACCATGGGCAGCAGGAGACTGGCTTCAGTCACTATAGATCTTGTTAAGTATTGCAGTAAAGAGCATTACTCACTTACAGATGGTGCTGTGATCTACTGAATGCTTCTGTAAACTCATTGGTGTCATATTGACTTACCTACATTTACACAGTGGCAGTATTATGTTCCCAAAAAGAATTTAAGTGAGGTAGTGGTGTTTACCATTCACTTACTAATTCAGATGAAACAGAATACTTTTACAAAACTGTTGTCACAATAATTGCCAGAATAACATTTTTTTGCTACATATGTCAAAATCTTGCCTACTAATTGTTTACACAGTTACTTTATTTTGGTAAGAAACACCATCCCACTGTACTGTTGGTTGCCTCTGCTATTTGAAGATATCCTTGTGAGATATTTTAGGTACTCTGATTGCATGATAACCAGAAAATGCTCTTTGATCATTTATCAAATTGTGTGATTTTGATTCATCTTTGCTGTCAAGACAAAGATTAATCATCCACATAAAAAACTGTCTTATTAGTATCTTTTAAACTGCAGTTACATCTTTATTACATTTACCGATGTTGAACTGTCTGGATTTGATTATTTTTCTTAAAGAATCCTTATTTATTCACCAGCATAAACTTTGTACCCTTTAAATTAATCCCCCTTAGATATAATACACTTGTGCTAGTGCTTTTAACAATCCTTGAAGTACATCTGGAATTCACTTTTCATTATAATGTTCAGCTCCTTTAGTGATTCTGCTTTTAGCTCATTTAGCTCATCAGTAGTAGCAAAACAAGATCCTTTCATGGTGCTCTTCAGTTTCAGGAATAGAAAGAAGTTGCAGGGGGCATGTCCAGCAAAAACGGTGACTGACACAATATCAGTTCTGCTTTTTGCTGAAAAATAATGAAGAAGCTTTGAGTTGTGAGAAGGAGCATTATCGTGACACAATTTCCCTGAGGAGTTTTGCCACAATTATGCTTGCTTTCTTTAAATTGTTTCATGCAAATGGCACATAACTTCAAAGTATTATTCCTTATTGCCATACGGCCAAAAGGCAGGAACTCATGATGCATTATCCCATTGTAATCAAAGGTAACATTCACATGTGATCAAACTTGTCAAATTATTTTTGGTCTTGAATGTTCAGGTAATTACCTTTGGTATGATTGGGCCATACCTGTATACCCATGTTTTGTCACCTGTTATAAACTTCTTTAGAAGTTCTCGACCATTGTCGACTTCATTCAGTAATTTCTGAGTGATGTCTATGTGATGTCATTTTTGGTCAAAATTCAACAACCTTGGAACAAACTTTTCTGCTACACATATTGTGTCAAAAAGGTTCAAAAAATTGCTAGGCATGAGCCAAGGAATCTGCTGACATCATCAGCAACCTCTGAGATGGATATTCGGCACTTTTCCAAAACAATTTTCTTTACTTCTTCCACATTGTCATCAGCAATTAATGTGCCAGAGCATCTAGGGTGGTTATTTTCTTCAACATCTTATTGAACCTCTTTGAAACATTTACACTGCTCATAAACTCTTGTCTTACTCATAGGAGATTTGCCTATAGTTGAGCAGTGAAGCACAATGTGCTGAGCAGCATGTTCAGCAACTGGGTGGTCCAGCTGTCTCTTGGGCACAAGAGAGATTAAGATGTTTTTTCTGGGACATCTCAAAGGAAATATTAAGGGATCCTAAAACTGACAAAAATGATGAAAAATAAGAAAGGGGTGTATTTTAATTTGAAAATAAAAGTTGACTTTCAGACATGAAATGGATGGATAACAGGTCTGCAAGTTTTCTCTTGGTACTGGACAATGTAGTGGAACTTACAGTTGTCAAAAGAAAAATTAAGGGTGGTTCTCACCAAAAATATTAATCAGTGTTTTGTAATCCAAGTGTGTACTAAGATTATGCTACAGGTATACTAGCTGAATGGCTGCAGTGCTGTGAAAAGCTTCTCTGTTGAGTGGCTGAGTAAGATTTATTTAATTTTTTTGCTATAGCCAATAATTTTATACTGGGAAGACTAACAAGAAACAGGTGTCAAAATCAGCTACCATTTCATGTCTTTGGCAAAGTGATAGCAAGAACTATTTCTTGAAATACTGAGGATGGCAGCCTCTTTTCCTGTTCCTATGGATGATTAGTGTAGGCAAATACCAACCTTTTGTTAGGAATACCTACAATAGGTGTTCAAATTGTTGCATGTACTCATGTGAAAAGCTTACAGTCTGCATGTGTAAAACAAATTATATACCTTTGTCCAGTACCCATTCTTCACAAATTTTCATGTGGAGCTAGATTTTGAATTTTCAGATAAAAGTCAAGTTTTTGCTCTTGAAATGTGAAATAAACAGCATATGCTAAAATGTCTGAAGAAGTGAGTCATATGTAATATACAATTTAATATGGAAGTATATGTTGGAGGAATACTTTCAATCTCCTAGTATAACCAGATACAAAGGGAAAACAACACATATTGTTCTACCAGAATTATTTCAGGTAATCCCAGATAATATTTTAATGATTGTGTCTTCTAAGTGACACACAAAGGGGTTAGAATAACAGACGAACCGGTTGCAGTGCTCATGGACATGATTGATCACATGTAGCTTTGCAGTTTACATTTGCTAATTCAAAATGTTCAGTACAATGTTAAGTTTTAATGACCACGTGTTCTGTTCCCACCTCTGTATGTATAGGCAACAATGTGATTATAAAATTACAAAGAGACAGAATGGTTGGCCAGTACCTACCTCTAGGAGGCTAAATCCAGTATTACAGGCAGACATATTTAATAGAGACAACTGCAATTGGTCTTGTCCCTCCTCATCCACACACTCATAAAAAGAATTGTGGCCTGCCCCTATCTATTACTAGTTATTGTAATGCAGCTGGTGAACAATCTAACAGTTCAGAAGGCTCAGATTAGGGTTTTCACTTTCATTTTTAAATGTGTATCCCGTGGTACAAGAATTTCACCTCCTGACAATAAGTAAATGCCAGCAATTCTGTCTCTTTGTAATTTCATAGTTTCCTCAAGTGAATTTGCGTTTCTATACAGCACTGTAATTACTCTGTTGCCTATAGATACAGAGTTTATGCTTAGAGTGAATAAGATAAAGGGTATGATAAAATTAGCTCCATTTATAGAGTTACTCAGACAATTCCCAGAAAAAAATAAACATACCAGTGTATAGGTAAATCAAAAGTTCTCCTTGGATGCATTTGTCTAGACAGATTACATGATCAAATGTTATAATCTGCATACAAAATCTGATATATTTAGCTATTACAGTGGACATACTTTGAACTAGTTCAAAAGCTGTTATTAAATAAGTATTGGCCTCAAGTTCTCACTTTCTTTCCTGACAGCTACCATCAGATAATGATAACCCCAAACCTGTACTAGTGAATATCCATGGTGGCTGCTTCACTGCAGGATCTGGTGGTTCACGACCATCTGAGTATTTTATTGACAATGGTATTGTATATGTTGCAATCAATTATCGTCTTGGACCATTAGGTAAGCATACCTCCAACATTTTAGAAAACTCACAGATTCTGTAATACATATGTCACTATCCATGATTTTGTTTCAATATGTTTGCAGATAATGACAACATAGAACCCACCAATGTCATCAATCCATCTATGTAAATGAAAAAAAAAAATCTGCCTAAAGAACTATCTGAGTCATATTGGATCAAATGCTGTTATTTTTCTCAGAACAAAAGAGTAAGAGGAACAGAACTGAGCAGTTTTACTACAGAGTATGATGAGGAAATAAGGAAGTAGTGACTCTTTTGCATTTCGTAAGAGAAATGAGTGCTTATTATTAACTGGAATACAATTGATAATGATTTATGATTTGAATTATAGAATGAAACACTTGCAGAATGAATAGAAAAGAAGGAATGATAGGGTAGACCATCATGTTGTTGGTATGGTTATAAGGAACTCAACATTATCTCAACTGAAAAATTTTGGGCTAAACAATATTGGTTGTCACCATCTGGCAGGAACCACAATGGCACTACTTTTACTGATAATAATGTGTAATGAGATTACTGCACATTTTAAATGAAACATAATCTATGTGAAGAAAGCACTCTAGGTTAGTCAATCATTGTAATTGAATGTTTATACAGCTCACCTGTTTTAGGAGCTGTAGTGACTAAAAGTTACAGAGAAAACATGTATAATAAAATGTTTTCTGATTATGCTGTGGCAACAGGGGGATATTTCAGCTTCTTTGTTCTAGATTGGGTGACTCACATGATTAAAACAGGTGCCAGAGACAGACATTCACAAGTGATCATGCTATATATGTTACCTGAAGATTACCTTCATGAGATAGAAAATCTAGCTGTGAGGGCAATGTATTGCATCTAGTGGTAACTAACATATTCCAACTTTTGGATGAAGTTACTGCAGGGTATGGAATCACTGTACATGAGGCTGTTACAGATTCAGTCAGCACATATGTCAGTATTAATGTTAAGAAAGGTAGAAAAATATTTTTGCATTGCAGCTGTAACAAGATACAAACTGCAACAGCAAACATTCTTCTGTGAGGATGAAAATGTGGAAAAGCAATAAATAAATTCAGAAATATTGTATAATATGCTTTACCCATGTTATGGACTAGTTAGTTTGTGACAAATGGGAAATATCTGCCATTATTTACTAGCTATGTTAGAAAGTTGCTCTGAAAGCAACATGTAGATGCAAATGATGGCAAAGAGTTTTTGAGGAAAAACGCAAATAGATTTACAAAGATCAATGTGAGAAGCATTCAGTGAATCCAAAAGTAAACATTTGTCTCCTAGTCTGATGAAAAATCCTAAGACTTTTGATGTTACATAATGTCAATAAATGAATTGATGTCACCCACACAGTATCCCAGTAATTATTCTGGTATTGGAAGGGAGGGTTACAAAGAGAAGACTGAATTACTGGATTTAGTCTTCCAAAACAGTTTCACTGTGGAAGATCATCCTATGGTGTCTCCTTTCAAATATTGCGTGAACGTCAAAATGTCGGATATTGAGAAAGTGATAAGGTAACAGAAAACCATCTACAGTCACTTAACAGGAGAAAAGCAACTTTACCTGATAAGATAGTTGTATGATTCTACATAGATTAAGACAAAGAACTTGCTCCCATTCTTGTAACAGTTTATCATATGACTCTGAAGTAGTCCATGTGACTGCAGAAAGATACAACTCATTCCCATTTTAAAGAAAGTTTCTGGGGCAAGTGCATAACTACTGGTCTATATTTTTGGTATCCATTTTTGTAGAATTATGGAATATGTTTTATTTTCATGCAAAATTACCTGTTTGAACACCAAAAATCTCATCTGTAGTAATCAAAATGGGTTCCATAAACAACATTCTTGTGAAACTGTCACAGGGCAGTAGATAAAAACATCCAGGTTTATGTCACTTTCCTTGACTTCCAAAAGGCATTCAATATAACTGCCCACTGTCACACAATGATCAAAAGTTGAGCTTATAAAATATCACACCAGGTTATAACTGGATTGAAAACTCTTCAAGACAAGAATTCAACACACCGTAGCAGGATGAAATTATATGATGCAAAACTGACTTGGGACATACCCCATGGCAGTATTACAGGAACGTTATTGAGATGATTAGTAAGCACAAGATCATCACAGAAGCGCTTATCAGATTACAGTGACAGACACTAAAACAGAAACATTCTATATCAAGGAGAAATCTGTACTGAATTCAAACAGTGTACATTCCAGAAGAGTTAGGCAATACATTATTTCCTTCATCACACATTTTACAAAATGACCATGATGTAAAACTCAGGGAAATTTGAGTTCATGCAGAGGCTTACTGACAGTAAGTGTCCTTGCACACCATTCTTAAATGGAAAAGGAAATGAAAGAACGGTACCCAAAGAAATTTCTGCCAGTCACTGTGTGGTGATGCAGGCGTAGATGATATAGGGGAAACTATGAAAGATGTGAATCCTGTAGTTCCCTTACCCTCTGTTTCATAATTGGTCTGTTGAATTCTCATCTTTGTTAAAAAGGAATTTGCATTCTGCTTCAGACTTAAAATATATGTTTTTTTTATATTTTTAGGATTCATGAGTACTGGAGATTCACTCCTTCCTGGGAATCTTGGTATGAAGGATCAAGTACTTGCACTTCAGTGGGTACAACAGAATATTGCTGCATTTGGTGGGAATCCCAATGATGTTACTATTTTTGGTCAAAGTGCAGGAGGAGCTTCAGTTCATTATCATCTATTATCTCCATTGTCAAAAGGTATGATTACAAAGACAAAGTATCATAATAGCAGATTTTCAGGAAGACAGAATGGCTGACCAGTATTTACCTTAGGGATGTGAAATTTGAAGTATTGATAAATATGTACAGAAAGACTAATTTTTGAAACTGGTAGTAGTTCCCTCATTTAGGAAAGCAGGACAAACAGAGGAAATTTAGAAAGGAGAACCAGATCACTCTTACCCATATTAAAATGGATTGACACAGAAAATATAATGTAACATACACATTCATGACACTTTAAATATTGGTGTCATACAATGTTTGTAATTGAAAGCTTCAGTTTTCAGCCCTATTCAATATTAACAAAAAATAGAGGGAAAAGGGTTATAACATAGTCATTCTTAAACAACCATAAAATTTAATGTTCTATTATTCATACAATTCAAATAATATTGCATGACATATCACAATTTCTCCACAACATTATGGGTTAAGCATTAGCTATAACTAAATTATACTTATCTGCTTATTTCATTGCAGTCATTCATTGATTGTAGGTAAGTGTTAACCAGCTTCTTCCATCCTTTGGACTCTGTGGAAAATACAAACACAATATGTTGGTCAGGTATATCAAAATCAAAAGAAGACCTTGAATTCATTCATTTTTCATGAGATGCAAAATTTATTTTTCACTATGTGAATACATTTCTTCCAATCACTTTCATTAAAAAGCTACTCGTATTGCTGCAGTTATTACAGCATACAAACATAATACTAACAACTGTGCCCTCGAGATATGACCTGGCAGACTGGTCTTGTGTGAACAGAGAAATTCGCCTAACGAATAGTAAACCGAAACACTTCTGCACTAAGCTTACGAATGTAACACTACTGGATACAGACAGGTATGAGAGACACTGCTTCACAAAGCATGGACTACATCTAAATCAGTTTGGCAAAAATAAACTAGCAGCAGACATTGGAAAAGCTTTTCATGAAATAATAGGCCTAAACAATAACGATCATGAAAGCAGACCAGTCATAGCCCTAACTAACGAGGGAAACTAGTGGCCTGGGCCAACTCTAGAAGGATTTGGTCCAGTAACAAAAATCTGCAACAAGTAATTAATACACAAACGGAAGATCACTCAAACACCAATACAATTAAATACAAACAAAAGTTAACAGTGTTTCATCAGAACATAAGAGGCCTATACTGCAAGCTGGATCAGTTCACAGCAAATATAGAAGACACAAAAGGTATAAACAGTGCCCACATTCTGTGTCTAACAGAACACCACATCACTGCTGGTATTGAAGTGGTCCCTATTCCCAACTATGTTTTGGCAACATCTTATTGCAGGAACTATATGGGCAAAGGAGGAGTGGCTGTATATGTAAAAAACAATATCTTGTTCACGGCATTAGATGTACAAAGATTCTGCTTTAAGCTACATTTTGAAGTATGTGCTATAGAGGTGCCAGACACTGTCTCCAGATTAATAGTTGTGGCAGTTTACAGGGCACCATCTGGTAATTTTAAAGCGTTTGTTAAACAATTAGATACTCTTTTGTTGTACTTAAGTAGAAAAAATAGGGGCATGGTAGTTGTTGGGGATTTTAACATAGATTTCTTGGTTAATTCTCCCTGCAAGGTGGAGTTTGAAAATCTCATGTGCACGTACAACCTTGTTCCCGTGGTTAGCTCGCCCACCAGAACCACAACCTCTTCCAGTACTCTTATTGATAACGTTTTTGTTGATCAGAGTAAAGTCAACCATATTAATATTGAAATGGTTATAAATGGTCTGTCTGACCATGACGGACAACGAGTTACTTTCAACAGCTTGAGAATTCCTCTGAGTGACACCTCACTTAGATGGAAAACAGTAAGGAAAATAAGTGAGGAAGCTATTCAAACATTCAGATCATGTCTTCAGCATACTGACTGGACACCTGTTTATCTAGCAGAAACTGCTAATTCAAAATACCATTTATTCACAAATGAGATAGCAGGTACCTTTGAAAGTGTATTTCCAAAAAAGTCATAGAGTCCAACCTGCTAGGTCTGCAAAAAAAAAACATGGCTCACTAAGGGCATCATAGCTTCCTGTCAGAGAAAAAGACAACTCTACATAGCATCAAAGACTTCTAACAACCCTGCTCAGCTAAAACATTATAAACTCTACAGTAAAATTCTTGCCAAAGTAATTAAAAACTCTAAGAGTATGTGTATAGCATCTGAAATTACTAATTCTGCAAATAAAATTAAAACAATCTGCAATGTGATACAGAGAGAAACAGGGACTGTAAACTACACCAAAGACAAAAATATTGTTTTAACTGTTAACAATTCAGAGATAACTAATAGTGAGGAAATTGCTGAAATCTTTAACCAACATTTTTTAACTGTCCCAACACAGATAGGTTGCCATGGTTCTGTAGATAAAGCTGCCTGTATAATGAAAAATAATTTTCCAGAACCTTTCAGTCAAATAAGTGTGCTTCCCATTACTGCCAATGAAATCAAAAAAATCATACAGTCTTTGAAAAATAAACATTCTGCCGGTATCGACAATATTTCAAGCGAGCTGTCGAAGGCTTGCTGTAGTGAAGTGACCAAAGTTTCGTCTCACATCTGCAACACATCCATGCAACAAGGAGTGTTTCCAGACAGAATGAAATACTCTGTTGTCAGGCCCCTGTACAAAGCAGGGGATGCTACAGATGTGTCAAACTATTGTCCTATCTCTCTATTAACAACATTTTCAAAAGTCCTAGAAAAAGCTCTGTACAACAGGATTGTGGCACACCTTGGTGACCTGAACCTCATTAACAGTCAGCAGTTTGGTTTTCAAAAGGGAGTTTCAATAGATAACGCAATTTTCTCATTCACAAATGATGTTCTAGAGTCTATAAACAGCAAGAGGCTGCCAATTGGTGTCTTATGCGACCTATCAAAGGCGTTCGACTGTGTAGATCACCAGATACTCCTCAAGAAGGCCTGTCATTATGGAATTACAGGACCTGTAGGGAACTGGTTAAAATCGTACCTCAAAAATAGGAAGCAGAAGATTATTCTAGATGTTTCAGATAGTGTATCACAATATATAGTGGACTGTGAGTGGGGAATTGTGCAGCATGGAGTGCCACAGGGATTAGTGCTTGGGCCCTTGCTGTTCATCATATATGTTAATGACCTGCCTTTATCAATCAATAAGCAGTGTAAATTTACAATGTTCGCTGATGATACGAGCATTGTGGTGGATAATGTGTCAACTACTGACTTAGAATCCGAGGTCAATGATATCCTTAAAGAAGTTCTGTGTTGGTTTAGTATTGACTCCTTTTCAATAAACCTGAAAAAAAAACAATTTTATCCAGTTCCAGACAACCCACAGAAGCCCAAAAGAAATAGTTATCACACAGAATGATCAGATGATAAAGCAAGTGTACTTATCAAAATTCCTAGGCGTATACGTGGACAGTAGGCTGAACTGAGAACATCACGTTCTACAAACACTAAAACGGCTGACGTCGGCAACATTTGCTTTACGAATTTTGTCACGCTTCAATGACATTACCATCTCAAAGTCAGCTTACTTTGGCTATTTTCATTCAGTCACGAGTTACGGCATCATCTTCTGGGGCAATACACCTGCCGCAAAGACAATCCTCACAGCACAAAAAAGAGCAATAAGAATCATTTGTGGTGTACCCCCACTAACCTCATGTTGAAATCTTTTTAAACGACTTGAAATACTGACAGCAACATCTCAGTACATATATTCACTGATGTGCTTCATAATAAATAACCCCACTCTGTATGAAACGAATTGCCTACATCATGAACATAACACCAGAAGAAAAGAGGATTTCCACTGTGAGTTAAAGAACTTGACACTTGAATAGAAAGGGGTAAAGTACGCTGGAACGAAAATTTTCAATTCCCTACCCAACAGCATCAAAAGTATAAGGAGTAGTACATCAGTATTTAAACGTAGCTTGAAAAATTATTTACATGAGACCTCACTTTATTCACTAGAGGAGTTCTTTCAGAGAAATAAGTAAAACCCAGATTGGAAAGATGTTTTTAAATTTTTTGACACTGTTTACTGTTAAACTAATGTAATAATGCCCTAATGTAAAAATTCCTGTTTTTCTCATTTCCATTTTTGGGTCACTTTTAAACCCAAAGTGGAAGTTTTGATTACTGTTCAAGGTTAAAATAGATGCAATAATGCCCTAAATATGAAACTGCTATCTTCACACATATGTTGACTAGTTTTTGAGCTAATAAGTATGACTTTTGTGCACTGTTATTAATACTATAACAATGTCTTTATTCTATGTATTTTATTATGTACATTGACACGTTCCACAACTGAGTGACTTGCTCACATGTACAGATCTATGGAACAAGTATATAAATAAATAAATATATAAATAAAAATAAAAAAAACAATCACTCTCTAAGCATTAATGCACAACCAACAAAATCCATCTTACAATCAACTACCCAATGTTCAGCAAAGATGGTGTTCATTTCAAAGACATTTAAGATATTAAATATTTATCTTTAACACATTTATTTTAAAAAGCATTTTGAATTTTAATATAATTATTGTAAATGTTCATGTTAAATATTTGTTTTTTCAAAGTGAAATAATTATTGTAACTAATAAAAATTTACAGTGTGATTATAAAAAAGAAATAATTTCTTTTTCCTTAAAAAATTGACATGGATGTGACAGAAGTATACATCATGTGAAAAATTTCCTCTATTAGATAAGGAGCAAAGTATGGCATACAACACAAAAATAACAAAATGGAAAAACTGATATCACATCACAAATAGTATTGCAAAACTTAGTTTTTGTTGTCTGCGAAGTTGTTATTTCTTAGTAACTCATGATCCCTGTGGCACTGCAGGAACTGACATTATTTAGCCCCTCTTGTAGCATACTTATTAGTGCATTCAACTTTTTGAAACTTGATTTATGTGAAACTGTTTCCATAATGAATATTAACAAATCAAAAACTTAGATCAGCATGATCAATGTCAATTTACAATTAATGTTTTGCTTAGCTATCATAAAAACTGAGGCAAATAGCAAAGCAAGGAGAAATCAGTGGAGTGTTACATTTCAAATCAAACTACGTAAATAATGTTTATGTATAAATACAAATTTGTATTTATATTTAAATAAAAAGATTAAAATACACACACACACACACACACACACACACACACACACACACACACACACATACACACACACAGAGTCATAGTTAGGGTTTGCAGTCCACCATGTCACTAAGTCCGTTCACATTTGTACTATATCTGTATCATCCCAAATAGTTATATGTGCAATTGTAAGTGATGTACTATAGCAATGCACTCTTTAGTTTGCACCCTCTGACAGATTGTATTATCTCACTGCCAAATTGAAGGAGAACCATTAGGTCTAGCAGTGAGAGGCAGACAGTATTAATCAGGTCTATAACCTACACCAACAAAAAATTATCACATCAACTATTAAGGAGAATCATTATGTGCAGTTTGTACTTCAAAAATGAATTTATTATTTAAGAAGCACTAAATATAAGCAAAACGAAAAGAATTAAAACATCAGCAACTCCTGCTTCGTCAGATAAACTAATTCATTGCTGTGTAGTTACTACTGAGTAGCGTACTTTATGTTTAAGTTTATTTTATGGTCAATACAGATGGATAACATTTACTATGTAGTGCAAGAAACCAGACTAATTCAATACATTGGTTATTTGTAATACTGCTATTGACATTTTTCATTTTAATGCAGACTGGGGTGAAAGATGGTCTGTGATGTACTGCATGGTCCAAGTTAGGTTGGAAGCTGATAAATTGGTTGTGAGGTGGCAAAGCCAACAAATGTGTCATGACAATCATGCCAAGGAGTAACAAACAGATGTAGAGGTGGGCATGCATGGTCCTCAAAGATAGAAACGTACTTGTGCTGATCCATTGTGCCGTTCAGAATGATGAGATCACACACGTGATTACATGAAAACATTCCCCATACCATAATCTTCCATCCTCCTCCCTGGACCCTTCCAAAGATTGTTCAGAGTGGTTTTTTTTTAGACTTCATAACATATGCACCAATGGCCATCTTTCTGAGTTTAAAATGTAACTCATCTGAAATGGCCACATATCACTATTCAGTGGGTGTCCAGTAGTGATATTGGTGTACAACTTCTAGCCTTCATCACCAGTGAACAGCAGTAAGCCCCGGTGCATGAACCAGGTGCCTGCTGCGAAGGTCCATACACAGCAACATTCATTGATCAGTCATTGAGGAGACATTGTTGGTAGCCGATTGATTGATCTGAGAGGTCAGTTGCACCTGTCACCTATAGACCGAGGGGCACCACAGTTGTCTTGGAGCGAATTTTGGATAGCACCATTTCACCATGTACAGTATAATTTAACCACAGCAGCATGTGTACAGTTTACAAACTTAGTCATTTCAGAAATGCCTCCATCCATGGCCTGAAAGCCAAAGATGATGCTGTATGTCAAACAAATCCCACTATTTCCACATTATGACAATGACCGCACTGTTTTCTGGATCCCCACCAACATGTTATATATATCCTCCACTGCTCATAGTGCCACCTTCCATGATGTTGAACATAGGTGGTCGCTTCATAAGTGTGACTGGACTGTCTAATTCACTTTTCTCTCTACCACCTCTCCCTTCACCTATGTCTAGAAAATAAATATCTACAAAGTATAAATAATATACTCATAATATCTCATTACAAATTATATTTGGTGATGATTATTTCTAGTTTGTCTATCCACAGGTCTTTTCCATCGTGGAATAGCGTCAAGTGGAGCAGCCCTTAATCCGTGGGCATTTGATAAAAATGCAGCAGATAGAACTTTCCGTTATGTTTCATACTTAGGATATAATGCAGAAAGCACTTCAGATCTTATGGACTTTCTTATGAATGTTGAAGCAACTGAATTGGTAAAAGCAAAGTCCCCAGCTCTGTCTGATGAGGTATGATCCCAGCTGTTTTTTAATGCAAAAATAGATATATTGTCTTGCAGAATGTCCATGACTGATATTATTATTCTAACTAATCTATTGCCAAATAAAACTTTCATCATTCTACAGTTGTCAAAGTAATTTGTCTGGGAATAAAATGGTTGAAACTTTTTTTTTGTCATATTTGTAAAATAAGTATTGGTAGCTCAGTTCCAGCTTTATAAAACTATGTTAGCTGACTAAAGTAATTTACTTCCACGTAATGAAATGAATGTGTGGGAAGGCATTTCTAAATTTGGAAAGACTTTGGTGTTTTCTGTTGCCCTAAAAGCAATTGTCATATTTCTCATAGTATTTGCAACATGTTAAAGGAGCTCTTTAAGATGAGAAAGATATAAGTTGGCTTGCATTTGGTTACGTTGATATCTTTAGAAACACAAAATCTCAGCTCACCTGCACTTAACTTCACCAGTCATATCAGTAGAGACTTTCATCATCCAACAATCAACTGGGAAAATTACAGTTTTCTTAGTGGTGTGCATGATAAGACATCCTGTGCAATATTACTAAATCCCTTCTCTGAAAACTGCCTAGAACAGATAATTCAGAATCCTGCTCATGATGAAAATAAGTTAGATCTATAGGCAACAAATAGACCTGACCTCTTTGAGGATGTCCACACCAAAAATGATATCAGTGATGATGAGGTGGCTGTGGCAACAATGATTATTGAAGTACAAAGGACAACCAAAACAAGTAGAAAGATATATATGTTCAGGAAGCTAGATTAAAAATCAGTAATGTCATATCTCATTGAGGAACCTGAAACTTTTAGCACAGTACAGTTTAAAAGAATAGTTGACGATGCACTGGATGCATATGTACCCAGTAGATCACTTCATAATGAGAGGGACCCTCCCACTTCATAATGAGAGGGACCGTCCATGATATATAGTCACGAGTCACTATAAAGAAGCTTCTAAAAAAAAAAAAAAAAAAAAAAAAAAAAAAATAGAGATTACTGCATACCAGATGAAAAACAAAGCCTAGGGCTATAGATACAGAGATGCAGAATTGCATGCATTTGGCTGTCAAGAGAGCAGTGTTGAAGCCTTCAGTGACTACCATAACAGAATATTGTCAAATTATCTTTCACAAAACCTTATGATATTCTGGTCATATGTAAGGGCTATTAGTGGAACCAAAGGTAGTGCTCACTGCAGTGTTATGTGGCTTTATGCTTAATTACAGACTTACAGTTTTATCAGTTGATTTGTTTTCACCACGTAACACCCACTGTTTACGTCCTTCTTCATTGCTGAGTGTTGTATCACTTTTTGTTCTGACACCACAACTCTTCCTTTCCTATATCTTTACTACTTTTTATCTATATAAATGATGAACTATTGGTTTTGCCATTTAACAACTTTTTAATAACTGTGGAAGTATTACAGGCATCGGGTCCCACCTAATGTGTCACCCACCTATATGTTTTACATGAACCTTTCAAGACTCAATTGATCTGTTTTACAAAGAGAAGGCAGAATATCTCTTCCTTTGATGTTGTCCAACAATGACCTAGGAGGCTCGACGCCCTCGTGGCCCAGTCTCTTCCATGGCTCGCGGTAGTTTGCAGCATTCGTTTTATTCCTTGCCCACTTGCCGCTATGTCAAACTTTCATGGTGATCATTGGGCAACGTCTTCCATGTTATCTGCAACATAAATAAACTTTCTTCCCACAGTATTTCTAAAAACCCAAAAACAAACTTAAAGAACATAATAATAATAACTGTTCTTACAATTATTCGTATAAGTCTTGGTTGATTTAATGAGGGGTGGGACAGGCCTAAGCCTTGTGACACCACACCACACGCTCATGAATGAAACAGGAACTGGTATTGTGGGCACCAAAACAAAAGCTGAAATGCTTAATTCCATTTTCAAATGTTCTTTTACAAAGGAAAACCCAGAAGAATTGCCCCAATTTAATCTTCATGCCACTGAAATTATGAGTGAAATAAGTTTTAGTGCCAGTGATGTTGAGAAACATCTGAAATTGTTAAAACCGAACAAAGCTCCAAAGCCTGATGAAATCCCTGTCAGATTCTATAATGAATTTGTAGTTGAGTTAGTTGTCCTTCTAATTAGAATCTGTCTTAGGTCCCTTGAACAAAAGACTGACAAGAGGCACAAAATGTACTTGAAGTGATCCACGAAACTACCATTCAATATCCATGACATCAATTTGTTGTAGAAACTTGGAACATATTGAAGCACAAACATAATGAGGTACCTCAGACAGAACAACCTCCTCCATGCCAGCAAGCATGGATCCTGAAAACATCAATCATGTGAAACGAAACCTGTACTTTTCTCACATGATGTACTAAAAACTTTGGATTAAGCCAGTCAGGTGGATGCAGTATTTCTTGATTTCAGAAAAGTATTTGAGTCAATGCCACATCTACGCTTATTGTCAAAAGTATGATCATATGGCATGCATATAAGCAAAATTTGTTACTGTATTGGGGACTTTTTAGTAGTGAGGGTGCAGCATGTTATCTTTGTCAACTGTAGAAGTAACTTCAGGTATGCCACAAGGAAATGTGTTGAGACTCTTGCTGTTCATATTGTACATTAATGACAATGTCAATAGTGATCTCAGACTTTTTGCAGATAACACAGTTATCTGCAGTGAAGTACTATCTGAAAGAAGCTGCATAAATATTTGGTCAGACCTTGATAAGATTTAAATGTGGTATAAAGAGTGCCAAATCACTTTGCTAACTTGCTTTAAATGTTAAGGAATGTAAAATTATACAGTTCACAAAATGAAAAAAATTTATTATCCTATTACTATAATACAATCAGTCACAGTTGATATTGGTCAACTCCTGCAAATACCTAGCTGTGAAACTTGGCACAGATATGAAATGGAATGATCACATAGGCTCAGCTGTGGATGAATCAGATGGTAGACTTTGGTTTATTGGTAGAAAACTGGGAAAATGTGATCAGTCTACAAAAACAATTGCTTGCGAATCACTTGTGCGACCCACTCTGAATATTCCAAGTGTATGGGACCCATACCAAATAGCCCTATCAGGGGATGTTGGAAACAGAGAAGGGCAGCATGAGTAATCACAGATTTGTTTTTATCCATGGGAGAGGATCACAGAGCTTCTGAAGAAACCAAACTGGCAGACTCTTCAAGATACACATAAACTATCCCAAGACAACCTACTTACAAAGTTTCAATAACTGGCTTTAAATGATGGTTCCAGAAATATATTAGAATCCTCTTTTTTTTTTTTTTTGCTGCCATAGGGACTGTGAGTCAAGATTAGATTAATTACAGCACACACAGAGGCATTTAAACAATCATTCTTCCCACAATCCTTATGTGAATCGAACAGAAAGAAACCCTAATAACTGGTACAGTGGAACATACCATCTGCTGTGCACTTCACAGTGGTTTGCAGAGTATAGATTTAGATGTATATGTACAATTTCTGTATTACTGTTGTTACAAAGCTTTAATCAGTGAGAATAAGCAGCATAAAAATATTTATCAATTGCTATATGTCCAAATTTTGATACATGTATCACCCTCTGTGTTACCATTTGTAGTATTTTGAAGGAGAATGCCATAGCAAGTAGTTTGTATGTATACACCCAGATCTTCTTATATGCAAACATAAAATCATTTTTCCCAACATATATGAACTGCCATTTTTCCAAATATCATTTATATTCTATATTATTTAGTGCATGGAAAAGCAACTGAAAAATGTAACATTTATGAAACAGAAAAATTAGATAGAAGGTAAACATGAAAATATTAACATATTAAAATGTAGTTATGTCAAATGAACATTAAGAGTAACTACACAATAGCATTTGAAAAGACCTTCATGAAGTCATTTCAGCCTCCTAGAAAATTCCATTTTGAGTATTCACAAATGGCATAGTGTGTTGTTTGCTCCAGTGTGTAACAATGGGATTCGAGGCTGTATACAATCCCCCATTTATAAAATGATGCTTTGCATCTTGAATGCCTAGCTCTGCTGCAGTTTAGGTGGTTTGAAATATTTTTTGACGAATGCATGCTGTTGGTGGCATTGTTGGCTCCGTTTGATTTTCCAGGCATTGTCCAGCAAATATTGTTCATGTAGTTCTCTAGCACTCTTTTAAATTTCAATGACTATGTTAGTGGATTAGTGGAAACTGTTGACATATCACACATGCATTTTAGATAAAGCTTGATATGTGGAAGCTGAGAAAGAATTTTGTTGATCTGAGACTTTACATTCCTTATTCTGCTCCAAGTTCATTATATTTTGTCAGTACCTCACTTTTTTTGTTTCTTTGGCTGCTACTTGTGCTGTTTTCCCTCTTTATCACTTGTCACTTTTCAGTTTTCAACTCTTTTTCATTACTGTTTTACAGCTAAGTTTTCTCATGTACATCTGTCCCATCAGTCCAAAAAGTTTCAAAACTAGAGTAATAAAATGTAGAGAAGAGTTAAGATGGCGGTTTAGTGCTTCAAATGCTCTTCATAGTCTCCCCCTACTTGTGTGACTTGATATGTATCCTGTAGGTATGCCTGTAAGAGGCTTTTGGCTATTCCTCTGATACCATAAGCTTCGATTTTATGAAGTAGCAGCTCATCAGATACTGTGTCAAGTGCACATGATAATCTGGCAACAAATATGTCATCTTTTCTTTCTCATTCAACTTCATAAATGTTGTATGTATTAGTTCACACATGGCAGATGTTGTTGAGAAGCCTTTTTCCTCTGACAAAAAAGCTTTCTAACCTTATTGCAGTAATCTTTTCTAATACTATGTTGGTAGTTTTCAACTTCATCATATTACCTTTTTGTGCAATGGCTTCACTATTGTATATTTTAATTCAGAAGGAAACACATCTTCATTCGAATTTTCATTGAAGAGGCGGCCCATAACAGGAATGAGTGAATGTTGGCATCTTTTTAAGATAATGAAGGAAGTTTCATCAATCTAGTAGAGACTTTGTTTTCCATTTTATTTATCAGTTATTCTCTTTATCTTCAGTGTTTTCTGCACAATATATATCATTCTGTGTCTCAAACTGCAGTGTGGACTTGAACTTCTCAAAAGATTTTTCTTTGTCATCTAATTTTGCTCATCTCATATGTGCGTTGTGAATTGTGCATGCTCAGTAATTCCATTGTCTGGCAAAGATGACCAGAGAGGTGAAGTTTTATTATATAAACTCTGCAGTTTTCTAAGTTGGTGTAAAAGTGATCTATACAGCTAGAGGAACTCAAATACATCATGTCATGCATGTGCATACTTCAGATTGAGACTGAAGGCTGTCATTCAAGCTAAAGACAAATAAACTGAATGATTGTACTTGATAGGCTCACCCAAGTACTGTGAAAAGTGATTGTGTAATACGTAAAATTGTAAGAAAAAATAGAAAAGTAGGAGATGAGATACTGGTAGACATAAAGCTGTGAGAATAATTTGTAAGTTGTATTTGGGTAGCTCAGTTAGCAGAGAACTTGCCCACAAAAGGAAAAGGCTGTAGGTTCAAGTCACAGTCTGGTATACTATTTTAATCTGCCAGGAAGTTTCAATTAATGGTGACACATCCTATTGACATTTGTTTGTATCTTTTATTTACATTTTCTTTGCATGGAGCTGTCACAGTGACGGCTCTTGCAAACTTCAGAAATAATAGTATGACAATAATTAAAAACTAAACTAAGCTCCACCTGAACAGACCACAAAGGCCAAATGATACCAACTGGCCACCATGCCATCTTCAGCCCACAAGCATCACTGGATGTGGCTATGGAGGGGCATGTGGACAACACTCTGCTCTCCTGGCTGTATGTCAGTTTGTGAGATCAGAGCCACTACTTCTAAACTCTAGCAGCTCATCAGTTTGCCTCACAAGGGCCGATTGCACCCCATTTGCCAACAGCATTTGGTAGACTGGATGGTCACCTTCCAAGTGCTAGCCCAGTTTGACAGCACTTAACTTTGGTGATCTGATGGGAACTGGCATTACCACTGTGACAAGGCCACTGGCATGATAATAATTACACTTACAAAATATCTTACAAACTACAACTGCTGCATCTTGTATCTATTTTATACATTTAACAATAGATGACAGGAAGACTTTATAGAATCATGTGATCATTGTGCAGTTATACATAGAATATTTATGTCTAGGTCACACTTAATTTCTTATAATTACATGTTTCCGCAGACTGTCAGCATCACAACTGTAGTAAGCCAAAAAAGAATAAGCATGGAATACAACTTATTACATATGTTACTATAAAGGACACAATTTCAGAAACTGATAAAAGACAAATAAAGCAGACAAATATGAAATATACATATCAGTAACTTAAAAAATAAATACAACATATTACATCAAAAAGTACATGTTCACACAGGCATGTACTACTGGTAACAAATCAACAAGTGAGAAAGTAAATTGTTGATCCATTGCCAAGTGGAACTCTAAACTCAAGAAAAGTGCACTCTAATTTAACAGAAGAATCACAGGTTTGAACATAATTAAAATACAAATTACATTAAAAATTTGTTTTACCTTTGGGTTTCAATAATGCAATGTCATTTGTCACATGCTTATGGATTAATGGATAAACACATACATACTTAAATGTTGTAAGCTTTACCAAACATGAAGTTACATAAGGATAAGACATTATGAGAAAGAAACTTTCCTAGCAAGTTAAAACTATGTGCCAGGCAGGAAATGAAAAATGGGACTTTTATCTTTCATAGGAAGTGTTCTATCAACTGAGCTATGCAAGCACAACTGATGTCCCAACCTCACAGCTTTTCTTCCACCTGTACCTCAACTCCTGGAAACAAGCCATGTCTCCACATTATCCCTTTTTTGGTAGTTGAAGTCTCACAAGGTACACCAAAGAGCTTCTGTGAAGTTTGGAAGATAGGAGATGTGATACTGGTAGAGAATAATCTGTGAGACTGAGTCATGAGTAATGTTTGGATAGCTCAGTTGGTTGTGCAATTGCTCGTGAATGGCAAAGGTCCCAGGTTTGAATCCCAATCTGGCACACAATTTTAATCTTCCAGGAAAGTTTCAAATCAGCATAAACTCTGCTGCAGAGTGGAAACAAATTATGGAATTATGAGACAGTTTTATAACAAAATGGTAGCAAACATTAAAATAATATTGGGTGAATGAAGAATACTAACTGCAGCCCAAACTTGTGGTGGACCTGAATAAAGGAGTGCAACTTGAAGAGCAGTCAGATCTCAAATAAAGGTGCACTAAATAAGATATTTTGCTTTTTAAAGATATATGCAACACAAGATAAAACTAATAAGAAAGACACAAACAAATCACATACAAAATAACGTGAAGAAACTGTATAAAATATTGAAGTAGCATGATTCGGAAGAGTAAGGCCACAGATTGTTGTGAGAAATTACAGAGCATGAAAATACAGTTAAAAAAATCAGTAGCTAAAGGACATTGCAAGTGTAAAGTATAAAAGTCAACCACTGCACAACATTCTTTCAAAGCCATGAGAAAGTAGAGCTTGCAGGTGTTTTGACATCATAACAAGTCATAAAAAATATCAAACAACCAGTTGTTACTAAAATCAATGTGCTCATTTAACACATTCTGACTGTAAATACTTTAGGAATACACACCTAAAAGTAGAATCATTAACTCATTGACAGGAAAAAAGAAAGAGAGAGAGAGGAGGAGGATAAGAAGAAGAAGAAGAAGAAGAAGAAATAAATAAATAAAGAAAGAAAGCTTGCTAACTTCTAGAATAATCCTTCTTTGAGCTAGTGTAAAAACTCACACAGGCACACCTTTGCCCCTACATGAAACCACTTGGACACACAGTGCCAGGTCTGTCTAGGATGAAGTGGGGGTTGTGTTGCGTGGTGTCACTAGTGGGAGAGAGAGGTGGAAGGCAGGGAGAGGGGTTGGGGGTGGGTTGCTAGTGGCTCAGAAGGAGGCAGCCACTTCCTGGCTGGGTTGGTTAGAACTGAGGATGTGTTGCAACAATAACTCCCATCTGCATAGTTGTGAAGCGACCATTGAAATTGAGCATGATATGCTCATCTGCATTTTGCACCATCAGATGGTCAACTTTGTTTTTGGCTACAATTTTCTGATGGTCATTCATCCTTGTGGACAACTAGTTGGTAGTCATTCTGGCATAAAAAGCTGTACAGTGTTTGCAGCAGACTTGGTATACAATATGGCTGCTTTCACAGGTGACTCTGAAGCGATAATGGAAGCCTGTGGCATGACTGGAGTAGGAGGTGCTAGATGGGTGGATTAGTGAGATCTTACACCTGACTCTTTCACAGAGTACCACTTGAGAAGGGGTGGAAATGATCTTGGGTAGGATATCCCTCATAACAGCATGATGGTAGATAATTGAAACTGTGACAAAGGACAGGGTTCACTCATTTGCAGCTGATTCTTGTGGGTGGTGAGAGGATTGGGAGTGTGTGAGGATGTGGCACAGGAGATCTGTTTGTGGTGGGTTTTGGGCATAGTGCATGTCTGTGAAGGCCTTTGTGAGACTGTAAGCATACTAGGCAAGCGTGTCACCCATGGGTGGTCAGGATGACTGGGTGGGATTTATGATGTTGAATGGATGGCAACTGTTGAAATGTAGGTACTGTTGGTGGCTAGTGGATTTAAAGTGGACAGAGTCATCAGAGGTGGAGGTCAATGTCCAGGAAGGTGACACTATGGGTTGAGGGGGACAAGGTGATGCATATGGGAGAGAAGGTGTTGAGGTTGTGAAAGACTGACAATGGGTGTCTTGGCCCTAAGACCAGGTCATGAAGGTATCATCAGTAAACCTGAAACAGGCTAGGGTTTGGGAATTTTGGGAGGCTAGGAAGCTTTCTTCTAGATGACCCATAAACAGGTTGGCATATGAGGGTGCCTTGCAGGCAGGGCAGTTTCAAAAAGATTTTTCCATACAGAGGACAAATCATTTGGCTCCCTTTCCCCCTCCCACCCTCCTTACCCATACAGACCTAAGTTACTTTTCTGTGTGCTCTTATCAAGACTTTCATGAATAAATCCAAATCTAGTGATTTTTTACAAATAAATTTTACATAGACAAATCTCTGTAACAGAAATATATTTCTTTATCTTACTCCAGTGCTAAACACTAAAATACCAACGATTTATTTCTATTTAAGATAATCTCTGAGATTTTGTTAGCTTTATTTTATTTTTTATGGTTTTACTACGGGAGAAAAAACTAGACAGTGTAATTTTCTATGTTCAGTTAAATTGTGCTATTGACTAAAATGAGTGAAAAAGCATGCAAACATAAAATTTTGTTATTTTATTTTAGTTTATTAATAGAAGTTTTTAACTTTATAATTTCCAAGTTATTTCATTTTCTACCAGAAAAAGTCTGGGAGCAATATGATAAAACATCGATATAACTTTCATTTGCCTAGATCGTCAGTTTGTAAAATACAAGGACCCATCACATTAATTTAACCACTGCCCATGTTTGACATCAACATATTTTAATCACTCACAGATGGCAAGTGGCAGCTTTAGCAATGGAGGACACATAAAGTTTGTTGGGGCACATGGAAAACAGTGCAGCTGTCATCGTATTACCTGATGTCCAAAAAAGGGCATGACATTGGATTTTGAGGCAAACATGGAACCATTTCTAAAATGGCTAAGCCTGTAAACACTTCATGTGGCTCTTTGGTTAAAATATACCATCTATGGCAAGATAGCACTTCCAATACTGGATCAAGGCAACTGTGGTCAACCATGGACCATGGATGACAATGGTTACCAATGGCTGCAGAGATGTGTACAGGCAAATAGATTACAACTGTTGAGGAGCTGACTGCCCAGATGAACTACCAACAGGGTCTCCTCAAGGAACGTTCGCTTAATGTTGTTGCATATGGGCCTTCACAGCAGGCACTTGGTTCAAGTACCCAAGCTGACTGCTGTTCCTCAGCAATGAAGGGTGGAATCTGCTCACCAATACTGCAACTTATTGTCCACTGAATGCCAACAGGGGCCCGTTTCAGGTGAATCACATTTTGTGCTCCATTGTACCATGGCTATTGAATCACCAGAAGGGTCAAGATCAAAGGAAGGAAGTTATGAAGTGGGGCTCTATGGCATCCACCAGCAGCAAAATTCAGTGTGTCTCACAGCTTGCAGCATATGTGCATGGTTCAAAGATCACTGTGATAAACTGATCATACTCCTATGGCCACAAAACACCCCAGATTTAAACCCAATCCAGAATCTGTGGGCTCACCTTGATTGGGGTGTTCACACCACATATCCTTAGCCAAGAAATCTAGTGCAGCTGGTGACACCATCAGGGTCATCATACTCCAAATGCCTTTTGGTGCCTCTGAGAGCCTCAATTACCCTCTTTCTAGATGTTTCACAGTGCTCTGCACTGCAAAAAGTGGTTACTCAGGCTTTTGATAGGCAGTCACACTAATGTTGCTGGACAGTGTACTTTTACTAGTTTCAAATGTATTAGCAATCATCTCAAGATCATTATATGTCATTACTAACTGTAACACATCACTTGTTTTAAATTCAAGTACTGCATTATTTTTTAATGATTCAGTGCTTGATTGTACAACATGTGACATGTTACACTCTGTAACATTATTTTGTGATCTGAAGATGATTGCTAGCACAGTGGAAATTGGACATATAATTCTACAAACCCACTACCTAGACAATTAAAGGTTATTAATGTCAACACAGTATTCATTTCATTACATTTCTTTAATAATACTTTTCATGTCCTTACCATTCTGTTTTGGAAACATTTACTTTTCACTGATCAGGACACCTCTTCCTTTTCCAGGAGGGACCATCACCCTTGGTCTCATCATGATCATTTGCAACTGCTACAGTGCATTTGACTTCTTGCAGAATTCCTACTGTTTCAATTATTCCCACTTTGTCTGTACCATCTCTTGCATTTAAACCATCCACAAAATAACTTATTTTCTTCAAAACATTCATTCAAATATGTCAACAAATGTCCTACTGATAAGCTGAACTGTCCTTACCAGTGTCTATTTCGACAATGCATTGGCAGCAAGAGCTTCATTGTTGTGTACGCATTCACTACAGCGCAGCCAACCTAATTCTGAATAAGAAAAATATTCCTTTGAATTGTAACAAACTGAAAAGAAACTTCGAATGTCTAGATTGGTAAGTCTGATGTCAGTTGGTATTCCTTGCATCTGGACATGGCATGATGACCACCATGCATATTGAATTTGGTTGGTTTTGCAAACGTTGGACTCTTAGCGGGATTTGAACTCAAAGGCAATGTGCAGTTAGCAGCTTTTGCAACTGAATACGATTTTCCACAGCCAATTTCAGTGGTTTATTGTGGGGTTTGCACCCTGAAACCTATTCCATCGTTCCAGGACTGAAAAAAATTTATATGGTAGTGCACTCCAGTCAAAATCAACAAAAAATGCATTTAGCAGCATTTGAATCTGGCCTGCTCGTGTACAATTTGTTATTTTTGGAACTTCACAGTCATTTGTGAAACTGCTAGGATAGATTTTGCTACTGTCAGTACTGATAAAAATTTAGTCTGTGAACAATATAGTGGTCTAGGAATTTAGAAATGTTCCTGGAACCATTTTATGGGCATACACTGGCTATGTCCTATTTACAAGTACAAGCACTATACTGAAAATCATGGAAAATTATGAAAACCTTAATTAAAGGCTTAATCCAATTAATGAAGTATGCCAACCCATGTTGCGTATAAACATTAGGTCAGCAAAAGTGTAATGTCAAAGACAAGAATCTAAAATGCAAAGAGGCTCTATCTGTTATGGAAAATGTAACAGTTTTTGTAGTTTTCTGTTGATTATATTGTAAGTTAATTAGTTTCACCAAATTTGAACTATTTTTCTGAAAAGTTGGAATGCCACTCTTTATAATGTATAATGTGTGGTGTCACTAAGCCCATAAAGACATATTTTCTTAAGCAATATTTGCTACATTTTATGGCAATGAAAAGTTTAATCATTCATATATTTTGATTAGTATCACTTTCATAAAAAAATACATATATTAGAAGTATTGGAACATTAAAACCAATATTCTGAACATTGAATCTAAGTGAAATGAAGTGTAGAGAATATTTTGAAACATTTATGTACATACCACGTGTAAATTTCATAAGTAGCACTATCCAGATAGGATGAAGATCAGAAAAAATTAGTTGTTACCAGGAGTTGAAATCATAACAGATGGAGTAATCCCAGTTTGTTATGTCTCAAAGTCTAGTTGGTTTCTGAGACACTGAATATTTAAGTGAATCATCTTTAAGGGTGTTACATTTTCTTGTTGATTTGTCACTTGGTTCAAATTACATTTAATTATGTCACATTGTTGCAGTAACTAATTTCACTAACTGCCTCTTTAGGACTGTGTTTCAATAATTGGTCACTTATTTCAGAACAGCTTTTCTTCAAGCAAACAGGACTCAGACACATCGGAAATACATCCTTGAACTCTTACATGTTGGCTCTTTATTCTAAAAGAAGCCTCTTGGTTGTAGTCTAGGCCAATTGGACCCTCATTCTTTTTAGCTTTGTGGCACAGCTTACTTATTTGGGAGAGAAGCTTACCTGTCCCTTTGTGCAGTCAATGGCTTTTGTGTTCATTACAATTTATTTTACCTAGATTTAGCAAATGTTCATAGTTAAACTTATCACTGCATTTTTTGGCTCTGAATTGTAATACTGAACTTCTTTGTTCATACGTAACCATTGTGGCAAATCATATCACACTGACATGTTTTTGATGATGGTATTTGTATCAAATAGCAGAGGGAGGCACACAAAGAGGATGAGGGAATGTGAGAGGGGAGGAGGTGATGAGACGAGGGGCCAGAAACTATTGGGTGGAAATTGTAGGGACAGTAGGTTGCCATAGGCTGAGAGGCCAGAATAATTTCTGGAGTGGAGAATGTGTTGTAAGGATAACTCCCACATGTGCGGTTCATAAACGTGGAAATCAAGCATATTATGTTCTGCAGCATTTAGTGGTATAGGGTGGTGTACTTTGCTTCTGGCCACAGTTTGGTGGTGGCCATTCATTCTGATGGACAGTTGGTTGGTAGAAATACCAATGTAAGAAAAACTGTGCAGCTCAGCTGATACACAACATGACTGCTTTCACAGGCAGCCCTGCCTTTGAAGTGGTAAGATAAGCCTATGAGAGTTCTGGAATAGGAAGGGCTGGGAGGGTGGATTGGAAAGGTCTTGAACCTAGGACATTGTGGAGGTTGGTTAGGAGATGAAACACCACATTGGCAGGGCTGAGAAGGATCTTGGGTAGGATGTCCTTCATTTTTCAGGGCATGACGATAGCTAATCAAAGCCCTGATGTATAAATTAGTGCAGTTACTTCAATTCAGGGTGGTTTTGGGTGACAAAAGGGGCATTCTTTTGTAGCTGGGTTAGGTTAGGTTAGGTTAGGTTGGGTTTGGCTCTTGGAGATGGTGGGAGGATTAAGGGTGAGTGGGGAAATGGCACATGTCTGTGCATGTCTTTGCACGCCTGTATGCATTTTTACTTATCTTTTTTGTTATCCAGCCCCTCCCAAGCAACTAACAACTTTATTTCATTTCCTACCCATTTCCTAAGGCATTCCCATTTTCCCAATGCCATCCCTGCCACATTGGACCCCTGCTCTATCTTTGTGCACCAGTTCAGAAAGATATCTCTTTCCTTGGCTAAAATCCCACCCCACGTCCTGTTCTTTAAATGCTGCTTAAACCATGGAATCCTGGCCAATGGCCTAACCAAAAAAATTCCTTTCTCCAGATCAGACTTGTCCTTTCATAATGGCATCCACCTTTTCAGAGTCCACCAAACTCTATCCCTTACATACTGCAAAAACACATTTCCATGGCACAGGCATCCCAGAACCTCCTCTGCTCCCTCTGCAAGATGATGCTACTCTGCAGTCCCTATTCCATACATCACATTTCTGAAATTGAGTCCATTGCTCTCCAGCACCTGGGAGAGCTTTCCAGACACCACCTCCATAAGTTACCCAACATGCTGACATCCTACTGCTGCCATGGGGCACCACTATCCAGTCCTTATCCTACTCAAAGTGTTTCTCCTCGTCAACCTCTCATAGCACCCAGACCCTGCCTGACAGACCTTTTCAACATGACACATCCCCGAAGACTCCCTACCATCATTCCAAATCTAGAGTCTGACAATCTTGTAATATTGTTGTTAATCTTTCCATAAAATTACTCAGCCCCACAGAAGTTTCAGTCCTATCCAAAGGACTCACTTTTAGCACTACACCCGTATTTAACCATACTGGACTTGTCAAAGATGTACTCTCCTTCTCATCCCTGTAATGGAAACATTTCTTTGCCACCAATTTCTCCAACCAAATCCAACCTAATTCCAACATTGAACCCAGCCTCTCCCAGATCATGCCACCATCCTACAAGTGTAATCCTCCCCCACTTCCACCTAACCTGCCCCAGACCACTTTCCAGGAATTCCTTGCCTCAAAATTGGCCTCACCATCCTTCCCCAGGAACCTTCCTCAGAAAACCAACCTTTCAGCAGAGGAAAGGACAGCCATACACAGTGTGACCTAATAATCCTCCCTACTGACAAAGGCTCCACTACTGTCATGATGCATCACAGTGACTATCAGGCAGAAGGGCTCTGCTAATTGTCTGACCCATCCACCTATAAACTCTGCCTTAGTGATCCCATCCCAGGAGTACAACATAACCTCCAATCCCTGTTTAAATCCTTAGGCTCTTTCCAGAACCTCTCCCCTGACTCCAGTTCCCTCATCACCCTTGCGACACCCTGCACAAGCACAGTCTACATACTCCCCAAAATACACAAACCCAACACCTTGGTTGCCCCATTGTAGCTGATTATTGTGCCCCCATGGAAAAGATTTCAGCCCTCACTGACCAACACCTCCAACCAATTGCCTGTAATCTACCCTCCCATGTTAAAGGTACCAACTACTTCCTTCACCAACTCTCAGCCATCTTGACACCTTTACCTCCTGTTTCCCTATTGGATCACTGTTGATGCCACTTCCCTATGCATCAACATCCCACATGCCCATGGTCTTGCCACAACTGAACACTACCTGTTCCAATGTTCTTCAGACTCCACACCCACTACCTCATCCCTCTTTCACTTAACTGACTTTATCCTAACATATAACTACTTCTCCTTTGAAGGGAAGGTATACAAACAAATGCATGACACAGCCTTGGGTACCTGCAAGGCCCTCCTATGCCTACCTGTTTATGAGCCATCTGGAGGAAAATTTCATAGCATCCGAGAACCCCAAACTCTGCCTGGTTCAGGTTCACTGATGATTTCTTCATAATCTGGACTCAAGACTAAGACAGCTTATTCTCATTCCTGCACAACCTACCAATCAATTCACTTGGTCCTTCTCAACCCAGCATGACAACTCCATAGATGTTGTTATTGTCCTCTCTGATTGTTCCATCCACACCTCTGACCACATTAAACCCACAAACCACCAACAATACCAACATTTTGACAGCTGTGAACCTTTCCACTCAAAACATCCCTCCCATACAACCATGTTACCCAGAGATGGCATATCTGCAGTGACAAGAACTCCCTTTCCAAGTATACTGTATGTTTCACCAAGTCCTTTACAGACAGGCACTATCCTTCACACCTAGTCTGCAAACAGATTTCCTGTGCTATTTCCTTACATGCCCCCAGTCCTCCATCAATCTCAAGAGTCAGCTACAAAGCAGTGCCCCCTTTGTCACCCAGTACTGCTCCAGACTGGAACAACTGAACCACATCCTTCATCTGTGCTTTGATTGTCTATCATCATGCCCTGAAATGAGGGACATCCTACCCAAGATCCTTCCCACATCTTCTAAGGTAGTGTTCCATTGCCCACCCAACCTCCACAACATCCTAGTCCATCCCCATGCCACACCCAAACTAAATCCTCTGCCCCATGTATGATATCCCTGTGAAAGACCTAGGTGTAAGACCTGCCCAATCCACCCACCCAGCACTTCCTGTTCCAGTCCTATTACAGGTTTATCTTACATCATCAAAAGCCAGGCCACCTGTGAAAGCACCCATTTTGTGTACCAGCTCTGCTACAACCATTGCATAGCTTTTTTTATTGCGGCCAAGAGCAAAGTAGACCACCCTGTGGCACAACAGGCAGCTGAATATAACATGCTTCATTTCAAAGACTGATTCACAATCCAGGACATCTGGATCATTCCCTCAACCACTGGTTTTCTGAACTGTGCAGTTGGGAGTTATCCTTACAACAAAGTCTCTGCTCCAGAAATTATTCCAGCCTCAACCTAAAGTAATCTACTGTCTCTACACGTCCACCAAACAGTTTCCACATCCCCTTTCCTATCATCTCTTCCATATTCACATCCCCTCACCCTCTTTGTGTGCCACCCTCTGCTGATACACCCACCCCTTCCCAGCTCCTCTTCTTTTTCACTCCACTTTCCCCCACACCCCTTTCCCAACCTCTCTGCCCCACAGCCTCCCGACTCTGCACCTGGTGGTAGTTTTGTCATACCTTGTTCATGCTCCATTCTTCTCTTCCACAACCTACAACCTGCTATCCCTTCCCCTTCCTTGCCCCCTCAAGATTGCTGCTTCCTTTCAATGTGGCAGCGGCATTCTGGTCCAAGCCTCCGGAGATGGCAGTCGTGTGTGCGAGAGGTGAGCTTTATTGTGTGAATGAATGTGTGTTCCTTTATCTGAAGAAGGCTTTGGCTGAAACCTAAATGTGTAACAGTCTTTTTGTAATTCCTGTCTGTAACTCAGTGAGTCAAATTTATGATGAGCAGCAATCTGTCTGTTTACTTATATTGTTGATATTCCAAACTGGAGTTTCCATTGTTTGAAAATTTTATGACTCATACAATCACTACCTGTTGCCCAGTTGTGCACATGGAGAAAATTTTGGTATCAGCTCAATGTTTTCAGAAATATGTACTGTATTACAGGACCGTACAAGTTTCATGATGTGCGTGTGGGTACCACATGTGGAACCAGAAAATGATGGTGCCTTCCTGACTGAGGAACCATGGGTTATTATGTCTGAAGGACGCTATAATCAAGTACCTTATCTAACTGGCATCACAAGTTATGAGTTACTTGGCAGAACACAAGGTACGACTTCAAAATATATTAAGTCCTCTGAAGCTTCTGTGTTGTTTCAATAGCAGTCACCAAAGTGAGAGCAGGTACCAACTAGGTCAGCTAAGAAAAGCATTCTTTGAAAACACAACTTGTTTTATTCTTCATTTTATATGCTCCTGTAAACAAGTAAACCATAAGTGTCTATGTATTTGTTTTGTGTAGTGCTTGTAATTTTGTGAGCGTTACTATTGATTGGGTGTAGTAGAGTAATAGTTAGGAGCAACATAGCAGCAGTATTTAGATTGTATCTAGCAACTACCCAACTTACAGTATATTTCTTGTCGCATAGCGGAACAAAGTTAAAGACCTATAGGGACTGAGCCTGTTGTAAACACAACAGAATAGTGGGGGAAACTGAGCACTACCTGGAGACAGTTGGGAGCTGAGTTGAATGTGGTTGACTGACTTGAGGGTGCTTTCCTGATCTGCAGTAATGCTGAGACACCTGCAGCAAAAACTGTGGCAGCTCTTCCCTTGAGGACTCTTATGTCATATCACCCTCTGGCCATCCCACACTCACCTGAGTGTTAACAGCAAACCTCTGGGTGGAAGGTAAATGTGAGTACTGGCGGCAGTCTTGCCATACCTTGTTATAGACCCCACAGGCTCCAACAGACAGTGCTCTTCTTTCCTCTTCCCTGACCTGTCCCAGTGTTGTGTCAATCTTGTGATACATCATGACGTTTTAGATATATCTTAGAATTTCACTGAGACAGTACAGGATGCCTCATATTTTGGGCCTTGGTATAGTCATATGATATTCCTAAAGGTTCTGGACAAGTGCAGAGAGAGTGTTTGCTGGACATGGAGATGTGAAATGTAAGATGGGTGATGGAGCCCATCAGGAAAACAGCAAGCATGACAGGAAGGCAAGTGTGCATTGTGGTTTCTGGATGTAGAGAGCATCAGACAATGGCTGTTTAATGCACTGGATACAGCCAGTAACAAGTTTGTGAAGTGTGGCCCACATCAGCACAAATGATGCTTCCCCAATTCCAACAGGGAATGACTAAGTTGGTGAAGGCAGCTAACCTCTCACATTGGGTGAAATCTGAGCTAGCATGCTGATTGCAGTCCTTGGTTTGGAGCTCAACAGAAAGCTTAAACAAGATGTTCAGGCAAAACTATGATGCTGTAGGATGCAGATTTCTTGACATTTTTGGGTATAAAACAGCGGGACAGGCATTGACTATACCATGAAAGCGTCTACTAGAGAATCAAAGTCCATGTGGAGTGCACATGTTGGTGTCTTAGGTAGGAGAAGCCCCTCCTTAGATAAAATAAATTAGATGCTGATTTTGGGGAGGATAGAATATAAATCTGATGAAATCAAATGTTAAAGATGGACAAAACATTGAAATCAGAAATCTTAACAGGCTCATTGGCTCAGGAGCCATATTTATTTGTCATTAGCCAACATATGTTGCAACAGACACTGCAAATTTTGCAATTCTGAAGTTTTGCATGAAATTCAATAGTTTGCCATCTTACAGATAGAAATTTGCTTCATAACAGTTAAATTGATGTGCTGCACTTGGAACTTGGGGTGTTATTGGTGTCACTGGTTTGCATTCATGTGCTATCTGTCACCTAGTTGCATGTGTGTCAAATCCAAATAATTTATGATCACTAGTTGTGAAGTGAATTTCTGTAGTGGACCTGCTCTGCAGTGCCACCAAACCATACCATGTGACTTTTTCTCTTTTCCAATAGATGTGGTTGCTAAAAGAGAGCTCTGATCTATTTAAGCTACTAAAATTATGTTATCAGGTGTGTGCTAACTCTTCTGTACTAACATCAATGTCTCCATTGTACAATTACTTTTACAGTTGCAGGTGATGCAAATCACTCACATCCTGTAGCTCACGATAGAGCATAACATGTATGTACCATGCTTTGACATTAGAGACCAAACAACATTTCTCATCATGATTCTACAGTTGTTCCATCATTCATATTCTTGCCAGTGCCCCTATTCTCATTGACTTCCACAGCACAACCAAGCTGTGATGCCAAAGCATAAGTGGGCCTCCTCAGCAGGTGGAGACGCACATTTGCCATAATGCCTTGCTCATTTGCCAAGATGACTTCTTTTACATGAATCTGCACTTAAATTTAAGAAGGGCATGCGCGGTGGGATGTTCTATACTTAACAACAACTTAAACTACATTTTTATCATTCATCAGTGTAAGAGGGTAAGAATGGAAAACACTATTTCATTAAAAATGCACCCAGCCTTTTTTCTTCTCTACTTTTCCACTAACGCCCCCCTCCCCCTTCTCTCTTCCCTGCCCTCCACGTAACCTCCCAAGAGCACCTAGATGTCCTACCCTCTCTCCACCTCATCCCTGCATGCTCCACAACAGCACTTCATGATCCCCCACCACTACCCTGCTATCCCTCACCCCCCCCCCCTACCCCAGCCTCCTACTTATGCTCACCCACTTGCCTCTCCCATCATGCACTGCTGTTGCTGCATGTAGAGACTGTGGTCATGTGTGTGTGAGTTGTGTTTGCATGAGTTGTGTGTGTGTGTGTGTGTGTGTGTGTGTGTGTGTGTGTGTGTGTGTGTGTGTGTGTGTATGTATGTATGTGTTGTTTATTTTTGACAAAGGCCTTATTGGCCAAAAGCTTATTTTGTGACAGTCTTTTTGTTGTGCCTATCTACAACTCAGCATATCCGCTATATGGTGAGTAGCAACTATCCTATTAATAATATTGTTACATGCTCATCATCTGAATTTTCCTCTGCATCCTCAAGAGAAATTGACTTCTTGTTCTTCTCTAACCTGACTTCTATTTTCTTCCACAACCTAAATTGTCATTTCTCCTTCCTGCCCCTTTCATTTTGAAATTTTGTCTACGTTCTCTTCATCACAACAAGTAGTATCTGATTCTATTACAGGAATATCAGTTTGCTGGTGGCAAGAAACCTAAATCTTGATATACCTCAATTTTCTTTGTGAAAGGTTCAAATACTCTGTACCCTTTCGCATCATCATCATAACTGATAAATAAGCCATCTTGTACTTAGGATCTAGTTTCAATCTCTTTTCTTTGAGTAGAAGGACAGACACACAAACCCCAAATATTTTCAAATCCTCTAAAGGTGATTCTCTGACGTAATAACCAGTTGAAGTGGCGCTGTGGTTAGCACACTGGACTCACATTTGGGAAGACAACAGTTGAAACCCATGTCCAGCATAGGTTTTCCACAATTTTCCTAAATCGCTTCAGGCAAATGCCAGGATGTTCTTTCAAATGGCCACAGTGACTTCCTCCCCTAGCCTTCCTTAACCTTATGGGACTAGACTTCGCTATTTGGTCCCCTGCCCCAAATTAACCAACCTGCCTTAAAAGGTTCCAGAAGAAGTTTTACCTTCGACAGGACTTGGACCAGATTAATTTAGCACATAAGCCACAAGTTAAGCACATCAGACCAGAAATGTCTGGGCATTCCTTACCTCTGTGAACAAGGAGCTTCAACCAAGGTGCACATTTCTCTCTCAACTCTTCCATTTTGCTGTGATGTTTATATGGAGCATCTATTTTTTGATGGGTTATGCCATTTTCACTCACAATGTACCTGAGTCAGTACTGATACATTCCAGTACATTATTTTTGATTTTCTCTCTCAGCTTTTGCAATAAAGTTCTTGGTCAAACCTTTAACTTCATGCCTCTGTTCATAAAGAATACTTTGAAATAATCTGAGTAGGCATCCTACGAATGCATTTCCCTCAGTCTGCAGATGTTTGCATGAAGTCGGCATTAGCTCTTTATGAATTTATGAATTGATGTAGAAAGGAAAAAAAAAATGTTGTTTATCTGCCAAACACTCCTCACAACTGACAAACTCATCAGTGAAGTCCACTACTTTATGTGACAATAATTCTTTTGCATGCACAATGCTATGATGGCAGAACTTTTTATGTCAGAGACTCAAATTTTCAACATAATTAGACGAATTTACCTGACCACTATTAGTATTGACTGATGAAAGGTCACTAGCGTCATTATTGTCAACCAAAGACTGCATTTTATCTGCAGTCATCAGAATAATCATTTATGGTTCTTACTGCAGTCTGTTTAGGGAAAATAACATATGATACATTTTACTGATGCATGAACTTCACTTCTACTGTTCAAGGATTTGTATTTTTCCTTCTTTGGCACTAAATAGGTACCTTCATCCAACACAGCTCCTACAGAAAACAGATTTAATTTCAGTTCCGGCACAAAAAAGCAGTCCACTAAAGTACTGTTTTGATAACTTTAACCCCATTCCCTGCATGCAGTTCCACAGTACCACACCCAGCCTCATGAAGAAGTTTACCATCACCCACAGTAACTTTCATTGAGCTTTCACCTGGTCCAGTTTCTTAAACAATTCTCTCTTATCACACATATGCTCACTAGCACCTTACTTATGAACTAGGCTGTTACTCATAATATCACCAAAACACTCTACCACTGCATTGAAAAACAGACATAAGCACATGGGGCTGTAACATTTAATCAGGCACAGTACATTAAGCTTTATTCTAAGTAAGCTTGTACAAAGTTTATTTAAAAATGTAATAGCTTACAGTCAATGCCTGATGACAATAACACACAATGAGAATAAGCAAAAAAACCAAAGCAGTTTACAAACATAAGTTAACTCAAACCAAAGAGAAACAGCAGTGCTGCCTTAAAATTACACTAACATTTTACCACTAATAAGAACACTGAAACCTTTAATAGGAAGCTTGAAAAACACACTAATATCTATGTTTGATGAGTAATCTGCACTAAACTAACTGTTATTTCACTCTAAATAATTTATCTTTTTGAAACCACAAAAATTTGCACATCTCATCTGGCACAGAGCTGTTCATGGTGCATTGGTATGAACAGAAAGTCACCCTGTGTTAGAAGTAGGACTAGACTACACTATTTCAACAATGTGTTGCCATTTCTTTTAAGGTTGTTGTACTACATTTTCAGAAGAAAAATGGGAACTTGGAAGAATAGTTATTCCACACAATGTGATCCAGGGCATGAGCAACCTGATTGAGGTGGTCCCACAGATTCTCAACTGAGTTTAAATCTGAGCAGTTTTGTGGCCAGGAAAGTAGGTAAACTAATCCTGGTGTTCTTTGAACCACGCATGTTCAGTAAGAGCTGTATGACATGTTGCAAAGTCCTTCCAGTAGACACCATCATGCTGAGGGGGGCGGGGGGGGGGGGGGGGGGGGGGAAGGTTCAAATGGCTCTAAGCACTTTGGGACTTAACATCTGAGGTCATCAGTCTGCTAGACTTAGAACTACTTAAACCTAACTAACCTAAGGACATCACACACATCCATTCCCTATGCAGGATTCGAACCTGTGACTGTAGCAGCAGCACGATTCCGAACTGAAGCACCTAGAACTGCTCAGTCACTGCAGCCGGCTCATGCTGAGGAGAAATAAACTGCATGTAGGGGTGTACATGGTCCCCAAGGGCAGATGCTTACTTATGTTGATCCATCACGCCTTCCAGAATGACAACATCACCAAGGGAATTCATGAAAACATTCCCATACCATAAAACTCCCTCCACCATCCTAGACCCTTCCAATGATTGTGGCAGAGTATTTGCTTTCAGACTTTTCATTCCCAATGGACCATAAAACATGATCATCTGAAAAGGCTATCTTTGCCACTCAGTGTATGTTCAGTTGCAATATTTTCATGCAAATTCCAGCCTTTGTCGGAGATGAACAGCAGTCAGTGAACCAGGCACCTGCTTTGAAGCAACATTCATTGAACAAGAATTGAAGAGATGCTGCTGGTAAACCTTTGGTTCATCTGGACAGTAAGCTGCTCAACAGTTGTACTTCTATTTGCCTGTACATGTCTCTACACTCATCACTGAGCCACATTATCTATGGCCCATGATGCACCACAGCTGCCTCAGTGCCAGTTTTGGAGAGCACCATTTTGCCATGTGCAGTACATTTTTATAAAAGTGGCACACAACAAGTTTATAAACTTAACCATCCTAGAAATGCTCCTACCCTTGGACAGAAAGCCAGTGATCATGTTCTTTTGGATGTCAGATAAATTGCTTCATTTATGTGGTATTACAACAATGACTGCACTGTTTTGCAACCCCAACCCCTTCTCTCCCTGACACACTTTACGTATACCCCACTGGTAGTGCTGCCACCTGCCATCTGTGAGTCGTTATTTCACATTGATGTCAGTCACAGGGGGTGGTCACATTAATGTGACTTGAAAGTGTGTTAGTGCCAGTCCATTATTCTTGGTATTGTAGCACTATAGCTTACATATGAGTATTTTCTGTGGCACAGTGAGATCTAGAAGTAAGGCACAAGTGAAGGAATTGTCTGAAAACCATCAAGAATATCTGCAACAAGCATTTGTACTGTATTTACTGTAGAAAAACCTACCCTAAAACCAAAGAATGAAGAGGAAATCAAATTGTGATAGTCAAAATAGTTGCAAAAAAGACAGCAGATAACAGCACCCAAATTGATTACCTGTTCCTTGTCTTCCTAAAACCATTCAGTATAGTTCCACCCCCTTGTCTAATGGATATTGATTGAATGATTCACCTTATTTATTTATTTATCCATAGAACAATATGCATTGTATGGACATCACCAAGCAATCTGTTGTACAATTTTATTCCATAGTATAATGTACTACCTTGAGATTTGATTTGTTTCTTATGTTTGGATGTAAACAGTGGATTTGGTTCCATGGTCACGTACTGTGCTGTTTGTGGTGTACTGATTAAAATTTTTTCTTATATAAAGTTGTGATAGACGTAATCACACAGAAGTGTAAGATTTTTTCTTATATACTCCCTTTGTCAGAAAAGTTCCAGGACAAGACTTTTAAAAAAATAGAAAATTGCACTTACCAAGTAATGACCATAGCTCATATTGAAGTCGTCCCCTCGACTATATACACATAGAGTGTCAGAAAAGTTCCAGGACAGGACTTTTTAAAAAATAGAAAATTGCACTGACCAAGTAATGACCATAGCTCATATTGAAGTAGTCCTCTCGACTATATACACACAGAGTAACCAACGTTTCCAGAGGTCTTGGAAGCAAGCCGGAAATTTTTAAACTGTGATGCTAGTAAGCTCATTCAACAGAGCCAATTGGATGTCTGTGATATTTTGATGAAGCTTTCCTTTCAGTCGCCTTTTCACTCATGTAAACAAGAAAATAGCCACAAGAGGTCAGGCAAATATTGCAGATGTGTGATGGCAATAACACAGTGTCTGGCCAGATATTCGGTAACAGATAACTGTTCCGCAGTTAGCACCAATCTTGAGAATGCCACAAATGGGGGCAATAATGAATTGCTTCTCACAAATGTTTCAAGATTTGATGTAAAGAGTTTGGTTCAATGTTTGACTTTGAGGAATATTCTCATCATGAACCAATCCTTTACTATCAAAGTATTTTATAAACATTGTCCCTATTCTCAAAGGTTGTCATTTGACTTTATTCAAGGCTGGTAATCCAGGACTCTGCCATTCAGCACTTTGACACTTCATGTTATGGTCATACTGGTAACAACTTTCATCCTCAGCAATATCTTTGACAGAAAAGTGGGATCCCATGTGGCTCTATCCAGTAGATCAGCAGAAATTCTTCATCTTACCTCTTTCTGTTTGTCTGTTAGTGTGTGAGGGACAAGTTTCTGTTTCCATAAATCTTTGCATAAAATTTTATGACATACATCATGATTCAAATTAAGTTCTTCTGATATTGCACACACAATTTTATGACAGTTTTCTAGGAATAACTGCCTACATGCTCCATATTTGCATTGGTACATGCTGTAGGTGGATGACCAGTTCTTGGATCACCTTGCACTGAATCTCTGCCTTCGCAAAACTTTTTATGCCACTCAAAAACAGGACTTCTTGAAAGTGCCTCTCCTCCTTATGCTTACTTAATCGTTGCCCACATTTCACCAGGGGTTTTCCTGAGTTTAACACAGGACTTAATGTTCACTCTTTGCTCGCAATCAGGATATGTTGTGTCACTGTACTAGTGCACCAAGAACCCAAACAGTGTGTTGCTAGGCACAGGCCTGCCACCTAGTGAGTTTGTCGAGAACCATGATTAAGGTCATTTCAAGGATGCACGCATACCAGGTAACATAAAAACAATGCTTGTTCCTTTTTAATATTACAAGTTCAGAAATGAAAAAATCTGGTCCTGGAACTTTTCTGACAAAGGGAGTACATTATGTTGTGATAGGTGTATTCACATAGGACTGTCAGAATTTCTAGCTTTATGAATTATTCTTTACAGTGTTCCCTGTTACTGCCATTCATACAAGTCTTTCCTGTATCTTGAAAACAGTTTGCATCTTCACAGCACTTAATCCCCAAAAATTTATCCCATAATTGAGGGTAGAATGGATATATCCAAAGTAGGCTACTTTGAGGAATGAGATACTGTACACTGGTGCAAGGTTTTGCATGCTGAGGGTAAAAGGCTCACATGGTCTGTCAATTCCAACTGACAGTCTACATTCCTCCCCAAGATTATGGTATCAGTTACACTATCTAGTACATCATTGTTTACTTTCAGTGTAGTATCATTGGGTTTTTTTAGTCAGAAGTTTATAAAGTTTTTCTTTTTCACATTTAAAGTTACTATATTGTGCAATGACCAGTTGTGAACATCTCTGAGAGCTCCATTGCATTTGTCTGTTAACTGTATTGCATTTTTAGTCTGTAATCACTACAGTACTGTCATCAGCAAACAGTATCTTTTTCTACTTACCTGACACACTGTGTGAAATCATTTACATATGTATAAGGAAGAGATCTGGGTCCAATAAACTTCCCTGGGGGACATCAATATTAATATATCTCAGGTCTGACAAGTCTTTCCTTTTCATCCCATCTGATAAGTCTCCCCAGACCCAGAGTCCTGGGTGACCTTCACAAACTCTACCCCTTTTCCTAAACCTCTCCAGTTCCTTTCACTTCACCCCTCTTCCTTCCCCTTCAGCCTTTCTACCAAAAGAAGAAGCCACTGGCTCTGAAAGCTTGCATTAGTAAAAGCCTTTATTTTACATGTGTGTCCTCCTACTGCCACTTGGTGAGTAGATCTTTTATCTATCCATTTGTTTTTAATTGGTATTTCCAGGTAAAATAGTGTATGGGATATCAGGCCAGCTTTATGGTTATATTGTAGAGTTTGTTTTGAACAGGACAGATTGTTTCATTCTTACCAGAGAGAAATCTTCAGATGTAGAAGTAGCTTAAGGATCTGCCCTGAAAAAGTTTCATAGAAGATGGCTGTTTACTATAACTTATTGCGTATAAACATGTGGCAAGGTCTACTGTAGTTTGATTATATGATTGTTGAATGATCACTGGAAATGGTCACATGTATTAAATATCTGGAGGTATGCATGTGGAATGATTTAAAGTGAAGCAACTAGATAAAACTCTTCATATGAAAGGCATATGCCAACCTGAGATTCGCTGTAAGAATCCTCAAGAAGTTGCAGTCCACTTTCAAAAGAGGCAGCTTACAAAACCCTCAGTAGATTAATACTCGAGTACTGATTATCAGTCTTATCAGGTATTATTGACTAGAGTATTACAGTGCACTCAAAAAAGAATTGTGTATTTCATCACACATTCATTTAGCAAGTTAAAAAGCACCATGGAAATCCACTAGAAGAAAGGCACTGTGCATCACAGTACAGTTTACCGTTAAAATTCCAAGATCATGTGGTTCTAGACATGTCAACCATTGTACCGATGCCTCCTACATATAGCTTGCAAAGATTAGAGAAATTTAAGCGAGCTCATTCCATTAGTCATTCTGTCCCCACACTGCTTGCACCCAGAGCTGGAAGGGGGAACGTAACATTGGTATGTCAACTAACCTCCACCACACATCATAAGTTGACTTCTGCATTATGAATGTAGTTATAGTTGTAGATGCAGATGTACACGTAGCCATAAGAATTCCTTCAAGATATTCTTCAGTGGAGTAGGTAGAGCCATTCAACAGAAGCTTCTAAACTTTAACAGTCTTAAAATTCACTAAATTTCCTAGGAGACATTTAACATGCTCCAGCAAGTTATTTAATACATGTGTACCCATGAATCTAACTGCTTCCTATTTTTATGTTCAACTCCTCTTGTGTTTATAGAGGTTTCTTGGGTCCTAGTATGATAATCATGCTTTCCATTATTTTTTATCAAATTAGAGATAATGGAATTGCTTTCTGAAGAGTAGGTATCTGGAGGAGTTTCTAGAAGTAAGATAAGCTATTATTTCTATAACACTTAATTACTTAGTTTAATGTTCCATAGATCAATTGCACAATAAATCATAATAATGTGAAATGGGCCATTTTACATTCACATCAAAAATTACGAGAGCATACAGATAAGTTATGCCTCCAAATTTTTTATATGAAAACTCTTAAGGCTTTTTAAATAAAATAAAAATTATTACATTGTTGCAGGTGTTGCAGCACTCATGTGTGGTCTGGCACTTTTATGCTGAAAGAGACAGTGCTCCATTTGTGGATAAACTCTTCGAATTCAAAACTGAATTACAGCACACTGTTCCACTCACTAGACATTACATGCTGCCATGTTTCATGCTAAAATTAAGAGTCCTCTTGCAGCATAGGGCTGCAAATATGTAGACTGTTAATAACATTTGTTTTATTTAAAAAGCTTTAAGAATTTTCACTTAAAAAATTCTGAAGCATTACTTATCAGCAGGCGCTCATATTTTGTAAATATGGCTACATGCTGAACATTTAGAATTTTTGTTAAGACAAACAAATATAAGTTGATAATTTCTACCCAGCACCTTTCACACATTACAATAACACAAAATATTTTACAGAATAGAAGGAGTTATCTAGGAGAAAGTTTTTCAGATTATTTTCAAATTTTACTTTGCTGTCTGTCAGGCATTTTATGTCAAATTTCTGTGTTCTGAAAGTGTTATCATTGCAACTTTAGGTTCCCTAAGAAGTGGTTCCTTAACATATAACTGAACATAAAAACACAGAACAAAGTACTTTTATCAATTGTTAAATCATTTATGGCTGTATTCGTGTGTGCATATAATGGCTTCTTTAAATGCTGTCAGCTCTAAACACAAATGCAATGGTCACCAATTACATTTTTGAAGTACAAAAAGTTATCCACTGGAACTGGTTAGATATGTATAGCATATCTAAATTATTGTGTCATATAAAAATCTTCACTTAGATTATATTACTTGTCAGTGGGACTATATTTTGTTTCATGTCATGTTTAGTACAAGAGTTGCTTTTATTTATTTATTTTCTATAAACTGCAGAAGTCTTATTGAGATACTCACTACTGCACTAATAAATTAATTTTCTGTTTGCAGCAAATGGAGCATTTGCATCTGAAGATGGTGTAAAAAATCTGAATGATAATTTTGATGCCTATGTTGCTCATGATCTTCGAATCTCAGATAAAGATGAACAATCGGAAGTTTCAGCACAGATTCGACAGTTTTACTTTGGGGACAATGAGATTACACTGAAAGATAATGATACAATTGCAACTGTAAGAGATATTTTTTTACTTATTTTTAATGAAAACACAACTTCCTTGCTTTATGAGGATGTTAATCATGATTGGTGAATGATTACCATCCTAAAATCAACAAGTAAAACAATATATTTCAGACGTACACTGTGCTGTTGAAATCTCCCCCTTTATTTATTTTTTCCATTAGCATTTATAGATATGAAAATCACTGTGTGTGTTACTTCATGACTTTGAAATACCTAGAACAATTTCATCAAAACTTGAGGCAAATATGATTTATCATGTAGAAAATCCTTTTATGTTATTTTTACTATACAAAAAATGCTGTGGTGATGGGATGTCCATGTGATCCAGTCCGTAGATAGATGTAGGTGGCAGTGTGAAGAGAGTGACATGTAAAAATAATTTGCTGGCTGACAGCAATCCCAATGACATAAAGCACTCTGTCATCAGGCCCCAAGTGGCCCATTGGGACCATCTGACCGCTGTGTCATCCTCAGCTAAGGATGCGGATAGAAGGGGCGTGTGGTCAGCATACCGTTCTCCCGGTCATTACGATGGTTTTCTTTGACCGGAGCTGCTACTATTCGGTCGAGTAGCCCCTCAATCGGCATCACGAGACTGAGTGCACCCCGAAAAATGGCGACAGCACATGGCGGTCCGGATGGTCACCCATCCAAGTGTCGGCCACGCCCAACAATGCTTAACATATGATGGAGATGCTGAGTTGCAGACAGGCACGACAAAAAGACTGTCACAAATAAAGCTTTTGGCCAGTTAAGGCCTTCATCAAAAATAGATCACACACACACACACACACACACACACACACACACACACACACACACACACACACAACTGCAGTCTCAGGCAACTGAAACCACACTTCAGTTGCCTGAGACTGCAGTCATGTGTATGAGTTGCATTTGCGTAAGTGTGTGTGTGTGTGTGTGTGTGTGTGTGTGTGTGTGTGTGTGTCTGTCTGTCTGTCTCTCATCTATATTTGACAAAGACCTTACTGGCCGAAAGCTTTATTTGTGACAGTCTTTTTGTTGTGCCTGTCTGCGACTCAACATCTCCGGTATGTGGTGAGTGGCAACTTTGGTTTTCATAATATTGTTACATTCCATACTGGATTTTCGACTGTTTGATTGTCACCATGCATTGTAGCATGGATTATGGAGGGTGCATGTAGATGTATATGAATTTTAGTTTGGAGAGGGAGTTAAGCTGTTATAGGAGGTTGAGGAGTTCTTCTTCACCATAAGCCTAGGGCATGAAAAGTTCATAACCTGTATTATTCTACAGCATTTAACAGCAGAGCTAGCTAGAGTCTTTAGTTCGCATATATCAACATGGCTGTGACACTACAAGATGTAAACCTTCAAAGAACTGCCCTGCTAGGCAAGAGGTGAGGCTATCCAGTTCTTGAGAGCAAGACGGAATTTATAAAGTACATTGAAGCTATTAGATTTAATGAATGTGCATATAAAGATTTAGTACCAAAGTACACTTGTATCAATTTTAAAATTATTGGCAACTTCTGAGGTAAACACAGGCCGCAGTAATACAGGCCCCTTCCCTGACACTCTTTCTGGTCTGAATTCACAGGCAAAAAGAATATCAGAGTGGACTGACAAAGTGTAGAAAGCATTCAACTAGCCGAAGACTGCCTCACAAGAGTGATCACTTTGGTCCATGCAATACTCAATGCACCGCTCACTGTCACAGTTGACGCTGGTGAATCAGCCATCGAAGCATTTGTACAACAAGTTGTAGTGCATGAAGCACAGTTACTTCGCTTCTTCTCTAAAAAAAACTGAATGGCCTCACAGTCAAAATGGTCCATGTTTGACCATGAATTACTCACCGTCTACGAAGCAGTCAAACATTTTAGTGAAGATAATGAAGGAAGACATTGTTATTTACATGGACCACAAGCCACTTGCAGATGGCATATGACACCCTTCGAAAGACATTAGTCAACGTCAACTCAACCTTATTGCACAGTGCATGACAAGACATTTGTCATCTATGTGGTGCCAACAATGTAGTCTCCTACTACCTATCATGGATCTATGTTATTTCAGTACAACTAGACTACAACAAACTAGCAGAAGAGCAGAGCCACAATGTGGATATTAAAGACTTACTTAACAGTGATTTCACTAGTCTCAACATAGAACAGTGGACAGCTCCTTTGACTAATATCCAAATACTATGTGATGTATCTCAGAATAAAATTAGGTCACTAGTACCAACATCTATACCCCACATGACTTCCAGTCAATTAAACAACCTGGTGCTCCTGGGGGTTAGGCCAACAGCACTGCTCATCACTGAACATTTCATTTGGCTGAATATTAAACATGACTGTTGAGCCTGGACACAAACTTGCCTGGTGAGCCAGTGCAGCAAATTTGGTTATCATACACAATGTCAAATAGGTCACTTTGATATACCATAATCACATTTTCAAAACAGCATATAGACCTCATAATCCCCCTGCTTGCTGTCAGTTACAGGCAGAGACTCTCATTGAGTGGAAGCAGTCCTAAATAAAGATACTACAGAAGAGTCAGTGACTTGTGTTCATGAATGATCGAATACTTGATTTGGCTACCCTAAAATGATAGTGACAGACCAGAAAAGACTATTTCAGTCCATGATATTTGAGGCTCTCTGCCACCTTGTGGCATTACACATAATTAGATGACCACGTACCACCCTCAGAATGCTGGGCTTGTGGAGCAGTGAGAGAGAACCCTAAAAGCTGCACTCATGTGCCACAGAGGACAGTGGAGAGAAGCCTTGCCTTGGGTGCTACTAGGCATTCACATGGCATTCAAGGACAACTTACACAGATCACTAGCAGAAATTGTGTATCAAGAATTACTCACACCTCAGGCAGAATTCTTTCTACCAACTCAGCCCTCTGGCCCAGCAGACTTACCAGCACTGGTCAAGTGAATGGATAGCCACACCAACAACACTTCGGTGCCACTGCCTACCTCGTATGCCAGGGTGAAAGTTTTAATGCATTAGGCACTGATTAATTGGTAATTTGTAATGCTATGGAACATTATGATCCAGCCAGCTTAACAGCCACAATACTCTGGCCAGTATAGAGTGTTAAAACATTACACCCACACAATGAACATTTTGCTCAATGAGAAAGCAAAAACACCTAAAACCAGTGTGGATCCTGTGCAAACACTCAGCAGTGCATTGCAAGGACCCTCAAGAAATGGACAATGACCCGTATGGTCATTTACCGCTTGACATGCAGGTCCCTAATTTAAACTCAGAGGAGCCAGTCTTCATCAAACTTAACATGAGACACTGATCCAGTGAATGTCCTTGTGAAGCACAACAGTGTGCCACCTCTGTTATCAGCATGACCACTGCACTTAGTCCGCACCATTAGCTGAGTGGTCAGCACATCTGACTGCCACACTATGGGACCAAGTATGATTCCTAGCTGGGTCATAGTTGTGTTGTCCTCATCATCATTTCATGATTACCAACACACAAGTTGCCCAATGTGGCATCAACAAAAGGACTTGCAACTCAGTGACTGAACTTTCCAAGGACTACAGAACCTCCATCAAACTGTAATTACAAGAGCAATTGCTGCTCCTATTGCATCTGGGTCACCCCTAATAATGCACTCTCTGTCTTTAGCCAGGCTGATACCTTCTTCACTTGCTATGATTACCAGATATCCATTATCAAAATCCCTTTGTAGTAGTGCTGTCCCCAGTTACCTGCCTAAAACTGGCTTCACAGTGGTTATGACCTTGTAACCTGATTCTAATTTCTCTCCATTTGGCCTACACCCTTCCCATGACTACTACCTAGTAGCAGAACTCTTTATCTTCCTGCTTCATTTTGTTTACAAACTACCATTAGTTATATGACTATCAGCCCGGTGCACTCTTCTTTCTATTATAGCTAGATGAGTTTCCTCCTCAAATACTTCAGGTAGCAAGCAAAATTATTATCTAATATGATTTCAAATGTGACTGCAGATCTCTTTTCATTTTGCTCCTGGCTTGGCATTTATTCGCTGTTTCCACAGTATTTTTCCCCTCAGCTCTATCTAACTCACATTTCTCAAAATCTAATTTAGTCTGAAGGGTACAGATGTTTTCCAATACTCTTCTGTATACCCTACTGTTCCATGGGAGAAACTCAATCCATTCTCTGTGGAATTCCCCACCACTATCGGTCCAGTGGAAGATCCACCCACAACCCTCACATGGCATTATATTGTTCACTACCCTACAGCAGTACAGAGTCTTGTCACGTGTCGTAAAAATTTCAAATCACAAACAAGATTAAAATACTAAAGGAAGATTAGAATTCACATAGTGCTGTCAACTGCAGCACCCAGAGGGTCAATAATGTGCTGAACAGCACTTTCAGGCATGTTTCATTGATATAACAGTCGATTATTATTATAACTGTTATTTTTTACTTTATCAGCCCGTCTAATTTTCAAAACCCATCTGTAGAATATCTCAAATGCATCAAGTCTCTTCAGTTTTCCCACAGTCCATGATTCACTACAATACATTCTCAGAAATTCCTGCCTCAATTTAAGGCCTATGTTTGGTACATGTCTTCTTTGCCAGGAATTCCCTGTTTGTCTGCTCTAGTTTGCTTTTTATATCCTCCTTTCTTCAGGCACCATGGGCTATTTTGCTTACAAGGTAGCAGAATTCCTTAACTTCATCTACTTCATGATCAATTTTTATGTTAAGTTTTTTGCTACATTCATTACTTTTGTCTTTCTGCAATTTACTCTCAATCCAATCCGGGGGGGGGGGGGGGGGGGGGGAGGGACATTTCAGGGTTTCTCTTCAAAATGACATATGCATGTTATCTGTACAATGTTTGGTTCTTGTGCAATAAATAATTGAAAGTGTTCCTGGACTTTATGTACACCCTGTATATTATTACGTGCAAGCACGTGTGCACACAGAAACACACACACACACACAAATCTCTCAAAACATTACACCAAACTTGCTTTGGTATTAAGTATTTCATAATGTCTTTCTTTCAGCACCATCTTTAGGCACTTTGGGCCACACTGTGCAGAGATGACAGTGACCATCTGTGTGTGTGTTATGCATGGGTGAATGTGTGTGTGTGTGTGTGTGTGTGTGTGTGTGTGGCGGGGGGGAGGGGGGGGGGCCACAAGCACACATGTGCACCTCTATTGCTAGCACCACATATGCGCAGATGTGTGTGTAGTAATATTTTTAGTAATATCCGACACACTTCTTTTAAATCTGCCTGTCTGCAACTCAATGTGATGAGTAGCAAACTATTCTAATTAAAATTGGTCAATGGAAATTCTGAGATGGAATAACAACATGAATTAGGATAGATTCTACTCACCACACAGAGGAGGCATTGACTGACACACAGGCACATTTAAATTAGCTGGAGCAGGCAGTGGGGATATAGAAGAGATCTGAGGCAGAAAGAAGAAGCAGATGTTAGAAAGGGTTGAGAATCATTTATGAAGCTGGAGTGGGAGCAGGGAAGGGCACAGAAGCAGGCTGAGGGTAGGGATTAGCAAAGGTTCAGGCCAGGGGGTTTATGAGAGCAAAAGATATGCTGCAGGGAGAATTCCTGCCTCAATAACTAAGAAAAGCTAGTCTTGGTGGGGAGAATGCAGACAGCTTTAGCCATGAAGCAGTTGTTTGTGTAAAGTAGACCAACCAGCATGGCACACTTAGCAACTGGGTGGTCGACCTATATTTTGGCCACAGTTTGATAGCAGCCATTCGGGTGATGTGCACATAGAGTGCCGCACGTAGGATGCATTAAAGTTAGTACACCACAGGACTACTTTCTCAGGTGGCCCTGTATTTGATGTGGTAGGAGAGTGAATAAGACAGTTCTTCCATTTAGGTCTTTTATAGAGATATGAACCAGAGGGTAAAGGTTTGTGAGGGGGGTGGAGCAGGGATGGGCAAGAATACTGTATAGGTGGGGTGGGTGGTAGAGTATCTCTGTGAGAGAACAATGCAAAGAATACTACTAATTTCAGGGTATTATGAGAGATAGTCGAAACCTTGGCAGAGAACACGATTCCGATGTTCAAATCTTGGGTGATACTGACACATGAGGGTGGAAGGCGGAGGGGGGGGGGGGGGGGGCTCCTTTTGTGGCTGGTCAGTGATTATGTAATGGATAGTAGGAGACTTGGGGGACACAAGGATGGAAATCTGTTTCTGTACACCTTATCACTTAATTTGTGAAAGGAGGGCATTAAAAACCTTACAGCTACTGAAGTGGATAACCTTTGTACTATTCATAGGTTTGTATGATCATAGTGAATGTCCCTTAAAAGTGAAAGTTCCTTAAAAATATTTCTGCATTGGTTCTAGGATCAATTCCTCTCATGATTCTTAGTCTCATTTCTGTGGATATAGTGCTTCTCTCGCTAGTAGCTTTATTCCATATTTCTGTGATACCAAACAATGTGTGAACACAGTCTTTTGCAATAATCCAGGATATAGTTTGACCAGTTTAGTTTGCAGTATAGTACTACCCTAGCAATCTTTTCGTCAACCAGTTTTCTCCTATCTATTCATCACTAGAGGTTGTCTGAAACTAAGAAAAGCTCGTTTTACTGTAACTAGCAGGAAGACCATTTATGTATAACATTTCATAATATACATAAAAACCTTATTAACTGACACTTCATGTCCATTGTAAATTTACAATATTCTGCCCAGAGAGACAGATCATTAATAAAAATAATAAAAAATTAAGGCACCCACAACTGAGCCCAGAGGCACACCACATGTGATGGTAGCTCTCTCTAATGATACCCTGCAAATTGACACCATTGGAACTGTTGCTTATTACTGTTATCTTGATGCCACACACCTCAATTTACCATTCACCACAATATTGGTGTGATACTAGAGATATATATAATACATTATTTCCAACAACTTACAGTCTTGTTTACACACAACTGGCCAAGTTCCTGCAGGATCACCACCCAACCCCTTACTTGCATGAGCAGTTGCTGCTCCTATTTCATCCATTTACCCCTAGTGTGAATCTGAGTAAGGTGATGCAGTGGTTAGCACACTGGACTCAAATTTGAGAGGACAGTGGTTCAAATCCTCATCCAGATACAGGTTTTCCATAATTTCCCTAAATTGATTAGTGCAAATACTGGGATGGTTTCTTCAAAAGGGCACAACTGATTTCCTTCCCCATCCTTGACATAATTCGAGTTTGTTCTCCGTCTCTAATGGCCTCAGTGTCGACAGGACATTACACCAAATCTTCCTTCCTTCCTTTCTTCCTAGTACGGAACTCTCTGTCATTAGTGAGGCTGTTACCTGCTTCATTTACTAAGATCATGCTAAAACTGGTGCTTGGCTTCACAGTACTTGAGACACTGTAACCTGATTCTAATTGTCCTGCAGCATACATAACTCTCCCACCTAATGCAAGGCTCTTTTCTTCCTGTTTCATTTTGTTTCTGACCTACTCAATAGCTAGATAAGTATTCTGAAGTACTTCTAGTAACAAGCAAAATTTTCATCTAAAGTAATTTCAGATGTGACTGCAGATCTGTTTCCTTTTTGCACTTTACTTGTTACCATTTCCACAGAATTTTTCCCCTTCAGCCTATCTGATTCACATTTCTCAAAACATCTTATCTCTCCTGTATGGCCACCTGTTCCACAGGAGAGTCTCAGGTCTTTCTCTGTTCAATTCTCCACCACAGATGGTACATAGCAGAGATGCTACCCATAACCCTGACATGGATGACCATTCTATAGCAACAATAACACTTGTTATATATCATAAAATACTTAAAGGAAGCTTAAAATGCACATTTTGCCATTGTTCATGCATATCAATATTAAAAATATATAAGATCACATGAGCCGTAAACATTTTTCATCCCTTTTACCTGATGTTACATAACAACTTCACTAATGCACCTAAGCTTAACTTATATCTATATTTATCAAGGCAAATTGTGCATAAAGTAACTTCTAAACTACCAATTACTTAAATATTGAAGGAGCAAAAATCATAACATTCCTATGCACAGTGTTGCCAACTGTTGCACAAAGGGGGCCTTGTTAACAAATTGTACAATGTGATTAAGTGTCAGTTTGAGATGGTGAAACAGTAAACATGGTGTCTCATAATGTTTGGTGGTAAGCTACTCTTATTCCTGGTTTGCATAAATTATTTAACTGGAAGATTGGAGAGTGTTCCAAAAACTGTGATGTTTGCTAATGAGACTAGTATACTAATAAAGAGTTCAAACACATCCATACAAAATACAGCCAGGAGAAAAATGAAACAGGCTTATGACTGCATCACACCAAACAGTTTAACCCTTAATCATACAAAGACTCATATTATGGAATTCCAAATTAATCTAATTGATTTACAGAAACCAGCACATACAGGATGAGCTGGATGAGTCTGCATGTGTGACATTCTTGTGTATCTAGAGAGATAGTAAACTGAAGTATTAACAGCATTTGGATAAGTTAAATGAAGAAGCTTTGTAATGCATGCTTTACTTGGAAACCTTTCTCATTACACTATTATGAAAATTAAAGTTATTACTCACCCCATAGCAGAGATGCTGAATCGCAGATAGGCATAACAGAAAGAATGTCACAAATAAGCTTTCGGTCAGCAAGGTATTCATCAAAAATAGACAACTGAGCTGCCAGAGACAGCAATCATGTGTGTAGTCTCATCTGTGTGTGTGTGTGTGTGTGTGTGTGTGTGTGTGTGTGTGTGTGTGTGTGTGAGTGTCATCTATTTTTGACAAAGGCCTTGCTAGCTGAAAGCTTATTTGTGACAGTCTTTTTGTTGTGCCTATCTATGACTCAGTATCTCTATTATATGGTGAGTAGCAACTTTTCTTTTCATAATATTATTACATGTGGTCCTATATGTCTCATTATACTGTTATGCAGGTGTAATTCCTAGACTGCTTTTCACAGTTTCACTCTTAGAGCATAATCTTCCAGCATACTGCAGCTACAATTAAAAAAATTTTTATTACATTAGTTATTTAGACACATACACTAAGGGCATTGTGTAGAGATGATAACCAAACATCTTGCAGAAGCATTTTCAGTAACATGTGGGTTCTTATATTCATGTGGCAAGTACATAACCTCCTTAACAGGATTTGTCAATAATGTAGGATGATTAAATTAGGGCAAAATGTGCACAATTCACAACTATAACACTAATAATAAAAGCAAGGTAATTCACATAGTCATCTGTATGAGCTAGTTAGCATTAACCATAATTTATTGTTACTATACTTTATAGAAGTAGCCTTCAGTGTTTTCTCCTGCCTGTTGATACTTAGCTTGATTCATTCCAAATCCCTAAATGCTGTCCATCAAGGTGAGATTTATAGAAAAGCATGTGTGAGTGAATTAATGAATGACATGCCACAACTGCATTACTAACATGTCACTGTATCCATCACTTTCATTCATTCATTATGTTCCATAAATCCCTTCATGAAGGAGAGCTTTAGGAATGTGCAATAAGCCAAGCAGAAACTCCTCTTGCAGCCTACTTCTGTTAAGTATACTAACAACAAATTATGACTGTTACTAATGTATTCACACTGACAATTATTACTTCCAAGTTGCTTCATTCATGATTGTGTATATAAGGAGGATATTAGCTACTTTGAGAAAAACCACTGTTCCTCGTGTTCTGCTACTCACATACTGTCTTATCCTAAACTTTTATGTAACTTACCTAAAAATGTTCGCATTTAAAGTAACTTTACTACTTTCCCTTTTATTTAAGAGGCTGCTTATGTCCTACTAACCTTACCCTCAACAGGCTTTTGTAAATACATCCAAAGTCAAGATCTGTTTAACACAAAATGTTAGAGATTTGCATAATCTGTCTCCCTATGTGTCCAGATATTGTAACAAGTTGTAGAACAAATGGCCAAGATGTGTTCTTTCACTTAATTTTTGAATATCTGTTGATGTTAAACACCTGCTTGATGTCTACCAACAACCTATTAGATAGGGATGCATTGGTTTTTGTGGGAATTATTTTTGCTCTAAGTATTGAGGTTGTGAACTACATAGTTCATCCTAAATTAATTCGTGTTGTTAATCACAAATGCAATTTTGGACTATATTTATTGGTGCATAAGTGTAAGAACCTCTAGGTCCATGAAGAGGCTTCTGTAAGATGTTATGTTATCAAATTTACACAATGTTCTTTCTGTACACTTCAGAAGAATTAGGTTTTACTTCCTTTGTTGTACTGCCTCAGAGGATTATGTCTTAGGACAGTATTGAGGCAAAGGTCACAGTCCGACTCTTCTTCTATAGATAGACCAGTATAAAAAAGAATGTTGGAATAACTTGCAAGCAGATAGGAAAGATTTGATTTTTTTCCTTGACTGGAAACCATGGTTGTTTCCATTATTGTCTCTTACATTCTGAGTTACAGTAGTGCATCAAAGACTGATCACCCTGTAACAGTTCAGTTGAGAAAAACATAATCCATCATGAGTGGTAGTGTATACAGATCCATGACACTTGAAACCACTCTTAACGCTGCAACACAATATATTATTAAGCTTACATCACAGATCATAGAATTCATGTTATTTAATGGCTAGCTATTGTAGTTTAGTGTCTATGACCTAATAACTTTGCAGTATACAAATTTTTCCATTCTGTTGCAGCTGGCATCAGATTTAATGTTTGTTGAAGGAATAGACACAGTTGTGCGGAACATGAGTTTGAGTTCTGCAGAACCAGTTTACTACTATGAATTTTCTTTCAATGGACCACTCAGTTCATATCCAGATTTCCCAGGTAAACTGCTATATGTTCCTAAAATTAATAATTACACATAAATTTCCTATGTATTTCATGTACTATTACAATTGTTAATGTACATTATTTATATGTTCTATGTCTTCATATCAAGTGCCACTTCCTCACAACCTTACTGCTAAATATTGTTTCACAGGAGCTTGCCATGGGGATGATGCAAGATACATGTCGAATTATGCAGGCCAAGACCCAAATTCTGCTGCTTACAAAATTGGGCTTCAGATGAATCAAGTGATTGCCAATTTCATCAAATACGGGTAATGCAATTAAATCTTTACAGATATGGAACATCACTCATGCTGAGAGTGTGTGTTCTTTCTTTTAAAAATGAATGAAAAATCAGGAAAATTTTATTACAAGTATGTTTTGTCCATAATTTCTGTTATTTTGTTCTTTCAGTGATCCAACACCAAATACTGATGATGTGGTTACAGTTGACTGGAATATGTACAACTCAGATAGCACAAATTACTTGGAATTTGCCTCACCTCTTTACGTCAGCACTGGGCTCAACAAGGAAAGAATGGATTTCTGGCACAGTGTGATGCCCTAATCTGTTGAAAGTATCAAATACGTATTAGAAGAACCAAAATGTATTTAGAAAGAGATTTAAATAAAGCATCTATTTAAAAAAACTGAACGTATTCCTAATTTTATTGTGTTAATAGACTTAAAATCGTTGTTACCACCAATTATTATGTTTGTTCTTTTCCTATGTGACATAATTTGTTGAACAGATACTTATAAATGATGGAAATCAGTCAGAAATGTTGAACACCTACAAGCATTATAAGAACATAGGCTTCCGTGGCTGGTGTCATAGTGATTAAAATTCTTCTGGGTATTATGCCACATCATTGCTAAAAACTAACAACAATAATAAACTAAAACCAATGTTTCGGTCAAATTTCAATGGCTTTCCTCAGGGGATGACTGGTTTTGCATGGGGATAGGTGCTTCTATTTATTACAGACTATCGATGTCTGACGTCACTGTTGTAAAACTTTTAATTGGCCCTCTAATATGATTGGTTAGTCATGACATATGGGACGATGGAAAGAAATAGGCTATTCGTGGATGTCGATGTCATCAACAATTGGTAGCTGTCCGCCAATCAGTGTTCGGCTTCTGGTTGGCAAGTTTTCCTCCTGGTGTGCACGGAAGTGGACTGACAGTTGCTCTTTGCTCTACAGTTGTTTGTGCAGATATGTCCATGTCCCTTGTAGCTTCTGCCCCGTGACAGCAAAATAATAAATAGAAGCACCTATCCCCATGCAAAACCAGTCATGCCCTGAGGAAGGCCGTTGCAATTCGGCCGAAACATTGATTTTAGTTTATTATTGTTGTTAGCTTTTAGCAATGATGCGGCATAATACCCAGAAGAATTTTAATCACTCACAAGCATTATTTGGAAAGTAAGGTGAAAACCACCATAGCTAATCAAATGTTATGCAAAGATTGAAACATGCATACAACTGACCGCCAGCACACCTTGCTCATCAAATGTGGCCATTTCCATTTGTATTGCTGCAATGTGCTGTTTACAGTATCAGTTGAAAATTTTTAAAACAATTGAACAGCCCACTGGCTGTGAGATATTGTCAGTGATTCAGTTTTTGACAACAATGAGTGTTGCAGCAGTGGAAATTTATTGATGGTTAAGTGAAGTGTATGGCCACAATCCAATGAGTGACAGCAAAGTGTATAAGCAGATGAGAGCTTTTAAGGATGGACATGATAATGTTCATGGTGAACTGTGATCAGGCCAATCATCAGTGATGTCAGAAGATTTGGTCAAAGCTGTAAATAAAAAAATTTATAAAGACTGGTGATCACAATTTCAATTTTAGCATTGGAACTTCTGAGTAAGGATAGAATGGAATACTGAAGAAAATTTTACTGTGTCTGGAAAAGATATTATTAATTATGCCTGTGAGCGGTTTACCAGAAAGAAGCTAATTGTAAGTCCCTAGGAAACAGTATTAATAAACTTCAGTATAGATCAAAATAAAAATGCACCACAACTAGTAAAAAGTGTGGGTAATCAACATATCATTGTGATTTATTGGGATCTGTATCAGGAAGATCTGAAATGGATTTGTCATATCTCAACTCTAAATTCAAGGCTGGCAAAAATGAACTATGTTCTAAGAATGCTTTGCAATAAACACTAGTACTAAAGCAGTTAGGGCTGTTTACTTTTCTCATGTGCATTCATAACTGAAGGAAGATATTATTTTTTTGAGGAAATGTACAAAATACCAAAACAGTTTTCAGAAAACAAAATCCAATTTATTGAAACAAGCAAGCAACATAATACCATACATTCTGTTCTTTAAAGATATAAAAATTTTACCTCTTCCTAGCATTTATATACTGGAAGTATTTTATTCAAAGTAAAATTATCAATGGTTACAGTACCAGATCCAACGTGACATACATGATTGTCATTGCAACACCAAACTGTGCCAAAATGGTGTGAACTATGCAGGAACAAAATTATACAACAGGTTATCCAGACATATAAAATATCTTTCTGAATTGAACATCTTTAAAAAAAATCCATGACATCCAACCTACTGCATACCTGTTTTTAGTCATTCAGTATCTCAGTCATGAAAACATGAAAACTCATACCTTTAAATGTGTAATAATACTCAGATTTGTTAAATGTGCAGTATACACACAACAGGTACTTAACTGTACAAAATGCAAAGTGCCAAATTTATGAACTGAAGTTATTACAAACAAACTGTCTGTATTACAGTGTATTAATTATTTAATCCTCAAACTTTTCCATGTTACAAATGAGAGTATCTTATCAAATGTTAGTGGTGGTTTCATGACACAGTTGGAACTGTTTGGTGCTGAAGGCACTTCAAACAGAAACATTTGTGAAAGGTGCTAAGTCCCATCAAATTATTCAAGGTGCTATGTTCTTAGTCACTCTCCACAGATCTGCATATCTTTATGCTCATTCTTTTCCAGGTTAGGTATCACAGCCTTTAAATCTTTCTTCCTTTCATCTGTAATTGAATGGATTGAGGAAATAGATTCAAAGGTAACACATTGAATGTTTTTGCATATCTCCCTTTTTTGAGCACACCCACCTTACAGAGTCTTTCCATGTTGGTGTAACATCCTACCCATGCTACATCTGTTGAATCATATGTGATGCAGACAGCTTTGAAATGTTCGGCTTTTTGTAGAGAGTATGTCATCTGCTATAGCTTGAATATTTAAAAAAATCTGAAGTATTCATAGACATTACATTGAAAGGCCTAACAACCTTTGCTTCCTCGACCATTGTGCATAGGGCACTGGGTATAAAAGCTTCTGTCAGCGACTTCCTTCTCTCTACCAAGGCAAACTCAGAGTCACAGGGGAGGAAGCTGAGCCCACTGACAAGAAACCACCGTTCTATTCATGTGGACAACCCATTTGCCATCAGGAAAAGAAAAAGAAATACCATCATTCAATTCTTGTTTTGTGCAGCACAGCTGTCACTCCAAACAATAAAGTTTTTCTTCATTGTTATCGTGATGTTTAAGACTTTCAGAATGCATGATGCAACTTCATTTCCTCCGCTACCAGTGACACTCTCATCCCACATACACATGTAAGACTGAAGGGTGTCATCTACAGATACTGCCATGTTATAACAAGGTAACTGGTGGGTATAAAACATCTCAGAGTACGTTAGTGTGGGCACAAACATAATCTACTGCATGTCGATTGATATTCAGCAAATGTAACTGTCAGGGAACTGAGAAGAACTGATGTCACTCATCAGAGGGCTCTGTGCCATCTCTGCCTTCCTATGGTGAATCTCTAAATGTGCCTGTGACTGCAGTGAACCTGCTTTTGCTTCAATGTTCAGTAGGTCACATGTCTTGCAGGTATCTTTCCTAGGTCTGTGGAAGGAAATTCTTTCAGAAAGACAGCACAATAAAAACTGGAACTTAGGGTGCTTTCAGGTAATATATTTTTTAAAGTGGGAGTACATTCTTGAAATATTCAGGTCAGGACTGAGGAATTTCTTGCTTGCTCTTGCTCGGCTCTAATGCCAAACTTCCCAGGGAAAGCAATTTGTGTGCTGCTTCATAAAAATTTTGTCTTCTTCGCTGTATTGGGATTGAGCATGTCTTGTTCTGTGGTCAGTGAATGTTGTCTCCCCAACACTTTTCTTCTTAATAAATATTTCCAGCTTTTACTTTCCAACAGCAAAAATATTCATAAAAGTGGTTTTGAAAACTGGAACAAGATCCCCTGTACCATCTGGAATAGAATACCGAACTGTTCCCTGTTTGTGACTTTCAATGGGATTATCATAGGTTCCATGCCAATGACACTGTGCTGGTATGTTCTTTATGTTGTGTTGTCTTGCTTATAGAACTTAAAAAACAAATCTGTTTTCAATACAGGCATCAGTTCACTGCACCTTAATCTACATTTGCATAGTACCTAACGGAAAGAACAACAAAACATTATGTTTTCTATAGAGGTCACTCAAAATATGAACACTTTCAACAGTAATCATTCCTTATGTAGATTTCACAGCTAGTGAAGGGCTTACAATCGTACCGGTACCTGCAATGAGAGACAGTTTCCTAGCTGGTATATTTTGTGTGTGTGTGTGTGTGTGTGTGTGTGTGTGTGTGTGTGTGTGTGTGTGTATGTGTGTGTTTCATATGCTTAACCTTTCGTCTTTAATTACTTCTGTTAACCTCTGAATGATCCACTACCATTCTTCCTCCATCTCCTACCCATGTGGCTTTCATTTGCCATAACCTAACATATGGACATAAAATACTTACCAAATGATTTAAAAATAACATGTAGATATATAATATTTCATTTATATGACAATGTTGTATGACTGTATATGACCATAATATTATGTGATGTTTATACACATATCTTATAAGCTAAAGAGCAATGATTCACAACAAAGGACAGAATAGAAGTCTATGCATAGAAGTCCACACTTATCATGGCAGCAAAGTGAAACAAACACAACTGAACGGCACGTTGCACCATTCTTATGAAATCAGCAGTCAACTTAACACCATTGCCATCTAGTGGTGGCAAGTGTAACCACTTGGAATTCTCTGTGGACTTAGCACTTTTTGTATGTAATCCTCGGTATCCTGCACCTTTCAAACCACTTCACATTTTCATGAATTTGGCAATTAGCACATTTCTATATTTGTTCATTATGTGGTCCACTTTATCATAAAAATATAAATGACATAAGTTTGCTAGTTGTAAAACCAGCAATTAAAAAGTTTTCCATCGTACAACATATTTACTGAAAAAATGATTTTTATGGACAAATAAGACAAATAAAAAAAAACTGAAAAATATTTCTCATCCGTGGGCAGTCGTCGAATACCGGCTCATGCAGTAATGAAGTGTGGGTGAATTTATCTCTTTGAGGAAGCCACTGCTCTACCCACAGCTTTCCTTCACTAATCCAACCATGCCAGCTCTGAAATATCAAAGAAAATCCTGTTTTACACTTTTGTTGCGCAAAGTGGCATCTCGAACAGCCAAGCAGCCAGTGATGGGCATGGGGCACTGCTGTGCCATCGAACGATAAGTGTGGAGCCTGCCACCAAGTTCGTCAGCAGATGAGTCAACCAATAAATCGAACATTCGTGTTGGTGCCACTAGATTGTTTTGCACAAATAGCTTGGGAATCATTGTACATCATTTTATGTCAGAGTGAATATTTAAATCATTGAGCTGGTTTACAATTTTTTGTCTATCAATTTTTTATATTTTGTGTTGGAAAACTTTGAGTTTCTGAATGTGTCTACCACAGAACAGTTCGCAGCTTTACTGACCAACTTACAGGTCATAAGCGAAAAAGTCATGAGAATATATTAGATTGCAGATTCCACAGAGTCATGATCGAAAAATTCATGAAGAAATAGTCGCAGCACCAGATGCAATTGCAGCTGTGCAAGCAGAATTAACACAAAAAGTAGAAGCTTCATCTGCTGATTTATTAAAGGGGAAAGGCTCTGGTAAAAACTTATCAAATGCAGGGAGTAACATGGCAAAAAACTGTATGCTTTCTACAAAAGAAATTCGATGAATGAGGAAAACAACCAAGTAGAAAATTTGATGAATAGTGAGCAAATCGATTAGAATAATTCAAAAAGAACCTTGCTGATGCATTCTCTGAACAGCATAATGATAGGAGAATTCCACTGAAGAGAAGTTAACTGTCACATTGTGAAATGTCGACCTAGCAAAAGCTGATGAGGTAAAAGAACTCAGCGGCAAGGTTTCAAAGGCCCAATGATAGGTACAGAGCGAGGTACAAGACAGATTGAGGCTAAAGCTTTAAACCTGCACATTCATGAATAGTTAAGAGAACCTACGGGGCACCGTTGGTGAAGTTGATAAGTTGCAAACCGAGCTTGCAGATTTGTATGCTCATGTATATGAGGATATGATGTATAGGCTAGGTTTTATTTAAGTATTCATCATTAATTGATATATTAATGTGTGTTATTATAACAAAAAAATCCAAATATCTCTTGCACATTGTGCAGCTGCAGATGAAAATGGATCAATAAATCAAATCAAATCAAAAAGTGTACAATACAATGTGTAGGTTCCAAGTGAACCAAATGAATGCGGGGGAAGAATTAGCCGAGCAAATCCTCATTGTAGTGGAAGGTATTCTCCCACACTGTAAATTCTCCACTTTCAAATCAGCAAAAAAAGTTTCCACCCTGGGTCTTTATAAGATCATTCTGTGACGTACTACCAAATAACTGTAACGAAGTTGTCGCATTTTTATGTAGGCGGTCATATGCAGGGTGAGAAGCAGATGCAGATACTGGTGAAAGGCTGAGAAAGGCTTCTTCATGAAAAACTGGCCCAGGGGCATTCAAACGCATAATTTATTTGGGATGCTCAATGGCCACTTTCATTTTCCTGACATGTTTTTTCTTGGTTGGGTGGCCCAGACTGGTAGGATTGGCACCCTGCCGCAATACTGTTAAAAGTACACTGACGGAAAAATATTGCAGTGCCAAAGAGGTGTTGTGCGACATAAACAAAAGGTGGTAGGCATTTTTATATGTATGACAAATGATGTGTATTCAAATTTCGCATCAGTCGCAGAAGAGTGGTGCTAGTAGCAGCACTATGAGGATGCAAATCAAGGCCGCTGTAAATACATGCTGTAATGGGAGTGAGTGTTACATGCTGTAATGGAAGTGAACGTTACTTACCTTTGAGATTGGATGTGGTGGGTCGATGTTAATCAAGAATGCTGTGACAGTACCTAATGGCTGCTGCTGCTGAATTGCTCCGTTAGACACCTTTCCCACACGAGCAAACCAGTTGTTTCTTTACCTGCGGTGAAAAGGGTTCTATTCTAATGTTTATAATTGGTGTAAATGACAGAGAATTATGTTGAATAATGTTATTCAAAAGGACATCTTAAAAATTATTCTTATCAAATGCAGTAAAGTTACTTTGAGAAGGTTACAAAATCGTAGCAAAATCAGCAAACTAACTACCGGTAGTTGTCAAAGACTAGTGAAAACTTAGACCATTTCATGACCACAAGACATGAAATATTCACCAGCTCAGACTGTTCAGAGTTCAACATGATGATTCAAAAAGTAACACACATGATACAAAGAACAGTAACTCATACCCTGTCTATCCTCAGTTCTGTAACAGTGGCAGAAAAAGATTTAGAGTCCTATTCTGGAGCACATTCAGACCTGTCGAAATGTATTGTAGCGGCTGTTCACCGCCCAGAATCAATCACCTGTATGAATGCCTTCTTCCAGAACGCATCAAGTGTCCAGAATCACTCTTTTGAACTCTTCACGTCAAAAGCCCCATTCTCCACTTGACAACCATAGTGTACCACTACTGTCTGCTTTTCCACTTGTTGAAGGCCATCCCTACCAAACATACATCATTCTTCCATGCTAGAGACATGATTTGACTCATCTTGACCACTTTCCTGCTCTAAACGAATATATTACAACAACTTTTTTTTTTTAAGGAATATTATAAACGTTCCGTCACACGCGGACTGTGTATTATGATCACAAATAAAGGTTTTTTCACAAATAAATAAGCTAGTATTATAGCGCCCATGTGCTCACGATAAATGACAATGAATTGTCGTTAAATTTTATTTAAACAATTATTTGTGCCTTCTTGAAAAAAGGTGTCTTTGGTGCTCTTTTCAATTGTTGCGTTCGCTAACACAGACAATTGAACACTTTTAAATTGGCACAGTTTTTAATAGCACTTGCAATCATCATTTAAATAAATGTAACTGACAAAATACTAAACTTTTCCTTGAATGACTGCACAAGTATGACATTATGTGAGGTACTCATACTGATTCATTAGCTGTGTAAATGTGGAGAATACGATGTTCTGATGAATGTATACGTAATGCAAAAGATATAAACGACGTCAAAAATCAATAAATAAAATATATACAGGTATGTAGCATTCATGGATGATAGCTACAGTGCAGTGCTATCATCTGACAACCATTTGCTGAAACCGCATGAAGCGATTGAAAGTTGTTAATTCAGAGGTACATTGTATAAATGTTTATCCACTGTGAAATATTAACTTCTGCAGTTTTAAAGATGTGTCATTGGATGTGTCTCATTTATCTGAGATCACTGATGCATTCAGATTTGCTTTAGTACTTGATAAGAATTATTATAGACCCCAAGAGAGCTATAAGAAGCTACCCTTCAGCTTGTCTGACACCTCGCCATGTCTTGGAGCAAGGTCTCCTTAAATTTACCATTTTTATCCCTTACACAAGCAATATAACCCCCAGAATACTTAAAACTTCACATGAAAATATGCCCATTTGCACACTTATATTAAAACACACTTTTTCATACTCATAGCACTTCAACGGAGAGGAGTAATTTCCACAATAGGAAACTGTTTAAGTCTTTTGGATAGGTTGTTTCTTCTTAATACTTGTCGGAAAAATACCGTTTACAAGAACCCGCTCTAATTCACTAATATCTACATTCGATGATATAGTGGAGAACACTATCCTGGACTGGGGAGTAATATATTTCGCCAGCTTTAATGCATTGCTTTTGTGTGATACTTGTATTGTCTTTGTTGAAGTTGGTGTTATGAATCGTTATGTAGTATGCAGGTGGATAGTTAAAACTGAATGTAAATAGAGCATAACTTTAAGCTTTTCTCAGTCTTGGGTGTCTGGGAGGTTGAAATTGTATCAAAACGCCCCCAAACATCATCAGAATGTCTATTAAAGTACATCCAAACTGCAATAAACTGTTTCTGAGACTACAACATCCATCATAAAAACTTTCAGCTGCTCCACCATTACAAGAACTCCCTCCCCACACAGGTGACAAAACTTTACTCAGGTCTTGGTTAAATCTATGGAAACAACTTCAATCACAGACCTGTACATTCTGCATGATAGATAAAGGCCCAGTAGTTATTCTGTGAACAGTAAAATATGTATCAGAATTGGATGGTATAAACAGAAATAGCAAGCCACATCCAGTAAGCAGTAAATGTATGTACACAGGGGTAAATATCGAAAGTATTGAAGAACATCACAAAATCAGCAAAATTCTGTTACGACCCGTTCTTGCTAGACACCTGTATTTATACTTAGAATCTAGTGGACATGCATCTGTTCACAGAATAACTGCTTGGAATTTTATCTACTGTGCTACATGTATTGTCCTGCGATTGAAGGATGGTGCATTACACAGACGTGGTTTCAAGACGAAACTGTCATATCCCTTTATGCATGAATAATGCTACCTAATGAGACCACTGCTGTACCAATAGTCTTCCCTCATATCCCTTTATGCATGAATAATGCTACCTAATGAGACCACTGCTGTACCAATAGTCTTCCCTTCACCCCCCCCCCCCCCATCCCCACCACCCATTGCAGTTACGCATTGTATGCATGTTAACTATGTCCAAAGAGTTTGGGGCGAGGACATTCAATGAGGCTAGCATTTCCGTTCATCCTGATTGGCAATTAAGTGCCAGAGCCATCCACGAAAGTCACTGAACTCGCTGCTACAGGTTTGCAAGCACAAGCATATTTGTAATGACTTTCCAGTATATTCGCATCTTTAGGATCACTCTTATACACAATATTTCAACTTTTATCAATTTCCATGAGGGATCTGGCTTGTTACAAGTATTTTATTTCAATCAGTGTCACACACAAGTTGGTAATGGAGAAACTGAGAACAATGTCATTGGCTGACGGCATCATCGGATCGATGCCATGAGATATTTTGTTGGCATGACAAGTCATTGAGAGCAGTTGTTTGTAACTTGAGTAATTGGGTAAAATGAGTTAAAATTATGGAAGACCCAGTAAACTGCGAAAATTTATGTAAAATACATAAAAATGAGGAAAATACAACAAACGTGAGGGTACTTACATGTTCACTTGCATTTATGAAAATCATTCCAGTCCTTTACTGATATGATGACAACCAATGGCGCATACTATCTGTGTTCTATGGGTTTAAGTACTGCAAAATACCCCCCTTATTCCACATGTGGTTATGCATTTTAAGCTATAGAAATTTGGGTAAAATGCGTTGAAATTAAGGAAAACCTAACAAAATTGCACAAATTGGTGGAATATATATAAAATTGAGGAAAACGTGACAAAAATGAGGTTACTTACAAGCCAGCCTGGAAATATGAGAGTCGTTCAAATGGTTCAAATGGCTCTAAGCACTATGTGACTTAACATCTGAGGTCATCAGTCCCTTTGACTTAGAACTACTTAAACATAAGTAACCTAAGGACATCACACACATCCATGCCCAAGGCAGGATTCGAACCTGCAACCATAGCAACAGCGCGGTTCCAGACTGAAGCGCCTAGGACTGCTCGGCCACAGCAACCGGTTAAAGTAATTCCATTCCTCTACCAGTGTGGTTGAAAACTGATGCTGCAACTACCCATGCTCTCTGGCTTAAAGACCTGAAGAACACACCTTGTTTCATGTGTGGTTATGAATTGTAAGCCATAAAAATGAAAGACACAGTGTCGAAAGATTTGGAAGTCAGAATCACTAACACCTAGGACACTGGAACAGTGAGCCTGTGCCTGGGAGCAATATGAGGAAGCAATGCTCTTGGTCTCTTCAAAACTGGGACACCGTGGCAACTGCTACCCTGTCACTATGGAAGGCGATATTAAGTGTAGAGGTCATCATCTTCAGACAACTGTTTGGCAAGCTCTACAATACTGCTAATTCATCTACTTTCCATATGTTGTCATGTGTTCCAAATATTTGCCCATAAGAAACACCACCCCTGTCTTTTATTTACACCACCCTGTGTGTTGTGGGAGCAGCACACCCTACACCATGCTATGTTGAGCTTTCTGTGGGAGCCAATGGAACTAAACATGTTAATATCAGTTTAGCACCTGATGTATGAAACACACGAGATCTCAAAATTGTGGTATGAAAAGAGAATGAATTGCAATATACATATCTGTAGTCGTACACTGCTTGGATGTGTTGCAGCAAAATCAATGTATCAAACTGCTCATGAAAATACCCAGGAACTCTCTGTTGTGACTGACAGTCTGTGGAATCTGGTCTTCTTACAGTACAGGTGACAAAACTTTACACAGGTCTATGGAAGTTACTTCTATCACTGGCCACCTGCTCCAATGGACCAATATGTGTATACTTAATGGGCTCACAACATATACTTGCTGTCAACTTGAGGAAGGTAATTGTTTTCGAAATATTAGAAGAGAGAGAGGTGGTAAAATCTTATTGTGCTCTCTATCAGGTGCCATTAGTGGAGTTTTTATAGCTCATTGTTTTACTCCATTGGATGGTATGAAGTAACAAAGAGAGAGAGAGAGAGAGAGAGAGAGAGAGAGAGAGAGAGAGAGAGATGGGAATTGTAGCTTGCTGTTGAATGTACGTAAAAATGACCGTGGTTTTTTTTTATCCTGACATGCAAATAGATAGCTCAAAAGATACTGTTCTGTATTGATATTTCACATATTGAAATTCACATAATATCCATGTGCATAACAAGTTATTTACAAGACTTCCACACATTGTAATTTTGAATGTGAGGAATGCTCTCAGTTATGCCAGTTTGTCCATCAAATTGAAAGAAATCAGTAGTACATGTTCTCTTGGAATCATGACTACCGGGATTGTGTTTTTTAATAGCTGGTCACTTGTAAGAGGCAAGTTGATCTTAGATACAACTGTTTCCCTAAAGATTTCCATCAGATAATAGCTTATAATATGAATGTTTTGGTAGATCGAATGTTTTTGGAGGTTAAAGTTGTTGCCTTTACTCAGATGGATGTTCCGAAATAACAAGGACATTGTGTGGTGATCGGTAGTTTTCACACCAAAATATTGTATTCGTTAGATTGATGTAGGACGTGTTATCGATTTTATACATGGTACATATGTACAATAGGTGTGTGATAGGATAATACATGTATCAGATGTATCGTTACAGAGATCTGACCTCAGCTATTTGCTCATCTGCCATCGGCAACAGTATCATACACCAAATTCGTAGTTTTACTCAGCTGGATATAACAAAATAATGAGGAAGGGTGGGAAATACAAACTGCAGCTTGCTATTGGGTGTGAAAATGACAGTGTTTTTTTTCCTGACATGAAAACAGATTGCGTGAAATCTGGTGTTCTGATTAATATTTGCGCATCTAAAATGTATGTAATACCAACACATGTGACGATTTATTTACAAGACTTCCACAGACTAATTTTGAGTGCTCCAAGGCTAGAAGAGCATGCAGGCTATGGGAGGCTGCTGGAACCAGCCAGCGGAAGTGAGAGTGGTCGGCACCAGCATATTGAATAGTGATCACCCGCAATGACCTCAGTGACTGCTGGTCATGGCGCCCACCACTGTGAACACGTAACTGTAATTGTAATTTTGTATATCCTGTAGATCAGGCTGTTCCAACCGAGCTCCAGGGAGCCTGAGCGCTCTGGAGCGCTCACTGCAGCAGCTCGGAGCTCGCTTGGAGAGGGAAAGCGAACTCACTGCCCCCTGGCCGCATACAGCCGCAACTGTCGCAATAATCTGTGTTCAAAGACAGCCATGACTATTTGCGAGAGCCCTGTACCTCTATTGGAGGATACCTTTCTAATCATTGAGAGGGATGGTCGTCCGCAGTGTCTTGTCTGTCATGAAGTATTTAATTCTGCGAAGAGGTACAATATACAACGACATTATACACGTCTTCACGCAGGGCACTACGATTTAGATATGTTAGACATTTCAGGATTTAAGCTAGCTTCCTACTTCTGCAAAGTAGATATGGATGGAGGAGGAGATGCCACATTTATCAAAAACTGCCATAAATCCAAGAACATTGACATTAATAAATTCTGTTTAGAGCAGCATCTAGAAGCATGTGCAACAGAAGTAGAGTTCCATAACAGATCCTATATAATAATAACTATTTACCAAGCACCTGCAGGAAATTATAATCTATTCTTAGATCATCTAGAAGCTCTTTTGGGTTATTTAACAGGAAGAAACAAAGAAATTTTGATTGCTGGTGACTTTAACACAGATTTTCTAATGCAATCTTCCAGTAAACTTTCACTGCAGTTAGTAATGTTGTCTTTCAATCTAACTCACACTGTAAACTTTCCAACTAGGATCACTAAATCCTCAAGGACAGCCATTGATAACATTTTTATAGACAAATCAAAGGAGCAAAATCATATCATAAAACCTGTTATAAATGGACTATCAGATCATGACATGCAGCTCCTTGTTTTAGATGTAAATTCTAAGCAGATTATCAAGACTGCTAAATCTGAGTACAGGAGAGTAGTCAATCAACCAAAAATTGAGTGTTTTAGAAAACTGCTCAAAGATATGGACTGGAAAGGTGTTTATAGTGCTCATGACATGAATGAAAAATATAACACATTCATGAACAATGTCAGTACCATGTTTGAAAACTGTTTTCCTCTAAAAGTTACTCAAATTAAACAGAAGTCTATAATAAAACCATGGATTACACAAGGAATAAAGATTTCCTGTAAGACAAAAAGGAAAATGTATCTGTCAACCAAGAATAGCTCCAATGCTGATGATTTAGCTAAATACAAGGAATACTGTAAAACATTAAAAAAAGCAATTCAGACGTCTAAACAAATGCACTACGAGAAGAAGATAGCAATGTCAGGGAACAAAATGAAAACAATATGGGATATAGTGAAAGAGCAGACTGGTAGAACCAGAAAGGAACAGGAGCAAATAGCACTAAGGGTAGATGACACATTAGTAACTGTTGGGCATAGAGTGGCAAATCTATTTAACAAGTACTTTATATCCGTTACTGATAGAATGGGACTTTCAGGATCAGTAAATAATGCCCTTGAATATCTGAAACTAGCCTTCACAAATAGCTTCAGGTACATGAATATATACTCACTTCACCAAAAGAAATAACTTCCATACTAAAATCTTTAAAAACAAAGCATTCTAGTGGGTAGGATGAAATATCAACAAAGTTAATTAAGGCATGTTCTTGTGAGTTTAGTACAATTCTAAGTTACTTGTGTAACCAGTCAATTATAACTGGGACATTTCCTGACTGGCTAAAATATGCAGATGTTAAGCCTCTATTCAAGAAAGGGGATAAAGAGATACCATCAAACTACAGACCGATTTCACTTTTGCCAGCATTCTCAAAAATTTTAGAAAAAGTAATGTACAGGCAGCTGCTCAACCATCTGACCACAAATAACATATTATCAAGAACACAGTTTGGGTTTCTGAAGGGTTCTGATATTGAGAAGGCTATTTACACCTATAGTGAAAATGTACTTAATTCATTAAATAACAAATTACAAGCAACAGGTATTTTCTGTGATTTGTCAAAGGCATTTGATTGTGTGAACCACAACATCCTTTTAAGTAAATTAGAATTCTATGGTGTCACGGGCAGTGCTGCAAAATGGTTCAAGTCGTATCTCAATAACAGGAAACAAAGGGTGTCAGTGCAAGGGACTAGTGAATTAAGTCATCAGTCATCATCAGAATGGGAAGAAATTACATGTAGTGTCCCACAAGGATCCATCTTAGGGCCATTGCTTTTTCTTGTGTACATTAATGATCTCTCATCAGTTACACTGCCAGAAGCAGAGTTCGTTTTGTTTGCAGATGACACAAGTATTGCAATAAATAGTATGTCAAGTGTAGTTCTAGAAGGATCTGCTAATGATATTTTCATGGATATTAATAAATGGTTTAAAGCCAACTCACTGACATTAAACTTCGATAAGACTCACTATATGCAATTCAGAACCTGTAAGAGGTTTCCACCCAGCATATGCATAAAATACGAAGAAGAGCAGATAGAAGAGGTTGACAGTCTTAAATTCCTGGGATTACAACTTGATAATAAATTCAGTTGGGAAGAGCACACCACAGAACTGCAGAAACGCCTTAACAAATCTGTATTTGCAATTCGAGTGTTAGCAGACATAGGTGACATAAAAATGAAAACGCTTGCATACTTTGCCTACTTTCATTCCATAATGTCATATGGTATAATATTTTGGGGTAACTCTTCAAGTCAAACAAAAGTTTTCAGAGTCCAAAAGCGTGTAATACGTATTATTTGTGGAGTAAATTCACGGACGTCCTGTAGAAACATCTTCAAAGAACTGGGTATACTAACTACTGCCTCTCAGTATATTTACTCATTAATGAAATTTGTCCTAAATACTATATCTCTTTTTCCAACAAACAGCTCAGTTCATACATACAATACCAGGAACAAAAATGATCTGCACAAGGGCTTAAAAGCACTTACTTTAGTTCAAAAAGGGGTCCACTGCTCAGGAACACTCATCTCCAATAATTTGCCAGTAAACATAAAAAATTTAGTTACAAATAAAGATCAGTTTAAACGGAGCCTGAAAGACTTACTATTGGCCAACTCCTTCTACTCCATTGACGAATTTTTTAATAGAGACAAATGATGTATTGTATATATTCACACTATTAGTATTGTTATTTCAGCTAAAAAAAAAAATTGACATGTTCCACATCCACGAGGATCTCCTCAGCACGGATCAATGGAACGAAAAACTAATCTAATCTATCTAATCTAATCTATAAGGTAGAAGGCGTAGTACGAAAAATGGCTCTGAGCACTATGGGACTCAACAGCTGAGGTCATAAGTCCCCTAGAACTTAGAACTACTTAAACCTAACTAACCTAAGGACATCACACACATCCATGCCCGAGGCAGGATTCGAACCTGCGACCGTAGCAGTCGCGCGGTTCCAGACTGAAGCGCCTAGAACCGCTCGGCCTCCATGGCTGGCAAAGGCGTAGTACGCAGAGAACTGGTAGCCAGGTTTAAGAACGACATACCAGCGACTTAAGTTTAAAAACGGTTTCGTGATACGGAGGGTATCAAAACATGCAACATAGTGTTCTGTAATGCGTTTATAATTTTCAGGTGAATGAGAGCGGAGAAAACACTACTGAATCTGCAATTCGAACAAGCTACAGGGTCGCTCACATCATTGCGACGAGTGGCGAGCCGTTTTCGGTGGGACCAATCGTAAAATAGTGCATGGTAGCAGTTGCAGAATGTTTGTTTCCAAGGGTGGTGCAGGCAATTGAAGGGGTTTGCCTGTCGAAGCAAACAGTGTCTCGTCGAATCCTGGCAGCGGATTTAGAGAGAAGCTCAGGAAAAAGGTGGAGAGCTTTGTTGGATTTTCGATAGCGCTTGACGAAAGTACCGACTTATCGGACTGTGCTCAGCTTACAGTCTTTGTGCGTGGTGTCGACATGGAGCTCCAAGTAACTGAAGAACTCTTGGATGTGGTACCACTCGATTACACCACAATAGGACGTGACATTTTTGAAGCTGTTTGTGAATCAGTGGACAATATGAATTTGCCGTGGGATAAGCTCCATTCTGTAGCGACAGACGATGCACCACAAATGATCGGGCGTCACCAAGGTTTTGCTTCTCGTTTGAAAAATAAACTCACGGACGAATTCGGGAAAGACATTTTGACTCTTCATTGTTTTATTCACCAAGAGGCACTGTGTGCTGAAACAGTAGATCTAGGTGGCGTAATGAAAGATGTCGTGAAGTGTGTGAATTTTGTGCGGCGTCACGGCATGAATCATCGCCAGTTCAAAGGATTCCTGAAAGACATGGAAGCGGAGTATGGGGATATACCTTACCACAGTACAGTTCGTTGGCTGAGTCGGGGAAATTTCTTGATGTTTTCTTTGCCATTCGTGAGGAAATATCCCTTTTTCTCGAAATGAAAGGGGAAGAAATGCGTTGTCTGAAAGATATAAAATGGATATCAGACCTGGCGTTCCTAGCTCACATAACTATGCATTTGAATAATTTAAATCTATCATTGCAGGGCAAAGGGCAGCTGTTTCTTATTTATTTCCTGAGCATCGTATTTCCCGGTGTAGCATGTCACCATGTCCTAGCAGCTAAGAGTATGACCTTGTCGATCTTGTAAGACGAAGCTGGCACCTCAAAATGCTTGTCTTGCCGCCTGCCTCAGCCAGCCGTGCCACGTGCCGGCGTACCGGCCCACTTGAATGGTCACAGCGAGCGACACGGCTCCCTGGAGCAGGGAGCGCTCCGCGGCTCACAACGGAGCCGACGAGCTGGAACAGCCTGCTGTAGATCATACATTATGTGCAGAGAAGAATATGATGATGTTGTTGTTGTTGTGGTCTTCAGTCCTGAGACTGGTTTGATGCAGCTCTCCATGCTACTCTATCCTGTGCAAGCTTCTTCATCTCCCAGTACCTACTGCAACCTACATCCTTCTGAATCTGCTTATTGTATTGATCTCTTGGTCTCCCTCTACGATTTTTACCCTCCACGCTGCCCTCCAATGCTAAATTTGTGATCCCTTGATGCCTCAAAACATGTCCTACCAACCGATCCCTTCTTCTAGTCAAGTTGTGCCACAAACTTCTCTTCTCCCCAATCCTATTCAATGCCTCCTCATTAGTTACGTGATCTACCCACCTTATCTTCAGCATTCTTCTGTAGCACCACATTTCGAAAGCTTCTATTCTCTTCTTGTCCAAACTGGTTATCGTCCATGTTTCACTTCCATACGTGGCTACACTCCATACAAATACTTTCAGAAACGACTTCCTGACACTTAAATCTATACTCGATGTTAACAAATTTCTCTTCTTCAGAAACGATTTCCTTGCCATTGCCAGTCTACATTTTATATCCTCTCTACTTCGACCATCATCAGTTATTTTACTCCCTAAATAGCAAAACTCCTTCACTACTTTAAGTGTCTCATTTCCTGATCTAATCCCCTCAGCATCACCCGATTTAATTTGACTACATTCCATTATCCTCGTTTTGCTTTTGTTGATGTTCATCTTATATCCTCCTTTCAAGACACTGTCCACTCCGTTCATATGATGATATACGTCAAAGATTGAGCTGAGATGATACATGGTCAAAATGATCATGACAATTATATTAGAATGATAGAAATGTTCGTGTAATACATATGTAATACCAAGAAACAGAAAAGCAAATAGGTAGATATTTTTTGAAAAATTAAGAATTGCATAATATTTCTAAATAAGTCCACATTATTAAAGGAAAGAAATACACAGGGTGAGTCACTAATTATTACCACCAAGAATAACTCTGAAAGTATGATAGGAGCTGAAAGGTTTGTGGGGAAAAAGTTGCATGGGGCAGCGGGGGCCATAACATGGCATTGATTTTTTGTTGCTAGGTGGGGTCGCTTCAGAGATACGGAAGTCAACTTTGTTTTTTTAAATGGGATGCTATAGTTTGGTACTTATTTTCTGAAAGCAGCTATCAAGATGAATCCAGTGATGTGTAACAGTAAGGTCTTTGAAGGTCAACGAAGGTCAAAAACGTGGCCTGAACGTCCATTTACAGAAGGTGTTTGAAGTGATAACCATTGGTATCAATGCAGTGCTGCAATCTTCTTATCATGGACTGAGTGGTATTTCTTATCACATCGGCACTTATCGAAGCACATGCTCTGACAGTTCTCTCTTGCATATCTTACGGTGTAGTTGGACTGTCTTTATAAACAATGTCTTTTACGAATCCCCACAAGAAAAAATCCAGAGGCTTCAAGTCTGTTGAACGAGCTGGCCATGACACATCTCCTTCACGTCCAGTTCATCGATTTGGGAACTGCCTCTGCAAATCGTTTCTAGCCATCAGCAAAAAGTGTTCCGGACACCCATTGTATTGATACCACATTCTGTTCCTTCTTCCTAAAGATATTTCTTCCATTAATAGACCTAATGTTTCTTGCAGGAATGTAGTGTACTTCCTAACATTAAGATTTCCTTTGTTGAAATAGGGGCCTATAATTCGCACACCATACAATAACCGACCACAGGTTTTGGTGTGCAACTTGCCACAGTCAACATGGATATTCAGTTGCCCAATAATGCATGTTATGCAAATTAACATCTCTGTGGTTTGTGAATGTAGCCTCATCAATAAATAAAATCAAATTAATAAATGTGTCAGTTCTCTGAATCTGAAGTTGAGCCCATCGGCAGAATTCAATGTGACACGTACAATCTGCACCAGTTAATTCTTGGTGGAGACTGATATGGTAAGGATGATGTTTATGGCGATGCAACACAAACAACACTACTCTGGCTCATGGCAGGTTCCCTTGCAATTTGAAGTGAACTAACACAAGGATCTCGAACCACAGTGGCAAGAGTACCAATTTCCATTTCCTCGTCAGTAACTTTCCGCCAGATATGTTTCCGGTGCATTAAAGATCAAATTGTTCTCAATTTATGATATGCATATTTAAATGTATGACGTGTAGAGTGAGTAGGTTGAGGATATCTTTCAGCATATAAGTCTCTAGTTCTCAATGAATTTCGTTGTCATTCTCCATAAATGAGAAGCATATCGACTTATTCTTTGAAGGAATACATCATTCACATTCGCTTGATTCGATCATACTAGTCTCACTATTCCTATTAGTTTTGTACAGTGAAACCGTCAAATGGTGTTTGCATGTCAATGGGACGTTAGATGGATGCACCATATTCGGCGAATATTTACTATTTGCACGATATAAGAGAGAGAATTGTCAGAGCGTGTGCTTTGATACAGTAAGTGCCAATGTGATAAGGAATACCACTCAGTCCATGATAAGAAGATTGCAGCACTGCATTGATACCAATGGTCATCACTTTGAACACCTTCCATAAATGGACGTTCATGCCACCTTTTTGACCTTTGTTGACATTCAAAGACCTTACTCTTACACATCACTGGATTCAACTTGATAGCTGCTTCCATAAAATAAGTACCAAACTATAGCATCCTATTTACTAAAACAAAGTTGACCTTTATGTCTCTGACGCGACCCCACCTAGCAATGAAAAATCAACATCATATTATGGCCCCCGTTGTCCCATGCAACATTTGTTCCACAAACTTTTCAGCTACTACTATACTTTCTGTGTTATTCTAGGTGGCAATAGGTATATAAGCAAGTAACATGAAAATTCTAAAGTACCATATACATTTAAAAATTCATCACTAAAGTAAAACAATAAAGGTGACACACTTCTGTATGAAAGTGTTCAGGTTTACATACAAAGTATAGAACTTGTACAGAACAAGTAACATGGGAATTCAAAAGTATACATTTAAAAAATCAAATAAAATGGAAATACAAAAGTACCATATACATTTAAAAATCCATTAATAAATCAAGACAGCAAAAATCTATATTAAGGTTTTGAAGTTTACATAAAAAGTACAGTACATGGAAGAACAAATAACATGGAAATTCAAAAGTATACATTAAAAATACATTACAAATGGGAAAGCTCACTTCTGGATCATAAAGTTTAGGTACACATACAAGTGTATAGAGGATCAACAGAAATAGTGACAATTTAGACAGCCTTACATTGCATATAAGAAAAACGCATAGATCATGGACAGAAAAAGTAACAATTCCCACAGACTTATATTATATATAAGAAGATGAGCTGTATGGAGAAATTAGAATTTTGTGTCAAGAAATGCAGTAACATAGCCAAAAATAATGTTTTGAAAAAATTTATTTTAGTTTTGTTCTCATTTCCTTCAGATTATTAATTGTCTGTATCTCTGAGGAAGATGGTTGTAAATTTCGGTGCCTATATATTTAACACGTCAGCACATAATTTGGTGCTGTGTGCTATAATTTTTACTTACATTTGTTTCTAGTGTCGTATGTGAGGCAATCTTGATTTCTGTGTAGGGTTCCTAATTGCTAAGCTACAAAGAAAAACAGTTCTATTACATAAAAACATCGCATTGCCAGGATTTTTATTGCGTTAAATAGTGGTTTACAGTGTTCAGTTCTGTTTTTTGATGCCATTATCCTGAGTACTTGTTTTTGTAATTTGAAGACTGTATTGGATTCAGAACTATTTCTCCAGAAAATTAGGCTATAGCTTATAATGGATTGAAACTGAGCGTGGTATTGGCAGAATCTTGTATTGATCTGAGTAGGCAGCGCATTTTGCTGAGCTTCTTTGCAACTATCCCTACATGCAGTTTACAGTTTAGTGTACTACTGACAGTGAGTCCAAGGAATTTGGTGTCCTGTACACTGACAATTTCATCTTTGCCTATATGTGAGTCTGCACACAACAGGCTAACATTCTGCCTTGTGTGAAAGTTCATGCTTACAGCTTTCTGGGTGTTTATTAGCACTCTGTTTGCCTCAAACCAAGCCTTATGTGACAGGTGGTTTCATCGACTGTTTCTTGACATGCATCTTCTCTGATGAAAATAAAAATATTCCTATCATCAGCATACAAAAAGAATTGGCATTAGGGATGTATCGTCAGAGTTCATTGATGAACAATGTGAAAAGGGCTGGGTCAAGAGCAGGCCCTGTGGGACACCACAAATTATATTTAAGATATCTGACATGCAATAGGTAGAATCCTTGGGGTTTCTGATTTCTACACATTGTCTCCTTTCGCTTAGATAGCTACTGAACCAGCTGTGGGCAGTACCCATGATTCCAAATTTCTCAAGTTTTATGAACAGCAGCTTATGGGTGATCCTATCAAAGGCCTTGCATTGGTTAAGGAATATACCAATAACAGTCTGTTTATGATCAATTGGACTTGAGCACTCTCTAAAAACTCATACAGTGCATTTACAGTTGACCTATTTCTGTGAAAACTGCATTGAGAAGCTGTTATCATGTAGTTGGAGTTTAAAAAGCATTCTAATCTTATGGTAAGACAGTATTCAAAACATTTTGAAAATGCAGATAATGTTGCAATGGGCCTATAATTTGACATGGTAGTTTATTCTCCTTTCTTATACAGTGGTATAATTTTAGAAATTTTAAACTGGTCAGGAAACATTCCCTCCTCAAAATAGGTGTTAATAATATTTGATAGAGCCCACAGATGAAATTGGAACACTTTTCAAGTAAAAAGCAAGGTACCATATCATTGTGAGCAGAGAATATTTTTTTGATATTTTGCATTATAATATCCTCTATTTCACAATGTGTTGTTGGAGATGGGAAATAGAGTTCATGGGAATATTGATGTTAGTATGAGAGTGAACAGTGTTTGAACAGGCAGCTAATACATTTTTGAAATTTCTGAAAAATATTTGTTAAAACCATTGGCAATTTTTAATGTGTTTTCTGTTTTTTGTCCTTCTATAATCAGCTTAAATTTATCCTCTGTGGTTCTCTTTCTTCCAGTTTGGTTGTTTATTATACTCCATACTGTCCTACATTTGTTGGAGGAGTTCTTAATGAGGTTATCATTGTGAGCCTGTAGTGATTCGAGAATTTCTGTGTAAATTCTAGAACCACTCAGCCTTCTACCATCTGGAACGCACGATATTCTGGGTATGAGTGTGGGATGGTAGAATCCTACCTACTGTGTGTCACATGTTTGTGTGTGCAGGTTTAAAATCAGTCGCGGGAAGAAAGTAGACTCCGCGGACGAACGGCACCGAAAAGTACCTATCAAGCAATCCATAGATGTTTTAGTGAGTGTAAGGAAGAACCATGGAGTTTATATGCAGCTCTGTGCTTATTGTGTCACTGACTATAGTTATTAAAACAAGGACAGTTGAAAAAGAACCCTTGAAAACTCTTAACGTAAGTTGCTGTAGGCAAGACTTATTTTCTGATTCATGTTAAGAAAAGTTATGGTACCTAAGCCAACTTTCTTTTAACTGTAACTCAATTTATTTCTTATGTTCGACTGTATGAGAAACTTATAGGAAGTTACATATTTATGTGGAAAGTGAGAGTTTTATTGTGTATGGAGGTCAAATACATCATTAATTGACGAAGAGTAAAGTTTGTATGCCTACTTATTTCATAAGTAGAAAGAGTCTAAAAATTCCTGTACATAGCGTTATTCGACGGAGAAGAAGTCAAGAGCATTTCCACTAGGCGGCTAGCGAGTAAAAAAGAGTGGCTGCAAATTCCAAGTACGTCACCTCGTAATGAAGTGGAAAGTGGTTCTGGGGAATAAACTGATATAACCCAGATTCACGCTCACACCCTAAGTTGTTAGAACGTCAGAAGCTTTTTCTGTTGCTTTAATGACTCCTTTATAAGTATTTTTGTATTTTGTAAAGCACAAACTGAATTCTTCCGGTCTGCCACTGTCCTCCGAGCAGTAGCCTCATTTTGTCTGAGATGAAATATTAATGCCTTTTGTAATCCAAGAATTTTTATTTTGTGGACCATGGTTTTTGTTTTTCCTGGGAAATGGTAATTGAAGTGGATCTGGAATATATGTGTGAAGTTTTCAAATTTTTCATTTACTGTTGCTGAATCATATACACTTCTCCAGTTCTCTTAAACTATGTATAAAATAATTTAAATTACTGTCGTTATATCTTCTACATTTTATAGCTACTTTCCCAGAGGAAAGTATGGAGTTTGGAGATTTCAACTGAGTAATAAGCGCACAGTGATCTGAAAAGCCAACTTCCCTGACCTTTACAGTGCAGTCAGTGCCAGTTGCTACCTGGTCGAGACAATTTGTTAGCCTTGTTGGAGACATGACTCTTATACTCAAGTTGAAAGAAAACACTGAGTTCACAACCTGTGAGCGTTTGGAGGATTCTTCAAGAAAGTCGATTTAAGATCTCCACATATAACTTTTTTAGACTCATTGTGTGATGATTTTTCTAGTAATAAGGTTAACTTTTTAAGAAAGAGGGGGACAAGGAAGGGGCCTCCATGAGAGTATTCTATAGCAACATCATCAGATTATATCATGCCAGCATCCTCTGGAAATGTTATCAATTGCGATAACGGCCAATCCTTCCACCACCGGAAATCTTGGAAGAGGTAACGAATAGGCACTTCTCAGAGTCAATCCTGACGATTGTAAGCCTAAACTCCGAGGGAATTATGAACAACAAACAAGACATCTTATCAGAACTCTGCCAGACTCATAAATGGGAAGTGTTATGCATCCAAGAAACCTACAGAACCGCAGAAGCAAAAACACCTGAAATACAATGAATGCAACTAGCTGTGGAAGCACCACATCCTAAACATGGCAGTTCCATACTTGTTAGAGCTCAGATGACGGTGACTTATGTCGGAAAATCTACAGCCAATGATATCAAAATACTAACAGCTGAAATTGGAAACTTTACAGTAACATCCATGTATAAACCTCCACGAAAAATATCTGCTTTCATCCCGCCAAAAGACTTTACAAACCAAACCACCAAATCCACTGTAGGAGATTTTAACTGCCACAGCACCACTTGGGGATATAGTGAAACAGATGAGTATGGACACCAATTGGAGGAACGGATAGAAACAAGAAACCTCAGTATCCTCCATGAGCCAACACTTTCCCCCCTTCTTCACAAGTAAAATATGGAAACGTGGATATAGCCTCGACAACTGTGTTACCAGCTCAAACATAAATGACTGCTGTGCTAAAGTAGTATATCAGCCTATACCTCAAACGCAGCGTAGACCAGTAGGGATACAGGTGTATACAGCAGTCAAGATCACTAAAGTACTGTTTTGCAGAAATTTTAATTTTAAAAAGGTCAGTTGGGAAACTTTCGCAGAGGAATTGGATAAAGCCATAGTAAGACTCGCCTCAACCCCAGAAAACCACCAGGTATTTGTGCGAATGCTACAGAGAATCTCCAGACAACATATACTACGAGGCTGCCAACAACAGTACATCCCAGGCTTCTCACATGACACCAGGCATCTCCTAGCCAAGTATGAGGAATTATACCAAAAGGATACCTTTAAAAATGGTCCCAAACAGTCTGCCACAGTAACACCTAATAAAGTGGCTCGTCGGCTGCTCCTGTCTGGAAAGACTAATACAAAATAACAGAAAGTAAAAATTAACAGGACTTTAGAATCAGAAACTAATAGATTTTTAACACACTTTACAATGAAGGAATTCAACAAGGGTCTCAGCAATGTGAAAAGCAGCAAAGCAGCTGGGATGGATGACATGTGCACAGAGCAGATCAAACGCATTGGACCGGGCACAAAGAACTGGATCCGGCGACTTTTCAATCAATGTTGTGAATTATGTAAGATCCTCCAGATATGGAGGAAGGCAAGGATAGTGGCACTCTTGAAACCCGGAAAGGGACCTGATTCACCAAGGAACTATTGCCCAATATCTCTCCTGTGTCATCTTGACAAACCGTATGAGAGACTTATTTTAAATCGTGTGACAGGCTCTATTGAGATGAAACTTACTCCTCAACATGTTGGTTTTAGACCTGGAAAATCATGTACTAGCCAAATTCTGTGTTTACCAGAACACACAGAGGCAGGATACGAAAATAAAAAGATAACAGGGCTAGCCCTGGTCGACCTTAGCTCTGCATACGATACAATTAGCCACAGGCTGCTGCTCCAGATGCTCTACAATGGACTAAAAGACTACAAAATTATAAGATTATCGAGTCGCTATTACAAAATAGATAAGTTTGTGTTGTTCTCAATGGGCAAAAGAGCAGATGGAGAAACCAGAAAAATGGTCTGGCCCAAGGAAGCGTTTTGGCCTCCTCCCTACTTAATCTGTACAGCAACGACCAACCGACGCCTAAGCATACGAAACATTTTTTGTAAGCAGATGACCTGGCAAATACAGCACATCGGAAGACCTTTGAGGATGAAATGTCAGAGTATTATAAAAACAACTTTCTTAAGCCAAATCTGTCCAATACACAAGTTAGCGCCTTCCACCTTCGATCCTGGCAGGCTAACCGTAAACTTAACATCTCTTGGAATAATATCACACTGGAGCATACCGACAAACTGACCTACCTGGGTATGGTGCTCGATAGAGGTCTGACATACAGGTACCATTACGAAGAGATGCGACAAAAGGTAACTGCCAGAAATAACATTTTTCAGAAAGTAGCTAACAGCAAATGGGGTGCTAAACCTTCCATATTAAGAACCACCACACAAGCCTTATGCTTCTCTACAGCCGAATATGCCTGCCCAGTATGGTCCAGATCAACCCATACAAAGAAGATCGACGTAAGTCTTAATGAAGTATGTCGATTAACAATGGGATGCATGAAATCTACTTGCCTAACAAAACTATATAGAGCTGCTGGGTTTTAGAATCCTAACTATCGAAGAACATCACATGAATTCACAGAGAGGTGCAGACAAACTATTGACGAACAACATCCTGTTTTGGGCAGTGAGTGTGAACCTGGGTGATTGAAATCCAGTAAAAGGTTCTTAGCCACGATAATAGAAGCGCCCAGCAGATTCAGCACAAACTGGAAGACATGGAGGGCACTGAACTGAATAAGTACAGGGATGGACCCAGTGAAGACAAATATGATTTGGTGGGGTCTTGGAACCAAGTGTGACTGGCACTGTGCAGGATATGGATCATCTGCTCGCCTGCCCAAACAGCCCTTACAAGCGCAACCCTGACGATTTATGGTTGGACAAGAAAGAAGCCTTGAACGTGGTACTATACTGAGCTTAAAGACAATGACCTGCCTTCCAGACACGAAAAAGTAAAGTAAAGTATGTTTCAGAACGAGAGAGACATTACCATAAGGTGATCTGTGTACGCATATAACACATGTATTTAGGTGTGCAAGCTCTACTCCTGCTAATTGAGAGTCTTTGTCTAAAAAATACATTTCACAGGGATAGAAAGTTTCACTTTTGATACCATTTTTTGGGTGCATACAGGTTCCACCATTTTTATAGTTTTCCTAACCTAAAATTTTCAATATAGTGACAACTCTGGTTCTTTTACCCAGTGTTCATCAACACACAACAAATGTAGATCTGGTAAGAAATTCATATCATCTGTGAGGTTTTCAATTTCATTTGCTTTATTTCGCAATCTTTGGACATTGTGACAATATACGTTCAGACTTTCACAAATACGATTTCCTGTCTGATGTGTGGAAATAGAAGAGGCCAGATGCATGTCTGCTATTTTCTCTTGTGAATTAGGAGGCTTGACCAAAAAAAAAAATGTTTTTCACTGCTTTTTTTTTTTTTTTTTTTTAAATCTTCTTGGAACCCTTGAGCTCTTGAAGCTGCTGGTTGCAGTTGTACAGTCAGACGGAATTTGGACATCTGATACTGAATGTGATGGTATTAGAATCTGCTGAGGACTTGTTGGTCTTGCTAGTTGGGCTCTCAATTCGATTTTTTTTTTTTTTTCTGGAGTATCATTAAGTCCCCAACTGGAGTTTCTTCTGTTTTCCTGAGTGATGATTCTTCATTTTCTGTTCCTCTGACTGAAGTTAGTGGGAGGTTTGATGACGCTATTTGTTTTTATATTGGAGTTGATGTGCTTTTTTTAGGCGTAGTCTCAGCAGTGATGGAGCTGTGAGGTTGCATTGAAGATAGAACTTCTACTGGAGCTGATGTAGTTTCGTTACTTAAATCACTGGTTTGGGAGGCCAGTGTAGCAATGGTCGAAGAGTATGTCGGAAACTTCCTGCCGTTGCGCAGCTGGAAATGATTTTTTCTCCGTCATGGGCCAAGTAATACTGGAGCCCGTGCTCCACCCAGCCTCGCCAGAAAGTAAGACCCACTGCCGTAACAGTTTCTTTAAGCGGTTGCGTTACTTAAATCAACACGTCTTCAACTCCGGTACCAGCTACTGATCACAGAGACACACACATTCACAGAGACACAGTGGCGTCGCATATGACCCAGATAGCATCCCATAGTGCCCCAGGGATCTACAACATCAAGAAGAATCGCTTCTCGGTTTTTGGCAAGATCAATGTTTAGTCTTTTTATTCAAGGCCAACACCTTATTTACGATAATACAGAGTTAAGTCACCTACAAGTGATACATCTCCACAGCTACCAAGTCCTTTATACCAAAAATATACAGCCTCATCATCATCTACCTTCCTGCGACCACGTGTATGTACACTACTGGCCATTAAAATTGCTACACCAAGAAGAAATGCAGATGATCAACGGGTATTCATTGGACAAATATATTATACTAGAACTGACATATGATTACATTCCCACGCAATTTGGGTTCATAGATCCTGAGAAATCAGTACCCAGAACAATCACCTCTAGCCATAATAATGGCGTTGATACGCATGGGCGTTGAGTCAAACAGAGCTTGGATGGCGTGTACAGGTACAGCTGCCCATGCAGCTTCAACACGATACCACAGTTAATCAAGAGTAGTGACTAGAGTATTGTGACGAGCCAGTTGCTCGGCCACCATTGGCTGGCTCTGAGCACTATGGGACTTAAATTCTGAGGTCATCAGTCCCCTAGAACTTAGAACTACTTAAATCTAACTAACCTAAGGACATCACACACACCCATGCCCAAGGCAGGATTCGAACCTGCGACCGTAGCGGTCGCGCGGTTCCAGACTGTAGCGCCTAGAACCGCTCAGCCACACCCGCCGGCTCGGCCACCATTGACCAGACGTTTTCAATTGGTGAGAGATCTGGAGAATGTGCTGGCCAGAGCAGCAGTAGAACATTTTCTGTATCCAGAAAGGCCCGTACAGGACCTGCAACATGCGGTCGTGTATTATCCTGCTGAAATGCAGGATTTCGTAGGGATCGAATGAAGGGTAGAGCCACGGGTCGTAACACATCTGAAATCTAACGTCCACTGTTCAAAGTGCCGTCAATACGAACAAGAGGTGACCGAGACGGGGATCCAATGGCACCCAATACTATCACGCCGGGTGATAAGCCAGTTTGGTGATGACGAATACACCCTTCCAATGTGCGTTCACCGCAGTGTCACCAAACACGGATGCGAACATCATGATGCTGTAAACAGAACCTGGATTCATCCGAAAAAATGACGTTTTGCCATTCGTGCACCCAGGTTCGTCGTTGAGTACACCATCGCAGGCGCTCCTGTCTGTGATGCAGCGTCAAGGGTAACCGTAGCCATGGTCTCCGAGCTGATAGTCCATGCTGCTGCAAACGTCGTCGAACTGTTCGTGCAGATGGTTGTTGTCTTGCAAATGTCCCCATCTGTTGACTCACGGATCGAGACGTGGCTGCACGATCCGTTACAGCCATGAGGATAAGATGCTTTGCATCTCGACTGTTGGTGATACGAGACCGTTGGGATCCAGCACGGCGTTCCGTATTATCCTCCTGAACCCACCGATTCCATATTCTGCCAACAGTTATTGGATCTCGACCAACGCGAGCAGCAATGTCGCGATACGATAAACCGCAATCGCGATAGGCTACAATCCGACCTTTATCAAAGTCGGAAACGTGATGGTACGCATTTCTCCTCCTTACACGAGGCATCGCAACAACGTTTCACCAGGCAACGCCGGTCAACTGCTGTTTGTGTATGAGAAATCGGTTGGAAACTTTCCTCATGTCAGCACGTTGTAGGTGTCGCCACCGGCGCCAACCTTGTGTGAATGCTCTGAAAAGCTAATCATTTGCATATCACAGCATCTTCTTCCTGTCGGTTAAATTTCGCGTCTATAGCACGTCATCTTCGTGGTGTAGCAATTTTAATGGCCAGTAGTGTATAAACAAAGCTTGCGCAGGAACTAAATAACAACAACGATCACCTACTACTTCACTAAAATGAAAATTACGATAACTAATTACATCTCCAGAGCAAAACTCTCAAGGCCACTGTACTCACTTATGCCTCCACATCTAGCAAACACAACAGTTAACCAACCATTACGATTACCAGACGGAGTAGCACCAGCCTGACTTACAACAAAATCAAATCTACAAGCTAAAAACACACGGTCTATCCATAACAGCACGAGAAGCGATGCCTTTAACTTTATTCTTCGCTGTGATAATAGCAGTCTTCGACTCAACGTTCTCTTTAGCGTTACACACAGTCGCGGGGGAGCAATGACGACAACGATAGCGACGCCCCCTGAGTCGTTCAGTGCTGTTGCACGTGTACCATTCCAGGCCAGAGTCGCTGTGATATTAGCTCCGCGACGCTAATTATAGCCCAGCAACAGCCTTATCAACCGTATCTTCCTGCCAGTTGCGCAACAGGAAATGAATTTTCTCCGTCACGAACCTAGTAATACTAGGGCTCGTGCCACGTCCCGCCTCGCCAGAAACTAAGACCCACTACCTTAACAGCTTCTTTAAGCGATGACCAATTGCGGCTCACAGGGACACACACATTCACAGACACACATGGAGACTCGGGGGAGCTAGATTTTTTGCTTGGCAAATATTTTCACTGATATATGATTTACCATTTCCATTAAGGTGTTGCCCATGATTGGTGACCAATTCCCTTTTCATATTTTCAGTGGACACAAAGTTTACATTGCGAAATGCAGCACAGATTTTTCTGAATAGCCAATTTGTTTTAGCTACTTCTTTATTCACACATGAGTGAACGACCAGGTCGTACCTATGTGGAATTTCCGTGAGAATAATCTTAGAACTACCAGAAGTATCCTGTTAATCAGTGAGTGACCTCTTTTGCTTCGTTTCTATAAACGCCATTTGCACCCATTACTGGACAATATACTTATCATGTTCTGATAGGCCTATATTGTTATTTATACCGTTTTTCGTGATTTCACGCAAACCTGCCGAAGGTTTCACAAAACTCGTTACATTAGCTAGCTTCTCAGACCTTAACGTTTGTGCTAATCCACTTCCATGACTATCAGAACAAACTGAGATGCTCTGAATTTTCAGCAGAGATTTTCCTTTGTGTATACCGCACTGGTTGCAATGTTTACTGTTTTGTTTGTCCGGTCTAATTTGCAAAGATGCCTTAGGACTAATTTATTCCACTCACTTTTCCTTGAATTTATGTCCGTGTAGGCAGTACTACACCTGTAGCTTGTAGAGGTTATCAGAGCTTGTCGCACTTGTTCCTCTGATGATTTCGTTGCACTTTTTAAACTGTCTTCAAAAAATCTGACGTTTATTTTTTATTTTTATTTTACTTTGCTTCATTTAGCTGTAAACGCTGTGTGTCCGTCACTGAATCGCTCAGATCTTTCTTGCACATTTCAATTGCCGATTTTCGACCCTTACAATTTGGACCACAAACACAGGAATTGTTTGGTACAGCAGACTGAGAGAAATGTTCGGAATAAAACCATATCTGAAATACAGCACACGTCCTTAAGCCTCTTTACGTCATCCACAATTGACATTTTATAGACGCGGAATAGTCTATGTTTGCTGAGTGATTTGTTCCTGCCTCGTCACACGCCCACGCCGTCACGGCAGCCCTTCGAGATGCCTCTTCCGACCGCGAAACGCAGCCGAGGGCTGTAGCATGCCCCATCCGCGCGAATAGTCAAATATTTCGTTATTGTTCCAGGTGTCGGCATTTCCGAGAAATGTGTTTGATTTCTGCAGACCTGAAGCAGTGTTTCATTGCCAACCCAACACTGACCAAAGCAGAGCATCGTATGCAGATGGACGGATTAGATTAGATTAGTCCTTGTTCCATAGATCATGAATACGACACTTCGTAACGATGTGGAACGTGTCAGGTTAATAAAATACAAGATATTACATTACACAAAATAATACATGACACTCAATATTTTAATTTTTTTTGTGGGAGTTACGAAATTACCCACTTACTATATCCAAAAATTCATCTAATGAGTAGAAGGAGTTGCCATTAAGAAATTCTTTTAATTTCCTTTTAAATGCTATATGGCTATCCTTCAGACATTTCTTGCTATTAGGTAAGTGACCAAAGACTTTTGTGGCAGCATAATTTGCCCCCTTCTGAGCCAAAGTTAGATTTAACCTTGAGTAGTGAAGATCATCCTTTCTCCTAGTGTTGTAGCCATGTACACTGCTATTACTTTTGAATTCGTTCGGATTCTTAATAACAAATTTCATAAGTGAATATATATATTGTGAGCCTACAGTGAAGATTTCTAGCTCTTTACATAACTGTCTGCAGGATGATCTTGGATGAGCTCCAGCAATTATTCTGATTACACGCTTTTGTGCAATGAACACTCTTTTATTCAATGATGAACTACCCCAGAATATGTTGCCATACGAAAGCAGAGAATGATATAGGCGTGGTAAGCTATTTTACTCAGATGTATATCGCCAAAATTTGCAATGACCCTAATAGTATAAGTAGCTGAACTTAAACGTTTCAGCACACCCTCAGTGTGTTTTTTTCCAGTTCAACCCCTCATCAATGCATACACCTAGAAATTTTGAATATTCTACCTTAGCTACCGATTTCTGATCGAAGTCTACATTTATTAATGGTGTCATTCCATTTACTGTATGAAACTGTATGTACTGTGTTTTGCCAAAGTTTAATGAGAGCCCATTTGCAGAGAACCACTTAATGATTTTCTGAAAAACATCGTTTACAATTTCACCAGTTAATTCTTGTCTGTTGGGTGTGATAGCTATACTTGTATCATCGGCAAAAAGTACCAGCTTTGCATCTTCGTGAATATAGAATGGCAACTTTGCGTACCACCAACGAGGGATTAGAACAGGCCTGGAAAAGCAGGAACACTATCTACTGGAGGATCCAGTTGCAGACCAGAAACAGTATATCATTGTCATCCCAACACTACTAACCTGACAAAATTAATTTGGAACAGTCTCGTGTCGTTACGTAAATAACGTGGTCGTTTCAATCTAATATGACAGCGGCAAAATGTCGTAAAGCAGATAAAGGGTGTAAAAATGATTTATTTCTTGTAACTAAAGTGAGTGTGTGTGCATATGTTCTAGAAAAACCAGTATTGTAACCAGCTGTACAAGTATTCACCCAGAAACGGCGAAGAGCATCTATACAGCGGTGGCTGACAGCAGCTACACGCGCCAGAGACCATCCTGGGTGAGCTGGCCGCTCTACAATGGAACGACAGCCACAAGTAATTACATATTGATTGTTGAAGAATAATGGTAGCGCCCTATGTTTGTCTAGATTTATGGTTCAGCTATGGTTTTGTGGAAAGAAGCAGTTAGTCACTATCGAGGAGCCGAATGGTACGTGAGCTTGCGTCGGTAAGTCGACTGATGTGTTACTGCAAATGGGTCGAGACACGTTTACGTGAGTCACTATCGATACGTTGCTATGAGAATTCGGTATCGACTATCCAGACAGCTGGAATTTTCCGTGAACTTTTCCAAAAGGTTTCGGAAGCTAGTAATATATGGATTTAGATTTTTAAATGCAAGATTAGATGATGCAGTAACGATACTAGGGCACAATCAGTGGAACTGTTTAAAGACATTTTTTGGAATGTAGCTGCTAGTAATTTTGTTTTATACTCGACCTGTAGTCAAGCGATCTTTGAGCGACGGGCTTAGTGTGGCGTTGCTGGTACGCTGTGTTGGTTGGAAGACTGGTATTCGTGTGTCGTAGATACGACCGTGGAACTTTTAATCTCAGCCGTAGTATCTGACGAAGTCCTGAAGTATCCTGATCCGAGTCACCTTTTTGAACCTCTCAGCTACAGTCCTACAGATAGTCCTTATGCCTCTTGCAACTACCGCCATTTCTGCAGCTATGGGCATGTGATCGTTCCAATTTAATTAGGAACTGAGCAGAATTCGAAGAGAGCTGTATCTACCATCTTCTGCAACCCACGTAGAAACAGAGTGATCTTAGTGGGTGTGACGGGACTGGGTTTTTACCATTCGGAGGAAATGGGAACATGTTGTTATACTCTGCCAACATTGTACGATGTGTAATGTCAGCCCCATCTATATCTACATCTACATCTACATTTATACTCCGCAAGTCACCCAACGGTGTGTGGCGGAGGGCACTTTACGTGCCACTGTCATTACCTCCCTTTCCTGTTCCAGTCGCGTATGGTTCGCGGGAAGAACGACTGTCTGAAAGCCTCTGTGCGCGCTCTAAGCTCTCTAATTTTACATTCGTGATCTCCTCGGGAGGTATAAGTAGGGGGAAGCAATATATTCGATACCTCATCCAGAAACGCACCCTCTCGAAACCTGGCAAGCAAGCTACACCGCGATGCAGAGCGCCTCTCTTGCAGAGTCTGCCACTTGAGTTTATTAAACATCTCCGTAACGCTATCACGGTTACCAAATAACCCTGTGACGAAACGCGCCGCTCTTCTTTGGATCTTCTCTATCTCCTCCGTCAGACCGATCTGGTACGGATCCCACACTGATGAGCAATACTCAAGTATAGGTCGAACGAGTGTTTTGTAAGCCACCTCCTTTGTTGACTGACTACATTTTCTAAGCACTCTCCCAATGAATCTCAACCTGGTACCCGCCTTACCAACAATTAATTTTATATGATCATTTCAATTCAAATCGTTCCGCACGCATACTCCCAGATGTTTTACAGAAGTAACTGCTACCAATGTTTGTTCCGCTATCATATAATCATACAATAAAGGATCCTTCTTTCTATGTATTCGCAATACATTACATTTGTCTATGTTAAGGGTCAGTTGCCACTCCCTGCACCAAGTGCCTATCCGCTGCAGATCTTCCTGCATTTCGCTACAATTTTCTAATGCTGCAACTTCTCTGTATACTACAGCATCATCCGCGAAAAGCCGCATGGCAAACGAAGCCTGCTCCTGCAACATGAGGCAGTATAATAGACAGTACGGAAACTGGGGGAGAGGACGAGTATTTTGCTACTGCATTATGGTACGCCCCCAAACTACAAGAAGTACTGCTGTCTTAAGCAGATCCGTGTCCCTCAGGGCCAATTCACGTCTATCACCACAAAACGACAAATACGTAACGGCGGGAGGCTTTTTTGCAGTGCGAAAACGACATCCAGCTGGTGCAAGTGAGGACATACCATAATTTTTACAATTGATAGTCAGAAATGTTAGGCTGGTGCTTGAATGTAAAGGGACTGTGGCTTATGTTCCGACATATCGCCAGACGTTTGTGCGACGTAATCAAACTGCTGTTCACATAAAAAAGAAAATTACGTACGTCTAGTCATAAGGGAAGGATACATTTGACGTGGTGAATTGTGATTTCAACGCATTGAGGAATACATCCGAATGTAAGGGGTGATGGATTAATTTCGTAAACGACTGCACAATATGGCAACGCAAGGTCTCAACTGAACTTGCTGTTGTGTCCAAAAAGGACGTTCAATACGTCTGTTAAAAAACATCTCCTCATCAGTACGCCCTAAGCGTATCCTCACGTTTTCCTTGTCGCACTATGGACAATGATGGTTACAGTACACCAAGCCGTATTAGTGATATCTTTCCAACCTTTTCGACCGCCGGGGCGTTGCTGATTATCACACAGTGCCGGACGCCTGTGCTTTATAACACTTGTTTGAGAGAGTCTTGACAGGATGTAGCACCTTCCGGAAGCGCTGACTGGAAAATTTAAACGTCAAATAATTTCCTAGAACTGAAGAGAATGGAGACACGCTGGCGTGAACGTGGGTATGCCATTATTTTTTCAGGTGCTATACACATATAAACGATAACTGTACTGTTTGTCTGAAATGCATATATACGGCAGTGTAAAGTTACTGTGGCTTATGTTCTGGCATGTCCAGAGATACTGACTGTGTGTCCTATCGTGAGGGAGGTATAGATTCAGCACGTCAGTAGTGATAAGTGGAATGAAAGATTTTTTCCCTACGTTGAAGATTCGTTCCAGAACCAGGGTCATAAAGAGGCTATGTATCCAGTACATTGCTCGGTGTCAGACTGTGGCAGCAATTCTAATATTTAATTGTAGGTACACCAAAGTGATTCGTACAAGATGGAGGCAAGGTATCTCCGAAAAGTTCTGAGAAACACTGTGGCATTAGGACATTTCCAGACTAGTAGCTGTAGGACACAAAAAATTCCAGCCTTTTTCTCTTCTGTAGCATGGTGCTTCGAATTCTGTTTGTGTAATTGTTCCGATTTTCCCGTCTGTGCTTAGACAGTGCTCTTTTTCCAAATAACAAGAATGCTTTTATGATTAATGGTGTTCTCGCGAGAGTGCACAGACATGATGAGGGCTTTTAGCGGTGAGAATGTTTACTGTTTCTGACACGTATGTTGAAAGCAGGACATCACTATTTCCAGGACGGGGACAAGTGGTGTCTCGTTGGGGCCATCAGGAAGAATGCGTTCGGTGTTATTCTGGTCTATTTTCGTAAACAGGTCCTGTTAGGGCAAGAAATTCCATGCAGGCAAGGTGAGACATCACGATAGCTCCTACAAAAGCGACAGTTAACTATTTCTGCAGCACTTTACGAATTCCAGGAAGGGACTGATAAGTAACGGACGGGCTTTCCTGTAACATTGCTCTCTGTGCTGGACCTGCAGCTCTGCGCCATCACACCAGCAACGGTGCGTAGGTGAACACGTATTTCGATAGGTATTTCTCAGATGTCATGTATCAAAGGGATGCTGCCGCCTCATCCTTGCGGGACCTGAACTCACATCTGCATGTGGTTCAACAGTTTACGGCCGCGTCATCACTTCGTGGAGGCCGCTGGTGCATCCCGACTCTTGGGAACGGCCGGCCGAAGTGGCCGTGCGGTTAAAGGCGCTGCAATCTGGAACCGCAAGACCGCTACGGTCGCAGGTTCGAATCCTGCCTCGGGCTTAGATGTTTGTGATGTCCTTAGGTTAGTTAGGTTAAACTAGTTCTAAGTTCTAGGGGACTAATGACCTCAGCAGTTGAGTCCCATAGTGCTCAGAGCCATTTGAACCATTTTTTGAACTCTTGGGAACGTGTGTGGTAGCGTCCTGTGCGGTGCAGTGGACAGGGGACGGCGGGCGGTGTGTGCTTCGTGATAGAAAGATTTTGAACTGTGTGCAATTACGTGTGATGTGTGTTTCATGATGGTATTCCTTGTGCAGTCAGAATAAGAAAAGAAATGCGATCGATGTAATTACTTCTCACAAGACCGGCAGAGAATGGTAAGCAAGTGAAATCCAAGCCCCCCAAACTGACTTTTTTAAATGAAAGAACAATATACCCTTTAATTTCCCTCTCTCCACCGCAGATCCGCCAATTTCCAGATAGAGGAGGGGAGGGCAAGAGGGGAGGGTGCGAGGGGGTCGGGAATGGTGTGGCGGAGGTGGTGATCGATTTCCTGAAAATTCTTTAAATAAATAAATTAACTATATTCCATACACCGCCTTGAATCCCCTAAATTGTTTAAATAAACAATATTCGACACATTGTCCAAATTGTTTAAACAATATTCCGTCCACTACAACTGAATTCCCTCCAAATTATCGATCAATTGAATCTTTTTCCAGCCAATTTGTGGGAGGGAAAGTGGTAGGGGAGGGGGTTTACCTGTGGGGGAGAGGTTAATAAACTGATTAATTTAATTAAGTAATCAATCAAACTGATAAGAGTGAGAGGGGCTATTCCAATAACTCAGACCTGAAAGTGTACCTGTAGCAGCGACGGGGGAGGTTTCCTGAGGGTTGGGAGGGCGGAGGCTAGAGAACAATAGGTTAAGTGCCTGTCAATCCAAGGAGAACAATATGTTAATGGCATGTCAATCAAAGGAGAACAACAGATTTGCTCCTGAATGCATACCTGCCCCTGATGTATGCAACCTGCACTGACAAAATGCACCTGTAAAAACTTTGCCCTACTACTCACTATATTGCTGAAGTCTTGTACTCACCATTGGGTGTGGAATATACTAGTTGGGTATATGTGTAGAGACTGCTGGATGGAGTCAAGTTTAATTTTGTGGTATTGTCAACCCAAGATTCTATGTTCTCGGTTCAATATTCATTGTAGCAACTGAAGTTCAAACCATGAGAGTGAGTTTACACTTATTTAGCAACAGATGTCATTGATTTTAGTACTATAGCCGCTATTTACGCTGTTGCTGTCACAGTATTCGTTTTAAAAGCAAAGACTACACCCGTTACACGATGTGAGATGATATCTGTCGGTGCAATATGTGTTGTAGCAAGCATAAGAATCACACCTGGAGATTAAGTTTAAACTTATTTAGCTGGAGTTTTCATTGATTTTTAGTACTGTATCCACTGTTAGCATTGTCACAGTATTCGTTTTAAAAGCATAGGACTACACCCTGATTTCCGTCGGTACAATATTCGTTGTAGGGAGCATAAGAATCACGGCTGGTGGATACGCAATGTAATTCTTCATGCAGCAAATGAATGTTTGTGTTTATTGAGTCACTTTTTTTAAATTAAGTAATTTGACATTACAGCAGTGGAGCGGTTAAGAAGTGCAACATTTCAGGCAGAAATACAGTGTCTTACTCCACGAGGAGCATCCTCTATTCCTTCGCCGTCTGTACAGCAGGAAAAACATCCTTCCATAGTGCACGAGAATACACACACACACACACACACACACACAGATTTGTATTATTATCTCAATGTATTTCCGACATGAATCTGATTTTACTTAGCTGAGGACCACTCAGACAGTACCGACACATCAGAACCTTTGAAAGCATGCTGCAGTTCACCATTCAGTTCTTATTCCATGATGGATAGTTGTATGTATTGCTATTGTTCCAGGAGGGCCAGTCTTTCCAAAAAATACGTTTAATGGATTGCAGGGCACGTCCTCTTCTTGAGTCTTTTGTCCATCTGTGACTGATTTTTGCATACTAGAAACGTTATGTCACTGCCAGCAGATGAACCTCTTTGTGTACAATCAGTGAAAAGATTGAACAGAAATGGAAAACTGGTATCCCTGCTTGATGGCAGAGAGAGGGAGGGAGGGTAGAAGTAGGACGGGAGGCAAGACTGGTTGTAAGCTGCTTATTCTGTATCCAGGCATCGAGACCTTCTGCTGTAGCTGTGTCAGTACAATGATTTTTCTCAGTTCCCTGTGTGTGTGTTGCATTATCATCCGTTGTAAGAGTGGTGGTTTCTTCATGACAATTAAGATGTGTGATCAGAGCAATGAATCATTTGCCATCAGTTGTGGTAGTCTATATTGGCCTTTCAACATCAGTGATAGTTTGCTGCCTTGTCCCTTATTACCGTGTGTGTGTCTGTGTGTGTGTGTGTGTGTGTGTGTGTGTGTGCGTGTCCAAGTTCCTCATCAGCTATTTCATTTATAGATCGGTAGGAGGCAACTCTTCCTGCATTTCAGTGATAGTTTGCTGTCCTGTCCCTTCTTACCATGTATCTGTGCACAAGTTCTTCAGCAGCTATACACTTGTAGATTGGTAGGAGGCAGTTCTTCCGGCAGTGGCTGTACCTTCCAATTTCGAGTGGTATTGTGGACTAGGCACACTGCAAGGTGGACACATACACACACGGGATCGGAAAGGAGAACAAAACCCGTTTAATGCCCCCATACACCAAGGGGAGCACCTCTGGTTCATTCAGTTTGTGATGGTGGAATAGGATGAAACTGTCTCCTACACTGTGGATTCACCAGCCCTTCTTTTCTTTTTTTTCATTTTTTTTAAAAAAAAAAAAAAAAGAAAAGAAAACATGAACAGTTCCAGCACAGCCAGAATTTCTATGAGTTGCGAAAGGCATTCTCAGTTCGTCTTGCTGCACCACTATTATTTGCTGAAACGTATTCCCCTTATGCTAATGCATTATTACTTCCTTACATTCCTCGTGTAGGAGGCTATGGACGCTATGTACGCTTACAGATAATACACTTATTAAACGGCTGTCTTTCACAAGCAGATGAGGGTAGACAGCCCTACGACAATCCGATATATCCTTTCCCTCCAGTAGCTCAGCACATACTGATTCTTTTCCCCACCAATTCATAAGTGGGGAAGGGGAGGGGAGAAGCCCTGTCTCCCGCAAACTGATTAAATAAAGAACATGCAAACTAAATTATATAAATAAACAATATATCCTCTACAATGTTATTGACATTGATTTTAATTTCGTGTCATGAGGTCCTACCGACCTACCACCATCACACGACCAGTGCTTAATGTATACAGTTACGTTGCGGTTCAATAAACGTCTACTATTTTAAATGCAGTGACAAAAAAATCCCTGGAAGGCGCCAGAACATCTTTAAAGCCGAAATTAAGTCCTGCACACGACTGGAAACTGCTGGAACTCAACTGTGTCACGCCCTGGACATTGTGTAACAAGTGCAGAGTGAAATAGGTAGAGCTCCAGGTCATGTGGCTGACAAAGTAAACAACGAATTGCAAAGTGTTCTCCAGCGGAATTATGGTTTAAATAGCTCCAAGCACTATGGGACTTAACATCTGAGGTCATGAGACCCCTAGAACTTAGAACTCATGACCGAGGCAGGATTCGAACCTGTGACCGTAGCAGTCGCGCGGTTCCGGACTGAAGCGCCTAGAACCGCTCGGCCACCACAGCCGGCCAGCGGAATCATGGATATTCTACAATGTGCACAGTTAGTGACAGTCTTTCTGGGAATGACAGGACATTTGAAGAAAATGAACCAAAGCTGGCCTGTAGTGACCCCACCGCCTTCAGATACACTCCTGTGGCGTCCTGTGATGTGGAGAGAAGCTTTTCCAGGTGCAAAACCATCCTCAGTGACAACAGAAGATCTTCGAAAATGGAAAACTTTAAAATGAACCTTATGATCCAGTGCAAGTATGCAGCTACGCATAAACTCAAGACTGATGGGACGTGTTAGCTAATTTGGAATACTTTGAACAAGTGGTGCAGTAGCAAAAATGTGGTTTTAGTTTAGTTTTATTGTTTGGATAGCTGTTATTGGTTTGAGTGTACTTCGTGGTTTTTTCAGATGTTTCAAAGTCATATTTACATTACTGTTAGGTCATGAAGGCTCTAATATTCCGCTGTTGTTTTTTTTACGTCATTAGAATCTGGGCGTACATGAAGGGAGAGAGAGAGAGAATATGTGAGTGAGAGCAGCGTTTTGGGGTGGGGGGCAATGTTGATGTCAGTACTAATTGGCTCAGAGTACACAAGATCTTGCTTTTACGTGTTCTGCATTTGTTGTGGCAGAAGTATAATGCACGGTGGCCAGTGCTGCAGGACGATTTTAGAGCTCCTACTACCTCTTATTCCGTGGCAAAATTATTTGTACGTAGAAATACAATATGCGTTGGTGCACTTCTGCATGTCCTTTTTTGGTCCATTTTACATAACTCAAAAAAAAAAAGAATAATTATGTCGTAAGTCGAATTTCCAGCGATGATTATCGGTGTAGATTTTCTCACCAATTTTGTAGACTAGATTTTGATTGGTGGGAGATTCAATAAATGGCACTTGGTAATTTTTTAAGGACAATAAAGAGACATTCCAGGTCATTCCGCTATTGACCGTTAGCAAGGGTGCCCATGCCCGTGGGCAAGAGCGAGGGAGAGGGGGGGGGGGGGGGGGGGGGGGGGGAAGGCGCCCACTAGCTTTCGGGGAAGGGAAATGAGGGAACAACTGGAGTGTAGTCAGGTGGACTTCTTTCAAGAAAATGATTTAAAAGTCGGTATTATGCAGGTCCTTAACAAGGTCAGAATGGGAACTTTATCATGGCTGCTTAAAAATCGCCATTCGCTTCCAAAACATAAAAAATACACCGTACCCTAAGATATAGCATCCCATTCCTACGAACTGTTGTATGGGCGTGGTTGATCGTAAAAATTGTATTAAAGGTGGCTTTATGACACTAATATTTCCTATACCTGAAGAAAGATACAAACAGTGGGCAGTTAAAGTTAACGCAAAAGATGGTAATCGTAAACGCGGTTTGTGGAAACAGACAAATTATTCATTTCTGTGTGAAATACGAGCCAGTGGCGTCCTGGAGAGTTTTTTTGTACAAAGAGCTGGGGTATAACGGAACCTTGCTTTCGGTTCTGGAGAAGTTTGATTGAAAGGAAAAAATACTTGTTAATAAATCTTAGTTAAAATTCACTAAATGAGAATTGGTGCGTAGGTAGTTTTATCTGTATCTAAAAAATCAGCGTCATACACACTTGGACGCTCCCCTGTACACATATTTTTAACGTCTCTATTGCGAACAACGAGACGCCGTCGACAATTGACGATTGCAGACAGTGCGAGATGCCGCCCCGACCGCCCGACAGTTGTGCGCGCTGCGCGGGCAAGTCAGTTGTGCTAGTGTACGTTTCAATCCAAACGTTCGTGCAGACGTTATAACTCGATTCTGCCGTTCCACGATTTAAGTAAATTGGTATCATACATATTCGTTAAGGTTTTTTTTTTAACTCGTAATGGTTTCCTTTGTATCGGTCAACTTATTGTCGACGGCTTTTTTTTTTTTTTTTTTACTTTATTGTAATTTTCATACCTATACAGATACATAGGTAGGCTGGCAGCAGCATCGTGCGCTGCTCTTCAGCCTTCGATTTTCCAACGATAAAAAAACAGTAAGAAGATACATAATAGTTAGAGTGACGGGTAAAAAACAGTAGACATACAAAAATACAAAACAGGGAGCCGTTCACACTCGATGAAAATTACACTGAAACACGTTGGCACGGCGCACAAACACTGATGATTCGATGGCACAGGTGAAAGTAGGAGTGTGACGGTGAACACTAGCACAAACACGACAGCACACACACGAGAAACTGATGGCGATGATCGCTGGCGCGCAAATGTCCACGTAACATGTGCGAGTCCGGGGACCTGTCCAGGGGGGAAGAGGGGTGAGGGGGAGGGAGAGTGGAGAGCAGAGATGCCAATGGCAGAGAAGATGGGAGGAAGAGTAGAGGGACGGGGATAGGGAAAGCCCGGGGGAGGAGTCGGGAGAAAGGGAGGAGGGAGGGAAGGGGGAGAGAAGGGAGAGAGGGTGCCCAAAGGAAACAAACACAGGAAGAGGGAGGGAGGATCAAAGTTGGTAGGAGGGGTAGATGGAGGGGAGAAGGGCATCATCAGGGAGGGGGAGCTGGCGGAAGCCACCTTGGGAGAGGGTGTGGAGAGTGGAGAGATGGAGAGCAGGTGGGACGTGGAAGTACAGGCGCGGCAGCGGATGGGGCGGGAGGGGATGGGAGAGACCAGCAGGTGAGGAGGATCGAGTTTGCGGGAGGTGTAGAGGATCCGTATCCATTGTCGACGGACTGCGTATCCGGAAAAATAATCCGATATGGCACAAATGTCCTGGGTTGCCAAAGTCTTTGTTTGGGGTTGGCAGTTTATTTCATCACTAGCCTTTGTCTAACTTTGTCTACTACAGGGTGTCCAGAAAAGGACTCCCTGATTTCAAAATTAAATATCTCGAAAACAAAGATCGAGAGGAATGCAGTAAACGGTATGTTTATTGTGAAAGCTGTAAGAAGTTTATACAGCAGTTTGAAATAATAATTACAAAAGCTGCTAACAGATGGCGCTGTAATCGCCATACGTAATGCCTAGTATAAATAGTGATCGGAAGCCCAGAGCGATCAGTTCCACTATTGAAACGTGAAAGGAGGTTAGCGTACCGTAGGAAGAGATTAAAACCATGTACTCCATTTAACAACGCGTTTTTCTAGTGCTAGAGTATCACAGGTTAAAATAGAGTCCTACAGCAACAAGGCAAAGTTTTCAAGCATGATTTAATGTTCCAAAAGGACCCAATGCGAAAACCATTTGTACGCTCTTCGCAAAATTTCAACAAACAGGCAGCGTAACTGATGATCTAGTGGGACATGTTGTCCACAAGCAAACCGCAGTTACGCCTGAAAATATCGCCAGAGTTTCTGGAATTATTCAGCGAAATCCAATGTCATCCGTCCGTAGAATTGCATCTGAGACTTGTTTGAAGCGTTCCAGCACGCAGAAAATACTGAGAAAGAGCCTACACATGTTTCCATTCAAAATTGAAACGCACCAAGCCATACCCGTATGAGCTGTGCAACAAAGGGTTGCCTTTGCTAATCAGATGCTCACAATGGTTGATAGTGAAGGGTTTGATGTTGGCTGCATCTGGTTTACAGATGAAGCACACTTCCACCTGAATGGATAAGTGAATAAGCAGAACTGGCGATTTTGGGGTTCCGAAAAGCCATATTGGTGTGAAGCGAAACCCCTGTATTCTCCTAAAGTTACTGTGTGGGCTGCAGTATGCAGCAGAGGCATTATTGGCCCTTTTTCATTCGAGAAGCGGTCACTGGTGCACGTTAAGTTGCAATTTTGGAACAATTTGTCACCACACAGTAAGCGTTAGAGAATCGACCAGGTACTGAATGGTTTATGCAAGATGGAGCCCGACCACATCGGACTGAACAAGTGTTTCGCTTTCTTGAGGAATACTTCGGGAGTCGACTCATTGCTTTGGAATATCCCAAATTTACTGGTGCAGGCATGGATTGGCCTCCATATTCGCCGGATTTGACTCCCTGTAACTTTTTTTTTTTGTGGGGCACAGTGAAAGACATGGTCTACCCGAAGCATCCCGCCACGCTGGACGAGCTTGAATCGGCGATCTCTATGGCATGTGAATCCATTTCGGTTGAGACACTACGAAATGTGATGGCGAATTTCATTCTTCGTTTGCGCCACCTCTGTAGTGCCAATGGCGAACATTTTAAAAACATTGTGATGTGATTGTTTGCAAAGATTGTTTTCATACGATTATTTCACTTATGTATGCTGATATGAGCTGTCCAGCGTACAGCGCCGTTAGCAGCTTTTGTAACTATTATTTCAAACTGCTGTATAAACTTCTTACAGCTTTCACAATAAACATACCGTTTACTGCATTCCTCTATCGATCTTTGTTTTCGAGATATTTAATTTTGAAATCAGGGAGCCCTTTTCTGGACACCCTGTAGTTCCAAGACTACTCAGGGTTGTACACTGTGCGATTTGTGCTTTTACCAGTGGGGGGGGGGGGGGGTGTCTTAGGGGGTTAGTATAATTATACATTCCAGCAAACTGCATCCCTCGAAGTCGTCCAGGGTGCTCTGTGAGTCTGGTGGGGCTGGCGGGGTGGGGGAGGTGCTTTCTGCCGGCAGTGCTCTTCTTCGACAGACTGTGTAGCGACACAGGGGTCATGGGCGGCGCCGTGGCCCGCGATCGGCGGCCTTCCAGGGCTATTGGCATCTTCATGTAGAGCTGCCGCTGTATATGTTACTAGCTTGGACCGTGGCGTTACCGATGGTTAAACAGTTATTTATAATTAGATGTTGATGCCGAAACTCACTATTCACGCGTATGCACTATCAGAAAAGCCATCCCTTGTTATATCTTTAAAAGTACATTATAGGTAAAGCTTATTTACAAAATCGTCTACATACAGGTATACGAGGGAAATTCAAAAAGTAAAGGCACATTTGTGAAACGCTGTACTTATTCTGATGGTAGAAAACTGAAACATACGTTATTTTTCTACGTAATCTCCCTGTACTTCAATGCAGTTTTCCCGACGTTTAACGAGGTTTTTTTTATTATTTCACCAGAAAATACGTTTTTCGATTGCCTCTGTAACCTATTCTGCACCGCAGCAATGACTTCTTCATCATTTACAAATCTTCTTCCCTGTAGTGCTTCCGTTAAGGGTCCAAACATGTGAAAATCGCTTGGAGCCAGGTCTCGACTGTATGGTGGATGTTCCAGCATCTCGAATCTCAACTCCTTTACTGCATCGGCTGCCCGTTTGGCAGAATGTGGGCGAGCGTTATCTTGCTGCAGGATGACACCTCTTCACAGTTTTCCACGACGTTTGGATCTGATTGCAAGTTTTAGTTTCGTACGCAAGACATCACATCCACCATACAATACAGACCTGGCTCTAAAGCCTTGTTTACGCTGGGGCGATGTCTTGCAACATTGTGGCATGCTACGGAAATGTGACGAGCGTCGTCTTGTAGCATGCTACAACAGGCAGCATCTTGCGGCGTATGTTACATGCGGCAGGTTAATTTATACCAAAGCAACAGAACTTGTGCCACACGAGTGTCGGTCTTGCAGTATAATGGGTGATAAAGCGATCGCAGCGACGGCCTACTTGGTACTTGCACATGTAGCTCACAACGGAAACGAAAACCAAAGGAAAAGAAAACGATGGTGGAAGACAAGAGTATTTAAAGAAGGTCCACGAAATAGTATCCTAGGAACTAGAAGCACACTTTGGTGCGTTATTTAGTAATTTTACGAGAATGATGACTGAAGACTTTAATTACTTACTGCAGTTAACGACACCTCTTATTGTAAAGAAAGATAACAACATCCAAGACATTATTTCACCAAGAATTCGATGGGCCATCACATTACGATTTTTAGCCGCTGGCGATTCATACAAGTTACTAATGTACTTATTTAAAGTATCATATTCTGCTATTTCCCTCATAGTGCCAGAAGTATGTGAAGCTATTTCATTGGTGTTGAAGAATTACATAAAAGTAAGCATGCAACAGTCAATACTGATTTCATTTAAGTAATGTTTTATTGGCATTTTAAGCAAGTTAAAATGGATATTAAAGAACTGTTAAAAAATACTTGTTTCTAAAATCGAATTAATACGAGCTCTTCTGTTTCTGTTTGAACAAATTCGTCACAGTTATTATTGTCCACATATACAATTTCACAGCTAGGTTTTGCAACCAATGATTCGATGCTCGGAGTTTGCTGTTCATACTCCCCCAAGGCAGCTTTAAAAAGAACATTTGAAAATATGTGCTTGACATATGTGGGAGGTACATGTTCTTCAGGAGCTACATCACCGTCATCTTTTGATACTGTGTCCTCTGCGTCATCAGTCTGAAAAAATAGGGAAAGTAATGAGTATGTTTTACTTTTCAGATTCCAAAGGATACTGAAGAATGGCAGAAGGTAGCAAGAAATTTCGAAGTGAAGTGGAATTTCCCTCACTGCATAGGACCCATAAATGGCAAACATGTGCAAATTATGTGTCCTCCGAATACTGGAAGTGAATACATCAACTACAAAAAAACATTCAGCATTGTCCTTAAGGCAACTGTAGAAGCAAATTACTGCTTTCAATATGTAAATGTTGGATGTCACAGGGACAGAAAGAGAGGTAGGAGGAGATTGACTTAGAGGGGGAGACAAATTGACCTTAGTGAAGGGGAGAGTGACGGAGGGGTAGGAGGTGATAGAGGAGAGAAGCAGATGGACAGAGAGAAGGGCAGGAGAAGATGGGGAGTGGGAGAAGAAGGAGACGGACATAGGGGGAAGGTATAGACATCTGGGCAATTCCGAGTTTATTTACTTCATTTATACAATTAATAAATCTTCATATGTTGTTAATTAAAAACTTTGTAAATGATTCATGTAATATAGGACACTCAAACTATACTAAAATATGAGATGAATAAAATGTAAAATTAAAATTTTTGTGTTGTTTTGTGCTTAATTTTAACACTGAAATTATAAGTGAATGTTAATTTGTAAAATCATCGTATTATGACAAAGCCACAGCAAAGTGTGGCCGGTTCAGCTAGTACTACAGTATATAATTGTCATTTTAACTTACAGAGTTTAGTTGAAGAGACGAGATGAATGATACTGCTCCAGAAGATTTGAGGGTTTGCCTGTTGGTTTGTCAAGGGCGCTATGGTGCTGAGACCTGATCCACCTTGCAGCAAATTTTTCTGCATCGAAGAAATGCAGTGGAGGTCCATTTATTGAAATAAAAAGTAGATTTGAAAGTGTCGGAATTTGTAAGTGATTTTTCTGATCAGTCAGTGTTAAATTCGTGGCACTAAATCCGCGTTCACATTCGGCCGTAGATATAGGTATAACTTCGACTGCTTTCACAAGTTCCTTCACAGAATTGGGCATGTGTTGAGGATTTTCTTCATAGATTCGAAAATCTTTAACTAGTGGCGCACAAGTGCTTTCACGTAATTTAAAATCCACCTTATTACACAAGCGAGAAAGTGACATGTCACCATAAAACACACGTTCATAATCATCTGAAGGCCATGATCTGAATTTAATACGTCTATATCCGAAAAGAAATCCAGGTCCTCAAAGCGGTTTTTTATATTGTCTACCAAAGAATGAAAAAATTTCTTCCGAAATGTCTGAAATCTGTTATATTCATCACAAGATGGTTCTTTAATTAATACCGCTTTGAATGCACGCTTTTCCTCCAACTCTTGTACTATCATCCTAATTCGTGGCGAGTCATTTGTTTTCAGTGTTTCAAGAGTTCTTATAGACATGTCAATTTCCTGTTTTGCTTTAAGGACTGAAGAATTTCTGTTCTGCATAAAGAATGATAATACTTGCAGAACTTCTAGGGCCTCATAAAGCATAACTAATTCCATTACAAGCAACCACTTTGAGAGATGTTTAGTAAACCTTCAAATTTAAATCTCTCCTGAGTTGATCGGGAATCATCATGTCTCAGTTTTTCAAAAAGATAGACAAGAGGACTGTGACTTTCAAGAAGAGCTCGAACAGCATTAAATGAGGAAGCAACCCAACGTACGCGAAAAATACGGCCTAGTTTTAATAGCTGCGAGGATAATTCTTGTGAAACACTTTGTAGTATTCTCTGATTTTTGGGACTTCGAGAAAACACAGAATATAAGGGAACTAAAAAAACCTTAAACCTGTATATGGTATACATCTGCTACATCATTCATAACATCGTCGACAGCTAATTTTATTTTGTGGTTCATGCAGTGAACGACAGTTAAATCCTTATGTAAATGACGACGCAATAGAGCGGCTACGCCTTTGTAAGGTGCAAGCATTGTTGAGGCACCACCTGTTGCGATACCTACAAGGTGGTTTTTCAGTACATCATTTGTAATGCCATTCTTTTCAAGAGCGGCTAACAGTGTGCTGAAAATGCATTCTCCTGTCCCACTTTCTAATTCAACAATGTCAAAAAATAATTGCAAGCAACTTCTTCAAAGGACAAACGTAAATATATTACTAAACAAGTTTTATTGGAAACCGTTGTACCTTCGTCCATCGTGATACCAAAGTTTGTACCCGATTCTACAAGGAAGGAAGCAAGATTCTGTTTCATTTCTTCTCCTACAAACATAATAATATTTCGGCATAAAATGGTCAGAATGAAGCATATTGCCGACTGATAAACCATTAAGCTTTTGTAGTTCGATTACTGCAGGATACGATTTGAATGATAATTTCTGTTTAGCTATTACATATGCAGATCTGAACAATGAAGCAGTTGCGATTACTTTTTCTTGATGCTTCTTTCCCCACAACTTTTCACTTTCATTCACGCATTTTTCTAAACTTCTCTTTTCTTTTATACTCATGATTTCTACGCACTTCATGTTTGATTTGCACTTTGCATGATCCCCGATTTTATCATTTAGTTTTTTGGCGTTATTAGCAGGAACACCAGATAAAAACGCGATATCGATACGCACACGTTCACTGCTTTCCGCCTTAAGTTCACGAACCTGTGAACACATTGTGCATATTACTAAGTTTTTGTCATTTACGTACAGCCACGGCTTAGTCGTTTGCCAGTTTTGAAAACGTGATAAGGCAACGCAATTTCCTACTACAATCTCAAGAGTACTGTTACTCCCATTCCTACCTTGAGACGTGTCACAGTTTTCAGTCACCGGAGATTCAGTCTCTTCCCCTAGCACCATCATTACCGTTTTATTTTTTACATTCACTGTCTATTTTAACTCTTTTAGCACTACTGTTAGTATCCTGACTGTCAGAGTTTGTACACGTATCAGGTAATGCACTGCTCTTACGGAAATCAGAAATTTTGCTTTGTTTGAATGATACCCTGAAATTCCGTAGTTCTTACAGGCCCGGACGCACTCAACTCACTAACGAAGCTACTGAAGCGGGAACGTGTGAAGATCGCCGTGTGTTTGGCGGACACGAGGCAACGAACGAACGGCACCAATTAATTTGGAGTACGCGATGCTGGGGAGCCTGTGTCCCGTCTGGTAGGTACCGTTGCTCACTTCGCACTACTTTGTGCTTTCGTCCCAGGCGCGTTAGTTCGCGCCATACCGTTGCCAAAAGGCGGCCTAACGGTAAATGTTCGCGCAAGTACCGGGCCGGTCAGGGGCCGGGGTGGGAATTTCAGCCCCCAGCTCACCCAACTCTGCGGTACGACTGCTGCGATATGATTGCCACACTTCTTCCCTCACAAGCTCGCAAGTAAACGGATGGCGCACCTTAGACTAAAGCAACAGTGACAACATGAGAATGATGATTTAGTTCTAAATGTTTTAAAATGATTAACTACTACATAACAATTTTTCAAAATTAATAAGCAAACATATTAATAGTATTAATAGTAAGACTGTATTAAAAACTTGCAGTGTTTGGCTCCACAAATTTAAATTATATGTAAAGTTTTACTCCAGTGCGTGGGAAATAAACATCCCAGGTTGGGATGCATAAAAGAAAACCAGAGGAGGGGATGGTCTGATGCAGACGGGGGGGGGGGGGGGGATTCCCCCCATCCCCCCCTGCAACCCTGCAAATCGCACACTGGGGTTGTGGTGTACAGTTTTATGTTGCTAACGAAGTGACGAATAGAAGAGCCATGTTTTTACTATTAAACAGGTGTGATGTGGTGGTAGTCTCTAGTTGCCCTAAAAACGTTGAAATTATTCATTTGGTGTATTAAAATACAGGCTAGGATGTATATTTAATGCGGTATGTTTCTGTGGCATCTGTGTTGGGAAGAAGCAGTATGTGTCTGACTACCTCTCTATGTATCTCACATTCAAATCTTGATCAGTTCATTCGTTCGTTTCTTCAGTTACCGCTACCTTTACTCTCATAGTGTAGGCTAGACCATCAGTGAGAGACAACCTGCGTTCCTGCTGCTGATAAACGCGATTACACCGTTCGTTTGCGAATTATATTTCGAGAACTGTGAGCTGACACAGCTCAAAAGAAGCGACTTACTTTACATTTCGCTAGTGTTCTTTAGCTTCAACTCATACTATTCGTGCGTGTCTGAGTATTTATGAGTCTGTTTTTGGTACGGACAGGAACTATGATTGCTGTGTTCAGATGAGAGCCGAGTTGGTGACTCCTCGCTCACAGCTCCAGTTATGAAGCTTGAGGGTGTTGCCAATGAGCATCACCACAGGGGGTCAAATGGAGTGATCCTAGGGACGTCCAGCAAGACCCTTGCATCCACCGATCGTTCAACTACTGTGACCACACCTGGCACTGCCTGCTCAGAGGATGATTGCTCACCCATGGTCGAAAAATTGGAAAATTGTGGTAAAGGTCTTATGGGACCAAACTGCTGAGGTCATCAGTCTCTAAGCCTTTCTTTCTTTTGCTTGCGCCTTGTCCCACGGGGTCGGCACGGTTAATCGGATGTGGCAATGTTAGTTGAAGGGGTGGCTGGATGCCCTTCCTGCCGCCACCCCGTACCCCCTGGGAAGGAATTAGAGTACCCCAACTGTCTTCGACTAGTGTAAGCCATGGAATAGTGCGAAAGTGTTCAGATGTCTGCAAGCCATGTAACTGAGGCGGGACGTGGGGACCAACCCTGTATTCACCTAGGGGGATGTGGAAAACCGATCGGTCCCTAAGCCTATACACTACTTAATCTAACTTAAACTATCTTACGCTATGGATAACAGACACACCCATGCCCCAGGGAGGACTCGAACCTCCGACGGGGGGAGCCACACAGACCATGACAAGGCACCTCAGACAACACGGGTACCCTGCGCGACTCACCCACGGTCGAGTGGGAGGTTGTTCCAAGGTGTGGCCAGTAGACAGAAACTTCTCGAGAAGCCTGTGGGAGGGCTCCACAGTTCATGCGACAATCAGGTTTCAAGCAATATCTTGACTTATGATCTCCCAGAGCCAAGTGAAGTCGCTCGGCCTGCTCCACAGGAATCCTTTTGGCCTGCAAGGTCTGGGCATTTAGAGAGAGTGGGATTACTGGTAGTTGGAAGCTCCAGCATTAGGTATGTAATGAGACCCCTTATAGATATGGCTACAAAATAGGGGACAGAAACCATTATGCATTCTATGAGTGTATTGGGAGGAGTGATTCCAGATGTGGACAGGGTGCTTCTGAAACTCATGAAGAACGAAGGTTGCAGCCAACTGCAGATGGTGACTTATACTGTTACCAACAATGTGTATTACTTTGGATCGGAAGAGATTCTGTCTGGTATCGGGCAACTACATAAAGTAGGAAAGACTGCCAGTCTTGCTCGCGAGATGAAGGCGAAGCTCACCATCTGTAGTACCGTCCACAGAACCGACTGTGATCCTTTGGTACAGAGCCGAATGGAGGATCTGAACCAAAGGTTCATGCAGTTCTGCAACCGTGCAGATTGCAGATTCCTCGACTTGCGTCATAGGGTGGCGGATTTCCAGGCTCCACTAAATGGGTGAGGAGTCCACTACTTGCAGGAAGCGGCTACATGAGTAGCAGGGACTGTGTGGAAGGGACTGGTCTGTTTTTCTTTTTTTAAGTTAGAAGGTCTCACAAACGTGCTGAGAGGGCTTCAGTTTCAAAGGATGCAGGATGAACACAGGAAGAGGGTGGACACAGTAACGATCAATATTGTAGTTGTAAACTGTCGTAGCTATGTTGGAAAAGAGCCAGAGCTCCTAGCGCTAATAAGAAGAACTGAAACTCAAATCGTTACAGGTATCTTGCTGAAATGTCAGTAGTAGTTTACCTGGTAGTGAAACTGAATTAGATAGTTCCTGCGAGCTAGTATGGATAACCGGAATAAATTAATAACTGGCTTCTTTCACCCACCCCCTGATTCACACTACACAGTTACTGAACAGCTTAAACGAAACTTGAGTGTTATTTAAAACAGATACCTCAATCATACATTTATAGTTGTTGGTGACTACAGTCTACCCTCAATGTGTTGACGAAAATACGTATTTAACGTCGTCCGAAATCGTGCTGGATCATTTCACAGAAAATTATTTTGAACAACTAGTTCAGAAGCTCACTCGAAGTGTAAACGGTTGCGAAAACATATTTGGCCTCTTAGTAACAAATGATCCTGACCAAATAAGGAGCATCACGGCAGATACAGGGATTAGTGAGCACAAGGCTGTTGTAGCTAGACGGAATACTGTAATACACAAATCCACCAAAAATAAATGCAAAATACATCTATTTGAAAAAGCAGATAAATCTTCGTCTGACACCTTCCTAGAGAGAGTCTCCACTCCTTCAATCTAATTATGTAAGCGTAGACCATATGTGTTTTAAATTTGAAGAAATAGTATCGACGAAATTTGAGAGATATATACCAAATAAATTAATAAGAAATGGTACTGATATCCCATGGTGCATAAAACAGATCAGGACACTACTGCAGAAACAACGAAAACAGAATGTCAAGTTTAAAAGAACGCAAAATCCCTAAGATGGTGAAGTTTAACAGAGGCTCGAAATTTAGCACGAACCTCAATGCGAGATGGTTTTAATAGTTTCCGCAATGAAACTCTGTCTCGAAATCTGTAAAAAACGCAGAGATGCTGGTCATATGTAAAGTGCACAAGTTGCAAGACGCAGTCCATACCTTCACTGTACGATGACAGTGGTGATGTTATCAATGACTGTGCCAGTAAAACAGAGTCATTAAACATGGTTTTCCGAAGTTCCTTAGCAAAATAAGAAGAAGAAAATATTCCAGAATTCGAATCAAGAATAACAGCCAACATAGCTTCGAAGTAGACATCCTCAGTGTAGCTAAACAGCTTAAAACACTTAAGAATAGCAAGGCTTCCGGTCCAGATTGTATACCAGTCAGGTTTCTTTCAGAGTATGCTGATCCAATAGCTCCATAGTTAGCAATCATACACAGCCACTCGCCCGTAGAACGATCGGTTACCAGATATTGGAAAGTAGCACAAGTCACACCAATACCCAAGAAAAGAAATGGGATTAATCCGCTGAATAGCAGACCCATAACATTAACGTCGATTGGCAGTACGATTTTGGAACATATACTGTGCTCGAACATTATGAATCACTTCGAAGAATACGATTTATTGATCAACATCCGAAACGGAATCCAAAAACACAGTTTTTGTGAAACTCAACTAGATCTTTCTTCTCACGAAGTAATGAGTGTTATCGACTGGGGACGTCATATTGCTTCTATAAAGAGAAAGAGCTTCACAAATTGAGCAAGTCTGTAACACGTTGGGTAACTTTCGTTCTTGTGCAAGCAGTTATTCGGCTTGATATTGACTGATAGAGTTGTGATATCCACCTGAGGAATATCGTGCCAAATCCTGTCCAACAGGTGCGTTAGATAGTCAAAAATCCAGAGAGGGATCCTGCCTATAATGCTGCAAACGGTATCAACTGGACAGAGACCTGGCGACCTTGTTGGCTAAGGTAGGGTTTGGCAAGTACGAAGAAGAAGCAGTTGAACATCTCGCAGTGCACTTGAGGGCATTATCTTCCTGAAATGTAAGCCCAGGATGGCTTGCCATGACGGGCAAAGAAACAGAGCGTAGAATGTTGTCGACATACTGCTGTGCAAAAACAGACATAATGTCTATTGGGATAACAGCAATCAGTGATTTTATGTTACTTTAAATCCGTCTTGATTGCAAATTTTTTTTTATTATTCATATGACCGGTTTCGGTTCATTCAGAACCATCTTCAGATCTGTAAAAATAATTATACTAATTTACTATTTCACGAAAGCAAATCTTTTTCATCCTATCTTATCAACATCAAATGCACCAGAACGTACCTGATATTTAAGTTACAGGAGTAACCCGTCCAATTCAGCAACTTTCACATGCTACGTCACATAAAATTGGTTGGCAGAGTGCACGTCATTTATATTAATTATGACACTATTACCGACAGGTGGCGTCTGGTACATTTGTTACATTCCATTTGCACATACTGTATTCAGTAGATCTTTTTTATATTAAAAATATTTAATTAAAATATGTAGATGTCAAAGCTAAAATCTGTACTTGTCAGGATTAAAAAACAGTAAAATTATCATTTTTATACGATCTAACAGGCATAGGGCGATTTATATATCTATGGTGCTGGTGTGAACTTGTTTTCTTCAACGGTCTGCTTCCGTGGTTCCCGCCACTTTGGTGTTGTGCCGCGGCCGCTCAGTCGTCTGCTGTCCATCGCCGCGGGCAAGAGGGCCGCACAGGAGGGCCCCGTCAACGACGCCAGGCGTTGCACGCGTCTTCCGGCTTCTCCACCGCGCACCATCTCTCATCCCTCGGCCGATGTGTGTCAACCAAAGGGATCCTGATGCAAAATGAAAAAGCACCCCAGACTATCACTCCTGGTTGTCGGGCCGTATAGCAGGCTACAGTCAGGATAATATCCCAATGTGGCGTCTCCAGACATGTCTTAAGTCTTGAATCTCATTGACTGGAGTAGAATTATCTTCATTGATGAGAACTACTTCGAACTGAGCGCCAATGACCAGTGAAGACCTGTCTGGAGACGCACTAGACGGTAGTGGGATACCAACCTGACTGTTGCCCACTACACAGCCCAACAGCCAGGAATGATGGCCTGGTGCACATTTCGTAGCAAGACCCCTTTAATTGTTATCTGCGGCACCCTTACAGCACAGCAGTATGTCGATGGTATTCTACAAGCTATTTTTTGTGCTTCGTGGCAAACCGCCCTGGGCTTACTTCCAGCAAGATAATACCCTCCCACACAAGGTGAGTGCTTTTAGTGCTGGTCTCCGTGCATGCTCATCACTACCTAGGCCAGCAAGGTCGCTGTATCTCGCCCGCTTTGAGGAAGTTAGTAGCACTATGGGCAAGGCCCTCTAATCACCTCGCGAATTTTAGAATTTAATGCACCATTTGGACAGAATTTGGCATGATATCCTTCAGGAGAACATCCAACAACATTGTCAGTCAGTGCTGAGCCGAATAACTGCTTGCATAAGAGCAAAAGGTGGACCAACGTGTTACTGACTTGCTCAATTTGTCAAGCTTTTTCTCTTGAAAAAATCATCCATTTTTTCTGAAATTGTAATAATTTGTTTGTTTGTACATGTACAACACATCTAGCGATTTCCATCAAAGTCGAATAAATCTTTCGTGGTGCCTCGCTTTTTTTCTTTTCTTTTTTTGTCTTGCAGATTGGGAACAATGAAAGTGATCCTTAAAATGTTTTCAACATTGACCACGGTTAATTAATATCACAGAAGATGCTGGAAATGGCCACATCACTGATTGATGTCGATACAGTGCTCAGCTCAATTTATCAAACTGTAAGATTTGCAGAGCATCTCTGCCTGAGGGATAGCAGGAGTAGTATTTCCAGAGTTTTGCTGTAGCTCTTGCAGTGGGTAAGGAGTTTACAGTACACCTGACCCTTCAGTTTGCCTCACAGGTAAAAGTCCCAGAGGGAAGGATCAGTCAATCAAAGTGGCTGGGAGATTGCATGTCTCTAATGATTGTCCTCTTCTCACCGAAAACCACATGCACTGTTGCTCAGTGTTGGAACAAAGGTCATATGAGCCCATTCTGCAGTCTTGCCAGATGTATCCAAGATGGCGGCGATGACTTCATCCAAGATGGCGGCGTGTCGAGTGGAGCACAGTGCATGACTTCATAAAAGATGGCGGCATGTAGACTTGGTAACAGTGCATGATGTCATCTAAGATGGCGGCCATGATGTTATTCAAGATGGCAGATTTTGGCGGAAAGTTTTAATTTTGACAGGAAAGTGCTACGCCCACCCCCCCCCCCCCTCCCCTCACCCATAAAAGTGGTGGGAAATCCATATTCCAACAGGATAATGCATTACACCACAGTTATTTATACTAACCTAAGAAAATCACATGAAGCTAGGACAACTGGGCTACCTCCACTAACCCAAGTCACCCAACTGTCACATCTTCCTAGGAAGTGGCGCCAATCTAAGAAAATTGCCGGAAGATAGATCAACTGGCCTACCTCCACTTACCTAAGTCACCCAACTGCCACCTCTTCCTAGGGATTCGTGGGCAATGGAATCAGCCTGCACCGGGCTACTGGAGTGAGCAAGAAGTGTACTTTACTTATTTTCGAACAATTTATTCAGGGATGGAGTATATTTATCACAGTGATACAGAACACACACTCTGACATGCCACACAGCATACAAACCTGCAAATTGCTCCCAAATAACTCATGTATAATGCTCTACACACGCGCCTCCTAATTGTAAACTGACAAAATAAAGCATTGCACAGCCTACAGACATGGAAACCACTCGTAAATAATGCAATACATTTACATCCAGAGACCCAAACAATGTCTAAATTGTAAAAATAATAATCCATCTAAAAGACCCTGCAAACATGCTTGTTAATTGTTAACTATCAAAATAATGCACCAGTCTTTATTTAAACAATTATAGTCAGCACCACCATCCAGTGTGTTCGCCAGGAGGTCTAGACTCCAACTGACTTAGTGCACACTACCACCAGCAGAGGGCACTGTCGTCTGTGACCTCATCTGATGAAGCAACTACCGTTATTCAAGATGGCGGCATACATTGTGTTTACCACAAGGCCTAGTACATATTGCCAGCAGCAGAGAACGCTACAGTGGACTTGGAATGAATTTTTGTGAATGCCACGCCCACCTGTACTTGGAAGGAAATAGTTAAAGTCTCCACCACGATCCTCAAATGACCGCCACGTCCCCTTACCAACCCACATTGTCAGGCTAACCTACGCTAACGTGTACTAATGTATACGAATGTGCACTAACGTGTACTAACCTGCACAATGCATGATGTCATCCAAGATGGTGGAGGGAAATGGCAGGAAAACTAACTCTGCCTATAATGGGCAATTTTTTTTTTATGCAAGCAATGTCTCCACCACAAGATCTAGACTCCATCTGAGCTAGTACACTTTACAGCCACCAGAGGGTGCTGCTATCCCTCCTGTGATGTAATCCAAGATGGTCTGTAGGGGGAAAACGGCGCGAAAATGACTCAGCCTGCGCTGGGCTGCTGGGCAGAGTAAGGAAGGAGTGTACTCTATTTCTTTTCTAACAAATTAATTAGGGAAGGTGTATTTTTGAACACTGATACAAGACACATGATCTGACATGCCTGGGATCACCCCACACAGCCCACAGACCGGTAAACCACTCCTAAATAACACTTTCCAGACACGCAAACAACTCCTAATTTACCGAAATAATTTCAGTACAGACACGCAGACTCCTCCTAAATAATGTACACAGTAATGTGTAGACACCCTCAGTACTCATAAACTGTCCAAATAATTCACATCACAGCTTACAGACCTGCTCGCAAAATAATGCAACAGACACATAATCAATGTGCGCAGACACCATCCCCCCTCTCCAGTAGAGCACACTGGAGGTTAGCGGCAACTCCAGCGAAGTGACGCTGCCGTCAGCTGTCAAACTACACATAGATGCCCTCAAGCATGAGGCAGCGAAATCCCATTCATACCTGACTCCAAAGAAATTTCTGTCCAAATATGTGATCACCTAGGCACTGATGTCGGCGCGACTGGCCAGGAAGACGTGTGCAGACAGAGTCATCGCCGGATGCGGGTGAAAGCTGCATCTATTTTCAGGTATACAGCCACTGTTATACTGATGTCACAGAACTTCAAGGCACAGCCCCATATGCAAGACACCTCCGAACAGCACTTGGCTTTACTGTTGATGACAGAGTAGCTATAAACCTTCGCAAACACATCTAACAAAGTTCTCAATCTTATACTCATTTCACGTGACTATGTAAAAAAAAAAAAAAAAAAAATGAACTTAGTCGACCTTGCGGAAATTGTACACTGTCCCAGAAATAGTTAACGCTCTCTTTCTTTGTGTCTCAGCTTGTATGCACGAAAATTCTTGCCCTAACAGAACCTGTTTACGAAAATAACGCAGGATAATGTCGAATGCAGTCCTCTCAGCGCTCCTAACCTGATAGCCTTCTTGCTCTCAACATACGCAAATGTTCTTCAAATGGCTCTTAGCACTATTGGACTTAACATCTGAGGTCATCAGTCCCCTAGAACTTAGAACTACTTAAACCTAACTAACCTAAGGACATCACACACATCAATTCCTGAGGCAGGATTCGAACCTGCGGGTAGCAGTTGCGCAATTCCAGACTGAAGCACCTACAACCGCTTGGCCACACTGGTCATCGTGCAAATGTTCTCACCACTATGTAGAGGCTCCTATATCCTAGCACAAAGGATCTGAATGACTTGAGCATTATGATTGGCTCTTATCGAATTTATCCGCCAAATTGCTGTTGTTTCTTGGTATCGAAGCGCCATCCACGTTTTCTTTCTTTCTGCAGATCAGACTTTCAGCGGTAAAATTATTCGGTACAGATCGCTAAAGTGCATTGACAGTTAAACCTGTAAAGTTGTCTATAGACCATTAAGTAGATACGATTCTCACAAGGATATTGGAAGCCAGGAACATATTTACCAGTGTATATACAATTAAATATTACGATTGCTGTTACAGTCTGACACCGATTGATGTACAGATAATGTCTCCTCTTGACAGCTGTGCTTCAGGAACGATTCTCAGTATCTATAACACACATAATTTTTCACGTAAAAAATCTCTCGTGGTTATCGATGTGCTGAATCTATATGTATCTCACGATAGGACACACAGTCATCCTCTCTAGTCATGCCGCAACATAAACCACAGTAACTTTATAATGCAATATATACACATTTTACACAACATAATCCACATTGACTTTACAATGCAATATATACACGTTTTATACAAACAGATCTTTTAGATCTGTACAGCATCTAATAAATTATGGTATACCTACACTCACACCAGCTCAGTCCTAGGGAAGCACCGTCCACCTTTTCTTTCTTTCTACAGATGAGACTTTCAGCGGCAATTAACTACACTCCTGGAAATGGAAAAAAGAACACATTGACACCGGTGTGTCAGACCCACCATACTTGCTCCGGACACTGCGAGAGAGCTGTACAAGCAATGATCACACGCACGGCACAGCGGACACACCAGGAACCGCGGTGTTGGCCGTCGAATGGTGCTAGCTGCGCAGCATTTGTGCACCGCCGCCGTCAGTGTCAGCCAGTTTGCCGTGGCATACGGAGCTCCATCGCAGTCTTTAACACTGGTAGCATGCCGCGACAGCGTGGACGTGAACCGTATGTGCAGTTGACGGACTTTGAGCGAGGGCGTAAAGTGGGCATGCGGGAGGCCGGGTGGACGTACCGCCGAATTGCTCAACACGTGGGGCGTTAGGTCTCCACAGTACATCTATGTTGTCGCCAGTGGTCGGCGGAAGGTGCACGTGCCCGTCGACCTGGGACCGGACCGCAGCGACGCACGGATGCACGCCAAGACCGTAGGATCCTACGCAGTGCCGTAGGGGACCGCACCGCCACTTCCCAGCAAATTAGGGACACTGTTGCTCCTGGGGTATCGGCGAGGACCATTCGCAACCGTCTCCATGAAGCTGGGCTACGGTCCCGCACACCGTTAGGCCGTCTTCCGCTCACGCCCCAACATCGTGCAGCCCGCCTCCAGTGGTGTCGCGACAGGCGTGAATGGAGGGACGAATGGAGACGTGTCGTCTTCAGCGATGAGAGTCGCTTCTGCCTTGGTGCCAATGATGGTCGTATGCGTGTTTGGCGCCGTGCAGGTGAGCGCCACAATCAGGACTGCATACGACCGAGGCACACAGGGCCAACACCCGGCATCATGGTGTGGGGAGCGATCTCCTACACTGGCCGTACACCACTGGTGATCGTCGAGGGGACACTGAATAGTGCACGGTACATCCAAACCGTCATCGAACCCATCGTTCTACCATTCCTAGACCGGCAAGGGAACTTGCTGTTCCAACAGGACAATGCACGTCCGCATGTATCCCGTGCCACCCAACGTGCTCTAGAAGGTGTAAGTCAACTACCCTGGCCAGCAAGATCTCCGGATCTGTCCCCCATTGAGCATGTTTGGGACTGGATGAAGCGTCGTCTCACGCGGTCTGCACGTCCAGCACGAACGCTGGTCCAACTGAGGCGCCAGGTGGAAATGGCATGGCAAGCCGTTCCACAGGACTACATCCAGCATCTCTACGATCGTCTCCATGGGAGAATAGCAGCCTGCATTGCTGCGAAAGGTGGATATACACTCTACTAGTGCCGACATTGTGCATGCTCTGTTGCCTGTGTCTATGTGCCTGTGGTTCTGTCAGTGTGATCATGTGATGTATCTGACCCCAGGAATGTGTCAATAAAGTTTCCCCTTCCTGGGACAATGAATTCACGGTGTTCTTATTTCAATTTCCAGGAGTGTATTTTATACCGATCGCCATATTTCAGCGACAAGTAAACCACGCAAAGTGCCATACTTATTGTCAAATATGGAAATTACACTGCTCTCCCACTGATGACAGGAGCTTGAATACAAGAACAGAAGTATTTTTGCATGGTTTACCATAATATTATATCATTTTCGCGGAACTTCTCGATATCAAGCACACAGCAGTAACCTCCCGATCGCTCACGCAACGCAATTCCGAACATATAAAACTTTAGCTATGTGGAGCGTGCGTGTGAGACCACTCAGTAACTAGAAACAAACAAATGAAAAATGATATTCCCACCCGCGAATACTGATCTCTCTGATGTAACAGATGCAAAATTATTCTTATAATTTACAAACCAACTAAGCTTTTCCTCATGTCTAGAGAACAAGGAAACGTCTGTTTCACCTACTAGATGCACACCCCACAATCGATCTTCTCGCAACTAAATAAAGGCGCGAAATGTGCAGAAGCAGTCAACCGAACAATTTACATGGGAGGGAATAACAGTCCAATTCAAACGCACCTCCGTATTCATTCTCAAATTTCCACTTGATCACGAAATCTATCCAGCGCATACTAAGTATTAGTTCGCTATTCGATATAGAGGATGGCAAAGTTAACTCAGATACAATCCTACACTCCAACAGGCCTTTGCTTTCGGACGGATGCTGCCGTTAACGGGAAACGTGAATCATTCTAGAAAATCCGTTTCATATATGCTTTATCATTATATTTACAATTAAATGTTACGATCGTGGTCTCAATTGAACGGCATTCAACAATGAGCGAAGAACCGGAAATACACCCTGCTGAAGGCTGTGGCTTTGGAAATGGAAATGTATGTACCTTCCTTACGACTGGACATAGTCGTTTCCTTTACACAGTCACAAACTTTATATACCTGATGCTCAAATGTGAACATATCATGCATCTCCTACTACTAGGTATAATACTTCATCAATAGTTGATTGATACGATACAAAATAATACTGACCGAAAATCAGTGATGGGTGTGCCTGTCTCTTAGATTTCTCCCTGCGAGTGCTATCATTGCGTCTTAGAAAGAGAAATGTATTCGGCTGGTGTTAAAAAACCCGATTTCAACAACTGCTGCATGTTACTGTCACAAGCGATCTTGGTTCTACAGGTGCACACAAGTATCCACTTTAAAAGCTACACCCACTTTACGAATAGAAGTACGACACTACCTCTGAATGAGGTGTTTTTTTTCTGGACAAGCACAGTCATGATGATTGTAACAATGTATATTATCAGCCCATGATGCAACCTCGTCATAAAATTACTGCATTTTGAAACTGATTCAGCTGAGGAATGTGGTATGTAAGCGGTATTTGCGACTCCCTCAAACCGCCCCCAGATAGATAATTCTATAGTATTTGTAGCGCATTCTGTCTTGAGACCATATCAGAGGTTCTGCAATATATCCACAGAGTTATAGGTGATTACTGATTGAGAAGGAACAAACACAAACAGTAGTAGTAGATGATGTGCTGATTGATGTCGTAAGAAAATGTACACTAGCTTCCCAGATCTCCAGTGTTACACTATCCTCTAGAAATGATATCCATGATTTGGAATCACGTCTTTCCATTCAAGCACATACCTGCATTGGATCCTATTGACAATTGCTTTAATGATTGCAGGCACTACTCAATCATATTTCTGGCACTCTCATATCTCTAAACGAGTTACCTTTCCTGAACCTAGCTACTACAGTCAAATTCCAGCGTGTTTCTAGTCACCCCCTACGCATCTTGCAACTGCTTCCATTTCTACAGCTTTCTGCATGTGATCGTTCCAGATTAAGTCAGTACTGTGCACAAGTCGGAGAAAGACATATCCGCCACCCTCTGCAACCCATGTAGAAACAGAACGACCTGAGTTACTGCAACAGGACCCTGTTTTGACCATTCGGTAGAAATGCACGCAGTGTGGTATGTCTCCAAACTAGATACAGATACTACAGCCCGAAGCAGATCTGCATCCATTCAAATCATTCAGCATGCTATCATCGTTATTCTCTACCCCCCAACAGAGAAAAATTGTGAACTATAAAAGCTCAACTAACTTCATCTGATATAGAAGTCACCCAGGCACTGATGCTGGGGCGGTGATGCAAAGCTGTGGTGGGGCTCCAGCGAGGAGAAAGAAATTTTGCAATGCTCTCCAGAATAGCGCAGCGTGCATCCATCCAAGCATTCCTAACGGTATACACAGCCCCTCACCGAATTTACAACTCAAACTGCTGCTGCTGCTGCCTCCTGTGTGTCACGATCCTATTAAATATACAGGCACTGCAGAGGATACTTTAAAGTTTGATCACCTTTACTCTAGATGAATGATCGTATCACACAGACTATACTAAGTCGCAAAAGACGCTCCCTCTGGTCCTGTTTAGTTGTTTGAAACACTGTTTTCTAACACGCTCTTGTACAATGCCAAACATTTCGTTTTTCTGCCATGGCTTCGAGGCCTGTGCCACGTTCTGAACTAACACTAAGAAGTTCTGATCCATGGCTTTTCGCAGGAAACTAGATGTTGCACAATGTAAATCATGTCTTGGCTGCAGATTTCTAGACTTGCGCTATTGTGTGGGGAATTGTAGGACGCCCCTAGATAGGTCAGGGGTGCACTAAACAAAGGAAGCGGCTACTCGGGTAGCAGAGTACTTGTGGCGTGTACATGGGTTTTTTTTAGGCTAGGCAGTAGTGCGAGGTGTCCTGATGAACACTCACCAGTCGACGTGCAGGCAGGGAAATCAGGAAGCGGTCAGTGTAAAGACACTTCAGCTATCAAGATATTAGCAGTAAATTTTCAGAGTGTTCGGAAAAAAATTCCTGAATTTACTGCCCTCCAGGAATCTTGTGGTGCGCAAATTATTCTCGGGACTGAGACCTGGCTGAACCCTGAGATAGGAAGTTCTGAAATATTTAGTGAGGGTTGGAACGTGTATAGGAAGGACAGATTATACACCATAGGAGCTGGTGTCTTCATTTCAGTTGACAAAAATATTGTGTCTACTGAGGTCGAAGTAGACTGTGATTGTGAAGTTATCTGGACACGTTTAACAGGGATAGAAGAAATAAAGTTAATAGTTGGGTGTTATTACCGGCCACCAGGTGCCACCATGACAGTTCTAGAATCATTCAAAGAGAGTCTACACTCTGTATCGCAGAAGTACCGAGATCATGCTATATTAGTCGGAGGCGACTTCAGCCTACCTAGTATAGACTGGGATGTCTATGGATTCATTACAGTTGGTACAGACAAGCCGTCGTGTGAATTACTTTTGAACACATTATGCGAAAACTGTCTTGAACAGCTAAATCGACAGCCAACGCGTAATGGAAATATTTTAGATCTGGTAGCCATGAACAGACCAGACCTCATCGACGGTGTCAGTGTTGAGACAGAGATTAGTGATCATGATGATGTCATTACGACTATGGTTACGAAAGTTAAAAAGTCGGTCAAGAAGGCTAGGAGAGTGTTCTTACTAGAAAGAGCAGGTAAGCAGTTGTTAGCGTGCCACTTGGTAAATGAATCGACTTCATTTACTTCCGGTACGATGGACGTGGAAAAATTATGGGTAAATTTTAAACACATTGTAAATCACGCATTGGAGAAGTATGTGCTGAAAAAGTGGGTTACGGACGGAAAAGACCCACCGTGGTTTAACAGCGCAATTCGGAGAATGCTCAGGAAGCAAAGGCAATTGCACTCGCGGTACAACAAAGATCGGGAGAATGAGGACAGGCACAAGTTAGTAGAGATTCGTGCTGCTGTAAAAAGAGCGATGCGCGAAGCTTACAACCGCTACCACCGTCGTAGCTTAGCAAAAGACCTTGCTGAAAACCCAAGGAAATTCTGGTCTTACGTAAAATCGGTAAGCGGGTTGAAGGCTTCCATCCAGTGACTCACTGATCAGTCTGGCCTGGCAATGGAAAACAGCAAAACGAAAGCTGAAATTTTAAATTTAGCATTTGAGAAATCTTTCACATCGTGCAGACATACCACCGTTTGAGTCTCGTACACATTCCCGTATGGAGGACATAGTGATAGATATCCCTGAGGTTATGAAGCAGCTGAATGGGTTGAAAATAAATAAATCGCCAGGTCCTGATGAGATTCCAATTCAGTTTTACAGAGAGTACTCTACTGCATTGGCTCCTTACTTAGCTTGCATTTATCGCGAATCTCTTGCCCAACGTAAGGTCCCGAGCGACTGGAAAAAAGCGCATGTGACGCCTGTATATAAGAAGGGCAGAAGGACGGATCCTCAAAATTACAGACCAATATCCTTAACATCGGTTTGTTGCATGATTCTCGAACATATTCTCAGTTCGAATATAATGAATTTCCTCGAGACAGAGAAGTTGCTGTCCATTCATCAGCACGGCTTTAGAAAGCATCGCTCCTGCGAAACGCAACTCGCCATTTTTTCACATGAATCCTGCGAACCATGGATGAAGGGTATCAGACGGATGTCATATTCCTTGACTTCCGGAAAGCGTTTGACTCGGTGCCCCACTGTAGACTCGTACGAGCATATGGGATTGGTTTCCAAATACATGAGTGGCTCGAAGACTTCTTAAGTAATAGAACCCAGTACGTTGTCCTCGGTGGTGAGTGTCCATCGGAGGTGAAGGTACCATATGGAGCGCCCCAGGGAAGTGTGGTAGGTCTGCTGTTGTTTTCTATCTACATAAATGATCTTTTGGATAGGGTGGATAGCAATGTGCGGCGTTTTGCTGATGATGCTGTGGTGTACGGGAAGGTGTTGTCGTTGAGTGACTGTAGGAGGATACAAGATGACTTGGACAGGATTTGTGATTGGTGTAAAGATTGGCACCTAACTCTAAATATAGATAAATGTAAATTAATGCAGATGAATAGGAAAAAGAATCCCGTAATGTTTGAATACTCCATTAGCAGTGTAGCGCTTGACACAGTCACATCGATTAAATATTTGGGTGTAACATTGCAGAGCAATATGAAGTGGGACAAGCATGTAATCGCAGTTGTGGGGAAGGTGGATAGTCGTCTTCGGTTCATTGGTAGAATTTTGGGAAAATGTGGTTCATCTGTAAAGGAGACCACTTATAAAATATCAATACGACCTATTCTTTAGTACTGCTCGAGCGTTTGGGATCCCTATCAGGTCGGATTGAGGGAGGACGTAGAAACAATTCAGACGCGGGCTACTAGATTTGTTACTGGTAGGTTTGATCATCACACAAGTGTTACGGAAATTGCTTCAGGAACTTGGGTGGGAGTCCCTGGAGGAAAGGAGGCATTCTTTTCGTGAACCACTACTGAGGAAATTTAGAGAACCAGCATTTGAGGCTGAATGCAGTACAGTTTTACTGCTGCCAACTTACATTTCGCGGAAAGACCACAAAGATAAGATTAGAGAGATTAGGGTTCGTACAGAGGCATATAGGCAGTCATTTTTCCCTCATTCTGTTTGGGAGTGGAACAGGGAGAGAAGATGTTAGTTGTGGTACGAGGTACCCTCCGCCACGCACCGCATTGTGGATTGCGGAGTATGTATGTAGATGTAGACGTAGATGTTTTCACGGCAAATGCTATAATACGCACCACATCGGCTGATTTTAAATAAAACACGCTTACAACATAAGGAAACCAGGAGAGTTTGCTCGCGTAGTGTAGAGTCTCCAAACTACAGTCCAAACGTGATTCACGAGCTCTACATTTAGACTCATGTCTCTCACTGATGGAATAGCTGTTAACTCTACGTTCCGTTTCGACTGATTCCTCATATTGCAGCCATGTATGCGATCACTGTTTCGGTGCAGTCTACCCGCCTAAACTCTCTCTCCAACTCAAACAAGCGATATCAGTCAATCATTATGTGGTGACCAATACCATGCCAGTGCATGGATGGGATGGAAAAAGACACCATCAATGTACACCAATAATAATCATCACAGTTGATAGTGCGAACACTTTCAGCAATTTTACAGTAACATCAACACCTGCCAATGTTGTGACAGCATGTTTCCCCCAATTTCAGTATCATAGCTAAACCACCCCTCCTCCACTTTGCGAGTATCATTGAAAACGTGAATAGATGACTGTGCAGTACGTCCATTCAGTGTTAATTCTCGAACACATAAATCATCAAAGTATACCACACAGTGCTCCACATATTTCTGTCACATCAAGCATTGTTTCTAATTTACGATCTATCTCTCTGCTTATGGGAGTCACAGAGCATTCTCTCTGACTTAGGGTAAAATTAGGGAGTGAAAGATCCTCCTCAAACTGTCATTGACCAACACGCCCTGCTACACCGTGTAATGACACATTCCGACGCAGAGACATACAATACCTTAAAGGCTGCACCAAAGATTAAATTGAGAGGCATGTAGGTTATAATCTTTGTAATGTTCACATTGGATTCTCTTTTGTTTCATACTCCAAGAAGGGGCTAAGGGAGACTTTCGATTGTTGCCTCGTGGAGGATGGACGTAATTTTTGGTGTCTGCGGAAAGGCAGCCATATTGTTAGTAATTATGGTTTGTGCGACGAGCTGAGCAAGTTTTATTGTCTTGTGAATAAAAAAATAGTGAGAAGTATCGAAGTGTTACGAAAATTATTTAAAGCAACGTAGCATTGTATTCCTTGGTTTCCACCGTCTTCGTGAAGTGAACCGATGCCGACTTAGGAAGATACACACGGTCAACAAAGAGCAGAGCTTCGATGGTGACTGATGAATTAATATGATGGTGACTGATGAATTAATATTGTGGCAGAAGGACTAATTCTACGTCTAAGGTGAGAACTCTGATTAAATCAGCAATAACGTAGAATTCAAAATGTAATTAATCGGAATGGTAAATTATATTACAGGCATATTTCACGCAGCACTGTATTTGTCCTCATTCAAGCCGGTCAATACAATCCGTAAAAAAGCCTTTCAAAAATTCTAAAGTTAAAAAACACAATAAAAACGAAATGTTTTTTTATTTATTTCGCCACACTGGCGACCGCTGACAGGGACAGTGCTGGTGGAACAAAGAGTAAGTACTTCATTGTTGTGCTACAAATGTACTTGTACTAATTACTGTTTCTCTGTTACATGACGCACATGGAAAATGACGAATAAGGTGAAACAATATTAACTGTATAAACGGATGGCACAATAACCAGAAGGAACAACGACAAGGATTAACAAAACTAACGTAATCGTGAGTGACGCAGCTGAGCCGGAATTAAGGTAGGAAAGCGCAAACGCATGCAGCGGCTGCACCTTGGCTTAGCTCCACTTAAAGCAGAACCTTTTCCTTTCCATATTAAAATCCTGGTAGTGTTTGTGGCAACACACAATGACACTTTGATAATTACTTTTTTATGTTCAACAATCGCAGAATTAGAAGACGTAGTGCGCCATCTTGTAAATTTCCGACGCGCAACAAATAACAATCGCGAGATATTTTTATTAATTCAACTGCGAGAGAATTTAAAGATTTAGATTAACAGTAAAGTACAGATAAAGATAATATCTTCACAATGGAATCGGAGAACTTTAATTTGACAAATGTTCATGGACACGTCACCGATTCTGACAATAGTGACGTAAATGATGACGCAATTAGTTTTTCAGCACAACATAATGTAGAAGTAAATACAATTCAATTGCACTCCACAGGGATTAACAATAACGAACCACTTGCAAATGAAACCTTGTGCACAGTCGATGAAGCATCGATTACCAGATCAGATGAAAATATTTCGCGTGAAATCAGTGAACCTAGCCCGGTTTCGATTCAATCAGACCGTGGCAGAGAAACAATGGCAACAAATAATGGCATAAATACAAACACACAAGCTTCGTCAGTTACGCTTGAGGCATTATATAGTCTGATGTCAAACATGAGCGAGAAACTGGCGAATCTAGAAATCAGCCACAACACAACGAACACAAAACTGGCGAATCTAGAAGTCAGCCACAACATGACAAACACAAAATTGTCAAACATGGAAATTGGGTTCCAACAGCAGTTTTCAAGTGTAAACACGCAATTTGAACACATACACAGACATTTCGATCAACGCTTAAATAAACTCACCAATGAAATCGATCAAAAGATCGAAGACAAAGTCATCAAAACCGTCAATAGTGTATACAATGTATTGGCAAATGACTTAGAAATGAAATTGTCAGATCTTACAAACAAACAGGAACAGGAACTGTCAGAAATAGTAGAAACACACAATCAAACACAAACCGTACAAAAAGAAATACATGAAAACGTACAGCCTATTCAATTAAATTTAACAAGAGTACAGTCCGCATGTGAAGAAATACCTGACCAAGTTAATAAAGTTAACGAAGAAGTCGGTTTTCTGAAACAGGAGACTCGACGTATCAACGCGGACATTATCAAAATAAATGAAACTTTAGAAAACGGTAATGTAAATGAATCAATAACTGACCTGGAAACAAAACTTTTTGAAAAATTAGGTAATGAAATCAAAGTAGCCGAGGACAGAATACGCAAGGAAATTGCTGGTAGACTGAATGTTTCAAATGACTTGCCTACGTCAAGCAACAGGCAGCGCGACACTTATTCGCCCGTGCCAGATTACGATGTCAATAACGCAGAACATCACGCGCCCAGTCCGGCGTATGTGCACGCACCGGCACAGGCAAACAATGGCTATTCGCCAAACGCGGTGCTGCAACAGGCAGTAGGCGTGTCGCCTTGCATCTCGACGATTCTAGTCGATGAGAGCTTGTTGAAACATTAACAGTTTCCAGTTTTCTCCACAGAATCCAGAAAAACTCATCCAGTCGTATTTGTAAGAGCATTTAAAAATGTCTTACCAAGAAACTGGACTGAGGCACAGAAGATTAGATATGTAGTAGGCTTCACACAAGGCGACGGACTTTTGTGGGCCACAGACATGGCTGAACAGTGCGTCACCTACGAACAATTTGAACGTGCTTTCTTGGAGAAATATTGGTCTGCTGGGGTCCAAGAAAGACTGCGACGTGAGGTATTCAACCCACAACCGTTCAACCTCAAAAACGGCGGGTTGAGAAAGTATTTCGAAAAGTACTTGAATAAGACGCGCTGTTGGAACAATCCAATACCGCACGTAGATGTTCTCAAAATTCTGAAAAACAGACTACCCGCGAACTTACGCGAAAAATTGGTAACCATACCGGAGAACGACCTTGAATACTTTCTTTCCGTGCTTGACTCAATTGATCTAATATACGAAGAAGAGCCGAGCACAAGTAATCGGAATGAATATTCCGGAACCAATCAAAACAACGGTAACGGATATCATTTTAATGGCAGTGGACAAAACCCACACAGTTGGCATCCGTATGCGACAAGGCCAAATAATGGAACCTGGAATTACGGAAATCGGAGGAATTCGGCGCCACAGAGACGTGAAGACCGAAGGTATAGTACAGATTACGGTCCACGCCGGTATGGAAATGATAGAAATCACGTGAATGATTGGTCAGGCCCGCGTGATGAAAGGCGGCACACAAATGAAAATTACAATAGTTACAGTAATAGGAATGACAGACCAAGGAGGAATAGCGACGGCCGGTCGCAAGAAAATGTTGCACGCAGCGGTCCGGAAACTAATTGGCGACAGAATAACCACTCACTACACTTTGTAGAGGTAACGGACAGTACTGAAGCAACAATCGGTCGTAATGAGCCCCCACCGGCCGACCGATTTGACAACAGGGGGCACAAACAAGCACACATTACATCTTAAACAATTATTTTTAAGATATGATCAGGATGCGACCGTAGAAGATGATCTATGTGAAGAAGAGATGAAAGCTACGGACAAGGTAAGTGACCTCGTGCAGGCTGTAATAACAGCAAAGATAGGAACTATAATTACCAACGTAATTTTAGATACAGGCGCATCTACGAATATTATTTCTAACAGTTTATTTAAAGAAGTTTCGAAAGTATTAAAAGTACCAGTGTTGCCAACGGAAAATTGTAAAATCTTGACAGCTATAGGTAACAAGTCAAAAAGTATTAAGTGGCAGACGCAAATACCTGTTACCATAGCGATGTCACGATAAACTGTACATTCTTAATCGTTGACAAGTTAATCGTCAATTGTATTTTAGGCATGGAAGTTTTCCGGCAGTATAAAGTGAACATCGACATAGGCAGTGGACTTTGCTATTTCCGAGTGGGCAGTCGTAGTGCGAAGGTCAATCTTGTAAAGTCAACAATAGGTCGTAATGGCCAATTACAGAAACAAGCTGAAGCAACGATAAGGCATGGCTATGTGCTTCGTGCGGCTGCCTCGAGTCGAATGAACATGCTGCTGCCTCCAGGCACAGTTATCAAGCCACATGACGTCAGAACTTCCTGCCCCCACTCGCGCGCACAGCGCCAGCGCGCCTTATCAGTGTTGCGCAATCTTGATTTTCCAGCAACACGGGCCTAGTAATACTAGGGCCCGTGTTGCCCGACAGCCTCGCTCAGCGGCTAAGTCCGCTTCAAGGTCACACGCCTTACACAGCAGCATAAGGCAAGTTTTATTGATAGATATTCCTTTCCCCGAACAATTAGACACGGAAATAATTAACGAACAGGCCGCCCACGAGAAGGTAGGAAAATCCACTTGTCTTTCAGAAACTCAACAAAATGAACTAGCAGATCTTATTTATGAATACCGAGACATTTTTAGAAAACAGCCGACAATAATCAAAAAGTATGAATACAAAATGGAAGTCTACCCACATAAAACGTACTGCCATAAATCATATGCGATACCATGGGCAAAGAAGGAAGCGGTTCGCAAAGAAATAGATAGAATGGTTCTGTGGAAGGTGATAGAACCTTCGCATTCACCGTACTGCAGTCCCATCCTAGCTGTCAGGAAACCTGACGGGTCAGTCAGATTAGTACTTGATGCGCGGGAAATTAATAAGATCATCGTACCAATACGCACTAGGCCGGAGAACTTAGATGAGCAATTGCTCAAATTTCATGGAGTGAAGTATTTAACATCCGTTGACATGAAGGCTTCGTATTGGCAAATAGCCCTACATAGTGATAGCAGAAAATATACTGCGTTCATTCATGCTGGCGGAAGCTATCAATTCCAAGTACTGCCATTTGGACTCAACGTGAGTGCTGGGGTGTTTATAGAGGCTTTAGACAGAGTATTGGGTCCAGAACTGATTAGCAAAGTGACGTTGTATGTAGACGATCTCTTGATAGCCACGGAGACCTGGCAGGAGCATGTGGAATTGGTACACAAAGTGTTCCAAAAGTTCCGAGAATATGACGTCACAGCAAATTTTAAGAAGTCCGAATTCGGAAGGGATCGAATAAAATTTTTAGGCCACATTATTTCACCAGGCGGAATTTTACCAGATCCAAAAAAGCTTGATGCCATAAAATATTTCCCCTCACCACAAACACGTAAACAATTGAAAGCTTTTCTGGGGCTCACGTCATTTTTTCGAAAATTCGTGCCCAAACAGTTACTGAATAGTGATACCCTACTCAACCTTTTAAGGAAAAACCACACATGGTTGTGGACAGAAAAATGTGAGGAAGATTTCGTAAAAATCAAACAGGCACTCATAAACGCACCCATTCTGAAGCATCCTAACATGAACTACAACTTTTGTTTGAGCACGGACGCCTCATGTCAGGGATTAGGCTCTTGTCTGTTCCAATTAGTAGATGATAATGGAAAACAGAAAGTAAACATAATTAGTTTTGCCAGTAGAACGTTAACGGAATGTGAAAGAGCCTATTCGGCAACTGAACTTGAAGCGTTAGCTGTAGTGTGGGCTTTCCGCAAGTTCCAGTACTATCTCGGGGGAAGGCATACACGAGTGTTTTGTGACCATCAAGCACTATCGTTTTTACTCACATGCAAATTGTTGCACAAACGGATTGCACGTTGGTGTTTATTCCTCCAGGAATTTGATTTCGAGATAGTTTATATCAAGGGTGAACAGAATGTAATTGCCGACGCATTATCGCACTTGCCACAAGGTTTGAGCGAGTTCAATGAATTGATCGAACAGACTTCCGATTTTAGAGTTTTTCTGATGCATGATGGCACATTTCAACCATATTACAGAAATATGTGTAAAGACATGAGCAAACTACAAAAGGAAGACAATAGATGGAGACAAGTTATGCAAAAACTGCAGGCAGATGACAATAGTACATTGAAACAATATTACACAATGTCAAACGATGTTCTTTTCTACGGGCGCAATCCACAATCCAACACCTGGTGTGTCTGCATCCCGGAGGAATACATAGACAATTTGATAAGACACACACATAGAGTATGGGGACACTATTGGGTATCAAAATGTACAGCGAAAATATCAACGTATTGTTACTTCCCGAACCTCAGACGCAGGATTGAACAAATAATAAAAAAGTGTACAATATGCCAGAAGGTTAAACATCTTAATAGATCTTGTTTGGACGTATTACACCCTATCATTCCAACTAGACCAAGAGAACTAGTTTCCGTGGACGCAGCAGGACCATATCCACGAGCTCGGGGAGGAGTTAGATATGTGATCGCATTTTATGATGTCTTCACAAAGTACTTAAAAATGTATGCTATAAAAGCAGCACTGTCGGGATCAATAATCAAACGCATGATAGAAGACTACATACCACTAGTGGGAAAACCGAAAATTATATTAACTGATAATGCAACAAACTTCACTAGTAATTAATGGAAAACATTTCTCGAATCTCAAAACATAAAACATTTATTGGTATCCAAATTTCACCCAGAATCGAGCCCGGTTGAGAGAAATTTTAAAGAATTTAATCGCTTTATAAGAACTTATATACCAAATAAACAGACAAAGTGGGTGGAATACATAGCCCCCTTTCAGCATATTGTAAATAATTTAATTCATACTTCAACAAGCTTTACACCCACAGAGTTAATGTTTCAAGGCAGAGAACTTGACGAATGGGCTAAACCTTTACCTAAATTAGCCACAAAGGAAATAACACTAGACGAAGAGGTACGGCAAGCATTGCTACAGATGGAAGAACAAGCAGAAATAAGGAAAAAACAATTCAACAAAAAGATAAGAAAGGTTACAGAATTTAACATTGGACAGGAAGTACTATTACGTACCCACCCAAAATCCTCTAAAATTAAGGCATTAAACAAAAAGTGGCAGTTGTTGTACGACGGCCCTTTCATTATAATAGACAAACCCCACCCAGGATGTTATCTGTTAGGTAACACACGAACGGGCAAGATGAAAGGGTTATACCCCCACAAGGATATCAAGGAATTTTTTCATTAAAGGTTATATATTATTTTAGCAAAATTGAAATTATACAACCTTGGATCACATAGTAAAATTGCTGTCGTTAACCTAAGAAACTTGCGAAAAAAAAAAAAAAAAAAAAAAAAAAAAAAAAAACTTTTAAGTCCGGTGTTCGTAGTTTAAGAAGTACATTGAAAAAGACAGTCAGTTAGTGAAAAACATGCATTAAACTAGAAAACATAACTGAAATTTCAGTTAAACATCGAAACTAGTAATCAACTGGGGGCATATGCCAGCTGAACAACGCATAGTTAACCACACCTAATGAAACATGTGTTACTGTGAGTCTTTAACACTATAAAATAAACCATACGGTACTTTTGTAGTCTAACTCAGTTATTTAAGAGAGAGGAACGAAGACAAATTAGCGCGAAGGTCAGAGTTTGTTCGCTTGAGACGAGCAAGAAACCACGCTTCGAAGTTGCAATCCAACGCTCAGCTCATGAGCACGCGATAGCTGCATGTCAAGACGAGGTCATTGGCCGCGCTGTAGGTAGCGAGCCGGTGAGAAATCTTCCCCCTTCCCTGTCCGATCAGCTGAGTGTATACAAAGCAAGAAGGCGCATGCGCGGTCGAGTCCAGGCGTCACGTGACTCTATTACACGACGGTGGCTATCGCGAATAGTGTTCACCAACAATGCAGAGTTTTCCCCGCGCCTACAGTCCAGTCGTGGTACATAAGCGCGCTTGCGCGGAACGTTTAAAAGTTTTGAGACCATGCTTACTATGAGACACAGAGATGAAAGCCATTCAAAAACAAGAAAGAAAATGGTACACAAGTCTTGTAAATAGTAGTTTAGAAAGTTTAATTATAAGCTGGTACTACATTTGCTGATGACATGGTCCTTCTAGCCACAGGGGAAAAAGAATTACAGGATTTGGTGGACACCATTGCAACTAACGGAAAAAAAATATGGAATGAAAATTAACACAAATAAAACAAAAGTATTGGCAATAAAAGGAAATAAGGAACTAAAAATTGTGCTGAATGGAGAAAAACTAGAACAGGTGCAAAATTTTAAGTATCTTGGAAGCAGGATAGACACCGACTGGAAGTGCACCACAGAAATTAAAACAAGGATAGCAATGGCAAAAGAGGCGTTTTATAAGAAAAGGAGAATCTTCTGCAGCGGTATGGACAGAGAACTCAGAAAGAGACTCATAAAATGTCTTGTATGGAGTGTTCTTCTATATGGCGCTGAAACATGGACTATGAGGAAAAAAGACAGAGAAAGGCTGGAGGCTTTTGAGATCTGGACATGGCGGAAGATGGAAGGAATAAGTTGGATGGACAGAGTAAAAAATGAAGAGGTACTGAGAAGAGTGGGAGAGAAAAGGCAGTTACTAGATGTAATAAAGAGAAGAAAAAGAAATTGGATTGGGCATATATTAAGAAAGAATGACGGACTGATAAAAACAGTTTTAGAAGGTTATGTAGAAGGGAAAAGGAAGCGAGGAAGGAAGAGATTCCAGATACTGGATGACATGATGGACGGTACAACATACAGCAGCCTTAAGAAGGAAGCAATGGATCGCAGAAAATGGAGAGGCAAAGGACCTGCTAATATAGCAGATAACTGATGATGATGACTACGTAATAAAAGTGAACATGCAAGTACATACTGGTCATGGATGGTATTGTGATATTATATTATACTGAGTAAAAATCTTAGCTTGTACGGAAGGAGAAAGAAAAAAAAATAAAAATAAATAATGCAGATATATAACCGGAAGAAAGGCCATGTACACGAGAACAACACACAATTACATATAGGGAAAAAGCAGCAAAGAGGAAAGAAAAGAGGTAACGCATGCATTTACATTACACAGTAGCGAGCGATTTTCAGAATGAACAACAAGGCAAACGCGTTAATTTTTGTGACTAAGGAAGAGAATGACACAAGCTTTAAAATAGGAAAATAATAAACAGATCTATGCAACGTGAGTAACGAACTGAATCGCCCTCAAAACAAATACCTAGGGTTTATAGAGAGAGAGACACACATTAACGTTAGGAAACACCTGAAGCACTCTGCAAACAACTTTGTAGAATATATAAGCTATACACGAGGATACATGTACGAAAGCTAAAGTGTAAAGGAGGAAAATAGGGAATGTTGCGCATTAATGGACTGTAAGGCAGTTATGTATGTAAGAAGAAATATTTAGTTGTAAGTATTATTAGTATAAGGGACGATGCTCATCACACCCTGAATTATTTTGGAATATTGAAGGAATGGTGCAGGGTACCGAAAAAGGGCCCCACCAGCAATGTGTATATTATAGTGGTAGATATTTTTTTGTGTATAAACGTATGTATGAATGTGTGAAAGGCGAAAGAAGCTCTGTACATGTACGGAACTTAAACAACGTAGAAGTATATAAGGAAAATTAAACTGTAAGACAACCTCGTATAAACAGGTATACCTAACGTTAAGAAACAATTTAATTAAGACTTTACGAGTTTACGAGAAAATGCGAAAAATCTGATACAAAGTGCAACATTAGCGATGCTTCACTCATGTATGCAAAAGGAAGGTATGAATTACTTTACCCACTTGAAACATGAAAGGAAAAATCATGTCAAAATTATATCTTTCACACGTATAACAATTTACAGTCACAAAGAATGAAAATGATATCGCCGCTATACGAGAAACAGGTAAGTAGTGTGATCGACGACCTGTAAGCAAAGGAATCGTCTATAAAATGAATTATGAACAAAAACGTCATAAAGAATTTCATGCTGCACTGAAGCTATGAAAGTCTGATTGTTCGTGTACATAGATTTTCATGACAACCGATGCATTAAAATGTCTGTATTTTTTCTCCCATGATAACACAAGACGCCTATAAGCGCACTTTAATTGAAGATGATACACGCAAACAAGGGCGTGCCGCTATTATGAAACTCTGTGCATAGTAATAGTAGTTACACCCTGAACTTCAAAATTTTATGTTTATATGTCCATGTTAAGGTAGGAAGTTTTATTAGGGTTAATGATTTACAAGCACACCAGAATGTGCTTACGCCCAAAAACACTGTACATATTAGGGTTATGCTGCATAGAAATGATTATTTCGTGCATTTTCAGATTTTATACGCAAAAAACCGTAGCATACACGTAGTCGTTGCCACTACCCTAAGTAGAAGGTAGAAAATTGCCTTCCCAAGCTTCAGTGGAGCGGCTACAGGTGTATTCTCTGCATGCTGATGCATGTCGTTGCGTATGAAAAATATGTAACGGAGGTAAACCTTAACTTATACTCGAGCTCAAGAAGGAAAACAAAGGACTTGTTCCTTCTAACAGATTAATGGAAAAAGGCGAGTCTGTGTGTCAGTAAAATCCAAGACGAAGAAGCCACTATGAGTGGTCAAAAATTTTTTCAATTTTAGTCGATAGTTTTTTCCTGTAGTTAATGTAAACAATGTATTGTATGTATTATATGTTATTCCATTGTATGTGATGCATTTTGTATTTCATGACAAGTCCCGTGACTTACAAATTATGTACATTGACCAGAAGTATTGAGGGGAATGAATCTCAGTACAATAGGTAAAAGGGGTTAATGCGAAGAAAAAAAAGTGTAGTGAAAAGGAAGTTTCGATCGCAATACTCGCGGTTAAAGTGGTGTGTGTAGAAATTAAAATTGTGCAAAGTAGTGCTACGTTGCAAGTGTGAGCGAGCCTAAACAAGTGACATCGAAAATTGAAGCTTGTATCGTCAAACTACCCATGGCGTCACAATAGGAAAGGACAATGCCAAACAAGTTTGACACGGTACGCTTCTTACCTGGAGCTGCATCGACGGGATCGTCCTCCGCCTCGCACATAGTGTGGTGTGTTCTTCGGGGCACATATTCCAGTGTACCTCGTCATATCCAGTCTAAGTACTGGAAGGAACTACAAAAAGCACACGCATGCTGAGGTTCGGAAGTCTCGACGGTACCTGCACGTCGGTGTATATTCAGTGCACGGGCGCGTGCATTCAACCAACGTCGCCAGCTAACGGACGACCAAACAATCAGGCGCGAGTATCACCCGCCCATATTCAACACTGGGTCTAGCGAACAAAGCTCGTCGCCCCAGAATAAATACAGAAAGCAATACAAGGACTTAATTTTCACCTCTGATGAGCAAGGAAACATTTGTAAATAACGTTGTATTCATTGTATATTTTATTGTACAAACTTTACCACATGATGTCGTTTTCTCAGTATTGACCAAAACTTTGTATATTAGGATTAAGGTTTGTAAATATTAGCATAAGTATACCAAAAACTGACACACACTCAGTAATACCAAAGAATTCACAGTGCCGTGAAAATGAGACAATAGAAATGAAGTTTGAAAATAAAAGACCCCCAAACCTATCAATTGCAAGGTCGACTACTGTATCCTGTCAACCAAATAAAATTTTCTAGTGACAGTATACAGTAGGGGGCCAGTTGTAATGACACATTCCGACGCAGAGACATACAATACCTTAAAGGCTGCGCCAAAGATTAAATTGAGAGGCATGTAGGTTATAATCTTTGTAATGTTCACATTGGATTCTCTTTTGTTTCATACTCCAAGAAGGAGCTAAGGGACACTTTCGATTGTTGCCTCGTGGAGGATGGACGTAATTTTTGGTGTCTGCGGAAAGGCAGCCATATTGTTAGTAATTATGGTTTGTGCGACGAGCTGAGCAAGTTTTATTGTCTTGTGAATAAAAAAATAGTGAGAAGTATCGAAGTGTTACGAAAATTATTTAAAGCAACGTAGCATTGTATTCCTTGGTTTCCACCGTCTTTGTGAAGTGAACCGATGCCGACTTAGAAAGATACACACGATCAACAAAGAGAAGAGCTTCGATGGCGACTGATGAATTAATATTGTGGCAGAAGGACTAATTCTACATCTAAGGTGAGAACTCTGATTAAATCAACAATGACGTAGAATTCAAAATGTAATTAATCGGAATGGTAAATTATATTACAGGCATATTTCACGCAGCACTGTATTTGTCCGCATTCAAGCCGGTCAATACAATCCGTAAAAAAGCCTTTCAAAAATTCTAAAGTTAAAAAACACAATAAAAACGAAATGTTTTTTATTTATTTCGCCACAACCGTTAGCGAATTAATCTGCAACCGATCAGAAGTAGACCTCTACACTTCACGCCTCGTGAATGAATAGAGCTTTCCGAGCCCTCATCTATCCAAGTGCATGAAATTTCTCTAGATGCGCCCATGTCAAGGAGCTTAGCACTCCTTATCGATGTACAGTAACAGATTTCAAAGTGTTGTCTTGTAATAGCACATGGTTAAGAAGAACAAGAAATGAATGATTTTTATATATGATTGATCTCCAGACAGAAGAGTTCGGCGCATTTTTAATTAAATCAACCAAGCTATCAACTCTAAAATATTGTTCTAGAGTCTAGGATCGGTACCTGGAAGGTATTGGTAAGAAAGAACATAAACATACGCACTCGTATGGCTACAACGTTCTGCACTTAAAACGCGCTATAATGTTAGATCACATGTGTTTCCAACCTATCAGCCAAATGGAATATAGCACTGGAAATATTCCAATGTAAGAAATATATTTCAACCGCAGGACATACATCCTTCTTCCCGATATCTCTGCCATAAACTGTCTTACCGAACCGTAAAAACAAAAAACAAAATTACTTCCTTAAAACATTGACTCAGTGTGATACGAGTACAATACAGCTTTCTGGAGATGTATAGCGCCCACTGTTCACATCTAATCATGGTTCGGAAATTACACTATACATGCATCAGCCCTACATAAAATGATCGTTAGTAACGGCGAATACCTCTTACAAGGAAACAGATAAACGCATAGCAGCAGTGTGCAACATTCGAAAATTACAAGTTTATGTTGCTCGATTCATTCAGGTTCTTTGTGCTGGGAAATGGTTAGAACATTTGCGTATGTTGAGGGCAGGAAGGCTATCAGGTTAGGACCACTGGGAAGACTGCATCCGACGTTAACAGGTTCTGTTAAGGCAAGAATTTTCGTGCATACAAGTTGAGACATGAATAAAGCGAGCGTTAACTATTTATGGGACAATATATGCAAGGTCGACTAAGTTCTTATTGTTTTTACATAGTCACATGACATGAGTAAACGATTGAGAACATGGTTAGATGCGTTTGCGAAGGTTTGTAGCTACTCTGTCATCGATGGTAAAGACAAGTGCTGTCTGGAGGTGTCTCGCATATGGGGGCTGTGTCTTGAAGTTCTGTGACATCAGTATAACAGTGGCAGTATACCTGAAAATAGATGCAGCTTTCACCTGCCTCTGGCGGTGACTCGCGACTGTGACAGCGTGCGTGTCCCTGGTTGGTCGCACTGACATCGGTGCCTAAGTGAACATGTATTTGGATAGGAATTTCTTTGTAGTCAGGTATGAATGGGATGTCGCTGCCTCATGTCTGAGGGCATCTGCATGTAGTTTGACAGCTGATGGCAGCGTCACTTCGCTAGGGTTGCCGCTAACCTCCAGTGTGCTCTACTGGAGAGGGGGTGGCGGATGGTGTCTGCGTGTGTTGATTGTGTATCTGTTGCATTATTTTGTGAGCAGGTCTGTAAGCTGTGCTGTGCATTATTTGGACAGTTTATGAGTACTGAGGGTGTCTACACATTACTGTGTACATTATTTAGGAGGAGTCTGCATGTCTGTACTGAAATTATTTCGGTAAATTAGGAGTTGTTTGTGTGTCTGGAAAGTGTTATTTAGGAGTAGTTTACAGGTCTGTGGGCTGTGTGGGGTGATGCCAGGCATGTCAGAACATGTGTTTTGTATCAGTGTTCAAATATAGACCATTCCTAATTAATTTGTTAGAAAAGAAATAGAGTGCACGCCTTCCTTACTCTGCCCAGCAGCCCAGCGCAGGCTGAGTCATTTTCGCGCCATTTCTCCCCTACAGACCACCATCTTGTATTACGTCACAGGAGGGATGGCAGCACACTCTGTTGGCTGTAATGTGTGCTAGGTCAGATGGAGTCTAGATCTTGTGGTGGAGACATTGCTTGCAAAATAAAAATTTTTGTCCATCATAGACAGAGTCCTTTGCCCGCCATTTCCCCCACCATCTTGGATGACATCATGCGCTGTGCAAATTAGTACACGTTAGTGCACATTAGTGTACATTAGTAGACGTTAGCGTAGGTTAGCCCAACAAAGTAGGTTGGTAAGGGGACGTGGCGGTCGGTTGAGGATCGTGGTGGAGACTTTAACTATTTCCTTCCAAGCACAGGTGGGCGTGGCATTCACAAAAATTCATTCCAAGTCCACTGTAGCGTTCTCTGCTGCTGGCAATATGTACTAGGCCTTGTAGTAAACACAATGCATGCCGCCATCTTGAATAACGGTAGTTGCTTCATCAGATGAGGTCACAGACGACAGTGCCCTCTGCTGGTGGTAGTGTGCACTAAGTCAGTTGGAGTCTAGACCTCCTGGCGAACACACTGGATGGTGGTGCTGACTATAATTGTTTAAATAAAGACTGGTGCATTATTTTGATAGTTGACAATTAGCAAGCATGTTTGCAGAGTCTTTTAGATGGATTATTATTCTGACAATTTAGACATTGTTTGGGTCTCTGGATGTAAATGTATTGCATTATTTATGAGTGGTTTGCCTGTCTGTAAGCTGTGCAATGCTTTATTTTGTCGGTTTACAATTAGGAGGCAAGTGTGTAGAGCATTATACATGAGTTATTTGGGAGTAGTTTGCAGGTCTGTATGCTGTGTGGCATGTCAGAGCGTGTGTTCTGTATCACCGTGTAAATATACTCCATCCCTAAATAAATTGTTCGAAAATAAATAAAGTACACTTCTTCCTACCTCCAGCAGCCCAGTGCACTCTGATTCTATTTCCCACGAATCCCTAGGAAGAGGTGGCGATTGGGTGACTGAGGTTAGTCCAAACGTCCTTTTTTTTTGGAGCAATTTTCTTATATTGGTAGCAAAACCCCAAGTGACCTTTCTTTCCTGCCAAAATTCAAACTTGGCGCCAGTTCCTATGAAGAGGTGGCGGTCGGGTGACTTAGGTTAGTGGTGGTAGCCCAACTGTCCTATCTTCGTACGATTTTCTTAGGTTAGTATAGATAACTGTGGTGTGATGCATTATCCTGTTGGAATTTGAACTTCCTGCGTTTTTCTGGGGAAGAGCACTTTCTTGCCAAAATTAAAACTTCCTGTCCAAATCCGCACTCTTGAGTGACGTCATTCCCGCAATCTTGGATGACGTCATCGCCGTCATCTTGTATACATCTGGCTACAATCCCGAGTGGACTTGTACAAACTTTGTTCCAATACTTTGCTCCACTGTGCTGAAAACATGCATACAGATGTCTGTGAGTTCATCCTCATATGGATTAAACTGTGTTTGGTCTTAGCAATGAGCATCAGCAGTTTGGTGAAAAAATCATGTCACAATACAGGCACCAGATACTGTATTCCAAATGCCAGACTTGAGATTATGCAACAGCTCTTCATTGTACTAATGGGGATTTTCTGTCGTATAATGACGCATGTTCTGTAAGTTCATATATGGTAGGCGGGGGCAAAGGTGCACATGAGGCAAAGATCTGAATGTAGTGTTTTTCCTACTTGTGAGTGTAGTGTGGTAGCCCTGCATCTTCATGAAAGAGTTAGGTGTGTTGTGTCAATTGTTTGCGCTTTGAAGCTTTCGAGATATGAGGTGGGTCAGTCTTTTGAAACTTTAAATCTATGTTTTTATCACATAGTTGATGGCTAACTGTCTGCTTTAACAAAATTCTACTTTGTATGTAAGTGCATAACCTATATCACGCTTTAAGTTCAGTTGTTAATTTAACAAGTAGCTGATACCAGAAGTTCATAAATCAGTGCCATGGGGCAAAGATCCTACGAATTTCGAAGTAGCTGGGCTGGAAAAATGCCTGCATGCCTACCTTTCCCACAAAAAGTGTGTCTTTTTTTCTTTGGTTTAACTATTGAACACATAGGTTTGTAACGTATTAAATGGGCCTTAATTTGTATAGTTATATATAGTTATATAGTTCATAATCGGAGGGACACTTCATGGTATACAGTCACTGTAGAGAAACTTCTAAAGGGACATAGATTAATGTGTAACAGGTGGAAAACAAAGCATAGGGCTGTAGATAAAGAGACTCTGAATGAAATGCATTTGGCTATCAAGAGAGTAATGTGTGATGTCTTCAACGAATATTGTCAGATGATATTTTGCACAACGCCAAAGAAATTCTGGTCATATGTAAAGGCACCAAAGTTAGTGTCAAGTTCCTAGCCAATAAGGCAGGAACTGCGACTGAGGATAGCAAAATAAGAGCTGAAATGCTTAACTTGACTTTCAAATGCTCCTCTACAAAGGGAAGCCCAGGGGAACTGACCCAATTTAATCCTTGTACCACTGAAAATATGAATGAAATAAGTATTATTATTAGTGGTGTTGAAAAACAGCTGAAATCGTTAAAATTGAACAAAGCTCCAGGACCTGGTGGAATCCCTATCAGATTCTATATGAATTTGTGGCTGAATTAGACCCTCCTCTAACTAGAATCTGTCATGGATCCCTTCAACAAAAAAACAAGCCCATTCCTTGGAAAAAAGCGAAGGTCACACCTATCTACAAGATGCAGTACCACACCTATGCTTATTGTCAAATGTATGATCATATGGGGTATCAAATGAAATTTGTGACTGGAGTGAGGACTTTTTTGTAGGAAGGACACAGTACATTGTCTGGATGGAGAGTTAGAAGTAACTTCAGGTGTGCCCCAGGGAAGTGTGTTGGGACTCTTGCCATTCATGTTGTATATTAATAAGCTTGTAGACAATATTAATAGTAACATCAGACTTTCTTCAGATGATGCAGCTATCTATGATGAAGTACTCTCTGAAAGAAACTGCTTAAGTGCTGAGTCAGATCTTGATAACATTTAAGACTTGTGCAAAGATTGCCAACCTGCTTTAAATGTTCAGATATGTAAAATTGTGCACTGCACAAAATGACAAAAAAGATAGTATCTTATAACTATAATATCAGTGAGTCACTGCTGGAATCGGCCAACTCATAGAAATACCTGGGTGTAGCACTCTGTGGGGTTATGAAACAGAATGATCACATAGGCTCAGACATCAGTAAAGGAGGTGGTTTATTGGTAGAGTACTGGAAAAGTGCAATCAGTCTATGAAGGAGATTGCTTACAAAACACACATGTGACCAGTTCTAGATATAGCTCAAGTATGTGGGACCCATACCAAATAGGACTAACAGGTGGTATTGAATGTATACAGAGAAGGGCAGCACGAATGGTAACAGGTTTGTTTGATCCATAGGATAGTGTCACATAGATACTGAAGGGACCAAACTGGAGACTCTTGAAGACAGATGTTAACTATCCCATGTTCTTCTTCTTTTTTGTTCCTTTTCCCCCCTCCTACTTGCCCCACAACTTCCTGTCACTGCACCTGTTGGCAGTCTAGTCCTTGCACACTCCACCATACATTGTTCGTCCCTCTCCCACCCATACACTACTATTCCTATCCCACCCACTCCATGTGATGTTGCAATCCATCCCAAGATGCTGGAGTTGGTGGTCGTGTGTGCGAGAGGTGTGCTTGCTTGTGTGTGTATGTGTGTGTGTCTTTATTGATGAAGGCTGTGGCTGAAAGCTATATGTGAGTGTCTTTTAATCATGCCCATCTGCAACTTGGTGACTCTTCTTTATGATACATAGCAATCTATCTTTTCCTACATTGTTGACATTCCTACCAGGAGTTTCCATTGTTTGAGTTTACATAGTTAGAAAGAAACACTCACCAAGCAGGAAGTCAGAAATGTGGTCTATGATAATTTATTTAAGAACATGCATGAAGACCAGAGTACATTATGCAAGAGGTTACTCATCACGGAATATGAAGATTATACTATCATAAATAAAATAATCAATTATTTAACACAAATATTTAATACAAACAGCAAAAGATTTCCAGGTACGAAGATCATAAAAAGAAAAGAAAATCTCAGATGGAACAAAACAGCTATAAAAGAGAAGATGACATTTGGGAAAGCAGATTTTCTTGATGAATCTCAATGATAAAGTTTCCTTGGGTTATCAGCTGAGTCAAGGCGTCATTATGCAGCAACATTTTGACAAGTATTCTACTTTTCATATTCAGGCAAAGTGTCAGGTTCATGTCCAATGCATGTCTTTATAGCCACTGGACCACAGGCTCCTCTGCCTCGACTGCAACGGCTGCGCTTATCACATGCTTCTGGAAGTGGTATCACAGATGATGAAAGGGAGAGCCACAGATGGGGCTGGGGCGGGATGGGAGAACCTGCTGCATACTGAATGGCTGGAAGTCACATCCTGGCACTGCTTGTCTATTCCATCTGCTGCCTTTGATGAGGTCACATCATAGCACTCATGGCATATTCTTGCAACCTCCACATCCCATGTAGAGCTCAGTGGGATACTGTCATCCCGAGTGACGAGATTATCATGGACCCATACAACCACTGCCTCTTTGATGATCAAGTTCCAGAATCCATTTACCTGGCTCAGCACCTTGGTCTGCTCAAAGCAATTATTTGACCTTAGTTGAGGTTGTGCTCTACCTGCAGATTTGTCCATTTGACCATGGCAAACACTTCTCACATGTTCTGAGTGGAGCTGTGAAATACACCGTTGCATCTGGCAGTTGTCCTGTTTGTACCATTCACAACTGATGCTATAGACTTCAACTGTCCATAGTCCTAATCTGTCTTTCATTGAGAATGTTTCGAAATGCCAAACACTTTCTGTCTTCTTCTGGATAATCTTCTTTCTTCCTCTTGTTTGGCTGGAGAGCACATCTTATTTCTGTCTCTGAGTAGCTGTTCCTGCAAAAGGTTTCCCCAGGATGCCACAACTTAGTGGGTAAGAATCTCCTTTGTGCGTAAGTCTCATGCTCTGCACACCAAGGTGTTGAGCACAGATTTTCATTCTGTTGGATGGTGGCAGCTACTGGCATTTAGGTACAGGTCTGTGTGCAACTTTTTTCTGTAGACAGAATGTCCCATCTGTTTTCCTCTTTGTCAGGATACTGAGGATAGGTAGGCATCTATTTTCTTCTACATCCATAGTGAATTTTCTACTGTCATGTATGCTGTACTGAAGAAATCCTTGCAGGTTTTCTTCGCCATGACACACTGTGAATGTGACATCCACATAACAGTGCAACACCTCTGGTTTCAGGTGCATGGTTTCAAGAGTCATTTCTTCGAAGTGTTTAATATATTTTTTTGCAATGCCTGGTGCTTGGTGGTTTCCCATGGTGACTGTTGAAGTGTTGGTAGAACTTTCCACCATATTGGAAGTAGGCAGTAGTGAGCGCATGACAGAACAACTCCACAGTGTGTCAGTCAAGTGGCTCCCTTGTAATGACAAGGAGTCCTCTAGTGGTATCCACGTGAAAAGTGATGTGACATTGAAGCTGGCCATATCTCCCTTGTCCAGATACATTTCCTGAAGCACCTTCACAAACTCCATTGAGTTTTTGCTATGGTGTGACCCACGGGAGGCTTCAGTAGCTGTGCTAAGTGTTCAGCTATCCCATATGTTGGTGAGTTTATTGTGTCCAATATTGGACCTATACTTGAGTATTGTTCATCAGTGTGGGATCCGTACCAGATCGGTCTGACGGAGGAGATAGAGAAGATCCAAAGAAGAGCAGCGCGTTTCGTCACAGGGTTATTTGGTAACCGTGATAGCGTTACGGAGATGTTTAATAAACTCAAGTGGCAGACTCTGCAAGAGAGGCGCTCTGCATCGCGGTGTAGCTTGCTCGCCAGGTTTCGAGAGGGTGCGTTTCTGGATGAGGTATCGAATATATTGCTTCCCCCTACTTATACCTCCCGAGGAGATCACGAATGTAAAATTAGAGAGATTAGAGCGCGCACGGAGGCTTTCAGAAAGTCGTTCTTCCCGCGAACCATACGCGACTGGAACAGGAAAGGGAGGTAATGACAGTGGTACGTCAAGTACCCTCCGCCACACACCGTTCGGTGGCTTGCAGAGTATAAATGTAGAAATGTAGATGTAGATAGTGGAACTCCCTTCTTGTAGGTCTTTAGGAAATCATACAGCCATGGTGGCTTTAAAAGGCCATACAGCTGTGGTGGTATCGATGCTCGTGGGTACAACTTACTGACCATATCCAGAGTTTTTTAGGAGTGAAATGGTCTTCCTTGTCACCATTGGCATAGGATCGTTTTCTAGTTGCTTGTAGGCTACGTCTTGTAATAGCACATCAATCCTCTTGCAGTAGTCAACTGATCATAACAGTACTGTTGCATTGCCTTTACCAACTGCTAGGATGACTGTTCTTCATCTTCTCAGTCATGCATCATCCTGTGTTCTGCTGCAGAGATGTTTGTTTTCTGCACTTTGGGTTTGTCAAGAATCCTGCACCTCTCCTCACTTCTTCGCCGGTATTTGAAGGAAGTCCCCAAATGGCTAGCTCAATGCTGCCGATGATTATTTCTCGTTTAGGTAGAATGTTATGCACCAGTGCAAAATTAGTCCTTTTCACCCTGAGATTTTGTTGCCTGAACTAATTCCTTTCCAGTCAAATTGATGATGGAATTTGAGCCCTTAGTGGCAGTGTTCTGCATATGAACCCATGGAAGTTGGTGGAACTTGATGCATTGCTTCAAGGTTCCTTTGTGCTTGCAGATTTAACCAAATGCAAAGTTACTATCCATCCTCCACATATGCAGGATGAGAGACTGGATGTCAGTTGCAGGGGGCAGGTGAGAAGAGTACACCTGATTTTGTCTAGTTCAAGCATCATGGTGTGGGTATGTTCCCACACCAGGGCTTAATTAGAACACTGTAGAATATGTTATGTCCTCATTGTGTTGATCAGGTGCAGATGTAAGCAAACTGCAGCATCATGTCCTCGTCCTGACATCACTGTAAGAAAGCCAATTTGCTAAGGAGACTTGCTTTCTGGAGTCAAAAGTTTCAGCAGCTTCTTCAAGCTGTGCTGGATCTCTTCCCCACAGAGGTGTGATATTTGGGAATCCAGGCTTTCTCAGATTATCAGTTGAGTCACAGCATCATTCTGAAGCATTCATGACAACATAAAGCTCACTATAGAGATGGAAGAAAATGGATGCCTATCTTTCATTGATATCCTGATGAAGAAGAAAACTGACTTTACAATGGAACATCCTTTTCAGGAAATGAATGCAGATGGACCTGTACCTAAACCCCACTAGCTGCCATGATCTAGCACAACAGAAATCTGTGTTTACCACCTTAGGACAAAGTGCACGAGGCATATGTGACAAAGATGGTCTACCCACTGAGTTACAACATCTGTGGGAAATCTTTTGGAGACACAGGTAAGATGCGCTCTCCAGCTCATAAGAAGAAGAAGAAGAAAGAAAGAAGACGCAAAGCATCTGGTGTTCCTTCTGAATGCTGGACCATCCATGCCCAAGACTGCCAGGATTTTGGAGAAAAGACACATCAGAAAAATTTTCTGATCACTGGCTAAAATCAAACATATGCTTGGCTCAATAAAAGGCAAATTAGCACTACAGACTCCTCAATAAAAGACAAATTAGCACTACAGACTCCTGGAGTCCATAGCATCAGTTGCGAATGTGGTTAACAATACATTGGCCAGATGCAATGGTGTATTTTGCAGCACAACTCAGAACATGTGAGATGTGTTTGTCTTGGACAAACAGGCAGATCTCCAGTCGCAATCTTGTCAACTGGGATAGCAGTTTCCAACTGAGATCTGCAGGGATGTGGAAGGTGCAAGAATGCACCAGAGTGCTCTCATGTTAAGGCAATGAAGGCAGCAAATGGAACAGATGGACAGCGCCAGAATGCAATGGAGGGACCCTGCAGCATACCACGAGGTCTCCCCCCCCCCCCCCCCCCCCCGCACTACTGTCCAGGATTCTCCCCACTATTGTCAATAACAACCATTCCAGACATGTGCAATTGGCACAGCTGTTGGAGACAAGGCAGGGCAGCTTGTGGTCCAGCAGCTATAAAGACACACAGTGGACATGAACCTGACACTTCGCCTGCAGATGACACATAGGAAACTTGTCAAAACGTTACTGCAGAACAATGCTCATCAATAGAAGGTGATACAAATATGAGAATTTGCTGAATGAAACAAAACTATTAATAAATATCTTTGAGAAGATTTAAGTATGGTAAAGCAAGCAATAAAACTTTTAAAGCAAAACTAAAACTTATGGTGAAGGAAACAACAGAAAATAACAAAACTTAAAGAAAGCAAAATAATTTAAAATAGCAGATGGTGCAGTATCTCACAACAAAGACAAAACATATAGAAATTCCAAGATTTCTTTAAATATCTGAATAGTTCAAGAGATAAATCACACATATAGTTAGTCAATAATGAAAATAATGACATTCAGAACAAATACCAAATTAGTTATATAAAACCATTTGAGGTATGAAGAAAGGGATAATGTCACATATAATGATGTTTCAATACAAATTTAGGCAAAGTAATATAAAATGAGCTTGCAAAATATTTTACAGGCTGTTTGTAAAGAAAGACAATTCCTCAAAACTGGAACAATGCTGCAATTTCCTGCTCCAAATAAAAGTAGAAGATACCCATAAAAAACTATCGATCTATCATTTCAACCTCTGTAACATACAGTTAGTAAAATTATCACTACCTATTCAGAGAATACATTGGATTTTAATCTGGAAAAAAAATCTTGCCTTAGAAGGGGATACAGTAAAATGTACTATTAGCAAGAGCTAAAGCAGAGCAATAGTTATGAATTATCATGTAGCTTGTGACTAATTGATTTTTATGAAGTTTTTGATTAATTTTCAACTACATTTGCAGTAGTAGGCCTGGGGAAAACCATGATTCAAATTATGTTAGTATATTCAAGAATATATAAACCGATGCTGCATCAGCCAACAGACTTCATCAAGATACAGAAAAATTCAAAATTTAAAGCAAGGAGATTCCTATCACAGAAATGATTCTCATCATTTCAAGAGGAAGTGTTCATTTACAGGGTGATAGTGACGGGGCCAAATATTTCATGAAATAAGCATCAAACGAAAAAACTAAAAAGCACGAAACTCATCTAGCTTGAAGGGGGAAACCAGATGGCACTATGGTTGGCCCGCTAGATGGCGCTGCCATAGGTCAAACGGATATCAACTGTGTTTTTTAAAATAGGAACCCCCATTTTTTATTACATATTCATGTAGTACATAAAGAAATATGAATGTTTTAGTTGGACCACTTTTTTCACTTTGTGATAGATGGCACTGTAATAGTCACAAACATATAAGTATGTGGTATCACGTAACATCCCACCAGTGGGACGGTATTTGCTTTGTTATACATTACCCATGTTAAAATGGACTGTTTACCCATTGCAGAAAAGGTCGATATCGTATCGATGTATGGCTATTGTGATCAAAATGCCCAACAGGCGTGTGCTATATATGCTGCTCGGTATCCTGGATGACATCATCCAAGTGTCTGGACCGTTTGCCGGATAGTTACGTTATTTAAGGAAACAGGAAGCGTTCAGCCACATGTGAAACGTCAACAATGACCTGCAACAAATGATGATACCCATGTAGTTGTTTTAGCTGCTGTCATGGCTAATCCGCACATCAGCAGCAGACAAATTTTGCGAGAATCGGGAATCTCAAAAACGTTGCTGTTGAGAATGCTACATCAACATCGTTTGCACCCGTACCATATTTCTATGCACCAGGAATTGCATGGTGATGACTTTGAACATCATGTACAGTTCTGCCACTGGGCACAAGAGAAATTATGGGTCAATGACAGAATTTTTGCACGCGTTCTATTTAGCGACGAAGCGTCATTCACCAACAACAGTAACGTAAACCGGCATAATATGCGCTATTGGGCAACGGAAAATCCACAATGGCTGCGACAAGTGGAACATCAGTGACCTTGGCGGGTTAATGTATGGTGCAGCATTATGAGAGGAAGGATAATTGTCCCCCATTTAATTGATGGCAATCTAAATGGTGCAACGTATGCTGATATCCTATGTAATGTTCTACCGATGTTACTACAAGATGTTTCACTGCATGACAGAATGGCGATGTACTTCCAACATGATGGATGTTTGGCACAAATATCATGTGCAGTTGAAGCGGTATTGAATAGCATATTTCATGACAGGTGGATTGGTCGTTGAAGCACCATACCATGGCCCACACATTCACCGGATCTGACGTCCCCGGATTTCTTTCTGTGGGGAAAGTTGAAAGATATTTGCCGTCGTGATCCATCGACAATGCCTGACAACATGCGTCAGCGCATTGTCAATGCATGTGCGAACATTACGGAAGGCGAACTACTCGCTGTTGAGAGGAATGTCGTTACACAAATTGCCAAATGCATTGGGGTTCACGGACATCATTTTGAGCATTTATTGCATTGATGTGGTATTTACTGGTAATCACGCTGTAACAGCATGCGTTCTCAGAAATTATAAGTTCACAAAGGTACATGTATCACATTGGAACAACTGAAATAAAATGTTCAAATGTACCTACTTTCTGTATTTTAATTTAAAAAACCTACCTGTTACCAACTGTTCGTCTAAAATTGTGAGCCATGTTTGTGACTATTACAGTGCCATCTATCACAAAGCGAAAAAAGTGGTCCAACTAAAACATTCATATTTCTTTATGTACCACATGAACATGTAATAAAAAATGGGGGTTTCTATTTTAAAAAATGCAGTTGATATCTGTTTGACCTATGGCAGCACCATCTAGTGGGCCAATCATAGCCAATCAGTGTGAACTGGTTTCCTGCTTCAAGCTAGACAAATTTCATTATTTGTAGTTTTTTCGTTTGACGCTTATTTCATGAGATATTTGGCCCGGTCACGATCAATGGACCACCCTGTATATATAACTTCTGGACCCTCTTTAGTCTGCCAATAATGTGGTAACATCTATGTATCATATAGATAAACTTTAACACTTAGAGGAAGAACTTAATGGGAAAAACGTGAAAGTAGGGTAGAAAATGGGTTATAATCACACTAAAATTGTGGTATCATCTAAAGAACAAGGTGCCATGGCAAGGACGGTACCTTGTGATGGACCCACAAGCACAGTTGCTGCCAGATGCAATGATGAATGGTGTAGACACGCCCTCAAGAGTTTCAATATACCATTGCTGGTGAAGACTTATGTCAGAGCAGAGTCCCACTCAGCCTGTAAAGGGACATCCTCCTCTAGCATTATTTTCCCTCAACAGAAATAGTTGTCATCAAAAATATTTTTGAATTTTGAATAGGTTAATATTATCTCAGCTGTTTTTCTAAAAGAATTTTATACGATTTTGTACACAATGTATTACATTTGAGGCTAAAATCTGTAAAAAGAAATTACTTCATTTTCTTTGTTACAATTGGTATGTATTAGCTCTGAATGTACAGTGAAATAATTTTCTTATAGAAACATCTGGAATTATGGAATATTTGGCACACTTAAAATTCTATTATTAATTACACAATTTAGTACCATTTATTGTATTTATTTCTGGATTCATTTATAAAATAATAATATAAATTAATAGATATTCATTTGTCAAGAGAATTTGTACACCCCTTGGAATATTGGTTGTACCACAGAGTGAAGCAGTAGTGGGAATGCCTCTGATGTGATCGGACATGTGTTTGTAATTTGGAATAACAATGTAATTTTGATTTGTTAATGTGAAAATTCAAAAGACAGTTTGATATAGAAAAATGTGAGAGAATAAAATATTCGTGAAAACAAAAAATTCAGTGCAGGCTTACTTCAAATTTATAATGTCAATTGGAACCATGAGAACCTATAATGCCAAAAAATTTCAGCTTCAAGAATCAGCCCCTAGACGTGAAGAACTGGAGCCAACTATGAGAAAAGAAGGGAAGTAAAAAGCTTACTGTGAATCTTACTTCCCTCAAAACTTATTAAAAGAGTTAACAATAAAGACAGCGACAATCAACAAACGATGCGAGGGAGGGGTAGATTACAAGTGGTGGCATTATCCCGTCCGGGATCAATTGACTAACAATGAAGTTGTGTCTGTTGCACAAGAAGGGAGAGTGATTTGTGTCATTTGCAGTTTATGTATGAACAGATTTCTGATCATGTGAAGAAAGAAGACTGAAGGTTGCCCACCAAAGTAAATATTATCAACAGTGATGGTATACTATCAACAATGACGGACCAGATTGAATGAAAGAGGCCTTTACAACTATAACCATGGACATTAAAAAATAAAGATAAGAACAAACTATTTGTGAGGTTAATTTGTTTGTGGACTCGTGTGCTTGTTAACAAATGAACAGAGATGAGGGTACGAGTAAAAGCTGTAGAATCCAATCAGGACATGATTGAGCTGAGTGAAATCATAGTCAGCAAAGAAACAGTAAAAACTGATATTTTACAGTTAATTTTGGCAAAACTAGAGGTAATGAAGACAGATAACAATAGCAAATTTAGTGCAGTTAATGATCAGTTGACTGAAAAATTTACTTCACTACAAGGACAATTAAATGACCTGAAAACTGAAAACAATAGTAAAATGGGCAGATTGCAAGACCAAATGGACCAACTTAGTAATCAGGTTTCAGAGCTAAAAAGCAGGTTGTTAGAAAGGTTAAAAAGTATGAATGAAAAAATTGATGTTTTAGAAAATAAATTTATTGTTTTGGAAAATGAGTTCATAGTTGAGTCAGCAAGACAGTTGAAGAATGTTAATGACATCAGAGATGAACAGAAGGCCCTAGCAAAAAAAAAAAAAAAAAAAAAAAAAAAAAAAAAAAAAAAAAAAAAAAAAAAAAAAAAAAAATATGGAACAAAACATCACCAGTTTAGACTAGAAAATTTTAAACATTGAAAACATATGCAAACTAATGTAACTGTTTGAGATGAAAAAATTTCAGCATTTCAAGAAATTCAAGAGAACCAAAGTCTATGCGCAAACAGTGGTATTGCATGGTCCAACACTTCTATCAAAAGTTTTCCATCAGACAATTTACATCCAGTGAATTTTCTGCACCACTGTATAGATAGTTTTGTGTCAGGCATGAATGACAATCAAAAAATTAAATTTGTTAAAAGATGTCTTGAAGGTGAAGCACTATCATGGGTAAATTTAAATTTAAGTCAGTGGGAAACATATCAAAGTTTTGAGAAAAGTTTTTTAAATAAATAAAGCTGAGCATGGGAGAATTAAAAGTGAATTTTTGAATGGTTCTAATTATAGGAATAGGGATGATACTTTTGAAAGAGTTTTGTAAGAACTAACTTAAAAAATTAACACACCTTAACAAACCATTTGACAAAATTACATTGATTAATTCACTAAATAGGAGATTACCAGAAAAAATGAATTGGGATTTAGTACACGGACCTGACAATTGTCTTGAACAATTTTTACTGTAAGTTGACAGGCTGGATAGGGCAGTAGAAAGAAGTGTGTACCATAATAATCGTAATTATAGAAATCACAATGGGAATAATTACTGAAACAAAGATAATGGTAACTTCTATCAGGATCAAAATGTTAATAGAGGCATAAATTTTTAAAATCAGCAGCATGGGAAAAATGGGGATAACCATGGGCATTTTAATATAAGAAACAATCATAGAAGTAACTACTCGGGAAATGGCAGTTTGCCTCAATGAAGGTCCACAGTTTTGGGATAAGGAAACACAACAAGCACAGGATCCCTAAGTTACACTTGCAATTAGAGGATAATAACAGTGTTAGTGATATGGCACAGGTATCTGAAACTGAGCAGAAAGAATAACAGACTTCTCACTTGTGTTTTGATCAAAAGTTTTTGGGTACTATGTTTAATTATGGTGATGTAGGAGCTAGTCACAAACCAGAACGTGAGAGTAGTGAAACTTTTAATGTAGTATATACTAATGATTTCTTTTTTGGTCAGAAAACTGTGTTATTGATGTATATTTTTGATGTAGATGTGAATGAGAGCTGTGAAATAACTGAGGTTTGTAAGTCTGAGACTTGTAGCTTATTGCAAATGAATGTAGATGAGGTAAGTGCCTTTGATGGAGATGAGACTTGTTTAGTTAGTAATGTTGTTGATGAGGTAATTTTGAAGGAATATGATGATGATGAGTATCAAGTATTTGTTGAGTTTAATAATAATGAAGTTTCAGAGTTTTTTGTGAATGACATTGACAATCATTAATGTCATGCAAAGTAATGATCCAAACAGTAAAGGTGAGTTATCTGTAGGCCCGATACGGGTAGCCTCATTTGTGGTATATCTGAAAAAATTTAGAGACAAGATTAAGTACAGTAAGAATTTTGTGGAAATGCCCATTGTAGGTGAAAAAGATAAGAGGAACTACTGGCAACCAAAGCAAATTGGTAAAATGTCAATTACTGTTAACTTTTAGTATAGAAGACAGGAACTTTGAACATGGATGCATAATGATCCCTAGTCTGGAAGGAAATATACACTATGTTTTCAGATTCATACGACTGTATACTTGTGTTTTGTTTTTCAGGAATATAGTATGTAAGATGATGTGATTTCTTAAGTTCTATCTTATCTATTGACTGATTTTAAATCTATGACACACTGTGTTTGGAGGTTCACACAACAATATATATATGCTTTGTAATAGATTTGTGCTTTATCATCTTATTAGTGTAGTTATTTCATTACATTTAGTTCTCTTTATTAAAGTTTCATATGTGAACACTTTTTAATCCTATCCGACATAAATCCTATATACTTGCTTTTGGAATATAAATAGGCAGAGCATATGCCATGTGATGTGAGGGAGGAACTGAACAGCATACTTAGTGCACAAAACAATGTTTTTAGTTTGATATGAATGCTAGATGGAAGAAACCCTGTCCGTTGGACCGTGTGATCAGAAATCTAGGAAGGAAACTGAGAGATGTGGGTAGATCCACTTCCCACATTGCCTTATGGCTGTATCCTGCTGGTCCAGTCAACTTACAACAGTTCATGGGTGCTTGGTATTGTACTCAAACGTCTGTCAATTACATCAGTGTTGTAACTGATATTTGTAAATTGTTAGCTAAGAAATTATCCTATATGAAGAACTCATGGAACTATCTGTTTAAGAAAACAGGTACTGGCAAAGACAGTGTCATTTTACATTAATGTATGTTTTTTCAAGTAGGGGGTTTAAATTCCCAATACATTATGTAGCTTTAAATCAGTATGCATTTTCTATCAATTGTAAATGAATATTCTAGGCCACCATGTACATAGATTAGTTTATATGAACAATTAGTAAATAGTGTGGAAGACATTTACGAGTATAGACAGTACAGCAAGATGTATACATGTCTGAGTTCATACACTGATCTTGGTCCTCAAGCTACTCGACTACATCATCATTCAAAGCTATTTTTGACTCTGATTACCTATATTTATCCCGAGTACTGCAATATTGTATCTGACTGGAACATGAGTTGTGGAGATACTCATGCTTAACTCTTGTTTTGGGTACTCCTAGTCATCGCAACTGTGTGGGTGTATTCAAGGAGAGTGTGTGACAATTGATTGAGGGTAGATGTGTCCAAAAATTACTCCTTACATATGACTGAATTTATTGATATGATTATGAACTTTATTCATTTTGTTGTGTCAAAACATCTTTGCTGGTCTGTACCCAGAGCGGTTTGGATTTATGGGTTGGTCCCCACATCGTAAGCCCAGGCCCTGATATCTTTCCATTATTTTGTCCTTTCATGAGTCAACATATCCTAAAATACTTCTGGTCTATGTGGCTGATTGATTTTTTGTTATATTCCCACTCATGATTGAGTATATTCTTCTGGTCTGTACCTGTTGTTGTGAGTTTTTTGAGACAGCTGACTTGTCATACATTTAGGCTCTGAATTTTTTTCTCTTCTCTTTTGAAGATTTTGAAGGTGTGACTTTATAGATATAAACTTGCAATTTGTAATTCTAGTAATTTACCTTGCCTCTGCACTTATTTCTATAGTTCAGTGTTGTAATGTAGTTGTTTTGACTTTATATCATTTGTCTTGTGACAGAATGTTTCAAAGATTTGAAAATCTGAAGATTTGAAAATCTGAATGCAATGTTCTGATATACACCATGTGATCAAAAGTATCTGGACACCTGGCTGAAAGTGACTTACAAGTTCGTGGCACCCTCCATTGGTAATGATAGAATTCAATATGGAATTTGTAGCTTCCACTCTCGCAGGTATACATTCAATCAGGTGCTGGAAGGTTTCTTGGGGAATGGCAGCCCATTCTTCATGGAGTGCTGCACTGAGGAGAGGTATCGATGTCAGTCGGTGAGGCCTGGCACAAAGTAGGCTTTCCAAAACATCCCAAACATGTTCTATAGGATTCAGGTCAGGCCTCTGTGCAGGCCAGTCCATTACAGGGATGTTATTGTAGTGCAACCACTCCGCCACATGCCATGCATTATGAACAGGTGCTCGATTGTGTTGAAAGATGCAGTTGCCATCCCCAAATTGCTCTTTAATAGTGGAAAGCAAAAGTGCTTAAAACATCAATGTAGGCCTGTACTGTGATAGTGCCATGCAAACAACAAGGGGTGTAAGCCCCCTCCATGAAAACCATGACCACACCATAACACCACCACCTCAGAATTTTACTGTTGGCACTACAAACGCTGGCAGATGACGTTCACTGGGCATTTGCCGTACCCACACCCATCAGATCACCACAATGTGTACCGTGATTCGTCACTCCACACAAGGTTTTTCCATGGTTCAATCGTCCATTGCTTACACTCCTTACACCAAGCATGGCGTCGTTTGGCGTTTACCAGCGTGATGTGTGGCTTATGAGCAGGAGCTCGACCGTGAAATCCTTGTTTACTCACCTCCCACCCAACTGTCAGAGTACTTGCAGAGGATCCTGTTGCAGTTTCGAATTCATGTGTGAAGTTCTGGATAGATGTCTGCCTATTACGCACAACGACCTACATGTCCCCTCATGTTTCCAATTCACTAACACATTGGAAATAGTGGACATAGGGATGTTTTAGGAGTATGGAAATCTCGTGTACAGGTGTATAACACAATTGACACCCAATCACCTGACCATGTTCGAAGTCCGTGAGGTCTGCGGAGCGCCTCATTCTGCTCCCTCACGATGTCTAATGTCTACTGAGGTCTCTGATATGGAGTACCTGGCAGTAGGTTGGAGCACAATGCATCTAATATGAAAAATGCATGTTTTTGGGGGTGTCCAGATACTTTTGATCACATAGTGTATTTATAGATTATGAATTGTACAGCAGATATTTTTCTTATGTTTCCTGTAATGTGTTATGTATCAGATACTTCTATACACCTGTATTCCATCTTTTGGCACCATTCTGTACACTGTTTGTCAAACCTTATATATGTCAAAAAATATTGTAAACACTTTGTTTCCAAATTTTGTAGGGGTTGGGGGGGGGGGGGGGGGGGGTGTTCGGATAGGGACACCCTCCTCTAGCATTAATTTTCCTCAACAGAAGTAGTTGATACCAAAAATATTTTAGAACTTTGAATAGGTTAATATTATCTCAGTTGTTTTTCTAAAAGAATTTCATATGATTTTGTACATGATGTATTTGAGGCTAAAATCTGTGAAAAGAAATTACTTCATTTTCTTTGTTACAATCGATATGTTCTAACTCTGAAAGTACAGTTGAAATTATTTTCTTTTAGAAACATTTGAAATAATGCAATATTTTGCACACTTAAAATTTCTATTATTAATTATTCAATTTAGTACTGTTTATTATGTTTATTTCGGGATTCATTTGTAAAATAATAATAGAAATTAATAGAAATTCATTTGTCAAGAGAATTTATAATCCCTTTCAAATATTGGCAATACCGCAGAGTAAAGTAGTAGTCAGCATGCATCTGATGTGAACAGAAGTGTTTTTGTAATTTGGAATAACAATGTAATTTTGGCTTTGTTAATGTGAAAATTCAAAAGACAGAGTGATATAGAAAAATGTGAGAGTAAAATATTTGTGAAAACAAAAAATACAGTGCAGGCTTACTTCAAATTTTTTATTCCAATTGCAACCATGAGAACCTATAATGTCAAAAATTTCAGCTTCAATAATGAGCCCCTAGACTTGAAGAACTGGAGCGAACTACAAGAAAAGAAGATAAGTAAAAAGAGTATTGTAAATCTTACTCCTCTCAGAACTTATTAAAAGAGTTAATGATAAAGACAGCGACAATCAACAAACGATGTGAGGACGGGGTAGATTACAAGCCCACTCTGCAGTTATTGCTAAAGATGTAGCATCATCTCACTATATGGTCAACAATGTGAGAGTTGTATCTGACAGAACTGCAGCAAAGTTTATAGACTACTGAAGTTTGAGAGGATAGACTACTATCTTGAACCATATCAAGTAATATGTTACTGTTCAGTGCCAGTATCAAAAATACATGACATTCCTATGGCAGTGGATTGTTTCAAAATTAGGTATTTCATCTTGTTCAAGTTATAATAAAGTGATCTAATATATGTTATAGTATCAACTTGGCCTCCCCCAGTAATAATCTATGGACCGACCAATGTGCCAATGATTGTTATTTTGTCCAGCGCGCGCACACACACACACACACACACACACACACACACACACACACACACACAAAAATACAGAGTGTATGCCAAAAAGACTAACAGTACACATTAACTATAAAGCATAGAACCAATTGCTGATGTTTTGTGCTTAGAGCAACTGATAATAACCACTGGAAAGGGGGGGGGGGGGGAGTAGAAGAAACATGTGCAGATGAGCAAAAATGGTTTGGAGTGATTTTGATATGCTAAAAAGAGTTTTCAAAACTAAACTTGTTATGTGTCATAAACACAAAGATTAAAACGAATATGCATCACCAAGTTTTGACATGCAAACACTGAGGGTTGCTGAGCAATGGTGGAAAGGGTTTTGAGTATTACTAGGAAAACCAAGGAAACAAGAAAAATGGATCAGGCAACAAACAGAAGCTGACAATGTAATTATGACTAATTAAAATAAACTTGAAAGGGCAAGAGAAGAAAACAGCAACATGTTTGTGCATAGTTGAAGAGAATAATACTGTATAAAAGTTAGAGACCAGCTCTATCCAACAGTGTATGTCAAATGGTTGATGATTATTATGATACACACTCATAAAACAACTGCTGGGAGCAGCTGCCTTTCCTCTTCTTGCCGTTTTCATCCTAGTATTTCCATGGTTGTAACATTAATTCATAAAATCTAGAACACTAAAATATAATCTTAGAACACTTTTTTCCGTAGTTGGAAAAATGAAGACATACCACGAAAGTGTATAAATATAGGACAGTGTCTTATTAAAAGCCCTCTGTATACCAGAATGAGCACTTGAATAAGTATTGATAAATGAAAACATACAGGTACGTATGAAGTCCTAATTACTACTATAGGACTGAATGTTGCATGCCATATGATTTTGTGTGAATATGGTACAACAATAGGAAATTCAGTAACTATAAAATGCAATTTTTCCCTAGAGTATAAAAATGGAGTGAGAAATACAGAGTTCACTGCTCACTCTCTGTAAAAAGAAAATGCTGAATGGTTTGTTTTCCTGTTTGCCTGATTTGAAATGTATTGAGGTTTAGAGTATAAAAATGGAGTGAGAAATACAGAGTTCACTGCTCACTCTCTGTAAAAAGAAAATGCTGAATGGTTTGTTTTCCTGTTTGCCTGATTTGAAATGTATTGAGGTTGTACTGATTTAATGTTTTATTTAAAACACTCTTTTAGACCTTTGTATTGACACAGTCATTCATGGTGACAAATGTGACATGCTACATTGTAATCTACCATTCACGATCTAAAGATCTGACTGAACTAGACATGTTTGCTTATTTCTGTTCACATCTATCACTGAAATAAACCACCCATTACAATCTTTTATGTGTTGAAAAAGAATGGATAAAACAATTTTAAACTCTTAGTTCATTCTGCCTGTTGCGGGATGTATTCTGAATGCATTAACACAAACAACAATAGCTAAAATAATTAAATGCTTGTGGCTATTTTAAAATAAAATTGTGACAATAATTGGCTAGTCCCATATGATTTTGACTCATGTGCCTGAAATTGTACAAGTAGTAAACAAGAAAGAACTCATTTTTTTTAATAAACTGCTAGTGACTGAAATCAAAGAATAAAGCTATATTAAAATGGATCATCCCACGAGAAGTCTGCCATTCTTGAAGGAATAATGTAGGGTAAAGAATGGAGGAAGGAGTAGCCATACATAAAATGAGGGGGGAAATCAACATTGATTAATGTGAGCATTCAGATGGAATCCAGTCCTACAGTGTTGATTCCCTTCCTTTTGCTGCTCATTTTAACTCCCTCTTTAATGAAAGAAGGCGAAAATCATGAAACACATTCCTCTTGCTAATGGTATAAAAATCTATTTGGCATGCTGGAAGAACATCCAGCCTTCATTCTACATTCTGTAATCATAAACAGAAGCATATAAAGCTCTGAAGTATTGACCAGCTTCTGAGGAAACACATTTTGGATACAAGAGCATATTTTCAGTTTCTCCAGGCACTCAGATACTGATACAAGGTCAAAAACTGTAAAACGTCCAACACATAAATAGCTTTTGTTATACAACAAATTTGTATTTAACAGACTGATATACACAGGAGGAAATGGGAAATGCTCAATATTTGTGTACTGAGCATGACAGTATTTTTCTTTTATATTCACAAAGCCAGTTACTACAAGGCACTCCATTTTGTTATGGCATATTTTTGCAAGTGGATATCGGTTATAAAAACAAGATTATCAATAACTGCACATAATATATTACACATTATAAAATGACATTTTACATGGAGGCAGCAGATATTAAGTTTCTGTAAATGTATGATGATGAACAAAATTATATTATTTTTGTCATTTGGACTATTCATATACACTAACATTCAAACTATTTTAAGGTATGTGATTATATACAAACTCTGAATAATGAGTCAAACAAGTGACTTCTGTACACTTTAATATCTGCTAAATTAGAATACCGTATTAAAAATACAATTCTTTCAACTTTCATTGTCCATAGTATCAATTATAATTACAGTACTGCTATATAATTTATACATCATTAACTAGAAGCATACCTGTACAAATTTGCAATTAAAATTACGGAAGAGCACTGTGTTCACAGCTGTAACACATTTTTGTATCTGTACTCAACACGGCAACATTTTACCTAATCAGATTATTACAAACACATTTCAAAACATTTATTGAGCAAACATTTTTCATAAAACGGGAACTGCAAAATTACAATGAAGGTAGTTTGTATTCCTGTAGGAATTTCTTTTGCTGCATTCAGAACCTAGCACACTTGAAATTTTTTCATATGGAGATATCACAGTGACACATCAGAAAATAGTTCACATCACTTTCACAATTTGGAAACCATGCACACAAAATGCAGCAGAAGTTATACCAGAATACACTACAGTTAGATTACATAATACTTTAATTCATTACAAGATTGAAAATCAAAATAGATGTTTAAATAATTTTTTTACTAATTGTTCTAGCTTCACACAGCCCATATACCAACTTTCAGTGGCTCAGTAGTTTGTAACTGAAATGCTTGTGCAACAAATACAATATAATATAATATTGAAGAAATATTTTATGTGGTGCACAGTAGTTCAACTACACTGGCTTACCACATCAACACATTTGAAAATGTACTTATTCATATGAGCTGATGGTCTGGTGCTTGTGATACAGTAAACATTCAAACTGAAAATAGCTTCCCACTTCAGGGAGGTAATCTTAAAAGAAAAATGTTTTATTATTTATGTTAAAAATATCAGAAAAAATGAAAAACCTATTTTAGCATGCCCCATTACAAAATTGTACAAAGTAAACATAATATTGATATAGGTGATTATGTTAATGAATTGCTTTGAATTTTATATTGAATGGTGTCTTTTTATGTTGCTCGAAGCAAATCAAACTGTGTGATATTCATGAATAAGGGGTGTTACTCTTCAAGAAAGAGACTGTTCAAGAAATTTCAAAGTGCAACTGCAAAAAGATAACCTACACAGTAATACTGATTTATTTTTGAAATGATGCTCACTCAAAGTACTGGCACTAAAATAAAAAAAGTCCATTAGGTGTATAAGATTCAAATTAACGTATCAGTGATCATACCAACATTAAAGAGGGAAAATAAAAAAAAAATACATTTCAGGGGAATTTCCTCAGATGTTTAGTAAATTTGAAATTTTCTACACCTGATTTCCTCACAAAATTAAGCTATTACTCTTCTTCCTGATGCAACAACAATCAGAATCCAAAAAAAATTCAAGAACCACTGTTTTGCAGTGCACATGGAAATTTCAGTTGGGAGGCCTCTTTGATTCATCTGATGTTGTAGCTAACATATTAGTCTACATCCAATTATTACAAGACACATATTCCAGCAATTCTTTTGTAAGATATGATGAGCATTTCATTGATTTTACTTACAGCTACTATCACAATTCTTTCAAGGGATTATTACGTCTCCTTACATTAATAATTTTTCATGAAGAGCAACTATGAAATACTATGGACAAACAAATTTATTGTATAGCAGAAAATGCAAAATATGGAAATGGAGTAAAAGGTATTAAGGCTTACACTGCATTTGATGTAAGACTGTATTGTCAACAAATACACACATATTGATCAAAATTGATTTATAATCAGAAACATGGTTGACATATGAGGAAGTATTCAATATACTGCTAATCTTTCACTGCTAAAGTTTCTGACCTCAGTACCATGAGTACAAAAGGAACTGTAACAGCATACCTGAAACTGACGGTGGTAAAGAAAAGATAGTTCTGTGTTTGGTATCAGTCACTTTGGATCACAAGATTCAGATAATCACGATTAAACAGGTATAAGTGCTTTAGTACTAAATAGTCAACAGCATGGAATGAACATACATAGTCAGGCGAAAAAATGAAAAAGTATATCACACGAGCAAAACATTGCCAACTGACATCTCATTTTCCCTTCCAAAGCTACTGACAACCAACTTTAGAATTATAATTTCAGATCATTTAAAAGTAAGATCTTAGTGGTAGATACAAGCTGTGAAAGATGAATCTTCTAATTTCTGAAAGAAGGTGCCTTGAAAAATAAAAAGTTAACTGAAATATGAACAAAGAGATATTACACATAATGCAGAATAATACATCATTTCTATTTAGATGGTGTTGATACAGATTTGGATGAGTGCAAGATACAAGAAATGATGGAAGGATGAAACATTCTGAATAAAACAATGTAAAACTGTCTCAAAGAGAATTGTGTTGCACTCAACAGGCTTCAGTTTACAGGCCCATCTAGTATGAATCTGTGCTGATGCTGTGTAGTTTGAATAGCAACAAATTTAAAGGTTCTACTGTTACAGTATATTTAGAGAAATACAACATTTCCTATTTCAGCCCTGTTTCCGGATGAATTCATTGTTCATATACAGCCAGTGTACTCGCAGTTATCTTTGGCTGTTAGATTCCGATTAAAATAAATGATGTAATTAAAGTAAATATCAATTCAATACTGAAATTTTAAATAGCAAATATCCATTACTTTTTGTCACTGAAAACAATCTAAAATACTTCTACAGGTAAACAGTAAGTGAAATTTAGAACTGTTTCTAGATTGCATACAAATGCAAAAAGGGCCTTTTTCCAAGACCCAGTGAAGACATCTTCTTTTCACAAGGAGATCTCTGTACATGCACAAAGCAGCAGTAATTTGAAAAAATAAAATTTTTCACACTGAAATATATGTACCTACAACATGCTTTTATAGTAAGATACCTCAAATACAAACAAGAAAATTGAGATCAAAAGACATTAAGTGGAAGATTACATGTATCCAACTGTGTTGTTTATCTAAGTTCAACTATTCAGTCTTAATGCAAAAACTGTGGAGTCACCTGAAATTCTGCAGGTGATTGAGCTGTTTGTGGATCACCATAATTACAGTGAAACTTCTATACAGAAGAGATTCTTTCTTGTGTATAACACAAATCTGTATCGAGTATAAAAATCTCATACTGATAGAAGTCTCAGCAGCTTACAAAAAACGAAGCTGGCATGTTCAACGCAGTTTATAAATTATTATTGTTCTATCACACAAGTAGCTCAAGATAAACTGTTCCTACAATATGAGAACAGCGTCACATTCTGTTCAAACCAGCACCTCGCAGTAATTTTACATTGTACTGTCAATACCTCACACTTATGAACTCTTTTTTTTTCATATGGAAGTTTGTTCACACTCCATCCATACACAGAGCACAGCAAGTAGTAAGCAATTCACAGCAACAAAACAGCACCATCTGCACTATACACTAAACTGAATGATCCTCAATGTCCCTAGAAACAGTCCAACACACTTATAAAATTACACAACATTTTCAACAAATTTACTTCACTAGCGGTGAATTCCTGCAGATTAAATTTCTTTTGAAAGTGGAACTGTGTAAGACATCTCATAACAAAAGAGATTTGTTCTAGAGTAAACTCTTCATTCTTATACACATTAATGCTCAGAATGTAGCATTTTGAAACCGATAGTGCCAGAAGTTCTCATAGGCCTTTGGCACATATATTAACACACACTTCAGTCATTATATGACTCCATAAAACTGTAACCAATTTTCTTAAAAATGTTGAAAACACAAGCTTCAGTTTCCACTGGAATCAGCTTCAGTTTCCACTGGAATCAGCAACCACCAAAGAGACCACACGTGAAGCTCTTCTACTCAAAGGGAGCACAATCACACTAGATGTCCTTCAGCTTCTACAGAGGCTGGGTAACCAAGATTAGGATTGAATGTCGAAAGTAGCGGAGTGGGACCATTCTGCACAACAGCTGGTGGAGGAACAGGAGGAGGGTTGTGGGAAACTGTGACGTCAGGAGGCGGCACAGTAGACGGCGCACGCACTGCACTTCCCATACCAGCAGCAGCTGTCGGTCGCCGCAAGGAGCCTGTCAGATGTGCAAACTCAAGCTGGGGTGGATATGCCACATAACGGGCATCAGGCGAAATGTTGTAGTATGGACCATCTGCATGGCTAGGCGGTGGTGGTAGTGTCGCATAATGCAATTTTGCTCCTGCAAAGAAACCAGTTAGAAATTCAAATACTTGCACTGAAACAATTTCATTTTAGTTTATGCTTCAAAAGTGTTTGTGATGGTTAACACAATATTCAGATTAAAAAACATGATCACAATCAGCCTCTTTCAATCAATATGGTTTTGCAAGCAAGATACCTGACGAAAATTTACTGGAAAAGAACAAGGAGCACAGTGCTATACCTAAAGACTTACACAACATTTCTCAATAAATTCATATTTTAACTGCAGAAGACAATGTAATAATGTGCAAAGTCGAATGCATTCCTGAATTATTAAGAAAATAAGAGCCCCTGCACAACCTTTTACTGTTATCAGAGTACATATTCTGTTACCTTCTACACTGGGATTGTAAGTATTTCTGTTCATTGTCTCTGAACCCTCCTCGTGATGAGGCTTTGGCTGATGTTGGACCTCATAAGCAGGGTACTGGTAAGGATACTCCATCTGGTCAATCAAGTAAGTACTTGCTGCTGGTGGTTTTGTGTTGTCTTCCTATTGAGAGAGGAAATTTGATTTAAGTTTATTTAAACCAGCTACACAAATATACAACAGTCTACATTTAATTTACTCTTTGAATGTATATAAGCCATGCTGACTGTTATGATAAAAAATAGATCTGGGGTCACTTCAATGTGAAAATATTCCATTTGCAGTAGATTACTTTACTATGTTTTCAAGTACTCATCTTCTATTATGCAACAAGCTGACCTAGGTAAGATCAGTTTGGGTCCTGAGGAATGTAGATGAATGCAAGGCAATACTGACTCCACAACTTATCCTGGAATATAGGTTTAATAAAGGCAAACTGATATTAATCGCACTTGTAGATTTAGTGAAAGCTTTTGTCATTCTCGGCTGGGATACAATCTTTAACATTCTGAAGATAGCAGGGTTAAAATACAGAAAGTGAAAGGTTATTTCAAGGGCGATGTACTTCAGGACAATATTATGGAAATGGAAGAGGATGTAGATGAAGATGAAATGGGAGATATGATACTGCGTGAAGAGTTTGACAGAGCACTGAAAGACCTGAGTCGAAACAAGGCCTCAGGAGTAGACAACATTCCATTAGAACTACTGACAGCCTTGGGAGAGCCAGTCCTGACAAAACTCTACCATCTGGTGAGCAAGATGTATGAGACAGGCAAAATACCCTCAGACTTCAAGAACAATATAATAATCCCAATCCCAAAGAAAGCAGGTGTTGACAGATGTGAAAATTACTGAACTATCAGTTTAATAAGCCACAGCTGCAAAATACTAACGTGAATTCTTTACAGACAAATGGAAAAACTAGTAGAAGCCGACCTTGGGGAAAATCAGTTTGGATTCTGTAGAAATATTGGAACACATGAGGCAATACTGACCCTACGGCTTATCTTAGAAGCTAGATTAAGGAAAGTCAAACCTACATTTCTAGCATTTGTAGACTTAGAGAAAGCTTTTGACAATGTTAATTGGAATACTCTCTTTCAAATTCTGAAGGTTGCAGGGGTAAAATATAGGGAGCAAAAGGCTATTTACAATTTGTATAGAAACCAAATGGCAGTTATAAGAGTTGAGGGGCATGAAAAGGAAGCAGTGGTTGGGAAGGGAGTGAGACAGAGTTGTAGCCTCTCCCCGATGTTATTCAATCTGTATATTGAGCAAGCAGTGAAGGAAACAAAAGAAAAATTCGGAGTAGGTATTAAAATCCATGGAGAAGAAATAAAAACTTTGAGGTTCACCGATGACATTGCAATTCTGTTAGGGACAGCAAAGGACTTGGAAGAGCAGTTGAACGAAATGGATAGTGTCTTGAAGGGAGGATATAAGATGAACATCAACAAAAGCAAAACGAGGATAATGGAATGTAGACGAATTAAGTCGGGTGATGTTGAGAGTATTAGATTAGGAAATGAGACACTTAAAGTAGTAAAGGAGTTTTGCTATTTGGGGAGCAAAATAACTGATGATGGTCGAAGTAGAGAGGATATAAAATGTAGACTGGCAATGGCAAGGAAAGAGTTTCTGAAGAAGAGAAATTTGTTAACATCAAGTATTGATTTAAATGTTAGGAAGTCATTTTTGAAAGTGTTTGTATGGAGTGTAGCCATGTATGGAAGTGAAACATGGACGATAAATAGTTTAGACAAGAAGAGAATAGAAGCTTTTGAAATGTGGTGCTACAGAAGAATGCTGAAGATTAGATGGGTAGATCACATAACTAATGAGGAGGTGTTGAATAGGATTGGGGAGAAGAGAAGTTTGTGGCACAACTTGACTAGAAGAAGGGATCGGTTGGTAGGACATGTTCTGAGGCATCAAGGGATCACAAATTTAGTACTGGAGGGCAGTGTGGAGGGTAAAAACCGTAGAGGGAGACCAAGAAATGAATACACCAAGCACATTCAGAAGGATGTAGGTTGCAGTAGGTACTGGGAGATGAAGAAGCTTGCACAGGATAGAGTAGCATGGAGAGCTGCATCAAACCAGTCTGAGGACTGAAGACCACAACAACAACAACAACATTTCCAATTGTATAGAAACCAGACTCTAGTTACATGAATCAAAGGACATGAAAGAAAAGCAGTAGTTCAGAAGAAATTGAGCAAGTTGTAGACTATCCCTGATGTTCTCCAATCTGCACACTGAACAAGCAGTAAAGGCTGGCTGGCTGGCTCTGAGCACTATGGGACTTAACATCTATGGTCACCAGTCCCCTAGAACTTAGAACTATTTAAACCTAACTAACCTAAGGACATCACACAACACCCAGTCATCATGAGGCAGAGAAAATCCCTGACCCCGCCGGGAATCGAACCCGGGAAGCGAGAACGCTACCGCACGACCACGAGCTGCGGACAAGCAGTAAAGGAAATCAAGAAGAAATTTGGAAAGGAAATTAAAGTTCAGGTAGAATGGACTTGGAAGAGCAGTTGAATTGAATGGATAGTGTCTTGAAATGAGATTATATTTTGAGAATCAGCAAAAGAAAAACAAGGATAAAGGAATGTAATCAAATTAAATCAGTCAATGCTGAGGGAATCGGATTAGGAGATGAGACACTAAAAGTAGTAAGTTTTGCTGTTTGGGTAGTCAAATATCTGATGTTGGCCAAAGTATAGAGGGTATAAAATGCAGATTGTTTATAGTGTGAAAAGCATTTTTAAAACAGACGAATTTGTTAACATTGAATACAAACTTAAGTGTTTGGAAGTCTTTTCTGATGGTATTTGTATGGGATGGAGACTTATGCAAAGTGAAATGTGGATGATAAGCAGTTCACACATGAAGGAAATAGAAGCTTTTCGAATGTGGTGCTATAGAAGAAAGCTGAAAATTAGATGGGTCCATTACATATCTAATGAGGAGGTACTGAATCACATTGGGGAGAAAAGAAATTTATGGCACAACTTGACTAAAGGAAGAAATCAGTTGGTAGAACACATACTGAGCCATAAAGGAATAGTCAATTTGGCAAACGAGCAAAGTGTGGTGGGTAAAAACTGTAGACACAGACATGGCTGCAAATACAGTATGGAGGTTCAAATGGATGTTGGGTGCAGTAGTTGTCTAGAGATGAGAAAGCTTACATAGGACAGACTAGCATGGAGGCTAGCAATACATTATAAACACAATTTGCATGTGAACAGAACTTTCAGCTTTTGTGCATCCAACAATGTCATTTGGACGCACTGAGTTATCTGTATGATTAGCCATCAACATAGCTTAAAATTAAGTGATGCTCAATTTGAGTCATGTGACACATCATAATTCTGATGCAGTGCTTGTCTGACACCTCAGGATCAACATCACAAACCACTAAAATAAAAGCAAGAGCCTCCTCTGAAGGGAGGTGCTTTGCTCTTGGCACTTGGGCAGTTATGGTGACAGTCTTGTCATGATATTGATGAGTGCAGCTAGCAGATGCTTTGCAAGCCACAGATGTGTATGCGCATTTTTCCAAGATTGTACCGTATTGTATCTTTTTTAGGGTGAAGGTGGCAACATTGACTCACTGAGACAGTGAGATATTTCAGTGTATAAATCTCATGTTATTGTTATTGTCCTGAACAATAAAAAACAAATAGTATTTCAAGTTTTAGTTCGTTATTTATAAAGTAAAGACAAGTAATTTAATCAGGGTAGTGGATTTGGGAATCTACATTATTATATGGATTTTAATTAATGCCTTTTATATAAACTATAGGCAGATCTGAACAATACAAATGTACACTATAGGTAGGCAAATGGAAAAGCTGAAAAAAAACAGGCATTATTAATAGAGCATTTGTAACATCTCTCAGAGCTCAGAAGGAGGGATCAATTCCTACCTTACTTTGACTCCCTTTAGCCATTGTTTCAATTTCATTTTATTACAGATCCTATCATATTTTTCAACATTGTGTTTGGAATTAATAGACAGCTGAATGAATGATATCTATTTACAAATACTATAATACCAGCAGTAGAGAGAGGAAAAGCAGTGCCTCAAAGATTGTGAAGACAAATATTGAAATTCTGGGACGTGAGATTACTTCACTAACAGCTACAATAAATTATGACAGACAAAAGAAAATGTGAATATTTACAGGAAGGATTCCCAAAGAGCAAAATGTTAAGACTGTGTGTGGTGCAGCAATGGTTAAGGATGTAAAAGCCCTTTCAAGTCAATCTGGGTTCATATCATCATCCATTTTACGTGCTTTCTCTAAATAGTTTCGTGAAAATGGTGAGCTGATTCTGTGGAAAAGACAAACACCACTATCCTTTTGTATCCTAATCTATTGTTCTACCACTAATGACCTCATTTAATAGGATGTTACATCCTGATCTTCTACCATACTTTTTACCAATTTGATCTAATTTTAAAATTATTTTTTATCACTTTAGCATTTCTGATCTTTTCCATTCTCCTATAACATTGTACTTTGATGCAACAAGAATATTTTAACAGTTCAGCCCATGACAGAGAAAGGCAAAGCCATTATTATTCTAATATGCAGAGCCAAAGGCTTGATCATCAGAAAAAATGGGGTATGGTAATTATAAAAATCACGTACAGCATCAGGGAAGCACAACAATTCATCTCACAAATAAATAACTGCTAGTAGTTTCAATAATTTTTCCCCTTTGATATAATCCTGATGTGTCTCCCTTGAAGCAGAGGCCTGCTTCTCCTCTCTAGTATCAATCCCCCCAACTGTGCCCCCCCCCCCCCCCCCCCTTCCACGGCTTGGTGTCAATTTGTTCCTTTCTCTCTTCATAGTATAAATAGCTTTCTCAACTTTTTCATTCATTTCTATTTGTATCAGCTGATTTTATATCCCTTAATGTGGCCGAAGTCCCCCGCATGAGGCCTCCAGGCCAGCAATGCCATACGATCATTTCATTTCATTATTTTTTCATATCCCTTAACATTTTTCATGTCAAATGTTCATGAGCATCATTTTACAGGTCTCCTAGTTTTGTATGTATTTTGATGTAATTTAGTCTTTTTTAAATAATATACGACATTATCTTTGTCTATGTTGTAAATGTTGGAGGAAGAGGAATATGGTGTTTGAGGTTTGCAGACAACATGGTCCTCCTAGCAACAGGTCAAAAGTAATTACAGGATACTGAGGGTACCATTACAGCTATGATTTATTGAATGAAAATAAATACAATATGGAGGCTTTTGAAATGTGAACATGGTGGAGGATGGAAAGAATAAGTTGGAGGGATAGAGCAAATGATGAAGAGGTACTGAGAAGTGTGGGAAAGCAAACACAGTCATTGGATGTAATAAAAAGAAGGAAACAAAACTGGATTGGGCATATATTAAGAAGAGTGGGAAAGCAAAGACAGTTATTGGATGTAATAAATAGAAGGAAACAAAACTGTATTGGACATATATTAAGGATGGGCTTATAAAAACGGTCTTAGGAAGATATGTCGAAGGAAAGAGGAGGACAGAAAGGAAGAGATTTCAGATCATGGACAATGTGATGCACAGCAGCACATACACCAGTATTAAGAATGAAGCAGTGGATCACACGAAATGGAGACACAAAGGACCTGATAATATAGCAGAAAATGATGATGATGATCATCCTTGTCCACTGACTACTGCACCTACTGGTTGTTAAGATGCGGCGGTGTAGAAATTCTTGAAGAATTTCTTATCATCGGAACTTGGTCAGTGAGGGATAGTGGCATAAATTAATTAATAATCAGTTTTGTTGCTGTTCTCCTGGATTAAATTCCAAACCTCTTGGCAGTGGTTTATGAAGAGAGAACATGTCAATGGTGTGCCATCCATTGGAAGGGCATGTCAAGCTTTGAGCTCTTCGAGAAGAATAGGCTATGTGTCACCACTGATTTTCATTCCTCCCTTTTCCTTCAAAAATAACAGTAGAAACAAGACTACACTGAACAGGTGCATATAATAGCCACCCACATCTACAAACATGTACTTGACATTTCATAAAAACAAATGGATCAGGAAAAAGACAGGAATGGGAGATGTAATCAAAATGAACTGGAGATGGGTGTGACATGTGAATGCATTGCAGATGGATCAGGGAAGTTCGTTGCTGGAATCCAACAAATACAAAAAGACCCAGTGCGAAGATGGATAGCTGACATTAGAAAGCAGGCAGGAACAGCATGGGTGTATGTAGTTGAAAACGGTAATCCATAGAAAAATGTAGAGAAGCCCTTTACTCAGCAATAGATACAGAATGAATGATGATGATGTAAAATATTTTGTGATATTTTATGCATTTACTTGTTCCTTGCCAGCTGTTGCAGTCGGTAGACTTAAAATCATCTTTCTTTTCAAATAATTGGTAGTTTATTTTTTCTCTTGTTCAGTACTGCTGTGCTTTCCTTGACTCTGTGTCAAGGATCACTTTTCTAATAGATTACTGATCAGGCCCATTGCCTCCATGTGCTTTTTCCAATTTGCTATTGTTTTAAAAGTTAGAATTTTTGTGACTTTCTGTTTGTCTATGTCCCTACCACTTCTTGGTATGTATAATATTTTTATAAACATATTTGAGGAAGATGTTAATTTAAGTTGAATGGAGTCTGTGGTATAAAACTAGCAGTTAATACTTAAAACAATCCATAGCAATTATTCTCATCTTTATAATCAAGAGTACACACACACAAATCTTAGAATCACAGTTAATGACAGATATTCACATGTAAAGTTGTAGACTGGGTGTTATTTTTGATTCACATTATGCTATTGTTCTACTAGCACTTTTCTGCAACACAACACATTAACAGGTGTCAAAAAATGGTGAACACTGGCCTAATTAAGAGACTGTCACAAAAATTACAGCCCATTAATTAATATCTTACTGCTGTATGTTAACATCTATCAATTATATATATTATTTTTTGTTTGTGGATCAAAAATTGGAGTAAGCATTAAATTAAATCTTACTAGATATTCCTGATTGCTGTCTCCATTTGAGTAGCTTTCACTCTTTTCTGAAACTGAACTTAGTGTTTCACCAGTGACCGTTTCATTATAACTGCTAGGGGCATACATTTCAATGGTTGCCGACTTACTGCTGCTCTGTTCGCTGGCAGCTGAAATACAACATGAGAAGCATTTGATAAAGTGGATCATTGTATTTTGTAACTAAATATTAAAGAGTGAAATTGTTTAAAAAGTCAAGCAGAAGTAATACTAAAACAACAAATCAGCAGTAAAAGTCTCCTATTAAAGAAATAATAATGGACAGCAACTATGACATATAAGTAACATAGTGCAATGACATATCACAATATCATGACAAACACACTGCCCCTTTAGCAAAGCAAATGATCTGCCATGTCATGTAAGTCCTAATGTGACACAACAAACACTGATAGAACACAAGCAAAAAGGAGAAAAAGATGTTCAATAATCTGTAGCCAAATGGTGAACAACATACAGATGCACATAACAGATAAAAAAAAACCTCAGGCATGATCAGGACTTCAGCAACCTCCTATCATGACCTGAGATGAGCAAATCCGACCTTATGAGTAAATCCTACCTTCATATTCCACGGCAATCCTAACACCTGTTAAACTTGTGCAATATTCTAGTCCATTCCTATGCAACCTATACATCAAACTATGTATCATATTGGTTAGTCCATTGTCAATAACTCAGGTCCAAGACCCACCACAGATACTCGCTCAAGACAAGCCTCGTAACGAAAGTTTTTCTCCAACCACAGGCAGAGCTCCACATGAAAGCAGCTGTCATTTCCCAACTGCACTCAAATGACTGCACAGCACTTTATGTGTGTATGACACCTAACCAGCTCCCTACTTACGTGGATGGCAACCATAAAAGGCAGTGGCTACTCAAGCATCCCGTTTGCTGTAGTTGCTGTACTCTGCAGTGCCAATCACTTTACTTACTGCACTGAGTGAGGTGGTGCAGCAATAAGACACTGGACTCATATTTCTGAGGATTGCCATTTCAAATTCCCATCCTGCCATCCAGATTTATGTTTTTCATTTTTTTATGAAATCACTTGGAATGGCTGCCAAGTGGATCCTTTCAGAGGGCATGCTGATTTCCATTACAATCTCAGCTTGTGCTTCATCTCTAATGATCTCATCATTAATAGGGTGATAAAACCCCAAACTTAATTCCTTCCTACACCACCTGCTTCAGTGCCTATGCAATTTTGATCCCCACTGCCACCCAGGAGAAATGCTGTTGAAATGCATATGTAGGAACTGCCCCTACAGCAAATCTTCCATTCTCAACATCCCACTTGCTAAGCTAAGAAGGTGGGTGGTAGGGAAATGTACATTAGCGGTGTGCAGTATCCAATGCTGCTGGAGCCAACAAAATTATATTGCTGGCCGTGCTTTACATAGTGTGCTCTAAACATTTATTGGTGATTTTCACTTTAGTGAGCATATTTTGTTCTCTTAATATTTGTTATGGATGATGGTAAAACGAAGGTGCTGAGGGTTAGACATACGAGCTAAGCTACAAAGTTCTGTAACTTTTCCACAAGTGTGTCAAAATTAGAAGATGAATACACCTACAGTGCTTGCCCCATCATTGGCAGCTGCCATTGGTAATTGGACTGACAAGAGAACCATGCAGCAGATATTTAGTAAATGTATTATAGATAGTGGCTATGCATCTTCCAAATCACCAAAAAATGGCGCAATTAGCAGAAAGAAGTAGACAACTAGACAATTTTGCTGAAAAATCTTATGTTCCACAATATTAAATATTAATATACCTCACACAGCCAACTTAGTTTTGTGAATGAGAGCAACCTGGAATTTTAATGGCATTCAATGAACAATGCTGAGAACATTCAAGGCAAGGGTTTCAGGTATCTGACCGGAATGACAGTAGTCTAACAAATAACAATATTTGTCATGTCCTGGCAAGTGCTTGTACCCAGATCATTGCCTGTCTGTTCCTAAATGATAGCATGAAAAGGCAAACTCATGACAGAATGAAGTATTTTCCCTCTTTCTCTGTGCAGAAAGGTACAGTCAGTTGCCTTACTTGCAGACCACTCTCAATCTGTGGTAGTAGCCATCCTCAATGGTGCTGTTCCTACTCACTTGTCCTCAGCATATCCTCTCTTGCAGTTTTCCAACTCATTCCTCCCACTTGTCACTACCCCCTTCCCCCTTCCCTGAGAGTCACCATTCATGGCCTTTCCTCCCTTATAATACTCCCTATAATACTAATGTCAGAGTAAGTGTGTGTGTGTGTGTGTGTGTGTGTGTGTGTGTGTGTGTGTGTGTGTGTGTTTGTGTGTGTGTGTTTGTGTGTGTGTGTGTGTGTGTGTGTGTGAGAGAGAGAGAGAGAGAGAGAGAGAGAGAGAGAGAGAGAGAGAAAGAATACTCAGACTGGGACAAAGAGTGTATATCCAGATTTTCTGATCTGTTACATGTGGCTATGGCTGCTGCCCCTCATTCGGCTGCAAATGAGTGGTTGCATTTCCTCAATCCTCAAATGTTTAACATTGTAATATTAGAGCAAACAAAAATCAAGATCACCTACAATTCTGTTAATGGACCACTGTTTATTTATTTGAGCTAAACTTGCTATGGCACCCTTACAGTTAGTTTCTTGCTTTCTTTTTTCAAACATTTTGTATTTAATGTTTACACAGTGTTTAAAGTCACTATGAAGACAGTAAAAGTGTTTTTCACTATTCAGACAAAGAACATAAAATCTACAGTGCAAGTAAGTCTCGTATCACTCAGATTTTTAATTATGTCTCACAATAAACCCACTCTGTATACAAAACTTGAATAAATATCAGTTATATTGTTCTGAATAAGAGAAGGAGACACATGATTAAAAATCAGCTTTTCATAACTGTTGTAACTCTAGAACCAATTACATGTTCTAAGGAAAATAAATACTGTCCAATTGTAGAGGCTATGCACACATTTAAAAAATAAATAAATAAAATATGAAAACACAACACTGTCTTAGCAGGTCACCATTCAGTCCTCAAATATTCTTTCATCTTTTCACTATGTCTCTTTTTTCTTTCTTTATATCACTTCTCACATGTTCTCTTACTGCTTCTACCATGAAATGAATCAAACTTTTAGATTTTATTTCTGAAAATATCTCTCTGCTCTGTTCTATGCATCTATGTTGTGTATTTCCAAATCTATGTTAACTTTTGACATACACCTTGCTAATTTCTTTTTCCAGAGATACCTGAGAATCTGTTTTGTCAGCCTTTTGTCATCTTTCCCTGACTGCTTCTGTAATTTTTTCCAACTTTTGATATACTTCATTATTACTTCTTTGCTTCTTACTGGACTTAAAATTTTGCTCATGATTCTTCTCTCCGATACTTCTAGTTCGTCTAATTTATAATTCAGTGCTAGGCATTTACTTGCTCAGAGGCATTCTGTTTCACTATAATGCTGTAATGGATTATTTTTGCATCTCTTGACATGCATATTTTTTGTAAATTTTTTTGTTATTCATTCTCTATATTTTTCTTCTTTTCTCTTATTTTAAACATCATCTTTGTTCAAATTCTACTCTGTTAACACAACTACCCTATACTCTCAGTTCTCTAATTCATTACTTTTATTTCCCATAAGATTGGGACATTAAGTTCTCATGAATTCAAATTGCATTTGAGGGATTTTTAGATCCCAACAACTCCCTGAACATTTCTCTAAATGCTTTGTGCTGAATGAAACCTTTCTGCTAAAATTTTCTACATTTTCCTTTTTACTCATATGTTATGTTCGCATAATTAAATGAAGAAATGTAGTCTCTATATTATGTCAAAAAAATTGGAAAATGTGGTTATTAGAAAATTATTGTGACAATCATCATATTGCAATATATCACCAAAAATGTTTATCCTGTACTGTTGTATATGTCTTTCCAGCACTACTAAGTACATAGATTTACTTCATAACACTTCTCTTTTTTACATCACTTATTATCTGATGTTACAGAAATAGAAATTCTTCATTCATCTCATTATTACACTAGCGTCAATTTTATATTTCTGAAACTGTGACTGCCATACATTTATAAACTGAATCTTTTTCATTCATTGTCATTTAGTTACAATTCCTTTTACAACCATGGCTTAGTAGCTCAAATTCTAGGAATGCAACATTTTTAACATACCTGTACGCTTACCCTTGGCTCTCTTCCTGTACACAAAACAGGCAACAAGAGCAATGTTGAAGAGAACAAGTAGTGCTCCAGTCACTGAAACACCAACAATGACGAGGCGTGGAACATCGGCCTTCCCGAGCAGAGCATCAGGCACATCAGGGCCAATCCCGACACCAGCAGTACCTGATTTCCCAGGAGGTCCACCTGTTAGGACATGAGATAAATGACGTGACTCACCTGCTGTGAGACGTTTTGCAGCACGGCCAGCTGAGGCAGCCGCCCCACGCCTGCGCAAACACCAGCCTGCCAGTGCCACATTCAAGGCTAGTAGTGCTGCACCCACTGTTGATGCAACAGCTACAACAAGCCCCGGAGTACGGCTACTCGGCCCCCCACTGGAGCCGCTGCTGCTTCCCCCAGAGTCGAGTCCCAGTTCACGGCTCGTGGGAGGGCCCTCGCCTGCAGAGGAGGGACGGACATGGGGTGGAGGGTTAGTGATGGGGAGGGGTCATTAGTAAGGCTCTGATCTATCACAGCAGCTATGCAAATGATTCTCCCATAGAAAGTGACACTAATCCAGTTTAACTGCCATGACAGTGTAATGGTTGCAAGACTCAATAAATGGAATGCCACCATGAGTGAAGTGTATTTAGACTGTGACTGTGATAGATTATGCACCATAGAAATTTAAGTGCAAAATTTGCTGGGAACATTGATCTATAATACTACTGAGCACCACTGTGCAAACAGTAGTCTGGCTTTATGGTGGCATTTCACATCTGGGGCTTTACTCTTTAACAATAAAAGCATTACATTATAAGCATGCCCATGTATTTTGGTTTTGACCAGAAAATGTATACGAGAAAGGGTGTGGTGATCAATTTATCCTTGATTTATCAACGAAAATACAAACTGCAGATGTCATACAGTTGAAAATACAAAGATCATGTTTTCACTGATAAATATTGCACTTTTCTACAAAAGCAGCAGTGGTAGAATCCACCAGATATAGATGTTTGTTTATAATAGAAAAGGTACAAAACAAATTTCAAATTATTTGTAGATTAAATTTACTGAACAAGACAAATAATAAAGCTTTCAAAAATGTGCAAATAACATTTGGTATTGCAGCAATTCCTGGCAAATGACAGGTGTTGGTGTTCTCAAATTATAATAAATGAATACAAGGTTATTCAAAATGTGCAATAAATAACACAAGCAATATAATATAAATGAAGTGCCAAATGTTCAAATATTATATTGGAAATAATAATACAGAAAGAAAAAATGAAACACAGCTGTAAGATACAGCAATTGCTACTTCTTAGCATTCGCTTATCACCATGAACAAATGGAACACAACAAAAGGGTTGAGCAAGAAACACATTACAACATGATAGACAGTAGACTGAAAGTTATGTTACTGTAACAGTGACACATTTAAGTTGTGTTTGTGTTTTCCGATCATTATCAAACTGTATTTCTGCTCTCATACTCACAAATTACCTCATGGAATTTAGCACAAAATTATTTCAATACCTGAATTGTAGGAATACAAGAAATTGTTAGTGTTGAAGTGAGCTACATTCAATGTGTCAATATTCTGAAATAGTGAGATAAGTGTCCATGCACAAAATAAAATAAAAATATTTATAATCGATAAACTGAAGGTACAGCTATAAGTTGGAAAAATAGACATTTTCTTTCTGAATAGTGACTTCCCTGTGTGTTTAGACAGATGTGCACTACAATCCTGGATGTATTTGATATCCATCAAGATTCTTTTTACACAATTTCTATGAATACAATGTTGTGCAAGAATGAATGAATGAATGAAAAAATATCAAAGTTAGCTAATAAGTATGTAATTCTTCTATATTTCCCAGAAATACAAGCTTACAAAGTGACAGAATAAGTTTATGTTGAATAAAAAGATGAAACAATGTTCTGATCCAGAAACAGCATTGAGCAATACTATCTTCCTTACTGTTGTTTTCAAACCTACCAGTAGTCTATTTTCATTTTTCCTCTGTCCTTTATTCAATATATCATCCCCAGTCCAAAACCACTCATAAATATTCCCATAGTAAAGCTGACAGCCCACTTACTCAATAAATCGGCTTCCTATGTCCCACAGTTTCTCCTTATTGTCTATTACCCACAAATTCCTAACCTTACACTCTTTTACTCTCCAAACCATGTCAGGAATCTGGAACAGGTCATGATATATTTGAAACGAGCCTACTACTGGGTTACAAACTCTCAGTTCTTCGACATTTCCGATTATGGCAGCTTGAGGGCAACACCACTGCACTAATCTTAACAAACATGTCTCATAATTTTTGAAATCTCCATTCTGGACAACCTTGAAGGTCTATAATTTTAATTAATAGTTTCACCTACAGAAGATCAATTCTTGGAGCATAAAAATGCACAACAGGAAACAGCATTCACACTGTTTATCAAGCACTAGCTCTTTTTCCAGCAAAATCACACATTTTCACACACACAACCATACCGACACCTAATGGCATACTCCTGTGGCCATGGCATCATCTCAGGATCGGACATATTTTATTTATTTATTTATTTATTTGTCCATATAAATCTCTTTTTAAGTACATATATTGTACACAGGATATTGGACAGAAAACATTTTTTGGCTATTGGATTTTCAAATATCAAACATAAATGTTATAAATTTTTATGACAAATTGGATCTATACAGTTAATAATTACAAATTTTTGAAATACTGTATATTTATAACTTACTTCTACAATTAAAGATACAAATTACATTTTTTCTTGCATAAGATACTGTGAGACTGAATAGTAGCAGTTTTTCAGAAGGTAGGATGTCACAGACTTTTTAAAGCTTTGTAGTTCAGTAAGAGATTTTATATGTCTTGGTAATCTGTTGTAAAGTTTTGTTCCTGCATGATATACACCTTTTTGGCATAATGTGGTGTTACAATGATTGACGTGTATGTCACTGTCTGACCTGGTACTGTAATCATGGACACTTTTGTTTTGAGGAAAAAGGTTTTCTTTTCTCAGTATGCTTTTTTTGACATGCGTGACTATTTCCAGTATATAAATGCAGGGAAGGGGTAGGATCTTTAGATCTTTAAAGAAAGGTTTGCATGATTTTCTGCTGCTCACTTGTTTCATTATTCTTATAATTGCCTTTTGTTTCCTGAAAACTGTTATGGCCTGATGTACATTTCCCCAGAAAATGATACCGTACTTCAGTATTGAATGTACACGAGCAAAGTATACAGCCCTAACTGTTTCTGCACTAGTACTGTTGCAGAGAATTCTTACCACATAGCTCATTTTTGCTAGTTTTGAATTTAGGGCTGTGATATGAGTGTTCCATTTAAGATTTTCCTGGATATGAATCCCGAGAAATTTAGTTTCATTGACAGAACTAATGTTTTGGTTATCCATACATATTACAGGTTGTGCCGGATTTTTATTTTGATCAGTGTGGAAATTCATTAGTACAGTTTTTTGGGGATTAACTATTAGCCTGTTTCTGGTAAACCATTCAGACACTCCTTTTGTAATATCTTTTGCAGATGCAGTAAGATTTTCTTCATTATTCCCTTCAATCAATAGACTGGTGTCATCTGCAAACAGTACTGGTTCAGAATCCCTAACGTGTGATGGGAAATCATTAATGTAGACCAAAAAAAGAAAGGGACCTAAAATGGAGCCCTGTGGAACACCATGAGTTAGTCCACATGGTTCTGAAACGTGTACCTGGAGTTCATTTCCTTCTGTGTACTTAATTTCAGTTACCTGAGAACGATATTCCAAATATGATTTGATCCACTGATTTGGCACACCTCTTACACCATACCATTCAAGCTTCCTCAGGAGTATAGAACAATCAATCACATCAAAAGCTTTTGTTAGGTCCAAGAATAAACCTGAGATATTTCTGTGGTTGTCTACTGCATTTACGACATGGTTTATCAGATTGAAAGTGGCAGTTTCACTTGATCTCTGTGGTCTGAAGCCATGTTGACACCCAGAAATAATATTATTCTTGTCGAAGAATGTAATTAGTTTTGAAAGGAACACTTTTTCAATAATTTTCGAAAACCCTGACAATAGAGACACAGGCCTATAGTTACCCATACATTGATGATCACCTTTTTTATATAGGGGTATTACTTTTGACATTTTCAGTTGCTGAGGGAAGACACCACATGATAAGGATGAATTGCATATGTCCAATAAAGGTGAAAGTATTTGTCTTGCTGTTATTTTTATAATATAATCTGGAATATCATCAATACCAGTTGAGTACTTACTCTTCAGTGAATTAATGGTATTTAGGAGCTCTGTTGGGCTTACTGGACTGAGGAACATGGATATATTATTTATTTCAATAGATGAAAGTTCTTTCCATGTTGTATTAGGTGGATTTCCAAATTTTTCCTTCACTAATTTCCCAGCAACAGTTGCATAGTAAGAATTGAAACTATTTGCAACTTCCCTAGGGTCAGTGACATTATTGCCATCATGTGATATCACAATATTTTTGTGAGTTGTCTTCTTCCCAGTAAGATCCTGCACAGCTTTCCACATGGACTTAGTTTTATTGGATGACTTCATAATATATTTGTCGTTTTCCTTAATTTTTGCCTCCTTTATGATGCGTTTCAAAACTAGCTTGTATTTTTTGAAATAATTAATAAATTCTGGACTGCTGTTAGTTTTTGACTGCAGAAAAAGTTCCCGCTTCCTTTTACAAGATACTCTGATGCCTGATGTAATCCAGTTTCTGAATCTATCTGTGCTCTTGGAAATAACTTTCCTTTGTGGAAAAGCTATGTCAAAGTTATGCTTGAATATGTTCAAAAAATGTTCCATCTTTTCGTTAGTATTAGAGGTATCATATACTTCTCTCCAAGATTGTTCACTGATTAGGTACTGGAAGCATTCAATATTTTTCCCACTATAAATCCTTTTATGGATAACATTTTCTATACTGGTCGAAGTGTGATTTACAGGTATGGTCAGTAATTGTGAAAGGTGGTCACTATAGCCGGTATCAGAGTTTTCTGATGTACACTTGTCCATGTTTACACATACCTGATCAAGGAGAGTGACACTAGTTTTAGTTACATGTGTTGGAGAGCTAACAGTAAGACAAAGATTGTAGGCTTTTATAATATTTAAAAACGTTTCCCTGTGAGGGCTATGGCTCAGAAAGTCAATATTAAAATCACCACATAGTACCACTGTTTTCCCAGTTGTCTTATACCATTAGACTTACAGAAAAATATCATCAACATAATTCTGAAGATGCGATGAGCAGACAAGTGCAAGAACTATCGCACATACCAGCATAACAGCTCATGCATCCAAGTGGCTGACAAGAATAATATAAAAAGGAATGGGAAAGACAGCTGAGGATCCATTACATGACGATCAGTTTGGTTTTAGGAAAGGTAAAGGCACCAGAAAGACAATCCTAACATTGCGCTAGATAACGGAAGCAAGACTGAAGAAAAACAGGACACATTTATAGGATCTGTGGACCTGGAAAAAGCATTCAACAATGTAAAATGGTGCAATATGTTGAAAAGGCTGAGAAAAACAGGCATAGGCTACAGGAAAAGATGGGTAATGTACAGCATCTACAAGAACCAAGAAGGAATAATAAGAATGGAAAGCCAATAACAAAGTGTTTGGATTGAAAAGGGTATAAGACAGGTGTGTGGTTTTTCAACCCTGCTGTTCACTCTATACATTGAAGAAGCAATGATGGATGTAAAAGAAAGGTTCAAGAGTGGGATTAAAATTCAAGGGAAAGAATATCAGTCATAAGATTTGCTGTTGGTATTGCTATCCTCATTGAGACTGAAGAAAAATTACAGGGTCTGTTGAATCGAATGAACAGTCTAATTCATTAGACTGAGGTGAGAAATTTAGTATCAGCACTGGGGATCATGAAGTAGATGAAGTTAAGAAATTCTGCTACCTACACAACAAAATAACCCATGATGAATGAAGCAAAATGGCCATAAAAAGCAGGCTATCGCTGGCAAACAGGGCACTCCTGGCCAAAAGAAATCTACTAGCCCTTAAGTTGAGGGAAAAATTTCCAAGAATTATATGTTTGGAGCACAACATTGTATGGTAGTGAATCATGAATGTGGAAAAGCCAGAAAATCAAAGTGTTTTAGATGTGCAGTTACAGAAGAATGTCAGAAATTGGGTGGACTAGTTAGGTAAGAAATCGGAAGGTTCTCCACAAAATCAGCAAAGAAAACAACATATAGACAAGAAACAGGATCAGGGAATCACTTCCATGATACTAAGGGGAGCTGTAGAGGTTAAAAATTGAAGGAAGTCAAGAGACTAAAATAGCTGCAGGCTGCATCAAACCAGTCAGAAAACTAAAAACAAATGGGGGGGAGGGGGGGGGGGTGCTGGGAGCCTTATGTGTTGGCACTGGGTTTCATCCCCTCTCTTCTGTCATCGTACAACACAAACTTAACAATGCAATGTATATGCATCCATTACACTCACCTACATTCTACAAATACACGTAGGATAAAACTCTCAAAGATCTGCATGGAAAGAGGGCAATGTGTGTGAAGAAAGAACACTCTTTCCAATTAGGTGGCTACACCCATCCTGTGGGATTTCCTAGTTAATAATTCCATACTAAATTTAATGTAATTCAATCGCCTGGCCACAAAAATGTAGTGCTTTGACAGACCACAAAGTTAACTTTTCACAATTTTTGTGAAGCAAAGAACAACTACTGATGTTAGATATGTTCACAAATGCTCTAAGAAACACATGATGATAAATCTCTGTGACTGTTCACAAAACAGATACACAACTTCAGTGCTCATTTGAAACCTGCAATCTCTTGTCTCAGTCATAGATTTAGCAATTCATTCTCATATTATGTTCCAAATATGTTTTGACATTTACAATTGAAGACAGCAATGGAGTAGTTTATCATGAAATTAATTTTATCATGAGTGAAGGATAGATTGGAGTATCTATAATTTAATTAAGGTACTTGTGCAAACAGCACAATACATTGCAGGTACATAAAACACAAAGGAAAATAAAATCTCAAATGGTACAAGGCAGCTATTAAAAATAATAACAAGTTTCAAGCAAATAATTACAGGTATATAGTAGAATTTGCTGAATTACACAAAACAATTAAGACATGGCTTTGAGACATGTGAGAAGATACACCGTAAACTTGGAAAGAGACATAACTGTAAGCAGTTAGAGTGTAAAGAAAACTATAAAGAAAACAAAACAGAAATATATGTTCAGCTGATGCCATATTTCATTGCTTGAAAAGGTTGGTAGCACAGTAACTAATGACAGAGACAAAAACATATTCTTAGAAAAGTTCTCTCTCTATCATTAACAACATAATATGGACACCGCAACCAACAGTTATGCTGTCTGATAGCAATCCTAACCTGATAGTGTGATTATCATTGTACAATGTTGCACAGACTGTCAATACAGAAAATGCACTTATTCCCTAATCTTTGTTACACAATCTGTTAACTCTACTTAATTGTTCTAAAATTGTGACAGATAGAAATTGACACCTACACTGTGTTTCACAGTTGACACAGAGAATGTTAATAATGGAGAGTAACACATACTCTGTATAATGAAGTGGAACTGGTCAATGAACTTTTAGTGAGACTTTCTTAGGTGTGAAATGAAGGAAGAAATTAGAAAATCTACTTTCTATGTAGAAAAATGGAATTTTATGCTGAGTAGACTGCATGTCAGGAAAATCTCAAAGCAGAGGATGTGTATGAATTACTTGTTTTACACTGCCAAATTAGTGGGTCATTCATCAAAGAATTGTATCCAACCAACTTTGTGGAGACAGTGCATAAAAAGTAAACCTGTTGCTAAAGATCACAAGGAAAAACATTTCAATACTGATGAAACTGGTCTTTTCTCCAAACAAATTTTCACTCTGACATCATTATAATCCCTGTGAATAATGCAATGTTACAATTTTGAGTGGTTTCTTCTTGTGGAAAGGAGGCAAGTGGGAGGGCACCAAATACATTATTCGCATAGGGAAAAAAATATCTACAGCTGAATAGCACAGATAGAAACACATACAGAATTTTGTGTAAATTATATAATAAGGATATTTTGTGCCATATATATAAAAAGGAAATTGATTGTTCTTGATAAAGCCTATAGTGTACAGATAAAATGTATTTCACTAGAAACAGCAGATTGTCAACAAGAATTTATAGCCCTGTAGCATATAACGAAAATGCCAAGTTTTGTGATACTTGAATACAAATGCATAGGTTTTCCACTGATGCCGGTAAGAAATATGCAGAGTCAAAGCAGAGTATAGCATCCATCAGAAATTCAATGTTGCAATTTTGAATTACATTCAGCTTCATTTGTGAAAACTTTATTGCAGTATAAACAATTGTATCTTCTTTTTAAATTGCAGATGTAGCAAAAACAAAAACCAATAAGAACTGAAGGCATTTTAGTATTATTAAATATCTCAGCCTAGGACTAGCAGTTGGTACAGCCTCATGCAAAAATGCCAGCTTTTATATTGTAGACTGCATTAAAACAGTCCAAAAATGTGGTGTTCATCAGCACAAAGCACAATTCAATTTATAAAATATGAGGTGTGTTTATTCATTTTTAACAAACCTTTATGCACAGCACCAATACAGTAGAGAAACTTACTTGAAGTTTTTGCACGCAGCAGATCTGGCAGGTATTTACTAGCACCAAGTTTGTTGAAGGCCATTATACTAATAGTGTAATCAGTTGCTGCATCGAGTCCCGTAATTGCATATGTGTTAGAATCCGGTTTAGTTACATCCACATATTTGTATCCTTCAAATGTTGCTGATGTGGGACGATACCTAAAATAATTTTATAAGCAAGTCCAGAATGGATCACAAAATAGACAAAAGGATCACTAGAGATAAATACTCATAAAAAAAACAACATAAATTTACTGATCCAAATTAATAATAAGAAATCAAATGCAAATTATTGGCTCAAAGTCAAATGCTAGTAAATAGTCTACATTTGCCTGAAAATTGTTAAATACTAAGCAAGAGTAAAACATGCAGAGTGCTCTGAGTAATGCAATAACAGAAATCATCACATTCAGTAGATCAGTTGGATATTAAGAACATGAAACTTTAACATAATCCCCCTCTCCAACAAAATGTGTTTGCATCTCTATTGTCCGAACAATATCATCAGTTGACTGACATTAAAGTTTGCAATCTAGATGTAAATTCCACTCTTCCCTATAATGAACAAAACCAGCAATTTAATTTTTGTATTCACTTATAGTTAGCTAAGTTTCTGAGATGTTGCACATATCAGCAGTTATCACTGGCTTATTTTCTTTATATCCACCAAAATGGCCTAGTTGTGCTGGTACTGCGAACAGCTGAAAGCAAGGGGAAACTACAGCTGTAATTTTTCCTGAGGGCATGCAGCTTTACTGTATGGTTAAATGATGATGGCATCCTCTTGGGTAAAATATTATGGAGGTAAAGTAGTCCTCCATTCGTATCTCCAGGCGGGGACTACTCAGGAAGACGTCATTATCAGGAGAAAGAAAACTGGCATTCTACGGATTGGAGCGTGGAATGTCAGATCCCTTAATTGGGTAGGTACATTAGAAAATTTAAAAAGAGTAATGGTTAGGTTAAAGTTAGATGTAGTGGGAATTAGTGAAGTTCGGTGACAGGAAGAACAAGACTTCTGGTCAGGTGAATACAGGGTTATAAATACAGGCAATGCAGGAGTAGGTTTAATAATGAATAATAAAATAGGAGTGCAGGTAAGCTACAACAAACAGCATAGTGAACACATTATTGTGGCCAAAATAGACATGAAGCCCATGCCTACCACAGTAATACAAGTTTATATGCCAACTAGCTCCACAGATGACGAAGAGATTGATGAAATGTATGATGAGATCAAAGAAATTATTCAGATAGTGAAGGGAGATGAAGATTTAATAGTCAGGGGTGAATGGAATTCGATAATAGGAAAAAGAAGAGAAGGAAACATTCTGTCTGGAATGGGGCTAAGAAATGAAAGAGGAACCTGCCTGATAGAATTTTGCACAGAGCATAACTTAATCATAGCTAACACTTGGTTCAAGAATCATGAAAGAAAGTTGTATATATGGAAGAGGCCCGGAGATACTGGAAGGTTTAAGATAGGTTATATAATAGTAAGACAGAGATTTAGGAACCAGGTTTTAAACTGTAAGACATTTCTAGGGGCAGATACGTCCTCTGACCACACTCTGATGGTTACAAACTGTAGATTAAAACTGAAGAAACTGCAAATAGGTGGGAATTTAAGGAGATGGGATCTGGATAAACTGACAGAACCAAAGTTGTAGAGACTTTCGGGGTCAGCATTAGGGAACGATTGGTAGGAATGGGGGAAAGAAATACAGCAGCAGAAGAATGGGTAGCTTTGAGGGATGAAATAGTGAAGGGAGCAGAGGATCAAGAAAGTAAAAAGACAAGGGCTAGTAGAAATCCTTGGGTAACAGAAAATATATTCAATTTAATTGATGAAAGGAGAAAATATAAAAATGCAGTAAATGAAGCAGGCAAAAAGGAATACAAACATCTCAAAAATGAGATCGACAGGAAGTGCAAAATGGCTAAGCAGGGATAGCTACAGGACAAATGTAAGGATGTAGAGGCTTATCTCACTAGACGTAAGATAGATACTGCCTACAGTCAAATTAAAGAGACCTTTGGAGAAAAGAGAACCACTTGTACGAAAATCAAGAGCTCAGATGGAAACCCAGATCTAAGCAAAGTAGGGAAAGCATAAAGGTGCAAGGAGTACATAGAGGGTCTACACAAGGCCGATGTACTTGAGGACAATATTATGGAAATGGAAGAGGATGTAGATGAAGCTGAAATGGGAGATATGATACTGTGAGAAGAGTTTGGCTAAGCACTGAAAGACCTAAGTTGAGACAAGGCTCCAGGAGTAGACAACATTCCATTAGAACTAATGACAGCCTTGGGAGAGCCAGCCCTGACAAAACTCTACCATCTGGTGAGCAAGGTGTATGAGACAGGCGAAATACCCTCAGACTTCAAGAACAATATAATAATTCCAATCCCAAAGAAAGCAGGTGTTGACAGATGTGAAATTTACTGAACTATCAGTTTAATAAGTCACAGCTGCAAAACATTAACACAAATTCTTTACAGACGAATGCAAAAACTGGTAGAAGCTGTGCTCGGGGAAGATCAGTTTGGATTCTGTAGAAATGTTGGAAGACGTGAGGCAATACTAACCCTAAGACTTATCTTAAAAGATAGATTAAGGTAAGGCAAACCTACGTTTCTACCACTTGGAGACTTAGAGAAAGCTTTTGACATGTTGACTGGAATACTCTCTTTCAAATTCTGAATGTGACAGGGGTAAAATACAGGGAGCGAGAGGCTATTTACAATTTGTTCAGAAACCAGATGGCAGTTACAAGAGTCAAGGGGCATGAAAGGGAAGCAGTGGTTGGGAAGGGAGTGAGACAGGGTTGTAGCCTATCCCCGATGTTATTCAATCTGTATATTGAGCAAGCAGTAAAGGAAACAAAAGAAAAATTGGAGTACGAATTAAAATCCATGAGGTTCGCCAATGACACTGTAATTCTATCAGAGACAGCAATGGATCTGGAAGAGCAGTTGAACAGAATGGACAGTATCTTGAAAGAAGGATATAAGATGAACACCAACAAGAGCGATTTGAGGATAATGGAATGTAGTCGAATTAAGTCGGGTGATGCTGAGGGAATTAGATTAGGAAATGAGACACTTACAGTAGTAAAGGAGTTCTGCTATTTGGGGAGCAAAATAACTGATGATGGTCGATGTAGAGAGGATATAAAATGTAGACTCTCAATGGCAAGGAAAGCATTTCTGAAGAAGAGAAATGTGTTAACATTGAGTATAGATTTATGTGTCAGGAAGTCATTTCTGAAAGTATTTGTATGGAGTGTACCCATGTATGGAAGTGAAACATGGATGATAAATAGTTGGGACAAGAAGAGAATAGAAGCTTTCGAAATGTGGAGATACAGAAGAATGCTGAAGATTACATGGGTAGATCACATAACTAATGAGGAGGTATTGAATAGAAATGGGGAGAAGAGAAATTTGTGGCACAACTTGACTAGAAGAAGGGATCGGTTGGTAGGACATGTTCTGAGAGATCAAGGGATCACCAATTTTTGTACTGGAGGAGAGCGTGGAGGGTAAAAATCGCAGAGGGAGACCAAGAGATGAATACACTAAGCAGAAGGATGGAGGTTGCAGTAGGTACTGGGAAATGAAGAAGCTTGCACAGGATAGAGTCGCATGGAGAGATGCATCAAACCAATCTCTGGACTGAAGACCACAACAACAACAACATCCACTCAGTTTCATTTTTCATTATCAAGAACCTTACACACAGAGGAAAAATGTTGCTCCTTTCCAGTATTTCATGTAGACATCAAAGCTATTTATGTTGTTATGATACAGGCAACTTCCTTAAATATTTTGACAATTCTCCGTGCAAAACTACATTAAAACTGCAAAACTGCATGTAAAGAACCTGTTAAGATGCAAACTAAATAATTTAGACTTTGTGATTTCCTGACGGACTGAAAATGTCATCTGGTAATGTATGGTTTTAACCGGACTGATTATACTTTATTGTACATCCTAAGCCTTCGTTTGCACAGATCTGTTTCTAAGTTTGTTAAAATTAACTTTTTGTGTAGTAGAATAACGCCACACTTGTCTTCTTGTGAAAAGTATACCTTGCTCTAAATCTATATTCAAAATAGAATATGTACAACTGAAGTCAATCTTTTGTATACTAAAACTAAACGTAGCACCATTATTTTTATGCTCTTACCGAATGCGATATGTTGGCTGCACTCCACCATCAAATCCTGGAACCCAAGAGACAGTGACTGAATCATGAGTCACATTGAGAACTGTCAATGCCGAAGGAGTGTCAGGTGCAGATGTTACATCCAGTCGCACAGTAACTGTGGCAAAACTTATGTTGTTCCTAGCAATGCATTCATAGTTTCCATAATCTGATGGCCTAACATGATGGATGAGGAGTGCTGATTCATAAGTAACTAGGTCCACCTGAAATTGAAAATTTTGTAATTGTCTAATACTGTAATACGCTTAATGGTCCAGTTTAGCATCATAAAGAATTTATATTTCATATCTATTAGCAAATTTGAAATAAGTCCCTTAAGTGAGAACTGAAGAACAGTAATAAAAGTGTAATGTTTTGCGTATTTCTGGTAGTTATGAATTACAACCTAGTTACTCCAGAATTACTGCTTCATTAATGCACTTCGTTCACAGCTCAAGTATCTTTCAAACAAAATTATTTAAAATTTATTTTGATACTTTTATGACTAAACACATTAGATGTAACAATATAGCATTATTAGGATGAAAGAACAAAGTACATGTTTAAGAACTACTAGAGGCAAATACAGTCTCACAATATTATGTTGGCAAACTGCAGGAACTCAAATAGCTTGTGAAAGTGATCACTGAAAACAAACATTTACTGTCATAAACCCTGTTGTGATACTGAGACAGGTTGGGATATATTCAACCAACCATTAACAACTTTAACTGTGTCTCACATACCCATTTCTGTACAATTTTCAGTTTTTCTTCCCCATCAGTATAGTTAACATTATTCACATTTGGTGTAAAACTGAATATATCTAAATATGAATGGAAGTTGGTAGAACAAATGAATTGAGATAATAGAATAAAAACACTCACAAATTAAAACCAGTGCTGCAGTCACTGATTTCCAAAGAACTTAGACTGAGATTGGACAGGAACTTCATACAGAAATACTCAAAATGTGTTACCAACCATAAAAATTTCTTGGCTGTTATTTAAAGAATGTTACACTGTGCCATTGACCTACATAGAGTGAATCTCTTTGCTTCATACTGTCATATGACAGACAGGTAAACTGTTATTCGTGATGTGGTTCTGTGGAGAGCTGTGTTGTTAAGCTAATATTTTTTTCACCACCCTTCTTTAGACATGGAATTTATTCACTTTTTTTAAATACAAATAAACATTCAGCAAGCAGAAGAATCTAAAACTAACAAGCATGAAACTGCAGTGGAAATGTATCCAATTAGCTCACAACTACTCCGACTCAAATTCAGGAATTCCATTCTGTGAAAAACATACGTCTTACATAATCTGATAATGTGGCAGTTACTCTCTTGAAATGAGTAGCCTTAACGAAGAAACGGAATCAGCTAATGCCCTAAATGTACCCTTTTTGTCTATGATCATTGTCATTTAAATTTTGTTTACTGAGCACACAATGTGCAACTAACTTCTTAATTTAAGGTTTACAGATTTTATGTTGTAAATAATTAGCAATTTGTGTCCCCCACTTCCATTTTCAGTTTGGTGTTATTTTACAATCATCCCAATAATATATGTGGGGAAATGGTTAGATACGTAGAATAATGGAAAGGCAACCACTCACATATAGCATATTGATGGATGGAGCACGGAAACACATGATAGAAATCAGCATTAACGTTAGTTTTTGAGCACTCTCTCTTTTTCTAGCTAAAGTATACACATTCACACAGACAGACACACAAACATACACCTCGGCCACAGTAAGACCTGCCACGGCCACAGGAGTATGCGTTTTGGTACCGTGTGGTTGTGTATGTGTGTACTTTTTCTAGGAAAGGAATTAGTGATCAAACGCTAGTGTGAATGCTGCCTTCTGTTTTGTGTCTCTGTGCTCCACACATCGATACACTACAGGTGATTGATTGCCTTTGCTGGCCAGGGTGGCCGTGCAGTTCTAGGCGCTACAGTCTGGAACCGAGCGACCGCTACGGTCGCAGGTTCAAATCCTGCCTCGGGCATAGATGTGTGTGATGTCCTTAGGTTAGTTAGGTTTAATTAGTTCTAAGTTCTAGGTGACTGATGACCTCAGAAGTAAAGTCACATAGTGCTCAGAGCCATTTGAGCCATTTGATTGCCTTTTCCTTATTGTATGTACTGCTCATTCAGGAATTTCCATTACTGGTTGCATACTTAAATATTTACACTCATAGATTATATAAAATAACCTGATGATTTTACTTCCAAGTACTATTTAAAAACAATTTCTCAATACCACTGTCATCTCTGACGATTCCAAGCCCAAATTAAAATGTGAGACTGCTATAGCTCCAAGATCCTGCCATAAGAAAATATGTAATCATCTGTCGCCAAAGAGGTAGTAGCACTGAAGTACACACCAACATAAGAAAAGAAGAAAACTGTTGTGGTTGAAAATAAAGGTGGCATTATAGACATCATACAGTTACTATAAATATGAATGAAATCCCTCTTTTACATTTTTCAGATGACTTTGAAAAAACTGTGTAAATTGTGGGAAGTAACTGTTCAAGCAAATACATAAGTTTTCCATTTATGAACAAGCTGGTAGTTCATAATTTTTGACAAAAAAGAACCAAAATTATAGTTTGTTTTCAGTTCCTTCTGGTGATTTATTTTCTACCTCATTTTCTAGAAGACATATATGCTCAAATGTTTTAACACCTAAGCCAAGAATTTAGAAGTCCAAAAGCAAGTACTAAACCTAGAAATATGTTACTTACAAATGTATGACATCAAACTGTAAATAATAATTATATCTCACTGAAACTTTCTGCAGTTCAAATTAAATATGTTTTTGATTTGATTTTTTATTGGTCCATTGTTATGATATAGCACAAATTGTACAATTGATATTGGATAGGTCAAAGATAAGTTACAATATTAGCAAAATAGTAGGCAAATTAAAATTAGGTACCTGTTACAATTAATTTTGTTACCTATTCAGAAATTCTCTGACAGAATAAAAATATGCATAATACAGGATAGAAGTTAGCAACATGTGATGCTGATTGATTAGATTAGGTGGTGGACGCAGTGACAGAATTATGTTCTCTAAATTACATCATGAAGCTAAACATATTTTGATATGTGGTAGCATAATGAAACATAATTCTGTACGACCTAATATAGAGCAGAATGCACAGTCAGATTTTAGCTGTGCTGTCATACTCTATCCTAACCAATACCTCAGAAATTGGGACAGATTTTGAAGGAAGAGTCAAAAATGAGTGACACTTATGATTGTATTTAAAATATCTCCCTACAAATTAAAATTAATGTATTTTTTAATGAGACAATATGGCAGCAATTCTCATGTAGTTCACACTTTTTTTGCAAGAGGCAGTACAGTTGTGAGACTTAAGAGGTAGTTCCTACGTCATCTGGAAAAGGTGCTAACCTAGCTCTTGTTTTCATTGCCAACTTTTATTTGTTTCGGACAGCCAAGTTCTAGCCAAACCCAACACCGTTCAGCAACATACTAAAAACAACACTACACAGGGTATAGTTATTGTTTGGTTGGCAGTGTTAGGAGACAATGAAATACAGGCAGGAATTATCCCAACTTTAAAATGGTTTCTACTGATTCAGAACTAGAGAGACCAGAGCTCCAAGAAAGTTCATTGTGTATAACAATAAACGAAATTAATGGATGGAGCAATACATGCAATAAGGGAAAGGCAATTATTCACTTATAGTAGCCCAGTGTGTGGAGCGGAGTAACATGTAACAGAAAACAGCATTTGCACTAGCTTTGAATCTCTAGCCCTTTTTTTTAGCAATAGTACACACATTCACACACACACAACAACACAGATATCCAAATGCACACCCACTAAAAAGAGCTAGTGCTTGAAAGCTAGTGTAAATGCTATTTCCTGTTATGTGATAATGTGCTCCATGCACTGATCTGCTGTAGGCAAGTGGTTGCCTTTCCCTTATTTTATGTAAGTTTATTGTATAATGCTTGTAAACACTACTTTAAATTCAATGTCATGCCAGTGTCATTATTAACTACATGTTCTGTTTTTCTTTCTCTTCACTGCATAGTACCAATAAGTGTAAATGGCAAGAAATTTGTAACTATGGAAATGCAAACATCAGTTGGGAATAAACATTCAAAACGTACAAAATTTGCAAGGGCTGCTACCAAAATGTTGTTAAGAGAGAAAAAAAACATTAATTCTGAGACCATGAAAGGGGGTTATAATTTAACACAAACAGGATGAAATGGTTTTTCTTCTCATTTTCTTTCATGTAGCTTCCTCTGTGTAAGATAAATTCTGCTTATTATGATTTTGGGGAAAAATGTGAACTAATCATTTACCTGCCTAAACTGCACATCATATTTATCTGTGTTTGTAGGTATTGGGGAACCTTCCCGGGCCCATGCAAACCGTACTTTGGGTGCCCCAGAAGCTCTACATGTAAGACGTCCAGTATCACCAGTATTGCTGGCACCTTTTGCAAACATAGGCGAGTTGTCTATCTCTGGTTTATCTGTAAACAGACAAAGAAATAACATGTAATGTAATCTTTCTCATGAATATTTTCATTATACCATAAAAGCTATAGAAATAGTTCAGCTAAATGTAATACACCATTCAAATTACAATAAAGTAGTAAAAATGTTTAAACAGCAAGGAAAGTACCTACTCACCAAAATCAGAGGAGAAATTTGTTCATATGATAAAAACCAACATACAAAACCAGAAACAATGTAACACAAGCAATAATCATATGTCATTTACATTTTTTTAATACTCAGTCTCAACCAACAGAACACTTGCTGGTACTTCATATAGGAAGATCAGTAGCAACCAACAAAACATACCATATGAAGTTCATTGTTCTTTGGCTTCTAAATAAACTTTAAAAACTTGGTGGCACTAGAACAAAAATGTGCTTTAAGAGCTATAGAACTACAGATGCATTTAACTCCATTGCAGCCCTATTTCGCATGATTCCCTCCAGAGAACTGAGAGTAAATTATTTTTTCTAAACCACACATAGTGTAACTTACACCATTTTCATTTACTTTTTCACTGAATAATTACGTGAGTATATCAGTTTTACTTCTATAATGTAGTGTTTGTGATACTTACACATTACAATTAAATGAACATCCTTGCTTGAAGGTTTCCCAATTCCATTGTTTGCAATGCACGAAAACAGACCATTATCTGCTCGTGTTGGCTGTACGACATCTAAATATGAAGTGCCATTTCTGAAAGATGAGCTAGTTCGCTTTTTCATATCGCTTTCAGAGAATGCCTTGTGTTTCCAAGTGATGTGCTTTTTTGCTAGAGGATTTCCATCAACAACACAATATAAATGTGCATCTTCTCCAGGTGCCACCATTATTGACTCTGGTGCTTCCCTGACAATTGCAGCATCTGTGAAAACAAGCAAATACAATCAATATAACTGTCCTGGTCTTGGAAGAGTGTTTGAACAACTATGACAAATAAAATCACTGTGCCAAAACATTTGCCCACTATGGGAAGATTTTTCACAAGGAGGTTCAGTCGGTAGAGCACTGTCTGTGAAAGACAGGCATTTCAGTTTCAGCCCCAGTTTGGGACATGATATTTTGAACTATCATTAACGATCAACTCAGTGTATTTAATGTTAACCAGGGGCAATTATATTTCTTGTTTATTACTCTTACTTACATACTTAAATAAACAAAATGAGTTGTTTTGAGTACTTTCTAGAGAGTTCCATGTGAAAAGTATTATCTAGAACAATTTACACTGTGTGAAACTTAAGATATACTTTTGTTTTGGTCTTCCATACAAATTCTCTATTTCCTATATTCAATGTCACCCCATGACCCATGGACCTTGCCATTGGTGGGGAGGCTTGCATGCCTCAGTGATACAGATAAATTTTCTATTGCCTATATTCAATGTCCCACCCGTGAACCATATACCTTGCCATTGGTGGGGAGGCTTGCATGCCTCAGCGACACAGGTAGCCATACTGAAGGTGCAACCACAGTGGAGGGGAATCTGTTGAGGAGTCAGACAAATGTGTGGTTCCTCAAGAGAGGCAGTGGCCTTTTCAGTAACTGCAGGGGTAACAGTCTGGATTATTGACTTATCTGACCTTGTAACATCAACCAAAATGGCCCTGCTGTGCTGGTATCAATGGATTCCACAGGAAAAATTGCCCACACTCGAATCTCCAGGTGGGGACTACTGAGGAGGATGTCTTATCAAGCAAAACAAAACTGGAATTCTATGGACCGGAGTGTGGAATGTTAGATTCCTTAATTGGGCAGGTAGGTTGGAAAATCTGAAAAGGGAAATGGATAGGCTATAGTTAAATATAGTGGGAGTTAGTAAAGTTAAGTTACAGGAGGAACAGGGCTTTCTGGTCAGGTGAATAAAGGGTTATAAATACAAGATCAAACAGGGGTAACGATGAATAAGAAAATAGGAATGCAAATAAGCTACTATGAACAGCACACTGAATGTATTATTGTAGCCAAAATAGACATGAAGCCCACACTTAATGCAGCAGTACAGCTAGCAGTAAAACACCAACTAGCTCTGCAGATGATGAAAAGATTGAAGAAATGTGTGGTGAGATAAAAGAAATTATCCAGATTGCTAAGGAAGATGAAAATTTACTAGTCATGGGGGACTGGAATTCAATAGTAGGAAAAGAAGAAGATGGACAAATAGTAGGTGAATATGGCCTGGGGGAAAGGAATGAAAGAGGAATCTGCCTGGTAGAATTTTGCACAGAGCATAATTTAATCATCACTAACACTTGGTTTAAGAATCATGAAAGAAGGCAGTATATGTAAAAGATATCTGGGGACACTGGAAGATACAGATTGATTACACGTATAATAATAACACAAAGATTTCTGAACCAGATTCTAAATTGTAAGACATTTCCAGGGGCAGATGTGGCCTCTGACCACAATTTATTGGTTATGAACTGTAGATTAAAGGTGTAATGCAGATGAAGATGAAAACTGCAAAATTACAAAAAGATAGGAACTTAAGGAGATTAGGCCTGGATAAACTGAAAGAACCAGAGGATGTTAAGAGTTTCAGAGGCAGCATTAGGGAACAATTTACAAGAACAGGGGAAGTAATACAGTTGAATAACAGTGGTTAGCTTTGAGAGAGGAAATAGTGAAACCAGCAGAGAATCAAATAGATAAAAAAGACGAGGGCTAATAGAAATTCATGGGTAACACTGGAGATATTGAATTTAACTAATGAAATGAAGAAATATAAAAATTTAGTAACTGAAGCAGGAGAAAGGGAATAAAAATGACAAAAAAATGAAACTGACTGCAAGTGCAAATGTAAGGAGATTTAGAAGCATATATCACTAGGGGAAAGATAGATAGGAAAATTAAAGAGACCTTTAGAGGAACAGGAAACACTGGTACAAATATCAAGAGTTCAGATGGAAAATCAGTACAAACCAAAGAAGGTAAAGCTGAAAAGTGGAAGGAGTATATAGAAAGTCCATACCAGGGAGATGCATTTCAGACCAGTACTATAGAAATGGATGAGGATGTAGATGATGATGAGTAAGGAGACTGGACACTGCATGAAGAATTTGACAGAGCACTGAAAGACCTAAGTTGAAACAAGGCCCCAGGAGTAGACAACATTCTGTTAGAACTACTGATAGCCTTGGGAGAGCCAGCCATGACAGAACTCTTCCACCCGATGAGCAAGAGACAGGCAAAATACCCTCAGCTTAGGAAAATTGTCAATCCAGGTCCCTAATGAGCTGAATGTTACAATAAATCAATCTGTACCAAGCAACATGAGGTGAAAGCTGTAATGAAGCAGCATAAACAAGCAAAATCAATAAAATGAATTATGCTTACATTGGACTGTGACATTAATGGTGACTGAGGTAGCTCCTTCACTGTTAATTGCCTCACAAGTGTAAGAGCCAGCATCATCCTTCTGTAGTTGGGTAATGTTCAACACTGGACCCTCTGTTATGATACGAGACTCATCACTTTTCCCTACAACATTTCCATCTTTTGTCCACGTGTAAACTATATCTCCAGGGTGTGCTTTTGCTTTCACTGACAGTACAAGGCTTTCACCTTCCACACCAGTCTGCATGTCTTTTGGAGCCTCTTCAAAGACTGGCTTATCTGCAAAAGGGAAACAGTTTTTTATACTCATTAGCAACGTAAGACATTTTGAGGAAAAAAAGATTTTATACAAAACTTGCAAAAAGAGCTCCAGGATTGGGATACTCACACAAAACATTACAATGTGATAAGTAACTGGACAAAAAGGCTAGGTATGATTACAAAAATTAAATTACTGCAGTAGTTATGTTGTAAGTACCAGTCCTAAATTATTTTTGGTATGACCATCATTATCGGCTCCTTCAGTTAATACATTGAGATCATTACTACTCATATAAACAGCTTCTGATAGTAAGTGTATCAGACATATTTTGTCATATGAACACACAAACTAATGTTTGGTGATGTGATGAGATGTAATGTAATGTAACACCTAAAACATTAATAATGTCATCAAGAATCTGCTGATATTTTACAATCACAAATATTATTGAAATTAAAACTGATAAAAAATTGTGACTCATCTTGAATGATGCAGTCTGAACATAGCGAATAAACCTACTTGGCATTATAGACATCATACAGTTACTATAAATGGCGATATATGTACTTGTACTTAACCACACATGAATTGAAAAATTTGTAACTCTCTTGTTTTTTAAAACTGAAAATACTGCAGATAATCTGCAGCTGCAGTCTTCTACAAAATGTGATAAAACCTTCTTATCACGAGTATTGTATTATTGCACTTAGTAATGTCCTGAACTACTGGTCTGAGTGAGATAGTACTTACAAAAAACGTGCAATGTGAAGGCATCATGAACACTCCTCTGCATTGCTGTATTTGTTGCCTGACATGTGTATACATTGCCATCCAATTCTGGAGTCACGTCAAGATTTAGCATTATGCTTGACACCTGCAGGAAGACAATAGCATCAGTTCCAATAGTAATCACTACAATTATAATAGAAACAATAATAAAAACAGTACTGGGAGCAGCAACAAGTAAAAAAAAGCCACAGCTGATAACTGATTCTATGTGAATACTAATAGGAAAAAGTCTAAGGTCAATCTTTGAAAAGTAAGAGTCCTTGGATAAAAATATACATGAAAATAATAGAGGAGATTTGAATCCTGCTCTCCTGAATATGAGTTCAGTGATTGAAGTACTGTGCCACCTCACTAGTAGTTGTATAGACACAAGCTCTCCGGGGATATGATAATCATAATTGAGCAAGATTTCAAAAAAAAAAAAAAAAAAAAAAAAAAAAAAAAAAAAAAAAAAAAAAAAAAAAGGTTAAAATACAGTTACTGTTAGTAATACCTTGCCTCCATGCAGACCAGGGCGAGTAACATTGGTGACTCCTGGAACAGCAATGCCCTCTCGCCACCAACTTAATTCTGCTTCAGGATTACTGGAGCTCGAATCACAGGTCAGAGTTGCTCTCACACCAGGTGTTAGTTTCTCTGGCTCCTTGCGGATCACCACATGGTCTGGAGGAACTAAAGAAACAGAGAATACAAATACATTTTTCCATACTTAGAACCTGTGTTCTCCATTATAATGATATCATATAATTCTCTGTTACATCTGATGTGAAGAACATTTGTTTCTTAATCATCTGATTCCTGTATCAACTTTCAAACTATGGTAACTAACATAAAAATTAAGCCACACTTTACACCAGTTCAAGATTTTCCCCCCTAAATCTCTGTCACAAAACTTTTCCATTAGAAAGTAATGTCTACTGTAAGCACATTCCTAAGACATTTATGATATATTCACACTGTGATTATAGATACTTAGCATGCTTTCAGGTTTTCAGTAAGTGTGTCACATTTTCAGCAGTGTAATTTTTCTCTTGATGTTTTATATGTCTTAGTATTCTTCTATCACTTTGTTGCAATACGCAATTATTCCACACTATTTCACATATTTTATATGCACTAGGTAAATCTTGCAAAACTACAACTTTCAATTTTTCTAAAGTTATTTCCACATTACTGAACTAAATACACCTACTGCTTATTACTAGGTAAACAACATCAATAGGGTCAGTAACACTGGCAGATCATGAGAAAATTATTAACACATTCAAGAATATATTCAAATGAAAAAAAAAAAAAAAACTAGACTGGTTCCCTGTTTTATCTGATTCATATATACCTTACAGATCCAGACAAGTCAACAGGGATACTTATGAGCGCTGAACAGTTACAAAATGTATGCAGACATGTTATTTTTGAGGAGGGTGGAATTTCTCATGTGGTATACTACACTAAAATGTTGTTGTGCCATTCACACACAACATCCTTGGCACTCAGTAATCAATTGTACTACTCTGGGTATGTCTCTGCCCCTTTTTTGGGATACCAGAGGATGCCTGCTTGCAAGACGGCACGTGGGTAGTGACGGACACTGATACAATGGTGTGCTCAGCAAGCAAGAAGGATTTGCTAGCAGCGGTGTGGAAAGTTGGAGGTCTGGTTTTGCCCAGGGCCCATAAGCTCTCTATTGAGACAAACAGAGATGAAAGGCAGGGGCATGCCCTGTGGGTGTTATTGGCACCATCACACTAGTTGGCACCATCACGCTAGTTGGAGTTTAACTGTCAGCAACTGTACTGCTGGAGAAAGTGAGCCTGCCTGGGGTACCAATGTGTATTCCTAGTGTGGACTGTATGGTAGGGCAGTATATGGTGAGGCCTTCTGAGGGCGCAGTAATCTTGTTCTTAACTGATATATGACCTACGGCATCCTGGTTTCTTTCAAGTCTGCCTGGTAATTGTGGTAATTCCTCTGATTTTCTGTTGTGAGCAAAGGTGTTCGTTGGTACTTTTTTTACCAGGCTTTTCTGCACACGTAGCCGTGATTTGTATTGCAAATGGATTGTAATTTGATTTTGTTGCCTACTCCCTGTGTTGCTGGGTAGCATGGTTTGGTTATCTGTGTATAAAAGCCTGCACTTTATGTCTAATTTTTCTGTAAAATTAAATGTGAACAACTTCCCCAGATGTATTACCTATTCAGTGCTTGTCAGCTCTGTTTTATTCAATGGTGTTATATATTTTATTAGAATGGTGTTTAAATCTACTTACCGAACAGTTTAGCCATTACTTAATGCCTTATTTAATGAATTCAGGAACAAACCCAGAAAGGGGGGTTACTGATATTGTGGCATTCACCAAATCATTTTATAATGTAAATTCCTCATACATCTCTGAATTGTCCTTTAAAAAGTAACACCACATGGCAATCAGTAAGTTTTGCTGAAACTTTGTAGTACAATAAACTATTTTGGTGATTTTATTTTGGTCTGTCAACATGCAGCGATATCTCTGATATTACATTTATGTATTTCGAGATGTGTTGAGCCTTGGGTCTTACCAACATATTCACTAGTCACCAATACCCCCACTAATAAATTGTGTATTTTCTACATTAAATAATTTAATTGTTTTGATAATAACCTGATGTTTAAATGTCTTACCACTCCCAAACCAGCTCCCTACCACTTCTGTACTGTATTGTATTCAGTTGACTAGTTGTTTGAAGTACCCACAACATATAAGACTTTAAGAATTTTCTTAACTGATAATGAACACTTGGTTCTGTAGCATGTTCACTGCCAAGCAAAACAAACAGAAGAATGTAGACCGTTGCAGATCAAATATAAAGGACAGAACTTTGGAGAATTTTCAGCTTGTGTGTGTGTGTGTGTGTGTGTGTGTGTGTGTGTGTGTGTGTGTGTTTGTGTGTGTGTGTGTGTGTGTGTGTATGTGTGTGTGTGTGTCTACAGCCCACATTATGGTATTACTATTTATTATGACATATATGTATGATATGAGGTCTATTCATAAAACCAATATACACACATAAGGATACTTACAGTACACATTTAATGTGATAATCTGAAACAGAGGTATTTCAGTTGCCGAGTTTGAAGCTTCACATCTGTATCTTGCCTCATTGTCAGATACATTTGTTAAAATGGTTATTTCAGCAGATACAGAACGATCACTGACTTTTGTTGTTGAGCTTATCTAAAAAAGAGAAGTAAAAATTGTTCATCAGTAATTTGCCTGTAACTTTACTTTTGTTCATTTACAAACAGGAAGCAGTGTGTGTCTATTAGCACTACAGGGGAAGCACACAAATCAAACACCACTGACATTAATTTTGGTATTCCACAGGGCCAACATTAGGACCACTCCTTTTTACTATTTTTCTTAATGATATTCAGTCTATAACAAATCCCAATATAGCTATATTATATGCAGGTGATATCACATTAATATGCCGTAATCCTCGCTATTTGCAACTTGTAGTGGAATCCAATACTGCAGCAGGCATAATTCTGCAGTATTTTAATCAAAACAAACTAAAATTAAATATAGATCAATCAATCTATACTGAATTTGATCTTGGGAGGCAAGAAACTCATGAAAACCAAATTTAAAGGCGGATAAATACATTAAAAAAGAATACTTGACCAAGTTTCTTGGCCTGACACTTGATGTAGAGTTAAATTGGTTTGATCATGTAAATGATATTTGCAAGATGCTATCTACTACAACATATGCCCTAAGAATACTGACACCTTTTTGTAATATTACCACTCTGAGGCAAATATATTTTGCACTATCTGAATCCCATATAAGTTATGGAATGGAGCTATGGGGACCTAGCAGTAAAGGTAATACGAAAAGATTACTATCCTACAGATGAAGGCACTTAGAATTATGGGAAAGAAATGTGTCAGAGAATCCTGCAGAAATCTGTTAAAGGAATTTAAAATACCAACTGTTCATAACCTGTTTGTATTTAAGATAATCATTATGGCAATAAACAGTAACAAAACACTTAATAAAGAAATATACAACCACAACACTAGAGGTAGAGAGAGACTCCACAATCTCTCTCATAGAACCACACTTTATGAGAAAAACCATCACTATTCACGCATAAAACTACTGAATTGCATACACCCTAATATCTCAAATTGCCCATTATAGAACTAAAAAACAAATTAAAATTATGGCTCCTAAACAGTCCTGGGTAGTCAATAGAGGAGAGTCTAGCTTTAGTACACTGGTATGAAGGAAGACCCTTTCTCTAAAAATATATGAATCTCGGATCCTAGAATGTGTCACAAACTGTAAATGTCTTAATCTATGTATTGCACTAGCAAATTGTTTTTATGTATAGTCCATGTATGTAATGTTGTTCTCTTGACTAAATTTAGAAAAAATGGTGTAGATATTAATACCAGAAAATAACATGTAACTCTAGTAAATAAGGCTTTGACTTTAGTAAATAAGGCTTTGACTTATTCAGAATACAGGGACAAAAAAATTGTAACCAATTGATATTGGCTCACAATAAATAAATAAACAAACAAACTTATGAAAAGAGGGAATATGCAACACTCTAAATAAAATATACAACATCATTTAGGACAGTCTGACATACATTTCCTAAAATTGTATTAAACTGTATTACCTTTTTGTCATTTTTGTACCATGTTAGAGTTGCCAAAGGATTTCCCCCCGATGAGATGCAGGAAATTTTCTGAACAGTTCCAGCATGTATGCTTCCCTCAGTATATCCCTGTATAATTGGTGGTCCTGGGGGATCTGCATGAGGACAGAGGAGAATATTTGTAATAAAGAAAAATTTTGTAAATAGATCAAAACAAAAGAGATCACTTAAACTTTGAGAAACCATATGCTTTTAAAAACAATGTGAATAAAACTGATATGGTGACAATACACTTCAGACTGGAAAGGAAAGACAAGAAAATACTATGTTTTTCAGAGGCTGGTGCAAGCTTTCCTATCTGAAACAATTTTGATGCCTTGTCTAAGTTTTACTGGTTCTGTATCAATCAGGTACTCTGAGTAACTTGCAAGGCTGAATCAACTCTGTTCTGGAGAATACAACTGCAGCAAAAGGAGAGAGTAATTAATAATCAAAGCCTGGATAGCCGGCCGGGGTGGCCGAGCGGTTCTAGGCGCTACAGTCTGGAACCGCGCGTCCGCTACGGTCGCAGGTTCGAATCCTGCCTCGGGCATGGATGTGTGTAATGTCCTTAGGTTAGTTAAGTTTAAGTAGTTCTAAGTTCTGGGGGACTGATGACCTTAGAAATTGAGTCCCATAGTGCTCAGAGCCATTTGAACCAAAGCCTGGATCTCCATACCAGCAGCAAACAATGAAAAATGCTACACCAAAGATGTCAGTAGCAACCTGCTTCTGTGTGAGCCCTCGACATTGCAGTAACATGTTGAGGCATGGGCTCCACGAGGTGATGCATCAATCTGGAAAGATACTGATCCACACATATTGCAGTGCTACCCACATCTGTTACTGTACATCTGGTGCCAAGTTCATGAAGCACACACAGGTATCAACATCATCACATAAATGCTCAGCTGTGTTAAGGTTGGGTGAACTGGGGGGATTGAACACGTTATGATCATGAATTAACTGGAGTGTTAATAAAAATTACGTGTGTGCAACCAAAAATCAATGACATGATACAATGACCTGTTGAAATACTGCAGCTACATCAAGGTATGCTAATGCTACAAAAAAATGTAGAAAGTTTGCGAGAATGTCCACATGTCTTGGTTCCTGTAGCCAGGCAATGGGAACTAATACTGTGAACATAAAAAGCCAAGACCCTAACTGAGCCACTGGAAGTCATTGAGCAAGCATTGTTCTACATAGCCTCCTACACCCTACTCTCTCCATCATCATCAAACACCGCTCGTTCTTGCTTTGAATTAAACATCACGTGCAACCGTAAAATTCCTCTTTTTTTATCTCCAGTGTCTTCATTTTGATATTTTCTTGAGTAGCCAGGAAGCCTTAATTGTGTTTCTCATATGCATACAGAACAACCTGCTACTCCATCTCATGAAATCTTACCCGATTTGGTCCACTGAAGGTTTAGCACATAAAACAGATGATTTCTAAATTAATCTTGACCCAATGCCACCTACGAAAATTTGCTTCTGTGATGTCATATTTTCTTCCTCTTGCACAATTGTTTTTGGCCTCTCCTTCATGAGTAACCATTAACTTACAATTCGTCTGCAGGCTTTTTGGCCACGGTCATTGAAGGTGGAATCTTCGAGGATTTTAGGCCACATAATGTTGCACTTGAATTCCTTCTACACAATGGACGTTTCAGCCTCTCTGCTGGGATCTTCTTCAGGATCTTCTAGTGTTCACATGTTTTCAGATAACCATGAAAACCAGAAGATCCTGGCAGTTGGGTCAAATTGTCCATTGTGTAGAAGAAATTGAAGTGTAACATGATGCAGTCAAACTTCCTGGCAGAAATTCTTTGGTGTCTTATTGTTTGTGTGAACCAATTGGAAACTGCGAACTCCTATGCATGTTCCTCAACAAATTCACGAATTTGATTTGTATCCATTTTCAATCACTACAGTTCACTATTCTTAGAGCATTAAGCAAACTGCACAGCAACAAAATCCTGTCAGCTCCTTATTACTGAATCAGTAGAAATCAGTCCATTTTGCACTGACAGTGTGCTTTATAATTTGTTGCCAACCTTGCAAATCAACAGTGCCAAATTAAATGTGTTGTAAATCACAGTCACAAAAAGGAGTGATTTATATCAGGCACATGAGTCTATGAAGCTTAATTTTAGGAAAAATGGTCCTTCTCAACAAACACCTTTAACATTTGTTGAACCTCATGTTTCATTTGTTGTGCCATGTTTCATGTATTCTGTGTAGACATACTTATGTCAGAGTTTATTTATCTCCTGCATAAACATATACAATTGCTAAATATTTGTCCATCTGTGAAGTCAGTTCAGTTCTGACTATATTTAGATTCAGGTGAGTTGCTGTTCACATGTGGTAGCTGTTCATAAAAAGCATAGCACATGGGATGCATTTCTGTGGTTGGCACCATGACAAAATCTGCTGGCCACTCACCACTGCCTGTGCAGTCACCCCATTTGACTAAGCTGGTGCCACAGCACCCCATGCTACCCTTCTGAAATTGTAAATGTAAATCTGACCTCAACCACTAAAGCTTTCAAAATTTTAGAAAGCATTGTGTAATCAGAGAACAGCAATCAGTATAAAATGCTAAAAATCAAATAAAAACAGTCTCAATTGCATTTCCAGATTTTTTATTTGTTATTAACCAGTTTCAGACCTTTCCTCAGACCATCTTCAGGCTTGTCCCCACCATTATGGTTGCTGGTGGTGGCATACAGAGAGATATCCATAGAAGTTACTTTACTTCTACAAGTCTTGCTCTGTCTGCCACAACCAGCAGCCATAATGGTGGGGGAAAGATTGAAGATGGTCTGAGGAAAGGACTGAAACTGGCTACTAACAAATAAAAAATCTGAAAACACAATCGAGACTGTTTCTATTTGATTTTTAGTACTGAAGCTTTATCTGCAAGTGTACAATGATCCTGTGATTTTTGAAATTACTATGCATAAACAAAAGACTACATACTACTTACGAAGTTATCATACCCATTATGAGAATATTATTCACTGTAAAAATGAGGATTAATTCAGGACAATCCCAAGCAGAAAAGGTAGGAAATAATTTAAATAGACACCACATAAAAACTCCTTCATAACTAGCTACAAATAGTAGTAGTCCAGTTGAACTACACTCCTGGAAATTGAAATAAGAACACCGTGAATTCATTGTCCCAGGAAGGGGAACTTTATTGACACATTCCCGGGGTCAGATACATCACATGATCACACTGACAGAACCACAGGCACATAGACACAGGCAACAGAGCATGCACAATGTCGGCACTAATACAGTGTATATCCACCTTTCGTAGCAATGCAGGCTGCTATTCTCCCATGGAGACGATCGTAGAGATGCTGGATGTAGTCCTGTGGAACGGCTTGCCATGCCATTTCCACCTGGCGCCTCAGTTGGACCAGCGTTCGTGCTGGACGTCCAGACCGCGTGAGACGACGCTTCATCCAGTCCCAAACATGCTCAATGGGGGACAGATCCGGAGATCTTGCTGGCCAGGGTAGTTGACTTACACATTCTAGAGCACGTTGGGTGGCACGGGATACATGCGGACGTGCATTGTCCTGTTGGAACAGCAAGTTCCCTTGCCGGTCTAGGAATGGTAGAACGATGGGTTCGATGACGGTTTCGATGTACCGTGCACTATTCAGTGTCCCCTCGACGATCACCAGTGGTGTACGGCCAGTGTAGGAGATCGCTCCCCACACCATGATGCCGGGTGTTGGCCCTGTGTGCCTCGGTCGTATGCAGTCCTGATTGTGGCGCTCACCTGCACGGCGCCAAACACGCATACGACCATCATTGGCACCAAGGCAGAAGCGACTCTCATCGCTGAAGGCGACACGTCTCCATTCGTCCCTCCATTCATGCCTGTCGCGACACCACTGGAGGCGGGCTGCACGATGTTGGGGCGTGAGCGGAAGACGGCCTAACGGTGTGCGGGACCGTACCCCAGCTTCATGGAGACGGTTGCGAATGGTCCTCGCCGATACCCCAGGAGCAACAGTGTCCCTAATTTGCTGGGAAGTGGCGGTGCGGTCCCCTACGGCACTGCGTAGGATCCTACGGTCTTGGCGTGCATCCGTGCGTCGCTGCGGTCCGGTCCCAGGTCGACGGGCACGTGCACCTTCCGCCGACCACTGGCGACAACATCGATGTACTGTGGAGACCTCACGCCCCACGTGTTGAGCAATTCGGCGGTACGTCCACCCGGCCTCCCGCATGCCCACTATACGCCCTCGCTCAAAGTCCGTCAACTGCACATACGGTTCACGTCCACGCTGTCGCGGCATACTACCAGTGTTAAAGACTGCGATGGAGCTCCGTATGCCACGGCAAACTGGCTGACACTGACGGCGGCGGTGCACAAATGCTGCGCAGCTAGCGCCATTCGACGGCCAACACCGCGGTTCCTGGTGTGTCCGCTGTGCCGTGCGTGTGATCATTGCTTGTACAGCCCTCTCGCAGTGTCCGGAGCAAGTATGGTGGGTCTGACACACCGGTGTCAATGTGTTCTTTTTTCCATTTCCAGGAGTGTAATTACAAATTATGACATTGTGGAGGACATCACAGAAACTCCACCTTTTAAATACATTGAAAAAAAATTTAGTCATGCAGTAGATGTAATGAGTTGCAATTCAAATAAAATTAGTCACTCTGTTATTTCTCATAACACCCATTTAGTCTTTATAGTCAACATGAGTCAAGTACTGTTTTATGAGGTAAATGAGGCACAGGAATCAATCATATTCTTTAGATGGTTAGATTAGCTGCTTGGTTGCTAAAATGATACGACAAAATTAAAATTAAATGTGTTGTAAATCACAGTCACAAAACGGAGTGATTTATATCAGGCACATGAGTCTATGAAGCTTAATTTTAGGAAAAATGGTCCTTCTCAAGAAACACCTTTTCCCTATATTGACACAATCATTCTTCCATTAAATCAGTCAATACAGATTACATGCACATGCAAATGCAGACAGTACAGTGCCTGGACAACAAAACTGATGTTAGAACTGCTAATTGTGAAATATCAAGTCTTAAAAATTGTGACACATGCCAAAAGAAGCTACTTTTGCAAACCATGAAAATAACTACAACCAAACAAATGTCCTAGTTTACCATGCAGTTTGTTGTTGCAGCTGCCTATTTTACTATGTTTGTAACATGCTGGGAGTGCAAAAGACTTAAAGTGAGCATATTAATGGGGTACTGACGTAACACATTGATGGTGTGTGTGCTGACGACATTTTCAGTGAGCTGCATGTTGAGACCATGGCAGATGACGACAACTGAACGACGGTTATGGGCAACAGTTACAGTGATGTTGGAGGTCGTGATGTGTCCACCGTCTGGTGAGGGAATCACTCGCTGTGTGGCATTGCGTACATGGCGGCCACCCACCATCCACTTGATCTCGGCAGGTGGGTTGCTATTAGCTGTAGTGCAAGTAAGCTGCACCTCATCACCAGCACGTGCTTCTGTTGGGCCTGAGATGCTCACCTGTGCTGGTGCAACTGCAACATTAGTGTTGGAGGATACCAATTATTAAAAAAAAAAAAATTAATAGCAATTGCTACTCTATTGTGATGCAATACAACAACATCCCCAGGTCAACAATCATACAACAGAGAACTTTGTATACAAGTTTAGTCTTTTAAAGGGACATTTAAGGTCATTTTAATCAAACTTAGCATTTGTGACCACTTACATAAAACAGTGAGTGTGACATCAGCCTTCAATGGAGCAGGACTCATAATATTGGATGCCTGGCAGCGATAGTGTGCATTGTTATCACTAGCATCTGCTGTGAATGAGTACACATTTTCAGAGAGACGACCAGCAGTACGGTAAGCCATGCGGATCTGCTCGCCATTCTTGTACCAAATGAGCTGTGCTGGTGGGTTCCCTCCTCGAGATCGACAAACCAATTCAACTGTCTGGCCTCGTCTGATCACCTCACCTTCTGTGTAGCCCTCAATGTATGGTACGCCTGGTGGATCTGCAACACATTGACATGTTTGTGCCTACAATGTTGGGAAGAAAAACTCTTTTGAGGAAAAAGTATAGCAAATTGTATACTGCAAGCTTCACTGCACAATGCAAGCATTCAGTTATTGTAAAAATATTCTTGTTGAGTAGTTCACAGATAATATTCTTATTATAAACCAAATTTAAATGAAGTAATTAAAACTGAATCACCTGTCACTTGAATTTAATTTATTTATTTTTATCAGTGTAAAGTCACATTTGAAATCTCGTTTTCTCTACGCAAATTTTTTTTGGCTTGTTTGTCAATTCTGATTGAAGATGTCTGAATTTTGAAATGCAGATATAATATCACAAGAATGTAGCAACACTACACAAATGTCAATCACATTTTTACCTTTGTATCTCTACTTACCAGCATTTCTCACATTACTTCCAGTTTTCAAGAATAGCTCTTGCAACAAATTACAAATTAGGCAAGAGTTTATTTTACTGTAGAATGAAGTAGTAAACCATCCAACTTCATTACATTCATATTTTAACATAGTATATAGTACCAATATGTGTGATAAACTGATTTATGTATGAGAACTGAGGAACCCATGTGGATTTCACTATTGGATTTGTCAACATGTATCAGGTACTTTGGCTAAGTCTCCGAACAAGACCTATTGATCATTAACTTGAAGAATTTTGTTACAAGTATGGAAAACAAAATTAATTGAGTCCTACATTGTGTAAAACAAATACAGATTAATGTTACTTTAAAGATGCAGAGATAACTCACAGAGGACACTGAGCTGCACAGTGACACGGAGTGGCATGTCAGGTGGTAAAGCCTCGTGGCGAGCTTCACAAGTATAGTCTGCATAGTCATCTTCTGCTGTTGGTCGCAACTTGATTCGACTCAGTACGTTATAGCGTTTTGCACGTCCATTGGCACCAGCATTCACTTCTGTTGTTGTATCTACACGTTTCTCTGAACAAGAGAAAAAAGTAAAAGTAATTATTTTTATGAGTCACTAAAACTACACAATGCTGCAATTATAGGCAAGGCTCACCATTACTGTAACAACGTAAAAGATTTGCTTAAATCATGGACCATTAACTCTCTGATGCATCACTGAAATTGCATCTAAAAACGTGAAAGGATATATCTAAAAGCAACATTCCTGTTAGTGCATGAAGACAGCCTATGTTAAAGCAGATATATAATTTATACAGAAATGTTCTAGTACCATCGAAACTTCAGTAATGAAAGTGACAAAAGACTCACGTGATGCCTGGGCAAATCTACTTAGCATCTTAAAAGACCCTTAAAAACCCAGTGAGAGCTCATATGTCAGAAAAAAGGGAGGGGGGGGGGGGAGGTGGAGGGGAAGTGAGGACTTACTTTTCTTTTGAAGACTATGTGTAGGTCATAAAATATGGATTTCCGGAGACTGAAACAATTGACATAATTGTAAAAACTTGTCTTCAGCATTTCTTAAAAGAAACAAGTTAAGTGACCCATGGGGTAAGACTCTCTTCTGATACTTCTGTTTCAGACTATCTGGCATGGTACTTCTCTCAGTGAGGTACTGACCTGGGCTTGTCATCATTGCAATGTGGTGATATTCTGCTGGTGGTATTCTGTAGGTTTTCAAAATAGCCTTCATAGGAAATTATTGTCCAGCTCTGTGTATAAATATTATAGGACCATATTGTGTCTATAGCACAAATACTGTTCCCCAACAAAGAACCAAGCCAAATGGTGCAGCAGTAAAAACACAGGGTTTTCATTTGGAGTGAAGGAGCTGGTTTCAGATCCACATGTGGCAATATAGATTTAAATTTCCTATTAGGAAGGTCACAGCCAAAGCCTTCCCCAACCCTTTTACAGCTGAGGTAAGTCTTTACAAATCTTAACAGCTACAGCTAAGAGGTGATATTCTCTTAGCCCTCATGTCTTGTGCCTGCGCTTCGACTACTGACTTCTCACTGTTCATCAAGGTGTCAGCTGCCTGTCTCGTATGTGTTGATGGCAGTTTGACTGCATTTTAATTTGTCAGCAGCACTGCAACACCTGACAAATTGGGCACAATTTGTAAAGCCAAAGAGGCATTACACGGCAACATCTTTCCCACACACACTAATGCTCACTACCTTGTGATTACTGCATTGCTATGTGCTAGCAACGAATAGGGTTATATGAAAACCTCTATGTCAATGCCATATCACCACTAAGTTTTGGATTTTAAATTTATAATATGGTCATGCTTAACTGATTGCTCAGTATATCACGGTCAAATTTTTCAGTTGAAATGAATGAAGAATATGTGATATTATTGACTATGAGACCCCAACCTGCTGTTCATTTGCCAATCAGAAATGATTTCTCCCTTTGTACTGACTGACAACTTTCCTTCATGATGTATGAATGCTGTGGGTTTAGTATATTTGTTTAGCATGATGGGAGTGTGTAAAGTAGTACTGGCACAGAAAGAGGATATAACCTAGCTTAAACTTCTGGATAACATCAAGGAGTCACTGAGCTTTGTGTTCCTCTCCAATGTCGTATTTCATAGGATTCTACAAGGGGGATGGGGGGGGGGGGGGGGGGAGGGGCACTTGTTCTCTCTTTCTTAGAATCTGGGTTATAGGCTTCTCTTTCTTACAGATATTTCATGTCTTTCTAAACATAACTTGAATTTGTTTGGTTATCAGGTTGTTCACAGTGAATTATGTCATATTCTCGGTATTGAGGCAGTTTTGCAGTCACGGTGGATTACAGAATATTGTCCAAACAGAGCCCCAGTCATTTCAACCCTGTGCAAAAAGTAGTCATAGAGTTACAGACTGTGGAGTCAATATGACTGCACAATAACACATCAAACTACTAATACAGACGTGGTCTGTTAAGAGTCAGGTCTGTCAGCATATTTGATGGTTGTTTCAGGAAGTTTTTCACATCTGTTTAATCAAAAGCTGACTCTAAGTTTCACTTTACCCAAACAACCTGGGATGTAGCTCTAAAAAAAACATATTGTTCGCCCTTAACTGTCAGTCAACATTAAAGAATACAAGTCATTTAAATAATGCAATACCCGTCGGGTAGACCGTTCGCCTGGTGCTTAAACTTCGCCACTTCGGCGACCTGCGCGTCGATGGGGATGAAATGATGATGATTAGGACAACACAACACCCAGTCCCTGAGCGGAGAAAATTTCCGACCCAGCCGGGAATCGAACCCGTCACGCTGACCACTCAGCTACCGGGGCAGACAAAATAAATTTGATCAATGGCTCTGATTTTTGTGTGTTTATGACTTTTAACTTTTAGAATGACCCAAACATTATTGGTATATTTTATTTCTTAACTCGTTGAGTTTAATCCTTATGAGGTGTAATTTAAGATTGTTCAATCATAAAGGTGGCGTTCATATTAATACTAATTACTGTCAAAAGATGTACTCTCTTCATAGGCTCTACTAATGAAATATGCTTCTCTCTTGGGTATTAAAGCAATATTATCTTCTAACACTTAGGTGGTTAACTGTCAAACGTTTGTGATACACTAATTTTGAGTACTTCCTCTCGAATAAGTTCCTATGCGATACTTACTGAAACTCACCGAATTAGTTACACAAAAAATGCCCAAGCCAGAATCGTGGCCCCTCTTGGATAGTTTTCGTTGGTCGGTCAAATCACTATTTCTCGCCAAATGAAACACATCTGAGAGATCTGGGACATACAACCACACCTACATGTGGTAATCTTTTCTTTCTTTCTTTTTTCCCACCAGTTTAGGTGTAGAATCTCAGGCCAACAATGTAGACAACTTCCGCATTGTACGGGACTACACTGAAGCGACAAAGAAACTGGTATAGGCATGTCTATTCCGATACAGAGATATGTAAACAGGCAGAATACGGCCTTGCGTTCGGCAACGCCTACATAAAATAAGTGTCTGGCGCAGTTGTTAGATCGGTTACTGCTGCTAAAATGGCAGCTTATCGAGATTTACGTGAGTTAGAACCTGGCGTTATAGTCGGCGTACGAGCGATAGGACACAGCATCTCTGAGTTAGCGATGAGGCGGAGATTTTCCCTTGCGACCATTTCACGAGTGTACCGTGAATATCAGGAACCCGGTAAAAAAGCAGTCTCCGACATGGCTGCGGCCGGCAAAAGATCCTGTAAGAACAGGGCCAACGACGATTGAAGAGAAATTTTTCCCTGGCTTCTCTGATTACCACTGAGAAGATGTGCACGCAGTTCTTTCACGGAACCTGACTGATCAGCGTTATAAACAGCAGTTGCGGGGATAACAGCAAGTTTCGTCTTTACGTCGGCTGCGAATTTCTCTACAGCATTGTCTATCACTAGCAGCTGCTCTACACGTTTACGTGACGTAAACTTTGCGATTTTGCGACTTCCTATTCTGTACGATTTCTGCGTTGCCAGGTCGACGAAGCCTGGAAATTGGCGATGTTCATATCAGATGCAATTCGGAGGGCCCAGTCTCGTGGATCTCCATCGGTAATGGTGTACAGACTCTCACGAGCAGTTCTAAATCTTCCAAACAGTTTTTCATTCGGATGGTTTCGGGTTTGCGTTTGGCGCATTTTTATAGTTCACGCTCCAGTACTACGAAACGAAAACACCTTTGCACACTGCATTAAGCGCTTTTTCCCTCCTTCGTTTAACCAATATTTCACTGCCATTTCTTTGTCACTGAAAGCTGTTGCAGTATGTGTTTTTTTTATGGTTTGAAGGTATTCTTCTTCAGAACTGTTACTGGCGCAACTGACGTCGTCCGAACCACAATTCGTGCAATCGTCACAGTTATTTCCTATTTCTTCTGACATAACAACAACTTCAGACGAAATGTCGATATCATTCGAATGAATGTCAAGGAAATCAACCAGCAAATGACACGTATGTACGTCGTCAGGAGAAGTAGGTGATTTCGGCTGGAAGCCACGTTCTTCATATTTCATCTTTGCTAAATTGAAAACGTTAATTGGCTTCCACATTACAGTAAAACTGGAAGAAAAAAAAGATACTATTAGCAGGCATGCCTTGCTAAAGCGCGCGCGCGTGCTATGCGTGTGTGTGTGTGTGTGTGTGTGTGTGTGTGTCCAGTTGCATGCGCAGTTGTTACAGCGCCAGTAGGAGTGTACATTTCTATCGCCGCATGGCACGCTACGAATTTGGCAATTTTCGGCTATTTTTTTAATACTTTAAGTGCCTCTTAACAGCTATAATTCTGACACTGCATTTCTTTCGTTGTCTTCTTCCTGTGTAAAAGATTTCAGGGTTGGTTTCGACACGTCTTATTGGACCATTCCCTTGTAAGAATGAGTACCAAATTTTTCCACTGGATGAACCACTCTTTTATCTTACGATATTACATCCTCCGCGGGTAGAGAATCTACAAGCATGAAACTCTGATGCTCAGATGAGCCAAAACATTATGACCAGTGCCCATCGCAAGACTGAATGCCGCCTAGTGGCGTTGCAGGCACGTGGCTCGGTATGAAAAGTACAGTTCTTGACAAATGCTACAGAACAGAAACGTTGTTGGAGAGGAATAATCGCAGGCAATGATGGACGACATGAAACATAGTACATACGTAATAGAAATGGAGTGGCGTATTTATAACGAAAAATAGTACAGATTTCACCACATGTGAACGCAGGGTAGCAGACATAAATAACGTTCATGTTTGACACAGGTCAGACTCGCAACACAAAGGCCGATATCGGACTCTCAGTCAGAAATATGCCCTCCTGACACTAATGCTTATTTTGCACCCTGTTATTCAAGGTGCTGCCAAACTCTTGAGGAGCCCTTGGGGGATATCACCCCACTCCCGTCTCAAGACGGTTTCCAGTTCCTGCACGGTTTGGGGAGGTGGTGCTCATTGAGAAACATGTCTGCCGAGAGCATGCCAGGCATGTTGTATAGGGTTAGGTCCGGGGGAGACCTGGGGGGGGGGGGGGGGGGGGGTATTCAGGCCGTTCCATATCTGGATTTTCTAGTGCGTCCGACACCTCAGCGGTCCTGTGTGAGCCGGCATTGTCGTCCATAAACAGAAAGTCGGGGCCTGCCACGCCCCCAAACAGACGGCGATGATCCAGAATAATCTCCGTGCAATACCGCTGTGCTGTAACGAGCGAAGATATGCAGCGGTGTTCGACCATTGTGCGTAATGCCTGCCCACACAATAACGCCTAGGTCAAACCGATGAAGTCCGTGGACATTCTGTGGTGTGTAACGTATTCCGCCCCCGCCCCCCTGCCCCCCCCCCCCCCCCCCCCCCCCCGCCTTCCCTCTCTCCACACTAACTGGTGGCCATGTCACTTGCCACGGTAAGGCAGAATTCGTCGGAGAACATCACTCTCGACCAGTGTTGCTCACCCCAATAACGTGCTCTCTACACCAACGAATTCTTTCCCGATGACGGCGTGCTTGAAGTGGGATGCATTTAACAGGCTTTCGAGCATACATACCAGCCTGATTTAATCACCACGACAAAGTTCTGGCAGCGACACGCGTAACAGCAGTGGTTGCAAGGTTTGCACCGACATGCCTAGGAGTGAATATCAATTTCTTTTCTCCATTAGGGCTACGTATCGATCGATCCTCTTGCGGTGGGGCGTTCCGTCTTCTTCCCCACAGCATTTCCACTTTAACAGGTTTTTTTTTTTTTTTTTTTTTTGCGGTGTGACACTTTTGGGCACATCCATTACTGTGATCACAGTACTGACACTTTAACCGGTTCAGAGCCGTCCAGCTGCTCGTCCACGATCGTAAGCACTGATACGGTGTCTCGCAGACATGTTGCCATACCATACGGAATGTAGCACTAATCGTCTCCACAACAACCTTCATCAAGCACCGTACTGCGTGCACTACCTTGAATAGCCTTCGCTGCAGTTAGCAAGTCACGCCCTCTACGTTTTCTTTTACTATTATTGGCTGCTTGTTCAATGGCAATTGTCGGCTTTTCCATAGCAACTGTTCCTTAGGAGTTGTGAAGAGAGCAGAGAAGAATGGGTAGTCACTTCGGCGACGATACGGGCCGCGGATGGGGTAAATACGTTGAAATCAGCGCCTTTGTCGAGGGGCAGATTGTTATTGTCCGGCGCCTGGCGACGAGCAGCTCAGAAACTGAGAAGCTGGACGATCGTTCGTGTGTACCTACCGGAAGTGGTTGAAGGACGGTGAAGTCCCGAGTAGGTGACAAGGTGTTCGACACCAGGTCGATAGTCGTGCCCGGACACGTCAATGCGAACGACTGCTCGGCTCGATACGTGCAGCTCGCGGCGGACGCGGGCCACTGGTGACAGTATTATGCTACGGGGGACGTTCACCTCGGCTTCCGCGAGACCTGTGGAAGTAACCGAAGGCACTACGACAGCTAAGGACTGCGTGAGTGTCGTTGCGGATCACCTCCATTCCTTCATGCTTGCTGCCTCCCCCAACGAAAATGACATATTTCAGCATGGTAGCTCTCCGTGTCACATTCCCAACATCTTGCTACGGTGGTTCGTGGGGCAGAACACCAGACTCACCTGATCTGAACACCACGGATGCTATTGGGCGCCAGCTCCGCAAACCACCGGCCTGTAATTTCCGGGATCTGCGTCTCCTGTGCTTAGACATCTGGTGCTACATACGTCCAGTAACCCACCGAAGACTTGTCAAATCCATGACACGCATAATCGCATCCTATTGCGTTCCCGCTGTTGATCAACACGTTATTAAGCTGACGATCATAAAGTTTTGGTGCATCAGCGTACATTGCTGCGTAAAGCAGCTGTCTATCACAGAGAAAGAAACGCATTATCACGGAAGACCTTTTAAACAGTGCTGACGTGCAGCGGCTTGTGCACCAGCACGTAGTAAGGCAAACTGTAGCTCATGCCAGACGGAGGGGGCGTCCAGCTTGCAGTCTTGACATATGCGCGCAGGACAATGTGCAATAAGTCTCTTGTACACTGAAGCAAGGCAGTAATCCCTCTAGCTAATTATCAATAGTAGTTCATCACTCTGGTGGTAGATTAAACGTACTCGTCCTTTGATACGTAGGGCGGACGACCATGTGCAAACAGGACGCGAAGCTACTACGATCGCTAACTTCTTACAATGAATACGCATTTCAGGTTAAATGACCGAAACGGTATGTCAGTTACTAACTGTTGTTTCCTTGCTTACAGCTTCTCTACACAGTTTATATTCAGACAGTATTATTACACAAATACATGTACTGCAGAAGCAGTCTCTATCATTCTAATTTTAGACCTTTAGTGCTGGGCGGGGTTTACTAAAATAAAAACCATCGACTCACTGGCAAACATTATTAGTCCTACTCGTGTATTGTTAATGCCTACAAGAATAGCTTGCCAAACAGAGTATGAACTATATCCGAAACTAATGCCCACAACTGATCACCATAATTCTGGTCCACATGCAAACGTTTCGTGTCCCTCTAGTGACAGTCCACATTTTGCCTCGTGTGCGGTTCGTTACAATAGACAGCCACACGTAGTGCACTCGAGTGGAACTTCTTACTATGTTTCGTGAAGAATCTGAAACAACTGCTGTGTTTAAGCGATACTAAAGTTGAATGACTATATGGGAGACAGCTGTATCTGCTAGAAGTGTACTTAGGGAACACACGATGTTCCATGGCGGCTGTTTCAGTCTAGTGTCTTTAGGAATACGCACTAGAAACTGCCGTAAGTTATTTCCTGCATTTCTGTTGTTCCTGTTGTTGTGAGACAAATAGATGTTGTATAATATACTATAACTTTGTAGAGGATATTGTTAATTCTTCAGTTGGAGAGTTTTATGGTGAAAATTTTTTTAAACTAGTTACATAATGTGTGATGGTCAGGCCATACTTCGTCGTTCGTGCACCATCTTGTACCTCGACAAGGAGAAAGGTCTGCTACCATGGTACGCGTGATATCTGCAAATGAACTAATTTTCTCTAATGTGTTAATAATTTTCCTAACACACATTTCTATTTTCAGAATGGAAATTTGTGTTAGGTACCAATAGCTTCTGTTTAAAAATCCTGCTAAATTTTAACTCGTTTTTGATAATACTTCTTGTTAATCTAATTTCACTTACGGATGATTAGTGTGTAGCAGAGTACCGCTGATTAAATACAGTATTCAGAAGATATTCTCGACTACAACACTTAAAATTTGAATAGGGCATTTGTTCCAAGGTACATGACAATGTTGTAACTTGGAACAGTTCCAGGGTAATTTTTGTAATTGCGGAAGAAGATATTGTTTTGTGCGAATAGCCGATTTGTTTGTCCTTGTTTCCATTGATTTTTATTCCTCGTCTTTATGTGAGATTAATTCTTCAGATGAGCGCGAAATGTGCGATAGTCCTGTTTTGGACCGTATAAACTTGCCCTGCCTTCGGAAGCAAGATGGCGGATGTATTATCAAACCACATTAGTTTTTTTTCGGTCAACATGGACCCATGTATGTGTCCCATATATCACCTTCATCGCTGTGGTGTCTCCGGCGACGATGTGTTTGGACATCATTGTTATATATCAGACATTGTACTGGTTACGCTCATTGAGTCACGTTCCACTTCTGCCTCATTTCACGCTGTGAACTCGCCTCGAAACTTCCTGCTTCAGCAGCAGACGCATTCAAATATTTAGACGAGTAGGACAAAGGAGCGTGCACTGTACTCACCCAGTTTGAGCTCGACGTTTCCTCGGTACCATATTATCTTAGCGGCCGGTTTAGAGTTCTTCACCTGACACACCAGCTCGAATTCCTCGTTTTCTTTTATCTCTATCTTCGAATTTGGTGGGTGGTCGACGATTTCTATGGAAGACGGAGGAGCTGAAACAGAAATTAGTTAAACAATAAGGAATAAGGGTGCGCTTTCAAACGACAGCTAATGCAAAGACAAACTGAGACACTTTTGTATTAATAAAATCGTTAAGTGCAAAATATGAGGACTACGAGATGAGAGAATATATGGGAAGAAATACAATTTAATCTACATATATGGGCGCGTATAAAGGACCTGTCGATTCGGTTTACGAATTTAACGACTACACAAGGAAAATGTCTGGCTAAACTACTATAACTTTCTCAACAATCCTCTTATTTATGAACATCGGAAAAAAGAATCCTTCCTTCTTGCTGTAGTCGGATAACGGATCGCCTGAGAAAAAAAGTACAGCATTTGTTAATTATTCCACTGCAATAAAACACATCAGGTCACTCAAACTTGGAGCTAGATATGGTAAAGCGTATTCTGTGTGTGTGTATGTGTCTGTGTGTGTGTGTGTGTGTAAGTGTGAAGATGGTTATAGGCAGAACTAAAAGTAAAAATTCAGAACCTTTGCCGCGAGGGGTAGCCGCGCAGTCTCTGGACGCCTTGTCACGGTCCGCACGGCTCTCCCTCGGGCATTGTGTGTGTGTGTGTGTGTGTGTGTGTGTGTGTGTGTGTGTGTGTGTGTGCGTTGTCAGTGTAAGTTAGTTTAAGTTGGATTAAGTAGTGCGTAAGCTTAGGAACCGAAGACTTCAGCAGCTTGGTCCCATGAGACGTTACCACAAATTTTCAATAAGAACCTTTCCTCCCTTCAACGCGAACAGTGACACACGCTCTTACAGAGGGTACAAAACTACTTGTGAAATCTACTTCTAAGAGATTCGGACAGATACACTTTCAGCTGTATTCTGTATGAACTCCGGAGGAAGCTTGTCGAGTCCCTTTGTGCACCATTATACATTATGAGTCAAGGAAAATCTATCACTTCAATGTCTGCTTTCCATCGTTTTCCATGTTGCTGCCACTTGCCATGAGATATAGCAACATAATTATGTCTACCATGTTAAATAAAATACACGAACTCATACGTCAAAGCACTTGTCCTGCAGTTGAGATATTACGCACAACTGTTGAATAGACGATAAAGGATTAAATCCACTCAGGATTCTTTCTTATGAAACCACTCACAAGAGGTGTGTGAGAAAAGTAAAGATAGTGATTTTTTATCTACCAAAGTTCTTAATTTTTCAAACAACAATACTGCCCTCTTCAGAGTAGTTCCCTTCGCCAGCTATACACCGTCGTAGTTCCCAGTCTTCGCAGCGGCGGCAGGGCCTTTAACATGTCGATCACCCCCTTTTTGAATGTTCTTCAGAGTCCCAAAATGACGTCCTTTTAAGACTTTTTTTCAGTTTCGGGAAAAGAAAAAAGTCACTAGGACTCAGATCAGCGAATATGGGGGGCTGTGGAACAACAGGAGTGCCTTTTTAGATCGAAAATTTCGCGACGGAAGTGGCCATGTGACATGGGGCGTTGTCTGCAATGTCTGGTCTCACTCGATTCACCTCTTCCTGAGCCTTTCAAAGACATCTTTGTAAAGCACTAGGATGGCAGTTTGTCCTGGAGGAACAAATTCTTTACAGAAAATACCCCTATTGTCAAAAAAGCAAGTCAGCATTATTTTGGTCTTTGATTTGCTCATTCGAGCTTATGTCGGTTCCACGAGATGTCTCTATGTGCCACTTCTCACTTTGCCGCTTTATCTCAGGATCGAATTCAAAATCCAGGTTCATCACCTGTGATCACACTATTTTTATAGTCACTACCAATCCTCTCAAGAAGACCAAGACAAACGTTTCTTCGATTGTTCTTCTGCTCAGCTGCGGGTTTTTTGCACCATTTTGGCACAAACTTTCTTATGTACAAAACTTCGGTCAAAATGTTGTATACGGTGAAGTGTTGAACAAGTCACCCATCTCCCTTATTTTTAAACGTTGGTCTGATCTGACAAGAGCATGTATACGTTCTACGTTTTCGTCAGTTTTTGAAGTTGAGGGTCATCCTGAGAGAAGTTCATTTTCAATGAGTTCTTGGCCTCCCGAAAATGATTTGTGCAAGAGAAAAACTTGTGCTCTTCTAAAGAACCCTCCCCATAGCTCTGTTTGAACTTCTCAAATCAATTACACTTGCTGATTCTCCAAGCTTAACACAAAACTAGACGGCATGAAATTGCTCTAAATTCCTTTGTTTCACACGTAACAAAAACACAACTTCACTAATGACGCTCTCAGAAAGCACGCGACGGCTGTGGGGTGCTGAAACTAGTCGGACTGCGCATCTGGAAAGGATGAACACACCAGCTACACAAGCAGAACAACACAGCGTTGCCATATCATCCACAGTCAACCTCATTGCTTTTCTCATACACCTCGTAGGCGTCCGGCGATATTTAAGTTGGATTACTAGGAAGGTCAGGAGAGAAGTTGACATATGTGCGTTTATTTCTGAAAACCACACCTCAACATTGTTTATGGGTGTTTTCACTGTTATCTTACAAGACCACAGCTTTGTCAGAGTAGATCTACACCAAAAAGCACACATCATAGTACGAGTGCTATCTGGGAGGCAATGTTCGTTAGTCTTTTAACTAAAATACTGGAGTTTAGAAAAACCTCTAGAATCTCAAAATTCTGTGTTCATAACCGATCGGGCTGACAGATCTTTGAAATGCTTTTTTTGTGTGTGTGTGTGTGTGTGTGTGTGTGTGTGTGTGCGAGGCGGTTTGACACCACATCACTGACCGATGTTTTGCGTGCACCTTATCGCATGAGACCCATGTCTGGTCATCGATCACCAATTCTGTTCAGTTGGCCTTCTGCTTCCAATCAAAATGAAAAATATAGCCCAGGGAAGCAGTCATTCGTTATGTCTTGATCTCAGAAAGGAGTTTTCCAACTCAAAGAGTACAGCACTTTTAGTATCCTTATTGTTTCGCCACGATCTCATGCAAACAACTGCGAGACATCTGCGGAAAGACGTCCGATAGCTGAGATAATGTGAAACGCCGGGTTTCTTGAATTTCTCTGTTTCTTTCTTTTTTTTCCACAAGTTCGTTGGTGAATTCGGAGGGACAGTTACTACTGTCATCATGATCGTTCTCCGAAAAAAAAAAAAGACACCACTGACGCACAACACTGTCTGTCATTACGTTCGGTCCGTATACATCACATATTTCGCAGCGAATGTCAACAGTTTTGAAGTTCATCTGCCACTAAAAACCATAATACAGAATGAATTTCGTATTGCACCGGACTTTCAATTGTACTGCTCATTCTGACGGACCTATTGGTGGACGAGAAACGGGTAGCTTTCTAGCCATCGGAAGTCCAAGAATACTGACCTATTGTTTGATTCAGTGCAGCGAATGTTTCGTATCCCGAGAGCCCTCGCACATAGCTCCATCTGCTGCTATGTCCGAAGTGGTTAAAGACGCAAATCATCGATGTTGCACTTGAAACGCTCTCGGCTCTTAATACGTCATTTTAGTGATTTTCTCATGACAGGAAGTGTAAAGACTGCAGTCAGCTCGTCTCAGACCATAATACAGAAATATTTGTGTTCCTTGTTACAAACCTCTTAGATGTTTGGCGGTCCCCAATTCTCTCGACCCACTGTTGTTCATACTGATGATATCTGGTTGTGATTCATGGAGCTCAGAAGCTGCTGCTGCAACCGACAGAATTAATTAACTGTCTTTTAGAGACATTTGCTCCAAATTGCTGCCCTGCAACTACCATCACGTAAAGAGTGAGAACATAGTTTTCCGTTATGCCCCACCTCCAGCTGGACAACTGCAGTACGGATTTTTAATACATGTATAGTGTGACGTATACTGCTCAATATACTCGTAAATTAACTTCATTTCAGTGAGATTCTTGTGAGCACGTGACTGCGCCGTGGTATTATTAGGAGGAATATAAACGTGCACAAGGACATGATCCTTCCCCTGCTTGCTTTTTACTGTCCATTTTAACATGCTGATAGGCAACTGCTGTCTGTGTAGTCATTACAAGAAAGTCTCTCAAGTCTCTAACACACGTGGTATCCCAGGAGGAAAGGTCAGTATTCAGGGATTTAACAGAATGTTCACGGATATGAGAAACGAGCTTTCGAAGCAAAAACGTCTAGTACACATGGGCTGTAAAATGCATAACTTAAAAACCATGAGCACTTCTTCATCTTCGATACTGTGAAACAAATTTCTTCTGCTGCTAGCTCTTTGCTTTCCACATTTTTGGAGGTGGTAGTATTGTAAATAGGCTGTTTAGGTTTTTATGTTGGTAACGTCACGTAGCGCTCTGTATGAAAATCACTGGCTGTGCTGTGTGCAGTCTGTGGCTGATTGGCATTGTTGGAATATTCGCTATTGTAGTGTTGGGCAGTTGGATGTGAACAGCGCGTAGCGTTGCACAGTTGGAGGTGAGCCGCCAGCAGTGGGTTATGTGGGGGGAGAGAGATAGCAGAATTTTGGATGTCATAAACTGATATATATATATATATATATATATATATATATGGATGTCATAAACTGATATATATATATATATATATATATATATATATATATATATATATATATATAGGGCTATTACAAATGATTGAAGCGATTTCATAGATTCACTGTAGCTCCATTCATTGACAAATGGTCACGACACACTACAGATACGTAGAAAAAATCATAAAGTTTTGTTCGGCTGAAGCCGCACTTCAGGTTTCTGCCGCCACAGCGCTCGAGAGCGCAGTGAGACAAAATGGCGACAGGAGCCGAGAAAACGTAGGTCGTGCTTGAAATGCACTCACATCGGTCAGTCATAACAGTGCAACGACACTTCAGGACGAAGATCAACAAAGATCCACCAACTGCTTACTCCATTCGGCGATGGTATGCGCAGTTTAAAGCTTCTGGATGCCTCTGTAAGGGGAAATCAACGGGTCGGCCTGCAGTGAGCGAAGAAACGGTTGAACGCGTGCGGGCAAGTTTCACGCGTAGCCCGCGGAAGTCGACGAATAAAGCAAGCAGGGAGCTAAACGTACCACATTCGACGGTTTGGAAAATCTTACGGAAAAGGCTAAAGCAGAAGCCTTACCGTTTACAATTGCTACAAGCCCTGACACCCGATGACAAAGTCAAACGCTTTGAATTGTCGGCGCGGTTGCAACAGCTCATGGAAGAGGATGCGTTCAGTGCGAAACTCGTTTTCAGTGATGAAGCAACATTTTTTCTTAATGGTGAAGTGAACAGACACAATGTGCGAATCTGGGCGGTAGAGAATCCTCACGCATTCGTGCAGCAAATTCGCAATTCACCAAAAGTTAACGTGTTTTGTGCAATCTCACGGTTTAAAGTTTACGGCCCCTTTTTCTTCTGCGAAAAAAACGTTACAGGACACGTGTATCTGGACATGCCGGAAAATTGACTCATGCCACAACTGGAGACCGACAGCGCCGACTTCATATTTCAACAGGATGGTGCTCCACCGCACTTCAGTCATGATGTTCGGCATTTCTTAAACAGGAGATTGGAAAACCGATGAATCGGTCGTGGTGGAGATCATGATCAGCAATTCATGTCATGGCCTCCACGCTCTCCCGACTTAACCCCATGCGATTTCTTTCTGTGGGGTTATGTGAAAGATTCAGTGTTTAAACCTCCTCTACCAAGAAACGTGCCAGAACTGCGAGCTCGCATCAACGATGCTTTCGAACTCATTGATGGGGACATGCTGCGCCGAATGTGGGAGGAACTTGATTATCGGCTTGATGTCTGCCGAATCACTAAAGGGGCACATATCGAACATTTGTGAATGCCTAAAAAAACTTTTTGAGTTTTTGTATGTGTGTGCAAAGCATTGCGAAAATATCTCAAATAATAAAGTTATTGTAGAGCTGTGAAATCGCTTCAATCATTTGTAATAACCCTGTATACATATATATATATATATATATATATATATATATAGTACCTTCAGTAGTTAGAATCTTTTATTCAGCTGGCAGTATTGGCGCACGCTGTATTGCAATAGTTTGAGTAACGAAGATTTTTGTGAGGCAAGTGATTCATGAAAGGTATAGGTTATTGTTAGTCAGGGCCATTCTTTTGTAGGGATTATTGAAAGTCAGATTGCGTTGCGCTAAAAACATTGTCTGTCAGTTTAGTGATGATCAGAATAAGTAAAGAGAGAAATGTCTGAGTACAGTCAGTTTTGCTCAGCTGTTTGAAAATCAAATAACGTAAGAGGTTTATCAGCACAGTAATTAATAAATTTTTAGAAGGGGACGTTTCAGTATGGGCAAAAAAAGTCATTCCTAAATATTGTTTGTTTTAAGATTCTTTCTAACAACTCAATGCAGCATGGCTCGTGACTTCCCGAGAGCCCCCACCCAGCTGGAAACGTTCGCGTGCCGTCCCGTCGCAGTCCAGAGAGGTGCATATTCACGGCAAGTTAGTTATAAGCAGCGGAAACGCACGGGCTGCCGCCACCGTTCCGCTGGCGGGTCTGCCCCGACACATTCCGCGCGTCGCAGCTATGTGCAGAATGTCATTTGACGACGGCTGCTCACAATCACAGCAAATAATTGAATTCTAGGGCTCGCCACCCGCAATTAATTTTACACGGCTCCGCTGACGTCGGAAAGCCACATAAATAGTTTCACTGCTCGCAATAAATTCGTACGCTTCGTACCACTGAACATTCCAATCTCCTCTTCTTTATTATACAATTTTATTTATACCGAAACAATGACGACAGAAGTTAAATGAAAGACTTTTCATTCCACAGATAAATGTGCGTTGACTGTACTTGTTACTTCCATGATTGTATTTTGATGCTGAGAAACGATCTAGAAATTTTTGGACTAAACATCTGTAACTACCAATTGTGACGGTATTTTGTTTTGCTGTCACCGTTTGTGGCATGAAAGAAATAGCCATCTGTTTAGCGAATTTTGTATTAACTTCTTCAGTTGGCATTCGTACTTGTTGCTCACAGCTCCACCGGCAAAAGTCTTGCTTCGCACTGACGGTCCCGCCTCGTGGGCAGTTTTCACTTTAGCTATTCCCATATATTCAGACAGCTTTGCTTTATTTCAAGATTCTTCACCAGGGGACTGAGAAATGGGTAACGTTACATAGGTAATTGTGCGGCTGGACTGTCTAGATATATCTATGTATACTGCATGGAGAACACTCTCACCTACTGCGTCAGTAGCCTACCTGGGAGTTGAACGGAAATCGACTTAAATTTATTTATTTATACGTGTCCAGAACATAATATATTAAATATGATTTATCATACATAGCATATCATACATAGCATATGACTTAAATTAGAAATATCGAAGGCGTAAATTCAATAGCTTTTGGAAAACGGGCTGAAATAGCTACGCGAATAACAACTCACGTCATATGCATCCCATAATATGTTGTTATTAATCATAATACTGTTACAGTGCCGAGGCGTGCTCCAAATGCTGCGAGAGTCACTGAGATCAATAAGTCATAAAGCATTCTGAATATTCCTTACTGCCGCTCATAGTAGCCCTCACTTAACTAGAAGAGTATTTACGTCTGGTAGTACACTTTCATAAAGCTCGGATCATCGTGAGAAGCTGTTACGCACTGACTTGTACACTACGCTTTAAATCCAACCCAACCCAACTTACCACAGTAAGAAAATCTACATATTTAAACGTAATTACTTTGAAATATGATAGTTCTAAAATACTTGAATACAACTGAAAATTATTTTAGTAATGAAATTTTCCGCCTGATCTGTCATTAAAAAGTGTATTTAAGATTGCGATTTGGGCTGTTGTGCATTTTTCAAGTAACAGCTGTAGCAACAGAAATTTCAAAAACATCAAAGCTATTTTAGCAGACATTCTATGCTCAAAAATTTGCACAAGTCAAATTATTTTTCTAAAGTTACAAAGTGGTATAGCTTTTAATATTAAATTTCGCGCTCACAAATTTTTTAGAAGTTAATGTATCCCTGACAATGAATAGGTCTTTTAGCTGTTACTTTAAAACGGGACACTAGCCGAAACTGTGCTCGCAATTAAATACACATCATAATAGTCCAAGCGGGTTATAAGAAATGAACATAGAAATACACACGCTAGTTGTGGACCTCGATACTCAGCACTAATGACCAGCGCTGGCTGTATCATACATCATGACCAACACCTTTCCCGTAATGGCTTAATTTGTCGCATTATGATTTTTTAATCAAAACATCTTGATACATTCGCGTGTTTTTATTTGTTCGTATTAGAACCCATGTCATGTAATGCAATGCATCGTGTCACGTAAAGTAACAAGACACATGATGTCACATCGTATTACATGACACATGTCATTCAACATGGCATTAGTCATGTCATGCAATATGATACAACGTGTCATTAAGGTTTAGGATGCATGCATTCTCACTCTGGGATATTTCCTATTATAGATGCACCCACACTCAAGGATATTTCCTGTTGTAGATGGATTCCACTTTCTAGAAACACATAAATTTGTGTCTATTTGTTCTTACATCATTCCCCGTACAAGTAACAGGAGGTGGGTGTAAGAAAACTCGCTGCTTTGTGGAAGTGGGTTTAACTCGTAAAACACAGCGAATATGTCAAGATCCTTCATTTAAATTTATCTGAAACTGCCAAGTAAGTCGAAAAGCTAGTACTTCTTTTTTCCATCCCTAACTCTGCTCAGGACATATTTGCCTTTTTTGGTGCTACGATAGGAGCGTTTTTAATTCTGCTTCCCAGATCTCACTCTGACATAATTTTGAAATTTTTATTGACTGGGGACATGCCTGATCCAGTGTATGTTTTTATTATCTTTAGAACCATGTTGCTTATATTGTGGCAACGGCTAAACCTTTCACAAAACAACAGGACAGCAATTAATTACACGCATTTGTCTACCTTCCTACAAAATTTCTACCGTTTCGCACAAGTCTGAAACATAGAAGTGGTGCGCCCCAAAAACTCACAAAAACGTGTTTCTTGCGCGTAAAATACGAATGAAGCTAGATTTTTGAAAGCGAGTTTTCAATTTTATCGCAGGAATGCATTTCTTATTTATTTAATTCACGTTAAACCGTTTCCGCGCGTTCAGTTCACGGATGAACGTATTTACGTGCTACATTTAACTTACATCGTACCACGACAACGGATGAACATTATTGGATAAGAAAAACTTCGCTTTGACTTTATCCATTTATCTACCTACTTGCGAAGTTTCGACCAATTCATAGAAGTTGAAACTATAGAAGCGGCGTGCTTGAAAAACTTCCCAGGAAAACATGTAAATTCGAAACGAAGCAAGAATTTTTCAAGTTGTTAAAACTTATCAGACTAAGATCGGACACACCGGTGGACCAAATGTGAACCGTCAGCCTCGCTCCAGTCCGAAGTTTTCTACAAGTGACGTTTTGCACGTAAGATCCGAACTGTTTCGCATACAAATGGTGCCATTCGTTCAGCACTCATTTCATCCCATTTAAAATATTTTGCAAAATGAATTAATCGATTCGCACAATCTGTCTGAGCGCCAGCTCCGGTTCGTCGTTCAAACCTTGCTGTATATACTGTAACATAGCTACAGGAACACGGACGCCCGAATGGCTATACAAATGGCCGCTGGTCCGGGCTAAACCAAAAACTTTTATCCCATGTTCCTAGCTCAAACAGGAAGCCAGCATCAGCACCCTCCCTTTTCAGGCACATTTCACGCATATTTGTTAAAATTTTTTGTTTCTGGAAATTTGTGGTAAGTTCTTATGGGACCAAACTGCTGAGGTCATCGGTCCCTAAGCTTACACACTTCTTAATCTAACTTATTCTAAGGACGACACACACACCCATGCCCGAGGGAGGACTCGAACCTCTGACGGGGCAAGCCGCGCGTACCGTGACAAGACCCCCCCAGACCGCTCGGCTACTCCGCGCGGCATTTGTTACAGCGCGTATATGTACAGGGTACTCATTTTAACCGAAGACATTGAAATATCTCGAAAACTACATATAAGCTATAATTCCAGTTTCTTTGTCTCGGATGGGGACATCCAACGATATCACATCGAACCCGCCATGCCATCCCGTGCGTGGGTGGCGAGGCCAATTTTGAAATCTTCAATGGGAACCCCCATTTTTTATTGCGTATTGCGATTCTACGGCAAAATCTACATACGTTTTGTCTGAAGGATTGTCTTCGTTTTGCCACAGATGGCGCTGTAATCGGAGGAATAGAAATTCGTACACAAACGTAATTTACGACATACTACTGAACGGCCCTTGAATATCCAGTGGGACGTGAGACCCCCACCTCCATGCTGCTAGGGTAGGACAGGACAGTATTTGACAACTTCTAATTGAAAACTCTATTCGCAATTTAATATTTTTTTCATAATGTGGGGCCACAGTCATAATATATTTCTTTAAAGTCAGTATTTTAAATACGACAGTATGCCATCTTAGGCACGGTATAACATTAAAAAACTTGATAATGGCACTTTAAAGCCGAAATCATGATCGTGTAAATGTAACACTGCAAATAAAAAACAGTCTAATGGAGGTACTGACTTTAAAGAAATCTACTCACAATGTTGTTCCCCTCCGACATATCGAACAGGGGACTGTTCGACGCGCGACTGTGGCCGTGGCTCGAGGCGAACGCTACTCAACTTTTCCAATCAGAGTAAGCGTTCCAACGAAGTACCACCAACTTCGATAGACTTAGTGATCCCGTTTTCAAATGACCGTACACAGGACAGAAGCATATCTGCGGGAATGTCAGCACAGGCGTTTCTGATGCGGTCGACCATGTCTTCACGGCCTATTGGCACTTGCTTGTACATATTATCTTTTAAATATTCCCACAGAAAGAAATCCGGCGACCTAGCGGGCCAATTAACAAGTTCACCTCTGCCGATCCCCCAACCATGTGTAATCACGGTTTAATACGTCACGTGCTTCGGTTGCATAATGCGCTGGGCAACCGCCATGCTGAAACCATGTACTCGTACGATGTCGAACTTCCAGTGCAACATACCTGCGAGTGTGTGTGTTTGTGTACGCTTTTTTTTTTTTTTTTTTTTTTTTTGCATTTCATTATCAAATTCGAAACAAACTCATTAAGGACCAAACAACAAGCTAATTTATTTCAGAATGCAATTCAAGTGGGTGCAGGAGGTAGCTTATGCTCTGCATAACTTATGAACAGGGCATTAGTTTCTTCATCAGAGTACGACTGTGATGAAATTGGAATTCATTTCTTTTAATCCAATGTCTAAAATGAGTAGGAGAAATACATTGACGAATCGAACCATTAGGTACAACTATTTGCGAAATATCATGAAAGAGTGAGAAATACAGTCGAATTCCGTCACCATTCATTTATCAACGAACTGATTCACATGATACGCGTCAGCCAGCTGCAGTTGTGCCAAGCTGGAAAAGTTGGGGCCTGTTCGATTTACTGGCGTGGCCGCAAAAAATCCGGACATGTCTGCTACTGGAAGGAGGCGGATCTCCTGTCGAATCCGGAGCCGCCGCTGCTGCTGCACTCAGCGAAGGCGTCGAATTGGGTCACAACAGCCCAAAGGGAAGGCAATCGCGCGTACTCGTCTCCCCTTTTTCCGGCTGCGGTGCAGGAAGGTGGGGACGCGCAATCGCAGACGCAGCTGCCCGTGCTGTGCTGTGCTGTGTATCGAGCACAGCGGCTAACCTTCACAGTTACTGGCTCTCTGCCACTGGACTGGGTCAGAGTGTGCGACGGTTAGCCGCTGTCCGACACTGTCTGCTTCGTTTAATTTAGGGCAGATGTTGGTAGAAGCCGAGTGACGCAGTCTACGCCTAGCACTCCTGCGTGGAAGGCAAAGGAAGTGGGAAGGAGGATAAGGCTCTGATCCCTTGGGGTAGGAAAGTGACGGGGAAGGAAACTGGCCACGTATTTTTCATTGGATCCATCCGGACATTCATTTTAATCGCTTTAGGGACACCACGGGAAACTTAAATCTCTCGAGAGACTTAGTTCATGTTTATATTCAACCTCACTGATCTTCTTCTTGTTAGTGTTCTGCATGCATTCCTTTCCTCTCCGATTCTGTGGAGAACTTCCTCTTTTCTTACCTTATCAGTGCACTTAATTTTCAACATTCGTCTGGAGCTCCACATCTCAAATGCTTCGAATCACTTTTGTTTCTACTTTGCCACAGTCCAGAAATACAACGCTATAATTAGTCTGCTGCCACTGTCGTATATAAAGCACAGGGATTGACACATACAGTGGCATACAGTCATTTTTCAGTACGTGAATGTGGAGGCATTTTCAACTTTAGAAGATGTCAAGTGACATATAGAGCTCTGTGATGTGGGCCTGTTACTGAACAATAATAACAAATTACAATAAATGCCAATGGCTGCACCGTTCAGAAAGAAGGTGTGCACGCCATGAGGGCGAAAGGTAGATGCGCACAAGGTTAATGTAATCGATTTGTACTCGATACGTTCCACTGTCTTTCCAAGCTCGTGTCAGTGTTTCGGAATTTTGAGTCTGGCAAACGTTATCCTATATACTGAAATATTTAAGACAAGGCTACTTCAGTTAATTACGCAGCGATACAAGCACAAGAAGAGGTAACGCGGGTAAAACACTTTTCTTGGTTTTCAAAGTATACTTGTCGCATTCGTAGATGCAGCTGTAGTAAGTAGCCAATATTCATTCGGTTTCGTAATGGCGGTAATATAATGTATTTATAATTCGAGAAGAGGGAATTGTCAGACTGAAACCAAGTTCCCTTTAAACGTAAAAGTTTATGATAATACCCGTTCTCATACGACACATCAGTTTTATTTATTATTCAGTATTTATTTAATCGTTTGCAGCACTCGTGCACCTACCGTGAAGACAGAGGTTTTGAAATTTCGCCGGCGTCCCTCAGCAGGCGAGTTGTGTGCTTGTAGTTCGGCGCACTAATCGAAAGCTGGCAAAGGCAGGCAAACAACTTCCCCAACAAGACGTTGATTGATTGCCCAAAACTTCCGAAAACTGTCAGCTTAACACATTAAAAGTTGCTGGAACACGGATCGTTATTTGAAAGGGTATCTCAGCGGCAATTTCCTGTAAATCAGAATTGCTCTAATTGACAACTAGTTCGTGAAGTAGCCAGTACGTGTTATTAGAATGAAGTTTTATACGTTTTGTGGCCGGCAACGTGTACAGTACTTGCAGTGGGGAATACTTCCGTTCCACGCCAAATCCAGGAAGAAAAACCATAAAAAAATGAAAGTAGTCCGGAAAGTGACGCTGCACGGCCTGCAGCAGCCACTGCCATACCCCGACGGAAGGAAATGCTATTTAAAAATAGATCCGTTGCTGAACACTTTTTTCTTTCGTTTTTATTTCTTTCCCTCGCCCATCAGTGCGAGGGTGGACTAGCAGAAGTACCTGTAGACTGCTGCTATTCAGTCGAGTCTGTTTATAAAACATACAAACATGGTTTCTAAAAAACTAAAAAGTGTAAAATATTTACATGTTTAAACATACTGGAACAGGCGGTTGGACATCGAAGATTTTAGGTAGACTATGTTGCCTTTTTCGAATACAGTCAGTCGACGATAGTCTTCATTTAAAAAAGTGGAGCACTGCGTTTTACTGAAGTTATAGGTAATGGGCAAAAAATGAGACAGGTTGTTGAAAAGAGTTTGTAGAAAAGAGGGTTGTTTGGATAAGATGTGCCGCGAAGGAGTTCCACAGGAGGACACCAAACTCATCGTTTGGAAAGAGAGGGAGGGAAGTAAGGCTGAAGGCGAAGAGACGTACTGACGTGATGAGGGAGAGTAGAATCCTTTTACAACTGGAAAGTGGGATAGAGCTCTGACTTCATAGCCAGGTAGGGGGAGGCGGATAACGTCTCGTTGGGATAAGATGTGGAGTGTGTGTAGTGTTGAGGTTGGGTTGGGTTGTTTTGGGGAAGGACACCAGACAGCGAGGTCATCGGTCTCATCGGATTAGGGAAGGATGGGGAAGGAAGTCGGCCGTGCCCTTTCAAAGGAACCATCCCGGCATTTGCCTGGAGCGATTTAGGGAAATCACAGAAAACCTAAATCAGGATGGCTGGACGCGGAATTGAACCGTCGTCTTGCCGAATGCGAGTCCAGTGTCTAACCACTGCGCCACCTCGCTCGGTGTTGAGGTTGCGGGTATGTGTTGGTACAACCGCGACGGAGTATAAGTGGTAATAATCAGGGCTGTAACGACACCGAGCTTGGTGTCGAGAGAAGGGAAGTCAGTAACTACACGCCCCTAGTGCAGTATAGTAGACGGAAACGGAATGCGAGGAGGAATGCATGGCGTAATTTTGGTAGAGTGAAAGAGTCATGTACATGGGCAAATAGGAAATTTGGAAATTTGTGGGAAGGTCTGATGGGACCAAGCTGCTGAGGTCATCGGTCCCTAAGCCTACACACTACTTAATCTAACTTCAACTAACTTACGCTAGGGACAACACACACACCCACGCCCGAGGGAGGACTCGAACCTCCGACGGGGTGAGCCGCACGGACCGTGGCAATGCGCCCTGAGACTGCGCGGCTACCCCACGCGGCCACCGAGCGAGGTGGCGCAGTGGTTAGCCAACCGGACTCGCATTCGGGAGGAAGACGGTTCACTCCCGCGTCCGGCCATCCTGATTTAGGTTTTCCGTGATTTCCCTAAATCGCTCCAGGCAAATGCCGGGTTGGTTCCTTTGAAAGGGCACGGCCGACTTCCTTCCCTGTCCTTCCCTAATCCGATGAGACCGATGACCTCGCTGTCTGGTCTCCTCCCCGAAACAACCCAACCCAACCCAAGCGGCCCTGGGCAAACTGATTTGGGCGGATTAAGGCTTTGTAGACAGTGGGTGTGATGAGGTTCTCCTGTTCGGCTTTTATTGGAAGCTCAGGTCCGTGTCGTCTCTACTGAACATGAGATGTATAAACGCCACTCAGCTGGTAGCAGAGCGCCATAGGACGTCGGCAGTGTATAAGATCAATAACTGGGTCCTTCCTGTCTTCTTTTAATTACAAACAGTGCCCTTCCTATTTTTAAAATATGTTTTATTGTTTTCACGGCTTCAGCTCCTTGTATTGATATGTAACGGATGACTGATTCTTAGAAATTACTAGTGGCAGTAAATAAAATTGTGAAGAATTTGAAATCAAAAAATAGCGGGTATAAATGCAAAGGTAGTTGAATAGATTCTAATGAAAGTAAGCACGTAGGCCTATTTCATTGTAATTTTTTTATACTTTATCTTTTTCACATTTGAACATTTTCCAGCTTCTGCTCTGACGTATATAGGAAGCACGCATCTAGCGCAAGCAGCAGTGGAAATGTGCATCACTTGGTTTCCCTACACAATTCCCCGGTCTTTATTCTCTGATGCAGACGCAAACCGTTGTCCACTGAATCGTCTGCGGTCGACACCGACAAAGGAACACTGCATATCTTGTGCGACTCGTGGCGCAGTCGTTAGCACAGTGAACTAGCATTCGGGAGGAAGAGGGTTCAAATCCGCTTCCAGCCTTCCTGATTTAGGTTTTCCGTGATTTCCCTAAGACGATCCAGGAAAATGCTGGAATGGTTCCTTTGAAACAGCACGGCCTATCTCCTTCCCCATACTTGCAACAATCCGAGCTTGTGTTCCGTCTCCAATGACCTCAATATCGACGACATCTTAAACCCTAATCTTCCTTCCTCGACTCGAGTGAGTCATTGACTCTACTCTGTCTCAATGTCAAATTAGAAATAATTCTCATAAATCGCTCTTACCTAAGTTTTTGGGAATTTTTCGTCGGCTGTAAGGCAAATTATGGAACTGGAAATGCCTTCGCAAACATTCCCAAAGTGGTTTCCTACTAACCTACTACCAGCTATACAATATAACTTGCGAATTCCACTCTACTTATCCAGAGACTGTGAAAAATATATACTGAAAGACTGGAGGGACATCCGACACAAAATATAAAGAACACACCACAGCCCTGAAATACAGAAAAAACCACACAACATTTGCAGGTTATCTAAAAAAGGAATACCACAGACCAAGCAATATTGCAAAAGATACAACATCATAAGAATTAGTAAAGACGGACACCTACTCACCCTCCAAGAAAATTTCCACATGTCAAAGCATTAACACAAAATAGATAGTTACTCAATGACCAAATAAATATTGGATACCACACACTATGTAAATAATTGAAAATATCGCTTGAAAAAGAAAAGAGTCTTTTCCATCCTTCACTCTCTCCCACCCCATCCCGTCCCCTGGCTCCCCCAATTTCATTTCACTTCTTGCTCCTCACCTTTACCTCCTAACTGACTCTCCATCACACAACTAATCACTTATGTCCACTCATCCTTGCTTCTCCCTCCCCTACCTATTTTGTTTTTTAAACCTCCATCACTGTTCCTTCAGAACTCTTACAAAATATGTAAGTACACAGCAACACAATTAAATAGAATAACTCACATGTAATTAAAATTAAAGATTGTAGGTGAAAGACAAACTAGTGGCAATGTTATGTTGGCAACATTACAAAATACAATACACACATAGAAGTATAAAAATAAACAGTAAACAGTAGTCTACCAACAAGTACGCTGCGTAATACGTAAGAAATGCATAGTTCTACAGAACAACGAAAAATTAGATTACAAGTATCAGTGTCTAATGAAGAAAAGCACCAATCACGTAGTAGCAGGCGGCATTCCTGATGTAGGCGAGAAACTAAGCAGAATTTACCGTTAGTAAAATCCAACAAATTGGTAACGAACTGTTTATCGATCTTAAAAACAAATCAAATTGTAAATATCTTTAATTACAGACCACTGATGATGCTTTACGTCAATAAAGGGAAACGTGTCTGGTGAGTAAAACACGCATTTGTTTTTTATTGTATCGACGGAACTAAAATACCCTCAGGAATTATAGAGTCATTTTCAAGAAGAAAACTATAAGAATGAGTGTCTCTACGCAGAAAAAGGTATTTTATTAGCGCATCAGCAACTTTAACTTTGCTGGGCCTGCTGCATTTCACGTGGAGCAAATGACTGGACGATAGGCAACACACATTGCATACGACCGCCGCAGGGCTCCTACTCCATGCCGCCTTTCATGTGCACAATCAGTCTCAAACGATGCGTTAGTGAACATTTTGAGTGTAACAGAAATTGATCCCCACGATGTGATCTATCGCCCCTAGATGTTTGCCGCAGAGCCTTTGAAAGCCCCATACATTCACGACACAGAAGTAACTTTTCCCCGCGCCATATGAAATGCAGGCGTTTCACCGGTGTGAGAGTGAAGGAGAGAGGGTACTCACAGATGACGGTGAGGCGGGCGTTGGCGCGGATGGCCTTGTGGAGGCGCGCCGGCCCCACCTGGCACTGGAACTCGGCGTCGTCGTCCAGCGTGGCGTTGCTGATACGCAGGTTGAAGACGCCGGCGCGCGCGTCGCCCATCACCGAGTAGCGCGGGAAGCCCGGGATCACCGACGAGAAGCCTGCAACAGCGTCACCAACACACTCGCACTCTCCGCTACCAATCTCTATCATCGCGGTTGTTGTCAAGTGATACAATTCTAATTTACAGGCGTCTTACACATCTATAAATACAGTGAAACTTATAAATTCGGTCTAATTGGACTGAGTCCCAATCCGAATTACTGCAAGTCACAATCATAGAAATGTTTTCTAAACCAGTCATCCTAGATTGAAATTAGGAGTATGAACTGCTCTTCTTTGTAGCCTGTATATTGTCGGGAAATGGACTTCCAAAACAAGCCAGTTCCATCTGCGTTATAGATCTGTGCCAAAGACAAATTTCCCCTTTTAAAACAGGCTTTCACTCTTTACGAAACTGATCAACAGATGCTACGTCTGCTCTTAAACTTCCACCATATATTTTTCTTTCAGAAATATAGTACCGATCGCCGAAAGAACAATCATTCAGTATTAGCCTTGAAACTTTTTGGGCTTAATTTATCAGCAAATCTTCCCCGTTGCAGCCGGCAGTTCGGCTGCTCTAACGGGAACTCCGGCACAGCGTTGTTGTTTCTACCAGGTGTACACAGACAGCATCGTCAATGGTGGCCAGCGTTGGTCCAGTAGTCGTTTCCCACCTACTTTTGTTTTAACTCAAAGTTCTAAGTTTTATTGCGATTCTTCTCAATGTCTTAAAAAGTCGACTTAGCAATGCCAAACTCTTGTCGTAACACTCTGGACAGAAGAACCGGCTAGGACTGTATTATATATTTTCATCTTATCTTCTAAATTTATATGTACTAGCTTCCAACTTCCCTCTTTTCCTTTTGCTAGCGTTTCTCCCGTCTAGCACGGGGTCAGCTCTGTCAGGATTCGCCAAATTTTATTTCATTATTTAACTTAGTGGGCGAATGCCTTCCTGAAACCACAATCGTCACGGTAACCTAGGAAGGAAGTCGTGTGCGCCACCTGTTTGTGAATCCCCGAAACTTTGAGGTACTGTAACTGTTTGTGCACCGTTTTCACTGAGGCGCTATTTAGAGACCAGCCCAGCATTTGCGTAAGCGAGCGTAAAAAACGGCCTAGAAGCCACACTCAGGCTGGCCAGTGTACCAGTCGACGGTCGCTAACACACCACACGGATTCATTCTGGGTCCGTCTCACCCTCAGTTCCGAAACCTAGGTCCTGCGCGTTACGCAATACGAGCAGGTTATAGTAACTCCCAATAATAATTTCTCTTACTGCGTTGTTCTGTACGGCACTTTAATACACCATTAAACGATCACAATGCTATTCATCATGTGGGCTTCAGCAAGAGAAATGAGTAAATACAAAGTTGTAAAGGGTTTCATGGCCACTTGTTGACAAATTGCATGTTGGCTCCTGTCTCGGGTTCTCCGACCGACGTTTGTTTGAAGATTTTTCTGATTTGGCTGGCATTGTCAAAGCTTCACCCTCCACCACCAGCAATGGAGAGCGAAGCTTTGACAATGTCAGCCACTCGTGCTGGCGGAACGTCACGAAAACCTTCAAATAAACATCGGTCGAAGGACTGAGCAAGCTTTATATTTGCTGTGTGTCGGTGACCAACATTGATAAAAAAATTCTCCCACGGGTGAAGCCAATCAGAAGGGAAGGAATGCACCGAACATTTTACAAAGAATGGGCTTAGAGCAATTGATGCCCGACACTATCAGGCAAGGCTTCCATTTTGTGATAACAACTATCGTGAATTCCGAATTAGACAACTTCGAATTACTGAGGATTTATAAAACCTATTTCTCTACCGCAAGGATAATACTCGACTTAATGCAAAGCTAAATCTCCTGGAAGTGTCCCAGCGCTGTTGTCCCCCTCTTTGTGTTGTGAAAGTGTTTTCACAGAAACGACTGTAACTGTGATAACAAACCGAATAAATCTAATTATTACTTTGGAACGAGTAGTCGGACAATACGTGACCCGTACACCAAAATAACCAGGAAATATCCCTGGACATCCTCCGAAATTCAGTCGCTGCAGTTCAGGTTGACCCTGTAGATGCAGAATGCGGACATTAATATACCATAAGTTATCATGTTCACGATTCCGCCATAGTACAACAATTATAGAGTACTCCTGGACTCCCGGTTTAGCGGAAAACTATTTCAGGAACAACCAATTATGTCACCTACCACAATCGTAGTGAGGTTCTAGCTCTTCCTTTTGAAAGTATTCAGGCTAAGTTTAGATTCACTATTGACCACTGATATTGCGACTTTTCGGAATACATGGCAGCTTCATTTGCACAAAACGTTATTTAATTCACAACAGTTTCAGGTCCTAGGCCATTCTCAAGTGATCACCAATGACCTAATACGACAGGAGTCTTGCTCAGTGTGTTCGAGCACTTAATGAACTCGGAACAATATTCCTGTTTATCATTTGAGAATGAATACCGTGCTCCAGGGTGCTTACTGTTCTCCAGTGTGGCTTAATATGTCATATGTGAGAAAAATCTATGTTCAGCTAAATGCAGCATTGAGGGCACTGACACGCTGCATCGGGTCTAGTACTCTTCACTGCTTACCATATCTAAGCTACATTGCACCACCAGATATTCGAAGACAGAATGCCCTTCCCAAGGTTTATGAAAAATTATTGAAAATTCCGCACCTTCCAATTCACTCTGATGTCGCTGCACGAGCCGATTGAAATCCAGGCTGTCACCCATCATATAGGCAGAATCGCTGCAAGCAGTGGATTTCAACACGATCAGAAACGTGCAACAGCATTGCCCACGAGAAATATAAGACGCTCATAAGAGCTGGTACAAGGCCAGTCGGCATGGGATTACCGCGGCGAGCTTGGAAGACAATTAACAAGTTTCGTACAGGCCATGGCATTTGTGCAGAAAGTTTTCACCGATCGGGATAGCTTCACGTTCTCAATGCCACTGTGACAATGAACGTAAGACCATCAAACACCTTGTAAGAAGCTGTAGGAGATGAGCTTATCGTGAAAATCTAGAAGATTTCTTTGAACTGAGACAACCCTTGAAGGATTACAGTCCTATATATTTTTACAGTTCGTGTATGTTAGTCGCACTTTAATTTATATTGTCATGTGTTAAATAAATAAATAATTTGATAATGTAATAAGTACCTGACATTTCAGTTTTGCACGAGATGATCTTTAAAATGTCTGAATGTCTGTGTAAGCGTATTGTGTATCAGTTTTGTGATTTTAGACGTACTGCTGTAGGATGCAGTTTCGGGCATTTTACGTTAAATTGTTTACATGTGGTTAGGTGTAATGCGTTATCGGAATCCATTGGCTCTAACTATTTCTGTAGCTTCCATGTTTTAACATGCTAAACATTGTAATGTACTCTACATCTGTTTTTATTGTATTGTTACTGAACTGCCACCTGATGGCAGCTTCAGTGAATCAAACGTCGGTGCAAACAGTACTGGCCAATCTGCCTGTTGCTTTCCACTGGATAGCTTCTCCCGATACTGTCAACAGGCAAGATGGCTCCTTACGTTGCCTCATATCATTATGATATGGTACATGGCGTATATAGAAACTACAATTTCTGAGGTACGTGTATTCTAAAAATCTCTCAGTACATAACTTTTTACCGATAATTGTGGATCACTTCTGTATGTTTTAGTCGATTTTAACTTACACTTTCGAATTGTAATTGTGATTGTGACAAAGCGTCTCGCTTTCATAGTCGATACAGAGACTGCTTTCTGTTACGTAGTATGTGCCATTCCAACTAATATGGAACCATTAATTTAGTCTGCTCTTTACGTTATGAATACTGGCCTTTAGCCTTCTCTATACTTTTAAGATTGGAAGATGGCTATTTAGCATTGTGTTCTTCCTTGTGATCCTGGAAAATTAAGTTTTCCAAAAGCCGCAACATTAAATCTGAGAATGGCCTATGGCCTGATACCGCTTGTGGTACGAAATATATTTTTTTTGCACACGGTGCCGTTATTTATTCCAACTACTAATAACCTTAAACGTTTCAAGAGCTTAGAGAGGGCGCCTATAAATGTATATACGTACAAGATAATTCCGTGTTTCTAGGATGATGGAGAGGGATAAATGTATCAGTTTGAGGTAAGAATCCCTCTACCGGAAACGACTGAGTCGAAAGTCATAAGCGAAAACCGCTCTGATACCTTTGACACTGGAATACACCTATCGACACTACTGTCGCTAAGACTGTAGGGTAGGCAACTTTCAGAGGTGGTAGTATGGATCAGAACAAGAAGAAACGTCGAGTAAACATGTGTCCTAAAATGCATTCCTTAACAGCTATGAGCACTTGCTCAACAGAGATGTGTTTCACGGTAGCGAAGATGAATAAGTAAATATAGCTCCTCAAGTACGCATTTACTGTACATTTTTTCCTTTCTTGGTCCATACTTCCACTTCTGAAACTTTCTTACTCTACAATCTTAGCGACAGTTGTACCGGTAGGTGTATTCCTGACTTTCGACTCGTTCGCTTCTGGTACGGGGAAACTTACCTCAAATTGATACGTTTATTCTTCTCAGTCATCCTAGAAAGTTTGTAACATCATCACGAACTCACCATGTATATAAGAGGGTGAGTCAAATGAAAACCTTAAATTTGTAATAACAAATCGGAATTTCGCGCCGTTATCCTCTAAGTTGGTAAGCGTGCTACAAACAGCGTGCAGAATGGCCTGTAGGTGGTAGCATAGTGCAGATGTATACATACCAACGCAGTATCGGTATACAGATGGCCGTCCCACTTGCGATTTGCACCAGGGAAGAACAGCGTTCTGTTATTCGATTTTTTCGTAGTGAAGGTGTGAAACCTATTGAAATTCATCGACGAATTAACGTTCAGTACGGTGATGCATGTTTGTCACAGCAGCAAGTCTACGAACGGAGTAGGAAGTTCGCAAATGGTGTGACTTCAGTGGAAGATGCTCCTCGTCCAGGTCAGGCACAACGAGTTGTGACTCCACAGAACATTGCAGCAGTTGAAGCCATAGTGAAGGAAAACCGCCGAGTGACACTGAATGACATTGCAGCATGTTTACTGATTAGTCATGGGTCAGCACACCACATTGTGCATGATGTGCTCCAGTTTCACAAAGTGTCTGCAAGATGGGTGCCACGGCAGCTGAATCCTGAAATGAGAGAACGACGTGTTGATGCTTGTGAAGAACTTCTTCGGCGCTTTGAACGAGAAGGTGATGGCATCTTTGCAGGAATAGTTACTGGGGACGAAAACTGGGTTCACTTCCACCAACCGGAAACGAAGAGAGCGAGCAAGGAATTGCGCCATTCCTCATCACCAAAACAAAAGAAGTTTCGAACAGAACCATCGGCAGGGAAGGTTGTGCCGACTCTCTGTTGGGACGAAAAAGGCGTCATTTTGGAGCATTACATGCCTAGAGGGACCACTGTCACCAGTGCATCATACACAGATCTTCTAAAAAATCATCTTCAGCATGCAATCAAATCAAAGCGACGTGGATTGCTGTCAGCAGGTGTCCTTTTGCAACATGACAATGCAAGGCCCCACGCTGCCCATACAACAGTTGCAACAATCACAGACCTGCATTTTGATTGTCTTCCTCATCCACCATACTCACCAGACCTTGCCCCGAGTGATTTCCATATGTCTGGACCACTCAGAGACGCAATGGGAGGAAAAAAGTTCCGTTCTGATGAAGAGGTACGCCACGCGGTGCATGGGTAGTTGCGCGGACTACCAAAAGAATTTTCTTCTAAAGGAATATAAGCACTTTGTAAGCGCTGGAGGACTTGCATTGAGCGTGGGGGAGATTATGTTGAAAAGTGATACAGCTTTGTACCACTTCTGCACACTCAATAATATTTAAAAAAAGTATTTAAGGTTTTCATTTGACTCACCCTCGTACATACACTTGCAGGCACCGGCGCCTATAACTATGACGCTCTGCAGCGTCGTTAGATGATGTTTCTGTACATGGCTTCCTACGTAAAACGATCTACTAAGCCCCCTGTACAACCTCTAGAAGTGCGTAACATGAATTGAGAAACAGCACCATTATATAGGGTGTTACAAAAAGGTACGGCCAAACTTTCAGGAAACATTCCTCACACACAAATAAAGAAAAGATGTTATGTGGACATGTGTCAGAAAACGCTTAATTTCCATGTTAGAGCTCATTTTAGTTTCGTCCAACTACGCTCAATGGAGGACGTTATCATGATTTCATACGGGATACTCTACCAGTGCTGCTAGAACATGTGCCCTTACAAGTACGACACAACATGTGGTTCATGCACGATGGAGCTCCTGCACATTTCAGTCGAAGTGTTCGTACGCTTCTCAACAACAGATTCGGTGACCGATGGATTGGTAGAGGCAGACCAATTCCACGGCCTCCACGCTCTCCTGACCTCAACCCTCTTGACTTTCATTTATGGGGGCATTCGAAAGCTCTTGTCTACGCAACCCCGGTACCAAATCTAGGGACTCTTCGTGCTCGTATTGTGGACGGCTGTGATACAATACGCCATTCTCCAGTGCTGCATCAGTGCATCAGGGATTCCATGCGACGGAGAGTGGATGCATGTATCCTCGCTAACGGAGGACATTTTGAACATTTTCTGTAACAAAGTGTTTGAAATCACGCTGGTACGTTCTGTTGCTGTGTGTTTCCATCCCATGATTAATGTGATTTGAAAAGAAGTAATAAAATGAGCTCTAACATGGAAAGTAAGCGTTTCCGGACACATGTCCACATAACATATTTTCTTTCTTTGTGTGTGAGGAATGTTTGCTGAAAGTTTGGCCGTACCTTTTGGTATATATATATATATATATATATATATATATATATATATATATATATATAGAGAGAGAGAGAGAGAGAGAGAGAGAGCAGCGCCTAGCCATGCACGCAGTTTTCAGTTAGCGACAAGTATCAGGGCTCAGCTGGTGTGAGCGGCGGGCCGGCAGCAGGGAGTGCTGGCGGAGTGCGGACAGGCGGCGTTAACATTTAATTGTAGCGTTAGCCGGGCCGCCAGTCCCCAGACGGGTGTTTGCTCGCCCTCCCACAACAAGCGCCCCGACCGCCGCTGATAGATTAGCGACTCCGCCATTAACGATATTTGCCGCATTACTGCCGCCGCTGTAATCGCCGCACTGCCGACAGCCATTATTAAAATACTCTGAATGGGGATCGAACTGCCGCGCGGCCGCACGCCGAGCCCGATTCCAACTGTATTCACTGCGCCCGCCCGTCCGTGCCGAGCTCTCTAATGGCACGCCTGTCGCTCTGATGACACAGAAGCGCGTTATCATCTGGACAGCTGTTAAACCGCTCTCCACCGTATTGCAATCGCTATTCTCACTGACATGTCGGAGGAATAGTCTACACAGGAAAGTGCGGTACACCCAAATGGGTTGAGAAACGCCAGAGGTAAGAATGACTTCGCCAAGCCACGTTACGAAGCGTGACGGAGGGAACTTTGTGTACAACTTTCACTCAACCCAAATTCCCCCCCCCCCCTCCCTCTCACCCTCTCACATGTACACGCGCCCGTTCTCCCTCTTCCAGTCGCCAATGGTGAATGGGGAAAACGAGTGTTGTTTTCGAATTTTTATTTTGTTTTGTAAGGTGTCAGGCAAATCCAACACCTTCCATGAAAAACCTGACATGATAGCAAATCTGGCAGTATGTCACATAGCTCCGAATAAATCCTGGCATTAAATTAACCAAAGTAATACAATCAACGAGTGAGCAAATGGAATACCACAGACTAATACAAGAACGCTTCAATGCATGTCATACCTTCCCACCGTGAAACAGACGCAGTTCCAAGGGAAGAAACGAGAACAGAAGCCGAGAGCAGAGTCGTGTAGGCTAGGAGGCCCTACGATAAGGGACGGACACCCACGTCGCCAGCCGACCGCCAGGACCACACCCCAGCCCATGTTAAAAGATAGAGCCCTCCAGAAGAACAGTATAGATCTTACGATAACACTAAAAGGGCCACACCAGCTGAAAGTTTTAGCGTGAGGCTATACCCGTCTCTGTTACGTTGCAAACGTTAAAAACATTGCCCCACCACGACAAGTATAACGTTTCTCATTGGATAGACAGAATTTTTGTAGGTGGAGCTTAAGGTTAACATTGAGACCCTGACTGGTCAGTTGAAAACACAGCCGGATACCTTTTTTTTAAGCCAACTTCGGTAAATTGTAGTAAGGAGAAGTTAGGAGAGAGTTGCTTCCGAGACGGCGAGGTGCGTGGAGCTGTGCCGCCCGCCGCCCCCTGACGCTGCCTAAACACCAACAAGGTAATGAACGCACGTGGTGCCGCAATAAGGCTTCACTCAGAACTGCAGAAGTCTCATCTGTTACATCCTCTTTTTACGTAATACTAGTGTCGATCGTCAAATAAACTTCGTGGTATTCACATTTGCTGAAACGCAATGATTTTTCTGTTATATAATTATTGAGAAGCCACATCAGCCACTGTAATTTACGACAAGTTAAAAAAGTAATTAAAGATAATTAAGGGTCACTGTAGGCCATTTTGATAGTTTTCTCTTTTATGAAACTTAACTTAAATCTAGATTATAGATGTGATATGGCATAGGTCATCCTTCGATCCATTGTAGAACTTGGAAACCCATTCAGGGAATATTCGTTCACAGTTTTGTTGAACGCAGTTGGTTTTTATCATCCTGTTTTAAAATATTTCCTTTTATCAATAGTGTAATTTATAAACAATGTTTTGTGAGTAGAATAAAGTTTCCAATGGTAAACTTAACTGCTTTTTCGACATTATTTTACCAGCTAACTAAAAATAGGAAAGCCTTGAACCTCTTCCACTAAATTTAGTTAGTATTAAGATTCTTTTACAGGGAGTGCAGTGGAGCTGACGCTGAAATCATTAAGTATTTGATTATATCATCGCTAGTCTCACTGAACTCTTCTGAACTCTACATGTCATGTGTGGTCTGGCATCTCCTTACCAGCAACAGGTCCCAGGTTCAAACTAGCCAATTCCCTAAAAAACATGCTCAGAGCGTCGTTGCGCGAAAGTGGTAGGGAGACACGACTTAGAACAAACAGACACCACGCAGAATGTTAGAGTTTCCAGCAGTATTTTCAAACGTGTAACAGATAAATTGATACTGTGTAGTCATTTGAAACCCGTTCTGCTACGGTAAAGTTACAGGATTTGTACCTCGTGTGATCGATGCACGGCGAGCAGATTCCTCACTTTTCGGGTTTCCTGAGCGATATAACTGGCGCCATCGCGATACGACCAGGAGGTAATTACGGTCCTTCTCGTTGGTTTTATGTAGGAGTTTCTGGGCCGGTGATAACGTCCGACTTAACTAACACGATGTCCCACGCACGGGTAACCATTTCTCCTGAAGTCTCTGTCGATATGTCTTAGACCAAACCTTTAGCTCCCACAAAAACAAATCCACAGGACGTCAGCAATATCTCTAAAACAACATTAACCGCACGGCAATTTGAATACCGTTTCTAAACATCACTAGCATGAAAACTTTCATCAGCCACTAACGGGGAAACTTTGAACCTGAGCCATATGTGCCAAATAAAAAAGTGCTTCTTTTCATCTCGTCACAGTAAACAATGTGCACTATCTTGCCGAAAGTGGAGACATTTAGAACCATGGCTGTAGAACAATTGTAAGTTGTATATGTGTGTAACATTTTTTTTTTTTTTACGATCCGGTCAGTCCCGAAATTAAAACAGTGAAAATCCGATGAAGCGCAGCGTCTCGAATACGCCCGCCGATCACGTCACGTCGCACAGTGAGCACATACAGCTACTTCGAATGTCAGTCTCCCGGCAAGTTTGAAGTGCGTGCTGTCATCTGATTTCTTCCCGCTGACTGGTTCCGCCTGATTTCCATACAGCCCACGTAACATAACTAACATGTGTGACAGAAAAGTGCGGTAATGGTGCAGGAGCTTTGAAGCACGACGTACAGGCGTTCATGACGCAGCCGATCAGGGAAGGAAGTGATTGTCAACCGACGATCTTATTCAGCGAGTGGCCCAGGCAATTCAAGAAAATCGTCTGCGAAGGGCAATTCACAACAAGTGAACAGGAATATTGGACTCAGGCATTGTCCTTTTACATGTCAATATTCCACCGCACACTTCAGCTGCAACAAAGATACTCCTGCACTGTTTTCGAACGGAAGTGTTTGGTCACCCACTATGCAGCCCGGATTTGGCTCCCTTTGATTTTCACCTCATTGTTCACATGGACCACTGGCTATGACACCATTTTGACACAGACAACGAGCTGCAGACCAGCGTAGAGAAGTGGCAGAAAGTACATGCGACTGCCTTGTATGACGAGGGTACTGGAGAGTCGGTACAACGCTACGAAAGCTGTCTAAGTCAGAGCTGCAGCTATGCAGAGAAATAGCTTGAAGGTGTAGCTAACTGTTGCAATAAAATATTTTTGATTTTCCCTCGTAATTTAAGCAGCAACAGCAATAAGTATGATTTAAGGAAGTTTATATAGATCAGACAGATTTAGTACAAACCCATTTTTAGATGGCTCTTACAGACTTCCTTATTTTCCTGCTAGGCATCGCTGTACACTAGTTACTGGTTTCGGTGCAGTGGTGTATACAGGGTGTTTCAAAAGTTACGTTCCATTGGACATATAAGACGAATCAGATCTCCACCGACAAATATTCAAAGTATGTAACAATACAAGAAAAAACGTGTACTAAACATGGGCTCTAAAATGTATACCGTAAGAGCTATGCGCAGTTCTTCATTTTCGTTATTGTGAAACAAATCTGTTCCCTTTGCTTTCACACTTTGAAATGCATACCTTACGAGCAATGAGCCTTGTTCATCTTCGCTACTGTGAAACACTTCTCATCTACTGAACAACCAAAGCAGTTCCCAAAGAATTCAACAGCAGTCACATATTGCATGTGAGAAAATGTGTTACTTTTAAAACGTCTAACGCAAATACACGACGTATTCGTCGCACAGAAATACACACCACATCACAAAAGCATTAACAAGTGCAGAACGAGGCCTCGTCAGGAAAGCGATGGAATATGTAAGAGCCATCTGAAAACGAGTTACAGTAAATCCGAAACCGGGAATGGTTAAATTTCTACAATCTTTTTTAAACCTTCTTTCTGACGGGTTCATGTTTAATCCTCAAGTACTATAGGTCCATGTCTGTCACACTGCTACGATTCTTCTGTCTCATGATATTACGCACAACCCTGCGAAATGGACCCTTCTATTTACCTATCTATTGGATGGCAAGCTACTCGGGCCAGAACTCTTGCCTTGTACAGTGCTTTGTTTCTTATTTTTGGGTCCTGAGAGGTCTCACAGACGTACGACAGAGTTTGCGGGCGCTGTTTTTGTTGAATCTTCTATGCCATGTCTTTTACGTGAGTTATATGTGGATGTTCAAGAAGGAATCAGCGAATCCTCAGATGAAGACTTAGACCACAGCGATAATGCCCCCGATTTCGAGATATTTAGTGATCACGACACAAATTCGGAGCAGGAAACTGAAAGTGATGAAGTTTTTAAGCTGACGACGATGTAGAAACTTACTTCTTCGGCAAGAACAAAGTTTTTTCTATGGCGAAACCAGCAGCTGCAAACTAACGTACGAACAAGGCAACACGACATCGTTTTACAGCTGCCTGGACTGCGACAGATGACGAGAAGTTTCCGAGAAAACTTTGCTGTTTTGGAGCTATGGACTCTATTGTTTATCGAAGAATGAACTGTCTGAAAAAAGAAAAAGACATGCCTTTTGCCCCCTTCATTTGAAGTGGAAATCAAGATATTCGTGTCAACAGTGTGGTGTTTCATTTTGTTTGGAGTGTTCTAAGACGGTCTACAGGGTGTCCGAAGAGTCTTTCCCTGATTCCATAAATTGATAAGTAAGGCTAGAAGTAAGATACAAATATGAAACGTGTGTCGAATTGTTTACAACTATCTAAGTTTTTTTGTTTTAGGTTCGCAGTACGCAAGTAGTGCATGAGGTGCAGTGCCCAAGAAGCCATGCTAACCAATCAGGAGAAGGTACAGTGTGTCCTGCGGTACCATGAGACACAATCACCAACCACAGTGCAGAGACACTTCCAGACAACATTTGGAAGGAATCCACTTGATGTCAAGAGCATTAAAGCCTGGTATGAGAGGTCCAAGAACACAGGATCGGTTGCTGACCTTGCGAGGTCTGGTCGACCAAGAACCTCAGCTGACAGGGTGGAAGCTGTAAGGCAGTCTTTTCTGCGAAGTCAGAAGAAATCGGTGTGCAGAGCCTCACGTGAATTACAGATGCCAAAAAACTCTCTCCATGACATTTTACACAAACGTTTGGTGTTTCGTGCATACAAAGTGCAAATCGTTCAGGCCTTGTTGCTCAATGACAGTATACGTCGATATGACTTTGCGGTCGAAATGCTATCACGTATTGAGGACGATGATGGTTATCTCAAACGAATTGCGTTTTCCGACGAAGCGACTTTTTTTGTCAGTGGAGTAGTGAATCGCCATAATGTGCGCATTTGGGGTTCACAACCCCCTGGCGAGGTCATGGAGTGCACCAGAGGCAGTCCAAAGGTGAATGTTTGGTGCGCGCTATTGCACGATCGAATTATCGGGCCATTCTTCTTCGCTGACGCTACCATCACATCTGCAGTGTATCTGGACATGTTGCAACTGTATGCTGTTCCTCAGCTGCTTCAGTATCACCCCAATGTCTTGTTTCAGCAAGACGGTGCACCGCCTCATTGGGGTTTGGACGTCCGTACCTATTTCGATATGACCTTTCCTGGGCGATGGATTGGTCGTGATGGGCCAACGGTTTGGCTTCCACGCTCTCCTGACATAACCCCATTAGACTTCTTTTTATGGGGTTATGTCAAGGACGAGGTCTACCGAACACGTGTACCAGATCTTGAAACCCTGCGGCAACGGATAACCACAGTCGTTGAATCGATCCCTCCAGTGATGTTGGCTAATGTGAGGACGGAAATTGAATAGAGCCTAGATGTGCTACGTGCTACCAAGGGTGCTCATGTGGAAGTTTACTGATGTGTGAAAAAAAAAAACTTTGTAAACAATTAGACACCAGTTTTATATTTGTATTTTACTTCTAGCCTGAGTTATCAATCTATGTAATCAGGGAAAGACTTTTCGGACACCCTGTATTATGTGCGCTGCTAGCGTCAGCCTTCGAAGTTGGTGGAAGCGCACAGAACGAGGGAATTCCACAAGGCGTATGAGAAGCGTCTTTTTTTTTATCACGGAACGAAAGAATCTTATCAGGGCCGTGTGAGTCCGGCAAGAAACCGCGTGGTCCGCGCTGGGAGCGGAAGGGGCGAGTGTACAGGCTACCTGATCTGGCTGGCCGTCCAGGCAGCGCTGTAATGGAGCCGGACCCCCCCCCCCCCCCTCCACCCACTCCTCTCCGCCACCGTATAATGCAGTTGGCTCCGTCCATAATACATAGGCGCGCCGGCCTGCGGACGCCATTTACTAAATTAAAGCAATTAGGGGGACCGCAGCGGAGCCGACGACGGCGGCGGCGGCGCGTGGACGCCGGTGCGCCCCGCGGAGGCGCTTCCAGCATCCGTAAGCACTCTTAAATGGCCCGTGCTTAATGCTCGCCCCCGTAAGCACTAAAGCAGTCGCTGGGTTCAGATACATTTCACCACTGGATCGCGTTCGGGAACCCGTTAACATCCGTTAGTTTTTTCTCTTCTTTATTGGAATTCCGATCCTCCGAGAAGCAAGATGCCTACAGCCAATGACGTAGTCATCACAAAACGTGCACGAACAAGGTAGTAACTATCTCGCGGTTAAAATATTGAAGTAATTTCTAAAGACATGGCTTGACGACGATGACGTGTTGCAATGCCGGAAGGGGCGAAGCTAGTGAAGACAGTTAAATACTGAGAGTGGGCGTGAATGTAAGGTACTGGTGAGCGCGTTGCCAGACGCAGAGTTAAGATGACTGTCTGGGTTGGATACTTTCAACGGCCCTCTGTCGATTTCCGTCACTACCCACGATTAACTGAACACATGCTCCATAATTAATCTGCAACAACCATTCCATTGTCAAGACACTAAACCCTAACCTTCTAGCCGGCCGAGGTGGCCGAGCGGTTCCAGGCGCTACAGTCTGGAACCGCGCGACTGCTACGGTCGCAGGTTCGAATCCTGCCTCGGGCATGGATGTGTGTGATGTCCTTACGTTAGCTAGGTTGAAGTTCAAATGGTTCAAATGGCTCTGAGCACTATGGGACTTAACATCTGAGATCATCAGTCCCCTATAACTTAGAACTACTTAAACCTAACTAACCTAAGGACATCACAAACAGCCATGCCCGAGGCAGGATTCGAACCTGCGACCGTAGCAGTCGCGCGGCTCCGGACCGAAACGCCTAGAACCGCACGGCCACCGCGGCCGGCCTTGGTTTAAGTAGTTCTAAGTTCTAGGGGACTGATGACCTCAGAAGTTAAGTCACATAGTACTCAGAGCCTAACCTTCTATCCTTCAACAAAACGTCCTACCTCCATTCCAAGTAAGTACTAAAATTAAATGTGGTCCCACTGACGATTTTCGATATCTGATAATACCTTTTTACTTTCATTGACTTCCTTTTGTGATATTTACAGGGTTATTCATAAATACCTGTATGGTTTCAGAAAATGGCTGCGTGAAAACTTCCAAGACATACAGAAGTAGATACATATCAGTGGACAGAGCAGCTCTTCAACTTTTTAACTCACACACTACAGGAGCTCAATGTGAACTCCGCTTGTGAAACGTCAGCGCTTGTGAAACGTCAGTATCCGCGTGCAGTTACTTGAAGTCGCTTGCATGACAGCCTGAGAAGGCAGCTCACTTTGGCTACCTGTTCGCTAATGAGATGCGACAATAGGGGGAGCTGATGGTTTGTCTACGCGTTCTGGCACGCCTGCCCCCTAGTGCAACTGCACCATGGCGGGTATTACGAATCTGAACTTGGAGAGACGCTCTATGCACTGATATGTGTCATTTTTCGGTATGTCTTGTAGCTTTTGAGCAGTCGTGTTCTGAAACCTGAGAAGTACTTGTGAATAAGGCTCGTACAACCTATCGGCCTGGTCATACAGTACAGTTTCCGTGGCAGATGTAAGGTTTCTTCAGGCCCAATCCAGGTCTCGGATTAATGAACTGGTACTCGTATTAAGACGACTAGCCATCTACGAGACACTTACAAGCCAGTTTTCGTGTTCACCGCAGATATTCCATTCGTTAAGTACGGCGAACACACAGTTCTGAGGCAGATGGGATACACGAATCAAAAGGACGGGAAGGTTAACCTAAATGTTAACGGGTAGATAAACTTTAATGTTCCCTACAATTATTGATAATATGGAACTCTGTTAACACGAGAGGATAGCCTTACGATTACAGTAAAATAGGTGGACAAATACCAAAAACCTTATTTTTTGTGTATGTAGAATTAATGTCCAGATTAGTAGTGAGTGAAATAAAATTCCCAAAAGTCTATATACGGAAAGTTCTTCACAATAAAATTTCAGGAATAAAGTTTAAGGACCACAGGTCCGGAAATCGAATGGTGCCATAGTAAAAAACTTTAAATAAATTTTGATATGGTGGCTGTCAACCGACAGGTGGTAACTTGTAATCTGGGTGTCGGAAAAAATTTTATACGCCAGGCTTAAGGTGGCAAGGAGACGTAAGGAGATGAAATTTGTTCATGGCTTCCAGAACGTCAGTGCCGGCGGCTTCCGACTCAACCTGCATGTAAAGAGAGAGCATGGGACGAGGCTGAGTGATCTGTCCGTCGGACAAGTTTAAGAAACTAGCTGCTGATGCGTCTTCCGACTTGTATGGTCTTGGTCCAAGAAACTTTTCGGTCCCTGACGTTTCATCCAGAGATGCGCTGGACACTGTGGAGGGACTCGTGGCGACGCTGAGTCTTGCCTACTGAGGAGTCCAACGTTGGAGAGTGACATGAACACTGTGTAAAGTGGGAGTTAGCGAATCTACTCCTGATCAGAAGAGATAATCTTTGTCAGAGATAAAACTTAAGTATCGGTTGTCACCTGTCAAATATAAAACTCTTTCGATTCTGCAGAGCCACTGCCCATATATTACTAAGTTTTACGGATTCTTCTCTTCTGTTAAAATTATTCCCTTGCTTGTATATTTGATTGCTTCTCTGTACAGCAGTGAATAATACTTTGTCATTGTACATAAAATTTTGGTTTCAGAAAACTTCACTTCATGGTTTCCTGACTGAGGAGCAAGCTCCGTTACACCTCATTTCTCTGTTTTCCCTAGATTTTTATGTTCTTTCACTCACGCTTCTCCTGGTAGTTCCAATGTACACTTTTCCGCAAGTACATGGAAGACTCACCAACAACTGAGAAAGTCCGTCATGGAAACCTTCAAAGTTTAACAAACTGTCTGTCAGCTTAAACCGCAGTGATGCACCGAGACTCAAAACCGGAAATTTGAATTTCGTGGGCAATGCTCTTACCGACTCAGCTATCCACGCTCAACTTACGACCCATTCTCACAACTTTTTCTTCTGCCTGTACCTCTTGTCCAACTTCACAGAATCTCTCCCGCACCATACTTGTGATGCTTTGAAAGCTGTAAAGAGCTATTGGCAGAATTGGAAGTGTCGGGACGGGTCGTGTGTTCGCCCGAATAGCTTACCCCGTAAGTGCAATACTCTCTACAGAAAAGGTTCCGGATTCGAGTCCCGAACCAGCATACAGGTTTAATCTGCATGGGCGTTACTAAACAGCACACATCCAGTTCCAGAGTGAAATATTAACTTTCAGTTTGTCTATTATTTTGGTACTATTTCTGTGTGAATCTCATCTTCCCTGTCGTCGTCGCACAGATCTTTGCCGGCTTGTAGATAACTGTCCGGATATTTTTGGAGTTCGCAACTTGTAAATGTGTTTCTTCCTATACTTTGCTGAGTTTCTGGACATCAGCGGTAAAAATTGAACCCATATAGGATCACCTTGTTGTCTATATGTCCATCTAAAAAATGGTTCAAATGGCTCTGAGCACTATGGGACTTAACATCTGAGGTCATCAGTCCCCTAGAACTTAGAACTACTTAAACCTAACTAACCTAAGGACATCACACACATCCATGCCCGAGGCAGTATTCGAACCTGCGACCGTAGCGGTCGCGCGGTTCCAGACTGAAGCGCCTAGAACCGCTCGGCCACAGCGGCCGGCCTATGTCCATTTGTTAACACCCCTTTTTCTTAGTAACGGGTAGAGGCATCAAGTTGAAATTTATGAAAAATAATATGGTCTACAGTTCCTTGGCGGTGTAAAAAGAATTAACTTTCTAATTCAGTGCAGTCTAAAGATACGGCCATTTATGTCTCATATTTCGATATTTGCAAAGTGAAAACTGGGTCTTCTTGTTCATTCGTTTTATTTAATGTCAGTAGCAGCTGTCTTTGCAAATGCCTGTTGTCGCCATCTTGAATGGCCACTACGCTGAAGTTTTCGGCCTACCATCAGAATGTTCGTATCGTGCGACCGCCGCTTTTTTCGCAGAATATGCTGGCAGACGCTCTAAAACCATCTCTTAGACGTGGGAACTCTCCATTTCGGGCAGCTGAGTTCTGTGGAAAGTACTCGGCAGGCGGAGAACAAACCACAATGCGCCTTTCTGCCCTCTTTGTAGTGTGTCTGTATGCTTCTCTACTTTGACCATCATCAGTTGTTTTGCTCCCCAAATAGCAAAACTCGTTTACTACTTTAAGCCTCTCATTTCCTAATCTAATTCCCACAGCATTGCGCGATTTAATTCGACTACATTCCATTATCCATAGGATATAAAATGTACACTGGCAATGGCAAGGAAAGCGTTTGTGAAGAAGAGAAATTTGTTAACATCGAGTATAGATTTAAGTGTCACGAAGTCGTTTCTGAAAGTATTTGTATGGGGTGTAGCAATGTATGGAAGTGAAGATTAGATGGGTAGATCACATAACTAATGAGGAGATATTGAATAGAATTGGAGAGAAGAGAAATTTGTGGCACAACTTGACTAGAAGAAGGGATCGGTTGGTAGGGCATATTCTGAGTCGTCAAGGGATCACCAATTTAATATTGGAGGGCAGCGTGGAGGGTAAAAATCATAGAGGGAGACCAAGAGATGAATACAATAAACAGATTCAGAAGGATGTAGGTTGCAGTAGGTACTGGGAGATGAAGAAGCTTGCACAGGATAGAGTAGCATTGAGAGCTGCATCAAACCAGTCTCTGGACTGAAGAGCACAACAAGAGCGTTAGACGGCGGTCTAACGTGACACTGTGTCACTCCACGGAAGAGGGCTGCGTGCGATGTTGGTAGGCGGTAGCGCTGTAGGGATGGTGTGGCGAATAACTTCCAAGAATTGTGTGTTGGTAGGATTGAATTTAAGGCACCACTTGATGCTCCGATTGCGCAGATTGTCAGAGTCGACCTACGGTGTCGATAATGGAGAGTGTCTGCCTTCATGTAGTGGCTGAAGATCGCTATATCACCAGCGCACAGTGCGTGCTATATGTAGTCGCTCTTAGATGCGTCAGCGGTGTAGAGCGCTTACGGCATCGATACAATGACCAAATCTCCTTACCAACACGAACACTACAGAAAAATACTCACGAGGATCAACAGGAAACAGTTTTAAAACGCAGGAACCGAAATTCGACATCAGAATGTACCATCGTGCGTACGCAATGATTTACCATGTTTGAATTAAATGACCGAAGCTGACCCTTACGGGCACCCAATGAAGAGTGTTACATTTAACAAACGGAGCAGGAATACGAAACGGAAGACTGTGCTATCCTTTTGGTGAATATTATGACTGTGGTGTGATCGTACTGTTAAACACAGAAAAACGTTGTAACGTGGCGGGGACCACCTTTTTTCTTTTTTTTTTCCGTGTATATTTTTACCCCAGAGCCGCGGCCGGCATAAGGCAGGCTGCGTTAGCGCATAACTGTAGCGACCGCCGCGCGCCGAGGCGCAAGCGTCTGAAAGGGGGCGGCTTTAATCGAGGAGCCCGCCGCGCTCAAAGCGAATTCTTCGCCTCTCTCGTCTTCTTTCTGGCACTCCTCTCAAACAGGAGCCTCTTTCAGCTGGAATTCCAATTTCGCTGTGCCGTGCCGCAAATTTATACGCGCGCCACACCTACTGCGAAAAGAGTAGCGCGGGAACAGCTGCGGCCCACAGGAAGCGCGCGTCTGCTTCTCGCCGAGTACCGCTTACAAATACTGCTGAGAGGTGGCCGAGCCGGGGGCGCCGGTCACCTGCTGTCGAGGGGCACCCGGGATACCGTATTGTGGATACGTGTCGCGTGGCAAGTCCAAAGGTTTGTGGTACAGCCCTAAGTCGGTCCTAAAATTTTACTGCCCCTAACGCATATTTCACTCCGACAATGATGTGTATATATGCAGTTATTAAGTTCTGATACTTGGTGTGAAGGACAAGAGTACATAGGTGGCGCCGTGGTGTGGTGCCAGCTAGAGACAGCTGACTCCCCGCACTGCTGCGGTTGTTGTTGTGACGGTGGTTTTACTGCGCGGTTCGCGACTCGAGCATGTCGCTGTTGGAACAACGGATAAACATCAAGCGCTGCCAGAAGCAAAACCCCTACAGACTTCTCAAATGATGCAGCAAGTTTACGGTGACGACGCATTAATTGCAGTGTTGTGTTCAGGTGGCAGCGACGTTTTTCGCAAGGCAGAGGCAGTTTGGAGTATGATGTGCCTACTGGTCGGCTACAAATGCTACGAACTGATCGCAATGTAGGGGCGTGCCAACCGCTCCCGACCAGAGGGGATCAGCCGCGATATAAGTAAGAAAATTATGACTGATGACCTGAGTATGTCGCGTCTCACCCACCACGGTGTGCCGCGCATCATGACGAGAGACTAAGGTGATGATCGCTTGACGATTTGTGGTGACCTGATCAGTAGTGCTGACGATGTTCCGACGTTTCTCAACCGGATCTTAATTGGAGACGAAACTTGGCGTTTCTTGTACGATCTGCAAGTGAAGCGACAAACCGCCACCTGGGAAACGCCACTATCACGACAACACAGAAAGCTGTGATAAGGTAATACTTGAACTGTTTTTGACGCAAACAGAATTGTTCGCCGGGAATTCATCCCAGACGCTGCACGTAAACAAAACCCGCTACAGGAAGATCCTTAGCCGTTTGCGCGATTCAGTTTGCAGTAAGCGTACTGAGATTTGGCATAGGAACAAGTGGCTGTTGCTACACGACAACACCCCTGCAAATCGCTCTGCCCTTGTCCAAGAGGAACCTGCATGACAACGGGTAGCTGTTTAGCCACAACCTCCGTACTCACCTGATCTCTCACCATACGATTTTTGTCTCTCATGAAAGCACTCCTACGCGGGCGTAGATTTCATTCGGCTGAAGAAGTCCGATCTGCCTCAAGAGAAACCGTTAGAGGATCCTCCTGCCACCAAGTTTCAACTGTGTTCAAAAAGTTCAAATGTGTGTGAAATCTTATGGGATTTAACTGCTAAGGTCATCAGTCCCTACGCTTACACGCTACTTAACCTAAATTATCCTAAGGACAAACACACACATCCATGCCCGAGGGAGGACTCGAATCTCCGCCGGGATCAGCTATACCGTTCGACTGTGTTCCCAGGAGCTACACGGACGTTGGCATACGCGCATAGCGGCCAACGACAAGGAACAATGTCGATTTGCTTAAGTGTACGCCGTAGTCGTTTGGTCTTCAGGGCAAACGCCAATAAAATAACTTTCAAAATTGTGTATGATATGCTACGCGGCAGCTGGTGAGACATACGGGCTCTTGTGGGTGCCTACTTCCCACGCGTCATCTCAAAACTTAATGACTATAACATAAGGAGCGATCAAATAGTTTCAGATTGAGGGTGTTTCTGCAGCGTATGGTGCGATTCGGGTATATAAACACCGACATGTAGGCAATCGCTCTTCGAGGCATTCGTGTCTTTCCGACGTGCGTGCGGTAAATGCGAAAACGTGAACTATGGCGACGTTACAGCCAAATGCTTCTAAACAGGACCATCGTGTTGCTATTCTTTTCTTGGCTGCCGAAGGGCAAACACCGGTAAACATCCACTGGAGAATGAGGAATGTACATTGGTCAGCATGCTGTCGACCCACCATTGTCAAATGCGACAATGGGCGGGGGGAGGGGGGGGGGGGGCTGCTGCTGCTTCATAATATCGCTGGCGTTTGTTTTATCATTTTTGTGATATTTTGCGAGCACGAGTGACTGACACTGCCTCCACTGCTGGTGGCGGCCTGGAGTCGGGCCCGAGCGTGATATTACATGTACTTGTCGCGCCAACGTCGCAGGGTGTTTGCCTGTCATTGCCAATTTGGCCTGCAGCAGAATTCGTATATCTAAAGGCTTTCTTATTTCTTATTAAGACTACTGTCACGTTTCTGTATTTTCAATGGCTTATGAACAAGAAGGCGTGACAGCTCCCCTCCACAGCGCGAACTTGCATCGGCGATTTGTATAGGGTGGTCGGTCTCGCACAGTGAGTGCTGTGCCACGACCGAATTCTCCACCTGTCGCAGCCTGCAATACCGTTTATGTTCTATGGGCCTGACATTGATTATCGTCCAGTCACTCCAACACAGACTCTTTTATATCTGTATGCGGTATATTCCCGACATTGCGAACTAGTTCCTTATGTCTTGCTCAATGTGACGACCACCTGCATCCACGAGAGCCCGGTACCGCAACAAATATTGGTCTACTACTGTCCGAAAGAACTCAGTTGGGATGTTGGCTATCTCCCTCGCTACGCTCATCTTCAACCTCCAACGTTTATTAGTGTGCCATTGATGAACTCAGACCTTCAGGTAATCCCACAGCAAGAAATCACACGAGTTCAAATTTGGTTATCTTGCTGGCCACGCAGTTCGGAACGATTGGCCGACGATTCCGTTTCTTCCAGATGCGTTACGGAGTAATCGAGTCAGCTCACGGGCAATGTGAGGCCGAGGGCCATCGTGCATCAAAACAGATGAGTCAAAGCATCTGTCTCCCGTAGAGGAGGTATCACATGTTGGCGAAGGACAGCACAGTAATGTGCGCCGCCCATGAAGTATGTTCTTCATCCTTGAGGTCCGAGTTTCTCATAGAAAAATGGACCAATCATGAATTGCGCCGTGAAGCCACATCACACAGTGACTCATTCACTATGTGGAGTAACATCATGGACGTTCGCTGGCTGTGATGATCCCCAAGTGCGACAAATGTGAGTATTCATAGCCTCAACGAGGGTAAAGAGTGTTTCATCACTCCACGAAATGCTCGAAGGCCAGATGGTATCAACTTCAACCTTTGCAAGAAACGTAAGAGCACAGTCTACTCGAATTCTGCCTCAAGGCGGCAAAAGTTGATGAGTACTATGAAGTTTGTACACAGCACTTAACGGATACCATTTCACAATTGTTCACAGCACTTTTAGAATGGGGGACCATGCAACGTTCAGCTGTCGTGATACAGCTCGCGCACCGCTTGAAGATCACACATTGCATCTTGCATTTTCAACTAATGCAATAGTAGCTTCTTCAAAAATCTCTGCCGCAATTGTCAGTCGGCGTCTCCCAGGAGCAATTCCCAAATCGCCAGTTAAGTAGAACTTTCAAATCATGTTCTTCAACCCCGCCGCGTAAAGAAGAGCTTTCCGAATTCCTTTAATGCGTCGGTACTCGGAAAGAGCAGCAGCACTATTTATGTTGTTTTGGTAAAACAACTTTGCGAGCATAACCCTGCTCACCTTGTCCAGTCTAATGTTGAATGTCAGCAACTGTAATACAAGTGAATCGTGGCCGTACCAGTACCGGTGCGTAGAGCCAAGTCATGGCACGAACACTACTAACGTCGCAATTCCTGCAGCGCTCAGTCTGAACGTCATTACTAGAAAGCTGGGTACCCATACGATGGATAGCTTTATATCTACACTGGGTCAGGTAGCGAATGTTTGACTAGAACCACCTTGTGCATCAGAGGATACAGACATGGTTCAGGTCATAGTTTTATTTGTTTGGTTGGTGAACATTAGGGAACGTTTGGATGGCGAAAGGAATTTCAGTCCTTCTGCCTGATACTTTTGTCGACGCCTTTTCTTTTCTATCCGTGTCAAAGGCCGACAACTCGTGTAGAGGGGAAAGCACAAAAAGGTATAATATGTTGTACACGAAATCAGTAACACCCAGCTCTTCCACGCAGAGTTTCGTAGACTGCGATAGCTTCATTACCCACTAACCGTCTCACATAAACACAGGGAGTGCTGCACAAATATGTCCGGAAAGTTCTGCTTAAGCGCTTATTTGCAAAGAAACCGGAAAAGAGGAGAAATGAAGCTGTTCATAGAGTCTCTGAAAATTCCGTAGCACTCCGTTCTCAGGCCACAAGTGGGCCATCGGGACCATCCGGGCGCCGTGTCATCCTCAACAGAGGATGCGGATAGGAGGGCCGTGTGGTCAGCACACCGCTCTCCCGGTCGTTATGATGGTTTTCTGTGACCGGAGCCGCTACTATTCGGTCGAGTAGTTCCTCAATTGGCACCCCGAAAACAGCGCATGGCGGGCCGGATGGTCACCCATCCAAGTGCCGGCCACGCCCGACAGCGCTTAACTTCGGCGATCTGACGGGAACCGGTGTATCCACTGCGGCAAACCCGTTGCCCGAAAATTACGTAGACGGGTAAGAAATGAAGTGGCACATTTTGTAGACTTCACCATCGTCACAGAGGCACTGGTATCATTGTTCGATGAACCTGTAGAAAAACTACTGCATATCGTCAGATTAACGCCGCAGCAAACCAAAAATACTCCAGTACGTTGGAAGTACTAAGACTAAGGTACGCTGCAGGTATTAAGACTAAGGTTAACGTTCGCTGTGCCCCAATGACATTTGTGTACGTGCTTAACTAAATATTCACTGTCTTTGTGCTTAAGGAAGTTCAGTACTGCTATTTTAGTGGGGCAGCCGCTATTACTACGGGTTTATGCCGTTTTTTTACACATTCTGTAACAACTAGTTTACAACGATGTCACGTTGGCATACTTCGTCATGTCGTTCTTAAACTGGAAAGCTCGCAGCCGAAGGTTGTGACATATGCGACGTCACGTACCAGCTACGTCAGGTCTGGGCCCGTATCCAAGGTGCGCGACTGTATTTAGCAGTCTGCGCGGAACATCGTGGCGCATTGCTAATGGAGGCCTGGAAGCAAGTCGCCACGTCCCACCCCGCCAGCCACCACACGTCCTACGCCGCAGAGCGACGTGCGGGCGCAGTCGCCAGCGAGATGTTCATTCCGAAATTACTGTTCTGACAGCGTGAGGGGTAGGGTCGGATCAAATTATTTTTCTTTCAATAACATTGTTGGAAATCAGTGATATAAATTCCATTCTAATAAAGTCGTCAGTCTTGATCCCAAAATATTTCATTCACGGAAACCGATTTCAGTCTTTGAAGATCATCTAGAGACCACATTCACTTGTGGTTTCCGGCGGATGTTTGGGTCCGCTCGCTGCCTCTGCAGATCTCTAGAGGAGACACTAAATGGTCGGATGATGATTTTCAAAGATTGAAACCGGTTACCACGAATAAAAAAATATCTTGGGATCAAGAGTGATTCCTCGACCAACATTTTTTTCAATTTTACTTTTCATTCTAGGTCAATCAGGCAGGTTGCATCAAACATACGGTAAGATAAAGTAAACACCGTGGCTTGTGACATCCTCCGAACAATCAAATATTCGTGAAATTTGTTTGTATTCTGAGAATGGAATGCACTGTAGAAATTTCACCTTTCATTCGTGAAATGTACCAATGACAAGACGGTGACACCCAACAAGATTTCCTAGTCTTGTCTTGTCTTGGAAAATCAGTCTTGTCTTGGAAAATCAGGAGAATTGGATGAACAAGCACTTTCAACGATGATTCAGTGTTATTACGTTAGGTTAGTACGGTTGGTTCTGAGCACTATGGGACTTAACAGCTATGGTCATCAGTCCCCTAGAACTTAGAACTACTTAAACCTAACTAACCTATGGACATCACATAACACCCTAGGTTAGTACGGCAACTGTTAAATTTAGTAATAGCTGTCTAATAATTAAAAGAATATTTTTGTGTTTTGGCCTCCAATAGCTAGTAGCAATTACTGAAGACCGTAGCTACTTTCCCATTCACATACAGCATTGTAATTATGACTATATATGATTATCGTAATTAACGGCTTAATCTCATACAGTTGAAAGGACACGATACTATAAGCAAACAACTGTAGTAAGTAAGGATTCTAAAATGCATACCTTACGAACTATTAGCTTGTTCATTTTCGCGACAATGAAACACAGCTCTTCTACTAAAGAAATACTCGCAGCTCAGTAGGTATGCACTGTAGAGACCATGTTTACGAGACAGTTTTTTCTTGTCTAGGTCCATACAAAAGCTCCCAAAATATGAAAAGCAAAGAGCTTGCAGTAGAAGAGATTTGTTTCGTAGTATCGACGATCAACAAGTGCTCATAGCACCTAAGGTACACATCTTCGAGATCATGTTTAGAAGATTTTTTGCTGCTAGTTTCGTGTACTTCCAACCGAATGCGTTTACGCCATCAATTATGATTCATCCTGTATATGCGAGTGTTTTGTTTAGAATCAATTCGTTTCAGGATATTCACAGGAAACCACAGGGAACTTAACACAAACAACTGAAGCGATCCGTTATTGTTCGGTTACACACTGGCGGAAAATGGCTGGGTAATCGTAAAATACATAGTAATGTAATGACCACACAAAACTAACTGTAAGAAGAACAGAGTCGAGGCCGAGAGTCATTGGAAGAATCCGGAAATATAATTAATCAACGAAAGAGGTGACTTACAAAACTCTAGTTCACCTGAGTCTAAATTACTGATCGTCACTCTAGGTCCTTCCAGTTTGCATTAACAGAAAAGATACAATGCGACTAAAGGGGGGCGTTTCGTGATGGATTGGGTTTGTAAGCGCCAAGTGCGAATGGAAGGTTCGGTTCTGGGGAGGGGAGAGTGGAGATGGACTGGGGTAGATGGATGGATCAGTCTTTTACTCTCTCCCTGCACCAAATGTGACCTACATATCCACATTTAACATCACACAGAAGCCTAGCATTTTTAACAGAGTTAAAAATAGTATATATAAAACGTTTTAATGTAACCATAATAATTTGTTTAAGCGAGTGATTAGCACAGTATTTGGTTTTTGGAGGTGGGGCAGGAGGTACAACCCCCAAGAGCCATCCCCTGCCCCTGTTTCTGGAGCTCCACTCCTAGTACAAGAGAAAGGGGGGCGTCCATTAATTACGTGAGCTCAGAATGGGGAGGAGTCCGGCCAAGTTTCTCCAAACATTATTTAAAGGGGGCGGAACAATGAAAGTCACGTCAACTTGTAAATTCAGAGAATTTATATTATTATAACAGAAGTCATTTTGTGTTAGATAATTAATCCCAAGCACAGACAATATTAAAGTGACGACCATTCTTAATGGCCTCTCTAAACTGAACTGAATGCTTCACACGAGTGCATGCCCGGGGTTCCCAATATGAAACAACTGCCACACAACTGTTACATCTGACTAGGAGATATGCCTACCACGCCGGTGAGGGAAACTGCAGAAACACAAGTCAGCGCTGCATGCAATCGCGCGAGCGCCTGTGGTCAGGGTTGGACCAATGCGTGTGGTCACCCGTAGGACTGAGAAGATGGTCGCCGCGGGCTGTAGGCTGGATTGACTGCACGAGGAGCATGTAGATACGTCTAATGATCTTCTCCCTGTACTAGCAAAAGACATGGATGTCAATTCGCCAGTCATTGCAGCAGAAGAAGCGCATGAATGCCCATGGATAGAGTGAAGAATAAGCGAAGGTGGTGTCGCAGCTTAATTTGTATTTGCTTATTTGCGAAAATTCTTTGCAAAAACCATGATATGTCTAGAAACGCTTGTCAGCTTTCAAAACAATTAATTTAATTTATCTCGCTTTTGACGACCTTAAACGTAGTCATCATTTTCCGCTCTAATTTTACAGAAAAAATGTAGTATGTAGAAGATATGTGTCAGGTACTTTTAGCGGTATAAAGCAAATACATGAACATAAAAAACTTTTTTGTTTAAAAACTGTAGGGTAAACCTTACGTGAGGAGGAGGGGAGGGGGGAGGGACCTACCACATCTCACCAAATCTCACCAACGGGGGAGGGGTCCAAATTAAAAAAAATTTCACGTAATTAGTGGACTTTTCAAAGGCGTTACGGGAAACAACGAAATGTATTATAGTGCGAGGCGCTACACAAGAGGCGTTGTGTCTCACGGGCAGCTTTACTGTGGAAATTCCGAGACAGTATCTTCCAGAAAATCTGGCAACACTTCCTCCCACATTCGTCTCACGAAATGACAAGAAGGAGAAAATCAGTGAAATTAGCTCTCGTACGAGAACTTCCCACGCACCACACACAAATGAAACAGGGAAGGTAGAAAAATAATAGTAGCAAAGTGCCCTCTGCCACACAACGCGAGGTGGCTCGCGAAATACAGATACAGAACTACTAGCATTTTACGAGGACACGCGTGAGTTGTGACTGTGTTCTGGAGCAGTTAATGTTTCCAGCGCAATGTATTAAACGACCCCGAGAGCAATAATTTTTCGTCCTCTAGTGGGGAGGCGAGAAATTTCTTTTGACGAAGCGAGGTTAACTGCAGCGCGTGAACTGGAGGCGAAAAGGGGGCTTATGGCAAATCCAGGAGGGGCCCGTTATCGAATCAGCGCGGCCGGCGGCCGGCGGCGGGCTGCAGCGGCCAAATTAGGGCGGCTGCCGACATCAAAGGAGCGCCGGCATTATGTAACGCCGCCGCCGCCGCCTTCCACTCGGAATCCAATTAGCGGCGCCGCCTTCCGACTGCCCCCGGGGCAGCCCTGCTTCCGCCGCGGCCTCACCTGCACCCCGCCGCCCTCTGTTGGGGCAGTGTTCAGTCATACACCGTAATATGTTAACATACCTCCCGTGTCTGCTTCTCTACACCCACATTCCGCCGACGACCTTACTTTGTGCGCCGGAGAGTGCTTCGTATGCCACTGTCTCCTGGCCGCGAGGAAGGGATAGGGAAAACCGACCGGTTAAAACCGACACCGGTATTTTAGTTCTGAATATCCAGCATTTTCCGGTATTTATTTGGTCTCGGGTTATAACAGGTGTTCTATATTTTTTACTAATAACCAAGTAAGAAAAGGAAAATATCAATTAGCCATAGCAGCAGTGCTAAGATTTTCCTTTTTAAACAAACCTTTTATTTCCAGAATCCGATTTTCACTCTGCAGCGGAGTGTGCGCTGATGTGAAACTTCCTGGCAGATTAAAACTGTGTGCCCGACCGAGACTCGAACTCGGGACCTTTGCCTTTCGCGGGCAAGTGCTCTACCGTCTGAGCTACCCAAGCACAGCACACGCCCCGTCCTCACAGCTTTACTTCTGCCAGTACCTCGTCTCGCACCTTCCAAACTGCGAACCTTGCAGAACCAGCATTCCTGAAAGAGACGAGACGAGACGAGGTACTGCCAGAAGTAAAGCAGTGAGGACGGGGCGTGAGTCGTGCTTGGGTAGCTCAGATGGTAAAGCACTTGCCCGCGAGAGGCAAAGGTCCCGAGTTCGAGTCTCGGTCCGGCACACAGTTTTAATCTGCCAGGAAATTTCATATCAGCGCACACTCCGCTGCAGAGTGAAAATCTCATTCTGGAAACATCCCCTAGGCTGTGGCTAAGCCATGTCTTCCAAATAGCCTTTCTTTCAGGAGTGCTAGTTCTGCAAGGTTCGCAAGAGAGCTTCTGTTAAGTTTGGAAGTTACGAGACGAGGTACTGGCAGAAGTAAAGCTGTGAGGACAAGGCGTGAGTCGTGCTTGGGTAGCTCAGACTGTAGAGCACTTGCCCGCGAAAGGCAAAGGTGCCGAGTTCCAGTCTCCGTCCGGCACACAGTCCTAATCTGCCAGGAAGTTTCAAACCTTTTCTTTATTTTATTTTATTTTTTAATGGAGTAATTTTTATTCGTAAAGTCTGCATTGGTTAGAAATTAGAAAAGCGATCAGTGCTATTTTAATAACAGTGCCGACAGCAGCGAGCCACAAAGACATAACATAAGATCGGGAACAGCTTTGCTCCTACAATAATTTCAGTGTTCCTGTGTGTTGTGCCTTAAGTTACACGTGTGCGTGCAGCGTGGAAGCCTTGCTCCCACATGGTCTATCGGTAGTGTCCGCCGCTTGTGGTATCGCGGTAGCGTTTTCGCCTACCGAGCACGGGGGGGTCATGGATTTTCACCAGTCTCGAGATGACTGGGTGTTGATGTGTCGTCTTCAACATCACCATTCATCCCCAGTACGGTTGGAGAAATGCAATGGCAAACCACCTCCACTAGAAGCTTGCCTACAACAACAGACTCGAAGGAAACGCGCCGTCAAATCCCTCTCGGCCGCTAGTATTTAGATCGCCGCTGCGGATCCGAAGGCGAGTCGGTCGCTAATTCAGAGACAGGCAGCACACAGTGAGCAGAATAGTATTCATAGTGGAATTTGTACTTCACCAGCAGTGAGGCTAACGTTAACTATAAAGAGCTTGTAACACAACGAGTGTCTTGAGTTAACTTTCCATTCTTATGAATAAAGAACCCAGTTAATCTATGCGTGCAGTTTGTGTTGTAGGAAGAGCATACTGGCCACTGAACAACATCTTCTCCTTGCTTCCCATGGTACAGCTCTACAGAGACAACGAGACGACATAAGACAAAGTGACATGCATTCAGATCGGGTGATCTTCCAGTGTATGCATCCGGAAAAACCTATGAAGATAACATGTTCGTCGAATGTTGCATTAAGTAGATCTTTCACTGAGCGATCGACGCGAAGCCTTGACCCATCTTGCAAGAAAACGGTGATTTCCACATAGTTGCGCTCTTCTACAACACTAATCACATGCTATACAAAGAGGTCTCGATAACGTGCAGGCGTCACGGTACACCTGATTGGCTCTCTGGCTGTATTCTCTTCAAAGAAGAAAGGACCGAAAATGAAGGTGCTTGTTAATCTACACCACTTAGTCACATACGGCAAGTGCAGTGGTTCCTCGCGCACAACATGCAGTTTAACAGAATTCCAAATTCGACGGTTCTAGGTATTCCTTACTCTCTGTAGTGTAAGCAGTGCTTCGTCACTCCATGAAATTTTGCCCAGCTGCATTTCATCAACTTCGATCCATGCAGAAACCGACGAGCAAATTGAAATCGTTGTTGCGGACCATGACATTTCAGTTACCGCACCGTATGTATCTTGTGCGGTTAGAAGTGTAATATAGACCGCAAAACTTTTCATACTGTTGACCAAGGGATGACCAATTCTCGCAAAACTGCACGAGCACCACACCAACCTGGGGCACGTGCTCCATGGTCAGTTACGTAACAGAAACCTCGTCAATAATTTCCACCTGGATAGGATACCTTCCTCTTCCAGGTGGCACTCCAAGCCCATCCGTGTTTTCAAATTTCATTATAATCTTTTTTAAACTACACTGAAGCGCCAAAGAAACTGGTATAACAATGCGTATTCAAATAGAGAGATATCTAAACAAGCAGAATACGGCGCTGCGGTTGGCAACGTCTGTATAAGACAACAAGTGTCTGGCTCAGTTGTTAGATCGGTTATCAAGGTTTAAGTGAGTTTGAACGTGGTGTTACAGTCGGCCGGCGCACGAGCTATGGAACCATCTCCGAGGTAGCGATGAAGTGGAGATTTTCCCGTACGACCATTTCACTGGGGAACCGTGAATATCAGGAACCCGGTAAAACATCATAGCTCCAACATCGCTGCGGCTGGAGAAAGACCCTGCAAGGACTGGACCAACAACGACTGAAGAGAATCGTTCAACGTGACAGAAATGTAAACCCTTCGCACAGTGCTGCAGATTTCAGTGCTGGTCCATCAACAAGTGTCAGCGTGCGAACTATTCAACGAAACATCATCGATATGGCTTTCGGAGCCGAAGTGCCCACTCGTGTACTCTTGATGAATGCACGATAAGCAGTTTTACGCTTCGCCGGGCCCTTCAACACCGACATTGGACTATTGATGATTGGAAACGTGTTGCCTGGTCAGACGAGTCTCCTTTCAAATCGTATCGAACGGATGGACGTGTACGTGTATGGAGACAACCTCGTGAATCCGTGGACCTTGCAGGGAACTGTTCAAGCTGGTGGAGGCTCTGTAATGGTTTGGGCCGTGTGCAGTCGGAGTGACATAGAACCCTTGATACGTCTAGATACGACTCTTTGACAGGTAGGACGTACAATCCTGTCTGATCATCTGCATTCATTCATGTCCATTGTGCACTCCCACGGACTTGGGAAATTCCAGTAGGTCAATGCGATACCCCATACGTCCAGAAGCCACTCTGTAGCGACAGAGTGACTCCAGGAACACTGTTCTTAGTTTAAACACTTCCGCTGGCCATCAAACTCCCTAGACATGAAAATATCCGGGATGCCTTTCAACGTGCTGTTCAGAATAGATCTCCGCTCCCGTATTCTTACGGATTTATGGACAGCTGCTCTGCAGGATTCGTGGTGTCGGTTCACTAGCAGCAGTACTTCAGACATTAGTCATGTTGCGGCATTTCTGCGTCTCGCGGTGGTCCTACACGATGTTAGGTGGGTGTACCAGGTTCTTTGGCACTTCCGTGTACTCGTACTTAATGACATCAGGTCTCTCCTCACTCCTTCCAGTCGGCGATATTCTCTGAGTAAAGCACTGTAGTTGCTGCCATTCACATAAAACGGTTTCACTAACAGCACACGGTCTCTCTTGATAGGAGGAGATTAGTGTTTAACGTCCCGTCGACAACGAGGTCATTAGAGACGGAGCACAAGACGGATTAGGGAAGGATGAAGGAGGAAATCAGGCCGTGCCCTTTCAAAGGAACCATCCCGGCATGTGCCTGAAACAATTTAGAGAAATCACGGAAAACCTAAACCAGGTTGGCCGGAGACCGGTCTCACGTTCTGTCAAATGACAGCGTGGATGTCATACCGTCATACAAACGGTGTGCTGAGCCAGATTTGCACCTGTAGCTAAAACTGGAACTGATTTGTTTTCCAGCGTTAATCGGTTTCGCTGTAACGTATTAGCACATCTACCAAGTTTCGCTGCCATACGATAGTCACACCCCACACTGGATCCCGTGAGTAGTTGCACTTTAATTATAACCACCCGGTATGATATGGAAGAGGATGGTAGGAAATGTTCTTTGACATCAGGGAAAACTTTCACGGTACTACAGGGACCTATATAGAGGAAAAGCTGTAGGCGAATGGAGAGATTAGAAACAATAAATTTCGTGCGGCCCAATGGCCTGGTACAAGTCTTTCAGTTCGATACCATTTCGGCGATTTGCGTGTCCCTAACCTACCACAGTAATTGTACTGGGGAAATAGGAGCTACAGTTTAACGTGGAATCCGAACCACGTGTCTCTCTTGGCGACTCGTCACAGCACTGATAGGTGAAGGCTAGATTACCGGTAGACTGAAAATTTCCACTGCCAACTGGGCTTCGACATCGCGACCTCCCGGTTTCTAGGTGTGCGTTTTACAGTTAGAACACTAAGTCCGACAGAGGATAGAATATATACGAGAAATAATTGAGTAAGCTGGGCGTAAATGGTATTCTGAGATGGAGAGATTGACGCGGGAATAGTAATACTTAAGGGCTGCATCAAACCAATCAGAAGACTGAACAAAAAATTGAAAATATTTTTATCCAAAGAGAATTGTACTAGTTTGTGAATTCCTGAGTATGAGCTGAATGAATATTCTAGTGTTTCATTTCGATAATAATCAAATGACGATGAACTAAACAACTACGTCTTACTGTCGCCTTGTAAATAATGAAAAGCTGTCTTCACCTCGAAGGTTGTTTTGAACACCCCAATACCTTACTCGGATGGTCCCCTGTGGATAGTATTCCCGCACTTTCCTCCGACTTAGGAGCTGACTTGTCCATCCAGTTCCAGAGGATCTACAGTGGAACATGGCTTCTGGACCATCGCGCAGTTTGCTACTTTCACGTGAACAAACCACTAAGAGGGCCAAACAAACGATAACTGACAAGGAAAATCCTAGAGCCGACTGGGAATCGAATTCCGGGCCTTTAGATTACTGCCCTGACACCTGCGCAGCCACCGATCCATACACATCCACCTCATGACAAACTGCTAGTCCCACTCAGTGCCATCTGTGAGAATCATGCTTAGCTTGATGCTGATGTGACTGAAGTGGAAAGCGAAGGAACAACCGCAGTTAAACCAAGACGAGGCACGGGGACAGGGACCGTCGAGTATACCGGACGGCAGGACTAAAAATTCACAAGAAATCAATGAGAGGAATCACTCGTGAGTTCCAACGTGCTACGAGCAGTCCAGTTAGCACAATGACTTTGCGTTGGCAGTTGAAGTGAAAATCATTGGATACAATGGTCGAGCATCTCGTCAGATGCTATACAGTTGCACTGTCAGTGCTAAACGGTTCTTGAAGTGACGTGAGGAGCGAAGCCACTGGACAGTGGATGACTGGAAACGAGTGATTTTGGAGTGACGAATCCCTCGATACCCTGTGGCAATCCGAGAATGGGTTTAGGTTTGACGAATGCCAGGGAAACGTCACATGCAGTCGTGTGTCTTGTCAACAGTGAAGTACGGAGGGAGAGGTGGTTCTCGAGGTCAGGGTGTGTTACCCCATTGCGCTTAACAAAATGCTAAATGCGGCGGGATACAAACACAGTTTAAAGCATTGTGTATTGCGTACAGTAGAGAAAGAGTTCGGAGATGATGACGGCTTGTAGCGGCAGGACAGTGCACCTGCCATAAAGCAGCATCTGTGTGGCAATGATTTGTGGAAAATAACACTACTTAAATGGACTAGCCTGCCCAGAACCCGACCAGAACATCTTTGGGATGTGTTAGCACGTCGGGACGCGTCCCATATTAGTGTCCACTAACTAATAGGTACCCGGATACTTTTGGTTGTATATTGAATCATCTGTGTGTACTCGTTTTGGCGGTTATATGAATACTCTTCCAAAGCAAGCTGAGGAATATGTGAATGATCAATTAAAAAATAAGTATAGTGATACATTTACAAGAAGGCATAATGTTTCAGACAAAGGTACTCAGAGTCATTATGAATCGAAATGTGCTTCTCTTTGATTTATCACATTTAAATTTCTTTTTGTTTCGTTGTAAGAGCTTTTATACAGAATTAAAACTGTTAAACGAAAACTATTTTGTAAAAATAGTTACGTGTCAGTACTGCGTTTGTAAATGGAAAGATCTGGTAAAGTGCTAGACTTTTGATCCGAATGTTGTGAGTTTGATCCTCAAACAGTCTGTCACTTATAATTTCTTTCATTTTTGACAATGTTTCTTAAAGTGAAAAAGGTCTAAACACGCCATGATTCGGGGTTCAAGTTCGACTTGCGTAGTCAGTTCAACTGTCGGAGGGAAACAAGAGCTACCACAGTCGGACTGTTCCTTAGTAAAGCACTGCGGTGCAAGAGCCAACCTTCGGGTTGATGTCAGCTTTACTTACTTATTCAGCCGAAATACACAAGAAAAATTACAAGAAACAGACAAGGGCGCTCAAAGGAAGGAAGAAACAGACAAAAAAAATCATTACGATTAAATCTGATTATTGTTTTATGGAAGATATGTTTTTTGTTTGTTCACAGCAAGACGGCTAAATATCAAAGTGATCTCGATGTATAGTTTCACTGATGTTTCTTTCTACACATTTATTTATTGTATGCTTATTATTAAGAAATGAATTGTGTAGTACAAACAAAGAAATAATGTCCATTTAATGGTTTTTCTTTTGTAAATATGTTTGATTATATTTGTTCTTACTGGCAACAAACAAACCGTCTGATACCAGGGCACGACCAGGTTCCCTCCTTACTACTGCTTCATCAGAGTAAACATTGTCCCCTCCCAGGGGTGTTACCACCATTAACCTGACAATCATGTTGAGTGCCTACAGCGGCGGCCTCTCCACGGGGCTCTACTAATTAATCTTCACCATTGCAGGAACGGTGACGATGCACACAGCATCATCACTGCGCCCCTGAGCGGCTTCTTATTTTTAAGCCCGGCGAACAGAAACCTCCGTTCACATCACTGACGTCATAGTTTCACCCTAGTTGTTCTAACAGTCTTCTATCCAAAATTAGCGTTACTTAGCCTGGCTAATTTTTTTCCATATTTGTTAGTGAATTCACTCATTGCTGTTATGTATCGGGTCGGCTGGCTAATGTACTGAAGTTTCAAATAGTGTTAATGTCTTTGTCCCAACTCTAGTGTGAGTTACATTATGTAGTTATATGATTTTCGTAAATTCCTCCGGGGCATCAGAAGGCGACCATATGAAAACTGCAAGACATGCAGAAAATAGACATGCGTCAAGGATAGAGAATCTCTCCAAGTCTTTAACCCACATTTCAGCTGATCGTTACACGCACCGTTTGTGACGTACCAAACGTCAATACTTGCATACAGTTCATTGAAAACCCCTATATAGGTGTGCGGTGTCTGTTCTGAACACCACAAATCTATATAGTATCACTGCCTTGATAACTTCAGTGCGGATTCACAACAGGTCCGTGCCTCTTGCAGGAATACAGGACGCGCAGCGGGTGAGTAAATCAATGGACAGTGGACCCAACCAGCTGTGAGAAGTGGACAATGCCATTCAGATGAAAAGCCTACCCGCATGTCCGAGGCTTTTAAGACAACGGCTCTCGTCAAGCGGGAGATCCGGGTTCGAGTTCCGGCCCGGCACAAATTTTCAACTTTCACCATCTAATTATTTCGACGCCTGATTGCGGCTGGAGTCGGTCACTCCTTTGCAATTCAATGAAGTCTGAAATGGACTGCCTGAGAAGTTGTGACAGCAGACTGCTCTGGCTATCTGTTCACCGGGTTGCCTGTATGGACACGCGAAGTATTCATTGCGACAACACGGAGTGGATGACTTGTCTGCTTGTTCTAACATGCCTGCCCACGGTGCGTATTATGAATAAAAAGTTGGAGATATGCTCAGTCCATTAATAACTGTTATTTTTTTTTTTTTTTTTTACTTTCTGCGTAGTTGTCTCCTGTAACCCCGGATGTACTTGTGAATAACGCTGAATGTGTTATACACACGCAGCTAGTTGGTGCAGTGATTAACATAATACGTGAATCGTTTTCGGAAGGACCAGAATCAAATCTTCGTCTGGCCATCCGCTTCAGGTTCATCTAGAAAACGAATCTCCAGAACACTTCCCTTATTAAGGTCACGGACGATTTCCTTCCAGACGGTATGGCATTATTGGCCGGGAGACCCGTCATATCCATCTGAGATTTCTACCGTCCTTAATTACTTTTATGTCAACTCTTCCTGTTTCTGTACTAACTTCTTACTAAAAGGTGTTTCGCTGCATGAAAAAATTATAATTATTTTCGAATATAGAACATGAATACCGACACTGGCGCTGAGAAGCAGATCAGTCTTTCCTCTCAAAAAACAGTCTACTATTGTTGAAGACGAAGACGTTGTAATCCATCTGTTTTATAAAACCCAATTTTTTGTGATTCAACGGCAGGGAATTCGCGCTACGTATGTTAGCAGAAAAATGTTTCCAAAACCGTTATTTATATTAAGACTGAGAGAATAAAATATTAAAATTTGAGCAACTTCCCGTTCACTACTGGATTTTGTACAATAATTATAGAACATGTCAGACTGACTTAATAGAAAGGTGTTACACCAAAACTCATCTCTTGAACATAGAATTAATATCTGTCAGCATATAAGAAAACAGAATATTCACGCCTGTAACAAAACACGGTTCTGCAACAAAAGGAAAGCGTGCAGTTACTGTTGCTGTATGAAATATTTTACCCTGTTCACAACGCAGATCATTATTCTTCTGATAGTGTGAATAATGTTGAATATCTGTATAATACTAAATTATCGCCTGAGCCGGAAAAGTGATAACACACAGTTGTGTTTCTAAAAGCAACAGAAATGCGAATGGCATGACTGAATAACGGGTGACGGTAAGAGGTCAGAGGGGAGGGAGGACGCCTCATTTAAATAACCTACTTATCGTATGGCATATTAGGTTACATGAAATTCTAGGTACCGTTACTTATGCCTGTTCGCATGTAAGGAAGACCAAAACGAACTTAGAATGTAAGATGGCTTCATGATAAACAGAATGAAGAGTAATGGGAAGCAAACGACTTAACGCGGGCCATGTTGGACGTCAACTTGTAATACCCAATCGCAGACGGCAGGTGGCAGCACTAGCAGTGGAAGGTATATATAGAGTCCGGAGGACGCGAAAAACAGTGCCGTCGTTGTCATAATGCGGAAACGGAGCGACTTGCTTGACGAACAGAACGGCGTGGTCATAGGCTTTAGAGCCAAGGGTACAAGCATTTCCGAAATGGCTAAGTCTGTAAACTATTCGTTTGTCGCCGTGGTAAAAGTATACCGTGCGTGGGAAAATGGCGCAATTCAAAACGGGCGCCGAGGCGGCTGTGTTGCACCACGGCCCGTAAATGACAGGGATGAAGGACAGCTGCGGAGAGGTGTATGGCTGAATAGATGTGCAACTGTTGCGCAACTGTCCGCCCATATGAACCAAGGGGCTACCAATAGCGTGTCCTCACTGACCGTTCAGCAAACGCTGCAGCGTTTATGTCTTCGCAGCAGGCGACTGGTCCATGGACCTATGCTGACTGCTGGTCATCGGCGACGAAGACTGGAATTTGCACGCCAGTACCGCAGCTGAACGTCCACTGAGTGAGATACAGGTGGGCTTTTCAGATGAATCACGTGCTATGCTCCATTAGCGTAAAACGACTGGAAGTAAACACTTTGCTACAGTAGTCGGAGGGATCCAAGTTAGAGGAGGGAGCGTTATCGTCTGGGGAATGTTTTCGTGGCATTCTCTGGGTGATCTGGTCCTTCTGCAACGCACAGTTAATCAACACAAATACGTATCTATTCTTGGCGACCATGTCCACTCCTCTATGTTGTTCAGTTTTTCCTCTACAAGTTGGCATCTGCCAGCAGGACAATGCAACATGTCATACAGCTCGCAGTGTACGCGTGTTGTTCGAAAAGCACCAGGATGAACTTACCATACTCAGCAAGCCAAAAACTCCCCGGACTTAAACCCAATCGAGAATCTGTGGAAGCATCTCAATGTGGCTGTTCGCGCCGTGGATCGCCATCCGAGAAATCTAGCATAGCTGGCCACAGAACTGGTCGCCATGACTCCACATAATTTTTGGTACCTTCCAGAATCTCAGTGACTCTCTTCCAGCACATCTAGCAGCGGTCCGCACTGCAAAAGGCGGCTATTCTGGCTTTTGATAGGTGGTCAGTTAATGTGACTGGACAGCGTACGATAAGGCCGAAATAAGAAAGATACCAGAAACAGGTTGGCGCGGGAGAAGAAGGATTTTTTTCAATAGAAGAGCTGTACTGATATCAAATATTGGTAAGGAATTGACAAAGAGACTCTGAAAAAAGTTTGAAAAAGAATAGGGGGCGTTGCAAGTCTATGGAAGACACATACCGGAAGAAGGGACAGGTTAGAGGGACATTTGCTTCGACATGCAGGCATGGTTAACCTGACGCTGGAAGGTCAGAACAGGGGGAAAACAGTAGAAGATGATCAAAACTAGAAAATGAAAAGCAGTTTGTGGGAGACATTTGGTGAAATAGCTGCGAAGAGGTTAAAAGATTGGTACGACATAGGAGAAGGTTGGCGAAAACAAAAACTGCAGCAGTAGTGTTTGAATTTAATGTAGCAGATGTGCGTGCCACAATTCAAAGTATATGTAGAAAATTGCTCAACCGCTAAGCAGCAGTGCGGAGGTAAACCGAGAGCCATAACCGCATGCACTTGGCGTTCATGTTGCTGGCGCCGGAGGGGAGCGCTGAAGTTAGTGGTACGTCAGCGTCACGCCGCCGAAGCTGGGAGCTGGAAGCTGGCGCCGAGTTGTGCCAGCAGGCCGCTGTCCTCCTCAGTGCTGCATGGCGCCCTTCCTCCCCCCCCCCCCCCCCCCCCCGCCTCATCAGTCTTCCAGGAGGTGCCCCACACAAGAACCACGAGACAGTCGCCCGCAAATGTTTGTCCGGCCCCACGCTGGCTACAGAATATGCCCCCCTCCCCCAATACACCCACCCTCAGCGAGCAATTCTCTGACTCAATACGTTCGGTTTTATCAAGTGAACTTACGAGGGGTGTTCAATAAGTAATGATACACATTTTTTCTCGACCAATTTCGGTTGAAAAAATGCGAAATTTGTTGTGTTACATCGTTGAATATTCCTCCTTCGGTCTCTATAGTTTCATGAAGTTCCAAAAGATGGCGGAGCTTTACGTAGCCTTTAAAACGCCGTCTGTAGCGAACGTGCGTTCCAAGCAGAGAGCTGTCACTGAGTTTCTTTTGCCGGGAACATCGCGGATATTCATAGGCCATTGCAAAACATCTACGGAGACCTGGCAGTGAACAAAAGCACGGCGAGTCGTTTGGCAGGGCATCTGCTATCATTGTAACACGGTCGCACAACCCTGTCCGATCTCTGACATGCTAACCGGCCACACACAGCTGTGACTCCTGCAATGTTGGAACGTGCGGACACTCTCATTATAAGTGACCGACGGGTTACAGTCAAACACCTGGCTGGGGGTACTCAAAGATGTGTGCGCGCTGGGTTCCTTGCCATCTAACGGAAGACCATAAAAAGCAACGAAGGATCATTTGTGTGGAATTTATTACGAATTACGTTTTCTGTCGAACATCGTCACAGACGAAGAGACGTGGGTTCACCACTCCGAACCAAAAACAAAACGGCAATCCATGGAGTGGTGCCACACCACCTTTTTTCCGCAGAAAAAGTTCAAAGCCACACTCTCCGCCGGTGAAGTCATGGCAGTGGTCTTCCGGGAATCTGAATTGGTTGTTCTGTTTGATGTTCTCTCTCAAGTCTGAAGTGGATTAAGTTACCCTCAGGAGATTGAAGAAACAACTTCAGCGTGTCGTCACAAAAATGCAAACAAATTCTCCTTCTGTGTGACAACGCAAAGCGTCACACAAGTCTGCGCAACCCAGAACAGCTCAGAAAACTCCATTGCAGCGTTCTTCCTCGTCCACCCCACACGCCGCATCTCACATCTTCCGACTTCAATCTGTTTGCCAGAATGAAGGATGCACTCCGTAGGAAGCAGTAAGTGGATGATGAGGAGATTATTGATGCAGCAAGACGTTGGCTCCGATGTCGCCCAGTGGAGTGGTACCACACAGGCATCCATTCAGGCCCTCCCAATAAGGTGACGTAAGGCTATTATACTGCATGTAGAATATGTTGAAAAATAAGATTTTGTAGCCAAAAGAGTGGGGAATAATATGGTGTACTGGAATGCTGAATAAAACCCACCTGCTATTAGAAAAAAAAGTGTTGCCTTACTTACTGAACGCCCCTCGTACGTTTTATGCCGGCCTTAGAGAAACTGCGAGCAATGTGATCATCAAAGAGTTTAATGTACAGTTTACAATCCCCATCTTAATTTCTTGTAAACGTTCAGCAATTTCAAGCTGCTTCTGAATCCTAAGTTTTCCTTCCAAATACAACTTAAGAAAGGAGCTTTCACACTGTTATGATTAGCAAAAACGGAGAAAATATTATCTGAAACCGAATAGAAAAAAACAAAATGCATTAGGAAAAACGTATTCCGGAGTATGTTATACAACAAAGTGATCTGGAAGGGTTTACTATCGGCATTAATATACCCGTTTACCTCATTTTCTACGAAAAACAACTATCATAGTAGATGCTGCAAAGGGATTACAGCACGCCTTCTTGCTGCTTCACCCTTCTGGCTCTAGTGAGGCTCCTCCTCCGAGGAAACTTAACAAGCGACAACAAAATCATATTTGAAGTAAAATCATAATTCTGGAGACTACAAGAAACACTTCGCGCTCGAGAACACCGAGCTCTGCAGAGGTAAAGTAATGAAATCTATGAAAGTTTCAGATAGTACTTCTATCTTGGGAGCCATGACATCAGTATTGACCAAAAATGTTTCAAGTGAACTACAATTAACAGAAACATCCAAAAAGGGCCTCCGCTTGAGGCAGCAAGCTATCTCCTTCCCTCGCAATGTGCATGTGACTCCTTCACGAGTAGATTATCCATGAGTACTGAAAACTATACCCCGAACCGAGTCTCGGATCTATATTCGAAATTTGATACTCTGACTGCGCTTTCCAACTGAGCTGTCCGGATAACCATGTGAATCAGCTCTGGCACTGATTGCTTTCCATTCAAAATGCCAGAAAAGCTTTCCAACGATTATTGAAAATGGAACGCAAAATCTTTCAAATTTTGAATAGTACGGTACACGATAATTAGTGACAAGTTAAAGCTGTGTTCCGGAGAGGGACACGAATCCGAATGACTACTTCTCATGGGCAGCGATCTTACAAGCAGTTACGCTCAGCACATCTGGTGTACCTATCCGAAATTATGACTTATCGCCGGCCGCGGTGGTCTAGCGGTTCTAGGCGCGCAGTCCGGAACCGCGCGACTGCTACGGTCGCAGGTTCGAATCCTGCCTCGGGCATGGATGTGTGTGATGTCCTTAGGTTAGTTAGGTTTAAGTAGTTCTAAGTTCTAGGGGACTGATGACCACAGTAGTTAAGTCCCATAGTGCTCAGAGCCATGACTTATCGCTGCCTCCGTTGCGTTCTTTCCAAACACCGCTCCACTATGCAGTGAAGCATGAGGTAACATTTGTCGAGAGAATTAGTTCAAGAGTCAAGATCAAGCTCTTATCCGGGAGTAGTGGCGTTCAAATCAGTGAATAGCCATCTAGATTTGCGTTTCCCAATCGCACAGCGGTAGGTATGCACGAAGGAGAGAGAATGTACTCTTTTCTGACAATGCGGCACTCTTGTTGCGCGCTGCTTCACATGTGATTGGAACGGGAAGAAACCCTAACATATGATAGTACGCACTGCCATGAACCTCACTGTAGTTTGCAATAGTCAGGATGTTAGGAGTATAAGCGAAGGTATTGTGCTCGTTAGTTCTTTAATACGCACCAATAGCGCGTTAATGTTTTTTCCCTTTCTCGAACAGTCTTCCTGCAAACACGCCATGTAATTTTCTAATGCCGCGCGGTTTGAGGCGTCATGTCACGGATTGAGCGGCCCCTTCCGCCGGAGGTTCGAGTCCTCCCTTGGGCATGGGGGTCTGTGTTGTTCTAAGCATAAGTTAGTTTAAGTAGAGTGTAAGTTTAGGGACCGATGACCTCAACAGTTTGGTCCTCAGGAATTCACGCACATTTGAACATTTCAATTTTCTAACTGAAGTTTTCTGCACGGTCGTAACTGCACCACTAACGACGAGAACACGGCAAGTACTTTGAACTGTGGAAGATGGTTCGAAATAAGTGAACACGTATCTCGGCATATCCGTTGGTACTCGATCGTTTCTGAGAAAATGGCAGTGACCGTTTTCAAGGAACTGTATGTGCCTTTTAGCGCATAACGAAATCAAGCAGAGGAGCGGCACGGCGGCTAGCGTCGCAGCTTCACACTTTCGCGGTCCGTCTTCGAAACCAGATAACTGTTTTATCTACCCGTGTTCCATAGATGATTACTACACTAATGTGTAGAACAATATATAAGCGCATCAAATCTTCCTGAAGAATAAACATAAGAATAAAATATAAGAATTAATATATGGAGTGTTATAAGAATAAAGTACAGGGCTATTACAAATGATTGAAGCCATTTCATAAATTCACTGTAGCTCCATTCATTGACATATGGTCACGACACACTACAGATACGTAGAAAAAATCATAAAGTTTTGTTCGGCTGAAGCCGCACTTCAGGTTTCTGCCGCCAGAGCGCTCGAGAGCGCAGTGAGACAAAATGGCAACAGGAGCCGAGAAAGCGTAGGTCGTGCTTGAAATGCACTCACATCGGTCAGTCATAACAGTGCAACGACACTTCAGGACGAAGATCAACAAAGATCCACCAACTGCTAACTCCATTCGGCGATGGTATGCGCAGTTTAAAGCTTCTGGATGCCTCTGTAAGGGGAAATCAACGGGTCGGCCTGCAGTGAGCGAAGAAACGGTTGAACGCGTGCGGGCAAGTTTCACGCGTAGCCCGCGGAAGTCGACGAATAAAGCAAGCAGGGAGCTAAACGTAACACATTCGACGGTTTGGAAAATCTTACGGAAAAGGCTAAAGCAGAAGCCTTACCGTTTACAATTGCTACAAGCCCTGACACCCGATGACAAAGTCAAACGCTTTGAATTTTCGGCGCGGTTGCAACAGCTCATGGAAGAGGATGCGTTCAGTGCGAAACTTGTTTTCAGTGATGAAGCAACATTTTTTCTTAATGGTGAAGTGAACAGACACAATGTGTGAATCAGGGCGGTAGAGAATCCTCACGCATTCGTGCAGCAAATTCGCAATTCACCAAAAGTTAACGTGTTTTGTGCAATCTCACGGTTTAAAGTTTACGGGCCCTTTTTCTTCTGCGAAAAAAACGTTACAGAACACGTGTATCTGGACATGCTGGAAAATTGGCTCATGCCACAACTGGAGACCGACAGCGCCGACTTCATCTTTCAACAGGATGGTGCTCCACCGCACTTCCATCATGATGTTCGGCATTTCTTAAACAGGAGATTGGAAAACCGATGGATCGGTCGTGCTGGAGACCATGATCAGCAATTCATGTCACGGCCTCCACGCTCTCCCAACATAACCCCATGCGATTTTTTTCTGTGAGGTTATGTGAAAGATTCAGTGTTTAAACCTCCTCTACCAAGAAACGTGCCAGAACTGCGAGCTCGCATCAACGATGCTTCCGAACTCATTGATGGGGACATGCTGCGCCGAGTGTGGGAGGAACTTGATTATCGGCTTGATGTCTGCCGAATCACTAAAGGGGCACATATCGAACATGTGTGAATGCCTAAAAAACTTTTTGAGTTTTTGTATGTGTGTGCAAAGCATTGTGAGAATATCTCAAATAATAAAGTTATTGTAGAGCTGTGAAATCGCTTCAATCATTTGTAATAACCCTGTATAAGAGTATGCGAATATAAAAAGATAGGAACCACTACTATAAAGCCCTTGTAGCCCCTAACTTGATAATAAACATTCGTGTACTAACCTACTGGCATGGGTAAAAAAATGAAGTAAAGAAAACAACAATAATCAGATTTCCAACAGAGCGCAAAAGCGTGGAGATGCGACGCTGGCCAAAGTGCCTCCTGTTTGGCTGAACTGATGGGGCCACAAAGGCACCTAAGTTATATCTAATACTTTGACAGTCGTTTTCTCAGAAACGGTCGACTATCTGCGGATAAGCCGGGACACGTGTTCCACTGGACGACATTTCTGGGGAATGGCGTTATGGCACTTACTGTGTTCTCCTCATAAGTGGACTACGCCTGTCTGTGAGACTAACCGGTTTGCGTCCACGTGTCCACAGTTCAACACCTGACCTGCTGACCAGTCTCATTAGCTCTCGCCACTTTGTACTGGAGCTACTAATCAACCTAAAAGCATACTACTCCTAAAAGTTATAATTATAATTTTGCAAATGAAGTAAATACTCATTTAACATGGTAAGTACACTGTCCTTAGTCACCAATACAAATATTTTCAATTGTACACCCAACACCGAGTATGCAGATGTCTCCAGGACGCACTTGCCCTCGCGGGTTTCACGCCCAGTGAGGGCGGTGGTGGTAGAGGTGGGGGCAGGGAAGTCTGCGACAGCGAGCTGCCGGACACGGCGCCCTAAGTCCCGGGACTAGTTCCATCGCGGTTAAGGCGAGAACTCGGAGATCCGTAATGCAGCCGGACTAGCGCGACCCCAATCCGGCTGATCCCCTTAGCACTTCGGCTGCTCCTTTGCCGCGTGCTGCAAATAGGGGGCGGAAGGCTTCAGACGCGCCGAGTCTTTCATCACTAACGACCAAGTACTGATTTCAATTTGACGCACCGGTTCCAGGCAAGGTACACAGTTTGCTAATTGCACAAATCCTTCCAGTGACATGTCTCTTGTGTGCTGAAGGACACCCATCGCAAGATTGGCGCACACCTGAGGCAGGAAACTGCGAATATCCGCAAATGCTGCAAGAACTCATCTGTCACTCATCTTCCGTGGCATCTGAACTCTACTCAATTTTCGAGACTTGTACGACGACGAAAGCGTGAAACATTTTCTGTCCCCTCGTGAGCTGGGCAGCGATTATTTTCTTGTCTCATCCCGCAATAGGCCGTTATCATGTGTTCCGTAGATCTCATCAAGGAAAAGGACCTCAGCGATGTGGAACGAGATAAGTCATACGTTAAAGAAAGGGAAGCTAAGAAAGGGAAGCAGCTGCACCTTGCATTAACTACAAAATACCACTACACTGCTTAACACTATTTGTGCATATGCCAGATAAATATAACCAAGTAAACTGGAAAAAGAGTCTGGTTATAGTACGCTAATCCTTGGTGTGTAACTTTGCAATGAACTACTTGTAATTTAATTAATGGGAATTTTCGATTCTTGAATCTAGATAGATAATTCGTAGAGCTGCCTAAAAAGGATTGTCTTTCATTTTCATTTGAACTGGTAGGGGTTGCCATTTTCTTTATTTGTGTTAGCGGCCTGTCGTATCGAATACACTTGCACTATAGCACGTAGCTCCAATCCCTGTCTTAAACTCGGAGGCAAAGTGTAAATGAAACTATTTTCGCGTTTATATTGAGATCACAGATCAGAACAAATCTTAAAACCAACAAACACAGCTAATGTTACGCAGAAATGCGATGAACCATCTGTCGCCACGACAGTGGATGAAATTAATCTCTTAATTTTAATGTAACTGTAACATGACAATCACTAACACTCTCGATTTGCGTTGGCTGCATCCAACCTGGCTGCCGTCGGTTCCCAGTTTACATCATACATCATATGTCTTACACACACACACACACACACACACACACACACATTCACCTAAAACTTGCACCGCATATATTGCGGAAGTGGAAAATACTATTGATGTGCGGTGAATGTTTGGTAGTCAGGGGCTCGTATTGTTGGCCAATCAACAGACAGTTATAATACCTAGAAAGTGAACTCTCCATGCAGTCATACGCCTTTTTTTTTAGATGGAACAACGCCTATACACAAACAAATTAAAAACAGTATACATTAGAATGTCAGTGGCGTTTGTTGGAGGATTCTAGTGCCAGTTGTTTACAAGAAATCGTATTTTGAAAATTTCCAACACAGACGATTGTACAATACACTAAAGAACAACACAAGTGCGTACACTAGTTATGTGGATTCTGACAAGCAAGGAGACCATTGACCACCACAGGTTGTGTTCAAAATGATCACCGGCAGCAGCAATATAAGATACTGGTATGGAACGACTGCTGCCCACGTGCTAGCATTTCAGCGGAACTGTCCGAGCAGGCTGCAGTAATACGTTGTTGCATATCATCGGATTTAGTTGGAACGTCCTTGTAGACTGCATCTTACAGCTTTTCCCACAGAAAAATTCTACGTGTGTCAAAAGTACAGGCGTCTGCTCCAACCCAACGATTTGGAAAGAATTCGCGAAGACATGATGTAGTACTTCTTGCACGATGGGCTGGACAGCCATCATGTTGATACCATATATTCCTCTTAGTCTGCAGAGGAGCATCTTCTAGCATCTGTGGAAGACGCTCTATTACGAGGCTGCTATACTTGGACGCGTTCAGAGTTCTTTCTATGAAAAACGGGCCTAGAACTTACGGTTCATTATCCCACACCAAATGTTTACACTCGATGGATGCTGACGTTCCACCTGACGAAGCCAATGGGGATTGTCAACAGACCAATAGTGCATGTTATGGCAGTTTACCTATCCACGATTGGTGGGAGTGGCTTCATCATTAAACAAGATACATGATACGTATGCAGTATCGTATCTTAATGCCCATGTATAGAAGTTAACACGAGTCTCATAATCGTTTCCATAACGCTTTTGAGGGAGAGAGGTGTGATAGGTTACAAGAACGAACTACATTCTTCCTGTACTCTCCATACACCCTGAGCTTGTCGGCTTTTTCTACGCTGTTAAATCACATAGTTCACTCACGACCTACTGCTTGGGCTATCACACACTGACTGCCTAGCAAGTCGCAGTGCATTCAAGGAACATACAATCACACTGTAAACAAGCATAACAACATCGTACCAACCAACCACTCAAATTGAATGGAACAAACAAGTGTCGAGATGGAAACTTTTCAAAATAAAAGTGTCGGTGTGGAAACTTTTCAAAATTCGATATTTTGTAAGCGACTCGCACTAGAATTCTACAGCAAACACCACTGACATCTGTTTACAATTCTTTGAGTTTGTTACTGTCAAGAAGCATCACTCCATTCAAAAAAGGGTATGTTTGACCTAAAATTATACTTTCTAAGGATAATTATATCTGTTTTTTGGCTAGCAATACGGGCTCCTGACAACTAATATATATATATATATATATATATATATATATATATATATATATATATATATATATATAGAGAGAGAGAGAGAGAGAGAGAGAGAGTTTATGGAATAAATTTAGCAAATAATCCAGCCCTTCACTTAAAGTATGGTTACATCGTGCTAACAGAGCTGCCATTTCTTCTACTGAACACATAACTGTGCCTTACCACGTGCTACAGCATATCATTATGTATCAGTAACCCCCTATCCTTCAAAGAATTGGTAATATACGTTCAAACTTCTGATTACTTTACCAATAAGTTTTAAGGTGTTAAACATTTGACGTTAACCATGTATGGAAAAAAAATTGAAATTATGTTTATAGTTTGTTGGAACGCGTGAAGTTATAAAACGTTGGATCAGTATCCCCTGGGTACTTTAAGCTCCATTTTAAGCAGAACGTAGTTTTTCACAGATCTCAATGTTTATCACGTCGCATTTCCTGAAATATGTATCGTAAAATGATATAATTTTGGAGGTACCGGTACATGAAGTGGTGTATATGGATACGATCTGCCAAATGTGTTACGAATAGAGTTAGTAGTAAAGAAGTTTGTAGACCAAGCTTCGATCTCGTCACGACAGTGTGTACGGAATGTATTCACTGGACGCAGAGAGCGACATGCTGTTGGCCGTAATGAATATTTCTTCTCTGAGGCTGATAAAACGGTCGATAGCTCCCTTGTAGCAAGTGGACACTCTGCTTCAACAATGTGTCTTCTAGAGGTACTGGACACAGGCCTTGGATTTGAAACATAACGACCTATGAATGAATAGAAACAACGCCGTGCCTGATGATGAAGTTTTACTGCGTGTGCAGAAATAAACATTTTTCATTTTTATCAATCTGTAGATGACGGAGGTAGGGGAGGGGGGGGGGCGCTCAGTGAGAAAAAATTTAGTAAAAGTTTCAAATTATGTGTAAAATTCGGTGAAAGTCGCTATGCGCTCTCATTCTTAAATACCGGCCGCTGTGAGCAAGCGGTTCTAATCGCTTCAGTCCCGAACCGCGTGACTGCTACTGTCGCTGTTTCGAATCCTGCCTCGGGCATGGATGTGTGTGATGTCCTTAGGTTAGTTAGGTTTAAGTAGTTCTAAGTTCTAGGTGACTGATGACCTCAGCTGTTAATTCCCATAGTGCTCAGAGCCATTTGAACCATTTTTGAACCGAATGAATATAGTCTGTATGATTTGTGCGCTGTAAGGTAAGCTGGCTCAAGTCATATACACTTTTTCTTACTGTAATACTTGTCTTTTTGTGTTAAATTTTTGACCTAGTACCTATTAACGAGTAATTTATGACACTGTTTTTATATTTTTAAATTCTGGCGATAATTATATGAAATACTGAAAACGACATTTTTGTTGCCCCTAGAAGCCGTTAGATCGGCAGCCTGCAACTGGATCCGTGTACCACAAACCGTGAAAAGGGGGTAGCTGTTCGGTAATATAGATTCTATTATAATTTTGAAAAAGTGACTAATTTTCCTGCCGCATGGCGCAAAAGGTGCCAGACTAGGCTTAGGGATTTGCGATGAGTACTTACAACAATTAACAACAACAACAACAACAAAAAGGCTTAGCAGCACTTTGGCGGCAGGCAGAGCATGATAATGAGCTTGTTTACGCGTCAAGGCGGGACGAAGCAAGTTGCCAGCGAGCTCCGACGTTCCTCCCTGTTTTGATGCCGTCGGCTTTCCAACGGCTGGCCTAAGCTAGCTAAGCGCATGACGGCCATCCACTTTAAGCGGCTTGACACTTTAGTTCAATTTTTTGTGTTGCAGAATGCAAGCGTGAATCTCTGTGGAGAAATTACTTGAGATGTCGCGCGCTGAAGCGGACTAGGCGAGAGGGACAACTGTTAAAATCAGTGATGTTTGTAGACCAAGCTTCGACCTCGTCACGACAGTCTGTACGGAATGTATTCACTGGACGCAGAGAGCGACATGCTGTTGGCCGTTATGAATATTTCTTCTCTGAGGCCGATAAAACGGTCGATAGCTCCCTTGTAGCAAGAGGACACTCTGCTTCAACAATGTGTCTTCTAGAGGTACTCGACACAGGCCTTGGATTTGAAACATAACGACCTACGAATGAACAGAAACAAGAAAGATTCGGCGTGGCGTGACATTTGGTATGAATAACTTCTAGATTTTGCAGGACATTCAAGTAAATAGAAAAAAATCTGTTGTTAGGTATTCCTTTTCACCTCTTCGTTATTATAACAATACTATGGGTTAGAGGATCAGTCGGAATTGTAACAGAATTAGCGACTTAATTTCCCCAAATGCGTTACACATTTTTATTCAAAGCATCATTAACTGTGACAACTTAGAGAAACTCTTAGTTTTCTCCTGTTGTTGACAAGTTAATCTTGCTTCTTCTGACACCATCTGTCAAATAGACTAATTCAACTACAGTTGTGAGGAAATCCGATAATTAGTTTTTTTAACAAGAAACTGAGACAGAGTGCATATTTGCGAAAATTGAAAGTGATGCAATAGCTAAAATTCTCCCGGCGTGTTTGATTTACGTCTGGATACCGGGAAAACATGCAATATACTTATTTTTGATATAGAGATAGATATGTAATTTTTCAGTTATTTCGTTGTAAATATGCACAATACATTAAATGCAGGGCCGATAAAAGTGAAGCATCGGTGGCAGTATTCATTACAAAGTCTTACAACGTTTGAGAAAATATACTGTCGCACACTGTTTGAAGAACCAGCAATAATGGATACAGTTCCGTTGCATCACATGTATTACACCACATGACAGCTTTGGGCAGTTACATTATAGGAAAGAGTGCTACATACATCAATAAAAATAGAACAGAAAACTAACCAATTCACTAAGCACTGCTCTACAATAATTTGTGGATGGTGTGAGAAAGAGTCAATAGTATCAGATCAGTTTCTTGCATTATGCCAAAGGTGACTATCGAGATAAAATAAAAGTAATAACATTGTACATGTAAAGGGAAATGCATATCACTGTTCATATACTGCGCTATGTAATAAATCAGATTTTTCCGTCGTGCTCAGGCACTTTGCCGGCCTCATGTACAAAATAATCACCCATTTGCATCTCTATTTCTCACTAGTGACACATTTCCTCTTCTTTCATTCAAGTTTGTGGCAGATTCAAATCCTTTCACAGTTGGTGACTGTCTCTCTGGCATACAGAATTATGCTGTACGTAACATTATTTGGTTATGTCAATAGCAAAACCCGATTTAGAATTCTTTCTTCACTGGAACACATATAATTTGTTCAACAATAGATGAAAAAAAACAGTTACTGAATGTTTCATGAGTGAAAGTATTAGTGCAGACAAGAAAAAATTACTCACAGAGTAGATTACTCTGCCACTGGATCTGCGATTGTTTATTACTAGTTTTAAAATGAAAATAAATGTTTTGTTAACTTAGAGTGTGACAGTGTATGACTTCATAAACCATATAGGAAAGAGAAACACGTGGCACAAAAAAATGGTTCAAATGGCTCTGAACACTATGGGACTTAACTGCTGTGGTCATAAGTCCCCTAGAACTTGGAACTACTTAAACCCAACTAAGCTAAGGACATCACACACATCCATGCCCAAGGCAAGATTCGAACCTGTGACCGTAGCGGTCGCGCGGTTCCAGACTGTAGCGCCTCGAACCGCTAGGGCACTCCGCCCGGCCACGTGGCACAACTGAACACAGTGTGCAACTATTGTACTACGTGTGATGCGCTGTAGACTGTAGCAGCCAACCACTAATACGTATCACTTAATTACTGAAAGAAGATATTGCTCTCCTCCCAACTTAAAAAACAATTTCGATGTGTTAATTACAATTCATACGCAGCAATGTATGACCAGAAATACACCATATGTAAACTGGCCGCAACTACATTTTTTACAGTAAATTTTTCGAAATACGTGGACCATGTTGTTTAATTTGGAAGTATAAAAGCTATGAGCAATAACAAAAAGAGAGCTAGTTCAGTATCTAGCTGTGATGTGACACTGTACAATGCGAAAGCGACCAATATTTTACCGAATAGTTTCCTCAAAACTGAACGAGAAAGACTGTGTAGTGGAGAACACACACGAATCCAAATACAGTATTTTTTAATTTTTTAGGCGAAAAGTAAAAATTATACGAAAAAACTAAGAAACGAGACAGGTGCAAATTTTCTTCATTTACATAAAACAGTTATTTAGAGGCACTATTGACTAGATCGATATTTAGCTCTCTGCATTCCATTGTGTAGCTGGCCGCACGGTTACAGGACTTCGTGTCTCGCCGCAATACGTCTTCCGCTGCGAAATCATTTGGTCCCCGTGCCGCCGACGAGCCCGCGACGCGACGGCCAGAGTCCGGGCCTTTCATTAGCTGCAGCGGTTCCCGCACGCTCCGGGGCTCCTCTTTTATTAGGTGCCTGCCGCTAGAGACGTCGTTCTGTTTGTAAACACGAGCGACCCCGACGTCGCCGCCACCACTGTTTAGTGGTGGTAGCACAGACGCGGCTGCCACAACTAAACGGCACGCGAACATGTTGACACTGAATGGGTCGGTGCCCAAGACCGATGAACTTTCAAATATTCAGCTGAGCCTATTAATATTCAAAATTGCATGCACACTCATTTCGATGCAAGGAATTTCATGAAGCACAGCGATAGGCGAAAAAGGTGCCCTGGATGTGACGTCGCTTCGCCAATGGCCGATGCTAAATCATTGAAGACGAAAGGGGTTAAGTCAAATATCAACCGAAAGCGAACAAGACATCTGTGAATCTGTTTATCTGTGAATATCTGTTTACAGTCTCTCATCTTCCATTGGTGGAGTAATACCGCAACACGTTCTGGCTGTTAACTTTCGCCTCAAACCAGTGTTCCTTATGCCTAGTTTAATTGTTTGTCCTCCTTCACCATCATTTTTCAAAGACAGTACCAACATCACTCAAAAATCCTGTATGAAAGGACTGACACGCCATCTGTACTCATTTTTTCACTGTTACCACGGGTAATGGAAAACGCTGTCGCCGAGTTGCTAAAGCGCACTATACTGTCGGGCTTAAGGAGTCAATGTTTTTCATATAGTGAAGGTTGTGAATTACTTGTGTGCGCCGGTACGGCATGTAAAATATGAATGAGGTAACGGAACCTTTCGTTGCCCAGTCGAGTACGATTACCGACGCGATCCTTACGTTCACCTAAGCAACTATAAAATTAACTAACGATATGTAGTATTACAATTTTAGTCAGCAGAAACATGTCTTGTAATATTTCCAGGGTGTTCAGTTTTGTATATCTACACGAAATGTAATACGTGCGTTCTGAATGTAATTTTTTCACAGAAGTAAAGGTAAATATCGGGGTAACATTAGTAAGGAAGAGCAATATCGTCTACGAAAGAACACCGATGTAGCTACAGCATGTTCCATGAATGCCGCTGGAAACGAAAACTTCGTTGTGCACATTGTCCAATTTTATATCCATCGCGAGAAAGCTTGTCCCAAGACCATTTTGCAACTGCTTGTAAATGAGGAAAGTATTTGTTTTTTATTTCCACATAATGTACTAGAACAGGGGACAGTTTAGAGAAAATAACCAGTGACCCATCTAGGAATAATTTTTGGTGGTGGCTGCAGTAAACCGGAAAACTGTTGAGGAACTGAATCACGCTGATTTAATTGAGGAACCAAAACCAATTATTCTCAACTAGTTATACCGAAAGTGAAAAACAATTGACAGCTAATGGCAACTGTGCTGTGACTGAAAACTAAGCGAGTAGCTTGTGCCAGTTATCTTAGCTCACTTACGATACAGAGAATGTGATAGTGTTAGCATAAGATGCAACAGTTGCCAACACCGTTCTTTCCATTCTCAGCGTCAGTCACGAAGTTATTTTAATCAGTCTGTGCCATCGAAGAAGCTACACTGATTTCTGAAATCAAAGTCCCTTTGCATTGAGTCTCCACTGGAAGGCGCGTATCATACACGCATGTCTGCAGGTACCGTTCACGCAAATACCGTTTCGTCATTATTACATTCCAGGCAATCCTGGAACGCCGGCTGTAGTCAGCAGCGGTGCGCACTGGTGCACCCCATTATGTGTAGGGTCAGCAGGGCCGCCAACTTTACAGCAGTCGCAATTTACTCCGAGCAGGCATTGTGCACCGCAAGCGCGCATTGTGTTTCGCCGATGAGTATCTTTGTCGTACGGCACGTATCTGCAGCAGCGATCTAAATTCCTTCCGTCCTGCCTCAGTTCCGCGGGTCGCACTGCTGCAGCGGAGCTCAAAAAGAGATAAATGGGCGCGCTTTCTCGGCTCTCGGCGGCAATTATGTGATTCTGGTGCTGGCGGCGGCGGCGGTGGTGGTACGCCTGGAGAGCGCAGCTTGGGCCGTTGCAAAGCTGCGGCCACTTTACCACGGACTGCCTGCTTGCCTGCTTCCACTACCGTAAACGGAAGCGAAGCGGAAGGCGGGTCGTGGAAGAACGCAGTAACTCCAGCGGATAATAGTATTTTTTTGATGAGTAATTATGCAAAACATCTACATGTTTTTAAAACCATATTTTATTGATTTTTCTTGTGATGGCCATCTTTACACACATTGTCTTTTCCTCGTTAACTACACAGAAATGTTTCACTGCATGTACCCCAGGCCGGGCTCAGAGGTACTTTTATTTCACCTTCTTATTACTTCAGTGGCTGCCTACTGAACAGCTTCCGGTTCTAGGCGATACAGTCTAGAACCGCGTGACCGCTACGGTTATGCAAAATATCTACATGTTTTTAAAACCATATTTTATTGATTTTTCTTGTGATGGCCATCTTTACACACATTGTCTTTTCCTCGTTAACTACACAGAAATGTTTCACTGCATGTACCCCAGGCCGGGCTCAGAGGTACTTTTATTTCACCTTCTTATTACTTCAGTGGCTGCCTACTGAACAGCTCCCGGTTCTAGGCGATACAGTCTGGAACCGCGTGACCGCTACGGTCGCATGTTCGAATCCCGTCTAGGGCATGGATGTGTGTGATGTCCTTAGGTTAGTTAGGTTTAAGTAGTTCTAAGTTCTAGGGGACTGATGACCACAGCAGTTAAGTCCCATAGTGCTCAGAGCCATTTTTTTGAACAGCTCCGTATCGATCTGATACAACGTTAATGTTTGTATGCTGATGTTGAAACTGTTTAAACCGTCACATGTAATCTCAAAACGAAAGAGAGGAAAACAAATCGACATTCAAAACTGCACAATTATCTGTGAACTCATACCGCAATAACAACATTAGGCCGTTCGTAGGTATTTGGCTGGTAAAATAAACAAAGACTTGCTAGATGAAGACTGAGCAACTTGTAGTGCAACAGGTCAATAGTTCGTCTGTTGCCATATACAGTACCTGTCCATACGTTAAAAGAAAGGCATTATTCCACACACTCAATTTCAAAATTGTAATTTCGTATAGTTTTAATGACATCAATAAAGTAGTTTTGTACGCTTACACACAGAATATGTGGTTGGACATGAATCCAACATAACTGACATTACTTTACTATTTTTCGAAAAAAAATGTTTTGCACGTACTGGATTTATTTCGAAATTTACTTATTCGATTTTATTTCCATTTGAAGTCACTGACAATAAAATTGTTTATTATAAACTTTGAAAATAACTTCAAAGAAAATATTCTCGATAAGTAACTTATGTTTTCCCCGTGTACAATCCTTGCCCTTCTTGGCAAGTAGTTGTGAGAGATGGTTGTCATATGCAATTGGCGCACGAGAAGTAAATGCGATTACGGTTTACCGTCCCGATAACGACCTGGTAATAAGAGTGGAGCACAAGCTCGGAACGGAAAAGGATGGGGAAGGAAATCGGCCGTTTTCTTTTTCGAAGGAATCGTCCTCGTATTTGCATTAAGTGTTTAGAAAAACCATAAGAACACATTTCCGTTTATAACTTTCGACTCATTCGTTTCCGCACCATGGTTTCTTATCTCACGCCGATACTCTTGCCCTCCTCCGTCATCCCTGAAAGTTTATACCGAAATCATGGTAACACTAAGTACAGGGTGGGCGAGAAGTCCCCGTACGCCCTAGTATCGAATGCTAATAGATTCGATTTGTTAGAGCACAAGTACTTACTTACGTATTAAGTGTCCGATACACCTGTACGTTCCCCCTAGTGCTGTAAACAAATTTTCTTACGACTCCATGTTCTTCTTGAGATATGAGTATTTTCTGAGCATATCCAGTGTTACAGTGTGAAATGCATCCTGACCAGCATTACGCAGTTCTTCGTTTGTAGCGTAACAGCGTGCAGATACATGAGTCTTAATGACTACCATAACGGGCTGTCAGGTGTGAAGAGATCGGGATTTCCTGGTGGCCATTTCAAGGGAGCTGGTGTTGCTGATGACCTATCCACCGTCATGGAAAATGTTCAATTAGGAACATGCACACTGCCAGAGAGAATGCTGCATGTTTCTAACATGTGTAAATAATTTGCGCCATTCACAGTCCCTTCGGAAAAGTACGGTCCAAACATGTGATGACACCCGCTGTCAAATGGTTCAAATGGCTCTGAGCACTATGGGACTTAACAGCTGAGGTCATCAGTCCCCTAGAACTTAAGAACTACTTAAACCTAACTAACCTAAGGACATCACACACATCCGGGCCCGAGGCAGGCGCGGTTCGAGACTGAAGTACCTAGAACCGCTCGGCCACATCGGCCGGCTCATCGCTGTCCATAATCTTTTAAACTCGACTGTGTAATGAGAATTCTCTTCGGCCCAAACGGCAATATTGCTGGCATGTGAGCTTCGATAAATGGGACATTTATCTGGAAGTACAATCCTGGCACGGTTGGCTGCATCTGGAAATTAGCAAAGTGCGGAATGCTAAAACTCTCCTGTTCCGGTCTGTATCCGATAACTCGTTTACGAACTTCGGTCGCAAAGGTCTGATGTTAAAAGGTCCCTTTTCGTGTGATCTCGCATTGTTGTCTTCAGTATACCGAGTTCTGAAGCACGTTTACGGGTCGGCCTCATAGGGGATTGTTCAATCGAAGCAGAGTCGCCGGCGCATGTTTCTCCTCGTGCCTTCTTCCTTCCACTCCACGGCCTGAGCCGGCCGGGGTGGCTGAGCGATTCTAGGCGCTACAGTCTGGAACCGCGGGACCGCTACGGTCGCAGGTTCGAATCCCGCCTCGGGCATGGATGTGTGTGATGTCCTTAGGTTAGTGAGGTTTAAGTAGCTCTAAGTTCTAGGGGACTGATGACCTCAGAAGTTAAGTCCTATAGTGCTCAGAGCCATTTGAACCATTTTTTTCCACGGCCTGTCTTTAACACTGCCAGAAGCAAAAGCACGTTTCTGCCGATCCAGAAGTGTCGCCTTTCGCGGTGGAATTTTATTAAATCTCTCCTAGAATGCTCCGATAATCAGTCTCATTGTCTGCGCTGCGTGTTGTCGATCATATATCCACACCCTTATCGCTAAGCGCTCCTCAGTGGTGTAACTACGACCGCCCACTTTTGCCATGGGTACAAATTAAAACTCGAGTGCGGCTGTGAAATCACGTAAACATAAATTCCAACAATTGTTAAGCAGTAAAGTACCTACCAACCTCCAAAGTAACATTTGATACTAAACAGGGGTTAGAGGAGTAAGGGGAGTTTTCGCACACCCTGTGCACGATTACACCCAGGCGCACTTGGCGTGTGTTCAGTGAGTTCTCCGGTGAGTCACCAGAAAGGAGGCGTCCGCACAGCTTCCCTCAGTAGCGCCCGCTGTGATGAGCGCTGTGCGAGCGCAGCTGGGCGGCGCCCGGCCAGTGTGTGGCAGGCGCCGTACCGCAGAGCTGCGGCTGTAGGCGTAAGCCGGCTGCGGCGCTGATCGCTGGCGCCGCGCTCCTCATTAGGGTTTCGCGGCCGCAGCCCATTAGGCCGGGGCCGGGTCCCCTCCTGCTCCTCGCCGTGGCCCTGGCTGACAATAACGAGGCCCCAGGTCGTGCCGCTGCCACCTGCTTTATATTAAGCGCACGCTCGAAAGAACAGCGCCGGCCTCGTCACAAGTTGTTACTCCACTTTATCAAGTTACACTTCCATCATCAGTGTGCGCGACCCTTTCACCACCTCTGAGAGACAAGTGGCTCCTTCTTACATCGACATTTCATGCATTCGATCTGAAACCCTAAAACAGACTGAGTCATAACTCTATTGGCAAAGTTGTCCCAACAACTTTGCCAATAGAGTTGTTTGCATACTAGCATCCAGCGACTAGTTATTTGCTCCATTTTTGTAACTCCAAGTTACCTTTTTGGTGCCGTCTTGCCCTGCCGATGCGACACTTAAACAATGTCAGCCACAGAACTTTCATACCTACAAAATGGTTCAAATGGCTCTGAGCACTACGGGACTTAATATCTGAGGTCATCAGTCCCCTAGAACTTAGAACTACTTAAACCTAACCAACCTAAGGACATCACACACATCCATGCCTGAGGCAGGATTCGAACCTGCGACCGTAGCGGTCGCGCGGTTCCAGACTGTAGCGCCTAGAACCGCTCGGCCACTTCAGCCGGCTCATGCCTACAAGAACAAATACTGCACACAAGTGCACAGTAAAGTACATAACGACATATAGCCTATTTCCTTACAACAGCACTTCAAAGTGACGAGCGTTATGATAGACTGTATTGTGACGCAACCCTGAAAAGACGTACATGGGGATGGAGCACAGCGTCACAATCAAATTGACCGGTGAGTGTACGGTGTTGAAAGATTTGGAGGTCAGTATGCTTATGCAACATTCTGCCTCGCCACACGATAACAAAAAATGGTTCAAATTGCTCTGAGCACTATGGGACTTAACTTCTAAGGTCATCAGTCCCCTAGAACTTAGAACTAATTAAACCTAACTAACCTAAGGAGATCACACACATCCATGCCCGAGGCAGGATTCGAACCTGAGACCGTAGCGGTCGCGCGGTTCCAGACTGTAGCGCCTAGAACCGCTCGGCGCGGCCGGCACACACACGATAACATCTGGACAACTGAACTGATAAAGTTCAACAAAATTCTTGGGTCCATTACGTGTTCCCAGCTTTCACCATGAGGGTACATGTAGCATTATCAAACATAATAGTTTTGGTGGTGTAGGTGTAATGGTGTATGAGCGTACTGATCTGAAAGTCTTTGAATATACGCTGGTGGAGGAATGGAACGCCCTAGGACAAGAAATCATTACCAACATTGTGGTCAACATGGTAGCACGTAGCAGAGTATGCGCTGCCGTCCTTTGTTATCACACGCGCTGTTTAGACCATGCCCGCCTTTTGTAAGTCTACGGTTGCCTAATGAATCGTGGTGACTTCAGCGTCATTACTGTCTTTGAATAAAAGTGTCAGTTCTGTTCGTCTCACTGCGTATTTCTTTCGGTTACTTTCTGTATTACAGTGAAGCACTTCTATCCACGTTTCGCAGAGGTTTGTTACTTGGCAGGGACACATCACGCGAAACTTACTTTCGACCTTAAATTTTGCACATCAGTGTATCTACATCTTCACGCTGGTGGCAGCAGGTCTGTTGTATGGCCTTCCACAAATATCGGTACTCTAAATTTACGCAGAAGCGTTTCATGAGAACTACACCTTTCAGGTTAACAACACCCTAAACGTGCGAATAAAACGTAAACTGAAAGGGAAGTATGTTTACGCATGACTCTAGTATGTTCTTGTTCCTTCTCTATTCATTTCATAGACTGCATTAACCAGATAATGTGAGTCATCCACTGTTACGGAATTTTATCATTCTTTTCTTGCAACGGAGTGCCGTAGGGTACGAGGGCCCTCTGGCGGTCACGTTCCTCCAACCACTTCCCGCCTGTGCGGATTTCTGGGTTAGTGCTAACAGAAGGCGCTGATTATGTGCAGCACTATGTTTTCTTTCATTTATGGCTCCTTGAACGATTTGTTTTATGGTTGTTTAATATTACCCGGTGCACTATCAACGGTGTTTGATATTTATGTCATTATCTAGAATATTCGCACTAGAGCGTATGTCAACCACTGTTTCTTAACTCTTCCTCTTTTTAACCATCTTACTTTTGTCGTGTTCTTCTTGTTATTGCTTTTTATTACTGTAATGCCTTTTATACGTTATAAGCTCATTACAGAATTCAACTATTGTGTCCCCCTTTATTTTCGCTGTTTCAATTAATTATTGAAAACTAGTGTACGCCGACATTAGCGACATCTGGTGAACTTACAAGACAAACATCTTGTGGCTACTGTACTGCAGCTTGTTTTAAATAGTAGTACTACTGAAAACATGACTCGTTCCTTTGATGTTATTTATATGTATTTGACGTTGCTGGTGCTGATTCCGCATTTAACATTTGACGATGTCACTATGGCTGCACTACATTAGGACTTTGTTCTTATGAAACAGGTATGCCTCTTCATACTTAAAGCACACAAACGTATATATTATCAGTACTACTTTTCATTATGACCTATGTATTGTTTTTAAGCTGTAGACAATCTGCGAGTGTATTTATGTTTTTCCCATTTTTGCTGCAGATCTGATGATGGTCATTAAAGACCGAAACCGGTAATCTGCTAACAAAAACATTGTGGCCAAAGACGTAAATTAAAGGAAACTTATTACATACACGGGTCACTGTTTTTTCGCGACAATGTCACATCTTGTGATACATCCCCTTTCATCCACACTTTCCTATATGAATTCCCCGACCACCTCCGTGACACTTTCGTAATGACTATTACGATCTGTTTCGGTCATATCAGAGCTTCTCTGCATTCCTTCCACGTCGCACTAGCAGTTTGTATTGGAGTTCCTTTACTGTGCTTTTCTGTACGCGTTATTTTAGATTTATCCATATTTACAAAGAGCTGTCCCAGTTTTCGCTCAAATGGAGACAGCGGCAATACTCGATTAAATCCATCGATAAAGAACTTATATTGTGCTATAAAAATCTGAAAATTTCATTAAACGAGAAAGCGCCTACTGCATACTGACTTTTGGCTGCACACCGTGGCACAGTGGTGTGTGCGCCCGTTGTGCCGCTACATCGCAGCACAAGCAGGCTGCGGGGAGGCGGCTCCCGAGCAGATGAATGGTCGCCCCTAATGCGACAGCGACCCGCATAAAACTGAAGCACGTGAAGGCAGGAAATCATCATTATTCCCACACTACCTTTTCGGAAGCAACTTAAACGTAGCAACACAAACAGCAGGGATTTATGCCGGCCGTCGTCGGCAGTTGCCTGCGAGGCTAACGGATGGCGACCGCAAGTTAAGGGGCCGGTGCCCCTCCCCCCCCCCCCCCCCCCCCCTCCTTACGGTTACCAGGCCGGCGGCTACTGCTGCTCTCGCCCTGAGTTCTACGCTGCACCGCAGCAGCAACGTCGCCGCACTCTCCAGTCCTCTAACACTGTAAGTTCCAAGCCAATAAATCTCCAGCAAGATTACGTGGACGGGATTTCGTATCAGAATCATGCCTGCCACACAAGAACACACGGCTTAAATTCTCCGCCACTATCTTTGAAAGTGTTTTCTGTTTCTCAAAACTAACAGTGTTTCATTAAGTCCACGTTTACAGTAAATCCATGTTTACAGTAAGTCTAAGTTTACAGTAAGTCTCAGTTTACAGTAACTCTAAGTTTTTCAATCAACATATTGAAATCATACATTTTATGTTCTCCGTCTTCCTCTCTCTTCAAGGATTATGTGATTTCCTCTATTCCAATCGACAAGTTTCACCCATAAGTTCCGTGGTCTTCCCCCTGTCTCGTCTATCTAGGTTTGTAGTCGAGAATTTGTGCTGGTAACCTATTTTCATACGTTCTGCCTATAAATTCACACCACTGTTTCTGCTTAGATCTATTTCTTGTTACTTGAATCAACTTGTAACGCATTTCTTATGTCTTCAAGCCAAATTGCGAAAGGAGGAGGGGGATAAGTAACATTTCTTTAAAAAAACATGGTTCACATATCCCTGGTGTAGTACGTTGTAAGCGCCCCTCGCCAGGTTTGCGTTGAAGGCTGGAACGATCATGGCGACAACGTGAACCAACACGCTCCCCACATAATTTAATGAGCAGAACCAACAGCCCTCTCAGTTGTGGTCAATTATCACAAGCGCTGGAATCGAAGCTTTGAGATAGCAGCTTCGTCACCTCCATTACCTTGCACAGGGCTAGAAACACGGCCAGAGGGGTTCCAAATTACCGACAAGTCGATCAAGGAAAAAGAGGGTGGATCTTGCATTTAATTTTCTATCTAAATAAACTACATTTTTAGGAGCGACAGTACGGTAAAACCAATCCATCTACAGGTGTTTCGATTTCATTTTAGAAAGGTCGACAGTAATGCTACGTGTGTATTGGCTCTGCAAAAAGATTATTGTAAATTGAAGAAGTTACCATTACTTTCTGCCGGTAGTGAGAGAGTGCTTAATACCCGTAAAGGCCAAATGCGGACCTGCAAAGCTCCATCAACCCCCTCACCTCCCCCGCGACCAACTAACTCGCAGAATCGCCATAGCTACCTCCGAGAATGAGACAAAAAACACGAACACCCTGGTACCATTATAAGTCGAATGCTATCACGCTGTGGTTGTAAAGTTGTTGCACGTCTGTTATTTTCTACAATGGGTGAATCAATAACGGTCACTTAGTGAGTCTAATCGATACTGATGTGTTTCAAGTTTCATAGCTCAGCAAGATATGACTTTAGTAGTCACCTAATCCTCAACATATGAAGCATCATTGGCTAGGGTATTTTAGCTACTCCGTCACATAGGCTATTAGTATCCAGTAGTTTCAACAGGACATCAACTAACGAAATAACATTAAAAGCGAACCACAGCTTCTGCTCGAGAAGGACCTGTCTGAAACCAGTTGCTACGCTTTCACAGCTACGCAACAAGCGGCTCCAGTTTGGACGTTAACGCCGCTGTACTTCGCGACATGGTCAAGATTACGTCGTGCGAATATAGGGTTCGTCGCATAATTCAGTTCCTTTGATTTTTTATTTTTGCAGACGAACTGAGATTCGAGACTGTGCTGAATTTTCCACCGCTCTGCAGAAGCTCACTTTATTCCGAAATTTTGGGTGTTATTCCAAATGCTATGTACCAAGTAAGATGACATATTATTGATATAAATACCTGCTCATTCGTTTTAGTACAACAGGTCAAGGTTACCCTGGATTACAATAGGATTCATCCTGTAATTCAGTTCTTTCCCTTTTTGATTTTCTATGTTTTTGCAGACATCAGCACAAACTGAGATTCAGAATGCGCTGAATTTTCTACCTTTCCACAGAAGTTTGCTTTATTGTGGTACATCAGATGTTATTTCAAGTGTTCTATACCAAATAAGACAACGTATTATTGATCTAAATACCCGCTCATTCGTTTGTAATTTTGATTTGGATAAATTATGTATTTTCATTTCTCGACTGTTTTAATTTGAAACTTCATTGTGCTGGACAACTGTAGGATACAAAAGACTTAACATATGACAATACGCAGCTGTTGTAACAAAACAACTCCCCCCCCCCTCTCTCTCTCTCTCTCTCTCTCTCTCTCTCTCTCTCACACACACACACACACACACACACACAAACAAACACGCGAGCGCGAAGACCAACGCACACGTGAAACAGTTAAAAAGTCGCAATGGCCTGATACTAATTAACTCGGAAGTGGTGCAACGTATCGAATTTTTATCTTAACAATTATTTCTCAGCACAAACTACCCTGCAATACCTTTACAAGCTTTTCAAACTGTTTCTGACCTCGCTATGTATGGTATTATAACACTTTAATTTAAATATATTTTAATTTGAATAGAATTTGTGTAAACCCTAGTTCATGCAAAGTTTTATATTATTTTATAACAATATGACGTCATGGAGCTGCTGATCGTCAGAATATATGAACAGCCAGAAGTTGAAAATCTACAGCCAGTGACATGAGGTCTTTGGGCAGTTATAGCAATAGACAAGGTACTAGCGTTGTTCCAGGCGTGTTAATATTTACATTGGAAGGCAAATGTACCTGTGTTTGATTTCATACGTTATATTAAAACTGAGTATTTCAGGAATGATTGCTTCTTACAATTGTGGAATGCACAGTTAAATTGTATTTTGTATCTATATTATTTGTATAATTGATACCCTGTACAAAGAATGAAAAATATTTTATCAGACACCACGTATAGTTATTGCACGCAATTAACGTGTAATTGTTCTTCTTTGAAACAGGTAGCCAGAGTATGGTCAGAAATCGTTTGTTGAAATAAAAATATGCACGATGCAGCTCCTAACCTGTATCACATTTTTTGTCGAATAATTATTGGTGCAATGTGCAGTAGTAGAATAATTACCGTACTGAAGTGCGCGGTAGCTTCTTCGCTAGCACGCGTTGTACATTAATTTGTGTTCGTCCGGCGGCGAGGACAGAGGGAAAGGCAGAGGGCGAAGGAGAAGGCAGGCGCGGCCGCAGACGGCCGCGGTGCGCGGGCAGCATAACGAGCAGGCGCCGAATTAAAACCGCTGCGCGCCGGGCAGCGCAGCGCTACAAGTTGTTAACGCGTAGTCGCGGCCAACTTTTCACGCTGCACCACTGCACCACGTGCGGAGAGGAGGAGAGAGGGAGACAGAGATAGAGGCGCCGCTAGCGGTTGTACTGTTTTATTGTTGGAACCGTCTGTGCTCTGGAGGGCGTATGAAAAAAAAACAATAAAAAAACAAAACAAAAATAAAAGCGAGGAGAGGCCTCCGTGTATACGTGGGAGGGCAGTAGAGGCGGTACCGGGCTTTCCGGCGGCGCTTAACGGCCTACGCCGGCCCAAGTCCACCGCCGTGCGGCAATTTTTATTCGCAGTCGCGGAATTTGCTCCGCTGTTTTTATATATTAAACGAGGAACATGCAGTACAAATTTTTACGATGCCAGCTGGCTTTTGGCGACTAGGACGGCCGCGGAAAGCGAGAGTGAGAGCGAGAGCGACGCGCCAGGAAAGAAAGGACAGCGACGTCGCAGAACGGCAGGCGCCTCTCCCCGCCTTTGTCTGCTCCGGCGAAAGACGGCCGCAGAGGTCCAATAGTTACCACTGCCGCGGGACGCTACTCAGGACAGGCAGGTCATTCTAAACACGGCCAGGTCTTGTACTGCCCCTCACGCCACAGCTTTCTCTTTGCGACACAACGCGCTTTCGAGTCCAGAGTGCAACTCACAGTTACGTCGTCCGTACGCAACGTCCGCTGCAGTGTTAGCAGAGGACGTTTGCGAGGCATCAGCGCTGTTTTGTTACGAAAAAAAGATCCATCTCAGTTTACGATTACTATTATTTCAAATTCAAGATCACGCAGGCTCTGAGTTTTCACCTATCTTTTACACAACACTGTTTGGAAGTTTCAAAGAGTGACACTCTGCATTTCACGGCATGCAATATATGAACTTAAAATAACTGTTGAAAAATCATCGCGACATTAGCCCGCACCGTTACAGGTTCATGAGCTCGTAGTTGTCGCGGTAATGGTTATTCGGCTTCAGTGGTAGAAGCCCCAAGAAAAGCGTTGACAACCACGCTGTTGTTTATTGTAAAAGTTTCGTCAACGTATGTTCCTAGAAAATTCAATCAATATATTCCTTCCTCCTCTCGCGGATAGACCATGACGTTAAATCTAGAGACAATCGAATTCATACTAAGGCTCACCAACAGTCGAATAGTCGTTCTTCTAGCGTGACATTCCCGACTTGAATAGGAACGACGATGATGAAAGAGGGAGGATTGGAGAGGGGGGGGGGGGGGAGGAGTACTGAGGAGTAACGGTTGTACACGATGCCTCGGGGTGACTTCAGTGTAATTATTGTCTTTGAACAAAAGTGTCATTTCTGTTCGTCTCCTTGTATATTTAAAAAATGTTCAAATGTGTGTGAATTCCTAAGGGACCAAACTGCTGACGTCATCGGTCCCTAACTTAAACTAACTTATGCTAAGAACGACACATACACCCATGCTCGAAGAGGACTCGAACCTCCGGCGGGAGGGGCCGTGACATGACGCCTCAAACCGCGCGGCCGCTCCGCACGGCTTGTATATTTATTCCAGTTACCTTCTCTACTACACTGTAGCAATTCTTTCAACGAGGGTAAGTCAATCATTATCCGCAATTTATTTATATTTTTGTTTATTTTGGTAGTACTGTCGTTTTACGTTGATGACGCATGCTTTGTTTATTTGTTGTTATATCTTTGCAATTTTCAAGCTGCTAGGTTAGTTTCGTTATCGCTGCCGTCCTGTTAATCATGGCTGCTCCGCTGTCTATTTGCACCAAAGAAGAGCAACGTTCAGTGATCCGTTTTTTGAGGTCGGATGGCTATCAGGAGCCGAAATCCGGACGGCCGTTTACCGCCGCAAATGAAGAAACCATTGAGCGTTCACGTGAAATGATTCTCTTAGACAGACGATTAAATAGTGACGAAGTGGAACATCGTCTGCAAATTAGTCACGGTTCTGCCTACGAAATCATCTACAACAGATGTGTGTTTCATAAAGTTTGTGCAAGATGGGTCCCAAAAGAACTCACACAGTTGCATAAACAAACACGCTTGGACATCTGCAAAAAACATTTGGATCGCTATGGTAACAAAGGGGACAACTTCTTAGACAGGATCATTACTGGTGACGAAACATGGATCCATCATCAGTAGCCCGAGAGTAAACAGCAGAGTATGGAATGGAAACATCCAAATTCGCCGTGCAAGGTAAAGTTCAAGACCCAACCGTGCTCAGGAAAACTGATGCTTACGGTTTTTTGGGACGCACAAGTTCCAGTACTGGAACATTATGGGGAAAGGGGCACAACAATAAACAGTGTACGTTACAATTAGATGCTTACTGCCAGGCTAAAGCCTGCAATTCGAAGCAGACGACAAGGATTGCTGTCAAAAGGTGTGTTGTTGCAGGACAACGCCCGTCCGCATACTGCTGCCCACGCTACTGAAACGCTCTAGAAACTCAAATTTGAGGTACTGGATCATCCTCCATATAGTCCCGATCTTGCCCCTTCTGACCAACAATTGTTTGGTCCACCCAAACAGGCATTAACCGGCCGTCGATTTTCCTTGGACGAAGCAGTGAAAGAAGCAGTGCATTCCTGGCTCGCAGCTCAACCGAGAAACTTCTTTTATGAGGCATCAGGAAGCTCGTACAACGGTGGACCAAGTGCGTTAAAAATCAAGGCGACTATGTCGAAAAATGATGTTCTTGTAAGTTTCCTATTTGATTACAATAAAATTTTATAACTACTATGCGGATAATAATTGACTAACCCTTGTATATATGGTTCAAGTTTCATCGAGCTATGGTACTTGGTACGACTGGGACATCATGCATAAGTTACTTTCGTCCTTAAGTTCTGCACACCAGTGTATTACCCAATTTATGGACCCGAGGTAGTGATCGTTGTACTCATCATCATCTTTATTGAGAATACAATACACCATACAGGAATGTTAACACATTTCCAGAGACAATCTCTCATCATGCTGTCTGTGATTAAACAATCAATCGTAAGTACCTGGACATGCAAAGTAGCAGTCATAATGTACAGTCATCTGGACAAGAACTCCTCGCCTTCCTTTAAAAATAGCAAACACGGGTCGCTCTGTTCCGTTGCATAACATCACTGCTTGTTAATGTATCTGTGTGTCCCTCTTACTCAGCAGGGTCTCCAGCCGCGTTCACAAGCTATCAGCCGTCGACCAGCATAAATTGCTTGGTCAGTGAACGCGGAGTGCGTTGCGTCACACAAAATCACCGAGTTGCCATCTGTTTCCTCCCACTACGATTATGGCAGGCAGACGCCGTAGGAGAAACTGCTGAAGCAGATGTGGCACTCTGGTGACCGTGAGACAGTACGATGCGACGAGAAGACAAAAACTTTTGTCCAAAATACTACATTTTGTACCTTGCTGCTTTGCATGTTCAGGTATGTCTGACTGATAATTTAAACGCGGAAAGACAGATGATGGGAGCATGACCCTTAAGACGCGTAACTATGAGTCAATATTACATTATAATAGGTTTGTGCTTTAAATAGTCTCATACTCATGGAATGAGTGTATGGGGAGCAGATACAGGAATCCTGCACCACCGCTCGTGGTAAGGTGCTAGTGGAGGTGCTCTGGCGTTGTCTTCCTCCGACCTGTTATGAAGTGTCAAGTGTGTACCTGTGTCGGATAGATTGTTATAAGTACATGTACAGTGTGGTGTTGGGGATGGGTTGTTACGGATTAAGGAAAGGAGAAACTCGGTGCCGGCACATAAACCACTCCTCTCCAAAAGCACCGAGAGGGCCGTCGAGCTTAACGTCCCTATCCGGCGGACGGATCACCATGAACAGTGTCATATGTCCTCACTTCGTGAGACACTGCGGAGTGGTTTGGAATTTAATCCGGGACGCTGTCGCAAAGACTGGAGACCAGCACCTCTCCAGCCCACGTCGGCCAAATAGTGGCAGTGAAAATTTCCACCACCACCAGATATCTAACCGGCTTACCTCCGAGTTGAACGCCACAGAACAGACCTGCATTAGCGAACTCGTCTGCGGGGATGGGTTTATAATTGGTTATATGCAGAATAAGGAAAACAACTGCTGCAAAAGGAAGACCAGTGTTCAACGACCCAACATCGGTGACGCCGCCAACATCGGAATATACCATCGGATTCGACGAAGGGAGATCTTTTTAAAGGAACCATCTCGACATTCTCCTGAAAATGTTTACAGAAAAACTAAATAATGATGAGCAGGTGGGTATTTCAATCCCGATCCTGCCAAATGCAAGTTCCGTTTTTTATCTACCGTGCTGTGCGAGTGGTTACGTATAGCAAGCTCACCGAACATAACCCCAATGCGCAAGCACGGATGACTCTTTAAGATGTTACAAAAATGGCTCTGCGCGCTATGGTACTTAACTTCTGAGGTCATGAGTCCCCTAAATCTTAGAACTACTTAAACGTAACTAACCCAACGACATCACACACATCCATGCCCGAGGCAGGATTCGAACCTGCGACCGTAGCGGTCGCGCGGTTCCAGACTGTAGCGCCTAGAGCCGCTCGGCCACCCTGGCCGGCTAAGATTTTACAGAAGGCGCAGTAAACGAATCATGATATTAACCGCGCACTCTCTGCCTCTACCTGAGAATAAGGTAGTGAAAATCAGTGAGACATTTATGTTTCATGTGGACATTGTTTATAAACATAGGAGTGTAAGGACGTGACAGGTTGACAAAAAGGGACAATGGTATGCGAAGTTTCTGGATTTGTCGGTGTTTCGCGGCGGACTGCTCAACGTGTCTGCATGCAGTGGTATAACACACTTGATCACGAAACGCGACGTCAGAACTGTGGTCGGAAAAAGATCCTGACTGAGAGGGACCGCAGACGCGCTGCACGGCCTTCGAATCAAAATCGCTTGCAAACCCACCAGGAATTGCTGCAGGGAGTGAACAAATATCCATCCCCATCTTGCGACGGGAGCTGCATGCAATGAACACGTGGAGTCAGTCGACTCGAGAGAGGCCATTGCTCACACAGGCGCTTGAAGACCAGAAAGGCAAAGTACGTCGGGCTGGAAGAATATGAGATTGGCTTTCTGAACCCTATTACATCTCGATTGGCCTCCAAAATCATGTGACTTGAACCCCACGGAATATCTACGGGATATATTATAACAGCGGATAAGGCACCAACATCAACAACCCCACAATTTGATGGAACTGCACGATCGAATCCTCTGTGAGTGGTTTAACCCAGATGTAAAAATATCAAGTCCGTGGGCGCAGTTACATGGTATTAAATCATGCTTGTAACGATTCCTCTAGGAATGACTAATGTTTTGTCCGGTAAGCTTAGGTGTGTCTCTACGAATAGATTTCCTGAAGACAGGAGGGAGATGAAGGTCGGCGTGACACTAGTTGCGGGACTCGTTAGTTACATAGAAAGAAGCGACTGGACGTGATGGAAATAAATAATCCTTCTGGACCCCGAAAAACTCTCCTGTAGGAATCAATATGGATTCTGTAAACAACGGTGGACAAGATATAGTGATGCGCAGGGAGTTGGAGCTGTGAGCTTTAATTTCGGAAAAGTGTTTGCACACTGTTCTACATTGTCACCTAATGAACAAAACACCGGGTATGGCATATCACACCACCTCTGTGAATGGATTGAAGATATTCTACAAAGTAAAGCACATTGTGACTATATATACAATAAAGTCGAGACCTCAGTCCTGCTGCTAGAGAATGATACATGGAAGTATAAACGCTCGAAAACTGTATCCAAATAGAAGAAGTCTTGCAGAGGAACCACACTCGATACAGGGAGTGGCGGTTGATCCTTAAAATAAATAAGAGAATATATGCACTTTTGTTTGATTACACGACTGCCTAACAGTCACTGGAAACTGATACATACACGAAATATTAGGGACTGCTCGTATGGAACGAAGTGAAACTAATACATAAAATAGCTCGTAGGAAAGGTAGATGACAGAGTAATTCATTAGAAGAATCGTCAGGAAGTGTAGTTTACCCATAAAGGATATAGCTTAGAAAACGATGGTTCGACTGATACTTGTGTATTGTTCCTGAGTCTAAGACCCTAACAAGGAAAGATCGAGAGAAAGAGAGAAAGAGAGAGAGAGAGAGAGAGAGAGAGAGAGAGAGTCCAAAGAAGAGCAGCGCGTTTCGTCACCGGTTCGTTCAGCAATCACGAACGACACAGACATGCCTATACAACGGCAGCGGCAGACACAAGAGAGAGGCGTTGTAATTGGCGTACCCAGCGTGGGGCAGTGCAAGCAAATTCCCCCCCCCCCCCCCCCTTCTTTCGGAAGTAGATGGACTTCACCAAACGAGTTCTCATCTTGACCGCTCTACACAGACTGGCATGTTAGCTGAGTATTGTTATTATCAAAGGCTGAACCTTTAATGGATACTGACTTGTAGCAAATTTACTCCGAACATTAGTAGTGAAATTTCAAAATTGTTTCGCCGTTCAGCACGAAACTAATAAGAGTTGCCACCGTCCCCCTCTCCACCCTATGCTTATATCCTAAGCATGCTTTTGGGCTTTGTGCGTGACTGTGTTATTTATTGTCGAAATTCCGAGAGCTTCGGTTCCAAGAAGAATCAGGCAACATACAGATACGAGATAGTGTGTGACTTGCACTTGAGCGCACGTGGAAGACACTTAGGGAGGATGCAACGTGATTGCTTACGAAAAATAACGGTTTGTCGCATTTCTTTTTTAACTGCTGTTATGTTATACTCAAGTTTATGCAGCTTCGAATTCTTGCCGCATCTTTTACTCTGTACTCTTTGCAGGCATCAAATAGGCTCAAGAAATAAGGACCGAAACTGTGAAAATGACTACACGTGATATGTAGTTCAAGGTACACGTAGAGTGTTTATGGGAAAGAACAGGAATGAAGATGTATTGAAGTCTTATGGAAAATAGTTTTGATACATACAACAGGCAGGGTACAGCGAGACTATTCCGCCGAGGGGGCTAATCCCCTTGAAATAAGAAATGCTGCAACACTGCGCTCGTTTCTCAGAGAGTCGAGGACGTTTTCCCTTCAGTATGAGGCAGTATCTCAGTGTCGCCGCATCTGGTTGTAGTAAGGGTGTTTCCTTTTACGTTACTGACAGGACAGAGGGTAAAAATCTAGAAGTAGGCGAACAGTGATGGATAACTGCTATAGCTAAAGACTACAACTTAATGATTAAGGCATGCCACGCACAATAACGTGAAATTTTAAACTCTCATAGTTACTTGTATAAAACACAGCTTAAGCAGTGTGCGCATCAACAAATATTGCTGGCTTTTTTGGCGCGTCTTTCGAAATGTCTGCACATGGGGCTACTTCGCCCCTATACGTGAGGCTATTTCCGCTCAGTCAAATTATTAGTTTAAGTGATGTTTTACTGCGAAATCCTCGACAACGCATTTTCTTGGTTTCTTTCCAAATGGTCCTTATATACAAAAGGAAAAAGCTAAGCGCTTTACGGTCCGAGGAAGATATGAAATAAACAGTAACAAGTGCTGTAGGCAGCTCTTCTGGATAAAGTGCCAGGAGTGTGCTACATTTCTTACATGAAGTGTGTGGGTACGAAAGGGCGAAAAACATTTACTTGTGATAAATCATTGTGGTTTTGGCATTGATATAAACTGGGCGGAATAGCGTCTTGACTGGGTGGAATGGCCGCGCCGTTCTTATATATCGTGATTGCTGCCTCCCTTCTTCATATTTTAGTTTAATACTTTGTTCGTGTAAAGGAATTTCGATCTTTTATACACTAGGATGCATTTACAATTAAAGTACCGTAATTGTATCACAGTGATAGATTTTTTAAAAGTTCCGTGGCATATTTTACAGGGCTTACTGCTGAAATGAGTGGAACAGCCCCGCTGTCCCCTAAAGAAGAAACTCGTGCACGTTAAAGTGGAAGACAGAGAGAAGAGTTTTGCTGACAAGGGGAGGCCGCCAATTGTGAAATTCAGATTCGATTCATACTGCGCATAATAAAAGCTCATGGCCAGAGGTGTAATGTGGCAAAGCACCAAGATGCACTTCTCAGCCGCTGTCGAGAAAATCGACAGTTAAAATAAACCGTTGCGGTGAAATGCCCTCTACGGTTAATAGTTTTATACAGCGTCGTGGCGCAGCGGTAAGCGCTCGGGTTTGTAATCGGAAGGTCGCCGGATCGAATCACGCGCCATGCAATATTTTTTTTATTATTATTAGGTTTTTGTAATTCAAATATATATATATAAACTATTAATGAATTGCTTATGCATTTTGGTGAAGGCGGATCGCTCTCCAATTGTATCGCCTCCATTTTTCCGTTTGTTCAACAGGGTGTACCAAAGCTCTCACGTCCGCACTGACTTTCGACGATGTTATAAGTTGCGCTAGGGGCCGCATCTACCTTCTTTCGAAGTTAGTAGGCAACTACGCTTTTATGCGGCGGCTCGTTTCGGCCCATTCAACATCTGTCCTTCAAGTGTAACGAGCGAGTAACGGAGCTTATATTTCATACCTGCCACAGCAAATTTGTGTTCTTGGGGTCTGTATTCTAATTCGAACGTTTGACTTACGCTACACGTATTCGTTTCGGAATATCGTTTCTACGTCTTCCGTTAACTATACGTGGTTAACATTATGAAGACAATTAATAACATTTGTGAAATACAACTTTGTTTGCGGAAAACATAATGATGTTGGAAGTCGCCAGTTTTTCCACGACAAACGACCTTCAACAACTTATTATATGCATAATTGTTGCAACTGATTGCCGGGAATTATATATATATATATATATATATATATATATATATATATGTGTGTGTGTGTGTGTGTGTGTGTGTGTGTGTGTGTGTAGACACATTTGAATAACAAAAAACAAATACTAAAAAAAAAAAAATTGCATGGCGCGAGATTCGATCCGGCGACCTTCGGATTACGAACCCGAGCGCTTACCGCTGCGCCACGACGCTGTCGATAACTATTAATCGTTGAGAGTATTTCACCGCAACGGTTTATCTTAACTGTCGATTTTCTCGACAACGGCTGAGAAGTGCATCTTGGTGCTTTGCCACATTACACCTCTGGCCATGAGCTTTTATCATGCGCAGTATGAATCGAATCTGAATTTCACAATTGGCGGCCTCCCCTTGTGAGAGGAAGAACAACATAAAATTTAGTAAGAGATTCATGTACAGTACTAGCCATTAAAATTGCTAAAACAAGAAGAAATGCAGATGATAAATGGGTATTCATTGGACAAATATATTATACTAGAGCTGACATGTGATTACAGTTTGGGTGCATAGATCCTGAGAAATCAGTACCCGGAACAACCACCTCTGGCCGCAATAACGCCCTTGATACTCCTGGGCATTGAGTCAAACAGAGCTTGGATGGCGTGTACAGGTACAGCTGCCCATGCAGCTTCAACACGATGCCACAGTTCGTCAAGAGTAGTGACTAGCGTATTGTGACGAGCTAGTTGCTCTGCCGCCATTGACCAGACGTTTTCAATTGCTGAGAGATCTGGACAATGTGATGGCCAGAGCAGCAGTCGAACATTTTCTGCATCCAGAAAGGCCCGTACAGGACCTGCAACATGCGGTCGTGCATTATCCTGCTGAAATGTAGCGTTTCGCAGGGATCGAATGAAGGGTACAGCCACGGGTCGTAACACATTTGAAATGTAACGTTCACTGTTCAAAGTGCCGTCAATGCGAACAACAGGTGACCGAGACGTGTAACCGATGGCACCCCATACCATCACGCCGGGTGATACGCCAGTATGGCGATGACGAATACACGCTTCCAATGTGAGTTCACTGCGATGTCGCCAAGCACGGATGGGACCATCATGATGCTGTAAACAGAACCTGGATTCACCCGGAAAAATGACGTTTTGCCATTCGTGCACCCAGGTTCGTCGTTTAGTACACCATCGCAGGCGCTCCTGTCTGTGATGCAGCGTCAAGGGTAACCACAGCCATGGTCTCCGAGCTTGTAGTCCATGCTGCTACAAACGTCGTCGAACCGTTCGTGCAAATGGTTGTTGTCTTGCAAACGTCCCCATCTGTTGACTCAGGGGTCGAGACGTGGCTGTACGATCCGTTGCACCCATGCAGGTAAGATGCCTGTCATCTCGACTGCTAGTGATACGAGGCTGTTGGGATCCAGCACGGCGTTCCGTATTACCCTCGTGAACCCACCGATTCCATATTCTGCTAACAGTCATTGGATCTCGACCAACGCGATCAGCAATGTGGTGATACGATAAACCGCAATAGCGATAGGCTACAACCCGACCTTTATAAAAGTCGGAAACGTGATGGTACGCATTTCTCCTCCTTAGACGAGGCATCACAACAACGTTTCATCAGGCAACGCCGGTCAACTGCTGTTTGTGTATGAGAAATCGGTTGGAAACTGTCCTCATGTCAGCACGTTGTAGGTGTCGCCACCGGCGCCAACCTTGTGTGAATGCTCTGAAAAGCTAACCATTTGCATATCACAGCATCTTCTTCATGTCGGTTAAATTTCGCGTCTGTAGCACGTCATCTTCGTGGTGTTCAAATGGCTCTGAGCACTATGGGACTTAACTTCTAAGGTCATCAGTCCCGTAGAACTTAGAACTACTTAAACCTAATTAACCTAAGGACATCACACACATCCATGCCCGAGGCAGGATTCGAACCTGCGACCGTAGCGGTCACGCGGTTCCAGACTGTAGCGCCTTTAACCGCTTGGCCATCTTCGTGGTGTAGCGATTTTAATTGCCAGTAGTGTACATCACCTCAAAACAGCTGCTATGTAACAACATTAGTGCGTTCAGTCCGGGTTTCTTTAGTTTACAGGGAAGTGTCACGGAGGTGCCCATCCAACTCCAGTGGAAGCTGCTGGAAGAGAGGTGTTGTGGTTCACTGTTTGGGTTACTGTCGAACAACAGAGAACGTACAAGAAGAATCAATATATTGCGTACACCTACCTATATATCGTGGAGAGGCCAGGAAGGTAAAATCGGCGATATTGCAGTTCATTTAGAGGCTTAGCAAGAGTGGCGCTTTACGAACACGATTCGTGATTCGAACGCTGTTGGGGGGGCAAGGGAGAATCTGACGCGAATTCCAAATGACACAAAAGACGACGTGACTTGCAGAGTACGGACGTAGAGGTAGGTGCCTGACGGGCGGAGATGCAAAGCGCGGCGTGGCGGCGCCTGTGTGGGCTGCGCCCGCGCAGGCAGCCCGGCGTTGCTGGAGCCCGGCCCGGCGGGGCAGAGGCGGTAATCGATAGCGGCGCGCAGCGGGCGGCAGCGCCGAGCCGCCGGTTGGCCTGGCGACGACGCCGCAGCCGCCGCCGCGACGCCGGCCGAGTACGCGCTGCTGGGCGCCCGCCACGTGCCGCTGCCCGCGCTCGCTCCGTGTCACGTCGCCACCTCCACGGCTGGCGCGCGCAGAGGGCCGGCGGCCGTGCACAGTGTAGCAGCGCGCACGTCGGAAAGGGGCGAGGGACAGCGTACCACGTGACGCATCGGCCAATAGCGTCATTTTACTGCGTCGGTTCCTAGCGTTCGCTTCGGGACTGCGTAGGACATTCGGCGTCCGTATCACCACTCTGCAATTCACATCTAAAAGCTTGGCAGAGGGTTCGTCGAACCACTTTCAGATAGTTTCTCGACGCTCCCACCTCCACACAGCACGTGGGAAGTATGAACACCTAAATCTTTCCTTGAGAGCTCTGTTCTCTCTTACTTTATTACGATGGTTATTTCTCGCTACGAAAGTGAGAGTCAACAAAATATATTCGCATTTTGGGAGAGAGTGACTGAAATTTTGTGAAATGATGTCACCACAACGAGAAATGCCTTTGTGTTAAGGATTGTCACCATAAGTCGAGTATCATACCCGTGACACTCTCCCATCTATTTCGCAATAAAACAAAACGAACTACTCAACGATTATAAAGAATCCGCCTCGATTGCAAATTGAAACCGGATGTTGACCTAGGTTTCGCCGCGGATAGCCACGCCTTCTTCGGGACACACTGCCTAAAGAGGCATGGTCCAACATTAATACAGAACGCCCAAAAGGGCAAAAGACTCGCATAAAATGTTCAATAAACGGTGCGTGTGTACCATGTCAATAGCTGTACTTAGCTCAAACGACAGAAGCGTGCTTCCTCACCCCAGCCAACATTCGGTGGACACTGTTTACCTGAGAGCCCGCGGCCCACGGAACGCCGAACTCTAGGTAAACATCCGGTTTCAATTTGCAGTCGAGGAGGATTCTTTATAATCATTAAATTATTCACGGTTTCTGACGCGCTGCAATGTTAAAAGTTCTCAAAAACGAACTACCCTTCTTTGAACTTTTTTGGTGTCCTCCCTCAATCCTGTCTGGTAAGGATCCTACACTGCGAAGCAATACCCCAGAAAAGGGCAGACAAGCGTAATGTAGGCACTCTCTCTGGTGGGTTTGTTGCATCCTCCAAGTGTTCTGCCAATAAAACGCAGTCTTTGGTTCGCCTACCCCACAACATTTTCTATGTGGTCGTTCCAATTTCAGTTGCTTGTAATTGTAATCCGTGGGTATTTAGTTGAATGACAACCTTTAAATTTGTATTATTTACTGTTTGACAGAAACTGGAAGACCTCATACTTTTTATTGTTCAGAGTCAATGGCCACTTTTCATAATTACAGTTATTCGTACTGATCTTCTGATGACTTTACTAAACGGTAAGGGGCACCATCACCTACAAACAATGGCAAAGCTAATAAGTATTCTCGGTTCCTCTCTGCGCAGAACACATCATGCAACTGCCTCCTTACTTGAACAGTACTAACAGTGGTGGGCAGAATCGAGAAGTTCCAGGAGTCGAAAAATCTGTTCGCGATGATCGAAAGGAATCGAGTAGACATGAGGGAATCTGATCGACACCACCCTCGCTTGTGCGCGCTTAACTCTAGGAAGCGTGCAAACTAGTTGTGGAGAGAATAGAAAACGTAACGCAGTGTGGGAACTCCGTCCAGCAAGGGGAATGAGAACTGTTTACCAGTACAGTCTAGCTGCTAGGGGCATCGTGGTCTTTCCGAGACGCAGTCGACTGCGCTCATAGTTACCGGTTCTCTTGTGTTTATTCTGTGTAGCTGTGTACGTAATGTGAGATTTCATGTCGCCTGCAGCTACATTGTTTTTTAAAGTTAGCAGTCCACTGTTTTTGGAATAGCGCGTTTCCTTTGCCATGCAGTTTTCCTTATAAGATTTTAACGACATTATTCTGTAAAAATTGTTCCATGACGGGAAAAAAGTACATTCACACACGTATATCTAGTTATTATTTCTCATAGTTGTTACCATGCCCCGAAATTTAGTAATAACAGATCGGAGTATAATCAACAACTTTTGTCGCTCTGGTTTCGAGTGTTGTAACGGAAGGAGATGGCGCAGCGGTAATTTGCAGGATATGAGAGTAATATTCCGAAGGACAGAGATTAAAGTCGCCGTTCGACTACCCAGATTTACGTTTTTGTGATTTTCTTACATCGGAAATGCGAAAATGCACGAACAGTTTCCTTCGTGATCCTTCCCTTAAAAGAACTTGTGCCCCAATGACTGTCTTCGACGGGACGTTAAACCCGATTCGTGGGGATCTGCAAACTGAAACGGGAAGTCTTATTCTGGGACGTCGTACTCAAACAACCGACGTCAGTTCTCAAGAATATAGGAAACATGTTGGAAGCGAAAACGTCTCAGGCCTCGATTCTCGGATTGCACATCAGAGCAGATGTGCACGTGTAAACGAATTTTCTGAATGACTCATCCAAGCAAGTCACTACAAGGAGAAACATACTCGTTTCCACTGTTAACTGCTCCCGTTGTAGAGCAACAAACAGCACTGGAACCGCTGAAAGCTTGCCTCAGAATCTCTCACTTTGAGAGGGAGTGTTTCTTGGTAGTGGAAGGAAACCCGTAGCTACACCCTCCTCCCTCCTCTACGCAGTAACATCTATCCCTGGCCGCGCACTAAGCGGGAGACAGCCGGCTGGCAGGGAGCCAGTTGCTGATGACCAGCAAAGAGCGCAGGCATTGCCACGTGAAGCATTACTGGGAAAGAAAAATCAGAATGTGGACATCACCTTGGCAATATTCCGTATAACCAGAAAGCAGGTTCGGGATACATAGAGTATGAGTCTTCCAATGTGATCGGAAATGTTTCAATACCTTTAGCAACCGCTGTGTACCATGAGTTTCCAAACGTGTCTACAAAAGTAGATGTGAACGACTGAAACGACACTGACAGAGCGACTTCCGAGAAATCTAATACATCATAAAGCAGCAGTACTTCATCGAGTCTCCTGGTACCCACCACAGGTAACATTATAGACGGAGACAGGATAGTAATGTAAACATTGTATTTTATTAACAATAACACCGTTCTACAAAAAAAACTTTTTTTCTATTTCTGATAAAAAATGTTGTGATCCTAGTTGTATTTTGAGTGCTGAATTGAAAACTGTTTTTGGTTTTTTTCTGTCAGGGATAGTTTATGAGTAATCACAATTTTATTTCTCTTTTCAGTTTCTGATACAGTGCAGCAAACGTAAGGTGAAATTCGACAAACAAATGCACATCTTTATGATGTTATAAGTTCATCACATTAATGGAGGGTGGGATCTAACACAGTAACCTTTGTGTATACACTTTGAAGCATTTATTTTACATGAGAAATTACAGAAAATTGACAATGAGCCACTGCCTTGTAATGCACATCACTTTTTTCTCTTATATTGTGAATCTTTCTTCTCTCGAATGATATTCCAGCAATAATCTGCTAACATAGAAGGTACCCATTTCCCTTCATAGCGCCTTTCTATGGTAGAGATATCTTTATGGAATCGTTCCCCATGTTCATCCGATATGTCACTACAACTCTCTGTGAAGTAGTCCAGATGAGAGTCCATCATATGTACCTTCAAAGACATATTGCACCCCAAATCCTGATACGCTTTGATCATATCCTTCACCATTGCTTTGTAGTTAGTAGCTCTTCATCTTCCGAGGAAGTTTTTCATCACCATCTTGAAACAGTCCCATGCGGTTTTTTCTTTATAAGTTAAACACGCTTCAAAATTTGCATCTTTCTGCAGCTCCCTGATTTGTGGGCCCACAAATACACCTTCCTTTATTTTTGCAGCTGAAAGACCGGGGAATTTGGTAGCTAGATATGCAAACCCACAGCCTGTTGGATCCATGGCCTTCACGAATTATTTCATCAGGCCAAGTTTGATGTGAAGCGGTGGAAGTAGTATATATTCAGGAGCTACCAGACTTTCACGTTGTACATTCTTTTCGCCAACTTTCCATCTTCGCCTAGGCCATTTATTTTTCACGTAGTGAGAATTTCGGTCTCGACTATCCCACTCGCAAAGAAAGCAGGCATACTTTAAGTAGCCTTGTTGCGTTCCCAGTACCATAGCAATTACCTGGAAATCTGCACATATTTTCCATTTGTGTTCATTGTATTTTAATGAATTTAGCATCCTTTGTACGAATTCGTAATTGTCTTTTGTCAAACTAGCGTAAGCTACTGCAACAGAGGGTATTTTATTTCCGTTATGGAGCAAAACACCCTTCAGACTTGTTTTCGATGCATCTATGAAAAGTCTCCACTCCTGTGAAATATAAGTGCAGTTCAGCACTTTCATCAGGCCAGCAACATCATTGCAAAATGTCAGTGCTTCGTCAGTTGAAAAATAAGAAATAAAGGCATGTTCCCTGTGCCTGAACACACTGATTTTAGTACTTTGGTGCAGTAGATTATACTCTTGTAATCTTGAACCAAGCAGCTGCGCCTTTTGTTTACTTAGTCCTACATCACGTACTAAATCATTTAAATCTGCCTGTGTTAACAAATGTGGCGATGACTCACTTGTGCAGTGATATAAAGAATCATCATCTGTGATTTCTTCAGTACTACTTATTTCACTGTCACTCGGAATTTGACCTCGAGCTCTTGAAGGTACAGGAAGGTTGTCGGAATGCTGCACTGGCATTCTCGCTGAAGGCAGATCTGGGTAAACAATGTGCCTCTTCGACTTTTTGTTTGTAAAACCCTGAATTTTTGTTAGACAGAAATAACAATCAGTCACATGGTCCTTAGGCTCCCTCCACACCATGGGAACAGCAAACAAGGCCACATTCTCTTTACCTTTCCACCACTGAATTAGTTTGCAGTAACATGTAGCACAACAGAAATGTGGTGCCCATTCTTTATCTTGGTCTCCTACCTCTTGGTCTCCTACCTCAACTCCAAAGTAATGTTTGTATGCTATCTTTATGACTGAAGAAATTTTCTTCCTATTTATGGCAAAAGTGAACTTCCCACAGATGTAGCAGAAGTTGTCCGGCTTATATCGACTTCCACGACGACGTGGCATTTCTGCAAATTTAAAAATACCACTTTGGTAATACACCTGTATTAAATTGATAGTAGGGAACTAGAGGAACGCTGCTGTGTAAAAACAAGCAGTCGTTTTACCTTCAGCACCAGGCTCAATCAGTTTACACACAGGAACTAAAAAATTCACCCGTGCTCGGAAATATGACAGACAGTTACTTGTCAGCCAAAACACCCACTCGTTAAGACTGACACAAATTGCGGCTAACACCACTGTTGTAAACTCGTTGCACCTGCCCCTAGGAGGCGTGAAGCTTTACTGCCGAGGCAGCGACCGGCTGTCGCCGTTCGAGTTAATGAGATGTTTCAGGTGGTCTTAATGAAATAGGTGTGGCGGGGGATAACGTAATGATGTCTGATTCTTCCCACCTGCTGTTGCACAAGAAATTATCACGTTCTATCACTACTGGATGCGGCAACACACCCGTATTTCTCTGTAACGTCTCTGTGTTTGCCATGAATTGTGAATATACACACATATATATATATATATATATATATATATATATATATATATATATATATATATATATATATTACATAAAAAGTATCCCTGACAACAATATTTTGATAACATATTTGAATTTCCCACGGTAAAATGGTCTATAAGCACATACTTTAATATCAGAAATACAACCCATGACGAACAGTGTAATCTGCTGATATAGCAGCGCAATGAGGCAATGGCACAATGTGTTCGCAGACACGAAACGGTGTACGATACACGACGGACTCACTAGACCTCCACGGCATGGGTAATGCAGTTGTTCTTACTATGGTCTGCATACATACTGCAAAACTTCAGATATTATTAAGTTTCATCATTATTTTCGTGCTTTCTCGGCCCCTCAATTTTTTCTGGTTGAACAGTTACTAGGTACCTGCAACAATAATTTGGCTGCACATATAACCTGACATAAAACTGTAATTTAAATACCGTCACGTCGAAATCATTAACGACGGAGAAAACAATCGGACGGGGAGGGAAACGTCATGCCCTTATTTAAAGAACCATTCAATCACGTTCCAGTTGAATACGAGTGCAGTTAACCACTGCGCTACCTCACTCGCTTGTATAGAGAGCATAAACTGGTTCTGCAGAGCAAGATTAATAACGTACTACACTCATTTAGGTTTGGCACCCGTGATGGCAAGAAGCTAGAAAGGTAAACGTTTGGATTCGTTCCCCAGTTGCCTTTTGAACGGCAATGCTTTGTGTGTAAGCAAAAATATCGAATAGCACCATAATGCAGATTACATTTTACGCTGTTTGTTCTCATGTAGCTGTTTTGATATGTCACTCTTCAGGATAGAGTAAAACATGGGTATCTACCTGTACCGTACGCCTGGTACAGAAGAGAGATGTTTAAAGTAAACTTGAACTTTGATACTAATTTGTTGCACACCTCTTACTAAATAAACTATAACACACCCTCACTAAAAACTTAAGTTGTTCTGGTCTGCCTCTCATCAAAACTCTGCTTCCTCTTAACTTTAACCTGTGCGAACTTTTCCTTTATCTATAAATTTTGTGTATCAAGACTATTTTCCGAAAGAATGTGATATATTCTTCATTCATGTTATTTCATACAAAAACTGTATATTCTTATTTATCCGATGATCACGCAAAAACTGGGTGGCTATTACGCTGCCGGTACGTATGTCTTGCTCAGGGATTATGACAATAAGATAGGAGAGTATAAGGCATGTAGTCGTTTTTCCTTCACTCACTACCCGAACAGAATAGGAATGAAAACCGATAATACTGGTACGACGCAACCTCCGCCATGTAGCAACTTCATGTAGATTTAAAGGCTTCGTCACCGCGTTCCGCTGTCATTCAGTCGCACATTGCCGGTAGATATCAAGAATTGCGTCCTTTGTGACCTACAAATACACGTACGATCTATTGGAGGAATCGTTCAATTATACTTTGTATTGTATTGTATTGTATGGTATGTTAACCGGGGTCCTAGAAACGACGGAGAGGCTCCGTCCCCGCCGCAGTGGTCCACAACCCCAAGACGACTACCGCTGTCCACTTCACCCTCCGCCGCCCCACACCGAACCACTCTTTCAGGGTTATTGTGCAGTTCGCCCCCCGGCGGACCCCCCAGGGAACGTCTCACACCAGACGAGTGTAGCTCCTATGTTTGCGTGGTAGAGTAATGGTGGTGTATGCGTACGTGGAAAACTTGTTCGCGCAGCAATCGCCGACATAGTGCAGCTGAGGCGGAATAAGGGGAACCAGCCCGCATTCGCCGAGTCAGATGGAAAACCGCCTAAAAACCATCCACAGACTGGCCAGCTCATCGGAGCTCGACACATATCCGCCGGGCAGATCGCGCCGAGGATCAGGCGCTCCTTCCGAATTCGGAAAGCCGTGCGTTAGACCGCACGGCTAAGCGGGCGGGCTCCATTATACTTACTGCTTTGTAGTCAAGCGGCACCTCCATCGAAACGAATTTATTCGGCTTTTTACTGATGATGAAGAAATAAGTCATAACTGTTCGATAAGGGTCGGCAGTCACCATTTTAGCACACAGCAGCGAGAACTGGACAATAAACGAATCAGACAGAATTAGAAGCTATTCAGATGAGATTTTTAAATTCTGCTACAGTCTGTACAATCTTGGATAAAAATCGATGATAAACGGAAGGAATAACTCAGCAACTAATCTCAGGTGGTACTGGCTTTTCAATTTAAGTCTAGATAGCTGAAATGGGAAAGCCGACGCCAGGCTTTAAAGATAATCCTCAGACGCCTCGGAAAGAATAATAATAATCTCACCTGTTGCCAAATGTGAAACATCATCTACCACTGTTTCTATTCCTTTGTGATCATTCACAACAGTCAGCATGTCTTTTGGAATAAGAAACTCATATTGGCTTTGCCATGCTATAGATAATTCCAAAACACCACAAGCTCTGCTTCAGTTGCTCTTGATTAACAGCAACAAAGAGGTGCTAAAGTATGGGGCTAAATAACTGTTTTTCTTCGTAATAAACTTAATCGCCCCATCAAAGTACAATCTCGTCAGCTTTTCATTAGTTTCTCCTTCCTTAAGACCTATTCTATTAAACGACACAAAACTGAGCACAAGTAGAGACAACGTATGACTGTTGACTTTCATCTACCTTTCTCTCTCTCTGTGTTTCCTTTCCTTAACTCTCCCATAAAACAATCGTTACAGATCCCTTCTTGATTTCGACTCCGCTTTAGGTCTTTTCCCATTAGCAAGGAAAAAAGAAAGATTAGATTTCAGCGTTCCGTCGATGAAGAGAACGTCAGACACGAAACTCTTAGCAGGAATACCGTTACAGATATCATATTGAAACGTAGCTGAAACGTAGTTGAAAATCACTGAACTGACATCCAGACATATTGTTCGATCTTCGCCTTAATATTACATTTTGCAACTGTCAATTCCTCGCTATTGCCTTATAATTTTCGCTATACTATCTGCTTATTTTCCACGAGGTGTCGAGCATCCAAACTGGAACGGTGTCATTGGTGAAACGGTCCGTCGTTCGTAACATCCGGCAAGAGATTTATGCAAAATACCGAAGCTCTGCCAATTAGTTTTATTGGAGCTATCTTAACTTTCACATTATTTGTGGGCCCTGCTTCTGAGATTGTAGTTAGTTCCCGTATGTATGTTACATATGTGTAGAAATAGTCGCAAATACAATATTCCTAACAAATTTAAAAATATTAACTCTACGGTGGCCACAAATGTAATACAAATTAGATACAGCTGCAATAAAAAATTGCACGTACTGTTCAGCATTTATTCATGCTGTAGTATGTGTTTTCATTTAATTCTTTCAGTTCAAGGGTGCTTTTCCACAAGCTGTAAATGCAATTACTCGTAATATTTATGATTAAAAGCACTTCAAAGTCAGATTCTACACAGTCTATAGTGTCCATTTACGTGCACTTTAAAATTTGACGGGCTTTTAAGAGACAGAGTTTCCGACTGCTGTAATCAGACATTCACATCCAGAAACAGCAAAGATGACAAGTGGATTTAAGTCGCTCGAATATCAGTGTATGCGGCCAGTCTGAAGGCGAAGAAACCAATTAGCTGCAGACTGTGCATCGCTCTCCCAGCTAGTAATCTATTTGCTTCGACGCTAACTTTTATCATACCTGAAAGAGGCCGTGGATCCGAAATTACCACTGCTAATGGGGAGGGTCGAATAACACGCAGCCCTCCACGGGTTACATTCCGAGCACTCCTTAAAGCCAAGTTACGACGAGCTCTAAGTGAATATCGCTACTTAATTACGGCACAGGGCGTTGTAAAGAACTTAGTACCCCGGCACCGTTTAATACACTCGTAAAGAAAGTCTCATAAAAGGCGCTGAATGATGCATGGGGAGGCGAGCCATTCAGCGGGCCTGCCGTTTTAAGTGCTAATACCCTCTCGCGAGCGAGCCCGTCTTCTGAGAACGCGTATAACAACAACAAGAGAGAAGCGGCGACAGACGGGACGCGGCCTCGTAATTAAATTCAAGATGTATGACAGCGAGCACGGGACACAAGTACGTGACGCGACTTCTTCTTTTTTCTCGTTTCTTTTAGTTATAATAAGGGCACGTCGTGAAAATTAAATTTTAAGGAGGCTGCGCACCTAACAGATGCGATCAGCACGAAGAAAAGTTAGCTTTTTTTGTTAGGTCGAGTTTCGGTCGGTAGGTGACACGCGGTGTGGTGGTGACGACCGCTACGTGCAAAAGATGAAGTGGTTTAATTTCTGAGTGCCAGCCCCGGTAACAATATTTTCCAATCTGGCGGCCGACCTCGCCATTAATAACGCCGACCTCTACCTCCGACTGCACGGGCCGGCGCGTTAAAGAAAGCGAGGGAAAAATCCGCGCCGGCACGCGCTCAGAAGAGAAACGCAATTAACAAATTAAAAACGCGCCACATTATGAACTATAAATCCGGTGCTGATGAATGCGGACGTGTCGCCGAGCGCCGGCCGACTTAATGCCGCGGTTCCAGCTCACGGGCCGGCAGCCAGATTAGCGACATCCGCCAGGGAACTACTTAGCACCCTCCACAAACGCTCCTCTCACCGTTCCCAACCCAAGACTGACAACCTCTGCCGAAATTACGACTATGGCACCTAGCGGTCCTGTTGTTGATCGAAAGTTTTTCATCCACAAAACACATAAACAATACGTCATTATATCAGGTCAAATCAACGATTACAATAGCGATTTAAGTGAATACGTTTCTTCCCTTATTCCGAAGATGGACGTCACGTAACGTCAACGTAGTGTACGTTCACAAATTGACTAGCTTCATGGTCTAAAGAATGCTGTGGAGTCACGTAGGGGTCCTAGTGGCACTTGATTTGATTTCCGATGGCCGAATGTTTCTGAGATGGGCAGCTCGGCATCATAATGAGAGATGATACACTGAGGTGACAAAAGTCATATGATAGCTCATAATATCGTGTCGGACCTAGTTTTGCCTGGCGTAGTGCACAAACTCGACGTGATATGGACTCAACGAGTCACTGGAAATCCCCTGCAGAGATATTGAGCCACGCTGCCTCTACAGCCGTCCGTCATTGCGAAAGTGTTACCGGTATAGGATTTTGTGCACGAACCTCCCGATTACGTCTCATAAATGTGCGATGGGATTCATTTCTGGAGGTCTGGGTGGCCAGGTTATTCGTTCGAACTGTCAAGAATATTCTCCAAACCAATCGCCAACAACTGTAGCGCAGCGACATGGCGCACTGGTATCCATAAAACTTCAGTCGTTGTTTGGGAATATGAAGTCCATAATGCCTGCAAATAATCTCCAAGTTGCCGAACATAATCCTTTCCAGTCAATGGTCAGTTCAGTTGGACCAGAGGACCAGTCCATTCCATGTACACTCAGCCCACACCATTATGTAGCCACCACCAGCTTTCACTATGACTTGTTGACAACTTGGGTTCATGGCTTTGTGAAGTCTGTTTGTCACGACTCCAGGACAGGCACTGCAGGCGATGTCGTTCTGTTAGCAAAGGCACTCGCGTCGATCGTCTGCTGCCACAGCCCATTCACGTCGTAGGCCACCGCGTTGTCAGTGGTGAGAGGTAGTGCCTGAAATCTGGTATTCTCGGCACACTCTTGGCACTGTGGACCTCGGAGTACTTAATTCCCCAACGATTTCCGAAATGGAATATCCTATGCGTCTATCTCCAACTACGGTTCCGTATCTAAAGTCTGTTAATTCCTGTCGTGTGGCCATAATCACCTCGGAAACCTTTTCACATGAATCACCTGAGTACAGATGACAGCTCCGCCAACGTAGTGACCTTTTATACCCCGTGTATGCGATACTACCGCTGTCTGTGTATGTGGATATCGCTATCCCATGACTTTTGTCACCTAAGTGTTATCTGCACCGCCCGCATCTCGTGGTCGTGCGGTAGCGTTCTCGCTTCCCACGCCCGGGTTCCCGGGTTCGATTCCCGGCGGGGTCAGGGATTTTCTCTGCCTCGTGATGGCTGGGTGTTGTGTGATGTCCTTAGGTTAGTTAGGTTTAAGTAGTTCTAAGTTCTAGGGGACTGATGACCTAAGATGTTAAGTCTCATAGTGCTCAGAGCCATTTGAACCATTTGTTATCTGCACCAGTAAATAAGATGCGGCACTGGCAAATAAAAGGGGCATCATATGGGAAAACCTATTTCTGTCTGAGAGCCAAGCTGCAACTCCTTCACTTCACATTAATGCCGAAAACGTGATGATGTGGACTGGTTGTTAACAGCCATGCACTTCATTTAGGCTTACACTTGCAAATGTACACATCAGACACACTTCAGGAGTATTCTATCCACTCACCTTACGTCTTCAATAGCTGTGTCCCTGCAATTGTAGGTTCATTGATAACACTCATCTTGATTGCAATGAGGATCGCTATGATTGCCACTTTGAAATGTGCACTACAACTTTACTACAGACGTAAACACTATGAAAACAATGTCACATAACTGAAACAGAATATAACACAGTCTTGCACTACCTAGGTCTTTCTCCGTGTACATTCACCATCAAACTAACGCCACCTATCCATGTGAGCCTGTTCTGGACTCTCCGTCCTCAAATGATAGTCAACCAAAGATCAGGAATGGCGAGAATTCTTTCTAACGGTGTTCTCTGGACAGCCAGTAGTATGGGAGAAGAAAACGTATTTCTCTATAATTTCACATGATCGACCACGCACCCAGCGCGCGATCACGGTACAATGTACGTACGTTGCCCGGTTGCGTTTATCCCGTATTGCGCAACATCACAGTTCACGTATACTGCATTATTTGAATGGAATAACTTTTTTCCCATAAACTAACATCACGTCTGAGATTATTAGAAATAAGCCTTAGGACCAATTAGCTATTAATATTACAAAACTATATTCCTTTTTATTTTTCAAACGCAAAATTAAGTTTTTCAGAACTTTCCACAAATCAATCGCTTTCAAGCGAATCTGGAGTCGTGGTATATAAACCTTTTTCCAACATGAATGAGAGCACTTGGGACAGTAACAGTGTTTTGGGAACATTTCGAATTTGGGAGTAGTTTTTATCAAAAAAGACGGTAACGTAATTTATACTGGCAATAGCAGTTACTTTTGTGACAGGAAGTAGGTTGCTGTGATATCACAACAGCGTCCGTAAAAGTACCTTCTTAGGGTTTGTCGAATTTAGTAGTGTCGACGCAGTTCGACGTACGTTTATAGACCTATATAGTAGAGTACGGTGTAGGGCGATAAACTTGTAATTTTTTAAGATGTGTCAAAACAGAGTCGGTGAAAAGAGTAAATACACGGAGACCGCCAATCAGTGAAGATAACGTCGAACATATTCGCCAATCATGCATTCGTTTGCCGAAGTAATTTGTTACCCAGCATAGTTTGCAGGATGGCACTAAAGAATTGATTGGACATAATGTTATGCCAAAGAGGTCACGATACAACATGTACCCAAATTATACAAAGATACCATGTAACACTTAGGGCTGTTCAGAGTATGATTAAGGGAAAAAATGCGACTGCAGGATCCTGTTAACAAACCACGTCATAATTATGTCATATACTTTCGATTAGTTGCGAGTCGTCTTCCATGCCTTCCTGCGTGTAGGCACTTCTTTTCTGCGACGTCATACTACGTGTTGCACTATCTAATCTGCCCCAACTATTTTTCTCAAATGGTTCAAATGGCTCTGAACACTATGGGACTTAACGTCTGAGGTCATCAGTCCCCTAGAACTTAGAACTACTTAAACCTAACTAACCTAAGGCCTAGAACCGCTCGGCCACCTCGGCCGGCTAGTTTTCTCACGTTCACTAATGTATGTCACCTTTTTGTAAGGATATCCAATATAGTGTTATTTTGAGCCTCTTAATTTCGTATTTGCTAATTCTCCAGTTTTCAACTTCGTTTTGTAGCAATTACTTTCAGTCGCTTTCAAGTTTTTGCTCTCCTATCCTTCCCCAGTCCATGTTACAATTTCACACGGTGCTCTTCTCAGATGTCCAGATTCAAATTCTTATTTCCCAGTTCTGTACCAATAGCATGTGCCAGAAGACTTTAACTACATCTGCATCAAAACTTTGTAAGCTGCCTGGCGGTGTGTAGTGGAGGGTACTTCTGGTACCACTAACTGATTCCACCTCCCGTGTTCCATTTGCGAATGGCGCGGGGGAAGAAAGACAGTCGGTAACCCTGTATATTACATCTAATTTCTCGAATTTTCTCATTGTGATCATTTCGCGAGACATGAGGGGAGTGTGAATTATGTCGTCCGACTCTTCCCGGAAAGTATTCTCTCCAAATTTCAACTTATCATTTTTCACGTAGTATTTTTTTAAATTTCTTCGTCTTTTCCACCCTTTTCCTGGTATCTCTCCGGGATAGAAAATGTTGTGTAATCCCCCAAATGAGATAGTATAATTCTTTCATTGAATATTTCGTGATTTTATATTTATCAAGTCGTCATTCTCTGTGCAATAGCGTATTTAAGATTCTTACACTGCAGCGTGTTACTTCACACGTAAATTTTAGCAGTTTGTATTTCTGTTACCTGTAGTTAAAGTTCCTGTGTAAACACTTCAAATAATGTACTGGTGGTTTTTATCACGTTGAGGTAAGGCATATCATCACTCACACAACTTCAATCAGAAAGTATTGCTTGGGGTTCGCTGGCTCGGCTGACTACAGTTATACCATTGAAATATATGACGTTCTTCTGCCACAGTTTTCCTTTGGTGATCATTTTCTCGCTTTGCAAACGCATACACACTTATCAGTGGGTGCATAAGTAAGAATGTCGAGATGTGTGAAACTGAATTTCCCTCCTACGTAAATTTTTCTTTGTGTCCGACTTTGCACGGATTTTCATGCTCCTCTGGGACATACAGCAATCTGTAGAGAGGAAAGCAAAAAAATGGCTCTGAGCACTATGCGACTTAACTTCTGAGGTCATCAGTCGCCTAGAACTTAGAACTAATTAAACCTAACTAACCTAAGAACATCACACACATCCATGCCCGAGGCAGGATTCGAACCTGCGACCGTAGCGGTCGCTCGGCTCCAGACTGTAGCCCCTAGAACCGCACGGCCACTCCGGCCGAGAGCAAAGCAAAGACAAAAGCTGCACTGACATAAGGTGCAAACAAATCTGGGTGGTTACCCTCCAAAGCTGCGTTACTGTCAAGGATGATGTGATCAGTTTGGCTGATCAGGTCCATCCCGTTGTACAATGTTTGTTCCCCGATGGTGATGCTGTGTACCAAGGCGACAGCTCGCATCGTCCAGGACTTGCTTCTCGAGCACGAGGTTGAATTGTGGCACCTCCCCTGGCCACTACGGTCACCAGATATCTACTTTAGAAAGAAGAGTGCGTGACCTCAATCCACCTCCATCATCGTTACCTCAACATGACACTATTCTGCTGGAAGAATGGTATAAGAATCGCTTGAAAACCACACAGGATGTGTATTTATCCGTTTCGAGATGACTGGAAGCTGATCTGAAAGTCAGCGTATTATACAGAGTCCGGCAAAAAGACCTTCCGTATTTCAAAAAGTAGTTACAAACAGACAAAGATACAGAGAAAATATTTTCATTTGTGAACAATATGTGATTTTTACGGCAGCTGATCTCAAAAATTATGTCCGCTAAAAGGCATTATCCGCTGTTGACACATTGATGAAGCCTTTCCCGGAAGGTCCATAGTTGTTAGTGCCATATCCAATGAAATTGCGGCCACTTCTTGGGTGACTGCCTCCTTAAGTGCTTGCAGGTCAGTGGAGGCGATGTTCTTACATTTGGGCCTTTAAGGGTACACAAGTAAAAAATTACGAGGAGATAAATCGGGTGAGTTTGGAGGCTAGGCGATGTCTTCTCGTGAAGAGAGAAGACGTTCAGGTAACAAGTGCCTCCAAATTTCAAGAGAAGGCCTTCAAGTGTGAACTGTCGCACTGTCCTACGGAACCAGACTTCTGCCTCTTCATGGTCCCCAACAAAGTGGTTTAACTTAGGTCGGAGGAAGTTCTCGTATCATGTGACATCAGCGGGTCGCAGGATGGCTGTGAAGTGGTCGCTGGTGAAGTACCTGAGGGTTTTCCGCAGCCCAGTAGTGGAAATTTTGTTTATTTACAGTACTTGACAAGTGGAAGTGGGCCTCATCATATAAAATCAAAACAGCGCCAGTAGGAATGTTCTGAAGAATTTCATTACACAGCTCTGAGAGTTTCAAAATATCCCTCACTTAATTCTTAGGTAACCATAATTTTGTACGGGTGCATGTAAAGATCTCTGAGCACGGTTCTTCTTCCATTCCTAAAAAAGAATCCCAGGGCAGCTGCATATTTAAGTGACGAACGCTCTGGAGATTGCTAGACGGACGCTCTCACACGCGCCACATTGTCCAGCGTTGTTGCAGTCCGAGGTCGGCCTGTAAATTTTCTTTTCAGTGCAGTACCTGATGTTCCAATGTTTGATACCCAAACTCTAACAGTTCCTTTCTGTTAGGAACAGAGTCATGTGCGCCATGTTCTGGCCGAATGCGAAATTCTTGCTGAGTAGCAGTCGTAGATATACTATACTGATCCACAACAAACGCACTATTCTCACCTAGACAAGTCATTCCGCCTGCTGAAAATGGCAGGTATACCGCTACCGATCGATATCCCCTGGACAGCTTTATCCCCTCCGCAACCGAAACAGCGGCCTCTCCGAATACAGGAGATATTTTTGCCGGACACTGTACATGGTAATGTGTTGTGTCTTTGGTGTTTCCATATTTCTGTCCACATCTGTAAGTGCGGATACTGGCGGATGCTGCCGCAGTTGGGCCCTAGGACAGACTCTAGCAAGAAGTCGCGCCGCGTCCACCCGCCGGAGGCGAGGTGACACAGAAATTTATTGCCAAATCTGCCGGCGCGGCGTGGTGCGGCGCCGGACTGTCTATCTGCAAATCGACGCGGCCGCTGACGGGCGTTCCATGTTGCACACGGAAACGCCATTAACAGCGGGCGTGGCGCGTATACACGCGATGGCCGCTGCCTGCCGGTTGCCGGCTAACGAGCGCCAAATTTACTGCCGGCAGCGCGCGCTCTCCGGATGATATTTCGACAGCGGCGCGGCGCGCAAATGTGAAAAAGAGGAGGGGGGGGGGGGCAGGGGCCTGCACCGGTAATGGCCGGAATTGGCTAATTGGAAAGGTGACGACGACAAAGTTTTTTTCCTTCTTTTGCTGTGTTGCTCTTTTTTTCCTGTCCGGTTTTTTTATTATTTGTCACTCTGCAAGCGAGCGATCAGTTTTACATGACGCGGCGTTTGTAATAAATATTAATGCGGCACGGCCTGCTGGCAAATTGGGAAGTCCTCTCTATATACAGCTTCCCGTGTATGGCCCTCTCCTGGCACGGCATTCGGTTCTCCAATCTGGAGCTACAAAATCTGGCACCTACGTTTTCCCCAGATTTTTTCTCAGTAATGTCTAAGCATTGTGCAAACAGCTGCTGCTCTTATTTGTAGTAAAAATGGCTTTGAGCACTATGCGACTTAACTTCTGAGGTCATCAATCGCCTAGAACTTAGAACTAATTAAACCTAACTAACCTAAGGACATCACACACATCCATGCCCGAGGCAGGATTCGAACCTGCGACCGTAGCGCTCGCTCGGCTCCAGACTGTAGCGCCTAGAACAGCACGGTCATTTGTAATAACTTGCAAAAATACCTGGCCAGAAGATCTCATTCCATCACTACTACGTTTCGTAAATTAAGTAACTAATATCTATTTATATGAATGTGTGATGTCCATTCTTTCGGACATGTCCGGAAGAACAAATACCTCATTCAAGTAGTTGATTCACCTCGATGGGCGCGCATTTGCGAACACTGCCCGGGTGGCGCAGTGATTAAAGCAACTGCCTAGTAAGCAGGAAATCCCAGGTTCGAGCTCCGGTCTGGTACGCATATTCACTAGTCGCCGCTGATTCCGCATAGAGTACCGATGCTGCTGATGTCATTATTTCCTTCCCTTTCCTTTCTCCCCCCTCCCCTTCAGTTTACATACCAACATATTTCTGCCATAAAATTTGTCTGAGTGTCGAACCGCGTCGTAATGTAAAAAACTGTGCTGCAGAAAATAAAACTTCGCTCACCATCACAGTGGCCTCTATTATAGGTTTTTACATTATGACTCGGTACGATAGAAAACTTTAATGACAACTGACTCTGGCTGCGGAGGCCTACATATTTATATAAACGTCTGTTTGGTTTGCGATCCGATGTTCATCCACAAAATTGCGTTCTCACAACGCAAGGAGATGGCAGACCATATACTGTAAAAGATAACAGAGCATACATATACGGTTCATGAAATGATCATCTACTGACACTTCCTTATCCCTCGCATTATACAGTAAAATGACCACCGACAGCGAATTTAGTTACTGAGTATATTTACGCCCACAGACTCTATCAATGATCAAAATTTAACGCCAGCTCTGTTCAGAGTATCGACTGGACTTCATGGACAAGCAGATGATATCCGCCATGAATACATCAGCAGCGGATATCATGCAGTCAGCAAAAACCATCTTGGACTTGCGCGTGTGCACTGCTGAGAACCGTCAGTTTACGGTTCCGGAAACTGTTAGCCTTTATCGCAAAAAGCTAATCCCGACAGCGTCTAGAAACACGATATTCTCTCCAACATTTCTGCAAAGTTTCCCTTGGTTATACGATAAAATCCGGAAGTGGAATCCGAAATATTCCCAACTTGGATTCCGTTTGTAATACTATTAAGCTCGCCTGGTATCTAGCTGAAAGAAAGGTAATTCTACTGTGGTCCGCCGGGCGGGGTGGCCTAGCTGTTCTAGGCACTTCAGTCTGGAACCGCGCGACCGCTACGGTCGCAGGTTCGAATCCTGCCTCGGGCATGGATGTGTGTGATGTCCGTATGTTAGTTAGGGTTTAAGAAGTTCTAAGTTCTTGGGGACTGATGACCTCAGAAGTTAAGTCCCATAGTGCTCAGAGCCATTTGAACCATTTTTACTGTGGTCCAAAACTGGGCTAGAGAATGAAATGTATATAATATGATAGAACAAAGACGCAGTGAATTCCACAAGTTTTTCTTAATGATCAACAATAACTTCCTGTTTATTCTTAATTTAACTGCAACAGAGCAACACTTCATATAGAAGAATAATTCCAAGCCGGCCGCGGTGGCCGAGCGGTTCTAGGCACTTTAGTCGGGAACCGCGCGACTGCTACGGTCGCAGGTTCGAATCCTGCCTCGGACATGGATGTGCGTGATGTCCTTAAGTTAGTTAGATTTAAGTAGTTCTAAGTTCTGGGGGACTGATGACCTCAGAAGTTAAGTTCCATAGTGCTCAGAGCCATTTGAACGATTTGAATAATTCCATCGCTGGCTACACCACTTTCGTACCATTCTGATGAACCGAAAAATATCAGTGGTGGGGGGAGTGTTGTTGCGGAGTAGTCCTGGTACAGGAGGCGTGGAAGAAACGTGAAATCGGGATTTAGTATACTAGATGCTTCGATATGCAAATGACGAGCGCTTCAGCGCAAGCTCACAAATTGAGTTGGAGTAACACCATCTTCATTCAGTGCATAAGGAAAAAATATGCATTCGAATGTTCTTTGTTTGTGAGAAGATCGTGTTTCGCATTGTCTAAGAAAGCTAGAAGTGTACTTGCAAGCATCGGGAGTCAACAGCAGAAGGAACGCGGCATATCGAGACTGCTGTTCATCGTTAGGCGATCTGCTTGCTGGGTTCAAGAGGGCCATGTCGGACGACAACGGCCCTTCACGACTAGCAGTATCGACTGTGTAAGGTCATACAACCACGTCACATAGCTATGAAATGGACTCAGTCGCAGCAAGACAAATACCCGTAAGGACAGAGCGACGTCGTCTGCAGCACTACGGACTCTCAGCACGGCGACTGCTGTTACGCTTCCCTCGGTGCGGTAGCAGACGCACGTCGACAGTGGCGCGCCCAACCACCACACTGGGCACAGGAGTGGCGCCGCATCGTATTTTGGATGACTTGTGCGGCCAGCACCGCTATAGACATACAGGTGTGTGCAGATTTACGAAGAAAACAATCGTTGCCAGATCTTGCTTGCTTAACTGCTAATTTAGACAGCAGCCGTTACACTTCTGTACTGTTATGGCCAGTGGCTGCACCGTATCTCCGAGGTTTCAGTCACGATAATTTTCAACACGATAACGCAAGACCGATGTTATCTGCGCTTCGGCATGTGTTTTTTTCTGAGTACTGGCACGTCTCAGCCGGTACTAGGCAGCAAGTAAATAGTGCTACGCTAGTACTGCCGACCGTTTCTCACTCGCTTGTTTTCATCAATGGCTAGAAATAAAGCAAACGCCAATTAAGGACGTCTATTTCCACCAATAACCAGAAATAAAGCAAATACCAATGAAGGACATCTTACATCCCTCTTCTTCATTCTCAGTACCCTATCAGATTACGAAAAAATCTTGATCCGCTAGCATGTACGGAAGAAGTTAAGTTTTTCTCCTTCAGCCGTAAGTAAAACAGCCTGAGGAAAGCCTTTTGCAACAGTAGCCGAAATTCGAAGGGATTTTACATACTGAAAATCCGGTCACATAACCTGAAGAATTTTATGGACCATGTACTCTGACCAGGCTAGCACCTGGATAGCTAGAGAGAGCTGTGGTAGGCTGATTCGTGGCCCCTGCTTCTCGACTCGCCGAAACGTCAAGCACAGAGTTACTTTAATCGAAGTATAGATCGAGCGTTGTTCGTGAGCCGAGACCGCAGGCCACAGAAAGCCAATTGGTGTACGCCCACACTACCTGAGCAAACGCTGACCGCCACTTGTCGCTTTCCCATCGGGAAACGCGAGCCAACGAACACGTCTACAACATGCCAACTGGCAAAGTGGTTCGGCCCATCGCGAATGCCCCCTGAGGGACGAGGGGACCCCGCAGTTCACAGTGGGCACGCGCCAGGTGTGTGTGTGTGTGTGTGGGTGTGTGTGTTTGTGTGTGTGCTGCGCTCTCGCAGGCGCGTCGTTATGGCTGCGGCCGGCAGGGCGCCTGCTGAACAAGCTTGGCGCCGCCAGCTGCCGCGGCCCGCGACCGGCATACTAATCGCCAGCCCGGCATCAGCGCCGCTCCTCGCCGACCCGCCGGCCAAATCCCCGAATAAATCCGCCAATGCGGCGGCTATCTGGCGCGGAAAGCCTCGGGCCCGCACTTCGCTAATTGACTCTCCGCACAACAAAAGTAAATCGTAATATTCGAAATTTTTCGCTACACGACTAATCGGATGGAGCACCAACGTTTTCGCCCCAGATTTTTCGGTTGAACGGTCTAAGCCTCGCAATTATGCTTCCTGAACGCGCGGGAACTTTTATTTGATTCTGAATGTCCGACGCAACACTAGTAATCTTCACTTTAGAGCGAAATGGAAATTCGTAGACTCCCTGCAGACGAGTAGCTGAATTAATATCCTCCTGTTTTCGAGCACGTCTGTCATAGTAGTAAACGTCGCAGCTATTTATTTACAATGATAAAATGACAATTTACTAAAAATTTATTTTTCTCTAACCTTTCCCATTACGTACGTCACAGTATAATCATGGCACATAATCCAAAGCATTCAAAGCATTAAAGATACCTTAAAAAATCTGTGCATGACCTCGTTCAGTATTCAAATACTTCTTTCAACTACGTCATAGTTCAAAAAAACTTTGAAGCGAAAGTATGAGGCCCGTAATTGTCTCAAAAATAGAGACGATATAATAATAACAATTACTGGCTGCCAGGAGCCTTTTTGTAATACAGTCATTATACAGGATGAGTTTCAAAAAGTTCGAGAAATCATCACTGAAAGGAAAAGAGAAACGAAAACATTTGTGCAAGTGCAACGTCACTTTCCTATATTCCATCTCATTTATACTCGAACCGTACACAAAATAATCAATAAATTAATTTCCTTCGAGAGTCAACAATCATAGTGAATGATTTCGTGAATAAAACCGTCCAGATCGTGTTACAATTTTCTTTGTTATACCGTTCCGGCAAGTGCCATCATCAGATATCAGAAGCTTAGAACTTGTAAAACAAGGTTCAGTTTCAGTATTAAAGACCTATACCTACTATTAATATACGTATTGGTTCCCAATACCGACACTAAAGCTTTTTTTGCGTGTTCTAACCTTTTGATATATGATGACGGACGATAGTCGAAACGGCGTTTAAAGAAATGAATTAACCGATATAGACGGTTTTATTCACAACATTTGTACAAAAGCTAAGTCACCGTGAAACACAGTCTCCAGCCTTGATAATGGCCTCAGTTCGTCGAGAAAGACAGTCCACGAGCTTCTTCACGTATATCATATCTAGCTGAAGCGATTCATTGATTATATCCTGCAGAGGTATCAAACTGCGTCGATTTCACTGCTAAGTTTCACCCGCTCTTCCAGATAGATATACACATTTTGTAAAATACTGAAATTCAAAAGTTATGTGATTTCATGTAACTTAAACCATTCTGATGAAGATAGTCTTAGAACTATCGAAACCTGGTTAATGTGTGTGTGTGTGTGTGTGTGTGTGTGTGTGTGTTTTTTTTTTTTTAAAAAAAAAAAGGTGTGCATCAGTGTAGGTTCCATAGAACGCACGACTGGTGCTCAAACGAAAAAATGTATCACGCAGTCTCGTAAACGCGATTGTTGCACTTTTGGAAGACGGCGGTGTCCGCCAGTCTTCATGTAGATGTAGACGAAAGTGCAATACTTTGTCACCGATAACATTGAGATAGGCATCCTGGTTCATGCGGGAATGCAGGCTTTCTCGGCGAATTTGATCGGCGAAATCTTTTTGGGTTATCAGCCGAGTCAAAGCGTCGTCTTGTGGTGCGTCGACAACTTCGCCTGATGTTGACGAGTAGGAAACTCGCCGAAACGTTCCGTCAAGACGACGATACGACACGGCTGATAACCCGAGAAGATTTCATCAAACACGGTTCATGTTCGCGATAACATGAACTAGTTTACCCTAGTCCTGGTAAATAAAACACTTTCAAAACATCAAAGAGCCACCCCTGGCCTGAATTGCATCTTGCACACACTGCGGTTTAAACGCCTCATTGGGCATTCGACGCCTGGCATCATTGTGACAGACGAAAAATCAAGATTCGTCGGACATATTTGTGCAGCACCAGTGTGCTAATGTCCAGTTAGTGTTGTTTGACCTAGTGAAGGCTTTTACGCCACAGCGAGCAATGGCGTTTTGCGAGCCTCCCGACTCCCAGCTGTCCATTGCTTACACTACCTCTCAGAATGTTCGTTCGGAAATTGTCTGAGATGGATCTGCGCTCGTTGACACACATAATTCCTATGGTTTTGAAATCTATTGCCAGTGACAATGCGTGACACTCCCCTTCGACTCCTGTCAGTTACTATCTTTTAACGACCATTGTTCTTAGCCATGTTACATAGCTGAGGTACTTCTACGGATGTAGTGAATTGTAAGTCTCTTATAGCATTCAAAGCAACAGTCGGCACAGAGATTGTGCTATGTGATTGTAGGAGATTGTGACATGCGACTTTTTATAGTGACCATATTGAGGAGATCGCTGACAGATAATGTGTGTATCTAACGTTATTGTGAAGTAAACTTGACTTTGTACTACTGGTTTTTTGAGTGGTTTCGAAATGAAACCACTGGAGCAGCACGCAGTCTCGATGAAAACTTTATTCAAGTTTAGACCCACTGTTGCTTGTTATTTAGGACTATAATTTATTTTCGTCGTTGTGAGTTGAAGGAAGTTTCGAGATGCGGGATTTTGTCTAGGACAAATGCGACTCTAGATTCAAATACATTACATGAGGTTGTGGGTGGTTGGAAACTATGTCTCAGTGGTTCCAAAGTGGAAGCACACCCTTAAAACAACTCACTGTGTTCTTTTTTGCAGTTTTTTCTTCTGTTCGTCGCTTTCTCTGACAATAAAGACTGATCTTGTGAAAAATTTGAAAATTATAGTCTAAAGTGAAATAACCTCCTTAAAACAATTGATTGCTCACTTTTTGCCAAATTCTTCTTGTATTTGTTGCTTACTACGATAATAAACATTAGTTTCGTGAAAAATTTTAAAACTGTATTTTTTCATACTGTGAAGACTTATTAGGTTAGGGGGTGAATAATATTTTGCCCAGCGAGCTTACCATGCAGACACCTGTACAGACATTTCAGTCGATGACACTCCACACCAAAGTATGGTGCTGTTCTCCACGACAGTGGAGGCAATTTTTCACTAGATCATATTAGTATATGTTGTCTACACACGACCGCAGTACTTTCACAGCACCTGCAAGGCGACACATATGTGGGCTCCCCTGCTCGAGGAAGCGCTTTCGTGGGACGAAGTGTCATGTCGTTGCTACTTGATGGTACTGCAAGCCGCTTACGTCCTATGGCACGAACGTTGTCATGGCTTCCACTGGAATGCTATGTTCATTGCACTGTCTTTCGTGAATGCACCTAACATGCGTTTTCGGACGTCAAACTTTATTTGTGACTTACCTCGTCAAAAAATGCCTACCAATTTTGCACGCTCCTTCGAAATCACCTCGCATTGTGGGGCGTTTTGCCGGAGATCCCACCTACATGAAGGTACAGGGAGAGCGAGGGTATGGCGCGGTACTCACCGAGCGCGAAGCCGTCCTTGGTCCACTGGACGCGGCCGCCCAGGTTGCTGACCTCGCACTCCAGCACCGCCTCGCCACCCTCGTGGACACGCACGTCCTTCGGCAGGATGCGGAAGTACTGCTGCTGCGACGCGCCTGCAACACCGACAACACGCTCATAACTTGACGTCCGCCACTCCGGAATGCTACACATTACTCATCTCAGAAGCTGAAATAATTCACAGACAAGGTGAAAGAGAGTAAGAAACAGAGGGTTAGAACTTTCTAACCTTAAGGAAAATGGAAACCTAAAACTATTAACTTCAGGGCGTGATGAAAAAAAATTATTTTTGTCACATTTACACACAAATAATGTGTCTTGAATTGCAAATGGTTCAATAACAAGGAACCGTGTTTTGTGGTCGGTTGTTTTATCGTTGGTGTACAACAGACGGAAATTTGCTTATAAATTTCTGCGTTACTCTTTGACACTGTTAACGTGATCTGTTGATTTAAAACCTGTGTGGGAAAAATCCTACGTCAAATTATGAATTTTTTTTATTAATTATCGGTTTCGCCTCATTGACGAACCATCTACAAATGAATCTAAAATGTTATTCAGTGTGTGTCAGTCATTACACATCGTCGTAATCTTAAGAGCTAAGTCGCCCTAAAATGAAAAATCGAAATTGTTTACGTAAGTTGACAACGTTAATCACAAATCAAATGCTGTTACTGAGTTTAGGGCGACTTACCTCTAAGAATACGACGATGTGTAATAACTGTCACGCACTGAACAATATTTTATATTGACACGGAGATGGCTAGCCGATACCGATAATCAATGAAGAAAATTTGCTATCTTGGCATAGGATTTTTATCCGCACATGTTTTATACATTCCTGTTTTCGGTCTGCTGCATCATATAAAATTACATAAAACTTTAAGGTATAAAAACACACGATCATAACATTATTTTACACTATGCAGTAAAAATAGAACCTATTTGTAGGTGAAACAAAATATTTCTACTTCCTTGAGTAAAGCCGGCCACTGTGGCCGAGCGGTTCTAGGCGCTTCAGTCTGGAACCGCGAGACCGCTACGGACACAGTTTCGAATCCTGCCTCGGGCATGGATGTGTGTGATGTGCTTAGATTAGTAGAGTTTAAGTAGTTCTAATTTGTAGGGCATTGATGACCTCAGATGTTTAGTCCCATAGTGCTCAGAACCATTTGAACCTTGAGTAAATAGCTACGAAAAATGTTACGTATTGCTCGTTAGGTGTAGCCTTACTGGGCACTGAAACGATACACGCAGTGAAAGCGCGAAGAGCAGCGTTTGTTGACATTCGAAGTATCGTTTTCGAAGAAGGGAATGAGTGTAAACTTTAAAGGTAACGCGGATGTACCAAACCCATGAACGAGAAACGGCAGTTGCTAAGTAAACTCAGGATTAGGAAAATACATTGGTTAGCTACAGCGTTCGATGAGAACGGAATGCAAAAATAAAATGCTTCAAAGTGAACCTCTCCGCAGGGGTGTGTCACTGAGTGAGCGCATGAGACACCGCTCATGCTGATCCTTTCATGATGGATGGGGACTTTGAGCTGTGGATCTGCACAGTGGCTCACCGTCTCTTTTCTCTCATTATGAAAACAACTTTCGTTCCTTGTTGTTAGTGTGTACCCCGTTTAGCTATAGGCTCCACTGCACCCCAGATTCGGAAAATTTGTTTTATATGAATGGGTCGGACATGTCCGAAAGAACACACCAGGAATTCATATAACTGATCCGCCTCGATAGGCAATACATCGACCATTCTCAGTCCGGATGCAGACTTACGTTCGACCTGCCTGCGGCAATCTCAAAGTAGCGAGCATGGAGGACATGGAGGGGGCGGCGGACAGGTGGCGCTAGGTGGGAGTGTGCGCCAACCGGGAACCTTGCGGAGATAGTCCGTGCATTTGCGACAAACACTATGTTCGGGTGGCTCAGTGCCCAGTAAGCAGGTGAGCGCGGCTTCGAATCCCGGTCCGGCACACATTTCCGCTCGTCGCATAAAGTCCCGATGCAACTGACATCAATAGTTCCTTCCCTTTCCTTTCCTTTATCTCCACTTTCAGCTTTACTTTACATCAATTTATTTTACTTAACTTTTCCGTCGGATACCCTTCCTGCTGCCACAACTTAACTGTTTGATCGTATTTTAAATGTTTGTGTATTGCATTTCATGAGGCGGAATACGAGGACCAGCCGAGCATTTGCCAAAAGGTGAGTGGGAAACCGCTTGAAAACCATACCAGCCACGGTGCAGATTCGATCCGGCTCGCAAGCTGCCGAGTTACGCTTTACGCTATACGAACAGGCCTTTCAGTGTGCAACAACGCAGTAGTAAAAGTAATGGGACATAGATTCGCTCCAGGAACAAGGTACAGTCGGTTTAATAACCAACCAAGCGTAAACAGTAAAAGCAAAATGAATTACAGACTAGAGCGTAACGCCCCGGCGACGGAGAGGTCATTAATGGTGGAACATAAAGCACGGAATGGAGAAGGTACGGAAAGCGTCCGTGATGTTTGCACGATTCATCTGTAAGAACGGACGGGGATTTGAAATGCTGCCTAGCACCGGCCTGCTCTCTCGGTTAAAAGGCACTACGAGAACACGGAGAACGCAGCTGTTCCGGGGCATTTGGACAACAGCAGGAACACGTGCCCAGCAGGGAGAGCGTGTATTTGCGTAGGCGGTTCCACAGGGAACTACGAGGGAAGGGAAGTCGCGGTGTGTCGCTGTACAGAGGAGCGGCCAGCGCGGCGCAGCGCAGCGCAGGCGGCCGAGATGGTATCTGGGGGCAGGCGGGCGCGCCGGCACCTGCCAGGGCGCCGTAATCTGCTTAAGGCCGCCTCTATCAGTTTTAACTGGATTAAAGTTCGACTTCCGCCGCTGCCGGCGCCGGCCGGCGCTAGCGTAGGCCCCCGGGCTGTGCAGCGTGCAGCGCGTGCGAGCTCCCCTCTCCCCTTCCTACTCCACAAAACTATCCCACGTACTTCCCAGAGGCGCCAACCGCTGAAGGGGTCTTCAGAAAGCTGAGGCGTCCTTTAGTTGTCCCACAAGCTCTCAAATAAGTTGTGCGCTTGAAACATGTGGTGCCATGGTATTTAGTAGATCAGAGGTCCATTCTAAAAAAAAAAGGTTCAAATATGTGTGAAATGTTATGGGACTTAACTGCTAAGGTCATCAGTCCCTAAGCTCACACACTACTTCACCTAAATTATCCTAAGGACAAACACACACACACCCATGCCCGAGGGAGGACTCGAACCTCCGCCGGGACCAGGCGCACAGTCCATGACTGCAGCGCCAAAACTACAGTTCAGTAGTTTTGATACACTACATAAATGACGTAGTAAATGGTAAGGTTATCAGTAGTAGTGGTAGCAATGGTATCGAAAGAAACACAAATGAAAGTGTAATGAGCAACTGGGAACCACCAATTCTCTTTCTTTGTTTGTTCGTTTCGTTTGTTTTGCACATAATTAGAACCCCACATCATTCAGTGTTAGTCCACTGTGTATTTTATTTCCTCACAGAATATAAATTTCATTTTGACAGTTCCTGTTACAACTGATAAATGCGAAAGCTATTTATCAATAACAGAAACATGTTTAATGTAGGTATTGAAGCGATGTTTGATATACTTTTGTTTTCTGCCTCTTTTACCTTCCTGTGGGGAAACTGCGTTCTCTATCGCTATATAATAAATGTATAAAGTTTTCTACATTTTCATTACAACATACCTCTGTTTCACACTACAAATCGACAATTTTCGAATAGACCCTCAATTAAACATTGACAGTTTCAGTTTTCTATAAATACTGTTTATTTTTAAGTGATAGACGGGAGGATAATTATGTGGACCAAAATTGTTGTATAGGTTACATAGCTCTTTGTATATTCTTACTCTGTTTCTAGATGGTATATCGATTCCGATTTTCTAGTGAGACACCGAGCGGTCTAAGGCGCTGCAGTCATGGAGTGTGCGGCTAGTCCCGGAGGTGGTTCGAGTCCTCCCTCGGGCATGGGTATATGTGTTTGTCCTTAGGATAATTTAGGTTAAGTAGTGTGTAAGCTTAGGGACTGATGCCCTTAGCAGTTAAGTTCCATAAGCTTTCACACACATTTGAACATCTAGTGAGACACTGATCGCATACATAAACAAATTGATCGTTATGAGGTAAAGCCAAACAGGTATTCAACACACTTAACATATAGGTAACCCAGGAACGACCTTAACTGACCAAAGCTACTACGAAAACTACCAAACTGCCGTAACACACGCTTAGTTCCATATATGCAGTGGCCTATAGTAGTTTTACACCTATAAGTAGTACACTTTTCTTCAATTCCCGATCAATTAGGACTGGCCAATAAACTGCGACTGCTGAGCAGCGTCTCATACACATAAATATCGTGAACCCGAACTCCATCTACAAATTTCACAGAATATTTTGGTACAAGGATCCGTCATGTCTCCTGCCTAGTAACAGGGCAACTGCACAAACACATGTTTAGTAGCCTGTTCCGTGTCTGTCTGCTCAAATCTGAATACGCACGTTCACATGCAGTGCTCTCGGGGAAAGTACGCAACGAAGATTCACAGGACTGCCTATACATCTGCATCGCTGCTTTCGCTGGTGCAATGCACCTGAGCGAAACACCGGACTATCACTTGATGATGAAGAAAATTTTCGAAACGCGTAGCAAATAAAAGATTTAGAATTTTGTTTTTATTTATATTTCAGTTCCATTTCGTTTATTACCCCCATCTATCTTTATGTATGTTGTACTGAAAATGTCTGCACATAACCGCAAATTTCGACGTTATGCGATTGTGTCTTGTTTGCAACCAAATTAGTTGTAAATATACATTCCCGGTACTTCCTGTTGACAACAATAATGCCCAGTGAATTCTTCGCCTTCAGGCTCACCTTCAGTAGGGGACAGTGTTTTACCTCGAGAATAGTGTACCTAAGAGTATTAGATCATTTTTTGGTGGGTACTTCAGTCTAGTGACTGATATTAGAAGCACATGGAGGCGTGCGCACTGAACATGCTCACAAGCAGCTTCCGCAATTTTCTACAATGTTTGTTGTTGTTATACAAGAGGTTCTGTTTTGTGCAGCATTTGTAAATATTTTACGTTATGCGCGTTTAGGTGCTGCGTAATATATGAAATCTACTTCAGTGGTTCACGGACATTGCTTCGGACAGTGTTGTGGAAGCTGCACAGTATTTCGAGACACCTGCTTACTGACGTGTTGCTGCAGCGACTCGCCAGTATATACGCTGGCTCGCTAGAAAAGCGCAGGCGCAAAGGGGTGGGGCTACAACGTCATCGTAGACGAATCATACAGCCGGCCGCGGCGGCCGAGCGGTTCTAGGCGCTACAGTCTGGAACCGCGCGACTGCTACGGTTGCAGGTTCGAATCCTGCCTCGGGCATGGGTGTGTGTGATGTCCTTGGGTTAGTTAGGTTTAAGTAGTTCTAAGTTCTAGGGGACTGATGACCTCAGATGTTAAGTCCCATAGTGCACAGAACCATTTGAACGAATCATACAGCATGGCGGCATCCTACGCCCCCTGCCGAAGAAACCGATCACGGTCTTTGTATACGCGACGCGGGAAAAGCGTGGCCGCAAATCGCGGCCCAATGCGCGCGCGGCTGATTGTTGGCGACCAGTTTAAGTGGGCAGACTCCGATTACCCGTCTGGGTTGACTTGTAATCGTTCATCTGTGGCCTAAAATGCCCTAGTACCACCAATGCTGATTCCCATGCCTTGCCAAGTTGAAATCCAGTGTGTTTGTTAATCAGTGCGTATTTCGACAGCTCTTTAATGATGGATTCCCAGTACGCGGAAGCGGACGAAAGGATCATTGTCTCTCGGTGGTTCATGCCGTGTCCCGCATAGAGACAAAGCTCAGCCACAGGAGACTTTTCTGGCTGTTGTGACGTCTATCTTCAACGCATCTATCCTTAACAGTGCGACGCGGCTGGCCAATATATGATTTCTCACACTGGTACGGGATTTTATATATCCCTGGTCTCCTTAGATCTAGGTTGCCTTTAACAGAATCCAGCAACGTTTGCACTCGCGCTGGAGGGAGGAAGACATATTTTATTTGATGTTTCTTGAATCACCAACATAGGGTATAAAAATCATCCTCGTGGAATTCTCCGTTTCTTCTGGCTGTTCTTAAGCTTTAATGCGTGCACATTTAAACTGGGCGCCAACACTCTGCCCACACGCGGGCTGGGCCACGATTTATGGCCGCGCTTTTCTCGTTTTGCTAATACGAAGATCGTGATCCGCTTCTTCGGCAGGGGGCATCGGATGTCGCCGTGCTCTTTGATTCATCTACGATGTTTTAGCCCCGCCCCTTGGCGCCTGCGCTTTTCTGGCGAGCCAGCGTGTATACTGGCGAGCCACTGCACGAACACGTCAGTAAGCAGCTGGAGATGAGCAGCAGCTGTCTCGTTGAAATATTGTGCAGCTTCTACAATAATATCCTTCGCAACGGCCGTGAACCAGTAAAGCAGTTATTACGTTGGGAAAGTCTCAAACAGCGTATGTTAAACCTATCTGGAATATATTGTTGATCCTTTAGGTACAAAATTTTATGGGGAGTAAAATGCTACATACTTTCAGAACTATTTATACAAAACGTGGTCGATTAAACGATACTTCGCAGTCGTGCACCATCCTGTACCTTGAAACGGAAGACTGTCTTTTACCATGGAACGTGTGTTACTTCCAAATAAACTCAGTTCCTTTAATGTCTTAACAATTACATCAGTCTTGAAAATCGTAATTGTGTTAGTTTACAATTGCTTCTCCTTCAAAAGGTAAAATATCTTCCTGTAGTGTTGGTGGCAAACAGGGCGACAAACATCTATTTTCCATTATACTCCCTATCGTAGATGTAAATTAGACTCTTGATGTTTATTTTTCTCTGAAACCTAACCATAGAAGTCTTAGAGTCATAGTATACTAACTACAGTGCAGAATTATCTGAGGTAAGACGGTGGTAATAGCTGAAACGTTGCACAGAAATACTGTGTACCATGATCTGGCGATTCTCGTGGCACAGTAGTATTAGCACCTCACTTGGCGGTTGCGGCCACCACTGCTGCTGTCTTCTGCCACGAAATAATACACCTGCATCAGCAAAATAGCCGCTTGAAGTATGACATGTGGACAGGCGTGCTGTCACAGTGAGAAGTTAGGAACTGAACCGCCAAGTCAACTTCGAGCCAGAGCCAGGCGCCGTAGACTGCAGCAGATGAGTCTTTGTGTTCGACAATGGGTCATGCATGACGTGCCGAGTGTGCTCACTTACACTGAAGAGCCAAAGAATCTGGTACACCTGCCTAATTCATGTAGGGGCCCCGCGATCACGCAGAAGTGCCGCAACACGACGTGGCCTGGACTCGACTGATGTCCGAATTAGTGCTGGAGGGAACTGACACCATGAATCCTGCAGAACTGTCCATAAATCCGTAAGAATACGAAAGGGTGGAGGTCTCTTCTGAACAGCAAGTTTCAAGTGTCCCAGATATGCTCCATAATGTTCATGTCTGGGGAGTTTGGTGAACAGCGCAAGTGTTTCAACTCAGAAGAGTGTTCCTGGAGCCACTCTGAGCAATTCTGGAAATGCTGGAAATGCCCAAGTCCGTCGGAATGCACAATGGGCATGAGTGGATGCAAACGATCAGATTGGATGCATATGTACGTGTCACCTGTCAGAGTCGTATTTAGACGTATCAGGGCTCCCATATCACTCCAACTGCACACGCCCCACTCCATTACAGAGCCTCCACCAGTTTGAACAGCCCCTGATGACAGGAAGGGCCCATCAATTCATGAGGTTGTCTCCATAACCGTACACGTCCATCCATTCGACATAATTTGAAACGAGTCGTCCGACCAGGCAACATGTTTCCAGTCATCAACAGTCCAATGTCGGTGTTGAAGGATCCAAGCGAGGCGTAAAGCTTTGTGAGATGCAGTCATCAAGGGTACACAAGTGGGTCTTCGGCTCCGAAATCCCATGTCGATGATGTTTCGCTGAATGGTTCGCACGCTGACACTTCCTGATGGCCCAGTATTGAAATCGGCAGCAATTTGCATAACGGTTGGACTTCTGCCACGTTGAACGATTCTCTTCAGTCATCGTCGGTCCCGTTCTTACAGGATATTTTTCCGCCCTCGGCGTTGCCGGAGAGTTGCTGTTTTACCGGATTCCTGATATTCACGGTACACTCGTGAAATGGTCGTACGGGAAAATCCCCACTTCATCGCTACCTCGGAGATGCCGTGTGCCATCGCTCGTGCGCCGACTATAACACCGCGTTCAAACTCACTTAAATCTCGATAACCTGTCATTGTAGCAGCAGTAACCGATCTAACCGCGCCAAACACTTGTTGTCTTACATAGGCGTTGCCGACCGCAGCGCCATGTTCTGCCTGTTTACATATCTCTGTATTTGAATACGCATGCCTAAACCAATTTGCCGCGAGGGATTAGCCGAGCGGTCTTAGGCGCTCCAGTCATGGACTGTGCGGCTGGTCCCGGCGGAGATTCAAATCCTCCCTCGGGCATGGATATGTGTGTTTCTCCTTAGGATAATTTAGGTTAAGTAGTGTGTAAGCTTAGGGACCGATGACCTCAGCAGTTAAGTCCCATAAGATTTCGCACAAATTTGAACATTTATGAACCTATACCAAATTCTTTGGCGCTTCAGTGTGTATCAGATCGTGGCTGGCCGGAGGAGCTGCACGTGACTGCGGTCCCTCATTTGCTGAATGTGGCCGCTGCTGCCGTCAGAGTGGAGCCATGACGGAATGGAGGCAGTTAAAAGACAGCCAGCTACGAGGCGACACAGCTGGCAGTTTTAGAGGAGAGCAGCTGACTGGACTTAGCTAAACAGGATGTCATAGAGCAAAGCAGCGAGGCAGCCTGCTGGACTTGCAGTCGGGAGTAGCCGTGGCATGCTGACAAAACGAGACACCGTTCCGGTTTGCAGCAGCGGACAGTGCTTGCCTTCGTGTGCTCAGGAAACACATCCTGTGTTTCCTGAGGCCAGGAGTCTAATGCTGTTAGCTGCGATGTGTTTTGACTACGACAGTTAAAGGAAATGATGCTGGTTGTGATCAGTGCAGTTCTGTAGTACAGACGTGTGTGGTTGGGTTGGCCAAATTAAGTTACCAGGAGATCACAATTTTTAACTATGCCGAAGTCACTGTAGGGTCTAGTGTATTAAAGTAGGAAAAATCTCGTTTGCTATTGCTGTGTTCAGCGAAATTTTAATCATTACTTGTCAGTGGCATTCACTATTTTGTTATTTTCGTTATTGTGTCCAGCAGTGAGTAACTTGGGCTAGTGTACTGGATTGCTCATTTTCGCTTTCTTGTTAATTGCTTGCGCAGTGTTAGCTACGGCGTCCAGTTTTGACTGTGAATATTTCAGGCATTTGTATGTGTATTAAGACTGATTATTTTCTGTTGTCTTATTCTAATTTTACCGTTCAGAAATTAATTTTTGTGTAATATTTCTTTCCTACCGTTATTGTTAAGTTGGTGAAATGCAAAGGCGCAGATTATTTTACTGTGTGCATTTGCATTTTGGTAAACTGAATGCTGAATACCTTGTTTGCGTCGCCGGGTGGATGCGTTCAGTTTGTGAAACTGATTAATAAATATATTTGAATGTTGTTAAGGATTTACGCCTACACAACCCGCCAGTCATTTTCTGCTCCCAGTCTTCCCTGCGCCGTAATTGCGTTGACACGAACGTGCTCGTTAAACAGCGATACAGCCGTAATATTTTGCAGGCACTGGAGCACCTTAAACTACGCAAAAATCGAATAAATATACCGCACACTGTCGGATCAAGAACGAATTCCTTGTTCTCCGGTCACGAAGCAGGACATAAATTCGCCGAAATTCAATAGAGAATTGAAATTGACGAATGCCTTCTTTCCGTCCTTGCGTCAGCCGTTGGCAACTGTAGCAAGTGGATGGGAAACGGAGGAAGAAGCTAGTCCCTCTCCTCTTTTATGATTCAGACGTCTGGAAGCGCAAAGCAATATTTCCAGGGGAGACGGCTCCAGGCAGCAAATTTTCCACACTCGTTGACAGTGAACAGACCTCGGATAAAAGTTTCTTTGAAGCGACCACTCATGTAAAGCGACAGTTACGCCAATATTCTGAGTCGCTTTTCTTGTTCAGTTTCCATCGCTGTGATGCAGGCTAAAAAATGTTGAAAGCGCGACGAGACAGTAGTGAGGATCTTCGCGAAACAGTAGCTAGCCGTGCATCCCGATATTGGCTCAGTTCTGCACCGCTGTCCAAAAAACAATATTATTATTATTATTTACGGCAATAATAAAGTGATGAATAGGAAGAAGTGTGTCTACTGTAATATCCTGCATTCAATTTTCTGCCTTCGGTGTAGGTGTTACTACTTGCAAATTTTATGTACCATAATTAAGTGCGAAAACTAATACGTGTAACAGAACACGATAACAGAAGAAAAAAGATAATTATGAATCTAAGGTTACAAGCCGTCAATCACTTTAGTATGAAATATTGTCCTAGTTAGTACGAATTTAATTTAAAAGTATACTGTTCCATTGAGTCACCTTCAAATTACCGTTACGTACAAACAGTTCTGTTTGCTGGGTTTGTTTGTTTGAAAACACTAACGGTGCTATTGTAGTTTCTAGTGACGCCTCTTGCACCGACCAGACTGGCGCAGTGGTAAGAAAACTGGGTTCGTATTCAGAAGTACGGCGGTTCAACCCCGCGTCCGGCAATACTGATATCAGTTTTCCGTGATTTCCCTAAACCACTTCAGGTAAATGCTGGGATGGTACCTTTGAAACGGCACGGTCGACTACCTTCCCTGATCCGATGGCACCGATGGTCTCGCTATTTGGCCCCCTTCCCCAAATCAGCCAACCAATCTGACGTCTCTTGCATTAAAACACAACAGGTTTGGCACAGAAACATACCTTAGACGACGAATCATACAACAAAAATAAATACATTTTTAAATTCCTGAAAACTTGCACTGTATCCTAATCCATACGTATGTATCAAAGGGATGGCGGTGAAGAGGAAGTGTAACTCACGACGCACAAACACCCAATCTTTACTCATCCAGTATTTGAGAATGGGAGCACTTAGTCAATTGCAACAAAATTTATACACAATTTCAAACCTGTAGGAAACTTTTTCTCGCTCAGACCCTACACAAAATGGTGAAAGAAAAAAATTTATCGCTTACTACATTTTCGCTGTAACTGCTGCATCAGAAAGTTTATCGCTTACTACATTTTCGCTGTAACTGCTGCACCAGAGATGATGCTATAATTTGTCGCTTCTTGACTATTAACTCTATTCGCTACACATTTCGCGGACTATTCACATACACCACTGAATGTATCTTCGAAATAATATCACCATAGGACACATAGCTCTGGAGATGACTTCATACACACTGGGCTGTGTGGAAACGAAGCTGCATGGCGAAATTCGCTGAAATATGTGTGAAATATGTTAAATCAATGTGAAACATACGTTGCAAATTATTACACGGGTGAAGCAGCGGCTAAGAAGCTTCTCCTGGATCAGTTTCAACTAAACTTTGTACACATGCTCCTCACTGTCTGGAAAGAAATACTGTGAGGTAAGAACCACCAACCTCCTATTGGGGTGGGATGATGAACAGAGAGAGAGGGTGGAGGGGAGGAGGAGATGGATAGAAAGTGGGGGGAGGGGAAGTGGACATGGAGACAGATAGAGGGGGGAGGAGATGGACAGAGAAAGGGAAGAGGAGGAGATGGATAGAGAGAAAGAGAGAGAGAGAGAAAGAGGAGGACAAAAAGAGGGGGAACGAGGAGATGATCTAGTAGAAGATTGGAATAAATGCATACCACGACCACAGTGGACACTCATCTAGCGATATTTATAAACTACCTGTTACAGATGAATGGAAATATTGTGATCATCAGGAACACGCGGTGCAAAATAATAGCTCGTCAGTATGATCTAGCACTGAGCAAGGTAACGCAATGCTTAACACAATGAACTTCTGTTAGAGACGATAGAGGTTCGTATAGCACGCAGGCCAGTTTGCTTGAGGTTCCATTTTTTCCCCAAAGCACCCAATGACCGATTTTCTTCCCACTTTTCTGACAGCGAAATAATGCTCCATCTCTCCTGAACTTGACGTCGACGATATTCTAGCAAGTCTTTAGTTTAGCATTAGTGTTTGAACTCGAGACAAGAAAATAATGTACTGCATAATATTATCAATCTCCTGTACCTTTGTTTAACTACGTATCACTTCGCCAGTCGAAAACATTCCGACAGCATAGTATTAGAGACTACCTGCATATTCAGTAATGACAGTCGGAAGCGCGTGAGATGCCTGTAGACTCTTCATCACGCTCTTCTCCGTTGTGATCCTGTTCTACGTGGCACACCTTACCGACGGCTGGCAAACAGGACGCGAGCGGTGTAACAAGTAGCGAACAGGCAACAGCGCCAAAGGAGATTGCCAACGGCGAGTGCGCTTCCTATGCAGCGACAAAGCGGCGCACACAGGGGCGCGTCTCGCCAACTGATGACACGTTCGCAAGGCGCAACGCTGCCTCTCGCCGCCGACTACTGTGCGTCGAGGTGCGCGCCCGCGCTCGACTAGACGCAAGAACAGGCACCACACGCCAGCTAAATGAAGAGCTGAGCTGCCATCCGCGTCCTGCACGCAACCAAAGGCAGCAAACAAACGGGAGCCAGTAATTCCAGGGTGTTAGTTCTGGTCCAACGACGCACGTACTCTTCCGCAATAATAGTGCTGTACACATAGAGAGGGAGAAATCGGTTAACATTTAAATGTATGAGAGCAATGATTTTCCTTTTTCTCTTATCAGTTTTCTGCCACGAATTCCTGTACTGTGCCAACCTCATCACCTCATAGTAGCACTTCAATCCAACATCCTCGACTGTTTGTCGGATATAGTTATATCTCTGTATCCCTCTGCAGCTTTTACCCTCTACTGCTCCCTCTAGTAACATGAAAGTTATCCCATGACGTCTTAACTCATGTCCTGTGACCCTGTCCCTACTTCATATCAATGATTTTCATGTGTTCCCTTCTTCTCCGATTGTGTACAGAACCTCCTCGCGTCTTATCATTGCACCTAATTTTCTTCATCCTTCTATAATATCACATCTCAAACGCTTCGATTACCTTCTTTTCCAGTTTTTCCGCAGTTCATGATCCACTGCTGTGCTCCAAATGTACATTCTCACAAATTAATTTCTCAATTTACGGTTCACGTTTCATAGTAGTAGACTTCTTTTGGCCAAGAATGCCCTCTTTGCCTGTGCTAGTCTGCTTTTTATGTCCTGCTTGCTTCATGCGTCATGTTTAATTTTGCTTGCAAGGTAGTAGAACTTTTTAATTTCTTGGTTTTGATGTTAAGTTGATTGCCAGTCTCATTTCTGCTACTCCTCATTACTTTCGTCTGCTTTTACTTTGCTCTTAATACATATTCTGCATTCACTAGACATTTCATTTCATTCAATATGTCTTGGAATTCTTCTTCGTTTTCCCTCTCAGCAGTGTCATCAGCGAATCTTATCACTGATATCTTTTCATCCTGAATTTTATAGACGTTATTGCTTCTTCGATGTGTAGATTGAACAGTAGGCAAGAAAGACTACCACATTTTTGATCCGACCTCGTCCTTCTCCGTCTTCTGTCCCTTGTTCCCTCTTGGTCCTTATGCATTTTTATACCATCCATCTTCCGCTATAGCTTACAAACATTTTTCCCAGTATTTTGAACATCTTGCGCCATTTTACATTGTCGACCGTTTATTATGGGTGGACAAATCTTGTCCTCAAGCCAACTGCTCCCTTGCCTTCTTTCAAAAAGCCGTTGGTACAACAAAGGTCACCCTCCGTATACCTAAAGTCCTCGCCCGTCGCTGATGATGATTTTCATTAAGCGTTTAAACAGCGGCTGAGTTCGAATCCGGGACCCAGTGCGTTTTGATTACTAGTCGAAACCGCCAACATTAGACCATGCGTGCCAACTGAATCTAATTACAGTGCTGAATAACTGACAATCCATAGCTTATTCTTAATGAAATCATGGAACACTGGAGTGATAACATACATTTTAACACAAAAGCAACTGAGCTGTTCCCACGCCGTTGCATAACGTTTGTTTTGGGAATCCAGGTGAAAATGGTCATTTCAGTACAGTGATAGTAGCAGTATACGGTCGCATAGGGCAGAGGGCGCAATGTAGCAGGTGTTCGTCTTGCGGTTGCGAGCCCACAGTTCGCATTTCGCGCTCAAGCGCCGTGTAGGCCAGCAAGTATACATTAGAGAAGAAGTCGCGAGTAGGAGCTAATAAAGCGAAACCCGTCTGGTTAGGTAAGAGAGTTTTAAGATGAGGTAAAGGTGAGCGAGAACGGTAGGCTGAAGACCCTAGGGATACGGCATTGTCTACTGGTGTCATAAATTTTTGAAAATTCTTCCAGTCCATATGTGGCATAACAGCAAACCAGTTTTTTGAAAACTTGCTTAATTACAGGACCACAGCGTCATATGTACATACCAGGTGCATACCCAAGAGAGGGTCATCGAGGACATAACACCCTCCAAAGAACGATTTACTAAAAGCATTTGTATTTTATGAACTCCAAAAAATTGATACAGTTATTAGGAAAGCTTTGGCGTAATTTCAATTTTTTATAATCGACGACCAACTAACCATTTTCTGTCATCGTCTGCTTTCTTCAGACTGTATTTGTTCTGCCATATATGATAATATGACTACTGCTGTTATAAATACTCTCTCAAGATGGAATGAACCGGTTGTTGCGTTATTGACTACACAAAACTGTGATTGTATCGGTTTCCCAATAAATGATTTATCAGAATCAAGATCACATAGCTTCCAGAGGAGTGGTGGTGATTATTGTGGCGCTAGGGGGGAGGTGGTGTGTGTGTGTGTGTGTGTGTGTGTGTGTGTGAAGGGGGGCATAAATATATAGGCGGATAAAGAAGAACATTAAAGACGGAAGGTTGGTCAAAATTACAACAACAAAGAAATACTCGCAATGAGATGGCGTGACTACAGAAACAAAAGCGGCATGCTGTCCTAGAAATATACAGAAGTGCTGTGAAAGCTCTCTAAGCCCTAAGTAGCGGTAGGGTTTGCATTAACGGAACTCATTTTTGTTCTGGCAAAAAAGGCCGGCGAAACAGTAAGCAGAAAATAGGAGAATAGAAAAGTTATGACTTACAAGGAGTAGATCTAAAGGGGGAAGTGGCAAAATCAGTTTGCCTCAAGGCGGGTTTGGGTCGAAAAATTCGGGTCGCGAAATGACTCGGTATGTCGTGGTCCAGCAGCGAACAATCACATTTCAGAGGATGTCAAGTTTCTTAGTTCGCTCGAAAGAGATTGCACTTCACAACGAAGTACGAAGAAGGAAGTGAAGTCCGAGTTTGCAGTATCGACGACATCCGGTCATTCGAAACAAAGCACAGCCTCGAAAGTACGACTCGGTTGCTCATCACGTGTAAATAAACACAGACGCACATATCCTTATCTTTTAGATGCTAGTTCGGAGAGGTGAGTCGCCTTCTAATTTCGACGTCGGCGTATCAGTAAACTCCTGGAGATAACTTCTGCCGTGCTCTGCCAACGGGTCAGTTAGACGTCACGTGGGAAGCTGACTGCAGAGTGCCGGAGCCGAGGCAGAAGTTTCCCCGGCGTCGCATTATCGGACAGGCACGGTCTGCCGTATGAATGGACAACGTCAAAGCAGCACTTAATTAAGGGCCACGTCCACGCCAATCACGGGTCGTCCGGCTAGTAATTATGGGTCCTCGGCTGGCTTGTTGTTCGCACGGCTCCCCGCTGACAACACGCCGTTGGGCCACACGGTGCCTTGAAATCGTGTAAGCGGAGCTAAGTTGTACACAAAAGCTTAGCAGCGTCTGCCACACTGTATAAATTTCTGTCATGGATCTAGCTTTGCTTGTTTGTGAAAAAGGTAGTCAGTTACCGGGCTATTGGCATATGCAACCTTGGATGCCCCAGACTGCTAAATGGAGAAAGGAACGCGCGTGTCAGCACTTCGAGACGTAGTAACTGTGCACAGCCTGCTTCTAAATATAATAGGTAGCTAATGCGGCTAATGCGCTATCGACGAAGTCAAAGATACACTGTACATTGCGGTTTGTTACCGAACATACACTCTGTGGCAGGTGGATACGACGTCACACAGTGGACGTTATAACAGCGTCCATAGGAAGGGGATATCCTTTTCTGCTTTTGGCAGCCATTACATCAACAAGTTACGGAATGAGTTCGCATCGTACTGACGTCAACTATTTTTGACAAATGAAAATTTGTGCCGGACCGTGATTCGGATTCCTGCTTATCGGGAGCGGCCGCCGTAACCACTTCGGCTACCCGAGCACGCCTCCAGGACCGATACAAACTTCAATATGTCACGAGGTCCTTAAGTCCTACACTCACACACTTCGTCATTCCGCGAAGGGAGAGACAAATACTTTATCGTCATTTTCGGCTGCCAGTACATAGAAAAAGCGAATCCATTCCGTAATATTTACCACTGCTATAACCGTCAAACACAGCCTTTTCCTTCAGGCTTGTATGTCTGAAGGACACTGTAAAATCTAGCTGCAGACAGTGCATTATCAGAGACATTTTAAAAATCGACAAGTACTGCATTTCAGTGTGGTGGTATAGTAAATGAATTTAGAGTACACGAGACTTCACTTAAACTATTGCGACAGTCTGTCTTCGTGTACTTGAAAAAATTATCAGACTGTATTTTCAAAACTGTGATACAAGAAATCATCTCCTCAAAAAATGAGTGCTGTACGACCAGGCAGCTAGACTGTGCACATATGTTTCTGATCACCACTGCTGTTTCGTTAAATGTCAGCAGCAATATCACAATAAATGAGCAAGAAGCCTATGAGCGACGGGCAACGTGACAGAACCACAAAGTGACAGAACCGTAACGGACGTAAGGGAGTGAGAAATGGCTTTCCAGGAATGTGCGTATACAGACCTAACCTCAGATCACACTTTGGTTATTATAGACCGCAAAGCTTCGGTATTGGAGATTACGGATGTGGCCGGTTCTGATCAGTAAATGCTACCATAAGCATCTGTGGGGACACAGGCAGCGCTACCGCTGTGTGTCGCTAATAAGTAGAAACAAAGACTACTTCGTAGTTAATTCTCTCCTGCATAGTCAAGTTTTCCTCTCTTTCTTGATATGGGGAGCATTTTTCACGAAATACTAAGAGCGCCAAGTTAACGATGAATGACTCGTTGAACGAAACTCAGTACCTGTACTGCGTAACCAGATAACACACTACTGAGTCTACCGTAAATTAGAGTCTCTTAACGCCGCAGAATTATTAAACGAAAACGTAAGTTGATGAAGCAGTTATTAACATAGCAGCTGTTCGTTCAGACATACGTCTGCAATTTTAAATGAATAACATACGTCGTCCTAAAATGATTTAAAGACCGATTTACTGATATTTCGAATGAGGAAACTGTAGTTCCTCATGTATCTTGAACTAAACTCAAGTGATAATCTCGACAAAATTAGAAATATTATATATTTTAAAGCCTTTTGTCTGAACATGGTCGTGTAGGCGAAAGCCAGTTACCAGAATTAAAAATAATTTATTGCGGTCTGTACCGGTTTCTTTTAAAAGAGGCGTTCTAAAAGTTCAAAACAGAATTAATGTTGTTATTCACGTCGTCTACATCAGTATTTAGATATATACTCCGCAAGCCAACGTATAGTGCATGGCGGAGTGCACCATGTAGCAATATTAGTCACTTCATTTCCTCTTCCACGCGCAATCGTGGAGAGAAAAATCGACTGTGTACGAGGTGCAGTCAAATTAAAACCGAACACCCACCACAATGGTGCCGCGGAATGGTTCCATTCAAAAGTAATCATAACACGTGTTCAGACATTTTATCCCACTGAAAGACGAGACGATCAATTCCTCTTGGCAGAACGCAGTCGGCAGCTGGCGGATCCACAACCGCACACTCTCTTGCACTTCCTCGTCCGACTGAAAGCAACGTCCAAATGGTTCAAATGTCTCAGAGCACTACGGGACTTAACATCTTAGGTCATCAGTCCCCTAGACTTAGAACTACTTAAACCTAATTAACCTAAGGACATCACACACATCCATGCCCGAGGCAGGATTCGACCTGTGACCGTAGCAGCAGCGCGGTTCCGGACTGTAGCGCCTAGAACCGCTCGGCCACAGCGGCTGGCAAGCAACGTCCACGCAAGACATTCTTCGGGTCGCCAAAGATCTGAAAATCACACGGTCAAAGATACGGGCTGAACGGAGGATATTGTGGTGTTATCCAATCAAATCGCTGAATCATATCCTGGCAGTGTGGGTGTCGGCCTTATCGCGCAACGCAGTGATTTGGCCCGATAACATTCCGACAGGGCAAACGGCAAAGCCAAAGTGAAAGCATCCAACATCTCCTCCGCCAAGGAAATCAAAAGCTGTTCACACAAGCTTCATCTGCTCGTCGAATTCCTCAAGCGTGGAAACACCATCAATGCTCAACGCCACGAAGAATCATTGCACAAACTGCACGCAGGAATGTTGTCGGACGGAATCATCCTGTTGCACGATAACGTCCGTCCACACGCTCCCAATCGGATGAAGGCTACACTTCAGCGGTTTTGTTGGGAAACACCTTAACATGCTCCGTACAACCCGGATTTTTCACGGTGTGACTTTCACATCTTTGGCAATCCGAAGAAAGACACGCGTGGACGTCGATTTCAGTCGGACTAGGAAGTGCGGTTGTGGATCCGACAGCGGCCGACCGCGTTCTACGAAACAGGAACTGATTGGCTCGTCTCCCAGTGTGATAAATGTCTTAATATGTGTGGTGATTACTTTTGAATGCAACCACTCCATGGGTCCGTTGTGGCGAGGGTTCAGTTTTCATTTGACTGCCCCTTACGTATGCCTCCGTACGTGCCCTTCGAATACTATTCAAATAAGCAGATTGACGCAAATGTAATGGATGATAATAGCCTGTGGCCTCCCCCCCTCCCTCCCTTCCCTCGCGGCACTTCACAGAGTTTAATCGACGGTCAGCGACTTTAGCAATCCGTGCTCCACTTCAGTGAAAGCGCGACTCACTCAACCACAAGCAACAATTACAGCGTAATTTCACTGCCTCGCTCACGTCATTTTACGGGAAAGTCCATACTGTAACAAACTGAATATTAACTGGACGAATAGCTCTCATTTGTAGCTGGCATAAAACGCCCCGGAAAAGTACCAGAAAATCTCTGATACTGCAAAATTTCAGGTAAAGGAGTATTTAATCGAAAAGGCTTCGTTTGCTCCACGCGCTTTTCCGAGAATTCTATTTTCAGTGTCCGCTTTTAAATCAAAAGTTCGTCTTGCCGTGAAGCTGGAAAAGGATTACCAGATTTAATCGCGTTATTCCGTCAGAAAGAATTCAATTCACCAGCGTGGCACAATCCATACTTTATTTTTATTGCGTATTTTTACGAAAATACTCGGGGAAAGTATTTCAGTGCACTCCGGACAGGTTGAGATTAAACTGTAATGGGAAGAAATGCGTTAGTTAGAATTTAACTATGCAAATGGGCTTTACAAAGAGGGTTGTTGTGGTAATCTGTCTGTTCTCGAAGCCAGTCCATTCTGTGCAAGCCTTTTCATCTTACTGATATCTACGTATACTCGAAGCTGCTAATTGAAGACTAGCCATGGTCCTCCGCAACAGCTTCTACACCCACCCTGCATATTTCCATCCATTTCTAAACTGATTACTCCTTGATGGCTCAGGCAGGATGTGCCATATCAACGGGTCCAGTACTGTACTCAAGTTGTCCCACAATTTTGATTTCTCTCCGATTCCTCGCACTACCTCTTCATTAGTTAACCGATCCAAGCATCTAATCTTGAAAATTTTTTTTGTAGCGTATCATCTGAAACGATTTCATTCTTCTTCTGTCTCCACTGTTAGTTGTCCACGTTGCGCTTCAGTAGAAGGATACAAAGCAAATACTTTCAGAAAAGACTTCGTAACACTTAAATTACATTATGCCAAAATATTTCTCTTTCCGTGGTAAGCTGGCCACCGTGGCCGAGCGGTTCTAGGCGCTTCACTCCGGAACCGAACGACTGCTACGGTCGCAGGTTCGAATTCTGCCTCGGGTATGGATGTGTGTGATGTTCTTAGGTTAGTTAGGTTTAAGTAGTTCTAAGTTCTAGGGGACTGATGACCTCAGATGTTAAGTCCCATAGTGCTCAGAACCATTTGAACCTTTCCGTGGTAAACACGTAATGCTATGACTAGGAGAAAAAAGGAAACATTGAAACATAAATAGGCAAACTTCCGCGGCCGATGTGTCTCACTTAAATCCTTTTGGGTGTACTGCCCGGTTATTTTATAAAATACTAAAATAACCTAGGCGTCTGTCGTTTTCCTCAGGGCGAATGCAGTTTGCACCCTGAGGAGGGCCACTGCAACACTACCGAAACGTTTGGTATTTTAGTATGTACAAAATTGTTAAGACTTTCTTAACTACTTGTTGACAAACTGCCTGTTCGGTTCTGTATCGAGTTCTTCGGCCGACGTTTCTTTCACTATTTTTCTGACGTTTCGCCAGCACGAGTGGCAAGCATTGTCAAACATTCATGCTCCACCCGCCACCAGCAATGGACGCCAAGAAAAATCGTCAAACAAACATAATACGAAGGTCCCGACGCAGAAGCCAACTAGTAATTCATTTTAGTATGACGCAGCAGTATGCTCAGAATGACGTTAATAAGATCAAATGCGTGTTCCCCCTTCTAAGTGAACCAAAAAGTCTAGATACGACATTTCATTATTTGAAAAATAAACAATGTCTCGAAAAAGGCAGGGCGGTAGCATACAGGTGTCCGCCTGTAGTTGAAAAGCGAGCTTAGATGGCTGCCATGCGGAAGACTCGCGTTCGATTCCCGGTACTGCGAAGATTTTTCCTTGGGGGAAGGACTGGTACGGGGTGCACTCAGCGCCGTGATGCCAGTTCAGGAGCTACTTGACAGAGTATTAGCGGCTCCGCTGTCTGAAAAGTAGGCAAACCGGTCGGGAAGCGATGCGCTGAGTGCATGCGCCTCCGTAGCGCATCCGCATGACGCCACACGATAGAGGATGACACAGCAGCCGGTTGGCATCCCTTGGGAATTCACGGCCTGGAAGAGGAGGTCGTTTTTAGGGATCCGTACTAAAGTCTGAAAAAAATGGAACTCTTGTAGGATCACTTTGTTAGTCGTCCGTCTGTCTGTTTGCCAATTGTTAAAAACCATTTTTCTCAAGAATTAGTAGACGTGTCAAGTTGAAATTGGTGACACATACCGAAGTCTACGATCCTTTGGCGGTGTACAAAATTTTAACTTCTATGTCAATACAATCAAAAGATACAGTCATTTGTATCACATATTTTGGTATCTTGCCAATATCGATACCGATAACAGCCAAAAATTGTCGAAATTCTCTACTCCCTGGATGGTTGGACAATTCTGCACACATAATGAAGCCTTTTTGTACTAATCTGAGTCCACTGCGTTTTATATGTCATATAAGAACATTATATACTATGCTAGGAGACGAAAACGCTGCTTTATTCGATTATATGAGTATTGTTTACTAGCTGCAATATCCGGCTTCGCTCAGTGAGCTGATAAGAGATTGTGTTGTAGTTGGAATGAAAGGATAAACTTTAAGTGTAAGAGGTAAAAAACTTTTATTGTAAACATATTCTAAGCATTTACAATGCTTGTTTATAAACAACATTTTTCATATCGTTATCTGGTGTATATATGAACAAATTTTTCGAATTTTCTACTTGGGAGTAAATTACGTATGGTGAACCGTGAGAAAAGCAGGAGTCTTTGAGGTAGATGCCGCAATATTTTAAAAATTGTCCTTGCGCTTTGATAATTGTAAAACTCTAGGCTAATTTGAGTGGAAATTGCAGTCTTTTAAATTGGAATGGCAGTTCAGTAGAGATCAGTGGTATTCTGGCGAAAATAGTGTGCATCTTAAGTACTGTCCAGGCATAAGTTCGGCATCGATAATGTCCAGTTGTGAACAATGTTTGGATAAATTTGGTCGATAGTTCTTTTTTTGCAGTGGCTATGCTGCAGAAATCTTTGCTGAGTTTAATGAGGCCGGTCATCTAGTCAGTAGGATATGTGCCTACTCCTGTTCGTAAAAGTTGTTGAGCAAAAAGTGGTGTTGTTCCGTCTTTCAATAATTTAACTGTCATACTTTTTGTTAGTGATTTTTTAAGCATGCTTTGATCTCGTCTGCTGTTTCTTCATTTCCGATGAAATATACTTGCAGAAATTTACGGCCTTCGTTGGGTAGAGGTAGTAATGATCTAGGTAGTAATGATCTCATGCTGTGATAGACTTGTCCTTCGATGAAAAAAAAAACAAAACGTAATCGATTTCATCTCTGTTAGTGCTGATCGAAGTGACACCAAAAGAAGTCACTTGGAAGCAGGCGTTGTCACTGCACCACTTTTTCGGTTCCTTCCTTCGTCACTGGTAAGAAACGACGTTCGAATCCACGACGTGTCTTGCTTTATATACCCCTACCAATTGGTAGTCCCAGCAGTGGCGAATTCCAGAACATACCAAAAAGGTTTCGAATGGTCCACAATGTTTCAGAACATCCCACAACATTTGAGAGTATTTTGGGATGTTCCATAGTGATCTGGGACGTTCCGGGATGTCTCCGAATATTCTCGAATCTTCCCGAATGTTCCAGACTATTCCCGAACATTGCGGAACATCCAAGATCATTATTGAACATTCCGGAACATTCTGGGATGTTGTGGAATGCTATCAAATACTCTCGAACGTTCTGGAATGTTCTAGAATACTCTCGAGTGTTCCAGAAATTTCGAGAAGGCGGTACTTCCCAGTCTTTGTATCTTCAAAAGCACGTCCTTCATGTAAAAACTGCAACCTTTTTCATGGAGGGGGGGATAAAGGGCTACCACACCATATAACTCCCTTGATTGCACCAGGATTCGTTTCTGAATTTTAGCGGGACGAACACTATACACTTACTTTTACAATATATATATATATTATAATGGGACTATTTCGCCGTGATTGCTGCCTTCATGCTGTCTGTGTAAAGTACGCAGCTCGGTACAATATTTCAATTTTTGAAATTTAATCTATTTTTTTATTAGTTAGTTATGCCAGACATTGTTGTAATGCGCAATGTTTATGACAATTTCCAGATGTCGTTTTATTCTTAAACTTATGCTTTCCAGCGGTTATTTTTAATTTCATGGTAACATGATCTCTGATATGTTTGTAGATTTTGTTTTTCTACTCATTTTGTGGTTGAGAGGATAAGTTCAATAACATTTTCTGTGTAATGTTTCTGTTTCAAATCGATCTGTTCATTTAGAGTTTAAGTTCGTACGGGACCCTCGGTGAGCGAGTCCTACTTGCACTTGTTCGGATTTTTATTAGCATAAGACTCAATTTTAAAAAAAGATACGATCTCTATGAAACTCTCCTTGATCTTGGGTTTGAAGACTTATGTTTACACATGCATTGACAGCGGAAGCGCAGTGTAAGGTAATTGCATGGGTTCGCGTGTGTCTTTTATCTTCGACACAACTAAAGGTCCACGTTCTGAAGCACTATGCAATCCAATTTGCCTCGAACTCGAGCTTACAACCATAAGAACTGCCTCGGCTTAGCGCTAAACCACGCGGACGAGTTATCTCGTAGAGAAAAGAGCGGCTCATTCTAATTTTCCCCGGTGGATAAGCGCTACAAAGTTGCCTAAATTTACCCGCCTGACGGGCATGGAGCGGCGCGGAGCGCATTTCTCATATCGCGCCAGGTGGGGTAGTCCTGTGGAGAGCCGCCAAGAGCTGCGAGGTGGCTGGGGGTAGGCCGATGCTGCCGAACGGCGGGCGCCGCAGATCCGCCGGACTTAACTGTTAGCCCGCGCCTGCGTAGCTCTCAGCAGGGGCTCCACGCTACACTGCCCAACTTCCGTCTGACGACAGCTCTCTTTCTCGCACTTAACAGAGGGAGGGGGGGGGGGAGGGGGGGAGGGGGGGGGAGGTGGATAGTAGCGCCAGAATACTAAAGAATGCAGTGAGCCATTTCTAGTGTTGCAAAATAGGTATCACACTATCACGCCACTTCCATTCAAAGCACTTAATATAGGCAAGTCTTTCGGTCCAGATTGTATATGAATTAGATCCCATTCCGGACTATGCTGATATAACAACTCCGTACTTAGCGATCATGTACACTTACGGAAAAAATCCCAACACGAAGAAATAGTTAATGTAGACTAATGAAATTTTCGGAATATGTTTATCTATGTCACATACTTTAGTGATTGATGTTGCAAGTTCACACTTTAATGTAAGCCAGAGAAAAGCCTTTGCAAATGTGAAATGCTGGAACATTAATAACCAGCGTAACTACCGTAATGTTAAATGTAAGTATGTAAACGTGTACGAGTTGTGTCGAACAAATGCCGGATTTCAGTTTGTGATTTAGCCTTCATGTCCGTTGCGCTTAGTCGATGAATACAGGGACGGTTAATGACGGTTGTGGGTGACGCTGAAAGCTGGCGTCGGATGATGTCCAAGTTGTTCTCGATTGGAGACAGATCTCGTGAGCAAGCGGGCCAAGACATGTCGACACCCTGCAGAACATGTTCGCTTCACATCTACATCTACATAGATACTCCACAAATCACACTTAAGTGCCTGGCAGAGAGTTCATCGAACCACCTTCACAATAATTCTCTATTATTCCACGTCGAACAGCGCGGGGAAAAAACGAACATCTGTACCTTTCCGTGCGAGCTCTGGTTTCCCTTACTTAATTACGATGATCATTTCTATGTAGATCGGAGTCGATGAAACGTTTCCGTACACGGAGGAGAAAGCTGCTGATTGAAATTTCGTGAGAACATCCCGCCATAACGAAAAAATATTTTGTTTTAGTAGTGTCCACCCAAGATCCTGTATCACGTCCGTGACACTCTCTCCCCTACTCCTCCATAACACAAACGCGCTGGCGCGTCTGCGATATCGCGGAAGGAACATCAAGCTTCTCGTAGCGAAATCTGAATAGACGTCATCTTTCAAATGCAGAAACATGCCTACCAACTTTCGTTTATCTTACACAGCTTCTTCATTATGTTGCGATTGAGGATCCGTACTTACAAACTGGAAAAGTTGTACAGGTCACACCTATACCCAAGAAAGCACATACGACTAATCTGCTGAGGTACAGACCAGTATCACTGGCATCGATTTGCTGTACAATCTTGTAACATATGTTCGAACATTATGAATTAAATCAACATCTACATCAATACACTGTAAGTCATCATGAGGTACATGGCAGAGAGTACGTCCCGCTGTACCAGTTATTAGAGTTTCTTCCCATTTCATTCACGTACGATGCGCGGGAAGAAAGATTGTTTGAATGCCTCTCCGCATGCAGTAATTATTCTAACGTTATTCTCACGATCCCTATGTGAGCGATAGGTAGGGGATTATAGTATATTCCTAGAATCATAATTTACAGCCTGCTCTTGAAACTTTATTAATAAACGTTCTCGGGATGGTTTACGTCTATCTTGACGTCTTCCAGTTCAGTTCCTTCGGTATCTCTGTGACCCTTTCCCACGGATCTAACAAACCTGCGACAATTCGTGCTGCCCTTCTCGGTATACTTCTGTATCCCATGTTAATCCTATTTGGTTCGACTCCCACACACTTGAGCAATATTCTAGAACCTGTCGTACAAGTGATTGGTAAGCATTTCCCTTTGTGTACTGATTACTCTTCCCTCACTATTATTCCAATAATGCGTCCTCCCTACCAAAAAGTCCTAAATTCAGTCACAAATTACACTTGCTACTCCACATGACAGTACTTTAAACAATAAGCGCAGTTGAAGTATTGAGTGAAAAGCTTTTCAGAAATCAAAAAATTCTGCATCTACCTGACTGCCTTTCAGTATGTCGTGTCAGAAAAGTGCGAGTTTGGTTTCACATGATCGATGTTTTAGAATCCACGCTTCTTGGAATTGAGGAGGTCTTTCTGTTCAGAATACCTCATCATGTTTCAGCTCCAAATATATTCTAAGATTCTTCAACAAATCGACGACAAGGATACTGGACGGTAGTTTTAGGGATCACTTCTACTATCCTTCTTGTGGACGCGTGTGACCTGTGCTTTATCTAGAAGATAACGATATAATGACACGTAACACGGATTCAGATAATATGGTTCTTGTGCAACACAACCAGTTCTCTATTCTCATGAAGTAATGATTGCTATAAACAAGGGTTCTAAAATTTAGATAAGTCTTTTAATACCATTCCTGAGATGCGGTTTATAATGAAATTGTGTACCTATGGAGTATCGTCTCAGTTATGCGACTGAATCCGTCATTAATTGTCAGAAACGTCTTAGTTCGTAGTAAGTCATCCCGTAAATCAGAAGTGATATCTGCCCGAGGAAGTGTTATAGGCCCTCTGCTGTTGCTATTCTATATAAATGATTTAGGAGACAATGTGAGCAGCCATCTTACATTATTTGCATATGAAGCTGTCAATTACCTAAAATAAAGCCATCAGAAGATCAAAAGCAATGGCAAAATTATTCAGACAAGATATCTGAATGGTGCGAAAAGTGGAGGTCGACTCTAAATAACTAAAAACGCGAGATCATTCACATGAGTAGTAACAGGAATCCGTCAAATTTCGGCTACACGATAAATCACACAAATGTAAAGGCTGTCAGTTGAGCTACATACCTATGGATAACAACTACAAACAACTTAACTTGCAACCATCACGTATGTAATTTTTGGGAAGGCAAACCAAAGACTGCTGCTCATTAGCGGAACACTAACAAGATGCAACAAACCCTCTACCTGCACTACATTTGTCCGTCCTCTGCGAGAATACAGCTGTGCGAATTCTTATCACACAGGATTGCCGGATGACACTGAAAAATGCATACAAGGGCAGCTCGTTTCGTATTATCGCGAAAGGAAAGATTGTGTCACGCATATGACATGCAAATTGGAGTGACAGTCGTTAAATAAAGTCGTTTTTCTTCGCGGCGAGATCTGTTCACGAATTTTCAATCACTTACTTTCTCCTCCGAATGCGAAAATATTTTGTTGCCGTTCACCTACATAGGGAGAAATGATCATCATAAGAAAACTAGGGAAATCAAAGCTCTAACGGACAGATTTAAGCGCTTGCTTTTTCCTCTCCCCACTGGGGAGTGGAACATCAGAAAAATTGTGTCAGAGGTGTTCGATGAAGCCTCGGTCAGGCACTTAATATGAATTGCAGAGTATCCATATAATTGCACACGAGAGCGACGTATGTGGGTTACCGCCGGAAACTGAGAATTTAGTTTGGAAACTATACTTAAAACACATTGTGTTTCTTATTACTTGCTTTCAGTTAGCTTCCGGGAAATAATCGCCCAGTTTCGTTACTTTTATTTTTCATTCACTATTTTCTCCGGGACGGTTCAGATTCTCATTTTTCGGAGGGCAAAAACGTAAGTATAGTCAAATGAATTTTGTCTTTCATCTAACAAGATATCAGTGCATTTCAGAGCCTCGGTCTTCTGTGAGTCGTAAATTATGAATGTTTAGCTAATAGACAAAGAGGTAGGCAGAACTATTGACAGGAAATCCGTCAGGGACATGTCACAAGGGTACAATCCCCCCTATTTACCTGAAGAGGAAGCGGGAAATAACAGAAAAAAACATATTTTACGGACGTAGTTCCCACGTACAGTAGTGTAGTGCCAACGAAAGATTCATTCCAGTTATAAGTGAATACCAGAGGCACAGTTTTTTTTCTTTAAATCGTCGAATATTTACAGCTAAATTTTTCCGCACAGCTTTCAAGAAAGAATGCTGTCCTTCCCCCTCCTCCCCCACCCCTCCTGAAATTCTGAATCCACTATAGTACACAGTAGCATAAGCGATAACCTCAGTAAATTATCCACCCGCTGAAAAAGCTGTTTCATACTTGCGTCCACGTGAACTGTAAAGAAAGCTCCGCCTAATGATATGGTACGTACTGTCACCTACCAAGATACAGAAATCTATTTTCGTATCTGACGTAATGTATTTCTACAAACAGTGCCATACCTCAGTCTGTCTAAGTCAGCAGTTTATTATACTCCGAAAACCGGATAGTAATTGAACGGAAGAGAGCGTTCAGAAGTTAGTTTCCGTGTCGGGCATGCACAACGCGTACCTAGCGCTCATAGGGAAGTGTCTTACTGCTTCAGTCTGAACCGTACATGGCTGATAAATGCTAAACTTTTATAGGGCAAGAAATTGTATTTAACTAACACAGTAAAAGTCTATTAGGCCTGAGGATGAGTAGGGAAAATAAGTAATTTTAAACTACATTTTAATTAAAGAATTCTAGAAAATAATCTTAATTCAAGAATAAATTGAGTTGTGTTACATTAATTTACTGTGTAACGATTTCTATGCTCTAAGAATCGTGATACCGATGCTAGTAGATATTTCTTCTTCTAAAGTATCGATTTCGTCACCAGTCCAAATACACAACTTTCACATATTGTTTCATCCTCACGTCACTCCAAGCTTGCCAGTAATTAACTAGTTCCAGGCTCACTAGCGTCGTTGGCGCTTGTGTAGTTTTTTCGTGTGCAGCGGTTATGTCAGGGCGGCCTGGCCGCGGGTCGTGCCCCGAAGCGGAGGGCGCTTGTTTGTATTACAAATATTCCGCATGCATAAGAAGTCCTGTTTAGAGTTCGTGGGAAACAACTGCACATGTTGCGTCACACAATGTTCGCAGTTTTGCACAAACATTCATTAGAATAATTGTTCAAATGGCTCTCGTTTCGTTCGCTAATGTTTAAAGTGATAACGGGGGCTACATCTTTAAACAAGTTGCAAAAATTGTGATACCAAGCGAAATTTGTGTAGAAATTTCACACAACCGACTAATTACAAGTATCAGATGTAGAGAATATTGACAGAAGCGATCATGTTGGATTTAATAGGTAGCAGGTAGAACATCCGGCTTAATTCGATTGTTAATTAGCAAGACAAATTGCTAAAAATTTCGATTTCCTTGAGCACCTGTCTTAACATGTAGGGCGTCGAGTGGCGACATGCGACCGTCTGCGTTGAAGTTATTACTCGAAGGTTAAAACGGAGAACGGTTAGGGGTGGCGAATGTGGGGGAGTGAGTGTACGTGGGGTGGGGTGGGGGGGGCGTTATTGACTGCCTTACCTGCAGTTTAAGGAAAATTCACGTTGTTATTACGTCTACAGTGAATGCACAATAAGTCCGCCAAATTAAAGTGACCTATCAGACAAGATTTGCAACATTATTTACCCATGCGTCAGACTTGGAAGCAAAATGAACAGGATTCGGATGAGCAACTTTTTTCTCCACGAGCTTATAGCTACAGGTAGAACAGAGACTTTTTTTCACTTTCATTAGTGGGATGCAAAAAAAAAAAAAAAAAAAAAAAAAAAAAAAAAAAAAAAAAAAAAAAAAAAAAATATTTATAAAATGTGCGTGAAATCTTATGGGACACACTACTTAACCTAAATTATCCTAAGGGCAAACACACACACACACACATGCCCGGGGGAGGACTCGAACTGCGCCGGGACCAGCCGCATAGTCCATGACTGCAGCGCCTGAGACCGCTCGGCTAATCCCGCGCGGCTGCAACGAAGCACCACCTATTCATACAGAGTGGGCTTAGCATTTTCTTAGTGCTGGATGAAACAATAAATTTTTCGTTATAGCAATGTAGAGTGCTAGCAACACAACATACAGAAATTCTCCAAAAATCTGTCCTAACTAAATATCTCCTCTGAAACATACGACACCAAGGGCGATCGATAAAATGTAATCAAATGGTTAACCGCGAGGATATATTACCCGATAGAAGTTGTGGTAATATCCAGTGACATCCAGATCAAATATCGGTCTGGTTCCATTCGTCTTTAATGGAAATGAGCGTTTGGCGTCATTGGCCGGGAGGCCCCTCGCGGGGCAGGTCCGGCCGCCATATCGCAGGTCTTATTACAGTCGGCGCCACATTGGGCGACCTGCACGCCGGATGGGGATGAAATGATGATGAACACAACACAACACCCAGTCCCTGAGCGGAGAAAATCTCCGACCCAGCCGGGAATCGAACCCGGGCCCAGAGGACGGCAATCCGTCACGCTGACCACTCAGCTACTGGGGTGGACTTCGTCTTTAATGAAATGATATTTGAAGTTGTGTACATCACGAAATACTACACGATTACACAATTACATGTGGAGCTTGTTAACGGACGATTTAGTTACCCATCTTTGACAGTCTCGAGAGGTGATCTCTCCCTAAGGACTACGTCGTTCGCGGGGCGTCAACTCTAAACTTCTTTTTTTCGTTTCGTGAGGGTGAACTCTAGCGTACTTTCTAACAATCCTCTTTTAATGTTCAGTGATCATTAAGGCTCGATATACATCCGCTATTGGTCGCAGCAGATACCGACTGTTGCTCTTCGTGATCATGGTCACACCGTTATAACAAACGGAATTCACAGTGCACTAAATATCGGCGTTGACACTTCGTAGAGACCTAAGAGTAAGAAACATTGGTGTACCCATTATTATGAAAACCGTCTGCAGGTACCTGAGTGTCTTCAAAATAGCACTTTCCTTCCTTCACAAAATTGCGACATGACGTAGAGAAAAGAAACGATGTTTTTCGTGTCGGGCGATATGAAGACGTTAGCAGGAAGGTAGGGATGGGGAAACCCAGCGACTCTCTTGATCGCCGGCTGGCGTGCGTAGCGGGATAAAGCAAGCGATTTCCGGGCAGAACTCGCGTGAGCCACAGGAAGGTCTGCCTTGCAGCTCACTTAGGTTCGCACAGAACGCAGGATGGTGCTGGCGTAGCACCGCAATCATTAGAGGGGGCTCGTCCTGGGAGCTGCACACCTGGCAGAGGGGGAAACAGCAGTGCTGAGCACCCAGGGGCACCGAAATTCTACCTGGGTACATTGCCTCTTCTGGTTTCGGCTCTAGACTAACATCATGGCGCCATTCCTCCACATCCATTCAGACACTTCATTGAAAGTGCCCAGGAAAGTGCAAGGCTCCATAAACGTGAAGGGTGGACACATACCATACTAACGCCCACTAGTAGATGTCCGGATACTTTCGGCCAGATAGTGTATGTCTGGAAAGATCGCACACAGCCTGCGTACGTGTAGCGATTTTTGTAAACAAGTTACGGCTTCCTGCTGATCGCAAATGTAAGTAATACTGCAGATTGCCTTTGTCATAAGTAAACCGGTACAGTAATTTCTCGCACCCTGGTTATTTGCGCTACGAAAGTGTCAAGAGTAATAAATCGTCTGGGTCAGTATCTTACAGTGTTTTTACTTTTGTAGAACGATCAACTTAACATTTAGAATGAGTTATTAATTTTATTTCGCATTACACGCTACAGTCACCTGCCTCCAAAATGAACTGTTTCGTGTAAGTGAAAAACAGGGGTGTACTGAAAGCATTCGTAAGTAAATAAGATTCAGGAGTACTCAACAAGCACCCAACACAGAAGCAGGAGAAAATTTACACGGAAAACGAGCGCAAGAAAAAGAAAATGTTAGTACTGACGACGAGGACGTAGGAGACGAAGCATAAGCAAGGACTGCATGCATTAGAGGAAGTATGTCACCCGTTGCCTTGCTCAAAAAGCCTTCCTTCGATGGCGTAGGGAAACCTTTGAGTATCGACATCTAGTTGGACAGAGAGAGATCTGTACCTTTCTCCTCCTGAATACGAGTACTTATATCGTAACTAGTGCGCCACCTTCCTCGATAAGGGAAAACTTCCGAAACTGAAGACATTGTCATATGTGATATCGTGCTATTTTGGCCCCGGAGGAGTTATAGATCCAACACCAAACCGATGGGAGCGCAAATAATCCAGATACCATGTTGAGACGCATGACTAAGTTCCTTCATAGGGAGCGTAGGCAGTCTCATTAATAATGCCATTGTTGCCCCACAGCTTGTTAGTGTTTGTACAAAATGATACTCAAACTACTGGGGAGAAAATGGAAAGAAAAATTTTGCACAATTTTGGCTTCTACAAGTGACACCTCCGTTATGTGTCACATAGCGAACTGGCACACGAGTTATAATACTGAAGACGTATTCGAGAGAAGTGCCGTTATCACTCCCAACCCGTTATCCTGATTTGTAAAAATGAATATTTCCTTAGACGTATTTACCGATGCAAGGTATTAACTATCTCTCTACATACATGCAAATCATTTTCTGTTTATACTACTATTCTACTATTTGCCCTATTAAAATCATTGTTATTTCTTAGGTAAGTGTGAAGTAAACTATGTATGCTCTATGTGTGTAAGTCTGGTCCATTGTAAGAGAGGGACTGAAGGAACTAACATAAACGGATTGAATAAATAATATCTATCTATCTATATACATATATACACTCCTGGAAATTGAAATAAGAACACCGTGAATTCATTGTCCCAGGAAGGGGAAACTTTATTGACATATTCCAGGGGTCATATACATCACATGATCACACTGACAGAACCACAGGCACATAGACACAGGCAACAGAGCATGCACAATGTCGGCACTAGTACAGTGTATATCCACCTTTCGCAGCAATGCAGGCTGCTATTCTCCCATGGAGACGATCGTAGAGATGCTGGATGTAGTCCTGTGGAACGGCTTGCCATGCCATTTCCACCTGGCGCCTCAGTTGGACCAGCGTTCGTGCTGGACGTGCAGACCGCGTGAGACGACGCTTCATCCAGTCCCAAACATGCTCAATTGGGGACAGATCCGGAGATCTTGCTGGCCAGGGTAGTTGACTTACACCTTCTAGAGCACGTTGGGTGGCACGGGATACATGCGGACGTGCATTGTCCTGTTGGAACAGCAAGTTCCCTTGCCGGTCTAGGAATGGTAGAACGATGGGTTCGATGACGGTTTGGATGTACCGTGCACTATTCAGTGTCCCCTCGACGATCACCAGTGGTGTACGGCCAGTGTAGGAGATCGCTCCCCACACCATGATGCCGGGTGTTGGCCCTGTGTGCCTCGGTCGTATGCAGTCCTGATTGTGGCGCTCACCTGCACGGCGCCAAACACGCATACGACCATCATTGGCACCAAGGCAGAAGCGACTCTCATCGCTGAAGACGACACGTCTCCATTCGTCCCTCCATTCACGCCTGTCGCGACACCACTGGAGGCGGGCTGCACGATGTTGGGGCGTGAGCGGAAGACGGCCTAACGGTGTGCGGGACCGTAGCCCAGCTTCATGGAGACGGTTGCGAATGGTCATCGCCGATACCCCAGGAGCAACAGTGTCCCTAATTTGCTGGGAAGTGGCGGTGCGGTCCCCTACGGCACTGCGTAGGATCCTACGGTCTTGGCGTGCATCCGTGCGTCGCTGCGGTCCGGTCCCAGGTCGACGGGCACGTGCACCTTCCGCCGACCACTGGCGACAATATCAATGTACTGTGGAGATCTCACGCCCCACGTGTTGAGCAATTCGGCGGTACGTCCACCCGGCCTCCCGCATGCCCACTATACGCCCTCGCTCAAAGTCCGTCAACTGCACATACGGTTCACGTCCACGCTGTCGCGGCATGCTACCAGTGTTGAAGACTGCGATGGAGCTCCGTATGCCACAGCAAACTGGCTGACACTGACGGCGGCGGTGCACAAATGCTGCGCAGCTAGCGCCATTCGACGGCCAACACCGCGGTTCCTGGTGTGTCCGCTGTGCCGTGCGTGTGATCATTGCTTGTACAGCCCTCTCGCAGTGTCCGGAGCAAGTATGGTGGGTCTGACACACCGGTGTCAATGTGTTCTTTTTTCCATTTCCAGGAGTATATATATATATATATATATATATATATATATATATATATATATATATATATATCAACAAAAACAGTTGAAGAATAATTATTTTTATCTATATCGAACAGCAGAAACATTTCAGCTTGGAAGGAAGAAGAACCTCTTATTTGGATTTTCTGTGCTTTTCATCAGTCAGTTAAGGTAGATCCTTGAATGGTTCCACTGAAAACGAGACAAAAAATTTCTTTGCCCTACCGTAACTTGTGCCCCATGTTTCTTCGTAAGCTCTCGACCATTGGTAAAAGGTAAATAAGATATTACAGAACAAAAGTTTTAAAAGAGAAATTCGAAGCTTCACGTATTGTTTTTTCATCAAAATTAAAAATCTTAGCATTCGCCGACTGTTAGAAGATTTGTGATCTATGACGAAGATGTTATGAACGCAACTAGTGTGTCGAGTCAACGAAGCGCGTAGTCAGAGTAGATACCTTGCGTATTTAGAAGACCGATAGATTCTGTTATGCAATTTGTTTAATAGCCATTGTGTCTCACGATGTGGTAGCAGACGACTTATAATTCATATGAAGTATAGCCAAATGACTCAGTGATCGAGGTGACATATGGAAAGTTCGATGGGAAAATGTGGCGGTTTGTGAGTATTGATATTACTGTTATTCCTTTCACATTTCGAGCGACCTTCGAATACTGTAGTTCTTTTATTTCGAGTGGAGACGTTTTTTTTAAGTCTAGACTAGGTGCAACATAAATGTTGAAAATAAACGTTGTCACCTTCACCCTGAAACGTAAGAAGCTGTTTTTCAAAGAATGTATTACCGCCAAGAATCTAGGCAGTCTGCAGTAATTATGTGAAAATCATGTATCGACGTGTCAACCCTGAATTTTACTAAAATTCTCAACTCTCCGTGTGAAATGGCGCAAGTACGTTTGGTTTTCCTCTAACATCTGCCGTTGTTCATATAAGCACCCACAGGAGAAATGAATGTAATATAAATCGAATACATATATTTCCTATTAATACAGACGAGCAGTAACACATGAAGAACGACAGTTCGTTTCTATTATAGCATTTAATTACAATTTTCAAAATAACAAGCACCCGCAGAAGTGAATAATGAGAGGACGATGCTTTGACAAAATAATTACACGCTTCTGCAGAATTAATTATTTGAACGCACTTTTTTTTTAAGTCCCTGAAACTTTCCGGAGGCGTAAACACGGCAAGAGCAGCAGCGGCAGCAACAACAACAACAACTAATTGTAACATCCGCGCTGTTTTCGGTTGAATTAACGCAGCGAAACATTTTCGTGATTGCACAGGACTGAGGAAATTGAGTTTACGTTGCCGGCAAGCTACGCGTAATTTCTATTCGATTTCCGTGACCCGGCTAGAAATCTGATTTGCCATTCCGTAATACCCGGCACCAATTAAGGGCGGCAAACATTACGCAGCCGTCGCTGGGACGAGCCGGAAGAACTGCCTGTCGGCCGGCCGAAGTGGCCGTGCGGTTAAAGGCGCTGCAGTCTGGAACCGCAAGACCGCTACGGTCGCAGGTTCGAATCCTGCCTCGGGCATGGATGTTTGTGATGTCCTTAGGTTAGTTAGGTTTAACTAGTTCTAAGTTCTAAGGGACTAATGACCTCAGCAGTTGAGTCCCATAGTGCTCAGAGCCATTTGAACCATTTTTGAACTGCCTGTCGGCTGCGACCGAGGCGCGTCTTTGACTTGACCGGCCGTCCGGCGCGGCTTAGTTCACCAGAGTGAAATCCGTTTCCTCTCAAGCGTCTATTCCGAGATTATTCAATACGGGACTGCCTGTTCATACTAAAGGAATTAACAAAACATGGCATTTAACACATTCAGATTGCATGCAATGACACTTACAGAAATGGAAAGCCACGAGAGGCAAAATCGTCTCATAAATAAGTGTAAGCTAGGGCTAAAAAATTACAATGTCCATGTTTAACTTGTTCTCGAAAAGACAACGACAAAGAGTGGAAAAAAGGTCAAAAATGGACACGAATGTCAATGTTCGTAGGTAAAGTTCGTTCTTGTTACGATGGAACAGCAGCGTCACTTAGCAGCAACTTCCGTGGATCGCGTGTGCGTAGTAAGGCCTTTGAAGAAGAGATTATCACTTAAATTTGTCATAAGGTTACAAGCTGAAAAACCTGAGAGATGCTCAATGCCCAATAGAAATCGGTTCTACTGCCGCAACTAGTGACTGTTTTAATCGCACTGTTGCTACTGCGTACGCAACTGAAGGCTTGAAAGAATAGGTCATCATTTTCACATCACTGCAATAATCTCATAAATGTTTTTCATGCTTGTAAAAGGTAACAAAGAACGATTTATTAAAAGCGTTCATGCTGCTCTAGTGGATGAGATACTCTCACAGATTATAATAGGGAGGTAACACTTTCACACATATTAGAATCTATCTCGAGATTATAAAAGAAGACAGAATGATACAGTAAACGCCACGCTTGATTAATATTTATTGCTAAGTGTGTGCAAAACTGTTGTTTCGCACATACCGGCATAGTCTTTTAAACTATAGGCATTAACGGTCTAGTGTTATTCACTCACAACATTCACTCCTGGGTGGCACCAGATTGCTGTCTCTCTTTGTAAGTCCATAAATACTTGTGGCATCCCTTATTGACATCAGCGTTCATTGCAGTTTATTATTACGATGAAGTCACTTGCTGAGGGAACTGGCAAAGTTTAGTGATGTGACGGATTTTATAATTAGCATTTCACACTGCTGCCTTCCGCTGATAATATTTGCAGCGGATTGGGAAGGCTTCCACTATCGAATTACTGCCGGAATTACACTAACTAGTTGCTGTTGTCGGGTCTATACTGAATTTAATGCTCTTAGGAAGTTCACCACTTAATAGTAACATAGAAACCGACATAACTTTACAACGTGCAAAGAAGCGCCCTCGTTGACAGTCTGACTTAAACAGTGATTAGTGAAGTTAATTCGTTCAAACGTTAAAGTATCATGAAGTATAACTGGTTATTGTTGAGGATGTTGTAATACCTGAGTTTCTGAATGGCTGTTCAATTCCAGCAGAGTCATATCAGATGAATTTTCCTTGGTAGTCCCTTTCGGTCATATTCGGTCGTGATGTGAAAAATGAAACCGTTTTTGTTTGTGAATAAGAAGTTAGTGCAGTAAGTGTAAGATATTGAAATAAAAAATTACACATGCACTGGAAAGGAATGACTTGACATGAGAAAGAATAGATTGAGATTATGTAGGGTAGCAGGATGTGAGTATGTTGTTTGTGATGGGAGTAGGTACGTGGTGACAGTCGGGAAGAAGAAACGGAGGACTGGGATGGGCCGGAGCCTAGTATTAAGAGAAAAGTGACAGCTTAAGACGAAAAGAGAGGTGGGGAAGAGCGGTCTGGAACAGGAAAGAGTAATAGGAGTTAAGGCGGATAAATACCGAAGCGATTTCATTGTGCGTTTGTATAACTGATGGGAGGAGTCTGTATAAACGCAGTAGCATTCCAGAATTAGAGGAGCAACAATGGCATGTATGGAATCGTGTTTGTGACTAAATTGGGTTGTACTAAGGTGTTCAGTGTTGGCAAGAAGAAGTGAGAAATTGATGAGGTGGTAAATGATGTATCTGGTTGGGCCCGGGGTGGGGGGTGGGGGGGGGGGGGGACGTAAACATAGCGTAAGGCAAGGCGTAGTTTACGACAATCTAACAGCTGTAGAGAATAATAGAGCAATGATGGGCCACATATCCAGGCATCATTAGCGCAAGAAAGGTCAGGCCAGATAAAGGTTTTGTATGTACGGAGGATAGACGAGACGTTCAATCCCCACGTTCGGCCGGTTAGTAATTGAAGCGCTTTTAGTTTATTGTGAGCTTCCTAAGCATGGTTAGTAAATTGGATCTGAATGTCAACTGTCGGTCTAACATTAGTCCGTTTCAGGCTGTCTTTTATTGGATACGACTGTCATAATGGTTAGGTACACGACATGGACGTGCAGGTGATTCGTTGTTCACTACTGGCCATTAACATTGCTACACCAAGAAGAAATGCAGATGAGAAACTGATATTCATTGGACAAGTATATTATACTGGAACTGACATGTGATTACATTTTCACACAATTTGGGTGCATAGATCCTGAGAAATCAGTACCCAGAACAACCACCAGTGGCTGTTCAAATTGTTCAAATGGCTCTGAGCACTATGCGACTTAACTTCTGAGGTCATCAGTCTCCTAGAACTTAGAACTAATTAAACCTAACTAACCTAAGGACATCACACATATCCATGCCCGAGGCAGGATTCGAACCTGCGACCGTAGCGATCGCTCGGCTCCAGACTGTAGCGCATAGAACCGTACGGCCACTCCGGCCGGCCCTCTGGCTGTAATAACGGCCTTGATACGCCTGGGCATTGAGTCAAACAGAGCTTGGATGGCGTGTACAGGTACAGCTGCCCATGCAGCTTCAACACGATGCCACAGTTCATCAAGAGTAGTGACTCGCGTATTGTGACGAGCCAGTTCCTCGGCCACCATTGACCAGACATTTTCAGTTGGTGAGACATCTGGACAATGTGCTGGCCAGGGCAGCAGTCGAACATTTTCTGTATCCAGAAAGGCCCGTACAAAACCTGCAACACGCGGTCGTGCATTATCCTTCTGAAATGTAGGGTTCCGCAGGGATTGAATGAAGGGTAGAGCAACGGGTCGTAACACATCTCAAATGTAACGTCCACTATTCAAAGTGCCGTCAGTCCGAACAAGAGGTGACCGAGACGTGTAACCAATGGCACCCCATACCATCACGCCGGGTGATACACCAGTATGGCGATGACGAATACACGCTTCCAATGTGCGTTCACCGCGATGTCGCCAAAGACGGATGCCACCATCATGATGCTGTAAACAGAACCTGGATTCATCCGAAAAAAAGACGTTCTGCCATTCGTGCACCCAGGTTCGTCGTTTAGTACATCATCGCAGGCGCTCCTGTCTGTGATGCAGCGTCAAGGGTAACCGCACCCATCGTGTCCGAGCTGATAGTCCATGCTGCTGCAAACGTCGTCGAACTGTTCGTGCAGATGGCTGTTGACTTGCAAACGCCCCCATCTGTTGACTCAGGGATCGAGACGTGGCTGTACGATCCGTTACAGCCGTGCGGACAAGATGCCCGTCATCTCGACTGCTAGTGATACGAGGTCGTTGGCATCCAGCACGGCGTTCTATATTACCCTCCTGAACCCACCGATTCCATATTCTGCTAACAGTCATTGGATCTCGACCACCGCGAGCAGCAGTGTCGCGATACGATAAACCGCAATCGCGATAGGCTACAATCCGACCTTTATCAAAGTCGGAAACGTGATGGTACGCATTTCTCCTCCTTACACGAGGCATCACGACAACGTTTCACCAGGCAACGCCGGTAAACTGCTGTTTGTGTCTGAGAAATAGGTTGGAAACGTTCCTCATCTCAGCACGTTGTAGGTGTCGCCACCGACACCAACCTTGTGTGAATGCTCTGAAAAGCTAATCATTTGCATATCACAGCATCTTCTTCGTGTCGGTTACATTTCGCGTCTGTAGCACGTCATCTCCGTGGTCTAGCAATTTTAATGGCCAGTAGTTTATAACTGCCATGAGGGTATCTTCATAGCTTGTCCACGATGCTTATTAGAGAGTATGCGTATGAGTGATTACGACGGAGCTCTATTCGTGAAGAAGCACCCTATACGGCAGATGCAGCAGGCTACCGGCGGTAGGCGGGTAACGCAGCGCACTGCGCCGTAACGCGTGTGGGCGGCAGCGGACGTGCAGGCACTCAGGTTGCACGCGCCGGCTAACGCTGATATAGTGCGGCGTCCGCCTCTGTGTGCGGCTCTGCCGGGCCGTGTAGTGGCCAGTGGTCCGGCACTAGAAGCTGGCTGCGACCCCTGTGTCGGCAAGACACACGGGGAGGGAACTGACTCGTGCACGAATCTCGAGTGATACCCTCTTTAACAGGCGCATCACTCCCACACTTTTCGGACGTTTCAGCTATGGTGAGGGCGAGTCGCAATCCCAGCAGGATGGACTTCGCAACAGCAACGGAGGGTGAGCAGCACAGCCTTTACGGCCAGTCGAAACGACTCCGACAGCAACCTCTGACGCTGCGGAAGTCCCAGCGACGCGGAACTACGTTTCACGTCACACAGAGCAACGTTGCCTGTCTTAGTATGGCTGCTCACTAGTATACAAGCAGCGCGCCGCAGCTTAACCAGCAACGTGTCTTAGATTGAGTTCCTGGGAGAGTTCCTACATAGAGTCTTCGAGTGTGTTCCTCGGAGTTCCAGTTCCAGTCGCAGTCGCCAACACACCTACATCCAGCGCAACTCACTTGTCTGAGGAGAATTCTCTGGTTGTAGACAGCGCCTACGCCGGATAGAGGTCTTACTGTGCATCAGTTGGACTTTGCCTCAGAGCAGGACTGTCATAGACTGGGAACATCGTAAAAAGAGGTCGCAAACTGGCTGTTAAGTTCGCTGTCGCAGCCCTGAATCCTTTATGACGTAGTATATATCTGTCAACTCCTTCATTTATCACAAAATCTAATGTGCGCAGGTACAGAGCCCACAACACTCCATCACCACTTTCACTCTACCTCCTACCTCAGAAACGCAGCGAAGACGCTGTTCCTCTACCACACGAACTTTCAATTTTCCGCTCACTGAAATATTAGTACCCTTCATTCCCAGCATTTTTTGTAGAGCATTACAGGTATTTCGAGAAACGAAACAAGTTTGGAAAACTTGAGAAGTAAAAACTGGTAATATTTCAAATATGGTGCTAAAAACCGCCTTGTAATTTAAGTGGAAAAATAAAATAAGAAGAGCTATTAGAGAGAAGACGAAGAGAAAGAAGGCTTTGGAAATGTCTTCGTAGAGGTAGGGGAATTTACCAAACTGAACAGGAGGGGATACTTGCAAATTAGATAAGCGCGGCTGTAGTCATAGGCATGTTAACACAGGGTACAGATACGTTAAACACGTCACAAGAATGGCTACTTTAGAGGAGGAGGTTCACGACCCGCCAGGTTGGACGAGCACGTTAACGCGCTGCTTCCTGGACACGGGTAGGCGCGCCGGCACCGGATCGATTCCGCCCGGCTGGATTAACGACGAGGGCCGGTGTGCCGGCCAGCCTGGATGTGTTTTTTAGGCGGTTTTCCACATCCCCCTAGGTGAATACCGGGCTGGTCCCGACGTCCCGCCTCAGTTACATGGCTAGCAGACATCTGAACACTTTCGCACTATTCCATGGATTACACTGGTCGCAGACAGTTAGGGTACTCTAATTCCTTACCGGGGGTACGGGGTGGCTCTGAAACAACAAATCAGTTGATTGATCAAATTAATCGCGACCAAATCGATTGTTGTGCAAGAAAACGTCGTCAAACAGGAAAACTTCTGGTCCACACACGTGCCGCACAAAGTGTCAGTTACGCTGTCGGGAACATACGTGAGAGTTTCCCAGGGACATACATTTTTTTAAAGAACAAATGATGAATACGTCTTTATTAATGCTGGTCACAGGCTTCTCTTCATGATCTGTGTCAGTGTCCTCCTCACAAGATTCCGCGTTTGGAGCGGACGATTGTGAGGCTAAAACAGGTTTAAACTGCTCGAGGAACACCAACATTAGTTCCAGATAATGTCCTGGCGCACACGTTCGGGGTGTCAGATTCCAGCTGGTTAGTATACACAGCCGAATGCTTGTAGTTCACGAAGTTGTACGATATAATAAAAAGATCGTCAGTTTGTTAACGGATGGAGAGACAGAGAGCTTATATTTCTTTGCATCTACTATAGTCAATTATATTATTAACCACAAATTTCTACAACCTGTAATGCTGTGGACACTGCTGCAACACAAATCCGTCTTAACCGATCCGTGGATAAGTATTCGGGGGACTGCAGCACATTACCTGATTTCCTCAAATACTTCTGCCTCTGAAGCAACACAAACAAATTCTCAGTGTCGTTGACTTCGATCTTTGAGTTTTCTACATTCTTTTTCCACAGACTGTAACATACTCATTTTACATGGCAACCATAGTGGCTGTTTTTGGCAAACAGAGACAGTGAAGTAATTAGAAAACTTAATATAGCGCCAACGTACATTTGGAAGTCACGGTTTCATTCTCAAGGATTCTACTGTTATGCAAGGACCTTCGCCGCGACAAAAACGCACGTCAGTGAACTTTATTGATTTCTCGTTCAAAGTTGCCTGTTATAATTGTCATCTTCCACGTTATCATGTTCTTCGCGTTTGCTAGTAGCCAGCAAGTTTTACAGTATTATCCGTACCCAATATCTGTGTAGTCACTTCTGACTCATCTACGCTGGTTTGTCTAACTAAGTGCTTGGGGCGACCGGTGACACAGAGAGTGAGAAGTGGAGGCCGCTAAGTAGATAAAATGGCCCGAGGATTTAAACACAAAAACAAGATTTCTATTCTGATCTGGCTTCCGTTGTGTTTGGTTCCTGCCTGTGTTACGGTGACTTTTACTGCGAAGGAAGAAGAGCGATGCATGACTGCAGGCTGGGTTTTTGTGTAACAGACAATAATGAGAATCGTGGAGAGCATTTCTCTGTGGACGAGCGCTGGAAAACAAGGTAGTATTTGCCGCACACGCGTTCTTGGCGAGGCATATTGAGCCGAGAGCTTGCTGTCTGTACTGAGCCGTTATGAATAACAAAGTGGGGATTGTGGTTTCGTTTAGCGTGGGGCAGCTCTCGTTCTCTCTGAACGGTGTACTTCATTCGCAACCGAGCTGAGTAAAATACGTTCTTCACTCATCTAACTTTCTTTGCGTTTTCTTTGGTTTCACGAATACTTCGTGAACAAAATCTTTATTGTACCGTGGCGTAGTTATTACGTGGTTCTTGTAATATGTCATGGAGGTGTATGTAAATTAATTTTATCTTTTGGCTTTCAAAAATTATCAAGTGATACAAAATCTCCTGCGTTTATTCACAGTCCCCTCAGTAAACTGAAAATGTATATCTATTTAAATGTTCGTTATTGTCAAGGTGCCGTATGGCCACGGACTTACACAGTATTCAATAATGGGATCTTAATGTGCTATTTTGCCTTCAGCACGGCAATCTTCTCCATGAGAATTAATTTTCAAGTGTTACACACATTTACACTATTGGCCATTAAAATTGCTACACCACGAAGATGACGTGCTACAGACGCGAAATTTAACCGACGCGAAGAACATGCTGTGATATGCAAATGATTAGCTTTTCAGAACATTCACACAAGGTTGGCGCCGGTGGCAACACCTACACCGTGCTGACATAAGGAAAGTTTCCAACCGATTTCTCATACACAAACAGCAGTTGACCGGCGTAGCCTGGTGAAACGTTGTTGTAACGCCTCGTCTAAGGAGGAGAAATGCGTACCATCACGTTTCCGACTTTGATAAAGGTCGGATTGTGGCCTATCGCGATTGCGGTTTATCATATCGCGACATTGCTGCTCGCGTTGATCGATTTCCAATGACTGTTAGCAGAATATGGAATCGGTGGGTTCAGGAGGGTAATACGGAACGCCGTGCTGGACCCCAACGGCCTCGTATTACTAGCAGTCGAGATGACAGGCATCTTAACCGCATGGGTGCAACGGATCGTACAGCCACGTCTCGATCCCTGAGTCAACAGATGGGGACGTTTGCAAGACAACAACCATCTGCACGAACAGTTCGACGACGTTCGCAGCAGCATGGACTAACAGCTCGGAGACCATGGCTGCGGTTACCCTTGACGCTGGATCACAGACAGGAGCGCCTGCGATGATGTACTCAACGACGAACCTGGGTGCAAGAATGGCAAAACGTCACTTTATCGAATGAACCCACGTTCTGTTTACAGCATCATGATGGTCGTATCCGTGTTTGGCGACATCGCGGTGAACACACATTGGAAGCGTGTATTCGTCAACGCCATACTGGCGTATCACCCGGCGTGATGGTATGGGGTGCCATTGGTTAACGTCTCGGTCACCTCTTGTTCGCATTGACGGCATTTGAACAGTGGACGTTACATTTCAGATGTGTTACGACCCGTGGCTCTACCCTTCATTCAATCCCTGCGAAACCCTACATTTCAGGACAATGCACGACTGCAAGTTGCAGGTTTTGTACGGACCTTTCTGGATACTGGAAATGTTCGACTGCTGCCCTGGCCAGTACATTCTCCAGATCTCTCACCAATTGAAAACGTCTGGTGAATGGTGGCCGAGTAACTGGCTAGTCACAATACGCCAGTCACTACTCTTGATGAACTGTGGTATCGTGTTGAAGCTGCATGGGCAGCTATACCTGTACATGCCATCCAAACTCTGTTTAACTCAATGCTCAGGCGTATCAAGGCCGTTATTACGGCCAGAGGTGGTTTTTCTGGGTACTGATTTCTCAGGATCTATGCACCCAAATTGCGTGAAAATGTAATCACATGTCAGTTCTAGTATAATATATTTGTCCAATGAATACCCGTTTGTCATCTACATTTCTTCTTGGTGTAGCAATTTTAATGGCCAGTAGTGTAGGTAGCGTGAGTTCGTTTGCAACATTATTAGTAAATTTCTTACACGTTCCAAAATGAAACTTCCCTCGAGATCTTCCGGTCTATATTTACTACGTCAGATTCCACGCAATTTTCTACGAAAACTCTATATTATCCGATTCCTTATAGAAAGATGTACTGAATTGCAGTTGTCAGCGAAGAACGCTCAAAACCCATGTATTGCATATAATGGCCGCGCGGGATTAGCCGAGCGGTCTCAGGCACAGTCATGGACTGCGCGGCTGGTCCCGGCGGAGGTTCGAGTCCTCTCTCTAGCATGGGTGTGTGTGTTTGTCCTTAGGATAATTTAGGTTAATTAGTGTGTAAGCTTAGGGTCTGATGACCTTAGCAGTTAAGTCCCATAACATTTAACACACATTTCAATTGCCTATAAGGCGAAACATGGGAAACTTTTAATGATCGAGCTGTCATTTTACAGAACTAAATGATGTAAATGCCTGATTTAACCGTTACCAGAAGTAAGTTCGTCTGCCTTAAATTACTCATATACTGAAGAAAGACTGCTTTGTAATATCTGCTATGGGTCAACATTCACAAACAAAAGAGGGTATTTGCATATGGGCAATTTTCTATGGGATTTCAGTGTCAACTAAACTGAATTTTACAACATGGCAGTTTTAATTTTATATATAAAGTGTGTGTGTTGAATTCAAAGGAGTTGTTCCATTGTGATGTCATGCATTAAAAAAAAATCACTCAGTATCACAGAAATGCGTTCCTGGTGTGTTGCCACATTGCTGAAGCTTCTTATAGCAGCAGTGATGACGAAGCTATGGCATAGAAATGTACATTGTCACAGAAACAATCCCACAAAATATAGAAGGCAAATTTTTATACGAAGTTTCCATGCAGCATTCTCATTTGAACCGAACAGAATTGCCTGATCGTCCTTGCTGCTTTTTGTCGCACTTGTCATTCCAGGCCAATGTGAATCTCACGCAATCTCACCAGTAATGTCGTAGGTGGCACTCAGAAGAGCAATTTCATTTACTGTGCGGAGGGAGGTGGGGAAGGGGGAGGGCGGTGTTCCCAGCGCATAAACAATTACTTCCACAACATTCTGACACCTTGTACTCAACAACACATGAAAGCTAATTCAGCTATGACTCTCGTTCTGTCAGCCGCCAATAAATCATGTACCGCGGCCACCGGGCGAATTTCTGTCCGCTGATGCAGCGCGGGCACGCCTGCACTGCCGACATTAATTAAATATCGAGGGACGGCTGCTCTGACAGAGCCGTTCCGAGGAGGCGAACTGGCTGAACGCAGGCACAATGGAAGGAGCGCGCTCGTTAACCGCTCTGACGGCTTGTTAACGTCCGAACGTGTACGACTCAACATATTTCCGAAATGGGGTAATTTCAAAGCGGACAATGCAGAATGACATGCCCCGCGAGCAAATAATTAACAAAATATAGTACTAATTGGATAGTCCGGTTGTTTTTCGAGTAAAAAGGTTGTAGAGAGAGCTGACAAAAGCGAGATAAATAGTTGCGTTTCTTTTTACAGTGCTGTCAGACATCAGATGCAATAAAAACACATCGTGTAAGCCATTATCGGAAATTTACTCTGCATAAAAATTGGTTTAAAAACTGACGCCGTTCTGTAACAGGAAGAATTTACCGAATCTCCAACAAGAGGGCGGAAGTGGAAAAGACATACTGTTAGACAGCTGAAAAAAATAACTGCTTGAATTATACTGAAGGCACTGGTGAAATAGCGAGGTAAATCAAATTTGCATAATTTCCAGCAAAATACAAAAAACTTAAAGCGGTCGTGCCTTTTTCAAGCCTCTACATAGGCCATCAATGCATCGTAATAAACTCATTACATAACCAAATAAAAATTTATTACGATATTGAAGCAATTTGTAAAAATTTGAATTCTCTCTCTCTCTCTCTCTCTCTCTCTCTCTCTCTCTCTCTCTCGCACGCGCCATCAAACAGCTCTGTTTTATGAACAAGATGTCTGATTAGTAAACAAGCAACGAAACAACTTTTAGCACTTTACAGGTTAGTAAATGTGATCAGTCTGAAAATTAAATAAAATGGATACCATTATAAAAGTCATAGCTGTGGAAGGTTACAAAGACGTTCATTGTGCTTTTCCTTCTGGTGTCCTGATGTAGCAACCGTAACGGTTCAGTCGCAGGCCAACTTATTACAAATTTTGTGTCTGAGGTAGACAAATGCTTCTTGGCAAGCTTCATGACGTATTCACATTTCTCAGATTTCGTTTGCAGAAAAGCCAGTGTAGTTGAGGCTTTCTTATTCACGAAATCATGATGAATAAGCTGTGATAATGATGCACTACAGCGAATTACAAGCTTGTATTCAGTGGAGTATTCCAACAGCCTGTACTTCGAAATAGTAAATTTCTCATTATCAGTACTGTTAATATAGACGTAAACGTTTTTTTTAAGCTAGACAAGTAATCTGTACATTCTGTGCAGAGAGATGACACTGCAGAAATACCTGCGTTATCTTCTTCTCCTTTCAAGTGCCAGAATCTGAATACTGTTTGCTGTAACGACAAGGCAAGTCACGATCTGTCTCGTTCTTACCTCAAACAGTCCACGTTTACAAGTCCATTCAGAATGTTATTGTGAATTCGTCCAATTGATAAGTCTCTTTCTTGTATCATATGATGAAGGAATTTTGAAACTATACAATGGTAGCAAAATCTCATTTTCGGCCAAAAGTAGACAATCTGGTTTATGCACCAGTGCCATCAGTTGTCGCTCTGCTCGTTTCTAACGGCGATCGAAATCGTATAGTGATTGAGACACTAGTCTCGTACGTGGAAGATGCAGGGCTTTACTCAGCGTTCTGCCGGTTCCCTAATTTGCTTCTAGAGGTCGCCTAGACTTTAAATTACGTTAGTCCGTCGTTACTCCTTCCTTCCTCTCGGATATAATGTAAGTTAGGCCATGTCGTCAGTACTGATATACTGTTCCAATCAGTAGTTACGATAGTTACATTCTGCTAATTTGTCACATACATTCCAATGAACAGGTCATTCTATCATTCATCGCATACGAAGGATAACACCAAGCACTGCTCTGCCTTACTCCATGAGACTCTGCAGAGAGTTATAGAATATAATCCAATATAGCGACCCGGAGTCTGGGAATCAGGAACTTCACGCCACCACCCCTCCTACCCTCGCCGCTCAAATACTATCGTCGCAAATTTCTTCCACTTCCAGGAGTCGAACTAGCGACATACGAGAGAAACACCACCGCACACGATTGCACAGGCGATCTTGATTGCATAGGCGAGATTCAGTGGAAGAATCCTCAGGAAATATTGGCCACCCACGAAGAAAGTGGCTTACAAAACTTTCTTTTGATAGCTATTTGAGTACTGTAGTGGCGTAATGACTGGCAGCTAGCTCTAAATGTAGAAAAACGTAAGTTAATGCAGATAAGTAGGAAAAACAAACCAATAACGTTCGAATACAGTATTAGTTGTGTGCTGCTTGACAGATTCACATAGATTAAATATCTGGGTGTAACGTTGCAAAGCAATATGAAATGGAACGAGCATGTAAGGATTGTAGTAGGGAAGGCCAATAGTCGACTTCGGTGTTTTGGGAAGATTTTAGGTTGGTTGGTTGTTTGGGGGAAGAGACCAAACAGCGAGGTTATCGGTCTCATAGGATTAGGGAAGGATGGGGTAGGAAATCGGCCGTATCCTTTCAAAGGAACCATCCCGGCATTTGCATGGAGCGATTTAGGGAAATCACGGAAAACCTAAATCAGGATGGCCGGACGCGGGATTGAACCGTCGTCCTTCCGAATTCGAGTCCAGAAGATTTTAGGGAAGTGTGGCTCATCTGTAAAGGACGCTGCACATAAGATACTGGCGCGACGCACTGTTGAGTACTGCTCGGGTGTTTGGGATCCACACAGGCAAGAATAAAGGAAGACATCGAAGCAATTCAGAGGCGATAGGCTAGATTTGTTACCGGTAGGTTCGGAAAACACGAAAGGGTTAAAAGTGTTACGGAAGTGCTTCGGGAATTCAAATGGGAATTCTTTTCGAGGAGCACTATTGAGAAAATTTAGAGAACCAGCATTTGAAGCTGACTGCAGAACGACTCTACCACCACCAACGTAAATTTCGCCGAAGGAGCACGAAGATTAAATTAGCGAAATTAGGGCTCGTAGGGAAGCGTATAGACAGTTGTTTTCCCTCGCTCTGTTTGCGAGTGGAAAAGAAAAGGAAATGACTAGTAGTGCTACAACGTTTCCTCCGCCACGTTCCATATGGCGGCTTGTGGAGTATATACATAGATGTAGATTGCTCCTCTGAGACCCTCACTACGTAGGATTGATAAGAAATAGCTGTGGTACAAAGAGCAGCAGCGCGCATCATCACGAGTTCGTTTAGTAAGCACAAGAGAGATGCTTATCAAACGCCAGTGGTAGACGCCGTGCGTTTTTTGTTAAACGTCCGAGAGCGTACATTGCTACAAGTCAAACAACATACTGCATCCTTCTACACGTATCTCGCGAAAAGGCCATGAATGCAAAAATAGAGAGGTTCGAACTTATACGGAACGTCACCACCAGTCGTCAGTCCCACGCACCAATCGCGACTGAAAAGGAAAGGAAGTGACGGTGGGGGTTGAGGAGGGGTGGGGGTGGGAGAGAGAGACAGAGTGAGAGAGAGAGATAGACCAAGTACCCTCCGCCAGACAGCGTAAGGTGGCTTGCGGTGTATAAATGTAGGATGGAGACAAAGTATCTGGTTTCTCGATGAAGGGCAGGGAACGAAATCGGACGTGGGGTTTCCGATTAAAACATCCTGAGGTTTATTCATTTGTGTATGCATCAGAATTCTGTTTAATTTAAATTAAAATCAAATGCCAATTGTAATCACCAGTAAAAGGCGATTTGGCAGCTAACGCTTCGTCGTCTCGCAGCTAGCAATGGCATACAACCTTTTCTTTAGTACTGTTGTTGTTGTGGTCTTCAGTCCTGAGACTGATTTGATGCAGCTCTCCATGCTACTCTATCCTGTGCAAGCTTCTTCATCTCCCAGTACCTACTGCAACCTACATCCTTCTGAATCTGATTGATGTATTCATCTCTTGGTCTCCCTCTACGATTTTTATCCTTCACGCTGCCCTCCAATACTAAATTGGTGACCCCTTGATGCCTCAGAACATGTCCTACCAACCGATCCCTTCTTCTACTCAAGTTGTGCCACAAACTTCTCTTCTCCCCAATCCTATTCAATACCTATTCATTAGTTATGTGATCTACCATCTAATTTTCAGCATTCTTCTGTAACACCACATATCGAAAGCTTCTATTCTCTTCTTGTCTAAACTATTTATCGTCCACGTTTCACTTCCATACATGGCTACACTCCATACACACACTTTCAGAAACGACTTCCTGACACTTAAATCTATATCTCTTCTTCAGAAAGGCTTTCCTTGCCATTGCCAGTCTACATTTTATATCCTCTCTACTTCGACCATCATCAGTTATTTTGCTCCCCAAATAGCAAAACTCCTTTACTACTTTAAGTGTCTCATTTCCTGATCTAATTCCCTCAGCATCACCCGACTTAATTCGACTACATTCCATTATCCTCGTTTTGCTTTTGTTGATGTTCATCTTATATCCTCACTTCAAGACACTATGCATTCCGTGCACCTGCTCTTCCAAGTCCTTTGCTGTCTCTGACAGAATTACAATGTCATCGCCGAACCTCAAAGTTGTTTACAGAGCAACAATATTTTAGTGATTTAGTTTAAAAGCCGATGCCTGAGATACTAGGAAAGTGGCACACGATTGACTACAAAATAAGCCATTGGCGGAAGTCAGACCCTGTGAAAATCTGCAAATGTTGGGGATGTAAGAGCTCTCACGCGGCGACGCCAAGACTGCAAGAAGAGCATCTAGGCGTGCTCGTGGCGCAGTGCGCGCAGCCTCGCCGCTAATTACCGGGCTGCGTGCGGGGCACAGTGGCTGCGAAACGGCGCCACCTGGGCACGGCGCTGCCGGTGCCGCTGGCGGGTTAAGCGGCTCAAAAGCCGCCGTCCGGCAAAGACGCGGCCGGCGCCGGGCCCTCCGGTGGCATCGACCCTGCTGATACTGCGCGGCCGCCACTAATTAACCACCCCGCACTCTCCTCCAGTCCTGAAAGCGCCGATTGACGTCCGTATTTAGCCGCTTTTTCCGCCCTTTCTTATTCGTGGCCCTCTTCTTTTCACTCACTTTTCCCCTCCAGCTACCACACTTTTTCCTTTACTGTCGCTCTTGCACCTGTACTGCCTCTGCTCTCAGTCCTTCCTTTTCTCCCTCCTCGTTAATAATTTCGTTGCGTGTCTAAATCCTCGGCGGGCGTCGTGCGGAATACCGACGGCGGGCGCAGGAGAATCTTTAGTGGAAGTTCACGGTAGTGCCGTGCCTATAAGCTATCTCGACAATGGTTCTGCGAGCGGGATTCTTCCATTGTCGTCAGTAATGAAATTCCAGCTGAGGCGTCATCTATGAGTGAAGCAGCGGCATCCGAGGAATCCGACATTTGTCAGCACCTTTCTGCATGAGCTATGACAGGTTTGGTACTGTGTACCGACGCACAGGAACGTATCAAACGATGAGGATAAGGTACTAGGGAAATAAACCCTGCTGAAAAAGAAGGTGGGGGGATGCAGTTTATGGATCATCCTACATATTAGAAATCGTGAAGCAAGTCGTTCCGAGTCTCTCTCCCCTGAGTTTTATTTCGTCGTACCCGGTCGATGTTTTCATGATTTGGCAAATCACTTTTGTTGTAACTATGCGCCCTGTCGTCACAGTCGTCAGATAACGTGTAGAAGGCAAACCATGCGCACCACCTGTCTGTGAATCGTATGAACACATCTGTGTGCCATCGTATTTTAACACTGTGTATCGTTTACTTTGAGGCGGAGATTGAGCACCAGCCCAGCATTTGCGTACAAGCTGGAAAACTGTGGAAAAACCGCACTTGGGCTCACCTGTATCCTAGACTAATAGTAGTTGTATTGTATTGTATTGTATGTTGACCGGGGACCTAGAAACGACGGAGAGGCTCCGTCCCCGCCGCAGCCGCAGTGGTCCTCAACCCCACGACGACTACCGCAGTCCACTTCACCCCTCCGCCGCCCCACACCGAACCCAGGGTAATTGTGCGGTTCGGCCCCCGGTGGACCCTCCCAGGGAACGTCTCACTCCAGACGAGTGTAACCCCTATGTTTGCGTGGTAAACTAATGGTGGTGTACGCGTACATGGAGAACTTGTTTGCGCAGCAGTCGCCGACATAGTGTAACTGAGGCGGAATAAGGGGAACCAGCCCGCATTCGCCGAGGCAAATGGAACACCGCCTAAAAACATCCACAGAGTGGCCGATTCACCGGACCTCGACACAAATCCGCCGGGCGGATTCGTGCCGGGGACCAGGCGCTCTTTCCCGCCCGGAATACTAATAGTTAATTTATGTCCTACATATCCAGACTGGAACGAAAATGCTCGTAGGCAGATGCGCTAATCACTAGCCGCCTTGGCACAGGGGCTGTGTACAACCGCAGTACGTGTCCCTCCTCAATCCAAATTCCCATTCACGCCTCACTCATCCATCTACTGAACAGGGGACACGGGTTCGAATCCAGCCTTGCTACAAATTTTCATTCGTCGCTTCAGTCTGCTTACATACATCATAGATGTTTGAGACTTGGAAAGGTCTCTGGAACAATATAGTTTCATTTCACTAAAGAACCTGTGACTGGTTTCAGGCAGGATTTCCCGTTTCGTTCGATGGTGAGATGCTACTCCAATACAGTTGCAGAGCCTATCTCATATACTAATGTTCAGACACGCTCTTGACATTGTGGACTCGGAATATTGAATTCCCTAACGATTTCCGAAATGGAATGTCTCATGCGTCTTGCTCCAACTACCACCGTGTACACGACACTACCGCTATCTATAAAAGTGCGTACGCTATCTGATCACTTTTCTCATCTCAGTGTAATGTTGGCTAGCCATATGGTAAATAGTTTCACTTCTACATAGGCTCAAGTAACGAAAGTTAATTATAAACACCACGCATTTCATGGACATGACTGCTTCCACAGATGAATTTCGTCCTTATACAGAGGTAATCCGTAGTTTATCAGTTCCTCACCAGACCAAATGAAGCTCGGTTAACAGCAAGGTAGCAGTGCGGTGCGTGGGACGCAGCGGCCTCGCCGGTGTCGTCTGTCAGCTGTTATTCCGGGGGCCGCCGTGTGTGAGGCGCGATGCGGGCGCCGACACAGGACACCGGGCGGCGTGCCGTGGCGCGGGGCAGCTGTGCGCCCACCTCCCAGCCCGGCAGCGCCGTACTCCGCGCCACAAGAGAGCCACAAGACGTCGAAATTCACCACCACACCACTCACGGATTATGCCTTACGCCTGTTGCGGATTGCCAACTGCTGCCTACAAGGCCGTACGAGGAGCGAGTTAAGGACATGTGATCAGCACGTTGTCAATCCCTACAGCCGCTATCGCGAGTAGATGAGTCCTGAATGTGCTGCTGCTTCTTTGTTCAAACAAACTGCCCATTTGGCCTTACGAGTCAGAGTGGACCCCGTCCCAGAAACCTCTACCGCAGAAAACAAGCAAACGACCGCGGGCCCTTCTGCACCGAAGGCAGCAACACCATACTTTTGATTTAATTATAGATGCGCCGCACCAGGAATTATCAAATGGTTCAAATGCCTCTGAGCACTATGAGACTTAACATCTGAGGTCATCAGTCCCCTAGAACTTATAACTACTTCAACCTAACTAACCTAAGGACATCACACACATCAGTGCCCGAGGCAGGATTCGAACCTGCAACCGTAACGGTCACGCGGTTCCAGACTGAAGCGCCTAGAACCGCTCGGCCACACCGGCCGGCTCAGGAATTATCGCGAGCGGTCGTCTTAACCACTTTTTTTTTTTTCAAAAATTCATAATAATGACAATTATCGGGCTACGGAGGTGGACAAAATATTCAACGTCTTCAGGAAATCTGAAGAGTTAATCACAATGTGGACCGCGAGCCGCATACGGCTGTTTCCATTTGGCACTGCAGTACAAGCGCAACATTCTTGCCGCCTTGATGACACTGTGCAAGGCAGCAACATCAATCACTTCCGTATCGGGGAACGTGAATTCAAAGGCAGGAATACAGTCTTTCTCCTCTGTTGTCAAACTTTTGACGTTAAGCACATAAACAAGAAAAAGTTCGGAAAAACTTGGAGGTTGTTAAGTGTTACCGTCATCAAACACTAAATCAATACAGTATGAATCATTTGCGCCCCGGTTTAAAAAGAACTAGTTTTCCACATATCTCAATGTTTATGACGTCATATTTCCTGAGCTATGTAACGTTCAAATGGTTCAAATGGCTGTGAGCACTATGGGACTTAACTTCTGTGGTCATCAGTCCCCTAGAACTTAGAACTACTTAAACCTAACTAACCTAAGGACATCACACACATCCATTCCCGAGGCAGGATTCGAACCTGCGACCGTAGCAGTCGCGCGGTTCCGGACTGAGCGCCTTAACCGCGAGACCACCGCGGCCGGCTAACGTTCAATGATATAATTTTGCAGGTACATTTAGAGTTATATACATGGATACAGTCTGCAAACAGGTTTAATAATAAAGAAATAAAAAATAAACCACTGAGCCTCATGCTGAGGTCATACTGCAAGAACATCAAGAATGTAGTAAACAATTAAAATTTTTTCCTTTTGTTAGTTTGTGGGGGGGGGGGGGGGGATGTCAACGAGAAAAATATTCCAAAATCTTTTAAATTATGTGTAAAGTTTTTTTTTGGAAGTCGCTAAGCTAAGTGGTCTTATTCACAAGTACCGGATAAATTTAATGCGGGTAATTTGCGCGCCGTGTTCTACGCTGCCTCAAGACATACATACACAGATTATATCTTCAATATTTCTCTTATTCAGTTAAACCTTTAAAGTAAGCTTATACCTCTTAACGAGTAGATTCTGACAGCATTTTAACTGTTTAAATTCTCTCAATAGTTGTTATTACAGATACAACAAACAACTGAACACTCTGGTTATGGCACTACTCTGAGACACATGGACTGGCAAGAGGAAACGACGCAAGGCCGAATTACACCTATCAGAACACAGAACAAATGCCCAGAGTGATATTTGATTTCTCCGCTTGCACAAAAACTGTATTCCGTTGAAATCGTTTAAAGGCTTTGTAACTTTACTTGCACAACTGGTGACGATTAATGATTTTTCTATCACAGACTGCGAAAGGCTGCAGGGTAAGAATCGTTTCACAGTGTTGTTCTCAAGCGACGAGGCGAAAACTTCCAGTCGTGAAACAGATGCTTTGATACGAATGACATTTTACTATGTGCATGTTACGTCCTACCGAAATATTGCTGACCAAAAACCAAAAGCAAACACGAAAAAGAATCTGAATTACGTTTTAAAAGGAACTCAACTACACTTGTGGCCCAGTTTGTTACCACTTTACGCCTTAAACGCGACGGCAATTAAAGTAGAAGATGGAAACCAGCAGTCCTAAACAAAAAATGACAAAATGCATTTAATCTGCAGGAAGCTTTACCGCGTGTTTTCTAGAACGCAAAATATTTTTTATAACTCCATAAAGAACAAATCAGAAACCAAAGAAATCTGCGAAATACACTGGTTGGAAATAAAATTTTTCATCAGGACAATAAAATTTCTTTGACGGTGAGGACACTGAGGGATTTTAATGAGGGTCCGTTTCAAAATCTAATGAAATTTCAGGACGTAAAATATTTTGAGTCTAATGAAAAGGTTGTGGTAATTACTAGCTAGATATACAAGTATAACACTTAAAAGATGGTGTTCAGTTCACTGGAAAAACATAGGCGAAATGCATTAGCCTGAAAGGTGTCACGGCGTAACAAGGAGGAAAAGGCTGTGAGAGGTGATCAGCCAATCGCACGCTGGTCGGACCTCCCTTCAGGAAGACAACGTGACAGCAGCGGCCCCTATGCGTCGTGACCGACTGGTGACTCCCAGTTCTACAGCAGAGTTAACTCTAGTCAGTTCGCTTGTACACTCTATGCAGCACAGACTTGGAATTGTTAATATTGAAGAAGATTTATTATTTTGTATGTCTCCCTTTGCTTGCGACACATCTGTGTAATTGCAAAAGTATTGTCTCTTTTGTTATTGTAATAAAACTCATTAATACGAGTGGTCTTATGGATTGTCTAACGATCCGAGAAGGCAGGTTTCCTACACACCACAAAAGGGAACTGTGTCATAAATTAAGTCTACGTTCCTCGTAAAACTCACAGACTATCAGTTCCAGACGCAGAAATTTTAACGTTGCTGGCATATTAAGACGAGTGTTTCTACGTTAATTCATTCCGGAATTAAATCAGTAGTGCAATAGTTGCTGCAGCATTAAACTATTGGGTTCGCACAGCTACACTTATTTTACTTTACTTTTTTCGTGAGCGCCTGGTAAATTCGGAGAAACATTAAGCAGCTAATGAGAACTTTACTAGTTGCTCCAATGTTTTATCGTGAGTGATTTGGCATGTACGAGAACGTTGGTGCACGCTGTGGTTCCACAGGGCGAGCCCATTGAGGCAAACAGCTCTCGTAACAGCACATCCACATCACACTCCACAAGCCACTTAACAGTGTGTGGCAGAGGATACTTCTGGTACCACTAACTGACACCTCCCTTCCCTGTTCCATTCGCTTATGGCGCATAGGAAGAATGATTGTCGGTAAGCCTATGTATTAGCTCTTAGTTCTCGAATTTTCTTGTCGTGATTATTTCGTGAGATAATCTGTACGTATGTCCGAATCTTCCCGGAAAATGTTCTCTCGAAATTTCAATACTAAACCCCTCCGTGAGACACAATGCCTCTCTTTTAATGTCTGCCACTGGAATTTGTTGAGCATCTTTGTAACGCTCTCACGCCCACTGAACGAACCCGTGACGAAACCTGCCGCTTTTCGTTGGATCTTCTCAGTCTCTTCTCTTAGTCCAAACAGGTGACCGTCCCAGATTGGTGAACACTCCTCTTTCATTGGTTTCCACCTGAAGGACACACTCTCCTCTGATCATTGTACACAGGCGCAGAAAGTCCGTAAATCAGTTTTCCCGAGACACGTAGCAACAGCCGCTTTGTAGCATGTTTAAAATGAAGATCCTAGCATTTTGCGTCAAATGTCGCTTCCCCATCACGACATCGCAGACAATAGCGAATCAGAAGAACTTAAGTGCACTGTGATCGTCTCTTCATTACATGCATTTAGTTCATTTTGATGGGATTATTTTTTCAACTTTTGTCCTATGTTACTGACGTGAATTCATGAACTCTGTGCAATACTGAAATCATTCGACAATAACTTTGTTTTATTTTATTTTTAGTCATCATGTGTAGAACAGTCTTACAGTATCAGCCTACTCTGGAACGCACTGTGAAGTTCGTTGGAGAGGATACATACAATTTACCACTGTTAAGGTTTCTTCCTGTAAATTTTGTGCATGCAGCTTGGGAAAGTGAGATCGGCGCTTGGTGCAGAGATTGGCAATTGACCATCCACATAAACAGATGTAACGTACTGCTCACAAACAGGCGAGAAGACCGTCACCGTTTGATTCACAGTTGTCGAACGACGACAATGCGTGAGTGCACGGAGAGCTTTATAGTGGCCATCAATCTTCCGACTTATTGCCAACCTCTTCAACTGAGATTATAGGATTATATCCAGCGTCCTCATTTAGTTGTTGGATATATTCTAATCTCTGTCTTCCCCTACATTTTTTCCGCTGTATAGCTCTCTCTAATACAATGTAGGTTATTCCTTGATATCTAAACATGTGTCCTATCATATCGTCTCTTCTATTTGCAAATGTTTTCCGTGTGTTCCTTTCCTAGTTGATTCTACAGAGAACCCCCTCATTTTTTATTTTATCATTTCACTTAATTATCATCCTTCTACAGCAGCAACTCTCAAACGCTACGATTCTCTTCGTCTTCTCCGCCCCCTCCCCCCCCCCCCCCCCCCCGCCCCACCCCCCTCTCACATCCTAGTCCATGATCCACTTCCATAAAATGCTGTGTTCCAAGTGTACAGTTTCAGAGCTTTCTTTCTCATAAACATAACTGAACATTGCACCTAAAGGCTGTGACCTGTACCGGATACGGTTACTGTAGGAAAATGAGAAGATCTAAAAAAAGGCAGCGTATTTTGTAAAACAGTTGATTGGTAAGCGCTAAAGCGTCACATAGGTGCTCATTCAACTCCACTGGTAAACACTACAAGAGAAGTGTTGTGCATCGCGGTTATTGTTTAAATTCCGACAGCGTGCGTTCCTAGCACAGTCAACCAATGTATTACGAGGACGTGCTGAAAAGTAATGCCTCCGAATTCTTTTTCTGAAGCTCTTACAGCTTTTTAAATAAAATAAGCTTTATTAATGTTCCACATCTTTATTCTTCCTGTCTACATAATTATTTCTCGACGCAGTCACCCTGATGACTACCACAATTCTCCCAATGAGGAACCGTCACTGTACAACATTTGCCTTTGTTGTCGGAGCCACAACCTCACCTATGCTTGCACCGCTTCATCACTATCAAAGTGATGCTCTCCAAGGCATTCTTTCAGTTTAAGAAAGAGATGAAAATAGGATAGGACCAAGTTGGGACGTTATGGAAGAGGGTCGATGACAGCGAGCAGAAGGCGCCGAATAGCTGCAGATGTCGCAGTGCTCGTGTGTGTTCTAGCATTGTAGTGCTGAAGGAGGGGCTGCTCCTTGTGTGGACGAACTCCCCGAAATCGAAACTCGGCCACAGCACGCTGTTCTTCAAGCACCGATGTAGTTACGTTCACACCGCCTTGCTAAACACTACAATTCGGTGCCATCTAGCAGCAAATGACTGGAAATACGTAGACTTGAAGAATGAAGAAGCAGAATGTTAATTAGCTTTAAGAGTTTTCACATAAAACACTCTGTGGCATTACTTTTCAGCTCGACCTCGTACTTCCTCCTACGTAAGTCTCACGAAATGACGATGAGGGCAAAATGGTAAAGATTCGAGCTCACACAGCGGCTTTTCGTTCTTCTCGCGTTCAGTAGTCACTGGAATAGGCAAGGCCGAAAATGACAGTGATACACGAAGTACCCTCCAACACAGACAATAAGTTGCAGAATAGAGGTGTACGAGGATCATTCTGAAAATGAAATACGTTTGTTTCTCGTTATTTTTATTCACCGTTCAAACTTAAACTTTGTCGTAGCGCTGCATAAATTTTTTTACGCCTTTGCGTACTCAGTTGTCACCAAGCTGTTGAATGAGTCCACAACGTCCTCATTCAACTCTTTGTCATTTCCATACGCTTTCTACCCAAAAAGATCTTTCGATTTTGGAAAAAGATGGTAATCACTCGGGGCCAAGTCGGGGCTAGAACGTAGATGCTCAAAACCCACCCATTTAATATACAGGAGCAAATCCTTCGTCGATGATGCAGAATGCGAGCGAATGTTATCATGAAGTACGGTGTTGCTGGACAACAATACGAGGCGCAGTGTAATCGGGGAAGGGTCTCACAGTAGGTCACGGTATTTATGCTGTCTTCTCTACGTAAAACGTCGACAAGTTGGACGCCCGCTGATTGGCGCTTTGTACCTGGACTTTTATGCGAAACCCAGGACTCGCTAATGGTAAGAGCGTGGTTACGAAACTCCCCAGCATCATTGTACGGAGTGAGAAAATTCAGTGCAGCTCCCATTCTTTTTTGTTTCACATTCATGTGTCAAACGTTGAGAGGTCTACTTGCCACATACATTTCTATAGATCAAAACACCACTAAGAATTTGATAAGGACTGCTCGCGAAATTTCAGGAAAGCACAAGTTCAGAACTCAGTTCTTGATCTGAATATATCAATCACAAGTTAAGGTCAGCATGATCGTTCTCCATCAATATTATTAGTTCGTCCGCCATTTTAGAACTGAAACTTCATTCACATTTCTATAAACTTCAGTTGCGTGTAAATACCGATTGAGCGGACTTTTCTTTGCATTCATAAAACGTATTGCAACACGAACCTCAGATTTGTCGGGGTAGTTGACTTTAAATGAAATGTATTCTCTGATGAGAGTAGGAACAGCCATAACCATGTCCGAAGGAAAACTGCATAGTTCTTACTAATAGCACAGGAAATGCAATATGGCATTTACAAGCCGACACCAGGCAACGGCTTTCAATTAAAAGCCGGCCGGTGTGGCCGTGCGGTTCTAGGCGCTTCAGTCTGGAACCGCGTGACCGCTACTGTCGCAGGTTCGGATCCTGCCTCGGGCACGGGTGTGTGTGATGTCCTTAGGTTAGTTAGGTTTAAGTAGTTATAAGTTCTAGGGGACTGATGACCACAGATGTTAAGTCCCATAGTGCTCAGAACCATTTGAACATTTTTTTTTTCAATTAAAATGTCCTTCCCTGTACGGGAATTACATATTGTGTGGAGGAGTACAGGTTGCGACTCAGGAACGACGACATATGGAGGTTTGGGTCTTGCCGTGAGTCTTGCACGGATAGTCAAAGCGGTTGAGGCGACGGCTCGTGTAACGCGGGAGATCCGGGCCTGAGTCCCAGTCCGGCACAAATTTTTGTCGTCGTCATTCCCATAAGCAGCTGACAGTTGTTCATATTCGCAAGTGCGCATACATTTCATGTATTTCATAACGGGTGTTGTGTCCGCAGTGCCTGTTCCTTCGGACAAGCGTGCATAAGCCGTAACTGCTAGCTGGCAGCGTCATACTGGCATCGAGGAAAGCGTATGACATGACGGTCGAGAGTCGGGGTGGTGCAGGAAGGGGGCTGAAGTGAGGTGTGGAAGGCGAGTTTGGAGAACTGCGCTGCTCGTCAGATCAAACGATTCCTCGCTTTTAGAATGTAAAGTTGGCCACTGGCTGGAAGCCAAAGGGGGTAGCCTAATTAAACTGCGCTACTTGTCCGCTGCACCTGCAACAGACTTGACGAAAGGAGGCAACTCGGCCCGGAGTGTGGCAAAGAGGGTTGGGCCGCTCCCGGGCTGATCGGCCGGCGGCGGGTGCCGCTTCCCTCGGTAATAATTCAGCGCCTGCGGGTCGCGTCCCACGACCCCGGCAAACTTGCCGGCGCCGCGCTTCCTCGCCTTGCCGCCGCTCGGCTCCCGCGGCCCGCCACCGCGCTCCGGAAGCGCCGATATTCCGATGTAATTACCGCTCGCAATCACCGCCTTTGTCTGGCGCTGGCGGGAAGAAGCAGGCCAGATTTCTTAACCCCTGCACCCAACTCTGATTGGCCGCTATTGATAGCATAATACGCCGTAATATTATTTAACTGGCTACAAATTTTTTCCCGAAGCAGACTCCACCTCTGCCGCACTCCCCTGCTCTCCCGTCGTCCCTTCCTCTCTTTGCCGACCGAACGGGCCTCAAAATTCCCCGCCTGGCACGCGCGCTGCGGCCCGGTCTGTTGCTCCGGGGCAGCAATGCCCCTGCAGCCGCCTCCACCACCGCTACCGCCACCGTATCCTTTCTTTCGGTTGCGCCGAAATCGTTTATGCAGCGAAACTTGTGCCTCGTCGGCAAACTTCCTCTTTTCCTCCTCCTCTCCTCTCCTCCCTCTCCACCTCTCTCTCGCGCTCCCTTTGATTTGATTCGAAGAGATTCTCGGCGAAACCTTTCCGCGCACGCGAAAGGTTCTAAACTCCGCAGGATTTTGTATTTCCGCTGCGTCTGCTAACTTCTGCACTTCCTTTCCGCAAGATGTGGTTTAATGAAATACTGTTCAACGACTGCTTTTGCGGGCAGTTTGGTACTCTCTGCGGGAAACTGAGTGAAACAATTTAAATTTGTAGATCTGGCACGAAACGTAAAGAGAGGCACTTGAAAGTAGATAGCTTTCTTCGCTCTGCGTCGCACAGTCAACATTGTTATTCCAACAAGAAATCTCGAACAAAATCTAGTACATTAAAATAATCAGTTTTACTGTATGCCAAGTTTGCGTAGATCGCATAGTTGGAATTTAAGTAATTAATGCGACAAGGTTTTCATTACTCTGTAACTGGAGCTGTATAATTTCAGGATGCTTAGCGGCATGGGACCTAGTACTGTGAAACACGCCGCAGTATTTTCACCCACATGTAAAGTCATTAACGTGGACTCAAGTGGAAATGGGCCATATCTGTACTAACGGCGATTCATCATTTCTTCTAGTGTCAACAGCAGGTTTTTTTTTTTTTAAATAGTGTACGGCCTGCGTGTATCCAGTGTTCCATTTTCGTCTTTTTTACGCGTTTTCATACACTACGATTGTAAATCTCAATTTATGTCGAATCAGCCCTTTGTTAAGTCTATGTTTCATCGTACCAGGCTACGATGAATTGTCAAAATCAGCTTTACTGTGACATTTTCTGTGATCAGCTGGCTGAATCGACAAGCTCCGAAACCCAATAAACTAAAAAGAAAAAAAAAAGATTCCCTTTTATTTCCAATGAGTTAAGATACCAGGGTACTAAGATACTAATAATAGAAATAAAAGACTTTTTATTTTCGTGGTGTATCAGTCTTTACCTTGGACTACGAAACAAGTAGCCTTGGCGACTTCGGAAACGGTTAAATATCCATACACCTGAGTTAGCCAAAACTGTACGGACACTTTCTAGGCACTACTACGTGGTTCTCCCGTCTGTATGAATATGAACTTAGAAGACTGGGACGGATCGTTACGAGTGATAAGATGGGAGTTTTGTTGTAATGATTCGGAGCATAAACGACATTACTAGGAAGAGCTGAATGGACTATCAGGGAAATCTCGTTGACATAGTTATATGGCACTGAAAGACCAAACCTCATTGTAAACAGCCAAATATACTGCGCATTGCTACAAAGTTTTCTTAAAGTTGAGATTCATAACAACCGACGTTGGGAGGCACCCCCCTCCCCCCATCTCCCCCCCTCAAAGGACTACATCGACATACATCTACACTGCGCAAGCCATCTTAACGTGTGTGGTGGAGGGCACCCACTGTGCCGTGACAATGTTCAGCAGCCGGCCGGTGTGGCCGTGCGGTTCTAGGAGCTACAGTCTGGAACCGCAAGACCGCTACGATCGCAGGTTCGAATTCTGCCTCGGGCATGGATATGTGTGATGTCCTTAGGTTAGTTAGGTTTAAGTAGTTCTAAGTTCTAGGGGACTGATGACCTCAGAAGTTGAGTCCCATAGTGCTCAGAGCCATCAATGTTCAGCACCAGCAACATCGCACGTGCTATCTACTCCTCACCCAACTTACAGCGCGAACTCATTTTAGGCTAGCTTCGGAAAGAAAGATAAAAAAGCCGCTCCGCCACGTAAGTGAAAGACCAGAATTTGTTTTTCTGCCTATCCTAAACGACAATATCTGACGCTTCAAAAAAATTAGCATCGCTACTTCAAGGACGAGATATCTCATTTAGATGCTTCACTGACTGAACCTGTGAAATCTTGTTCTCTTGTTCTATTCTTAGTCAATCTAAATAACCCTAAAAGAACGTCATGTCAAATTACAACAAAAAGTGCTATTCGCAAATACGCCTCCGCTTATGTTCCAAAAATGTACGTACTGAGTGAAGATGTAATGAAACGAAAATCCTAACGAGGGATATTGGAAAAGAGTATTTTCTCCACAAAAAAGGAATCTGACAATCTCGAAAGAGACTCCGGATTGAGATTCAGGGAGCGGAGCGTTGCGCCGTCTGAAGGAAGCACGCAGCACGTGAGCAAACAATCATTGTGAGCGACGGGCGGCGCAATCGCTGACGTACTAACGCATAACAAATACTCCAGTCTCAGCCGACTCTGGCAAACATTTCAACTTGGACATACAGACCGAGAACGGCAAGAGGCAGCAAAGAACCGCAGAGAGGAGAGTAGAATAGGAAATTAGGTTACTTTACTTCCGCACAGTTTCTGCAAACTCAAGTGAACAGTCGCTGCTGTTTGCTATACCCACAGCGCCAACGAACGGTGGAAATATTCCCGGCGTTTGCTAGATGAATGCCATTTCATGTGCCACGATTTCATCTTACCTAAGGTACCAGATTATTCCGTTTGAAGGTCCCAGCCTCCTTCTTTATGAGCCGACCAGCAATTTCAATAGCGCTGTGATGGAACATTGAGGCTGTCTGAACGTATAGTGGGCAGATGTCCTTTTATATTCCCACATTTTCCGTCACCTAATCGTGAATTAGGTAACTTAGAGAACTAAAACTATTTACGAAGTCGGCAGCTATTTGGCTAATTGTTGCAGAATTACTGTCACTAATCTTTACTGCCGGAGTGATGACGACATCGGTACCTGGAAACTCAACGTCCGTTGCTCTTCCTTTCCTAGCGACGAAGTGTGCTTCCTGCTCCTGCCGCAGGTACTTAGATACGCAACAGTAGTCGCAGAGAAAAGTTTCTGGATGCTCAGCTTCATGAATACGCGGCCAGACCATTAACCCGTTGCAGTCCATAAAAAAAGTTATACTTAATTTTCAATGGCTTCGAAAACTCTTAACGATGTTTGCTTTTGGGAAGATGTTCATTCCGTACGACGTTTAGTGTACATCAATTACACTGATTGCGGACTATGTTGTGAAGATGGGGCTACTAATGAGTATGCGCCAGTCACAAAGTTCTTACTTCATCCATTATGAGTTTCGAAGTTGATTGGTTGGTTGGTTTGTGGGATTAAAGGGACCAGACTGCTATGGTCATCGGTCCCTCGAAGTTGAATCACCATCATTAAGTGCAGAGCATCTTTGGTTCAAAAATGGTTCAAATGGCTCTGAGCACTATGGGACTTAACATCTGTGGTCATCAGTCCCCTAGAACTTAGAACTACTTACACCTAACTAACCTAAGGACATCACACACATCCATGCAACAGAAGATCCTGAAACCGAGTTGTTACGTCGTGCTTCTAAAAAACCAAATAATCGAGAATTTGTAATGTTTTGTACAACAATGATATCATAGGAAGTTTAATCTTATTGAAAATGTTAGTTTTGTCTTGTCAAGGCTCAGGTTCACGTCTGTATGTAGGAAGATAATAAACTAGTGGATGCTACTAAAGTTGAAATACGTGTTCCGAGGATTTATTTATGAAGATTTATGTGAACGAATTAATAATATATTTGACAAGATTATTGAATTTTGACAGCGTTCATCGCGACTTTGAGTCTCAAAAAGTTTATTCAATGTGGTTCTAATATCGATTAAATCAGATAACGTGTATCAATATAATTTCTGAGGAGAAACAAACGACATCTAAAATTGAAAAAGTTTACGCAAACCAATTGGCCCGAGTGACGTAATTCTGCGCATACGACTCAAATGATATTTTACAGTTTCGTTCAAGAACCATTCTGAGACAATTTAAAAAGAATATAAATAATTTTGAAGTGGGTTGTAACTGACGTTGGCGACGAAGTCTACACATGGTCATATGTCGAAAGAAAATCATTTAAACAAATCTGTACGTCGTTACACTACACCGTGGCGACCTTATAAACAGGACTTGTGTGCATCTAAGCCACACAGGTACGAGACAATTAAAACATCAAGAGTCCTTCGGAAGTCAATGCGAGTCTTCGTGGAGCCTTTACCAGCCAGCGGCGACTTCGCGGGTGTGGGCAACTGACGGAGCGCAGCCAAGCAGTACGGTCACGCAGTTATTCCACGAGAAGGCGCATCTGTTGGGCAGCAGCTGAACGCTGCAAACCCCGACAACCTTTTTCTCCTAAACTAACAGCCCCAGTACGTCAGCTGGGGGGCGTTCCTCCGGCTGGTATTAGAGGTGTTGCTGAGGGCTTCGCCTGTCTACGGTGGTGCCGGGCGTGGTTGCAGCCAGTGACGTCTCCGATGTTCGACTCAGCGTCCTGCCAGTTGCGGAAGCGGGGTCGCAGCATCTCAGCGGCTGCATCGACGGCTGTTACTTCTGCAGCCCATAGCAGCACACTGATCACCGAGAACTACAAACTACAATATTTGTGTCCGGTGAGTTTGTTTCAAGTTGGAAGTGGAGTGTTGTACATAGGGAGTGTGCTTTTACAGGATTGTTGATTACAAGTCGGCGTGTGTAACTAGTTAATATCTTACAATAATGTCGGGAAGTGAAATGTCAGACGAAGAGCAGTCTATGTCCGATAGGAGCATGAGATCCCTTTTTAGGGCGATCGCTAAATTAAAACAATCTAACGGGGTTTTTCTAGCTGAATTAAAACAGTCTAACGAAGAATCTACTGCTAGATTAAAACAGTCTAACGAAGAATCTGCTGCTAGATTAAAAGAGGAACTAAAACAGGAATTAAAACAGTCTAACGAAGAATGTATGGCTAGATTAAAACAGTCTAACGAAGAATCTATTAGTAGATTAAAACACTCTAACTACGAATCTATTACTAGATTAAAACAGTTTAACGACAAATCTACGGCTAGATTAAAAGAGGAACTTAAAGGGGAGTTAACAAAATCGACAGACAGGTTACAGGAACATCTTAATGAAACCAGTCGAGAATTAAGTGATAAAATAGAGGCTTCTAAAGTTGAAATGCAGGAAGAACTAGTAGGACTTAGCAATAAGACTGCTGGTTATTGTAAAAGGTTAGAAGAACGTATCCAGTAATCACGTGAGGAAAAAGCTCGCATGCGAAATGATATTATTGACTTAACCGAGAGACTAGATAATGTCAATATCTTAGTTGTAAATGAAATACAGAAAAATAACGATAAGTTCGAGATGAATTTTCTATGCAAACAGAAACTGTTCGTAGAGAATTATTAGAATCTATTAAAGAGGTCTCTACCAAACCTGTAGAGATTTCTTCAATAGATAATGTAGAACTAGAGACATTAGCTCATCAAGTAGAAAAAGATCATACTGAAATAGAAAACATGAAATTTTTAATTACTGAAATATGCAGTAACCTTGAGACCTCCAAAGATAATAACATTGACGAAGGTACAGAGCGTTCACATCGTGAACACAGTGAAGAATCGATATTAGCTAACCGCGTATCCAATACAGAAATGAGAATACAGGAAATTACTAAACGGTTATCGGAATTAGATAATAATGAAAACATTTCAAGTAGTAGAAGTAATAACGTAATCAGAGACAACAGTCGCATCGTGTTTGCTAGTTCGGACGACAACAATACAAATAAAGAAAGCATGGCAAGCAAATCCGACGCAACTCCGTCTTTGCAATCTAAACAAAATACAACTATGTCTCTCGCAGAATGTTTGGATGATATAACGACAAATTCAAATGTAGCAAGTCGATTTCCTGTATTCAAACCAGGAGGCGAACTTCACCCTATAATCTTTATAAAAGCTTTTGAAACTTCATTATCTCCTAAATGGAGTAATGAAAAACGGATTCAGTTTGTAATAGGACATTTAGAAGCAGAAGCTGCGGAATGGGCAGTACTGCATAGAACTGAATTTAAGGATTGGGATGATTTCGTTAAGCAGTTTAAACAAAATTATTGGTCAAGAGGAAAACAACAACACTTAACTTTAGAGTTGTTAGACCCTCCTCCATATTCTAAAAGGTGCGGAGGTTATAGGAATTATTTCAAATGGTGTTTAAACCGTGCTAAATTAATTGAAGAACCAATTATTGAAAGTCAGCTAATACGAGTCCTAATTAGTAGGTTACCGTATTATGTAAAGGAAAGAAAAATGTTATTCTACGAATTATCCATCCGATCGAGAAAAGGAGATCGTGTATTAGTACGATCTCATCCTAAAAGTTCGAAGATCAATAAGGAATGTAGAAAATTCTTCATTATCTTTGAAGGTCCATATGTTGTACATAAGATTGTACATCCCAAAGCGTTACTTCTTATGGATCCTTCATCAGGTGTAATTAAAGGATTATATAGTGTCGATCAAATGAAACCCTTCATTTCTAAATAAGTTAATATTTAGTGTACGTTACATACGGAAGACCATTCATAGTTTATTCATGTGAAGTTTTTCGTGATAGTTACGTGTTATTTTAAAGAAATGACAGGAAGCTTAAACAAGTGTTCTACAATAATCTACCGGTACTTCAAAAAGAGAAAGATAACTAAAAGGGGATTTAAATGGAAGAAATTTTGTTATTAGGTCAGAAGGAATTTTGTATATTTTTATATTTACTCGGATAGTAGGAACCAAAGGGGATGGTTAATAATTTTAGGGACCATGGGCGTCCAGAGCTATATGGTTCACGAGAACATAGCAGAGTGCCTTTAATAGAGATTTGTAATAGTGTTAGTATAGAACACACTTAACGGGGCTCTCTCGCTTGTTTCTCCTAAATAAATTGCCATTACCCAACAAAGTGTCCGAAGGTAAAGAAAGCCGTGCCGAGATTCTAAAGAAAGTTTTGCTTGATTTCTTCTTGACCTCAGGCATAAATAAAGCATTAGGGAAAAGAATGGCGTAAAGTAAATAGTACTATTAGTTATTGTGAGAAACTTATTAGTGATATACATTTTTGGAAAGAATAACTCTAGTAAATAAATAAAACTGAAACTAATCTATCACAATTTGAACGCTCTGTCCTAATGTAACAACGTTAAAAAACGTACTAAATTAGTATTTACTAGAAACTATTAAATGAAAAGGAGTAATCTCCATATATTCGGTTATGAATTACCATAATAGCACAATTAAGAGTAAATAACAAATAGTCACAATAATATCGTAGTAAAAGGATTAAATCTATCTAACAGCAAGGACTCTAGAGTACGTAAAATGTGAGGAAAATGTATTAACAGTTAAATATTGTATATAGAAAAAGTTTTATTTTCGGTTAAAACCTGACAAACTGAGCTTGTGGTTGGGGTATGTAGTGGGACGAAATTGAAGCGTCACCCATCCACCAGTGTCAGCCCAGTTTGCAGGTGAATATAAGTTTAATTTAGTTTTGTTTATGTATTTTTTGTAATATTTTGTAATGGTTATGAATTGTCTAAAGTTTGTATTTAATTTTTATGTTTCATGTACGGAGAGGGCGGGCCACTATACGTCGCGGGTCGACAGAAGATCCTGAAACCGAGTTGTTGCGTCGGGTTTAAAAAAAAAAAAAAAAAAAAAAAAAAAACACGAGAATTTGTAATGTTTTGTACAACAATGATATCATAGGAAGTTTAATCTTATTGAAAATGTTAGTTTTGTCTTGTCAAGGCTCAGGTTCACGTCTGTATGTAGGAAGATAATAAACTAGTGGATGCTACTAAAGTTGAAATACGTGTTCCGAGGATTTATTTATGAAGATTTATGTGAATGAATTAATAATATATTTGACAAGATTATTGAATTTTGACAGCGTTCATCGCGACTTTGAGTCTCAAAAAGTTTATTCAATGTGGTTCTAATATCGATTAAATCAGATAACGTGTATCAATATAATTTCTGAGGAGAAACAAACGACATCTAAAATTGAAAAAGTTTACGCAAACCAATTGGCCCGAGTGACGTAATTCTGCGCATACGACTCAAATGATGTTTTACAGTTTCGTTCAAGAACCATTCTGAGACAATTTAAAAAGAGTTCAAATAATTTTGAAGTGGGTTGTAAATGACGTACGTGACGAAGTCTACACATGGTCATATGCCGAAAGAAAATCATTTAACCAAATCTATACGTCGTTACACTACAAGCTCAACTCTCGTTTTCACTTTTATTATTTTACGCACCTACTAAGGACGCGAGCGTGTCGACTGCTTGCCAGGGGTAACACACTTTAACGTTGTACTCTGCATCATACTCTACTATCACACAGAAAAAAATATTTTGTGAATTTGTCTCGCATTATTATTGGCTCTGAGCACTATGCGATTTAACTTCTGAGGTCATCAGTCGCCTAGAACTTAGAACTAATTAAACCTAACTAACCTAAGCACATCACACACATCCATGTCCGAGGCAGGATTCGAACCTGCGACCGTAGCGGTCGCTCGGCTCCAGACTGAAGCGCCTAGAACCGCACGGCTACTCCGGCCGGCCAAGAAGAGCGAAGAATAATATGGTGTATTGGAATCCTGAATAAAACCAACCTGCTTTCAGAAACAAATGTGTTGCAATACTTATTGAGCGCACCTCGTTCAATACTCAGAAGATGTCCCTGAACAACCTCTGGAACTTTGGTTACGGAATTTTTGATCGCGCTGTACGTTCTGTTGGCAGCGACTAGTTGCTGAGCGCAGTGTCAACCGTCTGTGTAGGCAGAGCGGCTGATCCTACCTCTAAAGTTCTGAAATCTATTAAGAATTACCGCGGCCGAGGGCGGCATTCGCGGACGCCTCCTACTGGTCGACGTGCTGCTAATAAACGTCTTCCGGCGGAAAGAGACTGGGCGCGGCCCTGGAGTCGCTGGCACCGTAACTCATCCCTGGGCGCGAGCCGCAAAATGAGCAGACAGGCGTTGGAGGGGGGGGGGGGGGGGGGGGGAGGGCAGGCTGAATAAAGCGACCGTGTTTACAGCTGCCTTCCGGATGCCTCCTCGGGAGGCGACTTTCTTCGCTGGCGCTTCAATGTTTGAATATTTAGTGAAACACGCACTGGAGTTGACAGCGTGAATAGCTCTTAGGACATAGCAGCTGTGAGTAAAACACCGATAACGGCATAACCTGTTATTCCGATTCCTGGAGTAATCTCGATGCCTGCCGACTTCATGTCAGTTACCAAATTATGACTAGACAACGGATTTTTAGGACGTAAAAAAGTGTGTTTTAGGCACCTAAAATAGGCTCCTTCAGCAGTTCATTTAGGCTACATAAAACCTAAAATACGCTCTAATAAAAATGATGCAGAGAAAATAAAAATAAATTAAAATACACAGTGTTGACAGTACGAACATCTTATTAGTCATTAAAACAAGGAGAATGAATATATACACAGTTACAGAGCACAGCAATCTACAACATTAATACTGAACATAACTACAAATATTTTTGAGTTCCTGCAAGATAAAGATCTCCGTAAAAAAGATGTGGCAATGGTTTAATTAATACATTCGTAGTTTCACATATTCTGACCATAGTTGGCTTCACAATAAATAACCAAAATCTTTTCTAGGTTTTCTAGTGGAAAAACTGTGGCGCTTGTCAGTCAGAATCAATTTATACGTTGAAAAAGAACGTTCTACATCAACAGATGTGACAGGGGCGTACTTCATTTTCGGCACATGTTGGACAGGAATGCTGCAATCAGGAGTACTTGATTTTCCACTAAGTATGTCAGCAGCTGCATGCAAGTCCTTCAGGTCAGTGTTCTTCTGCAAAACTGTTTGCATTTTTGCCCGTACGTTTTCCCCTACTTCACCTGGTGCTTCATTAATTTTCATTTTGACTTCTTCAAGCAAAGAAGTATTGTCGTAGATAGGTCTCCCTGAGCCTTCTAATTGTAAAATTATACTTGCCATAAATGTGTAGTGTGACCTTTTTTAGTCCTGTTTTAAAGAAGAATCTTTGAGTAACTCCATTGCTGCAGTTACTGATGCAGCATCCTCTGGTACATTTTCAACCACCTTCTGGACAGCTGAGAGATGCGTACTATAGTATTATGCTATCAGCCACGTGCCCCAGCGGGTGACAACAGGCTCTGGTGGCAATGGACCATCTGGAAGCTGTTCTTTGAATGCCTGTATTCTTGATGGTGCCTCAACAAAAATTTTCTTCACCATAGATATTACTTTATTTACTTTAGGAAGTTGTGCCTTACATGCTCTGCTATGCGGTTGATCCCATGCACTACACAAGTTACGTGCAGCATCAATGGGTAGAATACTTTTAATAGTTGAAACGCCGCTATCATATCTGCAGCAGCATCAGTGACGGCCAGAAGCACCTTATTCTCATCCACTCCGTTTGGGTATAGAACCTTAAGCCCATTGTTCACAAACTGTGCTATTGTTTGTTGGTTAGTTTTTGCAAGCTGTTTTGAGTAAATCAAATGAGCCCTGGATGGAGCATCTGGATCTAGCTTGCCAATAATCAGGTTTGCAATGTAACGACCAAGACTGTCAGTAGTTTCATCCACAGAAATCCATATCCAAGATTCTCCAACATCTTCTCGGATTCTGTGCAATGCAGCATTGTAAGCTGAATCCACATAATTCTTACGTAAAGTTGACTCTGCAGGAATAGACTGATGGCAGTACTTCTCAAGAAAACCTCTGAAAGTAGGATTTTCTAGTTTCCGAAAGGGGATGTTTGCTGCCACAAGTGCATGACACAAATCACTGCAGAACTTGTTTTTTTCGGAGGATTCACCAGATTTATTGGTTAAAAGAGTTTGCTTCAATTTTGACTTTAGTTCAACATTAGCTTTATGTGCGATTCCATCTGCATGCTGAGTTAAGCGAGATTTCTTAACACTCGAAACCTAATACGCGAGAAAAGGGAAATGCAGTTTAGAATCGCATATAAAGAGTATTTCGTATTACTAAGGGATAGCGATAAAAAATAATCCTAAGTGACAGGAGGAAAATAGGAAGTCTAAGAAAAACGTCAACTAACCTCCTTGTTGCATGCCTGACAGAAAATAATTTTCCCAACTGTTGTGTAATGCGGAAAATCTTGCAGCCACTGCCTTATATGAGTAGACTTTGAACTAGCTGTTTTCGACATGGCGTAGTATTCTCACACAGAAACTAGAATTTATTTTGCACTTATAACGTCAGTAACACTTAACAAACACGTCGGTCGCTACGCAATGTACTGATTTGTTTTCGCTGGGAAAAAATGAACGATGACTTGTTTCTTTTTTTGTTTTCCTTTTACTGCGGTGCATGGGAGCGGTAGGGGAGGTAGCGTAATCGCTGCTGGATATATGGCACCTGACAGATGGCCGCCCCTTCCGAACAAGCGAATGGAATCTACCGGTGCTTCAGATGAAAACATCTCACTACTGGCAAATTATTTTTCGAACCGGAAAATTCACGTATAATACCTTTCACGAAACGGAGTAGTTTGATAGGACTGCCTGTAGACAGCAGCGAGAAAATGCGCGAAGGGCAGTAATTTAGCTATAGAGGGCGTCTACGATTAACATCGTGATTTTTTAATCCGTGTTCAGCTTAAGGCCTATGAAACCGTTTCTTTGCGAAAATACACAGCTGGCCAGAATCCTACGAACGAAATATTTTCAAACATAACATTTAGTACTCCCACGTTCGATTCTAATGTGTAACTCAAATCTTTGACCGGTTCCCATTCGCTCACCGAAGTTAAGCACTGTCGCGCTCGGCGTGTACTTGGATGGATGACCATTCAACCGTGCCGAGTGCTGTTGGTAGTAAGGCAAGCAAAGGAATTGTAAACAGTCTCTAACGACCTTCGCCTTCGACGAGACGTAAAGCCCTAAGTTTAATTCCCTTTTCTAATCTTTGAAAACACGAGAACACTATGTCAGATTAACGAAATAGGTACTTTTTAGGATTTTGATCCCGAAATAGGTAAAATTAGGCGTCCGCGTCGAAATACGCAATTTTAGGTCCTATAGAACTAACGGTATTCAGTTTAGTTAGTCATGAAACGCGTAAGTACCAACTTATCTGCAAATTGGAGCTTAGGAAAAAAAATAGGTTTTAACCTAAAGATCCGTGATCTATTTTTCACATATGAATAATAAAAATGTTAGGCAAATACGAAGCATGAGCGCATATCAACTAGCCACCTTGCTGCACGCTGGGCAGAAAATATTTTTTCCCATCTGTCGTATAGTGTGAAAAAACTTGGAGCCACTGTCTTATGGCATGAAATAGGCACTTTTTAGGATATTAAAGCCGAAATAGGCAAAAATAGGCACTAACGTCGAAATAGGCTTTTTTAAGTCCTATAGAATTAACGCTATTAAGTGTAAACAGTCACGAAACGCCTAAGTACAAATTTTTATGCAAATAGGAACTCGGGAAAAAAATACGTTTTTACCTAAAATCCGCGGTCTAATTATGACTAACACCTCACCCTACCCTCCAGGTACTGAAAATGAGAAGGTATTTGCAAAAAATAATGAATGTCTCCCACATAAAAGCCTTGTGAGAGTGTCAGTTCCATCCTATGATAATACATACAGCTTTACCAAGAGCGCCCTGCTCGTTTTGTCCAAGCTCATGTTGACACATCAAGAATTGTACCGCGACTGGTCAGGTGTGTGAGACGATGAATGACGATGACTGATAACAGTACCTGGCGGCCATAGTTGGAACTGGAGGTGGCGCCGTAACGCATGGAAATCATGCATCCCATACTCTGGACCTTAATGCTACCAAGTTTGATACTCATACAGTAATTAGTTTCCGTGTTATAACGTGTTACATAGGGAAAATTTAACTATAACCAACCAGCACATCTTCATTCAATTTCTAGACGGTTTTCCGGTTCCGGTATTTAGGGGAATCAAGTAAGACACTGATCGCATACTACGTAAAGAAAGTGATCTTTATGAGATAACGCCCGATAGGTATGCAATACACCAAATGTACATGTAACGCGGGTACAACCTTAACGGACCAAAGCTACTAGGAAAACTACCGTAGTCTTACAGCTCTAGTTACAGTAAATCGGAGTCGTCCTCTCGTCCTACCTACAGATGAGAGCAGTGCCTGAAAGAGCACCCATTTGTAAGTGGAGATACATTTGGGAAGCCCCTGGTGTTAGTTTGGAGCGACGGGATCAGCTCGATACGTTTATCGGTGCGGAAGGATAGCGCTCGCTCCGTGACTAGCAGTGTGCCAGCCTGCCTCGTCTCGCTGCTAATCCGCTGCCAGTGCCGGTGTCCGCGAACATCCAGACCTTATATCGAGTCTGACGGCGGCAATTAAGAGCGGAGGATGTCTGCGCGAAGCCGGCCCGCATAATGCAGGCGAGCTGCCGAGATTCCTGCACCGATCTGCCCCCGTAATTAGCATTCCATTAACTCGATTCCGGGCGCGGCAGCCAGGGATGAATTTACATTCGTGAGGCGGCTGGCGCTGGCGGCGGCAAATATTGGCAGACAGGCGCCGCGGCGCCCGCTAGAGCTCGGAGCGCCTCTTCGCCCCGGGCCGAGGCAGGCGAGCCTACTCTCTGGTGAAGACCACCGCCAACAATGCGCCACGACATGTGCAAAATCCCATCTCGTACACTTTGCCCACTACTTTTACACTAAACTGGAAGATTCAGAGTTTCTTCAGCCTGGTATAAGCATCGATCCTTTTACCCTCAGTTTGCCAGACCGAGCGAGGTGGTGCAGTGGTTAGCATATTGGACTCGCATTCGGGAGGACGACGGTTCAAACCTGCGTCCGGCCACCCTTATTTACGTTTTCCGTGATTTCGCTAAACTGTTTAAGACAAATGTCGGTATGGTTCCTTTGACAAGGGCACGGCCGATTTCTTTCACCATCTTCCCCCAACCCGAGCTAGTGCCCCGTCTTTAATGACCTCGTTTTCGACGGGACGTTAAACACTAATCCTCTCCTCCTTCGCAGCTTGCCAGAGGTTAGTGTGTGAAACAACCTTTCTTACGCCGACTACCTCTTTTAGCATAGTTTAACAGAGAAGCCATGACTTTTACTAAGACTACTGCAGGGTCTGTGGAGCATCGACGTATTCTCCAACGACATCAACTTGTTCTCCAACGACAAAGCAGACCACTACGCATCAGCTCGTACGTAGTGTATGTTCCACAGCCTAATAGTTAAATGAAGCGGCACAGATGACTGTAAATGAACAAGAAGGTGGCCGATGTGGCCGAGCGGTTCTAGGCGCTTCAGTCTGGAATCGTGCGACCGCTACGGTCGCAGGTTCGAATCCTGCCTCGGGCATGGATGTGTGTGATGTCCTTAGGTTAGTTAGGTTTAAGTAGTTCTAAGTTCTAGGGAACTGATGACCTCAGTAGTCAAGTCCCATGGTGCTCAGAGCCATTTGGACCATTTGAACTGTCCCAACTTTGCCCTATCCGATTTTCATCGGTTTCCAAAATCTAAGGAACACAGTCGATGACTTCACTTTGATAGTGTTGAAGCGGTACAAGCAGAGGAGTCAAACATTTTACAGTGACAGTATCAAGATACTGGTCTCTCGTTGGAAGAATTGTTTTCGTCGCCAGGGTAACGATGTTAATAAATACAGTAAATATGTAGACATGAAGAATAAAGATGTAACATGTTAATAACGTTTGCTCAATTTAAAAAGCTTTATGAGTTTTAACATAAAAAAATTCGGAGGCATTGCTTTTCAGCACGCCCTTATACTTTCAGACGTTAACATGAATAAAAAAATAATAACCTGTACTGCTAGTGTCGCAACTTATGAGAGGACGAAAAGGTGAAAAGAAACGGTACAAATTGTTTCCCCATTCCGTCCTAGAGGGTAATACTGAATGCCCCATTTTCTATCGTAATTTCAAAAGTTTGATTTCGTTCTCTCGCCTACCATTCAGAAACCTTCTTCGATAAAGTAGTGGTGTACGCACTGAAGCTAAAAAATATATTCTAAGAAGGCAGTAGGCAAATGCTGAGATTCCTCGTATTCCATGTTCATTTATGACTGCATCTAAGGGAAGTGATACGCACAACCACTTTTTATTGGATGTCTTACTACTAATTAAATCGAGTCACTTCAGACCAAGAACTCTCTGTATTGGTTACGATTATGATGACGATTTTTAAAGAAAGGCATGGCGGCGAGTTTTAAAGAAAGGTCAAATAATTCACCGAAACTGATGCAGCTACGCCACTGTGGAGACTTTATCTATAATGTTGGCGAAGCAATACTATCTACTCATTACCTTACCTGCTATTTAGGCCAGGATACAACAACCTCAACGAGAAACGGGATATAATTTAAAGGAACTACCTGTTTTAGAAGCAGAGACTAAACAATTATCTAGTTTTACACTAGTTATATACGTTCCGCAAGTAACGTAGTCAACACTAATACGCCATAAACGGATATCGAAACAAGGGGTGCTCCATACATGGACAAGTAACATGTGAAGGGAGGGAGGCTGATATTACGAGCAAGCAATATTCGCAACTTAACACATGACAAGTGCCACACGAAGATTTTAAAAAACAGAACCTGTTTCAAAAGGACTTGGGAAGATTTCATGAGAAAGAGTACTTGAAATATGAACAAGTGGTCATACTGAAATTGTGAAAATGATCATAGTGTCGCTGGTAACTGGAACCACTACTAATGGACTCGACGCAGCTTTTACGATGACTAGGCGCCTGCAGAGGTCAGCCGTTACTTAGCAGACAGTATCCAGTAAAATGGGGAAGGTGGAAGATGCCCCTACTTGTTTGATGACGGGGCAAGGGTTGCTTATGAATGGACAAAACTGTGACTGAATACAAAAGGTAGCATTTTCTGGGTTGTCAGAACGCGTCATATTTCTTCTACATGATCGACATTTCGGCCCCTCTGCTGGGATCTTCTTCAGGATATTGTGTTATCCACGGTTGACTGAACACTGTCAGGGACCAGTGTAGCGTTCTCTTATAAAGGGGGAGGAGTTTTCCCGTGCTTGTGCTGGATAAGTGGTATTATGTTCTGTGGCTGCCATTGGTGGGCCATCACACTGGACAGCAAGTGAAGTTTTCGGCGCTAATGCTGAAGGAGTTGGGTTACTGGCTAAAATTCTTGTGACTACCCTTGTCATCGGATAAAGAGATTATTTCCGCACTGATTATGGGGAAAAATTATTGGTTAATGAGCCACCGTCACTGGACAGAAACGAAACGGCAGGGAAAAAGGGGGTGGCTTCCTAGGCGTTTGTACTGCTCGCACACCGAGGCCCCGTAGTCCCTTACTGGATGGCCCCGAGCCAAGAAGGTGCAAGCCTGTAGCCGTCCTCTCTACTGAAGTTTCAATCGTTCTGAGAAATTTCAATCGCTTCTCGTACTTTTCTTCTACATATATGTTAGTCTCTTTAGGCAGCATAAGTACATTACTGAAATCAGTGTCAAGGATACAATTCTCGTGATGTTCCACTCACGCGGGTTTGACCCGCCTCATCGGATTCAGGAGGCTAAAATAAGGGTGCGTAGAAATATACGAATACTTGCCGTACTGGTATCAATCCCTGAAACGAAATTAAACTTCTAGGCTATTTTTGTAGTTAGGTGGCGCACTATACAGTAACATGAAAAGAATAAATGAAGACTGTTCGGTTAACATACATAAAAATTATTTTCCGCGGAACAATTTACGCAAATATAACTTCTTATGGAATGACATGCTAGAAATGTAGTTCGAGACTGTAGGCAGTCTAGTTTTACCTACACTATCTAATGGGCGACATTTGCATCGTATTTTACACTGCTTCCAAATTCGGTAATCCCTGTGAAATATTAACTGCAGACAGGACACTTAACTAGACAAAGGCTACTCATATTAGGTCATACATAGTTTGCGTCATTAAGAAACAATCAATGTTAATTCTTGAACTGATTGTTAATTTCCAAGAGTGCGCATTACGTCAGTGACTCCTACGGCATCGCAAGCCGAAGATGTGAACAGCATTAACCGTGACGATTACTCCGGCAATCATTCGAGCTGCCACAGCCGTAACCCAGATAATCGGGGCGGCGGAAGAAGGAGTTAGGTGCTTGAGCTGGCACGACAACCCTAGCGATAAAAGCAATCTTAGTAGAATCAAAGCCCTTGGCTTTAAAAAATATTTCGGTACGTGTTGCAATCGACTTTTATATCCATAATAAAACGCGTTTTTCTTCGAACCCCTATATCGTGAAGTAGACATAAGCCCCGATACAATAAAATTTCATTGGCAGTATAAGGTGCTGGAACAGGCGGTCAGGGACCCAGCGACCAGCGTGGCGCTCCAGTGACAGCATCGATGGTCGATGGGAACCCAAATAAGGGAGGCCCCAGTCCCAGACATCACTAGTCAGTGGCTGCACACGGGTCCTTTGTTTCTGTTACGTAATTTTGCTGCACTGTATTATATCAGTGCATCATAAATATGAAAAATAATTTTCCAGTTAGAAGACAGTTAAATACGTGATTTCAAGATCAAAGAGCTCACCTCGAATCGATCAGAATTTCGTGCTCGGAATCTATTGCAAAGCGAACTGTAGGAAATCATTACTGCTGTTTTTGGTAAGCGTTTGGGAAGTTTTTGTTTAACGTACTGGTCTCTGCATCTTTTCCACCGTCTATACACGTATCTTTTACGGAAAAGATGATCGTTCAAAATTAATTTCGCCATCCTTCCCTCTTTCATTCTTGTAATCTAGACAGTCCAATCATTTCCATAGTCCTCGCTCTTTTCTTGGACATCTAGTGCCTGTTTATGAACATTCTCGGCTGCTGCCTGATACGTATGATACGTAGGTAGCCTACTATCGTTCTTATACATTCAGGTTTCTGTAGTTATAACTGTACTGTTTTTTTCTATCCGGCAGTGTGTAACACTCACTGCGACCACGGCGGAGAGCCATGAGCGTTACAACGCCGCTCCCGTGACGACGACGTTCGCCGGCCTCGAATCAGATCCGCCCGGCGGGTTAACGACGAAGGTCGGTGAGTCGACCAGCCTGGATGTGTTATTTATGTGGTTTCCGATATCCCACTAAGTGAATACCAGGCTGGCGCCCAAGTTCCGCTTCAGTTGTACAATACGCAAACATTTACATAACTTTCGCTCACTTTTACGTAAACAACAATAATATAACATTATACACGCAGACACAAATGTTCCGTCCCACAGGGGTGATGAGGGGTGGGGCTGGGAGGGGGGGGGTGGGGAGAGAGAGGGAGGGAGAGGAGGAGGAGGAGGAGGAGAGAGAGAGAGAGATAGTGGGAGAGGGAGGGAGGGAGGGAGAGAGAGGGGGGGGGGGGGGGAGAAGCACGTGGTGACGACACGAAGGTCATGCGATCCCTCGTTTAATTAATCATGCCAAATCAGTTAATAGCCACGACAACCCTGCGCTGACGCGGGGCAAAGACACCAGAAAAAGAAGTGTAAATGACTTGTTGCTTTATGTCACAGTTGTAATTACGAAGCACTTGCAAAAATTTATTGAAGGTTGTTTTCCCTTTCTACTATTTCTTTTGTTGGTGTTACTTTTTTGTTGCTGTGCCCATAGTTTGAGTTTGTGAGTCGCAGTTACCAAATTTCAGTTGACGATCCTACTGGATAGCTATTTCAGTGTCGGCAGCAATAAGTTGATCACCGCGAAACAATGATTTTACTGAATAATTCGTTCGGTTAATGTCATTAGTGTAAAATTTCAATTCCTTTTTCAGTGTCGGTAGGCACCTTCACTTTAAGAAATACCAAACGAAATGTGCATCATTGCTGTTGACCCTATTCCAACACAACTAACTCGTACTCATCAAAGACGGCGAAAAGGCTTCCTAACAAGCTAAATTAAGATGTAAAAAAGAAACAAAAGGCAACATTTGAGGGTCAGGTTGTGAACCTGACCAAGAAAGAAGCAGCACTAATACGCTGTACAAATGTGCGAGACGGATTCGAAAATAGCACTATCCTAGGGGGAATTTCAGCAAGAGACTCTCTGGGAAGGTGTATCGGAATGGACAGCTGAGGTCTGACTCTTTTGAGAGTACAAATGGAATTCTCAACTACTTTGTACGGATATGAAACGGAATGAACACACAGGCTCAGTCGTAGGTGGCAGTCTTCGTTTAATTGATAAGGAAGGAAACGGAAAAATTTTAGAGTTTAACTTCCCGTGGAAGGAAAAGACGATTGGAGTGTAACATCGCGTCGATACTGAGGTCATTATAGGCGGAACACAGGCTCTGATTACGAAAGGCAGGGGAAGGAAATGGCCGCGTCCTTTTCGAAGGAACCAACCCGGCGTTTACGTGCAGCGATTTAGGGAAATCTTGGCAAACCTACCGATGATCCGACGAGGATCTGAGGAGTCTTCCTCCGGAATGCGAGTACATTGTGCTATCCACTGCACCACGTCGCTCGGAGGTTCATTAGTAAGAAGCTATGAGAATAAAGTATGTCTCTCAAAGAGATTAATTACAAAACGCTCGTAGGACACATCCTAGAAAAACGTTCAAGTGCGCAAACTGTGTGAAATAGGACTAACAGGAGACATCGACCGTATACAAAGAAGGGCAGCACATATGGTCACAGGATTGGTTGGTTGATTGGTTTGGGGAAGGAGACCAGACAGCGTGGTCATATGTCCTATCGGATTAGGGAAGGAAGTCGGCCGTGCCCTTACAGAGGAACCAGCCCGGCATTTGCCTGGAGTGATTTAGGGAAATCACGGTCACAGGATTGTTCTACCCACTTGGGAGTTTCACGTAGATGCATAAAAACGTGATTTGGCAGACGCTTGAACTTACTACATCCCCGTCGGAATGGTGGAGAGAAGATTACACTAATTACAGTGCGCATACAGGAACCTAAGGAGTCATTCTTCCTGCGCTCCATACGTGAATGGAACGGGAAGTAGCCCTAATAAGTGATACAGTGAGAAGTACCCTCTGCACTGTGCTTGAGTGGTATGCGGAGTGTTGTTGTAGATGCAGAGATTAAAAAAATGGTTCAAATGGCTCTGAGCACTATGGGACTTAACATCTATGGTCATCAGTCCCCTAGAACTTAGAACTACTTAAACCTAACTAACCTAAGGACATCACACAACACCTAGCCATCACGAGGCAGAGCAAAATCCCTGACCCCGCCGGGAATCGAACCCGGGAACCCGGGCGTGGGAAGCGAGAACGCTACCGCACGACCACGAGATGCGGGCCAGAGATTAAAACCAATGATATTATATGGTTCAAATGGCTCTAAGCACTATGGAACTTAACATCTGAGGTCATCAGTCTCCTAGACGTAGACCTACTTAAGCGTAACTAACGTAAGGACATCACACACACCCATGCCCGAGGCAGGATTCGAACCTGCGACCGTAGCAGGTGCGCGGTTCCGGACTGAAGAGCCTAGAACCGCTCGACCACAACGCCCGGCAATGTTATTATACATCGTTCCCATGAACAAAATATAAGGCTACGTCCTCCGATATTTGATCTGAGGGTATTTTTTAAAACTTCATAATTATGATATAAATTAAAGCAAATTTTATCGTGTTAGGTGCTGGGACATTGCACATATAGAAATGAGTACAAAACAAAATAAATGGCTCTGAGCACTATGGGACTTAACATCTGTGGTCATCAGTCCCCTAGAACTTAGAACTACTTAAACCTAACTAACCTAAGGACATCACACACATCCATGCCCGAGGCAGGATTCGAACCTGCGACCGTATCAGTCGCGCGGTTCCGGACTGAGCCCCTAGAACCGCTAGACCACCGCGGCCGGCTGAGTACAAAACACATTAGAAGTCCAGGCTGTCAGTAGGTGTTGCTGCTGCTACATATACCTGCCACATTTCCGTCACTTTATAGGTAACGTGGAGGTTCCCTACAATAGAGAAGCAATTAAAGGCGCTTTTATTTAATTTCTCTGTATTTCTCATTTCTTTCGCCCTCTCTGAAACTTTTACTGTCTATAAAAGGCCCAACTTTTCTCTCTGAAACCAGTAATTTCGAAGTCTGTGATGCACGTTAAGGAGCATAGGGCTCCAAAGTGTTTCACCCCAGGCGCTAGTCAAAAACTACGGTACCGGAGGAAAGGACACATGCATTCCGGGTTTGTACCAAATGCAGACCTAACTCGCACGAGCAACATGTGTGTGTGTCTGGCTGCTGGCAGACCGCATTTGCAACCGGTGCTTTGTGCTGCGCACAGGAATTATAATCAACCGCGAGGCCCCTAGGTGCCCTGCCCCGGGGCTCGCGAGCGCGCCGGCACTGCAGAAGAAAGGAAAAAGTTCGCACCACTTTCTGCGGAATTCAAAACTATTTTAATTAAGTGAAATACGAGGGCCACCGCCGGCTGCAAGTCTGTGGGCGACAAAAAGAAAGAAGGAAAAAAGGGGAGGATGAATGAAATATTTGGCGCCAGTAATTAAACACTTGTCTCCGCTTTAATGTTCAACCGCACACTTATCGCCACTGTCGTGCCGGAAATGGGGAGTACATACAGCAAAAGAGTAACACACCTTCCACAAGCGCCCTTCTTGTTCCATTCGCCAAAGATGCGCGGGAAGCTGATTGTAGTACGTCTACGTACGAGATCGAATTTCTGCAATTTTACAGTGTTGACCATTGTGTAGATATGCACGACTCTAGGAATTATTGAAATTATGACTTTAGTTAGGCCCCCGTACAGGAACAGACTTATTCCTCAAATTCGATTTTGTCTAACCACGGATTTGTCAAACAAATCCGCACACGAATAAGAAGTTTATTAATTTAACGTTAATTTTGTAGCAGACGCTGGTCGTGTATGATGTGTTTTGACACTACTGAGAATGGCTACAAATGTAGCTAAAGCTTTTCAAGCTTTGACTCTGGCATTGCGTTTACAGAATAATGAAGCAAGATGCTGGTCGAGGGATTGGTTTAAAATCAAAGAGAAAACCTGTTAAAGGAAATGTTAGACTCGGAACCTAATGATTAAATCAAATTTCTCCGAAAAGACAGTGAAAGTTTCAATAAATTGTTAAGAGCCACTTCGCCCTCTCACTGAAAAAAAAAGGACACAAGTATGCGAAAATTTATTCTCTTGTACATGCTCCTCTAATGCCAGTTCATTGAGATACCAAAACGTGGGAAGATATAGTCTACATTGCACGTGGCAAACCGGAAAGCTCCGATTTTTTAAATTTTGTTGCACTCTCGCTTGTATGTTGTGCGTAGAATATTGATGTTCATCTAAACTTCTTCCTGAGTACTACATGGCTAGGCACGACCCGGCACTTCAACCATTTCGGTAACTGCCAGTGCTATTTCGTATCTTGATCGCAGTTCGTATATTATGGAAATTCTCGATATAGTGAGATAAATTATAATAACATTATTTTCCGCCGGCCGGTGTGGCCGTGCGGTTCTAGGCGCTTCAGTCTGGAGCCGCGTGACCGCAACGGTCGCAGGTTCGAATCCTGCCTCGGGCATGGATGTGTGCGCTGTCTTTAGGTTAGTTAGGTTTAAGTAGTTCTAAGTTCTAGGGGACTGATGACCTTAGCAGTTAAGTCCCATAGTGCTCAGAGCCATTTGAACCATTATTTTCCACCAGATATATGCAGCGAATCATCAAAACACAAACAAATCCATCTTGTCAATTTTTCCGTCAGTCAAAATTATTCTCAAACATGTCAAACACGCGCTACGCTACACACACACACGTCAAACAGCAGTGTCAAATTTTCAGCAAACATTGTAACGTTTGACGAACTGCTGGATTGTGGACAAAAGCCTTTGTGCTCATGTCTCTCTAACAGCACTTCACACTGGAGCCTGCCGATTATTTCTGTGAAGCTCCCGTGCCAACCAAACTTCTTCACGAGGAATTGTGCTGCCCTTCTCAGTACCGTTTTCGCTCTTCTGTACGTCGAGCTTGGTGAGACGTAACACATCTACGAGCGAAAAATGGGCCGACGAGGCGCCTTTAGCTGTTCTGTTTCGTGAGTGAAATAAGCATCCTTGTTTTCGTTCCATGGATCTGTCTGCTCCCACAGTGTGAGGTGGCGCAGTGGTAACGTCACTAGATTCGCGTTAGGGATGACCGATGTATTCAGGGGAGAGGGGGGAGGTGGCGGGGAGAATTCTGGCCATTCAGATTCCAGGTTTGTGGGTTCCATGGTTTCCACAGATCACTTAAGATGAATGGCCGAATGGTTCCCCTGAAAAGGAAACGGCTGGTCTCCTTCTCCAATCCGAAACGGTTCTTCATCTCTAAAGATCTCGTCGTCGACAGATCTATAAACCTGACCATACTTCCATTTTTCTGTCAGGTGCGTGCAACCAATACAACAACGAAAACCTTGCTGTGCAAAATTTTTGGAATTGCATATAACGTTGAAGTAGAAACAAAAGTATAAACACCAATATCATGGTTCATGGTGTGGGTTCCTGTAGTCATGTCCTAGTTCATGAACCACCGGCAACGTATGAGTGGCCAAGTAAGTGATCCCGACAGTCGGGATACCAGTTACTTTCGAATAAGGCTGGGCATCTCGGACATATTCTGAGTCGTGGTCACCTTTGTGCTCATACGGCAAAGACTACCAAATCCACCGGTTAGTCCCTCAGCCGTTAGGGGTAAAACCCAATGGGACTCGGGGCAAGTAAGGCTAGCAACCTGCTTCCCTGGTACTTTAAATATGATGCTGGCAATAATCAGAGAAAAATGCCTCGGACCTTTGGAGGTGACGGAGTCCCACCTCTAACTGACAAACCAGGGACTCCTAAGATACGACTTGGCAAACAAATGGTAATGAGATGGGGAGCTGTTAATATCAATGGGGGCTACTCTGGGAAGAAGGTAGAACTGGCAGAGGCTGCAAGTAAGATGGGGCTGGACGTTTTAGCTGTTAGTGGCACTCGGGTAAGGGGTGAGAAAGAAGAGGAAGTGGGAGAATACAAGGTCTACCTGTCAGGAGTCAAAGCAGGAATAGCACAATGGGGTGTAGGGCTTTACATCAGGAAAGAAATGGAACCCAGCGTAGTTGCAATAAGGTATGTAAACGAACGACTGATGTGGATAGATTTGACAGTGTCTAGCAAGAAAATTAGGATTATGTCAGTATATTCGCATTGTGAAGGGACAGATCAAGATAAGATGGATAGTTTTTATGAGGCACTCAGTGATGTAGTTGTTAGAGTAAAGGACAAGGACAGTGTTCTGCTCATGGGTGATTTTAACGCCAGGATTGGAAATCGAACGAAGGGTATGAAAAGGTTATGGGTAAATTTGGAGAGGATATGGAGGCCAACAGGAACGGGAAACAACTCTTGGATTTCTGTGCCAGTATGGGCTTAGTAATCACAAACTCCTTTTTTAAACATAAGAACATTCACCGGTATACTTGGGAAGGCAGGGGAACCAGATCTGTCATTGACTATATAATAACAGATCAGGAATTCAGGAAGGCTGTGAGGGACACACGTGTATTCAGGGGATTCTTTGATGACACTGATCATTATTTAATCTGCTGTGAAATTGGGATTGTGAGGCCGAAAGTGCAGGAGGTCAGGTCCATATGTAGGAGGATAAGAGTGGAGAAACTTCAGGATAAGGAAATCAGGCACAAGTACATAACAGCGATCTCAGAAAGGTACCAGTTAGTTGAATGTAGTCAATTACAGTCATTGGAAAAGGAATGGACAAGATACAGGGACACAGTACTAGAAGTGGATAAAGAATGTCTTGGAACAGTAGTGTGTAAAAGTAGGATGAAGCAAACAGCTTGGTGGAATGATACAGTCAAGGCAGCCTGTAAAAGGAAAAAGAAGGCGTATCAAAAATGGCTACCTACCAGAACCCAGGTAGATAGAGAAAGTTATGTTGAAGAAAGAAACAAAGCCAAACACATAATTGCAGCATCGAAGAAGAAATCGTGGGAAGACTTTGGAAACAGGTTGGAGACTATGGGTCAAGCTGCTGGAAAACCATTCTGGAGTGTAATTAGCAGTCTTCGAAAGGGGGGTAAGAAGGAAATGACAAGTATTTTGGACAGGTCAGGAAAACTGCTGGTGAATCCTGTGGATGGCTTGGGCAGATGGAGGGAATATTTTGAAGAGTTGCTCAATGTAGGTGAAAATGCGATCAGTAATGTTTCAGATTTCGAGGTAGAATGGGATAGGAATGATGATGGAAATAGGATCACATTTGAGGAAGTGGAGAAAATGGTCAATAGATTGCAGTGCAATAAAGCGGCTGGGGTGAATGAAATTAAGTCGGAACTCATCAAATACAGTGGAATGTCAGGTCTTAAATGGCTACACAGGATAACTGAAATGGCCTGGGAGTCGGGACAGGTTCCATCAGACTGGACAAAAGCAGTAATCACACCAATCTTTAAACATGGAAACAGAAAATATTGTAACAACTACAGAGGTATCTCTTTAATCAGCGTTGTGGGTAAAATCTTCGCAGGTATTGTTGAAAGGAAAGTGCGAGTATTAGTTGAGGACCAATTGGATGAAAATCAGTGTGGGTTTAGGCCTCATAGAGGTTGTCAGGACCAGATCTTTAGCTTACGGCAAATAATGAAGAAGTGTTATGAGTGGAACAGGGAATTGTATCTATGCTTTATAGATCTAGAAAAGGCTTATGACCGGGTTCCTAGGAGTAAGCTATTGTCTGTTCTACAAAATTATGGAATAGGAGGCAAACTTTTGCAAGCAATTAAAGGTCTTTACATGGATAGTCAGGCAGCAGTTAGAGTTGACGGTAAATTGAGTTCATGGTTCAGAGTAGTTTCAGGGGTAAGACAAGGCTGCAACCTGTCTGCACTGTTGTTCATATTATTTATGGATCATATGTTGAAAACAATAGACTGGCTGGGTGAGATTAAGATATGTGAACACAAAATAAGCAGTTTTGCATATGCGGATGACTTAGTTGTGATGGCAGATTCGATTGAAAGTTTGCAAAGTAATATTTCAGAGCTAGATCAGAAATGTAAGGACTATGGTATGAAGATTAGCATCTCCAAAACGAAAGTAATGTCAGTGGGAAAGAAATATAAACGGATTGAGTGCCAAATAGGAGGAACAAAGTTAGAACAGGTGGACGATTTCAAGTACTTAGGATGCATACTCTCACAGGATGGCAACATAGTGAAAGAACTGGAAGCGAGGTGTAGCAAAGCTAATGCAGTGAGCGCTCAGCTACGATCTACTCTTTCCTGCAAGAAGGAAGTCAGTACCAAGACTAAGTTATCTGTGCACCGTTCAATCTTTCGACCAACTTTGTTGTATGGGAGCGAAAGCTGGGTGGATTCAGGTTACCTTATCAACAAGGTTGAGGTTACGGATATGAAAGTAGCTAGGATGATTGCAGGTACTAGTAGATGGGAACAATGGCAGGAGGGTGTCCACAATGAGGAAATCAAAGAAAAACTGGGAATGAACTCTATAGATGTAGCAGTCGGGGTGAACAGGCTTAGATGGTGGGGTCATGTTACACGCATGAGAGAAGCAAGGTTACCCAAGAGACTCATGGATTCAGCAGTAGAGGGTAAGAGGAGTCGGGGCAGACCGAGGAGAAGGTACCTGGATTCGGTTAAGAATGATTTTGAAGTAATAGGTTTAACATCAGAAGAGGCACCAATGTTAGCACTGAATAGAGGATCATGGAGGAACTGTATAAGGGGGGCTATGCTCAAGACTGAACGCTGAAAGGCATAATCAGTCTTAAATGATGACGATGATGATGATGACACCAATATCAGAAGTATCTTGAAATCGTTAGGTGGACAAATTCTGAAAACTATGGTACAACGTACATAAACCACGAAGAAAGCGGGATTGTAGGCAACGCGAATACCATTCGGCGTGTGATGAGGCGAGTTAACATTTGGGATGTGGACGAGTTCGCAGTTATATCTGAATCTGATTGAAAGTTAACATTTTTAACAGCTTCATTATCAGTGAAATTTCTTTCTTAGGGCGGTGCAGATAAATATTTCGTAGCGGTTTTTCCAGATAGGCATAATGTGATGGACGGGGCCGGATCACATTCCTTATCACTTAAGGAAATTTGGAACAAATGGGTCTGAATCATGAATAAAACTGAAAGGATTAAGAGGATCTTATTTTCAGTGGAAATGTGATTTTGGGGGTGTTGCTGTGGATCGACATTACGGGAATAAAATTAAAAATAAAGAAGAGAACGAAAACAACATGAGAGAGGCACTCAGAAGAGCTATGTCACAAAGGGATATGCAGACGGAAGATTGGAAAGAATGGAGACATTGGAAGCTACAATGTGGGAAACAACAATGAGGCATTGAATCGTAATAAAAATAAGTTAGAATCGTCGAGTGAGAATATCAGGAAAGGCTTCTAATATGGGTTTGATGAACGACACGAAGCAAGGCGAAACTTGCTTTGATTTACCGATTACCAGAAATGTTGTACAATACGCAAATTTTTCTATTCCTTTATCTCAAGCCATCAAATGTAACCTGCCTAGAATATCTCTGACACTGTCTCTCTCCCCTCCCACACGTACACACATTTTTCCTTCAAGATTTTTCTGTGGCTGGTCGCAGACACGATGGCCGCCACTCGAATATGACTATTAGAAGACGTTTTAAGGGTTCGATCAATTTTATCGCTGGAGGTTCATGGATGCCTCCCGTTAACAGAAGAAAATAAAATCTCAACAGTATAAATTAATAGTTCCAGGAAAATAATGGTGTGGTCAATAATAATCCTGCTGTCAACCGAATATGGTCCCGGCGCAGGTTCGAGTCCTCCCTCGGGTATGGGTGTGTGTGTTTGTCCTTAGGATAATTTAGGTTAAGTAGTGTGTAAGATTAGGGACTGATGACCTTAGCAGTAAGTTCCATAAGGTTTCACACACATTTGAACATTTTTGCCAACTGAATAATTCTGAAGTGAGTAGCCAAGGAATGTAACTGTATATACAAATCTGTTATTTGCATTCTGTCACGAGTATGAAAATCTATGATTATTCTCGTTCTGGGATAGCTAATTTAAACGATACATTCTCAAAATCTGCATAGTGAATAACAGAGGGTAACCAGTAACGTAAATGGTTTTTGTCTTTTTTACTATAGTCACGCGCAGAAAAAGAATGACTGCCTCTATAGATTAGTAAGTACCTTACACTGTTCTAATTTTTCCTTACAGTCTTTGTAGTCAGTTCATGCGAAAGCGGTATAATACTCTGAATTCATCGAGTAAGCGTGTTGCTAACACTTACATGTAGATAAACATACTTGTTCTTACGCTAATAGCACAAATTTGATTTACTTTGATCTTTTCCCACAAGGTAACTTAAGGCTGAGCAGCGCTTAACGATTAGTCGCACAGAAGCAGTCTAAAAACATAAATAAACTAAAATGATCTTAGCAAACAGAACCATCAGTCAACTCTGCACGAAAATTATGTTGCACCTAATAAAAAGATCCAGACATGGCTGTGAAATTTGTTTAGCTTTTGCTTTTGGTCAGCGTTCAACATAAGCCATCGTATATGTATTTCTTAGCTCTGTGAATTGCTTGTAACACCAGTTCTTTCATACACTTTTAATCGTTACGTTCCGATAAGCTGTTATGAATTTTTTAAGTATTTTCACATTGGACTACAGTTATGAAACATCCTTCAGGTGGTCCATCTACAGCCACGATTGAATTCAGCCATGTTTTAACTGTTCTAAATGAAAATGCTGATACCGTGTATGCTTTCGACAACTTTGGGTAAATTTCCGTTGTTGATGGATCGCCGAAAACAAAGACTTTGGTAACTGCTTGGCATTCCAATATACCCACGCAAAGCACGGTTACTTTAGAAAGCTAAGCTACTCAGTGGATCAACTTAGCAACTTGATGCTTCACTTACGTAACAGAGCAACATATACGAAGGAAACAAAACAAAATATTGTCGACATCAACGTCACCCGTGTCACAGACGAAGATCTTCTCACTTTATCCTCGTGACACGTATTCTTAAATGGCGACCTACTTTATCGATTACACACTCTAAGAGAAAAAATAAAGACGCAGCATGAAGAAATTATCCGAAAGGGACGGAATTTGGTAGATGTGATTAGCATATACAGACACAGAAACGATTTCAATTTCAGAAAAATTGAATGATTGGTTCAACCGGAAGAACTGCACAAATTGAGCAAGTAAATTACGCGTTGGCTCACCTATGGCCGTTATGCAAGCAGCTATTCAAATGGTTCAAATGGCTCTGAGCACTATGGGACTTAACTTCTGTGGTCATCAGTCCCCTAGAACTTAGAACTACTTAAACCTAACTAACCTAAGGACATCACACACATTCATGCCCGAGGCAAGATTCGAACCTGCGACCGTAGCGGTCGCGCCGTTCCAAACTGTAGCGCCTAGAACCGTTCGGCCACTCCGGCCGGTAGCAGTTATTCGGCTTAGCATTAATTGATAGAGTTGTAGGATGTCTCCTGAACGATATTGTGCCAGATTCTGTCCAACTGGCGAGATAGATCGTCAGACTCCCGAGCTGGTTGGAGGACACTGCCCACAATGCTCCAAAAGGTATCAATTTGGGAGAGGTCCGCTGCCTTCGCTGGGCAGTTAAGGGTTTGGTACACGCGAAGAAAGTAGTAGGAACTCTCGCCGTGTGCAGGAGGGCATCACCTTGCTGAAATGGAAGCCCTGCTTGGTTTCCCATGAAGGGCTACAAAAATGAGAGTAGAGTATCGTCCAGTTACCGCTGTGCTGTAAACGTGACGCATATGACAACCAAAGGGGTGCTGCTATGGAAAGATACGGCACCCCTGACCATCACTTCTGGTTGTCGGACCGTATGGTGGGCGACAGTCTGGTTTGTATTCCACCGCTGTTCGGGGCGCCTCCAGTCATATCTTCGGACTCACATCTCACTGGCTGGTGTAGAACTGACATCAGTGACGGGTCCCGCTTCGAACTGAACGCTGATGATCAGCGAAGACATGTCTCGAGACGTCCCGGACAGTGGTGGGACACCAACCTGACTGTAGCCCGCCATACGGCTCGAAAACCAGGAATGATGGTCAGGGGTGCTGTTTCGTTTCATGGCAGGACCCCTTTGGTTGTCTTTCGAGGCAGAGCGATACGGCTCGAAAACCAGGAATGATGGTCAGGGTGCTGTTTCGTTTCATGGCAGGACCCCTTTGGTTGTCATTCGAGCCAGAGCGATACTTTCTTTTCCTAGGGATAAAATTTTAATTACTTTTTGTATTCATTTATGTAACAGTCACAGCATAACCTTAACAAAGCTGATAATACCGGCGGTAACAAGTGATGCGTCGCAGTGGTTAACGCAGTGGACTTGCATTTTGGAGAAGCGGAGCCACAGCCTGCTCATCCAGATTTAGGTTCCCTGAGTTTTCTCAAAATCGATTAAGCCTAAAGCCGGTATCGCTCCTTTGAAAAAGGACACTTCTCCAATCTTGCCGTATTCAAGCTTTTGCTCTGTCTACAATTACCTCTTTGGCGACAGCACACTGAAATCAAATTTCTATTGTTCCCCATGGTAACACAGGTCATCGCGCTATGGAGGGCTGCCTGGGTCAATGACCGTCGCATCCGTCTGTTCCTCCTCGTTTCCCGATAACTTCCCGCCGGCGAGGCTGCGAGGCAGCGCGGCTTGTATTTCTTCCTGCCTCGGCTGCTCCTGTTTTAATGTATTCGGAAGAAAAACCGGAGCACTGAACACGGGCAGAAGAAATGTGTACCGGTGCAAGTTGCGCGCCCCGCAGATGGAGCAGGGGTGGGGGAGTGAACAAAGGCACGGGGCGGCTGCCCGTGGCACGCCGTCCAATTTCAAATACAGCAACTTTCTCCCGCCTGCGGCGGCGCACTACACTGCAGCATGCGACCACCAGTTCTTCTGCGACTATCTATAGAAAATAGTTGGAAATTGGCAGTTTCCTTCTCCTTTACAGGACGAGTGCTCGTTCTGAATGAAATAAAATTAGCAAACCGGTAGTTCGAATATCCAGTTCTCAAGTGCACCTGGCAAAGTGATTTTGAATCATATTAATAGTTTCCTTGTCCGAAGACTTTATACTGACACTGTAGCTTCTGTGTTCAAATATTCGACTCAGATGTCTTTGTCCAAGTACCTTACTCTATTTTCGCAGATGTGACGTATACTAGGCTGATCGATAAGTTCGTAGCGTTTTCCATAAATTTAATAAACACAACAGATATACATAACAGAAACTTTAGTCATAAATAATATATTCTCCTTCGCTATTTATAACAGTCTATCAACGCTGGGGTAATTTCCGTTCGATTCTGCGACTGCAGAAATTACTCGTCGAGCCATTTTCGAAGTGCATTTTCATTTGGAAAGGAAGATCCTTGGAGACTGTTCGATAGAGAGCGGAAAAGGTGAAAATCCGAGTACTCAAGATAGAGTGAATAAGGTGGGTGTGGAATAACTTCCCAACCCAAGTCCCGTATAGAGTTTCTTGGCGGTCTAGCAGAATGTGGGCAGGCATTATCGTGGAACAGCATCACGTCTTGCAGACATCTTAGTTGTTAACAGTAAATGACAGTAGTGATGGTTGCACCTCGGGGAAGCAATTCGTAGTACATCACATGTCGCTGTTCCTCCAGATGCATAATATTATCCTTTGTGGATGCATGCAGGTCTTTGGGCTCAACAACTGATGACGAGCAACCAAATATGCTGATTTTTGTGTTTTGGCTTACAGCATGCGGTACCGATATGCCCGATTTTTGAACCTTCCCCACTGCATGAAGATGTTGCACGAATGTGGAATGATCATAGTTCAACACATTTACCGGTTCTCGCGTACACCAACGACGGTCACTGTGGATTTACAGGGTGTTTCAAAAATGACCGGTATATCTGAAACGGCAATAAAAACTAAACGAGCAGCGATAGAAATACACCGTTTGTTGCAATATGCTTGGGACAACAGTACATTTTCAGGCAGACAAACTTTCGAAATTACAGTAGTTACAATTTTCAACAACAGATGGGGCTGCGGTCTGGTAAACTCTATAGTACGATATTTTCCACATATCCACCATGCGTAGCAATAATATGGCGCAGTCTCTGAATGAAATTACCCGAAACCTTTGACAACGTGTCTGGCGGAATGGCTTCACATGCAGATGAGATGTACTGCTTCAGCTGTTCAATTGTTTCTGGATTCTGGCGGTACACCTGGTCTTTCAAGTGTCCCCACAGAAAGAAGTCACAGGGGTTCATGTCTGGCAAATAGGGAGGCCAATCCACGCCACCTCCTGTATGTTTCGGATAGCCCAAAGCGATCACACGATCATCGAAATATTCATTCAGGAAATTAAAGACGTCGGCCGTGCGATGTGGCCGGGCACCATCTTGCATAAACCACGAGGTCTTCGCAGTGTCGTCTAAGGCAGTTTGTACCGCCACAAATTCACGAAGAATGTCCAGATAGCGTGATGCAGTAATCGTTTCGGATCTGAAAAATGGGCCAATGATTCCTTTGGAAGAAATGGCGGCCCAGACCAGTACTTTTTGAGGATGCAGGGACGATGGGACTGCAACATGGGGCTTTTCGGTTCCCCTTATGCGCCAGTTCTGTTTATTGACGAAGCCGTCCAGGTAAAAATAAGCTTCGTCAGTAAACCAAATGCTGCCCACATGCATATCGCCGTCATCAATCCTGTGCACTATATCGTTAGCGAATGTCTCTCGTGCAGCAATGGTAGCGGCGCTGAGGGGTTGCCGCGTTTGAATTTTGTATGGATAGAGGTGTAAACTCTGGCGCATGAGACGATACGTGGACGTTGGCGTCATTTGGACCGCAGCTGCAACACGGCGAACGGAAACCCGAGGCCGCTGTTGGATCACCTGCTGCACTAGCTGCGCATTGCCCTCTGTGGTTGCCGTACGCGGTCGCCCTACCTTTCCAGCACGTTCATCCGTCACGTTCCCAGTCCGTTGAAATTTTTCAAACAGATCCTTTATTGTATCGCTTTTCGGTCCTTTGGTTACATTAAACCTCCGTTGAAAACTTCGGCTTGTTGCAACAACACTGTGTTCTAGGCGGTGGAATTCCAACACCAGAAAAATCCTCTGTTCTAAGGAATAAACCATGTTGTCTACAGCACACTTGCACGTTGTGAACAGCACACGCTTACACCAGAAAGACGACGTACAGAATGGCGCACCCACAGACTGCGTTGTCTTCTATGTCTTTCACATCACTTGCAGCGCCATCTGTTGTTGAAAATTGTAACTACTGTAATTTCGAAAGTTTGTCCGCCTGAAAATGTACTGTTGTCCCAAGCATATTGCAAGAAACGGTGTATTTCTATCGCTGCTCGTTTAGTTTTTATTGCCGTTTCAAATATAACGGTCATTTTTGAAACACCCTGTATGTGTTTCAACGGTCTTCATCAATCCACGAAGGTCTTTCTGTACGTGGAGGTTCACTAATGTCAAAAAAGCAAACTCAAATAGCAATAGTGAACTACAAATATAAGATGACAATCGATAACTAAACCCATAGCAACTGGAATACCAACACGCAAAGCAAAGACGCTACGAACTTATGCACCAACGTACTAAATGACCGCACGAAATCACAAGTACAAGAAATTGCAGATAATTACGAATATGTTTGTATTTAGTAAATTTTGCCCTGTTGTGCTTAGGTAAAAAGAGTTAATATTAATGCAACTGCAAATATGTAACTTTTGTTCTTTCTTCATTCAGTGAAATATTACATTTCTTTCTTCATTATAATAATAAATGCCATTTTTGAGCCTTTATAAGAGTACGGTTAACTTTTCCATAATTCTAGGACTGTGACGAGCAAAAGTGCTCCGGACAAAATTTGTGACAGTACACGTTAAAATTACTTGAACATTTAATTGCGTCTGTCGAAGATCGGACACGTTGTCGGGCGTGTACCGGTTCTTTGTTTAGACAAACTACTTTTGCAGAAAAATCGAGCGTGTAATTATCACCGGTGACTTTCTTTTTGTTTTATTGCTGAAATAACATGGCCTTCAACCTGGGTTACGATTACAGGTTGTAACTAATAACAATGTTAAAAATATCAATTTCTGATAGAGCTGTATAGATTTTTATGTCCAAAATCAACGAAAAAATATGCTAAAGCTATCTGAACCGTAACACACCACCAAAAAGATCTTACAAACCACTATCTACTCGTGGCGTTTACTTTTACGGAATGAAATAACATGCTTAGCCAACTGATCCTCAGGCACTGTTTATGAACAACAACTTTACTGCAAGAATTACGCCTAAATGGTATATACAATTAAATGAACAAAACCTGAATGTCAGAACGCGGAACATTTAGTTGAACTGCTTAGTGTACATCTATATCCGTCGTTCGTGGCAAACACAGCTGTAACAATGTGGTTCCATCAGTCGTATTAAGAGTCAGAAATATAATATTCTTCTTGGGATGGTTCGCGATCTTCCAGCTACAACACCAGTTCCTGCCGCTATGCTTTTCTACCGCCGGTGGTATTACGGAAATCTCACGCCCAGGTTCTCTATCACAGAGCTTGAAACAACTTCACCGTGACTGTTTACACCACCTACAACATTGTTGTATTGACTTCTGGTATTGCCGGTGACAGAAAAGTACAAAGACTAATCAGTTATTACAACAGGGACTGAATACGTTTCCTGTTTGACGACCCTGAGAGGCTAAAGTAATCTCTGATTATTCGTCGTGTTTTGCTGTCACCGCCAGTAAGTATCCTCCAACTGAATATAGCACCAGACTATACTGTAGTTGCTCTATTATTTAAAACTAGATGTGGAATATGTTCCGATACAGCGGAGAAAACACTTCTAAGGCTCAAATGGCTCTGAGCACTATGGGACTTAACATCTGAGGTCATCAGTCCCCTAGCACTTAGAACTACTTAAACCTAACTAACCTAAGGACACCACACACATCCATGCCCGAGGCAGGATTCGAACCTGTGACCGTAGCAGTCGCACGGTTCCGGACTGAAGCGCCTAGAACCGCTCGGCCACTGCGGCCGGCTCTTGTAGTAGGGGGTTCCAGTCTTCCACCAGCGCTACTGACAACTACTGGCTGGTTCATTTGGACGTGCTGACATACGGGTCCCCAAAGCATGACACACGTGCTCGGTGGGATTTAAAGCGGGGGACGGGCAGACCACTCCACTCGCCGAATATCCGTTCGTTCCAAGAGCTCTTAGACCTGGGCGGTTCGATGTGATAGTGCATTGTAATAAACAAAAATGAATTCACGGCCGAACGCACCCCTGAAAAGACGCACATCGGTTAGGAGTACAGCGTTACAATGACGTTGACCGGTGAGTGTACTGAATTCAATGATTTGGCGGTCAATACGCCCGTACAACATTATGCGTTACGACACCATAACACTTTGGCCACCAAAACAATCATGTATGGCAATGTCCCTGGGGTGCATTACGTGTTCCAGTGGTCCAGATGTTATGATGTGGAGAGACACGATGTTGTACAGACCTCCAGACCTTTCAAAGCGCTACTCACAACATTGAACGTTACTGTGACACTTTGTGTCTCTTCATGGGTGCATTCGGTCCTGCCTTCATTTTTATGGGTGATAATGCGCGACCGCAACGGACAGCGCAGGTGAAAGAGATCTTTGAATATTTGGTGAGTGAACTGACATGACCATTCTCCCGAATTAGATTCCACCGAGCAAGTGTGGAATGCGTTGGATAGACGTACTGCAGCAATTCCACGTGCACCAACGACCATCCAGAAATTCTCAACCACTCTGGTGGAGAAATGGAAGGCCCTAACACAAGAACACCTTAACAACCACGTCGCCAGCATGGCATCACGTTTTACAGTATGCATTTCTGTCAGTAGTGATCACATACCCTGTGTGTATTGTGTATTCAACCGGGGACCTGGAAACGACAGAGAGGCTTCGTCCCGAAGTAGTCCTCAGTGGTCTACAACCTCACAATAGGCCACAGCAGTCCACCCACCTCACCGCTGCCCCACACCGAATCCAGGGTTATTATGCGCTTCGGCCCCCGTCGAACCCCCCCCCCCCCCCCCCCTCTCCAACGCAAACGTCGCATGCCAGACGAGTGTAGCCCCAAATGTTTGCGTGGTAGGGTAATTTTGGTATACGCGAACTTGGAGACAGTGTTTGCGCAGAATCGCCGACATAGCGTAACTGAGGCGGAATACGGGGAACCGGCCCGTATTCACCGAGGCAGATGGAAAACCGCCTTAAAAACCATCCATAGGCTGGCCGGCACACCGGACCACGACACAAATCCGCCGGGCGGATTCGTGCCGGGGACCGGCACCCCTTCCCGCTCGAGAAACAGTGCGTTAGACCACGCTGCTAGCCGGGAGGGGGGGGGCACATACCCTGTTGAGAACTATATCCAGCCTTGTGTAATGTTCACAGGGGAGCTTCATGAATCGGGTGACTTAAGTGTAATTATTGTCTTTGGATAAAAGTGTCCTTTCTGTTCGTCTAATTGTATATTTCTATCAGTTACTTCTGTACTACATTGTAGCAATTCTTTCTACGTATGGTCCAAGTTTCATCGAGCTATGTTACTTGGCAGTAACACACCATCTGAGAGTACTTTTGTCCTTAACTTTTGAACGCTTGTGTATTAGAATGACTACTTATGACGAAACTTGAATTCTGTATATGGCGTAAACATTATGCATGCAGTGTATAGAGGAATTAAATGCTTAGATATGTCAGAAATCAAACCATAACCGGCTATGTTTGCAGCGACTAACAAAGCATTACTACTGTGTGATCCGCTGTGATTCATCGGCGCGCACTTCTGCGTCGTGTCAGGCGATTAATCGGTAAATACGTTAATTACGAACGCCGGATGTGATTACTCATGTCAGAGGAGTGATGCATTAGCGTGTCAGACACCATAACAGCGTATCGTTGCACTCCTGGAATAAGACCTGCTCTGGCTCCTCTACACATCATCAGCGTTCGACTTAAGCGCGCCTTCCGTGCGGGGTATTGCAACAAAGCAAATTCTCAACTACTTTTAGTCAACAGATTAGAAAATGAAGCTTTGCAGATAGTTCAGTTGCGATGATTAGCAGGTCCTCGAGTCATTTTCCTGTTAGGTCGAAGGCAGACAGGTGAACCATGTTTAGACAATTTAGCTTATACAAACACTATTCTGAAATAAAAACGTTTCTCTGACAGTATATGGGATGATTCTTTTTTCTGTAACGGTGTGTTCTAGAAAATTCCAAAATTTAAAGGGTGTTTTCTTGCAATTACTGTCATTACTCATAGAAAACTTTGACATTGTAAAACAGTTGCATAAATATACATATAATTTAACTGAATATTTATGCAAAGGAAGGCAGAAAATTAGAGTACGTAAAATAACGAAACTAGTGCTTGTCGGCATGGGGAGTACGGTGAAAGCGCTTTGTCAACAGTAACACCGTGGCTACAAATTAAAAAGTCAGGATGTTGTTGTTGTGGTCTTCAGTCTTGAGACTGGTTTGATGCAGCTCTCCATGCTACTCTATCCTGTGCAAGCTTCTTCATCTCCCAGTACCTACTGCAACCTACATCCTTCTGAATTTGCTTAATGTATTCATCTCTTGGTCTCCCTCTACGATTTTTACCCTCCACGCTGCCCTCCAATGCTAAATTTGTGATCCCTTGATGCCTCAAAACATGTCCTACCAACCGATCCCTTCTAGTCAAGTTGTGCCACAAACTTCTCTTCTCCCCAATCCTATTCAATACCTCCTCATTAGTTACGTGATCCACCCACCTTATCTTCAGCATTCTTCTGTAGCACCACATTTCGAAAGCTTCTGTTCTCTTCTTGTCCAAACTAGTTATCGTCCATGTTTCACTTCCATACATGGCTACACTCCATACAAATACTTTCAGAAACGACTTCCTGACACTTAAATCTATACTCGATGTTAACAAATTTCTCTTCTTGAGAAACGCTTTACTTGCCATTGCCAGTCTACATTTTATATCCTCTCTACTTCGACCATCATCGGTTATTTTACTCCCTAAATAGCAAGTCAGGATAAGAGAATAAATTCAGAAAAATTACGGAATTAATCTGTGGGAGAAAGACTATATTTGTTAGGTATCGTCCCAGTAAGGCAGTTAACTCTGCGGCTAATAAAAACAAGACCAGGGAGTGCACTCAGAACTGCTGGCTGGATCTTTGCAGAGCACTGAGTAGCACAAGATACATGCTAATTTTTGTCGAAAATTTAAATTAGTTAATCTTTTCCATAGCGCTTATGTATCCCATAACGTTTCATTTGTTACTCCCGCAATATTCTGTAAATATTTTAACAAGTTATAGGCCAAAAGAAGTAAATTAAAAAGAATGATTTAGGGGTCCTTCCGTTTATTTTTGCACAGTTGCTTTAGTACAGGATTCTTTACATGTTATGTGCGAGGTATTTTGCGACTTCTGTAAATGTACTACCCTCTTGGTTTAAGCCACTCTGCCGGTGCACTGATTGGTGCACGTTTCGGTCTGGATTAATATATTGTATCTAATGCTGTACTAAGTGAGCTGTTCGAAAACTGGTCGAAATTTGTTCTTGTCAGTACTTCTTTCCTTTCTTTTCGAACCCCTCAAATGACTTCACATGTGTTAGAAGACTAGTAAGCTTTCTATGAACGGTACGACTACGAATAACTTTAGCACAGCGAAAGTAATCCTTACAGAATTACGTAACACTCTGCACATAATGTGAGTTAGATTTGATTTCTATGATAAGATTGCGTGTCTGGATGGAATCAATCTCATGTGTGTACTTGTTTCGTGTGCAATGCGGCACCAAGTGAAGTATCCCGAAACTTGGGATGTCAAACAGTCTAGCAAGTGAATGAAGTAAGATGGCGCTTAAGTCCATTGTAAATGTTGACGTTGATGGATAAGCTATTCCTTTGGCATTCAGTTGCCGAGGTCGGAAGGTTGGTATTTTTTTTTTTTTTTTTTTTTTGGCATCAATTCGGCATCCTTCATTCCCGAAGTGAGTGTCGTGCCTGTACTGTAACTATTTAGTGCAGGTTAATTCGATGAGTTGGCGTCATGTTTGTGTTGTTTCTCATGATGGACAGGCTGAAGAGGGTGAAACATTTACAAATATCTACCCACTTGGGTTCATACATGTGTTACTTAACGTGTTAACAATGATTTTCACACATTTAAGTATTTCTTTTCGCTCCTTTGATAACGAAAAGTGCAGCAGGTCATTTCCGTGCGATACAGCATCACGTGATGTTTCTCGCATCATTCTGTTCCTGTAGCAATGCCATCACCTGACACAAGTTACAGGCGAAAGAGCCGTATGACAATGACACCAGAAAAAATAAGGTCAAGTGACATTATTGGCTGTGAGGATTACCCCTAATGTATCATAGATTCTTCGCAAATGTTGGCTCCTTTCCCTAAAGAAATGTGAATGTTTTGGCTCAAGTGTAACCGATAGATACAGGCGACTGTCTGTGGTTTCGTGTCGAATATAATTGAACACAATGAGAGAGAGAGCGAGAGAGAGAGAGAGAGAGAGAGAGAGAGAGAGAGAGAGGAGATCAGGGACACTAAAACTGTTCTGCCCATAAAAAAATGAGAAGCAGGAAAATTCATAGACACCGATGTCCACCTCCGTAGCTCAACTATGAGTGATATCGATCAATGTGCCATAAATTCAACTTACCACAGAGGTATTTGCGGAACACGACTGCAACTTTTAATGGAAGTTAAGACGCACACACAAACATCACAAAATAACCAGAAGAAGAGATTTAGTTCTTTTGAAGAAAGACGTAACGATGTAAGGGGACAAGCTAAATTTTGAAGCAGTAATATGCAAGAAGAAAACCGTTCGTTTCACCCGAATTCGAACACAAATTGGATCTAAATTAAAACTGAAGGCCAAGATTCTTGGTCCATATCGAGTTAGAAAGTTTCAAATGAATGATACCTCTGATGTTTGCCGAGAAGATGATAACCGCGAGGGTCCCAGGAGTACAACACGTGAGGAATTTATGCAACCGTAGCCAAGTGGTTACTCATCATACGAGTTGGATGATTGTCAGAACGGCAGATGGAGGAGTTAATGGTTTTTCTACCGATGAGACGAGTAACGCACCAAATAAGCTGAATACTACACAGTAGATTTTGTATGTTCGTGGAGAAACTACGGGAGAATATACGGTTTCTTTTGTTTCGTTCAACATTAGAGTATGTGATGTGTCGACAGAAGTGCCGACACAGTGTGATTTGAGGGGACCGCAATGCACGCTATAAACACACGAAGGAGGCGTGAGGTCTGAAACAGGATACGTAATGAATGCTATAAAGAAAAGTACGTAGCTTTTGGAATACTTAACTTTAATCCATCCTTGTTGTATACATTGTTCTTGATGAAACATGCTTTATACGATAAGTATCAATTGCTATGTAAGGCTAATGGCGCCTTGCTAGGTCGTAGCCATGGACTTAGCTGAACGCTATTCTAACTATCTGCTCGGCAAAGGAGCGAGGCTTCGTCAGTGTAGTCGCTAGCAAAGTCGTCCGTACAACTGGGGCGAGTGCTAGTCCGTATCTCGAGACCTGGCTTGTGGTGGCGCTCGGTCTGCGATCACTGACAGTGGCGACACGCGGGTCCGACATGTACTAATGGGCCGCGGCCGATTTAAAGCTACCACCTAGCAAGTGTGGTGTCTGGCGGTGACACCACAGTATGTAACTTTGGTGAAAATAAATAATTTGTGTAAAAAAAGAGGGGCAATTGGAGTTGTAATTGTGATTACGGGAATGTGTACATTTGCTGTATTTAATTTGCGAAGAGTCTGAACCATTAGAGATACTACACAATACCGTTTCGTCTCCGTACCGCTCTTGAATGGTGTAGGAGGCGGCAATCTAATGGGTCTCATTTAAGGAGTAAGCTCACAACAAGCTTAATTTACTTCACAGTGTGGCTCTATGTATGAACGTCATAACGATCGCCTCAGGACAATGGACTGGATATGTCACCGCAAGCACTGCCGCGACATTTGTTGGATGCACCGCCGGGTTCCTCAGATGTTGAAAACAGCGACCCCTTATCGGGTATGCAGCCGCGCGACACAGGCACTTCTTGAATAGCAGCGTGCTGGCCGCCGCACTTGCTCATCAGATGGACGGACCGTCACCCGCAGTACGAGACGTTTTCGCGTCATGAAAATCTGCAGAGAGACTTTCGGTTTAGGCGAGAATATTGGTGCATTGTGTGATCATCCGGTACTTTATTCCTAGCTGTTCTATACCCTTAAAATAATTACGCATATTGGGAATACACATTGACGCCAGCTGGTTACGACACAAGAAAGTGGAAGTGAAATGATAATTAAATCGAAACCCTTAGCTGCCGACAGGTGTTGTTGATGATTCTAGTGAAGCTGTGCGGTCATCAATGGTATCTGTTCTTTCGGGAACAGATACCATCTTCATATATACAAGAAAGTGGATTTCCCGCTTGTTGAGAGCGGTCGCCTGAAGAGCTACAGCTATCCAGAACCGGTCCATCTATCTCGACTCACGTTGCGACTACGTGACATATTGAAGTTTTTATGGTCATTTCAGCCAGTCGAGGCATGGATACGTCATTGATGGTTACAATGTCTGTATCTGTACACTGTTTGCACCTTCGCAATACAATGACCTTGCATATTTGCTATATGCGAACTCATTTCGTCGTGTTCACTGTGGCGGCCTGCGTGGAAGCCGGGACACGTGATCTTCGCTGGGCCAGCACGGAGCAAGCAAGAAGAACTGGTGGAGAAGTAGGAAATGCCGTTATCGCCGCAGACGAGGACGTACATCTCAGAACATAGCGACCCGCGCCTGCGGAGGGATGGCGTGGGGTAGGGGGTGGCTGCCGCACCAGTCCGATGGACCTGGACCTAACGGCCGTTTCCGCTGTTCTATAACTGGTGAGGATCTTTCAGATTCCCTGTTTTCTGCAAAGGCAACCGTGTTACCAAGGTGTCAGATGCAGTACTGTTTGGCTTCACTGTTAGCCTATACACGTTCAGGTGTCACAGTGCAGACTGTGCCTGGCACATTTTGGTGACATGCTCGAGAAAATACTGCTTACGCCCGTAAGGCCCCGAACTACTGACTTGTTACCTGTTCCGTGATAGTTTTGCGAGTCATTGCGGCCGTGACTTACTTTAGTGTTGAACTGTTTCATACTCTTACCTACGCTGTATTGAAGCTCGTTCCTTTTGGTGTACTGAGTGCCTCATTAAGATATGTATAGTGTTCCTTCTCCTGTTATAGAGACCTGCTTGTATGTTGCGCATCCTAAGGTGGCTCGGCACGGGCGTGTTTTACTTGGATGCTGATTAACGAAAGTTGACTCCGGCCCGGTACAGAGGAACCAGTGCCGCCTTCACGAGTAAATGTCAGTCTATGCTTGTCTGCCTGTCCGAGTAAAGGGCCAGTTACTTTTTGAACCATTTCCTTTTTCTTAATGATTATTTAACGTAATGTTGTGTGTGTAAGCTTGAGTTTTTGATGATTGTAAGGTCTGGCCAGACTAATAAAAGCTGTATTCTGAATAATTTGGAGAATGGCTTGGTTCTAACATTTGTTGCCAAGGTTTTATAAATGCCACTCCTCACCAGTTTATGTAACTGAACCCTCTTACTGTCTCATTGTTTTGCTGATGGTCTAAGCTTTATGTTTGTGTATCTGTCTAGCGTCATTTAATAGTGATAGGGAGTTACTAGAAATTGGAGCAGTGTCTGATTACTTGATGTTTTAGCGTTTAGAGGGTTCTTTAAAATTTTTGACTGCAACTCAAATCGCTTGATACGGGCAAGTCTTCAGGTCCAGATTGTATACCGATTAGGATCCTTTCAGATTACGCTGATACAATAGCTCCCTATTTAGCAATCATATACAACCGCTCGCTCACCGATAGATCTGTACCTGCAGATTGGAAAATTGCGCAGGTCGCACCAGTGTTTAAGAAGGGTAGTAGGAGTAGTAGATCGAACTGCAGACCTATATCATTGACGTCGGTTTGCAGTACGGTTTTGGAGCATATACTGTATTCAAACATTATGAATCACCTCGAAGGGAACGATCTATTGATACGTAATCAGCATGGTTTCAGAAAACATCGTTCTTGTGCAACGCAGCTAGCTCTTTATTCGCACGAAGTAATGGCCGCTATCGAAAGGGGAGCTCAAGTTGATTCCGTATTTATAGATTTCCGGAAAGCTTTTGACACCGTTCCTCACAAGCGACTTCTAATCAAGCTGCGGGCCTATGGGGTATCGTCTCAGTTGTGCGACTGGATTCGTGATTTCCTGTCAGGAAGGTCGCAGTTCGTAGTAATAGACGGCAAATCATGGTGCAAAACTGAAGTGATATCAGGCGTTCCCCAGGGAAGCGTCCTGGGACCTCTGCTGTTCCTGATCTATATAAATGACCTGGGTGACAATCTGAGCAGTTCTCTTAGGTTGTTCGCAGATGATGCTGTAATTTACCGTCATCCGAAGACCAGTATCAGTTGCAAAGCGATTTAGAAAAGACTGCTGTATGATGTGGCAGGTGGCAGCTGACGCTAAATACCGAAAAGTGTTCGGCAGTGGAATAGTAGGGAGATAGTATGATTGTGGTTCGATTAACCCTCTGCCAAGCACTTAAATTTGAATTGCAGAGTAATTATGTAGAAGTAACTGAGACGAGCTGAATATTGCGGTAGATGTTTTAAGGATTCCTTACTAATTCATTTGTTTCTTTAAATCAGAGTTTTTGTTATTGAAAAGGCTAAATGAGAAAGGGTGGAGGACTACGCTTCTTTAACTGGTTTTGATGTCAATTTTTTTATTTGCAGATATGAGTACGGAAGTGGGTGGGGGTGACAGTAGTGTAGCGCACACCACTTTAGTGTCTGGCGAGTATCCAGAACCGTGTCACCGTCCACCACAGTTTTGCGCTCTTGACGGGATGGCTGCTGGAGCACGAAAGCCCCCGGATGGCGGGTAGAGCCCGTCTGAAGAGGCGGCTGCTGCTGCTGCTGCCGCTGCCACGGCCGCTGCTGCGGTGGCGGCGGCGATAGCGGTCAGTGGCGAGCGTCCCCCGACACCGACATAATTAAAAACAAACACGTGGCCAATGCAGCCGGCCGGCCGCTTCTATTTGTTTCCGCAACAAACGCCGCTCCCAAAAGTCGCCCGCTCGACGAAATAATTAAATTCGACCCCCGTGTGTCAACAGTTCTGCCCGAAACAAAATAATCTCATATAAATTAATTTCTCTCCAGAGAATGGCCGAATGACGAACGCAGACGACGGCGCAACGATGTGAATGCAAAGGCCGCACCAAATGGGTACTTTTGTTTTTCTTGACGCCGCACTGATTTGCATATTATGGATTCTGACTTTCATCTTGTCTGTGGTTGAAATCTTTTTCAAACAACTATAAACACAAAATATTTCCTAACGGCAACATATGGCGAAGAGCTAAAACCTTTGTTCTAAACTACTGTCAGTGTTCGTTATCACACACTTCCGTTTCCAGAAATCTATCTTGAAGACTCATTACCGCACAGATGTTTGCACAAGAGGTAATAATATACGTTTAATTATGAACCCGGGAAGATGAAGTTACATAATTTTCTGTTCCTTTCCAGAAACACATCTGTAGCTACAGTGCAATAATATGCCTCTAGAGGAGCTGGACTGCAGAATTTTGTTTTCGCTGCTCTAGCGCCGTTCTACGGAACTGTGGCGCGGTGTTTTAAATGTGTACCCTGACTGCAGATATGTTCTTGGAAAGAAACGGGAAGTTAAATACGTAATTTCATCTACCCGAGGTGCTAATTAAAACTTACGACTACTCCTCTTATTTCTATTTGAGTCAAATTAATAACTGGGTCTACTACTACGCTGTTACTGCGTTTGGCGGTTACCGGAAACAGGCGGTGACGTTACGGTAAATATGTACTAGAAAGATAAGGAAAATACATCACACCGTCAGTGCTTTCAGGTCACTTATGAATATACTACCAACACTGATTACGTGCAGACTCACCATAAGCCATAAGCTCACATCAAATGCATCTCTTCTTTTCTCTCCAACTTTCTCAAATTTTCTCCCTGGAGATGGTAATATGTCAAATTTCGAGTGTCGCCTTCTAATTTGTAGTCTCTGTATAAGGTTATAGAGCTTTACGGCATTGCTGGTATGGCCCTTATTTAACAGAGGAAGAAACGGGTCATGCATTTCAGCTGAGAATTACACATGCTAGTTATGCTGAAATTCAAAATGGCTTCATGGAAATTTGTGGCAAGGATGCATCAAAGAGCTCTGTCTTCACACAGCTGTATGACATGCTCCAAAAGATAACGAAGGTGACAGATGCAGTCGAAAAAGACTCGACTGAAAGTGCTAACACCAGATTAGTATATTTGGAAGATGAATAACATATGAGTCCCACTACCTCCGTGGACACCTATCTCGTCAGTCTGGTCCGCCTACACGGCATTGCCCAAGTATTTGAAGATGTACCCGTACAATTGCTCTGTTAACAAGTCAGATGGAGAACAAATCTATAATCGGTCTATGACTCGTGGAAAATCCACATCAGCTGCGTAGCCGAATCTTTATCGCAGACTTTCATGGCACAATGAAAAATGAGTGTTACGTGCATAAGTTGCGAGAAATTAAAGTCAGGCGAAACTGAGCGAGTTAGATTAGACTTGTACGAAAGTCAAAGTTGGCAATAAATAGTCCAATCACGAAGAGAACAGAAGCCCTTAAAATGCAGTGGTACAGAAAATTGGTGATGATAGGATAAATCGGAATCGTAAAATAAACTAACTAAACTCCATCCGTACAGGCCTTGGAAGGCCCAACGGTACCGACCGACCGTCGTGTCTCCCTCTTCCACAGGCATCACTGGATGCGGATATGGAGGGACATGTGGTCAGCACACCGCTCTCCCAGCCGTATGTCAGTTTACGAGACCGGAGCCGCTACTTCTCAATCAAGTAGCTCCTCAGAGTGCCTCACAAGGGCTGAGTGCACCCCGCTAGCCAACAGCACTCGGCAGACTGGATGGTCAGTCATCCAAATGCTAGTTCAGTCCGACAACGCTTAACTTCGGTGATCTGACGCGAACCGGTGAATCATATTAGGGAGAAGGGAAATTCATGGCGTAACTTGGCTAACAGAAAGTATCGGTTGACACGACGAATCGTGACGTGTCAAGAAACCGTCAATTTAATAATGAAAGGTAGTGTGGGAAAGAACTGTAGAGGGAGAAAAATGCTTTGATACAGCAAGCAATTTTGGTCAGTACAAAGGGGGGAGGGGTGGGACCAAACATATGAACACCAAAAACACAGCACATTACGATGCCTTTGACATTCTAACAGCTTCCCGTCGCCTGAGAATGAATAAGTAAAAGTCTTATCTAGTTTTCGAGGCAGTATTATACCGTACTTTCTGCAAAATAGGACAATATAGTAATAACTGAGGTGGAGAGTGACCACGCGCCCTTCTCTCCAGAGTAGGCCACAAATGCCCAATGATATTCCGATCTGGTGACTTTGGTGACAAGGGGAGATGCGACTGTTTATCCTCGTGTTCATAAAAACAGTCTGCGACGATGCGAGCTGCGGCAACAAGAGCTCTGTCGCCTTGGAACACAGCATCATCTTTGGAGAAGAAACATTTTACCATGGGATGGACCTGATTAGCAAAAATCGGAATTATTCAGTCTTATACAGTAACCATGAGGCCCGTGGACAATCGCGATACGGTCGCCCAAATCAACACTAAATGCCCGCCACATTTCACTCTTTGGACGTATACTCGAGCAGAAGTTGGCAATGGCGTGAAACAGTGACTCATCCGTCCGGATGAATATCTTCCATTGCTCCATACCGCACGTTTTATGGCTTAAACACTAAATTTTCTTTTTAAGGAGATTTGCATCACTGATGTATCGGTTTTGGAATTCCAGTTAGTCCTGCAGTACCCTGCGTTCGTGTTATTTTGGTGCTGGTGGGATTCTATAGTGACTTTGGCAGCTACCGTCCTCGTATTTTTCGACACAATCTTCTGCAATGACAATCCCTCGCTCTCACCCCAACACATACTTTCGTCCGCGTTGTGACTTAGCGGATGAGAGTTTGGCGCTTTCCCTTTATGCAGTATAAATCCTCGATATTATGGGTCTTCGGCTACCTTGCTTACGGGAGCACACACCATACCAGCATCAACAATTTGTCCACGTTCGTATCCACTTGGCTCCGACATGATGCACCGGAATTAGACCAAAAATTCTTCTCGCCACGACTGACATTTCCACATGTGCCATTAGTGGTCAAATACAACACCGCAGTCTGCAGGCTTGGCTAACATCTGCATTTACATTCAGGCATGCATTTCTCGCGGTATTTCCATATTTTTGCCCAATCCCTGTAGGCTGCAGTAGTGGAGGCACACCGCTCTCCCGGTCGTTGGAAAGCTGCGTAAGGCCAATCTTCCGGTTGAAGACCGCGGGAAACATGTCTGAAGACTAGCTATGGTCCAGGTAATTTCATCGTGTCAGTGCAACGGCTGATACGGGCGCAACATTGTAATGTTGCAGCAATGTGTCAACAAGTGTTACCACATATGCTCAGAACATGCAAGTCGTATTACGGCAGTCGCCTAATATAGGCAAATTCACTTACCACTTACAAACGCAGAAGAACAACTTCAAAAAGCTGAGATCGCTATTAAAGCATTTATTTCGATGATTGGTTTCGGTCATATTACGTTACCATCTTTGTATCTTATGCACTACAAATTAACATAGTCTCTTCCATTACGTGCAACGGCCTTGCCGTAGTGGATACACCGGTTCCCGTGAGATCACAGAAGTTAAGCGCTACCGGGCGTGGCCGGTTTTTGGATGGGTGACCATCCAGCCGCCATGCGCTGTTGTCATTTTTCGGGGTGAACTCGGCCTCGTGATGCCAATTGAGCGCTACTCGACCGAATAGTAGCGGCTCCGGTCAAAGAAAACCATCATAACGACCGGAAGAGCGTTGTGCTGACCACACGCCCTTCCTATTCGCATCCTCAACTGAGGACGACACGGCGGACGGATGGTCCCAATGGGCCACTTGTGGCCTGAAGACTGAGTGTTTCCATTATGTCAGTTTGTAGAGCATAAGATCCGGAAATGCTAAAGTAGTGTTACCGAAACCGGTTATAGAAATAAATGCTTGACTAGCGATATTGGCATTTTGAAGTTTTTCTTCTGAGTTTATTACACTGATCACCACTTTCATTCCGGCACAATGTGGGGAATACATAAGTTTGTCACTTACTCATTTTCCTGTCACCTTTATAGTATCCTATGTTGGTTACTTGTACAGACGTAGCCGAGATAACAAGAAACAAGTGAGTTTGGTTCAGTAACATGCAACCGACAACGAAACTGTTGCGGGTAATCGTGAACTCGGACGCCTCGCCTTTCGCTAGAGTTTCGGCCGGTCCCACTTTGGCGACGCGTGTATTGCTCGCAGATACAATTTGGTGGCCAGCCTGCAGCCCTGGGAACACCTCTGGCACTCCAGAAAGACGCTGTGTCGGGGGCGGGCCGCTTGAAATTCGGAAGCGCGGCGGCCCGGAAGCGGCGCCTTGTCTCTTCGCTTCTACCCAGGCTCCTGCTGTGGCCCGTAATTTCTATATCAGCACCGCCGTACGCCCCCACATGCATTATGCAGCACACAGCACGCCGGCGCTCTCTGTGTCGGTCGCCGATCGCCTCTCAAATTGCCGATCTGATGCCATCCTCGAGGAAACGTGCTCTTTTTATACTCCCAATACCCTCTTCTGCAGGTTATTCGCAACTGGGCACGAATAGTCTCGCATTCATGGGCACAAGTTTGGTACATTTTGTTTTTCCCTATACCAAAGAAACAGCCTTCTCGTACGTTACCTAGGACACTCAACGCAATAGTTCGCAAGTCTATACTTCATTTTTTTTATCACTGTTATTAAAGAAAATGAGTATGATGGCTCGTTAACTGCACCACCTACGTATGTTTCTGTTATTTCGTAACTTACCTTTTGCGTATTAGTGTTGGTCTTCAAAAGAACTGTTGCGTTATTTAAGATAAGTTTTGATGGGGCAGTGTGGTGAAAATGTAATTTTTCCAGTATCAGTGAGATGATTCTTCTAGAGTCATAATTTAATCAGCTGTTCATCTATTTAAAAGGAGCGATCAGAAATTCTCTGTTCGAAGACCACACTAGCATCTGGCCTACAAATTGGTGCATATGTATACTTGCATCGAAGTTGCGTTGGGTTACGCATGCCCTGCAGCAGTGCCCCTAATACACTAAAGTGACAAAAATAATAGAATGCTTCCTAATATCGTGTCGCATCCCCTTTTTCCCGCCGTAGCGCAGCAACTCGACAAGGCATGGGCTCAACACGTCGCTGGAAATCCCCTTCAGAAATAATGAGCCATGTTGCCTCTATAGCCGTCCACAACAGCCGAAATGTTGCGGGTGCAGGAATTTGTGCACGAATAGATTTCTCAATTATGTTAAATAAATGTTCGATGGAATTCAGGCCGGTCGATGTGGGTGGCCAAATCATTGGATCGAATTGCCGACAATGTTCTTCAAACCAACCGCGATAAATTGTGGCCTGGTGACATGGCGCATTTTCATCTATAAAAATTCCTTTGTTGTTGGGGAACATGAAGTTCATGACTGGTTGCAAACGGTCTCCAAGTAACTGAACATAACATTTTTCAATGATCGGTTCAGTTGGAGCAGAGGCCCCAGCCCATTTCACGTAAACACAGCCCACACCATAATGGAGCCACCAACAGCCCGCACAATGCCTTGATGACAACTTTGGTCCATGATTTCGAGGGGGGCTGCGCCACACCCAAACACTATCATCAGCTCTTACTGACTGAAATCGGGGCGCATCTGACCATGCCACGGTCCTGCAATCATCTAGTGTCCAATCGATGTGGTCACGAGCCCTGGAGAGGCGCTACAGGCGATGTCGTGCTGTTAGCAAAGCCACTCGCTTCTGTCGTCTACTGCCATAGCCCATTAACGCAAATTTTGCCGCGTTGTCCTAACAGAAACGTTTGTCTTACGTTCCACATTGGTTTCTGCGGTTATTTCAGGCAGTGTTGCTTATCTGTTAGTACTCCGCGTTCAAAATCTGTCAGTTCCAGCCGTGCGGCCATATTCACATCGCAAATTTTTTCACACGAATCATCTGAGTACAAATGACAGCTCCGCCAATGCACTGCCCTTTTATATCTTGTGTACGCTATATTATACTCATCTATTTATGTGGATACTGCTACCCCATAACTTATGTCACTTCAGTGTAATACGTGCGTAAAAGACGCACCAAGCAATAACAAGCAATACTTTGTTCTGCAGATCTTAGGCTGCTTTCCAACCACAAGTAAATGCCTCTGGTTGCCATTGTCGTACTTTCCCCTTGAATAGGTAGAAAGAGACAGTCTTGTGTGTTCATTATCAGTGGACACTGTCAGAGTGAACGGAAAATCGATATTAACGCTCAAAAGTAAACTTCACGGTTCGGTAACTTTGGCTATCTTGATAATGCCTGGAATCGGTTCTTATTGATCTTGACCTTCCATCTATTATACCAAGTGTTTTTGGATATTCGAAACAATTGCTGGTTCTAAACATGACACTGTCATCGGCGTAATCTGCTGTATTCTCTCGAACGGCCTTGGGCAAATGACTTGCGTAAATCGAGCACAGACCGCGACGCGGTAGTGTACCAATTTATTTTATTGCACTGCAGCAAATAGTCTCACTTTGGAAAAAGTACTTCTTCCTCAGGAAGGATCAATCCTTGTACCTTTTCGCGAAATCGCGTCACAAGCTGTCAAGCTCATTATAGATCTACATCTACAATGTCAGTGTACATTATGTGTGTGTACCAAATACGAGCTTCAGACGTAATATCTAGGACATGATCGTAAAAATGTAGAACAATAGTGTCAACATGAAACTCGAGAAAGAAAGCGTAAGCATGGAGTGAAAAAGAAATGGCCAAATGCGTGCAGTACTCGAGCATTGGGGGTTCCGTAGAAACTCAGTTATGTATAGACAGTTCGTCTATGCAGAACATCGAGGATCTCGACGATTTGTACTTGTTATCGATATCGATACTGGCAAGATATCGGCCTCTGGAATTCCAAGATCGTATGAAAATCTCTACAGTAGTTCCTGAGATTAACCAAGACGTACAAAAAGAAGTGAGCAGGAGCCTTCAGTTTGCATATTTAAAGAGAGAAAATTTAATAAAATAGTTTTGTTTACTGACTAAAACATGACTGCAACTTAAATTTTATGTTTGCATTGATTAATATCTTTCTGTTATTCTTTTGACGGATGATGAATGTAATGTAAGTTCTAAAGACAAAAAGATATTTTGTGTGATATAATTAAATTTTAACAATTTTCGTTTTTTTTTCCTTACTTGTAGTGTGAAACCTTGCTTCTTTCCAAAAGAAATAAATTTCAACTTGATGGGTTTACCCGTCCCAGAGAAAAAGGGTTCTTAACGGTCAGACAAACAACAAAGCGATCCAGAAGGGTTCCGTTTTTACCGATTGTGGTACGGAATCTTAAAAAAGTGGAGAGAAGAAAATCGAAAAACTTTGATAGGCTGCAGAGACAATCTGTAGAATGACGGACTTATCTGACAAAGCGAAATTGTGGCAGTATATACAAATCGCGTTTTTTGTAAGGGGTCAGAGCACCTTGGGTATGAGATCATTTACCCTGCTCGAGAGGACCTAATTAAAAAAAAAAAAAAAAAACCAAGATTGCCTCTGGATATATGTATCAAGACATAAGCTGTATGAGAGTGTAGAACCAATTTCAAACATGTTGTGAAAGAGATTTATAAGGCACCTCATGACATATGGACTGCAACATGCTTAAAAGGTTACAACTTGTTGGACAGGAAAACGGCGGAAGATCGTAGCTGCACTGTTACGAGAATGAAAATTAAAAACACCAAAGGAGAGAGAACCAAGAGCAGCAAGAGTATGAAGACGTGTTGGGAAGATAGAAGACTTACCGAACAAGTTAGTCGAGATCAAGGGAACAAGTGAACTAAATCAATAAATCAATCAATCTCGCCCCGTTAACGTCTCCATTATACAGCGTATGTCGTAATTAACAGCGAAAAATAGCACGGATTAGAGTACCCCATTACAGAAAGAAAATGTCCAGTTATCATGAGTCCGCAAACGTGCTATTGGATATTGAAGCGTCGCTGAAATTCTCGACGCGCGGCCTCCACACTTCCATTCTTGTAAGGGGCTCTTAGCGCAAAAGCACGCACCACACCATTCCATCGCTCCGCATTTACTGTTTACTCAATGACGAGACTGTGCGAGCAGCATTCCTTGTATCATTCGGTGCCACCTACCTCACAGCATCGCCACACAAATTTCCCATCTTTTTTAATAACCCTGTATGGTGTACAGTAGAAGGCCGTTACTGAATGGGTTCATTAACATAAAAATTTGATTTTTATTTTTCACTTGATGTTCGTCTGTGCCTTCTGCCTGGCGGTAAGTGCAGCGTCTCAAACCACGTTGCACAGAACCGGATAGAACCACCCTGAAACTCACATGTTGAACCATCAGCACCGAAATTCACGTGTTGCTGACGAGGTAACGATACCGAACTGCGCATCTTACGACCTGACCGACCAATAGGGAGGCTTGGAGGTGGCCAAGTGGGGGTGGAACCGCGGCCAGCTGCTGGGAGCGGACACACCGTTCGCTCTCTTCTGCTGGCTGCTTCCAAACCGATCAGACGCCCTCTTCACGTGCTCTCTTGGGCGGCTGCCCATTCAGTCTCGGCGGCTTCTCTTGGCCTGCCTTTCTTTACGGCATTAAAACTGCACACTGGTTAAACTATGTTTTATCTTTCAACTTAACGGGTGACTACCGCTTTCCCCTCCTGGCCAATCCTGACGCATTAACAATGTATTTCAAATGCGTCTGTACCCAATAGAAAAATTTTTGCAAGTGACTGGCGGCTCGAAACCACAAATTGGCAGTTACTTCGCAAACCACAGTACATTTAGGAGAATCATCTAACCGTAGAAAATGTTAAACTTGGTGGCTAGACGGGGTTTCCAAACTCCTCACAAATGTGGGTCTGGTGCCTCAGACAAGCACCACCTCGCTTGGTAGCTATAGAGAATACGCTTGGAAGGTAGTAAGTGAGGTGGGAAGGGGCTCGCCCGAACTCGGGTCAAAGTGAACGCGTAAGGCGGTAATCTCCTGGAGACGCAGGCTGTACCTGAGCGCAGACGCTAAGGCGGCGTGCCGGCCGTGTGACGTCGGATCCTTCCGCTCGGACTCGTCCCGAGCTCGCGAGGGCTCACCAGTCAGGCAGCCACCCGCGGCGAGCGTAGAATGCAAATGGGGCGGGGGTCTGGGCCCGCCATGCAAATGAACGGCAGCGGCAGCGGCAGGGCCACGGGCGCGGCTCCAGAGATCCGCCGCGCGGCGCGACGTATCTGCTCGCGTAAAATCTGAAATTCAGGAGTCGCGAGGAGGCGGAGGCGGCCGGATTCGCCGGCAGTTTTTTTCCCCGCCGAGTACCGCAGCTTCCGAGCACAATTTGGAGAGGCGCACGCGGATACGCGCTGCCGCTACGTTACTCCGTCTCGGATCACTTCCATCCCCGACAGAGTCTCTCTACCGGAGTACTATCGAGGACTGTCCTCTGCGAATCACCTGCCTCTTATTTCCATAAAAATCTTACAGTCTCCGGCGGAACAAACTTAACAGTAACGATATTTTCCGTGAAACTGCAGTAGTAGCGCCACTTGAGATATCTGGTCACAGTTCTAATCGGAGGCCTATTCGAATCCAGTCCACGTATCTGAAGAAATTCGTCGATCTGGTGGTCCGCCTTTCCAATAACTATATCTGTTTCGGCGAATCTTTGCTGGGTTGTTAGTATACTGCACTAATGGAAAATGAGATGCAGCAGTCGTAGCTGCACTTTTATAATTAAACTGTGTCTTTCTCTTATATTTAGACAGCCACATCTTGCCAACCGACGTAGATTTTTGTTGACTCGGGCGACGACTGATCCGGTAAATGTTTTTTTACTGTCTTTCGAACAATGTTGCTGATATTGTGGCAACGTAAAATTTTTTGACAAACATTAATTTAAAAAAAGTGTGTGAAATCTTATGGGACTTAACTACTAAGGTCATCAGTCCCTAAGCTTACACACTACTTAACCTATATTATCCTAAGGACAAACACACACACACCCATGCCTGAGGGAGAACTTGAACCTCCGCCGGGACCAGCCGCACAGTCCATGACTGCAGCGCCTGAGACCGCTCGGCTATTCCCGCGCGGCTCATTAAATTCATGTATTTGTCTATCTTCTTACAAAATTTGAACCGATTCGCACAAGTTTGCAACATAGAAGCGGCGCGCGTAAAACAATTCAGAAAAACGATTTTTTTTTTTTACTTTAAGTCCGAACGAAGCTACATTTTTGAATGCGATTTTTCGACTTTAACGTAAGAATGCATTTTTTTTTTATTTATTTGCCTCACTTCAGACCGTTTCCGTGCATTCAGTTCAAGTAAAAACGAATTTTACGTGCTACATTTAAGTCGAGTTTACACTATCGTATCTCGACAACGGATAAATATTAATGAGTAAAAAAATCGTTTTATCTATTTGTTTAAAATCTGGAAGTGGCACACTTCAAAAACTTCCCCGAAAAAAGTGTTTTTTGGACGCAACATCCAAAGGATCCAAGATTTTTCCAAACGATTAGAACCTATCCTACAGCGATGTCCGATACATCGGTGGACCAAACTTGAAGCACCTGCCTCGCTCAAGACTAGAGTTACTTAAGGGTGAATGTTTTTGACGTACAATCCGAACGAAGGTGATTGTTCTTGCAAGCAAAATCCGAACGGTGCACATACGAATGGTACCGTTAGCTGAGCATTAATTTCAGCCCAATTGAAATCTGTTACAAAAGAAATTAATCGCTTCGCTCAATTTCCATTGGCGCTAGATCCAGTTCGTCTTTCAAATCTTGGTTAATGTAATGTAACACAGCTACAAGCTACAGTACGACAGATGTTCGAATGGCTTCACAAGTCGCCCCTGGCCCGGACTAAACCAAAAACTTTTTACCCTATGTTCGTAGCTCAGATAGGAACGGAACTCTCCAACCGCGATACTGCGCGTGGCCTTTTCATACAGAACGGGAAATCAGATCACAAAATACAATTGAGGAAGCTAAAATGCAACATTTAAGATTGATGTATGATATATACTTCGTTAGCTAAAAGATTTTAGAAAAAAAAGTTGACTACTTTTCAGTAAAATGTATGTAATAAACAAAAATGGTGTGAACACCGTTAAACTATGGAAGGCTGTTGATTACCAAATAAAGGCGTGAATAATATTCTAAAAAAAAAAAAAGAGATACTGGAAGACTAGAAAAAATGGATACCGGAACGGGTTTTGCCGCAGGCTATACCTCTACGAGAAGAAGGCAAAGGGGATAGAAGATGACATGGAACACGTCAACGAAACAGTGGCAACACCGACTGCAAAGGGAAGAAGCGAGCGACCGCGCCGCAAACTCCAACCCCTCTCTCTCCTCCGGCTGCAGCTCCGTCCGCCCTGTGTAAGCAGTCGACATAATTTCCTTCCGGCCAGCCCTCCGCTGTTTAATTAATCCGCACTCAAAAGCAAACGCAATAGCGGATGCATTTATTCATTATTCTGGCGCGGCTTGGGTAAACGCAGGCCGGCTCTTAAGTGTCCGCCGGGGCTAATTCGCTGCCAGCAGACAGCCATTTGCATTTGGCTGGCTCTTTGCCGGCGCGTCGCGGTCTGCAGGGGGAAAATTCAGCAGCGTCGACTACGTCACTCCCCATCACTCTCTAACAGGCTGGCCTGGAAACTGTTTACGTGGCAGAGTCTGGCGTACTGGTGTGAGATAATACGTGGGAGAGCTTGGGGAAGGTCATAGCGAACGGAAATAGCAGACTGCCCCCACCAGGGCCTTCTGGGGATGTAACTCATTTCTCCCACTATCCCGAGCTTTAAGGAGTGAAGTTGTGCGTATCAAGTTAGCAAAGCAACGACAAGATCTCTACAATTATAAACGATCTCTTCAGGCTATTACGCAATAAGTGAGAATCGATTTCCTGCGGAACGGTACCACATTACTACGGGGAGCTGGTGCGACAACAGGAATCGATTTAAACCTTCGAGTTCTACTACGCCAGTGGAAGTCAACCAGGTTCCTCTAGTGGGCGTTCCAGCTTTCACGGTGGGCGGCAGGCTTTAGGGATTTTAGAAACATTTTGATTAGCTTTTAATAAAATTTTGAAATAAAATACTTATATAATATGCTTTAACTTGTATCTCTGCTTTATGAATTTCATAAAGTAAAGTTACTACCCTACTTTATGAATCACCATTCCTGCGGTACCATTCTCTGCTAACAGAGACAGAAAAATGGGCGGTAGGTAGAAAGGCTTGCTACCCCTGTATCGCGCGGTTGGCACTCCGAAGCAGCACATAAATAACACATTTCTACTGTATGATGTGCACACTTTTCAGCAAAAAGAAATGTCATTATCAACTGATAACGATAAGGAGACAAATAACTGTCGACTTTCACGGTTTTTAAGGTTATTCAAAATGAATCGGGACGTCCACACACTTGTCTTTCCAGGTTTCTGCTCCTTGAGTGACGTTTGTTTGTCCACATCAAATGCTAAACAAGACTCTTCTGCTTGTAATTTCTACTTGAAACTCTTCCCGTGTGGTTCGTTTGCTACAGTATTGTATTTTATGTTAACCGGGGACCTAGAAACGACGGAGTGGCTCCGTCCCCGCAGCAGCCGCAGTGGTCCACAACCCCACGACGACTACCGCAGTCCACTTCACCCCTCCGCCGCCCCACACCGAACCCAGGGTTATTTTGCGGTTTGGCCCCCGGTAGACCCCCCAGGAAACGTCTCACACCAGACGAGTGTAACCCCTATGTTTGCGTGGGATAGTAATGGCGGTTTACGCGTACGTGGAGAACTTGTTTGCGCAGCAATCGCCGACATCGTGTAACTGAGGCGGAATAAGGGGAACCAGTCTGCATTCATCGAGGCAGATGGAAAACCGCCTAAAAACCACCCACAGACTGGCCGGCTCACCGGACCTCGACACGAAGTCCGCCGGGCGGATTCGTGCAGGGGACCAGGCGCTCCTTCCCGCCCGGAAAGCCGTGCATTAGACCGCCAATCGGGCGGTCACTGCTACAGTACACTCCATACAATCTCCGTGGCATTTCAAACAGATCGGATCTCCTCGTCCCATCAACGGCGGTAACTAAATGACTACCATCGAAGTAAAATCTCAAGGTCAATGCTAACGCTCTATTGTCCGTACATGACATCCATATTAAGCGTTAATTCTTCGTTTTATAACTCCCTGTTTCACCAAAACACGTATATCTATACCAGTACATACAGTTATTGCACCATGCAACTCTGTTGAAAATGAATTGTGCCTCGTGAGCCAACCCCTCCCATCTCTGTAAAACACTAACGCCCTGTCCTGCATCCTTATGCATCCTGCTCTCTTATGGGGACACAGGTCAGTACGACAATGAATTACATAGATACCATAATGGTACAGAAGACAGTGGTGATCGTACCAATGTTATCTTCCATTACGCGGTATCCTTATTACTTCGACCTACACGGCGTCTATTGCTAACGAAACGGCAGTCAGCCGTTGACTTGGTTTTAAGCAAACTAAATAACGAATTGGATGTTTACTAATGAAATCAATAGGAATGAAGGGATATCTATTCAGACTCTACTAATATGAAATGTGTCACTTGTGTTATCTCTGTGTATTAACTTATAACGGCCATCCGGAGTGGCCGAGCGGTTCTTGGCGCTACAATCTGGAACCGCGCGACCGCTACGGTCGCAGATTCGAATCCAGCCTCGGGCATGGATGTTTGTGATGTCCTTACGTTAGTTAGGTTTAAGTAGTTCTAAGTTATAGGGGACTGATGACCTCAGAAGTTAAGTCCCATAGTGCTCAGAGCCCTTTGAACCATTTAACTTATAACTCAAGGAAACTACACTGATAAGCTATCGATAAAGCATCAACTTTCATAATTTTAATCCACCAGTGCGCAGAAACTAAAAGAGTTATGACAATAAAATGGGCCGGCCGCGGTGGTCTAGCGGTTCTAGGCGCGCAGTCCGGAACCGCGCGGCTGCTACGGTCGCAGGTTCGAATCCTGCCTCGGGCATGGATGTGTGTGATGTCCTTAGGTTAGTTAGGTTTAAGTAGTTCTAAGTTCTAGGGGACTGATGACCTCAGATGTTAAGTCCCATAGTGCTCAGAGCCATTTGAACCATTGAACAATAAAATGTAAGCACTCTTATTTTAAATAGTTGTAAAAGTAAACAAGGGCAACTTTAGGAAAACCTGATAACACTGTCTTGGGCACCTCATTCATTTAGCATGAAATGACGCAAGTTCCTAACAAAATTAAATTAGTAGCTGGAAATTACCCCAACTGGAACCATTACGGCTTATTCCGGGTCTGTCTAAGGCTGCAGTCACAGTGCCACCGACATCGGTGGATTCCGCCGTCGGCCGATCTTTTCAAATCAGTACTCTACTAAGTGCGCGATCACAATGCAGCCGATTTCATCGCCAGAACGTACATACTTCGGACGACAATCTGTGTAATTCACAAAATCAGTTTGTTTTCTTCGGTAGATTCTACCGACGTTCTTACACAAGAAATTAAGGAATGTGAGAAACTGATAAATTTGGTCTTAGAAAGGAGGAGTTTGTGGCATCCTGATGAAGGAAAATATCATAATCGCGATATATCTCTGAATCTATGAAGTGAAATCGCAGCTTTATTGAAAATCTCAAGTAGGCACTATCTTTATAGAAAATGTTTGGCGTAATTTATAAGCTCAAAAAAATTTTGTTCACGTAGGAAGAATGCTTCTCAGTGTCACTGCGAATCATCTCGCGTATGAAATAGAACGTTTCTCTCTTGATCTGATATATTCGTGAAACTTGTCTGGTTATTCCAATAAGTGAGGAAGGAGTTTCAGTACCCGTCACGTCCTTATCGAGACATATTAATATACATAGTTAGCGTAATTTTAATAGCAAAAGCCGCAATACAGCATTCGCTTCCAAGCAGACAGGGGGCGTGGCATCCATCTGGCCGAAGGAGGGTGAAATGAATTCTGTACTGCTTGACAGAATACACTGTAACCCAAGCCTGAGCAAGTTTTGCACGCCTGGAGAGTGCGAATGTAGCCGAGTTCGCCCAGCGCTCCCGCTTCCCCCACCACTGCGCTGTTCTGAGTAGGCGTGTGATTGAACTGCTATATGCAGAAGACTGCACACGCTGGAAACTTAGGAAGACGTGGTTACAACACAGTGCGACTACGTCTATGACGCGAGTATTGCAGCACACTTTTATTAGAGCTGGCAGGGGTGGCTGAGCGGTTCTAGGCGCTACCGTCTGGAACCGCGCGACCGCTACAGTCGCAGGTTCGAATCCTGCCTCGGGCATGGATGAGTGTGATGTCCTCAGGTTGGTTAGGTTTAAGTAGTTCTAAGTTCTAGGGGACTAACGACCTCAGAAGTTAAGTCCCATAGTGCTGACAGCCATTTTTTATTAGCAGTGTTTATATTCAACTTTTTATTTTTCTGCCACAGCAATAACTTTTATTATTTCACTAAACAAGTACATTAGATTGTGCTAATACGGTGAGTAGAACTACAGAAAGCTTTACATACAGTCATTAAAAATAAAAGAAGTCTCTAAATTTATACACATTTCGATATTAGAATATGTAGTATATCTATGGTTCATGATAGTATAAAGCATGGAGCTACACAGATTAAAAGTGTTAAACGTTAACTCTGGTGGGACTTTATCAGGCTAACAACAGAAAAAAAGTTCGCGCACATGCGTTGAAGGATGAAGTTGATATTAATGAGGTATATTCGTAGCCAAAAGCGAGTACGGTCTGACAAATAAATCGAAATCAGTCTGCAGTCGTGCAGTGTCTTGGAATCTCTTGAAGAACTCGTGGAAATATATCAATTACTGAAACGCAGTCAATCATATCTGGTCCACAAGTTACTATCTTGAATTACGAGAAATGTTCCACATTATAAATCTGAAGTTGATTATTCCAAAGGATTACTTTCTGTTTGGTAGCATCAATCTTTTCCTCAATATCTGTTACTAAATGATTTCCTCCTTGAAATTAAAACACTTAACGTACTCTAATAATTGGTGATGTCGATCATAAAAGATTTTATAAGCACTCTGTTTTTTCCCTAATGTCCGCCTTTAGTTCAGTCAGCATTTACTGCCGTTCGTCAGTGAGGAACAGCATCATATTGACTTTGTGGCGCCGGTCGTGGTGTCCGAGCGGTCCTAGACGCTTCAGTCCGGAACCGCGCGCCTCCTACGGTCGCAGGTTCGAATCCTGCCTCGGGCATGGATGTGTGTGATGTCCTTAGGTTATTTAGGTTTAAGTAGTTTCTAAGTCTAGGGGACTGATGACCTCAGATTTTGAGTCCCATAGTGCTTAGAGCCATTTGAACCATTTTTGGACTTTGCGGCTGGCGTTGTATTGACGTTCCAATAGAGCTTTTCTATCGCATAAGAGTGGGATGACATATTAAGGACTTTAGGTGTTCTTTGTACGATACGAAACGTAAGGTAAATCCCATTCGGCATTGAATGATGTGCTGCACTTTACTTTTTTTTGGACAAGTGCGTAGACGCCATAGCGTCCCTAAAGAACAACGTGAATCAAAATTAGCCCAAGTATATTCTCGGCAGACAGCTCGGCGTCTGATAAGAGGACTCTTTTGTTCTACGGCGTCTGGCTGCAGCCTTCATCTTTTCCCTGTCCCTCCTCGCCACACAGCCCCACTCTCCGCTGCGCTCGGAGAGCTAGGCAGGATAGCTGTTTGGCCAGGCCTGTTCTAGCCTCGGCTAAACTAAGCTAACCTCGCGGAAGTTACCAAAACCTGAGGAAGGAAATCGGACGCTCTGTGACCAAGCTGTCGGCAGATGTTATCGGGCTATCTCTGGCAGTTACCTCTGGCGGTGCCACTGAACACAAGCTAATACTCTTTGAAGATGCTGCTTCGTCGTCATAGCGCTGCGAAAAATGACAAGTGTATACGAGTCAGACGTGCGCAGCGGAAATAAGCAGGAGCACTGCGCCCGATGTCCAACGCCAGCTGCTGCCCACTCCACCTCGTGGCTGCCAGTATACCACATGGTGGCTACGAGCGAGCCCGGAAGGCTGAAGCAACCAGACTTAATAAATAAGCGGAAGAAATACCATTTATCGGACAAGGGAGATTCACAACTCCACCAAGTATAATTTCTCCGTCTGAAATTGGAATTGCTATTACTGTGCAACAGAGACTGCGCCGATCGCTTAATCGAAACGACCAGGGAACACATTATCTTGGCTTATAAAGTGGAGGAAACGATACGGCGGAAGAGCAACGAGTTTATCCAGGTCGTCAGAAACTGCGAGCGAACCGGGTTATCTGTCTTCCGTGCGAGATCACAGCGAATCTGCGAGAATATCTGGGCTAACTAGGAAACTGGCAATCTCGTCCCTTATGGCGGGCCGCGACATCATTTCACGGCGGAGTGGCCCGCGAGATAGCGCGCGCCCTAATGCGAAGACAAAACGCTGGGCCGCATTAGGATTACGATCAGCCGGCGGGCCGTCGCAGCGTCCAGGAGGCGGGCGGGGCGCGACGTCATCACGGGGATGTGGGGGCGCCGCGGCTGCGTGCGCATGTCTCCTCGCACGGCTTCTTTCTGGTTCATGCACCAACGCTGCAGTAAACCACTGGAAACGAAATCAGACATTTCCTACATTTATTCTTCCTCTACATCTACATCTAAACTCCACAAGAGACCGCAGCGTGTACTTAGTGGAGGGTACTTCTGGTAACAATATTACCTCTAATCCCCGTGTAAACACTTCCTTCGTGCACCTGGGTGCTCATTCTGTGGTTATTGTGTCCACTAAAGTTGGTTTCCGGCATCGTGGGGAAGCATCCCCTCTACAGCCTTACGATAATTGGCCAGTTTCCCCCATTTCTCCTAAATATTAGGAACCATGCGACTTTCCATGACACCAGGTGTTCCAAAACACTTACAGGAAAGAAAATTCGGAAGTTCTCGCAGAAAGCGGTCCCTAGTGCTGTTAGTGGGAGCAAAAAATGGCTAACTAAATATGTGCACTCGGCTACTGGAGGTGCTTCGCTGGAAGTGCCAAACCAGAGACGATCAAGATCTTGCTCATGTGCAGAAGTCTCGCTCGTGTGCGGAGTTTTGTCGCCTCGCTGCATGCTTCCTCCACTATCACGCCACGCTATCTGAGCGGTAAGAGGAGGAAACTGCGAACGCGCCGCATCTAGACGACAATGAAACCGTACAAGCAGCACCGAATGTCTTGCAAGCGGCTTAGTTTCATAACAACATAGATCACAAACAAACAAAAAATTCGGTATTACTATGTTATATTTTGGTGCGCCGAAGACACAATAAAATCTTTACCTGGTACAAACTGCCGGCGTACGGACAGACACAGACAATTTTGCAGATTTTTACCACATGGATTTCCACATAGTCATGACTCAATTAGTTTCATATTTGAAAAAAAAAGAAAAAAAAAACACTTCCACGCACATATGTTGATCGAAACTTTGTATCACCTATGCAACCTCATTACGGACACGTAGAAAGCAACGTTCAACTCCTGGGCAGTTTTACCGCAAAGGAATTTGTCTTTTAAACGGGAACTACATTGCAGATCGATGGGTTCCATCTGCGCATGTAGAGGGGCGCTTTCAAATGAAACGGAAAACAGTCTCGAAAACAGCTTGCAAACAAATCCAAGCTTGGCAGTCTCAAAGTGTTTGCAAAACTATTCCTGTAGTTCTTCCAACGCCTCAATGAATTCTTCCAAATTCGTTTTTTCTTTAATCCAAGTGAGCACAGGGAAATGAATTTTTTCCCACAATATGTCCCTTCCAGAATGCAGTTTTCGTTTTAAATGCGTCCCCACAATATTCGAAATAAGTTGAGTAACGTCTTACTGTCTGTAGTGAGCCGTCGTTCCACTTAAAGTGACTCCTGCATTATGGATGTTCTATTTACCGTTCCTGCTTTTTCTTTTTCGACTAGAAACTCACAAATATCGGATGTTAAATAGAAAAATCGCTTCACGCATGTCCATTGACTTAACCAAGGTTCTTTTAGTAATATACAATATAACTTCTCCATACTCTTCGTTCAGTTCCATCAAAAACGGTTGAAATTTACGTTGTAATAATGTGTACCATCAATTTCATCACGTACTCCAGGCCTACTAATTTGCTTCTTGACGTACAGCACAACTGCATACCGTACAAATCGTCTGTCGATTGATGTAATTTTTTGCTCTTTTATCGTCAAGTCAATCATTAAATTTTTTCTGCATGGTGTCGACACCACGATTCAGCAAAACAGAAAAAGTCGGGCTGACCGGAAAATTCCGCATAAAATGCGGAAAGAAGCAATGTTGCAACTCAATGCTAAGCAAAATGTCCCAGTGTCCGGAGTAGTTCCGATAAGAACCGAGCAAAGCCGAGATGTTCCGAATGTAGGGCCGCACGCAAGCAGCACATCGTGCATGCGCGAAGTTCTCCACGCCGCCGGCGACCCTGCGCTAAATGAGAAATAATTTTGTAGAGCTCGCGAAATCATAACGTCGAGCCCCCAACAAGCTGGAAGTGGTCTTCTGGCAGCGCATTTCTGAAGTCGGGAGACATAGCGATCCACCGCGAATCAAGTTATTTCTTGTAGTACCCGAAAGAAACAGAGTGCGATTCCGCGTGCGGGAGTGGATTTCTGATTGATTCTCTTTTCCAGTTTCCAGACGAGTGTTCCCGTTTAGTGAATGTACGCACATTCAGTTGACATAGACCTCAAATTAGGCTGTGAAGCCAAACAGGTAGCTGGATGATGCAGTCTAGTGAACGGGACGTACTTGGAGAAGTTTTACTGAAGCCAACAAATTATATTTGTTTCAGGAAATTGAATTCTGTTGTTTTTGTAGACTGCTTCTTCTCCACTGACTTTAAATTATCCCGTTCTGTTTCAGCCAAGATTATCGCCCTAAATAGAGGGGGGTATAAAATAATAACGGAGAACGTATCCCAGTCTTCTTGAGGGTAGCTAGATAGCTGAATGTCTGTGAGGTAGTGTGAAGTTTAACCCATACCGAGGCTCGCAGCCCTTATTTAACTGATTTCATACGTCTAGTAATGCACGGATTTAATAAAGCTCCGGCAGTGAACGCTTCCGAGTATATCTGCGAAGCAATACGTTGCGTATTTCGTTACGCGCGCCGCACATGGCTTAGACTGTGAACTACGTCCGCAGCCGCGAGTCGTGTTTCGCTCGGAAGCCGAGGGCGGAAGGCAAGAACGTTCCACTTTCTTGTTCCGTTCGCGATGGTGCGCGGGAAGAAGCACTCTCGCTAAGACTCCGCATCAACTCGAATTTCTCTCATTTTCTCGCCGTGGTCATTTCGCGAGAAGTACGTTGGCGGAAGTAATATGTCGGTCGACCTTTCTTGCAGTGTACCTTAGCAGAATTCTTTTTTTTTTTTTTCGTTTCTCGTTTAGGTCTTTCACTGCCTGTTACGGATTCCACATTTTCCTCGGACTTCAAGAATCTCGTTTCCCGTTTAATTTGTATTTCTTTATTTTCACAGGTAATCTTTCACCACCCACTCTTTGTAGATGCTATGTACATTTCCTCTTATTTTCTGCTAGCTTTTCTTTTACGGCGCATATGGTAAGTTTATTTCTGTTTCAACATTTCTGGTCCAGTCTGTTCTATTACATCCCTTGACATTATATTCTCGTAATTTCAGCGGTAAACTTATCCGTAAAACACACCTCCCTTGTAGTGTCCGCCACTGGGATTTGAAGAGCAATTTCCGTAAGACTATCGCTTACTAAGAGAAACCGAGACGAAACGCGCGACTGTTCGATGGATCTTGATTATCCCTTCTCTTAATGCAATTACTAGCTGCATCAGACACCTCTTCTCTTAATCCTTCCCACAAGAAGTTGCACAATGGCAATCAATAGTCAAGAATCAATAAAAACGAGTATTCTGTTAGTGCATGAATTACATTTCCCTCTAATTCTTCCAAAGAATTCCGCCTGGCGTCTGCTTCTCCTACGCTCTGGTCGGTTACTCCTATGTGGTGTATAACGAGCATTGCACTCGCACTTCTAGCACGCTTTCGAGACGTCGTAAGTAAAGTCAGATTACATACGTCATACATTAGACGGAAACAAACGACGCGTACATTTCACGGTACAAGATTTTTAAAGTGTCCACTAAATTGGCTGTATAGTTAGAAACAGGAGATGGCCTCTAACGCTTTCTTGAGAACCCAAGACGTAACTTCGGTTCTAATTTGCAATAACAATATTTTCTGAATCCTTGCTGATAAAATGTAAATTCCTATGGCGTGGTCGGCTGGCAACATATCCTACTCCTGTTGAAGAGCACCAAGGGGTCACCGAAATTAACATGCCCATATAACGGACGGATCATCAACAGTCACATACCATCACTTCATGAGACGCAGCGGAGAGGTTCGATTTTTATCAAGGACATTGGAGTAAAGAACGGTGATCAGGGACTTTACGCCACCACTCCTCCTACCCTTTGCCGTAAAATCGAACAAAAAGCAGTGAACATCATGTGGCCTAGCCGGCGGTTACCCATCCAGGCATGTCGTTGCTTAAATTCGGTGATCTGATGAGAACCGATGTATTCAACGAAGCACGGCCGTTAGCATCTTGCTGGTTGTATGTTAGTACATCGTTTTGTTCGAAGTCTTTCATAATGTCGGATCACACACGAAATATACAATGAAATTTTCGCAAACCACAAAACCATATGCTGATGGCGTGGGATCACAGTATATATTTTGTAATGTAACTACCAAATTATGTCAATGGTGCAGGTTTATAGTTATATTATCTCTCTTGCGAATAGTGAATTGGTACTAAAGATCTCTTGAAAGAAACAATGTGCCCACATTGTCAAGAAATGAAGAGAACTGCACAAAACATACAGTATCCAGTCACATTAACGTGACCGCTATTAAAAAAAAACTGGATAATCACCTTTTGCAGCACGGATCGCTGCCAGACGCGCAGGGTGACGCTCAATGAGTTTCTGGAAGGTACCGACAGCGATATGGAGCCAAGCCGACTTCATTCTCGTTACCAGCTGCGCTAGGTTTCTCGGTTCAGGGTCCACAGCGGGAACAGCTCGAGCGAGCTGGTCCCAAAGATTCTCGATTGTGTTTAAATACGGAGAGTAAACTCATGCTGGTACTCTTAGAAGAGCGTACGTACCAACGCTGGTGTTCTTAGAACCGCGCCGCACGGGGTAGCCGCGCAGTCTACCTGTCTTGTCACAGTTAGCACGGCTCCTCCCGTCGGAGGTTTGAGTCCTCCCTCGGGTATGAGTATGTGTGTTGACCTTAGGGTAACTTAGTTTAAGTTAGCTTAATTACTGTGTAAGCGTAGGGACCGATGACTTCAGCAGTTTGGCCCCATAGAACCTTACCACAAATTTCCAAATTTTCTTAGAACCGAGTACGTGCATTATGAGCTGTGTGACACGTCGCACTGTATCGCTGGTAGATGGCATCGCACTGTATCGCTGGTAGATGGCATCGTGTCGAGGAATAACAGACTGCTTGTAGGTGTGGACACAGTCTCCAAGGATAGATGCATACATGTGTTGATCCATGATGCCTTCCAAAATGACGAGATCATCCAGTGAATCACGAAAACATTCCGGAGACCATAACGTTTGGCTCCTTCACGCTGCATCCTGTTGGCGATTGTTGCAGGGTATTTGATTTCAGTCCGTTGGAACACAAAACGCGATTCATTTGAAAAGACCACCCGTCGTCACTCAGTGAACGTCCAGTTGCAGTATTGGTGTGCAAATTCCAGCGTTCGCCGTGGATAAACAGCGGTCAGCACGGGTCAGCGATCCAGACGCCTGCTGCGGAGGCCCACACTCATCGTTCGCTGAACGGTCGTTCAGGAGACAGTGCTGGAAGCCGCTTAGTTCATGTGGGCGCTTAGTTGCCCAACAATTGCACGTCTATTCACCTGTGGATAACTCCTTAGCCGCCGTTCACTCCTGTCATCTGTCGCCCGTGGTGCCTCACAGTTACTCTGGCACCACTTTTCGACAGTGAAATTTTACCGTGCATGGTATACTTTAACCACGAAGGCACGCGAATAGTATTCAAATTTAACGAATTATAATGCTACAATACTTGGGTCGAAAGCCAATGATCACGCCCCTTTGGACATCAGATGAATCCCTCCGTTTCTGCATTACGACAACTACCGCGTCCCCCCGACACACTTTATATATCCTGCACTGCTAGTGCTGCCATCTGCAGTTTATTTGTAGTTACTGCATGTTGACGTCGAACGTAGGCTGTGGTCACATTAATATGAATGGGAAATGATGCTGATGCTGCTCGGGAGAATGAGAACCAGTTGAGAAATAGACGAGAATATTTGGTGCCGCACACGGTTTGCTCAGGCAGGCACCGGTCGATAGCTTGACAGGGCCCGGGGGGGGGGGGGGGGGGGGACTCAGGTCTGGGAGGGGACGGGGCGCGCTCATCAGAGCAGCGCGCGGTCGGGCAGCGCCGAGTCGGCAAGACGCGGCCGAGAAATCCGGCTAACGAGCGTCCGATGGCCGGCGCAATCCTCGCAGATTGTGGTAGCCTAATCCCGAGCCGCGCAGTGCCGCAGATCGATGAGGCAGCGGCGTATGAGGCGCCACTCGCCCGCTCGGCCGACACCTTAATTGCTTTGTAATTGGCCGCCCCGCCAGGCACGTGGTGCGCCGCGTGTCGGCGCAGCCGCCGCGCTTACGGTCGGATTCCGCAGCCCGCTCTACAGTAGGCGCTCCGGGAGGTGTCCGCTGTCGTGGGCGGCAACGGGAGAGGGGAGGGGGTGGACGGGGTGCCGAGGGGCGCGCTGAAGCTCGGGACACGCTAGATTCACCTCGGTAACACTCCTCTATGACGTCACTATGATGTCTACGTGCCGCTTCGACCGTTGGGGATGTCTGTCGGCTTTCGTGATCGTATAGAATTCTGGGAAGTGGGAGAAGCCGTATTTGACAGGTTTTAAACTACAAAGTATGTCCTATGAATATGTATTACTTCAAATATTGAGGATCTCATGATTTGTTGTAATTAAAAACAGGGTGTTCGGAAATTCCTGGTATAAGCTTCTAGGACGTGTAGAGGACTGAGCAGACAGTTTCCGTGCTACAATCATCTGAAAACATATTTGCTAGGTGGGTATCCAACAGGGGGGGTCCATATTTCGGATTGGCTGACGTCAGTTGACCTGGATCGAGCCTCATTCATGTTTCCGTGTTTGCTACAGCAACATGGTTGAGTACAAATTCGCAGAATACACCGTCGTGATCCTTCTGCGTGGGTAAGTTCACGGTAATGGAAGGGCCTGTATCAAGATGGTTATCTACAACGTATGACTCCATTGCATACCCTTTTCGCCACAATTACACAAAGGTTTCGCCAACGGCATACCTTCACCGTCAGCAGTCGTGATTGTGTTGCTCTTGGGAGGCGCAAAACACCCAATGTGGAAGATGCCGTACTACATAATACCGAAGAGAACCCGCGAACGAATACACGATCAATTTCTTTGGTTATTAGTGAGTGGAACTGTAGACAAGTGATGTACTGGATGACGCCTAAAAATTACTTGTAGAGGTGGTCGCGTTACCAACATGTTATCAAGTGATTGTACCACGGAAACGATGTGTTTCCGGACATGGGTTTCTATTCAAAATATTCTGTGGTTGCTCCTCTCTACAGGTCCCAGAAGTTTGTAACGGGAATTTCCGAACAGCCTGTATAAGATAAAAATATAACAGCAGATGAAGTCTTCAGTGTATCTGAAGAAAAAGCGAGCCCATCGTTGCCGATATTCAGAGTAGCGTAACATATAGAATGTTGGGTTACGAAGAAAAGCATAGCTAGTGTATTGGTACGCGGCCTGCTTCAATCAATATTTTTATCCCTTCCCTTTTCTAAATGATTTTGGGACATTATTAGAACAATAAGGGATGAATATCGATTTTGTGTTTTCCTTGTGCCGTTGGTAACAGATGAAAATGATTCGGCAGCAGAGATTTCTTTGCAAGTGTGTACCTAATGGCTACCAAAGAAAGCAAGAACGAAGAAATAATAAAGTAAAAGGTACGTCATAGCCACGAAAGCTAAACGTACTGTGTTTCGTCGCAGCCGATGAGATGTAACACGCTGCTGCAGGGAGCCTCCCGCCCTAATGGATTATGGAGATTATTGCATTCTCATCTGGCAGTGTCGAAAACATAGAGACGTTTGATCTGCCACAGGATGAGGATATCGGTGGGACCAGCACAGGGCATATCACGGGTAGGCGGAGGCCGCTGCTATCGGCGACTGCGCTGGACGAGACCCTTGGCGTCGAACGCTCTATGAAGTCTGCCGCTGTGTACGTCAGAGCAGATCACTCCGCCAGATGAAGCTGTTCGGAACGCGGCATACTATCCTGCTGTTGACGACCTCCTTTTGAACTTGGATTTTGTATTATATTTGGTACTGTCACGAAAGTTAACTTCAGCACATTTTTACGATTCTGCAACATAGTAATGAAAGCGAAGAATGTGTATTTGGTAAATGTATTAATTTTTAAAGCGTACGAATCGATTTCTCGTACTGTGTGTTTCAATGTTTCGTGGTTCTCCGAACAACGTGGTCCAGCGAAGCCCATCCGGCGCAAATCACAGCCTGTATCTGTATGTGTAGGAAAAATAAAAACACCGTACACAGAAGTTCAGGTCCAAAGATTGAAAGTTTGGCTCGTAGTGTCTGTATAGTCGAGGTGCACCGCCTACATATTTAAGTGGCACTATACACACACACAAAAAAAACTTTATGTGAAATCTTAATTGGCGCACAGCGTTGAATGGGGTAACTCAGCAGCCGTCAGTTACGACAGACCTCCGTTAGAGCGAAATGAGTATTGATATTTACTAGATGGCTATCCTCCCTATTACCGGTTCAGAAGAACACCCGTGCAAGGAGTACAATGTTATCGTGACTGCACAGATGGCCTAACAGTCCAAGAAGAACTGTATCCAGAATATGCCATTCTTTAAACAGAACAAGGACTGATAATAATTGTTAAACAGCGCTTTTTTTCATTCGTGGAAAATAGGGCCCTCATATAGTAATTTCCACAAGGCACATCAGATCTTCCATGCAACTGTTTCGACCCGGGGCTACTAAATTAATGTATCTTGGAATAAGAGCGTATTAGTTCCTTTCATGGTTACGTCATCTAACGTGACTGTGACTGTGCGGATGCGTTGTGTGTTAAAGAAATAAATTCCTATCTTAGGGCATAAAAAATTTAATTATTGTAATGTCCACTTAGGTCTTCTGCATCTCTTTTATCTGCCATCGTCAGCCCACTAAGACATTATAACCACTAACTTTTTCCCAGACGCATTTGTTACGTGGCATGAGCTGGAGAGTCATTTCCACTGCAACATTATTACTGAGACGCAGACTCGACTTCTCGAAGACTCCAGGAATTCAGGTGCAAAAAAACTGTCAGCGTGAGGCACCCTTGAGTGCCTCCAGTTTTCAGGAAATGAGTCGGTGAAGGGTAATCTATAGCCCCTCTCTCCCTCCCACACCCCTCAACACCATTTCTCTCTCTCTCTCTCTCTCATGCACAGACACAAAAGACAAGAACGCATTGTCGACGGAGATGGAGTGCAGATACACTGCCTTAACTTGCCGTACTAAAAGCAGAACAGAGTCTTCCTGAGGTGCAAACTCCATACCATTTTACGATGCAAACTTTGTTAAGAGGGGTTGAAAGGAGTGCTGAATGCATGCCCAGAACGTTTCCTCGGGATACGCATACCCTGACGTCTCGGCAGCGTCGGTAAACAAAATTCCGGTCGCACCGCGTTGCCCGTGAGACGGAAAGAAACGCCTGCTCCCCCGGCTTCTCCTTCAATAACGGCAAAACTTACTTCTGCGGCGGCAGGGGAGTTTACAAGTAGCTTTATTGCTGCCGTAAAGTCGAGCGGCCTCCGAGCACGCTGCAGTCGAGGCCGAAAAGCAAATCGGCCAGATAATAACAGTAAAAGGGAGAGACGGGACGGACGAGAAAAGAAAGGAGGGCGGAGCAAATTTTGACAGCAAAAAGGCGGGACGGGGGGCGGCGCCACCGCTGGTGTCTGCCGACGAGCGGGTGGCGGCAGGCCGCGCTAAGCGCTGCAGATTATGCCCGCGCCGGAAGTCCGTGGGCGGTGGGCGGTGTGCAGTCGCTCGTAAACGCCTTTACGAGTTCCTTAGCACCCGCGTTAAAACATGCGCTGCCCGCAGTCGTAAATCCGCCCGTGTCTTTGGTGCGTCTGCTACTCTGGCAATGTGGCTCCCCTGTGGCGAACTGTTAAGAGGGCGAAACCGGCCCGAGCGGAAGCGCTCCTGCGTTGCACTTAGATACAACGGTTTCGCTACAGTATAGACATGCGAGTGACTCCGTCAGGAGCAACCAGAATGAGAGAACGTAACAGAAGCTTGCTAAATGTGGCGCAACGAAAGAATGCTGAAAATCAGACGGCTAGATTGGTGATCGATTTGAGGAAGGGACCCAACAGCGAGGTCATCGGCCCCATCGGATTGTGGAGAGGAAAATCGGCCGTGCACTTTCATATGAATCATCCCTGGTTTTGCCTGAAGTGATTCATGGAAATACCGGTAAACCTAAATCATGATGGGAGTCAGTGTGCGAGCCATCTTGCTCGGTTAGACGGGTAGAACAAATAACTAATGAGGAGGTACTAAATGGAATTGCTTGGGGGGGGGGGGGGCGGGGAGGGGATGAAATTTATGGTACACCTTAAAGCAAAGAAGGGATCAGTAAACAGAATACCTTGAGAGGATCATGGAATCGTTAATTTGGCAACGGATTGTGTGTGCTGGGGGTGGGGGCACGAGAGAGAGAATTGTACAGGGACACATAAGCCTCGAATACTGAATACGGCGGCAGGGAGTCACGCTTGCACGGCAAGGAGTAGGTGAGACGCTGCATATAACTATCCTTCGCAATAAAGATCACAACAACAACAACAGCAGCTCTCTGTTCACTGTCTTTGTTATTATCCGCATAAAAGTACCGATTTATAAATGATTATAAGAAAATTCAGCGCGACCCAGCCACTATTTTCACTTGGCTTGCTCAAAAACTCTTCTAAGTGTGGATAATTCTAATTTAAAGCTCATAAACAAGAGAAATAAAGCGATATTATCTGACTGCAGGACTACTGCTGGAGCCTCCCATAGTTAAATACTTCGATGAGGTATAAAATGGGACCGACACTAAAAAAAGAAATGCAAATAACGATTTGCTGGAAGTACTTCAGGAAAACCGTGTATACACCTAAAGTGCAATCTACTCTAGAGTACTGCCGCCATGTTTGGGTGTTTTTATCAAGTCAGTTTCAAATACTACTTCCTGCTGGAATCGTATGTTGGAATAGCTAAGATGTACAGCGGAAGTATAATAAATTTTGTTGCAAGGTGACGTTTTCTCACGATTAAATGTTAAGTAAATTCAGAGAACCGGTTTCTAGGCAGATTGTGCAATAACTCTGCTGTCTCTATTAGACAATTTACATTTCAAATAGGGAACAGGCGAGTAAGATAAAGCGAATTTATTGATACTCCCAAGGTGTTGAACGAGATTGTACATGAACGTTACGTTGAACGACAAACGCGCTAGTGTTCAGTCCTCAGACCGTGAAGCTGCTGAAAATGCAAAGATCTTTGCACCGATTGACAGGGTTGAACTTTCTAAAGAAAAATCGTCCACTGATACAACCATGAAGAGCGTGTTAGCAATGAAATAATTCCTAAATTTAAAAAAAGAAATTACAATATAAGAATTCCAAAATCATTATCCAGGCGAAGGATTTCTGAAAGACTGCAGTTTCGATGAACGTCTCTTTCATCTACAAGGATTGACGAGATGAGGATAGTATCAAATTAATTGCATTGGAAAGCTCTGATCAGCCCCCCCCCCCCCCCCCGCCACCTCTAGATTCACTTGCCCCAGCGAGACAGACTACTTAGACCAGGGTTTCCCAAACTGTGTTCCCCGATAGAGAATAAGTGCTCCACGAAAAACTATTAGTAACATAGCATCTGTTTTGACAATACTAAGTACTTTCTAAAAATTTTATTATGATTTCTGTGTTATTAGTCATAGTTTAAAATTGAAGTAATCACTGAATAAAACTAAGTTTTTCTCATTTTAAAAAAAAAAAATATTAACCTTCAAAATCAATAAAGTGTTCCATCAAAATACCAGTATTCTGAAAGTGCTCCGCCGGAGGTAAAGTTCGGGAACCAATGACTTAGTCTAACCTGAAGAGAAACGTTGATTAAATACTGCTGCTACGGTGGTAAATACCTTTATACATAATCGAAGAACATAATTCCTTTTGGTTTCTCATTATACATATGAGGCGCCCTCATATTTTACTTTATCTTACTTCAAACCGGTTTCATCGATGAGTTCAGAAAATCGTGAGACTGAAGGTGAGGAAAGCTAGACACGATTAACAGAACACACAAAATACATATATTGAGCGTAACTCACAAACAATACGGGCCCCTCAGATAGCAAATTTAAGGCAGACATTTCCTCTACCAGCCAAACAACATAGGATGGTTCCACACACACACACACACATATATATATATATATATATATATATATATATATATATATATATATATATATATATCTCATGATTATCGGACAGCTGACTTCCTCGCTAATTCCGCCAGCATGGAAGAAAGAAAGACATCTAGAGTGAGGAAAAGAAATTAGGACAATGCTCAAACCAGAGGATTTCTTTGCATACGTGAAAATTGTTACCTCAAACTGGCTAGGATCATCAAACAACAGGAGAGGAGAACTTTCTCTATTGAGAAACAATCAAGTTCTTCTAGGCGAACTAATGACAGTGCGACTGGTCATACAAAGAAGAGAGTACTCAATCAATGCAAGAACAGTGCAACGAATTTCACGTTGATAATCTATGGCGGTAGCTGAGCATTGTTTTTCCAGTGGTCGGTCATTGGAATGTGACCAGGTGCAGATATGGTGCAGCCGTATTGGAAATCACCGAAGGAGAAAGCAGTGAAACTGATTATCAAATAACATTCTTAAATGGAGCGACGCTTTTGTGCGGGAAAAACGGCGCCAATCTAACGAGAACCGCCACTTCGTAAATCTGCTGCGTGACGCCTGCGGACAGTCGGAGCGGCAACCCGCTGGCCCGCTGACACTTACGGGACTGCATTTCTCTAGCGGATGGGCGCAATACTATCAGCTTTTTGACGCTGAGTCATACATGCTCAAAGCTGCCTTCACTTGAGAAGTACCTTGCAGTTAGGTGTCAGCTCGGTGTTCCTCTTAAAAACAGGTGAAACATATAAGATTTACAGCTGCAATACCACTCCACAGTGTGCTGTACATCCAGGTGCAACAACGAAACCTTAACATTCATATCACATCAATGACGCACGGAAATAGAGGGTGGGGCAAGTAAAAGTGACTCGGAGAACAGGGTAACAAGATTACAACGAAACACAGCAGAGGAAAGGAAATACAGTTGCTGGAATTGACCAACATTCATGTCTGGCATCTGTGGGCGCTGGTCAGCAAGTTGCTAGAGACAGCTCGAAGTTGGACTGCTGGAATTGCTGCAGTCTCATCTGAAATGTTCTGCTGCAGTTCTTGAAGACTATGGGGGTGTTTGCGACACACCTTAGACTCGAGGGCTCGCCATACAAAGGAATCACACACTAACGGATCAGGTGATCTGGGTGGCCGGGTACGGCAGCGACCATACTGACCCCTGCTAACAACTTCGTGAAGGTTGTATTAAATGTGCTCCAAGGTTCTGTCGGCTGTATGGGCAGTTGTTCCATCCTGTTTTCCTCCTCTATTAATGCCGCCACGAATGGTCCGGGGCTCTTTTATTTGCCTGTACCACAAAACTCGTCGCATTACACTGAGGCCACAGAACTCACGGGATAGCGACATGCACATGTAGAAATGGCGGTATCATCGCTGTACACAAGCTATAAAATGGCAGTGCATTGGCGGAGCTGTCATTTGTACTCAGGTAATTCATGTGGAAAGGTTTCCGACGTGACTGTGGCCGCACGACGGGAACTGACAGACTTCGGACACGGAATGGTAGTGGGAGCTAGACGCGTAGGATATCCCATTTCATAAATAGTTAGGGAATTCGGTATTCCGAGATCCACAGGGTGACTAGTGTGCCGAGAATACCAGATTTTAGGCATTACCCCTCATCAAGGCCAGCACAGTGGCCGACGGCCTTTACGTAACGACCGAGAGCAACGGCGTTTGCGTACAGTCGTCATTGCTAACAGACAAGCAATACCCACAGAAATCAATGTGGGACGTACGACGAACGTATCCGTTAGGACAGTGCTGCAGAATTTGGCGTTAACAGACTATGGCAATAGACGACCGACGCGAGTGCCTTTGCTAACAGCACTTCATCGCCTGCAGCGCCTTCCCTGTGCTCGTGACTTTATTGGTAGGGCCATACAGACTTAGAGAAAGCTTTTGACAATGTTGACTGGAATACTCTCTTTCAAATTCTAAAGGTGGCAGGGGTAAAATACAGGGAGCGAAATGCTATTTACAATTTGTACAGAAACCAGACTGCAGTTATAAGAGTTGAGGGGCAGGAAAGGGAAGCAGTGATTGGGAAGGGAGTGAGACAGGGTTGTAGCCTCTCCCCGATGTGCTTCAATCTGCATATTGAGCAAGCAGTAAAGGAAACAAAAGAAAAATTCGGAGTAGGTATTAAAATCCATGGAGAAGAAATAAAAACTTTGAGGTTCACCGATGACATTGTAGTTCTGTCAGAGACAGCAAAGGACTTGGAAGAGCAGTAGAACGGAATGGACAGTGTCTTGAAAGGAGGATATAAGATGAACATCAACAAAAGAAAAACGAGGATAATGGAATGTAGTCGAATTAAGTCGAGTGATGCTGAGGGAATTAGATTAGGAAATGAGACACTTAAAGTAGTAAAGGAGTTTTGCTATTTGGAGAGCAAAATAACTGATGATGGTCGAAGTAGAGAGGATATAAAATGTAGACTGGCAATGGCAAGGAAAGCGTTTCTCAAGAAGAGAAATTTGTTAACATCGAGTACAGATTTAAGTGTCAGGAAGTCGTTTCTGAAAGTATTTGTATGGAGTGTAGCCATGTATGGAAGTGAAACATGGACAATAAATAGTTTGGACAAGAAGAGAATAGAAGCTTTCGAAATGTGGTGCTACAGAAGAATGTTGAATATTAGGTTGGTAGATCACGTAACTAATGAGGAGGTATTGAATAGGATTGGGGAGAAGAGAAGTTTGTGGTACAAGTTGACTAGAAGAAGGGATCGGTTGGTAGGACATGTCCTAAGGGATCAAGGGATCACAAATTTAGCATTGGAGGGCAGCGTGGAGGGTAAAAATCGTAGAGGGAGACCAAGGCATGAATACACTAAGCAGATTCAGAAGGATGTAGGTTGCAGTAGGTACTGCGAGATGAAGCAGCTTGCACAGGATAGATTAGCATGGAGAGCTGCATCAAACCAGTCTCAGGACTGAAGACCACAACAACGACAACCATACGCATGATGACTCTATAATGGCGTAGCCTGTCTGCACATGGGATGGACTAAATCCTCTGGTTATATTCGGCTACTTGGAGACCATCTGCAGCCATTCATAAATTTCATGTTCCCAAACGACGGTCTGAAGAACGTTCTGGATACTTCGAGCGAACGATCTGGCCACCCAGACCGCACGACATGAATCCCATCGAACACCTATGGGACATAACCGAGATGTCAGTTCGTGCACAAAATCCTGCGCTGGCAACACTTTCGCAATGATGGACGACTATATGGGCAGAATGGCTCACTATTTCTGCCGGGGACTTCCAACGATCTTTTGAGTCTATGCACTACGTCGGGAAAAAGGAGGCCCGACACGATGTGAGGAGGTATCCTACGACATTTGTCACCTCAGAGAACTGTGGCTAACCAAGGTACGCTTTCTTCAGAAGAGAGATGTCCGTTACAGAAAGCGTGTTGCGAGTTAAAAATGCTACTCTCACACAATGTACGGTGTAGAGCTATAACTTTCGACACAAAGGGACAAATCACGTTCGGATTGCTAGAAGTGTTCACAAGTACATTGGTTTGGTTTCCTGGGGTTTTCTACAGCTGTTGTGCTAATGTGAAAATTTTCACTACTTCTTCTTCAGACATCCAAAATGTAATTGAGATGCCGATTGAAATAAAGACTAATATACCACGACGGAAGTTTCATTTTCAACAGGCTTAGGGTCTGAAAGATCAAAATCTCGCCTTCCATCTCATCCAAAAGAGATGAAAACTCAGACAGAATGTGTTTTTCATTGAATAGCAGTGCGGGCTCTAAGACTGTGAAAAAGCAGAGCATCGAAGTGCGTAATGGGCGCAGGAGTCGAACTCCGCTATAAATATTGGCGCGTCACCAGCAGAACTACACAGTCTGCTTGGAACCCAGCGAGTACAACACAGTTCAAAGAACAATCTCAAGAAGGCCACTAGGTCGGTCGTCAAAATTTTGTGCAAAAAATGAAAGAAACATACTCGGTTATACACCCGAAAGCACATCAATCACGCCAATGAAACCTGAGAGATCGCTCTTGAACACCGCTCGTCACGAATACATGCTCAGTTTCCGATCCACTATAACATCACAGTGTGTGGATGAATGAACAGTAAAGGTGGAAGAGGTGCACAAACAGTCTACTGTGTGACGGCGCTCTTCTGCGAGGCACAGCGGCTTTGGGCGCTCTGGAGCACGCACAGTGGGAAGGACGCCCGCTCAGGGTGCGGGCGGCGCGGCGCATATCTGGGGAGCGGCCTGAATAGGGCGTCTCACGTTACGTCGCGCATTGTCTGGCCCCGCGCATTAGCGCAGAAATTCCTGCGCGCCTCAGCACTCGTCCTCTGCGCAGCGGCCGTTGTTACGCGAGCAGCTAGCCCTACTGTCCCAGCGGCACCGTGGCTCTCCAATCCGTATCTGTAGTACGCCGGCAGCGCTCTAAACTCTGCACTTAATCTTGTTTCACTGTTGAGATCTGTGTAACGCCAAGCTGAGTCAGGGGAGAGCAGACAAACAACGTAGGAACGAGAAAGCAAGTGCTAATATTCTTTATCGTCGACAGGATTTTCAATGATCAATCTATGGCAGGTGGATTTAACAAATAGTGACACCGGCTTCTATAATGAATTCTAGCATATAAGTGATACATGTGAAGGATTAACGGATAGAAGACGGATGTAAGCACCGACGAGCAGGCGATGGAATATTCACGGGGACCATAAATGATAATTGTAACAGACCGTAAGTGCTACTTCAGCGCTGTGCAACTGCTACGGTTGCGCTCCTGCCTGCGTCGATGATTCGACACTTGCGGTGGCGTGAATTAGTGACAAGCGTGGTATAGCATCGACTCCCAACGTCCAGCAACATTAAATACCTTTGACTGCTACTGGCACCTAAACGCCGTCTGTAGCGTTTCGAGTGCTAAAAAATGTAATATGCTCTTTGCGGGATATCCAAAACTATATTTTTCTTGATTAATAAATCCGTTTCCGTAGTACTTGACAAATCCTTTATTTGGGTAAAATCGTACACACGATCTGGGTTTCACAATATATCTGGACATTAGTATAGTAAACTACTTTTGTGATTCACAAATTCGTATTCTGCTGCTTTTATGCCTTCATTTTAATTTCTCAACCTATGCCACATTTCGATAGCCGTTCGCGGTTGGTTGATAGTTCACACTAGGATGGCAATGTGTGCGTATCTGCAGTTACATTCATGTTTCGTTAGGCCCCTTTCATCCGGTATGGTACTGGTTGACTCAGAGAAACTTTTCATGCCTCATTCGCACGGGATCTCGCATGATACTTGAAAAATTAGCTTCATTGAGTGGTACGACATTCTCGTATTCAGGGGAGGTATAACCGAATGTTGACTTTTGTTCAAAATGGGTCAAATGGCTCCAAGCACAATGGGACGACTTAACATCTGAGGTATTCATTCCCCTAGACTTAGAACTACTTAAACGTAACTAACCTAAGAAAATCACACACATCCATGCCCGAGGCAAGATTCGAACCGGCGACCGTAGCAGCAGTTCGGTTCCAGACTGAAGCGCCTTAAACCGCTCGGCCACAGCGGCCGGCATTGACTTTTGAATGGGAGCTTCTAATCTTAAATAATTTTATGAACAATAGCTCTTTGTCCTAGCGTCTGAAGATGGGATTTACATCCTGAAACCTGGGTCGCGTGTACGATTTTATCCAAATAAATGATTTGCCAAATACAACTGGAGCTGATTTATTCATCACGAAAAAAAGTAATATTTTCGGCCGACTTCCACCTCATGCTTTCCCACAGTGACAGATGCATAGAAGCCAGACGTTTCCCGTACGTTCCCCGTGTGGCTGCCTGAATTATTGAGTGGCATAGCGATGTCATTCTTATCGGCACAATTGGATATAGCGGCCTATTTTAACTCCTGCTTTTGAGAATAATCGGAACAGAAATCACTGCCTCTGGGAGGTTTCAGAACTCGGCACACCTAACGACGAATGTGCCGACCTTCTTCAAAGAATGAGGTACAATTGCTTCCCTAGTGTGTGGAATATGTGTCTTGTGGACTCGCATGAAGAAGGCTCCTGAGGAACAAATGCAATTTAACTCTTATTCATTCCGCTTCTTTCAGAGCTTCTGGTGGCAGAACATACATGCTGCGAACCGTGCTGAATTTTGAAGTTAAGAGACTACAGGTATATTACTAAGTATACCAGAACCCTTTACCAGTTGGAGGTTGCCTATCTAACGGCTTCCAAGGGCAACAAAAATTTAATTTTCAATATTTTGCGTATTTATTGATCGAAATTAAAAATTTAAAATGTTGTCTAATCTGCTTATTAAGAAGTATAAGCTTATGTCACAAGTTTAACACAATAAGACAAGTACTCGTTATTACAGTTAGAAACTGTATGTCTTCAGACAATCTTATGGACGACGTGCAAATACCGGGACTTCATTCATTCAGCATTTGAGAATGAGAGTACTTAGCGAGTCTAGCGAACTTCACACATAATTTCAAACATTCGTAGTGAACGACTTCCAACAAACTTTAAGAATAATATCGAAACTTTCCTAGACTTTTTCGCGCTTACATTTTTAAAGTCAAATATTTAACCAATAAACCCATTTGTAGAGCAATCGGAAGTTTCAGGATGTTTTGTGTAAGGGAGATCGAATCTTTAAGGAACTGGAGGTTTACTGTGTACTGCTAATCATTTGTTTGTTGTCAAGTGCCTGATATGTGGCACGAATTTCATTTCAGTCACTTATTTCCTTCTTGCGTGGCTGTATTCATAAATGATAATGCATTTTTTCTGTCATAATCGCTTAGGCTTTTGTGACTAGTCAGTTAACATAAAAGTTTTCTAGGTATTTTACCGCGATGTATGGCAAGTAACTGTCACTGGTAAAACCAACGTTTCGGCCACCGTTGACCAGTAGATCCAGAATAAGGCCGCGGCAACAACAGTCGAAAAGTTGGTTTCATCAGTGACAGTTAATTACAATAAGTCGCCGTACAATGCTCAGAAACGTCCTGCAGCGCTTACCACATCTGACTTATGGCTAGAATACTTATGTGAGATCAGAAAAGATCTACAACAACTTTCTGGTCTAATGCAAAAGACTTAAAAAATTTCTTTCTCAAGCTTCTCTTAAATTCAAAAACCTGCTCCCAGTTATTGTAGTCGCAATATACGAACGAGTGAATTTTGATTTCTTATTCCTCATCTCCGTATTAAACATTTTTCTGCGTGTCTTTGGTGACAGCATTCTTACACCGTATGCTGCATACTCTGCAGTCTCATATTGCAAATAATTAAGGCTTGGTTCTCCATTTTCTCTGATTATTCTTTAAAACATTCCACGAGGTTTTCCTTGCTCCCTTAATTCCTCCCGATTTGCATATGCGAATTAATATCACCATTGGTGACCTGTGTTATATTCACTTTACCATCACATTCTAATTTCCATTTTATGCTCTGATATCAGCACTGAGAGATTACTGTATTACGAAACTTACCCGTAGCTATTATGGAATCCACTGTCACATGTCTTCTGTATCTAGGATTTCCTTTAAGTTCTTCTGCGACTTCATTATCTTTGTAGGTAGGTGAAACTTGCAGAATGAATTTTTTGTTCTTCAGTTTTTCTACCTTATCTCTCAGCTCTCTCCCTCTCTATGAGTCATTCGTTTTAATGAAATAATCTTGTTACAGTGGCAAACAACGTTTCGGTCTGTTTGACAACTGCATGGGAAAGGATAATAACAGGAGAAGTTTGGCTAATGAGTGGTTACTACCCCCTGTTTGACAGGAAACACAAATATTTACGGCGTTAGCTTCCGAAAGGCACCACAGCCGTTCTTTTTTTTTTTTTTTTTTTTTTTTTTTTTCGGGGAAGCCCACGTCGCACGCGCACGTATCGCGAGTGGCGGCAGGATGATAACCAGCGCGTGCTCTCAGGCGTGGAAACATTTGCTTAACAAAAACCCTGCCGTCATATTTGCACAGAGAGAAAAAGCCCAAATACATTGTTTTCTTTTTCCCTCCCCCCTCCCCAATCCGTTTCGTGCGCAGGGATTCTGGCGCAGCTCATTTAAATATTTCAGCTACAGTACGCACGACCCAAGTGGCGCGTATAATAGCAGGCGTCAGTCGCCAGTGAAAGATTAACGTCCGCGCGCGTCGCGGCCCGCGACATACCTTGCACAGTGGCGGAGAACAACGCACCGGCAGAATGCGAGCTCATATGCATACCGAGGTAATGTGTTTGTTACTCTGTTTCTTCCCCGAGCTGTCCGTGAACTGCACTTCATCACACGTATAGCAGTGCAATCCCTCTGCTTTATATGGCAGCTGACATTCAGTACGGATGCTGCAGGTTCTCCTTTCACGCCGGTCTTGCTTGGACTCTGATGCGCAGCCAGCTGGCAAATGGATTATGGTTCGACAATTCAGGTCTTTCTCTCGCTGGTCAGAGGTGCTTAATTGACGTTCTGCGCTGGACCTGCCCTAGCATCATGATTTCCGTCGTCATCTACGCCTGCAGTTCGCAAATGGCTGTATGGCGTATGACGGACGATACAAACATACAGCTATCATCATCGTTTTTACCTGAATACCCATTCTATTTTCGAATGACATGCAGGAAGAATGGCTGCCGTCACGCCTCGGTGTATGTTCTCGGAAGCACTGTCTCTATTTGTTCAGCTAGCCGTTGTATTCATCTGTAAAGACATTTTATGTTGTCATTTTCTACACCTGTATACCAAACCCGCACACTCACTACCTTGCACTTGGATATGGCTCATTAAGCTCATGAGACATACTAAATGCTTGTTAGTGCTTGGAAATTCATCCTATCAGCATAGCAAAATATGCACGTGAACTACAGAAAAATGCTAAAATTAAATGGCCAGATTAAGCATGAAACAAAAACGTGCTGAATATAATAAAAAAGGATCCAATGCAGACCTTTAACCAGAAGAATGGACAGATTAGTGGGACTAGTGCAGAACCAATCCATCCGGCAATGAAAAGATTAGTAGGGAGAGAGGGGATAGCAACTTCAGGGAACAAAAAAAGATGCAACCTGTTGCCGAGAGTGCTGGGAGCAATCGAAGTCCCGTAGAGGAGGAAGCGTATTCGCATGATCAAGTTGCTACGAATCAAGAATGATGGAGCAAGCACCTAATGCCACTTGGAACGTGAAAGTCGTAATTAATTTAAACTGAACAGCCTCACGAGTTGTTAATTGAATAAACCGTTTTCATAACAAATCCTGTTTCGAAATGTTTTTATCATCTATCATGCTGTTCCTTCTTCCTGTTTTAGGTGTGGTTCCTTTTTCCAATGGCTCTCACGTGTACGACAGCGACTTGATGTATTAGATCTTCCATACTGGTAGTTTAGTATATAGTTGCAACCGACAACTTTAATTCGCAGCTCACGGATCGGATCACGTCAACAGGCGGGCTTTTAGTGCCCGTTACCTCACCTACACCGGTACTTGAGTAATTTTCTTACTGGTTTTCACTTTGAGATGGCTTTTCCTCGAAATCTATTTTACGTTGTGAATAGTCTAAATGCTGTATTTGCGATTTAGGCGTTACCAACTCTTTACTGCTACATAGCAGCTGCAGCCTTCACTCCTGTTGGTAGAGTGTAGACGTGTTTACACTGTGATCACGCCTCCGGCCTGTTCAGTTGAAGAGTCACTGTGCAACGTATTCAAGGACGCATGGTTGTATACACAAGCTAATTTGATTTATAATTTAGTTTTCTAGTATTTGGATATCCGTATTTCCTTTCTCTTTCAACAGATCATCTGACACTGTCTTGTAATACGTATAAACCGGCTGATACCAGTCGAGTGACCTGAGGTTGAATTAGACAGTGTTTCACAGTCTTTGCATCAAACGTCTAGGAGAGATAGATCACGTCGTTGGATACAACTTCTTTTAAGGACAAAATGTTCGCCAACGATTCGCAGCGAGGCTGAGCGTCCTCTTGTATCGGTTTTGCCTCTTGGAGGCGGCGGAATGCAGGCAATCTGCGTTGTATGCATGCCTTATGTGTCGCCTATAATCCAGTCACCTGGTCATTACGAAAGGGAGTAGAACCAGAGATTTAAGTTCTTGATTCCCTTCTGAAATCTCTTTCTCCGCTTAGAGACACTAATTCTAAGGATTTCTTGTCGAAAATCGATCCAGCAATTCACTAGAGTAGGTAGTTAGCAGCACATCTGGTTAGTAGACCCTGCTTGTCCGGTACCATCTCGTCGTACCAGGGCCTGCCAGTACTAAAGGACGTCTAGAGTTGCCAGAAAGAATTAGCGAACGTTTTTTCCTGACAAAAGTTGTTCCATATGTCATCTATCACCCCTAGAAGTCTGGTACAAAGGTTTCGAAAAACCGTGTGTAATAAAAAAAATTGCAAGACGGTCACAGTGTTTACCTGGAACAGTACGCCCAGTCTGTCTCAATCACGGTTCCTAGGAGAGAATTTGAAATTCATTCTGTCTAACAACGAATACGGAGAGCCACTTGGCTTGTCATTCGGTTAGGGAACAAGTAACATTCGACGAAGTATGTATTTAGCAAGAAAGGCACTGACACAGGTTAGAATGGGAAAAGCGATCTAAAGAGTTCGTTCCCTCTTCCTGAGAAACAGAAAAAGAAAGAAAAATCAAACAAAATTCACGTTTAGCTCAAACAAAATTCACGTTTAGCTCACGCACTAGTACCATTTCAGCCGTCACATGTGACGCGCTGAAATGCAAGACTCGTTACGCGAGCTCGTTGGCGAGAGCGCCGACGAGAAAGCTATGACCGCCTCTCGGCAGCAGCAGACGCCTTGCTCGGGGCGACCGTATTGGAGAAATCGGGAATCGGCCAATCGAAGAGCACGCACCGACGGCGGCCACTTTGACTAGCGCAGTGGAATGCAATCAGCGATTCGGAGCGCACCGCTGCACTTTCGCCTCGAGTCATTCCGATTTGATTATCCGAGCGACGATACGGCTTTGTTTACTCGCCGAAAGCGCACAAACATGACGGCAGTAATGCCATTAATATCGCATTAAGCCTGACGTAATTGCTATGTAAATATTAAATGGATTACACCGGCCCTCTCTCGCTGAGGGGAAGGCGCCGGCTACCACTCGCGGGCTGAAGCCCTGCCGCCGCGCAGTCGTGATTTATTTCTTCGTTTATTTCGCAGTCTCCCTGACACTCGCTCTGTGGTGCGTATTCGCATGTAACGACGAACTCTTTTAGCTTCTATCAGTGTTCCACGAAGAACACAAGCAGCAGATCACTGAAGATCTGACTAATAAAGACATGCAGTATAGCAATAGTGTAGGGTGTTTGGGGATCCTTCCTCCCAGCACATAGTGCACTGATTCCCAATCTGAAGGTAAAAGTGTAATTTTTTAACGGATAAAAACAAAAGATCTTTACTATTATCGCTATTGCGTAAGATGATAATACCTATTACATAAGTTACCAATAGCTAAATTTTTTCGAATGTTGTTGTTGTTGTGGTCTTCAGTCCTGAGACTGGTTTGATGCAGCTCTCCATGCTACTCTATCCTGTGCAACTTACTGCAACCTACATCCTTCTGAATCTGCTTAGTGTATTCATCTCTTGGTCTTTCTCTACGATTTTTACCCTCCACGCTGTCCTCCAATGCTAAATTTGTGATCTCCTGATGCCTCAGGACATGTCCTACCAACCTGTCCCTTCTCCTTGTCAAGTTGTGCCACAAACTTCTCTTCTCTCCAATTCTATTCAATACCTCCTCATTAGTTATGTGATCTATCCATCTAATCTTCAGCATTCTTCTGTAGCACCACATTTCAAAAGCTTATATTCTCTTCCTGTCCAAACTATTTATCGTCCATGTTTCACTTCCATACATGGCTACATTCCATACAAACACTTTCAGAAACAACTTCCTGACACTTAAATCTATACTCGATGTTAACAAATTTCTCTTCTTCAGAAACGATTTCCTTGCCATTGCCAGTCTACATTTTGTATCCTCTCTACTTCGACCATCATCAGTTATTTTGCTCCCCAAATAGCAAAACTCCTTTACTACTTTAAGTGTCTCATTTCCTAATCTAATTCCCTCAGCATCACCCGACTTAATTCGACTACATTCCATTATCCTCGTTTTGTTTTTGTTGATGTTCATCTTATATCCTCCTTTCAAGACACTGTCCATTCCGTTCAACTGCTCTTCCAAGTCCTTTGCTGTCTCTGACAGAATTACGATGTCATCGGCGAACCTCAAAGTTTTTATTTCTTCTCCATGGATTTTAATACCTACTTCGTATTTTTCTTATGTTTCCTTTACTGCTTGCTCAATATACAGATTGAATAACATTGGGGAGAAGCTACAACCCTGTCTCACTCCCTTCCCAACCACTGCTTCCCTTTCATGCCCCTCGACTCTTATAACTGCCATCTGCTTTCTGCACATATTGTAAAAAACCTTTCGCTCCCTGTATTTTAACCCTGTCACATTTAGAATTTGAAAGAGAGTATTCTAGTCAACATTAGCTTTCTCTAAGTCTACAAATGCTAGAAACGCAGGTTTGCCTTTCCTTAATCTTTCTTCCAAGATAAGTCGTAAGGTCAGTATTGCCTCACGTGTAGCGCTAATACGTGACACAATCTGGTGAGTTCACGTTGTGGAACGAGTCGCCAGACAGTATCTTCCATACATTGTCCCACGCACTACAAACGTAAATTATAGTTTGTACCATGCTAAAATTAAGACATATACATCATGTTCAGAGGTTGCCATTACAAACTTCTAGGGCTTGTAGAGGAAAGTGAGTATATAACATTTTGAATAGGAACCCATGTCCGAAAACGTACCATTTCCGTTCTACGACGGTTTTAGTTCAGGTGTGTTACGCGTCCGCGTCTGTTAAAAGTCTCAGAGTTGCTTGTTTTGGTATGCGATATGCAATTGTTGTGGATCCTTCCAATGAATATCAGTCCCGCGATCAACTTTATGTCATCGTTGGACTTGGAATCGCTGCGTAAGCATACAGCCAGATATTAAACGGATGTTACTGTTCGAAGTGATCGATAAACAAACGTATAAGCAAAGAATAGCACGCCGCTCTACCTATTCGTTGGAAATACATTTGTATGCGATGGGGGTAAACTGCTAATCCCTTCACCTAACATCGATGTTCGGCACGTCTTCCTGTATTTCGCAACAATTTTCTAGCGTTGTGACTGCTCTCTATCTAACAGCATCGTCAGCGAAGATCCTCGTAGGGTTTCCTATGTTATCCATTGCCTCATTTACGAACAAAGTGTACCGAATAAGATAGCAGTGACAGCGTATGTTAGTAAAAGTAAGAACATTCCGCTAGGCACAAGTCTCACACACGAGCCGATTGTAAGATAATTGCGATTGTATTGTTACCACCCACTACTGACTTCAGTTTGAAATTTTATCCTAGTTAAGCAAAAATTTGTTTGAAAATCAAATATTTCAATTGTTGTTGTTGTTGTGGTCTTCAGTCCTGAGACTGATTTGATGCAGCTCTCCATGCTACTCTATCCTGTGCAAGCTTCTTCATCTCCCAGTACCCACTGCAACCTACATCCTTCTGAATCTGCTTAGTGTATTCATCTCTTGGTCTCCCTCTACGATTTTTACCCTCCACGGTGCTCTGCAATGCTAAATTTGTGATCCCTTGATGCCTCAAAACACGTCCTACCAACCGATCCCTTCTTCTAGTCAACTTGTGCCACAAACTTCTCTTCTCCCCAATCCTATTCAATACCTCCTCATTAGTTACGTGATCTACCCACCTTATCTTCAGCATTCTTCTGTAGCACCACATTTCGAAAGCTTCTATTCTCTTCTTGTCCAAACTAGTTATCGTCCATGTTTCACTTCCATACATGGCTACACTCCATACAAATACCTTCAGAAACGACTTCCTGACACTTAAATCCACACTCGATGTTAACAAATTTCTCTTCTTGAGAAATGCTTTCCTTGCCATTGCCAGTCTACATTTTATATCCTCTCTACCTCGACCATCATCAGTTATTTTACTCCGTAAATAGCAAAACTCCTTTACTACTTTAAGTGTCTCATTTCCTAATCTAATTCCCTCAGCATCACCCGACTTAATTTGACTACATTCCATTATCCTCGTTTTGCTTTTGTTGATGTTCATCTTATATCCTTCTTTCAAGACACTGTCCATTCCGTTCAGCTGCTCTTCCAAGTCCTTTGCTGTCTCTGACAGAACTACAATGTCATCGGCGAACATCAAAGTTTTTACTTCTTGTCCATGAATTTTAATGTTTCCTTTGCTGCTTACTCAATATACAGATTGAATAACATCGGGGAGAGGCTACAACCCCGTCTCACTCCTTTCCCAACCACTGCTTCCCTTTCATACCCCTCGACTCTTATAACTGTCATCTGGTTTCTGTACAAATTGTAAATAGCCTTTCACTCCCTGTATTTTACCCCTGCCACCTTCTGAATTTGAACGAGAGTATTCCAGTTAACATTGTCAAAAGATTTCTCTAAGTCTACAAATGCTAGAAACGTAGGTTTGCCTTTTCTTAATCTTTCTTCTAAGATAAGTCGTAAGGTCAGTATTGCCTCACGTGTTCCAACATTTCTACGGAATCCAAACTGATCTTCCCCGAGGTCGGCTTCTACCAGTTTTTCCATTCGTCTGTAAAGAATTCGCGTTAGTATTTTGCAGCTGTGACTTATTAAACTGATAGTTCGGTAATTTTCACATCTGTCAACACCTGCTTTCTTTGGGATTGGAATTATTATATTCTTCTTGAAGTCTGAGGGTATTTCGCCTGTCTGATACATCGTGCTCACCAGATGGTAGAGTTTTGTCATGACTGGCTCTCCCGAGGCCATCAGTAGTTCTAATGGAATTTTGTCTACTCCCGGGGCCTTGTTTCGACACAGGTCTGTCAGTGCTCTGTCAAACTCTTCACGCAGTATCTTATCTCCCATTTCGTCTTCATCTACATCCTCTTCCATTTCCATAATATTGTCCTCAAGTACATCGCCCTTGTATAAACCCTCTATATACTCCATCCACCTTTCTGCCTTCCCTTCTTTGGTTAGAACTGGGTTGCCATCTGAGCTCTTGATATTCATACAAGTGGTTCTCTTCTCTCCAAAGGTCTCTTTAATTTTCCTGTAGGCAGTATCTATCTTACCCCTAGTGAGACAAGCCTCTACATCCTTACATTTGTCCTCTAGCCATCCCTGCTTAGCCATTTTGCACTTCCTGTCGATGTCATTTTTGAGGCGTTTGTATTCCTTTTTGCCTGCTTCATTTACTGCATTTTTATATTTTCTCCTTTCATCAATTAAATTCAATATTTCTTCTGTTACCCAAGGATTTCTATTAGCCCTCGTCTTTTTACCTACTTGATCGTCTGCTGCCTTCACTACTTCATCCCTCAGAGCTACCCATTCTTCTTCTACTGTATTTCTTTCCCCCATTCCTGTCAATTGTTCCCTTATGCTCTCCCTGAAACTCTGTACAACCTCTGGTTCTTTCAGTTTATCCAGGTCCCATCTCCTTAAATTCCCACCTTTTTGCAGTTTCTTCAGTTTCAATCTGCAGTTCACAACCAATAGATTGTGGTCAGAATCCACATCTGCCCCAGGAAATGTCTTACAATTTAAAACCTGGTTCCTAAATCTCTGTCTTACCATTATATAATCTATCTGATACCTTTTAGTATCTCCAGGATTCTTCCAGGTATACAACCTTCTTTTATGATTCTTGAACCAAGTGTTAGCTATGATGAAGTTACGCTCTGTGCAAAATTCAACAAGGCGGCTTCCTCTTTCATTCCTTCCCCCCAATCCATATTCACCTACTATGTTTCCTTCTCTCCCTTTTCCTACTGACGAAATCCAGTCACCCATGACTATCAAATTTTCGTCTCCCTTCACTACCTGAATAATTTCTTTTATCTCGTCATACATTTCATCCATTTCTTCATCATCTGCAGAGCTAGTTGGCATATAAACTTGTACTACTGTAGTAGGCATGGGCTTTGTGTCTATCTTGGCCACAATCATGCGTTCACTATGCTGTTTGTAGTAGCTAACCCGCACTCCTATTTTTTAATTCATTATTAAACCTACTCCTGCATTACCACTATTTGATTTTGTATTTATAACCCTGTAATCACCTGACCAAAAGTCTTGTTCCTCTTGCCACCGAACTTCACTAATTCCCACTATATCTACCTTTAACCTATCCATTTCCCTTTTTAAATTTTCTAACCTACCTACCCAATTAAGGGATCTGACATTCCACGCTCCGATCCGTAGAACGCCAGTTTTCTTTCTCCTGATAACGACGTCCTCCTGATTAGTCCCCACCCGGAGATCCGAATAGGGGACTATTTTACCTCCGGAATATTTCACCCAAGAGGACGCCTTCATCATTTAACCATACAGTAAAGCTGCATGTCCTCGGGAAAAATTACGGCTGTAGTTTCCCCTTGCTTTCAGCCGTTCGCAGTACCAGCACAGCAAGGCCGTTTTGGTTAATGTTACAAGGCCAGATCAGTCAATCATCCAGACTGTTGCCCCTGCAACTACTGAAAAGGCTGCTGCCCCTCTTCAGGAACCACATGTTTGTCTGGCCTCTCAACAGATACCCCTCCGTTGTGGTTGCCATCTGTATCGCTGAGGCACGCAAGCCTCCCCACCAACGGCAAGGTCCATGGTTCATGGGGGGGGGGGGGGGGATATTTCAATTAGTAATGTATATTTGCAGAGTGAAGCGATGAAAAAAAGTTTGTACCATGGCCAGGATTCGAACCTGAGTCTCCTGTTCAGTAGGCAGATGTGCTAACCACTACGCCATCCTGGTACCGTGGCTTTACACAAATGCACGGACTACCCCAGCGCTCCTCTCTCCTCAATCCAAATCCCCATTTGCATCTCAGAGCTGTTCGAGTTTAGGAGGAATACCCAGTGTGCTGAGGTACGAACGGGAATTTGGATTAAGGAAAGGCGGGGTGCTAGGGCAGTCCGTGCGGCTGTACAAAACCGCTGCGCGTGTGGGGCACCGCCAAATTTTTATGCAGATGTAAGACCACTCTACAAAGTCGTCCAACATGGGCAGTTAGCGAAGGCCTTGGACCTAGTCCTCCAACGTCATCCGTCCTGAGTCCTTCGACTTTTTTCTTAGGCGTCATCTCAAATGTGAAGTATACAGCTCTATCGTTAGTAAGTCAGAAGAACTGCAGCAGCTAATTGTACAATGTTTACAAAGTGATCCCTGGGCGTTTGAAATAAATCATAACTCACTGCGACATTTCCAGCACCTACTTTAACAGGTACGAGAGAGCAGTAAATTGAAACGCATAACAAACTGAAGCAGTACTTATTGAGATAGGTCGTTGGTGAAAGGTGAGCCCAGTTACGTGGGGACTTAATCGAAAAGTTTATATTTCAAACACATTTGTGCTAAGTACAGCAATTTTGTATAATGAACTCATAGGGAGTTAACTGCGTGATTAGGAATTACATGCTGAAACTGCGTGTAACTGAATTTCTTGCTAACAGTCTAAAAACTGACTGATTTAAAATTCCGATTCCAGATTCAGGTCTAGAAACGGCGTTGCAACCCTATTTTTGATAATGAACTTATTTATGCAAATTGATTTCTAGGAATGTGATTTTAATTAATGTGAAATACAACTGACTGACTGTTACGTGCCGCCCGGAGTGGCCGTGCGGTTCTAGGCGCTAGTCTGGAACTGCGAGACCGCTGCGGTCGCAGGTTCGAATCCTGCCTCGGGCATGGATGTGTGTGATGTCCTTAGGTTGGTTAGGTTTAAGTAGTTCTAAGTTTTAGGGGACTGATGACCTCAGAAGTTAAGTCCCATAGTACTCGGAGCCATTTGAACCATTCTTTTTTACTGTTACGTAATTTTAACGAGCCCTATTATAAAAACACATCTGTTAAATTTATATGAAATTTCACTGGACAGTGCGGCTGGTCCCGGCGGAGGTTCGAGTCCTCCCTCGGGCATGGGTGTGTGTGTTTGTCCTTAGGATAATTTAGTTAAGTACTGTGTAAGCTTAGGGACTGATGACCTTAGCATTTAAGTCCCATAAGATCTCACACACTTTTTTTGAAATTTCACTAACTGAAATCTGTTCCTAATATTCTGTTAAACATGTTCATTTAGTCCCTACAAGGAATTCTAACCTTACAAAGGATAACCTGACACTGCTTTGGCTGCACTGCAGCTAATGGTGATCAGAAATATATCAGTGCGCAGCAGTTTTCCTTCCTGTTCTTATTTCATATAAGCTGTTTTAGCAAATTAGTTTTTATTCTCTTTTCAAAATTATTAATTATTGTTCACGAAGAAGTGCAATGCATGACAATGAAAATTTCAGCTAACATGTTTCTTTGAACATCGGCGATTTGCTCTGCGAAATATTTATAAATGACACTAAGAAGTATTTTGAAATTCAGTGGCACAGAAATAAATTCCTACAAACATCAATAATCAGCATTCTCCCTCTCCGCTCGATAATGTCCGCTTCTTCAAAATTACAGCAATTACAAACATTTGTTTCCTGGGCTTCATAACGCAACACTATTTAACCAATCTAAAAGGGGAAAGGGCTAATTAAAATATTGAACAGAGGACTGGTGGTTCTCACTGTTTACGAAAACGTAGATATTATTACACACAGAGAAATTACTGAACACGCCATTATAGAAACCAAACTCAAAATATCTTACCTTTTTCTGAAGTGCGTCGTCTTGTACAATCATTTTAAAAATCATCCTTCATCCTCACTTTACATATCATGCAACATCTCAAACAGGTATCTATGTGCCCTGTCTCCACTACTGCACAACTACTACTGCACAAGGTTGAAACTCCACATTTACCTATTAGCTTGCCCGCGCTTTTCTCAATAATGCAGCCTACGGCAACCACACAATGTGTTCAGAATGCAGAGATATTTAAAGTGGCAGTATTCCGAACAAATAAATAACTTTCATTATATTTGCATTCAAAGCTGCACCAGCTGGTAAAATACAACTAAATGTGATTAAATATAATTTAATTTATTGTATAAACCATTCAGCATTCGCAGTTCGTTTGCGGACGTTTATTAACTGACACGTTCTCGTTTCTGCTATCGTACACTGTCTCAGTTTTCACTATTAAAAATTGTAATACTCCCTGTACAAATCGTGAGGCGTAACTTATCGAACTATTACTGTGATGGAATCTTCTTTCTTGCATTTTCCCGTTTCTTTACGGGATCAGTGATTCTTATATCAGTTTCAGCGGTGTTAGTGAGAGTTGGTGGTCGAAGCCATCACTCCCCTCCGGACAGAATCCGTGTACCCACCTGCCTTCGTCTGGAGTAAATCTCAGTGCGAGAACGTTTCCTAGAAGTTTTGGTAACGTGTACTTCAGGAGGAACGTGGTTATCAGCCTCGTAGGTGCCTAGCTGGATGTGGGAAATTGTCTACAAACCACATTAAGGCGGCCCAACTTACCAGCCCTCGTCGTTAATCCTCGAAGCGGATTCGAGCCGGGCAGTGTCATCCCCTCGAATCCGTGAGGAGGCGCATTAAATCGCTCTGCTATCCAGGCGGGTCTGTGACTGCCACCGAATATTTGTACATTGTTAATCAGTCACATCATTCGCAAAGTAGTCCACTGCGGTGGAAATCTGTCAAATGGTTCAAATGGCTCTGAGCTCTATGGGACTTAACTTCTGAGGTCATCAGTCCCCTAGAACTTAGAACTACTTAAACCTAACTAACCTAAGGACATCACACACATCCATGCCCGAATCAGGATTCGAACCTGTGACCGTAGCGGTCGGGCAGTTCCAGACTGTAGCTCCTAGAACCGCTCGGCCACTCCGGCCGGCGGAAATCTGTCACGAGTGGGTTTAGGTACAAGGGAAATTGACAAGGCTGATGGGTATTTCGTGACGGAGAGTAAGAAAATTACAGAGACTTGCAAGCCGGAGCAGCCGAGAGGGCCTAACTTATTTAAGTAAGGCGCTGGTGCTGACAAGTATCCACAGCGAAGCCACGCGAGGGCAGGTAGGGCGCGCGCTTTGGCGTTGCGGCAGCGGCATGGCCTCGGGCGAACGTTGATCAAAGCACGGCGGTGACGCAGGCAGGCGTCCGCCGATTACCCTGATCCTGGACCCGCGCCACGCCATATAAACAAATGGAATTACCGTCCCCCCCCCCCCCCCCCCTATACGGCCCGCCTCCCTCGGGGCGTGTTGCAGTTTATGAAACTGCAAATGAAAGGTTAATTGTGTTTTCTGCCTTCGTGGATCCGTGCCATTGTGCTCTCAAATACTGTTAGTGCGCTCCTAAATGAATCTCTCTGCGGTGGCACGTTACCGGCGGCTGCGGTCCTAGCCATTAGTGCAGCGTCAGAATAAATCGCAACACTAGGCACCACTGTTGTTTTCGCAGTGCAGAGATCCGTACAGCCCCTAGATCTGTGGGATGCTAGCCACGAATAGTACAGCAGTGACTAAATTCGCTGTGTGGAGTAAATGCTACAGACAAGGCCGATATAAATTTATAGCTGGCTGGACATCAGTTTTCTAATATGTCTGTCTGCCTGTCGATCAGGTGCAAATTCTGCAGTTGATTTTAAATAAATTACCCAATGATCTTGAGACTGGAAACATTAAACCTCGCTCAGAACTGTATGACAACGCAATGTTAACTCGCTTTCTTGTCTGTCTGATCTCTGTAGCTCCCAGAAAGGCCGGGGTGGAGACGAAAACGGATGGCAACACCAGACATCTCTGCTGCCCTGCAGGACTCGCGTGTTGTGCAAGTAGTATTGGAATGCATTCCAGGAACTGGATGTCAGCTGTGACTGTACCTTCAGTTGTGTATTCGTTTCAGTCTCGTATCGTTTTCATCACCCCCATGGTTTGGTCAAAGATTTAGCTAGACATTAGGTTTTCACTCTTGGATTACTCATTTGAACTTCGTTATTCCACTATCGTTTCTGTGTCCACTTTCCTCTTGTAGTTGTCCTCCAATCAGCACTTGTCCAACTGCTGTTGATGCACCCTCATGGATTGGCGAGTCTTTGCAAGTTCTTTTAGTCGTCCCCTATCCTTGTCACATTCCAGTCACAATAGTTTGCAACAATAAAACAAACCTAAAAACCGAAAGGTAATTATTTAAATAAAATAAATTTTAACATAACATTTTTAAATCAGAATAAAAGGTATAAAATAGTTTCTCCCAGCGTCGTACAGATTCCTAACCCCATACAGACAGTTCTGAGTTTTTAATAGATATACTGAAAATAAATAAAAATGTTTGTAAGATTCATAACGAAAAACATAGAGCACATACAGTAGATAATAGTTAGGAGATGGACTATTCATGGATCAATTATTTGTTGCATAAGCCAGGCGTTTTTCGTTTTAAATCTTACTAGTATTTCGATAGCTGCTGAAATTCACAATCACAAATTTTCAGAAGTATTTGTATGAGGTAAGGAACCTCTATTGGGCTAGAAGAAATTATTTTATAGTATTCACTCTGCCTTGAAAACGTGTTATGTTAAAATTTATTTTTATTTAAATAATTATGACGTAAACAAAAAAGGCATGAAGCACACGAAATAAACATGAATGAAATACATATTTTTAGTGCTCGAGAGTGCAAAATTTGTAGAGTTATTGAAGAAGGTAATCCCCGATGGGGGCCCTTGAAACATTTAACACTGGAAGTCTCCTTTGCCAACATTTACAGTTTTTTGATTATTTCCTACGCAACGCTCTGACACTGGATTCTGACTTGCAACGCAGTTACATCTTACTGCTAGGAAAGGTACACTTGATGAGTGAGAACACTATGACCACTTGTCTAACAGCCGTTATGTCCACCTTTGGCACGGATTTCAACGGCGACGCATCGTGGCATGGAAACAATGAGGTCTTAGTAGGTCGCTGGAGGGTGTTGGCATCACATCTGCACACGCAAGTCACCTATTTCCAGCAAATTCCGGTGAGGGCTGCGATGAGCTCTGACACATCCCACATGTGTTCGTAGGGTTCAGATCTGGATAGTTGGGGGACCAGCACATCAACTGGGACTCGCCACTGTGTTTCTCGAACCATTCCATCACACTACTGGCCTTGTGACCTGGCGCATTACCTTGTTGAAAAATGCCACTGCCATAGAGGAACATGATCGTTATGAAGGGGTGTACGTGAGTGTACGATACTCCTTAGCCGTCATGGTGCCTTGCACGAGCTCCACTGAACCCGTGGATAGCCACGTTAAGGTTCCTCAGAGCATAATGGAGCCGCCGCCGGCTTGTCTATTCCTGCAGAACAGGTGTCAAGAAGCTGTCTCTTGAAGGCGACGGATTCGCGCCCTCCCACTGATATGATTAAGAAGGTATCGGGGTACATCATACCATGCAACAGTCTGCCACTGCACCAACGTCCAGTGCCAATGGTCACGTGTCCGTTTGTCATAGTTTTCAATGTCATGATGTTAACATTGGAACATGCATGGGTCGTCGGCTGCGGAGGTCCATCGATAGAATTGTTGGGTGCACTGTGTGTAAAGACGCACTTGTACTCTGTCCAACATTAAACTCTGACATTAGTTCCTCCACAGTTCGTCGCCTGTCCTGTTTTACCAGTTTGCCCAGCCTATGATGTCCGACATCTATAATGAGGGATGGCCGTCCAACCCCTCCCCGTCTGGACGTGGTTTCCCCTTGGTTTCGCCACCATAGCACCATAGCACTCCTCGAACTTACGAAAAGTCGTGCAGTTTCCGAAGTGCTCGTGCCGAGACTCGGGGACATCACAATCTGCACTCGGACAAATTCAGGTAGATCGCGCGCCTAGCCCAATTTTACACACAGACAACGTGCTTACTGATGGTGCTCGCACCATACTTGTGTCTGGCCAGCAGTCATTCCTCGTCAGGTGACGCTGTTATCGACTGAAAGGGTGAATACCGATAGTAGATCGGTGGTCATAATCTCCTGTCTGGTAAGCGTATATTTTCATTACTGTTAACAGTGTCCACGGCCCTGGACAAACAACTGCATTATTAAACTCTATGTTATGTTTACATGAAACTTTCTGCTGATGTTTAGAGATTCTTAATGGCTGATTACGCTCTAAACTAGTTACCCGTTATGCACCTCGTTTGGAGAAATGGTTCAAATGGCTCTGAGCACTATGCGACTTAACTTCTGAGGTCATCAGTCGCCTAGAACTTAGAACTAATTAAACCTAACTAACCTAAGGACATCACACACATCCATGCCCGAGGCAGGATTCGAACCTGCGACCGTAGCGGTCACGCGGTTCCAGACTGAAGCGCCTTTAACCGCACGGCCACACCGGCCGGCCCGTTTGGAGAAGCATGACGCGACAGTCGAGGAGCAAGGTGCCTGTATGAAGATCCATTTCTATGGAGGAGGTTACCAAATCATGTCACATTTCAGAGACTTGATAGCTGTCTTCGTGAATTAGAATCCCTTACACGAGAGAGACGGGAAACTGGCGGAGCTTACAGTATGCGGATTGGTCAGTTTGAGAAAGCTGTGTTAGAGCGTACTAGGGGGCTACACCAGCACACGATTCGTAGCCAAAGATATTAACACCTCCAGCGCCAGTGAAAGTCCTTCGCGAGACGGGCATGCATCCTTTCAAGTACCAGAAGCGAGTATCTTGCGCTTGGAATTCTGCTTCGATATGTACGTCGAACTGTAAGCATGCCTGACTTCCAAATGAGTGGTTTGTTTACTAACGAGGCTGCCTTCACAAGGCACAGAATATTAAATAGCCACAATAACAAGCGGGGAGTTGGAAAATTCTAACTCTTGTGTACCGCCATCAATAGAGATTTATCATAAATTATTGATCACGGCCATCTGATTGGGCAGTATCTTCTGCCTAATACGAGCGGTGCAGAAAATTACCGTATTCGAAAGTCGTTCTGAAGAGCATGTCAGTGAATACAACATTATTTCCTCAGTACGATGAAGTGAGTCGGAAATGAACTATCCAGCAGGTCTGAGTTTACCAGCTGTTTTCTGTATTTTCGTAAGAAATTCCAAGTTAACTAACTCCGCTTGCGGTGCTGCGGATGGTGTCGCGTCATGTACACAGGTTACCGCGCGGAAGGTGAAAGACCGGACAGATGCCGTATCGACCGCTGCCGGACACAACACAGTAGTGTCCGCACAAGCGGCCTCTGCATTTCCAACGTCACGACACATCCACAGACTCAATCGCAACTGGCGCAGACACCCACCTCAGTCACCAATCTGCGGGCCCGCGTGCTCCTATCCCGGCACGGAAAACATCTATGTGCGAGGTATCGAAGGCTGCCCGTAGATACTTTCTGCACATCTGCGCGCTGTGCGTTCCGGATTTTCTCAGCTGACGTGCCGCAGCGATCTCGGAGGAAAATCTAAACACTACTATAACGTAATCTTTTCAGAAATCGCTGCATCACATGGAAAAAGGGCATGCGAATTCTGTCATAACAAAAAAATGTTATTGTTTCAAACTGTTGAATAATTTTCTTCTGTTGGGAGAGGGGGCCCTCCGAAGAAGTAGATTTCTTATACCATGTTGTTCTGTATCTCATTGTCTTCATTAGCTACCCTTGTTCAATTGAAATACATTAAGATAACCTACCACTTGTCCACCTTGAGGTACAGCTGAAGATACCAGGCGTGCTAGCTTCCGAAAAAGGGAGATATCCGAGAGCCCGACGCGGATTAACTACCACTGGCCTGGTACACTGGACAGCCCGAATGTGGTTGTTAGGCGAACCTTTATTCTCCGTTTGGCAAACCCTGCGCTGGTCTCCAATATTCGCCTCAGAAACTACAATGGGCGACAGTTAAAATCGTTCAGCGGTTGTAAGTACAACATCGGATGCTGTTATCCGTATTCTCCGGTCTGCCGCAACTGACACCTAACGCAGGAGAGAATATGATGAAGAAGAACGCCAACAATTGGAACTGGACGCTGCGAGTGGCCCTAAACATCATAGCTCATTTTTAAGGTGATATGTTCGCAATATTACAAAACTGAGACTGACCTCAAAAATTCTGCTTATCGTCATACTTAGCAGAGGTAATTCGTATATTAGTGTCGAAGGACGCTTGCTAATGTAGGAGTATTAACAACGTACAGTTTCCAATCGTTGCGTTCACCACCAATGTCCAGTGGTAAATTCCAAGTGCTTGCGCGCCTTGTACTGTGAGGATGTAAGATTTTATTAACTTTGATTCATCTTTCATTTACCTAGTAACTTATACATCGAGATACTCCGAAAGCAACCTAACGGTGTTTGTAGGGAGGTCCTGCTGGTGCCTCTGTCATTTTCCTCACTTCCCTGTTCCATTCACGAATTGTGGATGAAAAAGATGATAGGATCGGGGGATCGGCACCTTTGCCGTCATCACTTCGTGAGACTTATATGAGAGGAGGTAACGCTTTTTGAACGTACGCCCTTCTTGACGAAACACGCCACTTTTTACTGGAAATTCTCAATCCTTTCTGTCCGTTTTCGTTGGAACTTCTCAATCGTTTATACTACTAAAACCTGGTAAAGGTTCCAGAATGCCGATCAACACGGAGAATCGATCGAACATTTACTTTGTGAACCGCTACTTTTTTGGACGCATGGACGCAGCACAGGGGAAGAAAGGAAGACCGCTTGGCGCTTTTCGAGAAAGGACTAAAGACGATAGGTTTCAACTTTGCCATTTGGCACTTACATCAAAATTAAATAAATATTTAATTAATACACTTGTTCCCGATAGCAACAGCCGGCAAGTGTGGCCGAGCGGTTCTAGGCGCTTCAGTCCGGAGCCGCGCGACCGCTACGGTCGGAGGTTCGAATCCTGCCTCGGGCATGGATGTGTGTGATGTCCATAAGTTAATTAGGTTTAAGTAGTTCTAAGTTCTAGGGGACTGATGACCTCAGCTGTTAAGTCCCATAGTGCTCAGAGCCATTTGAACCATTTTTGAACCCGATCGCAAAAATAAACAGTAAGTTACGAATTACGTGAAAAATAAGTGCAAGTGAGAGGAAAGAAGGTGGAAGACTTAGTACAACTTCAACTGAATTAGCATCGAGTTATCTCCAAACTAACGACCCCGTACGACTAACCGAGCGAGGTGGCGCAGTGGTTAGACACTGGACTCGCATTCGGGAGGACGACGGTTCAATCCCGCGTCCGGCCATCCTGATTTAGGTTTTCCGTGATTTCCCTAAATCAGTCCAGCCAAATGCCGGGATGGTTCCTCTGAAAGGGCACGGCCGACTTCCTTCCCCACCCTTCCTTAATCCGATGAGACCGATGACCACGCAGTCTGGTCTCCTTCCCCAAAAACCAACCAACCAACCGTACGACTACATCTTTTTCCAAAGAAGAAATCGTTTAAAATAGTATCGAAGTGTATGCCTTGGCCGCCACTGGCGTTGAATTTTTAGTACCCGCTTATCGCCACTTATTTAGCTATTTTCCGCCGACTGAGAGATATCGTTCTGGATTTCAAGTGGCACATATCAAACAGCCGCATAAGCCGCGCCCGCCGGCAGACAGCGTGCGGCTGCCGCTCCGAACACCAGTCACGTACGCGCTAAGCCCGCGCCGTGATACACGCGCGCGGCCCCCGGACAAGCCCTCGCTCTCGACCATGAGTTATGGTTTGCATCACTCAGGTATTAGCGCAGCGTGTAGGCTTATTAGGTGCCACTGTGGAAGCCGTCGTTCGGCTAAGTCCGCGCGGCGCTGGGATCAGCGTGGTTTCGCCACCGTGTGCTCCGTTAGAAGTGTCGGCTATTTGAGAAGTGACGTTAACGAAAAAAAAAAAAAAACAGAAATGCATGTAAATACAGAACACCTGTATCGTCGTTTTACACAGTTAAAGAGAAGTGCGATTAAGAGAACATGAGTTTCTACAGGCTGCAAAGTCAGGAACTATCGCACGAAATTTTTCGTGACCCGTTAAACAACTAACCTTCCGAATAGTAAAGTGTTTATTTTTCCTCCTCTTCTTGATCAGTAATGGTTGAGTTTACCGCAAACTGCGTGCCGGGCTGGTATCCAAGCCCGGACAGCTGGCATTCGCTAGCAGTTGTCGCTTACGGTGGAGGCGTGCAAGAGTCAGAGAACGTTTTGCTTTGACAGCACTATATTTCTATTTTTGATTACTCCGTCGCGGCAATTGCGACGCCTACTCGAGAAAGTGTCCAGTCTGGATAAAGTTATTACCGCCCGCATAGCCGTGCGTGTTAAAGCGCCACATCTGGGACGGGGATATGCTGCGGCCTCGAATGAAATCCGTCAGGCGTATTAACGACAAGGGTCGGGTTGCTGGCCAGCCTGGATGTGGTTTTTAGGAGGTTCACACAGCCCACTAGGGGAATACCGGGCTGATGCCCACGTCCCGCCTCAGTTACACAGCTCGCAGACATTTATAAAACTTTCACTCACTTTCACATGAATCACAATACACACAGGCAGTTCTTTCTTTCTTTCTTTTACTTGTGCTGTTTTTCTCGCGGATACGCAGGGTCGGCATGGTTAATCGGATGTGGCAATGTTAGTTGAAGGGGTGCCCCCCTCCCCCCCCCCCCCCCCCCCAGGAAGGAAATAGTGTACCCCAGTTGTCTGTGACTAGTGTAATCCATGGAATAGTGCGAAAGTGTTCAGATGTTTGCGAGCCGTGTAACTGAGGCGGGACGTGAGGACCAGCCTGGTATTCACCTAGGGGTATGTGGAAAACCGCCTAAAAACCACACCCAGGCTGGACGGCAGCAGTTGGGGTACACATATTCTGTCCCGGGAGAGAATGGTGTGGCGAAAGGAAACGCATCTGGTTACCCTTTAAAATTAACGGTCCCAAAATCGTTGACAACAGTACCGACCAGAGATACATTTGTTGACTATGATGCATTTGGCACGCATTAGAAGGAAGGACCATGTTAGTGGTGCACCTGTTACGCATCCAGGAATAGTCAACTTTGCGCTGTAAAGTGCATTATACGCGAAAAGCAGTAGAGGAAGGCAAAGTATATGATCAAGACACAAAGGAAATAAAGACATCAGCTGCCAGTGGGCCGGGTATTGATATACATAAATGGGGCAAGATGAAAATTTGTACCAGTTCGGGGTTCGAGCGCGGATCTCCTGCTTATTAGTCAGATGAGTTGACTACTACACCCTCCGGACACAGTAATCACCACAACATCACTGACTGTCCTAGCACGCCTCCCGTCGAAGAAAAACTGTCAAATTATACCACACACTACTGATGTAGCGCCCCTGCTCATTAGCCTCATTATTCGCGATATCTCGCCGATTCCCGTAAGAGCTGGAGTATGGTGTGCATCTGCACTCGAGAGATCACTGGCAGCCATCGCCTTAATGAATTATAAACGTGGCGTTCGTTTTTTCAGGTATAAATATATATAGAGAATATGATATTAAAAGCAAGTTACAGAGGATGCTGAGCATACTACTCACGTAGACACGAAAGAATCAGCGTGAAATGGAAAAATATTGACTGTGACAAACCAGTCGAAACACCGAAGACTTAAAGAATAAATTTAAAAAACGTTGAATACCTAAAGGAGTCGAGAGCGTGCAGCTAGACGTCGTTCCAGTGCCTCTCCCCGGTCCTAGTGGTCGCTGCCTGCTGCTGCTGGTACCTGTGGGAGCCTCCCGGCAATCTACTCCTCGCCTGCGTCCCGTCGGCTGTCCCTCTCGGGACCCCCGAGACAGTTCTACTCGTCGTCTGCCGTCGGAGCTCTGCTCCCCTCCCCCCGGAGACTGTCTCCTCTTGCCACGCTGCCGCAGCTCTTCTTGGAAGCCCCCACCTGTCTCAGCTACCATGAACTGCCCTTTATACAGTTTTGCCTTCTAGGCAACAGCTAATATGAAGCTAATATGAAGTCACACTGTTTTGATCAGAAGAGCGGTGACAGCAGTTGGTGTCCCACTTGCCGCTTTGAGGCTGGCTGCGTTTCTACTGCCCACTGACTCTTTTTGGAACTCTATACCGTAGCTACAACCCGATCGTGTCAGAGGACACAGTGCTTTAGAGGCTGAGCCTCGGAGCACTCTTAATGGAGCACCTCACCACTTCAATTTGCTCGAGGCTTTTGTGCGATCTGGAAGGAACCACAGGCAAGTTAACAGTTTGAATCAATCCGTGAGTCGCGTTCGTGTAGCTCAGTCAAAAGAATTCTGCCCTTGAAAGACATAAGATGGAATTCAGATTGCCATCTGGCAAACATTTTTAACTAAGCAAAAATTATCTTAACAATCCATTGTGTTGAAAAGTTTATGTTTGAAGATATGACAGGTCAGTGAGCAACTACAGTGCAGCTCGGTAGCTACACTTGGATATATGACAAGTGTATTTCGCGGTGATCGGACTAGATTGCAGGGAATGTCAAGCATGAAAGCAGCAAATTGGAATGAGGAACGCCGTTGCAGTTGAATGACCGAAAATAAAATAGTTTTAGGCAACTAGAAGGTAGTACTGACAATATGTTTTCCTAATAAGTACTAACCTTGAAACTGTTAAAAATTGTCCCTTCCAACTTCTATGAGAACATTATAGCCTCAAAATTCGCTTGCCATATCTGGGGTAAAAAATAAGTAAGATTGATGACCCTTGCTTGTTCTCCCTTACTTTCCACAGGTGGCACAAAGGCACTCCTTTTTTTATGCCCCCCCCCCCACCCGGGTCCAGTCACTCACTCACACACACACACACACACACACACACACACACACACACACACACACACAAACAGACAAACAAACAGAAGCATATTTAGACGGTCGGGATGGCTAAGAAATGAAAAATCGTCTTACTACTGTTTTGGGGTAAGTAGGTACGTGGAAACGAGCGACCCGTGAGCGCAATGTAAAATATAGATTGACCCTCATTATGTTGAATATATTTGCATCAAAATACACAACATTACATATCACAACATGCCATATCTTTAACCACTATTTTCATCCGTTCATTAAGTGAAGGATGTGCGCGGTTCTGTACATAGTGCATAACGTAATTAATCTAATCTTCGAGAGCTCTAGCGGTAAGCGGAGACGAATAAAACGTTAACAGATACCTCAAGAAAAGCGAAGTACACAAATTTAGCTTTATTTTTGTAGATTTGGCCAACAGCTTTGCCGTAGTGGTAACACCGGTCCAGTCAGATCACCAAGTTCAGCGCTGACGGGCTTGGCTAGCACTTGGATGATCCATTCTACCGAGCGCTGTTGGCAAGCGAGGTGCACTCAGGCCTTGTGAAGCAAATTGAGAAGCTACTTGACTGAGAAGTAGCGTCTCCCGTCTCGCAAACTGACAAGAGCGGCGTGCTGACCACATGCCCCTCCGTATCCGCATCCGGTGACGCCTCTAGACTGAGGATGGCACGGCGTTCGGTCAGTTCCGTTGGACCTTCCAAGGTCTGTTCGGACGGACTTTACTTTTAGTTTTAGCTTGTCGATTTATCTTACAATTATAGTAACAAACGTTACGCAGAAAACATAAAAGCGTAATTGCCATTTTATCCTCCTCATTGGCTGTATAACCATTCTGCAAGCATCCTGTTTCGTAGAAATGTATCACTGCCCTCCCAACGAACTGAAGCCACCCATCTGCTGAACCTAACATTGTCTTATATGTCATCATTATTTCGTCTGGGATGAACCCATCACTCACATCATCTTAATTTTCTAGTATTTTCATTTCCATGTTCTTACTACGCGCAATTTTCCCTTCAACATAAAAAATATACTTTCATTTTGTCGGGCACGGCAATTTTCTCCCTCTGCTACGCTTCTAGTTAAGCTACACAGCAATCACTCGCAGTCCCTTTGGTTTCTATTACTCTTGCATACCTATATTTCGGCAATAAATAGCCATCTTCAGTGCATTTTGGTTACATTTCAACAAAGTCGCGGCAGTACGTGTCACCGTAAGACCTTACTGGTGTATAGGCGGTTTCCTTACACCAATAAGATCATATGGTGGCATGTACTACCGCGAGTTTGTGGGATTGTAACTCAAATGCATAGAAGATTGCTATTTACAGACGAAATTTAGATACGCAAGCGTAATAAAAACTAATAGACTTGCAAATGACTGCTGTTTACCTCTCCGTCCTTATTGTCTACGGTCGCTGTGCTCAACAGTTCCTTATGCACTCAGAGTCGGATCTAGTAAAGTTGTTCTTGCACTTCATTCTTCGCCTATTCGTTGTGTTACTTTATGGTGTATCTCATCACTGCATTTTACGTTTCTACGCGATGGTTATCAAAGGCAGTCGTATGTCAAGATTAATTCCAGAGACTTATTATCTCGGTAGGTAAAGATGGCTAAAAAATTGTCATTTAGTTTTGTAGTAGTCTGTGACTAGTCTGAAATCTCATCGACGTCAGAGAGGTGACTCGCAGAGTTTCGTTACGTCAATACTTGGTCACGTGTAATTGCACCAACTGTGGAAATAAGTCGTTAAAGCGGACGAGAAACAAGAGCGACCTTGTCATGCTGAAGTTAGTAGCGGTGCGCATGCGCATGCGATGGACTGGCACGATGAGCAACAGTTACGCCACCAGTTCGCGCTGCCATTCTGTCAAATGAAGCGGTTCTCGAATGCTGTACCTGAACGACAGCCTATCATACCAGAGTTATGAATTGGTGCTATCAATACTGGCGTCTGGAATGTCGTAGCGAAATACGGCGCCGTAAATACTCGTTGCACTGACGAATTGCTTGCGCGATGATGTCCAGTGCTACGCTGCAGGTGCGACGCATGAAATGTACCGGCGGCGGCAGCGTGTGAAGCACTGCGTATATTTCGCGCAGTAACCGCCAGCGCGCTGTCGCTCGCCCGGCCTATACGCGGCACACCCAAAATGGAAACAACAGCGCCATTGTAGCTCCATTTTTGTCAAGATAACGACACAATGTGCGCTCGTCGCACGCGTCTATTATTCACGGCTATACTACGTTACAGCGAGGGGAAAATCTAGTCTGTGAAATCTGGCAACGTTCATTCAAAATCCGCGTTAGGTAATGTTATCTGTAACAATTTTGTGGCCGTATTAAGAGTTTTCGGCATTAATTCGTACTACTGTTTATTTGTAATGCGCAGGCCGAGTGAAGATATCCAAGCAGATAAACAAAACCTTTAGTTCCCAAATGAAATATTGAATTTATTGTATACATCACGCACATTTCATTCGACGGCGTTGCATTCTATACATTTTCGCACAAAAATATTCTTCAGTGCATTTACATGGGTTTTAACAGATTACACACTTTCAATACAACGTGTAAGAGCAACATAAGCATGCTGCAATCGTTAAGCAACGAAGAAAGCTGTTTCACTTTGCTCCAGAACCGGTAATATAACTTATACGTTAAACCTTCTGAGTATCTATCCTCAAAGAGGAAAAATTAAGGACAGTACTGACTGGTCAGATACACAAGGTGATTCAGCTACCCCTACCGCTGGGTTCTATGCAATCCACTACATCTTCAAATACCATGTGCAGGTCAGTCATGCTCTCTCACTTGTTATGGCCAAATTATTAGTCACACAGAAAAAATGAGCAGGACCTTTCGGTACTAAATTTAATGTAGTTAAATTTTGTACTGGGATACATTTTCGCTAGAGGCCATCGTTTCCGAATTAGTCAAGAAAAAAGTACAGAAATGAACTTGAAGTATGTTTTTCTTGAACAACTAGAAAACCGTTGCCTCCAGCGAAAACGCATACCAGTACAAGATTTGAATTACATTAATTTCCTACAAAAGTCCTGTTCATTTCTCCAGTAGGACTAATAGTTTATCAGTAGTCACCGAGAAAATACGAAAATCTCGCGCATGGTTTTTGAAGGCTTTGCGAGTTGCATGAAACCAATCAGTATGGCAGCTGACTCACCCTGTATGTAAGCAGAATAAGTGAAACTGATTCATTACCTCCTCAAGAAGCTTCCTTCTCTGAAACCTATCGAGTAGGACTGTTCTTCTGCTAACCAACACGAGTCCGTTTACAACAGAGCGGCTTCCTCACCACACATAGTCTACAATTCCTTTTTCTGTAATCAATTTCACATCCACAGACTAGCGATCATTCACAGAGTCCAGATGTATCTTTACTTGTCTCCAGTCCCCGAATTTCGTATCATCTTGTAGAGATCCCTCCAACAGAAAAAGAAAGCGCAGTGACAATAATGTTTTTAATCTCACGCCAAAGCTCTACAAGTGATAATATGCATATTTATTCAGTTTTTGAACGCAACATCGCATTGTGGAGGACTGCTGACTCAATATTTCAGTCCGCAGCTCGTGGTCGTGCGGTAGCGCTCTCGCTTTCCGCGCCCGGGTTCCCGGGTTCGATTCCCGGCGGGGTCAGGGAATTTCTATGCCTCGTCATGACTGGGTGTTGTGTGATGTCCTTAGGTTAGTTAGGTTTAAGTAGTTCTAAGTTCTAGGGGACTGATGACCATAGATGTTAAGTCCCATAGTGCTCAGAGCCATCAATATTTCAGGTAAGCAGGTGAGAAGTTGCGTTGCACAAGACGAAAAGCCGGCCGAGGTGGCCGTGCGGTTAAAGGCGCTGCAGTCTGGAACCGCAAGACCGCTACGGTCGCAGGTTCGAATCCTGCCTCGGGCATGGATGTTTGTGATGTCCTTAGGTTAGTTAGGTTTAACTAGTTCTAAGTTCTAGGGGACTAATGACCTCAGCAGTTGAGTCCCATAGTGCTCAGAGCCATTTGAGCCAGCCAAGATGAAAAACAAACATCATCATCATCATCGTTCGGATGGCACTGACGGTGTGTGCAGATGTGAATGAACAGTGTAGCAATAGCTTTTCACGCACTGAAATAACTTCTTTGCAGGAATGTTGCACAAAACAGCATCGTACACTGTGGTAAACTGAACGAGGTTGCGCTCTACTAAACACTATGGCCTTGTATTCGGCAGGATGAAGGCTACAGTCTCCAAGCGGCTATTTTAATTTAGGTTTTCCGTGGTTCCCCTAAATTAATTGCGGCAAATCACGGTATGGTTCCAATTACTACATACCCCATCCTTGGCAAACTAAACCTATGTGTTACGAGTTATATTTTTTATTCTTAAACTGATAATACTTTGAGACTTAAAATACTCTCGTAAAAGTTATCAACGTAGGAATGAAGTGAGTATACTACTTTCAAAACAAAGAAGTGAGCAGGGTAAGTATAGTGATCCGAATACAGCCTGTTGTCGGTGATTGCGGCAATACAGCGTGCGCACAGCGTGTCTAGTGGGACACCCCGGGCCTCCCTAGAACTTTGCGGGAAGTTAAACTCCTGGTAAGCTCTTGCACAGGTGGCTAAATCGAGACGAGAGCAGGCGGCCGGTAATTCACGTCGAAACACTGCCCCCTGCAATACAAAGGCTGCGACGTGCTGCGATGGGCAACCGCGTCCACTGGAATTGAAGTTTATTTTCTTGCCCACTTATTTATTTCTTTCGCTATCGAGAATATTCTAAATCAGCGCAGTGACGTTGTCAGTGGTAAAATCTGGACGACAGTGTTATTTTATTTGCAGCCAATATCAACTGCACTGTGGAAAAAAGGTACTGGAAGAAACACTAAAGAAACAATTGCAGTTTTAATTATTAGAGATACAAAATATTGCGTGATACGAAACTAAAATTAGAAGGCAAAAGTACTAAAGATCTAAATTAATTTACTAGGAACGTAAGAAATCTCAAAAAAAACCTCTTTATATGTTACATATAATTGTGGCAAAACAGTTCAGTAGTAATGGTGCTACATGTTCGTACTAGAACTCTTTTCTAAAAAAATCGTTCGAATGACAAAGTGCCATCGTCCGCTGCCGAGACAGAAGATGCAGGTTCGCCGTTCATATCAGGAAACGTGAGACCACCGTCACGGTTTAAGTTTTGCGTAGTTGTTCTTTGATCGCGGCGTGGCGAGTTCACCTCAGACGGAATCCATCCCATCAATACTACTCCATCAAACCTTTCTGTTCCCTCGGTGGGAAATAAAGTAATATTTATCCCGTTTTTATCTCTACATGTAAACAGCCATACTTATTGCTTTTCCCTGGAACAACAATCGATTTCGAAAACATAAGGCTCCATTTTCAGGCCCTAGACGCCGTAAACGATGGGCAGTACAGCTGCAAGTATATCGTCTGAACATTCAGTCACCAATAAGTATTAAAACGCCTCGGTTGCTGTATATACTGTGTTTTAATAGCTGCTGATGGATGAATGAGCAGTTTCCCATTTTCAAATGATATACTTGAAGTTGTACCGTACATCGACCGCATTTGGGCTTGAAAATGAAACATTATGACTTAGAAATACATTGAAATGCGAGGAGAGAGCCGTAAATACAGCTGTTTGAATATACAAGGTCATTCCGAACTACAACGACAAAATGTGGAAGATCGTTCACGGACACTGTCGGAAATACTTTAGTCTCCGGTGTCTCGTTAAAGAGTAAGCGCATCTTGCTTTAATTCGCCTCTGCATTGCAATGAAATTATAAGCACAACATTACAAATGTCGACGATATGCGCTGCGTACCTTGTTTGGAAATAACCTTATTCCATTCACTCACTGCACTTGCTGCTGCTGACGACAGTAATGCAAACTGTACTCAAGCTGGCATTCAGTGTGTCCAGTTCTGTTTCGGTTTCGTTTTCGCGTCGGTGTATTGCACGTGAACAATAATAACACAGCGGTACGGGTAGTTTCATGATGAGAGGCTGGCTTGTGTATGGGTTCACTGAATACAGTGGAAGACTAGCAAAACGACGCTACGCTGAACTGTTCTGCCAGCTACAACAACCACAGCACAGTCCTGCACCCACAGCTTTTGCACTCGTCATTTGTAAACTTAATCGTACTGATGTGTATCATCGTTATGAGAAACTACAGCAGTCTGAAGAGCAGAAGTGAGACAGTACCGAGCAGTACTGAATGTACGGTGAAGAGTGCAGTGGACATTACAGTTGTCAGCAGCAGCAGATATAATGAGGGACTGGGAAAAAGTCTATTAACAAACGAGGCACAGTATGTACCGTTGAAATATGCGCTGTTGTGCAGATATTTTCAGTGCAATAAAAAATAATGGAGAGGAGAAATCCAACTAAGGTGATGGCCCATTACTCTGTGGCGGGCTACCGTAGATCACGGGCCCCTTATTCCAAAATTTTCAGAAAATATCCCCGGACAACCTCGAAAATATTTTTGGTGGCATTCAGGCTTACGCTGCAGAAATTGAAATAAATGGGATAAAGTTAGCTGTTGACGTCCACATCCGTTCCGTTAATATGGAACATCAACACATCCTGGATTTCACTTACCGCGTAAGAATTACACTGACGGAAAAAAATGCACCATCAAAAAATAATTAATACAGAGTAACGCAATTTCGGGAATACGTCTGTCTAGGTAACATATTTACGTGATTAACATTGCAAGACCACAGGTCAATGTCAGCACGTGGTAAGCCACTGAAAATGTGAAATGCTAGTACATCAAAAATCTTTATAGCCGGCAGAATGTTGAATTCAAGCACACAAACGTGCATGCACTGTGTTGTACAGGTGCCGGATGTCAGTTTGTGGGATGAAGTTCCGTGTCCTTGAACTTGGTCTGTCAATACAGAGACACGTAATGCTGGCTGTGGATGACGCTGGAGCTGTCGTCCATGATGTCCCATGTGCTCGACTGGAGGCAGATCTGGCGATCGAGCAGGCCAAGGTAACATGTCGATACTCTGTAGAGCATTCTGGGTTTCAATCGTGGTATGTGGGCGAGTCTTATCCTGTTGGAAAATACCCCATTGCATGCTGCTCATGAATGGCAGCACAATAGAACGACGCACAAGACTGACATACAGTTCGAGGCGTGGGATAACCAAGAGAGTGCTCCTGCTGTCATACGAAATCGCCCCCCAGACCATAACTCCATGTACAGGTGTAGTACATCTAGGCCATGGACAGTTTGGTTACAGATCCTCAGTTGTCCATCTTTTAACCAACACACGGCCATCAGTGACACAGAGGCAGAACCAGCTTTCACCAGAAATCACAACAGACTTGCACCCTGCACTCCAATGAGCTCTCGCTTGACACTGCCCCAGTCGCAAATGGCGGTGCTTTTGGGTCAGTGCAATGTACGCTCGGAGCTGTCCTTGAAGTAACCGGTTTGTAACAGTTCGTTGTGTCACTGTGCTGGCAACTCCTACTAAAATTGCTGCCGCAGATGCAGTTAATGTGCCAGCCGCTGTGACCGGGCGGTTTTAGGCGCTTCAGTCTGGAACCGCGCTGTTGCTGCGGTCACTGGTTCGAATCTTGCCTCGGGCATGGATGTGTGTGATGTCCTTAGGTTAGTTAGGTTTAATTAGTTCTAGGTCTAGGGGACTGATGACCTCAGATGTTAAGTCCCATAGTGCTCAGAGCCATTTGAACCATTTTTTTCTCTGTCGGTAGTGCCACGCGGCCGTCCAGAGCCCGGTCTTCTTGCGACCGTACATTCTCGTGACCACCTCTGAGAGCAATCATGTACGGCGGCTACGTTCCTGCCAGTTCTTCCTGCAATATCGCAGAAAAAACATACAGCGTCTCGTAGCCCTAATACGCGACCTCCTTCAAACTCAGTGAGGCGTTGATAATGACGTCTTTGTCACCTGACTATCATCAGCTCACCACGTCCAATCTCAAGAACTGACGCTCACGACTGTTACAGCGTTTATTTAAAACAAACGTGATTTGCATCCTCATAGTGGCATTACTAGCACCACTCTTAAGCAAGTGGCGCGCAATTTGAAAAGGCGTCATTTTCAGATGTAGAAACACTTACCAACTTCCGTTTACGTCGCACAACTCATTTTTGGAGTTGCCATTTTTTCCGTCAGTGTAATTTGATTTCATTGGTACCTATCTCCGGCAGTGTGTCATCAATCTGGGTACACGTAAGCTTAGGTGAACGCCGGATTTTGTAATTAAGGCGCCAGCCAGTGGTTCGAAACTTTCCGTGCCACGCCGAGCGCAGTACAGGCCATGCTGCGAGATTCCGCGGTCTCGGCGGCTCCTGTCGTGTACGGCGCAGCTTGCAAGTACAGCACAGCACTTGTCGGCGCGGGAGGAGACGTGCAGCGGCAGGTGAGAGCGCCGTCCGGCAGATTTATGTGTGCGCACGGCACGCCGCGGCGCGCTTAATGAGAAGATAATTTACAGCCGCCGGGCAGATACATAATATAGCGGCCGTGTCGCACCCTCTCGCGGCAGTTATTACGTGAGATTAGGGCGGGCCGGCTCGGCTCAATGCAGGGATAACACGCGCCGCGGTCTGCTGCGCGCCGCCCCTCGCCCTTGCCTCGCTGCCCGGTTAATTAAAGAGACGCGCCGCCTACAGACAGGCTCGGATTTATATTTATCTGCCGAGACAACGGTCACCTGAAAACACCTGTCGCCGTAATAAGAGACATTCCCAGAAAAGCTGAGGACTCGCCTGTGCTTAGCCATAATGCGCTCATGGAGCACAGTTGTTTTTTCGCCCTGCTGCTCTCTGTAAATGCGCGCACCTAAGCCACGCATGGCCGTAGTTCACGCCGTCCAACGACGTGCTGTCATCTGTATATTTTGTGATCTACACTATGTGATCAAAAGTATCCAAATACCTCCAAAAATATACTTTTTTCGTATTAGGTGCATTGTGCTTCCACTTACTGCCAGGTACTCCATATAAGCGACCTCAGCAGTCATTGGACATTGTGAGAGAGCAGAATGGGGCGCACCGCGGAACTTACGCACTTACAACGTGGTCAGGTGATTGGGTGTCATACGTCGGTACGCGAGATTTCCGCACTCCTAAACATCCCTACGTCCACTGTTTCCGATGTGATAGTGAAGTGGAAACGTGAAGGAACACGTACAGCACAAAAGTGTACAGGCCGACCTCGTCTGTCGACTGAAAGAGACCGCCGACAGTTGAAGAGGGTCGTAATGTGCAATAGGCAGACGTCTATCCAGACCATCACACAGGAATTCCAAACTGCATCAGGATCCGCTGCACGTACTAAGACAGTTAGGCAGGAGGTGAGAAAACTTGGGTTTCATGGTCGAGCGGCTGCTCATAAGCCACACATCACGGGAGTAAACGCCAAACGACGCCTCGCTTGGTGTAAGGAGCATAAACATTTGACGAATGAATAGCGAAAAAACTTTGTGTGGAGTGACGAATCACGGTACATAATTTTGCGATCCGATGGCATGGTGTGGGTATGGCGAATGCCCGGTGAACGTCATCTGCCAGCGTCTGTATCGCCAACAGTAAAATTCGGAGGTGGTGGTGTTACGGTGTGGTCGTATTTTCCATGTAGGGGGCTTGCACCCCTTGTTGTTTTGCGTTGCACTATCACAGCACAGATCTAAATTGATGTTTTAAGCCCTTCTTGCTTCCACTCTTGAAGAGCAATTCGTGGATGGCGATTGCATCTTTGAATAGTAGCGGCTCCGGTCAAAGAAAACCATCATAACGACCGGGAGAGCGGTGTGCTGACCACACGCCCCTCCTATCCGCATCCTAATCTGAGGATGACATGGCGGTCGGATGGTCCCGATGGGCCACTTGTGGCCTGAAGACGGACTGTGTGTAATTATTGCATCTTTGAACACTATCGAGCACCTGTTCATAATGCACTGCCTGCGGTGGAGTAGTTACACGACAATAACATTCCTGCAATGGACTGGCCTGCACAGAGTCCTGACCTGAATCCTATAGAACACTTTTGGGATGTTTTGGAACGCCGACTTCGTGTCAGGCCTAACCGACCGACATCAACACCTCTCCTCAGTGCAGCACTCCGTGAAGAATTGGCTACCATTCCTCAAGAAATCGTCCACCACCTGATCGAACGGGTGCCTGCGAGAGTGGAAGCTGCCATCAAGGCTAAGGCTGGGCCTACACCATATTGAATTCCAGCATTACCGATGAACGACTCCACGAACTTGTAAATCATTTTCAGCCAGGTGTCCGGATACTTTTGATCACAGAGTGTATATCATACTTCGTCACCGGCCACTGGCCATTAAAGCTGCAACAGCAGGAATGGTCGCTTATAACCGTAGGGGTCGCCCACTCCCAAGCTGGAAACACCTGATGTTTCGTCACGATGGAGGCAGAAAAGATCTGTAGCATCGTCTGACGCAATAAAGCCAGATTAAGTATTACTTCTTTTATCCCTGAGAATCCAGAGGCAGTCTCAGGATAGCGTCGCCCGGGTCGCAGGCCGGTGACTCGCAGTGTGGCGGGTTGCCTACGCGTTTGTTCAGAAGGCACTTCCTGTCGGCTGGTCTGCTACGGATGAGGCCGTGACAGTAGTGCGGGTGTGTTTTGCTCATACGCCTTCCTGGGGTGCTCTGTCCCTCTCAGGTCACTGCCCGTGTTGTCCCACCATATGGATCGCACTGTCAGACGCTGTGATATCGTGTTGAGTGCTGATTCTGGCCCGCCGCTTCAGTAGGCCATTTGACCGTCCAGTAGGCCACCTGACCCGAACGATGTTGAGTTTCAAAGCAGTTGATGCGCTGAACTGGAGCAGCAGCCTCTGTATTCGATATTAGTTCAAAGTCATCGGTGCTTGTCATCTCATGCAGCAAGACTATGATGAATATTGGAACAATCTCACACAAGATGTTACAATAATCAGAGAACAAAGTGCAGACGCCATGAACGCAATCGATCCTACTGATCGACTGACTCTAGGTTAGTGGGGAAGAGTATTTATGCCGCTGGGGAGCGGCTTTGCCGTGAAACGTTATTTGTAATGATCGAATCAGTCTCAAGTCGTCAATGGGCTTTCGCTGTCTCGTATTGGCTTAATGAATTTGTATCAGTATCATAACAGCTTCGTCAGGCGCCTCATGTGCGTTGTTACAGCCTATCTAGTGCTTCTTACATAATGCTATGGGAGTAGTGGAGGCAAGTTAGTCTGCACTTGTCAGCACTGAGCTCGCTCGCACTCACACATGGAAGTGTTGATGTCACACTCTTGGCAACTGTGTCGAAATGTATACACCTGGCAGCTGGCTTGTGCTTGATCAGTGCCAGGCTGTAGGGACTTACAAGTATGTTCTCTTTCCCGTTCTCTTACTATCCTGGTCCGTAACATAATAAAAGTTTACTTGTCGTGCATTTACAGTATACTAGTAAGAACACATTATTAAATTTGCAGGTAATTTGGGGTACAGAAAGTGTGAAATTTAGTTCATCGAGCTGGCACTTCTGGCATCAATAATGGCTCTGACGGTTGAGGATCAAGTATAATTGTGTTAGATACAGATGCGGGTATGTCATTCCATGCTGCTTCAGTTACTTGCCAGAATTCAAAAATTGTAGAAGCTGATGCCTGGTGCCATGCCAGTCTCTCAGAAACACAAAGCCAGATGTTCTGAGTGTATGAGAGATCTGGCAAACATATTATTGGGAGCAGCAGTGGAAAACGAGATCACGTCAGCAAGGGGCCATGCCGTCTTGTTTTTATGTCCATTGTAAAGTTGCACACAGAACTCGTCTGCTCCACTGTCAGTACAACTCTCTCTGCTGCCTCGACGAGGAAAGAAGATATAACAATGGTCGCCATGTTGCTTCAGACGTCCTCCCACTCTCCGCCCGGATACTTGTCTTGCTGCAAACAAGCCCATCTCCTGACTCAATGCTTGTACATTACTGCATGACGGGGGAACAATAAGTCCGTCCTCGTGGGTGGTCTTCACATATGGCTGCTGAGATCCCACATGGTATTCAGTATGGTCTTACCAAACCCATCTGATCCATATTTGCATGACAATCACGGGATCCCAACCAGTAAGAGCAGCAATATCTTGGAGTGACAAACTGCAGCCTCAGTAGACCATGACCGTGCTTCTGTCAAGTTCTGACACTTCTTGGTAGACGTTTCTACTTCTTACATGAGGCATAACACAATCTTCTAACTAACATCCACCATTCAAATGCAATTTATGAATGAGAAATCTGCTGATTAATCTTTCCTTATATCTTTCTGCCGACTTTGGGCGGCTGCACCGAAATACTAATCACTTGCGTATCCAAGAATGTAGCACATTTCATGCTGATTTGTGATTAATATGTTAAGCGGTCATTTTCTCCAAAGCAGACCTGCAACTAATATGAAATGAGAACTGTTACAGAAGCATGCGTGCGTGCATGTGCATGAATGTGTGTGTGTGTGTGTGTGTGTGTGTGTCTGTGCTTTGCAGGTGCTCAACGCACAGGTTATCATCGCCCTTACACGTATCAAAAGAAATAAACTGGATAAAATGACCAAAATTGTTGCCATGCAATGAGGAGGAAATCTATAAAGTGACATACATTCACTCCCTCCCTCCATGTTTGTACAACGGTTATGTTCACAGAATAGTAGGGTAACATCACAAAAAACCACACACACACATTGCAGAGGGACTTTCTCTTTCAATACAAATGTTTTGGCACACATATCTTGAGCAGTATTTTGAACACAGGCAATTCACGTTGTTGGTTTCTACGTAATCCATGACGCTCATGTAGATTTTTTGTATACTGATAAAAGTATATTGTACAATAATCTTTAAGAAATTTTTTCTCATATAGTAATAATTTGGGACACTTTTATTAAAAACGGTAATCTGAGAGACCATGAGAAAAATGAAGGTATAGGAAAAAGAGGAAGGAACACACACACACACACACACACACACACACACACACACACACACACACACACAGAGAGAGAGAGAGAGAGAGAGAGAGAGAGAGAGAATATGTCATATTTCGATATATCTAAACTAGCTTATGGCCCACCACTTCGCTCGCATAGGCAGTGCGGTCTGAACACGCCTTCCCATGGTTATAATTCCACAGAATCTTTCATCCCGTAACACATATTTCTTTATAGCTTATCAAGAAGTGAAATAGCAATTCTCATAGATTTAGCTTGAAAATTTTATTATGTAACAAAATATTTTTTCAAAAATTTTCATTCCCTCTTTTACCCCCTTGGGGGTTGAGTTGTCGAAAACATTAAAAACATATTTTTTTTATTTCTGCCATTGAATCCAGATATAAATTTTCATAGATTTGACTTTGAATATACTTTCACAATGAAATAATTTCACCAAACTTTCCATTTCCTTATTGCCCTTCCTTAGGAGACTGAATTCCCAAAAGCACTGAAACACATGTTTTTTTTCTTCTAACCGACAAGTCAAATACCAGTTTTAACAGAAGTTGCTCTGAAAATGCTTTAGTAGTTCTTTAATAATAATTTATTTTTTTAAAAAAACCTTAGTGTTTAAATTTCCAAAACTGCTGAAACACATATTTCTTTATTTCTGATTGAGAAAGTAAATGCGAATTTTCATAGTTATTGCTTCAAAGCTACCTTAATAGGCCGGCCGGAGTGGCCGAGCGGTTCTAGGCGCTACAGTCTGGAACCGCGCGACCGCTGCGGTCGCAGGTTCGAATCCTGCCGCGGGCATGGATTTGTGTGATGTCCTTAGGTTAGTTAGGTTTAAGTAGTTCTAAGTTCTAGGGGATTGATGACCTCAGAAGTTAAGTCCCATAGTGCTCAGAGCCATTTGTACCATTTTTTTTTTTTTTTCCTTAATAGCGACATATTTTCAGAAAGGCTTTCATCCCCTATTTCACCCCGTTAGGAGTGTAATTTCGAACAATCCCTTCTTAAACGATGCCTACACTCCCTGCACACTTCAAGTTTTTATCCTTAGCTGTTTAGGCTGAGCGATGACGAGCCAGTGAATCAGTCTGGCCCTATTTGGCCTCCCTTAGGGGTAGAATTTCCCAAAATAGTAAAACACGTTTTTTTTCATTTCTAAACCTAGAAGTCAAATATCAATTTTCACAGATGTAGTTTTGAAATACTTTAGAAGTTCTTTAATAATGGTTTATTTTCGTACACACTTTCACACACTATTTCAGCCCCACAGGGGTTCTGTTTCCAAGAATGCTGAAAAACATAACTTTTTACTTTTGACTGAAAAAGCAAACACCAATAGGTCTAGCTTCAACACTGACTTAATAGCGACTTATTTCAAAAGACCTCTCATCCTGTACTTCAGGTTCTTAGAGTGGAATTTGGAACAGTTCCTTCTTAAACGACACCTACAGTGTAAGATCAACACCCTCTACAAATTACAAGTTTTTATCCTCAGTGGTTTAGGCTGGGCGACGATGAGTTAGTACCTCAGTCAGTCGGGACATAGCCTTCTTTGAGATAACGTTACATAGTACCAAATGTCCCAGTAGTCATAAATAAAAGAACAAACCATCCTCGGCGCTCGGCATTGCAAAGTTTAATTTTCCAGTTACGTATTAATGAAATGTCGACTGTAACACTACGTCATACTGAGACACCACTTCTCGCTTCCTCTCTGCACTTCACAATTTTCAGGAAACAAGGGCCGCTATTTCCACACATAAGCGAACACTGTGCCGAAATTTTACTGCAACAAAGGACGAGGAACAACTCAACAAAATTAAATTCACTCATATTTTGCGAGGCTTCGCTTTATTTGTCTTGTTCTCGAAATTCGTTCAGAGTAACAAGTGCGCGCGCTAGCTGATTGCGCGCTGCAACTTGAAACTAGGCGGCCGGCGCTGAGCGGCGACGTAATTTCGCTGCGCGGCTACGCCTGCCGCTGCAAGTAGATGCACGCCGCGTGCGGAATAATTATGGAAACGAGTTCCGCATGTTGCGGAAGAACTCCGATTCTTCGAAAAATTACTCTGCTTTGCTACCTGAAACACTTTGCAAGCATATCGTACCACCCCCACTATACTGATCTAGCCTAAATAGAAGACAACCTCTTTTCGTGTAACTGTTACCATATGTGCTACAACGCAAAGAAGAGGATTTCTTCTGTATTCACAGCCTTGGCAGTTTTCTGCAAGAAATGAATTGTGCGTAATATTCGCTGACAGTGTTACACACTCGGAATATAACGATGACAGTCATGGCCAATCTCTAAGCGGAAAGTCTTTGTTGTTGTTCAAAAATGTTCAAATGTGTGTGAAGCCTTATGGGACTTAACCGCTAAGGTCATCAGTCCCTAAGCTTACACACTACTTAACCTTAACCGCTAAGATCATCAGTCCCTAAGCTTACTCACTACTAATTTTCCTGAGGACATACACACACACACTTACACACACCCATGCCCGAGGGAGGACTCGAACCTCCGCCGGGACCAGCCGCACAGTCCAAGACTGCAGCGCCTCAGACCGCTCGGCTATTTCCGCTCGGCTTTGTTGTTGTATTCTTGGATCTGTGGCTGATGTCTCAAATTTGTTACTGATTCGTATGTGTGTCTCTGGTAGGCGCTTCTAAAGCGTAGTGGCGTCTTTGTGCTTCTGCGGAGTACTATCAAAGTCAAAGAAAGGAAAATAATACACAGTGTGCTGCCTGGAATTAGGAAGTTCAAAGCAGACCTCAATAGTAATGACCGTAAGCCGTAAATACACAACATTTTTAACTTTGCTAAACGTCCTTTCTCTTATTTGAGTTAGGGATCCATCACATTCGTTTTTTATGTCATATCTGAGTTGTATCACAATGACAATGCAAATTCATCGTCGATTGATGTTACCGTGCTGAGAACTTCATCAGAGTTCTGCATATACACTGGACAGAATGTTTAAACGTCTTCGGTGAATTTTGATAACGGCCGTGGTCCAAAGGATACTTCTGTGACAAACGTTTCGCCTCCTAATGCTGACTACATCATCAGAGGCTATAAAGACTCGTATAGTAGTTTCAAACTTAAACAATTTGGGCTTCTAAGCTTTCTTTCTTTTTAAAACTGCTCTCGGAGTCTTTACAGCCTCTGACGATGTAGCCAGCATTAGCAGGCAAAATATTTGCCATAGAAGTATGACTTGAACCATGGCCTAACTGTCTTTAAACAAAATTCACCGAGAGCGCAAGTACCAGCCGCGAAAGCCAGCGTTATATGTCGGAATGTTGAAAAATTTGTTTCTTGGTTTATAATAACTGTAGCCAATAAAACTTTACTGTATGTACTTGTACCAGGTAACAACAATGTACTGATCCTTCAACGTGACAATATTAAAACTCACTTCACAATGTCTCATTTCCCTCAAAACTATATCCACTTTGTACCCCGAAGCTAATCTTCATTAAAAGAAATTCGGTACCGAATACCTATATTTCTCTGCGGCCTACGCGTCTCTCCGAACTGTTCAACTTCTACAAATAGTCTTTTGTTGTCTTCGCGCGCAGAATGCGCTAGAAAATTCTTAAAATGCTATTGTCGGATGTGTGCCCTTTCGGAACGTCTATAAGATCCTTACGATGCGGTACCCTTGAAACATCACTTTGCTCCAAATACAAGTATTGGAAAGTAAACTATCCCGCAATTCGCCTGAAGTGTTTTGTAGATACCGCCTAAGTACAATCTGGACGTCCGGATGGGAAGATGATTAGTGATCCTGCGAATCCAGTATCTGCACCAGTCCGCTTTGCAATTGGTAAATAGCACCAAAGGGGTCGGCATGTTCGACGTCTCGTCAAACGGACTTGAGTCATGTGGATCGATCAGCGATATTCCCGCCGCCAGTATGGGCCATCTTTCAGGTGGTGTGCGCAGAGCGCTTGTGGCGCCACCAACCGGGCCGATCGGGAAGCGGGGGGGGGGGGGGGGGGGGGGGGGTGAGCTGTAGTAAGTAACGTGGAATTTTTCTTTGGGACGCCTAGCAGCAACGTCGTTTGGGAAGTCTAGCGGACAGAACAGGCGCCGTGCGAGGCAGCAGCAAGAGCAAATCTAAAAGGGGCTGTTTACCCGGGTGACAGCGCCATAGCAAATATCGCCGACGTTGATGCAGTCACGTTACTGGGAAGTCGTTGGTGTACAGTATTTCGCTCGCTGCATGTCTCCTGGCAACGGGATCTGCGGTGCCTGGCTTCGTCGAACAAGCAAGAGGGTAAGGGCCTTGCTTGTGCTGTAAATTATGGCCAGAATATACTACTGGGTTCTGTGCTGTTGACTTCATTTTCTTGGCCAGCCGTTGCTACTCGTACTGAGTCTGTCCTCGAATGTGGTAATTTGAACTTGCTTAGTACGCAAGGTTCTAGTGAGAGCTGTATGTGATGTGATGATTAACGTTTACTAGGGCCTGGAGTGCTGATACATTCTGTTTGTAGATTGCTACTGTCTGTGTTTAACCGCCATTGAAAACAGTTTGGCTGGTCCTTGTCTAAATCCCGCCTGGTTATTGTATTTATATCACACGACGGCGTTAAGTTGGCCAATTGCTATAGATATACATGGATAAAATTGTCCCTGGATATATTTTGCAGTGGACTGCAATAACATTACGGTTACGTGATAGTGCTATCTGAAGTGATAGTGCATCTGAGACACACTTGTCTAATTTTAAACGAGTAGTTTCATAAATTCTTACATGTTACTGAGAGGCCAGTTGTTTAAATAGTTTGAAACTGGTCCTATTAATCGAAGTACAAGAATTCCTTCAATGAGAGTATGTGGATATTGTAATTAATTCTGATTTAATAACAAATTTAAGTGTGGGTATTTGCTGTAAGTCGCTTGTGTTTTCGCCGGGGGGCGAACTCGATACACCATTAGTCTGCACGCTAGTTACTTGCATTTTGATTTCGTTTTATCGGGACTTCTGCTGCTTGTATTGGTAGCGGGTGCGGGGTCCTGCGTGTGCTGTTGCGTATCTTCCGCCCCCTTTGCCCGCGCGTGCCGGCTGGCCGTGTATCTAGTTCGCTCGCGGCTTAATGTATAATTGGCCTTACGCACATAAGATAATAGATTTGTTCTGCTTAGCTGATGTTCATTAACAGGTTGATTAATTCTACAGATGTGCTGTAATGAATTATTTTGCATCTAGTTTCTTGAGGCAGATGTCAGTCTGTGGTAGATACCCACTAGTTCTGAGGTTCTTTTGAACCTATTCGTGCCCGTTGCTGCTACCATCTGGGGGTCCATGCCAAGCCTGTATTGGAAACAGCTGAGTGGGCGGGCGCCCGCTTCTGGGCGTAGTTTGCTGAATTCCACGAGGTTGCTTGGCCACATGAAATTTTATATTTTATATCCTATATTGTAGGGTGCCTGCCATTTAAGTAACAGGGCTGTGTGCCGTGGCATCTGATTTGTTATTGCCTGTACTCTGAATTACTTTGGTAATGCCAATCACTGCAGTAACGAAAGATTAATTCTCTCGTTAAATTTTAGTAAATTGTTCTTCAGGTTGATCATAGTTTTTGAGTAAATAATTTTTAACTCATGTCACTAAATGTGTAATAGGCCGTAAGTGCCATGGTTTTTCAATGTTTTGAAGTAACTTGTTCTCATTTAAATGGTAATTTTAAAGATGTGTGTAATTTTAAAAATGTGTTGATGGTTTTATTTGTTATTTGTCTTGTTTAAATGTACCAAATAAATGTTCAGTGGAACTGTCGAAGGTGACTGCCTAATGAGTCACTTGGTCCACAGCCTATTGTACTGAGCTTGTGTCGTTGTGTAGAAGGTTGAATTCCATGCTATGCTGACACATCAGGACTGATCGCCGCCAACTATGGCTGCAGCAAAACGCTGGTGAATGGTATAAGAATTGACACTGCAATTGGCCGAGGGTGAGGTGAAGAAGTTGTTGCGTTGAGGGAGGGATCGCCACACAGCACACCTAAAAATGTTTTCGCAACTAGGTTTTGAGTCGGCTGTCCCCTGAATAGACTGCAACAGCTTCAACGCCTTGCGATCCGTATATGGAAGGGTAAAAACAAGCCAGTACAATGAGAGAATACAACTTTGTATAGAAGAAACTTACGTTCGATTCCCGAAATTTCTTCTGGAAGGTTTATGGATCCTCGTCACGCTATTCTTACCTGAAACAAACAACAATGCATTAATAGGACAGCCGCAGCTCTAGTTTAAAGTAAGTCGGTATGGTTTCATAGAATGCGTCACAAACAATCACAATGGTGTACACTAGCGTTCAAAAGTTAAACATAAGCACGAAAACACGAAGTTGAGAGGACAAAAGGTTCGCTCTGTATAGGAAAGAAGTACTCTTTTCTGTGACCAGCGGCGTAACCGAAAGGTAAACACAAACAGTGCATGAGATCACTCATGTCTCAGTCTTGTTTGTCCGTTCGTAGTGAGCAAAGTGTATTTTCTTGGTGAAGATGACAACGTATTGCTACGAAGACGCTATCTGAACCCTGTTTTGCAGAGTAGAATATTCGGCCGCCTGGAAGCAGGCCAGACACAGACAGAAGTCTCGGTATCCTTGGATATTCCACAAAGTGTCATTTCGAGGCTTTTGCGACGGATTCGAAACACTTTGGATGTTCGTCATACGTCATTGCAACGGCGACAAGAAATAACCTTCCAACAGCAGGGCCGATATCTGGCCGTAACTGCCCCACGCAGTCGGAATACACCTGGCAGACGACTGGCTACATAGGGTGCAACTGCCTCAGGAGTTGCTGTTTCACGACAAAGAGTGTGTAGGGGGATGAGAACAGCCGGGCTGTTTGATAGACTCCCGACTGTGTGCTTCCAGCTCACTCCAGCACAGCGACGGACACGTGTATTGTGGAATCGGCAACATCAAAACTGGACCATGAATGAATGGAGGAATGTGCTCTTCACATTTGAATCCAGCTTCAGTTTGCAAAATGATTCTCGTTTCAAGTTATTTGGGAGAGAACCTGATAGCCGATACGACCCCTTGAACATCGTGGAAAGACAGCAGTTTGGTGGTGATGGCGTCAAGGCGCCGGGAAATATCATGTTGAATGGACGTACGGAAATGCACATTTTCGTGATGGTTGGAGAAATACTGCAAACACGCAGAGGTACAGAGAATAGGCACTGCTAGCACATGTTCGCCTTTTCAGGGGTGCAGTTGACAAATTTCCCTGCCTTGCTACTTTCTTACAAATGTGTATGTTAGCTATCAGAACTTTTCTAACATTATGTTTCGGGCGCTGTTGTATGCCAAATGCCTTTTGGTTAAGCTGTAGCTAGTTCAGTAATCATTCCGACATCCTCTCTTCGTGATTATGGTTAACTTTTGATAGTAGTGTACATTCAAGTGAAGTACAGCTGAGATTGTAAACAAATGATCAGAAAGCAAAAGAACTATTGCGGACTGCCAGAGTTGGTATTTTCAGATTTTTTGAGCAAATGATCAAATGAGAAGTTTCGCAGCCTAAAATGTCTGTTGTTAAGCGACCGGTTGACACTCAGAATTTACTGCTTATTATGAAAAAAGCTCTCGTGTTAGAAAAATTGTGTTTCCACTAATTACTGGAAGACGGCAGAGACTGAGCTTCGCTGAACGTTGGAGAAATTATACAATGAACATAGCCACCGTTTCCCTATCGGTAATATAATGTTGAGCTCGATTTCAGCGCGTGTTATTGGAAAGAGAGGCGAGTAGAGCAGGAGCTGTATATCCTTTCTCTAGGTATAAGTAGCGGTCCAATACATACTGATTACGAAATGAAATGAGATGCAGTTTCTGAGATATAAATTACGCAATAATTCAAGAGACAACAGCAAGATCAATATCTTAGGTTTCACGGAAGTGCACAAATCAAATAACTCCAGCGTTGTGGGAACAACCAGAAGAATTAGCAACAACTCAATAAGAGGCACAGACTTCCCAGAAAGAAAAGAAAGATCGAATTTTCGATTATTATTGCTTACGAACCGCAACCATTATTCAATTACTGGTATATAAAACTGAAAAAATATGCAATCAACGTCAATGGAATACCAAGCGAAACATGAAGTATAGAAGACAATCCATTGCGCACTGTAATAATTACAAACAAGCTGATAATATCCTTGTTTACGGACAGCATTTTATAGAATATAGCTTTTGCGTATGGTTATTGATGGTGTTCTGCGCTACGCATTGTGAATTCTAGAGCACAGAGAATTTCAGTCTCAGCCATAGTATTTCCTTGATTGGTCCGCAGATTGGAACATAGGTCAACGCGTTACCTAAGACACCGATTTTGAGACACAGAGACTAACAACTCTTGTGCATGGAGAAATGGCCACAGGCCACCGTTCTTTATTCACAACAAAACTACTTTAGTCATAAACATCTGAAATAGCTCACCAAAAAAAATATAACTCCATATGTGGTTTCACATCAAGCAAATGACGAAATAGACTTTGTTTCTACCTAGTGTTTATATACCAAATGACTGGAAGGTGAAATCTGTCTCCCTGATTTATGGGGGCTCAGAAGAGCTGTGTACATAAGTGATGTTTTTAATAAAATATTGTACAATTGACGTAAAACCCGAAGAAATGTACCACGTCTTCATATCTGAAACAAGCCGTAAATAGCAGGATTTCCAGAATCGACTGAGAAAAGGACAAAAATGAGTTTGTCGGAGGGTGTTTCACAATGAACAGAAATAACTTTTCACAAATTTTTGTATTCCTTAAATTCTGATCGTTTGATCCGCTACTTAGAGTAACGGAGCAAAGTTTTATGATAATAAAACAAGAACGTATACTCCCCAATTGGCGGGCAGTTATTAGATCGTACATAACAAACACACGGAAAAAACTGAAAGAATTTAACTTTTTGTTTATTTGCAGGTATTTGGCTGCAGTCCTAGTACATACTGGCAGTGCGATGCGTTTTCCTCAGTCACCGCTGCATTTGTTCACTGTAACGTCACCGCGTGTTTCCGATAACAGAGAAGTACAATAATATCGTGAATGGGTAGTACCGTAGCACGCCGCTAGAGGAGCAAAACAAAAAACGCGGCCCGTTGATAAATCGTAGAATCGTGTGGTAATTCGTTCCCTGAATCTGAATGGGAACCTTGCGGCAACGATGCACCATCGTACGACGCAGTGGTCAGGTGACGCAGGCGCTTTCACATTGGTCAAACAAGTCTGAACGACGAAGAACGAAATGGCAGACCAAGTCTGTGCAAAGAAAAGGGAATTAAGAGAGGCGTGAAGACCGAGGAGCTTGACCGGTGTATCACAACCGAAGCGACAGTGGAGAAAGTGAAAATGAGACATCGATCAGTTTTCAGTATCTTATGAACGTGACTCAGATCGCAGTCCAACGCGTTTCCCGACTGCTCACATCCATTCAACAGCTCGTCGAATTGTGCTGCTTCTTCAGCCGTCAAATTTTGCCTGACTGACAGTATTCTCCTGATACGGCTCAATGAAACCATAGCGAGATAGATGGTTTTCGAGGTGCGACGTTACCTGAGCAACAAAAATACTATATTTTTATCCAAGGTCTCCGTTAGGTCATTGACCGTCGGAAAGAATTGACGAGGTGAGTTATAAAACTACGTCTACTACTCTACTGGCCATTAAAATTGCTACACCACGAAGATCACGTGCTGCAGACGCGAAATTTAACCGACAGGAAGAAGATGCTGTGATATGCAGATGATTAGCTTTTCAGAGGATTCACACAAGGTTGGCGCCGGTGGCGACACCTACAACGTGCTGGCATGACGAAAGTGTCCAACCGATTTCTCATACACAAACAGCAGTTGACCGGCGCTGCCTGGTGAAACGTTGTTGTGATGCCTCGTCTAAGGAGGAGAAATGCGTACCATCACGTTTCCGACTTTGATAAAGGTCGGATTGTGGCCTATCGCGATTGCGGTTTATCGTATCGCCACATTGCTGCTTGCGTTGGTCGAGATCCAATGACTGTTAGCAGTATATGGAATCGGTGGGTTCAGGAGGGTAATACGGAACGCCGTGGTGGATCCCAAAGGCCTCGTAACACTAGCAGTCGAGATGACAGGCACCTTATCCGCATGGTTGTAACGGATCGTGCAGCCACGTTTCGATCCCTGAGTCAACAGATGGGGACGTTTGCAAGGCAACAACCATCTGCACGAACAGTTCGACGACGTTTGCAGCAGCATGCACTATCAGCTCGGAGACCATGGCTGCGGTTACCCTTGACGCTAAATCACAGACAGGAGCGCCAGCGATGGTGTACTCGACGACGAACCTGGGTGCACGAATGGCAAAACCTCATTTTTTCGGATGAATCAAGGTTCTGTTTACAGCATCATGATGGTCGCATCCGTGTTTGGCGACGTCGCGGTGAACGCACATTGGAAGCGTGTATTCGTCATCGCCATACTGGCGTATCACCCGGCGTGATGGTATGAGGTGGCATTGGTTACACGTCGCGGTCACCTCTTGTTTGCATTGACGGCACTTTGAACTGATTTCAGATGTATTACGACCCGTGGCTCTGCCCTTCATTCGTTCCCTGCGAAACGCTACATTTCAGCTGGATAATGCACGACCGCGTGTTGCAGGTCCTGTACGGGCCTTTCTGGATACAGAAAATGTTCGACTGTTGCCCTCGCCAGCACATTCTCCAGATCTCTCACCAATTGAAAACGTCTGGTCAACGGTGGCCGAGCAACTGGCTCGTCACAATACGCCAGTCACTACTCTGGATGAACTGTGGTATCGTGTTGGAGTTGCATGGGCAGCTGTACCTGTACACGCCATCGAAGCTCTGTTTGACTCAATGGCCAGGCGTATCAAGGCCGTTATTACGGCCAGAGGTGGTTGTTCTGGGTGCTGATTTCTCGGGATCTATGCACCGAAATTGCTTGGAAATGTAATAAAATGTCAGTTCTAGTATAATATATTTGTCCAATGAATACACGTTCATCATCTGCATTTCTTCTTGGTATAGCAATTTTAATGGGCAGTAGTGTATTTTCCAGGCGGGTTATAAGGTCATAGACAACGGGAGGGCTCCATGTGCAATACTTTTATCTCTTACTATGCTTGGAACGCAACGAGCTGAACATGCAACCGCAATATCCAAATAGTGGAAGCAAAATAGCCAGATATAAACTCGATTTAAGCGCAGTCGGTGCCGGTCTGCCGGCTCATAGCTGAGCAGCAGAGCATTAATGCGGCAGAACAAGGAGCCGTAAGGATGATGGGTGGGGCGCCGGCTACGGCGCGCCCCAGACAGGACCGGCGGGCGGCGTGTCGGCCGCGCGCACAGCTGCTCCCTGCGGTTTTGGCGACAGCGACCCGGCATTAAGCGCTGTACGGCCAGCCAGCGGCCGGTAGCCGCCACCTGGCTGCGCCGCGCCGCGCTAATCACCCTCGCCGTGTTATACCGAAGGCGCGGTTACACGTGAAAGGCCGCGTGGCGTCACACGCGTCGCACGTATGCCTGCTAACAGACTAGCAGTTTTCGTGACGCGCATTACTCACAAAGACGAGGTATGGTATACATTATCTCATCAAAAGTATCCGGACACCTTTTATTGGACATTGATATTAAGTGTGTCCCACTCTCGTATTCATCGCGGATTCAATTACGCTGGGGACACTTTGAGTGAAATGTCTGCGGAGGAGTTGTAGTCGTTCCTCGAGGATCAAATCCAGAGAATGTAGTGATATCTGACTCTGAGATCTGCAGCGAAGTCGACGTTCATACCAAAAGTGTTCCACGGGGCAGGCTACTCCATTTCAGGAATGATGTTGTTCCCTCATCATTGCCTCATAGATACTGGTACAAAGTATCATCGTCTCCGAACAGTTCCACTACCGCACGCACTACACAATGCCAAAAATGTGTTCATATCCTTCCAGAATGAGCTTTTCCTGAGCCCAGTAAGGCGCCACACCATAACTGGCTTGTCGCGACGCCATCCTCCAATACACCTGTGGCAGGCCGGCTGCAGTAATGACTCAATGACTGCACAGTCCAGCGAGCCAAGAAATCTGCACCCCAACCCGCAGAGGGCCTTCGCGGACACCAGACACTAAAGGAAACGGGACGCGCAAAACCGCGATATTGGTTGCTCCTGCTCCGGATCTTTTGCTGCATCCGTTGTGTCGCGAGCGGCCAATTGAATTTTAGTATACTTCTGCCCTTCGAGTATTTAGGACTACGCGTACTCAATCCAAGCAGTTCCGTCACAGATAGTCATCTGAGGTCATCTGCCACGGATCTAGAACGCCACCTTCGCTTATAGTTCACAGCGTTGATATCTTTCACTACTGTCAGACTGGTCCGGCGAGGCTGAAGGGACTCTGATATTATTAGGGTACTACCAGAACCTTATCATTCCGTTCAGACTTACGCCTTCCAGATGGAGCGTTTTCCGAGTGTTCGATGAAGCGGGAAGACTGTACTATGCCACAGACAACATCTTTGGATGTTCCAGTTAAAGAAGGGTTGTGTTATCAAGCATTCAGTGAAATTTCCGTTTAGTCTAACATTTTCTACAAGATTATTGAAATTTTTGCACTTTGCCTGTGTTGAGTTTCAGTCTCGATCAAAGGAGACCATTTGTGTTAAGGCGAGGAAAATCGTTTTGTTAATAAATGAAGACATAATTTTAGACTTCTATTCTCTTGTGGGAGTGTTTTGAATCCAAACACTTCAATAATCACGAAAATCACTCCCCTACCTTAACACAGCATCCTCAATCCTTCGGTTTATATGAAGATAGTAAATGTTCTCGAAAGAGCAGATACCACTGATGACAGTGCAACTCCTCTAGAATGAATGATAATTAGCTGAAACCCTCAGCTGCCGACAGGTGTTGCTGATGTACCTCGATGGGCAGAGCTGAAAATATGTGCCCCGGGACTCAAATCCAAGCGTCTGCCGTGTAACCAGGAGATCCCAAGTTCGAGTCCGTGTCACTACTGTACTGCTTCTTTAGCAGTACACACGATAGCATGTAACGTTCTCCAGTTATATGCCAGATCTAAACCCTTCTATCGGATTTACACGTGATATGGCGTGATTCGTCGCCCCTATTCACCCATTCACTTCTCAAGTCGTGTCGCTCTCTACATCACCTCGACTGTTGCTTAGCACTGAGTAAAGAAATGTGTGGCTTAGGAGGAGCTACTTAACCACTGCACCGAATTCTTTTCTTTCCCTAGCACAATAAGTGTGCCAGCCAGACTGTTAGTGGCACTATGGAAATCACGAGTGATTTCTTCCGCTGATTTCATGCGATTATTGACAGCAACATTTCGCAATGCTCGACGGTTACTGCCGTCTGTAAATGAGGTCTGCTTGGTCTTGTTTTAGTTGTGGTTGTTCCTCTGCGATTCCACTTCACAATCACATCACCAACACGGACTTGGATAGCTTTCGGAGGCTTTAAAAGTCCCTGGTGGATTTATTATCAGGTGACATCGAATGCCAAGTACACGTTCGAAGTCGCTGACCGACTCGTTCTGCTGTTACTACCGTACCTGTTTAATGACAACACAACACTTCCCGCCTCCTATTACACTGGCAGTTCCACCACTCGTAGCATCTAGTAGTCAATTCCGCATTTCATGGAAAAGTACGGACACTTTAAATCAGATATTGTGCTTTTAGATTTACAATACATTCCGGCTACAAAAACTGCGGCATAAAGAACCGATCAAAATTCTGAGAAGAATGTTTTTACGACTCACAGGTGCATAAAGGACAAAGCCAATATTCGGTATTGCTAATACTGACCACGTAGAACTGCAGATTCGGGGGACAGTCATGTAGCAGCCGCCGACCAAGACAGAGCAGCGACAGGGAAGTAAACATTTTTGTGACATTTTACGAGTTCCTAATCAGAAACGAATTATATAGTTTTACCGGTGTACTTTGGCAGTTTAGTTTTTTTTTTTTATAATTTTGCGTGTTAATTTTATTTTTAGTAGTCACAGTTCTCGCGTTTTCCTTTGTGTCGGAAAGTAGCCGATTTTATTTTACCGGTTCCTAACCCGGAGCAAATTATTTAGTCTCACCTGTGAGCTTTGGTAGTTTGGCTTTTAAATCTCAGCGTGTTAATCTAATTTACTAGACACACATCTTGCGTTTACGTCAGTGTCTACAGTAGAGTTTCGTAGCGCGTATCGATAATCGTTTTTTGTCTGTGCAGCGTAGTTTTCCACGGTCTTTGGTATGGATACGGAATGTGATTGCTGTGTGCGGATGCGAGCCGAGTTGGTGACACGTCGCTCTCAGCTACAATTTCGTGTTGATTTCGGTTACACAGCTTGAGGTTGCAGTGGACGAGCATCACTGCCGTGGACCGACCAAGGGGATCCAACATACGTCCAGCACGAGCCACGAGTCACCCGATCGGTCCGCAACAGTGGTCAGCCCAGCTACAGCTCGCATTGACGTTGACGCCACCACCTGTGGTCGGGTGGAAGGTCGCCTCGGCGCGTGGCAGGAGGTGAAATATGTGAGGCATTCCTGCTTAGTCTGACAGACAGGTTCCGGCTGTTGCCTGTGGCTGACACTGTCCCTCAGCCACATGCAGTCCCTTGTCCTGTTTCAGAGGAAACTTTTCAGCCTGCAAGATCTGGGCAGCCACGGAAAGTGGGATTATTGGTAGTTGGGAGCTCCAGTGTTGGGCGCGTTATGGGACCCCTTAGGGACATCGCTGCCGAGGAGGGGAAGAAACCCAGAGTGCTCTCCGCTTTGGATCGGAGGAGGCCCTCACTGGTTTAGAGGTATCAAAAGTGGTAAAGCATGGCAGTCTTGCTGGCGAGATGAAAGCAGAGTTCACCATTTGCAGCGAAGTCGACAGGACCCGTTGCGGAACTCTGATCCAGTGCCGAGTGGAGGGCCAGAATATGAGGCTCAGCTTGCGCCCTAGGGTGGTGGAGTTCCGCTAAGTAGGCCAGAAGTCCATTAGACGCAGGCGGTGGATACACGGGACTCGGGGGTCTGTCTGGCGTGGACTGGGGGGTTCTTTAGGTTAGAGACTCTCGGAAAAAACAAAAATGATTTCAGTCTCAAACGGTACAGGTTGAACACAGGAAGAACATAGATCTACAAGATATCGGTGTAACAGTTGTAATTTGTCGTGGCTGTGTTGGGGAAGTACTGGAGCTCCAAGCGCTAGTACAAAGCACTGATGCTCAAATCGATATAGGCACTGAAAGATGGCTAAATCCACAGATAAGTTCAGAAAAAAATTTCACGAAGTAATTAAAGGTCATCAGAAAGGACAGGCTAAATACAGTTGGCGGTGGTGTGTTTGTTGCTATTAGAAAAAGTTTATCTTGTAGCGAAATTGAAGTAGATAGTTCCTATGAGTTAATAAAGGTAGAGGTCATTTTTGGCAACAGAAGTCAAATAACAACTGGATCCTTTTACCACCCTCCCAACTAAGGTGACACAATTGCTGAAAGTTCGAAAAAAATTGAGTCTAATTTCAAAGTTCAAAGAATGGCAGCACGTCTTGTACTGTGGAGAAGTAGGGGAGAGAGTTTGACGGATGTGATACAGGACTTGGGGTGGATATTATTAAAACAATGGCGTTTCTCGTTGTGGCGAGATCTTTTCAAGACCTTTCAATCACCAACTCTCCTCTGAATGCGAAAAGAGTTTGTTGACGCCAACCTACATAGGGAGAAACAATCGTCACAATAAAATAAGGGAAATCAGAGCTCACGCGAACATGTCCGAAAGAGCAGATACCATCTTCATATAGATAAGACTTGCCTGCCAATGATCTTCTTCAGTGCGGATGCACTCACACTGCTCAAACTCTTACGGGAATCGATAGATCGACAGCCGCGAGTAATGAGTATCGTGGGCAGGGGCACAGTAAATGAAGTGGGTGGACAGTAAGTTGGAAATATGGGTCTCACGGGGAGCGTGCCTGAGATAAGTCCCTGCAGTCGCACTATCCTCTGTGTCCTCGATGGCTCAGTCGGACAGAGCGTCCGCCATGTAAGCAGGAGCTCCGGGGTTGGAGTCCCGGTCGGGGCACACATTTTCAACTGTCCCTTTTGATATTTATCAACGCCTATTAGCAGCTGATGGTCTGGATTTCATTGTAATTTCAATGACCAAATTATTCAAAAAGATAAACTAGGGTCGCCTTTAACGTATTGCTGGACAATATCGCCAGAGTTAAAGTTGAATTACTGACGAGCTGGGAAAATTAATTCAACCGTGGTTCTTCAAAAGATACAAAAAAGATAAGAACGTGAACTGGTTACATTACATCACTATGAAAATAAGAAAAAGAAATACTCTTATCAGCATGATCTCTAAGAAAATATTCATCATTCCAGATGCGATACATGAGTGGTGTTTAATTAAAGTGTTCCCCTGAATTTAACAAGACAGGAGAAGACAGAGGTATTCAAACACTTGCGTACAGCACACGTTACAGCAAGAGATTAACGGGAGCTAAATCGTAGAATTTGAAAAGCAGCTGAAATTCCTGTCGTCAGCCTATCGCATTGCAGTCCGGGTTTCCCCTGTCTGGACTGAACCTGCCGTACACTCTCTGCCGTGTGAGTGACAGTGCTGGCTGGCGTAGAGTAGGCTGTCGTGGCTGCAGCCGCGGGACGCAGTCATCTTCTCAGATACAATCGCGAGAAGTTTATTAAGTCCCGTGAACTGTTAACCGGAACTTCGGCTACAAGGCATAAGAACGAAGTCCAAATCTGCTTATCAAAGTCGCGAGCACCCAGGAATAAGTGTCCAATAGTCCCTTCCGAAACACCCCTCACTCCCCTTCCTGCCTCGGTTTCTCCGCTCGGCGCACTGTGCTCAGCCTATCACCAAAAGACCTAACGGTCCCTCCAATTTATTTTTAAAATTCTCAACAAATCTTGGCGTGTGCTACCAAAGGTTTTTCCGAACTGGGCCATCTTAGAGGGACCTTTGCTGCTTTATTATCTGTCGATGTCCCCCCCCCCCCCACCGTTATCACACCACAGGAGGATACAAAATAGGAGCGCCGAAAAAGTATAAACATTTTTACTTCCTTGGAAACACTTTCTGATTTCGTCCATTCGTATTGAACGGTGCCTTTTGGTTCCAACCTGTACACGACAGTAAAAAATTTGGTCGCGCTGCGCTCCAAACACGTGCGGTCACGTTTAATGGGGATGCAGCCCAACAATGTCCCTAGAGAAGAGTTGAAATAGCTGAGGGTGTCATCAGTGTCAAATGTTGTGAAGAACGTATTTCTGCTGCACGTCGTTTTCGACGGCGAAATGTGTGGGAACCAGCGCCCCCTACGGCATTTTCGCGGTGATTCTGAGCGGCGGTGTGTCTTAAATATTTTACTCTAGCAATCACAAAAAAACTGCGTGATTACAATGTTGGGCATCGCGGTTCCGACCTCCTACGCAAAGGTGTCAAAAGAAGGGATAAAACGTGGGTAAGAGGACATGTGACGACCTCCCGATCGTGTAGCAAGTCCACAGTGGTACTGGGAAGAAATGTGGCGAAATTTTGTGCCAATGTGACATCATTATCACGTCACATGATTGCCTGTGCCGTGGCATTGTTTTTTTTTTCGCAAGTGTATATTTTAACCTGTCTGGAAAACTTCCTTGTGTCACTGATGTATTAAATATATCACTATTGAAATGACTTCAAGCTGCAACAAGTTTTCAGGATTGCGTCTGTGATTCCACGAACACCACGTGAGATTTTGTCTTTCACGATTTTTATAATTATGTCAATTTCAGTGAAGTATGTTTGTACTACTCCTACCCCTCTGAAGTTTTATGGAATTACGTTTTTAATATATTCTCTTGCTTCTTCAACTGAACAATTTAATCCTATTTTTCCTGCCCTATTTAGAGAAAGTGATTGTTAAAAGCAGTCTCAACGTGTGAATTTACAGTCATAACATCATCATTTAGTTTAATTGTCAATGTATCTTGTACACTGACTGCCTGTCCTGCCCCCGTTTGACAATATCCCATAAAGTTTTAACCTTGTTATCCGCATTATTAATTTCTGTGGGTACGTACATACACTACTGGCCATTAAAATTGCTACACCAAAAAGAAATGCAGATGATACATTGGACACATATATTATACTAGAACAGACATATGATTACATTTTCACGCAATTTGGGTGCATAGATCCTGAGAAATCAGTACCCAGAACAACCACCTCTGGCCGTAATAACGGCTTGATACGCCTGGCCATTGAGTCAAACAGAGCTTCGATGGCGTGTACAGGTACAGCTGCTCATGCAGCTTCAACACGATACCACAGTTCATCAGGAGTAGTGACTGGCGTATTGTGACGAGCTAGTTGCTCGGCCACCGTTGACCAGACGTTTTCAATTGGTGAGAGATCTGGAGAATGTGCTGTCCAGGGTAGCAGTCGAACATTTTCTGTATCCAGAAAGGCCCGTACAGGACCTGCAACATGCGGTCGTGCTGTTGCAAATGGCGTTTTGCCATTCGTGCACCCAGATTCGTCGTTGAGTACACCATCGCAGGCGCTCCTGTCTGTGATGCAGCGTCAAAGGTAACCGCAGCCATGGTCTCCGAGCTGATAGTCCATGCTGCTGCAAACGTCGTCGAACTGTTCGTGCAGATGATTGTTGTCTTGCAAACGCCCCCATCTGTTGACTCAGGGATCGGGGCGTGGCTGCACGATCCGTTACAACCAGCGGGTAAGACGCCTGTCATCTCGACTGTTAACCTCCTGAACCCACCGATTCCTTTATTCTGCTAACACCCATCGGATCTCTACCAACGCTAACAGCAATGTCGCGATACGATAAACCGCAATCGCCATAGGCTACAATCCGACCTTTATCAAAGTCGGAAACGTGATGGTACGCATTTCTCCTCCTTAGACGAGGCCTCACAACAACGTTTCACCAGGCAATGCCGGTCAACTGCTGTTTGTGTACGAGAAATCGGTTGGAAACTTCCGTCATGCCAGCACGTTGTAGGTGTCGCCACCGGCGCCAACCTTGTGTGAATGCTCTGAAAAGCTAATCATTTGCATATCACAGTATCTTCTTCCTGTCGGTTAAATTTCGCGTCTGTAGCACGTCATCGTCGTGATGCAGCAAATTTAATGGCCAGTAGTGTATTTCTTGACATTTTAACGATGTTCCTTAAAATATAAAAGCACTTTTTGTAGTACGCAAGTGATCTGGTAGCTCTATTTTCCCTCTTCCTGTCACATGAGATTTCAGTTGCCTTTGTTATCGATGGTGACTAGGAGGTGACACCTCAGGTGCCGCATAAAGAGTCGTGATTAGCGACACACTGACAGGCCAGACGTTGCTAAGCGACGCTAGGACAGCAACGACCCTTCCGTCAGGAGAGCCCAGTACATCGCTGAGACGTGCGTGCGGCCCGCCGGAGGGACCGCATTTCGCCACTTTATGTCTCGCTCGCTCTCGCTCGCCCGCCTCCCGGCCGCACTAACTTCTTGCTAAAGTAATTTACGGGGCAATATTTTAGCGTGTAATGTTTGCTCGGCCACATTTCGCTCTCGTTGCGGCACGCAATTTGAAAGTTGGTGGGCGCCTTCCCGGCCGCACGGCGCTGCAATATGGCCCGCAGATTGCTGGCCCGCCCTCCTGCCATTCGGCTCCGGCGGCGAGGCGGAAGTGAGCTCGGTGCTCACGGCAGAGGAGAGAACACGTTTAGCGAGGAGCTCTGTCACTTCCAGCCACGAACTCAACCTGTTCACAGCTGCCTGTTCCACGCTCTATCTCATATGTAAACTTTACAGTCATTATTCCTGTTAGTTCTCCAGGAACTGCGATTATACGTTTTGCCTTTTGTTGAAAATCAAAGCACTACACTACATTAGTTATAGTTACAGATACCTGTAACCCGTGAATGAAATCAATACGTATTATAAAAGTGTATATTTTTACGTATATATATTCCACATCTCCTCCTAAACTACTTGACGACTTTCAACCACACTTATGTTCCTGTCTGCAGAGAACCACTGTGGCGGTAAGAACCACCTGTCTCTGAAAAGGTCAGGATGGGGGTCAAGAAGAAACTTAGATTACGACGCGCACATAGTCAGACTTTACTCACCAAATATCTGAGAACGAGAGCCTAAGTGATTTGTAACCAACTTTACACATAATTTCGAAACCATACGAGACTTTTTACTGCTCACACCACCCCTACCCCACAAAATGATGATAGGAATAAAGTTTATCGCTTACTGCATTTTCACTGTTCTTGCTGTAAAGCTGCTGCATCAGGCATGACCCTTTAAATAATTTATTACTTCTTTATTAATGACTCTATTTGCAAGAAATTTTGCTGGCAGTATTCGCATATACCACTGAATGTACTTGCAAAAATACATCATTCTTCCAGCAATTAGTCCAGGAGATACGACGTCATAAACATTGGGATTCGTGAAAAACTGCAGCATCATACACTACGTTTTCAAAAAATCATTAATTTTTACTAATAAGTCTACCCAGAACAAATTTCGCTGACACTGTTCATATTCACCACTGGATATACCTGCAAAACTATATCATTTTTCGACAAATAGTTCAGGAGATATGACGCGATGAACATTGAGCTGCGTGGAAAAAAAAAAAAAAACTTCGCTAGAGATACACGTGAAATACATGAACAAATATGTGTGAAATATGTTAAATATACGTAAAATGCATTTGGCAGGTGCATATGTGGACAAAACCTCGGGTAGAAAGCTCCTTCTACAGCTCTGGATCGATCTGAACCAAACTTGGTGCACATATTACTTAAGACTGGAAATAAACAGTGTGGGAATGGAACAGGGACCTCCTGTTGGGGTGGTGGTGATAACGTGGAGACAGACGGCGAGAGAACGAGATGGACAGACAGAGAGGAGAAGATGCAGGGAGGGAGGAGAAGAGAGGACAGAGAAAGGGGAAGCAGCATATGGACAGAGAGAAGGGGAGGAAAATATTGACTTACAGGGGTTGAGGAGGAGATACACAGGGAAGTAGGAAGTAGAAAGCGGTTCGAAATCACCTACTTAGTCGCTGAGTGACCACACTGGCACCGAAACAGAATGTGATAAGAGTGAAGGTCGGAATTCTGAATTCCGTCTTCTGAAATTATGCGGAAGCTTTGTCTCGCCCTCTCGTAGTAGTTTATCGCAGATCACAAGAGTAATGAGGGGCACCTGGCGAATGGAAGAAAGCGTAGGTCATTGCCGATTTCAAGAGAGTTCGTCGGGCAGACGTGCATTATTATAGGCCTACATCGCTGCTGCTAGTCTGTTGTGGAATTATCGGATGTGTTTCATGCTCAAGCGTAATGACAATTTTGGAAAACGAGAACCTTCTCTATTAACATGAATTCCACAAACAGAGATCTTGGGAAACATAAAAGTGCTGCGGTTTATGTGTTCCTTGACCTCTGGAAGGTTTTCGATGCAGTTCGACACTATTGTTTACTGAAAAAGTTGCAAACTTACCAAGTATCAGTCTAGATATGGGACTGGATGCAAGACTTGTTTGCAGATAGAACTCACCACGTCGTACTTAAAAGGACAAAATCAACAAATGTGAAGATAACTTCGGGAGTTCCCCAAAGAGAGTGTTGTAGAGCGCTGTGTTTACGATTCACGTTAACGACACAGTGGAGGACGCTGGAGGCTCCGTGAGGCTCCTCGAGGATAGTGCTGTTGTCTACAGGCGGATGACTGCAGCGAAGGGCAAGAACACCTGCTAAGGATCAACCACTAGTACAGCAACTGGCAATTAATCATCAACATGAATAAATATAACGTACCAGACGAAGAAATTCACTACTGTTCTATTACAATATTGGCGAAAAATCGCTGGAAACAGTATATCTAAGAGTAACCTTCCAGAGCGACCTAAAGTGGAATGACCACCGAAAACAAACAGCAGGAAAAGCAGATGCCAGAATGAGATTAGTTGGCAGTATCTTAATAAAATTTAATTCATCCTTACAAAAGACTCGTTCAACCTTTGTCAAGTAGGGTTAACAGAGGAGATAGGCAAATGAAGGAACAGCGTAGCATTTCGTCACGGGATCGGAACAAGAGCTTCACGGAGGTGCTCAGAAAAAAAATGGTTCAAATGGCTCTGAGCACTATGGGACTTGACTTCTGTGGTCATCAGTCCCCTAGAACTTAGAACTACTTAAACCTAACTAACCTAAAGACATCACACACATCCATGCCCGAGGCAGGATTCGAACCTGCGACCGTAGCAGTCCCGCGGTTCCGGACTGCGCGCCTAGAACCACTAGACCACCGCGGCCGGCGGTGCTCAAAAATCTACAAGAGAGGCGCAGTGCATCACTGTGAGATTTGCTGTTGTAGGACACTGTGGACTGCTGCACAACAGGCAGGGAGAAGAGAGTTGGCTGAGGTGAAAAGGAGGAGAGAGCTGAGACGGACAGAGAAGAGAGAGAGAGCTGGGACAGAGAGAAGAGTGAGGGCGGAGAGCCGCTAGAGGGACGAAAGAGAGAGCAGAGATAAGGGACACAGAGAAGGCGGGAGACAGGACTAGTGTGCAGTAATGACTGAGAAGTCCGACACTGTGTAGGAGAATAAAATACAGAGCCCTTGCCTGTATATGGCAAAGGGCAATTCATGGACAGAGAGGCAGAATGCTGCTCCTCCCGGAACCAAACACTGGCACAACAGCCGGCGTGTGTACCGACGAGCGCCGCTTGTGATCGGCGACTGCGAACACGGCCTGCCCTCTGCGAGGAACGATCACTTCGCATTTCACTTTAATCAGCCGTAATGGACATTCAACTACGGAACGACCCCCTTTTTTTGTACGGAAAAGGGTCCAAACAAAACAGAAGAGGGGAAAGGGGGGGGGGGAGAGTAGTGCAGACAAACACGGCGTACTTTTTTTCGGGCGACACAAATGCGTTATTGTTTCCTAATTAGGCCTCCCTTAATTGAGTTACAATAGAGTCAATGCGAAGCTGAAACAGGAATATCGTTTCACCGACTGCCGAGCCTTGCGCTTTTATTTGCGCCAGCGATGGCGCGCGAGGAAACAGCGCACGCAGCGCTGAGAGCGCAGCTGCGAAAATGTTGGCCGCGCGCAGCGTAAATGCCCGCACAATGCGGGACTCGTTCCGTCAATAGCCCCTCCGCTCCCTGCAAATGATTCGCATTACAACAAATCTACAGCGCTGTCGCTTTTTTGTTACAGAAACACTCGTTAATAAAGCAGCAACAACTCTTACTCTCTGAAACAAAAAACCTATTTGGCCTGTTTTCTGAGCTACCACTTACCTTTCGGCACATTTATAGACGAACTTATAAAAGGATGTAACTATAGACATGTATAATAATGTGTGCGAATGCGTTTCTGGGCGCTACGTTTGTTACTTCGCCCGCTTTCGTGTGCCAGTTGGTCAGTCCACGTTAGTGTTGAGCAGGGGTAATCGTAACAATTCCCAGTAGAGAAATCATCGCCAGTATTTCTTCGAGAACGGGAAGACAGGTTGCGGTGTACAGTTGCTGTTCACCAGACCTTCCACCAATGTCTTACGCCAAATCCAAAATTACTACACGTGCGAATCACAACTTTTCAGTCTCACGACCTAGGCTTCGGATTACTAACTTATTATCTAGTCTTATTGTTTCGATGGTGTTATTTACACGCTCCGGTGAAAACAGTGAACCTGTAATCACAAAAGAAATTGAGCAGTAATCGTAAACACGAAGTGTTCGGAGGATAAGCACAGACATTGTGATCCGCGGTACCTTAATACGTACCCACTTCAATCTGTTAGTTGCTTTTCATCTGCTTCTAACAGCCTTCTCAGAAACACGTCATATAATTTACTACTTGATGTGTTCTGCACGAATACAGGAGGTTATTTTACTCTCGTCCCAAATGCGAGAGATAAGCGATTAATGTATAATTAATCTTTATTGTACAACATTCTCATCTCTGTGAAGAAGAGTAGGCAGCATCACTCTCACTCTGTAACATCTTGTACTTCATAAAAATTTAAGGGTGAAATGGCTTACAAGAAACATAAAACACCAAATTTACTGTCTAGTATGATCTGGTATTCTCACGCAAATCATTGGAACTACAGTGATATACATACTTGCTCCTTTACGTTCATATTCTTTCATCAGACGAAGATACACATTTGAGTTATGACACTCTAGGAGTCTCTTTCTGGTAAAAAGGCGAATCACAAATATATACCAAAGAAAACACAACTAAACTTAATGTAATGGTAGAATTTCACATTAGAACACTTTTCCCCCGGATCAAAAGATGCTCTGTCATCTGTCTAAGGCTTCTATGTCAAGCCGTGCTGAGCACCTTGAACGTACCAAGGTGCATATACGGGTCGCCTGTGAGGCAGATTGGCTGACTGTCAACTACGAGAAATGCGGATCACGCTCTGACACTCCGTCGACAGGGAGGTCATTATAGACGAAGTCACGCCCGGATTTGGTAAAGACGACGAACATCGACGCTATCACCGCCTGTTACAGCCTCAAAAATCCTCCTTTCTTTCTTTATCGTTATTTCGTCCCCCCACTCCATATGGGCAGGCATACAATTTTCCGCTCTTCAGCCATATAAGAGCAAAATTTTAAAAACACGATATAAAAGCTGGACATGTTTTGTACAATAAAAGATAGATCGTCAGTTGCATAAGCTGAAATATAAAAGATGATCTGGTGATTAATTAAAATATACACACAGATGAACAGAAAAATGAGTATCGCACGCGAATATATGAAAATAGATGGACAGTTGAAGAGGGTAAAAAGGATGTGATGACTAATTAAAATAGACACATAGATTAATGAAGTGGATGCAGACTGCCAGGGATAAGCGTAGCATGGGAAAGTGGCATTTAAAGGTAGTTCTTAGAAGGGGGTTTGTGTGGGTGGACGTTTGAAGCAGTGAATGGGGAAGATCGTAGAGGGATTAGGTTCTGAACATAAACTTACGAAGTAGGTGGAGATGATTGGAAGGGAGAGGAACTCTGACATGGGGATGGTGGTAGCGATGTTCTAGATCATGTAGGACGGGTGTATATCGGGGCGCATTTCATACTCGGGTAAAGGGAGAGCATAAAATTTTTGAAAATAAAATTTTTGAAAACATTATCAGCGATATATTAAAATTAAAATTTAAAGATTAAAACAGTCTTGATCGCAAAAATGGTAATATATTTTTTCAGAGTCACTCCAACAAAAACAAAAAATTGCGATTTAGGCTGTTTTAATCTTTAAGTTTTAAAGGGAAAGCGATTAAAATTTCGTTAGGAGAGTATGAGGAAGTGTGATGTTGGCGAAAGGTGATGGTAGAGGCGTAGCAGAGTATCAGGATCAGTGAACAGGAGGCGGGTAGTGGAGTGTTTACGGGTAACGTAGGATATTCGGAGATGTTCAAGAGGGAAGACAATGTTGTCGAATTGCGTATGTTGGTAGAGGATGCAGGTGGAGGACGATAAGCGGATCCGAAAGGGTAGGCGGAATGCACGGCGTTCGAGGATCTGTAGAGCGTGATGAAGGGAGACAGCAGCGGAAGCACATGCCACATTGGTACAGCAGAGGATGGGTCGAAATATTCCGTGTCGTCAAGCACTTTATTCAGGCAAGCCGTACTACAGACTGCTAGAACGCCCAGATCATAACATGTATTTCATCCTTCTAGGAGTCGGTTTTCAGGGAAGCCATTGAGATACGTTTGGGAGAAACTTAATGAATATTGATGATGGTTTTATCCTTCGCGAAGTGTGAAATCCGGCACTGACGATAATTAGCACTCACAGATAACGGTACGGTTCCTCCGTTCACCACAATTTGAGACACACCCTTCTGAGAGGGCGTCACCGTAGCTTATATCTCTGCCTATCGTGTAGTATTTCTTCCAACGTGGTTATCCGCTCACCCTACCGGTACGTAAGGTGGACGAGAGCGCCTTACCGTTAATCTTTAGGGCTGTCTCCGAAAATGGCTGATAAGTCTACCGCCGAAATGTGAGCAGGTGACGAAGTTTGCTTACGGCTGAATCCGCGCACTTTTAGTGATGCTAGATTTAAATATGAAGATTCACACGAGAAGGAAATCTGCTGGGCCCACTTGAAAGAAACCATGCCAGTATTTTACGAAAGCGTTATAGAAAAACCACAAAAAATCTAAATGTGGATGGCCGGACGGGGTTCTGAACCACCCTATTCCCGAACGCGGGACCAGCGTCTTAAACGCTCCGACACCTCGTTCCGAATACTCCACTACGGGGAGGCAAACCAATGAAAGAGAGGTGCTGTACTTAAGCAATCAAACGAGGTACGGGGCGATGATGACGGGCGTGTAAGCAGAGCCGCGTGCGCGGCAGTGCGAGAGGATCGCCGGGGCGAGGCAGGCGGACTGGCCCGCCAGCTTGTTAGCCGACTCGCCGCAAGAACTTCGGCCCGTCTTTCCGAGGCGCCATCCGCACATTCGGAAATCAATTTATTGCCTCCCGACAAAAGGACCGTTTCCACGGTCTGCCGCACCGCCTGCGCAGCTGCGGGCGTGAAAAGAAGAAGGTGCGGGGTGCGGGGTTTGGGCAGGGTGGGGGCGCGGCAGTAACGAGTGTGCAGGGGGAAGGCGGGAAGGCCCGGCCTGATAATCCAATACTCGGCTGGCATCTCCGGCGGCCTGGGACGGCGCAGCTGCGTGCGTTTGCGTTTCTTGCGGGTCAACTGAGGGCGAGGCAGCCACCGGCAGACGGGAGCCGGCTACCGCTCTGGTTACGCCCCTAGGACGTCTCTGGGGACGCGGCAAGCCACATAGTTCCAGCACTATCAGGAATCAACGAACTGCAAAGTCAATTTAAAATAAAAGCTGTCGTCGACTCAACGTTTAGTTTGAACACTAAAATAGTCTAACGGAAATCATGCCTTCTTCCGCCTTGAGAACATATGCGTGTATCCAGTTATGGTGAAAACTATTGTTTAACGTAAAAGCAAGCTGGAGTGCAAATACGAACTACGAAAAGTAAAACTTATACTAACTGTCGGAAAAATTGGGACTTCGAACTCAAAACCATCGTATTCATATCTGACCACATCAACTCATACGTGTCAAATAGTTGCCTTAATGTCAGGGGTTTATAGAGGAGGTGAGAAAACAGATTCTTTTTTATGAAAAAGCTCTCGCGAGAGGTATTTAGAAGACGCTTTGCAAGTCTGTTTGGCGTAACACTACCTCCATTTCACTTCTTATTTGTCGTCTGGATCGAAGAGCTGTTGCAAGAAAAATTTTTTTTCGAGATCGACACTGCACGTCTTGTAATTAGTGCGAATCGTTGGATGTGCAGCGTTTATTTCTGTAACATCAAACTGATTAAAAGCCGAATATCACTTGGAGTATTTATTACACAAAAGGTAATTTCCACACATTGATTAAATTGTTCCTTTTGTAAACCAGAACATTATGTACAAATGTCAGTTCTGAAGACTTTATATTATTCTTAGCTTTTTTTCCTTCGTCAGCGTAGCCATGACCTGTCAGTACCAGTATGCAGTTTGTACGTGCTTACTCAAATTTTTAATTACCTATGTCAATGTGGCGCAGCATAGCGTGTACTTTAAATGCAAACAGATATAAACAAAACAAGAAGCTGTGTAAGAATCAGTACACAATTCGATCAGTTCAACGGGTATGCGAGGTTTTTTTTTCATCTAAAATGATAGCTTTTTGCTTCCTCTATCATCCTTGAAACCAAACACACGAAGTAGCTCATCAACTTGCAGTTAGATTCAAGACATATCCTGTGTTTTCAAAGAGAGAGAGAGAGAGAGAGAGAGAGAGAGAGAGAGAGAGAGAACAACCTCTGATTAGTATTCAGGTACCGTAAGTGGCTTCGCAAAAATTGTTTGTGCTAACACTGGGACAGCGACATCAAGCCAATATTATCCTCTAACCAGTCCTCAACAAGCATTGTGTTCTAGTTCTAGTGAAGCTGAAATCTATTTCTCGAAAATTTGAGTGAAAAGGGGGGTTTTCAATTAAATTTTCAGGTTCTTCACATTCGATTTACATAGGTATTGAAATGCTGCCTAGTCTAGAAACGTTTTGGTTAACAGTAGAGGATTCCTGTAGCACAAAGCGATCCGGTAAGAATATGAACATCTTTAGTGTGTAAAATAATTGTAAATCATACAACACAAAACAAATATAAAAGAAATACTACGAAGTAATAACTACTAGCCGTGGCAGTTAATCAGTCCTGCGCAAATTTTCAGCTGTATCACAATAGTAAATCAACAAACATTTTATTTTATCACTGATAGTAAACGAAAATTTCTGAATTATCCTGTCTCTGCTCGGTAAGACGGAACTGACACACTAATTTCCTCTACCGAAATCATTTCTATTTGCGTGTACCACTAATATGTAATTATGCATGTAACAGTAAATTAATTATGTATGTAACTCGCACCGTTAGGAACAGTAAATGTAAACCAAACAACAGGTGTAAGAGAATTTTGTCTATCATATGTGTCTTAAATGGTCACCGTCAGTTTTTAACAGCTTCGATTAAGTCACCTGAACATACTAATTTTGAAATAATTCTAATACAGTTCATTTTTATCTCTCTAATATCCACATGACTTTGCACAGCATGATAGCATGGTGGGCCAAGACAAATATATTGGTGAAAATGTGTATCTCTTAGGATGCGCCGCGCGGGGTAGCCGAGCGGCCAAGTCGCCTTGAACGGTTCGCGCAGCTCCTCCCGTCGGAGGTTCGAGTCCTCCCTTGGGCATGGGTGGGTGCGTTCTCCTTAGCGTAAGTTAGTTTAAGTTAGATTAAGTAGTGTGTAAGCTTAGGGACCGATGACCTCAGCAGTTTGGTCCTATAAGACTTTACCACATTTTTTTCCCCCCCTTAGGATGCGTTTAGGGACGGGTGGTTGTTTCATTAAAGAATGTGCAGATTGGGGTGGGGGGGGTGGTACTTATTCGTCCTGAAGTGGCTACTATTTTTAATAAAAAATTCGATGGTTGTCACTGAAAACCCAAGCTGACCGTCGTAACAGAGTAGAGTGGGCATTACAGTTGTGTTACCAAATACGACACACAGTGCATACTGTCGAAACTTGTTGTGAAGATATTTCCATTGAAATGCGGCACAAAAATAACTGAGGTCAAGAAATGAAACGAGATGCACTTACTCAATAACGAACCATCGGAGGCCACCGGTCCCTAATACCGAAATAACCAAAAAATGTCCCTGAATAACCTCTGAAATTTTGTCGATCGAGTTCTGGATCACCCTCTATAGACTGAGTCATATAAACTGCTCATTTTATAAGCATACGGAACCATTTAAGATACTGCATTTCTGTTCTCACCGGATGAATTGTAAGTAAGTCCTCTATCTCGAAGACTTAATAGTCTTTTGCCACATCTGTAATAACTAAGAGATATGGCATCAACTTCTCTTTCTCAAACGGAAGTACAATAATTTCTGCTCCTAGTATCCTCCATCTCGTGGAGACGTATTCAACAGCGTTTTACTTTACAAAATAGGATGAACACTTTCCAAGAAATTCCAGTATTTCGAACTTTGAATGCAGCTGTTCCGGAAACAGCTTAGGTGAGTCATGCTGTATACTGCAAATGTAGTATTCCTGTGTCGTATTCAGAAATGGGGGACGGCGCTCCAGAGAATAAAATAGAAATAACTATGGAACTTCTTTATTTACGTGTGTGAATCTGTACTTAAATTGCTGACTGACTGAGAAGATGAAACTTCTACGTTATTTGATTCTGAAGCAGCTGAGTAAAACTGAACGTACTGAGCCTACTTTCTCTTTAGTTTTTCTTATCATGTCCACACTGACCCACAGTATTCTAGCGCAACGCAGTCTGACTGCTCAAAAAAATTAAAACAAAACAATGGCCCTGAATAAGAAGCAATCCTGACAGTAACCAATACATTTCATTAAGCACTTACCTCACAAAAATCTTCATTACGCGAACTACTGCAATGCTGCGAGCGTCAGTACTGCCAGCTAAATAAAAGACTCTAACTACTAAGGCCACTAACTACTAATAGGCATGTGGTTAGGAAGATTTTGTTGCAAACCAAATAATGTATTTTTTACCTTAATAATGTGACATCCAGTTCAAACACGAATATAAATCGTCATTGACATCCAGTACAAAGATATATAATCATGAATAACTTTCTATCTCCAAGTCGGATACTTCCAGATCGTTAGCCTACGCTAACACTTCAAACCTCTACCCTCCAACAATGCTAACTTCTCACATTTAACATCCATCACTGCTGGCTGTTCACCTCCAACAGCCCAACAGCACTTCCATCACTGCTGGCGACTAACTCCCAGCAGCGAGTCCAACGAACCACCGAGTCTCTTACAAAGAAAGCGCAGTGAGAGATCCAATGCAAAGCATTACACAGCGCTGCTAACACAGAAGCAGCCCACTTACAACTGTAATGCTGCTACATGCCATTCTTGCAGCTGCGACACCTCATCCTTAATATACTCACATACTTAATTATAAGTGCTATAGCCAAAACATAAACGAATGTTTCGTCCGTAAAGAACGGCATCATGAGGATTGCGACTGTCGATAAATGCAAATGAAATAGTTTCTTGCGTCAGTCACTTATTTATTTTGTCACTACGCGTATCGATGGTTCACACCAACATCATCATGTGGAGAAATGCTTATTTACATAGCTGGTTTCACTGAAGACAATAGAAATTTTTCCACAGCAATGTAAACATAAGGTACGGTGGAGAGGACATATAACAAATAGCGTTATCCAGACTTTTTACGACTGCACTGCTACATAACCTACACTGCCCTTGGTCTGCCCCTTTGGAAACTGGTCTGGGCTCTTCACTCAAATCAACTACGTAAACAAACATTTCTCCGCCTGACGATATAGGTGTGAACCATCGAAAAGGGTAGTGGCAAAATAATGAAGCCACTGACGCAAAAACCTATTTATTTGTACCCATAATACAACCTGAAATATCTGACAATTACAAAACTGCCTCATGTTTATTAAGAGACTCTTCCCTTTCTTTGAATAATCTGCTTTCGCAAAATGTGAATCAAATCTGGCACACAAAATTTAATTCCACTTTTGAAATAACGGAGGCAAGAATATTGTCCAGCGTCTCGTCCAGGAACACGTCGTCAATGACGGACCAGTAACTCGAATAAGTCAAAGCTATGAAAGGAAATCAACAGTGTCCTTTTCAAGGGAAGTATCCCTGTATTCACGCCTTATAAACCACATAAAGAAACGAAATTTGGATGATTGGACCAGAATATGAAAGCCATTCCACCCCTCCCCCCCCCCCCCCCCAAAGAAGAGGAGCACTATGCCAACTCGACCGCTTTCCCAATTACTAATGACCAAATGTTTCGTATGTTATTACGCGAAGACACACCATAAAATGAGGGATATCGGTAGGTTTATTTTAATTTTTATAAAATGATTTTGTTAGTTAGATGCAAAGTAAGCTAGGAAGACGCGCCGGTAAAAAAGGTAAAGACAATGTAGGGAGGAAATGAAAGCGATGCCGAGCAGAATTCGATACCAGGAAGCTGGAACTCAAAGAGAAAGTCCTGTGTAAAGATCAAAGGAAGCAATTATTCAACACTTGATAAGAAATAATTTAAAGAGGAAGAGACCGGATACTAAGGCACAATCTGCTGACAGGAAGCGCTTTCTTTAGCCTTCGGGTATTTCACGGCGACTTAACGTTTACAAGAAAAGAGACAACTCAGCAAATCAAATGAACGCATTTTGCAGATTAAATTCCGAGAGATTAAGGAAAGAAACGAATTTCTAAAAATTTATTGCTAAAGGATTTCGTAGAGGAATAAGAAATCTAAATAGAGCAAAGCACGTTCTTTGAAAGAAAATCTTATATTCTCGTTCTAACTCGACTGCAGATCCGTTAAGATAACTTGATTATCCTGTACCCAACCAAGACGCCGCCCCGGCGGACATATTATTTATTGCAGCTGATTTAATGGCGTGATGCTGGGATTCATCTTTTTGTTTACCGGCAGATCTATCTCTCGACGGTAGTAGCGAAGCCGCAAGAAACCGTTACAGGTGCTTTGTGTCCACACAGTTTCAGTGTACTGCCCGTGTCCTACTTGCCTAACTTGACGTTCGACCTGCATGTATCCTACATGCTGATCTCTCTATCTAAGCTGAGCGATGTAAGCTTAGTGTTCTTCGTTGCCATTATGTTCTAAGATAATATATAGAGTCACCCATATACGTGTCCGTTCTTATGACGTTCATTATTAATTCAATCTACACAGTTCTTGGAAGGTCGTAAAGAAACGAGACAAGACATCAAGTAATGTTTCTATGACTTTCCAAGGACTCTCTCTCTCTCTCCACACACACACACACACACACACACACACACACACACACACACATACACACACACACACACACACACAGGCACCGTCACAGCAAAACGAACTCGCAAGGTGATAAAAATCTTTACGTTCTATACAAGTTCTGCGGCACCTTCCTGGTAGATAGAATAAAGTAGTCGTCGTTACTCCTAGACGGTGAAGTTTGATTATATAGTTCGTGCTAGTCCACCCACACGTTCTCAGGTCACACAAGGACAATCTACTTTACTCAAGGTAAAAAAGGTGATGGAAAAAAATCGATCCCAGTCTTTCTGCATTTCCATTTGCGTACCGCAGCGTAGGCTGGGGCTCTACGTTGTATCACAGCGTCCTTCTTTTTTAATGCTATAACAAACAGTGTAGAGGATAAATATTAGTTCTTCCAAAGTCTGGAGAGAGATGTCTTTATTAAGCATTAAACGAATAACGTGAGGAAAGCCATGCGGCACTAGTTTCTCGGAAAGTGAATACTTAACTACAGATTCTTTTTGCATTTGTGTGCTACGACAGCCTGAACTGAAACACCTGAACGCAAAAACTTTGTGTGATTTATACTACTTTATTATGAATATCGCTCAGTCTCCCTGCAAGTGATTAACTGCCTTTACTGTAGCACGCAAGTAGAGTAAAGAAGAAGGGTACTGCGTATTTTGTAGGCAGTACAAATATATCTACAACCAGCTGCTGAAGGAAACTTGGAACTTAATCTACAGACACACGCCGATAAATTACAATTAACATTCACGAATTAATAATCAGAAAAAATTTAAATTTCATGCTGAGATAGGTTATAAAGAGGAATACAAAAATCACACAAATGCAAAATTCATATAAATACAAAAATTGTAACAGATCTATAGTTGTGAGAACTTCCGTTGCAATACTAGCGTTATCTTCGGGCAACTGTGCGCTTGTAAGTTAACTAGAGTTCACCGTAATACTAAGAACGACCTTCGTGGTTGGTGGCTAACGTACGTTGAGTGCACGACGATCAGCCTGCTAGAGAACGTTTCCTGCAACAATATGTCTACGTGCTGCAGGAGGTAGGGATATGAAATCGAGTGCTAGAAAGTACAAGGTTATAGCAAAATACTGGACGTTGTCACAGCAGGCGATCAATTTGTGGATGACTTCAGTTGTCAAAATAGTATCCAAGAAACTTCAAAGGTCCAGTTGTACATAAAAAGGTTTTCACTTATCAGGGAAAAATCTCTTACTTCGTCACAAAGGCTTTTGAGACGACGTAGGAGACAGTCACCGTCAAGGATAATAAAAAAGTCCTTCACGACCAAGAGTGCCCATAATTCTACGGAAAGAGCTGCTCCGCAGAGACAACAACCACGCTAGCGGAGGACAGTCTTTCGAAGGAACGAACGAAGACAGAATTGTCAAGAGAATTAAACTTATTTAGAAATTAAAACCGGGCAGGATTTTACTTAGATCCAGATGTCTTACTTTTACTCAGTTCAAACCTGCCAGTGGATCGCGTCTGTTTTCCCAGCAGCAGTGCTGGTCCAGCAAGCTGTTCAGGTGTCCCAGTGGAATTTGGAAAAGACTGAGTGAGGCTGCGAATAGCACTGTGAGGTGTACTTCATGCAGTCAAAGAATTGCCTAAAGTGTAAAAAGGTTACAGGGCCTAGTCTTAAGGAGAGTCCACTACACGTACATTCCACTAGAAATGAATGATTTATTCCGTACGAGGAATGCTTGCACTGGACATACAGAGAAATTTCAGAGGCTACCTCAATAAAACATAATAATCGTGTCAACGTAAGATATAAAGAACGCGTGAGAAGTCACCAGCTTGTAATTGCTCAAGAGAGCGGAGAACTTGATTGGGCTTCGTGTTGAAGTATCACATTTATTATCGTGCTCGCACACTACACGATTTACTATTCTGAAAGTGAAAAATTATAAGGTATACTATCAATAGGCACATAAACCAAGATTGATACGTGTTTAAAGGAAGACAGTCAACTGCAAAGTCTGCACATACTTTCTTAAGAATAAATACGGGAAGACAAAATCATCTAACGTGTCTGCCACGGTTAACAACACGACTGTGCCATACCCTCAAACATTTCGACATAAATGGTGTAAAAATAGAAAGAGTCAAGTCGTTCCAAATAGAGATAATGATAAATGAAGAAATAAGAAACCTCCCGCAAATGCAATAGGATATACGTAAGACATAAATGTACTAAAAATATGCTGTAAGGAACAATGAGAAACAATGAAATACGCTGACTGTAGTTATATTAAGTAAGAATGAATTTGAACATTAGTGATCTGATTAACCATATGTTAGAAAATAAGTTCCTTTTTTACTTATTTTCATTACGTACCACAAATGTCCCCTGACCACAGACTTGTCTCACTTGTATGGATCTTAGTGATAAGGCACTTACCAGGTTTCCAGAGTACATTTTTACTATGGCGTGGGGCCAACGATTGGGGGAACTGGACGATTCCCTTCTGGATGGACAGTAAAATATTTAAAGACCATCTGATATTTATGAAGCAGGGGTGGCGGTTAGTTTCAATCCCCGTATCTTGTGGCAAATTGAACGTTCGATTTGCGCTAACTGCATCAAAAATGAATTTCCGTTTCAGCATCGAAACACAACCGATCGCAACACTACTCAATGCAGAATACAAACAGTCTTTTTGAGCACCTCGTTCATAGCTACGTTTAGCAATACTTGCGATTACGCTGTCGGATCGCTGACTCTGAGCTTGAGGAATTTGGACATTTATAGCCAAAACGTCTCTCTTGGCAGGAATACGACGACCGCGTTAGTTTTGTCAGTAACAGTACACATCCGCTGTACGAATTCAGAACACCGTTCCACAGCACAGCGGACAGAGGAACTGCTGGCTGCAGTCTTCAGAACAAAAAAGACGAAATAATACATTCGCAAGACGAAAGAAAAATGTGCGCTTACTTTTGCAATTCTTTTGATGTGCTACGGTCGCAGGTTCGAATCCTGCCTCGGGCACGGATGTGTGTGATGTCCTTAGGTTAGTTAGGTTTAAGTAGTTCTAAGTTCTAGGGGACTGATGACCACAGATGTTAAGTCCCATAGTCCTCAGAGCCATCTGAACCATTTTTTGATGTCTGTGAACCATATCAGACAACTAATCCAGACTGCTTACACAGATCCTCGGGAACTCTCTCATAATAATGACAACCATACGTGTCAAAGGAAAGTTTGGGATCTCACTGTACATTATCTAGCAGCAAATTACGTCAGCCGTGTTTCTGCACCACTGTCAACTTTCCTGTTCTGGAGCTAACAGCACATTTGTGGTTTCATAATGATGTAGATGTCCGCAATCTCGCATCGGACGGACAAATATAGCACTCAGTGGTCTACTCCGTTCACACGGGTGTTGACGCTATATGGCGTCAACGGTCACTTGCCTCCCGGTGAACATGGAATATCCTAAAGGAAGCCTCGTTTACTTAAGCAGCAATGACGAATGCTGTGTACGAGTCCAGAGCTGCGAGCACTTACAGACCAGCGATCTGCCAAGTGCAGACCAATACCAGATCCCCTGAGTGAAGACCAGCGCAGCACAAATACCATAAAAGTCCGCGTCTAAAGCAGATAAACGAGGGAGCGCCAATAACGCGGGGATGTCCAGCAATAACGGCGGTCTTAGCAGCAGCCACCGTGTAAATCCGAAACGTTTCCCACCGAAGAGCGCGCTAACGGTTGTCCCGCGTTATTAATTACAAGTGCTTGTGTGGAACGGTAATGCCACTTTACGGGTATTATGTGACGCGAGCTCGTGTTGGATGGTACGAGGGAAGGAAGATAGGTGGGGGCGCGTGTGGGCGTATTTGGGGCGAGTGCCGGCGAGGTAACAGGCTGGTTGAAAGGAGCGAGGGGGGTGGGGGGTGAAAAAGGCATACTCGCGAAAGAAGTCTCCCTGGGGAAATAAGATTCGTTAGGTATTTATAGGAGGTGCTGCGAGCCAGCGTCCCTTACTGCCCCGGCAGGGACGTTCGCTAGCAAATGGGCAACGCGACAGTTGGCAGCCCTGGGGCAGAGGTGCGCCGGCTGAAAGTCCGGTGCAGTCGCGACTCCTCTCTTAAGGTGTCAGACACAAATTCAATTTGGTGAATATCTGGGCCACTCATGACAGGGAAAAAGAAATGGTTACAATATGAAATTTGAGAGTATCACACCCTCTGGGGAGGAGAGGGGACGGGGGTGTCTTTTGTCAGTTTCCTTCCAATTCGTGATTTGGCCCACACAACCGGCGTCGTTAAGAAAAAGAGCAATGTCATATAATCACGACCAGCGTTATTCTGCATTAAAATTGGGTACCGATGCAGGTCTTTATCCTAGAGTGAGTCTCTTTAATCGGTTTAAAATATGCCTCCTACTACCAACAAAAGGCGTTTATGAGAAAAATGTTTCCAATTACACATAGGCAACGATCTGGAAACGTGCGAATGTACACTGACCGCAACCAAAATACCACTGGATGATTAAATATACTCTAACTGACGCAAAATCGAGTACATTTTGGCAGCGAAACGGTCTGCAATACCCTACTGCAACCAATCGCTTACTCGTAGGTGCAATTTCTCCATCTGCTATAGATATGTCGTTCATATCAGAGAAATTTTGTTTTTATCATGTTGGGGAATGATGCTAATGTCCGTAGCTCGTGGTCGTGCGGTAGCGTTCTCGCTTCCCGCGCCCAAGTTCCCGGGTTCGATTCCAGGCGGGGTCAGGGATTTTCTCTGCCTCGTGATGACTGGGTGTTCTGTGATGTCCTTAGGTTAGTTAGGTTTAAGTAGTTCTAAGTTCTAGGGGACTGATGACTATAGATGTTAAGCCCCATAGTGCTCAGACCCCAATGATGCTAATCAAGGTCCGCTGAGGCTCCGGAACAGTTTTGTATATACTTATGTTTCTGAGCAATCAATCTGCGCGTGTTTTGCTCAGACGGACAAACTGAAATGCCGTACAACCATAAAACGTTAGTTCTGCTAAGTTTATCGACAACCAACATTCATCCAACGTCGATGACGTCTGATAATAACTCTGGTCCATTATATCCGTGCCGCCAACGTCGATGACGTCTGATAATAACTCTGGTCCATTATATCCGTGCCGGCCGGGGTGGCCGAGCGGTTCTAGGCGCTACAGTCTGGAACCGCGCTACCGCTACGATCGCAGGTTCGAATCCTGCCTCGGGCATGGATGTGTGTGAAGTCCTTAGGTTAGTTAGGTTTAAGTAGTTCTAAGTTCTAGGGGACTGATGACCTCCCCAGTTAAGTCCCATAGTGCTCAGAGCCATTATATCTGTACATAACAGTTAATAAACCATTTCTCAATCTCTAATGTGGCTGTACTTCCCTTGAAAGTGATCAGCGTGAAGGACGCCACGAAACTACTCCTGTAGAAGAAACGATCGAGAAAGCGCACAATATTATACCATTGAATCTTCGGTTAGAACTGCAGGAAACAGTTGAAACAGTACGAATATCCGAAGAACTAATACGGGACGGTTCACAACAAGAAATTTGCACGAAACACTGTGCACGATGGCTGTCGTATTTTATTGAACGCTGGCCAAAAATAAAACGCTAAACAGAAATGTTAGCCCATGTTTCAGCCTTTTTAAATTGAATCAGACTGAGTTTCTGCTTTGTGTTTCTGTGAGTCGGACATGGGTTTACGACATCTTCCCAGAAACTAAAGCAATAAACAGAAGGCGCTGGCCCTACACAAATAAAATAACGTTCAGTCAACGTTTCGGGGAGACAGAAGCGATTGTTCTTAATCATTGTCGAATACATTGACATCGTGACCAACATGACTAATAGATACACTAAAAGATTGTTAACTGGAAAAAAATATATGAATGCTCTTTTATCAGGAGAATGCACATACCCACAACTGCGCTTTACCAGGAATCTGACTTCTATTTGTTTTCGTTTTTAAGGAGATTGATGTGTGATAATATGTTGAATACAGTAACCTGGCAAGACCGGTTGCAGATGGTATTTTCGCGTATCTTTCAGAACTGTAATTTTTAACATTCAACAAAACGCATTAGTCTTAAGAGTACTACGACAAAAATACACGCATTTTTCTGGGTGGCGATTTTGTTTCATCAAAAGATATCCTTATTATAGACAGAAATTCCAAATTTCCCTTGACCAGTTTTGATTCTATGTGAGAGCAAGTTTAACTTTATTAATTTTTGTGGCAGCTAATGTGTGTTCCTACGTTCCGAAGTCACTTATTCGTGGTTAGTCTTACCAGAGTTCGGATATAGAAGATTTTCAACATTTTTGTAAATTATGAGCTCTTACCGCCCCTAGAAATTTCTTTGCTGTCCTTGTGCGTTACTATTCCGTATCATTGCGCGACAATTACAGCGATATGAGTAGTTTCGCATGAAAACGCTTCGAAATGATATTCCTGAAATGTAATATCAGTCGACTTTGTTGGGAACGGTGAATCATGGCTCGACCGGACGCTCTTCATACTATGGTCATTTTTAGCTTAAAGCATGACACTGCCAGAAAGTCAGCAAAGTACTACCTTGTCTTGAAATTAGTACAAAAGAACAGTAACCTGAATACTCAGATATGGTAACATTTATTTTTAGTGAAAAAATTTAAAAAATAGCTTTTCTGCTAATGACGAGTTGACGGCTACATGGCAGATTCTTATGCGCTTGTTACACACAATCGCACTCGTAATCACACAACGACAAACAGACCTGGACACACATGAACAGTAACGAAGACTCCCGAGGCGAATGAGCACGCTGTTGGCAGCTGCGATTAAGCAACATACATTACTACAATACAATATACTTCTTCCCCTGTCTTTGCGCTTCTCCACAGCTGATTGTTCCCGAAGCAGAATGTTGGAGTGAGTTTAACAAGTTGACACCCAACATTTCTCTCTGTCGAAGAACAGATGAACTTTCCCCAGTATCTCTCAGAATTCCAGGAATCTTTCAGAATTCCCCGATATTTCTCTGACTCTTCAGGTAAACTCTAATTCTCTGAGAATTGACGTTTTTCCATGCGACTCGCCATCCCTTTTTTAACTTAAAAGAAAAGTGAATGTAAACACGGTCTTCATTATCAGGCAGAGAAATGTCTCCCTTTACTTTCTAGATCACATGGCATGTACTTCAGTAAGACTACGCTTTCAACTGAATACGCAGACAAACGAATAATTTTTACTAGTTGGCTCAATATTCATTACCGCTTCCTATTCTCGATCGACAAAGAAGACACGCATTCTTTATCACTATCAACGATAAAATTCGCTACAGTTGTAAAAATTATTTATTTTGAAAAAAGGCAAGCGCTACCCGGTTTCAGTATGTGTGTAAAATCGTCAGGTGCGTCTGTAAAATTTTAAACGTATAAATCCCTAAACGTAAAATGTGAGTCCACGAACGATGCAAACTTAAGGTTAAATAGCACAGTAGTGTCCAAGCCGCGGTCCACGGGTCGCGTGTGCGGTCCAAAGCAAGTATAAGTGCGGCGCAAGAAGTGAGCATCTATCCCTCGCCAGAAAAAAAAAAAATGCGAAGTTATGACAAACTGAATATTTTCAGTCTGAAACTCCCGCCACACGATGCTATTCTCTTGCTGGTTCTTTCTTTCCCCACGCATATTATGTGCGTCCCATAAATACTCGTTTCCTTCCAATGTGGTTCAAGTAATCTAAAAGGATTGTGATCAACTTGTTTAGCATATCAAACGCATTATTCTTGACATATTCTGCCGATTTTAGGAACTAAAAATGGAGGATTCATAGACTGACATGTGTGCATCAGCTTCGTTTCTGTCCTTCCTGCCTGGCCTTGTCACAAGCATGCATGTTCCTCAAAACACTTCGTGCATGTGCCAGACAGTTATGACTAGTACTACTTAACCTTTCCACTTGCCCATCTCCAAATGCCATACGTGTAGGCTGGTGATCCCCTGACGGCTATGTGTTATGTCGCCAGCGACTGCCGACGGGAAACTTGAAACGAGCACGGCACCGACCGCCTACCGCGTCGGAGCTCTGCTGTTCTTCTGCAGCTGGGAACAGCGGACTGTGTTTTATTAAGGACGTCCGCCGTCGGGAGGTTATTAAAAAATACGCGAGGCCTCCAGGGGGCTGTTGGAGAGCTGCGCGACGCCAGCGCCGCTCAGTGGCTGTTTACGGCAGACGCCTAAACTAACCTCCGGGCGGCAGAGATGCTCCTGCTTCGCGCCGGAATTACACGGAACACTCGCAGTTACAGGATCGTTCTTCAGCGTACCTGCCTTCAAATACTTAGAGCCAGTCCGACAAAAGCTAAGTATTTAAATCCGACAAAGCTAAGTATTAAATATTTAAATACTTCTTCCTTCTTTACAATGACGGTTCATACAACTGTTTCAAAGGCGAGTTTGGCTTACTGATTACACTTAAAATGTGTTAACCGTTTCACGTCTGTTAACGAAGTTTGACATGAGATCTGTAAGTGATACGATAATAACAATGGCTTCAACAGATTTTTTAACGCAATCTGCTTACGAAAGTAGGATCGTCGCCCTAGCAGCATACAATCATTCTCGGATACCGTATTTCTACTAAACATTGAATCTTTATACTATCGTGACGGGGTCACACCTCATTTGGCACATTTAGTACAGGTTTACGATGTTTAGTACTCATAGAAATTATTGTAAATATGCAGAATTACCACAATACATTAGTACAAAAAGGGAACGTTAATAAAACGCTTGTATCAAATATAAAGAGATTTATGGTTTATTGGGGTTACAAGTATTCACACTACCCCATGGGTTGTGCAAAGATAAATTTAGCGTATTTGGAGATTGCAGATAAATATTCCTTATCAGGACCTCTTCATGATTAATTCTCTTAACTCAAATGGTTCAAATGGCTCTGAGCACTATGGGACTTAACGTCTGAGGTCATCAGTCCCCTACAACTTAGAACTACTTAAACCTAACATCACACACATCCATGCCCAAGGCAGCATTCGAACCTTCGACCGTAACGGTCGCACGGTTCCAGACTGAAGCGCCTAGAACCGCTCGACCACACCGGCCGGCTCTCTTAACTCATTTCCCGAGCATAGTTAGCTGAATCGGCATACCGAAGTAAACAACAGTTTAAACGGCACGGAATCTAGTCTCGAACAGGTACCAAAATGATTCAAATGGCTCTGAGCACAATGGGACTTAACTTCTGAGGTCATCAGTCGCCTAGAACTTAGAACTAATTAAACCTAACTAACCTAAGGATATCACACACATCCATGCCCGAGGCAGGATTCGAACCTGCGACCGTGCGGTCGCTCGGTTCCAGACTGTAGCGCTTAGAACCGCACGGCCACTCCGGCCGGCCGAACAGGTATCTTCGACTCAAAATTGAAGTAACGTCCCAGCCTCTTTGCAAGAACTTTCAATGCAAATTTGAGCAATTGTTGTATCGCTAATCTCCGTTTGAAAGAACAATCAGAGAGAGTGTGTGTGTATGTTTTTCCCATAAGATACTGCACCAAGGAATACACGATAGTTTTTGGTTGATAATTCAGTCGAGCGACCGATTTTAGAAGCACATGAAGTAAAGCGCTCTAGCGACCACCATAAGCAGTTTACGCCATATTCTACAGCTTTTGATTCTGTTAGACATGATTTGCGTTCTGTTCACAATCTGTAAATATTTCGCGTGCTACATATTTAAGTGCTGTATAATGTTACTTATAATCCGTATTGATTGCAAAAATGTTTATTCACATGACCGGTTTCGGTTCCTCTAGAACCGAAACCGGTTATGTGAATAAACATTTTTGCAATCAAGACAGATTATAAGTAACACTGTATAACCAGTGATTGCAGTATCCCTCCAGACATTATGTCTATTTTTGCTAAGTGCTGTATAATATATCAAAGCTATATGCAAATAATTAATTCTTCAGGTACTGAATTTTATGGCGAGTGAACTATTACTAGAACTACTAGTAGAGCTATTTAGTTAGGTCCCACTTCGTTGGTCGTGCATCATCTTGTAAACTAAAAGTGGTTTTCTACTGTGGAATATATGATGCTTGCAAACGAACTGAGTTCCTTTAATGTGTTAACAGTTTCACGTGCCTTGAAAACTTAAATTTCAGTTAGTTTCCAGTAGCTTCTACTTCACACTGTATTTAATTTGTAACCGTTTTTTGTTAATACTTCTGCTTTCACTTACTGATAATTAAATAGACTATTGCAAGATTTTCTCGATAGCAACGTTTTTAAATTTCAATGGAATACTTGTTCCTAGGTACATGATGAAGTTATATCACAGAATTTCTTTTTTCAGTTTTGAGAAAAACTGCAAGAGTTGAGGATAACACAGGATAATGTCCAGAAACTCATTCCCTTCTACAACAAACTCCAGGAACTCATAGTTTTCCAACGAAATACAAAACTAAAAACTGTCAAAACTGACTGAAATGAGGATGGAGTAGCATAGGCAACGAATGCGACAGTCCTTGGCAAAAAGTCCAGCCCCGAGAAAAGTGAAAAATTCAGTTAAAATTGCATAGTGCGTTGTCGGCCGAGATTTACGATGATAATTATAATAGTAATAATAACAATGAAGACAGTAGAAGATTCAAAATGTATAGTTGGTAATACAAAAGTGAGATACAACCTAGCGAATTGAGGGAGGGAGAGAGGCAGAGAGACAGAGAGAGAGACAGAGAGAGAGAGAGAGAGAGAGAGAGAGACAGAGAGAGAGAGAGAGAGAGAGAGAGAGAGAGAGAGAGATTCAGATAGACAATCTCAGCTAAGGATTTTGGGCTTATGATAAAGGTCTGGTGAGATGGGTGGGTACTTGATTGAAATAGGGTAAGGGGCGCATACAAAAACTGAGGTAGACATTATTTCCTTTTAGTAGCTAGATATGTGATTTAGTTGTTGGGTACAGTGACGGAGATAATTACAGAGTCGAGTTATAGGTACCGGAAAGGGCCTAAAGAAGACAGCTGTGTGGTGGAAGCATTTTGTTCTGATGAAAATTTTTCTGATGTGTACACAAGAGTGGTAAATCTACGAGAGACACGAGGGACTTCAAATGTAAGGTAAATAAGACAAAGTATAATAGCAAGGACAGTTGGGCGCAAGGAGCGGAAATACGATTAAAATGAAGCATGGCGAAGATACATCTTACGCAGATATTTACCACCAGTTCCAAGCGCGGTGAGCTTTGCCGAGAAAGAGCTTGCAGAATAACATCATTACCGCGCGGGGTAGCCGTGCGGTCTAGGGCCCTGCCATGGTTCGCGAGGCTGTCCTGTCGGAGGTTCGAGTCCTCCCGTGGGCATGGGTGTGTGTGTTATCCTTAGCGTAAGTTAGTTTAAGTTAGATTAAGTAGTGTGCACGGCTAAGGATCGATGGCCTCAGCAGTTTGGTCCCATAGAACTTACCACAAATTTCCAGTAACATCACTGCAGTCAACAAGAATTTGTACAAGTTTCCTTTTCATGTTCAATGAGAAAAGATTTTATATTTACGTCTACATAAATACTCCGCAAGTCACTGGACGGTCCACGGAGGAGAGAACATCGTACCAAAACTATCTATTCCTTCCTGATCAACACGATGCTTCAGCGAGGGAAATTTGAGTGTCTCTACGTGTCCTTACCTCTCTTATTTTACGCACGATGGTGGCGGCATTAAGTTTGCACAATATTCTTTGACTATAGGTTCTCTAAATTTACTCCTGTTTCGCGAAATCTACGTTTTATTTATTTTTTCAAGGACTCTTGTTTGGTTGCCCTAGTATCTTTCTTACATTTTCACACGGGCATTCCGACTTTTTACGACCCAGCAGTGCATGCCTGAAATCGTTCGATGACTGTTTCAGGCTATGGTTGAAATGGTTCTAAGCACTATGGGACTTAACATCTGAGGTCATCAGTCCACTAAACTTAGAGCTACTTGAACCTAACTAACCAAAGGACATCACACATATCCATGCCCGAGGCAGGATTCGAACCTGCGACCGTAGCAGCAGCGCTGTTCCGGACTGTAGCGCCTAGAACCGCTCGGCCTCAAAATGGCTCTGAGCACTATGCGACTCAACTGCTGAGGTCATCAGTCGCCTAGAACTTAGAACTAATTAAACCTAACTAACCTAAGGACAGCACACAACACCCAGCCATCACGAGGCAGAGAAAATCCCTGACCCCGCCGGGAATCGAACCCGGGAACCCGGGCGTGGGAAGCGAGAACGCTACCGCACGACCACGAGATGCGGGCGCGCTCGGCCTCAACGCCGTCCGCAGGCTGTGGAGAGATGCTGATGTCTTCTTACAAAATTATACTTTTGTGTTCCGCTTAAGTTAAGTTTTCCTCTATTATTGGTCCTATATACCTAGACGAGGGATAAAAATTTATGTTTGTCCATTTGTGGTTAAGCATGATATATTCACAATGCTGGCTTGCAAAATGAACATTCATTCGTGCGAGACATTTACAAAAAAATATGCTACTCAGCCCAAAGCTGAAGGCTGAATAAAAGTCGTGTTATGAATTGTGCGGATAGTAGGTAGCAGGGAATAAATTTAAACTTGTAGAGAGCTCGTACAGAGGAAGCGTTCCTCGTATGGATACACCGCTGTGTTGCATCGCCAGCTATTGTCGGTAGCACTGGTAGCAGAGTTTTATCGCCGCTTTAATCCTTTTGTGCTGCGCTCTGCATGCGATCGTGTCACTTCCACACAATTTTTTGTGCCGAGCTCTCCACGACTCCTCTTTTATCCTTTTTTCCCGAAATTCTCGGTCGGTGCTGTGTGTTGTCCGCTAATGGTGGCTTGGCGACACAGAGAGGTAGTGATTGACACCCTGTCATAAATATACTCCGGATCGGTCAAAGCGCGTGACCTGGCCGGCGCGAGGCTGCACCTAGCGGCACGTGCGTTCGCGCTCGCGCAGCACGCAAGTGGCAAATATCTGCCCAATGCGCGTCGCTCCACCCGCAGGATACACCGCTCAAATATTTGTCGCGGCTGTTGGTACGCCTGCGAAACAGGTAGCCACCATGGCGGCGGCGCGCTGCGGGGTCACCTGTGCACAGCCCGGAGCGAACATTGCCGCTGGTGTTTGCACTTGACGAACGCGCGAGGAGCCTAAAACCGGCATTATATCTCTCCCTCCGGCAAAAAGGGGGGCGAAAGCGCTAGAAAAATACGAAATCCTGCTCTGCCTCCGTCGGCGGCTGGGGCGGATCCGGAGGGGCGAACCTCCATAGTTCCGGGGAGCAGGTGTACTTAGCAGTGCACGGCCCGCGGGGCAGGTGTGCATAATCTAATAAGCACAAATACGGCCTGTTGATACAAACTGATGCTGTGCTAACAAACAAGCAGAGTATTAATTCGAGCGGATGCGCCGCGGGCAAAATGTCCCCGCCGGTGTTTATCCCTGGTCATCCACGCACACACAGTCCACCCGTGTCGAGTTTCAAACGGCGCATTTTGCTGCCCGTCCAGGGGAACTCGTGCGTAAGTGGTGTTTTGTAGGGCTTTATATTGCAGCGGGTTTCGCGTCGCTCTGAAGCGCGCCTCTGTGGCGATCCGCCGCGCCCCCAGCTAACAGCAGGTCAAGTGGGGCTGTCAGCCTCCAGCTACGCCCCACTCTGCCCTTACGGGGGCCTCTCTGCTTCAACTAAGCACCGCTGGTTAGTAACGCAAATTGCTCATTTGGTTCACCGCTAGAGCACGGACAGACGATTGCCCTTTCCCTTTCTGTCCCAACTCCCCGTGCCGGAGGCGACACTAGAGAGGAACAGTGACCGCTGAACACTAACAAGGAAACACCTTCAGCTCGTCCTCGTATTTTTAGGGATAAAAACTTGTGCAAGATATTAGCCCCAGAAATCGATAATAATTTTGGCCATTATTCTGATAGTAGCCAGTTTTGACATGATATTTCAGCTTTTAAACTTTCGTGGTCTTCGCTTGTTTGTCTGTGACTCGCTCCACCCCACTACGCCCGCGTAATATCCGAGCGCAAAGAAGTGTAAAGTAGACAGACAACCAATGTCAGCCTATTGAAGAGTAGCGCAACTCCTTCAAGTGCACGTCAACAGCGTCAGCTTTACAATCAAAGAAAATAGCGCACAACAGCGACGTTAAATATTAAATAGCGCTACGCTACTTCTCATTCGTTTCATTCATTTACAGTGCATTTGTGAATCGCAACATAGAAATGTTCGAAACAAAGAGATCTCCGGCACCTGCTACATGTCAGAAACCTCGCGCTTTCACTCAATGAACAAAGCCCGTCATCACTGTCAATGCAGTATTTTACTGGGTGATCGAAGTGATCTGGCGAATCATTGGTGTAGTCGCTTTATGTTTATCATGAATGAGTTGTTAAACTTACATAAACAGATTGCGTGGACATAGGAACGCATTTGCTGACGTGTACCCTTGTTTTCAAGGTACCTACTGCAGATGTACCGATCTCTTTTTTTTATTTTGATAGTTTGAAGTTTCTTTTGACGGTCTTGAAAGACGGATTTTCCTTCTTTCCACAGGTCTTTTCGTATATCCCTCTGTTACGTGAAATTGTCTGTGATTTCAGCAATAAAACTCAGAGATTCAAGTAACAGCACAAAGTAAGGCCCATTAGCCTTCGTCCGCCTTGTATGAAAGATTGTCGAAAGGCCACACACATACTGATGTTTACCAGCCACGACTTTCAGGAGCTCTCCTTCTTCGACGCTGTAGTTTCACCGTCATTCCGTGCTGCTCGTGGAGGTGCCTCACCCTCGTTTGTTGGTTCAGCGTCATTATAAAATTAATGCAAATCCCTTACCCACTCCGCCGTACAGCACTTCGCGCTCGGCCATTAAGCGAGCGAGTGGGGCGGAGCGAATGACAAACAAGCCATGTACGCGCGTGTTTAAAAGCTGTACTTTCAGTAGGTCGTAACAGCGTACTGTCAGAATAGTGGCCCAAATTTTCGCACGTGATACGCTGCTAGGGCTTATATCTTGCTTGTGTGCCTTTTAATCCTTAAAATGTGAGGTCGAGTTTGCGATGTTTTCTTTTAAAAACGTGTACAATTCTGTCTCTTTCAAATGAAACTATTCGCCTTTGTTAGCGAGCTTATTATTTAGACAGAATGCGCCACATGAAGAAAATATGAACTAAATTGGTTCTCAGTTTCATCTGGATTGGCCAGACAAGTTATTGCCGAAAACGAATCATCGAACGACATTCGAGTTCATCAATGGACTGCATTTACTTTTGGCTCATCTAGAAAAAAAAAAGATGGTTCAAATGGCTCGGAGCACTATGGGACTTAACATCTATGGTCATCAGTCCCCTAGAACTTAGAACTACTTAAACCTAACTAACCTAAGGACAGCACACAACACCCAGCCATCATGAGGCAGAGAAAATCCCTGACCCCGCCGGGAATCGAACCCGGGAACCCGGGCGTGGGAAGCGAGAACGCTACCGCACGACCACGAGATGCGGGCGGCTCATCTAGAGGCTAAAGCGCTGTGGTGTGGCAATTTCAGAATTTTTTTTTCGAGATGATAGAACTTCCCAACCATCCGTCGTATTTGAGTCTCTCCAATCTACTTATTTTCTTGTAGTTCTTTCGGCGATATAAGAGGGTAGGCTTCCGAGGCCGTCGTCGAAGATGTTCAAAGTTTTTGTGCTGTGCATAAATTGACGCGGTGCGAAAACCCAGGAACTTTTAACATCACGTTGTAAGGGTAACAGATGATAGCGCTACGGCGTACCTAATCTCATCCTTACACCAATATCTGCTGGATGTTAGATCATAGGTGGCACGGAGTTACCCCCATCAACTAGGACGTGGGGCGAGATCTTGGCGACTGTTGAAAAGACGCGCAATCAGTTGGTCTGTAGGTTCGGTTCATGGAGTGGACAAGTACGAAATGGGGGAGGAAAAGATGGCGCGAATAGGTGCACCTACAACTAGCGCTGCGCAGTGTGGAACAGTATATGTTTCTTTACTACGACTGAGCGAAAGCAAAAAGAGCAGTACCACACTCAACTGGAAATCTGAATAGTAGGCGTGCGCTTATCTCTGAGTGGACCTTAGGTCGACGGAGGGACCTTTCCATAAATTCGAGGCATAATAAAATCACTGTTACTCATAAACTGTTCAATTTTCAAGATCCCTTTCACCATAATAAGAGGGCGTGCTCAAAAGCAATACTCCAAACTTTTTTAATGTTAAAGCTCTTACAGAGTTTCAAATAAAAAAAAAGTTATCGACATTCTACACTTTTATTCTTCATGTGAACGTATTTATTTCTCAGCATACTCAGCCTGGTGGCAAACACATTTCTCCAAACGAAAGACCAGTTTGTTTGGACAGTCAGTTTGATTTTGTTGACGGAGCTGTAGCCACACTCCGCTTGTGCCGCTATGTCACATCAAAGTGAAGTCCTCGTAGTTGAACTCTGTAAACGGCTGAAATTCTTATGGGGCCAAGTCGGGACTGTGTGTAGGGTAATCGATGTCAGTGAGCCCGGGGCGTCGAACTGTTGCAGACATCGCAGCGCTCGCGTCTGCCCAGGCATTGTCTTGTTGAAGGTGAGGGCGCTCCATGTGTCGACAAACTCTTCGAATAAGAAACTCGGTTACAGCGCTCTGTTTCTCACGCACCGACACAGTTAGGTTACACAGCGCCAGGTTACACGCAAACATGTAAACCTGAAGAACAAAGACGTAGAGCGTTAATAACGTTTTGAAACCTGCCCTTAGAAAAATTTATGAATGATTTTGCTGATAAACCCCTTACGTTACTTGATTTTCAAACAGCTGAGCAAAACTGAACGTACTCAGACACTTCTCTTTTTACTTATTCTGATCATCACTAAACTGACACAATATTTTTAGCGCAACGCAATCTGACTTTCAATAATCCCTACAAAAGAATGGCCCTGACTAACAATAACCTATACCTTTCATGAATCACTTACCTCACAAAAATCTTCGTTACTCGAACTACTGCAATACAGCGAGCGCCACTACTGCCAGCTAAATAAAAGATTCTAACTACTGAAGGCACTAACTACTGGTAGGCATAGTTAGCAAATGAAAGAGTTCGATAGAGAACATACAATGTATTTATCTTAATAATGTTCAAAAGTCATTATATAATGATATCCAGTCTTACAAATTCACTCTTTCTGATGGACACACGTCCAGATCGTCCGCTCTCAAAACTCCGCCATCTCTCTCCCCACATCCACCACTGCTGGCGGGTCACCTCCAACTGCGCAACGCTACGCGCTGATCACATCCAACTGCCCAACACTACAATAGCTAATATTACAACAATGTCAACCAGCCACAGACTGCACACAGCACAGCCAGTGATATTCATACAAAGCTCTACGTGGCGTTACCAACATAAAACAGCCTTCTTACACCTAAACAGCCTACTTACAATTTGTTTTCTTTAAAACTCTTTTCGCATAAAAATTCGGAGCTATTACTCTCCAGCATGCCCTAGTATGCTCATCGAGTCAGTGATACTGAAGAGTGAGAGTAGCAGACAGAGGTCACAGTCACACAAGCACACGCTTATGGAAGTTATAACAGTGGGACGTGTACCACTAGAGTAAATCGTCCGGTAATGCTATCTACAAATAGCCGACGCCGAATCAGTACGACAGCATACAACCGCTCAAACGTCTCAGTGAGCCAATGAAATGTAGAGTCGTCAAACGACTGGACAGCTTACAACCTGCATCGGTGATACAGCATTTTATGGCAGTTTAAGTATTAACAATGAGTGCCTGCCACGACTACGTCGCGAGGACCCACGCCGCCCTCGCAGTCGGCAAGCAAGCAGCAGCACTTGACTGCGGGAGTGGCCGGGCCGCTCCCCCCTTTCCGCACACTCAGCGATACGACATTTAATCGACGCAAAACAAGCCGCCTTCGCCGTCGCTGGCGCCGGCCTCGACCCCGCCTGTTTACGCAGAGCGTCGGCCGGTGTCGAGTGCGGGGGAAGCTGATTCATTAAACGCGGCGACGCCAAAGCCCGGCGAGCGCCGTGGGGAGGGGTCGAGACCTCCGTGCAAACTGCAAACGCCGTGGGCGGGGGCCAAGTTGCCGACGTCGCAGCCGGCCTGACGCTTCCGCCCTGCTGTAGCTCTTCGCCGAAAAGAGAACGTGCGTCAAGTTAGGAGACTTTTTTTAATGTCTTCTTATTTATTCACTTCTCCGCAGCACTAGGCTATCGACAACTAATCCACTCGCTAGATTTACGTGCTGTCAGCACACTTCTACTGCTACCTTTACAGGGTGTAAGGGGGGAAAAATCTACATATACTAAATATTACAGCATCTCCTGTACACGGTATCTCCTATGTAACACGCTCGTGCAGAAAATCGTCCCGTGTTTCTCCGTGAAGTACCTACAGGAAATGGCTCTGAGCACTTAATTTCTGACGTCATTAGTCGCCTAGAACTTAGAACTAATTAAACCTTACTAACCTAAGGACATCACACACATCCATGCCCGAGGCTAGATTCGAGCCTGCGACCGTAGCGGTCGCTCGGTTCCAGACTGTAGCGCCTAGAACCGCACGGCCCCTACCGGTAATGTTGGATAATGTCCTGCTAGCAGTTAGACGAAGATTACGAGTCCAGCACGACCCGGCGACACTGCATTTTTGCCATTAATATCGGAGTACAGAGGAGTGAGCCAGTATCATTGACAATCATTGACACTGGACACAAAACCTCCGGACTAAGAGTCCTGACGTTTCGTTGCCAACTGCGAGTAACATCTTCTGTGGAGGTCCCATTTATATAGAGCGCATAGACTGCTCCACCTCTCGTCGCGTGCTTTCGAAGTGAAACTACCTCTAAATAGCGTCATTACTCTCGATCAAAGGCAATCGATTGTCACATCGTTGGTGCTAAGTCGACCGCCATATCTCATGTAACTTCTTTTCTGTAAAAATTATTGTTGCGTTTATATCTCTACGGCTCCTCTGTACATACGTGCATAATAATGCGATGTTTTAGTTATACTTTATTTCACGATCACCGTATTTTTTAAAAAAAAAATGTTCCGCTAAGGCCGATTTGTCGTTTTTTTTCTCTTGTGTTCGGTTAGGCGGCTGTTTAACTCTTCTTTTTGTTGTTCCAATACAAACCTTTCCACAAGCACGCTGAATTTTATACACCCTAGAGGTTGCAAACGGGTGTCGTACGTCAATATTTGGAAAGTTCTGACAAATTTCGAGTTGAAACAATCTTTAGACCCACCAAGACGATTAGTGAATGTTCAAGATCGGCGAAAGGCGCAAGACACCCTTTTGCAATCCTTGGGGCGTATAAAATTCCGCATAGTTGTGGAAGGTTTATATTGGAACAATGAAAAGGAGAGTTAACACGCTTCCTTTCATTTTTTTCTTGCGCATCTGTTTGTTTTTAGCTGTTTATTACCGATTTCACATGCGTGCCTCTCGGTTGTCAAAAACATGTACCTCAAAGAATTACCTTTAAAACTAGGGATAAACTGACAGGAGCAAATACTGATGCTTTGTTTTCTTCCATTCATGTCTGGGAACATACGCATCCTAGTAGCGCTGCAAGAAACCTACCAGCACGTTTTTCTGACACTGGATATCAAGCAGGAACATATGCAGGCGACAGCCGCGATGTTTAAAAAGTCCCAGCGAAGCACAACAAATCAATGATTAATTAACTAGCAGTCTCTGGGTAGATGTATCTGTGAAATGCGTTGTAAAAGAGCACACAGCTCGTAATTAGCTTTTTTTTTGTCTGTAAGCTCCCGTTACTGTACGACTCACTGTTGGGACTACATCAACTGTAATTATATTTTTTAACTCAGCTTAACCAATATAACACTGTATGAAATAACGTAGTAAGAGAAAAAACCCGCCAACGATTATTTGAACAACTAATTTTCTTTGTAATGAGAAATGTCATTATAGTCAGCGGGTTACAGTTAAAAAATAGTTTTGATTCTTATTAGGCCCAGAAATTAATTTAAGTCATTAATAGCGCTGCAATTAGTCATTGGTGAACTGACCTGACTAGAAGTAACAACCATGCGCTGAACAACTTCAACTTACTCACAGACAGACGAAAAGGACTGTTCTACAGTTTGTAATGTCCCCACAGAAAATACCCTCTACCACGCACCAATTAATCATTGTCAATCAAACCATCCACATTCATTCACTTTGGAAAAGTATCTGATCTGATTTTCTCGTAACATATGCGGCGACAGCTAGACGACGCCAAAGTATTTTCTAGCGCGTTTATTCTTTGAAATAACAGAGATGCATATATGCATTCTCCATGGTTGTTAGAGTGGTAACTAGGACAGCTTCTGGAGTAGGGATTGAGGGATTGACGTATTTCTGAGAGATACATATTCTGATTTTCTTCTCGCTAAATCGAGCGAATTAACTTTTGTGCCACTAGCGGTTTGTTTGAATAGAAAGAGAGTGTAAACGGAAAATAATTAAGACGTCGAATCACCGGAGATCTGGACATGTAATGGAGATGGATTTAATACACAATTTCCTTCATAAATAAGGTTTGTGACTTTTTGTTCCGGAGTGAATGAACGAATGAGTTTTTTTCTGAACCATTTGATGATGACGTTGGCCCTGTAATTAGTGGGGAAGTTTCAGCTGTGTCGAAGAGAGCCTGCAATCACTGAGTCTGTGTTAAATCGTCCAAAAAGGCTTCGTACACATCTGGAATTCGCAATCTTTCGTAAAAGGAACAAATTGTCCACACGATTGATTCTCCCGACTGAATACAGTGTTTAACAGTAATAATAAATGTAACGATCTGTTACAGCAAGCCACCCGCTGATTACCAAGACGAAGGACTCCACCAAAGATCCTATTTGGCTGATTTCACGTAATGAAATATTATAATAAAAACTGTACATAGATAAAGGAGAGAAAGAGAGAGAGCGAATGAACATAGAGATAATATCAATAATCCTCCATTAGTATAACTTTTCGCCTGTCTTATCACGGATCAGCCAAGACACGGGAGGCCCTTACATTACTGTATAGATTTATGTGTGAAGGTGAAAGGGTCTTAAAGACAACAGATACACGTCTATACAGACAAGACATTACACAAAGTTAGCGGCTAGCTGCATTCATCATCTATTCATAGAGGAAGAGACAACTTATTATTATCTTGTTAAAAGTTTTCTCCTCAAAAATAACTTTAACCCATGTGAAGGAAGCCTAGTCTGCTGAAGTTTTCTGTTGTCTTTATTAAGTTTTTAGCAAAATCCAAACCGACGAAACGTCGCCTCAAGACAAGAAATAAGCTGGCACTTTGTTTGTTTTCACTCTCTTACCATCGTTATCTACCAACTTTCACCTCAAATGGAATGAAGTCGAATGTGCTACGCGCTCTAAACGCTTTATTTGGGACCGATCTCTGCATCGTTACTTGAGGCAATTACAAATATCATCGCCATAACATATTGGCACGCTAGTGAATTAGTTAGGCAACGGCCTTGCCGCAGTGGATACACCGGTTCCCGTGAGATCACGGAATTTAAGCGCTGTCGGGCGTGGTCGGCACTTGGATGGGTGACCATCCAGGCCGCCGTGCGCTGTTGCCATTTTTCGGGGTGCACTCAGCCTCGTGATGCCAATTGAGGAGCTACTCGACCGAATAGTAGCGACTTCGGTCAAGAATACCATCATAACGAACGGAAGAGCGGTTTGCTGAGCCCAAGTCTCTCCTACCCGCATCCTCCTCTGAGGATGACATGGCGGTCGGATGGTCCCGGTAGGACACTCGTGGTCTGAAGACGGAGTGCTTTTTTAGTGAATTAGTTACCACGGCATCGACTATCAACAGGGAGATTTCTCTTAATCACTTTACATCAATTTGACACACGACTTTTAGACCATAAGCTCTTATTTTCATTCATTATTGTAAGCAATATGTAATATCAAATAACGTTACACCACCTTACTCAAACGAAGGTCCTCTTTACCCAACAGTGTTAAGAGAACAACACCGGCTTTCTTAGAAAAGATTCACATTTAAACAATATTCATTGATAGGACCTGAGGAAGCGGTTACAATTTAGCAGTATTAATAGGTAGTATACGACACACTTCCTAGCACATTAAAGCTGTGTGCCGGACAGACGTCTGATCTCAGAACATTCGGGCAGCGCTCTTTCCTAGTGAGCTAGCCAGGAACGCCTCACTGCCCGTTCTGCAGCCAGGGCACGCAGAAGTATTTAAGTGAAATCTGGAACGCAGAAGAGAGGTGCTGGACGAAATACAAAAAATGGTTCAAATGGCTCTGAGCACTATGGGACTCAACTGCTGTGGTTATAAGTCCCCTAGAACTTAGAACTACTTAAACCTAACTAACCTAAGGACAGCACACAACACCCAGCCATCACGAGGCAGAGAAAATCCCTGACCCCGCCGGGAATCGAACCCGGGAACCCGGGCGTGGGAAGCGAGAACGCTACCGCACGACCACGAGATGCGGGCGGACGAAATACAACAACGAGGGATCGGCTAGAGTAGTAGCTCCGTCGCCAAGGGCACTGCTTACGAAAAGCAATGTTTCTGGTTCAAGTCTCGGTCCGACAAGGGAGTTTCGAAACAGCACGCGCTCCGCCCCGCGGCAGAGTACAAGTTTCATTTTGGTCTGTTTAACTGCACTTCACACAATATAACATCGTATTTCGAGAGTCATTGTTCTCATCATCAGGTTTCCAATACTGAGATCACATGACTAAAGCAAAAATAAATAAATAAATAAATAAAAATAAAAAAATTCAAACGACGCATTTCCGACCTTCATAAAATATTTGTTCGAGGAGAATACTGACGATATGGTCCTACATTTCCGAGAAAACTAAGTCCCATCTACAGTAATCTCATGATAGACTCAAAACAAATCCACAACTGGCCTTTTTTACGCTATTTCGTTCATTTGTAATTTGGTCTCGCTTAATGGCGACTGTTTACCTAATGAAAACGTTGGTACAGGTCATTACTACCAGGTGTTGTAGAAAGTGTGCTAACTATAGCCGCGCGGGATTAGCCGAGCGGTCGTAGGCGCTGCAGTCAAGGACTGGTCGCGGCGGAGGTTCGAATCCTCCCTCGGGCATGGGTGTGTGTGTGTTTGTCCTTAGGATAATTTAGGTTAAGTAGTGTGTAAGCTTGGGGACTGATGACCTTACCAGTTAAGTCCCATAAGATTTCACACACATTTGAACATTTTTTTGCTAATTATCCAATTCAACAAGACAAGTTAAATATAAATATTTGTTTATCTTCAACGTTATAAATGTTATAAAAGTGTGAAACAATGGCCTACAGTCTTGATGCCGTTTGACTTTCCTGCTTTGGCTGCTACCTGAATAACTGGCGTCCATTGTAGCATAAGCTTGGATAATAACAGTGATGTAATTAATTTATAATTCCCCTTTATTTCTAAAAATACAAACGTGAGTCTAGTACGTAATTCAAAAGACAGGGCATATGTATGCCACAGTCAATCATACATAACCCGTTTGCGTATAATTATGTTTCGGGTACTGTGAATTTATTTTCAATTGTTTATGTAATAAACATACGATTCTGAACGTTCGCAGATCCAACGCACACAAAGTTATGTACACAGAATAAAATCATCGCTCTGAGTGATTCGAAATAAAGCTAGTTACGACTTAAGACAGCATTTAGGCTCTATACATAATTTTCTTTAGGTTCTATGCATAATTTTCTTCACAATTTCCTTTATACCAGTTTCCTGTATTTTTAATGTATTTATGAAAATTATGAACACTATTGTCTCGTTTAGGTCGACAAAACGTGGTTTGCATTAACAGTTATACAGGATACACAAGTAAGGCGCTCGCATGGTTAAATGTGTTGCAAATGACTGGTAGTAGAACATCTAGCAGCGAAGGTCTGTCGTTTCAGCTGCACGCCCACCAGGTGCAGCGGATGAAGAGACATCGCGACGGAACGAGCTAATGACGCAGGCCCTCGGTGATACAAAGGGCTCCGGTGAGAGGGCAGGGCGCCGCAGCAATTACCAGGTGTCTGAGGGTAAACAGCGTAACTGGCAGCGGCGTTTGCAGCAGTCGGCGTCAGACAACGGGCGGCTGCGCTGCGGCTGGCACCTAGCCTCTCCAGCACACCTTCCTCCTCGCGGCGCGCCATCCAGTTGCACGCGGGAGCAACTTCACCTCTCCGCAAGTTTGAAATTACCTCTGTGTACCGAAGCCACGGTGGCAGCTGCTATCGCGCACGCCGAACGGCTCGCCTCGCGTAAGCAAACGTGGTGCTATCTAATGGAACCAGCATCGAGAGGGGTTACGAAAGACGCACGCGATAGCGGTAACCGATCGGCGACGATCCTCACTATCCACCATTTATTCTCATTCCCTTGCGGTATACGAAATTTAGGTCTAAACGTAATGACGTCGTTGCTATGGTGACCCGAAAAATCTGTGTAAGAATGAATACAGCTTGTGTTCCAATTATATACCACAGGCTACAATATAGGAAATAAATAAATAATGAAATAGAAATCAGTTCTCAGAAATATTATCCAGATGTACGTATATAATCCGCAAGCTATCGGACGGAGCGTGGCGTTGGGTACCCTGTACCACTGCAAGTCACTTCCTTTCCTGTTCCTCTCGCACATAGAGCGAAGGAAAAACGACTGTCCATACGTCGACTTACGAGCCCAAATTCATCTTCGTGTTTCCTTTACAAATGAACCACACTTTCCCATAATTCACCCATTACACCGAAGTCGACCATTCGTCTTCTCTACCAAACTACTCTCACGCTCGTTCCATTTCATATCGCTTTGCAGTGTTACGCGCAGATATGTAAACGACGTGACTGTGTCAAGCAGGACAACTTTAAGGCTGTATCCGAACGTTATGGGTTTTGTTTTTAATATTCATCCTCATTAACTTACATTTTTAAACCTTTAGAGCTAGTTGTCACTCATCACACCAACTAGATACTTTGTCTATGTCATCTTGTATCCTCCTACAGTCACTCAACTTCGACACTTTATCGTACACCAACGCATCATCAGCAAACAAAGGCGCAATGCTGCCCACCCTGTCCGCCAGATCATTTATTTACAAAGAAAATAATAGCGGTCCTATCACACTTCCATGGGGCACTCCTGACGATATCCTTGTCTCTGATGAACACTCTTCATCGAGGACCACACAATGGGTTCTGTTATTTAAGAAGTATTCAAGCCACTCTCATATCTGAAAACCTATTCCATATGCTCGTATCTTTGTTAACAGACTGCAGTGGGGCACCGTATCAAACTAAGCTCTGTCCGAACAGGCCTTGGAAGAAAATCTATTATATTCGAACTCAGGATATGTTCAAAGAATTTGCAGTACACCTATGTTTTTGGTCTGCAATTTTGCGGGTCCGTTCTTTCGCCATTCTTATACACTTCAGTCACTAGCGCTTGTTTCCATTCGCTCTGTTGCCTCCGTGGATGACGCTTTTGGGCACTTATTTCCATCCACAGTTCACTTTTCTCCTGGATTTTCATTGTACAGGAGAAAAATAAACTGCAGATAGAAAGGGGTGTCCGAAAACGTCATCCACCACGGCATTGCACTCATAGGAGACAAGACCTGTCTATGCGATAGCTAGATCCACCTTCTCCACTGGCGATCATGGCAATTTATCGCGATCACTGAATAACTAGCGCACAATGTCACGTTTGCTGCCGATGGGGGTGGCCTATTAGCGGGCACGAGGGCCTGTAACTTCGATGTTCCGTAGCGCCATACGATGCTTCCGGACACGGTTTCCTGTCTTCAGTTTGTTTCTGAGACATCCGCTACAACCCCACCAACATTTACTTCATTTGCAGACTGATAATTACAATTATTATGAGAAGAACGTTTGTAGTTTTGTTAGTACCTCCGAGCACATGTTGCAAAATCAAGTCACTAACGCTTTTCCTCTGGGAAGCACGTCAGGTGTTGAAGTGTGCAAGCATCGGTGCAAAACGGTTAGTCGGTACTCACAGCTTTAATCCACTTAGTGGTGCAGTGACGATGATGCAGAAAACATCAGGTAGTAAGTTATGCGACGAGTTGTGGGAGGAAAAAAAGAACTGACACTATGAAATACTAAGATACCTATGATAATAATATCTGCAGTTACTCCCCTGTCACCCTGTATTTCCTCGATTGTACATCCACCATCCACTTATCATCACATCAGTACGCTTTGCAGTCCACAATTTAATTCGTAAATATTTATCTATAGATTATACAATCCCACCTTCGCGTGTCTCTGGGTTTGTTCCCAACATACTCTCTTCGCTTATGATTTTGTAAGAGGGTGTTCGCTTCAACCATTTGAGACCTATGACAACTCTAAGAGCCTCTCTCCTCCTTCATTCCTTCATCTCATGCTACACCCGTGTTCTGCGGTTATCCTCCCTCTTATACCTTTCAGTATAGCAGAGTTAAAACTGCATAAGGTTATCAGGTTATCATACCCCTTCAAATTTTTTATCACTTCCTCTGCTTCCTCAGATAGTTGTTCTATATTCACATTATCTGCTTGTGATGTTGGCATGTAGTAAATGAATGCTGATTTTTTGTCTTCGATAATCCACATCGTGACCGAGTCAGGGCTTTTCCAATGGCCTGTTCTTAGTCTGAGGCCTGTAAAAACTTCTCTTAATTCTTCATTTCTCACACGAGACCATTAGTTAACGTTTCTCTGTTAGTCATCCTGGCAGCTGCTATAAGACTTCTGACACAATTCGCCACTCGTAGACCGATGACCTGACTGGTAGTAACTCAGACCACGTCTCGCAGGATTTGCGACTTACGACCGACCCTTAACACGATTCCGCGAATCCAGCTAACCTCGCACACCTAATGTGCACAATGTTTTAAATCCGCTGTTTTACGGGATATTTATTCCTTAATTTAACGCGAGCCAGCACAATCAAAATTTTAAAAGTCCAGCTAGCAAAATGGAACCGCACGTGCGTGAAACGAGGAGGCTACACAATAATTTCCTTTTTTCCGGCACATACAAAAGAGGAAAGCAAGCGGAAAAGTTGCGAGAGAAAATTATCCACGCCTGAGGCGGGAAAAATTACAAAAACAAACAGGACAGCCGTGAGGAGGAGTGTATTTGTATGCAAAACGCGGCGCGCCGCTGTCGCCCTAATGGAATGGCTTATTGCCGGCGCCCCCAAATCCGACGGCTGTAATGCATATTTTAATTATCAATGCATTTTCATAAAAATGGATTCTTTGACGAGGCCCATTACAGAAAGTTAATTTTTTTCTCCCATTCCACGTGCATTGCTTACTGCGAGGAAAAAAAAAGAAAAAAAGGATGGAGTTTCAGGTTCCCGTCGAGAGAACGACATTTTACATAAATGACTGGAACCGTCCAAAGTTTTTCTTTTCCGGTACTCTAGTTGGCGATTTCCAGTGGCTGGTTTGCTGAAATATTGCAGCGACGATATTCTATTGCATTGTAACTATACATAAATCCGTAACTTAGCATTCTTTCGTCCATTTGCATCTACACCTACTTGATTACTCTGCTATTCACCGTTAAGTGCCTGGCAGAGGGTTCAATGAACCACCTTCAAGCTGTCTCTACCGTTGCACTCTCGAAGCGCACGCGGAAGAAACTAGCACTTAAATTTTTCTGTGCGAGCCCTGATTTATTTTATCGTGATAATCATTTCTCCCTATGTAGGTGGGTGCCAACAGAATATTCTCGCAATCGGAGGAGAAAACTGGTGATTGAAATTTCATAGGAAGATCCCGTCGCAACGAAAAACGCCTTTGTTTTAATGACTGCCATTCCAATTCACGTATCATGTCTGTGGCACTATCTCCCCTATTTCGATATAATACGAAACGAGCTGCCCTTCTTTCAACTTTTTCGATGTCGTCCGTCAGTCCCACCCGATGCGGATACCACACCACACAGCAATACTCCATGATATGGCGGACAAGTCTGGTGTGAGCAGTCTCGTTAGTAGACCTGTTGCATCTTTTAAGTGTTCTGCCAGTGAATCGAAGTCTTTGATTTGCTGCACCCACAACTTTATCCATGTGATCGCTCCAATTTAGGTGATTTGTAATTGTAATCCCTATGTGTTTAGTTGAATTTAAAGCCTTCAGACTTGTGTGACTTATCGGGAAATCGAAATTAAGTACGCATGTGCATAACTTTACACTTTTCTTTATTCGGGATCAATTTACACTTTTCGCACCACAGAGATTTCCTATCTAAATTATTTTGCAAAGTCGGTTTGGTCATCTGATGACTTTACAAGACGGTAAATGGCAGCATCATCTGCAAATAATCGAAGAGGGTTCCTCAGATTGCCACCTATGTCGTTAATATAGATCAGGAACAATAGAGAGCCTGTAACGCCTCCTTGGGGAACGCCGGACATTACTTTTGGTTTACTCGATGCCTTTCCGTCTATTACTACGAACTGTGACCTTTCTGACAGGAAATCACGAATCCATTCGCACAACCGAGGCGATATTCCATCGGCAAGTAGTTTGGTTAGAAGACACTTGTGAGGAACGGTGTCGAAAGCCTTCAGGAAATCTGAAAATATGGAATCAATTTGACATCTCGTGTCGATAGCACTCATTACCTCATCGGTATAAAGAGCTAGTTGTGTTTCACAAGAACGATGTTTCTTGAGTCCGTGCTGACTATGTGTCAATAAATCGTTTTCTTCGAGCTAAGCCGAGCGGTCAGGGTCGCCTTGTCACGGTCGCATCTGTACACTGCAATTACGGTGCCAGTTCATTGTTCAAGTCGCTCCTATTTGAAACTCGCAAAATACGTAATAAACGAACGGTGTACTCGCCTTATTAGCAGCAGGAACACGAACGGCTCTGTCACTGACGGTCTTCTTCAAATAATTATTTGATGTTTCCTACTTATTTTGGCTATCATTTTTTTAAGCAATCGTACCTGAAAATATTCTACGGGTGAATTTAGTCGTAAAAACTTTTATTGTTCCATTGAGCGTAAGTTATACAGAAAGATAATATTACATGCAGCTCGTCCATTACGCTATCACAGATCTGCTATTACACCTTATCTCAAGGGAGGAAACCAACAACTACGAACTAGCAATTAGGTGGCTGGACAGACTACTATAGACGGTATAAGTAACACGTCGTATTGTGCAGAAAGTGGAAAAAGTATCTTGACGAGTAACGTGACGACGAAACGGAGGTCACGTGTTAAGATGGAGGGAAATATCTCTCATTTTATCTTAATGTATTTACGGAAACAACGAAAACCCAGATCTAGCTGTCCGGGTGAGGATTTGAGTTTTAGGGTATGCCAGTAACACTAAAATTCTGTGAGAGACCGTGTTGGCTTAGTATCGTGAATAAATATTATAAAATGAACATAAACAAAATTAAAAGAAGGGTGATGGCTTATAGTAGAGTTATATTAGGAAATAAGACACTGCATATTGTAGTAAAATACACTCCTGGAAATTGAAATAAGAACACCGTGAATTCATTGTCCCAGGAAGGGGAAACTTTATTGACACATTCCTGGGGTCAGATACATCACATGATCACACTGACAGAACCACAGGCACATAGACGCAGGCAACAGAGCATGCACAATGTCGGCACTAGTACAGTGTATATCCACCTTTCGCAGCAATGCAGGCTGCTATTCTCCCATGGAGACGATCGTAGAGATGCTGGATGTAGTCCTGTGGAACGGCTTGCCATGCCATTTCCACCTGGCGCCTCAGTTGGACCAGCGTTCGTGCTGGACGTGCAGACCGCGTGAGACGACGCTTCATCCAGTCCCAAACATGCTCAATGGGGGACAGATCCTGAGATCTTGCTGGCCAGGGTAGTTGACTTACACCTTCTAGAGCACGTTGGGTGGCACGGGATACATGCGGACGTGCATTGTCCTGTTGGAACAGCAAGTTCGCTTGCCGGTCTAGGAATGGTAGAACGATGGGTTCGATGACGGTTTGGATGTACAGTGCACTATTCAGTGTCCCCTCGACGATCACCAGTGGTGTACGGCCAGTGTAGGAGATCGCTCCCCACACCATGATGCCGGGTGTTGGCCCTGTGTGCCTCGGTCGTATGCAGTCCTGATTGTGGCGCTCACCTGCACGGCGCCAAACACGCATACGACCATCATTGGCACCAAGACAGAAGCGACTCTCATCGCTGAAGACGACACATCTCCATTCGTCCCTCCATTCACGCCTGTCGCGACACCACTGGAGGCGGGCTGCACGATGTTGGGGCGTGAGCGGAAGACGGCCTAACGGTGTGCGGGACCGTAGCCCAGCTTCATGGAGACGGTTGCGAATGGTCCTCGCCGATACCCCAGGAGCAACAGTGTCCCTAATTTGCTGGGAAGTGGCGGTGCGGTCCCCTACGGCACTGCGTAGGATCCTACGGTCTTGGCGTGCATCCGTGCGTCGCTGCGGTCCGGTCCCAGGTCGACGGGCACGTGCACCTTCCGCCGACCACTGGCGACAACATCGATGTACTGTGGAGACCTCACGCCCCACGTGTTGAGCAATTCGGCGGTACGTCCACCCGGCCTCCCGCATGCCCACTATACGGTCTCGCTCAAAGTCCGTCAACTGCACATACGGTTCACGTCCACGCTGTCGCGGCATGCTACCAGTGTTAAAGACTGCGATGGAGCTCCGTATGCCACGGCAAACTGGCTGACACTGACGGCGGCGGTGCACAAATGCTGCGCAGCTAGCGCCATTCGACGGCCAACACCGCGGTTCCTGGTGTGTCGGCTATGCCGTGCGTGTGATCATTGCTTGTACAGCCCTCTCGCAGTGTCCGGAGCAAGTATGGTGGATCTGACACACCGGTGTCAATGTGTTCTTTTTTCCATTTCCAGGAGTGTAACTATGGCAGAATTAAAGAGGATGTACTGCAAACTGCGAATAGTAAGAAAAGCTTTTGTGAGGAAAATAAACATTTTAATAACTGATATAAATTTATTCTGAGACACTAAGTGTAGTTAATTTGGTAATGAAGTGATGTGAGGGTAAAATTGTAGTGGGAGACCAAGGTTTAAAAACAGTAAGTGGCTTCAGGTTGGTATGGATCGCAGCAATTACGCAGAGGTGTAGAGACCTGTACAGCAAAGACTAGCATGGAGTACTGCATCAAAGCAGTCATCAGACTGAAGACAACAGCAGCAGTCTCACTTCAGAACCAAATATTCGAATCATTGTTCAATACACGGCTACACAAACTTTCGAAGTGTACAGTGTCTAACACTCTGGTTATAGGCAATCACCTGGGTCGATGACAAAACATCAGAGGGTAGAAATAACAGGAGGTAGAGTTTGCAAGAAGAATACGCCTGTTTCGTTGCGATTTCCTGCGTGTAAATGTCTCAAACGGGGCGCAACGAGGTAAACGCTGTGGGGCGGTCGCTGTTATGTCGGGGACACGCGAGCAAGTGTCCTGTCTGTACGCGGGCAGGGATCGATTGCCGTACTTCCGGCGCAGCTAATTAAACGCACGCGACGCGACGCTCTGCGGCGGTCGGCGTCGCTAAGCCGCGCGGCGCCGGCTTTCACATTTGTCAGCGCAGATTACTGGCTATTTACTGAGCGCCGGGAAATAAAATGTCCCCCCCCCCTCTCCCACCCCCGGTGACGTATATGAAATAGACACCGGCGCCACGCCAGCCACGGTTACGGCTTAATGCCGCATTTACTGTGCTGTGCTGGGCGCCGCTGACAGTTGTGACATTAAACGTGAAGAACTGTGCGAGTTGTAGTACAGGAGCAGAGTTTTGTACTGTCAGGTTCCAGCGGCATACTAAATAATCGATTAAACGGAGGCGGTTAATCGCCCAAACGAAGACAAGAGACAGATTTAAATACTCTGCTAATCCGCTGGAAGTATTTCTTCAGAACTGGGTTGAATTCTTAGAAGGCATTAGATGGAAGTAATCTGCCGCCTTCCAGCCATGACTATTGCACTCTTTGGTTTTCTGAAGGATAATAATCTGCTCCATATAAAGTGGGCGTTAACAGCATTACTAGTTAATGTAACGAGAGGTACAAAATTAATCTAAGACATTAGGAAGAAGTTAACTTGAATACACTACTGGCCATTAAAATTGCTACACCAAGAAGAAATGCAGATGATAAAACGGGTATTCCTTGGACAAATATATTATACTAGAACTGACGCGTGATTACATTTTCACGCAGTTTGGGTGCATAGGTCCTGAGAAATCAACAACCACCTCTGGTCGTAATAACGGCCTTGATACGCCTGGGCATTGAGTCAAACAGAGCTTGGATGGCGTGTACAGGTGCAGCTGCCCATGCAGCTTCAACACGATACCACAGTTCGTCAAGAGTAGTGACCGGCGTATTGTGACGAGCCAGTTGCTCGGCCACCATTGACCAGACGTTTTCAGTTGGTGAGAGATCTGGAGAATGTGCTGGCCAGGGCAACAGTCGAACATTTTTTGTATCCAGAAAGGCCCGTAAAGGACCTGCAACACGCGGTCGTGCATTATCCTTCTGAAATGTAGGGTTCCGCAGGGATTGAATGAAGGGTAGAGCCAGGGTCGTAACACATCTGAAATGTAACGTCCACTATTCAAAGTGCCGTCAGTCCGAACGAGAGGTGACCGAGAGGTGTAACCAATGGCACCCCATACCATCACGCCTGGTGATACGCCAGTATGGCGATGACGAATACACGCTTCCAATGTGCGTTCACCGCGATGTCGCCAAACACGGATACGACCATCAGGATGCTGTAAACAGAACCTGCATTCATCCGGAAAAAAGACGTTTTGCCATTCGTGCACCCAGATTCGTCGTTGAGTACACCACCGCAGGCGCTCCTGTCTGCGATGCAGCCTGAAAGGTAACCGCAGCCATGGTCTCCGAGCTGACAGTCCATGCTGCTGCAAATGTCGTCGAACTGTTCGTGCAGATGGTTGTTGTCTAGCAAACGTCCCCATCTGTTGACTCCGCGATCGAGACGTGGCTGCACGATCCGTTACAGCCATGCGGATAAGATGCCTGTCATCTCGACTGCTAGTGATACGAGGCTGTTGGGATCCAGCACGGCGTTCCGTATTACCCTCCTGAACCCACCGTTTCCATATTCTGCTAACAGTCATTGGATCTCGACCAACGCGAGCAGCAATGTCGTGATACGATAAACTGCAATCGCGATAGGCTACAATCCGACATTTATTAAAGTTGGAAACGAGGTGGTACGTATTTCTAGTTCTTACACGAGGCATCATAACAACGTTTCACCAGGCCACGCCGGTCATCTGCTGTTTGTGTATGGGAAATCGGTTGGAAACTTTCCTCATGTCAGCTCGTTGTGGGTGTCGCCACCGGCGCCAACCTTGTGTGAATGCTCTGAAAAGCTAATCATTTGCATATCACAGCATCTTCTTCCTGTCGGTTAAATTTCGCGTCTGTAACACGTCATCTTCGTGGTGCAGCAATTTTAATGGCCAGTAGTGTATTTTGATTTCAGACTTAATTTGTTACAGTGTTTCTGTTTTAGTGAACGACAGTCCAATTTGCAAACGCATATCAACTTGAAGGACAACATTTAAAAAATCGAAAAAAAAGTAGTTAAGTGAGGTTCACTGGGGATACAGCAGTTATTAGTTAAATAAATTCTGCGCTTTGAATTTAATTACGTTTAATTATTTCACAAAAAATTGTCGTCACGAATACACTGCAGTCGCTGTCGTAATGCGCATGCGGAGCGATTTATCTGGCGTCCAAATGGGCATGTTCATTGACTTTGGGCTAATTTTCTAAAATGTTTGCGTACCGCCGTGTATAAAGTATACACTGCACGGCAAAATGGCCCTTTTTTAAACCGGCGCCATATATAACAGGGGTGAAAGACGGCTGCGGAAACGCGCACGGGGGAGTAGTCGTGCAACCGACAGCCCTGATGAACCAAGAGGCTACCAACAACGTCTCCTCAAAGACCGTTCTGCGATCGTTGCTGCGTATGGGCCTCTGCAGGAGGTGGCTAGTTCATGCAACCACGCTGACTACTGATCAGCGCCGACGAAGTCTGGGATTTGCGTGGCAATACCACAATTGGACGCGCACAGTGTGGCGACAGGTGGCCTTTCAGACGAATCACGGTTTATGTTCCATCGGACAGGCTGCCGTTGATGTGCACGTCGTGAGCCGGCCTACGTGCCCGAGCGGTTCTAGGCGCTACAGTCTGGAGCCGCGCGACCGCTATGGTCGCGCAGGTTCGAATCCTGCCTCGGGCATGCATGTGTGTGATGTCCTTAGGTTAGTTAGGTTTAAGTAGTTCTAAGTTCTAGGGGACTGATGACCTCAGATGTTAAGTCCCACAGTGCTCAGAGCCATTTGAACCTTTTCTTTTTCTTTCTTTTTTTTTCCACGACGTGAAACGTCTTAAAGCAAACATTCTGCAACAAGGGGGAAGCGTTACGATCTGCGGAATGTTTTCGTGGTTTTCGTGGCATTCTCTGGATGATCTCGTCATTCTAAAAGGCCTTCCTGGCAATGTGAACCATTACATACAGTTTATTTTCCCCCAGAACGATGGCATTTACTAGCAGGACAATGCAGTGTACACGCGTGGTTCGAAGAGTACTTGGGTGTATTTACCTCACTCCCTTGACCACCAAACCCCCAGATTTAAACACAACCCAGAGTCGGTGGAACTATCTCGATCGGGCTGTTCGCCCCACGGATCTTCGACCGAGGAACCTGGCGCAACTGGCTAGGGCACTAGACTCGGAATGGCTCCTCACTCCAGTCGGTAACCTCCAGATCCTCACTGACTATCGTGCTGCACGTCTCGCAATGCAAAAGTGGTTATTCGGGCTTTTGACAGATGGTCACATTAATGTGACAGGACAGTATCTTGTTCTTCGTTTCCAAACACCGGTTCTGGGTTTAGTAATGAGACTGTTTTGCTCGGTTTATGAAAACCAGTATCTTTTTGCGTCCGCATGGTTTGCTTTGGAGGGATGCCTTGCACGGCGCTCACTGAGAGACAAGTGGCAGTTAATTGGACGTTGCCGGACGGCGGCTCGGCTTCCTCGTCCGCCGGCAGCGGTGGTGGCGCCGTCGCGAGCCTAGGGGAGGAGGAGGGAGGCTGCCTCCCATCCGGTCAGTCCATCAGCCGCCTTTGTGTCCCGCCGGCGCTCTGGCAGAGGATACTGTTAGCAATCACTGGCTGCCGCGCCGCACCGCTCTTCGGACAATAAAGCCGGCAAAGTGCTTTCTGCCGCTGCCGATGGAGGCTCTCGAAACGCAGATTATCCAGTCGCCTGGAAGACACAAGCGCCAGATCGCTATTCCGTCCGTGCGCGCACACTTCTGTCCAGGTTCGCTGCAAAATTCCGAAACGTGGGGCCTCTCTGCTGGAGAGCGGTGCGGAGTGGAAAATGCGGCGCCGCGCCCTGCAAGACCGTAACGAACGCTGTTCGGCGGGCGCAGCTGATGACGCAAGCTCCACGACTTCAACTAACGGGACTAGGACAGTCCGTAGTACAAAATCGAATCTGACTGCCGTTAAAAGAAATCATCGGCAGGTCGTGTACTGGAATTTGTAACCCCTCTACGACGAAAGACAAAAAACAGTGAAACAAAAATACTCTGCTCCCAACCCATACAGCGAATGTGTGCTGTGTAAAATCTCCTTCTGTGTAAATTGCGTTTACTGACGTCAATAGATAAATGGTTAACTGTTTAGTGAGAGAAAAATAATTCTCGACGAAATCGTTACTCACAGGACATAAAAAGGATTTACATTAGCGAGAGACGTACGCACGGGTTACTTCCTAGTGCCATATTTCATGATTATGGTTAAGTTTTATGATCTAGGAAAAAAAAATACCTGTCTCGCTTTAGGTCTGTATGCAGGAGGCAGAGGGATTCTCTGATGAGCTGACCTGGAGAAAACTATTGTTCCTTTTATGTTTTGACCATTAAATTGGAAAGTTAAAGCCTGCTATACTCGCTTAATTTTTACTACGGCACAAGCGGCCATTTTGACACAGCCCAAGCCAATCAGGCATTAATCCTTTTTCACTTACCTCCTTTTGTAGCCTCCAAGAACAGCTACACTCCTTCACCTTCTTTACAGAAAGGTGCCATAGGGCAATGGTAATAATTGTGTACACCGATTTGGTTCAAATGGCTCTGAGCACTATGGGGCTCAACATCTGTGGTCATCAAATGGTTCAAATGGCTCTGAGCACTATGGGACTCAACTGCTGAGGTCATTAGTCCCCTAGAACTTAGAACTAGTTAAACCTAACTAACCTAAGGACATCACAAATATCCATGCCCGAGGCAGGATTCGAACCTGCGACCGTAGCGGTCTTGCGGTTCCAGACTGCAGCGCCTTTAACCGCACGGCCACTTCGGCCGGCTACCACTCTACATAATCAGCCAAAATGTGTGTCTTGGAGACATCTGAAACATGAGAGAACGACGTTGGTGTTATATGGCCAGCATCTCATCTCAGCAGAATTGCTATCACCAGTACAACTAAAATTATAATATGCTCAGAAATTTTAATGACCTGAGCCTAAGCATAAAAGCACTGACTATTGTAATATCAAGACTGAATCTTAGAAAACAATTGTGGATATATCTAGATGCTGTGGATCAAATACTACTCACCCTTTTACAACTTTTCTATTAAGTTATCTAGTCCATTACATTTGTTCTTTCAATAATTTGCTTGCTCTTGTTTTTCAAAATGGTTCAAATGGTTCTGAGCACTATGGGACTTAACATCTGAGGTCATCAGTCTCCTAGAACTTAGAACTACTTAAACCTAAGGACATCACACACAACCGTAGCGGTCGCGCGGTTCCAGACTGAAGTGCCTAGAACTGCTCGGCCACAACTATCGGCTTGTTTTTCAAATAAGTCAACGAAGCTGCAAACAAGTACTTTGAATAGAGTGCCCACTGGTCCACTTACACGTGATGCGACACGTGCAATGACACTCAGAACAAATTGCTCTGGGTGGCAACTAAGAGACGAGCCTCTGTGTATGATTAAGACCCGTCTTATATATAAAGATGGCGGGTCAGAAAGTGTGTAGTAGCAGCAATGAAAGAAAAGTACTTGGTTGGTTTCGGTTCTTGAGGAAGAATGGGCTACCATTCCTCCACTGACATTCAGATACCAGGAATCAACATGGATGCCAGAAACTGCGATGGTGTGAGACCCGACTCACTTTATTTGTTCATGAGACCCAGAAAATATTACATACAGGCTCCCAGGTGGATGCTATTTTCCTTCACTTTCGGAAGGCGTTCGATACAGTTCCGCACTGTCGCCTGATAAACAAAGTAAGAGCCTACGGAATATCAGACCAGCTGTGTGGCTGGATTGAAGAGTTTTTAGCAAACAGAACACAGCATGTTGTTCTCAATGTAGAGACGCCTACAGACGTTAAAGTAACCTCTGGTGTGCCACAGGGGAGTGTTATGGGACCATTGCTTTTCAGTATATATATAAATGACCTAGTAGATAGTGTCGGAAGTTCCATGCGGCTTTTCGCGGATGATGCTGTAGTATACAGAGAAGTTGCAGCATTAGAAAATTGCAGCGAAATGCAGGAAGATCTGCAGCGGATAGGCACTTGGTGCAGGGAGTGGCAACTGACCCTTAACATAGACAAATGTAATGTATTGCGAATACATAGAAAGAAGGATCCTTTATTGTATGATTATATGATAGCGGAACAAACAATGGTAGCAGTTACTTCTGTAAACTATCTGGGAGTATGCGTACGGAACGATTTGAAGTGGAATGATCATATAAAATTAATTGTTGGTATGGCGGGTGCCAGGTTGAGATTCATTGGGAGTCCTTAGAAAATGTAGTCCATCAACAAAGGAGGTGGCTTACAAAATACCAGGTCGGGTTGACAGAGGAGATATAGAAGATCCAAAGAAGAGCGGCGCGTTTCGTCATAGGGTTATTTGGTAAGCGTGATAGCGTTACGGAGATGTTTAGCAAACTCAAGTGGCAGACTCTGCAAGAGAGGAGCTCTGCATCGCGGTGTAGCTTGCTGTCCGGGTTTCGAGAGGGTGCGTTTCTGGATGAGGTATCGAATATATTGCTTCCCCTTAATTATACCTCGCGAGGAGATCACGAATGTAAAATTAGACAGATTCGAGCGCGCACGGAGGCTTTCCGGCAGTCGTTCTTCCCGCGAACCATACGCGACTGGAACAGGAAAGGGAGGTAATGACAGTGGCACGTAAAGTGCCCTCCGCCACACACCGTTGGGTGACTTGCGGTGTAAAATGTAGATGTAGATAAGTGTACGCTAATAATCGTCCGGATACTTTTGATCAGATAGTGTGTGCGCATTGTGAATACAGTTTTGGCACCGAAATAAAGTTAAGCAGTCGTAGATCGTTAGTAAGGAAGTAAAATAAAGCAGAAAATGCGATATAACTTTGTAAGCTGTTGAGACAGTTCTTTTACGATAGCACATCTGTTTTGGTGGGCAAGCGTGTCCACCTCTAGGAACGCGCGGCAAGTCCGCGTGACACATTCCGCAGAGCCGCAGCGCCAGTGAGCGCCGGCCACCTGCCAGCGCCGCATTACGCGCTCGGGCTGTCTCCGCCATTTTTCTCGCAGCGGACCCGCGCTGCGCGGCGAGCAGACCGCGCTGGCTGCGCCTCCGCGCTGCTGCTGGGAACCGCAGCGGATGGCCGTGATTTATGCCCGCCGCTGCCGCCTCGCCGCCTGCGTGCCTTATCGCTTCTCCAGAATTAACCGAAAACGTATTACGCGCCGCTGCGCTCCTCGCCCGCGTAAGCAGCGACGTGCTCGTGTGGCCGTGCAGTGGCGCCACGCCTCTGTTTCCAACGCGCTTTTATACACGACAGGCATAACCGGTTCGTGGGAAAGCAGTTTGGGCAGAGCAACCTGCTGATGGTGAGAAAGTGTTTGACGAGACCAGACAGCTAAGATCATCAGTCTCTTATTCACCTCTGCCTCCTGCCCCCCCCCCCCCTCCCCCCTTGCCACAGCACAATATTGGTGAAACGAGCCTGACCGCAAACAGAGTAAATTCTGTGTGCTAGTGTGAGGAAGTGTTCTAAACGTTTGCGTAGCTTGAATCTGAGGTGAAACGTGGGAAACCAGCTCGGTATTCACCTCGTGGGACGTAAGAAACCGTCTGAGAAGCACATCCAGGCTGGTCGACACAACGAGTCCTCGTCGGTAATCTGCCGGGCGGATTCGATCCGAACCGGTATAAATGCCCGTCCCGGAAGCGTTCGCGTTAACACAGAGCAACCTCTTGAAGATATTGTGACGGGTTTACACGGCACTGGGCAGATGAAGCCTTTATACCATAGAGCTCTCTTCTGTACACTCATATTCGTGCCAACACCATGAATATTGTGCGAGATATGTTTCTGTAGGTCCACTTTTAAGACTTTACGCAGAACCTTCGTGTTAACAGTATAACTTAAAGCCATACATTAAACAATATGCTAAAACATGAAACTTTCTGGCAGATTAAAACTGTGTGCCGGACCGAGAGACTCGAACTCGGGACCTTTGCCTTTCACGGGCAAGTGCTCTACCATCTGAGCTACCCAAGCATGACTCACGCCCCGTCCTCACAGCTTTATTTCTGCCAGTACCTCGTCTCCTACCTTCCAAACTTTACAGAAGCTCTCCTGCTAACTTTGCAGAACTAGCATTCCTGAAAGAAAGGATATTGCGGAGACAAGGCTTAGCCACAGCCTGGGGGATGTTTCCAGAATGAGATTTTCACTCTGCAGCGGAGTGTGCTCGCGAAAGGCAAAGGTCCCGAGTTCGAGTCTGGGTCCGGCACACAGTTTTAATCTGCCAGGAAGTTTCATATCGGCGCACATTCCGCTGCAGAGTGAAAATTTCATTCTGGATGCTTAAACATATATGATGATATAATTATAAAACGACATTTTATCCGAGCAGATCAAGTGATTAATTGATTACGTTGTTATATTTCTTACGACAGAATGACCGAACCATTTCATAACACCATAACCCCTTTTAGACCAGCCAGTGATCTAAATAATCACTCCAGTATCCATAGAATTTTCTGGGTGGTTACGTTGTGACAAAAGAATATTAAAATAATATCTAGTCTTAACTTATGTTTATCAATACTCGGCAGATTTCATACATTTTTTAGAGATTCTTTGTCTCCTCTTTTTATCTATTTGAAGTCTGATGATGACGACGTTGTGAAATGCCTTTACGTATCGTAAAAAATAAAAGAAAACAACTACGTTTCTAGCATTTGTAGTCTTTGAGAAAGCTTTTCACAATGTTAACTGGAATACTCTCTTTCAAATTATGAAGGTGGCAGGGGTAAAATACAGGGAACGAAAGGCTATTTACAATTTGTACAGAAACCAGTTGGCAGTTATAAGAGTCGAGGGGCATGAAAGGGAAGCAGTGGTTGGGAAAGGACTGAGACAGGGTTGTAGCCTCTCCCCGATGTTATTCAATCTGTATATTGAGCAAGCAGTAAAGGAAACAAAAGAAAAATTTGGAGTAGGTATTAAAATCTATGGAGAAGAAATAAAAACTTTGAGGTTCACCGATGACATTGTAATTCTGTCAGAGACAGCAAAGGACTTGGAAGAGCAGTTGAACGGAATGGACAGTGTCTTGAAAGGAGGATATAAGATGAACATCAACAAAAGCAAAACGAGGATAATGGAATGTAGTCAAATTAAATCGGGTGATGCTGAGGGAATTAGATTAGGAAATGAGACACTTAAAGTAGCAAAGGAGTTTTGCTATTTAGGGAGTAAAATAATTGATGATGGTCGAAGTAGAGAGGATATAAAATGTAGACTGGCAATGGCAAGGAAATCGTTTCTGAAGAAGAGAAATTTGTTAACATCGAGTATAGATTTAAGTGTCAGGAAGTCGTTTCTGAAAGTATTTGTATGGAGTGTAGCCATGTATGGAAGTGAAACATGGACAATAAATAGTTTGGACAAGAAGAGAATAGAAGCTTTCGAAATGTGGTGCTACAGAAGAATAAGATGGGTAGATCACGTAACTAATGAGGAGGTATTAAATAGGATTGGGGAGAAGAGAAGTTTGTGGCACAACTTGACTAGAAGAAGGGATCGGTTGGTAGGACATGTTTTGAGGCATCAAGGGATCACAAATTTAGCATTGTAGGGCAGCGTGGAGGGTAAAAATCGTAGAGGCAGACCAAAAGATGATTACACTAAGCAGATTCAGAAGGATGTAGGTTGCAGTAGATTCGTGTTAAGAGCTGAAATCGTTGCAGAACCATGAAATCAGTAACACCATGAAATCAAATAATAGAACAAATGTCACAACAATTTCGTGGTAGTGAAAAGAGCATGTCGACGTGACTCTGCAGCGGAACTGGAAATGAACTGGCCGACACGCCCGCGAAAGAGGCGGTGTGATATGTGACAAAGAAAGACAACCAGGTTTCACACGCACACCTACTTCAAAGTACGGGACCGTATATTAAGAGTCAGTTGGAACAGCAGCCTGCCTCTTTCATGCCAGTATAAGAGACGGCACTATACGGATACAGTTCCGAACATTCCAGGATTACTGTGGCAAGGACTCAAGTGTCTATCATATTTAGTTCCTCTCGCCAGTGTTCCGACTCCGCTCCAGTCACAGAAAGTCTTGACTGCACCTTCATCGGCTACAGTATATAGAACCGTTGTTTCACTGGTGTGGCGCGGAGGATACTGAAGACATAATCATGGGTTGTCCTCTGCGAGCACAGGGAACAGCTCGTTTGCTGCTGACTAGTCAAGTGCAGAAAAAAACTAATCATTCATGTGAAGACATTCCTAACACCTAATGAGGTGATGATACAGGGACTATTTCATCACTGGGTAAATAATGATGTAACTTTTAAAGTTTTTTTTGTTTTTACTATCGGAAATACGAGATTTTTAAGCAAAATGTCTATGTGTGTATTTCTCAATATGCTGATTTCGATTTCCATGCGTCAGCAGCTATCTGAAATGCATTACGTCGAAGTTGAGTTTGCAAATAAACCTCCGGAACGCAGTTACAATTCCTGACATCGCAGGACGCTTTTTTTCCGTTGCATTAGTTTAACCTGTGGTCGACTGGGCCTCCGTTAAGGTGGGAGTGGTGCTAACTTTGTTGATGATGTCAGGAAGGTACAGCAGCTCAGGTGGGCATCCGGTATGTTTTTCCTACACGTAAAATAAGAAACACCTGGATTAAGAGAAAAATGGGCTTTACTCCCAAGAACTACCACTAAGGGTTACAATATTCACGAAAACTAGTTACGGTCGCGGATGAAAGCACATGGTACGGAGAGAACATTTCGCCCTCAATAGGAAGGGCTGGTGGACACGTCCGGGCGGTAAGGAAGCTGCTAGGCAAGAGAGCGACCCGCTGTTGCAGCCGCTACCCCGTCCACCCTCTTACGTACCTCACGTGACGGCACCCGGCCCTGCCTTTGGCAGGCTTGTGGCAGAAATTTGGCGTCTCTCACTCAGCAATATCGTGGTGGCGCCCATATCTCAACGTACCAGCGTGGGAGCCTGCCACAAGTATTGCGTAGTAGTTTACATACCAACTCATGCCACTGCCTAACGCTGTTACAATAATGGAAGTAGAATACAACAAAATGTTTACCTTTATTATCCTTTACGATGCACAGCCATACGCTTAAGAAGTTAGGGACTGCAAAATATACATAGGAATATGAACAGTTCTAAAACCATTGATGCACTGTCCGCTTGGAAGAGTATTCTCGTCGAGGACTTTCATCTTATTAAAACTGCCTTCATATTCTTAGTGCTGACTGCGAAAGGTTTCTGAGAATGTGATGCGATTTCAGTATATTTTCTTTGCTTAACATACCATCTACCCACTGAATGGTGAACAACCTAGTATTCCTTTATTTCAGTATTCTCTAATTTTACAACTGCCATCCTTATGTACTGTGCACACAATAGAGAGTTATTTTAAAGTCTTCACAGAAAAATGCCCTGACACAATATACCGCCTTATTTCTTCACCGTCGACGGACGAAGACGCACTGACGGCAGCGACCACTGTCATCGTAAGTTTATATGGAACTACGAAAATGAGGACATTACCAACTGACAGGGGAGGCTGAAACCAGCCTAAGCTAGCAGGAAACACTTTTAAGTAAGATACTGCACCCTACTGACAGGTAGATTTAAGTTATTCTGTAGAGGCCAACAGCCTGAAGCTGGTTTCTCTTTGGGCAGTCACCTCGAACATACCTTCACCAGCACCGCAACTAGACATCGAGTAAGACATCGCTACCCTCCACTGCAATCTGCCGAATTCGCCGTCTAACCCTGCTGTACTTCTGCGGTACTTTGTCTTCAGTGTTCATCTACAGGTCATAGAATCATAAACGTTTCCCCAGGATATACACTCCTGGAAATGGAAAAAAGAACACATTGACACCGGTGTGTCAGACCCACCATACTTGCTCCGGACACTGCGAGAGGGCTGTACAAGCAATGATGACACGCACGGCACAGCGGACACACCAGGAACCGCGGTGTTGGCCGTCGAATGGCGCTAGCTGCGCAGCATTTGTGCACTGCCGCCGTCAGTGACAGCCAGTTTGCCGTGGCATACGGAGCTCCATCACAGTCTTTAACACTGGTAGCATGCCGCGACAGCGTGGACGTGAACCGTATGTGCAGTTGACGGACTTTGAGCGAGGGCGTATAGTGGGCATGCGGGAGGCCGGGTGGACGTACCGCCGAATTGCTCAACACGTGGGGCGTGAGGTCTCCACAGTACATCGATGTTGTCGCCAGTGGTCGGCGGAAGGTGCAGGTGCCCGTCGACCTGGGACCGAACCGCAGCGACGCACGGATGCACGCCAAGACCGTAGGATCCTACGCAGTGCCGTAGGGGACCGCACCGCCACTTCCCAGCAAATTAGGGACGCTGTTGCTCCTGGGGTATCGGCGAGGACCATTCGCAACCGTCTCCATGAAGCTGGGCTACAGTCCCGCACACCGTTAGGCCGTCTTCCGCTCACGCCCAAACATCGTGCAGCCCGCCTCCAGTGGTGTCGCGACAGGCGTGAATGGAGGGACGAATGGAGACGTGTCGTCTTCAGCGATGAGAGTCGCTTCTGCCTTGGTGCCAATGATGGTCGTATGCGTGTTTGGCGCCGTGCAGGTGAGCGCCACAATCAGGACTGCATACGACCGAGGCACACAGGGCCAACACCCGGCATCATGGTGTGGGGAGCGATCTCCTACACTGGCCGTACACCACTGGTGATCGTCGAGGGGACACTGAATAGTGCACGGTACATCCAAACCGTCATCGAACCCATCGTTCTACCATTCCTAGACCGGCAAGGGAACTTGCTGTTCCAACAGGACAATGCACGTCCGCATGTCTCCCGTGCCACCCAACGTGCTCTAGAAGGTGTAAGTCAACTACCCTGGCCAGCAAGATCTCCGGATCTGTCCCCCATTGAGCATGTTTGGGACTGGATGACGCGTCGTCTCACGCGGTCTGCACGTCCAGCACGAACGCTGGTCCAACTGAGGCGCCAGGTGGAAATGCCATGGCAAGCCGTTCCACAGGACTACATCCAGCATCTCTACGATCGTCTCCATGGGAGAATAGCAGCCTGCATTGCTGCGAAAGGTGGATATACACTGTACCAGTGCCGACATTGTGCATGCTCTGTTGCCTGTGTCTATGTGCCTGTGGTTCTGTCAGTGTGATCATGTGATGTATCTGACCCGAGGAATGTGTCAGTATAGTTTCCTCTTCCTGGGACAATGAATTCACGGTGTTCTTATTTCAATTTCCAGGAGTGTATGTGCAAACGGGGTCCATGTCGTGTGGAAAACTCCGAACGTGCTCACTTTACTATCACATATCATTGGTTAAAGCTTGTGATACAAATTTCACTTCTTGAACTTGTATTATCAGTTTCTTCTACTTCGCTTATTTTTGAACTGGACTTTTATTTTATCCCAAAAATGAGGATCCAGCGATTTATAATGTGTTAATGTCTGGTGGCCAGTAACTACCGTTGTTCTAAAAGTGTTTCAGTTTAATTATGAAACAGTATAGATCACACGTCCTCTTGAATAGAGTAGAGGGACATGAAAGGGAAGCAGTGGTTGGGAAGAGAGTGAGACAGAGTTTTACCCTATCCCCGATGTTATACAATCTGTATATTGAGCAAGCAGTAAAGGAAACAAAAGACAAATTCGGAGTAGGTATTAAAATCAATGGAGAAGAAATAAAAACTTTGAGGCTTCTCCGATGACATTGTAATTCTGTCTTAGACAGCAAAGGACCTGGAAGAGCAGTTGAACGGAATGGACAGTGTCTTGAAAGGAGGATATAAGATGAACATCAACAAAAGCAAAACGAGGATAATGGAATGTAGTCGAATTAAGTCGGGCGATGCTGAGGAAATGATTAGGAAATGAGACACTTAAAGTAGTAAAGGATTTTTGCTATTTCGGGAGCAAAATAACTGATGATGGCCGGCCGGAGCGGCCGTGCGGTTCTAGGCGCTGCAGTCTGGAACCGAGCGACCGCTACGGTCGCAGGTTCGAATCCTGCCTCGGGCATGGATGTGTGTGATGTCCTTAGGTTAGTTAGGTTTAATTAGTTCTAAGTTCTAGGCGACTGATGACCTCAGAAGTTAAGTCGCATAGTGCTCAGAGCCATTTGAACCAACTGATGATGGTCGAAGTAGAGGATATAAAATGTAGACTGGCAATGGGAAGGTAAGCGTTTCAGAAGAAGAGAAATTTGTTAACATTGATTATAGATTAAAGTGTCAGGAAGTCGTTTCTGAAAGTATTTGTAAGGAGTGTAGCCATGTATGGAAGTGAAACATGGACGATAAATAGTTTGGACAAGAAGAGAACAGAAACTTTCGAAATGTGGTGCTACAGAAGAATGCTGAAGATTAGATGGGTAGATCACATAACTAATGAGGAGGTATTGAATAGAATAGGGGAGAAGAGAAATTTGTGGCACAACTTGACTAAAAGAAGGGATCGATTGGTAGGACATGTTCTGCGGCATCAAGGGATCACCAATTTAGTATTGGAGGGCAGCGTGGAGGGTAAAAATCGTAGAGGGAGACCAAGAGATGAATACACTAAGCAGATTCAGAAGGATGTAGGTTGCGGTAGGTACTGGGAGATGAAGAAGCTTGCACAGGATAGAGTAGAATGGAGAGCTGCATCAAACCAGTCTCAGGACTGAAGACCACAACAACAACAACAACAACAACAATAGATCACACAGGCACGTTTATTAAAAGTTTCGATCATCACATGATCATTCTCAGACCTCCAAAACCATGCTGATGTACAATGGCTGTACATGGAGCAGGAACCTCTGAACGACGAGCCTTGCCTACTTGCCTCGTTCTTAACTGCTGCAGCACATGATCGAGACTACCTTCCGGCTGTTACCGTGTTGTCGATTCGGTGCCAGTCACTGCTTTCGCTCTGAGACGACAGGTTCTCAGACTAAGAAGCAACCTGTGGGGAGGCCGCGGTTCGTGGCCCCGCCGGCAACCGGGGCTGCTGCTTTAATCTGGGCCTGGCCGCGCGGCCCACTGCAGCGGCCGTCATCGCTGGAACTGACGGCGCAGATGAAGAGCCGTCGAGGGCCGGAGGCGTCGGCGCGGCCAATTGGGCAATATGGTAGGAGCGGCCCCGGCCCGCCCCGCCCCAGCCAGCCGCTCGGCCACGGCTCAATTTGTCTCCCGCCGCTGCCGGCGCTGGAAGAATGAGCCCTCTCGCAGCGGCTGGGCCTGTCACGCCGCCATTACCGCATTAACACTCCAACTCGCTCCTCTCATCTCGGTAATTGACTGGTCGGCTAAACCATACAGTCTGAGCACTACAATCACGCCTGTCGTTCTTTGCTTCCGAAGTTCCGAACCGGCCCATCGTCACCCTGCTGTATTGTCTCATATCAGAACGGCTTTTATACCGCGCCCAAGTTTCGTTGTATTAGTAACACTCTGCAACGTGGTGTGCACTGATTTGGAACTTCCCGGCACTTTAAGTCTGTGTGAACGACCGGGACTCGAACCTCCTAGGTTAGTGTGCCTGTCTGGCACACAATTTTAAGCTGCCACGAAAAGTACATTGCTGTGGAATGTGTTCTGCATCACGGTGTGCTGTTTACTGTTAAAACTTAGAGAGCATACATGCCTAGAACAGTCACCCAATATACTGCTTCTTCCTACGTATATATCGCGAAAAGACCTTGAAGATAATTTGTCATAAGTTTTATGAGTATTGTACCGTGTCAAAATAATAAAAAAAAAACTACAGTGGAACAACCAACGTTTCGGCCAAGGTTCCATTGGTCTTCTTCTTGGTCTCCCGGTTTTTAACCGTGGCCGAAACTTTGGTTGCTCCTCTATAGTGTTTTTTATTATTATTTTTTTTTTCATTCTGACAGGCACAGTAGTCAGAAAACTTTTATGTCAACTGACACTGGTCGCGGGAGCCTCCGCGGTTACACCGAGATATGTTAGAGAGAGATTCGAGCTCACACGGACGCTTAGCAACAGTCGTTCTCCAGCGAACCATTCACGACTGGAACACAAAAAGGGGACGTGATACTGGCAAAAAATGTACCCACCACCACATACCATAAAATGGCTTCAGGAATATAGATGTAGAGGTAAGACGGCGTGCTGAAAAGCAATGCCTCCGAATATTTTATGTAAAAACTGTCAACAGCTTTTTAAATAAAACAATCGTTACTATATTCTGCATCGTTGTTCTTCACGTCTAAGTATTTATTTCTCAACATAGTCACCCTAGAGACAAACACGTTTCTCCCAACGAGAGATCATTTTGTTGATACGGTCACTGTTGGATGTTTGTTAACGGGGCCTCAATCTCACCTGTGAATGTACCACTTCAGTAGTATCAAAGTGACGTCCTCGAAGCTGTTCATTAAGTTCTGGAAACAAATGAAAATCGGATAGGGGCCGAGCCGGGACTGTATGGAGGATAACCGATGACAATGAACCTAACGCGTCGGGTTGTTGCGCATCTCGCAGCTTTCGTGTGTGCTATGGCATTGCCGTCCTGAAGGAGAGGGTGCTCCATATGTGGACTAACTCATCGAATTCGAAACTCTACTATAGCACGCCGTTTCTCACGCATCGACATAGCTACGTTACGCCGCGCGGGGTAGCTACGCGGTCTTGGGCGCCTTGTAATGTTCCGCGCGGCTCCTCCCGTCGGAGGTTCGAGTCCTCCCTCGGGCACGGGGTGTGTATGGGTTACCCTTAGCGTAAGTTAGTGTAAGTTAGATTAAGTAGTGTGTAAGACTAGGGACCGATGACCTCAGCAGTTTGGTCCCATAGGAACTTACCACGAATTCCCAGTTACGTTACAAGCCGCCATGTTAGATGTTACAATACGGAGCCCTCTAGCGACATCTGAAAGACAACTATCTTGCAGGGACAGCCATGGACGCCACGGCGACCTTGGGACCCAGTGACCCGGCTGCCTGGTGCCTCGAAACGAAACGGCAGTTGTGCCATGTTTCATTAGGCATCTTCAGAAGGATTGTCGTCGTATTCAGACTCAGTGTCGTCTTCTTCCGATGCTAATTGCGTGCGTCCAGATGTTGTTGGGCGATCGTGATCTATAGGCAAACCACGCCGTACACGTGACATTTTGGTGTTTCAAATGGCTCTGAGCACTATGGGACTTAACATCCATGGTCATCAGTCCCCTAGAACTTAGAACTACTTAAACCTAACTAACCTAAGGACATCACACACATCCATGCCCGAGGCAGGATTCGAACCTGCGACCGTAGCAGTCGCGCGGCTCCGGACTGAGCGCCTAGACACGTGACATTAACCATTGTTTATATGCATAACGTTTCTGGCCTTCATGCATATCATTCCAATCCACAATGTACAGTAAAATGTTAATTTCCATTTACGTAAAAATCAAAAAACTTTACAAAATATATATACAATGTTTCTACAGATGTAGAAAGTTAATAACATATGCTTTATTGGAAAAGCTTTGAGAGTTTCCTCATAAAAAATTCAAAGCCATTACATTTCAGTACGCCCTCAGAGATGTAGCGTTAGAATTTCTTTGCGGAAAGAACCATGCTGGTTGGGAAATACTGGTTATAGCAGAACTGGGGTTGAATCTACGAAATGTATCATTACAATAAAGATGTTCGCAGTATGCAAAAAAGAAAGGAGTGGAATGGGAAAATTCACACTCCAAATGAAACAGCCCAGTATTTGCCACAAAAAACTTCGGGGAAGAACGAATAAACTTAATTCTGGGTTGTCTGGATGGAAATTCGTGCTTCCTCCCTCCCTTCCAACGGAAGTACAGTACTTTAGTCACTGTACCATCCTCCGGCCGGTGTGGCCGAGCGGTTCTAGGCCCTACAGTCTGGAATCGCACGACCGCTACGGTCGCAGGCTCGAATCCTGCCTCGGGCATAGATGTGTGTGATGTCTTTAGGTTAGTTAGGTTTAAGTAGTTCTAAGTTCTAGGGGACTGATGACCTCAGAAGTTAAGTCCCATAGTGCTAGAGCCATTTGAACCACTGTGCCATCCCATTCTGCAGCACTTATAAATGACTTGAAAAGTAGTATTGTATTCAAGACCATTCCCGACATTGTTGTTGTAGAGAAATACTCTCTCAGATTAGTTTTATATATTTGTCATCAGTCTATCAAATATTTGCTTATTGTTCTACCAAATACTCCAGTCTTTTCATCATTGCATATATATTACAAGAAAAGCCCATGCGCAGAGGCTGATCCACCATTTGCGATTAAAATGGATACGGACGGTGAGGCAAGACCGGACGCCGTCTTCTTCATTTCCAAAGCTAACTTCTATGGCATTGAGCGCTGCTAAAGTATTCCAGAAATTGTCTCGGCGGTTGTAGTTAACGACCCTGCATCTTAGCTTAAGCAGTACATGTACAGTGCACAAGATTTAGAGATCTGTTCTGACGAGGGGACGGTGTTTCTTTTTTTTAAAAAAAAAAGTCTGCGCCACAATTCGGCAACTATAACCATTAAAAATAATTATTTAAATAAATATAAAATTTTACTACACCACATATTTATATGTCACTAAAAATATAAAGGAATTTCTCTTAAGTCTTTACACATAATTCTGAACATTTGTCATTGTGAATTTTTAATAGATTATAATAAGGAGGTGAACTAATCATGCATCAGCTATGTATTACATGCGCCTCATGTATTTCGTGTTAGTTCTTACAAGATTTATCATACCTATTAAAAATTCACTATCACATACTTTCGAGAGTATCTGTATGGGACTACGACAAATAATTTTAAACGTTTTAGTCTGATTAATAATAAAACTTCGCACATTAAAAATTTATTTTTATTTAAATAATTATTTTCTTCTTTTTAGCCTTGTGTGTGTGAGATAATTTTTGATTGGATTTTAAACGTACTGATGACATTTCATGAGAGGTACCTGTTATATTTAGCTTTATTTGAGTGTCGTTTTGCCTGATAATATCTAAAATAGAATACTGTTACACCTACATGTTAGTAATATATCAATCTGTTTAACTGTTTTTTTCCTAAAAGTAACATAAAGAAGCAAACAAATTTAATTACATACGATTTTAATAAATCGTATTTTAATACTAGCTTTATAGCAGCAGCTTTTCACTAATAGTACACATATGTCACATACTCTGCACACTTCTCCTCCTCCCCCTCCCCCCCCCCCCCCCCCCGTAGAAATTCATCTCCTGTTTCTCCACTCCCTGTTCATCTCCTGCTCCCTCACTCTTTTTGTACATGTCATCCTTCTCCTCCCCCTCTCGGTCCATCTCCTCCTGCTCCCACCTCGGTCCATCTTCTCCTCACCACTCTCTCTGTCCATTTCCTCCTCGCCGTTCTCTCTCTGTTCATCTCGTCCTCCTCCTTACCTTCTGTTGCAAAGTGCTCCTCCCCCCCTTTCTGTTCATCTCTTCCCATCTCATCTCTCCATCTCCTCCGCCACCCTCTGTCATTTTATCCCCCCCTCTCTCTATCTCCTTCTCCTACCTCTCTCTCTGTCCATCTTCTCCTCCTCCCAGGCTCTGTCCATCTCATTCTCCTTCCCTGTAACTGTCTCCCCCTTCCCCCACACCCCTACTCAGCCGTGCCAATCCTCATGTATACCTTCTGAAAAGCGTTCCAATTCTACCTGTATAGCACAATCGTCGTGTAGGGCAGCCTAGGTGACAGGTATTTTCAACCTTTATCACCCTCCAAAGCTACTGAACAGACCAGCAAGGAACTGAGTTATTATTCCATTGCCATCCAGTTTAAAATTTCAAGTCCCTAGTTTACTGGAAAGTTAGTTTAAATTCAGCTACAAAATTGGTGCCAATTAGACAGAGAACAGAATGACTAACCAAAAATGTGGTAAAAACAGCTAGAGTGTATGACATAAACAGGCACATTGTCTGCTATAAAACACACACACATACATATCCATTGACATAATATGTATGGCCCATCGTAGTCCCCTCACCCTCTGCTGAAAAACTGTTGCCATCTTTGTTTCATTTCATCTGTGGATAATGTGCGGCACCGGATGCCTTGCGCATTTCGGCGTGTGGGTTTGAGTGGGTTCGTTTGACGCAGTGACAGATTCGCTACAAGGCAATTTTCGCCAGCTGCTCGTCCATAAAGGCGGCGACGCTAGCACGGGGCGCGGCCTCTGCAGGGAGGTTTCATTAGTGCGGCAGAGCCTCCGGCGCCGGAAGCACAAGGCTGCAACACTAACCGCCGGGGCTGGGACCACGGACGGTGGGCAGAGGAAGAGCGGGATAAACAATGACATAAGGAAGCGGCGCAGAAAGAAACGCGCACATTTTTTTTCCAGGAGAAAAAGAGGAAGGCGGCGCGACGTCCGTGTACGGTATTTATGGCTTCCTGCGCGGCTAACGAGCAGCATTAGCGCCAGGCCGGGCTGGGCACGGCCGGGCGGCCGCAGCGGGGTCGCCGGCCGACGCCGAGTCGCGGCAATCGATAGCGCGCCGCTCTGCTCCTGCAGACGACACGGCTATTTTTAACGGAAACGCAGGCATATGGGAGCGGCGGCTGCGGTCAGCCTCGCAGCCGGTGGATAAGCCTCGTGGGAGCGCGCCGCGTCAGCTCACCTCGGCACTGCTGAGGAAGCCGCCTGGCGCGTCTCCTCACTCGCGGTCCCTGACTGCTGTCAGTCTTAGGGCAACTATCTTCTCAAAATCGCATACTCGTGGTGGGTGCGCCTCATATGCCTGCGTGTCAATCAGCTGCCAACCACGTCGCGAGTGGGGTAATGAACGATTGCCCGTCGCGAGTGTGGAATTGTAGACTCACGAGTATGTTGCACATTGCAAATGCGCATAAGCTGGGGTCTGTGGCGTTCATGGGAAGTTAACCTATTCATATCGAACTCAGTCTCATTACAGGAACGGAGATTGTGCTTCTGTGCCTTCATTCTCATTATATTCTTGTTTGTTTTCGTGACACACTGCAAAAGTTGCACAAGAGCCTGTCATTTTCCTTGCTAGTTGCCTCGCATAAGAAACACGAAATAGCAGAAAACAAAATGGCATTTGTAAGTAGATAAAATGAGACTACGTGGTTCCAGAGACCTTTCCGAGTCCCAAACATCTATGATGTGCGTATATGTGCAGATAGAAGCGATGAATGAAAATTTGTGCCAACACCGGGATTCGAACCTGAATCTCCTGCTGTGTATGCAGATATGCTAACCACTAAGCCGCCCTGGCATAAGGGCTTTGCAGAACTACACGGACTACTGTTCCACGCCTCCGTCCTCCCTCCAAGTTCCCATTCACACCAATTACCACATGGGCTGAGGCATGAGTGAGAATTTGGATGGAGGAGGGAGACGTGCTAGGATAAACTGCATAGTTGTGCAAACCACTGTATCAGCGTGACGTAGTGGGTATCGCATGTGCCTAACGAGCAGGAGACCCGGGTTAGAATCTTGCTCTTGAAACTTCCTGGCAGATTAAAACTGTGTGCCGGACCGAGACTCGAACTCGGGACCTTTGCCTTTCGCGGGCAAGTGCTCTACCAACTGAGCTACCCAAGCAGGACTGACGCCCCGTCCTCACAGCTTCACTTCTGCCAGTACCTCGTCTCCTACCTTCCAAACTTTACAGAAGCTCTCCTGCCGTCCACATTCGACAAATGCACCACAAACCATCTTTCTTTCAGGACAGTGCATACATTTTTATATTTAATACAGACTATTTGTATTACATACTGATTTCTCTGCCTCGTGATGGCTGGGTGTTGTGTGCTGTCCTTAGGTTAGTTAGGTTTAAGTAGTTCTACGTTCTAGGGGACTGATGACCATAGATGTTAAGTCCCATAGTGCTCAGAGCCATTTGAACCATTTTATTACATACTGATGATAAGGATATGTACCTTATAAGTTACCATTCCCCTGTCGATCGCAATGTGGCAATGAAAATTCTCACGGTGATCATTTCTCCCTATGTAGGTAGGTGCCAATACGATTTTTTCGCAGTACGAGGAGAAAACTGACGATTGAAATTTCATGATGAGATTCCGTCGCAACGAAAAACATCTTTGTTTTAATGATTGCCATTGCAATTTACATATCATATCTGTGGCACTCTCTCCCCTATTTCGATATAATACGAAACGAGCTGCCCTTCTTTCAACTTTTTCGATGTCATCCGTCAATCTCACCTGATGCGGATCCCACACCGCACAGCAATACTCCATGATATGGCGGACAAGCGTGGTGTAATCAGTCTCTTTAGTAGACCTGTTGCACTTTCTAAGTGATCTGCAAATGAACCGCAGTCTTTGGTTTGCTCTACCCATAGCATTTTCCATGTGAGCGTTCCAATTTAGGTTATTTGTAATTGTAATACCTAGTTTAGTTGAATTTGAAGCCTTCAGATTTGTGTGACTTATCGCGTAATCGAAATTTGGCGAATTTCTTTTAGTACGCATGTGAATAACTTCATACTTTTCTTTATTCAGGGTCAATTGCCACTTTTCGCACCATACAGATATCTTACGTAAATCATTTTGTAAGTCGTTTTGATCATCTGATGACTTTACAAGACGGTAAACGGCAGAATCGTCTGAAAATAATCTAAGAGGGTTACTCAGATTGCCTCCTATGTCGTTAATATGGATCAGGATCAATAGAGGCGGCGAGTGATAAGGTGTGCCGGACCGGGACTCGAACCCACTACTGGGATCCGATAAATCTTTACAGATTCTGGGTGCCCGCGCTACGTGGCGATTTCATCGGAGGGATATTAGACATTGCCTGCTGGCCTACAACAAGAAAATAAAAAAGCAGAAACTGTTTTAGTGGAATTGGACACGTGACTGCTACACTATTATTTCGCTCTTGGTAGGAAAACATATGACACAGAGCTTATACAAACTCTGCCCCAACAGTAACGCCGGCCGGGGTGGCCTAGGGGCTCTAGGCGCTACAGTGTGGAACCGCTACGGTCGGAGGTTCGAATCCTGCCTCGGGCACGGGTGTGTGTGATGTCCTTAGGTTGGTTAAGTTTAAGTAGTTCTAAGTTCTTGGGGGCTGATGACCTCAGAAGTTAGGTCCCATAGTGCTCAGAGCCATTTGAACCATTTTTCTTCGAGGTAAGTCATAATGTTCGAACACAGTATATATTCCAAAACCCTACTGCAAATCGACGGTAGTCGACAGAATTAAATCGTTATCGACAAATCTCGAAGATTTAATTTCTTCTCTCTGAACCTTAGTTCCTACTCCAGATTTTTCTTTTTTTTTTTTTCCTTTGCTGCTTGCTCAAACTACAGATTGAATAATTCAACACCTACTTCCCTTCAATGCCCTTGGACTGTTATAACTGCCGTCTTGTTTCTGTACATGTTGGACGGTATGGTGCTGTTTATAGGTGACCCTGTTTCCTGCGATTTCAGGAGCCACTGTTTCATCGGCGTCCGGTGTTAAAAGGCAGAAACATCAAATTCTATTAACCGGCGCGCAGCCCTGCAAGAGAAGCTAGCTCTCGCGGTGTGCCGCCCGTTCGCGCCACCTGCAAGAGAGGGCAGAGGCCACGGCGAGCGTGGCTGCTGCGCCGAAACACGGAGGCGCCGCCGCGGCGCCGCGCCGGGATGAATATTTGACGACGGCAGCAGCGCTCGTTACGTCGCCGCGCGGCGGACAGTCGCTGAGCGGGCGTCGCGACGCCGCTGCTCGTTACCCCGGCCCAGCCAGCGCCGCGGCGCTAATGAAATGGGCCAGAGGAAATCCTGCGAGCCGCGCCGCGCGCTTTACGACGCCGGCGCCCTTCGCAGAGCGCGGCTAATAATGCCACGAGGGCCGTCGACGTGGACGTGGACGCTGCCGGAGATGCAGCTGGATGCGAGCCCGATGGCGACACACACACACACACACACACACACACACACACACAGCCAGAGGTCCTGCCGTACGTGCGCGCTCGGAAGAAAAACAGGACAGGCTCATTTCCGGTGCCCTGGCCGTCGCACGATAAACAGAGTCGGCCTTCGCGGCCAGGGAACTGGTTTCCACCACTGTGCGCACTTGCCCCTTTTTTAATTCTCTTTTATTATTTTTTTCCTGGGCACCCAGCGAGAGAGCTGGCGGACTTTGTGAATAGCGTGGCTGTGGCTACGTCCGCAGTTGCGCAAGGTCTGATTCGGCTTTCAGGAATGTGGACGAGAAGACTTGTCTGAACGGCCCGCTACACTTCCTAGCCGGCCGGTGTGGCCGTGTGGTTCTAGGCACTACAGTCTGGAACTGCGTGACTTCTACGGTCGCAGGTTCGAATCCTGCCTCGGGCATGGATGTGTGTGATGTCCTTAGGTTAGTTAGGTTTAAGTAGTTCTAAGTTCTAGGGGACTGATGACCACAGATGTTAAGTCCCATAGTGCTCAGAGCCATTTGAACCATTTTTTTTTTACACTTCCTAAGCAGTCATTTGTTTTCCATCACCAGAGAATGGCGATCGAAATCTGGATGAGGTTCGAACGAAGACGGGTTACTGTATACGTGCAGTTTAATAAGACTCCATTATGCAAACACGAACTCACAACGTAGACAACAAATGCCCTTCGGGGTGTAGTCTGGATGGTGTCAGAATGTGGCGTATTAAAACTCGGTCGAACTTTTCAAATGATTTATTCGTTTCCTCTGCAGTGGTTCGTTGACCTCGGTCAGCGTCACAGGCCCCGCACTGCTGAGGAAGTACCCCCAGCGGCCTGTGCAACGAACGCTGTGTCGTGCCGGCCTTGTTCGCCGGCTGTAGAGTTCCGATTACGTCTGGATGGCTGCGCCAGCAGCCGACTCAGCGGCCACCGTCCCCGTTGACTCCGCGCTGCTCCGCCGGGCGCCGTAGGCTGGACCCATTGCTGCTTCTTCCTCGGCTGGCATAGCTCGGAACGTGGCGGCAACGACCGCCCCCGTTCCGGCGTCCGAACCTGCGGCCCTCGCCTTGTGTCGGGAGACGAGACGACTGCCCGCGGTAGCGACCCGAAGAGTGGCCCGCCCTGGCTGGCTGCGGACTCCGCGTCGGCCTCAGAGGGTCGAACCAACGACCCACCATGGACTGGGACGCTGTCGCCCCATTTGTTGCCGTGAGTCGCTGGTAGTGTGACACGCCCCGCCGTCCAGGAGAGCTGCCACACTTGAATGAGTCTCGTCAGAAAACAACACCTATTTATACTCGGCTGCACGCTTCTGTTTCGCTAACGCATCGATCAGAGTCACGTACGCCGCACACCCCGGTTGCGCCAGTGGGCCCTTCCTTCCTATAGCTTGCGACATGCGAACCGCTGAGTTTATGCTTTTCAGCGGTTCAATGGCCCCTGTGGCCTCCATTCCACTTCGCAACCGCTGGTGATCGTAACTTACTGCAATCCTGCCCGCACCTAGCTGTAACTTGTGCGCTCCGAAATATTGCACCAAATCTAACTTCCCTACCTTCGACTGTGGTGCCGCTACAGGGGAGACGTGGCTCGAGGTCGCCCATTCGAGGCTCCTCTCCGGCTTATGGTGGGAGGAAATAGAGGGAATAATTGTAGTAACAAGTGATACTGTCATACCTTCTACACAACCCAGGGAGACTTAATGTCACGGCATACATACATACAGAAGTAACCATCGTAGAATACGTTATGTTACTTCATGTGATACAGCCTCGAAATGTCTTCCGAAGGACATCACTTGAAATAGACAAGTAGAGGGACCCCTTTTACTATCTAAATTTTTTCTTTCGTCTGTTCTTTTCTTCTTCCAAAATGTACTTTATATACGTTTCCTTCAGTTAACAGTGTAATTATGTAAAAGACAAGAAAGTGAGCAGCACTTCGGTACGTTTGTTTCGTGACCAACCGAATATCGTAGCTCACTGAGATGACTGGTTTGCAACGATTGTTATATAATCGTTTCATTGTGGCAAAATGCGGTGACTTGGTGAATACTAGTAGCTCACTGCAATATCGACTTTACCTGTCGATAACGGTCAAGCGACTTTCAAGTACGACGTCTGACGCGTACGGGAATATACATAATGGACGCACGAGTACAGGTCGTAGACGCATGGTTGGCGACATATGGAAGGTTGGGTCTGGCCGTTAATCGTGCACGGAGAGGCAAATGGTAAGGCGACCGCTCTCGATAAGCGGGAAATCTGGGTTCGAGCTCCGGGCACGCACAAATTTTCATTGTAGTCATTCCATTCCAAAGCTGATTGTTGTCCTTATTCGCAATTTCGAATACATTTCACGTACTTTAGTGCATGGTGAGCGTCACGTTTGGATCCAAATTGCTTTTTCACTGGCGTTAGGACAAGAGGATCTTTCGTGTCCTGAACGTTCGGGTGTGTTTCTTGGCTTTGAGGTTGCTGAACTGAACTGGACGTAAGGGCTTTATATTTTTCATAATTGGGTGTTTTAAGAACAGAAGTTAAACTGCTTAAATTTTATTATTTGTTTGTTGAAACAATGCTTCTTAAACTTCTTATCGTGTGGGCCAACTTACTTTAGTGCACTGAACTTTCAGTGCTACTTTTGAATTTAAATTGTTATGACGCTTGAAACGAGTTACGAAAGATTACGGCTACCTTCTAAAGCCTTGTGGCTGTCAGCTAGTTATACTGAGCCGACATTTAGTTTACCTTCAAGCGAAGTGTATTTTCTGTTAAAAAACTTTTTTTGCCACTCCTGGCGGTAACCTTTTTTAGTGAATGTTAATTTTTATTACTGGGGCTTAAACTCGTCGAATTTAATTTGATTTTCATCCCAAGATTTGCTAGATAAGTTCCAAGCAAGGTTCTTTTAATGATGTTGAATGATTATTTGCCCGTGTAAGTTTTGTAACTTTTTTATATACGTGTCTTTTGGATTTTACCTGTACCCTACATGTGTTAATGTATTCTGTGAAGGCAGCGGTCAGAAAGGTCATACGGTCTGTTACGTGTCAACGTCACTGTCATTTGAAAATTTTGTTAACTATTAAATTGCTATTTGTTGCTCATTACTGTTGAATAAATGTATATAATTTATGTGTGTTTCTCTGGGTTTGTATTCATGGTCCTTCCACGACAGAACTGAGCTTGCTTTAGTTTTGTCCACTAATACTACAACACTGCTCAGTCTCATTTCACCAGACGAACAGCGCAGCATTCTCGGACAGAGTGAATCAGCACGCGTTTCCAGAAGTGGTTAACTACAGATGCAACGAGGGCCGAGTATGCAGAACTAGTTTCGAGATGACACAAAAACAGGAGGTGGAGCACAGGACGGGATGGGATGGGATGCGGGGCCGCACCTGGTAAATCCCCCGCACAGCGTCCCAAGCAACTTGCATGGCGCCCCGCGCAGCTGTTACGCTCGTCGCAGACCAACTGCGTGCAATAACGTTATCCCACGCGCCGAGGCAATAGAACTTGGGCTCTGGTGCTCGGGACGGTGGCAATACAAAGGCTTCCAGCAGCGAGCAGCGGGCGCGTTTGTTCTCATTACGCGCCCGCGCAGCTTCTGGCCGCAGGCTCCCTCCACTGAGAGGGACTGTTCTGCCGCTGCTACCCGATACCTCCGTCATCTGCAAACTACGTCATCTAATCGTTAGTGCGCAGCGCTGTAGCTGCTCCCTCTGTGGGTAAAAGGAACGTCAAACTGCATTCGTCGTAAAGTAATAGCTATGCCTGGCAAACATCGCCTCTGTCACAAAATACGAAAAAGTAAGCACAACTGAAAAAGGTGTGGGGTGATCGCTGATGATTCTTTTTGCGAAACACTCTAAGAACGGACACACTAAAGCGGCGTATATACACATGCGAGCCGAGCGGTTCGAGAGCCGGTGGTGAGCTCGTTGCTCGCAATATGTACGTTGTCGCGAGTTGCTTGTCAGCCACCTGCTGTCGGTTCTTCTGGTGCAGAGAGGTACTCAGGCTCGGTGGCCGTGGCAATGCCGCGTTTTTGAAAGTTTCTAGTGCTACAGGTGTAGTTTACACCACGTCCATGTGAGGCGCTTCATTTCGGTTTTCCCCTGGAGCAGATCACGAGCCGCACGCGAGCAGATTGCTCGCTAATGCCTAAAGCTGTCCTCGCTCTGAAACTACTCACACTGTTGAGGCGGGATGTCACAAATGAACAGAATTCTAAGCAGGTGATAAGTGACATGTTTATTGTCGCGTAAAATGTAAGAATTGAAATACTCGTACATTTACAGTCAAAACGAACACTTATCTTTTGTTACAGAACTTCTTCTTTGCTGTGACTGGGGGCCAGAGCGTGCGTACGTTTATATACACAGATAGAGCCAGTCTAACACTTGTGCTGAAAAAGACTGTCATTGGTAATACAACTCGAAGCACCGTTCAGTAGAAACTCTTTCTCGGAGCACTGCTCGTTCAATAGACAGTCTTTCTCGTAGCACTCTTCAAAGGTAAACATCACAAACATATGCAGTGACTTGGAGATTTATTTGAAGAGTCTTATTGTCTCTTAACTCTGTTGTCGTCGGACACGAAAGCTGGTGCCGGACCGAAGCTCGAATCCGAAATTCCCGCTTATCGCGAGCGGTCACCTTACCATTATTCATAACAATGTTAATGATACATCAATAACACTCTACCTAACTAATTAGTGGGTCCCACAATTTTACAATAGCGTTAACATGCACCTAATGTCTGTTGGTATTATTACAACTGACTATAATGGGCAAGCTGCTACTGTACTGATTACTCTATTGAGAACCACAACTGAACTACTTTCCTACTGCACTACACTACCTACACCGTTACAGGTGTGCCAGCAAACTATAAACCTACCATTTAGGCCTTGCCTACCATGCTAATCCCAGCGGGCGTGTCCCTCGCACTGGGCTGGCTCTAAGAACTTGACTGTCGCTGCAGGATACTAACTACTGCTTCCAAATATCTATTTCTACTTAATTACTCTATCACTAACTAACTTACAACTAGTGCAGTCTCCTCGATCGGTAAGAAACTCACCTACCACCTAGAGCGTGACGTGGCGGATTCCGACCGTAACGACAATCGGCCAGTCCACGCCCCGCGGCACAGGGAAAGTGCGTAGGTGCTTTTCTTTTCAGTTTTACCTTGATTGGCTATTCCTCAAGTATTTCCTTAAGATCTTAGCGAATACCTCGTTGAACACGCTGCTGAGGATTTCGAAGGTCTTTTTGTGTCTGATCAGGTGATGGCTGTCGTGGTTTGGTAGTTGACGTCTTAATGTTAGGTTAGGTTAGTGTTGTTTAACGTCCCGTCGACAACGAGGTCATTAGAGACGGAGCGCAAGCTCGGGTTAGGGAAGGATGGGGAAGGAAATCGGCCGTGCCCTTTCGAAGGAACCATCTCGGCATTTGCCTGAAACGATTTAGGGAAATCACGGAAAACCTAAATCAGGATGGCTGGAGACGGGATTGAACCGTGACGTCTTAAGTCAGCTGCCACATCGTCGCGTATGCGGCAGGCATAGGCCACATGGTCAGCAGTGCCCTCCAAAGCTCCACCGTTACACGAGGGTGTAGCCCGCTTACCAAACCGGCACAGGTTTGTGGGATAGGGCCCACATCCCTTGAGAAAGTGCAACAGACCTCTCCAAGGTTGAAAATACTTAAGTCGCATCCGTTCCCTGATGCTTGGCAAGAACTGATATGTCCTACGTCCTGTCTCGTCGGTCTTCCAGGTCCCTTGCCACGGTTCCTCCCTTCACCATCTGATAGAAATTTTGTTCCCTACTTGAACTCCAATGAACTCAGCCGTCTTTTCAATTCTGCTCTTCTTCACCCAATACCAGGCTGCCTGCCCTCGTCTTTTGATGACGAGTGGGAAAAGCCCAATTATGACTAGCAAGGCCCCTCCCAGACTTGTTCTATCTATCTTAAGTTCTAAGTCCTCGCGGCTACGGCCACCCGCCAACAGGAGGAGGTCGTTAGCGTAGGCTATCTCTTTAAGCACATCATCGCTGCGTTTCAGACTGTCCAATAATGATTCCGTATTATCGTCCCGAAAGAGTGGCTCCGGGACAGAGCCCTGCGGACACTCCATAGTTATTCTTAGACTACCACGTTCGCTAGCGGACTATAGCCAGGCCTCCCTTCCCTTACAATAGCTCCTCAGCCAACTGGCAGACAGGCGAAGAGCGAAGGCCACCACAGGCAGTCAAAGGCGCCACTGGTATCCACCATGATGCCGACACTTGTGCACAGCTGAGCCACAGATCTTGACTGCCAGGGCAATAGCGTCGGACGCTGATCGCCCCGGCCGAAAGCCGAACTGCCTGTCGCTCATCCTGCACAACACTCTGGGTGCTGCCAATCTGTCAGCTAACAACGTTTCAAGAAGTCTCCCAAGGACGTCTAGCAAGCAAATAGGCCTGCATCATTTTGCCACTGTGATGTCCTTGCCCGGACCTTTCTTTTAACACATTGGCCTTCTTCCAGACGGTCAGAAATTTCTGTAATCTCAGGCACTCATCGTATAGCCTCGTTAGAGGAGCAATTAGCTGTGGGGCGAGGAACTGCACTACAAAGCTGTCTGAATCTGTGGCTTTACCTCTCATTAAAGATTTTATGTGAGCAGCCACTTCCGAAAACGGGTGTAACAGTGTATTTATGTACTCAGCTTGGTCTTCCTCTGTAATATGACGCTGCTCGTCTATATTTCTGCATCGTCCAGGCAACAAGGATCAGAACAGAACCTCAGCAGTTTCCCACAAAGACTCCGTCATCCGATCCCCGTCCGTGACGATGGACAGCACCATAGGCGATCTGATTTTTTCTCTTACTATTTTGTATGGAACGCCCCAGGGGTCAATTGTCAGCTGGTCCAGCACATACCACTCCCAGCTACGGAATTTCACAGTTCTCAGCTCCGATCAGTTTGATAATTGCGAGATGATCGTGGTTCTCAGCGCTTTTAATGACAATTAGCGCGGCTTTTGGCTCATCGCCAATACTTACAACCTGCCAAGTGACCGCCACGAAAGCAGTCTCTTCCACAACGGAGTATGGCTCCTGCAGACAGAGCACATCCAGTCTCCTCTCCTCCATCACTTTACGTAGCTCCTGCATTACAAGTTTGCTGTTATGCATGTTTAACTGCCCTACACTCACGTCTATACCACTGGAAGTAAGTGTGGACGTTAGGATCATGGCACATCTTCTTCCAATCGAGCGCAATGCGCCTGTAGCGTAACACTGATTGCGCGTAAATTTCGTCCAAATAAGTCTCGTTTCGCCTTTCAAAAACCTGCTTGACGAGATCCCTCAAAGTTCCAAAGTCAGTGGGGAGATTCATCGACTTCAGCTGTATCCTGTCTAGAGCTTCCATTGCCGAGAAGGTGATTTTCCTCCCGTATTTATGACCTACCCGTACCACATGCCTCAAAGCAGTGGCTCGGACAGCGGGTTCCTCCAGTCGTGCAACAATTTGCATGGCGAATTCTGCATTCGGATATGCCCTTACTGGGTCAGTTCCCATCCCTTCATTAGGGACAGGGGGGGGGGGGGGAGGGTTACTTGTACAGGAGTTGTTGAATCTGTACTACTCACCGTAGTGTCCCAAAGTTGGCCACTCTGCACTTCATTTCTTTGCATCACCACAAGTCGGCCTACCACCACAGGACGACCTATTTGCCGTTCCCGGTCGTCTTTCGGCCTATTATCCCGGCTGTTGGAGGAGAGCGCTTCAGTTGGAGATCAGGCTCAGTTTGGATGCCAACATCTACTGTTTCCACTCTGCAGGTTCGAGCTTCTGAGGTTAACCTCAGAAACTCCTTAAATTTTGTTGCCCTTGCATCTCTCCTCCTTTTGCTCGGGGACTTTCTTCAGGGCGTCCTGGGCCTGGTAGCGTCCTCAGCGTCCTCTAGAAATTAGACGCTGCTAGAACATCTTATATGTCGGATAGGCCCTACCCGTGGAGCCGAGTGATTTCTTATCCCTCCTTATACAGGGTATATATATGACTGTTTTACTGCAATTTTTTCTCGCATAATCTTCTGCTCCACACTTGTAGCAAGCCGCTGCCATGCTTATGTATGTGGCCTATGTCCCAGCACTTGCGGCAAAGAGGTACAACTAAGTAACACTGATAGCGTGGAAACCCACGTATAGCTTGCCCAATGCTGTTAATTGTCTTCACTTTCTCCCTGAGACCTCGGCAACGTGGTGCACAAAGTCACGCTCCCGGGGACCAGTCTTTCTTAAACGTTTCCATATCAATGTCATCGAAATTTTGCTGGTGCACCGTCTCGTAAATTTCTTCCTCTCTCATCCTAACCGGGACATCACACATTGTCATCAGGGGATTACTTGTCTTTGACTGGTCGTACTTCACCGCCTTACATAACTGTTGATTATTCAGCAGTTTGTCCTTGTCCTCTTCCGTGGCTACGTCTACAATTATTACATTCTTTGTACCCTTTATTTCATTCATTTTAATCTTTTCTTCGGCGGGATTCACAGTTGTGGTGAATATTTCCTGCGTCTTTTTCACGTCCTGACAGGGCAGGGACTTTAAAAAGACCGCCGTGTCCGGTCGCTGAGACGCCTTAGCAATCGTCTCTTTCGTTGTTTGCGGTTTGGGTGCTGCCTGCACAGCCACTCCAGCCCGTGTCTTCACAGGTTGCTTTCGCAGCCTTTCATTCTCCTTCTCCGGTTCTTCCACTCTGCCCTCGATTTCGTATTCGCTATGGCCCAGACAGGCAATTCGTTTTACCACTCTTCACGTTCTGATCCAGGGTCTGAGAATGTTATAATTCCTGCATCCTCAAAAAATCAGCCGAAAGGAACGGAATATCTAGAAAGGCGCTATGCTAGCTGGATAACAAGCCAGTTTTGTTAGCACATGTAATGCAGACGCCCACAGTTGTTAATGTGGAATCCACCACCGAAGAAGATGTTGCTCTCTTTCATCTAAGGTTACAGTCCAAATTTACAGAGCAAACATTGAAAATATTCCACTATGTATAAGCTGCCTGGATCGCAAATTATGCATATCGACCAAATTTGCGATTGGTGTGCGTACGGAATCATTCAGTCGCATTTTGTGCAATCCGTTAATGAGCAGAATCGAATAGAAATGGAAAAGAACAACAACGACGATGGAAAGTACGACAGGTCAGTCACTGAGAAGCAACATCACACAAATATCGCGAACGCAGACCCTCTAACGTACAGATTTTCCCCGAGACGGGCACTCTTGCTTTTGTGCTCGTGAGTGGGTGGTCAGTCCATTTAGGTTTTTGTCCGTTTCGCCTGGACGAGGATACTATTACAGGACATGACTCACATTCTCATGACTATAGGCGTGGAGGACGGGATTCCAGTTCTGCGAGTGTCTCCGCCTATCGCTGATCCTGGAGCCGCTGGAATGGATAGTGGATCTGCGGCCGGCGAGGCTTCACGGTCTCAGTTTTATTAGAGCGCCGAAACCTGCAATTACTCAGCTGCAGAAGAGATCAGCGTAAGATTCCAGAATAGCTCTCAGTCATTAATTGTAGCAACGCATACGTAATACTTCAGATCATAAAGTTGGCCAAAATCTGACGGAAGTAACAAGGTGGCATTGAACTCTGAATGAGATATCTGCCGCTAGGATAGACCGCACACCAATCGTGGCGACTTATTTACTGTTTTGTTAATAACATTGTAACTTCTAGTGTAGGTAAAATTTTGAGACTGAACGAAAATGTTTGAAACTAGTCACTAATAAAAATATTATTTGCAAGTCTGACTGAAACGATAATCGATACATTACAACATTGAGCTGCTGATCCTGATACCATACATTGTTGTAATTACGTAAAATCCGTGACGTTTTAGGAGATAAATGCAGAGTCAGTACGAGCGAGATAACCTTTGTAAAAATTAACAACGATGCTGGCCCTGAAATAATAATCGAATGTATATATCGCCCACACCATCAAGTAGTGGTGCAACGCTACAGTGAGTGACTGAAAAGTATCGTGAGTTGATTCTCCGTATGTGATAAGAGATATTAATATGTCACCTAGAGACGGGTAGACAATGGCTTTCTGAACTTGCAGACAGAGGGGGACGTTTATCCTTAACGGAACGAAATGCTTGGCCTATTTTCTTGGTTGGTCTGAAATTCGTTCGAACGTCACGTTTCCTTAGAATCTTGCCGATTTGATCCGTTACTTTTTTGATGAAGAAAAGGGAAAAGAATGACGTGAGACTCTACCAAGCGCATTTTCCGAAAATTAATGTCAACATTTGGTGAGACACCCCATCGACAGAAGAAAAGGTATTGAATCTGCTGGAAACAAACATGCCCCAACTATTTCATTTGGGAATCGGCAAAGCTATAATAGCATTATTGATCATGGATGTCGAACAAAAATTTCTGCTAAGGAAAATGTAAATTACCAAAACAAACGAAAGCAAAAATTCAGCAGTGGGATGGAGAACGTGAAAGAAATGTAGCACAAACCGAGACGAACTACAGGATGTATGACAGATATATTTGTGTTATGAAAGAAAATGGGGACATGGGAAGGATACTGAATGGTTAATAGGAATATTAGGAAGGTACCCAAAGAGCTGCATGGGAGCTTCAGTCGAAAACCGAATCCGTGATGACAAACAAAACCTGAATATAGTTAAAGAAAGGAGTAGGAATAGCTATAGGTGATGTGCTCGACGAATTCTGTATGGCAAAACCTTTCTGGGTCTAGGTAACGTCGGTTAGTAAAATCACATCTGTCATTATGGCACTGAAAGGGAGAGTGACAAAATGAAAGCGGAAATATTAAATTCTATCTTTCGAAAGTGTTTCATGAAGGAAGATCACAACGCAGGTTATGAATTATGTGGGTATAGGATGGAATAAGTGAGCTCGAAATTTAAAATCAGCTGAAGTCCCTGGATCCAGGAGTTCCTCTGGACTTAGTGAGGTACCCATTTAGATGCCATATCGAGAAGGAGAAATGATAACGCAAGGAATGAGGAGACTTTCCGAAGAATCGGCGAAGAAAGGAATATATGGAAAGCACTGACATGAAGAAGAGACAGGATGATAGGACATCTGTTAAAACATCGGGAAATAAATTCCACGATACTACAGGGTACTGTAGAGGGAAGACAGATATTGGAATAGATCTAGCAAATAATTAAGGACGCAAGTTGCAAGTGCTATTCTGATAGACTGAGGACTCCCCCCCCCCCCCCCCCCCCCCCACCACCACCACCACCAAAAAATGGGGTAACCCTTCACTAATTTCTGCTAGCGGTGCAACATTTTCCTCAATGACCAGTAAAGAGTAAGAACATGAGCGAGGTGCTTCCTTGGGTTTGGGCGAGAGAAGAGCCTTCAAGAGTGAGCTCGTTTCTTTTTCTGTGCTTCAGAAAAATTGTACCACTATTTTTTTTAACAAAAACTGAGACATAAGTGATAGAAGCTACTATACTTTTTGCTTACAGTACATTTGTAAACCGATGTAAATATATACAGAACGTGCTTGTGACTTGTGTACGTGGAGGCACACACCTCAAACAAGCTGTAATACACTTCACGTCACACACAGATTTTTGGCGCCATGGGAAAGCGTCCGCCCCTGCGTGGCAAATCACAAACACTGGCGCTCTTTCGCTAGATTAATTTCGTGTCCGGCGACTAACCGCACTGGTATCGGCAGCATCGAGCTGGCGCGGTTTCCGCGCTCTCTTGTGACTATTCCCTTCTGCTTTATATTCCATCACAGCAAAAACGCGGTATCTGCATATCTGCTTTCGACGGACATCAATAACTGTAGCCGTTCTCACGAAATGATACGATCACGCTACTAACAAGCAAAGCATGAACTAAATTACAATCGCAAGCCGGAGAGACGCTTCAGTGCTCCACAAAATTGCGATCCGTTTTAGCACGCTTCTTAGTGCAGATGTACTATAACTAGACTACAATTTATGGAATAACCGTTCTTTAGTTTTAGTTTCCAACAACATATTGCCAACTAATCCAAAACATCTCAACTTGAGATTTTAGAGAACCAAAGAACTGAGATGCGCTTTATCAGGGTTCTGTTCGCAAAGGACGCCATATATCCGTCACGCATATTTTTATTTATCTATCAGGTACTACGAGACCATGAGAGCAAAAACTACTTGGTCATGTGACGAGTCGAGACATAGCTCACGGAAGGTTTATTAGAAAATTTGTTAACAAAAGAAACAAATGAATTAATAAAACACGAAAAAATTGAGAGAGTATACGAATAAACAGTAAACTGAAGAGAAAATTCTCAATTACTGCGGCGAATCCTTGTACGGAATAGAGGGAATGAAATTTCCACTCTAAAGCGGAGTGTGCACTGATATGAAACTTCCTGGCACATTAAAACTGTGTGCCGGGCCGAGCTCGAACTCTGGAACTTTGCCTTTCGCTGCCAAGTGCTCTACCGACTGAGCTACCCAAGTGTACTTTCGCCATTACCGCGTGTCCAACCTTCCAAACTTCATAGAAGCTCTCTTGCAACACTTGCAGTTTTAATCTCCCAGGAAGTTTCTTATCAGCGCACATTCCGCAGCATAGTAAAAATTTCATTCTGGAAGCATCTCTGTAATTAACTCATGTCTCCGCAATATCGTTTCTCCCAGGAGCGTTAGTCTTGCAAGTTTCGCAGCAGAGCTTCTGTGAAGTTTGGAAAGTAGGAGACGAGATACTTGTGGAAGTACAGCAGTCTGGACGGGTCGACGGTCGTGCTGAGTAGCTCAGCTGGAAGAGCACTTGCCCACGAAAGGCAAAGGTCCCGAGTTCGAGTCGGTCTGGTGCACAGTTTTGGTGTGCTAGAAAGTTTCAGAATACAAGTAGTCTGCCAAATTGAAACTTTTCAACTTAGATTTGAAGACTTCGGGTTTGTTATTCATTTTCTTCAGTTCTGTTGGAAGTTTTGTGGAAAGTGGAATATCAGCTTGTTAAATTCCCTGTTGCTAGAACGTGTCGAGAAAGACCATCTGCATGCCTTAGGCAGCGGGTGGTCGATTGTAGATTTTCGAGACGTTTCCCCAAGTTCCCCCAAAGACAGTGACGGCCGCCGTAGGTAACTGTTCCCAGGCTGGGGAACCGCAAAGTGAACTCCGTGTGGACCTTCAGGGAGGGGAGGGGGGGGCGGGGGGGGGGGGGGGGGGATAGCCAAAAATGCTCGCGGACTTGCCTAGATGCATATGCATGTATTGCGCCATTTCCCTGTTGCGGTACACAGCATGGGAAAGGAGCTGCGTGGTGAGAGACCATCCAGTGCCAACTCCTATTAAGTACATACAACAGAAGCGCTGTGGAGAGAATTCTGCGAGACTCCTCAGCACGTTATAAGGTGGAGAGAACTTCTCGGTTGTCACGGTGGGGAAACTTGCCAATCTTCCCGTCCAACCTGGGGCGATAGGTGTGGGGTGCAAGATACGAGGAGGCTAAGAATTTTGTACTAGTTTCGTACGACACATTCACCGTCAACATTGCAAGAATCCGTCGTAATTGTAGAGCACTTTTTTTATCCAATATCGCTTAATGTATCCAGTACTTACTGCCCAGTAAATCGTTTTTGGACGCTGCCGTTAAAATGTAGTTAAAAGCACGTATTTTAGGCCTCAGTTCAACATTGCTATAAAATGATCAGCTATTATCGCAGAGAAGAGTTTGGGATTCTTGAATTTATTTTTCGTCTTTAATGGACTAGGTGGAAGCTTCGTTTCCGAGATGCTTTAATGTTAGCGCACATTCGTGTGTCGTTAAAGCACGAAGACCTAAGCCGAGATGGGCTGCTGCGGCGCTGTGTTCCAGGGTTCCGGAATCGGGCGCAGTAAGTTGCCGCCGGACATTAATGCCGCCATTAGGTACACGGGAGTGGGCATCTGCGGGACCACACACACTGACAAACGCAGGGCCAAGGGAGCGGCGCGACCTTTACAGTGGCTGAACACATGTCCCGCAGGTCTCCCCACGCTAAGCCAACACAGGCTCCTCAGTGCCGTCATCTACTCTCAGTGATAACACCAACGTGTCTGGGGAGGAGTCCCAGTGTAGAATATGTCTGAGCTACATGGAGCAGAGAGAAATCTGAACCTTGTACTCCAGAACAGCTGATGAGCTCAACGAAAAAGCGGTTGGATTTTAATGTACTCCCTACATCGACATCATTCCGGGCGCAGACACGGATGAGATGTAACAGGCTTAGGGACAGGCCATTTGGCATTTGCCTGGCATCAGGAAATTCTATGGGCAGCGTACACTGACTCGGGACGAGCATTCCACTCTTAACGAATACGAGTGCCTCTCCTAGCCACTGCACCCACTAACACTGAATAATTCCGCTTCTCCACGGTTTCCATAACCTTGTGTATCTCTTTAATTTATTATCTATAGGAACAAAAAAAATGACTCTGAGCTCTATGCGACTTAACTTCTGAGGTCATCAGTCGCCTAGAACTTAGAACTAATTAAACCTAACTGACCTAAGGACATCACACACATCCATGCCCGAGGCAGGATTCGAACCTGCGACCGTAGCGGTCACGCGGTTTCAGACTGAAGCGCCTTTAACCGCACGGCCACACCGGCCGGCTATCTATAGGAACACTAGACGTTATCAAACGTAACCACACTGTCATTGAAGAAGTAAAGTCGCCCGTAATATGCTTCCATTACTGTAGAATTTCGGATGGGAGGCCATTTTTCAGTGTACGCATCGGTACAGTCAATCAGAATGGCAGTGCTTGAATCAATGTCCAAGAGCTTATCAGAGCTCAATGTTATACTGTAATTGTAGTCAGACTTCACAATCAAAAGCTTGATTACAAGTGCTTCTAGTACAGTTGCAATCTAACGTACCGTTAACACATTTTTAAATGGTGCACTTGATAACATCTAGACTAGATGCACTTGTCATGCATTCCAGTATGAAGTCCGACAATGACGTCAACAGTAATGGAAACGAAATAAAAATGGTTCTAATCGCTCTGAGCACTATGAGGTCATCAGTCCCCTAGAACTTAGAACTACTTAAACCTAACTAACCTAAGGGCATCACCCACACAACCACGCCCGAGGCAGATTCGAACCAGCGACCGTAGCAGTCGCGTGGTTCCGGCTGAAGTGCCCAGAGCCGCTCGGACACAGGGGCCGGCGAACAAAAAAAAAAGTAAGTTTCACTTCATCCAACACAGTCAGTATTGCAAACTTTTATTATTAATACGATTAGCGGTGGCTGTGGGTCCTGTTGCAACCTAAACAGTAATAAGGCATACTACACGAATAATAACGTGTGTTTAAGAGGCAATAGCCTAGGAAACAAGTCTGGTATTTTGCCCGAAGAACATGGAAAAAATAAAACGAGGAAATCTCAGATCTGCTTGGGAGACCACCGGGCTTATTTCTGTCGTAAAATATATGGCTCATTTACTACACGTTCAGTATAACTTGGAACTTCATGTGGGAGACGCAAGGTACAGAGAAATACGTACACTCCCTTACGTTCGGTACCACGACCCCTTTGTGAGTTGCGTAGTTTCATTGCGCATAGGTGTCGAAACAGTACGTTACCGCCATATCGGTAACGGATTCATGCTTACTCCACCTTCCACCGTGTTCGTAATACCAAAACAAAACACCCGGAAATACGATTTGAAAATTTCCAGAGAGGATTTGAGCGTAACTTTCATTCAGATAACCCGCCGATGTGGCAGAGCGGTTCTAGGCGCTTCAGTCCGGAACCGTGCTGCTGCTACGGTGCTACGGTCGGAGGTTCGAATCCTATCTCGGGCATGCATGTGTGTGATGTCCTTAGGTTAGTTAGGCTTAAGTAGTTCTAAGTCTAGGGGACTGATGACGTCAGATGTTGGTCCCATAGTGCTTAGATACATTTGAACCATTTCATTCAGATATTTCTGTAGTGCAACTGTTTTTCGGATTACCTTCATAATCACAGTTGTTGTTGTTGTGGTCCTCAGTCCTGAGCCTGGTTTGATGCAGCTCTCCATGCTACTCTATCCTGTGCAAGCTCCTTCATCTCCCAGTACCTACTGCAACCTACATCCTTTTGAATCTGCTTAGTGTATTCATCTTTTGGTCTCCCTCTACGATTCTTACCCTCAACGCTGCCCTCCAATGCTAAATTTGTGATCCCTTGATGCCTCAGGACATGTCCTGCCAACCGATCCCTTCTTCTAGTCAAGTTGTGCCACAAACTTCTCTTCTCCCCGATCCTATTCAATACCTCCTCATTAGTTATGTGATCTACACACCTAATCTTCAACATTCTTCTGTAGCACCACATTTCGAAAGCTTCTATTCTCTTTTTGTCCAAATTATTTATTGTCCATGTTTCACTTCCATACATGGCTACTCTTCATACAAATATTTTCAGAAACGACTTCCTGACACTTAAATCAATACTCCATGTTAACAAATTTCTCTTCTTCAAGAACGCTTTCCTTGCCATTGCCAGTCTACAATTTATATCCTCTCTAATTCTACCATCGTCAGTTATTTTGCTCACCAAATAGCAAAACTCCTTTACTACTTTAAGTGTCTCATTTCCTAATCTAATTCCCTCAGCATCACCAGACTTAATTCGACTACATTCCATTATCCTCGTTTTGCTTTTGTTGATGTTCATCTTATATCCTCCTTTCAAGATACTATCCATTCCGTTCAACTGCTCTTCCAAGCCCTTTGCTGTCTCTGACAGAATTACAATGTCATCGGCGAACCTCAACGTTTTTATTTCTTCTCCATGGATTTTAATACCTACTCCAAATTTTTCTTTTGTTTCCTTTACTGCTTGCTCAATATACGGATTGAATAACATCGGGGGAGAGGCTACAACCCTGTCTCACTCCCTTCCCAACCACTGCTTCCCTTTCGTGCCCCTCGATTCTTATAACTACCATCTGGTTTCTGTACAAATTGTAAATAGCCTTTCGCTCCCTGTATTTCACCCCTGCCACCTTTAGAGTTTGAAAGAGAGTATTCCAGTTAACATTGTCAAAAGCTTTCTCAAAGTCTACAAATGCTAGAAACGTAGGTTTGCCTTTCCTTAATCTTTCTTCTAAGATAAGTCGTAGGGTCAGTATTGCCTCACGTGTTCCAACATTTCTACGGAATCCAAACTGATCTTCCCCGAGGTCGGCTTCTACCAGTTTTTCCATTCGTCTGTAAAGAATTCGCGTTACTATTTTGCAGCTGTGACGTATTAAACTGATAGTTCGGTAATTTTCACATCTGTCAACACCTGCTTTCTTTGGGATTGGAATTATTATATTCTTCTTGAAGTCTGAGGGTATTTCGCCTGTCTCATACATCTTACTCACCAGATGGTAGAGTTTTGTCAGGACTGGCTCTCCCAAGGCCGTCAGTAGTTCTAATGGAATTTTGTCTACTCCCGGGGCCTTGTTTCGACTCAGGTCTTTTCTTGCTCTGTCAAACTCTTCACGCAGTATCATATCTCCCATTTCATCTTCATCTACATCCTCTTCCATTTCCATAATATTGTCCTCAAGTACATCGCCCTTGTATAGACCCTCTATATACTCCTTCCACCTTTCTGCTTTCCCTTCTTTGCTTATAACTGGGTTTCCATCTGAGCTCTTGATATTCATACAAGTGGCTCTCTTTTCTCCACAGGTGTCTTTAATTTTCCTGTAGGCAGTATCTATCTTACCCCTAGTGAGATAAGCCTCTACATCCTTACGTTTGTCGTCTAGCCATGCCTGCTTAGCCATTTTGCACTTCCTGTAGATCTCATTTTTGAGACGTTTGTATTCCTTTTTGCCTGCTTCATTTACTGCATTTTTATATTTTCTCCTTTCATCAATTAAATTCAATATTTCTTCTGTTACCCAATGATTTCTACTAGCCCTCGTCTTTTTACCTACTTGATCCTCTGCTGCCTTCACTACTTCATCCCTCAGAGCTACCCATTCTTCTTCTACTGTATTTCTTTCCCCCATTCCTGTCAATTGCTTCCTTATGCTCTCCCTGAAACTCTGTACAACCTCTGGTTTGCTCATAATCACAAGTGTTAAGAAATAGGTAAACACAAGTTTAATGTTCGTGTGTGCACATCACTAAAACTGGTAAATACGTAAATTAACACAGAGATTTGGATGTTTTAATGTCAGACACTGCAACTGTTGTCACCAGACGAAAGCACAATCGTCCGACCACAACTGTGGGTTCTTTGGCTCCTCTGAGAGATGGTTCATCTTCAACTACAACAGAGAAATATTAGTTCATTTTATTTCATGAATCAATTAAAAGTTTCGCTTAACTTGAGAAAATTCTTTGCCACAGGAGAGTGTAAAATATTTACTACTCTTATTTACTGCGAAAACGTAATGACTGGGTGTTGTGTGATGTCCTTGGGTTAGTTAGGTTTAAGTGGTTCTACGTCCTAGGGGGCTGATGACCATAGATGTTAAGTCCCATTGTGCTCAGAGCCATTTGAACCAGTTTTTTACTACGAAAATACCACTTGATACATACAAACATGAGCTGCCACCTAACGTACAACGTCAACACCAGTACATCTTCCACTAAGGTTTCCACCAGCTCTGCCCTACCAGATGATATTGGCTGCTGAGGTGGATTAACGAACTCGGCACACTATTGACACTGTGGAACTCGGAATACCGAATTCCCTAACTGTTTCTGAAACGGAATGTTCCGTGTGTCTAGCTCCAACTACCATTCCGCGTTCAAAGTCTGCTGATTCCCGTCGTGCTGCCATAATCATGTCGGAAACATTTTCACATGAGTCACCTGAGTACAAATGACAGGTCCGCCAATGCACTGTCCGTTTATACCTTGTGTATGCGATACTGTCACCATCTATGTATGTGCTTTAGCATGCCCGACGCTTTATTGAACTCAGTGTGAGAACGTTCCTATACTTAGAGGGAGGCGTGGTTTTCTCGAGTGCCTCCCATTGGTTGTTGCGAATTGCAGCGAACCGTCGCTAATGTCTGTGGCGTCGTTTGGTGTTACGATGCCACAGCACTACAACATCAACGGCCAAATTTGACCATGCGTTCAGAACGCACGGGCTGCCGAAACGTCGGAGCTTAATCGCATAGCTACTCGTACAGTTCTTGACTGTCTCAGCTACGGATTATGATGGGTTTGGGTCGGCGGGTGACAGAGGCTTTTTGGTTTCGCCATTACAAGCAGCGATCGTGAGCTGACGCCGGACAGCTGCCGTGTTGGTAGGCGCTGCTTATTTTCGGCCGTGATCCCAGCCAGGCCTGCGACGACGCCGCCGCGCGGTCAGCACCGCCTGGAGCCAGCCATTACACCACACACGCAGCCCGAGAGGCCAAACGTGCTCGCTCTCGTTATACTGGCGGCCTTGAGATGTGAGCCTCAGCTCAGCATCCTATCCATTTCGTCACTGCGTCTCGAGCGCAGAAGCCTTCTGTTCTTATAATAGTCTCTCCTCTGATAAACACTAACATCTAGGATGTTCTTTGCAACATTGGAAAAATGTTACGAACAAGGAAAGAAAGGATTCCAACCGTTTCTTTACATTTCATTTGCTGCCTGGCTTTCATAGTATGGCTACCGTTACTAAAATCCTGCAGACGTTTCGCATTCACTGCATGTCTCCCATTATTGTATACCCTTTTAAGTAGAATGGACGGGGGCAATGTAATTGTTTCGTCGACGCAGAGGTCGTTAGAAACGAAATGGCAGCTCAGTTGAGGAAGAACAGAAAACGGTCGTGACCGCAGTACCTCTGAGGACCGGTCCCAGCAGTCGTGTGTGGCGATGGAGGAGAACTGTTGAAACCTGAGACAGGATGTCCTGACGAGGTTTCGAATACTGCGGAAGGGCAATGTCTGCCGTTTCTAGAAATGGAGCCCGTTCCACTCAAACAGGTCTGCAGCCGAAATCACTAACGTGCGTTAGCGAGGTACCCGATTACAACTGTGGTGCTGAAAGAAAACCTTAACCATCTATATGTGGCCGGCAGTGGGAAGTGATGTGTGTTGGTATAAGGCTAATGACCACCGAACAACTAGCAAAATTCCAGGGCTGAACTTCAAATCTCCATGCAAGGTGTCACGAAGTGGGGGTACGAGACGCTGTTGATGGTGACGCGACCGTCAGACGTGGACGCTTAAGTTTGGCCGCGCCCTGAGGACTGTGCGAGAGTTTTAAGTCGTCTTCGCGCCGACATGGGGCTCGCCCATTCCCTTGTCTCCACACAATTTGATCACCATCACCTACGCTACGCTGCAACACTTAAAGACACCTGACATGAGGTTTCAACTACAGAAGCTTGTAACAAGCAGTGAGACACGCGTAAAAGTTCTGCACTTGCAAGACGTGCCATCAGCTGCCGTAGAGACATGACGTTGCGCATAGAGCGACACGTCAGACATACGTGGAGCGAGAGGACATAGCGGGTGCCCCAGGGCCTCTCGCACTCATGACTGAGCGCATCGTTACGCACGTTTGATGCTTGATCGAATAGGGCATTGTACAGGCATAAGCTGCTACGAAAAATTACTGCCACTACTTTCCGTTATGACAATTCATCAACAGTCATAGAGAATTTTTCAGCCAATGTTTTTTTGCGGATATATAACTCTATAAACAGCAATTGAACATCAAGATCTGGCACACAAATTCTAAATATTTTTGAGAAGGCACAGTGTCATCAGCAATAGAACAGTATAACGCATCCAACTTCTGAAACATTGCAACACATCACTACAATACGTATGAAGCGAAACACAGATAGACTAAGCTGAAAACAGCAGCATATGTACTATACCTGATCTCAGCGTTCAGACATGAGAGTGACTGCGTAAGGACTGTTTGGAAATTAGGGGAATGGTGTGAAACAGAGACAACACAAGACATGAGAACATACCTTTTCCACCATAATATCTTTTTACCACAATGGCTGCAATAAACTGAGTTGACTGAAGTCAAGGAAGAGCGATATGCACACACATAGATGGTGACAGTATCGCGTACTCAAGGTATAAACGGACAGTGCATAGGCGGAGCTGTCATTTGTACTCAGGTGATTCATGTGAAAAGGTCTCCGACGTGGTTACTGCCGCACGACGGAAATTAACAGACTTTGAAGGCGGAATGGTAGTTGGACCTAGACGCACGGAACAGTCCATTTCAGAAACAGTTAGGGAATTCGGTATTCCGAGATCGACAGTGTCAATAGTGTGCCGAGAACACCAAATTTCAGGCTTTACCTCTCACCACGGCCTACGCACTGGCCGACGGCCATCACGTAACGACCAAGAGCAACTGCGGTTGCGTACAGTCGTCAGTGCTAACAGACATGCAAAACTGAGTAAAGTAACCACAGAAATCAATGTGGCACGTACGACGAACGTATCCGCTACAACAGTGCGGCAGAATTTGGCGTTAATGGGCTGTGGCCGCAGGCGACCGCCACGAGTGCCTTTGCTGACAGCACGACATCGCCTGCAGCGCCTCTCCTGGGCTCGTGGCCTTACCTGTTGAACCATACACGAGTAGAAAATCGTGGCCGTATCAGCTGATTACATTTGGTAAGAGCCGATGGCAGGGTTCGAGTGTGGCGCAGACCCCACGGGACCTTGGACTCAAGTTGTCCACAAGGTACTGTGCGAGTGATGGTGGCTCCATAACGGTGTGAGCCGTATTTACAAGGAACAGACTGGGTCCTCTGGATGTTCTGCTACTTGGAGGACATTTGCAGGGATTCACGGGCGTCATGTTTACAAACAATGGTGGAATGTTTATGGATGACAATGAGCCATCTCACCGGGCCAAAATTGTTCGCCACTGGTTTGAGCCACATTCTGGAGAATTCGAGCGAATGATATGGTCACCCAGATCCCCCAACATGAATTCCATCGAACATGTATCGGACATATTCGAGATGTCAGTTCATGCTCAAAATCTGCATCGGCAACACTTTCGCAATTATGGACGGCTGTAGAGGCGGTATGCCTCAGTACTCCGGCAGGGGACTCCCACTGAGTTGCTGAGTCCATGCCACATCGAGCTGCTGCAAAAGGCGGGACAAAAGGAGATTCGACACGATAACAGGGGCATCCCACGACTCTTGTCACCTCAGTGTATACTATTGGAAATGCTTATGAAGCTACAAGAAATCCTCAGAGAATTTTCCAGTTGACTTGACCGAAGCGTTGGTGTAACACTATTTCTTTGGATTCATATCGAAATATGATGCAGACAGATGCCTGCATGATGAAGATCGTGCCATTAGCACCAGTCTCATCCCCTAGAACGGGGACTTGCATAAAACATAGGTATCGTTCACATGTGACAGTGATATCTCCAGCAGTTGACACACGTGTTCTCCTCTCGTCGCGGTAGAAATCAAGAACAGATATTTCACTTAATCAGATTTGGGGAATACATAATTACTCGTATGTCAATGTCAAGCACAACGTCCGAACCCTCGCCAACGTCCTCCTTCCCCCCAGCATCAGTAGCACATGTACATTCACAGTCCCTCTCTGACGACTGTCGTTACGTCTGAATCGCCGTCTTTCTCAATTTGTAACTAATTGTTATTATGTTACTTTATTTCGCTTCATCACGATACGACGCTGACACACAGATGTGTTACAGTCCAGTGCGTCCAACGTCGCGTGGACGTACTATGGCGTAAATGTATATCAGTGCTTTTGACACACTATGCCATTTGGATAACGGTTCATTCGTCGTTCGTATTAGCCGACCTTGAATAACTGCTAGCCGTCAGACTGCAGAGAGCGGCTGTGGTGGAGAGAGACGGCTAGAGCTGCGAGGGCGGCGGAATCGGGGAGGGGGGGAGTGGAGGCGGAGGGTGACTTGGCCGCGACGCGGCGGAAGTGCGCCTCGCGGGAGCCGAACCCGAAGCCGGCTGGCAGCGGCCCAGAGCGGCTACCGGATGCAGCCCAGGCTGCGGCTGCCGCTGCGGCTGTCCGCGCCGGCGAGTTCACGGCCGCCAGCGAGCTGCTCGCCCCAGGAGATTCCGCCCGGTTGCTGCCGCCTCGCCTCACACACAACGCTATCACTGCAGCCACGCCACTTGTTGAAGAACACGAGACTGCAGTGCCTGTGTTCTTCAGAAGTACGACACACTGTTCCTTCAGAGGTGCAGCCGTAATGAATTGTACAGCGACGACCCAAAACATTATGACCACCTGTTTAATAGTGTGTTATTCCACTTTTCAAACACAGTACATCAGAGATTCTGCATGGCATGCATGCTACAAGTCCTTGACAGGATTCCAGAGAATGGGCCTCCAGATGTCTACGCACAGGCCAACCAATGCGTACAGATTAAGAAACAATGGTTAACGTGCATGCACCTAACGCCCGATAAGTTTTCCAACGGGTACACATCATGTACATTTGCTGGGCGAGACATCAATGTGAGTTCACTACAATGCCTTTCAAACCACTGTACCTCGAGTCTGACCTTGCAACACAAATAGTTAACTTGCTGGAAGATGTCATCGCCATAGAGGCATTAAGCGTTGCAGGTGGTCCGCAATAATTTTCGACGTGTATAAGGACCCAGCCATCGACCTGGTGTAGCAAGAAATGCGATTTATTCGACGGGCATCACGTTTCTACTGATCCCCTGTTTAAAGTCAGTGATGCTGTGACCACTGCACACCTGACGATGTCGTTGGGTCAACACCAAGAACGTACGGTAGCTCCGTGTTCAACAATTTCCTTTGGGGCGTGCTACGAAATACTTGTGGCTCCACCAGCATTGTACTCTGTCGTCCGATCTGCCACAGATCGCTCCCTATCCTGGATTACACAGCGGGGGATCTTTCGCCCTCTAAGTTTTGTGATGAGTGGTGATTGTCCAATATCACGTGGGCTACTCGTTATTTCATCACTCTACAACCGCTTTCCATAGGTGCCCACAAAAGTAGTACGCCAACAGACGATCACTTCTCCGTTTCAGAGATTTTCGCTTCCAACCACATTGCCACAAGAATGCGCCCTTTCTCAAAACCGCTTATATCAGTAGATTTCCGCATTTGTCGCCACTATAATGACTGTACATTCGTCTCTCTTCCGCTTCCATTCTTTCCTTACTGCGTAATGTGTCCGCAACACAACCAGGAGGCATTCAACTTCGTGGTGGAAATCCGTCATAATGTTTCGGCTCATCATTGTTTCCGTAATTAAGAATAAGGACAACCATCAGCTGTACAATGCAATGACTAGAATGAAGGTTTGTTCCTGATCAGAACTCGGGCCCAGGTTTTCCGCTTATCGCGAACGGTCGTCTTACCATTAGGCTATCCGAGCATGCTCCACGGCCAGACATGGTTGAAGACATATGGAACTCTGTGTCTGACCGGGAGTAATGCTCGGATAGCCTAATGGCAAGGCGACCGCTCGCGATAAGCGGGGAATCCGGGTTCGAGTCCCGGTCCAGCACAAATTTTCACTGTCGTCATTTCATTATACAGCTGGTGGTTTCCATATTCGCAACTGTGAATACATTTCACGTACTTGTTAAAAGCGTTGGCTGTGGCCCAACTGAAAAACATTCTGACACGTTCATGGGCTAATGTAGTGACTATATAACGTGGGCGGGATCATGTTGCCAGGATTGAAACTTCGTTGCACAGTACAGTAACATCCACGGATGACACATCTGCCCTGCTCGTGTGCCCTTGGGACTGCTGGGACAGTGGGTAGTTTAAGGGCCACCTGTCATGGCTTCAGGGCGTTATTTGTTGTTATTAATAACTTTGAATTACTGTATATTGGTCAGAGATATAAGTGAAGATCTCTTCAGCTCCCATAATAATACTTTTCCAGAGACATTTGCAGAAATCTTACGTCTGTCTTGGTAAATATCAGGTTAATTGATTGTTCTCGAGCTAGGTTGTATGTGTTGTATACTGGCTGTGGATTATCTTTCAGTAAACCAACTGCTGCACTACCTCATCTCAAGTATCAGGACACCTATTAGTAGACATTAATATCGGGTTTGTTCACCCTTCATTTTTACGATGTCTTGAATTCCACTGGCGACACTTTCACTGAGTTCTGACTGGGGAGGAATGGCAATCCTCAAGCACCGAAATCAGGCAAGATAGTGCTGCACTTCACTTCGTTAAAATTCTTCACTGGTGACACCAGAAATGAAGTCGCCATAGTCAATGACCGGCAAATTGCCTTAGCTAGGAGAAAATGCTGAGCAGGCCGAGATGAACACGAAAGCGATTGCGACTTGAGGAACTGGCTGAGCGTCCGAATCCGCAAGTGAAAGACAATGACACCATGGCAACAGAGATATAGCCATACTGGTGATAGTCTAGTATGACACAAAAAACCCAGTTACAACGCAACATTAATTATTCAGCCACTGATTCAGCAGAAGAGAGTGTTTGAAAGACGAAGTTACGAATATCTGACGCCACTAGGACAGCTGACATCACGAGAAAACTAGTACATAAGCTGTCAGTACTACCCGCACCACAACAGAGCGCACAGAAAGCTCCATCATAAATACTAAGCCCTTCCTAATTTCACTCTCAGTTGCAGCAGTCGTGTGGTACAGAGGAGGCTACGACACTCGATTCTCTGCGCACCTAATCGTCTACACTCATCTACAGAGTTGCATTCTAACTGCAGGCTGCAGTTCCAACTTTCGAGTTATCGCAGATGGGGCGCAATGACCACTACCAATCTGGTGGCCTACTGGAGGCTTAACCAGCAGAGCCAAGAAGATGTATGCCATCCGCCATCGTGAGCGGGAGCCACTGTTGCTGCTCAGCCAGTTTCTGCAGCCGACACCGATGCTGCCGGTTTCTTACTTCAGGCTGGGCTGGAGGGTGAGTGCCCTGGGCGCACGTCCTCCACAAGAGCGCTTGGGAGGTTGGCACGCAGAGGCTGCTGTCGGCCGCTGTACAGCGACGGCTGCGACCGGGGCCCGTGACGTAACAGCACCCATATTAACCTTCCGCGAAGCAACAAAACTGCTGGCGACGCGCGCTCGTTTCTGCTGACTGCGTGCGCACTCCACTGGCCCAAGGGAGTAGCCAGCGCCTGAGGGTGACAATCCTGTACTTCTCATCAATAGAAATTCTGTTGGGAATAATGTACTCTCGACGCTCTCGAGCGTGAACAGATCCTCCTCACCGCACCAAGCTCAGTTCAGTCCTGACAACCGTAGCGGTATGGGTCTGTACCCCCATAGCAGTGATATTGGACTTTACGGTCTGGAGCTAAGTCGTTGTTCTCACCCATCCCGAAATTGTTCCATTGGGTTCAGGCCGGTGTATTTCAGGAATGTTACTGCCCAAGAACCATTGCCTCAGGGATGCTTTATGACAGGGTGCATTTTCATGCTGATACAAACAATAATCGGCTCTGAACTGTTCCTCTACTCTACACACTACACAATGCTGTGATATATTCATATCCTTCTGTGTGAGTGTACTACGAGGTCTGCAGAAAACTATCCATACCGCAACACCACCTCCTCTATACTTCACTACACATAATGACAGGTAACTCTTTCGAGGTATTTCCCAAGCCTAAACACGTCAGTCGGACCTTCATGGGGCATAGCGCAGTTCATTACTACAAGTCACTTCTTTCGTCATCGACTGTTCAGTGGCGTCGTCATTTAGTATTGACTACACAAGTGGGTGACTTATGAGAAGCTGCTCGTTAATTGTTCCCTGTTATATACAAATCAAAAAAAGTTTTGCATCACCTCGATTCCGAGAGTTCCTGAACCTATACAGAAAATTGGAGTAGACATCAACATGAAAATCATTCCCGCCTTTTGTTCAAATGGCTCTGAGCACTATGGGACTTAACATCTATGGTCATCAGTCCCCTAGAACTTAGAACTACTTAAACCTAACTAACCTAAGGACAGCACACAACACCCAGCCATCACGAGGCAGAGAAAATCCCTGACCCCGCCGGGAATCGAACCCGGGAACCCGGGCGTGGGAAGCGAGAACGCTACCGCACGACCACGAGATGCGGGCCCCGCCTTTCGTATTGCTTATGAAAACCACACATTGCATGTTGTACCACCATACAGTGAGACCATCAGAGGTGTTGGTCCAGATTGTTGTACACACCGGTATCTCTGACACCCAGTAGCACGTCCTCTTGTATCGATGTCTGCCTGGATTCATCGTGGCATACTATCCACAAGTTCATCAAGGCACTGTTATAGAATTAACTTAATACCAAGCATCGAACGAGGTGCTACATGCTGAAAGAATATCAAGTAAGAAGTAAGCTTTGGGATCTTGTTAATCACCAGTTCTGACTCAGAGAACACAAGGTCTTAAAGGTAAATTATTACTAACTAAATGCTTGTTCCTCCGTTAAGTGGAAAATCTGGTCTGTGTAAAGGGTGAACCTGTTCACGCTACTAGTTTTTATGCCCTGTCGTTCCCGTCGCTGGAGTGCAGCTACTTGGCTTCAAGTAGTTATTTTATGTCTGCATGTGGGACGGTCGAAGAAACGAGCAACTGACTTTAAAAACTGCCTTCTACTGCTGAGGTTCTATCGATAAACAGGTGTACAGTTACAAAACCAAGCTACGTTCCCACGCACGAAATGTGTATTTCATTCCGAGCAGCCAAGCGCAAATTACGATGACCTTTCTCTCTCTCTGGTTCTCTATATGAAACACAATCTAGTTGTGCTGCGGATGTTAACAAATTCTCTTGGGTGAAGAAACAGACAAATTATTTTTATATTAATGTACTTTTTGATACCTTCCTGATTAGAACGAGAGAACACTGTACCATTTATTGGCAATTCACACCGTTCCGTGTACTTCAACATGAATCAGCGTTACTGGGAACTGCCGTATGTCTGTTGGCTATCTATTGATCTGAAACCGTAGTATGAAGAAAGTTCACATCAGAGATGGAGCGCCGCATCATCCAGTGCTGCCGAACATAGAGTCGGCTTTTTTCATTTAGTCACTATTTGTATACTGACCTCTCCGTCGTACTTGATGGATTTCTTTATAATGGCATAAAAATAGAATACTAACAGCCTAATTAAAAGTATAAAATCTTCTCGGCGTAAAGAACACATTAAATCTGAGTTAAAACTAGAGCATTCGAAGACAGTCACAATCTTTTTCGTCAGGACACGGCTGTCTGTGGGGAGCAAAGAGGGAGTAAGGCCCCGCCAGATGCTAAGGCTGTCCTCTTAAAAATTGAATTTTTTGGTTTCACTTCTTTGAAGTCGCTCCGTCTGAAGTTCTCGTCTCTAGGAACCACTGATATTATGACCTCCATCTTTGTTAAAATTGCTTGGGCACATCTCAAGAATGCATTCAAGGAAAACAGACAACAACCACATTTGTGTCAAATTTACTGGAAAAACGTAGGCGCAAGACCATCCAGCCAACTGAAAAAGATAAACCCATAGTACTCTTTCCATTCCGCGGGGCGACCTCTAACAAGAGTGGCCGCATCACAGGTAAGTATGTTATTAACCAGCGTTCCGACCTCAGCAGAAAATTAATGTTTTGCTGCGTCCGGTGAAAGACAGCTTGGATCTGAGAGTACACGATGTCTACAGTGTTCCACGCGAATGCCACGAAGACACGCAGAGCAGACATTCCTCGCCGTAGTCGAGCGCGGAACTGAACGTAGACGGCACACTAAGCACAGAAATCTTGAAACAACAAAACACAGACTTACACAAGGGCTTAAGATCAATTTTGAGGGTACTAACATCCTCTCCCACGCATCGACTTACAGGGAATGGGTATTTTAAAAAGCGTTAAGAAATTTGCACGCGCAGTAATAATTTCATCAGAGACGGAGTTTAGGAAGTTAGCGGTCCATGGAGGCAGGCACTTAAACAAAAACAAACAAAGAAACAAAACAAAAACGTACTTCTTGGGGGGATAAGTTATACTCGAGATGGTAACCGTTTACCTTCCGCCCCTCAGTCGCGGCATGGCGGGGAGGGGGGAGGGTTACTGCCTGCTTCTCTCATTTGTGTGGCGAATCTCGCCCTCCAGGTGACGTCACTTCACCAGAAGAAGTTGAAGTACCAGTCGACATAGCCCAATCAATGACAAGTTTCAACACTACTACAAAGGAAACATTCGCTAGGCAATCATCTCCTGATGACGATGATGGTTATTATGTTCTAAAGCTCGAAGCTTAACTCAGATTCGACGCGATCTGCACACCTACAGCATTTTATACAAGTATGCCATCGCGAAAAACTTCGATGTTATAGCCTATTTACATGTAACAGTTTATTTGACAGGAACCCATGTACGGCTGAGTCTATCTGACAACGAACAAAGGTCGGTGCACTGAAGACAGTAGGGGACTCAGCCATGGGTGATACACAGGCAATACATAATCATATGAGGACTCACGAAGAAGAATATTCGCGAATCGAGGGGAATACGCATTATTTATGATCTTCCCTGTCACGATGTAATATTCATGTGTAGTGTTGATTGTGTGACTGCCTCCCGCTGTTCTCGTACCCAGTCTCTCTATACATAAGTACCGGTACTGTATTTCTTGCACCATCAGCGGACAGCAATACTTCAATGGACCCTGTAGCCGGCATAGGCACTGTACGCTGTATCGGCTCACATGGGTAGCACCTGTTCCGCCAGGCGAGACTGCAACGGGTGCGTGAAATCGGTGGAACCAGTCTGTTTAAATACCGTGGCACCATGCCGGTCTGACCAGACCGCTGCCGTTTATGAACCTTTATAGCTCGCGCCGTAAAAGCCTGCACGTAATGATCCTGGTTATGAATTTGGATTTCTTATCGGATCTAAATGAACTGTTTAAGGTAGGTCGCAACAGTCTTGTAATTCATTCCCTCACTTTTTACGAAAGTTCGGTTTCGGGGCTTGGTTGAAGCTGCGCTGCGCTCTCGTGTGTCGTTCGCCACGCACGATATTTTGATGTATGTGCAGAGATACAAAACTACAGGCTGACCCAAAAGTCCATTAACATTTCAGAACGTGTTAAGTCATGGAGTAATGTAGGCAGAGAAGTAAAAATTGACAGACATACCAGAAATGACTTGAGGAGTTATTGAAACCAAAAATGGCGCAAAAACTGGCCAACAGTTGGCGCTGGACTGCAACCGGTCAGTGACGCCGCACGAGAATCGTGTATAAAGTGAGCTGTACTGAGGGAGGGAGTCAAATGACGCCTAGTCTGACTGATAAACATCTGCTGGAAGTTACGACTTTTATGCAGCACTTTACTCCACTCCATATGCACATCGTTTGCTGAGGATGGCGTCCTGAGCCGCAACTTCCGTCATGTTTCGCCTCCCCGTTCCAAAGACCTCAATCCGTGTGATTATTTGTTGAAGTGTTGCCTGAAGTCGCAAGTCTACCGCGATTGTACGACATCATTCGGGATGTTAAAAGACAACATCTGGCGACAATTTCTCACCTAACCTACTGATATGCTGTAAAATGCAGTTTACTACCTTGCCCTTCGACTAAAGGTATTGTTGACGATGGCATTTGCTATAAAGAACATTGTCTTTCGCTAAAATCCAATTTTTACGCTAATTATTGCTTTTGTATCATATGAAGCGCGAAATGCTGGTCGAATTGTGCACATTTTTTGGTTTCAATAACACCCCAGGCCATTTCAAGCATGTGTGTCAATATTTACCTCTCCACCTACATTTCTCCGTGAAGTATTAAATTTTCAAATGTTAACGACTTTTGCATCACCCTGAATATAAGTGCCAGTAGTAGCCGCAGTCCGTAATCCATGCCATTCAGAACATGTGATCAGTGCTTTTATATTTCCCATCCTGTCGCAGTAATTAACAAGTGGCGTCACCGACCATCATCGCAGTTAACTCACAGGACCCAGAGAGAACAGCGTCATAATCCAAGACCACAACCCACGAGAGGCCCACGTAGCAGCAACAAGGCAAAGACTAGTCACCGCGGTGGGGTCTGCCCTGTAGACCTCGTGGCTGGCGGGCAGACAATGTGCGGAAGTCAAAGGCGAGGAGTTTTGGCCACCGGCAGCTAAGCGCGAGTGGCAGCCAGGCGGACCTGGCTAGGCAGGCGGGCGGCGCATCCGGCCGGACGCCGCGGCCCGAGTGCCCCTGATTTACGACGCAGCGGCGGCGGCGTCACTGCCGGCCGGTAGTCTGCTCGCGGCACGCTTCTTGCATCCGCAGCAACAGAGTTGGTCCACAGGCGGACACGAACAACTTCACTTCACAGGGTGCTCCTTACGCGAGAATATGGCAAACAGAGCAAGCCGCTGGTAAAAAAGCGGTGCGCTCCCTGGCAAGCGCTCGCATACGTGATGTCAGCCTGGGCTGGGCACATGAGCTGCCCGCGGTCACCGCGGGCATTTGTATCGCCGTGCGGGCACGATGTGCACGCAGCTTGCGTTCTCTTACTCACGAACAGGACCGAAGACTGCCGACAGCACACGACCGACAGTTGATGCTGAAATTTGTAGTCACCTTGGACTGTTAGAAGTACGATATTCTTTCCATTGTCGCGATTACCATCGTGGGACGACCCAAATACAACATGCGCATAGTATTTCCGGAAATGTAGCCTCCCTTGCATTACAGCTATGTGCTGTCGAATGAAAAAGTAATAGCCGGCCGTTGTGACCGAGCGGTTCTAGGTGCTTGAGTCGCAGGTTCGAATCCTGCCTCAGGCATGGACGTGTGTGATGTCCTTAGGTTAGTTAGGTTTAAGTACTTCTCAGTTCTAGGGGACTGATGACCCCAGATATTAAGTCCCATAGTGCTCAGAGTCATTTGAACCATTTTTTTAAAAAGTTGTAACATTTAGCTTGCAATAGTTGTGTCGCGAAGAGAATCATATTTTTATGCAACATCTCGTCACATAAGTCTTTGTATGTCAATTACTAGGTTGTAAAATGGTCGTGTTGTATTCCTGTGTTTTTCAGTGAGGGAAATTTTATTTTTAATTTTTTTCCTGTGTGACTAGCTCGTACTTCGTATTCCACTTTCCCCTGAGCTCGATTGCACCGTTCCCACTTCATTTGAAAAAACTAAAGGCAGGCACAGGTTGAGATGACGACAGGAGACGGGAGAAAAACTATTGACCGTCTGCAGCTCGGCTGAGACACAACGCAGCGACAAAGAAACAAATAAACAATAATCCTTACAGAATGAAATTTTCACTCTGCAGCGGAGTGTGCGCTGATATGAAACTTCCTGGCAGGTTAAACTGTGTGCCGGACCGAGACTCGAACTCGGGACCTTTCCCTTTCGCAGGCAAGTACACACAGTTTTAATCTGCCAGGAAGTTTAATAATCTTTTCACTTGGTAAAGCCGTAATGAGCACAGCAGCGCCGTAAAGTAATACATTGCACGGACTGACAGCATTGTACAAGCATTCGTTGGAAATTTAGATATTCTGTCGTTCTGTTCGGGGGGAGAGGGGGGAGGGAGAGGGAGGTGCGGTTCAGAGATCAAGAAACTGAGAACACAGGATCACTCTCGTTGACTTAATTTCCTGGTCACAAGTACAACACCAAAATCAATCAGGAAAGAACACATGCTTGTCTCTTAAACACATAGTGTTCGGAACAGGAGAGCCGGTAACAAACGTGCGATGTTCAGAGAGAAGTGGAGCGGGAACTGCTGGCTGACAGAGCCCGTGGGAAAGCAGTGCGGGTGCACATGGGCAGCCCTATTGTAAACGGTATCAGTTTAGGATACGCGGTCGGCTGTCAATGGTTGCTTCCGGAGTGTAAGGACTCGGCCTTTGGGAAACTGAACATCATTCGTAACAGTGACACCATTTACTCAATTTCCCGGTGCTGCGACACACAAATAACAAGATAACATCTGTATTGCAGGTGTCTGTTCTTCCGGACTTGTCTGAAAGGACACCATTTCTGTGTTTAATCCCGCGGTTGGACATTGAATGTATTCGGAAAGGAGAAGTCCCGAATGTGCTATGAGCGAAGCTCCAACTACCATTCTACTTCCGGTGTCCATTCATCAAGCGGCTTTAATCAAGTCGGAAACCTTAACATATGAATCACCTAAGTACAAATGACAGCTCCGCCAATCCACTGCCCTTTTATACCTTGTGTACGAGATACCACCGCCATCTGTTTTGTCCAAATCGCTACTGCATTATTTCGAATTACTACAGGTTTAGTGAAACAACACGTTGAGCGTGACGTGGCTGACACAAGGGGGCAATGCAAAAAAATTATTAAATGTCAGTCTCACAACACGCCCTCAAAAAATAGATGCCGTGTCATAAGCACGTAATTCCCTGGCATACAAAACAGCCGACAGCCCGTGATTTAAACCATAAACGAGCTAACCCGGTATAGTGATTTGGCAGAGGCCTGCCGGTGGTAACTGACTCGCATAGGTGCGGTAGCCGTGCCCTCACAGCCGACGGTTCCCTCCTCCCCACACGACCTTTCTGCGCGTCGGCTGACAGGCTACTGATGATCTTATGTTCTCCGGTAGTCGGTGTAATCGGCCACGCTCCAACTCAGGTTGCGTGTCCGTGACCAGACGGAAAGCCTCAGCTGCTAAAGGTTGGCTGCCTCTGTGGTCGCCCCTCCCGCTCCCCTAACCGCTCCGTCCGAGCAACTGCACTCTGCCCTTTCGTTCCACACCCTCAGCTTACTCGCGGCGTGTGGGCTACAAAGCTTGAACTCATGGGAAGAGGCGGCCTCGGACGACGGCAGACTCTTCTGCCAGCCAGCATGTCCTACCCAGATTGCTTCGCTTCTCAGTCTCCCGTCACGCTAAGAGAGCTCAGCGCGCTTTCCTTAGCGGTGGACGCTTTCCAGAAAATCTGTAGCATTCTGGAGCGTGGAGCGAGCTATCGATTCTCGCGTCATGGCTCTGTTAACAGTGTACTACAGTGGTGCATCTGAAGTCGAGACGAACAGACTGATGCAGACTTATAGCCTATCAAGCTGGGAAACAAGCTCTAATTGACGTACAAAAGCAATCTAACCCACAGCGCAAGTGCGCCCGCAATATTTTGGCTAAAATCATCATTTCACATTAAAAACACTTTGTTTTTGCATTTACAGAACGCAAAATTGACCTTTGTGCACATTTTACCTCAAAATATACTGAAGTTTAACAGCAAAAAATTAACAATTAAATCGATTCGTTTGTTTCGCCTTCTTACTATGAAATTACTTTGCTTGTGGGAGCTAAGTTTAGATCAAACTGTAAACGTAGTTAATTTTTGCATTATGTTTACGAAAAGTCATTTTTTCTTCCATTAGCCTCAATGGAAAGTCTATATTAATGACGTTTTAACGGATTAGCCAACTAAGCCGGTGGCGCAAGAGAGTGAGAGAATGTTGAAACACTCGTGCACCGTGCGTGCGCTGTAGCTTAGACACCTACTGTAGGTCAATCTGAGGTTGTTACCCGGGCTGATAGACCTCAAGTGTCCTGTATCAAACTGTTCGTCTCGAGATTCCATGTATGAGAAAACAGTTATCGTTCGCACACTATTTCTCAGAGATGTTAGGGACACCATCGAAGCTTCTCATTTATAAGAGCAATAGTGAGGTCGTAAAGTAGAACACTGCACACGCAGTGGGGAGGACGACGGTGTAAACCCTACTATTATCATCAAAGAGCACTGCTTGTATTTAGCAGCATGTGGTAATTTTCGGGGTGACAGAATGGGACTATCTAACAAAACCTGACATAAGCACATCGGGCAGAAAATTAGTTACCCCCCCCCCCTCTCTCTCTCTCTCTCTCGGAAACGCGATGCTAATACCGTGTAACAACGTCTCCATCAATAACCTCAATTGAGTGAGGAAAAGAAGCCATAATTCCTTCAGGTATGCTATATCTAGCTGAAGCTTCCCATGGATGGTTGCAACTCATAGCGCTACCAAACGGAGGGGATGCTGACTACTAAGTTTCACTTACTGTCCCAGCCACACACATTTTCTGTGTGATTGAGATCGCGTGAGTCAGTGGAACAGTCCTAGCGCAATACGGAGCCTGAGTTGTGTCAAACCAGGAACACATCCGTGCAGCCTTCTGGCAACGACTGTTGTCGTCTTGGAAGAGGGTAGCGTCCACAGCACACCCATCGTACTCATGCTGGTAAACGTGAATTCTGAAATAAACGTCCGTGCAGGTTCATGTTCAAATTAAACTGTATGAGAAAGCCCAAGCCGCCGTACGCAAAACACCGCCAAAACCCCTGCGGCCTGAATTACAACCGCAGCGTGTTAAACGCATCATTACCCGTCGGAGCACTCGCAAGATTTGCAGAGAGACAAAATGACGTCAACACTCTACACATTCCGTCAACTACTGTCCAATTTAAGTTTTGTTTGTCCCAATGAACACGTCTAGTTTCACATGCCGCCCTCATCAATGGCCTTTTGTGAGGGATCCTATTCCAAATGCCCATTGCATGCAGTTCCCTCCGCAGCTGCCTCCGTTTACGGTATGCCAAAATATTTCAACTTTGAGCCACCATATCAAGTACCCCGCATTGACTGGGTATGTATACATTCCATCTACTGCTTCTTCTTCTCTCTGTTCATCCGCTCCGCTTTCTTTTCTCTGTTCATCTCCTCCTTTCCCCTCTTTCCACCGATTTCCTGCTTTCCCCCTCCCTCTGTCCATTTCCCCCTCCCTGCCTCTGCCCATCTTCTCCTCCGCCCTATACGCACCCGTCTACTCCATCCCCCTCACCATCTGTCCATCTCCTCCTCCCAGATTCTCTCTCTACGTTATCACGCCCACCCCAATAGGAGGCTGGTAGCTCTTAGTGTCACAGTATTTAACTAAGATGTGTGCCAAATTTGTTTGAAATCATTCAGGGGATTAGGATGATCTTTTTACCCCTGGCTTTGCGAGCACTCGCAAATGTCAAATATATTTAAGATATTTCACACATATTTCTGCACGTATTTCACCTTTATCTCTAGCGAATTTCACCCTGCAGTTTCATTCTCGCGCAGCTCAATGTTTATGACGTCGTACCTCCTGAACTATGTGCTGCACAGTAATATAATTTTGCAGACACATCAAGTGGTATATGCAGCTGCTTGCGAAATGTGTTGTGAATAGAGTTAGTAATAAAGAAGTAACGTCATGCATGATGCATTAGTTTTTCACATATCTCACTGTTTATAACGTCATATCACCGCGACTACGCAGTTTTTCTGGTACTCCAAATGTTATAAATGAATATCGTCCGTAAAATGTGTCGCGAATACAGTTAAATGAAGAAGTTATAAACTAAAACGTCACGCTTCATGCGGCTGTTTTACTGCATGGACAGCGAAAATTTATTAAGTGATAAACTTTTTTCCTTTCGTCATTTTGTGGGAGGCCGTCAAGAAGAAAATGTAAAGATTTGAAATTTGTTGCAAGTCTCTAAGTGCTCTTTTTCTCAAATAATGGATGACAAAATTGTGGATATCCGAGCGTCATGGTCTGCACTGCTTTTTCATGACCATCCCCACACTTTGATAGGTAGGTGATCCTCACCCCCACACCGATGATTTACAGACAGTGAGTGAGATGTATCGCAATGGTTTAGGAACAGATGTGGAATTTACATACAGATGCAATGTACGTAATATTCGTTTTTATAATATGTATATATGTTGATGTGTGGATGTTTGAAAGCTTCTATAATGTAAAGAAGATCATAATAATACGGCGGAAGTTGTAACAAATTTCTGGTACCCTTACTGGTAATATCAGGAATATCTTCCATTATGACAATGCCCAAACCCAAAGTATTAGTCCCTTTGACGCGTTGTAACAAAAGTGATCGTAACTGCCCAAATGTCGCTGACACCTGTAGTGTGAAAATCATGGCATGCTACTGATACTCCACAATTACCTTCCTTGTCTCTAGTCTGTTACTGGTGATACAATTGAAAATCATGGCATGCTACCGATACTCCACAGTTACCTTCCTTGTCTCTAATCTGTTACTGGTGATACAATTAAGTGCACACTGCGGGCAATGAGTCGCTCACAATTAATTTATATATATCCTTAATATGAGATTCCGGAATTTTCACTTCAGGCGTTCTGAAGAAAGCTGTTTTTCCTCACATCAGAATTCAGAAACTATGTAGATTGACCGCCAGCTTCTTCGTGCCTTAGCGGCTGCGTAAAATAAGTCGCACACTGTGACAAGTAACGAAAGTGCCCCTTTTTCAGGAGGTACGTGCAGGCCGGATAAAATTAAAATGATTCGACCGTGTAAGTTGAAAAGGCCACCGAAAACCAGCTGAGCACAGCAGCTGGGCATCACAGACAGAAGAAAATTTACGCAAATTGTGAAGATAGAATAGACTTCAGAATCGAATATTCGGATCGACGAGTGCATCCGTTCGGACCCGCGGGGGGCGCCGATTACTTGCAGTGCTGGGTCCGGTGACGCGAAACGGAGGGCGGCGGCGGCGCCCCTAGGATGGGTCAAGTGGCCGGGCGATAGCGGCCGTTCTCAAAATTTAATATCGTCATCTGGGCCGGCCTGGCCACGCGCCGCTGGCTAAAAATTTAATATCGGCCGGGCCGGCAGGTAGGCGGGCCAGTGTCGCGACCCCCTGTCGATAGCGGCGCGCCAGCCGCGTCCACCGCCGCGCCGCTAGCCAAACACCGCGGCCGCAGGCGCCGCGCTATTGCTTCTCACGTGTCGCCTGCCGGCGGCCGGAGCACTCTCTCTCCGGACCAGGGAGACTCCCACCCAGCCACAGCTTCGACTCTGACTGCACAAATAAATGACCCAAATGACCACGTGGTAGCCTCAGTGTTCTACTTCCGCATCGAAAAGAAAGGTACGACCTATTTATATCCAGATGGAAGTTATAAGAGTCGAGGGGCACCAAAGGGAAGCATTGGTTGGGAAGGGAGTGAGACAGGGTTGTAGCCTCTCCCCGATGTTATTCAATGTGTATATTGAGAAAGCAGTAAAGGAAACAAAAGAAAAATTCGTAGTAGGTATTAAAACCCATGGGGAAGAAATAAAAACTTTGAGGTTCGCCGATGACATTGTAATTCTGTCAGAGACAGCAAAGGACTTGGAAGAGTAGTTGAACGGAATGGACAGTGTCTTGAGAGGAGGATATAAGATGAACATCAACAAAAGCAAAACGAGGATAATGGAATGTAGTCGAATTAAGTCGGGTGATGCTGAAGGAATTAGATTAGGAATAGAGACACTTAAAGTAGTAAATGAGTTTTGCTATCTGGGGAGCAAAATAACTGATGATGGTCGAAGTAGAGAGGATATAAAACATAGAATGGCGAAGGCAAGGAAAGTGTTTCTGAAGAAGAGGAATTTCTTAACATCGAGTATAGATTTTAAGTGTCAGGAAGTCTTTTCTGAAAGTATTTGTATGGAGTGTAGCCATGTATGGAAGTGAAACATAGACGACAAATAGTTTGGACAAGAAGAGAATAGAAGCTTTCGAAATGTGGTACTACAGAAGAATGCTGAAGATTAGTTGGGTAGATCAGGTAACTAATGAGGAGGTATTGAATAGAATAGGGGAGAAGAGGAGTTTGTGGCACAACTCGACAAGAAGAAGGGACCGGTTGGTAGGGCATGTTCTGAGGCATCAAGGGATCACAAGTTTAGCATTGGAGTGCAGCGTGGAGGGTAAAAATCGTAGAGGGAGACCAAGAGATAAATATACTAAGCAGATTCAGAAGGATGTAGGTTGCAGTAGGTACTGGGAGATGAAGAAGCTTGCACAGGCTAGAGTAGCATGGAGAGCTGCATCAAACCAGTCTCAGGGCTGAAGACCACAACAACAACAATGTATATCTATTATGGCATTGGTCGTGTTTGTGCACAATAGAATCTGGTAGAACAGCGGTGATCTCCAAGGATACATTCAGGCAAATAAAGGAGAGAGAATGCGTCGCTACGTTGAATAGATGCGCATAATTATTTGATTGACCTTCCGGTTTTATAACTACACTCATGATCATAAATTAAGGATAATGCTCACACATGGTGAAACAACGCTCTGGTGGGCGGTTTGTGGGTTTAAATCACCCCGGGGTATGACCATGCGGTGCATTTGACCTGCCGCCGTCGCACGGTGGCGCTGGCAGCAGCCTACACACGCAGAGGTGTGTTGATGCATGTCAGAGTACGGTACAGCGAGTAAGTGTGCAGACGTCTTCAGACGTGCCAATGGTGACTGTGTGTTGAAAATGGCTGAAAGAACATGTTGTGGCGTAACAAGACAGCTACGCCACACTGAAGTAGCCGAAAGGCACGCGTAATCTCACTTAGGCTAGAGAAAGGTCTGAAACAGGATACGTAATAAATGGTAACAAGAAAAGTACGTAGCTGCTATAATACTTAACTTTTAATTCGTCATTGGTTTACAACGTTCTTGATGAGACATTTCATACGATAACTATCAAACTATGTAAGGCTAATGGCGTCTTGCTAGGTCGTTGCCATTGACTTAGCTGAAGGCTATTCTAACTGTCTCTCGGCAAATGAGAGAAAGGCTTCGTCAGTGTAGTCGCTAGCAAAGTCGTCGTACAACTGGGGCGAGTGCTATTCCGTATCTCGAGACCTGCCTTGTGGTGGAGCTCGGTCTGCGATCACACAGTGGCGACACGCGGGTCCGACATGTACTAAATGGACCGCGGCCGATTTAAGCTACCACCTAGCAAGTGTGGTGTCTGGCGGTGACACCACAGAACACGTATTGATGACGTTACGAGGGGTAGAGAGGCTGGTCAAACACAGCAGGTCGTAGCACGGGCCCTCCGTGTGCCTCGAAGTGTGATCTCAAGATTATGGCAACGATTCCAGCAGACAGTAAACCTGTCCAGGCGCTACAGTACGGGACGTCCACAGTGTACAACACCACAACAAGACCAAGATCTCACTATCAGTGCCCGCAGACGGCCACAGAGTACTGCAGGTAGCCTAGCTCGGACCTTACCGCAGCCGCTGGAACAGATTTCTCCAGAACACACTCTACAGACGACTGAACAGACATGGTTTATTCGCCCGGAGATCTGCAAGGTGCATTCCACTGCCCCTGGTCACAGGAGAGCCCGTAAAGCTTGGTGTCAAGAACACAGTATATGGTCATTGGAACAGTGGTCCCAGGTTATGTTTACGGACGAGTGCAGGTATAGTCTGAACAGTGATTCTCGCCGGGTTTTCATCTGACGTGAACCAGAAACCAGGTACCAATCGCTTACTGTCCTTGAAACGGACCTGTATGGAGGTCGTGGTTTGATGGCGTGGGGTGGGGTTATGATTGGTGCACGTGCACTCTTGCATGTCTTTGACAGAGGAACTGTAACACGTCAGGTGTATCGGGACGTCATTCTGCACCAGTTTGTCCGCCTTTTCAGGGGTGCAGTGGGTCCCACCTTCCTCCTGATGGGCGATAACGCACGGCCTCTCCAAGCTGCCACCGTGGAGGAGTACCTAGAAGCAGAGGATATCAGGCGAATAGAGTGGCCTGCCTGTTCTCCAGACCTAAACTCCATCGAGCACGTGTGGGATGCTCTCGGTAGACGTATCGCTGCGCGTCTTCTAACCCCTACGACACTTCAGGAGCTCCGACAGGCACTGGCGCAAGAATGGGAGACTATACCGCAGCAGCAGCTAGACCACCTGATCCAGAGTATGCCAACCCGTTGTGCAGCCTGTGTACGCGAGCATGGTGATCATATCCCATACTGATGTCGGGGTACAGGCGCAGGAAACGGTGGCGTTTTGTAGCACATGTGTTTAGGGACGGTTTTCTCAACTTATCATAAATTCCGTGGACTTACATATCTGTGTCGTGTGTTTTCCCTTTGTGCCTATGCTATTATCGCCAGTTTTGTGTAGTGCCACTTTGTGTGGCACCACATTCTGCAATTATCCCCAATTTATGAGCATGAGTGCAGTATCAGACATCGCGGCCAACAAAACGTGGTATGGCAGTGGTTTCGGAAACTTTTTCGACGAAACGTACCGCTTCCTTGTGTACCCTCCAAGTGCATCCCCATGCACACACTTTTCTCTTTTTTTACTTTCGGTGACATTTGGTCATTATTCCATTCATTAAGACGCAAATTTATAAATATCGCCTACCGCAAGAGTACGCGAAACGCTTTGAAAATCCAATTAATGTAGATGATGAACAACCTCTCAGCTGCATAATAAGAAAGAGATGTGCATTTTTAACATTACTCATTCACACAGACTAAATATAGAAAATCGTATCTACCAGACATTAAAGTTAAAAATCCTATTATAAGTCAATAAAATTCTCTCTAATTCAGTTTCACAGAGAGAGAAAAACACAAAACACTTTCAATGCATGATAACAAACTGGTGGTGAAAAATGTACGTGTGGAACAGCAGAGGATAAAAATTGTAGGGGTTGGACAAAAAACGGTGACATGAGGTTATGGACCGAATGTAACAATATGTAAGACTGTAGTCTAGACTAGAAGAAAAATGTTTCTCCCTATTAGACGCGAGAAGGTACGTGTTTGGTCCACCTGAATTGGTGCAGCAAACAACTACTGCCGGCTTGTGTTCCCGAATGTTAACACAAAACGACCGCCAATTTTAGAACAATTGGTTGTTATTTTGGTTTTGCAACAGTCTGCTCTCGGAACCAAAAACATTTATTCGAAGCCAGTTATAATACAACAGAATCAATTTTATCTCAATTACAAGTACTATCTTTTCGTTAGTACTTCCTGTCCCGGTACATGTTAAAACCAGAAAATCAGGGACATTGCAATAAATTTTAAAACGAGAAGATCAAAGACACTGTTGAAATTCTTGGTAGACACATTCTATTTGCTTTCCTGTTTGTATTTGAGACACATTTCTTAGTTACATATAATTTTCCAGCATCTAAGGTGTGTTTTTAAGTCAATTTTTGCAATTCGGAAATAATCCTAGCTGATTCTTGATATTCCATTCTTCAGTATTTCACATGATTCGCATCTAAAAGATCAAGTATTGAAAGCAATGCATTTCAAGGATCTTCGATCAGAAACGTGTAGCTCGCAACGTATTTCTATTACAAGTAGTTTGCATGTTGTCATTTGCGAAATGCGATGTGACACGGTTATCCAGAAACGGATGCTGATGTCTGCGTGATCCTAGTCGATGGACAGAACAATTCTCTGGCAAGGAAGAAGAATTTTGCTGCTTCCATTCTCGGATTCAGCTAAGGTTTCCTCCGTAGCACTCACTGCAGCTCGTAAAAGGAACCGTTTTGAGCACCGCAGCAGTATCCAGCAAATCTTTGACGTAATTAATTATACGAGCAGATGAGCGAAGCCGTAAAGTGGAGAGGAGAACGGTCGAAGCGTTGCTATTGGAAATATTCCAAGGCTTCCGCTCCAGTTACGATCGTGCCCGGCCGTTTGATAAAATTCACCGACAAGGCTGTTTTCGTTAACAACAATGTACCAGGAGCTGTGCGACTGAATTTTAACGGTCCCATCGACGAAGAGAAAAGCAGCAGCAATAAATCTTTTTGGAAACGCACGCGAATGACTGCCTTCGATTAATGGCGCAGGGCGTTACATTTCCTTTAACAGCGCCGGAAATAAAAACGCAGATAAATCTTATTTTAAGCCACACGGCAGTGGTAACTACTTTTCCTAACGCATTGCGAAAAAAAGCGTGTCTGAGCACGTATAAAACGCAGTGAGAAAATTATATTTTTTTATGTTTCATCAAAATTATTTATTAAAGTAAGAGACATTTCTGCACGGCTATAACTGAAATTTTTCTTTAAAAGTTTTCCGTTTCAGATGGTTATCACCCATAAAGGAAAACTCTCCGGATAACATTTCATTCTAATACTTATCTGTTATTTCATACTGAATCGTAGTACTGCACCCCTTCCGATATTGCTGTTTTTCCTTAATTCTACATATTTTTTCTCGTTCTCACCCACTAATAGTAGAGCGGACTTCCAAGAAATATCGACATTGCCTTGTTTAACAGCGAACATCGACGAGGATGTGACTCTCTCGCAAGTTTCCATTTTAACCACAAAATGAACTAACATTGCAAAATACCGTGGAGCAGAAAACTACAAATTACTCAAATATTCCCATGGCTCTATACACCACAGACGCTGTCATTGTCGTGGGGTACATTCTTCATATCTAGTTGACATTGGGAGACGTGAGTGAGGAAAAAAAAAAGTTATATGGTTTCCTTTTAGCTGAAACGAGTCACTTTATAACATCCCAAATATGCTTTTAAGTATTTAAATGTACATTGAAATGTACCTTCCGAATGAGAGGGTACGCCGTAAGTTTTAATGATTATTGCGGCATACGAAATTTTTTAATGACGCATTGTTTTTTCGATTTTTGTTTGGTTATATTTCATACATCATCTTAGGCGAGAACGGGCAGGCAGCAGTCCAAATTCCTCTCTTCAGCGATAGATGTTTTAATCCAAATTGTCAATGAACCTTTTATTTTCAACAACCGAAAAGTAATTATGATAAGCTGTTGGTAAGCTTTTGATGATGCGCATTGTTTTGTTACACATAACGATGATGCCGTGAGGGCAATTGTAAACCTTGTGATAAGAAATTTAACAATGGTAAGATTGAAGTAGATGTTTTGTGTCGAGAAGATGTTATGAATGTAAACTAACTATATGTCAGGATATCCAGCTGGAACCTGGAGCCAGGATCTCACAGCTGGTTTGCAAGCGGAAACATAAGAACACTCTCGCGGAGCAAACTGTTTCCAAGGAAATAACTGCAATAGTTAAAAAGGGAAAAAAAAGTAAGCATAGATTAGTCATCAATCTTACGCTTACGAGTGTGGCCGTGGGACAAGTTTCAGTGTTTGATGATACGATACGCGTTCCGTTTTGAATTCATGCGCATATAGGTGACGCGAATAAAAAGGAAACCAGTAAAAGCATTACCACTGGCAATTTGAATATGAAAGTGGTACACCCATCGAGCAATAAAACGGTGGGAACAAGGCAACAGTAGCTGACGGCAAAGTCCACCTGTCGTTTCGATAGCATCTTATAACTGTTAATCACCATTTGGACACCTTGCTGCCGAAGAGGGTGCGGTCGTCTCATATTACAGTCTCCTCTCTCTCTCTCTCACTCACTCACACACACACACACACACACACACACACACACACTACAGCACAGACTAACGTATATCTACGTAACACACGCACACACGCTCCTCACTAAGAATGAAGTACGACTTACTGGTAGCAATAAAACAGAGTATCCACAACCAGTTTAGCTGAGCAAATCCTACGCGTAAATAGCAACTGCTGGGTGCGCCAGTCGCAGAAAAAAGGAAGACCGCCAAGAGAGCAGCCAGCAAAAAAAAAAAAAAAACAGGAAAGATGAGGAGCAGGCCTGTGTGTACGCTACTGGGCTCCCGGCCGGCAAGATAAGGAGGGGACTTAGGAAGTTCGTTATTTGTTAAGGCCTTTGCACTTTAAACAAGCGTTAATCTCACACGTGCTACTGCTGCAGGGAGGCTGCGCGCGGCGAGGATTACTACTAGAACCGAGACAAGCACCAACTTTTAAAAAATGTTTAGTGGTTCGGGGCGGAAGATAAAGAGTGTGGCCAAACAAAAGCAAGGAGGCGAAGTTAGGCTCCGCGAACAATCCTCGCGCCAACGCCGATTGGCGCCGCCTAGTAGAGAAATGCATCACTTCTCCGTAACAGCAATACACTGGAAGTGATGTTTCATGGGGCAGGACTTTTCTTCAGACTGTGTAAGTTACCAGGACACTGAGGACAAAACGCTCATGGAAAAGTTAATTTTTAGTTGGCAAATACTTCCTTTGGCAATGAAATCACCAACTTGCTTACAGTGTTCACATCAAGAGTGGAACGTATAATGATGAAATCGTACCCCTGCATACCTGACAATCTGTTTCTCCGTTCACCTGGACGACGAAAAATAGGTACCCGCAGGGTTCCTCAGCACCTGTAAGTACCGCGGTGTGACAACAATAACATTTTTGTGCAACAGAGACTTCCTTGTATCTCGAATGACGTGAATTTTTAACGTATACGGGGTGTTCGGAAATTCCCATTATAAACTTGTAGGACTTGTAGAGGGGTGTGACATAATAGGCAACTTCCTGAGGTAGCAGTATGGACCAAAAAAAAAAAAAAAGGAAAGAATTTCTAAAAAAAAACATGGGCTCTAAAATGCATACCTGAGGAACTCTGAGCACTACTTCATCTTCGCTACTGTGAAACACATCTCTATTGAACAAGTGCTCATAGCTCTTAAGGTATGCATTTCAGAGTTCATGTTTACTTGAGATTTTTTGTTGTTTTGGACCATACTACCACCTCTGAAAGTTGTGTACCCTACAATCTTAGCAATGACAATACCGGCACACGTATTCCACTGCCAGATGCATCAGAACGGTTTTCGCTGATACCTTTCGACTCGTTTGTTTTCGGTACAGTACTCTTTCCTCAAATTGATACATTTAACCTTCTCCATAATTCTAGAAAGTTTGTCACATCATCACGGAATCACCCGGTATATACATGCACCGGCACCTGTAACTTTGACGTTCTGCAGCGCCGCTCGACGACGTTTCCGATACTTGTTACCTGTTTAAAATATTATGTACTCACTCCCCTCTGCAAATTCTAGAAGTTAGTACCGGGAATTTCCAAACACCTTGTATGACAGCGAACTAATCGTCGGGCGAGGTCAGTCGAAATGCTTCCATTTAATATTTAACGCATTTTTTTTTTTAGCATTTTAAGAGTGTGAAATGCAGAAAACTAAATTACTGCGTCTGAGATAAAAGAAACGAGCGCTTCCATTTTCAAAAATTACTTCTCCGATCTAAGAAAAGTAACATATTAGAATATCAGGCTTCAGATATAAGTATACTGTATACATATGTTATGTATCACGTATGTATGTATGTTTCACACCTCCTTCTACACCACTGTAGCGATTTCAACGAAATTAGCTACACATTGTCTGGAAAGAAGTGCTGTGGGAGTAAGTATAGTCTAAAGGGGCTGTACAAAATCTTTGAAACACCAAACACACATTCCAATGATTAACACGGAGTAGGAAAACCGTTGGCATTCACAACAGCTTCCAGTTGTCTCCGGACGGATAAGTTCAGATCCTGTATGGTTTCCAAGGAATCTAATACCATTATTCCTACAAAATGGTGGCAAGTTCAAATAACGGCCGGCCGGTGTGGCTGAGCGGTTCTAGGCGCTTCAGTTTGGAACCACGCGACAGCTACGGTCGCAGGTTCGAATTCTGCCTCGAGCATGGATGTGTGTGATGTCCTTAGGTTAGTTAGGTTTAAGCAGTTCTAAGTTCTAGGAGACTGATGACCCCAGATGTTAAGTCCCATAGTGCTCAGAGTCATTTGAACCATTTTTTGAACCATTTCAAATAACGATGATGGATGTGGATAGCGATCACGCACCCTTCTTTGCAAAGTAGACCACAAGGGCTCAACAATTTTCACATCTCTTGACTCTGGTTGCCAGCAGAGATGCGAAAATTAATCTTTGTGTTCAAAAAACCGGTCACGGACTACGCGAGGTGTGTGAACAGGGGCCCTTGTCGTCTTCGAACATAGTATCACCACTGCGGGAACAGACGTTATCTCATGGGATGGACCTAATTAGCCAAAACTGTCAAATAAACCTCGGAAACAATCAGACTTCGGAGAGTACTCACGGGGCCCATGGAATATCATGATATGGCTACCCACATCGTCACCGAATCCCGGCCATGTTTCACTCTTGGGTCGTAAACCCGGCAGAAGTTGGAAACAGTGTGCAACAAGACTTATCCGACGAAACGACTTTCTTCCAGTGCTTCACGGTGCAGGTTTTATTGTTTCCACACCACGTTTCCCTGTTCAGGGCATTTGCTTCCTTCCTTCGCCCTGAAATTTCCCTCTTGTGGTGCCTTCTTCTTGTACACTTTCATACGGCATCATCGTTTTATGTAAAAAACAATGCACATCATCAAAAGCTTACCAACAGCTTATCATCACTACTTTTCGGTTATTGAAAATAAAAGGCTCATTGACAACTGTACACAGTTTTCAGCATTTTACACTCTTAAAATGATAAAAAAATGCGTTAAATATTAAATGGAGACATTTCGGCTGACCTCATACAAGGCGTACGATCACTCAATACACACTTTCGTCGGCGTTGTCTTAGCAGATGATACTTTTCCAGTTTCTTTACGTGCTGAATAAATCTTTAATACATTGCGTCTTCAAACACCAAACACTTCAGCTCCTACGGTTACAGAAGCACCCACCATACAAGGACCAGCAATTTGCGCCCGTTCGATTTCATTAACTAAGATATAATGCACTTGCAATTACACAGGCCACTGTTCTCATCACGACTGACACTTACAACGGATTAAGGACATTGCATGGCTGCTGTTTGTGGTCAAACACAACAGCACAGCCTACAGGCTCACACCTAACACCTGATTTATGTTGAAGCTGACATTTGTTGCAGGTCCCCCCCCCCCTTTTTTTTTTGTCTAATTCCTGTAGCTAGGTGAATAAGTGTTGGTAGACGCGTGACATCTAGGCTGCCCTGCACGCTCCCGTGTTATGTGGGTAGTATATGAATGCGCTACGGGGCATATACGTGCGGACGGGCATCGTTGTGCAGAGAAGGGTGGGAAGAGGAGATATGTAATGCGGACGGGGGAGAAGATGATGCCGAAAAGGTAGTAAAGAGCAGGAGATAGGCAAAGAGAGGGGGAGAGGAAGATAGAATAGAGAGGGGGAAGGGGGATGGACGAAGATAGGGAAAGGAGGGGATTTACAGAGAGGGTAGAGGAGGAAGGGATGAGTGCAACATATGTGGCAAGGTCGCAAGTGAAAGACTGAGTGTGTGTGTGTGTGTGTGTGTGTGAGTGTGTGTGTGTGTGTGAGAGAGAGAGAGAGAGAGAGAGAGAGAGAGAGAGACTGAAGGAAGATTAGGGTATAATGTACTGCCGACGGATTCATGAGTCTGAGCAAAAGTTTAGAATGGACAAGGATAGGTAAAGGAATCGGCTGCGTCCTTTTCAAAGCAATCACCGCGGCAACTACCGTAGTCGATTTCGGCAAACCACGTCCAAAACCCATTTTCTCCAATACAATGGAAGAGTAAAATCGTGTAGTTGCTGCGTCTCTTCGGCACCTTCTCCAAAGACGGTTGCAAATTTCTCATGTGTGATTTTTTTTTTTTAATTTACTCCAGTTATGGACGACAATATCTGACACCGGTGCCAGGCAGATGTTTCTTGACGATACCGTTGTCTGTGCGCGTGTGTCCGCAGCAGTACTGGTTAAGTGGCGAAGCGGGCGGGCCACGTGTGGGCCACGTGTCGCAGCGCAGGCCCCCGCGGTGCCAGGGCGGCGGCAGCCGCAGCAGGGGGCGTGTCGCCGAGCAGCAGGCGGCGTGACGCAGCGCACCAGCTGGCTTGTGGCCGCCGCAAGCCGGGAGGGATTTGTTTTGTTTTTAATTCCTGGGTGCTGACTGTCCTCACGTTCTGCACCGGAAACTTGTGTGCGTCAGACTTCCGCGAATAGCTCACGCGCTACTGGTACAAAAAAAAAAAAAGACAGTGTATACACATCAAGAAAGAACAGCGAAGTAATAGCTCTTATTATACAGTGATGGAAAAACTCGCAACAGCAAAAAATAATAAATGCTGAGTAATGAAATTTCAAGAATACCTTTGTCTATGTAGCATACTTCAGTGATTAACATTGCAAAATCGTACGTTAATCATTTCAGATCTGAATTTTTTCTAGAGGAAGTAACATTTTTATTTATGTGGTAATGCTGTAAGGCCATTTTTTAATGATTTTAGATGAAAAATTTATACAAAATATAGACCCATTTTCAAAACATACTTTGTATATTTGGCTTCATTTTATGGACTAAAATAACTAATTATGAAATATTCGGTATTGTAAAAAATAGTAAAATGATCATTCGATAATTAATGTGCAAAATAACAATATTAAATTACACAGTGGAATATAGCGAACCAACCACATCCGTCACACTAACTGCTGCACACTGTCATGAGCTGCTACGCACTCTTACAATGAGTTGATGATATTTTTATAGAGATGCACTTACGCATGATGAAAAGGCTGAACATTCACAGAAATGTACCTCAGGACTCCGCTGGAAACAGCTAAGGCACTGCAGCCAGACGGTACAAGTCCATTTAAGAGCGAAATAGCCACTGAAAATGTGAAATGCTGGTACATAAATACCCGGTTTAGCTGCATGAATGTTGAGTGCAAGCATATAAACACGCATGCATTGTGTTGTACATATTTCGGGTGTTAGTTTCTGCGATGGAATTCCATGCCTCTTGTACTTGGCCGGTCAATACAGTGACGGTTAATTCTGTTTGTGGATGACGCTGGAGTTGTCATCCGCAGAACTGCACCACTTCGATCTGTGAAAAACGAAACCATTTTTCTCCCACAGTGTCGAGAACAAGTATATTTCGAAAATATTTTCCCGTCGATTTCTTTTAATCTGTTCGCCCTTTGTGTGTGTCACCCCCCGGTTGCTGCGATCTTTTTGCAATTTTCCACTTCACACCTTTCTTTCGCAGATTCCGTGGGACCGTCGACCCAGCAGATCCATAAATAAAGGCCAACAATAATCGAAATGACAGATTTCCAGCGTAGCGGTGGGATTTGGACGACGTAATTTTGTCCCCAAACGGTTTTGAGCGCGCCGTCTGGGCGCCAGGCTGCGGCGCTGAGGCCGTTTAATTGGATCTGCGAGGGCGGCAGGCAGGGGGGGGGGGGGGGGGGAGGAGGGGAGGTGGGGAGGGGGCGGAGCCCAGCAGGTGGGTACGGCAGTGCTGATGCTGACGTCGCCGCCTTCTGCTGGCTCAGTCTATGGTGCGGTCATTCAAAAAGTTGCACGCGCTGTGGGCAAATTACGTTCGCTTTTACGCAATCATTACAGACCCATTACGTCCAGTCCTTCTGCTGAAAGCCTGTGATGGATGTCGGATCACATCAGTCTGACAAGCTACCCTTTTTTCGTCCTTCTGACAGATGTTTGTAGCTATCTGTATAACGGATTTCAGTGTAAAAGTGGTCATCCGTGAAGGTTCAAGAACCGTTAGAGCCTATGAAGGAGTCATAGAAAGCTATCTGCCAATGCACAATACTTCGAAGGTTTAAAATCGTCTTGAAACAAACACCGCTCAGACGTGATGAGTGTGTGACCCAAGGCAATGAACAGAGCTAGGTCGTAATGATCTAAGTCACTGCAAAGCTGTAAACAGCCTCTACAGAATATATTTATTTGCTTGGCCATCTCCCACAGCAGCCCTTATAAATAAATTATTATTGGTTTTTCCTCCTTAAGCTCACACCAGTTAAGGAGCATTATTCACTAGAGGCTTTCGCTTCTTTTTTCTTATGGTAAAACATTTCCTGTGGGCATTCTGAAAAAACGGTACTGTATACACAACGTTTTTCTAAATTTTCGGATCTATAGATTAACAACACTATTGCTTTCTAAAACTGGCATACAGATAACTTACGGTGTTTTTGCCTCTTCTGTCCATATTCTGAAGCCCACCCCATTTTGCTTCGTTGTTAGCGGAAGCTGAAGTCGAAAAAAGCCTGTTTGCACGTTCACTTTCCGCTTTTTTTTTTTTTTTTTTTTGCCTTTTCTTTTATGACCGCGTCTCTTGAGGTTTTAAAAATGCAAACTTCCTTCTGCATATGTGCGGCTTTCAACCTTGCTAACAAGTTGGGATAAAACAACAGCATTATTCAGAGCTTCCGTGTTCAGCTTTTGAAAACTGAATCTTTCTTCTTTGGGTCAGTATTAGGTTTTCTGTCACTCTATAAGTGCGACTTCCAACATTGCTAACAAGTTGGGAGAAAACGGCAATATTATTCAGAACGTTCACAAAAAATGAATGCACAACCACATTTATTTTTTCCAGCTTTAGATTATACCAAAAACAAAGGAAAATGCAGTGGATTTCAGAATATGTGAGCAAAAGACATAAGTAAATTGTGTGCCAATTATATACAGAAAGCCGGCCGGAGTGGCCGTGCGGTTCTAGGCGCTGCAGTCTGGAACCGGGAGACCGCTGCGGTCGCAGATTCGAATCCTGCCTCGGGCATGGATGTTTGTGGTGTCCTTAGGTTAGTTAGGTTTAAGTAGTTCTAAGTTTTAGGGGACTGATGACCTCAGAAGTTAAGTCCCATAGTGCTCAGAGCCGTTTGAACCATATATACAGAAATTCTGTCTTCAGTCTATAAACACCAAAATTTAGGAACACATTATGTATACAAAATAGTCAGAATGATGACAGAAGGTGCTTTATAAATAAAAGTGAAACATATCTGGCGCTACACGTCTTGGGAGTGTACTTATAAAAGATGTCCTGAGACGCAATTTTTTTCTTTAATAGTAACTGCTAGAGAGCCTGTTTATGGTGTGCTGCACTTATTCGGAGAGTGATGTTTTCGGAGGTCCTTGGTAACTAACAGTGCTACACAACTAAAAATTACATTAATTCATATAAAATTAACATAGTCGGAACGCCGCAGCAATTTCTTACAAATGAAGCTCTTAGTGAAGTGCTTGTGTAACGAAGAACAGCAGAATGTCTTGGTGGATATCGGAACTGGACGAAGATAGCAGGCACTGCGAACCGCATTAGAAGAGTTTCGTTAATTACAGAACCCGACTTACATAAGTTGGACTGTTTCATTACGACCGTGATCGTCATTAACAGTGCTGAAAAGAATTTCTTTTTTTGTCAGGGAAGTATGTCTGTGCCCACCTCCAGACTGGGAACCGGGTATAGAGTTTGTTACAAAGGTACTCAGTATTTAAGGTGGATCACGAACTAAAGATCAACTCGACATTTTTCATATATGCAACGAGCAGCCACAGATGCAACATTCTTTAATTGCCGCTAAAGAGCCCTAGGATCAACTGCACTATGAACCAAAACTATTTTGATTTATAGTATAACATTAAACTACGCATCCACAGACCAGAAATAAAACGATTATTTAGCTGTCTCTCTGTCAACATTCGAGTAGACATAAATGCAACTGCTTCATCAGTGGCAACGTTCTTATATGGAAAATGAAACTGATGGGCATATCGCTGTTACTCGCCCATGCAGCATAATACTTCTTCTGAAGCAGTGATAAAAAATGATGAAGACTAGTGTCATTGGATTTTAGACGTAAGAAGTAATGAATTATTAATTGTATGTGAATAAAACCACTTTGTCAAGATAGAAGAGTTATTTCACCTAAACAACTTAGTATTACAGCTAGCTGCAGGCGGCATGTATGCGAAACTAGCCTATGAAATGAGTGCATCTTACGCGCCTCTGGTTATCAGTCACAACGACATCGGGATGGCACGTGTCTCGACTGAGAAAGGAAGACTTCCTAAAACTGATTTAACGAAAAGATATGTAGAAACACGAAAAGGATTCTGAAGACTGACAAGAAGGTTAACCCACTACCAAAGAGGGTGTGAATACAGAACTTACTGCAAGCAGAGTGTACTATGCAGTTAATCGACTTCTGTACTGGTGTGTCTTGAAGTAGTCGTTACAGCCTTTGTGGTAATCAAAACTAAAATGACTGTAACACCGATGCGTTCGCGCATCTGTAATCTTCACCCTTTCCTTTAGTGGCTGACTGGCGATGGAAAGCCTGTTCTCTGGACAAAAATCGGCAGAACGCTGGACGTGCGTGACTGGTAGGGTCTCTTACACATCGAGGGGACTGTACTTCTAATAGGCGTCCTTAGGAGAGGGGAGTGGAGGGGGGATTTTCCTTTGCCTCTTGAAGGACAGTAAATACGTGGAGGAGCTTTAATGGCGTTTGCTGGACTCGTTAATAATACGAGGCGAGATACCTATAAAACGTTATAGAAAAACACATTAAGAATGTAACTGTCGGCGTAGAATGTGGATAAAGAGAGACAGAAAGAGTTGAAGGACAGAAAGTGATCGGAGGAACGTGTAATGGCATTTGTTGGATTCATTACTGGTTGGATTCGCGAGAGGCACAAAAACGAGTAGTACAGTACACTAATAACTAATAATCAGGATTTTAAAGTGAACGTAGAGAGTTAAAGGACAGTGTTGCACGAGAGAGGAGCAACGCCGTTTATTGGACTGCTCGGTCGTGCGATTGGCGAGAGGCGGGGTAGTTACAGTAGAAGACACTAAGAATTAACTACGGTGTGGAAGGTGATGTAAACTGAGCGCAAACTGTATGAGGGCGAGTTGTTTAAGAACTGCTACAGAATGTGTTTATGCTGCGCTACACCTGTTCACAGGAAGAATGTTACGATTTCGAAGGTTCTTGGTGATGAACAGTACTGTGATGGGAAGAATATATTAATGATGGCATTGTGAAGACGCGGTACGTATAATTCGTAGTGATTAATTGTCCTTAGTGGTCAGTAGTTAATACACGATACTAGGTTTCTTCAAATGCAAACTTAGTGTGCGATCTTAAATGAGTGAAATCGCTGACTGCGCGGATTTAATCCGTGTGCGTGTGTATGTGTATGTGTGTGTGTGTGTGTGTGTGTGTGTGTGTGTGTGTGTGTGCGTGCGGTAATCACGCTGACGCGCGTACGAATGGAGTAGCACAAGTATGTTTGTAGCTGTTAATTTATCCATTGATATTGCATATATTGGTGTTTTACGGGCTGTATAAAGTGGCTACGAAATAAAGCGAAGCACGTTACGTGTAACTAGCGTGAACACAAGAGAAAAAAAAGAAAATTTTTTCATATCAGTTCTGTAACACAATACAGTTTCGTTTCGTGTGCAGTCCCATTCGCTAGATGTATTTTTCATCTAATATTTGACATGCATTCCTTTTAGTATGGCGGGAAAACGTCATTGTTGTGACCAGAGCGAACAGAAGACAGCTGCTGGAAACCTTGGTTAACGTACCGGCGCAAAGGGCGCACCTCTCGTCGGCAAGATGAATGCGTTGTGCAGGAGTGAAGGCGCCCCAGGGATGTAGGGGCTTAACTCAACTGCCAGCGGCGGCCGCTACCGCTTTCAACAAGCCTCTGGGGAGTCAGGGTCCGTCCTCCACTGTGTCGAAACCAGCATCAAGTTCCTCACTTTTCCAGCACAAAAACACATTACACTGATATTAATGGCCAGAGACCTGTGAGAAATATGCTACTCATTTGCAGCTATTGTGATACCAACATTATATGTATGCATTCAGCCTTCGGAGCCTCCACGATCCCTGAATCACGGTTTCAAGAAAGGTCGTCTAACGGATGCACAAAACCATACGCCTACATCTCTGACGTTGGTCAGCTGTAGAATTCTGGAACGTGTTTTATGCTCGCGTGTTGTGACATTTCTAGAGGCCGAAAATCTCTATAGCAGCCAACATGGGTTTCGAAAACAGAAATCGTGTGAAAACCAGTTCGCTCCGTCTGTCCAAGAGACGAGAAGCCCGTGGGTACAGAGAGATGCCGTATTCCCTGACTGCCGGAAGGCATTCGATACAACTCCGCACCGCCGTCTAACGAACAATATACGAGCGCACGGAATAGCATACCAACCGTTTGACTGGGTTGAAGAATTTTTATCAAAAAGAACACAGCATCTGATTTTGAACGGAGAGAAGTGTCCTGGGGCAAAAGTGAATTCGGGCGCGTGCCAGGGGAGTGTTATACGACCATTACTTTTCATAATATGTATTAATGGCCTAGCAGATAACGTCAGAAGTCCATGAGGCATTTCGCAGATGATACTCTTATATAGAGAGAAGTCGCGACGCTAGAAAAGTGTAGCAAAATGCAGGAAGTCTTGAAGAAGATCGACGCTTGTTGCAGGGAGTGTAAAGTAATGCGAATACTTTGACAGAAAGATCCATTATTGTACGATTACGCGACTGCAGAAAAATCACGGGAAGCAGTTACTTCCGTAAAATATATGGGAGTACGCGTGCGCAGCGATCTGAAATGGAACTGCGAGCCAGCCGGAGTGGCCGTGCGGTTCTAGGCGCTACAGTCTGGAACCGAGCGACCGCTATGGTCGCAGATTCGAATCCTGCTTCGGGCATGGATGTGTGTGATGTCCTTAGGTTAGTTAGGTTTAATTAGTTCTAAGTTCTAGGCGACTGATGACCTCAGAAGTTAAGTCGCATAGTGCTCAGAGCCATTTGAACCATTTGGAACTGCGGGTAGTGCAGAAGCCAGATTGTGATTCATGGGAAGAAATATCAGGAAGTGTAGTCCATCAACAAAGGAAGCAGCTCACAATTGACTTGTTCTGTCAGGACTTCAATGTTGCTCGTCAGTATGGGATCGTCACCAGAGAGGATTGATAGAAGTAACAGAGGAGATCCAAAGAACGCATTACGTTACGGGTTCATTTACTAATCACTAAAGTGTAACAGAGATGATCAAGTATCTCCAGTGGCAGAAGCTGCAATGGAGTTGTTTTGCATCACGGTATAATTTGCTGTTACTGTTTCGAGAGCGTAGGTTACCTGAAGAGTCAACTACATTGCTTCCTCCTACGTATATCTCGCGAGAAGGTCGTAAAGGTAAGGTCAGGGAGATTCAAGCCCACACCGAGGCTTACCGGCAATCGTTCTTCCTGCGAACTATTCGCGACTGGAAAAGGAAAGTGGGAAGTGACAGTGGCACACAAAGTACCCTCCCCAGTGCCTGCCCGGTTAGCCGCGCGGCCTAACGCGCAGGAAGCCGTACCGGTCCCCGGCATGAATCGACACGGCGGTTAGTGTCGAGGTCCGGTGTGCTGGCCAGCCTATGGATGGTTTTTAAGGCGGTTTTCCATCTGCCTCGGCGAATGCGGGCTGGTTTCCCCTTATTCCGCCTCAGTTACACTATGTCGGCGATTGCTGCGCAAACACTGTCTCCGCGTACGCGTACTCCATAATTACTCTACTATGCAAACATTTGGGGTTACACTAGTCTGGTATGGAACATTCCCGAGGGGGGAGGGTCCACTGGGTGCCGAACCGCACAAAAACCCTGGGTTCGGTGTGGGGCGGCGTTGGGGTGGGTGGATCTCTATGACCTGTTGATGGTGAACCACTGAGAGCTAAAGCGGGACGAAGCCTCTCCGTCGTTTCTAGGTCCCCGGTTTAATACAAACAATGCACAATACACCCTCCCCAGACACCACAAGATGGTTGCAGAGCATAGATGTAGATGTATAAGACTTTCCAGTAAACTGATAGATTACTTCGGTATTTTCTTCAACACTCCTGCTATGAGGCAATCACGCGTTTTATCTGGCTGACAACAGCACTGTAGCTCAGAGCAGACACACTCATCTTCCAACTAAGGATCTTCAGTAGACTTATTTCGATTTACAAATGGGAGCACTGACATTATGAAAATAGAAAAGCCAGTCCCAAATTGTTGACACAAGATGGGGGAAAAAAACCTGTTCTATATTTCCACAGTGTTTCGACGTTCACGGTTCTTAGAACTACAGCGCTTATCAGTATCAAACCATATTGAATACGCTTGCACGATATGTATTCTCCGCCATATATTACCCAAATAGCCTACATACACGATCAGTAGACAGCAAAATATAGCGTGACTCGATGTTCCACACGACGAAAGACACTTGGAAAACGTAGTTTCTACCGAGGCCTACCATTTTGACCTCATCAAACATTGAACCTTTCGAAGGTCCGTATCTGTGACTATTTTTTATTTCCGAAGTAAATGTCTAGGTTTTACGAGCAGTTCTTTGCCGTTCCATTTCATTACATTACTTAGTGTTGAACGACGTAAAATTAGCCCTAAATCTTGCGAATGAACCGACCCGAGCATTGGTGACCAATAATCATTTTCAGGGCAAGTCCTAACGAATACCTCCCATTCTCTTAAGCACCGCCCTCGAAAACTTTCCTGACAACGCCCCCTTTTCGGCTGGAGTGTGCGCTACGCTCAATCAGATCTTTTTCCTCTTTTTATTCTTTTTTCAGAAATAAAGAAATTCCGACTGGTGTGTCGCCACTGCCCTCGCAGCGGCAGGCGTGTCACGGTCGTTAGCTAACGAAGGAACGTTGAAGTCCAGCAAGTTTTTGTTCAGCGCGGAGCCCGAGGGGCGGCCCAATGCGCAGCGTCAGCTAGTTCACTGCACGGCTCACAGATGTCTCCCTGCGCGCGCGCAGCTGTCGTTTACCGTCCTTCCCGCTCTCCCTTTTCGCAAGGGCGAGTTCTTTTACTAGCTTAAAAGATCCAAAGTTAATGTACTCTCAACGCTTTATATAATCTCACAGGTATGGTTTCGTGTAACTCAAAACGAAAATAAAGCCTGATAGTAGGCATACTCGACTGAATATCGTTCACGTTTACGGCGTCCCCAAAGTCCTACATTAACAAATAAACAAGAACAAGATGTAACAGAAAAGAATGGCCCAAACAGTTTGTCGGTCGCCTGTTGCAAACATGCTAACTTCTTTATCAGGAATTCGGTCAGAAAAAATAAAGAAGTTTTGTTTAATGAAGTCAGTCACTCTACAGTGACTGGTCCCCTTTTCAAGCTGTTTTCGCAGAGCGTAAAATTTTATTCTATGTGATATCATATTCCGTTTGTCTGTATGTTGTGTTTCTGAGGCGAAGATGGGAAACTGCGGAGGCGTGCTAAAAAGTAATGCCTCTGAGATTTTTATGCTGAAGTTTTTAACGCTTTTTAGATAAAACGTTCTTTATTATCATTCTACATCTTTAATCATCTAGTCTACATATTTATTTCTCAACATTGTCACCCTGCGATGAACACATTTCTCCCATCACCAGTTTGTTAATACCGTCACTGCAGAATGTTCGGCTTTGTTGACGGAAACACAACCTCACATCTACTTGCGCCGCTTCATCACTATCAAAGTGAAGCCCTCGAAGGTATCAAACTCTTTTGGCGTCGCTGATTCTTTGTGGCGGAACTCCACTGATGCTCTCTTGTCTTCGGAGCCAAATTTGTGAACGCAGCTTTCATCAACTGACACAATATTGTTCCATAACCCACCATCTTCAAGCTCAAAACGCAAAATAAACTTGTGCAGATATCTAATCTCCTCTGTTTCATGTAATGCGTGAACATTCGGGGCACCCACCTTGCACCGAATTTTGTCTCTCGCAGTTCTGAAACACTGGCCTGTAAACGCTCGTGATACGCCATACATATCTGAGAGCTGTGTCTGTGTTCTCAGACAATTTTCTCTGATGAGTCCATCAACCCTTTTTCGATAAATCTCGTCGGTTGTAAGCAGTCATCCATTCCGAGCTGTCACACACGTTGTTGGCATCAGAATTTCCTTCTTTACGAACACGAACATCGCTACGTCACATCTTACTGATGTCGATATAATAATCATCGTATACAGCCTTCATTCGTCTATGTATTTCACGTGGAAATACATTTTCTGCGATTATACACTCGATTACAGTACGCTGTTTTCCCACACACCGACGTAATTGCGTTACACACCTCCACGTTACAGAGGTTGCAACTTGCGTCAGCGAAACACGGAAGCCGACCTAGTGGACTAATATGCATGACACATAATATTACAAGCGATAAAATTAATAGAATGATAACTGGGAGGCATTATTTTTCAGCGTACTGTCAAAATATTTGTCTTTATCTAGAAGTGCGCGTGAAACTAAAAATTCGGGTATGTGCGAGTAACACTCGCTCACTGACAGTTCCGTACAAATATATTCATCGATCCATCCATCATGGAAATCGAGATTGTCAGCGATTTTTTAATGTTATCTGTATCGATAAAGGCAAGTTATAGGTACCCATTTCTGAGAAAAAGCGTCTCAACAGGAGAGGAAGACAGTCGGATAACAAATGACAAAAAAAATATGTGGCATAATTAAAAGTTAACAATTTTCGGATTTTTCGTTACTTGTGCTGCGAAACCTTGCCTCTTGCCAAATATCATGATCCTAAGTCAACGGGAAGTGCCGTAATGGTTTTGATGAGCGAATTTGCAAGTATCGAGATATGTGACATGCAGCGTGACAGTTATTGAACTACATAAAAAAAACGTAAATTATTTACAAATACGGCTGCACACACTTTAGTCGACATGTAAACGTCACTACAGATATTCGGATTTAGGTTATGACATGTTCGATATGCCTGCCATCTGTGGCGATGATGAAGCGCAGACGAATAGCAAAATTCTATAACACCTGCTGAAGCGTCGGAATATGATGCTGCCGATGACGTCCTGAATGGCTGTTTTCAGTTCAGCAGTGGTTTTGGGGTTACTGCTGTACACCTTGTGTTCAATATAACCCTACAGAAAGGAGTCGCATGCTTTCAGATCCGGAGAATATGGCAGCCAAAGCCAATCGATGCCAATGCCAGTGGCCTCTGGATAACACAGAGCAGAATGCGGTCCCCAAAGGGCCCCTTCAAGACATCAAACACTCCCCTGTTGCGATGGGGTCGAGCTCCGCCTTGCATGAACCACTTGTCGAAATCAGAGTGACTTTGGATAATGAGGATGAAATCATCTGCCAAAACCTTCACGTACCATTCGGTAGTCACCGTGCCATCAAGGAATATCACACTGATTATTGCGTGACCGGACATTGCATACCACACAGTCAGAGGGTGAAGAGACTTCTCGACCGTGAAATGCGGATTCTCAGTCCCCCAGATGCGCCAATTTTGCTTATTGACGAACCTATCCAAATGAAAGTGGACTTCGTCGCTAAAGCAACCCATACAGCGCGTACTAATTCCCACCATGCCCTGTGGCCAACCGTGCGGTTTGACCGTCCTAACGCAAACCGTTCAGAAGTTATGACTATTTTATTTCATATGGTTCAATAATTGTTACCTTGTAAGTGGCCGTATCTTTCGATTACATTGACTTTGAAGCTTCAGTTTGTTACACCGCCAAGAGACCTTAGACCTTAATTTGTGACATAAATTTCAACTTAACACGTCTACCTGCTCCTGAGAAAAACAGATTTTAACAGATTGACAGACAGACACAGGGAAAAAAATGTGATCCTACACGGGTTTCGCTTTAGAGGTACGGAACCTAAAAGAAATAAAACAAAAAAAAAAAAAAACACTCAAGCTACCTGGTGAGCCAGAAGCATCACTAATTCGACGTTCATATTCGATCTGCGTTTGGCTCACAACCGTGACCCACGAACTAGCACGATGCGCTGTACGTACGTGACATTCTAAAACAGTCTCTATCATCGAAATACTTTTAATAAGATAAGCGGGAACACTGTAGGAATTTCCGCATCGTAAGGAAGCAGTACACGACATAAGTTCAGCTTAGTAGCTCTCAGCTTTTTCCTTGACCTGGGAGACAGTGACCGAATGTGACACATCATATCACAAAGAAATGGAAAAAGTTTCAAATCGATAAAATATAGGTTGCTGTTCTTCACCGACAGATGGGGTGCAGTAATTGAGACACTGGAATTGTAATTCGAAGTGCTCGCGTAAAAGTTTTGCTTTCCTCAGATTTATTTCCCGTGATTTCTTCGCACATATGTACCCACTACTGCTGAGACGCCTTTCGTTTGTTTTGGGTTTTGTTGACCTCTTCGAGAAAAAGTACCTGCGAAAACCTGCCATTGTTTACAAGTTCCCAGCACTATTATAGATGCCTATACTCTGCAAACCATATGAAGTGCACGGCAGAGGGTTTCTTCCCGTTCCAGACGCATATGGCACGCCGGAATAATAATGACTGGTTATACGCTTCTGAACGTGGTCTGTCTTCAGGTGTCCACCAGATAAGTTGTTTCTTCATCTTCGTCATACTTTCCCATGGATCAAACAAACTGTAAATATTCGTTCCACACTTGTTGTGTATATTCCATACTTCTTCTTAGTCCTGTTTCGCCTGCGCGCCACACAGTTAAGCAATGTTCTAGAATAGATCGCATTGGTGTTTTGTAAGCAGTCTCTCTGTGCACTAATTGCCTTTTGTCAGTGTCCTCTCAATGTGCCGAAGTCTATCACCTGCTTTACCCACTACTCAGCCTATGTGATCATTCCATTCCATGTCCGTACATCACATAGTCATTGGAGTTGACTGATCCCAGTTGTGGTTCACTGATAGTGATGGGATATTACCTTTTTGTGATTTATTAAGAGTATAATTTTACATTTCTGAACATTTAAAGCAAGTTACTTAACTTTGCACCACACTGAAACATTATCAAGGTACGATTGAATATTTAAGGGAACTTTTTTCCGACAGTACTTCACTAAAGACAACTGCAGTAACTGTAAACAGTGTGACGTTACTATTAACACTATCTGTAGCTTAGGCACGCCTGTATTTCCTTCTTCCTCTGTTGACGCAATGACTGAAGCACTGGGCTGTCAATGAGGAGAAGCTGGGATCAAATCTCCTTTCGGTCATCCAGTCTTAGGCGCTACGATTTTCCTTTATGCAGAGTCCTGATCGATTCTTTCCCCCTTTCCTCCCCAACTGTACGCCTCCTTGTTCAGGTCTGCATCTTACTCATTGCCTGTATCACACATACATGAAGATCGAAACGATTCTTTTTTTTTCTTGTTAGTGTCTTCATTCGACTATTTTAGAAATAGTGGCATGTGTAAGTGAGATAAGTTATTTCGGAATGACAGAGTACTCAATCTTACCAAAGTCTGCTACAGATATTTCAACAGAAACTACTTAGCTTTTCTGAGAGAACTTGAAATCATAAAGAATAACAAGCCAGATAACCGCTCGACGATTTCATCCTTTTTTTTTCACTCTGGAGTTAACTCTGATCATCGTATGGCTGCATGTCACAAAATAATGACTCACGAAGGTCGCTGGTTACAAATGCGATCAAAGTGAAACAGATATCAATACTCAAGCTTAAAATCACTACACAGAGATGGATAAAAAGCAATAGTAACTTCACACCACGCTCTGCGAGACATAGTGTAGAGGTTCACCTAACAACACTGGAGTAAAACCTAATCATCACAAATTCTAGGCACTACTTTCCTCTCGTTGTTGCCCAAATACAGGTGATGAACATTTATTCCACCATCTCGACTACGGAAGCTGATCATAATCTAGTTTTAAAAAAAGAATTCGCTCAGAGGCTTTAAAAGGCAACAGGGACTACAGCTGTCAGAGGACGCCCTCTAACCACCAAATATTTACTCAGAATTCGGAATTAATTCCAAAATTACTCCACGATATCCTTTGGAGAGACACCGTAAGAGATTATCGCTGCCGATTTGCCCAGTGGATGAGGGTGTAATGCGCGATTTGTTCTCGAGAAAAGTGCTTTCTTTTATGGACAAGCTTTCGCTCTCTCTTTCATTTCATTTCCGTTATAATCTTCAATAAAGAAAATGTAACAGTAGTTAACAACATATACTAGAGTACTTGAACGATGTTCAGTAGCTCATCGCCGACCTGCACTAGAGTCTTATCATCAGTGCAGCCACACTGTTATTAAGCTCAGTAACCGAGTGCAGTGATAAAACAGACGCGGAATGCAACCTTGTTCACTGTTCTGGAAACAAGAGAAAATATTTAAATAACTACGACTCAACATGGGTATCTGTCAGAAACACAAAAGCTACCTAATGCGTCGAGATTGGACTGCTAATTAAACAGAAAACTGTTTGACAGCTAATGCAACACGAATAATGCCTTCTACTGGGACGAAGAGCCTCAGACGTTCACAGGGGAAAACGCGGAAAGCGCGCAGGACGGTAAGGATGTTAATCAAAGGCGCAGCTCGCCGGCAGTTATTTCGGAGCGGACCGAAGGCAAATTCGGCCGTGTTGATTAAAGCCCCTGCCTGCACCTCACCTAGCGGCGGCTCTAAAGGAGTCCCGGCGATTAGCGCACGAGTTCGCATGCGAGCCGTCAGATCCGCGCTAATTAATGGATATTTTAGCATCTGCCAAACGGCTCAACGTGTAATGCGATTACTTTCTAATTGAATCAGAGACGATAATCCCACGTTTTTTAAAGCTGTTACCTAATGCACCAAAAAACGTTTTTTGCGTATCCGAGTGAGGAAATTCTCCACTTGTTTCCAATTTCATGAGTGTCCATACCGTTTTAAGAACTTAAGTAACCGTAATTTCCCATGTTCGTTCTTATTGCTAAAAGCACAACACAAAAAGAAAATCTATTCGTCTCCTTAAAACGCATACATAATTTGGGCGAAGCAGTAGTAAAAATTACCTTCACACTTTCTGTTACTATTGAATAATGCTTGGAGAATTGTACTTCTGTTATAAAGGGTGAACCAGAACTCGACGACTTTCAGCATTGGCAAAACGGACCAAACTAGAAAAAAATATGCTGTAAACGCGTGCTATAAAATGTATCCCTAAGAGCTATGAGTAGTTTTTCGTCCTCGTTAATGTGAAAGACATCTCTTCGACTGAAGAAGTGCTTATAGCTCTACAGGTACGTGTTTTAGAGCCCCTTTTTACTCGACATTTTTTTCTTGGTCTGATCCATACTACCACCTCTGAAAGTTTGGTTCTTCCTGGATACGGGCCCTCCTGTTCCGAATGCGTTATAACATAAACATTCATGTTATCCCTTGAACCGCGATACACAGGTAGTGAAACATCTCTTCTCTCCTTTCTCTCTTGGTTAACAATTTCTGAATTTACGTGAAGAGAGCTTACCAGCCCTTTTAATCATCCACCAGTCACTTCATTTCCAGTATTCCGGCATCCCTAGTCTTCGGGAATTTACTGGATGTACTTTGGCACTTTTCCGTCCTACAACACCTTTTAATACTAAGCATGATACAGTTATTTGCGTAAATGGAAGAGACCTGGAGAAAATGGAATGTTTCATCAGTTTTAAGACGTCAGTCTTCTGACTGGTTTGATGCGGCCCGCCACGAATTATTTTCCAACTTCTTCATCATAGAATAGCACTTCCAATCTACGTCCTCAATTATTTTCTGGATGTATTCCAGTCTCTGTCTTCCTCTGCAGCTTTTATCCTTTACAGATCCACCTAGTATTGTGGATGTTATTCTCCGATTTCTTTACAGGTGTCCTATCATCCTGTCTCTTCTCCTTGTCAGTATTTTCCACGTATTCCTTTCCTCTCCGATTCTGCAGAACCTCCTCATTACTTGCCTTAGTCCATCTAATTTTCAACATTCGTCTCTAGCACCAAATCTCAAATGTTTCTATTCCCTTCTGTTCCGGTTTTTCCACATTCCATGTTACACTACCATACAATGCTGTTCTCCCAACGTACATGCTCAGAAATTTCTACCTCAAATTAGGCTTACGTTTGGTACTAGTAGACTTCAGTAATTTCTTCCTCAAATTAAGGCTTACGTTTAATGCTAGTAGACTTCTCTTGACTGTAATGTTAAAGTAGAGATTTCGAAAGCAGATTTTAAACTGAAAAAGATTTTCACGGACGCGTGTCGACTCCGACCATAGTTTATTGGCCACGAACTGCAAATTAAAACTGAAGATATTGGATAAAGGTAGGAAACCGACGAGATGGGACTTGGACAAGCCTACAAAAACAGCGGTAACTGAGGGTTTCAAATGTAGCACTACCGACGACTCACTCGTGCTAGCAGGTCTGAACACTAGCGAACTATTAGTTCGTTAAGTCAGTACAGAATAATTGAAAAACTGACAGAACCAGACCTCGAAGAAGACCAGTTGTTGTTCCGGAGAAATGTCGAAATATACGAGGCAATATTGACTCTTCGACTTACCCTAAAAAGCTGGTTGAAGAAAGGCGACAGAAAGCATTTGACAATGTGACAGGACTATACTCGTGGAAACGTCTGAAGACATCAGGGATAAAACAGAGGGAGCAAACGTTCTTTACAACATGTACAGAAAGCAAACAGCAGCTATAAGTGTCGATGGGCATGAAGAGGAAGAAAGAAACCATAGTTAATACTGGAGAGCGAATGAAAGTTCAGGGAGAAGAAATAAAAGCTTTGAGGTTTGCCGATGACATGGCATCGTAATTCTGTGAGGGACAGCATAGGATTTGGAGAACAGTTGAATGTAATGAACAGTCTCTTTTAACATGAACATGAAGTATAAAAAGGGTAATGTAGCGTAGTTGAATTAAATCATGCGATGCTGAAGGATTTAGATTAAGAAATGAGACACTAAAGTAGTAGGTGGGTTTTGCTATTTCGGCAGCAAAACAAGATGATGGTCGAAGTAAGGAAGAATGCTCACTGGCTCAGCGAAAAAGGCGTTTGTGAAAAGGACGAATTTGTTAACGCTTAATATGAATTTAAGTCTTATGAAGTCTATCCTGAAGGTATTTGTGTAGAGGACAGCACTGTACACAAGTGAAACGTGGAAGATAAGCAGTTCAAACAAGAAGAAAACAGAGCCTTTTTAACGAGGTGCTGCAGAAGATCGGATACATGAACGGAGAAAAAATTTTTTATAGGATCCGTTGACATCTTGAGGCATAAATGTATCATCAGTTTGATAATGTAAGAAAGTATGAGGAATAAATTCTGTACGGAGAGACGAAGGATTGAATACGGTAAGCAGATCCAGATGGATGTAGGTTACAGTAGCATTCGGAAATGAAAAAGACCGGCACAGGATAGAGGAACCCTAAAATGCTAATCTCCAAAGAACCTCCTTTACACAGAGAACTTAGTTGCGCTGGCAGAAATGCAGAGCGCTCTATGCGACGGTCTTGTATGCCACTGTATAAGAAAGCTATGGAAAGAGCTTCTCCTGTTTTGGGAACATGCAAGTGTTGTAGCTATTTGGATGAAAGGAAATCGAAGACGCCAGCACGCAAGGACAGGCTGATAAACACGGAGGCTGCTCCCGGTTCTGCGAAAAGCACGAGACATCTCGCCAGGCCGAAAAGAGGTAAAACTCGTTTCCGGTCTATCCGCACGCGAAAAGTAACTCCGGAGAAGCAAAATTGGATCGGTCGTTCCGCTGGCGCGGCGGAAGTGCGCTTGGATGCGGAAACTTGAGGGTGGGCGCCCAGGGAGCGCACAGCGGGCGTAAGTAGCGCCTGCGGCCGCGGCCGCAGAGCTGTGGCCGAATCACGCTCCCTTTCCTTTCATTCTCCACCGCCCTTTCTAAGTACCTAGGGGAGAAAGGACTGTAAGTCACAATAACAGTGGACAATCATAAATGGTAATCTGTCACCAGGTAGAACGAATAGCCCTTCTCAAAGTCTCCGACAATTGGCCGACTGTATCTCTATTCTTTTAACGTCTGTGGTGAAGCACAGCCGCAATATCTCACGATCTGGAAGGCCAGGAGGCGATATTTGGCTGACCCTACATGACAGGGCGATTCGTTTCACTGCCAAGTAATATGTGGACATTCTGGGCGCAAAAAATCTTTGGGAATTTCGAAATTAGTGGTAAGTTCTTATGGGGCCAAACTACTGAGGTCATCGGTCCCTAAGGTTACACACTACTCAATCTAACTAAAACTAACTTACGCTAAGGACACCACACACACCCATGCCCGAGGGAGGACTCGAACCTCCGACGCGGGGACTGCGTGGACTGTGACAAGGCGCCTCAGACCGCACGGCTACCCCGCGCTGCAAAAGTCTTTCTAATGGGCACCGTATATATCAATCCATTAAATCTCTGATCCACACGGCCATGTTGTACAGTCATGATTTGATGAATGTATAGACAGGATCGTCACACTCGCCGAATCTCAGTATTAACATGACTACCGTGCTCTGTTCTCGACAGCATGAGCCCTTTCGTTTATTGAAGGTTATTTTTGCATTATATGCGGTATCACGATCATAATCTACCGCCCATGTCTTGTTTCAACGGCCGTGATACACAAGGTACCATCATTTTTGCTGACGGTCCTGCTCAATACTGCAAGGTTAATTTCTTTTCACTATTTTTCATTTCGTGTGCTTGATGCTTCAACATCTCTGTCCGTCCTCCGTATGGGAACGTTTCGCTGCAGTGGCAAAGAATGTCTTCTGAAACATCGATAAATGTTACAGATATTGTATCAGCACGACTGGCTGTGCGGATGTGCATTGGAACATCCATCTGATTTTTATGATTTTATAAACTTGAAACACACTGTATGTATTGGCCATGAGCCACACTTCGCGTGTGACAGCTAGCAAGTCGTAGATGGAATTTAAAGTCTGTCGCAAGAACAGTCAAGATGCAAATCTCAACCGCTGCACAGGGAAACACGTTACATGGTATAGGCATTCGTATTCAAATACACGTTACATGGTATAGGCATGCGTATTTAAATACAAGATATGTAAACAGGCAGAATACGGCGCCGCGGTCGGCCTATATAAGAGAACAAGTGACTGATGCAGTTGTTAGATCGGTTATTCCTGCTACAATGACAGGTTATCAAGATTTAAGTGAGGTTGAACGAACGTGGTGTTATAGCCGGCTTACGAGCGATGGGACACAGCATCTCCGAAGTAGCGATGAAGTGGAGGTTTTCCCGTACGACCATTTCACGAGTGTTCCGTGAATATCAGGAATCCTGTAAAACATCAAATCTCTGACACTGCTGCGGCCGAAAAATGATTCTGCAAGAACGAGAACAACGATGACGATTGAAGGGAATCGTTCAACGCGCCAGAAATGCAACCCTTCCGCGAATTGCTGAGGTTTCAATGCTGGTCCATCAACAAGTGTCAGCGTGCGAACCATTCAACTAAACATGACAACACCGCCATTGGACTGTCGATAACTGGAAACAAGTTGCCTGGTCGGACGGGTCTCGTTTCAAATTGTTTCGAGCGAATGGACATGTACGGGTATGGAGACAACCTCATGAATTCATGGACCCTGCATGTCAGCAGGGGACTATTCAAACTAGCGGAGGCTCTGTAATGGTGTGGGGTGTGTGCAGTTGGATTGATATGGGACCCCTGACATGTCTAGATATGACTCTGACAGGTGACACCTGTCTGATCACCAGCATCCATTCAAATCCACTGTGCATTCCGACGGACTTGGGCAATTCCAGCAGGACAATGCGACACCCCAAACGTCTACAATTGCTATGGTGTGGCTCCAGGAACAGTCTTCTGGGTTTAAACACTTCCGCTGTCCACCGAACTCGCCGAATATAAATATCACTGAGTTTATCTCGGATGCCTTGCAACGTGCTGTTCAGAAGATATCTCCACCCCCTCGTGCTGTTACAGATTTATGGACAGCCCTGGAGGATTCATGGCATCAGTTCCCTCCAGCACTACTTCAGACATTAGTCGAGTTCGTGCCACGTCATGCTGCGGCACTTTTGCGTTCTCGTGGCGGCCTTACACGGTATTAGGCAGGTGTACCAGTTTCTTAGCTCTTCAATGTATGATCTACGTATAATGTAATACTCTAATCTAATGTAATAACTATCTTCTGCATCTCGAGAAAAGCTCACGATACTTGGATTCATTGGTCTCGATGTTATATAAGGTCTCTTCGTTTCATTCTCACTAAGGGAATCAATGATTATACATAGCACAATCGACAAGGAGACGACTGAAATAGTATAACCGGTATTTTGATGCAACGACACTGTTGTATAGAGCCTACTCATCCTCGTACTACAAAGGAGGCATTAGAGCTGGTTCATAGTTTAAACATTTTAACCCATCGACACGGAAGGTCCTGTTCCGTATACCGGGAAAATAATATAGTATTTTCCACTTGTGAACAAAATCTGAAGTTTTTGTGTTGTAATATGTGTCCTAATAGGACCAAAACACTTCCATAAACCCACTAACTTTACACATCACTTACGTATACTACCTCGGGGGATGTTGAAGTTGCTTTTAGTTTAACGTTATGAAAAACTGCATCAGGATAAGATTGCACGAGGAACGGTATTCATAGTTTGAGCACGAAAATTTTCAACACTGAAGCAGTAATCTTAGATTTTGAAGTTGCAGTTCTTGTAGCGGCACAGAAAGTGTGTCCAAGCGTCAAAATTACAGGCTGCAGATTTCACTTAGGTGAGGCGTGGCATTGCAAAATAGTCAAACTTTGACTTCATCGGAAAGATTTCTGTCTCCAAGTACAGTCACGATTGCGTTCGTAGAGTTGCATAATGCTGTTCCTAAACACGATCTGGGTGTGTACTTGAGAAGTACGTGAGTGAAGATGCTAAATTGTCTCTAATTTATATGCACACCATCAGATGAAATCAGAACTACAAATGGTGTGGAGCAGTTTCAACTACATTTAAAAAAACAGACCCCATTTTTCTGTCCACGATTTTGGAGAAGTTTTAAAGCCATTGCGAAGTGAAACATATCAGTGATTTAACACAGCGCATTGTAAAAGAAAAATAAAGAGACGTGACCGTGAAAATTGCTACTGAATTGTGGGACAAATATCAACGTGGTGAACTATAATTACTGCAGGACATAAACACATTGGTTCCAGCTTATCCCACCCTAAAATGTCTCACCAGGACAAGCAGTGTGCTGCGCTGTCGGTTTTTAAGGCAAACTGCTGCTCACTTTGCGTCTGCGATACTGATATATAAGATTTTGCGATGATGATGTGTGCAGTTTTACGATAGTGAAAAAAGGATGCTTCACGGTAAAGCTAGGCAGTTTTGCAGAAATACAATCCGTCCCAATTCTTTGCATTAACATACAGTGCCAGGGCAGCAGAAAAAAACATAGAACTGACGGGGAACCGAGCCCGAGATCTTTGGAATCATGGTGTGGTGCCTTACCATTAACTACCGGATGCTTATGAGTATCGGAGTTTTAAAGCTTTGTAGCATTTGTTACAGCCAACTTTAAGTAATACATCAAATGAAGAGCAACTCAAAAAATTTTCAGTGGATTGGCAATAACAGCCAAAGAGTTTTGTTTGTACGCCTGTTACAAGTTGCGAAACCTTCAGACAACGGGTTGTGTGCCAACTTTTCAAACGAAATGTTGCTGCATGACGATGAAGATTTCCTGGATCGTGTCGTCTTCAGTGATGAATCGTCACTTTACCTAATTGTAAATGTGAACACACGTAATGTGCATACCTGGGAGACAGTAAATCCCTACGAGTTGGTACAACTGCAACGAGACTCCCCTAAATTCAATGTTTTTTGCTAGATCCCTGTAGAGAATTTATAGGTCTTTCTTTTTCAGTGATGCAACTGTAGCTGGTGTTTCTTATCTCGATGCCCTAGGACTATGGTTCCTTCCTCAGTTCGAAGAAGCTGAACCGCAGAAATTTATTTTGCAGCGAGATGGTACGCCGCTTCAGTGGCGTAAATCAGTACGAGACTGGTTAAACGATGTCGTACTCGACCGCTGATTTGGCCAGAAAGGACCGGATGACAGACTTTTTTCACGTTCACCCGATCTGAGGCCATACGATTTTTAGCTTCGGGGGTGATAAAGATTTATGCATTGCGCCTCTGCTACCTGCTGATCTGTCCGACTGACGAAACAAGACTGAAACACTTGATGCAATAGTTACTCCACACACTGATCTAAGTTAGAGAAGAGCTCGCCTGTCGACTCGATGTGTTCTGAATGATGAATGGTGCTCACGTTCAACACGTGAAAGAAAAACTGTTTGAGTAGCTCTGTCATTTGGTACATTATTTATAACTGTAAACTGAATGAAATGAATGCTACAAAACCTTAAAACCTCGGTATTCATTTTGAAACACCAGGTGTTAATAAACTCATCAAAGCACGAATGACACCGACAGCGGCCCCTCCCGCCGCCCCATCGGCGGAATTTTGAGCTTTTAATTACTAACAGCTTCATATTAAAAACTCGAAGGTATCAGACCACAATGACAAAACAGGGTTTGCCAACCGTGTGTGAATTGTACAAGTAAAACAAGCGTCATGATACATTCGTTAGCTTCTCTATCTATCGATTAAGTAATGATGTACCCATCTCAGACTTCCCCCCCCCCCCCTGCACACACACACACACACACACACACACACACACACACACACATATATATATATATAGAGAGAGAGAGAGAGAGAGAGATTCTGCATCTGTAACCGTCCATAATTGTGGAAGTCACACGGTGCAGGATGCTGTGCGAGAACTATACTCTAGATTATGTACCATAAATTTTCGATGACATTCACGTCGGGCGATCTGGATGGCCAAATCATTCACTCGAATTGTCCAATAATATTCTTCAAACCAATCGCGAACGCTTTTGTCTTGGTGACATGACACCGTTGTTTGGGAACATGAAGTCCATGAGTGGCTCCAAATGGTCTCCTGGTTGTCTAATATAACCACTGCCCGTTAATGATCGGTTCAATTTGATCGGAGGACCCAGTCTATTCCATGTAAACATACTCCACACCATTACGGAGACATCACTAGCTTGCACAATGCCTTGTTGTCCACTTGGTGTCCATGGCTTCCTGGAGGTTGCACCACACTGGAGCCTACCATCAGCTGTTACCAACTGAAACTGGGACTCATCAGCACAGGCCACGGTTTTTCAGTCTTCCCCAGGGAAGCGTCCTGGGACCTCTGCTGTTCCTGATCTATATAAATTACCTGAGTGACAATCTGAGCAATGCTCTTAGGTTGTTCGCAGATGATGCTGTAATTTACCGTCTAGTAAGGTCATCCGAAAACCAGTATCAGTTGCATAGCGATTTAGAAAAGATTGCTGTATGGTGTGGCAGGTGGCAGTTGACGCTAAATAACGAAAAGTGTGAGGTGATCCACATGAATTCCAAAAGAAATCCGTTGAAATTCGATTACTCGATAAATCGTACAATTCTCAAGGCTGTTAATTCAACTAAGTACCCTGGGTGTTAAAATTACAAACAACTTCAGTTGGAAAGACCACATAGATAATATTGTGGGGAAGGTGAGCCAAAGGTTGCGTTTCATTGGCAGGACACTTAGAAGATGCAACAAGTCCACTAAAGAGGCAGCTTACACTACACTCGTTCGTCCTCTGTTAGAATTTTGCTGCGCGGTGTGGGATCCTTACCAGGTGGGATTGACGAAGGACATCGAAAGGGTGCAAAAAAGGGCAGCTCGTTTTGTATTATCACGTAATAGGGGAGAGAGTGTGGCAGATATGATACGCGAGTTGGGATGGAAGTCATTAAAGCAAAGACGTTTTTCGTCGCGGCGAGATCTATTTACAAAATTTCAGTCACCAACTTTCTCTTCCGAATGCGAAAATATTTTGTTGAGCCCAACCTACATAGATAGAAATGAACATCAAAATAAAATAAGAGAAATCAGAGCTCGAACAGAAAGGTTTAGGTGTTCGTTTTTCCCGCACTCTGTTCGGGAGTGGAATGGTAGAGAGATAGTATGATTGTGGTTCGATGAACCCTCTGCCAAGCACTTAAATGTGAATTGCAGAGTAATGATGTAGATGTAGATGTACGGTTCAACCGATATGGTCACAAGCACAGGAGGGGCTGTACAGGCAAAGGCACTCGCGTTGGTCTTCTGCGCCATAGCCCAATAACGCCGAATTTCGCTGCACTGTCTCTCGCATGGGTTCGTCGTATTTCCCACATTGATTTCCGCGGATATTTCACGCGGTGTTGCTTGTTTACTAGCACTGACAACTCTACACAAACGCCGCTGCTCTCGGTCGTTAAGTGAAGGCCGTCGGCCACTGAGTTCTGCGTGGTGAGAGGTAATGCCTGAAATCTGGTATTCTCGGCACACTCTTGACGCTGTGGATCTCGGAATATCGAATTAGCTGCCGATTTCTGAAATGGAACGTCCGGTGCGTCTAGCTCTAACTGCCATTCCGCTTTCACAGTTCCTTAATTCCCGACATGCGCCCATGGTCACATCGGAAACCTTTTCACATGAATCACCTGGGTACAAATGACAGCTCCACCAATGCACTGCCCTTTTATTCCTTGTGTACACGATAGTACCGCCATATGTAATGTGGAATCGCTATGCCATTACTTCTGTCACTTGTTCAAAATGTTCAAATGTGTGTGAAATCTTATGGGACTTAACTGCTAAGGTCATTAGTCCCTAAGCTTACACACTACTTAACCTAACCTATCCTATGGACAAACACACACATCCATGCCCGAGGGAGGACTCGAACCTCCGCCGTGACAAGCCGCACAGTCTATGACTGCAGCACCTTAGACCGCTCGGCTAATCCCGTGCGGCTCTGTCACCTGTCCGTAGAGTGTTTACGAGTGGGGTACGAGGAGGCAGCTTACGAGCGGTGGCAGTGGCGGTGTGAGTGCTGAAGTCGGGAGACGTGAGCGCAGCGGCGACACTGAGACGCGCGTGAGTGACGGCACGCACGCGAGTGCGAGGGCGGGACCGCGGCCCGCGGGCAGCGCAGGCGGAGCCAGAGGCGGAGCACAAAAGCGCGTCTCCCAGGAAACGGCCCAGCAGCGACAGCGGGCCCGGCGTCATTAATCGCGCGCCATTGTCCGAGATCCGGCCCGCGGCGCCCGCGCCCCCGTCTCTTCCACGAAGCGGCCAATGACGCCTCTCGCAAAGTGCTGCCTTTCTCTCCTTCTCTCCCTCTTACAAGTGTCTTCCCACGCTCCGAACCACTCACGGTCGAACGCAGATTCTCGCTCGTATTTATCTCATTAACAGTTGAGAGGAACGCCTCCCCCTGTCTCTCCGTGTGGCATAACACACCAAAAATTCCCAGACCTCTCCAAACACTCGAAATATCTCTTCCTGCTCTGTGTCTCCCACAACGTCGATTCTTCACACATTACCATGTAACCTAACTTCGAGAAATTGGTCTGCTGCCATGTCCACATCACCATGTCCCACCACCCTTTCTGCTGGACACACCCCACGTCTTTTCCCATGGTTATTTCAGCTGCCCTTCCCTCCAAATCATACCTGAGATCTACCTTGCCCCACGATTTTAATTCAAAATGAAGGCTCCAGGCCAGCCAGCATCTCCTTGCATAGGAAATATTTTCAGGAACCCATAACACCACCTCAACAAAGACCACATACAACACCAACTCACCAAGCATATGTCGTTTACACACTTTATAATCCTTTTTACCAGAAACATGGTCGATGGTTGATATCAGTCCTGCCATTCCCCCCCCCCCCCCCCCCCCCAAGAAAAGTCACAAAATTGAAGGAAATTCAAATAACATATAAATAAAAGAGATATGAGTGCACAGTGTCTGTTCTTTCGGTCATGTCCGAAAGAACTGACACCACGCGGAATCTCCACAGCTGCGATAATTATTTAATCTGACGGAGGCGGGGGGGGGGGGGGGGGAGAACGGAAAGGAAAGGGAAGGAACTGATAATATCAGCTGAATCGGGACTTCATGCGGAATCAGCGGCGGCGAGTGAAAGAGAGTGCCAAACCGGGACTCGAACCCACTACTGGGATCCGACATATCTTTACAGATTCTGGGTGCCCGCGCTACGTTGCGATTTCATCGGAGGGACATTAGACATTGCCTGCTGGGCCACAACAGGAAAATAAGGAAGCAGAGAAGCAGAAAGGGACGTATGTTTTAGTAGAATTGGGCACGTGATTGGTAAATTATTATCTCTCTCTTGTGTAGGCAAACATATGACACAGAGCTTATAGAAACTCTGCTCCAACAGTAACAAATTCTGTTACGAGTCAGCAGTTAACAGGTGACCTCATTCTGCTTTGGCGAGCAGTCATGGTCACTGCCATAACAGGTTGGACTTTCATCGTACCGCTCGCAGAGTCCTACCTGAACGTTGGCTGGTGCCGGTGACGTCATAATCGTGTTGTACTATATCCTGGATTTGCCTCCGGTGCACGTGCGGTGTGGGCGGCACTGTATCACGACACGCCCTTACAGAAACTTGTTACGCAGCCGAGTGTACTTTCAGAACCTTTCTGTGCTATTAAAGCCGGTTGCATAACTTCATTCTGTACTACCATCTTTTCCTTTGTCGTTAACAAATGGAAGGCCCTACCACAAGAATTCGCTGCCAACCTTATGGCTAGCATGGAATCACGATGCAGAGCACGTACGATGCAGAGCAGTGGTATTGACTCGTCCTAGTAAAGAACCACGTCCCTCCCCTTGTAAGGTCCAGTGAACCATTGTAAATCGTGGTGACTTCAGCGAAATTATTGTCTTTGAATAAAAGTCTCATTTTTATTCATCTCACTGCGTATTTCTTTCAGTTACCATTTGTAGTGTAGCGTAATATAGGGTACTGTGCTGTAGCAGTTCTTCCTCGTGCCGTCCAAGTTGCATCGAGCAACTTGACAGTGACAAAACATCCGAAAGTTGCTTTCGTACTGAAGTTTTGCACACTAATGTATGTTTGTATACCGTGCGCCCTTTCCAAGATTAACTTAAGTCGTCGTCACATCTTACGGTGCGCAGCACACGTCCTTCTAGAAAGTGGATTCTCGTGGCTGATTTCAATTACTGATCGCCGATCGTGAACTCATGCGATATCGTGTCGTTTAATCTACTTACACGCATTTATTTATTTTTACAGTCAGCTGCCAGTGTATGCACCAAGCTCAGCAAATCTGTCTGCATTTCCAAACCGTAGTGCTGCAACGACGACGAACATTTGACTTTCATTTATGTTTTGGACTACGTTCTACATTAGGGACAGATTCCGGGTGGGGTAGTGGGATAATGCTGCCGCAACTCCTCCCCTCTTCCCCCTCCCCCAAATGAACAACAAGGGCGTGCTGGAAAGTAATACTTCGATTCTTTTATGTGAAAAATCGTAAGGTCTTTTAAAAAAAACTTTATTAACATTCTACATCGTTAATATTCATGCCTACATATTTATCTCTTAACATAGACACCATGGCGAAGGGACGCATTTCTCCCACTGAGAGACCAGTTTGTGGGCACCGTCACTGCAGAATGTTTGCCTTTGTCAACAGAGGCACAACCTCAACTCTGCTTGCACAGCTTCCTCACTATCAAAGTGGAGTCCTGGAAGATATTTTTGTAAGTTTTGGAAACAGGTGGAAATCCGATAATCCGATGGTGCCAGCTCGGGACTGTATGGAGGATGGTGGATGACAGCGAGCACGAGGCGTCGGACTGTTGCAATTGTCGCAGCGTCCGTGTGTAGTCTGGCATTATGACCGTAAACGACTTTCATTCTTCTGTTGATTTCAATTGGAGGCACATTTTCTGCGGTTAGAAACTCGACCACTGCACGCTGTTTCCCACGCAACGACATAGTTACGTAACACACCGCCATGTTACACGCTACAATTCGGAACCCACTAGCGGTAGAGGGATGTGACTTGCGTCACGAAGTAGGAAAATCGAACAACTAACATGCGTGACATTTAGCACCTTAACCGATATTGAGAGCAGAATAAAAATTCGGAGGCATCACTTTTCAGTATGCCCCCGTGGAAACTTTCATATTTTACGTATTTCCATATTTCTCAGCTAACTTTCGGAGAATATACTAGCATCAAAAATAAATGTTTCGAAATTTTCAAGAAATTCTGTGAAATTACTAGCTAAATCTAAATAATGATACTTCTCATTTGTTTAAATGACACATTTCTTTGCTTTTGGCTACGCTTTTACGGTGCTATTGCTATTTAGGCCTATGTGCCACCTTAAGGCGTAAAATTCAATATTTTACGGCATATAAAAGAAATAATAAACAACAACGCCCTTGTAGGGCCGTGTCCACCACGATAGTAAAGCCTTCGACGTACGTACGTTCCCTGATGACATCTCGGCCCCACGTTGTCTGATTTCATACAGCCGCAATTTCATTTCAACTTGCATATGAATAACACAAGTTCACGGTTCTATTCCTCGTGTCACTAATAACGCCCGTTCACACTGTTACGTCAAGTGGGACACTGCTCCCACAAGGGTCTTAATCCAAGGGTCTTAAATCTTCTTAACCGTTTCTGAGCGGTAGCATGGCATCGAAATTTACCTCTGGAAATTGGGTATTGGCAGAAGCTACAATATCACAATAAAATCAGTTACAGCCAGAAGCAGGAAAGAACGAAATTTAAAGAATTTATAGAGGCTGTCGACCTGGATTACAAGGAGTTAACTTTTTATTTCCTTCCCTGAGCGACTTGCGGCCTGTCAAAGGCTTTAACGAGAAATTTATTTCTCACATTTTTGGCAGAATAATTTCCTGAAGAAGTTGTTCTCTGATACGCAGTTTCTTGAAAATTTTGCTAAAGAAATATGCTGAGGAATGATGTAAAGGAATTATTATATTAAAGTATTCTATACATTTTTCTTTGATTGCTATTATTAATAACATTGTTAAAATTTATAACATGGCTGGCAAAGACCGCTTCACAGCCCTGTATCGTTCAGTTACACTTATTTCATTATGAAAGTGGTCCGTACAAGCTGTTAGATGGTGGCTGAGTGGTCCTCACAATAGAGAGAGAGTTCCGGGATATTCCGAGTTTTCTGTGGAGTTGCAACAAAAAGCTTTGTTCAAAAGTTTGGTGCCATTTCTGGGGCCTGCTCGGCGGATTCTGAACTAGCAGTTTCCAGGAGTTAATCCTCTAACCGTAGCCGTAATTGTGCCTTAGCCCCCAAGTGGCTACTTGGGATGTAGGAAGTATCTACTCAGCGTAGATGTCAACAAAAATGGTATCTTTTCTTTGCCATGGGACGTCAGAAATTTCACACCACATCAGCAGCATTTCTGTTCAACCACAACTGTGTATTTCCTCCTCTTCTACACCCGGTGTACATACGTCAACTAATAGCATATGACCAAATTCACTACCAACTTAATATACTGTTTATGAGTATTTTTACGCCACGTCAGTGATCTTTTGCAGCGATACTCTTTATTTTCAGGCCTCGAGGCACGTATACATTCCCCACTTGCTGCTGCCTCTCCAAATACAGTTTGGGCTGACTACAGAGAAGTCCCTTATGGCTAACTATAGGATTCCTTTTCAGTTTCAGGGCATTCTGATGTTTTGCTTCTTGGGTGTCGTCCCGCGTTGACAGTGCATTTTGAAGACGTAAGGGTACTATTTACTATGGCATGAGGTGTTAATTTCATATTTCGAAGTTCACTCTCTGAGAAGCTAGCAGGTTAACTGACTGATCGTGCACCTTGGACACGGAGTTCATTTTGGTTATTTCTCTTCTTAATTTGAAAATACGAATTGCACAGATGAGAAACTCTGATTTTGTTCTTCTTTCAGCCTTCCTAACAATGCCAATCGAGGTCCCTTATGACTAACTACAGGTTTTCATTTCAGTTTCCTGTGTCTTTGTTTTACAAGAGTCACCCCACAATAAGATTTCATGTTGATTTTCACTTTAAATACATTCTTTGTATTACGATATCAACTTCCATTTATGAACCCTACTGGTTACAACTTCTTCCATGACTCGGCGACCCTTATTTAACAAACACACTGACGTAAAAGAATGGCAACACCAAGAAGGAATTGTGCCACATAAACGAAAGCTGGTGGGCGTGTTTCTACATGTGAAAGGTGATGTCTATTGAAATTTCGTATCAGTCGTACAAGAGCTAGTAGCGCCACTATGAGGATACAAATAAGGTTTGATTTACATACACGCCGTAACTGTCGTGAGCGTTAATTACGTTTGAGATTGGACGTGGTGAGTTGAAGCGGCAAAGACGCCTTTATCGAGACCTCACTGAGTCTCAACGAGACCGTGTAATAGGGCTATGTAAAGCTGGATGTTCGTTCTGCGATATTGCAGAAGACTTGGCAGGGATGTAGTCACTGTACATGACTGCTATGAGCGGTGGCCACGACAGAGTACGGTCGCAAGGAGACGGGACTCTGCACGGCCACGTGGCACTACCGAGAGGGAACACCATCGTGTTCGCCGTATGGCTCTAGCGCATCGTATTGCATCTGCAGCAGCGATTTGGGCAGCAGTTGGCTCAACACAGACACACTGCAATGTTACAAAGTGGTCACTTCAGGGACAGTTCCGAGCCAAACGCCCTCTACCGTGCTTTCCGCTGACCCCATTTGCGACTTCAGTGGTGTCAGGTGAGAGCTCACTGGACGGTAGGGAGGAGTTCTGTTGTATTTTCTGACGAAAGCTGGTTCTGCCTCGGTGCCAGTGATGGCGGTGTATTGATTAGAAGGAGACTGCGGAGAGCGTGCAAACAACCTGTCTGCATGTTGGCCACATTGGACCTGCACCAGGAGTTATGGTCTCGGGTGTGATTTCGTATGACAGCAGAAGCACTGCCGTGGTTATCTCAAGCACCCTGACTGCAGAACTGTATGTCAGTCTGGTGATTCGACCTGTCCTTTTGCCATTCATGATCAGCATTTCAAGCGGTGTTTTCCAACGAGATAACGCTCGCCCACACACCGCTGTTGTAATCCGACATGCCGTACAGAATGTCGGCACGTTGCCTTGGCCTGCTCGATCAACAGATCTGTCTCTAATCGAGCACATATGGCGCTCCATCGGACGACAACTCCAGCGTCATCCACAAACAGTTTTACCCGTGCCTCTACTGACCGACGAAGTGCAACAGGCAAGGAACTTCATACCACAAACTGACGTCCACCACCGGTGATTAAAGCACAAGCATTTCACATTTACAATGGCTTATCTTGCACTTACATTAATCTGTGATCTTGCACTGTTAATCACTTAAATATGTCATCCAGACAAACGTGCTCCCGAAATTGCGTTACTCTACATTAATTATTTTTTGGTGGTGCGGTTTTCTTTCCGTTAGGATGTAACTAAGAATATACCAATGCTTTGATTTAATGTGATAGTGCTTCCTTTGTGCGCAAATTAGTAATGGAATTTTACATAATATGCAAAGCTGTCTATTGCGGTAAAGAGTGGGCAGACTCGTAGGTTAAACACTAATCTTTCTTCCTTCAAAACGTTACTAATGCAGAGTAGATTCAAATTATTGCCTTCTGTGTGTTGGCGTGTAAAAGAGCTATGTTTAAGAGCGGGGTGGTGGGCCGGGGGAAGATAATGACAAACCATGAACCCACCTCCACCTCTACCTGTTCTACATCATTTCGATGGATTCTATATTTTCAGAAATATCTGTGTCTATATTTTATTTCTTTTCCCCCCTTTTTGGATGACCCATTCTCGACGCCAGACATGGACAGCGGCGCGACAGCTTCCACAGGCCGGCGTAATGACGCGATGTTTTTCCGTACCTGTTGCGGCGGGTGCGCCGCGGTCGCTAATTAGCGCATCGGGCCGGCGCTTGTCGGCTGTCGTCAGTGCGTTACTGGCCGCGCGCCGCCCACCGCGGGGCTTGTCACCGCTAAACCATCTCGACTCGCCCCGCGCCATACGTCCGCGCTAATATTCCTGAAGCGCCAATCGATCCCGTCGGCCGCCGCGCCCGACGCATTTGTTTTCAGGAACTGCGTTTTAGTCATCAGCTGTACGAATTATTCTACATTCTCTACCGGTTTCGAGCGTAGCGGCCAACAACATCGAAACAGCTAAAAAAAATAAAAAAATTCGTACAGCCGATGGCTAAAATGAAGTTCTTCAAGTTCATGACAATAGTAGCTTGTCAACTCACTAAAATATACTCGCATTTCTTTTGCATCCAATCCGCTCTCTCGATAATTATTTAGCAGCGTGTCTGGTACTATAATTTTCTTACTTCCGGTAAGAAAAATCTTAAAAACAAACAGAGAAATTTCAGGCACTTGCTTTGAGAGCAAACCAGAAATATACGAACGAAACATAAAAACCGAAGCTCCTCCTGAATATGTGGTATCTTTTCAAGTATACTGGATGTTTCAAAGTCCTTGCAACAAACCTCTAGAGGTAAAAAATGAAATGTCGTGTGGCTAGTGCCTCCCGTCGGGTAGACCGCTCGCCTGGTGCAAGTCTTTCGATTTGACGCCACTTCGGCGACTTGCGCGTCGATGGGGATGAAATGAGGATGATAAGGACAACACAGCACCCAGTCCCTGAGCGGAGAAAATCTCCGACCCAGCCGGGAATCGAACCCGGGCCCTTAGGATTGATAGTCTGCCATGCTGACCACTCCGCTACGGAGGGCGGGCACCTCTAGAGGTGATACACCAAGTTATGGAGAACAACTTTCGTTAGAAACAAGATGTTTGCTGATGCTCCCAGGTGACGCTAGGTATCCTTCAGTATTGATTATGCACCTAGGACATGTCAGGTCGTAGGCATGCGGTCATGTGCATATGCAGTGTGTGTTGCCTATAATCTGGTCTACTGCTCCACGTGAAAGGAGATAGACCGAGTAAAATTAAATGTCAAAAATGGTTCAAATGGCTCTGAGCACTATGGGACTTAACATCTGAGGTCATCAGTCCCTTAGAACTTAGAACTAATTAACCTAAAGACATCACACACATCCATGCCCGAGGCATGATTCTAATCTGCGACCGTAGCGGTCGCGCGGTTCCGGACTGAAGCGCCTAGAACCGCTCGGCCACACAGGCAATCAATTAAATATCCTGATTCACTTCTTAAAAATCTTTTTCCGCTTAGAGACACTCATTCTTAAGGTTGTAAGGTTGAAAATCACCTCATCAGTTTACGGAGTAGGTACTTTGCTGATGCAGCACGAATGACTGTAGACCCTAGAAGTAGTTCAAATTTCTTCGTCCTCGGGCTGGCGACTTCGATAAAAGTGTTATCCGGAAGTGTCACCCAACATTTTGTCTCTAGCGAAAGTTATACCCCTTGACCAGATCTATCATCCCAGATATGTTGCTGTAAGTCAGGGGTCAATTACACTGAAATGAGACTTGATCCACACAATCATAGTGAGAGAATATTTTTAATATATTTTTTCATTGTTTTGCTCTCCCAAACTACTCAAGAAATTCAAATTTATTCACTGTTTTCTTTAAAAATGTTCTCTTGGTGGAAAGTGAAATTATGTAACATACACTGAATGCTGTGGACGGATGATTGTGAAACGAATGCACAAACAATACCAGTGCGGCCGAAAGCCTGTTTGTGAACAAATTAGCGTAATCAATTGTCAATGTATACTATTATACAGTAGTTCATTTGAGGTTATCTTTTATTCTTACTATTGGATAACAATCACACACACACAGATATATATATATATATATATATATATATATATAAACAGAGTGTGTGTGTGTATGTGTCTGCGTCCAGGATCTCTTCCCAAACCCGTGAGTCGGTTTCAAGCAATTTTGGCACATAAAACGGAGGTGTCACAGGTATGTGCACTGTGAGGTTTTATAACCTCCCACGTTCAGTAGGAGTAGAGACACGGGGAAAAACGTGTTTTTCGAGCCACTGGTGTAAAGGGTGTCATGCATTACAGGCAGGTTGTGTGGGAACAGTATTGGCCTGACAAATCAACCATTTTGCAGGTCAGCCTACGTCAGATGAAAGAAACAATTTTCCAGGCCCTGAAATGTAGACTGTTGTGTAGAGTGTTGTGTTGGAGGAGTATTGGCCTGGCTTTTCGACCTGCTTTGCATGGCGGCCTATACCTCAGGGGCAAATAAATGATTTTCAAGGACCTTATGTGCAGCCCACAATATATGACGTGTGTTGTGTGAGTGAGGGGGAGGGGAGATGGAAGGTACGGTCAGAGAGAGAGAAATTGGAGGAAATGGACAAAGAGATGGAGGTGAGGAGTTAAAGACACACACACAGAGAGTAGGGAAGAGAAGACAGATAGAGGTGGGAGGATGAGGTGGACAGACAGAGGGAGAGGAAGACTGAGTGAGGGGGAGCAGGAAGTGTGTTCAATATATGTGTCGAAAACATATGCGTACAAAGCTGTGACAAAAAGGCTAGTAGACATTAAAATGGATGAGGTACTATGTTGCTACCATTTTGTGATTTATGTACTACGCTGGACAACACTGACAGATTAAAATTGCGCGGAGGACTGCGAGGTGAACGCAGGAACCTGCCTTTCTTGGAGGAGCGCTTTTCCCAATTGAACCATCCGTGCAAACACGGCTCACAGACCGACTCGAAGCTTCAACTTGGCATTATTTTCTTTCACCCTCTTGAAACACGTTGAATTAAATTAATGTTGAGTTGCACAGTTGTGTGAGGGAATACGGTGTGGAGATGGCGTAAATGGCTGCTGCAGTGAGCGCGCGTGCCCGCGTGACCCTGTGACCCCGGGCTGTGAGGCGGCCAGCCATGGCCACACAATGCGATTCCGGGCGACTCTGCGCGACACGCCAGATTAACGCCTGCCTACCGCAACCAGAGCCGCCCACAAACGCCTACCGACAGCCCATTCACTTCAGCCTTAAGCGCCACCAATGGACACCGTTCCCGTCGTTCCACATCGTGTTTCACGAACCCTCGCTCTGCCACGCGTTTCTTAACATCAAAGCACCTTATATGCTGCACGCTCTGCAGCAGCCAATATGTTGGCAATTTCGTACCTATTAATTGAATAGCGCGCAGCGACAGGAAATGCAGTGGAGTTGCAACGTACGCTTATGGAGGTGCATTTATTGCACGATTCGCTCCTTAGCAGATTAAAAACTCAAACTTTCAAGTGAAAATATTAATTTATATACATAAGGATACCTCTGACGACACAATATTTACATTTTTTTACTGTTTTACTTGACAGTACCACCTACGGACTACAACAGGCACTCACAAAATACAAAGCAACCTTTCCCATAAAAATACACCTCTACTGAAGATTAAGCAAGATATTTACCACATAAAACCGGACCTAATGTTTCCTATCACCGATATAATCTGTCTTTAAACTAACCTACGGTAAGAACGGGTCAGCGCACTGTCACTGGTAATGACAGGCAGTTCCACGCGAAGCTCTAACAGCTTATTTCCACGTGACCACCGCTTGCATGTTTAGTCACGTCAGTTATCTCAAACAAAAATGAACGTGCCAATACATTCTGGTTACATGTGGCACTATGGGGTGACTCCGAGAGAGAGAGAGAGAGAGAGAGAGAGAGAGGTGAAAACACCTTCATTATTGAGGTCTATCACATACTATAAATTTCGAAGTGACAGTACTACAGAAGAAAAACGCGAGCAGATGAGAGATATTGCACAGTGACTTTGGCACCTCGTGATTCCCAAATGTTGAATGGTGGATTAAAGAGAAAAATAAGAGAGATACAGGAATATCAAGTACGATTTCGAAAGAGGTGAAGGTAGTTGAACAAAATCTCTCACTTCATACTCATCCGTAGACGTAAGAATGAACAATACAGTAAGGCACGATAAATTTTGCCTTCTGCCGACGTTGACGTTATTAGTGACGAGTGGAAGGGATGGGGAAGTTGTCGGGTACGCATTTATTTGAAATGACTCAAGGCGGCCAAATCATGCCTAGTTGGAGACTTGAACCACGATCCTGCCAAACACGAGTCCATTATCTTAATCTCTGCGTCATCTCTCACAGCAACAATTTCATCAAGTTATTTTCCTGCCTTCTGGTGTCCTAAATATAAATCTCGATAATGGGAATAACTCTTTAAAATATGACGGAGTACACAGATAGCTGATAATATCAAGTGCCAACTGTAAATATCTATCACGAGATATAAGCAAGTTTTTAAAAAAAAATGGACTTAAGGTGGGTCTGAAGTTCATCAGCACTGCTACTCGCTGAATAACTTGCACGCCCAGAAATGAAACAGTTTCACTACTAAGGTTCACGTATGACATTCCATTTTTGGTTAGAAGAAAGATTAAATAGGTGTTAGATCAACTGACGGCAGCCTAGCATAAAATTCCCTTCAGAATAAATATTAAGAAGTTTTTCGGAAACAAGAAAAACACCTTGCTTTATATCACAATAAGACGAACTGTCTCTCAGTTTTGCTAATCATACTTTGATAAATGTTTCTAACTCGTTTTCACCCGCTTGCACATTTCAGTTTTGGACGGAAAAACACTGCGCTTTAATGTGCAGTATACAGAGGGAACGTTCGTACAGATCTACCAAAGATTAAGAAATGGAAATGACGGTGAAAAATTAAGTAAGAAGAGCCACTGACACCAGAAATGTCTCAGGATAATTGGAAAGTTGTTTTCCTCACTGCTAACGGTCTTCTTCTTTTTTTCCCCTTCTGCTGCTGGAGGTATGCCATTGTCTTCCTTCAACTAATCCAGCTAGTCATAGGTCGACCTTCAAAGTGACGTGGACTCCGGGTCACATGCAACTACGCTTTTTCATTTTCACAAACATTGTCAGAGATGAAATACGTGACATGTGCTATAATACCATCTGAGTAATACATGCCCCAAACACCAATAGCCGGCCGCGGTGGTCTCGCGGTTCTAGGCGCGCAGCCCGGAACCGTGAGACTGCTACGGTCGCAGGTTCGAATCCTGCCTCGGGCATGGATGTGTGTGATGTCCTTAGGTTGGTTATGTTTGAGTAGTTCTAAGTTGTAGGGGACTGATAACCACAGCAGTTGAGTCCCATAGTGCTCAGAGCCATTTGAAACACCAATAAAACGGTTCACGTGGTGGGCGCTTTCCTGGTGTTAGTCCGAATCGCATCCTAAAACGGTAGAAACGTGTAAAACATATTTATGGCTACATTGCTGTGTTATAATGTGTAGTGAACTGACCATCATTTCGGAGATAGAGAAACCTTTAGCGACACTAACAGAAAAATTCATTCATAGTTTCCGTGATGAAAACACGGTAAGATCGTAACACAACTTGAATAAAAAGACACATACGACAGTCGTGATTTTGAGTATTACTCATTTACATAATCCATTCCACGAGGATGAATTTATGGATTGTTCGTAAAAGACGTGTCCGAGTCCATTTCCGATTATTTTCTACACTACCTCATTAGAAACGCGAAAAACAACCAGAGTTAAACCAAGACCAGGCAGGTTTTATGTACTGACTTGACGGAAAGGGATCGTCGAGCATTGCGGAGAGTGGTTGAAAAAAAAAAATGCTTGTTACCAGCGCAATGTGTAACTCAGAGTACTGTCGTGAACTCGATGCAACACCTTTGGGATGGCTTCGAACGACGACTTTGTGAGTTCAAAACTTCTACCTTCATTCAATGTAGCATAATCACGGCGCTTAGGGGATTACAAATACTGGGGTACAATAGTCGAGCAGCTCTTCTCAGAATCCAAACATTTCTGTGGTCAATGGTAAGTGACAGTTGAGGTAGTATAAACAGTGGCGACACAGTGTAGTGGATGACTGGAAGCAAGTGACTTAGTGTTATGAATCGCCGGCCGGTGTGACCGAGCGGTTCGAGGCGCTTCAGTCTGGAACCGCGCGACCGCTACGGTCGCAGGTTCGAATCCTGCCTCGGAGATGGATGTGTGTGATGTCCTTAGGTTAGTTAGGTTTAAGTAGTTCTAGGTTCTAGGGAACTGATGACCTCAGATGTTAAGTCCCATAGTGGTCAGAGCCATTTTAACCATTTTTGTTATGAATCACGCTATGCCTTACCGAGCGAGGTGGCGCAGTGGCTTGCACACTGGACTCGCATTCGGGAGGACGACGGTTCAATCCCGCGTCCGGCCATCCTGATTTAGGTTTTCCGTGATTTCCCTAAATCACTCCAGGCAAATGGGATGGTTCCTTTGAAAGGGCACGGCCGACTTCCTTCTCCATCCTTCCCTAATCCGATGATACCGATGACCTCGCTGTTTGGTCTCTTCCCTCAAACCAACCAACCACGCTATGCCTTGATGAGATCAGATGGAATAATTTGGGTGTAGCAAATGTCTGGAAAACGTTACTTTGTCAAGGTGTGTAGCGCCAACAGTGGAGGTGGTGTTAGGCATGCAGGTGTTTTCTGGGGTTAGAGTGTAGTCCACTAATTGCGCCAAATGTGGAAGAAGATGAAATGTGTTTAAGATCTACCTACAGTACAGGAACAGTTCAGAGGCAATGACTGAATCAGCATGACTACACAGTGAGACATAAAGCAGCATATGTGAGTCAATAGTTTGCGGACAATAACATTCCTGAAATAGACTGTCCTGCTCAGAGTACCGACGTGAACTCGATGCCACACCTTTGGGATGGCTTCGAACGACGAATTCGCTCCAGCGTCCAACATGACTATCTTCTCCGGTCTCAGCTCTTGACGAAGAATGAGCTGCCATTCCACCACAGAGATTCAGACACGTCACTGACTGTGTCCCCAGCAGTGTTAAAGCCGACATAAAGGCGATGGGTAGACACTCCTCATATTAATGTCTACTACTCTAAGTGAGTCTACTCATTCTGTTACTCGACTCGGAAGAACTGGTCATTTGTGACAAGTTGAAACTTGCCGCATTGAAACCCTTCCGTTCAGCGGCACTCGAGCGCGCTTCGAGGATCCACTAGAGCTGCATACTTCTCCTCTGAGTAGCTGTGAGTAACAGGCGACACTAATGAAACGGGTACTGCAGTCAGAAACCCGCGCCTTGTCGCGAGGCTGCGTCGCGTCCAGCCTGTGGCCGTTGTGACCGTTGCCAGTTGACGGCACGCCACGTGGGTCCGGCCGCCTCCCGCACGGACGCCTATATTTAGAGGCCGGCTGGGAGAGGTCGTGGCTGCGTCACGAGTGCGCAACACGTGAGCCTCGCGGCCACAAACTGGGAAAAAAAAATAAAAAATAAAAAAAATGTCGCGACAGCGTTAGCGCCGAGCGCCGGCCTGCAGAGGTGCCTTGGGGCAGGCCGCCTGCGCGGGCGTTGTCCCCCCCCCCCCCACCCTCTCACTCCCCCCACCACGCCGCCACACAGCACTCCATCGTGCGCGGGTGGGTGCGTGCGTGCGTGCGTGCTCGCAACGTTCGTGTACTCCCCGGGGGAGCTCCGGCCAGTGGCAACGGAAATTAACCTTGCGTGCTGTTCTCTCCCTTTCTGCATTCAAGCTGCGCGCTTGATGGCATTACCAGCGCTTCAACAACGTACAGGCCAATCGGAGACCGGAAAGGGAAAGAGTGTTGTCATTGTAGGTTATATTGTTATTGCAAAAGGTAGAAGAGAAATAAATAGCTGTACCCATGTTCGGGGAATATGATCTACGCGAAACACTCGTAATACTCCTGTCGTGATTGCTATTCAGACAACGAAACCGATGCGTACAAGAAGTATGCAAAAGCGGAAGAGTGTAGCGAAATGCAAGAACACCTTCGAAGGATCGATGAACGGTGCAGGGAGTGGCAGCTGACTTTGAGGATAAATTATATTGTGCATAAATAGGTGATGAAGCGCATTACTTTTCGATTTCACTATTGGCGCTAAAATAGGGATTGGGAAAAGTGACCGGTTAAAACCGCTACCGGTATTTAAGTTCTGAATAACCGGTATTTTTCGGTATTTGTTCGGTCTCGGTGCTAACAGGTGTCTCTTTTTGTTTTTTACTAATAAGCTGCCAAACCACCGACATGTCAGCTAGCCATTACAGCAGCGCTAAAACACTTGGTTTTAGAATAAGCCGGCGGCCGGAGTGGCCGTGCGGTTCTAGGCGCTACAGTCTGGTGCCGAGCGACCGCTATGGTCACAGGTTCGAGTCCTGCCTCGGGCATGGATGTGTGTGATGTCCTTAGGTTAGTTAGGTTTAATTAGTTCTAAGTTCTAGGCGACTGATGACCTCTGAAGCTAAGTCGCATAGTGCTCAGAGTCATTTAAACCACTTTAGGATAACCCTTTCTTTAAAACGAGTAATTCTTATTCCTAACATTTCCGCTGCTTCGAAACACTGCGTTATTACAGAAAATGGAGAATGTGATCAGTGCCATTTTAATAAATATGACGACAGGAACGAGCAACAAACACATGGCATTAGAACCGGGACAGCTTTGATCATACAATATGTACCTGTTACAACATGGCCTAGCCTACTGGATGGTACGCATGCACACGCAGTGTACAAGACTTGCCACATCTATTCTATACGGCAGTTTCTCGCTGTTGCCTTCGGATATTATATGTATTACAGAATGACACCATCCCTAGAGTGGAAGTATTTTATCAAATGTGGTGTCAGTGACGTACAATGTCCCATTTACTTTGAAAGATTGAAACGAGGGTAGCCACAACAAACTTGCGCACCATGTAAGGAGAAAAAATTTAACAATTCATTAATAGTTCGCAATAAAAATAAAGAAGTAGGTGATCTGTTGTCTGTGCCTACATAATATGTCTTTATCTGCTTGGAGCCTCGGGAAACGGAAGAATTAACATGAAAAGTATAGTTCTTCAACGTCAGTTTCCACTCTTTAGCACTGACTATTCGTAATGTCAGTCACCCTTTAGTACAGACTATTCGTAATGTCCAAATAGTGGTATGATCCTCGATTATAACATGATTTTTAGAAGATTTTCAAAAAATTAGAATCACTACTGGTGATTTTACTGAATAGGGCTACTGGTGATTTTATGTACCTTTCAGTCACTTAACACTCTTAGAGTAAAGAAACTAATGTTGGACGGACCAAGGTATCTTTTATTTGCCTATTTAATTTGTTATTTTGATTCCATGTATCTTGAAAATGAGGGAGTCAAAGTTTTTCAGTGTTTGTTCGAATTAGATGTTTATTACAGGAAATAATGGGAATAAAAAACCGAAAGTCAGTTATTTCAGAAACCGTTTATTTTGAGCGGTTTTAACACTCAGTTTAAATTGACGTTGAAAAAATTGGACATAACCGAAAACCGATTGTTTCAGCAATAACTGCCTTCCCTATGGTAAACCAATTGCAACAGTAACTACGTAAAATGCCTAAGCGTAGCCGCCCGGAGCGACCTAATGTGGAATGACCACATTAAGACAACTGTAAGAAAAGCAGATGTCAGTTTGAAATCCATTGGAGGAATCTTAAAAAGATGTAGTTGAATACTGTTCATTAGTCTGGGACCTTCGTCCGCCTCCATAACTGACAGGTCAGCGCTGCTGACTGCCAGTGATTTTTCCTTTGTGGACGGACTGGAAAGAGATGCATTCAGCCTCGTGATGGCAACTGCGGAGCTACTTGACCAGGTAGTAGCGGCTCCAGGTCACGATAACTGACAACGGCTGGGATGGTGGTGTCCCGACAGTACGACCCTCCATACTGTATCCAACGACTTCATTCGCGGAGGATGACATGGTGGTCGGTCGGTTTCTATGGGCCCGTCAGGGCCTGTGAACGGAGATGTGGCAGCGTTTACGTAGTATGGGGCCTTTACCTGGTTGAATTAACTGAACAGATGGAGAAGGTGCAACGAATAGCGGCACGTTTTGTGACGGCTTCGGTTGGAAAGCTCGAGATCGTTACAGAGACGCTCAACGAACTCTAGCGGCAGATGCTACAAAACGGACATTGTGTATTCAAGGTTAAGAGAGCGCACGTTAGAAGAAGTTGCGGGCAACATCTTACTTCTTCCACGTATGCCTCGCGAAATGACCACAACGAAACAATGAGAGAAATCAGAACTCATACGGATGTTTAACGGCAGTCGCCCTTCTCACGCACCATTTCCAAATGAATTATGAAGGGATGTTTGTGGAGTGTAGATGTAGACGTAGAAAATCCAAAGAGTGTAAAATAATTTGCAAGTTCGATGTTATTGAAGATTTTAAATGTCGTGGCCTCGTCCGACTTACAAGAATGAGGTATTCGTATTAATGATGTGTAACCCTTCGAACTAGTAGTGCTTAATAAACTAATGTCTGAAAATAAAGCCAGGTAGAAAGTTGTCTTTGTACTAATCTTATTTAGACACTTCGTTGTAGCGTTCATAGTCGGCCGGAGTGGCCGAGCGGTTCTAGGCGCTACAGTCTGGAACCACGCGACCGCTACGGTCGCAGGTTCGAATCCTGCCTGGGGCATGGATGTGTGTGATGTCCTTAGGTTAGTTAGGTTTAACTAGTTCTAAGTTCTAGGGGACTGATGAGCTCAGAAGTTAAGTCCCATAGTGCTCAGAGCCATTTTTTTTGTAGCGTTCATAAATCATGCTTCCTCTCCTCAACCAATCGAGTGTCTTTGATGAATAATAACGTAACTTTAAAGGTGAATATTTAGCAAATTTAGTTGGAAGAAAAGGTATGAATCACATAGAACCTGCGAATCTAACTATATATATATATATATATATATATATATATATATATATATATATATATATATATATATAAAGAAAATAAGTTATGAGGTAAATCAAGCTTAGAAATACAGTCTACTTTTATCTTCACAAGGGAGGCATCTTCACAAGGGAAGCATCTCTTTGGACTAAGATGAGACATCATTCAATGGCTGAATCGTTTCAAGAACGACGCCACTGTTTCCCTGGTCCACGACACTCAGAAAACACAAGGTACCTGTAGTTACCTCAGAACCAAAGTCATCCCCGTGTCTGATTTTGTGCCAATAGCAGCACAACAGGTGACGTGGCTGAAGAACGACGAGGCTCCGAAGCCAAACCTAGTCGGGATGGGTGAACAAGAATCTGTGCTGCACTCTTTCCGATTGCACTGCCGTTTTATCAGGTACCTAGTTCAAACCTGCTTTCACCTCGTCATCTGACATCCTGCATAACCGCTGGAAAGAGAGTTTGTCAGTAACTCTGGTTGTATGGCAGGTCCGGTCATTAGATGGATCTGTGCTTTCAACGAATCTGGAAAGATATCGTCTGCGGACTTAGTTCCAAACAAGACTATACTTCACTAATGTGTGAGTGGAACATGACACTTTTCGTAGAAGGCGTAACATTCACACAGGTATGTCATCATATGATGTCTTTGAGCTTCTGCTTTGACGAGCTACTACCGACATTCCATGTAGCGCTTTGTATTGGCGCAATTAATGTCATGTACTGTAAAAGAATTAGTACTGTCTAATGTACATTGTACTGTTACACTGCAGAGAGTCTATGCATTTACAGTTATATTTCTACATTCATTTATTTTTTGGCGCTTTTTCTGACAGGAATTGCTCCCTCACCTCCGTGACATTAAGCAGCTAGTACAGTAGTACGATTTATTGCAATAACGGTAAACAGTTCATTTACGCAGTGATTTCGACACTGACATTATAATCAAAGCACAAAGGCAGAAACCGAAGTAGGGTGCCTCCACTTAACTAACGAAATCTTTCACGAGGAATTACGTACCCGTTCTGCTCAGATAAATGACTTGAAGACTGAGATGCTTCTTACACAAAGAAACAAAAATATATAAAAGTCTTATGAAATGATGAGCCGCGTCCTTTGATTAGGAGCAAGTACTCGAGTTTTTAACGAATGAAGCGAGTTCCGCGCCGACATGTCCACGCAGAGAGCATACCACAGAGGAGCCGGCTGGGCGCACGCGTCGCTCTCAGGTCGCGTCCACACAGGGACGCACAGCCAGCCAAATTACGCGCTAATGATAATTCTTTTTCCCTTTTGATATGGAGGGGCTGATCTGCACGGACTTCATTAGGCTCTAAGTTCATTACGGTACACATGAGTAGCGCATTCCAAATAGCGCTTCCCTTTCTGGAGAGGCACGAAACCTCTCAGAGCCCGCTGCTGTCCACGCACTTTTTTTTTTTTTACTTATACAGCAAAAACTATTTGGTGTAATTACTTTCTGAATAAAGCCGTCTAGATAACTATTAAAATTTTCTTTGCATATTATGCAGTTTCGGCTACTGGCATCATCACATATCGAAAAGCTTAAAACTAGCGACGTCACAATTAGGCATATATTTTAATACTGGCGCTGAATCTTGGTCTGCAAGTTCTACGCTTCTTAATGTCTAATTATGGCAGTGGTCGAAACGGCGTAATAAATGAGGAAAATTTTAGTAACGATCAAGATGATTGTTTTCTCAAAACATTGACAACGAAGGCGGACTTATATAGGAAATTTTTACCTTTGTTAACATTTAAAGGAAGCACGCAAATAGCAAATACTGCTCTTCATGAATTTTTTAGTACCAAGACCAACATACATAAATGTGCTAAAGCTATTAAGTTGTTGTGCTTTCCGAATACTTACTGACAAAAAACCATTGAGGGATTGGCTGAACTGCACAGTACCTGAAACACACAGAACATTACGGTATTAATTCTCCGAATAAAACGAGAATTGTTGTACTATAAGGAAAAAACCATGATTTTATACAAGCATGAAGTAGAAAGTGGAGAAATCTCAAGCGGCCCTTATACAAACGCAGAAATACGAGATGCAGACGGTTACCTCGCGCACAGTTATTTTCCCTTATACCAACGTCGGAGAGTCTGTAGAACTCCACCTCTTAGAGGCATAAGAATAAAGCAAATATGATGGATTTTAATGACTACGTCATTCTCTTTGGTGTAGCAACTTTGAAGAAACCTTCATCGAAGTTTCTCCTCTATTTACCCACCCTCGTCACCCCTTCTCTCTTTCACTCTTTCTCTTTTCCTCAATTTACCTAATTCATCACACACGTGACGATGATGAAGGCAGCTTCACATTCCACCGGCAAGTATTCATGTCTCACGTCCATTTTTTTCAGACTCATAATGACTTTCAGAGCCAACAACATTCTTCGGAGTTGGAAATACTTCAATAAATTAGGGAAAATGACACGGCACGAGCTACGTGCTATGAAGCATTACCTGACGTTCGCGGTAATTGTTCCAGTACTTGTAATAGTAGTAACAGACGTCAATGTACAATAAGCGATCACAAGTGGCAGGTGATAGCAATAGTACAGGATGGTATAAAGCCTCCCGGGGGAGGGGGGTGGGACGCGGAGGGCAGTGGAGTTGCTGTAGTACTGTGGAAACGGAGCAACCCTGACGCCTAAAATGGTATGTCATTGGCTTTCCGGCCAAGGGTGGAAGCATTTCCAAATAAGGCAAGTTTGTAAAATTTTCGCGTGCCTCGTGTTAAAAGTGTATCATGCACGGCAAAATGGCCCTGTCCAAAACCTGCGCCGAGGCGACTGTGCGGCACCACGAGCCACAGATGACAGGGCTGGACGACGGATGCGGAGATGTGTTCGGGCTAAAAGACGAGCAACTGTTAAGCTACAGACCGCCCAGATGAACCAAGGGGTTAGCAAAAGAGTCTCCTCAACGACCGTTCAGTGAACGCTGCCGCGTATGGGCCTCCACATGAGGCGCCTTGTTCGTGCAACCGTCATGACTGCTGTTCATCGTCGACGAAGGCTGAATCTGCGCCAATACCGCAACTGGGCGTCGAGTGAGTGGCGTCAGGTGGCCTTTTCAGATGAATGGCGTTTTATACTCCATCCGACAGACGGCTTTTGGCGTGCAGAGCGTGAAACGTTTCAAAGCAACAATCGTCGGAAGAGTCTAGGCCGGAGAGAACGTTACGATCAGGGGAACGTTTTCGTGACATTCCCTGAGTGATCTTGACATACTGCCAGTCACAATGGATCAACATAAAGTATGCACGTGTCGTTTGGGACCATGTCCACTCCTGAGTGCAGTTTATTTTTCCACAGCACGATGCCCTCTCTCGGCAGGACAATGCAACTTGTCACACACATCCGAGTGTATGTACGTGGTTCGGAGAACACTAAGATGAGTTTACTGTACTCCCCTCTCTTTAAACTCAACCGAGAATCTGTGGTACCACCTCGATCGGAGTGTTCGGGCCATGGATCCTCAACCGAGAAACCTATCGCAGCTGGCCATAACACTGGAATCGGCATTGTCGGTACCTCAAAGACTCCCTTCCTGGACGTCTCGGAGTAGTCCGCGCTCAAAATGTTACTCAGGCTTTTGACATGTGGTAACATTAATGTCACTGGACGGTGTACTAATAACAGCAGGAATCTAGCACAGCTGTCTGCTATCAAGTTAAAGTGACATGTGCAAAGTGTTTCAAAGCCTTTGCATCAAACGTCGAGGGGTGCCAGATCACGTCCTGGTGAATAACTTTTGTTAGAAACAAAATGTTCGCTGACGCTTCCCGTGAAAGCTAGGCGTCCTTTTGTAAAGGTTACGCTCCTGGAAGCCGGCAAGGCGTGGACGCCAGGGCACGCACATTCCTTATGTGCTACCTTTAAGCCAGCCATGAGCTCTATATGGAATGCAGTTATTCCATCAAAGTTCAAGACCCTGATTCGCTTAAAAAATTTCTTTCTCCGCCCAGGGAAACTCATTCTTAGTTTTTTTTTTTCGAAAATAAATCTACTAATTAATGAGCTAGGTAGAATGCAGAACACGTGGTTAGTGGAGTTTGTTAGTTCCGTGAAATGTGGTCGCATCAACGCCTATGAATATTAAAGAGTGGTTAGCGTCAGCGCGAAGTGTCAACAAACATTTAGTCTCTATTGAAATTTATTCCGCGTGATGGAATCTATCACCCCTAGACGTCTCATGCAAAGACTCTGAATACTTTGTATGTTGTGCTGTCGTGGGATATGTTTCCATCACACAATAAAATTTCATAAACACCTACTCTTCCACTTAGATGTAGGTTAAGCTGTACTATAACTATCTAAACTCATCAAAATTTGTTCTGCGTCTCGACGAAACGGTTTGTCGACCAACAAAATGCACACAGCCGCAGATATAGCTGGGAGGCAGAACGTCCAGACGTAGTAAAGAAGTGACAGCCATTACCAGCGTAGGTAACTCCTCGGCACTTGCAGTATATGGAGAAGCCGATGGGCACTTTGCAGAGACAGAGTGAGTGTGCGCCACCGTAGCGAGGGCCGGCCGCGTTCCTGGCATATGAGGGAGTGGACAATGACGAGCTGGCGGCCTTTTTGGCCGGCTCTTGGCCGCTGCAGCATACCGGCGGCATTCCAGCGCGCAACTGAGCCGCGGGGGCGACCACAGCCACGTGGGCGCGAGAGCTGTCAAAGCCGGGGCCTCCACCGTACAGCCACGGTGCGTCCGGCTGCTGGGCAGGCATCCTATCATACAGAGAAACCGCGGCGCTTGCTCCTTGTAACCGAACTGTTCAGCCATCTCAACCATACTCTGGAAGTGGAAAGGTTGGATGTGGTTCCACATCAAACGAGCAAGATTCCACAGAAACGAAATATTTCTCGAAAAGATTTTCTGCTTGAATATTCCGCACTCCAAATAGTAATCACTGTCTGGGAAATAACAACGCGAAGGTTGGTCTGACAGTAACTTATTACTACAAGAATAAAAGCTATACGAATCCGCCGCTGCCCGAAGTCGATACAGGTTAATTCAGCTTTAGGAGAGTGTTCGTCTAGCACATCAACAAACACTTTACGGAGAAAAAGAAAGAAAACGTACGATAAAGGAATCACGCGAATAGGACTGAAATCGATAGATGTGATGTATACATACACACAAACAAATGATTACAGTTTCAGAAAAACTGGAAGATCTACTCAAGAGATACGAGCTTCGTCAATTGAGCAAGGCAATAACGCGACGCTCCGCCTCTGGCTATTAACTCGAGGAGTTGTTCGGTTTGGTAGTGATTGATAGAGTTGTCAGACGTCCTCCGGGGGATATCGTGTCAAATTCTGTCCAACTGGCTCGTTAGATCGTCAAAATCGCGAGCTGTTTGGAGGACCCTGCCTATAATGCTCCAGACACCCTCGAATGGGGACAGAGTTGGCGACTTTGCTGATCAAGGTAGGGCTTGCCAAGAACACAAGCAGTTGAAACTCTCGCCGTTTGCGGACGAGCATATGTAACTGACATGCAGCCCCAGGATGGCTTGCCACGAATGGCAACATAACAGGGCGTATAATATCGTCGACTAACCGTTATGTAGTAACGGTGCCGCGGATGACAACCAAAGTGGTCCGGCTATGAAAAGAAATGACATCCCGTATAATCATTCCAGATTGTCGGGCTGTATGGAGGGCGACGGTCATTTTGGCACCTCACCGCTGTCTTCGGTCTGGAATCTCATTGAGCGGAGTACAACTGTCTTCTGTGATGAGACGCGATGACCAGTGAAGACATGAGCGGAGGCGCCCCGGACAACAGTGGGATATCAATCTGACCTGACGTCGACCAATGCGTTATTGACGGGCTCAATTTGTTATTTTCTTTCTCTTGAATAAATCATCCAATTTTTCTAAATTGTAATCACTTGTTTGTCTGCATATGTACATTAGGTCTACCGATTTCTGTGCAATCCGGATAATTACTTTCGTGGTGCATCATTTTCTCTGCTTCAGAGCGCATAAAAATTACTTTTTCTCATGATGCTTAAATTAGTGTGGATAATCTTTTCTTTAGGTTGGCGTAGAGGGAAACTTATTTCCCGTGCACCATTCGAACACATAACAGGAAGACGTAGTAATAACTGTGCATATTCACATAAACAGTACGCAGCCAAGGGGACTGCAAATGTACTGTATATTCAGATTTTCGCAGTTTCTATTTTCAGTTTTTCTTTTTCTCCTCCTAAAATTGCTGAAATTCCTAAATAATCGCGTAAGAGGTCCATCAGTAAGGAATTTATTGCTAGCGAACTCGAGCAGATGTAAGTTCGATGGATTGCTCACGCGCTGCCTGCGATGTGTAAGCTACAGTAGAATCGCAGACCAGAGAGCAGTGTCGGCAGCAGTAAAATTATTATTATTTATTGCCGTGCTCATATGTAATTTGCAACAACTAATTTTTTACTATGTTATACCAAAGTCACATGTAAATAATTTTCAATAATTTTTCAATAATAATCTTTCTTATAAAGATAACTGTTGACAGTCATTCATCTGAATTTAAAGTTTTACTCATTTCTCCCATCCATAGTCATGCCAATTATAGTAAATAAAATCAGTTGTTTTTCAAACATAGCCGGCCGAAGTGGCCGTGCGGTTAAAGGCGCTGCAGTCTGGAACCGCAAGACCGCTACGGTCGCAGGTTCGAATCCTGCCTCGGGCATGGGTGTTTGTGATGTCTTTAGGTTAGTTAGGTTTACCTAGTTCTAAGTTCTAGGGGACTAATGACCTCAGCAGTTGAGTCCCATAGTGCTCAGAGCCATTTGAACCATTTTTCAAACATAACAAAATCTAGTGGCCAGTATTGCACTGGGCTGTACCAGATAATTTCTTATAGGAGCAGATACATACGCATTATCCGGCGACATAATTCAGGTAAGAATTTTCAGTTTATTCAGAATGACTTTTCAGGGCCATGACGCAGCATTGCTGACGTCCAGATTTACCAATTTAGTTTCACACTCAGTTAATTATTGAAAGGTTATATATGAGTCACAGTTTTATTGAGAGGTTAGTCACCATTTATTGCGAGGTTACGGAAATAAACTGTTGGGAGGATACAATCGTGCGAGTCGTGTAGGCGTACACTGAGGCTGCTCGTTCTCCGTCAAAAGTTGCGGACGTGGTTAGTGTTTTTATTGGATGTCAGCTGGCACAATGATATTTGATTTTATCGGCGCACAGACGTGCCAGAAGTCGTTGGATAACTGTGCTGTAAGTGAAGTCTGATGTAGTAAGGGTTGGCTACTGGAGACCCTGAGGTGATTCTATGCAGCTCCCTGTAGGTGCTACACAAACGAGGACACTGTCGCGAAAGAGGAAGGGCCTGTAATAGGCATGACCGACAGGTCCGCTGCTGCAACTGATGACAGCAGCCAAGCAGAAACAGGCCGAGCAAAAAAAAAAAAAAAAAGGAAGAGATGACAGAGACGGGCCTGTGGGGCGCAGGCGGACAAAAGGGCGTCGCCTTTAGCGTCTTCCCCGCCGTCAGCAGGAAGGAACTGCGGCTAGGGGGGGCAGTCGACCGCGGCCGCGTCCGACAGCGGTGTCATCCGCCCCCGGCCTCCCACACGCTGCCGCACGAGGCCGGGAACAAAGCACCCCACTGCCGCCACCGTCCTACTTGCCTGTCCCGCTCTGTGCTGATGTTCACGTCTCTCAGCGGGTTTCCGTGCCTCATTACACATTATAACCATTATCTTGCACTCACGTTACTCTCTGACGTCAGATGTTGAAAATAGTATAAAGTTAACTGCTGCCAGGAACTGCAACCGCCATTATTACCGCTCAATAGATGAAGTTTAAGGTTAATAGGCCCGTCGATGTCAAGGTCATTTAACACGAAGCACAAGCTCGGGTGCGGAAGGATATGGAAGGAAGTCGATCGTGTTCTTTGCAAAGAAATTATCCAGGCTTTTGCCTTTAGTGATTAATGGGAACAACAGCATGTCCAAATGTGTGATATGCTGATGCTGCGTGATACTAGCCGTACTTAAAGTATTAGACGACAATGGTGTCGGCGCGGGGAGGTGTTTGAAGTGTGGCGGATTCTCCTTCTTACAGAGCAAAAGTTCATATGAAAGCTTCCGATTCTGAGACGTGTGAGGCGTCTATTTTATTAATACAGATGGGTTAATCCGCATCTAGACTTAGACATTCTACCAAAGCAAGGGACATAACTACCGGGGTGACATTGTATGTTCACCTTTCGCTTCTCGGAAAGGTCGACCTACGGAGAGTGCAGGCTCCGCCACATACAGCTGCGTTGTGGTTAGTCATAGATCTAAGTCCCATCTCCTCCCTGCCATTATACTGAAAAGTGAAATGGGATCTGTGATTCGCGCCTTGTGTTAAATAGAACGACTGCACTGTCCTGCCACATAATGTGCCCACCTGCCAAAAGCCTCATAACCACCCTTTGCAACGCGGACAGCTGCGAGATGTGGAGAACAGGGTCAGTGAGGTTCTGGAGGGTACCGACATGGGTGTCGAGCCACACCGACTCTAGCGACGTGGCCAGCTGCGACAAGTGTCTCGGTTAAGGGTAAATGGGGCAAACAGCCCAATCGCCATCGTTTCGATGGGGGAACAAAAACCGGCATGTAGTGGTGGACATGACTCCAAGCATAGAGGCACACGTGTGTTGATCCACTGTGCCTTCGAGAATGACGATATCTCCCAGGGAATGCCACGAGCACATTCCCCAGACCATAACACTCCTTCTTGCGGTCTGGAGCCTTCCAACTACCCAGCGGCCATTTGTCTGGTGGAGCATAAAAAGTGATTCATCTGAAAAGACGATCTGTCGCCGCCCGGTGGACGTCCAGATGCAGTACTGGCGCGTAGATTCCAGCCTTCATCGCCGATGAAAAGCAGCCAGCATGGGTGCATGAACCAGGCGCCTGCTGCGGAAGGCAATGTTCGCTGAGCGGTTGTTGAGTAAACACCGTTGGAGGCGCCTCGGTTCATTTGGGCCATCAGTTGCTCAACAGCTGCACGTCTATTCGTCCGTACACGTGACGACAGTCGTCGTTCACGCCTGTAATCTATGGTCCATGGTGCACCACAATTGCCTCGACGTAGGTTTTGGATAGCGCCATTTTGCCCTGCCAAGGTAACCACGGTGGCACACGAACTGTTTACAAACTTAGCCGTTTCGGAAATGCTTCCATCCTCGACCCGAAAGTCAATGATCATAATTTGGGCGTCCGATAAACCGCCCCGTGTCCGCATTACGACAACGAGTGTACTGTTATCCATGTCCCCCGGACACGTTTTATATACCCTCCACTGCTACTGCTGACATCTGTCGTCTGTGAGTTGTTATTGCACTTTGACGTCGAACACAGACGGTGTTCACATTAATGTGACTGGATCGAATATGTATCTATCTGTTCAAATAACTGTACGTGTGTAGCGGAAGGAACGAAGCGGAATACCTCCAGCCCTCTTCCCCATTTTCCTGTTCATTCCATTAAGGGTTGGAGCGTGGGAAGAAGGACTTTTATTTCTACGACTTTACAGTCTCGAGATACAGGCAAGATGTATGTGAAAGAGAAGAAACACAATTCCTGACTCGTCTTGCAACGCAGACTCTCGGAATTTTCAGATTGCTATATAAGCCAACAGACGTCTCCCACTTGATACTTTGCCGCACTGGCTGAAGAAATTCGTGTTAAATGGTGATGCTCTTAAATGATTTTGTAGAGTCTCTCTGTCAGTGAAACACATTAAGAGTCTCACATAGAAAATACGAATACGCCGTACCAAAGTTTCGTAAGCGGTGTAATCGCTAAATAACTTACTCGCCTGTTGCAGTGAATCTGATTCTGCCATTTCGCTTCCCCATGATGTTTTCAAGGTTTTCCCCGTACATCAACAGTGTGTGCTGACGTCTGTGTCCTCGACTCTCGAGTTTACTGTTCGGTGGCTGTGCACTGTTTTTCAACACGACGAGCTTCCAGCAACAGTCAGCTTCACCACCTAGAGTTGAGATGCAGGTGCTTCGTTGAAACAATGCGTGGTTTCAGGAGTATCATCCGATGATCGCTCGAGAACTTCAGCAGATTTATATGGTTGTTGCACCTGAAATCGAGCCAGATGGACACCATAGAATACTGTGTGGCTGTGGTCAATTTCAGACACTGACTGCAATATGACATTCAACAACATGAGTCCTTTTGGCCTAACCATTAGTAAAACGAAGAGGAGCACTCAACAACTTCAAACTCTGTTTATAGGATTAGAAGTACAACTCTCGGATTCTTGTATGAGTTCAGTTAACACTTAGATCGCAAGTCATCGTGATGGTTGAGATTTGTTCGAATGGTTGACCTTTTTTAAATCTGAAGTAGTTTTCGATCTTGCATTCTGGAAGGCGTATGTCTTGTTGAACCCATCAGCCATTTCACCGTCACCTTAAAAATGCTCTGCAGTATCTTTCCCTGGCCTCGTGCTGACTAATTGCCATGCTAGTGCGCGTTCCCAGTATGCTGTAAAACAAGAAGTAAATCTGCACTGCTTGATGCATGGCCTTGCAGCCTAAAGAAAAGCCTGCTTGCGCCGTTATTAACGACTGCAATTCGTCACTAATCTTTCACTCTGCATTTAGAGGAGTTCACGTTCGTAGCGTTATTACACGGAAGAGGTATTACACTTTTTTTGTTTCATAAAGTTCACTCCGGATATAATGTGCTTCCCCAGGCAGCCATTAAACTGTTGTAAGGTGCCATAAAAACCAAGGAAGTGTAGTAGCAGCATTTCCTCGTATTACCGTTGAGTGAATTGCTGTCTAAACCGTGAAATCATGCTTGAACACGTGAGTAAGTTTTATTGGATGAGTAATTCTCGAACTCGGCTTTTGCCAAACAAAAGTAATGTTTAGGACAAAATACGTGTGTCATTTCGGTATATTTAGGAGAAATATGTATGTGATTCGTCCGTCTTCCAAGCGTATCAGCACTGAAGTTATCGAGTTGGCGACCTATTACGAAAAGTAACACAGGTAAGCTACGTAGGTGTAGAGGTAACGCCAATGTGCTGGCTGTGACTTGACATTTAACATAAAATTTAAATAACAGTTTTACCTCAGGAGCAAACATTGCATTAGATAACGAAGGTATGCACTGGTAGCAAAAAAACTGTCTGAGCACAGCGACAGGTGGTGTTGATATACTTACTATCTTCATATATACGGGCGTTTATGTTAATAAATTGGCGTTACAAAGATGACTTGGCGGCTCTCGCGAAAAAGAAAGGACAAGTAGACGAGAGCGACAGACGGCGCACGTGCGACACATATGGGCGCAGCGACGGGGCCTGGGGGCGCCAGCTTTGATGACGACATCCGCAGCAGCGGGGAAAAAACCTGCCACTCAACAAGGCGCCGCTCGCTCAAGGGCCTCTCCCGCCGATTCGCCACACACGGCTCTGACCTCAGCGCTAACCGCCTGCTTCGCAACTGTCGAGCCAAAATTTGTTTTTTTCCTCCCATTTTCTCATATTCAGACTAGGCTTGTTGATTCGAGCACGAGGGCGAGCTGAAAAGTAATGGCTCTGAATTTTTTGCGTGAAAACTCTTATAGCATTTTTAAAAAAATAAACCAAACTTTATTAACATTCTACATTTGTACTCTTCAAGTTTCCGTATTCATTTCTCAACTTAGTCACCCTGGTGACGAACACAGATCTCCCAACGCGAGGCCAATTTGTTTTACCGTCACTGTACAATATTCTACTTTGTTGACAGATCCACAATCTCACTTCTGCTTTCGTCGCTTCGTGATATCAAAGTGAAGTCCTCCATTGTTCTTTTAAGTTCTGGAAACAGATGAATATCGGATGGGGCCAAGTAAGTACTGTGCGGACGATGGTTGATGACAACGAACACAAGGCGTCGGATTGTTGCAGGTGTGGCAGCGCCCGTGTGTGGTCTGGCACTGTCATGCTGAAGCTGAGCGTGCTCCACGTGCGGACGATTGCTTCGGGTTCTCTCTTCGAATTCAAAATTCGATTACAGTATACTGTTCCTCATGCATCGATGTAGCTACATTACACACGGCCATGTGAAACGCTACAATTCAGAACCCTGCAGCATCACAGGGTTGCAGCTTCGTCAGCGAAAAGGGAATATCGACCGAGTAATAAACGATATTGAGAACAGAATAAGAAATTCGGTGGCACTGCATCTGTGCACTGAGAAAGACACCGTATGATCAAACCCCATTGATAGCTGATGAAAACACTTTTAAAAGAATAGACAAATTTAAATATTTGGGAAGCATTTCTAGCGAGCAGAATAGAATGGATACTGAGATCAATGCGAGGTTCGCAGCGGAAAATCATATTCTGACTTACGGGACGTGCTGTGCAGTAGAGCAGTTTCCAAAAGTTTTAAAGTCAATCTATGTCAGAATATAATTCCCCTGGTAGCTCGGCAACATGGATCTGAAACATTCACTTTGAGCAAAACAGATGAACAAAAACTACTAGTCTTCGAGAGAAAGACATTAAGGAAAATATCTGGCCCCAACAGAGACATCCAGTCACCGAAGCGGACGGTATGAAAAAACCAGGAACTGGCTGACCTGTACTCATAAGCAGATATTGTCAGGAATATGAAGGAAAGGATGTGGGTCGGACAACTAATTGATACAAAAGAGGAAAGACTACCACGTGTAGCACTTTCAGGAAACGTGGAAGGCATAACGGACAAGACGGGAAGATGGTATGAACAGCGATATGGAGGCGATGGGCCTGAGAAAAGTAAAGTGGTCCACGAAAGCCAGGACAGAAATGACTGGTGGAGGAATGTAGAGAACGCATATGGTCTCCCTGGCAAAAGTGACAATTAAGAAGAAGCAGAACAACTTCTCAGCACGCCCTCGTATGCCAAATACTCTTATACTGGCGTAACTTCGTTCAAATGCCCATACAAGGCATACGAGTACGTCTGAGGCGAAACTAAATACCGCCTCTATGTGGGATTCTAGTACAATTGGCCTGATATAATATTCACCATTTAAACGGAAAATAAAGAAAAGAATGTCTTACGAGGAAACATTCATAACTCACCGACGCCCATAATCCACCACTGACACCCGTAATTCACCGCTAACTTAGACCTCTCAGACAGAATTTGCCTCTGACAGTCTCATCTGTATGTAAGGCTGTCAGCTGCTTGCGGTATGCAATGCCGTTTCTACAGGTAGCTAGCTCTAAGTACATTCGAACCGTAGATGAAAATCATGTGTAAGCTTCTGTGGAAGTAGGTTGTATGGTGAATCTGTGTTGAAATGCTCACGCGTATTCTACAAAGCCACTAACGTTCACGCAGCATTTTGTACGAATAATCTGATAAAATGCATTTAATGAGGAGAACCATTCATATTGGCATGGCCGTGTTAATAACAGTTTTGGTGTCTGTACGTATTCACCGATGTACGACATATTTGGCAAACATCGACGCAAGAGCCACGTCAGGAATGGAGTCTTGAATACAACACCTAAAGGCAATTCTAGGAGAACCTACTTATTTTACCTAAAAAATGTGTGACAAACGACAAGCCCATCCGTTAAAATCCTTCTGAGTGTACTGTTGCGTCATCCTGTAAAACAGTCAAAAGTTGAAATTTAAAATATCCCGTTTCGGTCGTGTTGCAACGGTGTTTCTCGAGGTGTCGAGTACGAAAAATATGTCTGCCCCATCGACCACCTATCGCTGGATGCCGCTGAGATCCTACATGGCGATGAGTATGGCCTTCCAAAAACCACTGAGGCTATATTTTAATGAGACTGGCACCGACCGAGGACGCCCACAGTGCGAACCTGCTTTAGTGAGTGCAATATGGTATTACGTGTAATATCATAAAGATGGAAACAAACAGAAGAAGAGAAGAAAGAAAGGAAAATGAAAGATTAAAAGTTCGGATCACCTAGAGCGTAAATCGTGAATACGTGGTGCTGTGTAATTGCAGAATATGGACTAAATTCTAACAGATCACAAACAGCTGCTAACGCTTGTCAGACCTTTTATGTTATTTTGATTGCCAATTTCGGCGAGCTGTGCCCATCATTACATGGCTACATTTTCCCTGGTTGTATAGTGAAAGTGATACGTTTGCTTTTACGATGTGTTCCTGTGATCGATTTTTTAAATCTTGTAGTGTCGTCGCTAGATGAAATATGAAAGTTGTCACACCAGCTGACTCCTATTGTTCTTGCACGGTGAACAGCCCAAGTAGATTTGCACTCTACCAAAGGTACGGTTCTGTAGTTATGGTACAGTACGTAAATGAAGTAGTAAATAGGAGGATTACTGGTAGTATTTTTAGCGCAGTTAGGGAAAGAAATCTGTGAGGAAGAAACTGTGAGCCGATGGCTCCTCCTCGTTTTTTGTTTGTTTGTTTTGCACATAATTAGTATTGCAACTCGTTCAGTGATCATCCATTATGTATTTGATATCGTTACAAAACTATAAATTTCAGTTTACTAGTAATAAAAATTAGTTGATCTCATCGATACTGCGCTGTCATGACGAAGTAAGTAATTTTAATACAAGTACAGTTTACATGCGCAAACATAAAAAATCTATGTAATTACTATTGTTGTTTTGTACTCAACAGAACATTCTTCATCGTGGTCAAAGGGAAGGGTTTCCTGTTATACTGATCAGTGCGAAAGTTGTTTATCAGTAAGAGAAACATGTTGTATAGAAGCTAGACGAAATATTGGAGCGATGTTTGATATGGTTTTGTTTTGCATATTTTTAGATTTTACCTGTTTTGGGGAGATTGCGTTTTTTAGTGCTATATATCTGTGTTGATTTTTTCTTTTATTTTTCACTTCAACGTCATAAATGCTCTTTATCCTTAAATAACAAAGCGGACGATAACTATGTAGGAAAAAAGTGTTCCGTGGGGTACGCAGAACTTCACATCGCCTCACTCAGTTTCTAGACGGTTCATCGCTTCCCGTTTCTAGGGGAATCTAATACGGCATTGATCGCATACGCACACAAAGTGAACGAAATTAGGTACCGGCGGATTAGTATGCAACACAGATAATGTGCAGGTAGTTCTGTTACGATATTAACTGACCAAGGCTAATAGGAAAACTATCGTAGTCTAACTTATTTATTGTAGCCTACGGTAGTTTTACAACTCTAATCCAAGCAACATTTTTTTCATCAGTGGAAAAACGGCTGATAGTGCTCGCTAGCTCTTGGAGCTAGTGCGTAATTATTTCGGTACGTCAGTATTGTGCCTACTAATAAAAGTTCAAGTAAACAACTATCTGCGTCAGTCACTCTTTTCATTTCATCCCACGACACTCTCATCTTCAGGTGGAACAATGACATTATATTACATTTTTGCTAGCTGGATGCAGGCAGTTGTTTGTCGTGCTTTCATTTTGCTATAATAGGCACTTGTTAGCGTAAGATGGAGCTACGATTACAAATTTAAAACGGTAACAGCATTATTTAAAATCTTTTCCCGTGCACAGGAATCTGCATTTCGTCATAAACTTGTCTCACAGAACACGAAAGAATAACTTAAGCAAACCAAAGATTATAACGATGTAAGGATATAGTGCCTTGCCACAGAGATCATTCATTCCTAACATTGTGGACCGTAGATGCATATAAGAATAATTATTGTTCCAAATACTTGATAGCAAATACACGAATAACAAAAAGTAAAGAACATAAATCTTGCAGACTTAGTATCCACGTAACCTAATTCTCACCGTTTCTGTACAGTGCTTTGTGAATTATTTTTTATTAAGGTCACTCAGAGAGTAGAAAGTGGAAACAGTTATAATGCTCCATCCAATATATGTTCGAACCTCTTAAAGAAGTTCATTGCAACTGTCTCAGCGATTTCATTTATTGTATTCGTCCATGTTTTCTATTGTGGACGAAAATTTCCAGTCCTTCTTAAAGAATGAGTTTGTGGCTTTTCTTATTTTGCGAAGCGTTATTAGATCGTCCCCTGCGTTATCAAAGGAATGTCCTGTGTCCTGAACCAGTGTCGCTATGATAGATTTATCGGATGTGTTGTTATCTAAATGCATTAATATGTTCGGTAGCTTCAAAAATTCAAATGGCTCCAAGCACTATGGAACTCAACAGCTGAGGTCATCAGTCCCCTAGACATAGAAGTACTTAAATCTAACTAACCTAAGGACGTCGCGACATCGCACACACCCATGCCCGAGGCAGGATTCGAACCTGCGACCGTAGCAGCAGCGCGGTTCCGGACTAATCAGCCTAGAATCGCTCGGCCACAGCGGCCGGCTCGGGCACTTCGTCCGCTGTGATCAACATATTGTGCGGGGCATCTTTTTTATCCCAGAGTCGGAGAATTTATCCTTACTGTTTTGTATTGTGTGGCAGTTTGTTACGCAATTTGTCATTGGCAGGGAAAGCAACTCCTACTAAAAATGGTTCAAATGGCTCTGAGCACTATGGGACTCAACTGCTGAGGTCATAAGTCCCCTAGAACTTAGAACTAGTTAAACCTAACTAACCTAAGGACATCACAAACATCCATGCCCGAGGCAGGATTCGAACCTGCGACCGTAGCGGTCTTGCGGTTCCAGACTGCAGCGCCTTCAACCGCACGGCCACTTCCAACTCCTACTTTTTATGGTCTCAATACATTAGAAATTTTTTGCGAAATGGTATCAAAGTAAGGTAGGCATACTATCATGTTCTCTGTCTGCTTGTTGATATAGCACGGGCGACATAAGGTTGTGTCTGCTGCTCCCTCCCTTTCTCTTTCTCTCGCCCTCTTCTGCCGTCAGCCTGTGAGCGGCTGTGGTGCCGTGTTTATGTTGCGTGGCACTTGTCAAGCCCTCGGAAGTATTCTCGGCAGGGTTCCGCTCTCGGCAGTGCGGCACCCAGACAGGAGGGCGAGAGGCTCTCAGCGGCGCGCCAGGTCTTACACGCATCGGACACGGGACTTCAATTAGACTCCGCCGTCCCACTCGGCGTTCAGCGGCGGCGCCGCGAGTGGCGCTCCCCCTTGTTAGCCGCGGCCGGTCGCTGCTCGCTGCCCGCGCTGCCCGTTTTGCGCGTGTGTTGCCTCAGAAGGGAAGCGAAGGGAAGGACAGGACAGGGCGGGCCGCGCGGTCTGGGCTGCTGTGTACAGCCCGGCGATTTCGCCACTTGGACAGGCAACTGGCAGGTTCGCCCAACTCGCGGCTACTAGTTAGCGCCGCCCGCCCGCTCTCGGGGCTGCTTTGGCGGTTTCCGCGCAACGTTGGCTGGCCTGTCGGTGTTTGCGAAGCTGCTTCCAGAGGTCACGTAACCCGTGTGCCTGCTAACGGAAGGCCGCGCGCGACTTCCAGGCTGTAATACAGGCTTCAGCACCTAACGACTACGTGTACATTTACTGCCCTGGCCGGTAAGTGGGTCACACGTCCTGTAATGAGATTACACTAGTGAAATCGATTGCGAAAAGTGAATCAAAGCAAAAAGTAAGCGTTGTTTAGTGTGGAATCAGTTCGCTGTCTCAAGCCTAACTGATCTCGTGTCGCTATCACCTAATGACGTAGTGTTTGACATACTACAAAATTAAATTCTGAAATACGAAGAAACCGCCGAAAGGTTGCTCAGTCCACAATCTTCTTATTGCGCACGCGATCGGTTTCGGTACACTTAAAAGTTCCCTCATCTGATGTAAACTGTTGTAAGTAGACTGTTTAGGTTTTTATGTTGGTATCGTCACGTAGCGCTCTGTATGAAAATCACTGACTGTGCTGTGTGCAGTCTGTGGCTGGTTGGCATTGTTGGAATATTCACTATTGTAGTGTTCTGCTGTTGGATGTGATCAGCGCGTAGCGTTGTGCAGTTGGAGGTGAGCCGCCAGCAGTGGTGGATGTGGGGAGAAAGATGGCAGAGTTTTGAGAGTGGACGATCTGGACGTGTGTCCGTCAGAAAGAGGAAATTTGTAAGACTGGATGTCATGAACTGGTATATATATTATGACTTTTGAACACTATTAAGGTAAATACATTGTTTGTTCTCTATCAAAATCTTTCATTTGCTAACTATGCTTATCAGTAGTTAGTGCCTTCAGTAGTTACAATCTTTTATTTAGCTGGCAATATTGGCGCTCGCTGTATTGCAGTAGTTCGAATAACGTGAGGTAAGTGAGTCATGAAAGGTACAGGTTATTGTTAGTCAGCGCCATTCTTTTGTAGGGATTATTGAAAGTCAGATTGCGTTGCGCTAAAAATATTGTGTGTCAGTTTAGTGTTGATCAGAATAAGTAAAGAGAGAAATTTCTGAGTACGTTCAGTTTTGCTCAGCTGTTTGAAAATCAAATAACATAGAGGTTTTCAAGGACTGTCTTTTATAAATTTTTATAAGGGGATGTTTCACTGTAATAACAAAAATACTCTGTTAAAGGCAAACGGGCGGGATCCTCAAGTCACAACATCACGAGCGGACATCGAAAGTTACTAAAATAATGAAACAAATAAAATACAATAAAAAAGAAGAGGAGAAATTACAAATGGCGTGATGACGTGGAATTAAAATTCCTTAACAACCGTTCTCCCCTGCTGCGCGACCGGGAACACAAACAGGATATCTGTGTAAACAGGTAAACCATGTAATAGTAAATACTGGACGTGAGTACTGTAGCCGCACACGACCCAAGCGTACGCGCGGTGCGAAACAGACATGAGATTGGCGACTTGTTAAAAAAAAAAATGGCTCTGAGCACTATGGGACTTAACATCTGTGGTCATCAGTCCCCTAGAACTTAGAACTACTTAAACCTAACTGACCTAAGGACATCACACACATCCATGCCCGAGGCAGGATTCGAGCCTGCGACCGTAGGACTTTGTTAAAGTGGAAAAGCAAGGAGTAACAGGAGAAATAATACGGAACCATCTCAACATTAAGAGGGAAGAGGATCTGTACACTTAAAAAACAAGAAAAAATTTTATGTTGTATGGACACATTAATCTGCCTAGATAATGCCATAATTAACTAAAATATATTTATACTGGTCTGTTCGTTCATTAATTCTCTCAAGAGGATGGGAATTAAGCCTTCTTCAGATTTCAATTTCTTCCACAACACAGAGTGTCCATACAACGTAACATTTTTCCTTGTCTTACCGTCCTGTCCTTCATTCTTGTTACTGTTTTCCGCGAATTTCTTTCCTCTCTAATTAGGTGTGGAATATCCTCATTTCTATATGCATCTCAACGTTTCCAGTCTTTACTTAAACGGTGATCCGAAAAGCTTTATCTGCCATGTGTTATTTTCCTTCAAATTCTTCGTTTACTTCCTGGTCCCCAATTCTTTTAAGTTTATCAGTAACGTCAGTGCTGCTACTCCTCATTACTTTCATATTTGTCTGGTTCACTCTCAGTCCGTATTATGTGCTATTAGACTGTTTATTCCACTCAGTGTGTCCTCTAATTCGTCCTCAATTACACTGAGTATAGCACTGTCATCAGCGAATCTTATTACACTCCTGGAAATTGAAATAAGAACACCGTGAATTCATTGTCCCAGGAAGGGGAAACTTTATTGACACATTCCTGGGGTCAGATACATCACATGATCACACTGACAGAACCACAGGCACATAGACACAGGCAACAGAGCATGCACAATGTCGGCACTAGTACAGTGTATATCCACCTTTCGCAGCAATGCAGGATGCTATTCTCCCATGGAGGCGATCGTAGAGATGCTGGATGTAGTCCTGTGGAACGGCTTGCCATGCCATTTCCACCTGGCGCCTCAGTTGGACCAGCGTTCGTGCTGGACGTACAGACCGCGTGAGACGACGCTTCATCCAGTCCCAAACATGCTCAATGGGGGACAGATCCGGAGATCTTGCTGGCCAGGGTAGTTGACTTACACCTTCTAGAGCACATTGGGTGGCACGGGATACATGCGGACGTGCATTGTCCTGTTGGAACAGCAAGTTCCCTTGCCGGTCTAGGAATGGTAGAACGATGGGTTCGATGACGGTTTGGATGTACCGTGCACTATTCAGTGTCCCCTCGACGATCACCAGTGGTGTACGACCAGTGTAGGAGATCACTCCCCACACCATGATGCCGGGTGTTGGCCCTGTGTGCCTCGGTCGTATGCAGTCCTGATTGTGGCGCTCACCTGCACGGCGCCAAACACGCATACGACCATCATTGGCACCAAGGCAGAAGCGACTCTCATCGCTGAAGACGACACGTCTCCATTCGTCCCTCCATTCACGCCTGTCGCGACACCACTGGAGGCGGGCTGCACGATGTTGGGGCGTGAGCGGAAGACGGCCTAACGGTGTGCGGGACCGTAGCCCAGCTTCATGGAGACGGTTGCGAATGGTCCTCGCCGATACCCCAGGAGCAACAGTGTCCCTAATTTGCTGGGAAGTGGCGGTGCGGTCCCCTACGGCACTGCGTAGGATCCTACGGTCTTGGCGTGCATCCGTGCGTCGCTGCGGTCCGGTCCCAGGTCGACGGGCACGTGCACCTTCCGCCGACCACTGGCGACAACATCGATGTACTGTGGAGACCTCACGCCCCACGTGTTGAGCAATTCGGCGGTACGTCCATCCGGCCTCCCGCATGCCTACTATACGCCCTCGCTCAAAGTCCGTCAACTGCACATACGGTTCACGTCCACGCTGTCGCGGCATGCTACCAGTGTTAAAGACTGCGATGGAGCTCCGTATGCCACGGCAAACTGGCTGACACTGACGGCGGCGGTGCACAAATGCTGCGCAGCTAGCGCCATTCGACGGCCAACACCGCGGTTCCTGGTGTGTCCGCTGTGCCGTGCGTGTGATCATTGCTTGTACAGCCCTCTCGCAGTGTCCGGAGCAAGTATGGTGGGTCTGACACACCGGTGTCAATGTGTTCTTTTTTCCATTTCCATGAGTGTATTTTAATCCCAGTTCGTAATCTTTCTCTTATTTTCGCCATCACTTCGCCAATATACAGACTGAAAAGTAGAGAAGGAGGAATAGGTCCTGTCTTACACATTTTTTGATCAGCGCACTTCTTTCTTAATCTTCTATTCGTCATTTCTCCACTTCGTTCTTGTGCATGTTGGACGAGGGCTATTCCGAAAGTAAGGGCCGATCGGTCGCGAAATGCAAACCACAGTGAAAATCAAAAATATCTTATTTGCAAAAGTTTGCTAAAACTTCCAGCTACTTCTTTACAAAGTCGCCGGTTCGACCTCGTCATAGAAGGCAGCCTCCTGTTTCTGACAATTTTCTTTGCTGTACTGCAGCTCGTTGCCTTTGATAAAATGTTGCGTTCATAGCCAGTGGTTTATTTGAGCAGAGATGAAAATCAAAGGGAGCCACGTCCGAACTCTATGGTGGATGATCAAACACTTTCCATCGAAAACACTGCAGGAGCGTCCTCAGTGCCCCTGCAGTGTGTGGCCGAGAACCGTCATGAAGAAGGAATTGCGTGACAGATGTGGGGTTGCATGAAATCAGGCCAAATCTCTCGGCAGGTACCCGTATGTAGCGGGATACACTATTTTATAGGCATCTTTACGCGCTCATTGTGCGCTCAGAAGTGAGGAGATCGACGTGACGCTATCTATGGGCGTACTAGAGGTACTGCCCAAGACATCTGCGCAAAGCTTCATGTGATTTTCCCAGTCGTTTCCTTTACGCGATCGATCGTTCCTTACTTTCCAAATAACCCACGTATATTATCCTTCTTTCCCTAAACCTCATACCTATTTTTCGGAGGATTTTAGTTATTTTGCACCACTTTAAATTGTTCAGCCTGTTTTTTCAATCGAAATGTCAGAACTGCTACTGCTGTATGTTCAGGATAATGTTGTTCCATCAGGCAGGAGTTTTTTTTCTTTTTTTTCTCATATCTTTCTTAAGTTACAGCTCTCAAGTAACAACTCTCCACAAAAGGATTCAGGCAAATGAAACTCAAAATTTTTACAACTAATATGCGTTAAGTACGATAAAATGTGAAAGTCGAGAACTTTTATCGTCTCTGTACGTTTAAACTTTGCACAGTCATACGGTGCAAAGTTGTTTTCTCGGAGGAGAAGAAGAAATCCCACGGTCGAGACTTTGCACGTATCTGATCTCCTGGTCTTCTAAATTTTATTTTATTTTGAGTAGGTAAATTTTTGAAAAATCGTCGTTTACACAAGGCTCTGTTGTCACTACATTACACAGTCATTGTTAGCGATAAACAGCCCATCTTCGGCTATATTGTGACATTATAATCACACGTACGACAGCACATATCCTCTAACAAACATGAGGTCAAAAACGAACACGACAATTCAGTTGGAAAACTGGAGCACATACGGCGTATAGTCGATCTGTGGCGAAGCACTTCGGGACAAAGCTCTCTTAACAGCAAGATACAGCTTCAGTCTACCTCTCTACTACTGTACAAACGCTCAGGCGCTGTCCTTCATACGTCATCGGACCAATGGATGGAAAAGACAAGGTTGAGATTCGCTTAAGCACAGTGTATGAATGAAGTCTCTTTCAAGCACACATTTTTTATCCGTCTTTATGTTTCATAATTCAGAGGGACCATTCTAACTTTTGGACGATTTGATTTAGTGAAGCAGTGGCAACTCTAAATTTGAGTGGTGGACAGGGATTTCTGCACTGGCCATCCAGATGTAAATTTAATGACTTTCAAAACACACCACTTCCCTCTGAGTGTATGTTCTAAGGTAAGAAATGGGTGACACGAACATCTACATGCGCATTTACTCCGTAAGCCACTGTACGGTGCATACGGGGTTTACCCTGTACTACTACTAGTCATTTCCTTTCCTTTTCCACTTCCAAACAGACCGAGGGAAAAACGCCTGACTATGTGCATCCGTGCGAGCCATAATTTGTTAATTCTTTGTATCTTGGGGGTCCTTGTGCAGAATGTGTGTTGACGGCAGTACAAATGTTCTCCAGTCAACTTCAAACGCCGGTTCAGTAAATTTTCTCAGTGATGATCCTCAATAAGAACGTCGTCTTCTCTCCAGGGATTCTCATTTGTGTTCCCGAAGCATCTCCATAATATTTGCGAGTCGTTCGAATCCTCCGGTAACAAATGTAGCAGCCCACCTCTGAATTGGTTCGATGTGTTCCTTTAACCCGACCTGGTACGGACCCCAAACACTCGAATAATACTCAACAATGGGTCGTGTTAGTGTTCCACATACGGTCTCCTTAGAGATGAACCACACTTCACCAAAATTCTCCCGGTTCTAGGCGCTTCAGTCCGGAATCAGGCGGCTGCTACTGTCGCAGGTTCGAATCCTGCCTCGGGCATGGATGTGTGTGATGTCTTTAGGTTAGTTAGGTTAAAGTAGTTCTAAGTCTAGGGGACAAAGTCCCATAGTGCTTAGAGCCATTGAGAACTATTAGAACCAAAATTCTCCCAATAAATCGAAGTCTGTCATTTCCTTTCCCTACCACAATCTTCACATGCTCCTTCCATTTCATATCCCTTTGCAGCATTACACCCGGATATTTACGACGTGGCTATGTCAGGCAGGACACTACTAATGCTGTATCCGAACGTTACGGCTTTTTTTTGTGTTTTTTTCCCCACCCATCCGCATTAACTTACGTTTTTCTACATTTAGAACGAGCTGCCGTTCATTACACCAACTAGATTCTTTTTATTTTTTTTTCTAAATTGTCTGCATCCTCCTAGTCACCCTACTTTGACACATTTTCATCAATGAGACCCCGAAACTCTACTGTACTGGGTACGTAGAGTAATAAACTGGTTATACCACCGGTTTTATTTCTTTATTACAATTTTATTAAAGACGTTGGTAAAATATCACAGTTCAGGGACGTATTGGGCATGGCATACCGACGAAAACTGTTGGATGGCAGCCCCGAAGGAAGATTGCTTCTCGGAGCGAAGTCGGCAGACGGAGCTGTGGAGTGGCAGTAACTTTGCCGTCGACGGGAAGAATGCTCGGAAAGTCTGCCCGGCGTGTGGGGCGTGGGGTGCAGGGGCGATTTTCTTGCCGGCCGAGGTGACGGCCGCCATTAGCGGGCCGTGGGCTGCGGCCAGTGGCCGCCAGCCTCGGGGACGTAACGCGGGCGAGCGGCCATTAGGAGCCGGGCAGGGAGACAGCAGCAGAACAAACACACCGCAGCAGCGAACTGTCAGGACCCTCCTCCACCGGCTTTTAGCTCTCCGGCGCGACTGTCCAATCCACGTCTGCTCCAGCCGGGGATGCGGCCGACGTACAGGTCCTTACGGATCGCCCTGACTTCTCGTTTGTGACAAAAGAGGAAAAGAAACGACTCTGCTACTTTCCAGAAGTAGATGATGTGGGCTTCTGATCATTAATGACATCACGCTTACAGCGAAATAACATATTTTGTATAACGAAGAACCGAATATTTGTGTATTCATACAGACAGGCAACTGTCATCTTACATTTAAACTCATTGATAAATGTTGAAGTTCGCCTTCTACCAAGCTCTACGTTCTCCCTCATCAGCTGATTTCAAAATACAAGAACTAGTTCCCTATGTATTTTTAACTTAAATACAAATTTCTGTGTATATGAGGGTGTGCTGAAAAGTAATGCGTCTGAATTTTTTTGTGATAACCCTTAAAGGGGAGCAATGGTCGGTAAGGGAGTGAGACAGGGTTGTAGCCTATCCCCGATGTTATTTAATCTGTATATTGAGCAAGAAGTAAAGGAAACAAAAGAAAAATTCGGAGTAGGAATTAAAATCCATGGGGAAGAAATAAAAACTTTGAGGTTCCCCGATGTCATTGTAGTTCTGTCAGAGACAACAAAGGACCTATAAGAGCAGCTGAACGGAATGAACAGTGTCTTGAAAGGAGGATATAAGATGAACATCAACAAAAGCAAAACGAGGATAATGGAATGTAGTCGAATTAAATCGGGTGATGCTGCAGGAATTAGATTAAGAAACGAGATGCTTAAAGTAGTAAATGAGCTTTGCTATTTGGGGAGCAAAATAACTCACGATGGTCGAAGTAGAGAGGATATAAAATGTAGACTGGCAATGGCAAGGAAGGCGTTTCTAAAGAAGAGAAATTTGTTAACATCGAGTATAGATTCAAGTGTCACGAAGTCGTTTCTGAAAGTATTTGTATGGAGTGTAGTTATGTATGGAAGTCAAACGTGGACGATAAATAGTTTGGACAAGAAGAGAATAGAAGCTTTCAAGGTGTAGTGCTACAGAAGAATGTTGAAGATTAGGTGGGTAGATCACATAACTAATGAGGAGGTATTGAATAGAATTGGGGAGAAGAGGAGTTTGTGGCACAACTTGACTAGAAGAAGGGATCGGTTGGTAGGACATATTCTGAGGCATCAAGGGATCACCAATTTAGTATTGGAGGGCAGCGTGGAGGGTAAAAATCGTAAAGGGAGACCAAGAGATGAATACACTAAACAGATTCAAAAAAGATATAGGTTGCAGTCGGTAATGGGAGATGAAGAGGCTTGCACAGGATAGAGTGGCATGGAGAGCTGCATCAAACCAATCTCTGGACTGAAGACCACAACAACAACAACCCTTAAAGCCTTTTATATAAAAAATACGTTATTAACGTTCAACATCTTTATTCTTCATTTTTACATATTTATTTCTCATCACAATCAACAAGTGTCACCAAGACATTTCTCTCAACGAGAGACCAGTTCGTTGATACCGTCACTGAAGTATGTTTGATTCTGCTGACGGAGCCTCAACTTTACCACAGATTGTACCGCTTCATCACCATCAAAGTGAAATGCTCGAGGATGCTATTTAAATTCTGGAAACAGATGAAGATCGAATGGAGCCAAATCAGAACTGTATGGAGGATGATCGACGACAGTGAAACCAAGTCGCCGTATTCTTGCAGGTCTCGCAGCCCTCGTGTGTAGTCTGGTATTGTCATGATAAAGGGGCGGCTGCTACACGTGTAGACGAATTCTTCGAATACGAAACTGGGTTGCGGCACGCTGTTTCTCACACACAGACACAGTTATGTTACACATCAACCTTGTTATACGCAACAATTGCGAGCCCTCTGGCGAATATCTAGGCATGAAGAACAAATATGTACAATGTTAATAACATTTGTTTTATTTGAAAAGCCTAAGAGTTATCACATAAAACATTCGGGAGAATTAACTTTGAGCACGCACTCCTGTGATAAAAACACGTATGTATGTGTCAGATCTAGTCCTAAGCCACTGCATCGATTTCAAGGAAACTTGGTACACATATCACTTACTGTCTGGAAAGAGCCACTGTTGGCGTTAAAATCACCTATCTCCCGTAGGGGTGGGGATGGGGACGGAAAGGTGGTGTTTATTATTTCTATAAAAATGCTGTGAATATAATACAGGCCCATCATCCCTATGGGTGGGAATGAGAAACCGCGACATGGAGAAAAAAAATACTCAATAATGACGCACCTTAGCATGGAATCCATAGTTTTTGCCGTCGCTACATTCATTGGTGACAGTCCTGATGACGTTTCACAGTAAGGGACGGGAGAGAGAACATGGAGAGAGGAGGGAGGTGGAATACAATAACATATCGGAAACACTCCGTAACGCCTGAAGCAGTGGCAGACGCAGTTGTCACACATATCACTTGCTGTCTGAAAAAAGTTACCACGCCAGTAAGATATCCTAATGGGTGAGGGTGGGGGTGAACAAAGCTGACATAACAGCATGACTCAGGAACGTCTTGAGCAATTTCAACAAAATCTGTTACGTACGTGATTCATTATTTGTAGAAAAATGTTTTGGACGTAAGATAGCCCTCCTATCCGTGGGGCTGGGATGGGGGTGACAAGAGGTGGTATGCAGAAACGATGGTATTTATTTCCTGCACTTAGTCGATTTGAAATAATTTAAAAGTGTGAGGCTCGACTCTTTCTTATATGTACTGTTCAGTGCGTCAACTAAGTCGCAAAACGGAACACCGCAACAATCCAATAATTTAGTCAACGCATTTCGGTCCAAATATCATGCAATTCGGCTGAATACATCAAATAAATCATCCTCTGCGTAGTTGCATGGTGTAAAACCACGGGTAATAAGACTGCTGCCAGCGTCAAACATATGTGCCATGTGTGTAGGCGGGCGTAGGCGCGGGCAAGATGCTGTTGCAACACCTTCCATGTATTGACACCTTGGTCCCAGTGGTAACTAGATCCCAGACGTTTGCAGTGTACGGTATTCATGTTTGATCTCCGAGTAAGGTTAATTGCAGAATATATTCTTCTGCAAAATGAAAGCTTCACTCTTTTCGGAAATATTCTAGTTTTCTTGTTTTCATATACTTAACTATTACAATGGAAGTTTAACTATTTTGTTACTGTATGACTGAAGCAGTTTTCTGTACGTAATTTTACTCTTAGACTTGAACTGTGAAAAAAAGTCGCTACTTGTAATGTGAAATATTTTACTTTTTGTTAACAAATATTTTAACACAGTTAACTTTCATTTAAACCAACTTGTCTAATCGATGGAATAATCTCTAAAAATTGTGCCCGTTATTACGAGACCGATAAGGAGATCATCTGTTCCTAGACTTACAGGAAATGATATAATAAACTTTTCTTCCTTCTTTCACGGCGATCAAGGCAATGAATGTGGAGAAAAACTGGAAATATTTCTTCGGTCAAGATCTCGTAGGACTTTTTCCGTGGTTTCCCTAATACTCTTGAAGCCAATTCTGGAACAGTTTCTTGAAGAAGACCGCAGCCAAGTCCCAGTCTTATTCATGTCTTATAATGACGGTCTCGAGGCATGTTGAAGTTTAACGCACCCGGGGCAAAGAGTAGAAGCCGGAGCCTTGTGGCCAGTGTTCTTGTAGACCGAGCTTACCAGGCACGCTCACCTCTGCTAGCAGCTCTTGTCCTAAATCATGACGGTCAGCATTATCGCAAATCCGACTACGTAGGTGGGTGGTCAGCGTGGCTGCCTGCCATGTGGGGGACCCGATTTCTATTCCTGATACTGCCAGACTTTTTTTTCCCTGGCGGGAGGGCTGGTATGGTGTGAACTCACAAGGAGAACGCGGCAAATGCCATATCCCGATTCCCCAGGAACTTCACTCCGTGAAAGACGAGCCAAAACAAGAGGAAACAAGACTCGGCTTATCCGTAGATACTCGATTTTTCCTTGAAAAAAACGACGGGCAAAAGTTATCGAGGCATTTTCGAGCAGTTTTATTTGCCTTTTACCGCGCAGTATTTCTCAGACGAAATAATGGCTCAGTGGTTAGCGTCGCGGCTTCTTAATTTTCCTCTCCGTTTTCGGAACCCGATTATTGTTTTTATTTACCTAATTTTATTTTAATTTTTATCATTTATCTACCCTTATCGTCACCCGCCAGGCTACCCAAAGGCGCTAATGCGCTGCTTCCTGGACTCGGGTAGGCGCGCCGGTCCCAGAACGAATCCGCCCGTCCGCAGCTCATGCTCTCGCGGTGGCGTTCTCGCTTCCCGAGCACGGAGCCCCGGTTCGATTCTCAGCGGGGTCAGAGATTTTCACCTGCCTCGAGATGACTGGGTGTTTGTGTTGTCCTCATCATTTCATCATCATTCATGAAAGTGGCGATATTGGACTGAGCAACGGTTGGGAATTTCTACGGGCGCTGATAACTGCGGAGTTGAGCGCCCCACAAACCAAACATCATCATCATCATCGAATCCGCACGGTAGATTAACGGCGAGGGCCGGTGTGTCGGCCAGCCTGCATGTGGTATTTAGGCGGTTTTCCACATCCCGCTAGGTGAATACCGGGCTGGTTCCCCCCGTCCCACCTCAGTTACACGTCTCGCAGACATCTGAAAACGTTCGCACTATTTCAAGGCTTACACTAGACGCAGACAGCTGGGGTGCACTAATCTCGTCCCGGGGGCTTGGGGTGGCGGCAGGAAGGGCATCTGACCACCGTCTGACACTAACAGTGGTGATGATCCACTCATGTCTGTTGCAGGCTTGTACACGAATATTTCTTATGAAATTGGTGGATACGAGGACGTTATAATAACTGTAAAATTAGAACTGGATTTCGCAATAAGTCTCACACATTTATTATATAACACATATGTATTTCGGTGTTACGTTGAGGGGCTATAATCTTTTTAATTTCTCACATTCTGATGTTTGATTCTCATATGAATTCTTATATTTTTATTCGTATGTTTATTCTTCAGGAAGATTTGGTGCATTCACTTGGATGATACTGACCGTATAAACATTCAAAACACAGATATTCCGAACAGCACAGATATTCCGAACATGAAGGCAGGCTTGCCAAAGGGACATTCTTAGTACAATCTCAGTCTGGAAAGAAACATCGTTAACACTGGTGAAGATTTCGCACCTTGGCAATAATTTCGCTGTAAACCATGCGTAACGGATCATTTTTCCGAAAACTGGCGCTTGAAACTGATTAGGAATCAAGATACAACACAGGAATTTCACCGAAAACAAATTTCAAATGGTTTTCTCATTCTTCTTTATTTAAAATCATTCATGTGACACTCAATTAGTAGACGAATAAGAACAACGTTATATCAATATAAACTGGAAAACATTCAGGTAGTAATCTTTAACAGACAAGGGTATACAAATGAAAAACAAAAATAAGAGTAAAAACCGGGATTGGAACACAGGGTGCAGAATTAAGAAGCTGCGACGCTTCCGATTGTCCCATCTGGCCTCAGGACGCCACGAGGTACAAGACGCATACAGTATCTAGAAAATACCTCGAAAATTTTGACCGTCGTTTTTCAGAAACGGTCGAGGATCTTCGGATAAGCCGAGACCCGTATTGGTTTGTTTTGACCCCCCTTCCACTGAGTGAACCTTCTGGGAAATCGGGGTGTGGCACTTGCTGTTTTTTCCTTTTCAGCCTCGTGAGGCCAACTGGGGAGCTACTCGACCGTTTAGTAGCGATCCCAAGGTCAAGAATCCCGACAACCACCGGGAGACCGGTGCACTGACCACACACCCCTCAATACCGCATCCGATGACGCCTGAAGAATACTCAGTATTGTAGAACACTCAGTATAATGTCGTTTATTGAAAATGAACTACACTTCTCGAAATATCATTATACACACACAAAGAAAACAGATAACATGTAGAGGACTATTCATTAAGAGCGTCGGTGAGGTCTGTCGGAGCTGGTCCTAGCTCTGCGAGGAACTGGCTGTACTGCTGCTGCGCTGGCCTTATTAAGCCGGCGGAGTACTCCAACTTGCGCTGTGTCTGTGAGGCGACCTCAGCAGGAAAATGTTCGCAATAGTCTCTAGCAAGTTCTGTTTATTTTGAAGAATTGTTTTCCTCTTGGTTGCGCCTACAAGTGCTTGTGTATGTTATATGGTACACAGGGGTGTCTTGAGTGTAGTCTGCCTGGCAGGGGCCGTCTGTGGCAGACGTAACAACGCCATTGGCACAGTTTGACACGGCGGTCGGTCGGAACCGATTTGCCTGCCAAGAGCCAAAGCGCGGAACGTTACCTTTTCCTTTACCTTAACAACCTTATTCCGCTGCTGGCCACTTTCGCATAATGACAAGTCGTTCCATTAAAACAGTCCAATCACGGACCGAGCGTGGCTGTAAAGACATCATCAATACTTTATGAGGCGGCTGACGGAAGGATCGAGTATTATTTACGATCGCTCAAACAAGAGCGATAACGGAACGATGAAAAGCGATGTAAGATCCCTGTCCGAGATTTGTGGCGTCACTTCCTCTTTTTTTTTTCTGCGGCACATTTTTCGATGCTGCAACAGCGGCGGCGTTTATCACAGGCGTTTTATTAGCGGTAATATTTTACGACGCAAATACGGCCGCGGACGCGGACGTACGTCGCGCATATCGCGCGGGCACCGCGGGCGCGTCGCACCGCTGCCGCCGTCGCCGCCGCCGTCCGTTATCGCGACGCTGAAAAGGGGCGGCGGCGAATAAAATAATATTTGCCAGGATGAGCGGGGCTGGCTGGCTAATGGCGCGGCAGATAATACGTTTCCGCGCTGAATGGGGGCCGCGGTGTGGCTTGGCGGGCCATTCCGCCGGCCTAATTACTAACGGCCGCCAAGATGCAAAAGCTGGGAGGCCGGGTGGGTGGCGGCTGGCGGCCGGGGCAGGCCGCCATAATGCGCTCGCCTCGCCTCGCCTCGACCGCCTTTTGTTCATTTTTCCCGCGCGCGCCCAAAGCCGACCCTCCCCCCCCTTTCTCCCTACCCTTACTTCCCCCCCCCCGCTCCCCCCCCCCCCCCCCCCCCCCCGCTGTCACACTTTCAGGAATGCAGCCCTTTTCACCCTTTCTCCCGTGCCCCGGAGATTTTGACCGAAGAACGACTAAAAACGAACGGTGATCAAGCAGACGCCAGCTGTGTTTCTCAGTGAAGGCTTTGGCTGGGCGTTCAAGTCCCGCGGGTTTCCCTTTGTCCTCGAGCCTGTACTCGCTTTTCTCACGAGGCCCATTTCTGTTCGGATTGTTATACGTATACGTATTTCGCATTCTTTTCCTTTCTTTTCCGTCCTGTCTACAAAGAGGGCTCTGCACAGACAGGCTGCCAGCTTACAACTGACGCGAAACAGGGAAGAAATGGATGCCCGTTCTGCTTAAAGCTCGTTTAAAACAACGAATGTGTGATTAGACAGGCCATTTAGAAAACAGACTGGTGCAATACTGGACGTGTAAACTTCTCAGTGAGGCAGTCGCCGATGGTGAGGGCAAGACTCGATGTTTATGGTGAGGTTCCCAGTGCAACAACAGCAGCCTTGCCTCCTTTTACTCCTTCCCTTCTGTATCTTCTTATCTTTTCGTTCTTCCGTTTATTTTGCTTCAGAAACGAGTATTTCAGTATTACGGCTGGTTTTGTTGTGGCTGCCCAAGTCTCCTGTTCCAGTGTGGCACCTGCATCCAAAGTCCTCAATCGTTGTATATAGGATGATTCAGCTGCCCCTTCCTATGGGTTTTATACGACCCACAACGTCTTCAAATAACACACGCGATATATTCATATTATCTCGCTCGCTACACGCAAACTATTAATCTTAAAAAAAATTACATAAAAAAGGACCTTTACGTAGGAGATCTAATAAGATAAAATTTTTACTGGGTTACGTTTTCGCTGATGGGCACGGTTTTCGAATTATTCAAGGAAACGCTTTTGAAGATCACTTTCGCGCGTTTTTCTTGAATAATTTGTAAACTGCAGCCTATAGCGAAACGTATCCCAGTAAAAAATATATGAACTTTAAATTTCCTACAAAAAAATTCCTGTTCATTCTTTTCTGTATAGTTAATAGTTTGTGGATACAGAGCGAGAAACTATGAAAATAGTGCATGTGGTATTTGATGGCGTTGCAGGTTGCATTAAACCCACAGGTAGAGGCAACTGAATCACGCTGTATATTCTAATCTCTGTCTTAGCGACACAGCGAACCACATAACATGACCGACTGTAGATCTGAGCCGCTGTTCAGTGTCTTACTACTGTGTCAAGTCGCTCATTCTTCCCATCCTGTTTCAAAGTCTTTTTCGTTAGCTTCGATTCACTACTATTGGTCACTTTGCAAGCTTGCCCTGCCTCCCTCCCCCTTCCCTTCATATCTTCCCATACAAATGTCTGCCATAGGCGATGCTATACTTCGTTACCATATTTAGGAAATTCACATTGGCTACAAAATAAAATTGAAAATTATTGGAAAACTGTGGTTATTAATCGCTAATGGTACCACCTTCCTGCTTGTGGCGAGGTAAGGCTTCTTCCGTTTAGTGGGTTCAGACTTCGATATTATCAGAATTTGGCAGCCTGGCTTGGCCCATTTCGTTTTTAACCGGTTTTTATTTTTAGTGGTTCCAATACCCCCTTCTTTTTAAATAAAGACTACCGCTTTTAGTGAGCTATTTGTTTACAACATGGCACGAATGATGGGGAGTGACTCTAAGGCAGGTACCTTGCGGCGATAACCTACTAAAAAGAATCTTTGTGAGTACTCTTCAAACACAGCTTTATAAAATATTACATTTCATTACTCCATTGTTCTTTACATCACTGTTAAGGATTTTTTGTAAGGGAATTGTTCCTTATTATTTATGTAGATCACCTGTGGATGCATCTTCCAGTGGCACCAAACCGGTCGTGACTTTTAATGGAAGTTATTCTACAAGCCAATGCGGTTTATTTTTCTTCTTCAAAATATGGAAGTTTGGCTGCGGTTGCCCGCATTTTAAAATAACCTGTAATATCTAGGCTTACCTGCTACCTACAAAGTACACAACTGAGACAGTATAGTTTGTATGAAATTAGTTTTAATTATTTTGCTGTCGGGCAGGTAGTGTCCAGACAAATTTGCACAACTTTGTTTGTAACATAAAAAAAACGTTACAAGTTGTAACTATAACGCTGCACTTTCATAGCCCAGATATACCTAACACTTTTACTTGCAAGGAGAATTGCGGCGAAAATTAGATAACATCAGATTACTCTTCGTTCCACAGGTCAGGGATGTAAAACAAGTCAAAGGAACAGGAACACACAAAACACATTTACAAAGAAGAAAAAGAAGTGTTAATGTATCTTCCACAGATCCCATTAGAAATGACCTCATCGTTGTGGAATAAGTCACAAAGTCTTAAACATATTTGCGTTTAAAAGGCAATAATAAACTTGTCACAAAAACATGTACGTGTATAATACCGGTACAATGAGGTGCATAGGATAATATGATAATTCTTGGACTCTTGTAGTCTTCTTCTTCTTTTTTTTTTAAAAAAAAAAAAAAGAAAAAGAGAGAGATAGATAGAGACAATCAGTTTACACCTGTTTATTTTGATATTTTGAGCACATTACTGCACTTAAGATGTACAGTCAGATTTTACTTAATAGGCATATTATGTAACAATATTGATAATATTCACGCATCGGTCGGCTGCGCTAGCAAATTCGTCAATGGACTAGAAGGAGTTGGCCACTAATAAATCTTTTAGCCTTAAGTTAAAGTGAACTTTATTAGTAGTTAACCTTTTTATGGCTGCTGGCTAGTTATTGAAGATATGTGTTTCTGAATAATGGATACGTTTCTGGACCAAAAACGGTGGCTTTAAATCTTCGTGAAAGTTAATCTTATTTCTAGTATTGACTTCAAAAGCTGAGCTGTTGGTTTGAAAAAGAGATATATCGTATATGACAAATTTATGTTCCTGGATTCACACCACAAATAATTCTTGCCCAACTTTTTGGAGTCGAAAAACTTCAGCTTATCTTGACGAATAAAAGAGTATGCATTTAGACACAATGGGCCGAAAATAAGAGTATCTTTGTTATTCTTTTCGTCAGCTATGAATGACTACATCCACAATGCAAATAAAGATTTGTTTAGGCACTTCAGCATTACTGTGGTATGCTCCTCCCAGTAAATATATTATGAAGCTGTAATCCCAAGGTTTTGACACTGTCAAACTATTCTCCCTTTATTTGTTTGTCGGTATATTTTAGGCATATACTGGGTCGGAGGGAGGGGCTTACAAATTTTATTGAAGACTAGTAACAAAGAAATGCCTGGAATTCATTTATTAATGTCCGTGAAAATTAGATTCAACCATGTTTCTAAAACCACATTCGGTTTCTTGATTTTGCAATGTTTACGTCATCTACAAATAAGATAAACATGGCCTCTGGTAATGCTACAGATGAAAAGTCATTGATAATCACAAGAAAACGTTGGGGTCCCAGGATGGAATTTTGTGGGGAAAATACTTTTGAGATCTCACGACAGATACCTCTGAGTACACGTACTACGAATTAATATCCACATCTTCCGACTTTCTTCAAACTGATACTGCAATGATACATCTGTGGAGCTCTTCAAACTGATACTACAATGATACATCTGTGGAGCGGGGTAGGATAGGAGTCGGGTTTACGAAGATCATGAATAATAATGAGACAGAGTGGAATGTATTAGCTGCCCCCTTTGCTCACGCTGTGTATGCCACTGAAAGAGCCGTCTACAGCTGGCTTTGTCAACTCTCAGTGGCAGTTGCTACGATGAAGATCGCAATTTTGCGGATCTCGTCAGAAAATAGTTATGCCATGAAATCACGGTGCTTCAGAATCTTCGATTCTCTGCAGTATCATTTATTCGGCGAGAAGAAAACGTTACAGGATATCTGTCTCCAAATGAAACCTTTTGCCATATAATTGGGGGAACGTCCACTAGAAGAACGACGAGCGCAACACAAAAAAATTAAAAATAATCTACGTATTTTTGGTCCAAAAACTGTACGGTGTGGGTACAACCTAGGCCAAACGCACAAAGGTAGAGTAACAGGCTGCTTTTTCGCTCGGCTACGAAAGTTGGCGGACGCGACACTGCCCCTGCATCAGCCCCTACGGCAGCTCGGCTGGCGCTCCAGGAAAGCAGGTTGCCGTGTTCCAGGGGCAAATTACGTCGCCGAGCTGCGCCTGCACGAATTACCGCGGAATTAACGGCTACCCTGCTACACACGAGCCTCGAGCGGCATTAGCAGCCCGCGACGACAGTTCCCCGTGAATGTACGCTGACAGCGCGACATGCTGGCTACACGAGTACAAGAAACACAATGCAACGGAGACGAGGGCGGCAGTAGCTAAAGGAAGAGCCTTTTGAACTTATTACTTCTTACCACAAAAGTAAGCTTTAAATATTTATTTCATTTGCTGCACTAAATACTATCACAACGAGCCTTTACTGTCGAGGTTGCGTACAATGCATAAATGTGTGTTTCGCTTCAATCAGACTGGAACACGGCTTACTATGATTTTCGCTGTCCCAGTATCATTATCGGGTCGATTATACATTTATTATTGTACTGAATGTGATATACAGCGTTGAATGGAAGTGAAATGCCGGGAAGAGGAAATTGGGATCGTGTGAAATGTGGTGCTTTCGGAATGAAAAAAAAAAAAAAAAGATCAGATACGGGGCGAACCTGAGATATTCTAAAAAGAACAGGTGAGAAAAGAAGTCTGTGGGAGACACAGGAAGAAGGGACAGGTTAAGTGAACATCTGCTGCAGCATACTGGCGTTGTTACCCTGGCACCGGCAAGAGGAAAAGAGGGAAAAACAGCAAGGGCAGAGCAAGACCAGAATATGCAAAATGGTTATAAAAGATTGTGAGTACAGTAGAAACATAGGACTGTGAGACGTGTACACAAGAGGTGAAGTGAGTGAGAGGGCGAATGTCAATGGTGGCGAAGATGTGAATAGTGCGAGTAGTCAGGGAGTAACTTTCGAGATGTGGGGTGAAAGTGAGACTGAATACCAGTAACTAGTTAAATATAATTTACTAAGTAACGTAGTAAAGCCGCAAGATCAGTAAAGTGTTGCGTCTGTTGTACTGTACCGTATTAAATGTGTTAAAGCACAACTTCCAGAACATGGATCCGCGCCGGCCCCGGATCAAATCCGCCCGGCGAATTAACGACGAGCACGTGTGTGACGGCCAGCCTGGATGTGGTTTTTAGGCGGTTTCGCACATCAGACTAGGTGAATGCCGACCTGGTACCCAACTCCTGCCTCAGTTACAAGATTCGTAAACCTCTAGAAAACATTTGCTCTCTTTCACATAGATAACACTATATGCACGCAGTAGGAGAACAAATGTTCTGGGGTGATGGTGTGGCCGCCTCTTACAGTAAATCATTCCAAGTTCAATAATAAGGCGATCCCGCGTCGAAGCGGGATAAAAGGCACAAGAAAAAAGAACAGGATAGTACGTTTATCTGCAAACGATTTTGATGATTCGCGATTTTATCGAACCACTCTGTAACCGGACATTTATTTAGAATTACAGAGTCAAATGTTATTTAGATAAGTAGTATTAAATAGGTTATGTAAGAAACGGTTACGGAATAGTGACAGTTCTACATTTACCGATCCACACTCTAACTGGAGAGCTACTGTTAGTATAGAACACAGGTATTGTGTATAGGGTTAATATTTGTGAAAAATTCACAGGTGGCTGGCTGTGAGTTTAGATTCCCGCTCAATGAAGAGAAAAATCGAAGACGTACTGAGGCAGTCGCAAAACGAAAGAAATGTACATAAATGTAAACATTAAAACAACATAACATGTTAATTTTAGTTATAATTTATTAGTTATTTTAAATTCTAATTGTTGCCAATCACTAAAATTTTTTATAAACTTATTGTTAAATTATGTTGTATGATTTACCAACTTTGGTTCAAATGGATCTGAGCACTATGGGACTTAACTTCTGAGGTCATCAGTCCCCTAGATCTTAGAACTACTTAAACCTAACTAACCTAAGGTCATCACACACATCCATGCCCGAGGCAGGATTCGAACCTGCGACCGTAGCGGTCGCGCGGTTCCAGACTGTAGCGTCTAGAACCGCTCGGCCACTCCGGCCGGCTCTACCAACTTTAGCACTGCATTGTTAGAAGTTAGAATTAAAGAAATGGTATTATGTAGAGAACATCCAATGAACTGGGTATACCGTACGACATGTTTTGAATACACAAAAGGCCAGGTTCTCAGAAAGCAATAAATAAATAAATAAATGAAAATAGTTTAGAAGCGAGCCGCGCGGGATTAGCCGAGCGGTCTCGGGCTCTGCAGTCATGGTCTATGCGGCCGATCCCGGCGGAGTTTCGAGTCCTCCCTCGGGCTTGGGTGTGTGTGTGTTTGTCCTTGGGATAATTTAGGTTACGTAGTGTGTAAGCTTAGGGACTGATGACCTTAGCAGTTAAGTCCCATAAGATTTCACGCACATTTGAACATTTTTTCTAATACAGTGATCATGCTCGTAACCATTACTTCTAGCCTTGTAAACAATTCTGCTAATAGATCTAAATTTTAATTCGTCTGAGAGCTAGATTCCTCATCATCAGAGTGAGCGATGAAAATTATAGCACAAGATAGAAAAGATGGAGGGCAGTATCAAACAGAAGAAAGTATGATGCATGAGTTAATAAATACATGTGCGAAATCATCAGAGAATAACGTCTAGGAGCAGTACGTGAAATACAAAACTTACATTCCGTTACAACAGACCGCTTGATGTTGTCATTAGCAGCCTGAAAATTATTACGCGTCATCCGTCGTGCAGCAATGGTCGTTACCGGCTACTCCAGCCAGTGCAACGGTGTTGCTCGGGAGCTCGAGTATCTCACATAGAAGTTGCTTGCAGTAGAGATACGTCCTTATCACAGAAAGCTGTGAGGCAGGTTCAGATCAAAAGTATTTGTGACACAGTTTATCTCATTTCAGCACTACGAGAACAACATAAAAGTATTAGGCACGCAGCCATGCGTTTCTTTCACATTTCCTTTCATATGTGCGTGTAATATGAAAGAAAATGTGCAAAAGCGATACCGATCACCCTCTGCCAGGTAGCGTGGCTTGCAGAGCGTATGTGCAGATGTGACAGAGTTCGATATATAGCAACCGAAGTCGACAAAAACGAAGTACCTTACGAAACAAAATTTTAACCCTTTCTTTCAAAAGTAGTTTCCCTGTTTTATAGGAATATGACACTCCTTGTATGATGTCAAAAGAAATTCTCGACATAAATTTTATGAAGAACTGTGCGGTGGAAAATTTACATGTGTGCGCAGTTGTTATACGAGACTTGTACAGCGGCGGAGCAAATATCTCAATTCGCACAGGAGTGGGCGCAACAGAATACGGTGAGGGGGAATGCCAGAAAATGAAGCTGCCATAATTACGCGGGCGTGCCGTGAGAGGCTTCTTCCGCGGAACGGCGAAATTACAGCACAGAGCGGCAAAGCGCGGTGCGTAATTCTTCTCGGCAGTGGAGGTACGCCGTAGGACCGGGCCGGCGCTAGGGCTTCCCGCGCTTTATTAGCTGCAGGCCGGGAGGGCGCCACTGCAAGTGCTTCGCGCTGCCGCGCCGGGGGTTCCCCTCGCGCTGGCGCCCGCCCTCGCCCTCGGCCACGGAGGCGGGGCGGCGCCGGCGCCGGCGTCGCCTCCCTCCGCGCGGCGTGGCGTGGCGCCGCCACTGCTGAGAGGCGGCACGTGCCATCGGCGCAGACGAGGGCCGCTATTATGGACCAGGCTCGAGAGCCCACAGCGGGCGCACCCTCGCAACTGTGTTGCGCAAACAGGGGCTCCAGAAATTAATTCTGCATGCTGCCGCGGAAACAGCGCCACGCGGGGCGGTTAGATTGATAGGGGCGCCCGCTGCAGAGAGCCGATCGTTCACGCAGAAAGGGGCGGCGCGCGGATGAAATTCCCGCCTGGCCCTCTCGCACTCGTGAGCTAATACGCAGTTCGTCCACAAATTCCCGAAATAATTCGAACAAAAACGCATGTGCAATCCATTTCTCATTCTCTTCATCCCATGTGTATCATGATCTTACAGATTTTTTTTTAAAAAATATGCAAAGTAACACGTCATTGGAACCAGTTGAAGTTGTACCGTTGACGGAAACAGGCAAACTCAGTGGGGCAGCTTCAACAGCTTCCTTTGTCAAGCAGGATGGCGTGTTATATTGCTTATGGCTATTATCTAAAACCAAGGAAGTGTAAAATAATCATACGCATGGGATTCTGCCCAGTTTTTTTTTGCATTATGTGGAAATCCGCAACACTATATACACCGTATGACACGTTGCAAGTTCCGTAATTGTGGATCTGAAGATGTATATTGAAATGGCTGAAACTGGTTTTCCACGTAACAAAACGTGCAATCTAGGAAATAAATTGTTCTAAAAGGATGCTAGACTAAAATATTGAAGATCACCTCCTGCTTACTGTAGAAATCCGTCCATGGATCTTGTCACCAGTCATGGACCACATCATCTCTCCACGGTGGTGTGGTTTACTGGTTATTTAATACGTAGGCATGGCATTCAGCTGCTCTCTACTAAAGGCGCACTCAATGAAGACACTCGGCGCGGTGGCTGATGACAGTAAAAAATGGTTCAAATGGCTCTGAGCACTATGGGACTTAACATCTGAGGTCATCAGTCCCCTAGACTTAGAACTACTTAAACCTAACTAACCTTAGGACATCGCACACATCCATGCCCGAGGCAGGATTCGAAACTGCGACCGTAGCGCTCGCTGATAGCAGTACCAAAATCGTCAAAATCCCAAAATCGGTGTACGACTATGGACTGACATTCACTTGTTTCGGCCTGCTGACAACCCTAGGCCAACGCACACTGCAGTGAGCACTTTCATTATTATCACCATTCTGTGTTGCCTTCGATGAATTTTCTTTGTCGTGCCGTTAATACCGGATTACAACACGTCCGTACCAGATAGGGTTGATAGAAGAGAGAGAGAGGATCCAACGCAGAGCAGCGCGCTTTGGTACAGCATCATTTAGTAATCGCGAAAGCGTTACGGAGATGATAGATAAACTTCAGTGGAAGACTCTGCAGGAGAGACGCTCAGTAGCTCGGTACGGGCTTTTATTAAAGTTTCAAGAACATACCTTCACCGAAGAGTCAAGCAGTATATTGCTCCCTGCTACCTATATCTCGCGAAGAGACCATGAGGATAAAATCAGAGAGATTAGAGCCCACACAGAAGCATACCGACAATCCTTCTTTCCACGAACGAGACTGGAATAGAAGGGAGAACCGATAGAGGTACTCAAGGTACCCTCCGCCACACACAGTCAGGTGGCTTGCGGAGTATGGATGTAGATGTAGATGTAGATGTAGAAAGGCGTGCCCCGATGGCTGGCGGTAACAATCTGGAATACACGTGAGAGCTGCATTTGGACGCGTACGGCATCAGGCACAAATCGAGTACCGAGCGAGGTGGCGCATTGGTTAGCACACTGGACTCGCATTCGGGAGCACGACAGTTCAATCCCGCGTCTGGTCATCCTGATTTGGGACTTTCGCGATTTCCCTAAATGGCTCCAGGCAAATGCCGGGATGGTTCCTTAGAAAGGGCACGGCCGCCTTCCCTCCCCGTCGTTCCCTAATCCGATAAGACCGATGACCTCACTGTCTGGTCTCCTCCCCCATACAACCCAACACATCGAGCGGTACTATAGCTCGCTAAAATTGAATTCCACTCCCACAGCTAAAGTTCGCTATCGGTCGTGATTCCGTTTACAAAGCCGTGATGCAACTGTCGTGACTGTAGAATAATGAGGGTCTGCTTTTCAATAAAGAATATGTATATTTGTTTTAAGGGATGCCTGTTATTTATTTAGTGCAATAATCCTTGCTGCAACACTGTTAACATTACACACTAAATACTACACACAACATGCCACCTGTGTAAATCAGTATTTGACATTTGTGACTGACAATATTGATCACATTTTATGATCGCGGAATTAATACCAACGATCATTATAATTACTGTTGCCATGTAACACACTTCAGCTCCAGATACCCGATTTCACGTAATCTGCCGGCCGCGGTGGTCTAGCGGTTCTAGGCGCTCAGTCCGGAGCCGCGCGGCTGCTACGGTCGCAGGTTCGAATCCTGCCTCGGGCATGGATGTGTGTGATGTCCTTAGGTTAGTTAGGTTTAAGTAGTTCTAAGTTCTAGGGGACTGATGACCACAGATGTTAAGTCCCATAGTGCTCAGAGCCATTTTTTCACGTAATCTACTGCACTCGGTTAAGGCTATCACAATCTCTCTCTGCCAACAACAGTGGAGCTGGCTCAAACACTTTGACCAAACAGAATCAAGGAAAACCAACGCTTCCATATATGGAGGTGATCCGAACAGCCAATCAGAAAGTGGAGACCCTGTCTCCAAGTGAACTGGCACGTCTTATCTCGCAACCACGGTGCCACAACATCGCGATATTCTATCCAAATGGCTTGTGTCATATTGCACAACGTTACTACTCGCTTGGTACCAATTGCTACAAATGCTACAGGATGTCAAATCTGTACAACAGCGGACGGCACAGTAAACTCAGTGCACGACGCACTGAGTTTACTACGGCCTCTGTTAACGTACCCAGTCAAGGCTGACAACAAGGAAATAAGACTGTGGTGGTCGAGCACGTTCCACCTGTATCGTTTCAACTAATCCCTAAAAGCCACCTCCCTTTTGTACCGTTTCAACTAGCTCCCAAAAGCCACCTTCCATTCGTAACGTTCCAACTGATCCCCAAATGCCACCTTCCATTTGTACCGTTTCAAGTAGCCCCCAAAAGCCAACTCATTTGTACTACTTCAGTCAGCCCCCAAATACTACCTTCCATTTGTACCGTTTCAACTCGCCCCCAAAAGTCACTTCTATTTGTACCGTTTCAACAAGCCCAAATGCCATCTTCCATTTGTACCGGTTCAACTAGCCCCCAAAAGACGCCTACCATTTATACAGTTTCAACTAGTCCACAAAAGCCACCTTTCATTTGTACCATTCCAATTAGTCACCAAACGCCACCTTTCATTTGTACCATTTCAACTAGTCCCCAAAAGCCATCTTCCATCTGTACCACTTCAATTAGCCCCCAAATGCCATCTTCGATTTGTAACGTTTCAACTAGCCCCAAAAGCCACTTTCCATACGTACTGCTTTCACTAGCCCCCAAAAGCAAGCTACCATTTGTAACGTTTCAACTGTCCCCAAAAAGTCTCCGCGCTGATTATCTTCTAGGAACGTGCGAATAGTGGCGGCTCGTTTTCTAGTACAAACTTGCTTGCAGACCGTGTCCTCGTAGCAACAGGCAATGTGGGACAGCGTAAAGTGACAGAACGGAAGGAAGCTTTGCACACTCATTCTGCAATGATCTTTCGAGTGGCTCTGGAGAAACTCTCACGTGTTTACACCTATTTCATACCTAAGGCAAAACTGCCCCCCAAAAAATGTTTTCATGGTATTAGTGCAATCGCAAGTGATGCACCCTGGGTCGTGTCACGAACCTACTACCAGAGACGAGGAAGCAGGCAGCCCGCAGCAGTCACCGTGCCCATTGGACGAGCGTCGTGCCTCACGTCGCGGTTACTATCCTGAGCCACGCAGGACAATGGCTCCGGCTGGCTGTGTGAGGCGACACGCGGATTAATTACAGGTGGAGACGTCAGCGGGCACACATTCCGGCCACGCGCGGCCGCACTGCACCGCGGCATACTCAGTCCAGCTCGCATTGTCAGTGCTTGCCTCGCTGTAGCACTTCTACTCGGCACAACTTGGATGAAGCAACCACAGCAACGTGATTCACGCGAAAATCCCCTGCCTATTGTGCGAGCTTACAACTGTGCGAGTGCCATACGTATTGACTACTTACATGCCCAACAGATAAATGTTGGATATCGTTAGCTACGATCATGTCACCGGCGCTTTCAGGACGCTACCCCGATGACGCACAAACGAAAGACGCTATTTGCGTTACACTTGCTCCTCGACGATACACACGCAGTTGCACTCCACCAAAACTACAGTCCCGTGTTTGTCGTACAGCATATAAACGACGTAGTAAATGGTAGGATTCGGTTGCATTGGTATGGAAAGAAATATAAAAAAAATGTGTATAAGAGAAACTGGGAGCCGACGGCTATTCTTTGTTTTTTGTTCGTTTTGCATATAAGTAGAACCGCATAATGTTCAGTGTTAGTCCATAGAGTAGCTTATATCATTAAAAAATACAAACTGTATTTTATAGGTAACAAAAGTTACTTGACCGCGTAGCTTCGGCTTTTTTATGTAAGCAGCGCAATTATTTTTGATGCAAGTACGGTTTACATGCACAGACATAAAATAACCTATATAATTATTGTTGTTATTTTGTAAACATTAGAACGTTCTTCATCTTGATTAAAGGCAAGAACTTGCTGTTATTATTGATAAGAGCGAAAGTGCGAAATTGGTTATGAATAACAGAAACATGATTTGTATAAGCTCAACAAAGACTGAAGCGACATTTGATATGTTTCCGATATGCATTTTTTATTTTTTAGGAAGACAGCGCTACTTGACAAAATGTGCATTTTTTCTATTTTTACTACAACATCCCTCTGTTCCACGCTACAAATCAGTAATTTCGAAAAAAAATATAAACCTTTACAATTTCGCTATAATTACCGTTGGGTTTTTAAATGACAAACGGGAGGATAACGGTGTAGGGGAAAGAAAAGTTTCCGTAAGTTACGCGACCGCTTAAATATCCTCACTCAGTTTCAAAATCGTTCACCGCTGCCGTTCTAGGAGAACCCAGTAAGAGAGTCATCGCGTATACGAACAAGGCAGTCAATGTGACCTAATGCCCGAATGCCCGACAGGTACGCAACACACCTAACGTACTGGTAATGCGGTTACGATCTTAACTGACCAAACCTAGTTGTAAAACTACGTAGTCTACGCTGACTTACGATAGCTTACGGTAGTTTTACGGCTCTAGATACATCTCTACGTCTCCCGCGTCCTCTGTCCTCCTTTTCCAAAATGTCGTAAAAAGCAAGGAACACAGAACACATATTTTTCAGATGAACCAGCACAAGTTAAGTACATTTCCAGTTCAGGTTGAGGTTTCCTACCTTTGCACTGTGTTGGGCGCAAATGTTGAAACTTGTAACCGCTCCCCTTCTCACATGGGACTCACTTAACCCCCCCCCCCCTTCTCCAATAAATACAGGCGCTTTCTTATTGACATGGTCGCTTCCTACAGAATATTACAGAAGAGGATAGTTACTGCGCCATCTCCCTCGGCATACCGCGGCGTCTTTTTTACATAAAGGCGACCGTTTGTGCGTGTTCGGTGTGTCACAGATGCGTGTCACTCCGGCTAAGTCGCAGCTTCTCCTTACATGGTATGGTGTAATCTGTTCAACATTAGATATGAACACGGGGTTTTACCACAAACTGCGAAAAATGAGGACGGTGACGTGTGAAATGTACGTATAAGTTCATAGAACACATGCAACGAGCGGAAAAGTGTTCATGACTGATTGAGACGCATTTTCTGACGCGATGGAATCTTCCATCGTCTGTGGCGTCCATCCGAGACAGAAATACTTAATCTTCCGCTATTTGGTCTGTTAGCCACACGACTGTAGTCGTTGACTAGTGTGCCTATTTACAGGCTTGCCACGTTTTTATCTTAGACGCGTAAATGTTATCTACGACTGGCGCCGATGTACCGATTGACTTATCTGTGAATACGTATTTTACTCCGCAGCACGTATTTGAGTCACAAGGTTTTGGTATTTCAGCGTATAAATAGTCATTTCTTGGCACTCAGAACACAGTCACAGAGTCGCATTGAAGACGGATGTAAGGTTCACAGCTGACATATCGGAAGATGTATTGCCGTTCCGGATACGGTGTTGACAGGTAATGAGAAATTCTGTCCGCCGAGAAAACTTGAAGAACTACAGTGGAGAAATCTGTTGAGGACTAGTCATGTAAGAGACGACCATCAACACTGTACTTCAGCGGCAAAGGCTGGCTCCAAGCCTACTGTTGTATGTGAAATTGAGATCAGAGGAATTGGAAATTAGCGAGAATGCATCAATCACGAAAGAAAGCTACATGTCAATTGCCATGTCCTTCACAAGCAGGCTTCAAAAATATCTAGGAGTAACTCCTGATAGAACGTTGTCACAAAAGAAACAGAAAACATCGCAGCAAAGCTGAGATCGCGCAATAGCATGACATAGAATCTGAGTAGTTCCTTATGTGGTGCACAAGCTACAACAGCACCAGTTCTTCTTTAGGACTCGACTACTCTGCTGCCGAATACTGTGTTCCAGTGTGGCTTAATAGTCCACAAGTGAGAAAACCTATGTTCAACTAAACACAGCCTGAGGACAATCGTAACAGATTGCATCAGATCCATCCCTCTTCACTGGTTAACAACTCTAAGACACACCGCACCACCTATCTTCGAAGACTGAATGCCCTTCTGAAGGAATACTCTCCCAATCTGCGCTTAAAATGTGTCGATTAAAATCCAGGCAGTCATCTATCATTCTGGGAGAGTGCAATTCAACATGAGCAGGTATTGTTGACCGTAAGTAATATCAGACGCTCATAAGAACTGGCACAAGACCGGGCGGCAAGGAGTTACCATGACGCGCTGGGAATATAATTAAAAGGATTCGTACAGACAATGTAACTGTGTAGTAAGCCTCCGCCGATGGTGAAACGCTGCATCTCCCCAAAGTGACTGTGGTACTGAACATCAGACCATCAAACACGTTGTAACAAGATGTAGCAGACGAGCTTACCATAGATATGTAGAAGATTTATTTGAAGTGACAGAGGAAGCCCTTGAATGGGCTGAAAAGTTGGATATCAATTCGTAGATTTAGTAGTTTAGTTCTATTTATTTTGTAAAATTATGCAGTTCATTGATGTAACTTGTAATTTAGTTTGTGCTACCATACGCTGAACAAATAAATAACCTTGAGCTACTATTCGGAGGTGACAGAAGTCATGCGACACCTCCTATTATCGTTTCGAACATCCTTTCGCCCAGCATAGTGCAGCAACTCGACTTTGCATGCAATCAATTAGTCGTTGGAATTCCCTTTCAGAAATATTGAGCCATGCTGCTTCCATAGAAGTCCATAATTGCGTAAGTGTTCCCAGTGCAGGATATTGTGCACTAATTGCCATTTTCATTATATCCCGTCAATGTTCGATGGGATGTAGTCGAGACATCTGGATGGCCAAATCTTACGCTCGACATGTCCGGAATGTTCTTCAAACTAATCGCGAACAATTGTGGCCCGCTGACATCGCGCATTGCCATCCACAAAAATTCCGTCGTTGTTCGCAAACACGAAGTGCATGAACGGCTGCAGACGGTTTCGGTTCATTTGAACCAGACGAAGCAGTCCATTTCATGTAAACAGTGCCCACATCATTATTGACTCACCACCAGCTTGCACTATGCGCCGACCGGTGTGGCCGAGCGGTTCTAGGCGCATCAGTCTGGAACCGCGCGACCGCTACGGTTGCAGGTTCGAATCCTGCCTCGGGCATGGATGTGTGTGATGTCCTTAGGTTTAAGTAGTTCTAAATCGTAGGGGACTGATGACCTCAGATGTTAAGTCCCATAGTGCTCAGAGCCATTTGAACCATTTTGCACTATGCCTTGTTGACAACTTGAGTCCATGGTTTCGTGGGGTCTGCGCCACACTCGAAACCTACCATCAGGTCTTACCAATTCAAATCGGGACCCATCTGACCTGGCCATGGCTTTCTAGTTGCGTAGGGCCCAACCGATATGGTTATGAGCCACACGACTACTATCCCGCGTTCAAAGTCTGTTAATTCGCGTCGTGCGGCCATAATTACGTCGGAAACGTTTTCAATTGAATCAGCTAAGTACAAATGACAGCTCCACCCATGCGCTGCCCTTTTGAACGGTGTGTACGCGATATTACCGGCATTTGTATATGTTCATATCGTTGTCGAATGACTTTTGTCAAAAATGGTTCAAATGGCTCTGAGCACTATGGGACTTAACATCTGAAGTCATCAGTCCCCTAGACTTAGAACAACTTAAACCTAACTAACCTAAGGACAACACACATATACATGCCCGAGGCAGGATTCGAACCTGTGACCATAGCAGTAGCGCGGTTCCGGACTAAAGCGCCTAGAACCGCTCGGGTTCTAGGCGCTACAGTCTGGAACCGCGCGACCGCTACGGTCGCAGGTTCGAATCCTGCCTCGGCCATGGATGTTTGTGATGTCCTTAGGTTAGTTATGTTTAAGTAGTTTTAAGTTCTAGGGGACTGATGACCTCAGTAGTTAAGTCCCATAGCGCTCAGAGCCATTTGAAGAACCGCTCGGTCACAACGGCCGGGTGCGGAGGACATTCCAAGACGTCAGACAGACGTATACCAAACGCAAGTCTCAATGACAGTTTACAGCAACTTCATGACTTTACCACATGTGCGTTGTGTCCAGTGGAGGTGAATGTGTGTCGTTTGTATCCTGCATTTCCTTTACGTTGTAGGACACGCCTCCATTGTTTCCCCGTTTTTCCTCCTGAAACACCACCCCGCGCCCCCCCCCCCCCCCTCTTCCGGATAATAAGCAACCTGTTTGCCTTTCCTGGCGGATACCGAGTCTCGGTCTCGGAACAGTGAGGGATCCGGGCGCTCGGTTAAACGGCAGGCGGCGCGGCCGGCGGCGGCTCAGCTGGACACAGACGACAGTGGCGGCACAGCCGCGCCGGCGATCGAATTGGCTCGCTAATGGAGCGGCGCGGCGCATTCCGCGCTTTGTTGGAGCCGGGGCGCCGGGTCGGCCGCTGGCCGCCACAGACGCCGGGGCGCGCCCACACAGCGCCGCACTGGCTGGCAGCTGGCGTGCGCCGCGCACAGGCCGTCTGCGCCACCGGCGCTCTCTGTACACCTACACCTCTGCTCCCCACTCCCCCGAGCAAACCATGTTGCGGCTGCTTTCCTTTAACTTCAACACACCCACAGAACTGGTATGAAATTAATTGAAGGAAAAGACTGAATTACGAATGTCACAACCGCCGAACAGATTAATGATTCAACCAACTACATTAATCGGAGTTAACCAACTTTGATTCCATGCATGAATATGCAAGGAAAATAAAAAAAACAGTGGGATTGCAACTGATTACAGTGTTTCTATTTTTCCTTAATTAATCGAAGTTATTTACCACGACGATATTCAGATACCGACGTCAACCAAAACTACAAGTTTACTGGTTCAAATGGCTCTGAGCACTATGGGACTTAACATCTGAGGTCATCAGTCCCCTAGAACTGAGAACTACTTTAACCTAACTAACCTAAGGACATCACGAACATCCATGCCCGAGGCAGGATTCGAACCTGCGACCGTAGCAGTCGCGCAGTTCCGGACTGACGCACCTAGAAGCGCTCGGCTTCCGCGGCCGGCCAAATTTACTGTGTTAAGTCACAATTTATTCTTATGTCCAGGGCTTGAAACCGAGCGAGGTGCCGCAGTGGTTAGCACACTGGACTCGCATTCGGCAGGACGACGGTTCAGTCCCGCGTCCGTCTTTCCTGATTTAGGGTTTCCGTGATTTCCCTAAAATCGCTCCAGGCAAACGCCGGGATGGTTGCTCTGAAAGGGCACTGGCGACTTCCTTCCCCGTCTTTCCCTCATCCGATGAGACGGATCTTCTCGCAGTTTGGTCTCTTCCCCCGAACAATCCAATCCAACCCAACCCAGGGCTTAAAAATCCGTTAAAAGGTAAATTTGTGCAAGAAAGGCATACTTTTGCAAGAAACGAAACACCGTTTCCACACACGACTGCTAAGGACGTAGCACAGAAATAACAAATTCACTTGAAGTACAAATAGAGGTCACTGATCGAAACATTTTAATGCACGGTTCTGTACATAGAGCAGAAGTAACGCACTGAGGATGAAAAGGTTGCCTTCGTACCAACTGCATTTGACATACGGGAAGACCACTCTAATGTTTCCAGCATCGTACTGGGTTAGTAAACACTGCAGTCACGCCAGGACTGCGCCGGAGTCAAATTATGACCTTCCGGAGGTTGGGTGGGTGTTCCGAAGAAACGATCGGACGTGGGCTGCCATATTTCAGTTGTGTATAAGCCACGAACTGTGCGAATAGGACTACCACTAACTGTGGTCCTGGAGGGCACGGCTGGACCGCCAGCATCAGACGAGCAGCTGTTCCACATCGCTTGGGACCGAAGAACAAATAAGCGCCAATATTGTAGTCATAGCGGCAGCTAGGACTAGGGGCAACCATTTCCTGAAGTTCGACTATGGTTGGGCTACATCTGAGACCCCACTTCATTACTCTCGTCATTATCGATGCTTGAGCGAAAGACGCAAGTGGAAGGATGAAGGGCACAATGTTGTGTTTTGTAAAGAGAGCAAAGCCATACCCTTTCCAACATATGTGCCAAAGTAAATTCTTTCAAAACTTAAAGTTCTTCTGTAATTCTGAAATATAGTTTTTCCTGCCAAGAGAAACAGTCTAATATCTGACTCTCACCTATATGTATAAATATAAAGAATAAAAAACCTTGAACAGCCGGCCGCGGTGGTCTCGCGGTTCTAGGCGCGCAGTCCGGTACCGCGCGACTGCTACGGTCGCAGGTTCGAATCCTGCCTCGGGCATGGATGTGTGTGATGTCCTTAGGTTAGTTAGGTTTAAGTAGTTCTAAGTTCTAGGGGACTGATGACCACAGCTGTTAAGTCTCATAGTGCTCAGAGCCACCTTAAACAGACTTTGAAGATACACAAGTGCGGTGCACTGACTGTCAGTTAACGGTTAATGTGGAAAAATGAGAAACTGTAGCAAGTAGCAGTGCGCGGGAGTTAAAATGGAATGATAGCACAGACCCAGCTGTAGTTAACGAAAATGGAATATTCTCACACACTGCTGGGAAACGGAGAAGTTACATTTTAAGGCATTGACTGTAAAACTCTTGGTTCAGTATATTGGTCAGGTATGTCCTACAAGTCAGACTGACGAGAGGTAGTGAACGCACGGAAACGACGAAACTGAAGTTCACAAGTTCGTTATGTGTGGTGAAAAGACTGCTGGAAAATATGATCTATGCTACGCGTACATCCGAAGTCAAACAAGAAGATGCTTTGTCACAATCAGGTTATGGAGTAAATCACAAGGAAAATAAAATCATCACAACTTGAAACAAAACAAGAGCACAGCTTCAACATAGTGGCATTTGCAGATGATAGTGTAATCTTAGAAGAAAATGAACAGAAATTAATTCACTCCGAACAAAATGGCATGAAAGTTCACTTGCAAAGGGGCTCGCAATTAATAAGAGTAAAACCGAATACTTCACTGTCACACGGCAAATTAAAGCAGATCATACCTTAAAAATTGTTGTTGTTGTGGTCTTCAGTCCTAAGACTGGTTTGATGCAGCTCTCGATGCTACTCCCTTAAAAATAGGTGCTGTCAAAATCGATACAGTAACTCACTTCAGTTGCGTTGGAACATTGCTACCTATGAAAAACACTGTCACAGAGGCGATAAATGATAGAATGGTTCAAATGGCTCTGAGCATTATGGGACTTAACATCTGAGGTCATCAGTCCCCTAGAACTTAGAACTACTTAAACCTATCTAACCTAAGGACGTCACACACATCCTTGCCCGAGGCAAGATTCGAACCCGCGACCGTAGCGGTCGCGCGGTTCCAGACTGAAGCGCCTAGAACCGTGATAGAATGTAAAAAGGCAATAGATGTTATTTGGCATTAGTGGACGTCTAAAAAAGGAAATGTATTCGAAGAAATTCAAAGCTTCGTAGATATAAGACTCTCATCATACCTCTTATCGTACACTTGTGAGACGTGGACCCTAACAAAGTTAGAAGAAGCAAAATTAAGAACCTTTGAGAGGAAGATATTTTGCTGGATTAAAAACAAGAAAACGGCGGAATGGAGAATATTAACAAACAAATATGTATATCATTTATATGGAGAACCAGAAATCGTATAAAAAACTTAAGACTTCGTTGGGTTGGACACGTATACCGAGCTACAGAAGAAAGGAAAGTCTATCGAGAATGTACAGAACATCCTCAAGGAAGAAGACCTCTTGGAAGACCTAGACTGCGGTAGTTCGGCAACATCAGAGGATATGTGAAAATCTTACATCTGATGAACTGGAAAATTAAAGGACGAGACAGAACTACGTGGCAAAGTATTGTGACGTTAGTGCGAAAGGGTTTTATATCATGTGAAGCTTGCTGTTGACATTTAGCATTTGTGCATTTTCTGAAGGTTACAAATGATACCGCAAATTACAGGAATCCTACGACAAAAGCTGGTAACAGAGCCAGTAACTCCGTGCTCCGCCGTAATGAACCAGTCTCTACTACGGTAACTCGCTCCTCACGCAACTAGGTCGTCAGTGAGATCGACACCTATAACACACACAATCAGGGTCGGGTCACCAATTGCAGGACACGTCACTCGTACACCGCAGGCAAAAACTATTAGCCACTGAAATGCCTGTCCAGCCGATTGGCAAAACTTTCATTAAAACGCGGACGTTTCGAAAACGTGGGGGCAATATTCATCGCCAGCCGAGCATCGATCGTGTGAGCCGGACAGACAAAGCCGCGAGTTGTGTGGCCCGCCGATTGGGCGGGGACAGCGGATGGTGGGGGAGGGGGAGGAGAAAAAAGTTTCCACCAATACGGGAAACGGAAGATGGACAGTCGTTGGCGGAATATCACGCTAAACCGCGGGAGTGCGTGACGCGATTCCCGGATGGAGTGTCAGCTTGTATCCGCCGCCGCCGAGCAAACCGCAGCCTGGGAATCGATAGCGATGGCACAATGGCCAGCGGGCGGCCGCGCCGCTCTGTGAAAAGCGCGACATACGAACGGGTGGTGGCGTGGCGTTTTCGAGTCCGCGTCGCGCTGCTGGCAGATCCACTCGCAATTGGCGGCTGGCAGCACACACTGGAGCGCGGCAGGCCCAGGGGACGGACAGCGTGGAGCGGCGCGGCGTTTGCCAGAACGGATGGAAATCTATCGCGCACGTACCGCCAATCGATTGCGGCCGCAGCGATTTCGATTACGCCACCGCAACGGCGCGCTGTGGTGCGGTGCGGCACGCGAATTAACGCGGCGCGGCGACAGCGCGACGCGGCCGCTGGGTGGCGGCGCCCGCCAAAGTGAATCCGCCTTCGCTCGCGAGAGGGCGGGGCAACAGGCCGCAGGCCGCGTCCCGGAGGCAGCGGTGCGCTCTGCTGGAGGGTTCGCTCTGATGTCACACCACAACGAGGGAAAGAACGAAGCTGAGACTGAACCTACAGGACATAGGCGTTAGGAGCGCTGAGAGATGCACTTTGCCGGCAAAGAGTTGACAGGTAATAATGGTTCACACAGGGTGAACATTAATAAAACCGACAAACTGCGTGGACAGATTCCGTGCTGGAACTAGACGAGAAAAGGTCCTATGAACGTGTATCCGGAAATGCATCGTTGCTACAGTAGATAGCTTTGACAGTTCCTCTGAACGTGTGCCGTATGTTCCTTGTTTGTTGCAGTCTGTATGACATGCAGAGTACTGTACGCAGCAGAATGGTTCGGTATTCATGTCGGGAATAAGCCGTGATGATGTCTGTCTGCGCTCCACTGTGTGCCGGCAGCCGGCAGCTCGACGCGGATCCGAAAACGTAACGCCACCACCCGTTCGTATGTCGCCCTTTTCAAGGTAGCGGTCTAGAGGCAGCACGGCTGTACGAAAACCAGTACCCTGACAGACACCAACCATATCACACAACATTTCAAGTCCTTTTTGGGCGTTTATGTGATACTGGTTCCATCCGGACGAACGTGCAGGGAGGCGGCGGACTGTGAGTACACCAGATTTTGAGGAACAGATTCTACAGGATATTGAGACGGACCATGATACAAGCTCTAGGCACGTGGCCCACCAACATGGTGTAGGCCAAACTATAATTATGTGTATCCTACTTGACAACCGCTACTTTCCCTGCCACCTGCAATCCCATGGAGGCCACTTTCAACATCTGTTGTGACGTGGAAGCGATGCTACTCTGTACCGTGTTCCGGAACGATTTGAAGGGCTTATTTCAATAGTGGTACAAGTCCATTTTTGTTCATTCTGAGATACAGAGTCCTGAAGCTAAATGAGCGCTGAAAAATCTGCAGTTGCGGTACCAGAAATATTCGAGTGTATATACTTGAATATTTCTGGTACCTCAACTGCAGATTTTTCAGCGCTCATGAATATTTCTGGTACCGCAACTGCAGATTTTTCAGCGCTCATTTAGCTTCAGGACTCTGTATTTCAGAATGAACAAAAATGGACTTGTACCACTATTGAAATAAGCCCTTCATTTGTTGTCGTTGCACGCACGGAGTTCATTTCCGGGCACGTGTTCATAAGATCTTTTTTCCCTCCATTTCTAGTCAGGCATCCGTCTCTGCAACTTGTCGGTGTTATTAATGTTCACCCAGTATTTGACACGTGGGCGGAGAGTGTCCGAGATCGCATTAAATTTAATTATAAAGGTTATATCAGTCAACATTCACGTACTTTTTATTTATTGGATACAATTATACAATAAAGGTTTTCGCGATTGCATGATTTTCGGTTCATCCACTTCTACATCTACATCGATACTCTGCAAATCACATTTAAGTGCCTGGCAGAGGGTTCATCGAACCACCTTCACAATTCTCTATTATTCTAATCTCGTATAACGTGCGGGAAAAACGAATTCCTGTATCTTTCCGTGCGAGCTCTGATTTTCCTTTTTTTAGTATGGTGATCGTTTCTCTCTATTAGGTCTGGGTCAACAAAATACTTTCGCATTCGGAGGAAAAAGTTGGCGATTGAAAATTCGTGAGAACACGCTGCTGCAACGAAAAAGCCTTTGTTTTAATTATGTCCGCCCCAAATCCTGTATCGCGTCCGTGAACCCTCCCCCCCCCCCCTTTCAAGACAACACAATTGTGCTGCCGTTCTTTGAATTTTTTCGACGTACTCTTTCAGTCCTATCTGGTAAGGATCCCACATCGCGCGGCGTTTCGTCCAGAGCTCCAGAGCTGCGTATCTTCGGAGGTGATGCTGGCTACACTAAGTCTACCCGACTGACGAGTTGGACTTAGGAGAGCGACATAAATACTGTGGAAAATGGACGTGGTGGAGTATAAACGTGATCAGCCGCAGAGACAATCTTTGTCAGAGATAAACCTCGACAATCGATTGTCGCCTGTCGAGGAAAAGAACTTGCATATCCATTACGCTGTGACACTGCCCACACATCATTTAGTTTCATGGCTTCTTCTTTCCTGTTAAGGTTATCACTATGCTTACATATTTCAATGGCTTTTTTATATAGTAGTGAATAACAGTTTGTCATAGTAGCGATAATTTTAATTTTGGAAAACTTCATGATTTTCTGACGGAAGAGAGTGCTCTGCTACAGCTGATTTTTCTGGTCTCCTCTAGTCGGCAAAGACTTTTATGTCCTTTGAGTTTTATAGTCACGCTTCTCTTGGTACTCGTAATTCCACTATAGACTCTTCCACAAGTAGGCGAATCTTGTATACTCCATTTGCTGTCAGCGGATACGTTTGTCCTTTACAGATCGGAATGCATGACATATATTCATACTTTGTCTTGATGTAATCGCTTCTTACAGAATATGTCAGAAGTTTTGCTTCTGCGCCATCCAGCTAGGAATCCTTTCAACCTCAGAACGACTGTCTGTGCACATCTTGACTGACGATATTCTCTTCGGATCCTGCTGGTATGACGCATTGTATATTCAAAGATTTAATGAGCATTTTCTCACACCATTCTTCTCCAACAAATATGCGTCCGTACTGACATCACAATAGACGAGCCGTAATTGAGTACGAAACGTGTGTACGGCGAGTAGAATGGAATCAGCCTTATAATCAGAAACACACCAGAGGTCTATTTGATTCCACGAAGTAACGTGTAGCTGTTATTTCAGCCCTGGGTAGTTTCAGATGGTACTGCCTTTGTGGCAGCGATTTTAGCGTATTGATGCGAATCATTATCAGCAGAAGTGGTAGCAGGCTGAGCTATCGTTAGATTCGCCCACTGCGCTGCAGCAACACTTTATGTAGCAGGAGAGAACTGGTCAGCGGAGCGGCTGCCTCGCGTGACCCACCACGCCCTGCTCCAGTGGCCAGCAGAGGAGAGCCGACACCGGCTGCGTCAAAGCGGCTCTCGAGGGCGCTCGACGAGGCTCGAGGGCCGCGTGCCGGCCAAATGCAAGCTCTCCACCCGTTTAGCGGCCACCGGCAACGACACACGGCCGCTCCTACAGCCGACGGCCGATTTGCTGTCGGGCAATATCGACAATTTCCAACGATAAGACGAGTGAAGCGTGCCTCGCTTTGCGAAGAGAGCATACCGTGCCTGGGTATCATGAGCGGTGCAAACGTCAAATTCGTAATGACAACCTTCGTTAAATTCGTCAAATAAGTTACAGTCGGCTGTGCACCCGAGATAGGTTATATTACGTCTCTGTTTGGCTTAGAAACTTCGGTCAGAAAGTGTACGTAGAGAGGGAGTCATGTACTGTAGTATCTGGCAGGTACAGGGCACAGAAGACAAAATCGAAGCAGCATAATAATTAAGACTCTGGATTCGTAATCGGAACGACCAGAACTCAAATCTTAGTTCCACTACGGCTAGTTGCATTTACCATGAATCTCAAAACTCATCCCAGACTAATGTTCGACCAAGGTCAGTTGTATTTACCGTGAATCTCAAAAATCATCCCAGACTAATGAGGGGATGCATCTTTCACAGAACCATATAAGACAATTTCCTCTATCGACGATCTTTCTGAAATAGTGATCTCAAACATTCCTGCTTTGCCAAAATAACTTAACATTTCACAGTCGTAAACAAGGTATCACATGACAATAAAGAGAAGATTACAGCAAACTTTATAAAGCGCACATTCGCAGCTATAGGTCTGAATTCTTGAAAAATAGACTGCAAGCAGTTGTTGTTAGATTCTCTAATACTACTACTGCTTTCACAAGGTTAAAGTTGCTTCTTCAGGTACATCTAATACAGAAGAACAGCGCATTAAGGAATTAAAAACCATAAATTTTTTTTAGAAGTGGCAATAGGGATTGTAATATAGGTACAAAATACGTAGCTCACAAAAGCAAATTTGAATATAGTGGTTAACTTACTTTATTTTAGATTATTTGGCGGTTCTTAGCGACATGCATCAGACCCGTTCCGGTAAGTTTCCTTCTTTTGCTTCCCTTTGCCGTTCTTTTATTCATTTTAATTTTATGTTATGTCCTATCTGGTGATCTTCACTAAGTCCTGTCTTTTGATCGCGACTGCTGTTTTATACTGTATCCTTCTTTCACAACTTCGTTGTTCTTTACAGAACTGACCTTCTTTTATGGCTGTCTCTTCATTCCGCCTGTTTCAAATTTTGACTTTCGTCACTATTCGACTAATTTATTATAACGTTACTGGGATTGATCTGAAAATAAGTAAGTTGACCATAGTATTAAAATTTGTTTCTCTCAATTTCCTGTTTTGTACTCAACTATAATTGTTCTTCCCAGATTCTTGCTATTTTAAAAAAAAGTTTTAATACCTTTTAATTCTCTCATGTGCCATTCTTCTTTGTTAAATGTACCTGATGATGCAACTCTGACGTTGTGAAACCGGTAGTACTGTTAAAGATTCATGCAATAACTGTTTGTACTTTATTTTTCAAGAATGAAGAAAGACAAGATTTATACTGGTGTCACCTTATGCTGTTAAGTAGCTTCAGTGAACACATGACGATTAGTTGTACTCTAACGAAGTTTGTTGGCATTGTTTTAGGTCCAATCACTTTGGATACATACGTACAGTATTATCAATCCTTTCACATCGCGCCAACGTTATAGTTAGTTTTACACCTTCAGCATCAGTCCACTATCATGAAATAATTACTAACGTACTCGTCAGTCAATTTTTGCTTTTTTTCCACATTACCCACGTGGTCAGCAAAACGTAATCAGTTCAGTTTTTATAGTCTATCTCCTCTGTCTACACTAACAGCCTCTTATAGTCCACACACGTACGCGCAGAATTGCCAGATTCAGCAGGATGGTTTCTTCACATTTTCGGTCTTACATGTATGTGTTGCTGTTTGAGCGACACAATATTCCTTACTTCGCGCTGTCTGATCGGCACTAGTAAAAAGTGGGAGGTATAATAGTACCGATCTCCCATCAAAAGCCATGACAATAATAAACTGCGGTTAATTGCGATTCATAAATGTGCAGTCCATCTGAAATATTAAATGAAGCGTAACCCTCTAGCCGTACACTACGTAATGGTACTGCTTAAATACAGTATTATCAGTTTCAAGAGCAGCGAAATCGTCCACGTGCAGTCCCGCTGTGGTAATGTTCTGTACGCCACATTTTTGCATTGGATCATCTCACAAATCCTAAAATAATAACTTCTACGGGTGATATTTAGAAGATTCCTCTAGTTTGTTCATTCCCAGGTGTAGCATGCCATTTTATGCATCATTTAAAAACAGCACCAGAAAACTTTTCATTCTTCTCCCCTACCATATCAAAGGTAATTTCGGTGAACATTTGAGGGGTTTTTGAATTACCTACACTGTTGCCCCGACCCTCCATTCCCTACCAAGTCACTTATCCAGTGTGTCCGTGTCTAGGAATTGTTATCGGGTTTCATCTACCAACTTACATCGTTTCACACATACATATTCGCTGTCAAGATATGCTGTCTGTCCGTTTTCTATTTACTGTTTGCGTGCTTCCAACTGCAGTATGTACTACCTCTTGCTTTATTGTCTATATTTCGTCTCCAAGGACTCAGCGCGCAATAGGACGATAAACGTCAGTAAGTTCTCCTTCCAGCAATAACAACGTCACCGAATACATATAAAACAGGCAAGCTAGATAAGTAGTACATAATTTCAAGGAAATTAAATATGTTATCGTGTTATTGCACATTGACTCTTTGGGTGAATGGTAAACTGCAAATACAAAGGCCCGAAGTTCAATTAACAATGGCTTCTATTATTACACTTTAATTTATCGCTTCTTTCACCCCTGGAAATGATATGTGTAGTGGTCCACAGTTCACGTTAAACTATTTACCTCTAATACTAAGTAAGTCAGTTCAAGGCCGAACGAAGCAATGGATGTATCACATCCAATATAATTTAGAACCGCGGTCTTCAAACCAATCTTCGATTTTAGGACAGCTTTACTTATTTATTTTAATATGAGCAGGAGTACCACTATCCTTCAATATGGGGACTGTAATTCACTCTGCAATGTAGTCATTTAATATTTACTTTATATTAAGGACGAAAGCGCCCTTGTCCAGCGTATTCGCAATCAGAAAATCGGTAGGGAGCAGACAAGCACGAAAGAGGACAAAGGTGCAGCTTTTCGATCGTTACCTCCGGACGCAGAAACAAAAATGCAGGAACTTGTGCAGATGTTGCAGAGAGCAACTGGCTGTGAAAGAGCATTTGATCTCTGAATATAGCTACACGCGATGCACTGGAATATGGTGGACGGTCACAAGCAGAAGGGCAGTCACGCTGCTGCGCCGCCAAATTACCGCGTTCCAGCACGCAGGCGGCTCACGTAGACTGTGGTGACAACGTGTCACGACATTGCGTGCAATCGCACGCAGCCAACAATTCGGAGCGTGCTCCACACACACACACACACACACACACACACACACACACACTCAAACAACACAAGACAACACAAAGCCATCCGTCGGGAACGAAGAGCCGGCCGCTGCCCTCGCTGGCTGCCTCTGCGTGTCGTTCCGCGATTCTGTACAACTAGTTTCCTCCTTTCTGCAACAAGTGTTAAGTGGTGGACAGGTGTGCCCCTTACGATGACCCTACGCTTCTTGAAATGCTGGCTGTATTTGGTAGGAAATAAGAATATCAATTATGTTACACCAGTATTTGGAAGTAATAACATATAATATCAGTGGAAATAATACACTGCAAATTACGGTACCCGATCTTAAACTTAAGTGCATAGAAAATACTCCAATATAAAGAACGACTGAGTATGTTTACAAACATTTCGTAATATTTAGTAATGTTCAGTAGAAGCACAGGACGAGTCAGAAAATGATTCAAAATCATATTCACACTAATTAGATGATTAATTACTTTGTAAAACGTAAATGGTATTTTGCTGCAGTCAGTAGCGCGCTAGGGACACTTGAAGAAAATGTCCTCCGCAGATGGGGACGAAACGTTGGGTTTAAATGCGAAATCCATTCCACCATAGCATAATAGCTCGGACCATTTGATTAACTGTGAATTAATTACTTAGTTAATGACATTAACACCTCTCTTAAGACAGGTAATCTGTGTAAAATCGAGAACAGAAATGAGTAGAAATATACTCTTACAAAATATCCAATTCTGTTACGCAACGATTCCAGCGAGGATTTATTATTCACTGAATTACTTTTTGTTGTTATTCGTAACATCACAAAAATTGCACTCAGACTGATGCAGTATTATTATCCAAAATCTAATCAAAGTAATAAACCAAAAGAATGATACAATTCGAATGTCATTTTTGCAGCCCACTTAAATACGAGGGCTATCTGGAAAGTAAGTTCCGATCAAGCGCGAAATGGAAACCACAGTGAAAATCCGATTAAGCTTAGCATCAGTATGTTCGTCGATCGCGTCACGTCGCTCTGTTCAGTTCTGAGGACACAGCAAATAAAAGTGCGTAAAACAATAGTGTCTCCCGCCGAGTATTAGGGACTGATGAGGGATTTCGCCTAATATCATGCAGCCCACATAACACAGAAGTCCGACGTTTTCTTTTTCTTCTTGACAATCCTCGGCGGAAACTTTGCAGCGGCAATGAAGATGCTCCTGCATCACTCACAATACAGCCCGTAATTGGCTCCCCTGGCTTTCATCTCTGCTCACATGAACCGCTGAATGTGAAGACAACGTTCTCGCACAGACAACAAACTGTAGACAAGGATAGCGAAGTGGCGGAAATCACAGGGACCTGCCTTCTATGACAAGGGTATTACTGGAAAGTTGGTACAACACTACAACAAATGTGTAAGTCGGAGCGGCGACTAAGTATGAATGTCTGGAAGTATGAATTAAAAAACGCCTTCAGTCACAAATTTTTTTGTTTTATGGAATACTCGGTGCATTTAGGACCCTGTGGGTGCATCATCAGGTGTAAATTGTCTTAATACGTTATTCACTTTTGCTCCTGAATGACGTGAAATGCACGTTCCTCTCATGAAAAGGTTTAAACCTCCGTGTTTAATAAAACACGAACATATGTGACTGGAGGCATTTTATTTCATTCTTCGAGTATATCGAATACAGTCAGATTTGTAACTGCTAAATATCCACAAAATTAAAATCTAGAAAAGTGCTGGAAGGTGTAGCTAACTGTTGCAATTAAAACATTTTTAGTTTTTCTCAGTGGTTCCCATTTCGCGACCGATCGGGTCTTACTTTTCCAATATCCCCCGTAAGTATTCACAGCTATGTTAATTCACAACAACTGCAATTTTAATTATCTGACGACTCCAGAATATCAGTTTATATTGAACCTCTGTAGAGGTTGCAAACAGCAGTACCAACAGTTCTCGAGAGACTACTTGGCTTCCGTTCAGTATTGTATATACATTGTCCTTGCTGACATTTGCTAATTATGTGATGCGCATTTGGTAAGGAAGTAGAGTCTCTATAAAGATTATGTTTAGCGTATATGAAAAAAAAACCATAGACAAGATGGTGGAGTGATGTGCGGTAGGTTGTTCGAGGTGATCGGAGAGGAACAAATTGTTCACATTCTGGAATTAGAGTTTATATTATTTCATTTTTTATAAAAAATCCTGTGACCTCAGATCAATCCAGGCACAACGAGAAGCCGACTACAAATTGCAGAAAAAGCTTTATTATTGAAATCGAGGAACTTCTACTTCTTGCTAACATGTGCTATACACGTGCTGATGACGTACGTAGGATGCGTAAAATATGGTGTTAAATAACGATCCGGCAAACAGACAAAGCAAGGGACCCAACGTGAGAGTTGAAACTTAATTTAGGCTAAAAGAGGTAAAACAGACGCAAATCCTGTACCAAATAAGAGTGGGATTCCAGCGAGCCCTGAAGCTTTGTTCGGTTTTAGCGACTTCAGCTGTTTCTCAACGCTACTGACACTATTATGTACACCATTAATCCAAGTGGTGGTGTAAGAACCCTCTACCGCGCAGTGTTGCTCTTAAGCGAAGAGATGTCTTTTTTGTTTGTTAGCAGGTATATGTCTGCAATCTTGGTACATGCTGAAATTCCAGCACCCCAGTACCGAAACAGAGTCCTATGGAGCCAAAACAAAAAGTTGATAAGTTCGGTATCGTGCGGTAATCCGTTATCACCTCAGTGAAAATGCTGAAACTGTTTCAGACCAATCCGAATGACCTCTTCAGCTCTCTGTATTGACCTGACGCAGCTTTAACATTACCGTTACATGGTAATCATATTTTGTTCCTGTCAACTTGCACACAAAAACAGAAATATAAACGCAATGAACATGTTCTAAATTTTCAATAATGTTATAAACATTCAATAGAATGCAGATGTTGCTTGTGTGATGTAGAGAGCCTTCTCAGAAATATAAAGAACATTAACTGCTAATGTAATAACTATACTGATATTTATTTCAACACAATCTTGGTTCAGGTTTCCTTATTCATATTTACTTGCGAAACATAAGTTTTCAGGTACTTTTTGTAATGACATTTTATGTATACCATTTAATAAAGCGCGTCCTGTACAAAACAAATGAAATAAAACTCTTAACGGAGAGCACGCAATGTTTTGATATTGACAACGGAAACATCGTTTTTACAGCCACAAGCTCTCGACAACACCACTGTATAATTTTGTATTTAAATTAACTGGAAACAGAACTTGTATGCAACATGAGTCCCAGGAATTAGACACAGCGTTACATACAGCTTAAGGCAACTTCCCTGCGAATGCGCTTCGAGAAATCAATTTTTTGTTTTTCATTTTAAATTGACATTCAGAGTTTTTTGGGACATAATAATGGTTAAGAGGACTGAATTGGACATTCGGAAGTTGTTTAAAAATCAACTTTAAGGTTTCTCGGTGTGTGTCCATCCCCATGTTTCTACTTCTTTCACATGTCAGCGTTGTCATTAGACCCCTGTTCGAGAAAAACATACTATACAGTTCTTTGTCCAGCTGACACCCCTGTTTGAAGATACGCTCTGCAGTGCTTTTGTCACTCTTATATATATTTGCTCTTCGAGCGTTTGTTTTCCTTATAAACTTTTCTGTGGTTTGAGTTACATCTACTTTCTCATTCTCGAAAGTTATTATGACTAATTCGTTTTAATGTGGGGCAGTTAGTAAGTGTGAAGTTCTAAAGTTGCTAGGAATGTGTGTTGCTGGTCCCGATCGCTTACTGATTCCATGAGAATGGCCGAATTTGAAAAGTGCGTACTTGAGGCAACTAAAGACGCCAGAATAACAAGGAGAAACTAGAACAGGTAGAGAGACGAGTAGCATGAAAGCCAGGAAGATTACGCACCTGAAGTGCATTACGAGCAAGAGAGATAATTTATAGATCAAATATAGCTCTGAATTGAATCTCCCGAGAAATAAACTTTCTGACATGTTTGCTTTATGCACAAAAAATCTACTTGAACTAGAAGTGTGAAATTTTTTGGGCCGTGTCAGGGTACTATTTGATTTCAAGGTACTATTTAGAAGAAAGTAGACTACAGACACTAACGTGTTGTCAACGGAAGGAAAATACATCCTAATTAATTATAAAAGATAACCTTAATTTTTCTAATCAGATGTAAATATTTCTAGAATAAAAACTTGTGGCTGAAGTGATATGATTATAGCCTATGTTTTAGATAGACATGTTGTTAATGTGTACTTAAAGTTTCTATCACTTGAGTAAGATAGTTAGTCAGTGCATAGGTCTAAAAGTGTGGGTAGGCACATAGAAATGTAATTTACTGAACTTCACAAAAAAATTGTAATAAAATCAACGTGTGAATAAATGCGGTTAATTTCACATCAAGATGTTCATCAAGAATCATTCCTATTGTCCCACAATTTTTTTACTAAGAGCTCCGGTTTTTCAGTGAGTGATGCGTAAAATTTATGAAAGTTTTGCTAGGAATTCACAAGTAATTTACAATAGCCATTTCGTCTGCGTTAATTTAAATACCCTTCATACTATGGGCTGGCCAATAAGTGAACCAGTTTCAGATAAATTTAACGTTCCGCACGCAGTCAGCCTGATGTGAATTGCTTCCTCCAGAATTTTGTTCACAGCTCTAAATGGACGTTCTTTGTATAGTTCAGATACCTGTACTGCATATAATATCACACGTCTCAAACAGCCCCCTCTACCATTCGAGGTAGACAGTGAAAAAATCTCGCGTGTCTAGCAAATGTTACAGTAAATACCTCGACAAATTGAGCCAACAATTTAAGAAAATAATTCGCTAGTTCGTGCTAAAAGGAGAACTGGAACCTGTGCACTGATCGATATCAAATTTTACATTGTGAAGTACAATCGACAATTGGTGATCGGTTCACGCTCTGTGCCCACTAAAGTCACGGGACGTCACGGCCTTCAGGGAGGAGGGTGCGTGTTTGTAACGCAAGGTACTGCTGTAGCGTGCCAGCTGCCACTCAGCTGACGTGTGCCGCACGGGGTGCAGGATGCGGACGTCCAGCGGCGCCCCCGCTGGGCGACGGCTGTAGAGAGGTGCGCAGTCATTAGCGCCGGCCACCGCAGCACCTGTTTCGGCACCACGGTCCGATGCCGCTGGCGTGCTTTGCGTGGACTCACGGTTCCCAGAAACGGCTCCTGTCTCTCCCATGTGGTGGGCATCTTGAAATCTAGCCTTCTCAGCTTCAGTCCCTGAACGAGCCGACGTGGACCGAGAATACTGACCTTCTTTGGATACAAGTTTAGTCTCGGGCTTTGCGCTGCTTCATAATTATTTCCTTATATTTACTTGCTCCTGGCGTTACAGTGCAGCCGAACCAACTGCCGAGCTGAAGCATTCAGGCCTCAACGGGAGCAATGGCACACTACGAATAGCGACAATCTTTCATCACATTCACTGAAATATGACGAATGGATTAGCATAAACAGTGTCTCATTCACCAACTCTTTAAGGGATTGCCGAGAGGTTGCGTTTTAACCCAGGGTTGTGGCGCACAGTCTCCTTATCAGGGAAGTTACGCAGCCATCTCTCATTCGTTCATCCGCCAAATTATTGTGGTGGACGTTCGTTCCATCCACCACAACTTCCAAAACCGGGTCAAATGCTATCGCACTTGGATGGCAGTGTGATTTAGTAGACACAGTTAAGGCGTGACTTACGCTCACATAAAAAGCGTGCTGCAATTTTTATCTTCTTGTCAAAATATCCGTATCTATAATGAACATAGTGGTGGCAACTTTTTGTAATTGGAAATGTTTTTGACAGAGAAAGATATTAAATATTCTCTCTCTCTTTGGTTATATTCTTCTCTTTTCTTTACTTCTCTTCACCTGAAACCTTTATCTAAGACGACGGTTCAATCCCGCGTCCGGCCATCCTGATTTAGGTTTTCCGTGATTTCCCTAAATCATTCCAGGCAAATGCCGGGATGGTTCCTCTGAAAGGGCACGGCCGACTTCCTTCCCCATCCTTCCCTAATCCGATGAGACCGATGACCACGCTGTCTGGTCTCCTTCCCCAAGCAACCAACCAACTTTATCTAAGAACTAAAGTGGCTAATTTCGATTTCTACTGAAGGAAACATATTTTAACACCAAAGCTGATGTTTATTTATTGGCTGCCTAGTTTCAGGCTTTTCCCAACCCGTCTGTTACAGAGGACAATAATTGTTTTCAGTGGATTTGGAGAAAGTGGATAATAAAGGGATCAGTGGTAAATTGGTTCATATGCTAACTACTTACGTAACTGCATTTAGGATACGGTTGGTGTCTTATGTCATCCCACTTAAATGTATCTCATATGCTATATCTGTTAAGATGTAGTTACACGTTACAGTATAATGTTAACGCATGCGCATAATACACTGAATACGGCGCTACGGTTGGCAACGCCTGTACAAGACAAGTGTCTGACCCAGTTTTTAGATCCGTTACTGCTACTACACTGGTAATTTATCAAGATTTAAATTACTTTGAACGTGGTGTTATAGTCAGCGCACGAGCGATGGGACACAGCATCTCCGAGATAGCAATGAAGTGGGTATTTTCCCATACGGCCATTTCACGAGTGTACCGTAAATATTAGATATCCGACAAAACGTCAACTCTCCGACATCGCTACGGTCGGAAAAAGATCCTGCAAGAACGTGCCCGACGACGACTGAAGAGAATCGTTCAGCGTGACAGAAGTGGAACCCTTCCGCAAATTGCTGCAGATTGCAATGCTGGGCCATCACCAGGTGTCAGCGTGTGAACCGTTCAACGAAACATAATCGACATGGGCTTTCGGAGCCGAAGGCTCACTTGTATACCCTTGATGACTGCGCAACACAAAGCTTTACGCGTCGCCAGGGCCCTTCAACACGGACATTGGACTGACAGTAAACATGTTACCTGGTCAGTCTCGTTTCAAATTGTATCGAGTGGATGGAGACGTGTACGGGTATGGAGACAACCTCATGAATCCACGGACCCTACATGTCAGCAAGGGACTGTTCAAGCTGGAGGACGTTCTGTAATGGTGTGGGGCGTGTTCAGTTGGAGTAATATGGGACTCCTGATACACTATGTGATCAAAAGTATCCGGACTCCCCAAAAATCGTACGTTTTTCATATTAGGTGCATTTTGCCACGTACTCCATAGCAGCGACCTCATTAGTCATTAGACATCGTGAGAGAGCAATATGTGGCGCTCCGCAGACTTACGGACTTCGAACGTGGCTATGTGATTGGGTGTCACTTGTGTCATACGTCTGTACACGGGTTTTCCACACTCCTAAACATCCTTGGGTCCACTCTTTCCGATGTGATAGTGAAGTGGAAATATGAAGGGATACGTACAGCACAAAAGAGTACAGGCCGACCTCACCTGTAGACTGACAGAGACCGCCGACAGTTGAAGAGGGTCGTAACGCATAACACGCAGACATCTATCCAGACCTTCACACAGGAATTCCAAACTGCATCAGGATCCACTGCAAGTACTATGACAGTTAGGAGGGAGGTGAGAAAACTTGGATTTCATGGTCGAGTGGCTGCTCATAAGCTATGCATCACGCCGATAAACACTGGACGATTGAACAGTGGAAAAACGTTGTGTGGAGTGACGTATCACGGTATACAGTGTGGTGATCCGGTGGTAGGGTGTGGGTATGGCGAATGGCCGATTAACGTCATCTGCCAGCGTGTATAGTGCCAACAGTTAAATTCGCAGGTGGTGGCGTTATGGTATGGTCATGCTTTTCATGGAGGAGGCTTGCACCCCATGTTGTTTTGTGTGGCATTATCACAGCACAGGCCTACTTTGATGTTTTAAGTACCTTCTTGCTTCCCACTGTTGAAGAGCATTTCGGGAATGGCGACTGCATCTTTCAACCAGATTGAGCACTTGTTCATAATGCACAGCCTGTGGCGGAGTGGTTATACGACAGTAACATCCCTGTAATGGACTGCCCTGCGCAGAGTCCTAACTTGAATCCTATAGAGCACCCTTGGGATGTTTTGGAACGCCGACTTCGTGCCAGACCTCACCGATCGACACCGATACCGCTCCTCAGCGCAGCAGTCCATGAAGAATAGGCTGTCATTCCACAAGAAAACTTCCAGCACCTGATTGAACGTATGCCTGCGAGAGTGGAAGCCGTCACCAAGGCTAAGGGTGGGCCAAAACCATACTGAATTCCAGCATTACCGATGGAGGACGCCACGATCTTGTAAGTCATTTTCAGCCAGGTGTCCGGATACTTCTGATCACATAGTGTACGTCTAGACACGACTCTGGCAGGTGACACATACGTAAGCATCCTGTCTGATCACCTACATCCATTCATATCCATTGTACATTCCGATGGACTTGGGTAATTCCAGCAGGACAATGCGACACCCTACTCGTCCGAAATTGCTACGGAGTGGCTCCAAGAGCACTCTTCTGAGCTTAAACATTTCCGCTGGCCACCAGAGTCTCCAGACATGAACGTTATTGAGAATATATGGGATGCATTGCAAAGTGCTGTTCTGAAGAGATCTCCACCCCCCTCGTACTCTTACGGATTTATGTACAGACCTGCAGGATTCATGATGTCAATTACCTTCAGCACTACTTCAAACATTAGTCGAGTCCATGTCACGTCCTGCTGCGGTACTTCGGCGTGCTCGCGAGGCCCCTACACGATATTAGGCAGATGCACCAGTTTGTTTGGCTCTTCAGTATATATGTCTTGCTTAATAGTGGGGCCTTCATTATCTAGCATGATGTGATCCATGTGACAACAATATTGTGCACGCGGTGGAGATCTTGTTCTTACTATATTAAATTTGGTATCGCGCAGGGTATTTACGCTTCGTGTCAAAATTGCAGCACTCACTTGTAACGAATTTTTTCTGTATAATAGGTGGCTTGCGAAATTGGGTAAATCCCGAAACTAGTTGGCCACTAAATAAACAGCAGCATCTTTGGTGTTAAAACATCTTTTCTTCAACATGTGAGAGCTGCAAGACGCCACGTACTGAAAACGTTCTATTTCTGCATTGCCTTAGGACGTCATTTCTAATACCCACAAACTGCATTATTTATAGAAGAAATGGGCCGTCTTGCTCCTGCCAATACCGATTAAGACATTGTTAAGAAGGCATGTGACCTTTTAACACTGCAAAAGGACATGTGCCTTTTTAATAGTGCCTTAATTGGCCAAGGAATGGAGTAAGGCTGCCGCCCTTCTTTCGCAAGTGAAGCAGTGTGTGGTGATTACAAATATGATCAGGATCAGAAGTCGAAACTGCGGAAACTTTACCTCTCAGGAAAGGAATTATGGTTAGGTTACTGAGGCGAAACATTCGTCGAGAAATCATATTTACCATAATAACGCAAATGAACGGCATTTCTCAATATAAATATGACTTAATCGCACGTTAAATCTGATGGATCCTCTGGATGTTTACCTTGAAATCTACAATCCAGTAATTTAAACAAATGCATCTGAGACACTACTTCCCGCCCAAAATTTCTGATTTTAGCTAATTTTCTTCTACCCAACTACCTTCTTATACTACATTAATTGCGTTTGACATAAAGGTGTTTAAACCCTTTAGTAATAGGAATACGGCAGAGGTTTGCAATGAATTACAATTACAAGGACATGGAAGGTGAAGTTATTTTTTAACTGCATTGCTTACCACTATAATACATAAATTAAAATATTTATTATCAGACAATCTTAATCTTTCACAGCAGTAACGAAATGCAAAAAAAGTCCTCAGAATTAATTATATTCGCCTCAATCTATAATTAGATCACTGGGTGCTAATGGTTGAAATCTGTCTATGACAGGGAAGGAAGTTTCTTTAATGGTATGTTATACGCCTCTGATGATTATCTTCCTGAAAAAACAAACCTGATGTGCTTCAGTTAATTAGAAATGAATATTTCATTGTAGTATCCATTGAAAATTACACGTCATACTTTCTTATCATTGTCATCGTTACAGGGGTCAGAAAATTCCATACAGAAATGTTTGATAGTGGAACTCTCTCATTTGGCATCGGTCGTATTTCCTTGCAGTAATCCCCAGTCAGAATTTTACTAGCGGAAAGAAACACGTACACTTCGTTTTACAATTTTACAGCAGCGAAAGAACGATAAATTCTACGGTTTCTACTTAGTAGTTGGTCTTAACAGTATTCACATTTATTGGTCTTAACAATATTCACATTTATTTATACCTCTGTGGTAAATGCTTTCGTTCATAAGATTATCTGCACTCTTATGGGTCAGCAGTTTACGAGGGGCGCCCATTAAGTAATGCAACACATTTTCTCCTTGGTTTTATCCAGGAATTCAATCCCACTCTTTTGGCTACAAAACCCCATTTTTCAACATAATCACCATTCAGTGCGACGGCCTTACACCATTTTATTATGAGAGTTTTTATGCCCGAATGGTACTACTCCGCTGGTCGACGTCTGAGCCAATGTGTTTCTTCTGTTTCTTGAGGGTAGCACAATACACTCCACAGTTGATCTTGCATCGTGATGGAGGACGTTAAGCAGAATAACCCCTTCTGAGTCCCGGAAGACCGTCGCCATGACTTCACCGGCTGAAAGGGCTTCTTTGAAATTTTTCTTCGGAGGAGTGGTGGTGAGACGCCATTCCGCGAATTACGGTTTTATTTCCAGTTTGCAGTGATGAATACACATTTCATAGTCTCTGACGATGTTCGACAAAAATTGTCACAATCAGCTCCGTAACGCGCAAGCAGTTCCGCCTACGTGGTCCTTTGTTGCTCTTGATGGTCTTCTGTTATGCAGCGAGGAACCCAGCAGGCACATAGCTTTGCGTACCCCAATTTGTGGACAGCTGTGTTAGAACTGCCGACTGAGACGGCCAGTTGTACAGCGAAATCTTTTGATTATGAACCGTCAATCACCTCGAATGAGAGTGTCTGCACCTCCCAACATTGCTAGAGTCACAGCTGCGTGTCGCGATGATACCTTGCCCAACGCCTCGCCGTGCTTTTTTTCACTGTCAGGTCTCCATGGACATTCTGCAGGCGCCTATAAATATTTGAGATGCTCTAGTTTTCCGCCAAAAGAAAGTCAATGACAACTCTTTGCTTGGGACGCACCTCTGTTAGGGACACTATTTTGAAGGCTACGTATAGTCCCGCCACCTATCCGAACTTCATTAAACTATATGGACACGATGTCCCAAAAAAAGTTCAAATGGCTCTGAGCACTATGGAACTTAACTTCTAAGGTCATGAGTCCCCTAGAACGTAGAACTACTTAAACCTAACTAAGCTAAGGACATCACACACACCCTTGCACGAGGCAGGATTCGAACCTGCCACCGTAGCGGTCGCGCGGTTCCAGACTGTAGCGCCTAGAACCGCTCGGCCTCGCCGGCCAGTCCCACAACAAATTCCGCTTTTTTTCAACCGATATTGGCCGATTAAAAACGCGTTGCATTACTTATTGAATGCGCCTCGTACTATTCCGATGTTTCCTATGGGTCATATAGTCTGACAATGTTTGCAAACATTTGTTGTCGTTTCTGTTGACTGGATTTTGGCTCTGGACCACGGTGTTGCTTCAAATTTTTTGACAATTGTGTCTTGTTGCTCGTTGACTTAAAATATAATACCTGAAGGCGATGAATTGTCATTTCTTCTATTAGTCTTGCATCTGATGGCTAGTGGCTATCATACGCAGTAACACAACCTAATGCCCTGAAAATTCAAATATTTTGCTGTTCTATTTTGTTTTTGTTGGTCGGTGGTTTTGCTGATACTCCAGATTCGAGTTTACTGGCTGGAGGAGGATGTGCTATTCATTTAACTTGTCTACAGTTGTATTCAGGCCTCCTGCTTGATATCCCTGCTATTGCAGTCACGTGACACAGAACAAATAACGGTACTCTCAGAAGAGAAGTCTATGTTGACAGCATCCACTGCCCAGTACTTCAGCGCCACAAAATGTCAACGTTGTAATGCAGCGGGCAGTTACTCAGACAAGAACGTTTTTCTACTGAATATCCACGTTCTTTTGTAAGTATACTTGAAAACAGAGAGTAATGTGTATTCTTTCTCATTACACTGTCATCTGTTTGCACGTGAGACAGTGGCGAGGCAAGCTACCGCGAAGTGTGGCCGCGCGAGGCTCACAAAAGGACGGCCTGTGCGGAGCACAGGGCGAGGGCCGCGCCGCGGTGACGGCGAACAAAGCGGCCTGCCGCCACTCACAACTTCACTTGTTTCCAGATGCAGTTGTATTCGCTAGCGATACAAGAGTTTCCAATCTGTCTGAATAGCGCCCGCAAACTTTCGCCAGCACAGGTGGCGCACAAACTTCGCCGTAAGTTAGTTTCCGTTGCAGAAGCCTTTATATCAAATTAAATCGCGAAACGTCTTAAACTGGTTTTCAAAGACTCCATTTTATTGACGAGTACCCAATTACGTAGGGACTGCGGTAGAGGCAGCCACTTTAGTTGCGGGTTATTGCGAAAATAAAGAGTTCTCAGTGAAAATAACTTTTAATCTTTCTCCTCGTAAAAAACTTTAAATGTCAAGTTAGAAGTGTTTCTTATTTCAGGTAACATTGCCGAAACCTATAACAATCATGGAGAGGTGATCTCTAAGTTTTCTTCTTACTCCAAGTATCAGCGAGATGTTTATTATATTCAATTAACTTGTCACATAAATAATAATGAAACTGTAAGAGAAGACAATCAAAATCATTAGTGGATGTACAGGTGAAACATCCTCCTAAGCCTACTCAAAAGCGTTCGTCAGTTTTTACTGGTAATACTAGCAGCGTTTCTTTCCACGAACAATACGAGCCTGGAATAGAAGGGAGAACTGATGGAGGTACTCAAAGTACCCTCTGCCACACACCGTCTGGTGGCTTACGGAGAATGGATGTAGATGTAGATGTAGAATGTGAACATAATTGTATCCACGATTGTCAGCGTTTGTTCTGTGATTATCACTTTCGTAAAATAAAGAACAACTGAAATCAGTTACAGGCTTCATTTTATTTTAATGCACGATTTATTTCGAGCCTTCGGGGTCTCCTCTTCAAGTGCTTTGACGGATTATATCGATTATTTTTCCAGGTTAATTCTGCTCCTGGTAACATTACAATGGTATATTACAAAGCAGGCACATTGTAATTATAGGTTTACAAAAGTTATACAGTGGTGGATACGTGGTTTTGGAGCACAGTATGAGTGAACATCTTTATGTACATAAATACAACGTTTTTACGAAATGTGCTGTGGGATGAAAAGCGTACACATGTACATAAACAGATTTACTCATACTGTGCTTCAAAACCATGTATCCACCACTGTATTTGTATTAGTTTTGTAAACTTATGTTTGCAATGTTCCCGCATTGTAATATACCATTGTAATTTCACCAGGAGCAGGAGCAGAATTAACGTAAATCTGGAAAAATAATCGATGTAGATGGTCATAGCACTTGAAGATGATGACTCCTAACATCCTTTGTTGCAGCCGTCACGAAAAGTGTGTGTGGGCTATTAATAATGACTAATAAGTTGAAATTAGTGTAGCCATTTAATACGAGGGTCGACTGAAAAGTAATGCTTCGTAACTCTTCAACAGTTGGCAGCATTGGTATGGGCAGGTACTGGCTTGTTCCGTAGCCTCTTCTTTACAGCTCTAGTTGGCGGGAAGCCATAGCGTTGAACAGTTGTGTTGTTGCGGTGTAAAGTATAGAACCCTGCGCAGACGGTCGGTCAATGCTATTTAAGCAACGTGCAGTTATTGAATTCTTGACAGCAGAAGGTGTCACCCCAAAGGAGATCCATCAGAGAATGAAAGCAGTTTATGGTGACTTTGCTGATGTGAGTACTGTGCGTCGTTGGCCGAGTAAGTTTAAAGATGTTGAGGCGGGAACATCTGACCTGCGTGACAAAGAGCTGGACGTCCTGTGACAGCAACCACAGAGTTTCACAAGCAAAATGTTGACAGACCGATTCAGGACGATCGTCGTATCATCCAGAAGGAAACTGCAAGCACAATCGGCATTTCACAATAACGTGTGGGTCACATTATTGCTTTTCCTGGCTATAGGAAGATCTGTGCACGATGGGTACCCCAGATGCTGACTCCTGAAATGAAAGCGCACAGACTAGACTCCTCTCGCGTTACGAGAATGAAGCTGACGCCTTTCTCCATTCAATTGTGACAGGAGGCGGAACGTGGGTACAACATTACGACCCGGAGACGAAACGTCAGTCTATGGAACATCGACACAAAGACTCGTCCCAGAAAAAGAAATTGAAGACGTAGCCCTCAGCTGGAAAAATCATGGCCACAGTGTTCTGGGACGCAGATGGTGTTATCCATGTTGATTTCCTTGATCGTGGAACAACAATAAATTCAGAGCATTACATCACAACGCTACAAAGTCTGAAACGACGGCCAACAAGGGTCCGAAAGGAAAAGGGAAATGTTTTCCTGCAGCATAACAATGCCAAACCACACGCTTCACGTGCCACCACAGCAGAGCTTCAAACACTGAATGTCACCACGGTACGACATCCTCCATACAGTCCAGATTTAGCACCGTCTGACAGCCATCTGTTCCCGATAATGAAAGACGATCTGCGGGGACATCATTATGCTTCTGATGAAGACGTTGAGAGATCTGTGTGGCTGTGGTTGCGGAAACAGGGCGTCGACTTCTTCCGTGACGGCTTCAGAAAACTGGTTCATCGTTAGCAGAAATGTATCCCATTGGCGGGTGATTATGTAGAAAAGTGAATATTGGTAATTAAAGATCACATTCTAAGGATTATTTCTGCGTTTTATTTACTAACATATTCACATCCAAACCCAATTAACGAAGGTGGAGGTATTATTTTTCATTCAACCTTCGTAATTTACGTGAGAATTGAGTGAAATGAACTTTACAGTAACTGAAATTAGTCACAAGTTTGAAGTATATAGGAGTTCCTGTCTGGAGTGACTTTTGGTAGATCTATTACATCAGTCTAGCCATGGAGAAGGAAAATGGGTGACTCCGATTTATTGGAAGAATCCTGAGGTAACATAATACAGGAACATAAGTTGTCGGTCTCAAGACATTAGTTCGACCAAGTGTTTTTGAGTACTCTTCGTCGGTATGGGAATCTTATCAGGTTAAGACTAACGGAGGAAAGGCAAGAGATTCAAAGAAGAGCTGCACAATTCTTCAGGGATTTGTTAAATAAGCGTGAGAATGTCAATAGGGAACGTTACAAGTGAGATGACGAGCGTCGCGGACAGTTTCATTGACAATATTCGGAGAGCCCACGTTCCAAAACGCGTCAGGGAAAGTACTACTCCTTCCAACATACCCCTCAAGTAAAGAGGACGACGTTAAAATAATTAGCGAAATTAGAGCCCTTGTGGAAGGACATCGACAGTCTTTGTTATCGCGTATCATACGTGAATACACTAATCGTGCTGAAAACAGAGGCTAGTACACTTCGTGCCTGCGCCACACGATACACGATGGCTGGAAAAATACACGAGCATATGGGGCAAAAGAATTAGTTACCACTCACGAGACATCACGCTAATACTATACTATATACGTGACAATGGCTTCAATTCGGGGAGGAAGAGAGTCTGCAGCTAGAAGCAGCAAATGGTGGGGCCGCTGACTGCTGTGTTTCATCCACTGTTCCAAATACCGCCACAGAGTTTTATGGCAGTAACACTGGGTGATCTAGCGGGCCACTCGATGTGCGCTCGACGCCCGAGTGTTCGTTAAACCAGGAAAGTAGCGTGCGGGCCTGCGAACAGGACTGGTCTTCGAAGACCACAGAGTTCACATCATGGAAGTGTAAAGAAAAAGCAACACGTAGCCGCCGAGAATGTTGAAATAATCATCTTGGTTCACGCTCACAGTAATATGAATATATGAATGAGAGGTAACATAGTAGAACAAAATACGGCCACAAAACTACGCCCGGCATGAAATGCACCTTACACACATCGCAGGTGGAAGGCGCATCGAGCAGGCGCTGCACTCAATGCCTATCGTCATTTGTTGCGAGACGAATGTGCGACTGGTCTGATGGCACTTCCGGTCGCCAGGAGTCTGCTGTCCAGTTTCTGCGTTGTTTGGCCCACTATGCTGCTACAGCTTGCTGCATCTCTATGAGCGATGGCCTACTGCGAGATACTTGGCTTCCTAAATCTGTTGCATGCAGTTTCTTTTACAACATTTGATGGGAATCTGGAGTGCACATCTTTTTTTAAATCCCTATTGTTATTTATGACTACGAGTAACACACATTTCCATAGAACCATGTTCTACAGTCCGCGCTGATACACCAACGTATTGGGCAACTTTATTCCCGGTGAGGTACTGGATACATCCAAACAAGTTACGCCATTCTATTACTTGTCCACGCTGACGCCTCTTACTACGTTTATTTTATACAGCCGACTGGCACGTCAGTGGAGGAGGCATTCGCATGGCCAGCTACTAATAATTCTACAACATGTACAGCATCACAAAGCGATCAGTGCGGGTAGTACTTTATCCGGTGAGCTTATGCACATGTAGAAGGACGAACACTGCTTGGTTCTTCGAGTGCTGAGGTTATAACCAGCAACCACTGAGTCGCACACCACTACACTCAAATGCATAAGTGATCTCAATCGCCGGCCGAAGTGGCCGTGCGGTTAAAGGCGCTGCAGTCTGGAACCGCAAGACCGCTACGGTCGCAGGTTCGAATCCTGCCTCGGGCATGGATGTTTGTGATGTCCTTAGGTTAGTTAGGTTTAACTAGTTCTAAGTTCTAGGGGACTAATGACCTCTGCAGTTGAGTCCCATAGTGCTCAGAGCCATTTGAACCATTTTTTGATCTTAATCCTGAAGGTTACCAAGTGCTTGTCAGTGGCACATAAGTATTCTCCCTACAAATAAATGTAACAGTTAGCTACAAACTGCCCCGTCAGAGGAACACCCCTAAATTATCCTAAGGACAAACACACATACCCATGCCCGAGCGAGGACTCGAACCTCCGCCGGGACCAACCACACAGTCCACGACTGCAGCGCCTTAGACCGCTCGATTAGGGAAAGCAGCACACCGTCGAGGTGGACGGTGTGCTACTGAGACCGCTCGGCTAATCCCGCGCGACTGGAACACCCGCAACTGAGTATTATAGCAGAGGTTGAAAGTACCGCTTGAGGTGTAAGGTTCTTTTTAGAAGTACACAGAAGCGCCGCTAGTGACAACCGCGTCCTGTACTCGTCCACCGCGGCGATCGGGGTCCAGCACGAAGTTGTAACATTTGATGATGGGCATATAAGACCCCGAAAACGGCCTTGCATCTGAAGCGGTATTGTGAACCTCTGTTGAAACGGTTAGAATGGTTAAAATCACCTCAACTGCACTTCTGAAGTAAGAGTGATTTCAGGTGTGCCGCAGGGGAGTGTCGTAGGACCGTTGCTATTCACAATATACATAAATGACCTTGTGGATAACATTGGAAGTTCACTGAGGCTTTCTGCGGATGATGCTGAGGTATATCGAGAGGTTGTAACAATGGAAAATTGTACTGAACTTCAGGAGGAACTTCAGCGAATTGACGCATGGTGCAGGGAATGGCAATTGAATCTCAATGTAGACAAGTGTAATGTGCTGCGAGTACATAGAAAGAAAGATCCCTTATCATTTAGCTACAATATAGCAGGTCAGCAACTGGAAGCAGTTAATCCCATAAATTATCTGGAAGACACATTAGGAGTGATTTAAAATGGAATGATCATATAAAGTTGATCGGCGGTAAAGCAGATGCCAGACTGAGATTCATTGGAAGAATCCTAAGGAAATGCAATCCGAAAACAAAGGAAGTAGGTTACAGTACGCCTGTTCGCCTGCTGCTTGAATACTGCTCAGCAGTGTGGGATCCGTACCAGATAGGGTTGATAGAAGAGATGGAGAAGATCCAACGGAGAGCAGCGCGCTTCGTACAGGATCATTTAGTAATCGCGAAAGCGTTACGGAGATGATAGATAAACTCCAGTGGAAGACTCTGCAGCAGAGACGCTCAGTAGCTCGGTACGGGATTTCCTTAAAGTTTCGAGAACATACCTTCACCGAAGAGTCAAGCAGTATATTGCTCCCTCCTACGTATATCTCGCGAAGAGACCATGAGGATAAAATCAGTGAGTTTAGAGCCCACACAGAGGCATACCGACAATATTTCTTTCCACGAACAATACGAGACTGGAATAGAAGGGAGAACCGATAGAGGTACTCAAGGTACCCTCCGCCACACACGGTCGGGTGGCTTGCAGAGTATGGATGTAGATGTAGAAATTAATAGTATGACTGTGCCATACGCAGAAGCCACAGCCCCACGGCAGGTGGGCAAGCCTCAGCGGCAATATCGTGGCGGCCTCAGCCGGCGGCCCACCGGGCGCCACCTGCCCGCGCCAGGAGTCAGCAGCATGCAGCCAGCCAGCCAGCCACTCCAATATGCTCGCAACTCGCCGCCAAGAAAAGCAATCTCCCGCCCAATTAGGCCGCCGCAGCAGCCGGCTGCTCGCCTCCTGCCGGCGTCTCGCAAAAATCTTTATCGCACACAGAGTCGCAAGTTTCGTATAATGCGCCAGTATTAGCGGCAGCATTCCGCTCCCGCGGCAATCTGCCTGCGCCATTCAGTCCGCGGCAAGGGACGGCGTCCCTTTACGGGGACAAGCGGTAGGGAGAAGAAAAAGAACGGAAAAAGGTTAGTAAAAAGAAGAAAAATGAAAAAAAGAGAGGGGAGAGCCGCGACAGAGATTTAGACTGGCGCTTCTGTGTTCCTCTACTCCTTTTTTTTATTTTTGCTGAAGTGTTCAGAGATTCTGCAGTACCAACGGAGCACCTTTTAGAGTGCCGGCAAGGCTTAGTGTGTTCCACGGGATGCCGCAGTATTGCACAGCCGCAAGATTTTGTTAGGAAATCTCATCGGAGGTGGCGCGTCGGTGTAGGCACGCCGTGAGTTTCTTTAGCTGTCCACTGTCGATTGCGTCCCTATTCATGAGTAGCTATCCTTTCTTCAGGACTTCCGCGTTTCGAGAAAGCTAAGCTAAACGGATCTCTTCTGAAACACGGTCAAGGTACACCCACACAGGAATAAACTGCTTAAATGTTGGGAGAAGCTCGAGATGGAAGAGTTTTCGCATGTGGAAGGAGAGCGGTTCGAGCCCCCGGCCTGCCAACTAAATACATCTTTTCACTGATTCCTCAATCGCTAGAGCCATATACCAGGATGATTCTTTTGGGGATGACACTGTAGATTTCTCTCCCCATCACAATGTTGCAACGCGTGTTCAACTGCTTTCCCAAATGTGAGTGCGTTTTCTGTCTCTAATGAGCTCGTTACCGATGCTAATATTGACTGACAAAGCTTGGACGTTATGAATAGGTGCATTAGAGTGCCTTATTCTACTTACTCCTATTTTCCTGAAGTAATATACAACTGCGATGGGAGCAGCGATTTGTATTAACTCCACAGTAACAAAGACAAGCTACAGCAGTCACAGTCCTATTGGAGATGGTATGCCTCTATCTTCCTCCGACCTCAGAACAAAGTTATCAAGATTCCTTTAGGATTATATCTTCGAAAGTTGTTGCTTTTAATGCCGGCGGGAGTGGCCGATCGATTCTAGGCGCTACAGTCTGGAACCGCGCGACCGCTACGGTCGCAGGTTCGAATCCTGCCTCGGGCATGGATGTGTGTGGTGTCCTTAGGTTAGTTAGGTTTAATTGGTTCTAAGTTCTAGGGGACTGATGACCTTAGAAGTTAAGTCCCATAGTGCTCAGAGCCATTTGAACCATTTTTGTTGCTTTTAACACTTGGAAGGTACTACAGTGCAATTTCATATAAAAAGTAATTCAACAAAATTCGCAATGATTGACAAATAATCAAATCCGTCCACCGTGTTTTCATATCGCTTTTAATCTGTAAATGTGCGTTTCGAAGTCACACCTACATGTGAAGGGTTTCCGTTGTTCTGTGAGGACTTTCATTGCGATGTCTGTGCGATGTCTCCCCCAACCACTCTGCAACTTTTTAATTTCCGTGCCAATAAAGCATCGACAGATATAAAAGAAGCCGTAAGCGACAAACTTCCCCATTATTGCCTGACAATCACTTAGACACTGAGCCACACTGCATGTATAATTCGTTAACAACCTTCTTCATGGTAGCCATAGTGGCTACTCTTGTCAGAAAGAGTCAGTGAAATAAAGGGATAACATAATTTAAAAAATCGTTAATATCTTTTCGTACCGTTTTTACTATGCCATTGTACTGTACATGTACAGGTACAGTTTTACCAGCAGGGCTTCCGTTGTTACATAAGACCTTCGTTGCGGTCTAACTGCGAATTGTGTTGAATTACTTTTTATATGAAATTGCACTGTGGTACCTTCCACGTGTTAAAAGTAACAATTTTCGAAGATATAATCCAAAAGGAATCTGAAAAATTCAGAGATACGTGCTTCTGGTGCACAGACATCGCAATGCAAGTCCTCACATAACAACGGAAACCCTGCAGATGGAGTTGTGACTTCGAAACGTACATTGACAGATTAAAAGCGATATGAAAAGACGGTGGACGGATCTGATTATTAAGTTTTAGAGAATTCTTTGCTGTTCGTCCGTTATTCTTACCGACATATTCTGCCTCTATCTTGCCCCCACCCCTGTCGTTTTTCCTTTCTTACTATATGTGTACTCCATCTTATTTTCGCGCTCTCCGTCATTCCCTTTCTCGAAGTTCTCTTCCTTCGTCTGATTCTTGGCAGACTTTGTATGCGTGTGAGACAGACATACAAACAGAGAGAGAGAGGGAGAGAGAGAGAGGGAGAGAGAGAGAGGGAGAGCAGGTTGGTGAGGGAGGGAGTGGGGGATGGGGGAAAGTAAACGTTACTCAAGCGTCGTATTTACTGTATATGTGATCGAATAATATTCCCGGGAGCTTGACAGCTGTCACCACGTAGCTTTAAAAATAAGTATATAAAATATCATATCTTCAAAGGTGACCGTGTTTCCAACCAAGATAAATTTTCCAGCAAGAGAATCTTAACTGATATTGGACTGTTTCTCAACGTTCTGACTTGCAAGGGCCGGCCGCTGTGGCCGAGCGGTTGTAGGCGCTTCAGTCTGGAACCGCGCTGCTGCTACAGTCGCAGGTTCGAATCCTGCCTCGGGCATGGATGTGTGTGATATCCTTAGGTTTAATTAGTTCTAAGTCTAGGGGACTGATGACCTCGGATGTCAAGTCCCATAGTGCTTAGAGCTATTTGACCTGCAAGGCAGCTTGTAAGTAAGGCAAGCGTTTTGACACAAAGCGTGTACATTTAAAGTTGCAGTAGGATGATCGTAGCTTTAGTAGCTGCACGGCGACGTCACATCAATGCCGAGACTCTGTCGCTGTCGTCGGCGTCGTCGTGAAACCAGAAGAGACCGTGGCAGGTGGCGGTCGCCGGGAGTCCCCCGACGCCGGCGGCGCGGCTAAACCGCTCGCTCGGGTAGCCTACGTACTCAGTTTTGCAGGCACAGCGAGAGTCGGGCACGCAGCACCAAAGTTTTCTTTCGTTACCGAAGCGGCGAGCGAATATAGCGCCGTAAATTGCGAAACGAAGCGAACTTCGTAACAAGTTCCAGACGCCGGCTTCGGTACGCAGCCATTACTTAAAGGCCCGTGATCAATAGCTAGACGTGCGGCACAGATTATTAAATGTGACTACATTATTAAAGTTTTTAAAGTTTAGCTCATTAGGTTAAAAGTTAATACTTCTCTGGCGGGAAAGCGTAGCACCGGATAAGAGAATCGAACCGCCGTGGAGCAAGAAAAACAAAACTTCTCCTGTTCCGAAGATCGGCGAGTGGGCTCTTCAGAGGAAATGAGGGATGGCGGTACAGTCTTCAGTTTCGCGGCTGCTGCCTACCATAGGAAGAGCGCCGACTAACTATTGTTTGTTCCTACTTACACTGGTCATTAATACGAGCTTCTTCTGGCTCTCGGCAGCCCGAGAGAGACAAGGCATTGGTTTAATCTGCGCTCGCAGGAGAAGTTTATGGCGCAAGTTGGCTACAAGAAGAGGTCTGTTGGTAGGAGACATTCTGAGATATCACGAATTGTCACTTTGGTACTGGAGGGCAGTGTGGAGGGAAAAATTACGGAGGGAAACCAAGAGACGAACACAGTAAACAGGTTCGAATGGGCGTAGACTGCAGTTGTTATCCAGAAATGAAGGTGTTTGTTTGCACAGGACACCACAGAGTGGATAGCTACATCAAATCAGTCTTTGAACTAAAGACCACAGCAACAGCATGCAAAAGTAAATATAAGTCGAGGCTACAGCTCGCATTAGACTCTTCCAGACAGTGGAAAATTCAGAAGTGAAAGGGGAATCAGTTAACTAGATTCCATGTCACCGTAACTATTTTCTGCTGTCTACAGAGGTCTTCAGACCCTCGGACTGGTAAAAGGAAGAAGTAGTACAGGCCAGTGGCACATGGCTGGAATACCTTCCTTTTGTAGTTGACAGTTTTCGCACATAATGCAGATAAAATTGAACAAATTATGGAAAAATTTAATGACGCAAGTTTGAAAGGAAACCTGAGTATGTAATCACTTGTAAAATAAATTACGAGTTATACTTAAAAACAAACTATTACAAACTAAAGAATCCTGTTGCAGTTTTTAGGGAAGTTGAAAATGACGGAACAAACACAAAAATAAAATATCCTCTATTGATACAGGTGAACAAAAATGGAACCACAACCTGAGTTACAATTGCACCTGAAACAGAGAATTAGGTCTGTTTTACGGCAGTCCTAATGCGACAACCCGACGGAATTGTGGGTACAGGCGGGATGCTTGATTACATGTTGAGAATTACTGAAGGGAACAGGGAAACCCATCGAATAGACCAGAGAAAGAAAAAAAAAACTGGGGAGAAAACGTAATTGCGACTAACAAACATTGGCGGTGTGGTTGAGGAGGGACTTCGGATATGAATCCAGGCGAATAAAGTGTAGATGTTTCATGGAAGTTCCTTGTGGGTTCCATGAGAACGGAAGATGGGTGAATGATATTTGAAAAAGTGCGGGAGGAACAGGGATGCGCTTAGCCCCAGAGAGGCTTTCATCCAGTTGGTGGAATTAAAATAGCCTATTTTATCACCTCTTTATTATTGCATTTCGTAATTTCACTCTTATCAACCTCTCACTTTCTCTAAAACTCGCCTTCCACTGCATTTCGAAATTGACTAATTCTTAATTCTTTAACAGTTTTTGGAACAGTATTATTTAACAATTGTGACCTCTCGCCTGCTCGAACACTTTCCTATATACACTGTATTGCGCTCACCCATTTAGCTCCTAACTTACTATGCAGCACAAAACTCCAAATGATCCCAAACTAGTTTATTCACAGATTCCTTCAGATGATATTTCGCACAGATGATATTTCACACATTTACAGAAAGTTCTTGAAACTGATTATCACTAACACATATAAAACTAAATTAGATGAATATCTTAGTGGACATTCCTATAAATTATTGACGGACTGGGAATTTGGATTTGTAAAACCTTTCTGGTATTCTAGGAAACAATGTTCGTAATAAATAGCGGACAGTTATGCGGTAAGAAATCTGTATACTTGTATAACTGTTAGGTAGTGGTAATGAAGTGTAGTTAAAAAGTACATCTATAAAAGCAGCAGCTTGTTTGGAAGGTTTTTTTTTTTTCATAACGGATGAAATTACTTTGTTGACTTTTTGAGTCGCCTTGAAAGTGTGAAGAGCATCTTCGATAAAGAACATATGTTACCTATTAAGATAAATTCTACTGTACATTAGAGTATCAGATCACAGCTGCATCTTCAAGATAACACGCTTTTATTCGCTTCGCTCTACAAGACGTACGAAGAAAAGTGAGATTGAGTGGATGGCTTCTGTTGCCGAAAGTTTTCTACTATGCTGCTACATAAACGCTTAGGTTCTGTCCACTACGCTATTCATGCTCTATCTCGGCCTGCATCGTTAGCAGAAGCTGCAAAGGAAAGGGCACCACTGTGTTGGGCTCTGACAGCTGATCCCAGCTACACTACTGTAGATCCAATTGTTATATGCAAATAACTTTGACTTGCCATCTCTCGAATGTTACCCACGAAAACGTGAGAAGGCACCCAGGTGACGTAATCAGGGTGAACCTAGACTCCGGCAAAATTTCGGAAGTTGCTGGGGGATTTTCTGTGTGTGTTGTTGTGAAGGACACGTGGTCTCCGTTGGCTAGCTACAGAGTGATTGCATTTCGTTTGATTTCTTACCCCACCTGTCTTCGTATCTGTACAACAACATAAGTATCGCTGGTATGTTGTGCGTGCCATCTTTGGAAATAAAGATGTACTGCTCACTTCAAACTTCGCCCTCAAGTCTGAATTCAGTAATGCTCGATTTTCTGCAGCGACTGTCTTTCCAGTAATGTGAGATACACAGCAGTGTGTATCGGTTTACCGATGACGAGTTGGCCACTTCGTGTGTGGATTTAATGAAAGCAATGGAAAAACGGCACCACGACGCTATGTTGAACTACTCGCTCAGCGGCGGCAATCACACCGCATCCCAAATACTTGAACCTTGCTGTATTTCTCCAAGTAATTTCTCTACAGACACGGAACTCAGTCGCCACTAATACCCATAAATTAACTTTTGTATCAATCTGAGAGTTGATGCATTACTCTGTGTTTCCTGTTGTGCGTTTAGTGAGCCGATGTTACACACTTCTTCACTGTTTTGAAGCTATTTCACAAACAAAAGATAGACGACAATTGGGATAGCAAACCGAATAAATCGTAACTGCAGTATTACGCTGTAAGTAGCCACCAGAGACCACGGGTCTCTTATACCAAAATACTCATAAAATATCCGTCACCAGCCACCGAAATTTTGTCGGTAGATTTCCTCACGCTGATAAGGCCAAACGTTTTTGCTATTCCCTTTTCTTTCCGTAGTTTGCGACTGTGCGCAATGAATATAAACTTCCCCTCCCTCACCCTTATATTCACGAGACAGTTGACAGTTATGCCCATCGCGAGTAGCTGCTTGCATGTGTCATGGTCTTTTCTCACTGTTACACTCATCCCAAGAAGGTGCGAGAAGTGAGACAGGTGTTGGACAGTGAGTCAGCTCCCAGCTGACGAGCTGCTGCCCGCTCCCGCTTACCTACACATCCCGCCTTTGTGGGAGCACCTGTCGTGAATGCAACGGACCTGAGCCCCGTGTTTGTTGGAGAGTGGTCGTCATTTCCGGGTTTAGTCTGCGCCTGCGTATCCGGAAACCATCTGCGAACGTCAGTTAACCGACCTTCCTGACGATTTTTCTGTGCTCACTGACCAGTGTTAATACAGTAGGAACAATTTCAACATTACGTCCTGGAACAGTGATGCAGTGTTGCCGTCCGACACTGTTTTGCACTGAAAATGTGGAAGACCGTAAGTCCACGTCATCCGTTCGCAATATGCGCGAACTTGAAATACACCTGCATATATACAGGGTGTTTCAGAATGACGTTCTAAAAATTTGAAGACAGGTTCCTTACAACAAAACAAGAAAAAAATTGTCGAGTAAACACGGGCTCTTACGAACTTTGAACACTTGTTCATCTCTTCTACTGCAGTCTCTTTACTTCCCGTACTTTGGGAGGAGGTAGTATGAACCAAAACAAGAAAAAATATCCAGTTAAAATGGGCTCTCAAGTGCATACCATAAGAGCTGTGAGCACTTGTTTGTCTTCGCTACCCTGAAACACATCTCTCCTACGGAACAAGTGTTCACAACTCTTAAGGTACGCGCTTTAGAGTCCGTGTTTTCCTGTGTTGCTGTAAGGAACCTGTCCCCATATTTTTAATACGTCATTCTGAAACATCTTGTATAAGAGTTTTCTAGGCGGGAACTCGGACATTGCAACACTAACTACAATGTCGCGCACCATACAAAAATGCTTCCGAAAACATCGCTTTCTGCTAAACTAGGACGTCACTCCTGGCGAAACGCGGTATTCTGTACTTGTCAGTTTTCCATCAGGAAAATTTCAGAAAATTATTTACACAACGTAATACCACCTGGAAAGAATTTTCTAGAGTTAGGGTTTATAGCTGAAACCAGTAAATCTTGCAGCTGGTTGCTGTTTCAATCGTAAACCTTATAGTATTACAGCGACGGTTCTCAGAACATCAATTTTCTACAAAACAGCGGCTTCCAGGTTTATTTACTACGCGTTTCTACCAATTTCAAACTTGAGAGGAAGCAATGTTATGCATCCAATTGAATGTATCGTCTTCTAGCAATTTCAGAAACTTCGGTGCAAATCGGCTCCATATCAACAGTTCTTCGGATTCAGTGCTTAATGATTAAGGAAATAAACGTTTCGGTTATTTGTAATCGTATTTTTAATTTAGTTCTAACAGTGTTACACAACTTGAAAAACAGGACTTGGTTAGTAGATATTTAATTCTTGTTTTGCAGGACCTCCACCATTCTCCAACGAAACAATTACAGTAGAGCGTCGATTACCGAAGTAATTGGGGGACATGGGTGTTCGGAAAACTGGTTTGTTCGGATAATCGAACTGTACATGTTTATTTGCCAAAAAGAAGTACTGTACAGTAAATTTATTCATAAAAACAAGCATCTCTTTTAGTATTACAAAGAAACATACAAAGGCAACTTCAGTAGGAATATATAGTATGTGGCACCTGAGATAGGTTCTCCTTCCGATCTCTTTTGTGTAAACCACTTGTAAACAGCATCATCTAGATTGTGTTAGTGGCGAGCTTAATAGTTTTACGGCTTGTTGATCCATCAGTAGAATCAAGCATAGCTATAAAATTTGCTATGCTCGTCTTTTGTTTTTTTATATCCGTAATTGTCGGCTTTCCCACCTTGTACTCATTGGATAAAGTGGTTGCAGATTCACCTTCTTCTAACCTTTTAATAACCTCGTACTTGTCCCTCAAGGAAAGGACAACACGTTTACGTTTAAGCATTTTGTATCGTCAAGTTCACTTCTTCACAAAGCAGCACATAAGTGGTCGTAACAGAGAACAGAAGGGGACTGTTTGCACAGTGAGAAGCTCTTCTTGGGGGCGCGCAATCCTTCAAACTGCAAGGAGCGGCACGCCTCAACTCTAAGCTGGCGCAGCTGTTGCTGTGAACAGCTTTGATACTGCCGCTACTTCTACTGCCAGTGCGAAGCCGACAGAAGTGTGCCTATTGTTGAAACACAGCGACTGGCGGCTTGGCAAGTCAGCAGCGCCTTCTGAAGGCCCCATTAGAAGCAATGTTCCGCCAGCGGTGGCCCAGTGCGGCGACTACTGTGGGAAACTTGGTTTGGGAGTCAGGGGGATTATGGAAGGTAGGGTGGGAGAGTAACAGGCGCGAGCGAGTACACAGTTCGGTTAAGCGGTCGTTCGGTTGACCGACGTTCGGATAATCGACGCTCTACTGTACTTGATATTTCAGGGTATACATGGCGACATACTGTGCCGACGTTGTTTAACGATAACAGTGGCAGTGTCTGATGCTCGGATCCGCTAAACATGCGAATGATGTTCGGAACAGTGACGTGGACAGTTCATCTTGGCACTCGTCGGGCCTCAACACTTCCCGTTTTCATTGGGTACTATGAAGTACGGTATAAAGAAAAGGGGATGAAAAATCTTGCTGAATTTGAGGGAATGGAGAATTACGTATCAGCCTTCCATCTGCAGCGATGTGGACCGAAGCAGGCGAAAACCCATTTTTGCCATGGATCTGCGGAAAATTTTGCCCCGTATCTGACGGAAGGTGTGAAGCGGTACTTACGTCCGTCATAGAAATGATGGTAAGATCGAAGCAGGGAGACCAAGACGGAAATCAGAGTCACTTCCTCACAACTACTATGCAGCGTGATGTCAATAAACGAAAAGTTTTAGAAGCCCTGTACAAGGATGTGTAATGCAGTGTGTTTAATCGAAGTGTATGGCATTGATGGTATTTTAGACCTCATATAACTTCTTTCACCTGAAATGAATAGAAGAGAAAAAGGCGTGCTCATGCATGCTGCTTTTTAGATTTATCGACTAGGGACACGCCGATACTTTTTTTCTCGATTTTCGTGGCCTGCTCTGTATGCGACAACAAAGACAAAGCTTGCCTAAGTGGATTTTCTTAGCAGCCTCAGATAATTAGCGGATCCCTCGTAGTCACGCAGGTAAAATGCGGAATAGTATTTTAATAACTTCATTCATCTCACTTCTGCCCGAAAGACAGAGTCTTGTTTGTTTCACATGCTTCGTAAACTACGACGACAGTGATGGAGCTTAGTTACAAGCCGATACCTGATATATGGGGCAGTTTACCTCGGATGGGAAGAGATGCGCAAGGCCGTCGGTGTGGCACTTATGTAGGAAGGAAGAGTTCTCCCAGTCACAGATCGTTACATACGGCAACATTGGCAGAATTAAGGCCCAAGCACCCTTAGGAAATGGAAGCGTGACTTATGCAGAGTACTTAATGGCAAAATAAATGTTGGTGTATATTTTCTGTGTAAATATTTGCCATTTTAATAAAGGTGAAGGTGATACAGCCACAAATTAAAGTTCCTTTAAAAAAAAAAAAAAAAAAAAAAAGCACGAAATCTATAATCATATATTACCAACATCGTAGTTTCGCAGCATGTAACATGTGTTTCTTAACTGCTTTTTCTTCGCTGACAACTTACATTTCTCATTAGCTCATCCTGCTCTTTCCTTTCGTCTCTTGGAGTCACTTCTTAATAAGAAGAAACAGTTTTTCTTTCATTAATATATTTTTTTCTGGGAAACCCGCAAATAGAAAGTTCTTGGAATACGCAAGCTTAATTGAGAAATAGTTAGAGATGTTGTGAGACTTGTTGTTGAAACTCGCCCCCCCCCCCCCTTCCACAGGGCAAGAGGATTCAATTATTTCGAAATCCCTGGAAAATTTGAGATTTTCTGCATCGGAATGCGAATCCAGTTTTCGGGGCATCAGGTTATACGTTATACGCGTCGCTACCTATAATGACAAAAAATTGGAAAAGAGCGGCAAGCGGACAACAATTGTGATACCTTTGGTTCTACACAACAGCGATGCAAAATTTGATGCTCGACGCTGTTCTTACTCGCCGGAAAGGTCCGCAAAGGAGAAAGACTAATACGAGAGCACCCTGTTAATGAGGAGATCTTGGAGTGCGATATCGTGTTACTCAACGAGCTCGTATTCACTGTGCATGGCGTGAACTCGACCTGAGCAGGAAGAAAGTGTGCGTGACTAGGGATGCGACCGCGAACAGTGGCGCCGCGCTTCTTCCCGGTGTTGCGTGTGACGTCTTTTGAGTGGAGATACCTGTTAAAAGAGCACCTCTTCCGTCTCGCTTTACAAAGCACGGAGAAGAAGCCTGTCTTCCACAGGCTGAGATACGCGCCGTCGTTAACATCTGAGAACCTTATACACCACGAAACGCATTAACGTAAGCTGCACAGCGATTTTCTTAAGTGTCCTCTTATAATTATTACACGTTCTGTTTGATGGTTAGCGACGCAGTATCTGCACTGATACTAAGATCCAGTCAGAAGAGTAGCTCTTTCATGCCGTCACTGAGATGAAGGACGGGAAACTGGCATAACGAGACGGAGATTATAACAACCGTATTTCGCTGTATCACAATCTACATAAATATGTTTCACAGAAAGATACATTAAGTTGTCAACTGGCAAGGGCATAGGCTACAGTGCTATCCGCGTGTTATAAAACTGGAAAACTTTCTCATTTTTTAAATGTTAACTTTTATTTTACATGTAGGAATGTAGACACAAAAAGAACTTGATGCAGTCCAACAGAAAATGATGAATTTCGTATTTTTAATTAAGAACATAAATATAGAACAGAATAATAATTCCTGAATGTTTGACGTAATACTGCAAAAAATGAAACTCAATTACAAAGATGGACTATTTTTCGAGCTATAGGGCATTAGTAAAGTCGATATTGCATTATTTACTAGATCTACTCGATATGAAGCAGACAATAATGATTTAACAGCTAAATTACTCTGCTTAGGCACGAAAATCTAACACATTCTTCTCTAAATATCGACTATAGTGGAATAGTCCTCATTCTGGTTCCCGAATATTGCCTTTACCTAAAATTGTGAAGATTGGCATTTAGTTTTCCGCCACGCAAAAGTTGTTGCTTGTGTGTTGTGTCCCGTTAACACTCGTTATCCTTCAGGGTAACGTTACTGAACGTTCTACGTATGTTCAGCATGACACAGTAACTATCAGTCACTATCAGTCAGATATATACTTTCTGTCGCTTACGAATAAATAGTACTTGATTATATTTTGCACGATAATAATTGCACAAACAACTAATCAAAGCCAAGACATACCGAAACAACATAAACAGCTCACTTGCGGTGTATCTGATAATGTGTACAATGTCTCTGTAATTGAAAAGGAAAGAGAGGTGTCAAGCACTGTTTTTACAACTCATCGTCGCCAGTGTACTAACTATCACGATTTACGTCAATCGTACAATAGCTCACTCAGTCTAAAACAATTTTTACATGAGAGGATATCGCAGTAAGTGAAGCACTTGAACAGAGGCGCCAGTCACTGCTTATAAAGAGATGATATTACTCCAACGAATGTGTACGACGATTCAGTACAAGTCTTGTTCTCAGAAATACTGACAGATTCTGGACAAGTTTGGGAAAGAATAAAGACTGTCCGTTATCTGCATTACAAGTACTAATTCTTAAACAGCTCAAGATACCAAAGATAGGTTCATTTAAAGGCTGAAAAGGCAGTTCGTATTGTGATGTATTGTCAACAATCGCGTCCCTTTTGTGTAACACGATGCTCATAAGTATGTGCTTCTCAATTTTGTTATATCTTTGTATTAATTAATCACATTAGAGGCACAATACGCAGTTTTAAGCTTTTTTGATGTGTAAAAAACTGTCGAGCGCTCTTTAGCGATCTCATTCCGACGTCTTGACGTGCTGTGAGACAAGCGCTTTCTCGCGCCTTTGTAATACTTTACTGTTTTAAGTAATAAGTACGCTACCACGATAGCGGAAATAGTTCAATGTTGCAGTACTTCTTATTCCTAAAATATCATTTCCTGCCTACACTCATCCTAAGGATTATTATTTTCTTCTAAGCAGCCGTTACGAAGTTTAATCTGAATTGTTTCCTGCTTGATCTGATAACCCAACGATCGTTCTATCGTTATCTTATTATTTAAGTCAATCCTCTTTTTTTGTGACAGTCTTTGAATTTAGCTGTGATTTTGAGTTATAGCATGAAGATTTTCTTTCATCATCCAGGTCCTCATATGTATCAAGTAAGCAAGACCAATATGTCAATCCCGAAGTGTTACATTAATATTGAGAGGTTTAAGTACGCAAATAGGTTAATATTTTCTGCAATATTTCAATTTTTTATTAGAAGATTTAAAGCCAGTCATTACTCACAAGGAGATTTTTGTAAATACCTGTCAGCCATGGCATGTCTTGCCATTACATTTAATCAGATAAATTAAAAAATTTCATAACTGCATCAGTTTCACTTTTTGAATATAAGCAAAATAGCAGATTTTCAGTTTTTATATATATCGTAATTACAACTATTGTATTTTTTATTTTTCATGAACAAATACGTCAAGTCGCGAGTGGATGACGACTAAAAAAGGAAAATGAAAACCTGACGAGACGGATAAGAGAACTTCTGTCGGTGCAGTAAAACTGAAAAAAGTAATATTTCATTGTTGATTCTTGAGCTATCTTGCTTCCCACTACGTCGCTCTTCTAGATCTGTTCAAAGTTCAGCATTTAGGAAATCCAAATTCCCATTCTTGTTCATCACGTAATTACCGAGCTCATTGTAGACAAGACGGTGAAGAGAAGGTAGACTGTTTTTTATTTACAATCTTTTTACCAATTATTTCTTGGCTATGGAGACTGCTTCGCAAAGGCTCTTTTTTGTTAACGGTAAATCAGGAATTATGTATAATTTTCTCTCAGTTTCTTTTTTGTAGTATGCAAAAGATAACAAAACAATCAAACATCGATTCTGCTCAACACAGCGATGTAGAATCGCACGCTGATGCTGAGGAATCTAGCGCTCAGGCGAATAAAAATGTAGATCCATTAGCAGAGTTGTTTACAAGGCTAGAAGTAATGGTTACGAGCATGTTCACTGCATTAGATCGCGTAGGCGAAATCTCGTCTGTAGGAAAGACAGTAACGTCAGCGCTCGACGACGTGTACTAAAAACAGGACGCCCTTAATTTCGAAATTTCGGAACTGAAATCCGGTAAACAGAGCCTCCCTGAAGCAGCGAAGAAATTTACCTATGAAGCAGGATCTATTAGTAAGGTACAATTATCATTATGCTGAAGGTGATTTTTATAAATGGCTATCTCCCACAACATATCTTGCCGTTTCATTTAATGAGATCAATTAAAAATTAACCTAACTACATCAGTTTCAGTTAATTTCATTTTTAGGGAGATAGTTTACTTAACAAGTAGGATCACGGTAATATGTCACATTTCAATTTTTACCGCTATTAGTTTCCGTCCCAAGAAGGGAGAAGGTGCTGAAGTTGGTACCCTAGGTGTGTAGCAGCGTTCATTTTCGTCTGCATAGTGGGGATTATGTTGGATGGCATAGTCGTCACACTTAGCACACTTGCTCCTCGGTTTAGCGAAACGTTCCGAAGTAAACATTTACAGGCATTATGTCCCTGTGCTTTTCTTTCCATCAGCTCTAAGCTGCTCTAAAAAGGAATACAGTCATTATAAAAATAATGCACCGTGAGACTCTTGTTGCATAAATTTGTTCGAATGTTATACAGCAAAGCACGCGCACCAAAGCATACTATCACTTGTGGAGAGCCTGATTTTGTTTTCCATAAATGGAATTGTTTACAGAATAGGAGGACGGTTAACTGAGACACCTTGTGCAAGACAACGAAGTGTGTTCTGAGTGGGTTCATAAATTAACGCTGCAATTGTTCGGAACTCAATCAGTCTTAATTATTTATTTCAAGTTTCTGCTACCAGTCACTTTTTATTTTATGCTTAATCTAACGTAATACAACGTGTTTCGAACATGTTTTGTTCATCTTCAGGCGTTTATACATACATACATACATACATAGAGAAATGTTACTTAAAATAAACGGTCTTAAACTAGATTAATCTAGAACAATTTGTCCATTGTTTTTTACTTTAGCTGCTGGTGTGGCGTTTGGGTGGAAGGAGGGGGGCAGTGTATGGCTAGAAATCGAAATCAGTGATGTCTTCTGCTGGTTTTCTTCTTTGTGGTTGACTATGTATATCACAGCCTGTATAGGATGCACATAGCAATTATGGCTGAAAATAATCAATCAGTCTTGTTGAACAAAGCAGCAGCAGCTATTGAGTAAGGCTTTGTTGGTACAACCGGTTGTGCAACCTAAAGTTGCATCATCGGTACATATTCACATTATTTACAGCAAATTGCAGAGTTTATTGGACGCCCCCATTACTCTCAGACACGCAGTGTTAAAACGTCTTTGAAAGGACGGAAGACATGCGAAAAGTGGCCGAATGAATCTTAATTTGACTGCAATTCCTTTTAAGGGTGTTTTAATATAACATGTCCGAGAGTGATGGTGGCGTCAAATAAACATTATGTTTTGACGTAAATGACTTGAATATATACCTGATGATGCAATTTCAGGTTGCGAATCCGGCTGTACTAACAGAGGATTATTTAATAGCTGCTGCGGTTTTCTTCAACAAGAATGCATTCTTACAGCTGTGATTGTCCACAATGTAAAGTGTGTTTCTAACCCAACCAGATTAACCAAGTTTTGGAATAAGATGTGTGATCATCCCCATCTGATGCGAGGAACGGAAAATCAGCTGACAAGTAAGAAGATAAGCGCCGTAAAGCGTTGTGTTTCTGCCACATGTCGATGAAGACGATAATGAGCCTCTGAGAAGGGAGAGTTTATGTTCAAACGAGGCAGGGCGAATGGCGTAAATTAACAAGTGCACAGGGTTCGTTGTCCGCGGCGTGGGCTTCCGGCGGACGAGTGGGAAGTTCTCAGCGCGGCGCTCTGGCTGCCGACTCATTTCCTGCGCTGCCTCGGGGCCTAAGTGGACGTCTGTCTACCTGTAGGTGCAGCGCGTCAGCTGCAGATCCACCGGCTCAGAGCACGGGCCCGCGGCTCACACGAGTCGTCGAGTCTAGTGGAGGCGGCCAGCTCTAGGCTCAGCTACCTTGTTACGACACTCTCCCAACAGTCTGGTCCCGCACAAGCCCCTCCATTACCCTGTGTTTTGATCATCTCTCTCTCTCTCTCTCTCTCTACCATTACATTGGATTCCTTTGAAGAGGCCTCGGCCGATTTTCTTCTCCATCCTGCTCCGAATCAAAGCGCGTGCCCCGTATCTAATGATCTCGCCGTCGACTCTGCTGTCGCTTAGGATAATCCTTATCTAGAGGAGGGATGCGAGGTGATTCCATCCGCAGCGGATATCGGTTTTGTCTGATTCTCATAAGGGATTTGATGGCGTTACCAGCTACCGATCCATTACACGTTAACTTTGCCAATTTAGCGCCAGGGTTTCCGTCAGATTATACGCATCTCGAGTATAATTCTGCATATTACTTTTCAATATAAAATTTATTTCAGTCGATGTTCACAAAAACTGTTCAGAGGCCAGAAGGGGTCTCGTGTAGGAGACTCACTGAAATCATTACTCCTAGCGTGCTTCGACACAGCCACCGGCCAATGAATACACTATCCAGTCACATCCATGTGACCACCTGTCAAAAGCGTGGACCACTGCGAGACGTGCAGAAAGAGAGTCACTGAGGTTTTGGAAGGTACTGACAGGGGTGTGGAGCCAGCTGCTCTAGGTTTCTCGGTTGAGGATCCATGGCGGGAACAGTCCGGTCGAGATGGTCCCATAGACCGTCGATTGAGAGTAAAACTCTAGAATATGGTGGCCATGGGAATACGCTAAACTCACCCCGATGTTCTTCAAACCGCGTACGCACATTGCAGGCATTGTGACACGTTGCGTGACCTGCTGGTAAATACCATCGTGCCGAGAAAAAACAAACTGCATATAGAGGTGGGCATGGTCCCCAGGGATAGATGGATACTTGTTTTCATCCCTGACGTAATCATCCAAGGAAAACCATTAAAACATTTCAAAGATCACAAAGCCCCCTACTCCGGCCTGGACGCCTCGCTTTCAGACCTTTCACGCCGTACACGGCAACGGCCACCTGTTCAATAGAGCACAAAACGTGATTCATCTGAAAAGGTCACCTGTCGCCACTCGGTGAACGTCTGGTTGCGCTACTGGCGTGCAAATTCCAGCCTTCATCGCCCATGAACAGCAGTCAGCATGGGTACATGAGCCAGGCACCTGCTGCCGGGGTCCATGCGGAGCAACGTTCACTGAATGGTCGTTGAGGAGACACTGCTGGTACCGCTTGGTTCGTCTGGACGGTCGCTTCCTCAACAGTTGCACGAATATTTGCCCGCACGTCTCCACAGTCGTCGTTCACCGCTGTCTTCTACGGCCCGTGGTGCACCATAGTTCCTTGGGTGCCGGTTCTATAGCGCCATTTTGCCATGCACGGCATACTTTAAACACGGCTGCTCGCGAACAGTTTACGAACTTAGCTTTTTCGTAAATGCTTCCACCAATGGCATGTAAGCTAATGATCATGCCCTTTTGGACGTCAGATAAATGACTCCGTTCCCTCATTACGACAACAACTACACTGCACTGTTTGCCGACACTCTTTGTATACCGTCCACTACTTGTGCAGCAACCTGCCGCCCCTGAGTAATTATCGCAGATTCATATCGAACACAGGCGGTGGCCACATTAATGTGACTGGGCCGTGTTTTTTATGGGCTGTTGACCTTAGTCTGTTCAAACATAATGTTGTGTTTACTCATTACACTGTGTTCGGTCAATGTCATTTTTTAAAAATTTCTCTACTTGACACAGGTGAACACAGTGATCGACAGTTGTCCGTATACAGGGTGTTTGTTTATCACGACACCCGCAAGTAAGTTTTTGTACAGACACAAAATAAACACTGTATCAAGCAAATGTTGTATAGTTACCAGGAGCATTACACAGTACGACTGCCTATCTTGTAACTTTGTTCGTTAAGAAACTAGGAACAGTAGCACGTCTTTTTTAAAGGCCATTCTATATTTTTTGTCCGGCAATACATTTCCTCCCCTAAAGACATATTGAGAGACGTATCACAATGTGTCATTCATATAAACAAGACGTTATGAAAATGTAACACAAAATTTACTTTGACTCTTCTACACCAGAGCACAGTACAGGTACAAGGGGTATGTAACTCATCGACTTGCCGGAGCTGACGGTAAACAAATGGAAACACAAGAAAAATGCAGACTGGTTATTCAGTCTTCTGTTGAAGGTTCGTGTGAGAGAAATGTAGACCAAGGAAGAGAAGGTAGAAGTGCTGCTCATGATGGAGAATGTCATCAAGCGTAACTCTGATTACAACAACAGGGCTGTCTGAATGACATGTGTGCTTTTATCTTGTGTTTCAATTTTTTTACTGTCCAATCCAGCAAGTGGACGAATTACATTACCCCGGGTACTTGTCCTACGTGCTACAGCAGAATCAAAATTAATCATGTGTTACGTTTTTTATAATTCCATGTGTACGTGATTGCTATACCATGATGCGTTTCTGAAGAGGTCTCCAGAAGAGGTAGTGGATTACCGAAAGCACTACTCCACGTAACTTCTGCCACACTCGCAAAGAATATTACAAATCCCTGGTACTCTCAGGCGGAAATTATATTCAAAAGGTTGCAATATTTCTTTAATTTTCCTGGTTGGCCGGAAACCGGTCTCATTCGGTGCTTTTTAAGAGTCTACCCATCAATCTACGGTTCCAATCCGTTGTTGCGCCGCAGAATAGAAGCTGTGCTTTGTCTGGCTCATCCTGGCTTGGTTGATCGGCATCGTGGCTTGGTTTCGTCGACTGAGTTGAGATAATGTCATGGGGGAATAGTCGTTCCTTCTCAACATCTTCGTCAAATGACTACTCTGGAACAGAGCTGGTGCTGTCATGGCTCTGTGTATTAAAGCTGTCAGCACGTTTTTCTTCTGAAATGGATAATGGAAGCCACGTCCGATGAGATATAGGTCCGCAAGTGTCGCTTTTCGATATGCATCATGTCCGAGTCGTCTACGTGGTTCCCGTCGTTCTCCACCTCCCACTTAACTTCGAAAAATAATTATCTTTGATGCTATCAAAGATCCCTGCAATATGGCTAGATATTTCGACAGTTCTACTGCGCCTGCCTCGGTGGCCGAGAGGTTCTAGGCGCTTCAGTCCGGAACCGCGCGACTGCTACGGTCGCAGGTTCGAATCCTGCCTCGGGCATGGATATGTGTGATGTCCTTAGGTCAGTTACGTTTAAGTAGTTCTAAGTTCTAGGGGACGGATGACCTCAGATGTTAATCCCATAGTGCTCAGAGCCATTTTTTAAGTTCTACTGCAGTCTACTCTGCCTATTTCTGGTAGTGTAGGAAACTATAAGAAACGAGGGGAAACGTCAATCTCAATGTTTGCCTATTCGGCTGAACTGTCAGACAGAATTAGCATGAAAGGACAACTAAACAAATAAATTCCAAAATCGACTACTTTACTAGTCTAGGAACAAACGCCGTGATGAGGATATTGTTCAATGAGTTGCTTATATTATACTAACAAACCTGACAGTGCTTCACAATTGCTAATTATGTATGCGCATTGGCTACATGCAGTACTCTCCTCCTACCCCCCCTCCATCTTTTCCTCCTCCTCCCCATATCTACGACCTTCTCCTTCCCACCCCGTCTGTCCAATTCCTCTTCCCACTTCTCTCCGATTTCGAAGTTTGTTTTTTGTTATTGCAAACGAAACCTTGATTGTGGACTGAAGTCACTTAAAATGAATCGGAAAATCTTTTCGGATGGTTGATATACAGGGCATGAGAGATCCCTCCACTGTTGGATATATGCGGATACTAGCTTCAATGACAGTATTTCGCATAGTTTCAATCTGCAAATTGGTAGGATTACAAAATTACTGACGATTTTGATTCCGTAGTAGAATTTTATCCACAGGCCAATAAGCCATAAATACAACTTTCCAGTTTTCCGTTAACACCCATTATAAGGAACAAAACAAAATGGGACACAGTTATCTATACAATTTTTGTTTAAAATTACATAAAAGAAAAATGAATATAAGAGCGGAGCGTCATCTTCCTCGTAGTTGCTTTTAACAGAAAACCCGTGCATTATTGTTTTAAAATATGTCAGTTTGAATGTTTATTGGAGTACCGTGCAGAAATTTGAAGTGAGTCGGTCAAGTTCTTTTTCGATATTTTTGCTAACAGCGTTTCTCCTTTGTATACCATATGTATTAAAAAGTATAGCTTATGTTTCTGCGTACATTTTTACAGCAACGTGTAAATATTTGAAGTAAACCGGACAAGAACACTTCCATGTCCAAACTTGTATCAGAGCATCGCGTAAAAACTTGAAGTAAATCGGTCACGAACTTTTCGAGATTTTTGGTACAAACGTTAAACAACGACTTGCCTTTATATAGTGTTACAGGTACAGATATTGCAGCAGATTCACATACTGTAGCCTGCACGCATATTTTAGCCGCTTAAATTCCTTGAATGTGCTTTAGGGGATGCCATATTTCGGAGAATTCAGGAGTTGTCGTGTGTTTAAAAATTTTGTTATGCAAGTTTCTTTCTGTCAAAGTCATTACCTTAGATACTGTTATATCACGCGTCTATGAACCGACAGACGCTTTGTGGTCCGTGTTATTGTTTCGCCGTTCCATGGTACGACAGCAGGTTGCAGCACAAACCTGTGAACGCACGCACAATCGCTAGACCGCACCTAGAGCGCTGCATTGCTAACCTCACGGACCACCACAATTTCATTATATATTTTCTATCTTTTACAGTTGTGAGCCGGCCGCTGGTGGCCGAGCGGTTCTGGCGCTACAGTCTGGAACCGCGCGACCGCTACGGTCGCAGGTTCGAATCCTGCCTCGGGCATGGATGTGTGTGTTGTCCTTAGGTTAGTTAGGTTTAAGTAGTTCTAAGTTCTAGGGGACTTATGACCTCAGCAGTTGAGTCCCATAGTGCTCAGAGCCATTTTTACAGTTGTGAAATGACTGAAGGAGGTCTAGTTAGTAAATCTTTTAACACGTGGATTTTTATGCAGGGATATCGAAATGACACATTCTGCGTCAAAAAACGGACACACGCGTGACATGCTATATTTGAAACTGACATACCGAAAAAAAAGTCCAACGTCGTCTTTCGTAGCTCGCTGTCGGGCCATGGCATGTGGGAAAAAAGACCTTAGGTTTGTGTGTATTTGGTCGGAACACCGGCTGCCTGTTGCCACTACCTGGTCGACAGGGAAAAAGAATACGCGAGCGGCAACGAAAGCGGCAGCCGGTGGTTGGCGCGGCAGGTGGAGCGGCGAGCGCCTGGCTGTGACGTGCTGCGGTCAACATTCACTGCGTCCGCTGGAACTGCCTATACCCCTTACCCCGCCGCGCACGCTTTCTGGCCTAGCAGACACGCTTATTTATTTTACTGTCGCATATTCTGCACGAGGTATTTCATAACGTAAACGCGCAGTTTAGCGAGAACTCTCTCAGACACACAAAACAACGCAGGAACTTGATGATAGAGGATTGGGAGCAGGGCATATAAACGGCGAGTATTGCTCTTTAACGGAAACAAAGCGCCTATTACTCCTTTCAGTAGCCGTACTCATGAAATGATGAACTTGTGATTCGTGTTCGTATGAAGTTTATACAACATCGTTTAATCTCGATAGGGATAAGCAGTCGTCACTTTAATCTCTGTTTCTTCCACAAACCTGTGACGGAGACAACAGCTACAATATTTTAGGAAAAATAATGTTCAAATGTCTGTGAAATCTTATGGGACTTAACTGCTGAGGTCATCAGTCCCTAAGCCTACACAAAACTTAACCTAAATCATCCTAAAGGACAAACACACACACCCATGCCCGACGGAGGACTCAAACTTCCGCCGGGACCAGCCGCACAGTCTATGACTGCAGCGCCTGAGACCGCTCGGCTAATCCCGCGCGGCAATATTTTAGGAAGTGCCTGTGTTCCCCTTAACATTTTAAAAAAATATATTAAAACTCATTCATATTGCCATAGGCCAACTCCAATCATGACAGAGATAGAGGTGGAAGCCGGTGGCAACTCAATATAGAACAAGTGGGTGAGGTCGTCGATACATAGCGACACCATCTGTCGAGTGAGGACAGAAAGGAGAATGCGATAGAAAACCAAAAGAAAAAAATGGTTCAAATGGCTCTGAGCACTATGGGACTTAACATCTGTGGTCATCAGTCCCCTAGAACTTAGAACTACTTGAACCTAACTAACCTAAGGACATCACACACATCCATGCCCGAGGCAGGATTCTAACCTGCGACCGTAGCGGTCACGCGGTTCCAGACTGAAGCGCCTAGAACCGCACGGCCACACCGGCCGGGCAAACCAAAAGAAGCGAGAAAAGCATAGTCATCAGCTCATAAGACATGCTGCAAGAAACTCTATCTCTTTGACAAGAGCGCATAGAGAGAAACTGACTCAGCAGTTAATAGCCTGTTAAGTGAATATAGTAGAACAAGGAGGACACATGTTGTTATTATGAACTGACCTTCATGTCACAGTGTCAAGCCAGTTCCCTTTAAATACGTCAGCTTTCCAGCTCTCGTCATGAGCTGATCACTGGCATCGATAGCATTCACTGTACACACTCGATTCCATAATTACTTTAGCTAACCTATCCTAGACGCTCCAGCACAGTCCATGAACGAACCCAAGATATACGTAATATGATGGCATTCACCTGATGAACTTCATGATGCTCGCCGCCTACCATCTACTCATGGAGAAACTAACTCTTACCACATCAAGGGTGCTGCCAGCACTGAACTTCACCGTAGAACTCAGCAAGAGCCTCCTGGGATACACATTCCCGTTCAATTTTCAGGCAACTCCAGATGCTGAAATCTACCAGCCAGTAGGTATGAAACCAACTGACCACACGACTACCGACACCAGATACAACGCGGATGGGTAATCAAGGATCATTGTAGAATTCGGACTGGGACCGAGGACACTCCAGCAGGCAGCCCCAAACCAATTCAAGCTGGGCAATCGCTGCGCCTGCTCGCCGGCAACCCGCCATGACCCCAGCGTCGCTGAACCACGCCTAGTCGTGCGTCGGCGGAACTGAATTAGCAATGAACGAAAAATAAAAATTAGAAGTTGCAAATAAAACCATTTTCTGTTTCACTCAGAAAAAAGTTACGACGGTTACTTTGCATGGTAGCAAATGTCCATGAGAATACTTGGACAGTGTATAGTCAGATTAGGTATAATCCCACGTGGCTGAAAACAGTACTTTTTTTTATTATTTGGTTCGACTTTGTTGAACCATACTGTCGATGGCGCAGTCTCTATGTAAGTAATTTGAAGAGTGGTTTAATATTTTTTTACGACGCTCACGTATATACGTAATACTTATAGGCAAAAAATCTTGACATGATTTCAACTATAGAAAAAATACGATACAAAAGAAGAACTCGACAAAGATTGGGGAGCGCGCATCTTAAATTAGTCCATTTATTGAAAGGTAGATAGTACACCAAATTTGTAGAAGAGATTACTAAAAGGAAAACCCATATTAACACGTTACTGTTTCGTATAAAAAAAGGTTTTTTTTATATCTAAGTAGCTTCATGGCACAATAAATTAGGAGCACTTGCTGGAAGGGTCACCTATAATTCCACAATGTTTTGCAGCAAGCGGGAATTTTTTTTTTCCTAGGTGTTGTGACAAGAAAAAGGGGGACGGGCAGCAAACGTCTGCTTTAGAGAGGGCCTGAACGGCCTGGGTTTTCTTTTCCTCTCGTGAATGGAAAATATTTCCGGCGATAGCGAGCGAGCTCGCACTGACTTGTGACGCGGATGCCCCAGACGGAAACAAAGGCCCACTGCCTTGTTTGCGGCACAGCCGGTGCCGCCCCGCCAGCTGCCAGCTGCCAACGCGGCCCCCGCCGCCGCCCACGCTTTGTGCGCCGAGGCCGCTGAAGGGGAGTGGCAGCGGGGGCGGCAGAGGCAACGGCGGCGGCGCACTCGCCTGCAAGTCCGGCGCAAATTAGCGGCCTGCCCGCGCCGCTGCCGCTTCCGGCGCACCCCGTCTTCATAAAGTACGAGGGTGTGGCCGGGCCGGCCAGGGGCAGCTTCCGCCCGGCGCTTATTGGAGTCGCCGCCCTCCTCCGCCCTTTGTTGGCGCTCAAATCCGCGTCACGCAGCCATCCGCCCTCTTGAACGACGCGTATACTACTGTACTCAACGTTTCAAGTGGTACACTGGTGTTCACCGGGCAAATAACGAGCAGAAAAAACAACCATAGCTCAAAGAATTATATCGAACGTGATGAACCCTGCCAAATATAGAAAAGGAGAGATGTAGTGAATATACACGGCACGACAGAAAGAAGGCGCGAAAAGACATTGTCGGACGTCAATGTACGCACACCATCGATGGGTAAGTTGCAATATCTCAGAGATAGGTTGAACAGCCACCAGAGTTCATTAGCATCGTTAGTTAGTGTTGTTACAAGGTCTGGTAGGGTACACAGGGTGTAACAGGTATAAGTCCCATTTCTCATGATGATTGAGGATGGCTTACTAGACAATATTACATCAGTATTTACGTCATTTGCTGACTAAGAATTTTAGATATTGGGAGTAGTAAGTTTTTAAGGTTGGTTAGCACCTCCAAGTACATGTGGCAAGTGAAAGCCTTTTATGTTTATTTTTACCCGGGCGGCATGTCAGGTGTTGAAGTGTGGACGCTTGGACGGCAAACGGTTAGACTGTACTGACAGGCTTAGTCCATTTAATGGTGCAGTTATGGCCATGCAGTAAATCAGGTCGTACAGCTTGTCACGTGTTTGTGGGAAGATTGTTTGGCACAGAGAAAAAACAACCTACTCACTGATGAGTGTACACCTTAAGGTTCCACATATAAAAATATCTGCACTTATACTTGTCACACTCTGTATAAGGGGCCTGAAAAGCAGCAGATGTGATCTGTGAAGGACACGTAGACGCTGCGTACTTGTGTGAGGCAACGTTATCTGCGACTGATTGAGTTTGAAAGGGATCACCAGTTTGTTGGGCATTTCGGTGTGACATTGGTCCGATGTTGGACTACGTGGGAACGTGACGACAGTGCACTCGTAGTCAGGGTTCTGGTTGACGACATCCGACCACCACGACGGAAGTTCGCTGTATTGTGCACCAACGACATCGTAATCGCTTCACATCTGCGTCTGACGCATTGAGTCATCTGACACCATCGGTCAGAGATTAACAGTAGTCTGAGTAGACAATTACGGTCCCACAGGTAAGCTATTGGTAACTTCACAACACAAAGAGCAGTATTTGGAGTGGTCCAGTGACGATGTAGCGTGGACAGCTGACGAATGGCGTCGCACTGTGTTGAGCAATGAATTGCGGTTCTGCAACACCACGGATAACCATCGCCGGCGAATATGGCGACGATATGGGGAGAGGTCCCATACTTCCAATATTTTGGAGAGGAACAGCGGTGTTGCCCCTGCCCTCATGATGTGGAAAGCCATTGGGTGTGACCTCAGGTCACGGCTGGCTGTGTTCGAGAGAACTCTCACGGCTCAACGGTACGTCACAGGCTTTCTACACCAGCAAGTATTTTCTGTCATGCGACAGTACCTAGAATACAACAGACCAATGCTCGTCCATACACAGCAAGATTCTGCACGAATTGTTGACGTACTCGCGTGGCCAGTAAGATCCCTAGATCCTTCCCCGACAAAATATGTGTCGGACAAATTCGGTGTCAACTTCGACCCAACGCCAATGTCGCGGATATCAAGTAACAGTTACAATAGTTGTGACTCAGGAGAGAATACAACCGCTTTATGACACCATTCCCAATAGAATCAGCGCATCTGTCCAGACCAGACGGGGGTGCAACGTCACACTGATAGGCGAGTTCATATTGCTAAGCTCTTTGTGAATTTGATTCCATTTTACAATCACTGAAATATCATCAAATATCCACTCATTCAGTTAAGTTTAATTCCGTTTCCTTCTTCCTTTCTGGGTGTTCAACATTTTTGTTTGTTAGGCAGTGTAATATAGAAACTCAATTGCAGGTAAGTGATTTATGACCTAACTCCGAACAAGTTTGAACAAGATAGAACACAAGTAAAATTAGGCAATTCGAGTATGATAGAGGCCCAACTCGAAATCTTGGTTGTATTGATAGACTAATATGTAGAGCAGATAAAGGTCAAGGTTATATTCGAAGGTGACAATTTGCTTGCGCATTGCTGATGCCACTGAATGTGAATATGAAATAACGATTGCCGTAACATATTGACATGTAATGTAGCCCCGTATTTAACGAACTTTTATAAATAAATAAAACTAGAAACTAAGTTCAGAAAAGTTCTATTATACAGTCTAATAGAGAAATCTTCGACGAGCATTTTTAGAGTACATTAATGTACCATGCATTGCCTGTAAAAAAAGCCTCACTGCATTGCAGTTCTACTTTCCTCGATATCGAGATCATAAGAAACAGAACCCTCCGTCGGGTTGAACAGAGAGAGGTGGGAGGTCAGTGAAACAAATCGGTCTTACGTGTGTTAGAGAACACGAGCCGTAACACAGTCGCAGTAAAAATCCACAGTGATCCGAAACATACGCATATTCAAGTTACAGACCACAATATTTTACAGCATGTAATTAATTTTGATCTGTGATGACGAGTTACAGTACCTGAGTACACACAGTTTTGGTTAAGTGGTTGAAATGACTCTGAGCACTATGGGACTTAACATCTGAGGTCATCAGTCTCCTAGAACTTAGAACTACTTAACCCTAACTAACCTAAGTACATCACACATCCATGGCCAAGGCAGGATTCGAACCTAAGACAGTAGCAGTCGCGCGGTCCCGGACTGAAGCGCCTAGAACCGCTCGGCGACAGCAGCTGGCCAACACGAGTACCAAGAGCATTCCAAAGGCGTCTGAAGAATTCGGGCTGAAGACCGTCCTGACCACATATTTGATTGATTGTTCTCATACAACGTATAATTGCTTTCCTGTAGCTTTTTTCATCTATAGGGGTAAACAGGCATCAAGTTTGTCATATTTAACTACTTCCGCAGCCACATTTCTACACGTAAAGATACGGAATTCTATGAGACCAACTTCAGACATGCACCACATCATAAAGGCAATGCATCCTCAGCTGCATCCCTTACTCTGGATGTGATGAAATATAATGTTCAGCGGATTCTCGACTTATCAAAACACACTGCTGCTGCTTTCCAGGTAACCCTTGACTTATTCGTGAAGGGAATGATAATTTACAGGTACCTAGAAAACTGGTACAGCAGAGTCGGTGAAAGAAGGTCTCTGACAGCTGGCAATGATGTTGTCAGTTTTCAAATGCAAAGCGCAAAGGGTTGCAGGCGAAAACAATATACATCGACGGAGCTGTCACAACACTCAGGTCGCAAAGACATATGCAAAATCACGTTACGTCACTGGTTGAGGTCCAACCGCGAAGGTGCAACCGTTACAGATCTTCTTGCGCCTACTCTACTACAGTGTACATTACTGGGTGCTCACTGTAAGCATTCCCTTGAGGAATGGTGTGAAGGTGACTGGTCGCTTCCAATATACCACGCTTTCATGAGGCACTACGTACTCGATTTTCACTGATGTTACTTCCTCAGGAGATCCAGCAAGGCCAAACAATACTTGAGGTGCGCTCGTAATTATTAAGACTGCAAAGAGCAAACATCGAACATCGTTGTGCGCCTCAGTTTGTTGTTGTTGCAGCTTATGGATGACGAACCCGAGGTTTTAATGCTTTTGACCGAGTACGAACAATAGAGCTAATTCTCCTTCTGTGACATTGTACTGTGCCAACATTTTTCCATCTTTTGTACCTCTTTCTAACCGAGGTTCGTCGGTTGCATCTCGCTCGACGCTCCCCGACCATGTTGGATATCCCAGCTAATTTTTCTCGTTTTGACGCAATCAACTGAAAACACGTTGTTTTTAATCCAAACTTCGAGCTGCCACTTACGTCACTAACAACTGTCAACAATATGCCTCGGAAAAAAAAAAAAAAAAAAAAGTGTAAGTGAAATCTTATGGGACTTAACTGCTAAGATCATCAGTCCCTAAGCTTACACACTACTTAACCGAAATTATCCTAAGGACAAAAACACACACCCATGCCCGAGGGAGGACCCGAACCTCCGCCGGGACCAGCCGCACAGTGCATGACTGTAGCGACCTAGATCACTCGGCTAATCCCGCACGGCGCCTCTGTAGCAATAAATTACGTTGTCATCCACAGACCAGTCCTGTGAGCAGGCAAGGAGAACCTCATCGCTAGTTCAGGCACAGTAACATCACAGTGCAGACGTATTTTGTACATAAAACCACCTATAAAGCTTACTATTTTTATTGATCTATTTATAACGTTGTAAAAAACTTTGTCCTGCTCAGCTTCACCTAGCATCAACTTACTGGAAAAGGACATAAATTTCCTTGATGATGATGCGATCATTGTGGGTATTTTGTGAATAAAGCCGTCTAGATCGCTGATCCATTTCTTTATTCGTAAATTTATACATTTTTGTGAAGAAAACATTCTAGATCACTGTGTATATTAATTTATTTATAAATACAAAAATATGTTAAGTGTTCTAGACCGCTTAATTGACAAAGTATCTCCAGTGTTCGCACATTTCTTCAGCAAATTTATTTCCTTGGTTAATGGCTCTGAGCACTATGGGAGTTGACATCTGAGGTCATCAGTCCCCTACCCTAAGGATATCACACACATCCATGCCCGTGGCAAGATTCGAACCTGCGACCGTAGCGGTCGCGCGGTTCCAGACGGTAGCGCCTAGAACTGAAACGGGCGCATTTGATCACCTGTCCGCATCTGCAATCACTGGCGCGGCAGTGATATCGTGTGGTCATCTCAGATAAGAAGGAAAGAAGATTAGAGTTTAACATCCTGAGACGAAACAAGCTCGTACTGGGGACAATGGATGGAGGGCTACGGTTTATCATCTCGTCGAGGGTGAAGTCGATAGAGAACGAGACTGAACAAGAATGAGGAAGATAATTGGTCTTTGGAAACAATACACGGCGGCAAGCTCCGTGAACGATTTAGGAAGAGCACGGAAAACCTAAAATTGGATGTCTGATTGGGGATTTCATCCACCTTCCTCCCGAATAAGGGTTCATTGTCCTACTAGAAGGGTTATTTCACCTTGCTATAAGGATAAGGATTCAGGCTTTAATTGAAATTTCTTCCAAATGTGACGACAGATGTTATCTTTAACCCCCCGAGGAGACATTTTTCAAGTGAACAAACTTGCACTCGGACAGTGTAGTTGCGCGCAGATAAAGAGAAAAGTAACGTTTATTGATATTTTTCGTGGTCTTTGTCAGACTTTCCACTCTTCCGACGGGAGCATCCGTAAAAGAGGAGCGAAAAGCTCTTCCCGAGTTTGGTGCAATCTGAAATTTTACTTTGTTCGGTACACGAGGATTCTGGGAAATCAGCATAAACGGTGAGAAGGTGAAGTGGCACTCGTGTCCCCTGGAGGCGGGCGCCGCGGACGTCCCGCCGACAGATATTGGGTTTGGAGCGCGGCGCGGAGGGCCCCTGGGGCGCCCTGCCTCTGGAGAGGCGCGCACTTTGGCTCGGCGGCAACGGAACGGCGCGCCAAAGAGGCGTCCGGCGGCCTACCTCCCGTCCGCTGCTCGCCAGCGAAATACGGCCCTCGTTGTCCGCCGGACGGCCCCACAAAGGCGAAAACGCCCGCCTGGGATATACGCAGTAGCCGACGGGAGCACTGCGGCGCGACGCTTGTGTCGTCGCACTGTGGCTGTCTCGTTCCGGCAGATGACGTCTGCGCAGGTACCGCGAGGTCGACGCACACTGGCCGTCATCCGAATGGGACGGACCGTCACCGTCATACGGAAGCCTAATCACACGAGATGGAACGTCAGCGCAACGTCACTTCGCGTAGCCTCACTTCTAAACGCTGGAACTGAGACTACGAAATGCTATGCGTGATACCGAAAGTCAGAATATGGTATCAGAACAAAGAAACCAGTTCATAAACGGCCAAATTAAAAGTTCATAACGGACTTCCCTGACAAGAAATTTTCCACTTGGCTGATAACGCAAACATTTCAGAACGCCATTTGTCTGAATGATGAAATGTCTACATGCGAACACGTCAAACAATATTTGGAGAGCAATACGGTGTGTTTCTAAATGACAAATTGTGGAAAAAAAGAATGATTAATAGTAAAAAAAAATTACCAGGTGCGAGTAGGACTTACGCTCTGAGGGTTCCGTACAAATTTAATTACGTATGTAGAAAGTTCATCAATTCCTGTAATCGACGATCTCTTTTTTCCTATTATTGACACTGATATTGGAAAAATATCGGTCCTGGGTATTCCACTACTTTCGTGAATGTTTTATGTTTGGTGTCGGATAATAAATGACAAAAGAAATATGGTTTCCGTTTGATACAACTACAAATTAACAATTTTCTGATTTTTTTTCCTTTACTTGTACTGTAAAGCCTTGCTTCTTCCAAAATTTCATGATTCTAGGTCAAAAGGAAGTCCTTACACGTTTTGGTCAGTTGGCTCGTATCAAAATATGTGACGTAAATAGCCATATCTTTTGATTGCAAGGGCTTAGATGCTTCAATTTTCTACACTGGTAAGAGACCGTACACCTTAATAAGTGACATAAATTTCAATTCGGTAAGTCAACCGTTCCTGAGAAAAAGGGCTTTTGGCAGTCAAACGGATGGACGGATGGACAGACAGACAGATAGACGCACAACGAAGTGATACTGTAACGGTCCCGTATTTGCCAACTGGTGTACACAACCTTAAAAAACTGTTCTTTTCTCCTTCCACAGAGCTGACATTTTCGTTATTACAAAAGATATCTTTGACGAAAAGCGTTTAAGCTGTTTATACTATTACGTACTGACAGAGAAGAGTATTCCTTCCTGTACGTATTATAAAACGAAAATGATTTTGCGTTTTCCCTGGACGAATAGGGGCATGACAGGTACGATCACTTGAAGTAAACAACTTCGTATGGACATTACGTCCTATTCCGAATAGTTTCTGAGACAGAACATATTGAATATACATTGTTATTTATTTTCTGTATTGTTCCTTACATTGTCAGGATTACGCATCTACAACAGTTAGTAAACATTACAACATGCGTTTTACAAAGTTCAGGCGAAAGATGCGTATTTTTGACACATTCAGTTCTAAGTACTGTCGTACACGTCACATTACTGTTGTTGTACAGTTCACAGTAGATGTTCCAACTTCCCACCGCGGTGGGAGAACATCTAGTGTTACGTGTCTGAGCGCCTCTGCACGTTCCCTAATTAGGGCAACAGCGTTCATGATGCGTCCAAGCAGTTCATCTCGCATATTCGTTCGAACACCCTAGACTTCATCCAGTCCTATAAAAAATAAACGTAGCAGCGAAAGGTCTGCCGATCTTCGTGACCAGTTAAATGTACTACCCAGACCAATCCAGCGATTAAGTACGACACATGCGCGTGCGCCACTAGCCCAAAAACAAATGTACACTATGTGTGTTCTCTCGATAGCCATTCTGAATAGAGCATACTTCCATATGAAGTACTTTGCTTCAAATGAGCGTTACTGTCATCCTTGAATACTGACCAGTCCACCTGAGACACCCTGTATGTCGCCTCTTTTGTGTAAGAGCACTAGGGGGAAAGGTATTCAGGCCTCATGCAACTTCAGCAATGTGTCACGTAAAAAAATGCAAGCAATAGAGATTAAGAAAGACAAAATATCCGCAACCTCAACATGAATGAACACTGCGAGCTACGTTAACTTCCAATGTTAGCATACTACCCTGAAAATCTTTCATCAGTTAACTACAAAGCAGTGAGGTGAATCTGCGAAGTTATGGGTAAAATGAGGCGTGTAGGCTCTTTGTAGCTGGTTAATTAGCTCCCGAACGATGCGTAAAGTACACTGCTATTTACTAATTTTTATTTATTTGGGTAAATAATGTTTGACTATGCTTAGCTGCTCTTCAATTCAGGTTTGACGTTAACCTTTTGTCACCCAGTAACTGGCCTGCTAGGTGAGCCTGCTATGAAGTCTGCGTGAGACAAAGGCATACCACGTGTAAAAAAGCAAGTACAGCTACATCGCATCCAAACAAAAGCGCCGTTTGATGGCTGCTTTACTAATTTTGGTAGCGGCACCACCCTTGATTGCGTTCACTGACGGCAGGCAAATCCCTTAGTCTGGTAGTTTTTGTACGTCTGCTTACATTTTATTAGCCTCTACTCAGTAGCTGTATTCAAGTATTCATTGCAGTTGCAATTAAACAGTAATGCAAAACATTACCTTCAGTTGGCGTCGGTGGGTCTAAACAAATGTGATTAGAAGCAAGGGAAACAAATTTACAAGGAAAATGAACAAGGGAAACACGGAAACCTCATTGACCCGTTGAAACAACTGAAAAAAATTATGCGGTATTTCGTCTTTTGATTTGATGGGCAAGTACAAATCAAAGAATACTGAAGGACGTGACCAGACAAATAAATTCATTTTCCTGCTAGACCACAGACAACACTATATTCATCACTACTCGTCAGACGACTTTCTATCCTGTGCAGAGCGTCAAGGCGTTTTTGTCTAGAAAAACACTGATGCACGTAATAGTTTATTGTTACAATTCATGAATTACAGACGAAATGGATGTATGACTTAAGAAACCAGAGCGCGATAGCAGGGGGAGGGAGTGTGGTGTTCAAATAATTTGCTGTTTTTGATGTCTGCTTTTTTTGACGCAGGTGATACCAGTCGCACTACCCGGTTTTCAAGCGTTACTCTCCACAGTTTTCGAAATTGGAAAATTTCAATATTTCAGTACATGCGCTGAGAGATACCGGCTCAGATGTCATTTCAAATAAAATGGTAATAAAACTGGACGAGATCTGGCTAACAACATTCAACTGTCTGTTCACTCTCTGTACATACACCCCAGAAACCAAATCACAGAAATATTTCAAGAACTGTCCACGGGAAATATACTGGCAACAAGTTCAGAATCACCAAAAGAAGAGGAGCGAATTACAACCGTATTCGGACACATTCATATGGTTTTCTTTTACACATTTCCACGCAGTTTCAGCACATTGCTACATTCAGATTTTGTTTTTTCAGTTGTCGTTCTGCCTTTCCACAACGCTATCAGTTCTTGTGTACTGCAAGTGTCACGTAACACACTTCATACACTCCTGCTAGATTCAGGCGCTATCTGCTTTTTACCACTGTGTGACACATGTTAAGACATTTAATACACTATTATTGATTCAACTCTTGCACACGTTTTTAATTTATTTTATCACAAAACCACATAGACAAAAATTTTACTGCAGCTTTACTGTGCTAGTAAAGCACAGACTTTTGTCACTAGAAATGGTTCAAATGGCTCTGAGCACTATGGGACTCAACTGCTGAGGTCATTAGTCCCCTAGAACTTAGAACTAGTTAAACCTAACTAACCTAAGGACATCACAAACATCCATGCCCGAGGCAGGATTCGAACCTGCGACCGTAGCGGTCTTGCGGTTCCAGACTGCAGCGCCTTTAACCGCACGGCCACTTCGGCCGGCACTAGAAATAACACGGCAGCAAGTCAAGTTACATCTCAACATTGTGCAACACTTTAGCTTATCTGGGTCACACTGAAGAAGAGCATTTCTAGCCGCACGTAGTATACTTAACGCGAACAGCTGCGCAAAGTAAAAATATAGGAACGTTCGGAGGTATAAACACTGAAGTGCCAAAGAAACTGGTACACGCATGCATATTCAAATACAAAGACATGTAAACAGGCAGAATACGGCCTTGCGGTTGGCAACTACTGTATAAGACAAAAAGTGTCTGGCGCAGTTCTTAGATCGGTTACTGCTGCTACAATGGAAGGTTTTGAAGATATAAGTGAGTTTGAACGTGGTGTTATATTCGACGGACGAGCGATGAGACACAGCATCTCCGAGGTAGCGTTGAAGTGGGGATTTTCGCGTATGACCATTTCACGAGAATACCATGAACATCAGGAATCCGGTAAAACATCAAATCTCCGACATCGCTGCGGCCGGAAAAAGATCCTGCAAGAACGGGATCGACGACGACTGAAGTGCACCTTTCAAAGTGATAGAAGTGCAACCCTTCTGCAAATTGCTGCAGATTTAAAAGCTGGGCCATCAAGGGTCAGCGTGCGAACCAGTCTCGCTTCAAATCTTATCGAGTGGATGGACTTGTACGGGTATGGAGACAATCTCGTGAATCCGTGGAACCTGCATGTCAGCAGGGGACTGTTCAAGCTGATGGAGACTCTGTAATGGTGTGTGGACCTGTGCAGTTGGAGTAATATGGGACCGTGGATACGTCTAGATACGAATCTGACAGGTGACACGTACGTAAGTATCCTGTCTGATCACCTGCATCCATTCACGTTCATTGTGAATTCCGATAGACTTGGGCAATTCCGACAGGTCAATGTGACACCCCACACGTCTGGAATTGCTACAGAGTGGCTCCAGGAACACGCTGCTGTGTTTAAACACTTCCGCTGGCCAGCGATTTCCCAAGACATGAATATCAATGTGCATATCTGGGATGCCTTGTAACGTGCTGTTCAGAAGATACCTCCAGCCCCGCGTCCTCTTACAGATTTATGGACAGCCGTGCAGGATTCATGGTGTCAGTTACCTCCAGCGCTACTTCAGACGTTAGTCAAGTCCACGTCACGTCGTGTTGCGTGCTCGCGGGGGCCCTACACGATTATATAGGCATGTGTACCAGTTTCCTTGGCTCTTCAGTGTAGTTAACACATTTATTGTATTGTATTGTATGTTAACCGAGGACCTAGAAACGACGGAGAGGCCCCGTCCCCGCCGTAGCCGCAGTGATCCACAACCCCACGACGACTACCGCAGTCCACTTCACCCCTCCGCCGCCCCACACCGAACTCAGGGTTATTGTGCGGTTCAGCCCCCGGTGGACCCACCCCCCTCCCAGGGAACGTCTCACACCAGACGAGTGTAACCCCTATGTTTGCGTGGTAGAGTAATGGTGGTGTACGCGTATGTGGAGAACTTGTTTGCGCAGCAATCGCCGACATAGTGTAACTGAGGCGGAATAAGGGGAACCAGCCCGCATTCACCGAGGCAGATGGAAAATCGCTTAAAAACCATCCACAGACTGGCCGGTTCACCGGACCTCGACACAAATCCGCCGGGCGGATTCGTGCCGGGGACCAGGCCCTCCTTCCCGCCTGGAATAACACATTTAAGTAATTTAGTATTTATTAATTTACCATTCTTTATTCTCAGAAAGCAAGCTGGAATAAATTTGACATTTTGTATATGAGATTCCATAATTTCCACAACTTTAGATAACAGGAATTTTTTCCCCCGATCGTGTGATAGATGCTAAGTTGACGGACGAGATAGATACTTACTTTGGTCCGCATGCGGCCCCTTGGTCTATCTTCAGCAAAGCTGTACTCATTGTATTCGCCACCGTCTATGCTGAAACACAATCCCCGTGGTGTCTTAATGAGAATCTTTCCCGTTCGCGTCACCTTTAAAATTGCGTCGTTTAGTTCACTTTTTTTTCGCCGAATACAGAAAAATATCTCACACTTGCAGAGAAACGGCTGCGTGACTCGACAGAAAGCGGAACTGAGACAGTGACACACACTCGCGTGTTAAGGTAGGAGTCAGGTGAGGTGCGGAAAGAGCAGAGACGCGGATCCGTGCCTTCTCCGGTCCCGGATGCTGGTACAGACAGACGGACACAGAGCCGGCACAACGGCAACCGCCGCGGCCGGCCTCGGCCTCAGCAGAGATCTCTGTGCGAATAACTGAGCTGAACGCACAGGCCAAGGTGAGCGGCGTACACACGTTTCCCGACACAAGTGCGCACCTGCGATACAGTTTTACTTTCAGAGCGTTTTCGCAACATCCGCTACAAAACCCGGAACCTAGTCATGCGACCGTTTTCCTTATCAGCTCGATTTATCTCACGATGTATAGGCTGTTTCTGCATCCGGCTGTGAACGTATTGTGGGCTGCTGCGGTACGCTTTACAGTCTTGTTTTACACGAAATAGTGAAGTGGTACAAGATGTCAAACTGTGACACAGTTGCGTTGTGTATCGAGCTGAGAGCCAATTTTCTAATAGGATAAAAATGTACAAGTTTATGGTATGTATTCATTGCACTGTTACAGCTAGTACAAAAAACATCTGGAAAGTGACATCAGTTGCGGTTTTTTCACAATTAATTGTGAGGCAAACAGGTTTCTTCTTGGCCAGTATATGACTATTTTCCATTTTCGATCGCAGTGAGGGACGAAAACACTATTGTTTATCTGATAGAATTAACTTGTTCTCCAAATTTGCTTCGCAACGTCTCCCGAGAAAAACATCAACTTTCTTCCAAACTTGGTCATTTAAATTCTCTAACTTGTGCAAAATTACCCTACATAATTCTGTCATTACGTCTTCCTTTAACTTCCTACTGTAGGTCAACTTGCTCAGGATGAGTGTGCCAAACGTGTAGTACACCACATCACTCCTCATTCCTGCCACCTCCTCACGTTCACTACACATGCCTCTCATTGTCTGCAGAGTTCTCTATTGAAATTCTCTTCTTTCCTAGCTGCCGTTATCACTTTCATTTGAATCCTCTCCTCTTTCTTCATCCCTTCTATTTCTATTAACACCAAACAAGGCATCAAATGTGCTAAACTAATCATTATAATGCTTAATGCCTCCATTATTTATTATTATTATTATTAGTGTCACCATTATTATTATTATAATTATTATTATTGCAAATTATTACGTTTTTTTACTAACGCAAATTATTGAATTTGTTACGTAATTGCTAATTAATAGAATTCTTAATTCCTCCATTATTTTATCAACATTGTTAGTGTTATTATTATTATTATTTAATTAATAATGCAAATTATTATTGTGATTGTTAATCAGTACTTTTTTCTATGTATTGTTCCTGGTCAGATGTAACAGTCTGGCAAGGCTAAATAAGAAATAAATTATAAATAAACAAATAAACTTATGCCAATATGCTGAAGGAATAAACTAACTATCCCCTACAAGAGAATATTCTGCACGTTGATCAAGCAACTGTAAACCTTCCCTTGAAGGCCTACAGCAACAACCTACTTTTCATAAAACTTTATTCATGCCGAGACACTTTTTGGGATTTCGACCATTTTGAATTGCCGTAATACATCTATAACTTCTGCAATACAACGTTTTTATCAACTAGATTTTGAAGGCTGCAAGTGCATTTTGTTCTACAAATTGTAGCTCGTTTTTCACCTTCAAATTCGTGGCACAAACCCTCTTAGTTTCAGTGGTCCACTGATGTAGCACACCACACCACACCCCATGTGTTAATCGATAATACCGTTATACTGACTAAAATATAAACATATTACGTCTAATGAGGATGGGCTCGTCTTGGCATAAATGAAGCTGCAAAAAATCTGGGTGATGGCTCACTCTTTTCGAAGAGTCCAGTCCACATCCATTTGAACGCACTTACTGTTGCCAAGTTTTGGTCTCCCATAACAGATTTCGTCCCCCTCCACTTCCTTCCATTACCGCTTCTCTGCCTCAGGATGAGTGCTACCAACCGATTCCTTCTTTCTGTCAAGTTTGCCATAAATTTCTTTGTTTCCCAATTCAGTTCAAGTTTCTAATTTCTTCTTGCCAGAACTATTTATTAACCATCATTTAGTAGATAAATTAATGGAAGAATTTCGTCTATAAGATGAACATCAACACTACCAAAAAGAGAGGTTGTGGCATTGGAGGGATAATTTCCCATAAGTTATAAAATTACAGTAAGTAATGTAACACCGTAACAAGTAACTGACTTTCAGTGTCTCGGCTGTGATACAGGACGGAATTTCGACTATGAAATTGATAACAAGATCCTAAAATTGAACGCAGTCTGGGAACAATTACAAATATGCTATAAAAGAGCCACGAAAGAGACATATATGGAGGCTTATAGTGTCATGTTAGTACCTACTGGGGCCTACAGATCGGAATCATAGGTTACCACACAAAAGCATGTAAGTTTAACCCAGACTGGAGGAACGAGATTTCTTCGCAGTGTTTAGAATGTCGCTTCAGAAATTAAGATGTTAGAAATTACGCAAAGGAAAACACATCTAAACGAAAAGAAACAGATGATGGGGACACTTATAAATAGAACGCTTCAAAACAGACTTCAGAAACAAATTCTTGACAACAGACTTAGAGAGAGGGGGGGACAGACGACGAAAGAGATGGCAGAACCTTGTTGACTGTGCGATGCCCCTCCTCACCTCTACTGCGATAAACCATTAAAATGTTCGAATTTGAAAAGCATCACTTTTTTAGCAATTGCAAGTAGTGTAGCTAATGAATGTCACAGACAAGAGGACAAACAATATTAATTAAAAAAATAAGAAGATGGCAGGCTGAAAGAATAATTTTTCTTGTATGGCAGTATGACCTAGGTCTCGTCTTTTGAGGAAAGAACACTGCGTGGTTAAACTATAATATTCATATGTTCCCACAATGTAACAACAATGAGGTTACTGTGCCGTTAAGTACGTGCTCCAGCTTCTGCTTACAACAGAACCAATTCTCGACAGCCTCCAACTCGCGCAAAAACATGTTACCCTAAGAAGACCAGCGATACGTAAATTAACGGCACAGTGATCTTACAGGGTATGTTTTTACACCCAAAGAAGTTTATATACGCTCCCTTATTTCTATTACGAAATGTGTTTCAAAGTAATACTCAGAATCAATTGCAGAAGTAGCAATAATGACAATAACTACTATTAATTTTAAATATCCCTCCAACCTCTAGAAAAATAGTTATTATAGATTTACGATGCTTTCTGACTACATTTTTTTATAATAGAATATAAAAAATATTGTAGGAACTGTTTACTAAATAAACAAGAAAGCAACATTTTTATAATTTCGGAAAAATGTCCGTGTACAGTGTGATCGGGGTGTCTTAGCGTATCGAATCTCCGATTATTTATGTGTATCGGGTGCTACGATTGTTTGTGCACATTCTGTATTCCTGCTCGTGCCAGAAACTGGCCGGTTATAAGTTTTGGTTAACTGTAGATAGCTAATGGGGGGGGGGGGGGGGGGAATAAGTAACCAATGTTACAGTTCTTACGAGGCCTTAGATTAATCACAGGGCTGGTCGGTGTGGCCGGGCGGTTCTAGGCGCTACATTCTGGAACCGCGCGACCGCTACGGCCGCAGGTTCGAATCCTGCCTCGGGCACGGTTGTGTGTGATGTCCTTGGGTTGGTTAGCTTTATGTAGTTCCAAGTTCTAGCGGACTGATGACCTCAAAAGTTAAGTCCCATAGTGCTCAGAGCCATTTGCACCATTAATCACAGGCTCAAACAGACTGGCCCAGTCAAGCGCATAGATGACGATTTGTCGATAAGTTCTCTGTGAAATCAGTAGCTGCACAAGACGTCTCGGCAGCCCTTCAATACGGCATCATGAGTTGCTGCAAATGAACCCTGAATCGGGCAGCCGGTAGGATATTAAGAGAGGCGAACGGCGGCGTCGTCGGCGGCCGAGGCTACTGGAGTGCGTCCCGCGAGCGTACGGCTGTGCGCCGGCAGCGGCGGCGGCGGCGGGATCCGGTCTGACCAGTCGCGCCTTCCTGAATGGGCCGGCCGGCAGCACCTGTTCTGGCGCGGCGCGCCCCCGGGCGGCCAGGGGAGCCACAAAAAAAGCCGCATCCGACATCCGGCGGCCGCTGCTCGCCGCTCGCTGCCCGGCCGGCCGGCGCGGCGTTGCCAGGCGGTCGGCCCCGCGGCGCGTGGCGCGCCGAGCGCCCTGCCGTGGGAACCGCCGCCTCTCCGCTCTGCTCGCTGCTTACTGCTCACTCCTGTACTCACTCCACCCAGACATCACTTTCTGCGCCTGTATCCGCTACAACGGCACATATGTATTCTGTTGTGAAGTGTTGTCACAAATGAATTTGGTCCCGAATAGGTGGTACATGTAAAAATTTCTGCGAGCATAAAATATGAGAACTGTAGTATTTTTACAGCCAAAATGAAGACTTAACTTTTGCTATACAACTTCTTCTTGGATGTGACTGTGCGTTAGAGCGTTGGTACATTTACACTGAAGAGCTGCGCGAACACGCACAAGTGCCGCAACACGACGTGGCACAGACTCGACAAACGTCTGAAGTAGTGCTGCAGGGAAATGACAATATCGATCCGAGAGGGCTGTCCATAAATCGGTAGCAGTAAGAGTTGAAAGGCATCGCAGATATGCGCAATAATGTTCATTTCGGGGGAGTTTGGTGGGCTGCGGACGAGTTTAAACTCAGGAAAGTGTTCCTGGAGCCACTCTGTAGCAATTCTGGACGTGTGGGGTGTCTCATTTTATTGCTGGAATTGCCCAAATCCGTCGGAATGTATAATGGACATGAAGACCGCAGGTGATCACACAGGACGCTTGCGTGCGTGCCACCTGTCAGAGTCGTATCTAGACGTATCAGGGGTCTCATATCACTCCAACTGCACACGCCCCACGCCATTACAGAGGCTCCACCAGCTTGAACAGTCCCCTGCTGACATGCAGAGTCCATGGATTCAGAGGTTGTCTCCATACTCGTACCTGTCCATCCGCTCGATACAATTTGAAACGCCTGCCGTGGTGGCCGAGCAGTTCTAGGCGCTACAGTCTGGAACCGCGCGACCGCTACGGTCGCAGGTTCGAATCCTGCCTCGGGCATGGATGTGTGTGATGTCCTTAGGTTAGTTAGGCTTAAGAAGTTCTAAGTTCTAGGGGACTGATGACCTCATATGTTAAGTCCCATAGTGCTCAGCGCCATTTTGAACCAATTTGAAACGAGGCTCGTCCGACCAGACAACATGGGTCCAGTCGTCAACAGTCCACTGTCAGTGTAGTCGGGCCTAGGCGAGGCGTGCACTCATCGAGGGTGCACGAGCCCATATCAATGATGTTTCGTTGAATGGTTCGCACGCTGATGTTTGTTGATGGCCCAGCACTGATATCTATAGCAGTTTGCGGAAGGGTTGCACTTCTGTCACACTGAATGATTCTCTTTGGTCGTCGTTATTCCAGTTCTGACAGGATCTTTCTCCGGCCGCAGCGATGTCGGAGATTTTATGTTATATCGGATTCCTTATAGTCACGGTACGCTCGTCAAATGGTCGTACGGGAAAATCCCTACTCCATCGCTAGCTCGAAGATGCTGTGTCCTATCGCTCGTGCGCGGACTACTACGCCACGTTCAGACTCACTTAAATCTTGATAATCTGCCACTGTAGTATCAGTAATCGATCTAACAACTGCGCCAGACCCTTGTTGTCTTATTTAGGCGTTGCCGATCGCAGCACCGTATTTTGCCCGTTTATATATTTCTGTATTTGAAAATGCATGCATATACCAGTTTCTTTGGCGCTTCAGTGTTTATATACATTGACTGAGCCAGTCTTAGCTATTGTCATGAAATATACTGTCGTTGCTAATACAACTCGTCGCACTGTTGGACAGAAACTATTTCTCGTTGCAGTGTTCGAAGACAAAATTTACAGTCATAGGACTTGCACATTAACTTCGAGAGTCTAACTGGTGATTCTAACTCTGTTGTCGCCGAACCCGGTATTCTTCCCGCTGCTTGTTGTGGACTAGATATTGAGTGCAATATGGCCTGGCTTAGAACTGACCTCGTGTCCGTGTGTCAGTCTATTTCAAGACGTGTCGCCGGCGCTGGCGTGGTGAACACCTGTGGGCGTGCCTTGCTACTGCCGTGTCACTGATGTGGCGAGCGATACTCCGATAGCAAGGAACACCTTCGCGATGTCGATAGCAGGCCCCAGCGCTACGCCTACTGACTACACCACGTTTTCAACATTCCGCCTTGACAGAAAAACATTTTATTGGTATAGTCGGTCATGAGTCTTCCGCGTTGAACGGCCGTGGTCGAAGAAACTTTTCGGCTCCTGAAGTTTCTTCCAGAGCTGCGCTGGACATCTTCGGAGAGACTCCTGTCGTCGCTGAGTCGGCAAGAATCAGTCTCCAGGAGTACCTCCGAAGATATCCAGCGCAGCTCCTGACAAAACGGCAGGATCAGAAAAGTTTCTTCGCTACGGCTATACAACACGGAAGAGTCATCAGTGAGAGCAAGTGCTAACAGACGTGATTAGTACTGGACCATCAGTTTAGTAAGTCATGCTTGCAAAATATTGGCAGGAATTATTTACACAAGAATGGATAAAGGGTGGATATGGGGAAAATCAGTCTGGGTTTTGGGGAAACGGAGGAAGATGTGAGACAATAGCGACTCTACGACATGTGTTAGAAGATGGGTTCAAAAAAGGCATACCAACGTTTATAGCATTTTTAGACGTAGAGAAAGCTTCTAACAATGCCAACAAGACTTACAAATTCTGAAGGTAGAGGAATGAAATACAGACATCGAAAGGGATTTTACAACTTGCATAGAAATTACACTACAGTTATAAGCGTCGAAAGACGTGAAAGGGAAGCCATAGTTGAGAAGGGAGTGAGACAGTGTTATTCAATCTGTGCAGTAAGCAAGATGTGAAGGAAACCCAGGAGAAATTTGGAAAGGGAATTATAGTTCAGGGAAAAGAATCTTTGCCGTTTGTTGATGACCCTTTAATTCTGTCACAGACAGTTATGGCCTTGAAAGAGCAACTGAATAGAATGGACAGTGTCTTGCAAATACGATATAAATCAACATCAACAAAAGTAATACAAGAGTAACAGAATGTAATCAGAGGGAATGAGGGCATTGGATTAGGAAATGAAACACCAAAAGTAGTACATGAGTTTTGCTATTTGGACAAAAAAATTACTGACGATGGCCGAAGTAGGGAAGATATAAAATGTAGGCTGGTAACGGCAAGCGAAGCATCACTGAAGAAGAGGAATTTGTTAACATCTAATATAAAATACAAATATTTTCTGAAGGTATTTGTGCGGAGTGTAGCTTTGTATGGAAGTGAAGCGTGGACGGCAGGCAATTCAGGCGAGAAGATGAGGAAGTTTTTGAAATGAAATGCTGAAGATTTGGCTGGCATATCGAATAATAAATGAGGAGGTACTAGACTCTAATTTAAAAAAAGAAAAAAAATTGATTAAAAGTAGAGATCGGATGACAGGGCACATCCTAAGGCATCAAGGTATTCTCAATCTGGTAATGGAAGGAGGTGTAGGGGATAAAAACTGTAGAGAGAAACCAAGAGATAAATACAGTAGGCAGGTATTTGGATGTGGGGTGCTATTGCGGTAGTTACGCAGAGATGAAAGGGCTTGCACAGGGTATGAACACCGATAAATTTTCAACTACGAAGACCGCTAAAATCATTTATTATATAGATTACCGGTTCTGGCTATTCTCTGTTGCCACTTCGGATCTATGTTTATAACATTAAGCAATGTTCTCCTTCAGTACAGTAAATGGTGCTGTGCGACGTACGTCCATGTTGGTATCGTGGACTATATTATAAGTCGACATGTCAATTTTAAAATAGCAGCTATGTACGCACATATTATGGTGCCGATTACAAGTGCTCACATGCCGACTTTCAGTACAGCTCCGACACCAACATGGACATACATTGAGCGGTCTGAGGCGCTTGTCACGGTCCGCGCGGCTCCCCCCGGCGGAGGTTCGAGTCCTCCCTCAGGCATGGGTCTGTGTGTTGTCCTTAGCGAAAGTTAGTTTTGTTAGATTGCGTAGTGTGTAAGCTAAGGAACCGATGACCTAAGCAGTTTGGTCCCATAAGACCTTACCACAAATTTCTAAAATTTGGACATACGTTGTATTGCACCACTTCCTATACTGAAGGAGAACACCATGTAGTGATGTAAATAATAGATTCAAGTATGGCAAAAAAAGAATTGCCGAAACTGGTAATCTATATGAATAAATGATTTTAGCTACTTAAAGTTGAAAATTTATTCAGTGTTCATAATACTACAGATCGCTACACAGGATAGACTAGCACGGAGAAATGCATTAACCCAATCTTCGGACGGAAGGAGGCGGCGACGACGAAGACAATAACAACAATAACGTGGAAGATATAACTCAGAATGGGCGGAGCGGAAGTGTGGCGGCTACTTCTTTGGGATACAAGTCCGATATGTTGACTACTCATGTACCTTGTTTGCCAAAGTGACAAGGAAGCTCATGAATATGTATGAGAACAGACATGTAAACAAATTTTGAGGTGAGCGAGTGAGTGTGTAGGAGGGGCAGTGTGAAATTGTGCAGGATGATTAGGGAGAGTAGGAAGGACGCAGGAGCTGGCTGGAGACGTGACGGGGGGAGAGCGGCGCTCGCCGTTGTCTGCGCCAGTGGCGGCGGCGGCGGCGCCAGGCCGGCGTGTGTGTAGTCGCGTGGCGGCCCCCCACCACAGCCACCTGCCGCATTCCATCACGGCCGCCCTCCGCGCCGCGTACTACTGCTGGCCGGGCTCATTCAAGCGCGAGAGCCAATGTACTGCGTGCACGCCGTACCCACACAGTGCTGCTGCCTCCACGCCCAACCACTGCTAACGCCACAAGCCGGTATTTGTGATCGCACTCATAAAGTGAAAACTCACAGGGCTGCAATGAGAGAACTTACGCACTCTCAATTCCTCTCCTGGGACAAATGTTATCGGGCCTTGCCCCTATACGCTCTATTGGAGGCAGTCTTCCTAGTCGTCTTATGTTATCGTCAATCTTCGTTACATCGAGTATTGCTGCATATAAAATAAAAATGAAATACGTACAACAGCATCTACCGTTTGCTAATCAAATACACGTATCAGATACAACCCTGAGTGACGTTTTTACGCGCTTTCTCAAATCTTTTGTCGTGGAAACGTCTATTCGCTACTTGCGCGAACTTTCGTGAGTGACAAAATAACGTCAGATTTGAATCGCTAATCACTACGAGAGTCATAATGCTAAAACTGTGGTTGTGAACACAAAGGATAAGTCATATATTTTTAATCGACCACAATACTCGTATTGTTGCAACTTGGGAATGAGGATGATTCGGTCGGCTTATCGTGAGTTTTTGATAGTATATGCACAACTGCCTTGATATCGTTCACAGTGTTGAAAAATGTCTTAAATGACTGGGCACTATGGAACTTAACATCTGACGTCATCACTCCCCTAGACTTAGAACTACTTAAACCTAACTAACCAAACGACATCACACACATCCATGCCAGAGGCAGGATTCGAGCCTGCGACCGTAGCAGAACCGCGGTTCCGGTCTGCAGCGCCTAGAACCGCTCGGCCACAACAGCCGGCTCATTCACAGTGTGAAGCGGTTTCGTTAGTCACTACTTTGTCTACTTTAAAGTCACCCTGTGTTTCCGATAACGGCTATGGGTCGCAAGTGCAGTAATATCGTGGCCAGAAAGTACGTATTTTTCATGTAGTGTTTCTTTTGCGTGAGACGTCATCGTACCACTATAGACGCATGCGCGTCAGTGTTCCGAATTAGCTTAGTGTAAAGTTACAAGTGTATGTATCATGGAAATCCGTTCAGCTAGGGCACTGATTCGGGTTTCATTCTATAGAGCTTGCGGAGCACTGCTAAGACGCAAAGCGGGACAATAAAAATACTCTCCAGAATATACATTAAAATCATTATTAAACTGAAAATTACATAGTAATGGAAGATGTCGTCTAATATGACTTATAAATTTGCTCAGAATATCAGAAAACACAAGTCAGAGGGAAGCTTACGTCGAAAGGAATTCAAAACGCCTAAAAAATTCAGCGCCGAGCCGATGCGAAAGCTATGGCAGTGTCGAAAAGGAAATGAAAAAACGGCGCAAAGAGACTACGTCGCTACCTATCGGGCACACGGTCGCCAGCGACAATCCAAACGTCTGATTTATGTATTCTATAACCATTATTCTACTCTGTGTAACCACTGTATTAAAGAGACTGATAATTTAATTACGTATTGATATGAAAGATTTGTTACGATTTTCACGAAAAATCTCTAAAACGCAACACGTAAAAAAGCAAACTCACTGACAACAGATTACCTGCTTCGTACATAAACAGACCAAAAAAACTGTTCAGTCCCACCTGCATATCGACAGAAGCGTGTTGGATGACTTAAAAGGAGCGAACGAAAAAATAAGACTTTAGAAACCGAACAAACAAGTTTACTGAGAAGTAAAAAAAAAAAAATAAATAAATAAATAAAAAAATAAAAAAAAATAAATAAACAAAATCCAGGAAGACTGTTCGAAATTGCGTATCTGTGAAATTAAAATCTTGTGCAGATTATGAGGAACATCCAGTAGCCCACATGTCCAGTCATTTTCATGTCAGAAGATACTGCAGGGCATTGCCTTTCGTTGGTTCCTGGCCCCTGAAGGAACGTGTCCACTAGGCGGGAGACCTCCATCTCCTTAATAACGAACCCATGGCCGCCGACATTTTGATTGTAGAGCTGGACAATAATTGGAGGGTCCTATCCCGAAACTGTTATGCGCGATTGCGGCGAGAGGCATCCGGCCTGCATATATGTCACCGGCCAGAAATATGAGTGAGCCACCTTTCTGCTCAAGCGTGGCACCGCACGCCCGAGACGTGCATTTGTACCTGGACGCCACTCACTTTTCTACGACAATTCAGAGTAATGTAGAATGTGTCGGTGATGAGAAGATTGTCACTGATCCAGGTTGCGTTCCGGGTGTTCGCTTCCCCTCCATCATAGCGTAGTACGTCGCTGGGAGGCTTATGCTGTTGATCGCAACGGGTGCACAGAGGCCAAATTGATCAACTGGAGACGACTGCGTACCGTTCGGGGCACACAGCCCACAAACTTACCTCCGAAAAAGCACCCTGCAGTACTCCTGCATTCTTCTCGGGATGCATACAAGCCATAATTTGCAGTTAGCCATCATCAGCTGGAGTTACTGACCACGGCCGACCATTACGAGGCAGATTTCCTGTGTCATGATATTTTCCATAGTGAATCTTCAGCGCCTTGTGTCCCATGACAGTAGCTGAAATTTCGAACGTCGTCGCTGTGGTGCACGCCAATTCTTGCCATAAAGTCACAAGCTTGAAATGCCCCTTCAAAAGATATTGACATCTCCGTAGATGAATGATGAGCACAGATGGCTGCAATGAGAAGGACCCGTGTTAGATTCCCGGTACTGCCAAGGATTTTTCTCCATATGGACTCAGTCTCATGATATCATTTGAAAAGCTTCTTGACTGAGAAGTAGTGGCTGTAAGGTCTAGAAAGTTGGGAAAGTTAGCAAAACGGCCGGAAGAGCGGTTTGTTGATCACATGCCCCTACATACCTCATCCACATGACGCCATCTCGCAGACAATGATACGACGGCCGGTCGACGTCTCTTGGACCTTCACGGCCTGGACGAGGAGCTCGTTTAATAAATGTACAGAAGTCGCGTTGTGCTGTCCACGATGGAAGCCACAAAACACCCTCTAGTAAACAGAATTTAGTTGTAGATTTCACATTTACTTACAGATGCATTACACAGGTGGGTGTCCGTGGGGATTCCCTGCGGTCAAAAGCGCCTTGAGAAAGAGGTTTACCACACGAAAAAACTACAGAGTATGCGAGTTATGGGGTTACAGTTAGAGTAAACTATTTTTTTGAGCAATTCAGATGGCGTACTTGACATTTATTCTGTTTGAATACGATGTCGTTGCTGCATCGGAACGCAAACGGCCACGAAACAGGGCAACGACCTGGCCCCGCGGCAGTGTAAGGTGCCGTATCACAGGAATTACAGAACTGGCACTATGACACATCTGTCGGACAATAACGTTGGCAGCTGCGGAAGGAGAAGGCAGTGAAAGCAAGCGGGGGGCCCGGGTTGGGGGCCGGAGCCGCGGGAGGACGCATCCGCCGGCGCCGGCGCTCCAACAGGTGGCGCCGCCCTCGCCGTCGCGTGCGGCGAGCCACTATCTCATCGGCGGATTACGCGGGCCGCCGGCCACTTGCCAGTCACGGCATCGCTCGCCCTCTCTGTTAACGCGCCCACGTCTGAAGCCGCTCTCGTCTGCCACAACTAACTTAATTACTGAAGACAGTCATAGTTTAGATCTACCACGAGATCCCGACTGAATATATCCTTCCTTTTACCTATACAGAAATATATATGTAAGGTGTTACAAAAAGGTACGGCCAAACTTTCAGGAAACATTCCTCACACACAAATAAAGAAAAGATGTTATATGGACATGTGTCCGAAAACGCTTAATTTCCATGTTAGAGCTCATTTTAGTTTCGTCAGTATGTACTGTACTTCCTCGATTCACCGCCAGTTGGCCCAATTGAAGGAACGTAATGTTGACTTCGATGCTTGTGTTGACATGCGACTCACTGCTCTACAGTACTAGCATCAAGCACATCAGTACGTAGCATCAACAGGTTAGTGTTCATCACGAACGTGGTTTTACAGTCAGTGCAATGTTTACAAATGCGGAGTTGGCAGATGCGCATTTGATGTATGGATTAGCACGGGGCAATAGCCGTGGCCCGGTACGTTTGTATCGAGACAGATTTCCAGAACGAAGGTGTCCCGACGGGAAAACGTTCGAAGCAATTGATCGGCGTCTTAGGGAGCACGGAACATTCCAGCCTATGACTCGCGACTGGGGAAGACCTAGAACAACGAGGACACCTGCAACGGACGAGGCAATTCTTCGTGGAGTTGACGATAACCCTAATGTCAGCGTCAGAGAAGCTGCTGCTGTACAAGGTAACGTTGACCACGTCACTGCATGGAGAGTGCTACGGGAGAACCAGTTGTTTCCGTACCATGTAGAGCGTGTGCAGGTACTATCAGCAGCTGATTGGCCTCCACGGGTACACTTCTGCGAATGTGTCAATCCTCCTGTCAGTGAAAATGTTCTCTTTACGTATGAGGCTTCATTCCAACGTGATCAAATTGTAAATTTTCACAATCAACATGTGTGGGCTGACGAGAATCCGCACGCAATTGTGCAATCACGTCATCAACACAGATTTTCTGTGAACGTTTGGGCAGGCATTGTTGGTGATGTCTTGATTGGGCCCCATGTTCTTCCACCTACGCTCAATGGAGCATGTTATCATGATTTCATACGGGATACTCTACCTGTGCTGCTAGAGCATGTGCCTTCACAAGTACAACACAACATGTGGTTCATGCACGATGGAGCTCCTGCACATTTCAGTCGAAGTGTTCGTACGCTTCTCAACAACAGATTCGGTGACCGATGGATTGGTAGAGGCGGACCAATTCCATGGCCTCCACGTTCTCCTGACCTCAACCCTCTTGACTTTCATTTATGGGGGCATTTGAAAGCTTTTGTCTACGCAACCACAGTACCAAATGTAGAGAGTCTTCGTGCTCGTATTGTGAACGGCTGTGATACAATGCGCCATTCTCCTGGGCTGTATCAGCGCATCAGGGATTCCATGCGACGGAGGGTGGATGCATGTATCCACGCTAACGGAGGACATTTTGAACATTTCCTGTAACAAAGTGTTTGAAGTCACGCTGTACGTTCTGTTGCTGTGTGTTTCCATTCCTTGATTAATGTGATTTGAAGAGAAGTAATAAAATGAGCTCTAACATGGAAAGTAAGCGTTTCCGGACACATGTTCACATAACATATTTTCTTTCTTTGTGTGTGAGGAATGTTTCCTGAAAGTTTGGCCGTACCTTTTTGTAACCACACACACACACACACACACACACACACACACACACACACACACACACACACACACACACATATATATATATATATATATATATATATATATATATATGGCATTACAGCTGCATAAATGAATATATGATCCTTTACAAACATGGGGCATCATCGTCAAATGTTACGATATATCATAGCATCTTTGATATATATTTGTAAGCTCTTTGTATGTATCAAAACATGGTGGTGCGTGGTAGAAATCTTCTCAGTGACAAATCTAAAGTATTCAGTGAGAAAAATTTACGTGTGCAACAATAAGAATTCAGGGGGAATGTATTCACATCTGTTGGACGAATGTTATGAAAACAAACACTCCAAACCGACATTTCACGTAAGTCGCATGCAACGAAAATGTGTAACGCAACCATCTGTGTGTGGCGTGTTTATAAATATGTATTATTTATATTTTAGGACAATTAATCTGTATAAAAACACACCACATGTCATAAAGAAAGCGTGTAAACCGTCTGAGGATGAACCACGACGATTCGAAACCGGTAACGGTACCCTTTGAATAAAGGAACTGAAATTAATTTGTGGCTGGTTGCTGTTCCAACTCCATCAACATCTGTTTGTCATGTGTTTTGCCTGTCTGTGTGGTGAATACGTATTCGACCTGAAACCTCCTGGCAAACTTAGACTCTGGGCCGGATGAGGACCGAGGACAGTTCATACTACGCCCTCACAGTTTCACTGTCAATACCGCACTCCTACTTTCAAAGCTATGCAAGTTCCGGGTTTGAGTGTAATACGCCAGAAAGTTTCAAAACAGTCCGCTTTCCACTGAGAGCGAAAGATCCGGTGTGAGAAGTGTACGCTGACTGGTTGTCGTAAGAGAATGTAAATGATAAAGAAAATTAGAACAAGAAAAGAAGGCAAACCTGAAGGAGTGATAAATGAACTAAGATCACAGTCCTGGTATCCGGAACTGGACCACCCGGAGGGGACGACCTTTCGTCTGGTGAACAAAGCGGTTAGCAGTTGCGAAAGCAGTTGCACTGTGGTGCAGCAGCCACGCAGCTGCGTGCATAAAGAGCTGGACCGCGCGAGTGTGGCAGTTACTGCTCCCTGCGGGACGGTGACGGCGCAGCGTAGCTATTATTATGTTACAACATGCTGTACACGGAAGTGAGAGGGCGCACGAGAAGGCAGGGAGAGAGGTATACGACAGTTTTTTGCGTAGAACAATAGAATAACTGCAGAACTGACCGACCAGTTGTAGTCGTAATGTCGTGAGCCCCTCGGGTACCTACTTATCACCTAAGATTGTTTCGTTAGGTGTGATCTGTTTTCGATTAAAGTATTTCGGTGCTACATTGCATAGTAACGAATCTACACTTTTCAATGCAAGAGTGAGAATGACAAAAACTAATCCCAAAAGGAAGTGAACTGATTCTAGTACAGCTAACATGCGGCGTCGCCTGTGTGGTTAGGACAATACTTTCTCAGTATGAAGACTGACGTATACGACAGGTAGTTGAACACTAGACACAGACTGGAAAAATGGTTCAAATGGCTCTGACCACTATGGAACTTAACTGCTGAGATCGTCAGTCCCCTAGAACTTAGAAATACTTAAACCTAACTAACCTAAGGACATCACACACATCCATGGCCGAGGCAGGATTCGAACCTGCGACCGTAGCGGTCCCGCGGTTCCAGACTGTATCGCCTAGAACCGCTCGGCCACTCAGGCCGGCTACAGACTGGAACTTGAGTAGAATATCATCTGATATGGAAAGAGTGAGAGTGAGAGTGTGAGAGAGAGAGAGAGAGAGAGAGAATCCAACCGTCCCATTTGAAAAAAAAAAAAAAAAAAAAAAAAAGAAGTACGCTCAGTACTACTGCAATTTTCTTGTCTGATTAACGGCTAACGGCTCGACTCTTCTTCTTCGCCAATTCGCTTATAGGCATTTCTTTCCCTTTCAGCTAGATAGACAAACAGAAGAAAATTAAACATTCATATTCAGGGATCCCGCGCGAAGTAGGCAGTTTTATCAAGAGGAGGATAGAGCCTCACGAAACGGAAGGGTGCACTATTGTGTTCTGGATGACCCTATATTAAAGCGACCAAGGGGGGTAAAAATTTGCAAACATGGCGCTGCCAAAAAATTTATTAAAATTAAACTCAATCACACGGCCCAATAATCGTAATTTCACGCTGTGCACTTCGAGCCGAATGCTTAGTCGCCTAATCAGAAAGCGTGTCTTTTCTCGCGAACGTTTTTATCTTTATTTCATGCCATGTAAGGTGCTTTTTGAATGCTTAACGTAAGTGACTAGGTTGCCTGTGCGCGTAGCGTTGTGTTGTGGTTGTATTTTCGATGGTGACGCAAGGATCCCAGTGCGGGTCGTCTCGAAAAGCACCAAGAGTCCACTTACCGATGACTAATAACAATATCAGTTCCTTTCGCACCCTAGTGTTTGGCAGTTGAGGAAAACGGTTAGATGGACAACGAATGAAGTTATCAGAATAGTAAAATGGTGCTGTAGTGGTAATGTCAAGGAAACAGATTTATTGAAACTCAAGAATCCATGTTCATGAAAACGGAAGTTCACAATCATTTTATTTCTTCTTTATCGTTGATTTCAATGCTCCCCACATGGAGGAACGTAGGTGTGAGGGCGTACTGGTAGTAGCCATGTAGCTGCGCTTCTTATAAACGCTAAGATGTACAATTAGAAGAACAAATCAAAATAAAAAAATTTATTTTGACGATTTTCAATAAAATGCGCATAATGGTAGTGACTATGACCCATTACCCAATATCTTGTTGTCAGGATCCCAGTTCATTCCGTAGGTGTACTACCGATGGGGCAGTGAGAGAACAATACAGGTAAGAAAGGTTTTCGTGACCGCTGTCATTGACGATAAAATCTTCTGAGTCGTTTGGTGGCATCATATTCCGCTTAAAATTTACCCAATGTCCGACGTTTCGACCATTCTACTGCGATTTTCTTCAGCATTCCACTACTGTCGCTGGACTGCTGAACAGTCTGCCGTGCAGGGACATTAGTTCAGACTGGTGGTCTAGCGTTAAAGCGTGGGCTCGGAAACAGAATGGTCGCAGGATTGGATCCCAGTCGCATAACATACTTTTTTTCAGCTTGCCTTTAACACAGCCTTCATCTTTCAACGACGTGAAGATGCGCCAGGACAGACACGTGGTTCGGATTCGACGATAAACTGTAGGTCCCCTTTCCCTGGTACATTTACTGGGGTGAATTAGGGACACGCAAGTCTCCGAAGAGGTTTCCAATTGAAAGACTTGCACCCAGCCAGAGTCACACAAAATTATGATAATTGTGGTGGAATCCTAATAACAATGGAATTCCAGCAGAGGGATGTAAATGTCTACCACTGGAGAAGTTAGAAGAGGAATATAACGCTGTCTGAAGACTCAGAAGATTTTACCTTCAATATAGATAAATGTTTCGTTATGTCTGTGGTGGAAAGTGATTTTAAAAAAATGGCTCTAAGCACTACAGGACTTCATCTGATGGCCAAGCGGTTCTAGGCGCTTCAGTCGGGAACCGCGCTGCTGCTACGGTCGCAGGTTCGAATTCTGCCTCGGGCATCGATGTGTGTGATGTCCTTAGGTTAGTTAGGTTTAAGTAGTTCTAAGTTCTAGGGGACTGATGACCTCAGCAGTTAAGTCACATAGTGCTGAGAGCCATTTGAACCATTTTTGAACTTCATCTGAGGTCATCAGTTCCCTAGACTCAGAACTGCTTAAACCTAACTAACCTAAGTACATCACACACATCCATCCCGAGGCAGGATTCGAACCTGCGACCGTAGCAGCAGCGCGGTTCCGGACTGAAGCGCCTAAAACAGCTTGTCCACAGCGGCCGGCAAGTGATCCTAGACTTGGAAGTGGGACACGTAAATTAAGGCTGGAACACGAAATTAAGAAGGTGGGCCAGAAAGCTGGGAGACGTATCGGAGCCTCGATTACGGACTGAGTTTGGGGATTAGGACTACAGCTGATAGAATGCGTAGATGCCAGGGCGGATTTCTGGGTCACGAAGACGGAGCCTTGAGACAAGATATGGGGGATGTGGAAATGGAGGGACAGAAAGAATCGTTTCACGATACCAGATTTCACTTAAGAGAGTGAAACGAGTACATGTACCGCGAGGACCGTTTGAAAGCTAATGGTTACTCAGCAAGAAATATGAAATGCATGTTCAGAATTTATGTGGGAGAGACAGGAGAACCAACACATGGACCGGAGAACAAGCTCGAATGGAAGATTGAACACAATGAAAACCAAACCGGTGGACGGGATGTGCAAATCTAACGGATGGTATGTGGCTATGAAATTCTTTGCTAGATTCCGGGATATTAGAAAAGTAGATAGTATTTAGAAACCTGTAGGGGCAACGCTTAGCTGAAGAAAGGGCTAAATCCACTTGTGGACTTCTTACAGCTGATATGATTTATTTCCGCAGAGAGAAATCCGTGGTGACAGACACGGTGGGCTCCTTATCGCGTGGAAGTCATCGGACGCGTTGGGCACAGGGCATCTGGCTGTCTACATACGGTTAGCAGCCAACGCCCGCGACCGGCAAACGAATATTGAGCGCCGCCAGCTTGCCAGGTGTAGCTTTCGCCCCTGCCTTCGCATGCGTAGCGTCTGCAGTAATAGGTTTTCGTGACGGATTGCCTCAATTACCGCTCCTGGACGGGGAGCTTCGTTCAATTTGCCGACTGCCAGAGATACTATCTGTTCGGAACTAACTCGTAGAATAAACACCGTCAGCAGCACTTTATGTACATCTCGCGGCGCTCCACCTTCGTTCCCGATGCTGTCACTGGCTGCTGCCGTCAAAGGTTTACGGCGCAGTTGGAGGACCGGGACTATCAGTAATTGGGAAATGGCGCTGAAAGGCACGATATTCGGCAAGTGAAAAGCGAGCAGGTTTCGAAACAAGTCGTTGTGAAAAATACAGTATGTTGTGTTACATCTACATGTACATACACACCCCACAAGCCACCGTACGGCGTATCGGGGAGCATGCTTTCCACCACTGCTAGTCATTTCATTTATTTCGTGTTCAACACGCAAATGGAGTGAGGGAAAAACGACTCGTGTATGCCACTGTTCGAGCCCAAATTTCTCATACCTCGTCTTCGCGGTCATTACTCGGAAAGTACATTCGAGGCAGTACAACAGTTCTGCAGTCAGCGACAAATACCGGTTCTCAAAATTTTCTCCATAGTGTTTCGCGAAAAGATCGTCGCTTTCCCTCCAGGATTCACGTTTGAGCTCTCGAAGGATCTCCGTAGTAATCGCATATTGATCGATCCTACCGGTAACAAATCTAGCAGCTCGCATCTGAATTGCTTCGATGTCTTTCTTTAATCCGACGTTAAGAAGATCCCAAACAGTGGAACATTGAAATTTCCAGGCAGATTAAAACTATGTGTCTGATCGAGACTCGAACTCGGTACCTTTGCCTTTCGGAGAAAAGTTCTCTATCCACTGAGCTACCCGCCTTGGGTAGCAGGGGTAGTACAGTCGGTAGAGCACTTTTCCGTGACAGTCAAAGGTCCCGAGGTCGAGTCAGAAAGTTTTCGTATCAGAGTACAGTCGGCTGCAGAGGGAAAACTTCATAGTGGAGCAGTGTTCAAGAATGGGCCGCAGTGGTGTTTTACAGCTGTTTCCCTTATCGATGAGCCACGAGAATTCTCTAAGTCGACTTTTGTCTCCCCTGCTACTGTCCTTACATGCCCGTTCCATTTCATATCGCTCTGCAACGTTACGCCTAAACATTTAACAAATGTGACTGTGTCAAGCAACACACCACTAATACTGTATTCGAACGTTACAGGATTGTTTTTCCTTCTCATTTTCATTGACTTGCGATTTTTCTACATTTACAGTAACCAAATAGAAATTCTATGTCGTCTTGTTTGCTTCTAAAGCCACTCGACTACAGTACTTCTCTGCATACCATGGCGTAATCAGGATACAGCCACAGATCGCTGTTCACTCTGTCTGTAAGGTAATTCACGTGTCCTGTCACACTTCACTGGGGCTCTCCTGACAATATCCTTGTCTCTGACGAACACTCACCGTCGAGGACATAGTACAGGGTTCTATTGCTTAAGAAGTCTTCGCGCCACTCACATAGTTCCATATTTCTGTATGCTGGTACCTTCATTAACAGTCTGCAGTGGGCACAGTGTCAAACGCTTTCAGGAAATCTGAGTAATGGAATCTTCCCGTTGCCCTCCATCCATAGTTCGCAGTATATCACATAAGGAAAGAGCAAGCTCAATATCGTTCGGGCGATGCTTTCTATATCCGTGTAGATTTATGAACAGAAGATCATCTGCTTCAACGAAATTTATTGTAGTCCAACTTAGAATACGCTCGAGAGTTCTATAGCAGACCGATGTTGAGGATATTGGTCAGCAATTTTGCGAGTACACTCTTTTACCCTTGTTATACAGAGGAGTCACCGGCGCTTTTTTTCAGTCTCTTGGAACTTGGCGCCGGGCGAAAAATTCGCTATAAATGCAAGCTAAACAAGACGCTAATGCCGTAATGCACTCACTGTAAAATCGAACTGGGATTCCATGCAGATATGTCAATTTATTTGTTTTCAACTCTTTCAGCTGCTTCTCTGCGACAAGGATGCCTATTACTTCGTCCTCCATACATCGCTCATTAATAGACTTCGACGTTATCTTGCATTTATTTACGAATAAATGACAGTAATCCACTCATTAGACAAAATTGCATTTAAAAGATATACCTTTGTTTACAAAAAAAACTGAAGTACAAGAATCATCTGCGACACACCTTTTTTCTAAAAATATCAAGTACGGAAAGCTACAGAACTTTTGTTCTCAAATTATATAAACTGTTTATTTTAGAATCTCTGTTACAAAGGTGACAGCAGGGTTAGAAGGATTCTACCTGCATCATGAGTAATATCACTGATCTTGTTGCGAAGTGTTCCTTGTTGTGGGTGGGTGAAGGGGCTCTTTTCTCTAGACATGAGAATCATGTTAACTAAACTCTCATACTTTTAAGACCAATAACGTTATGAAAAATGACGCGGTTTTCAAACGAACATTGCAGTATGACTACCGACTACGTGTATAAAGTATGCGTTGATAGTCGTCACTTATATTGCAGAGCTCATTTTCACAGTGCCGTTGTTTTCCACAACGGTACTAGTTTAAACAAGTCTGATAGCCCCGAGAGCAGAAACTGAACTACCAGAGGATAGCAACGACGTAATGTTGACCTAACTCTCCAGGAAATACATACACGGCGGTACGGTGATCAGCGAATGAAGCATAGCTACTATGATCGCTACACTAAATGTTTAGCTTCTCGTCGAGGAGGGATGTATATCATGTGACTAACATTAAGGTTAATCCGAAAAGTGCGAAAAATATATTATGTCTCGATCAGTGTAGTGTTACACAGCGCTTTTTTCCATATTAGCGAGTCAGTTCGGTGTTTGTCCCATCAGCTTCCCCCTAGATCCTTCAGTACCATACCGTCTACTTACACCCACGAAGAATTTAATCCTTTGCGAAACATACACTAAGAGAAAACCTCGCAGAGTATTTACAACATTAGCTTTGCACTAAGCAATACTAATACTTGAATAAAAGAATCAGTTTCAGCATTTTGATTTCCTTGTTTCATAATCCAGATTTCCTCTATAGCCCTTGGGCAGTTTCACGATAGATTTCTTGCACCTCCTCCAAACACGATTTAGAGGAAAAGTGCCATAAAGTACGTAAAGTGGTGCAGGTGTCTTTTTGAGCAGCGGTTGTAGTCTCTGTCGTCTCTCTAAATTGATTCGTTTCATTAAACAATGGGTCAGAAGTAATTAATTCTTTCTCATTAAGAGAACTGTCTGTAAAGGTAAAACACCTCCTTGTTGCTCTTGGGTGATTAAATTGCTAGCGAGCGATCGCTGTTTCATTTAGGGTGGCCACGTTGAATTTATCCGAAATGTCATTTTTGAATCAATCAGAATCTCGATTAAGTCTATGTTTAAAAGCACTCTCAAAGGTTACTGATAAAGGGAAACGTTTGACGTCTATAAAAGACGTCTTACACCGTAGTGAACAAATACACCAATGAAAAATATAACCCCGTCGGTTTACTTTCAAGCCGAAGTATCCATCCGGGCACGACGCTTGTTTCATGCAAAGCTGCTGTGACAAATCACTCAAATAAAAGTTTGCAAAATCTTGTCCGATAACATAAACAACTGCCTTAACCATTTAGGACCAGTGAACATAGTCTCTTCAATGATAATATCAACTGAAACACAAGATTCTTGTGTATTTGTTTATGACGCTTGACTTGAATAAATCTTTCCCATTGACACAATCGCAACTACTGTACTTTTCCTGCAGCTTTAAAATTATTGACAAGAAAAGAACTGGTTAAGTTATTCGCAACAATTGTAAATTTTTACAAGACCCGTACTGAATGTACGATATTTGCTCACAACCAGAAACGAGCCTGTGAGCTTAACTCGCTTGTTCCAGCGAATTTTTCGCTTAAAATTGGCGGAGGCTGAAGAATTCTACGTGTCGAAGTCAAACAAGGAAATAAAAAAGAAAAAAGGAGGGTGTTAACTAGGCAAAAGTATTTGTTGGAACAAAGGGTTAGAGGAATTCTGAAACGCCGACGCTAGTGACGAAGTTTCTGTCGAAAGTTGGGCGCGAGTTGCGACTAACCACTCGAGGGCTCGAGGAGGCCTGGATGAGAGTTCTTAGGAGTTCCCTCGAGTTCTCGTCTTAAGACTTTTTCTCGTTCCTCCGCTGTAGCGCCTTCGGTTGTGATCCCCTCCGTACACAGGGAGCAGCGCGCAATCGGAATGAATTGTGTGTGTGTGTGTGTGTGTGTGTGTGTGTGTGTGTGAGCTACCGCATCGACTCAGGGCGTGCACTGCCCTGAACTGCCTCAGCAGCACGTAGAGAACGTCTCGGACAACTTCCCCTGAATTACGATGGGAACGGTTAATTTGGTATCGGTAGGAAGCTACCCTGTTACATGTAAATAACCGTACGAGAATAGCCAGCTTCATGAAACTAACATGTGGTCAACATTAAATCTGCTAAATTTTGTGTTTTATCGGGTGAAGTGCAATGCACATTGCGAAGTCTTTCTCTTTTACCTTTAGAATTTACCAAAGAGTTTCGGGAAGAAAATAAAATCAACCAATTTCGAGTTGCGGAGTGGCACACAGCTTTAGAATTCGTAATAGAACAGTCCAGGCGTTTATGAGGCGTGATTTAAAGAAAAGACGCAAAATATGAATCACTACTGCCAGTATTGGACTAGGAGCTGGATACGTTATTTTACGATTACAGTCACTTAACTATGTTGGTAAGCCTGCGGCAGAAATTTAGCGATGCAAACGCAGTAACTTTTACTAAAAGGTTTGTTCTCAAAACAAGCTCGTGGGTAACGATAGGGAAGACGGGTGAATTTCAATATACATCCTGCAGTCATTGTTAATTAAAATACATACCTAAGTTCATCGACGCCTAATATGAAGACAATCAATCCAGAGCATAGAACAAAAAAGACAGAAACAGTATCCAAAAGTGATGCTCGGTGTTCTTATTTTCTTTTTATCTTGGCTACTGGCGCAGTATAATTACATGTAAATGGAAGGGGGATCGTTGCTGACAGCTGCCGCGGGACATCAAGTGGAATAAGCGGCGACAATCGAAAATGTGTGCCGGAGCGAGATTCGAACCCAGGATCTCCTGCTTACTAGGCAGTTGCGGTAAGCACTGCGCCATCCAGCACACAGCCTTATTGCAATTGCACGGATTATCTAGGTACACCTCACGGCCGAACACTCCCACCTACCTGTACCTATCCGAAGTCCCTGTCCATTAAACTCACTTTCGTTGTAATAGTAGCTGGGACGATTGTGTTTAATTAAGGTTGCAAAGACGTAGAGAGAATTCGATATAAGTTTCTTGACCATACAGAACCCTCCCACACTTGGCGTTTGGGTGGCAAAATAAGAAACGTGACACCTAGTGGTCCATTATGTACTGAGATACGTTGCTAGTTTACGAAAGCTCCGTACATAGGAGTCAGGAATTACACGAGTCGTTTTATAAACATTATTATACACCGTATATCTTTTTAAAAAAATCAGTCATGTTTTCTACGACACTTGAAGCATCGCACCTTCTCATTCGATATAGTGTCCATATCGATACTTCCTCAGACAAATCTGGACCAATAACAACTGTACCAACACGCTTCTTGCTGTCTGCCGGAGTTTTAACCGTTGCCTGCTTCGAATTTTAGAAGGAAAAGTAGGCCAGGAAGATTTCTTTTATTACCAAATACCGTTAAGAGCGCAACTTATACCCCACATTAACAAATCTCATTCACTTACAAAAAATTTAAATCAAAGAAAAAATAGATACGTCGAAAACATTAAGAATGAAGGAATGACATCAGAAATCTCGTATGAGAAAGTAAAATTTCTTTCGTGACTCTATAAAGGCTTAAATTAAATACGGCAAAGGGCATCGAAAGTCACGAACAGACTCTAGAAATAATTTTAGTCAACGAAATTGAACGAGAGCCAGCTGTCAGAACTATTAATAAAGTCCCGAACATACCGTCAAGGCCACGTAGTAAATACCTGCAGCTGTTGCTACTATTTTTATCGACGTCCGATTAACTCAGACCATGCAGAATATTTTCTCCTTGCAACAGAATCTACTGATCGTAATCTAGGTCCTCACGGTTTAAATTTTTGCAGCCAGTTTACAATTTTTTTATGTAAGGAGCAAGATTATCTGCAACAGCTGAGTGCACAGTAACACACTGACGTTACCGCTGCTCAGCATAGTACGCATGTTTGTAAACTCTTAGCTGATATACTGTACCTGAAGCCACCTGCAGAGCGTTCCAGCATGTCAAAAACAGGCCACTTCTTACGAAGCGCGATTTAGAAAGGAGATATAAAACGTGCACGAAACCGGACTCTGGAACGGAACTGAGAGATCAAGAGTTCGAGGCTGAAGTGGGGTGCTGCGATATTTCTCTAAATGGCGCGGTGCGAAAAGGTGGTATTAATGTGAGAACGTATTACGTAAGAGGCCGCGGGTCAGCCGGTAAAAGGTGGACGACTCTGGAGGAAAGCTCTGGAGGCGCACCATTTGCAACGCGAATAACGCTGACGTCATCGGCGAGGCGTCAGCGAGTATCCGGGTGTGAGCGGTATGAGAAGGGCGACCCGGCGCGGTCAAGTCCGATGAAGGTCTTCGCGTCGCTTTGCCTGCCAACGACCGGTAATGTTCCAGGCGCCATGAAGAAAAGAGAACAGTTATAGAGGGAAGGAGGGATTCACACGGTATCACTTCCGACGGACGCTATGGGGGCTAGTACAAGAAGGATTTTAGGAAAGAACATTTTATTTAAACAACAGTACGTAAACAAAACTAATAACGTCATAGAAAGTGGTAGGAAACGTGAGAGAATTTTTTAGTGTTACGTTTACAGAAAACTTATGATAATGCTGCAGTGGTAGCCTATGTGAAAGTGTGAGAAAGTTCTAAGACTTTCTGCAAATCGTGTAACTGAGGAGGCACGTCAGCGCTGGCTGGCTCCTTGGCTCTCCAGGGCCGAGGCGCCTCCCCGAATCACGGAAGCACTATGCTAACACGCGCGTGTATTCTGCGGCTTATTCGAGGAGAAGAAATACACTACTGGGCACTAAAATTGCTACACCAAGAAAAAATACAGATGATAAACGGGTATTCATTGGACAAATATATTATACTAGAACTGACATGTGATTACATTTTCACGCAATATGGGTGTATAGATCCTGAGAAATCAGCACACAGAACAACCACCTCCGGCCGTAATAACGGTCTGCATACGCCTGGGAATTGTGGGAATTGAGTCAAACACAGCTTGGATGGCGTATTCAGGTACTTCTGCCCATGCAGCTTCAACACGATACCACAGTTCATCAAGAGTAGTGACTGACGTATTGTGACAAGCCGGTTGCTCGGCCACCGTTGACCAGACGTTTTCAATTGGTGAAAGATCTGGAGAATGTGCTGGCCAGGGCAGCAGTCGAACATTTTCTGCATCCAGAAAGGCCCGTACAGGACCTGCAACATGCGGTCGTGCATTATCCAGCTGAAATGTAGGGTTTCACAGGGATCGAATGAAGGGTAGTGCCACGAGTCGTAACACATCTGAAATGTAACGTCCACTGTTCAAAGTGCCGTCAATGCGAATAAGAAGTGACCGAGACGTGTAACCAATGGCACCCCATACCATCACACCAGGTGATACGCCAGTATGGCGATGACGAATACAAGCTTCCAATGTGCGTTCACCGCTATGTTGCCAAACACGGATACGACCATTATGATGCTGTAAACAGAACCTGGATTCATCCGAAAAAATGACGATTTGCCATTCGTGCACCAAGGTTCTTCGTTGAGTACACCATCGCAGGCGCTCCTGTTTGTGATGCAGCGTCAAGGGTAACCGCAGCCATGGTCTCCGAGCTGATAGTCCATGCTGCTGCAAACATCGTCGAACTGTTCGTGCATATGGTTGTTGTCTTGCAAACGTCCGCATCTGTTGACTCAGGGATCGAGATGTGGCTGCACGATCCGTTATAGCCATGCGGATAAGATGCCTGTCATACCGACTGATAGTGATACGAGGCCGTTGGGATCGAGCACGGCGTTCCGTATTACCCTCCTGAACCCACCGATTCCATATTCTACTAAGTCATTGTATCTCGACCAACGCGAGCAACAATGTCGCGATAGGCTACAATCCGACCTTTATCAAAGTCGTAAACGTGATGGTACGCATTTCTCCTCCTTACAAGAGGCATCACAACAACGTTTCACCAGGCAACGCCGGTCAACTGCTGTTTGTGTATGAGAAATCGGTTGGAAACTTTTCTCATGTCAGCACGTTGTAGGTGTCGCCACCGGCGCCAACCTTGTGTGAATTCTCTGAAAAGGTAGTCATTTTCATGTCACAGCATCTTCTTCCTGTCGGTTAAATTTCGCGTCTGTAGCACGTCATCTTCGTGGTGTACCAATCTTAAAGGCCAGTAGTGCAAAATCTTTATTATGTTTGTTTGGATGGATGTCGTCCCCAACAGCTGTTATATACCATTTACTTCTGTTCTACCGCAGTATGCTCAAGACGATAAAAACAATAATAATCAGTGAATAAAATCTTTGTTTGCTGACATTATTGTGTAGGAGATGGGTTGGGTTGTTTGGGGCAAGAGACCAGACAGCGAGGTCATCGGTCTCATCGGATTAGGGAAGGACAGGGAATGAAATCGGCCGCGCCCTTTCAAAGCAACCATCCCAGCATTTGCCTGGAGCGATTTACGGAAACCAAAGAAAGCCTGTATCAGGACGTTCGTTCGCGAGATTGAACCGTCGTCCTCCTGAATGCGAGTCCAGTGTGCTAACCACTGCGCCACATCGCTCAGTGTGTAAGAGTTGCCAAAGGTCTAGGAAGAGTAATTGAACGGAACTGATAGCCCGCTGAAGAGAAGTTATACGATGAACATCGACAAAAAGAAAACATGGATAATGGATTGTAGGATATGATCGGTATTTAAGTTAGGAAATGAGAGTCTGAAAACAGAAAGGGTAGGGAAGTGAAGGGTTTGCGATAAACAGGACGTACAAGAGGAGAATAGTAGTTTTTGAAATGTGACGCTATAGAAGAGTGCTGCAGAGTGGATGGGAAGATCTGTTAACTAATGAAAGAGTCCTGAATCGCCGGCCGGGGTGGCCGAGCGGTTCTAGGCGCTACAGTTTGGAACCGCGCGACCGCTGCGGTAGCAGGTTCGACTCCTGCCTCGGGCATGGCTGTGTGTGATGTCCTTAGGTTAGTCAGGTTAAAGTAGTTCTAAGTTCTAGAGGACTGATGACCTCAGAAGTTAAGTCCCATAGTGCTCACAGCCATTTGAACCATTTGGTCCTGAATCGATCGTGTAGAAAATAAATTGATGGTGCAACTTGACGAAAAGAAGTGATCGGTTGATAAAGGTCCTGAAACTGTAAGAAATAGTACTTGGGTAATGGATGGATATGTGGGAGGTAAAATTGTAGTGCATAATCAAGGACTGACTACTTTCAGCAGGGTCGAGTGGATGTATGTTGCAGTACGGTAGCCACGAAGAGATAGATTAGCGCGGAGAGCTTCATAATGCAGTCTTCAAGCTGGAGACCACAACAACAAAGCAGTCTTCGAGCTGGAGGCCACGACAACAACAAAGCAGTCTTCGGGCTGAAGACCACTACAACAACAACAGCAACACTGTTGAATGTTGCACAGTCCAACAAAGAAAATATATGAGAGACTTGCCTGTACATCCGTTGCTGTAAATTAAGTTTCTTAGCATTCATAGTACGTTTTGTTCAACACTACTAGCCATTAAAATTGCTACACCAAGAAGAAATGCAGATGATAAAACTGGTATTCATTGGACAAATATATTATTCTAGAACTGACATGTGATTACATTTTCACGCAATTTGGGTGCATAGATCCAGAAATCAGTACCCTGAACAACCACCCCTGGCCATAATAACGGCCTTGATACGCCTGGGCATTGAGTCAAAAAGAGCTTGGATGGCGTGTACAGGTACAGCTGCCCATGCAGCTTCAACACGATACCACAGTTCATCAAGAGCAGTGACTGGCGTATTGTGACGAGCCAGTTGCTCGGCCACCATTGACCAGACGTTTTCACTTGGGGAGAGATCTGGAGAATGTGCTGGCCAGGGCAGCAGTCGAACATTTTCTGCATCCAGAAAGGCCCGTACAGGACCTGCAACATGCGGTCGTGCATTATCCTGCAGAAACGTAGGGTTTCGCAAGGATAGAATGAAAGGTGCAGCCACGGGTCATAAAAAATCTGAAATGTAACGTCCACTGTTCAAAGTGCCATCAATGCGAATAAGAGGTGACCGAGACGTGTAACCAATAGCACCCCATGCCATCAGGCCGGGTGATACGCCAGTATGGCGATGACGAATACACACTTCTAATGTGCGTTCATCGCGATGTTGCCAAACACGGATGCGACCATCATGATGCTGTAAACAGAACCTGGATTCATCCGAAAAAATGGCGTTTTGTCATTCGTGCACCCAGGTTCGTCGTTGAGTACACCACCGCAGGCGCTCCTGTCTGTGATGCAGCGTCAAGGGTAACCGCAGCCATGGTCTCCGAGCTGATAGTCCATGCTGCTGCAAACGTCATCGAACTGTTCGTGCAGATGGTTGTTGTCTTGGAAACGTTTCCATCTCAAGGATCGAGACTTGGCTGCACGATTCGTTACAGCCATGCGGATGACTGTCATCTCGACTGCTGGTGATACGAGGCCGTTGGGATCCAACACGGCGTTCCGTATTGCCCTCCTGAACCCACCGATTCCATATTCTGCTAACAGTCATTGTATCTCGATCAACGCGAGCACCAATGTCGCGATACGATAAACCACAATCGCGATAGGCTACAATCCGACCTGTATCAAAGTCGGAAACGTAATGGTACGCATTTCTCCTCCTTACACGAGGAACCACAACAATGTTTCACGAGGCAACGCCGGTAAACTGCTGTTTGTGTCTGAGAAATCGGTTGGAAACTTCCTCAGGTCAGCACGTTGTAGGTTTCGCCACCGGCGCCAACCTTGTGTGAATGCCCTGAAAAGCTAATCGTTTACATATTACAGCATCTTCTTCCTGTCGGTTAAATTTCGCGTCTATAGTATGTCATCTTCGTGGTGTAGCAATTTTAATGGCCAGTAGCGTATTTACGCAATCGTGATGCAATGGCAGGAAAGCGTTAGCCAGGCAGCAGAGGAGCAACACGGGATCCACACCGGTGCCAGACGCACGACCCTACTCTTACGCTGACCAGATGTCTGGCTTGTATCCTGTTTGGGAAAGTCTGCGGGGCAGAGCAGGAAACGTGACCGCTGCCATCAGGCCGGTCTGTTACAGCTGGCGGAAGACTAATTTATGATGCAAAGAGCAAAACCGAAAGAGCAGATTCTTTTCTCAAGAGTAGTCTAGGACCGTCGTGTTGTTTAACATGACTTCGCAGCTGCGTATTTCTCACTTACATTGGAGGTCATACCACTGGGGATCAGTGTCCGTTCTTGTTAACTATTCTAATTCTAGTGACAGCGCCCTTCCTCACTGGAACAGATGGCGTCACAATTCAAATCACTGGGCTTGCCTTACATGTTAGAAACGGCAATATACAAATCCATGTCTGGCCCTCATAAGTCGTGTTTCGTAGTTCGCAACGATTTCCTTCTGCAGCTGCACTGGTGACCCTCCTCGAATGATCGTTATGTCGACACGTTGTAAATTGCTATGTTTCCTTCCTCATTTGCCCCTTTCGTCTCTTCAGGTTCCTGTCTTAATAAGCAAAGCAGACGGTCGAAGAATAATACAATATAACACACAAAGACGAATCCCAGATCCATCCATCATAACATAAACAGTCCATTTGGTTCCACTGTCTGCGAAGCGCTGAAAGTTACGGAATGACTTACGAGTGCACTGTCATAAGCCGGCCCACTTGCAGTCGAGAAATGGCATTGTCAAAGGCTTCTTCTGCCATGAATTTACATTTTTCCAAAACCGAGCCAGTCTTAGGCGTCCAACACTATATCGCCCTGTCAACGAAATGCTAAAAACTGTTACAAAAAAAAAAAAAACGTTTACGACAAGCAGCTGTCAGACAGCCACATTTCAATAGTAGAAGGGTTCCGTTTAACTTTAATGGATAGTGACACAAGTGATCGCGATTGTGGTTTCATTATCTAGGAGATGGTCTTTGACTTACTTAAGTGTATTAAACCTCTGCCACTTATGATTCTGAAAGTATTAAACTTACAACTGACGCAGTGTCAGCCAGGCTAACTGTTCAATATTTCTGACGTATTCACAATATTGCGCACACACTATTAGCTGTTTTGTTGATGTCTGTACATGTACTTGGTCACTCAGCAGTAAACAAGGGAGACTCACTGGAACTTTCAACAAACTGTATCGAAAGTCGTCAAGAGATAGGTGTTGTGCGTGGCGCGTAGGCTTACTTCTAAAGTCGTGAGTGTAGACATACACTGATGAGCCGAAACATTAAAAGCACTGACCACCGCGAGGCTGGCGAGCACTAGACGCTCTAAGACAGACATATAAGGTGTAACTAGTATAAGTGTAGATACACACATCAAAAAAGTTTTGCATATTGGAATAGAGATCAACATAAACATCATTTCTGCCCTTTTTGTTGCTCATGAAAACCAGACATTGCATGTTGTACCGCCATACAGCGAGACCTTCAGAGGTGGTGGTCCAGATTCCTGTACACACCGGTCCCCTTCAACCCAGTAGCACATCCTCTTACATTGATGCATGCCTGTATTTGTCGTGGCATACTATCCACAAGTTCATCAAGGCACTGTTGGTCCACATTGTCCCACTCCTCAACGGCGATTCGGCGTAGATCCCTCAGGATGGTTGGAGGATCACGTCGGCCATAAACAGCCCTTTTCAATCAATACCAGGCTTGTTCGATAGGGTTCATGTCTGGAAAACATGCTGGTCACTCTAGTCGAGCAATGTCGTTATTCTGAAGGAAGTCATTCACAAGATAGGGGCGCGAATTGACGTCCATGAAGACGAATGCCTCGTTAATATGCTGCCGATATCGTTGCACTATCGGTCGGAGGATGGCATTCGCATATCATACAGCCGTTACGGCGCCTTCCATGACCACCAGCGGCGTACGTCGGCCTCACATAATGCCACCTTAAAACATCAGGGAACCTCCACTTTGCTGCACTCGCTCGGCAGTGTGTCTAAGGCGTTCAGCCTGACCGAGTTGTCTCCAGACACGTCTCCGACGATTGTCTGGTTAAAGGCATAAGCGACACTCATCGGTGAAGAGAACTTGATGGCAATCCTGAGCGGTGCATTCGGCATGTTGTTGGGCCCATCTGTATCGCGCTGCATGGTGTCGTGGTTGCAAAGATGGACCTCGCCATATACGTCGGGAGTGAAGTTGCGCATCATGCAGCCTATTGTGCACAGTTTGAGTCGTAACGCGACGTCCTGTGGCTGCACGAGAAGCATTATTCAACTTGGTGGCGTTGCTGTCAGAATTCCTCCGAGCCACGATCCATAGGTAGCGGTCATCCACTGCAGTAGTAGCCCTTGGGCGGCCTGAGCGAGGCCTGTCATCGACAGTTCCTGTCTCTCTGTATCTCCTCCATGTCCGAACAAAATCTCTTTGGTTCACTCCGAGACGCCTGGACACTTCCCTCGTTGGGAGTCCTTCCTGGAACAATGTAACAATGCGAACGCGATGGAACCGCGGTATTGACCATCTACGCGTGGTTGAACTACAGACAACACGAGTCGTGTACCTCCTTCCTGCTGGAATGACTGGAATTGATTGGTTGTCGGACCTCCTCCGTCTAATAGGCGCTGCTCATGCATGGTTGTCTATGTGCGAGTTTAGTGAAATCTCTAAACAGTCAAAAGGACTGTGTCTGTGATACAATATCCACGGTCAACGTCTATCTTCAGGAGTTCTGTGAACCGGGGTGATGCAAAACTTTTTTTGATGTGTGGATTTCTGTTAGTGGCTGTGGACGGTGTGCTGACCAAAATTAAATCAGCATTTCCGTCATTTCCATAGAAATAATTACAGCTGTTACAAGTCGTATATTTTTAAGTTTGGTAGTACCTTAAAACGCATGTGGTAAGATCAAACCATTAATGCTAACTTCTCCCTTGGCAGCACTTCAGGTGTTGCAGTGTGAATGCTTGGGCGCAAAACGGGCAATCTATACTGACAAGTGTAGTCCACTTAATGCTGAAGTTATGACCGTGCAGATAACATGAGGGCGTGAAGTTCGTGGCGTGTTTGTGAGAAGAGTGTTCCATGCAGGAAAAAAAAAATGAAATCACAAAATCGCATACGCATGCCGGTGGGGACAGTGTTATGCTATTGGAGACTTTCGCTTGGGTTTGCACCAATTCTGTGGTAGCAATCGAAGGCACCATGACTGCAGTGGACTGTGTGAAAATTATTCCGGACCATTTGCATCCCTTCAGAACTGGTAACTTTCCCGATGACGATGGCATGTATCACCAGGACAACTGTTCGCATCACAAGCCCAGAATCATGCTACAATGATCTGAGAAGTATGATATTGAACTTACACTGATCTTGTCGCCATCAATTACGCTTTATCTGATCCTGATGGAAAATATCTTGCACGCTATCGGATTCCAGCTGCGCGCCCACAAACCAATGACGTGTAATTTATTGGAATTCCATGGTCTATGCGTTGGCGTCTGTTGTCACATACCTCCGAAAACCAACTGAGGACTTGTTAAGTTGATGCCACGCTAAATCGCTGATTTTTGTCTTTTAAAGATGGATCAACACGCGCTATTAAGCAGGTGGTCATATTGTTTTGTCTCACACGTGTATAATTACTTCCTCTGAAACACATTCCGTGTAATGTGCTCGAATAGAACGCGATGGATATTTTTTTAGGGAGGGGGGATGTGGTAAACTGTCTTCTTTTCGCGAAAAGAGATGCGTTGGCGTTTGGAGTACAGATGTAGGAGCGTGATCTGCTGCACTGCTCTTCTTATTAAAACGTTGACATTAGCAAAAACTCCTCCATCAGTCCCGGGTGATCTAATTACATGTACGTACCATGTAAAGTCATATGCAGTGCATATATGGGGCAGTAAAATGAAAACAAGGCAGATGGAAAAATTAGTGCACTGTTTATTACTTCAAGCTATCGCCATAACTGTTAATACATTTATTCCACTGTGAATCAAGACGGTCAATGGTTTCATGGAAAAATGCTCATCTGCGGAATGATGATTGTACCCAGGCGTGCTTGGGTCTGCTTACATGTTGCCAAGATTGTTTCGAGTACGCTGCAGAAGTTTCGCTGGGAAGCCCTCGCTGGGAATCCCTTACACATGCTCGACACAGTCCCGATCTCTCCCCCATGTGATTTTCATCTTCCTGGAGCCCTAAAGAAAGACATCCGTGAGCGTCGATTTGCTTCGGACGAAAAGGTGCACGGCTGGATACAATCATGGTTCCGTTTACCAGTTAAATGGTTCAAATGGCTCTGAGCACTATGGGACTCAACTGCTGAGGTCATTAGTCCCATAGAACTTAGAACTAGTTAAACCTAACTAACCTAAGGACATCACAAACATCCATGCCCGAGGCAGGATTCGAACCAGCGACCGTAGCGGTCTTGCGGTTCCAGACTGCAGCGCCTTTAACCGCACGGCCACTCGGTCGGCTGTTTACCAGTGAAGTCGATTACTCTTGCGATAGTAAATAGTTTACTTGCTCTTTATTCACCTGTCTCGTTTTCCTTTGACAGTCCTTTATAGTAACAACATGTTACATGATGGACATACAGCACAAAACGGGGCACATGAACTGGAGACAAACAAATTATAGGTGTTAAACACGGTCACGGTGAGTTTTACGGGCTAATTAAGTATTAATAAGTTTTTGTTCTTGCTATTTAGTTATAGCGGTAAAACGAAGAACAAAAATAGTCGACATGGATATCTGGTAAATCATGACATACGGGTCACTCCTGATGTTTTGATCCACTACCTCCGCAGCATCCTCTGGATTACATAGATACCGCGCCGTGTACTAGATTACTCCTGATTTTTCTCTAAATCATTGTTCATAGGCAAATTGCGGTTTGTAGTCGTTAAGCATCAAAATTACTTCAAATAATAACCATAATGAAAACTTCGCCGTGGAGCGAAAAGTGTCGGGCTGTACGCCGTGGTCGTGGCGGAAGAGGCGTTTTGTGTGCCGTACGTGTTATCCGGCTGTGACGGCACGCTAAGCTATTCCAAGACGCGGGGGCGTCTCGGCAGCGTTCGCTTTTTATGTCGCCGGCGCTCCGTGAGGAGAGTGTTATCTTTGCGGGAGGAGCGCAGGTGAGCCGCTGTCGATATGTTATTCCTATCGATCTGATAAGTGCGCGGGTGATGAGATGGCGGCGGCGCCCCCGGGGAATCCGTTCGGCGGATTGTGTGCGGCGTGCAGCGCACGTAGCGGACAGACGGCGGCCGAGCGTCCAGTCGTCACCCTCACCTCCATCTGACAGCGCCTCCCGCAGTCTCCATTTCCATCTCCATTTTAACAGCTTGGCTGGTCATCGTCGCAAGGAATCTAGGACACAGAGGAAAACTAGATCCAAACAGGGGGAAAGGGCATCACAAGTTATGAAACTGCATTGTAGCATGTCAGAATAAAGGGCGCGGCGCAAAGATGTTAACATTAAATGGGTGTTCTCTTTTTTGTTTGTTCATGGATCAAACCATGGGACCCCGATATTCCATTGAAGGACGAAGAAAGATAGGAGCCTGGATGGAGGTCGTTCAATCCCCAAGCATCGTATAAGAAAAATTCAAACCCTGGACCGGACGGGATCCACCATTCGTAATGACGGGGTCCGTTAAAGATGATTGCAAGGAAAACAGCGGTGGAAAGAGATCTGTTCGAATGAAGAGAGTATCATCCTTGTCCAGGGAGCGATGGTAGCCAAACCAACCAAGTCCTCGCGCAGTCTTCCTCTAGAGACTAACATTTCTCAAATGCCAGCGGTTAGACTTTTGCACCACGATTTAGGAATGAAGTCAATACCCCTTGCAAGTTGCGCAGCAGCTCATACACGAGGACAAACTAACACGTGTGTTTCCAGCGAATCATATAGTTCTTTCGTCACATAGTTCGACGACAGGGAGATAACTTGGAAAAGATTATCATTCAAGGCAAAGTCGAAGGGAAAATATTGCAGATGGATGGATTAGATAAAGCAGAAGACATATCACACATGGGCCACCTACTCTGAGATGCAGAAGACCGGAAAAAATGGAGACAGGAACAGCACTGCAAGACGTCACCGATTTTCAACTGTGAAAGACAGAGTGTCGATGACGAAACTCAAATTCAGTCAAATCCAAATGGTTCTGGGAAGAAATTGTCCACTGTAGGACCTGTGACAGTCTTATTTCTCTACATAATTAAAAGTTTCATCAAACTGCACTTCCTTTCATAAAAAACAAATTCGAAAATTACTCAAAATTAATTTTCGTAATTACGTATGGTTGCACTCATTCGTTATTACAGCCGTGTCTCCACTTGTCTTATTAACTAATAACTTTACACTTTTACACATCATTTCAGTTCATTTTCTTTCGGAATCGATGCCTTTCCAATAACCGGTAGACATAGAATCACGGTCGATAACAGCGCATACGGGAGGCTGTGGGATGGCTGCAACAACGTGTAGTCTGCTTACTGGATATCAACTAAACATCCTGGTGACTGAAATTTCAATTTTAAATATATGCTGATCAAACGCGGAAAGAATCATCTCCCTTTATCTTACCAAGCGTTTATGCTATTGTACAGGGTCCACTGTTTTAATAATATGCGAAATTTATTGAATTTAATTTCGCGTTCGTATGATCTTCCTGTCGTTATAATAGATGTTTACTGTAATGTAGGCTGTCTCTTTAGTGAGTTTTGTCGCACCTTGTAAGTGTCCTCCAACAACGCGCAGTCTTTGTTTCACCTTCCCCACAATATTATCTATGTGGTCTTTCCAGTTTACGTTGCTCGTAACTGTAATTCCTAGGTATTTAGTAGAACTGACAGCCCTTAGATTTGTGCGATTTATCGTATACCCAAAATTAATCGGATTTCCTTTAGTACCCATGTGCATGACTTCGCACTTTTCTTTGTTAGTGCCAATTGCCACTTTTCGCACCATACAGAAATTCTCTCTAGATCGTTTTGTAATTGGAATTGATCGCATGATGATTTTACTAGACGGTAAATTACAGCGTCATCTGCAAATAATATAAGGGGGCTGCTCAGATTATCACCTAGATCATTTATGTAAATCAGGAACAGTAGAGGGCCTATGACACTGCCTTGCGGAACGCCAGATATCACTTCTGTTCTGTTCGATGATTTACCGTCCATCACTACGAACTGTGACCTCTCAGAGAGGGAATCACGAATCCAGCCACGCAACTGAGACGATACTCCATATGCACGCAATTTGATTAATAGTGGCTTGTGGGGAAAGGTATGAAAAAAAATGGCTCTGAGCACTATGGGACTTAACTTCTGAGGTCAACAGTCCCCTAGAACTTAGAACTACTTAAACTTAACTAACCTAAGGACATCACACACATCCATGTGCGAGGCAGGATTCGAACCTGCGACCATAGCAGGCGCGCGGTTCCGGACTGAAGCGCCTAGAACCGCTCGGTCACCACGGCCGGCCGGTATGAAAAGCCTTCTGGATATCTAGGAATATGGAATCGATCTGAGATCCCTTGTCGACAGCACTCATTACTTCATGGGAATAAAGAGCTAGCTGCGTTGCAGAAGGACAATATTTTCTGAATCCGTATTGGTTATGTATCAATAAGTCATTTTCTTCAAGGTGATTCATAATGTTCGAGTACAGTATATGCTCCAATTTCCTACTGCAAACTGAGGTCAGTGATATGGGTTTGTAATTCAATTGGTTACTCCTATTTCCTTTCTTGAATATTGGTGTGACCGGTTTTACTTTCCAGTCTTTAGGAACAGACCATTCGTCAAGCGAGAGGTTGTATAAGACTGATAAGAAAGGCGCTATTGTGCCTGCATACTCTGAAAGGAACCTGATTGGTATACCATCTGGAACGGTAGACTTGCCTTTCTTAACTGATTTGAGTTGTTTCGCACCACCTAAGATATCTTCTTTTATGTCAGTCACGGTAACAGCGGTTCTGGTTTCGAATTCTGGAATATTTACTTCGTGTTCTTTCGTGAAGGAATTACGGAAAACTGTATTTAGTAACTCCGCCTTAGTGGCACCATAATCGGTAACATTTCCATCGCTATCGCGCAGTGACGGTATTGACTGTTTTTTGCCACTGGTGTACTTTACATACGACATAATCTCTTTGGGTTTTTTACCATATTTTGAGGGAACACTTTGAGTATACCTTGTTAATGCTATCTGGTATCGATCCCAAACACTTGGGCAGTATCCTAAATGGGGTTTGTGAGCAATCTCCTTTGTACACGGACTGCATTTTGTCAGTATCCTGCTAATGAAACACAGTCTGTCGTCTGCCTTACAATGCCGAATGCGAGCTGTGAACAACTTCGTTACCTCGTCGGAATTTCGTGGGGGCTGCAGTATTGTGAGGTCGGATGTCTAGACGAGAGTACTACCAGAGCCAGAGGGCTTACACACTTGTCCGTAGCGCAGTTAGCCAGGTATCGGATCTGGCAATGCACTTTGTACGGCGCAATTAGAGCGGCGGGGATTTCGCGCTCGGCTAATACGGCGCCGCCGCCGCTTCCGCGAACATACGGCGGATCGCATGGAATCTCATGGCGTGACGTGCCGTGCCCCTGGCGTATTGAGCGGGCGCCACACGAGGCTGTGTCTGGCGGCCGCTGCCGCTGCTTCTACCGTCGGCGGACCCAGCACGCACGGTAATCGGATTGCCCGAGCAGCTGTTACGCTGGCCGCTCCCTACACTTCGCTCACCGCCGCGGGCTGCTTTGTTTCCCTACCGACTGTGTTTTTACAAGTTTGTCGCCGAAAAAAACGCACCGCCTCGTATACTTTTATTTCGTCTATTTCACTGCTCTTGCTCTGCACAAAAAGAACTGTTAACGTGTGCGACAGCACTTTTTCGTCGATGGTGTCGTAAAAGAGCTCACGACCGCGAACAAAAACGTTGGAAAGTGACATTTTTTTCTTTTAATATTTACAATCTTGTTAACATTCAGCCTTTTTACGAATTCAGCGCCATACCGAAAAAAGAAAGATCGCGGCACAAGTTTGAATACAAGTAAACGAGAAGAATGTAAACCATTACTGAGTCTCGCTCCTTATATGAACGTTATAAACGACCACAACTTCAAAAATAGCAATTTCTCCATTGATTTCTGTTACTTACGAGGTTATTTCTTAGAATGCTGTAGCTATAATGTTTTACTTAGTAGCGAAGGAACTGCACTGTTTTGGGCCTATGCACTAAAGCGCACTATGATTGTTACCCGTGCCTCATTGATATTCAGCTTCGTTGTGTATCAATAGGAACGAACACACACACACACACACACACACACAAAACCACTGAGCGAGGTGCCGCAGTGGTCAGCACACTGGACCCGCATTCCAACCATCCAGCTGTAAGTTTTCCGTGCTGTCTCTAAATCGCTCCATGCAAATGACAGGATGGTTACTTTGAAAGGGTACGACCGATTTCCTACCCCATCCTTGAAACATTCCGAGCTTGTAATCCGACTCTAATGATATCGATGCCAATGGGACGCCAAACTACAATTTTCCCTCCTTCCTTCCAAAAATCCCCTGCGAAACAGAACTTGCGCTGTATCTGTTCTGCATACTGTGTGCGAGTCACTATGCAATCGCTGGCCTTCAACTATAGCGATCTTACTTACAAAACGCAAAATGAAAGCAAAAATTTAACAAAAATGTCAAGGCCCATAAGAATCCTAAAATGGTAGTTTCAAAATCGAGATGCTTGTAATTAGAACTACCACAAAGAGCACTAATGCTTCTGTAAGAACTATCAGTTCTCAGGTTTCAAAACATTAAAATACAGATTTCGCCGAAAACGCTACATAACCACTTTGGTTGCAGTCGAGCTCAATCAGTGCGACAGATAACAGTAACTAGTAAATAATGTATGCCTTCCGGCCCCACTGCCTCCCCATGGACATTTCTATGATGGGGTTGGTTTCCGTGTCTCGATGATACACAGAGACGTAGCGGTATAGGAGTAGTATGTGTGGAGACATCAGATTGGCATACGCTTCCTGAAGAGCGGCAACAGCCTTTTCGGTACTTACAGGAGCAATAGTTTGGGTGATTGGCTGATACGGATTTTTAACATCAACCGCTCAACATGACACTTCTATGTTGGTACAGTGGCACACGGATGAAAGGAAGGGAAAACTAAAGACGTTAAATTCCGCGACGACAAGCAGATCTACCGCTTGGTAAATGATGTTGGCATCCTCTTGGGTAAAATATTCCGGAAATGAAATAGTCCCTTTTTTTAGGTCTCCAGTTGAAGACTACTCAGAGGTATACAGTCGATAGCAAAAATAAATCTGCCATTCTGCTGGCTGCCTTAAACGTGTTTGTGTAATAGGCCAATTGAACACAGAAATGTAATTAGTAAAGTGTGTTGGTAGGGAGAACAGGATTTATTGTCAGGTGAGCAAAGATTTATCAACACTAAATCAATATGTCAAGAGAGGTCTAATAATGAACACAAAAACAGGAATCTAGATGAACTACTGTAAACAGTACAGTGAATGGATTATCATACACAAGACAGGCGCAAGGCCACGACGTACCACAGCTGTGCATGCACGCGTAAGTGGCCACTAATTCCGCAAATGAAGAAACTGAAAACAATGTAAGTGATATGTAATAAACTATTCACTGTCTCAATGGAGATGTAATGATTACGAGAATGTGTAATCTTTTAGTCGAGCAAAGAAAGACAAGTGGAGAAACAGTGGGAGAACCGGGACTGGGGCAAAGGAAAGAAAAAGAGGAACAGCCGGGTAGAATTCTGCACAGAGAAAAAATTTAATAATTGCGTACAGTTGCTTTAAAAATTACGAAAAACTTGTATACATGGAAGAGACATCACTAACTTTCAGACAAATAATGTAATAGTTACACGGATACCGACAAGAGACAAAGAACCCATGTTTTAAAGTGCAAAAAATTTCCAGGAACAGACTTAGACTCTGACAATAGTTTATTAATTATGGAGTGTGAAAGTAAGCTGAAGAAACTGCAGAAAGGATTAAACAAGTTGATGCGACGTGGATAAATCGAAACAATTTGGAATTGGTGAGAGCTGTAAAGGGAGCATAAAGGAATGATTACCCGAAAGGTGGAAACGGAGTAAGATACGTCAGGAGACTAATGAGTAGCCCTGAGAGATCAAATAGCAGCAGAGGGAAATGAAGCATAAACAAAAAGCCAATTATTGAATAAAACATGGGACATTAAATTTGAATAATAAGAGGAGAACATATAGAAAGAAAAAATGAAGCGGTTTAAAGGGAGTACAGACGTCTAAACAACGAGTCTGGCAGAAAAAACGCAAAGAATTGCAAAATTGTAGAAACTTTAATAGGAAAATTTACTGCCTCGTCTGTAGACTATCGTGGTAATGAAATGCACGACTACGACTACCCGTGTGCAGATACTGTTATAATCTCATGTACCGCCCTGTGGACGGTTCATTCATTGTACGAGAAAAATTGGATGGTCTTATATAGCAATCGTGTTTTTTTGATTGCTTCACAAAAAGTTATGTCTGCGATGTCTTTCATGATAAGAGTTATTCACTAAATAAATGGTTTCCGCGTCTTCAAATGTCCCTGGGGAAAGAAGTCTGGCGGATATCGGATCAGCGAGCTCGTTCGAGTATTTTCCATTCTCCGTACCGTCGATGAGTGAGCTTCCTGGAAAAGCCTTCAGTCTTCAATGTGTTCACTGGAATATCGTGTACGGATGTCTCAGATGTGTATCATTACTTTGTGTGTCAAGGCATCAGAACAATGTCCAGCAGCTATATTATACAACCAAGCTTCTTATGTCGGTTAAGTAAGCTAGTGAGACGTATTAACTGGCAGGTCGAAATGAAGACTCTGTTGCACTGGCGTGTTTACAACAGAGAAAGTAGTAACATCGTACACACCAGTATTCTTACATGTGGAACGCTTTACACGCTACAAATCTGTACGTCAATGCCCTGCGTAGGGCAACAATTAGGCATCCGCCTGTAATTTGTTTTACAGGCTTACCCACATACTATCACACAGACAACATTTATTCACCGTGTAATGTGAATGGATCAACGCAAGTTACTGACCGATTTAATATTCCGATGTTTCATTTTACGTAAAAGTCTAATGCAGAGTGCCAGTTTCGTTCTACATCGTCTCGTTCGCATATGATTGCCCGTTTATTCTGGCGCCTTTTAAGATGAAAACCTGCTGTCGTGGTCTTCAGCCCGAAGACTGGTTTGATGCAGTTGCATCTGCTATTCTATGCTGTGCAAGCCCCTTCGTTTCCTAATAGTACTGCAACCTATATTTAGTTAGGTTTAAGTAGTTCTAAGTTCTAGGGGACTGATGACCATAGATGTCCCATAGTGCTCAGAGCCATTTTTTGCAACCTATATCCTTCTGAATCTGCTTACTGTGCTCGTCTCTTTATCTCCCTCTACGATTTTTACACACTTCATTTCCCTCCAGTACTAAACTGATGATCTCTTGATGTCTCAGAACATATCATATCAACCCATCCCTTCTTTTAGCGAAATTGTCCCACACATTCCTTTTCACCCCAGTTCTAATGTTGAACCCTTCATTACTTACGTGATCTACCCGTCTAATCTTCAATATTCTTCTGTAGCACCACATCTCAATTGCTTCGATTCTCTACTTGTCTAAACAGTTTACCGTTCATGTTTCTCTTCCATACATGGCTACACTCCAGTCAGATACTTCAGTATCAGAGCAAATCCCATAATTATACGATAAGGACTGTGAAGTTTTCACAAAGTTATTGTTAAAAAATTGTAGAAATTTCTGCTTAATAACGCATTTATCCGTATCAGAAAAGCACTCCGTCTTCAGGCCACAAGTGGCCCATCGGGACCATCCGACCGCCGTGTCATCCTCAGATGAGGACGTGGATAGGAGGGGCGTGTGGTCAGCACACCACTCTCCCGGTCGTTATGATGGTTTTCATTGACCGGAGCCGCTACTATTCACTCGAGTAGCTCCTGAATTGGCATCACGAGGCTGAGTGCACCCCGAAAAATGGCAACAGCGCGTGGACGCCTGGATGGTCACGACAGCGCTTAACTTCGGTGATCTCACGGGAACCGGTGTATCCACTGTGGCAAGGCCGTTGCCTATCCGTATCAGAAGTGGATATTTATTATATGCACTTCGCTCGTTCTTCTTCATTGTCAATACCTGAATCTCATTCTGCTCAGCATCGTTCCTGTTCTGCCGTAATTAGCACACCATCCACCATCCACACCTTTAAAAATTTTCATCCAGTTTCCACCGTATTTTTCATCAATACTGTCACTTTATCCCCCGCACTGTCAATACATTCTTTGGCGTTAACAGCAAGCAATGACGTCTGGCCGAAAAGATATTTTCCACGGTCATTTTCCTTGCTCGCGCTGCGGGGTAACAATTCAAACTACTTAGAACTGAGATCTGGATGTACCTAGTCACGTGACCAACTAATTTCCGGCTACCGCCTGTTCTACAGTAGGCACTGTCGACTAATATCTGTGCACTGGTAAGAGCGCATTGGTAACGCCAACCACGGGCACCGTCTCATGCCCTTTGTCCTCAGTAAGTGCTGGGGGCGTCGCAGCTAGCAGCCCTGGTTGTGGACTAGGCGCAGCGGCCGGTACGTGTCCGGAATACGGCGGCACGTCGATCACCGCGAATACCCGGCAGGTGTGACGCGGCGGCCCGCGCACTCAGTCCGCGGCGTCATTAAGTCGCTAACTCGCGGAGGCGGAGGCGGCGGCGGCGGGAGCGGTGGAGGGCGCCCTCAGACGTGGTCCGAATATTCGAGCTATCGATTGGTGACGGCGTTGCGCGGCGCGGCGCAGCGGGCGGCGGGGTGCGGGCGCTACAGCGCGTACTTCATAAGCTGGTAACCGCCGATCGTAAAGTGGGTCGGGAACCGCTGCTGCGGCGCCGTAGCGGCCGATCTCGCGCCAGAATGTCCCTGGTATTGACTGCCGCGCCGCCACTACACCGTTCTCGCATTAGTCCAATAAATACGATCAGTCCGCAGATCGTGCTCGCGAGGTATTACAGCCGAAAGGAAGATAGGGACACGCACACATACACACACACACACACACACACACACACACACACACACACACACTTCTAGCACGGAAAGAGGGTACACCTCTGGAACTCTGCCCAGTACCAAGAGTAGCTCTTCAAACTTCGTCTATTGGCAAATGCTATCATTCCGAGATGTGATGTACTGTCTGTCACAGAGTGCTAATCATCAGTTAGTAGTGGCCGATTTCCATGGTTATGTGTGGGATGCACTTCGATAAACTCCTCTTCATTTTCTAAACTTGGCGTACCTCGTTTCTATGACATTAATAACAAGGATTCGTGTGGGTGTGTGTGTGTGTGTAGTGTACTGTCAGAGTGCCGGCACGCCATCTGTTCCTCCAGAACGGCATCGATTTCATCGTCGACATAGACGCGCAATCGCCTTTAACAGCGTCACGTGTCCTCGTACCAAAACGCAATGCAAACAAGTTAGTGACTTACTACGTTCACGTAGGCGCTGAAAATTGTGTTTCGCGCTGGCTATAGGGTCGCGCTGGTACTCAGAGGTCCTAGTCTAAAATTTTAATGCGCAGAGATGACAAAAATCATGGAATAGTGATATGCACATATAGAGATGGAGCTAGTATCGTGTACAGAAGGTATAAAATAGTAGTGCACCGGCGGAGCTGGCATTTGATCCTTAATCATTTAGCTACAATATAGCAGGTCAGCAACTGGATGCAGTCAATTCCATAAATTATCTGGGAGTAGGCATTAGGAGTGATTTAAAATGGAATGACGATATAAAATTAATCGTTGGTAAAGCAGATGCCAGACTGAGATTCATTGGAAGAATCCTACGGAAATGCAGTCCGAAAACAAAGGAAGTAGGTTACAGTACACTTGTTCGCCAACTGCTTGAATACTGCTCACCGGTGTGGGATCCGTACCAGATAGGATTGATAGAAGAGATAGAGAACATCCAACGGAGAGCAGCGCGCTTCGTTACAGGCTCATTTAGTAATCGCGAAAGCGTTACGGAGATGGTAAACTCCAGTGGAAGATTCTGCAAGAGAGACGCTCAGTAGCTCGGTACGGGCTTTTGTTGACGTTTCGAGAACATAGCTTCACCGAGGAGTCAAGCAGAATATTGCTCCCTCCTAAGTACAGTGTTATTACAAATGATTGAAGCGATTTCACAGCTCTACAATAACTATATTATTTGAGATATTTTCACAATGCTTTGCACACACATACAAAAACTCAAAAAGTTTTTTTAGGCATTCACATATATTCGATATGTGCCCCTTTAGTGATTCGACAGACATCAAGCCGATAATCAAGTTCCTCCCACACTCGGCGCAGCATGTCCCCATCATTGAGTTCGAAAGCATCGTTGATGCGAGCTCGCAGCTCTGGCACGTTTCTTGGTAAAGGAGGTTTAAACACTGAATCTGTCACATAACCCCACAGAAAGAAATCGCATGGGGTTAAGTCGGGAGAGCGTGGAGACCATGACATGAATTGCTGATCATGATCTCCACCACGACCGATCCATCGGTTTTCCAATCTCCTGTTTAAGAAATGCCGAACATCATGATGGAAGTGCGGTGGAGCACCATCCTGTTGAAAGATGAAGTCGACGCTGTCGGTCTCCAATTGTGGCATGAGCCAATTTTCCAGCATGTCCAGATACACGTGTCCTGTAACGTTTTTTTCGCAGAAGAAAAAGGGGCCGTAAACTTTAAACCGTCAGATTGCAAAAAACACGTTACCTTTTGGTGAATTGCGAATTTGCTGCACGAATGCGTGAGGATTCGCTACCGCCCAGATTCGCACATTGTGTCTGTTCACTTCACCATTAAGAAAAAATGTTGCTTCATCACTGAAAACAAGTTTCGCACTGAACGCATCCTCTTCCATGAGCTGTTGCAACCGCGCCGAAAATTCAAAGCGTTTGATTTTGTCATCGGGTGTCAGGGCTTGTAGCAATTGTAAACGGTAAGGCTTCTGCTTTAGCCTTTTCCGTAAGATTTTCCAAACCGTCGGCTGTGGTACGTTTAGCTCCCTGCTTACTTTATTCGTCGACTTCCGCGGGCTACGCGTGAAACTTGCCCGCACGCGTTCAACCGTTTCTTCGCTCTCTGCAGGCCGACCCGCTGATTTCCTCTTACAGAGGCATCCAGAAGCTTTAAACTGCGCATACCATCGCCGAATGGAGTTAGCAGTTGGTGGATCTTTGTTGAACTTCGTCCTGAAGTGTCGTTGCACTGTTATGACTGACTGATGTGAGTGCATTTCAAGCACGACATACGCTTTCTCGGCTCCTGTCGCCACTTTGACTCACTGCGCTCTCGAGCGCTCTGCTGGCCGAAACCTAAAGTGCGGCTTCAGCCGAACGAAACTTTATGAGTTTCTCTACGTATCTGTAGTGTGTCGTGACCATATGTCAATGAATGGAGCTACAGTGAATTTATGAAATCGCTTCGATCATTTGTAATAGCCCTGTATATCTCGCGAAGAGACCATGAGGATAAAATCAGAGAGATTAGAGCCCAGACAGAGGAATAGAGACAATCTTTGTTTCCACGAACAATACGAGACTGGAATAGAAGGGAAACCGATAGAGGTACTTAAGGTACCCTCCGCCACACACCGTCAGGTGTCTTGCGGAGTATGGATGTAGATGTAAATGTAGATTTGTATTGTACTTAAGTGAGTAATGTGAACAGGTGTGAGACTTTATTATGACAGACGACGGAAATTAACAACTTTCAATGCGGAATGGTACTTGAAGGACATTCCATTGCGGAAATCGTTATGGAATTGTATTCCGAGATCCACAGTGTCAAGAGTGTGCCTAGAATACCAAATTTCAGGCAGTACCTCATACCACGGATAACGCGGTGGCCGACGGCCTTCACGTATCGACCGAGAGCAGCGGCGATTGCGTAGAGTTGTCATTGTTAACAGACACTCAACACTGCGTGAAATTACCCAGAAATCATTGTGGGACGTACGATGGCGGTATCCGTTAGGACAGTGCGGCGAAATCTGGCGTTAATGGGCTATGCCAACGGACGAGTGCCTTTGCTAACAGCACGACATCGCCTGCAGCGCCTCTCCTGGGCTCGTGGCCATATCGATTGAATCCACGATGACTGTAAAACCGCGGCCTGGTCAGACGAGACCCTATTTCAGTTGGGAAGAGCTGACGGTAGGGTTCGAATGTGGCGCATATCCCACCCCCAAGTTGTCAACAAGCCACTGTGCAAGCTGGTGGGGGCTACATAATGGTGTGTTTACATGGAATGAACTGAGCCCTCTGGTCCAACTGAACCGATCATTGACTGTAGATAATTACGTTCGTCTACTTGGGGACCATTTGCAGCCATTTGCGACGGACTTTTTATGACAATGCCCGGTTTGCGATTTCTTTGAAGAACATTCTGGACAAACCGAGAGAAAGGTTTGCCCATTCGTATCGACCGACATGTATCCCACCGAACACTTATAAGACATGATGGAGAGGGCAATTCATGCACAAAATACTGCACCAGTAGCACTTTCGCTATTATGGACGGCTACAGAGATAGCATGGCTCAGTATTTCTACAGGGGACTTCCGTCGACTTGTTGAGTCTATGCAACATCGAGCTGTTGCACATGCCGGGTAAAAGAAGGTCCGACACGATATTAGGAGGTATCCCACGACTTTTGTCAGCTCAGGGTGTACTGACCTTTTATTTTGAAAGTGGCATAAAACAATTCTTTTAAAACAACGACGGATCACGTAAAATAATTATACACTAAAATAATTACAAATTATGTGATATCTCATTTGTTTAAAAAGCTCTCGCTGAAGGGTCGAACAAAATTGTATTCACAGTCGTTCGTTGTGTCTGGCTGATAGGCAATACATCATACGTTAGCATACTGCTGGTAGCACAATTCGTAGAGAGGAACATGAGCAACTGGTGGCGTACGTCGCCCGATGAGAGAATCTAACGTGAGCCACCGGTAGTATACGCAGGTGTGAACGTGACGCACAGTGCCTTAACTGAGGAATCTGCGTTCCCTCACAAAGACGTTCAAATACTGGTCGTGATTTATTTCCTGTGGCACAATTTTAAATGACTGCAGCGGTATCGCTGTCAATTGGGGAGGCGAGTTCTTGACTTGCGTTTAGTTATTTCTTCGACTTCTACACGGTAACTGTATGCACTATGCCACGTACATCAGTTTATAGTTAATCTCGCAATAAAGCGAATAACCGCCTTCGTTACAGTCACCAATTTCATGCCGTGAACGGACACGTTAATAGTCACCTCACTTAAAACCGATGCATGAAACAGTACCTGGAATAGCTTTTATAACAGTAAACGGCTAAACAAAATAAATGTGGTGGAGGTGTTTCCCCCAATTGTGATAAATGTATTTGGTATCCGCCAATGTTTCCATCTTATAGTTTATCATTAAATGCTATCCATGAGTCAATTTAAGCCCGCCTGATAGCCTCGAGCGTTAGCAGAGAGCTTCCACGATTCGAGGAGGCGCAGCGGCCCCTGATCGAAACCACCCGGCGGATTAATGATGAAAGCCGTTTTACTGGCCAGGGTGCATGTCGTTTTTAGACGGTTTCCCTCATCCCAGTACGTGAATACCGGGCTGACACTCACGTCTTGTTTCACTTACACGATCCGGAAACATATAGAAAAGTTCGTCACACTTTCATACAGCATAACAGCAGACGCAGACAGATTGAGCACACAAATTCCATCCCGGGTGCGAATGGGTGGCGGCAAGAAGGGCATCTGGCCACAGGCTACCACTGATGACCCCATGAAGACAGAGGACAAGGGCAGAAAAGAAAGAAGTATATCTATGAATCAATTTATTTGGGTACTTTGTCGTTATTCATGTGACATAACGTAATTTACGAGTTGAACTGGCTGACTAGTGGTACAAATTGAAACTCATGCGGGATATTAAATTTAATTTGCAAGAGCAGAATGAAAGTCATTAGAGTTATGAGGTTTGCTCTTCTGTAGCAGATTGGAGCACAAGCTAGTTGGCTCCAGGTACTCTCTGGCCCTTCTTTTTCAATCAGTTTCAGAAACACTTTCAAATAATTAAAGAAAACGAACGACCACAGCCGCATCATCAGAGATATTTATTTTAAACGACTAGTTTTGGTGAAACACTTGCGCCATCTTCAGGTCCACTATAAAGCAAAAGAGAACATCCATTTCTTGGCACATGTATCATAGAACCCATATAATATTAGTTTCCGTGGATTGAATTCATCAGGAATGTATAAGTACAACGTGATGTCACTACAGGAGACCACGAAAACTAGTATTAGATGGGTTATACGATACATAGGCCAATGAATGAAAGTACTCTTTTGGTTTATAGTGGACCTGAAGATGGTGTAAGTGTTGCTCCGAAACTAGCCATTTCAAATAAATTTCTTTGCTGATACGGCTGTGGTGGCTCGTTTTCCTTATTTATATCAATAGCCGCTGTCCCACGTCCGCCAGAACGATAGACTTCCACAAGTTGAACACTTTCAGATGTCACGTAACTAAACCGTTGCGCAATCCGACGCCGAGTGAAGACTGATGGGGTGCAGAGGCGCGGATCCTAGCAGCTTGTCGTGGAAACTCAAAATCACACACTGTCGAACGGCAGATACCAGATACAGGGTCCTGTTACTGATTATTCAAACAACACAAAGGGTTGCCCTTTCCAATAAAAAAAAATACGTCGCTTCCTCCAGAGCTGTGTAAAATACTGCCATTAAGCTGCCGGTATACACTTTATTAAACTATTTAATCGGTACCCTTGGGCTTTTCACCTGTGTGGTTCCTCTCGCTGTAAGCAACAGCCGACGTCACCTAACACCGCAAGTGCCGAAGCGGAGGCTGCACGAGCGTATAACCGCGCAACAGGACGGCTACACCGTGTTGGCTGCATCCGCCTCCCTGAGGCGAGCTTTGCTAATGAACAGAGCGCGCTCACACTTGAGCTGTCACTGCCGCAGCGAGCACCTCTGGCCCGCTCCAGTCCCTGCGCACCTTCCCTCACCCTCAATTAAGACTTCCCGCGACGGAGCGCTCGCCTCCCCCTACTCTTTGTCAGTCCCAAGACGCTCCCCCCTGCCCTCACATGCAGCCACATCCCTCATGTGCAGCAGGCAGTGTACCTGACTTCGTAGACCAGGTCTTAACGCGTTACGTTCGTTAGTGCGGGAAGCTAGACGTCCGGGTAGCCGAACCAGCCTTGAACCTCCACAGGTCGCTAGAATCTACTTCATAAACTAGTCTTGTTTAATGTGGTACACCAGTCACTTCGACTTGGCCGGTGCGCAAGTTATGAGCGCCACGGATTCTGTTCAAATGGTTCAAATGGCTCTGAGCACTATGGGACTTAACATCTATAGTCATCAGTCCCCTAGAACTTAGAACTACTTAAACCTAATTAACCTAAAGACAGCACACAACACCCAGTCATCACTACGCAGAGAAAATCCGTGACCCCACCGGGAATCAAACCCGGGAACCCGGGCGTGGGAAGCGAGAACGCTACCGCACGACCACGAGCTGCGGACACGGATTCTGTATGCATCATATACGGAATATGCTTACACCGTTTACAAGACTTCTACGATCCTGAACTTGCTTTCTTTTTTTTTATTCCAGTAACATTGTCAAGCTATCCATATAGCTGTTCTTCACAGTTTATATTGATGTTAAATACGTGTTCCATCGATTTCCTGTGTGTATAGTCTCATCATAACATAACAAACCTGCCCCAAAAACTGACTGCCGCAACACACGCATTCATTTCGTACAGGAAGATACTGTTAGAAAATCAGAACGAAACTATAAATGGATGCGCCTACCGATGGGTTCTATACAACCTTCAGTGCCTTCAAAAACCATGCGCGAGGTTTTCATACTTTGTCGCTTGCTACACGTGAAATATTAGTTCAAAATGGCTCTGAGCACTATGGGACTTTACTTCTGAGGTCATCAGTCTCCTAGAACTTAGAACTACTTAAACCTAACTAACCTAAGGACGTCACACACATCCATGCCCGAGGCAGGATTCGAACCTGCGACCGTAGCGGTCGCGCGGTTCCAGACTGTAGCGCCTAGAACCGCTCGGTCACCCCGGCCGGCTAAATATTAGTCCTACAGAAAAAAAGAACAGTACCTTTATGCAGGGAATTTAATGTACTGGGATACATTTTCACCGGAGGCCACAGCTTTATTATTCAACAAAAAGGCGTTTGAAGATCACTTTTGTACGTTTTTGGGAACAATTCTAAAGCTACAGTCTCTGGTGAAAACGTGTCCTACTACAAAATTTATCTATAATAAATTTGTTACAAAAATGTCGTGTTCATTTTTTCTGTAGGACTAATAGTTTAGCACGTGAGCGAATACGAAAATCTCGTGTGCGGTAGTTGCAGCCGTTGCGGGTTGCATAAAATTCATAGGTAGGGCAGCTAAATGACCCTGCATAGTCTACCAATAAACAGACAGTACGTGAAATGAACATCAAAGTAAATTCTGTCATACAGTAGTAGTATGGATAAACTGACATTGTTACTGGAATGATTCCATTACACAAAGGAAGTAATTTGAATTATATGTGGCGTTCACAAGGGTACATCTGTTTAAGCAATTGGAAACATTAATCTTCTCATAGTACATTTATTTACATATCAAATCAGTTGTTAATTATCCATTGCTCTTTGAGCGTAATCAGGGATACCTACAAACACAATAACAGAAGGAAAAATGATTGACACTACCCTCTTGTGACTCGAGACTGAAAGAACTGAAATACCTGTCTATAAATATCTTTGGCTATGTCACTATGAAAATTTAATGTCTTACAGATAACAGACAAATGTAGATTTAAGTTGTTGCTCCTTAACAACTCCTTTGACACCTTCTGATAGTGTTGAATAGAAATAAGTAGTGATTTTCAAATCTCTGAAAACTAGCCTGTACCGATATTCATATACTTTATGTTGTCTGTTCTTTCTTGAGTTCAACTTAGACGCTCTATCGTGAAGCTTATCCTAGGATAGGATCCAAGCCAAAGAGAACAAATTAAATAATCCGGATTTATTTTTTATGACGTCCAGAAACGAGGGTTGCATACGTATTGTTAGATTCTTTCTTGGTTGCTACATTAAAAACGCTAGAAGTGGATAAACAGGATTTATATGGAAATAGCTATTTACATACCTCGAACTGCGTGGGCATTGGTTGAGAGTGTTTGGAATCTTTAGTTCATTTCCGATCATACGAGTTTCAACTATAAGACTGCATTGTAGCCTTTCCAGCAAGGCATGTCATTGCTATAGAATTCGCTTAGCAGTCTGATTCACGCATGAAGTGTCCTCCTCCAGAAATTAGGTCGTTTTTTTTTTTTTTTAAACTGTGGGCCTATTTTACTTCAGGCAATTGTTGCAGAAGACTTTTTTAGTAGTGTTGTTTATAGGGTGTCCTATAATAATAGCCTTTTCTAAAATATGCACATATTCGTAGAGCATAGAGCGGTTATGAAATCACGATATGCAATTTTCATTTTGTAAAATTCCATCGGTCCACATCCTCTGCTGCGCCGGTTCCAACACCAACCTCGGACGCTTGCTAACCCAAGTTCAGGTAAAATTTTGAAACATTTTATTTAGCGAAGGTGGAAGCCAACTCACACAGTTTATCTTGATCATCCCAAATACCTTTTTGCCCAGAAGCAAAATAAATACTGTATCAAGCAAGTACAGTTACTCAGTCAACTGCCTTCAGCCGAAGGTTTGTGTGAATACAACGTACGGCAACGAAGTGAAGCGAGAAATGCCACTCACTGGGTGTGGTAAAGGTAAATGGGATATTCTTTACACTACCGGACCATATCCTTCTCTACTTGAACAGACCTTAAGTGTGGTATTTGTTCTTCATCGTGTGAGCTGAGTTTCAATTGTGACGAAGTCGGGCGTGCCGGAGGCAGCAGATGTTCGCGACAGACAGCACGCCTGAGTAGCTATTGGTGGCCATTACGAGTGCATTACCGGCTCGGCGGCGAGTGGCCGGCGTTTAGCGCTAATCTGTGATAAACGGTGCGGCCGCGTCAGTGCTGCGCGCCGCGGCGCGCGCTTGCCGCCAGTGGGCACCGCTCTGCCGAACGCTTCATTACGGGCCGAGCACTTCTGGCGCCGCCAGATACGCAGGGCCGACACTCCACGATTGGTATCTGCTCGACTGATTTAGGGCTACTACAAACAACCGCCTGCAACTGAACCTAACCGACACCAGGTGTTTCAGTGCACCATTCTTAATGTCTGCAATGTACGAAAACAAAGAACAGAAAAAAAGAGCTTCGAAGCTATGTATTGTCTGTCGTCCATCCCGTTCCATATAATTTGGAGTTGCACCTTAAGCTGTCTGCTCTTTATACACTCTAAAGGGTGTATGGTAAGATTTCAACTAATATTCGGGTAGAGTTGTAAGACTGCCGTAGACTACCGTAAGCAAGCGTAGATTACTATAGTTTTCCTAGTAGGATTAAGCAATAAAGATCTAACTCAAGTTACCTGTCCGTTGGGTTTGTTGCATACCTATCGGGCATTACCTTATATCGATCGCTTCCTTTACGTATGCGACCTGTGTCTTACTAGATTCCCCTAAAAACCGGAAGTGGTGAACCGCCTAGAAACTGTGAGGTTATGTAAAGGACCAGGTAATCTACGGAACATTTCTGTTCTATGTAGTCATACTCTTATCTGTTGCTTAAGAGTAAACAGCAATTATACCAAAACTGAAATTGTCAATGTTCAGTTCAGGTTTTATTGGAAAATTGTTGATTTGCAACATGGAACAGATGGAGTGGTGAAAATAAAGAAAACAATACGAATTTATCATACAGCGCTAAAAAATGCAATTTCCTCCACATCAAATATCGCTTCAGTACTTCGTCGATGCCGGCCGGAGTGGTTGAACGGTTCTAGGCGCTACAGTCGCAGGTTCGAATCCTGCCTCGGGCATGGATGTGTGTGATGTCCTTAGGTTGGTTAGATTTAAGTAGTTCTAAGTTCTAGGGGATTGATGACCTCAGAAGTTAAGTCCCATAGTGCTCAGAGCAATTTGAACTTCGTTGAACTTCTATAAAACATGTTTCTGTTATTCATAAACAGCTCTCGCATCATCAGTAATAAAAGAAAACTCTTGCCTTTGAACAAGATGAAGGATGTTCTACTGAGTAAAAATAACAAAAATATTATATATTTCTTTACTTCGCGGATGAAAACTGTGCTTACATCAGAAGTAACTGCATTGGTTGCATAAAAGCGCAGATGTTGGGTGATCAAATTATTTTTATTACCTGAGAAATGCAATTTATATTCTGCAAGAATATAAAATACACAATGGGCTAAGACTGAATGATGTGCGATTCTAATTATATGCAAAACAATTCACCAAACAACAAAGAGAAATCTTCGGCGCGCATTTTCTCTTTTACACATTCATTATGTTTCTTTCCTTGTCAATTCTACCGATACTACCCGCAATCCTAATATTTACTACGTCAATTACGTGGTGTGCCAAAACTACCGAACCGTAGTTTTAATAGAGCGCAAGTCTATATCCGAGATATCTGAACAAGGAATCCCACAAATGACAGCACACATAGAGGCGAATATTTAGCTGTGTAGTCTCTTTTTTTATCTGCATCCACTAAGAAACTGAAGAAAGTAAGTTCCTTTTTAAGGATATACGACACTGGATAGATCTGGAAGAGACAGGCACAACAGCTCATGTATGTTGCTTGAAAATATGAAGTGAAACTTCTGCAATAAAAAATGTTAAACGTGTAGGCCAGTTACGCTAGTAAGATACAGAGCGAGGTGGAGAACTGTTACTTCTTCAAAGGAGACTTACGTGACTTAGGGAAGCCACAGAGAACCTAAATCTGAACAACAACACGGAAATTTGACTCCTATGCCTTCTAAATGTGACGTCTTTCTATATCTTCAACCTATCCCGAAAACACTTCAAGTTAACGGCTTAGGTACTTCACCATGTATATTTTAATTTTGAAATATTATGAAATGAACGCGCCATTTTTCTTGTTTTATACAAATTAAATAACCTTTCTCCAAATTCCAGATCTTACCCATCAACATTTCTTCTTAATCAGCTAATTGTTTTCACCAATTTTAAGTCATCTGCTTGTAAATGATTTGCAGCCGCCTTACCACGTCACGAAAGAAGCATTCGATTCCCTTTTTATAGTACAGTTGTACATATTAGTACTGGTACTGTAACTGGGAACGAATTATTGACGCAATAATGCGGTCACTGGTCTCCATAACATTATCGAAGCGTAGCCACGTCTCGTGACTGTTGCCTGTTGGACGATATACATCCCCGTCGCTTTGCAGACGTGCCCTGATAGCTGATTGTTAACAGACTGGCGACTAGTTCTCATCTGGTGTCTTCCTAAAAAGGTAGTGATGTCCCACTCGCTGCAGAAGACAACAGTCAGCTGTGGCATCTTTTAGAAAGTCGTGCTGCAGTGGTAATCAGCAAAGGAAAATTAGGATCTCCTTCTCAGCAAAGAGTACTTCAATATAACTTCAGGGATACCTTTTTTCATCTCGTGCTGTGAATTTTGCCACAGCACCGTTACTACGCTGAATAATTACACCAAATGATTACAGAACGTGCCACTGGTGTAAATGTTTGCCACACAAGTACAATAATGCTTAACAACACTTGATCGTAAATATTGCGAACAGTGAACCAAGTTATGCACACCCCGGCTCATATTATTAACTAACTTAACATTCACGACAGCAACTGGCTTCAGTCGTCATATACGCGTCCGTTCTCAACAGCGGCCTGTGTCCACATTAATAATGCACCTTCGTGATGCCTATAACACACTGAATCAAAATAATTAACATTTGTGACGACAACTGACTAAGGTCATCACATACGCGACCGTTCACTTTGGCCGGCCGGTGTGGCCGTGCGGTTCTAGGCGCTTCAGTCTGGAACCGCGTGACCGCTACGGTCGCAGGTTCGAATCCTGCCTCGGGCATGGATGTGTGTGATGTCCTTAGGTTAGTTAGGTTTAATTAGTTCTCAGTTCTAGGCGACTGATGACCTCAGAAGATAAGTCGCATAGTACTCAGAGCTATTTGAACCGTTCACTTTGACAGTGGCCACTCTACTTTTTAGCAATGAAATCGGAACTTCTGCATGTCACTAGGCGAACTGTGACGCCACAACTTGCCACCAGGACGCCTCCGCCTTTAAATATGAGTGTCGGTCAAAAAGTTTTCGTTTCAGGACGTTGTTGCAGCTTATATGCAACGCACGGCTACTCTGATGCGGGTGTATAAGCATCTACATGTACACAAGGAATCAGTGTGGCACCCGTGTCTTTCCGATATGGGTGCGAAAAATGCGGATAACGTTAAATATGGCGACGTCATTACCAAATGCTTCCAGGCTGGACCAACATGCTGCTATTGTTTTCTTGGCTGTCGACAGACAAACACTTGCAGACATCCACAGGAGATCGAAGAATGTGTATGCCGCAGCATACCTGTAGAAAACCAAGGTTCTGACAAGACGCGCCAAGTTTCGTGCTGGTCGCGATTCATAACAAGACGCCGGTCGAATGGGAGGCCAGCCTTATTCATTACGGACAACAACAAGCTGGTAGCCGATGCTGCGATTGGGTCCGACCAGCGCATAACCATTCGAGCGGTAGCAAAAAATTTCGACATCAGCTTTGGTAGCGTGCAACACGTTATACGGCAGACGTTAGACTACCTTAAGGTTCTGCAGCCAATGGATATCCCGGGCGTTGAATACCGAACAAAAAGCAAGCCGGATGGCTGTTTGCCTGTAACATCTGTTTCCCTTCCTTGACCGCATTGCTACAAGCGACGAAAGCTGTTGTCACCACATGAGTACGGAATCGAAAGCGTCGACGATACAGTGGTGACATCCATCGTCCCCTAGTCCCAAGAACTTCACGAGCCAATTATCTGCTGGATAGGTGATGCTCAACCTATTCGATGATTATCAGGACCAAATGCTTAGTGATATCAAGGAACCTGGTGTCTGCATCACAGGGGAGCTGTACTACGCAACGCTGGAGAAATTACGTCCGGGAAAACTGCTTCACGATAACGCACGTCCAGATATTGCAAGTGTCATAGCGCAGAAGTTACGCCACTCCAAGTACGAAACCTCGAGCACGCGGCCTGTAGTGCTGATCTCTCACTATGCGATTATCACGCCTTCGGTCCCTTAGAAAACGTCTTGAACGGTCGACGATTCCTGCCGGATGAGGATGTGCAGCAGGCAGTTACAGACTTCTTCACGTAGCAGGACACGGTGTTTTACCAAACTGCTATCTTCAACTTGGTGCGTCGATGGGATGTTTGCTCAATGTCCACGGCAATTTTGCCTGACTGGCATACCGATTTTGGACTGGACAGCCGTCGAACGGAAGCTTTTTGATGGTCCCTTTCAGCTCCCCAATAGTAGGGTTTGCCGAAAATAGCACAACATTATGTCTGCCATTTGAACCAATACTAATTTACAATAAATATTACTGACATCATTTTAAGAATCGAGCTCGCGAAGGATACGGATTACATAATACAAATTCTTTGTATTTAATGATACGCCAGAAATGGATTTAATTGGCGCCTTATGAAGAATCACGTCATCGACTCTGGAATCCATTTTCGTATATGATGGTTCGTTACTATACAGATTAGAGAACACAGTATATTGGGCTAGCGCTCAATCACTGAAGAAGTCACAGGTAGAAAAAAACTACACTCCTGGAAATAAGAACACCGTGAATTCATTGTCCCAGGAAGGGGAAACTTTATTGACACATTCCTGGGGTCAGATACATCACATGATCACACTAACAGAACCACAGGCACATAGACACAGGCAACAGAGCATGCACAATGTCGGCACTAGTACAGTGTATATCCACCTTTCGCAGCAATGCAGGCTGCTATTCTCCCATGGAGACGATCGTAGAGATGCTGGATGTAGTCCTGTGGAACGGCTTGCCATGCCATTTCCACCTGGCGCCTCAGTTGGACCAGCGTTCGTGCTGGACGTGCAGACCGCGTGAGACGACGCTTCATCCAGTCCCAAACATGCTCAATGGGGGACAGATCCGGAGATCTTGCTGGCCAGGGTAGTTGACTTACACCTTCTAGAGCACGTTGGGTGGCACGGGATACATGCGGACGTGCATTGTCCTGTTGGAACAGCAAGTTCCCTTGCCGGTCTAGGAATGGTAGAACGATGGGTTCGATGACGGTTTGGATGTACCGTGCACTATTCAGTGTCCCCTCGACGATCACCAGTGGTGTACGGCCAGTGTAGGAGATCGCTCCCCACACCATGATGCCGGGTGTTGGCCCTGTGTGCCTCGGTCGTATGCAGTCCTGATTGTGGCGCTCACCTGCACGGCGCCAAACACGCATACGACCATCATTGGCACCATGGCAGAAGCGACTCTCATCGCTGAAGACGACACGTCTCCATTCGTCCCTCCATTCACGCCTGTCGCGACACCACTGGAGGCGGGCTGCACGATGTTGGGGCGTGAGCGGAAGACGGCCTAACGGTGTGCGGGACCGTAGCCCAGCTTCATGGAGACGGTTGCGAATGGTCCTCGCCGATACCCCAGGAGCAACAGTTTCCCTAATTTGCTGGGAAGTGGCGGTGCGGTCCCCTACGGCACTGCGTAGGATCCTACGGTCTTGGCGAGCATCCGTGCGTCGCTGCGGTCCGGTCCCAGGTCGACGGGCACGTGCACCTTCCGCCGACCACTGGCGACAACATCGATGTACTGTGGAGACCTCACGCCCCACGTGTTGAGCAATTCGGCGGTACGTCCACCCGGCTTCCCGCATGCCCACTATACGCCCTCGCTCAAAGTCCGTCAGCTGCACATACGGTTCACGTCCACGCTGTCGCGGCATGCTACCAGTGTTAAAGACTGCGATGGAGCTCCGTATGCCACGGCAAACTGGCTGACACTGACGGCGGCGGTGCACAAATGCTGCGCAGCTAGCGCCATTCGACGGCCAACACCGCGGTTCCTGGTGTGTCCGCTGTGCCGTGCGTGTGATCATTGCTTGTACAGCCCTCTCGCAGTGTCCGGATCAAGTATGGTTGGTCTGACACACCGGTGTCAATGTGTTCTTTTTTCCATTTCCAGGAGTGTAGTATACATGAACAGCGGGGTGGGGAAACGGAGAAATGACTAGCTAGTGATGGGGCTGGTTTCGAAGGAGGGAAGAGTCCTAAGAAGGAAGAGTCGAGCTGGAACACGAAACTGTCAAAAAGTCTGTTAAGTACCGGAGAAAACCTCTTCTGACTTTTGTCGTAACTGCCGGCGTACGCAGGACCACGGCCGAAAACTTCCCTGCTCTACCGAAGCACTGCGGCGGTAGTAAACAGGTACTCTCCCGAAAGTTGGTCCGCGGAGGCCCAAGATCAGGAAACATGATTATGGAAACTGGCACGGCGCAGAGGAAGGAGGTCATGAGAGCGTCTTATGCAAATGGGCGGGGAAGTAAGACCGGAAGTTTAATTAGCGGCGTCTCGCAAGGCGGCCGGCGGCGGCTTTCCCACAGCAAAGTGTTTTCTCACGGTGCGGCGCGGCCGTCCGGAACAGAGCGCCGGAAGCGGAGTGGAGTCGGCGGGCGAACGCCGCCGCCTTCTGACTCAGCCCCGGCGCGGCGCCCGCTGCCCGGCCCACCACTTCCGGGCTGTCGCCGCCTCGGCATGCAGGGCGCAGGTAGTGCGCACCTACTGCACGCCATGCGGGGGGACAGATCTGGCACTTCCACAACACGTCTGCACGCTCCGCCTCCTCCTCATCGCACTTATGTCCTCGAGACTAAAGCCGTCTGCACACGGACCGTGTTTTCGCACGTTCATCTGAGCGCACTGAGTTCAACGTGCTGCTAAACGCTCAGAGAAGAAGCGACTTGTGCCTACCGGACGTGTACCTCAATGTGTTGCACGCGATCGCAGCGCACTGCAGCGGTAGTTGTGACTCGCATATCACACTGTTACGAAATGGACGGGACTAAAGATTCTACGTTAGCTCTATTACAACGCAAAGCAAATGGATCTGAGCACTATGGGACTTAACTTCTGAGGTCATCAGTCCCCTAGAACTTACAACTACTTAAACCTAACTAACCTAAGGACAACAGACACATCCATGCCCGAGGCATTATTCGAACCTGGGACCATAGCGGTCGCGCGGTTCCAGACTGAAGCGCCTAGAACCGCTCGGCCACTCCGTCCGGCACAAATAGTTCGATACAAATTTGCGACAGTTCTCCACATAAGATAAGAATTATTTAATCATTTTCACCTTTTAGTAAAACCCTAATTCAGTTCTTATTTGACCAGTGTTCCTGTTCAGTAGCACAATCTTTACAATATTTTCTTTAATTTATTGGCTTTCGGGACATGTTATTACAGCCATATCCAGTGCAGAATGTCAATTATGATAACACGAACGCAAGGAAAACACAACACACCGTCCTCGAGCGGAGAAAATCTCTTCGCGCCCGGGAAATCGAACCCTGGACTTTTCGGTTAGCAATCCGCCACGCTGACGTCCTAGCTACCCAGGTGGACTTAAAAACATGCTAAATACAAAACATAAAACAAGAAAAAGCAAAATACCTTACTGTAAGTAGGCCTAGTGTAAGTTGTCTAAATGGTTCAAATGGCTCGGAGCACTATGGAACTTAACATCTGTGGTCATCAGTCCCCTAGAACTTAGAACTACTTAAACCTAACTAACCTAAGGACATCACACACATCCATGCCCGAGTCAGGATTCGAACCTGCGGCCGTAGCGGTCACGCGGTTCCAGACTGAAGCGCCTAGAACCGCACGGCCACAACGGCCGGCGCCACAAGTTCAGTTTGCGGTCCAGTGCAGTACAAAGTCACGCCTACTCCCAAGGACACGTTTTTTTTTACATCCTCTATACTTAATTGATACTTGCATTCGTGCCCCATGCGAGAGTTGTACCGGAAGTAATGTAAAAGTGGACGCCACTGCTGTATTAATTGGTGTAAATCGTTTGTACAGAACATGCAGCTGAAGTGGCTCTTCTTTTACAGAGTTGTTTCGAAAACTGTTTTTCCTTTCCTATAGGCGAATAACACATTCATAGATGGGCCCTGGTGCTGTCATTGGATTCTTGGCGTAGCAGATGCGCATGCCGTCTACTTCATGTGAATAACAAATGAACACTGACTGGGCTGGACACATAACAAACCAAATCAAACTGTCTTCTGGTGTAGTGCAAAGCGTTTTGCTACGTTATTTGTGGAAAATACTTGTTACACCTACGTATGCATCACAACATCTCTGCATGATGCGGAGAATGGAAGTGCTTGCCACACGAAAACGTAAGTAAATACGAAAATAGGCACGAAAACATCGAGAAAAACTAAATTACACTCCAGAAGATAGGTTAACTCTCAGAAAAAAAACTTTCTCATCAACATCGTTTGGTTGCAGATGACAAGCTACTTGTAATTATTAAAACAGAAGTGGTCCAGAAAATTCATGCTCACCAAATGTAAAGGTATTTACAAAAAGAAACTATCTATTGTTTGAACTAAAAATGCACATAATTCTATAATCATGTAACAAAAATGTTCACATTGGAGAATAAATAAAAACGAAATCCCACTGGTGATGGCACAATGGTGGCGAAACATGTTTGGGTACTGAGAAAATCGGTGTTTTGCGTAACTGGCGGACCTCAAATACCAAAAATTTTAACTGCAAACACGGCCAATACAAGGAGCTGCAAATCAAAAGATGGATCAAATGGTAGTATTCGCACATTGAAACACTGCAGGAGTCACAACGGGGCTTCGAACAGGGCCGGCCGGAGTGGCCGAGCGGTTAAAGGCGCTACAGTCTGGAACCGCACGACCACTATGGTCGCAGGTTCGAATCCTGCCTCGGGCATGGATGTGTGTGATGTCCTTAGGTTAGTTAGGTTTAAGTAGTTCTAAGTTCTAGGGGACATATGACCACAGCAGTTGAGTCCCATAGTGCTCAGAGCCATTTGAACCAGCCTTCGGACAGGTATGTGCGACCTTGTTGGCCAACGACTCACCGTGCTTTTGTTCACTAACAAGTCTCCGTCGTAGACATTCTGCAAGCGCCTACGAATATCTGCGATGCACTAGTCTTCTGGCAAAATAAATTCAATGACAGCTCTCTGCTTGGAAAGCACCTCCGTTACAGACGCCATTTTGAAGACTACTTATCGCGCCGCTCCCGAACTTCACGAAACTAAACAGGCTGAAGCGTGAATATTCCACGATGTCCCAAAACAAATTCAGCATTTCAGCATTTTTTCAGCCGAAGCTGGCCAGTAAAAAAAGTGTTGCAATGCTTATTGAACGACCCAGCAACAAACAGTAGTTATGAACAACGATTTAATGACAAAAATGCGCCGGCGCACGCGTGGTTTCTTTAAAGAAGAGAGTTCGAGCATCTGATTCAGCGATGGCGGAGTTAAATCGCTTTTAATGCAGACTCTGGTGAGAAGAATATTGTATAGTGGAAGAGTCATTCTAACTTCGTCTTTAGTTTGAATGATCTACATCAGTTAAATTACTATACAAATGGTACTCTCTGTTTCATTCTTAGGCGTACGAGCTGAACACGTCCAAATTGCACCCGGGACTGTAAACATTCGACAGAAACGATTCAAGTTCATTGTCGACTAAGGAGGGACAGGCAAGGAGTGAAATACTGTGTTTAAACAAAAGGTCATTGTATGGAGATTACTTCGGAGTACGGAGCGCCTCAGAATGGAAGCATGAGTGATTTTGTATACGGAATGTGTGTGTGTGTGTGTGTGTGTGTGTGTGTGAGTGGGTACGGGCGCGCTGTGTGTGAATTACGAAACATAAGCGTAAAACGGCGATATGGCCTCGCATTTGCCTTGTCTGCTCGCCATCAAGGGTCCCTTAAGGAAACTGAAGAGCGGAACCGGGCGAGAGAGACGATAAACGCAGCTGATGAGCGCCGGCGATAAGCGCGCCCGCTGAATGGGAGAAGTGATTACGCTATCTCACGCTGTCTGGCCCCGGGGCCGCGCCGTAGCTGCCACCACGGGCTTTCTCACAGTCTGAACAAAAGCGGTGGGAACGCCGCAGTAGCGCCGTGCGAAACCCTGCGCCGCTGAGGGCTCTGCAGCCAACCACCCACGTGGGCTACGCTACAGCCACACGCACATCAACTCCTCCGACACACTGTGCCATCTGTACCATTAAACTGCTGTCGTCTCTCTTTATCCAGCATGTCACGTCTGGTGCAGGCGATCTAATGGATGCTCTGTAGCGTCTTCACGTCTTCTGTTCATATTCACGACGTTTTTTTTTTTTTTTTGAAATAGGAATACGTTTCAGAATTCTATTTTATCTGACATTTCTTGTAATTGTGATACTGAAAGCAGTAAATACAGTACAAACAACTTGACCATCAGATTTTGGTGAGCCGCGGCGGCTCCAGTAAATTTTACCTTTGTCTTCCCAGTGCCTTCTTTCACTGCCGCCGCTCAGAGAGTTCGAAATATTAATATTAATTAATAACATCAATAAATTAATAAGTTAATAACATCGATATATTAATAAGTTTGTTTTGAAATTCAGCTCAAGATTGCTGCCAAGCCTGAGGACTGATTCAAGGCACTGTACCTTGTTTTATGATAGATTTTTTGGGCTTATAGCCGTGAACTCTGAAGGAGGTAGCAACTGCTGTTCACGTAATTTGTATTTCTGTAGCCTATTATCTCACCCGCGTGGTGTCTGTTTGCAGCGCCCCTTAGCCTTGTGAAGCGAGAGCCCGACATTTGGGCGGCTGCCGGCCGCCAGGGCCTGTTGCTGTTGTGCCCCTGTACGCGCCTCCCGGCTTAGAAGCGTCTCCGCTGTTGCTGTAGTGGAACTGTTCACCTCGACGGCTTCCCTTTTCTACGATAAGTTTCCCATTTCGCTTCTTAAGGCTCCGCTGTACTTTCTTTAATATTCTGCCTCAAGGCCCATATGTCAGCGATGTTGTGGTTACATTTTGAAGTAATTCCTTTGCCAGTTCAAATATTTGCGTATATACATGGCGTGCTGAAAAAAAAAATTAATTTAATTTTCGTTCTGATTGCCATCTCCTTAGATTTCTATTTTTAACTATTACTTATTATTCTTTGGTTCAAACGGCTCTGAGCACTATGGGACTTAGCTTCTGAGGCCCTCAGTACCCTAGAATTTAGAACTACTTAAACCTAACTAACCTAAGGACATCACACACATTCATGCCCGAGACAGGATTCGAACCGTAGCGGTCGCGCGGTTTCAGACTGTAGCGCTCATATTTTCATTTGACAACCTCTCATGTTTAGAGATATTTGGTGATTATTGTATTTTATTTTGTGCTGTCAAATGGTTCAAATGGCTCTGAGCACTATGGGACTCAACTGCTGAGGTCATTAGTCCCCTAGAACTTAGAACTAGTTAAACCTAACTAACCTAAGGACATCACAAATATCCATGCCCGAGGCAGGATTCGAACCTGCGACCGTAGCGGTCTTGCGGTTCCAGACTGCAGCGCCTTTAACCGCACGGCCACTTCGGCCGGCTTTTGTGCTGTCACGTGCATTGTAAATAAATGTGAGATCATTCAGAGGATAAATGATTCAAGAATTGTGGGCGCACCCTTCCACGTGGTTCTTTTCTTCTCCCAAACTGTACCTCGAGGTTTCATTTGACATTAGATAGCTATAGTCTGCAGGTGTAAAGTGTGGGTGCGACTGACCACCATCACCGATTGTTGTTTTCTCACCAAGCCAAAGGGCAGAAATGTGTTCAGTATGCCTACAGCCTTCCACGTCGTAACGACGAAGAAAGACCTGAACAAAATGAGTACAGAGTTCGTGGTAACATCATGCTCAGTTACGATCTTATGCAGAACACACCGATAAATCTGCGGAAAGTTGTTCAAAAGTTGAGATGCCTTAAAATGCCGTTATCCAATATTTATATTGTCAGTTTCCAGCACCAGTCCAGTGCTGACAACAGACTTTCGGTCATTTACATTATTACTTTAAAGTCTCGTATTTCCACTCCTAAACAAAACGACACCACTGACAGACATCTACACTCGTTACATCTGGAACGCTTACGGCACAAATTTGGCGATACGTGTCCACAGCTTTAAGATTTTTTTTTCCACTAAAATTGCGTTGCAGATAGGATTTCACGTTTTCCGCGATTTTCATTTCTACTATTGGCTAATGAGACGGAATGTGGCAATCGCAGATCTAAGCACACTGAGCTACTGCGTAAGTCGTGTAATGATAGTTCTGCGCCCTCACCCACTTCTCCCCACAATTTTTTCGCATGCTTCACGAAAAAGGAGGTTACTTTCCGTATAGCTCTTGTATTACCTTTCTCAAGAAAATGCGCTAGAGTAAGTAGATTTAACTCGTATCTGCGGAAATAATGCCAACTGCGAAACAGCGCAAACACTATACTGCACAACCCGTAAAATATTCTGTAAGAAACAGATGCCATGTGGAATAAGGATTACTGAATCCTAATCTGTGGCAGGTTTATACGTAAATGCATTATTTTCACAATGTAACAGTAACGTCTTACGTCTAGCATCGTCTGGAGGCAGAACTGTAGGATACATTGTGCATTTCTTCGTAGACTGAAGAGCTGAGCTGTTCTTAAGAAACGACCAAGGTTAACATCGATTACGAGACGGCGATAAGACCGACAGTTAAGAATACTAGTTACGTTTTGTGCAAAAGTAAGTGAATATATTACGCCGTCGCTTTGTGCATCTTGTTTCAGCAAGTTAATTTGCTAAAGGGGGACCTGAAAGCAGAAGCCAAAGCACGGTTCCTCAGTCCATAGGAGGTGACGTCGGGCGCCTGGCAGCCTCGGGCGTCGCCGCTCGTGAGAGCCCAAGCGAAGGACGCTGAAAGCCGTCATGACAGAACCACCACACCTCGTGTAGTTCTCCTTGATCTCGCGCTCGACACACCTGCAAGCACCTTACCAACTATAGCTGCTACGTCCTAAGGAGAAAATAATCTGCAAACGAGAAAGATCGGTCACCCTCCACGCGTCCCTTTAATTCCAGTGTTCTTCGGTGCACAATACCAACATGGCCCAAGCAAGACAGATACCAGCTATCGTACAGAAATCCACTTTTCACGTGTTTGCTACAGATACCCATGCTGTTGCATTCTTCACATACTGAGCGTCACGTGATAAGTTCCCGTTTCGTATTTCCTCGTAATTGGTGACTTGTTATTTCAGTTTCTCTGTAGTTATGACTACAGGAAAGAAGATACATCTGCAAAATGCGCCTGTGAAAAAGAAGAAAGAAAAAAAAGAGGAAAAGAAAGAGAATTAAAAAATCCCACACAGAGTGAGTTTCGAAATTCGGTAGATGGTACAGTGAAGGGCCAAAGAAACTGGTCTAGGCATCCGTAGTCGAACACAGAGTTACGTAAAGAGGCATAATACGGTGATGCGGTCGGCAACGCCTATATGAGACAACAAGTGTCTGGCGCAGTTGTTAAATCGGTTACTGCTGCTACAATGGCAGGTTATCAAGGTTTAAGTGAGTCTGAACGTTGTGTTAATGTCAGAGCACGAGCGGTGGGACACAACATCTCCGAGTTAGCGATGAAGTGGAGATTTTGCCGTACGACCATTTCACGAATGTACCGTGAATATCAGGAATTCGGTAAAACATCAAAACTCCGACAATGCTGCGATCGGAAAAAGATCCTGCAAGGACGGGACTTCGACGACAGAAGATAATCGTTCATTGTGATAGAAGTGCAACCCTTCCACAAATTGCAGCAGATTTCAATGCTGGGTCATCAGCATGTGTCAGCGTGCGAACCATTCGACGAAACATTATCAATATGGACTTTTGGAGCGAAGGCCCACTCGTGCACCCTTGATGACTGCACGACACAAAGCTTTTCGCCTCGCCTGTGCCCGTCAACACTGATATTGGACTGTTAACAACTGGAAACACGTTGCCTGTCGGACGAGTGTGGTTTCAAATTGTATCGAGCGGATGGACGTGTACGGGTATGGAGACAACTTCATGAATCCATGGACTCTACATGTCAGCAGCGGACTGTTGAAGCTGGTGGAGGCTCTGTAATGGTGTGGGGCGTGGTGCAGTTAGAGTGATAAGGGACCCGCGATACTCTAGATACGGCACTGACAAGTGACACAATAAGAGTGCATTCTATGCAGGACGAAGGTGAAAAACATGGTCTGAAAGTAGTGATTATTTACTTTGTTTACACATACGTAAAACCACTATTTCGGGTTCCGGCTCTAACGCCGCTGCAAGGGAGGGGAGCGTTGGAAGACTGTACTTATTATCAGATTCGGCTGGTGATCTCTAGTGAGTCTATTCACTCTAGAAATAACTTTAGCTCATACTCTGTGTTGCAATGTATGTTACAACATATGATAAAATTATTCATACGTGTTCGCCAACGATTGCTACCTTAGCACTGTACAGTGCTTTTGGAATATTTTCAGAAAGGTACAGCAAATCAGGCGCAACCCGTTCATTTTCTTTGATAAGGTGCTCGACGAAAGAGTGTGCGCAACGTATTTCAACTACATTCATTATTTTCCTATAAATACTCTGCGAAATACTGCCATACGACTTTAACTTTGCTTGCTATACTGTCAAGTAAACACTAATCTTTCAGCAACAATCGATCTTTTGCTAGTGGGTAGATCTTACGACCACCTCAGTAAGTATAAGATTTAGTTATCTACTAGAAACTATACACTATTAAATTTTCCTCAGTGCACGTTACGCATCGCAAGCAACAAAATAGTATCTGGAACTTAAATTTCCTTAGCTTTTTCGACTTCGGTGTAAGAGCTTGCGAGCATTTTGTTGAGATCGAAATAGAGCAAAGTGAAAACGATAACCCCGAATTAAGTGCAAAATTTTTATGATACAGCAAACTAAAACAAACACAAATTGCAAGTGAGCTCTTTCAAAACTACATCCGAAGCCTAACGGTAACTGGTTGACAGGAGCATCTACACTAAAACAAGTAGATTTGGTCACTCTGTCACCATTTAATGACAGGTCTGAAGCAACTGCTGCGTTCTTCACAGAGCAAACGGCAACCGTCACTGGAGATCCTGATAGACTGCGAAATATGATAAACATTGAAAGGTAAAAGGGCACAGAGAATTCGTTATACAGATCACAGGTGGTACTTCAATTAAATCGAATAAATGACCTGTATGGAGCGCTCCACAAAATTAAAAACGTTCTTTGAAGTAAAAAAATCAAGCCGTAACTTCAAAACGTGCAAATATATAGCTGCACAAAACAAACAGGAATATAAATTAGAATGATTGGCCTTTCCATGAATTTTAATTTACTTCGACCGTTTTGAAGTCTCGGAGCTATATTTGGAGTGCATTTCGCATCCGTTTTAATTTTCCGTCTTTTCCTCAGCGTGCCTGTGTTCTAAATACAGTACGTGCCAGAGGGCACAGCGGTTTGCAAGAGCAAGCAACACGGCGCCTCGCCCGCGCTCTCAAGTCGCTCTCTGGCGCAGCAGCTTTCGTTAACCACGGATCCTCAAAGGAGCGCCAATTCTTAGAGGAAACCACTTGCTAACTATAACTTCTCGTAAAATAAAATTCGTTATTTGATGCTTTTACCTGGTGTTCCTACATAAGTGGTGAACTCTGTGTATCATGCGGTTCTTCAATTTCTAATGCCATATCACCCTTCCAAGTGACGTTAACTGTTTGCAACGATGACTTCATTTTTTTGTTAAGCGTCACGAAGCAAATTTACACGTCAAATTTTCCAGATTACGGTCGACCTTTCATGAACCTGACTACCCTGCAATTCTCACTTGTCTGCCAGAGGTTTCGTGGTACCCCTTCCCTCGACCGTTCCACTTACGAGAAATGAACAGTCATATCACTCCTTGCGAGCTCTGATGTCTCTTATTCCTTTACGACGGTCATTTCTCGTGGTAAGTGGTAATCAACAAAATATTTTGGCATTAGGAGAAGGAAGTTGGTGATTGAAACTTCGTGAAAAGATGTCGCCGAAACGAGAAAGGCCTTTTTTTAATGACTGCCACCACAAGTCGTTCATCATATCCGTGACACACTCTTCCATATCTGGCGGTAATACTAAACGAGCTGCCTTCTTCGAACTTTTGGATGTCCTCCGTCAATTCTCTCTATTATGGATCCCGTATCGTGCACCAATACTCTACAGGAGAACGTCGTACACTTATCTTTCTGCCTTACTTCCTTCTAGAGGAGTGCGGACAAGCGTGTAGGCAGTTTCTTTAATGGATTTGTTGCAACTACTAAGTCTTCCGCCAATACAACGCAGTCTTTGGTGCGCCTTCGCCACAAAGTTTTCTCAGTCATGGTTCCAATGTAAGTTGTTCACAACTGTTGCGTATTTTATCGTTTATCCGAGACAATTTGAATATCGGATCAGAACGGCAGTCCCCTTGTCAGTGTGGAATGTCTTCCCCATTAGCGTTCACAGAGACAACGGCTGCAATTTCGCTGCCAGGACACCTACGAGCCCTCCGTACATAAAGGAACCAAGACACTAATATGTGTGAGGTTCACGTGTCTTCATAATCGTGGTGAGTCTCAATACAAAATTTGAGTTTTTTAAAATACCGCTTGTGTTCTTCAGTCAGCGAAATAAATAGTTTTCGTACCACTGGCAGTGAAAGACCGTTAGCAACTATTTGTTAAAATAGCATTCTCATCAGCATCAAAGAAGCCACAGAAAATAGGTTAATACCAGCACGCACGGTACACTGCATATACTAAATCATTCATATTCACTGTTCACCGTTGAGCAAAGAAATTCAAGTACTGAACACAAAGTTCCACTCCTCCGTAAGCTTAAACAGTGTCAGAATAATATTGGAGAGGCATAATTTAGACGCCTCTCCGACTTTCACTGCTTTCACTTAGAAGAATGTGGAGAGCTAACGTGCTACGTCAGCATCCAGGCCCAAGCACATCAACCTGAAACCAGGGATCTGCAGTTGCGCCGTTCACACACTCTCGATTTCGCAATTTCATCAGTTCTGCTGTACATGGCAGGATAATATGCTATTTATACCCACCGCAAAACGACTGTTTGCAGCTCCTGCGGACAGTATCTGGCGCGTCGTCACGAAATGGTCTTCTGCTTCCACCGACACACACAAAAACTGTGCCGCCGAGGTTTTCTTCGTCTGAGGCGCGTCGATGACGTCACTTTGTTTCTGTCACCTCTTTCCCTGTTGTCTTCAGCCGCAGCGCGACCTCGCTCTACCCCTCCCCAGGTCCTTAGCGCCCCTCTCTCACTCTCCGTCCCTTCCAACTTCCTTGCTCCCAGTCATCTTTCTTTTTTATTTTTGCTTCTCTACCACTTTCTTGTGTGAGCGACTTACAATCAGCCCTTTTCTAGATGTTTGTCTTTCACTCACCATATGGCCAATCGAAATAAATCAACGCGGGATATATTGCCACTCCATACTTACCAGTAGTTTGCAGAAAACAAACCGTTCCTGCTGGTGTTTATAACCAATATAAGACTGCACCAAAAGGCGACAAAGATGTGATAGTGCAGTTAAGCTACCTTCCTGCGATATGTGTTTATCCTGTGAGTTAATACTAGGCTCTGACTGGTCAATCACCAATCTCGTTACATGCTGACACATGCATGCAAAGAAACTCTCCAGTGAGACATATTTTGCTACCAAGTACTTCCCTAATAAAAGTACTAATTACAGTAGTCACAGTAATAACAATAAAATAATGAGTTAGAATCTTCTGCCAAAATTTTCGCTACGATGAACGGTCACAAGGGTTTATAAAGCTGCGCGAGATGGAACTCAATACTGAGCACATGTCATCCGCACGCATCATGTACAATTCTCTTCCAATAGAGTCATTCCGGTACGACGCAAGAACTGACTCAGACCAACATCCCGTCAGCACAGCTTTGTCTGTCTAACCAAATCGTCGCTTATACAGCTACAAGCATTAAACCATTATATATCCCTTATACCATGTGAAAAGAGGTAAACTAAAGAAAAAGGAATCCATAGGTGATGAATACTGGAAGCCTGTTTTTTTTCAGTATGTGGTATTTATCAAGATTCTTCCGTTTTGCCGGCCGCGGTGGCCGTGCGGTTCTAGGCGCTTCAGTCCGGAACCCCGCGACTGCTATGGTCGCAGGTTCGAATCCTGACTCGGGCATCGATGTGTGTGATGTCCTTAGGTTAGTTAGGTTTAAGTAGTTCTAAGTTCTAGGGGACTGATGACCTCAGATGTTAAGTCCCATAGTGCTCGGAGCCATTTGAACCATCTTCCGTTAAACTTGACGAAACTTCAATTACAATGCACATGTAACACACGAGTGCACGTACAGTTCGCGTTGAGATTTACTCAAATGTATATGATATAAAAGGATAGTCAAGGACAGAGCTAATCACATTCCATTCTGGCGTGAGAAATGCAGCCTAACGTAGTCAACTGCAAATATATTTAAAGAAGGGAAATTTCAAATTTTCAACGAGGGCGCCAATAGTGATGCAGTACTCAGATGATCAGCGAGCATGCATTGGCAGCGAACCACACGGAGCAGCTGACTGTAGCAGAAGGGCTCCGATTTATTTCCGGTGTCGGTTGATGCTCATGTCGGAAGGTATATGCTGTAAGTGGCAGGGGAGCTTCTGCTACCACGACCAAAAACCCTGTATGAACTTAGTGTCTATGAACTCCAGAAAGGTTTCTGAATTTCTCTCACCCAAAAGAAATGAGGAAACACGAAAAGAACTGGAGGTACAAACTTGAAAATCCCATGAAAGCAGCATTGGAAAGAGCATGTGTTGCGCATGTCACCGCAGAGAAACCATCAACAAGCGATGGAATACAGTTGTGTTGGAAGCAGGACTGTGGGAAGGCCGAGGAAAAGATGGTGAGGCCGGAACAGGCAATGAGGCTTAACAGTGCACTGGCAGAAAAAGAAGAGGAATATGATGGTGAAGAAAAAGGATTATTTACAGTTAGTTGATTTATACCCAAAGAAGAAAAACTGAGTGAAATACAGGTTAAAGAAGATAAGAGGTACATAATGTCTTATAAAATGCTTTTCCATGTGCTGATTTTGGAGGAAAAATACCAATTGTTATGTACGTAAACTCCTTTGCTCTCGAATATACAGAAACACAGCCTCAAAAATAACTATATCTTATGTAGTAAGTAGCATTAAACCGACGTTTTTTTATCACACATTTACATTCCTATAGCTGTCAACATAATAAGATGTCGTAACCCAAAATTCGACAATTGTAAAGACCATTTGAGATGGCGCAGTGGTTGAGGCTCTGCATTCGTATGCGAGAAAACAATGGTTCGTGTCTCCGCCTAGCTATAATTTTGGTTTCCTGTCGTTTCACTAAACGGGTTTAGACGTATGGATTATTCCGAACAAAGCCATGCTGGTCGTTAAGTGTACTTTAGCAGTCCACTGCGACGTAACATAGAGTAACACTTTCACGTGGCATCTCAAGATCACGACCTTAGCTCTGCAGACATGCAGAATCTTGAGACAAATACTTTTACCTTAGTAGTTAGAAAATACCTCATAGCCTGACAGCCACTACGCTTTCTTCAATGAAATTCGAAGAGATCGCCTCTGTTAGGCACTTCACGGTGATTCACAGAGTAGAGATGCACACGTAGAATTAGTTGAACGACCGTCGAGAAGTTCAAATACAACAGATCCGATACAGCAGAAAGCACAAACGAAAGTGGTGGGAGGTACTACCCCAAGGAAGAATTATTACGCACTTCAAACCTACGTAGGAATAATAAAATTATGTGGAGCCGGTTTAGCATAGAAAAGTACGAGTAAGAACACAAAGAGTAATGTCACTGGACTCATATTTCAAAGCAATCATATTCAAATACCTGCCTGTGGTTTCCCTAAATCACGCCAGGTGACAGTCGCGATCGGTCTTTAATGAAACTACGCCGGTCCCTACGCTGAATTATCTCCTTATGAGCTAGTGCTCCAAACGTAATTACTTACACCTTGAGGAAACGTTTATTATAAATATTCATTTCTTTCACCTCGATATAAAGTATGTAAATTATCATTTCCTGGGCTAACAAGAACGAGCTTACGCAGAGTGTTATCCTTCGATCAAATACTTTATTCCACTCAGTATGCTGCGTGAGACTGTCACTGCGCGTGTCATGGGGAAAGCAGCTTGTCACTGACCAGCACTCATTGGAAGGGTCGGCTTCTCAGATGGCGTCTATTATCCTTTCAGATAAACAAATGCACTTGGTTTCAGGAAAGTTGTCCAAGTTAAATCAAATTTCACACTGTTAAACTGCAGCAGCTGATCTATTTTGATTAGTATGGTGGCTACCCCGAAAGTAATACACGTCGTCTGTCGTGGTGATCGGCGGAGCTGCAGGCGCCATCTCGGTGCCGTAATGTTCCTGCAGTCAGTACGCATCCAACGGTGGTAGTGTGTGGTCAGTGTCTCTGCTACTTTGCTTTCTGTGACGTATTGAAACGTGCGCTGCAATAGAAAATCCTGTGATATACGTTCTGTGATTAGGGTTTTGTTGGCAACCCAACTGCAACCTATTACAAATATATCACGAGCTTTGAGATGTGCAGGGAAAAGGAATAATGAATGAAATCCAAGTGAAGCAATGATGCATCAATTTTAAAAATGGCCGCACCACTTTTCACGATGAGGACCGCAGTGGTATGCCTAGCCTTGTGACTGACAAATTGGTGATGGAAATCAACGACAAAATTCGTAAAAATCGTCGTTTCACGATTACAGAACTTCCGCAACATATTCCCGAAATTTCACAGAGTTTGGTGCATCAAATTGGGGCGGAGAAGCTTGGCTGTCACAAATTTCGTGCTTGGTGGATTTCCAAAATCCTAACGGAAGACCGCACAAAACAGAGACTGGTTGCAGCACTAATTCTGCTGAAGATTAAGAGAGAAATAGTAATAAAGTTGCCCATCGTATCGTAACTGAGGCGAGACTTGAGTGGGGAATGTCAATTGTGAAACAAAAAGGCATTCGATGTAGTGAGGATACACAAATTCCACCAAGAAGCTAATGATGTGTTTGCAAAAGCTGTTAGCGAGAAACATCACGACCACTGTGTTTTGGGACTCTAAGGGAGTGATTCTCGTTGAATGTGGTACAACAGTTAACTCAGAGAGAAACTATCAAACACTGACAAGGTTAAGACGGACGATAAAACACAAGCGTCGGGGAAAACTTAGCGCAAAAACTTTGTTTTCTGATGACAACGCACGTCCTCACCCGCCAATTGTACCAGAGAGCTCCGACAGGGTTCTGGATGGTAGATGTTTCATTATCCGCCATACAGCCCGAATTTGGCGCCTAGCAACAACCACCTCTTTCCAGCATGGCTACCAACACCACGCTTTGATACCGACGCCGAATTGCACGATGGTATAAACCAGTGACTGCAATCGCAGGCGGCAGACTTCTACAGAGACGGTATTAAAATCTTGTGCCACGGTATGGTAAGTACCGCAATTTGAATGGCGATTATCTAAAAAAAATATTAAGACTGAAAAAATGTGTATAATAAAATTTGGTTTTTCCATAGTGTTAATTTTTTATTTCAAAACGTCTGTTACTTTCTGGATAGCCCTCGTACATTTAAATTCGCAATATCGTTAGCGAATTTAGTGGACTTACGGCACTTCAACGGTTTTCTTCTAAGTAATCATCAGAACAAGTATGTTGTTACGGAACTTGTTACGGGGGTATCATGTCAAATAATCATCTAGTACCCATCAATTTCGCTTGAAATCTAGGAACCACGATGGGCGCTAGATAATTACTTGATGTGTTACAGTCGCAACAAAATACTGGCACCATGATGATAAGTGTCCACCATGAGTGGTAAATAATTACTATCCATAATACTTTTGTTTCAAGATACTGGTTCTTATGACGTGTCAAGAGCCGAAACCCTCAAAAAATCCACAAAATGCGATCACGGCGAAAGTGAACTAAAGCACATTTGTAAGAGTTCTCGGCACTAGTTAAAATTTTAGAAGACCCACCGTGTAGAAATGTTTCTTAATTCTAGAGTGTAAATAAAATTAAGTAGAGTTTCCTGTGGAAACCTTGAACATATTCTCAGTTGGAATATAATAAATTTTCTTGAGACCGAGAATCTTACATCCACGAATCAGCACAGTTTTAGAAAGAATCGCTCGTGCGAAACTCAGCTTGCCATTTTCTCAAATGTCACTACGAGCAATGGATGAAGGGCAATAGCCGGAATCAAAATTTCTTGATTTTCGAAAAGCACTAGACGTGATGCCCACTACAGACTGTTAACGGAAGTAGTAGCATGTGTAACACGTTCGCAGACATGTTAGCAACTCGAATACTTCTTACGCAATAGAACCCAGTACGTTGTCCTCAGCGGTGAGTGTTCATCAGAGCCAAGCGTATTGTCAGCGTTACCGTATGGAAGCGTAATAGGTCCACGACTTTTATCTATATACTGCACACAAATGATGTGATGCACAGGGTGGGCAGCAGTCTGTGGTTGAAACTTCCTGGCAGATTAAAACTGTGTGCCGGACCGAGACTCGAACTCGAGACTTTTGCATTTCGCGGGCAAGAGCTCTACCATCTGAAGTACCCAAGCACGATTCACGACCCCTCCTCTCAGCTTCACTTCCGCCAGTACCTCATCTCCTACCTTCCAAACTTCAGACAGTAAGTTTCATATCAGCGGACACTCTGCTGCAGAGTGAAAATTTCATTCTGGACTCTGTGGTTATTTGCTGATGATGCTGTGCTGTACGGGAAAGTGTAGAAGGTGAGTGAATGTAAAGAGGATAGAAAATAATATACACATAATTTCTAGTTATTGTGATGAACGGCAGCTAGCTCTAAAAGTCGAAAAATGTACGAAAAGAAACTAGTAACATTCGGATGCAGCATTAGTACTGTCCGTTTGAAGACAGTCACGTCGTTTAAATATCTGGGTGTAACTCTGGAAGGCGATATGAAATGGAATGAGCATGCGAGGATTGTGGTAGGGAAGACGAATGGTCAACTTTGGTTTATTGCAAGAATATTGGAAAGTGTGGTTCATCTGTAAAGGAAATCGCATATAGGGCGCCAGCGTGACCTATTCTCGAGTGCTGCTCGAGTTTTTGGGATCCTTACGCGGTCAGATTAAAGAAAGACATCGAATCAACTCAGAGGCGGGCTGCTAGATTTCTTACCGATAGTTTCGAATAAGACGCAACTGTTACAGAGATGCCTGGACAACTAAAATGGCAATCTCTGGAGGGAAGACGACCTCCTTTTCGAGGAACCTTACTGAGAAAATTTAGAGAACCGGTCTTTGAAGCTGACTGCAAATGCTTGTACTGCCGCCATACATTTCTTGAAAGAACTACGAAGGTAAGATACGAGAAATTAACGCTCTTATGGACGCACATCGCCAATCGTTTTTCCCTCGCCCTCTTTGCGAGTGGAACAGGATAGGAAATAACTAGTTGTGGTACAGCGTGTTATCCGCCACGCACTGCACGGTGGCTTGCGGAGTAAGTATGCAGATGTAAATTTAGATCCTACCACTAAGAAGCATGATTAAAAAAACAGCGAAAGAGGGGTATTTGCGAAGGCTACCTGTAGTTTAGAGAATGGATCTACGGAGATTCGAACCACGCATGTCCTAAATACGAGTGCATTACAGAGCTGCTCAGCTTGCGTCACCTCGAGGGAGGGTGTTGGTGGCGCCAGTGTGGGAGCGGCGCCGACGCGTTGCCCAGATGCAGTCAGCGGGGGCCTATTGGGCGCTGATTTAATTTGCACCGGACGCGGGTTTTATTTTCGGCGTAATTACTGGCGGTGACGGGGCCGCCCGAGGGCCATATAGGGAGCTGAGACCCAGGCAGAGGCTGCGCCTGCGCCCTCGTTACTCACTAACTGCCGGGCGGCGCGGATCCGCCAGAACTGAGGCGCCATTAATTTGCACCAGCTCTCGCCCCCTCGCCCCCTCCCCCCCCCCCCTTCACCACTCGTGGCCCCAGAATGCTACGGATTAGCAGCGGCCGACTCACCCTCGGCAGCCACGCTGCCATCCTCCAGCCTTGCTGCTCCTGGATTGACTCTCTTTCTCGGAACTGAGCTCATTTGATGAGTGAGCACTCCTCGATTTTTTGCCTTATTTTTGTTGAACTGTATCGCTTCGTGGAAAGCGCTGTGCCGTTCGACAATGGCGAGCGAGATATTAGTTGTGGTGTTGAGAATTAAAAGTCTTGTGACTGTAGCAGTTAGTGACAATGATTTGGGCCAATACAGGGGACACCATATAGAGTCAGAGCTTAGAAGAGCTTTGAAAGATTTGCGATTTAATAAGCCGGAAACCATACAATATATCACTCCTTGGAACTGTCTACGGTCACTGGAGGAAGTGGCAATCAAACGTCAGTTCAGGTTGGTGTGAGGAATCTATGGAGACCTACTATCGGATTTCCGGAAAAATAACGTCCACACAATCCCAAATATAGCAAGCAAGGTAAGAATTATAATTACAGCACAAGAAACTCAACAGCTCTGGCATCCAGTTGGTTACAAGAATAACATTCAGGAAAGAGAAAGAAAATTGAGGATCTGTTAGATAATGATCCTTTGGCTTTCGGAAAGATAATGGCACCAGAGAGAGAGTTCTGACGTCATGCTTGATAACGGATCCAAGGCTTAAGAAAAAACCAAGGCACGCTCATAGGATCTATCGACCTAAAAAAAGAGTTCGACAATCTTAAATGATGTACGATGTTCGAAATTTTCAGAAAAATGCGAGTAAGCTAAAGGGAAAGATGGGCAATATACAATATGTACAGGAACCAAGAGGGGACAAGAAGGATCGAAGACTAAAACAAGAACGAAGTGCACAGATGAAAAACTTTGTAAGGCAGGGATGCAGTCTTTTGCCCTCCCCTTCCATCTGTTCATCGGAGAAGCAATGATGGAAATAATAAAAAAAAAATCAGGAATGGGGTTAAAATTTAGGCTGAGAGGATATCAATGATAAGATTCTCCGATGACGTTTCTAACCACAGTGGAATTGATGAAGAATTACACGACCGGTTGAATGGATTGAAACAGTGTAATGAATAAAGAATATGGACTGAAAGGAAACTGAAGAAAGACGAAAATAATGACGATTAACAGAACTGAGAGTGGCGAGAAATTTTTTATTGAAATTTGGGAAGCTTAACACTGATATCGGGAACCACGAAGCAGACCATGTGAAAGAATTCTTCTAACTAAAGTATAACAGACGAAACAAGGATGACATAACACGAACATCTGCACTGAAAATACAGCAGACTGATAAGGAGAAGAATGGTGAGTTTCTCCGCAGATCTGGCGAAGGAAGAGAGACAGGATGTGAGGACATTCGTTAAGACAACAAGAAATAACTTCCATGGTACTAGAGGGAACCGTAGACGGTAAAACTGTAGGGGATTACTGAGATTCGAATAAATCCAACAAATAACTGACGACGTAAGGTGCAAGTACCACCCTGGGATGAAGAGGTGGCACAAGAGAGGAACTCGTGTCATGCCGCAGAAAACCAGTCAGAAGGCTGTTGATTCCACCCACCCACCAACCCACCCACCCACCCACACAAACACACACACACACAAAATCGCGACCATTAAAAAAAATGGAGGAATTTTAAGAAATTCCGCAGAAGTGTTGGTAAATCGTAGGGGGCATGCAGAGAAGCTTTATCTCATTTTCAAAAATGACAGCTTACAAAAACAGCTGTATGTTTATTCTGGAAAACTGTTGGGGTGTATGGGGTAAGAGCCAATTGGCAATATGGTAACTGTGTGGAACATTACATCAAGAATAGTCAGAATTTTTCATCTTACTGCAGCTGACAATAAGCAACTTGATTTAGAAAACGTCGGACGAAAACCGCGAATCATCCAACTCAGATTTTCATACTCAGTTTCAAGATCCTAATTCAGAATCTTCTTGCCTATTGCTTCCGAGTGCCACGTTCAGAATGGTTTCGGCACCCATTCTCCCCATGCTTCATTCACAGAAAAAATAAAAAAGTAACAGCATGGGACGAGTACCATCTTCATATTGCTACTCCACTTTGTTTCGCAGAAAACGTATGTTCACTGACATCCCATCTTTATACACGCACTGACCATAGAACACTTCGCAGCGTCTTAGTAGGAGGCACAAGGTGTGGTATCTTGTTACAGGTAGTTCCATTACGGCTGAGGGTCGCAGCTGATTTCCCACAAAAACACGACGCTGCATGTAATCACATGTGGAGCAGTTGGCCACCTTCTCGTTACTGTCAGCATGCTCATTTCAGACGAATGAGCGGAGAGTTCGAGGAAGCCATCCATCAGTGGTGTAACATGCGAAGCTAAGGTGAGTCATTAAAGTGCATACCATGTTCTGCCACCGCTTTCCTTTTCCTTCAGTCTTGGGATGTTTACTGTCAGCGCACCATTTTAAAGTAACTACAGCGCAATTCATAATGAATAAGACATCCTATGCTGCTAGCTAGTCTACCCAGTGCGCGTCATGTTGGGTTCAACTTAACGCAGAGGTGAGGGACACACATATCCTTCACTTGTCCGCAGCAAATTTTCCGCTGTACCAAAGCTGGGCTACCTCCCGAAAAATATCATCCACTACAGCAGATATGAAACCGTGCATAGGTTTTCTTGACCCTTTACTTGTGAACGCTACCTGCAAGTTCCGTAATATAACAATGCACTTGATATGCAACACTTGTCATTTGTAAAGGGTCAAGAAACCCTGTGCACGGTCACAACATACGAGGTGTGTGAAAAAATAACGGGAATTTTCAATTTCCCAGGCTTTGAACATCGTATTTCCATATTTTTTTTATCTTGTTGGTGTACATGTTCCTGATTTATGTTTCCATTTTCAGCTCCTTTGATTATTTACTTTATTGTTGACAGTCGAGAAGATTACGCACGTGTTTTCAGTGCTCGACGAAGTTTTACTTTCGAAAAACATGGATCAATAAATCTACATTAAATATTGCTTGAAAAATGGAATAACATGCAGCACCGCATTCGAACTGTTGACTGCGGCTTTTGTTGATCAAGTTTGAGCAAGACAAGAGCTTACGAAGTGACATAAACGTTTCGAAGAGGGTTGAGAAGACACTGAAGACGACGACCGCCGTGGACGCCCTAGCACATCAGTTACCGACGACAATGTGGAACGAGTAAAGGAAACGATTCCTTCTGTAAAATCACCGAATCACCATCAGAGAGGTTGCTGATGATGTCGGCATGTCCTTTGGCCCATGCCAAGCCATTTTTTCGGATATTTCATTCATGAAACTTGTAGCAGCAAAGTTTGTTACGGCGTCGCTTACACATCGCTAAGGAATTGCTGAATGAGCGACAATGATCCAAAACTTCTATAGCAAATTATAACAATTGACGAAACATGAGTACACGGGTATGGCGTCGAAACCAAGGCCCAATCGTCCCGATGGAAACTGTCTATAGAGCCAAGACCGAAAAAAATTCTACAAGTTCGATCGCATGTGAAGGTCCTTCTCCCTGTTTTCTTCAATTGCATTGGGATAGTGCACCTTTTGTTCCTGCCTTACGGTCATATGTTCAATAAGGAATACTATCTGTAAGTTATGCGCCGTTTGCTTTACGCCATCTGAAGAAGACGACCCGAACTGTGGGAATACCACTCGTGAAAATTGCATCACGATAATGCTCTCGCTTGCACCTCGAACATTGTTCCTGATTTTTTTTGTCAAAAAACGAAATTGTTACATTCCCTTAAGCCACTACACTCGCCGGACATAGCCCACTGCGACTTAGTAATACACCTCGCGCAGAATTTTTTCTGAATGAGAGCGGGACTTAGCACGCATAGTCTTCCACTGAGTATAAGGACAGAGGGTCGCTCAAAAGTGGTACAAGAGAACTGCAATTGTCCGGAACAGATGGCAACCGCCCGGAGGCCGTTCAAGGACACTGGGGCGAGGGGTGCAGCAAAAAGACAGCCTGGAAGGAAAAGGTGGCAAGCAAATGGCCGTCATTACAAGGGACACGAATGGGTCATCAACATCGCCCAAACAACACATCCGCACGAAGAATACGCTGGATTACAAACGAGATTTGTATTTACGCTAATTAATTCTAGCTTTTTCCTACTGCTACATGTAAACTTTCTATTGCTGTGCATCTTTTCAACAAAAGAAGCAGCAGATGCAATTTTTCGGAATTGTCGCCACTAACTTCATGATTCAGTGGACGTAGGATCGAATACGAGAGTTACCAGATGGCAGGGATGCCACTAAGGTCGATAGGCAAATTCTATCGGAAAAAGATCTCCAATCAACTGGTCTGCTTGTCGCTCAAAATCGAAGGCCGCGACAGGTTTCTTGAATATCTGATATTTTTATTGTATATTTCATTTCCTATATGACTGTTCCTTCTGGAAATTTACACGTGAACTGTCATATCAAAGTATAAATATGTCATCGAAACTATGTACGCTGAATTTACATCTAGGTCGTTAAACTTTCTTTAAATGAGGTCCATCATGTTATTCCTAATTTATCTGCAACATAACCAGTAATTATTTACTTCCTTAAAATAATCCAGAATTCACTGGCTCGCGACTTGGAGGCAGCCAATTCGAATCCTGGTGGTGGAAGATATTTGCCCGTGAAGGCTGCAGAGGTGGTGTCGCAATGTTCCTGATCACCAGATCTTGTGCCAAATGTCTTGGTTTAAATACCAAACCGCTGCGCTGTGTCTCATGCACTGAGGGCATTTCACACTGTTTATGATGATCCATCCATTGCAATCGCACCTTAAGCTCGGCTGGCATCTTAGTGGTATTTGAAACGACCTCGCTGCATGCTGGCACATGAATTCACCTTCTCGGTTGTCTCAGCGTCATACAACGCAGGCATGACATCACACCGTACACGCATCCACTATGTTACCTACACCCAACTCAAACCCTTCACACACTAGTCTGACAGGACAGTCAACTGTTAGCAGTCTTGAAGAGCTTGCAGTAGCGCAGAAGGAAGGCCTTCGAAGAGTCAACTATTTCAAGACAATGAATAGGAACTGGTTGATGTTTATGCTCAAGGAATCCTCTACACGACAGTTGTAATCTTTAACGAGTTCCAAAATTGACAAAACAAAAAATAAAAAATATCTAGTCACGTGGTTACACGCTCGACCAGAGCACGCGAAAAATACGAGACATTTTCAGAAAGTATGTGTACTGTGACCATAACGTACTGCAGTTCTTTTGTTTTTCGAGTGTTGGTAACACTTGAGTGTTTGAAGGGTATTCCCTGACCACAGCGAGCATCTTAGGAAAATGGAAGTATGTAAACTCACGTTGTAGTGCCCAGTTGCGTGAAAGATGGCGTTACGAAATCCAGCTTCCTACTCGCGGAAGGAATATCACTTACCGAAATTTTTTCGCGAATTAGGCGGTTTACGGCGAAGGTGTTGTGAACAGAACATGTGTATTTGAGTGGTGCGGGCAGTTTAACGGAGGTAGGACGAATGTTCGTGGCGAACGGAGGAGTGGAAGGCCTTCCATTTCGACTGATGAGCTGGTGCAAAACCGTGAAGATCGCCGGTTGACAGCGGATGAAATTTCTGCGATGTTTCCACAATTATCCTGCACTCTCTTATACGAGACACTTAGAGAAACGCTGGAATACCTGAGGTATGTCCATAAACAAGCTTAAAAAGCAGCACAAGAAACATCGCGGCAAAAGCGCACGCAGGTTCTTTGAGCGACTTGGATTGGAAGGTGTGAATTTTCTGAATTCTTTTGTGACTGGAGATGAGACGTGGATGGCCCGTCTGAGACAGAAAGACAGGACACTCACTACGCAAATTCCCCACTCCCCAAAAATTTATAACAACAATTTCGGGAAAATGAACATGGCATCAGTGTTTAGGAACCGAAAAGGCATCATTTTTGTTGAATTTCTGCCTCAAAGGGAGACCATCAATTCACAACCATATTGTGTGGGCCTAAGCAACTCAAAAGGAGAAAAAAAAAGAAGGGAATGCTAACGAGATGAGTGTGCTTGTTGCACGGAAACGCCCATTCTCACACAGTCATAGCCACAAAGGAGCTCTTGAACTCATTTGGTTGGGATGTTTGAACCAAGCCCCCCTTTCCCCCCACTTAGTACTTTTAGATTATCATTTTTTCACCTCCCTGAAGGCAAACATGAGTCGAATTAAACTTTCAACTGTCGATCAGATGCAGAAAGAGGTTCTGGAGTGTGGGAAGGAGCTGGCGGGAGAGTTCTTCGAGGAGGGTGTAAGCAAGTTTGTGCCACGGCTCACCACTTGCACTGAACGGGATGGAGATTATGTGGAAAAATAGTCTGCAAGTGTATCAACAATATCCAGTATTTTTTTCAAATACAGTTTTTCTTATATATATATATATATATATATATATATATATATATATATATAAATCTGGTACATTTACTTTCTTACATACCTCGTACCAGTTTCGAAATAATAATCTCTTCTGATAGGAATTTGTTCCTCCAGAAGAGCTCACCAGTTTTAAAACAGAAAGGAATGTAAGAAGAAATGAGATTAACAAGCGTCGATGACGAGATCATTCGAGAGAGAGCTCAAGCTTGATTGGAGGAAGATTAGCAAGCAGTCACACCGTCTGGAATCAGTTGTCACGGGAACGCAAAACCTTGTTTCGCAAACAGAAATTTGAAGTCTGTTCCTCCCAACTGCGAGGCTAATGTACGAACGACTACGCCACACTGCTCTGCCCTCAACCTCCGAATTGGACAGAGTTCTGGAATCGCCAAGAGCAGGCTGCGAGCTCGCGTGAATGGACTCTGGTAGCCCGTATCTCAGAGGCGAGCGTTGCTTTTATTACGCCGTGAGCATCAGGTGCCTGCCGGGTAATCCCACTGGTCCGAGTGTAAATCATAATTATCAGCTCCGTTTAGTTCTCACAGGAAATTAGAGCCGCCGTGAAAACCGGTCCCTTCACGTTCACCGATCTTCTCCTCTTCCCCTGGGACTCGCCCGCCTTGTTCTTCATTACTCCTCCTGGTCCTTTTGGTAATTAATTTAGGTTGACGCCGTCGCTAGATAACATGCAGGCGTCCGTGGAACCAGTCGTAATGAGTCTAAGTGTTGTGCTCTCCGCAGTCTACTTTCATTTTACTCTTCGATTTCGTAAAGGAGTGACAGATGTGTTAATATTATGCCATCGCCACTTTTTCAAAAAAGTTAAATCGATGGTGACTGATTTCACCGAGGATAAGTTCTAGCTCGTTTCCTTCTTAGTACTGCAAGCTAAGATTTTGAGGTAGGCCATACATTCACACACACTGGATTACAAATACGATCGAATATTTATCTTTGCTGAAAGTGGGTTTATGATTAAAATAAAGAAAATGGTAAGGTTGGTTGGTTGGTTGTTTTGGGGAAGGAGACCAGACAGCGAGGTCATCGGTCTCATCGGATTAGGAAAGGACGGGGAAGGAAGTCGGCCATGCCCTTTGAAAGGAACCATCCCGGCATTTGCCTGGAGCGATTGAGGGAAATCACGGAAAACCTAAATCAGGATGGCCGGACCCGGGATTGAACCGTCGTCCTCCCGAATGCGAGTCCAGTGTAAAATGGTAAGGAATATTAGGGTGTGTTATCTACTACCGATTTACTGATCAGATTAATAAGATAAAAGCGTTACCACCGATATATTAGAGAATATCCATATCCTTTATACGCCACTCTGATGGGTACTGAGGGAACAAAATGTTACAATTCTTCCTATTACGCATAATTTCCATAATGTCACGAAGGAAGTGTGCCATGTATTATGGCTTTGCCAGATGTAGGAGATAAATCTGATGTCATCTGCTAGCTACAATATTGCGTAAAGTGTTATTGCTGACGATGTATTGATGTAATAGTAATTGTGTGTAGCTGTGATTCTTTTGGCACTACATTAGAGATTGATGAGAATTAGTTCCTAGTTCACCTAGGATGCAGTAAGCGACATTCATGGCCGACTAACAGAGTACATCAATTCTTTCGCATCACACGATTTATTGGACTAGTACCTGCCGTTTCAGATAATTTCATAGTCCCTGTCGCGCTTCCGCGTCAGTTAAAATACAGTGTAATCATTAGCGCTGTTTGCCCTTGGGTATACTCGCACACTTGCAATTTCATATTATGTCAGTTGTAAGGTGTCAGGCAAATCCAACACCTTCCATGAAAACCCTGACATGATAAGCAAATCCAGTAGTATGTCACATAGCTCCTAATAAATCGTGACATTAAATTAGCCAAAGTAATACGAGTAACGAGTGAGCAAATGGAATACCACAGACTAACACAAGAATGCCTAAATGCATGTCATACCTTCCCACCGTGAGACAGATGCAGTTCCGGGGGGAGAAACGAGAACAGAAGCCGAGAGCAGAACCGTGTTAAGCTGGAAGGCCCTACGATAAGGGACGGACACCCACGTTGCCAGCTAACCGCTAGGACCACCCCCCAGCCCATGTTAAAAGCTAGAGCCCTCCAGAAGAACAGTATAGATCTTACGATAACACTAAAAGGGCCACCCCAGCTGCAAGTTTTAGCGTGAGACTTTCTTGCGTCTCTGTTACGTCAGGACCACCCCCCAGCCCATGTTAAAAGATAGAGCCCTCCAGAAGAACAGTATAGATCTTACGATAACACTAAAAGGACCACACCAGCTGCAAGTTTTAGCGTGAGACTTTTTCGCGTCTCTGTTACGTTGCAAACTTTAAAAACATTGCCCCACCACGAAAAGTATTACGTTTCTCACTGAATAGACAGAATTTTTGTAGGCGGAGCTTAAGGTTAACATTGAGACCCTGATTGCTCAGATGAAAACACAGCCAGATAGTTTTTTTAAAACCAACTTCGGTAAATTGTAGTAACGAGAAGTTAGGAGAGAGTTGCTTCCGAGACGGCGAGGTGAGTGGAGCTGTGCTGCCCACCGCCCCCTGACGAACACCAAAAAGGTAATGAACGCACGCGATGCCGCATAAGAGCGCATAAAGCTTCACTCAGAACTGCAGAAGTCTCATCTGTTAGACCCCCTTTTTGCGTAATACTAGTGTCGATCGTCAATTAAAGCTCACGGTGTTCACATTTGCCACTTGAAGTAAAAATCTGAAACGCGATGATTTTTCTGTTATATAGTTATTGAGAAGCCACATCAGCCACTGTAATTTACGACGAGTTAGATAAGTAATTAAAGATATTGAGGGTCACTGTAGACCATTTTGATAGTTTTCTCTTTTGTGAAACTTTATTTAAACCTAGATTATAGATGTGATATGGCATAGGTCATCCTTCGATCCATTGTAGAACTTGGAAACCCATTCAGGGGATATTCGTTCACATTTTTGTTGAACGCAGTTGGTTTTTACCATCCTGTATTAAAACATTTCCTTTTATCACTAGTGCAATTTATAAACAATGTTTTGTGAGTACAATAAAATTTCCAATGGTAAACTTAACTGCTTTTTCGACGTTATTTTACCAGTTAACTAAAAATAGGAAAGCCTTGAACCTGTTCCACTAAATTTAGTTAGTATTAAGATTCTTTTACAGGGAGTGCAGTGTAGCTGACGCTGAAATCATTAAGTATTTGGTTATATCATTGCTAGTCTCATTGAACTCTTCTGAACTCTACATGTCATGTGTGGTCTGGTGTCTCCTTACTAGCAACAGGTCCCAGGTTCAAACTTGTCAATTCCCTAAAAAACACGCTCAGAGCGGCGTTGCGCGAAAGTGGTAGGGAGACACGATATAGAACAAACAGACACCACGCAGAATGTTAGACAGTACCATTTTTATCCCCATTACAGAGGGAACAAGCATTTTGTGTAGCAATTCTTTTGTAAGATAATCTGCAGTTTCCTGTAACACTGCCAATGATCTGCCAGGATCTACTTGATTGTTTCACTTTAGATCACTAATCTTTCTCACTCCCAAAAACATGCATGGCGGGACAGAGAGAAGTTGTAACTCATCAATCCTGTAGTCATAGAGTAAAAATTTTGTTAGTTATCTGAGGATACAGCTATTACATCTGAAAATATTTCTATTTACTTCTCAAGATTTGGATTAAGTTACTCGTGCCGCTCTCTTTTGGATAAGACTTTCATCATTCATCAGTTGCACATGTAGGAGCCCTTCTTCATCTGTGTGTCACGGATAAGAACCGAGCGGGGTGGCGCAGTGGTTAGACACTGGACTCGCATTCGGGAGGACGACGGTTCAATCCCGCGTCCGGCCATCCTGATTTAGGTTTTCCGTGATTTCCCTACATCGCTCCAGGCAAATACCGGGATGGTTCCTCTGAAAGGGCACGGCCGACTTCCTTCCCCATCCTTCACTAATCCGATGAGACCGATGACCACGCTGTCTGGTCTCCTTCCCCAAACCAACCAACCAACCACGGATAAGACTGAATGTTCCTAAAATATACACGAAATTAATCTGTACGAACATATAATATTACAAATATTGTAATGGAGAATGTTTCAAAAATACATAAAAATGAATAAGCTATATTTGCACACAATCCTTCATTGTGGATATATTCACTGTATTCTACATGAAAGAAACAAAACATTTCTAGTCTCAAATGTATCTACATAATCGATATGAATCCGTTTTCTTCAGAACATATCGTTCTACACTGATTCAAAAGCTCTTTATCAATTAAGGCTCACACAGTCTACTTGGTTACCTCGAATCGCGGTAGCATTAAGGGAACAATGTACGGAAAGACCAGTAGCCTTTTACCTATAAAGGATTATTTCATTTTAAGTGTTGTTAGAAACAAATTGACTGACATTGGCAGTAACGCACGACGTCGCGCGGCATGGTACCCCCATATTGCCTGTTTTCAGTAATGTTTCCAACACAACAGTGATACGAGAATACCTGAAACAGTCATAAAACCTGTGGCAATTGCAAGTACATTTGCGTCTGCATACAAACTATGCACGTGTATTGCTGTTTACTGCACAATACATTAAATTTTAGTCTAGTTCCACACACGGATGCAGCGTATGAAGAACGACGGCTTGTATGTCTCTGAGCAAACTGCCAGGCCCCCTATTAGTCTGGTTCTAGTCCATACAGGAGAGACAGAGAGAACGGGCTTGAGAATATTCGTCTATTTACAACTGAAAATGGTTTCTTATTGCTTCTGAAGTAATTTCATTTCTTATCTATGGGTTTCTATCATTCAGCAATTACGTCAAAGTTGAATGATCACCCGCGCTATCAAATAGCTGGCTCTGAGCAGTGCCCTAGAACTAGAACTACTTAAACCTTACTAACCTAAGGACATAACACACTTCCATGCCGAGGTAGGATTCGAACCTGTGACCGTAGCGGTCACGCGGTTCCAAACTGAAGCGCCTAGAACCGCACGGCCACACCGGCCGGCCCCCCGCTATCCTCCTCTACATACAGTCGATGTCCCGGCCCAATAAAAACTTCACAGATTGAGAATTTCCCTGTACACGCTGCACAACTGTTTAAAAACAATCTGTGTTCTTAAAAGAAACGCTCGTTCTCAGTGCACATCGAGTAAATCGGGGTCTGACATTTCCTTTACATACAGCTCGCTCAAAGTGACCGTTCTACTTCATATCCCGTTGTTTACCTCAACCTTTCGTATGAAATGAATGGCTTCTGTTGTGACTCACTAATCGTCTAATCGAAGACCACCACTTTCTTTACGCTCCATGAACCATACAACAGCATACATTATTTATCTACATCAGTCAATCAAATGGCATTCAACTGATGGTACAGTTGCAAGACCGTAACGTACTGAGTCGCTATCGGCCGTTGAAAACTATTTGAAAGCGCTATTTGTTTTAAACAATAAGTCTCGCGTCTATTGACCACGATTCGTGAAGTGCGACCGTTCTGAGTGGAACAAATGCCATCAGCTCGAAATCCATTCGTTTACACTCTGCTTCAAAACAACGGTACCCTTCCAGACAGCTGAAAGCCCAATGTCAATAAATTCCAAAGCCTGTGTAACCGAAGCACCCGTGTTTCACGAGCGTGCGGGAACAGTTCAACAGCTGGGAAACGTGAGTTGCCGACTGATTCAAGTGCAGCGGAATAAACGATGGAGATCTATAATGGGAGCTCTCTACCGCTATTTTGTTCGCTGGCAGTGCTTCTATAGCTATCGAGCACGCTTGAATGCTCAGGAGCACAGCTGGTTAATGGAAACCAACATTCAGCCTCATTAGAATACCTCACTTTCTAGTCAGTGGGCTCTGATGTTAAGCGCAATTATAATTTTGTTTTGCTTCACCTACACTACTGCGGTTCATTTCGGTAATAAAGCCATTTTTTCACACACTTCCATGATGCACGGCAGCTGCGGAAACAAAATTTCTAAACACAAGCACTCGTATATGGCAAAGGGTTATTTTCTTTTTCGTACAACTTCCTAAGTTAATTCTTTCAACCGTTCTGCTGTTTCATATTCACAAGGTTTGAAGTTAACAGAATCCTGCAACAACTTGCTGGCTGACAAGTCCTGTTTCAGAATATACCAATGTTAGAATTATCACAAGTACCACATGTTCACTATCGTTATCATATTCTACAGCTATACCGTGCACGAACAGTAACCGATTTATTGCGATTCCTTCTACTAAATTTATCATTTTCCAGATATACACCACATCCGTTTTGGATCATCGAGGCAGTTTATATAAGTACCGTTATCGTCAAATCGGACAGTTAGTACGAAAGACACTAGCGTGTAGCGAGACCAGAAGTCAGACAATGTAATCATTACCACGGTACAGGATCCTAAAGTCATATAATGCGCAACCTTTCTCAAAAAGTCGACTGTAAAATAGGACGAGAGCGACAATTTCGTGGTCTCAACATGAATTGTTCCTCTTTAGAAGTTAATAGTTAAGGGGCAACCGTTTTCCTGTAAGACATTTTTTTTTTTTTTTTTTTTTTTTTTATATCCAGACTTTTCAGTATTTGCCAGTTCAAGTAATTTTGTAACCATTGTTTATCAAGAGATACTGGGGGACTCGATGCAGTCTGATTCAGTTGGGGCAGGGTTAATGTTTTCTATGGTTTCTCTAAATAATTCTGGAGAAGACTGGGACGGTTCCTAAAACAGATCAACGACGAACTTCCTGTCCCTTGTCCATCTAGAGCTTCTGCTCTGTTTACAATCTCCTCTACGGTCATCGCATTAAAATTTTAACATACTTTTACTTTAAGACACGAATACAACCCAAGGACTGCAGAAAATGGGCACAGGATATGAAGTAAAAGTGAGGGAAAATATTAAAGTTGGAAAACACGAACGTTGTACGTACTACTCGTCTATCAAGGGGGAGGGAGAGAAAATAGATGGCAGTTTTTCTCTGAACTGTTTTGTAAATTGATGCAGATGTTAAAGACTGCCCCCATCACTGAATATCCGACACATTTTGAACGTTTTGACAATGAACAATCGAAAAACACGTGTTTCGCTAGAATACATGTATCTCCCTCCGTTTCGAAACAACTCTAAATTTCTATTATTGAACATTCTGCACTTATCAAATGGCTCTGAGCACTATGGGACTCAACGGCTGTGGTCATCAGTCCCCTAGAACTTAGAACTACTTAAACCTAACTAACCTAAGGACATCACACACACCCATGCCCGAGGCAGGATTTGAACCTGCGACCGTAGCAGCAGCGCGGCTCCGGACTGGAGCGCCTAGAACCGCACGGCCACCGCGGCCGGCCACTTATCGATTTTATCGTAGACTATATTAACTAGGAATTGCAGCATCAGGATGTTGAGTACTATTAGGTATGAACGGGGAAAAAGGTGAAAGCAAGATTCACAAAAGACAATTGTTCTGTTACATGACTTTGAAAATTAATACGGTTTTTCCTTTCTTGTGCGACCGTTTTAGGAGGTTTCTAATAACACTCTTTTGGTTCCACTGGCTGCAGCGGAGAACTCTGATGAACCAGCATAATCTACCCCACGCGTAGCAGCTCGGCATACAAAGGCATGACATAATTTTTTATTTCTTTTTAATGTTTGTATCCAAAACATCTGCATTTATCGCTTTCTAATTTAACTGAAATCGGTTTCGAGGTAGCAAGGATTTGTCAGTTAGTGGATGAATGAGCTGTTTGCTCTGGTTCAAATGATTTACTAGTGGATGTACTGTGCTTCGATTACCGAATTTTGTGCTTAAAGAGGAGCCTTGTGCTCTCGAAATCTCTTGCAATTAAATTTGAGAGCGATAAATACGACTGTTTTGAATACAAGAAACCTTTGAGAAATGAGATGACCCTTGAGTAAATAAGTAGCGAAATCGACCTGTAAAAAGTGGCCTCAAATCGAGAGGTCTGAACCAGATTGGGAAGCAAACGACATTTATTCAATTTATTTCGGCCGTTACGGCTGCGTCAGCCTGAGCCGACGGCTGGTAAAGATGTCTGCAGCTTATGTCCTTATCCCTTCCATCCACTTGGAAGCTGCAGAGCATCTCTGAATAGCTCTCCGCGCCTCATACTGCATTATGTAAGCAAGAATAGGGTAAATCAGTAAGTGCAAGCACTTTCGTTCTTATCGTCTACAGGTAAGCAGTAAGTCTTAGTGCGCTCGCCGGCCGCTAGAATCTTGATGGTCTCGTTTTCTAAGCTTTTGACAGGTTTTAGCGTTGTCACATCAGTTCGACTCGTGAAATAGATAAGTCTGCGCCACTTAAGCCATGGTTCTTTATATGATATCTTCTGTAACAGGCTCAACTTTCGTGAAGTCTGTGCAAGATGGTCCATAAACAACTCAATGAAGAATACAAGCGCAATCACGAGAGCATCTGTCAGCAGCTGCTGGACCGTCATGCTAACGAAGGTGAAATGTTTTTAAAACGAGCCATCGCCGAAGGTAACACGAGGATTCATCATTTTGAACCAAACAGCAAACGCTATAGCTACAGTGATATGCTCTACAACGGGATGAAGCCCGAAATTCGAAACAAACGCCAAGGTCGATCCTCAAACGGCGTCTTTTTGTCTTTACTTTTTTTATGACAACAAAGGTGCATGTTTCGCCTCCCACACCATTAAGGCTCTTCAGAACATGTATTTCTAAATGTTGGAGTATCCAGCGTACAGTACTGAACTCACTCCGTCGGATTTCCATTTGCCTGGTTCACTAACAGATGGTTCAAGAGGTTGTTGAGAGGGGAAGAAGGCGTTGCATACGTGGCTTTCCGCTCAACGAAAAAAAAAAAAAAAAAATTCCAAGGATATTGAAAAGCTTGTGCAAAGACGTACGAAATGGAATGAAAAGTAGAACGACTATGCTGAAAAATAACACCGCTATAAATGTTTTTCTGTTGCAATAAATTAGTAAAATTACTGTACTGCAGTGCCTGTATTTTTGCGGTGTACTACGCAGTGTCCTTCAGCCATACATGCATGTCTAGAAGAGCATGCATTGCTGTGATCGACAGCTGTATTAAGGACATTGCAGAGTGCATCGTAAAAACACAGGCACTTCAATACAGTATTTCATGCCACGACAAGGCCGCAACATAATACATCTCTCCCTGTGCTAGAATCACAGCAGTTGTGCGAGTACTGGACGCAGACACAGTGTGACATATGGAAGTTCGGTTCGGATGGCAGGGGCGGTTAAGGCGATTGCAAGCGTAAAGCTGGAAATCCGAGTTCGAGTCTCGGTCAGGCACTAATTTGCAAAGTCACCAATACACTGTACAGGTGGAGTTCGATCATATTCGCAACTGCGAATACATTTCTTGATTTAAAAAAAAAAAAAGTGCGGATACTGCTCGACCTACCCTCATAAATATCGGCTCACTACCCTGAAAAAGAACGAGTTTGATGCAGATAGTAGACGGGGAAGAGGATCGAGAATGTAGTTCACAGAAGTGTGTTAAACAGAGTCCAAGTACCAAGCGAGCGAGTATGTAAACGTGGAGCGGTTGGCCACGCAGCTTTTATGCCACAAAGCAAGTGGCTGCCTTGCGAAAATACTGGTGGGCCGAGTAAAAAGGAGCGAGCAGCAGCCCAACTCCTCCCGGGGGACTGGCCGCCTGTCCTCGCTCCCTCCAGGGCATAAATCCAGCCGCGAATTGTCTATTCTTCAGGCGCGCACAAGCGGGATATTGAATATATCGGGGCTGTTTCTGCCGAAATAGCACTGTTTGCATGGAAATGCGAAACAGCCAGACTCGAAAGTGGCAGCGGCACGGTTACGGCCGTGGGAGGACGAGAAGCAGGAGGAGGAGGAGGAGGAGAGCAAATCAAGTGGACTGGGCGCATCCATTTCCGCGAATAAACAGAATATTAAATTATTGTGCGAGGCCGCCTGTGCCGCGCCGGGTGATAGTGCGGGCTGGAGAGCCGTTCTATTCCGCCGTCCCTCGCACGGCAGAAATACCGCCGGCCGCGTCTTCCAGACGCCGCGGCCTGAGTACCTGTGAACGGAGGCGAGCCCCTCTTCCGAGAACGAACAATTGGTGAGGTGACTCGCATGTTCACAGAAACTGTTTCGTGCTACTGAAATTTCTTAGATTAAATATGTTGTGGTGTAGCAAGACAGCCACGCCACGGAAGTAGCCGAAAGGCACGCGTTTAGTTCACGCAGGCAAGAGATAGGTCTGTAACAGGATACGTAATGAATGCTATAAAGAAAAGTACGTAGCTTCTGGAATACTTAACTTTAATCCATCCTTGTTGTATACATCGCTCTTGACGATACAAGTGAGACTCTTTAGATACAAGCTATGTAAGGCTAATGGCACCTTGCTAGGTCGTAGCCATGGACTTAGCTGAAGGCTATTCTAACTATCTGCTCGGCAAAGGAGCGAGGCTTCGTCAGTGTAGTCGCTAGCAAAGTCGTCCGTACAACTGGGGCGAGTGCTAGTCAGTCTCTCGAGACCTGCCTTGTGGTGGCGCTCGGTTTGCGATCCCTGACAGTGGCGACACGCGGGTCCGACATGTACTAATGGACCGCGGCCGATTTAAAGCTACCACCTAGCAAGTGTGGTGTCTGGCGGTGACACCACAAAATACGCATATCCACAGCTGAGAATTCATGTCTTCTGTCAAATTGTGGTCTATTTTTAAAACACAATTTGTATCAAGTTCTTCTTTTCAATTTACTGGCTTTCGGGCCGCGCCAATTCAGTCATCTCAATACTAATGTCAGTTTTGGCGATACTTAAGTAAGGACAACACAACACCCAGTTCCCGAATGGAGAAAAATCTCCGACCCGCTTGGAAATCGAACCCGGGCCCCTTTGCTTCGCAATCCGGCGCGCTAGCCGCGCAGCTCCCGAGGCGGACGTTGTATCAAGTTAGAGACAAAAGATTTTACAGAAGATTTCAGCTCGAGCATACAAACACATCTTAAAATCCTATCACGTTAAAACTGAGGCTTTTTGGAACAGCAGGCACCCATCTTCAAGCACATATCTCTATGAACACCAACGAAAAGATACAAATCCGTGCATAAATAACAATAATAAAAATTGTTTGATAAAGCTATGAATTTTTATTCTTTATTTTTGAACCGATAGTTAGCTTTTATTCGATGACGTATTCTTAAACGTGTGATCAGAGCTTGCTCTACTGGAACGTGTCAGTTCGAATGTTACCAGATTTCAAGTTGACTAATGCGAGGGCTATCAACAAAGTACATTACGTTTTGGAATTAAAAATAAATAAAGTATTGGAATTTTTTTTATTATATACAGATGAAAGCCACACTTCAATACTACTTTTCTACATAGTTGCCATTTAAATTAAGGCACTTATCGTAGCGATGGACGAGCTTGGAAATTCCTTCGTCGTAAAATTCGGCCGCCTGCGCCTTCAACCACGTGGTTACCTCTTCTTGAAGCTGTGCGTCGTCATCAAAACGCTGCATAGCCAACCACTTCTTCATTGCTGGGAATAAGTGGAAGTCGCTCGGTGCCAGGTCGGGACTGTACGGCGGATGAGGAAACAACTCCCACTTAAAAGATTCGAGAACTTCACGAGTGGCATTTGCCGTGTGGGCCCAGGCGTTGTGAATCAGCAAGATCTTTGAGCCCAACTTTCCCCTACGCTTGTTTTGTATTGCTCTTCTGAGGTTGTGCAGAATTTGGCAATACCTTTGAGAGTTTATTGTAGTGCCTCTTTCCAGGAAATCCACAAAAATCGTATTTCTACTGGGTTACTGATTAACCACGTGGTTGAAGGCGAAGGCGGCCGAATTTTACGACGAAGAAATTTCCAAGCTCGTCCATCGCTACGATAAGTGCCTTAATTGAAATGGCAACTATGTAGAAAAGTATTAATTAAGCGTGGCTTTCATCTGTATATAATAAAAAAATTTCCAATACTTTATTTATTTTTAATTCCAAAACGTAATGTACTTTGTGGATAGCCCTCGTATTATTCTTATGGTACAGCGAAATGTTCTCACAAATAGTTAGATTACTATCGCGACCTCGCTTCCATCTAGCTACGTGTAAAATTAAGTAGACGAAAGAAATAATCCTGAGCTGGAATATCTGAAAAGTAAGTAAAGTTTACTTGCAAAAACAGTAAGCTCGGTGGGCGAGGGCAACAACAATTAGGTTTATAGATTACTGGCACACCTGTAACGCTGCAGGTAGTATAGGGCAGTAGGATAAATTAGATGTATCTAATAACAGTTTTCAAAGAAAGACATACAATAACTAATACTTAGACACAGATAGAAACTAAACAATAGAAGACTAGAAATCTCTGTAGAGGTAATCATAAGTGTTAACCTGTAGTGTAGAAGCATTAGCTGCAGATATGTAAAATATCAAATTAGAGTCCACTAATGTATTTAGGTAGTGGGTTAATATGTATAATTATAATAATTGAGTAAATAATTTAAAAAAAAGAGTAACACAGCAAAAGTATTGTGACTGCTGCCAGCATCAGTAAACCTGTAGTTTTATTTTAAAAACAATCTAGATTTTGGGAATTAGGGGAGTGTTAAATTCATTATGTAGATAACTGAAATACTGAAGAGTTTCAGTTTACTTTTCACTTCATATAAAAGCTGTGCACTGCGAAAATCTGGGGTGAATCAAGTTTCTACACTGAACGACACTGAATGGACGTAATTTCGGAGGTGTCGTATATAAACCCAACCTCAAAGCAGGTATCGTCGCTGGCAAGTGTCTTGGATATTACCGTTTTGGTTGGTTGGTTTGTGGGAATAAAGGGACCAGACTGCAACGGTCATCGGTCCCTTACCGTTTTGGTCCCCAGTCTACACCACAGTTGCTCCGGTGGTTGGATCTTGGGTAATACATTGCACCGTTTCTCGTGGCAAGACAAAATATTTTTGAAACGTTTTAACAAGAAAATCTCTAGGATATGAGAATATCCAAGGTAAGTACGTAAGTAACGAAATTGACACTTAAGCTGCTGAAATGGTCTCATATCGACAGGCTTCAATCACAATGGAGGCAGACTATATATAGTACAGTATCTGTTCCGTATTCGACACTCTGTAAGTAACAACGGCAACAACCAACGACGACAATCAATAAAACCCCCACACATGGGTAGCGGCAGAACATTAGTTAACAAGTAAACATTCAGTTCTGCACAACCGTATCTCCCGCGTTTGCTTCGGCTGTAAAATGAAATCAAATATAAAGAAGACGGTAAAGCCCATGCGTAAAAAAAAAATCCACTGCGTAGGATGCATAAAGAAGAACTGTTGAAAAACATTGCTGTTGAATCCGATGTCAGAACTTCAGCGGTGTCAGATTGGGAGATTAATCTATGATGAGTCATTTGTGAGTGTATTGCCGCTTTTTTGCACACTGAATAAAGAAACTTGATGAAGTATTTGCAAACATTCCAGAATGCTCAAACATAGCTGTTAATGATGCAAACGACAGTCTGTGAAATAACAAAGCGCAATTTCTGACGGCAAAATTGCTACCATTTGTTCGTCTGCAGACAACAACAGTAGTGATGATGAATCAAATGACGACGCCGGCGCCCAATCTCAAGACAATGTCACACAGATAGAGGTAACAGCACAGCTGGACAATATTATGATATATTTGGGACCCCAGGCGGGCATAACTTCGGCCGCACTTGTATCCAGGTTGAAACGCCTGCGAGACAGTGCTATTCATGAACGACGTACGAAAATGGCTCAGAAGAGATTATTTCAGTATATAAAACGCCGTGTTTTTTTCAGTAGCTGCTCAAAATTCATCTCAAAGTAATGTATAATCCGTATGTTTATGCCAAAAGAAATAAAATGCGTGTGTTTATGGAAACCAAACAATATCATTCTATTTTTTCTAAATTTCCAGATTATATATATTTTCGATAACGTAGGTGTGGCGTATGGTCGCAACTAGTCCGGTTTAACAAGGTCATACTGTACCACACGCATTCAAGGGGAACATACGCAACACAAATGGAGGTTCACGCCATTAGCTGCAAAATGACGTCAGAAAATCGTAACAGGGACGATAGCATGCCTGCCAGTAAAAGAAACGCTTAAAGATGTTACTGCCTACAACAAGGGAATACAGTAGGTAACAAATGGTACTGTCTGAAATGTGTCCACTGGCTCGGAGACATCTTGCACTAATATTACTGATTTTTTTTTCATTCCGCTTTCAATTGTGAACTACAGGAAGGTAGCGTGGCGTAGAAGCACGCTCTTGTGGTGGCTGCAGTGGCTGTGTCCACGTCCGTTCTTGCGTGAAGAAAGTCGCGCTTGTCTGCTTGCGGACACGCCAAGCTTCTACCACAACAAGAGCCACTCCACCGAGAAACATCGGCCGTACGCAGAGATTTACGTGCATCCACCTGCCGGTAAGGGCACAACTGCGTCACCCCACCTGCGGCCCTCTCGGGCAGACTGCGTCCACAATGTTGTGTGCCGTGCGCACACTCGTGTATCGTGTGTGTGTGTGTGTGTGTATGAGAGAGAGAGAGAGAGAGAGAGAGGTGGTGTGTGGAGGTGGGGGTTCGAGAGCAAAGCGAGCCAGGGCGACGGCGGCGCACAAAGAGGCAGGCAATCGCCCGCCAAGTGGCGGTTTCTGCTCCCTTTGCGTTCCGCCGGCGACCTACAGGGCAGCGCCTCTTCATATGCAATTAGACCGTTTACCGAGGTAATGGCAACCCAGCTCCGCGACTACCAGTAAATGCCGATGGCCACGTAATGTCGACACATGAGCAGTTCTCTCTGGACACTGGACACCAGACGACTAGCACGTCAATTTCGACACACCCGTTCTGTAACTTACCACAAACGAGAAAAGTAACTTTTGTTAACGGTGGGGTTCTACATCTACATCTACATCTATACTCCGCGAGCCACCTTACGGTGTGTGGCGGAGGGTACTTATTGTACCACTATCTGGTCCCCCCTTCCCTGTTCCATTCACGAATTGTGCGTGGGAAGAACGACTGCTTGCGATTTATAGAGCGTGCTGATAATAATAAATAAAAACGGTCATGAATAATTAAACAGGCTCATTAGCATTGGTCATCGTGCGCCTGAAACTGTATAATAACCAGGAATTGTTTTCCCGAATTGGGAATTTAAACGTTAGGTATCAAGTAGTAGTGTTGTATCATTTGAGCTGCCACGGAACATCACAATGACACATATTTCCGGTGATCGTCATTTCCTTGTTCCATCCTTCACTACACTTCTTCCTGCACCTACTTAATTTACTTTTGTTTATCCTTAAATTACTCTGAACAGTGATATACTGGCGTGTAGCAACTGGAACATGGTCTACGCTACATACTCTCGACTCTGTAACACGAGAGTGCTGAATTACAAATTATATACAAATTAAGACTCTTAATAACCTAGGAACGGCGAGCATTAAACTTCAGATCAGCTGGAATCCAGAAAATCGTTAGTAAGACTATGATTTGTTTTGTTCAAATTACGCCCAAGTATTACGGACGGCCGGGGTGGCCGAGCGGTTCTAGGCGCTACAGTCTGGAACCGCACGACCGCTACGGTCGCAGGTTCGAATCCTTCCTCGGGCGTGGATGTGTGTGATGTTCTTAGGTTAGTTAGGTTTAATTATTTCTAAGTTCTAGGGGACTGATGACCTTAGAATAAGTCCCATAGTGCTCAGAGCCATTTATTACGGGGCATTGCGTTTGCACTGATTTTCAGTAACGGTAACGCCTGATCAGACTATAAAGATTAATTCCCTAGTGAAATACTTCTGATATTGACCTTTTCGCTCACTCCTCGGACGAGTTATTTGAAGATATAACTTTATTCCACAGATCGTGCTACATAACTTTTAAGCTGTAGTAGAAATTCTCCATGAATTGAAAGAAATAATAACCAAGCGTATCGCAGACTCGATTAAACCAGTGAGCGAGCTAGTCGATAGTTCCGAGAGAGTGAAGGGGGTACTATAACCGTCAGAACATAACCTTTCAGTTGTTATGTATTTCATTCCAGCGTTTAGGTTTATTACCTTAAGTCATTTGTTTTACTCTTCGGAAACATGTTATTCTGGAGAGTAACGAGATACTGTCTGATGCACAAATTGCCATCAAAGTCATTTCGACAACATGTGTTGTCTTTCCGTACAAATTTGCCGTTTTCCGCTCTTAAAACCCATTTGTTGTGGAACGTGCCAAACTATTGTGCGGTTTTTTTAAGTCGAAGGTGACTTTACAAATCTTCCCTTGCCTTTCGAGCTCAAAGCCAGAAGTTAATACTTGAGAACATTAATGAGAGAATTAAGCAGAACTGACTGATTATCTAACATGGAATTTCAATTAAGGACGAAGAAAGCCAACTGGAAAGTTCTGAAAGATTAGTAGAGGTAATAACACAAGCTCGGTGATCAAAACTGCGCCACACACAACAGAAAAGTGAAAGAATTCAGTTTTCAAGAAAGCATAATTACAAAAGGCCGCCAACACAAGGAAATCCCCACGGGCGCAGATCTCTTTTCCTTAAAAAAATAAAAAGAGGTGGACTGATATCAAATATTGAGAAAACTTTGAGGTCGATTGTTGTGAAGCTGTACATCACAAAACCAGCTGTGTAAGAAAATAAAATGTGCACCGAGATAGAGCAGGATAGAAGCAACAGGAAAAAGTTGACACATGCGGATATTAAATACGAAGCGTAAAAATTAATTACGAAATGAGGAGAGTAGAAAATGTAAACGAAAACGAGAAGGCTACTTATGCCACACCAGACAATAACAAGGGACTGGGAGTAAATGTGGAGAAATGCGAGAACATCCAAAATCTGTTAAATGGTTCAAATGGCTCTGAGCACTATGGGACTCAACTGCTGAGGTCATTAGTCCCCTAGAACTTAGAACTAGTTAAACCTAACTAACCTAAGGACATCACAAACATCCATGCCCGAGGCAGGATTCGAACCTGCGACCATAGCGGTCCTGCGGTTCCAGACTGCAGCGCCTTTAACCGCACGGCCACTTCGGCCGGCCAAAATCTGTTAACTCGGTACTATGGTGAGCAGTAAAAGGGAAAGCTACAAGTGTAGACAAAGACTGCAATATATAAAAAATAAATATCGGCGTTGTTGGGAGTAATACGTATACATACGTAGAGTGTGGTTCAGAATTATTTCAAACCAGGCGAATGACAGACAATTACAATACCAGACGAGGAGAGTAAGTACCCTAGCTAGTTTCCTCTCTTGAAACAATTACATCTCTCCTTCAAGATTCCCAGTTATTCACCGACATCTTACTGTGTTTCACCAGTGCCACCTACTTAGCGTGTTTTAAGATCTTGTTGTCTACCGTATGCCAGGCTGCCTCGTCTACTGTTGACATCCACTGCTTTCCAGAGTACCTCCTCTGGCTCTTTGCTCCTTGTATCCTCATTACATGCACTGCTCCCGTCCAAGGGCAGTCGTCAGCAACATATACGTGTTGTGTTGCGGGGTACTCGCCACAGAAATTGCATCATTCGGCGTGTCACGTGACTAGGGTGTAGTTAGACATTCCATTGATCACTGGAATGACAGATGAGAACGACACATGACATCGGCGCATTTGATCCAGTCCTGATCGTGGACGGCCAACGCATCACGGACTTGCACTATTCATGCATGCACTATCGGTTACCGTAAGTGACTCGATTCGCCGAAAATCTCCGCCCCCAGTTAGGTTGTGGAGGCAACAAGCTAACACAGGTCGCAGTTATTTACGCGTGTATACGTGGTAAGGGAGGTGGAGGGGGTGTATAAAAGATGAAATGAAGCGTCTACGTTGACCAGTACGTTGCTCGGAGGTAAAGTGACAGTTTACGTACGCTAAGGTGTCTAGTTCGATCCCTTGTCAGTTCTATGATTTTTATCCGTCACTTATCACTTCTCTCATCTCTGACAATGTTCGTCAACGTAAAAAATTCCAAGGTGCTTCGTAGTCTAAGTTAAATTGTAGATCTCCCTGTAGCTGGCTGGGTAAGTTAATCATGCCCAGTACAGCACTGCAGTATTCAAACCAATCTTCTGGTTGATGATAGATCTACCTGAGTTTACCAATGTCTCTCGACAGCGACCGGTACGGAGACTCACTATCTGATCAAGTGTACCCATTTGATCACCTACAGCAACTCCAAAGCGACCTGTGCATATAGCATGGCAATGCACCACACCGTCGGTCCCGAATTTTATCAGAATCGTCTGAGAAACACTCCCTCACAGATCACCCGATCTCAACTTGGAACCAATAGCGCAAGGTATGACTGCAGTGGAACAACCGTCAGCTGAAGGAGACTGTTGAGCAGTAGTGGGTTAGGACGAAGCCTCAGTACTTTCGTTGTCAGCTGGAGATCATGTCTTAACGCGTCACCATAGTCATCAGGTAGAAACGCCACTGCTACACGCTATTGTGTAAGCATTTCTAATTCAGAGTATATTTCACTAACAATAAAAGTAGGTAAAAAGTAAAGCTGTAATAAGCCACTAGGTTGATTTGAGCACCAGAGTGCTTTATCAGGCATGCTTGTGTTGGAGGGCAGCCGTTGTGGCCGAGCGGTCCTAGGCGCTACAGTGCAGAGCCGCGCGACCACTACGGTCGCAGGTTCGAATCCTGCCTCGGGCATGGATGTGTGTGATGTCCTTAGGTTAGTTAGGTTTAAGTAGTTCTAAGTTCTAGGGGACTGATGAACTCAGATGTAAGTCCCATAGTCCTCAGAGCCATTTGAACCATTTGTGTTGGAAATTACTGTACCCTTATCCAGCAGCGACGAAAACGCAGAGATGTTTGATCTACCACCAGGTGAGGATATCGATGTGGCTAGCATAGGGCTGGAAGGTGGAGTCCTTCATAGGCCGCGCGCAGCTTCTGCTGTGAAGTCACTCGCCCCCGTCTTTGCCGCAGGTATGAACTGTGAACGTAGCCTACCACTCTGCAGATCTCTCGCTCCGCGCGGAAAGACCTGGTTTTCTGTGGCTGTCCTCTGATCTTTGAACTAACTTATCCAGCCAATTACAGGGGACCAATATCACACAAGATAATATAAAGTTTAATAACGTCAGGTGTAATTGAGATATTTATTATCGTTCACTTCTACTTGTATGGTTCCTCAAAATGTTTTCTGTGTTTGCAGTTGGTACGAAGTGCTTATGCGCGTAACTGTTTTGTTCACGAAAACGCGTGTCAGTATCTATGTGGCCTCCGCGACAATATGTGTTCTGCGTGCGTTCTCTCGCTAGCTAAAGTCTATTGCACTGGTAAAACGTCGTTTTCGGCGTGAGCGTGGACTGCGACCAACAGACATAACAGTCAAGAAATGGGACACGTGGCTTTAGGAAAACGGGGACTGCCTTTCAATATCGTGCCGGCACGTCAAGCACGTGGTTCCAGAGGGCATTGTTGAATTAATGCTTACGTCCTTCCAGCGGAGCCTTCGCAAGTCAATCCGATACGCATGTAGGCAGTTACAGTTACCTCGTGATCTATCAGATCTGTGCCATCGCATTCGTGCAGCTATCACAAATGTTACGCCTGCAATGCCGTAAAGCACATGGGGTGGAGTGAAACACAAATCATTTGTCTGTCCTGTCGCGCCACTAATGATGCGCGTACCGAGATGTGTTACGTGTGTAACTTGTTTTTTAGTTACCATACTTGTAGAAACATACCATCAAAAAAATCTCAATTACTTCTAAAGTTTTTTTCTTGTTGCGTGTTTAATCGGGACACTGCGTATTATTCAAGTGCTCAGGGGAACTGCAGTGGGGCCACTTTCAGGCAAGTTTACAGTTATAGCCTGATCAAAATAACAGACACGCCACGGTATTTAACTTTGCGGTTGCATGTCCCCCGCCCCCGCCCCCTCCACCCCCCCCCCCCCTCGCCAATGCCACATTCGTCAAGGTAACCTAAGGGAGGGAAGTCGTGGTGCCACCTGTCAGTGAATCGTGTAAACTATTGTTTTTTTTCTTATCAAAGTTTTACTGTTAGCGTATTGTATTCTCTGGGTCAGAAATTGGGGACCAGCCTAGCATTTTCCTAAATGAGTGTCAGAAACCGCCTAAAAACCACCGCGCGGTCTTAGGCCTCTAGCCCGGTTCGCGCGGCTCCCCCCGTCGGAGGTTCGAGTCCTCCCTCGGGCATGGGTGTGTGTGATGTCTTTAGCATAAGTTAGTTTAAGTTAGATTAAGTAGTGTGTAAGCCTACGGACCGATGACCTGAGCAGTTTCGTCCCATAGGAACTTTCCACAGATTTCTAAAAAAAATTTCGTAAAAACCACACTCGGGCTGGTTCGTGAACCAGCCGACGGTCGTCAGCCCTCCTCGGGGTTTCGATCCGTGTCTGGCAAGCTAGTGCGTCGCGTGTTACGCTGTACGAGTAGGTGTGACGAGACACTGCATATTTTAGAGAAATACTCGACAACGAGTGTCTTTTTGTTCCCCCCCCCCCCCCCCCATTTTTGTTCGATTATATCTTTAGTCACGACACGGGTATAAATTCCAAGCGGCTCGCTTAAGTGCACGATACGTGCTTTGTATTTTCGAAATACCTCCGGCGCCGTCCATTTAGGAAGCAGGTTTTCCGATCAAATGCGCTCGGACTAAAACCGCCGTTGGCGAGGCCGATACCAATAACAGGGATGAGTGAGCGCGAACGAGCGCCGGGTTACAAAGGGGATGGGAGACGCGATGCCAAAGGCGATTCGCATATTACGCGTCCGAGCGGAAGCTCCGCAGCAGCAGCAGCAGCAGCAGCCACCGCCGGCTGTGTTGTCACACGACGTGGCAGAGCGCGGCGCCGCGTTGCCCGCGGCAACCCCCCCCCCCCCCCCCCCCCTCCACCAAACCCACGCACTTTTATTTCTCCGTGTATGCCGCCGGCACCAGACGAGCGCTCTTCTCCGGCCGTCTGTGCAAACGCTCTTACACGGCGAACCACCTCCACCGTTATACTCAGCGACAGCAATCTGAGACGTTCTCTTACCCGGCTGTGGCCCCTTCCAGAGTTGAAGCGCTGTCGCGTTGTTCGGTACAAACAGGGGCAAACCACTGTACGCGTTGTTTGTGTGTGTGTGTGGCCTCCAGTTATGCATCAGAAGATATGCAGGGCAGGCGAAATGTTGTCAGCTGCAGTGGACCTGTCTTCAGTAACGATGACTCATTGAAGAGAAATGAGTCAACCGAACAGAGCACAGCTCAAGGGCCCCTAGGCTTTGCAAAGCTGAGACATCAGAGAGGCGCCCAGCACATTCATCGCTGTGGTAGGACCTGCACACTTTTGTACGGCAGTAACATCACTACTCATTAGCATTGATTCACCACGCAACTAAGCCGAGGGGAGCTTACCGGTTCTCGCCATATCACCGGGTAAGATCCGACGGGTGTGTCAAGTACTTGGATAGGTGACTGCCCCTGTACGCTGCACGCTGTTGACAGTTTTCTTCTTCGTAACTCCAATGTGCCGAGTAATGAAGCGGGTACATACGTGTATGGTCCCAACTAACGTTCCTTAACGAACACGTCCACATATTTGTCGTCATTACTTACTGATATTTTGCACGGACATTTTACTTGGCAAACAGTGGTTGGTTTGAGAATGAGCATTACTTACAGATATTTTGGACGGACATTTTACTTGCCAACAGTGGTTGGTCTGAGAATGGGCAAAGCCTGTAAACGGTCACCGAATAATAAACATCCGTTTCACTTGCCACTCCGGCTGTCTCTTTTTTTATCGCACTTTTCCCTTTGGTCTTACGGCAGAGGGGATAGGAGTGGTGGTAGCGTGAAGACTCTGATCCCCAGTCTTTGCTCTAGTGGCCTGGGTTCAATTCCAAACGTCTCTGAGGGCGTCTCACGAAGCGAGGGTATTCGAAACTGCTGATGGTGATACGTCCGTCCAGCTCGGTGGTCCCGTGATGCTCTTCCTGAGGAGTAGGCTATGTGCTCGCAAGAGGTTTCACACTTTTCTTTCTCTCTTCATCTCTAACACGAAGACGACATGAAACTATATACGAGCCATTACACTCGTCCACACTTTACAGACACTTACATACGTATCTCTCATAGTCTGCGAACGAATGGTGCCTGTGGTCGCGGGGGATACGGAAAATCTTTCAATTACGCGGCTGAACATACCTTTCGGGGCCACGCAGCCATTTTACCATACGACTTGACCTTACTACGTAACTTGTAAATTCAATTGACTTCTAACTAGAGCAGTGGTAGCGTGGACCCTGATGTTTAAGCATGTTTTATATCTGTTTCGTAAAAATCTGTGAAGTCTTGGTTTGTGGACTTCATCATCACCATTCTGCTCTATAAAAAATAAACAAATGAATAATGGAAGCTGTCTTTAACCCGTACGGTTGGCTTGAACACCATACTGCTTGGTCCAGTTCCAGGTGATATGTTCTGGCTGTCCTCGAACCTATGAATTAATTTACCAAGTTACTTATAGGAGACTTTCCAGTTTAACGTGGACTCCGGACCGCTGCGTAACTTGACATTCTTCACGTTACCACAATGGTTCACAGACGTGAAATAATCGATAACTGACGCAAAAACCCTACAACCTCTGCAGACTGAAACCAATTTCTTTGTATTTAAGCCTGACACGCCATTTAGTCACCGAGCCATATCCGTCTACTCTTGCAATCATAAAATGAAATTGCAACAGAAAACATTTTTCTTTTCTAATTGCATGTGTGACAGTCTTGAAAACGAGCTCAATTAAGTATAAAGAGTCAGCTTTTTAAATTTTTTCTCTTAGTGCTAACATTCCGACGTTTTTCAGCAGTAATCTTTCTCCTCGTGTTGCGAACGTCAACGACTTTGGCAACGTTAACAACAAGTAGTCATTCCCGTCCGTGAAGTCGTTTTCTGCTTTTATATTGTGAAGTAACATGTCGCCTTAGGAGGTGGACGCAGTTGCACAAAGTAACGCGATCAATCTTTATTCCTGCACCGCGGAGGCGATAGTTGGCTCTCTAGGACGGTACGCTGTTGGACAGTAAGGAATGCATCCGTGGGCTGTAAGCGGAAGCAGTTGGCAGCACTGTCGTGAAAAAAATTACAACGTGTTCCCTGGAGTCTCCTTTACCATCAGAGTTCGTCGCAAGTTGTCAGAGTTACGAGCTTTTTTGCGTTACGGCAGAATAGAGAATGTATACGACCTACTCGTCGCTACAATCCAAGCAACGTTCAGTCACTGTAATTTTGTAACAACAGTGATCACCCTACCACGGAACCATAAAGAAATGTTTTGGTAATGAGTGAACAAATGTGAGCAATATGCGGCGTTGGTTCAAAAAGTGAGAACATACCGTGGTTAGAAACCATAACAAACAGAACGCCTTTGTTAGCAACCGCTTGCAACTGAAAGTTACAAATTCGATCTTACCCAAAAGCTGCTGATACGCAACAACGTAAAGGATAAGGATTTTTCCAACCAGCTATGTCACTGTGAAGTTGTAATTTCGGTACACTCGAATAAGCCAGTGACAAAATATAAAACTGAAATATCAACTCAGAGTGTCGTCTCACAGAAGAAAGTATGAATAGTGTTATCAACTGCAAAAGTTAGAGCATAATTAATTTCTTGGATGCAGTTAATGTTATAATCTTCTGGAATAGGGAACAACAATAAAACTCAGCATGCGCTTTGACGAGGAATATGAAATACCATATCTTTTACGTACAGTGGAGGATGATCTTGATGTAGATCACGATGGCACTAGTGACTGAATTCAAACAGCGGTTAGAGTCTCAAATATGAAAGAAAGAGTGGTGTTGATCCGTGACGTATTTACTAAACTAGACTGAATATTTGTTGAATAAGTGTATTACGTTATCTGGCTACTTGAAAATGACAATTTGTAGTTAGTGACTCCAGCCTAAGGAAACTTTTTGTATTCTGTTGGTTAAAACGTTTCCCTTGCTCATACGACTTCAGGCATACAGCAGCATTTTGCAATACGTGGCGATGAGGCCGACAACAGAATTTGTGCACCATATTAGTAATGGTTGGTCTGGTATGCCGATCAGCTTGAATGAATTTTCTAATCGGTTTGACACACTGTTTCAGGCAAATGTAAGACTAATAGCACAGATGGCTTACACATATTTCTTTCACCGATTACGTAAACGTGAAATACAAGCGCTACAAAGGCACCCACCAGCAGAAGTAAAACCCAGGATAAGAGTGTGTCCAATATGTGCGGAACCTAAAACTGGAAGAACTTACGACGGTGACACTGCCACGTGTAATGCTCTTATATGTAGTAAGGTGCAAGGCTATTCCCTCTACACTTCTATGCAAAAGCGTCGCTGAAACTTGCGAATACGATGGTCACTCACACAACTCAGTAACAGGCCATACATCAGTCAGAAGAAGGAAAACTTCTGGTTATATGTCATGAGTGTACTGGGTGCTATTTCGCATCCGTAATATCATTAGAATAGGGGCCGCACGGGATTAGCCGAGCGGTCTCAGGCGCTGCAGTCACGGACTGTGCGGCTGGTCCCGGCGGAGGTTAGAGTCCTCCCTCGGGCATGGGTGTGTGTGTGTTTGTCCTTAGGATTATTTAGGTTAAGTAGTGTGTAAGCTTAGGGACTGATGACCTTAGCAGTTAAGTCCCATGAGATTTCACACACATTTGAACATTTTGAACTAGAATAGGACCGAGGTATCTTAACAGATTTATAAGTCTGTCTACATTTTTCTTTTAAAATTCACGCGTTTCCTGTGACCAGATCTCTTATTATTGAAGAAAAAAAGCGCCGCAAGAAACAGCCTTCCTTGTCGGGGCTTTCATAGTGCATCAGCCCACGAGTTTTCCCCTATGATCACATGTGACATCTCAAAGAGTTTCTTTTAGTAGCAGCATCACGTTCTGGGAAAGAAAAAAGGAAGGTGGCGACATTCGTTGCGCAGAGTAATACAGCGCAAGAGAGCCAGGGCACCCCAACACTCATTTCCGACTTCGCACGCCGCGGCCGGGCCTGCAGCAGATGGGGGCTTTTGAAGACGGTCGGGGCGTTGCCGATAACATTATTCCGCGAAACGGCAGGGGCCAACCGATAAAGGCGGAGGGCCTGCTGGCCCGCCTTATCTGGCGACGTATCTCCGCAGAAGTTGGCTGCACTGCCGGTCCTCTCGCACTTCAATCGCGCGCAGCACACAGCCGCAAGCGGCGCCCCGCCGCCCTGGCGCCCCCTTCCGCTTCTCACGCCGGCTAATGGTGCCGGCGCCCTGAACAACTGCGCGCAGACTTCCAGCTTTTCTCGCAATCTGGCAGAGCACACAGCCGGGGGCAGGCCCGGGCGCAGGGCCGCCAACGTCCGCGGTCGCGCGCCGCGCACTCTGCTCCAGCCAGCCAATCTGCGAGCGCACACAGCCGTGGGGCGCTCCTCCGCCCCCGGGCGCCGCCGCTCGCTGTCTTACCCGGCGTGGCAGCCAGCCCCTTTCTATTACCGGGGACAACTTGATGGCTTTTCCACCTGAGAGCGTAGAATACGGGCCGGGCGCTGCAGCAGGCATCAGGAGAGGCTGCGCTGCAATCTCGTCCCCGGCCTCAGGCGCGCAGATCCCCTGAGCCGCCGAGCCGGCAGCTTTACTAAAGGTGCAGTGCCCGCGCTCAAGGAGGCCATAATTATCACACCGCCATAAATACCTGCCTTACGTGTCTTTCAACTGACCGCACGAAGTAATCTACTTCTATCTGACAATTTTATATTTACGTAAGTAAATCCTTCAATAATCTATTTCAGATTTATACAGATAACAATTAAAGAAATTAAGCGAAACAATGCCATTTGCAAAAAAACGAGTATAGTTATTGATATCGACAACACATGTAGCACATATTCTAAAAGCCAATCGCTTCTCGTAAGTATTTCTGACGCACGTCTTTCCTCATCTCTTCTTTATAGTACCTCTTCGTTTTCCAATATGACATTACTATAACACACGAGGGCGTGCTGAAAATCAATGCCTCTGAATTTTTGTTTCTGTTCTCAATATCAGTTGAGGTATTATATGTCATACATATTACTCTGTATAATTTCTCGCTTCGCTGACGCAAGTTGCAACCCTCTTCCGCTCTAAAGCTCCGTTGTACGGTGTAACAGGGCAGTGTGTTGCGCGCCAGGGCGACTATGGCGAAAAATAAATATGCAGACATGAAGACTAAAGATGCAGCCTGTTAATAAAGTCTGTTTTTTTTTTTTTTTTTTTTTTTTTTTGAAAAAGCTTTCAGAGCATTCATACAAAATTTCGGAAGCAATACTTTTACTGTTCAACACGCCTAGGTATTTATATCTAGCTGACTCGTATAGCGTAAAGCGCAGCGTGCTAGGTCGCAAGAAGGGGAAGGGAGGCAGACCCGGGATTATGGCGGATAGCGACCGTGGCCTGTTTCACCGGTCAGCCTGAGTATTGTTTTTAGGATGTTCCCCACGCTATTTTACGTAAATATAACGCTAGTCCCACAACTACACCTAAGACAATACGATACACAAATAGTTAAAATACGATAGCACACACAACAAAGTTACCACGATCCACAGACGTATGGCGAACACGACTTCCCTCTCTTGGGTTACCCTGACGACTGCCAAGTACGGAAGGGCATCCCTACACTAAGTTAAATACTAAAATAAAATTTGCCAACTGCTGAAAAAAAGTTAACCCCAAACTAGACGAGATAACGCCAGGGAGAGGAAAGAATGATTGAAAATAACTAAACAAATCACGCAAAACAGTATCAGTTGCAATACAAAAGGCACATATCCTAATAATCAGCCGCTTTTCCTAAGAATGCTCAGTTCACATATTTCGTCTTATGACCCTTATGGTACCTCTTATTTCACAATGTAATATTTCAAGAACATTTTTATCTTCTGCCAAGTCCGCAGCTCGTGGTCGTGCGGTACCGTTCTCGCTTCCCGCGCCCGGGCTCCCGGGTTCGATTCCCGGCGGGGTCAGGGATTTTCTCTACCTCGTGATGAGTGGGTGTTGTGTGCTGTCCTTAGGTTACTTAGTTTTAAGTAGTTCTAAGTTCTAGGGGTCTGATGACCATAGATGTTAAGTCCCATACTGCTCAGAGCCATTTGAACCATTCTTCTTCTTCTGCCAAACGGCATCTCTAGACACTGTGAAACTGACTAGAATATTTTACTTTTGCGTGTCAGTCGCCTTGAACGGAATTTCGGACTGTTAGATACTGTGAGCATGGCCGTACCACGTGCCGAGCGTGAAAGTATCAAACGTAAAATCACCTCTCGAGCTAGCGGCTTGTGATTTCACATAATGTGAATATTTCAAACACAGTAACTGCGACATAGCATTATAACAACCATTCTCTTTTTGAACCACACACAATTTTGTCTCGCCCTGTTTGTTTTCATAACGATGTTGTAGCGTCTGCAATGACTGAGGGCGCACAAAATGGAGCACGTTAACTGGAGGTATCGAAAGAAATGTCGTTTAAAAATAGCAACGTTCAGGCTGAAGGAGCGTAGCCCGTCGATTACAATATGTGAATCTAGATGTAAATGAAAATTTCAGCACGACTTAACAACGAAATTTAGAAACGACGGTACATGATTTCCACAGCCAGTGCTACTCACGCGCTCAACCACCTCTCACAGTGCAAAAGCACTGAAAATATAAGCCTATTACGTTGTGAAAAGTTTTTGAGCCTACACTTTTAACATATATTTTTAACAACCACGACATAGTACCCATATGGATAAAAATCAGATTTCCATAGTACTGCGACAACGCCTCTTCTATCGTTCTCAGCGACGACTGTGCGCAGCACCATATTGCTTAGCGAATAAGGGAGCTTGGAGCAGCGAAAGACCACCGCACTCCTAATTAAAAGTTCAAACTACTAGAATCACTGTTGGAGTTGCGAGTGCATTGCGAACGGCTCGTCTGTCAACTGACTCCATTCCACCGATATTCATCAGGCAACAACTCAAACCCAACGCTATACTCATGAATCGAATTAATAATTGTATAGCTAGAACAACTGAACACACCAATTGAAACTACACACACATGACTGGGCAGCGCCACAAAGTTTAATTTAGATATCCTAACTGATCGATATTCGTGCCTTTGTAGCGGTGTTGTACGTTATTTTTTATACCCCAAATGAAGACATCTGCTCTTTAAATTGTTAAATAACCTTCATACCGTGCCGGCCGTTGTGACCGACGGTTCTAGGCGCTTCAGTCCGGAACCGCGCGACTGCTATGGTCGCTGGTTGGAATCCTGCCTCGGGTATGGATGGGTGTAATGTCGTTAGGTTAGTTAGGTTTAAGTAGTTCTAAGTGTAGGGCACTGATGACCTCAGACGTTAAGTCCATAGGGCTCAAGCCATCTGAACAATTTTTTGAACCTTCACACCGATAACTTCGTCACTAATTGCTCTTAAGATGACTCAGTAATAACTTCTCTCAGTAACTTTTATGTTGCGTTCGCCTTATGCAGAAAGCAGTTTGTTACGTTCACCCAACATCTTTCGTTATCGCTGAGGCGTGAGAGCTTATGCTAACTACCCTAAAATTTAAGTATTTGGATCTTCCTGGTATATTAAAGCTGTGAGCCGGACTGGAATCCAAGCCTGGCAAAGTTATGGGTTTGGGTCTCGGTCTGGCGCACAATTTTAAACTGACAAGAAGTTTCCAGAGAGCGCACCGTCAGCTGCGGAGTGAGAGATTCGTATTTGATTATTAAATGGTTCAAATGGCTCTGAGCACTATGGGACTTAACTGCTGAGGTCATCAGTCCCCTAGAACTTAGAACTACTGAAACCTAACTAACCTAAGGACATCACACACATCCATGCCCGAGGCAGGATTCGAACCTGCGACCGTAGCAGCCGTGCGGTTCCGGACTGAGCGCCTGGAACCGCTAGACCACCGCGGCCGGCTATTTGATTATTACATTCGTTAAAACTAACGCATTTTATTATAACGACCTACTCGTGCACATTTTGATATTCAAAAGTTATATGAAGGATGTTGACGAACATTTTCAAATCATTCTATTATTAAATGCGAGATTGTTATCTTTTTAACTCTGTCGTACTATTTTTTAGGATAACAAAGATGCAAAACAGAAAAACACCGTCCACGACCGCTGCTTCTTGTTACGACGTATCGCTACGGAATTTGATCCCAAGGCATCATCAAGAAATTCTTGTCACATGACTGATGACTATGATTCATATCCAGAATACAGTTTTCGTGTCTGCTGCCAATCAGCTTCGGTTTCTACGAAATGCAAAGCTAGTTTCAGTTTGCTCAAAGAACGTTCGTTTTGGAGTCAGTCTTTCATTATCCCTTTCCGAAGTGTACGACTTGCATTTCACGGGGTCCGCTGTTCCCCTTGTTTCTCTGCCTCCCCTTCTCCTGTTTCTCGCTCTTCTTCACCTCTTTTACCTTCCAGCCCCTTGCTTAGCGCCACCTTTAGAGGCGCTCGTTTGCTCTACCAGGGGCCGATCCTTCCCGTCGCCTCGCGTGGCTTCCCAGGCGTGACGCGGTGTACGGTTCGTTAGGTAGATCTACTCTAGCTTCGCGCAACGGGAAGGCATCGTGTCGCCGGCAGCCTGTGCCACTTGGCGCCTAGCGCCGGTCACATCTGTGCGCCGGTATAAATGACACCGTGTTCCTAGACGTGCTAGACAAACTACCGGAATACGATATTGCAGTGCCTGTGTTATTCTGAATTACGGTGCAAAGTTTCTCATGCATGCATGTCCATAGGAACTTGGCATCGTAATTCAGAATAACACAGGCTCTGAAATATCATATTTATCCACCGACACCGGGCAAGCGACCTTCAAGTGAAATGTTTCGCCTGTACAGAAATATACATAATGGATGTACGAGTACAGGTCGTACACACATGGTTGACAACATATGCAAATTTGGGTCTGGTCATGAGCCGTGCACGGACAGCCAAATGGTTAGGCGACCTCTCGCGATAAGCGGGAAATCCGGGTTCGAGTCCCGGTCCGGCATGACTGTCCAAAGGAACCTTGCATCGTCCCAGGTTCTGCTTTATCGGGCAGGCGACTTTCAAGTGAAATGTTTTGCCTGTACGGGAATACATGTAATGGATGTACAAATACAAGATGTAGACGCATGGTTGACGATATACGGAAGTTTATCTGGTCGTGAGTCGTGTACGGATAGCCAACTGATAAGGAGACCGCTCTCGCGTTAAGCGGGTAATCCACAGCTACATCTGTCGGACTACTTGTTATCTGGCCCACATCAGACAACCCGATAATTCCTGTCTTCCTCGCATAGGTTCCGGGAACAGGCAGCACAGTGGAACGCTAATATCTTGTGACTCAGCTGCATCCACGTCATATATGCGAACACTTTGAAGCCCTGTGAAACCGAAATACCTTTTCAATTTCGCTGTGCGTTAAAGAATTCATAATGACGGGCGAGCAACTGTTCTACGTACGTAATTATTTCTTTTATCTACATCCGAAAAACAAACTACGTTTTAACCTTTCTTCCATCGCCGAAGCTAATCATTTCCTCCCTTCTCATAAGGTTTATCTTTCACTAACTTATTTTACTTTTATACCCGATAGACCTGGTAGCGCGCATGGCAAAGCAGAAATAATTCCAACATTGTTGGATGCTTCCTCGGCGGTAAGCCCGAATGTGTGATACTCCTCAGTCCTATCAAACCAGCGTATGTAGTATTTCTCACAAGAAGACGTAATGCATGAAAATAATCCAGCAAACAAAGATTACAGACGCGCCAATCACTGCATTTTTGGTGCTTACGTGATGATCGCTTTTTTCTCCCTTTAAAGTTATTGTACAACAAAGAACGCTAACACACACGTATACGCACAATGTAAGTGCAGAATAATAACACAGGGATAGTTGCGCTAAAATATTCTTAACCGTAGAACCTACTGTTATGAAATCCTATCTGTATCCAGAAATGAAAATCTTTGGATTTCAGGGCAAACGAGTAATTGTAGTGCACTTCTTAGTGTATCGTGTCATTTATTGCTCAATTATAAGTACAGTGTCCGTCTATGTGAAGTATATGCAAACTCCATGCCCGAAAGCAACCGAATGCACTTTCGCGGCTTTCAAGGCCCCAGGTGAAATTAAGAGGGAGAGAATGCTAAAAAGTACCCATAATGTCACTTCTCTTGCGAGTTTCTGATACACTGGATTTTCTTGGGATATGATGCACGAAAGAATTTTTTCCTTTTTTCCCCCAACATTTCCACAAAACATATTTTCGTCGCCTACATTTAACATTGCAACATTCTACGAAATAATAGTGAATTGAGAAAACAACTTGCACTAGCGACTGCACTTGATTTCAGTTATTTATACCTATCTGCCCTTACACATTAGACTGTAGCTACAGGAAAAAGGACGTGAACCCGTGCGCCTATGAGAAGGCACAACAGCTTAGATCTAAATAGTGAGTTTCCCAAATGTCAGATACAAGATCTTAGATGTCCTGCACATCTCTACATTTACTTGAAGTAGAATTATATATACAGTGTCTTAATTAATTCAGTGTTGCCTTCACTACAATGGAAAAAAGTTGCCAGTAATTTCTTAATTTATTGCACGACAGCTTTCGAAACATAGAGCTTCATATGCAGGTGCCATCAAATAATTATGTAAAATTAAATGTGAGGTGGACTTGCCAGTCAGTCACGGGATCGTAGGACCACGATTTCTGTGTCGTACTGTACAGGCGGGTGGAGTATTTGCCGTTCCTACGCTCCCATGCATGTTTTTGACATGGGTGTGATCTCCCAGGACTGACTAGCCCGACTGCCACACATTTATGTTCCAATAATTATAGGGTGGCACCTGAAAATCAATCTTTATGCTTCGAAACCAGTCGTGCAATAAATTATGAAATTTCTGACAACTGAAGCGGGTTTTTTATTCTATAAACGTTTCTCAGTTGCCTATGTTCACCCGATCGAATTTTTCGGAAAACTGTTAGTAGCGAATTAGTGAACCATTCGTCCTACTGAAATGGCAGAGCAATATTCTGCTGTCCTATAGTCTTTCCTTCAGGAGAACTTCGATAGCACTGTTGGATTTAAACTCACATACCGTATAATATTACTGATCGCTTTGGTTCGATTTGCATTTTAACATTATTTCAAAACAAAGCTGCGGTTGAGTGGTATTCAAGAGTTTGTTACTTACGATTCAGCGAGCACCTCGCCACATTCCTGACTGCTGCTGCGTTCTTACCTGCAACAAAAGATAGAAAATATCAGTAATGATGATCGGTAAATAATAACAGCGCGATGGCAGAATATACTGTGACTGTAGAAGAAGGTAAATGTTTTACTACGTTTTTACGAATTCTGAACGAACAGTAGTACCATAAGTTTCCACTACTGCAGTAGGATTCAGCTTACACAGTGAACCAACTGACAGTGCCCAAAGAATATCAGCATGTGAAAAAGAGTATTTACATATTACGATTCTCGTACGCTAGATGGATCAATGAACCGGTCAACTAGTGGTGGTTCTTACTAACTTTTTTCTGAACGGTACCGAAACTAAAACACAGTGAAAATCAGATGTTGCGCAGTGTCTGTAGCACTCCTGTCTATCGTGTCGCACTTTTCATTTCTGAGCACACAGTGAGCACGTGACGATGTCAACAACAACTGCGTCTCCTGCCAAGTGTGAAGTGCCCGTTGAGCGGCTTCGCCTGATTCTATCTAGCGCACGTAACGTAAGTTCATGCGTTTCCATCTTTATTACAATTCCCGGCCGCACATTGCAGGTGCAATGAAGACGCTCCAGCAGCGTTTTCGATGGGGCGCATTTGATCACCCATTATACAGCATGGATTTGGCTCCCTCTAGTTTTCATCTCTTTGCTCACATGAAGCGCTGGCTATGAGGACAGAATTTTGGCACAGACGGCGGTTTGCATACCAGTGTAGGGGTTTAGCAGAAAGCACAGGCGGGTGCCTGTTATGACGAGGGTAGTGGAAAGCTGAAACCACGCTAAGACAAATGTCTGAGTCGGAACGGCGTCTATGTAGGGAAGTAAGACCCTTGTACATATACTGCCACCAAAGACAGCAAGATTATGTGCAAAAAAAATTGCCGAGGCGCCCTAGGCATCAGACGCCAACGGCACAACGCACAACGTACTTGTAGTGCGGGTTGCAGCGAACTCAGTCCCTACAGCACAAACGACAAGTAGCTTCGCAAACCCGGAACTCCGCGGCCTGTCCAGCAGAGGTCGTAAACAGCACTCAAGCCAGGTCACCAGGCGGCTACGCGGCGACGGCAGAGGTCATTGGCAAACTTTATCTCTTCATGCATCCGCCATGTCACGTGCCAAAAATAGGTCTTCATATATCCATCCGCGAGGCGGCTATTTAGTCCGGCGCACGAGCCCTGGAGAGCCCTGTATTTCTGGACAGCTATCCCCCGCCTCAGCCAGGACACTAAGTAATCAGTGACGTGCTTGTTGAGACTGGTATAACTGTACTGAAAGGCTAGAAGACTGGAAGTTTCTAGCCTTGCCTGACTGTTGGCTCTCAACACTTCTTCAGCGAAGTACACCATAGGAACTGCTAAGTGTCTATTATTCTTGAATGGACCTTGGATTTGGACTTTCGGTTTAAACTTGAAAAGAGAAATCTATTTTTCGGTTTTAACCTAAGTTATTTAGGACTGCAAGACTGCTCATTAAATAGCATGTGACAACAGAAACTTAATTTACTGCTTTTAATGTAAAATTCGTAAGACATTAAGAATGTGTTCACTGAAGCGCGTGTAACTCTTTCCAGTACCAGGGACCTTATTTATTTACTCTGGAAGTCTAAGTGGTTCCTATGTTTGCGCAGCATCATTTATTTTGTTTCATTTACTGAAGGAGTAGCTTCCATTTTGTTTCATGTATTGAAGAATCGTCCTTTCTTTAGTTTCATTGCAGAGAATATTCTTGTAGACATTGTGTTCAATATAACTTTGTTTGTTCCCTATAACTTGGTTGTTTACATCACAAATTCTCAGTCACGTGTGAGTCCTTGCCTCGCAGGATGGAGACAATTTTACTGGTAGAGACAGGTGTGAAGAGGATCTCTTCTGGCCGTTAACAACAAGCCTTCTGTTCGGAGAGAATAACGTGATGAACACTTCTCTTCTTAACCCAAAATATGTTGTATCTATCTCCGTTGCACATTAAATTCTTTCTGGTCAAAAATTGTGTGAATGACATTTCCTTCACAAAACCTCAGAAAACCACTACCCTCCCCATGTTCTGGGGAGGCAAGTTTCGTAGCTTCAGTGAGGCAAAAATAAAGGAAATAATATTTGTAAGACCATAAATTAGGGAGTTAATTTCATTATCATGATTCTTTAACCGATGTTGAAAGAATAACTAGAAAAATGCCAGCACGAACTTTTTGAGCAGTCATAGGACAGAGAACCAGTGCGATAGTGTAAAAAACAGTTGAAATCATAACGATCGGTTGCGAAATGGAAATCACTGTGAAAATCTAAAATGTTTTCTTTGCAACGTTTAGCAACAACTTCCAGCTACTACTCTACATAGTCACCGCTCCGGCTTAAGATATTTGACGTAACGTATTACGAACTTTCCAATATCCTCGTCATTGAAGGCACCCTACTGTGCTTTCTGCCAAACCCGTATGATGGTCTGCAGAGCGTTGTCAATAGCAAAACGCAGTCCTCATAGCCAGCGGTTCATGTGAACAGTGAGATAAAAATCGGAGAGTGCCAAGTCTGCGCTGTATGGTTGGTGATGACACACTTCCCATCGAAAACGGTGCACGATCATCTTTGTTGCAACTGCAGTTTGCCGCTGAGAATTGTCATGAAGACGTACAGGCATGGTGGTTACGCTGTATGGGCTGCATGAAACGGGCTGAACCCCTCAGCACGCACACCACACGTTGGCGGGAGACACAACTGGTCTATTCATCTTTACGTGATCACTGTGCGCCGAGAACTGAAAAGTGCTATGTGTTGCGACTGATGGGCATACTGGAGACACTGCACAATACATCTGCGCAAAACTTCTTCTGATACTCACTGTGGTTTTAATTTCGCAACCGATCGGAATTTGAAACAAAAAGTCCTCGTAACATGTTACATAAACTACATTCCTTGGATGATCATATGGATTTTTCCCCGGATAAACTTGGCACTGCTCGTGACGAACATGGGAAACGGTTCCACCATGACCTTTCCCAAACGGAACAACGTTTTCAAGGTAACTAAAGTACCGAAATGTTGTCCGACTATTGCTGTTTCTTATGAAGCGTCGTTTCTGATGGGAAGTATTGCAGGAAACGAGGAAGTAAATATTTTTAAGCATCATTCTTTGCTTTTCTGTGCTTGTTTCTCATGTCTGATTGCTTTGTGTACTGGCCGATCATTCTGCTGTTTGCATTTGGAAGTTATTTTGCGAGGGCGTACCATTTTGCAGATACGTGTAATACGTAGGCTGCCACACGTCTTTACGAGAACAGTCTGGTACAGAAATTCTGAAAGCATCCAGAAACAACCTATATTGTTCTCGTAACTGATCTTTCTACATATGAACCTGAAAGACAGTAGACGGAATTTAAATTTACAAAAATACTTACGTTGTATCCATCTTGTACAATGAAAACTAACACTTTTTTTTCAGAACTTTTGATTTTAGGCTCAGTTCGACCGACGGCTCATTTTCTGTAAACGTAAATCGACATTAATAATTGGTCACTATTCTCTTCTTTTCCAATCAGATATATCGATAAATGCATAACTGGAACCATTAATATCTGGATTTGGAGTGTTTACTTGACAAGGCTTCGAAGTAAACACTCCGAAAACGAATTCACGGAATCACGATATTAACGCTCCAGTTATGGAAGTATCGACAATCTGATCGTCTACATATGGAGTGCATAGGAGCCTGAAGATGGCATTAGTGAAATTCCGAAACTTGTTGTCTAAATAAAATAACTTCTATAAACAACCATCCGTTGCGATTTTCCTTGGTAAAGGTTTGACCTGCCGCTGTCCCTTATCCAGAACGGATCAACAGAGAACTATTCTCTTCTGCTTGTTACAGTCTTACTCAAAAGACCACATTTACCTCCCGTCATCAAACGTTCCCGATTCGGCGTAAAATCTACAAAACAAGAGAAACTAATCAAAAGGGTTGGAAACACTGCACACATTTATTAGTAAGCATAGTAGTACTTTACGTAAGTATTAATCATCTTACTGTGAGAGGTGGCACATTGGTGAAAACAACATAATTTTTTACATGACGAAGCAGACAACATTTCAGGTAAATGCTGGAATAGCTCATTTGACTAAACTATGACCTATTTCCTCTTATACCCTTATTCAACTTGACATGTGCTCTTCCTCTAATGATCACACCGCCGACGAGATTGTTCAGCTCTGACCTTCCTTCGGCAATGGCTACGTGATTACGACTCTAGTGGGAAGCCTGGACAAGGCCTAATTTCGCATCGCTTCCCGTAGTTATCGCCTGTACTGTGCGACGCTCTGCGTTCGTCTCGAGTGCCTCGCAAACGTGAGGCGAACGTAGCCGCTCTCGAGACGGAGACACATGGTATCCGGCTCGCAGGGCGTGTAGCTGTTGGCACACAAGCCCTGCAGGGAGCGCGCGCCTGGTTTATGGCTCCTGTTTATTCGGGAGACAAATCTCGCGGAGAATGGGGAGCTACTCTGGCGGCCAGGCGTTTGTCTCCGAGCGGTAAGCGCCCAGATTATTCACCTCTGGGGCGGCTGCGAGTAATTAAGGTCGCCAAACGAATGACTCCGCGGAAATCCGCGCGGCTTCCTAGGCCACGCCAAAATTTATTGGCGGCCCTTCTCAGATAGCAGGGACGACGAGTTACCCCACCCTCTCAAATCGCCTCTCGGGTTTCCCCTACGTATTGACACCTGGGCCGAAGGTACAGCTGCATACCGCAGACCCGATGAGATGATACCCTCAGAAAAAAGTTTTGTTATTCCTGGGCTACTTTAGAACTACATAGTGAAAGTTCGCCTACCGAAGCGAACACAAGAGTGGTTCTTCAATATACAAGTCCTATTAGTGCTGTTATATTTATAAAACAACGCACATAAAAATGCCTACGTGTACCAGTGCACGGAGGGAAACATTGAGTAACACGATTCCGAATGTTTTATATGAGATTCATTATTTAAATTTCATGACTGCCATTTTTTCCCTCATTGTGTTGAAATTTCTCTCAAAGTTTCCCTACTACAAGGAAACGAAGAGATGCAGTATATTGCTGAAGACAACTTGTATGATTCAATTTGCAATTTTTGCTAGACCTGTTGCAATGCACCAAGACTGCAGTATATTCGTGGTTTCTTATTTTCACTTTTGTTTACAGTGGGAAAAAATAGAAATTCATTGTAGTCTACGTTACGTAAATTTTAGTAATTTACTTCAAGCTATGACGGGGGTTTTTTACTGCTTGTAAGGTAACGTCTACGACTGTTGTGGGGTGTTGACTCTGTGGTTGTAGTAATGAAAAGTCCGTTTCTGTTCTTATCTCCTGTAAATTATCATCAAAATATTTGATCAGGGGTAATTCTGCAACTGAGGAACATATTTATAGAATAAAAGTGGTCACTTCTGTGTCGTACTGTACAGTAGGGCGCTGTGGTTGTTGGTCCTACGCTCCCATGCGTTTGTTTGAGGTGGATGTGAGCCCCCCACGACTAAGTGACCCCAGCCATACATTTATGTTCTCATGACTTTTTGGTAACGCCTGAAGATGAAAATGTAAACTCAGAAATCGGTCGAGGAATAAATTAAGAAAATTACTAGCAACTGAAGCGGATTTTCATTCTATAAATCAATTATTAAAACTTAAAGGAAACTAACTGAAATTCATTTACGTTCATTATATCCTGAGTGAGCGCATTAGAAAGGATTGAGAACATAAATATTCTGTTAATGCAGTATTGGTTACTTTTAGTTTGTATCTACTTTGAATCTAAAAACGTTGTTGGTAAAGCACAGTCAGGTGTACCATGGATTTATTAATTTTCCGCGTCCAGAACACCATGATACACAGAAGGAGCCTCCCAGAAGATCGAATAAAGATCGGGCGTCCCTGGTAACGGCATGCTGCCGGCTAATCCTCCTAAAACCAGTACATATTATGGATAAACCTGAAAAACTATCGAAGCAGAGCATTCTACCACCAGTCGATAACCATTGCCGACAGTATGAATACGTCTCGTTTGTTTTTTACCTAAGCGTTGTAATGACCAAATAGTTGCATAAACATTAATATAGACTTAACGCCACTATGTCGCGCTGTGTAGCCAATGTGAATTTTGGATGCCCTTCTGACTTACTGATCGGCTTCTTCAGGAAGAACTATCTTGCACTTGCTAGACAACATTCTCTTCACTGTCAGCTATTGGTTTCCCGGTGACGAACTGTATCCAAACATATCTCTGGGGCCAAGCTTTCCGCAAACATGAAGTGATCCAATCTTCAAACTTATTTTACATTCAAACGGTACATTTCCGGACCTGGGTTCACTATCAAAACTTTATCAAGTCCCCTTCGCAATCTCTTGAAGCCTGTAACAGGAACTGTGAACACTCTGTATAGGGCGAGGCGGCACAGAGATTAATGCTGTGGACTCTTTTATTTGGGAGAGGGGGAGTTCAAATCCGTTTCCAGCCATCACAGTGTAACCATTCACAGTTTTCCGTAAAATTCAGACCAGACGAATACCATAATGAAACGCCGTGGAGTCATCGAGAGAGCCTATCGTTCTCCAGTTAACCTATCGTTTCGTCTCTTATCATTACGACATCCATAAAACGTTAATATATAACTTCCCTTTCAGTCTTTCCTCCTTCTTGTTCAGATCTAGAGCCGATTGATATATTCCCGTCTTCGGGTCTGACCTATAAAATTTCGAAAGCCGTTGTTGGTAAGTCTATTAAGGTTCCGCTGCCTAAATCGTAAATGTTTTCGCAATTTAAATCCATCACAATATTTGAGTTTTGTGTGCTAAGTGTAAATGTTCCCTGTTGGTGACAGCGACACGTTCATATGCTTGTTAAGTGCAGTGCCATAATCACGACGAAGATGTGTGTGTGTGTGTGTGTGTGTGTGTGTGTGTGTGTGTGCGTGTGGAGAGAGAGAGAGAGAGAGAGAGAGAAGGTACGAAGCCTACTGTTGTGTAACAGGAGATGTGTGTGTGTGTGTGTGTGTGTGTGTGTGTGTGTGTGTGTGGAGAGAGAGAGAGAGAGAGAGAGAGAGAAAAGGTACGAAGCCTACTGCTGTGTAACAGGTCCGAGAGAGCTGAAAGGTTAACGTCCCCATGTGGTGAACTAAGAACTTTCCTTCAAATCGCGGTTTTTCGGATTTAGCCCAGCACTTGGGTGCGCAGTCTGGCGATTACGAGCGTCGCACAACCAACTCTCGTAGCCTCACCGTAGAAATACAAGTAATGGGTATACCTCAGTCACTTCTTGTGACCGCTTCACCGTTACCTAGCAAAGTGACACAGCGATAAGACAGGGAACTCGCCTTCGGTAGGATTTCGGTTCCAGTCTGTTTTGGGCTATCCAGATTTACGCTTTTCACGGTTTCCCTAAGCCTCTGTAGGCAAATGCAGGGATCGTTCGACTAGAAACGATATGACCGATTCCATTGCCAGACCTTCCAAAATACAGGGCGAGCCAGAAAGAACACCCCTTTTCAAGTGTTGACAAAAATTTCATTAACACAGATCTTCATAAGTTACAGATGCAGATGTGTTACCGAGACCTGAACTTTTATGTTGTTTGTAGCACTCACTACTTAAAGATCACATCACTCAGATGAGTACTGTCTTTATAGGAGTGCGCATGTGGATGGGCTACGAAGCTGCTACGCAAAGTGTTCACAGTACAGCAACAGGAATCCCGGCAACTTCTCTACGGATATCGGCTCCAGCACCTGGAGGTTTGCAGTGGGAGTTTCGGACACTCTGGGCTTAAGATACCCCTAGACTGAGGAACAAACCGGGAGCCGTCAGATCGGGTGAACTTGCTGGCCAAGCCACGTCACCAGATCGGGAGATGAGTCGTCCAAGAAGCCGTTCACGCCGTTGATCTACTGAAGAACGGCCGGTATGTGCAGTTGCACCATCCTGTTGATACCACGTGACTGGACGGGGTTGGTTGAACTTGCAGAAAACTTGTTGGGTCGCTGCTCTCGACTTCGTTTCAGTGTAAATCTCTACCACACGGACACTGTATTGCATACTCCACTTTTCCATGATAACTGAATTTCTCATTCCCTTGCAATGCTGCTAGCGTGTCACCAATTACCTGGGCTCACTCCCGAGTCACAATAGTCACTGAAAAGGGACGTTCTTTCTGACTCATCCTGTGCAAGCTTTTGCTCTGCCCTATGTGACGATGGCAAACTGTAATCATTCTTCTTTTAACTTTCTCGTCCAGTAACCGTACAAGAGTGTGCGTTAATGGCCTCAGTTACTGGAGCAACTGACGTATTTATGCTCACTGGTAGATATCGTCGCTGCATAAAAAAAATTGTTCAAATGGCTCTGAGCACTATGGGACTTAACATCTATGGTCATCAGTCCCCTATAACTTAGAACTACTTAAACCTAACTAACGTAAGGACATCACACAACACCCAGTCATCACGAGGCAGAGAAAATCCCTGACCCCGCCGGGAATCGAACCCGGGAACCCGGGCGTGTGAAACGAGAACGCTACCGCACGACCACGAGCTGCGGACTCCGTCGCTGCATACAGTGTGGTACATCAGCAAGCTTTGTACACGTTTTGACACTAAATTGTGAGGAAATTACTTTTGTGTGAAGCGCAGTAAATGTGTTAGTGCCGACAGTATAAGAATACATATATATTACATACTTAGGCAATGAGTGAAATACTGACGGATGGTTCGACAGAAGGAGCTAATTTAGCAGTCTATTTGTGGGGCGTGTAACGCCTGCTCCGTGAGTTAGTAACTACGGGCAACCTCAAGCGCTGCAACAAAGCGCTGCTTGTAGGCGGGCCGCAGACCGCAAAGTAAAGCCAGTGGTAGAGGATGAAAGCAGCGCAGCGGGAACCCCACCACTTCACAGCATCATCATCAGCAGCAGCAGCGGGCGCCTCACTTCACCTCATATGGCAGCCAGCGGGTGGGGGGGGGGGGGGGGGGGGGGGGGACAGGGGAGAAGGGTGCGGGGGAAGAATTCAGAGGCGGCGTGGCGGTGGCGACATAAAGCGCGCGGGCATGTCGATAACAGCCGACAGCTACAGCCATTGACAGGCTGGCGCGCGCGGAGACAGTGCGGCGCGGCGAAGCGCTCATGGCTACAACAAAAGGCGCCGCCCGGAAGTTAGGCGTGGGGGAGTAGGGGGAGGTGGAGCAGGAAGAAGCGGCCCGCAGCCGCAGTCCTAGGCGGCGCGCTATTTCTTTTTGTGGCTGTTGTGTTTTTGGCGGCCGCTTTACGAGCCAGAGGCAGAGGCAGAGGCGGCGCGTCGTGCTGTGCCGGCCTGGAGCCGGGCCAGCCACCGGTGATGGGTGGAGGTCCGGGGAACACCGACCGCCCCACTGCCCCGGCAAAAAACATCGGCCTGCTCCCGAAGCGACGGTCAGTGCGTGCAACCGATTTTAAGGCGGACACGCAAGCTATGCGGCTACATGCGCTACGCATCGTTCGTACACGTGAAGAGAGCTTTACATCAACTTATGCTGCTGTGGTCTTCAATCTCACGACTGGTTTGATGCAGCTCTCCATGCTAGTCTATCTTCTGCAAGCCTCTTAACCTCCAAACAGCTGCCGCAGCCTACATCCATTTTAATCATTCGTCCCTTGGTCTGACCCTCAATTTTTTAGGTGGCACATTTGCCTCCATTAACAAATGCCTACGTGCTGTTAATAGGCCTCTCTTCTTTCAGTCAAGTTGTGCCGTGAATCCATTGTTCTACTGACAGATCGATCCCTTCCTCTGGTTCTTCAGGTCAAGTTATGCCATAAATTTCTTTCTTACTCAATTCTGTTCACTACCTCCACATTAGTTACTAAATCCAACCATCTACAGTATTCCTCTGTAGCACCAAAACCTTCTATTCTGTTCATGCCTGAGAACTGCTTGTCGTCCACATTTCACTTCCGTTGAAAAACTACACCCCATTGAAATACCTTTAACAAGTCTTCTTCATACTAAAATTTCTAGTACATGAGTGGAGTATCCAGCGTCGCCCGAGTATGCGCACGGCGTGTTCGGAAATTCCCGTTACAGACTTCTTAGAGTCGTAGAGAGGAGTCAGTACGTAATATTTTGAACAGCAACCCGTGTCCCGAAGCGTACCGTTCCCTTACAACGGACGTTTGAAAACGTGTTTGCTAGGTAGGTATGTAACAGGATAGTCATAGTGGTGGGGGGTTACGTCTGATCGGCTAATGTCATTTGACGTCTGTCCTACCTCTGTGACCTGGTCTAGCCTCATTCACGTGTCTGCCAGTGTTCGAGTGATATGGTTGACTGCATGTTTCCAGAATACAATAGCACGATCCTTCTGAATGGCGAAGCTGAGGGTGATGGAACAGCTGCTCGTCGCCTTCATCAAGATCGTCCTCCACTTTGCCCGACTCCATCGCATACCCTTTTTGCCACAATTATGCAACGGCCTGGAGAAAGGGGTACCTTCACCGTCAGCAGGCGTGACTGTGATGCTCCTTGGAGACGCCGCACACCCGATTTGCAAGAGACCGTGTTGCTTCAAAAAAGTTCAAATGGCTCTGAGCACTGTGGGACTTAACATCTGAGGTCATCAGTCCCCTAGAACTTAGAACTACTTAAGCCTAACTAACCTAAGGACATCAAACACATCCATGCCCGCGGCAGGATTCGAACCTGCGACCGTAGCAGTCACGCGGTTCCGGACTGAAGCGCCTAGAGCCGCTCGGCCACCGCGGCCGGCCGTGTTGCTTCAAGAGAACCCGTCAACGAGTACACGAACAATTTCTTTGCATATTAATGAATGGAATTGGTTACTTATAAAAGTAGTCGGGTTGCCAACATGTTATCGAATGATTGTAGCACAGAATCGGAACGTTCCGGGCATGGGTTCAAATTCAAAATATTATCCACTCACTTCCCTCTATAAATCCTAAAAGTTTTCAACGAGAATTTCCAAACACCCAGCATATCACAATCTTCTATAATGCATCGTCTCCTTTAACTTTTCTTTGTCTATCTTCTCCAACCCTTCTGTCTGTGTAACTCCTCCATCACCCGCACTCTCTTTCCATTTACTCCTCCTCCTTCTCCTCCTCTCTGACTCCTCCTCCTCCCCACTACTCTCTTCACGTTATCGCCCACACCTCAATGCGAAGCTGGTGGTTCTCCCCTCCACAGTATTTCTTTCCAGATCGTAACTAATATGTGTACCAGATTTGGTTGAAATCGATCCAGAGGTTCAGAATGACCTTCTTAGCTGTCGATTTGCTCGAGTACGGACATGTCAAATATGTTTCACTTATATTTAACATATTTTACACTTATTTGTACACATATTTCACTCGTATCTCTAGCGAATTTATCACACAGTTTCATCTTCACGCAGCTCAACGTTTATGACGTCGTACCTTCTGAACAATGCATCGTCAATGGTTTTCTTTTAAAGTACATTCAGCGACACAGGTGGATACTGTCTGCGAAATTTGTTACGAACAGACACAGCACCAAAGAACTAAAAAATTTAAACGTCAGCATGATGCGGAAGTCTTTCACGCATCTCAGTGTTATGATGTCATATGTCCTGAACTGTATATACTTATGTGAATACTGTTGACAAAATGTGTCGCGAATACAGTTTTTTGTTCTTTTACTTGCAATATGCTCCATTACTATAATTGTTATATTGTGTGTGTGTGTGTGTGTGTGTGTGTGTGTGTGTGTGTGTGTGTAGCGTAATGTTTGTGTTGGGTGATGAAAATAATGATGATGAGAGAGGGGAGAGGGTGAAACCCGATGCCAACACATAGCCTACTTCTCGCGAACAGCACCAAGGGCACCGTCAAGCTGAAAGTCCCCATCAGACGAACCGATCACCATTAACAGGGGCGCACAGAACCTTATGCCACCACTTATGCCAACATCTCCCCTTCCCTTGTCGGCCAAATACCTGCAGTGAATCGCAAATACAGTTAGTAGTAAAGACGTAATAAATTAAATCGTCATGCTTCAAACGGCAGTTTTACTGCATGAACAGCGAAAATATAGTAAGCGATTAAGAGTCCTCGGCCTTTGTGCTGTGCTCTCAAACATAACGGCGCCCGCTAGAGCACAAACGTTCTGCTCGTGTCACCCGTGACAAGCTGTGGCGATGGAAGGCGCGTTGTGTGCCCGGCGCCCGCCTGGTGACGCCTGCCGCGCCGCATCTTTCACCCTCCGCCGCTCCCGAAGCATTCCTAGGATGGATGGCAGCCGCGCCCTTCCTGTCGTACAGCTCTCAGATACAGCCGAGGCACCGCGTTTTTCCCGCGAGATCTTCCCGAATGTATGGTCGGTCGCGTCACTCTTTCAGCAGGAAGGAAGTATGAAACGTCCACGGAGTCACATGGTCGTATGTCTTTTCCATAGCTGTGAATCTTCACCTAAGACGTTCTATAGATCGACGAGTATTTTCAGAAAATGGCGTCATACATTCGGAGAGCAGCTGAAACTGATGCTTACATTTTCACTGATGATCGTACTACGTCTATCCGTTCTAAAACAACGTACGGAGTTTGTCGGAAGGTACATAGAGTACCAAAATCGCTTCCCTCCCCAGTTTGACTGAGGATGATCCAGAGAAAGAAAGAATGGCGGTTTGTCCATGTTTGCTTAACGTCCTGTCTTGCCCTTAATATCAGACATCCGCTACTTTTCTCTACCCTTCTCTGCATCGTTCAGTGACGCAAATGGGTGAGGATCCTAGAACCAACGTCGGGAAACAGTCACTCTACAGTCAGCTGCCTTCCCCACAACTAGATTTCTGTGATAACAGATCTTAAAGACGTTTAAAATTGGTACTGTTACGTACTTATCACTTTAGTTAGTCTGTTTAGAGACTGGAAAAAAGAATAAGCTTCACGTAACGAAAGTCAAACATAGGAAACGTATTCGAGAAAGTCAACATAAAGTTTTTGCAATAGCGTTGTGGGACGACGGGCATCAAGGACTGATACTACGGGAATATCAGGTGGTATAACATTCCGGAGGCGTCGAACAATGCCGGTATCAGTTTACTGCAGGGTGAAGGGAAACTTACCGTTTCAGCAGGACATATCACTGTTATGGGTTACTGCACTGGTCGCTGGACGCAGATAATTTATAATACTTGAGACAGAAGAAATTTTCATTAGAATTACTTGAAATAGAAGAGGAGAATTAAGAAACTTCCTGGCAGATTAAAACTGTGTGCCGGACCGAGACTCGAACTCGGGACCTTTGCCTTTCACGGGCAAGTGCTCTACCATCTGAGCTACCCAAGCACGACTCACGCCCCGTCCTCACAGCTTTACTTCTGCCAATATCTCGTCTCCTACCTTCCAAACTTTACAGAAGCTCTACTGCGAACCTTGCAGAACTAGCACTCCTGAAAGAAAGGATATTGCGGAGAGATGGCTTAGCCACACCCTGGGGGATGTCTCCAGAATGAGATTTTCACTCTGCAGCGGAGTGTGCGCTGATATGAAACTTCCTGGCAGATTCCAGCACTTGCCCGCGAAAGGCAAAGGTCCCGAGTTCAAGTCTCGGTCCAGCACGCAGTTTCAACCTGCCAGGAAGTTTCGAATCAGCGCACTCTCGGCTGCAGAGTGAAAATATCGTTATGGAAGAGGAGAATTGTGTCTTACAGCAGTATACCGCATCACCAGATTTTGCAGTAATGTTCTGCGTCAACTTCCAAGCTTCTTCGCAAAGGTTAATGAAGTGACATCGTATTGTCATTGCTGCTACTAATGCGTTCTACGGATTGGGGCATTAACCTATGCGGCATTTTTTGTACTATTCCGATAGAATACTGTATGTAATGGGCCCTCGACTCATCCTCCTCCCACCTGCATATCCATTCATAACAATATGAATCAAACACTACATTACGGTGGGTCCTGAAGTATCAGAGATGGTTTGGCGGTTGATATACTGGGCTCGCAACTGGGAACAACGGAATTCAAATTTCCGTCCAAAAACCTGAAACAGATTTCTATGGTTTCCAGAGAGTTAGACGAATACCGAGACGGCTTTTGAAACAATGGCAAGGCCTATTTTTTTGATGTCTACTCTAGAAAGCTATGCAAGGCGGTGGGTACTTCCCACTGTAGCAAGTATTAGGACTGCTTCCCGTTGCATTCGCGTATAAACGCGGATAGCATTGTTGCTTAAACGCCTCTGCGAACGGTAACTTGTCTTCGCGATCCACACGGGGGCGGTACGTAGGGGTTACAGTATGTCCCTATAGGTACATCACCTACAGCGGGTTCTTCAAACTTTGCCTAAGTGCTTTCATGAGGCAATTTTCGCATATCCTTAAGCGTCCGCCGAATCGGCTCTTCTAGCATTTGCGTAAACGTCTCTCTCGAATAAAACGAACTATTCGTGCTGCGGTTCTTTGTATATGTTAAATATCCCCTGTTAGTCCTACATGGAACGGGTACCACACACTTGAGCAATATTCTAGAATGAGTCACATAGGTGTTTTGCACGCTATCTCCTTTGCAAACCGATTACATTTTCCTAATATCCTACTGCTGAACCAAAGCATGTAACTGGCTTTCGTTATAGCTGAGCCTATGAGATCACTCAATTTCATATCCCTACAAATTTTCAGGTCGTAGTATTTAACTTGAACGACTCCAATAGTGGCTCACTGATATTGTAATCATAGCGTACTACGGACTTTGTTTAGTTTTATGAAGTGCATAATTTTGCGTTTCTGAACAACTGAAGTAAGTTGCCGATCTTTGCACCACTTTACAATATTATCAAGGTCTGGTTGAACATTACTGCATCTTCTTTCAGTCAGCACTTCATCATAGATAACTGTACCACCTGCGGAAAGCATGAAGTTGAAGGTTTCTAGCTTATTTTTGGGTATTCATGGAATGTTATGTGAGCTCTACATTTTCATTAAATGTGTCATACTTGACATTTATGCACTGGAAATTTTTCAGACAGAAGTCTTCGATACTTGATATGTTACGCCACAGAGGTTCTGAGTACAAGCAATGTGATCTTTGATTGTCAGTAGCACTGTCGCTGACAGTATCGTTCTAAGAAAAGCAAATGAGTGATTCGGGTGTTGGTCATGCTAGTACGCGGTCTGAAAGTCGCTAGCAGAGCACAGAGATAAAGCTGCAGAGGGCATCGAATTTCACAAATATGATTTGGTACAGACTGATTTGAGAAGTTTTTCAGGTAAATTTGTTGCCGCATTGCTTGCTTGCGCGTAATTTATCGTGAATTTGAGAAGGAAAAACACTTAACAATTTTCTCTACATTGATTCGGGTCAGTTGATTTAATTGTCGAGACGTCATTAAACCAAATTATATGTTCACATGGCTTGCACACAGAAGTCATAGATTTACCATTCCTTTACCATTCTATTTACTCATTTTACAGGCGAGTCACAATTTTCATAAAACAGTGTCTTTTGTAAAGTCGGTTGCAATTGTTAAAGAATCAAAGTTTCAAGTTTTTGAACGGAAGTCTCTCTTCTACATTACTTAGTAGATGCATCGTCTCCTGGCGCATTTTATTTTCTGATTCTGTGTGTCGCCGCATTGCACTTCACGGAGCACATTGGCTAAGACTGAAGCTTTATCTGCTTAGCATAGATGCACGTCCTCGCAGTGCATTGCGCGAGGCTTTCTTTAAAAAAAAAAAAAAAAAATCTTTTAAAAAAACGTGAAATCTTAATGGGACTTAACTGCTTAGGTCATCAGTCCCTAAGCTTACACACTACTTAACCTAAATTATCCTAAGGACAAACACACACCCATGCCCGAGGGATGACTCGAATCTCCGCCGAGATCAGCCGCACAGTCCATGACTGCAGCGCCTGAGACCGCTCGGCTAATCCCGCGCGGCGGCTTTCTTTCCTTAAGCTGGTTTGCTGCTGCGTCGTATTTTATTCTCATCACTCTGGAGCAGTGCCGTGTTTCCGTTGCCACAGGTTAGCCATGAGAATTTATTAGGATCAGTGTGAAATCAGTCACAACAATGTAAGATCATTCTTAGTTCGTTGCTGCTTTTCAAAATGGTAATCAGTGTGGGGGAAGATCAGTTCAGATTTCATTCCCTATACAGACAGATTTACTCTTTCGCTACAGTACTACATCTGCTTGTGCATTTTTAACGTTTGAAATTTTATTTGGTCAGTTTGCTTAGGTAAAATCACAGGACATTCTCACAGAAACATTTTGGTTATTTATTCCTTCAAAACTCTATCTGTAATTATAATTATAATTTTTATTCTGTCAGTTTTGAAATTACATGCCACCTGCTGTGACGTCACTCATTGTAGAGTTGTTCACTGTCCTGCACAATACAGAATTTCACACGACAGGTTATTCACTATGTAGTTTTATATTTTCTGATTTATTTAGTAAGAGTCTGTTCAAATACAGTTATACAATTTTTTTAAATGATTTGGCGTGTCTTATTATAAAATAGATTTTGTGTAATTACACCACTGCTCAGGACTGCGAACAACGAATTAAACAAGTTATAATATCGTGTGCAACATTAATAATATTCAACTTGAACAGCACACCGGCATCACATTCACGCAATCATACATTAAATGATAAAACTCGCGTCGTGATTTGCTAATGTTAGAGCGCAAACGATTTAATTTCTATGAAATTTCTTTGCTATCATTCCGCCGACGGTTCGCTTATATGCGAATGGCAAAGAGAACATCGGAACGGAGGCACGTTTGGCATAGGAGCCATGACGTCAAAAAGCTGCAAGGAAAAAAGTTGTGGTCGCTGTGCATATTTAATTAGCACACGGCCACTTCCTAACAAAGGAAACAGAGACAGCGCCGCTCGGTCTGGGAAATGTACGCAAGGTCCCGCAAGTCAAGAAAAATTAGAAGGGTGAACTGCCCGCCACAGCCCCTGCCAAAAGTTTGCGGCTCTGCTGTGTACTTTGTATTTTCTCGAGAGCGGACGCTCTACAACATCGCTACAACGCGCACCAATTCGCTCCTTAATCCAACACGCGGTTGTTTCACCTATTTCTGTTCGTTTCGCTGATATTATGAAGCGGACACAAAGTACGAGTGTGCCACTGGGCAGAGCTCAGCGTTTCTGAATGACTTCCAAATTTAAATTACGAAATTCGGCTTCGTCAAACGTAAGTCTGCTGCATGGACGGCTGGTTTATCTGCGGAAAGTTGGGTGGAGACTTTCTTCCTTTTTCCCCGCTAGCTGCATTTGAGCGTTACCGCCGGAGCTGAGTCAGGAGCGCCTGCTTTACGGCGCTTTCCTAGCAGGCGAACCGTGAAGCGCGCCCTCTGCCCCGTGACCCCTCGTCGCCCTGCAACCGAGCGGCGGAAACTCTTCATTCGGATCGGAAACGACTCGGCGCAAATGAAAAGCATGAATAAAAACGTACGCCGTCCAAGTTTTATGCCGAACTCTGAGCGAATGGCTGCGACAGGGAGCCGGGCCGGCGCAAAACATTTAATAACCGGCGGCCGACCGGCTAAGCCGACTTCATTTCGCGCTCTCCTGCTGGCGTTTGCAGCAACAAAGTCAGCAGTCCGCAATATTAATGCCACAATCCCTGCTGGTAAGCGAAAGGCTGCGATTTCTGTTTTTTCAGGGAAAGAAAAGACAAGCGCGGAGGGCGAGGTCCGACGACGCGCGCAGCATGACGCGCGGGTTCCGACGCCGACGCCGACGCCGGCGCCGGCGCCACCAGCCACATACTGACGCGTATTGTATCGGAAAGCAATTCGCAGTATGACAAAAACGATCAATAGGCATTCTCTGCAGTTCGCTCATTTTTCCCTGTTATTGTTCTTCGACCTACCCTGTGATATGAAATGATAGAGGTGAAATTGCTCTCGAGTAATGAAAAATACAACGTTGGAATGAGTTTTCTTTTAATAAATAATACCGTTTTCATGTCATGTGCCGGCATTGCTGAGTTTCTACTCCTCGATGATCTGGAACGTGCCCTTGCGTCCGGATCTCCTTCCTGACAGCATACGGTCAGCTTAATTTAAGGGGAGCAATGTCGAACACACTATGTGTTCAACTTGTAAACTGTCTCTTATGGGTGGAATTTTCACTCTGCAGAAGCTTTACAGAAGCTCTCCTGCGAACCTGCAGAACTAGCTCTCCTGAAAGAAAGGATACTGCAGAGACGTGGCTTAGCCACAGCCTAGGGGATGTTTCCAGGTTTGCAGGAGAGCTTCTGTAAAGTTTGGAAGGTAGGAGACGAGGTACTGGCAGAAGTACAGCTGTGAGGACGGGGCGTGAGTCGTGCTTGGGTAGCTCAGTTGGTAGCGCACTTGCCCCGCGAAAGGCAAAGGTCTCGAGTTCGAGTCTCGGCCCTGCACACAGTTTTAATCTGCCAGGAAGTGTCTTTGTCTCTTATGTCTTTTCGTATTTTAGCTATATTTCTGAGGCGAAGATAGGGAACAAGCTCGACTTGCACCTAAATGTCTGTGATGGAACCCACAAAGTCACACGAAACCTGGTCAGTGTACCACACCAACAGGCGCTACTCCAGCACCCGGGCTAGACCTAGGTCTCGTATTCTATTCATAAAGTACATACAGCTGTACGAGCAGAAAAAGACGATTATTTCGTGAACACGGGTACATTAGAAAAGGATGGTGCACTGCATAATATTCTCGATTGTCAGGAAGGACACTAATCATACTGACGTGCTCGAAAACAAGACTAGCATGATTGCTGTTGGACATTACGATAACGTTTTGCCCTGAAGGCAAAGCGAATCAGGACAGGGGTTTGGTGACAGCTGCAGCTGGCTTTAAGAAAATATTTTGGACTGGTCTGACTGTTCAAAAAATGGTTCAAATGGTTCTAAGCACGATGGGACTTAACATCTAAGGCCATCACTCCCCTAGACTTAGAACTAGTTAAACCTAACCAACCTAAGGACATCACACACATCCATGCCTGAGGCAGGACTTGAACCTGCGACCGTAGCCACAGCGGCCGGGGGTCTGTCTGTTAATAAATGGTAATATCTCCATGCTGTAGTAAGAACGGAAGGCACGGCGAGAAAATGTTCTGAAAGCAGACGTAGCGGAATTGAACTCTCTCGATGTCGGGCTCATGTTTGGATATTGTTGCCATAGTCCATGAACATTCCTACTACATACTTACATGGGGTCTGAGTGGACGGAGTCTGATTGAAATGCTTCCAATGTGCCAATCGAACTACATCGCTGTTCGTCCGGTAAGTGATGCCTCGACGCCATCGCGCTCGGGATCTGAGGGCCACACTCGACTAGCCAGATCTGGATTTTCCTGTAGCCTCCGCAATGATTTCTGTGAGAAGAGCACGGCCAACACGCTTCCTCATCTCTGTTATACCCACGTCACGCTCTGTATGCAATGACGCCATCATCAATCATAGCCCAATCCTTCTACCTTCCTTTTGATGCTACTGCACGAAATTGACTTTCCCAGCTGCTCATTACACTAATTACCGCTCTACTTAAATAGTTAATTATCTATATACTCCACATATCGTAATTACAATCTCTCATTATAAACTGTCCATAGGTGTACAAATATAACAGACATTGCAAATACGCTGCTCCGATTTGTCGCCGGATAACGTTGTTTAAGTGCCATAAGCCTGTAGCGAAGCAACTGTTCGATATCTGGTTTTCCGCTGGATAAGGTCGTGTCAGTCGCCCATCTTGACACGTCGAACAGATGCTCCGATGAAATATTGTAGATCGTACATAATGTCCTTCGACGGCAAACCTAAGAAGTGAATTTGCTATACATCCACAAGAAAAGCCCGGAAAGTCATATCATATAATGCAAGATCTTAGCGATAACTATTTCTATATGCTGATACTTTTTCGTCTTTGGGTTTTACAGCAACTTTAATCGTATTCTGAAAACTTGCAACGTACTCATCGTGCAAGAAAACTGCAGCGCTACTGTGGTCGTAACATGGCCAGCTTTGGTGTGAAAAGCTTTCCTTTTCCCTAATTTTCACTATTTTTGTGAGTTTTTCTATTATGTGCGCAAACTAGCATGTTTTCATGTCAAATAAAATGACAGAATGTTCTGATACAATGAGATGGCTTCAATGTAAAGAGCAGTGGGACCACGGGCTACGATATTCAGTGCAGTCTTCTGGGGCTATCTTGTTCTACAAAAGTTAAGCCAATATCGTGAAAGCATATACAAACCGCGGAAAATATTGTGATGGGCCATCACTCCCTGACTATTGTCTTTTTCGAAACTCAGGTTCTATTTGATCTTAAGCGATTGTAAAGGCCAATACTGGAGTTGCACCGTTTTAGTGGTCTTTCAACTTTTCTTTGACCATCTTTTAGCTGCGAATACAAAATTTGTTTTGGTAGACGGGATTTGGGTGTACTAACGATATGGCCCGCCTAACGGAGTTGATGCTTGATGATCATGGCTGCTAGAGTTTACTTCTTCATGAACACTGACGTTAGTGAGCCGATGTTGCCGTTTCATCTTTGGGATCCTTCTCGGGCAGTGCTGAAGGTACTTTACCAGACATCGTATGTGCCTTCTGCAAGAAGTCCATTCTTCACACCCACGTGAAATAAATGGTATAAGAGTAGCCTGGTGTACAGAAACCTTGGTGTCAATGCTGATGTTATCTTTATTAACGATCCTTACCCGAAGATGATCAAAAGTAGCACGTGTGACGCGCTGTTGGATTTCAGCATCAGTACTTGTATTCGCTGAAAGATGGCTGCTAACGTATGGGAAGTTTGCTATGTTCTGCAGGACTTTGGCTTGAACTGTGGTTGTTGGGCGTGTGGCGAGACCTCTTCAGGTTGATGTAAAAGATCTAAGTCTTCTGGATGTTCAGGCATAGTCGTATATGCTTCCTCAAATGCATTTAGGATTGCTTGTATATCTTCTTCTGAGTTGTCAGGATTGACATTATTACCTGCATATTAACGTTCAATTATGGGTGCAGAGGATCCTTTTAGTCTTGGTCCGCTGTCAAACTGAGAGAAGTAAATCATCAAAGTCGTGTATTCCACTGAAAAAAAAGTGGGAGAAGAACCGTGCCATAACTGTTACAGTGCAGCAGTCTAGCAATGTTAATGTACGCAGAATAGCATGTATTAGATAAGATCCTATACAAGGCATCTCTTTTGACTGAGTCGAAGTTCTTGACAAGATCTGTGAAAGCCACATACAGAGGATGTTGTTGTTCTTTGCAGTTCTCCTGCATTTGTCTGGCAGAGAAAGTCATATCTGTGGTGCTGCAATTAGGTCGAAATCCTCACTGTATTTCAACCAGTTTTCAGCAACAGGTATCAGGCGGTTGGATAGAATTCGAGAAAGTATTAAAACACGCATAATATTCTGCCACGTAATAAATACGAATCCCCGGCCTTACAGTAGATTTCTGCAGCTCTGCTACACACACACACAATTTAGGGTAACGTGGCGTACTTCAAAGGAGGCACATCCCACGTTCTCGAGTATGACAAGAATAGATCTCCAGCTCGCCGTGGTTTCTCGTTTATTCCGTGTGCCTTTCCCGGAGCGCGCATATTCGTTACGCTAAGCCCGCCTGATGTACGATTTCATTCAGTTTTAACTGGTTCCATTACAGCCGGCTGAGCGACGCGGCAAGCCCGCGAGTTTGATTTATTCGGTTAATTCAGTCCAGAATATAAATTTCTCGGGTACGCGGCGACTGTGATATACTGCGAGAGTTACGTCCGAGGCGGCCGCCGGGGCGAAGACAGCCGAGTTTATCCGAGGAAGGAGGCAGAGCCGCCCGCTCGAGTCGGCGAGGGGAGAGAGTGTATTTCCCATGCACAGTGTCGCCCGCCGGCGGACGCGGCTGTATCAAATGAAAGGTGAAACGTGATTTCGACCGCCTGACATGGCGGCGGGCACCCCGCTTAGAATTCCGTTAGCGCCGTGCCGGCTCCGGAATAAATAAGCCTGCCGGCGTGTGGCGAGCGACGGAGAGGGAGGTAGGCCAGACAGAGAAAGAGGAAGGAAGGGGGAGAGCGCGAGGCGACTGGAGTGGTGTTAGCCTTGGCCCGGCCAGTCCGGAGTCAGTGGACCACGGCCGGGAGATGGGATGCTGCCTCACCTGCGCAGGTGGCAACACTGCGGGCGCGGCGTGAGCCAGTCGCGGGCTGGCACACGTCCCGTACAGGGCCCCCCGCCAGTGTTTCCACGGTGCGGCGACTGACGGAACACACTGTTGGAGCGGCCCTCCGCCTGCAGACTCATCTTAGGCCGAGCAAAGCCGCGGTGCGGCCCGTGTCACTTCTGAGATTGCCGCTGGAGATGGTGGACTATGTTTACACAGAGCTGGAACTTGGCTCCGCGCACAAACTTCTTGGTATCTAACGACCGTCGTTGTCTGATTACTCCGTCCGTCAACAGTAGGCTCAGTAGACTATGTTCCGCAGGATGAAGCAATCCAGTACCAGTAATACACGTTGAATGACGACCCATGAAAACTAATTCTCTATAGCGTGACGCACTTTGAAGGAAAGGAAGTAGGAACGAAGATTAGGTTTACTGTTAGTAGGTGATGATATTATTAGAGACGGAATACACACTGGGATTGGGAGGAGATACATTTGCCGGCAGATGCACTGTACCACACTCGAGCATCAGTCCACCACCACCCAGGCAGCGTATGTGGAGACTGGAATACTTTATTGGTATCTCTCGGTGCAGAACTGTTACCCACTAGAGCATACAGAGGCAGCAGATAAGAAATAAAAACCATAAACACTAAACGAAAGGTCACAATAACTATGGTCCCTATTGAGGTTTTAGGCATATTTCACTGAGTACTAGGGTGAAAGGTAGAGTCATAAATCTGCATTCTGGCTCCAGACAGAAAAATAAGGATACAGTATTAAATTTCAAGAAGTTTACACAGTGTTCCAAATAAAATGAACGAAATCGGCATTCCGCAGGTTTAGTTAAGATGTCAAGGGCATTTAGAACTTTCCCTTCCTGGAGTGAGAACGAAGTACGAGAAAACTAGATAAGAATATCCTGCACAGCACAGTACTCGACTTCGAAAGATAAATCAGTTATTACTGACAGTTAACAATAACAGTGAAGTGAGATATCTTTTAAATGTACATTTTCCAGACGTATACTCCTGATGGCAAACTTGCTCATTTCCAGCCTGGTGCTTTTAATCTAATGCGATGTTTTTCTACAGGCGACATATTCGCCTTTTACCTACAAGTAAAACTGTGTATTGGACCCGGATACCAGAAATATGTAGTTGGACGCTGTTATGGTTAGAGCAAAGTGCAATTAATATGCAGGCGATGAAGTACCATTTATGATTTTCAATACATGGGAAATATAATCGTAATGACTGGTATATGTTCCTGAAGTTGTGTTGGTATAATTGTGAGCAACTAAGAGATGGCTGTGATGTAGACCAAATTAAGCTGCTGGCGGTTTTGCTGACGCCAAATTTTGCTAGATACTGTCTACTTGTGACTTGCAGTTTTATCATTTAGAGATGAATGAGGTACTTCATTCCCAAATTGTGCAGTCGCTGAACTTAGGGACCGTTGTGAATTGCCGTCGTATGTCTTCGCTGTGAAGTGCAAAAGCCAGCAGCCCACACGAGCACCTCTTTCATACACACATAACGGGGCACAGAGATTACGACGTTCCCTGGAACAGACAGTAGAACGTCATAAGTACGAGCAAAGTATCCAACACTGTTGAATACGGCTGTCCGATAGTGTATATTCATACCATATGACAACCGTATCGGAAAACAGGGTGGAGCTAAACCCTATTATAGCACTGTACTAGAAGTATCGCCCCTGCACGAATGTAAGGAATTTTAGAACGTCCTAGACAGCACTTTCACTTTGTGCACTAAATGACAGCTCTCCTTAAATGTCAACAAATTCGAAATAACATTTATAAAAATGGATAAAAAACCTCGATTTATTTTTAGGAGGCAGCGACCCATAGCTCGCAAGTATTTGAAAAATGTCATGATAACCGCTTCGAGTTGCTGATGAAATTCTTTATTTAACAAATAGTTCCAGTCGACAGACTATCATCAGGTTCTTAAAAGCGTTTACAACGTCATATTAGCCAAATATATAATCACTGACGTCAGATAACAAAACCATGAATTTGTCACTGTTGCCTCGTGATATAAATGAAATCGTCGATATACAAACTGGGCTATCAAATAGCGCACTGCCTAGCGCAGTTTATATATAGGTAAAAGTAATTCATAGTGATTCCTCCGAAGGACTTCAGTGATTTCATACTCGCCTAATAAAGAACCTGATGATGGTCTGTCGACCGACACTGGTTGTTAAATAGAGAATTTCATCGGCAGCTCGCGGTGGTAATCACGACATTTTTCGAAACATCTCGACTTCATCAGATTAGAGCATTAATGGTAAACTCGCGAGACACGTATTTCTGCTCAAATTACTTGGCGTACCACTTCGAAGCAACAGGAAATGGGAAGAACACGCAGAAGCAACAGGAAATGGGAAGAACACGCAGAACTCCCGGGAGATTATTAAAAAAGAGGAAAAAGAAAACCCAGAAACATCTTTAAAGAAAACCTCTTAGACACTTTAGTAATGCTATTCTCAAACACTGTCCATATATGTAAGGCTCTTATTAAACTCACAACACGACGGATATTAGGGGCGCATTGATGGAATCGCGACAGGTCGATATAGCTCACACAAAAGTGTAACAGCAAGGATTGTGCAACTGAAATATGGAATCATTAGGAAGAGCAGCACTGTTTTCTCGTCGGGCACATTTAGCAGACTCCTGTTCCACGGGAACTGTGCGACCGTTCTATCGATTTCATTGCATAACCTCGCGTAGGGATGAAGTGACCAAGACAGGCAAGGGCGTGTGACAGACAGTAATTTCACCCTCGCTCAGCGAGCGAGTGGTATTTGGGGGTGGTTTTGGAACAGTAGCTCTGCAATCTACAACAAAAGTTTGTACTTACTAATGATGGGCACTACACCTCAGCTTGCGGAGACACGTGATCTCCAAAACATTTGTGTCGCTTATGGAAGTGAAACATAGTTTAGACAAGAAGAGAATAGAAGATTTCGGAATGTGGTGCTACAGAAGAATTCTGAAGATTAGGTGGGTTGATCACGTAACAAATTAGGAGGTACTGAACAAAATTGGGGAGAAGAGGAATTTGTGGCACATCTTGAACAGAAGAAGGGATCGGTTGGTAGGACACGTTTTGAGGCATCAAGGGATCATCAATATAGCACTGGAGGGAAGCGCGGAGGGTAAAAATCATAGAGGAAGACCCAGGAATGGGTACACTAAACAGATTCAGAAGGATGTAGATTGCAGTAGTTACTCGGAGATAATGAAGCTTGCACAGGGTAGAGTAGCATGGAGAGCTACATCAAACCAGTCTCTGGACTGAGGACCACAACAACAACAGCAACAACATGGCGACTAGCAGTCTCTTCCGTGATGCTCCATTGCTTTCGCTTCCGAAGGACTTCCTTCTCATGTTGGACTGCAGCGAGTTTGGGAAACATTCTGGAGCGAATGTTTTCACGGCTCATGTTTTCGTTTTCTTAAAGGCGTTTCTAGTGGGTCGGGAGTCAGATCAGTTGCATGTTAGCACTGCCCCCAATTGCCGTACTTTCTTTTTTCTTTTTCAGTCATCAGTCCTTCTGACTGATTCCTCTCCTGTGTCAAGTTCTTTACCTCCGAGTAGAACGTGCACCCTACGTCTACAGTAATTTGTTGGATACATTCTAATCTCTTGCTTCACTTACAGTTTTTACAATCTACAGCTCTGTCTAGTACCACGAATATTATTGCCAGATTCCTGAATACATGTCCTATCACTGATGTTAAGTTTATCACTAATCTCGTATCTGATGCAACTCACTACTTTCATCTTTCTTCGGTTTACTGCCCGTCCATATCCTGTATTCACTACACTGTTCAGTTCATTGAACAGGTCCAGTAACTATTCTTCACTTTCTCTGAGTATAGCACTGTCAGCAGGGGTTCTGATTGCTGTAATGCTTTCACACTCAAATTGAGTCCCACTGTTGAACCTTTCTTTTATTTCCGTCACTGCTTGTTCGACGAATAAATTGAATAGTATGGGCGAAAGGCTACATGACTGTCTCACACATTTTGTAATCCAAACACTTCGTCGATTATCTTCCATTTTTCTTATTCCTCTTCTTTCTTGTACATATTGTGTATTACTCGGCTTTACCTACAACTTACTCCCGTTTTTCCAAGAATTTCTAAGTTATTGCACCATTTAACAATGTCGAATGCGTTTCACCTTAATATTAACACAAGTTCAGCTATTTGAAAACCCATGTGCAACCAAAGCCATAAAGCGAATAACTAACAGCTGATTTATTCAGTGAAACAATAATGTCATCCGTCGAAGATTTATTGTGTGCGACGAGCTGTACGATGATCAGGGATTATCTGGTGATTCCCATTTAATGGCGAACCAGGGACCGGCATCGATGACGGTCGAAACCAGAGGTTGTTAGCCTGGCGAGATAAATAAGTGCAGTCTCTCCCACGGGCGGTAAGGGACGCGGGTCCCTGAGAAAGTGCAAGGGGAGAGTGCGGGCTGGCCGTCTCGCACGGGGATCGCTTACACCTGCTGCCGCAAGTCGCCGCACCGCTCGCGTTGGGAACGCGACCTGTTTCAGGAGGCGATGCTTTCCTCTTGTGCACTTTTTCACGAGAAATTACCAAATAATATTATTTATGAACGGCAAGCAGTTGAAAAGTGTGCAAAAGTGGCGTGCAGGACTTAAGGACATAGGCAACTTTCGCTTGATATGTCACTGCCAAGTAGCATAGCCCGATGAAACTTGGACCACACATGAAAAGAACTGTACGGTGTAATACAGAAGGTAACTGGACGAAATACGCAATGAGACCGACAGAAATGACACTTTAATTGAAAGACAATAATACATGACGGTGCCCCGGAAATAGTCTGCTTATTACGAGTAGCGTAACGTTCCCACCAGTCCGACGAACCGGCAAAGACAGTGTCACGGGACCTCACTATATGAGATACTGATTACTGATAGAAGAGGGTTGGAATTTAATACGGAACACTGGCTTAGGGTTTGGTAGTCAGAAGCTTCTTGTATCACCATTCTTCCGTTTCCAGCAAACACTGGAGATCCAAATTTCTTCCAGCACCACGATCACATACGGAAAACTCTGGCTTAGGCGTTACCAAATGACTTGTATAATAGATCGCAGCTATTTACAAAGTCTATTAGAAGCTACATTCTTGGTGAACATTCTGTGACCCTTCAGTGGCGGTACTGCATTACATTCTAGATGTGCCTCATTGTTGTCGCTCGCATTCAGCGACAACAGTCAATGGCAGATACCTTCAAATGACGACGACAGAACGCAACGGAACGGTGCGCTGCCTTTTTGGGAGCAACTGAGAGTGCTGTGTAGGCCCAGACAGTAATCAACTGTGTCCGCGCGATGAATTTGACTTATAGGCGTCCATTACGAACAACAAACAGTATAAACGTCCAGAATCGTGATCTGCGACTGACGTAAACAAGAGAGCGTCAGAGATGGTGCTCAGATCTATGACGTTGGAATCTGTACACAGACGAGTGCACGATTTCGCTAACGCCGAACATCGTCACGGAAGAGTGTGGAAGTGGCAAGCAACCCACGCACTCATCAGGCACACAGCCCCGCGTGTTTCAGAAGCGATGGTGTTCAGTTCTGTTTTGAGATGGCATCAGGTACGTGTATCGGTAGCTCAAAAAATGGTTCAAATGGCTCTGAGCACTATGGGACTTATCATCTGAGGTCATCAGTCCCCTAGAACTTAGAACTACTTAAACCCAACTAACCTAAGGACATCACACACATCCATGCCCGAGGCAGGATTCGAACCTGCGACCGTAGCAGTCGCACGGTTCCAGGCTGAAGCGCCTAGAACCGCTCAGCCACCGTGGCCGGCGATTCGGTAGCGTCTCATCGTTATCGAGGATAACTTGAGGGCTGTGTATTACCTGAATAGGAGCCTCCAGGACTCTCCAACACTTTACTCATGTAATGGGTCCTTCTTGTAAAACAAAAATGCTCAAGCATACCTGCTCATCTTGTGAATACATTACTCTATTAGAAAGAAGTCAACCAAATGGATTGGTCTGCCATATCTGTTGACAACAACAAGCATGAACATACTTCGGAAGAGATAAAACACACAGGGCCAGTCACGCGAACCATATTCAGACACTGACTGGCCTCAGGAGGACCAACGTCGAAGAACGGGACAGGCGTGAACCGCTACGACTCCATCATCGTCTGAACAGCACGTCAAAGAGTATCCAATAACGTCAATGAGGAGGGGGCGTTTAGTACGTAATGCAACACTTTTTTCTGATGCAATTTCGGTTGAAAAAATGTGGAATTTGCTGTGGAACATCGTCGAATATGCCCGCTTCAGACTCTATAGTTTCATGAAGTTCTGACAAGAGGCGACTCTATATGCAGTCTTCAAAATGACGTCTGTAACGGAGATGTTCTCCAAGCACAGAGATATCACTGAGTTTCTTTTGGCGGAAAACCAGAACATCGCAGATACTTAAAGCCCAAAGCATCGCAGTACTCATAGCCATTTCCAGAACGTCTACTGGCAGCGAAAAAAAGCAAGGTGAGTCGTAGGGCGAGCCGTCCGTCATCATCGCGCCAAAGTCGTGCAAACCTGTCCGATGTCCCGTGTGTCGACCGACTGCACACCGCTGTGAGTACGATACTCTCATTCGAGCTGATCGACAGATGACAATCAAACAAACAGCTTCACAATTCGAAGTCCCCGTTGCTGGTGCTGACACACTCGTCCATCAGCTGGGATGCTCAAAGGTGTGTGCCCGCTGGTACCCTTGTCGCCTACCAGAAGATCACAAAGAGCAACGGACCATCTGTACGGAAATGCTTGCGCGTTGCGCGGGTGATAGTGAAAATCTTTTGTCGAACATCGTTACAGGCGATGAAACTTGGAGTGGCGCCTCACTCCCTCTCGCCCTCAGCCACGGTGACGGTCTTCTGGGATTCTGAAGGGGTTATTCTGCTTGATACCCTTCCTCATCGCGCAACGATCAGCTCGGAAGTGTATTGCGCTATCCTCGGGAAACTGGAGACATGACAACAGCGTGTTCGTCGCCACAAAAGTGCAAACGAACTTCTCCTTCTGCAACCGAGAGGAGCTCACAAAACTTATTTGACAGTTCTTCCTCGTCCACCCTGCAGCCCGCTCTCGCACCTTCGGACTTCCACCTCTCTGGCCCAATGAAGGACGCACTTCGCGGGAAGCCGAACGTGGATTATGGAGAGATTATTGATGCAGCAAGAAGTTGACTCTGGCGTCGAACATTATACAGGCCCTCCCATAAAGGTCGTGCTACTGAACGGAAATGATGTTGAATAATGGGTTTTAAGCCAGAAAAGTGGGGAATAATACAGTTGTTGTGATACTGAATAAAACCAACGTGCTTCCAGAAAAAAATGTGTTGCGTCACTTATTGAAACCCATTGTAGCTAGTAACCAACATTTGCAGTTTTTAATATAGTCTCTTTATTTTGGTTCTTGTTTTGTTTTTATTTCACAGTAAAGGTATTTATTTAGTTTCATAAGTCTTATTCTTTCATTCCCTGCTCCCCTTGATCCTAGCTGACACATTCAAATAATGTGTGATGCATTCACATGGCATGATTTGAGGATTGGCTCGCTACCGTGATGAGACTTTACGTGAGAGCGGGGCTTGACATTGGGCGTGCAGGCAGGTGGGAATTTTAGTGTCCGTGAACCGTGTCAAGTACGAAACGTACGTTTTTGATAAAAGTGTATTACAAAAACTCAGACGATTTGGTTGGAGGTGCTTTCTGTCGAGAGGTTGCTGTATCCCCATGGACTCCGGTGCCATCTTGCACAGCTACCTAATTTTGGTTGAGAAACATTGAACCCACTGGCAGTACTACAAAGAAGACAACTGGCAGAGTCATACCCCACAGAATAAAGATAGTGTGGGTTTAGTCTTACAAAGTCCACTATAATTAGTTACTGCACAGTGCAGAACACGATAACACGGTGACGTTAAAGAGGTGACAGTAAAGGCTAAACTCGTACTATATGCTAACATGGTAAGATTTTCTCTACCTAATCTCAATTCCTATGATCCAGATGAACAGACACTCTTCCAGCAGGATGGGGCAGCCGTACTGCTTCAGTGTCAGTGGATATCTCTAGACTCACATTTCCTCATTGTCTCATCAGTAGAAATGGTGATATTACGTGGCCTCCCCGTTCAACCCCCCGAGTCGGCTCTAGACTTTTATCTTTCCGGTTACCTCAACTCCAGAGTGTTCCAGGAAAACCACTGAAAAGCCAAGAAATAAACAACATTTCGTTTGAGATACTAAGCAACGTAATGGTCAGAGTCACCCTTAGACACTGTTTGTGCGAAACCAAGGACGCCATCAGAGTGATACCTTATTCAAAAAACCGGAAAATTGCGATTTGGAATGGCCCGGTGCAAATCTTTCTACTGCACGCCATTTCTATGACTTCTGTGTTCCTAACTTATCCCAATTATCTAACCGACGAAAGGGAACCTACGGTTTAACGTGTAATCCGAGCCACAAGTTGTTTCTGATTACTCTTGTCATCTTTGAGAGGCGAAGGTCAGGTTTAACTGAAAACTGAGATTCCTTCTTTCGACAGACATTTGTCATCTTTGAGAGGCGAAGGTCAGGTTTAACTGAAAACTGAGATTCCTTCTTTCGACAGACATTTGATCCCGCGACCTCTCGTTTTCTAGGTAAACTGTTTACCGCTAGTCCATCAGAACCCTGAAGTATGTAGATAACTTCTATAAGTTTTTATGAGTAAGTTTGCGAGTATGAAATACGTGACATGTCTTTGGATTGCATTGACCTAGACGCTTAAATCTTGCACATCGCCAAGGGACCGCAGAAAAAAATGGCTCTGAGCACTATGGGACTCAACTGCTGAGGTCATTAGTCCCCTAGAACTTAGAACTAGTTAAACCTAACTAACCTAAGGACATCACAAACATCCATGCCCGAGGCAGGATTCGAACCTGCGACCGTAGTGGTCTTGCGGTTCCAGACTGCAGCGCCTTTAACCGCACGGCCACTTTGGCCGGCAAGGGACCGCAGATCTTAGAATGCAACATACATTCGAACTTGATACCTCCACATGCTCCTGAGCAACAGAGGTCTCGACAGTCGGACGGAAAACAGGCAGGCAGGCAGACAGACAGACAGAGAAACGCACAACAAAGTGATCCTATGGTGGTTGTGTTTTCACTGATTGAGATAGTGAACCCTAAAAATTATTACTTCAAGGGTGTGCTATTAATTTCCTCTCATGTACAGTAGACTCGCGTCAAACAATATAATTTGTTGAAAGCTTCACTTAGTGGGAATTTTTTTAATGTTCCTCATCCTATACCAGCAAGTGGCGCAAGAGGGTTACATACACTGAAGAGGTAAAGAAACTGGTACATCCGTATAATATCGTGTAGGGCCACTGCGATCACGCGGAAGTGCCGCAACACGATGTGACCTGGAATCGACTAATGTCTGAAGTAGTGTTAGAGGGAATTGACACCATGAGTCCTGAAGGGCTGTCCTCATATACGTAAGAGTACGAAGGGGTGGAGATCTCTTCTGAACAGCACGTTGCAAGGCATCCCAGATGTGATCAATAATGTTCATGTCTGGGGAGTTTGGTGGCCAGCGGAAGTGTTTAGTCTCAGAAGAGTGTTCCTGGAGCCCCTCAGTAGAAATTCTGAACGTGTGGGGTCCTGCTGGAACTGTCCAAGTCCGTCGGAATGCACAATGGACATGAATGGATGCAGGTGATGAGACAGGATGCTTACGTACGTGTCACCTGTCAAGATACGTACCTAGACGTATCAACGGTCCCGTATCACTCCAACTGAACACGCCCACACCATTACAGAGCCTCCACCAGCTTGAACAGTAAACTGCTCTCATACAGGGTCCATGGATTCATGAGGTTGTCGCCATACCCGTATACGTCCATCCGCTCGATACAATTTGAAACGGCACTCGTCCGACCAGGCAACATGTTTCCAGTCATCAACAGTTCAGTGTCAGAGTTGACGGCCCCAGGCGAGGAGTAAGGTTTTGTGTCGTGCAGTCATCAAAGGTACATGGGTCGGCGTTCGGCTCCGAAAACCCATATCGATGATGTTTCGTTGAATGGTTCGCACGCGGACACTTGTTGATGGCCCAACATTAAAATCTGCAGCAGTTTGCGGAATGGCTGAACTTCTATCACGTTGAACGATTATCTTCAGTCGTCGTTGGTCCCGTTCTCGTAGGATCTTTTTCCGGCCGCAGCGATGTCGAAGATTGTTTTACCGGATTCCTGATATTCACGGTACACTCGTGAAATGGTCGCACGGGAAAATCCCCAGTTCAGTGCTGCCTCGGAGATGGTGTGTCCCATCTCTCGTGCGCCGACTGTAATACCACGTTCAAACTCACTTAAATCTTGACAACCTGCCATTGTAGCAGCAATAAACGATCTAACAACCGCGCCAGACACTTGTTGTATCATATAGGCGTAGCCGACCGCAGCGTAATATTCTGCCTGTTTACATGCCTCTGTATTTGAATGCGCGTGCCTATACTAGCGTTTATTTCTTTGGCGCTTCAGTGTAGCTTATAAATACTTACATTCGAGACGCCTTGAACCTTAACCCTCGGTATGAAAACTGCCCTCTCTCGTGCTGATACTCGCCAATCCTTGTGCGAAGCAAGCACAGCTACGCGATGCTGGCAGGTAGCTGCTACGTTCAGCCGCGTGTTCCATCGGCGGCTCTTCTGGAGCGTCAAAACGCGGCCCTCCCGTGTCCGGTGGCGGCCAAAGCGAGGGTGCCACGTAAGCCAGAGGTGGTCGGCGCCGGTCCACCGCGTGCAGACGAGGAGGGCGCGGCGCGGCGTCGTGTGGCCGGCTCGGGTTCTCGGGCGGCCCCTCACACACGGCTAGCGTTACACAGGCGCGGCCGCCGGCCAGGATCGCTTCCAGGACACAGCGCCGCTGAGGCTCCGCTGGTCCAGCACAGCGCAGTGCACTCCGAGGCACCTACTCTACAGGCTGCAGCCGCCTTTGTGTGGAGGAGACCGCCCACCATTTGATCCACGCGAGCGACTGCTGCCACTCTTTAGTGGAGGGAAGGGACAGCTCCGCCTCGAATACCGGGAAAGAGCAGTCAGTTATTCCGCGTTATAGGATCATCCTCCTAAGTCGCAATGTTCGTCACAGTTGTTTTCCTGATGTACACCGTTTTTCAAAGTCATTGCATCGAACGTTTAGGAATAATAGATAACATAAGAGGAACAATTGCTGTCAGAGGCAAAATGCTCTCTTACAGTTCCCGTCATTTTGTGTTGGTTATGCCCCTGAGAGGATCAGCACGGCTTAGGAACTCTGCATATGTATGCTTTGTGTGTTGCCTACAATCCAGTCATCTGCTCTGTATGAAATTTAACTTCCTGATTCGCTTCTAAAACGTCTTTCTCCGCTTAGAAACACTCATTCCCAATGTTTCCTCGTTGAAAATCACTCTAGCAACCACCGGCTTATGTTGTACGCAGCATAACTGGTTAATCAACCCTGCTGATTCGAATATATCTCGTCATACCTTTTTTTTTTTAAAAAAAAAATTGATTGTAGAGAGTAAGATAAGTAAATGTGAGAAAGGACGCTTATAATTTTGACAGGAAACAACAAAGTCGGCGAAGCCTGTGTTGGCAGGCCATCTTTAACACGATGATGAATGGCCGTGAAGAGCTAAAAAAAAAAAAAAAAGCACTCGTCTTCCGCCCACGAGTGGCCTACCGGGACCATCCGACCGCCGTGTCATCCTCGATGGAGGATGCGGATAGGAGGGGCGTGGGGTCAGCAAACCGATCTCCCGGTCGTAAGATGGCATTCTTGACCGAAGCCGCTACTATTCGGTCGAGTAGCTCCTCAATTGGCATCACGAGGCTGAGTGCACCCCGAAAAATGGCAACAGCGCATGGCGGCCTGGATGGTCACCCATCCAAGTGCCGACCACGCCAGACAGCGCTTAACTTCGGTGATCTCACGGGAACCGGTGTATCCAGTGCGGCAAGGCCGTTGCCTGGCCGTGAAAAGTTAACTTAAAAATTTTGTTTCGATATTGAGTTTGTAGTAAAATAGTTCTCTAAAGCGGAGTTGACTACGTAATGGAACATGTGAGTGAAGATGTGTCGTAGCAATAATCGTGCTATATGCACTTACACCCTAGACAATGACTGGTAATCAACTGCACAATAATATTAACACAACCAACATAGAACATCTGCTCCGAATAATTTGCTCGAAAGTTTTAAACAATCAGTTTAGGACATCGAATGAACCAAAGGACAAACGAATAAATTAAACATTCGTAACACTGTAATTTAAGTCAAATATTACGTCGTAAATCGACACAATCTTTTATGATCAACCCGATCAGCAGGAATGCTACCAAGCAGGAGTGTAGAAGACGATACTGAGGCACTATCATTTGTCTTTAAAACAAGAAACTAATGGTATACAGTCAGAGGACATACTCTCATAACATTCATGCTATCTTTGAGATCGGGAAGCTGTGTGGATGATAACAAAATGTCGGACTAAGCAAGGCCACCGAAAACTAAACGACGCCTAGCGTCGCCTGGAAGAGTCAGCGAACATTTTTGTCCTAGCAAAAGGTGTTCCACATGACGTCATCTATCACCCCTACGAGTCAGATGCAAAGTACTTGAAACATCTTTCAAAGTGCCTTTAAATTATTGCTAACCCAAACATTACGTAATGTTTAGCGTCACTGAAGCCGAGATGTCAAAACAAAGGGTTTTACACTCAGTGATGTATCTAATAAATGACTTTCGCTTCACTCGCTTCATGTACACGTAATGGTATGTACACTATGTGATCAAAGTATCCGGACGCCCTCAAAAACGTATGTTCTTCAAATTAGGTGAATTGTGCTGCAACCTACTGCCAGGTACTCCATATCAGCGACCTCAGTAGTCATTAGACATCGTGAGGTCAGGTGATTGGATATCACTTGTGTCATACGTCTGCACGCGAGTTTTCCACACTCGCAAACATCCCTATGTCCACTGCTTCCAATCTGATAGTGAAGTGGAAACGTGAAGGGACACATACAGCACAAAAGAGTACAGGTCGACCTCGTCTGTTGACTGAAAGAGAGCGCCGACATTTGAAGAGGGTCGTAATGTGTAATAGGCAGACATCCATCCAGACCATCACATAGTAATTTTCCAAACTGCATCAGGATCCGCTGTAAGTACTATGACAGTTAGACGGGAGGTGAGAAAACTTGGATTTCATGGTCGAGAGGCTGCTCATAAGCCATACATCACGCCGGTAAATGCCAAACGCATCGCTTGGTGTAAGAAGCGTAAACATTGGAAATTGAACATTGGAAGAACGTTGTTAGGAGTGATGAATCACGATACACAATGTGGCGATCCGATGGCAATGTGTGGGTATGACAAATGCCCAGTGAACGTCATCTGCCACCGTGTGTAGTGCCAACAGTAAAATTCGGAGGCGGTGGTGTCATGGTGTGGTCATGTTTTTCATGGAGAGGGCTTGCACCCCTTGTCGTTTTGCATGGCACTATCACAGCACAAGCCTACATTGATATTTTAAGCACCTTCTTGCTTCCCAGTGTTGAAGAGCTATTCGGGGATGGCGATTGCATCTTTCAACGCGATCGGGCGCCTGTTCATAATGCACGGGCTGTGGCGGAGTGGTTACACGACAATAACATTTCTGTAATGGACTGGCCCGCACCGAGTCCTGACCTGAATCCTATAGAACACCTTTGGGATGTTTTGGAACGCAGACTTCGTGCCAGGCCTCACCTACTGACATCGATACCTCTCCTCAGTGCAGCACTCCGTGAAGAATGGGCTGCCATTCCCCAAGAAACCTTCCAGCACCTGACTGAACGCATGCCTGCGAGAGTGGAAGCTGTCACCAAGGCTAAGGGTGGACCAACACCACACTGAATTCCAGCATTAACGATGGAGGGCGCCACCAACTTGTAAGTCATTTTCAGCCATGTGCCCGGATACTTTCGATCACATAGTGTATGTCATTGAACAGCGGCACCTGTAGCTGCAGAAAGCGGAACTGTGGAAACATTAGGAATTGGAGCTTAGAGCAGACCAGTGAACATGCTTTACAAAGTTTAAAAACTATTAAACTTAGACTCCTGCAGATGGTCTTCTCAATTCCAGAAATACCGCCCTATCCAGCAGCTGGAACCCGCAAACCAGGAGTGTTGGTAATTCGTACGTAATTGATGGCGAGAAGTGCGGTCTTATAGATTTCAAAGAAGTGTTTCCAATAGATAGTTAGCTATTCAGTGTCTCATGATTAAATATTGTTATTGTGATAATTATTATTAATCATAGCATATGTGCTCAATTACAATGAGAGTGTACACACCAGAAGTAATTACTGAAACGGTCACGACTCCTATCTTACACTAGAAAAATAAAAAATTAGAGGAAGAAGAAAAGTTAGTAAACCCATCTTGCATTTACCTACACTAGTGTAGGGAGCCTACGAAAAATCGACTTCTGGGTGGACACAAATAGGGTATGTTTTGTATTCGACAGTGATTCGGATTTCCCGCCTGACACGGGCGTGGACAAGTCAGAGGTACTGAGGCTGCGAGCAGCGGCTGCAGGCCGCCTTCGTAAAGGGAGACACCGCCGAGATACGCATGTCACGTGGCGCCACGCGGAGGCGGCTGTTTGCAACGAAGCCTGTGACCAGGGCTCGCGGCGCTGCTGATAGCTCGCTGTACTTGTAGCTATACTTATCGCGCCGTTGCACAGCCACGCTGACTTAGCTTGTTTACCGGGCTCGAGTGGTTACTGATTTGGGACTGTTGTATTTCTACGCCGACTTTGCTACGTTCTGGACTTGTTAGTGCTTCGTCTGCTTCGTGAACTCGGGCTGTTGCTGGTTTCCCTGTGGTTTGGTTAACGCAACGGAGAAAATGCCGATAAACAGTTTACCTACACCACTCAGCACAGCAAAATTTGGGCCCTTCCTTCCGAATGTAAGTCCAGAGCCTTAACTACCTCACTCGGTTTCTGATTCAAGTTAGATGACGTATGTAATTGCGTATCAGCAACAAGCAAATAAGATAAAATCAAAATAAATGCGTTACCTATCTTCATGGAGCCCAATGCATGATCGAAACGCTTGTTGGAGTTAAACTAAAATTTGTAGGCTCGTAACCTACGCGAAATTGTCACAACCTGGTATCACTTGCAAGGGACGGGACGCACCAATAACAGATCTTTTATCAAACTTGGTGAAACTTCAGAATTTCGGTAATGAGATTTGTACTAGTGTTCACTGAATATAAAACAAAAGTGAAAACTGTTTCATCAGTTGTGGTGCAAAAGAGTTTAGCAAATGTGGAATGTTTAACAAACACCCGTTTTAACCCACATTAACGAATACCCTCAGTCGTAACGAGAGCGAGAGAGAGAGAGAGAGAGAGAGAGAGAGATAGAAATATAAAGAGAGACAGACAGGAACGAGGACCCCGTTGATAATGACATAGCAGGTGTGTTTCACGTCGAATACGTGCGGAAAAAAAATTGTATTAACAAATAACGAAAAATTACAGCAGAGAAATATCGGTCAATGGAACTTGTCGATTTATGCCGTTTTCCTCTCAACTGATAGGGTGGTAAGTTGCCACGAAATACAGTGTATACCAGAATTACAAAAATGGTTCAAATGGCTCTCAGCACTATGGGACTCAACATCTGAGGTCATCAGTCCCCTAGAACTTAGAACTACTTAAACCTAACTAACCTAAGGACATCACACACATCCATGCCCGAGGCAGGATTCGAACCTGCGACCGTAGCAGTCGCGCGGTTCCGGACTGAAGCGCCTAGAACCGCTCGGCCACCGCAGCCGGCTACCAGTATTACAGCGTGATAACTGCGCAGTTTTGCCGCTACCGTCCACTCCTGTTTGCAGCAATTACACGATTCGCGAAAAAAGATAAAAGAGGCTGGGATGGTAATAATTATTTTATGATACTTGACTGACAGCTCTCTACACGTGAAACGTCACCAATCCATAACAAGTCCTCAATTACACTGGCCTGAGCCCTCTCTGGCCACGCTCCCCAGTTTTTTCATGCAGCACATTGAAACAAACAGCTGAGTCATCACTGGCCCCGTGACGCGAAAGCGCAGAGCGACAGCTCCTTGCGATTTCCAGGCAGCCATCGTCTACCGTCTACCGACACACGGCCACGCGGCGCCGGCTGACACAAAACCCGGCCGCCCGCTCGGCGGGTTGTCTGACGAGTGCGGCTGCCGCACTTGCTGTGGCCGCGCAGCACGCATCGCTGCCCACGGCCAGGCCCGCAAGAAGGAGCAAGAAAAAAGTCACACTTCCAGGCCGCGGGATGCGGCGCGGCTGCGAGTAACCTCCTGCTATTGTGCGATAACAAAAGAAAATGCTGCGAAGTCAATGTGTCGTCACAGTCGGCGATCACAGTCCGAACAGAAGGAAACCGACGAAGACGAGACTGGCATCGCGAAGGGAGACATGAGCAAAGAGCTGCAGATCTGTCTTATCCTTTTCATTTGGCACTGAAGCTCAGTGCGTCAGGCGCTCTTCATATGGAGAAAACCAAAATCTTGCAAGTTTATAAATAAATAGCATTATTTGTCGCTAAATTACCAGGGCCGTTCGATAGTCAAAACCACACATCTTTTCTCGGCTACATTCGGTTGAAAAAATGCGGAATTCGTTGCAAGGCATAGCGAAATATTCCAGCTCTTACAGTTCCAATAAAGTTATAGGTGGTGACGCTATACGTAGGCTTCAAACTGGTGTCTGTAACGGAGGTGCGTTCCAAGTTTAGAGTTGTCACTGAGTTTCTTTTGGAGGAAAACCAGAGCATCGCAGATATTCCTAGGCACTTGCAGTGTGTGTACGGCGACCTAGCAGCTAAGAAAAGCACGGTGAGTCGTTGGGCGAGCCGTCTGTCACCACCACAAGGTCACGCAAACCTGCCCGTACGCCCGCGTGCCGGGAGGCCGGACACAGTTGTGACTCTTGCAGTGTTGGAACATGCCGAGACTTTCATTCGAAGTCATAGACGAATAACAACCGAACACCTCGCTGCACAACTGGACGCCTCCGTTGATAATGCTAACACAGTCGTCCACCAGTTGGGGTACTTGTGCGCGGTGGATTCGTCGCCTAACAGAAGATCATAAAGAGCAACGAAGGACCATCTATGCGGAACCGCTTGCAGGTTACGAGGTTGATCACGACAATTTTTTTGTTGAACATCGTCACAGGCGATGGAATGTAGGTTAATCACTTAGAAACAGAAAAAAAGTGGCGCCGCATCACCTCTCCTCCGAAGAAAAAATTCAAAGTCGCACCTTGGTTTCAGAGTAAACTGAAAAAGACATATATAAGCTACATTCGAAAAGAAACGAACCGCTGGATGTAAAATGAAAAACCGCTAGAGGAACATGGGCGCACTCCCAAGTAACGACAGAGGATGCACGTGCACACATCGACAGCCCAAAGCACTCAGTGGCATTGGAAACAGAGAAATGGAAGCTTCAAAAGGAAATCAAAGGGGTGTAGTGCGATTCTTACAGCGGATGGAGTGTGGGGAACAACTCATCACTGAATTGCGCAAGTGTAGAAGTGCACTACACGTCTATTGCAAGGGTCTAGGCGTACCACGAGCAATTCAAGGAAGGATGGATGTCGTTGGCCGATGACGCACGATCTGGAACGCCGTAGCGCATTAGCCATAGCATTGTACAGCAGGTGGGTGCCTTCATTACCGAATGTTACCGTAGTAAGGCTATTGCGTCGGTATTGCAATGGACGTACAGTGCTCTCCGTACAGTAGGGCCATTCTGCGATGAATTTCCGTCTCCTGCACTATTTCCGCTGTCAGGAGACGCACTAGACCCCCCTGCTCTTCCAATGGAGCCGCAGTTTCATCGTTTTCAGGATTACTGAGTGCCGTGGATAATCGACCCGTGCACGTGCCCGCTCTGTCGTTAAGTGCGAGTGCGCCGAAAGTCCCTCTAGCGGAGTGTTTGGGGCCACAACATTCTTGTAGGGACCACGCCTTCTTCCCTGGGCAGTGGCGCTACTATCCCCTCAGCGGTTTTTTATTTTACAGCCTGCGGCTCGTCTCTCTTAGAATCTGCCTCAAAAGTACTTTTTATTTTACAATATCCGATTGATTTTATTGTTATTTTTCACGTGCACAAATGTGATAACATTACTTTGGACCTGTCTTCCTACGTCTAATAGCTTGGGATCCTACTCCGAATACTTCTTGTGTGGAAATGTGCCTTTCGGTACGTATTCTTAATTTACTTAGCTGCATGCTAAAACCTTTTCCGAATTCATCGACAAAACTTGTTCATTTTCCCCAATGTAATTTATTTACTTTTGATTATGATTTTTGCATGCGTTCAGTAGAACTGTCTAGATACTATTTCTGTGTGCATTCAGTGGAACTGTCCAAATACTATCATCGCTTTTAGAATGTTCTTCCCCTTGGATTTTATTAATTCACAATGGACGTAGTACCTCCCACATAATTCTGTTTTCCCTAGACATAGTCACTCCTACCATGAAACTTCCTGGCAGATTAAAACTGTGTGTCGGAACGAGCCTCAAACTCGGGACCTTTGCCTTTCGTGGGCAAATGCTCTACCGTCTGAGCTACCCAAGCCATCGAACATCTAAGCCAAGCCCCTACTTTCCTGTGAGGACGGGGCGTGAGTCGTGCTTGGGTAGCTCAGGTGGTAGAGCACTTGCCTGCAAAAGGCAGAGGTCCCGAGTTCGAGTCTCGGTTACGCACACAGTTTTAATCTGCCAGGAAGTTTCATATCAGCGCACACTCGCTGCAGAGTGAAAACCTCATTCTGGAAACATCCCCCAGGCTGTGGCTCAGCCATGTCTCCGCAATATCCTTTCTTCCAGAAGTGCTAGTTCTGCAAGGTCGCAGGAGAGCTTCTGTGAAATTTGGAAAGTAGTAGACGAGGTACTGGCGGAAGTAAAGCTGTGAGGACGGGGCGTGAGTCGTACTTCGGTAGCTCAGTTGGTAGAGCACTTGCCCGCGAAAAGCAAAGGTCCCGAGTTCGAGTCTCGGTCCGGCACACATTTTTAATCTGCCAGGAAGTTTCATATCAACGCACACAACACTCCGCTGCAGAGTGAAAATCTCATTCTGTCTCTCCTACCATGCTGACAGGTATGACATTCTACCCGTCCTGTTACCATCTATCAAATCACCTAAAAGAAGGAAAAAAAAAAGGTCACGGTCCACGGAGTTAAACTGATGTTGTATAAGAGATGATCTGATGTTCGGTGCCAGTTATTGCGTTACTTCATGCTTTTTACGGTTCCGTACCTCAATCTGTATAAACGGAACCTCCTATAGGATCACATTACCGTGGATATGTCTGTCTGTCTTTATGTCCGACCGTTCAAATCCCTTTTACTCAGGAACGGGTAGAGATATCAAGTTGAAATTTATGTCACATATTAAGGTCTACCGTCCCTTGGCGATGTAAAAATGTGAAACATCTAAGACAATGCAGTCAAAAGATAAGGCCATTTATGGCATATATTTTGATACCCACAAACTCACTCAAAAAATCCAGGTGCGGAATTTGGCAAGATGAGATGTTTCACAGCGCAAGTAAAGGAAAAAATTAGAAAATTATATCCGCCGAAAAAAATTTTCGTTCGTAATTTGCTATGCGACTTCAAACTTAAAACATTCTGGGATAACTTGAGACAGGTGGGACCGATATTTTGCCAGTATCAATGTCGATATCAGGTAAAAACCGTCGAGATCATCGTTTCCAGGAATGGATTTACTGTGTATATACGTAACTAAGTTTGTACCTATCCTCGTACGCGTGTCCTACACGCACCTGGTCAGTTTTTCAAAATCTATGCAGCTATTTAGGCAAAATAAAAATCACAGCCAAAATAAATACTCCAGTTTTTTGCTATCATGACTGCACTCCAAGATTGTCCCTAGCGCGTAGAACACGATCAGCTTGCACTTGATCCGTTCCAAACGCGCGAGCTTGCACCACCGAAATTATATAAGCAGTTACCCACCCAGTACAATAAGTGTAGAATTTTCCTACATTATGATTTTCTAAGATGAATCATAAACGGTACATTTAGTATTCCTTCATGAATGCAATCATTCTAAATTACTCATAAGGGAAAATTCTCCATCAAGTGCGACGAACGAATACTACCAAGCTTGCAATGCTAATAGTTCTGATCTTGCAATGCAGACAATGGACTTGCGCAACTAATCTGTTTGAGATCCATAGAGTTTCTAGAGGAGCCAACTGCTAGAAACCAAAGATGCTATTGTAACGTTGTATAAATTCTGTGCAAGTGGAAACATACTATCATTCACTTTTCTATTACTGTTTTCGCTACCTTTTCTTTATCACATAATAAGTGGACCTAATGACTATCTCATAATCTTTTTCTACTCTTTTTTTTTTCTTTTGACTGAGCGTCAGACACGCCCACGATATTTATATGAACCTGTCTTGTCGTCCCTCGTACCTACAGATCCTTCTCCCTAACTGGGTTCGTAAAAGAGAAAATGGCGAGGGAAGGCCATAGTCATTTCCAAAACATTACCTAGGAATCACTTACAGAGGCTACGTATTTGAAACACGACAGAAAATTGTCTGAATCGGATCTGAACGCAAGTTTCCTTGATAGCTAGCGTAACATTCCGCTGTTGTACTATTTCCCTCGACTCGACTGTGCGCTGTAACAGCCTCAATAGAAACTGACTGTTCGCCAGCCGAAGAGGACCGAAGTAAACGGACGTGTTTGCGAATAATTTATACGGAGAGCGCCTCCACGGATCAACGGCCCAGGCGCAGCAGCGACGTAGTAGGAACGACCGCTGCCGCGACGGGGAATACAGGGGAGGCTCCAGCGAGACGATCGGTCCATTTTGCGCGCGAGAACGGTCGAGGAGTCTGATTAGACCCCCGGGAACGAGGGAGGTGCTTATCGGGTGAGAAAGCGCTGTCCACGGCGAGTGGGCGCCGGAAAATGAGAAGACTCGCGAGAGCTCCCTGACTAATGGAAGCCCTCGCGCCCTGCACTACCCCCCTCCGTCCTTCTCCAGCCCCTCCCCCCTTTCCACTGCCCGGGAAAATAATTGCGAACGCGCTACGGCTACGGCGCCGCCGCCGTTGCTGCTAAATTCCGAGGCATGGCATCATTAGTCGAGTCCCACGCAGGCAATGGCGACGGGGCCGGTTCGTCCACCTACAGAACGCAGCCGCGATTGCCGGAAGCTGAGAGCACTTGCGATTTGTCAGCAAGAGCCATGTCGACGCACGCGATGCGACCCAACAGCTGATTTGTATCCCTTGGCCTATACGTGAGTACCATGTAGTCGTGTCTAAGCCAACCTATAGCGTGTCTATATCTAACCACACGTCCAAACTCTTCGTAACGACCTTGGTCGTGAAACTCCCACATCGACCATGGTGCCAACTTCTTTGGGAGACTGACACTTGTTGTTCATTGTTGTATCGACTAGTTTTTCGCGCTGAGAGGATGTGAGTTTTCAGCGGCTACGCAATTGGAGTCGACAGCGGATTACGGAAGCGTGGAGCGATGATTGGTAGGGATAATCGTGGGTGAAACAAGGTTATACTGAATGTTGTGATTATTACAAATGAGATAAAATATCGACGAAGATAAAACTGCAAATGCGATAGAAAGAAGCATTTAAAAAATCAGTGGAAGGTAACGTAATAGGAAGTTATGGAGGAAGTTGCGTCTCATTCAGGCAGCTCAAGTTGTGGAATTGCTCGTATTTAATGGCCTGAAAGATTGGGTTTGATTAACAACTATCCCGAGTTCCCGTTCCAGAGCGTGAAAGTTCACAAATAATATAGTTTTTACTCTTCTATGTCGGGAGAACGGTCCATCAAACAGAGGCCTAACACAACAAATACTCCCTGACTACGCTCAGCGGATAAATAGGTACTTAAAAGTGTTCTTAGGTCTCTAAATGTGTATCTGACTGCGCAACGTAACGTGATATCTACAAAAAAAAAAAAAAAAAAAAAAAAAAAAAAGTATCGCAGCTCGAGGGAAGTATCATTTTCAAAGCATAAACAGCAGTATTAAGGAATAATTAATTACCACATCACATAACATATCTCTCGCTTCAATCACAGTCTGTTACATAGAATCGCGACGCTCTCTGATGCGAAGTGTACTACGTTTAACACCTGGAGTGATACTAGCGCTCCGAGTGGTGAGAAAGCAGAGTACCACATGCATCGTTGAGATAATGTTTGTTTTTCATTGTTTTTTAATTTAACTAACAAAATAACTGTTATATTTATGTGTTCCATGTATTAAGAAATTACCTGGAGACATGAATTAGTGAAATACATGTAAACACAGCAGAATATCACTGAATCATTTACCTAAACTACATCCAGAAGAAATGTTTTCGAATGCGTGCACCCTACTCTGCTGACAGCAAGAGAATACAAACTCATATTGCATGCACAAGAAGCATATATTTCTATTGTTGTCGGTTCTTATTGTGATGAGACTCTTTCCTTGACACGTAATATGAATATGAATTATTGAAAGATTTTATATAGTTTTACCAACACAAAATGCAATCCAAATTTCATTGCATGTGACATCAAATGCGAATTGGAGAACGTGCGAACGCGGGCGATCAAAAGCAACTACATACCTGAAGGTGCGGGTCAGTAGGTATTTAGACGGATATTTCGACATTGTGGTACCTCTAGTGACCTAAGTTCGAGAGAAATGTGAATCTGGCACCTCTCTTTGAGAAGGAGGCTACGACCAAAGTAACGTCGTCATTAATTAAATTGATAAGAGACGACAGAGGAAAAACGCATTGTGGTTCTCACATGCTGAACTTGGAAATTACCGCAAGTTCCTTAATAGGGAAAATCACAATAACCAAGGAAGCAACGATAGATTGGTGGGTAGTGGGTGGAATGAAACATACTGCTTGTACCAGTCACCTGGCTAGCTGATCTGCAAGGAGGACATGTTTCAGATTTACGACTAAAGTATAAACTTCTCTGAATTATTTACTTTGGTAGTCAAACCTAATGGGTTTACGCATTTGATCCATGGTTTCATTGACAAAATAATACTTGTAACAGCTAAAATGTTTACATACTTCAACCAATCACTGTGAGAATATTTTCTGCTCCCAAATTATTTAATGAACATCGATAAAGTAAATGTTACTTTGTTTTTAGACGACATACTTAGTCTACGAAGTATGTCTGCGGCGACGTAACAAAGGAAATAAAACGAATAATTTGAGTGTTTCAATAGCACTTACTTCACACAATCTTATGCGATTGCCCGATTTATCCTGCTGCATCGTAGGACGTGATACAAACTAAAGCTTCCCTCTCTGAGATAGACGGTAAGGTGTATTTATAGTCATGACTCTTACGAGTTGATACAGAGCACGTTTTAGGTCGCTAGAGCGCTGTAGTAATTGAGTGGGGGCTGTCGTGGCGTTTTATATCCAGGGTTCCTGGTGGACTAACTTACAAATGAGAGATAAATATAGAGAAATGGAGAAATAAGGTAACTTTCCGTAACTTTGGTAGAAAGACATGCTGCGGAAATGGTGGTCGCGAACCGGAGGTTCTACTTGTGGCGTTTTAATAAACGTCTGACCGGGCAGCTGCCGTGGGGTTGGCTGGAATAAGGGACGGAGCGCCGAGAAAGGCTGCCCGCTGGTGCAGCTACTGCTGTGGCTGTCGTTAAAAGTTGCCAAGTCCTACGGACAACTAATTACCAAGGGCGGGCCGGCAGCCGCCAAGGACAAAGTGCGGCGCCGTCGGAAGACCCTTTGTTCTGTCTGCATCAGGACACGTAATAAAAACTTTAAAAGTAGAACAAATCTGTGTTACGGCGGGGCTTAAAAATTTAATTTGGGAGAAGATAGGTCAGTGCACACCAAAGAATGCACTGGGGTTGGCGGGAAGAACCACTAAATGAGAGCAAACGTTTCTACTGACTGTCAGTATTTAAATGAATGTTAATTCTCTTCTTTTCGTGGCCTTTTTACACGGGTGTATTCCTCTACTGTATCTCATTCCTGATGCTGAGAAACGAACGCTAAAATATTTGTATCTTTTTAAGATTTAGCAGTGATAACGGTCGTCAAAGAATTTCTTCGTGAGACGTATAAAAAATATCTGGAGACCGTAATAATTTGGTGCCCCAGAAATATCATGCACGTTAAGAGAGGATTAACAAATAAAAGCATGGTGACATTAAAACATGTTTCTATCGTAAAGCAAAAGTTAAAACGGTTAGGTTTCACAAATCGGAATCACCAACGCAAAAAGTTTCATCCAGCAAGCTCCAAAGACGACAAGAGGCTAATTACCCCACAATGACTGAAACTGTGTCACTTTCATCGGCGTTCGAATGTATTTGAACGACTACTGATACGGTGCGTATTGCTTTCCAGTGAAGCATTTTCCGCAAAGTCTTTTAATGTATCTGGTACCACAAACGGTGAAGTACGGTAGTTTACGAAATGCCTAGGCAATACGTAAAGTTCCAGAAATCATTAGACGAGGTACGAAATGAATCTCATTTCATACCATCCCTAGCCATTTAACAGAATGCCGTTTACGTTTAAGGCGAAGTATGAAAGAAAGATAATTTAGATATTTTGGCTCTTGCGAGACCTACAGACATTGTTTCAGTCCAGTTCGGCTGGAGTTCAGTTGTGTCAGAGTGTCACTTTCGATCAAATGGGGGCTGCACGTGGTAACTGGGAAAATGTTGTGGGTTTTGGTAGTGCAAATGCAATGAAACAAAGTTCTTGCCGAGAGTTAGAGATAATGAGTTCATTACACCTACGGTTTCAACATCGACTCAAACATCTGTAATACAGAGTTCATGGGTTGTGCATATTCACAACCTGCAAATGGGCCACATCAGCGTCTATGCTGTGAACACTAGATTGGTTCAAAAATGGTTCAAATACCTCTGAGCACTATGGGACTTAACATCTATGGTCATCAGTCCCCTAGAACTTAGAACTACTTAAACCTAACTAACCTAAGGACATCACACACATCCATGCCCGAGGCAGGATTCGAACCTGCGACCGTAGCGGTCACGCGGTTCCAGACTGAAGCGCCTAGAACCGCACGGCCACACCGGCCGGAAACACTAGATTCCTGTCATCACTGGGAATTCAACTCACGTGGGGGAAGAAGGATTTAGTACGTATATTACATGCCCCATTCACGTGAATAACACAAACGCCGTTGTTGGTAACGAAGGTGCTATCGCACAAAATGATCCCGTTAGTTGAAACAGCATCTACACTTAAGAGTGCGTGTTCCTGAAATTTATGAGGGCCGTGGGGACACTCGCAACATTTTGGATGTTGTGGTTAAATGATAGTTTTTATAAAGCGGGTACCAAAGAAGGTATTCTAAAGCAGTTGTACACTAGCTCACAGTTCACAGCATGCAAGAAATCTCTCCCAAAGTCCGAAGATACTCCGATGAACAAATAAGTATCTCTGAGGTCACCTGCAAATCAGTAATTCATGGGAACTGGAAAAGGTTTTGTGTAGTTGTTATGCAAAAATAAATGGCAGAACCTCAGGATTTTTTGTGCAAAAAGAAAAGTTATTTGCAATTCAACATGTCATTTCAGTTCTGCTCGCTGTAATAAATAAAGCATACGAGAACAGCTCCGATGAATATAAAAATCGGAAGTTCGGATTCGGTTATTTTTTATTATACATTTATAATGATTTTTCTTTACTTGTAGCGTGAAACCTTGCTTCTCGTCAAACTTTATGATTACTTGTCAACAGCAAGCACCCTAAGGGTTCTGATGAGTGAGTGTTCGAGTCTCAAAATATGTGACATTAATGGCCGTGTCTTTCGACTTCATTGACTTAGAAGCTTGAACTTCTTATAGGGCGAAGGGACCATAGACCTTAGTATGTGACATGAAATTGATACACCAAAGCGTTCCAGAGAAAAAAAATAAAATAAAAAAAATTCGTGTTATATAATAACAAATTAAGAATTTTCAGATATTTTCCTTATACCGTGAAACCTTGTTACTTGCCAGATTTCACGATTCTAGATCAACGGGATGTATCCTATTAGTTTTGATAAGTAAGTTTTCAACTATCAGAATTAATCACTAAAGCGATCCTATAAATGTTCCACTTCTACAGACTGACGAACGGTACCCTACAAAAATAGTGCATTACTTTTGGAGTGACGCTCTTAGAAGCGTTGACAGCGTCACTGAAGCTCGACAGGACGCATCGAACAGCAGAAGGACCCTGGGACAAACAGGAGAAATTCACGAGAGTATATAAGGCGAGGAACGGCCGTTGATGAAGGCCGACGTGGTGCGGACGCCTAAGTTTGGTGAAGCAGCCGTAAGGAGAGCGCGGCGTTTCTGCAGCGAGATGAGGCGGCTTCCTCGGGCGCGGGCGCGGCCACGCCGAGATGAGCCGGTGTCCGGCGGGGCGCTGTAAAACGCGACGTAAAGCCGGCTGCTCATCTCCGGCGCAGGAGTGGGCCCTGCGCCGCGCCGCGCCGCCCGTCACTCAATTACCGCGGCCGCCGGCCGCCTTATCGCCGCGCTGCGCGGGAAATTCCCTCACTGAATATACGGCTGCCCCGCCAGCGTCTAATTCATACGTTCTCTGCGCCCCCGCTCCGGACTAAACCGAGATGGACGAGAGCAGCGCCGACGGGTAGGATGATGGATATGTCTGGCAGGGAAAGGAAGGCGGAGGAAGAATAGTAAGGAAACCCGATGTCTTCTAAGGCTGCCTTACCGAAATCCTATTTTCATTTCCTTAGGCCAGACAACCAAACGCTTTGGAGCTAGTTGCTCGATCCTTCGTTACGTTTATTTCCTGTGGTAACCTCTAACTGGAAAGAGCTTCCGCTACAGAGATTTGTGTGCACGGATCAGCCGCGCTTCGTGAAGGATATCCTTTACTGCTGTGACCGACTCTGCCACTGTCGTGTACATCATCCACCCTGGAACCAACGGAATCTTGCAATACACTAGCTGATTATGCTTGATGTCTATTTTCAGAGGACCGGGAATCCACTGGTCTGGTCCTCTCCTCTACTTCCAATAAAATAAGAGTTTTTGTCAGATACGATGGCCGTTCCACAAGTATTTCAACACGTTTTTTTCTGAAAGCATGTTGGTATTATTTAGCATTCCAACACAGCAAATTATTCCCCACTCTTTTGGCCACAAACACTATTTTTTAACATTATCTTCGTCCGATGTGACGGCCTTACGCCGTCTTACTGGCAGGGCCCGTATACCCGCGTGGTACCGCTCTACTAGTCGACGTGGGAGCCAACGTCTTTCTGCATCAATAAACTCCTCATAATCCATGTACTACTTTCCGCGAAGTGCATCCTTCACTGGGCCACACAGACGAAAGGTGCGGGATCGAGGCTGTAGGGTGGACGAGAAAAAACAGTCCAGCGAATTTTTGTGAGCTCCTGTCGGGTGTGTAGACTCGTGTGAGGCCTAGCATTTTGCAGAAGGAGAAGATCATTCGCATTTTTGTGGTGATGATTACGCTTAAGTCGCCCTCTTAAATTCCTGAGAGTAGCACAATACACTTTAGAGATGATCTTTGCATCATAATGGAGGACATAAAACAGAATAATCCTTTCAGAATCCAGAAGATCACTGCTAATTCTTTCGTGACTAACATCAATCATCACTACAGTGCCACTTCCGATATCTAACGTTCGGTCGAATACCAATACTCGGGTGGGAACTGTCTGGCGCGCAAGAGTCACCTCGTGCCAGCACAGAAGCTGGGACAGCCATTCGCAGAAGGAACGGCGGAACTATAAAAAAACTTTTAGGGTAAACATTAAGGGTTTCATTCTGCGGGTTTTATCGCTCGGCAGAAGTTGCTCCGGCACGGCGTTACGGCGATGATTAAATAAAGTAACTGCTGGCCCCAAGATACTGCGGGGTTAGTTAGTTTTTAAGCTGCGACGGCGCCTGGGAGCGGCCCTTCGCGTCGGGACGGCTCTGTAATGCCCGCTGTAAACTTCTCCCCCCGCAGAATGGCAGCCGCCGCGACGTTAATTCGTCGCAGGCTCGCATACACGAACAGACCCTTTTATATCGTGGAGATGGCTGAGAATGAAAGATTCTGCCGGAAGAGCAACAGAATACCTCAGCAAGCTCCGCCGGAAGTTTCGGCAGTTCACGGCAGTCTCCGCCATTAAAAAGAGATAAAGGGAACTCGCCTCATGGGAAGTTAGTAAACAGTTGTTCTGAAATACAATGAAAGCAGAACCGTTCTTTACTACAAAGCGACACCGCACGGGAAACGGAACGACCGCAGGCGGCGAGATACACGATCTGACTTCGAAAAATAAGTTCACGTTATTATCGCGGGCCAAGCAACTTTTATTCAATGTGAGTGACATTGTAGGCTTTTGCGGCGCAATAAGTGTCGAAAGTCTCCTCAGGTTTGCTTGCGTATCCTAAAATCAACATGATCCAATATTTCGGCGATCCAACTGTCCGCCATCTTCAGGAGAACCCTGCTGTTGCTGAACTCGGGACCCTTTCGCATGGACACGTGTACATTTGATTAGGGGAAAACTGGATGAAGAATTGGCGGACCTTCGTAGTCATGGGTACATATGGTAATGGTTATAGAGGCAGCATGGCTCAATATTTTTGCAGGGAATTTCCAAGGACTTGTTGAGTCAATGCCAAGTAGAGCTGTTGCACTACCCGCAGCAAAAGGAGATCCGACACGACATTGGGAGGTATCCCATGACATTTTATCACCTCGTTACCCCACCTTATCACTCACGAGCAAAACATCTTCCCTCCAGAGTAACACATCTTACCTCCAGAGCAGCCGGAACCGAACAGACTGCAGCAGAACTTCTTGTTTTCCTTCAAAGCATGTGTGGCGACCACGCCCTCGTTGGACATTGGACGAAGCCATGCACGCCTCAGAGATACACTGTGAAGCCGAAGCAGCGGTTAATAGGCGGAAATCCATCAATGTGCTACAGCTATAGTAGCTAATACTGCTCGCGAGACGAAGCTGCATAAATACGGAATATGAGGAAGATGTCCGGTTACAATAAACACCTTTCAAACTGCGATGCGGTAATCATCTTTGTGCACGTGGAAGATATCCATTGTGGAGACTTTTCATATTGTAGGAGTGTGAAATTATGGGGCCGGTAGGGCGTAGAAAACATGTTGCCATACGGTTGACTCACTCAGTTATGGCAGAATCCACGCGGCAAGAGGACACGCGTGCTGGTAAGCCATTATCGGAGACGAGAGATTCCCAGGGACAGCGTGTGGCGGTCGTTCGGCTGCAATTTCGGCTTTGTGATCCAGTTGATGGAAGTGATTAGTACTGAACTATGACCAACGCGCGAGCTTACAACGCTCTTCAGAATCAAAACAGTCCCGCTCAACACGACCAGCGCCAATTACACACACCATACGCTAGCTGCACGTCAAACGTTGCAATGCACGCAACACTAGTAAACCAAACGAAGCTAACTTTTTCTCCATAAGTACGCTTAGCATGCAAGACACACACCCGACTTTACAAACTTATCGAGTTATCGATTTATGTACTGTTGTGCGCTTATTTAGGTCACTCAACATTAGGAAAAAAAATGTAGGTGAGCATACAAAAAACTTGCAAAGATCGAAATTTGTGACAAAGTATTTGCTCAGTTAGAGAAGGGTAGGCGGAGAAAGCGACCTTCCCTTGTTTAAGCTTATCACCCGAATTCAGAAAACTCACAACATACATAAATTAGACTGATGGTCAGGAATTTCAGCGACCCGAACAGCAGACCACTCTGTCGCTTCGATGAGTCTTACCGCATGTTATTTAGGGAGTTTGCTGCTTATATGGGAACACTGCTCTGCTCTGACGCAGATTTTGCTTTACCAGTATGGCAATAAGATTTTCAGGGGACACTCTAAGTAGGAGACTGACGACATTAATTGTTTGGTCTTCTTTAACACTTAACCAACATCAGCAGGTTTGGGCGCCGCTCTGATGGATGTTCTGTACCCCTCATGTTATTATTATGCCAGCTTTTGTAGTTTTTCAAGTTATTGAAAGAACTTTTTCTTTCACACTGTTGTTAACAACTGACGTAATATATAAATGAAACCGCAGTCCACATCCGGCAGCTGAGTGGTCAGTGCGACAGAATGTCAGTCCAAAGGGCCCAGGTTCGATTCCCTGCTGGGTCGGAGATTTTCTCCGCTTAGGGACTGGTTGTTGTGTTGCCCTAATCATCATCATTTCATCCCCACCGACGCGCAAGTCGCCGAAGTGGCGTCAAATCGATAGACTTGCACCCGGAGAACGGTCTACCTGAGGGGAGGCCCTACTCACACGACATTTACATTTATTTAATGAAACCACAAATATGCACAATACGTAAAGTCTGAAGTATTTCGGAGAAAAAAAATCTGTACGGAGTAGGCTGACTGACATGTATGACACTCTTCTTCGTAGGTCTCGTAGACACATTCATAGAACATCTTACTAACAGCGGCCGTCAATGCATCACCATATTAAGAGTCTTTCCTTCATTCTCACAAGTGTTTAGTACGACAACGCATTTCGTGGACACGTTATTCTCCAAAATCCGCCTACAAGATATGGATTGTGAAGATGGGCAAATTATGGACGAAACCAATCACGAATGAAAACAAGTTCTATGATTGTGTCTAAAAGAAATAAAAAGAAGTCTAAAGCTAAAAGTGTCACAGAACTTGCTACAACTCTGAGTGTTACGTTGCACCGGAGTTTGCTTCAGTTGTGACTGCTACACTCAGATTCAACTGCGGATCCCAACACATACCATCGATCCTCCGCAATTGTTCCTGCATTTCGATACAGCCTTCTGGCGTTTCAAGCGCGCTGCACACAACAGCATCTTCTGCGACACAGGTTCAAGGAGCTTCCGTCCTTCGCAAGATCGTGTATATATAGGGCGAACAGTAAACGGCATTTAGTAATCCTTTGAGGTACTTCCGAAAATACTTAAACATCTGTCTATTCCATCCCGTCAGAAAAGGTCTATCTGCTATGTATTCCTGCATCCAGTCACAAACCTGGTCCGATTCTCGATCACCACGAACTCTGTTCACCAAAAGACAGTGTGAAACTAAATCGAGTACCTTCTGGAAGTCACGGAGTTTGACATATGTCTGCGTGCTATTGCCTACGGTTCTCTGGATTTCTTGGGCGAACGCAACGTGCTGTCTCTGACGAGATCGCGCTTACAAAATCCTTTACGATTCTTGAAGAGATTTCTGTTCTCCAAAATTCTCAGATGTCTATGTGTCACTAAATTCAAACTGCACATGGTACAGCGAGGTGCGGCTACGTCAGTAACTTGTATGTATCTAACTAACCCTATACCAACAATGAAAATCAACCATACGAGTGCAACAAATCACATAACATATCGTAAACAATACGATAATACAAGATGATTTCTTAATCAGAAATTTAATTTCAATTCACCTGTCGGCAACTATCTCACTACCTCTTATGCATTTCGTTGCCTACAGATTATTTCCGTATAGAAACCACAATGTGAGATAGCTCCAGACGGCAGTGAAGGTGGAGGGAAACGCACTCTTGACTTCGACTTATGTACTTAAATAACGGCAGAATAGGCGGCGGCGCGGCATCGAACACGCGCGCGTCCACAGCCCGTGGTGGCCGACCCGCCGCTGTAATGAAACAGCACTCGAGGGGCACAAACGGCTGACGCGTCTCGGACGCCCCTGGGTGGACGCACGCGTAAATTCCAAATGGCCAAAGTTTGCACGTAACCCAATTAAACAGGCGTAATTCTGGGCCTCGCACAATGGCGAGTCCCATCCGCCATGTAGGAATTACATTTTTTTGTCGCAGCGGCTTCACTAATTAATGTAATACGAAAACTTTGCACGGTGAAAATGGTCTGATTACTCGCTAGCAGAGCACTTCATTTACTCCGCAGGAGTGCGGTGACAATTTAAAATGCATGGAACCGCAAACCGTGGGAAATTCGGTTTGGTCATGCGCTGTAAATATGCAAGGCGCAAATAAAATATCTGAATACATACATCTGACAGCGACAGTCTTCTAATGGAAGATTTAATGTTCTGTCAACAAGGCAGATCAGGAAATATTGGCCTCTGCTGCTGAGGTATATTCGAGTAGTGATTTCATAATGCTCGGAACGATCAAAATAAATTTCTGGACGAAAATTGCAAAAGAATGGTTCAAATGCCTCTGAGCACTATGGGAATATCAGAGGTCATCAGTCCCCAACAACTTAAACATAACTAACCTAAGGACATCACACGCATCCATGCCCGAGGCAGGATTGGAACCTGCGACCGTGGCCGTCGAGCGGTTCCCGACTGAAGCGCCTAGAACCACTCGGCCACAGCGGCCGGCCGGAAATTGCAACTAATATCAGTCCTGTTACGCGCTGACTGTTTCATTACTTTAGTGCGGGGCACGAAATAAAGGTGGAATATCATTCCATGAAGAGGCAGAAGTCTCCTTTTGTTTTCTTACGCCAAATTACAAAAGCGTTTCACAATGTGTGATTTTTTGCGATCAGCCAGTGGTCATCACGAGATTGTCATAAGAAAAACAAAATGGAAGAGACGGAGTATCATAATATAATCCATAAAACTGATGAAGAAACAGTTTACGTAATAGTAAAAAAAATATTTAAAAACACATACTGCATATAGCACTTGGAGCAGCTTGAACTTTCAGGTATAATGCTTTGTTTTATCATACGTAGATCTTATATCTTCTATAATATTATATTGTCTCCTTTTTATGTAACTACTGTCTGATGATAACAACTGATTGGCCGAAACCGCTTGGACACTATGAAACGTTTTTGTGAATCTATCATCCAGAACCAAAAGAAGATAACCAGTCAATGACACATCTGCAGCGACAATATGTCTTTTTTTTACCAACGGAATCAGAAGCATTGTGGTTCTGCGCATAAGGTGCTTCTGTTCTTTAAATAAAACATCCTAGCTTCTGGTATGGAATACACCCAATAAAGGATAACAACAGATAACACGAAACACCAGTGAGTGTCTCAGTTCACCCTCATGCTTTTTTTCTCCCCATATCGGCCTCAAGATGGTGGCGCTTAAAATGATTCTGGTTTATCTCATTATAAAACCTACAGCTGCGATAATTGCTGCAATAACTGGCAAGTAACGAGTTCTAACTCTCCTACAGTTGCTGTACCTCTCAACCACCGAAAGAGGTGGCGCAGTAGTTAGCACACTGGAGTCGCATTCGGGAGGACAACGGTTCAAACCCGCGTCCGGTCAGCCTGAGTTAGGTTTTCAGTGATTTCTCTAAATCGCTTCAGGCAAATACTTGGATTGTTCGTTAGAAGGGGCACGGCCGCCTTTCTTCCCCATCCTTCCCTAATCCGATGGGACAGATGACCTCGCTATTTGGTCCCCTCCCCCCAAACCAACCAACCAACCTCTCAACCGTTGTTACGTCTGGTATTGTACAAGTTTCCTCTTTAAATATGGACTTAACGTAAGGAAGCCCTTCTGTTCCTAAAGCAGAACAGTCATTTCTCCATGGACGTCTGTTATCACTTCGTTTCACCCCTAATACATGAACACGGTTACTGCTCTACGTGCATGTACTTCCAATTCGTTTCACTCTTTATACATCACCTCGGCTTATCTAAAACACACGCTCTTCAGCTTACTTGGAAACCAACTGAGGGTTAATTCGTTTCACTTCCTAAACATCGACTGCGCATACCTAACAGACAAGACCCATAACTTACTTAGAAACGAACTGAGGGTTAAATGTTAACGCTGTCCATTCAATAACAAACCCCAACACGCTGTGATGAACACGTAGGACAGTGGCATTACATCTCTGGTTATTTATTACTGCTATTTTTGATAAAAATAGTAAGCCGCCATATTGCTGATGTACTGCCAGCAATAAGACATTCAGGACATCTGTGGATGCTCCCGTTTAGTGGGAGAGAAATGTTCACATAGCGATCGACCATAAATATTCTCCTGAACAGAATCTGGCGCTGACGACCATGCCGATAGTCGATACATGGCGCTCTATTCGTGAAAGTGCATTCCTCGAAGACACTGAAAAATTTTAGAATTCCATAATTGTAAAAGAATGAAATTGTTTATATTTGACAACTACTTTCTAATGTTTTGCGACTTAACTGTCGTGTAGTTGGTACTGTTTGCTCTAATAGTACGTTAATGACCGTTAATTTTTTGAAAAATGAATGTGACAAGTGAAAATTTCTGGGCTATGACATTTTACAATTTTAAATGGTCGTTAACGTCTAAAACGTGTGAACATCGGCTTAGAAATGCACGTGACGAAGTCCCCTGTAAGGCAACAGTTTATATACGGTACAGAAAATTCAAAAGAGAATGGATTTTACTTGGTGATGAATTCGGCGAAGGACGCCCAAGAACTGCTGTTGCTGATGAAAATATTTCCGCTGATCGATCAATGATTGAAGAAGATCGACGTACACACAAATTTATTCGGTCAACTTTGGGGAATGGCACAAGTCAGTTCCGAAGCATTTTACATCAACACTTACACGTGGCAGAACTTTGTCGGTGAATTCCACATAAACTGAAGATCAATCAAAAACAAAAAAACTGCATTTAATGATGCAGAAAACCTCTGGAAAAATTCCAAGAGTGTCATTTCAAATTTGGCTTGCAATATCGTTACCTGAGACAAATATTAGATTTAAAGAAAGTCAATGAGCTCAATTGGTGTTTCGGACAGAAGGTAAGGCTACCAAGCTCCGACGAATTAGAAGAGCTGGTAAGACGATCGTTTCTTTCCCCTAAAACGGACCATATTGCTACTGCTTGGATGCAAACGCAAAGTTACTGTAGTTGTCTGGTCGCCGTAAATTTTTGAGGAAGTTCGTGGAAAACTTCCGTAAAAAAGTAGTTTTACATCACAACAATGCATCGTCGCATACAGTAACACCAGCAACTGAGTAACTGGATGTCATAAAAGTCAACACTATGGAGCCACCACCATAGGAGCCCTGACGTAGCATCTTGTAATTTCCAGAATGAGATTTTCACTCTGCAGCGGAGTGTACGCTGATACGAAACTTCCTGGCAGATTAAAACTGTGTGCCGGACCGAGACTCGAACTCGGGACCTTTGCCTTTCGCGGACAAGTGCTCTACCAACTGAGCTACCCATGCACGACTCACAACCCGTCGTTACAGCTTTAATTCCGCCAGACCTCGTCTCCTACCTTCCAAACTTCACAGCAGCTATTCCGCGAACCTGCAGAACTCGCACTCCTGGAAGAAAGGATATTGCGGAGGCATGGCTTAGCAACAGCCTGGGGGATGTTTTTTCCAAAAATTACAAATAAAATGCGTGGTATCACTGGTTCGTCATCAGATGAAGCAATGGAACATAATAAAAACTTGGTTTGTGAAGTAACTCCGGAAGACTGGATTCACTGCTTCAAGTACCGGTTTGATCGAATGGAAAAATGTGTTGATGTTAATCCTACATTACAGAAACTCGTAAAATTTACAATTACAGTAATGTACAAAACAGGACATTCCGTACCTAATTGGGTAGATAACGTACCACTGGAGATCTAATAATTGTAATTAACTAATGCATAACCTATAAACATGCATTCCTTTGAATAAAACGTGGAGTAATAAACTTTACGATGGTTTAATACCAATGTAAGATTTTCCCCATTATAGTGTTGGTCAACGGGGAATATTCTGAAACATATTTAAATCATTTAATTAATTATTGTTAATTTTTTTAAAAATTTAATTGTCTTCGTCGTTGAGTATCTACAAAAAGGGCACTAAATCCTCAGACGGTTCTAGTACACGACTTCGAGTTCGAGAGTCACAATGGCAGAAATCACTAGGTCAACCGTTTACTGGAACTGTCTCTCTGCATCCTGCGCTGAACAATATAAGAGCTAACCTTCGCCTCGCTGCCTACAACGAAAGGAAATACATATAGTCCGGCGCAAGTAGCGGAGGCCCTGCGGATTCAGGGTCAGTGTGCTGGAATCCGCCGGCGGGAAAGGCGAACCACCGCAGGCAATCAAATTTCACAGAGACGGGGGGGTGGAGCACGGCCAGGCCACGCACGGGCACGCCCGCTGTTTATAATGCAGGGAGCGGGCCGGCGCGCTATATCAACCCCCTTTTTCCTTTCTTTGACAGTTACGCGCGCAGCCGGCAGACACTATGGATTTTGCCCTCCCGAATACGAATGCGGTAGGCGGCGAGGCGGCGGAGAGGGAAGAAAGGGCGGCCCGGACGCAGGGCCCGGCCTCTCGAGGGTCTGAAGTGCGCCCGTGCCCGCGCGCGAGCGCCCGCCCTCATCGCGTATTCGCCGCAGGGCTCCCGGATCGAAGAGGTGGCATTCATAATTTACCGGCAGCACAAGGGAAGATTAGCTAAGTACCGCGCCCCCGAGGAGCGCGCCGCTCGCAAGATGCTCCCCGCTGTGTGCCGCGGAAGTGATGGCAGCCGAGCCCCGGGAGCGGCCCAGCAGCACCGCCGCCGCCGCCGCCGCCGCCGCCGCCGCCGCCGGCGCTCCACCCCTGCAGACTTGGACGGCGCCACACTGGCTCCTGCCGCTGCACCGCGCAAGACCCGCCATAAATGCGCCGAGACCCGCCGGCCACGCACCACAGCACAGCACTTACGTGTTCCACGCTGCCTGACTCATTTCTCGGCTCTGGCACCTTCTCTCGCACACAGACAAATCACGTCCTTGTCACGTGAGCCCCTTCACTCTTGCAATCACAATCGCTAACACGCATTCAAGTATGAGGGGCGTTCAGTAAGTAATGCAACACAACTTTTTAACCGAAAGCAGGTTGGTTTTATTCAGGGTTCCAATACACAACATTATTCCCCAGTCTTTTGGCTACGAAACCATATTTTTCAACACAATCTCAGTTCGGTGCGACGGCCTTACGCCATCTCGCGCCTGTAGGCCCCCATGGTACCTCTCTACTGTTCGACGTCGGAGTCAACGTCTTGCTGCGTCAGTAACCTCTCCCTCATCCACGCACTGCTTCCCGCGCAGTACTTCCTTCATTGGGCCACAAAGATGGAAGTCGCAAGATGCGAGATCCCGGCTGTAAGTTGAATAAGGAAGAGCAGCCCAATGAAGTTTTACGGGCTGCTCTCGCAGACTTGTATGAGTGATTGCGATGTCATGGACAATGAGAAGTTCGTATGCGTTTCTGTGGCGACGAACATGCGGTAGTCGAGTGTTCAGTTCGCTGAGGGTAGCACAATACACGCTCCATCGTGAGGGAGCACATTAAACAGAACAACCCCTTCAGAGTCGCGGAACACCGCCGCCACGACTTTAACGGCTGAGGGTGCGGCCTTGAACTTTTCCTTCAGAGGAGAGGTGGTGTGGTGCCACTCCATGGATTGCCGTTTTGGTTCTAGTTATAAGTGATGAATCCACGTTTTGTCGCCTGTGACTATGTTCGACAGATAATTGTCACGATCAGCCTCGTAATGGGCAAGTAATTCCGCACAGATGGTCCTTCGTTGCTCTTTATGGTCTTCTGTTAGGTGGTGAGGTACCCAGATGAAACACACCTTGAGTACTCCACCCGGAAGACGGCAGTGTCAGCACTATCAACAGAGACGTCCAGTTGAGAAGAGAGGTATTTGATTGTGATCCGTCGATCACCTCGAATGAGAGTGTACGCACGTTCGCACTTTGCAGGAGACACAGGTGTATGCGGCTGGCCGGCACGCGGGAGATCTACCAAGTTTACGCGACCTTCATGCAATGATGACAGACGCCTCGTCCTACGACTCACCGCTTTTGTTCATTACCGAATCACCGTAGACATTTTGCAAGTGCCTATGAATATCTGCCATGCTTTGGTTTTCCGACAAAAGAAACTCAGTGACAGCTCTCTAATTGGATCGCACCTCCGTTACAGACGCAATTTTGAAGGCTACATATAACGCCGCCACCTATTGGAACTTTCTAAAAGTGTAGGGGCTGAAGTGGGAGTATTCACAATATCCCACAAAAAACTTATCATTTCCTCAACCGAAACTGTTTGAGAAAGAAAAAAAAAAAAATCGTCCCATTACTTATCGAACGCCTATCGTTGAGAAGCGTATTCTGGCTCGAAGGCTGCAGATGCGAGGACATCTTACGAGACGATTTCGGTTTCGTGCAGTGTGTGTGTGTGTGTGTGTGTGTGTGTGTGTGTGTGTGTCCAAAACTTCCTGCTAACTTTTACAGAATATAGTATCGCAAAAACTAAATCTTGAAAATGGCAAGAAATTCTAAAAGCTGCGTTTAACACTGCGTTGATTGTAGAAAACATTAGAGCTGAGAAAAGGCGCTTATCCACAGGCTGACCACCCTTGCTGCTAACAACACACAGATCGAACTGATCAACCTCAAGCTGGTATCTCCTCCAGACTCACGTACGTCAAAGAAGGAGTTGTTTGCGCTCGCGAGTCGGGGCGATCCAACACTCCACCATAAGCGGCCAAATTGTCGTAGCTTTCCTAGTTGGAGCCATAGAGTTACTAAAGAAATCTACACTGCTCACTGTCGCTAGTGTAGCGTTCTCATATCGAAACCACCATTTGCAAGCCGACGCTGTGTTTGCACTTAGTTTATGATGTCAGGTACTGATATCTTCTGGGTCTTAATCATCAGTTACCAAGTAGCCTCCAAACCATGATAGCATCCGGCGATACAGCATCCTATAAACTACTGTACGACTTTGTCAACAGTGCCGAGGTCAAGAAATGGCTCCCTGGGCTGCTAATCTAGTCTTCGTAACCAGAATGCCAGGGGAAGACCAAAGCTCAGTTAACTGCCTCTAAATCCAACGTGCTACTCAGACGAATATAAAACGCTCAGCCTCTAAATGTACGTCACTACGTACCTCTTGTATGTATGTGCCTAAATACTGGTGTAAACTATACCCATGGCTGTATTACCTAAATATATTTATTGTAACCTGTTCTTCAGTTCTGTCTACTTGGTACTTATAGACCTGCACAAATATTCAATTCTCCGTCTGCAGCTCTTGAAACAATTTTCGCAGGCCATACACAAGATCATTTTTATTGTTAATTTAGATATATAGTCATTAACGTAGATTTGATTGGGAGTACGTCAAATGTGTACCAGCGGTGGTTTATCATTTCTTGTTGTGTTACCAACCGGATTTTTTATAGCATACTACTGTGTGTATCCCGTATTACATTTTCGTCTTGTTTACATGTCTCAGTATACTGAGGTTATAAGCCTTCTTTTATATCGGAATCACTCCTTTGTTACACCTACGTAATTTCGTACCAGTGTACAACTTAAAGTAATGCCTAGTTTGACTAGTAAAAAAAAAAAAAAAAGTGATATAACATTTCCAGTGTTGATATGGTTGTACGGACACTTTCCCAAAACCAATAAATTTAAAAAAAATCTGGTGAAACATTTCAAACATAATGATGTCTCGTATACAAATAATGTTCAGAAGGACTCCGTACACCTATTGGCAAAAAGTATGAAAATGAAATGGCTAATTGAGGTTATAGAGGGATTACAATTATTGAAGTTCAAGCTAATTTAAGGAAAAATACGATGAAATTGTGGGAAAGACGGTAGATAAAAATGTGCCATACAAAAATAAATCATTAAAAACTGAAAAAACGTGGTATGCAGTCGCAAAGGATGTACCAGAAAACATTAAACAATAAACTAATGTGAAAAACTTAATGAACGGTAAAATACTCTCACTAGCTGCTACGTCGAAAGTTTTATAAAACTATTTTGAATCGATAACAAATCGCGTTTTCGCTCATCCTTGTAAGAAACTAACACTACATTCTTGAATAAACAACTATAATTTCCTGTCTTTTAATGTCGACCTAATACAGAAAACTACGTTGATTTAAGACAGACTTGACTACTCTGAAAGGGACGTGAAGAAAATATCCACTTATTTTCTTCTTCAGTTTCCTTTTGTTACCTCTCATACGCTTCAAATCATAACGCCGGTATTCTTATTCGTCCCTGTAAACGGCGGCTTCAGTTCGGAAAAAGTTGCCCCACTCCTCCGCTACACCGACGTAGGGGCTTGGTTCGACCACTCCGAGTCCAAAGCCAATCGCCAGCTAGCGCTAGCCCGGATCTTGTTTACACGGCTTACGCTCGCTTTCCAAAAGTTCGCGCTGTAGTTGTTTCTCGCTGGCCGTGCCTTCGGACTCCCTGCTCCCCAGTTAGGTTGACACCCTGTGTTTTTTAAGGCGCCACGCGTCGTGGTAGTTCCGCTCTTCACGAGTCACTTCCGTGCACTCTACCATCTCGCTACGCCAGCTATAACATCATACGATGGTGAGGGAAGGATAGACAGAAGGAGAAAGGCGCTCCTCTGACAAGAAAATAACAGAAAGACTGACCTTCCCGAAATTAGGTGGAAAGATAATCCTTATTCAACCACCATTACACAAATTTCTCAGAATAAATGCTTCCCTGTCGTAATTAATCGAGGGTGGATTTGCTAAGGCAGTCAGGACAGACCACGAAGTGTTCCATGTCTCTATATTAGCCTCAATCACATCTGTCACCATATTCATTAAGGAAGCGTCGCTTGACCAGGTTTATCTTCCCTGGTGCTACGTCCGCAACGATGCGGTTGAGGGGTTCCAAATCTTCCATCTTAATAGTTGCCATTCGGTGTCTCCTGTAGTGATTGGAGGCTGGATAAGTTCTTCGATAAAGAATCTTTCCCGGGAAATATGCGCGGCGTTCAATCGATGTCCAAATGTATCGTCCCTAAGTGCTACTGTTGTGGTCTTCAGCCTGAAGTCTGGTTTGGCCTCTTCATCTCCTGACAACTACTGCAACATATATACATTTGAAGCTGCGTGCTGCATTCACCCCTTGGTCTCCTCTACAATTTTTACCCCCACACACCTCCCATACTAAACTGCGATTCCTTAATGCCTCCGGATGTGTCCTATCAACCGAGACCATCATTTACCCAAGTTATGCCACGATTTTTTTCCGCAGTTCCATTCATTAGCTCCCCATTACATACAAGATCTACCCATCCAGTCTTGAGCACGACGTTTCAAGAGTTTCTGTTCTTGACTCAGCTGGTAGTCGTCCACTTTTCGCTTCTGTACAAGGCTGCACTTCATACAAATATCTTTAGAAAAAGGTTCCTAACACTTTATATGGATGTTAGCGAATTCCTCTTTTCCGGGATGCTTCCATCTTGTAGCAAGTCTGCATTTAATAAATTCTACTTTTCTTAATTTATTTGTTTTTGGAAAGTGTCCAAGCAGTCATCTTAACTCAGAACGTATTGTATTGCAATTGGTTTTGACAATTTGTGGTTGATAAACTTGTAGCCAAGTACGATGTAACATGGGATTAGTGAAGGACTGACTCGAAATAAACCAAGATTTACAATCAGAGTGGACTAAAACAAGTAAACAAAACGATAATGGAACACAGGGCACAGAGTGGTAGTATACTACAAAAATCATACTGTAACATAATAAGAAATGACAAATCGCATCGCAATTAGTACACATTTGAGATATTCCAAGTTCAGACCAAATCAACAATGAAATGTTCTTCCGTGTCCTGTGAGAACTGGTTTTTAAGTATCATCCAGACAGAATAGGAGGACAGGTTACAAGAACCAGAGATGTGTATTACAGCCACAGATTTAGATGCACCAGTATTCAGACACGTAAGCATAGGTGGTATATAGTGACATACATTTGGAGGCTGAGCGTTCGATATTCTGTAGAGAATATAGCCTGTTACTTGAGATTTGCTCTCCGCTCGGCATTCTAACTACCAAGAACATTATATTAGTAGCGCAACGAGCTATACTTTGATGTTAGTACAGTTGACGAACTCGTACAGTAGCTCATACGTTGCTAAATCGCTGGATGCTAGTTAACAAGGTTTGGAAGCTGCTTAGAAATTGTTGATCAAGAGCCCGAAGATTACTTGCAAGGACGATTATGATATATGTGTTCCTAGGACATTGTAGAAATATATGATGTAGATATTCTTCCTCTCCGCAAACATATAGATGGGTGACGCTTAGGTTGAGACGATAGAGATGATTGTTGACCTTCAGATGACTACGCTTCAGCCGTGATAATATTGTCGTGAGGCTCCATGTTTGTGCCTTACTCCACAGTAGTACTCTTGGAATCGTGGAATGGACTAGTGCGTAGTGAACGCCTTTCGTTTTAAATGTCCGAGAGCATTCCTCTTGCCACTCCGATTACATTATCCTCTCTGCTTCTGCCATCACCAGTTATTTTGTTTCCCAAATAAATGAAATTGCCGTTATTAATTTCTTCCGGTCTTTTACCCATGGCTGTATTAATATGATCCTCTTGTATCCCATTGCAATACACATTGAATTATAAGTTCAAAGGAAAGAAGGTGGAAGGAACGTAGTTCAGAGTTTATGTTTCGTCGACGTCATGGTCGTTGAAGCGTAACTTGTTGGACTAGAGCGGAAATAGAAATAGCTATTTGTAGAGACCACATTCTCATCAAAGTTGGGTAATTTAAGGAAATGATGACAGGACGGGGATAACAAGCTACTACCTCGCCGAATCGTAAAATTCGAGTATACTAGGACGGAAATAGAAATATAAATTTGTAGAGACCACATTCTCATAAAAGTTGAGTAATTAAAGGAATGACACGACGGGGATAACAAGCTGCTACCTCGCCGAGTCGCAAAATTCGAGTATATTCTACTTTTCTACTTGGTTCACAGAGAACACGCCTTTGCAGAAACTAGCACCACAATTCTGCATCAACGATAATGCCATAAACTGGAGTCTATAAAACATGAGCCGTCATTGAGATAGCTACACAGAAAGTGAAGTGGGGATGGTGGTTGTCGCTGAACAACCAGTTTTGGGTTATACCGCTTTCTTCCAACTCCTGACTTTTTTAAACTCTTGACTTTTAAAACCGATCAAAACACCCGCTTTCTGAGATAACCAATATCCGCTTTTTTGTTGCTATTATTTCCTGCAACAAACGTAGATATCGAACAATGTCTGAAAAATTCTAAGACACCGTACGACTTTTGCATATAGGTTTCAAGATATGTTGAACCGAATTAACGGATAAAAGAGGCAAATAAAAGAAAATTTAGTCCATCCACTGTTCGCTGCTTTCCTCGAAAACTGATAAAGGGCTGGATACTACAAAAAAAAAAAAAAAAAAAAAAAAAAAAAAAAAAAATCACCATATTCTCTTATTGATTCTAATTCTTTGAAACTCATCTCAAGAACCGTATTGCTTGTGCATTACGAATAGTCGGTAGTAATAGAGTGAAGACTGCGGTTGAAGAAATCTGTTTTTCGTGTCAAGTTATCCGTTTCCAAGAGCAATAAACAGGTAAAGATATATTATGTATACGCAGACAGTATTTCGTAATATTTACATTGTAAGCTATTGTTACGATTCAAGTTTTCTTCTAGTATGTGCCTCCTACCGTTTTTAATCTTTTAATGCAAACTGAGCATTACTGGTACAGTAGCATATAAAACACATCCAGGCTAGGGACGGTGCCATACTGTGTTACAAACAGCCGTACTGATCAGATGCACACGCGTGACATCTAACAGGACACGCCAAATGGCAACAGGTACATTACTGTTTCAGCAGTGATGTACCAATTCTTGCCATCTGTTTGTTGCTCGTCTCGTGATGTCGGCGATGTTACGAAAATAGCACTGATCGCTTTTCCCACTTTCTGTAGCAACCAAATATTTCAAAGCAATGGAAATTTTACAAATAAACATCATTCACTTTTTAAAGAAGTGTTATTTAAAATCGATTTTTGAATCACTGCTATGGCAAACTGTCACGCCAGTTTTTTTCTTCTCCGGTTATTAGTAAAAAATAAAAAGCACTTGTTAGAAACGAGACTAAACAAACATCGGAAAATACCGGTTATTAAAAACTGAGACACCAGTATCGGTTTTAACCGGCCGGTTTTACCAGTATCGTTTTTAACCGGCCGGTCTTTCCCGACGCTAAAGTGAAGCTGTAGGCTGAGTGAAGCAGCGGCGGCGGCAGGAGGCGTCACGATGCCGCAGTGCAGAACGCCGGTGCTGCGCAGGCAGCGGCGGCGGCGGCGGCAGGCGGCGCTGTATCCGCGGCACAGCGCGGCTCGGCGCGACCTCTTGACCTCGGGCGGCCGGGCGCAGGGCGCGGGCGACGGACGCGGCCCTCCACAGCGCGGGCCGACGCCCAGTAACGAGCACACGACGGCGCGGCCATTGTCACCTCTCCACGGCTCTCTCTCGGCGGCGAATGGACAAGCGGCGGGTCCGCATTAAGTCGCGTGGCTCTTGCACAGCGAAGGCAAGGGCTGCACACATTTTCAGTTTGGCGACCAAGAGCGCATAACGCACGCATGCACACGCTCTCGCTTTCTCTCTCTCTCCCTCTCTCTCTGTCTCACACACAAATAATAAAAGTGAAACAAAACAATGATACAATCATCAAATATATACAAGGTGTTAGGGGTACAAGTGTAGATACTATGATCATTGGTACCTTACAACGTATCCTCTTCAGTGTGTTAGTTGCTTTTTCTCTGTGTCTAACAGTCTTCCCACAAACACGTCACATAATTTACCACCTGATGTTTTATATACTGTCGTACCTGCATCACTAGGTGGACTACGCTTGTCAGTATAGACAAATCGCTTTTCATCCACAATTCAACATCTGACTTGATGCCCTGGGAAAAATAAGTATTAATGACTTGCCCCTGCCACACGTTGTTGCAGACACTATGAAACCTAAAAACATACTAATCCTAACACCTGTAATTATTACCCTGCAAACGAAGTAAATACTAATGTTAAGTTGATCAGTACGCTGTCCTGAGTCACCAATAAAAGTATCTGAACGTATAGCACACACATCTTACATGTACGCATATCTAAAAGGAGATTTTTTAATAAGAAAATCCATTATCGATACAGTGTAACGGAAAGACTGTATTTTACACGAAATTTCCCCGTGCAAGTGCCACAAGTAGGAGAATATCACGCAGGATTTAGGAACGGAATATCTTGTGCACAGCAGACACTAAATCTACGAACATAAAAGAAATGAGGAAAATCAGAAATTTGAAATATACGATAAGTTTTGTACATTTTAGAAATGCACGTGACGCAATTTATATAAATACGTTAATCATCATTGTAAAGGAAACCGCAATCGAAACTACAACAATAGAAATAATTTAAAAAGACTTTTAAAAACACAACATCGAAAGTAAAAGTTATGGGGCACTGTGAAAAACTTTTGAATAGAATCAGGAGAAAGGCAGGGAGATGGTTCATTACCTTTCAAATTTCAACTGCGCGTTAGGGAAAGTAGTGAGAGAATGAAGAACCATCAGTACTGATGGTGCTCAACTACCAAAAACCCAAATAAAATCACCATCGACTGTTTAGCTTTTGCAGATGATGTGGCATTAATTCCTGAGTCACTGGGTAGTGTAAAACAATAAATCATAGAACCATAAATATCATTTGTAAAAAGTCGCTTCATGACAAATATCAATAATGCACTCTTCCCCAAGCCTTAAAGTTCATAACAATACAATATGTAAAACAAAACGCTTTAAATACCTAAGACAATGGATAACGAGCAATAAAAAGAAAAGACAGTCAAAGGAATTAGAGTTCATAAAATGGAAAGGGCATTACATGTGGAAAAAACACTTCTATAAAGAAACATCTTTGTTTTGGAACACAAAACTAAGACACTATCAATCATTGGTAAGGCCAGAAGCACTGTATGCAACAGAAACACTTAAACTAACAAGATCTGAGGATCTTGAAAAACTGGAAAAAGAAGAATTCTAAGGAAAATACTGGGACCCAGAAGCAATACTAATGGCGATCACAATTATGATCAAATAGAGAGCTCCATTTGAAAATGGGAAAGGTAACTGACGTAACGAGAAAAAGGAGATGACAGTTTTATGGGCACAGATGTGGAATGGGTAGTAGCAAACTAACCAAGCACATCTTCAACTTACTAAGCAGCTGCAAATCCAAACCTATGTGGTAAGAACTTCTTAAACCTAACCAACCTAATGACATCACACACATCCATGCTCGACGCAGGATTCGAACCTGCGACCGTAGCAGCAGCGCGGTTCCGGACCGAAGCGCCCAGAACCGCTCGGTCACAACGGCCGGCTGAACCCTGTCGAACACAGCTGACGCCATATTCTTTGAATGATTTCTTTGCAAACCTAGAATGATGCATGGTGTGGTGTTCACGTCACGTTGTGTCTCATAATACAGTTTCCATACAGGCTTACAATTACTATTATGAAAAAATTTGCGGAAATGCGCATAGCTTTACGCGATGATAATTAACATATAACTTATGAAAAATCCAAGCTTATGATATTGGAATCCTTCCTTATGTTGACGTTTCACATTTGCAATACTATTTATTAAAAAGAAATTTCTAAAGATAAACCAATGTGCCGAATGAAAGCGGCGGTGAACGCGAGTGGAGAGGCCCTATCTCTGATGGAAGTGCAGCCTGCGTGCGTACGTACAAAACTGTTAGGTGTGGTCATTCAGGAGTCTAGTTCAGTGTTCCGTGATGTTAACTTGTAACTCATTATTGACAGAATAATTTGTAGTTCCGTAGTGAAAGTGAAGTGACTCCAAATAGGTCTGGAACAACTAAATAACTTTGAAGAAAATACAGTGACATTAGGAATAATCATTGCGATCAGATATCGCGATTGTATGGAGTCAGTGTGACAATCGCGAGGCATTTATTCAACCGCATCGCCAGATGTATATTTCCTTATTTCACACTATTACACAAGTAAATAATGTAGCACACGTTCTTCTTAAAGCAAAGACTCTGACCGTTATTGTAGTGACAATAGTACCGTTCTCAATTACCATATTACTTTCACTGACGAAAATAGCTATGTTAGAGAGCGCGGCCAACGGAAACGAACTGCAATGGGAACAACGAGACATCTTCAGAAGATGTGAGGTAAGCAGGCCTGTCTTGAAACAGGCAAGGAATCAATGAATCTACACTATAAGAATTTACACTCACAGTTTACCTAATGTAACACTCCACATACAACTTTACTTTGGCGGTTGACATTCGCAGCCAGAATATTCAAATGTAGTAATGCGTTGCGGAAGGAAGATCTCATTCTGTTTTTAAGTCCAAAAATCGCTACACGCGGACCCCTCACACGGGAATTTTGCGATGCAGGAGACTTCCATCTTCGGTGGTTATTCTTCAACCATAAAGTCTAGGAAAAGGGGCGGTAAATTATCGGTAATTAACTAACGGGACTATATTCATAACTTTTTGTTTTATAGTGCGCGCGCGCGCGTGTGTGTGTGTGTGTGTGTGTGTGTGTGTGTGTGTGTGTGTGTGTGTTAGATCGTAGTAGGCTTCCGAATGGGTAAGTAGCATCCGCTGAATATCTAGAGTTGTAAAGCTACTGTACACTACCACAAGTAAGTGCAGAATATGGTAGTTTTCTTAGTAACTTTGGTCACTTAAGGTCGTACACGCATTACCTGTACATTTGGTGTGTTGCATACCTATCGGGCGTACCTTTTAATGATCGTTTTCTTTATATAAGCGATCAGTGCCGAACTAGATTCCTGTAAAAACCATAAAACGTGAGCCGTCTAGAAACTGAAAGTGAATGTATAAAGAGCTGGATAACCTATGGAATAATTTTGTTCTACATAGTTATCCTGTTGTCTGTTACTTAAGAATAAACAGTATCAGCAACACAGAAACTGTCAATGTTTAATTCAGGTTTTAATCGAGAAACGTCAATTTGTAACATGAAACAGAGGGATATTGTAATAAAAAAAGGACAAAACTACAGAATTATCATATAGAAATTAAAAACGCGATTTCTTCAACAAAAAGGTAAACTAAAAGAATCTCAAACATCGTTTCAGTACTTCGTCGAAATTTAGAAAACATATCTGTTATTGCTGAACAACTTACGCATTTATCAATAATAACTTGAAACTCTTGCTTTTGATCAAGATAAAAAACGTTCTGTCGAGTGGAAAGTAACAACAATAATTACATATCTCTTTATGTTTGCGCATGTAAACTTACTTGAATCAAAAGTAACTACTGTGGTTACATAAAAGCACAAAGTTATGTGATAAGGTAATATTGATTACCTATAAAATTCAGTTTATATTGTGTAAGGATGTAAAATACGCAATGGGCTTACATCGGAATGATGTGCCATTCTAACTATATGAAAAATGGAGAAAACTCATAGGCTCCCGTTTCCTCTTACACATTCATTTATGTTTCTTTCCGAACACATTCCACCAATGCTCTTGTTAGTCCTATCATTTTCTGTGTCATTTATGTTGTGTACCAAAACTGTCGAACCGTAGTTTTGGTAGATTGCAACTCTACCAATATCTGATAAATTCAGTTCTCTGAAGTCTGCTAGTAAAATTATCTTTGGTGTTTTTAGAAACAGTTCTATGGCGATCATTAACAGCAACCCGTATGCGATATATTCTTCCACCAAGTGTACCATACGAAAAATTAAGAGTTTCGCCACCTTACAGTCCACTCCCTGCGAGATCCAAGCTCCGACGTACAAAGAGCAGTATAACACAATATTGCTGGAGAGGAAACCAGTAATTCGGCACCCTTGGTTTCGTCGGTATTCCCGACGGGCCACCGCATTTCAATGGGATCGGAAGACGCAATTGGCGTGCCGCTGGCGAGGCCGTAGGAATTGGCAGCGCGGGCCGGCCTCGAGCTGGCGTGGCGGTATCGACCAGGGGAGGCGCTGCTACGGGCGACTAATGAGACGACCACCCGTTGTGGTCGGCCACGGCCCGGCCCGGCCAGCCTCGGCCCAGAATCTGCGGCCGCCGCCATCACTCAGGCACGTCCCGGCTTCAACCGCCCCGTCCGCGTCTGCATCTGATGCCGGCAGCACTGCCACAGGCTCCAGGAGGACCTCTCGGATGCTGCTGTCTGGCAGATAGTATCTCCCTGGAGGAATGCTGCGACCCACACAACAAGGCCGCTCAGTTACAGTTACACGAACGTTCGCACTTCAGTAGAAACTGAAGTCGCCGTAATAAGCCGTGCTCTCCGAGATCGACAGACGTAAACCAAGAGTCATGAGTTCGATTTCCAACGATATCAAAGATGTGGAACACAATATGTGTGTCGATCGTGGCTGTGACCTTTCAGGCTGTCTCCTAGAGTCGGAAATTCGTAATGGTGGCCACATAACCGAAGTGGCCACGAGAGATATGAGCGCAGGTATGATTTAAGGAAATAGATTCCATAACACAATTCAATAAGCACTTTTTCAAAACGCCGTAATTATCTTCCACTACAACGTAGAAGTTTGAAACTTGGCTGAAAGAATTTGAAATCTGGTTCAAAGTCGCCTTCAACCCTCCTCTGTAATGGTGTTAAAGTGTGGCGCCCTGCGATCTCAGCCTCTGGCTCGGTGATGCATCACACAGCAAGGAGCTTATAGACAGGCAGCCCCCTCGACACCCCTCCGATTCTGCATGCCTACTGGCAGGCCCCAGAGCAGCAGCATAGTCTGACTATAGGCACTTCAGACCCTCGCCACTGTTTGTCTCTGTACAGACATATTTTTAAAGCACTCACCGAGGGTGTTGCCGAGATGGGATCATTTAACGTTTTATACAAGCAGTGTGTCTGTCAGTGTCGCACTCCTTCATGATCACGCCACAAGTGAGTAGGAGAGAGAAGGGCTGAAAACGCATACGCACCTTTTGCTGCTTCGGATCACGTTCAAAGTTCGTCGAATGATTTGGAACAGTTCCCAGTGGTTCCACCCCGTACACCAGAGATAAAACTGCAGGCGCACTGGATTCCAACGGCGTGCGATCACGTTCAGTGGGGTTACTGGCCCACGATGTCCTTAGATAAGATTTGAGTCATCCTGGCAAGGGGGTTATCAACAGTCTCAGAAGTTGTCATGAATGTTGTCCTCTTGCCCGTCACACTTCTAACTGTCGTTTTCGACCACGAAATATGTGGGAATCAAAAGGAAAGGGGTGGTTTCGTTGACGCAATTCAGGCCACCCCCTAAGGCAATTCCATGTCAGCTACGAGCAGCGATGTGTCTGAAACGTTTTCCTAGGCCACCCTTAAGAAAACCGCATGACTTCAGAGCTGAGCGTGCATGGCCGAGGCGTCAAAGGAAGGGATGTGAGACGTTCACGAAGGCGTTGCGCAAAATGGTGGTGGAATTTGGTGCCAATGTGACATCATTAATCTACATCACACCTCACACAAACTTCTGGCCTTTTTTTCCGAATGTGTCGATACCTTGCTGTTTGAAGCGTCACCTATTGCGATGTCGCAGGGCGCCATACTTTTGCACCATTACAGACGAATGGTGTCAGCAACTTTGAGCCAAGTTTCAAACATTTACGCCGCAATGGGAGATAATTATGGCAAATCAAAGAAGTCATCCTTTAATTGGGTTGCGCAGTGTTTTCTCTACACATAGTGTGAAATAAGAGGAATGGCCGTTACGTGACAAGAGCTGCGGAAAAATAAAGTTTGTCACTATGCAAACATTCAAATGCGGCCCTAAAAAGCTACTTCTCTTAGAAACTTCGGCACAGATTATGAACTTAGACCTTTCTCATAGCCTTTCTGTATCCCACAAGATAGAGTGATGCGTTTAAGTGTTCAAAGTTAATTTGAATTGCATTATGTAAGAAAAAAGTAGTGCAAGAGCCAAAACGTTATGTCCACTGCTCACCACGAGACTGAATGCTGATTAGTAGCGTTGCAGCCATATAAAACGGTTAGGAAAGTGTAAGGAAAGCTGAGGATCATTCTAATGACAATAAGGGCCACAAATGGGGAAATCCACTGCATAAGCGGCTTTTGGCAACTGACAGATCGTTACTCTCCAGCGCCTGAAAGGAAGCATCTTGGAAACGACCAAGATGATAGGCTGTTCGCCTGCTATTGTTGTGAGCATTTATAAAAAGTGGTTGAAGGCCAGTAAAACCACGAGTAGACGACAAGTTGCTGGACGTCACAAAACGTGGACGTCGGAGGCTCGCCTGCTCTGCAAAGCGGGATAGCCGGCTCTGACGACAGAGTACGATGCTGGTGCGGACACGTGCCTCGGAGCACACCATGCTCCTTGTTGCACATAAGGGCTCCACAGAAGATGTTCCCATAATGGCTCAACCACATCGTCAATTACGATTGCACTTGTCACGGGATCACTGAGACTGGACCGTGGGGCAGTGGAAACACGTCGCGTGGTCGGATGTACCACGATGATCGTGCCCGGATACACATACATCAAGGCAAACGGCTTTTCCAAACGTCTGCCGTGCCAAGGATGTAGACCGATGGGGCCAGTCTTACGTTATGCGGGTCATTTTCCTGGTCTTCCATAGGGTCTATGGCAGTAACTGAAGGTACCATGACAGGTGGTCTACGTGAACGTTATTGAGAACCACCTGCATCCCTTCATACAGGTTTTCCTCCCCGACGACAAAGGCGTCTTCCAGCAGCGTAACTGTCCCTGTCACAAGCCCAGAATCATGCTGCAGTGGGTTGAGGAGCATGATAGTGGACTCATCTTGGCCAGCAACTACACAAGTTGTGAACCCGATGGAACACAACTGGGATGCCACTTCCGCACCCACCAACCACCGAATTGTAATTTATTGGAACTGCGTGACCTGTGCGTTGACACCTCATTCCGCAACTTCCGGAAACCTAGCAAGGACTTGCCGAATCTACGCCAAGGTGGATCTCTACTGTACTGTGATCCAAAGATGTACTACTAACACATTGTTGAACATGAGGTCACAATGTTTTGTCTGATCAGTGTATTATCTAGCAGCTAAATGAGATTTGTCACATGCAGCTTTCCTCCCCCAAGGAACCACTACAAAACGAAATTCAACATTTAACCATTATCAATGTCATCTCCATATTTCTGATGAACTTCTTTTAAAGGGGCATCTTGGCTGACTACCAATGTGAGAACACTGACACCCATTGCATTTTAAAGAAGCAAAGAACTGCAGAGGAATGATTACATGATTAGATAACTGGCGAGAAACTGCAAAAAACGCTGAAAATCTAACCCGCCGGACATTCGAAGAAAGGTGACCTACGTTTCGTGACATCTTGCTCAGGAAATTTCATGAAATGTTTTTCAGGGAACACACAACAATATCTTTCAGGCACCTAGACACATGAGCGTTACTGACAGCGCACATAAAATGAGATCGTATGATAGCCTGTTCAGAGCAGTGAGTCATTCTTCCCGTTATAAAGCCGTTAATGGTTAAGGGAAAAACCTTTATATATCATAATATATAACATTTTCCGTACATTGATTTAGAAAATGCTCACTTCCAACACAATAGCAAATATCAACAAGAAACACAGAGTACAGAGACAGATTTAAATGGAAGACCTGCAAAAGTACAGCACTGTTAAATATCACAGACAGCATTCTACCTTCTAGGTAAATATCTAGTTCGAATGATGTTGGAAAGCTTTTCTGGGCAGTGACAGAAAGATACGACGGTTAACCTTCAAGAAATACGTTGCTAGATTTGAGTGATTTATTCTTAAATCGAAAGGGAGATCAACAGCCTCGCCCGGATCCCGTCGAGTTGGTGTTAAGTGCGCATTATGAATTACATTTGTCTTAATGTTTGCTGCGACTGTTCATACTAAACGCAGGTGTCAGCCATCAACGAAGATTACACAAGTTCCCACCAATCCGGGAGCAAACAGGCTACCTATACAGCTGAAGCCAGCAGTACCCGTTAGATACAGTGCTGGGTACTGTGGACGTTCAACAGTCGACACGGCTCACGTATCAGAAGTCTGTCGCAGCTTATAGTTCAACATTTCAAACAGTCCTCTGATTACCTTTATAACCAGCGCAGCTTCGTGATAAGAGGCGCTCAGTAACCTCCTTGGTAGTAATAGTGGAATGTTAATCTTAAGCTCAATTACATACCAGAATTTTTACATATTAAATTACATAGGGAACAATTCCTAAAGTATTTTATTCGTAAGGGATGCAGTTGAACTCCACGACGGTTCCTTTATAGGGTGTAGAATGTAACTGCTACAAGTCTAATTTTCTGAAAAATCATGTCTACTTCATCACGAACCGCTTTCTTGCTGCTAGGAAGCCAAATCCGGTTCGTGATCAAATGAACATAATTTCCCAGAACATTAGAAAGCTTTTCCTATTTTAGAGTGTTATCATCTTCTCTCAAGGGCCAAAAGGTTTTTGTATAATTGAAGATGAGAAGTTATTTCCCGACGTTCCTCGTTCGACAAGAGATCTTTTACTAACTATACGTCGTTAAGCCACAGCTTGACGTTTCTCTAATTGCGTAACAACCACAATCTCGCCTCCCGTTACAATCGAAAAACATACACCACGAGTAGCAGTCATTCTTAGTACATGGTATCTGTAGGTCACCTACCAAATGTACAATATTCACCCAGAGTTGTCCAAAACTGGCTTTCAAAATCGATATTTTTCGTAGACCTTGCTACGTAGGTTTATCAGTTATACACATGGAAGCGCCGGAGAATCTGGTATTGGCATGCGTATTCAAGTACAGAGATATGTAAACAGGTAGAATAAGGCGCTGCGCCCGGCAACGCCTATACAAGACAACAAGTATCTGGAACAGGTGTTAGATCGGTTACTGATTCTACAATGGCAGGTTATCAAGATTTAAGTGAGTCTCAACGTTGTGTTTTAGTCGGCGCACGAGCGATGTGACACAGCATCTCCAAGGTAGCGATGAAGTAGGGATATTCCCGTACGACCATTTCACGAGTACAGCGTGGATATTAGGAATCCGGTAAAACATCAAATCTCCGACATCGCTGCGGCCGGGAAAAGATGCTGCCAGAACGGGACCAACGACAACTGAGGACAATTGCTCAACGTAACAGAAGTTCAACCCTTCCGCAAATTCCTGCAGATTTCAATTCTGGGCCATCAACAATTACCAAAGTGCGAACCATTCAAGCGGCTGGTCTCGGCGGAGGTCCGAGTGCTCCCTTGGGCATGGGAGTGTGTGTTTGTCCTTAGGATAATTTAGGTTAAGTAGTGTGTAAGCTTAGGGACTGATGGCCTTAGCAGTTAAGTCCCATAAGATTTCACACACATTTGAACTTTTTTTTTTTTTTTGAACCATTCAATGAAACATTATCGATATGGGCATTCGGAGCCGAAGACCCACTCGTGTACCCTTGAAGACTACAGGACACAAAGCTTTACGCCTCGCCTGGGCCCGTCAACACCGACATCGGTGGACGGACGAGTCTCGTTTCAAATTGTATCGAGCGAATGGACGTGTGCGGTTATAGAGACAACCTAATGAATCAATGGGCCCTGCATGTCAGCAGGGGACTGTTCAAGCTCGAGGAGGTTCTGTAATGGTGTGAGGCGTGTGCAGTTGGATTGATTTGGAACTCTTGATACATCTAGATATGACTCTGACAGCTGACAAGTACGTAAGGCTCATGTCTGATCACCTGCATCCATTCATGACCATTGTGCATGCCGACGGACTTAGGCAATTCCAGCAGGGCAATGCGACACCACAAATGTCCGGAATTGCTACAGAGTGGCTTCAGGAACACTCCTTTAAGTTTAAACACTTCCGCTGGGGCACGTAACTCCCCAGACATGAGCATTATTGAGCATATCTGGGATGCCTTGAAAAGTGCTGTTCAGAAGATATCTCCACCCCTCGTAGTCTTACGGATTTATGGACAGCCCTGCAGGATTCATGATGTCAATTCCCTCCAGCACTACTTCAGACATTAGTCGAGTCCATGCCACGCCGTGCTGCGGCATGCACGTCGTGTTGCAGCGCTTCTGCGTGCTCGCGGGGGCCCTACACTATGTTAGACAGGTGTACCAGTTTCTTTGGGTCTTCACTGTAATAAGCCAAGTGCGAACCAGACTATGTTTACACCTGTTCCCATTACTTGATCCCTAGACGCACCCCGTGGGATCATAAGTGGAGTAGACGCTTTGTGTGTCCATGCATGGGTTTGATAATTGGTCTTTTTATTTTGAGTTCTTTTGAATCATCAGTTTTCTGACTGGTTTGATGCAGCCCGCCACGAATTACCCCATGTGCCAACATTTTCATCTCAGAGTAACAACTGCATACTGTATCCTCAATTATTTGCTAAATGTATCGCGATCTCTTTCTTCTACAGTTTGTATCCTCTTCCGCTCTCTTTAGTACCACTGAAGTTATTCCCTGATGTCTTAACAGATGCCCTATCATCCCGCCCCTTCAGTGTTTCGTTTATAGTCATTTCTTCGCCGATTCTGCGGATCAGTCCACCTGATTTTCGACATTTCTCATCCTCGTACGATAACACAAGAAAAAGTCTTATATTTGCCTGAGATTGGTTCATCTATTCGTGGCCCTATTCACAGCTCAGCATGATACGCATACTAGATCACCATGAGTGTCAAAGACGGACGGACATACGCATCTCTAGCGAACACAAGGCCGGACAGCACGCTTCTCTGAAACTGTGGAATCTCTCGCCAATCGCGGTAGCTCTGTGGCTAGCAGTGGAGCCACCACGCAGAATATAATTACAGTTTGTTTTCGCGCGGACATCTCTTGGCGGGCAGAGAGCAGGGGGTTGGTCACAGTATATAGCAGGACTGGCAACATTCCAACGCTTGGAATGAGTTCCCGAGATTGGAAAGATGCGCGCGGATGGGAGCGTGTTTTGTTGGCAACACCGCCGCTGCGTCATTTGTCATTGAGAGAGGCGGGCGTTCGCCCCATCCGCCGCATCTCCCATCTTCAGCCGAGCTACGCAGATCAATATATATGTTGCTCTGGGGAATAATTTTAAAAGGGAATTGCCGCCCCTTTTAAGCAACTTAATCTTGTTCCGTGCGCCATTTTTTAAAGCTCATTCTGCTCTCCTCTACTTTGTGCAGGCTGAATTCCTTTTCGCTTTGATTGATACGCCACCCAATAAAGCAGGTCGGCGCCGCGCAGGGAGATGCTGCACCGCTCTTTTCATATAAAAAAAGGGAAAAGATGCGTGAACGTCGGGGATGAGGCACGGCGTCTGATAAAATTCTCAATGAGGAAGACGAAGTAACGTTATGATTCTGTGAGAACATTTTGATCACGGACGAAGAAGCACAAATAATGTAAACGAAACAGCAATTATTTTAAAGTTGAGGCGAAGATATAACCATATTTTGTGACCATGGATTCTATCGTGTACCTGCGCAGCGGTGACACAACGTATTTACTACGTTATTTCCTCTCTCTCAATGCCTAGCTATACTACAGCTGTACTTAGCATGTAACAATCAATATTCGGCTAGCCACTATTCAGTGAAATGCTGAATGTACTTCCTATCAGTACTGTTCACAATCTGTCCTACCACATTTGCACATGGGAAGAGGACAAATGGCTCCGATCGTGGCTTCATCCCTTTTTGTTCAGTATCATCATTCCTCAAGTTGCACGATGGACGAAATAAACTAACTGCGCATTCTACCTAGCAAGAGCCCCTACTTGTACTAAACCTATAGAAATGTCTCGGTTTAACCAACGAGTCCGTAGAGGGTAGTATAACAGATGTACACTACGACTGGCCGTGCTTTTATATCGGAATTTTGCGGAGATTAAGGCAGTCCGTCCTTGGAATATCTTAGTGGGTCGTCGTGTAGGATAACATCTCGAAGTTCATGTCCCTTGCAGAAGCAGTATCAGCGCCGTCGTGACCTCTGTGAAGTGGAATTCTACTTCCTGGGAATCTAAGTGATGAAAGCGGAAGATACATTATTCGGCATGACGTTAAAATAGGATGCTATGGTGATATATTTATTTACTAAATGCCATAAACTGATAATATGGACACACTTAATAATGATTAACTGAAAACTAACAATTTTCTGAGAGCACAGTCTTAGGACTGAACTACATCGGAGCACATTCTGTCGGCGACTCGCGACTACGACGCGCAGCCTGTACTTTGTTCTCACACGTGGTATTTCGTGGCCTTTTGTACATTTTCTTTAGTTTAACCATTATTCATTTATTTAATAAGATGATCTATTTCTGGCGTTGTTACAATGCCGTAAGGAGGTACTTATAATCTGTAGAATCCTCCTCATATCTGTATAGAAAAAGGCAACTTTTAGTAGCAAATTTTTATTAAGCAATATTACTTGCTTCGCACCAGAATTACTGTGGTTTTCTTAAGTACCTCGCTGCTGACGTAACGGACGGTCTCACGTCTAGCCACAGTGTCTCACACCACCGCCCACCGGCAACGCTATATGGTCCACCGGCTGTTCATGTCAGCGTGGGAACTGAAATTCTACTCCCGAATGTGTGCATTCTGCAGTGCAGCTTCACTCAGTGAATGCTACATGATATCATCAGATGCGATAGAAAATTGTAAAACTGGAAAATAAGAGAATAAAATGTGGCTCGAACAGAAGGGGCACCTTAAAACTTCAAATACCAGATCTCTAAATGTAACCAACGGAATTTCACGAAAACAGCAACGCCTTTCTTCTAGCGATTACTATTAAACTTCTCTGAACATAGCCATTAATTTTCCAGATGCGTTATATTCCTAGCAGTGCAGCTCTGTATTTATTAGATATCCTCCTTGATAGGTATTCACTGGAGTGGTACTCTAGAACAGGTTCTCGACGCAGTGCACATTTCTTGTATTGTCCCAACAAATTTGCGTTATTCATTCGCTTTTTTTTATGTTGATTTCATTCGTTCCATTTTATACTCTTTGGCACTATTTCGTCCGCGTATTTAAACGATGTGGTAGATTCCGGAAGTAATGCTGTTATCAGGTACTGTTACGTTGTTGTATGGCGTGGACTTTAATGGTAGTGTTGTGTTCTTGTTTACGCATATTATCTTCCTTCCTCAAGATGCACGATGGACGAAATAAAATAATTGCACCTTCTACCTAGCAAGAGCCCCCTACTTCTATTAAACCTCTTGAAATGGCTCAGTTTAACAGATGAGTCCGTAGAGGGTAGTATAACAGATGTACACTATGACTGGCCGTGCTTTTATATCCGAATTTTGCGGAGATTAAGGCAGTCCGTCTTTGGAATATCTTACGTTTAACGAGAGCTTCCATTCGATAAATTAAGTGAAAATACAGTCTAAGTTATTTTTGCTATGACAGCAATGAACACTATCCTGTCAGGCGGGCCGGCCGGGGTGGCCGAGCGGTTCTAGGCGTTACAGTCTGGCGCCGCTCGACCGCTACGGTCGCAGGTTCGAATCCTATTTCGGGCATGGATATGTGTGATGTCCTTAGGTTAGTTAGGTTTAAGTAGTTCTAAGTTCTAGGGGATTGATGACCTCAGAAGTTAAGTCCCATAGTGCTCAGAGCCATTGGAACCTGTCTGGCGTAGTAACAACATATCGGAGAATCAAGGAAATGTTGAGTAAGTTGAATACAGGTGTTGGTATACGCAGCATAGGTTCCCACAGTGTGGGCGTTCTTTCAGTTACTGAAAAGGGATCGCCGTAGCTTCCTGATGTCCAAGAATCGATGGATCAGGCTATCAAAGTGTCGACTAGTAGAAAATTGTGATAGAATAGCAGGATTATTGCTGAAAGTCACACCAAACTAGAGTTGAATTTTACTCGCTCATCCGCTGTCGGTTATACAACTTGCAGATAGCACGTTTACGGTATAATTCTTGTGTAATGAAATGCTTTATCGGCACGGCTGTTATATTCGACCTTCACGGAGTTTAGTATCGTAAGATAACTGAAGAAGCGGAAATAATAACAGAGGCAATGTAAGAGGAACACTCCTATTGTTGATGTATTGAATTAAATCAGTGGCAACTAAGACTCAATTTATCTGATAACTCATTCTATGATCTCTAGAATTTGTTTCTACCTTCAGGGCAACTGGAGATAAGAGCACAAACTTGCACACTGAGAGTTCAATTGTACACAATGATTCTCCTCAATAGTTCCGTTACGCCGCTGTACTGCTCATCTATAACTAAACATTGGCCAGTTTAGATTAGTAAAGATAAAGTTAGGCAGTGCGTCTCAGTTTTACAGCGAAAACGCTGCATAAAATATAGCACTTAAAACTAACGAGTTGATGCACTGCAGAAGTAATCTGAGTTGTAATACATCCATTTATTGCGCTGATAAACTCTGATGGATAGCAAGTAGTTGTTATCTCTATTACCAATACTGCAGGGGCGCATTTTCTGAATTCCTCATACGTGTAAAAGCTATCCCTCCTATAATAGAAAGTATTTTACGTGCGGAGGAAGTCCGCTGCAAAACCACCAAATCATTGGTTATCTTACTACTGCAGTCATTTGTGGCAAATCGCCCAGAAAGACTTTAATGAGACTGACATCTGCGACGGAAGACGGCGTGTTTTTAACGTTTAAGAACGTTACACTGTACACAGGCGCTGCTCTTGTGACTCCCCCTGTGGACGATAAAGAAATGCTGTCTATATGGGTTGGAATTTATCTCGAAAATGGATACACAGCAAGTGCCTGCGTTTCCAGCTGAGCTTTCGGCAAGAGCAGAACAGTAATTGCACTTTGCTTTCCAAGGTCAGCGATGTGTGAAAGCACTTTCCACGTCTGTGGCTTCAAGAACGAAACGCATTCGTGTAAAAATGAAACTCTTTGTTTTTTGTGGTCACCTCTCAGATATTTATTCCCGCTTTTTCCGTGCAGTTTTCGGAAACTTTTGCGGACTGCCACATTCATTTCATACCAAAGGTTGGCCGCCTTCATTTTTCAGTTTTAAAATGGAATTTCGCACGGTGACATTTACAAGGGCCTCCGGCCTGAATAACCAAGCGGAAGTAATGGAAATAAGGTTCCGGCGCGGGTAAGCCCCGCCTTTCCTTTCTTTTTTTGTGGCCTGCGTACAGCAAAGTGTGCGCGCACGGGCTTGTGCGTGCACTACGGGGCGCGCATGCGCGAGGAGCGACCGCTGCGCCGCCAGGGCCGCATACGCGCAATTTATTCGCCGGCGGTCATGAAATTTTATGCGCGCGAGTGGCCGATATTTATGCTGCGATATATCAATTCAGCAGTCGCAGTCAGAATTTAGCGCTGCGGGTGCAATTTCTATGCATGAAAAGCAATTGGAGTACGTGAGAATGTATAAAGAAGTTAAGTGGACCATAATAACACTTGGCCCCCTTTTTTTGCGCTGTCACTCTCGTCCGCTGCTTGTGGAGTAAAGTAGATGGGGCACCTACGGGAAAGAGGGACGCTGCTACATCAGCAGTCCGCGACGTGGCGGTGTGCGTGAATCGCTCCGCTCCTGTCGGAGAGGGCGAGTTACGTGGAAACTCCACAGAAAAGTCCGAGCGGAGGCGACGAGATCGTTTTCACCGACGTGGAGGAAACTATCGCTCCATTGTAACACAAATGGGTCTTGACGACTGATTTGCAATACACATGTAAAGGCGGCTTGAAATAAATATTCCAGAATGAAAAGTCACACAACATCGATTTGCGGACGAGGACAGACGTTTCCCACAACATGCTTCCGAGTTGCAGACCGCATTATGTTGCAAAATGAATTGCCAGCGCTTCATGTTGACTTTATCACAGTACACCACCTGATCAAAAGTATCGGACACCTATTGGTCGACATTAGTATGGGGTGAGTCCATCCTGTGGGTCTGGATGTCGGTGGTAGCTCAGTCGATTTCAAGAATGTTATTGTTCACAGACCATTGCTTCATAAAAGGTGCTTCGACACAAAAAGTGCATGGTCGTGCTGATACAGTCATAGTCTTCGAACTGTTCCTGTACTTAAGCATTATACAATGCTGTAAAATGTGTTCAAATCCTTTTGCATATGGCGTTTTCTTTCGCGCAATAAGGGTGCCACTACTTCCTGCGTACTTCTCTGTTGGCACCGTACATGTTGGCAAGTAATGTTCTCGAGGCACTCGCCATCCCAAACAGTTCGAACGTCCTGTCAATGGATACATACTCCTTGATTCATCACTCAGAGTCACTGGTTCCAGCCATATTGTCCAGTGACGTCGCTCCTTACGCCACCACAAGCCTATAAATGTGTGGTTCTTCATGCGATGTTTTACAACCACCCTCCGAAACGCTCGACAGTACCCGTCCTTTTGTACATGATGTCTGCCAGGTTTTGGTTTAACCGTGGCTGTTTTTTCACCTGTCACTTCACAATCACAGCCCAAGCAGTCGACTTGGTCTGCTTTAAAAGGATTGAAATGTTCCTGCTAGATATGTTACTCAGGTGATACCCAATGTCTAGTAGAGGTTCGAAGTCACTGAGTTCTCCTGATCGATCCAGGCTGTTGGTACTGCTCTTCTATCGACAGCACTTCCGAATCTACCACTTTTGACATCCTGTGGTCAGTTCAGCATTAAATCGGAGTGTCCGGAAGCTTTTGATCAGATAGTGTATGTAACACTGCTGAGACAACGCAAATTTCAACTCTAATATAGTGTCTTCATCCCTGGCCCTATATTTCTATAAAAACTGCGTAAATAACTTTCTTCACATGAATGGATTTCAGTGCTACAGCGGCATATAAAATTACATCTGAAATTGCAGTCGGTAAGGAATATTAACTACCTTCCTCAACGCTCCACAAAATTTATATGACGTCCTTTACTTACGTACGCACACAGAAGCTTAAGAAGTTGTATCATTCGGCATCTCTGCACAAGAACCTGTGTGACAGACTTCATTTCGAACTGTAACATGGTTTCCAGTCGCAGCATTCTACCGCGTTAACAATCCACGCATGATCCATGGATGCTTCCACAAAGGAAGAACGCAAACGAAGAAGTTTGAATATTCAGCGTTAAGACACACTATGTGATCAAAAGTATCTGGGGACCTGGCCGAAAATGACTTACAAGTTTGTGGCGCCCTCCATCGGTAATGCCGGAATTCAATATGGTGTTGACCTACCCTTAGCCTTGATGACAGCTTCCACTCTCGCAAGCATACGTTCAATCAGGTGCTGGAAGGTTTCTTGGGGAATGGCAGCCCAATCTTCACGGAGTGCTGCACTGAGGAGAGGAGTCGATGTCGATAGGTGAGGCCTAGCACGAAGTCGGCGTTCCGAAACGTCCCAAAGGTATTCTACAGGATTCAGGTCAGGACTCTGGACAGGTCAGTCCATTACAGTGATGTTATTGTGGGGGAACCACTCCGCCACAGGCCGTGCGTTAAGAACAGGTGGTAGAGTGTTCGGAAAGATGCAATCGCCATCCTCGAATTGCTCTTCAACAGTGAGAAGCAAGAAGGTGTTTAAAACATCACTGTAGGCCTGCGCTGTGATAGTGCCACGCAAAACGACAAGGGGTGCAAGGCCCCTCCATGGAAAACACGACCTCACCATAACACCACCGCCCCCGAATTTTACTGTTGACACTATACGCGCTGGCAGATGACTTCGCCATACCCACACCCTGCCATCGGATCACCACATTCTGTACCGTGATTCGTCACTCCACACAACGTTTTTCTACTGTTCAACCGCCCAATTTTTACGCCCCTTACACCAAGCGAGGCGTCGTTTGGCATTTACCGGCGTGATGTGTGGATTATGAGCAGCCGCTCGACTATGAAATCCAAGTTTCTCACCTCCCGCCTAACTGTCATAGCACTTGCAGTGGATTCTGATGCAGTTTGGAATTCCTGTGTGATGGTCTGGATAGATGTCTGCCTATTAAACATTATGACTCTCTTCAATTGTCGGCGGTCTCTGTCAGTCAACAGACGATATCAGTCTATACTCTTTTGTGCTGTACGTGTCCCTTCACGTTTCTACTTCACTATCACATCGGAAACAGTGTACCCAGGGATCTTCAAATGGCTCTAAGCACTATGGGACTTAACATCTGAGGTCATCAGTCCCCTAGACTTAGAACTACTTAAGCCTAACTAACCTAAGGACATCAAACACATCCATGCCCGAGGCAGGATTCGAACCTGCGACCGTTGCAGCAGCTCGGTTCCAGACTGAAGCGCCTAGAACCGCTCGGCCACAGCGCCCAGGGATGTTTAGGAGTGTGAAAATCTCGCGTACAGACGTATGAACGAGTGACACCCAATCACCTGACCACGTTCGAAGTCACCGAGTTCCGCCGAGCGCCCCATTCTGCTCTGTCACGATGTCTAATGATTACTGCGGTCGCCGATATGGAATACCTGGCAGATGGTGGCAGCATAATGCACCTAATATGAATAACTTATGTTTTTGGGGGGTGTCCAGGTACTTTTGAACACATAGTGTATGTAGAGACTGAGCATTTTGTAACACTACATAAGAAAGGAGGGAAAGAGTAGGGTGGGGGAGGGAATTGGCCTTGAAAATCGAAAGTAACAAATCCAGTGTTGGCATGAAATAGTTGAGGGAAAACTGTAATAAGGTTAGCCGAGCGTATTACTCCTATATCAGAAGCCTTGACAGTCCGCAACGATTCTGTTGGGTGACGTACGCAAAGAGGAAGTGGCTATCCAGAATGGTGAGTTCGTTGTAGGAAGTAAGACGGTTCGAAACTGACGGAAGAACATTTTTCACTGCAAATATATGGCTTGCAAGGGGAGGAGAGTTGGTGGTTCCCGATCACCAGTCTTTGCGCCAATGTTCTGGGTTAAATTCGAAACCTCTCTGAAGTGGCAACTATGTTGAGCATTCATTGTTATTATCTGACCATATTTATACTGCCTTACATTTCCTTAGTAAGTCAACGGACCGCAAGGAAATCGACAAGATCACTAGAGACGAAGAGCATACTCTGGCATTGTGTGCTTTTATAAGGAACCATCCCGGGTTTCACCTTCCTATATTAAGAAAAATGTCGGAAAATGTAAATAAGTATAATTTACTGTGGGTTTAACTTTCGCTTCTCCGCTCCGGAATGAGACCCCGTTGTGATAACTACGGTGGCACCTTCCCCGGTTCCACGTTTTATGGTGTTCTACGATATTTCTAACACAACTAATGTTTGGTCATTGCATGTCGCTTTGCAAGCAAGTGAGCGCATGTGTGTGTGTGTGTGTGTGTGTGTGTGTGTGTGTGTGTGCGCATGTGTGTGAGTAAAAGGAAATCAGGGAAGGACGGAGTGGAGCGTAAGTGAGAGTTGTAGGAAACTTGCTGTAAGGAAGAGTTGGATTACACTCCGAAAGCTCGGAAATAAATCACAGGAAACTGGACGAAAGCGTGACTCGAGGCAATTTATCGTTAGCTGTCTTCCAAGCAGGAGGCCTATTTCACCTGTTGCTGTCGACTAACACTCTCCGAACTCTGCCTTTATTCAGTAAAACCCAACACCTAAAGCAGAATATTCCTCACTTCAACGAGCATTCAACATCCTGGAAGAACGTAAAAGCGCTGTAACGCAAGAATGGGTCGTTTGGGGTGAAAGGTTATCGATTGTAACTTCGAGTGGCAATAGAAGCCGTGTTCTGCTTTAAAGGCATGCAACACGCAGAAAGAAAACAAACACTTTCCGCGGCTCAAAAGGCACGAGAACTGCATTTACAACTTAAAGAGTACACTTGTACGGTTGGAAACACTTTTCGGAGAGGAGATTAAAAATCACGAATGTGAGCTTCTTACACATTGTCGGAGTTCAAAAGCAGACGCTGTTTTGCGCACAAAATCTTTCGGGAACAGTTTATAGTACAAACAGAATTTTCCGTTGACATATATTTGTAAATGAAATGGTTGCCTACGCATGTTCTAATACACTTTACTACTCTCTGAACAACTGGTTTGCCGTCGCCACGTAAAACACTGTCATCATCTCTATTTCTATTGTTTTTTTTCTATTATTCAGCAAAATATCTACTTTAAATGGAAGAGGAGAGTGGCACAAGGCACACATTATAAGAGAACCTACTGAAATTCACACAATCGCGAATACACAATTTTTTACACGAGGGGTGAAGGTCAGAACTCAGAACTGAACCTCCCGTCGACGACGATTTAAAGTCCGGTGTGGATATCAACTGGATTCTCTTCTAGGGCATCATCCGCGATTTACCTGCAGTGATTTGGTCTAACCACGAAAAACCTGAATCAAGATGGCGGACGGGAATTTGAACCTCGCTAATCCCTAATGCTAATACAGTGCGTTAACTACTGCACCAATTTGCTCGGTAATGTTTACCATAGCGAATACTGCACATAGAGTTGGTTTGTTATAAGAAGTGATTAACGTCCGAATGGTAAGGAACTAATCATTCTGGAAACAACCGCTTGCTGCGACAACGCCATTTTTCCACACCATACAGTCTCTCATGCGTGTGAGTCCAGTAATGAAGGGAGCAAGATTGTAAAACTGCCATCATTGACAAATGTAACAGGGAATGAACAAACCAGATTATATATCACACATTCAATAGTTTATTTAGACAGTATTGTCGAAATAGGTTAGAGTAATTCTTAAAAGGTAAGAATAATTCATTTGTATTTTATTAATAATGATTTAACGATCCGCAGTTACATTTTCATATCATTACATTCTGCGTATCCAACTATTAGGAAATGAAGCAACAAAGTATTTAGAAAACATTTTTCATCCACTTGCCAACAGTATTAGGTTTACACAGAAATCTTGGAATCCGAAAATGAAAAAAAGAAAATAAATAAATAAAATAAAAATCAAGTGGATTAAGCAAGTGCCATTGAACCTCAACAGAAACAAGCAGGAAATATAGCACTTAATAATACTCTCAGAACTTCGCATCCGATAATGTTAATGGGTGTTCCATGCCTTCTAATTTTTAATGTTGGCCAGCATAACAAAATTTGAATGTGTGAAGAATACAATAAAAGATGAAAAACTTATGTTTTTTAAATCTACAGTTATTTGGTTAAACTGGAAGTCAGGGGCAGCATTCGACGAGATGAATATAGGATATCTGATATGATGAATAAATGAATATAGGAAACGTTTCAAAACAATCATCAAATTGGTCGACTCAGCCAACGGAGTCCTCATCTTAATTCTATTTCGTGCTATGCTGTGCATCATATGGTTTGAGTATGTAACACCTCCTGGAGAGGGCACATCTTCGATCTCAAAATTTCATATTTTTTTCGTCTCTTGTAGGCCAGAAAAAGAGGTTTTTCTTTTCGAGTTGTGCATCTGGGTCCATCGACACAGTAAAAAGGAGCACTCCTACATTGCGGCGTTTTCTTTAGTCTACTACAATCACTCTGTCGAGTAAAGCTCAATACATTCTCAGCACGCCTTGACAGATTTTTTATTTGTCCTGGACAAACAGTAAACTACGATGTAATTACAGTGGGCAGTAGGGAAGGAGGAAGTGGAAAATGGGGAGGGCTGCCGGGCAGCTGAACTTCATTCAAGCTTACACTGCGCTGCATATTACAACTATCCTTTCTGTAGCTCGAGAAAAGCTGTGCGAGGAAGCAACATAGTCAAGGTGCGGGATCTACTTTGACAACGTACGTGTGTGGCTCATATTTGCCATGCTAGCAGAACAGCGCCAATACAGCCACGGAGACAAGAAACCGACGTCATTTCCCGTGAATAGCTTGGCGCGGCTCTCAGTGTTGCCGCAGCTCTATAGACGACTACTGTTTTCAACGCCGTAGCTGCGGTATCGCCAACAGGCATTTGCACTTCGCAGCTGAATACCAGCAACACCGCTGTTTTGCTGTACGAAGTGTGGCATACTGTCAATACTACCGATATGATCGTAATTTTTCCTATGTTAAGTTAGAGATACGGAAATAAAGAACAGGCATGAAACGTCTCGAAGTAGGTAGGTAGCTTTCCCCTTTTGTCTCATAGCGAGTGTAGCTTTTGCGGCCAGCGTCAGTCGCAAGTAATGCTGGCCACTAACGGGGGTGCCTTTCTGTTTTCTTTTTTTCTCCGAAAAAAAAATTTTTATTCGTCACATTTTTCGCTGTGCAAACCTTTTTCATTTTAGACGCAAGAAGAAAAGAAAGCTTTAGTGCACAGAAAAGTCGCAAAGTGTTGAAGTAAGTGTTTCCCCCGGCTCAGGTAGCAACTCACATAATCTGTGCGCTTCGGCAGACACTTTAGTGCCGAGCAGGTGGATATAATTATGCCGTAGAAGAGCGCGCTACGTCCACTAATTCCGGCAGAATGCCTCGCAACGTCGTTACGAGGAAACGACCTAAGGACAAACGTCGTTTAGCCTGCCGGAGGGAAACTGGGGCAAACTTGCGCACCTCGTGTGTGGCGTGGCCGTCAAGGAGGCGACGTAAACCGCGCCGCGGCTGACGGAGGGTGCCTCTAAAGGGGGTAGCGGCGCCACAGGTGCCGGGCGGCAGCCAGATTACCAAGAAGCGGCGCTGCCTTATCGCCGGCCACACTGTTGCACGCCGGCGGAATCGATGCCGTTATCTGGGGCCGGCACTTTACAGGTTGTTAAGCGGCCGAGTGCTGTTATAAACATTGCAGCCGATTATGGGGGCGCGCAGATGGGTCTGCCTGCTGCGTACCCGCACGTCACCGCGGTGCCCGCGTCACCGCGGCTCGCTATGCGCTTATCTCCTGGGCAACATTCTGCGTGGACTTTCACTCCGCTGCCGCCACCAACCGCGGACACTGCTGTTCTGTCGTGCGCGAGCGTCATCCCGGCTCTCGCGTTTGGAGTCGATTGAGTCTAACGATACCGGACATCAGATCTGACCACAGACGCGATGATGGGGCGTGTTAGGTCATATGTGCGTAAACTGAGGTGAAACTGAACGCCGGTAATATTTATTTTGTTGTAAATCACAGCATCAGTTACACCAAAATTTATCCACCGTCGGTTTCGGTCCTTAATCCTCTGCCGGCGGGAGTGGCCGAGCGGTTCTAGGCGCTACAGTCTGGCGCTACGGTCGCAGGTTCGAATCCTGCCTCGGGCATGGATGTGTGTGATGTCCTTAGGTTAGTTAGGTTTAAGTAGTTGTAAGTTCTAGGGGACTGATGACCTAAGATGTTAAGTCCCATAGTGCTCAGAGCCATTTGAACCATTTTGAACCTTAATCCTCTGACTACCAACGGGACGTATCTGTCCCGCTGTAGGTTTCTCCCACTATAGGTTGCCAGAAAACCACTTCAATTTGTTGTTAGTTATTTCTGTGTGTCAGTGTCCCAGTGGTAAAGGGAAGCCTACTAACGGTTAGCAGAATTCTTATAATTACACATTGCACCTGCACATTGTGCTGTCCTCAATTTTCATCGTTAACCCTAGCTTCCGTATTGTCAATCACATTAGTTCGCACATGCAGATAGGCAACCCATTTACCAGATTTACATAGCGGGCTGCCTTCGCCCCTTCCCTGCTATATCCGTTAACGACTTGCACGCTCGAATTGATGTTTCCCACATCACGATTGAACAGGGGTGCCATCCTCCACCGCAAACGTTCCCAGATTCAGATTAACATATACACTCTGTGAGGATACGAGTTACAGCCACAAGGAAGAAGAATCCGTTTCTGTGTTACTGTTTGGAAAATGGATTGTGGCGTCAAAGTTAACGGTTTCCTTACGAGTTCCTAAAGCCAACGAAAATGAATAAGAAATCCTAATTATGCTAATATACTAACCTTTCCGAGGATAAAGTCGACTACATCACTTAACAGATTTTCATTGTTAGTGAAAACCACACAACACTTTTGCGATATTGGACAATACACTGATGAGCCAAAACATTATGATCACCTGCTTAGCAGCTTTTTGTCCGTCGTGGAACGAAATACATCACTGTTTATGCTTATCAGGAATCAGACAATTTGTTGGTAGGTTTGTGGAGGTATGTGGCATTAGAAGTCTACGCACAAGTTATATAACTGGCGCAAAGAACGGGCAGCTGACATGCGTACGCTGTCATAGCGTCCGATAGCGACCCAGTTGAGTTCCATAGAATTTACATCAGGCGAATTTGGTCGCCGAGACACCCAACGTGAGTTCACTATAACGCTCCTCAAACCACTGTAGCACGGTTATGGGTCCGAGACACGGATAGTTATACTGCTGAAAGATGACACCGCCGTCGGGGAAGACATCAAGCATGTAGGGATGCCAGTGGTTTGCAGCTGTTAGCGTATCTTCGTTTACTACCAAAGGTCCCATTCAGGCGCAGGAGAAAATCTCCCACAGCATAATACCGCTGCCACCAGTCTGCCCATGACGCGCTGCACGTTTTGAGCCGCTGTTCACCTCCATGACGGCATATGTGGAGATGACCAGCGACCTAGTGTAGCAAAAATGTGATTCACCCGAAAGGCCGACACGTTTCCATTGATCGACGGGCGAATCTCGACGGTTCCGTGCGCACTGCAGTCATTATTGATGATATCGTTGGGTCAACATGTGAATATGTAGAGGTGGTCCGCTACGATGCTCCATGTTCAACAATGTATGATGAACGGTGTGCTCCGAAGCACTTGGCGTGCACCAGCATTGTGCTTTTTTGACAGAGATGACACAGATCACCATCTGTCCTACTTTACAGAGCAGACAAGCCTCCGAACCCAATGTTCTGTGAAGGATCTGTGGACGTCAGACTGTTTATCAACTGGTGGTAGTTTCACTATTCTGCTACCTCTTTCCGTTGATGCTCACGACAGTAGCACATAAACATTCGACCAGCTTCGCCGTTCTCGAGATTCTCGTTCACCGGCTCTGCGTAATAATAATCTGCCCTTTGACCCGAAGTCGCTTATCTCAATGGTTTTTCCCATTTGCAGCCCATATCTAACGGTAGGGTGACCCTCTTCCGTGCCTGCTCCGGTTAAGTACTTTAGTTACCGTGTCACGTTCCCGCAAGTCCACCAGGAGGCACCCACCGTCGTAGTGTGCAATGGTCATATTGTTTTAGCTGATCGGTGTATTTGTTGTTTGATAGTACACAAATTTCGTGCATGTTTGATTCAAAATGTATAAATGATTCTATCCAGAACCAACAGAACAGCCAATTACTGTAATCAGTTTTCAGTTATTACGATTTTTAGTTACTGCTGCCATCAGATCTGTAATTAATATAAATGTGACATAAGAATGAGAGGTTATCGGCTAAGAAAATAAAAAAAAATAAAACAAAATTCACCCACCAAAACTTAAAACTCGTAATTTATAAGCTGCCATGACCGAATTATTTTGGCTTGTCGATTGGTAATCTACACGCAAAACCTTTCAATATTACGTTATTTTAATAATAATTGCAGATCTGATTACGACAGCAAGCGAAACCCCGTAATAAATGTCAATATATTAAGATATCTACAGCGCTTTATTTGCAAAAATGCTTAATGACAGGAAACTAATTACGAGAATTTATGATCAGACAGATTTGTAGCGTAGCCCGCTGTGTTACTTAAGTTCGAAGGTGACGTTTTGGTTGTGAGCAGGAGACCCCAACGAATGTGGTCTGGTGAGAATTGCTACAATTCGTTCTATGGCGCGCATTTTATGCACACTGTATTTTCATAATTTCTTTACGTAGATTTTGATAATGTCACAGGTAAAAGCAGATGAACGGTATCAGTAGACTCGACATTTCCCTCACTGGAGATTCTGGAATCCTCTTTTCTAGCAAATTCATTACCGCCCACGAGCAGAATTTAATACGCTGCACACATAGCACAATTTTCTACTGTTACAGGGATGGAGGCTTAGAATTATAAGGGGCCGTCGAATACAGTGCCATTACAGAAAACCCACGGGCTCATAATGAGGAGGATGACAGGGCAGCAAAATATCCGAAAGATATGATTTGTATTCAAAACGAACGGAGTTCAAATTATCGTCTGGCAATTTTGATGTCGCGCACAGATAGCACCACGAGTAGGGAAAGTACACTTGGTTGTATGTATACAGGATGAACATCAATAAAAGCGACAGGCTGCAGGGACGGTTTCCTGACTGGAAATAGAGAAAAAAGGGTCCTATGAACATGTCTTCAGAAATGCGTCGTTGTCACAGTAGATGGCGCTGGCGAATGACCAAGTGCCATTCGTTCCTCGTGCATTGCAGGCTGTGTGATTGATGCAGCGTACTGTAAGAAGCAGAATGGTCCGATATTCATGTCAGGTGCAAAGCAAGATGGCGTTTGTGTACGGCTAAGCAGATGGAAGCGGTAGAGAGGCAGCACGGCTACACCAAAACAAGTTCCCTCACAGACACCAACCAAATCACACAAAATTTCAAGCCGTTTTTGGGCGTCTGTGTGATCATGGGTCCTTTCAGACAGACGAAAACGCAGGGAGGCGGGGACTGTGCGTACACTATATTTGGAGGGTACGGGTCTGCCACTCGAATGTTTCCATCTGCTTGGCCGTACACAAACACCAACCCCGTTTGTACCAGACATGAGTAGCAGCAGATCATTCTACTGCTTACAGTAGTCTGCGTCAATCATCCACCCTGCAACACACAAGGAACACACGGCATGCGATTAGAGGAACTTTTCATTCTTAAGCGCCATCTACCAACGCGACGTTGCATTTCCGAACACATTTTCATACGTCCCCTTTTCTCCTCCATTTCCCTGCAGTTTGTCAGTTTTATTTATGTTTACCCTGTATAATTCCCTGATTTCCGATTTTACGTTTAGTTGACAACGCGTGAGCGCTTATTCATTAAATGCTGCACATTAATACCGTAGATATGAATCATATGCATGTTAATGGCACTTTACTAAGCTCATAAGTAGATATAGTGAAAATAATTGCACTTATTTCAGGTGTTATTTTAAACTTCTCTATTCTCTATTAACTGGCTATGATAGTTTCACAAAAAATGATGGTGTCACAAATAACAGAATAATACCCTACTGTAAGTCAGTCTTGTCTTCGCGGAATGTCGTTTTTTCCAAAACTCGATAAGGTTACGCCAAAGGGTCTGCGACCAGTTGCCCTGTCCAGTTTCTTTCCAATGATCTTGACGGAGTCTTTAATATTTAACTTCCTTTCTACGTAATCAGATTTGGACTAATCGAAGGTGACATTTTACTTAACTGATATAAGAACTTCCAGAATACTTAAATAAAGATGGCTAGTCGCCCTTTGAGCGCCTCCTCTCCTGTAAAAAGGTTGGTCAGAGCATACTGGACTATTCGTAAGTACCGCCGGAGTTTGGGAGATGACCGCGTGAAAACTGTAAGATCTACAGAAAATACGTATCAACGGACAGAGAATCTCTCCAAGTTTTTATTTCACATTACGAATGCTCAGTATGGGATCTGTATGCGATGCGGCAAATCAATACGTGTGCGTAGTCCATTGACGGCCACGACACGAAATGCATTGAATGGCGCGAAAGCCCGCATCTCGTGGTCGTGCGGTAGCGTTCTCGCTTCCCACGCCCGGGTTCCCGGGTTCGATTCCCGGCGGGGTCAGGGATTTTCTCTGCCTCGTGGTGGCTGGGTGTTGTGTGATGTCCTTAGGTTAGTTAGGTTTAAGTAGTTCTAAGTTCTAGGGGACTGATGACCTAAGATGTTTTAAGTCCCATAGTGCTCAGAGCCATTTGAACCATTTTTTGAATGGCGCGAAAATAGCGATCATTGGAAATCTGTTCATTGTGTTGACTATCTGCACGAGCGAACTAATTCGATGCACCAACATGGGGTGGCTGAGTTATCTATATGCGCTGATATCCCTGTCCAGTAGTGCATCATGGGGCGTACTGCGGATCGGAACTTTTTATGTAACATGTAGTTTTTCCGCAGTCGTGTTTCGAAACCTCGGAAGCATTTATGAATATCACTGTACTCTGTTCCAGCATTAAAGCAATTCGCGTCACTCCTGTCCTAAACATTTGAGCGTACCTGTGGTCTTTTGAGAGCTAACGGTGAATATGAGTAGTAGAGTATGAGGTAGAAGTAGTGCGTGCGGTGTATGCGGCTTTTCGTGGCGTGTCGCTAACTCTTCGCCTCTCCACAGCGCAGACAAAAATTTTGATAATAAATCAGAGTTGTTTTAAAGCTGAAGTCAAACACATGTTGATATTCAGTCTGTACGAAATAGCTTTTGTATTGTGGACGTACTCCACGCAACATTGCGCTTCAAGTCGTACAGACAATCCCAAAACCGAGTGCACATTTCTATAAGTCAGTTGTTAACTAATACTGTAGGAAATGAGAAATTCTTACTCACGAAACCACATTAGTAACATATAATGGTTACGATATATGTTAATGTAAAGATAACAAAAGCGTACATACATACAGGTTTATTAGACGAATTACAAGACATTCTGTTACGTACGGTGATGTTGAAAGTCTAGAACATCCATAAACATTTATTTTATTTTTTTCGTGTTCAGTCATTTCTGCTTCTGACTGAATGAATGAAATAACATAATTTAAAAGTCATTATGTTTTCCATGGAGTTTCTCTCAGCGCAACACCGACTTCCATAAATGAAAGTGCATATTATTAGCAAGGCAATCACAGGGAAAAAAATCAGCCATGTCGTTTGCGATGGAAGCGACACGGAATTTGCCTCTAGCAATTTAGGGGAGCCAATGGAAACCTGTATCAAAGTGGCCGGATGGGGATTTGAATCGCCTCCATCCTGAAGGCGAATGTAACGTCTAACTAACAATAATTCGTATTCTTCTGCGCTTAAAAGTGACTCTGTAACTAATAAAAATTCAAACGCATTTTAGCCTATATGTGGCTGAAGCGACGTCTTCAACATATGTTATTTCTCGTACATCTATCTCTCTGAACTGGTGGCACGTATATGCCACCTTTTTTATGAAAAGCTTTCCAACATTTGTTGACAACGCTTTACGTTTGACGCAGTTGCTCCTGATGTTAAACCTAAGCGTCTTATTTGTAACTGTAATCCTTCACCTTCCCATCTTCCCATTCGATTACAGTTAATAACGGAAGAGTCTCTTTTTTTTTCTTTCTTTGTCGGCCGATGTCACGATTGCGACTTACTGCAGGGAATATTTCGTTGACGGGTGTCTATCTGGTAAATCCTCTGCACTCCCGTTCTGCTGCCGCCGCTGCTCGAGGAACAAAAGTGCTGCTGTGGGCAGCGATTGGCGCTCGGATTATAGCCGACACGCACCGCGGGCAACGAATGGAAATGGTATTATCGTCTCCAGTCACCCGTGCTGCCGCCAACCGAACACGCGACGAATTCGTTAGCCAATCACCACTGCCTATCCCCACTTACGAACTGCTGGCTCCCAGTGAATCCAGAATCTTCTCTAGTCAACGGTTGTTCCTACAGAAGCAGCTGTTACCACGCATCTAGACTTTTTTTTGCGAATTTGTGTACTGTTGAAAAAGAAACCAGATACCCTCTGTATTACGTGTGATATAACACTGTTTTTCTGACACTGCCGTTTGGGCGTATTGAAATTTGTACGTGTAGTAGCGTATTATTATGCCGGGAAATAAGTTCTTGCGGAAACAGACGTAGTTGAAAACGAGTGGCGAAAGAAAGAACGGAAGAGAGTAATTACTTGAGCGTCACCTGTTCGCCGACTGCTTCAATCTCTGCGGCAGTTCTAGTGCTTTGTCGGTCGGCAGCCTCGACGTCCAGCTCGGCGCCGTTAACAGGATTGCAAGCACAAGGCAGGCGTCCCAGGCTGCAGCGAGCGAATCAGTCTGTACAGTCTTCCCAGCAGTACATTGTCAATTGCAAAGTAAACCAGATCAAATCATTGCAGAACTTGTGATTCGGCTTATGAATTTGTCACAAGCACGAAAATTAGCGGTCTTGACAACAACAGGCACCCAAGTGTTACGAATGTTCTGTATCCATTTTATTGGATTGCCAAACGCCTTTACAAGTAGCAGGAGAGTTCAAAGTGTGATCAGAATTTGATGTTAGTAATTGGGGCACCGCTTCATAAGACCTAGGAATTTCAGAAATAGTTGTTTCCGGTAAGTTGACAACTAAAAGACCTACAAGGCTTAATCTTATTATGGGACCTTACGAAACAGGAAAGTCATCCAAATCTTTTGTGAATCTGCCCGCCACATTAACGAATGTTAACCTGTTACAACAGCAGACTAGAGTCTGATTTTTGGATGGGTTCCCACACCCCTGTAAGCAAATATGGTGATAATACACGTCTTCTGATTGGTTTGATGCGACCCGCCACGAATTTATTTTCTGTACCAGCCTCTTCATCTCAGAGTAGCTCTTGCAACCTACATCCTCAAATATTTGTTGGATGTATTCCAATGTCTGTCTTCCTCTACAATTTTTGCCCTCTACAGCTACTTATAGTACCATGGAAGTCATTACCTGATGTCGCAACAGATGTCCTATATTCAAGCTCATTCTCCTTGTCACTGCTTTCGACATATTCCTTTCCTAGCCGGCCGGAGTGGCCGAGCCGTTCTAGGCGCTACAGTCTGGAACCGCGCTGCTGCTACGGTCGCAGGTTCGAATCCTGCCTTGAGCTTGGATGTGTGTGATGTCCTTAGGTTAGTTAGGTTTAAGTAGTTCTAAGTTTTAGGGGACTGATGACCTCAGAAGTCAAGTCCCATAGTGCTCAGAGTCATTTGAACTATTCCTTTCCTGTCCTGTTCTACGCGGAAACTCCTCATTCTTCGCCTTATCAGCCCACCTAATTTTCACCATCCGTCGGTAGCACCGCATTTTAATTGCTTCAATTCTCTTCTGTTCCGGTTTTCCCACAGTCCATGTTTCATTGCCATACAATTCTGTGGTCAGAACGTACATTTTCATAAATTTCCTCTACAAATTGAGGTCTATATTGGAAACTAATAGCTTTCTCTTGCCCAGGAATGGCCTTTTTGCCAGTGCTAGTCTGCTTTTGATGTCCTCATTGCTCCGTCCGTCATTCGTTATTTTGCTGCCTGATGATAAGTTTCTCCCTGTTCTGATTACTGCGACTACTCATTACTTTCGTCTTTCTTCGATTGACTCTCAATTCATATTCTGTACTCATTAGACTGCTCATTCCATTCAGGAGATCATGTAATTCTTCTTCACTTTCACTCAGGATAGCAACGTTAGCAGCGAATCATATCACTGATATATTTTCACCTTGAATTTTAATTCCATTCTTCAATCTACATTTTATTTCCATCATTGCTTCTTCGATTTTCCGAGTGAACAGTAGGGGCTAAAGACTACATCCCTGTCTTACACCCTTTTTAATCCGAGCATTTCGTTGTTGGTCGTCCACTCTTATTATTCCCTCCTGGTTCTTGTACATGTTGCATATTACCCGTCTCTCCCTATAGCTTACCTCTATTTTTCTCAGAATTTCGAACATCTTCCGCCATTTTACATTGCCGAATGCTTTTCCCTGGTAAATAAATCCGATGAACGTGTCTTGATTTTTCTTTAGCCTTGCTTCTATTATCAACCGCAACGTCAGAATTGCCTCTCTTACCTTTCCTGAAGCCAAAATGATCGTCATCTAACACATCCACAATTTTCTTCTCCGTTCTTCTGTATCTTGTTCTTGTCAGCAACTTGGACGCATGAGCTGTTAAGCTGATTGTGCGATAATTCTCGCACTTATCAGTTCTTGCAGTCTTCAGAATTGTGTGGATGATATTTTTACGAAAGTCAGATGATGTGTCACCAGACTCATATATTCTACACACCAACGTGAATAGTCGTTTGGTTGCCACTTCCCGCAATGATTTTAGAAATTATGATGGAATGTTTACTATCCCTTCTGCCTTATTGGATCTTAAGTCCTCCAATGTTCGCTTACATTCTGATTGTAATTTAGGACTCATATCTCTTCTAAATCGACTCCTGTTTCTTCTTCTATCACATCAGACAAATCTTTCATCTCACAGAGGCGTTCAATATACTCTTTCTATCCACTCTCTTCTTTGCATTTAACAGTGTAATTCCTGTTGCACTCTTAATGTTTCCACCCTTGCTTCTAATTTCACCGAAGGTTGTTTTGACGTTCCTATACGCTGGGTCAATCGTACCGACAATCATTTCTTATTCGATTTATTCACATTTTTCATGCAGCCATTTCATCATAGCTTTCCTGCACTTCCTATTTGTTTCATTCCTCAGCGATGTGTATTTCTTTATTCCTAACTTTCTCTGAACATTTTAGTATTCCCTTCTTTCATCGATCAATTGAAGTATTTCTCATGTTACTCGCGGTTTCTTCGCAGTTACCTTCTATGTAAGTATGATTTTCTTTCCAACTTCTGTGATTGCCCTTTTTAGAGAAGTCCATTCCTCTTCAACTGTACTGCCAACTGAGCTATTCCTTATCACTGTATCTATAGCCTTAGAAAACTTCAAGCGTATCTCGTCATTCCTTAGTACTTCCGTATCCCTCTTCTTTGCGTACTAATTCTTCCTATCTTTGAAACTTCAGCCTCCTCTTCGTGACTGCTACATTGTGATCTAAGTCTATATCTGCTCCTGGTTACGCCTTACACTCCAGTATCTGATTTCGGACTCTGACCATGGTGTAATCTAGCTGAAATCTTCCCGTATCACATTCCCTTTTCCAAGTATACCTCCTCTTCTTGTCATTCTTGAACAGAGTATTCGCTATTATTAGCTGAAATTTATTACGGAACTCAAATAGTCTTTCTCCTTTTCATTCCTTGTTCGAAGCCCATATTCTCCTGTAACCTTTTCTTCTACTCCTTACCATACACCTGCATTCCAGTAACCCATGACTATTAATTTTCATCTCCCTTTATGCACCCTCCACTACATAAATTCCAATTAATAATCAGAATTGGCGGCCTAAGATTCTAGCGTAAGAAGTCACACTAACTCTGCCAACGGCCTTGTCAAAGAGGGTAGAGGAGCAGACAGAGATTAAGTGCACCCGTGAAACTGCCCCTAAAGGCGGTAGAATCAGCAATTATTAATCAAAGATGCTACCTTCTCTTTTGTTTCATGGGGTTTAGGAACAGAAGGGATGGTCTCGGAGGCAAAGTGGGCAGAGGTCATTGTACGGTGTCTCCGTCGCCAAACATGTACATATGGAGTGGGTAAATGGCCACAGGAGAACATTCATCTATTTATTGACAAAAAATAAATTCGCTTTTTCACGACTTTTCTGTGAAATAAAACAGACAAATAAACACAAAGCTACACTTCTATAATACGCACATGCGGCGTCGATACTCCACGTATGCCATCGCCGCCCCATTTTCATGGCATGTCTTCTCGTAATGTCGTGCAGATGCCGCTATCTGTTCATCTCCTTGCGTGAATATATCATAATTATCTCCTGCGATGAATAATCCAGCTACGGGGTGGGTCGTGGAAGATGCTCCCCAAGAAGTTCGAAATGTATTGACTGTACTTAGGGTTCTTCACAGTAGCACAATAACGATCGTTTAAATAGTTCCAAAAATCCATGAGTCCTATGACACCACTTCCAAATAAATAATGAATTGCCTGACCTCTGATCCACGTGACAGCGTTGTGTTTCGTCCTCGGGTAATAAACAGCGTCCAGGTAGACGAGAGTGCAGGAATAAACATAAGCGGGCCATAATTTGACGCACAAAATACCAGATCTCTTCAGCCAGCCCACAATGCAGCCGGTGTTCGTCTGTATCCTGGACTTGCAGTTCACACTTAAAGACGAATGTGCAATATGGATTCTGTGGAATCTCTCTCGAGTAATTTGTTTTCAGTTTGCCGTCAAGTACGAGGTCGAACGCACGCGTTGACAGTGCGCCATGCTACTGTTCCAATGCATGGCAGGACACGTAACCCCAGAGCATGGGTGAGATTAACACAGGACCAGTTAAACTAATACATGAAATAAACAGTTACATTAAAAAACATAGACAGAAAAAGTTCAGAAGAAATGTAGACAGGATGCATGCACATCGTTACTTCCATCTTAGATGACAATGTAAAGACGGAAGAAGAATTCCGTCACAAAATGTATTCCTATATCCACTGTCAACTAACTTAGACAGATGGCGTAAAAAAAGAAAATAAAAAAAACGCGAGAAAAGATGAACTTTAATGTTCGTGAAACACTGTCCTATATTCTACTCTAAATTCACAATCTGCAAGCCATCATCGAGGTGTATGGTGCTTAGCTTTATTTTCTTCCTATTCGAAAAACTACAATTCATTTATCTAATGTGCTTAAAGCTGAGAAGTTATATAAATACCGAGCACAATTTGACTTGATACTTTGATGGGAATGATCTGTGGAGATAGTTTCAAATGTGTTGTAAGGTGGACGTATAAATCTTTTTTGCTATCAAGAAAGTCTGTTACTGGCGCGTGTCGGCAACAGGTGACGTCTTCTGCATCGCAGATCGCCAATTGCATAGCCTTTGCCCACAAACTCAGAAAAACCCTACGGTCATGTACCACACTTTTCAATAACCACTCTGCTACTTGCATATTAGGAATGTAAATGTAACTTTCAGGTTAACAGGATATCACAAGTGATTGTTTTTTTACTTTAACACTGGCAGTTCATATACTGTGCAGAAAAGTGTTAGCAAATTACAGTTGGAAACTTTCAGGTTCGTTGCCAGTTCAGTCTCAGTATTATATTTTTCGTGCCATCTGGTAAATATTTGAAACATTAATGTCTAGTAGAGCCGAAATTAGAATGTCTTTTGTTCACTGGATGAACAGGTTCACAGACCGGGCAAATTAAATTTTTGGTTCATGAAGCTATATCTATATTTTTATCAAACTTCAGGAAAAAGGTAGTTGCTTGCAGTGCGGGCGAAACTTAACCTTATCTATATTTTGCACTCCAGAGAACATCCACTTGTTTGAAAGGAACAATTGAATACGTTCAGTTAACCGTGTTTGTCTAGAGAATATCCCTATGCACTGACCCTGAGCATATGCTTCAACAGGCATCTGCAAGAAATGAGAAGGTGATCTGTATCAGGCTGCACATCTCCAAACCCGAACTGAAGATTTGTCCCTCCTCTTTCTGCCGCCTGCTGCAGCTAGTAAGGACATGTTAACTGTGACTATACTAAAATGTATGGCGTTTAAAATACATTGTTTCTACTAGGGATACTCGAAAAGTTAAGTCCGATCGGTCTCGAAATGGAAGCTACAGTGAAAATCAAACATGTTTTATTTCTAACAATTTGCTACAACTTCCAGCTACTTCTCAACGCAGTCGCCGCTCCAACTTAAACATTTGTTGTAGCGTTGTACCAACTTTCCAATAAGCTCGTCGTAGGAGCTAGCTTTCTGTGCCTTCCGCCACTTCTCCACGATGGTCTGCAGTTCTCTGCCTGTGCCAAAATGTTGTCTTCATAACCAGCGGACCATCTGAACAGAGATGAACGTCGGAGGGAGCCAAGTCCGAGACTGCATGGTGGGTGATCAAACACTTCCCATCAAAAACACTCCAAGTGCGTCCTCATTGTCCCTGCAGTGTGGGGGCGAGAAATGTCATGAAGAAGGAAATACGTGACAGGTACCTTATGTGGAGCTGCATGAAATCAGGTGCAATGTTACAGCGGGCACCCATACTTGGCGGGACACGATATTGCTCTAAGCGTATTTACGTACTCACTGTGTGCTCAGAACTGAAAAGAGCGACGTGATGCGATCGACAGGAATACTAGAGATACCGCCCAACACATTTGTGCAAGGCTAGACTGAATTTTCACTCTCGTTCCCGTTTCACGATCTGTCGCACCTTACTTTACAAATATCCCTCGCATAACGAGAATTCATGCCCTTTTCTGTTCCAGACATCCTTGTTTTAATTAACCATGGTGTTCGCACATCATTTCAGAAAGATTGCTGGATAATTCTTAGCAGTTCCATTTCTCAATCCCTCCTCATTCTCGTAATCTGAAATTAAAGTCTTACCCACTGACAGTGTTATTATTATTTCTATTATTATTGTTATTGTTGTTATTGATTGTACTGAATCACTTAACTGTTCTCCCATACTCCCTTTCCACACACCATTTCTCATTTCCATTTGAAATAAATATAACCCTTTTTAAATCAGACACACAAAATGAGAGAATGAGCTAAACAGAGAGAAAGATAAAAGGTAAATCTCGTCTGAAAAGAGAGAGGGAGACAGACAGACAGACAGACAGACACACACACACACACACACACACAGAGAGAGAGAGAGAGAGAGAGAGAGAGAGAGAGAACGTGAACCTCGTCCTTTAGTCCGAACAGGCACTTTTCACTTAGGTGTGGCTGTGTTAAGTCATATACCAACTTGCAACATGTATTTCTCCAACAAAGAAAAGATGCGTCAGTTTATGCAAGTGACTGTAAGTTCAGAACCTCCCAATAAGGGTATTTCTCGAGGGCTTGGATGACACTTGGAAAAGACAAACTACACAACAAATCCAGTTCTGCACTCAGCCTAATCTGTTATTCACGACCTCGAGGCTGATCAAATATAATGTTTATCGCATCACTGGAATATGTGACCTCGTTGAGAACGTTTCTACCATTACACCTGAACAATAAAAAGTGTTTCACTGATTATACAAAATGAAATTTCTGCAAAGGTCGCAGTACAAATGATGTTGCTAGGATTCCATATATTCCAGAATGAAAAGGGCAAAACATGTTGCATAAGGTCTTTACGTGCAGAACCTAATTTCACATAACAAAATCTGTTCTGTTTCCGGGCCTGCGTAATTGAATAACAAGCGAAAATAAACTGTTGGCTTCGATCGGGGAGCGCCCCTTCCCCTATACCCCCCCCCCCCCCCCTCCTGAGCGGCCACGATTTAATAACTGAGCGCTCTTAATTAGTGAGTCGACACTAATGCGACAAATGCCAGAATTAAAACGGACCCAAATGTTATTCCGACTGCATGTAAAGGGACTAATAAAAAATGCTCGGGCGGGCTGCTGCGACGAGCCGGTTCGTTTAGACCTTTAATTGGCCAATTCTTTCATGTACGTGCAGCCGAAGGTACATCTGAAAGAATTTTTCTCGTACCTTCTCGACTTTATATCTGGCTCTCGATCATCCCCTTCTCCGATACGTCGTTATAGCGACAGTCGTTAGCGGTTTTTGCTCGTCGAATGCCGCTGCAAAAGAACTGTCCTAATTTCTAGGCACCAATTTGTCATTCAGATGTCCTCTTCAAATGGTCCGCGAGGATAGCACTCCTATCTTACAGGCACTGAACACTAATTGCAATTTTTGAGTTGCTGTGTTGGTACACCACAGATCAAAGGAAAAATCAGTTTTTGGAACACAAAACTTTTGCCTCCGATTTCTACCACGATTTTATTTAGGAGATTCACGGTTGTTATATCTGCCTTTAATTTTCAATGGAACAGTTTAGCCGTTTGGGTTGGAGCCGGTTTCCTCCCGACTAAGATTCCAGAGTCTGTGGTGGTCCAATTTTTAGCACTTAATAATTACAATATATTACAACTGCATTTATCGCCATCCCCAAGAACGTAAGGGAATTAGTCACAAACATTTATATTTTTGAAAACAAAAGTGCTTATGGACCACAGTCATAAAATACTATTTACAAATTACCACATCCGCACAAATTCCGTCGTTATTTGGGAACATGAAGTCACTGTATGGCTACAAATGGTCTTCAAGAAGCAGGACATAACCATTTCGAGTCATTGGTCGGGCCAGTTTGAGCTGGGAACCAAGCACATTTCATCCAAACACATCCCACGCCATTGTGGAGCCACCACCAGTTTCCACAGTGCCTTGTTGACAACTTGTGTCCATGACCACGTGGGGTCTGCACCATACTCGAACCCTATCATCATCTCTTCCCAAATGTAATCGGGACTCATCTGACCAGGCTACGGTTTTCCAGTCGTCTACAGCCCAATCGATATGGCCACGAGCCCAGATGGGGCTTTGCTGGCGATGTCGTGCTGTTAGCAAAGGCACTCGGGTCGATCCTCTGCTACCATAGTCCACTAACGCCAAATTTCGCCGCATGGTCTTAACGGATATGTTCGTCGTACGTTTACATTGATTTCTGTTGTTATTTCAAGCTGTACTGCTTGGCTATTAGCACTGACAACTCTACGCAAACGCCGCTGATCTCGGTCGTTAAGTGCAGGCCGTGGGCCACTGCGTTGTCCGTGGTGAGAGGTAAAGCCTAAAATTTTGTGTTCTCGGCACACTCGTGACAACGTGGATCTTGCAAAATCGAATTTCCTAACGTTTTCCGAAATGGAATGTCACATGCGTCTAGCACGAACTACCCCTCCGCGTTCAAAGTCGAATTCCTGTCGTACGACCACAATGACGTCGGAAACGTTTCATACGAATTACGTGAATACAAATGACAGCTCCGACAATGCACTGCCCTTTTATACCCTGTATATGCAGTACAACCGCCATCCCTGTACGTGCATATCGTTATCCCGTCACTTCCGTCGTTTCAAGTGTCTTATATTGTACATGAGTAAGTAATTTATATATTAAATATAGGACTTTGAGCGCCAGCTCCGAGAACGTAAGGAGATTAGTCACATACATTTACATTTTTCATAAACAAAATTGCTTATGGACAATAGGTACACAAATTCAATTTACGAACTACTATTACTCGTGAAAAATAGTAATTTCCCCATTATCAGTAAAAAAATTCTCAGGTCATTACCAGGCTTGTAAATCGTGGTTGCTAAGAAACAAACAAATCTGGCGAGCGCACTTTGGCAACAGAGCCGTAGTGCAGTTACGCAGTGATGGATAGGCTGTTACCGGCGCAGAGGAAGACACCCGGCACACGGCTGGCAACATGTGCATACCAGCGTCAAGGCAACGGCCGGGCGTGCAGCGGTTGGCTTCCCACATTTCCCGTGGAATGGTGGGCGGTGTGCGAATTTTTAGCAACTGCCAGTGTTGAATGTCCGGCAGTGCCGGGACAGCTGACACTCAGACGCTAACCATAAAGTGTCTTCTTTGGCGTCTCGGCGACAAGTGTCTTTTTTTCCCGTCTTACAAGTTTCCTACAGGGCAATCTCATCTCGTTCTCCATAGCTGTCTCCTTCGGTGTGGCCATACAGCCGACTGGTTACTCTGGCCAATCATATTACTGTTCAATATCCTTGTGCAATATTCTGCACCGCCCAAAATTCTCACCCTATGAAAGGAAGATCACACGCAGACTTTATTGCAGCTGCGATTCCTTCAATGGACGAACTGCAAGTGAGCAGTTAAGAATGGACGTGTCATGTCCTGTGGACTCATTTGTCCCTCCTGCCCTACACCTGCTACAATCTACTTTCATTCCATCTCTGTAATGTGTGTCTGCGTCGGCGATCGTTTCCATACTTTCAGCCACAGAGACCACACACAGCTGTTAAAAAAGGCATTTACAGAAAACGTTGCTTCCTTTGGGAAACTGTGCACGTTCGATAACCTGTTCGACTCTTCTTCTCAACGACAGAGAGACGGCTTGCAGTGCACCATGAACTTTTACTTACCTGGCGTACAACTACGGCTGGCGGAAACTCTGAGAGGTCTCTCCCGGCGTTCCGCGCGACCAGGCCCTAATCTCGCGCAGCTACTGTGCCTGGGTGACGTAGCGTCTGCAGGCGATATATTATATAATCGCTGATCCAATGCCATCGCTGAGCCACAGTTGGAACAGACCCTGCAGTCTTCCCTGCTGCATGGGAGAATTGTGTTTGGATTTCATAAAGGATGTTATCCCCGATGGCTGGTCTGAACAACACAGTCTTTTACAAGGCATTGTCATATTGTAGGCGATTTGCACTCGCCTTCCTCCGGCCTTTATACCGACTTGCTCATGCAGTTGTACGTCTCCGAATCTGTGACTTACGTCGCGCTATATTTTATTCTTAACTGAAAGGATTTTCTTTGCGGCAATCGCACGCGGATAACAGATAGTTTATAGGGACAGCAACCCTCGTATGGTACCTCACCCACGCAGCAATCTTCATCCGAAGACTGCTGCCGTTAGGTCTGCCACTTGTCAGCATCCTGGGAGGCTCCATTCCATGGACGAAACCCCAAAATACCTCGGGGTATCCCTACGCCAGAGGCTCATACGGGCACAACATGAACGTGACGTCAGAAGCAAAGCAGTTGGGCACCTCCGCGCCTTGTTATAATTTGCTTAATCCTCGATCACCGCTGCCTCCCTGCCACGGTATTACGCTCTACCTAACTCTTGTCAGAACAGTGCTAGAGGACGCAGCCGTGGTGTCGGAAAAGCCGCCGACACTCGCACAATGGCACTACAGAGCGTGCAAAATCGGGCTTTTAAGCTCGCTATGCTCCTCCCCAGAATGTAATCAACTCGTCTGCTGCACAATGAGACAGGCATCCCACTGCTGCTGGGCAGATTCCGGCAGACTGCTCGCACGTTCTACGAGAAGTCGGGTCAATACCGCAATCGGCTCATACTGGAACTGGGCCACCAATACCGCAGGCCGACAACAAGTTAGCTGGATATGCTGGAATAATAATTGTCTCCGCAGCAGGCAGAGGACAAAAGCATCTCCACATCACCTGAGGCCAATCCAGCAAGTCAGGTAACCATAAGACCACGTCAAGAGGCTAAGCAGGAATAACAATTTAATGCGGCTGGTACCGGCGGAGGTTCGAGTCCTCCCTCGGGCATGGGTGTGTGTGTGTTTGTCCTTAGGACAATTTAGGTTAAGTAGTGTGTAAGCTTAGGGACTGATGACCTTAGCAGTTAAGTCACATAAGATTTCACACACATTTGACCATTTTTGAACAATTTAATGTTCAACTTGTGCACATGCGAGCAAGGAATGCTCGCTGGATAAGCGACTATCGTTATCGGACCCCTCTGGCGAAAACGTGTCTCTTCTCTTTACGAACAGTTACACTGTAAAGTTTTAAGTAAAAAAGTCTGCACTGATAGGATAACATTTCACAGTACTTCTTTTATCGAGTTTGTAAGTAGCACACTTCATAACACTGGCTAGATCCAACCATTTCTTATTAGCAAGTGGAATTTAGTTCCAGTTTCACACTGAAGTTTGCGCACTGCTGTGTTTTCCCAAATTAAACTATCACGCTATAACAGTTCACAGCCGCCATAGTAATAGTTCAAATTGTAATATAGCCCGCCAACGTATGCTAGTTACTAAGAATGTCGATACTCATTTACCCACTGCTTTCGCGTGTAATTAAGCGAGCTCCCCGCGAATAAACCGATTACACACTCACGGCTGCCCTACCATTCAACGAAAACCTTCCCAATCAAAGTATTGTTAGTATCCACAGACTCTTCATACCGGGACGTACTGAACAGTGATTTCTTGAATTTATGATGCTGTTATGAATAACGGTTGAGGTGTACCGTCATGTATATGACTTGGTCGAATTTCAAGCTTCGATGACGCGGATTGCAGCTCTCTGCCGCTAGCAGGTTCCGAACTGCAGCATGTAACACGGCAGTGTGAAAAGTAATTATGTCGATGCGTGAGAAGCGGAGTGCTGTAACTGAGTTTCTGAAAGCACGAATGCGAAGAGTTCGTCCGCACATGGAGTACCTTCTCCTTCAGCATGACAATTTCAGACTACAAACAATGGCTGCGACACCTGCAACAATCCCACGCCTTTGGTTCACTGTCATCGATCATCCTTCATACAGTCCTGACTTGGTCCCATCCGATTTTCATGTGTTTCCAAAACCTAAACAACACCTTCGAAGACTTCGCTTCGATATTGACAAAGTCTTGCAAGGAGACGTGAGACTGTGGCTACGTCAACAAAATTAAACATTCTACTGTGACAGTTTCAACAAACCGGTCCCTCGTCGGGAGAAATACGTTCGTCGCCAGGGTTACTTTGTTGAGAAACAAATGTAGATACGATGAATAAAGACGTAGAATGTTAATAAACTTCGTTTTAAAAGTTTTCACATAAAAAAATCGGAGGCATTACTTTTCAGCACACTATCATATTATTCTGGTGTGACTTAGTTCAACGTGAAACCTGACCAGCGACTGCCTTCGTCTCGACAACGGTCCGTGTCCGGCAGCGCTTGGACGAAACAGCAAGAAATGCCTTCTACCGGGAAAGGCGCTCTCTGCTCCTAATGTTTCTGAGAACCAGCGATGCGTAACGGGTACGTCATACCAACATCGATAGTAGTGTCCCCTCCGTCCGCCCCCGGCCATGTCAGAAATTTTCTGCGCTCGGGGACTGGGTGTTGTGTCTTCGTTACGTTCGTATCGCCATAATTGACATTACGCTATTCAGATGGCTGCATGGGCACGTCCCGATAAAAAAAAAAAAAAAACTTTAAATACCTAAGTGTAGCTGTATTTCTCGCATTAACAAACACTACCAGAGAAATGGCAAGAATGATCGCTAATACAACACTAATTGAGCACTTTTGCTATATTGCTAAGAGAATTTCTCGGACTTAGCTAAGGGCCCATGTGTTTGCCACCCACACGTTCCCAAGAACAGAGCGCTGCCACGCATACATTCCCGAGAACAGAGCCGCATACGGCGACTGCACTTTATCTAGAATCTCACCAACTGGCTAGACTGTCATGGTTGACCCTACCAGGAATGCCCCAACCAGCCTAGCTCAATGAGTCACTGACACACAAAAATCTCCCTATCACGTTATTGTGGTAGTTCATGGGTATTCACGCACATGAAATGAAACTATTGAAAAGAGTTAAAGGTTGCACGACAGACGGCAGACTAAGGAATCAAGATATTAGAGAAGAACTAAAAATTTTAATTCTAAATGATAAAATTTTAGGTTATAGAAGCAAATAGAACGAACGCCTAAACAGAAAGGAGAGCGAGAGACTCCCCTTCTGTGTCAGTAATTTTTAAACAAATGCTCCCCATGGTTTCTTATCACTCACACCTACATCGCTATTGTATTATATCCGTGCGATGGTTACACTTGTATCAGTGACGACAGTCGGTTGATATCTGACGTTGATCTTGCCAGCACATGTCTGCATTGTACGCGAAGAGCGTTGATGTTGTTAAATCCCAATATATTATGAACTTTGGACGGGGATGCTGACGACATACCTGGTGATCCAATGTTTGATTACAAGTGACGATTCATCCCCCCCCCCCCCCCCCCCCTACGTCCCCACTCCACCTCAATATGCAGTGAAAACAGCGAATTACTCAGGACGAGATAGTTTATAGAAATCTAACATCCCCACAAACGACCGTCCCCGGTAGCTGAGTGGTCAGCGCGACAGAATGTCAATCCTAAGGGCCGGATTCCTGGCTGGGGAGGAGATTTTCTCCGCTCAGGGACTGGGTGTTGTGTTGTCCTAATCACCATCATTTCATCCCCATCGCCGCGCAAGTCACCGAAGTGGCGTCAAATCGAAAGACTTACAACCGGCGAACGGTCTACTCGACGGGAGGCCCTAGTCACAAGACATTTATTTTCCTCACAAACCAAACCTATGTATGCGGTCGCAAGTCGCAGTCGAGTATTTGAATTTAGCTGCAACGCTTTCAGGAGGTAAGCTATACAAGCACGATCAAAGCAGTGAGCAGATTATGCTCTAGAGCGGAATAAATGGCACAGTGGCGTAGCCGTAGATAGTGAGCTAGGATTATGGAGCAGCGATAATCGAAAAATCTTCCGGTCAAGTAGTTGTCATTTTGTCATGCTTTTTCTATATCAGTGCGGTCGTACCGCAGTGGCGACACCGGTTCCCGTCAGATCACGGAAGTTGGGCGCTGTAGGGCTGTTGGTCTGCCCAGTGCTTTTGGCAAGCGGGGTGCACTCAACCCTTGTGAGACAAACTGAGGAGCTGCTTGACTGAGAAGTAGCGAGTCCGGTCTCGTAAACTGACATACGCCCGGGAGACTGGTGTGCTAACCACATGCGCCTCCATATCCGCAACCAGTGACGCCTGTGGGTTGAGGGTGACACGGTGGCCGGTCGCTACCGTTGGGCCTTCATGGGTGGCCTTTTCGGGCGGAGTTCAGAGTTTCCTATGTTACTATAGGCAGCTGTTGTGAGAAGTACTTTGAAACCCGAGTTAGAACACTGATATTGGTGAGACATTACGCGCTACACTTCTTTTCTTCTTTCACCTAATGGGAGAATAGCAAGTTGATCTACACCGTTACCTTTCACCTAGGGCTGCCAGTCAAGTAACGTACAGAAGAGAGCTAGGAGGAATTTTAGAAATTAGGCAAAAGGTCTGTTACCTTGAAGCTTTGTGGTGTGACGCGGGATGTGTCGGGATAGCTCACTTTCCACAAAAGGCACAATACAGAGACGAGTCCCCACCCGACATACAATGCTAACTCCTCAAGAAGTTTTAAAGTTGTATATCTGCTTCAGAGTCAAAAGGTTCAGTCAAAATTTCACAGCAGACAGTGAAAGCTCGTGTCATGGTATGTTTTTCTTCATTTACCTAACCAAGCACTACCTTGTAATGCAAGCCTTAAAATTTTACTTCGGTATAAATCTGAGAGGTCGCTTATCATAGCTGTGCAGAATTCCTTGGTACGAATTTTCTTGTGTTTTTCAGCGATCTGTGGCCGAAAATGTTGCCGCGTGCCGACTAGATGAGACGAAATGAAGCCTCGTGCGGGCGCGGGCGCAAGCAACTGTGCGGGACTAAATCGGCGCCGGATCGAAGCGCGCTGGCGGGGGCGGGCCCGCAGCGCGGCGCGGCGCAGACGGCGGCCGCGAGTTAGGGCCCGCGCAGGCACTCGGTTAGCGAGCAGCCGTAACAAAGCCCGGCCGGCGGCCTCGTAAAGCAGTGGGCCGGCCAGGTCGCTCCTAATGCGCCGCCACGGCCCTAAAGTCGCCAGGGCGCGCAATCACGCTGCCTGGCGCTCCCGGGGGATCCGTTCAGGCGCCTCCGCTAGTCCGTACTTACTGTATCCTGCCTGTCTACTTCACAGCGACAGCTTTCCTCAATAACATCGTTAGTGGCAGTAGTCTAAAATATTATCTTTCGTGGTAGTAGGTTGAAATTCCTTCTGGATGTGATTCAGGAGTGTACTGTTCGCGCAAAGTGGCAACAAACATCTGGAAGCTAAGAAGACCCAACTTTAAGAGATAGTAAGCTGCGCTCGTCATTCTCCAGACAATTCGAATACATTGAACGAATGGTACAGTATGTACCATGGTTAGTCAAAAAGCTTTAATTATCACCTCGAAAATACCCATTAGCTTCGAAGGATTTTTTTGTACATTCTATCCCAGGCGTGTTCTGACAGACAGCTTTTTATTTAAATAGCGACAAAAACTGCATTCAGCAGTTTCGGTGAAACATTTCATTTTTTTCTCTTAAAGGTTATGTTAATAGCATACAATGTGTATATCCACATTCCACATTATTTTTAAAGTTTATTTTTACGAAAAAGAGGTCATTAAACAGAAAACTGACGAAAAGAACATAATATTACATGACAATGTTAATGCTATGAAAACTCAGAAGCTTGCATTCTAAATTTTACTTTTTGCTGTATTTCTATCGTTTATTATAGACGTGCGGTAATAAAATATAAAAACTCCCAATTCAAAAAATCAAAAGCACACTAGCACTGTTCAGGTTTTTAGTTTCTTTCTCATTTTTCTACTCGCTGGACATTCTTGTGGAGAATTTGAGTTGGACTGGCCTCTGGCAACAATGACAAGTATAATGCACCTTTTTCTTCTTTTTGGGGTCACATGTGGAGCATGTTTTGCATTTTTCCAATCATTCTACAACGACTTTTATTCTTGGTTCTGCTACAACAAAAACACAGTGAATGCATGCACCAAATCCGCGGGGTATGACATAGTTGTTGAGTCGTTTTTTATCTGTCGTGTCGTCAACGAGTTTGCTAGGTTCTTCAAAAACTTAAAGCGGCTCACACGATTATCGTCTTTTTAGGAATTGTGAAGGAGAACCCGTTTATCCCTCTCACGGCCAACATGCGAAAACATAATGCCATTGACCATCGCTGAGTAACGTTTCGACGACCAACGACATTTGTTTCGACCTAATACATTTCTGGCAGAATCCTTAGCTAAAGATTCAGTCTCCATGCTTCGGTCTTTATCACGATGATAACTTGTTTTATTCAAGGAATCCACAGACGGCAAAAGAAATTCATCCTGACTTCCGCACTGTTCCTATTTTGAATTGTGTTTATTTTCAATTTCGTTGTCACTATCTGATCTAACATCACTTCCTAAACTGCCCTCAAGCCATTTTAAAACAGTATACTTGAAGTCAGTGTTCGTAACACGAAGACTACACGAAAACGTGGATACTGAATCCATAAGGCAGTTCCAGGTGCCGTCTCAGAGACCGCTAGTACAAAAGAACCAGTAATAGTACACATCCACGTCTCATTAAAGCGGCTACTGACAAAAGGAACCACGACCCTTCGGGAAAGGACGACTAGACAGTCCTGTAATCTCCTACCCCAACCCCATGCATTAGCAACAGAGTAACTATAGACGCTAGCGCTCTGTGAGACTGCACCTGGGACGTTAAGGGACAACTTACGGAGAAAAAATCGCAACGGCAACATGGAGTTATGCGACATAAATGAAAGTTAGTAGGTGTATTCCTTCATCTGAAAGACGTCGTCACCCTAGTCGCATAAGAGTAACGCTAGTAGTGCCACTATGAGGATACAAATCAAGTTTGCTTTAAATTCGAGCTGTAACGGTCGTGAGCGTTAGTTAACTTTGAGACTGAACGTGGTGCGTTGATGCAAGCCAAGAATGCCATTATCGACACATTACTGAGTTTTTTAACGGGGTCGTGTAATAGGGCTACGAGAAGCAACATGTTCCTTCTGCCATGCTGCAGAAAGACTTGGTAGGATTGTTGTCACTGTACGTGATTGCCGGTATCGATGGTCAGTGAGAATGATCGGCCGCAAGAAGACCGGGCTCCGGACGGCCAGGTGGCGCTGCCCAGAGGGAAGACCATCGTGTTCGGCGTATGGCTCTGGCGTATTGTAATGCATCTGCGGCAGCAATCTGAGTCGCAGTTGGGACCACAATGACACGATGAACTGCTTCAGATCGGTTATTTCAAGGAGAGCTGCAAGCCAAACGACCTGTAGCGTGCATTTCGCTGATCCCAGACCACCGCCATTTGTTACTTCAGTGTTGTCAAGCGAGAGCTCGTTAGAGGGCACGATCTGTTGCGTTTTTTGTTGCAAGCTGGTTCAGCCTCGGAGCCAGTGATGGCCTTATGCTGGTTAGAAGGAGACCCGCTGAGAGCCTGCAACCAACATGCTTGCGCGCTATACACACTGGATCTGCATCTGCAGTTATGACCTGTGGGGCAATTTCGTATGACAGCAGGAGCACTCTCGTGGTTATCCCACGCACCCTGGCTGCAAAATTTATATGTCTGTCTGAGGATTCGACCTGTTGTGCTGCCATTCATGAACAGCATTGCATGGAATGTTTTCCAACAGGATAACGGTCGCCCCCATATCGCTGTTGTAGCCCAACATGCTCTACAGAGTGTCGACGTGTTGCCTTGGCTTGCTCGATCACCAAATCTGTCTCCAATGGAGCACATACGGGACATCATCGGACAACTCCTGCGTCATCCACAAACAGCATTAACCATCTCTGTACTGACCGACCTAATGCCTCAGGCATGGAACTCCATCCCACAAACTGACATCCGGCACCTGCACAACACAATGTATGCAGCTTTGTATGGTTGCATTCAACATTATGGCGGTTACACAGGTCATTACTGTACCAGCATTCTACATTTCTCGCGCGTACACTAACCTGTGGTCCTGCAACATTAATCACTTAAATATGTTACCTAGACAAATGTATTCCCAAAATTTCATTACTCTACATCAATTTTATTTTTCGGTGTTGCGATTTTTCTCCCGTCAGTGTATTTTCGAGGTGGTAATTGAAACTTTTTAACTAACTATGTAACATACTGTTTCCTGCTCTTTCGGAAACTGCATAAACCCATTGCCGTCATCGTGATTCACAAATGCTAAGACTGTCCTAACCCAAACACACTCAACATTGACTTGGTTCTTGCAACAACACGAGGGCATAAATATTTACTAGGGAGGGATGTGGGGAGCATGGTTATTCGATACACATACCCAGCAAGGGAATTGGCCAGGATGCCATTTTTCTGGCCAACATTTCAATGATCTGTTCGTTAGATTGCCTAATTACTATCCTTGAGGGGCTCTGATGAAGCGAAATTCACTTAACTGCTCTTGTCACTAAGAATGATCTATGGACACGTATTAGTGCAGTTTTATTGTCTATTTAGCTTATGTTACACGTGAGGAATTCGTAAGCCCAAAACCTCTATATTGGCCATATCTCACGTAATCCGACTAATTCTGCTCAGGCGTGGTTTAACGAACACGCATACGAGTTTTTACTCATCTCTTGGGCGCCAAATGACCACAGTTCCTCATTATGGACGATCGGTCATTGATCCGTTGTAGAGCAAAGTATAGCGAATTATATAAAATTGCTTTATGGAGAACTCGTGAGTTGTACTGAAGTATACAAAACGCCTGCTCTTGGGTGGAGCTGAAATATCTCAGTATTTTCGATGTTCCATCAGGTTTTTGCATAATTTCGATCATTGTTTCCACACTGGCAATTATAAACATATTCTACAAACGAAAATTTTATACTCGGTGTATCAGAAATGAATTGCTGTAATCTGAGATGCAAAATATATGTAGTAGCACCGGCGTAAAATAAAATTCAAACGAGAATTATTATGAATGATATGAAAATTATACCAGCAGAAGCGAAGCAAAACATTGAAAAAAATTGCAAAATGATAAAAATATATATCCACTTATGCATCATATTTTATAATTCTGTGCTAGAATTCAAGATCGTCCACTGACAAGTACGAGCGAGAATGTCACGAAGAAATGAGTTCCTTTTTTTCCAGTGAAATGACGTGTACGGCCATCAAACAACGTGAAAGCTGCTGTGCTCTTGACTAGCTGCTGTAGCGCCAGCATGACGTCCAAGGCACAACTGCATCCCGATCGATTTGCCGATGATCATGAAAGAATTTATTAGACATGGTCATGGCATTTGCTGCACATAATGTCGTTTCCATCAAAGCTTTCAGCGGGAATCGTGTAACGTAGCGAGCTGTATTTGATTTTAAAATCCCATCAGCAGGGCTTTATTAGCAGCGACTGCCCACGCATAACTCTGGCTGCAGATAATGGAAGCCGGCAGGCTGGCTGCCTACGGCGGGGTTCCAGCCTGCGCAACGGCCGACGAGTCTATGGCGCCGCGTCAGCCACCCACTGCACTTCCCCACAACTCTGAGATTACAGTTTCAATTCCTATGTAAGTTCCGCTCCAAACCAATCTCGTGGACGGGCTGAAAGGAACATACGGTGCCGACGTACCTTCGATTGGAGAGCAGAAGTGAGATTGACGGTGAAACGGAACCAATGATAAAATTCGCTGATGACATTGCTGTTTTCTGTGAAATTGAGGAAGAAGAAAAAAGATCATATAATTTGATCATATGATCAAAATATGCACATAGAAAAAACGAAATAATTCTTTAAATGAAAATAATACTTTAATATATCACATTTTTAAATCGGCCTGCAAAGTATAAAATCATTTCTCCTAGACCCATACAGATGCCTACTCCCATACAGATATTCTGAAATTTGTGATTATGAATTTTTAATTTATTTTTATTTAAATAATCATTTTGTGCATTTTACTCTCTTGTATGTGCAATATCTCAGTGGATTATAAACATATTGATGAGACTTTAAGAGAGACGTGTGTTACATGTCTGGTATATTTCGAAGTCTTTTCACCTGATCACATGTGAAACAGACCAGTGTTACCTACTGATAATACATCGATCTGTTTAATGTTCTTTCTCTAAAAAGTAAAACAAGCAAAATTAATTTCATATGACTTTTCTAAAGATTTTTATTTCAGAGTGGGCTTTATTCCAGCGGATTCGCGATTGCCCATATATATGACTTAAATTTCACACATCTCCTCTTCCCTCCTCTCTGTCTGTATCATCTGCCTTCCCACAGACCATCTCCTCCTCCTCCCCACTATTTGTCTATCTCCTCTCCACTCTCCTTGCCCATCCTTTCCTCTCTGCATCTATCGACTTCTCGCCCCTCTCTCTGCCAATCGCCCCATCCCCACACTCACTATTCATTTCCTCCTCCCCCTCTCTCTGCTACACTGTACCTGTCCATATGTACAGCCCCTGAAACACACTCCGATAGTATACCCTCAACACACCAGTCGTGCAGGGCAGCCTAGACATCAGATGTTACCTACGTTTTGCACCCTCAACCCTAACGAAGACTGACGAGGATGCAAGTTAATATGGCGCTGGCATCCAGTTTAAGCTTTGTTTAAAATCTCAAGTCTCTAGGTCATTGGGAAATTAGCTTGAAACCAACTGAGAATATTGTACTGAGCAGACAAATAAAATGGCTCTAAGCTCTATGGGAGTTAACATCTTAGGTCATCAGTCCCCTAGACTTAGAACTACTTAAACCCAACTAACCTGCCGGCCGGTGTGGCCGTGCGGTTCTAGGCGCTTCAGTGTGGAACCGCGTGACCGCTACGGTCGCAGGCTCGAAGCCTCCCTCGGGCATGGATGTGTGTGTTGTCCTTAGGTTAGTTAGGTTTAAGTACTTCTAAGTTCTAGGGGACTGATGACCTTAGAAGTTAAGTCCCATAGCGCTCAGAGCCATTTGAACCATTTTTTGAGTAAACTCGCAAAGGTACTTTACAGACAAACTGCGTCCTCATGGGTTACCTCTTATGCGACAGTGTCGTGGACACAGTTTTCAGCAATGTTCTTCCACATATGCTGCGTGTCTCTATGAACTGTCTGCGTGATGCTAAGATATTCTCGTTGCCAGCAAGATCCCCAGATCTGTCCAAGACAGGAAACGAGTGGGGCCAGCTCGGAAGCCAACTCCGTCCCAGCGCCAGTATCCACGATATTAAGGAACAATTACAATAGGTGTGGGCCAGCTTGCCTCAGGCGAGGGTGCAGCGACTTTATGATCCCTACCAACCGAATTGGTGCATACACTCAGGCAAGAGGATGTGCAACTTCATTCTGGTGAATGGGCTCGTACAGCCAAGTCCTTGGTTAGTCTGACTCGCCATTGTAATAACTACAATAACATCACATACCCCATCAAGCCGTAAAGTTTCATTTCATTATTCTCCCTTTTCGCGTGCTTCACTTTTCATTGTCAGGCAGTACAGAATCTACAAAAATCTTCCAAGTAACTTTCTACGTAGTGGCGAAGGAGGATAAAACTGTACCTATTCGGCATTTTGCACAGTATACGTATTTTGCAACCTGATCGCATACCTCCTTGGTGACTTTAGGTCACAGTTACGAGTATGTTAGAAATGTCTATTTTTGGATAAGAAAGCGCCATTTCGGTGAATTTTATACTTACATTTATTAGAGTAAAGTGACATGAAGTTTTAATCAGTTTCTAAAAACTTCAAAAATCTCAAATATTTTTTAATTTTCTCCAGTTGTAAAAAGAGTAAGGTGCGTCACGTCAAAGTGGGCAAGACACAGTTTTACGTATTATCTTATTTCTTTTTTAATATTACGAAGTTTACTTGGCAAGTTTAATAGTTTTTCAGTTTTTTAATGATCTTTTGCCTGCTCTTTTTACCTACTGACTGTGTGAAGAGGGCCACTGGCTGGTTGAAAGCTATTCTTTGCCATACCAGACTACTGAAATGACTGCCCTTCGCCCTCACGAACCAAATGAATTACCCAGTTTGTACCCCGCGAGATGACTACGTGACAGCACTGCCCACAGGCTTAACAAAAACTTTGCAGTAGATCATCACACATTTTTCTTCGCCGTTATGCACAAAACACGTGAAATCAAACGTTAATTTCTTCCGTATTCCATTCGTTGGACTGGCATTAACATATTTACTTTTACCATACCTGCGAGTCCATGACTAGAAATCATTCGTCCCTCATTTTCGAAGAGTTCTTCTGTGACTGATGAATTTTCTTTGCTGTAGAGATTAACGGCGTAACTGAAGAAAGCTCATACTCTGCAATCACCAGGTCAAAGACTCTGATGCCATCGTAATACATTACTCTGGCCATTATAGTGCTGAATATCTCCGGATTTTCACAGGAATTTTATGGCCTCGCAGTGATGTAGTAGCGTGCATGTTGACCGACCGTGGTGACTCACCTGCAACAACAAGAAACGAGTATTAGTTATAAGCTGTTGGTAAACGTCCCATACTTGTAGTTACAAAACTTAATCCTCCCAACTCTTTATCATTAATGGGCTACAGTAGACTGTGTTTTACTGACTGACAGAGAGTTATCGCAAAACGAGGATTTTCCTTTCCCAGTTTCTCATTTTACGTGACGCACAGTCTTTCCACTGTGAAATGTTTTTTATTCATCCTATTCTACCACAAATTAACATCTTTAGAAAGAAAATATCTTTCTGTTCTCTTTTCCGCATTTGTTACGATGACCTGTATTCCTGATCTGCTTCAGACTTCATTTGAATGTTTATTTTATGAACAGCAGGCATATGCACATTTTCCTTCTTAGTAAATTTCACTATTGTGCAGTGCGTTGGGACCGAATCTCGCGAGTTGGCAGGAGAGAGAGGATAATAGTATAACCATTGCATGTGCTTAAGTAACAGACGAATATTAAGTTTTGGGACACAAAATTAATTGCTGTACAAGGTATTTGGAGCTCTTGGTCGTGACAGTCTTTGAACAAAGTAATTGTCGTGACATGTAATATAAGCCATAACCTGACAGCAGCTCAGCCTGGAAAAGTTTTACGAAAACCCAGTTTTTCTTTGATCCGAGGTAGGTGACTGCTGATAAAAGATAAGAAATGACATAATGTTAAGTACATTGCAAGTTGGATCTGTGTTCTATTGAATACAAATAAAACCTATAATGACGGGCTGACTAGCTATGTATCCTAATATTTTGCTGAGAATGAAATGCATGAAAAATAAGTTACAGATACCGCCAAACAGATGGTTTCCGGTACGGCACTTCAATCTGCTCCTCCAAAAATGGGCATGTAACTGGATAAAGCAAATGGTAATTTCGCTAATAATTTTCGTTTGTAGCAAATAATTTATAAATGTCAAAATATTAAAAACATTTGTGTTCCCATTATGCAGTCAACATGTGCTGTGATCTGATATTATTTAGGTAAAAAATTCCAACAATGTTAACAGTTAATACTTTAAGGATGTAATGATGATACATAAAAATGTCATATTTTTAAAATTTTGACGAAGCAGAAAATATTCTTCGTACTCCACTGAAAAATGGCTGAATGGCCGAAATTGCTAATAGTTTTGACACTCATAGGGGACGATAGTGTCTTTTTGTATGACTGTGAATGCTAGCGACAAAAAATTATTCCTAATTAGTACAAGCTACAGCTGAAAAAGGCGAATAAGATACGCAAACGTGCGAATTCGTTTCTACGAAGAGAAATAGCAATATATGTTCATGCAATCAAGAATACTGCAGGCAGATAAAGTATAAAAATAACGAATAGATTGGTTTGGCCGGAACAACGACAACGACGCACTAGCGTCACACACTTTGAGACTGACAGAAAAGTTATCTGTACCGTTCAAAACTGGAAGGTTCGTCTGAACTCTGACTGCGTTAATACGCTTTATTCTGCTGGAGGTGGTATTAGAAACTGAAGAATCATTCTTCAAGGAATCTTCATTCAGCGACTTTCCTTAAAATATTATATATATATATGATGGGACTAATAAAGCAAAACCTTGTCAAGGTAATTATTCTGGACATGCGGAAAGCCTTGGGTAATGTAACAATGTATTCTTCTCGAATAACTGCCAGGTGAAACAACTTTCCACGAGTAATTTTAAAAACCTGAGAGGAGCTATTAAGATTACATATTCAGCACCCTAGTTGACTACAGACCTGTCGAAGCTTTGCTCGTTGTGGCAGCTACAAATCCAGATGTTGCGACATTGGGTCTTTCACAAAGAAACAGCGAACTCGTAAGTGGGGAAGGGGTGCTGGTAATTACCATATGTACGCAAGCGTGCAGTACGAGACAACCAGTCGTTCACGCTTGGCCTTGACCACTTGTAGTCGTGTGCAAATCGTTTCCACCACTCAGTAGATAATTCTGATTAAATATACAAGCATTACTGTCAGTCACGCAGTGTGCATCCATCGTTTCGTTCCTGTCTGTTGCAAGATACGAAATTTAAGATGACTTATCTTGCACCTACATTAAGTTTGGAAGTATGGAACTAAAAGACTTGTGTATACAATGTAGTTCGTAAAGGAGGTAGTAGTAAAAAGGTGCTCTTACCAGATGTACAGGTAATGGTTACCTATAAAGATGAAATAGAAGCGAGAAGCGGAAGAAATCCTAGACATAAAGATAACATCGGAACGAAAGAATAAAATGTGAGCAACGCTATTTTTTGAAATGAGAAAAGGCCGATTTTGACTTCAACGTGAACGCCTATTTTCTTCGGAGCCAACAGTTTGAGGATAAAAATCAAATACACTAAATCTTGCGACAGTTTGCTGTAATTCACTTCCTTTGTCGACTTTACGTGACCTGCAGGCTCTTTAAATCCGTTCACGTCTCTACAGACTTAAAACCTTCACGCCTTAAACCTTACCGGCACATTGATTTCTGAGATACGAATTTCACCGGGACTTTTGTAAGTGTGTAAAAGTGCGAACTAGTTTCAAAGGTATACTTCGCAAGAAACCATATGATGAATAGTGAAATGGAATTATTGTACTAGTGTTACGTTCCTCCATTCTTATTCCAATTACCGATGATGTGTGAGAAGGACGGTTCTCAGGACGTCTTCGTAAGTCTGAATTACTGTGGTCTCAGCATCAATGACATTACGAGACTTGAATGAAGGAGAAATTAAGGTATGTTGTGACTCTAGTTCGAATGTACATCTTTGAATTTTCAGAACACATCTTTCCGTGAAGCACAACAACGCTCTATTAGTTATATTCTGCTGGACTTCCGTCAACATTCCTGTGGCGCTTTCGTAACGACTAAACAAACGTTTGATAAACTGCTCAGCTCTTCTAGCAGTATTATCTAGTTGTTCTGTTAACGAGACTTAATAACACTTCCAAACAGCAAGAATAGCATACCATGGCGAGGCAAGGCGAGGAAGTGTCTTGTAAGCAATATCCTTCTATGACAGTTTATCAGCAAATTTCCATGGAAGACAGTTCACCTGTGGCTTTTCTGCAGCTAGATATACATGACTGCTCCTTCGTTGGTTGCCCTGGAACGATATAACATGATACCTGAGCCTGCTCACTAATAGCACACCCACGCAGCATCCCATTTTTTCGCCTAATTATACACCATTGTATTGCATCTGGATATGCTGAAGGTCAGCTGCTGCATTAAAAGTCCTCTAAACATTTTCAGCAATGTGTTGGTAGGGAGTGTCAGACTAAACAAACACTTGTCGCAACCTACAGACGCCGGGCACAGAACGTACTATGCGTTTTTTAATACGCATATCATTGTGATTACAACGAGTATGTTACCAATGGCAACAGTCGTGCAGTCGACAAACAGTTTACACTGACTGGGGCCTAATTTCCTCATCGGACAGCTGCGCGACTTGGCATCAATACAAACAATACATCTGGCAGTTTTAATGCGGACGTAATTTCGTACAGACATAAAAATCGAGTTTATTCGCTTCCAAGTACGGTTAAATTTCTACAAATCTTAGTTTCCTCATTATCTCTTACGTGAGTCGGACTACCTTAATTTTGTAGTCTGCCAGTATTTAAACAACTCAAAGTCTGTAAAACAAAACGTAACTTATCATTATTGCTAGTAATTTTGTAACCTGGTAAACAATGCTTGCTTCTTTATGTAGATTCTTCTTCTGCTCGCAACGAGATAGTATTTCGTCTGCAATGTGCTCGATGCGGTCACAAGGAAATCTGTATCTCGAAGCAAACATGGAACTTAGGTGCATTTTTATACAACACAAAGAGCTGCAAACGAACAAACCTTTATTTGCTAATATCCTCAGTCTGTTTAATCGTCTTTTTCTCCTTAATTCTAACTTTGGCTAGGGAATCCATATGCTTTCTCCACATTCCTCCACAAGTCATTTCTGTTCCTCACTTGCGTGACCCATTCTCTATTTTCCAGGCCCATTGCCTCCATATCCCTGCTGAAATCATCGTTCCAACTTGTCCGTGGCAGTTTTGTTCAACTGCTTTCCTCAATGTACATTTTTTAAAGATTTACATTCTGCTATAACCTGATTTTATAAATTCTCGGAACGGCTCTACTCCACCGCACGTTTCATAAGCCTAAATTTTCTTATTTGACGCTGCCATCCTTGCCTTAATCTCAATTTCCATGCTGCTCTGTTCATGCTTACCAACTATTTTCTTTTGAAAGTGAATTCATCAATTGTCAGTCAGGTAACTGACCTCCGTTACAATTCAAGCTCTGTAGATCTATTAAAAATTTTTGGTATTATTATATTTTAAGATAATTCTCATTTATTGTTCCGTCCCAGTTACACATTTTTAATTATATTACATGTTTCGATCACTCTGGATAATCATCAGATATGAAACAAAATACGCACCATCCAATATTTTACAATAAGTGCAAAAGAAAATAACTGTACATAAATGTATAATTTACCTAAGCAGTTGCGTCAGCAACTCTTCTTGTCTAATCAGACCCCACATATTAGAGTACTGTGTTTCGCAACAGCAGTCAATGCATTAAACAGGTTTATGGTAGTGGGGCGGGAGGGGAAGGCGAAACGGGGTGAGACTGATTAGAAGACGGGAACGGAAGCAGGGAGGGCGCGGTGAAGATGTCATGAGTCTTTTTTTTTTAAAAGAGAGAGAGAGAGAGAGAGAGAGAGAGAGAAATAGAGAGAGAGAGAGAGAGAGAGAGCTCAAAATTATAGACAGTATAATCATGCAAAAATTCTCGTTGAAACACTTAATAGTACACAACAATGGGTATCTAAAATGCAAACGGCAGAAATTAGTGAAACTCTAAAAAGCAACATGGGATTGAGAGCAGGTAAAGAAGGGAAGGCAGGGGAGGAGAGGTGGGGGAGGGGGGGGGGGGGGGGAAGGTTGGAATAGTGGCAGGGATGCTATGGTTTTAACAAGAGGTTATCTTATGGCTAAATCTACAAAAGCCAATAATGTAAGAAACCTTCTGTGAAAGTGTCAGAATGGTTGCGTAGAACAGTAAAAGGGGGATAAATAGTAGATTATAAAAATCTAAATAAAGTAGAAAAAAAAGTATCTGTAGATATTCAAAGGATGAAACTTTGAATGTATAAACTCATATTTTCTTACTCTGAAAACATAAAAATACAAACGTATACAATTCTTTTCGTACAGGCCAGAACAATGGATGTGTAAATAGTGAAAGACATAAAGATCGTCAAATTACAAAAAGTGGAATCATTTAGAGAACCTAGAACTGCATGAAGTCACTGAAAACTATGAATTAACAAAAAAAAGATACTGAAGTGCAAAGCGTATTGCTTCATCCAGAAAAACACCTACGTGTAACGTACTACCAATAAATGGCATGACAATTAGTTCCTCTGTCTGTAAGCATTACAGATCTGACGAAACCCTATCGGAGATTCATTTTACTTTCGAGTATTTCTCCCGCTTTCGGCTGAAATAATTACTAATTCCCAGTACTTTACCATTTTTACCATTTTCATCATACGAGATGTTATTTAAATCTTTAATAACCATTGCTCTTCCAGATCTATATTTGGTGAAGCATGATAAGGAGGAAAATAAAATATTTCAGCCTCATCTGAATAAAATTACGTGCGATAAGGTCATTTACATATAATTTAGCTTCCAGGAATTTCGCGAAATGAAATAATACGAATTACACTTGTTCCATGAACTCTCCGGCGAACTGCAGCATGAGTGGAAGTTAAATTTATCCATTTTGTATGGAATTTGTCGCTGTCAGCGACTGTGTAATAATATTTGAAATAATTACTTTTTTTGTTTCAGTCACTTACTACAGTCTAGACGTTTGGGCAGCGTGCTGCAATTATCAGGTACCTTAAATTAATATTAAGTTTTATACTGTCCATCGTCTGGGTGTCAATGGGGTTATGAACCGAAATTTAATCCTGTACAGAAATGTTTACTTACTTCAGTGTATACCTTACGTGAGCTGCTTGTTTAAATCTTCTGATTGGTGTTCATTTTTATATTTTTACTACGTATGTAGGCCTAGCTGGGAGAGACTTCCTAAAAAGACGCAACGAACACATTAATGCCTACCAGGCATATGATTATGCAAAATCAGCAATAGCTAGACACATTAAAGACATTGGTCACCTCTGTGGGATACAGTGAATGATCTTCACATATTACATAAAATAGAGAAGGGGCAACAAATGGACTTACATGAAGAACTAGAAGTTTTCGTTGATGCAGTACATACCAACATGTTACTAAATGTTAAGCTAGAAAGTAAGATGTAATTTTCTTCAAAGCTTTATCCGGTATGGAATGCTTGTTTAACATAAACAGATCTAGCTAATGGTACAAAAATTGTCTTAACAATACTGAAAAACGAAGAAGTATTAAATAATCATACTATTTAATATGTGTCATGACATAAAAATACTTATATAAGAACTATTGTGTTTTTATTATTTGTACTATCTTAGCGTCTGAAATAAGTTTATTGTAGCAGTTAAGAATCTTCAGAGTGTAAAGAAGTGGAATGTGACAATGTTAAGTGATGGTATTGTGCTGTTGTGTGCCAGAAGCAATGCATCTGCGCAGTAATTTCTTTTTTAAAGACAAATTCTGTTACGTTAAAACTGTCTGCGACGCCTACTTTGTTTTCCTCAGGGAAAGTTTCCACGTCTCTATAATGAGCCGGCAAACGTGATAAAATATTTCGAACAGAGTATGTGTGTGAAAGATCATTTTTCGATTATGAAATTAAATAAATCACGATTATGTGTGAACCTGGCTGTGAAAATCTGAGAAATTATCTCCGTTGGTCTATGTGCCGACAGTTTGTACCAGATAAAAATTATCTGTCTTCAGCGTGCCAAAAATAAATAAGTAATGCTGGAAGTTTCTTTCATTTCTGATTTGTTTTGATGAGAAATATGATATCAAGCCGTATGCAGTACGACCGCATTGCCATTTAAATACGGTGCATTCCGCTTCAGACAGCGTGGTGTGGCGGTGGCGGAAATGCGCAGTCTCACTGAGCGCTATGGCACTTTGGCCAAGGCACAGCTTGCGAGCCGAATTCTTGGCCACCCCTGCGCTAAAGGGACAGAAACGAGGTAAATGGCACTCACAGGTTATGAACCCTCCGCCACACACAGTTCGGCGGTTTGCGGAGTACAGACGTAGACGTAACTGAGTGACTGAAGCGCAAGAATCTTAAATGCGTATCAATATATTATTAAAAATATTTGTGTACTTCACATGCAGAGTATAATTTTTGATCAATATCTTCGACAAAATATGAATGTGCTAAGACGTGGTAAATAGGAAAATAGTGAGACAACTAGGAGAAAAGTCTGCTAAATACGCTGTTGCAAGTGAGGGAAAGGTTAGAAACAAATTAATCCAGGCACAGAGCTACTCCTTCAATGACATAAACACAGTGCTACAGATTTCAAAGCCTATCGGATATTTGATTCTAAGAAACTGAACTGGAACCGAACGCTGTTGAAGTTTCTGAGAACAGCTGCTGTCTGGAGTATCTGTTCATTTTTTTTCGAGCTGTGTTCATCTACCAGCAATACTACCAGACGGGCATGTGGGTCACCCTTCCAAGAGGTGGCGGGTGATTCGCCAGACGCAGTCCCAGCAGCGGAGATGGAGGTGGGGACTGCGACGCGTTCGCCAGACTGCACACACAAGTCGACAGCTGTGCCTCGCCATTACGCAAGGCGACGCTCACATACACGACGGCTGCTCTGCTCTGTTCCCCCTAACGTCACTTCGCACAGCACCCACAGTGGCCTACATTACTGCACGTTCCGCCACCATCACCAACTGCTTCCAAACATTCGTCCTGTCAACAGTCTGGGCAACTGAGGTCGTCACGGCACTCTAGTGTGATAGAATTCGACGTGGATGCAACTGCGGCTAATGCTTGTGCTAACAGAAATTTGTGTCGATAATATTGGACCAACATTATCGGGGAGACTTACTGATTTGTAGCTCATCGCTTGGGTAACTTTTTCGTAGCGTCTGCTGCAGTGAGGACACCACTGCTGTTGCTGATCCAAACAGGAAGAAGACAGAACTGTAACGTCTCGTCGACGATGTGCCTAAAAGGATGAGAAAGTGTAGCCCCCCCGAGGCTTATCCGAAAGAATCATTTTGTAATGGACGAACTATTCAGATTACGGAGGATCGTATGCCGAGCGTTGGGGTGCGTTGCAAACCTTTCTGAAGCGCAAGTCTGTCTTTGATTTTGATTTTTAGGCACGATGACCGCCAAACGTACACCGTTAGTCGGAAACGTTCCACGACCAATTTTATTCCCAGCGTATAAATGACGTCAGTGCAGTACGCACAGTGGCAGCTTGATTTAACAATTGTAAACAACAGATGTGCATGCGAATATTATAGTCAGTTGCGAGTAGGCAGTGACTCGAGTAGAGCACTTGAGTTTGTAGCGTGTGAACGTTGTCACCAATGGCAACGGGGCAACATCTATAAACCCAGTGTTTAAGACATACTCCAACATGTTTTGAAGAACAGGAATGTGTGTGCAAAGATTACCCCACACAAAATGGTTCAAATGGCTCTGAGCACTAAGGGACTTAACTTCTAAGGTCATCAGTCCCCTAGAACATAGAACTACTTAAATCTAACTAACCTAAGGACATCACACACATCCATGCCCGAGGCACGAATTGAACCTGCGACCGTAGCGGTCGCGCGGTTCCAGACTGTAGCGTCTAGAGCCGCTTGGCCACCCCTTACCCCACACACCTTTAATTCAGAACAAACACAACGGCACGTGGACACCAGCTGTGACTTGATTGCAATGTAAAACGAAAGTATTAAAGTAAAACAAGGCAGACCCATTGTTAATTCATTACAATTATTTTCTGGAAAAAATAATCACGGGTTACGGGACTTGGTATTATCAATACGAACATGCCACAAAATGACAAAGTGCAGATATTCACATGAAGGATCAACGCTTTGACGAAATAATCGACATTCAAATCAGTTGTACGAAATACAAAACATGGACTTTTCTGACGAATTCACACGGTTGTATGGACATTCTGTGCGTTTGTACATCTGAAGTATTAAAACCACTACAGTTCCTCTATCGTTTATTAATCCGTATTCGTATTTGTCAGACGGGATATATAGGTTTTATCAGAATTTTGACTTAAAACTGATTATGTCCAATTCGCCACATAAATGTAAGCTGCACTTTCTTTGTGACATTGGATATGTCCAATATAGACAACTATCTGTATAGGCTCCTTCCTCGCTACGGTGACAAGACGTATTCCATCAGCAAGGAATTTAATAGCAGTACCTTCATCTTGATCTTTGGTGTACGTCGGGTGGGGCTTAGAGTATTTCTTTATCTTCTAATTAGTCTTGAACAAAATGAGGAGAAAGAATACGCACCATGTGAAAGAGTACTACACACACTCACACACACACACACACACACACACACACACACACACACACACACACACAAAATGAGTCTAAATGTGAGCAGGGTAAAATAAAGGATAAATGTTTTGGAATGCAGGGAACTGGAATTTTTGGTATCAGGCTGTCTGTGACGCGAAACATTTTCAAAAAGTCTTCCACGGCAGTTTGTTCAGGATTTTTCCGTTACTCTCACGCTGCATAAACATCTGCATATATGTCACTATCCGCAAGCCACTTTATGGAGTGTAGCGGAGAGTACTTTGGGGCGATTTCCCTCCTTCCCGTTCCAGTCGTGAACGGTATCCGGGAGAAGCAGTTGTTGGTAGCATTCGTGGAGTGTGTTGAAACCGGTTGTCAGTAAACAGCATTTAAGCGATCTTGGCTTTTGAATTATTTCTACAACAGAGTGATCGTCCCACTACGCACTGTGTGTACACTGAAATCAAGATTTTGTCGCTGAAGACTTCTTTCCTGCGTGACTGACACTATCACGGGGTTCTTCCACTATTATCCCACCATTTGCCTTCCCCACTGTCAAATTTATGTAGTCATTATACCTTGCATCACTCCGGACATAAATTTATGGATACTTAAAGGTTGTAACTGATTCCAGTGATTGATCGCCTATGTCGTAGTCGAGCAAGGGATTTAGCGCTTACATAACATAAACGACGTTTCTGTTGCTGACGTGTGTCCATTCCATTCAATAGTTTTTCTAGTGGGGCTTCCTTTCTTCCAATCAGATCATCTATGTAATCCTTGAACCTTAATTATGTTCATTTCCAATGCGAAATTTTCATTCAGTCCTATTACGTTTCTTGGACCCAATGTAACGGCTATGGCGAGAGACTGCAGCTCTGCCTCAAAAATTTTTTAACAGCTCTCTCCTGGCTGATTCCTCACTTTTTTTATTCCCGCTTGGTTTTCATAAAGCCCGCATCTCGTGGTCGTGCGGTAGCGTTCTCGCTTCCCACGCCCGGGTTCCCGGGTTCGATTCCCGGCGGGGTCAGGGATTTTCTCTGCCTCGTGATGGCTGGGTGTTGTGTGCTGTCCTTAGGTTAGTTAGGTTTAAGTAGTTCTAAGTTCTAGGGGACTGATGACCATAGATGTTAAGTCCCATAGTGCTCAGAGCCATTTGAAGCATTTTTTTCATAAAGTGCTCCCCTGTTTTTCAATTTATCTTTCTTCTCCTCAGGATTTCCAACATAGTATTCCCGTGTGAGGATTTTGTTTAGGTCTTCAAATGCCAGGAGAGTAATTGTAACGATACTGCAGCCATAGTGATCTCCATCCATAACCTCTTAAACTTTTCATTTCTGCTCTCTTGTGTATGATTCTGTCCATCTGACTCTGGATATCCACGCACTTAATATGACTTTCACTTCAGAACATGTTCATCTGAAAGGTTAAAAAGAAACATTTTACTTTGATTCGTATCCCGTATTTGTCAGCCCCCTTACTACTTTCTGGGCGAACCAGTCCATGTGTTCTGCAAAAAGGACAGCACACGGCGCTCTTAACGAAGTACTGTAGTCTTCTAACTAGCCTACGGGTCGATGTCACGCCAAATGCTCGTCAGTCTCTGTTTTACTTGTCACTTAAAATTTAAGGAAACATATTGAAATTAAACTTCAAATAATGAAATAGAACCCGAAAGAAGAGAAATTAAAGAATTTTACATTTTTGTTGGAATGTGGGTGGCGACTTTTCTTTGATGTCCGAACAAATTTTAGAGGTAGACCAAGAGAGCATTTGAAAAGTGTCCTTAGTTTTTGGTACATGTTCTGTAGCTCATAACACTGAAATGGAGTCAAAATGGAAAAGCAATGAACAGTGATTGCCGAATATGACTGTTTCTCTTTGCATGTAATTCAGGTTGTACACATAGGCGAATTAGCAGAATCTAAACGTAAATCTGATATTTTATTCATATACAATACCGGTAAGTGTACTATCCGCGGAAGGCAAGGTTTCAGGTCGGAGTTCCGTCCGACGCACTGTGAACATCTCCCAACAACTTTCAACGCAACGTATACATCGAAAGGTAATTATTATCTGTGCCACACCGCTACTAGCATCCCACGGAGCACTGCGTAAATATCGGAAACGGAAAAAAACTACTAGAATAAATCTATAGAGCAGTGACTTGCTGCCATCAAAAACGCGGCGCTTCCCACACCTTTACAGTCGAACAGAATCGATGCGCACACGACTGCGTGCGCCGAACAGTGAATCGTGTCGTAATTTTCGTGCACTGTCAATACTTCGATATTCCGATGCCAAATTCTGTCAGTAATGAAGCATCAATGGTCGTTCTTCTGTTCCATTTATTTTGTAGCATAAATTATGAAAACGACGCAAATATGATGCGCACTGTGGCATAACAAATGGAATGAGAGTATTTTAACTAAATTTGTGGCAAATAATTGTTTTAATTAGAGGACACTATCGTGTGCATTCTCGCGCAATGCCAGCTGATGAACGTATGGTCGCGTTGCGGAGACTGACGTAAAACAATAAATTATATTTTATTTAACAACCAGATTGCGGTCTGTCATTAATTATAACAAATCATTACCACAGCGTAACGCAGTTCATGACGCACCCTACTGGCTATGGCGGCGTAATTATTCCGCCAATAAACTGCAAAATACGTTGTTGGAGTCAGTTGTTCCCCTTACATAAAACTACGAGAGCATGCTGAAAAGTAATGCATCAGATTTTTTTTTTTTTTTTTGTGAAAGATCTGAAGGCTTTTGAAATAAAATAAACATTATTAATGTCCTACATCTTTCTTCTTTTTATCTATCAACATTTCTATCTATCTATCTATCTTTACCTATCAAAATAGTCATCCCGTCTACGAACATATCTCTCCCAACGAGAGCCGAGTTTGACTTTTGTTGACGGAGCCACAACCTCACCTCTGCTTGCACAGCTTCATCCCTTTCAAAGTGAAGTCCTGGAAAGTATTTTTTAAATTCTGGAAATAAATTAAAAACATACGGGCCGAAGTCGGAACTGTATGAAGGATGATCGATGACGGAGAACACAAGGCACTGGATAGTAGCAGGAGTCGCAGGGCTCATGTGTGATTTGGCATTGTCATGCTGAAGGGGAGACTGCTCCATGTGTGAGCGAACTCTTCGCATCCCAAACTCCATAACACCGCCATGTTGAACGGCACAACATGGAACTCTATAGCGACAGAGGGCTGCAAATATAAAGACATGAAGTATGAAGATGCAGAATGTTAATAACGGTTACTTTATTCAAAAACCTTTAAGAGTTTTCAAGTAAAATATTCGGAGGCATTATTTTTCAGCGCCCTCATATTTCTCCACTCATGGTATCTTCACGGTATTCTTCAGAACTGCGCGGTTGGATTATGAAATTGTGTCGTTCCCCATGCATGTTCTTGCACTGCATTTGTCAGAGGGAAGACTGAAGATGGCAGGTTCCACTTTTTAAGGTACCATTGATATCTCAGTCACCAGACGAAGTGGGGAAGGATGTCGGCTACGGGGATTCAAACATTCTCTTCAAGTGATTTAGAATCCCTGTAGAATTTTTCATTTGCTTCGGAGTCGAACAAAAAGGCTACATTTGCGCTGGGGCGTAATGTTCCTTAATAACGCAAACTTCTGTACAAAACTTCCGAGATTTGGTGCTATAGAAGCATATTGAAAAACTAAGTGGACTGATAAATAGTGACGGCTCATTTAGTGAGACTTTAGTCTGGAGATCTAGTTAAGCTTTATACTGGCCACGCATCACTTGCACGGAGAGGGAGTGGAAACCTGCTGCTGGGGCCACAAGGAGAACAGCCTGCTGGAAAACAGCGATGGAGTGGGTGGCTGGCCACACGCTCGGTGACGGGGGGGGGGGGGGGGGGGGGGGGGGGGGGGGCCTGTGATCGCTGGACACAGAGAATTCAACCAGTACTCAGAAATCAGAAATGTTTGTCAATTCTCCTAGCGACCCCTGGAGTCGTTGTGGAATCATGGCGGTTGTGGGAATTCCGAGGCTATTTTGCAAAAAAAAAAAAAAAAGAACGGAGGTATCTCATAGCTGCCACATGCCGACACAGCCAAGTTGAATCGTTCTCAGAAATATTTGTCACGACGCCTTCCGGGACACAGAAGCTGTTATGGAACCACAGCGGCTCTGGAAATTTCGTGGCTATTTTGGAAACATCATTTTCTGAGAATTGCATGTTTTTAAATTGAAACAGAGACAATACACCTACACTGTGTTCGCAGTAACTTCGGCATCTGTTTTCTCGGTACATTCAGCCCATAGCAGGTAACGACGTCCTGTGGATTAATGGAAGAAGTTCGTGTACGAAAGGTTTGAAAACGGAAAAAACTAAGGTACCTGTGGGTACCTTTGGGACTGTGACAGAACTTCTACTGGGGAACTATATGGTTACCTCGGCTGTTGTGATTAATTCCCAAAGTTTTAATCGGTCAATATGCAAGATCAAGAACATTATATCTATGCCAGTTACTCCTAACTCCTAGCCCCGATTCGCTAAGGAATCGAACTCCCACGTATGAATGTATGCTATTCACGTACCTCAGTATTTAGGACATCACATCTCCTCAACTATGTGACGTACAGTGACAAGTTTTTCAGGTACATTCAGGGGTTAATGTGGACACTGCATGCAAAATGCGTCAAAAATAGTGTTAGTAGACAAGAAGTTTTATGTTAAAACGTCATATCTGATGCTGAAGTTTTACTGCATTAACAGCAAAAATATAGTAAGGGGATAAATCTTTTTTTTACTATTTTGTGGGGTGTGCAGCGAGAAAAAGTTCAGAAAAGGATTGAAATTGTGTGCAAAGTTCCTTGGAAGTCGCTGAATGCTCTCATTCTCAAATACTGGATGAATGTTTGCGTTCTGTGAGTTTCGCTGCCACAAGACATTTACACAATTTCTAACTCTAATAGTTGACTCATTGTGTAAAATTTTTAACGAATGATTAAACTGTTTGATTAGCTGATTATGACAGCATTTTAAATTTTTTAATTCCGTCAATAATTATATGGGATACAGCCTGGGAGGCCGTTCAATAGACAACCTGCAAACGGAAGTGTGTGACTGTTTTCCCCAGTTTAGTAATACGTATTAGTGTGCCTGAATACAATATGAACTTAACAATATTGTGAGCTACGAATGTAGCTTGTATCTGTAAAGGTACTCCACGATATTAAATTCTATTTGTTAAACTGTTAGAATAACTGTTTCCTTTCACACCACGTATTCACTGTATGCAAATTCTGGTTTTGGTTCATGAACCATGTAGAAGAGCCTAAAAGGAACCAACGCTTGGAAACAAACTGTACGGTGTCACACGCAGTCACATGCTTTATTGCTGCTGTGTGGTAGATGAGGCGCTATTGTTTGTACTGACCATGTCGCCTTTCAATCAAACCAACACTCTTTGTGTACCAAGTTCAACTGCGTCATGGAAACTGCGTAAATAATAATAAAAGTGGAAATTGAAATGTGTCAATGTAACAACAAAAATTCTCTGTTTAAATACTTTCAATTGCAGGATGCACTTTTGAATCTATTTGTGCCGTTCGCTCTTCCATACCGGTATTTATCTTGCATGACAGTCTGTGAAACAATCAGCAGATGTCAGCTGTCACCAATGGCGCTTTTGTAAATGTCAGCTAAATGTCGAAAGACCATGAAGAGACCACAGAAAGGACCTAACAGCAACAGATCATTGGAGTATAATGCCAGAAAATAAATACGATGGCAAACAGACCAGTGACAACGCATTTGTCGATTCACCAAATAAAACATATCTTAAGACAATGCGTCTCTCTTTCAAAAATTAAAAAAAAAGTGTGCAAAAAATTGGTGGCTATTTCCGTTTCCAGTTTTCTTATTTCACTGAGATACTACACTTTTCCAGACTTTTAGTAATTAGTATTGGATTTTTTAAAGTTTGTCTTATGTAACTTTTTTGGTTATTTTCAAGCACTTGACCTGTTTTTCCTCTTGTTTCAAAATTTCAGGAAAATACACAAGATCACTAGACAGAGTAAATTAATCCTTATTTCACTATTTTTATAAGCTATTCTCATCATTTATTATATGGGGCCCAGTCCCCTCTCCCATTGTGTAAAACTTTTTTCTGGAATGAAATGTGAAACCTTCAATAACAGATTATCTGCTTGTCGCAGATATTTTTTCCAATACATACAGTCCAACAAAATGTACTTAAAGATTTTTTTAGCGGTTTGCGCTCATATAAATATACTACTTGTATCACTGTTTTATGAAGTCTCTCTGGTATTTGAAACAGAAATGTTCCGCTAACAGTATGCCCTTGTCGAACTCACGAGTAAACACAGAACCTTCACAAATATTAAGATACGATTACCATATGTTAAAACTGTTTATTAATTACAATTAATCCTATTGCAATAGATCGCCTCGACAGTGTTTTCACTTTAGAACCTAAAGCTGCAGGCAGCATAGCCGTCACCTAGTCACACAGCTGCAATTTTTCACGAGATTCTTCTGGCTTTCAAAAGACAAATAATACCCTCGTAACAAGATAACTAACGAAGGTTAACTAATTTTTTTAGAATGATTTCACTGTTCGAGATTAAAAGCATTAAACATTTATTATTTAAGGCATTTTGCTATTCAATCATGCGGCGTGGAAAGCTGCGTATGCACGTCCGCCTGAGCCCGTATGTGTTATTTTCTTTTTCAGAAGGGAATCTACATAAAGGGTAACAGATTAACGTATGTAACCTAGTGTGTAAAATACTCCCGTAACTGATAATAGTCGCTTGACCTAATGAATTATAAGAGTTTCATTAGAAATTCAGTTTTCTGTTTTTGTTACCGCAGTGTTACGCACTTGTCATTTTACAAAACCAGATGTTACATTTTGATTAAGTCACAGATTTATATGGTAAATTAACTTGTAATTAATAACTTACTTGGTACGAATTGCTTGGTTAGCAAATTAATACGTGAGGGTAACCTCAATATTTACTCGAATTCATTCTAATCTATGAACAAATACCTTCGATCTTCGAATACAGAGTCAGAACCGTGCGTTTCATGAAAACCACGATAAGGATATGAATTCGATATTAGGAAGAAGTCTTTGAAAAAAGTAATTCGAATGCAGAAACTACTTAGAGCATAATTCGGCGCAAATGAGAAATTTAAGACATTCCCGAAATGGAATGAGTGCGATTCCTTTGCCCTAATCAGTCCACCACCTTCCTCGTGCTAGTAATTTGGCGCTTAAAAGAGAGAGAGAGACAGACAGAGAGAGAGAGAGAAGAGAGAGAGAGAGAGAGAGAGAGTTAAATACATGTAGACGGCGAGAGAATGCTGCGCTGGCCTTACACACACTTTCTCTTTCATTACTCACTAGTGCAGATCAGTTTCCCATCATTCAGCAACCGACATGGCTACATGTGATCTCGCAAAGTGTGCCGCACTGGGGATCGAACGCAGGTATCCGGCTTCAGATGCCAGAGCGCTTCCATTTGTGCCTGTCGTGAAGGTTTAGCGAAGCCTTCGCCAGAAGCAAAGATTTCAAGTGACGTTGGCCAATCATGCCCTCAGGAAATATAACTTGGAGGAATCCCAACTTCGTTTTATGAGGAGCGAGCTTTAACACAGAGACGAGAATCTTTGGCCCTTGGACACATGCCCAGTGATCGTTGAAGATTGTCTCCGAATTTTCAGCGCGTAAGTTAATATCTGATTGCTCCACTTGAGCATTTCTTCAAGAAGGAGCTTTCCAGAAGTTAGGTTTGAGGCAGGAAGAAGAAATCACGAGATGTAGAGTTTCTGGTCTACATAAGCAGAATACGCCCTACCAGAGAAGCGTATTCGAGGTCACACCAACGCCGCGTTCCACTACTTTTCACTCCAAAATCTAGAAAGAAGGAAGAAAGAAATACTGGGGTACAACATCCCGTCGCGTTCATTGGAGACGGAGTAGAAATGGAGTCATGTGTCTTACCACTGAGCCGCTTCATTCGGTTCCATCCGTCGACTGTCTTCCATTAATACGCAGTGTACCACACAGACCGTAACGGAACGAAACGAGTTTCTATAACCACAACAACGGATCTCCATTACTCCACTATAATGATCTTTCATTCATACGCTAGCATTGGCTATGTGCTTTAACAGTTCAGCACAGGTAAATCTGTAGGAGTGTTTTTCAGCATAAATTGTTTTTTATTGTTAAAGTATTTAAATCAATGGCCAAGTGGCGCTACTGGCCAACAAAAAAACCTGCCTAACAGAAAAAACTTTTATGATTTTTAGGAATAATAAATTTATAATTATTATTTATTTCCGCAAACAAATACATACTACTACCTCCAAAGACGTGAAATAGGCACAACAAGTTCTTTTAATAATGCAGAGTCGATGGCGCTATAGCGTGTTGAATGGTTGGCATAAACACTCGGTACGTCATAATTACTCATGAAATATCAACTTTTTGTTAAGCTAGTAATGAAACAGCCACAAATCCGCCAGAAGCATGCTTCTGCTAGCAGAAAAACAAACAAACAAACAAACGAGCCATGTCTCGGCCTCATGCCCGTCGGGTCACTGGCACGGAGTGCTGTGACCTCTCAGAATACAGCGAAGACCTGTGTGAGAGTGCAAACAGCGACCGCCGATCGACGTCAGTTGTGGGTCCGTCCGACACAGGTAGAGAATTACGAAACAGGAACTGTGAGCACATGTACCAGCAAACTGAGACAGCCAGGCGGTGCGCGAGCTGCACTTTGACGCAGAGCGACGAATTCTGGAAAGTCGGTGCCGGGACAGACACAGCGCGTCGCACCACTCTTGGCCGAATTGGATGAGGAGGATGAGGTGTGCCGGCGCGGCGCGGCGCGGCGGAGTGTCGAGGGGACGAGAGACCGACTCCTGGAAGAGGCGCCGCGTCCCCGGGGAGAGGCGGCGGCCTGGGCCCGTGTGTTCTCGCCAGATAACGCGGGCGCGCGAGGGCCGCACCAGCCAGATACTGGCAGCGGCCGGCGCTCACTATGAATGCCTCGCCCGTGTCTCCTTTCTGACGAAACAAGCGCCCTCTGCGCTCACGCTACACGCAGTTCCATTCCTCTGCAGCACGCCTCGTTCAAAGTTTCAACTTCTGATGGCGCAGTCACTGACAGTAACACTTAAATGCGCTCAGGAAATTGCTGATACTCTTTTCTTTTTCCTCCCGCTTCGACCAAATAGCTCCCACATAATTTAAGTCTGCCATTTACCCTTCCCCTCCAATATCCTTTTGTCTTCCCACTGCCGGCCGGAGTGCCCGTGAGGTTCTAGGTGCTACAGTCTGGAACCGAGCGACCACTGCGGTCGCAGGTTCGAATCCTGCCTCGGGCATGGATGTGTGTGATCTCTAGGTTAGTTAGATTTAATTAGTTCTAAGTTCTAGGCGAGTGATGACATCAGAAGTTAAGTCGCATAGTGCTCAGAGCCATTTGAACCATTCTTTGTCTTTCCACTTCCAATTTTTTTTTTAAATTAAGCCAAGCGTGTTGGCTGCGCTGTCTGGGGCGCCTTGCCACGGTTCGCGCGTCTCCCTCCGTCGGATATCGGTGCGTCTGTTGCCCTTAGCCTAAGTTAGTTTAAGTTAAAATAGAAAGTAGTATGTAAGCCTAGGGACCGATGACCTTAGCAGTTTGGTCCCATAGGAACTTACCACAAATTTAATTCTTTTTTTTTTAATTTCCATGGACCACTTCACACCAGATCTCTTACAGCTTCTGCCTTGGAATTCTTATAAATTTAACACTTTCCTTCTGAAAGCATTTCATTCTGCCGCTTGTACAGCTTTGCTATTATATATTTGGAAATTTGTAGTAAGTTCCTTTGGGACCAAAGTGCTGAGGTCATCGGTCCCTCGACTTACACACTGGTTAATCTAACTTAAACTAACTTATGCTAACGACAACACACACACACACACCGATGGCCGAGGGAGGGAGCCGCGCGAACCGTGGCAAGGCGCCAAGACCGCGCGGTTGTCAAAATGGCGCTGAGCACTATGCGACTCAACATCTGAGGTCATCAGTCCCCTAGAACTTAGAACTACTTAAACCCAACTAACCTAAGGACATCACACACATCCATGCCCGAGGCAGGATTCGAACCTGTGACCGTAGCGGTCACGCAATTCTAGACTGAAGCGCCTAGAACCTCTAGGCCACATCAGCCAGCGGGCGGTTACCCCACGCTGCTAAATTTTATTTTGTTATCCATTATTGCACGCTGTTAATTTATTTTCACCAGCTCACTGGAGAATCCTCTTTTCGTTCCTACTGTAAGTCATTCTGCAAGAAGTCCAAAAACTATGCTTCTTTTCTTTTTTTTCTCAATATTTTATATTTTACTGCTTTATTTATCTTAATAACAAATCTCCAAGTTTGTTCGCCTCCGCAGCTTACTGGTCAGCGTGACTGACCGCCATGCGGAAGATCCAGATTCACTTCCTGAACCTACCAGGGTATTTTCCTCAGTAAGAGGACTTAAACTGGGTACACTCAGCCCACGCAATTGATGAGCTACAGGGTGTGCACAAAAATACGGAAACGTCGTGAGAAATGCTTGCTTCCAGATAAATGCAGATACTAGCCAAGCCTGTGAGTCAGGCTGTTGTATTTGACCATGAACGGCACATGTGTAATGTCCTCAATACCTCCCTATTGTCAGAACAGTGTTCTGTGTACATCGAAATAATCAGAAACCAGGGGCATAAAAGAAATTTACTTTATTAACTGGCTTCAGGCACTTACTGCTCTCAGGTTATAACTATCGAATTATTTGCGATTGTGAACAATAAGTTGCTTACAGCATATTGCTGCGGTGATGTGGTTCATAGTGTCACAGTAATATGGTGCATGCAACTTATTGTTGTCACTCGCAAATAATGCGATAATTGTAACATTCTGAAGAAGTGCACTAAAGGAGTGAAACCGAGATTGTATCCGTGTTGCCTGTGGTGCGTGCAGCGCCCAGTCGCGGCACTGCAAAAGGAAGTCCAATGGCCTACGTGGCACTGACCTGCACGGCTCCCAGCGCATACTTCGGAGAGCTTGCTCGACGGTGGTTCCTCTGTCTCCCTACGTGCCTCCGCTAGTCACCTGGGCACTGGCACCTCATCCCACTGTGCTTCCAAAGTCCTCTTACTTATACAGAGTATGCAGTTTTGAATAACAACGTAAATTACATCAATTAACTGCCGAAATACTTTATACTGGTCAGCATTATATTTCTCAGTGATTATCAACTATTCTGGTCTAATTGTTTCTTAGAAATACGGAATAGTTTCGGAAAGAATGCCGCGCAATATTTTGCAGTAAGAATGGTGTAAAATTCCCTTGAAAACCATATAGCACCAGTATTAATCTATTCCGAGGCGACTGAAAACTGTTTTGAATGCCAACGGATTTCCTACACCGTATTATTCACTGTGATATGTTGAGTTTTTGATGTTTCTGTATTTTTTTCCACCCCCCCCCCCCCCCCCTCATACTATAACAAGAAGTAGCGGCACCAAGGTCTGCGAAGCCGACAAATGCTGGGACAGTGATGTGTTGACCTCACGCCCCTTCATACAGCATTCAGACGACGCAACTGGCTGAGGACGACATGGGAGTCGGTCGGGCCCGACTGGCCCTTCTGTGCCCACAATGGCTGAGCTTTTACTTTCGCCATGTTTACTATGACACAACTACCGAATGGTGAAAGCTGAATTACGGAAAGAATTTTTTGCTGTAGCGTATGCACATTTTGTTAGTGTATCAACTATCAGATTTCGTCTGTTTGATGAAGCGGAGTTGCCAGTACTTTCGAAATGCTTTTAATAAAGAGAGAGTATTATTTCATTCCGCGTGTCAGTGAACTCGTAACGACCTGGACAAAGTTTAATTGAAGTGATGTTAAGAAATCTCATTCACGCCAATTAATGCCCCAAAACGTCTCTATTAACACACCTAAGCATGTTGTTGAAAGAAGTGCGGAGAGGTCACTGGAGGCAATTATTGCACGCTAATATGATGGAGACTTGGAAAGGCTATAGAACTTCTGAAACAGTAAAGGCGCGTTTCTATTACTACGCACAGAATTAACGAATATTTTGCCACAAAGAGACGAGGGCGTGTTGAAAAGTAAAGTCTATGAATTTTTTGTGGGAAAACTATCAAAACATTTCTTTATTATTCTTCACGTCTATATATTTATTTCTCAACATAGTCACGCTGGCGACGAACACATTTCTCCCAACGAAGACCAGTTTGTTGATACAGTCACTGTAGAGTGTATTACCTTGATGATGGAGTGCCGCGCGGGATTAGCCGAGCGGTGTAAGGTGCTGCAGTCATGGAATGTGCGGCTGGTCCCGGCGGAGGTTCAAGTCCTCCCTCGGGCATGGGAGTGAGTGTTTGTCCTTAGTATAATTTAGTTTAAGTGGTGTGTAAGCTTAGGGACTGATGACCTTAGCAGTTGAGTCCTATAAGATTTCACACACATTTGAACATTTTTTTGATGATGGAGCCATAATCTCACCTCTGCTTGCACAGCTTCATCACTAACAAAGTGAAGTCTTGAAGGTGTTCTTGAAGTTCTGGAAATATGAAGATCGGAGGGGAACAAGTCGGGAGTCTACAGTAATGATCGGTGACGGTGAAGCCAAGGAGTCGGGTTCTTGCAAATGTCGCCCTGTTCGTGTACGGTCTTGCAACGTCGCGATGAAGGAAAAGGTGTTCCATGCGTGGACGAACTTCCCGGATTCGTGATTTTAGTTTCCTGAAGGATTATTGCACACTGTTTCTCACGCACCGACATAGTTACGTTACAGAACGACATGTTACACGCTACAATTCTGAGCCTAAGATATATTCAGCTCGCCCTCGTAGAAAGTATATGATACACTGAAGCGTCACAGAAACTGGTGTAGCCATGCGTATTGAAACACAGAGATAGTTACAGAGTTACGGCTAATAAAAGATTTTGCCTGAAATTTAGCAACTTCGCATAATATGAAACCATCGCAAAACGGTACGAGGTTAAAGTAAAGCACCATTTCCATTTATTTTGTTGCTATTGATCTGGTGAAACTAATAAAACATGTCCCAGACGTGTATCTGCAATAGTCTTCAGACTCCTCAGACATGAAGGTCATTGAGCATATCTGGGATGCTTTGCAAAGTGCTGTTGGAAGATATCTTCACCCCCTCGTACTCTTACGGATTTATCCCTGCAGGGTACATGGTGTAAGTTCCCTCCAGCACTACTTCAGACATTAGTCGAGTCCATGTCAAGTCGTGTTAAGGCACTTCTGCGTGCTTACGGGGGCCCTACATGATATTAGGCAGGTGTAACAGCCTGCGGTACCATGGTTGTACCCAGCGTGCACACCTTTGACCGAAGCAAATTGACGGCCACGAATATCTTTGTTCAGGGCTCCAAAAATATGGAAATCACACGGAGAGAAATCGGGACTGTATGGAGGAAATGTAAAGGCTTCCCAGCGAAACGTCTGTTGCGTAGCCCTTACGCATCCTCCATACGATTTCCATTTCTTGGAGCCTTGATCAAAGACATTCGTGGCCGTCGATATGCTTCGCACAAAGAGGTGCATGCCTGGGTATAATCATGGTTCCGTAGGCAAGCAAACGTTTTTCCATAACGGGAGTGATCGTCTTGCCTCACAGAGGGATAACTGTATTAACAGTTATGGCGATTACTTTTAAAATAATAAACAGTTTACTTACTTTTTTTCATCTGCCTCGTTTTGATTTGATTTTCCCTTTTATATATCACTTTGCAAATTATCTTCTTCTGCTGTTCTCCAGCGATTCGATTTTTCTATTGCAGCAAACATATCAGCATTTATATACGTATCTCTTTCCATCTTACAAAGATAAAATCTGGTTCCCTTCAATTACATAATGTAAACGAACAACTTCCTGCTCAGACGAATGCTCATATTTCATCATTCTACACAAAATCGCGTCGACAACATGAAGCAACATTTTTAAAAGCAAACAGTAACGTGACTATTAAAACACATTGACAATAGTTTGGGCATTTAGGTGGGAGCGAGTATCGGTCGACGAAGAGGGTGACTTCGGCTACGTGGCGCTACAATATTGCCTTAGCCAGTAGAAACATATTACCAAAATTAATGTGTGGAAGTAACGGTTATTTCAGAAATTGGTGATAAGTAACTTGCTCTAACTGCATTTGGCAAACCGTTCTTGTGGCGATTGGAGCACAAATACATGTCTTCATAACTTGAATTTTCTCAGCTTCTTGTATTACAGTCAGTATATGAGATCAACTCTGAGGAAAGATAGACGTACGCACATACCTAAAATCTGTAGAGGTTTCTTCTACAGTGTTTAAATGCTGTAGCAAAGCGTCCGGAACACTGACGTTGTGAGCAAGTTAGAACCCATTTTCGTGGCTTTGTACGAACCACAGTACTGTGGGAAGATAAGAACATGAAGAAGAACAAAACGATGCAGACGACAAGTAATATGAGGCAACAGCTGTTAGGACATCAGTTACTTTATCCTTCGTTTTTGAAGCATCTTTGGTTAGAATTTCTACAGGCTTACAATAATTTAGAATGGAAGTTCTTAAAAGATAAAGGTCATTCCACTCATCACTGATAATATCAGTAGGAGCCGTAATATAAATTTAAGCAAGGGAAGAGGAAAAGTCCAGTCCGCATACTAAAGATTCTTATTAAACCTCTTGTGTCCACAGGAGTCATCTAATCATCTGCTCTCTTTCTGTTATGGTTTAATTCGGCGACTGCCTCAAGGACGGAAAAGTGGAAAGCTCCACACTAAATTAATTGGTTTCCTCCCGGCATAAACTCTGAATAACGTGACGCAGAGTTTGCGTGCTGTAGCTACGTAGGTCTCCCAGGTAGACAGATGGCCTTGGTCGGTAACAAAATAAAACCATTACAAGCTGGGCCAGTGAGTCAGGTTCTAGAAAACAGCGAGATATTTGGAATTTCCGTATGTATGTGTGTGTGTGTGTGTGTGTGTGTGTGTGAGAGAGAGAGAGAGAGAGAGATAATGGTTATTGTCCCTATCGCCAAAGTAGGGGTATCTGCTACTGGTAGAGAACAAGAATTACAAAGTGTTCCACAGAAACAGAACGTGTACTTGTTAATCATCGTATGGCGGGTGGACTTTTAGAGAAAGAGGACCATACGTATTTTATTAATGGACTGATACTGTGTGTCCACCTTTGTATGTGTATTCAGCTGTGTATATTCAGCTGAATTTTGTGATCTTGGAATAGGAAATGAATTGATACAGTAACCATTGTCATTTACGGAGAAGTGCGTGCACAGTATCAATGAGGCAATTAACGTTACACCGTTGGCGGTCGGTAATGCATATGGACGCAGTAAAGCTTTGACAGGTATTTCACCTACTCACGTGACGAGTTGCCGTTGTACGTATGCTGTTGAACACATGAAATAACCGTATCCACACTGCAGAACAGTCACTGTATTAGCCAGAACGCCATTAGGATGTTGGCCACAAACCGATGAAAAGCAACGTGTGCCAGTGAACCGGCTCTCATCGACCCATTTCACACACACACACACACACACACACACACACACACACACACAAAGAAAACAACATTGTGATGCAAACATTAACAAAAACGCTGTTGAAAAAAATTACGGGGTCCGGTGCGAGATCAAATATTATGCACATAAAAGCATTAAGAGGGACATATGTGAAAAATACACGTGTGCACTAATGTAACTTTACTGTTTGAGAGACAAATGAACCAAATTTTGCACGTGTTATTGGCTATAATCTGAATTTCTTTCAATTTCCTTCTTGTCTCGTAATTTTATCAGGAAGTTGATGGATAGAAAAGCGCTGTTTGCATTTTTAAACTTAAACAAGCTCAGCAACATGTTTCCAGCATTAGGGGACAACACGTTAGACACAAGAAATGTTTTATATCACGTCCTAATGTTCATAAAACAAAAGCCGCAAAGTATCTTCAGATAATCTTTTCTCCCAGATAATTTTCCAATTACTATTACATGTATGGCATCATCCAACAGAAATTATACGCATATCACATTAATTACTTTCTGACAAGCAGTTTTAGTTCTTTGTCCAGTTCCTACAACAACTGACATCGACAGATATACTCGAGTTAACACTAACGAACGAAAAGAAAACGCTTTAAGTCATGTACTTCTCGACATAATAAGGATGGAGGACGAAAGGTTTCAGTTTAGAGATTCCTCAGAGATCAAGGTCACTAGAAACGAAGTTTAAGCTCGAACTGCACAACGATGGAGCAATGTGTAAGAACCAAATAATTTGAGAAAATCGAAAACAAATTACGATTGCACACAGGTGTTAGAAACCCTAGTCCATCAGAATGCTAGTCAAGTGTCTTAACATCAGCGTCGGTTTGATCACTCATCTGTCAAGTTGATGCGTCTGTGTGAGTAAAACAAGCTTTTCCCTGTTAATGTAGTTGTAAAAAATTAAATAATGATTACGTTTGAGAAGGTACCAAGAGCGAAACTGCGCCGAAGAAATCTTCGGGAGAAGATGGAATAGGACCTCTGCGAAAAAGAACAAGAAGGTGGTGATTATCGTGAGGAGAAGTGAGATGAGAAGTGATATGATAGCGAGAAGGAGGAGGGGAATAAGGAGAAGAATGAGGGGAATATAATGTATCACAAGAAGGCAAGAATGCTAAGAAAAGTCGTGGTCATTTCAAGTGTTGGGTGAATGAAACGGGATCTGAGCTGTTACAGTAGTTAAAAAATGAAAAATAGATTACGATTGAGACGCTTTCCAGAACAAAGTGGGACCCCACAAATCCTAGGGAGACGACGTAGCAGGACCTTTAGAGAACGTCACGATGATGATGATGATGTTGATGATGAAGAAGAAGATAATGATGACGATGAGGAGGATGAGAAAAATTCAACTTAAGAATGCCAAGAAAAGTCATAAATACTCTAATTGCGGGAGTGAAGGAACAATTTCTACGAACGAAGAGACTGGTGCCAGGCGCAGCTTAACCGCCCAACGACAGAGACGTGCGCGGGTCACGACATCACTTCGTGCGGGGCGACTGCCCAAATTCCGACTGCCGCCGCGTCCCACGCCGGCGGCATAAGGTCACGTAATTTAACTTGCTAATGCCGACGCGGTAGTTAGGCAGATTCGGGAGCGCGTAGACTACAACTTTTGTCCGTACGACAACAATCGTACCGCGAAATTAGCATCACAGACTTCACCCCAATTGCGACACGACAAACAAGCAGCACTGTTATCCTGCGATACCATTAACTTAACACAACACACAGTAAGCGCAACATCCACGCGCGTATACGACGCTAGAAATTGCTGTGCTTTTCCGTCCTCTTTTCATTGGGTCTCATCAAACAAAAGCTTTTAATTGTCAATACTGCTTCGACACAAACGTATTTGTCGCACAGCTGCAGGGACTACGAATTTCACAGCGGTTATACAACAATAATTTTGCATGACGTTTTACTCTCCATTGACAGAAAGCCATTGTTTTTAGAAAACTGCACGACACTCGCGTTATAGAGATAAATAGTTCCATGCCATTACTGGCGCATCAAGTTCACAAAAGTTAAACTGTTAAATAAGTACGCTAAATCAACCTACAGTACTACCACGTACGTATACGGATTAGCTTTCGACTAAAAAATTTTTATTCTCCTTACATTTTTAACTAACTTAGTGCAGATGGAACCCGTACTGCGTCAATTAGTTATTTAATTCAGTTTCATTAGACTAATTAACTGAATATTAAATATATTCTGCCAGATTGCCGGTGGGGACCCAAAGGGCAAGAAACTATTGCCTGATGTATACAGGGTGTCCCAGCTATCTTGTCCACCCAAAATATCCCTGGAACAATAACAGCTATTGGAAAACGACTTTCACCGGTATCAATGTAGGGCTGGGGCCCATGAATGTACATATTTGGAAACATTCTAAAACGAAAGCATATGTGTTTTTAACACAAACTTATGTTTTTTTAAATGGACCTCCTATATTTTTTCTTCAGAAAATCATAGCATGACAAAGCACATACACAATGGCGTTGATTGCATCGCAATATTCCCATTACATCCCGAGATATTGAGACGCGAAATTGACGCATAAAACACCCGGCATGCGCTGCTAGCGCACGTCCTGAGGCTCAGGCGTGAACCCCAGGCTGCCCGTATTCGCGATGTGATTGACATGCGTAATCACACCTCCATACTTATCAAGAGGTCCGAAACGAATAATACGGTCTGCTGCCATCAACTCTCATAAGCGCATAATGGTTTCCCTCTTGCAAGTAAAATTCATGTTAATGTTTTTAGTGAAACGAGCAAGTGGACTGAAAGTTTTACCGTTGTTTAGGTAAAAATGTTTTGATTTGGGAAGTTCAGGTAGGACATAGAAGATGAATGTAAACATGTTTAACCAATTAGTTTTATTATCACATAATTATCAATGTTATTTTTATCTAATGCGTTAAATGACAAATTGTTGCAAACAAATGTTTCTTAACATCACTGGGTAAAATGGCCCTTTTTCTAGAAACTTCCACTGTGATACCAGCACTACATACTAAACATAGCGTTCACATCTCATGCTCAAAGTGATGCCCATTGGCTTGCATACATAGGGTCACTCTACGGATGAAGGATGCCCTACTTCGTGCTACTGTTTCCTCTTTGATGGCTGTACAAGCATCAATAATGCATTGCTTCATGTCCTCTGGTGTTGTTGTTTCAAGTTGGTAAACAGCATCCTTCACTGCTCCCCAAAGAAAATAATCCAGCGGTGTAAGGTCCGGAGATCGGGCAGGCCACCTAACTGGGCCACCTCGTCCAATCCACCTATCACGGAACTTACGGTTCAGAAGTCGTCGTGCTCGTAAGGTGTTATGTGCAGGGCATCCGTCATGCTGATACAACATGACCATTCTCCGGTTCAGAGGTACGGTGTCCAAGAGAACAGGAAGATTGTGTCGTACAAATCTGGAGTATTGTCTGCCATTTTGGATGCCATTTATAAAGAAAGGTCCGATAATGGTATCTCCAATAATCCCACACCAAACATTAACTTTCCACGGACGTTGATGCTCTACCTGACGGAGCCATTTTGGATTGTCTGTTGACCAATAATGCATATTCCTCGTATTGCCAATTCCTTTGTTGGAGAATGATGCCTCGTCGGTAAAGAGAACATCTGAAAGAAAATTTGGATTAGTCAGAAGTTTTTCCTGAGCCCACCGACAAAACGTTACCCTATTGCGGAAGTCATTTCCATGAGGATTCTGGTGTAAATGAACATGGTAAGGATGAAATTTATGACGTTTAAGAATGTGCTGTGCACTTGATTTCGACACACCAACTTCACGTTCAATTTGACGTGTGCTGATTTGAGGATTCACAGCTATGGTAGCGAGCACAGCAACTTCAGCACGTTCATCTGTGCGTGTTCTAGGACGATGTCGAGGTCTTGGATTTAAGCTTCCCATTTCACGTAGACGAGATGTGAGACGACCAAACATCCGGCGCCAAGGCGATGGCTTGTCAGGGAATCGTCTTCTGTACAGTCGTTCTGCCTGAACAGCATTTCGTCCACCTACAACAGGGAACAGTACAGGTATGCAGAGTAGGGTAGAAAACAGACATATTAACTCAATAATCATAATGTTCGCTAACAGTAGTATCAACAAACAAGCAATTTCATAACGTATTTCCCGTCAACGTACATACTCCATAGATCAGCAGCATTTCTACCATATCTTCATGTGTGTACATTATACTGTACAGTATAAGTTCCACAACACAACGTTTATTCACAATGTGTACTACCTCCGTGCCGTCACTAGATTATTCTGATACACTGGTAAGCGGTGTACTGCACGCCAAAGCAACAACAAATGGGATGCTCGGAGGGTGGTGGAGTACAGGAGTCTGCATGGGTCGCAAATCATAAACAAGGCGAAGTGGTAACTGTGGCAGTAGTTGGAACTCCGTTGGACACTTGACTAGGTAGAGCCAGGGCCTACGCGACAGGCACAATGGGTCATATAACGCATTAGATAAACCTTATTTTGGGTGTGCAGGATAAATAAGACAACCTGACGGGTGTACACCGATCGGTACTGGTTCATACTGTGTACGTAGATACGTAAAACGTGCAAGAGGGAAACCATTATGTGCTTATGAGAGTTGATGGCAGCAGACCGTATTATTCGTTTCGGACCTCTTGATAAGTATGGAGGTGTGATTACGCATGTCAATCACATCGCGATTACGGGCAGTATGGGGTTCACGCCTGAGCCTCAGGACGTGCGCTAGCAGCGCATGCCGGGTGTTTCAAGCGTCAATTTCGCGTCTCAATATCTCGGGATGCAATGGGAATATTGCGATGCAATCAACGCCATTGTGTATGTGCTTAGTCATGCTATGATTTTCTGAAGAAAAAATATAGGAGGTCAATTTAAAAAAAAACATAAGTTTGTGTTAAAAAACACATATGCTTTCGTTTTAGAATGTTTCCAAATATGTACATTCATGGGCCCCAGCCCTGCATTGATACCGGTGAAAGTCGTTTTCCAATACCTGTTATTGTTCCAGACATATTTTGGGTGGACAAGATAGCTGGGAGACCCTGTATACATTAGCTGACGTCTGACATTCGTCACAACCAGCATCCTTACGAATTCATGGGCAATAATGCCCTTCTGTTTGCCTTACAAAAGAACAGAAAATTTCTTTCGTCTCGCTGATGGCATTATTTTATATGTGGCCAGCAGAATAAATGGCTCCTCTGATTAGTTTTGGTTTTGAGTATTGTGGTTGGTCTGATGCATTCCTCCACCATTTCCTCTCTAGAGCCAGATCAAATTTTGCTTTCTCCGGCTCCCTCTAGTCTAACTGAATTTATTGCTTAATGTGTTAACATACGTCCTGTCATCTCGTCACTCCTCGCTGTTAGTGTTTTCTCTCAGATTCTGCGGACAGCCTCGGCATTTCCTAGAAGTCCACTTTCCTTCCGCATTCTTATATCACTTCTCATACGACTCGAGTCTTTTCTTTCCCGGCTTTTGCACAGCCCACAGTACACTTTCATAGACTCTATGCTCTCAATGGACAGTCTTAGAAATTTCTTCGTCATTTTCTCTTTCGGTGGCTGTACGTGGAAGATGTAGATATCGTTGCAGTATGCACGTATGGCTGGCACGGGGTTAGAGCTTGCAGGAGGCGGCGTACATGTAAGGAGTGGAAATTGCACAAAAGGTTCGCAGGAGAGCTTCTGTAAAGTTTGGAAAGTAGGCGACGAGATACTGGCAGAAGTAAAGCTGTGAGTACCGGGCGTGAGTCGTGCTTCGGTAGCTCAGATGGTAGAGCACTTGCCCGCGAAAGGCAAGGGTCCCGAGTTCGAGTCTCGGTCGGGCACACAGTTTTAATCTGCCAGGAAGTTTCATATCAGCGCACACTCCGCTGCAGAGTGAAAATCTCATTCTGGAAATAGCACAAAAGATCAAAAAATGATATTATTACGTGTTCTCAGAAGAATGCGACGATCAATTGCATTAAATATTGTTACATTATTAGAAATATAAGTAGATAATAAATATAATAATAAATATAAGTAGAGTTGCCGTTGCCATTGCCATTGCCATTGCCGAAGACAATGGCCACCTCTCAGTGGAATATTGCCGGCCGCTGTGGCCGAGCGGTTCTAGGCGCTTCAGTCCGGAACCGCGCAGCTGCTACGGTCGCAGGTTCTAATCCTGCCTCAAGCATGGATGTGTGTGATGTCCTTAGGTTAGGATTAAGTAGTTCTAAGTCTAGGGGACTGATGACCTCAGATGTTAAGTCCCATAGTGTTTAGAGCCATTTTTGAACCATGTGAACCATCAGTAGAAACTCAGTTTTCTTTCCTGGTACGTCTTTGCCTATAAAAAAGGGTGTAGATCTACATCACCTGTAGTCCTTTCTTCGCAACAGATGCAGCATGTTTGTGGAAAATCTGTTTTTCATCGAAGATTACTCCTAGGTACTTCGTTTCTGGTCTCCACAGAATTCTGGCAATAAAGAGAGAGGAGCGATCTTCCTATTTTTGTGATCTCGATGAGATCGTCTGCTTGAACGTATTCGTCGATCGGGTGCGTATACGTCCGTCCGGGGGCGCACCTGCCGCTGAGAGACGTAAGCCGGAAAATTGCCGGCTCTCGCCTTACCGTGACGATCGAGGGCATTAGCGGCGGCGCAGCGCCGGGAAGCCATAGAGGCAGGTGCGGCCGTCGGAAGTGGCGGACCGCAGGCTGCAGGCTTCTGGCGGTGTCGCGTGTCACGCCGCCAAACAGGGCCCCGCGCACGGCACAGTCTGGTACCGGAATTAACGCCACTAGCTTACACCAGGAGCGCATCGCTTCCGTAAACTGTCCATCTTTTGTTCACTTACGAGAACCGTTATTAAGCGATGGGTGTTCCTTGAATACTATTCTACTGCAGCAATTTACAAGTTTCTCCGATAACTTTCCGGCAATCAAGTTGTCTTCAGTACAGGATATCTTTCAGTGGCGTGTCTGAGGACGCCCACGTGAATGGAATAGTGACCTTCACGACTGCAGAAAACATTTCAGACTGGCAGGCTGACTGTACCGGCCATCAATAAATCCGACACTGCTCCTGTGTTCATAGACAGAGCCGGACATTATAAGAAGTTGGGTAAGGGAAGACAGAATAAGAAGGAACCTGAACTAAGAAAAACACAACAGAAATACAGACTTTCTCGAATGTAGCCGAGAAAAACTAATAGATACAGTAGCCCCCCCCCTACCCCTCGACACCTGTTTACACATCCATAGCCTGCAGACGTGTACTTACAGTGTTAGTGCTACGGGAACACAGGTAACGCTAAGCACACTCGTCGATTTTATACAGCGCTACCTTGAGACAGAGCGACGTGATCCAGACGTGAATCAAATCCGCTTGCAGTTCAACAAACTGTGGCTTGTCGGCAGTCTCGCACGCATTTCTCGACTAATTCCTGGTTGGTTCCCTAATGTAGATTAGGAAACACGAAAGTCAAAGGATAACACACACGGAACGGAGTTTCTGGGGCTCTCCTATAAATGGTGTAGGCAATATTGCTTCTACATCTACATCTGTATCTATATCCATACTCCGCAACCCACCATACAGCGCCTGGAGGAGGGTATGTTGTGCCTTTCCTGTTCCGTTTGCAAATGGAGCGAGGGAAAGAGGACTGTGTACAGGACGTTCCCAGAAAACACCGACAATCTTTAGGGACAGATTCCTTACACCAAAACAAGAGGACTCTAAAGCGTGTAGCTTAATACGTCAGCACACTTGTTCATCTTCGATACTGTGAAACACAACTCTTCTGCTGCAAGCTCTTTGCTTACCATATTTTGGGAGGAGGTAGTATGGATTAAAACACGGAAAAAAGGTCTCTAAAATGCATACCTTAAGAGATATGAGCACTTGTTCAGACGAAGAGATGTGTTTCACACCAGCGAAGATGAGCAATTGCTACTAACTCTTAATGTACGCCTTCTAGACCCAGTGTTTACTAGACTGTTTCTCTTGTTTTGGTCAATACTTCCCACTCCCAAAATATGGAAAACAAAGAGCTTTCAGTAGAAGTGACCTGTCTCACAGTTGCGCAGACCAACAAGGGCTCATACCTCTCAAGGTGTACATTTTAGTGTCCACGTTTACTGCCATTTTTTACTTATTTCTGTATAACGAACCTACCCCTACAGCTTTTTCTCGGTGGGGAGGGGGGGGGGGGAGGGGGAGAGGGGCACTGTACATGCTTTCCTGCGAGCCCTGATTTCTCGTGCCTTCTCTTCCTGGTCCTTACGCCATATGTACTTTGGTACCATTAGAACTGTTCTCCAGCGTGAAACAAGCGCCGGTTCTACATACGTTCTCACTATTGTTTCGAGAAAAGAGCGTTTCCATAACAGTCACCTATTGATCAAATCTACCAGCAGCAAACCCAGCAGCTTGCCTCTAAATTGATTCGATGTCTTGCTTTAATCTGATCGTGTGCGGACCCAAACACACACCCGGCGCTCAACAACAGTCCCACAAGCGTCGCCTACGCGTTCTTCTTTATAGATCGGATACCATTTCCAAGCATTCTCCCAATAAACCAAAGTCGACCATTCGCCTTGCATACAACCGAGCCAACGTGGCCGGCCGGAGTGGCCAAGCGGTTCTAGGCGCTTCAGTCTGGAACCGAGCGACCGCTACAGTCGCAGGTTCGAATCCTGCCTCGGGCATGGATGTGTGTGATGTCCTTAGGTTAGTTAGGTTTAATTAGTTCTAAATTCTAGTCGACTGATGACCTCAGAAGTTAAGTCGCATAGTGCTCAGAGCCATTTGAACCATTTGAGCCAACGTGCTCGTTCCATATCGTGTCGCTTTACAACGTCTCGTCTAAATATCTAATCGACGTGGCTGTGACAAGCAGCGCGGAACTAATACTCTATCCCAACGTTACAGAGCTGTTTTTCCTCCTGATCTTGCCATAGATGAAGACGAAGTTGTCATGAGGGGGGGGGGGGGGTCCATAAACAGATACAATTACCACATCGACGGAGTACAGTCATTGATCAGTTGCGAGAGTTACAAACCAGATTAACATTCTAGAAGCAGATTAAATGTAGCTCTCTGGACGAATTTACAGATAATGATGGTCATTCACCAGGCATATGTCACATGAAAAGACATCTGTACAACGGCCGGTTGTGTGCAGGGTCAGGAAGGGCGAGCACTCGCAGGAAGGCGGCACTTCCGTTGCCGTACAAAGGCGCAGGCAGTGCGGACAATAACGATTACGCGCGCGGCGGACGCGCAGGTTGTTCCCGTCCCGTCTCGCGGGGCTTCGCCGCCACTAGTACAGTAAGTATACCGCCCCACCTGCCGGAGCTTACCGGCCCCGCAGCGACTCAGCTGCCGGACGTCGGCCCGGCGGAAGCGGCCGCTGCCGGCACGCACCGGGTTTGCGATTACGGTCAACACGACACATCGCGTCCGCCTCCTTCCTCGTACTTATTCACCTTACGGCTTCAACAATATCAGCATCAGCCCGGCAAGCCTCCTTCTGAAGAGTTCTGTACCAACAGTTGGTGACTATTCTCCAGTTCGCGGCTCTGGAAGTGCCTGGCAGAGGGTTCATTGAATCACCTTCCGACTAATTCTCTATCGTTCCACTCTCGAACAGCAAGCAGAAAAAAACGAACATTACATCTTTCCGGTTGAGCTCCGATACCTATTATTTCATTACGATTATAATTTTCCCCATGCACGGTGGTGCCAACAAATTATTTTCGCATTCGGAAGAGAAAGTTGGTGGCTGACGATTGGTGACAAGATCTCGCTGCAACGAAAATTGCCTTCGCCTTAATGACTGTCACTTCAACTCTCATATCACATCCGTAACATTACCTGTCCTGTTTCACGATAACGCAAAACGAGCTGCCCTTCTTTTAACTTTTTTGGTGTCCTCAATCAGTTCTGTCTGGTAATGACCGCATGCCGCGCAGCAGTACTCCAGGAGATGACGGACAAGCATAGTACACGCAGTCTCTTTAGTAGACGTATTGCGTCTTCTATGTGTTCTGCCATAAATCGCAGTCACTGATTCGCCTGCCGCACAATATTACTTATGCGGTCGCTTCAATTTAAGTTGTTCGTAACTGTAATCCGCAAGTACTTAATTGAAGTGACAGCCTCCAGATTTGTGCCATTTGTCGTGTAACCGAAATTTAGCGGATTCCTTTTAGTATTCATTTGCATGACCTCACACTTCTAATTATTTAAGAGTCAAATGCCACTTTTCGCAGATACCTTGTCTAAATCATTTTGCAATTGATTTGGTTCTTCTGATGACTTAGCTTGACGGTAATTGACAGCATCATCTGCAAACAATCTAAGCCTGATTCTCAGAATGTCTCCTAAATAGGTTATTGACATTAGGAACAGCAGTGAGCCTATAACACTGCCTTGGTGAGCGCCAGATATAACTTCTGTTTTACTCGATGACTTTGCGTCAATTACTATGAACCTTTCTGACTGGAAATCACGAATTCAATTGCAACAGCTAAGACTCCACAGGCACTCAAATTCGGACAGAAGTCACTTACGGTAAATGGTGTCTGGGAAACCAGAAATATGGAATCAGTTTGAGAGATATCTTGAATAATGCTACGCGAAATTCTATAGAGTAAAGCTACGTCAAATTGTACAAATTCTGTCTGAGTTCTGTTCATACGTCTACGACTGCTCCAAATCTTCACCCATCTATACCTCTTCCTGCTCTAAGTACGTTAGTGCTCCATGTGAGGCCAATGATGCAATGTTTACACATAAACGAGCGGATTCATTGCTGCGCTGCTTGACTTTGCCCACATTTGCAGCGCAGTGCAGTGCATTTCCCGCCTGTTTTGGCCAAAATTATCGCTGTGGACATTGGCAAGTTCGCTATATTAGTCTTTTCACGTACGGCTGAATGGCTAAAGAAAATGTACACTGTTTCATTGAAATGTATTTCAGTACATATAAAAGTAACGAATGTTAATCACAAGCAATGAATATATTCATAATCGAAGTTACTACATGTATAGGAGGCTTTTATCCAGCCGTGGATATCAAATACCGTCCTTGGTGATGATTTCCCATATGCGAGGTTATTTTCCCTCTTGCGCTTTTATGTCGAGCGTTTCGTGGAATATTACGTGAGTCCACGTTAATTCGATAACCTTCTATGTCATTTTATGTTGTTGCCAGAATGGAGAGATTCCCCAATAGTACTAAAATTAAGGATCGTCACGCAATATACAGGGAGATCGTCTGTCTTGGCAATACTCAATCTTAATCTCGAACAGTACAACGAAAATGTACTGCTATTCGATATCCACCATTTTACGGCAGTGTATTCGGGACAGCAATACTACCCCTCTGACATTCCACTTCCCAAACTGAGTACAGTTCTCAGCATATCTATTTATACGCTAGCATGTTATACTGTGGAATAAAATGCGGTCGTGCCATAGATAAAACGGTCCTCAGAGCAACATTAAGTTATAGATAAAACTTATACATCTATTATCAAGAAAAACATTTCAAGCACTCCATCTGCGTGTCCTCTGTATCTGCCAATTAAGTGGTTCATCATTAAATGGACAGCAGGTGCCGATATGTCAGACAACGGAGATTCACACAAAAGTTCCTTTGAGAGCTTAACGTGTAATAAGAGGTTGCTATCAAGCCGGTGGGCTTTAGGGTATCAACGTATACATAAGAACGCTAGACAGTCGCCACTCTAAATGACTGATTCGTCGATTCTTCTTACAGGACGTCCAGCATTGTAAAAGCATAAAATTGCTTATGGCGGCGGTGTTGCAGGGGATGGTTTTGTGACCCTGTGATCTACACAGACGACTTACGCAAGCAGACGGAAGGGGAAATCTCCCTTTACGCCGACGGCACTGCACTAATTCAAACGCTGTCGCGGCCTAAGTTTCAATGTCAGGCACCTGGACAAAATCAACCTGCTGCTAGCAGCAGGAAAACGCAGTTTTATTTACAAAACAAATATTTATATGGTTTCTGCAGAGGATGGCCACACAAACAAACTTGTTAAAATCAACCATGTCTGGAAGGTGAAAGTGTTCCTAACAAAAGCCAAATATAACCACCCAAACAACCAACTCACAGTTGGTGGCATGACCTTGTCTTGATGTGACCCAGTGAACTTGGAGCTCGCAAAAACCAGTGTGGTATGGTTCAACAAAGGTTACGCCCTATTTTGTCAATTCTATCTGCTCTTTAAGAGTGACGAACTAACAGACGACGGAAAACTGATCATTTGGCGTGACATCATACGAGGGACGTTCCGAACGTGCGTTTCGTGGTTGTTTCTCACGCGAGAAATTTTTCGACATAGTTTCCACCGTCACGGAGACATCTGTTGTGGCGTTTGAAGAAACCACTCAGTTAAAACTCGGTGCCCTGCGATGCAAGGCACCATGATGCGCCTGTCCGCTAACACCACGCTCTCGAGTGGAAGGACGCCCAATTCGATCTTCATCCTCCACACTCTGCCTTCCTTTTCTGAACATACAACAACAGCGACTAACCATTTCACAAAAGATGATCTCGTTACCATACTCAGTCTGTAGGTGTTGGTGGATGACGGACACATTAGTCCCGCTTGCGCATTCATATCGGATAACAGCACGCAATTTCATTGGCGACCACGTTGTCATTACGCGTCCGTCTGTTATCGTGATGCATACTCGAATAATCCCGGGCACGCCGATCTGCTGCTAGTCTCTTCTTCTACTCGTTTCTCGTCCCTTCACGCCCTTTCCGTTGTTGAACCAGCAACGGGTGTGGATTCTTACGTTATTTCTAGGTGACACCTGGTGAATCATCTTTCCTTTAAAAAACAATGACGAAACTTACTTTCGGAAAGTCCCTCGTACTTCTGGCCAAACAATATGGCTCGGGATTCGGAAGACCCATTGACGCTTATTAGACAACAGAGTAATCATCTTCTTTCTTTTACCTAGCGTTTAACCCGTCTAGTGCGGGGTACGCCTGTTCAGGATTTTGCAAATTTTATTCTGTAATTTAATTTTTCGGCCAGATGCCTTTGGCTGACACCAAAGTCGTCAAGGTAACACAATGGAGGGGAATCGTGTGCCCAGTGCCGGTGCCCCCAGCCCGCATAGGGTAGAGGCAGTACAATTTGTAATTTTTTTTTTTTTTATTGAGACTTCGTAACTCTTTGCTTCAAGCTTGAACGCTGGGCAGATCGCAAAACGTCTCACGCCTTCAGCGTGAGATGCTGACCTGTTAACGTTCCCACAGTATGGAGTGGTCAACAAGGGACGGGATCAGTGAACTTCGCTTACCCTCCTTGGCTAAAGAGGTAGCGTGAGAGAAGCCACGTGTTGCGTCGGGTGCTGTCGCGCAGGGGATTGTGCGAGGACGTGTCGTTCTGTTGCTCGCCGGTCGGTATTAGGGGACCGGCCACCAGCTCAGCATTCTTCTGAGAAAGTGTGGAAAACCACCTAAAAACCACATTCAGGCTGGGCGGTGTACCACCCCGCGGTCGTTAATCCGCCGCGGAGATCTGGTCTGGTCTGGGTCACCTCCGTATTCCCATTCCAGCGCGTTTTAACCTAATACGAGCAAGACGTAACAGAGCACCCACGATGTACCGTAAGAGTTTATCGGGAGATGAATTAGTTTTCGCATAATCTCATAAATTCGTAAGGCCAATAAGTTCAAATATCTCTTCATAAAATACACTAGATGACCTCCACACGATGGCTTAGGATCTGACACACCTTTACAGACTACACAAACAATTACACTACGCAAACATACTGCATTAGTTTTTAATCATCTACAGTCTGCCCAAGTCTGGCGTGCATAACGCCCAATGGAGAATCCACTGTCTTGGAGACGACTACCATTTCGTCAATGTCGGAAGTCAGTCATCGAAGTGTCTTGAAGATGGCTGTAAATTTCACAGGCGAAATACGCGGAAGGTACTGCTGCCCTGGATGTAGGGGCGAAGACAGATTGAAAAATTATATTCGCAAGGGGGACTTCCAGGATAACAGGTACTAATCATTTGTCGACTAACTAGAAAATAACAAAGTAGTGAAGGCCTTGCCTCGGCGGCCGACGTGCTGAGAGCGGCCGAGCCTGCGACCCGTCAGCTAACCAGGTGCACTCGCGGGAGATTGCGTAAACACTGGCCGGGTCCGGGCAGACGTGATTTGGCGCTGCACCTGATGGAGACAAGGGAAATAAAAACGAGCCGCTCTCTTCCATTACGGGGAACAATCAGGGGCGAGAGTGCAGTCCTCTGCTGCGCGAGTTCATTCTGCGCGCCGCGTCGCGTACTCCAGTAATTGAGAGCGGGGAAGCCCCGCGCACAGCACCACCGCCGCCGCTCATTTCCGCCGCCGGCACCGCACTGTGAGCCCCGGCTGCCAGCGGTGGCCGGCAGGTGTGTTCGTGTCCGCGTGTGTGTGTGCTCAGTAGGGCTGCAGTGGCCTCTGGTGTCATTATCATTTTCTGCAACGTTACAAACTGAGGAAGACCTGCAGAGGTTCGAAGCTCGGTGAGGGAGTCGGCGGTTGGCGCTCAACACAAATAAATGAAAATAGGCGGAAACACCCATAACTGTTTCATTATCAGAGTGTCGAACAATCAGCGAATACTACCCTTACCCTTTTAAGAAATGGTGACGAGATAGCTGGCAATGGGACTGGGACGGCTGTAGTAAGAACCGGAGTGTTTATACCTTGCTCTTCAACATCGGGGAAGGTTAAGGAAAGAGTTTTGTCGATCCCGTCAGAGGCATCGTCCAGTTCCTGACTGGACATGGCCCTCACCCAATGCATTTGCAGGGCATGCATCTTAGTGAGAAGAAAGAACATACACATGAGGAAAGAGGTTCCCAGAGCACGTCGTAACACACACCACACTTCTCACACAGGCCAGACGACTGTAGCACACACAAGAGGACTTGTACGAAGCGATTACAGACGGAACACCGTGGAAAGAAACCGATAGTAAAGCAGACTCCTCAAAGGCCTTTGCACCGTCAGTTCATAAAACAACGACAAAGTAGAACTGACATGATACTCAGGGACACAACAATCAACATGCCATACATTTCAGAGGAAGCTGGCGAAACTGATCCCAGCAACAATACAAACGATAGTGGCAAATTCCTTGAACCAGTCACCTGGTTTGTATAAACCGCGACAGTTAATGTGCCTAGCGCCACGGAAAACCTGTGTAGTAGAAGTAGGCACACATCTCAGTGACAACAAGAACCAACTGTGGTGGTGGAAATCTATAGCTCATCTCTAATATTTCCTACTACCCTCAAACTTCCTTCAGTTTGTGGTGGCCACGGCAGATGCGACAGTTCATTCTATTGCTCACAATGCTAATCATGGATGACGCGAGCTATGTGTACAGGAAGCCCTGACGTCTTGGGACACAGCATCGTTACTAGGGAACAAACTTCGTACCATGATGGGATGAACCTGATCAGCCAAGCTGTTCACATGATCATCGGCACTAATGTGACATTTGCATGGAATACCACGATATGTCTGCCCGAATCATCACCGACCATCCTCCCTCCTCCCGTTCCTCCTGTTTCACTACTTGGGCAGAAGTCGCAACTGTGTGGTACAAGACTCATACGACTAAATGACCGTCTTACACTGCTCCACAGTCCACGTTTTACGGCTTCCGCACCACGTTTTCCTGTTACAGGTGTTTGAATCACTGGTGAGTGGTTTTGGGATTACTGTTCGCCTTGCATTTCACTGCTTATGGAGCTCCCTTCGAGTTGTTTTGGTGTGACAGCGTTCGCGAGTGCGACATTCAGTTCTGCTGTGACTTTTGTAGCTGTCATCTTCTTATTTTTCGTCACAATCTTCTTCAATGACCGTCTGTCACGATCACTCAACGCACATGATCTTATCTGATTTCCCCGTATGCAATGTAAATCTTCTATATGGTGCCATTTGAAACACCAAAAGCTTCGGGTACTTTGCTTATTGAAGCACCCAACATGAGTGCTATTAATCTGACCACTTTCGGTTTCACTTAGTTCTGAAATAATGCACTAGCAACTACACAGAACACTCTTCTGACCTCCTCTGCCTCTGAGATTTTCAACATATTGGAACAGGTGCCGTTCGTTCAAAATGGTTCAAATGGCTCTGAGCACTATGGGACTCAACTGCTGAGGTCATTAGTCCCCTAGAACTTAGAACTAGTTAAACCTAACTAACCTAAGGACATCACAAACATCCATGCCCGAGGCAGGATTCGAACCTGCGACCGTAGCGGTCTTGCAGTTCCAGACTGCAGCGCCTTTAACCGCACGGCCAGGTGCCGTTTCCTGATGAAACACAGACATGCCTAGCATTGGCATTTATGTTCAAGCATGCACTTCCATGATTTTATCCATCCCCTGGAAATTGGCAGTACCGTTATCCGTAAAACCTTGAGGTCCATCCCTTGGAAATCGTCAGTAGAGATTAAGGGGAACCACAGAAAACCGAAATCCGGATAGCCGGACGGATCTGAACTATCTTCCCGAATGCATGTCTAGCGTCTTATCACTCCTCAATGCTACCAGAATAGTAGTAGTAGTAATTATTATTAGTAGTAGTATTATTGCGTGGTCTTCCGCCCGAAGGCTGGTTTCCACGCAGTCAACCTCCGTGCCTTAGTCGTCTACTGCTTTCTTCACTTCCACGTGGTTTTCACATACTAAATGTCACCCGCCATCTGGTATCCTCACTTTCATTCTGGTCCCACATCGTAATCCTTTCAATGCATTCACCATTAAACAGTCACGCCGCAACATCCGATCAAGCAAACCAAAGGGAAAATCAAAGTCTGAGGTTCTTCATAACTGCCACTTAACATTTTGAATTAATATGTAGCTAACCAAGGATGTACACCAAAAATAAGTTTAACGAATTTTACTGTATTGTTCTTTGTCAAATAAGGACATTATAGTAGAAAGATAGCTCTTTCGGGATAGGGCTACTGCTACAGTTACTCAACAACAACAACAAAAAAGTTGAAATGTGTGTGAAATCTTATGGGACTTAACTGCTAAGGTCATCAGTCCCAAAGCTTACACACTACTTAACCTAAATCATCCTAGGGACAAACACACACACCCATGCCCGAGGGAGGACTCGAACCTCCGCCGGGACCAGCCGCACAGTCCATGACTGCAGCGCCGAAGACCGCTCGGCTAATCCCGTGCGGCCGCTACAGTTACTGTTTTGTGTCAGTAGTACAGTTAGTAGTAGACCGCCCGTCTCCCAGTCGCTCGGAGGGAGCCTCGCTTTCTGATAATTAATTGTAATGCTATATTATAAGCTTAGTAACTTCATACTGAATGGTTAGCAGCAGTAGTTATGGTTTACTTTAGTAGTATGGGTCTTTATATTCAATTAAGTGAGAGGTCTGTGTCTACAATTAGACGAAAGAAATCATCCAAAAATGAGAGCTTTGTAAAGATACAAGAAAGCATTTAAATAAAGGACACTGGGAACCATGATCAAAATAGTAGCGAGTGAAATACGAGCACGTATTTTCAGCTCCGATGGTTTGGCACTGCTGTCAACAGGTATACAGCTGAGATGATCCGCGAGACACACCACCAGGAAATGTCCACCACACTAACGTGGCGTGTGCCAGGAGCTCCGCGGTGCCATCACGTCCGTCCCTTTAAAGCCCGTGTGACGTGAGTAATGAACAGCACCACTGATACGTCACCGTCACACGCGCGGTCGATGCACAGTGTAATCTATTTCCGATACGTAAAAAAGTGGGTCGGACAGGGAAAAGAGTGTGCCAGCATATCAAACGCATGTAAAATGGCATCGAATTGACTTTCGTTGGTGCGGGCGGATACACAGTAAAAGGGAGAAGATAAAAATATCGACAGGGGAAAAAGCCATTTCTGAAAATTTTGGACTCCCAAGCGTGATTAATTAGGGTCAGAGGTCTTGCGAATAAATGGAAACGCAAAGCCGAAATTTGGACTTCCCTATCTAAATGAGATGCAGCAGTGCGACCATTACCATGCAGAAATTTTTATTCACGCTGGAAGCATGTTCAGTATATGAGTTAGATTATGCGGGCGCTGAGTTGAATATGAGTCGAGTACGGAAATCATCAAGTTTGCTTATTTAAGAAGATGAGGACGATAAGCTTGGTCAGTCGACTACCATTCCTTTCGAGAGCTACCATGTTGAAACTATTGTTGAGATTCTGAGTGTGGACTGAATGAGGTTGATGCCATGAATGCGTGATGTGTTTTACTCATTTACACTTGAAAGGAAAAGCTTTAATAATGGATAGTCTTCAGGAACACGTCACATTGGAATAACGGGTCAGAACACTGCTGATTTATATCGCATGTACAGCAGTGAAGATTGGATCAACCAGTAACCGAAGATAAGCTGCACCCCGCAATGCTATTCATTCATGTGTTTGCACTTTTGTTTACCTATGACACAAGAAAATCTCTACGTTAGTGTGGGTCCATTGATTCCGTTATGTGCCACAAATGTCTGGACAAAGACAGACCCAAGTACATACATACATAAAAAAAAGTTTTGCATCACCTCGGTTCTGAGAGTTCCTGAACCTGAACGGAAAACTGAAATAGAGATCGACATAAACATCATTTCCGCCCTTCTTATTGCTGATGAAAACCACACACAGCATGTTGTACCACCATACAGCGCGATCTTCAGAGGTGGTGGGTCCAAATTGCTGTACACACCGGTACCTCTAATACCCAGTAGCACGTCCTCTTGCATTGGTGCATGCCTGTATTCATCGTGGCTTACTATCATTGGTTCAAACTGTCCCGCTTCTCAACGGCGATTCAGTAAAAATCCCTCAGAGTGGATGGTGGGTCACGTCGCCCATAAACAGCCCTTTTCAATCTATCCCAGGCATGTTCGATAGGGTTCATGTCCGGAGAACATGCTGGCCACTCCAGTCGAGCGATGTCGTTATCCTGAATGAAGTCATTCACAAGATGTGCACGATGGGGGGGGGGGGGGGGGGGGGCGAATTGTCGTCCATGAAGACGAATGCCTCGTCAATATACTGCCGACATGGTTCCACTATGGCAGTCACGTATTGTACAGCCGTTACAGCGCCTTTCATGACCACCAGCGGCGTACGTCAGCCCCACATAATGCTACCCCAAAACAGAAGGGAATCTCCACTTTGCTGCACTCGCTGGATAGTGTGTCTAAGGCATTCAGCCTGACCGGGTTGCCTCCAAACACGTCGTTGACGATTTTCTGGTTGAAGGCACATGCCACACTCATCGGTGAAGAGAACGTGATGCCAATACTGAGCGGTCCAATCGGCATGTTGTTGGGCCCATCTGTACCGCGCTCTATAGTGTCGAGGTTGCAAAGATGGACCTCGCCATGGACGCTGGGAGTGCAGTTGCGCATCATGCAGCCTATTGCGCACAGTTTGAGTCGTGACACGACGTCCTCCGGCTGCACGAAAAGCATTATTCAACATGGTGGCGTTGTTGTCAGAGTTCCTCCGAGCCATAATTCGTAGGTAGCGGCCATCGACTGCAGTAGTAGCCCTTGTGCGGCCTGAGCGGGCATGTCATCGACAGTTCCTGTCTGTCTGTCTGTCTGTCTGTCTGTATCTCCTCCATGTCCGAACAATATCACTTTGGTTCACTCTGAGACGCCTGAACGCCTCCCTTGTTGAGAGCCCATCGTGGCACAAAGTAAAAATGCGGACGCGATCGAACCGCAGTATTGACGGTATTGACCGTCTAGGCATGGATGAACTACAGACAACACGATCCGTGTACCTCCTTCCTGGTGGAATGACTGGAACTGATCGGCTGTCAGACCCCCTAATAGGCGCTGCTCATGCATGGTTGTTTACATCTTTGGGCGGATTTAGTGACATCTCTGAATAGTCAAAGAGACTGTGTCTGTGATACAATATCCACAGTCAACGTCTGTCTTCAGGAGTTTTGGGAACCTGGGTGGTGCAAAGCTTTTTCTGATGTGTGTATAAGACACTGAAACAGGGAGCGAATCTACCAACCACCCGTCGGTAGTTAGGTATGTTCTAAACCAAAAGTGTAACGAGAATCCAGCATAATCAAGACTGTTTCCTCATTCAACGTCCCGTATAAATCACTGACATTACGGACGCAGCACCACTTCGGTTCGACAAGGATATTATAGAAACCAAGGTAGCATTAACCAGAACTTGTTAAAAAACTATGATAACTAGAAGAAGATTCAAGTCCCCGGATAATGCAATCCATTGTGTTACCCACTATGCGTCTTCCTCCCGGAAAAGAGTGAATTGTCGTTGAGTACTAGATTACAAAGTATAGTCGTATAGCTACTATTCTGTAGCACGGCAAACCTTTCTCATTTGGGTGAGGTTCAATAAATACTGCCTTCCAAAAATCGATTGAGGCATCGAACTTTTTTGCATAGAAAATAATATTGGACTGAATTTCATCACCCTGTACGCTTGCACAACGCAAATCTTTGAAGTTTCATTTACCTGAATACGCAGGGTGAAGCAGAACTTCACCAACAAACTGCCACAGGTTGTTCACGGATATCTTCCGAGTATTTTGGTACAAGGGACTGCCAATCTTTGGCAGCTCGTTACAGAGTATTCTGAGAATAAAACTGTCTAGATAGCTTACTAAAATGTATTTATTTATTACGACGTTTCGGCTATTGCGATCATCAGAGATGAAAAATCTTAGAACTTACGAAGGAAGCTTCTGTGTCAATATTAAAAGCTATACCTAGTGCTGACACAGAACCTTATTTTGTAAGATCTAAGCTTTACGATATCTAATGAAAGCAGCAGGCGAAACATGGTAATAAATAAATACATAGATCGTTTTATTCACAAAATATTCACAGTGCTAGCGGTGTGATACAGGAACTTCATTTCCTACATTAATAACTCGTTTCAGAGTAATAATGTAAAACGAACCGCCGGAGACCGTTGGTCCCTTATCCAAAATACTCCGAATGTATCCCTGAACAATCCCTGGAAGTTTGTCGGTCGTGTTCTGGTTCACCTTCTATAGAAACAGACAGTGTCAACATTAACATAGAAACGAGTACCGGTAAGCGATGTCCGATAAAGAGTGGGAAGAGAAACTGGATCGCTGCTCTGATTGTTGAGAATATTGACATAAAAATTTGTTAAGGCTTTCGTGGCCACTTGTTGACAAACTGCCTATTGGCTTCTGTCTCGGGTTCTTCGGCCGACGTTCATCTAATGATTTTTCTGACGTTTCGCCAGCACGAGTGGCTGGCATTGTCAAAGCTTCACCCTCCATTGCCGGTGGTGAACTGGAGGCGAGCTCGCGGCCGCAGACTATATGTACCTGGCGCGCCAACGTCCGAGGGCTTCTCCGCGGTCATTTCCGGTTCGGTTCTCCTATTGCTACCTGCGACGGTCGTTCGCTGCAGTACGGGAAGCCAGGATCCGTTTACCTTAAGGCTTTCCTCTTTCTTGTTGAAACTGTTTGCGTGTTTTTGGATTTCTACAGCTTCTCTGAACAAGAGCGTGTGATAGTGCTTCTCTACAGCCAGAACTTCCGTGTCGGCGAATTTTATTACGTGGTCGGTCTCATTCAGTGCGTGCTCTGCCACGGGCGATTTCTCCACCTGCCCCAACCTGCAATGTCGCTTATGCTCTTTGATCCTGGTGTTAATTGATCGTCCAGTCATTCCGACATAAACTTTTCCGCATGTGCATGGTATACGGTATATTCCCGACATTGCAAGTGGGTCTCTTTTCTCCTTCGCCGATCTAAGACACTCTTTGATCTTCCTTGTCGGTTTGAAAATCGTCTTTACGCCGTGTTTGCGCGATATACGGCCGATTCTGTCCGTCACTCTGGGAATGTATGGCAGAAAGGCCGTACCCGACATTTCTTTTTCTGGTTCCTTACTTCGCCGAGTGTTTGGCTCTGTTACACTTCTAATGTAATTTGTGGAGTACCCATTGCTCCTCAGAACAGTTTCCAGGTGTTGCATTTCTCGTTTGAGGTGTTGAGGCTCGCATATTCGTCCTGCTCTCGTTACGAGCGTACTAATCATGCCTCTTTTCTGGCTCGGGTGGTGGTTTGACAGTTTGTGCAGGTATTGGTCCGTGTGTGTCGGTTTTCGATACATGCTGTGTCCCAGGTTTTCGCCGTCCCTTGTGACCAGCACATCTAGAAATGGCAGTTTCTTGTCCTTTTCTACTTCCATGGTAAATGTTATGTTGGCATGGAGGCTGTTCAAGTGTCTCAGGAATTCACCGAGCTGTTCTTCACCATGGCTCCACACCACGAAAGTATCATCGACGTACCTGTACCACACCTTAGGTTTGCAAGTCGCCGAGTCCAGTGCCTGTGCTTCGAATTGTTCCATGAAGAAGTTGGCCACCACTGGACTGAGAGGACTACCCATGGCGACGCCTTCCAGCTGTTCGTAGAAATCGCCATTCCACGTGAAATAGCTCGCGGTGAGACATGCATGGAAGACCTTTTTGATGTCTTGCGGGAACATGGAACCGATGTGCTCCAGAGCGTCATTGAGTGCCACTTTCGTAAATAACGAAACAACATCAAAACTGACCAGGATGTCGTTTGGGGCAAGTTTCAGTTTCTTCAGCTTCTCAATGAAATGTCCTGAGTCCTTAATGTATGTGTCGGTCTTCTCCACGTGTGGCTGGAGCAGAGAGGCCAAGTGTTTCGCCAGTTTATACGTTGGTGAGCCAGGAGCGCTAACGATCGGTCTCAGTGGAGCGTTGTTCTTATGGATCTTGTGTAATCTATACAGCCGAAGTGGTAGGGCTTCTGTGTTGCGCAGGTTTCTCTGTATGTCCGCCGGCAGAGAAGACGCCTTGATTAATCGATTCGTATTCCGAGTGATACGCTGCGTCAGATCTGCGCTTAGTTTTCGGTACATCGTCGGATCTAATAGGTCTCGGATCTTTTGCTCATAATCTTCGGTCTAAGCGCAGATCCGACGCAGCGTATCACTCGGAATACGAATCGATGAAGTAAGGAACCAGAAAAAGAAATGTCGGGTACGGCCTTTCTGCCATACATTCCCAGAGTGACGGACAGAATCGGCCGTATATTGCGCAAACATGGCGTAAAGACGATTTTCAAACCGACAATGAAGATCAAAGAGTGTCTTAGATCGGCGAAGGAGAAAAGAGACCCACTTGCAATGTCGGGAATATACCGTATACCATGCACATGCGGAAAAGTTTATGTCGGAATGACTGGACGATCAATTAACACCAGGATCAAAGAGCATAAGCGACATTGCAGGTTGGGGCAGGTGGAGAAATCGGCCGTGGCAGAGCACGCACTGAATGAGACCGACCACGTAATAAAATTGGCCGACACGGAAGTTGTGGCTGTAGAGAAGCACTATCACACGCGCTTGTTCAGAGAAGCTGTAGAAATACAAAAAACATGCGAACAGTTTCAACAAGAAAGAGGAAAGCCTTAAGGTAAACGGATCCTGGCTTCCCGTACTGCAGCGAACGACCGTCGCAGGTAGCAATAGGAGAACCGAACCGGAAATGACCGCGGAGAAGCCCTCGGACGTTGGCGCGCCAAGTACATATAGTCTGCGGCCGCGAGCTCGCCTCCAGTTCACCACCGGCAATGGAGGGTGAAGCTTTGACAATGCCAGCCACTCGTGCTGGCGAAACGTCAGAAAAATCATTAGATGAACGTCGGCCGAAGAACCCGAGACAGAAGCCAATAGGCAGTTTGTCAATATTAACATATGTGGAACAATGAACAAGTGGTGAAGACCGATCAGCCAATGATGAGTAATCTTCCGATTACTCAGCAATAAAATGAGAATTTTAATCACCAGGAAAGGGAAAATTCAGTCATACGTTCACACTATGTGCTTGTAAAGACTGATTATGTAAGAAATTATTCTGTACCTACTTTACACTTACTGCAATTGTTTGGCGAATAAAATAGTCTTGGCTCAAAGTACTTTATGTAATTTTTGTCATCTCAGCGTAGCCTCTCTGCCCCGTAAGGGACACTTTTTCATCTATTCCATTCAAGCTACCGCCAGGGACGTGCTAGGTGGTACGCCGATCACTGTTATCATTCTCTCACCCGTTACTCCATCAAATGGAGGGTCGACAGTCGGCCTGATCTCGAATTTCTCTGATTTACCTACGATGATCATTCCGTGAGGTGTGCATGGGAGGAAGCTATTTAATTCCTGGCTCTCCCTAGAATTTCAACAGTATACCTCCTAACGCACAACGCTTCTCTTGTAGCGTCTGCCGATGGAGATTGACGAAAAATCTACACTATGCTCCTTCCGGAATTCCGTTGCTTCTATTAACCTTGCTTGATAGCATTCACATACCAACTAGAAATGCTCAAGAATCGACCGAAAAAATGTATTGTATGCTACTCCATTTGTGGACGAATTACATATTTCCATGTATTCAGATCGCTTCTGACGCATACACGTAGATATTTCACGACTGTTACTAATAGCTGACCGTGTAATAGTGCGGTGGTAAACCTTCCCATTATTTTGGCACAATACGCTACATGTATTCTTGCTGTGGTTCAGTTGCCATCGATCGTTTTAGCCATAGTTCGCAACACTCTCGTGTCGTTGTGCTTTTTCTACAGAAAACTACATGACTCGCGAACAGTCTCGCAAGCTGGTTCGATGGGCCCCAGGTAATTAGAGCTGTTTTTAAATCTGCTGTTATTATTAACACCCTCTATTGCCGAGGAACAAAATGAAGGAGAGGTATGAGATATATGAGTGTGAGACGCACAGAAATGAAAAAAGGAAAAAAGAAGAAGTGGTGTACGGCTTTATCGAGTGGGAGATCTCTCAGGGTCGTTGAGCCGCATTGACGGAAAGGGTTTCTTCCTACATGCACAATAGCACTTTTTCAAGCTATGTATGTGAGTCTACCCTGAAGTCTACTTTGCATGCACAGAGGCATTCAATCATGTGAATGCAACGGGAAGAAACCCTAATAACTGGTACAATGGGACGTAACCTCTGATGTTCACTTCACAGTAGTTTTCAGAATATAGATGTAGACGTATCTGATCAAAAGTTTGCGAACACTCGTGTGTGAAGGGGGATTTTCCACTAAATGTCTTGAGAGGCGGATCTGCTAGCATAAAAGAGGGCGGGGAGTACTGTGTTGTTGGTATAGAAGTAGCAACAGAAAAATGCTTCGATCAGGAGAGCTCGCTGACTTCGAATATGGACTAGTAATTTCCAGTTGCCGGACTAAAAAATCCATCAGGGACATTTCAGCCTGTCGAAAGCTTACCAACTCGAATGTTGGTGAGATGGAAACGCGAAGGAACAAGCGCAGCTAAACCTAGAACAGGCTGACCGCATGCAGTGACGGATAGGGACGATCGAGCATAACAGAGGGTAGTTGTGAAAATAGTATGAACTTAGTGGATGGAAAGATTCACGACCTCCAAACTGTTACCAGCAGTCCAGCTATCACAGTGACTGTGTTGAGAGTTTGAAAGGATGGAGTAAAAAGGTCGAGCAGCTTCTCATGAGCCACATATTTCTGTAGACCACGCTAAGTGTCGCTGGAGCTGGTGTATAGAGCTACGGCTCTGGACAGTGAATGGCTGGAAACGAGTGATTTGATGCATTACGATACACCCTGTGACAAACAGACGGAAGGCTTTTGGTTTGGTAAATGCCTGAAGAACGTTACATGCCATCACGTGTAAAGCCAACAGTGAAGTATGGAGCAGGTAGTTAGGGTGTGATCCGCATGCTGTGTTCACGAAAATGCTAAATTCCGAAGGACATGAATACATCATAGAGTTTGTTTACTGCGTACAGTAGAGAAACATATCAAACACTTTGACTCATTTCATCAAGATAACGATGCACCCCGTTATACAGCAGACGCTGTGAAGCATTGGTTTGTGGACAGTGACACTCCTAAAATGGACTGGCTTGACCACGGTTCTGATCTGAACCCTACGAAACACTTTTCAGATGATCGAGTACGTTCATTTCATTACAGCCCCTAATGTTCAACATCACAACCTTCTGCGGTTTCAGCTCATGGGGAAGAATATGCTGCCATTTCTAGTTACACATTCAGATACGCCATTGAAAGTGCCCTCAGCAGAGTGGGGCTGTCATAAAGGCGGCGTGCACACAGCCTATGTTAATGTCTAATAGTAGATGCCGGGTACTTTTAACTAGGCAGTCTATCCGTTCAGCGCATAGAAATAAAAGAGATGGAGAAGATTTAAGGCGGTGCGGCTTTTGTGTCCAATAGTACCTGCGGATCCGCCGATGTTAACTTTCCCATCCGACGCACGGATCATCAGCAGAGTAGGATGCCCTCATTACATGAGAAACTGTGGAAATTATTAAAATTTTCAGGTGGTTAAAATCCCTTAAGCTTTCGACCTCGCCAGATATCGTAATGTTTTCTTCCGGAGTCCTCCGCGCCCGCTTCAACTTCGAGATGGCCAGGTCCAGGCTGCGCCGAGCTGCAAGCCGCCGTCCTTACTGACAGTGTTTTCTGTGGGACGGACGCCGGACAAAAGCATTACCACATTTGACGAGGAAGAGAGCACCAGTGACGTAACAGCTAGCTGCGCGACTATATAACGGCGAGGCTATGGCGACGCGGCAGTCATTTACCACTTGAGAATGGCTGAGGAGAGCTCGGTCGAAAGCTCGTGGGACTTAATCGCCGTGTCATCCTCAGCCCACAGGCGTCACTGGATGTGGATATGGAGGGGCACGTGGTCAGCACACCGCTCTCCCAGCCGTATGTCAGTTTCCGACACCGGAGCCGCTACTTCTCAATCAAGTAGCTCCTCAGTTTGCCTCACAAGGGCTGAGTGCACCCCGCTTGCCATCACCGCTCGGTAGACCGGATGGTCACCCATCCAAGTGCTAGCCCAGCCCGACAGCGCTTTACTTCGGTGTACCACTGCGGCAAGGCCGTTGGCCAGTAACCTAAGAAGATTTAATTAATTTTTAAATCCGGACTTCGAGGCAAACTCTGATGATCAGAAACTTTACGCCATCATCTCTGTTTGGCCAAACAATGATTGTGAATATTTATTCTAGGATTCGAACAGTCCGCCTTTGAGTTGAGGTTCACTGCACGGGCGTGCGTTAGCGGCCGCGGGAACGGACTCTGGCAGAAATAGCAATAACAATAAAAACTAGTAAATACAAAAAATATGGGTAAAATGTGGGAAACTGATACAAGACTAGCGCAAGAATAGACCCCGTCCGTCCATAGGCTCTGCCCCATCGGGATAGACCGACGGCCGGGTCTTCTCCAGCCAATGGTGTCATTGGATGGGGTATGGAAGGGCTTGGAGTCAGCACACCGCACCACGGTCGTTGTCGGTTTTCTTGAGTAGGAGCCGCTACTACTCGCTGACGTAGATTGTGTTTTGGCCTCACGAGGCTGAATGCGGACCGTTTCTGTCCTCCCACCACGAAAAAAATTCCTGGCAGTACCGAGAATGGAACCCGGGTTCTCCACAAGCAGTCAGCTGCGAGGCCACACATCTGCGGAGGCGGTAAAAAACATCAAAAACTGTTCTGCGTTACTCTCTGACGTACGTGTCGCTTATGGCGTCACTCATAGCCGCTCGTGCTTGATCTGGTGACGATACAGCGATCTGTGCGCGCTTAATAGGATCCTCGCACACGTAATTTCGCGTTAACGGGATTACTTCCTGCCAACGCGCTGAGGGCAAGTACAGGTGCCGAAGGTAATCAAGTTGGTGCGGATCACTTTACACAGCTGCGCTCGGCGCTCTGTCGCTGGCGCTGCAGAGCAACGGACAGAGCACGGAGGGCGCAAGCGAGAAGAAAGGTTAGATAGAGGTGGTAGAGGGCGGTGCAGTATTCACGAACGGTTTGCACACAAAGGTTTCGCGCGTAATGTTGCGTGCAAATACGCGCCGAACGGCACGGACTGAAGTTGTCGGCTAGGGCGGGCGGGCACGGGTAGCGGCCGCTGGCGCAATTTGCGGGTGCGGCCGGCGGCGAGCCGGCCTCAAAAGGCTATTAGGGCGGCGCTTTGGCGCCCAGCCGTCCGCCAAAGTGCCATAATTTAGTCGCTGCAATACGATTGAGCGGCGCCGCGCCGCGCCAGCGCCGCGCCGCGTACGAAGGACGGACGAGTGATAGGGCGCGGGATAATTAAGTGCAATAGAAGCACCTGCTCGTTGATGACAATCGATTGCGCGCCTGGCGCTATCAGATGACCCGCGGCGCGGCAGCAGCACAGGTCGCGCGCCGGGCCCCTAATGGCCGCAGCGTCCGCGCCACGAGCGGTGCGCCCTCAGACGCGGCAAAGCGACGCTGTGGCTGCCAGCTTTCCTCGCGCAACACCTGCCGTTTATAGTTGATTTACAACTCTTGGCAGCTGCCAGACTACTGCATGCGGGCTTGCACCAGCTACGTCGGCGAATAATGCAGTATGCAGCGTCCACCGACTGGCTTCATTAACGTAGCTCTAAACTTGTAGTCAGTCAGCTTTCCAAGGAACCACCGACTCGCACACAAACGTACGGTATTCAGTGCTTAGCTGGTACACGACTTTCTTTCTGATGCTTAACGCTTGTTGTCTCCCTCCTGCCTGTACTCACCACATCGCACCATCTTCGTTGCGAGAATTTGCGGTACAGGGGGAAGTTACGTTTGATAAAGAACAGTCCGACTTTCATCAGCGTATTTTCGCAACACAAGCCTATCTTTCAACGTTTCGGTAGGTGCCAGTTTCTTTGCCATGATAATCATAAACGATAAATAAATAGGTGGTTTGGGGTATGGGACTGAGAAATCACCACACTGACTAATGAAAGTCGCGTGCCGTACGAGTATAGGTAAAGTTCAAAAACTGACGTCTCAGCGTAGTTAAACGTTCATTCTGACACATTTAGCTACGCTTCCCGTCTAAGGACAGCCAGCGGTGCCGAATTATCCTCCGTTCTTCAGTGAGTGAAAGAGAATTGGGGCCTACGCAGGGCAGTTACTGAGCCATTATGCTGGCATTGTTCAATAATTCAGTATGATGGGCTTTCAGTAAGTAATGCAACCCCTTTTTCTCGGCCAATTTTGTTGTGGGACATAATGGAACATTCCCGCTTTAGCACCTGTAGTTTCATGAAGTTCCGATACGTGGCGGTGCTGTACGTAGCTTTCCAAATGGTGTCTGTGATGGAGGTGCGTTCCATGCAGAGAGCTGTCACTGAGTTTCTTTTAGCAGAAAACCAGAGCATCATAGATATTCATAGGAGTTTGTAAAGTGTTTACGTACACCTGGCAGTGAACAAAAGCATGGTGAGTTGTTGGGCGAGATGTCTTGTCACCATTGCAACAAGGTCGCGCAAATCTGCCCTGTTTCCGAAATACCGACCGCCCGCCCGGAATTGTAAGCTATGGAATGTTGGAAGGTGCAGACACGCTCATTCGAGGTGATCGGCGGATCACAGCTGGACGTCTCCTTAGTAGTGCTGACCCACTCGTCCGTCAGTTGGGGTACCCAAAGGTCTGTCCTCACAGTCTAACTGAAGACCATAAAGAGCAACGAAGGAGTATCTGTGCGAAAATGCTTACACGTTACGCGTCTGATCGTCAAAATTTTTTGTCAAACATCGTCATAGGCGATGAAACATGGATTCACGACTTCGAGCCGGAAGTGACGCCACATCACATCTCCTCCGAGAAAAAACTCAAAAGCCGCACCCTCAGCCGACCTTCTGTAACTGTGGAGCTGTTATTCGTCACAAAATTTCGCTGGACTGTTCTTCCTCATCCACTCCAGGGACCTCATCTCACGCCTTCCGATATTCATCTGTTTGGATGCACTCCACGGGAAGCACCACGTGAATGGTAAGTACGTTACTGATACAGCAAGACGATGGTTCCGACGTCGACCAGCAGAGTGGTAGCATGAGGGCATACATTCCCTCCTCCTAGTAAGGTGGCCTAAGACTGTCACATTGAACGGTGGTTATGTTAGAGAACAGAGTTTCGTAGCCAAAATAGTTGGGAATAATTCGCTATATTGGGATACTGAATAAAAACAACATGCTTTCAGAAAAAATGTGCTGCATTACTTACTGAACGCCCCTCGTATTTCCTGATCCTACGCAGTAATACAACGAATGTGTGTTATTTGTTTGTAATGGAAATGACACAGCTTTCATCTCTGGCGATTATTATTAATGTGAAAACCAACAACTTGTACAGTGGTCCACGTTGGACTGTAGGTCCCTTTGTAACTGGCTGGGTGAGTCAATTCCAAGGTCGAAGGAAGCCAAAGGCATGCCACATCCTTGAATCACGCTTAGTAACGCATTATGGTATACGAAACAACCTTCATATTAATGGCAGATTCAGTTGACTGCACCACGCTCTTGGTTAGAAGGATACTCTTTCGACTTTCTCTCTGCCCGATCTTTATTCCTCCTTGAAGATCTTTAAATAACTCAGCATTCACCCAAAAAGGCCACACAACGTTGACCTGCCGCTGTGCAACATCACTCGGACGTGCAATAGGGGGGTATGTGATCGCCGTTGTTTGCTTGCCAGATCATTGATCCGTTACCTGTGGTTTGAGTAGCTCCTTATTTGGAGACACCACGGCGGGTGAGTCCTGCTCCGGTTCCCCCACAGCAGAAAATCCGTAACAGTACCGGGAAATGAAGGCGAGCGCTCACGTTGGCAGTCAGAAACGCTCAGCTTCGGAGTTGGGGAAATTAAACTGAAACAATAGCAATGTATATAAACGTAGGCTTCCGCGGCCATTGTCACGTTCAATAAATTTTTTCTGGGTTTGTGACCGCATTGTCAATATATAAAACTACCGACGTTTCGGCCACTGTTGCAAGTAACCTTCTTCAGGGTGATTTTGTTTGCACCCTGAAGAAGGTCATTTGCAACAGGGACCGAAACGTAGGTAATTTTATATACTGGCAATGCGGTCAGAAACCCAAACATATTTTAGTGAACAGCAACATACTCTGTGTGTCAGACTGTAACATTTTCCTCCTCGTAGTGGCCTTCAAAAGACAAACACCGTAAAATCAAATATTCACACAGATGTCCTAGCGAAAATTATCGACGTAAGAAAAAAAAATTCGTTTTCATTTCGCCAGCCATGTTGCTGCACGCAAGCAAAGGTTTATTTCAACTGTGGACTTCGAAGGTGTTGTGACGTTAACCTCAATTACTACGCAGACTACTGATAATGATGAGTGCCTGCGAATCCTGAACACCCTGGAATCCAGTCAGCTGCAACACCAAACAAAAAATTATTCGTGGTAAAGAATCATTTATGCTTCGTAAGCCGCGAAGTGGTATTGCCTACAATGTCGTCAGCTAATTTCAGAATACTCGCTAGATTGACACAACCGATCAGGCCAAGTCGGCCAATTTTCGTCATACGACAAACAGTGTTACGGTTTTACTCATTGGTACTTTTGACTGATTCCATCTATTATCTTTCTACTACCGTACATAGTGCATACTCTTATCTACAAGCCACATTTCAGATACGCTACCCACGAGTGCGTTAGGGATATAACCAGAAAAGTAGCACGTATTCAGCAATAATTTTATAGGAGCGGCGACCGGTTGCAATATCCCAGTATGCTATCATCAGACTCTGTGAACAATACAACACCTGAACAGTCTCATGGGTACAGAATATGGACTGACAGTAAATCGAACAAAGACGAAAGTAATGAGATGCAGCAGAAATGACAACAGCAAGAAACTTAACGTCAGGGTTCACGGTCACGAAGTAGATGAAGTTCTGGCATTCTGCTACCTAGGCAGTAAAATAACCAATGACGGACGGAGCAAGGAGGACATCAAAAACAGACTAGCGCTGACAAAAAGGGCATTCCTGGCGAATAGAAGTCTACTAGTATCAAATATAGGCCTGAATTTGAGGAAGAAATTTCTAAGAACGTACGTCTGGAGTACAGCATTGTATGGTAGTGAAACACAGACTGTGGGAAAACCGGAATAGAAGAGAATCGAAACATTTGAGATGTGGTGGTACAGACAAATGTTGAAAATTAGGTGGACTTATAAGGTAAGGAATGAGGAGGTTCTGCGCAGAATCGTAGAGGAAAGGAATATGTGGAAAACACTGATAAGGAGAAGGGACAGGATGATAGGACATCAGTTAAGACATAAGGAAATGACTTCCATGGTACTTGAGTGGACTGTAGAGGACAGAAATTGTAGAGGGAGACAGATATTGGAATACATCCACCAAATAATTGAGGGCGTGGGTTGCAAGTGCCACTATGAGATGAAGAGGTTGTCACAGGAAAGGAATTCGTGGCGGGCCGCATCAAACCAATCGGAAGACTGACGACAAAAAAAAAAGACAAAAAAAAAATTAAATGTGAAGTGAAATAGTTTTCTGTAGCTTCTCACCACAGAACGAAATACGTCCTCATGAAACAGTTTAGTGTGCATAGTTGCAAATTACCTGCTTCAAAAGACAGCCTTTATCGAAAGTTACCCATCCAAAGTAGAAATTTGCGTTTACGTCACAAGTGAAAAGACACGCGTCCTTATCAAAATACTTGATGCAGATAAAGCGCTGATTGAGGATGTGAGGGGCCTTGAAAGCAAATATGAACCCACAATTGTGTTGATAAAGTTGCTTCATTATTTCACCAGTTTCACAAATGGTGATAATACGGCATCTAGAATATCAGTTTCTCTGTCCCTGCGTTCTGCCGCGGGTTATTTCAGTTAAGTCTTAATTAGTTATTTCTTTATTTGTATGTTCCACGGATTATAATTGCAACCTTTCGCTGTGATGCAGATCGACTCTGTTTTACAATTATACTGTAAAACGGAGTGACAATACGAGCGAAATACATGACTACCTCATGCTGTAGGTTTATTTCTTAAACCATCTGACAGGACCGGCAGTTACAGGGTATTCTTTTTACCAATTTTCTATTATAAATGAAAACAAGGAGCGAACTATGTGTGTCGTGTAAAAATCCCGGACGGTTTCCGTACGCTGGGCGCAGCTGCCCCGCTTGTCTACAACACTATTAAATAAATGTCACTATGGCAACGTCTCTTCTTAGCTCTACAGACGGCGATTGTTTACGACTGCTGTCGTTTGCGCTTAGCAGTTGAAAGCTGTCAAAAGCGCTGTCTGGTGTTCCCTTAAGTTGACCCGACTATAGGAGTGCCTGTAGTAAAGAATAAATATGATATAACTTCATGCACAATGCGGCAGTTCCTCATGCATCTCATTTTTTATGACGTCATGTCTCCTGATTCATGACAGCTAGGTTGTTCTTACCCCGACAGCAATTGTTGCCTGACAGTAAGGGACAGGTGTACTAAGTTTGGTTGAAATCGGTCCAATGGTTTAGGAGGAGAGATGGAATACACACACACACACACACACACACACACACACACACACACACACAAACATACACACAGTTTTATAATATGTATGGATACTGATTAGGCGATTTACATTAGACTATATTAAATTCCTCCCTCCCCCCACGCACAGACCATGCAGAAATTCTTGTAAGGCGTAGGAGTTGACAAGCAGGTATGATTTTAGTTTGGTTTTGAAATTAATTTTATTGTTTATTAAATTAATTTGAAGCATTCGTCAGAGAAACAATAGCGATAGGAAACGACGTTTCGCCGGCCGGAGTAGCCGAGCGGTTCTAGGCGCTTCAGTCTGGAACCGCGCGACCGCTACGCTCACAGGTTCGAATCCTGCCTCGGGCATGGATGTGTGTGATGTCCTTAGGTTAGTTAGGTTTAAGTAGTTCAAAGTTCTACGGGACTGATGACCTCAGAATTTAAGTCCCGTAGTGCTCAGAGCCAAACGACGTTTCTAAAAATGTAACTACTGTAGATGATGCCGTTTTCGTTGCCAATACGGAACAAGAACGTGAAACGCGTTTACAAAATGCACCGCTTGTGTTGGTTCTTTTTCCTGTTTCAAAGCGGTTTCGGAGCACCTGCTGGTAGTTGGGATGCAGAACATTGGAGCCTGGGCTTCGGCGGCAGCTGCGTGTTGACAAGTGCGCCACTGCAGCCCGCGGACACGGCCGGGACACGGCAGGGCGATCGCAGGGCGCACTGTGACGCACGTCATACATAAAACAGGCCTCATAAAGGGATAGCCGGCCAAAGGGAGCGGCTGCGCGGCTCGTTACGGGACCTGCTCGGCCGATGACCGGGAACATCTGTCGCCTGTGGCGGCCACTGCCACTGCAACTCAGTGGCAGCTTTCGCATATTTTTACTAACGTTTCCTGTCTTGTCGACACCCAAGTCATTAATAGCATATAATTACAGTATAGTAATACGATCCCTAACTACGTCCAAATGAGCAGGCAACAGTCCATACAACGAAACGGATGTTCATATTTTTCCTAACAGTCTTCTCACTGATAGGGTGTCAACGAAGCACGTGGTGGTCTAGCATATCACATCGAGCGGTGGCCTGCAAAATAACGTACTGAACCAAATACACGTGTCAGCGTTTTTTTGAAGTCATTAGTCTTTCTATCAGTTTGTTTCGTCCCTACGTAAAAATTAGCGTACACGAAATTTGCATTTTAAATAATGATGACGAAGGGACTATTAATAACTTTACCCGAGTTCCACATCTTGCCCTTCACTTTACGTCTACCCTACCTCTCTGACCAAGATCGACGTCTGTTCACGTGTCTGTGAGTGTTAGAGCAACAGGACTGACTAAATTCCGCAGAATACACCGACGTGATCCTTCCGAATGGCGAAGCGCACGATAATGGAAGAACTGCCAGAGCCTTTATCAAGATCGTTCTTCACAACGTCCGACTCCACCGCATACCCTTTTCGCTACAATTACGCAACGGTTTCGAGACAGGGTACCTTCACCGTCAGCAGGCGCTCCTGTGGTGCCCCAAGGAGACGCCACACACACGAATTGGAAAAAGCCGTATTGCATCACGTTGAAGAGAACCCGTCAACGAGTACAAAAGTAATTTCTTTGGTTATTAATGAATTGAATTGCAAAACAAGTAGCCGGCCGGAGTGGCCGAGCGGTTAAAGGCGCTACAGTCTGGAACCGCACGACCACTACGGTCGCAGGTTCGAATCCTGCCTCGGGCATGGATGTGTGTGATGTCCATAGGTTAGTTAGGTTTAAGTAGTTCTAAGTTCTAGGGGACTTATGACCACAGCAGTTGAGTCCCATAGTGCTCAGAGCCATTTTTGCAAAACAAGTTATGTACTGGGTCGCGCTTAATCAATTACATTTTAAAGTGGTCGCGTTAGCCGGCCGGAGTGGCCGTGCCGTTCTAGGCGCTACAATCTGGAGCCGAGCGACCGCTACGGTCGCAGGTTCGAATCCTGCCTCGGGCATGGATGTGTGTGATGTCCTTAGGTTAGTTAGGTTTAATTCGTTCTAAGTTCTAGGCAACTTATGACCTCAGAAGTTAAGTCGCATAGTGCTCAGAGGCATTTGCACCATTTTTTTGGTCGTGTTACCGTTTCCCTCTACAATTTCTAGAATTGTATAACGGGAATCTCCGAACACCCTGTGAACTTGGGAAGGCACGCTTTCTACGCATTAGAGAACGACAAATGCGTACGAGAGTTTTTCATTCTAGATTTAGCTCTGTTTCTCACCCAGACATTTGCATTTTTGTGAGTAACTTGATGTGAGTTCAGACGAACTCTTACATTTATCTAAATGACCGACCTGGTGGTCTACCGGTAAAGTGCGTAACTGGCGCCCGGGAAGCAGCGGGATCGAATGTCGGCCGGATCATGGATATTTTTCATCTGCCTTCAATCTAACGTAAGTCCTTCATTGATGCGATGAGTTGCCAGGATCAACATACGGTTCGGATTCCAGTACTGGATAACTGGGGTACATTAGGAACACACAAGTCACCGAAATGGCTTCCACATGAACGACTTGCGTTCCGGCCGTCGAGACCGACGCAATTATTATTATTATTATTATTATTATTGTCATTATCAGTATTATTATTAAGATAGTGTCAGCTTCCGTACCTAACCTGGCACAAAAAGGGGAAAATTATTATTGAATTAAAAACTTTTTAATAGAACGCGTTTCTAAAAGGGACTAGAAAGTATAAAAGAATTTCTCCGAGCCCCATACAGGTTCCTAATTCTATGCTGATTGTCCTGAAAATATGAGCTAGTGAATTTTTAATAACTATGACAATACTTGTAAAACCTGAAACGAAATACGTAGGGCGCATGCAATACATAACTGAGGCATGAATAGCTCATCTAAGGAACAAACAATTCTGTTGCACTGCAAATGATATGAATAATAATTATTTTCTGCTTTTTAGTCTTGTATGAATGATATTATTGATTCGACTTCAAATATTTCGACGAAATTACATAGACGTGGCGAATTTCAGGTTTATTTCAGTTTCTGTACACCTCAGCCCATCAAAATGTTGTTTATGTGTCACGAGAAGACCGTGAAGGTAAAAATTAGAGGCCGCACGGGATTAGCCGAGCGGTCTCAGGCGCTGCAGCCATAGACTGTGCGGCTGGTCGCGGCCGAGGTTCGAGTTCTCCCTCGGGCATGGGTGTGTGTGTGTGTGTGTGTGTGTGTGTGTGTGTGTGTGTTTGTCCTTAGGATAATTTAGGTTAAGTAGTGTCTAAGCTTAGGGACTGATGACCTTAGCAGTCAAGTCTCGTAAGATTTCACACACATTTGTAAAAATTAGAGAAAATCGAACTGACACGGAGGCTTTCCAGGAATCGTTCTTACTGCGAAACATTCGCGACTGTAACAGAAAAAGTGGAATTAGCACTGGTACACAAAGTACCCTCCGCCACACACCAGACACGAAAGTGAGTTAATATTGCACTGTCACCCACTTTTGTTCTATGCTGAAAGTTTCGAGTCTCTAGCTCATCGGGAAATTAGAGGAAAGTTCATTACAAAGTTTGTTCCGAACAAGCGAACAGACAACGAAGCGAAATAATAAAAACGTGTTAAAAAAGATTCATACAGAACAAACCTGTGCGCTGGTGGAACGGACAAAATTTAACGAGTTCCACAAGAAAATCGTCTTCGCTGAACATCACGATTGTAATAATCATATTCAGTTTTTGGAAAAAGATTGGATAATTTCCATGCCTTTGATATCTCCAGAAAGCTTAATAAAGCAGATGTAGTAAATCCTAATGAATCACGCCAGCCTCGAACATATGAAGAAGCTGCGTTCAAAAGTTTAGCGCACAGGACGGCAAACGTGACAGTGGGTACAGAGGAATGACAAACGAGTTAAAAATTATTAATCGTTTAGTTGTGAACAACGGTTTCTGTGTAAGTATAGTGAATTGGCTTATGAAAAAAGACGAACACATTAATAGCGGAACAAGACAAAGATAAAAGACAGATTGTCACTGCGTCATGTTATGGTAATACCTCGAATAAATTGGCTAATATATTCAAGTCTTGCAATGAAAAGCTGGTATTCCAAGAGAATACAGATTACAGTACGAGGTACATATTACAATACGACTTCGTGAAGTGGGAGACTGAATTAGAACAAGCGGGTGTGTATAACGGAACAATGTTCCTTAAACGAAGCAGGTTTATTTGGACTGGTTGGAAAAACATTTTCGACAAGATACGAAGAACATGGAGATGCTTTTAGCCTATACAGTTATGGTAAATCAATTGCAGCCTAGCATGTGCTTAGCAAGTATATGAGGTAGTCACCCTCCGGCCGGTGTGGCCGAGCGGTTCTAGGCGCTTCAGTCTGGAACCGCGCGACCGCTCCAGTCGCAGGTTCGAATCCTGCCTCGTGCATGGATGTATGTGATGTCCTTAGGTTAGTCAGGTTTAAGTAGTTCTAAGTTCTAGGGGACTGATGACCTCAGATGTCAAGTCCCATAGTGCTCAGAGCCTTTTGAACCATTTTAGAATACAAAACGAGAAGAAAACAGGAGCCCCTTAGCCAAAGACTAATGTACGACACGTCAGTTTTGGCCACTGGCGAGAGCATGGGCTGAAAGGGAACGTGTTGTCTTTACCCTCGGGGATATTCGACTGTGAAACATGGAAAATGTAGACCCGTTCTGCACCAAAAAGGAATTGTTTTAAGACATTTCACATGAAATGCTGCAAAATGCAAGCTCTTTTTCAGCTACAGGAACAACATTGTAGTATTTATGCTGTGACACCCAAGCACCTTTTTTTGCTGATGATACGTAAGGCAGGACAATGTATTTTGAATAGTTCATGTGCTATTGTTCACATGACCATATACATCTCGTTTAAATAACTTAATTTTCTTTTCAAAAATTTCTGTGTGAGCCAAATGACGGGATACCTTGGCTGACAGTATCATTACATAACGCTTACAAGCGGTAATTGCTGACAGTATCATTACATAACGCTTACAAGGGGTAATTACAGATACTATGACGAGATGAATGTCACTCGCGGTTCTCCTAATGTGAAATGAATAATTTCGATTCAAGCTATATGACAAAAGAATCACTGGAGTTGTGTATACACATGACTATGCACTCATCACAGAAAGCCGTGATCTGAAGGCAGTCTTCAATGACAGACGAGCGCCGTCCATATGTGAGGAAATGGCAGCGGGCCTCTGGTTCGGGGCGCAAGTGCTCTGGTCAATGATCTGTGCCCTCACGCTTCACGGTCCGAATCACGGCTTCAATCTCCCATGTTAATCGCTTTCCGGCTGATTTGTCGCCCTCCTGAACGCCCTGCACTGCTGGCACCACTTAGAGAAACAACGCACATCGGAAACGAATTAAGTCACACACAATCCGTACGTGATACGTCTAATGCATCTAACTTTTAGCGACAAATCTATCAAATGGAAGGATGTCGGAAGATACTTTTTTCCGGGTACACCTTTGGAGGTGATTTAAAAACTTAATTGTTCCACCGGTTCCCGGTACTGGCCACCACCATGCGGAAAAAACCATGTTGTTTATCCGACACGGATTCACGCACGCCATGAACTGGTGAATAGTAAGTATGGCAGAAATACACAGAATATAATCGTAAGTATTTCATAGTAGGAATAGCATATTACAAGTCAACTACAGCCCAACACATTGGCATCCGTAAATGTATTGTCCGGTAGCCACATGAAAAAATGTTGGGCACAGCATTGCATTCAAGTTCAGCGTACTACTTCCTGTGAAATAGCAGAAAGTAAAAGGAGAAAAGCAAGACACCGCGGTGTTAGAGCTGTTTTACAATCAGAATCTTCGATATACTGAATTTTCCATTGAAAACATAACTGAGGTCTAGCATTGGTAATGGCTGCAGGTCGTGTTCTTACTATGGTGGCGTTCTTCTGTCCGAAAGCTCGCTTGAAACACCTCTCCACAGTAATCTAGCTTATGAAAACTCCTCATATCTGCATAACTACTGAAACTTACATCCATTTACATCTGGCTACTCTACTGAAGTCTTGATCTTCCTCTCTAATTTTTACCCCGCTCCCTCACTTCCCTTTATTTCGAAAATCGCTATTCCTTGATGTCTCAAGATGTGTCCTATCAATCCATCACTTCTTTTAGTCAAGTTGAGTCCTTAGTTCTTTTCCTCTCTGATTCGATTTATTACCTCTTCATTAGGCATGCAATCTATTCATCCAATCTTCAGAATTCTAAATACCATAGTGAATGTCTTAATTTTTCTAAGGGGACGTTTAAATAGTTCGAAAGCACCTGTTCTCTTCTTGTCTGAACTGCTTATCGTTCACGTTTCGCTTCAGTAAAAGGCCACAATCGAAACAAATACCTTCAGAAATGACTTTCTGACTCCTAAATTTATATTCGATGTTAACAACTTTATTATTCTTTGAAAACATTTTCTTGCTACTGGCTGTCTCCATTTTGTAAACTCTCTAGTTCGCTCATCGTCAGTTATTTTACTATCCAAATACCAAAACTCGTTGACTACTTTCACTGTTCCATTCCTAATATAATTCCATCATCATCACATGATTCAATTCGACTATAGTCCATTACTCTTGTGTTAATTTACTTTTGTCTTTTAACCTCCTTTCAAGATAGTATCTATTCCGTTCAATAATTTGTCTGGTCCTTTGCCCCTCATACAGAATTACAATCTAATCTCTCATCCTCAAAGTTTCTATTTCTTTTCCCTGAACTATAATTCTCTTTCCACATTTCTCCTTGATTTGTTTAACTCCTCGCTCAGCCAACATACTGAATGACATCAAGGATGGTCTCATTCCCCTTTGAAGTACGCTTCCCTTTCATGTCCTTCGATGGAAGTTTGGTTTCCGAACAATCTGTTGATAATCTTTTGCTCCTTGTAATTTATCCTCTTGCCTTCCGAAGTTGTAAGAGTGTATTCCGATCAACACTGTCACAAGCTTTCTCTAAATTCACAAATGTAATGTCGTAAATATCTCTAGGACAAATTCGGGGACGGAACGTTGAATTTTTGGCTCTATAACCCGAAAATAACGCAATGAGACACTAAAAAATCACATAAAGTAATGATTTTAGGAATGGTTGATTGCAATTAATTCTCATGAGCATTACTCTTCCTACATATGTGGGTGTTATTGAGAGGTTTTTCGTCGAAGAAGAGCCCTTGGCAATGGCACCAGTGTTGGTTATTACATTACTGACATTACAAACATCAAATAGACTATAACTGTGACGAGTATGCGAAATTATCAGACGTCCAATAAACAACAAACAGGCAGATTTAACTATTCACTAATGTCAAGGATCAAAGGCATAACTGGGCTTTCCTGTGGTGGCAACCATCAGGACTAACGGGTTCGCAACATTGCGCTCAAGATTGATACAGCCTGTCCAGCGTTAGAAACAAAACCAAACCCTGCCCTCAGGACCAGCGACCCTGACGCACAGTGGATCCGGCAGCACCTCCGCCTGTTTAAGAAGCACAGGTCCGTGGCAGACCGCAGTATTTGTTTTCGGACGGTCTCGGATGACACAGAAAGGAATCACTGGAGTGCGAAATATAAACGGCGGCGGAGTGTAGGAAGGGCCGTTTCTGATTTACGTCTCAGAACTCGCAACGCAGCTCCGCGAAAGAAAACATCTCCGGCGGAGTTACGCACGCCATCTGTATCCGGTGATAAAATGCACGACTTTAGAGCGCGCCAGGGCACGGGGAAAGGCGAAAGGAAGGGCAAGTCGGCAGACTGCCGCTTACTTAGGGCCGTTTGTATGTTTAAGGAAATCAAAGCACGCCACCTCCAGAGTTATGGTCGCGATAAACATTTGGCTGCTGCACCCGTGGCAGTTTTGCGCTGCCATACCAAATAGTCGCTCAGTCTTCCTTCCGTACGGCACGTGATAGATTCCAGACTAGCTCATAGCAGGGACTGTTTGTGTCACCGAAAGAGCTACGGACTTATTGCTTATAAGGAAAGGTAGTATTCTGATATTCAGTATACACGTAACGGAGAAAAATATTTTTAGAGTTCAGTTATCGTTCATTTCGCAAATGTTGTTACATGGGAAAAGGGGGAGAGCGTATATTAACAACTGAATGTAGAGCAAAGTACCTAGCACACCGGATAAGGCAGCACTGATGGATAGTGACGAAAACATTGCAGATATTGAGACTATCTTTGGACAACAACTGCAGAAATGTGCTACTGGTGTTTAGATGTGCCTCTCTTCTCGTACTATCATTGAAAATCGCATTTTCTCTCAACTGCGATGTTCCTTCCATAGCTTGCGATTAGTGGGAGCGCCTTCGGCCAGTATGTTTTGTTTAAGTGGTGTCACACAACTCGTAAATATGTTTTAAAACGTCGTTCTTCAAAACCTCCAAGACCAGCTCGTGAACTACACCGTAATTAACTACCGGAACAGACAAATAGTGACGCCAACGAAAGCCTCACTGTTCTTCAGAGATAAACTAAAAGAAAACTCTAGTTGTGTGAAATGACTTGAAATACTTTTTTACAAAATAAAATCTGCAGAAAACATGTTAAATAAACAATCAAAGAGCAACAGCAACACTTAACTTAGCAACTTCACAGTATTACTTCTTCCACAAAACAAAGGGAGCCGAAATATTACTGTCATAGACACGTACAGCCTGTAAATTCCGAATACTACCGGGCGCTATCACTTAAATACCGGAAAAAGTTCGCTACGGTACGCTTCTTGGCTTGTTTGTATTTAGTAACGTGCTGAGTGACTGAAAGTGTTGACTTATACGGAATGTGTATATTAATGCGCAAAATCATTGCTTTGCGATGAAAATTATCAGTATCTCAATTCTGCGCGTCAAATTCTAGAACGAATAAGTAACTTCTGTAAAATCATTTTAGTGACAATCATCGCGTCCTGTGACTAAAAAATGCGCATGTAAGAGGAGAAAGGAAAATTCCAACATTTATGTACACAATTAGTTGCACTGCTGATAATTTTCTGGACTATTTGGAGATATCTGCTAACACCTACAAAACCACAGACCACAGGTAACAGAGTGAGTTGCACGTCCCTGTATCCAAGCAAGGTTACGAAGAATTAATTGTTTTCGCTTCCCAGTGAGACTTGTAGTTTTTGTGCTGAGGTCAGGAGAGTGGCTTGCGTGTTCCTGCGTCCAAGGGCGGGTACGAAGAGTTGACTGCGCTCACCAGTTCGACTTCTAGTTTTTCTGTCGAATCCACAGCTTTATTTGCACCTTTACACGCAAATCCACCCAGAAAAAAATGATCTTAACGGCTTAAGAACCTTTCTCAAAGGTCCCAGCATTTCTCAAGAAAACTAAGCTACTGCCAATGGACGTTATGAAAGCCACTAAGAAAAATGTAAACCACGGAAGAAAGTAAGATTTATGTGCTAATGATAAATGTAACTAAATAGTCGATGACTTAGCGAACACCACTGCTCAAAAAATGTAGAATTAACGCCGCCATTCGTGATGACTTCGAATATCAATATCAAAAAGCAATAAACAGGCATATTATTGACAAATTCAACCAAAAAATCCCTGTAAGTCCTGATTCCACACGCTTAAGAGGAATAAAAATTTTATAAGTTCCATAATCAGAAGGCGATTTAATCACGGACCGTTGGCCAGACACGTTCACCGAATATATGTACTATGAATGTGATATAGTAACAACAGAAAATATAAATCATATTTTCTTCACATGTTTACATCCTAACCAGCAAATATATATTTTTACAACAGATAATCAGTCATTATTAAACATTACCCCTACGTCAAAATAATATTTAATTTTAAGAAATATTTATGGAATTTTTGAAGCAATTTTGAGTCGAAGGGCATGAAAGGGAAACAGTAGTTTAGAAAGCGAGTGTGACTCAATGCGTACACTGATCAAGCTGTAACGAAACCCAGGAGAAACTTGGAAGGGGAAATAAAGTTGAGGGAGAAAAAATTAAACCTTTAAGGTTTTCCGACGACACTATAGTTGTCAGAGACGGCAAAGAACTAAGGAAAAACAGTTTGAGGGAATGGACAATGTTTTGAAAAGATGTTCTAAGATTAACCCCAACAAAAGTAAAACAAGAGTAACGGAATGTAGTCGGTGTAAATCAGGCGGCGCTAATGGAATTAGATTAGTAAATGAGACATGAAAAGTAGCAGGAGACGTTTTCTATTTGGGCAGCAAAATGACAGAGGATGGCCGAAGTAGACATGATACAAAATTCAGACTGGCAATGTCAAGAAAAGCGTTTCCTAAAACGCCTAATTTGTTACTATCGAATATAAATATAAGTTTTAAAGTCCTTCTGAAGTTATTTAACTCAACAGTAGCCTTACACGGAAGTGAAAAGCGGACGATCAGCTATTCAGACAAATAGATATTTAACGCAGTTCTCATTTATTGTTCCGTCTCAGTTACACACTTTTTTCAAGTTTTGATCACTCTGGATCATCTCCATATCTAAGTAAATGCATCAGCAACCCATCTTGTCTACTCAGAACAATATGTTGTTTTGAGCAGACAAGGCTGGTTGCTGATGCAATCACTTAGATCTCGAGATAATCTAGAGTGATCAAAACATGTAATCGAATTAAAAATGCGTGCAAATGAGGCGGAACGATAAATGAGAATTGTCTTAAATATCCACTCGTATACTGTTGCTGACTTCTCTCAAGACGATCATGTCGACTAAGACAAAGATGGAAGCTTTTGGAATGTGATGCTACCGAAGAATGCTGAATATTAGATGGATATGTCGAGTAACTAACGTTTAGGTTCTGAATAAAATTGTGGAAATGCAAAACTTATGTAACAGCTTGACTAGGAGAAGGGATCAGTTGGTAGGAAATATCCTGAAGCATGAGGTAATCATTAGTTTGGTAAGAACCCAACTGTTGAATACAGTAAATAGGTTCAAATGGATGTAGCTTGCAACAGTAATACAGAGAGAGAATAATATCGACTAGCGGGGGTATATTTTTCCAACCCGCTTTCTGACTGGAGACGCCAACAATAAGGACAATACCCTATATTTTATTAGAAAGGCGCGAAAACGCTGAGCGATGGCTGTCTGTCCTACAGGACACAAGGTGAATAGCAGTAAAATAGAGAGAGAGAGAGAGAGAGAGAGAGAGAGAGAGAGAGAGAGAGAGAAAGAGATAAATATCTGAAGATGAGCTCTTCAGAACTTGAACTGGATAGCGCGTCTAAAATTAATTCATTATTTGTGATGAAAGACGGTCATTTTTCTCATATTTTAGGCATTTCAAGACTTACTACCAAATGATTGTTAGCCGCCTAATATAAGATGTGCCGGCTCGGCATCGAGACATCTGTGCATGAAAAAGGTAAGTTCCACAAGCACCGAGGCTGAAATTGTCAATTAGAACGAAGCGGAGGTGCCCGAGTCTGTAACTGGTTATCGACCGGAAGCGGGCGCGGTGCGCGGTGGGAACGGCGGTACCTGTTGTGCCCCGGGAGACGGGCCGGCGCCGGCCACAGATCGCTAACAGATGGCAGGCGGCGTATTGTTCCGCTGTGGGCGGCGATCCCAGGAAACCGCGGCAGAGACAATGGCGGCACGCACAAAGACGGCCGTCTAATATTAACGCACGCGCGGCCGCTTGCAATATGTCGCGCTGCGTAAACCCGCAGCCTCTTCAAACCGCAGCACAGCGCGGAGCGGGGCGCACTGTTTGCCCGCCGCTAAGCCCCGGGCGGTTCTCGCACGCCCCCAGGCGCTCGCTTTGCCGGGGTCAGCCTGTGTCGCACCAGTCACACACACTCACACACAGTGTGTACGCACTCGACGCCGAACTCAGCAGAGGGAGGTCCATTCACCGCCCCCCAGTTTATTGCTTTGAGGCGGAATTCAACGAATTTTGGACTATTTACAGAAATCATTGCGCATGTAAAAGAGAATTTTGTTAACTGGTGTGTGTTAAACTGGGGACCTAGAAACGATGGAGAGGTTTCATACCGACGTAGCCTTCAGTGGTTCACAACTCCACAACAGGCCGCAGCAGTCCACCCACCGCACCACCGCCCCACCCCGAACCCAGGGTTATTGTGTGGTTCGGCCCCCAGTGGAACCCCGCCCCCCCCCCCCTTTCCCGGGAACGCCTCACACCAGACGAGTGTAACCCCCCCCCCCCCACCCTCTCCCGGGAACGTCTCATGATAGACGAGTGTAACCCCGAATGTTAGCGTGGTAGAGTAATGATGGTGTACGCGAGGGGAATACGCGTTTGCACAGCAATCGCCGACGTAGTATAACTGAGGCGGAATAAGGGGAACCAGCCCGCATTCGCCGAGGTCAATGGAAAACCCGCTTAAAATCCATCCACAGACTGGCCGGCACGCCGGACCTCGACACAAATCCGCCTTCTCGCTCGGGAAGCTACGCGTTAGGCAGCGCGACCAGCAGGGTGGGCTTGTAACTGGTACTTCCATACGACGTGAAGTTTTCTACTCAGACTTCACACATACTCTGATTTATTTACGTGCTAAAACACAGTCACAGTACAATAAATGAAACATTATTCAGCGTGCCCTCGCCAAGTCAGAGTCCACCAAGTCTCAAACAGAACAAGGAAGTTTAACCAGAAAGTTGAGGAATCCAAAGTCAAGTCGTCGTACGCAGATAAGGCTCCCAAAGTAGAAGAATCGAAGTCCAATGGCCAGGGTAGGTTTCACATGCTGCTAGACGGTACGAAGTCAAGTGTCACGAGCGACGCTGCTCCCTACTGACTGTCGATGCGCCGTAATTGAGGACACCACCGTAAATGTTGCGAGCGTCTCCTAGAGCGGCGTTCAGAGTCTTGAGAGTGCCTGATTTTAATGGCAGCATTGTCATCATCTAAGATTTAGAAAATATCGCTCGTACTGAACTTCCCTTCTTCTCGCATATCCTGCTAACCACGGACGAAGAGCAACAGGCAGATTCAATACTCCTTGATTTCAAGCGTTTGCCACCGTGTCCCACTGCACAATGTTAAGGAAAATACGAGCGTACGGTACAGTTTCCCGGATATGTGAGTAGCTGGAAGAACAGCTGATACCTGAGACGCGAAGTGCGGAGACAAGCAATCCATGAAAATTTTAAACGATAAAGATATTTATACAAAATCCTTTATTAGTGGATATGGCAATATTTTAACAGTCATTGATTACTAGTATGTCTAAGCAATTAGCCATCTTCAGGTCTGAAACAGTAGTATTTCCCCTCCATGTGTAATTTTTTGTACTATTTCAGATCTTCAGATGGCTAATTGCTTAGCCTAATTTGGTAATCAATGACTGTTAAAATACGGCGATCTTGGCTATTAAATGCTGTTATATCAAAGAATCTTTAAAGTTTAAGTACCCAGAACCTCGTCCCCCATGGCGAGTGTTCATCGCAGACAAGCGTATCGTCAGGAATGTTCAGCGACTCTGATGGTCCGCTCTTATTCTCTATACACCTGACGGACACAGTGATCAGCAATCTGCGACTCTTAGCTGATGAAGCTGTCATATACAGGAAAGTCGTAGAGTGACTGTAGAGGGGTATAGGATGACAGAGAAAATTTCTATTGGCGTTTATCTGGTAATAAATATGCAAGCAGTCGCTTTTTTACGATTTATCCAATCATGAACATGTTTTCGAGCCACTGCAGTCTCATCTTCAGATGGAGGTGCTCTAAGAACACTGTGTTGTGGATCAAGTGCAGCTGGATGCAGAGGTGGTGAGTGCACTGTCTTGTGATATTCACAACACTGTGTTGTGGACCAAGTGCAGTTGGATGCAGTGCTGGTGAGTGCACTGCCTTTTGGTATTCACAACAGATTGCTTCTCGTAACGTCCATTATTAAGCTGTGTACAAAAATAAACACGGTATGTAGCTACACTTGGTTTTACATAGGCTCATCCTGTGAGATATGGCCTTTAGATTTCATTAGTGATAATATTCCACCTTACACACCCACACAAGGACTATGTCACGGCAGTGCAGTTTCTGCTGGACAGCTCTTTATCTTAGCTAATTGATAGCGTCACGTTACTTTTAACTTGTAAAGTTCTCCTACCTTTGATGGTCCAGCTGAAACAGCTGTACTCAGCTAATTAATTACTGATTGCGGTCTTTCGCGTCGCAGACATTAGCTAGGGCAGACTAGTTTAAATGTACACACTCCCGCGCGATCGCCTCTGACTGGCTGTCGTTTTACTCCCGCAGCTCCTCAATACGGCATGTTTCACCGTCCCCTACTGCCCCCCTCATTATCATCAAGTTATCTTTCTCCACCTTGTAAGAGTAAATAACAACAGCAGAGACAATCCCCGGATATACTACTCTCCGAAATGTAGAAAATTTTGGGCTAAATAAAAAAACTCAGCACAAAAAAAGTGTATCTAGCGGAATAAGACAATGCAGTGAGACGAGATACAAAAACTTAAACGTGCGGTAGTGTGGTTTGTTTCTGACACCATTACGTGTGAATAAGGCGGAGGTGACGTAGAGATCTAAGCCGAGCAAAAATGTAACGATTATTTCACCTTTGCAGTCGTGGCACTGACAAAGATCTAATTCACTTTAGAGGAACTTATATGATTTTCAACGCGACGAATCGTTACAAGAAAAGTAAAAATGTTTGCATGAAAAAGACTTTCTCATTTTTGAGTAAAACATAGACGATATTTACGTAGAGCTGCAGAATATGGTGAGTGTATTACGTTCCTGCGAGCATCGTTTGAATCGAGCCATTGAGAACCATAAGAACCCAAAGCAGAGAAATAAAGTTTTGAGAAAAATAAATGTTTGTGAAAATCAAAAGTTATTGACAAATTGTCTGAAGGTCCGAACAGTTTTTCAACCAAGTCTGAACATCCTATACTAATAACGTATCCACTTTATATTATGAAATATTAATTAAGATTTGTGATTAGACTTATTATAAACGTTAATTCACGAATTTACATATGTAGGCCGGTGACAATAGTCTCTTGACAGTTGTAAAGTTTGTAATTTACTAGAATCAGAATACACACAATTATGACCTATTCGAACAGTTCATAGCACCTGTAATCATCATTCTCAGTAATCAAATTCTGTGGCTTGAGGTTCAGATAAAACTACTGATACACCTTCGATTATCAAGTATTACTACTACGTACATGACGTGGACACTGAATTATGTTGCCAATGATCCAGAATGAGATTTTCACTCTGCAGCGGAGTGTGCGCTGATATGAAACTTCCTGGCAGATTAAAATTGTGTGCCGGATCGAGACTCGGACTCGGGACCTTTGCCTTTTGTGGGTAAGTGCTCTACCAACTTTTTTTGTTTTTATGGGCAAGTGCTCTACTAACTTTTTTTTTAATAGGATTGACAGCCTGTCGCGCCGACCCCTTTTTTTTTTTTTCATTGCCGGACCGAGACTCGAACTCAGTACCTTTGCCTTTTGCGGGCACGTGCTCTATCAACTTTTTAAATATTTTTTCACTTTTTTTTGCAGAATGGTGTAACAATAACAAACATAAACTGCTTCTAGCATTTTTTTAAATATATAAGACGATGACTTCATAAAATAAAATTTTTCCGGGAAACGTAAATAAGTGGACTTTTTTTTACATAATAGTGAAAAAAAAATCCTGCTTCAGTCAGTACAAAACAAAAACGGTCTACGCTCCTCTTTTAGGCGCGTTCCTCGCTAATCCCGTCATACCTCGCGTTGGTGTCGGGTACGTCTTCACGTGTGTTTGTGGATCCTCTCCACTGTCCTGGTCCTTTCTTGTTCTGATACTTATAGACAATAATTACATTCTCCTACCCGGGACACCCCAACTGGGTGGGGGATCAAGCAAGGCACTCCCTAAAAAATTTGCGTAATATGTTCGATATCTCGGATGTTTCATAAGCTGTGAGTGATGTTCCTGTAGTAAGGCCCAAAAGTCAAGCACATTCTTACTGCCGTCTCGGAAAAGATAACGCACAGTCAAACCTCGAATCCAAGTCACTGCGTTTGTCTTCGTTCGGGGATATGTCCTATCTGGGAGAAGTAGTGTGCGTGGTTCTATTGTTTGCGGCCCCACTCGAAGGAGGATGGCGATCATTTTATTGACCAAACACCATACGTCCGCCGAAGGACCACATATCAGGCGATGCTCCCCAGTGTCTATAACATTGCACTGCGGACACAGCGGCTCGTCCGCTATATGAATTGTATGCAACCTGGAACGAGTCACGTATTTCCCATTTACCACCTGATACCACAGTGCGCGCGTTCCCGTATCAAGGTGTGGGTGGTGCACTGTACGCCATACCACTGACCACGTAACTGTTGGTTGGCGGCGCTCTACGGCATTATTCGGCCGTCGTCGAGTCAAGATGTGATATATATCACGTGCCGTTGCCGTCCTGGTAGTCGGTAGTTCCATATGTACATAACTGTGTTCCACAAAGAAAGTTCGCATATGGGCAAGCGATGGTGAGATGTGAGCCACCGCTACCGGAGCCGAACGAGAAGGTGGAGCGAGTTCGTCTACCAAGGTGCCCTTCAGACTTGTCTGATGTCGTGTCCACATCTTTATCATTGTGATTACATAAATAGCCACTGCTCGGTCGCGTACGTGAACTAGTCCAAGACCTCCACGACTACGAGGAAGGGTGAGGGTTTCGTATCCTACCTTAAAAAGCAGACCCGTGCTCACAAAATATCCTATTGCCGCCAGGATTCGGCGGGCCAACACCACCGGCATAGGAAGAACTTGTGCCAGGTGGGGGATGCGAGAGGCTAGATAAGTGTTGGCAAAGGTGACCCGTTGTATCATATCCAGTGCCCTTAACCTGTGACTTCGAACACTCGCACGAATTGTTTGCAGAAGATGTCTGTAACTCAGTGCCGCCGTGCGTCGAACGTCTGTAGTGAAGATAATTCCTAGGCATTTCATCTTGTTGATCGGCTGTAATGGTGCTATGCTTACTGTCGGGAGTCCTCTCCCGATGTTCATCGCTCCCGACTGTGCCATATTCAGGCGACTTCCCGTAGCCATACAATACAAATTAATCCAATGCAAGGCCGCTCTTGCCTCGTCGCCTGACTGTGCTAAAAACACTAGGTCATCTGCGTATGTTCGGCATATAAACTTGTTGTGCCTTATCGTCATTCCTTGGAGTCGATTCCGGAGCCCGCAAAGCAGCGGCTCGACAGCGATGGCATACAATATCGTTGACAGCGGGCACCCTTGTCTGACCGATCGTGAGATGGTGATGGGCCCCACCAAGCGTCCATTGATGAGCACTTTGGATGCGGCTCCGTGGAGTAGTCTCATGACGACGGTGACAAAACTTTCCGGTAACTTCATTTTCGTCATCACGTCCGTGAGATAAGCGTGACTCAGCCTGTCAAATGCGCGATCAAAGTCTATCGACACCAATACACCCCAGAGACGACATGTTGATGCTAGTGCGGTAACATCGCGGTAGTCGCTGAGTGCCGTTTGTATATTCCTATCTCCTCCTAGCTGGGTTTGGTCGAGTGAAATCACTTGGGGTATTACGCGTTTAAAGCGTACTGCAAGTATCCTGGCGTAGATCTTGTAGTCGCAGTTAAGAAGGGTCAGTGGCCGGTAGGCCTGTATCCCTGTGCCGCCAGATGGTTTGTGGATGGGGATGATCATTCCTTCCACGAAGGAGGGTGGAAGAGGCACGTTGGGAGACAACAATCCGCAGTACATGGCAGTCCATCGTGGAATCATGAGATCTTTAAATGTACGATAGAACTCTAACGGAAACCCGTCGGGCCCCGGCGATTTGTGCGACGCTCCCTTATCAATCGCTTCCATTATGTCGCCAACTGTGAATTCACCTGTTAACTCCAGGTTGGCCGACTCGTCGAGACACGCGGAGAGCGTTCGTCGGACCTCATGAAAGGCTGCCTGATCGTGTTCCGCTTCTTCATAGAGATGACCGTAGTGTTCCACAAAAGCGTTGGCAATATCTTTTTGCGTTGTCATGCGGCGGCCATCTGGCAGTACGACCGTCTGTATTAAGGCTCTGCGGCTACGTTGCTTTTCTCTGATAACGTGATACATCGACAGTGATTCTCCACGGACTCCTTCAAAGGCCCTTGCACGGATTGCGACACCCTCCAGACGGCGGCGCGTTATGGAAATTATTTGGGCCTGTGCTCGTTTTATACCGGCACGACGCTCCTGTGAAGGTGCTTGTACAGAAAGTTCGCGGAGCATCGTGCAATAAAATTCCGTCGTGTATCGTCTCCACATCATCTGCTCTCTTCCGTATGCAATTAACGCTCGGCGCAATGCAGGCTTAACTCATTCCAGCCACCACTGCAATGTCGTCGGATATGTCGGGAGGCGTCGATCACACACGTGCCAAGTGTCTTCGACTAAGCGTCTGCACTCAGGTTCCCTGAGGTGTGCTGTATTCAGTTTCCAAACACTGCGACTCCTCCACACTTGTTGACGACTCAGGGAGACCGTGCATATATATGCTATGTGATCTGAAAAGGCGACAGGCCACAATTCCGCATCGAGGATCGCAGGTATGAGACGACGTGTTACGTAAATGCGATCGAGACGACTTGCAGAGTGACTCGTGACGTAGGTGTATCCACGTCTGTCGCCATGTATCTTCTCCCATGTATCAATGAGATTCATGTCCTCTATGAGTCGCCGCAGCTCCGGGCGTGAAGTATATCGTGGGTGTTGATCTTTTGGTGCGAGCACGCAGTTGAAGTCGCCTCCAAATAAGACATGTTCATACCGACCTAAGAATAGTGTTGCGATCTCCTCTGCGTAGAATCGGGATCGGTCGCGCCGTCTGTCAGACCCCGACGGTGCGTAAATGTTAACGACCCGTACTCCCAGCACTGTGAGCTCCAGTCCTCGCGCTGACGGCAGGTACACCACGTCCTCGGCTACTATGCCGCTACGTAGAAGTATCGCTGTTCCGCTGCCGCCGTGGGTAGTTGGTGTAATGTACGTATCGTACTCATAGAGGTCGGGGAGGCTCTCAACACATACCTCCTGCAGCAGAACGATGTCGACGTCTGACGCATGCAACATGTCTCGTAATAATTGCAATTTGACAGGCGTTCTGATCGTATTAATATTAATAGAGGCTGTTCGATAAGCCTGCCGCTGTTCCTCAGTGCGTAAAGCGCACATGAACGCTTATGTTAATTTGTGTGCTGCTGCCCGGTGACATGCTGTCTGTGCGTCAGTCTGCATCTCCTGCGCGGTTAACATCCGGTGGACGCAGCACTCGCCATTGCGGGTGCGTCGTCGGTGTGTGGGTCAGTATCGGATTCGTCGGCCCAGTTCCTGCGCTGGAGGTCCAGCTCCCGTCGTGTCTCTCCGGCCGGGCTGACCGAAGGCGGTGGCGTTGCTGCGGTGGGTGGAGGGACTCCTTCCGTCGGCTTTCCGTCCGGTGTGTCTGTATTCAACCCCTGTCTAGCATGATTCGCGTCGTACTGCTGTGTGGGAGGTAGAACCTCCCGTTGCGCATCCGGATGCACTGTATCGACGTCACACCCAAGTCCATCTGACGAGGACTGCAGTAAGCAGGTATCCGACGGCGCTAGCCGTCGTTTCTTGTGGCGCTTCGGCGATCGTTGCGCGTGTGCGCCTCCGTATCCGAGTGCGGAAGTGACTCCCGGTGCTCAGGGACGAAAGCAGCTGTCGGCATAACAGCAGGATCAATTTCCATACCTCCTACCGATCTTTTCCTCTCGGTTAAGTGCGTCGTCGGCGCCGGAGCGGTAGAAGTGTGCGTCGTTTCGTCACTGGAGGCGGTCTCTGCTGCAGTCGGTTGCCGTAAACTGTCAGGATTCTGTAGCTGGTCATTCTTCGGGATGGGATCTGTCCGAAATGCGTCCGCATACGTTAGTGGCAGCGGCGTCAACGTGGACGGAGGTACGGGTTCGCCGTTTGGAACTTGCACTATCCTCCGCTGCATACATTCGGAACGGACATGGCCCTCTTTCCCGCAGCCTGAGCATGTTTTAGGTTGTCCATCGTAGATGGCTATAGCTCTGCATCCGCCGATGAACAAGTACGAGGGTACATGTTGTGTCAGTTCTATTCTGATTTGACGCACTCCATTGAGAACGGGGTAAGTCGTGAAGTTGGACCATTTTTCCTCAACGTGGCTAAGCACTATTCCATATGGGCGTAAGGCGTCAACGACCAAGTCAGACGGAACCTCGAAGGGAAGTTCGAAAATACGTATGTTTCGTAAGCCCAGTCCTGCATGATCAATAGTTACTTCTCCAACATGTCCATCAGAATGACGAAATTTGAGTCCATGTTTAGTATCTCGGATGATTCTGTCACATACTGCATCGTTAATCAGCTTGACGTAAACAACACTGCTCACTATGGAGAGGTGGACTCCGATAAGTTCGTTGTAGTCAAGTTTAACTTCGTCTCGTAGGAACCTTTCCATTTCGTAGGCTTTCGGTCTCGCATATCCATTCGAAAAACTAATCTTGAGAGTCGACTTTCGGTATGCATGTGCCATTCTATATCGAGTCGTCTAAACGCACGAGTACGCCGAAGAGGTAAACAACCGCGCGAGCACGAACTTTTCCGGCAGGGACGTAAACAGACGTCCGTGCCGTAGCACCACCGAAGGCAGACTGCTTATATGAAACTTCCTGGTAGATTAAAATTGTGTGCCGGACCGAGACTCGAACTCGGGACCTTTGCCTTTTGTGGGCAAGTGCTCTACCAACTGAGCTACCCAAGCACGACTCACGCCCCCTCCTCACAGCTTTACTTCTGCCAGTACCTCGTCTCCTACCTTCCAATTTTTTATGTTGCCAATCTTACTTAGATAATAATTAAGCACCACAGAGCAACAGAATTATGCTCTGTGCTTTACGTCCATAGGAAATGAATATCCGAGAAATCAGTGAGAAACCTTTTTTTTGGATGTTCATCACCGTAAGATCGACAAATGTCTGAAGCATGCATACATGCTACAATCTCAAATTCGATGTCGGTTTGCTTTATCCCCTTGTGGTTTCCAGCGCCTCAATTCCTTAACAGCTGTTATTTTCTAACTTGGTTTCACAGGTTACTTTAAATCTTCCCTAACGAAAATGCTACGTGGCAGGTTCAGAGTTGTACCACAGTCCTTGCTACAAGGGCAGCGTACAGTATCTCGGTCATTAAAAGAAGTAGTAATGAGTCTCAAATCCGAAGTACTACGAGTAAATGGATCTTTCTAGGGCACGACAATTCCTCTGTATGCAGTGCGAAGTAAGAATGTTCCAGGTGTTTATATTTACATCAGCTGCCTCAGTTACATTTATTGAAACATTCTATTTTTCTCCAGTCACTCCGAAGTTATTTTAAAGGCTAGTTTGGAATCTGAAAAGCTGCGCTAGAGCGTAAGAATTTCTTTCAGATCACCGAGAACACTCATTCGTAAACTTTATAATGATGACACGCCGGTATTGCGACTGCTGTTGTTGTTTCTACAAATCATTTTTGCTTTTTTATTTTCTACCCCAGCTGTGCAATGAAATCGAAATTGTTATTTTGATTATTCATAAACATCACAATAATTAGAACAAAATCGATACTTACCCTTTACGGGCCTTTATAACGAACCGATAGCGTCCTAGCAGCGATTATTGGTATAGGCAAATGTGAAGAGAGACTACAGCGCGCCACCGTCGCCTGCCAGAGTTGTCACTTCAGTCTGTACGAACCACAAACTGAATTTCGCGACAGAGGATCGGACACCGCTGACGTAAATCCGACGTAAGCAGGAGCGCGTCGCAGATACAGCGAAACATGAAGATAAATGTAGCGAACGAGCCCCAGGGAAAACGACGACAAACGGCGGCTTTAATAGGACCCAACACCATTTGTCACCCTTATACGTCGGGCGAGCCATCCGCCCGCAGAGGGAATGTTGCATGACTGTGCCAACCAACTATAAACAGAACATTGCCCGACACGGGACCAAGGCTGCTGTAGGCTGAAATTACCGTACTGCGTGTAGATGCCTTTCGCTTGTCTTTCTTAGGCAATGCGAACAGATGAAAACAGTAATTGATTGTGATACATTCTTCATATCTGAAGGTGATTGCCCGGTCAATCGCCGGCCGCTGTGGCCGAGCGGTTTTAGGAGCTTCAGCCTGGAACCGCGTGACCGCTACGGTCACACGTTCGAATTCTGCCTTGGGCATGGATGTGTGTGATGTCCTTAGGTTAGTTAGGTTTAAGTAGTTCTAAGTTCTAGGGGACTGATGACGTCAGATGCTAAGTCCCATAGTGCTCAAAGCCATTTGAACAATTTGAATCTGAAGCCGGTCAATCACACCGCTCATCCGAGGATGAGCGGTGTACATTTGCGATCAGTTCATATAAATTTTATATTGAAAATTGAGTTCGCGTAATCCACAATCTTGACAATATCAAGTCTAGTAATATTATACAACTCAGCTACACAAGCGATGCAGACGTCAAATTTCAGCGGCTGTTCTCGGTGAAAGCCTTTTTCACTGTATCCGCCTCCGAGCAAAGTCGGACACAGCCAGGTGGTACTGTGGCTAACACAATGCATTCGTATGCAGGTGGTGCGGTAAACGCGTCATTCTCAAACAATCCCGTCTCCCGAAATTTTATTTATGTCTCAGCATCAAACAACATTCGACAAAGGTGTACACAATACAAGACAAAGTATAAGTACTGTAAATGTCTAGAACTTGGTAAATGCCACTGACGATGAGTTTTGCTAAGTTTTCCATGATGAAATCTCCAGTATTGCTCCTTCGCTATTGACATCGTTGTTCACGGTTCCTTAAGTACTAGTAGTACTAGTAATAGTAGTAGTAGCGATAGTAGTTTTATTCACCCGTCGGTGTATTATGTAGGTCTTGGTTTCAGATCACAGCACACAACAATACCACGATTCACGTACATTGACGGAAAAAAAATATCGCAACACCAAAAACTAATTTATTTAGAGCAATGAAATTTCGGGATTACATATGTCTAGGTAACCTATTTCAGTGATTAATCCCTTGCAAGATAACAGGATAACACAAGCGCGACATAAGCCATTGCAAATGTGAAATGCTGGTACATTAGTACATTACTGTAGCCGCTGGAATGTTGAATGCAAGCATGCAAATGTGCATGCATTTTGTTGCGCAGGTGCCGGATGTCAGTTTGTTAGATGGAGTTCCATGACTGCTACACTTAATCGGTCAATACAGGGACAGTTACTGTTGTTTTTATTTGACGCTGCAGTTGTCGTCCGATGATGTCCCATATACTCTGGACTGGAGACAGATCTAGTGGTCGAACAGGCGCCAGACTGATGTACAAATCAGCATTCTGGTGCGTGGGACAACCACGAGAATGCTCCTGCTGTCGTACGAAATCACTCCCCAGATCATAACACCAGGTGTAGATCCGCCGTGTCTAGCACGGCAGGTTGGTTGCAGGCCCTATACTGGCCTCCTTATAGCCAACACAAGGAAATCACTGGCACAGAGTCAGAACCAGCTTTCATTAGAAAACACAACAGACTCCACCCTGCCCTCCAATAAGCCCTCGCTTGATACCACTGAAGTCGCAAATGGCGGTAGTTTGGGGTCACTGAAATGCTAGCTATAGCGCGTAGGGCTCGAATGGCTCTGAGCACTATGGGACTTAACATCTGAGGTCATCAGTCCCCTAGAACAGAACTACTTAAACCTAACTAACCTAAGGACATCACACACATCCATGCCCGAGGCAGGATTCGAACCTGTGACGGTAGCAGTCGCGCGGTTCCGGACTGAAGCGCCTAGAACCGCTCGGCCACCGTGGCCGGCTGCGTCCGGCTGGGAACCGTTCTTGAAGTAACCGATTTGTAACAGATCGCTGTGTCGCTGTAGTTCCAACTGTTGCTCAAATTGCTGCTATAGATACACTAAAACGCTCCAGAGCCATATGCCGAAAAGAATGCTTTTTCTTCTCGGTAGTGCCACGTGGCCGTCCACAGCCCGGTCTTGTTGCCACAGGACGTTCTCGTCACCACCTCTGCCAGCAATCACGTACAGTCTTTGTGCAACATCGCAGAAGAAACAACCAGCTTCTCGTAGCCCTATTACGCGATCTCCTTCAAACTTAGTGAGGCGTTGATAATGGTGTCTTTGTCGCCTTGAGAGCATTCTTCACTAACAACTGTTCACCTTGTCCAGTTTGTACAATCCCAAAGATAACAAACGCTCACGACCTTTATTGCGTGTATTTAAAGCAAACCTGATTTTAATCCTCATAGCAGCGCTAATCTTATGCGACTGGCGCGAAATTTGAATACAAGTCGTCTTTCAGATGCAGGAATTCCGCTACCAACTTTCATTTATGTCATACAACTCCTTGTTGCCGTTGCGATTTTTCTTCCCTTAGTTATCCCTTAACGTCCCAGGTGCAGTCCCACACACTCTAGCGTTTATAGTTACTTTGTTAGTAATGCATGGGGTTGGTATAGCAGATTACAACGTTACTGTTACGCTACTATGATGAAATTTTTATAGGCATCTAAGAACCGCGCCTGCCAGCTTTCTATTATGTTGCACAACTCCTATTTGGTGTTCTAATTCTTTACCATCAGTGTAAACAAGCATTTACCTACAGGTCTAGCTTAACAATGATAAGACAGGTAGCCGACCGTGGGCTAGTAGTAACACTGTCCTGTCATCTGACTAAAGTAAGTTAGAGTAATCACGAAAAAGGTGCTATTTTTTTTCTTCCTTTACAATATAAACACTGGAAACTGGTATAGTGCACGCTAATCTTAAGGCACAAGTTCTTGCTGCAGTAGGTCTCACAATAAGTATTTCTTATTTTTTTTAATTTGCTATACAGTTTCGTTAACAACAATTTTGCATGATTACAGGTTCCAGCTTGCATTGTATCGCCGTTCCACCAGTGTTTCAAGGCCTTGGTCACTGTTAGTATCCAAGCCCTCAGTGTAGTGACGGATATTCTCAACTTAGTACGCCTAGTGATGGTTACAATCATAAGAAACGGGTAATTCTGCAAAACTGTTGTGCTCGATAATTTTCCTAATTTTGTGTAATGTTGTTGTTGTTCTTGTGGTCTCCAGTTCGAAGGTTGGTTTGATGCAGCTCTCAATAACCTACTATCTTGCGCAAGCGTCTTAATTTCTAAACAACCACTGCATCCTACATCCATTTGGACCTGCCTGCTGTATTCAAGTGTCTGTCCCCATCTATAGTTTTTACCCTCTTCACTTTCTTCCGTTATCAAATGGATAATATCTTGAATCCCCAGGAGGTATTCTGTCAATCAACACCTTCTTTTAGTCAAATTGTGCCATAAATTTCTTTTTCCCAATTCGATTCAGTACCTCCTCATTTGTCATTCGATCTACCGATATTATCTTCAGCATTCTTCTTTAGCACCACAGTTCAAAAGCTTCTATTCTCTTCTTGTCTGAACTGCGTATCGTACACGTTTCACTTCGATACAACGATACACTCCAGACAAATAACCTGAGGAAAAAACTTTCTAACAGTCATGTAAAATGGTCTAAATGATAAACCTTTCGCTATCTCACTGTTCTTTTATTTCTTTATGTGTAGTACTGCATTTTCCGCTCTATAGCAAATTTCAGCTTATACATTATTCTCCTATGGTGACAAGTTACATTGCACTAACGCAATGATGTTCGCTCTATGGTCAGCTGTTTCATTTGATGTTACTGACATGTTCTTTGGCTTGAAATATGAGTAGTAACCACTCTAGAACAACGAATAACTTTAAAATGGCTTAAGTGTCCTATAGGAAATAAAGGAAGAGCAAGTTGCGAAAGTGTTGTAATTAAGCTAATACTTTTATCGAGTCTGTGCAAGAATAAAAATGGGAGGTCACTTGCAGGATCAGACGATATGTCTTCATTTGTGACATCAGGTCAGCAGTAAGCGACATGTAGCAAGAAAGCCTCGACAGCAATGTTGGATTATCAGACAGTGCGCAACGCTCAGTCACAATTATAGGACTGACACTGCCTTTAGGTACCGTAGTCTAAGTGTCAAGTTTCACGTTTAGTACTTTGTTCCAAAGAGTCCGACGCTCGGCTCACTGCTGGGTACCGGTCCTAGTTCTTTACAACTTAAGACGTGAAAAGGAACGTCCCGTAAATACAGTCACATGCCGCGCAATTCATTCTGAGTGCCCTGTACCCTCTACGGGGTTGAATTCTGCAGCAATCTAGCAGTTCCACATTTACATAAATACACCGCAAGCAGCCGTACAGTGTGTGGCGAAGGCCGCCTTGTATCACTATTAGTTATTTCCTTTCCCGTTCTACTCGCAAACAGTGCGGAGGAAAAACGGCTATCTATATGTTTCCGTACGAGTCTAATTTCTCTTATCGTATCTTCGTGGTCCTTGTGCGAAATGTACGATGGTGGCAGTAGAATCGTTCCGCAGAAACCTCAAACGCCGGTTCTCTAAATTTTCTCACTAGTGTTTCGGAAACAGAATGTTGTCTGCCATTCACGGATTTCCAATTGAGCTCACGTAGCATCCGTTTAACAAATCTAACAGTCCAACACCGAATTGCTTCTGTGTCTTCCTTCAATCCGATCTGGTGGAGATGGCAAGCACTCGACCAATATTCAAGAATGGGTCGCATTAGTGTTCTAAATGCCGCCTCCTTTAGAGGTGAACCAAACTTTCCTATTATTTCCCCGATAAATCTAAGTTGACTACTCGCTTTCCCTACTACGGTCCTTAAGCGTTAGTTCCACCTCATATCGCGCCTAGATACTAAACTCGATGTGACTGTCATGCAGCATACTATTGATCCTACACTACTGGCCATTAAAATTGCTACACCACGAAGATGACGTGCTACAGTTGCGAAATTTTACCCACAGGAAGAGGATGCTGTGATATGCAAATGATTAGCTTTTCAGAGCATTAATACAACGTTGGCGCTGGTGGCGACACCTACAACGTGCTGACGTGAGGAAAGTTTCCAACCGATTTCTCATACACAAATAGAAGTTGACCGGTGTTGCCTGGTGAAACGTTGTGATGCCTCGTGTAAGGAGGAGAAACGCGTACCATCAGGTTTCCGACTTTGATAAAGGTCGGATTGAAGCCTATCGGGATTGCGGTTTATCGTATCGCGACATTGCTGCCCGCGTTGGTCGAGATCCAACGACTGTTAGCAGAATATGGAATCGATGGGTTCAGGAGGGTAATACGGAACGCCGTGCTCGATCCCAACGGCCTCGTATCGCTAGCAGTCGAGATGACAGGCATCTTATCCGCATGGCAGTAACGGATCGTGCAACTACGTTTCGATCCCTGAGTCCACAGATGGGGACGTTTGCAAGACAACAACTATCTGTACGAACAGTTCGACGACGTTTGCAGCAGCACGGACTATCAGCTCGGAGACCATGGCTGCGGTTACCCTTGACGCTGCATCACAGACAGGCGCACCTGCGATGGTGTACTCAATGACGAACCTTGGTGCACGAATGGCAAAACGTCATTTTTTCGGATGAATCCAGGTTCTGTTTACAGCATCATGATGGTCGCATCCGTGTTTGGCGACATCGCGGTGAACGCACATTGGAAGCGTGTACTTGTCATCGACATACTAGCGTATCAACCGGCGTGATGGTATTGGGTGCCATTGGTTACACGTCTCGGTCACCTCTTGTTCGCATTGACGGCACTTTGAACTGATTTCAGATGTGTTACGACCCGTGGCTTTGCCCTTCATTCGTTCCCTGCGAAACGCTACATTTCAGCTGGATAATGCACGACCGCGTGTTGCAGGTCCTGCACGGGCCTTTCTGGATACTGAAAATGTTCGACTGCTGCCCTGGCCAGCACATTCTCCAGAACTCTCACCAATTGGAAACGTCTGGTCAATGGTGGCCGAGCAACTGGCTCGTCACAATACGCCAGTCACTACTCTTGATGAACTGTGGTATCGTGTTGAAGCTGCATGGGAGCTGTACCTGTACACGCCATCCAAGCTCTGTTTGACTCAATGCCCAGGTGTATCAAGGCCGTTATTACGGCCAGAGGTGATAGTTCTGGGTGCTGATTTCTCAGGATCTATGCACCCAAATTGCGTGGAAATGTAATCACATGTCAGTTTTAGTATAATATATTTGTCCAATGAATACCCGTTTATCATCTGCATTAGTTCTTCGTGTAGCAATTTTAATGGCCAGTAGTGTAATTCGAAGATTATGGGGTTGATTTTCCCACTCACCCGCATTAACTTACTATTTCTACATTTAGAGCAAGCTGCTGTTCACCACAAAAACTAGGAACCTTGTGTACGTCGTTTTCTATTCTCCTACCGTCGCTCAATAATGACACCTTTCCGTATAGCACAGCGCCATTAACTAACATTTCTGTTCATCCCGTCCGTCAGTTCATTTGTGTACATAGAGTATAAGAGCGGTCCTCTCACACTTCCCTGGGGCGTTCCTGACGATACTCTTGCCTGTGATGTTTTCTTCACGCAGCTGGAAACAGGAAGCTGCACGCGCGAAACGAGCAGCGGCGTTTCTGTGTACAGTGAGAACTGGTGCTTCATTAATGGAGACAGAGTACGGCGATAATGGTGCCAGCCACCGCGGCTGCCACTGTGTGCGGGCGGGCGGGCTGGCTGGCACGCTCTCGTTTGGAGTTGCAGCGCACACGGGCCGGCATTTCATGCGCGCCATGTGCCGGCGTTCTGTGATCTCCGCCCCGCACACAGGGCAGGCACTCTCGCAGATTAGCAGCGGCGGCGCGGCCGCTGGGATTCGGCTCTGCCGCTGCCGTGTGACGACAGGTGGTGCGCCAGCAATCCGGAGGCGTAACGAGAGCGCCACTGCCGATAGCTTGAGAGCACACCGGTGCCCTGTAATAGCATTTAAAAAGTGCTGTTCATCTCGAGCGCATAAACTCAGCGGACGAAGTATTAGCGAGCGATGGTCGCTTTGGATTACTGCAGACGGAACAGAAATGGTACAAAGCAGTCCCGTGATCACTCCACCGCTAAAGCCTGCCGTGGCAGTGAAGTGGTACGCGTGTGGCAGTTGGTTTATGGAATCGGCACAATAAGACGGGCGACATGGGACCGTCACTGGCTCAAAGAAACATATTGTTTCGACCCGCCCATGACCACGTGCAGTTTGGTGATGTACTAACGCTTTTTGCCCAATCTGTCTGCGACGGATGGTGGACCACTCGCAGCCATGGTATAACACGACGTAAGAACAATGGTCGTTAAACGATCCGAAGCGAAAGGGACGGGAGACGAATGCCTCACCTCGTCAACGAAAATTATGGCTCTCGTAAATAAAACCAGTTCTAAACCGAACGCTAAAAAGGGATCTCCTGCATGCAATGTATACTTGCACGAGCCGGCCGAAGTGGCCGCGCGGTTCTGGCGCTGCAGTCTGGAACCGCGAGACCGCTACGGACGCAGGTTCGAATCCTGCCTCGGGCATGGATGTGTGTGATGTCCTTAGGTTAGTTAGGTTTAACTAGTTCTAAGTTCTAAGGGACTAATCACCTCAGCAGTTGAGTCCCATAGTGCTCAGAGCCATTTTATACTTGCACGACACTTTTTTTTTTCCTTAAGGTCCATCAATCGCGAAATTAAAACCATAGTGAAAATCCAATGAAGCTTTGTGCAGAAGTGTTGCGCGGTGTCTCTAGTATGGCTGTCCATTGCGACACGTAGCACTTTTCAGTTCTGGGTCCGGCCGCGGTGGTCTCGCGGTTCTAGGCGCTCAATCCGGAACCGCGCGCCTGCTACGGTCGCAGGTTAGAATCCTGCCTCGGGCGTGAATGTGTGTGATGTCCGTAAGTTAGTTAGGTTTAAGTAGTTCTAAGTTCTAGGGGACTGATGACCATAGATGTTGGGTCCCATAGTGCTCAGAGCCATTTGAACCTTTTTTTTTCAGTTCTGGGCGCAAAATGAACACGTAAACTAGCCTATAAAGACAGTCACCCCGCCAAGTGTAAAGTGTCACTGGATTTATTCATACATAGGGGTTCCGCCTGATTTCTCTGCTGCCCCACATAACGTAACTATCATGACTGATAGCAAAATGTGGCAATAGTCCAGGTATTTTAATGCAAATCCACGGTAGCTGCGCAGTCAGCGCGGTGGACTGCTAAGCGAGGAGGCCCGGATTTGATTCCCGACCGGGTGGTAAATTTTCTCCGCTCCGAGAGTTGTTGCGATGGCCTTACCTTCTAGTCGTCGTAAGTGGCATTGCCATTGAGATGGCTGAATGGACAACAAATTGGAAAAAAAAACTTTGAATTACGGCGTACAGATGTGCATGGCGCAGGCAATCAGGTTCAAAAATGGTTCAAATGGCTCTGAGCACTATGGGACTTAACTTCTGAGGTCATCAGTTCCCTAGAACTTAGAACTACTTAAATCTAACTAACCTAAGGACATCACACACATCCATGCCTGAGGCAGGATTCGAACCTGCGACCACAGCGGTCGCGAGGTTCCAGACAGTAGCGCCTAGAACCGATCGGCCACCGCGGCCGGCAGGCAATCAGGGAAGGAAGCAAGTGTCAGCCGGTGACTCCGTTCAGCGAATGGGTAAGGCAATTCGTAAAAACCGTGTATGAAGAGCAATTCAGGACAAGTGAAGAGGAATGTTGTAATCAGGCCTTGTCTCTTTCTCCATGACAATGCTCGGCCGCTCACTGCAGCTGCAACAAAGACGCTCCAGCAGCCTTTACGATGGGAAGTGTTTGATTACCCGTGATACCGCTCTGATTTTCATCTCTTTGCTCACATGAAATGCTGGCTATGATGACAAACGTGTAAGTCGGAGAGATGATCCGGGAGTGGGGAGAAATAGGAGGAGGGGACAAAGACTAAAATTTACTAAACAGATTATAGAAGATGAGAAGTTACGTTGAAATGGGAATTTAGCGCAAAATAGGACGGCATCAAACCACTAGAACGAGTGATGACTTAAGGAAAATAAAAAGTAGACAAAATATTAGCCCAATGCATGCCACAGCACTCGGCTTGGGTGGAAGATTAACAGGCAGGCTTCTGAATGAGAAATGAAGTTGTGTTTGTACGTAGCAAATATCGTGTACCAGTGCAACGAGATATGCCTGTTCCACCGAATAAGCGCCGATGTTAGGGTAATGGGCGCCCAGAGCAGTCCCTGACTTTTGCCCCTGCTTTCTACTCCCCTCTACCGATATCTCCCCATTAGCTTATGTAATCCTCACTGCATCCTAATCCATTTATTGAGCTCAAGCTGACTTCAAAATGAACTAATACAAATTTCAATAATTTTTTTGGTATGATTCAGTTAAAAACAAACACACAGTTCAAACTCATGTAGTTTGTAACAATAACGTTATTCCTTTTTCATAACTTCATTTCCGATCAGTACAAAATCGTAACAGGCAAAACAACAAGAGCAAAATGTATTATCTACACTTCTGTAGCGTTGGGTCAGCTAGTATAAAGAGTTTGGCTCCATGGAGTAGCTGAAAACAAGAACCAAGCGTCTGTCTTCCAGGGAGAGGTAGGTTACTGTCGACCAATACAGTTTAATCTGAATATCTTCATGATACCCCCTGATAAACCCCCCCCCCCTTTAGTGAAACACTGCTCATATTTCCTGCTCTTGGTCTTCTCCTTCCCAACTGTGCCCCCAAGGAAGCGATGTCCAGGCCACGCACCCCGACTGCCATAGCCGTCACTGCATATACGACCTCTTTGAATGGTATCTTACATTAGCCTCACGCTCGGTGCGGATTATGCAGATGCCATGAGAGTAACTTCGTAACACAGATGATATGCTGTAAGTAGGAGCAGCAAGAGGCGGGTCAAGTGAGACCCGTGGGACGCTCGATAGCCTGGTGTTTCGGCACTTGGCGGCTAGTGAGACAGGTGCCCTGCGGGTGGCCTATGCCGCACGTCCCAGGGGTGCGCTCTGCACCGCTAGACACGGATGGTGTGGGGCGTTGCGCACGCAACCCAGAGAATAAATTAATTTCAAGTAATACCAAAAACTTTGTAGAAGCCTCCACGGAATCTAATAGCCACATTGACGCGCTATTTACTTTCAGATTGTTGGCCAGCACTTCTTGTTTTTCGATTTAGTTTTTAAGATACCAGTGAACACTGAATCATTCGTAGGTGAACATTAGCTCAGTTCTGAAAGAAGTGGAACAAAAGTCGGTCTTAGGACTGCAAAGACCCTAATAAGACATCAATCTAGGACTAGAAAATGATATTTTGTTGGAGGTACCAAGTGTATCTCGCAAAATGATCATCAGAACGTCACACTGACACTCGCATATTTTTACCACTGACGTCTGTTTACGTAAGACTTTAGTTTTCTATATGGGATGACAGAATTTCATGTCTACGAATTTCGAAGTCTTGCTTCTCCTCTAAAATTATACACGTGAAATTGACGTACTCGGGCTCGTTTTAACTTTTTCAAGCCGGAATGGCTGTTTACACATTACACAGTCACTACCAGCAGCAGTTCCTGGCCTGATGAACTAATGCATAGTATCAGGGGAATTCGAGACTGATACACAACTCTAGTATATCCACTCTCTACTTTAATCACCGATCAAATATACGCAATCCAGTTCAAAAATGCCAAAAATGAGATCTTTCGACGATTAGCCCTCAGATCGAACTGTCTGCAGAAGACAATGCACCTCACGCAAACAGAAGCTCCAGTTACACATTATATGCTGTCGCAATGTTTAAGTATCTCCACCCGCGTTATTGGGCAGAGGATGTGCTGTAGCCTCTTCATGTGCAGATTTGCAATATTTAAAGTAAGAAAATGTGTGAAGACCAATGCCGCGTGAAAGAAAACGACGTGTTTCTGTTAACATATCTTTTTATTTCTGTGTGTTAAACTGACCTACAGCCCACCTATAAATTATGTCGATCAGAGTGAATGATGCACCTTAATAAAATTGCCACTGAGAATTGAAATTCAATGAAGGAGTAATGGAAATTTGTTAGGCTGACTCCAAATGGCAGCTGAACATAACAATGTATTTTTTCTTTCATTTTTAACACCGCTCCCAGCCGGATAAAAGAGTTATTTGCTTTAAACAGTATCACTAATGGTAAGCGGAACATTTATAAATTTTTTAAAGTCGTTTACTATGGTGTATGACAACCTATAAAGTCCGCCTCGTTAGCTGAGTGGTCAGCGCGACTGCATGCTGGGCAAAGGGGCCCGGGTTCAATTCCCGGCTGTGTCGGAGATTTTCTCCGGTCGGAAACTGGGTGTTGTGTTGTCTTCATCATCATATCATGCCCATCGACATCCAAGTCGCCACGTGGCGTCAGCTCAAAAACTTGCACTAGGCGACCGGTCTACCAGACAGGAGACCCTAGCCACACGACATTTCATTTTTCACAACCTGTAAAAACTGACAGAATGTGTCAGAATAGCATATCGATTCATGAGATGCAAACAAACCGCATGGAAGCCATGGTAAAATCAAATAATCATTTCTGCTGTTGAACGCTTCACAACCTGGACGCCTCCGTAATCACGCTGAGAAACTACCAAATAGTCCGCTTGTATACGAAAATAGCGGGCTTATCCTGCTCATTAATTAGTCTGTTTAAATCAGGCATCATTATATGTGATAAGACGAAGCGCTGTATTTTCTAAGCAGAACAATGCACATTTTTCCTGTATGCTTCGGAACAGTCTTGAAATGGCTCTAAGCACTATGGGACTTAACATCTGAGGTCATCAGTCCCCTAGACTTACAACTACTTAAACCTAACTAACCTAGGGACGTGACACACATCCATGCCCGAGGAAGGATTCGAACCTGCGACCGCAACAGCAGCGCGGTTCCAGACTGAAGCGCCTAGAACCGCTCGGCCACAGCGGCCGGCAGAACAGTCTTCGGTGCATGTAGTAGTGCAAAGCTTGTCGCTTCTTGATCAGATTTAACTCTAGTAAGGGGAAATGAAATAGGACTGGTAGCCAGACAATCATAAAATCCCTCATCCGAGTTAAATCTCCAGGAATTTATATAAGAAACTTCATTTTCAAGATTATGCACGTGATTAAATTGGAAGTTGTTGTCGAATACGTGAAATAAATATAAAAAGCATAATTTATTGAAATAGAAATTATCTGCCAAAACCATCGAATTTAAGTGTCTTCCTAAAAATACAACAGCATATACAGCTTTAACAATACAACTAATGCGAGCAATCTACTCATTGAAATGAAGACAGAAAGGGAACTCGCAACAGTATTTCGTTAAGTGTCCTGTACGAGGGCAGATCGTTAAACAATGTTTATACATAGTAAATGTAATCGGGTTTATGATCGACTAAGCGACAAGGTTAATGGAGACAAAGTACGAGTTCGCACTGCGGAGGACAAAAGAGGTAATCAGTATTGTCCTCTCCAGAGAAACCATCCTGGAATTTGCTTTGCAAAATTTAGAGAAACCGCGGAAAATCTCAATTTCCAAGGGTGAAAAGAGACTTAAGACCGACATTACCGAAGTACAGTCCCTTAAACGCTGCACGACATCTCTAGTTAGACGATTAGGCAACGGCAGAACAGCAAGATCATTTGGTATGCGGTGATCACGGCAGCCTTCAGCCCACAACGCATTGAAATTCCGCAAGCAGTCATCGGCACCGTGGAAGTCCCCTGATCCTTGCCGTGGGGTCTGCACCGTGCTGCGACTGCCGACGCACGTAAATCCTCCTGAGCCCGCTCAGCGCACAGCCGGTAAAACGCGGGTTTCCCCGGCGCGATATACCGGCGCAGTTTTAAAGCGCGCGCTCCCGTCGACGACCCACGGCAATAAAGCGTGACGTCAGCGCTGACCCAATTTCAGCGCCCTGCGCGGTCTACGAAAGGTCGAAGAATCTCAACCGCTTTAGTGCCTTGGAGACTACCGGCTTTCAATACTTGGAGTTATGCGTTATCGAAAGGATTTAACGCAATCTTCAGCGAGAGGTTCGCCGTGGGGTGACCCAGTACCTGTCTCATATCTCCCACACAGTATCACGCCAACGGTCATCGTGAGAACAGAATTCGATCGGAGCTGCTGACGTTACACCAAGCTCATTTACAAAAGACGACGCTCGAAAGTTTCTGAAAGAATGTGGCATCCAAAGACCCCATTCTTACTGCTTTGACTCATTTTTCCGCTGGCAGACTAGTTCTCCGAGTGTACTTACAACATGCTCTCAACTGGCTCAACTGAAATCCTACAGATAGTAGTAAACGAAGCACTGAACTGATTTGAATAACGCTTTCTAACTCTGAGTGACATTCATTTCGTCCGAAGCTCGTGGTCGTGCGGTAGCGTTCTCGCTTCCCGCGTCCTGGTTCCCGGGTTCGATGCCCGGCGGGGTCAGGGAATTTCTCTGCCTCGTGATGACTGGGTGTTGTGTGATGTCCTTAGGTTAGTTAGGTTTAAGTAGTTCTAAGTTATAGGGGACTGATGACCATACATGTTAAGTCCCATAGTGCTCAGCCATTTGAACCATTTTTGACATTCATTTCCTACACAAATTTCCGAAGGTTGAAGGGAGTGAATCTTGCTGTCTGCAGAGGAGTTTAAAATGCAATAAAATGTTATTACAGATTGAAATTGCACCGAGCTCTGGGTCGAAGCAGGAAACTTGGGTTTCTTTTGGTCATGAACTGTTACCATCTGAGTCATCCAGGAATGCAACAGTGCCTCCTGAATACTGATAAAACCCTCTCGTTATCCCCAAAGTACCTTGCTGGGTTGTCGCCCATGGAGAACGTGTGATGCTCCATGGGCGTACCCTGCTGCTAATACGATCTTAGCTCTCGACAGCGACACGCATGGTTATTCACAGCACAGGGAAATTAGTGATAATGTATTGTTTTGTAATTACTACTCCCCTTTACCTGGCTTGCGGTATACAAAAGAAACAGAGATTCTTACGGGCAAATAAATAAAGGTAAATACCTTAGCCCGATAACGAAGCAATGCATAGGCTTCGATTATGACATTAAATCCCTTTAGCTTACAAACAACCAAGAAGCAATATTGTTATTTCTCAGTAGCTCATAAATTGTAGCATTACATAAATGCTACGAACTTTATCGACATGAATTTACCATCGGTGTGTATTAATATCATTCGCTTATCAATAAATAAGCGAATGAAAACTGAAACTGTTCTACTGCACCCGATCGTACATCCAGACAGAAAAATCCTATTCCTGTTCATCGCCTTTGTTTTGTCATTTAAATTTTAACAAGAAACCAGCGGTGTCATCTCTTACAGAGATAATTCCATCTATATCATTCGCCATAATGATGCATGAAATTCACGAAAAATCTAAATCTGAATGAATGTATTTGAACTCTGTTCCTCCCGAATTCGTATCCTGTACCTCAAAAAACCCTCCACCTCGCTCGGTTACGGCTTCGACACACAGTCCGGCATCAGTTTTAATATTCGAAATAATTCCAGCCAGATGTATTTCCTAACCATAATAATACCGGGGCCAGCCGGTGTGGCCGAGCGGTTCTAGGCGCTTCAGTCTGGAACAGCGTGACCGCTTCGGTCGTCGGTTCGAATCCTGCCTAAGGCATGGATGTGTGTGATGTCCTTAGGTTGGATAGGTTTAAGTAGTTCTAAGTTCTACATGACGACCTCAGATGTTAAGTCCCATAGTGCTGAGAGCCATTTCAACCATTTGTTTTCGAATGTGTAACTATTTCGCTCTTCAAGTTACACAAACTGTTTTACACCGCTGGATTCTACAACTTCGCAGCCCACCATACAGGCTCTAGAAAGCAAAAGAGCTGAAATATTGCTGTCAAGAAGACATGTACTTTTCACACAAGGAGAAATCTGTTCCCAAAGGTAGATATTCCGATGTCAAATATTCCTCATTTGAATCTCCAGGCCAAAAGTGCTCGAAGGTTGTTACCTGGCAGATAGCGAATACTGACGCTATTCTAGCACCATGTGCTAGTATTTTTAGAAATAGCGAAGATTTTAATTGGTTGCCCTTACTTTCCTGTGAATCAGCAGTGGTCGTTTCGGGCTACCAAATGTTTTCCAACTTGAAGAAACACCTCATGGGTCTTAATGCTGACGACGTTGAAATGAAGATGGTGCTGAGAACTGTTTTTATCCTATATCAAAGGATTTGTTTTCTTAATATATTAGAAAATGAAAATTTGTTTTGTATGTGATCTATGTTTTTGTTGAAAAATATGAAATTCGGAATCTACATCTACATCTATACTCCGCGAGCCACCTTACGGTGTGTGGCGGAGGGTACTTATTGTACCACTATCTGATCCCCCCTTCCCTGTTCCATTCACGAATTGTGCGTGGGAAGAACGACTGCTTGTAAGTCTCCGTATTTGCTCTAATTTCTCGGATCTTTTCGTTGTGATCATTACGCGAGATATATGTGGGCGGTAGTAATATGTTGCCCATCTCTTCCCGGACTGTGCTCTCTCGTAATTTCGATAATAAACCTCTCCGTATTGCGTAACGCCTTTCTTGAAGTGTCCGCCACTGGAGCTTGTTCAGCATCTCCGTAACGCTCTCGCGCTGACTAAATGTCCCCATGACGAATCGCGCTGCTTTTCGCTGGATCATGTCTATCTCTTCTATTAATCCAACCTGGTAAGGGTCCCATACTGATGAGCAATACTCAAGAATCGGACGAACAAGCGTTTTGTAAGCTACTTCTTTCGTCGATGAGTCACATTTTCTTAGAATTCTTCCTATGAATCTCAACCTGGCTCCTGCTTTTCCCACTATTTGTTTTATGTGATCATTCCACTTCAGATCGCTCCGGATAGTAACTCCTAAGTATTTTACGGTCGTTACCGCTTCCAATGATTTACCACCTATGGCATAATCGTACTGGAATGGATTTCTGCCCCTATGTATGCGCATTATATTACATTTATCTACGTTTAGGGAAAGCTGCCAGCTGTCGCACCATGCATTAATCCTCTGCAGGTCCTCCTGGAGTACGTACGAGTCTTCTGATGTTGCTACTTTCTTGTAGACAACCGTGTCATCTGCAAATAGCCTCACGGAGCTACCGATGTTGTCAACTAAGTCATTTATGTATATTGTAAACAATAAAGGTCCTATCACGCTTCCCTGCGGTACTCCCGAAATTACCTCTACATCTGCAGATTTTGAACCGTTAAGAACGACATGTTGTATTCTTTCTTCTAGGAAATCCTGAATCCAATCACAAACCTGGTCCGATATTCCGTAAGCTCGTATATTTTTCACTAAACGTAAGTGCGGAACCGTATCAAATGCCTTCCTGAAGTCCAGGAATACGGCATCAATCTGCTCGCCAGTGTCTACGGCACTGTGAATTTCTTGGGCAAATAGGGCGAGCTGAGTTTCACATGATCTCTGTTTGCGGAATCCATGTTGGTTATGATGAAGGAGATTTGTATTTTCTAAGAACGTCATAATACGAGAACACAAAACATGTTCCATTATTCTACAACAGATTGACGTGAGCGAAATAGGCCTATAATTATTCGCATCTGATTTATGACCCTTCTTGAAAATGGGAACGACCTGCGCTTTCTTCCAGTAGCTAGGTACTTTACGTTCTTCCAGCGATCTACGATAAATTGCTGATAGAAAGGGGGCAAGTTCTTTAGCATAATCACTGCGCCGGCATTGCCATTTAAATGCGACGCTTTCGCTGTTATCCCCTCTTCCACATCCTCACACTCAGACAGCTTGGCGTGGCGGGGCATTGGGGGAAATGTGTAGTTAGGCGAGAAAGCCGTTGCAAACAAGCAGGAACATTGCTTGCGTGCTTAATTCTTGTCTGTCCCTGATCTAAAGTGGTGGAGACTGCTCATGCTCAGGAGCTAGAGGCTCAATGTCTTTCTGAGGCAGCATCGGTGGCGGCCTCCTTTAAATCTAAATTATTTACTATCTTCTTAAAACGCAAACCGTTACTTTCAAGTATTTTCATTTCCTAACTGGTTTTAAGTTTAAAAGTATTTAGAAAAAATGGTTCAAATGGCTCTAAGCACTATGGGACCTAACACCTGAGATTATCATTCCCCTAGACTTAGAACTACTTAAACGTAAGTAACCTAAGGACATCACACACATCCATGCCCGAGGCAGGATTCGAACCTGCGACCGTAGCAGCAGTGCGGTTCCAGACTGAAGCGCCTACAACCACTCGGCTACAGCGGCCGGCTAAGTATTTAGAGCTTCAAGATTTTTAAACTTTGTTAAAATAAGAAGAAATCAAATGAGCTTCATATCCTGAATATGTACAATTTAATATTGTGAAAACACCGACTGTATCAGTAATTATGAGACATATGATTTATGAGACATATGATTCTGCGACTTGAAGATTCTTGATAAATACTCATTACATCAGCTTCTGGTGGTTCTGTGTCGCCATTTATGGCTACCACCCATAAAGATAAGACGTATGTTCTTTTTCAGCTATTTTGACCGCGTGTTGTCGATTCACTACACCAACAGAAACGGATAATGGGCAATAAGAAGAGAAGCGAAAGTAATGAATTAAAATTTCTGGCAAGGCTGGGACTTGAACCTGGGTCTCTACTAGGCAGATGTGCTAACCACTTCACCACCATGGCATTATGGCTCAGACAGCTGCACGAAACACCCCATTCCAATGCCCTTCCTAACACCAACCTCAATTCACGTCTACAGCCCACATTTCCCGTTCTTCAATCGTCATCCCCTGAAGGCGTGAATTGAGATTTACGTTAGGGAGGCCACTGTACTAGATCAGTCCTTGCAGATACGTAAGCCAGAATGCCATGATGGTGTAGCGATAGCACATCTCACTAGTAAACAGGAAACACGGGTTCAAGTTCCGGCTGTGGCACAAATTTCATCTCATTACTTCAGCACCTATCCTTATCGAAGATAGAGACTCATATCTTTCAGACCGTAGGTCTCTAGAGGAGCGTAGCGTTCCAAAGGATTGGAAAAGGGCACAGGTCATCCCCGTTTTCAAGAAGGGACGTCGAACAGATGTGCAGAACTATAGACCTATACCTCTAACGTCGATCAGTTGTAGAATTTTGGAACACGTATTATGTTGGAGTATAATGACTTTTCTGGAGACTAGAAATCTACTCTGTAGGAATCAGCATGGGTTTCGAAAAAGATCGTGTGAAACCCAGCTCGCGCTATTCGTCCACGAGACTCAGAGAGCCATAGACACGGGTCCCCAGGTAGATGCTGTGTTTCTTGTCTTCCACAATGCGTTCGATACAGTTCCCCACAGTCGTTTAATGAACAAAGTAAGAGCATATGGACTAACAGGCCAATTTTGTGATTGGACTGAAGAGTTCCTAGATAACAGAACGCAGCATGTCATTCTCAATGGAGAGAAGTCTTCCGAAGAGAGAGTGATTTCGGGTGTGCCGCAGGGGAGTGTCATAGGACCGTTGCTATTCACAATATACATAAATGACCTTGTGGATGACATTGGAAGTTCACTGAGGCTTTTTGCAGATGATGCTGTGGTGTATCGAGAGGTTGTAACAATGGAACATTGTACTGAAATACAGGAGGATCTGCAGCGAATTGACACATGGTGCAGGGAATGGCAATTGAATCTCAATGTAGACAAGTGTAATGTGCTGCGAATACATAGAAAGAAAGATCGCTTATCATTTAGCTACAAAATAGCAGGTCAGCAACTGGAAGCAGTTAATTCCATAAATTATCTGGGAGTACGCATTAGGAGTGATTTAAAATGGAATGATCATATAAAGTTGATCGGCGGTAAAGCAGATGCCAGACTGAGATTCATTGGAAGAATCCTAAGGAAATGCAATCTGAAAACAAAGGAAGTAGGTTACAGTACGCTTGTCCGCCCACTGCTTCAATACTGCTCAGCAGTGTGGGATCCGTACCAGATAGGGTTGATAGAAGAGATAGAGAAGATCCAACGGAGAGCAGCGCGCTTCGTTACAGAATCATTTAGTAATCGCAAAAGCGTTACGGAGATGATAGATAAACTCCAGTGGAAAACTCTGCAGGAGAGACGCTCAGTAGCTCGGTACGGGCTTTTGTTGAAGTTTCGAGAACATACCTTCACCGAGGAGTCAAGCAGTATATTGCTCCCTCCTACGTATATCTCGCGAAGAGACCATGAGGATAAAATCAGAGAGATTAGAGCCTACAGAGAAGCATACCGACAACTTTCCACGAATAATACGAGACTGGAATAGAAGGGAGAACCGATAGAGGTACTCAAGGTACCCTTCGCCACACACCGTCAGGTGGCTTGCGGAGTATGGATGTAGATGTATATGTAGACAGAATAATGGACGCTTCTCATACTACTGGAGTGTAGCGCCCGAGGCTGGAAATAGACCCCCACGCGCTCAGTGGCCGCCCCGGAGGCGCAGAGATAAGCAACCGCAACGCGTACTTGCGACTGCGCGGCAGCGGACGTTTCAGCGGGAGCGCTGTTAGCGGCGACCGCTAACACCCCATAAATACGAGATTCCCGCGGAAGGCGGCACACAGGGCGAGGCGAGGCGCCGTGGACAACAAGCTAATTCCCGGCGACCCGCCGGCCGGCCAGAGGGCCAATCGATGGCGGCGGCCAGCGGCGTCCCATAAATTAGCCGCAGCGCGCGCGACAGTTGGTAAATTGCAGGTAGAGGAAGGCGAGCGCGCGTGTGCGGGCGGCGAGCGCTTCCTGCGAGGAAATTACCGGGTAGGGGAAGGCGGGGGAGGCGGCCGCGGCGCCTTTCGCCGCGCCCAAGATTTATCGTCGTCAAACACGCATTCAACAAGTGCCCGGACCGACCGGAGCACGCCCCCCGTATTGACCCAGGGAGGCCGCCGGGCTGGCCGTGTTGCAGTTGCACGAGTGCCGCGGTCCGTCACCCACTGGCTCCCTTCCCTCTGTTCCGAAGAGGTCTGGTCCGTGGCTGACAGCTCTGTCACCGTTTAATGTAAATCGCTTTCATATTCCAAGTACAGACAACAGTGTTAGATATAACAGTAATACAATGTTCGACCCCTTACAGTGATTTTAATTTGCTCCGCACACTATATGCTTCCGAAAATATCTTCCATCTTCTGGTGTCCTTAGGTGGAATATTCAGATTTTTCTCCACGAATGCACAGCCGAGATATGTCACCACTGCTACTGATTTGCAGTCAGTGGTGACATATCTCGGTAATGCATGCAACAGAATAATTTAATACGAGGCATTGCTGAAAAGTAATGTCGTCGATTCTTTTACGTGAAAACTCTTGAAGCTTTTTAAATAAAACCAACGTTATTAACAGTCTACATGTTTGTTCTTCATGTCTACATATCTGCAGCCCTCTGCCGCTAAACGGCTCCGAATTGTAGCGTTTAACATGGCGATGTATATGTCCTTTATATGAATGCGGGGTATCTGTACTTTTGGACATGTCCGAAAGAAGAGACGTCACACTTTCATATAATCGATTCGCCTCGATAGCCAATAAATCCACCACCTCAGCTCTCTGCCGCTAAACGGCTCCGAATTGTAGCGTTTAACATGGCGATGTATATGTCCTTTATATGAATGCGGGGTATCTGTACTTTTGGACATGTCCGAAAGAAGAGACGTCACACTTTCATATAATCGATTCGCCTCGATAGCCAATAAATCCACCACCTTAGCTGCGGATGCGCGTTTACTTTCGACCACCAGCGCGAATCTAAAATTAGCGATCATGGAGGACATTCAGTGGGGCCTGCAGACAGACAGGTGGCGCAAGGTGAAAAATGTGGGTCGGCGAAGACAGTCCTCTCATTTCGGTAAACACTGTGTCCGGCTGACGCGGTGTTTAATTGAATTGCCTAGTAAGCAGGAGATCCCAGATTCGAATACCTGTCCGCCACACTTTTACTCGTCGCCACTGATTCCGCATGAAGTCCCAATGCAGTTGATATCATTGGCCCTGTTCCTTTTCTTTCTCGTCTCTTCATCTACAGTTACCTAATATATTACTGTGTCAGCACAAAAGAAGCAGCGTGCTAGTAATCGAGTTTCGAATTCGAAGAATTAGTCCGCACATGAAACACCTGCTCCTTCAGCAAGACAATTCCAGACCGCATATGAGTGCTGCGGCATCTGTAACTATCCGATGCCTTGGGTTCATTCTCCATATAGTGAAAGCCTTTGCTTACCTACTCTTTTTGGTAATTTTTCATTTCGTATATCTTATGTAGACTTGATTTTCGGTATTACCACATTTCAAATCCTTCACTTCTTCTCCAGACTTCCGATGGTTTGCGTTTCAGTTTGACACAACACTGTGCTCCAGACATAAACTGTAAGGATTCCTTCCTCAGTTCCATATTAGTATCTCATACCAGTAGAGTTATTTTATTCATGACACCTCTCCTCTTCTGCGTCGATCTACTTTTGGTAACCTCTTTTATCTGGCAGTCTTGTCCAATCTCATTTCCTAGATAGGAGAATACTTTCAAAAAATATCAATTCCCTGTTTTGATGTTCAGCAAATTGTTTTCCCTCTTTCCTGCTACCCTTCATCACGGTCGTCTTTTTTTAAATTTATCTGTAAACTATATTCTTTGCTTTCCATTCCCTTCATTCAGATCTTGTAATATTTCTTTACATTCGGTTAAAACCGTGGTGTCGTCTACGATCCTTACGTACTTGGCCATTGGTATCCGTTTACCTTGTACTTTTATTCCTCTTATTAAATTTTCTCGCCACTGATTCAGACAGAATAAAAGTGGCGACAAATTCTTGCCTTGCTTAAAGAGTTAATAGAACATTCTCTTTGTAACTTTCTATAGCACCTAAGATTATTCATTTGTCCCTGTACTTTATAAAGAATATTTTGATTGTGAACGTCTTTTTCCACTTTAAACTGTCGAAGGCTTTTTCTAGGTGCATAAATGGTTTGAAATTATTCTGATTATCCTTTAGTCTATATTCCACTATTACACCGCTTGACGTGTTAACTGCTGCGAAGTCTATGGACGAACACTGTCTGCATTCAACAATTCATCGAGTATGGTGTTTGACGAAAGTTGTTGTGGAAGCGATTAGTGCGACATGTCTTGTAGAACGCCTACATGTCTGCAAGACATCATTTTAGTGCTCACCGTCGTGGACGAGCAGCCGCGCGGCTAGAGGCCATTCAATGTGTCACTACAGTGGCCACAATAATGGGTCTTTCCAAATGTGCCACAGCACGATTAAAAAGGGCTGGCGGAAGTGGAAATGCTATGCGAAAGCATGCCGGTGATCGTACAGGGATCACTACACACTATTAATCATTTCGCGGCGATTAAATCAGGCTGATTTGTATGCTCTTAAGCCCGTTAAATGCATCCCAGTTGAATCACGCCGTCGTCGAGAAATAGTTGTTGGTTGGGATTAGTAACAGTGACCCAGAGCGATGTTTTCCGACGTATCCCGCTTCGCTTTGGGAAGGGGAACATGTCACCCTACAATACGTTTGTGGACGTCATCAGTATGGCCCAGGCGTTATGGTGTGGGCAAGCTTTAAGCGCGAAGGCCGAAAACTGCTGCATACCTTTATGAACATCACAGCGGTACTGCAGGGAGATTATTCTAAATAATGTTCGTCTGTATACGGGTGCGGTAGGTGACGACTTGCTGTTTAAGGACGACAATGACCGTCCACACAGGAACGCTGAGGTGTCAAGACACACTGAGAAGTGAACATATTGAACGTAAGTAATGTCCTGTGTACTCCCCTGACATATGTACGGTAAAGCATGCCTGGGATGCTCGGGGCAGACGTATTTCTCAACGAATGTCCCCTCCCCGAATCGTGCAGGAACGTCAACCACCTTGGGAGGGTAGTGGGACAATATCCTCCAAGGACTCCTGAACAGGTTAGTAGCCAGCAACAGGTGCAAAATATTCGTTAGTACCCGAGGATGGCATATTCCTTACTGAGAGTCCGATATCGATTTTAATATTAGATATCTGACCTTTATCAAACATGACCGGTACTTTTGTCAGTTATCCTGCTTTGCCATGTGCTGAAATGTGTTCCATATTTCGTTATAAATACACCACGCGACCTCTGTTAAGTATGTACTTGTTTCACGTCGTCTACCATTGCCTGTGATTATTCCTGTCCAAAAGTGTCTCAGTTCTCTAGAAATCGTCAAGCTCTTTCTACATGCATAAAAGCTAGGAAGGTAGGCATATTCTGATCTTATTTTAATCTGTAATCCACTACTAAGAATCTCGAGGCATTGATAGCATCTTCCTTAGCTCTGAGGTACAGTCATCTGTTCTCCCGCGACTTTTTCAGAGCATTTTCAGTTAAAGAGACACAATCAGTGTCAGTAATAGAGCAGCATTTATCTCAGCGCTTTTTAACCCAAAACGTTAAAAACGAATCCAGTGTGGTACCCGTTGACTGTGAAGTGAGTGACAAGCAGAGGGGCATAAATAAATGTGAAATTCTGTGGGTGTTTACACAGAGAAGGTAGTCCCGACGCGGACAGGAGTTCTGCCGGAGATAATAAGACGCCGGCAGCTGTTGAGGATGCGACCCGCCGGAGGTACGGGAAGCGAGTGGGCCACTTGATGCTCTTTTGAGGAAAGAGACAGCGAGGGCCCCTCTGCGTTTCGCTTTGTGCTTCACGAAAGTTGTGTCGCGCTAAATGTTTTCAGAAAAGAGCGCCGCGGCTCGGCTTTCCAGACAACTCCGGCGAGACTCGCGACTGCCTCTCGCCAGCTCAGACCAGAGCAGTCTGTCTGGCTGTCTGTCTGTCTGCGTGTGCTTTTACGTCCACTACAGAAAATTAACGCGGGGCGCCGTGCCACCAGCAGCAGCAGCAGCCGGCACTGCAGACTGTCCGCACACCAGCTACGTGGCCACAGCGTTCCTTCACTCTGAAGTGTTAGAAACGATCTGCCAAGTAGGTTTCAGGAATTTTATTTATTCAGGTGTAAATATGAATGCAATGCTTTCCACCAATACCTCATTAATTCTCGTATTAATATAATAGTAAATTGTATTGTATAAATAAAAATAAAATAATGCTTTATAAATAAATATAAACTAATAAATAATACAGGGTGGCGCACGAAATGTGTTACCATTTTGTTTTTGAATATAAACTTTATTGTCAATACAATCTGAAAGGAACATATACTACAATGAAGAGCCGTCCATGGGGATTTGTTCTAACTTACCACATGCTCAATATGTCGACCATTTCGTTTCCTAACTTCCATCAAACGAACACTGAAGTTAGTGATTACCCCACCTCACATGTCTTCCGTAATTTCGCTGCAAGCTTGAAATTAAGTCTTCTGAGCTCCATTAAATCGTGTGGACGTTTCGGGAAATTTTTTTCCTTTAGGTACCCTCAAAGAAAAAAGTCACCTGGATTGAGGTCTGGTCTATTAGGGGGCCAATTTTGTCCGTCATTAAAGCGACCTGGAAACCTGAGTGAAATGATCCGCATGTCAAAATGCTCGTGTAAAAACTCCAACACAGTGTTTGCAGTATGTGGCCTTGCTCCATCTTGCATGAACCACTGCGTGTTGAAGGGCAAGGCAGTAGCAAGAAGCTGTGGAATGAAGCTATTGCGAGGAATGCTGAAATAACGCTCGCTGTTCACAGTTTCTTCAAAGAACAAGGGTCCAATAAGTCCGTGACTGGAAACTGCTGCCCACGCTGTAATCCTCAGGGCATAATGTTGTCGTTCATGAAGCACTTGTGGATTTTCAGTGGCCCAAAACGTACATTTTGTTTGTTAACTACACCGTCTAAACGAAAAGGCGCCTCGTCTGACAACCAAACATTGTTGAGAGTTTCTTCCCTATCCTCCGCCCACTGAGCAAACAGAAGTCTCTGCTGCTTGTGTTCTTCAGTGAGCTTCTGTGCACAGGTCATCTTGTATGGGTACATATGGAGGTCACTTTTAAGAACGCGTTGAACGGAGCGTCTGGATATTCCCAGTTGCACTGCTGCCTTTCTACACGATTTCCCGGGACTTCTCTGTACAGCAACTCGTACCGCTTCAATATTCTCCGGTGAACAAACAGGCTTAGGCCGAAGTCGCTTCGCTTCCAATACTGCTCCTTCCTGTACAAATTTATCGTACAACCTGTGGATGGTCTTCTTGAAAGGGACCCATCGTGTGTTAATCTGTTGTCGAAAACGCCTCTGAGTTACAACAAGGCTTTTCGTTTCATGAAAAACTGACACAATTGCCGATCGTTGCTGTGTCGTCAGTCTTCCATTGTCAGCCATTGCATTTTCATTGAATACTCGTACTTCATATGGAGTAATGTTCCATTTAACTCATTTTAAAAAATGAAAGTCTTCATTGCTCAAAAACGTGTTCTAAGAAAACTATATTACTCCACGTTAAAGTTTTCTTTAGCCCAAATAAGGACGCGCAGTGCTGCCACAGAATGATATAAATGTCTCACAGGCAGCAAAGTTAAATTTGAAAACAAACTGAAAAATTTATTCCTTGACAACTTCTGTCCCGCAGAAGAACTGTTTTGTAATGTGTAAAAGGTGGTGAGTAGGACTTAGTAATTCACATTTGTATTTAAAATATGATCAGCATCCAGTCATATTTACGCATGCAGGAAAAATTAACTTTCTTACCTAACGCGTTTCTGGAAAGTTTTCCACTGCTATGGCTATACATTTTAGAAATATTTTCAAAAAGTGTAGTATATAGGGCGAGAATGAAGTGACGTATATAATTTTCATCGTTATGCACTGAAATAGTTAACATCCCCTCTGTTTATCTCACATTACGTCTTTTGGTTTGTAGCATCGCTATCTTCAAAATGAGCGCGTATTACGATTCATTCTGAAATTTACTGACCGTTACTGAGTTGCTTTAAAATACACAAGTATGGGCTTTTAAAGCCATCGTCAAAGTTAAATAAGACATGTTACACCTACAGACCTCATGTTGAAACTGCTGTTCTCGCCCTTTCTAACGACCCTAAACATAGCTACAGACTGCTATTCTCAGCTTAAATTCACACGCAGTGACGCTACCCACGAAAACAGCAACTACAGCAAAAGTTGAACATGAGAAAAGAACATCAAACAATACGAGCGTCGTAGTACTTTAGAAAGGTTTGTAAAGTTATTAGCTTCGCCTCCGTAGCTGAGCACTCGTCGCTTCCGCTGTACGAAGGTCCCCGAGGCGATACCCTCAGTGTGCGGAAGAACTGGAATAGGGTGGAGTCAGCCTCGCGAGCGTAGCTAAGCGCCTACTTGCTGGAGAAGTATGGCTGCTGGTTTCAGAAACTGACATTAATGGTAGAGGGAGCGGTGTGGATTTCCAGTACTGTCACACAGTAATTCTGTAGGCAGTGGATGAAGCAGTCACACACACACACACACACACACACACACACACACACACACACACACACACAAGTATATTTTTAAATCAGATCGTGCAGATACAAGAAACTGCATGGATGTTGCAACGCTGCTTAGGTGGTCGTAGCTCTTGAAGACGTTCTGATCAACGTCCAAAACTGAATAGGGACACGCGTTTTTTTCTTCGTTGGAAGTTACTTCCGTGACTCCTTGGGCAGCATCTGTCCAGCACTGATGGAACTGCTTGGTTCCGGGATCGTCCCCCGCACCGACTTCGGGCTGATTACCACTTAATCGACGCGATGGGCTCTCTAGGGAAGCGAATCGCAGCCACAAACGCCATTACTCACATGGGTTTCTGATGAACAGTGTAGAGCGCCAGGCTGTCTTGTAATAAGCGGGGACCTGCCGCCTACTGCCTAACTGATGGCCCGTCAATTGCTGCTAATTAAAATCGGTAGCGGCCCGCTCTCCTCCATCCGCATGAACGTCATTACGTATCCGATACGCACCGCATCCGATACTTTCATCATTTTTAAGGCACTTCATTTAGCAGAAAGGGTATTCCATCGTAATTACTAAGTACTACATGTATGCGACGTACAATCTTTTGCAACAGTGATCTGCACAGTTTACTGAATTTTTATACATTCAATATTATATCACGATTGCAATAAGCTTACAATAATCACTATGCGCAGATATTTTTCCTCTATAGTTAGTTGCATTAGGGGGTCCGTAAACGAACAAGAAAATCGTAAAATGAAAGGAAGTTCACGCTTGAGAGATTAAAAGAAAAATGCCAACCCCAGTGCAACATCCTGAGTACACGCGACATGGCTTTTCATCTTGTGGAGCGGGAAATAAGTGTTCCCATTTTTTGTTCCTGCCTCACAGGCTGCCATAATTACTTTTCAGAAACTAAAGCATAAGAAGTGGCGCCAAGAGCGTCGTTTGTTCCCAGTACGTTTAGCTTCACGAGCGGTAGGGAAGCTGCTTAGCATTTAATGAGGGTATTAGTATTCACTGTGGTTGGTGTAGCTTACTATAATCGGGAGGAAATTAACAACGGTATAGCGAAGTCGTCAATGTGCTTTGGGTAACGCCATCCTAAGTGGCTCCAACACGAAAGGAAAAATGTAACAGATTCATATCACAAGGCAAAAATACGGGAAATTAGTGTGGTTTGTGGAACCCGTCTTCATACGACTCTCAAATGTAGATGGATAGTGCCTGCGACCGTACTGACGACTGCGCATCGACGAAACAGACGTGTGGTCTTGCTCGACTATTAAGCCTTCTGCTTCATGGGACGGCGAATCTGGCTATTAAAGTCTCAGAGCAAGTAGTTCACAACGATTTACACAAGTACGCAAGACAGATGGTGAAATACTATGGGCTGGAAAACGTTTTTACTGGCAAACTCTGTAACCATTAATCCTAGCAGAAGGCAATTTTTACAATTAAGTTAAGAATTTGTTCTCTGAATTCACCTTTACCTGCATCTACTGATTACTTTCTGTGGTGCACGGAATCTTTTAGCTTGCTGGTTCGATGAGAAATGGGTGAAAAAGTTCAACCAACAGGTGTTAGTTCTTCTCTGGGTCTCCAAGTTTCTGGTTTATGCAACGAAGTGTTCACCGATGTGATTATCCCCAATCTAGAATTCTCCCTTTGAACGTGGATCCACATACCTGCCGAAACCTGTAAGCAGTCAACTGTCACCTGGAGCACGTCAAACTCGTATGCATGCCACAAAGGGCGGTTAATCTGCATACCACTGGAGGGTCACAATAGTATGATGTGTAATGCTGCACTACGTTCGTGTTATTAGATCTGCTGTGTAACGACCCACTAATATATTGCTATAAGAGACTTTGATGGTACAGTAAGAAAAGGAATGTTGTCAGCAAACTGGGTGCACTAAACTGCACGACAGTTCTCGGACTTGCGTCCTCTGATCTTCGAAATTGCATGGATGATATTTTTCTGAAAGTCTGATGGTATGTCTCCAATCTCATAGATTCTACACACCCAGTTAAATAGCCGTTTGTTTACCATGCTACCCCGACTCCCGCCCATGTTTTTTGAAATTTAAACGGAATGTAAGATATGGTTTCCACCTCATGTGGTCGCAATTCTTTGGAAGATCTGTCGAACTCTGTAATACTGGATCCCCTACATCTTCCAAAACGACTTCCATTTCTTCTTCTATCAGACCTCAGGCAGTTCCTCCCCTTCCTAGAAGTCTTTAATGTACTATTTCTACCTATCCGCTCTCTCTCCCCTGTGTTTAAAAAAATGGAATTCCTCTTGCGCTATTAATATTGACAACTTTACTTTTAATTTCGCCGAAGGTTGTTTTGACGTCCTGTGTGCTGAATCAGTCCACTCCTTCTGACGGCTATGCTTTCTTCGATTGCTTTAGGTTTTTCCTATAGCCATTTCGGCATAGATTCCCTGCAGTTTCTATTCATTTAATTCCCAAGTCACTTATGTTATAGCTGTATTCCAGTCTTTTCTTTTCAAGGGCTTCAAACGAAATTTTTGGCCTGATTGAAGATTGCTTGGAAGGGTAAATCCAACATTTGACTTCGGGTGGGCAGTCATCGACGGTTGTAGAAGAAACTTAAGGCGTGCCTCAGGGAAATGTGTTGGGACCCTTGCTGCTGCTGCTGATGATGATGATGTTTGGTTTGTGGGACGCTCAACTGCGCGGTCATCAGCACCAGAACGAAGTCCCAATTTTTACACAATCCAATTATTTTACTCAATCCAACTAGCCACTGTCACGAATGATGATGGTGATGATGATTATGATGATGACATGATGAGGACAACACGAACACACAGTCTCCGGGTAGAGAAAATCCCTAACCTGGCTGGGAATCGAACCCGAGACCCCGTGATCCAGAGGAGGGGACCCTTACTGTTCATGTCGTTTATTAATGAGCTGGCAGCCAGTATCAGTAATAACATATCATTTTTCGCGCAATATGGATTTATCTGTAGTAACTGAAAAAAAAAATGCACAGGCATCCAGCGAGATCTTCATAAGTTTTTAGTGTTGCAAGGCTAGGCAACTTGCTTTGAATATTCAGAAATCGGAAGTACGTGGTATTCATTGATTGTAGCATTAATGCATCGTTATTGGACTCAGTCAAGCTATGCAAATTCCTGAGTGTAATGGTTCAAATTGCTCTGAGCACTATGGGACTTAACTACTGTGGTCAACAGTCCCCTAGAACTTAGAACTACTTAAACCTAACTAACCTAAGGACATCACACACATCCATGCCCGAGGCAGGATTCGAACCTGCGACCGTAGCAGTCGCGCGGTTCCGGACTGCGCGCCTAGAACCGCTAGACCACCGTGGCCGGCACCTGTGTGTAACAATTTGTGGGGATATGAAATGTAATGACAACTTAGGTTCACTCATAAATAAAGCAGGTAGTAGACATGCGGTGATTGATAGAATGCTGAGAAAATTCAATTTGTTTATAAATGAATTTGTTTATGGAAAATTGGTGTGATCCTTCCTAGAATACTGCTCATATGTGTGGCCAGATACCGAATTAACAGGAGATTTTAAAAGTATGCAGTGGAGGGCAGCAGGAATGGTGACAGATTTTAAAATTTTGAAACTGTTTACATGGCTGTAGCACCAATCATAGCGTGAAATCTTCTTTTAGAAATAGTAAACAGCCAATCAGTGGCAAAATAACGATTTATTAAACCCTTTTACCATAGTTTCAACGTTTATAAAAAGGTCTTCTACAGAAGTAAAAACTGAAAACTGGTTCACATGTTGTCGCAGAGGTACGTTAAAATATATCCGAAAGGCGTCAGTCACATACAAAATTTAACTAGCTGTACATTGGAGAGGAAATGCCAAATGACAACAACCATGTTGTACATGTTTTAATTATTACAGAGGTACAATATTTATGTAACTGATGTCTTCCGGCTATGATTTAACGTACCTCCGCCTCAACATGTATCCTAGCTGTCAATATTTCCTTCTGAAGACAATGTTTATGTAAGGTTGAAATCTTGATAAAGGGGTTTTAGTAAACGTTCCACTCTGCGACAGATTGGCTGTTTACTATTTCTATAGGTTTGTTTGGCCGATGGGAGAGCGCACTGAAAATGCTTAAAAACCTGAGCTACCAGACGCTTAAAGACAGACGTCAACCATGAGCGAAAACCGTTACAAAATTTCAAGGACTCTAGAAACATATCACAGTCCCCACGTATCGCACCTAGAGTGATCGAGGAACACAAGATAACACGCACTATAGCGAGCTCATAGCTATTTAAGCAGTCATTCTTTCCGTGCCACTATGCGAACAGCAACGCGTGACACAATGGATAAGTGCCCTCTGCCACGCACTTCAGAAAGGTTTTTCATGTAGAATATGGACGAGGCGCGAGATTAATACGGTGTTTCGGAACAAGGCATGATTCTACGCTTTGTGAGTCCTGGAAACTACGGTGCTGGACGGAGAGTATTAGTAATAGTGATTGCAAGCGGTCCCGTGGACTGCGGTGCGCAGTGGGTGAGGTGGTGTCGCGTGCTGGGACAGTGACCCAGCGGCACTCGCCCAATGAGTCAGGGACTCCCCCCATCCTCCACCCCCCCCCCCCTTACCCCTGGTGCCATGAGCGCCCGTGGGCCGTCGTGACTAGCAGCCGGTCCGGCACCGCGGTGGTGCAATGTGGTGGTGGTGGGGGAACATGTTCTGCTCTGCTGTTGAGGTCCCCAGCTGCCAGGCGAGTTCACAGTCACGGCCAGCAAATGAGTCGCGGCCGTATGGGGGCACTGACTCGTGGACTGTCTCGTATTAACTAGATACAGCACACACTCATACTGCTGCGCGGGATTAGTCAAACGGTCTAGGGCGCTCCAGTCATGGACTGTGCTGCTGGTCCCGGCGGAGGTTCGAGTCCTCCTTCGGGCATGGGTGTCTGTGTTTGTCCTTAGGATAATTTAGGTTAAGTAGTGTGTAAGCTTAGGGACTGATGACCTTAGCAGGTAAGTCCCATAAGATTACGCACACATTTGAACAATTGAACACACTCATATTGCCTCACCCGCAAATGTAACTCTCCCGTACTTGTAGAGGATTGTGTTTCTTTTTTATTTTATTCGTGTCACATACATACTCTCTCATCCTGTGCCATCAATCCCTAAGCTTCGGTTACACTATTCCTCACAATTGTTTTTTTCCAAGAAGCTCTAGTGCAGTGAAGCCCTTTTACACGATCGATTTCAGGGTCAAAATCGAGCACTCGAAATGCGTGAATCGTTAAGTAACTGCGTGTAGATCAGCAGTGAGTGGGTCTGTCACATCTATGACCTCTAGGTTGTGTCGAGGATGGAGTTCTAAATTTTCGAGTATGCTGCAGACTTTGGCGGCGTCTGCTATCGTCAAAAGTTAACCTATTCCGACCTAGGTCACTCCTGCTATAGAAGTGGATTTTATGCTTTCGTGTCTTTTTGTGCCTTCGTGTCTTTTTAAGCTTTATTGTGTTGTTTGCTTTGTTTCGGTGACACACTGAAAATGTTGCAAGAGGACCTGGTATTTTTCCTACTAGTGTTCTCTTACAAGAGAGACTAAATGTCTCAAAGCAAACTGCTTTCTACGTTTAACAAAGAAGAAGCCTACACTATACAAAAATAAGAACCTACGTACGTACAAGGCTTTTATTGAAGGCTTTTATTGAGAACGGCAAAAAAGTCAGAATTATTTAATGAAAAAGTATCGACTTTATTTGACACTTAGCAAGTAAACAAGATAAAAAGGATAAAAAAGATAAAGCAAAAAAGGTGCCATTTATTGTGTTCGTAACAAGAATTTTCTGAGAACGTACGTTTGGAGCACAACACTGTATGGTAGTGAATCACGGACAGTAGGATAACTGCAAGAAAATACGATCCAGGAGTTTGCGGTGTGCTGCTACAGAAGATTGTTGAAAATTAGGTGGACTGATAAGGAATAAGGAGGTTCTCTACAGAACTGGTGAAGACCTTCACGAGTAAATAACTGTATATGTTTTGAAACAGCTCGACACTTTTCACATGCTTTCAGTTTTCTAGAGGGTAGAGGACTTCTCACGTACCCTATGAATTTAGGTTTGCTCATTAATAAACCCCATTATCATTGCTTGGTCCCGCATTGATTTTTTCGTAAAAAGAATACCCCCTCATAACTTATCATTTGCCGTTCAAATTCCATAGCAGATAGCTCTCCCAGTTCAATCAGTTTTTGGAGCTGACGTGTAAACAAAAATTATCATCCGAGACAGACGATAGTCGGCACAGGAACTGACGTCAGGGACTTTGCAGACGACGCACTTGCCCTGAGTAGTCAACTGATGCAAGAAAGTCGGTCGTGTAAAAGGGGAAGCTCTGAGAAACTCTCATTGTCCGCGAGGTACGAGCAGATTGAGGCTTTTGTAAGGAGCCAAGAAGTTGGTTCAGACTGCTCAGTTGCCTTGAGGTTGTGTAAGATGACACAGTTGGTAAGTTTGTGTGAACGTTCCGCGAGGAACTGAAAGGTCTGGGACGGCATATTGTTTGAATCTGTCAGTATGTTTCATTACAGGATACCTTGCACTGTAGATTAACCTAGGCTGTAGCTCTGACTTTTCCTTCTCATAAAAAAAGATGTATCACCAAATTACGCGAGTTGGTCACAAACTGATATTCATACAGGTATCGACGGAAAATGCAAAACAGTAAACTTTGACGGTCGATGGATGAAAGTGTGCCGCTGCAGCGCAATTTCAGCGCGCAGCTGGTGAGGATAATAAACAGGAAAGACGTCGGTACACGGTCATAAAGTCTTTGCGAATTTCATTCCGTTGGACAGAAACTCAGACTCGTAAACAGGCGCGTGAACAGTATACGTCGACGTCAACATTTGAGAGAGGACGTGTGGTTGAACTAAAAGAAGCCAGTTGGAATAATCTGCGAATCGCTCGACATTTGAATAGGAGCGATGCCATTAACCGGCGTCGTTGACAAGAATGGGGAATCCGCGACCGAACACATCGTCAAAAAGGAAGGAGTCGACCTAGAGAGAGGACAGAACGCGGGGGCCGAGCAGTCGTCAGAGAGGCGCTCAGAGTCCCGGATTCATCGTTATCATAGTTTCGACATGCAAACAGTGCTTTGTAACCACAAGGGCCATTAATAGGCAGCTCAAAGAAAGGAGGCTGAACCCACGACACCCCATGCGCGGACTACTCTTGACCTCTGTACATCAACTAGTCCGTTTACAGCGGTGTCGGGCTCATGCTGTCTGGACTGTCGCTGAATGGAGTAGAATCATCTTCAGTGATAAGTGCACATTCGAGCTGAGCGATGATGACCAAGCGAAGACGTGTCTGGAGACGCCCCAGAGAGCGTGGGATACTAACCTGACTGTGACCCGCCATACGGCCGCACCACCAGGAGTGATGGTCTGGGGCGCCAGTCGGTAGCAGGGTCCATTTGTTTGTCATCCGCGGCACACTTTCAACACAACGAAACATCGACGATATTTTACTCCCAGTTTTGATGCCATTCGTGGCAAGCTATCATGGGCTTACATTTTAGCAAGACAATTCCCGCCTGCACACGCCGAGAGTTTCTACTGCTTACCTTATGATATAAGTGTCGCCGATCTTGTCCCCAATCGAGAACGTTTCGAGTATTATGGGCAGAGCCCTTCAACCAGTTTAAGATTTTGACTATGTAACGAGCCAATTGGACAGAATTTGGCACGATATTCCTCAGGAGAACACCCACACCGCTGTTAATCAATGCCAAGCCGAATAAATGCTTGCGTAGGGGCTGGAGGTGGACCAACGCGTTATCGACTTGATCAATTTGTGAGGTCCTTTTTCTTGAATAAATCCTCAAATTTTTCTGAAATTGTAGTCATTTTCTGTCTGTACATGTACATCACAGCTACCGATTTCCAGTCCATTCGGACAATTGGTTCGAGGTGCGTTTTTTTGTTTTCTTTTTCTTTTTTGTCCTAAAGTGTATTTCCTCCTGCAAGTGCTACTCCAGAACTGTTTTTATAGATAATGCATGTATACTATACCCGGAATTTAAAGTGTAACTAGGGGTGTGATGCGCGCACAGATGTCTCAAGCAGTATAAATTTTACCCGCGAAAGTCCTGGGTCAGTATTCCACTCACAGATCGGCTCACCGTTTTAACGTGTGGGGAAGCTTCAAGAGATAATAGTGCTGCGTAAGCCTATAATGGGCAAAACACTTAGCATCTGAATGATTAAGCACCGGCGGGATGTGCAAATGGTGTCAGAAGCGGCAATTGATGGTAGCTGTAAGTGGACCCTTTATCGGCGCACTCTGTACTGAGTGGTCGTCTGAGATCGCGCACCGAAGGCCAGCAGAGGTGAGGCCGCATCAGGGCTTGTTAGTCGGCGGGCAGCCATTAGGGCCGTCGTGACCGGTAGCATTAGCGGGGGCGGAGCGGGGCGGGGCGGGGGCCGCGTGACTGGCGAACAGCCGCCAGGGGGCGGCGGAGGCGGCACTGCCACATGGTCGGTGAACCCACCGGTGTGGTTTACTGGCGCCTTGTTTCTTCGTAAACCATCGCCTAGTGGTAGCCGCAATTGTCTGCAGACATTCCATTACCAACCACGTCCGATACTTTACCGTCTCAAGCTGGCTGAAGGACTCTGCCCATAATACTCGAAATGTTCTCGATTTGGGGGAAGTTCGGCGATATCAAGACACTCTACAATGAAGGTCGCAACATCACGTCAGTCATGCACTCAACGTATAGTATCCCGTCTTGGCCTGGTGACAACGCGTCCCTTTTTCGACAAGACGTCAAAAGTGTTTGTTCGCCAGTCTGGCATATGACAGCTAAGGTTGTGCCGAATACTTACTGCGACTGGGTGATGTTCCACCCGTAAACCACCACTCAACTTGTTTGATGCCGTTCCAGATAAATAGGATTGAGAAAAGGTCACCTGTTGAGTGTGTGTGCGTGTGTGTGTGTGTGAGAGAGAGAGAGAGGGGGAGAGAGAGACAGACAGACAGAGAGAGAGAGAGAGAGAGAGAGAGGGGGGGGGGGGGGAGACAACCACGATCGAATCAGTGGAGTATTCTTTAAACAATTCTGATCCAATTCGGGGACAATGACAGGACGCCTACGAGGCGCTGTCAGTGGACAAACAGATGCATGTAAACATGGAGTAAGTTCAAATGGCTCTGGGCACTACGGGACTTAACTTCTGAGGTCATCAGTCCCCTAGAACTTATAACTACTTAAACCTAAATAACCTAAGGATAAACCTAAATAACCTAAGGACATCACACACATCCATGCCCGAGGCAGGATTCGAACCTGTGACCATAGCGGTCACGCGGTTCCAGACTGTAGCGCCTAGAACCGCTCAGCACCCCCGTCCGGCGTGACACTACATGTCTTAGGAGTTAAAGCGCCCGCCTCCACAAGGAAGTGAGTTACTATTTGAGACCACTTTAGTACGTCGTAGCTCTGCTTTCAAATAGACTCACACTCTCGACAACATATTTACTGGGTGTCTTTTCTTGAACGAACTTATTCCCCGCCTGGCCCTGGAAGCACCCGAGTGTTCGCGATGTATATCGGACAAGGCGACTATAGTGACGTCACAAGTTCATTGCGGGCTCCGTATTTCTCTCGGGGCCCCGCCACAGGCGTGAGGGCTGTCGGCCGACTCACCTATTTCGCGAGCTCCAAACAGCTGCACGGAATTATTTAACGCTGAGCCCATTCAGCCAAACCGACTAAGTAGTCCCATGCAGGTAACTTCACTGGGAATTTCCCGATGGCACTAAAAACAGTCCACTACGAAATCCTGCTTCCTGGCGGGGCTTTTCTGGAAACACTGGGCATACTGGGAAAAACTCTTGTTCTTGAGCCAACCAGACCTCTAGGTCTCCTCCACAGCGCATTTAGGATTAGGGAAAGACGAGTCCACATTTCGAGGATGGAGAAATGCTCCTTTCACTAGATGCCGGCTCTACTGCACACGAGAGGCTCAAAAACTGTGGCGGCAGCAGCAGCAGCAGCAGCAGCACCCGCGCTCGCATACACACACACACACACACACACACACACACACACACACACACACACAGACAGAGAGAGAGAGAGAGAGAGAAAGAAGGGGGAGAGGGATCTGTAATTCAGGAAATAGCCCGACGGGAACCATCTCATCCGTGCGGTCAATCAACCCATTAGTGCACTCCTAAAAACTGGGAATCGGGGCCACACAGAAGTGCTTCCCTTTCTACCGCTACGAGTCGGTCAGCGATAAGGAGACGTAGACGCAGCAGAGAGCGCTTTTGCCGACCAATGTGTTTTCGCTAGGGAGTCAATGGATTGTCCTCGGCGCGGGGCGACTGCGGGCGGCGCCGTCGCTGTAAAACAGTCCGGGCGCCGCCCTAACGGCCCATCAGGCGGCGAATCGCCGCCGTTAATATTTAGAACAGGCCGCGGCGGCGCAGCAAGCCGGGCGCCGCCGAATCCTCCAGCGCGTAGTTGTGCTGGCTGTCTCCCCACATAACCAGGCCGCCTGACATCGAGTGCTCGCGGTTATACTGTGCTTCTGCACGGCCTCTTCTATCAGTTTGATTCGCTACTCACAAGAAGGAGCCACTGCTGCACCATCGTTGCGTATTTCCGGCAATCATGTCGCAATTGGTGGACATAACGTCTCGAAAGGATCAAGCTGCTACCATGAAACTTGGTCGAGGCATTAGTACTTCTCTCGCGCCTCAGTGGGCCACATTTTGCCCATGATTTGGCGAAGACTTTGTTGCTTTAAGTCTGCATTTGGGCGGTTGAGGAAACGAACCATCTGGAAAGTCAACTCGTCGCCATTGTGGAATTGGGTGCAACGCAACGGTTTCTTCCTCCATGAAAAGAAGAAGAATCCACTGCGTACCACGTGAGAAGAATTCTGGGGAAGAGGCAAAATTTGATAGCCATACGAAGCATCATATGTGACATTGTCGTGTGCTAAATGAGCAACGAGGGTGTCGTGATGATTTGATGATTCACCTACGGGGGAAAAAGTAGTTTTTTTACTATCGTTCCTGGGATTTATCTCAAATTCTGGTACATATTGATATACACAGCCCAGTCACATTAATGTGACGACCGTCTATGTTCGACGTCAACGTGCAATAAGCACTCACACACGTCAAGTGGGAGCACTAGCAGTGGAGGGTATGTAATGCGTGTAGGCGAGGACGCTGGGAACAGTGCAGTCGTTGTCATAATGCAGAAACGGAGCGATTTATCCGACATATAAAAGGGCATCATAATTGGTTTTCGGGCCTAGGGTGGAAACATTCCCGAAACGGCTAAGTTTGTACAATTTTCGCGTACCGCCGTGGTTGAAGTATACCGTGTATACCAAAATGGCGCTATCCAAAACCGGTACCAAGGCAACTGTGCTGCACCACAGGCCAAAGATTGCTGCGGAACTGTGTACTGGCAGGTGTTGAGCAGCTGACTGCAAAAATTAACGAGGGGCCTACTAACAATGTCTCCTCAACGACCGTCCAGCGTACGTTGTTGTTTATGGGCCATGCTGGCTGCTGTTCATCGACGACGAAGGCTGGAATTTGCAAGCCAAGACCGTAACTGGACGTCCACCGACTGGCGACAGGTGGCCTTTTCAGATGAAACACGGTTTATGCTCCATCCGACAGATGGCCGTTGGCGTGGACGGCCCTGCAGCAATCGCCGGAAGGGATCGTTACGGCCTGGGGAACGATTTCGTGACATTCTCTGGGTGATCTCGTTATTCTGGAAGGCACAATGGTCAACAAAAATATGCATCTACCATTGACGACCAAATTGAGGCTTTTGACAGGTGGTCATTTTAATGTGACTGGACCGTCTAGAATCCTGTAATTCGTTCTGGACGGCGGGTGTTCATCAGAGACAAAGGTACCTTCATGAGTTTCCCAGGGAAGTGTGTTAGGACCTTTCTTCTTCTCTATACAGGGTGTTGCAAAAAGGTACGGCCAAACTTTCAGGAAACATTCCTCACACACAAATAAAGAAAAGATGTTATGTGGACATGTGTCCGGAAACGCTTAATTTCCATGTTAGAGCTCATTTTAGTTTCGTCAGTATGTTCTTCCACCTACACTCAATGGAGCACGTTATCATGATTTCATACGGGATACTCTAACTGTGCTGCTAGAACATGTGCCTTTACAAGTACGACCAACATGTGGTTCATGCACGATGGAGCCCCTGCACATTTCAGTCGAAGTGTTCGTACGCTTCTCAACAACAGCTTTGGTGACCGATGGATTGGTAGAAGCGGACCAATTCCATGGCCTCCACGCTCTCCTGATCTCAACCCTCTTGACTTTCATTTATGGGGGCATTTGAAAGCTCTTGTCTACGCAACCCCCGTACCAAATGTACAGACTCTTCGTGCTCGTATTGTGGACGGCTGTGATACAATACGCCATTCTCCAGGGCTGCATCAGCGCATCAGGGATTCCATGCGACGGAGGGTGGATGCATGTATCCTCGCTAAAGGAGGACATTTTGAACATTTCGTGTAACAAAGTGATTGAAGTCACGCTGGTACGTTCTGTTTCTATGTGTTTCCATTCCATGATTAATGTGATTTGAAGAGAAGTAATAAAATGAGCTCTAACGTGGAAAGTAAGCGTTTCCGGACACATGTCCACATAACATATTTTCTTTCTTTGTGTGTGAGGAATGTTTCCTGAAAGTTTGGCCGTACCTTTTTGTAATATCCTGTATACATGAACAATCTGGTGGTTAGGGTGAGCAGTAATCTACCACTGTTTATTGATGACGGCATAGTGAACAGAGAATTGTCATCATTCAGTGACTGTACGGGGATACAGGATAACTTGCACAGAACTTCTATTTGCTGTGACGAATGGTAGCTTGCTCTTATCGCTAAGTTAATGAAGGAGAGTAGTAAACCAGTCCTGTAATGTCTGGGTGAGGAAGGCTAGTAGCCGTCTTGAGTTTACTGGGAGAGTTAGGGAAGTGTAGCTTATCTGTAAAGGAGACTGCTTTCAAAACATGTCTATTAAGGACCCCGAAGACAAGATAAGAGAAATGAGGTCTCTTAAGGAAGTATATACGCATTTTTCCGTCGTTCTATCTGGGAGTGGAGTGAGTAAAGTGAATGGCTTAGTGGTGCTACAAGGTTCCGTCTGCCATGTACAGTATGGTGGCTTGTGGAGTATGTATGTAGAGTATATTTAGTTGTAGGTGGTAGTTGCAATGCCGCTAACACCTGTATCACGAGTTTAGCCATCAGTAGTCTATTTCCTGCGGAGCAATGTGAAGCTGTCACCATAATGCACAGCGATATCTTACGACTTGCACACTTTTAAGCTGGAAATCGCGAGGGCTTTACGGGGTTCTCAGCTTAAAATGGTTCACTATGGTACACGGTAACTTGTGTGTTGAGAGTAGAAGCTCTCCAGCAGCTCGTGTCCGGTGGTCGTGCTGTTGGTTTTGTAAGTGTGTAGGTTGCTGCCGGGGTTGGGAGGGCGCTTAGAGTGGCCCGTGGGCCGCTAACGAGCTGGCGGTGGCTTGGCGCAGCCGTTAGCGGGTCGCCGGCCGGCGAACATTTGCAGACCGGCATCGGTCCCCGTCACAGGGGCGGCGCTGATGTGGCGGCTGGCCGCGGCTGCGGCTCAGTAATTAACAACAAACTTGCATAATTATCGCCGCGCCTAACGAAGCAACCCGCTCTCGTCCTAGGCATGACCTAGACCGCCGCATGTGTGTGTGAGGTGTGGAGGGGGGTGTCCGTGTGTGTTTAGCACCAGGAAGTAAGAGGCCATGACATTCCGACATTCCTATTCCTTAGTGTTTTCGTATACTATGGACAAACTCTACACTGAGGTGACAAAAGCCATGGGGTAGCATATGCAAATAGCATATGGCGGCAGTATGGCGTACTGGCGGAGCTGTCATCTGTACTCAGGTGATACATATGAAAAGGTTTCCCACGCTATTATGTCCGCACGACAGGGTTTAACGGACTTTGAACGAAGAATGGTAGTTGGACCTAGACGCATGGGACATTCCATTTCGGAAAGCGTTAGAGAATTCAATATTCCGAGATCCACAGTGTCAAGAGTGTTCCGAGAATCACAAATTTAAGGCTTTACCTCTCAACACGGTCAACGCAGTGGCCGACGGCCTTCACTTATGACCGAGAGCAGCGGCCTTTGCGTACAGCTGTCAGTAATAACAGAGAAGTAACACTGCGTGAAATATCCGTAGAAATAAATGTTGAAAGTAAGAAGAACGTATCCTTCAGGATAGTGCGGTGAAATTTGGCTTTAATGGGCTACGATGGCAAACGACCGACGCGAGTGCCTTTGCTAACAGCAAGACATCGCCCTTAGCGCTTCTCCTGGGCTCGTGACCATATCGGTTGGACACTACACGACTGGGAAACCGTGGCCTGGTCAGATAAGGCCCAACTCCAGTTGGTAAGAGCTGATGGTAGGGTTCGAGTGTGCCGCACACCCCACGAAGCCATGGATCCAGGTTGTCAGCAAGATACTGTGTAAGCTAGTGGTGGCTCATAATGGTGTTGGCTGTGTGTACATGCAATGTTCACGAATTGTTGGGTCCATCCAACGTTGAGCTGCTGCACAACGCCGGGCCAAAGAAGGTTCAAATGTTCAAATGTGTGTGAGATCTTATGGGACTTAACTGGGTCATCAGTCCCTACGCTTACACACTACTTAACCTAAATTATCCTAAGGACAAACACACACACCCATGCCCGAGGGAGGACTCGAACCTCCGCCGGGACCAGCCGCACAGTCCATGACTGCAGCGCCTTAGAGCGCTCGGCTAATCCCGCGCGACCCATAGAAGGTCAGACACGATATTTGGAGGTATCCCACGATTTTTATCACCTCAGTGTAATGTCATTGCTTGTACACAGTTCAGAATTCCTGACTCCTTCAAGTTCCACTTCGTCGACAGTGATTATTCATACAACACAAACGATCGATATCGGAATAGACATTCCACTGTCAGCTTCATCTGGTAAACCATCACAGCTATATAGATTCAGTAAAAATACGTCCATGCACGAATAGTCGAAAACATCCGGTATCCTGTCACATCTGTTTACCACGTACGGAGATAAGTAACACGTGAAGTCATACGAAAACTGTTTTCTTGTTACAGAACACACGAAAATCAAACTGACTGTTAAGCATACCAACCAAAACAGTAACGCATGATTTTTTGCTGGAGACGTAAATACAGGCTGCTGCCTCCTACAGGTTCAATTAATGAGCTGAGAAAACTGTCACGTTTTTCGTTTCCTCAGTGGAGCTGAATCACAGTGAGTTCCTTCAATACGCATATCAAGCTGTCCTGAACACGAAAGCTTAGTCTGAGTAGCACAACTTCCAACAAAGTAATACCCTGCAGTAGCGGGGTATGTACTTGAGACAGATCCGAAGCATGATATCGAGTGACTGGGAGAAGAAATTGCCAGAAGAAATTGTGCGACTAATTGGGTGTAGAACTGTGGAATTCAGAATGCCGTTTTCAGAAACTGACCCACGCAACAGTCAAGTCACAGCGAGCGACAGGAAATTTACTGCATTCTTGTGCTTTCTTCAGAATTGTTGAGACAGGTTCGTGGTGGAAGATAATAACACGGATTGCGAACCATGGGTAAGACCAGTAGCTGGAACGTCAACGTGATGTAGCCCCCGATGATTTACTTTTTGTGTTCCTTCCATAAATACCTTTTCTTTGCTATGTATCTGTCGCGGCTCCGGGCTGATAATATTGTCTAGTTACGCTAAACCACAAAGCGTAGACTTTAATAATGCATTACATCGCACACTTGGCGGTTGAAATGTTCCAACCATACACAGATTACAATTTCGGCCACCACGAAAATAACCGAATTTTTCGGAAAAGTGAAACGCTTAATTACGGGCCCCAATACTTAGAACTCATTTTCAATACATGGTAAAAACACAAAAATACAGTAGTAAACGTAAGAAGACTGTTCGATAAACCAATGGAACAGGACATATAAAGTATCGTGTACTTTTTCACTGATGTTACTTTGCTTTTAAACCTCAGTTTTTCTAATTTTCCTGTTTCTTGTTTCTATCTCTCACACTTCTACCCCTTTCCCCCCCCCCCCCCTCACCCTGTGAGACGCGCGGTCTCAAGCGTCTTGCCACGGTTCGCGCGGCTCCCCCCGTCTGAGGTTCGAGTCCTTTCTCGGGCATGGCTGCGTGTGTGTCCTCAGCGTACGTTAGTTTTAAGTTAGATTAAGTAGTGTGTAAGCCTAGGGACCGATGACATCAGAAGTTTAGTCCCTTAGGAAATTACCACCACCACGTCTCCCCTCACAAACCACATTCTGTCCACATGCACACATGTACTTCCCTACCCAACGAGGGTAAGGAGTGTGGAAAAGGTTATTCGGGGTACCGGCATCACATCCTTCCCGTCCTATTCCATTCGTGGATGGTAATCGGACGGAAGGATTTCCGGGACCCTTTTGCCGGCGTTCGATTTTCTCTAATTTTAAGTGCCATGTTTACTAAAGGTTGATACATCGTGGAGAAAGTGGGTTCTAAACCCCACCACACACACACACTTACTGCGAGCGAGATTCCATTGCCCGCACAGCCGTCGTTCGCTCTCCAAGCTTCCACCGTACGAATCGCGCGCCCTCCTTCCCACTCAAATCTGTTCGCCGAGAAACGGCTGGTAACCCATTTCGCCGGGCGTTGCGATCCGCCGATCTCAATAAGTGAAGCTCCGCCCGCGACGGAATCCGCAAAGAAAACGTATGTGAGGCTTATAGCGCCGTCATCCGGCGCACGCTTCGTTTGATATCTCGATTTCATTTGACGGGCTTCCCCCTCGACGAGCCGAAATCAGCGGTTATAACACGGCGCCACAAGACCGGCGGAGGACGGAATTGCTAGAAAGCCAAATAGCGCGGAGAGCGGCGAAAATCCGGCTTCCGCCGCAACAAACGCCGTCCGACTATTTACCAGGAAGGCGGTACCGCGATATGATTGTGGGCCGGCTGAATACGAACCGAATTGGCACCTAACTCCAGCTTCCCAGGAGCCCTATCTACCGGGACTCCACTTCCCCCCCCACGCAGTTTCCATTCAATAAAGGCGGCGCCCGGAGGCCGGGCGATCTTCGCTTTTCCTCCCGCTCCTCCTCGTCGCCGTGCCGGTCACTGCGTCCCATCCGCAGGGGTGGAAGAGTGAGGGGGAGGGCCGATTGGGGCGACGTGCCTCTAGGATAACAGGCTGTATTAGCTCGAGAAGACGGGGGAAGCAGCGCACTGCTCCGCGCCGCCGGACGGGGGAGCAAATACGAAAGCGGGGAGAGAGCTCGGCCGTGCCCGAGGACGGCGCCGGTATTGAAAGCGGCGCCGCGGTGCAGATGAGCCGGGTGGCTGGGTGGGGAGCGCGTGCAGAGCTCGTAATAAGATCCGCGCGCGGGCTATCGAGTTCGGACAGCGGCTGCGCACGGCGCGCCGGCCTGCGCCGGACAGCTCGCATAAAGCCGCACCACAATGCGTCCGCTGATGATGACGCAGCGGGGGCACATCGAAACGCAGCGCGCCCGTCAGCACGAGGTACAGCGGAGTGCCACTGCTGATCGCTTCACCTTGCAGCCCACAAAAGGTTTCTGCTTGCGTATAATTCGCTTCGAAAGAATTAAATTGGTGGAATCATAAGCGGTAGGAGATCAGTCCCTCACGTCTTTTTCTTTCAGCCTCAGGAGTCGGGAGGTGAAAGTGGATGTTTTCACTGTGGGTGGTGCCAAATTCACATTGTATTTATGAAATGACATTTTTACATGGCGATTATCTGTCGTACTAAAATTTATGCAGTTATTTTCTCTTACTTTACTGAATGAATAATACAAAAAAATTGTTAAAATGGCTCTATGGCTCTGAGCACTATGGGACTTAACATCTTAGGTCATGAGTCCCCTAGAACTTAGAACTACTTAAACCTAACTAACCTAAAGACATCACACACATCGATACCCGAGGCAGGATTCGAACCTGCGACCGTAGCAGTCCCGCGGTTCCGGACTGAAACGCCTAGAACCGCACGGCCACCACGGCCGGCGTTGAATAATACACTTTTATCAGATTTACATACATGTTATCCCAGAATCGAGACTGGCTAAAGAATCCTATACAGTCCCTGAGTCCATACTCAAACATGTAAATTTTGCAAGTAGATATAAAATACGTGTTTGGGCGACATTTTCTTACTTGCCCTCCGTTGAAACATCCAAGCCTCTCAACTGCCCTTCCACATTCATCTAAGTAAGTTTACCTCGTCGTGTAACCTCTGACACCTTAAAATCGGTCCCGTCAAAACTCAAGCAATAATTAAGGTGTATATTTCCCGTCACTTCCGTCTCACTGACTCCCATTTAAACATCCGTGACCACCCAATCCATCCTGCTAATACACTCTAAAATCATCTACTAACCATAGTTAGAAAGAAAGGAAAAAAAAAACCACGTATGGCATTGCTGGTCAGGATATCGTATTTGAGATGTTCGGTCGCCTGGTGCAAATTTTTATATTTGACGCTAATTTGGCGACTTGCACTTCGATGATAATGAAATGATAATAAGCACAACCCACACCCAGTCCCGATAGACGAAAATCTCCGATCCGGCCGAGAATTGAACCCGGGCCCTGTGATCGACAGTCTGCATGGCTAACCACTAGTCCACGAGCTGCTGGAACCATAAAGTCCTAAACTAACGTTGTTGCCACATCTACAAATCATCCAACAAAAAGTCAATGACACTAACATTACTGGAACTACTAACAAGTCCATATATAGGGATTACATCGTCATACTATCCTCTACATCTCCGAAAGGTTTATCCCTCGCATCGTCATCTCTACCAATGTAGCCTGAATCACTGCACCTTCCAAATTTTTCTCACCAATAGTTATGGGTTCTTGTAAGCCTTTCATTCAGCCTCTCCTTCAGTATCCGCCTTCCCTCTCCTGCATGTGTCCAGTCTACCAGTTGATGAAACTGCTTCTCTCCTCAAATTTCTCGATCATCTTCCCAATTCGAATGCAACCCTCAACTGGACGGGCATATAATGCAACTGTCTACCCAATCCACTCTATTGCAGGCCTACTGCAGCACCTACGCTAATGCAGCCGACTATTATTGCACCTACGATCGCCCCATATTCTATCCCAAGAAGAGGGATGACCCAAAAAGATGCCCAGAAAATTACTCATCGTACCAGCTACAGCTCTAGGCCTGATGTCCTTCCTCAGATGAAGGATCCAATACTTCTCCGTGGTCCTGACCCACCATCAGCCCTTCCTCCAACAGCCTCCATTTATACATGCCACTTCCCAGAGTAAAATCGTCCACAAATTCATAGACACATATCTGTACTGTCAGATTCGTCTCATCCCTTCAGCCTTCCTTTAACTGTAAGAAGCAGTATACATACAAACACTTTAACGTCATTTGTCTGAATACTAGCAATACAGTGGCTGCCTCAAAGGCTAAGCGCCACAGAGTTCGTCTTGCTGTTGGTTCTGCGCAGTTCTTTGAACGATTTAGTTGCATTCGTCGCGACTGCGGCTAAGTGTAGCTGTACTACATGTTCTTTTTCCCATCTTCCACACGATTGGTCAAGAAAATAATTAACTTAGAGGAAAGCATGACTGAAATACTCGTCGGTTCATCAATGTTCAGAAGTTGTGGGATTACCGTAAATTGCTCTGGCACAACTGCCGGGTAGTATCTTCACTGAGGCAGTGGCTGGCACCTTCCTCCGCCCCGTTGTTCAAACTCAACCACGTTCTTCCTCTAGTCGCTTTGTGGACAGGACTTCGACCATGAGAATAAAAGAAACTGAAGAAAAAGGCATGGTCAAATGTTTTGTGAAATGATTTGTCTCCAAGTAAAAATGCAATAGAGTAGACAAACGTTTGACATGCTTTTGAATGACGCTCGAAATCACGTACAACAAATGAAACGCTGTTTGGTAGTTTACAGATTATTGTTTACGTTGCAATTTTAAAGAGCGCCGGAGTATATTTGACTGGTGGATTATGTAGACCGCACAGTCTACTGTTGTATAATCTTGAGAGACTATTGCTACGCGAAATTCAGGCGCGTCAAGTCTGTCGCTAATGTATTTTATTTCTTACCTTTAGTCAAATTATTTAACAAAATATTATATATATATATATATATATATATATATATATATATATATATATATATCAAAACAGGTATGTTTCAATTTATGCTGTGACTTAATATTTATTTTATTTTTTCAGCATGAAAGAATGAGCTGACCACAAATGAAGCGATTAATTCCCTCCAAACCCCGCTTCCAAGATAGATCACACACTGGTGAAGATTTAGTATGTAGCACATCCGAAACTGAGAGGCATGATAATTAATTTGTGAGATCCACTTCAGTTATACCAATTATTCATTCAAACCAGGGCCGGTTTCGGGATTTTAAAATCCCATCTTCAGGTCTATGAATCTGTAACATACAAGGGAGAGGAGGCAATAAATTAATGGAATCTGTGTACAGAAACAAAATAGCAGACAGCCGGCACAGGACGACGTACTTATTGGGACTGGTAACCCCCCAACACTCGGTCGGACCGGTCAGTGCATGAGCTCCTGTCGCTGCATTTTGGCGAAACTATAAAAAACATGCAATGATTGGAGCTCTTGCACTGACTGGCCCAACCGCATGTTACGTGTTACCAATTACAACGAGCAAGTCGCCTTGTTCCGGTAGTCTGCTCTTTTGGTTTTTGTACATATGTTCCATTACATTTCTTCCCTTCTCTCCTTTGTATGTCACAGTTCTATACATCTGATAATGGAATTCTAAAATCTCCGAAACGAGTCCTGGTTTGAATGAATAATTAGTATAATTGTAGCGGATCTCTCTTAGTTATGACACTGTTCAATTTGATGCCCCATTTGTCCATTTCCCACTCTTTGTTTGGCTATAAAAAACCGGACAAAAATGCACTGTGCAGTTTCTAGCCAGTCTTATTTATCAGACTTGGGGCAGTCGAGCGTAAACCTGTGTCGGTCTTGTCCGCGGTCAGGAGGATTCCCACGCTTGTAGACGGGTGTTTTAAGAGGAGCGCGGCTGGCCACCGGCGACTGGTCGCCTGGCGAGGCGCCGGATTCCAGAGGAGTGGACTGCTGCTGGCGGGAGGGAGGGCACCGTTAGCCCACCTCACTCGGCCGCTCAGCTGCGTGGCCACGGCGCGCCTCTCAGACAAGGCGGCGCGCCGTGGGCTGGGCGGTGGAGGTCGTGCTACTGTACCCTCACCTCGCAATGCTACACTGTCTCGCTTCCGTGGTACTGGAGTGACTCTTATCTGAGCTTAATTACCGATTAATTTTAGTGAAGCACGAGAGTGAACATGCGGGCGCACCTAATGCACGTTCCCACGTGGAGAGCTTACCTACTTGTGTCTACAAACTACTTGGATGAGTAAATTGTTACCGAGACAAATCCGTCTCCGCTATAAACTTTCATCTAACAGTTGTACCTGTCATAACAACTTGCACAAGAGATTTTCGGTATAAGAATGCGTAACAAATCTGGAGTACTGGTCACACTACTACATGATACCGAGTTGTTATTCTGTCACTCACTGCAGTGCTCTTTGGAATCCACTGTCAGTAGTTGTAATAGTGAACCACTGCCTCACAAAGCGCTGATAACCTCGGCGTTGGGTGCCCGTAAGCTCCACGAAGATTGTCATCAGGGGCTTCGCTTTATTATCATTGTTATTTTCGTTAGTTGCGTTTTGTACCTTTCTAGCATTCATACACCTCTCCTCGTTGAGTCGTTAAAGCTATTATTTCAATAACGCAACTCCATGACTTTTACATTTATTTGACGTCTCAATTACACAACCGTTCCTTTCAGGGTAATATACGTCACTTAGTTTTAAGTTGTTTACTGTATGACACTCAGATGTAATTTTAATCCAAGGCGGTGTCATTAACAAACTGTCTTTAGCTTGCTGACTAGGATTCATTATAGTAATGAGCCTCACTATATGGGGATAAGTGCAGATATTTTTATATGTGATTTCTTAAGGTGTAAACACATCAGTCTATTGGCTGCTTTTTCTCCGCGTCGAGCAGTCGTCTACATCTACATTTATACTACGCAAGCCACTCAACGGTGTGTGGAGGAGGGTACTTTACATGCCACTGTCATTACCTCCCTTTCCTGTTCCAGTCGCGTATTGTTCGCGGGAAGAACGACTGCCGGAAATCCTCCGTGAGCGCTCGAAACTCTCTAATTTTACATTTGTGATCTCCTCGGGAGGTATAAGTAGGGGGAAGCAATATATACGATATCTCATCCAGAAACGCACCCTCTCGAAACCTGGACAGCAAGCTACACCGTGATGCAGAGCGCCTCCCTTGCAGAGTCTGCCACTTGAGTTTGCTAAACATCTCCATAACGCTATCACGCTTACCAAATAACCCTGTGACGAAACGCGCCGCTCTTCTTTGGATCTTCTCTATCTCCTCCGTCAACCCGACCTGGTACGGATCCCACAATGATGAGCGATAATCAAGTATAGGTCGAACGAGTGTTTTGTAAGCCATCTACTTTGTTGATGGACTACATTTTCTAAGGAGTCTCCCAATGAATCTCAACCTGGCACCCGCTTTACCAGCAATTAATTTTTTATGAACATTCCACTTCAAATCGTTCCGTACGCATACTCCCAGATATTTTACAGAAGTAACTGCTACCTGTGTTTGTTCCGCTATCATATAATCATACAATAAAGGATCCTTCTTTCTATGTATTCGTAATACATTACATTTGTCTATGTTAAGGGTCAGTTGCCACTCCCTGCACCAAGTGCCTATCCGCTGCAGATCTTCCCGCATTTTGCTGCAATTTTCTAATGCTATAACTTCTCTGTATACTACACCATCATCCGCGAAAAGCCGCATGGAACTTCCCAGAAACACGTGAGAAATTTTACGACCTGATGTTTTACGCAAGGTCGTAGCTGCACCTGTAAATGAACTACGCCTGCCTCTATGGCCTAAGCGTCTGGCATCTAAATTTCCACACTTTAACACCTGTTTTTGCGCGAAATCCTTGGCAGTCCTATTCCTTCTGAAATCTTGTGACCAAACACTCCGGAAGAATGGTTACGTCACTAAAGAGCAACACAATATACTTCCCTGACCACTCTCTCCAGACATGTTCAAAGGGAATTTCGCTACTGATATTAACGAAGAAACAGTACACATCATAAGTCACGGAACTTGCTGGACGGTTTTTTTAAGGATGCTCGTCATTGGTGACTGTGTTAATTTTCTTACCGTTTCGCACCTGCTACGGAACTGCAGCTTTGTGGCGTACCTGGAAAGAATAAAACAGGTATCATTAAACGGCTCAGACGCAAACAAATGATGTTCACGACAAAACATAAACTTCACTAGCACAGCCGTTTTGCTGCTGTCGGAATGCAACATCTGAACAGCAGGAAAGTTCTGAGAAACTGAGCGCTAGCTCAGATATGATGAAAATGAGAGGCTAATGACATTCGGTCTTACGGTAGCGAGGAAACACAAACAGGGTTTTCCGTGGCGGATTCTGTAACAATGTCCGATCTCGAGTGCAACGGTAACACTTGTGACGGTCTGCTTCGAGCGCCGGCTACCACAGACTGTTTCTGAGAAGGGACGGTTTCTGGTACACACGTTGTTTTCGGCGGACCGAGCACTAAATGGCCTCCTGGCAGTGGTAACAGCGAGAAAAAGAAGTGGCGGAACAAGAAGAAGTCCCGTAAAGCTTTATACCGGCCGGGCGGGCGGGCGCCGGCGATGTGGGTCAGCGCGAGTTACTGCCCCCCCAGGGGGCGTCGCGATAAACTTAATATCATCACTGCCGTGCTCCTCACTAATAAAACTGCGCGCCGCGCTGCACGGACAGCGGCGAGCTGCTCGCGGCCGCTGCAGCGCACAATGTGAACGGTTGCCTGTTACATGTTCATCGGGGATTGTTGGTATGGAGTGACGATTTGTGTAGTGCGGTAAGTGTCTAGGCAACGAAAATATTTAACAAAACTAAACAGTATCTACAAGAGTCCTTGAGAGTATGTAACACACACAGCACAAGTGAATCAATGAACAAAGTAGGTAACATCTCATTATCAAATTAACATGTCATAACAGGTAAAACACTTCAAATTTAATTTTAGAATGAAGCACTTCCGACCCAAAGGGAACAGATTCTCAGATTGACCCCTTTTACATTGTAAAAGATTCTAAACACACAATCTTAAGGCCAGCCAGAATCGCCCACAAATAACAGTTAGTGAAATTCTAACGTTTCCTTTTAACAACTGAACAACAAGACCTTAAATAATGAAACCTTTAAATTACGCTCTAGATAATAAAAAAACTCGTTAAAACAAGGAACCTTAAAAATCAAGCAAGAAGTGAAATTTAACGCTTTTGATCATAAGTGCACGAAGATTACAGCGAACTCAATAACCTTGTTCCTGCACCACAGCATACATATGATTCGCAGGAGAAGCTTACGTTCTTGTTGTAAGTAGGCTGTTTAGGTTTTTACATTGGTAACGCCACGTAGCACTCTGTATGAAAATCACTGGCTGTGCTGTGTGCAGCCAGTGGCTGGGTTTCATTGTTGGAACATTGTTATTGTAGTGTTGGGCAGTTGGCTGTTAACAGAGCGTAGCGTTGCGCAGTTGGAGGTGAGCCGTCAGCAGTGGTGGATGTGGGGAGTGAAATGGCGCAGTTAGCATAGTTAGCAAATGAAAGATTTTAATAGAGAACAAACAACGTATTTACATTAATAGTGTTGAAAAATCATAATATACATAGCAGTTCATGACATCCAGTCTTACAAATTTCAAAACTCCGCCATTTCTCTCCCCACATCCACCACTGCTGGCGGCTCACCTCCAACTGCGCAACGCTACGCGCTGTTAACATCCAGCTGCCCAACCCTACAATGGCCAACAGCAATGCAAACCAGCCACAGACTGCACACAGCACAGCCAGTGATTTTCAGAGCGCTACGTGGCGTTACCAATATAAGAACCTAAACAGCCTACTTACAAATTGTTACACTGGAACCAATATTACTTGAGAATAATACATGTCAGATGAAATATTCATTTAGCATTTTTTTGTTCTTTTTAAATTTGCGTCCTCACATTCAACATTCACGCCCTGGAGAGCAGGCTGCACACTTTTTTCTTTTTTTTTTTAGTTTATTGGCTGTCGATACGTGCCCGACAGGATGTTTCGACAATTACCTGCATTCTCTCCCTACCTGGAAATTTGGGCAACTGAAAACGGTATGATCTACAGAACCTCCCTTTCCACATTCCCACGTTGGTGTGTTGCTACATCCCACTCGATGTCTGCAGATGTTTGGGATTCGGACCACAATCAGTCCTGGTACTTGTTTCTGAAGTCTCTTGGGCGATACTTGATGAAAAGATTAATTATGTGCTCGTTCAGATGCAGCGGTGATGTACAGTCAACAAATTGGCTGGAGCCGTCCACAAACCACATAAATGCTTCTATAGGGAAGAAGACTACATCTTGCCAGAAATCCTTCCCTGCGGCTTGACGGAATCGCTATAAAAATCAGCACTGTTTGCACGTATCTTGGCATTCTTCTAGACTAGAACACGTAAAATCCGTTACACGAAAGCGACTGAAATTAAGTATAAAGTCCACGTGAATAAAACAATGACATGACTGCGTGCTTTGTTGCTAGGGCCTGGGCGTATCACCTTCGTCTGGAGAACTACACAATACGGTGTCGAATACAGTGTAGCATACTCCTGAGGCTCACTGTTGCCTTTCACACTTTCCTCGTAATTCTCATGATGTGTCCGATGGATATCGTGGTACGTTACAGAGAAATGCTGTTATCGTTGGGGTGCGTTCCAGCGTTCGACACTACCGTAGGTCATATTTCTAATAAAAGGCATTTACGAGCCTGTATGTTAGAGAAGTGGCAGTCTGACTGGGGCACTAAAAGCACTGCAAGATATATGTACGGGATACTCCGCAGCAGTAGCAACAGGCTCATTATGTGCAACACTGTCCCTACTCGAGATATGGTGCACCTAATAACGTGATGGTCCACCTGGGATCCGCGCCAGCTGATACTGAAGCTGAATGAAGTCGTTGAGCGCGACGGAAGGGAGCGAAGGAAGACGTGCCGCAGGGAGTCCCCTTGCACCCACCTTGGCAGCCAGTACCGGTTGGCGGATACGACAACGTCTTTCCGATCGGTGATCGGAGATTGAGGCTGCCTCGGGGAAAGAAAGATCATTAAGCGGGCCCGTGCGAAAGAGCAGCTAGGGAGGAACTGATTTCGGGGCGGGCCCGGCGGAGTATTTACCCGGCGGGTCGTCGGGGGATAGAAATCACTGGCTGGCAGCGAGGCGATGGCGGCGCCTACCCCCCTGCCGCTGCCGCTGCCGCCGCGGCCCAGGGTGATCAATTTCTGCCGGGGAGCTGTCAGCCTGCCGACCGGCCGGGGGAGGGAACGGAAGGGCGGCGAGCCGAGCCGAGCTGAGGCAAGCAGGCGACTTAAAACGTCCGCGGATTTTATGTCCGGTAATTGAGTGGCAGGTCAACTCGTTGCCGGAGCCGATCACCAGAGCAGCCGCACGTCCTTAAAAACAGGCGCTCCGAAAACTCAATCAGCAGTGCGCCGTCACGCTTATAAATCTGTTGTTCTTCTACACTGGCACGGCACCTGTCGGTCACGACAGAAATACAGAGAGGCGCCCTGGAAAGAGAACATTATCAAGTGGTCACCCTCCTAAGATGTAGATGTGCTCGCTGCTTCTACTGCGTCTAACCGGACCTACGTAGTATACCATTCCGTTCAGTATGGAAGAGTGACCAGTGTAGGTGCGTACTGAAGTAGTGGAGGCGTTCTGTCTTGAATAGAGTGTCGTGGCTGTCCTACGTTCAATGCGCCGTTGAAGAGATCGCCACTTTCGTGTTCTACAAAGAAGGACAATATCCACGCGGATAAAACAATTACATGACTTAGGTTCTGCAATCAGTGTTAAGCATATTGGATCTTTAATCACACTCAGAACGTTGGAAAATATCCGAGGAGTTCGTGCATCTCCCCAACGAAGCCCACGGAGGTATGTTCTTCGTAGAGTTTTAAAACTACTGTAGTTTATCATGCGTGGGCACAGACTACGGCCGTTTTCCTAGAGGCTTCGCTCAGTTCAAGTCGTACCCGCGTAACCTATAGATTAGATGTGTTGCATACCTACCGGGCGATACCGCATAACGATCATTTTCTTTGCGTATGCGATCAGTGTCTGACTAGATTCCTCCAAAAACCAGAAATGGAGAACCATTAAGAAACTCAGTGAGGATCTATAAAGGGCTGGGTGACCTACAAAACGTTTTTGTTTCATATCATTAACCTCCTGACTGTTATTTAAAAATAGCCAGTATTTATAACAAAATTGAAACTATCGATGTTTAATTCAGGTTTTACTCGAAAATTGTGATCCGTAACGTGAACCAGAGGGATGCTGTGGTAAAAATAAAGGAAATAATACAAATTTATCACATAGTGCTAGAAAATGCAATTTTCTCAACAAATAGATAAAATTAAAAAAGTCCGCAAAACAAAAATATATTAAACATCGCTTCTTCATTGAACGTACCAACACAAGCGTAGTTGTGTGTGTGTGCGTGTGTGTGTGTGACTTTTTTTTTACTTTTTTATTTTATTTTTTTTAAATTTTTTTTTAACTCACTGGCGCTCAACGCCGAGGGCATCAGTGCCGCAGCTGTGGTGGAATACGACTCTAGCTCTCCGGCATTCGAGAGCTTTACAAATCCCTCGCACGTCTTTGCAGATATTTGTGAAACAGGACTTAGCAAGTTCAATTCTTACAAGCTGCAAGTGGCTCAACACTTAGGACCGGAGATAAGCTGGATAGGCGCAATGTCTGCACAAGATGCTGAACAGAATTGACCAGAATTACGCTTTTCTGGCAAATTTTTTGATGGCTGATGAGACAAACTTCTATCTGAATCTCTGTGTCAATGTTAAGTATTTACGTAGTTAAAATGAGGTATGTCCCGATTCTGGCCAGTTAAGGCGTATTAATGGCGCTCGTGCTAATTTCCTTACTAAGTTACGGATGTCTGACCACAGTCTACGACAAACAGTCGCGAAACTCTGTAGGGCGAAAAAATACCTTTTGACAACTGAAGCAATGTTTCTTCCACGTTTCCGAATCACAGAAGTGAGAGATTTGTCAATATTCCACCTCCTGCTAACGTTAAAAATATAGTAATAAAATCTGATGCAATGTAACACTGAAAATTCTTTAATATGAAAACTGAATTGCTACCTGACGTTGTTAAGTCCAAAGGAACTGAACATGAGTATATTTGCGTGATTGGCACATAACTTTGGTGTTTCGTGATTGTAACACGTTCCACGAGTTTCTTTGAGATTTCAGGCTCATTTTCTTGCTTTAAAAACTAAGCACCATTTTTAAATTCTTGCAGATTAGCTGCTAAAACTGAATTCCGGCCGAATAGGCCATGAAGGCCCAACGATCTACTTTTTATAATCGCTATTTCGGTGTTGTCTTTGCCTCAGTGCTTTGCGTGTACCAATCATGTTTATCTATTTTGATTTCCAGATATCAAAACGTATAAGACATATCTTTCTCTTTTCTAGCTATGGTATTTCCTTCTAAAGCATGCCCACCTGCGACTCTTTCGTATTATTTATGTGCATATCTTAAGCTACAGCTAGCAGATGTTCCATTACATTTAGCACGCAATGCAATTTGTGTTCACTTACGGCTACCACTGCTGTATCATCAATTGTATTGTCCTGATTTTCTACCCTTGATGAACAATGCCATTGTTATGTGCAGCTGGAATATGAAATTTATTGACAGACTGAGGGATTTATAAAGCTACGGTCCAGTTTTCGGGTTCGATCCTAGCTTTGATCTCTGGGTCACACGATACGGCCTCAGTAAAGATCACGCCTACATGTTTAAAATGATCAGTGACCAGAATGAGTTTCTTGAGCAGTAATGAGTGCTGCTCATCACCAGATATTCGTCTCTCACCGGGAGACAGATCTTGCTTGCTGCCGAAGACATACTGCCAGCTATCCGCGTCATATCTTCCTTAGATCTGGGTTAAACACCACTTGAACAAACCGCAAACAGCTGTTCAGTGATGATTTATTATCGGCCGGTTTCGCTGCGTTAAAGCATCATCTTCAGGTTGGTAGTAGTATCACACAGATAAGGACACGAAGACGTCTCCAACGTTGATTTTCATACAGTCCAACCCCATGAAGAGGGGAAGTCGTAAACAAATAATGTCTCAGAGGAATAGGGTTGGAGTTCGTGGCAACGAACGCTGGGGTCGTCTCCGTGTCCTTATCTACGTGACACTTCTAACATTCTAATGGTGCTGAATCAATGCAGCAACACCGGCCGTTAATAAATCATCATTCAACAGCTGTTTCAGTTTATACAAGTTCAGTTGACCATGAATTTCAACGGCTGTGGATGCCAATATTTTAAAGTTGTATTTAGTACTACTGTTACGAGTATCAACTAAAACTAAAAGTTACTGTAGCCAGTCGCAAATTATTTTATTTGCACTTGGTGTTTCAGGGGATTAAAGCTTCGGTTTCATGTGGATTTATGTCAATTAATTAGACCTTGAGGCTTAAACTAAAACAAAGTTTTTTCTTTGTCTTCCGCAACCAGAGAGTGTGCCACGAAGGGGGAGATCCGGACTGTACAGAGATTGTGTAAGGGCTTCCCTGCGAAACTTAATTCATAGATGTCTTTAACCGTCTGGAACGCGAGGTGGAAATAGGATAAACTGCGAATGGTTACAGGCACTTGAATAAGGGGCAGTCAATCGACAGATGGAAAAGAAGTAAATAAACTGTTTATTTCAAAAGTAATCGCCGTAACTGCTAATAAACTTATCCCACTGTGAGATAAGACGGTGAATGCCTTCACGGAAAAATTTTTGCGATCACCCACGAAACAATGACTGTAGACATACGTACACCTCTTCGTCGGAAGCCAATCAAGGGTTACGAAAGATTTTCTTCAGGCCTCCAAAAATATGGAAATCGCTTGGGGAGAGATCGGCACTGTTTCGAGAACGTGTAAGGGAATCCCAGAGAAGCTCGTGCAGCATACTCGAAACACTTTGGCAACATGTGGGCCCACCGACAGACATTTCGCTGGGAATCCCTTACAGATCCCCCGTGCAGCTCCGATCTCTCCCTCTGTGATTTCCAGATTTTTGGAGCTCTGAAGAAATATATTTGTCCAGATGATTTGCTTCGAACGAAGAGGTGCCTCTATCATGGTTCGGTAAGAAACCGTAAACATTTTGACATGAAGGCGTTCAGTTTCATGTCTTGCAGTAGGACAGATGTATTGACAGTTGTGGCAGTTGCTTTGACAGAATAAACAATTTAGTTACTTTTTCTCAGCTGCCTCGTTTTCATCTGAGTGATTCTGATAGCTTCAGTATGACATCATATTAGTTACGACTCAAGACACATGTTCTTTATTATCAACGAAATACCGAGAAACTACGCTGGAACGAGCTACGGAGGAAGAATGGGCAACAGTGTACTGAGTGTTGACCTGTGGCATTCAGTTGTCGCTGTAACGCCCTCGGCGACGAGCCACGACGACTCAGGCGATGTAAGGGCGACTGCGGCAGAACTTACGACTCATTCGTGAAACTCTGGCGGGCACTCGAGTAAGACGGTACCAACTGCGGATCTTTCAGGCCGTCAGCGCCGGCGACGGCGGGAGGCTTTCAACTGGTAGGAGAGCTCTCTGCAGCGCGGAGGAGCGCTTCTTTGTGGCAGGTTGGCGACGCGACGGCGCAGGCGCAAGGGCGGGCGGCGAGTGTATTCCGGCGGCGAGGAACGGGCCGTCCTCTATCAGGAAGGCGGCCCCCCAGCCCACCCCAGGGGAGACTATTTACTCGGTCGGACAGCCGAATCAGACTGTCCCCGGGCCGCATTCTTCCCGTCCGCCAGAGTGGAGGTGCCCCGGCCGATCAATTTCTCTCTCCCCCTCTACCCCGCCGCCCCAGAGACGAACCCACACGGGAGGAGGCAGGCAGCCGGGCTTACAAACGAGCCGGGGCATTGAGGAGCGGCTTTAAATCCGGCGGCCGGGGGCGGGAGCGGGGAGAGGAGAGGCCAAGGAGGCGGCTTAAACTGTTTACCGGCGCGCGCCCGTGTATAACAGCAGATCAATTAGCGGCGCCGCTAAGCGGCCTTCACGCGCCCTGTTCCCAAAATCAAACACAAACATAGCGCCGCCTCCTTACGGCTCCTGCTAGATAAGGAAGGGGCCACATCCTCTGCAGCTACACGCCGAGCCCTCTCCCTGACAACCTGGTAGGTGGGCAGTGAGCGTTGTTAGCTCAACAGCCAGCTATTTTCACCAGAGCTTACCCATCACTGAGTCGTCAGACCAGTAACCCTCCCCCCCCCCCCCCCCCCAACCCAAAACGTTTCTGTATACAATCGAACTCCCAGATATAAAACATCTTCAAAAGTCGGACTACTTTACAAATAACACTTCTGTCTGGAGAAAGTAAAACACAAAGACCGAAAGATGTGATCACACTGAAATTTATTCCAACGATTAGGGACATGAAACTAGACAAATCATTAGATTTACATACCTATACATGCACTGTGACTGTGAAAATCCAATACGGAATAGCGCCACCAAGTGTTATAGTCAGAGCCGCTAGACGTCGTGGCATGGAATCAAAGAGAGCCTGATATGTTATTGGGGAATGCTCTGCCGCGCGGTTTGTACGTGCGTCCACAAGCATCAATTGAGGCTGCTCATTGACCATATCCCAGACATGTTGCATGGGAGACATGTCAGGCGAACGGGCAGGCCAGAGAAGCAGAGGTACTCGTCGTTATTCGAAGAACGCTTGCACAGTTCTCGCCATGTGCGGTCGGGCGATATACTGTGGAAATATGGCATGTGGAACGGCCCGCAGGAGAGGCAGTGCCTCGGACTGTAAAACCACCCTGATGTAGCGTTATCTGATCAGATTGCTCTCAATATGTAGGAGGTGAGACAGCGCGTTGTAGGCAATGGCACCTCAAACCATCACACTAGTCGTTTGTCCGCTATGCCGCTCAAAAATGCACTCCCCCCCCCCCCCCCACTCACTACGCCAGTGTCAACGTTCACGTCCCCATTGCAGTCTGCGGCATTGGTGTGCTCTGGTCAATGGAAGCGCACGTAATGGCACTTGTGCCATCAGCCCAGCCTGCAGAAGACGGTATCGAACCGTCGACACAGACATCTCCACACCCGTTGCAGTGCTCCCACATCTTAGTCGTGCTTGTTCTGTCCTTTATGCCCTACCTGACAAGATGGTGGTCATCTGGCGCTGTGTCGTGTATGAGACGCACGGTTACCTCTCATTGCTCCTGGACACCTCTCAGTCTGCCCGTTTGAACGTACTCACATGCTGATATTTCACTGCGTGGTGTAGGCGAGGCACAGTGCCACTTGGTTACACAGTTCGACATTCGCTGTTCTACACATGCTCTTATCGTGGTGTGTTGCAGACCACTGCTTCTGAATGTTTCATTTATTACGAAAAGTACGTATGTTAAATATTTGACGTTCAGAATATCAGTGAGGAAAAGTTCTGAAAATGTTTGAAATAATCACAAGCTGTGATACGGCCGCAAAAAGAACAGTGGTTCAGAAAGGATAGGACAAATTTATTTTATTTCCGTCTATGATCAAAATTTGTTAGGTCCTCATACTACCAGTTTCAATCAGCAATGACATCTACACATCTGCGGCAAAACATGGGGAATACCAAATACAACTAGTGGACTGTCTACATCTTAAAACAATAAAATAAGCCATAATGGAAAGTGTTACTGGCACACATGTGGAAAACATGCGCTTAAAATATGACAGGCATACATATTTAAAACACGTCCTAATACAGTTTAATGAAGCCACAGTGGAACGTCAAAAGACACTTTAAAATCAGTACAGCATCGACGCACATATTTAGAACATGGTATATATTAGGCTATAGTGCCACCGGAGTCATTTTGTTATAATGTTCGTAACAAACTGCAATACAATAGCCACAAGAGGTTTGTGTTGGTAGCTCACTAGATATCGCTAATGTAAGGTCTCCCCCCCCCCCCCCTGAACCATGGACCTTGCTGTTGGTGGGGAGGCTTGCGTGCCTCAGCGATACAGATAGCCGTACCGTAGCTGCTGCAACCACAACGGAGGGGTATCTGTTGTTAGGCCAGACAAACGTGTGGGTTCTGAAGATGGGCAGCCGCCTTTTCAGTAGTTGCTGGGCAACAGTCTGGATGACTGACTGATCTGGCCTTGTAACATTAACCAAAACGGCCTTGCTGAGCTGGTACTGTGAACGCTGAAAGTGAGGGGAAACTACAGGCGTAATTTTTCCCGAGGGCATGCAGCTTTACTGTATGGTTAAATGAGGATAGTGTTCTCTTGGGTAAAATGTTCCGGAGGAAAAGAAATAAAAACTTTGAGGTTTGCCGATGACATTGTAATTCTGTCAGAGACAACAAAGGACCTGCAAGAGCAGTTGAACTGAATGGACAGTGTCTTGAAAGGAGGGTATAAGATGAAAAACAATAAAATCAAAACGAGGATAATGGAATATAGTCGAATTAAATGACGTGATGCTGAGAGAATTAGATTAGGAAATGAGACACTTAAAGTAGTATATGAGTTTTGCTGTTTGGGGAGCAAAATAACTGATGATAGTTGAAGCGGAGAGCATATAAAACGTAAACTGGCAATGGCAAGGAAAGCGTTTCTGAAGAAGAGAACTTTGTTAAAATCGAGTATATATTTAAGTGTCAAGTATTTCATCAAAGATGTCGGACGTAAATATGAAGTGGGTTCAAATGGCTCAAAACATTTTGGGACTAACCTAAGGACATCACACACATCCAGGCCCGAGGCAGGATTCGAACCTGCGACCGTAGCAGCAGCGCGGTTCCTGCCTGAAGCGTCCAGAAACGCTCGGCTACAGCGGCCCGCTATGAAGTGTGTCCACCCTTCGACATTACTATAACGAATTCTGCCGGGGACATTTTCAATGACGTGTCTGAATGTCTGTGGAGAAATGCCAGCCCATTCTTCCTCAAGAGTCGAAACCAGACATAGTAGCCGTGTTGGACGCTGGGATCTGGAGCCGACGTGCTAACATCCCAGGAGTGTTCTATTGGGTCAGGTCAGGACTCTGGGTGGGCCAAACCATTTCAGTAATGTTACTATCTCACCAACATCTATTATTATCCAGAATACACTGCCTCATAGATGCTGCTTTATGGCAGATACAAATAGTCATCGCCTCCGAACTGATCCACTACTGCGTGCAGTACACAATGCAGTTTGTGTGTTCATATCGTTCCGCTCAGTAGACAATGGTAAAATGATTTCATCCCCTTCCAATATTACCGGCTTTTTTACGTGCAATAGGGAGACCACTCTTAAGGAGACCACACACTAACCACGAAAAGCACTCAATTCCGTATTTCACTGTTGGCACTACACAACGTGACAGGTAACGTTTTCCAGGCAGTTGCCAAACACAAATCCTTCCACCTGATCGTTACAGATTATAGCACGATTCATCGATCCAAAGTACGCTCCTCTAGCCATACACTATCCAGTGGCGTCGCTGTTTACACCACGTCGAGCGAACCTTAGTGCTGACAACAGAAATGTGTTGTTTATGAGCAGCTGTACCACATTCTCTTTAACTCCCTAAGCACAGTCTCTGTGCTAGCTGAACTGCTGGTAGCACTTAGGAACTAATGAATAATTTCATCCGCTGATTTCACGCGATTTTTACAGCCACCATCCGCAGTGCTGGACAGTTCCTACAGTTCAGTGCTACCCCACCGCCTACGCCTTCCGGTACTCAACCTGTATCGGTATGTAGAGGCCCAATGCGAACAATCAGACTGTGTACTATAATTTGTTACAGAAGAATTATTTTATTAAAGCTAAATTATGGTCCTACAGACTTCAAAAGAATGGCGGAATAATGACACTGTAATTTAATTTTGTGACCAGGTGAGAAACGTATGTAATGAAAGTCTAAGTTAATGTAAGTTCTATTGTTCATTATAAATCCTCATACAAAACGAGAGCAGTAGTTGCACTGCAGCATAACTTCAATATATATATATAACGGCATACTATTCACTGACAAATTATCACAAGAATACGAAACAGTTACAAGTAACTAAGGTTGGCGGAGATTCAAGACGAGGAACCGATAGGCACGTTACTGCATTATTAGCACATTGATCCGTTTCCGCGATCTGACAACAGTGTTGGCCAAACTTTTGAGTTCGTAAAATTATGCATGACAGAAGTGCGTCTTCCTCCTACTCATTAACTTCATTCACACTGTAGCGTTTACTGAGTGCATTGCGACCTACACACGCCAAAAACAGCGTCGTTGTGTTGTGTTGTGTTGCAGCTGTCGTCGGTCGCTGTGTCGGACGATCCCTGTGAATCCCGGAAAGCTACCTAACGCAAACTTTACATCGTGCTACTGCTGAGGCTGCAATGTGAAATGACTTCTTCTCACACCGAATTCTGAGAGCAGAATTCGCAGTGATTCTCCCGCTAGTAGCGAACGAAGTGTCACCTTAGTTCCTCCTGTTCCTCGTAACATTCGCCCCTTCTATGAGAGCCAATCCGAGCATCTCACGAGCAGTCATTCAACGATGAGTGTCCATTCCCCTGGAGCGTCCTCTCACTTCTCAATAATTTTCGAAAACTACTGCGTCAGACCAGGCTGACCAATTAAATTGCCGCATTTTTGCACCTAGAGGCCTAACGCTAAGGAAAGGAATTTGTTTTGGCTCTGTCCTGTCGGCGCCTCAAAGGAGCGCATTATTGTATCACAGTATGTTGTTTCCTATGACCCTCCTAAGCTTCCTATCTGCTTTATGTATATTAGGGGCCAGCTACACGTATTTTTGGGACGAGAAAGTTGCAGTCTTACAGACCCCTCACACTTCGGCTGCCGTGTTCGGCTGAGAGCATAGAGCCACAAATATCTGTAGCTTTCACAGAGCCTGCATAGTGTCCACCGATATATTGCTCTCCTATCGGCAGACAGGCACTATCTTCTCTGCATTCTCCGCCCAAACCTCATTGTTGCCCACCTTCCGGGATCTTTACTGTACTTTACAACGTCCTCATAGCAGAGAAACGCTTTATGAACGTGGGAGCTGCGTACATCTTGTTTAAGATTCCGAATTCTCTGACGCCGTTTAGACGGCCGCAGCATTACCCGCTGTCCGCATTATGTCGGCTCACTCCTGTCCAGTACACACAACAGCCTTCGGCGAACGATGTCCTACCTGGCGTCGGTGTCATCTTTTAGAACCTGCGATAAGTTAACGGTGCCCTTCGGCCCGCTTCGATCTGCTGTCTGACTGTGTAATTGCCAGCTCAGCCTAAGATAATTCTCAAGAAACAAAACGCCTACAAATACTTCATGTGTTGACAGTCACTGTCCGATAATCTTTAATAAAAATAAAGGAATACGCTATACATCGATAATGTGAGTCTACGAAACCGTCAGTTACGCCATATTTCAAGAGGTCTGCCTGATTTTGGTTTGCTATGGCTGCTTCTTTGCTTTTCCACTGCAACAATCACATCTCCAACACCAGGCTTGGCGAGATTCAGAAGGTTTTCTTTACTCAGTTCTCATCCAATGACTAATCCACGTTCGACGTTACTGAGCTCCCCTGATCAGCCTTTTCTGCTGTTACTGTTTCTGTGCTGACAACAGAATACTGTCTGCATCCTTTTATACTGTCGTATACCCCTCTAGTAACATAGAATGAGCAGTTCCGCGTTACACAGGGGTGTTCAGAAACTTTTGATCAGATGTTATATTCACAACAAATAATCCAGGATGTTGTTTATACAGGATGTTGCAAAATGTACGGCCAAACTTTCAGGAAACATTCCTCGCACACAAAGAAAGAAAATATGTTATGTGGAAATGAGCCCGGAAACGCTTACTTTCCATGTTAGAGCTCATTTTATTACTTCTCTTCAAATCACATTAATCATGGAATGGAAACACACAGAAACAGAACGTACCATCGTGACTTCAAACACTTTGTTACACGAAATGTTCAAAATGTCCTCCGTTAGCGAGGATACATGTATTCACCCTCCGTCGCATGGAGTCCCTGATGCGCTGATGCAGCCCTCGAGAATGGAGTATTGTATCACAGCCGTCCACAATACGAGCACGAAGAGTCTATACATTTTGTACCGGGGTTGCGTAGACAAGAGCTTTCAAATGCCCCCATAAATGAAAGTCAAGAGGGTTGAGGTTAGGACAGCGTGGAGGCCATGGAATTGGTCCGCCTCTACCAATCCATCGGTCACCGAATCTGTTGTTGAGAAGCATACGAACACTTCGACTGAAATGTGCAGGAGCTCCATCGTGCATGAGCCACATGTTGTGTCGTACTTGTAAAGGCACATGTTCTAGCAGCACAGGTAGAGTATCCCGTATGAAATCATGATAACGTGCTCCACTGTGCGTAGGTGGAAGAACATGGGGCCCAATCAAGACATCACCAACAATGCCTGCCCAAACGTTCACAGAAAATCTGTGTTGATGACGTGATTGCACAATTGCGTGCGGATTCTCGTCAGCCACACATGTTGATTGTGAAAATTTACAATTTGATCACATTGGAATGAAGCCTCATCCGTAAAGAGAACATTTGCACTGAAATGAGGATTGACGCATTGTTGGATGAACCATTCGCAGAAGTGTACCCGTGGAGGCCAATCAGCTGCCTGCACACGCTGTACATGGTACGGAAACAACTGGTTCTCCCGTAGCACTTTCCATACAGTGACGTGGTCAACGTTACCTTGTACAGCAGCAACTTCTCTGACGCTGACATTAGGGTTATCGTCAACTGCACGAAGAATTGACTCGTCCATTGCAGGTGTCCTCGTCGTTCTAGGTCTTCGCCAGTCGCTAGTCATAGGCTGGAATGTTCCGTGCTCCCTAAGACGCCGATCAATTGCTTCGAACGTCCTCCTGTCGGGACACCTTCGTTCTGCAAATCTGTCTCGATACAAACGTACCGCGCCACGGCTATTGCCCCTTGCTAATCCATACATCAAATGGGCATCTGCCAACTCCGCATTTGTAAACATTGCACTGACTGCAAAACCTCGGTCGTGATGAACACTAACCTGTTGATGCTACGTACTGATGTGCTTGATGCTAGTACTGTAGAGCAATGAGTCGCATGTCAACACAACACCGAAGTCTACATTACCTTCCTTCAATTGGGCCAACTGGCGGTGAATCGAGGAACTACAGTACATACTGACGAAACTAAAATGAGCTCTAACATGGAAATTAAGTGTTTCCGGACACATGTCCACATAACATCTTTTCTTTATTTGTGCGTAAGGAATGTTTCCTGAAAGTTTGGCCGTACCTTTTTGTAACACCCTGTATAAGTGTCGGGTGTAAGTATGTTGGTGCAGGTGACGAAGAGGGAGTTGAAATAGTTGCTCTAAACCTGTCACAAGTCTGATGAAGCAAAGAAATATCTATACCAAGTCAACGCTACAGCTCAACACACACACCATAAGATTTCCGTCGGCCATATCGTCCAGTACTTAGAGGCAATCACCTTGACTAGGACCTTGCCGAGTATTACGATCCGAGTTGTCAACACACCAGGGTTGAGTCAGTCAATTGCGGAGGGAAAGATGAAAGTGGCTCTTTAGAGAGAAACGCGGAGTGAGCCACGTGTGGAGTGGTAGCCTGGAGGGCAGGCCTGCGACGGTAACGGGCACCGGAAGGCGGGTGCCGCGGGCCCGTGAGTGATGGCCGCGGGCCGTCTAATTCCAATAAGGAGAGGGAGGGGGAGGGGGAGGGGGGAGGGGGAGGTGGCGCCCAGGGAGCGGCAGCGGTCGGTGATAAACGAGGGCCGGCGGAGGGCCAGACAGGCGCCCGGCGGCTTTTTGCAGTCACGAGGCCCGCTGCGCTCAAGTAGCAGGTCCGCACATGTAACGAGCTGTGCGAAACCAGCGAGAGCCGTTCGACCTCCCGCTACCGAGCTACGTTTTCTGGTCGCGAACGGGCCACTCTTCTACGCAACAACTCCCACCGCTTGTAAGTGCGTTCCCTTCCAGTCGTACTTGATCTACCACGTGCTGAAAACATATGTACAGCAATTTGGTATTTTGTATGTTCCTGCGCTACAGCAGTGGACAACCAAGAAGGCAGGTGCGTGACGCATTCTGCATTGCCAGATTATTCTCTGTCTCCCCCCCGGGCCTCACGCTCCAGCCGACTTTGAGTTACGCTCCTCGTCTGGTCTTCAGACTCTCCCTACAACAATTTATATATTCGAAAAACTATCGATGTGACGAGCGGCCGGCGCCCCCTACAGGGCGCCGCGGAGCCCCCGGGCCCGTATACTGGCCAGCACGCGTTGGACACTGTTGTGTTGGCAGAAGAGCCAACACCGTGTTACTAGAGGAGGCCGAAATGCACGCATTTTAGCTCACGCAGGCTGGCGTGAGGAAGGAAGAACTATACTGACGTGAGGTCTGGAACATGACAAGGAATTAGAATTCAGAAAGCGGACGTAATTAGTTTGATACTTAACTTTAATCCACTTATGATGAACGTCGCTCTTGACGGTACACGATTCACAATATTATATGTTCCGAATACATTCTTTAAGAATATGGCGCCTTGCTAGGTCGTAGCAAATGACGTAGCTGAAGGCTATGCTAAACTGTCGTCTCTGCAAATGAGAGCGTAGGTAGTCAGTCAACCATCGCTAGCAAAGTCGGCTGTACAACTGGGGCGAGTGCTAGGGAGTCTCTCTAGACTAGATCTGCCGTGTGGCGGCGCTCGGTCTGCAATCACTGATAGTGGCGACACGCGGGTCCGACGTATACTAACGGACCGCGGCCGATTTAAAGGCTACCACTTAGCAAGTGTGGTGTCTGGCGGTGACACCACAGACACCTTCCCTCTTCTCTTTCGACAGAGAGTGGCTCCACATCGGAAATTTCAGCCTGCCTATTTGAGTTACTCAAACTTGCACGTATTTCGAAGATGATTCGGTTTATATGTGTGACCACTCTAGCAAGATTCGGTGTCAGTAACATGGGTGGACACTACACAAGTAGATTTCATTCTTGAGTGCCATCTGGCAAGTGTGTGTTGCACCTGAAATGTGACTGTTCGACTCCTTCAAAGGTACTATCTCCATTTCAACCATTCATATGTTTTCCGTAAGCGATTAATGGAAACCACGGAAAACTTATGTTAGGTTGGCTGGACAAGAATTTGAATCGCACTCACTCCGAATGCGAGTCCAGTGTCTTACCACTCGGTCCAAAGGAGAGCAAAAAGGCGAAAGAGGACAGAAAGGAGAGAACGAATGTAAGGATTTGATTTCCTGTGGCTGTCATTAGAAACTGACATTAACACAACCTTTTTCCTTATTTTTGGCCTTTGCTGTCCTCACCATACGGGTTCAAATGGTTCAAATGGCTCTGAGCACTATGCGACTTAACTTCTGAGGTCATCAGTCCCCTAGAACTTAGGACTAATTAAACCTAACTAACCTAAGGACATCACACACATCCATGCCCGAGGCAGGATTCGAACTTGCGACCGTAGCGGTCGCTCGGCTCCAGACTGTAGCGCCCAGAACCGCAAGGCCACTCCGGCCGGCGCACCATACGGGTAATCAAAGTCTATATACAGGGTGCTATGGGTACAGGTACAGATATTCTGGTAACTGGAACTTTAATATAGACCCACTAGAGTGTTCCCGTTGTTTTCTTACTGCACGTAACGCTGTTTCCACTAACACAACACTTAAGTTACTACCTGATGTTTCCTGGGCGGTCGTAAACGTGCCGTTAAGTGGACTACAACTGTCATTATAGATTAACCGTATTGCGTCCACGCGTTCACACATCAGTATGTGACCTGCTTCCAAGGGGAAAATGAACATTAATGGCCTGGTTGTGCCACACACACTTGGAGGTACAATGCAATCTAAAAACATACTGCCGCGCGAGATTAGCCGAGCGGTCGAAGGCGCTGCAGTCATGGACTGTGCGGCTGATCCCGGCGGAGGTTCGAGTGCTCCCTCGGGCATGGGTGTGTGTGTTTGTCCTTAGGATAATTTAGGTTAAGTAGTGTGCAAGCTTACGGACTGACGATCTTAGCAGTTAAGTCCCATAAGATTTCACAAACATTTGATTTTTGAAAAACTCCCTGCTCGTAATAGCTCTAATTACTGTCCGCAAATGATTTAAATACTGATGTAGTGCTGCTAGTACACCATCCCCAGTCGTCAATAGGCACTTAAACAGTTAACACCTTGTAAATCAGCAGTTGCTATTTTTGAGTGTTGTCATTCCACAACGGCAATGCAGGAAAACAAGGCAATAATTTTTTTGTACTAGCTTCGGCACAATTTGTGTGAAATATAAGGGAAACCGTGAGAACAGGAAAATTTTTTGGATATTTGAACCCTGCTACTCCCAGAAATGAATCAGACGTCTCAGCGAAAGCACCAAGCCCCTCATGAGAGAACGAGATTTGAAGAGGTTGGGAGAGGATGTTCGGAAAGTCTTTCAACCGCCAGCTGCAGTGGACTCTTCTGGTAGATGGTGGCAACGACCCCGGTCTCGCTGGTGGTAATCCCGTCAGTGAAGCGACCAGTAACAATCGTGGTCCGGCCAGCGAGGCGTGCAAACAGCGAGGGCAACGGACGGCGGCGGCGGCGGCGGCAGGCGCACAGCTGTTGCTCGTGGGCACGGCGCAGCAGGCAGGCAGGCGGGCGGCACAGCTGCGAAGGCGGCCGTGGGCGCTGCCGCCGAGCGGTCGTCTGCCGCCGCGTGGGAGCCGCCGCGCCGCGCCGCGCCGGGCCCACCTGGGACCAAATGCGACAGTCTGCGTCTGCCGTAACAAAGGCGCTGCCTGCTAGCTTGCGTCGGTGCTGGCCTGCCAGTCACGGCTCGTCTAGACACTCAGGTAACCTCAGCGCCGTCCTAAGTGGACAGCGACGTTGCTTCCATAGTCTGACTTGGGCAGGTGCATTTTGAGCCGAACAGATATGTCTGGTCAATTATTCAAAAACAGTCTTAATCGCATTTATTATTATTATTATTATACCGCCATCCGGTTTCAACCCGACGTACGGATCATCATCTGCGCGTTTACACCATTGGTCGACTGCCACCTAGTGAGTAAGATGGTCGTGTTTTCACAATATTAAACTGCACATGGGATGGACAAAAATATGGAAACACTACCAACATAACACATTACAGTGCATAGTACGGTTCAGGAAAACCCCAGGTGGACGAGCGGTTCTAGGCGCTACGGTCTGGAACTGCGCGCCCACTACGGTCGCAGGTTCGAATCCTGCCTCGGGCGTGGATGTGTGTGATGTCCTTAGGTTATTTAGGTTTAAGTAGTTCTAAGTTCTAGGGGACTGATGGCATCAGATGTTAAGTCCCATAGTGCTCAGAGCCATTTGAACCATTTGAAAACCCCTGGCATTAATCAAAACAGATTCCAGTCGTCTAGGAATGGATAAATATACACCCTGTATGGCTTTCACGGTAATTTTAGACCATTCATCCCACAAAATAGTGTTTGTTTTGTGTGTGTGTGTGTGTGTGTGTGTGTGTGTGTGTGTGGAACTTATGTGCGCTCAACGCGAGGTTATCAACGCCCTTCCACACATTAAAAGAACGGAATGTGTATAAACATACGAAAATTTTATCATGCACTGAGGATGAATCCGATACAACGACACTCGTGTACCCACTCCCACCTTACTTCCGTTGCAAAAGTAGTGGCAAGTCCAGGCGACGTTGACGGAGGTGGTGAGTGATCACGCACTCTTCTCTCCAAATTAATTCATAAAGTCTCAATAATGTTGCGAACTGGTGGCAGTGGTGGCTAGAAAAGACGTGGCAATTCATCCTCGTCCTGGACGATGTGAGCTGCCTCAGCAGGGCCACTGTCGTCCTGGAACACAGCATCACCACAGGGGAACTAACTTTGTACCACGGGATGCAGCTGACCGGACAAAATGGTCATATAATCCTTGGCAATAATGCGACCTTGAAAACTAACCATGGGGCCCCTGGAACACCTCGATATGGCTGCCCTTATCACCACCGAACACCCGCCACAGTTTGCTCTTGTGACGTACAATAGCGGACAGACAGACAGACAGACACACACACACACACACACACACACACACACACACACAATCAGCTGCCCATTATTTTGTTTGTGGTTTTTAAACAGTGACAGTGAAAGTTAATCTAATTTTTCACAATGATGATCAAGAGGCAAACCAGTAAAAAAAAAACACAGTCTTCTACAAAAAAATAGTTATTACTACGTCTAACCACTACATTCTCAATCGTAAAATTTGCGAAGTAAAGACTTTTTCTTCATTAAATTCTATATGCTTGCAGATCACGAACCTTGAAAGGAAAACAACCGAAATTCCATACGTAAAAGAATAGGAAAGCCACAGAAAGTTGTAACGAGGTATATACACAAAACTTTGTCTGTTTTTCAAGACTGTAAATACTTTCTTCAAAACTCGAATTATTCGAACAAGTAGTAAAGAGTGAGTATTTTCCCCTGTTGCATAATAGGAAAAAAAATAAAAACCCGGTGATCGTGCTGAAACTTAAGCGAAGAAAAAATTGTGTTTTGTTTGGTCAAGGCGGGCTCCCTCCAGAAACAAATTTCTATGCGAGCACACACGGAGAGAAAAGCTTCATCCTCAAGATGATTAAAAGTGGAAGTATTCGTTGAACGTACATGTGCTCATACTGAAACATACTGAAACATCTGCTGCAGAACGACGACTGACAGTGATATATTCTTTCCCCACTAGTGAGTGGGAACAACACAGAACTGGGAAAAGTGAAAGAATTCTCCTATATAGGGAGCAAAACTACGCAGGATCCCGAAAGCAAGACAGTTATCGACAGCAGGATTAGCAATGAAAGAGTTCTATTGGTATTATATAGTGAGATGCAAATGAGGAACAAGGCGCAGAAAGTGTGCCGGCCGGGGTGACCGAGCGGTTCTAGGCGCTACAGTCTGGAACCGCGCGACCGCTAGGGTCGCAGGTTAGAATCCTGCCTCGGGTATGGGTGTGTGTCATGTCCTTAGGTTAGTTAGGTTTAAGTAGTTCTAAGTTCTAGGGGACTGATGACCTCAGAAGTTAAGTCCCATAGCGCTCAGAGCCATTTTTGAACCTGAAAGTGTAAGCCTGGTGCACAGCACTGTACGCAGGTAAAACGAACCACCAGATTCAGTAGAGTAATTACATGCCAGCAAATGTAGTGTTATCGACGGATGTTACAAATTAAATGAACAAATAAAATACTGAGTGAAAAAGTATTCAAAAGAAAACGTTATGTCAAAAGTCTATGGAAAACCTTTACCGTAAAAGGGAACAGGTTAGTCGGATGTGTCTGTGGCATAGAGGAACTGTTATCTGGCGCTAGAAGGAGGGTAGCGGGAAATATGGTAGGTGCTGGGCAAGACAAGAATATACGTAGCAGTTTACAGACGGTATTGGGTGTAGCACTGTAGGTACGCACAGATGAAAAAATTTGCACAAGACAGGAAAAGACGAAGGGTGGTCTCAAATCAGCTTACAAACTTACACGTCTTAAAAAGAATTACTCTCCCTTATAATAACAAATGTTCCTCTTAACGTTACCCTTCAGTGACAATGAACATAAAGATTTCTGGCGCCCTTCAGAAGAACGTGCATCATAAATCACTCACCGATGTTACTGGGTTTTAAGCGATACTGGACTCAAACGTGATTTAATTCTCATGCTCATCTGCGATGTTCGACAGGTCGTTCATATACCACGATGGGAATCTTCAGTCGGCACTGCATCATCGTGAGACGTTTAGCATTGCCACAAACATCATCTAGAAGAGTAACGAAGCTATTCCTAAGCTATTCCTCTTCACACTTTTTCAACTTTCCATTTCAGGCCAAGGCTCAATACGACTCATGAAACGGACGTCGCCTGCTAACTGATGTAGTTCAAACGGATTTCTAAAGAGACATATGTTTGTCATCCCCCTATACTTCGTTTTCGCCTTCATGAAATGAATGTTTCTCGCGCAAGCGCATATTTGTTCTGAAATACCCATCACATCAGCGCATAATATATTAACAGATAAAAAATACCATGTGTGTTAACCCACTTATGTGTCCGTCCAAAGCACGCAATTATTGTCAACGCAAATGCAGCTGAACCTAACGTTCATTTAGGTCTCCTATACAAGAGTAATGGCCAGTATTCAGGAATATATCGGGAACGATCATTCGAAGCAAGAAAGTCTGCCAAACATGGCCTCTGAAGTGCATACCTTAAGAACTATGAGCACTTTGTTCAGTAGGAGAGATGTATTTCACAATAGTGAAGATGAACGAGTGCACATAGCTCTTGAGATATGCATTTTAGTGCCTATTTTTACTAAATCTTTTTTCTTCCTGTCATATCTGCAAATATTGGTCGTTCCTCCTGAAACACCCTGTATTATCACAAGACTTTGGAATGCATGTGAAGTTTACATTTTTTTTTTTTTTTTGAAATTCCGTGTACCTCTGCAAATCTTTGCCCTTATTCTGAAACTTATACGACGCAATGTATTTAGATTGAGTTTTCCGACAGGAGCCTTCGTATTATGTAAGTATCTTTTATTTTATTAACAAAAAACTGCATCTTCTCGGTTTAACTTCTTATTATAAAGTTTATTCTATTTCATTTGGCTGTGTTTGTTTAAATCTTTGCAGTGGCATCATCTGGTTATCTCTCCTTTATGCCTAGTACAACGATGCGTCAAACTTCCGAGAAGAAAACTGCATAAATTACCTCTCAACAGATTCTGTATTTCGTTGCTGCGCTTAGTGTTTTCTCTTTGAAGCGGCTAAAGACTTCGTAGTACCCAAATTCTTTATCGGTCTTCCTTACCACAAAACAACCCAGTCCTCTAAATGGTATAATTTATAAATCTAATAACGCAATTATCGAGACGACATGCAGTACGTTTACATGAAATAAGTAAACTTCAACGGTAAGGTCTTTGTGCGCAGATGGGGTCCAACTGTTGGACTGTTGCCTTGATGAGAGGACGTACCGAGACAGAGCGACGTTAACAGGCACGCGTGTCCGGCTTGAGAGTTCAGCGACAGCACGGTGCGATGTAGGTGCAGAGTTATGAGCGGAGAAAGACGAGCCGTCGTAAACAGAGGTGGTGGGCCGGCAGGTGGGCCACGTGGGTGACACGTGGGCCGCGCGCCGGAGGAGCGGCCGCCGCACCGGGTGGGCGGCGCCAGAGGTCACCAGGGGCCGCGGAGGCACCGTGGCCCAGCCGGGCACGTTCCGCGGGGGCGGCCGACCAAGAAGGAAGACGCACCCTTTTTCGGTTCCAACCATGTCTCAAACCGGCAGTGGCATTTGTTCTGTCTTCGAACGTCATCATTAGGTTACACTATACGGCAGTCCAATTTGCGTAACTTTTGATTTCAGTCTTGAGCGACTTTATCCAGCTAGTTCGCTGCAATTTCAAAATTGTCTGCTAGACCGGTTTTTCATCCCTGATTCCTATTTCCTGCTGGCAGTTTTCTACAAATTACGGCATCCCAGACTGCCTTACGGCCTGTACGTAACTGTAGACTTTCGTGACTGGAGTTCACTTCAACATGACGCGGTCACACACTCAGAAGAATTTTGTTGGAAAAAACCCAGCAGATTTTAAAGGAAAGTTGAAGTTCGGGTAGCGTGCTCGGAGCAAAAGACTGGGATCCAGGCCCGATTCCCCCTTCGGCACACAGCTTTAAATGGTCACACAGAATCGGGATTAATGACAGCATAAAATATAGTTTAGATGTTAAATAGAGAATTTGCCTTTGTATCTTATAGCTACCAGTTGGCACAGTCTGTCAAGTGAAATTCTCACCTACGACGCTGACGCACAGAGATTTTCATTCTGAATAATCCGTTTGCTTCCTACGGATACTGAGGTAATGATTTTAAACACGAGTTCATTGCACTCTAACGCAGCGAAAAGAACGAAGACCATGAACAGAAGATTGGCTTCCCATTGTATGTTGGAGGAACTTTAATCAAAAATTAAATTGAAGCCAAATTCTTAATAACTGAGAACTCGAGGAATCTTCCGGACTACGGGAAAGACAACTTCGGACATCCGGAACTTCTGCGCTTTAAACAACATTTAGTCTCTTTCTGCGCTAGTGTGGTTGTGGTCCACCTCTGTCTTCCTGCTCTACACTTTTATACGCTACACACCCTCTTATTAATAGAAGTCAATGTATTTCTGCGTTTCATGTTAGTACCTGCTTCAAATAACACCTGTCCATATTTGGTATTTCCGATACACTTCGCGCACATCAAATTATTTTTACAATTATCTACGTTACTGATGAAACTGTTTACATAATAGTTTCTTACGTGATGAAAATGCTAAACAACTCATTTAGCGGATACACTCGCTTACTTTTTCTTTTCTGTCATCCCCAGACGGGAAATTATAATGAAATGAAATCGACTAGTTTCGAAAATATGCTGATGAAAAGCACTGCACTATCACGTTTTACGGGAATAATTCTTAAACCAATATTTGAGACGGACACGCACGCATTCGTCCTTAACATAAGAGCAACGAATTTTATAAAAATCCTCATCGAGATGAGGCTTTTTACATTCTATAGCAATTCCTTTCCTTATTAGTACAAGAAATATAGTTGCAATCGGTATGACTGACTACCTGAGTACCAGAAGGCTGCTCGTACAGAATCTCTCATGTCTTTAGCCTCTTTTTGTTTTCACGGTTCTTATGAGATGCCTCATCTGTTATGCCGTACTAGATTTCACGCTACGCTTCGGAAGCTCACATTCATACTTGATTCACTTAGTTTCCGTGATAAAATGATCGCTGCGTGCTGTAGTTTCTCCCCTCTACTGGTTGCCATCGCTCTCGTCGCACTGCGTGTTTTTCAGAGCTTCTGCGAAGAAAAAAAAAAAAAAAAAAGACTCGCGAGCCCTCGTAGTCTAGCGTGAGTTCACCGAAGACTGCAGTCTTAGCGGGCCAGCCAACAGCAGGCCGGCCGGGCTACGTCAGCGCTCGAGGCACAGTGGCCGATCAGACGCGCTTCACGGCTGAGCAGCGGCCAGAAGTGTGGCAACGCCCGGCGGGCCATCGCCTCGGGCGGCCATCCACAGCAGGTGGCAGCCACGGCGCTTCTTTGTAAAGCAGCGCGCGGTGCCTGGATACGTGAAACGTCCGCCTGCATGACGAAATACGCGCCAGGTGTTAAACCGACTCCTGCGTCACATGAAGTGTGTTATCCTGGAGAGCGTTTGGGATTACGAAGCGTGCTGGTGAGCAACGGAAATGGGGACTGCTGACCGTGTTTAAGAAATGGAATTCTTATGGGTTGGATTGGAGGCTTTGGAGATATGGACGTGATGGAGCATGGAAAGAAGTTGGAAGAGTAGGGTGAAAAATGAGGATGGACTGAGACGAGCGCAAGAGCAGAGGCAGTTACTGAACATAATAAAAAGAAGGGAAAGAACTTCAGTAAGACATGTATTACGAGAAAAGGAGGAATCTGTAAATCTTAAACTAAAAGTTTACTCTAAAAAGTAAAATAATACAGATATTGCCCCTTTAAGTTTAATATAATTAGTACTATTTCTATCCAAGCGTCGTCGCGTCGCAGTACCGCTAAGTAAATAAAATAAAAACAGAATGTGTCTGAAATGATAAACGTATGACATTTAAATACAAGTACGCTACCTACGCAGCGTAGGTAAATATTGCAAAACAACAATATCTAACGTTGTGTCTAAGTATAATTAAATTACTATGAAATTTTCGCAATGTGGGCGCAACCGCCAACAATGTCTGCCCCCACGCGTCTGCCCTTTCGCGTCGTAGCACTTGGTTTGGGACGCCAATAGAAGAGGGTAATGCCCAGCAATAATAAAAGTGTGCTGTTCTAGAAACGACAGATGCTGCTAATTTCTTATTTTTTTATTTACTTAGCAGTCCACTGACGCGACGACGCTTGTATAAAAATATTACTTTTTATATTAACCCTACAGGGCAATACTTAAATTTTTGTTTCACTTTTTACTTTTTTGTGTCCACATTTCTTTAAATTCTTAATTTAAGTTTTATGTACTATGTTTCTTACATTATTATTTAAAAATATTTTTACGTCTAGAATACTTTGCAATTCTCACGTGAAGCTGCTATTAGTAATGAAATGCATTAAACACTGTCATCAGATTTTTCCTTTGTCATTTATGAAATTTATGTGTTTATTTTTTTAATTCACACATATATTCATTGACTGTGTTTTATTATATATTTAGCTAATTTAGGTTACATAAGCAATAACTAGTGGTGATAACTCTATACCAAGTCGGAAGAAAGAGGGCTGCCATTGCGCTCTCTTGTAACTGGCTGTACTATTACGGCAAAAGCATTTGATTTAATACTGAATCGTAGACCTCAACAAGGACTACAAAACAGTTTGCGAAAGCATATGTTCATGTTTTACAGTTGAGTCACAATCACTCCTTAACAGCTTCGTCGGTACTGAAACACTCAACTTCAAAAGCAGAAGAAACACACTATTGTTGGTCAACCGCAAAGGTAAACATATTTTCTCGCGGACTTGTTGAGCTCTACAATCTGATACTGCGTAACTTGATGCAGCTCATGTATTACGTAGCGTAATATCAAGAGAGCGTGCTAGCGGAAAACATTTTAGTTAATTTAGCTGATGAAATTTAAACGGCTGAACAGACTTTCCAGGAATAGAGTTAGAAACCATCCCGATTAAACCAGCTTTCAAATATATATATAAAAACTGCATTAAAATCGGTCCTTTCGTTTGGGAGCTAGGACACTACTGACAGATACACACGTTAAACTTATAACACCCCTCTATTTTCGTCAGCGGTTAGGCGGAACTATATGTGGAAGGAAAGAGGAGCCTAGGGAAGGAGATATTAAAAATCTTGGATGATGTGCTGAACGACAGTACATACAGCAGCATAAAGAAGAAAGCGGTGGACTGCCGGAGATGGGAGACGCACTGGATCTTCCAACTTAGCACAAAACAACTTCGTCGTTCAATGGTGAAATTATGGATGTACTATGAAAACGACTATTTGCATAAAACAGCTGTTGTCTCCAATTCAATGTGAATAACGGTCGCCTTTGTCTGTAACGGCTAATAAGATTCTACGTCATACGACGCTAGGAAAAAGTGAACAAATTTTAGGAGACTGGACCTGTGTAAACAAATTGAATTTTCTGGCAAAGCGGTACTTGTTTACAGAATTCAGTCTTGACTGTCGTTTACTCTTTCATACGTCGTCTAACAAGAGCTTCACAGAGCAGTGCATTACTCGCAAAGTGTACGTTGGAACGGTAAGAACACGTGACCAACCACACCGTTCAGAATCATCTCTTCCATTCGTAGTGCAGAAGGCACTAAGCACCTCTGGTAATAGTACGTCACCAGGTAGACGTATCAGAATGGCGTAGAAATGCCGTCACTTGACGATTGAATCATGCAAAAAGGTTCCTTGAACTGACGAGCTACGGCACATTCAGGAACTGTCCTATATCAGTGAGGCGCATTATCCCTTTTGCGAGCATCAGTGGTGTGGTATGATGACGATATCCGTAGGAGAAGTAGACACCTCTGTCAGGTCGGTTCACGGCAATCGTAGCGTAGGGTAAAGGGCGTTACGAATTGCGTGCAACTTGTTTGTTAGCCTAGGGAGACATTTATATGCACGAATTTAAAGCGTACACATATATTTTCTACAACGGAACTATATTTATTGACACGTTACTAGATTCAAATCATTCTGGTTCATTATTTCAAGATTATGTTATAGAATGCTGAAGTACACAGTATGCATCATTTGGCACTGTACGTAGAAATAGTTTACAAAGGGTATATACGTACAAGCACTTTAACATTTGTTATTTAGCAGAAGTGGCAAAAAAGGTTCATGGTGAATTGTTCCACCTGTTTCACGATATTACACCAGGGGTGAATAGGTGCTTCACCGACAGAAATTACGAAAATAACAGTATTTCCTTAAGAATATAATCAATCTTGAACAGGGCTGAAGGTTAGAGCAAGGTAATTCACCTATTCACAACGCTTGTATGAAATTTGGTATTGCTCTCCATTTGGATGGTTTTCATTCGGTTGTTCACCCAGTTCTTTGTATGGAATTAACAGTCTTTCTCCACAGCTACGTTTCCCTATCCGCTTCTCACGATTACATTAGAAAGATGGTATTAAGTCGGCGTTTCGTATGACAGACGCAATGTTTCCTATCGGCAGTTACCTTTATATTACACTATGAATCCGAAATGATTTCACAGCGCCGTTTTCCTAGTTTGTATCACTTTAAATAAGTTCATTGTCCGTATATAACGTGAAGCGCATATTACAGGATTTCTTTTTAAATTTTTCGTAAGCTACGGCTCTGAAGTGTGTGGCATTGCAGGCTTGTAGCCACTCGCATCTGTGAGTCAGGAAGGATCTGCTTACCGCGTCTCCCAAACATGTGGCCCGGCACACGCCCCCGCGATAATGGCCGGCAACGCCCACAGCCTCAGCAGTCTTCATCTGCGTGTGTTTCTACGAATTACAGTTCAAGAGTCCCACTTCTGCGTATTTAGGCGGTGTACAAATAATGAAAATCATTTTCTTGGTTCTCGTGCTCAAGTTTCCTGTTCCATAGCTTGGCCACTGATCTGCATATCAAAAAATATTTATGTTGCTAGTAATACCCTTACACAGATTCGGTGATCTAGGCTGGCTGTTAACAGCTTTCACCCTGTGTTCGAAATCATATATCCATCAGCAGGGAAGTGGTCACGTTATGGTTTCGGAAAGTGGACGTCTATCTGAAGACGAAGCGTAAGCTGCAAACCACGTTGTGATACAATTCACACAGTGAATCCTTTCTGTTCCTGCCCCCCCTTTAGTTATCAGTCAAAATCGACAGGGACACCTGCCTATCTGCAATATATCTATGCGGCCTTGTAGGAAGCAAGAATGCATACATCGCAGGACCTACTTGGAAAAGTCGCTGCTTCGGAATGAATTTTCACCCTGCAGCGGTGTGTGCGGTAATCTGAAACTTCCTCTTGCATTGAAACTGTAAGATGGGTCGGGACTCGGACCTGCCTTTCACGGACAAGTGCTCTACGACTCACGACCTGAGAGTGGTAGTGGCAGAACTAGAAATGTGGGGCTGGTCGTGAGTCATGTCGGCATACTCAATCAGTAGAGCACATCTCCGTGAAACGTAATGGTTCCAGGTTCGAGTACCGGTCCGGTATACAGTTTCAATCTGTCAGAAAGTTACTAGTCGCTATTTGCTTACCTCTTTTGTACATGTGCTGACGGGCTGCTGAATTGGAGATAGCTTTTGTGGCGTAGCTGCAGCGCTGGATGTGTCGTAGCGTCTCAACAACAGGGTGTGTGAGTGTGGATGAGACAAGTGTCTCACGGGAATAGCCGTGTCAACCAGAACACAGTCCTCGTTCTAGCCTCAAGACTTGTCCCTGCTAGCTGCAGATCACGACGGCCGTCGCTAAGGCACGTTGTGGTTTAAGCCTACACAGTGTTTCGTATTCCGTACTGCAGCTGATCAATAACGAAGACAATACAATATATGCTAGTGACACACTGTGGCATTCAAAACCACCTTCATGTTCTGGGCAGATTTACTTTTTCATTTTCTTTAATCGTAACTACTGCTGCACGTTGGCAATTTACGCAGTGATGTACAAACTGTACCGCATAGCACTGCAATCGGCCGAGTTTAAGATTTATTGTAATGCAGGTTTCTACATATGTTATATCAGTGTAGGGAGCAACTCGTCTCCATTCGTGGCTTACGACACTCGAGAACTGGGGAGGAGGCGTGCCAGATATGAAACCAGCTGTGTGACTCGCCCCTGCCAGATAAGATTCACAGTGGAGCTACCATGCATGTTGTGGTCACAGCGAATGACACCACATTTCCTAAACGTTTTACAAATTTATCTACAGAGAGTTCAAATCACTGTGTATAGGGCACGGATATGTGGACCTAGAAAAAGTGTTCGACAACAATGCGATGCGGGATGTTGGAAATTACCGGCTCAATAAGTACGTGCTGCGAGGGAAAGAAGACTAACACAGAATACGTACAAGGATCAAGAGGGAATTAGGATAGAGGACCAATTGAGACGTATCCGCGTTAAAAAGGTCCTTGACCTCTACTGTTCAATTTGTAGACAGATTTCCCTACGAGGGAAATAGGGGAAAGGTTTGGAGTGGCGTTAAAATTCATAGCGAAATATCAATCACAATTTTCACTGATCACATTACCATTTTCTGTGAAAGCGGGGAAGAATTACGGGACCTGTCTGAAGGAAATTAATAGTCCGCTGAGTAGAGAATATGGATTGAGAGTAATCCAAAGGGATACTATAGAATTAATGAGAATAAAAGTAGTTGGTCGCAACTTAACATGAAAGTCAGTAGACGAGGTAAAGGATTTACGCTGCATCGGTAGCAAAATAACGCATAACGGACAAAGGAAACTGAGAAATAAAATTTTGAGAATTTACGTCTTGAAGGTAGCGTTGTATGGAAGTGAATCATAGAGTTTTGGTGGAACAGAAAAGAAGTAAAGAAGGTGCCAGTAAATTACGATAAAACTTAATAAATAAGTAGTTTCTTCCGCAAAAACGGCAAATACAGGAATGTTTGGAACACAATGAGTAGAGGGAAGGGCAGGAGAAACGTTAAGACATCTTGGGATAACTACAATGGTACTACACGCAGCCAAAGAGGCGAAATAGGAGGTCGGAGATTGTAATATATCAACAAATAACTGAGGACTTTGGGGGTAGGTGCTACTCTGATATGAAAAAGTTGGCACAGGAAGGGAAATCATGGTTGGTCGCATTAACCCAGTCAGAATTCTGATGAAGAGAGCACTCCTCAGTGTCTAGCTATGTTCAAAATGTTTACTTATAATCCATTTTTTGCTGTTGTGCGGAGCAGAGTGTGTCTGTTATCCCGGCTTTAGGATTTGTGTCTGACGTCTCTCAATGCTAATCAATCAGACTTCGAGCGTTCAGCCGTATGCAGTTAACTGATATCTCGGATCATACGCTATCTCGGCAGTGTACTTTTCGCCCACCTATTGAGTTGAAAGCTATTGCAGTAATGTTAACATTCCTCTCGTTCTGTCCCCACAGCTTTAGAGAGTCCTGCTCTCGGGAACAGCGCACACGGTCCCACACGCAGGCGGCTGAGATCAGAAGCCGGAGACCGACTCGCTTCCAGCAGCTACGGCCAGGAGACCACGCTAATGGAGTGAAAAAGTTGCCTCCGTTCCGGACAGCGTTCTCCACTCTGCCCTGCAGGGTCGCAGCTCGGCGCCATTCGCCTAATTTCAAACACCGTGAATCCACGCACTCACGCACGCACTCAGCTGTCCTCCTGGAATCGCCAAAGCCGACTCGAGCTGCGCGGGGGCTGTTGCCGTAAGTGGCTTGTAGCTTGGTCCACTCAGGCCATTAGAGTACCCGGTAGCAACTTTCTACCGGAAGAGTTGCCAGAAATTGGCTCAGTCACTCTGTACCGTTTAAATTTACATTGTTGTGAAAATTCCGTAAGATCTTTGGGCCCCTCAACGTCCAGCAATTTACACGTCAGTTTTCTGGTGATTTCCTTTAATTCTCTTTCTTTTAGGAGTGCTATTACCGCGAGATATAATTTCTGCTTTTGTAAAGGAGGAGAAGATTTATTGTCCGAAATACATCTGTGAGAGAGGCAGTGAGTCGTGCCTTGATATTTCAGTCGACGGAGCATTTATCCGCAATAGGCATTTGTCCCAGGTTTGTGTACGGGTACGGTACACTTTTTTTTTTCTCTCGTGAACTTCCAGATCAGCGCACATTCCACTGCAGATTGAAAATTCATTCAGCCTTTAATTTCTAAGCACTCTGTCCAATGCCTACACAAAAGAAATGATCGTCGGAAGCATGGACACAGCATATAGAAAAGTCAAAACAACCTTCGATGAAATTAAAAGCAAGGGCGGTAACATTACGAGTGCAACACGAATTACGATCAAATAAGGCAGAAGAGGTTGGTAACATTCCATCAGAATTTTTAAAATCATGTGGCAACAAAACGACCATTCACGTTGGTTTGTAGGAGTATGAGACTGGAGATATAGCATCTAACTTCCGGAAAAATATCATCCACACAATTCCAAAGACTGCAAGAGCCGACAAGTGCGAGAATTATCGCATAATCAGCTCAACAGCCCACGCATCCAAGTTGCTTACATGAATAATACACAGAAGAATGGAAAAGACGATTGAGGTTGTTTTAGATGACGATCAGTTTGGCTTTAAGAAAGGTAAAGGCACCAGAGAGGCAGTTCAGACGTTGCGGTTGATAACGGAAGCAAGACTGAAGAAAAATCGAGACACTTTAACTGGATTTGTTGACCCGGAAAAAAGGTTCGGCAATGTAAAATGGTGCACCATCTTCGAAATTCTGAGAAAAGTAGGGGTAAGCACTAGGGAAAGACGGGTAATATTCAGTATGTACAAGAACAATAAGACTGGAATACCAAGAACGAAGTGCTCCGATTAAGAAGGGTGTAAGGTAGGGATGTATATGGCAATCTTACTGTTTATACAACGAAGAAGCAGTGAGGGAAATAACAGAAAGGTCCAAGAGTGGCATTAAAATGCATTAGGAAAGGATATCATTGATAAGATTCGCCGATGACATTGTTATCTTCAGTGAAAGTGAAGAAGAATTCCAGAATTTGTTGAACGGAATGAACATCAAATGACTACAGAATACAGAAAGACGAATGTAATGAGAAGTAGCAGAAATGAGAACAGCGAAAAAGTTAACATCAAAATTAGGGATCCGAAGTAGATGAAGTTAAGGAATTCTGCTACCTAGACAGCAAAAATAGCCCATGATGGACGGAGCAAGAAGGACATAAAAACCAGCACTGTCAAAAAGTGCATATCTGGCCACGACAAGTTTACTGGTATCAAACACAGATCTTGATTTGAAGAAAGAGTTTTGAGAATGCGTGTTTGCAACACAACATAGTATGCTGGTGAGACGTCGACTGTGGGAAAACCCGAACATAAGATAATGGAAGACTTTGAGATGTGGTGCTACAGAAGAAAATTAGGTGGACTGATACGGTTCTTCGCAGAATTGACGAGGAAAGGAACATAAGGAAAACACTGATGAGAAGAAGGGACAGGATTACAGTACATGTGTTAAGACATCACTGAGTAACTCCCATAGTACAGGAGCGAGCTCCGGAGGGCGAAAACTGTAGGAGAAGACAGAGACTGGAACACGTCTAGCAAATACTTGACGACATAGTTTGCAGTTACTACTCTGAGATGAAAAGATTGGCACAGGAGAGTAACTAGCGGCGACCCGCATCAAACACGTCGGAAGACTGAGGACAGATTCCAACTCTGCAACATAGGAGAAGCAAAGGAAGCGTCTACTAATTCTTCTAGTCGAAATCGGCAACTTGCCGCTACGGTAGGAGAGCGTGTTTTCCACTATACAGGTGTCCAGTAAGGTAAATCATACCTGGCGACACCGACGAGCTTAGTAATGTTGAATCTAGCGCCGAGTGATAGTGTATATGGAACAGTAATGTGCGACGGTTGGAACTTTGGTAGTGGGACCTATTTATTTATAACTTATACAAAATAGTTACATACTTCGAAGTTTTACTGTTCTTCACAACGGTCACCAGCAATCACCAGCAATGTGTGTAACACGTCGCCAGCGATGTCGAAGTCTTAGGATACCCTTAGCAGCGCCAGTTGTGTTGATAGTACGAATGAAGCGGTCTATTGCCCCACCACTCTCTGTAACAGTTCTGACGAGAATGCCAAGAAATACTTCCTTCAATTTACACTAAAGTCCAGAAATAAAAACAGAACACCTTGAACGACCAGAGGTAGGACGTTCATATTAACAGGACATGTACATTAGTATGTTCTGCAGAAATGATTAGCATTTGAACCATGTCGACCCGCGGGTTCAAACCGAAGATACTGGATCAATGTGACTTCATCAGACGTGCAGCATGCCTCACAACGTATGCGCGAAGCGTGCCGTCAAATCAGTGAGTTTGAAAGAGAGCCCATTATTGGCATCAGAGAATGTGAAGCATACATCAGTGAAATTTCTGCTCGTGTGGGACGAAGTGTTACGGCAGTGCAACGGGTGCGTGCAGAATGGTTCACGAAGGCCGTAGAACACGACGGGATGGGTTACGTCGCACCACCCAAACCATCTCTCGAGAAGATTGTCACCTCATCCGATTGGTACTGCAGGACAGATCTGCGTTCTTCTCGGCTCTAGCGCAACTGTGGAGCAGTGTATTACATCGTACGCTATCAAGGGTGACAGTCCGTCGCTGTTTATTTCGGCATGGATCGTTCACTTCTCCACATGCCTTTGGCGAATGTGCAGAAACATGTTAAACGGCAGTGGTGTATGGACCGGCACTAGGGACATGGATGACATCAGAAAGTGCTTTCGGACGAATCCAAGTTCTGTGTGTTTGAAAATGATGGCTGTATTTTCGTTCGCCGCAGAAAGGGAGACCGGAATCGGAGCGGAATCACTGTGACTGCATTTGCACAAGAAAAGCAGTGCCATCTCAAGGCCTCGTGATGTGGGATTCTGTTGGATACAACCACAAATCACAATTGGTGCGTGTCCAGGGCATTAGCCATACTCGTTCTGCGCAACACCCCAGATGCCATTTTTCAGCAAGAAAATGCACGATCACATGTTGCTGCACGAACACGTGCTTTCTTATAGGATGTCAGCCTTTTGCTCTGGCCCGCCGTATCACCAGATTTGCCGTCAATCGAATATGTGTGGGATACGTGAAACGACGGTGCAGCGCTGTGACCCAACGCCAACCGCCACAGATGAACTTTGGAACCAGGTGAACACAGCATGGATGGCTATACCACAGGACGCCATTCGTGCCTTATACGTTTCGATGCCATCATCCACGGAACAAGTTATCAGAGCCCATAGTGGACTCTACGCCTATTAAGCAACAGGACACATGCTGAACCGGAGTGACTGATTTGCTAATCATTTCTGCAGAACACACAAATGTACATGTCCTGTTAAGATGAACGTCCCGTCTGTAGTCGTTCAAGGTGTTCTCTCTCTTTCCCTCTTTTTCTGAACATGAGTGTAGATTTGAAGTTCCAAGGGCAGTGTGGTGGGCGGTACCGCACTTTCGATCGAACAAACTTGTGCCACATGCGCCAGAGCATTGTCGTGCAAAATGTTAAGAGGATCCTGCAGAAAGCGTCACCGCTTCTTTCTGTTAGACGGTCGCAGGCTGTGCCCCAAAAATTAACAGCAGCAGAACTGTCTGCAGAAAATCTAGAACAACATTCTCGTGTGCCAACACGACACTGTAGTTATGCATTGGTTAGTGGGGGGACAACACGTGTAAGTTACTTTCCGCAGACTCTAATCATAATGAAATTGGAAAGATATTCCTACTTTATAAAAGCTTTACATTCAGGCATTATAGGAAAGTTACGTCAATTGGTTAGCAAGATTCATTATGGTCGAACAAAATGAACTGTAACACAAAAATTCTAGAGCAGGAAATGGTTATGTTCTATCTATGTACGTCGGATAACACAGTCATGACCCATCTTCTGTAAACGAGATAGCGACGAAGCCGGTAAAAATGGAATAAAAAAAAAAAGCTTCTCTATAGCTTACTTGAAGCATGAGCCAGAACAAGTGTGTGTTGCAATCTAATGAGATCATGACTGAAAATCCATTACTCGTTCAATTCGCTACTTAGCCAGAGGAAATTATATTGATAAGGAAAATGCATCCTTTTCTCCTTTCTATTTGAGCAGACGAGTGATTTCCGCTTGGAGAACGTTAAATGCGTTCGAGAATTATCATTCTAGTTTTCACTCTTTGCTTGAGGCTACTCAATATCAATTTTACATTTTTGGAACTTGAGAGGAGCACTGATTCTCGCAGTCGGATAAAAAATGTCGGTACTGATTCGTACCAAAAACTGACAAGAACGGTGGAACAAAATCTTACAACGGAATACTGTTTAAATGAACGGACTGCACTTTTGAAGTGCGTATGGTACAAAGCTTATATGCTACCTTTAGCTCAAAAATATCTCCTGAATGAAACTACTTTCAATTTAAGTTCGGTATTATATAACTTATTTTCTTTAAACACTCTTTTCGTCATTCTTCTGTCATGGTATATAATAATGTACATTATTGAAAGTTTTGTGCTCATAGATAATAGCAGAGACTACTCTGCAGCTTAACATAGCTAGACTTCTACAAATGACTGACTGATGCATTACGGGAACAGTCAAGAGTAAGTCACAGGTCTGTTGTTGGTTGGAGAGTTTGCGTATTGGCGGTAAGGGCATTTTTGAGCAAGCTGAGAAGCTCGAGTGTAGAGAAGGTAAAAGTCCTCGAGTTCGTGTGATCCAGAATAGAAAGTAGTGCTCAGAGAACAACGGTAGTAAGAGTAACCCACGAAATTACAGGCCCACATCATTAACGTCATTATACTTCAGGATTGTGTGTTTGAACATTATGAATTACACTGGAGAGAACAGTCTATTGACGGAAAGCCAACACGGATTTAGAAAACATCGTTCTTGTGAAATACAACTAGTTCTTCATTCACACGAAGTGCTGAATGCTATCGACAAAGGATTTCAAATTGATTCCGTATTTCTTGATTTCCGAAAGGCTTTTGACACTATACCTCACAAGTGTCTTGTAATAAAATGGTTTTCTCGTGGAACATCGTTTCAATTATGCGACTGAATTCGTCATTTCATGTCAGAGAGTTCACAGTTCGTACTAACTGAGGGGGAGGAGGATATTTTTAACGTCCCGTCGACAACGAGGTCATTAGGGACGGAGCGCAAGCTCGGGTGAGGGAAGGATGGGGAAGGAAATCGGCCGTGCCCTTTCAAAGGAACCATCCCGGCATTTGCCTGAAGCGATTTAGGGAAATCACGGAAAACCTATACTAACTGACGGTAAGTCATTGAGTAAAAGAGAAGGTATTTCTGGCGTTCCTTGATGTAGTTTTTTATAGGCTCTCTTTTGTTCCCTATCTATATAAACGATTCAGGAGACACTCCTAGGAGTCGTCTTAGGTTGTTTGCACATGATGCCGTCGTTTATCGTGTAGTAAAGTCATCAGAAGGTCAAAACAAATTGGCAAACTATTTACAAAAGATATCTGTGTGCTTCATAAATTGGCAATTGACCCTAAATAACGAAAAGTATGAGCTCATCCACATGAGGGATAAAAGGAATCCGTTAAATTTCGATTACACGATAAACCGGTCAAACCTAAAGGCCGTAAATTCAACTAAATAGGATTCCTAGGTATTAAGGTCACAAAAAATTTAAACTGGAAAGAACACATAAAAAATGTTTTGGGCAAGGCAACAAAACACTGCGTTTGTTGGCTGAACACTTTAAGATGCAACAGGTCTACTAAAAAGATTGCCTAAATTACGCTTGCCGTCCTGTTTTGAAGTATTGCTGCCCGGTGTGGGATCGCTACCAGACAGGGTTAATGGGAGCATATCGAGAAAGTTCAAAGAAGAGCTGCATGTTTTGTATTATCGTGAAATAGGGAAGCTTTCTTCCCCAAATGGGATCAACATAAAAAAATAAGGGAATCCAGTGTTCGCTTAGAAAAATGTGGGTCTTTGTTTTTTTTCCGCACGTTGTTCCAGAGTGGAATCATAGAGAATTATTGGGAAAGTGGTTCGGTGACCCTCTGCTAGGCACTTTAGTGTGATTTGCACGTAGATGTAGATGTAGTTGTTCTCATACGTTTCATCGAACATCGTTCTGTAAGCAGCGGCGATGCTGACAGTGAAAACACGCCCGAGAACATCACAGGCGCAAACATTACGTGAGCTGTAACAGTAGGTAAGGTCCTACCACCCCTTAAACTCCCCCCCCCCCCCAACCCCCCCCCCCAACTCTCTCTCTCTCTCTCTCTCTCTCTCTCTCTCTCTCTCACACACACACACACACACACACACGCACTACTACTACTACTGTGAAGGCACGGTCATCTCGTTAGCGCCAATCAGGACCCGACAAACACTGCCGCCTGCACACGGCCTCTGAATCGCTGCTGACCAGCTGCCGCAGTGTCATGCGGGAAGCGGACCTGCGGCCCCTGATGGTGAAGAATCCAAATATTACTCAGTGTTTAAATGTAGAATCATGTTTTTCCGGAGGAAGCTCCAATTAACTGTCCAACGTACTTGATTATGATGCGAATCTTTGGCTAAAAAGCTACATCTTTTCCACAAAACCCTATCGAGCACATATAGAGAACTAGTACTTAGATATGACAGAGAATAAGATAAGAAAGGATAGGAATCGTATGGCAGTGGATGTTTCTTTTCCCTTCCTCCCTACGTTGCTGGCAGAGGACAAAAAGTCGCTATATGTCGTACGGAAGATCTTCCACTGTGCACTGTAGAGTGGCTAAACGGGTTTTCCTCAGAAATCAACTAAAAAAATACCACCTTCATGCAAGCCTTCTGTTTTAATAACAGCCACAGTGTGTAATTAAGAGTGAAGCGTGTACATCTCACTAGATGGATGTACTACCACATCAGAATACTGCTCTGGTAATAAACACGGACAGCAAAATTTTTAACCATGATAACGCTTTACAACTGCTTACTGCCAGTTTCGCTGAAGAACTCCTGAAAATGAAAACTTCAGTACATCTTTGTGTTATTAAAGAGAGTATTTTTGTCAAATACTGGAATTTTCAGCATATACGCCACATTCTATTGTATCTTATACTAAAATATGTGATTCTATATTCGATAGCAATATTAGAACAATTACTTCTAACCTGTGCTCCATAAATTTGCGTTTTGCTATTATTTGGATACAGGCGCACATTCACAACTTCCTCCAATATTTTCGTTGAAAAAATTATTTAGTCCAATGTAGAAATGTTTTAAAGCTTTGTTCGCACCTTGAGATCGACCGAGGTAGAGCAGTGATTAAATCGCTGGACTCGTATTTGGGAGGACGACGTTTCGAATCCGCGCCATGCCCTCCATGCGGGGATGGTTCGTTTGGCACGGCCCATTTCCTTCCCCACCCTGCCTCAATCCTAGGTTTTGCTCCGGAGCTAATGACTTCGTTGTCAACGGCAAGTTGAATTCTAATCTTACGTCTTTGAAGATAGCGTACCTCGTGAAGAACGAGTGTTTGTTTTTCTGGGCGTACTTCTTCGTCACTTAACTGGCTGTCAAGCACGACATTACACCAGAGCTGGAACCTAAAGAAGCAAATCAGCTTTACGGTGCACAAAGGCCGAGGAAGAATGGAAAAGTAAGATACTTTGTTTTTGGAATGCAGCATTGCTGTTTGCGGTGTGTTTCATTACAACAACAACAATGAAATACACAGTCAATCACAAAATCACCAAGACAATTTTTAATTTTCAGTTTACATTTGCGTCGGAGCCGAGTTACACATTATATAATAACCCCTGGATATTATTGTCGACTTCAAGTTACAGTCTGATGTGGCGCAAATGTCTAGCACGACCCTATTAATATGAAAGTTAAGACCATGCCTCACAAAGAATTAGTACAGGAAACGCACAACAGAAGAGCAGTCACTGGCGCATTCGTTTCTTTTTATTAGTAGGACGTCGTAAGGGAAGTCACCCCAAGCTGACGGTGGCGAAATTTTGACGATTTTCCGACACGCATATTGTACGTCTGTTGCTGAAATAGGATTTTTCAATACCTGCAGCAGGCAGATTTGATCTCTGAGCATCTATGTGACGCCTCATACAACATACCATCTCAGCTCAGTCCAGTCGGAGTAAACTGTGAAAGCTCAAGGCAACGACTGTGTAAATGTTTATCTCTGTGCATAGGAACTCCAGTCTTACCAAGACATGAAGTAAGAGACGAGATGTTTACTGCAAAAGGCGGAGCAATTTTTGAGCCACGGCGGTATGTTTTATATGGCTGGCGTCATAAAGCATGTCTTATCGGCCGCTGCGTTCTTCGCGGAGCTATAAGCTTGTCAGCTACCAAAATAACAACAACGAAGCACCCTGCAGTTCTCGGGGCCAGAATATTGACATCTGAACTGCGCATAAGATAAAGACAATTCAGATGGTCATCTAAGGACCTGAAACCAGCTACATTTCCGGATAGTACATCTGCAAGGTCAGCTGAACGAGACAGTTACTTGGACAAACTCAGTAACACTACACGGAAAATAGTCGTCATAAAGACATAGCTTCTTGAATATTTTATTGTATATACTGTCCTTCAGATTCAACAAATTGTATAAAATCCTGTTTTACATGTCTTTACCTCATATTCTACTTACTACCGATTCTATGTCGATGATATCCTCATTCTCTTGAATGTGAATGGAAATTGCAACAAAATCAGTAAGTTCGACCAACAAACTAATATAATGCACAACATTAAATTTCCCATATTTGTAATTAGTACAAATCTACAGCTTTATTCCGACTTCGTTGAAATTTTGCACACTTTACCTTCAACACAAGAGGAAGATCACTGTCTAAACGTGATTTCGTAATCTCACTTGAAAAATATATGCATCTGGTATGTAAAGGGAAAACGTTGTAACCGGAAATCTGTAAAAGTTCTTAGCCGATTTACTTCCAGTTTTTATACAATCCCCTAATGAACATTTGGGCGGATTTACTGCAAATTTTTACATTCAAATGAAAAAAATGAAGTAAATTAATGTAAAATGATATGCCTAACAAACTAAGTATATGTGGTAAACTGACCGCAATTCCTACTGTGTTGGTAGAATAAACTGCAGCGACAATGCCCGTCTTGGAGATAGTACTATCGGACGTCTCTAGATCACGAGACAAGCGAGACCTCGACAATTTGACATAAAAGTGATTGCAAACTCGTATTTATTGATTAGTCGCCGTTGTTACATATGACATATAACCTAGAAGATATTCTAGTCTGTGTTTCACAGTTATTTTTATTATTAAAATCCACAATGATAGACAAATGATAAGGCAGTCATGGGTATAATACCAACTAAAGTCACAAGATCGCTGGCCGATTAAAAGACTGAACAGAACCGAAGATTTCCCGACCAGTTACGTAACATGTTCGAACACTTCGAGTCGTGCTTAACACAGCCCTACTGAAACAGTGAAAAATGAGATGGAACAATGCTCTTCAATTTAAAGCGATTCCAGTTTCCCAAGCGGCTTGCCTTCGCTATAATTATCAACAAGGCTGAGGGCCAGTTACTTCGTGTGGCAGATATTAAACATCCCGGCAACGCAGCGCACTCCGCCTAGTTGAATATCAAGCAAAAAAGAATCTGAAGGTCCTAGGCACAAAAACTGCTAATGATAATGGTGTCCATAATTTGGTACATTTCACTAACCAACTGCAAGTGATTGTATATAACATAGTTCATAACTTCTCTTATAAATAAATGAAGTATCATATTTTCTTGACAGGTTCGATCGTGTCTTGATCCACCTGTCGATGCTGATCGAGTGAAATTCCAATTAAGACATCTTCGTGAATTTTATGTTCCTGTCAGTTACTTGGGAGCCGGTATTCTACAGAGGCAGCATATCACTGCCACATTTGTGCTAATGCACTGGAGAGCGATTGACTATATGCCGCCTGTTGAACGGCCATCACCACAAACGTCTTCGAACAGAGAGTGGTTTCATCTTAGCCTCCCTATTCTACCAGTGGCGGTGGCGTCATCGTAGTACCAAGTGGTAAACAACCTTCTATCCACCAAAGAGAGCCTATTTCGTACTGGACTTAGTGTCACGGATCAATGCAACTACTGTCTCGCCATAGACACGGTACAACATAGATTTAAATTCATTTTCACGAAGTCAACTGGCACTGGGTTAAAAAACAATGCTAATCCCAAACGTGTAATTTTCAATTCTTTGTGCATTAAGTAAAACGTTTTCGGGAAATCGACTTCAGTACGGGATACAGCTCTACTTCTTTTACGAGTATACAAACAAAGTTTGGCAGCAGCGCAGCGGATGACCCAACTTCCAACTTTCTGCTTTCCTTGAGTCGAACATACAAGGCGCTCAGATATCCCGTTACAAACTTCTAGAACTTGGAGAGAGGTGTGGCTACATAATATTTTGAACAGGAACTGAGATCCTGAAACGTTCCGTTTCCGTTCCACGACGGTTTCAGTTCAAATGTTCAACTCACCCACTTCTGCTTGAGGAACTGAATTTAGCGTGGCGCAGTACAGTTATTAGGTAACAAATCTAAATGAAACATAACGAGACGTCCATTTATCACTTAAGCACATTTGTTTGCATTGACACTTACACATAACGTGTTTACATCATTTCAAAACAAAAAAGAAGCCAGCATGTGCGCACAGCATACGGCTGATACATTAGAACAGCAGCTCGGTGTGGCGACCACTACCGTTGCTGGGACATTGTACCTAAGAAGCTTGTCCTGTACACCACATTCTTCATTACACTTGGTATCTCTTCAGTTTCTAGTGCAGTGCCCAGAATTCGTACCAGCAGATCTTCCTCTGTCTCTAGAAGAGTCTCGTAAATCAAACTTCGCATATTTTGCATTGTATAGATGTGAAACATGGACTGTTGGAAAAAAAAACAAAAGAGAATCGAAGTATTTGAGATGTGGCGCTACAGACGAATGTTGGAGTGTTGAAAAATAGGTGAACTGACAAGGTAAAGAAAAGGAGGTTCTGCGTAGAGGAAAAGAATACGTGGCATAAAACAAACAAACAAAAACAAATCGCCGACCCCACAAGAAGAAGTACTCAACTTCTATTGTATCGCATAGTAGGGCAACCAATACTTGAGACTTAGCCCTCCCTCAGTTCAGGTGGACGCGTTATAAATCTAAATTGAAACCGGAAATGGGTTCCTGTCCAAAATATTATGTGCTTAGTCCTCTCTGTAAGTTCTAGAAGTTTGTAACGGGAGTTTGCGAACACCTTGTGGATGCGAACACGATTCTATGCGTTTCTATGCGTGGTGGGGCGAAATATACTATTTTCAATGTCACTTTCAAATTATACAGAAGACTGGTGAACAAATCTCCACTATCGAAAAGAAGATTTTGGACTTTTAAAGACATTGAAGACACGGTCTCGATAGTCTTGAATAGGTTCCAGAATTTTTTGCGTTTGCAGTCGCAAGAAGTCAAAATGCTTCTACAGATGACTGACAGACACATTTCGAAATATGACGACGATTTAACACTGCCTAGTTTTGGTACCCTCACATTATCCATCGCAGTTAGCACTCTTAATTCACCGAAAATTGTTCGAACAACGAGCAGTGAGATACTCAATTTCGAAGTTCATAATAAAATATGACCAACAACGAAAAGATAGCCTCATCATCATGCTGTGACGTGCGACAATTTGAAATAATTATATTTTTTTAACGATAAGTTGTTTGAGAACAATTGCATAGCGAAAAAACGAGCGAATCCCAAATATGTGATGTTATGTTTCTTGTGCTGCAAGTAAAAAGTTTTACGGGAAACTACATCAGCAACTTCGCTTCGTTTCCATACAGTAGGTTCTTTCAACAGCGCAGCAGACGACTCAAGTTTCAACTTTCTGCTTTCCTTGATCAAACCTAGACGTGGACACAATTCTTTGCGTTACGCGGTGAAGAAATATGCCATAAAGGGTCCGCGACAAAAAGAATTGCGGCAGTGAGTCTCAACAACCGATCAGAGTAGGTACTAAGCTACCCAACAGGAGTGCTGTAACACGACATCATACTTACATCACGATGTGCTCCCACTATTGCCACGAGATGTCACTCCAAACAGACAATTTAATATGGGACGCATAACATTCCTACCTCCAGACAATTTTGTTGGCGTGCGCTGCTTAGATGGAGTAAGTTATATGAAAGTTTGACTTTCATTTACTTAACGTTGTTCTCTGAATTTTATTCATGCAGTGGCCCGCAAACAAGTCGTCTTGCCGTAGATACTGAAGTTACCAGTGCGAAGCCGGAGCGGGTCGCTAGCAGGACACAGTTAAGATTGTAGCTGCCAATGCGGCTACTGTCCCAATATGATTGTTAAAATATATAAAAAGAACATAAAAAGTCAAGCGTACAAATGAAAGTTGAAAAAGTAACTTTAGCGGAAGTAGAAGGGTAGGAGAAAGAAACGCTTATAGCCACATTAACAATCGTGCTCTTAACGAACTCAACTAGGAAACTAAAGCTACACTAACGACATTTATTCTGGCTTGCTTTCAATGTTTTAAAATTACACAGTTGTTTATTCTCTGTATGACCAAGTCTAGCGAAAATATAAGCACAGACCGAGATCTCACCCCTCCACCCCCCTCCCCATTCTGCTTTCCTCTCGGTACCATAGGCTCGTGACTAACTGGTCTGTGAGTAAATCCAGGCTTGGTCCCCGAGCAGCCTGAGGTGCGAGCGGGATACAAACGGTGCAGTACGAGGGTGGATATGAGACGGCGGAAAATTTCGCTCTCTTTGCGGCGCGCCCATCCCCAGTATTAGCATTTACTGCCGTTTCTCTCGCCCCGTCACGTAGCGCGCGGTGCGACAGAGCCGCGCTGGACGGTCGTTCGTCCTCCGACGACTAGCCGGATGAAAGACGAGGCCGCCGCGTGGTGAGTGAAGAGCAGGCGGTCTCGGGGAGAGCAAGGGCAGCAGCAGCGGGCCGCGGCGCCGGAAAACATGGGTCGCAGAGGGTGCGCCGAGAGCCGGTTCCGGCTGCCAGACGGCGGCAGAAATTAAAATCGGATAACGGCAGCGCCGCTTGATTTAATTAAATGGGCATTGAAGCCTGGGAGGCTAGCGCGGCTCGCCAATTCGATTACGTGAATTACCTCTCGGCCCGCCCCGACGCCTGCGCCGCTTGGCGGGTCGTCGCAGCAGTACAGTTCTGGCTCCATTCGGCTCCAGCAACCTCAGCTCGTGTGTGTGTGTGTGTGTGTGTGTGTGTGTGTGTGTTTGAGAGAACTCGCCCAACCACACTGCCTATCGTGTTTCGAGTTCAATGTTGTAACCAGACTGATATGCGTCACACAGTAAATATCATGGACAGGAGTTCGACACTCTGAGAGTTATGGAGGTCAACGCTACTTTCACGCTGCCTGTAGCTGGGAGGCTCTAAGGATCTTTCGATAGTGGCAGGAGACGGGACGGGAATCTTGTTGAAACAGTGGCATTAAATGGGAGAGCGATGCGATAAAGAACTGCTCCGCTAGAAAGACATTATTATACGAGAAACGGACTAATAAATGACCCTAGTAGATCACAGTTTAGTATAAGACCTAGTATGTAAGTTGGTAGCTACAGAATCGAAGTCTGATACTTTCACGAAACAAGATTACTCAAATCTGTTTACTCAAAGTGCAAACGTTTATGCCGCAACAGTGTTCATGGTGGGCCGGCCGCGGTGGCCGAGCTGTTCTAGGCGCTACAGCCTGGAACCGCGAGACCGCTACTGACGCAGGTTCAAATCCTGCCTCGGGCATCGATGTGTGTGATGTCCTTAGGTTAGTTAGGTTTAAGTAGTTCTAAGTTGTAGGGGACTGAAGACCTCAGAAGTTAAGTCCCATAGTGCTCAGAGCCATTTGAACCATTTTTTTGTTCGTGATGCTCAAAATAAAAGCTTTATGACGATGCTTGGATGGGTAATTATTATCTGTACCACCTATGTGTGGAATGACACGAAATGTGTAGTACACTGCATCTACTCACATCTGAAGATTATCAACGTTGACTCAAAATTAATAACCTCACTGATAAACACTTATTGTCCTTGTTTGGATTGATAATAAAATAAATAACGGTTACTGTTATCAGTTTTTGTTTCTTTCGCGTTCAGCTAATTATATCAAATGGAAACACAGGTTTTCTCGTCGTATTTCATGGGTGACAAGTTGAAGCGCCGCTATGAAGCGAAATCAGATACAGTGTTCGTAATTACACTTACACAATATCATTATGTGCATAAGAAGTTCTCGGTTTACTTGTCGCATGAAATTCGAATAAAATTCGAAGCTTTTTATGATTGGCTTATCATCGTCATCAGCGGCAAAGACAGACTGTCTTGAATGGCGAGGCTCCAATTTTTACACCCGCAGGACGGCATCAGATTGGCTGGATTACGTCATGACAACACGGAAATGGTGCGTCCATAGATAACGCCCTCTTCGTCCATAGATTTCGCTTGCGCTCTCTATCGAGCGCTGTTTCCAGCGCCATCCCTCGCGTCAGGAGATAAACTGCACTTCCGTAAATTGCCAAGCGCACAGCCGCTGTGAAGCAATCATCGAAAGCTTGGAATTTTATCCAAACTTGACGGAGGAAGTAAACCGAGAACTTTTATGCAACGATTCCGTTGCGAAAAGCTTCGTAGACTAACTTAATTATGTTTTTATCTGGACTAAAAATATTAAACTAATTTCCTGACGCTTCTCAGCCACCTGTCATTTTTTTAAAAAAAGGCACGACATAGACCGCTACAAACAACTCGTCAGTGATGTCGGTAGAGTTAATAAGTGGCCCAAACGATTCAAGAAATTAATAAAAGACGAGAGCGTGCAAGAAAGTAGTGCCTCCGATTTTTTATGAGAAAACTCTTAAAGATTACTACATAAAACAAACGTTATTAACATTCTGCATCTTTATTCTTCTTTCTACATACGAAAATTTGCTGCACTCTGCCGCTAAAGGGCTCCGAACTGAAGCGTGTAACATGGTGGTGTGTAAACGTGTCTATGTCGGCGCGCAAGAAACAGCGTTATTTAACCTAGTTTCGAATTCTAAGAGTTCGTGCACACATGGAGCAAACTCTCGTTCTGCTTAAAAATAACAGACCACACACGAACGCTGCGACATCTGCATCAATCCGACACTTCACTGCCATCGGTCATCCTACACACATCCTCCATTTGCCCCCATCACATGTCCAATTGTTTCATGATTACGTGGTGCAAGGAGGAGTAAGATTGTGAATACATCAACAGGGTCAAACATTTTGCAGTGACAATATCAACAAACTGGTCTCTCGCTGGAAAAAGGTGTTCCACGCCAGAGTGAGTATGTTGAGGAATAAATATGTTGACATGAAAAATAAAGGTACAGAATGTTAGTAACATTTGTTTGATTTAAAAATCTGTAAGAGCTTTCACATACAAAATGCGGAAGCGTTACTTTTCAGCAGCCCTTGTGCAATGGTCCAGATATACATATCGTTAAATTACGTAAGTCTCAGAGCATCGTTTCAACAAATTTCCTGCGGTCCATCTTCAGCGAAGGCATCAGTATTCCTCACTTTCACAACGCATTAGATACACTACGACGCCCAGTTTGCGATTCAATGTATGTCTGGGTACATTATTACGATCTTCCAGGCGTCTATGGAATATTATGGTAACGTTCTGCAGTAGTGGTTTCGCCTGCTAACCAAAATACAGACTTCCCCGTACCACTTTTGTCGAATAGTCAGCTTTTGTGGGCGCCACAGTTTTGAGTCTCTCTCAGTTACCGACAGATACTCCCTACAACCTCAAGCACGGCAGAAGGATTTATCAAGTAACTAACCGGATAACTTCATTTTGTCAAATTATGTGACGAAACGATAAAGGAAACATTTCATTCCATATTTATTCATTTATCTTTAGTTATGGTACATTATTTAGATTGCTATCATCGATCTATGCTATTACGTAAGTCTTTTTCCTTAGAAGCATTTCATTACCATTCCTCGAATTTCTGACATTTAGTTTTCGTTCTCTGTCAGTGGAATTCCTGTATTATTTTCCGCACTATAATCACCGCTCTGAAGCCTGTGATCTGAAATGATGGTTAATGGTTTGTTGCTCAAGAGCTATGCAACAACACGTAAAGAACTATCTCAAGATACCGGTGTAAATATGCAAGGAGGATGTTCACCTAGCGCGACATTTCTTTTAAATCAGTTTCTTTCCGCTTCGTTTGCGAGCTACGACCAAAAAAGTTACTTCTAGACAAAAGGAAGCTTGCTTCGGGTGTAGAATTTACGGCTAGGTATTACTGGAGAAGTAGATGGCTGATACGATTCTGAAAAGCTATGCAGCGCAAGTTTTCTCAACAGACTTTAAAAGAAGGGAAGTAACAATGATGAGGACAATAGAAACAGATTTATGTGGGGGCGTTTACCTTGTCAGAAACTGGGACGAGAAACGGCTTCCCCGTGCCTCGTGCCTGTGCTGACAAGAACGGCCGCCTCTCTCGTAACTTGATACCGCATCTGCGGCCGGGACAAAGAATTCACTGGCTGTTTAAACTTCTGGCATACGGCCGGCTGTCGGCTTCCGGCGCGTTAAGCAGCCTGCAAGTTTGCACAGGCCGGGGAGGAGAACCCGGCAGGATCCCGCAAGAACTAGTGCACCACGCTCCACCGACCGCGCATTTCCGCTCACGCCACGACTGCGCCACTGAGTCTCCAGCTGCCTATCTGCCTACGTCCGGCTTTATTTGAAGACATTCGCCGTGAAATTCCATGGCCGACAAGGACTGCTTGAAAACGAAATGCTGGATGACATCTCCACTGCCGGCGGCTGAAGTCAAATTAAAATGTTACGCGCGGCTGCGCTCCACCTGTTCGAATCGTCGCTAATATTTTGACACCAGCCAGTAGACACTAAATAAGCTTTTGCGTCGGTGAAGTGACCTTTATAGATTTAAATGGCAAACAAACACTTCAGCTCCGGACGATTCTTCTATAAATCTTAGTAAGTAAGAAAAATGGAATGTGTGTTTAAGCTTTCGGCAAACATCAATTTATTTCAGTTTTCTGTTCTTTACCCAGTCATGCTTCGATAACTACCCTGAGCGTGTGTCGTTTTATTTATGTAAAAATATTATACTATATTTGTGGTTGGTGTTCTATTTTAGGCTGAAACACTACAAAAATGCATTTACTACTTTGTTCTGAAAGCTCACCTGAAACTACATTATTTGCGAAGCTGAAAATGTACAGGCTAGCTTTGCTTTTGTGCGTTTTTCGGCTTGACACCATGCACCTGCAAAGTACTCAGAAGAATTTGCTTAAACAGTTATCATTTTCTAAAACTTATACCAATGGTAAACAGTGGTGCGTGTCCTGTGCTTACGTTTTCCGTCGTATTTAACATCTCTCATGTGCTTTCTTTACTGATGCTAATTATATAGACTCTTTCTCGCTACTTTGTCACTTCACTCTCAAATGGTGCCAGACATTTAAAAGAGCAAAAATGAAATTGGATGAAAACTTACGTCGGTACTTGAAATGTGCAGTCAAGGTAACGTAAATTACATTAAAGAGAAAATCCTCTGGTTACGCGACATCTTAAAGATGTGAGTAATTCTTAAGTTCCGCATACACACTTTGCCGCGTCCTAAAAGCATATTACAACAGCAATGGTGTTGATTCCCGTTTATAATTTTTGCGATCTTAAGTAATCGCATTCCTTTCTCCCATCGATGGATGTTCAGACGAATACGTTATAGGAGGCTTCCGTCATTGTTCATTGTCTTATTGACCGTAAAATTTCGTTATAATTTCCACACCGAGAAAGTGTAAAAAAATGAAAGAAAACGAAATTATTGGACTTCCTTTATACAAAGATTGGTTATTTCTCTGATGCAAAATGTTCAAGGAACAGTCAGCATGAAGCTCAAATCGATTCGTCATTGACCAATGGCGATTTCAATCCTGTTGAAATTGGTCTCCTTTGAAGGTATAACTTACAGTTTTATTAGATGAGGCCATGTAAAAGTGTGTTCTTCAAAAACGTCTACAAAATAAAACACCTCTACATAATTAGTTATTCAAAAAATGCTTTTATATGAACTACACTTACAATATAGTACCAACCAAGGTAGAGACTCAAGAGACAAAACCTTGTAATAGTAGTAGTACTGTAGTTCTTCTTTTTTTTGTTTTGTTTTAAAAGATAAATGATAAAGATGTGCAAACAGCATCTTAGGATGCGAATACTAATCTCTGCATTATGATTTCTTGGCATTACATAATTGAGTAGTGCATCGTGAGTTCTCTATCTATTTTCAAGATTTTTAAAAGTGAAGAAAAGGATAGTGTTACACACGCTCATAAAGAATGTTACGTTCTTATTGCTTCTCACTTGTTCATCCTTTTTTCTCCACTGTGACGTTATAAATATGCTTTCTCACAACAGATGCGCACAAAAACGCACATCCTGCATTCGACATTAAACCACACCGACAAAAATGTAGATGTGTTAACAAGTGAACGGCGACAATAACACAACATCTATAACTTGTTTTCTTTGAAGCAGACGCAGTCGAGGAATTACGGAGAGCGCACATTTGCTTTTCAGTGAGACAATTAAGCTATCGAAATGGCACCGTTGGCAGAAAATAAAACTTCATCCGGTTGTGGAAGCTCGTTTTCTTGAAATGGAGGCTGAATTTATTTAGAAGTATTTAGATCGCCTCCCATCCCAAGCGCTGCTGTTCTACTTAATTTTGTTCGGGTGAACGCCGTAATTGGTGGCCTAAATAGATAACAAATTGCAAGAAATACTATGATTTTCGTAGCATCTAGCAGTATTTTAAAATCAGCACGTTGCACAACATTATCGAAGACAAACTGAGTACAGTTTCATACCAGTTCACTCTATTAAAAAAACGACTCATCACTGAATTAAAAACACAATATTATTCTTATCATGGTCATTTTGCCAGATGTATGGATATATGTGGGGGGAGGGGGGGGGGGGGCCGGAAGGGATAATATGATGTCTGACTCCTTTCTGGAAATACTCCGCTGAAATTTCAACAGTAAACCTTTCCGTGATGCTCAATGCCTCTCTTGTAGCTTCTGCCACTGGAAGTTCTTAGCTTCTCTGTACCGCTCAGGCGGCGACTGAAGGATTCCTTGACTAAACCCGCCGCTCTTCGTTGGATTTTCTGTACTTCTTCTCTCAGACTGATGAAAGAAGAAGGGTGCCAGATTGATGAAAAATACTCAAGAATCGGTCGAACAGGCCTTGTAAGACACTTCTTTCGTGGATGAGTTACATTCCGTCACGATTCTTGCTCTGAACTTTTTTCTGGCATCTGATTTTCCTATTATTCGTTTTGTGTGGTCATTACACTGAAGGTCAGTCTGGATAGTTACTTCTGGATACTTCACGGTAGATATTGTTTCCAGCAATTTGTCATTTCTCTTTTCCTATGTACGCGCAATATGTTACATTTATTATTTACCTTCAGGGTGAACTGCCACAGCCTACACCATTCCTCAATCCTCGGTAGGTCATTCCGCAAATCGATATTGTCTCCTGACATTGCTACTTTCTTACAGACAACTTCTTTATGTGCGAATAGTCTTAAAGAGCTTCGCTCGATTGCTGCTAGATCATTTATGCTTCGCTGTTTAGTCCCCCTTAAACATCCCAACAACCACCACCACCATCATTTATGCTAGATCATTTACATACACTTTAAGTCACAAAAAATAAATTAAAAATGAATATATAAAACATTTTAAAAAAATAAACGACCCACGACGTATGAAGTACCCGAATGGGACGGAAATCAGCGCAAGTGATGTACTTGTACAAACAAACAAATGGCTACAATTTGAGAATATTTGATTGATTTATTCAAGAGAAACGTCTTACGAAATTTAGCTTCTGGCCCTTATGGAAGCACTTACTCGGCTTGGTACTGACTGACAAGAGCTGTTTGATGTCCTCGTGAGGTATATCGTGCCGAATTCTGTCTAACTGGCACGCTGGAGGGCCCTGCCCATAGTGCTCCAGACGTTCTCAAATGGGCAGAGATGCGGCATCGAAGGGATACCAATGTGCCTGTCGTCCGCCATATGGCCCGACAGCCAAGACTGGTGGTTTGGGTTGCCATTTCTGTTCATAACAGGACCCGTTTGATTTCCACCCGCGACACCGTTATAACACAGCGGTACGTCGACGATATTCTACGTCTCGTTTTGTTGTCCTTCACGGCAAGCCATTCCGAGCTTACATTTCAACAAGATAGTGTCTGCCTGCACACGGCGAGAATTTCTACCTCTTGTCTTGGTGCTTGCCGAATCCTACCTTGCCCAGCAAGGTCGCCAACTGAGAATGTTTGGAGCATTATGGCAGGGACTTACAACCAGCTCGGGACCTGACGATCTAACGCGTCGATTGGACAGAATTTGGCCGGATATCCGTCACGACGGCATGCAACACCTCTATCAATCAATGCCAACTCGAATAGCTGCCTGCATAAAAGCCAGAGCTGTACTAACGCGTTATTGACTTGTTGGATTTGAGAAGGACCTTCTCTGGAATAAATCGTCCAGTTTTCCTGAAAAGTAATCATTTGTTTGTCTCTACATGTACATGAAATCTAGCGATTCTGTCGCATTTGGAGATTTCCATTAGCGTGTACAATAATCAGAAATGGTCCTATCACACTTCCTCGGGGTACTGCGTAAATTACCTTACAACAAAACCATTTTAAAAGCTAGTGTGGACGAGTCAGGCCCGCCCGGTTGGCCGCGCGGTCTTAACGCACCGCTTTCCGGGCGGGAAGGAGCGCCTGGTCGCCGGCACGTATCCGCCCGGCGGATTTGTGTGGAGGTCCGGTGAACCGACCAGTCTGTGGATGGTTTTTAGGCAGTTGTCCATCTGCCTCGGCGAATGCGGGCTGGTTCCCCTTATTCCGCCTCAGTTACACTATGTCGGCGATTGCTGCGCAAACAAGTTCTCCACGTGCGCGTACACCACCATTACTCTATCACGCAAACATAGGAGTTACACTCGTCTGGTGTGACACGTTCCCTGGGGGGTCCACCGGGGGCCGAACCGCACAATAACCCTGAGTTCGGTGTGAGGCGGCGGAGGGGTGAAGTGGACTGCGGTAGTCGTCGTGGGGTTGTGGACCACTGCTGCTGCGGCGGGGACAGAGCCTCTCCGTCGTTTCTAGGTCCCCGGTTAACATACAATACAATACAATACAATACAATGGACGAGTCAGGTTCTGATCGGTCTGACGACGTACTCTTCCGCCACTGTGCCAGCTCACATCTAATCACGAAGATTACGTAGATACAGGGAAGTTGGCTCGGAGATGTGAACATGAGCGATGGCACGTCCAGAACGGTTTGCGCCGACAGCGAATCAGCGACGCCAGTAACAGAATTGGGCGCAGCTGGCCTATCGGGCCGCGGCGGACCGGATCCACGGCGCGCGTCCGTCGGTTCTGTCACTTGTTCCTGTTCTGCTCTAGCCTGTTCCGGTCCGGTCTGCTGCAGCCGCTATAATGGCCGCATTTCGCTGCGCTACACTGCTTCTCCCCGCACTGCATTATTTCGGTTAATCCCAACTCCTAGTGTCCGATTAACCACGGCCGCATTTTTTCTCCGGCTGTTATATTTATTTTTTATTATTTTTCCCTCCCTCCCCTTCGCGTTCGAACCGCATATCGCTGCGAGACCGCACACATGGGGGCGCGCGCCGACGCACCCCGCCGCGCCGCCAGAAGCCCATAACGTATTCATTAACCATCGCGCCGCCACCGACACTAATTCGTAATCTGTCCGCTGAGATTTGCAATCGGGCCGGCGCTCGCCCGCGGGTTAAGCCGAGCATTTTAATGCCGCTAAACGGCGATGACTGATTTAATACGGAATTTATTGCAGACTACAGAGCGCGCTGCAGGTTCGTTCCGCTGCTTTATCGAGCCCCGAGGCCTCGGCGTGCTCTCCCTGTCGGACAATACACTAAAACATAAAGTTTCCGGGGCAACTGCTCGGCTTCCTGGCAGAGGTTACCAGCAATTGAAGGCAATTCGGTAGCGATAGCTGAAAAGCTTAATTGCTTGCCAGTTCCGACTTCCCTGGATGCATACTAACTGTGCTCCAGTTGGAAATAAAAATGAAAAGAATTTTAAATTAAAACCGTACATAAAGATTAAGTACTGTGACGAAAATACTACATAGCGCTGACGGATGCAAGGATGCGAGGTAACATTCACAGTTCTGCGTTCTCTTTGCATCAATAATCCCAAAATGGTTTAAATGGCTCTGAGCACTATGGGATTTAACATCTGTGTTCATCAGTTCCCTAGAACTTGAACTACTTAAACCTAACTAACCTAAGGACATCACACACATCCATGCCCGAGGTAGGATTCGAACCTGCGACCATAGCGGTCACGCAGTTCCAGACTGAAGCGCCTAGAACCGCAAGGCCACACCGGCCAGCAATAATCCCAATGAAGACCCATCAACAATGAACTGAATTTCTGTTCACATGTTCCTTATGTCACACACAAGCACACATAATTATATTCCACCACTTCCTGTCTTAAGTAAAAACTGATATACCTCTGATTACGACGTACTAGTATGGTGTACATGATGGTACTTGTGATTACGAAGTACTATTATTGTGTAAATGCTGTAGACACTAAATTGTGCTGCACATCCTTGATAACAGTTGAGCAGTGCACAGGAAAAGAATTAAGCTTTGTGTCTTGGGTACATGTGGAAATGAATATCCGAGATATCGGCGACACAGCTTTTCATATATGTTTATTTTAACAGTGTGGGCCCTCACATATGGGCAAAGCTGGTTCACCATAAGATCAACAAATATCAGGAGCACGCACACGAGCTAAAATGTCAAAGTGGATGGCGGTGTGCTTTAGGCCCTTTGGTTCTCAGTGCCTCAGTCGATTTAACACATGAGCAGGGGTCAGTAAACAGAGAAGAATGCTCCAAATTTCTGGGTGTGCATACTGCTAAAACTTGCTGGAACAAGCACGTTACTGAACTTCTCAAACAGTTACGTTCAGCTACTTTTGCTCTTCGCATAATCGCGAGTCTCGGATATAAACGCATCAACCTCCTGACATATTTTCACTCAATAATGTTGTACGGAATAATTTTCTCGGGTACCTCATCATTTAGAAAGAAAACATTGATTCCACAAAAGTACACAATCACATGTGGTGTTCACCCTCGGTCGTCACTGTAGGTACCTTTTCAACGAGTTGGGCATTTTAACTTCACCATCGCGATAGATACATTCACTAATACAGCCGGCAGTCACTGCTCGGTCAACAGGAGAAAACCACACCAGATAGTGAGTGTAATATACAAGACGCTTAGCATGGATGCCTCTGAGGTTCGGTTGCGGTCGTACTTGCGGTATACCAACTCATTGTTTACTAATCGAGTTCTTGCGATAGCGAGCAAGAAAATGTTAAATCAGTTTGCTCCTCCGAAACCGGCAGCTTTTCCTAAACTTCTGAGGTATGAGCGCTCAGGGATACTTCTAGAATATGGCACTTAAACTGATGGGCTATGTTGCCTGGAGGCTGAATATATGTGTTATGGAAACGTGAGATGACTCCTTCCCGGAGGTCCCAAAAGTGAGAGCCACTGCTCGCTTTGGTTGCTATTCGAAACATCGGCTCCCAAAGAAAACGGTCGTCACACCAATGTGGCAGAACTTTTACGCCCAACCTGTGTCTTTTCTAGCAATTCTGGAAGGACCTCCCTGCTTTAAAACTGCCACGCGCTGCAGTCTTCCAATGGCGAACTTTACTTTGCAGGTGTATCCCTACTTATGAAAGTGTTCAGCTTGGTTTTAAAGGCTTGATTTCAGCGGAAATCACTATCTTGCCAATAATTAGGAACCTTTTAATGAAAATAAATAATTCCAAAATCAGGGAAAAATACCTTCATATGTATGTATCAGCATTATCTATTTATTCACTCGACAACCATGGCATCGAACATAAAATTGATACGTAAATTTGTATACTTACTAAAGACTGATAGATGGCAGAAGTAGACAGGATAGAACATGTAGACTGGCAATGGCAAGGAAAGCGTTTCTGACTAAGAGAAATTTATTACTATTGAATATAGATTTCAGTGTTAGAAAGTCTTTTCTGAAGGTATTTGTCTGGAGTGTAGACATGTATGAAAGTGAAACATGGGTGATAAACAGGTTAGGCAAAGAAAGAACAAAATCTTATGAAATGTCGTGCTGTAGAAGAATGCTGAAGATTGATGGGTAGATCGCGTTATTAACGAGGAGGTACTGAACAGATTTGGGCAGACAAGAAAATTAACTTGAAAAAGAAAAAGATCGGTTGAAAAATTGGAAATTTGTGGTAAGGTCTTATGGGAGCAAACTGCTGAGGTCATCGGTCCCTCAGCCTACACACTACTTAATCCAACTTAAACTAACTTAACTCTGTGGATAACACACACACCCATGCCCAAGGGAGGACTCGAACCTCCGACGGGGGGAGCCGAACGAACCGTTGCAAGGCGCCTGAGACCACGCGGCTACCCGGCGCGGCAGATCGATTGATTGGACACATTAGGAGATACCACGAGATAAACAGTTTAGCACTGGTGGAAAGTGTGGGGTGCAAAAATAGTAACGATAAATTCTTATTGCCATCCCTTGAGGGCGTGGAATGGCAAACTGCTAGGCAGCAACACTAATGTTACCAAAGTGATCGCTTCACACTATTCTCGACGTCGCACATGATTTAAGTGGGTGTGATAAGCAAGTTCTGCACGCTTAAATTAGCGTGGATTAGATTTGCGAAGTTTTCTTTGTGACCAGTCTCCTCCTACTCTTCTTCCTCCTCACATACTCACTGAGAAACCGTAGTTCATCTTTGCAAAAAAATTTCAGACTTCACTTCCTTGCGCTGACAAAATCTGAGCAGCTGATACTGTTCATGTAAAACTAATGATGCTCAGAAAACGGGACTAACAAAGACACGCAGTCCACATAATGCCTTAGGAAAACACAGCGAACACCTTGTAATGTTTTTTTCTAGATATCCGCAAGCCACTTAACGGTGCGTGCCGGAGGCTATTTTGTGTACCACTGTCACTTCCCTCCCTTTCCCTGCTACAGTCGCGATTGTTGTTAAGCCGCCCTGTTTACCTTCACGGTCTTTTCACGAGGTATAAGAGGAAGCAAAATATTGGTTGACTCCTCTAGAAACGTATGCGCTCGTAACTTGAACAGTAAAACATACCGTGATGCACAACGCCTCTGTTGCAGAGTTTGTCACTGGAGTTGGGGGAGTGTCTACGGGACGCTTTCGTGCTTACTGAATGAACCTGTAGCGAAACGCTCCGCTCTTCTCTAAATTCCCTATTTCTTCCCTATTTTCCCTATTTTCCTGTTTGGTATGAAACCCCTAGTGACGAGCAATATTAAAGTACTGGTCGAAGTAGTGTTTTATAATTTACCACGTTTCTGGATGTATTACATTTCGTGATAATATCAGTCTGTCATCCGCGTTACCTTCGATTACATTTGTGTGTTGCCGGCCGGGGTGACCGAGCGGCTCTAGGCGCTACAGTCTGGAACCGCGCGACCGTTACGGTCGCAGGTTCGAATCCTGCCTCGGGCATGGATGTGTGTGATGTCCTTAGGTTAGTAAGGTTTAAGTTAGGTTTAAGTAGTTGTAAGTTCTAGGGAACTGATGACTTCAGAAGTTAAGTCCCATAGCGCTCAGAGCCATTTGAACCATTTTTTGTATGTCGTTCCACCTTAAATCGCTCCATACGCATACTCCTAGATATTTTACGGAAGTAAATCCTTCTGGTGATTTTTCTGTAATCGTGAAATCATACAATAATCGGTCTTTCAGTAATTGTAGTCGCAATACGTTACATTTGTTTAGGTTGTGCGTCAATTTATTACATATTTCAGTATAAGGGCACTCAAAAGGGATCATTATTGGTCTGAACTGATAACTAATTCATCATCAAATGATTAAAAAGAAAGAAATACAGAGGGAAGTAAGGAAAGGAAGAAAGAAAACAAAAAGGGGAATAGTAAAATACTAGGAAATTAAATTAGAAATCAAGCTAACTACTGTGCAGATAGGTGAGGGTGATTCGGAAAGTCAAATTGTGCTGATGACGCTTTGCACAGATGTATTGGGCAGTTTCTCTTGTACGCCTGTCGACAGTGTAACGTCACTGCTTCCAGTTCTAAGCGCACAGTGAGCATGGAAAGAAGCCTAGATAAATAGTGTCTCGCGCCAAGTACGAGAGCCTGGTGAGAGATTTCGCCTCATGGCACGCACTCCACATGACAATTCTCGGCTCCACCCTGCAGGGCCGGCCGGTGTGGCCGTGCAGTTAAAGGCGCTTCAGTCTGGAACCGCGTGACCGCTACGGTCGCAGGTTCGAATCCTGCCTCGGGCATGGATGTGTGTGATGTCCTTAGGTTAGTTAGGTTTAATTAGTTCTAAGTTCTAGGCGACTGATGACCTCAGAAGTTAAGTCGCATAGTGCTCAGAGCCATTTTGAGCCACCCTGCAGGGCCAATGAATATGTTCCTACAGCGTTTATGAAGAGAAGTGTTTGATTATCCACAATACAGCCCGTAACTGACTCCTCCTGAGTTGCATTTCTGCTCGTATGAACCACTGGTTATGAGACATTTTGGCACAACAACGAGCTGTGCACCAGAGTATAGAGAAATGACGGAAGGCAGAGTTGGCTGACATCTACGATCAGGGTATTGGAAAGGTGGTATAGTGTTACAACAAATGTCTCAGTCGGAGTGGAAAATATCTAGTCACGTAACTGGAAGGTGCAGCTAACTGTTGCAAATAAAACATTTTTGATTTTCACATTTCGCGACCGATCGGATCATACTTCACGAACAGACGTCATGTCTACAGTCTCCTGACTCCATTACACAGTAACTCGTCAACGTAACAAGGTCGTAGAGGGGCTGAGAAATGTCCAAAGGAAAGGCCCCGCAAAACGGCTGGGAACTCAATATTTTAACATTCTGAGTTGATTATTCTATATGATGACGCGTCTAACACATAAACATGAAGGGGGAAATAGATTTCAGAAACTCGATTTCCGTCTTCTGCAAACTGTGTCGCCATGTAAACGTAGTGTGAAGGGCAGAGTGTATGCTGGGAAGCGAGAGGAGCTAGCGTGCCGCGGTCGGCAGGTTCCGGCGGCGGCACAGGGGCAGTCGGCGGCTGATTTTATCCCAGAATGGCGGCCGGCGAGTCCCGCGGGAGCCCGTAACGGCGGCCGCTTATCGAGGCTGTCTGGTGGCCGGCGCTGCTGCTGCTGCTGGTGGCTGGTGCTGAGATACGGGACGGACCGCGAGCCGGGCACGCCCACCGATACCGGCGGTCCGCGGCGCGGCGCTGCGCGGCGCTGCCGGCAGCCACCCGCCGTGATTCATGGGCGCTGCGGCCCGGCACGGACGCTATCTGGCGCAGCACTGGGGGAGGGCCGGGCAGGCGCCCGCCTGCAGAAGATGCCCCGCCGCACGTGCGGAAGATGGCCGGATCATGGTGGCCGCCCTGCCTGCCTGCCTGCCTGCCTGCCTGATAAACGTGTCCGCTGCAGGTAATGTGTGCTGCTACCCACCGTCCGCCCTGCACTTGTTCATTCAGCCGCGTCACCGCGTGGTTTACGATCTAAACAAGGGTAAAAAAATCTCTGACCAACTGATACTTCACAATATCTTCCACAAAGTCAATGTCTGGTATGGCAAATGGCTCTGAGCACTATTGGACTTAACATCTATGGTCATCAGTCTCCTAGAACTTAGAACTACTTGAACCTAACTAACCTAAGGACAGCACACAACACACAGTCATCACGAGGCAGAGAAAATCCCCGACCCCGCCGGGAATCGAACCCGGGGACCCGGGCGCGGGAAGCGAGAACGCTACCGCACGACCACGAGCTGCGGACAAATGTCTGGTATCCATACAGCCTCCTGGAATCCCATAATATGCTGCAGCCCAATTCATTTCCACGTTAATGTGACCACTTGTGCCGGCCGGAGTGGCCGAGCGGTTCTAGGCGCGTCAGTCTGGAACCGCGCGACCGCTACGGTCGCAGGTTCGACTCCTGCCTCGGGAATGGATGTGTGTGATGTCCTTAGGTTAGTTAGGTTCCTCAGCTGTTAAGTCCAGCTCAGAGCCATTTGAACCATTTTTGACCACCTGTCAAAAGCCTGTGTAACTACCTTTTGCAGCGCGGACCGCTGCAAGAAGTCCAGAGGGAGAGTCAGTACGTTTCTGCGTAGTACCGACAGGGATGTTGTGCCATGCTGAATCCAGTGCTGTGGCCAGCTGCACTATTGTTGAGGATACATGGCGCGAATAGCCCAATCTAGGTGGTCCCACAGTTATTCTATTGGCTTTAAATCCGGGGAGTTTGGTGGCCAGGAGAGTACGGCAAACGTATCCTGATGCTCTTCGCACCACGCACGCACACTGCGAGCTGTGTGACACGTTGCATTGTTTAGCTGGTAGAAACCGTCATGCTGACGAAAACAAACTCCATGTAAGGGTTGACATTGTCCCCAACGATAGATTCGTACTTGTGGTGGTCCACTGTTCCTCCCAGAATGAAGAGATCACCCAGGGAATGTCGCCCACCCTTACGATGATTGTAGCAGGATGTTTACTTTCAGACGTTTCGCGTCGTACATGCCAATGGCCATCTGTCCGATGTAGCATTAAACGTGCCACTTGGCACCACTCACCGAGCGAGGTGCCGCAGTGTTTAGACACTGGACTCGCATTCAGGAGGGCGACCGTTCAATCCCGTGTCCGGTCATTCTGACTTAGGTTTTCCGTGATTTCCCTAAATCGCTCCAGGCAAATGCCGGTATGGTTCCTTTCAAAGGGCACGACAGACTTCCTTCCCCGTCCTTTCCTAAAAGCGATGAGGCCGATGACCTCGCTGTCTGGTATCCTTCCCCGAAACAACCCCAACTTGACACCACTCAGTCGACATCCAGTTGTGGTACCAATGTGCAAATTCCAGCCTTCGTCGCCGATGAACAGTATTCAGCACGGATGCATAAACAAGGCGCCTGCTGCGGGGGTTCACACGCGGTCGTTGAGGACATAATGTTGGTAGCCCCTTGATTCATTTTGGTGGTCAGTTAACTCAACAGTTGCCTCAGCAGCCGCCGTCCAACCAAATCATGTACCGCCTGTGGTGCACAACAGTTGCCTCTACGATGGGTGGTATACTCTAACCGCGGCGGCACGCGAACAGTTTACAAACTTAGCCGCTTCGGACACGATTTCATCTTTAGCCCGAAAGCCAATGATCTTGCCCTTTTGGATCTCAGATACAGAGCTCCTCTCGCGCATTACGAAGACTGCACTGTTTTTCACGTCTCCCCGACACACTTTTATACCCTCCACTGTTAGTGCTGTCATCTGCCGTCTGTGAGCGGTTACTGCACGTTGGCGTTGAAAACACGGGGCGGTCACATTAATATGACCGGGTCGCGTACAACCTTTCAGTACAAGCAAGGATCTAAATTACCAGTACAAGCATTAGCACTCTGGCTATATTACCTTTAGTTCCATATTACGCTATGAAATATGTATATCCATATATGATGTAAACACATAACGTGTAGATAGAAATACCCTAATGAACTATGCTTCAGGGTATTATGAGGTTGCAGTGGCATCCCTCGACGTTACACACCCTCCGTCCAAAACGTTACGCGACAGAATTTACTCCTGGCGCATAACCGACGTCAGTGTAGTACCTACGATGGCGGCTTCATCTAACAACTGTAAATGTGCATTCGACCTGTCAGTTGTGAGCAGTCAGTGCTGAGTAGGGAACGTGCGGCCCTACTGTGTCAACATTATAGTGTCACAAATCGCATCGGAGCAAAATCTCTAGATCAAGTGATCAAGATATTCCGCAGAATGATTTGAAGATAATGAAAGTGCATGGAAAATTTTGTCCCGTACATCTTGACTGCTCAACCAAAAGCAACGAAGGACGGACGTTTGCCACGACTTGATTGAAATGCAAAGCGCGGACAGTTCTCTTTGGGAAAAATAACCACGGTTGTCAACTCGAACCTACCATAAAAAGAAATGTGCAGAAATTCGTGTGAATATTCAGCGCTTTGACGACATAACCAACATTGAAACCAATACGATGCGCGAGTTGAACAAAATTGGAAAGAAGCGCTATTCCGACAGTTTCACATAGTTGCGTAAAAGTTCTGTACGTTGCACTCAAGTTTGGGAAGATTATGTAGAGCACATGAAGCATTAAAACGACCGTCTCGACGTTTCTCTATTTTTCTATTAATCGAGTATCGAAACTTTTTGGAGTGGCGGAGAATAAGCTGTGATGCCTGCCTATGTGAGTATGTATATCTTTAGATACGTCGCCGTACTTATAAATTTGCTTTGTCTCTCCGGCGATTCATAAATGGTGCTGCCGTTTGCGCATCACAACACGCTTTACACGGAGGTAAGGTTAGCAAAAAAATGGCTCTGAGCACTATGGGACTTAACATCTGTGGTCATCAGTCCCCTAGAACTTAGAACTACTTAAACCTAACTAACCTAATGACATCACACACATCCATGCCCGAGGCAGGATTCGAAGCTGCGACCGTAGCAGTCGCGCGGTTCCGGACTGCGCGCCTAGAACCGCTAGACCACCGCGGCCGTCCGTAAGGTTAGCAGGACGCGTGGGGGTTCAAATGAATGGTGCCAGAACGGTTGGGGTGGAGTGTAGCATTCCGCTCTGCTCGAAATTTCACGACTTTTCGCGCCAACAACGGCAGCGGCGTGATGTGGCGAACGAGCTTGCAAGGTGGATGAAGAGCGGCTCTCAGTTTGACCGCAGCTGCGGCTCGAAAAAAGAAGTAGCCCGGCAGCGGGCTCCAGTGACGCAGACAAACGAGCCGCGAACGGGGAAACCACAAGCGGCTGCTGCGGCTACCGAACGTCTGACAGGTGCGCACGTCTGGCTCTGGCTACCGACAGCGGCCCACGCAAAAGGCTTCACGTCCGTGACGTCACCACACACTCTACACCGTCGCGCTATAGATCACGTGGTGGCCGCGAGCCTCTCGTCGTCGGTAAGTAATAAGTAAAGGGGATGTGGATTTAAGATGGAGGCGTACTAGGGTAGTACGCGAAGTTGGGCATATCTAATATGTCAGGGTGGCCACGGTAGCGTATAATCAGCGCATCTGCCTACTGAAAAGGAGATCCAGGTTCGAACTCCAACTTCAATATAAATTTTAATTCTTTGCTTCAGTCAGCATATATGAGTTATAGATGTCTGAGTCTTTGAAAGGTCTCTGGGACCACGTAGCTTCAGCAGAATAAATAAAAGTATACACGTGCATGCAGCTGTCAGCCACCTTCGAAAGTAAACAAGAAAGTTGAGAACGCTGCACTAAGTGTCAATTTAATTTCATTGCGCCGGCCGCTGGTGGCCGAGCGGTTCTAGGCGCTTCAGTCTGGAACTTCGCGACCGCTATGGTCGCAGGTTCGAATCCTGCCTCGGGCATGGATGTGTATGATGTCGTTAGGCTAGTTAGGTTTAAGAAGTTCTAAGTTCTAGGGGACTGATGACCTCAGATGTTAAGTCCCGTAGTGCTCAGAGCCATTTGAACCAATTTCATTGTGCTCAATAGCTCGCATAATAATATTGTCGGTATAGCGTTTTTGACTTTACAGTAAAGACCAAGAATGAGGCCTGTATACTCATTTTAAACTCGCCATGGGATGCTATAACGTCATCTAAACACATAAAAAAACGTTTTGCATCACCCCGATTTCCAGTATCCTGAAGATAGACGTTGACTGTGGATATTCTATCACAGACGCAGTCCCTTTGATGTTCCCAGATGTCACTAGATACGGCCAAAGATGTAAACAAACAAGCATGAGCAGCGCCTATTAGACGGAGGGGGTCCGACAGCCGATCAGTTCCAGTCATTCCTCCAGGAAAGAGGTACACAGCTCGTGTTGTCTGTAGTTCAATCATGCCTAGAGGGGGTTCGATCGCTTCCGCATTATTACTTTGTGCAGCGTAGCACACTGTGACACTGGTTCATGGGTCTTAGAAACACAGTCACGGCTTTACATTCGTTTTATACCACAGTTGAGTTCAAAACGTTGACAACGGCTTTAACAATCTTCAAACAACTCTATTTATTACCCATTATTATGTTGTGTGAGGGATACATGGCAACGACAGTAAAAGTTACACCACGAACAGCTGTATTTTTGCTCTCAGATGATACTACCTGCTGCTAAACACAGTGTTAACAGAAAGTAAGGTTGACGCGATAAAGCGAGATCGTGAGCGCCATTTACTTCCTCGAAACACTGCACTTTATGGCACACATAAACTGTCATGGCCCTACTCCGCGCAGTGATTTACTAAACGTGCTGTAAGATGTTTTTATTTCAACGGTCGCCTCGATTACCTCAACACAGTATTCGATGTGTTAGCAATTCGGCGTGTTGTGAGATGGCTGAATTCCCCCTCAGTGCAAATGCTGCTACTTGGAGAAGTGTACAACTTCTATACGGTAACAGCGGCATTATTTCCTCGTTAATTACGACGAAGTTCTTCTACCTTATCAAGACAAATCATTGGAAGAATTAAGTGTTTTAATTACTGATTGCTACAGATTATACTTATGCCATCTTTCACTGTTCGACAAAAAGTGGTATGCCCGTAGTCTCCATAACCAAAAAAGTTTCAAGCCGTAACTAGAACTTCCTGGAAAGTCATGTAATTTTTCGCTACAAATTGATTTTTGCTTGTGGACCACAATTTATGAGCAACGCCGCCAAAATGTTGCACAAATTTAGGTAGGTAAAAACATCTAAACGCTCTGTAAATAGCCAACCGGTATTCTTATTCTGCTTTACAATAGCGGTCGTTGCATTTACTAAATGTGATCAATGCGTCTCGGAAAGTGAAAAAGGTCTAAAAAAACTGAGTTCTAAAACTACCTTCCAGTGACTTTACAGTTATCCACTTTGAGGCTTTCCCCACGTAGTTAACTTCTATAAAGAGTCGCGAGTGTTACCTCGGATGGTGTCGTGCAAACTGCACAATATTTCTGCGATGCAGCTGCTCGTTATCCAAAGGTCCAACACATGCACCTGAGGATGAATAGGTGCTGTTGCACTGAAACTGTGTAGTTCCCACACCATCCGACGCAAAATTCGACAACCTTTCTCAAGCTGATAGTACAGCTATTCAGAAGCGTGATCACTCTGATGTACATTAGTGACTTCGTCTTCTATTTCAGCCATCTTATACAGGAAATCTAATTCCTCTATTTCTTTCTTATGTTTCTATAAGTATCTGCTTATGTTGGTTATTACTTTATTTTTTTAATTTGCCTTATGTTGTCCATTAGTCCCAAACGTGAAAATTACTTATCATTCTAGTCTGTAAGGTCCGTCTCTGCGACTAAATAGAATTCTGTTTGTTTTCTATACGTTATTTACAGAATAAGCTCTTATTTTCCTTTATTTCTCCGTTACTCTTGTGTTTGTGTTATACTGTGCGGCGTCCATGTCACCCCTACTGGTAGGAAAACTAATGGTCCTCTCACTTGAAGATAGGATTATTTCCTTTTAAATCTGTATTTTGCGTTCATGTTGGCGACGCAGAGACCTGCAGCCGTCTTATGAATATCATACATAAACACCTTCTAAACTTATAATTTTGTTCGTCCTTCCGATTATGTGCATTAACTGTCATTTTTGACGTTATCTATCTGCATGTAATCTTATTCAACTTTGCTACCAGTGATATGATATATTCTAAGCACTTCATAATGACCTAGGGTCGCAACACGTGGTGGAAGAGAAGCTGACATTTTTCTTTGTGCCAACAGGAAGAGTCTCTCCTACTTTGGTGACTTCCCATTTCTGACAACCTGAAGAAAAAGACGTCAGCGTACAAAAGTGCAAAACGTGCATTACTATTTCATACCGTACTTCTTTCAGTAATCTAAAACTGCTGGCAGGCTACTGTCCAGGTAGGAAAATTCTGTAATAACCACAGACACTACCTTCCAGATGATGAATATACAGTAACACATTTTCGCGACGACTCTATTCGTTGTGTACTCCCCATAATCACTGCTGAGTAAATATCTGAACAACCTCGTCATCTCCATGCTGAATATAATCTCGTCAGTCTTACCGTATTTCCTGCCGAACAGTATTACGCCTTTGCACACGAAAATTATTTCGGGGCGCAACCGTATTACGCGTCGATGGCCTGTGTCGAAGCGCATCGGACGCGATATGTTATTCGGTGGTCGTGCATGTTTCAAAGGGTACCGGTGACCACGGAGCTCCTACACGCCAACATGTGCCGTTAATTACGATTCGCGAACCGCCCTCGTTTTTGTTCTCGCTCATGAAGAATTACTCTGGGAATTAGCATCTAATGAAAGCCGCCTGTTCACCCTCTTACTCATCCTCCCATTCTCTCCCTGGTACACACACGCACTGTGTGTGTGTGTGTGTGTGTGTGAGAGAGAGAGAGAGAGAGAGAGATCAAGAAAGAGAGGGCCTGAGAGTGTGTGTGCTTTAGGAGAGCGTCCACAAACGTTAATTAAGAGTGCTGCTGTTCCTAAAACAGCGATCGGCTTTAAGCCATCTGTCAACCCGCGCTGCTAGCTGAACAACAAACAGATTAAAAACAGTCAAATCTCTCACGCTCTCAGCAATATCACAGCGCTCTGACGCCATTAGCGTCAGTAACAGCAAGCCCGGCGGAATAAGTCGCGACCCTTTAACTGACGATTCTCCGAGGACTGTCGATTTGGGATGAATAACGGAACGGGATTTTTTTTTTTTGTATGATTATGGAAACGTGTGATATATATTTGTGTTTTGACATCATTTTGCATGTTTACTGTTTCGATCATATTTTAGCGGCTACATTATTAGCATGGCGCATTTTGAGCAGACCTACTTGCTAGCATCATTAGAAGCTTCGTGATTCATTCAAGTAAATGTTTTACATTTGAATGACAGTATCCAATTACACACACACACACACACACACACACACACACACACACACACAAAAATTACATATTTTTTCCTTCTTTATAGTGCATGTGTTCTGAAATCTATTGTGCGTGAACATATGTGCGAATATTTCGGATCACTACGGTCAAGTACGAATTATTGAGTTGTAGTTGCCTACATCTTTATTTAGCACATTTTTACTTTCCCGATGACTGGTATTTTTCTAAACTTGGCATGTACGAAAAGAAAAGCGTGCGAGGCACGGCGTGAACTTCGAAGCAAAGTGCGATTTAAGTGCCTGCCATTACTGCCCCCTCGTGGGACAGACTGCTGTCATGAGCCGTTACCATAAAAATGTCGTGCAACGGACACGCTAGCAAGTATTCCGACTGCGAAGAAATTAATGTAATGAAAATCCAGTCTCTGAGCTACAGCGACAGTGTCGCCACATACAATAAAGGGAAGCTGTAAAATGTAACCCCAGAGGGGGTAAAATTCGTAGTCTAGGATATTACAGTTTTAATGTTTCGCAAGGCTCACCTCAACTTAGCAAAAATTTAGGTAAACCAAAGGTTAAAAAAAACGGGCCATGCATAACAGCACACATTAAACAGCAAAAGTGATGGTATTAACATTTAACTGACATACTGGGACGTAAGAAAAAACTGGCGTGGAACAAGGAAACTCCCATCTACTGAATCTGTAAGGAAAAGCCAATGATAAAAATCGAAAGCCCCTCCAAATCTTTTCCAGGGCCTGCACCCAGATGACGCTTTGCGCCACCACAGGTAGGGTAAAAAACATGCAGCCGTGAGCGCTCTTCAGTTCCATGAAACATAGAGAAGATGTTATCTGTTCAAGGGAGTCTTTCAGTCACGTTCCACAGGCTTGTTATTTTTAGCAACACAGTTCTGTTCGTGTTCTCTCTTGGCGCAAGGCATCCTCTGTCCTGCAGTGCTCCTCGTGTTGTCTGCAATCGTATTTCCGGAGAAAGCCTCCTTACTGGAGTCTGCAAGTCTCTTGCTTCGCTGACAGGCTCCCAGCTGACTACGACGACCTAGCTCTCGTCACTTGAGAGTTCGGCCCATGTCGGCTCTTCGGCTGTGTCCTCCACCTAGCTTCCTTCGTGGCCGGCGCTGGTGACAGGTAGACTGCGGTTGTAAATAGCTCCCCGTTCTATTACACTGCGCCACATATAGAGCTTTCCAGAAAACATGCACCCCGTACAGCAGAGTTATGCGCAGAATGTATTCAAGATGAAACGAAATAAGTGGAGAAAATAAAGAGCCAACTACACATGGATCTTGCAAACTCGCATTACCACTGCGAAAAGAAACTCGTGTTGATAAAAAATTATCAGAGCTCAAATTAATATTAACTAAGGATATGAATGAGAAAAAGGAGAGATGGAAGCTGATGCTCAGGCTGACGTCTCTCAACCATCGAGTTCGAAATTCTTACCGAGAACACACGATTTTCATCTGGAGTTATACGTTCCATCTTCTACGGCTCCAGAAACAATCGATGTCTATTGTCATGTACAATGTAGCTTTTAGGTAAGGTTATGCTTAATAGTAATAGCTGCAAAGCTGTGACCTAATCAACACTTTCAGCGGCCACACAGTCAATTGGAAAATACGTTTATAATTACGAAACCAATACTTTCCCGCAGTGTTTGGAGACACTACATGACTAACTGATTAGTTATAAATGAAGCGCTACAAGATAAATGTGCAAAGACTTAAATTTACGTACGGTCTAGGACGCCTCGCCACGACTCGCGCGGCTACCTCCGTCGGAGGTTCGAGTCCTCCCTCGGGCATGTGTGTGTGTGTGTGTGTGTGTGTGTGTGTGTGTGGTGTCGTTAGTTGAAGTTAGTTGAAGTTAGATTAAGTAGAGTGTAAGCCTAGGGACCGATGACCTTAGCAGTTTGGTCCCACAGGAACTTACCAAAAATCTCCAAATTTACTTAAATTTGTTAATTTCCGTACGTGGCACAACTGTTGTGATGAAGAACGGCTTTTGCTGCAAACTGCTCGTTTATAATTTTATTTGTTTAGGCAGGTTTAGTGGCTTAGGAATCTCATCGTAAGTGGATTTATTGTACTTTTCCCAGCAAAAAGAGACACCGAAGGGACTCAGTGATGGAAACTTCACTTTGACTTACACAGCCTGGTTACACATGGCAGGATGCACCAGATTCAATAAAGCTGATCAAAAGACAGATGCTCACCATAAGGGTACGACGACTTCTTTTGTAAACATAGAATAAGAGACATCGAGGTCTCAAAATCAGTCTGCTATAGTAAAATTATTCAAAAGTAACCCGACTGCACTGCATTTACGCAAAAGGTTGTAACACAAGTGATTACAGATGACAGAACGGAAATAACGTAGAGCTGCACCGTCTTCTTAAGGGTAAGCAGTTTATTAGTTTGAGCGCAGAGAAACCACAGCCAGCGACAACAAGAAAGTGATTCTCCACAGGAGAACTTGCAGCCCTTCTCAGCGCTTGTTGGGCTTCAGGCCTCTGACCGAACTAATCACATTCGTAGCTTCTTGATGCTCGGGCAAGTCCTAGTGTTTCAGCTACGTATGGCAACTTGCAAAGTTTAGGGAACATATCTTCCTCATAGATACAAGGGTTTTTCCACCGCCGGTGAACACTGTATTGATGAATGTCTGTTAAGCAGTACGTACTGACTTCAATGAAATAATGTAAGCCGTAAAGCCTCCATAACAACTAAGAAAGTTTATATTTGCGTTGTGTTGTCACAGAAAGTTAGCCTCGTTCTTTGAATCTTCTGTTTGTGTGTGTCAAGAGAACAAAGGCAAAAACCACTCTTTACAGCAACCTAAAAAGCAATACAATGGAGGGTCAAAAAGCGTAGTATACCTGCCTAACGTAATACGTGGGGGTCTTCAGCTCGTGGAAGTGCAGAGAGGTGCGTCCCGAATTATTAAGATGTTTAGTAATCCGTCTCGATAGCATGGAGTCCGTAACCAGGATCAGAATTTGACGATAATTTAATACGACGCTGTTCCTCCATCAGCATCTGAAGCGCTAATGTCACGCCATTAGCAGAGGGCAATTTTTCCAAAGATTTGGCACTTTTTCCTGTTGGTGAAAGAACTGACGGGTGAAAGTTATTTGATAATTTCGGTCAATAAAAACAGGTAGTTCAGTCATGTGATCATGACATTAGACGATCACGAATATGCAAACGACTTCTTTCTTTTCAGACTACTTACGTAAGGCAAAACAAACATCCACCAATGATTTCGTCAAATCATATTGGTAACTATTACCGATATGAGACGTGCAGTTGTAACGTTTGTGATCTAGATCCATTCCCACTTTATACGTGTAAGGAAAAATAGTTTGATAATCACAAATGGAAATGAGCGTACGGCATTGTGGGCCGGGAGTCCCCCTTTCGGGGAAGTTCGGCCGCCGAGGGCAAGTACTTATTGCATTATACGCCACATTGGGCGATTTGCCCGTCGGAGATGGGGTTGAAATGATGATAAGTACAACACAATACCCAGTCCCTGAGCGGGAATTGAATCCGGGCCCCTTGGCGTGGCATTCCGCCGCGCTGACCACTCAGCTAACAGGGGCGGACTGATAATATATAATACATAATATCACACATGTGCTTGAAAATGACAAGTTGCTGAAATCAGCTATTCGCACGATCGTTTACACTATAGCCCATTACGGACCATGTTTTCTTTTATGAAGTATTTAGAGGCTGTGTATCGACACAGAAACAAAATTGCAGTGTAATACCCTTGGGCAAGCAAATGATTTAAATTGATCTTCTCTGTAACAGGTAGAATGGCCACAAGAGGGCATTAGTGTTGTTCGTGTTTAGTGGTGTTAGCAGGTGTGTGTATTGTGTATCGCACTGGGAACCTAGAAACGACGGAGAGGCTTCGTCCCGCCGTAGCCCGCAGTGGTCCACAACCCCACAACAAGCCACAGCAGTCCACCATCCCACCGCCGCCCCACACTGAACCCAGGGTTACTGTGCGGTTTGGCCACCAGTGCCCCCGCCCCCCATGGAACGTCTTATACCAGACGAGTGTAAGCCCAAATGTTTGCGTGGTAGAGTAAGGTGTACGCGTACGTGGAGACAGTGTTTGCGCAACAATCGCCGAGATAGGTTAACAGGTGTGCTAGAGCATATAAAGGGCGGGAAAAGCGTCAGATCTTCAGTGATCATTGTGAAGGACGAAAGATGCCTCGTAAGTTGGAGACAGTGTTATTAGCACCTGACGGAGTTTGAAAGTGGCCTTATTGTGGCCCTGCAATTGACTGATCGTATCGTGCGTTAGCCAAATCTGTTCGGTATTTAGACGTGATAGTGGCTCGATTAATGGACTGCATCGGAACATGAGGGCAGCCACACTCGTCACCAAGGTTTCGGTAGATAACGTCTGCACAGTACAAGGGAGGACTGCCTTATTGAGCAACCAATCACGTCATAACCCCTTAACATCTGCACATGCCATCCCCGAATAAGTACTTCCTGTAATATTCTGGATCGTCACATAACACTGGGGGAGACAAAAAGCAGCCCGACTACGAAATTACCATCAAATGTGTAAGCTGACGCTAACAGCACTTCCCAAATGGCTGCTTTTGGAGAAGTGTCGTGGCAGTGAGGCACGGATCGGATAAAAGGCGTTGCACAGCTTTCAGCAAAGAATTGTGACTCTGCACTATCCCGGATCCTCGGTGAGATTGGTGGTGACCTTGGGAGACGTCCCATTTTTCCATTGATTTGGGGATGTACAGCGGTGCTATACCTGGCTTCATGCTTTGGAGAGTCATCAGATGTTATTCCAGATTAGTAGCTACTGAGGTAACTTTGATGGCACAACGGTACCTCTTGGACATTCTGCGTCCTTACGTGTTACCTCTCATGCAACAGCATTACAGTGCATTTCTCCAGATGACAATGTTCACCCATATACGACTCACGAGTCTGTGCACTATTTGCGCGATGCTGAGGTACTCCCCAGAGCAAAAAGTATGTAGAACAAGCTCGGACATTAACTCTGTTGTATTACCTGTGTCCAGGATAGGAAGGACTGTTTACAACAGTACAACCAGCAATAAAAAAGCAACAGCTGTATATTCATCTCTGATTTATTTCAGAGGTAACTAATTTCAGCATTCTATTATGCCATCATCAGGCCCACTATGACAACATTGTGACTGAGTTTAATATTTCCATAAAAGTACTAGGCAAAAGGGAACAGTGTATGTAGCATGGCTATACACTCACGAGCAATCTGAACGCGACTCATTGAGTTGCACTCTGTTCAGGCATGTATAGAGGGCCTGATGATGGCATAATGGAATGCATACTGGTTGCCTCTGGAATAAATCAGAGATGAAAATACAGCTGTTTGGTTTCTTTACTGCTGGTTATTTATACAGAGGGATTCAGCTGCCCCTACCGATAGGTTCTATGCAACCCGCAATGCCTTCAGTTACTTCCCGCAAGATTTTCGTATTCTCTCACTGGCTACGCACAAGCTATTAGATCTATAGAAAACATGAACAGGATGTTTTTATACGAAATTTAGTGTAATTAAGTTTTGTACTGGGATACGTTTCCGCTAGACGCTAAGGGTTTCGAATTATTCAAGTAAAACGTACAAAAGCAACCATCCAATTCGTTTTTATTGAATAACTTGAAAACCGTGGCCTCCGGCATAAACATATCCCCGTACAAGACTGAACTACATTAAATCTCCTACAAAAAAGTCCTGTGGATTCTTTTTCTGTAGGATAAACAAGATGGGCGTAGCGAGCGAGAGAATATAAAAATCTCGTGCATGGTTTTTGAAGGTGTTGCGGGTTGCATAAAACCCCCTGGTATGGACCGCTGAATCACCCTGTATATCGCCTGTCATCCTATCGTCCTTCCTAACAAGGATGGATTAAGTGAAATTTACAACAATTGTGGGCCAGCTTGCTCCAGGAGACGATAGAATGGCTTTATGAGACCCTTCCCAACCGAATCATTTGTGTGGATGCGCACCAGAGGGAGTGCAATGTCATACACAGAAGTGGGCCCATAGTTCCAAGTTCTTTGTAAATTTGACATGATTTTGTAATCGCTGAAATAACATATATATCCTCTCTGTCAGTGTAAAGTCCCCCTTTTTCTTCTCACTTTCTGCGTGCTTTACTCTCCTTCAGGCCATACGTTCACAAACTGGCTCCGTGTTAAGATGCAAGTGGCTTTTCACTGCAAGAAGTATGTGAGAAGAACCTACACGAGGAGATTACAATGTCACCTATATACATGCTCTAAAAATGAAGTGCCTTCCTACAGAGCGACACACTGTACGAGCTCCTGTTTACGTATGATGGCGAGATGATACGCCAGCAGATCCATAATCTCGCTAATGGAGCCATCACGGCCGGCGACGAGTGGAGGAGGTGGCCGCGCCACCGCCGCTGTCTCCGCCAGGGTCGCCGGCGGCCATCCATCACGCGGTCAGGCGGACCCCGCCGGCTCTTAAGACGTCGCGACAAACTTCGCCCTGCCGCCACCGTTGTCGCTGCGCCGGACGGATTGAACAAATAACTCATTTCCCTGAGAGCGCACCAGCTGATAAGGAACTTCTGTTGACTCGCGCGCCACCCTCATTACACTTTACAAGGATCTTTTATTTAATCAGTCATCGTGCCTCGACTGGCGCTCCGCCCCCTCTCTAACGACTCTCTCCAAGTTTTATAAGTAGAGTCGCTTCTAAGAACTGTACCGCTGATCGAAATGATTACATGCGCACCGAAATGCAAGATTTGTAACCGATCATCTTCAAAATAGGTAGTGTACTTTTTCGTGATGAAAAATCATCGAGTAAAAACAGAGGTGATATCTGGTATTCCCCAACGAAATGTTATAGACCCTCTGCTGTTCCTAATAAAGGTAAGAGACAAACTGGGCAGCCCTCTTATATTGCTTGTATATGATGCTGTCATTCGCCGTCTTCTAAAATCACCAGATGATCAAGACCAACTGCACAGTGATTTAGACAATATATCTTAACGGTATAAAAAGTGGTAATTGACTCTAAATAACGAAAAGCGTGAGGTCATCCACATTACTAAATAAGATTCGGTTACACGAAAAAACACACAATTGCACCATTCAAAAAAATAAAAAGAAAAAATGACACAGCAAGAAGGAATTACCCGAATGTGACGGAACTCTATAGATGTGATGTACGTATATAGACAGACAAATGATTTCTATTTCAGAAAAACTACATGATTTAACCGAAAGAAAGAGCTTCAAAAATCGATCAAGTTAATAACGCTTTGATCCACCTCTGTCCCTTACGGTAAGTAGTTATTCGGCTTGGCATTGATTGATAAGAGATGTTGGATGTCCTCCTGAGGGATATCGTGGCAAGTTCTGTCCAATTGGAGCGTTAGATCGTCGAAATCCCGAGCAGATTAGAGAGCCCTGCCATTAATGCTCCAAATGTTCTCAATGGGTAGAGACCTGACAGCGATGGGATAGCAACCTGACTGCCGCCCGTCAACCTACAATGATGGTCCTGGGTGCGATTCCCTTTCATATCAGGACCCATTTGGTTATCACCCGCGGCGCTCTTAGAATACAAGGGTACGTGGATGATATTCTAAACTCCGGTTTTTTTCTTCCATTATAGCAAGCCGCCCTGGGCTTACATCTCAGCAAGATAATACCAGTCCTTACACGACCAGAGATTCTTCTGCTTGTCTTCGTGCTTGTCAAACCCTACCTTGGCCAGCAAGGTAGCCGGACTCTCCCCAATTGGGAACATTTGGAGCATTCTGGGCAGGACTCTTCAACCAGCTCGAGATTTTGATGATCTAATGGTTCAGTTGGAGAGAATCTGCGACGGAAGTGTACCTAGGAATTACGATTAACGAAACAACTTAAATTGGAATGATCAAAGAGAAAACGTTGTGGGGAAGACAAACCGAAGACTGCGATTTACTGCCAGTTCACTTCAGATGCGCAACAGGTCTACTAAAGACACTGCCTACACTACGCTTGCCGTCCTTCCTCTTCCGGAGAACTGCTAAGCAGTATGGGAACCGCATCAGATAGGATGGACGGAGGACATCGGAAAAGTTCAAAGAACGGTAGCTCGTTTTGTATTATCGCGAAATAGGGGAGGAAGAGCGACGGATATGATTTGTGTGGCAGTCATTAAAATAACGGCGTTTTTCGATGCGGCCGGACCTACTCATGAAATTTCAATCACGAAATTACTTTTCCGAATGTGAAGATACTTTGTTGGCGCCCTCCTACAAGGGAAGAAATGATCAGTGCAACAAAGTAAATAAAATCTGAGCTCTCACGGTAAGATTTAAGCGTTTGTTTTTCTCATGCACTGTTCGAGAGCGGAACGTTTGAGAAATACACCCATTTTCCGAAGAAACACCTTGAACGGCTAGAGATAGGACGTTCATATTCACAGGAGGACAAAATCGATATCGCGGCAAAACCGAACGTAATGGATCAGTGTGCAAGACAACTCGCAGACATATGCCCGAATCGTACCGTCAAATCAGTGAGCTTGAAAGAGGGCGCATCTCTGGCATAGAGAATGTGATGCATACATTAGGGAAGTTGTTGCTCATTGAGGACGAAGTGTTTTGGCAGTGCAACGGGTTTGTGCAAAATGGTTCACGGAAGGTCGTAGAACACTACGAGATGGGTTACGAGTTAGGTCGCACCAGCCAGACCCCCCCCCCCCCCCCCGCCCCATCCCGGAGAAGATCGACAGCTCATGCAAATGGCATTGGCTCTGGCGCAACAGTGTGACACATCGTACGCAATCAGAGGCGACACTCCGTCGCCATTTATTACGGCATGGTTTATATGCGTGTGGTCCACTTCTCCGCCTGCTTTGATGAATGTGCAGAAACATGCTAGACGGCAATGAAGTACGAAACGACGTCACTGGGGACAGGACTGACATCAGTGTTTTCGGACAAATCCAGGTTCTGTTTGTTTGAAAATGATGGCCGCACTGTGATTCGCTGCAGGCAGGGGGAGAGGAATAACCGTGACTGCATTCACACAAGACGCACAGTGCCACCTCAAAGCCTTGTGGTATGGGGTTCTATCGAGTACAACCAGAAATCACATTGGTGGGTGTCCAGGGCACTGTGACCATTATGACTTACGTGAATGACATCCTGCAACCCGTTTCTGTACAACACCCCAGAGGCCGTTTTTCAGCAAGACAATGCACGACCACACGTTATTGCACGAACACGTGCCTTCTTGATGTCACACGATGTCAGCCTTCAGCCCTGGCCCGCCGGATCACCAGATTTGCTGCCAATCGAAAATGTGTGGGATATGGTGAAACGATGGTGCAACGCTGTGACTCAACGCTAACCGCCAAAGATGAACTTTGGAACCAGGTAAATGCAGCATGGATGGGTACACCACAGGACGCCATTAGCGCCTTATACACATCAATGCCATCACGCATGGAACAAGTTATCAGTGCTCATGACGGACCCTGTGCCTAGCAGAAAATACTAATGTACAAAGTACGTGTCCTGAGAATGTGAAGATCCTATCTCCAGTTGTTCAAGGTGCTCTGTTTTTTCCTCAACATGAGCGTAGTTTCATGCTGGTTCAATGAACTTGCTGCCAGGTAGTGAATAGTAAATTGTAGAGCACTCATGTAGATATAGATTTCAGTGAAATAAACCCTGGTAGTTTGTATTTCGGGATTCTAACACTAATAATGATGAACTGTACTTAAAAGTTGTGAGGATTACCTACATTACTGTATTTACGTCAGGAGTGAAGATAATTTGGACTGCAGTTGGCTATGCATCCACTGATAACTACTGGCCGTGGTACAACTGTCTGATGCCAACATTTTGTCACAGGAATGAGCGGGTGGTGGTTTTCGCTCTCTCGCCACGACAACATGAGCAGAGCCATCCTCCATTTCTGCTTCATACCAGGGTTCTCCTTTTCGCGCAAGGTAGTCGTGCCATCTCGATAAAGAACTGTCGAGGCCATTGACGAATGACGACCGCTTTACTGCGGTTGCAAGCAATCTGCAGTGTTTGTACTCAGATTTGTTCCAGATGAAGTAATATTTGAAACTTTAAGTTCAACGCATCACTGTACCGCCAGAAAGCCCAAAAGCATGTTGTATACATAGTACATCGCTCACTTCCTCTCGTGAATATTTTTGCCATATGTCCTTGCTGTCTAATTGCCTGGTGGTTGTGTGTGAGAATCCTTCTCCAAATCCCAAAGTTTGCTCTTCAGTCTCCGGGATTTCTACGCTCTCATTCCTTGTACTACTCTGAGTATGTGAAATAGGCCTTTCTAATGTACTGGTCTCTTTTGGTGTACATTATGTAGTTAATAAAACGGTACCTGAATGGGTGACATTGTTACAGTCTTGCGAGTGAATCTGTACGCTTTCTTCCTTCATGATAAAAATGTAAAATAAAGCTGCAAAAACACGAGGTAAACCAAAATCGGTGCGTTCGGACACCACTTCGCCATTCCTTGCACAGTAACAGTACAAAAATGTCTGTGACAAAATATGGTCTCCTCGTGCGTTTCTTGGGTGGAAAATGCAGATCACAAAAAGGCAATTTGTCAACACTGTAGTCATTTGAGTAGGAGTATGGGAAATACCTCAATCCAATAACTTGCAGCTGTGGTGCTCAGTTAGTGCAGAAACAGAGTTTTGTATTGGCGTACTCGAATTCCAGAGTTCGATTACAGGTCTCGGTGAAATTTTTTAAAATTTTCTAATATTAGACTGCGTGATATGGTATCTGGCCTTTTAATTATTACACAGAAATTACTTAAACTGTTTAATACAATCACAGAAATGAAAGCGCAGTTGTTTCTGGTATTCTTCTCTCAAAAATGTAAGATGAAGCTACGTTAACAAGCGACAGCATCTTCAATATGCACAACGCCCACCACTGGTATGAAGTTCACCCGCACATCACCCACAACCGTGGATATCAGATCCTCTTGAACTTCAACGTACGGAACAGAATATTGCGGGACAGTAACTAGCGGCCCTACATGTTCCCGGCTTAGTTGATTGAGGACGGTATCATCACAAACTATTTGCCTGAAGCACCGGTCGATATCCATCTCCACATTCAGCGAAGTTTGCCGTTCCAACTGGTAGTGCATCTGAACACTGTGGTAGGTGTGTGCAACGGTGTTTAAGCAAAGGTTTACCTGGGAAACAGATCCGTCGGGGAGGCTCCGCATTCGCCTTACCGAAATCTCCTGGATGTCTTCTTGGAGTCCTTCAAGCATTCTGAAATACGTGTGAAGGAGTACTATTCCATCGATGATTGTAGTATGACTAGCACACTGCTCCTACGCTGTTCGTGAGACTGTAGCTGCAGTTATGCCGCGGAGGGTTGAGAGAAGTTCGACACTGCGAGTCGCTAAATGTCTGAAGCTGTAGGGACTTCCTTTTGAGCATCTCCTCTGAAGACTACGTATGGTCTGTGTCACTGGTAGACTTTTATAACATTGCAGCTAGCTTTTCTTACTGAGTGTCTAACATTTCCATATTAATACGTTTTGCATTAAGGCTATCCTATGAATGGCAAATTACTTTTAAACTTACTACTACTCTCCATGAATATTTCAGTCATGTCTGACCAATAACCGTTACGTTGAATGTCACAAGAACCATTGTTGAAGAATACGTATCGTTTAGGAAACAGTGTATCTTATATTGTTATTGGTAATGTGAAAAATCAAAAATATTAGGAAACGCCGAGACCCAAAATCTAACTCGAACTGGAGTATTCTAATACAAAACTCTACCCGGTGCCCTAACTCGGCAGTACAGCTATATAGTACTGAATGAAGTTACTTGTGAGTGTGACTGCAATATTCCCAAATTAACTCTTTCTGACATCCGTTTTCTACCAATAATACGTACGAGACATAATTTTGTAAGCTGCATTGTCGTACTGTCTGTATGCAGTAATCGCGCTTTGTGATTCAAGGTTGCGAATTTTAGTTCATCCTGAATATACACTTTACCGCAGGATTAATGTATACGCGCCAAAAAATATTTGCATCCTTACAAAATCGCTGTCAGTCGAGGAAACCATGTTCGAGGAATTAACTGCTCCGGGAATAACAACAACGTGCACTGTCGACAGGACAGCAAATAATGGCCATTATCCAAACGGTCTGATACTGACTAATAAGTTAAAGCCAGAAGCAAACCAATTAATCTGGCTGCGTACTGTCAACAGTACGATAATTTATCACACAAGTTCTTCGTGATATGTAAACAATTGCCTGAACTTTGGGCTTTCTCTTAACGCGAAAGCAAAATCGAACAACAGCCTTAAACCGGAATTTTACTGACTGAGGTCCTCCACGCACTGCCGACCAGTGATGTCTCAGTCAGAGAGTGGAGTGGCTGCCACTCGATGTGCCGTACTTCATTTTTGGCTATGAGTGATGTAACGTATCGTTTGTGGGAACTATCTCAGAGGCAAGCAGATTTCTACGCCTGTGAGAGAAAGCAAACTGTGATATTTTGACTGTTACAACCTCCCCATAGACGCAGTTAGTAGCTTCATACATTTAGTGTTCAAGTGCCTCGCATAGCGCCGAACTAGTTACTGCTAGAGGTATAGAAGAAGTCGTTTTCCTGGGTTCACCAGGTACATTCCGAATAGTATGTCACACTGAAAAAAAAAAAACCGTACGTTCCTGCATGTATCCTTATCGGATGGCAGTAGTAGCATCTGTAATTAATTATCTGTTGGTGCCAGTTCGTTTCTGGTGTTTATGTTGAGTTTGTTAACAATTCTGCAATTCGTAATACGGCAGTGATGGGCCAGATAGAAACCGGTGCTTGTGTATTAACACAAGTGAGCGAGTGAAGCATTACTTACGGAAATCTATGTAGTTAATCACTGCATAGGCCGGAACTATGTAGCTCCCTGTCGTGGTTAAGTTTTCGGCGTTCAGTGTAAATAGCTTTGAATTTGGAGTTACATAGACGCAGATTTCAGTTTAGGGCTGATCCACAGGTAAGGGCAGGAAGTTCGGAGGGTTACGTATTTACACACGCTCGAAACATGTATACTGAAAAAAAAAATTGGCAGCGGACGGATTTTATTCACTAATATCACAAATTATATTGAATCATAGAATGGTTGACAAAGTCTGTGGATAATAAAAACTTGAAGCTAATGCATTAATATAAAACTTGACGTTAATGCATTAATACTAGGGTAGAATCAGTTAGATACATCTATGAAATGGTTTCTAGTCACCGTAATGTGTCACATCTATATGAAAAAAACTTTGGCCTTATTGCATATTTGGCGAATACTAAAACCTTTTTACTGCTGGTTCTGTTAGGAAGGAATTATGTTTTCGGAAGCCAGCATCTGCCCTTAAGAAATCCTGAGAAAATTCTGTCTTACGAAAGTCCGACAGTTTCAGAAACTAAATGTTTTAAAATAATTATTTCTCTCCTCACAGCAGATTGTAAGCAATAGTCATGCTGGTGGAGAATACGGCTAAACATAGAGTCACTTTCTTTGCTGTGAGCTGACAACTAGGCCATTAGCACCCACTAGCGCTTCTCGTAGCAGCTGTTTAAAGAACGCCGCAAAGTGGAGATACGTCTAGGTACGTACACGTAAACCCCGTCCACAGGCCCTCTGCAACTGCCGTCATTGAACGTGGTATGGAGGGGCGTGGTCCAGCACACTGCTCTCCCGGCCGTCGTCCGCTTTAGTGAGCTGAAGCCGCTACTGCGCGGCCCAATAGTTCCTCAGTTGGCATCTCGAGGCTGAGTACAGCCCATTCCAGTCCTGCCACGAGCAAACGTCTCCGGCAGTACCGGGAATCGAACCCGGGTCCTTCGCATGGCAACCAGATGAGCTGGTCACTCCGCTACAGACGCCGACGATACGTCCAAGTGATTCTGAGAAAACACACACCAGCTTTGTTGACTGTAATATACTGAAGACAGCTCTTGCGCTACAAACTCAACGCCACATTTTCTTCAAAAGAAACAGCTTCTCAGTTTTATAGAGCAACGTAAGCCGTTATCCGAGCTAACTTGTTGTATGTTCATTCTTTGCTAAAGCGTTGGTGGATGGCTGCAGTACTGGGGAACGAGGTCAGCAGATAGCTCTCATGACTGTTAGATCCTCCATTTGTCTTTACGATGCTGAATGAACTCCTCCCACGCATCCCAAACCTCGGCAGTACCGAAGATCAAACCAGTAAAATGCGCAGTCTGTTCACCCCACTGTCGAGGTGGGACATCCCTGAAATATTAGTCTATATATCAGAAAATATTGGACCGCTAACACTGCTGGACACGACTTCCGGGACATTGTAAGATAACATTCCGAAGTGTGATCCTCAAACCGTGACTGGAATAATGAGAGGATATGGCGCTGGTACCAGGAACGGGACACAGGCGCCGCACCGCAGAACATTAAGTTAGGTGATGTGGACCATTGAAATCACACTGCTCACCCCCATTTAGCTATCCGCGACTTTCCCATTGCTGTGCTGACAACTGGACCGTCACAAACGACGAGCGTTTCTTTTCTTACACAGACAGGAACAACAGTACCGTATTTAGGACTGCTCTATTACTTTCCTTCAGCGTAGAGAATGGAAGTATTGTTAACAACGAACGGAACTTATTCAGACACCGTAAACGGTTAAAGAAAAAGACGCAGCAATCGTCCTAAAGTTTCATGAAATATCCATTACGGGTCAACTTAGACGTTAAACACACCACGCTTCCGTCTAACGAGCAAAGTATATTTAGATGTTGTTTTTAAGCGCTTCGTGTACGGAGCTTAAAAGTAAATGACACTGCCTCAGTTACAGTAAAGTCGTTAATCTGGAGGCTCTGCTTAATAGATCCCTCGCATTAAACAAATTTCGCCAAGGAAATTTCAAAGTGGTTTGAGTTTAATGCAAACATCTCCGAACGCAGAGAAGTAATTCGGAGCAGACGAGCAGAGGGAGGCGGACTAGTTGCGCGCCACGAGAGAATTCCGGAGCTGTCTGCCCGCCTGCTACGTGACTCAGATAACACCCGAGGCGAGGGGCGGGCTGAGCTCCCGTTTTAAAAGTTACCTTCGTGGCTCCGCGGGCGTAAAGTGGCCCACCGCCGCCTTGGAAGGCGCGGGCGGGCGAGGGAGGCGACGGAGGGAAGCCAGCAGGGAGAGGCGAGCTGCAGCTCTGAGATGCTTCAAATTCAGCTGGTGTCAGCCAACGTCACACGCATGCATCGTCCTGACAATGTGGCTGTTTCCACTGTGAGAGTCTTATTTGGGTGAAACATACGCACTGGTCTACGCGTGGTATGTGTCGCTGATTGCAATGGTGGTAGACCTTTGTTGAGGAAGTGACTAGTTTCCGAATAATAAAGATATGAGATTTGTGACCCTTATGCCCTTGTTGCGTGCAACCGCTACGCCACTCCACTGCGTGCTGTGTGATACTGTCATATGTAGTCTTTATGGTACGTTCATTCAGTCGGTTCGCACTGATGTTTTCGTGCAGATGGAAATAAACGTAGTGCAATAGGGCGTATTTACATATCGTCGAACATTCTGGCTTCATGCTGTTAAATATTCAAGTATTTTTAAAGCGTAGAAGCGATTTATTTGCAATCGCACTGTTAATACATTAGTAATGAAACTTCATTCGCCGGCCAGAGTGGCCGAGCGGTTCTAAGAGCTACAGTCTGGAACCACGCGACCGCTACGGTCGTAGGTTCGAATCCTGCCTCGCGCATGGATGTGCGTGATGTCCTTAGGTTAGTTAGATTTAATTAGTTCCAAGTTCTAGGCGACTGATGACCTAAGAAGTTAAGTCCCATAGTACTCAGAGCCATTGAAACTTCATTCAGTTGTTACCTCCAAATGTCGTCGTCAGATTTCAGCGACATGACCATCAATGCCTGGTAGGCCTGTGGATGTGTGGTAGAAGAAACTGTAACGAATTTAAATAGTGTACTAGAATTAATGTTAAGAGTAGGAAATAGCGACTGTGGTATCAAACAATATGAAGACATTGCCGTTATTAACTGTTAGTACTGTTCTCAACCGTTCTGCTGCAAACATTTTCTAATAACTCTTTATTTGATATTAACACTATCGTATGATGCAGCACAACACGCCAGTATAGAAACACCATTTTACAATTGAAAAATTCGATTTCACTTTTATAGGAACTTTATCTCTTGTACTGATTGTGACTGAATACAGCCTATGTATGTACAATTATACATGTATTTATGTATGTACGTATATATGTATGTATGTGTGTGTGTATGCATGCTAAACGATGAAAACAAATGTGTCCGTCAGTGTTTAAACAGTCTTTTCCGTTACGTACTGTATAGTGTATTACGGTGTTTACTGTCGTGAAGGGATAACACTGCCGTTTGGCTGCAAAACGGACATTTGGTTTATGAACGTGCATGGCCCTATTGCTCGAGAAAAGTGCAATTCCTTAACAGGAGATCTTTACGACTACGTTCACCGACTCGAAATGAGCCTGATATATGAGTTTCACCCAAGTACGACTATTACTGTTGAAACACTTACCTCGTATGTATCACTGAATCGGATGTAAACAAACGTGTGGCATGACCTTTATTCCCATTCAGGTAGCATTTGTGACGCGTGCGTTACTAGTTTTCTGAAATGAAATCAGTTAAGTTTCCACACCATCTGCACGATGAATCCAAACTCATGCAATGATTGTGATTTATTCGGCTTATTACCACCGTTGCCTGTGTTTCTGTGAAAACACCTTCACAAAAATGAAAAACCTATAATATGCCAATATCTTACGGTTTCTCTTGGGCCCTTATGTCCAGATGGGACAGTACTGTTATGTGGTTACCATCGCTGCACGAACACCTAAACATGGTATCGTCGTGCTGCTTTTCTTTCCTATTCAGTGATGCCATAAACGAGGTACATATCGGCCAATTCTTTATTAATATACGTGAACTAACTTCTACGAGTCGTAGTTAATGTGCCGTGTGGTTATGAATGAAGTGCAGCTACTCATGAAGCTCCAGTGTGGGCTGTAATTATCGTCTGACAGCGAAACTGTGTAGATATGCTAATGCATTAATGTGGAACCGATTTTCGCTGGAGAAGACTACTTCTAATTTTGGCCACTAGGTGCCAATCTGGCCTTGTACAGCAAGCCGAGACCGAGACAGAACGGAACAGTAATGAATGCAAGCTTGAGGGCGAAGAGTAAAGCAGGTCTCACCGTTGTTAACGACAAGTGCTGTGAGTGAATCGAACATGTTTGAGTCACATAACGCATACCGTCGACATCTGCAACCTTTGCAGATTTTTTCAGTGCAGTGCAGATACGAAGATATATGGAAGCAACAAATCAAACTAAATGCAATTACTCTTTAACGAGACACTGGAGACTCTGGCCCCCTGAAAACCAAAATACTCAGAATATATCCCTGACAGCCTCCCAAATTCCGTATAAGTGGTTCAACACTCTTTTCAGTGTTGTTAAAGTGTAGGTTGACTTAAAAATGATAATCTCCTTACATATGGATACTGGGTAAAGCTGCCCCCTACAGGAGTTTGATATGAAGGTAACAGTGTTTGTTCATTCCGAATAATAGCACAAATCGGTATACCCCATGTTAGCAAATATTACAGGTCAAATAAGTGATATGTGACAAGTAAAAGTCTTAGGGAATGACACACAGAAGTACAACGGCCAACTGGGGACTGAATCGCAGACATTTGGATCCAAAGTCTAACATGTACCACTGAGCCATCAAACCAACGATTTTACGTAATTGATTCTATTCTCTAAGAATTTCTAACAACTATGTTCACTTGATGGCACACACTTTTTAACTATCACAAAGTTTGTCTATTGAAGGCAAATACAATAACAGTGTCAAGAACTTACGACAATGTGTAACTGTTGCCTTGCCGAATGCACTTGTTTTTCCAGAACACCACGCTTACCTGTAAAGGGAAAGAAACAGTGTTATTAACTTAAATAAAGTGCCGAATTTCCTGCACAAAATTATGACTAGTAAAACGCGCCAAGGAGTATTTCTAGTACCAAACAACTGATCTCCTTCACAGCAACTGGCTTGATACGAACACAGTTGCGGAAAGAAACCTGGTACAACCAAGAATCGCGTGCCGGTAGAATTAAAGGGTTATATTTTGAGTAAGAAAGGGTGACTTGATTTGACACATTCACACAATGGCTAATAAATCATCCACACTTCGACGTGAAGTGAACCTATCAGCCGCCTTAGTAAAATACCTCAGATACAGCTGTCCTTCACGAACATATTAAATGAACTTTCAAAAAAAACGAAGTGTTTAGATATAAGCTCTTCTTATATGTTATCCATATTATAATATGATGTACTTCCATACTCACGGTTGCTCCTCAGTCTGCTGTGTAAAGCAACGTATTTCTTCTTTTCGTAAGTGATCTAATGCAGGTTGCCTGTTATCAATTTTGTGCGTACGAAGTTCGAAATTTCTTTATAGCAGTCGTAATCCTTTACATGAAACTAGGATGGCTGCACTATATACGTCACGCACCAGTCCTTTATTGTACAGTTTTTGCGGTGCAGCCGTCAATGTGGTACTACGCCATAAACATCAAATCTGCGTTTCTACCAACGCAGTCTGGAATGGTGAAGCGACGAGGGCTGTAACCCACTTTAAGACTGCGTTTCAAAACACTGAGACATGTGATACATAACTATCCGCTTTCGTGTAAAAAGACATTGAATGCACTGGTAATGATCAGTGAAGTTTAGAAATCGTCCTATACACATGTAAACGTTCAGAGGCAACTACAGGCATATAATTTTTGTCGAATACAGGAAAAGGTATTCTAATGCTTGGGAAAAATATAGAAATATAGAAAATTTGATATCATATCTATCGTACATTATCCATAGAAACGCTCAAGCATTCCTGCTTTACTGATGCAAATCTGAAATTTGTATACTGTAGAACTTAAATATTATAGCGAAATTACTACTTTTGTTGCAACTATAAAAATACATATTAAATGTCTATTTACTCGGGGATCCTTCTAAAAGAAGGCAAAATTGCTAGCCCTATTGTCTCTTCTACGTCAGATATGTCGACATTGCACAATTTTTTTTTCGATATTTCTCGAGGTTAGAGACAGCAAGTAAATGCATGGAAACAAAATAAGGCCCTATTTCCAGGTGGGAACATGGAGACCCAGGAAGTTGGAAGATTAGATGTGAAACTCGCATTCTCAAAACTTCTCTGAAACATTTTTAGACACAACAGCACGTTATTGAGGATCTAAAGGCGAATACATACCGACTGCACTGCTGGCTTGTGTTACTGCGAGACTTGCTACCATCACCTACACTGCTTGACCAAGAAAGTGAAGAACCCAGAAGGGAAGAACGAAACGAAATGTAACTTTACGAGTTAAGCAGTATGTGAAGTTAATTCAGTGATTACAAAATTGAGTCAAATCTATGAAGAATTTGGCAGAATGAGTCCACTAATCAGTATGTCGTTACACGTTATCTGGCATGGATGCATCCACTGATTATGTTGGGCACAGTGTCATAAACCGTTGTGTCCTCTCCTGAAGCAAGATGGCTAACAACTGCTGTAAATGGTCCTTAATATCCGGGAACTGACCCTGGGGGAGAGTTGACCTCTTAGCTGATCCCACACACAATCTATCGGGAAGAGATCAAGGAACATTGCCGGCCACAAGAGTTCCTCATCTCGCCAGTTCAGAGAGACACGTACCATGTGTGATAGATTGGTGTCATGTTGAAAAATGGCACCACAGTACTGTCGCATAAGGTGTAACATTTGAGGGCAAACGTAGCCCGCGACGCGCAGTTGCTCCGTCAGATTTCCCTCAATCACTACCAGCGGCGATCTAAAGTCATACCCGGTGGCTCACATACCAAGACTGATGTACATCTCCAATGCGTCGGAAGAATGGGACCTCTCCGAAGGTCGCAGTTTCATTCACCGACGATGGTCATCTGGGACAGTGCAGAGTCATTTTTCCCCCCCTGGACGCAACGCGACGCCATTCATCAGCAGTCAATTCCGGGTCACAACATCACTCCAAAAGTAATCGTTTGTTGATAGAATGAAGGCTTTAACGACCGGATGTCATTGCTGCTGGTAAGCCTTTCGGGGTATAAGGTCTTGGTCCACGAAACTCTTGTGTTCCTAACGTTTCGTCCAGAACTGCAGTGGACATCTTCAGAGGCGTTGTTCCTCCGTTCAGTGGGGAAGACTCTTCACAGGAGCAACGCCTCTGAAGATATGCAGTGCAGTCCTGGACGAAACGTTAGGAACACAAGAGTTTCGTAGACCACAACCTTATAGCTGGTAGGTTTACAAGCAGCAAAGTAATCGTTCGTGTTGTAATGTTAACGACAACCTACGCATGGCACGGAAAATTCCCTAGTCCGGATTCCGTAAGTCTCAGACCAGTGGTGTGGGACTTCCTTATTTGTTCTTTGTTTAGCAGGCTCAGATGTGAACGGTTTACAGAGAGCCTGGTGCATACGGCGTTCCACCCGTATGGTGCTCAGACGTGGTCGATCAGAATCTTGTTGACGACGAGTATGCTTGCCTTCAGGTTCCTACAAAGTCATACATTGGGCCACTGTAACATCCGAATGTCATACAAATCTGAAGATTTCACGATTCGACCAGTCGGTCGGCCAGACACCAACAATAACGCCCCTATCAAATCCTGTTAAGTGCTGCTGATACTGTTGTCTTACACGACGTCAGTCATTCATGGAGCGTATCAAATTATGTCTTTTGTCTCTTGGTGCACGTGCGGCTCAGTGCCGGGACTACGAATTAGCGGGTCCTGTGTTGGATCTCCGGTTAGTTCTAAGATTTTTTTCAGTCACTTATCACTTCTTTGACATCTGGCAATGATTGTTAATGTGAACAATGCTCATGTCGAGTTGCACTGCGGCTAGATGAGTCAGTTCCCAGGTCGAAAGGCAATCCTAACACCACCTGTAACATGGCCATGCTTAGCAAATCACTGTGACGTCCAAACCAACCTTCGACTTGATAACTGCTTTACTTTTTACCTCTAGCGGTATCATCATTTAGTATCATACGCTGATCATCAACAGGTCTATTCGGTAAAAATTTTTTGATCGTTTGCCCGATATACCCATTTACTATAACGTCACTTGCGTACTCTAAGGAGAGACGAATGAATAATCGCAGATTAATACGGGATTTAATTTCAGCCAGGGCAATTATACATCTGCACATGAGAAAAGCGCGTGTGTGTTTTCCAGTATCAGTATTGAAACCGATGGATGGTATCTGAAGCAGTATCGCAATTCGATTACCTCACTTACTGAAGCAAGTATGATGATGCTACGTATTAAACTACAAAAAAAAATGGAAGTGACATATCCTGGTAGCGATAGCACTGCACAGTTGACACAGTTCATCATCACACATACATTACGCAAAAATTTCATATCTAGTATAAGTCCTGCGGCTCTGCTAACGCGGCAGCCTGCAGCCCATAACAAGCAAATACGGCAGTTCTCCTAAATGTAACACTAACATAATTATTTACAGTGCGACGATCAGTATCATAAATGATAAAAAAACAAGATGGTACACGCACGCTTCTAATTGCTATTTGTGTTGCAATCGTGCCCTGTAACGACGTACGAGCCCGGAATGTGACATTACGCCACGGCCGGTCGCGTCAGCAATTACTTCTGCGCCAAATGTCGCGACAGGTAATTTTTCGCGCGCCGCCAGCTGCGGTACAAATGACGCCGTGGCCAATGGCCTGTGCGCGCCAGGCTCCAACCCGGCGGGGTGGCACATGTTTTTTCCCCTCCGCCGCTTTTTTCGTCTTTTTTTTTTTTTTACCTACCAGTACAGCTGCACGGCAGGTGACACTGGCCAACACGGCACAAATCTGATTTTCAATATTCACAGAAAATCCCTGCCGAATAATAATGAATTATTATTCTGAGCGAATGAAAACGGTTATTACCTTCCGGGAAAGTGCTTAGAAGCGCTACTGGCCGTTTGCACGCCATGTTTACCGTTTTCAGCGCGTAATAAATTATTGCTCATTTGTTCGTCGGAATGGTTCCTTTTATTAAAAGGTAGTTATCGATTTGCAGAATTTATTGGCAATCCAATATGCGCATTCTCTTACTCGCTCGGCTCTTTTTTTCTGGCTCTGGCTCTTCTTTTAATATTCAGGTATTGCTGCTAGCGTATTATTTGTAGACAAAGGGACACAGAATGGGATATTGGAATTGTGGAATGGTGCCTTCTGGAACGACCCCTCGAAACAACCTCGTTAACACGATATGCAAAAGGACAATAAGAAGGTATCACTTAACTGGGTACTAATTCAGTCTCTCTTGCTTGCAGTACGATGACTATGCTCGCACAGCAAGCACGGAGCTTACAGCAAAGACAGCCGGTGAAAATTCTGTCACAGAAAAACCGTTAAGGACAGCAAATCATGCCAAACAAGGTATCGCACGATGTAACAGCAAACTGCTTTGCCTAACACGTGATGAACACTCTGTATTGCAGGAAAATTCAAGTATCAATGGCCAAATCACGAGGAGACATAGGAGATGCAGGAAGATCAATATACATACAGAGATACTTGGGAAACGCGTATGCGGGAGCGGGCCTCGGCAAAGGTACGCGCTTCGTTGTTGCTGTGACCTTCAGTCCAGAGACTGGTTTGATGCAGCTCTCCATGCTACTCTATCCTGTGCAAGCTTCTTCATCTCCGAATAACTACTGCAACCCACATCCTTCTGGATCTGTTTAGTGTATTTATGCCTTGGTCTCTCTCTACGAATTTTACCCTCCACACTTCCCTCCAATACTAAATTGGTGATCTCTTGATGCCTCAGAACGTGTCCTACCAACCGATCCCTTATTTTAGTCAAGTTGTGCAAATAAATTCCTTTTCTCCCCAATTCTCATTAGTTACATGATCTACCCATCCAATCTTCAGCATTCTTCTGTACCACCACACTTTGAAAGCTTCTGTTCTCTTCCTGCTAAACTATTAATCGCCGATGTTCCACTTCCATACATGGATACACTCCATACAAATACTTTCAGAAAAGACTTCCTCCCTTACAATGTTATTTAAAATCCGTCTTGACTGTAAATTTTTTTTATTCATATGACCGGTTTCGGTTCATTCAGAACCATCTTCAGATCTGATATTTCAGTTACAGGAGTAACCCGTCCAAATCCAGCAACTTTCACATGCTACGTCAGATCTGACGTAGCATGTGTCCAAATCCAGCAACTTTCACATGCTACGTCAGATCTGACGTAGCATGTGGAAGTTGCTGGATTTGGACGGGTTACTCCTGTAACTGAAATATCAGATCTGAAGATGGTTCTGAATGAACCGAAACCGGTCATATGAATAAAAAATTTGCAATCAAGACGGATTTTAAGTAACATTATAAAATCACTGATTGCTGTTATCCCATAAGACATTATGTCCGTTTTTGCAAAATTCCTCCCTTACATTCATATAACTCGTGTTTCCTTCGTTGTCAGCGACATACGTTTTAACCACTTCTTGCAAATTAGTAACTTGTATATTTACCACAAGGGCATTTCATGCTGCAAAGTTTTGCACCCACGTTTAAAGCTAGTAAGAGTTGTGTAATACTCGTTTTTATTTTTATTTGTCTATTTACCTAGCAGACAGAGAAATGAATTGATGGAAATGATGTGGGTAACATAAAACGATAGCGTAGTGGCAGTTTACTTACCTCGTTATTGTATTATAAATTGCTTGACATACTATGAGATAATATAAATTGATAGAAACGAATGAGAACCTAAGTTTATTAATATGGTTAAACACGCCAGAGCCAGTTTAATAGATAAAATGAAGAGGCAGTGCGGACTAACAGTGACACAACAGCTGAGATACTAGAATTAAATTAAGTCTGGGATGACAGTTATGATTGCATGAGTCAAACTTCGCTAGTATAGTTGCCAGGGCTGCATTAGAACTACAGATTCAGTTTAGCAGTTTGTAATATTTTTAAAATTATTTTGTTTGTAGTGAGATTGCTGAGCGAAATAATTCTGGGAACATTGGTGAGAATATCTGCTTACAGGTTGCAAAACTGTGTGAAAAACGGTCGTACAGACCGTTCCACTTTTCGCCCAAGCAAATAGTGAGCTGTCGATGTAGTCGTGCGTTGAGTTTGCGCAGCCCAGTACGGAGTGGCATCGACGACTTTGGCAGGCGTCTGATAATGAGAGTATGTAGATGGAAAGAACCTATATCGCTTGACACAACAGGGTCTTTAACCAGTCTCAAATTATGCTGCAGTATCTCTACAGCACGATTTACAGTTCAATGGCCGCATAAATATAGCTGTAGTGTAGGGAGATGCCCAACTGGATTGTACTGGACGACTTGTAATGGAATGTAGCTCACTATGAAAGGGGTGGCTTGCTGAATCCTCGTTAGACCGAGTATTGGGCATTGCTCAGTCAGACATAATGTACAATGCCTGACAAAAGAAGTGAATCAGAAGTGACGTAGTCGGATATCAATATGAAACCGTATACATACGCACCATCGGCGGGTATATAACTGATTACAGATGGAATTCTCTGTAACTGGTACAACCACCACCAGAGTGAGTCAGCGTTTCAGTGTTTAGTACTGTCACCAAGCCTGACAGGCGGAAATACCGCGTATTCTTACGGTACAGTATCATCAGCACCTGCCACCGGATGCAGTACTAGACAAGTACTATCTCAGGGATTACCTCTCACCACGCACAACGCAGTGGCCGATGGCCTCCACTTAACGACCGTGAGCAGTGGCATTTGAGTAGAACTGTCAGTCCTAACAGACAAACAACACTGCGTGAAAATGATCACAGGTATCAATGTGGGCCGTACGACGACTGTATGGCGAAAGTTGGCGTTAATGAGCTATGGTAGAAGAAGACCGACTAGAGTGACTTTGGTGACAGCACGACATCGCCCGCAGAACCTGTCCTGGGCTCGTGGCCATGTCCGTTGAACTCGAGACGACTGCAAAACCGTGGCCTAGTCAGATGAGCCTCGATTTCAGAAGGTAAGAGCTGATGGTAGGGTTCGAGTGTGGCGCAGACCACAAGAAGCCATGACCCAAGTTGGCAACAGGGCAGTATGTAAGCTGGTGGTGGCTTCATAACTGCGTGGGCTGTGTTTACATGGAACAGACTGGACCTCTGATGTGACTGAACTGATCTTTCTACTACTTCTTGGAGAACATTTGCAGCCATTCATGGACTGCATGTTTTCAAATAACGAAGTGCCGTATCACCGGGCCACGACTGTTCACGATTAGTTTCAGGAATATTGTCGACATTTCGAGCGAATGATTTGGCCACCCAGATCGTCCGACATCAGTCCCACCGAGCATTTATGGGACATAATCGGGAGTACAGTTCGTCCACAAAAGTCAGCACCGGCAACACTTTCGCAATTATTGACGGTTATGAAGGTAGCATGACTCAGTATTGCTGCGGGGACTTCCAAGGACTTGTCGAGTCAATCCTACGTCGAGTCACTGCACTACGCGGCGTAAAAGGAGATCCGACAGGATATTAGGAGGTATCCCTTGAGTTTTGTCACCTCAGTATAATTGAAGTGGAATATATGAAAAGAGGCTGGCGGACGGGCTCTCGGCGCTTCAAGGCAGATGGTATTTGCTCCACGGAGTACACGCTATAGTAAGGCGGGTTGCAGCAACAGAGCAGTATAGCCCCTGCATGGGCTGAGGTTGCGTCCGCCCCTGGCCGACTACGGCCAGCTCAGGGGTTGCCGCAGTGTCAAAAAAAGAGCTCGCAGCGGAGCGCCACGCCACGACCCGCCCCCGGCAAGACAATAGCCGTCGGCCGGCCGCGCCCTTCCGCTGTGTCTCCGTAAAATGCCCCGACGCCACCTTAAATATTCATCCCCCATCAAAAAGCCGCCCCAGGGGCGCGTCCCACTCGTTCCGCAGGGGCGTGCCGGGCCCTTGTCCCTCTGTGAAACAACGCGGGGGTAGTCGGGGATGGACGAGGTCTGGGAGGAGCGGCGAACTCCCTCGCCAAACATGGCGGGGGCTGCCTCGCCCCACTGGCTCTCTGTGGTGCGCCCAGCCTAACACAAAGGAGACAGAGTAGTCATACACAACAGGCGACCGACAGCTCTACATCATGGGGACAAATACACACATCGTTATTCTGCAAGGTGTCCACACACGTATTGCCCATCAACAACTGCAACAATAGACTACAATAAAAATATCAGAAAAATCATTCAGTTGTCGCAGATTTATCTCTCCTTCACGTTATATCAAGCTTTTACAAACTGGCAGCATGTACATTTCGCAATCTACCTTACGGTGTATCATGGATGATATTTCTGGTACCATAATTATCCCCCCCCCCCACCCCCCGTCCATCTCTTAACCTGTTCCATTCAGGAATGGTGCAAGTGAAACCGACACTCACTAAGTTCCCATGTGAGCTCTAATGTCACTGATTTTCTCGTGATGATCGTTTCGTGAGACTTACGTGTCACGAAACAATATGGTGGCTCACTCTTCTCTGGCCGTTGTTTCTGTTGTTGTAGTGGTGTTCAGTGCGGAGTCTAGTTTAATGCTGTTCTACCGTCTAGTCGACCCTGTGAGAGAGGTTTCATATCCACGTCACTACAGCAACATGTCTCTACTGGAATTTCCGATAGCTGAGTCTGAGTCTCCCTGTTTAATTTTTGCATCTCACACTTCCGTCCTTTCGCACTCTAGATTTTAACAGTAACGCCCTTCCAGATGCACAACATCTCTCTTGCAGCGTGTACCACTGGGGCTTGCTGAACATCTCCATTTTCACGTGTTTGCTAAAGGAAGCCGCGCTAAAAGGCATCCCTCTTTCTTGGAACTTCTGTATTAATACTACATTTTGAGGGTCCCAGACTGACGACCGATCTACAGCGGTAGGATAAAAATATGGAAACACCACAAACACAACACAATACAAAAGATGCCTAATACGTTGCAGGAAACCCAGTCCCTTATGGTTTTTCAAAGGACTCTTCTATCATTCTTCCTGAAAAACAGTGGTAAGTTCAGGTAACAATGATGGAGGTGGACAGCGATCACGTACCCTTCAATGCATAGTAGACGACAAATGCTCAACATTACTGAGATCTGGTGACTGCGGTAGCCAGGGGAGATGCGACAATTCATCCTCGTCTTCACAAAACCAGTCCAGGACGATGCGCGCTGTGTGAACGTGAGCCCTATTGTCTTGGATGCCAGTTTCACCAATTACTACTATTATTATTATTATTATTATTATTATTATTATTACGTAGTATTCTGCATAGTGGCAGGTCCATGTCTTCGTACGGAGAATTTCTGATTCCACTGTTCCCTTCAGTCTGTTGTATCTCCCTCCATCTTTCATGTCGTCCAGATGTTGAATTCTTCTTCTTCCTCGTACTGCGTTTCCTCTGAGTTTCCCTTCGATGACATTAGATTAGATTAGTACTTGTTCCATAGATCATGAATACGACACTTCGTAATGATGTGGAATGTGTCAGGTTAATAAAAGGTGTCTATACAAGATATTACATTAGGCAAAATATTACATGACACTCAATTTATTTATTTATTTATTGTGGAGGTTGGGAAATTACCCACTTACTATATCCAAAAATTCATCTAATGAGTAGAAGGAGTTGCCATTAAGAAATTCTTTTAATTTCCTTTTAAATGCTATATGACTATCTGTCAGACTTTTGACGCTATTAGGTAAGTGACCAAAGACTTTTGTGGCAGCATAATTTACCCCCTTCTGAGCCAAAGTTAGATTTAACCTTGAGTAGTGAAGATCATCCTTTCTCCTAGTGTTGTAGCCATGTATACTGCTATTACTTTTGAATTCGTTCAGATTGTTAATAACAAATTTCATAAGTGAATATATATATATATATATATATATATATATATATATATATATATTGTGAGGCTACAGTGAAGATTTCTAGTTTTTTAAATCAGTGCCTGCAGGATTATCTTGGATGAGCTCCAGCAATTATTCTGATTACACGCTTTTGTGCAATGAACACTCTTTTACTCAATGATGAGTTACCCCAGAATATGATGCCATACGAAAGCAGAGAAAGAAAATAATTTATTCAGATGTATATCGCCAAAATTTGCAATGACCCTAATAGCATAAGTAGCTGAACTCAAACGTTTCAGCAGATCCTCAGTGTGTTTTTTCCAGTTCAACCCCTCATCAATGCATACAACTAGAAATTTTGAATAATCTACCTTAGCTACCGATTTCTGATCGAAGTCTATATTTATAGATTGGGTCATTCCATTTACTGTGTGGAACTGTATATACTGTCTTTTGTTAAAGTTTAATGAGAGCCCATTTGCAGAGAACCACTTAATGATTTTCTGAAAAACATCGTTTACAATTTCACCAGTTAATTCTTGTCTGTCGGGTGTGATAGCTATACTTGTATCATCGGCAAAAAGTACCAGCGTGTATGAGTCCCTCGTGTCTAAGTACATGTCCAATCCAGTTGGCCTTTCTCTAAAAAACTGTATGCAGAATACTTCTCTTCTCTCCTACTCTTCGCAGCACATCGTCATTTTTTATGCGATCTGTCCACTTGATCTTTTCCATTCTCCTCTAGCACCATATTTCAAAGCTCTCTAAGTATTATTTCTCCTTCTTTCTCACGGTCCATGTCTCTGCTCCATACAGTGCAATGCTCCAAATGTAGCATTGTATCAGTTTTTTCCTCAATGTCAAACTCAACTTGCTGGTCAGGAGAGTCCTCTTCTTGTTGAAAGCAGCTTTGGCCAGGGCGACTCTTGCTCGGATTTCGTTGGTGCATCCTTTGTGATAAAACTTCCCAGGTACTTGAACTGATTCACATTTTCCAATTCCTGATTGTCAACAGTTATCTTCAAGTGTTTCTCACGTTTTGATATACGCATCACTTTTGATTTTTCAATGTTGATTTCCATGTCGTATTTTCTTCCCGTTTCCACCAAATTGTTCATCATGTGTTGCAGCTGTCTCTGATTTTTGGCGAGCACTACCAAGTCGTCTGCATACTTGATGGTGTTGATGAGACATCCTCCTACTTTGAAATTTCCGCATCCTTTCAGCACTTCTCTCGCCAGCATTTCTCCATACAGGTTGGAGAGACTTGGCGACAGACAACATCCTTGTCTCACTCCCCTTCCTATTTCCACACTGTTCGTTTCTCCATAGTTCAGTCGTACCTTTACCCTATGTCCCAGGTACAAGTTCCTTATAAGTCTCCGATCACCAGATGTTGTACCATGGGACGCACCAGAAGACCCACAATTGTAACGTAATCCTTGGCAGTAATGCGACCTTGCAGAGTAGTCATGGGGCCCATGCAGTATCACTATACGGCTGCCCAAATCATCGCTGAGCCCCTGCCGTGTCTCACTCTTCGGACGTAAACGCGGCCAGAAGTTGGAAAAAGTGTGAAACAAGATTCATTCGACCAAATGGCTTTCTTCCATTGCTCCATAGTCCAGCTTCTGCGGTTCGGTATCACGTTGTCCCTGACACGGGCATTTGTGTCACTGATGAGTGGTTTTTGAGTTCCAACCCGTCCCGCAATCCACAGCTTATGGAGCTCCTATTGTGTTGGTTTAGGGCTGACACGGTTCGCCAGTGCGACATTCAATGCTGATTTTCGAGCGCGTTGTGATTTAACGGATGACGTTTTTCCGCTTTCCCCGTATGCGGTATATATCTTCGATACTGCGCTTCTCGAAACACTGAATACTTCTGCTATCTTGCTTGCGGGAGCACCCGCCATACGATTCCCGTTACTGTCAGGAATTCTTCCTTGGTTAGAGGACTGGACCGGTTTCCTTTTACATTTTATTGATGTGTAAGTCGTAACATTTATTTTTGATCTCGGTCAACTGCAGGGCTCCGCACCAATCATAGATACTCTACAAGTCTTCCCGTATTTTGCTACGATCCTCGGGCGCTGCACGTTTCCTATGGACAATAGCCATTTCTGCGCTCAGGTAGAAAAAAGTACAAAATTTCTATGAACTTTAAAACATATCCGCCTTTTTCGCGGCAACAGAGGTTATCTATATACCTTTATTATTAAGCTTGTGATGATGTAATCTCGCGCATTCTGACAAAGGTATCTACATCTACATCTACATCCATACTCCGCAAGCCACCTGACGGTGTGTGGCGGAGGTAGTTATGAGAGGGAAAGGAAAGTTTTTCAGGGAGATGGGTTTGTTTCACGCAGGCCATATTTTCGAATCAAAGACGGCCTTCATTTCGTTCCCGACGAAGTCGGGCATAAATATTTGCACAGGCCGATGGAGGACTTCAACAATATGTAGTGTACGATTATTTATCTGAGTCACTATAAACGAACAACAAAGAATACTCGACAGACTCTCCCCCGTTAGAACGTGCTAAAGTCAAGGCTCGCGGAAAAAGTGGCTGGCGGGAGGACCGCTACGCTGGATCGCCACCTGTCTGCGTGCTGCATACAGTGGGGAGAGGGGGGGGGGAATTCGGACGGCAGGCGGAATCCACTTAGCGCGATGAATGCGCTCCGGGGTTCGGGTGTGGGGTAACCGATCGCTCTGCGAACTTACACCCCCGTCCCCAGGGCTATGAGTCTCTTTACTCCATCACTTTTTCCCTCGAATGGAATAACGAGAGCACGAGGTTGATTAAAAAAGGACAGAAAGAACAGAGCGAAGTATTCGAGGTAGGTGCACAGTTTCGACGTTATTTCGCCTGATCGCGGCCGATGTTCCACAAATAAAACTGATAGGTGGCGCTGCTTTCACAAGGAATTGTTTCTTTTTTGTGTATTTGTGCGTGTGTCTGTTTGTTTATCTTGTGTGTGTGTGTCTGTCTGTGTGTGTGTGTGTGTGAGAGAGAGAGAGAGAGAGACAGAGAGAGAGAGAGACAGTCTGTTTTTAACTCTAGAGCATCAGACGCACCCTGTAAACTGTACTTGACCAACAAGTTGTCGACAGTAATTTTTTCGCAGCAGACACGTACGCCATATCTCCACGGAAATTAGCTTACGGATATTTGTTCAGAAAATATTACAGTTTATGTTTTCTCTCTAGCAACGCCTAAAGTCTGACATTTATTTTTCTTTTCTTTCTTTACTGAATGAACTAGGAGGAGAGCCATGTGAGGGCAATCTTTGTTCTTTCTAAAAACAGCATTCGACTGTCACAAATACATCAGCTGCGCCAATACATTTTCCGATACCGGTCGCTATTTGGATACTGTGCGTTGCGACTACATACGTTGGCATCGACGACACAGAAGAGTTAATATTCATTCGAAACAACGCCCGTTTTTCTGTTCTTCGAATATTTTCTGTTCTGCTCTGGCTTGCGAATAATATTATTACTACCGTTGGACATAATATGCCACTGCTGCAACGCAAGCGGACGATACATAAATATACACAGGTAAAAACTCAGAACATTGTATTTGTACTAAAACACTCTTCCAACGGCCGTCACGAGTAATTTCGCATAACAAAGCCATTTTCCCTGAAAGCACGGAAGGTTTGGACAATATAACATATTCCGTACACCAGTGTGTTCGGTAGAAACAATTTTATCCTTATAACATTTTTGTTTGCTTTCACTTACACTCCACGTGTCAGAGTTTAACCAGCAGAAGCCACAACAGAAAATTACGTATTATATATTTGACGATAGCAAATACTTTTATCTGTATAGCTGCAGCGATGATAGGATTTTATTTGCAGTCTCTTGTTTGTTCTCACCCTTCCCTTTTGCTTCTTCGCACTTTCATGTTCTTTTTTCTATAATTTGTAGTAAATATTAGCTCGTAACCTCCTGAAAAGGTTCTGCTTCATGTCAAGCGAAGCACTGTTCACATAGAAGGGTGAGAAGGGGGGAAAAAAAATTACCACTTCGTGCACTGAGACAGATCTGCAGGCCTACTTGGTGGCCTTCAAAGAGAATTGATGATAATTTAATATTCCGGGGATTTCCGAAAATCCCTGGAGTAAAAATATACGTATATAACTAAAAACAGCAGTTTCACGGGTCGTGCGAAACCCACACCTTTCCTACACCGTCCGCTGTTGGCAGCCGTGGTGTGGTACAAAAAACAGCGGGGAAGCGCTGCGCAGTAGGGGAAGTCCCGGATTATCCGCTGCAATAAATCTGCGGGACGGCGATTTTTGATGTGCAGTATGAGACCGCGCCTGCTGCCTCCGTAATTGGTCGCAGAGCACAGTTACCTGTGCGCAGGGCTGCAAACATTCCGCAGGCACGCCGTTAACGCGCTGAAGCCGCTTTGATGCGCACAAAAACACCAGCTTAAGCCCTGGAATTTCTGCACCTTGTTTACCCTCTCTGTGTTCCTCTTCGTCTGCTTCGCGTTCCTGCGATTCGTCCGAGCTACCGAGAAGGGATCGATATGATCAGTTCGTCCATTGTTTAAATTTTTTTGTCGCTAAAACGGACACCATTATTTTTAATTTTATCAACTGGTTAAAAAATTATTTCATATCTGTTTTAAGCTGACCATGAAAAATTTATATAGTAGGTATAATAAGAGTGTCCAAGAAATGTTTCTTATGGTATTGAATTTACAATTGAAGATATGAATGATATTTATTTTTTACTGCCATGGCGATATCAACAGTGATGTAGCGTTTATACAGTGAAAAAGATTGTTGGATACAAATAGAGAAATTTAACTTCAGTAGTATAGAATAAAGCAAGTACCAGCGATGTGGTTTTTTGAATGTATAATTTTTTTCCTCGGTCTTCTGAGTCGTTTAATACAAGCCGCCACAACATTAAGAGTATCACTTATAGCCAACGTTCTTTATTTGTTGCATATATTCTAACCTCTGCCTTACTGTACAGGTTTTGCACTCTACAGCTCCTTTACTATCGTCGATGTTATTCCCTGATGTGTTAACCTGTGTCCTATCATCTTTTAGTCCGTGTTCTCCACATATTGGTATCCTCGCCGATTCTGCAGAGAAATTAATCGTTTCTAATTTTATCAGTGCATTTAATATTCAACGATCTTCCGTCATGCCACATCTCAGACGCTTCGATTATGTTCCCTACCAATTTTTCCACTTTATATAACTTAGAAATTGTCGTAAAAACGTGTCTCAGTCAACTCATACTCTAGCCTCCATGTCATGACACTGGTCTGGAGTTGTGCTCTACAGCCTCTCGCCTTTGGGAGGCAATTTTCGCTACGAGTGACAGGCCGAAATCGAGTACCCTGTAGTGGTTACGTAAGTAGCTGGGGTTGGACTGCAGAAATGGCGATTACTGCCAGTTTACTGCGGTACGTTTTCCTAGAGCGATACGAAATGAGTGTATACTCGTATACAGGGTGAATTGCCTAGAACTTTCACCACAAATATGGCGGAAATAGAAATAGCTATTGATGTGTGGAATTCACAGAATGGATTGGTAGTCAGGGGCTCGTATTGTTAGCCAATCAACAGGTTGTAATACTACTTAGAAAGTGTATTTTGTTGTGCAAACTTACACTTTTCTAAATGGAACTATGCCTATTGGCATTAAAAAACTAAAAGGTAAAGTAGAATGTCTGTGGTGTTCGTTCAGGATTCTAGTACGAGTCATTTACGAGGTATCACATTCTGAAAAGTTCTCACAGCGATACTTGTACAATACCTGTTGCAGCACACACCAAAGAACAACACAAGTGCATATGTTAGTTTCTCGTTTCTGCCGAGTAAACGCGACAACTGACCATCAGGGGTTGTGTTCAAAATTACCTCCGGGAGCTTACAGTCTGGTACGGAACGAGTGCTGGACACGTAGTAGCAGTTCAGCGGAGATGTCCGAGCAGGCTGCAGCACTACGTCGTTGGGTGTAGTAGGCATGTCCCTGTAGACAGGATCCTCCAGCTTTCCCCAGGGAAAAAAAATCTACAGGGGTCAAATCTGGAGAACGGGTCGGTCAAAGTACAAGTCCCCTGCGTCGGATCCAACGATCGGGAAACAATTCGTGAAGACATGGTATAGTATTTCGTGCTCTACGGGGTAGATGGTTATCATGTTGACACCACAGGTTCCTCCTAGTCTGCAGAGGAACGTCTTCTAGCGTCCGTGGAAGATGATTTGTTCGGAGGCTGCGATAGTTGAGCGACTTCAGTGATCCATCTATGAAAACGGAGCCTATGAGCTGATGGTTCACTATCCCACACCACACGTTTACACTCTATCGACGCTAACGTTCCACCTGAAGAAGCCAACTGGTATTGTCAACAGACTAATACAGTATGTTTCGGCAGATTACCTGGCCACGAGCCGCCCGTGGTGGACGAGCGGTTCTAGGCGCTAAAGTCTGGAACCGCGCGACCGCTACGGTCGCCGGTTCGAATCCTGCCTCGGGCATGGATGTGTGTGATGTCCTAGGTTAGTTAGGTTTAAGTAGTTCTAAATTCTAGGGGACTGATGACCTCAGAAGTTAAGTCCCATAGTGCTCAGAGCCATTTGATTCTGTTGCGTCCGCCCCCGGTAGCTGAATGGTCAGCGTGACGGATTGTAATCCTCTGGGCCTAGGTTCGATTTCCGATTGGGTCGGGGAAGTTTCTCCGCCCAGGGACTGGGTGTTGTGCTGTCCTCATCATCATCCTATCATCCTCATCGACTGCAGGTCTCCGAAGTGGCGTCAAATTGAAAGACCGGCATCTGGCGAAGAGCCTGACCGACAGCGGACCCTAGCCATAAGATTAAATAAATGATTCTGTTGAGTTGCCTAGATGTAACACAACCACTTTCACTTAACCAGTTGAAGAAGTTGATAAATAACTGCTGAGATGGTTCACATCTACTGGGATATCTTGCCGTACATACCGTAAAAGAAGGAACTGCATTCTTCCTACACTCTCCATACACCATGAACATTGGTAAATCCCATCGTCCACTCAAGAGCTACTGCTTCGACTGTCACACAGTCACCGACTAGCACTCAAGGAACGCACAATCACACTGTAACCAAACATAACAACAGCGTACCTAGTAGCTACGCCGTTTGAACAGAACAAACAAATGTCGGTGTTGAAACTGTTGATTTCTGAAACGACTCGCACTAAAATCCTGCAGCAAACACCACTGACATTCCAGCTTATCCTACTTTAAGTTTTTTAATGTAAATGCGCATTGTTCCACCTAAAACAGCGCATGATTGCACAAAAATATGTTTTCTAAGTATTATTACAACCTGTTTATTGGCTAACTAAACAAGCCCCTGACTACCAATCGATTCTGTGAAAACCGCATATCAATAGCACTTTAAGTTTCCGTAATGCGGTGTAAGCTTTAGTTGATTCAGCCGTATAGTGTTGAGAGCTGCCACATAACCCGCAAACTGTTATATCCTGTCATAACAGACATTTTTGGAGGAAAAAAGAATTCCTGACGTTTGAAGATGATCAATGCCTCTATTTTACCGCGAAGAGCTCTCGTATTAAAACTAGCTCGTCACTCCACACGCCTCTCGTACCTCTGATTTAGTCAACGGTTTCTCACTCGACTGACCACAATCTCGTAGTCCGACGAGTAATATCGCGAGTAAGGATACCGCTCCTTATTCTCACCTGAGTGATCGTAGTCGGCTGAGGTACATCTACCTATACTGTATTATCTTTCTGGTGTGGCTGTTCCGGTCACAACGCGTCGGATATTGCATTTATTTCATCGTTTTAATACAGGTAAATTTGGATTCTGAGTAACTAACTAGTTAGCCACATGGTGAATGTTGTGCTGCATCCTTAAATTTCTCAAAATGCAATCAAGAAGTAATACTGATGGACGATGTAAACGTTTACGCTACTCGAAGACCTTTCTTCTGTCCGAAACGCGTCCTTGCACGAAACGAAGTTATACAAAAGAGCGGCTGGTTGCTATTCAGCATACAGTCACGGACTTCAGCCACCATTTATATGGATAAATTAACGTTACCCTATGTAAGGACTTCTGTTACAGTTATAGAGCGCTGCATCTGCGAGGGCAAACCAGAAATAGTGGTGCATATGTCTCAGTTTTGAATATGTACAATGAGGCACACATGAGCATCGGCCTTGATGTTAAGATTAGAAAAACTCTAAATCTGCACCAACCTGCACGGAATACCAACATACGTATCCAACTGTAATACACAAAGGTGAAATTCTGCAGAATATTGAGCACTTTACTTACTTTGGCAGTCTGCTCTCGACTAACGGAAATATAGACGCCGAAATCCAGCCATTTTAGAGATAGCGTCTTCGACAACGATAACCTCAGCACTCAGACTAAGCTCTTTGTCTACTAGATAATCCTTATAATGATATCCATTTATGTGTGTGAGGCCTGGATCACCTGTGGAAGACAGCTGTAGCTCTTCGAGAAATATCATCAGCGCTGCCTCGGGAGAATCCTGGAAGTGAGATGGCGAGACCGAGCGTAATATTTCAGTATCCTGGAGGGACAGACAGACAGACAGACACACACACACACACACACACACACACACACACACACACACACACACAAAATCGCTGCCAGAATAGAGGCCATCATACTCAAAAACCAACTTCTATGGGCTGGTGGTATTACACACATACTCGACAGAGGTCTGCCAACACAAATAATGTGCTGGTCTGTGTGGCCGAGCGGTTCTAGGCGCTTCAGTCCGGAACCGTGCGCCTGCTACGGTCGCAGGTTCAAATCCTGCCTCCGGCGTGGATGTGTGTGGTGTCCTTATAAGTTAGTTGGGTTTAAGTAGTTCTTGGTCTGGGGGACTGATGATCTCAGATGTTTAGTCCCATAGTGCTTAGAGCCATTTTAACCATTTGAACAAATAATGTATTCCCAAATCAAACACTAACGAAACCAAGGACAACTGAAACGATACAATAATGTTAAAGAAGAAGAACTATAAATTCAGTAGTTACCAGGAGCATGCGACATGAGCAAACAGTTTTGGACAAGGGAAAGCGAACATTTTTGCTCCAGGTCGAAAAGTGCATGCAAAATAAACAAGGAACACTAAGTGTTCAAAAAGTCGGCAGCGTTTGACCTGTTAGGAATCTACGACAAAACGAGAGTACACTCCATACCAGCCAACATGTCCAACCGTTCTCGAAACTCCGATAAGAAAGTATAAATACAACAAAACGCTTACAAAAAAATCAACTTTGCTAACTTTAAGACAAATTCGCGTATACTGAGATGTTTACAAAGACGTTATCATCAGTATAATTTTGCCGTTCATTCAGGAAGTTCAAAATGGTTCAAATGGCTCTGAGCACTATGGGACTTAACTACTGAGGTCATCAGTCCCCTAGAACTTAGAACTACTTAAACCTAACTAACCTAAGGACATCACACACATCCATGCCCGAGGCAGGATTCGAACCTGCGACCGTAGCGGTCACGCGGTTCTAAACTGACGCGCTTAGAACCGCACGGCCACACCGGCCGGCATTCAGGAAGTAGAATCAACCTTTGTTCGATGATTGGCAATATTATATAATAGAACGTTGACGAATGAAATGGTAAAAGTGAGTTACCACCTTTTTTTTTTCTTTTTTTTTTCTGCACTCGCCGTCGCACACTGAAATTTCCGAGCCGCTATCTGCCGAACGTGATGATAACATATTGGAAACATGACATAAATCGGAACAATTTATTAACGACGAACAACAAGGCTTGTGAATCCCGTAGAAGACATGATTTTGATGATTAGAGGTCATGACAGGCTGAGCGCAATATGAAGCGTAATCAGATTTGATGAGAACAGCGCAGCTTTTTATTCTGTGCGATGGGGCCAGTGCGAATAATTCGCCAGCGGCAGCGGTTTTGGAAGCCGCGCATTTGGTGGACGTACAGGGCTCGTTTACGATGGGATGACATAAATCGTAATAGCCACTACGCAACATGTGGCCACGTATTTGGCAGCGTTCCGCGAACCGGAATCAAGTTAAAATATGTTACTGTTAATTCATGTGACAAATGTTTCGTTAACATGATGAAAATCGAGCAGTTTTAATTTTACAATTACACTGCAAGCTATCCGCTACTATTAATTCACGAATTTTTATTATAAGTAATCAGATGTGGTTACTCCATTCCAGTGACTCCATATTACCCTCGCATGCATTTGCTGCCTTGTAGATTTGTGGAATCGATACACACGCATAAGAAGCATCATTCTCTATAATTCTTGTTGCGTCTTGCAGCGTATAAACTAGAAAAAAAAGAAGAAAACAGAAAACCTTCTCTCACAACACTTCACTTATATAACATATTATATTGACTTTGAAAGAAGATACATAATGCTGAAAATTTGAAATTATGGTGATTCGTTCGCTCGAAGTGTAGTACTTCAGCAGGAACAGAGAATACTAAATGAGGAGGAGATTAGTGTCTAACGTCCCGTCGACAACGAGGTCATTAGAGACGGAACACAAGCTCGGATGGGGAGGGAAATCGGCCGTGCCCTTTCAAAGGAACCATCCCGGCCTTTGCCTGAAGTGAGCTACGGAAATCACGGAAAATCTAAATCAGGGTGGCCGAACGCGAGATTGAACCGTCGCCCTCCGGAATGCGAGTCTTAGAATACTAAAGGTGAAATGAGTAGAGATAACTCGAGTGCTGAAAATTTTACATTTACGTAAGTTCAACAACTGCTTTGATGTTACACATGAATTAAAAAATGTCTAACGACACTTTCTGGCGTTTTTGTTTATTATTAATGCATTGAATTTCTAACTCAATATTCATATATCTATTCAGCGCTACGGACGCACTTGGCAACTTTCTTCGCAGCAGCATGTGTATCTCTTGTGAGGTCTTCTTGGCGTGACAGGTTCCATTCAAATGGTTCAAATGGCTCTGAGCACTATGGGACTTAACATCTGTGGTCATCAGTCCCCTAGAACTTAGAACTACTTAAACCTAACTAACCTAAGGACATCACACACATCCATGCCCGAGGCAGGATTCGAACCTACGACCGTAGCAGCAGCGCGGTTCCGGGCTGAAGCGCCTAGAACCGCTCAGCCACACCGACCGGCACAGGTTCCGTACGTCACTGACTAATTTGAGTCTCCTTTATTTTCTATACTGGAGCTCACAGTCATGAATAGCTTTTTGAAGGGCAACATATTCGCCTGTAACTGTCACTTTAATTTAAACAACTGCGCTTGCAATTGCGACAATATTATCGTAAGTACTTCCTGCTCACGAACATGTAAAAATATTTAAGTATCTTCTAATGCACTCGTACATAAAATGACGCTTTCAAACAGTTCAAACAGATGAATACCACTTAAAGTGTAGATACGATATCTTCTACCTGAAAAAGATCAAAAGCTCGTGTGGTTTGAAATCAAACTAAAAGTCAGAAGTCAATATATTTCCCTTCAATAAGTCTTTTCAACAAGAGAATTAATCGAAATATAGCGCCAGTGCCTTAAGTGTACACCGAGGGCTGCCTAGTGTTATCCTTCGTTGATGTGTGACGTCAGTTCCACAAATCCCAGGAATTTATAAGCCTCAAGGAATATAACGGCGTCTTGTAGTAAAAGGCCGTGTTTCTGTAGCAGCGGAAATTTGTTTTTCAGAAAATCTACTTCCATTATCCCTTTATGAGAGAATCATAAAACGGAGCATCTAGTTAACTCGTTCTCATACTCTGCTGAGAATATGGCTAGGAACTGGATAGCAATTTTATCAGAGCGTTGTTGTGAAGTTATCGGATCGCTGTTGTGAGGTAACGGATAAAACTTTCGGAAACAATTTCTTCTGTTAGATTAACAATAGTGTAAACAGATTAATTGTTTGGAAAATCTTACTGTTCAATCAGCAATATTGGAAAACAGCGGAGAAATTCTAGGGTTTAGCTCTCGTCGAGGCCGAGTTCATAAGAAACGAAGAAAAGTACTCAAGAGTGGACAAAGATTGGTCGAAAAATCGACAGTCTTTGCTCTTTAAGGATCTATCCCTACAAACTCTTTATAGACTCATGCAAACGCATGTAATAGCTAAATCCAGATGAACGGATACAGGTTTGAACCTCATTCATTCGGAAGGAGCAATACATTGTTATACCCATAGCCACGTCTCACAACACCTAGTTTTTATCGCGTTTAGAACTCCATATGTATGGCAAATATTGTTGCACACCACTACTTAGAATTTCGGAGTACTCAGAGCAACGGTGGGTGGTGGGTACCCAAATAAACCTGGAATTTAGCTACTACGAGAACGTAAAAAAAAGTTCTCCCGGAATAATAATTTAAAAAACTGTAAAGCTGATAGCCACAGCATCACACTGGAACAATAAAACATGGATTTATGTTTAAATTAATCAAGTAACCAAACATCTCCCTATAACGAATGTCCTTTAGATACGTTGCCACCCAGCAAACATGTTCCTTTTAAATACATGTTCGCTATACACTATTTGTTTTAGTCTTACCTGCTGGTGATGACAATCACATTAAAGGCACATTTAAATCCTACGCTAATGCCTGAGAGGAGGCACAAATCTGTGACAACCACTGTAGGTACGATAGTATGGAAGCCGCCAACAAGAAAAAGTTCGGTAACAAAATGGTTCAAATGGCTCTGAGCACTATGGGACTTAACATCTGTGGTCATCAGTCCCCTAGAACTTAGAACTATTTTCGTATTAGTAGAGTTGTATAACTACCATATGGCACCGTAGACTACCGTAAGTAAGAGTAGACTAAGGTAGTTTTTGTAATACTTTTGGTCAGATAAAGCTGTGCCCCCATTACATGGACATTAAGTGCCTTGAGTAACTATCCCACGCTACCTCATAACGATCGCTTTCTTTACGTATGTGATCAGTGTCTTACTTGATTCCCGTAACGACCGGAAGGGGTGACCGTCTAGAAATTGAGTGAGAATGTATAAAGGGCCGGGCAACCTGTGGAATATTTTTGTCCTAGATAGTTATCCTCCTACCTTTTACGTAAGAATAAACAGTATCTATAGCAAAACTGATATTGTCGATTTTTAATTCATGTTTCATTTGAAAGTTGGTGATCCGTAACGTTAAACAGAGGGATGTTGTAGTAAGAATAAAGAAAAATGTATGTTTGTCATGCAGTGCAAGAAAACGCAAATTTCCTCAACCAAACGGTAAAATAAAAAAAATACAAAACAAAAATATGTCTAGCAGCTTTTCAATACTTCGTCAAATTTTTATAAATTATCATTTATATTCTGTAAGGATACAAAATGCAGAATGGACTAACACTGAATGACGTGCGGTTCTATTATTTGCTAAACGGACAGCCAAACAAACAAACAAACAGATCGGCCACTATTTACTCTCTTACACATTCATTTATGTTTCTTTCCCTACCAATTCTAATAACACCACCGGTGTTCTTACCATTTACTACGTTATTTATGTAGTGTACCAGAACTACTGAGCCGTAGCTTTGGCAGAACGCAACTCTACGTACAACCAAAGAAATTGACGAAAGATTGAGTAATGCAGATCTCTGTTGTGTTCTTCCTGATAAGAAGTGACTTAGCTGGCTATCTAATGAGTAGTAGGTGACGCAGTAGACAAATATGACATAACTGGATGCGTAAAGCTGAAGGTCGTATTATGTGGATGATTCTGAACGGCAGTTACCGACTAGGAGACGAAAATGTCTGATGACAACGATCGATCAAACTAAGAAAGCCAGTGTCTCGTAGAGGAACACATGGCTGCATTCAGAGACATCAGCAGGGGTCATGGCATCCGTGTAGCTCCTCAGACAACGATGAAATTACGTCGAGGGTAAGTAACAAAAAGTTTATGTCAGACACAAGAGTGTTGGCGGCCCGAATGCTAGGCAGCGAGTGTTCCTAGCCGTTTAGTGGCAGACGCTAAACGGAGCAGCATTTGCTACAAACTGAAGCTTAACGGGATTTATCAAACGGGATTTCGGGATTACTCCGGCGCTCGTGCACTTAGTCCGGTAAGGGGGCGCGAAATACGACTTGACGTTTAACGAAACATTGAACCCGAGAGAATTATTAAGGTAGACGGCGGAGTAATGGTGTGGAAGATATGTTCGCAGCAGAAATAACATTGTGGAGCGGGAGAGCATTAAATTCTAAGCGCAGTGGCGCGATCCTTGCGGAGGAGAGTGGGGTGATGGTGTGGGGGCTAAAGGGGAATGAAGGAGGGGAGGGGGCGGGGGGGAGAGGTTAGCGGGAGGCGGCACAGTGCCCGAGGGAGCTCGCGCGCCCAGCTCCTCTCCCACTGGACTCCCTAATCCTGAACTGCTGAATAACGCTTCTTGCCGCCGGGAGCCACATGCCTCCACGACTCTGGTTTGTCTGTAATGTGTAGTTAAAGATTACGTCATTATTTTAATAATGCGAAAGTACCGTCCGAACATACACGCAGAAAATGTTACACGTATCTCACGAGTCAGTGTGGTGTACTACACAAAGTGTTTCCTAGTCTCTGTTATTGTAGAAAATGATTGCTGTTCTCGACGCACAACACCTGGTGGTCTTTCCACGGCGTTTGGTTGCGTAAATCATATTTTGTTCATAGAAAAACAGAAGTTTTATAGAGTTGATAGCTTTACACACAACTGGTTTCAACCACACTTAACAAACGGAACGCAAAAGTTGCGCTGAATAATTCAAGCAAAGTTGTAAAGGTAACACATTTAAGAGACTGAAAGAAATCACAAAAGTAGTCCCACGTGGTTCAATTTTGGATCCACTTCTATCCTTACATACGTGAACGACCATCCACTGAAGATCCAACAAGCAGAACTGGTATATTTTGCAGTCGAGGCTAGTGTTATAAAAAACTCCATTAAAAAGAAAGCAACAAAAAAGCTTGTGTATGATGTTTTACACAGAATTATTATGTGATTTGCTGCAAATGGATTCTCCCTAAATTGTGAGAAAACATACTACATTCAACTCCGTACAACGAATAGTCATAGCAATAACTGATGTAGCGCATGAACAGAAGTCAGTAAATAAGGTAGAATGCCCCAAATTTTTGGGTGTACACACTGATGTGAACTTGAAGAGGCATATTGCTGAGCTTCTCAAACAAGGAAGATCAGCTACTTTTGCTCCTTGTATAATTGGTAATCTTTGAAACAAACGAATCAATCTCCTGGCATAATTTGCATATTTAAATTCAGTAATGTCTTACTGAATAATTTTCAGGGATAACTCATTACTTAAGAGAACTGACTGCACAAAAGCGAGCAATAAGAATAATGTGTGTTACCCGACGATCGTCATATACGTACCTCGACAAGGAACTTGGCATTTTAACTACACCATCACAATACATACATTCGCTAATGAAATCCGTCTTAAATAATCCAACACGATTTGAGAAGAACATTGACGGTCATTCCTATAACACTAGAGGAAAAAAATATCTTTATCACTCATTATTAAAGCAGTCAGTGGCTCAGAATAACGGAGCAACTGAAATTTTTGATCATTAGCTGAATAACATTAAATGTCTGACAGGAAGCAAAGGAAGTTTCACATCTAAGTTGAAAAAAAATACATTTCTCTTCGAGAATTATATGTATTCATAGACGAATTTCTGGTTAAAAACCTGGAAAAATTGGTTTTAAATGTTCTGGTATGAGTGGGACTAGAGCTAATGAATGAGAGATAGCTGCTTTATATCTGCTAAGTGGTACGAAGAAACGTGTGTCATGCTGCATATCTACAGAACAGTTCAGTAATAACAAGTATCTACTTGTAAGGCTCCGACAAATTCCTATGAAAATGTACTCTGCCATCATACTTTATTTGCCTCAGCTAAATCTCTGTGACTATTGTTTCATCTTAGATCTATAACGTTATTAGCCGAAAGCACTCTCCGTAACTGAGATACGCCAACTTTGAACAAACTTACGGAAATACGTGTCGCTGTATTGAGTTTCAGGTTTTTGCTCGTTATGCTAGGCGAGAGAACGGGAGTAACAGTTCGATGCAAACTCCAAAGTCAAACGAACCACAGTCAACCACAGATTCTCCAGGCTCCTATTTCAGGAGACTGTCGCTCACTAAAAACAACGCTAGAGTAATAACAGGAAGCTCAAAAGTAATGTCCGTGTAAGTTTCAAAGATGTGAAATTCTCAACGGTTATTAAGATTTCAAGTACATTTCCATGATAGACTTCTATACAAAAAGGTAACTCTCCGGCAATTTCGGAATGACTGGAAGTAAATGGATGTAATTTTCCTCGCTGTTGTAAACTGAAATAAATTCATCTTGGGTATAATGCTCAATCATACTACAAAGTGAAATAAACAGAACTAATACTTAATGTTTGGACCGACCTGCACGATGTGTTAACTGGACGGTCCAACCCAAAGAACAATTAAGTTGCTTGGTACGAACATTCCAAACTGATCACTAAAATAAAGAACTCATCTTGAGAAACATGGCCTTGGTTAACTCACAGATGTTTGCCTTACGTATTTAGAACACACATTTCGGCCATTCACCACAGGAAAACTGTGGTCATCCAAGAGCTGCAGAACGAAGTACTGCCTACCATTGCTGGTGCACATCACACTGGGCTACAACTAGGCAACCGAACAATGTATGTATGTCAGTAAAAGTAACAACGATTTTATGGGAAGTCAGGCAAACTCCGAAATTATATTCATCCGTGTGATTTCGGCTATCACAAAATCTAGCGCTATGCGGATAAGACTCCACTCATCATTTATATTTGTGACCCGTTACTAATACCATACATCACAACAAACAAATCATACGGACGAAGCCAGTTGGAGCTCCTGTCATCTATGAGGTAGTCACACAGAGCGCGACGCGCTGCAGCGAACAGCTACATCCTATTCCGTAAGCAACCTAATGGTGTGTGGCGGAGGGTACTTCTGGTAACACTAACTGATCCCCCATACTCACAAACTCGCGAATGCACGTGGAAAGAACGACTATGGCTTTAATTTCTCGAATTTTCTCGTCGAGGACTTTACGTGGGATGTATGTGGGAGGAAGTAATATTTTGTCAGACTCTTCCCGGAAAGTGCTCACTCGAAATTTCATTAGCAAATCGGGATGCACAACGCCTCTCTTGTAACGTCTGCCAGTGGAATTTGTTGAGCATTTCGGTAACGCTCTCGCGCCGGCTAAATGAGCCCGAGACGAAACGCGCCGATTTTCATTAGATCTCTCTCTCTCTTTTCTGTGAGACCAAGCTGATAATAACAAGCTAATAGTGATGAACATTCTTCCTGTGAAACTCAGTACACTATTGTTAAGTCGTTCAAAACGTTGTTTCTTGTTTTCCTTCGTTTAACCGTGTGACTTCCTTCAAAAGCAAAGCAACTGATTGGCTAAATTTTCTACAAATTATGATAACTTCGTCCTTGTTAATTAAACACATAGTCGTTTGTACTGCTACGTGAAAGAATGACATCGAGGCTGTCTCAGTGAATCCATTTCCCCCTCGAAAACAGCACTGAAGAAGAAGCAAGTTAACGCTCGTACTACAACAGTCTTCCGTGGCCTCAGAACTAAGTTGTGGACTAGGTTGCTCTTCCTACATGTTCCTCGAGTTTTCCCCAAATTGTAGCTACATGGTCGCCGGTCGGCTGTATAAAACGGAATGTAACGAGCAATACCAGTGCACAGAGCAGTACGATTACCATCCGGTCCGTTTCACCATTCAGTTTTACAGCACTTGTAAACCCGAGAACCATTTTCGAGACTCAAGAGCAGAACGAACGTTCGAATGCGCTGTGCACTGCGGCGCTACTCCTTGCAACAGGAGCTACCCACAGCCGCTACTCTCAACTTTCTAAGTGGTTAGTACCCAGGGATATAAAATCGCTGCACTGGAAAGCTTTTATGTGCTGCCACGGCTATTAACGCAACAGTCTTACTTAATTTACCGTCACGCGTTTTGTTTACGTGTTATAAGAATATATTGGAAGTTTGCGGGTTAGAGATTAGAGTACGGGGACATTTGCTGTACGGCTAGTTAAGTGATGCTAGTGGTACCGTTCAGCATGTTTCCTTCCAACGAAAAAAGTACTCTTTTAACAACTAAAAGTTCCGCATATTGTACATCAAAGACGGTATTAAAAAAGGCGACCACCACATTCAGTAAAGACACAACATCTTTGTAGAAAATTTTGGTGCACTTTACCAAACGTATCAGGTATCAGTAACCCTACAAGTTTCCTGTCGAGAAGTGTTTTTTCGTCAGGAATTTACGACAAGCCCACAAAACGAAATATCAAGAGCCGTCAGATCAGGGGAGCTAGGTGGCCATGCAATTGGACCTCCCACTCCGACATCAAAGCACACGAATGAAAAGCAGATGTACGCACACAGCAACTGGTACACTAGACAATAACGGCATGATAATAGTCGGAATGCGCTCGAATGACAAGCATAAACAATATATACTACCTCAATGAGATATTCACTCTGCAGCGGAGTGTGCGCTGATATGGAACTTCCTGGCAGATTAAAATTGTGTGCCGGACCGAGACTCGAACTAGGGACCTTTGCCTTTCGCGGGCAAGTGCTCTACCAACTGAGCTACCCAAGAACGACCCACGCGCCGTCCTCACAGCTTTATTTCTCCCAGTATCTCGTAGTATAAGTTTGGAAGGTAGGAGACCAGATAGTGGCAGAAGTAAAGCTGTGACGACGGGTCGTGAGTCGTTCTTGGGTAGCTCAGTTGGTAGAGCACTTGCCCGCGAAAGGCAAAGGTCCCGAGTTCGAATCTCGGTCCAGCACACAGTTTTAATCTGCCAGGAAGTTTCAGTATATTACTTCTCCTGAAGTTAGGGTGCGTGTGCCCTGATTTTCCGTGTTGTTTCTGACATTCCAAAATTTTCATTGGCTGAGGATTACTTTCAAGACCATATATTCCTATACTAAAGCTGTCGTCCGACTCCTCTGTCAGCTCGTTCAATTTATGAGCAACCTTTTTGTGGGGTCCTGCCCACTCGTCTCGTACAGGGTGCCGAAAGGATGCTGCGTTCTCTGGATACGATACAACAATTGAGGCAAATCACATTAACAGTTTTTATTACACGAAAGAAGATCGACAATACTTAACTTTGTATTTACAACGGTGTAGTAGCAAGCGATGGGCGACATGCAGACAGTCAATGTCTTTCACTATAGACAATGTCCATAGAAGCAATGGATATGGATCACTAATAACTGCTATCGTAGAGCTCTCTGCTAGGATGGGTCAAGTACTGTGCGGCAGAGGCTAGCAGGAGCGGCACTTACATTCTCTTCGGCTAGAGGCTGCGCCTGTCGTGGTGCGGTCCTAGTCAGCGGACTATTGGCTAACGTCGTCTCACAGCCTTCTCTGCTATTGTGTTCTTCATCTTCGTGCCGGCGCTTGTCGATACGCCGGAACACTTTTGAATCATCTTGTATATATATGTGATTGGCGAACCTTCTCGAAAATTAATAACACAGTGCACTATAATACCATCTTACATTTCAAACGATTTACATTGTATTTCTTACGCTAACTATGTAACCAACTTCTATCACCAACCAAGATGAAATACACGGTAAACGTTGACAAATTTTCAAGTAACTCATTTCAAAATTTGAAGGTTAATACGTTGCATTGAATTTCATTGTAAGTTCAATAACTGATGTAAGAACTTTCATGCTGTCTGGAATGAAAATTGAAGCGATGTTTGGGTGAATGAACATGTAATGTTCTCAGTTGGCTTAAATGGCTCTGAGCACTACGGGACTTAACTTCTGAGGTCATCAGTCCCCTAGAACTTAGAACTACTTAGACATATCTAACCTAAGGACATCACAGACATCCATGCCCGAGGCAGGATTCGAACCTGAAACCGTAGCGGTCGCGCGGTTCCAGACTGAAGCACCTAGAACCGCTCGGCCACACCGGTCGGCTAATGTTTTCAGCTGCTACGTGATATTTTCTCTCGCAGTTTTAGGTTTGGTACATAATATTGATAAATGAGTTGTTTACATTTCTGACAGTCATAACGACGCTGTTGCAGAATTATGCTTCCTTACTGTTAATATTACACATACTTGACTTGAAAACGCATTACCAAAAGTCAGAAAGCGGCTTAGATGACATCGCGCTGTTGTTTCCGCTGCCTAGAGAATACGGACATGTTACCACAACAGTTGCCGAAAGTTGGATAGGTGCTCGCCTTGTGCACTGTACAGAAGCAAATAGTTGAACTATACTTACCACCGACTCTGAAAACCAGAAGTGCCTAGGACGTTTATACAGGAAGAGCTTACCATCCATCAGTACTTGACGGACGCGAAAACTAGCACTCTCATGGCAATTTCGTAAAGCGGGCGTCAATTGAAAGGAAGGTATGGGGAAAAGGAAACCAAATTACGAAAAATATGAACATTATGGAGTACCGCAACGTCGACGACGATGTCAGAGCATGAAGACAAATCTGGGTTGGACGACGTATGGGGAAGCAAACTGACTGTGCACGATCATAAACCATCGGTCTTATGTGATTCAGGGACTCACAGGAAATCTAAATCACGATGGCCGAATGGAGAGGTAAACTGCCGTCTTCTTGGAATATGAGTCTGATGTCTTAGCAATGGGCCACTGCCCCACTCGGATATACAATTTACTTGTTTGTCTGTCTGTACCACAAATATCTTATTAGTTTCTTGACGAGCTTGGGCCACTGACCATCTTCAAAATGAAATGAAATAGCTCCATATCCAGTATCTCAGCCACGTTGCCGTACAAGAACCTGGTGCAAACTATCTTATGGGTGTCACTTATAATCTGTACCGGCAAAAACGACGGGATGATTTGCAACAATTCATTTCATGTTATTATGAAGATAATAAGTGGCCAAAACACGTCACGAAAATAATGCAGTTTTTGCGATACAAACAAACATATAATTAAATAATGTGAGTGTAACATTGAAAACTAGATCTCGTTTTACATTCGTGCAATATAGGTCACTCAGTGAGGTTTTAACGTCGCATCAACTACTATGTTTTCAGAGACTCTGCACCACCCTTAATCGGGGAATGAAATCGTTCGTGCCTTTGCCGTGCGGGCACATCGTGGCGCGGTTCATAATCGATAGATCCCTCTGGTTGTCAGCATAACTGGGGGTGGTAGTCAGAGCGATATTCCGACGACAGAAGGAAGCGCAGTGACGGATAGGTCGGTTTAAGCGCGACTGCGGGTATAGTATCTCTCTCTCTCTCTCTCTCTCTCTCTCTCTCTCTCTCTCTCTCTCCCTCTCTCAGTAATCGGGTGTTTAGTGGTTTTGTGTCGACGGCGGGTAGTACGTAAGTGCCGTGTCGTCACGGCTGATAAGATCCTTTGCTCGCTGCTGCATTTGAAATTTTAGTCAGAACGGTTTATGTGATGTGTCGTGTGTCGGCCGGGATGGTGGAGGTTGCTCATGTACAAATTATTTCGGTGTGTTCCTTGGGCCCCTACTTATACTTGGATTTGTATCATTGCGAAGAAGCCTATGTCCTCTGTGGTGGCGGGTTGGTTTCCTGTCAGCCAGCTTCAAAGGATTGAACAGGACGGCCGCTGGTTGATATGCTCAATTGATTGCAGTCATTAATCTGGCCGCTACTGACTCATATTACTACTTTCTTGGAATTATGGTGAGCGTTCAGTTACAGTCCCAACCGTTATAGTTTATGTGTGAAGAGACTATTCTCTTACTTGCCATCTTGGTTATCCATCGTCGTCTGTAAAGAAGTTTTAGTGAATTTTTGAAGTTATGTCATTCAAACCGCTAAATTGTATATTTTAAACTATTAAACTGGCGGCGTGGAAGCCTCTTGGCTAGGTGAGGCCGCGTTAACTGGTATTATTTAAATTAAGCAGTACATAAGGTGATTTCAGCGCACGAATTACTTTTCCAAATTTTCTCCAGTGTCTTTTGGTGCTGTAATTTTTTCTAAACTCGTTATCTAGTTATTTCTGTGTTGCAGGATAGCTTTAGTACAATGCTGTTTATAATGTGAGTTCCGCTAAAAGGGTCTTGAGTCGAAGACATGTCTGAATCTAAACTGCTTCCCCTTTCCGTTAACCGTACTAAAAGTAAGGCCTTAAAATCTCAGCTGACCAACCATGTTGTATCCGTTTTGGCCCTATACGGGCAACTGGACTGCTCGACCAACTTACTGTATTTTAAATTTATTTATTTATTTATTGAAATCTTATGGGACTTAACTGCTAAGGTCATCAGTCCCTAAGCTTACACACCACTTAACCTAAATTATCCCAAGGACAAACACACACACCCATGCCCGAAGGAGGACTCGAACCTCCGCCGGGACCAGCCGCACAGTCCATGACTGCAGCGCCCTAGACAGCTCGGCTAATCCCGCGTGGCTGTATTTTAAATAAACTTGTCATCAGTATGTTTATTTGGATTTGCTTGTTTTTCTTAATTACTGTTTTACTTGTCTCTGGATGTTGGACATTAACTGCCTGTCAACCATTTCTGTAGGTTTCTAAACCTTAAATTCGGAATGTATTGTTAAACGCCACGTCATTCATCTTATTAAACGATTAAACGTTGGTGTTAAGGCTTGGATTTAATCCCAAGACTTCAAAAAATTTTTCTTAAAATTCTCTTCTTATTAAAAAAAAGTTATTTTAGAGGTTTTCCAAATTCTACCACCAGTTGCCTCGCTCCCCAAGGCGAAAGTCACAATTAAATTAAATTATAGTGGTAACTGCTGATATTTTTTGGATATTTCTGATGTGGTAACAAAGTGGTTTGTTTTTTATTAAATTTGTCATTAAAATCGTGGCCCAATATCCTACCACTCAACACCAGCTTCCTACTGCATTTCAGTTGCATTTTAGAGGGGCCATTTCAGAATTTCTCTTAATACACTTAAATAGATCACGGTAAAAGTAAATCTGTAAATGTGAATGACAGTACAGAGAGAGAACCGCCATCTTCCCGAATGCGATTGCCACACCGTCGCTACCACTGCGCTACCTCGCACAGTGAAGGCTGATGTGGACATCGAAGTGCTTCCCTACCGACGACCTTACCGTAAGTGATGGAGCCCTTACCATCTCCCGACCTGTAGTGCTGGTTAAGTTGTGGTTGTTGACTATTATCGCTTGCGGTCACAGCCTGCTGCCCACTGAACATAGAGAACTTAATCCCAGCAGTCAGACGAAGTAATACGCAGCTGCTATCGGCGCGAGGTAGAAGAAGATGTACCGTAAACAAAGTGAGTGCGAGGGCAGCGTGCTGGAGAGGGGCAGGAGTGGAAGTGGGAGTGGGAGCGTGGGATGGGGGGAGGGAGGGCAGAGTTCGTCGCCCCGCAGAGTCCGCGGGGGGGCCTGCGGCGCGTAGGTGGGGCAGACGCCGCGCCGGGTAAATATAAACACAGCGCCGGCTGCTGGCGCGCTGCCACCGCCCTCTGATCACGCTTCGCTGCCGCAGTTTGCCTTCCTATACGGGCGCCCGCGCGAGCGAGTAATTTCGACAACACGATGACCCAGGTGGAGAAGCTGCAATCTGCTTCTGTGCACGTTTGGACACGTATAAACACGCTCTCTAAGAGCAGGCGCTGCTCTTATCGATTTGACCGTAGATGTTGGCCAGTTAGCACAACGACAGGGAAGGAGTGATGGCCAGTTTTATAGAGCAATTCTTTTCTTTAGTGAACTGACACAGCATTTTTCTTTTCTTTTAGTTTCATGGCCATACAGCCACTCATAATTTATATATATTACCAAAAAATGTTATTTACTTTGGCCAATGACTACTGCTTTCGGTAGCAGATGTAAGGGATGATCAAAAAGTTTCCGTTTGAAGGCCGTACGGCCCACGATCGGTGTGCCACTGAGGCAAAATCACCGTGAGCATTAAGGTAATCATCCCACTGGCACACCAGGTTGAAGATAGCTGTCTGATAAAATACCGTGTCCTGCTGTGTGAAGAAGTCCGTAACCGCCTGGCGCTTATCCTCGTCAGACAGGAATCGTCTACCCTTCAATGCCAGTTTGAAGGGACCGAAGGCGTCATAATCGCATGGGGAGAGATCAGGTCTACGCCGGACGTTGTGGCCGAGCGGTTCTACGCTCTTCAGTCGGGAACCGCGCTGCTGCTACGGTCGTAGGTTCGAATCCTGCCTCGAGCATGGATGTGTGTGCTGTTGTTAGGTTATTTAGGTTTAAGTAGTTCTAAATCTAGGGGACTGATGACTTCGGATGATAAGTCCCATAGTGCTCAGAGCCATTTGAACCACTTTGAGGTCAGGACTATTGTCTGGGTGCTCCAGTGTATGCCACTCGAATTGACGTATCCAGATCGATGGGCGTCTTGTATTAGATCGCGACCAGCACTGAACTTGCCGCACCATTCCACAACAGTGGTTTTGAACAGACACTCTGCCCCACGGCGGTTCTTCGTTCATTGATGAATGTCTACCAGTACTTGTTCTTCAGCAGCTAAGAAAAGGGTCACAGCACATTGGTCCGGTTTGGACAGATTTGGCAATTATATCGCCAGTATTTCGCGTTTACACATTTACTGTACGCACTTTGGAAAGACACTGATGCTATATTAATCCTTTCTTCTCATGTTGGTGGTTGTACTGGGCAATTCAACTGCCGCAGCCTATGGGTCTTAAGCAACCCATAATGTGTTCAAAAACCACACGAGATTTTCATATTCTCTCGCTCGCTATGCACAAACTATTACCCCCTTAGGAAGAATGAACAGTAGCATTTCGTAGGAAATTTAATATAGTTATATTTTATACTGGGATACGTTTCCGCTGGAGGGCACGGTTTTCGAAAAACGCGTATCAAGGTCACTTTTGTACGTTTTTCTTGAATAATTCGAGAACTATGACCCCTAGTGGAAACGTGTCCCCGTGCAAAATCTTAACTATATTGAATTCTCTACGACGTGGTCCTGTCCATAATTCCTGTAGCACTAATAGTCTGCGCATAGCGACGAGGTAATGTGAAAATTTGCGATTGGTATTTGAAGACACTGCAGGTTGCATAAAACACTTAGGTAGGGGCAGCTGAACCATCCCGTATACCCGCACTTCAGTCGTGCTACGTTGCATGAACGCTGCAGCGGCGCCGTCAACCGGAAATTTCCTGATCGTCGCTTATATCACAATTCACTTGGTTCAAATGGCTCTGAGCATTATGGGACTTAACTGCTGAGGTCATCCACCTCCTAGAACTTAGGACTACTTAAACCTAACTAACCTAAGGACGTCACACACATCCATGCCCGAGGCAGGATTCGAACCTGCGACTGTAGCGGTAGCGCGGTTCCAGACTGTAGCGCCTAGAACCGCTCGGCCACCCTGGCCGGCTATATCACAATTAGGTCATCTTCAGATATTTAAGTGGTCTACTAGAGTGTAGTGCAGATCCACATTACATCTGCTACACTAAAGAGCATGTGTATTTGGCCTTATTCATTTTACATCTATGTAAGAGTTAAAATGTAGTTAGGCAACAACGAATGAGGAAACTTTGGTCCAACAGGGCGCTTTTCCGAAACTCAGAGACAACTGAGTCTAGCTTTGCACCCAGAACTGCCCCTAAGACACTGGTATGTAGAAAATGTAAACTGGTTTTAATTAAAACTTTTAATCTGAAATTCAGTCGCAATCTTCCCGATGAGTTTTGTACCTCTACAATGAAACTGGAACATTTTTTACAATTAATATCGACAGTTTTCCCTCATCGCCGTTTGTCTCACAAATATAAAGTCGAACAGAAGGGAACAATAAATCTCAGACGTGCATCTGGAGGTATAGTTATTCTGAATTTCTACGTAAAATAACATATGTATCGATCCACGCAAAAATTAGTCGCCGTGTTTTCTGGTGTGTTCACCTTTCGAACGACGCTTATTTTCTGCCTTCCTGGAGTCAGGCAGTCATTTGCCTGCAGCTAAGAAATTTATGTCCTGCCGTAGCGATCGTTCGGAACTCGTTGTTCAGATAAAAGCGACTGAAAATTTCCAGACGAAACAAAGATAAAAAATACGATATGGGTTCATGTTTTCTCGGCCGTATCGCTATTTTCGGTCGGAGAAAAGGCTTGATGTATTTGACCTTTCCTTTGCCGTTGCAACACGAGAGAGTGGAGAAGGCCTGATGTGGGGTTACAGGACTCGCTAGGGGACACGATGTTAATGCAGAAAATGCATTATTGTCGAAGAAGAGCGAAAAAAAATCGCAATGAAAGGCATTGATTTCTTCTTTCAAAATTCAGATGTTCCCTTACAGCGCTGAAGTCCACAAGAAAATCATAGTAATCCCAATGTTGCAATCCGAAACGGAAGGTGAATCCTAATTGATTATTTTGGGTGGTTAGTTATTTCCTGGAAAAAAAATGTAATCTCTAAAGGAATGTAGGAAATCTCTGATTTTGTAACCGCTGTAGTACTCTCTGTTAAAGCCCCTCGGCATACAATATTTCCTACAGTGTCAAACGATTTGAAGTTTTCCTTCCCTCTTTTTTCTGTGGGTCTTACCTCATGTTGTGATCGCTCGCGTGACGATATTCTTACTCAATCCATTTGTCCGGAAAATTGTTTTCAACTGATCTAGACGAGGGATGAGAGTACATCCTAGTGTGTCGTAGACTTCCACGTCGGGAACAGCTTGCACGACGTTCCTTTCTGTTTCCATCGTTAACGCTATGTTGCGATGCTGTTGTGTTGGGTTCGTTGCTGTAAGCTGCAAAGTTATTGTCCTGCGTGTTGACACATCACGAATGTATCGTAATCATAAAGGAACCAGCATTTTGACCACAATGGAGCAGCGGTCAGAACTATCTCTAGGACTGCCTCTATGAACGGGTCAGCTGTTACTGACGGGAGCGAGTTACCTACTGTCATGAAATCTGTACGTAAAACATCTTTCCACTTTACTCCACGGGTTGTACCGGAGGCGTCATATACTGGTCCGTTTGTCAACATATGTTTGACGTCAAAACTCACCACAATGTTATGGACACGATATGGATCGAAGAAGGCGCGGTCTTCAGTTTACGAGTATATACTGCAAATTTTTTGTGTAGAACACTATCATTAAATCGGTCAACACAGGCGCTGGTCAGGCATACTGGTCCGTTTGTCAACATATGTTTGACGTCAAAACTCACCACAATGTTATGGACACGATATGGATCGAAGAAGGCGCGGTCTTCAGTTTACGAGTATATACTGCAAATTTTTTGTGTAGAACACTATCATTAAATCGGTCAACACAGGCGCTGGTCAGGCATACTGGTCAGATGTAATGGTAGTTGGAGAGACCCTCCAAGTTGCCATAATCCACAAATGACAAATTTTTTAGAGATATCGTCTCTAGTCACACTGCACTAATAATAATAACAATAATAATAATAAAACTATTACGTATGTCAGATGAGGCGGAACCTCGCACTGAGTGGAACGAAAAATTATTGTGTAAAATGGTTATATGAGTCTGTAAGTCCATGCTCAGTGTAAAGAAACCGATAAGGACATTTTTTTATTTATTTATTTTTTTTTTTTTGGTATGGCGGCGTGCATCTTGCGTGAAGTGTAAATAAGGTCATGATGTTTTCATTTATATCACCCATAGTAATCATTCTATGGCCTAGAAGAGAGCTTCGGGGTCAGTGGGTCTTAGCCAGTTCAACTGCTGCAAGTTAGTGTAACTCTCAGTGTAAATGGATAAATAGAAATAATGGGTAGTTCTGTAAAAGGAATAGGTTATACGAACGCACGGTTTCCTTCTTTCGGATATGTCCGAAAGAACAGACATCACCCGGAATGCACAGTTGTCACACATAGTACGTAAATTGGAGGGGAAGAAAGGAAAGGAGAAAGGAAGGGAGTAATGACATTAGCTGAGGAATCAGCGGTGTTGAGTGAAAATCTGTGCCGGACTGAGACTCGAACCTGGGCTTTCCTGGTCACTAGTCACTTGCGTTAAGCACTGCTCCGCCCGGCCACAGTGTCAGTCGCAAATGTCTGGAAGAACAGACAGCACGCATCCATATAATTGATTCGCCTCAATGAGTAAAACATCTACAACCTTCAGTGCAGATGCACATTTACGTTCGACCTCCGGGAGGAATCTTAAAATTATAGAGCGTGGAGGACATGGAAGGGGTTGCGAATAGGCGGCGCCAGGTGAGAATGTGAGTCGGCCGGGAATCGTTCCGAGATATTCAGAGCATTTGCGAAGGAAGCTGTGTCCGGGTGGTGCAGTGATTAACGTAGCTACCTAGAAAGCAGGAAATCTCGTGTTCGAGTCCCGGTCCGGCACACATTTTTCACTCGTCGCATTTCATTCCGCGTAAAGTCCCGATGCAACTGATATCATTAGTTCCTTCCCCTTTCCTTTCTCTCCTCTCCACCTTCAATTAACATAATATACAAAGGAATAGTTTAACTGGTGCCAGAAGTTTCTGTAAAAGCGATGAATGTGGGCAGGAAAGAGTAAAAAGTATTCAAAAACAAATTATAGGGGATAATTGGGTGAAAGTCTACAGAGATCGAAAGATAGGAAAAGATGAATATCAAACCATTCGCTAGGATTATTTCTAAAAATGAAATAAAAATGTAAATAATGAAAACTCTAACTGGACAAAAAAGTCCTCTTCTTGTTTACAGTCCATCTTGTAAACACCATCCCGGCGCGCAATCTCAGCAAGTTCCCACAACCAGTAACAACGTTACGCTGTCGCTTCGGAGTTTAACGCACTAAATTCCTCATCCCCTAGTCCGCCGGCACCATCACGCTCCGCATATTTCCACAGCCGCTATTATCTCTCACTGAGATAACGGGTCTGAAGGCGAGACAGTACGAATGGAGCGTCGCTAAGCAGACAGCGGTATAAACGGGGCGCGATTACCGGTTAACGACCGACACGACGGGACCGGCCACTTGTTCCGGCGGCCGCTGAGGCCAACCCCGGCCAGGCACCGTGCCCGAATCCAATTATCGCTTCTCTTCAGCAGTTAATGTATTCAGCTTTCCGCATTTGCATCTCGCACAGTAACGACGAATATTTTAGAATGCTCCCACCGCTGTATCAATGAATCTCCTCGCCAAAATTTCTTAACATTAAAGTCTGAGAACAGCAAGGGGCAGCTCCGCGGAAAGAATTACATGAATTATTCATAAGTTAATTCGGTGGCCGCACTACAGCCGTCGTAACGCGAAGAACACGGTCGGCACGGCGGTGCACTATTAGCGAGAGCCCCGGACAGTTTAAAGGAGTTCTCCTCCCTCTCTCACAGCCTCCTTCCTTGCCTTCAATTCCTTCATTTAGCCCGGATCAACATGCTGCAGTTTGATTTCTTTCGAAAAGCCACGGACCGCTTTGTTTCTCTAATAGCTTCGTTACTGGTGGAGTACGGCACTGGGACCATTAGCGGAAGCATTTGAAGAAAACGTTGACAGTGGGTCTAAATGGTGTGAGTAAAGGAGAGTGGAAGGAAAAGTTGATGCAGAATTGGAAGTCACGAAAGCAAATAAGTTGGTTTAAAAAAAAACGGTTTTTACACTGCTGAAAATGATAAAAAAATTATCTGGAAATTAAAAATAACAGCTTAATAGCCTACAACTGAAAAAAAGCAGAAACATAAAAACTACGTCTGACGAAAATGTGCAAATAATTAGTTTTGGCAGGACGGTGCACTGCAGATTCCTGTACCGATTCATCAGACAACAGTGGTGTTATTCCATAGCTCGAAAACTGTTGTGGGCATTCCAAAAGACGCATGAGTTCGCTGTGTGATTGAAAGAAAGCTACTATAATTTTATTGTTTTTTGTGATAGGTAATTCTGAAAACTCAGCATAGAAGTAAAAATATGATACTATCGATGGAATATCGGTACAAGCATCAACGAAAACGACATTAAAAAATAAATAAGATAAAAAAATTCTGGTCAAGATAACTATTTAGTGTTAATCGGCTTGTCAAAATCGGCATCATGAGAGGTGGAGGACAAGGTGTGATAGAAAGCACTGTGAACACATCCAGGCGTTCGCCTGACGTTATTTAAGGAAACAGCTAAAACCGTAAATCAGCATTGTCCGAACCAATGCGTCATTTAACTCTTCTTTTAGCAAACACTACAGAGTTTGCGGAAAAGAAAAGGACAAAAGTGATGGAGGGACTTATAATAGGGTGCATAGTTTCAGAAATCTTGAAACAGGAGTGACGTACAAGAGACTGAGGGCAAATACTAAGAGATTGGAAGTTCAAGTACACAAGTTAAGGGATGAAAGGATTATGAAAGAGGAAACTAGTACTGGGAAAACAAGAGAGATGATGCCGAAAAAATGTGAAAGCGACGAAGAAATTTTAACACTTACTGTTTCGCAGCACACAACTTAACGGAAAAATACGGATGCTCTGGCCTATGATGCCACAAAAGAATGTTAAAGACTAAGTGGAGAGATAACACGAAAAGCGACATATTAGAAAGAATAAGCAAGGAAGTCGCAAAATTTTACAACCAGATATAGATTTGGGGGAGAGGTACGACAGCAGGGAGCAGCCGCTAGAAGAGTTTTAGTTACGCCGACCGAGAAGGCAAATCTGAAAAGTCACAAGGGAAATATGGATTGCATTCTGCAGCCCAGAGGGCCTTGTGGGTGGGAGCCATTGAGAAAAAAAAAACTCATTGGCAAAAGACTAGAGAAAATGAAGGTAAGCATGTATCACTTAATATACAGGGTGTTAAAAAGTATATATACCCTATTTTGAGGGGGTGGTAGTTTGGATCAAATCAAGGAAAAAAATGTTTATTAAAATGGCTCTGAGCGCTATGGGACTTAACAGCTATGGTCATCAGTCCCCTAGAACTTAGAACTACTTACACCTAACTAACCTCAGGACATCACACAACACCCAGTCATCACGAGACAGAGAAAATCCCTGACCCCGCCGTGTTTATTAAACATGAGCTCTAAAATGGATAGGTTAAGCACTATGAGCACTTATTCATCTTTGGTACTGTGTGACACGTTAGCTCTCCTGCTTGTTCTTTGCCTTCTATTTTCTGAGAGGAGGATATCCAAGGTAAACAATTGCTCATAACTCTTAAAATAGTCATTTTAGAGCTCATGTTTACAGTCACGTTTTTCTTGTTTTGGCCCATACTTTTAAGTTACCAGTCTTGTGTCTGGCTTGATGTAACCAGCCACGAATTTTACGCCTGCGCCAACCTTTCATTTCACAGTAGCACTTACATTCTCTGCTGCGCGGGGTAGCCGCGAGGTCTAGGCGTCTTCTCAATGTTCGAGCGGCTCCACCCGTCGGAGTTTCGAGTCCTCCCTCGGGCATGGTTTTGTGTGCTGTCCATAGAGTAAGTTACTTTAAATTAGATTAAGTAGTGTGTAAACTTAGGGACCGATGACCCAAGCAGTTTAGTCCCGTAAGATCTTACTAAAAATTTACAAATTTTTTACTTACATTCTACATCCTCAGTTATTTGCCAAATGTATACCAGTATCTTTTTCCCTCACAGTTTCTATCCTCTACCGTCTAGATCTCCTTATTGTATCAGGGAGTTCATTCCCTGATGTCTTAACACATGTCCAATCATCCTGTCCCTTACTCTCGTCAATGTTGTCCATATATTGCTTTCTGCCCCGATTCTGCGCAGAATTTTCAACGTTGCTCTGTAGCACTGCATCTCAGACGCTTCAACTCCATCCTATTCCGGTTTTGCCACTGTTCACGGTTCAGTACCAAACAAACGTACATTCTCGTACAAACTTCATCCTCAAATTAAGGCCTACGTTTCATACCAGTAGACTTCTTCTGGCCAATAATGCTCTCTTTCCCTGTACTAGTTGGTCTCTTATGTCTCTTTGATTCGTCTGTCATGGGTTATTTTACAGAATTCCTCAACTTCGTGTTCTTAATTCTGACGTTAAGTTTCTCTCTGTTCTTATTTCAACTACTCCTCATTAGCCGGCCGGAGTGGCCGTGCGGTACTAGGCGCTACAGTCTGTAGCCGAGCGACCGCTACGGTCGCAGGTTCGAATCCTGCCTCGGGCATGGATGTGTGTGATGTCCTTAGGTTAGTTAGGTTTAATTAGTTCTAAGTTCTAGGCGACTGATGACCTCAGAAGTTAAGTCGCATAGTGCTCAGAGCCATTTGAACCTTTTTTTTTTTTTTTTTTTTTGGAACTCCTTCAATTAACAGATTAAAATTTACGACCAGATCTGACTTTCCTCCTATTGTGAATCTCTTCGGTACGGTCGTGAGAGCTGCTGTTCCTAGTGGGAACAAACCTAAACGGAAATAATTAATGCTGATTAGAAGGTCTAATGTGAGTAAACATTTTGCTTATTGAAGTTTGAAATACTCTAAGATATACCTGCAACACGAAAACGAATGTTCACGTTCTAACTGATAGTGTTGGTTCCTGATACTAACCAAATTTCGAAAAATCAGTTTCTACACATCTGCAACAGATTAAGTACTCGGAATACGCTGTACGTCGAATGTGCATGTCATCTTGTCTCGAGCGATGAAAAATCCCTTTGGTCTTTCGTAGCCTCGGATATTCGATCGACTGATGGAGGGCGCAAGTCGCTCTCGGCCGAGCTTCATCAACACACACACACGATTCGTCGCTGTAGCAATGCCGCCGAAAATGCGTCCGCCCGGCATCGCGGAACCTGGCGGCGCAATCAGGTCAGCGAGGCCACGACAAACGAATCGCAGGTGCAAACTGCGCCGCGCCGCGCCGCGCCGCTGCCGCCTGTTTGCCGCGGGGCGCTGCTGCGGTCTCGGCTCGTCACTCCATCAGCAACTGCGCGTAATTCACCGGCGAGCACACACGCCCTAATGACGGCCTGCTGCACGTTTTTGTCCTCGCGCCGCGGCCGCACTTAGCGACCGCCATCAGCACAAACGTTGCACAGCGACGGGCCGCGTGGGCAAATAATTTAATTTGGGCGCCTGGCGTGTCGAGCTGAGCGGGCGGTCATTCTTCGGCGGGCTGGTCTGGGCTGCGCCTCTATGCATCTGCAGTCCCTCCGCCCCTCCCCCGCCCGTGAATGCGCGGATTCCTCGCTTCGCATTCCCCTCCCCTGGCGCCGCATTGTAATGATCCCGTATCCAGTCCGGCCCCCCCTGATGCTATTGTGATAACCAGCCGTCCCCTTCCATCGTCCCAATTGTGCGGCACCGTGTAATAGTAGCTGATGCGTAGCAATCACGATAAAAAACGCCGCTCTCTCCTACTACGGATGGCGTGCCGTGTCTCACCAGCAACTAATCATTTAGCACATTCGAGTCACAGAGAAAAAAGAAAGTTAAACGCAGTCGTTGGCTCCTGAAAACCAAGTCTTGTCTATGATCACTAAGAGATCAGGCCTTGACAGGTATGTTCGATATTCTGTACGCTAGTAGTGAACGGGGCGTCATAGTAGTATTACGATAATGGAGATTCCAACCACCGACTGATCTTACTTATATAGGTTTATAATAAAGCACTCCGTGTTTAGGCCACGAGTGGCGTACCGGGACCATCCGACTGCCGTGTCATCCTCAGAGGAGGATGCGCATAGGAGGGGCGTGGGGTCAGCACACCGCTCTCCCCGTCGTTACGATGGCACTCTTGAACGAAGCCGCTACTATTTGGTCGAGTAGCTCCTCAATTGGCATCACGAGGCTGAGTGCACCCCGAAAAATGGCAACAGCGCATAGCAGCCTGGATGGTCACCCATCCAAGTGCCGGCCACGCCCGAAGCGCTTAACTTCGGTGATCTGACGGCAACGGGGTGTATCCACTGCTGCAAGGCCGTTGTCATATAGGTTTATAATGACATTCCTATATTATTTGAAATGAATGCCGGTATCTTTCCTTAAAGTAAGAGTCGATTTCCTTCCCTATGCTTGTCTAACGCAACTTTCTTTCTAAAAAAAAACTCGACATCAACAGGATGTTAAATACAGTTGTCCGCGTTTTATCCATTAAGCGACGTACAAAATGGAAGCTCCTTCAATGCGCATCCGCAGAACGTTAAACATTTGAAACAATCCTACAACTATTGTTGTCTTCAGCCTGAAGATTGGTTTGCTGTTCTATCCTGTTCATCCCTCTCCATCTGTGAATAAATGCTGCAACCTGCATCCATTTGAACTTCTTTACAATATTCATACCATACCTCCATCTACAATTTTTACTCCCCAAACTTGCCTCCATTACCAAATTTGCCATTCGTTGATACCTCAGGATTTGTCTTATCAACCGATCCCTTCTTTTATTCAAGTTGTGCCATAAATTTCTTTTCTCACCAAGCAAATTCAGTGCCTCCTCAATAGTTATTCGATCTCCCCACCTTGTCTTCAACATTCTACTGAAGCACCATATTTCCAAAGCTTCTATTCTCTTCCTGTCTGAACTCCCACCTATCACTTCTGTAGGACACTGCATGCCAGTCAAATAATTTCAGAAAAAACAGTGCTCAACAAAATTACAGGATCACTTTCAGAAACTCTGCAACTTCTCCCATTGCCATGTAGACGCTTGAAATCTGGTTCAAGGTGCCTATAGACTTCCTCTGCAGTGGTTCAAAAGCGTGCAGCTCTGCGACGTCACCCTCGGGGTCGACGTCGCTTCAAACACCAACGCGTCGACACACGCGAAATCAACGCCGCAGCTCAGACCTTCATGAGAAGTGTAAGGTGGGCTAATGATGTCACATTGGCACCAAATTTCACCACAATTCTCCCAAACGCCACCGTGGACGTGTCACTCTGTGGGAAGACCGTCACACTCCTTGTCACCCACATTTCACCCTTTCTTTTGACGCCTCCCTGATGGAGGCCAGAACTGTGTCGCCCAATGCTGAAACCATGCAGTTTTTATGGGTAGCTGAGGAAAACTTTGCACACACATCGCCGCTCACAATCGACACGAAAAGGCTTTAGGGGCTCGCATAAAGGCCGTCAGTGAAATTACCCCTTTCCTTAGGGCGTTGGTACCCACTAATTTCGCTGTCGAAAACGACAGTTCGCAGTCGATGAGAAATAGGACAACGTTCTTAACAACCTTCGACACTTTTGACAACCCTCCAGACGATTCAACTCTACTCTAAGGACATCGTGGGCCAGGAAGCCCACTGAACGTGATCGCACCCCTTTAGAGTGCAGTGTGACTGCACTATTTGCTGTTGTTTACTGGGTCAAATCACTATGGTCCCTTCGAAACCATTCGATGAAACCTGAACACACTCCGCAGCAGCAAAGGATCCTAATTATTTTTCACTTTTCTTGTTTTGCCCCTCATGAGCATGATCATGGACAAGTGCGACATTGAAATACGAGTGAATAAAATGGCAGAGCGTCCCTCTAACACCCCACAGTTTGGTAACACCCACACTGCCACCTGCCTGCCTTTGTTAAGAACTTGACCGGCCGCGGTGGTTTAGCGGTTCTAGGCGCTCAGTCCAAAACCGCGCGACTGCTACGGCCGCAGGTTCGAATCCTGCCTCGGGCATGGATGTGTGTGATGTCCTTAGGTTGGTTAGGTTCAAGGAGTTCTAAGTTCTAGGGGACTGATGATCACAGATGTTAAGTCCCATAGCGCTCAGAGCCATTTGAACCATTTTATTAAGAACTTTAAAGATGTACTTTTACAGAGACAAACTGTGACAGAGTCCAAGGTGCTTGCAGACAGTAACCCCCTGACACGTCTCCATTCCTGCATTCCTACTAGCAGGTGCAAGAGCACCTGTCTTCAGGTGCCTAGGACTCTCATCACAGTTTCTCTCCGTGCGGTATTTTTGAACACCAAGGGTGTTACCGAACTGGGGGTCGTGGAGAGGCCATTTGCTGTTTTATTCATGCATGTGCCAGAGCCGCACCCCTCCATTATCGCGCCACAGGAGGAAACAGAAAGGAGGTCTGAAAAAGTGTAAGCAACCTCTGGTATCATGTTCAAATTTCGTCGAGTGATTTTAAGCAGCCCCTAGCGGCTCCACAAGAGGAAAACTGTGGTCGCACTGCACAACAAGCGGTTCAATCATGTTCAATGGGGTTGCTGGTTCACAAGTGTCCTCAGCGAAGCGTTGAACCATCTGGGAGAGTTTTCAAAAGTGTCAAAGGTTTTCAAGAATGTCGTCCTATTGCTCATCGACTGTGAACTGACATTTTCGCCAGCGAAATGTGTGAGTATCAGTACTCCAAGGAGAGGGGTAGTTTCATTGACTCGCTTTATGCTACCTGCGAAAGAATTTTCGTGTCGATTCTGACAGGCGGCCCGTCTGAAATGTTTCCTTCGGACACCCATCAAAAAACACGCGATTTGAACCGTTAGCTTCGCGGTGCTGGGATCCAAGGTGACGTTGGGCAGAATTGTAGTCAAATTTGGTGCCAATGTGACATAACTAACCGACCTTACGCCTTTCATGAACTTCTGAGCTCTGGCCTCTTCTTCCCGTGTGTGTCGACACCCTGCAGTTTGAAACGTCGTCGAGCCAGAGGGGGACGTCGCAGAGCGCCACGCTTTTGCTTGTAACAGAGGTGGTTTGTATGCGAAGTCTGTAGGCACTTCGTAATGGAAAACAATTATGGCGTTTCGAAAAGTGATCCTTTAATTGTGCTGGGCAGTGTCCTCCTTGCTAACACTTGAAAGCATCCGACGGCTGGACGCGAACCTCCCTCTCCCCCCCCCCCCCCAAAAAAAAGGAGATATCTAAGTAACCACATGACTGAATTTTCTATGTATGAAGAATAGGAAGGCAAACAAGTGAAAAATAATTCAGTTAAATAACGACCGACAAGATGAAACCCGGAAGGAGACCGAAAGATGCCCCAGTAGGGAGAAGGGGTTATCATGACGACTTTCTGTACCATCGCAGGTGATGGAGCCGCCTAAACGGCGATGCATCATCGTGGCTGGGGTGTGCCTACGCCTTGTGACGTCACCGACTGCCTCTGCGAGGGAAACGCGCTAATTAAGTCGCGCCTGATTATCCCGCCAGCTAAACGCGCGTCGCTTCATTATGCGTGCTGCAATAATATTTGATTTTCATTAAGGGCGCTGGGAATTAGGCCGGATGCGCCCAACTATTATTGCTCTTTTGTTTTTCTTGCCGTGGAACGTTCCGTCCGCCTTTTCTTTCTCCGCGCTTCTGCTCCTCCGCTCCCCGGCCGGTGGGCTCTTAAGGCGATTTTCCTTAACGACAGCGCTCAGTGGCTCTCGCGCTCCCGGCCGTGCCTCCATCAGGCTAAGGACGGGAATTTGGGCGCTGCGCTGCCATGCACCATTATTCTCCTCGCTGCGGCATGCGCAAATAACGCCCGCGCGTTAAGCAGAATCAACGGGGGGCGCTCTTGAGTCTGGCGGGAAAAACGACGATAATCCTTTCTAATGTCCGAGCACTGCCTGCCATTTCGCAGCTTCTGATAGAAACTGTAAAAATTCTATGGCACTCGAATCATTTGTTGATCTTCTATAAGAAAACTACTTATCTTGAAAAATGCATCATACGCACTCTTTCTTGATTGCTTTGTAGTGATATCGATACAACTATGTAAACATCAGACATTTCCTCCATATTCGTCATGGGGTGCTACAGCAACGAGAAAGTGCAATTTTCACCTCGGTAAGCGACCCTTTGTCGAACAATATGTGATTTCCCTAAATCGTTTCAGGCAAATGCCTGGATGGTTCTTTTGAAAGGGCACGGCCGATTTCCCTCCCATTCTTCCCTAACCCGAGCTTGTGCTCCGTCTCTAATGACCTCGTTGTCGACGGGACGTTAAACACTAATCTCCTCCTCCTCCTCGAACAATACTCGATGATACAATAAATTATGCTAAGAGCGTATCAATCGTCTTTTTCCATTTTCTTCTGAGCAATCAGCACGACTTCAATTAAGTCGAAGAATGTCATCAATCCAATTAGACCGCTAGCTTAAGTGAGTACTTTACGGATGTGGATACAAAATCGTCATAAGTATACAACAAAAATATCACGGTACGCACAATTACACACGGAAAGATCGAAATGATCTTATTCTTCGACTTTTTCAAATAGAGAGCCAGTGTATCAACGCCACACTTATTATACCAGGCTGTTGTGCCACGGTCTTGGAGAAACTCGTTTCGTCGTCACGCGCGGAAGAGCTCTTCGAGGGGAGAAGGTGGAGCTGCAGTGTCAGAACTCATTACGGTACCGAGATTGTAAGCCCGCAGATAGGGGTGAAACATAGGATCTCTCCAAGTAATTCATTAAACATAGGATTTCTCCAAGTAATTCATTCGATCATCGTACACAGTAGCCCGGATTATTTTAATGTGAGTCGTCATAATGTTGTAATTATCAACTCGAAAAAATAGAGCCACACAAACAAATTTTTGTTACTTTCCAGGTGCATGTTTGCGGTCCTGTTCAAATTCAAGTCGGTGCGCCTCCATTCCGTAGACCACTTGCGGAAGAGGTAAAGTGGAGATTGGCTATACAGTTCTAATTTGTTCCCTCTAGCGGCGTGATACGGTTCCGTGACGAAGGGATTTGAATGTGAACCAGGAGTGCACACATGCCCCTGCAAAATTACAAAAACTTAATTACGTATCTCCATTTCTTCGACGTGATAATTGAGATATTGTGAATACACCCAATACGTGGGGCGGCGTACTAGCGTCGTTTAACTGAAGACGTTTCCCATTACTTATAGCGTATGATTAATAACAGACCATTGGCGGATGAACTTACACGAAAGGCAAAACGGGGCAAATACTGTTAAAGACCACGCGGCCTGGTGACACCAGTTTCATTAGCCGAAAATAATTTGTAGGGGTCAAACAATATAAATACATAAATTTGAAATTTTTCACAAAACTTATCTTTATTATCATAATAAACAACAAATACAATAAGAAATTCAAGAAAAGTAAACAGTCAATTATTTTAGGGGGAGTGGCGGAATTACACCTTGGACAACAATTTTAAAACTTATTAAAAATTAACCTTCATTATCATATTGCGCAACGAATACGAAAGATGATAAAAACATTTATTTTAAGAAGGTTGTTTCACTTTGGACCCATTGGGTCACACAGTTTACAACCCTCCATCTTTTCATGACATTTATCTGAAAGCAGTTTCGCATTTTTTTCTCTAGACAATCGCACACCTCGATGCTCGGATGGATTCATAATGTCTAAAATAAATTATAGTCCTAAATAACAACCAGAATTGAATCTAAAATTTAAAAAATTAATATCGAAAGTACGCAATGCCCCCTCGATTTCATTCCGAAACCACTCATAAAAGCAGTAGTACAAACTCAAATTTTCCTTAAATACCTTTAGATATAGTTATTTTCACTGTAAATGTTATTCTGTGTCTGAGCACTAAAAAAAGTCACAATCTCCAACAATCATGTAGCACAATCTCCGCGTCTACTGTTTCTTTGGACGCCGTAAATCACTGCCTCGATGCACTACTTTCGTAGGAGTATCACAGTGTACCACTAGATGCCTTTGTCTTCCAGTAGCATTGGTGATTTCAAGTGGAAGGTACCGGTACTTAAAAATAAATAAATAAATCGTGGAGCCACATTTCTAAAACTCCTTCCTTCACGCAGTCGATACATTTATCAATGGCACACAGGGCAGACACCGGAAGCCTGGCCGCATTATAAGACGACCCGCCTACTAGCTGATGCTGGTTATTTGCATTCGCCACTCTCGCACCACCCCCAGTGCAGCGCAGCTGAGCCGCCAGCTGCCGCCGCCGCCTCCGCCGCCTCCACCCACCTCCCACACCCCCGCGGCAGTGTGAACCGACAAACCGACTCTGACCACGGCCGGCTTATATAAACATTTGCGTTCACCTCTGCAGAACAATGTGGGTCCGACAATCCGCACCGCTGTTTCGCCAGTGTACTCAAACTAGCCAGTCCTTTACTGTACTTGCACTTCAGCTGCTGCCTGGTCATGAACGCACATACGTCATTAAAATGACGCTGCATTTAACGATAAGAGATTTTCTCGTCGTAAATATGGTTTTCTGGCGGGATGTCGGATGTCGTGAAAATTCCACAACATGTAGTCGACACAACCGATCGACGACTTCAGGTGCGGCGGACCCACTGCTCAGGTGTGATCGAAGCCTCGTATTTATGGCCATCAGGGAAAAAACTGAACAAGCATGAACGCGCTAAATTTCGGTGACCAATAGTGCAGATATGCAGATCGGTAGCGAGAGAGACAGTTGCACCACCTTTCGGACGATGAACGCATGCGCAGAGCCTGTCAGTCGTACTGTGCGCTGCCGTCGGCCGCCTCAGCGCACTCTGACGGGAGCCGCCTGCCGAAATACATGTCCGCGCTACGTGTGTGCCAGTCTTCGCCGTTATCAACCACACATTTACGTCACCACCGCGGCGTCATCCCTCGAACAGCCAACATTTTTTTCTCGTGGTCGTCGTGATTTTAACATGGCCAGTGCTGGATCCCATGCCACGTTGAGTCGGTATCCTACGGTCCGGAGCAAATTAGTCGAGCTACTGTTGCTGGAAGTATTGTTGCGAAGAAGAAAGTATGGCAGCTTGGGTCTGGCTGTGTACCGTAAACCTAAACGCACGGACTTAAGCTTACAGGTCACCAGCTTCCACCATCATGCACATTGAAGTGACATGCTCTGGCCGTTGGTACACAGAGCCCGAGCCATATCGAATTCTGACAGCTTGTTTGATCAACTACGCCACGACTGTACCGTGTTTTTCGAGGATGGGTATTCTGAAGGGGATATTCGCCGTGCCTTACATCCGGCGCGTGTTAGAGAAAGTGAGGAGCTGAAGGTCATGAACAAAGAGGAATGGTCACTTTGCCGTAAATCGGCGGTGTTTCTTCGGAAATAGGAAGATTATTGGAGAAACGTAAAGTTATATGCGTCTTTCGTCCGCCAACGAAACTCAGAGCTCTTTTAGGCTCAGCGAAAGGCGATCTGTGGTTAAGAAGGTCTGGTGTCTATAAGATCCCTTGTAGCTGCGGGATGTCAAACTTGTCGCGACAGGATAGACGTGTCGAACATCGACGTCAAACACCTCTGGACCACCTAGAAAAATCTGCAGTGACCGAATATTGTCTCACTACACGTCATTGTATGGAATACAAGAACACCGAAATACTGTCGTCGACGTCTTCGTGCTGGGACAGCGCTATTTAAGAAGCAGTGGAAAATCGCAGCTCATGTATTTTCTTAACTGAGACACAGGATACCAACTGATCACGGCAGGGGATCCGGCACTGGCCCGGTTGAAATCACAGCGATGTTTGTTGTGCGAAGGATGACGCTGCGGTGACGACACACATATTTGGTTGACAACGAAGAGTACGGACACACGCCATCGCGGACACGTATGTCCGCAGGTGGCTCCTGACAGAGGGCCAAAGGCAGCGCACAATATGACTGACAGCCTCTGCGCCTCCGTTCATCGACCGACAGGTGGCGTAGATCTCTCTCTCTCGCGACCGAGCTGCATACTTGCGCTACTGGTCACCGAAAATTGGCGCGTCCACGCCTGCGCAGTTTCTTCTCTGATTATCATAAATACGAGGCCTCGATCACAGCCTGAGCAGTGTATTCGCCGCACCTGAAAATGTCCATCAGTTGCGCCGACGATGTATTGTGGAATTTTCACAATGGCATCCAACGTCTCGCCCGAGAACACTACTCACAACTAGTCCGTCGAGAAGGCCTCATGCAACACAAGAAATTATTTCGTTTGAGAAATAGAGATTCTCGAGAAAGATACGTATTTTCATGTACAGAAACAAGAAACATCACAGTGTCGGTGAAGACGTCACGAATTCCGGTCTCGTGCTCGAAATCTATTTAAGCAGAGCGGCTGCATCACACTCCCACTCAGGTGGCACGAGAATGTTTTTAATTATGAACTTGTTTTATAAAAACATCCAGAAAACATTAGTGGACGATAAGTGTAATACCGGTTAGAGTTCCCCACGGTTCAAGTTTTAGAGAATACATTTTTGGTCCCGGCGAACATGTCTGTACAACAGTCTCATTATTCCGCTCTAAACAGGAACAAATGGATCTGGATTTGTAGACAAGTCAGTTCGAACTGCGAAATGCTTTAGATGAGGACAAATAACATTGCACAGCGTTGCGCTACGGGTTAAGAGATACGGATGTAGACTACAGTCAGTATCATTCTGTTTCATAAAGAAGAAATACACACGTGTAAGAAACAAAGGTGCCAAAGAAGGGAGAGAATAAATTATTTACAATACTCGTATCCCGAACCGAATAAACATGGATGAGTGAAGTCGTTTAATGAACGAAATAACACGTAGGTATACATACACACATCAAAAAAAGTTTTGAATCACCTCGGTTCCGAGAGTTTCGGAACCTGCACAGAAAATTGGAATAAACATCAACATAAACATCATTTCCGCCATTTTATTGCTCATGAAAACCACACATTGCTTGTTGTACCACCATACAGCGAGACCTTCAAACGGGGTGGTTCAGACTGCTGTACACACTGGTATCTCTAATACCCAACAGTACGTCCTCTTGCATTGACGTTTGCCTGTATTCATCGTGGCATACTAGCCACTAGTTCAACAAGGCACTATTGGCCCAAATTGTCCTAATCCTCAACGGCGATTCGGCGTGAATCCCTCATAGTGGTTAGTGGATCACGTCGTCCATAAACAGCCCTTTTCAATCCATCCCAGGCATGTACGACAGGGTTCGTGTCTGGAGAATACGCTGGCCACTCTAGTCGAGCGATGTCGTTATCCTGAAGGACGTCATTCACAAGATGTGCACGATGGGGGCGCGAACTGTCGTCCATGAAGACGAATGCCTCGCCAATATGCTGCCGATATGGTTGCACTATCGGTCGCAGGATGGCATTCAAGTATCGTACAGCCGTTACGGCGACTTCGATGACCACCCCAATACAGCAGGGAACCTCCTCCACCTTGCTGCACTCTCTGGACAGTGTGTATAAGGCGTTGACCTTCCTGCCTGGTTGAAGGCATATGCGACACTCTTCGGTGAAGAGAACGTGATACCATATCCTCAGCAGTCCACGGGGCATTTTGTTGGGCCCAACTGTACCGCGTTGCATGGTGTTGTTGTTGCAAAGATGGACCTCGCCATGGACGTCGGGAGTGAAGTTGCGCGCGACGCAGCCTATCGCGCACAGTATCAGTCGTAATAAGACGTTCTGTGGCCCCACGAAAAGCATTATTCAACATGGTGGCGTTGCTGTCAGGGTTCCTCCGAGCCATAATCAGTAGGTAGCGGTCATCCACTGCAGTAGTAGCCCTTGGGCGGCCTGAGCGAAGCATGTCATCGACAGTTCCTGTCTCTCTGTATCTCCTCCATGTCCGAACAACATCGCTTTGGTTCACTTCGAGACGCCTGGAATTTCCATTGCTGAGAGCCCTTCCTTGAGAGCCATTCCTGGCACAAAGTAACAATGCGGACGCGATCGAACCGCGGTATTGACCGTCTAGGCGCGGTTGAACTACAGAAAAGACGAGCCGTGTACCTCTTTCCTGGTGGAATGACTGGAACTGATCGGCTGTCGGACCCCGTCCGTCCAATAGACGCTGCTCACGCATGGTGATTTACATCTTTCGGCGGGTTTAGTGACATCTCTGAACAGTCAAACGGACTGTGTCTGTGATACAATATCCACAGTCAACGTTTATCTGCAGGAGTTCTGGGAACCGGGATATGCAAAACTTATTTTGATGTGTGTATACAGAGGAGATTGCGAAAAGTCATACGTTACTGCTGTCAGCAACGAGTCACTAACGTTGTATCGACGATGTCTTCGCCAACAACAGTTTCAGAGAGCGTAGGAATCGCCTGCAGGAGGAACATTGGTCGTAAGAAATAAAATTAAAGAGCAGACACAAGACACTTACAACTTTCCTTTATTAACAGTTACCGAGCGAGGTGGCGCAGTGGTTAGCACACTGGACTCGTATTCGGGAGGACGACGGTTCAATCCCGTCTCCGGCCAACCTGATTTAGGTTTTCCGTGATTTCCCTAAGTCGCTTCAGGCAAATGCCGGGATGGTTCCTTTGAAAGGGCACGGCCGATTTCCTTCCCCATCCTTCCCTCACCCGAGCTTGCGCTCCGTCTCTAATGACCTCGTTGTCGACGGGACGTTAAACACTAATATCCTCGTCCTCCTATTAACAGTTACTGTCGTCAGACGCGAGCATCATCAGAAATTACACGGTCTGGTCCTATTAATGTGGCCAAGGCCTATGTTACATGTCACGTGCAGTAACCACTCACAAACGGCAAGTGGCAGCACTAGCAGTGGAGGGTATACAAAATGTGTCGAGGGGTAGGGACGAAGGGAACATCGCAGGCGTTGTCATAATGCGGAAAAGGACATCATGATTGGCTTTTGGGCCAAAGATGGAAGCATTTCCGAAACGGCTAAGTTTGTAAACTGTTGGCGTGCCGTCGTAGTTAAAGTATACCGTGTGTGGCAAAATGGCGCTATCCAAGACCAGCGCCTAGACAACTGTATTGCATCACAGGTCATAGATGACGAGGGTGAACGACGGCTGCGGAGATTTGTACAGGTGAATAGACGTACAACTGTTACGCAACTGACGGCGCAGAAGAAGGAAAAGTCTACTAACTATGTCTCCTCAACGACCGTTCAGCAAACGTTACTGGGTATGGGTCTCCGCAGCAGGCGACTGGCTCACGCACCCATGCTGACTTCTGTTGATCGGTCACGAAGGCTGGAAATTGCACGCCAGTACCTCAACTGGACATCTATTGATTAGCGATAGGTAGCCTTTTCAGATGAATCACGTTCTGTGTTCCATCAGACAGATGGACGTTGGCGTTTACGCCATGAACGTCTGCAAGCATACACTCAGCAACCAGAAGGGACTCTGCGTGGTCTCGTGACTGTGGAAGGCACAATGGATCAACAGGAGTATGCAACTATCCTTAGGTACCATATCCACCTCTGCATGCATTTTATTCTTCCTCGGCAGGATGGCATCTCGCAGCAGGGAAATGTAAAATGACACACAGCTCGCTGTGTACGTGCATGGTTCGACGAGCAGCAGGACGAGTTTGCCGTACTCACATGGATTTAAACTCGCCGGATTTATACTCAATCGAGAATATGGGGGGCCTCCTCGATCGGGCTACGCCCTCCATGGATCCTCAACTGACAAGTGAACCTCCCCATGGCACCCCCCTCAGATTTAGTTATAAGTTGGCACAGTGGATAGGCATTGAAAAACTGAACACAGATCAATCGAGAAAACAGGAAGAAGTTGTCTGGAACTATGAAAAAAAAAAAGCAAAATATACAAAGTGAGTAGTCCATGTGCAAGATAGGCAACATCGAGGATAATCTGAGCTCGGGAGCGGCGTGGTCCCGTGGCTAGCGTGAGCAGCTGTGGAGCGAGATGTCGTCCGTTCAAGTCTTCCCTCGAGTGAAAATTTACTTTCTTTATTTTCGCATAGTTATGATCTGTCCGTTCGTTCATTGACGTCTCTCTTCACTGTAATTAGTTTAGTGTATGTGTTTTGCGACCGCACCGCAAAACCGTGCGATTAGTAGACGAAAGGACGTGCCTCTCCAATGGGAACCGAAAACATTTGATCGGAAGGTCATAGGTCAACCGATTCCTCCACAGGAAAACACGTCTGATATATTCTATGCGACACTGGTGACGGCATGTGCGTCACATGACACGACTATGTTTTCGACCCACCTAACTCGTATACTTGGCGAATGGGTAAAAAGATTCTTCTACCTTGCCCGATTTAGGTTTTCTTGTGGATGTGTTAATCACTCCCAAAAAAGTGATGAAAACATAAGAGTTTGTCACATAAACTGAAAATAAAAAATTAAACTTTTCACTCGAGGGAAGACTTGAACCAAGGACCTCTCATTCCGCAGCTGCTCACGCTAACCACGGGACCACGGCGCTCCTGATTTCACACTACCCTGGATGTTGCACATAGAGTACTCACTTTGTATATTTTGCTTATTTTTTTCATAGTTCCACACAACTTCTTCCTGTTTCCTCGATTGATCTGTGTTCAGTTTTTCAAGGCCTATCCACTGTGCCAACTTATAACTAAATCTGAGGGGGGTGCGATGGGGAGGTTCCCTTGTGAGAAGCCTTGCGCAGCTGGCCACGCACTGGAGTCGGCATGGCACAACATCGCTGTCGGTACCCTATACAACCACACCGACTCTCTTCCTACGTGTCTCGCAGTGGTCTGCGCTGCAAGAGATAGTTATTTAGGCTTTTGACAGGTGATCACACTAATGTGGCTGTAAAGTGTATTAGCAACCAACGGCCAGAGCTGGCTGTGTACGGCACCAACGTCAGACATCAAATGGAGTGCAACTTGTCAGAGTTGCCGTCCGAGTTCCATTTCACCTTGAAGATCGGAACAGTATTGGTGACTAAAGAAGGCACGTGCCAGCGGCAGCCTCCACTGAGCAGGTGGGCACATTGGTCAGCAGAGTGTAGGTTTTACGGCAGAGGTCGGCGGATTTCGGGACAGGGCGCCTGTCGGTGAGCGTAGCGCCAGGGTGTGGCGCCGCCGTGTATCATCGCCACAGCCGCCGCTTCGGCAGCTCATAATTCTGGCAGGCCGCGGGCGTGTCCCAGATCCGGCGGCTGCGACACATACATAAGCGCTTCCAGAAAGTCTAAATCACGACCGGCCGCGTGTACGCCCCGTCCGCGAGAATTACCGACGGCCTGAACTTTTTTGGCGACGCGGCGCCGCGAGCCGGCAACAAATCACCGCCCCGCTTATCGCAAATAGTGGGGGTTGCCGCGCAGCAGGCGCAGTCCACGTGATACACCGGGGTGACCGACCTAGCTGCGTGCTGTTATACGGAAATCAACCGGGTGTAATATTTGCAGCTGCCATATGATCTTGCACATTCTGTTCATTGCCACTGTTTTCCAAGACGGCCGGTATACCTCCCTTAACAAGATTTTCCATACCATTTCGCAGTACTAAAGAAACGTAGGTTGCTACAAGGCTACACCATTTAATAGTAAGGCGCGCTCATACAGTCTTGGGCTACTTGTTATTAAGAGGGGGAGTCATATGATAACCTTAAAAATGTAATTAATAAGCAACTTTTCGTGCTGTTGTTTTGTTAATTGGCACTACTGCTCCCAATGATGTAAGGAATGCCCTACAAGCGACAGCATACTACAGACAAGCGATACGCGGCCACAATACCAGTTACAAATGGCTGCCATGCTTGCAACAGGCACCAAGGAAGAACAGCGTTCTATCACACATTTTCTGAGCAGAGAAGATAACAAACCTATTGAAATCCTTCGAGGAATGGAGGCGCACAATGGTGATGCATGTATATCGCTGCATCTAGTGAGTAAATGGAGTAGAAAGTTCAGAAATGGCGTGCCTTCTGCGACAGCCGCTCGGTGCTCGGGTCAGGAACAACGCATTGTGACAGCAGAGTCTACTGCAGCAGTTCAGCGTGACGGTAGATGAAATAGCTACAAATCTCAACATCTGCGACGGCTCACCTGAAGATGACTGGCAGGTTCACAGTTGAAACATCGTGCGAAGTATTGAACGACGACCGGCTGCAAGCCCGAAATTTGTTTGAACAGTCAATTCGCCGGGAAAATTTTAAAATTCATACCTCCAACCTCATCACCAAAACCGGGAAGGATTTGATGAATCGGCTTTGGAATGGGAACACTTCACGCCTAGGGGAAACACCATCACCAATACGGCACTTTCCAATAAGTAAAAAAAAAAAAAAAAAAACAGCTTCGGTTTGCAAGAAGACCAAAGCGACGTGGTGTCATTTTCCAATAGACAATGCTCGGCCTCACACTACCCGTGCAACATTTGCAAAAATCGATGACCTGCCACATACACCATACTCACTAGACGGCGCACCAAGTTATTAAAACATTTATGGCACACTCAGAGAGGCGATGGGAGGAAAGAAATTTCGCTCCGATAATGAGATGCTGCAGGCGGTGCACGAGTGGCTGCGTGGACCAAAAGTAATTTTGCAGAGAAATCCGTGCACTTCCTGCGCCCTGAGGGGTGTGTGCTGTACGAGAGAAACTGTGTCGAAAAATAGCACACTTATGTTCTACTTTTGTTCAATAAAAAATTAGAACGATCTTGAAAGTTTTCATTCGATTCCTCCTCGTACAATTAACTTTCATTTACCTTTCAAAAATGTTAAGTTTCTTCCGCATTCGTGACAAACTTCCGAACAGACTAATTCGCCACCACCCTTTTGCAAACATGTCTGGACTTAGTGTATTCGGTGCTGTCGCAGTGCGGTGTCGCATTCCACCCAAAATCGTTGTAAAGGGAGACGCATAGACACAGTCCTTCAGAGACCTCCATATAAAAAAAAAAGGCACATACAATACGATCAGGCGACCTTGGAAGCGAATGGTGCGATGCATGGTCAGGACGTCCCTTATGGCAGACCCATCGTTGAGGCAGCTGATTGTCAAGAAATGCAAGTGCCAGTAGGGTGGTGTTCTGTACCGTTGAAAAACGAAATTTTCAGCCTGCTCTCGCATGTTGGCAATCAGCGAGCAAGTGAGCGAGCTGACTGTACGATGAATATCCCTGAAGACAACCACTAACAACTGGTGCTACAGTACAATTTTTAGTTTCGATGAATAATTTAAATTTCACTAAATTTCACCTCCAGAGTTTATCTTGTAATGAGTCTTCATTTGTGGGATATGCTCTTGTGAAAGATGCTGGAGCTACACGTACGTTGTCTAATTTTAGATTTCTCTTTCCCTCATTACACACAGTTTCTCGGACGAAGGCTTTAGTTTGGGGCGGAGTTTTCTGCGAAACATTTCGTTTCCTGTTGCGATGGGCACCATCTGATGCTTTGCTCAGTATTTTGAGCAGTAGCCTGTTAAAAACAAACACTTACCAAAGCATTAAACTTCGGAAATTTAAACAAATATTTAGCTAGCTGTTATCTCTTATTTAGGGGTTTCAACGTCTTGTTTATCAGAACCAATTCAAAGAAATATCATAAATCTTTTTAAAATAAAACTAACGTTATTAGCTTTTTTCACAATTATTCTTCTCGTCTATATATTTGCAGGCCTCTGCCGCAGGAAAGCTTCGAATTGTAGCTTGTAACAGGGCGGTGTGTCATGTATCTATGTCGATGCATGAGATACAGCAGGCTGTAATCCAATTTCGAATATTTCGTCCACACATGGAGCACCCTCCCTCCTTCAGCACGACAATGCCGGAACACACATGAGCGCGGAGACATCTGCAACATTCCGAAGCCTTGGTTCACTGTCACCGAACATCCTCCGTATAATCCCGAGTTAGTCTCATAAGACTTTCATCTGTTTCCAAAACTTAAATAACACCTCCGAGGACTTTACTTTGATAGTGATAAGCATCACAACCTGAGGTGAGGTTGTGGTTCCGTAAACAAAGCCGAACATTCTACATTTACGGTATCAATGAAGTAGCCGGCCGCGGTGGTCTAGCGGTTCTAGGCGCTCAGTCCGGAACCGGGGGACTGCTACGGTCGCAAGTTCGAATCCTGCCTCGGGCATGGATGTGTGTGATGTCCTTAGGTTACTCAGGTTTAAGTAGTTCTAAGTTCTAGGGGACTGATGACCACAGATGTTAAGTCCCGTAGTGCTCAGTACTATTTGAACCATTTTCAATGAAGTGGTCCCTCGTTGGGGAAATGGGTTTGTCTCTAAGGTGATTGTGTTGAGAAATAACAACGTAGACATGAAGAATAAAGATTTAGAATTTTAATAAACTTTATTTTTATTTAAAATCTGCAGATGTAGAGGTAATTTCGGGAGTACCGCAGGGAAGCGTGATAGGACCTTTATTGTTTACAATATACATAAATGACTTAGTTGACAACATCGGTAGCTCCGTGAGGCTATTTGCAGATGACACGGTTGTCTACAAGAAAGTAGCAACATCAGAAGACTCGTACGTACTCCAGGAGGACCTGCAGAGGATTAATACATGGTGCGACAGCTGGCAGCTTTTCCTAAACGTAGATAAATGTAATATAATGCGCATACATAGGGGCAGAAATCCATTCCAGTACGATTATGCCATAGGTGGTAAATCATTGGAAGCGGTAACGACCGTAAAATACTTAGGAGTTACTATCCGGAGCGATCTGAAGTGGAATGATCACATAAAACAAATAGTGGGAAAAGCAGGCGGCAGGTTGAGATTCATAGGAAGAATTCTAAGAAAATGTGACTCATCGACGAAAGAAGTAGCTTACAAAACGCTTGTTCGTCCGATTCTTGAGTATTGCTCATCAGTATGGGACCCTTACCAGGTTGGATTAATAGAAGAGATAGACATGATCCAGCGAAAAGCAGCGCGATTCGTCATGGGGACATTTAGTCAGCGCGAGAGCGTTACGGAGATGCTGAACAAGCTCCAGTGGCGGACACTTCAAGAAAGGCGTTACGCAATACGGAGAGGTTTATTATCGAAATTACGAGAGAGCACATTCCGGGAAGAGATGGGCAACATATTACTACCGCCCACATATATCTCGCGTAATGATCACAACGAAAAGATCCGAGAAATTAGAGCAAATACGGAGACTCACAAGCAGTCGTTCTTCCCACGCACAATTCGTGAATGGAACAGGGAAGGGGGGATCAGATAGTGGTACAATAAGTACCCTCCGCCACACACCGTAAGGTGGCTCGCGGAGTATAGATGTAGATGTAGATGTAGATGTAGAAAAACCTTCATGGGTTTTCGCATAAATAATTCGAACGCATTACTTTTTAGCACACCATCGTATTTTATGAGATACACGTGGTTGAAATGTAGAAGCGTTGTCTGCGTTTAATCACTGCTATGCGAGAATGTCGCTGTGGAAGCCACAGAAATTTATGGCATCTGAGAGGCTTCAACAAAAAGTAGCACTCCAATTAAACAAGTCGGTGAAACGCGCCGAGTGAGTTCTTGGACCAAACAATCTTCTTAACTTGGCTAACGCTGCCTGAATTCGGTTGACATTACGGTGTGACTGTCGTGAAACGCATCCTGCACAATCTGCTGCTGTCGGCTGATTGGTTGTTCGGGGAACAATCAAGTGGAACCTCACAGGACGCAACGCGAGATGCTGGGCCGAGCAATTCAAGTTTACGACGACGACGTAGAAAATTCGTCCGGCTTTCTGTACCGTCTTCACAGAAGTGGAATTTTTCCGACGTCTTTACGCTCCACTTTAGTACGTTTCATTCACTGTCTTGCCTTCCTTTCCCTATTGTCCGGGGTAGTGGGTTTCTGCTTAATGAGGACAGAATGAGTTACGGTTGCATCCCTCCAGATACAGTGCTACTCGTTGTTACGCTTTCGAAACCTATCCGAAAACAACTTGCATGGAAAAGTAATTTTTCTCTGTCGTTTGTGCGAGCGGTTCAGGACCGTGTGCTGCATGTTAGGGAACTCGCCAACTGCCGGCGACCCACGTGAGCTGCCGTGCGGTGCTAACGGCCTCATTACTGCTGTTCTAAGCAGCGCAGGCCGTCATCTCTCCAGATACCCGCCGCGATACGGCCCCGCCCACCACAGACACATCCCGAATTTAGGAGCAGGTCGCTCCTCCACTCCTGCAAGCCCGCGGAGCGGCCGTAGGTGTTTACGGTCGGAGTTGCTAAAGGGTCGGCGTGTCGGTCTGTCTCTCTAGTTTACGGCCTTCCAAAAATAGCGGTGCCTCTGCATAACGTCGTCTCTTTTGACAGCTGCAGTACATTCCTCCACAGCTCTCTTTCCCGTTTTAGAGCAGCAAAGTCGAGCATCATTAACATGTATTAGACTATGTATTCTGTGATAAGTAAATCATCAGTGACAAAAAAGGAATTCCAGTAATAATAAAAGTCGTGATTAATATCAAAACTGTGCAGAGACAGCAGTATAAATCCCATAATTCTGCAACAAAGTTAGCGAGGCCAGTTAGGTGCCTACGGTAACGGGGGCGTTGGGAGGTGTACGGTCTAAGAGGAAGGAAGTTTAGTGTAGCAAAGGAAACAGCCTATACAGACAACTAATATCGAGTCCGGCTCTGGTCGGAAGTTGATAAAGCTGCACGTGATGAAATGGAAGGACCTGAAATTATCGTAATAAATAACTCAAGTGTTGTAGGATAAGGTATTAGAAACAATACAAAGAATTCTACGAGAAAGTCATTGAATGAGGTATACAGGGTGTTACAAAAAGGTACGGCCAAACTTTCAGGAAACATTCCTCACACACAAATAAAGAAAAGATGTTATGTGGACATGTGTCCGGAAACGCTTAATTTCCATGTTAGAGCTCATTTTAGTTTCGCCAGTATGTTCTTCCACCAACACTCAATGGAGCACGTTATCATGATTTCATACGGGATACTCTACCTGTCCCGCTAGAACATGTGCCTTTACAAGTACGACACAACATGTGGTTCATGCACGATGGAGCTCGTGCACATTTCAGCCGAAGTGTTCGTACGCGTCTCAACAACAGATTTGGCGACCGATGGATTGGTAGAGGCGGACCAATTCCATGGCCTCCACGCTCGCCTGACCTCAACCCTCTTGATTTTCATTTATGGGGGCATTTGAAAGCTCTTGTCTACGCAACCCCGGTGCAAAATGTAGAGACTCTTCGTGCTCGTATTGTGGACAGCTGTGATACAATACCCCATTCTCCAGGGCTGCATCAGCGCATCAGGGATTCCATGCGACGGAGGGTGGATGCATGTATCCTCGCTAACGGAGGTCATTTTGAACATTTCCTGTAACAAAGTGTTTGAAGTCCCGCTGGTACGTTCTGTTGCTGTGTGTTTCCATTCCATGATTAATGTGATTTGAAGAGAAGTAATAAAATGAGCTCTAACATGGAAAGTAAGCGTTTCCGGACACATGTCCACATAACATATTTTCTTTCTTTATGTGTGATGAATGTTTCCTTTAAGTTTGGCCGTACCTTTTTGTAGCACCCTGTATGTTTTAAAAAATCTCTCTTCCGTCTTATTCTTGACTACATTTAGTACAAGCTGTGCTGAATGGCTGTAATAAAGGTGCATACCACGAATCCACAGTGCAATATGCCTTTATGTCCCAAGGATGGTCAGGTTGTGATCGAAATCGAGTATCCAATTAAAAATAATTGCAGCTGTGTATTGCTTGATACGGTTTCTAACTTTTATTCTTGACGATTTTCCATCAGTCTGGGATTCGAGTCTCGTAGTATTAATAGTGGAGATACAGCACAGAGCCACGCGTTTCGTCGTCTAGTCGTCAGAAGAACGTCACGGAAAGGCAGAAGTAACGCTTAAAACTACTTCACGAAACGTGCAGGATGCCAGAGTTAGACGAATTCGAACTTATACAGAGGCGTACGACGTCATTCTTTTCAGTGGGCCTTTCCTTGCTGCGGACAGAAAAAGAAGGAGAAAAACAGATGGTAGTACGCGATGTACCTATGAAGCTGAAAAGAATATAATATACTTTATGATTCAGAATGTCCGCTTCCGTAGCTCAGTGGTCAGCGTGGCAGAGTGCCATGCGAGGGTCCAGGTTCAATTCCCGCGGGTTCAGTTCCCAGCTGAGTCGGAGATTTTCTCCGCTCGGGCACTGGATGTTGTGTTGTCCTCATCTTCATATCATCCTGATCGACGCGCAAGTTGCCCAAGTGGCGTCAACTAAAAAGACTTGCACCGAGTGAACGGTCTACCCGATGGGTGGCCCCAGCCACATGATATTTCATGGTTCAGTAGGCGTCATATACTTTTAGAAAAAATAAATCAAGTTTCCGAAAAGAAAGAATAAGCTGTTGCAGTGTTATTTCCCACCGCTTAAATGTGTTTGCAGCTAATTACTGAATAACTATCAAAGAGACCCCTCCCCCGAACACACTTCAACAGTTGATTCCTTTTTATCTGACTTTCCTGGAGTATTCACATTCATTTGGCGTCGCTGTATCAGTTGTTTGCATGTCCCCAAATCACGAAGACTCGACGGGAACTGCCGCTATTGCACAATTTCACTCTTACACGGTACAATATGTTGCGCAATATATCGCGTGAGCGTCAGTATTTTCAAAGCTCTCCAGTCTTCTTCAGTATACCGTGCAGACTGTGGATACAGCTCTTAGATACTTGAATACTCAGTACTGCGTGATAAACATCGAGATTGAGGGCCACTAAATGTGGGCACGAAGTACCGTCTGCAAACAGGGTTACCAAGTGTCCGGTTTTTTACGGTCGTATCCGAACAAATACAACTACGGATTGTCTAGCTTTTATTAGACGTTTTAGCAATGAAGTAGAGAACGCACAACTAAGGCCCGTACGAAGGTAATGACGTGACTGCGAGGAATAATAAGGAGTAATAAACAATTATACTATGAGAATGTGTAGACGTACCAACCACTGCTAATGAAGAAAGAACGTAAAGTTGGGTTACAGCACATTCTTCGATTAGTGGCAAAATTTCACGTAATTCATTGATTAAGAAAAGACGATTTTGCCTTTAAAACTTTTGACCCGTGAAATGTCAACAACTTATTTCACATCACTTCATAATGAAAAATGTTGTTCTGATTGACTGAAACTGGTAGAATATTGCTTCAAAATTCCAGGTCATAATGATAACGTCAAAAGGGTGTTCGCTTTCACAAACGCTCCTTGGACAAAATAATACAATAAACTGCAAACGGACACATTCGCAAAAGTGGTGTTATTGCTGCGTAGTTTTAAATTATGCTTTCAAGGTTTTTCCAAGAAAAATCACTTTATTGACAAAATCGGTTCAAATAAGAAACATTAATACTTAACTACAGATCATTGTTTCTCAGTCCCAGAAGAGTACACAATTGCTTACTTTCTTTAAAGAAGAAGTTTTAGTTTATTTTGACGTAAGAGGATCCTAGGAAGAAGACGCAGCACTTTTTTTATCATCATAATTACCAAACTATAAGGATGTTCACTGATTTTTTTTTTAAGTTTAAGCACGTTTAAGATTGATCTCGCGCAAAAACACTCGCTGCAATTGATAAATCTATGTAAAATTGGTAGTCCGGCTTTGAGGGCAAAATATTTGGCTTAATATAACGCCGTCCGGCTTTTCTATTTTTGTACCTGGCAACCCTATCCGCAAGGCACTGTGCCGTGGCTTATGGGGTGCACATGCAGAAAGAATATCTAATCTTTCCACGGTCTTGGTACAGCCTTCAGAAATGACGGGACGGCTATTTTACGTACGCAACCCATGCCATAGAGTACACGCTAGGTTAGCAATGAGATCGACGTAGCGCGTTACGCCGGCAGTTGCCACTGGTTCTCACGAACTCACCACAATTTTCGATTCACGCCGGCGTAAGCCCAACCGCGAAGCACCACGAACATGTTCTAGTTCTCTCTCTCTCTCTCTCTCACTCTCTCTCTCTCTGTGTCTTTCATCCTCTCTCTCAGTTTCCACCTCTCTCACTATCGCGCGAACCCGCCAGTAAATTAATATACGCGCGACGCTGAATCGGCAATTTGGTGCGCCGTTACGGTTTGTCCAAGCCGTTCTACTAATGAAAACGCGCGCCGGTGTACGGGGCACGGGGACGGCTGCCACCGCGGCGCGGAGAGCGAAGGGGGAAAAAGAAAGGGGCAAAAAAGCAGCGCGCCGGTTGTGGAATGAGGGCTGGTCGGGGAGCGCGCGGCGCGCGGCCTGCGCTGGATTGACGGCTTGGCGAGGCGCGGCATGTGCTGTGGCGGCGATGTCGGCCGTGTCGTGTCGCGGTGGGCGCGAATTACACCCTGTAATGAGCGGCCGCGTTCTGATTAAACATGGCGCCCGCCAGCGCCAACACGCGCCGATCTGCCTCAACGGCCGCCCGTTGCCACACCGACACCTGCCCGCGCGCGACGAACGAGCCGCGCCGTTTGGCACCGCAAGCGCTCGCGTTGCGGGCCCGACGTGGGGCCGCCGCTATGCGTTACGCCCAGTATCCTACATGCCCCCGGCGATGTTAATACGCCCGCAGTTATCAGTGCGTGGAGCTCGTGTCGTTCGTTAAGGTACAGCAGAATTTGTAACTTGCCGAGAATGTGTGCTCTCCGTGTCCTGTGCTTCGAGTCGAGGAGCGTTACCAGTCAAACTGATGCCAGCAATGTTCAGTATGTTCTGTGATGGCAGTACAACGGTTGATCAATTAGAAATGAAAGTAAGCAGCTATCTCTGATTCGACTGCCAGTTGGCCGCAGCCATTAGTCACAAATACAATCTATTCTCTTGAATAAACGTTCTCTAGTTCTCAGAAGAATGACAGCAATTTTTCAATCATTATCGAAATCGTCACCTTCGGGTGACATCTCAGGCTTCTACGAATGATCTTTTACAATTACTGGACTGCAGCTTTGTCTGTCGAATGAGCGTCGGGCGAAGATGACACGCTGGGCTCTGTCAAGAATCAGCTGTGTTTACACTGGCTATAACACTTACGTTCGATAACGAGGGTATTTACTTCATGTAACTTCTATGTCCTCCTATGTACAACAATATCTGTGTTGCTATGTTGACTGCTCAACCGTCCGTGAGCTGTCTGCCAATGTGTCCGGAAAGCCATACTTCACACGAAGGGGTCAAAAAAAGAGGGCAAGTCCACCAAGATATGAGCTACGGTCTGTAAGGCACCACAACAACAATGAGTGCGGGAGGGGGGGGGGGGGGAGAGCTCATTACACAAACTTAAATTATGGGTTAACGGGGTATGACAGATGCGGAGACGACATAGGGCTGTGGATTCCTTCCGGGAGAAGCGGAAGCAAGAGCGCCATGTTGCAGTAGTCTCCTTCATTGTGCAGAATTTATTGGATGGAGCAGTTACCCACCAAATTCCATTCCATTTCTGAGTGAGCAGAGGGTTTGCACGCCAAAAAATCCTCACCTGGGATCGGCAAAACGAATGGGGAGCGAGTAAGAACACCTCTAGCCAAACGGTCGGCCATTTCATTCCCCGGGATGTACACATTACTTGGGATACGGAGAAAAACAAGTGAGAAGGCCGCACTACGAAGGTCAACGACAAGGTCATCACTAGTGGAGGCAAGAACAGCATTGGTCAATAACCTGGAGACCGCTCATTGAGTCAGTACATTCTAAAACACGGTCAAGGGAGGTCCGTCTAATGAAATATATGGCTATGCTAGCGGCTATCAGCTCAAATGGTTCAAATGGCTCTGAGCACTATGGGACTTAACTTCTGTGGTCATCAGTCCCCTAGAACTTAGAACTACTTAAACCTAACTCACCTAAGGACATCACACACATCCATGCCCGAGGCAGGATTCGAACCTGCGACCGTAGCAGTCCCGCGGTTCCGGACTGCGCGCCTAGAACCACTAGCCCACCGCGGCCGGCGGCTATCAGTTCTGTCGTAAATACGCTACATGGTCGTAGCAGCGAATGGCATGACATACCGGCAGGAGATGTAAAAGTGTGTCCCGTCTGAACTACAGTTTTAGAGCCGTCGGTGTAAATGATGGTAATATCCTTGAGGTCTTGAAAAACTGGACGTAATAGACGCCGGAATGTTATGGATGGGGATCGAAACTTTAGGGCCTTGGAAGAGATCAGTCCTAATGCATGGCCTGGGCGCCATCCAAAGGGGAGTTCCCGAGTGAACACGGCGATCACAGTCCAGGGAAGGGAGATGCAGACCTGGTAGAGGGAAGCGAGGCGCATTCCAACTGGTAATTCCACTCGAGGGTGGGTATCAGGAGGACGACACCCCTCAAATGCAAAGAGAATGGGATATGTGGGATGATCACGGAATTGTCGAATGGCGGTTGCATAGGAGACCAAGAGCTGGTACCGTCGAATCTGAAGAGGGAGATCCCCGGTTCAGAAAGGGACTGTCAACTTACACAGATGGTCGGTTGAGAATCGTAGCTCCCGGAAGCCACAAAGATAGGGGGACGAAAGGGCCGAGGTTCGAGAACCCAGAATAATCTGCGGGCAACCATCCTTTCAAGCAGGTTACATAGTAGGTCCTACGTTGGTCATACTTATCGATCGGTAGCTGCCGAGAGACGGCTTAAGGACTGGGACAGCTATGTCATCTTGCCATTGCGAGGGGAACACGCCTTGGAGCAAAATATGGTTGAAGACCCTGTTGTCTTTAGAGAACAGGTGTTGGATCATCTCATTGTGAATCGAATCACATTAAGGGTCTGGACGTGTGGAGTTTGGAAGATAAGAGATGGGGTACTGGCGAAAATGAAGCTGTGAGGACGGGTCGTGAGTCGTGCTTGGGTAGCTCACTACGTAGAGCACTTGCCCGCGAAAGGCAAATGTCGCGAGTTCGAGTCTCAGCCTGGCACACAGTTTAGATCAGTCGGAAATTTCAGATGTAAGGTTTAATCTGCGGTCGACAAGGCCATGAAAATCAGGCGACCAAGCTTGTTTATTACAAGGCTGTGCGAGGTAAGTGGCCGGGATCTTCTTTAAGGTACCTACCATAGTGATTTAGAGAAACCACAGGAAATGATTTCAGACCTGAATCGCATTTGTGCCCAATGTGGTGGCTGCCTACATCAGTAACACATAAACAGACATTTCTATTACCTACACTCTAATTGCATATTGGACTCGTGACCATAACTGTTAAGATTTTCTGAAGCTGTGTGTCTCCAGATTTGGCAAAGGCTACTAAAATTGCATTCCATTTCTGTGAAACTTTTGCCACATCTATTTACGGCATTATTAGCACTTTTCCTCAACGATGGTACCTGTGCGAGACTCCTTAATCGAATTTCCTGTAATTCTCAATCTTGCTCATTACGGAGGAAGACGAATGACCATGGTGACAGTAATAAGCAGTGGATCGATCAATAAATATAATCTGCCAGGCGACAAGAAACTGATGCTGAATTCCTGTTTTCACTGCTGCTGTACCTTATTCATTAAACGAGATAATTTCTATATTTGCGTTTGCGCGTGAGAGAAAAAACGCCACATACAGAATAAAATAAATGAGACCCCCAGAGTACGGCGCCACGTGCCAGTAGTGTGACACGTCATAGCCACTGTGCGCGATGCGCGGCCCGCGCCATGCGGGGAGGACAGCGGCGTGATTGCGGCTGACCTTTGACCTCCCCCTCGTCTGCCGGTGAATATTTACGCGTGCCGGCACGTGGCGCCTGAGTGCTGTCTGCAGATAACACACCGGAGGCAGCGGAAGCCGTCAGAGCGATCACTCTCTCGAATGGCAGGCCTTGCGGCGCCGGTCTTATCGCCGTGTCATCCCCAGGGTGCTGGTCGCGCGTCGAATGAAAGGTCAGCCAGGCATCAAAGCAATCGAATGCGCGCCACGACTGACGGGATGGCGGACATCGATAGCTGTTTATTTCCTTTCTTTCTCTTTATCCGCTTCTTCTCCCCGTTCTAAACAACAAGCCTCACAACTAATTGCCGACCGCTTTTTCAAACTAAATGAGCAGAATAAAATAGGTTACTATGTAACTGAAAAACTTAAACCTCAATTTGAAGAGGCACTTTATCAACAGCACAATGGTTTGTTAATTTGCCGCGATAAAAATCAAACATTCTCCCTCTAATGGCTACTGTTGGCTGCATCTAACGTATACTAGTCGTCTATTTGGCTGCATCTAACGTATACTAGTCGTCTATTAGCGCCGCCATCCGACCCCAACTGGGAAAGACCTGGAGTCTTCATTGGTTTCTTTCTTCCAATAAGTCTTTAACTCAAAGGTCTTATTTCTTTTGTAATGTGGAATTATCAAAGTGGCTCTGAGCACTATGGGACTTAACTGCTGAGGTCATCAGTCCCCTAGAACTTAGAACTACTTAAACCTAACTAACATAAGGACATCACACACATCCATGTCCGAGGCAGGATTCGAACCTGCGACCGTAGCGGTCGCGCGGTTCCAGACTGTAGCGCCCAGAACCGCTGGGCCACTCTGGCCGGTGTTGAATTATCAATTTAATTCTTAATATCCATTATTTTCAATATTTATTTTTAGTAACTTACAGATGGTGTTCCCGCTATCTCGTATACATACAAAAAGAGTGTAGGGTAAAGAACCGAACCTAACTGTGCGACAGCATTAATTTCAGCAGCGCACCCCTTCTCCGTCCGTCGTCCTTTTGGGAAATTTACCTTCCGTTGCAGTACCAGTTTGACAATGTCGTGCTATAATTTTTTTACAGAAATGTGCCATCTAACCTTTATAGGACCCGATAACGGATGGACGCAAGAGAAAGAAAGAGAGAGAGAGAGAGAGAGAGAGAGAGAGAGAGAGAGAGAGAGGTGGGTAGCAGGGAAAGAGAGGTGGGTGGCAGGGAGCGAGAGAGGGTGAGGAGGGAGCAGGAGAGATCTTGCAGAGCAATAACAGAGGCGGCGCTGTCCCCCGTGTAGGACTGGCACGACGCGCTTGTTTTATTCCGGGTCTGCGGGTCTGCTGGGCGCGGCGCAGCGCACGGACCGGAAGAAGAAACGGGCAATAAACATCAAAGCAGTGGGCCATGCCCCCCTGGTCTTCCCTATAATCGATAGCAGTTGTTCAGTGTTTCGGAGCAAACAGGGCGCCAGTGGAGGCGCCGGTCCTGGCCACAAACTTTATGCAAACTTGGCCGCACGCGCGCGCGCAGCAGTCTAGCCGAGTTTGCACTACATCAAAAGATAATTCCGCCGCCGCGCCGGGTCCTGGCGGCCGAGTTTAAATTCCGCGAGCACGGGAGTAACCGAGCGGAAATTGGTTCTTTCAGCCGCAGCAGCAGCCGCAGCTACAGCCGCGGCGGGCTGCGCTCAACCCGCCCGCCGAGATACGACTTGGCAGGCCGCGGCCAGACACTCGCCTCGCTAGAAACACAACGAACAGGCGGCACGGAAGAGCGCTTAAGTTAGGATTAGCGGCGTTCCTCGAGCGGATGCGACAAACTGTTCAGAGGTCAGCTGCCAAGACTAGACTCCTCTTCTCTCAGCCGAGGGGACGACGTACACGTATACCTTATGACTCCTCGATGCATTCTCAAAGTAGACGCTTTGATGTTAGGCCTACTGCGGTTGTCTACGGCAACAACATAAAACAACGAACTGTGCGCAGTTCGCACTTGCAGTCTCACCGTACTACGAATGGCCAATATATATCACGTTATAAGAACTTATTTTGAAATAATTTTATGCGTGTTCCACCTATCTGCTCTGCTACCTCAGCCTCTACTTAGAAAGTGACTTAATTTTCATTGCCGGTTGCGGTCTGGGAGCATGATCAGGTGTCTTGTGGTCGAAGTTAACGGAGACAAACACTTTAAGACACACGTTCCTGTAACCTTTTGGAGTGCTTCTGCACACATCAAAACCATTCCATACACACGTAATTTTACAGCTAGCCTCACGAAACAAGCCGGCCGCAGTGGCCGTGCGGTTAAAGGCGCTGCAGTCTGGAACCGCAAGACCGCTACGGTCGCAGGTTCGAATCCTGCCTCGGGCATGGATGTTTGTGATGTCCTTAGGTTAGTTAGGTTTACCTAGTTCTAAGTTCTAGGGGACTAATGACCTCAGAAGTTGAGTCCTATAGTGCTCAGAGCCATTTGAACCAGCCATTCACGAAACAATGGCAACTCCTTCCCTTCCTTCTTTCCCCGTGTTTCGCTGGGTCGTTATGTTAGTCCGGATATGGCAGTGTTAGTTGCCACAGTGCCAGAAGGTGTCTGCATCCCCCTACTGTCGCCACCCTGCCCTTCTCTGCTTCTCCTCCGCCCCCCCCCCTCCCCACCCCGACGCCGTCTGTACCGAATTTGTTTACACCGTATGTCACTGTCTATTGCTATCCCACGTGAGAGAGAGTTCTCGAAATATAGGTTAGCATATCGTGTAACTGATGCGATACGTTGCTACCGGCGCGGTCTTCATCTGTTGTCGGGTGTGTAAAACCGCTTAAAAGCCACACCTACGCTGGCCAGTACACCAGCCCTCGTCCTTACTCCGCTGAGCGAACTTCATCACCGGTCGGGACGATTCCCGGTGTTTTAGTATTTGAATCTTGCCCTAACATACCTTCTGTTTACAAGATAATTGATAAATTCATAAATGATCAGAAAATAAAAGCTAATGAAATGAAATATTGATTTCTCAGATTTAATTTATTGTAAAATAAAACATGTGAATACATACAAGTGCAACATTGGTCGAAGAATGAAAAGCACGAAACAAATTTACGGCACTGACAATATTGACGGTTGGCAAAGTTCAAAATGGCTCTGAGCACTATGGGACTTAATATCTATGGTCATCAGTCCCCTAGAACTACTTAAACCTAACTAACCTAAGGACAGCACACAACACCCAGCCATCACGAGGCAGAGAAAATCCCTGACCCCGCCGGGAATCGAACCCGGGAACCCGGGGGTGGGAAGCGAGAATGCTACCGCACGACCACGAGAAGCGGGCGTTGGCAAAGTTATTAAAGGGGAAGGAGTAAGGTTAACACGACGCCTCTGACATAATAATCGCAACAAACGGTATCCGTCTCAAACATATGTAATTGACAAGAGATTGTGAAGCTCTAGTTGCACGTTCGGTAGGACATACGTCGACTGAAATACTGGCAGTGCAGGTGAGATGGAATCGCTGCAGTGAAGACTAAATTTCACAAGGAAAGGATCCTAATATGCACGGGCTGCAGATATGCTCACTAAATGTAATGTTCAACGAGTGATGCGGACTCTGCTCGAAGGTGTGCCACTGCTGAGACAGGAACCAGTGCAATCTTGCACCAAAGTGTGTGGAGAATCATGGCTAGCGTCCGCTAAAAAAGCAAGATTGTCCTCAACGGTCGACTTACGTCGAATGCCAGCCAGTACCCTACGGTGGGCCTCCACCGAATGCCACGAAACATCTTCTATCCTTCCCGTCTCAACACCACCTCTCAAGTGGAATGTCGCCAAAATTTGTCGTCGATAAGCTGCTAGTGCGATTCCAGCAAATGACGTAATTATAACACCGCGCCAGAACTTGCTACTAGACACTGCATGAAGCATTCTCCCAATGGGAAAGCATGGCGCCAAACCCCATGCACACCGCCTGCCGTGAGTTCTGAGGTCAAAGGTGGGCCTCTAATCGCACCACGGAATCGTCCCGCGCGCTCGGAGATCGTCCGGAATCGTAAACGATGCATCTGGCACTTGCCTCCGGCGCTGCTCTGGCACCAGACAGAGTCGCAAGAATTTCACACCTGCTAGAGACAATGGTCTTCTCCCCAGAGCGATAGTTTAAGCAGACGCCAGACTGTCGCAAGTACGAGCCGGACTGTACGTCCTGCAGCGGAATACAAGGCGGCCTGCGGCATGCCGACAACCGGCCTTGCAGGGATCTGAAAACATCAAAGGCGAGGGACGCCGGCAGTCTCCACAACGCGGCGCCCACTTCATGTGGGGGAAAAAAAAAAGTTTTAGGACTATGGGACTAACATGTGAGGTCATCAGTCCCCTAGAACTTTGAACTACTTCAACCTAACTAACCTAAGGACATCACACACATCCATGCCCGAGGCAGGACTCGAACCTGCGACCGCAGCGGTCGCGCGGTTCCAAACAGAAGCGCCTAGAACCGCTCGGTCACACCGGCCGGCCTTATGTTACAGCCCAGACAAGTAAGTCTACGTGGCTTCCTAGAACTGCTGATCCACGTCTCGGCTTTTGACCTCGGCCGTGGGTCCCATCACACATCGCGATGGAAGCGTCTTCCAGTCGGACTTGCCGATACGAAAAATGATACAACTCGAATTATCATTTGCCCCCAACTATTAATCCTAGCGGCAAACATACTCTGTCATTCCATGTTATACACTCATACAGCTGCTCTGAAGTGTCACTACGTAATTAGGATGGCTGTAGAGATGTCACCAGGAGGTGGAAACTCGAATTGCCATAGCGAAGGAGGCGTTCAACAGAAAGAGGAGACTCTCATGTGGCAAATTAAATAAAGGACCAAGGAAAAGGCTTGGCAAATGTTTTGTCTGGAGTGTCGCACTATATTGGGAAGAAACATGGACACTAAGACGAGAGGATGAAAAAAGGTTAGAAGCATTTGAGTTGTGGATGAGAATGTAGAGAATAAGCTGGATGGAAAGAGTGAGTAATGAAATTGTATTGGAAAGGGTTTGTGAGAGAAGATATCTGCTGAAGGTTGTAAGAGAAAGGAAAAAGAACTGGTTGGGACATTCATTGAAAAGGGAGTGCTTGCTAGTAGATGCTTAGGAAGGATTGGTTTGTGGAAGAAGACTGAGAGGAAGAAGGAGATACAAGGTGATAGACGACATAAAGGGAAGAGGAAATCATGCAGACCTGAAGATGATGGCAGAAGACCGGACAGCCTGGAGAACTACCATGTGAAAACCTACCTTTAGGCAGAACACTGATGATGATGATAGGGCCTCTCGAGCCTTAAGGCTTAACTACCTTTCAAGTTCAGAGTTTGAAATCGCACTTTTATTGACATAAACAGTTATTCCGAATGGAAAACTCAGTTGGATGCAGTTTTCTTGAAACAAAACAAAAAAAGAAAAGAATGCTCGAGATGATGCGGTAAACCTGAATCTTATTGCATAATTTGTAACTTTACCTGCTGGTACGGTTCGTTTCATATGGGCCATACCCTGTAACGCAACAGGCAGCAGAGTAGGGCCAGGTCGCCACTGTGCCCCCTGCACCTCTGGGACGCGGCAGTATGGCTGGTAGCTGCGCCCGCCGCCGGCCGCCGCCCACCGCTGCAACCGGTTCCGGACAAAGACGGCCGCGTAATTGCGGCCCACAAAGACTGCCCGTCCACCACAACGGGACCCGCAGCCGGCCGGCTGTTTGCGCCGGCTCGCCCGAACACCGCGCCGCCACAAACTTGTGCTGCCATTACTGCCGGCCCCATTACGCAACTACTGACCTAACAGCTCATACGCCTGCATTCAGATGCGACCCACCACCATACATACCGACCGCAGAGCTTCGATGAGTCTCTGATGTTAAAAGTGGCAGAGTCTGTGCCTGTGGGGCACCACTGACTGATGAGTGTGTGGCTCACGAGGAAAAACACCGCAAGTGCCATAACCCAGTTTCGCGTTATTGAAGGCTAAATGGAGTTGCTACTCGGAAGGACAAATAATAATAATAATAAAAAAAATATCGCAGAAACTTCGTTCGGTAGGAGTGGCGTCAAATACATTAAGCAAACACGTGTCTCCGCTTATCCGTAGATACTTGGTCGTTTCTGAGAAAACGACAAAGTTTTTGACTTATTTTATGGGCCGCACATAAGTACTTCAGCCGAAGTCGTGGCACAGCGGATAACGTCGCGAATTCACATTTTTGCTCCCCGTTTTCGAAACCTGATGAGTGCTTTTATCTTATGCTTTTTCACCAATTTACGAATGTCCGTATAAAATTACTACACGAATGTGTAAAACAATACATGAGAAAAATCTGAAATTCTTTCCCGTTATTTTTCTGTTACTTGTCTTGTCGGTGATATTGGTGATGTTGCGTACTTGCTCCCGAGGAGTGAGCGTCGGTCGGCCAGGAATTATAGGTCGCCCCAGTTGGTTATGTCGTCTTGAGGTAATAAGTAAGAGATATATTCCATAGATATTAGACAGGACGTTTGTACATATATTAAAATACTTTGTGACAGTTCATCCATTTCTGTGCTCCTTAAATTTGTCTTATCATACATCTAGGTCTGTATGTTAATCTCTCAGTCTGTACCTGTTTCAGCATTCTGTTTCTGTGTTTGTGTCTGTGTCATTCCACAGAATCCTGTTTGAACTTACTCGTGCATGTGATTGTTTTTGTTTGTATACTTCGTGTAAGCTACATGACACATTAACGTTCATGTCATTCAGTATGCACCTATCGTCCGCTGTCGTACGATTTGTCCTATGCTGTCATACCCGGCTTGAGGTCATATGTGTATGACTCTATAGCAGTGGAAAATTATGGAAATTTGTGGTAAGTTCCTATCGGACCAAACTGCAGAGGTCATCGGTCCCTAGGCTTACAGACTACTAATCAAATTTAAACTAATTTACGCCAAGGACAACACACACACCCATACCCGAGACAGAACTCGAACCTCCGACGGGGGAGCCGCGCGAACCGTATCAACGCGCCTAAGACACCGATACTACACCGCGTCTGTCACAGTGTAAATTAAAATGCCCAGGAATCCCTAGTTCTCCGTAAATGACATTGGTGTTCGGCCTGAGACCATACTTGTGGAGTACTGAAAGCCTTCGAAAATCGAATATGACGTTTACTTTTCGAGAGACTTGATTCACGCAATCGGAAGACAACCGCCGGCCGCCGTATCCGCAACAGGACGAGATACTACGGCATACATGCTAGGTAACACACCACGCTGCACTGTTGCTACTCGTTCCTCGTGTTTCTCTCTCGCTTGTCTCAGCGCTATAGTTGCTTCCTTGATATATTTTTCAAACTTTTATTTTATCAAACCTCTTGAATATTAGTGCACGCTTTCCTTCTTATTGCAGTACTTAATTTTCATTGTCTTGTTTGTGCTTTTGTAAGTCTTAAATACAGAATCTTCTTCTCTCCTTTGCGTTTTACAATTTCACAATAGCGTCGGCATTTGTTACATGCATTTTGGTAATGTTAGTGACAGTTGGTGGTCGGATATCCTTCTGGCACCACCTTTCTCCCCACGACAGTCTCTGTCTAACCCCTCCGTTCGTGACTACCACAAGTCGCATGTTCAAGGGCAAGAACGTGTTCTAAATGTTTCAGTAGCGTGTATCTGAGACGGTACCAACCCTGTAATTACCTAGTTGGATGTGAGAAACCACCTAAAAACAGCAACCACGCTGGCAGGCTCACCAGCCCCTGTCGATCCAAGGCAGACTCGCCCCCCCCCCCCCCCCCCCCCCGAAACTTGGAAGTGGGGCGTTAACGCGGTCGGCTATCCGAGCGGGTCAAATTATCGAACGCAGAACACATTTCAATGAGTAAGTCAAAACTGCGCTCCTCGCGCTGCTGACACTGTGGTCTGGCCCTTCCTCTTCACCTACACCTCCATGACAAACTTTGATTAATCGATGTTCAAATTGCATGATTCACGTCTGTAAGTAGGAACGAGTGCCGTGCCTCCGAGTCCATACGGTAGGACCCCCACCGTCTCTGGGCTCGACTTCCTGTGGGAAGTGGGGGTGGGCCAGATGTACCACCACAGCGTACACTTCCTTCCCCTCCGGTAGTATTTGTTACTGCGAAAAATACCGAGTTTGTAGTTAATAGTCGGGACAAGCTAGTTCAAAGAACAGCGTAAGCAATCGGTACACCATGCCTGGTACTGTTTCCGATGCAACCTTTGAGAAGATGGCAGTTTTATTGCTATCACTGCGATGAACCTATCGCTAAGCGCTAACGAGTTACTCAAATACCGAACCGAAAGGTGTGTGGTTTGGTAATAATGGCGAACCTCTGAAAGGATGGTGCCAGCATTTTGACTTGAAGTTACTTCTGTGCCTCATGTACAAAGACCGCAAGCTTACACAAGCAACTTCTCAGAAGGCCTATTGAGACTGAGTAGACGCTCTTCCAGACCCACATATTACAAATGCTCACCACCGGTAATCGAACCCAGGGGGTTTACATAAAATGTTCTTCATGTAGCTGCCGTCCATCAACGAAGGTGCCCTGATTTGCGTTTGTTCTGTTCACTGTAGTCATACTTTTAAAAACGTGTAACTGAACTTAACTAGTTTTTAGACTAAATCCAGATTTCACTGCTTTTCCTAACACAAAATTGGGATAAATATGTATTTGTCAGTTCCGGATACAAAACTACTATTAACATTTTACGCGTCTAGTGTACAAGTATCTCGCCAAGCAAGGTCGGTAAGTTTTCTTGATGAAGGAAACCGCACGATGTATTCTGTGGTTCGCCTATTGCAGAAAGTGAGATAGCTGCTCAGGTCGCTGGCGGAAATTCCGGCTAGTCTGCGTTCAAACATGACCGAGTCTCTTGTCTGTGAACAACGTATCTAGAAACAAGCAAATGAACTACCAATAGATACAACATCTAGACAGCGTTCACTAGAAGCTTAGCCCAAATCACATACCAAACTTGTACGTTGTCCATCCACTTTGAGCATCACGGTAATCCTCTTAAAAAAAAAAAAAAAAAACTTCAGATGGCACGTAGGCCTATCTAGGAATGAAACACACAAACCGGAAACTAATTTAGGAGTTCACAAGCCTGGGATATGGAAGATTCAAAGCTTCAAACATACTTACTTCCTGCAGTATGCGTGGCATAAACTCATGAAAAATGCGAAATGCCGTTGCAGTGCTTGTAATTCACAGTCAAATTACATCATCCCATTCGGCCTCTTTTCTCCGAGACGAGAGAAAACTTTGTATTGATTCACCAATTTTGTTCTTCACTGTTCAATACACAAACACTTTATTCATAACTTATCTGTTCCTTGTATCAAACAGAAATTGCTCTAAGTGATGAAAAGAAAATAGCGAATTTTGCCTCTTTGTTCTTCAGTCGTCTAAACTGCCTGACTATGGCTGTCTCGGGGCTAAAATATGATGTTCATGGTGCACAGACTGATACAAAGTTCATACGAAGCGGATATTAGCTAACTTCATTGGACAGACGCAGTCGACGGTTAAACTCCTGTGCACAGATTTAGACGATGATACAGCCAATTTTAAAATCGTACATGATGCAGTGCATGTATATGGTGCAGTGCGAAACTGATAATCAAGCAGATAAATTTGCCGATAGGATAGGTTTATGATTTTGCATTTGGAGGCCAAATAAAAAATTTCCAATACCACTACCGAGTGGCCAGATATTTCATACTTCCTTTTTTTTTAAAAAAAAAATATTTTTTTGCGGAAAATTCTCCCCTCGGAACAAGCGACTGAACTGTGATTCGATAACAAATTGCCAAAAAGGCACCGTACGGCGTGGGAAACATGACTCGGGATCATAACATCGTAGCGTCGCCGACGTCGATAGATGCGGTACAATTACGTAACGATGGGGCTGCCACTACAGTCTCTAATAATTTAGGGAAATCTTGTGAGTGTTTATTGCTGGAATCAGTTCTCTCGGCCGTTCGGTGAATGGGCGGTACGTAATAACTTTTCTGAGCGATAGGTATTTGACGTGATTTTAGCCGTGGCTGACAGCATATTTTCTATCTACTCTGGGTCATCGTTCCAGAATTTCAAAAATTCTGTTAAGTGTACGAAACATACCAGTTGTTTTATTATGAAGAAACTCATCCTGAAGATAGATTAAGGAGTTAGCAATTAACCCGGTCAATATTAGCCTGCCAGCATGATTGGTTAATAAAAAGAAGAGCACATAAGAAGGCTGATGGTGCGGCGATGTAACAGCGCGTCGTTCTGATACGTGTGTCTGTGGCGTACGACCAAGGTTGCACGTAAAACATTTAGCGTTGATTTTAACATGAAGTATTACGTTAACAAGCGACGTAATAGTTTTCGAGGTGTATAAATTCTTTGGGAGCAAATACAGTGTCCCCTGACGGGGGTGTGCCTCAACGTCGACCGTTTCCAGTTGCCAGGGAAGAGAGCAGGTGGAGGACATGATGTGGGACACTGGTGACGGCGCAAGGTATTCTTCGTCTCTATCTACGAGAACGCTCCACCCACTCGCTTTCTTACTTGCCCAGCACTTACGCACTCACTGTGAAGCAAAACCTACCACAAGTGCTGCTACAGCCGACCGCACAAATAACTGCGCGGTCTTGCAACCGTTCAGATACCAGTGGTAGAAGGCAGTCTGAAACGACTACCATCAGCTGAGTAGGTCCGCTCTCTCGGGCCATGTGCGGCTTCCCCTCTTCTCACCAGCCCTCTCCCCGCTCCCTCTCACCCGGCCTAATTGGTGAGGGATTTGGGCCGCAGGTACGACCACCGGTGCCCTTACAAAGAGATTCTTTTTTAACGCCTCCCCCGTGAGGTTGGCCGTAATTTACGACGCTAGCCCTAATATTTTACACGTTTCCCCCTCCGCTTTCTCGTTAATCCTCCGTGCGCACCCGCACGTTTGGAGTTTTCCACTGACCGGCCACGATTTTTGTTAATCACTCCTTATAACTTCGACACACAGTGACCCATGAAATCACTCAACGGCCACCTCCCTCTCAACAATCATTAACAGAAGCTGATATTTCACGAGCTACAAACGTTTCCCAGTGAGGATACAGTAGACTCAGAATGTAATTTATCAAACATTACCTGTGGTCCTACTCGTTCACATGAACGTTTAACAAGACATTGTTTCTCTCTCAGTACTGGATACTAACAGCAGACCAGTGAACGAAGTAATTCTCTCTCGAACAAGTTGTGCTTTTCCTTCTCCCCAAGCGTCTTCAGCACACGCCACGATAATGATACTACATAAAGCGCATTGTATGGTTGACATACCTTTTTGTACCGCCCTTATCGCCTGATGATACGGTTTTCATCTTCAGACATATTCGATGAATAAAAATCTAGCCAAGATACCAATAAATTGTGACGGGTACCGATTATTGCGGGACAAAATAACTAAAATAATGGTTTAACGTCCCACCGACTACGAGGAAGGCGGAATACAAACATGGACTGAGGGAGGAAATACTCAGAACGAGATTTGAAGTAGTGTCCTCCCGAAAGTGTGTCCAAGATTTTAAACACTGCATTATCTTTTTCGACACTATTACATGACATATTTTTTAACTGAAATAAAGAACCTCATAAACAGTTTTTTCGATCTCTGTAATGCTTCGCAGAACCGATGCAAAATTTTATCATTATAGAAACATATATACAAAAATATATCGCCTAGTGGAAACCACACTACTCGATTATACCGCTACACTCAATACAGATTTCTTCAAGGATGTACGTAACGGTAGATGTCCCAAGGGTGTTACTACAGACGTAGCGCGAGCGTATAATGAACAAGGACGTCTATAAGATCAAAAATGGTTCAAATGGCTCTGAGCACTGTGGAACTATCGCACCACGAAATCGTCCCGCGCGCTCGGAGATCGTCCGGAATCGTAAACGATGCATCTGGCACTTGCCTCCGGCGCTGCTCTGGCACCAGAGAGAGTCGCAAGAATTTCACACCTGCTAGAGACAATGGTCTTCTCCCCAGAGCGATAGTTTAAGCAGACGCCAGACTGTCGCAAGTACGAGCCGGACTGTACGTCCTGCAGCGGAATACAAGGCGGCCTGCGGCATGCCGACAACCGGCCTTGCAGGGATCTGTAAACACCAAAGGCGAGGGACGCCGGCAGTCTCCACAACGCGGCGCCCACTTCATGTGGAAAAAAAAAAGTTTGAGGACTATGGGACTAACATCTGAGGTCATCAGTCCCCTAGAACTTAGAACTACTTAAACCTAACCAACCTAAGGACATCACACACATCCATGCCCGAGGCAGGATTCGAACCTGCGACCGTAGCGCTCGCGCAGTTCCAGACTGCAGCGCCTAAAACCGCTCGGCCACACCGGCCAATATTTGTTGTTGTTTTAAAATTTACATACCACTATATTTAAAAATACTTCTCAGCTGATACTCCACGCATTAGATTTAATGTAGGCCTACACATTTTTACTGGAAGAGACAGACGCCTTAGGAACACGAACGATTTTAGAAATGTTCACGAAGTTTGAAGAAGTTTTTCGGTAACGGAACGAAAGCGAATCAAACTTGCATTTGCCTGAGTAAAGAGCTCACACTCGCCAACCTACCGACCTACGAGTACGATGAGCAAAGCTCTTGTATAAGCTTCTGCCGTACGCTACACAACCCACTCTGACAGCGAAAGCACTGCAGGGGCCTGACTGATCGTAACAGGATTCCGAAACGATAACGCGTGTCCGTCGCCGACTTGGCGATTTCCCCGTCAGACGCAGACACGCGGGCCGTGATTACCGCCGTGTCCGTCGATCGATCGCGCGTGTGCTAATGGCGACAACACTGACGCCTGACTGACAGCGCGCATCTCTCCGCCGTGATTAGCAACGCAGTAGCTGTCGCACCTGCCGGACATCGATCCCGTGACCCCGTTACGGAGTCCCCCGGCGCTAATGATCGTGACGTCGACACGACGCTACAATCAGAGCATCGCCGGGCGCATCTCCGCCGCAGCTGTTCCCCTGACGGTAACACACGCACCTGCTGCGTCGCCATCGCGTTAACCTACCCTACACCACTACTAGTGCCGCTCACGGCTAAAGATGACGTGCTTCTGCGAGGTTCTTACTGCCTCAAAGGCTACTGTGCTGACATAGCAGATATAACGTCAGTGGTTAGATGCAATTCATGACACGAAGAAATGAGCCACATCAAAAAAAATGTTACGTGCCATTCAAGCTGGTCCTCAACGGTTCTATTCAAATACTGCCCACTACAGCGAGCTATAGAGTGCCTCGCGTATCGTCATCAGTGGCGAGAAATCTTACTTTATTTGTGCATTGTGCACAACAAAATACTCTGTAGCCACATGACGATGAATGTCTTTACTTCAATCTAAACGTGGATTGATATGACTGACATTTAATGCTATTTTCTTTTGTGCATTTAAACTTCGTTTGTTCCTTCCGTGTACCACGTGTCGTCTGCACGGTATCCATCGACATGGTTCAAAATGGATCTGAGCACTATGGGACATAACTTCTGAGGTCATCAGCCCCCTAGAACTTAGAACTACTTAAACCTAACCAACCTAAGGACATCACACACATCCATGCCCGAGGCAGGAATCGAACCTGCGACCGTAGCGGTCGCGCGGTTCCAGACTGTAGCGCCTAGAACCGCTCGGCCACTCCGGCCGGCTCCATCGACATCACGACGTGGAAGGAAACATCTCACAGGTCATGTGTACAAGATTTGTTATGTTGGTCATTTACAGAATAGTGAGCACAGTGGTTTAAATTTCAGGAATGAAATTATGCAAGTCGTCCTCGCTAAGACAAGTACGCAACAAGAGTGGGTCACGGTTAGAAGAGAGCACGTATTCTGGGTTTCCTGCTGACATAGTTCTGCTGCGGTAAGGATAACAGATGCGTCACAATGTGGGTCCGAAATGGCCGTGTTTCGAAGTTGAAGCACGCGGGACAGTTCGATTCTCGTGAGCAAAACGTCCACATTGCACACAGGTTCACCGTGAGATTCTGCAGGTGTATGGACCCAAATGCAGTTTCACGTCCAGTCGTAGTGAAATGTTCTCAGTAATTTGTCGAAGGCCCCACAGACGTTTGGATGTTTACCGGGAAGGAAGGCCATCGACCTCGACCATAGACGACAATGTCCAGACAGTTGAGCAACTCATGCGCAGCAATAGCAGATTTTCCGAAGATGAAAACGTTCATTTAGCGGTTTTGGAATGACTCCATGACCAAGGAGGGGATTTCTACCGTCCAGGAATTGGATCGTAGATAGAACGCCGCGACCGTTCTTTACAGAGGCAACGTAACCTCTGTTGCCACACAAACATTGTACCAGTGAAGGGGTTAGCAGCAGCTGTAATTTCAGCAATCCCTTGCTGTACCGTGTATAAACGTGTGGTTTCAGTCCTCTGTCGAAAGGTGCACTGACCTGAGCTTTGTACTGACAGGGGAACCTCCCCATCGCACCCCCCTCAGATATAGTTATAAGTTGTCACAGTGGATAGTCCTTGAAAAACTGAACACAGATCAATTGAGAAAACAGGAAGAAGTTGTGTGGAACTGTGAAAAAATAAGCAAAATATACAAACTGAGTAGTTCATAGGAAGATAGGCAACATCAAGGACACTGAGAACGAAGGAGCGCCGTGGTTTCGTGGTAACGTGAGCAGCTGCGGAACGAAAGGTCTTTAGTTCAAATCTCCCATCGATTGAAAAGTTTAACTTTTTATTTTCAGTTTATGTGACAAACTCTTATGTTTTCATCACTTTTTTGGGAATGATTATCACATCCACAAGAAAACCTACATCGGGCAAGATAGAAGAATCTTTTTACCCATTCGCCAAGTGTACAAGTTATGTGGGTCGACAACATATTCCTGTCATGTGACGCACATGCCGTCACCAGTGTCGTATAGAATATATCAGATGTTTTTTCCTGTGGAGGAATCGGTTGACCTATGACCTTGCGATCAAATGTTTTCCGTTCCCATTGGAGAGGAACGTCCTTTCGTCTACTAATCGCACGGTTTTGCGATGCGGTCGCAAAACACAGACACTAAACTTATTACAGTGAACAGAGACGTCAATGAACGAACGGACAGATAATAACTATGCAAAAATAAAGAAAGTAAAATTTTCACTCGAGGGAAGACTTGAACCAACGACCTCTCGTTCTGCAGCTGCTCACGCTACCGCGGTACCACGCCGCTGCTAAGCTCCCAGTCTCCATAATGTTGTCTATGTGATCCATGAACTACCCAGTTTGTATATTTTGCTTATTTTTTCACAGTTCCACACAACTTCTTCCTGTTTTCTCAGTTGATCTGTGTCCAGTTTATCAAGGCCTATCCACTGTGCCAACTTATAACTAAATCTGAGGGGGGTGCGATGGGGAGGTTCCCTTGTGGGCGTAACGGAGCAAGTGCCAACGTATAGTGCTACATCGTTCGGCATGCGTGAAGGGCTACAAGACATATGAAAGCAAACTAAAATTATCATATCGTCCGTACTGAAGCGTTTTCTCACCTGGTCAACAATAAAGAAATCAAGAATATTACAATGACAGAAAAAGCTTATGCTATTTCAGGATCGACTGTTTGCCGTGTTAGCAGTTTGGTAACATCGGCATTCTCCAGATATGAATACGTGTTTTGATTCGCCAAAGAAAACAATATAGACAAGAACAGAAACCTATGAAATTTGACGATTTTCACAAAACGCTCGTACATGGAACTATAGTTCCATATTACGACAGAGGAAGGTATGCGACAGCTAGAAAAATACAGAGTGATGTAGGTGAAAAAAGTAATTACATTGGCTCAGGTGCGCCCTTTCTTCGTCTTCTTCGCTCAATTTAGATAGTGTAATGCTGGCCGAAAATTTTTAATGGAATGTAGAGGCATCCTAGCAACAAGATCGAAGGTTTTTGTGAACAAAGCACGTATTGCTTGCTGAGGAGAATAGGACTGCAGTATACTTACAATTAAATAAAACCTTTGTTTCTGAAAATCATGCGAACAAATATATTTTGTTCGACTTCAACGGAAATGGTCTCCTGAAAGTACCTACATTAATTTTTGTACTGTGTATATCGGCGCTTTCGGTGATTGGTACAGTGATGAAAGATCTGTAACAGCTACAAATCAAAAATTACGTAGAGTCGTCGGGACAAAAGCCCTGGCGGAGGCACACAAGTACCGGTGCGCGGCCGCGCAACACTCTTGCAAATAAATCTACGTTCGGAGGTGACACGATACAGCAATCATGTCTGAGATGTTGCCAAAATTAATTTTATCGTTTCCTTAACAGCTTTCTCGCTGGAAATTTCTACGAGGTTGAACACAACGCAAATTCACCAGCGACGACATTTTTCGTTACTCAAGCGAAAAACTTTCACATCTCTTTCGGTATTTTGTCCTTCAGCTAGAAATGCTTTCATGTTTTTTCGATAAAATATGTGTGACATACATCTATAAACTTTGAGAATGTTGGTTTATTTTTCCAGTGCAAATACGTTAGTGCTTTTTTTCCACAGACTGAAGTAAAAAAAAATATATTTTTCTTGAAAATTTCTTGCAGGTTTAGTTCTTTTCCGTGACGACTGCCATGAATTTACTTTTGAAAAATATTCTAGACAAAAACAGGCCATTTTTACCAAGATCTGAAATTACCACAACTTGGCAATGTTGTACGACGGTGAGATGACCTGGACCTGCCTATTTTCTTGACGGCTGCTGTAATAAGGTTGACGGAGAGGGAGAGTGAAGTCACGCGTAGAGTAGTACGTAGGTCCGGCAACTGACCCGGCTCTCCTGCGCGCCCTGGCACACACCACACATCCCGTAGCTTGCGCAACGCACGCACGCACATGTCCCTCGGGAGACTAATCCAGCTCATTCTGGTGGCGGCGGCACCGCCTCTTCATTTGATTGGAAGATGAGATGCGTTAATGGCTGGTCTCCTCCGCGCTGTCACGCGCCAGATGGACACAATTACGTTCCCGGCGATGAATCTTTGCCCCAGCAAATGTGCTGCAGACTCGAGTGTAAAGTAGTGAAGCTCAGCCACGCAGATATACTTCCCTTGCTGCTGATACTATTATTATGAGTTTTTCAGAAAGATGGCTATACTCAAAAAGGTAAAAATGTTTTCAAAAATGGCTCTGAGCACTATGGGACTCAACTTCTGAGGTCATTAGTCCCCTAGAACTTAGAACCAGTTAAACCTAACTAACCTAAGGACATCACAAACATCCATGCCCGAGGCAGGATTCGAACCAGCTACCGTAGCGGTCCTGCGGTTCCAGACTGCAGCGCCTTTAACCGCACGGCCACTTCGGACGGCTAAAAATGTGTGCAAATTAAGGGAGGAAGGAGTTCTGATGTCTAATAGAATATGTGATAACATTTATATGGGACTAAACGACCAATAAAAAATTAATAGATATTTGAATGATATTCTTTAGACTAAATTTCTCCTACAACTTCATTTTCTTTTCTACAAACGCCAGTGTGCAATTTATGGTTGCTTTCGTGTGAAGATGGGTAACTATTTTCATAAAATACACCATATCTCTCTCGCAGTTTAATAAACATCACAAGCTTTCAAGATGAGCTGGAACGATGAAGTAGACGGAATGAACATTATTTTGATTTTCGTCATTATAGAAGTAATTGCAGTTCGCTCAGTAAATTAAATCAAGTTTCAGCCTTCTAAGTGAATTCTAAGTCTGTTTTTCATCGCTGCGGAGTTGACGTGCCGGGTAAACGGTTGTAGCGACTTGGTGTGACATCTCTGACGGCACCGCTCGCTTGCTGCAAGCAGGGTATCTTCGCGGAATTAGACAGTGTTTTGTTTTCCAACGTTGTGTGGCTAATGTGATCAGACGGGTTTACTCACCTACTAATTTGAGGATTAAATGGAGTAGCGTTTACCGATATGAACAGTCACTTGTCACAGAGATAAACGCTATACCGTGTGTGTTGACTTGTGGAGTTTGCTTTGTGTCGTTTACCTGTTCAATTTTGCGTATTTGACGAATTTTGCTCGTACCTGTAACATTGAGCATATGAGGAGAGCAGTATGGGCATTATTTTTTCATACTGAATCAACAAATGAGCACCCACAACATGCACTGTGCCCCACAGGTGATAAGTCATGGTGTAAGTACCAATCAGGAAAGGAATATGCCCATAAAAACAGTTTGCCAAATGCTGTAATTGATGTAATTAAGCCCATATTCAGAGACTTATCACAACCAAGTTTATTGGAAAAGTGTTTACATGAGAAAACACAAAATCCAAATGAAAGTGTAAATAATTTAATTTAGATTAGGATTCCCAAAAGAGTGTCTGTACACACAAAAACACTGCATTTTGGAGTGTATGATGCAGTGGCAACATACAGTGAAGGAAACATTATCAAATGTGATGTGCTGAAACGTTCAGGTTTCCAATCAGGACACAACACCATTTCCACACTGCGCCTAATTGATGAAGAAAGACTAAGCGGTGCAGGAAGAAGAGACAAAAGCCTACAACATGCAGCAAAAGGGAAGAAAAGACCAGTGAAAAGGAAACTAACACTAGAAAAGGAAGAGGACGCTGATAATCCATCAGCCATCATATGGGGCAGGAATGTATTAAAAAACTTTGGTTGCCATTTCCCGTAACTTTAAAATTTTCATCTTTGACGAACATTTTCTCAAAAACTGCTAAAAGTATATCAATGAAATTTGTACACAATATTGTTTACTTCTTTTCCTTCATTTTTATAGCAAATTGTAATAAAAATATGCATCTGTTTAAAAAAATTGTAAAACAAATACCAATAAATATTTCTTAACATGGCATTTTAACTTTGTAGAGAAATATTCACTGAACATGTAGTCCAAATTTCAGAGAATATGTTTAATGGTTTTAGAAAAAATTTTCATCTTTGACGAACATTTTCTCAAAAACTGCTAAAAGTATATCAATGAAATTTGTACACAATATTGTTTACTTCTTTTCCTTCATTTTTATAGCAAATTGTAATAAAAATATGCATCTGTTTAAAAAAATTGTAAAACAAAAACCAATAAATATTTCTTAACATGGCATTTTAACTTTGTAAAAAAATATTCACTGAACATGTAGTCCAAATTTCAGAGAATATGTTTAATGGTTTTAGAAAAAATCTTCCTTCTATTTGCTAAAATTAACATCAAGGAGATGGATCGTTCCGGCTCCCCTTAAACACAGAAGGGAATTACTTGAACACTGAATGTGGATGTAACTGCAAGTATCGTAAGGCGTTATTTGGTAGGACATCCGATGAGGCAAGCCCATCCACCGGTCGGGAAGACTGCCCTCACCCCGCGCACATTGGCCCATCCCGATGAGGATACGCGAGAGGCGCACAGTACAGACGCGTGTCGAACCCGACCCGGGCGATCGTTGCGCAGAGAGGAATAAGAATGTCTGCTGCTGTGAATGCTCACTGCAAATTAATTACCGTGAGCCGTGATGAACGCCACTGGTGTGCAGGCTCTCCCGAGAAGTCGATGGCACGTTGGTACTACTGCAGAACCCTTCCCTGGAAGTCAAATAACTCGGAAGTGGCTGTTATCAGCACCGCGCCTCAGCCTCAGCCGATGCCACTTCCAACGCTTCTCGACCCGGAGTTGCCGCCTCCACCACGTCTCTGCTCTGACTCCTCTATTTCTTGGCTCCCACTTACGCCCTGGTCTCCATTTTCCCACCAAACAGTGCCAGTAGCCAGTAGCAAAAATACAAAACACTGCGGCTCCAGCATTGGGAATCCCGCCAAAACGGTGCGTTGCGATCAGATAGCAATCACACAGCAAAACTCTCACCTACTACTGAGAAACGTCCGCTCCAGCTCTGTGCTCAGCTCACGAATCTAGGATATTATTTTCTGCGGCCTGTTTTTATCTAAGGGGGCCGATTACTATCCACAAAACTCTGTTTATGTGGGGATCGAGAGGCTCCAAATGCTTAATAAAAGAAAACGTGGTCCGTAGTTGACTGTAATGTAGACAATCTTTATTTAAATCTTGTGATTAGCTAATTTCGACTAGTTTTCATTCTCAAACACATGCGTAATATTACGTATTACGTGCCGCAGCCTTGTCAGATTACTTGTAGTGAGAAATAATTTGACATTTACTACATATAACACATAATATGACACGTTTATTTGAGAATGACAAGTCGTCTAAATTAGGTAATCGCACGATTTAAATGAAGATCGTCTACATTACAGCCTACTACCAAGTTTTCTTGTAGTAAGCTGTCTACAGAAAAAAGGCATTCACAACTGCCTGCTGTTTTAATTTGTTGTTGTTGTTGTGGTCTTCAGTCCTGAGACTGGTTTGATGCAGCTCTCCATGCTACTCTATCCTGTGCAAGCTTCTTCATCTCCCAGTACCTACTGCAACCTACATCCTTCTGAATCTGCTTGGTATATTCATCTCTTGGTCTCCCTCAACGATTTTTACCCACCACGCTACCATCCAATACAAAATTGGTGATCCCTTGATGCCTCAGAACATGTCCTACCAACCGATCCCTTCTTCTAGTCAAGTTGTGCCACAAACTTCTCTTCTCCCCAATCCTATTCAATACCTCCTCATTAGTTATGTGATCTACCCATCTAATCTTCAGCATTCTTCTGTAGCACCACATTTCGAAAGCTTCTATTCTCTTCTTGTCCAAACTATTTATCGTCCGCATTTCACTTCCATACATGGCTACACTCCATACAAATACTTTCAGAAACGACTTCCTGACACTTAAATCTATACCCGATGTTAACAAATTTCTCTTCTTCAGAAACACTTTCCTTGCCATTGCCAGTCTACATTTAATATCCTCTCTACTTCGACCATCATCAGTTATTTTGCTCCCTAAATAGCAAAACTCCTTTACTACTTTAAGTGTCTCATTTCCTAAACTAATTCCCTCAGCATCACCCGACTTAATTCGACTACTTTCCATTATCCTCGTTTTAATTTGCATCACAAATAATCGTCATTTTAAAATCACATTCCAACGTGGATGAGATTAGGCTGTATCACTGAAAAATATACTAATAATTATGTCTGATGGGCGCCCCTCGTTTCGTTATAAGAGAAAAGCACTGCCAGGTGCGGGAGCAGCTAGTATTGAGTCAGCCGAGTGGTGAAGACGTCCTGCGCAAGACTGCATCCCTTACCGGCTCCGTCGCTGGCTGTCCCCCAGGCCACTCCAGAAGCACCCTCTTCTCAGCCGGGGACACAATAGGCCACGGTAGAAGGGAAAGGAGGTTTAGGGAAGGGGAGGCGAGCGCCAGGCGGCGAGCCGGGGTCGCGAAACAATGACCCGATCCGAGATTGCTCAGGTCCCGCCCGCGCGAGAGGTCGATCGCCACTGTGGATTCGCGCACCAGTGGCGCAGGCACGGGGCCGATGCAACACAGGAAGGCGCGACAACCAGGCTGCGCGGTCGCGAGGTGTCTCCGTGCGAATTGAGTGGAAAGAACTACACCCGTGTAAGAAGAACAGCGGCGGACGTGAGAAACTGGGAAGCGCGTCGTAGACCAAGCGAAGGAATTACGTTAGGGGGCGTCCGTTAATTACGTGAGAGGTTTTCTTTAAAATCTGCACTCCCCCCACTCCCCTTGTGAGATGTGGTCAGAAGCCTCTCCCTTCCCCACGTGAAGTTGATACAGTACTAGGTTAAAAATTTGTTTTAAACATTGATTAATACACATCAACAAACCAATGTTTTATTTGTAAAGTTTTTAGCAAATGACTAAAAATACTTTATTTTAAACACTCCAAGACTGAGTAAGATTCGGACGGACAAAAAAAAGACAGGTGAACAAAATTAACCGTTTTGACGGATCTCTAAAAACCGATCTTTTCTTGGTTTGTTGTATACATTAAATGTCGTTGAACTATTACTTACCTTGACAACAAAATTATTTTTACCTTCCTTCGAACTGTATGATTACGTAGATTTTCAGCCTCTAGATTAACATGATCACTAACAGAGTCCTTATCGGTGTATTTCAGCTTAGCTTCCTTCCACACACGTTTAACTTCTTGCTTCATGTTTAGACTTGTCGGCATGCCGCTTAACACTAGCACTGCAAGAGTTCTGAGACAAATTCATGATGAACACAATAACATCAGCTACGTGTGCATTCCAAAATACCACGATTGACTCACTGACACGCTGTGACTTCTACCGGCGTGGCAAATAACCCCACAAATAAAATCTGACACTTATGCGGCACTTGTTTCATATCGGGGAAACTTGGACATGCGCACGTGTAAGGCATTCGGTACAGTTCAGAGAGGCCACAAAGACTGCTGGGCACTTTCAATATTCTCTATGCTCGGGATTAATTATATAAAACAAAATGTTATCTGTTATAACAATTTATATTCTTTGAATTAAACAAGTTGGCGTGCGATTTCGCTAGAACCACCCCCCCCCCCACCCTTGCCCCCTCGCCCCCCCCCCCCCCCGAGGGAGTGTTCTGTGACCCTTACTGTTCATTTTATGTATTAATGAACTTAGTCGTTTCACAGATGACGCAGTTATCTGTTACATAGTATTGTTTGAAAGAAGCTGTGCAATTATTAATTCAGATCTTGATAATATTTCAAAGTGGAACAAAGCTGGCAACATGTTTTAAACGTTCAGAAATATATAATGTGCACTTCACAAAAACAAAAAAAAAAACAAAAAAGGAATATCCTACGAGTATAATATCGGAATCGTATTTGAAGCTGGCCAATTTATACAAATGCCTACGAGCTACAATGTGTAGGGATATGACAGGGAACTAACACATAGTATCAGTCGTAAGAAGGCAAGTGTCAGACTGGGTTTGATTGGTAGAATAGTAGAAAAATGCAATCAGTCTACAAAGGAGATTCGCCCGACCCAACGTAGAATGTTGCTGAAGTGTGTGGGACTCACACCCAAAAGAACTAACGGGGTTATTGAGCGGATACAAAGAAGGGCACTACGAATGGTCACAGCTTTGTTCGACCCATGGGAGAGTGTCACGAAGAAAGAATTGAACTGGGAGATGTTGAAGATGAGTCGGAGAAAACCTGCTCAGAAGGTTTCTAGAACCAACTTTAAGGGTTGACTCTAGGACTACATTGCAAGCTCTACGTATCGCTCCCACAGAGACCGCGAAGACAGTTTTAAGTTAATTGCATCACGCACAGAGGCATTTAAAAAGTCATTCCTCCCGTTATCCATACGTGATGCAATGGGAGAATAATTGGTACAACGGAACTTACGCTCTGCCATGCAGTTCACAGTGCCTTACAGGGTTGGTTGGTTTGTTGGGGGAAGGAGACCAGACAGCGAGGTCATCGGTCTCATCAGATTAGGGAAGGATGGGGAAGGAAGTTGGCCGTGCCCTTTGAAAGGAACCATCCCGGCATATGCCTGGAGCGAGTTAGGGAAATCACGGAAAACCTAAATCAGGATGGCCGGACGCGGGATTGAACCGTCGTCCTCCCGAATGCGAGTCCAGTGTCTAACCACTGCGCCACCTTGCTCGGTTGCCTTACAGGGTATAGTTGTAGATGTCATTACTGGTGTTAGCGCTTCTTTCGGCAACCATCTCAACGGCAGGTTTCTCTCCGTTGCCATCCATTATTTTTAGAAACTAATGGGGCACTGGGCCCCAGCTTGGACCTTATAATGCCTCCAAACATTACTTTCAGAGTCTGAAGCTATCATAACACTGACCTATTTCAGCTGTGTCGACGTTCCGTCTGCTGTGAATTCATCGCCACTTGACGGTAACATTCCATCCTGTTCCTGTGAGGCTCTGCCTTTGCACTTCCGAAATTCAGCTGCCACGGTACCACTGCTATACGATTTCGTAGATCCGTAGCTTTTTAAAGACTTTCTGAGCTAGAAACATTAACTGGAAGAAAACAATCATTATGTTGCTTTGTATTTGTGAGCGTTTGTATAGGGTATGGCACTGAATTTCATCGGTTACAGTAATTCGTGAAACCGTTTCCCAGTGCCGACCGATAACGGAATGTTCCGGACGGTAATAAATATTTTGATGCCTGTCTGCCGTTGGAGACGGAAACGACGCGAGCGACCTGTCCACGCTGCGTCGCCCTGTTTTTACGAGTAGGGGCAATCGGCATCAAACGTTTTACTGCGAATTCCAACGCAGATGCCAGTGGCAGGTCTTCAATTGCGGATCGGCTGCCAGGTTTATGGTAGGTCAGTGTTCTACGCTAACAAGTTTGTGCCGTGACCTCCAAAAACATCAACATATTTTATTTTTTCAGGGGGCAGCCTGAAGTCAGAAAACTGGTGTCAAACGATTTTCCTCCATCCTCTGTCAATCTGCTTTTTTAGAAATGTCCATTTCTCTTAAACGGACTGTTCTTACTGAACGAATATCGAAGATTTCTTTTTCTTATTATAATATACTTTTTACGCTCCTTTGGTTTAACGTCAATTTGGCAGTACAGTCTTTACAAATAGCACGACATAATTCAACAACAGATTGATACGATAGATGTCCAAGAGGAGGACTGGTTTGAGTGACAGCGACTTCTGTGCCATCAGCGACATCTCATCGGTCATTAGACATCCATTTCTCGATACAGATCTTCTCCGTAAGTTTCCCTGCACTATGGTCTTCAGATTCAGGCATTTACGTTCATCCTTCATGTTTTCTAATGACAAACGGTACACGAGTACTGGAGATGAAAGTAAATTGATGGTTAATCATTTTAATTCGTGAGAAGTAAGTATGTTTCACCATTCCTGCCTACAAAACGACAAGTAAATGAATATTATGGTCGAAATAGAGTTTATAAGGCCGATGAACTCAGGGACTGTGTGAAGGGTTACGATCAGCATTAGAGAAATTTTTCAGTTGTCTCTTTCAAATTTTGAACTGCTGCCAGTTTTACGCCATAAGTTTTATTTCGAAGTACCGCCACGGTACAAAGAACTGTGAAGAAACCATGGGTAACAGAATAAATACTTCGATTCATCGATGAAAGAAGAAAGTACAAAAATGTTAAGGCAACTTGGAATACAGAAACACAAGTCGCTGAGGAATCAAATCAATAGGGCGTGCACGGAAGCTAACACACAATGGCTGCAGGAAGCATGTGAAGAAATCGAGAAAGAAATAACGGTCGGAAAGATTGACTCAGCATACAGGAAAGTAAAAACAACTTTCGGTGAACTTAAAAGCAAGGGTGGTAACATTAAGAACGCAATGGGAATCCTACTGTTAAATGCAGAGGAGAGCGTGAATAGGTGGAAAGAGTACTCTTAAGGCCTCTATGAGGGGGAAGATTTGTCTCGTGGGATAGAAGAAGAAACAGGAGTCGATTTAGAGGAGATAGGGAATCCAGTATTGGAACTAGAATTTAAGAGATCTTTGGAAGACTTAAGATCAAATAACGCACAAGGGATAGATAAAATTCCATCAGAATTTCTAAAGTCGCTGGGGCAGGTGGTAACAAAATGACTTTTCACATTGGTGTGTAGAATGTATGAGTCTGGCGACATACCACCTGACTTTCGGAAAAATATCATCCACACAGTTCGGAAGACAACAAGAACTGACAAGTGCGAGAATTATCGCACAATCAACTTAATAGTTCGGGCATCCAGGTTACTTACGACAGTAATATACAGAAGAATGGAAAAGAAAACTGAGGATGTGTTAGATGACAATCAATTTGGCTTTAGGAAAGGTAAAAGCACCAGAGAGGCAATTCTGACGTTGCGGATGATAATGGAAGCAAGGCTAAAGAAAAATAAAGACACGTTCACAGGGTCTGTCGACCTGGAAAAAGCTTTCGACAATGTAAAATGGCGCAAATTATTCGAACTTCTGAGAACAATAAGGGTCAGCTATAAGGAGAGCCGAGTAATACAGAATATGTACAAAATCCAAGAGGTAATAATGAGAGTGGACGGCCAAGAACGAAGCTCTCGGATTAAAAAGGGTGTAAGACAATGATGTAGTCTTTTCCCTCTATTGTTCAGTCTGTACGTCGAAGAAGTAATGATGGAAATAAATGAAAGGTTCAGGAGTGGAAATAAAATTCAGAGTGAAAGGATATCAATGATACGATTCGCTGATGACATTGCTATCGTTAGTGAAAATGAAGAAGAATTATAGGATCTTTTATATGGAATGAACAGTCTAAGGAGTACAGAAGGGTTGAGATGAAATCTAAAATAGACGAGAGTAATGAGAATTAGCAGAGATGAGAACAGCGAGAAACTTAACATCCGGAAGTAGATAAAGTTAAGGAACACTACTAACTAGACAGCAAAATAACTAGTGATGGACGGAGAAAGGGGGACGTCAAAAGCAGACTAGCACTGGCAAAAAGGCCATTCCTGGCCAAGAGAATTCTGCTAGTATCGAACATAGGACTTAATTTGAAGAAACAGTATCTGAGGATGTACGTTTGGAGCACAGCACTGAATGGTAGTGAAACAAGGACTGTGGGAAAACCGGAACACAATAGACACGAAGAATTTGAGATGTGGTGCTACAGACGAATGTTGAAAATTGGGTGGACTGGTAAGGTAAGGAGTGAGTAGATTCTGCGCAGAATCGGAAAGGAAAGGATTATGTGGAAAACACTGATAAGGAGAAGGGACAAACTGATAGGGCATCTGCTAAAACATCAGGGAATGACTTCCATGGTACTAGAGGGTGGTTTAGAGGGTAAGAAACTGTACAGAAAGACAGGCACGAAACCGCCACGGAAAGAATTCTGTGCTTTTGACGTCTGCCGAAATAAGGTGTTCGACAGACACTCTTCTGCATTCAGGAAACTGATACGGATATCAAGATAGCCTCTTACAGCGCTGTTATAGTGAAGCAGTACCTCATGCTTGAATTTCAGGTGCTCCCATCGTTAGGAAATACACTATAAGAAGAAAAAAAGAAGGGAGTATCATAAAGAAATTACTCGAATTGGACGCAAATCGGTAGATGTGATGTACACGAAGAGATAAACAAATGATCACATTTTCAGGAAATTGGTTGATTTACCCAAAGAAAGAGCTTCAGAGACTCAACAACACAAGAATGCGTTGATTCGCCAACGGCCCTTTTGCAAGCAATTGTTCGGAAATCCTCCTGAGGGATACCGTGCCAAATTCTGTCCAACTAGCGGGTTAGGTACTGAACTCCCGAGCTGGTTGGAAGGTCCTGTTCATAATGGTCTAAACGTTCTCAGTTGGGGAGAGACCTGGTCACCTTGCAGGCCAAAGAACAGTTGGCAACCTCATAGACAAGCAGCAGAAACTCTCGCCGTGTCGGACGGAAATGACCTTGCTGCAACGTAAGCCCAGGGTGGCTCTCCATGAAGGGCAATAAAAAGGGGCGTACCGCTTTCCTGTGCTGTTGGAGCGGATGACAACCAAAGCGATCCTACTATGAAAAGAAATGGCATCTCAGACCACCACTCCTGGTTGTCGGGCCGTATCCCACTGCTGTGGGCGACGTCTCCAGACACGTTTTTGTAGGTCATCGGAGCTCTGGTCGAAGCGGAACTCATCACTGAATACAATTCTACGCCGGACAACAAGATCCCAGACCGCTGTCGAAATGGTCCTAGGAATACTAACGCTTTTCAAAAATGGCTCTGAGCACTATGGGACTCAACTGCTGTGGTCATAAGTCCCCTAGAACTTAGAACTACTTAAACCTAACTAACCTAAGGACATCACACACATCCATGCCCGAGGCAGGATTCGAACCTGCGACCGTAGTGGTCGTGCGGTTCCAGACTGTAGCGCCTTTAACCGCTCGGCCACTCCGGCCGGCACTAACGCTTTTATCTCACACTACAGCCCAACCTCTGCTAAGTTCAGGTCGGTTTCAGTAGGTACATATCGCGAGTTCTGATGAACCTCGTTCGGGAAAGCGTTTAATTTTTAACTTACATTTCTTTCTTTCTTTTTTTCTTTCGTTTACGCCATAGTCCCGCAGCGATCGCAGGGTCGACGTGGTTACGACGGATTTGCCAATGTTAGTTTTAGGGATGGCCGGATGCCCTTCCTGCCGGCACCCCGTACCCCCCAGGACGGAATCAGTGTACCTCAACTGTCTGCGTCTAATGTAAATCGTGAAATAGTGCGGACGTGTTTCAAATGTCTGCGACGTTTGTAACTGAGGCGTAACTTGGGGACCAGCCCGGTATTCACCTAGCGGAATGTGGAAAACCGCCTAAAAACCACATCCAGGCTGGCTGGCACACCGACCCTCGTCGTTAATCCGCCGGGCGGATTCGATCCGGGGCAGGCGCGCCTACCCGAGTCCAGGAAGCAACGCGTTAGCGCTCTCGCCTGCCCTGGCGGGTTTTAATTTTTAACTTAAATGTGAAATAAATTTGATTTTTGAAATTAGCCGTACAGATCTCTGTGGAGGCACGATGAGCGTACCCATACGTAGTTCCTCATCAGCGGAACTAATAGATGAGCATGAAATTCTTCAACGGGCTCTATGTAGTGTTCGACGCTTGTAGTGACTTCAAACTTCTTCATGAAGGCAGTAAAGGGTTAGGATAAATTCCCCTGTGACCTCTCTGATTAGGATAAATTCCCCTGTGACCTCTCGTTGCACCTGAGTAAAGATTTACTACTTCCAGCAAAAAAAAAAAAAAAAAAAAAAAAAAAAAAAAAAAAAAAAAAAAAATCACAGACTTCCTTCGTCAAAAAGCAGGAGCTGTTGCAGACAGGGTCACATCCGTATCAATATATCAATCATCTGGTTGTCCCACCAACTTCTTTATATACGTAGACTCAGCTGTAAAGCCATTAGATGGAGACATTTCCCACAACATTGTCTTCAGTTGCACGTCTTCTTTATTTCACTTACCAGTAAGACCTGCTTTTTTCAGTCTATCCGTTTCTTTTTCAGCTGTTCTTGGGGCGGTCCCTGTGAAACACCAACCATAAGCTGAAGGAAAACTTGGAACGGAAATGTTGAATAAATAAAAATTGTTGTTAACATTAAGAAAGTGTTTCTTTCTTAATTACATTCTGCTAATTACTGTCGCAGATTTCAATTAGGGAAGATAAGATTTTTACAGTATAAAGAACCCTATTGGTGGCTACGCTCGAAAGAAACCTGCCTTCATCAGACTCACGAAACTTCAACTATTTATGAAGAACTGGCATAACTGCTATCTAATTGCCCTGCATTAAAAGTTGAAAAGTTCGTCTAAGGCTTGGAAACACACGCAAGATAATCCATCTTGTAAAGCACAATACTTCAAGCGAGCGCCCTAGAGCAGCGTGATGCAAAAGCACCATTCCGCAGATTGCTTTCGCAGAAAATTGCCTTTACATCACGGAAACTTTCTCAACTTAAACCGCTTTAGGTGGTCTTGTTTGAATAACGCTAACTCTGATTGGCTTCAGGCGCACGCACTGCCGAAAATGGATGCTTTGCACCAACGAGGGACAAAAACAGCGAAACAAACAACGCTCAAGGGACGCGGAAGTGCCGAATATCCAGCGCAGTAGAATACTGCTACGCCGTAATCTCTCTGCCGTATCGGCATGAACATCAGTGGTTCTTTGTTTCACCGAAATTTTAATAGAAGTGCAATCAGACCCACCTTCCTTTGCATCTTTTGGTATTTATATTGCATCTACTCCTTAGTTTTGCTAATAGGCATTTTTGTTCGTGCCCTGATTACGCAACCTACATGCCTGCGAGAGATGGACGGAGAGGAAGTTCTCATTTATTACACTCTGCTTCTCTGAAAATCCGTATTCTCTTATTTCGGTGTTAGGCGGTGGCATTGTGTATCTAAAAAATAACCACCCTACTGCTGGCCTACGTTGTAGCTCTCTAAAACTACTGCCGGTGCTTTCGAACAACAGGCACGGATACTCTCATCCATAGCGATCCGCCACTGACACTATGGTCGACGTGGCTTCAGCACTAACGTCACCTGCCCAAGCTTCAAAGACCGTTGTTTTCGAAAACTCTACACCGCACTGGTGCTACACCAGCTTTGCTGAGTGTTTGTTATGAAAAAGGGGGATACCAATCTCATCCTCTTCGTGTCTTTGCGTCTACGCGATTCGACAAATACAAGATTGAGAGATGACAAATTCAAAATGATCAGTATTATCGAACAAAAACTACAAGATATACTTTCCGTTGCACATATTTTAGTTAACCTGGACTTCTGCTTATAATATGGGAGTAGTAGCACAGCGAGTTTTGGATCTAAATGGCTTAATTATTTCGTGGAGTATTGCGTTATACTGTGAGCTGTATGAAGGTGTACGGCCATGTGTGATTTGGAGCTAGATGTAAGAGATGTTTTTCAGATGTCGATTGCAGACAATAGACATTAATGAGAAAGTAGCTTGATGATCACATGTTTTCCGTCGGAATAATAGCTCCAACTATGTAACCTCCCTATGCCGACAGATGGTAATTCAAATTATGTACATTTTATTACTAGTTTTGCGCGTAATTTTACTTCTAACGTTAACGAGTATTATGTTCATCTTCTCAAGTCTCTTCAAATGCTGTATTTTTATACAGAATTCATTTAAAATAAACCTCACTGACTTCAGTATCTCAGTACGGGATGAAGAAACAGCATTTTTATAATATTCTAGGAATAATAATAATAATAATAATAATAATAATAAATTAAGGATGTGTCCGCCTTTTTGCAAGCACACGAATTATTGTTTTGTTTTATCAGCCAGACACGTTTCAAAAAATGGTTCAAATGGCTCTGAGCACTATGGGGCTTAACTTCTGAGGTCATCAATCCCCTAGAACTTAGAACTACTTAGACCTAACTAACCTAAGAACATCACACACATCCATGCCCGAGGCAGGATTCGAACCTGCGACCGTAGCGGTCGCACGGTTCCAAACTGTAGCGCCTAGAGCCGCTCGGCCACCCCGGCCGGCAGACACGTTTCATCGGAATTGTGGCATCCTCAGTGATTTTTTTATTATTTCGCTTTTATTTTACATTGTGTGTGTCCTGTGGCTGCCAACCAAAATCATCCACAGGTCTAAATTAATACACCATGTCACCACCGTAGTATTTTGCTTGTCCTTAGCTGTGAAAAGCTTCCTTTTATATACCAGACGTGTTTTGTGTAGTGGAGCTAAACATTTTCCCTTGTTCATTTGTAAATATTGCGTCCTGTTTTGCTGCTGTACCTTGGACATACGTTTCAAAGCAGAGACGTAAATTTTCGCAGTGAAACGTGTGTCCAAGTCACTGTAACATAACACGACGCAGTATTTGCCAATGAACAGGAGAAAATGCTCAGCTCACATACACAAAACACGTCTGATACATAAAACCAACTTGTCACAGTTAAGGACTAGCAAAACACAACAACGACAACAAGATGTACTAATTTAGAGCTGCGGCTGATTTTGGTTAGAAGCCACAGCACACATGCAATGTAAAATAGTGGAAAATAATTAAAAAACCATTGAGGACGTTACAACTGTGGTGAAACATGTTTGGGTGATAAAACAACACAATGCGTGTGATTGTAAAAAGCCGGACGCGTCATTAAGTATTATTTTTCTTGAAGCACAGGAACTGAGCTCAGAACTCCAATATGATAGGAATAATAAATATGATTGGGTAAGAGCCTCATTGAGTAGGAAATAATGAGCTGGGGTGAAAAGTCAAAGTGACTGGAGCAAGTAAATACAATATCGCTAATAACTACGTTTTGACCACTGTTTTAGTTACTAACAAGGAGACAGTTTTAGTTACTGTAAGAAGACAGTTCTGCCTTTCGTTGACAATTTAGAAGACCGCCGTCTGGTTGAAAATTAAGGAAAAAGCTGATCTATAGTGTTCTTGTTGGCCAATCAACAAGTCTTTTCCTTCCGATACAGCTTTCACCAAGCATCGCACCCAGGTGGCCTTGAACGATGTTGCTAAAGTGGGCTGGACACTGGTTACGCTGCAAACAAATACCTTCAGCGACTCAAAACTAAATATGACTTGTTCAGGTCGATTATATCACAAGCAGTACGACTCCTAGAGAAATAACCATTTTTGATCAATGCTTTTGACTTATTTTTTTAAAAACAAGGATTAGGAGAGTCATTAGTATTGGAGCATTAGGTTTGCGTTGTGGAGGGTTGGAAATCGGCCGTGCCCTATCGAAGGAAACAATATACGGAAACCTCGGAAAACATAAATATACATGCCCAGACAGGGATTCGAACCGTCGTATTTCCGAATTCGATTCTGGTGTATTTGCTCCTTCATGTCTCGAAATTTTGCAAAAGAAGCTATTTCTCACTGCTTAGTTATAACAGTTACAGTATTAATCCTACAGCTAAATACTGGCCGGTTTGCGTAAACGGACATGCCAGAATCCACCTTTCGAAAGCGCTGACGAAATACGAGGCGTAATTTTATTTTTTTGGGGAGATAAAGAAACTTTATGACTATCCTTCATGTTGGGGTGTCCGTGACACGACGACCACTTTAAACTTCTCTTTTTAAAGACATTAACTATTTTGTTCATGGGCAGGGACCAAAAAAATCATAAGGAATACACCTGCTACGAATCTGCAGGTTGACCATTACAAGTCTACAATAGGCTGTCACGATAGAGCAATCCAGTGATGTCTGTGGTGCATTGTGTTCCATGATCACATCAGTCTGTTCCATACGCGTAAAATGGAGACAACAAACACTACATCAGAAAAAAAAATCTCTTGTTTTCATGTAGATGGAAGGAAGATATTGCGAATGAAGGAAGCATGCAGAAAACGTTGTTGGTACCTTGCATTAAACCCAAATATGCCAGTTATTTCAGCGTGTGTTATTTATATCTGTAAAAGAAGCAAAGGGGTGGCATAGCCGCAGTTGTTCTCGCAGCGAAAATGCAGAAATTAGTAAGTTGCCCCAACTGCGCGCCTCGAGCACAAACAAACAATTAGGTCTCTCCACGCGGATACGCGGGCTTAACAATTCCGACCGCAACGGGACGGGAATGCGCTTTAAGGGCAAAAACCGCCGGCAAGCGCAGCTTCCAGGCCTCTCGCGGGACGAGTAATTCCACGGAGAAACTTTTGTCTGTCCCCGAGGCTCGGTTATACCACCAGACAGCGGCACCTCACGCAATGCAAGTGTCTGCTACTAAGACAGAGGATTTGCCTGACACTCGAATTTATTCAGAGCGCATGCAATGTTTGATAACGTCCCATATCAAACATCTAAAGCACCCATATCAAAACAAGAGGTAAATGAACTCTGAAGTAATTTTCTTTCTAGTCTTCAAATCAACCACGTTCAAAACGTGCATAGAAAGAACAGCATGGCGTCTGCATTAAAACCACAAATATACGTTTGCACTCCGGAAGCCACTGCACAAGTTACGTTGGATGTTTTGCGGTGACCACTCTCATCTAGTCCTTTCAATGCCGGCTCACTTCAATCTTCGCTTGTGCCCTGATTTTGTGGTAAAGTACAGCATAAAGTAAGCTGTTTGCCTCGAATAAATAAGCCGGAAATTCCATTCAGATCCATTATACTGCTGCTCACACACGGTTTTATAGTTTTGATCAGTTACGTGAGGCAAGATAAATTTTAAACTCGGTATTTAATCTTCCAAACAAACGTCAACCGCTCTCGATGAATGTTTCGTTATCACATTTCCAGCCATCCCAAAGAAGTAATTTATGTAAAACATGTCTTTACTGTGCACTTTCAGATAAACAGCACAATTTGTTAGGTACTTCAGCAGTCTGAAACTGTATGTGACAGTCCCACTTTAATTGTAATGATTTTATTCCGCTACATGCTTTGTCTACGGAGTACTAAAAATGTGGTCTATGTGAAAACGTAGACCAGACAAACAATAGTCTAGTTGTGCGATATTACATCTGTAAGTACATTTCATGCCAGCGCAGCAGCTAGTAGTCAGTAATGCAATAAAACCAAAGAATATATGATAGCGTTAACGTATGGGAATGCGAAAGAGGAATCACTTTGGAATTAACACAAGCATAATGTCACTCGAAACTTAAGTAGGTTTATGAGAGAGAGAGAGAGAGAGAGAGAGAGAGAGAGAGTTAGAGAGAGAGAATGGACATTTAGATAAAATGATGACAGCATTGCACTCTGCAGTGACTGGAACATGATCTGGTTAGATTTGACGCACGTCCTTGCACTGCACTTGTGCAAGGCTTTTCTTTTCTTCAGCTGATTCGCTGCGGTGTTCATCACTTTCGAGCACTACCGAGTTTCCGTTGCCACAGTTAAGCCATAAAAATTAGTTTAGGCCAGATTTACATCACATTCAAGACGATAAGATCATTCGTTGTTAGGTGTTGGATTTCAAAATTGATATCAAGTTCAGTTTAGAAAATCAGCTATTATTTCATTTCTTATGCAACGTTATTCTTTCAGTGCTTGTTACATATACGTGCGCGTCTTTTAATGTTGGAATTTTATTTAGTCATTTAGCGTATGCAAAACCACAAGGCATTTTCATAAAAGTGTTTCAGTTGTTTTTAATCTTTATTCTTAATATTTGTTTTGTAATGTTATGTAGTATTTATATTCCGTTAGTTTTGTGTATTGGAACTGCAAGTCACGTACTGTAACAGTATGCATTACATGCTGTTGACTGGACTTCACAAATCAGAATTTCACACGACAGTTTTTTCAACATAGCTTTAGGTTTTCTGATAATTTTGGGAAACGTTTATTCAAATATAGTTATAAAGTTTCAGACAGTCTTTCCGACTCTTTTTATCAGATAACGTTTTTGTGAATACACCATTTGCACTTTTCCAGATAACAAAAAACAAATACACGAAAGCTAAATGATAGGTAAGCAATTAAATTCACTCAAACTCATTTAAAAAGAACATCAAAGCCAACAAGTTACGCAGTTGGCTTTTTTTTCTGAGAACGTGTTGCAGAACACGATAAATTTTTCACCGTGCTGTAAAAACGGTTCTTAGAAATCACCAATCACTGACTTATTAGTTCGTGGTTTAACAAGTTTTGACTACCTTGATAACTCTGTAGAAGAATCTCTAGAAGAATTCTGTAGAAGAATCACCTTGGTAGGTGCTCTTGAATATACTAAAAAATCATACAAGTGCGAGCCAAGCTGGCCTGGAGGAGCCTCAATAGGGAACTGGGTAAATAGCGGATGAATTATTAAACATCAGGAAATTCTTTTCACAATACATACATTGCATGATTAAATCTTTAAAAGGGGTCCAGCCGAACATACGTATATTTATCATTAAAACCTTAACGTCCCATCGCGTGTTAGTACTAAATATTGTTGTTAAAAAGGTTCGAAATGCTTACTTGAATGACACGATTATCTGAAGCTGGGAGTCCAAACTGGGAGTCCCGTGGGAAAGATGAATTAGACACGATCATATTCAGGCTAGTCGTTCATCACACAGAAATAAGCCGTTAAACTATTTGCGAAGGGAAACAAGAATCAAACTGGATTAGGGAGAGACTAGTCTCGATGGTCAAAAACAGTAACAGAAAATTGTTCCCAAATTTATATTAAAAAAAAATAATGCGTGACTACGATTATGAACAATGAATAGGAACTACGTCTTGTGAATGACTCTTGCAAAAGGTAGGAGCCACTGAAAAATCAATAACAACCACGCGGCTATGCACCACAAAAGAAATCGATAAAATATAACAAAAATTCACTTCAAGAAAGATCACGAAGTCAAACATTGAAACTCGAGAATTTGTTTAAGAAATGAAACTGGTTCACATGCTAGCAAAGGATACTAAATCACAGTCTCTCGTACAAAATGCTTGGTAATGGCTACCTACCACGCACAAAGAAAAGTCATTCAAATCTGCACGAAACACAGTGGCCTTTTTCTCAATATGGCTACCGAATGTTAAAACCAAAGCCATATGGACTGCTCATATCAGTTACAAGATTTAGTCAGGAATCGAGTCACACTCATGATCCACGTGGTCTCGTGCCCCACAATCACAAAGTTATGAGTACAAAGAAAGCACTGCTATAAATTCCAAAAATCGCGAAATTATACTAAATTCCGGTATCCCGAAGTTACCCCAAATTATTCTATGACAGCTGAAATACACTAAGAAATGAATTAAGTACTCTGTTAAGTTGAAACTTACACATTCACAAAATTACAACACTAAGGACTAAAAGTCGATGTTACTTGTTCGACGATTCCCAGAGCAGTGAGGTTGGTCGTCACTCAACTCGCAGTCCCTACCGCGAAGCGGAAGTGGGCGCACAGAGAATATGCATATTCTATCTGTGCCAACTCAACAAAAGCGACGGATCATCGCTCGTCAGTCTCATTCTGACCCAGAAGAGTTCCTCTTTGCTATACACAAGAGTTTGGTAAGCTGTCCTTACATTCAGACAAAATTACCCAGTTCGGAAGACATATAGACATTCCAGCAGACGACAAGCAGACAACCACAGGGTTGGAAAAAGGAAAACACAGGGTGACGAAGCAGATATACGATGAATGCTTTTCCATCTCAAATTAAATTCTTACTATGTATTTAGCTAATGTAGAAAATGATTTGGATATGAAATACAATTCAGATACGGTAATGTAATTTAGTATTGAAATAATCAGGATGGCTCCCGTCAATATCACTCAGCCGATGATCTTCCGCTCAGTTTGCATTTAAAGGAGCACCAACACATAAGCGATGCTGTCCGCCCTGAAAGTCAATGAAGCGACTTGCATAAAGACGCCTCAGCAGAGACGGGAAAACCAGCAATAGGGAGGACTTCAATGCTACATAAATTTGTAATAAAATGTTATACTTGTTCACGTATTTTCGACAGCTCAGGCTACAAACACTGTTGACAATTATCCTTGTAACATACCAAGACATGCCTGAGAAGGATGTTCAATGAATGATGACAGTTTCAGGTTTCAGTCGCCCACTTTATCCTTTTTGGTATAAGGCTTACAGCGTTTAAGTACCGTATGTAATGTACGTTCTATAGGAGCTCATTGCCAGAGGCAGGGAACATTTGCTGCGGGGAAACAAGTCTCTTTTCTTTGCCGAGTGGCCCTTCCCCGCCACTAAGTAAACACCAGTAAGTCATTTCTGGTGCAGTGCGAAAGAAGAAGGCGTTTTCGGTGCTTAAAGAAAGTGGCCATAAATCAGCGCGTCCAGCCACTTTGCTGGCCATTGTTCTCCGGAGAAGCGAGCGGGCGGCCAAGCGCGGGCGGGCAGCGCGGCACGCCGAGGCAACGGCCGCCGCGCGCCACTCGTGTGCCGCGCATGCGCAGTCGCGGCTGCGGCGCGCGTCCGGCCCGCGACCGACGTCGGCCGAGCGGCGGCGGGCATAGCCGAGCGGCTGTGGGCCCCGCGACCCGGGCAGCCGGCCGGCCGGGATGCTGCCGTTGCCGCTGCTGCGGCGGCCGCCGCCGCCGCCGCCCGTCACGGTTATCGATGTCGGCAGGTGGCGCCGCGCCGAGCCGCAGGCTACCCGCCGCGCACCGCGCGCTGGCGGGCAGCGGCCGTGCTTCCGCCTGCTTCGCCTTATCTCTAGCCGCGTCTAGTCTGTCACGCAAGCTAGTGGGGCTTAGTCTAATCTTACTGCTAGTTTCCATTATGTTAATGTCATACACATTTTAACATCTTTAATGTCCAATGTCTAAATCACAGAATATCGCAAGATTAATGATGTGTGTTTGCGAATGGTAGTATCAAGTGATTCGCTGCTCTTCGTAGACTGGGTGGGTGTGTCGTACTTTCTCACGACAAAACACATTTACATATGAATCTATAAATATAGAAAGTTAACTTTTCCTGTACGGCTCAGAAAATTGGTATTCGTATCGAAGTCAAGATACTAGGCAGTTTCCGTCTACGATTTCTCAGCCGATTCTCCACAAATGAGAAATTCTAATGTAAGACGGAGGGTATACCTCACAGGTATAGACGCTGCAATGGCGAAAACCAGCTTACGTGGACCAGATACAGTGTTATGATAACGGTATCTAATCTCCCCCGGAAGGCACTCCATGGCGAATTACTAAATGGGCACTGCAAGAAATTCGATTCAAAATTATAGTCAGGCAGTTTCATTCTCACTCTGATTTCGAGGCAGTGGTTTGATAGCCTATGACTACCAAAAGCGATACGTGGCGTGTTTATTCTATTGTAATACGTAGATTAGTATATCAAGAATCACTGCGAGCACGATATCAAAACTCGAAAACATGTTAATCGATCGATGACAGTTGTGCCGCGTGGTACACTATGCGGTAAAAGCGTACCAACCGCAATGAAATCACGCACCTTTTAAACAACAGTTTTAACCAACATTTCAGCTGTAGTTCCAACAACATACTCAAATATACGACACATCATTTCATCTTCAGCACAAATATTGAGCTCACTAGCCACGTATGAGGTCACAGCACCATAGTATGCAGTAGTCACCTAATTGGACGCGGGCAGAAATTTGCTTTCACCAGACAAAATATAACTCACTTTCTTAAACGAGCTCACGGGTCAATTTCCAGTGCTGTGCCTGATGTGTAAATAGTAGTAGGCGTTCACGTGACCCTCCACTGTTGATAAAAGTCGCGGCAGTCAAGTGGAGTGCAAGTGTCAGTCAGTTGTATGGAGTCAGCACAATAAGAGGGGTCGACATGACAGAATGGTGGAAAGAACAAATAACCCCAATTACACTGTGAATGGAGTTGTCCAATTTATTGGTTTATCAATGCAGACTGTCCGCTGAATCCACAAGGAAAGGTTTACTACTCGCAGCCATATACCAAGGAGTGTAATACAAATATCATACCAAAAGGCATGGATTCGAGTCCTGGTGTAAGGTTTACTATTCGCAGCCATAGATCAAGGAGTGTAGTACAAATATCATACCAAAAGGTATGGATTCGAGTGCTGGTGTATTGTGAAGAGTAGGTTTCAAAATCTTCGGGCAGGTGAAGTTGGACGCTTTCATTGGGCTACGCTACACAGACTCGACATACGCTGGTGCAGGTGTGTAGTGTGGAAATACGAGTAATGGTTTATTATTAACAGTAGGTTTCAAAATCTACGGGCAGGTGAAGTTGGACGCCTTCATTGGGCCACACTACATAGACCCGACATACGCTGATGCAGGTGTGTAGTGTGGAACTACGAGTTTCTATATCGTCCCCTGTCATATAATGCAGGACGCTGAGTGTACCGACGGCAAAGTGAGGAGCTAAACACGCAGTGGGTGGAGGATGCAGTTCAGGTCGCAGGTGGTTCTGTAATGTTTTGGAGTGTTTTTCGCAACATGACTTCAGACTCTCATTAACGTTACTGTTAACATAGACCTGGATGTTTTCGGCGGCAAGTTGTTGCCCTTCCTTTTATATCTCTGTGGCGAGTGTCCTATCGACACTCCCGTCTCCTACGATGATTACTGCCATGTTCACAGTGCTGCAAGCATATTAAAATTCAGTAAAGCAGTCTCGATCGCAACTGATGTTTATTTTGGTTCGCTCTAAACTTACGCTGAGCAGTTAACGTCCGTGTTCTTACGGATCTTGTTTCGTTCACCACCACCAGCCGCCGTCATGGTGATTACGGCCTGAATATGGTCCAAATTGTAGACCGAAACCGGTTGCCAACCAAAAAATCATCTGTTGCGATCGAAACTGTTTTACTGACTTTTAATATTTTACAAAAAAATGGTTCAAATGGCTCTGAGCACTATGGGACTTAACGTCTATGGTCATCAGTCCCCTAGATCTTAGAACTAGTGAAACCTAACTAACCTAAGGACAGCACACAACACCCAGTCATCACGAGGCAGAGAAAATCCCTGACCCCGCCGGGAATCGAACCCGGGAACACGGGCGTGGGAAGCGAGAACGCTACCGCACGACCACGAGCTGCGGACAATATTTTACAACGATCGCTGTTCACTCTCCATTGAAAGAATGCTTCCTAGAATTTTAGCTGCAAGCACATTTTCATGGTTCGACGAACTCTCAGGCACAGTATCGTACCTCGACTGATTCGCTAAATCACCCGATCCTAATCCCATAGAAAATGTGTGATACTACACAGAACAGCGCACGAATGTAGTGATCAACATCTGGTTTAGCTGAGTACCGGTACGGTATACCTGAAGAAACGTGTGAAGTCTCTTTCTGCCCAAGTTGAGGTCCTTATCAAGACTACAGTTGATATTACACGGTGAGGGTCACTAAATTTTTGTCGGGTGTGCTTATCTCAGGCAGAACACAATCTAGGAAGACAAACAATAAAGCCGAAAGGGTAAACCTGAAGTACATGATGGTGGTGATGATGACAGCTTGTTAAAAGCTGTGCAAATTTTCGAAGTGCGCGTTCACTGTAGATTCCACTGAAGCTGTCAGAAACGGTGAAGAAGTGTGAATGGATGGATGGATGGATACGGTGTTATGGGCGCTCAACAGTGTAGTCTTTAGCGCCCGAGGAAGTGTGAGTTACGTCACTTATAAACTGAACAATTTCTGCATCAAAAGAGGGTATTTAAACCTGACCATTTAAAACAGAAAAATATCATTTCCGTTCACCTGATATGTTCATTATAAAAGATGTAAAGCTGTGCTAGAAAAAACTACAATTAGCGAACAGTGAGCTGAGGAAATTCGGTTGTTTCGTTGCTCTGATACCAGGAAAATAAACCATAAAAGAAGATGCGCGCAAAAATGTTAACAGTCGTAATTTTGTGTGTTGAAATATTTATTCTTCCACGAGGTGGATTTAAGCCTTTATAGGCTCATCGTCAAGTGGCGGAATTTACTGCAATGTTATTTTGTGACACATGTGCGATGTGAAATTTAAGAATAAATATTTCTGCATATAGCGTGATCCGATAATGAACCACGGGTGACTTAACAGCTGTCTCACGCGAGAGTAACCGCTTCCAGACGCTACATCACGACTGGTTACTGTTGAGAAACGAATCGCACATATTTATGCTAACATTGAAGTATTTTCCTACATTTGGTATATACAAGACGTGCAAATTAATCCATTCCAACTCTCTTTTGTCTCGGTGATTGTACTCAGCAGACAATAGCGTGTGCGCCTCATTTCATCGGTTGGTTGGTTGGTTTGGGGAAGGAGACCAGACAGCGTGGTCATCGGTCTCATCGGATTAGGGAAGGATTGGGAAGGAAGTCGGCCGTGCCCTTTCAGAGGAACCATCCCGGCATTTGCCTGGAGTGATTTAGGGAAATCACGGAAAACCTAAATCAGGATGGCCGGACGCGGGATTGAACCGTCGTCCTCCCGAATGCGAGTCCAGTGTCTCATTTCATCGCCTCGCCTGAACAGTCGTTATGAGATTGCGAAGAGTTGTTGTGATATTGCGTCTTTTCCGTATTAAATTTTTTATCTTCTTTACTGTGAAACATATTTTTGATGGAGATACACAACGCAGCAACCCAAAAATTTTGAGACATATTAAAATTTATTAATAAAAGGGGGCACAGTTTACTGGTAAAATTCTTTCGTAAAATTAAATGAAGGGAACGTTTCATTTTTTTGTTGCGCTACCGGAGATGTAAGGCATTTTAATAAGCAAAGAAGTCACTTTATTTCGATATACTTACATGTCAAATAAAGCTAATAATGTTATTTACTATAGTTAAACTTTATCTCTTCTGCTTATCGTCATACCAACAACGCACCAAGGTCATATGCTCTTGAAATGCAGTAGTAGTAGTAATTGTAGTAGTAGCGGTGGTGGTGGTGATCGTAGCGAAATTAGTAATAACAAAAAAAGAAAAAAAAATCCATTGAGCTTTGGTGCCCTAAACGAGGCATGGTTAACAGTGTTTCAGCTGTTAGAGCCTACCGCCCAACAGAGGCAAAGAAAGAAGATTATGGGTGAACGTGTTATCGACGTTACAGCAGAAGCTCTAACAGGATGAAGTGGGAAATCGGAATCATCCCAGAATTCACTCCAATCAAGTCTGGGAAATCAGGGGAGTCCAAACTTTGGATGGCCGCATGGGTACTCGAGTTCCCGTCCCCGAGAGTGCGAGTGCCTTTAATCACCATGCACCTCGCTCGATGATCATCAACAGGTGTTTTCACCGTGCCTCGACGCATATTATGGCGTTTAAAAGTGTTTATGGCTGATTATATTCTTCACTGTTTGCAAAGAACGTTTTGTTTGCTTTGTTATCACTGGTGGTATAAGGTTCCACAGCTGTAGCAGCCGAAATTTGGACACCTGCACGTGATTTACACACATTCACACTTCTTTGGAACAGAGGAGCTTTTTCAGCGACGATAGACTCCACGGAAGCTAACAAACACTGTAACACGAGAGAGACTCCAGGCCAGCGAATTTAGGCGCTACGGGCGCCAGTTAGCGAGTATCAACAGGGGGCAGGCTCCACGTCAAACACTCCTCCAACTCGCCTGACGGGCGGCTTGGCCGGCAGCCTTTGAAGCTCTATTCCTGGTCCGCACCAAGCAGACACCTGCGTGAAACACGGCCCGGAACCAAGTCGACGTTAGCCACTGCATATGGTGCACTCTGGACAAGAACCGTCACTCTCTGCTGGGATCGCTTCAACTTATTGGGAAATACGAGTACCTGATATACCCTCTGGGGCAGACAGAAAGGTATTACATATAGACCGATATTCCTTCTTCTTGTACAGCGAAACGAGGTCAGGCGGTGCAGTGATTAACGCAATCAGAAGCTGGCCACATTACTGTTCTATAATCCTGAACATCAGAGTCAATAGTGGAAACGTTCCTTTCATCAACGCCACAGCCATTGCCTCAAAACTTCTTTGTCCTTCTGAGCTAGTGTTTGTGCCTCACTGACCTTGAACGCGAGATGATTTAAAAATATACAGCTTGGACTTCTGCTCCAGTTTAAGGAAAAATCAACATATAAAGTATCTCAAAAGTCTAACTGTAGTTATTTTCGTACTGACCTTAATGTCACATAAACAATCCTACTCTTATGTACCCTGTGCACCTGTTCCAGCTACTTTTTTTTTAAGGATCTCCAGCCGCTGATTCCAATAATTCTTTCGTAACTGGTCGGAACATTACACGGAGTAGAACAAGGTATACTTCATTCTTCGTTTTATTGGATCCCCTTAAGAGAAATGCAAATACTTTCTGCTGAGCCATGTTTCATGTAGAATATCAAAATTTGCATTTTATAACTGCAGTAAATATTAAAGTTTATTTAAAATCGCATTCCTTTATTTTATTAACAAACGGTAGCTCGGAGGCTATTATTACACAAACGATACTTTCTGTCACCTGCTGGACACTCGTATTTCCGCTTGCGTGAGTTTCTGTATACCCTAGAGTGTCTGCTCATTTTTTTGTATATCTTCTTTCAACAAGCTAATTTTAATACTAGCACAATACTCTCGAATGTGTGATAGCGCAGTGTCACGAGCCTAGAAACATAACAAAAAGGCGTTTCGCTTGGACGGAAGGTTACAACAGTCCGAAATGACTCTACGCTTAGAATTTAGTGCCTAGAGGGCTTGTTTCTCAGAAAAAAAATTATTGGGCAGAAACGAGTGAAGAACAGCAGTTACTTGTGTATAATATAGTCTTGCCTATGGATAGAACCGTATCACAAAAACACTGGCCCTTTCTGTTTCTTACTGTCAAAGAGATACTAGGAATCGTAATATCTTTATATGCATATTTCCTAGAACAAAATGATAAGCTCTTTTCACTGCATCAAATAATTACACTGTTTCTACTTCCGTAAGTGGAACTGCAGTTTCATCTTACTTAACTGAATCGTTGCAAATATGCAGAGATCAACGCACGCTAATAACGCTGCTGCCAACTTCTTTCTGTGAGTCTACAGAGAGCAATGCTGTCTGCTACAATCGGTGGGTATGAGGTGAGAGGATGCACAACCGCTCCTGCTAGCTCTAGCAACTACAAAACAGTAGCGACAGAGATTATCACCGAGGAAATGAGGTAAATTTTTTACGCTAAGGAAAAATGAATAGTTTTATGAAGTAAAATTAAGTTTGCTTCTATCACTTACAGATACCGACGGTGTAGCATAACAGCATTCACACGTAGACTTTGGGCAGAGAGTTCGAGACTACACAAACAAGTTTCCTGTTCGGTTGTGATTACAACACACTATATGTGTTCAGCCTCGTCCGCAAGCGTTACGCCACAGTGAATAACAGTACGCTGGCGTCCAACCTCGAGGAACCACAGCCGTGGGTACGTACGAAAGATGGTACGTACGGCGTTTAAGACGCAAAGCTGCTGTTAGCGGCGTGGATAGCAATTTTAAAGTAAGACAACCACTTTTAGATTTTATAGCATGCCGACAGCAGAAGGTTTCTAAGTGTACAGTATTCTGGAAAAAACCTGAAGAGCTCAGCTTGGACTCTCAAAACGCTTTGTTGCTAGATGAAGTGCAATTCACGTGGCTGTGCTGTAATTAAGCTATAAATAGTAATAAAACTCCAGTAAACCTCTACTGATACACAGTGCTAAATACGTCGAGAAATCAAATTAAGGAACTCAGCACTCGGCAATAACACGATGACTGATGATGTCTGGGAAAAATGTGTACAAAGCAGCGGCTGTATAGACGTATTCCGAGAGGAAAATGTCAAAAATCACAATTACTAGGTGTGGAGACAGTAAAACATTTTGACAGTCCGGGATGTTTCAGTAAACAAATCCGTGGGTGAAACAATACAGGGCTATTACAAATGATTGAAGCGATTTCATAAATTCACTGTAGCTCCATTCATTGACATATGGTCACGACACACTACAGATACGTAGAAAAACTCATAAAGTTTTGTTCGGCTGAAGCCGCACTTCAGGTTTCTGCCGCCAGAGCGCTCGAGAGCGCAGTGAGACAAAATGGCGACAGGAGCCGAGAAAGCGTATGTCGTGCTTGAAATGCACTCACATCAGTCAGTCATAACAGTGCAACGACACTTCAGGACGAAGTTCAACAAAGATCCACCAACTGCTAACTCCATTCGGCGATGGTATGAGCAGTTTAAAACTTCTGGATGCCTTTGTAAGGGGAAATCAACGGGTCGGCCTGGAGTGAGCGAAGAAACGGTTGAACGCGTGAGGGCGAGTTTCACGCGTAGCCCGCGGAAGTCGACGAATAAAGCAAGCAGGGAGCTAAACGTACCACAGCCGACGGTTTGGAAAATCTTACGGAAAAGGCTAATGCAGAATGCCAGTTCGGCATTTCTTAAATAGGAGATTGGAAAACCAATGGATCGGTCGTGGTGGAGATCATGATCAGCAATTCATGTCATGGCCTCCACGCTCTCCCGACTTAACCCCATGCGATTTCTTTCTGTGGGGTTATGTGGAAGATTCAGTGTCTAAACCTCCTCTACCAAGAAACGTGCCAGAACTGCGAGCTTGCATCAACGATGCTTTCGAACTCATTGATGGGGACATGCTGCGCCGAGTGTGGGAGGAACTTTATCAGCTTGATGTCTGCCGAATCACTAACGGGGCACATTTCGAACATTTGTGAATGCCTAAAAAAACTTTTTGAGTTTTTGTTTGTGTGTGCAAAGCATTGTGAAAATATCTCCAATAATAAAGTTATTGTAGAGCTGTGAAATCGCTTCATCAATCATTTGTAATAACCCTGTACATATTCGACCGCTAGTGTATTTTTAGCGCCTCTCAACAACTCCTGGTGTATTCATAGAGCCTCTCAACAGCGTTCTATGAGTCAAATGTAAATAAGGGTGATCAGAAGAAAATTTACACAACGAAAATAACAGTTTCATGAAAAAATACAAAGTAAATAATATAAAACCTTTTTACAGAATAAAAAACTGATGATGAACTGCACCTGCATAACATATTTTACAGCGCTATTAGAGCAAGGTCCAAGTTTTAACAGTTCAAACATGCAGTCTGTAATGGCTACTGCTTGGACGTCGTTACATATACTTCACAAATATACACAAAATTTTGTGAATAGGTCAGAGAGAATAAAGCTCGACACGGGTGTCAGACAGGGAATATCAGACATGGAGAAAAATGTCAGTTGCTCTCAGTTACAAACAGAAGCATTGTTTTAAGGAGGCGATTATTTGCAGTTTACAAATATTTATAAGAAGTCATGTTTTGGCACAATAGATATATTAAAAAAAAGCTAAACTCCACGACCAGGCCGAGAGGACCACGCGATGCCGACCGGCCTCCGTTTCGTCCTTAGCCGTACAACGTCATTCGGGTGCTGTGTAGAGGGCAGCGGAAGCAGCAAACCGCTCTCCCAGCCCTTGACGGATATCTTTACCTTGGAGTTGCTACTTCCCGCCTAAGTGCTTCCTCAGTTATCATCACGAGGCGGAGTGGAGACCTTTCCAGTCCTCCGACCAACGGAAAACCCCTGACACTACCGAGAACTGAACCCGGGCCCTCCGCGTGGCAGTCAGACACGCTGTACACTGAAATACGGAGGCGGACAAATTAGCTACCTGCCTGTTCTTTATTCAAACTACCATAGGCAAACAAAACGGCATCAAATCAACATCAAGTGGTCAGACATATTCACCATATGTTTAGACACGTGATCAGCAATTAACGTCGTTCTTAAAGCTTGCTGCAGATCTGTTGTCTCACCAAAATCGGTAGCTTCAATAAAGTGGCATACAGTTTTTGCACTACGACTTCTTACAAATGGATACAACACCCATTTTGAAGGAATCTGCCAGCAACTTTCCTAATGTGAGCTGGTGGAAGTCGAGGAGCATAAATCGGGATGGGATTTGGAGCCCGTTTCCCCCAGGTACAAGCATTTCGGATACAAGGCTGAAAGGTCAGCGGCAGTCAGTCTTTGGAAGCGAAAGAGTGCTTTACCGAGTGCGTGAGCCGCGGTCGGCGAGAGGCAACGTCCCGGCCTTGTCAGAGCGCCTTTTGTTCTGCCCGCCTTACTGTTTTCACAGAGAGTACAGTACGGATACACGGCCAGCGGTCTCCACAAACTCGACAGAACAGTCGCCGTGTTAGCCAGCGAGGTGCCGCCGGAACTGGGAACAGTTAAACGAAGCGTAAGCCCTGGAGCGGGGTCAGTCTGAAACAACTCTCTCTCTGTCTGTCTGTCTGTCTCTCTCTCGCCCCGCTTCTTGTCAGCCACTGCGAGCTCTCGAAATGAATTAATTACGCTGGCGGCGGGGTACGTCACGCCACAGGGCGCAGCGTCGGCGGGCAGCCGCGCTCGCCCTCTGCGGCACCGTATTACCGGCAGCTCGGGGATTCCCATGGCCACAGTTGGCCGTAGCTACAGGGTGGAACTGCAAACGATGATGACGCTGCCGCGTTACACACGGCAAGCACTTGCGGCGAACGAAAATGAGGATGGAATGACCTTAGAGCCACCAGCTCGGTTGTCACAAATTTCACTGTTTTCTACGTGCAGCCCTTTCATGTACCACTTTATCATTCATAAACCCATTTGCCGATAGTCATCCCGTGTGTAATCTCGCAGCTTCACTCATTTCAGACTCTTCTTGCCATCTACATTATAAAGGACGGTCCAATGAAAACGAGGCAAGTGGAAAAAAACTGTTTCTTATTTAATGGCCGGCCGAAGTGGCCGAGCGGTTAAAGGCGCTACAGTCTGGAACCGCACGACCGCTACGGTCGCAGGTTCGAATGCTGCCTCGGACATGGATGTGTGTGATGTCCTTAGGTTAGTTAGGTTTAAGTAGTTCTAAGTTCTAGGGGACTTATGACCACAGCAGTTGAGTCCCATACTGCTCAGAGCGAGATGTTTCTTATTTAAAAAGTAACCGTCCCAACTGTTAATATATTTATACCACTGTGAGACAAGAGGGTCGATGCCTTCATGGAATGTTTTCAATTGGCTACCGAACCATAAAACAGGGCGAGGCAAATAAAAGTGACCCGGACGAGCGGATATGATTGGACGTGATTGCAAGAGTATAACCATGCCCCAATAGGATGTAGCAATTGTCCATGTAGCCGGGCAAACTTCGAGCACATTTACACAATCTTCACGTCTGACAGAGTTGTTGTCAGAGGTCAGTCTGGTCGCAGCCTTAGCTGGCCACCCAGGTCACCTGATCTGTGAGTATGCGATTACTTTGTGTGGGGAGCCCTCAGGTCTAAGGTGTGTCGAGACAACCATCACAGTTTTCAACAACTGTAGCAGAGCACTTCGAATGAGACTGCAGCAATTCCAGCAGCCCAGCTTTGATCCCCATTCAGCAACTTGCTGACCAGTGCTCAAAAGTGCCAAGAGATGAATCGTGGTCACTTTCAAAATCTGCTGTAGCCAGGTTAGTAATGTATTTCTTTCCCTCTGCTGTGTTTCTTTGTACCCTGGAACTATGTTCTTCGGACCACTTTTTCTTTTTTCTTCTTCTTTTTTTTTTGCCCCATTCTGTGACACACAGCCGTGCGCATCTTCGTCCGAAGAAGGGGGAAGGGAAGTGGGAAAAGGGATTATTTACGTGCGTACTACAGAAATGTCTTTAATTTGAAACTGCTCACCGTACCAATATGTCGCATATTTTCATCGAAGTTACCGAATGAGTACACACACGAAATTTCAGTAAGCTGTAATCACAAAATCATCACCAGGGCTAAAGTTTCGTCTCTGAGTGCAAAGAATTTCATCTTAGTTTCACTACTTGCTGCGTCAGAGATATTACTCACACGTTAAAATCCTCTTACAGGATGTGCTACCAGTATCCTGAAAATACAAGTGAATGAATGTAGAGACGAATGTAATCGAAGAGGACCTGATCCCTGTGAAACGCACTAGTCAGTATCCATAATCAATCGCTTATATACCTGACAGCTCGGTAAGTCACTTTCTAATTTTTTTTCATATGTTGTACTATGAATCTGTGTGCTATGGGTCCAGGCACACAATTAATATTTGCAGCTATTCTGCTTTAGCGGCTATTTCTATACTATTTACCCTTTAGATGACAATACCTAATTCTTGCTTTTGCAGTTCGATTTTGTTTAATTTTTTAACCAAACATGTTGTGTCAGGTTGTGAATTTTCTGTGTCTAATTACCAGGAGGATAAGAGTAAGTTCCCAGTCTATATTCTTATCAACGACGTAAGGGAAGATTGAGTTAAAAGTGGTTGCACAAATACCTTTATATCTGAACTACACAATTCGAAACAAAATATTTAGTCAGACAACAATAACCATAATTTGTTCTGTAGACACCTGATGCTGTGATTAAAACAGTAAAAGACGTTTGGTTAGAACAAAGCATAAAGTACGCTTACTCCTGTTAGGTGGAATCGAAAACTTCAAGGAATCGACAATTCTGTTCTCGAGTCGCGAAAGCAACCACATACAATATTGTGCCCTGGGACTTTCAACAGTACAGCTAGTCTGAACTCGTTAGGCGGTCGACGTATATAGGGTGCTTGGGTCCATAAAGTAGGATTTCATAACACGTAATGCGATTGTAAAGGAAAGTGAAACTTATACAGCTACAGTATTTCCATCACAATTCGTTTTCAAAATATTTTTTCTTTAAATTAAAGTAACAACGCGTAATAAAATTCTATGCATTTACGTTAATACAAATAAAGAATATTCATTATCCAATGATGTTTTCTAAATACGTATTTCAATGAAACGCTCGTTCTCTTGACAGAATTCTCGTAGTAAGCGGCAGATGGAAACAAACGCTAACGGTTAAAGTCCAAGAAATCTTACGAGAACAGCAAACAATTGTGCTCCTTCCAGTCTTTAGTGCTGTGCTACCTAGATTTGACGATGGAAGTAGGGGAACTACAGATCTCGTTCTCGAATGTGGTATATGAATACTCAGCGTCAGCTGTCGTTAACATGTTGGACTCCACAGCTTCTCAGCTGTCAAACAGGTCAACACCGATTGTTGTCCTAAAAATAATCAGCGCTGCGGTAGGTATAAGAGACCGTTTGAGGCTGCGGTCTCAGAGGGTACGGGTGTGGGCAGGAGGTGGCACTGTTGTACGGAATATTATGCAAGCGTACAGGCGGGGAGACACGGGAGGCAGTGCAGGCTGCAGTCAACGACCGCCGGCAGACGTGCTCCCGTAAGGCCGCTGCGACGTGCTCCCGGCGCCTCCCGCCGCTCGCAAAAGACGCAATTAGCGCGCCTAGTGGAGCAGCTGCCCCCCGGGAAAATTCACTTAATTACCTGTTACGGAATCTGGCTGCCGAGCCCCGCCGCGCAGCACCGTGCCGGTGAGCCAGAAGACACGGGGGAGGGACCACCCGCGGAGTGGGCGAGCCGCCGCCTCATTGTTCGCGTTGCCTGGATCCAGCTCATCATCCGCCGCGAATCTCATTTGTACGTACTCCTCCGACGTTTACTGTCGTACTTACAAACTACGGCGGGTTCGTGAGATTCCGCATTCCAGCGTCTATGTGGGTGCCAGAGATCTACACTAAATGATCAAAACTATCCGAACACCCTTCGCATTAATGCAGGGAGATAAAAGAATGGGGTACATTGGTCGAACAGCGCGTCATAAGCCACACTTTTCTATGGACACTGCCAAGTGACGCCTGCGTATAGTGTAAACAGCGACACCACTGGATACTGCATGACTGGAAACGAGTTATTTGGGATGATGGGTCACGTTATACTCTGGAGAAATCCAATGGAAGGATTACGGTCTGGCGAATGCCCGGAGAAACAGCGACGTCACTCGAAACTGAATGACTGGAAAAGAGTTATTTGGGATGAGAAGTCGCGTTATACTCTGGAGTAATCCAATGGATGGATTTCGGTTGCGCGAATGCCTGGAGAACGTCACCTGGTCTCCCGTTTAGTGCCGACAGAGAAGTACGGAGAAGGTGCTGTTATGGTATGATGGTCTTTTTTCGTGGTTTGGGTGTGAATTCCTTATTCCTAGCCGGCCGCGGTGGCTGAGCGGTTCTAGGTGCTTCAGTCCTGAACCGCGCGACTGCTACGATCGCAGGTTCGAATCCTGCCTCGGGCATGGATGTGTGTGCTGTCCTTAGGTGAGCTAGGTTTAATTAGTTCTAAGTTCTAGGGGACTAATGACCTCAGATGTTAAGTCCCATAGTGCTCAGAGCCATTTTTGAACCTTACTACCAAAATGTTCGCCGATGTACAGAAAGTAAATATCGTACGTTGAACTAACTATTCTCGTGTTGTCAAAGTTTGCATAATTTCATAAGGGCAGAAACGTTACATTAGCACGTAAATGTTACTTATCTTGCTGCGTCTGTCTCGTTGTCTAGGGTGTCGGTTCCTGTTCATGCTTTACAGTTAACAGGGCCAAGGTTTTTAATTCAGTAAAAGTCGCTGTAATACTGTCGTTTTTTTGTGATCATCAGTATTTGTTCATAAAATCTTGACACTTTCTACAACACAACACAACACAACACAAAGAATTTAATAATTACACTGGCCGATCACAGCAACGACTGAAACTATAATGGCACGTTTGGCGCCTAAAACTTCTACAAGTATTACGTATATAGCTTCGAGATCCTTACTTTTTTTATGAAAGGTTGCAAATTTTGACAATATAAAAACTATCAGCTTCATGTGCTTATACAACTGTCGACTAGATTATCGATACTAAAATTAGAAAAATTAAAAACGAAAACAGAAATTTAGTTTGCATGAAAACTAAAGCATAATAATATTAGTTTCATTGCAAAGTTGTTATTAACTCATTTCAATTAACAATTGTGATTGCTAATTTTCACGGTTCAAGATCGCTGTTGCTAAATGGATCGACAAGAAAAATAAAATTATGTTATCAGAAAAGTGGTGTGTTGATGCTCAAATATATGTAAATTATCTCTAGATTTAGAATATCTAATTTAAGAATAAAAAGTCGGGTAAAAATTTATACGGAATCGAACATTTCCATTGAAATTTATAAGTTCTGAGGAGGCAAACTTCATTACAAACGTCATACGGTAATGATGAAGTACTTATGAAAACCGAAGGATTGTTTATAGTCACGTTAAGGAACTACTTCCTCTGACACACACGATCTGCAGAGGTCCGGCCGCTGGACGGCGGGGTGCCTAGGTAGCAGGTAGCAGGCAGTAAGCAGGCAGGGGGGCTCAGAAGCCTCGGGGCAGAGCGCGCCTTCGGCCGCCGGCCTTCATTAACGCGAAGCGCCCTAATGCCGCCGGATTAAGCGCCAGTGGCTGACCTAGACCCCCGCTGCCCGTGTCCGTGTTTTAATTCCAGCTCACGTTGCGTAATGAACTCCCCGCAGGTTAAACGGCCACACTCCGCTGCCTCGTGAAGCGGCTCCGCTGCGACATGTCCGTCAGCTGCATCGTCCCTTTCCTTGGTTTCAAAACGTAACAACCTACTGTGATATCATTTCAAGGAAATTCTATACACAAAGGCCTTTAAAAATTGGCCACTGTATCATTTATTTTTAAGATATTCTCAAGCGGCACAAAAACCACTTATCAAACTATCAGGCGGCGGAAAAAGCTATAGCCGTCGTTGTACTGAACCATCTACGTGGACTGCAGATAATATGAGCCATCCACGCCTAGGCGATTACCACTGCTCAAGAATTGACACTTTGATATTTACATACATCGTCGTGTTGTTTTTTCATAACTTGTAGTTCGGTAGAGGCAATCTATTAAAGGATCGTCTATATCTACATATACGTGAATACTCTTCAAACCACCGAGAAGTGCACGGCAGAGGGTACGTCCCATTGTACCATTTATTAGGATTTCTTTCCATTCCATTCACTTATGGGAGTGCGGCAAGAATGATTGTTTGAATACCTCACTCCGTACAATTTCTAATCTTATCCTCACGATTCCTATGTGAGCGATATGTACGGGATTACAGTATCTTTTTAGAGTCACCGTTTAAAGCCGTTTCTTGAAACTTTGTTAACAGACTCTCTCTGGTTAGTTAACGTCAATCTTCAAGACTCTTCCAGATCACTTCCTTCAGAATCACTGTGATACTCTCCCACGGATCAAACAAACCTGTCACCATTCTTGCTGCTCTTCTTTGTATACTTTCAATATCTTCTGTTAGTCCTATTTGGTACGAGTCCCAAACACTTGAACAGTATTCTAGAACCGGTCACACGAGTGATTTGTAACCAATCTTTTTAGACTAACTGTACTTCCCCCCCCCCTTCCAGTATTCTACCAATAAACCGAAATATACATACCCCTTTAGCCACAACTGAGCCTATGTGATCATTCCATTGCATATCCCTACGAAGTGTTACACCGAGATATTTGTATGAGTTGGTCGATTACAGCAGTGACTCATTGATATTATCGTTGTAGGATGCAACATTTTTATACTGCATGTAGGGTGGAAGTACAACCTGTAACAGGGGAGGGGGGCGCCGAATTGAGCAATGTTCTCCCCGCAACCATAAGTCGCAAATGCAACACTGTGGAACTGCAGCTACTTGCAGACAACCAGTCAGCAACAACCGCATGTAGCGTTGTCTGGCAACGGTGTTTGTTTGGCTGTGACTAGCAGTGGCCTCTGGTGTACTTGCTGAAATACCAGTTTCGTTCACGTACATTATGAAACATTAGAAAATGTGATCATTAGATGTCAGTATGTTGGCTATCTCAATGCAGTGCTGCTTCTATAGTGCAGCATATTGTCCTAACAAGTCATTTTATCGTAGTTCCATTAATAGTCAAGTATACTCAGTAAACATCACAGAAAATTTGCGTCTAACGTAACCAGTTACAGACAAAAAGTTGAAGTTTGCTTGTTTCTGTTCAGCTGTAACCATTATGTTCAGCTTACTTAATTAATAACTGCGCTCTTTACTATAGCCGGTATTGTAGAGGTTGGACAAAAATGTGCGAACACCGTGGGAAATGCACGTGATTGCAGGCGACGCTGCTTCGTGGTCTGAACAGTGTTCTTTGTAATTGTCAGTGTATTAAGCTGGAGATAAGTGTATTCGAGCGTGGGCAAATTGTTTGTGCCCGTATGTCCGTGCTTTCGTAACTCATGGAGCCGAATTGTTCGTTGTTTCAAGGGACAACGTAATGAAGATTTATACTGCATGCAGGGAAATCGGAAGAACGTGAGCTGCTAAGTCACAATGCGGACGAAATGGTGCGTTGAGTGGTCACGTCAGACGGTCACTGAAGAGAATTGTGTGGGAAAATAAGGAGCAGTTGTAAAAGTGACTCCTGAACAGTATGTCACATTCGCGAATAGTGTCGGCAATAAAACATGTCACATTCGTGAATAGTGTCGTCAATAAAACAACACGAAGGTAGCTCTGAAAGTTGGGGATCGCAGAACGAGCTAGAATTCGAGAACCATTCATCAGTGACGTAAATGCCCATTAACAGGAAACCGTGCTGCCGAAAACATAAAGCCTGGACCAAGAAGCAATGGAAGAATATTATTTACTCGGATGTATCTTGCTTCATACTGTTTCCAACTTCTGGTTTAGTTTATGTTCCAAGAGTAAATCATGGCCGGGTACGGTGATGTTTACGGGAATCATATCGTGGTATTCCATGGGTCTCACGATTACTCTGCAAGGATTATGTGACCATTTTGGCTGACCAGGTCCATCCCATAGCACGATGATAGTTCCTCAATGGTTGTACTATCTTAAAAAACAATGGGCTCTAGCCCACACAGCTCGCGTCGTCTGGGACTGTTTTTGTGACCATTATTATGAAGTGTCGCATTTCTCCTGGCTACAACAGTCGCTAGATCCGAATATTGTAGAGCCTTTGTTGACTACTTTGGAGAGCCTTTGTGGGCTTCTTTGGAGAGAAGGATGCGCGATCACCGTTATTTGGACTTGCTTTGCCACTATTTTGCAGGAAAAGTGGTACAAGGCTTCCTTGGAAAACATTCGGAATCTGTGTTTATCCATTCCTTCACCGAATAAGCCGTGGTAATATGTTGTGCTTTTGCGTATCTTTTCCACTCCTTGTAGCTTGGGCAGGTCACGATGGTGCATTCTGACCTATGGGAACCTGGAAAATTTTCCATTCCACGCATTCTACTCAAAATTTTCAAATGTGTGTGAATTTCTAAGGGACCAAACTACTGATGTCATCCGTCCCTAGACTTACATACTACTTAAACTAACTTACGCTAAGAACAACATACACACCCATGCCCGAGGGAGGACTCGAAACTCCGGCGGGAGGAGTACGCGCAATTCGTGACGTGGCACCTAGACCGCGCGGCCACTCCGCACGGCTCGCATTCTACTCTGCTGCCACGTTATTATCAGGCTGTTGTCCTCCACCGTGTACCACAGTAGCTTACAATATTTTTCTTCCATGATGGCTTGACAACAAGCGGTCTTTGTTGCGTTTCAGAATGAGAGTCGCACTGTTGAAACTAGTTCGGTCGTACATCAACTGTATAACGGAGGCAGTTTTCCGTCGCGCAGCGATGAATATACACTACATATGCAGGACAAGTCATCAACTTGAACCACAGAAATGTTTCATCTGCCTTCAAATTAGCCTTCACCTCTCAGTGATGTGAAGATTCACCAGAAAAGATAGGTGGTTCGGATTACACGTAAAACTATATGTCCCCTTTCCCCTGTAGGATTATTGGGATGGATCAGGGAAACACAGTTCGCCAACATCTACATCTACATGGATACTCTGCAAATCACATTTAAGTGCCTGGCAGAGGGTTCATCGAACCACCTTCACAATTCTTTATTATTCCAATCCCGCAAAGCGCGCGGAAAGAATGAACACCTGTATCTTTCCGTACGAGCTCTGATTTCCCTTATTTTATCGTGGTGATCGTTCCGCCCTATGTAGGTCAGTGTCAGCAAAATATTTTCGCATTCGGAGGAGAAAGTTGGTGATTGGAATTTCGTGAGAAGATTCAGTCGCAACGAAAAACGCCTTTCTTTCAATGATTTCCAGCCCAAATCCTGTATCATTTCTGTGACACTCTCTCCCATATTTCGCGATAATACAAAACGTGCTGCCTTTCTTTGAACTTTTCCGATGTACTCCGTCAGTCCTACCCGGTAAGGATCCCACACCACGCAGCAGTATTCTAAAAGAGAACGGACAAGCGTAGTGTAGGCAGTCTCCTTAGTAGGTCTGTTACATTTTCTAAGTGTCCTGCCAATAAAACGCTGCCTTTGGTTAGCCTTCCCCACAACATTTTCTATGGGTTATTTCCAATTTAAGTTGTTCGTAATTGTGTGTATTTAGTTGAATTTACGGCTTTTAGATTAGACTGATTTATCGTGTAACTGAAGTTTAAAGAGTTCCTTTTAGCACTCATGTGGATGACCACACACTTTTCGTTGTTTAGGGTCAACTGCCACTTTTCGCACCATTCAGATATTTCTTTCTAAATCGTTTTGCAGTTTGTTTTGATCTTCTGAAGACTTTATTAGTCGATAAACGACAGCGTCATCTGCAAACAACCGATGACGGCTGCTCAGATTGTCTCCCAAATCGTTTATATAGGTAAGGAACAGTAGAGGGCCTATAACACGCCTAAGTGGCGTATAATTGAAAGACATGCACCAGACCATTGAGTCAATCGAAATTATTATTATTATTGTCTATATGTGCTTTATAAAGTACAAACATCCACTAGGCCTTCGTATTTGTTGTTGGCAACATTGCTTCAGAATGCAGACCAAGATTATCGATAAGTTTTCTTTGATTACAAGGCAAATTCCGAAACTGGACGTCTCCTACGAAGTATTCAGAAGTGAGATTCCACCTGCCCCACTAGAGGCTCGCATGGTATTTGGCTGAAACTTCCTTAACTCTTAAATGGGTCATTACTAGAATAGCCCACTTGAAAGGTACTTTAAAAGAAGAGAGATTTTCACAAAAATTCTAAATTTTTTCGGCCGCGGGTATGGTTCCAAGTTCATCATGATGATGAATAAGATCAGGTTCTGCAACAAACTGTCGCACTTACAATCGGTGAAACATAAAAATAGCTAGTTTACATTTTATTATTCGAACGAAGAGCCTAAAACAGTTCTTGTGCATATTTAGCGCAGGCCAAGCATTGCTGTTAAGAAACAACCCAGAAACTACTTGGGACTTGGAACTCTTTCTTTAGGACGGCAAAGGTGGGGCATAAAACAGTACTTAAGTCTACGCAGGGAACTTTTTTATGCACCAGCTTTTTCCTGAGTCAGCAGCTACAGGTGTTTCGAAGTCTTTTAGGATGCTCGTAAAAAAAGCTATTGAAAGTTGTGTCAAAAGTAGAAAGAAGTTGGCGACTGGAGCAAAATTTAGTTAAGAAGAGAAACTGGAATGCTCGCTGAGCATCTGTCTTTCATATCCAACCGAAGTGCGCTGCTAATTTCCATACTTGTTTGTAGAAACGGGGAAGAAGACTTATGCGTTCCCAGAACGACTTACCCTCAATGCCAGGCGGAAACGTTCGAGATCAGCTCACCTGCAACAAAAAGACGTTTGTTAGTGTGCATGCAGTTCAGTAATTTCTGCTGACACTGGAAACTGTTTTCTGTGAAGGACAAGAAGGAGCACGAAAGATGAAGGTTCAGAGTCTCCTCCGCGACAACGGCGTTGGAGATGGAGTGCAAATTGGATTTGGACGAAAATGGTGCGGGAAGTCAGCCATGATCTTTTAAAAGGTACTCATCTGAAGTAATTTACTCATATGTCTTGACGGGAGCAAAGAACAGTTTCTTTGCGTTCCCTTCTTCGCTGTGTTCCCGTACATTAAAAAAGAGTTACCAGGAAAAAAAGTAGGCAAGCAGTGGGGTTAACACAACCCATGTACTCTGAATATTATTAGATTTTCTAAGCTCTTGAATCACGTTAACTTTGTAACCTCTTGAATCACCTTTTACTAACTTTCCTTATGTTAGCCATTTGAAGATATTTGTTTTATTAAGTTTCTGTGAAGCTAGATGGAAGCAAGATCATGGTTGTCATTTAATATACTTAGGCTAATAAACCGGCTCCACAACACTTATGATGTTAATCATCTTAAAATCTGCTTACACAAAAAATTTGTTCCGCAACAGCAAGCTTCCAGCGGAATATGGATATTTACACACACAGATACACCAAGTCGATCTAATATTATTTATCATCGTTTCATACATGTACTGTCTTGGAATAGCCAATTACTGAAGATGATATACTCATTTCTTCTGCTTGCATCTGCTATTGTGCAGGTGCATCAAGTGAGTCGATAACATTAAATATTGATTCTCTTGATCAGGTTAAGCAGTAGACACAACATGCAACTGACAACAGTAAAAAAGCTGTAGAGCATCTCCCAGATTACTTATTAACCAATTTGGAACATTTTGTGCCACCGTACTCGTTTTTCTTTGAAATACTTTATAACCGTTGAAAAGTCTTAAGCGTAGACAATATAGTGAACCAGTTCAAAGTTCTCGAGCACCGTAGCACAGAAATAGTGAGAACAATGGAAATGAAATATTGTTTGTGGAAGGTTACGTATTCTGCTCTTTCGAAAATCATCTGTCAGCTATTGTCATTCATAACCTACTTCATGGCTTGTGAGGTTAGTAGAATGATCCAAATTTGCGATAGAAGAGACCTGGAGTATTTGCGTCAGGGAAATATTCCTCGATGACCATGGATTTGGCATAAGAACTTGTTCCTTTCTCTAATAAATCTTCTTGTAGTATGTTGACTTCACTTTTCACGTTTACAGAAATTAGGAAAACATTAATTTTGACACAATCCCTCATACAAATCAAAAATGCCAGCCCACGACCAGAATGAGAGCAAATAAAATACACTACTGGCCATTGAAATTGCTACACCACGAAGATGACGTGCTACAGACGCGAAATTTAATCGACAGGAAGAAGATGCTGTGATATGCAAATGACTAGTTTTTCAGAGCATTCACACAAGGCTGGCGCCGGTGGCGACACCTACAACGTGCTGACATAAGGAAAGTTTCCAACCGATTTCTCATATACAAACAGCAGTTGACCGACGTTGCCTGGTGAAACGTTGTTGTGATGTCTCGTGTGAGGAGGAGAAATGCGTACCATCACGTTTCCGACTTTGATAAAGATCGGATTGTAGCTCATCGCGATTGCGTTTTATCGTATCGCGACAGTGATGCTTGCGTTGGTCAAGATCCAATGACTGTTAGCAGAATATGGAATCGGTGGCTTCAGGAGAGTAATACGAAACGCCGCGCTGGATCCCAACGGCCTCCTATCACTAGCAGTCGAGATGACAGCTATCTTAGCCGCATGGCATTAACGGATCGTGCAACCACGTCTCGATCCCTGAGTCAACATTGGGAACGTTTGCAAGACAACAACCATTTGCACGAACAGTTCGACGACGTTTGCAGCAGCATGGACTATCAGCTCAGAGACAATGGCTGCGGCTACCCTTGATGCTGCATCACAGACTGGAGCGCCTGCGATGGTGTACTCAACGACGAACCTGGGTGCACGAATGGCAAAACGTCATTTTTCGGATGAATCCAGGTTCTGTTTACAGCATCATGATGGTCGCATCCGTGTTTGGCGACATCGCGGTGAACGCACATTGGAAGCGTGTATTCGTCATCGACATACTGGCGTATCACTCGACGTGATGTTATGGGCTGCCATTGGTTACACGTCTCGGTCACCTCTTGTTCGCATTGACGGCACTTTGAACAGTGGACGTTACATTTCAGATGTGTTACGACCCGTAGCTCTACCCTTCATTCGATCCCTGCGAAACTCTACATTTCAGCAGGATAATGCACGACCGCATGTTACAGGTCCTGTACGTGCCTTTCTGGATACAGAAAATGTTAGACTGCTGCCCTGGCCAGCACATTCTCCAGATCTGTCACCAATTGAAAACGTCTGGTCGATGGTGGCCGAGCAACTGGCTCATCAGAATACGTCTGTCACTACTCTTGATGAACTGTGGTATCGTGTTGAAGCTGCGTGGGAAGTTGTACCTGTACACGCCATCCAAGCTGTGTTTGACTCAATGCCCAGGCGTATCAATGCCGTTATTACGCCCAGAGGTGGTTGCTCTGGGTACCGATTTCTCAGGATCTATGCACCAGAATTGCTTGAAAATGTAATCACATGTCAGTTCTAGTAATATATATTTGTCCAATGAATACCCGTTTATCATCTGCATTTCTCCTTGGTGTAGCAATTTTAATGGCCAGTAGTGTAGATCAACATGATATCAATGATGTACGGCTACATTTAATTTCTCCTAAAACGCAGGAACGACTTTGAGAACGCCTGGAACGCTTCGTCACTTGTAGAAAGTACGGTCAACTGCTGCAGCAATTCCTTTCGCATAATGAACACAGCACCGCACACGCGTAACTTCAAAGACTTGACTCGTTACTGTTAACGTTCAGTTCAGCGCTTCCCAAATGCGATTTCTGCGCTATGTATCCTCCCTTTTTTTTCTAATGGCTGCAAACTGACTGTGATTTCGAACATTCTTTACCAGATCTAATCATCTAGGTAACAAACTTGGATTAACAAGGAACATAAGTCAAGGACAGGCAGTTAAGACGACAAATATGAATCAGTGGAAACTAGAACGGCGTCCGCGGATGAACGTTTGTGCTCGGTAGCTCGATTTTAACGGCAGCCGTTTTTGCTGCAGCTGCGACTCGGTGCTGGCAGCGATGCACCGCGACACCGGGGCGTGGCTAACTGCTGCCACCAAGCGCCTAATTACACTCTATTCGGGCCGCATAAAACATTTTTACGAGGTCACCGCATTTCATCTTACTTATAACGACGCTGGCCGCCATTCCACTGTACACTGGCGTTGTGCTCATCTACCACAATAATACAGCCTTTAAACGGCTGACGCACTAGCTGATTCATGGTCGACTGGGCTGATAGTCGTGTAAAGTTTACGGTACGGAAATGAGATGTATCTTGCAGTTGAATATCAAATATTCTATGACGAACACTAATTCGTAATTCGTTCCCTGACAACTAATTAACTAAGAACTTCACATCTCTCTCTCCCACTAACCATTCAGCAGACACAAATTTTGCAAGACATCTTTTGCCTAAATAAATGTTTACCCTGACGCAGAAAATTAATCAAAGACCGGAAATGCCATTAAAACCCAAGCTGTAATTATTGTACACAATGGAATGGAAAACGCGAAGAATTTACTGGCCTAGCTATGGCTGGCTCTGAGCACTATGGGACTTAACATCTGTGGTCATCAGTCCCCTAGAACTTAAAACTACTTAAACCTAACTAATCTAAGGACATCACACACATCCATGCCCGAGGCAGGATTCGAACCTACGACCGTAGCGGTCACGCGGTCCCAGACTGTAGCCCCTAGAACTGCACGGCCACACCGGCCGGCGCCTAGCTATGGATCCTAATGTGGAGAATTACAGAGAAATAAATTTGATATGAATGGAAGGTGTTTACGGAAACAAGCTTTGGATCACAGAAACAAGTTTTGGGTTAACACACAATTTATTAATTAAAACACACATTAAACGGATCGGACTATAGTAGAATATCAGTTGACTTTAAAATGCACTTATGTGAATTCCACCAAATAAACTTACTGGTTTCCAAAAATGGGTCAAATGGCTCTGAGGACTATGGGACTTAACGTCTGAGGCCATCAGTCCCCTAGAACTTAGAAGTACTTAAACCTAACTAACCTAAGGACATCACACACCTCCATGCCCGGGGCAGGATTCAAACCTCCAGCCGTAGCAGTAGCGCGGTTCCGGACTGTAGCGCCTAGAACCGCTCGGCCACCTCGGCCGGTTACTGGTTTTCAGCCTTATTTGAACGAACAAGGAAACATGACCCTTAGATGAAACCGACGTTCTGAAAATTGTTCACGAACTTTTACCTCAAGGAATACTGTGACCGTTGTCCTGTCAATTACAAAGAAACTCGTGCATCTGCTCAAGCAATGCTGGACTTGAGACTGATGATCGCAGTCACTTGAGCAAATTCGGATCAAGAATCGTCCTACCCTGCTAATTGTGCTCACCCTAATAAATCTGCGTGAGATCTGCAGAATGCTGGCGTCATCCGCGTGGCTCTGGGGTAGAGGAGGGGGTCAGGCTTCCGTCGACACGAATTCTGGATCCCACTACCCAGCTACGATGCGTGCCGAATGCGCCCGGCTCTCCGTCTCCGAACGAATGCAGTTGATAGGTACACCTCCCTGTCTCACAGTGAACTCCGAGATTTTTAGCTGAACTCTAAAGCCCGCTTTTCTTCCCCACCAAACAGGTCAAGGCAGGCAATCGCGGAATAGGAACACTCAGCCGGCCAACGGCGAGGTACCTTCAAGCAAAAAAATCCCATCAAGAAAAAAAACGCTTCATGATGAAGCGCCAACGACTTTTCGATTTGCTCTTCGCCTTCCAAAAATCAGCTGCTTCTGCTCCGTGACATCAAATTTTTGCTAGTCGTGCAGTTTCGTGCAGAGCATCTAGCCTCGCATAAGAGGTCTTCTAAAAGTAGAGACTGCTCCCGAGGTTAGGCTCTTAGTTTATCACAAGCTGTGTTTCTTTAGGGAAGTGTTATCTGCTGGAGGCACTCTTGAGAACATGAGAAAGCGCCAGTCTTTCGCTGACAAGAGTCTCTTTTTTTGGCCTCAGCTCGGCCACAGGGCAGGCCTCGGTGGTAAACGAACAATAGCTGACACCCCAGGCCCCAAAGTCAAACACCAAAGATCGCGCGCCTTCACCGAGGCCGGAGCGCCACTGTTTTCGTTACGTTGGTCATTGCGTGGCAGTCCCAAACTCAGGGCGCTTCCCATTTCGACGCACTCACAGAATGCATAGACAAAAACAAGAAAGACCTTCACCATGTTGAATTGATACGAAGTTAGTTAGAAGTCGTTACGTACAGCCACTGTGATCCATTTCACTTTGCTGAAATATTATTTTCGTACTCCGCTCCATCATTGTCCTCTAATTGGTGTGCTACTTTCACATGAAATGAAAAGGAGTGTGCGAAATCGCTGGTGATTTTCAATTTCGTGAATCTATCTGGAGCAAGCCACAAAGATGGACAGCTCCACTGCAGCATAATTCCGACCGACAGCCGTCGCATTTCAATTTATTCGGACCACTGAAGACCCACTAGCATAGAAAACTGCTTGGAAATGATTACGAACCCGTCACGTGGGTAAAAAACTCGTCTCAAGAGTTTAATGACGACCAATCTTATCATGGAAACGTAGATAACTGTGGCCCAGGGGGTCGTATGGATCACATTTTAGAAAGAGCATAATTTGTCAACTTCTACACACAGTATTTCATTTCCCTATTTTTCACCGTTTCTGATCGTGTAAAAAATTGTTTTAGTTTGTTAAGCTTCGTAAAATATTTAGAAATCTCCGCTCGAGAACTCAAACTGATCTAGTTTCCTATATTTTGTAAGTTTAAGACTTCCCAACATTTCGTCAAGTATTTCAGAGAAAAACGAGCACAATGGCACAAAATGCTCCAAATTGATTAAAAAGTCACCTAGTTGATGCTCTACAGCAAATTACAGTTGCTTTCAGTTACAGGTTGTGCTACGGCTTAACCCGGTTATGAGACGTGTTATTTGATGATATCGATTCATTTGATGCACCACCACAATAGCCGACGCAAGCAGAAGACGAGTTTCTTATCTTAAATAAATGGGCGGTCCAAAAAAATCACATATAAAAAGGTGATATCAATTATTAGACTCACTTTGAATGTCTGTGTGTATTGTTTACGTTACGTTGCTATGTTAATATGTGTTGCATAGTGATCTGAAGGTGATTGTTATCAACTGAAATCGACCGTGAGGATTAATGATATTTTTGCGGTTAAGACCAGTACTGACGAATATAATGAGTGATGACAACGTTTCCGCTCGAAGGCCATAGAGTCCAGAATCGGTATGCCGATCACCAAAATCGCCGTGCGAATTAAAGCTGTCATCTCACTGACGCACAAGCTTGACGACACCCGTTTGATAAAATACTGTGCCCTGCTGCGTGAAGAAGTCCGTCACTGTCTGCAGCACATCCTCGTCCGACACGAACCGTCCATCCTTCAAGGCCTTTTTTTAAGGGCTAGAAGGTGTGGTAATCGCATGGGGAAGGATCAGGACTCTAAGGCGGGTTCTCGAGAGCCACCCAGTTGTCCATTCTGGATACGGTTGGCCTCCCAAATCGACCAGCATCTTGTGTAGAATCGCTACCAGCACGGAACTTGGCGCATAATTCCACAACGGTGGACAGATGTGCTGCCGCATACACAGTCTTCGTTCTCCGATGGGTATCTATTGGTGTTTGTCTTTCGGAAGCCAAGAAAATAATAGCACCATACTGGTCATATCTGGACACCTTAGATAATAACGTCGCCGTAATTCACGTTTCCTCGTTTGCCGCACGCACATCAGAAAGACACGAATAACACACTAATCCCTTGTTTACATATCGGTGCTTCTAAAACAGCATCGGACTCGCGCTGCTTTGCATATATGCTGTAGCGACGCCTTCAATACAATATTCTGGTAGTGTGAAAAATTGTGTTAGCTTGTTAAGTTCCGTAAAATATTTCGAATTTTATTCCCTACTTAAAAAAAAAGTATTAAAATAAATTTAGATTACATTCTAGATAAATGTAAGTAATCACTCGTAGCATATATATATGTATATAGTATATCCATGGCTTAGTATGTTAATATCCATAATAAGAAACAACTTCAGTCCCTAAAAATGGATTTAGAAAATAAACGCTCTAGTGGACTCGTGAGTGAGTGAGTGGTGTGTGTCGCACCAGTAATGACTTGCAACTAATGTGTGACACAGTGCACCAACAATTCGCTGATCGGTGCAAGACGAGGTCTGTCTGACGCAGAGTTTGCACACTTAAGCTATAGCAATGTATATATCGTAAGTAGGCTGTTTAGGCTTTTATGTTGGTAACGCCACATAGCGCTCTGTATGAAAATCACTGACTATGCTGTGTGCAGTCTGTGGCTGGTTTGCATTGTTGGAATATTCTAGTGTTGGGCAGTTGGATGTGAACAGCGCGTAGCGTTGCGCAGTTGGAGGTGAGCCGCCAGCAGTGTTGGATGTAGGGAGAGAGATGGCGGAGTTTTGAGAGCGGATGATCTGGACCTGTGTCCATCAGAAACAGTAAATTTGTAAAACTGGATGAACACTGTTAAGGTAAATACATTGCTTGTTCTCTATCAAAATCTTTCATTTGCCAACTATGCCTATCAGTAGTTAATGCCTTCAGTAGTTTGAATCTTTTATTTAGCTGGCAGTATTGGCGCTCGCTGTATTGCAGTAGTTCGACTAACGATGATTTTTGTGAGGTAATTGATTCATGAAAGGTATAGGTTATTGTTAGTCAAGGCCATTCTTTTGTAGGGATTTTTGAAAGTCAGATTGCGTTGCGCTAAAAATATTGTGTGTCAGTTTAGTAAATGAGTATGTTCAGTTTTGCTCAGCTGTTTGAAAACCAAATAACGTAGAGGTTTCCCAGCATTGTCATTTATAAAATTTTTCTAAGGGGGATGTTTCAATATGAACATAAACTCGACATGATAATAACAGAAAATAACGCACCTTAAGATGGATATTTTATGGCAGAAACGCATCGTTTGTTATTAATATATTTTTTAGGTGTTCATTTTGAATAAAGTGGATCAAATAGCCATGTAAGGAGACTAGATGGAATCGAATATTTAAAAGAAATTATGTGACCGCAGTAACAGGAATTGTTGAACATTCTAGAATGGGTCTAGCAGTGAAGACGATTTTGATTACGAAAGAGACATAAATCACATTTAACGTCTGAACAAAATCCTAAAACTCAGCTGCGTCTGATCGCAGCGCTTTCGCGATTGCTGCAGTCACGCTCATGCAACTGAACGACATTTTCACGCTGTCCTGAAATTACAGGGAGCGTTCCTCATCTAATTAACGGCTCCGTGTCGGTCGGACAGTTAGACACGACAGCAGCGCATTAAACGCGGGTGAGACACGCGGCTGCTGCGATGGGGGAACATGGGGTTTTGGCAAGCGCTCGCCGGCCCTCACTCGCGAACTGCCGGCTGCTCCCGGCCCGGCATGCTCCGCGGCTGCGGCGCGCAGCGCAGCGCGGCGCGTGTTGCGTCACCAGCCGTTTACACCGTGCAGTGTGGACCGTAGACGTGCTGGCGCCGGCCTACTGATGAATAATCCCGAGGCTACGCCTGTTGGCCCGCGGCGCGTGTTTGCCGCTACAGCGCCATATCCGTTGTCATTTGATAAAGCCGGCCAGCGCACCGCTGGCTGACCTGTGCTGTGCTGCACCTGCTGGTCGCGGAATTACTTTGCACCGACCCCTCCCCCACCTCCCCCAGCTACCCCTACCCCTCGGCGCATCAGTCCCTCCCAGATTTACACCCGCTCGCGGCGGTGCGGCTGCAGCGGCGCTCGTGTTTGTTGCAGGATTGCCTGGGTCCTTTGTGCTTCACCCGATGCGTGCATACGCTTTCAGCCGGCGCGTTAGAAGAGAGACTTCTGTACGGCGCCACCGCAGACAGCTTTGGCTGTGCGAATACTGTGACAGCTGGGCTGAGATGGATTACCAGCTTTAGACGCCGTGTTTACAGTCGTCAGCCGTGCGTGTGTGTCTGGCCTCGCACTGGGCACAGCAAACGACTGAGACACGACGATCAAAACTGAGTATAGTTGTTACGTAAAACAGATGCTTATGATCCTATATGGTCTTCAAAAAATAGAAAAGAATCTAGAATGAACCTGCAGCGAAATCACCGCTGCTTTTGAAATTTCCTGGCACCTAAATAATTTGACAATTCAGAGGCTTCCTTTACCAGGATGCAGATTAGCTGGCCGATTTTCAAGGAGTTCCTTGCGGGGCGGGGAAGTGGCTATGTACGTTAAGAAACAGTATTCCATTTGAGCCTACGGACGTATCACGACTCTGCACTGAACAGATATGTAAATGTTGTGCAGGGGCAGTTGAATTTAGTGAAACTATATTTCTAATTGTTGTTGTTTATAGGTCCCCTAACTCCGACCTCAGAGCATTTCTGCTCGAGCTACAGAGAGTTCTTGATTCACTTAAGGTAAGAAGTACCAGAAATTAGTTATAAGTGGTGACTTAAATATTAATTTTGTATATGATGGTGCAAGGAAGAGGATGTTGGTGGATCTCATAAATTCATATGATCTGATGCAGACTGTGCGTTTTCTAACTAGAGTGCAGGGTAACAGTAGCACAGCCATAGACAACATATTTATTCATTCTTCATTACTAGATAGACATTCTGTCAGTAAAAGGGTGAATGGCCTTTCAGACCATGATGCACAAATTTTAACACTAAAAGGCTTTAGTACTCAAACAAATGTCGTATTTAATTAAAAACTTTGTAGGAAAGTTAATACAACAGCAATAGAGAGTTTTTTAAACCTTGTCAAGAAATAAGAGTGGCAAGATGTTTACAGTGCCGATAGCATAGATGATAAATATAATGCTTTCTTAGCAAATTTCTCGCGCTCTTTGAGAGTTGCTTTCCATTAGAACGTTCTAAACGGGGTACTAGCAGTAATAGGCGTCCGGGTGGCAGACTAGTGGGCTAAGGATATCTGGTAGAACAAAGCTGTGACGTGGGGTCTGAGTGGGGTAGGGTAAAGGGGGCGTCCCCAGGGATCACTGTTGCGGCCACTCCTGTTCCTTATCTATATAAATTATATGCCCTCTAGTATTACGGGTAACTCTAAAATATTTCTGTTTGTTGATGACACTAGCTAGATAATAAAGGATGTTACATGCAACATTAGCTCGGTTTCAAATAGTGCAGTACATGACCGAAGTTCATGGCTTGTAGAAAATTCTAAATCATAGTAAGATTAAGTTTTTACAGTTTCTAACACACAATTCAACAAAACCTGACATTTTAATTTCACAGAACGGGCATATGATTAGTGAGACTAAACAGTTCAGATTTCTAGGTGTTCAGATAGATAGTAAGCTGTCGTGAAAAGCCCACGTTCAGGATCTTGTTCAAAGACTTAATTCTGCCATTTTTACTATTCGAACAGTATCTGAAGTGAGTGATCGTACGACACAAAAATTAATCTACTTTGCTTATTTTCATTCGCTTAGGTCGTATGATATATTTTGGGGTAACTCTTTTCATTCTAAAAGGATATTTTTGGATCAGAAGCGGGCGGTTCGGGCGTGTGGTGTTAGTTCGCGAACCTCTTGTCGACCCCTGTTCATGAGTCTGGGTATTTTGACACTGACCTCTCAGTACATATATATCCCTTACTGTCATTTATTTCTTGTTAACAATATTAGCTTATTCACTCAGTTAATACTCGGCAGAAATCAAACCTGCATTTGGATCGAACTTCCTTAACTCTTGTGCTGAAACGTGCGCAGTATACTGCTGCATCCATTTTCAATAAGCTGCCACCCGAATTAAAAAAATCTTAGCACTAATCCACGCGCTTTAAAATTGAAACTGACGAGTTTTCTCATGGGACACTACTTCTATTCTGTCGAGGAGTTCCTTGAAAAATTAAGTTGATTCTTGTTGTATTGTTGATTGCGTTTACTTAAACTTATGGACTCACTGTTTTCAGGTTCATAAACATTTATTTTCATGTTGTAATTTCATGTACTGACACGTTCCATGGCATTGCAGATTTGCTCCTCAATTTGGTCCTACGGAACTTGACATGTAAATAAATAAATAAATTAATTAAAACTGTGTCCTCCACCGGGACTCGAACGCAGAACCACGCCGTTAGCTGGCAATGCTCTTATAAAGAGGCACGAGAAACAGTCTATCCTCACAGCTTCACTTCTTCCAACACATCTCACCTACCTTTCAAACTTCGCAGTTCTCCTGAACTGCTCCTGGAAGACAAGATAACGCATAGAAATGGCTTGTTCACAGTCTATGGTGTTGTTTCCAAAAGTCTTCCTTTCTAGGGGTGGTATCGTAGGCAGTAGTCCGTGGCCGCGCGGTTTGAGGCGCCATGTCACGGATTGCGCGGCCCGTCCCGCCGGAGGTTCGAGTCCTCCCTCGAGCATGGGTGCGCGTGTTGTTTTTAGCGTAAGTTAGTTTAAATAGTAGGGACCGACGACCTCAGCAGTTTGGTTCCTTAGGAATTCACACATTTGAACATTTTGAACAGTTAAGAGATATCACAACCTGCACAAACAAGACTGCAGCCGCTGTGACGTCTTGTAAACCTTATTTTTGAGGCGATTACTGCATACATTATATTGTCAATCAGATAAGAGTATAGACGCTCTATTCTTACCTAGCGTGGGCTGTAATTTTAAGAAGCGTTAATGAAGAGAGAAGCGGAAAAACGCTACACGTATTCCAAAACAACAACTACGTTCTCTTAAGGGTATTTTATATCCTACAGAATCAATCAAACTTTTTAAATTTGCAGCGGGATTTGAACAATTATATTTGTTTTTCGTAAGTTCTTTGTTATTTGATTAATTGTGGCGTGTTACCTAAGTCCATCAGGTGCTTATGCTACTCTGCTCCACACCTCTGCAAGGCGGGATACTGCGACTAAACGATTGCACAGTCGAACGAGCCAAGAAATTTGCAGCTTCGCGTACAATAGACACGAGAATAGGTTGCACGCACAACCGCGACAGTGGTCGCTCCTCCTGCGGACCTTTTACTGCATCCGCTGTGTCACGTGCGACTAGTCGAATATACTTCCGCTATGCGATATTTAGGACCACGCCAGCTCCGATACAGGCAGTTCCGTCGCAGCCAACTGATGTCAAATGCCTTGGACCCAGTACCGCTTCCGACCGCATTCAGTGGACAGCGCTAAGTTCGGCGATGTGCTCGCCGGGGACTGTTGGTATCATTCGTTATTGTCAGTTTCTTCCGGCGAGATTAGGGGGCTTTGAAACGATACCTGCCTTGCAACTTTAAGTTTCATTCTGTTGAGAGTTACGCCTCGCGGTGGGATCGTGGGCTTTGGAATTTCCGAGTGTTCAGCCAAGAAGGAAGACTGTTTCTTATTATAGAGAATATTTTTGGGTGTTCCAGTAATAAAAGAATTGTGTTATCAAGCATACAGGAACCTTTCCGTTTAGTCTATGATTTTCTTACAGGTTACTCTCATTTCTACACTTCGTCTGTGTTGAGTCTGAGTATCGGTCAAAGGAGAGCATTTACGTTCATTTGAGGAAAATCATTTTGTTGATAAATTGAAACAGAACCTATTCTTATATTTCTTGAGGGAGTGTTCCGGGCCAATAACACTTCAAATTGCACACAAATTTACAAATACTCATGATTTGCTTCTTTTAACTTAGTATTCTACTAACAGATGCAGTTTAACCGCTCATAATTTTACACAATTACTCTCACAGCTAAAGAGAACGTGTTCTGAAAGCGATGACTATATACTGCTGTACCAGAATCGAAGGCTGCTGATATAACAGCAGTTTGTAGGAAAAGTTAACTTTCCTTCTTTAAGCCTCCCTAATTACCGAGCCAACAACAATGAAGAAAACAACGGCTTAGAGAGCATAATACCAACGGACGGCTCTTTCGTAATGCTGCAAAATGGTTTCCTGAAGGATCCAGTCCCCTTCTTTACATCGCAGCGGCACAGCACAAGCACCCTTCACTGTAAGGAAACAACCAGAAATTAGTTTCGATGGGGAGTAGGGTGGTCATTTTATTTCACTTAGGAGCAGACTTGGGGCGACTAATTATAATCAATTCAAGTTTGCTGCGTCTCGCAACTAATGAGACTCGACAGGAAAAGTTAGCCGAGAAAATCGTGTAGTTTGTCAAGACTTCGGGCAACTTTAGCGAAGACACTACGCTCGAGCGGCGAGACGTTGGAAAGCACTTTAGGAAAGCTAGGCTACTTTCTGTGATGCAGTATCCTGAACTACAGTACCTACCAACACTTTGCAAATCTCTCACATTTAGTGACAATACTGCGCAGTAAACCCGTTAAATCTGATATCAAGTGAAAATTATTCAGCTACCGATAACGTACCGCTAGCTTCGAAGTTGTACAACGTGTGCACGAGATTTCCGCTGCACAAAAATTTCGTCAGTTGGCTATAGGTTGTGCTGTCGTCTTAACCACGTTCTATATTTTTTCTAACTTAAAAACTTTTTAACTATTTAATTGTCAAGTGTTCGTCAGTAACGGCACCGTATGACATGTATATGTCCTTTCCTTACCGCGTCATATGCCTGATGTCACCACGTGGCATTTTATCTCGCCGTTCACCGCGGCCATGCTGTTTTAATTTATCAGTATATTTGCAGCCGTAATGCAGAAGGCAGATGCTACTGTACTACTGTAATGTATCCAACTGGTACCCCATACATTTTCTTATTGTTAATTGTACAAAGCACTGCTCTACATAACACTATGCTACTCTGCACTACTGCACTTAATATTGGGAAACCGAAATCGTTTTTCTCTTTTTGTGTCAGAATTCGACCTGCTTTTCAGAGACGTTGATTAGTATCTAGCACATGAAAGCTGGTCTAGTTGGACAAACGCACTACTGAGTTCGGCATGGCAGGTCTCTATGGTTGGTGGCAGCCAGCAGAAGTAGTCTCGACCAGACAAGGGCCGCAGCTCGAGGGCACCTTGTGTACTTGTAAAGTACTAAGGAATGAAACATTTTCACGTAAAGGTTGTGTTTTATCTCATCCTTGTGAAGTGGAAATAAAGGGAGAGCAGCGAGTCCTCTTGTAGCATTCACTCAAAACTTAAATGTACCAGTGCAGGACCAGGCCTGCAAGTGAACTGTGTACGCTCGTAGTGTGTCATTTGACCCGTCCTTGTTCCGCTGAAGTTTTGGTTTCTGACACGTGCGCCATTAGGTCACGTACGCCACAGTAGCTCTGCTTTTCCGCTGCGTTGGCAATATCACGATTCTGGTCCCTCTGCTGTGCCGGACTATATCTCGATGCCTCGGAAACAGCACTTGACAAACCAGCCGGTAGGCACTGGCCTCTTTCATTAGCCGTGGAAGATGTCTCAATCAGCCGTTCCCAGTAAATTATTTGCGGCGCAACAGCGCACTGACGCTTGAACAAGTTCGCTCGCCGGACAAAGTTCCGGGTGCTCGTAGTTGATTAGCCGTCGTTTTATGGCTGCCCCTCAACAGCGGTGGGCGGATTTCTGGCATGTGATTATTAGGAAAATTTTGTTCGATACCATCCCCATACTATCTTACTGTCAGGTTGCTTTTGTCAACTCTGCGAAGAGATTTTTCCATCAACAGGCCTACTGCGACTTGAAGAACTCTCAAGTATGCAGTGGCGAGAGTGTGAGCGCGCGCGCCACACCAGCGCAGGTAGCCCGGTAAAACGGAAGACTTCTGCAACAGGCTAAGCGGGCGCCCCTCTCGCACAACTAAGGCAACACTGAGAGGACACCTGAGGCGCAGTGACAGCAGAACTGTGGCCGTCGGCCATTAACCCGGTGCGGAGGCGTCCGCCAAGTTCGGCAATCTGAGCTCTGGCGGCGCTGGCGGATAAATACGGGCCGTGCTGCATAATAACAGCCGGGGCGGAGGCCGTAATGCGCGCTGCGCCGCCAAACAGAAATTAGTCGGGGTCGCCCCCTTCCTCGCTCCCCTAACGGCGCGGGCTGTTCGACGTTAATGGGGGCCGCCTTGCGGGCTGCCGTAACGCGCGCGCTGCGTCAACGTTACGCTGCGGCCCAGATGCACTCCCCCGTCGACAAGGATGCGTTACGGCCGTTTCAAGTGCGCCGTTCTGTTTTACGCGAGTTGCCTCGCCCGCCGGTGGCAAGCGAGTGGTCTCACTTCTACTTGTACGCCGCAGAGAGAACGGAGAGAGGGAAAGGGAGAAAGGGAGGGAGGGACAGAGAGAAATACAGTACAGGACGAGGCTGCGCACTTGTTGATATTAACTCCTGGGGCTACAGCGCAGTACGTAGCGGATCGCGGTAGTTGGTATTATCTGCGGAATTACCGAAGTTTTGTTGCGCCATAGTCTTTAACATGCACCACATACCGTTAACTGCCTTACATGTGCGGCATTATCGTCGTAAATAGCAGCAACGTGCAATGTCTGTATTCCTGACGAAATGGACTCTGCGTCACTCTGATTTACGCTTTTCGCTGCTCTCGTAACACATCTACATCTACCGACAAATTTTCGTGGGATTGTTACCCTTATTTACTGAGCGTTAAGATACTGGAACTCCTTGGTCTTCAATCACTTGATAAAGTAATTCGTTCGATTGGCTGTCCCGGTTACATTTGAGCTCTCTACATTTTGGACAGCTCCCCTGTGGAAAAAAAATGAAGAAAGAAGCCGAGGTCATTAGCGACGGGTCGGGGAGGAATGGATAAGGAAATTTAACACGTATTCAAAGGAACCCTTGTGACACTTTCCGTAAGCTATTTAGGAAAACCCCTGAAAACACTATGTGTATGGCTGGAAGTGGCATGAGTTACCACTACGCCTCTTCGTTTAGTTTGGGGCCGTCCTTTGTGGCCGAGCGGTTCTAGGTGCTTCAGTCTGGACCCGCGCGACTGCTACGGTCGCAGGTTTGAATCCTGCCTCGGGCATGGATGTGTGTGATGTTCTTAGGTTAGTTAGGTGTAAGGGGACTGATGACCTCAGATGTTAAGTCCCATAGTGCTCAGAGCCATTTGAACCATTTATTTGGTAACCACGAGTTTATCCAGAATCCAGAAGCATTATAGAGCAACAACTAGCAAATATACGTCAAAGCTGTCTTAATCGGCGCTGTTTTCTTACTGATGTGGAACAGTGTTCGCTATGCAGACTGAGAGAGGAAAAGAATATTTTACGACAGCTGTTATCCATCATTACAAAACTCAGGGGGAGAAAGAAATTTCATTGTGATGTTCATGTCGCCGTATAGATGGCTTGTCTGTATACTTCCGCCCGCGTCTCGTGGTCGTGCGATAGCGCTCTCGCTTCCCACGCCCGGGTTCCCGGGTTCGATTCCCGGCGGGGTCCGGGATTTTCTCTGCCTCATGATGGCTGGGTGTTGTGTGATGTCCTTAGGTTAGTTAGGTTTAAGTAGTTCTAAGTTCTAGGGGACTGATGACCATAGATGTTAAGTCCCATGGTGCTCAGAGCCATTTGAACCATTTTTTGTATACTTCCGTTAAATGCCTTCTTTCTCTTGCTTTAACTTGGAAACCACTTTCGTGAAGTACAAAATTACTAGTGTTTTCATTTGTAGCCAACGACCTCCCTAGTTTTTGAGCTCATTATAGCGATAAACCTACCCTCTCCTCCGCTGAAATCAACAATGTGCTCTTCCTTACCTGGTTATCGAAACAATCCACTGAATTCCATTACATTTAATTTGTTTATAGAGTGGACCTCCGTATGAGTTAACCATACATTAAAATCTTGCTTTCATCACGGAGCGTAGAAAACATCTCATCTTTTGTCGTTAGCCATTCCTTGTAAACTATCACTGCCACGTGTAAGAGTTATTCAAAATAGTAAGTGTGTCATGTCATATGCTACAGAACAGTTGGTGCATCAACGCGCATCTCCCTGTGAACTATTCTCGCTAACTCATTTTGTTAGTCCGTGGCTCATAATGCGAATAGCATTTAAAAAAGTCCACAGAAGGTAACTATTAAGGTACCACTAGCTACCTATCGTAACGAGTGCAAGATCAGTTTACATCATGTCTTTCCCAGTCACACACACGTGCAGACATATGTGCAACGTGCAGATGGGCATCGCCCGCTGCCTGGAGACCGCGGTTCCACAGGGTCCTATTAGGCAGGCGGGCAATGAGGCGATTATCTAATTGAGCTGCGGGGTAATGCTGGAATGGCTGGCTACGCAACCGGGCTGAGCACTCAGCGTGTGTGTGTGTGTGTGTGTGTGTGTGTGTGTGGAGAGGGGGTTAGAGGAGACCGTGGTACACAGCGTACGAGAGGATAGCGGATGGCACGTGGGGCAGGTGCAGGAAATTGTTATTGTATTGCGCACTAAGGCAACACGGGCGTCCCGCATAAAACCAACCCAGGTACCCTCGGCGCAGCTCCTGCCCTCTCTGCTCGGGAATTATATTGGAGGCCTTCCTGGAAGCCCACGACCGCTGCTGACAGCTTTTGCTTGTTGAGTGCTCCATTAGCATCCGCGCCAGCGATCGCACTTATTCACCGCTGGCCTCCCACTGCGAATAGGAAATAAAGATCAGAAACGGAGCGAGTACGAGACCAGTGTTGAGGGTTGCATACACCTGAAACCAAAGGGCCGCTTTCACGTCAGCGCTACACTGGCTTCCATGCTTCCCGCTGCTGTTCCCGTGGTAAGGCGATTCTGCGAACGATGGTGATACGGTTGCTTCCTACCCGACGACTCGTTCTCTGTGGCACCAAAAAGCGCACTATTTGTGTATTTTCCTAGGTCATGGCAACTTGCGCTTGTGGGCTAATGGCTAGATGAATAGCTTATCACTAATTTCTGTGACTTTTTCAAAGACTGCTGTAAATTTATTTTACTAACTATTCACCATTTGGACAAAAGATTTCATCCTCGTGTCCTGTTTTATTGTACTGCCGTCATTGACTCGGTAATGTGTCAAAAGTATCAATATATGAAAGTAATGGTCAGACATTCTGTGAATAGCGATTGTATACAGCAATAATGTTTACAACAGTCTTCGAATATATATATATATATATATATATATATATATATATATATATATATAAAATACTCCCTTACAAACATATTATATACACATACATACATATAGAGGGTATAATGGCTATTTATTTCCTGATTAATAATTATACCCATCTGGAGTAGTATATAAAAATATACTACTGGAGTAGTACATAAAAATATACTACTCCAGATGGATATAATTATTAATCAGGAAATAAATAGCCATTATACCCTCTATATGTATGTATGTGTGTATAATATGTTTTTATGGGAGTATTATATATATTACCTCCAAGTATATGTGGCAAGAGCAAACCATTAATGTTTATTTTCCCCTGGATACCAGTGAGGTGTTGAAGTGTGGACGCAAAACGGTTGGTCTATAGTGACAAGGTTAATACATTTTGTGGTTCACTTACAGCCATGCAGAAAACGTCAGGACGATATATATATATATATATATATATATATATATATATATATATATATATATATATAACTGCCAACCGATCATTCACTGTGTTGCTATATATGTAAGAATGGTATAGTCCACTTGAACCTGGCAACAGACTCGAGTCATGTGTTTTCAGTCAAATCGGTACAGGCGAAAACTGATACCGATCTGAGTGCACGGAGGCGGCGAGTTCGGTGATGACGTCGCAAGATCCGCTAGCGAGTTCGATGGGAGTAAACAGTTCTCATTTCTGATCGCTAGTAGTACAACACATGTAGTTCACATATTGTTTGGCATCGCGACGCACTCATACTTCAGCCTTTATCCAACAAGATTAATGCTGAGCCCTGACAATCAAACTTACCTCGAAACAAGTCACAGCGTATGGCGCAGTAAAGCCACATGCATCGTTGCCTATTATAGTGGGCCTAATTACATATCTCATGCATTTCCGTACTACATCAGCTCACCACCTTTGCGTATTTGTTATTCTTCGACATAACCAAAACTAGTAAAATGTATCGAGTACCTGTTTGGCGGAATTACTGCCCGCAACAAGTCTCTTTCGCGATGCGTACATAGAAGAACGGGTACACATTTGTGGCATTTTAGAAAACCTTCGATAAATATGTTCCAAATGCTGAGGTAGGATTGTGTGTATGTGGGCGAACGCGCGCGAGCAATCAAAGTAGATATTTAAGAAACAAAGGTTCATTTTAATAAACATGGTAAGGATTGCAAATTGTCGCTGCTGTGTACCTTGCATACCACGAAAGTTATGGAGGCTGTGAAAGAAAACAGGAAACGTAAGATGATAGCATCAGCTAAAAATTTGGAAGATCTCAGAGGTCAGATGGATGGAATCAAGCGCTTTTGTAACATAAAAATTGAATAACTATAAACAAAGCAAGAAAGAAATCCATGCTAATATGTTGAGAGCTCAAGTTGCTAGAACCCTCAAGAAGAGACTATGATTATTTCAGTAATATTATAGAGTAGAGTACACGAGTTTACACTGCACCACAACTGGGCCGAAAGCACACGTAATTTCTTGTTTGACAGTCGTGATTTTTTCATATTCAGAAATTAATTGATTTCATGAAAAATTTTATCTCAAGTGCAAGACCGTTTGTAATTAAAAATTACGTTCTGGTGTTGTTGTGTGTATTAAAATTTGACAGTCCTTAAGAGACTGTAATACCGCTGTGCCACTGCACGACGTAAGCGTCAGTGAACTAGCACAAGACAAAAAACGACTGTGTTGTGATAAACGGGTATGGTAGGTACTGCCCGCGCAGTAATAATTCTAATTAATTGAATGAATTTACTGTCGGTCTCTAGTATTTCAACACCGATTAAAATTTTTCACAAACATTTCGTTCTTTTTTCTACGTTTTCTACCATTTTTTTCTTACTGTGTAGGGAAATTTTATCATCTTAGGAAGTAAGGGATTCTTTCCAGTTTTCTATCCCTTTCCTTCAATCGCTCGCCCACTAAGCAGAGAAGTGTGGGAAGAGTGGAATACGTGCCAGAGAAAGAAGTAACGAGAATGAAAAGAGAGAGAAGAAGAGGCGGTAAAGCTACATGCTAATTCGTTACCAGTTTAGGAAGATGGCAGTTCCGCCGCCGTAATAGCCTTAATTTAAATCCTTTACGTTATGATCCCGGCAAGGTTAATGGAAATGGGAGCGAGAGCGGTATTCGGCTCCGCTGCTTCGAGAATGTTTAATCATCGGACGGCGCGTATCTCGTCAGCTTAGAGCCGATTTATAGCGAGCAGTCCGCATTAGTGTTATTCATTAGCGCCAATAAAGAACGCTTTCCGCTCTGTCCAAGCGCACCAGTTATCGCCGCTTATCAAAAGAGTCTCAACAGCTACAATCTCCAGTAATGTGTGTGTGTGTATGTGTGTGTGTGTGTGTGTAAGTTTTATTATACTTTATTCTTTTTATGTTATTTTATATATTTATTTTAGCCCTTTTCATTCTCTTCTCCAAGAAGAGAGCAGGTTGTTTCAGATCCGTCCCAGTTATTTTTATTCTTTTATGTGGCGAGGTGATATTGGGGCAGAGGCATAAATGGAAGGTGTAGACAGTTTTGGCATTTACCCCACAACCAAGGGAAAACCAATCGAAAACGTTGATCGGAAGATTGGAGACGTTTGTATCAGTTAATTTGTGTTGAGCTCGAAGGGGCGATCTATAGTGGTTACTTAGGAGAAGAACAACTTCTTAGCTGAGATCACAATAAAAACTTTTCTGTGTATAAAACTAAGTTACCACCCTCGGATCTTCGTAAATATTATTACGAACACCTTGTGCCAGCTGCACACTAAATCTTTCCAGTGAGTGTCCAGGTCCATAAACATGAAATGAGCGATTTGTTGGCCTGTCAAAATTGAAATGGCTATGTACATAATTTTGAGGTGCTACTACATCGCTGATTTTATGTTTTATGCACCTGAAAATTCAATGCAAAGACTCTGTGTGTAACTGGTAGATGTTAGTAATAACCTTTATGATGTTAGTTATAACCTTTTTTTAACAGAAACTGGTCATCCAAGTTACAGTGATCTCGGCCAAGAATTTCTTCTTCTCCTAAGGAGCTGTATTTAATTTACTTGCACGTCAGTGTTATCCATTGTTGCATAAAGATAAATGAAAAAAGCTTTGTGTGTGTGTGAGGGGGGGGGGGGGGCGTCCGCGCGCGTGCATGCTTGCAAGTTGGGATATCGGCTGTAACTGTGCGTCTGAATGTGTGACTATGGATGATTGAGAGCGAGCCAGCGAGTGACACACATACAGATACAAACGCGCACACACACACACACACACACACACACACACACACAGACAGACAGAGACAGAGAGAGAGAGAAATGACAGAAAGAAGGCTGGGTGAAAAACGAGACAGATGCATTTGTAATAAACTGTACTGGTGCGTAAAGCGATCGGGCCACGAATGACCATGTGTACGTTAAAAATATTTCTTGTCTGCAACTGCAGAGCCATCCCGCAGCATTGAGATGACAAAAGACGGTGCATAAACTTTAAAAATATTGATGGAGATGTCTGATGTAGAACCAGTCCAGCATTTACCCACGAAAACCATAGAAAACTTTAAGGATTATGTTGATCAGATATAAACTAGGGTCATCCGGAATTCAAGTAAAATGCTTCAATCATTCCTGCACTTCACTGCATATATAAGTAGTGTTCGAATGAACGGGTGTGAAACGTCGTAACAATCAAACCGGTTCTGCAAGGGTAGCAGGAGAGCGTAAAGCTTGGATGGTAGGACGGGGCGTGAGTCGTGCGTGAAGTATGGATGGTAGGAGGCGAGGTACTGGCAAAAGTAAAGCTGTGAGGACGGGGACTTGCCCGCAAAAGGCAAAGGTCCCGAGTTCGAGTCTCGGCCCGGCACACAGTTTTAATCTGCCAGGAAGTTCCAAACCGGCTGAAATTTGAATAGGTCGCTTTGGGATAACCTAGTGAGCCATCTAGGGACGCGACTGTAATGTCGTTACCTAAGGAATTCAAAACTGTGACCTAATGAGGCAAGGTGATGCCCACCGCCTTATTCGACGTCCGAGGTCCTATTGTCATCGAATTCCTTCAGCGCGCAAGAACCATTAACTCAGACGTGACCTATGAGACACTCTGTAGCCTACGCAAGTCAACCATGAGCAAACATCCTGGACTGCTCACGTTAGCGTCGTCTGCTCAGCGACAACGCGCGTCCGCACGTTTCCAAGGGCACACAAAATGTAATGCCCTTTAGCATCCGCCCCATAGGCAGGACATGTCACCCTGCGATGCCCACGTGTTGGCCAGCTAAACAAACATTCCACAGGGAAGCACTTTAACTGTGACGACGGATTGAAGGACACAGTGGAGGCATAGCTTCTCTCACAGCCACAGGAATTCTGGAAACAGGGAATCCATCGGCTCGTCGAACAGTGGGGTCGTTGTGCTCAGGTCTCTGATGATTACTTTTCAATGAAAACTTTAATTATGCTCATAGTGTTGTTTCATACTTCTTCTTTTGAACACTCCGCGGGTGGTATCTTATTAAGTGCAGTAATCAGTGTAGGTAAAATGGCAGTACGCATCAATGCTATTTGCAAGGACTTATCAAGAACGATCCCCTTGGCTTCTTGCTAGAAATCTTCCTCCCAACCTTGAAGAAGCCAGCCGCTTATTTATTTTTCGTTTAGCAGTCTGCATCTTAAAAATACAAAAGAAAACTGCCTTTTATACTATCTGTAGGTTTTTCTTCATTTACTGAACTATTTGTCAGTTCTCTAACTCAGTCTGAATATCTGTGGCTCTAAAATATTCTTCCCTCTTATCAAGCATCTTAAGAATTTTATCTCCGCCCCTTCAGTTCGTTCTGCAAGCGCACCATTTCACTGCAGCACCGTTAGCGTCTCGGAGTAATTTCCTTCGTATTTATCTCCCAAGCACCTCTTTTGCGGGACCTTAGATTTGATGTAGTAGCTTCAATTCCCCATGCGTATTTTTCATCGTAACATCTCCCTACTTACAGATGCAACGAAAGAACTTTTTCGAAGTTCTCGATTCGTTTTCCAAGAGTACCACGGCTTACCACAATAAGTACCTCATGGTTCGCAATAGCAGGTCCCTTATTTTAGATGAGAGCGCCATTCCTCTGCGGGAAACGAGCAATGAAGACGGAACTCTATCAACAGTGACATACTGATTCTATGACATAAATACATCACAGGTTTCTCTGAGACAGTTAACATTTAATGTCATCTTACAAAAAGTTTACAGCGACTTCCGGAGTATAGAGATAGATGTAATCGTAGATCTTATGGACGGTTTCTTCGCATGTGGCGAAAACGCACTGACAGAAACTAACAGCCAATATATGAAGACTGCTCTTGATGCCATGATTTTAAACGTTGTTCTCGCCTCTAATGACATTGTTGACGAAACGTTAAACGACGAATCTCCTTACATCCTGGGTAGCAGACTAACATATTAAATTAAACAATTACAGAAACTGAAAATTAGAAATGAGAAATAAATATGAAACAATCATCACGATGTAACAGCATGTTTAACAATGCTGTCGTACTATAGTGGAGACCACCAACATCTTAGATAGATCGCTGTCTGCCCATGTTTCTTGAAATTCTAGAATGCTCCAAGTAATAGTAACATAGTTTATCGATAGACCCGGCAGGCAGAGGAATTTATCAGGGACATGTGAAATGTTCGTATTTATTTACTCAAACTATGGAAGATGTACTCAGATAGTTGGACAGTGGAAGCACAGGAATGGAAGTAAATGATCTCTTTCACTGCTAACATGTTGTTCAGAACAGAAAACTTGATAGAACTAACAACTGTTATTCTTGTAAGAACTGTGATGCATGAAATGGAAGTCGTCGCCCTAGCAACTAGTTTTTAGATGAATGTGGCTAAGAGTACGTTTCTGACATCAAATCAGTACTGAAGATGAAACTATTGAAATGTTCTCCGGATACGCCACCTTAGTCACAAAACTCCGTAGGGAGCTGCCAACAAAGCAGAAGTTCCACGAATCTTAGCGCTGAGTTGGGCAACATTCAATAGCTTTTATTATCACCCTAATAAAAAAAAGAGGGCCAGAAAACCCAAAAATGAGTACTTGCGCCCTACGAAACCCTAAGAACGCTGGCTACGATGAAGGCACTCCGCTGAAAAAATGCCACAGATGAACAATGGAGAGGCAGTCAGACTGGAATAGCAGTGATCCAGACATACACTGAGGAAGTGTCTCAAAACATGTGGCTATAAGATGGTTTAACTGGTGTCCTTATGACACAAAAAGGCTTCGGAAAATTCGAGATGAGATGCTTTAATGAGATCAAGAAGATTGTTAGTACATGGTGGTATCTGATAGCACAGAACAGGGAGAAATAGAACAGTAAATGTCTTAATCCAGCAAACCATGGAAAATAGAAGCGAAAGAACAAGATTGATACGATTCTACGAATAAGAATCAAAATCACCACACTATAAACTGCAAGTAGCTCTTTGCGATACGAACGACACTATTTTACTGAGTGACCCCAACCAACTAACAATTTGTCATTATTTTTGCGTCATACTTTCCGCGCGCTATACGAGATTGGAATAATGGAGAATTGTGAAGGTGGTCCGATGTACCCTCTGCCAAGCACTTAAATGTGATCTGCAGAGTATCCATGTAGATGTAGATGTCTCTGCGAGAGGCAATTGAACCATCATCGTATCACCTTTGCAGGGTTATGAACTAATGCACTGATACGAAAAAAGTGTAACAAAGATGTACTATTCGTATGTGGGGTCTCACAACAATTTCTCGCCGCCCTATTGATCCCGTAAGAAGACGTAGGGCAGCGCGGCGGCTGGTTGGACGGGGGCCAGTCGCAGTTTCTGCCTGGCGCTGCCCCAGTCCCTCTGTATGGCACAGCGCAGCCACATTTAACTGGCGAAGCTTCACTTACGCGGAAGATAAAACTCACGGGAGGCGGTACTACAGCTCCGCACGACAAATTTCAGGAACAGTGCTGCAACTCGTCCCCTACACCTCGGCTATCACTCCTTATTCTCTTGCTGCTGTTTACGTTTGTTATATTACTGTGGTATTGTGAGTCAACTGTTGGTTCTTGGTGGAATCTTGTACACTGTTTTAACTAAAAGCCGGCCGGAATGGCCGAGCGGTTCTAGGCGCTACAGTCTGGAACCGCGCAACCGCTACGGTCGCAGGTTCGAATCCTGCCTCGGGCATGGATGTGTGGAATGTCCTTAGGCTAGTTAGGTTTAAGTAGTTCTAAGTTCGAGGGGACTGATGACCTCAGAAGTTAAGTCCCATAGTGCTCAGAACCATTTGAGCCATTTAACTAAAAGAAACACTTTTTTAGCCTTGTTTGACAAACTTTATTATTACTGTAGGGTTTCGGGTTATAAGCCCATTTTCTAGTACATAACTGATCCGAAAGGTGAGAACCAAGCAAAGATAAAGGAGTCAACTTTTTAAACTGTCTATTCTTGGTTTATACTGTAAAAGTTATCTCAGCTGACAATTTTGACTAATTTACCCATGTATTTTCAAAATTCATGAGGAAACATTTACAATAACTATGACTATACATATGCTGGAGTAGGGTTATGCACAGGAATGGCCGGCCGCGGTGGTCTAGCGGTTCTAGGCGCGCAGTCAGGAAGCGCGTGACTGCTACGGTCGCAGGTTCGAATCCTGCCTCGGGCATGAATGTGTGTGATGTCCTTAGGTTAGTTAGGTTTAAGTAGTTCTAAGTTCTAGGGGACTAATGACCACAGATGTTAAGTCCCATAGTGCTCAGAGCCATTTGAACCATTTGAACCACAGGAATAAAATCTTGTTATGAGAACGAAGACACAGCCGGCCGGTGTGGCCGTGCGGTTCTAGGCGCTACAGTCTGGAAACACGTGACCGCTATGGTCGCAGGTTCGAATCCTGCCTCGGGCATGGATGTGTGTGATGTCCTTAGGTTAGTTAGGGTTAAGTAGTTCTAAGTTCTAGCGGACTGATGACCACAGATGTTAAGTCCCATAGTGCTCAGAGCCATTTGGACTATTTTGAACGAAGACACCAAAGTTTTTCTTCAATGTATGGGTTGGAATATTATGTAACAGGGGTAAATATTCGAAATGACTTTGTTTATTCAGTAATGAATATGGAGATACAAAAATCTGTTTCTTCATTTCTAAAATTTCTGACTGAGTGAGTTTTGCACCCTTTTCCTGTTTGTATAGGATTTCTGTATCTATGATGTATTTGTCCTTTTCATTTACGCAGTGTTCGGGAAAGGATGAATCTGGCTTCTTTAATCTCCATCTTGTAAGGTGTTCTCTGTGCCTAGTGCACATTGACCTCCCAGTCTGTCCGGCGTAGCAACAATGACGCTCACGCAAGATTATCTTTTAAACCCCACTTTTCATGATGTCTGGTTGTTCATCTTTTGAACTCAAGAGACATTCACCTACTGTTCGTGGGACACATAAAAACACAGAGGAACCCTTTACTTTTACTACGTTGCTTATCCTATTTGAAGTTCTACCTATAAAAGGTAAAGTACACCATTTCCTTTTAGGTCTATCTGTGCTGTTCACTGGCTATAATAGGGATCTAGCTTGCTTCTTCAGTTTTTTTTATTGAAAATTATGTCAATAATATTTCAATCAAATTCATTACTTGTGAGTAATGTTTCTATTCTATTGTACTGAATTCTTGCTCATGGTCTTCTTGCGATATGGGGATAGAAAGACATATTTTATAAAATACAAATTATTAGTGTCATACTTTCATCAGTGAGGTCATTTAATAAAGCAGAGGCTCAAGCTGTACCGGAAGAAAACTTGTATATATTTGACGGGGGTATTAACTGGACTGGTCTTCTGTTTTAATTGTTTCTATGCTGTAAGTGTGGGACGCATCAAACGAATGGTCACCCATCAAGTGTACAGGTTTTCTACAGGACACCTCGTCTCCCTATGAGTATGAACCATAAGGTGTGTCCAAAGAGTGGAGCGCCAAAACAAGGTCGGCACCTCGCACCGAAGCTACAGAAAAATATGATCGTTGCACGCCGCATCGAAGAATGAGAAACGCTGAAGTAGCCACGCCTCATATAGCTCGCTACGCCACAGCAATCGATGGTCTGCTTGCGGCTGAGCCAAGGATCAAGACGACAGCATCATCTTAGATAGGCCACCACTGTATTAAATAAACGTCAATACAGAACATTCATGCCAACATTATTCCCGTTATTCTTCAATTGGGGAGTCTTGTAAACTACTCTGTGTCAAGTGATACTTCAATGTTCAGAGACAGTTGAAAACACTGAGAACATTCCTGTGGTAACTGATTATGCAAAGTTAAGTGAATCTTCATACCTATATTGTATTAAAGTGAACTAATTTTTTATGTGATAAGAGTTCCGCTCAGTTATCTCCAGGGGCAAACCAAGAACCCACCGTCGTGCTGGCGAGTGTATTTTCATAGGGTTAACAAGCCAGTCTGCTGGATCATGATCTTGCTACCGAGACACATCAGATGCGGTTGCACCTAGAGAGGTGCCGCAGTGGTAAGACAATGGATTCGCATTCGGGATAACGGTGGTTGTAGTGGCTGATGAGGCCATCCGAAATTTGTGTCTCCGTGATTTCCCTAAATCGCTTAGCACAAATACCTTGGTGGTTCCTTTGAAAGGGCTCGTCTGAATCCCCTCCTCTCTTCACCAAGCGGAGGATGTCTTCCGTCCCTAACGACCATGTCGTGGACGCGATGTTGAACCCTTGTCTTTTACGTCTACATGTGTACTCTGCAAACTATTACGAAGCGTATGGCTAATAAATGACAGCTGTAGACACATGGCTTGTGTAATATAAATCTTTACAGCATCTATTGCTGTCTGGGATATAGAGAATACAACAGCCTGGCTTCACTGCATTGTTTTATCGGAGGAGATTCAGTTTCATTGCTTCCGTGATTAACAGATGTTAAAATGTAGCAGTGGTAGTACCAATGTAGAATTTCTCACACGTGGGGTAGTTCACGTACCCGTTAAACGTCCTAATAACAGAGATGTACTTCCTATCAATGGAAACTCAGAAGAACACAGCATTTCAAGCACTTTTATAATGAGATGCTTAATGCTCATCTTTCCCTTTACTGGAGCAGTTGCTGTTGTGAGCACATAGCTATGTGTCGCTAATAGTCACATGAGATGGTAACAGAAACACCGTGGGGCTTTAAAGCTACAATTTTCAACTGGCAACTAAAACCAAGAATGAAATGCGTTGCTACAACAGCGCATTACTTGTCGCTTGAATCGGCACCTCCCTGGTAGGCCTGAGTGAGCCGAGGCGTCGGCAGGGCGGGCCAGCAGGAGGGAAGGCTCTCGCAGGAGGAGAGGGTGAGCCACCCAAGCGCATTGCTGCCTGATGACGTCAGCAGGGCCGCGATCTGCAAATGCCGCCAAGCGCCGTGACGCGCACCCCTCGCTACGTCGCTGGTGAGGTGCGGCCTACCAGGACACAGGGACCGCCCTAGAAAGCAGTCTTACTCATTACCCCACACGCCGGCCAGAGTGGCCGTGCGGTTAAAGGCGCTGCAGTCTGGAACCGCAAGACCGCTACGGTCGCAGGTTCGAATCCTGCCTCGGGCATGGATGTTTGTGATGTCCTTAGGTTAGTTAGGTTTAAGTAGTTCTAAGTTCTAGGGGACTAATGACCTCAGCAGTTGAGTCCCATAGTGCTCAGAGCCATTTGAACCATTACCCCACACACCAAAATTGTAATTCTTATAAAAGAAAACTCCGTGCACTATCTTATCTGCAAATCGAAGTCAGCCCTCTACTCATTAAATGAACGCGTTGAGAACAGATGCGGGAATCCCACTTATATTGAAGGTGGTTTGCTGTTGCCTTCCTCCGACCTGGAAGTGTCAAGTTTGTGTGTGTCACGTGGATGACTGCCTTGAGTTATTACACAGTGTGGTGGTTTGTCTGTGTTGTTATGGATGACAGGCGGGTGGGTGATACTCTTATACGCGCAAATGACCTACTCCTCTCAGATATCTCCATGGGTACCGCTGAGCTTAAAGTCGCCATATATCCGACGGATCACATCAACTGTGTTGCGTACCCTCACTCTAGGAAACAGAGCGAGAAGTATTGGAAATTAATCCAGGATATTGCCTCAGAGTCTGGTTATAACGAACTGTAAACCATCACCTCTTCTCCTCTTGCCACCTAGTACACTCTAAAGACAAAAAGCGACGCACCACGAAGGAAATATCCGAATGGAATGGAAATCGATAGATGTGATGTACAAGTACAGTCAAACAAATGATTGCATTTCATAAAAATTGGAGGATTTATTCAAGAGAAAGAGCTTCACAAATTGAGCAAATCAATAACGCATTGATCCACATCTGGCTCTTATGAAAGACTAATAAGAGCTATTAGATGTCCTCCAGAGATATATGTAATATTCTGTCCAACTGCCACGTTAGATCGTTGAAATCTCGAGCTGGTTGGAGGGCCTTGCCCATAATGCTCCAGACGTTCGCAATCAGGGAGAGACCCGGTAAGCTTGCTGACCAAGATAGGGTTTGGGAGGAACACAGACAAAAAATTCTCGTCCTATGCTGTTCGGGGATTGTCTTGCTGAAATGTAAGCCCAGGATGGCTTGCCATGAAGGGTAACAAAACAGGGGGTAGAATATCGCCGATGTACCGCTGTGCTGTGAGTGTGCCATGTATGTAAGCCAAAGAAGTACGGCAATGAAATGAATTGCCACCCCAGACCACCGGGATGTACGGCAGGCTACAGTCAGGCTGACATCCCACTGCTGTGGGCGATGTCTCCAGACGCTGATCATCGGAGCTCAGTTCGAAGCGGGACTTATCACTGATGATAATTCTACTTCATTCAATGACATCCCAGGCCGAGTATGCCCGACACCACTGCAAACGGGTTTGTTGGTGTTGCGAGGTCATTGGTAGTCGGTGCATGGAGCGCCGTGAGCTCAGCCTCCTCTCTGTGAGCGCCTATTAATAGTCCTTGTGGTCACTGAAGCACTATTTGCGCATCGGATCGATGATAATGAGGAATCAGGTGCTGTGTGTGCCCCCCTGACGATTGCTCGGTCCTCATGTTCTGTCATCTCTCTAGGTCAACCGCGTCCATCTTGACGCTGTGTTCGGCCAAGGATCACCCGTTCCTGCAACATCGTCGAAGAGTGGCATCCCTCCTATAAATATGTTTAGTGGTTCGCCCATTACTCCGACCGGTTTCTTTGAGGCCCATGACACGTTCTCTTTCAAAAATTAACATCTGCTTATATTGTTCACGCCTCTGTCTACGAGACATAATTATTGTCCAACTGAGTAAACAAAATGAAATTCGCAACGATTTTAACAGCTAGTATCTTCATGTCCTCCTGTCTGTTAGTCTTGCCAACTGCGCGGTGAAATTGCATCTCAGAGTCGCACATTCATTCATCGGCCGCCAGAGTTTACCATTTTGCATTTTCCGTGGATAGCTGCATGAATATCAATTTGTGGCCAATTTCCGTAACTTCTTCGCCGTACGACGTTCTTTCTTCTTAGAGTGTAGTAGCGGCTACATTAAAACAAGAGCCACCGGTCAATCATACGGTAGCGACGTCGGCAACGAGGTGCAAATAAATGACAGATCTCGTATTCCAATTGATATAAAAACCTAGAAGAGACCATAAGTATCGATGGCCAGAGATAATAAAATGGACTCGGTGTTGTCAGAGTTTCGAACAGATTTCAGGTCAGTACCATACTAAAAAAGTAATAATGAGTTCTTGACTGGCAGAACATAGCATGTTCTTTGATAAAGACAATCAACTGGCACAAAAGTAACTGCGGGTGTGTTTGAGTGAAGAGAGCCATTACTGTCACGTATCAACTGCATCCTCAGTCTTTTCATACATGGGGCGTGATTATTTGCCAGGAAGTATGATCGGTACTAATTATATTCTTACTTACGTGACCTAGCCAAATATGAACTTGATGGTAAGGATGGCGACTAGCGTTTAATGTGGGGAATTGTGAAGCTGTGTCTTCTGTACGATTCATGAGTCGCAACTGAAGCCAGTCAAATGATATAAAATGAATGCTAAGATATGTTGTGGAACGATGACAGGCTTATTCGTCGGTAATGCAAACGGTATAGGATATTGGATATTTGCTGTTTTCCAACACAGGGAGACAGTTCTGAAAACACTTGTACGCTACGTATTGGAAATATAGCTGAAGTATGTGTAATCTACATCAAGTCAGACAAAGGAGGGCACCAGGTGCGTGCATAGAAGGGGATAGCAAATAAGCATAGACCTGCTGATGAAATCTTCTCGGGCTTCCATCCGGGTAGCTGCGTTCGACGCAGCTACCCGGAGAAGATTTCATCAGCAGTATACACCGGGAAAGCCTACATTCACATATGAAGCATAGACCTGATTCCTTTGTGAGATAGTTTAAGAGATATTTTGAAAACTGAAAGTTATGCGTGGAAGTATGGCAGTATGTAACATGGAAAGAACAACGAAAGAGGGAACCCAAAGCATGGTCACAGGAAGGAGACAGGAAGGGAGAAGAGGACACTGAGAAACAACAGGAAAGGCTGGCTTTCTGAACGAGCAATGGTAACATGATTATGTTGTCACATGTAGATTAATAAAAACAGGGATTTCCTAAGATATTGGTTTTAATGCTTCAGGTGTCTTACATAGTCTTCCCGCACTTGAGTGCAATGCACAGAACGTTCATACTACGCCGTGAAACTGTCACAAAGTTCATTCCCTGGGATGATGATCAACTCGCGCGTCACACTGTCCAGAATGTCGGTTATGTCGTCAAAGCGTTAACTCTTCATGTGAATTTCTGCACTTTATTGTTTTGTGGTAGAATCGTACTGGTAACACCAAGACTCATAACTCGTGGAGACTTTTTCCAGAAAAGAATGTCCGCGTTTTGCAGTTCAGTCAAGCGCTGGCGGGCGTCCACGTGCCGCTGTTTTTGATCGGTATTAAAGCTGTGTGGGACAAACTTTGCACACAGTTCCCACTTTTTCAAGACATTCTGCAGAATGACTTGAACACTTGATTTCGAGATGTTGCTCCACTGTGATTTGTGGTACAACAACGTTAACGCACTTCGCTCCCGAGTCCTCTGTTTAACACTAGCTGCTCACAAATGGCTGGCGGTGTGGAAACTTGTTGTTTACAGTTGTTAGTTCAAGATGCCACCGTAGTTACTCTGATGAATTATCTTGAACGCCAGGAATTAAACGAGTATCGGAATTTTTTTGGACAGATTGTGTACAATAGCATCACATACAAGCCGTAATTTTGTACTATACCTAAGAAACGTCAGCTAAGAAGCAGTGTCCAGTTCACAGTTGTTAATCAGCGTTACAGTTATAAGAGCTGAGTTACAAGTATTTTTAACTACTCGCATCGTATTTTTCACTTTAGTAATTTATTTAAAATTTTGAACAATTAGCTATAGAAAAGTAAAACATCTGAACGGCGAAAGTGATAAGAGGCCGCTCCTTTGACAAATCAGAGAACATCTCTTTTGTTACCGTACCCTCATCGATTTATCTGGCGACAGTAACGGTGAGCGGAGTTTTAGTGCTAGACTCTGCGGCGTGGGAGTCGATATTCGTGAAGTGCCAAAATCAGTAACACGAAATTAGTTTGGCGCACAGGAAACGCAAGCGTGAGGGCCGTGCTTTACGCCACTGGATGCCGTGCTAACTCGGCCGCTAGACGAGGAAACTCTATTACAGGCGAGCGGCATTTGGCAGAGCGCGGAGTAGGGAATCGGATCGAGGGACGCGCGTCATCCCCATAACAGGGGTCGCGACAGCGGGGGGCATCGCTTCGGTACAGAGAGGTGGGGGCTGCTCAATACCGCACAGCTGCACCTGCAGCGACGACACCGCAATCCCGCTCTGAATGGGGGCGTGGCGCGCCAATAGCCGCAGCCGCGCATAAGCGCACGCACACACGCACGCACGCAGCTGCCGTGCCCACGCATCATTCCCACAGTGCACACACCCGACTATTCCTCTTTCTAGCACGCTGACGCACAGATGATTCCCTACCTGTCCAATTTTTGCATTGTGGATTTCATTGAATGCAATATCGTATTCAATGTGTTAGGGAATGAAGTTTCAATTTCCTGTATGAAACAACTCTGTACTGATAAAGACAGAATATACATGATGAATCAAAAAGGATCTTACAACTTTGGAATGATATAGACATTTATTGAGATAACTCACAGAATCGATAGATGTGTCATTTTGCAGCAAACAACAAGTTTGACATAAAAGTGTTATGTGTCATTTTGGTTCGATGTGAATACCATTTGTGATGCGGCAAACATCCCACCGGTAATCAATTTCTTCCCGCACTCGTTGCAGCAAATCGGGAGTAGATTCGATTTTTTTTTTTTTACTACGGTACTGACCTGAAAACTGTTAGAAGTCTAACAACACAGAATCCATTTCATTATCTCTGTCCACTGACACTTATTGTCTCGTCTAGGTATTTTATATCACCTGGACCAAGCGATTCGTCATTTATTTTCACTCGTTGCCGACATCAAATGGTTCAAATGGCTCTGAGCGCAATGGGACTCAACTTCTGAAGTCATCAGTCCCCTAGTACTTAGAACTACTTAAACCTAACTAACCTAAGGACATCACACACAACCATGCCCGAGGCAGGATTCGAACCTGCGACCGTAGCGGTCTCCCGGTTCCACACTGTAGCGCCTAGAACCGCACGACCACTTCGACCGGCTTGCCGACATCGCTACTGTATGATTGTGCGGTGGCTCTTGATTCAATGTAGCCGCTGCTGCATCCTAAGAAGAAAAATTGACGTACCACGAAGGAGTTATGAAAATTGGTTACAAAATGATGTTCATGGAGGCATCGACGGAAAAAGCAAAATGGTAAACTTTGGCGGCCGAAGGAGGAACATACACACGGTCTTTCATGAAACACCAGAGAAAGAAATCCTGTAGTGCCAAGTACGGGAAGCGACCTGGCCATGCGATTGGCCCTTCATGGCCACTCCACCGACCTGGGATGCGATTATCGAGGAAACCTCGACCTTTCGTGAAGAAATGAGGTGGTGCACCGACTTGCTGCGGTGCACTCTCGGTCATCAATCTGTGGAATTAAAAAGTTTTCAAGTATACCCAGAAATATAACAGCAATGACGGTACATTTTCAGTTTGCTAACAGCACAAAGCAAATTAAGTTTGGGGATTTCACAAACGTGTTCCAGGATTGTATGTGGATTTTCGCTGCCACATATTCTGCAGTTGTGGGTATTTACCATCTCACTGATATGAAATGTTGATCCATCGCTGGAGATTATTGTGTTCAGGAATCTCCCGTCGTCCTTCATCCGATGCAACATTTCCACACTGAATTCCCCACCAGCAACCTTATCTGCATCACTGATGCACTGTACCACTGTGAATCGGCAGGGTTTCAAGTGTAAACGTCTACGCAGTACTCTTGAAACAGTCTTTTGTGGACGCAAGTCGCCTTGATTTTTGTGGACTACGGGAAAAGCTCTCCCTAACATGTTCGACATAATCATCAGCACGCGGGTGACCTGGTGATTTATCATGTCGCAGTGAACAACCCGTCTCAACAAAGTTCTAATGCCAATAGTAAATTGTAGGCCTGCTTAGAGGATTTTTTAGCGTATTCGGTGCGTGCAGAATTCATTTCATGAAATCAAAACACACAGGGAGCGCGCTTCCCACCAGTGAAAGTATCCATTTTGACTTTGCACTACGCTGGCGCTCCTGATGGTGGAAGGGGCACTGATGCACTAAGTGAATCAAACTTGAGGTTGTTTGCTACAAAATGACAGACCTACCGATACTACTAGCTATTTCAATAAATACCTGTATCATTCCAAATTTGTTAAGTCCTTTGTGACTCACCTTCTATTCTTGTACGTATTGTATTGTTCAGTCTGAAATCTGTGCGAGCCTCTTTACTTCTGCTTAACTACTGACTACTGACTGTGAGCAATTTGAGCTTGTTTACGGTAGGCATGCCTTGGTGTTCCTCGACAGGCGCCCTCACCTACTACACACTTTTGTCCATTCAGAGCCGACATTCCTTGGTGTATCAGAATATTTGCTACCGACGGAAGTCTACTTTCAATTAAGTTATGCTACAATTTTCCACCTAATTTTTGGCATTCTTCTGTAGAACCATATTTCAGAATCTTCTAATCTCTCTTTGCCTGAAATGTTTATCGTCCACGTTTCACTTACGTACAAAACTCCACTCCAGACAAATAGTTCCAGAAAACTTTATTTCTTCCTCCTAAAGAGATTCACTCCTCAGGACCATACCTAGCAAATCAGTATGGCGTTCAAACTAATTTTCAGACTGACGATTAACCACATCTTAATCCGATAGCTGCTACATACTGCAGCAACTAGTCATTATAAAATAAAATAAAAAATAAAAAATAGAATGGCCTAAACTGCGCGTCCCCTGCAACTTGACAAGTATATGACGAGCAACAGCTGATTGGCGACTAATCGATAGGAAGGATACTCTCGAGACTTGACAGCATGATTGGTCCCAGTGGAATTCGTCGTAATCATCCGTGAGCGTAAGATGAAACAACCATCAGAAAAAAATGCCTCACAGACTTTTCCAACACCGGTCGTAGATTTTAGCAGTGGTGCATTGGCATTCAAGAGACAAGATGATTTACTGATAGACGGAAATAGAAGAAGAAAATAGAGGAGACATAAGGTGTATGATGAATTCGACGGATGTGACTGGACAATGCTGATGTGAGCTTGAGAACATGACTTGTGTGGCGGCGTCAGGAAATAGACCGAGAGCGGCAACTGACAGCACCCAGAAAAAATGAACACCTGAAATACATACACTCCTGGAAATGGAAAAAAGAACACATTGACACCGGTGTGTCAGACCCACCATACTTGCTCCGGACACTGCGAGAGGGCTGTACAAGCAACGATCACACGCACGGCACAGCGGACACACCAGGAACCGCGGTGTTGGCCGTCGAATGGCGCTAGCTGCGCAGCATTTGTGCACCGCCGCCGTCAGTGTCAGCCAGTTTGCCGTGGCATACGGAGCTCCATCGCAGTCTTTAACACTGGTAGCATGCCGCGACAGCGTGGACGTGAACCGTATGTGCAGTTGACGGACTTTGAGCGAGGGCGTATAGTGGGCATGCGGGAGGCCGGGTGGACGTACCGCCGAATTGCTCAACACGTGGGGCGTGAGGTCTCCACAGTACATCGATGTTGTCGCCAGTGGTCGGCGGAAGGTGCACGTGCCCGTCGACCTGGGACCGGACCGCAGCGACGCACGGATGCACGCCAAGACCGTAGGATCCTACGCAGTGCCGTAGGGGACTGCACCGCCACTTCCCAGCAAATTAGGGACACTGTTGCTCCTGGGGTATCGGCGAGGACCATTCGCAACCGTCTCCATGAAGCTGGGCTACGGTCCCGCACACCGTTAGGCCGTCTTCCGCTCACGCCCCAACATCGTGCAGCCCGCCTCCAGTGGTGTCGCGACAGGCGTGAATGGAGGGACGAAAGGAGGCGTGTCGTCTTCAGCGATGAGAGTCGCTTCTGCCTTGGTGCCAATGATGGTCGTATGCGTGTTTGGCGCCGTGCAGGTGAGCGCCACAATCAGGACTGCATACGACCGAGGCACACAGGGCCAACACCCGGCATCATGGTGAGGGGAGCGATCTCCTACACTGGCCGTACACCACTGGTGATCGTCGAGGGGACACTGAATAGTGCACGGTACATCCAAACCGTCATCGAACCCATCGTTCAACCATTCCTAGACCGGCAAGGGAACTTGCTGTTCCAATAGGACAATGCACGTCCGCATGTATCCCGTGCCACCCAACGTGCTCTAGAAGGTGTAAGTCAACTACCCTGGCCAGCAAGATCTCCGGATCTGTCCCCCATTGAGCATGTTTGGGACTGGATGAAGCGTCGTCTCATGCGGTCTGCACGTCCAGCACGAACGCTGGTCCAACTGAGGCGCCAGGTGGAAATGGCATGGCAAGCCGTTCCACAGGACTACATCCAGCATCTCTACGATCGTCTCCATGGGAGAATAGCAGCCTGCATTGCTGCGAAAGGTGGATATACACTGTACTAGTGCCGACATTGTGCATGCTCTCTTGCCTGTGTCTATGTGCCTGTGGTTCTGTCAGTGTGATCATGTGATGTATCTGACCCCAGGAATGTGTCAATAAAGTTTCCCCTTCCTGGGACAATGAATTCACGGTGTTCTTATTTCAATTTCCAGGAGTGTATAAGGAGATACCTCATGCCTCAACATCGCTGCACTTGGTAACACTTTCTGTAACACATAAGACGCTATGGTCAGGCCTACAATGCAATACTTTCCAATGCACAAAAATGCAAAAAATATCAGTGACATCTTAGGAGATTTCTGCGAAAAGTTTTGGTAATATCAGATCCCATAATTCTTAGTAATTGCTTAAGAATAACTCAGAAGATCAATACCACATCGTCATTAGTTAAATTCATCATGAAACGCAAGTACAAATATGTTTGCAATACTTACATTTCACAGTACCGTATGAGACTATGTCCAGTACAGTACAGGATCCAAAACATAAATCACACTAAAAAATATGGGTACTACGACACTCTGCAGCAACCTTCCGACAAATGAAAAAAATGAAACAAAACATAAGCCTGCTTGTCATTGTTAGAAACAGTTATCAAGTTTTTTGGAAACAAGATGAAATTACACATTGAAAACAGATCATTAGACAGCCGGCTGCGAAATATAAGTTTACCGAGGGAAATGCAGCAGTGAAGACATTAACACTCATCCGGGAGCACGCCGATTCAAATTCCGTTTGGACATCTATATTGAAGTAATCTGTGCTGCCCGTAAACAACATCCACATCTACATCATGCTCCCCAAGCCAACTAGCGGTGTGTGGCGGAGGCTACTTCTCGTACCACTACCTGATCCCTCTACCCTGTTTCATTCGCGAATGGCACGTGGGAAAAATGACTGTCGGTAAGCTTCTGTATTAGCTCCACTCTCGTCGTAGTCGCTTCGCGAGATACATGTCGGAGGAAGTAATATGCTGACCGACTCTTTCTGAAAAGTGTTCTTTCGAAATTCCAATAGCAAACCCGCCTCTCTTGTAACGTCTGCCCCTGGAGTTTATTGTGCATCTGCATAATGCTCTCGTGTCGACTAAACGAGCCCGTGACGAAACGCGCCGCTGTTCGTTGGATCTTCTCTATCTCCTCTATCAGTTCTACCTGGATCCCATACTGGTGAGCAATAAGAATCGGTCGAACAAGCGTCTTATAAGCCACATCCTTGGTAGATGAGGTACACTTCCTTAAAATTCTTCGTATGAATTTCAGTCTGGCATCTGTTCATTCTACTATTTGTTTTATGTGGTCATTCCACTTAAGGTCACTCTGGATAGTTACTCAAAGATGTTTTACGGTTTGTAAAGTTGCCAGCAATTTCTCATCCATACTGTAGTTGTACAATAGTGGATTTCTTTTCGTATGTATTCGCAATATGGTTCATCTATTCACGTTCTGGGTCAAGTAAAAGAGCCTGCAGAATTCATCAATCTCTACAGGTCATTCTGCAAACCGATACTGTCTTACGGCGTTGCTACTTTCTTATAGACAATCCCATCATCTGCGAACAGTCTCAAAGAGCTTCCGACGCTTTTTGTTAGATCGTTTACACACATCGTAAACAGCAGTGGTCCCATCACACTTCCTACTCCGGAAATTACCTTTCAATCTCCATCACACTTGCTTCGCGTATTTCGGAAATTACCTTCCCATCTGTCGGTTTTGTTCCGTTACGGGCGAGATGTTGAGTCTATCTGCATGGAAGTCTTGAATCCAGTCGCAAATCTGGTACGATACTTGATAAGCTCATATTTTTTGCGCTACCCGGCAGTGTGAGCCGATACCAAATGCCTTCCTGAAGTCGAGGAATACGGGATCACCCCGGAGTGCCGCTGTCAACAGCATTGTGGATCTCATGGAGAAACAGAGCGAGCTGAGTTTCGTAAGTTCTCTGTTTGTGAAACGTACGTTGATTTTTGTAGAGAAGATTTTCGTTTTCCAAAAAGGTGACAATTCGTGAGCATAAAACATATTCCATAATCCTATAACAAACCGACTCAACGACACAGGCTTAAAGTTACGTGCATCTGTCCTACGGCCCGTCTTGAGAACGGGAATGACCTGATCTTTTTTCCAGTCGCTAGAAACCCTTAGTTGCTCCAGCGATCTGTGATAAACTACTGCTATGAGGGGAGCAAGTTCTTTGGCGTAATCTTTGTAGAATCTTACAGGTATCTCATCTGGTGCTGATGCATTTCCACTATTAAGCGACTGTAGTTGCTTTTCTATTCTGCGAACGGTTATCCCACTATCTGCCATTTCGACGTTCGTATGATGATAGAAAGAAGGGACCATGTACGAACTTCTTCAGTGAAACAATTTCGGAAGACCGAATTCGCTATAGCGGATAGTTCCTTCAAAAAGAGCATGACATTTATTTCCCTATCCTGTTTTTCGTATCTGACAATTCCGTCGTCGAGGGTGCTTTAAATCCTAATCTTTTTGATAAGGCTTTTTCACGGTGGTTAATGAAAGAAACCTGTCACACTAAGACGCCAGCAGTAAAATAATCTCCAATGTGCTTCAGTGAGCCTAGCTGAGGCATTTAACATTATTCACACGTGTTTTTATGGAAGCTGAAGAACTTTACTACACGTGGGAAATAAAATCGAGCTTTCTGAGGTGGCTTCGACATGACAATAGATTATCAATTAACTCGCAAAAAGAGCCCCACCACGCTTTATTCAATTCAGAGAATCTATGAGAAACTACACAAGTTTGAGGACTTAAGTTCTGAATCCGCTCGGCGGTTTCTTTCTGTGCTCTTAAACACTATTCGTAGGAAATTCTCTGATGTGTTCAGAGAGAAAAATACGGGAGCTCGGTGCGAATTATCGCGGGGAGGACAGTGATCTTCTTTTGGAGTGACAGGTATAGCGGCTGTTGAGCGCTGCAAAGGAATGAACAAACGGCGGCAGACAATAACGGCGTTACTGTGCTCCGGAGCACCACCGAGCAGAATCGATACAGCTCTTGGATGAGCTCCTTTGGGTTCTGAGGCACTACACCGCGTATTTATACCCAGGCCACCCCCTCTACCCCCACCCCCCCCCCAAAAAAAAGAATTATTTATGTTCCCTTAGAAGCAGGCAAGCACTCCTGTTATTCCTTGCAGAAGCTGAAAAAATAAAACAAAGTAACCACAAATGGAGTAACAAGATGTGGGCAAGAGGACAGGAATTATTACTTTTAAATGCACTGAAGTGTGGCAACTACTCATAGTCTATCGTAGGATTCAAGCAAAACCTTTCACAGGACAAACTGGAGTTGAAATTGAATAACAGCAAAATAACGTGTTGTGCAATGAGCGAAATATTCAGCGCAACATACCATGTTGTGATAGAAACATATCCTACCTAATTGTCAACAACATTCTACAGCAATAAAATCCTAAATATTCCCACTCACAATCTACTTTTTAATGCTGTCTCCCTGGCATGCATATTAAGAAACTTATTTATCAGTTCCACACCGATATACAGTACCAGTAGATGTCTTTTGTCGAGAATTTTCTTTGCCTGTGTCATTTTATTTCTAAAGCCATATTTGCTTTTGACATCCTGTATAATTTTTCCTCCTAGGAAAATAATGCGTTTTCGACATGAACTACTAAATTATCTTGTAATCTGCCGCTATGTGATGACTATAGATCTGAAGATTTCCCTGTGGACTGAAATCTCTTACCTTTACAGGCATCCATGATGTTAAGAATGTCACAATCTGTCTTTCAACTACTCTCCATAACTATGGTATTAACTTCATTTACCTTTCAGGAGTTTAACTGTTGGGTATGCTGGTATTTCCATGGAACAGATTCACATCTTTCTTGCTTTTGATTGAAGACTGTCTCTGTTTCCTAGGGTCCTTACAGTCTTCTTTGGAGCAGGTGGCTGCTTCTTGTAAATATTTCTTTTTCTCATTATGTTATCCCATCTGAGAATCGTATTACACTGGTAAAAGTCTCTCGGCACCGGAGGTTGGAATAAATGCCACAACACCGCTGAGCTGCCGTGATAAACTGTAGTAGTCAGCGAAAAAAAAAAATCCCGTAACACCTTGTCACACTGTCACCCTATAGTCGTCTGGAGGAGAGTCGGCGAAAGAAGCTCCCTAACATTCAGAGCGCTGTTGCTAGCTTTCAGCTGCGAAGTCCAAAGGACTGCAGGCGAAAACAATACTCATCTATAGAGACGGAAGAACACTGAAGCGTTACCATAGAGATGTATACAAAATCGGATTACTTGGTTGATTCAGGGAGATGCATAAAACACCTATACCAACCCCACTGCAACTGTCTCATCGACTCGGATATAGCCATTTCGCACATATGTGAAATAATTATATAATGTGGCAGTCCATCGCCCACTGCTACATATCTACAAAAATTGTATTGTGTAGGAAAATCGACAGACGCCCGTTCTGTCCATCTAGGCGGCGCATACTAACGTTTTCAAAATCAGTTCCCGTCCCTTATCCTGTATGCACTGATAATTTAGAAACACTTGTATACTCGTTGTTAGTATCAAATGCGACTTATAAAGAGTGACTTTCAGACGAATACAGAAATCTCACCTACAGAATGTACAGATAATTTGCTGGCGGAAATTGTTCATCTATTTCTTTGATCGACGGTTTAGTCAACAATTAATGTGGAATTCTTTTATTCGTTTATAGAACCGCTTTTGGAAATAGCCTGTAGCTGAAACTAGAAGCTGGTGTTCAGATCTTGGAACAAGAAGCTGCACAGGGAACTATTTGGTTCGTACTGACAATATGCGATTGATACCCGCAGGAAAAACTATGCCAAAGTTGATCCACACAGCTCTCACCAGTAGTGCTGCTACACTACTGGTCATTAAAATTGCTACATCATAAAGATGACGTGCTACAGACGCGAAATTTAACCGACAGGAAGAAGATGCTGTGATATGCAAATGATTAGCTTTTCAGGGCATTCACACAAGGTTGGCGCCGGTGGCGACACCTACAACGTGCTGACATGAGGAAAGTTTCCAACCGATTTCTCATACACAAACAGCAGTTGACCCGTTGCCTGGTGAAACGTTGTTGTGATGCCTCGAGTAAGGAGGAGAATGTCTACCATCACTTTTCCGACTTTGATAAAGGTCGGATTGTAGCCTATCGCGATTGCGGTTTATCGTATCGCGACATTGCTGCTCGCGTTGTTCGAGATCCAATGACTGTTAGCAGAACATGGAATCGGTGGGTTTAGGTGGGTAATACAGAACGCCGTGCTGGATCCCAACGGCCTCGTATCACTAGCAGTCGAGATGACAGGCGTCTTATCCGCATGGCTGTAACGGATACTGCAGCCACGTCCCGATCCCTGAGTCAACAGATGGGGACGTTTACATGACAACAACCATCTGCACGAACAGTTCGAGGACGTTCGCAGCAGCACGGACTATCAGCTCGGAGACCATGGCTGTAGTTACCCTTGACGCTGCATCACAGACAGGAGCGCCTGCGATGGTGTACTCAATGACGAACCTGGATGCACGAATGGCAAAACGTCATTTTTTCTGATGAATCCAGGTTCTGTTTACAGCATCATGATGGTCGGATCCGTGTTTGGCGACATCGCGGTGAACGCACATTGGAAGCGTGTATTCGTCATCGCCATACTGGCGTATCACCCGGCGTGATGGTATGGGGTGCCATTGGTTACACGTCTCGGTCACCTCTTGTTCGCATTGACGGCACTTTGAACAGTGGACGTTACATTTCAAATGTGTTACGACCCGTGGCTCTACCCTTCTTTCGATCCCTGCGAAACGCTACATTTCAGCAGGATAATGCGCGACCGCATGTTGCATGTCCTGTACGGACCTTTCTGGATACAGAAAATGTTCGACTGCTGCCCTGGCCAGCACATTCTCCAGATCTCTCACCAACTGAAAAAGTCTGGTCAAAGGTGGCCGAGCAACTGGTTCGTCACAATACGCCAGTCACTACTCCTGATGAACTGTGGGATCGTGTTGAAGCTGCATGGGCAGCTGTACCTGTACACGCCATCCAAGCTCTGTTTGACTCAATGCCCAGGCGTATCAAGGCCGTTATTATGGCCAGAGATACCCGTACTGATTTCTCAGGATCTATGCACCCAAATTGCGTGAAAATGTAATCACATGTCAGTTCTAGTATAATATATTTGTCCAATGAATACCCGTTTATCTTCTGCATTTCTTCTAGGTGTAGCAATTTTAATGGCCAGTAGTGTACATAAGTGCAGCGGAAGTATGGTGTTTCTATAGATCCGGCCTAATTTCGCTTTCTACTGACACTTTTCGCGTAATTAGGAAGAAGCTGGATTAAAATGCAATCAATGTATAAGGTTTTATGTTCTTCAACCTTGTTGTTTTTGAGATACAAAAACAAGTGGCTATAACTCTAACAGATGCTGACTACTGTGAGTAACGGTAGATAAATTTTAGAACATCACGACGTAATCACGTCTTCCGCTAGCGTCAAGATGCAGATGAGGAAGAAGAATGTCACTTCTACACGCACACACACGCGCACACACACACACACACACACACACACACACACACACACTCGTACATGCACAGTCAGTTTGTAACCCAAAAGCTTTTCACAGATGAAGAAAACCTGTGGAGATGTCTCAGCAGCCGCCCAGTCCAGTCCCCATGGCAAAGAAAAAGAGATGAATTAAAATATTTCGAAGCATAGACTCGTATTGCTTGGGGAACCAAGAGTTTAGTGATACTAATCAAGGGTATATGAATCAATTAATTAAAAATTCGATGAAAGTCAACTTGGGCATTAACATCAATTTTCGCCAGCCACCTGAACCCACTGATGGTTCTCCAGCGTAGAGGTCTCTCTAATTGTGGGGCCAGAGCAGTTTCCAGAAGCGCCTATTAATAATTCCGGAAAAAGCAATAAAAGTCGAAAATTGGTAAAGTTTGGTCCGTTTCTTCCAAGTTCAACCTGAAACGACGCCGATGTGGTAGGCCACGGCTTCTAGGGTAGACGCGTACTTGTGTTGATCCACTATGGCTTCTAGAATGACGAAATCACCCAGACCATAACACTTCCTCCTCCTCTCTGGATCCTTACGAGTGTTGTAAGGCGATTGCTTTCATGCATCACGCCGTACACGCCAACGGTCGTATGTGGGATGGAGCACAAAACACGTTTAATAAGAAAAGGCCGCCTGTAGCCACTCAGTGGACGTCCAGTTCCGGTGCTGGCATACAAATTCCAGCATATATCGCTGATGAGCAGCAGTCAGCGAGAGTGCATGATAAAGACACCTGCTGCACAGGTCCGTGCACTGAATGGTCGTTGAGGAGAGCCTGTTGATATCCCCTTGGTTTATCTGATCAGTCAGTTGCGGAACGGTTCCACGTCTTTTCGCCCGTACGTATATCCGTTACCATCTGTGGCACGTGGTACACCACATTTGTCTCAGCGCCGGTTTTGGATAGCGCCATGTTGTCTTTCACGTACTTTAAACATGGCGACACAAACTCGGTGGTTTCGGAAATGATTTAACACTTGGCCCGAAAGCCAATGATTGTGCCCTTTTGCATGTCAGATAAATCGCTCAGTTTTCGTATTGAGACAACGACTGCACTGTTTTCCGCATCCCCCGACATGCTTCGCATACGATCCACTGCTAGTGCTGCCACCGGCGTCTGTGAGTGCTTATTGCACGTTGACGTCGAACATAAGCGGTCGTCATATTAATTCGTCCGGACGGTGTATAGGAGCATTGTGCATGAGTGCTTTGGCAGCTGAATATGGTAAGAACATGCAGCGGCGTTGATAGATTACAGCTATCCCACTTGCCATTGGCAGCCTCTTCGGGGGAAGCTGCCCTGTCAGAGTGCCATTGTGTGGAGAGCGTGACTGCGTCTGTCGCCTCGCGCAGGTCGCGGCGTAGCGATTCGCACCCCTTTGTCTCCCGTACGTAGACGCGGCAGAGTTCGATCCCTGCGGCTCGCCGTGGCCCACGGGCAGCCAAATCCCCCGTAAGCCGGTCGGCCGGCGCGGCGTGGGTAGCTCCCTTGGCGCTGCCTACTCAGGCCCGCTCCGGGACAGCGGCAACTGAGCCGCTTTATGGAGATGCCTCATCTCTCCCATGCCCTCCACGACAGCCTCAAACACTTCGAAAACCAAAGCCTTAAGAGGAGTCCCCGAAATCTTCAACGTGGATAAATACTACGCATTACCCACAAATAAGCAGAAACATCATGACTATTCGATTCCACCCTTGGCTGTAAATTAGTAGAAACAGTACCCGTCACCATAACCGAAATAGCTGACGCACTTCTGTGGAATGGCGTTTGACTCTTAGGTAGCCCGTTCCAACGTTGGTTGCGGAAGAAATGTTCATCGCCATTATTTGATCACCATGCGGAGAACGGTGGTGGTACTAAATTCTTATGCAACGACACGTTGCACCAATGCTCAGAGTTAAATTCTAAACCACTGTGCTTTCTTTATCGCAGTGCGCAGGTGATAATGGTGAATAGTCCTTTGGATGGGGACGTCAATCCTGGAGGCCCCCCATGGTGTTTGTCGAGAGGAGCAGCTTACTAGCCGGCGCAATCTCCTTCCATCGTCACAAAACCTAAAGAATCCACCACAATAGAATCTCACCCCTTGCAATGATTTCAACAGCTAGTCCTTTAAGACACACCTCTCACACACCGCGTGGAGAAGGGCCATTGTCTGCGGAGGAAGACAACCCTTTTCGGGCGGCTGGACAGCTTTTTGTGGACTCCCAGTAAACACTAACATAACACTCTTTATTTTTACTCGAAACAGCAACAGTTGTAAAATACGAGAAACTGGCCGCTCGGAGCCACCTAAAATGCTAGGGCAACGTAACACCAGCAGCACCAAAAGTAGATCACATGCTGAAGAAGAAGAGGAACGAAGATTATGATTTAACGTACCATTGACGATGAGGCCATCATACACGGAGCTCAAGCACGAATGTGGGAAACGATGAAAATGGAAAGAAGCTGCGTCCGTTTTAGTGGAATCATCCCAACATTTCCATTAAAAAGGCGGCAAATGTAAATATGGATGACCGGCAGAAAATATGAACCTCCGCCCTCGAAGTGTCTCTGTGTCAAGGGCACATTCATAGGAACAATCACAAGGAAATGTACGAGGGAGTGCTGATAAGTAATGCCTCCGGATTTTTCTATTCTGTTCACAATATCGGCTGAAATATTATATGTCTTGCATCTTACCCAGTCACATTTCTTTCATCTTATTCGGTCCACTTCCCCGCTTCACTGAGGCAAGCTGGAACTCTCTGCCGCTAGAGGGCTCCGAGCTGTGGAACGCTTCATGGCGGTGTGTAACTTAGAAACTGTGTACTGTAATCGAGTTTCGAATTCGAAGAGTTCGTCCAAACATGGTGTACCCAGTTCTTTAGCATGACATTACCAGAACACACACGAGCCTTGCGACATCTGCAACAATCCGACGCTTGGGTTCACTACCAGCGATCATCCGCCATACAATCCCGACTTGGCCCTATGCGAATTACATTTGTTTCCAGAACTTAAAGAAAACCTTCAAGGGGCTCCGCTTTGAGAGTGATGAAACAGTGCCAGCAGAAGTGAGGTAGTGCCTCCGTGAACAAAGTCAAACATTGTACAGTGATGGTATCATCAAACTCATATCTCGCTGGGAGAAATGTGTTCGTCACCAGGGCGACTACATTGTGAAATAAATATGTAGAAATGAAGAATGAAGATGTAGAGTGTTAATAAAGTTTGTTTTTCTTAAAAACCTTTAACAGTTTTCACAAAAGAAATTCGGAGATATTACTTTTCAGCACGTCGTCCTAACTCGTTACTGAATGACGTGACTGACATAACACTTGTTTGACCGTGGCACCAGACAGAACCAGCTACTTTACCAATAAAAATGTACTCGCTTTTATCTATTAGCAATTTTTAGGGGGCAGCAGTGGAGGCTTCTGGTGCACGCGCCGTCGGTTTTTCGCGGCGTATAAAAGGACCGGTGTTCATGATAGCAATCACATCTCACGAAATTTAGGAAACAGCGTTTTCACATGGTGGCCAGTGGGGCTGCTGAAATAATGTGTCAGGTGATAGTGAGATCCGAAACGCAATCACAGTTACCGTGCCAGTTAAACCATCAATTTCCCTAAGTTTAGTAATTCAATGCATAATACACCGACGGAAACAAATTGCATCATCATAAATAATTAATGTAGAGTAATGAAATTTCGGGGATGCATTTGTCTAGGTAACATACGTAAGTGACTCACATTGCAAGGTCACACGTTTATGTAAGCGAAAACAAGCCTTTGCAAATGTGAAATGCTGGTACATTAATAACAGATGTAATGCCACAATGTTGCATTTAAGCACACAAACGTGCATTGATTGTGTTGTAAACGTGCTGTATGTCAGGTTGTGGGATGGAGTTCTATGCATGGCGCACTCGCTCGGGACGATTAATGTCGTTTGTGGACGACGCTGCAACTGTCGTCAAATGATGTCCCATTAGTGCTTGATTGGAGACAGATCTGGTGATCGAGCAGGACAAGACAATATGTGGACACTCTGTATAGCATGTTGGGTCAGAACAACGGTTTGTGGGTGAGCGTTATCCTGTTGAAAAACACCACCTGCAGCGCTTTCATGAATGGCAGCACAACAGGTTGAATCACCAGATTGACGTACAAATTTCCAATCAGGATGCGTGGGACAATCACGAGAGCACGACCATATCTCCCGGTATACGTCCAGTATGTGTGGCACGCAGACAGCTTAGATGCAGTCCTCAACTGGCCTCATTTTCTCCAACACACGGCCATCACCGTCGCCGAAGCAGAACTGTCTTCATTAGAAAAAACAGTATATCTCCACCCTGCCCTCCAATGAGCTCTCGCGTTACGCCGCTGAAGTCGCAAATGGGGGTCATTTGGGGTCAGTGGAATGTGCACTACAGGGCGTCTGGCTCCGAGCTCTTCTTGAAGTAACCGATTTGTAACAGTTCGTCGCGTCACTGTAGTGCCAAATGCTCCTCCAATTGTTGCTGCAGGTGCAGTATGATGCGCCAGAGACATGCACCGAACACGATGGTCTTCTCTGCTTCTCCTAGGCGTTGCGATATTTTTCCGTCAGTGTATAATAATCAATTACATGCTATTATTTCTCAAGTTATAACAAGTCATAAGCATCCTGCGACGTTACTGTACGATAATACGGATGTCTGATGATGGAGAATTTATCTTCTCAAATCATCAGACTTTAACAATGAGCGGATTTGAACTTTATTTACTTTAGTCTAAACAGATCCTTCGCTGTAGGGTCTGAGTCTTTCTGTGAGTTAACTATACGGGGGACTATTCTTACTATTAACGTGTATGCATCCTTCTTATACGACTTACTTTGAATTGTGTTGTTACCTTGTTAACGGTCTGGTTCTTAAACGCAGGTCCTTCATGTAAACGAACAAAATAATGCTAATTTCATTTGATAGCCATGCTGTCAACTGCTACCCATTGACTCCCAGACAGTATTTATATAAAAAATCTTCTCTAATTAACTGCGCCAGAACCAAGTTTTCACTGGCGGGATTTTTCGTTCCTTTGCAATACAGTGTAGAATCCTTCATAGAAATAAACGAAACCTGGACGGGATTCGGAAAACAGCGAAGCTCTTACTACTGTGTATATATTGTCCGAAACAGTCTCTGCTAACGCAGACATTTCAAATTCCAAATGTACGATACATTTTTCAGCGCGCTGGGACGTGTCGGCGTCGCAGTTGAAACGGAACGGCAGCGGCAGCGGCGCTCGTGCGAATGATTTAAAGGCGACAGCCCGAATTAATAACGGCCGGAAACAATGGAGAAAAAGGAACGCTGGGTGTGGCGGGGCGGGGGCGGTCGCAGGTTGCGGGCCAGGGCGCTGGCTGCGCCGCGACGCGCCGGGACTTCCCCGGGCACGCACACTAGCGCCGCGGCGCGGCAATTAATGCGACCAGGAAGCGGACACGGCCGCCATCCATCGCGCTGCCGGCCGCTCTGACGCACGGCGGGCCTACCTGCACGGCGCTCGCTGGCTCCACTCGCCGCCGATTTGCCGGCCCCTGCAAATCGGACCGCAGTTTTCGGATCACGGCGCTGTTCTCTCGTGTGTTCCCAAATTAAGAGTGAACGCCAACAAATCCTTTTCCTGGATGTAGTGATTGCACAAGAGCCTAGCAGCAACAGTCGTGATTCCTCACGGCTACTCCGGATGGGAACTCTGCAACAAGTTTTCATTCCCGCGCATCTGCACATCAGTTACTTTCCATCCTTTACTTTTTTATTTCTTCGTACATACACGAGTAAACACACATATCGTAGAGTTCTGCCTGTCCTCCTTCTCATCTGTGATCAATCAACAACGATTTACAAAGACTGAAAGCAAGAGATGACCGCCAAAAAACTGCAATGTGATTTTCTTTATTCAACGTGTATCAAGTTATACTGGCTTGCTAGAGAGAACGACTGTCATCGTATACGGTGAACATTAAGCAGTTTACAAAGCTTTTGAGCTGCGCGGGGAAGCCGCGTGGTCTGAGGCACCTTGTCGCGGGCCGTGCGGCTCCCCCCGTCGGACGTTCCAGTCCTTCCTCAGGCGTGGGTGTATGTTTAGTCCTTAGCGTAAGTTAGTTTAAGTTGGATTAAGTTAAGCTTAGGGACCGATGACCTCAGCAGTTTGGTCCCATAAGACCGTACCACAAATTTCCAAATTTACAAAGCTTTTGTAATTTTACGACGGCCGGAGTGGCCGTGCGGTTCTAGGCGCTTCAGTCTGGAGCCGAGCGACCGCTACAGTCGCAGGTTCGAATCCTGCCTCGGGCATGGATGTGTGTGATGTCCTTAGGTTAGTTAGGTTTACTTAGTTCTAAGTTCTAGGCGACTGATGACCTCAGAAGTTAAGTCGCATAGTGCTCAGAGCCATTTGAACCATTTTTTGTAATTTTACCTATATAGTTATCATTGACGATAATATGGAGCTGGTGGAGTTTTCGATATACTATATATCAGGATAAAATCAAGATGTATTACAGTGCAGTAGCGTAGATGTCAATTTATACATTGCATGGCACTAGAAAATAAGAGTTGAATCGCTCAGGGTGTTTTAGCAGTGACAAAGGTGCGAAATGTGTGGGGATCAACGCCCTAAGGAAAGCGGTGGTTTCGTTGACGCATTTCATGCTACCCTCTTGTCGATTCTGAGCGACAGTGTGTCTGAAATGTTTCCCTCGGATACGCATAAGGGCACCGCGAGGTCTCATCTCTCAGTTCTAACATCCATCGCTGGGACGTCAAAAGAAAAGATGAAGTGTGACTTAGAGCGAGCGTCTGCGGTGGCGATGGGCAGAATTGTGGTGAAATAAGGTGCCAATAAGTCATCATTAGCGCACCGAACACCACATATGAACTGAAAACTGACAAGCTTGGCTTTTTTTTCCCAAACGGTTTGTTGGTTGGGGGGGGGGGGGGGGGGGGACAAACGGCGAGGTCATCGGTCCCATCGGATTGGGGAAGGACGGGGAAGGAGGTCGGACGTGCCCTTTCAAAGGAACCATACCGGCATTTACCTGAAGGTATTTAGTGAAATCACAGGAAACCTAAATCAGGATGGTTGTGAGTCTAACCCGTCGTCCTCTCGATTACGAGTCCAGTGCGCTAACCACTGCAACACCTCGCTCGGTTTTCCGCATATGGCGACACATTTTTGTATGTTATTTGGGACATGTCGCAAAGAACAGACACCACGCGGAATCCGCAGCTGTGATACGTATTATATCAACTGAAGTTAGAGGGGGAGCAATGAAAGGAAAGAAAGGAAAGCTGCATTGCGACTTTTTGCGGACTCAGCTGCAACAAGTGAAAAGGTGTCTCGGACTGGGATTCGAACCTGTGATCTCCCGCTTACTAGGCAGCTGAATTAACAACTGCGCCACCCGGACACAGTGTTTATCTTATCTTTGAGCCAAATTTCTACGTCGTAATGGGAAACAATTACGGTGTATTGAAAAGTTACCCTTTAATTATGTTGCGCAGTGTAGCTTCTAGACTGTAATGTCAGTTTTTTCAAGTACATGGCAGCTGAATAATATCACAAAAAAAACACACGCACCAAGTTTTATACTTCGACACCTGTAGCCTAGATCGGTAATGCATGTCTGTGAAGTGCTGCTGGACTCGGAAGTAGCCAGTTAGGCAGTTAGAATAGGTAAGACGGAAGAAACTTTCTGCGTTGGTATATGACCGCTAAAGGGACGTGGCGGTTTGCAGTTACTGATTATCAATCTTTGCAACAATGTGCTGGGTTAAGTTCCAAACGTCTCCGCAGTGTCTCACGGAGTAGGAGCGTGGAACACTTTCGAAGGTGATCCGTCCGTTGGTTTAAGGGTTTAAATCGATGGTCCCCTTGGCGTCACTCGACAGGAGTAACCTAATTTCCGGCCAGAGTTTCACCGTCTCCCTTCCCTTCATCCATAACAGCATGCCGGCCTCAGTGACCGTGCGGTTCTCGGCGCTACAGTCTGGAGCTGCGCGACTGCTACGGTCGCAGGTTCGAATCCTGCCTCGGGCATGGATGTGTGTGATGTCCTTAGGTTAGTTAGGTTTAAGTAGTTCTAAATGTGCTCTGAGCACTATGGGACTTAACATCTACGGTCATCAGTCACCTAGAACGACTTAAACCTAACTAACCTAAGGACAGCACACAACACCCAATCATCACGAAGCAGATAAAATCCCTGGCCCCGCCGAGAATCGAACCCGGGAACCCGGGCGCGGGAAGCGAGAACGCTACCACACGACCACGAGCTGCGGGCTAAGTAGTTCTAAGTTCTAGGGGACTGATGACCTCAGAAGTTAAGTCCCATAGTGCTCTGAGCCATTTGAACCATAACAGCATAAACACTACATTGTTCCAACCCTCGTAATAAACTTCCTCATTTGAACCTTCACATCAGGTCGGGGTAAGGCTGCGACAAACTATCTTCACTAGGACCTTGCCCGGAACGACAATGCGGGATTCCCGAATCTGCGAAAGTACATCTTGGCACCCTTAATTCGATACAGACATCGGCTGGATATCAGGTAACGTGCATGGAAGACGGTATTTCCATCTGAAGACTATTTCAGGTTGTCCTTGCTCTCCGTTTATAACTGCAGCATTCAAAGACTCTTTGCAATTGTTATTTTTTTCCTTACTGTGGAACGATACTTAAAAAATGACGGCGTATGCGGCGTACAAGTTACACTACACATAGCTGTCTGAGTTAGTGGAAGACACCGTGGAAGCCAGCGTGCAGAGAAGTAGAGATAACGAGCTAAGTGGCGACAGCTAGCAAGTCTTGTTTCGTTTCAGGCAGAGACCGCCTTGCTCCGGCGAGCGCGTAAGCGTCTAATTACTGTGGCCAGCGGACGGTCGGCCAAGCCGCACTGCGCGCACTAGCGTTCTGCTCGCTGGCCATCCAACGGGCCACCTGGCAGGGAGCAAGAAACAGTGCAGCGGCCCACAGGGATGATAAAGGTAGCCTGCTGCACAGTGGCGAGACCCGGACAGCTACTCAAAGGGTCACCTCTCAAGAGAGACTGTGGATCAGGTTGCAAGGACGATAATGGTAGACCTCCTGCACAGTGAGGACTTACATTCTCAATTGTACATGAATGTGACTATATTCGGTAAAAATGTTTGAGATATCTACATCCATTTGGGATGTGGCGCATATCCGTTGTTGGGTATAATCAGACGGAAGCTATTTGGTTTATTACATGGACTGCGAAGCAACTGGGATGGCTATGGCTCTGAGCACTATGTTTTTTCTGCCTCGTGATGACTGGGTGTTGTGTGATGTCCTTAGGTTAGTTAGGTTTAAGTAGCTCTAAGTTCTAGGGGACTGATGACCATAGATGTTAAGTCCCATAGTGCTCAGAGCCATTTTTTTGAGCACTATGGGACTTAACATCTGAGGTAATCAGTCCCCTAGAACATAGAACTACTTAAACCCAACTAACCTAAGGACGACACACACATCCATGTCCGAGGCAGGATTCGAACCTGCGACCGTAGTTGTCGCGCGGTTCCAGGCTGAAGCGCCTAGAACCGCTCGGTCACTCCGGCCTGCCAACTGGGATGTTTGCGTATCTTACAGGAGCTGCTTATAGACTGACGGAAAAAAAAATCGCAATGCTACAGCACTGATGCGACATAAACCAAAGTTCGTATGTGTGTTTCCACCTCTAAAAGTAGATCTCTATTGAAACTTCGCGCCAGTCGCGTAACAGTGGTGCTGGTAGTGCCACTTTGAGGACGGCAATAATGTTTGCTTTAAAAAAACTCTGTGACGGTCGTGATTGTGTATTACCTTTGAGATTGGACGTGGTGAGTTGATGATAGTCAAGGATGCCTTTAAGGGGACAAAGAGGCCATTAACATCTCACTGAGTTTGCACAGTGTTGTGTAATAGGGCTGCGAGGAGCTGGAAGTTCCTTCTGTGATACTGCAGAAAGACTTGGCAGGAATGTAGCCGCTGTACGTGATTGCTGACTTCAGTGGTCACGAGAACGTACAGTCGCAAGAAGACCGGGCATCGGAAGGCCATCCTGACACTATCGAGAGGAAAGACCATCGTGTTCGGCGTATGGCTCTGGCGCTTCTTTTTGCTTATGCAGCACCAATCTGAGCAGCTGTTGGCACTATACTGACAAATTTTTTTTCCAAATTTATGAAACATCCATAAACCACTTTCTAACACTTTTGAGTGGGTGTATTAAGACTTACTATCTCTGCTATTAGTACTACAGAAGTTGTTTATTAATGCATGCACACTATCTATTTATTAAGCAGCTTTTGCTACACGTGAATGATCGGCCTCTTAGCCTCTCTGGAATTCTGCCAGGGAGTTGCCCGTCCCCAGCCACGTGTAGGCGGGCCGCTACTACTAGAGAAACCACTCCATTTATATTACTCTTTTATTCCCCACCACCACCATACTAATTTAACTACAACTACTAGCTACTATGAATCAAAGACTTTAACAAACGTAGTATTTACATATTTACAATTGCGCATTAGATCTGAAGCGCATTTACTCTCTCCCAAGGTAGGCTCGCTGGGCCTCCCTTGAGATTTTATTCACCAATTTTGCGAAATTGCTGAACAATTCGCTTTTTGTCAATATTTCATTAACATTTCTTGTTTGCAGAAGCTGCCTCTCCACTGAGACAGCCTGTTCGTGTATTGGGCACTCAAACACTGTGTGTTCTGGCGATCCTTCATGGGCACCACAGTCACACTCCGGTGTTGGCCTTTTCCCTATTTTATGCAGGTATGTGGGATAGGGACCGTGACCTGTAAGGAAGTGAACTAGGCCCTATGAGGGCTTCATTATCTTGTTCTTTAGTCTTCCCCTTACTGTGGGTAGAAACCCGTGGACTCTACGGCCTGTGCTGGACCCATCCCATTCGTCCTACCAAATGTCAAGCACTTTTCCTCGGATGGCTTTGACGCTTACCAGAGGAATGCCCATTATATTTTGCACCATGTCGATGTTCTGTTTGCGCACCAGTAGAAGGCTGCGTGCTGCCTTATTATTAGGTCTAGTGGACATAGACCCATAATTACCAACAGTGCATCTGTTGGACTTGTGTTGAATGCTCCAATGCATCTCAACAGAACGTTCCTCTGTATTCGCCTGACAGCAGCGGCAGGCCGCACCACAGCTAACCTGTGGGCCCACACACTGGATGAGTGCCCTACTGTTGGTGCCAATTTACTGTTGTGGTAGATATTTATTGCTTTTGACGGCAAATGAAATCTTCTTTGTCCAATTGCTATTATCTTATTGAACAGAGCTGAGGACTTTGTCGTTATTTGCTCAATATGCGGAATGAAACTCCAATTCTCGTCTAGATATACCCCTAGGCAACGGGCATATCTGTTGCGACACTGCCTGGCCATTAATTCTGACTGTTGAGTCCCTATTTAACTTGCCCTTTAAGAGCATGTATTGCGATTTTTGTGGTGCTATAGACATTTTAGTCTTCCAACACCAATCTGTTAACAGACCAATAGCCAGTCGTGACCGATCTTCGATCACAATGCGAGTGTCACCTCCCACTAGAATTACAAGATCATCCGCATAAGCAACGACACCCAGAACTGTAGTCTCTCCCTGCAGGACGTTCAACAATGGTTCCATGTTGATATCCCAGAAAATGGGACCACACACCGATCCCTGGGGACAACCACGGGATACTCTCTTAGTTACGACGGCTCCAGGAGCCGTTATTTTAGCGATTCTTCCATCACAGTAGGTCTCCAGACAGCCATATAGCAGCTGCGGGCACCCAATCTCTCTTAGGCGAGAGAAGAGTGCCGGCCACCACAGGTTATCGAAGGCCCCTGAGATGTCTATCATTATGCCCAGAACATACTTCGATGTAGCTGAGTGAACAATCCGGCAAACTTCATTGATCGCATCCTGAGTGGAGCGACCCTTTCGGAATCCGAACTGCCTATCACTCATGCCGTGCAGAGTTCGGTGACTGAAGAGTCGGTCAGCCAGCAACTTCTCAAATGCTTTGCCCATTACATCCAGCAGACAGATAGGCCGATAGGATTTCGGCATCGTTGGATCTTTGTCAGGGCCTTTCCTGATAATTACAACTTCTGCAGTTTTCCACCTCTGTTGATAATAGCCCATCTGTAAACAGATGTTGTAAATACGACTTAATGCCGGGGCGACCAAGTGTGCGAGTCCCTGTAAGATTTTCACAGGGATTCCATCAGGACCAGGCGCCTTCTTCCTTGCAAAGGTGTAGATGGTTGCTTCTACCTCCTCTGCAGAGAAAGGGCACACGTTTGTATCGTTAAGATACGGATTCGAGAGCGCCTGATGTATTTCCCGCTGCTCGTGCGAATCCTGGTCTTCGATGTCATCTGGTAGTAGTGCGTCCAACAGCAGTCTTGGTGTTTCTTCCCAATTCTTGGTCGTGCCACCATCCCCAGCACGTAGTGTAGACAACATCATGGGCAATCTAATTTTTTTCTCGAACGATTTTGCAAGGAACTCCCCAAGGGTCTGTTGCCAGCTGATCGTTCACAAATCTTTCCCAGGATTGGCGCCTTGTAATGTCTAACTGATCCTTGTATCTCTGCTTCAGACGACGATAAATACGCAGGTGGTATTGTCGTTCGTCATGGCCAAAGCTCCTTTGCTAGTTGCTTCGCGCCCTTTTGACCGACCGTTTAAGCACAGTCAATTCAGGGGTCCACGGGGTGGACTCCCTGCAGATGTATCTCGCTATTCGAGGTACAGCCAGTGTGATAGCTGTTTGCACGGAGCTTACCAGCTCCTCCAGAGCTTGATCAATGTTACCTATGTCCTCCCCAAACTCTGGAGGACTGAACACCTGCACGAGTCGGTCCCAGTCTGTCCGAGCATAGTTGAACCGTTCCACCCACTCGCCTGGCACATCCGCGATGGATGTCGCTATTTCAAATGTTATACAGTTATGATCACTGACAGTTAGGTGTTATCTTACTTGTCAGTTATGGACGTGGGGTGCTGCCCTCTCGCTTGCAAGTGTGACATCAATATTTGACGTTGCACCCGCCCTCCCTGAGTAGGTCGGGGGGTACCCAGGCAAGTTTAGCACATGCATGTGCATGTGCATTTCCATTATCAAATCAACAAGCTCCGCACCCCTACCGTCCTGTACACCACTGTGCCAGAGTGGGGATTTAGCATTGGCATCCAGAGCTACAATTATAGCCTGCCCGGCTAAAACTCTTAGTATCCAATGCAACTGATCAAGATAAATCTTGATGTCATGTCTGAATTGGCAGTAGACGTTGACAACGTACATACTGTAAGACAACAAATTGAGTTGTACAACCGTAATATGCTCGGTACAGAATTGACTTAATATCGTGGTTTTTATAGTTTTGTTCAATATTATAATTGCACTCATGGGGTTCCCACCCGAGGAAACCACTTGTGCTGTTGCAGGAAAGCCAGGGACTCGACCCGCACAGGAGTTCGGTTCCTGTATCAGTAGAACATCTATTTGTTCTTGTTCCGCTAGTTTCCTTAGCTCATGCGCAACCATCTGGCTGCGCATTGACTATACTGACACAAGGAACTGTCAAAAATCGGTTACCTCAAGGACAGTTCCGAGCTAGGCGCCCTGTAGCGTGCATTCCACTGACCCGAAACCACCGCCATTTGCGAATTCAATGGTGTCAAGGGAGAGCTCATTGAGGTAGGGTGGAAATCTGTTGTGTTTTCCGATGACAGCGTATTCTGCCTCGGTGTCAGTGACTGCCGTGTGTTGATAGGAGGTCAGTTGAGGACTTAGAACTAACCTTTCTTCGTGCTAGACACACGGGAATTATCGTCTGGGGTGAGTTTACGTATGGCAGCAGGAGTACTCACGTGGTTACCCCACAAACACGGATAGCTTTTGTACGTCAATCTTGTGATTTGATATGTTTTTCTGTCATTAACAGCATTCCAGGAGCTGTTTTCCAACAGAATAATGCTCGCCCACATATCGCTGTTGCAGCGCAACATGCTCTACAGAGTGTCGACATGATGCCTGTCCTGCTCGACCACCAGATCTGTCTCCAATCGAGCACATATGGGACACCATCGCATGACAGCTCCAGCGTCATTCGCAAATAGCGTTTACCGTCACTATATTGACCGACCAAGTGCAACGGGCGTGGAATTCCATCCTACAAACTGACATCCGGCACGTGTAAAACACAATACACACCCGTTTCCATGCCCGCTTTCACCATTCTGGCTATTGTTAATGTAACAGCGTTTCATATTTGCAACGGCTTTTCTCTCGTTTACATTAACCTGTGATCTTGCATTGTTAATCACTTAAATATGTTACCCAGACGTATGTAATCCCGAAATTACGTTAATCTACATTAATTGTTTTTTGGTCTTGCGATTTTTTTCCGTCAGTGTAAATAATGCTCTTGCTTTATTTAGGACATCGGCAATGGAGTCCTCTTCCTTTGGTTGGGAGCGAGAGTTACTCTTATCTCACTTAGAATATCTGTCCTTAGTTAATGAAATTGCCGAATGCTACTCTTATCCTGTTCACTGTCACTTTGCACAATGCAGTTGGCCACAGATAGGATGTATCTATTTACGAAGGTCGTTTTCTGGATTTCACCCAAAGTTCCTACGTTCGGTTTCGGACACAGGGGCATATTTTTGTAAGTACTCGTCTGTAGTTGGTGGCGACATTGTGCTGTATGCTAGACTGGAAGTCAATGTCTAGGCATTTCATTTTCGGATACTCAGTTACTATTTCTTTCTTCTGAATGTGTATTCCTCTCCCAAAGCCCATTAAACTAGACTTTTGTCTGTTAAGCTTGGCCCCGATCGCGAGATCTCATTTCAGAATTATTCGGAAAACCATACCACTTTCATTTGTGGTTGTGAAGGCGATGTCGTATACATGTACTGTGCACATGATTTTTTGTCTATTGATAAGCAATCTCTAAATTTTTGGTCGTGCTGGAGAACAGGTGCTCTATTGTAACAGCGCCACTGACAAAATACTACTGTCTGTTATGGTGATCTGAATAAACAGTGACAAATTTCTCGTTTTCAGGAACAGAAGACTGTAGAATATAAAGGGTACGCTACTTCTGGTTTCAGATACAAATACGGGTCGCACAGTGGCGTTACGTCTGCATAATGTCCTACCAAAGGCTTTCAGTGCTCTGGAAACACGCATGAATATTTGTGTGATTATACGTTCGCAGCCACACGTGGGAGAGGTGATCCCGTCGGTTTTGCGGACACCCGTGATCCGACGATGCCTAATGGCAACGGATTCGCTGCTTCGTCGCCAGACCTGCCGGGCTGCCGGACGCTTTTATTCGCAGGGATCCTGACCACTGACATTCAAACGTTGGGGATTACAAGGGTTATGAAAGCAATTACGGTCGCGGCTTTGTTGGGGACGGAATTCGCTGGGAATATCGAACCTGACACCGCCCGTCAGATCTTCTAAAACGATAAACCTGGATACATACCACTCCAGTCGGGCACTACGCATTCCCGGTACGCTTCGGGCAAGGATTCGATACACAACCCTTGTTATGGAAGTTCCTGGCTTACTCTGGCATTTTTCTGACAGTGAACGCTGTTACAGCGCAGCAACACCGCAGAACGGGAGCTTATATAATTCGTTTTCAAAATTCGAAATTCTTCCTACGTGGACAATATTTTCCATCTGACGGGGAGTTTAGTTTCGATGGTTAGCAAGAGCCACTTTCATTGTTCTTCACTCGGACTACCCACCTGTTACCTTGCCGATGGTATCACAGCGGCGTTCAGTCACTGATAATCTCTTGAACATTTTTTCCTATTTTTCGAATGTATGCTCGCTTACATGTAGGCAGATATATGCATTCAAGTAACTAGAATTCCATTTTGTATTAAATCGTGTCATGAATTATAAAATTGCTGAGAATTTCTCGACAATGCTCAATTTTCATAATACTTCAGTGAAACACTGAAATAAATTGTGTTTGAGACTGAATACATCATTTCTGTTCTAAAAAGGAAGTATAACACATTACAAGCCATGGCCATCTCAATTCGTGTCCCGTGATTCCTTTAGGTAAGATGGGGGCCTCTGTGTTTAATATTAACTATACATGGTTGAGTCTGACTAAGGAACATGCATCGTACTCATATTTAGGATCCACGCATTAACTTCACTTTTTAAGTAAACGTCCGGACATGGAAAGACAAGTACTACTACAATCGATCTTTAACTCTGTTGCGGTGTATGCCAGGACGTGATATTTAGTTGTTCATATAACTAATGCTTATTCAAAAACGAAATATTTACAGGAGTATATTTTTAATAGCTTTAATTCCGCAATATTGAGTCTAATGGCTTTGCTTCTATCACAGATTGATCGTGAAGATCATTGTACCGTTATCAGCCCACATACCGGAAGAAGAATGACTTTCCCAGATGCACGCCCGAAAGATTATGGAATATCCCATCTGCCAGGAAAACTTCAAGAAACACATTACGTACTATTCTCTAAACGTTTTAATCTCAACTCTATAGAGGCCTTTCTTTTAAATTCTGACTGCTACAGTCGGTTTCTTGTTAAGGTTCTTTGCCGGCTGGTGTGGCTCAGCGGTTCTAGGCTTTTCAGTCTGGAACCACGCGACCGCGACGGTTGCAGGTTCGAATCCTGCCTCGGGCATGGATGCGTGTGATGTCCTTAGGTTAGTTAAGTTTAAGTAGTTCTAAGTTCTAGGGGACAGATGACCTCAGATGTTAAGTCCCATAGTGCTCAGAGCCATTTTAAGGTTCTTTAGACTTATGTACTGCGCTTATATAGTTACTTTAAAGTTATCTTAAATCACTGCTCATTTTGTATTGCGATTTCTCTGCGTAATGGTTCAAATGGTTGAAATGGCTCTGAGCACTATGGGACTTAATTTCTGAGGTCATCAGTCCCCTAGAACTTAGAATTACTTAAACCTAATTAACCTAAGGACATCACAACATCTATGCCCGAGGCAGGATTCGAACCTGCGACCGTAGCGGTCGCGCGGTTCCACACTGTAGCACCTAGAACCGCTCGGCCATCCAGGCCGGCTCTGCGTAATGTTCTTATATATTTTGTACATAGCTCTTGGTAGTACAGTATAGTAAACTCCAACCAAATTCGAAAGGTTGACCAAGTGAGAGTAGGTGTAAAGCTATGAGGGTTCCGTACAATCTTAATTATGTAAATAGTTCATCAATCCTGAGCATCGATAATATCGAAGATTTTTGCCTAGAGTCGATATCAATACTGGCAAGTTACCGGTACCAGGAATTTCAAGACTTTCGAAAATATCTTATTTAATTATAAGTTTAATTTGTTCGTGTAATTTCGCATTTGGTATTCGAATTTCTAAAAAACATGGTCTTAACAGGACAGACAGTTGGTTAAAAAAATGACCAAAAAGAAAATATTTCGTTTCTGTGATATACAGCAAGTAAAACAATAAACTTTTTCTTCTAAAAGCAGGTTGGTTTTATTCACGATTCGAGTATACTATATTATTTCCCACTCTTTCGGCTGCAAAACCCATTTCTTAACATAATCACCGTTCAATTCGACAGGCCTAACACCACCTTGCTTCGAGAAATTGTATGTACAGATTATATCACTCTACTTGTCGACGTTGGAACCAACGTCGAGCTGCATCAATAACCTCGCCATTACCCACGTACTGCCTCCCACGGAAAGCATCCTCCTTTGCACAGACATTATTCTGCTTGGATGCGAGGAACACAGCGGGAACACACCTCTCAGCACCCCAAATAGTCATCACTACCAACAGAGATTTCCAGCTGAGCATCGGGATGTTTGATTGTGATCCATCGATCACATCGAATAAGTGTCCGCTAGTTCAAACACTGCAACACTGCAGGGGTCACAGCTGCTTGCGTCAGCCAGCACACGTGAGATCGGACAGGTTTGCGTGACCTTGTTGCGATGATGACACACCCCTCGCCCAATTACTCACCGTGCTTATGTTCACTGCTAGGTCTCCGTAGACGTCCTGCAAACGCCTATCAATATCTGCGATGCTCTGGATTTCCGCGAAAAGAAACTCAATGACAGTTGTCTGCTTGAAATGCACGTCCGTTACAGACGCTATTTTGGAGTCTACGTACAGGGCTGCCACTTATCGGAACTTCATGAAACACTGAGAGCTAAAGGGTTAATATTCCACTATATCCTACAACAGATTCTGCATTTTTTCAACCTTAATTGGCCGAGAAGACATATGTTGCATTATTTATTGAAAGTCCACAGTATTTACAGTTTACCAATTTTCGGTTTTTCTTTTCGATTACTTGTACTTTGAAAACTTACTGATTGCGAAATTTCATGATTTTGGGTTAACGGGAAGTACCCTGTACGTTCTGATGAGTGAGTTTGCTGGTATTAAAACACACTGATCACCCAGAACATAATGAACTACCGACCTACTATCGATATAAACCCATTCAGGCGATAGCAGCATCATCTGGCGAGTAATGACTGCTAGTCAGACACAAGCACGAGGCATGTAGTATGAGTGTCCGTGCTGTGCGTGTCTAGAATGGCGAAGGCGCGCAAACTATCTGAGTTTGGCCGAGGGCAGATTGTGATGGCCCGGAGACTCGGCACGAGCGTTTCTGAAACTGCACGACTTGTCGGGTGTTCGAGGAGTGCCGCGACGAGTCTCTTCAACAAGTGGCTCAACCAAGGTGCAACAACGTCCAGACGTCGTGGGGTTGGGCAGCTACAACTCATTACAGATGTTGGACGTCGTACGCTGGGCAGACTGGTAAAACAAGCCAGATGGCGAACTGTGGCGGAACTAACACCAGGCTTTAATGAATGAGATTTTCACTCTGCAGCGGAGTGTGCGCTGATACGAAACTTCCTGGGAGATTAAAACTGTGTGCCGGACCGAGACTCGAACTCGGGACCTTTGCCTTTCGCGGGCAAGTGCTCTACCATCTTGAGCTACCCAAGCACGACTCGCGTCCCGTCATCACAGCTTTACTTCTGCCAGTACCTCGTCTCCTACCTTCCAAACTTTACAGAAGATCTCGGACGTTGGAGCAGTAGCAGAGCGTTGCACTGTCTGATGAATCCCGATACCTTCTTTATCATGCCGACGGGAGGCCGTGAATCCCCCGTCTTCCAGGAGAACAGCTCCTTCACTCCTGTACTATGAGAGGGAGACAAGTTGGTGGCGGCCCCATTATGCTCTAGGGTGCATTCACGTGGGCATCCATAGGTCCAGTAGAGCTCGTGCAAGGCACCATGACGGCCAAGGTGTATCGTACACCGGTTGCAGACCACGTACTTCCCGGTCAAGTTCCTCGAGGGCAACGGCATTTTTAAACAAGATAATGCCCCATGTGACAAGGTCAGGAATATGTTGGGAGTGGTGCGGAGAATACAGTGGCGAATTCCAATTGATCTGCTGGTCTCCCGTTTCGCCAGATCTGGGATGCGATTGAACGTGGCGTCAGAGCTCCACTCCTCGGAATTTATGGGATTCACGTGACTTGTATGTTGAGACGTGGTGCCAACTCCCACCAGCAAACCTACAAAGACATCATTGTTTCCATGCCACGACCAGTCGCCGCTGTTATCCCTGCCAAAAGTGGACATTACAGCTATTAGGTAGGTGGCCATAATGTTCTGGCTGATCAATGTACGTGACATAAGCATTTTATTGCACCGACTTAGGAATTTCAATTTTTTACACCGCCAAGGAGCCCTATATCTTAGTATGTGCCATAAATTTTAAATTGATACGTCTACTCATTCCTGAGACAGTCGGGCAGACATACAGACGGATAAAAATTCGATCGTATAAGTTATCCGTTTTCACAGATTGCCTTACGGAACGCTAAAAATCATACAAATAGTTTCCCTGACTATAAGACGACACGTTGACATTTACGTCAGTCGGGAGCTTCTCCAGAATCTCCTCCGACTAACTCGCGGCTGCCCTTCTTCACAAGAGGATACTTTGCACACGGAAGCCGGCGGACAGGACTATGCGCCTGTACGAGAATAGCGAGGCGCGCGGCGTGAAAACGCAAGTACTGTGTGTGTGTGTGTGTGTGTGTGTGTAGTGCTCGCCCGCCGTGGCGCCGGCGGCCACGCCTACTTGCGCACGCTGCCGCCTGCCGCGTCGCGGGCGGTTCTGGTGCTGTGCAACACGTTTTTGCTGCTTCCCAGACCGTGACACTCTCTGCCGGCGCCGGCGTGCTCGTTAATTATGCTGCCGGCCTCTCCGCATTTTATCCAGATTTTTGGGGTGAAGACGCGCCGGCAGCAGCAGCAGCAGATGCTGCGCCTGCCCACAGGTCGATGGAAGCAAGCTCTTACTGCGCCGCCCCACCTTACATTCCGCCATCGCCTTTTATATCCAGTTAACATTAAACTATGCGGCTTAACTGTTTCAAGAGTTACGTTGTACATGTATACTTTGTTCAATGCTACTCATCAACGAAAATTTTGCACCACACCTTTATTTGAGAATTCATGACACAAAAAAATGGCTCTGAGGGTTATTCATCTGCAATGTGTACAGAGAAAAAAAAAGAGCAACGACAAAATCGTATGTTTACCAGGGAAAGGAATGGGGGGAGGAGGATTCATAGCATTCCTGAGCAATGTCACTGCGTGGGTGAATTTCCCCTAGCTCGGATGCAGCGTTGAACCCACCGTGGCATACCATCCATGGTAAATTCAAGCCATCGCTTGTTTGTACAGATCTTCAGTGGAGATTCTATGTACTTACAATGAAATGAACACCCTTAGCTGCTTACAGGCGTTGACATACGTCAACGGGGACAGATGAAAATGTGTGCCCCGCCCGGGACTCGAACCCGCGATCTGTTGCTTACAGGGTAGACGATCTATCCATCTGAACCACTGAGGATCTCTGGCACGCCTCCCGCGAAACCCACATTCTCAACGTATTGTCCCGCACTACATTCGTAGTGCCCCCGCCCATTATACTTATTACTCGCGGCGCGTTGCCGATTCCCGTAAGAGTTCGGCCTCTGTGCATTCGCACAGAAGAAGAAGATGGTCAAGTGGCCGGTGAGCCTTAACTATATATATACTAAGATGGTATCTGTCCTTTCGAACATGTCCATGTAAGCAGCTAAGGGTGTTCATTTCATTGTAATTTCATTCTAACGAGCTGCATGGTCACCGATAGTATCTATTCTTTCGGACATGTCCGAAAGGGCAGATACCATCTTAGTATAGATTCTATGTACGTCGCGCAGAGTACGTGGTCGCTGTCTACGCTCGTACACAGATCGTTTCAATCGCCCCCACATACGTTCCATTGCGTTCGTGTCCTGACAGCAGGCAGGCCAGTCCATTGTGGTGATCCTAGCGCGCTGAAGGGATCTGTTCACGAGAACAGCACAATGAGTATGCGAGTTATCATCAATCAGGATGAAACTGCCACAAAAATGTTGGCTATACGGTCCTCCTATTGGTTGGAGAATCTTGAGCCCGTATCATAAAGCGATAAGGTTGCCCTCAACAACCACCAGATGTGTACGGTGGCTCCACCGTAATGTTGCCTCAAAACTTCACTCCATCACCACCCTGTAGTACATGTGGGACGCAGTGTTGGAGGCGTTAGATGTTACAAGGTTGTCTTCAACACGTTGTTTGCGAGTGTCAAAGCACAAACAAATCCCAAGTTTCATCCGTCAACAACACCCGACACCAATCCTGGGGCGTCCATTCTGCATGATTTCTTGCCCATCTGTACAAGAGTCCACTGTGTTGTAGTGCACGACGAATTGCTCGCCACGATCGTCGGGAATGGAGGTTCGCTTCAAGAAATCATTTCCTAACAGTTTCATGCGATACATGATGTCCTGAAGTGTCTTTGAAGGCCGAATTAGGCTCTGGCGCACTCAGCTCACGGTTGCTTCGACTCTAAAAGCCAAAGATAATAATCACATGTGCTCCTGTCGAACATGGACCACCTGCGCTGTCAAGTTCTCAACACTACCTGTCAAATGAAACCGATTCCATGTCCGCACCACGTCACTTTGATTTCGGTGGACACGTCGAGCAAATTCCATGATTAGCAAGCCTGCTGCACGATCATGGGTCGTGATTTCCTTCGTGGCATGATGGATGCTCACACTACCGTTAACGCGTCCCCACCGTTGTTTTAATTTCAGCTGAAATGCTGCAATTTGTTCGAGTGCAGCATTCTATTCGTAAGTAGCGGTCATGGTAACTATGTGTATGTTTACAAACAACGCCAGGGGTCACCTTCTAATCAGCACAGGAACGATAGTAACAGGAACGCACCTGCACGACATATCGGGCAATGAAAGCTTTTATTGTTGTGTGTACGTGAATAACAGAAAATATCGGGGGATCAGCCTGACGAAAAATTCATACAACCAGTAAGGTAGAAAATCTGAATAATACGCTAAAAACCCTAATAGAATATCTGTTAAGCAAAAAAGCAAATGGATGTTAAAAAATAACATCTTTACCGGAGGCAGTACATTTGTTCAACCACACGATAGTAAAGCGAAAATGATTGAAGAGAATAAATCATTTCACATTTGTGTGGTTTAAGAAAACTTTTGATGATGTTAATGGAAAAAGAGGTAACACATCATATGACAATCCTGTGGAATGCCAGCATGATCTTAGACTTAGCTGTTAACGTAATACAGCGTAAACAAAAGAGGGCAGACAAGAATTCACTACTTGCAACATATGTTTGGTCTGGAAAAATGCCAGCATGAAACACCACAACTCCCTATTTTGGGTACTAATTATTATTAGCTATTAACTTTGGGCATGCACCATCGGATGTGTGCATGTTTCGTCAGCGTAGCAGACATTTACGTGTCTATAGACGATACCATACGAGAATGAAAAACCCAACTCAATGAAGGTAATCCAATAAGTAAACAGCATTTTACTCTCTTAGAAGGGGATTATGATATAATTTTGACAGAAAAGAATTTACATTTTCAGAAGAATAAGCAAGAAAAGTGACCTAGAGTAATGGTAGTATGGCGTTACGTACCTCCGACCTTTGATATGCCTTATCCAGCTAGTTTTGGTGGGAAAGAAGTGGTACGTGAAAGATAAAAATTGTAGGAATGACAGATAAAAATTCCAGGACTGACGGATACAAATTTCAATGCTGACCGGAGAGTGGGCCTAAGTAGTAGTCTAGCTCTTCACCACTGAGCTGCCGATACGGTAAAAAACGGCAACTGAAAACGCAGGAAAGTGTACATTAAAATCCTGGAACTAGTAGAACCCTCTGAATTAAATATAGGAAGAGAAATATCAAGTTTTGCTTTACACAGCTAGACTATCTACATATACGTTGAGTAAAATATTTTCATGTCTGGGCACTTCGTCCATTAAGCAAGGAACTTTTCGTGAGCATCGAGGTTGTTGGGGCGGGTTCGCGTTTCGGTCTCTGTTTTGAGCGAACAGGACAGGGACTGCTCTACAAGAATTCATGTACATATTGCGGGCCTCATCAAACCAGTCAGAAGACTGATGACGCAAAAAAAACATTGTGTCCCTGATTAAGAGTGAGCGAGGCTTTGTTTATATTTTGAGTTACCTTGTTGTGATCTTCAGCTCGGAGTAGTTTGCGAGCCCCCGACTTGTTAAATACTCGTCTTATCTCTAGAATAACTCAAGTTTTACTAAAAACCAGGATTTGGCAACTCCGATCTTTTAAGGCTTTTATTGCGCCTTTAAACTAACGCATATTAAATGGTAAGTATTTCGTTCCGGGACCTTCTGGGTAACGAAATAACTAGCTTTTAATACATGCATACATACATTATTGATATAAACTTCTGGTCATTGGTATTCTTTGACAGCGTGGCTTGCGCACAAGCGTCTTTGCCGCCTTTGACTACTTTGCCCGTCAAGACTCCAAGTACATCTTCACCTGTCTTGAAACTGTACGGAGACCACGCGGAACGCCTCACGCAAATAGTAAAATGCACGAAACAGAACTTGTCCCCTAATAAATCTTTATTCAAAATAATTTAAACCTGATATTCTGAACGATTAGTCTGGATAACAGAAATGCATGTATTTCTACTAGCAAAGCTTGTTCATGTATATTCAAAATTAGTACGAGATTCACTTCCACTCAACGAAATTATTTATTTCTACATCTACATCTATACCCCGCAAGCCACCTGACGGTGTGTGGCGGAGCGTACCTTGAGTACCTCTATCGGTTTTCCCTTCTATTCCAGCCTCGTATTGTTCGTGGAAAGAAAGATTGTCGGTATGCCTATCTGTGGGCTCTAATATCTCAGATTTTATCCTCGTGGTCTCTTCGCGAGACATACGTAGGAGGGAGCAATATACTGAGTGACTCCTCGGCGCCGGCCGCGGTGGTCTAGCGGTTCTGGCGCTGCAGTCCGGAACCGCGGGACTGCTACGGTCGCAGGTTCGAATCCTGCCTCGGGCATGGGTGTGTGTGATGTCCTTAGGTTAGTTAGGTTTAAGTAGTTCTAAGTTCTAGGGGACTTATGACCTAAGATGTTGAGTCCCATAGTGCTCAGAGCCATTTGAGCCATTTTTTGACTCCTCGGCGATAGTATGTTCTCGAAACTTCAACAAAAGCCGGTACCGAGCTACTGAACGTCTCTCTTGCAGAGCCTTCCACTTGAGTTTACCTATCATCTCCGTAACGCTTTCGCGATTACTAAATGATTCTGTAACGTAGAGGGCTGCTCTCCGTTGGATCCTCTCTATCTCTTCTATCAACCCTATCAGGCAAGGATCACACACCGGTGAGCAGTATTCAAGCAGTGGGCGAACAAGTGTACTGTAACCTACTTCCTTTGTTTTCGGATTACATTTCCTTAGGATTCTTCCAATGAATCTCAGACGTTGGCTACAAAATATCTGGAAAATATCGTACCCTCACAAGTGGATGCATGACATGCTGAAAGGTTGTGTCTTATATTGCACAGTTATGCTAGTACACAGTGAGAGTAAAGAGAAGCCCAAAATGAAATACAACGAGAATGTCTGCTTTCAGAAAAGCGTTGTAATACAGCATTTACGTGTGACTTACAGCGAGTCTCGTCTGTTACAGGTGCCGACGACCGGCAGCAAATGTGGGACAACGATAATTGTCTCTAACGACAGGCTGCAAATGTGGAACAGGCATAATTGGCTCTAAATGATTAGTGTGATACCAGAAAGACTCTTTCTTAAAAAAAAAACTCAACTAAAATTTTTCTGTACGTTATCATGTGTATGAGGGGTAGAGTGTTAATGATCACGTCGAAATTATGTGTAACACTTACGTAACCAATTTTTTTGTTTATTGGTAGGTACATGCCTTCAGTCCTTGTTCTCACTCAGAAACACTGTACCGTAGCGTCCCGCTAGAGACGGTTGCTCCCACAAAATCTAAGAAAAACAATCAAATGCAGCCACATTTGAAGTCTATCAAAATAATTGACTGCGTACGTCACCATGTGTTATTCAACACATGGAACGACTGAAGACAAAGAGGACCCAATAACAAATAAATCAGTGGGTCCTGTAAGAAAACTGCCTATGCCAAGGAAAAAGCATCGCGAGCGGCTATGCCAGTTAAGACTCGGCGGAATGCGAAGAAAAAGACGCCGCTGTATCTATGACTCTTCCTTTTAGGTTCCCCGAGAAAAGTTTCAACGACTCCACTCTGAAAAATAATAGCCCGATAGCGGGAGAGGAGCGCGGCCCACGAACGCTGGAACGGCGCTCCAGTAACGCGACTTTTAAATGGCGCTCTCCTGGAAACGCAGCGCAGTCGCTGGAGGCAGCAGCCATTTGCAAGCGCCGAACTGGTGGCTGCCGGGCTAATGGATGCAGCACAAGCGTCCGTCTGAATCTGCCGTCACAGGGCCGCGCCGCCTCCTCGTGCGTCAGTCGTGCACCAAGCGCACTCTTTGCCGATATACACTGATGTGACGGAACTCATGGGATAGCGATATGCACGTATACAGATGGCGATAGTGTCGCGTACACGAGGTATAACAGTGCGCTACATTGGGGGAGCTGTCATTTGTACTCAGACAATTCCTGCGAAAAGGTTAACGACGTGACTACAGCCGCGCGACCGGAATAAGACTTCGTACGCGGAATGCGTAAGAAGCTTTCGAAGTGTGGTGCTACAGAAGAATGCTGAAGATTAGATGGGTAGACCACATAACTAATGAGGAGGTATTGAATAGAATTGGGGAGAAGAGGAGCTTGTGGCACAACTTGACTAGAAGAAGGGATCGGTTGGTAGGACATGTTCTGAGACATCGAGGGATCACAAATTTAGTATTGGAGGGCAGCGTGGAGGGTAAAAATCGTAGAGGGAGACCAAGAGATGAGTACACTAAGCAAATTCAGAAGGATGTCGGCTGCAGTAGGTACTGGGAGATGAAGCAGCTTGCACAGGATAGAGTAGCATGGAGAGCTGCATCAAACCAGTCTCAGGACTGAAGATCACAACAACAGCAACAACGCGGAATGGTAGTTGCAGCTAGACGAAATGGTGGATTTCGTTTTTGAAATTGTTATAGAATTCTATATTCCGAGACAGAGTCTCAAGAGAGTGCCGAGAATATCACATTTCAGGCATTACCTCTCATCACGGACAACGCAGTGGCAGACAGCTTCCACTTAACGACCGAGAACAGTGGCGTTTGCGTAGAGATGTCAGTGCTAACAGACATGCAACACTGCGTAAAGTAATCGCAGAGATCAATGTGGGATGTACAACGAACGTAGCCGTTAGGACAGTGCGGTGAAATTCAGCGTTAATGGGCTACGGCAGAAGGCGAACGACGAGAGTTCCTTTGCTAACAGCACGAGATCGCCTGCAGAGCCTCTTCTGGACTCGTGACCGTTTCGGTTGGACCCTAGCCGACTGGGAAACCATGGCCTGGTCAGATGAGTACCGATTTCAGTTGGTAAGAGCTGATGGTAGGGTTCGAGTGTGGCGCAGATCCCACGAAGCTATGAACCCAAGTTGTCAACAAGGCTCTGTGGCAAGCTGGTGGTGGCTCCTTACTTGTGTGGGCAGTGTTTGCATGGAATGAAGAGGGTCGTCTGGTCCAACTGAACCGATGATTGACTGGAAATGGTTATGTTTGGCTACTTGGAGACCATCTGCAGCCGTTCACGGACTTAGTGTCCCCCGAACAACGATAAACGCTTATGGATGAGAATGTGCCACCTCACCAAGCCACAACTGAACAATTTGAGTGAATGATATAGCCACCCCGACCGCCCTACATGAATCCCATCGAATATTTATGGGTAATAGTAGGGAGGTCAGTCGTGCACAAAATCCTGGACCGGCAACACTTTCGCAGTTATCACCAGCTTAATATTTCTGTAAAGGATTTCCAACGACTTGTTAAGTCCATACCACGTCGAGTGCTGCACTTTTTTTTTGTTTTGGTCATCAGTCTACTTACTGGTTTGATGCGGCCCGCCACGAGTTCCTTTCCTGTGCTAACCTCTTCATCTCAGAGTAGCACTTGCAACCAACGTCCTCAATTATTTGCTTGACGTATTCCAATCTCTGTCTTCCTCTACAGTTTTTGCCCTCTACAACTCCCTCTAGTACCATGGAAGTCATTGCCTCATGTCTTAGCAGATGTCCTATCATCCTGTCCCTTCTCCTTATCAGTGTTTTCCACATATTCCTTTCCTCTCCGATTCTGCGTAGAACCTCCTCATTCCTTACCTTATCAGTCCACCTAATTTTCAACATTCGTCTATAGCACCACATCTCAAATGCTTCGATTCTCTTCTGTTCCGGTTTTCCCACAGTCCATGTTTCACTACCATACAATCCTGTTCTCTAGACGTACATCCTCAGAAATTTCTTCCTCAAATTAAGGCCGGTATTTGATATTAGTAGACTTCTCTTGGCCAGGAATGCCTTTTTTGCCATAGCGAGTCTGCTTTTGATGTCCTCCTTGCTCCGTCCGTCATTGGTTATTTTGCCTAGGTAGCAGAATTCCTTAACTTCATTGACTACGTGACCATCAATCCTGATGTTAAGTTTCTCGCTGTTCTCATTTCTACTACTTCTCATTACCTTCGTCTTTCTCCGATTTACTCTCAAACCATACTGTGTACTCATTACACTGTTCATTCCGTTCAGCAGATCATTTAATTCTTCTTCACTTTCACTCAGGATAGCAATGTCATCAGCGAATCGTATCGTTGATATCCTTTCACCTTGTATTTTAATTCCACTCCTGAACCTTTCTTTTATTTCCATCATTGCTTCCTCGATGTACAGATTGAAGAGTAGGGGCGAAAGGCTACAGCCTTGTCTTACACCCTTCCTAATACGAGCACTTCGTTCTTGATCGTCCACTCTTATTATTCCCTCTTGGTTGTTGTACATATTGTATATGACCCGTCTCTCCCTATAGCTTACCCCTACTTTTTTCAGAATCTCGAACAGCTTGCACCATTTTATGTTGTCGAACGCTTTTTCCAGGTCGACAAATCCTATGAAAGTGTCTTGATTTTTCTTTAGCCTTGCTTCCATTATTAGCCGTAACGTCAGAATTGCCTCTCTCGTCCCTTTACTTGTCCTAAAGCCAAACTGATCGTCACCTTCTCAATTTCCTTTTGCATTCTTCTGTATATTATTCTTGTAAGCAGCTTCGATGCATGAGCTGTTAAGCTGATTGTGCGATAATTCTCGCACTTGTCAGCTCTTGCCGTCTTCGGAATTGTGTGGATGATGCTTTTCCGAAAGTCAGATGGTATATCGCCAGCATATATTCTACACACCAACGTGAATAGTCGTTTTGTTGCCACTTCCCCCAATGATTTTAGAAAATCTGATGGAATGTTATCTATCCCTTCTGCCTTATTTGACCGAAAGTCCTCCAAACCTCTTTTAAATTCCGATTCTAATACTGGTTCCCCTATCTCTTCTGAATCGACTCCTGTTTTTTCTTCTATCACATCAGACAAATCTTCACCCTGCACTACGCCGGGCAAAAGGTAATTCGAGACGTTGTGACTGACCACTGGCAATTCAAAGCGTCTTCTGTACGCGTCTTCCTGAAAAGCTGCCACCGTCAACTCATCGTCAAACAGAATAATAATGACGGCCTGGAGTCTTTGTTTCTATTCTGTGCAGTCATGTCGAAAGAGTAACAGAAAGGATAATTAGAGCATAATGGCTGGTGGACTTCGCGGCAATGGTTTACATAAAGATGGAAAAATGTTGGACCGAACTTCTGATTCCACTTTAAACTGTAGTTCGATGGAGCAAATCGGCTGCATTGGTGAAGAATGGTTGATTAGAGTAAAAAATCGTGTAGTCCCAAAATTTTGGACAGTGCTAGGAGGAAGTGCCCTGAACAACATATTAAAAATTCTGACAGGTGGGTTCAAATGGTTCACATGGCTCTGAGCGCTATCGGACTTAACGTCTGAGGTTATCAGTCCCCTAGAATAAGAACTACTTAAACCTAACTAAGCTAAGGACATCACACACATCCATGCCCGAGGCAGGATTCGAACCTGCGACCGTAGCGGTCACGCGGTTCCAGACTGTAGCGCCTAGAACCGCCCAGCCACCCCGGCCGGCTCTGACAGGTGGGGTGTGAAAGTTGGGGCGTGAGTACGCTTGAAGGTCATTTTCTTGTGTTTTTCTCGAATAACTCGAAAACCGCGGCTTCTAGCGAAAATGTTTTCAAGTACAAAATTTAACTGCATTAAATTTATTACAAAAAGGTCTTGTGCATTCTTTTAGGTCCAATAGTTTCCGCGCTGCTGGCGGTTGAAAATTTCAGATTATTAAAAATACTGTTTCAATAGTAAATTAATGTTTATCTTTACATCAAGTAGATTAATAACAAATATAAATGTGTGTACTACGTCTAAATACAGTATTGAGGGATATATTGTGTTCAGACTCCTGCTGTTGCGCGTCTCTTTCTCTGAAAGCGGCGCGCAGTCGCCGAGCTTTGTCGTGCAGGCAGATCCGGGTCGTATAGCAAGCGACTACAGGGGTGTAACGGGGTGAATGGGTGTATAAGTGGCGCAGAAGCTTGAGGGAAGGTCTATCGCTGGATTGTGTTCATACACTTCCCTCCTGCATCGGTCTGCAAACTGAAGATTTAGTACGTGATTCCCCATTCTGTCTACCCCACTACTGCTCAACCACGATATTGTTGCAGCTAGCCACTATCGGAAACACGCGGAGGCTACACTAATCAATTACGCTGGTAAACGAGGAAAACGCATCACACTGTCAATAGTTTCAGGTCAACTGTGAACATACTATCAATTGACATCTCGCGCTGATGCCGACCGAAGCGCTCACACTCCCAGGTGCAATAAATAATATTGTGCTCGACCAGTACGTCACAAGAAGCAACTGCAGAGTGCCTCTCACAGTTAGGCTGACCCTCCACAGCGTGCCTGACGAATCTTTGGCGACGCAGTGGGCAGATGCTCTCCAGAGGATGCTTATTTTCCACAAAGTGCGTTAACAATGTGCGGAATGCAGATACGAGGCGTATTCCAAAAGTAAGGTCTGATCGGTCGCGAAATGGAAACCACAGTGAAAATCCGATAAAGCTTTGCACAAATGTGTTGGGCAGTTTCTCTAGCAAGCCCGTAGATCGCGTCACGTTTGTCTTTTCAGTTCCGAGCGCACAGTGAGCACGCAAAGATGACAACAAAACAGTGCCTCCTGCCAAGTATGAGTGCCAGTGTGAGATTTCGCCTGATTTGATGCAGCCCACATATCATACCTGTCATGCATTTCCTTCTTCATGACAGTACTCGGCCGCTCTCTGCAGGGAAATGGGCACGCCCCTGCAGCTCGATGGGAAGTGTTCAATCACCCTCCATACAGCCCAGACTTTGCTCCCTCCGATTTTGATCTCTGCTGACATGAACCGCTGGCTATGAAGGCAACGGTTTGGCACAGACATCGGACTGCAGATCAGCGTAGAGAATCGTCGAAAAGTGCAGGCAACCGCCTTCTGTGACTGGGGTACTGAAAAGTTGATACAACGCTACGACAAATGTCTCAGATGGAGCAGCGACTATGAAAAGACGTTGATGGAACGTGTGGCTAACTATTGCAAATGAAATACTTTTGTTTTTCACTGTAGTTTGCATATCGCGACCGACCGGGCTTTACTTTCGGAACACACCTCGTAGAAAAAAAGATCTAGGTTATTTCACACTGGACAAAGAAAGAGCACGCACTCTCAATTGCATCTTAGACACTACTAGGACGTGTTTTTGAGTGGAACGATTCTATTTTCCACATATCTTGGAACAGATTCCGCTAAGATAGTGTCGGAAGTAATGAATTCCGCAACGATTTTTTCCGACTTTTTTCATAAATCGGCTCAAACCGATGCACCACCTCCTAACGTCCGAGGAACGGGCCGCAGCGTATGCGGCCGCCAGACCCCGCCTCCCAGGTATTACGTCTCCGAACAGGGTCGGAGACCGCGCTCGTGTCGCACGTGAAATGCCCTGTATTTGCCACTCCTCCTTCAACACTCTGCATAACGAGAAAGTGTTTCGCTGTAAGGACAGGCCTACCAACGGCAAGAGTGGGGGCAGGGGTAGGGTCGGTCCTTGTGTTTTCACAGCGCCGGGCTCGTTAGGTATGCGCAGCCAAAGCTCATTTCGCAGGGAGGCGGCGAAGCGCGCGGTCACAGGCCGCGTCCGCCGCCCGCATTAAAACAGCAGGCAGCGGCGCGTCGCCGGGGGGCGGTCCTCGTCTGTCGACGTCGACGCGGCGGCACGCCTAATTCAGACTCCTGCTGCTGCGCGTCTCTTGTAAATGGATTCTTAGCGACGAGTTTCTCTGAGAGCGGCGCGCAGTCGCCGAGCTTTGTCGTGCAGGCAGATCCGGGCCGTATAGCAAGCGACTCGGGACTCGTAAAGACTACGGAGTCAGCCGACGGCTATGGCGCCCGTGGGACGACGCTGCTCACACGACTGTTCCAGCAACCGGCGGCAAAGCTTGCTGGGGGGCAGTGAAGCGCTCATAGTTTGCCTTTGGCTCCACTCGAGATACGCTCAAAAGAGTGACGCTTGGGGAGGTGTAGGCGAAGGAAAGGGGGGGGGGGGGAGGAAGTCAAGCAGTGATCAAGTCAAGTAGACATAAAATTTTTTTGAATATCGTGCCGAGTCATAACGTACTGGAAAAACCAAAGCTCGGCCGCGGTTACAGTGGCCTTCTTCTGAGTCTACTGATCAGCTTTAGCTGTGTGGAGTCGCTTATATTTTGTCATTTCTGCTCACTGACCTTCACGTTAAGTCGCAGTTTTAAAAAGGTGTTGTAATGATTGGTTATTTGAGGCGGAAGATGCGGGAACATCATAATAATAGGTGGAGGTAGTGGGAATCTGCTGTTGTCTATTGCTTCTCGCATCGTTAGCTACAATGGGGCACATTGGCGAATGAGCGTGAGCTTCTGTTTTCCTACTATTGGACGCAGTATGTTTCGTATACCTGCAGCGAGGCAGTTGCGTTAGTTGGACTCCGAGGGCTCGCAGCCAGGATGGGACAAGCCAGCATCTATCCTCTCTGTTACCTTTGTTACGATATTTTATTGTTTCTGTGGCTTCTCTGATCTTGCGTTTTTGGCATTACGTCGCGGAACGATATCCACAAAACGTTTAACTAACTCTGGCCGTGGAAGCCTAAGCAATTATACACTCCTGTAAATGGAAAAAAGAACACATTGACACCGGTGTGTCAGACCCACCATACTTGCTCCGGACACTGCGAGAGGGCTGTACAAGCAATGATCACACGCACGGCACAGCGGACACACCAGGAACCGCGGTGTTGGCCGTCGAATGGCGCTAGCTGCGCAGCATTTGTGCACCGCCGCCGTCAGTGTCAGCCAGTTTGCCGTGGCATACGGAGCTCCATCGCAGTCTTTAACACTGGTAGCATGCCGCGACAGCGTGGACGTGAACCGTATGTGCAGTTGACGGACTTTGAGCGAGGGCGTATAGTGGGCATGCGGGAGGCCGGGTGGACGTACCGCCGAATTGCTCAACACGTGGGGCGTGAGGTCTCCACAGTACATCGATGTTGTCGCCAGTGGTCGGCGGAAGGTGCACGTGCCCGTCGACCTGGGACCGGACCGCAGCGACGCACGGATGCACGCCAAGACCGTAGGATCCTACGCAGTGCCGTAGGGGACCGCACCGCCACTTCCCAGCAAATTAGGGACACTGTTGCTCCTGGGGTATCGGCGAGGACCATTCGCAACCGTCTCCATGAAGCTGGGCTACGGTCCCGCACACCGTTAGGCCGTCTTCCGCTCACGCCCCAACATCGTGCAGCCCGCCTCCAGTCGTGTCGCGACAGTCGTGAATGGAGGGACGAATGGAGACGTGTCGTCTTCAGCGATGAGAGTCGCTTCTGCCTTGATGCCAATGATGGTCGTATGCGTGTTTGGCGCCGTGCAGGTGAGCGCCACAATCAGGACTGCATACGACCGAGGCACACAGGGCCAACACCCGGCATCATGGTGTGGGGAGCGATCTCCTACACTGGCCGTACACCACTGGTGATCGCCGAGGGGACACTGAATAGTGCACGGTACATCCAAACCGTCATCGAACCCATCGTTCTACCATTCCTAGACCGGCAAGGGAACTTGCTGTTCCAACAGGACAATGCACGTCCGCATGTATCCCGTGCCACCCAACGTGCTCTAGAAGGTGTAAGTCAACTACCCTGGCCAGCAAGATCTCCGGATCTGTCCCCCATTGAGCATGTTTGGGACTGGATGAAGCGTCGTCTCACGCGGTCTGCACGTCCAGCACGAACGGTAGTCCAACTGAGGCGCCAGGTGGAAATGGCATGGCAAGCCGTTCCACAGGACTACATCCAGCATCTCTACGATCGTCTCCATGGGAGAATAGCAGCCTGCATTGCTGCGAAAGGTGGATATACACTGTACTAGTGCCGACATTGTGCATGCTCTGTTGCCTGTGTCTATGTGCCTGTGGTTCTGTCAGTGTGATCATGTGATGTATCTGACCCCAGGAATGTGTCAATAAAGTTTCCCCTTCCTGGGACAATGAATTCACGGTGTTCTTATTTCAATTTCCAGGAGTGTAGCAATCAAGGTGGTTAGTTTCATTCCATGTAGGCTTTCACGGCCGGTGTCTTTATCAGTAAACACTTCCGGGCTAAGTTGCCGTGGTCGATCTGTAGAACTTCTGTAGAAGTTCTACAGATCGACCACGGCAACTTAGCCCGGAAGTGTTTACTGATAAAAGTGGTTAGTTGTTTCTGATAGTACAGTATTTTCCTAGGCGTGACCCTGATGTAATATTGCTTTGAGCTACGTGCCAGCTTATCCAGTTTACACACGTGGACACGATGTAAAGTGTTTCGGAAACGTCATGTTTCAGCCACTCAAAGGCGTTGATAAATAATTCTTTATTTGCGACCAGTTTCGTTCATTAGATCTTCAAATCAGTTGTGCAGTCGCCAATATACAGAGTGCCTCCACCCTACAAGGTGGAACGGTTATAACAGTAGGCGAAGAGTAACAGTTGACTCATGATAGATTTGATTCTATTTGACGACACAGTAGTGCAGTGCAAAATGTTGTAAGCAATTTTAAAATAGCTCAAAATTATCTGAAGATCGAAACCGACTGTAAATAATTATCTGTCAGCGGTTGAATTATAACGTTTTTCGAATAATTTGTAATTTTGGTACATACATAAAAATCATGTTGCGTTGACGCCTGTCATACACAAAAATTGTGCTGTGCGCTCTATCATCCTCCAAAATATAATCAACTACAATTATTTTAAGTACAAATAACAGTTGCCTGATTGACAGTCGGAGAGGTCGTAGAAAAGAAATTGAAATGTGGAAAGACATCGTAGTTGCATTCATAGATATGAAAAAAGGCTTATGACACTATTAGAGCGAAGAGACATTGCAAGGTCTGATAGGCTGGAGCCGGCCGAGGTGGGCGAGCGGTTCTAGGCGCTACAGTCTGGAACCGCGCGACCGCTACGATTGCAGGTTTGAATCCTGCCTCGGGCATGGATGTGCGTGATATCATTAGGTTAGTTAGGTTTAAGTAGTTCTAAGTTCTAGGGGACTGATGACCTCAGATGTTAAGTCCCATAGTGCTCAGAGCCATTTGAATCATTTGATAGGCCGGAAATGTCAAAAGGAATGGTTTATAACGGACAGAGGAGTTCGGCAAGGAAGTGTGCCCTCAACAGTGCTTTTTAATAGAATCATGGACAATATCGTACGGAAAATTCAGCAAGATTCAACAGTATATGATATGAAAATCATAGCATATGCAGATGTTGTGAAGATTTGGGAAGAAAATGAACAGATATCGGAAGAACAACAAAATAGCTGGCAGAGAGTAATTGACGAAGCAGTCATGGAAATAAGCAAAAAGTGAAGTGATGAAAATCAGAAGGAAAAAGGAAAAATATGAAGGACATAAGCTGCAGTTGAAAACTTATTACAGTTGTAGGTGCTTTCAAGTATCTAGAAAGTAAATTAACGAAGAGAGGAACCATCAAGGACGAAATTTCGATGAGAATAGAAAATTGTTCAAAATTTTCTCGTTGTATATTGAACATAATTATAAGTTGGAAAATACCTGCTGGACTTGTGCAAAGAAAGGTATGTGCAGGATACAAGTAAGAGAGATGCGATCCCTACGAGGGATCCTGACTACGACGAGAAAGTACAGGATAGGGAATAAAACGATACGAAACAACCTACAGATGAAGCCTCTAGAGAAAAATGTGAAGAGTAATAGGCTTGCATGGTTTGAACACATTTAAAAAATGGGACCAAGGAGACTTCCAAGAAAAGACCTAGAATGGACAGTATCTGGAGGGAGACCAACTTAAGATCACGAACAAGATGGACAGAACACGTGAAGAATGATGTAAACCGACGAGGATCGCAACGGAAGGAGATGCTAAATGATAGTCTATGGGAGAAAACAGGTTAGAACATGCTATGTGAACGACCTGCATAAGCAGAAACGTTTCAGGAAGAACAAAAGGAAGAAGGAGAAGAAGAGGAAGAGAAAGAGGAAGAAAAATTTAGTAGATTACTATTAACGGCACACGAACAGTCTTCAAAATGAGAACAGAAAATTACAACGCTTGGAGTAAAAAATTTGTTAAAATGTCCAGGCAATGTGTTAAAAGTAATAGCCAACACAGTCGGGAATTGATTTAATGAAGAAACACCATCACTAACTACATTTTTGGTTGGTTGGGGGAGGGGACCAAAACACCGGGGGCATCGATCAATCGGATTAATGAAATATGGGGAAGGAAGTCGGCCGTGCCCTTTCAAAGGAACCATCCCGACATTGGCCTGAAACGATTTAAGGAAATCAGGATGGCCGGACGCGGGTTTGAACCGTCGTTCCGAGTGCGAGTCCAGCGTGCTAACAACTGCGCCACCTCGTTCGGTAACTGCAGTTTTGATTTCGATAGCCACAGTGAATTTAGTGTAAAGAGCTTCTTCAGATTTGAATTGGTGTTTTTCGTGTCAGGTATAGAGAAGAGGGGTATGTGGCACAACTTGACAAAAAGAAGGGGCCGGTTAGTAGGACATGTTCTGAGGCATCAAGGGATCACCAATTTAGCATTGGAGGGCAGCGTGGAGGGTAAAAATCGTAGAGGGAGACCAAGAGATGAAGACACTAAGCAGATTCAGAAGGATGTGGGTTGCAGTAAGTACTGGCAGATGAAGAAGCTTGCACAGGATAGGGTAGCATGGAGAGCTGCATCAAACCAGTCTCAGGACTGAAGACCACAACAACAACATAGTATGACGATATACCAAGAGTGCATAATGCGCAGCCACTGTTAATTTTTAAGCTCATGAGGAAGCGCAAATGACAGTGACTTCGTAAGAGAGGAGATACCATCGAGGCGTGATAATAGGTGCGTGCTTCGCGAAAAACACGTATAGTGTTACAACAGCCAACCGAAATCGTTTTAGATCGTAGAAGTTCTTCATTTAGCTTCACAACGCAGATGAGACGCAAGCCCATAAAAATCTCGCACAATGCTTTCTGATCGTAGTCAGCTGTGCAATCGGAGTACGGGGAAAACAATATTGCCTGGTGAAGTTATTTTACTCCGATCTGTAAGTGAAAATTATTCGATAAGCCAGTTGAAATAAAACCTCCTCGTATATGCCGCAAAGCTTTGGTTTACGTTTTTTTGGTTATGCAACTGATAACAAAACACATAGGCCAAACAAGGGCTCAAATACTCCTGTCCTGCAATCTACTTTCAGGAACAACTGCCCCACAATATTACTAAAGTTTATAAATTGAAACTACGCTGAGCTGTATGCTGTAGATCCTGTGTCTTACTGTACCAAACCCGAAAATTTTCATTTACACTACTGTTAAGGGGCTCATAACTGCCACGCACGTTTCACAAGGCATTGGGTATCAAGAGCGGATATAAAACATTTTTTGTCCTCTTCAAAATTCTGTCTGGGAAGAACAAAGGAACACATGCTCGAAATAGTACTTGTATAAAGTTAAAAGTGTCTGAGGGTCTGTGCTTGCTTATGGTAGTAACAGTTGTTGTTTCCTCCAGTGTTTCTTCAAGCACCACTTCCCTTCTCGAAAATCTGTCAAAGACAGAAGTCAGCTGCTTTTGTAGTGACTATTCTTACAACTTGTGTTTGTACTGTCAGCTGTCACAAGCGGGAAAGGGAGCAGTGGTCTCTTTCTGCGGTTTAATAACAGGGCGACCTCTGTTGATTCAACAACCCCTGTTGATATTCTCTCTCTCTCTCTCTCTCTCTCTCTCTCTCTCTCTCTCTCTCTCTCTCTCTCTCTCACACACACACACACACACACACACACACACACACACCCAAATCCAGCCACACATGGGGTAGCGTACTGTGGTTACATCGGAAGCCAGGTTCGCAGACGCGCCTGAAAAGAATTACAGTATCATTTATCATAAGGTATAATTCAATATTTCGCCTTCAGAATTGTTGTGTGTGGTTGATTACGTAATGGAGTAATGTCACGAAGGCCACTAGCAACAACGATCGATATTTTGATTCGTTACACCCGACAACCTTGAAGAATTTTATTGAAAATATCTCTCCCCGCAAAAGAATTTACATATAACTAAGTCCTTAACTTTGAACAGAGGTGCACATGAAGTGATAACACCATGAAATTTGCACGTTGTCACATTCAAGCTACGATTACATACTCTTCACAGAGGCCGGACGGATCCAGCAATAAATTAAATACGACCAAACTCATAGGTCTCCCAAGTTTTTCGGGAGTCTTTCCTCATGTCGAATTTGGAAATCTTTCACCAAACCTTCCTTATCGAAAACTGTCTTGCCCCATTTCGTGCTGGGGTACTGCTGAAAACGACGACGAGTCTTCAGTGGCCACTTCTCAACACTCGATTTATGAAAGACATATGTATACGAAAGCTAATTCCATGTATAGGACGAAACCGTATAATTTTACTGATCTCTTACTAAAATGTTAACATAATTTTCTAAATTTATTTCCTGATAATCCAACTGGGATGTTAAATTACTGGGGTTCCCAAAAGTGGAAGAGTTTCCCAACATAAGATTGCGATTTATGGTAATCAATCAGCTGAAATTCACACACTCTCCCGATATCCAAAACAAACGTACTGTATCGTTATCGATCATCTCCCTGAAGAACGATATTTCCAGTGTCATACATGTCATGTCAGTGCATCATTTCAGAACATGTCACATCGTACACATTACAGCTAGAAATTAAAAGATTTCCCTATAAGTCGTGGTAAGTAGTCACTCGGAATGACCTGCACTCTCTTGTTTCAATTTTTTAAAAGTGTGTATATTACTATTGTAGATCCAGGACTGCACTGCAATGTTTAACCTATGTTTTTGTAATTGCTCATCATGATAAAAACCCAAATTTATACTTTTCAGTCACTTGGATACATTTTTTGTTTTCGTCCAGCAGTGTTAATGAAACGGTCTAATCTCTGACTAGGATCGTGGGTTGCTTAACTTCGGACGACGTGTAATGTATCGTAAGCTATACGCTGACCTTACGGGCGTGTAAGAAATAAACCTCGCCTGGCATGAGGTACTCATTATTCATGTAGGTCTAGCTATTATGGTGAAATCTGTGGCACGAGAGTCTAGTGACTGAGCGTCAGCAGTGAGTGAATTTCTGCCTAATACGCAGTCCCATTCATAGCCGCGAAGTGAAGAAGAACAAAATGCATCCGGTGTCGGACTGCAACCAATCAGAGTGCACGTATTTCATGCAACTCCAGCAGTATTACTGCAACGTACAAAAGTACTAGCAAAAGCTGGGGGATGAAAAGGCAATCGTTCTTTGCGCAGTAGTGGGTACTGAAAGAAACTCAATTCTTAATAGTACTAATTGACTCCCAAATGAATGTCTTTCTCTACCATGAAAATGCTCCATATCCTGGAATAACAAAGTCCGTTGGTTCCTACTGGCGTCATAACACGTTACAATGTAGGTCACGGAGTAGGTGGGTTTCGTATTTTGTCACTAAGCCCATAAGGACTGAAGCAATGTTCGTAGCCACAACGAAATTTGTTTTGACGTAGTTCTAATCACAGCAATCGAATAGAAGCAATTGATTTCAAATGAAAGACGTTAAGTATTTAGTTGATAAATGATAAATGCTGATTTCAGACGAAATCACATAATATTCAACAGGCATAGGATGCAGATAATTATCGAGGTGTCTTCCGAAATTTCATCAGGACAGACAAAGATGATTTGGTATCTGTCGTAACGGTGAACTTCACCTTCTTTAACGTTCAACAACGTGTTTCCGGACGAAATAAAACTTATTTCATGGCTTCTTACAAACTTAGTGTTTCGTATGATTTCCGCTAATTAATTAATTAAAAGTGATTTGATTTTTAATATCCAGCCACACAAAGAGAAGGATCAGTTCCGGAGAGGAAAACAGTACTTTGAATAACGTAATAACACAGTTCACGAGATTTTCTGGACTCTGGTCACAGCTAAACACCCTGAAGTGAAATATTACCTTTGGCATAAAAATCGCTGTTCGCCAAAGAGAGTTCTTTTATACCGAAATCAGACCAACACAGCTGCTTTGAAACTGCAGAAATGCAACAGATTGGCCAAAAAGGTGAAAAAAGAGTCCCAAGAGGAGCGGCTCGAAACCCTCAAGTGCAAAGAGAGCCAATTAAAGAATCTGAAGGCAATTAATTTCACGAGGGCTTCAACAAGGTTCGCCTTTGAAACGGTCTCCAGATATTAACAAAAACTTTGCCTCTTTTGTGGGTAACAGTTGCGAAAGTGGTGTTCGAGTAGAAATGTAGCCCCACCAGTGGCAGTGTGGTTACAATTACCATCACGCGTCTAAACTGTATCGATTGCCTCTGGTGATCGGCGCGGTTCGGGATGACACCTTTGCGTGCGGGAATTCCACCAACAGATGGCCCGCACAACTGCCACGATCGCTCCCTACACCCTCGTGATTAATCGGCAGAAGACATTCATTACCAAGCGGTAATTGTGCCGTTGCCTTCCGCTCCTTTTTCACGTCTACTCACGTGCCGGTATGCTCGGTTATTCGATGAAAGACGAAGAATAGCTACACTTCCCTCGGCGCGCGACCTCTTTAATTTAGGCTGCTAATATCACGGCTTCGGAATTAAATTAGTTGTGGCATCAGATAGGCGCGTTGCCTGAGAGTTATTATTGGCGGCAATTAAGGGGAAACTGCCTGTTTTTTCGGCATCCGGTGCTTTCAATATGAAAAGCACCTTTGTCTCGCGAAACGCCTCCTGGGAAGCCGCAGCATTACCATAACGTCTACGTGGTGAGCACGAAAGTGTAACACAGCGGGTCGTTTCGTGGCTGAGCATCGATGTTTTCTGTAGCTTTGCTAGGGCATTAGCTTCACACACACACACACACACACACACACACACACGAGCACTAGCGTATCTGTACGTGTAGCTGGGGATTTGTCCTATTCTGAGCAATACTTACTGCAATTGTTGAGCGCGAAATAGTGGGGACGTTTTGGTGCTTGATAGCGCACTATAAATAAACATTTACATTATAAGTCGATGTTTATTTCCCATCAGCAGATGATATGCTAAAATACCTTCATCATCTCCACTAAACTGTGTCCAGAAAGATGGGAACGCCAAACTTTGGTGGCTACAGCTACGTTTTTCGAGAGAAGTACGTTGCGTCGCGACATAAGACTTCGCCTACCGCTTTGTTATTTTACAATATTCGCACAAAGAAGAAAAAAAAGCTAATCCAACGAAGAGACTTCAGTGCAGATGCTATCTCTACTCTCAAGCACTTTACGTATCGCACGCTCTGGAATATTGTAATGGTAACCTATCTGGATCTACAATGCCTTGCGGTAAGACAGTGTACGTGGTTCTTCCATTTCCGTCAAGTTCTCTGTACATTCTTTACAGTACTCCAGTCCGTCTGTGCAGTCTAATGTCCTTGAAATCGGCCTCATGGAAATCAATTTCAGATGCGCTATTTCGATGAAGAACAACGCTCTACGAATCTTGATTTTTAAGTATTTTGTACGTGCTTTCATGTCCGTTGTGGTCTGATACCCAAGCTTTTAAGTCAGTCATACGATACACTGACTTGTACATCAAGAAATTTCCATTTTCCGTAAGATAAGCGAAATAGAATATCCTCACGACAGCAATGTCACAGTAGGGCAAGGAGACGTACACTTCTCGCTCGAACCACCATGGTGGTCGAATGATCTGATTTGAAGAAGATATAGAATCCCTGCGTCAGGTCGGTCAGGAAAAAAAAAGTAGAAATGGTATCTACCCCCAACTGAACATCTCAAACCGAGTAAAACGTTCGATATCCCCCTAAGAGAGCACTAACCTCCATAAAACGAACGTCGTTACGATGCGATATTGAATTGAAAGAAATACGTGTGGAGGGTACACTTGATCAAAATGATTATGACGGGCATGCCCTAACAAGTTGTAAGTGGCTGCACGACTTCAGAAAGATTCCCGTTGTAAAGTACTTACCATTTTAGTTTGAAAACAATAGTAACAATAATATTTCAATAATAGTTACATTACGAATAACGACATTGACAATCACTTCCTACTGAGAAAGTTTAGCACTTAACTAAAAAAGGGCAAAAATAAGCAAATGCTATTTGAATTACAGAAATTCTTTTCATCATTACTGACATGATGGGCAGAGGTCTCGGAATCGATTCCCGAGGAGAAATTTAAAGACTTCTCGTGTTCACAAATTCTGAAATGCAGACGATTCAGCCTTTTGAGGCTAACTGAGAATCAACTTAAGGGAAATTAAAGAACAAAATTATGCTTGAAAAACGTCAAAGAGAAATGAAATTGGAATTCTTACTCTGTGCTAGGTGCACCTTTCCACTTGAGAGGATAGTTGATTAAACTGTTTGTACAGCACTAAAATGAGATTCTCACTGAGGTGATACGATACGTAAGACGCTGCAGTAAACTTCGTACGATGCGACATTTATCCTTGTGACAAAGGAACAATACGACATGCCACAAGACGCAGAAGGCAGCAACAGCCTCTTATACAAGCCTCATCATGGACGACTTCCAGACAAGTCACGTACTTCTCCGAGAATGGAATGAAGTATGTATGGCTGTCCCTCCAACGTTAAAAGCAATGTCCATATGTTAGCTACATTTAGTACTCAGCATTCTATGACCTAAAATGCACCAAATGTAAACTGGCCAGCGACTACATTTTTTACTGCAAACTTTTCAGAATACATACTGTGTTCTACTTAATTCTGAAGCATTACAGTAGCAAAAAGCAAACCAGTTTAATATCAGTTTGTGACATCAAACTGTACGATGCAAGAAAACCATTTTTTCTCTAATAATATCTTCAGAATCGAGTGGGAAACACTGCACATCGGAGAACACACGAATCCCAAAACTGTTATTTTCTTATAAATTTTTTATGTGACAACTGTTTTACTGAAAAACTGACTACAGAGGCGAATGTGAGCATTGATTCACCTACATAAAACAGTTTTTTAGGCACATCAGTAGACTTGAAATTTTCTTCTCAGTATTTGCGTGGAGAAACTAGTAGCACTCTGTGTTGCGCTGGAGAAGAATACAACAATCATATCGCTGTAGTATCGTTGTCGTCCCAGTGCCAACCAGTTTTTTTTCGAATTTGAATTGGCGACCCGCTGCACGTCAGCCACTTGTTTTTAATGGAACCTTCCTGGGGCCCAAAGGGAAGGATGGGGGCAATGTGGGCAGGGATCACAACCGGACTCCCGGCCACTATGTCCCGTTCCCTGCCCCAGGTATCGAGGAAGAACATGGCCAAGACCAGAGAATAACTGACACTAAGAGTGAAAAATGCGTGGATCAGCTCCACGTTACAGCAATGCCCCAGCCCCGGGCCGGGGTGGGTTAAAAAAGACACTGAAAAAAAAGCTAACTACTATACAACGTCGTTCACTAAAGGAAGTGCCAAAAATAAAGGACATTTTTCTCGCCATCAGGAAACAAGTAGTGAACGGCGTGACCACAAATCCACTTCACGGAGTTCGTCTTCTTTTGTAGGAAGTATCCTGAGTCCGCAAAGAAGAGCAGGTGAGGAAGTACATGATGGGGAGTTGGGTAATTAAGCCAGCATCTGTCGCATTAAGAACCAAACACCTATCGCCATTCCGGACACCAGGTGATCAACCAGTTAAGTCGCTTCACCTACGTCCCTGTGCGCTCCACCGATGGGGTTTGCTTCTGCGTCATACAGCGAGTCGCGTCGCGTATCCCATCCCCTCAATGGGGACGGCGGCCTAAGACAACGTGATGATTCCTACGAAGAGACCATACTTAACGCCGGCCACTGTGGCCGAGTGGTTCTAGGCGCTTCAGTCTGGAACCGCGCGACCGCTACGGTCGCAGGTTCGAATCCTGCCTCGGGCATGGATGTGTGTGGTGTCCTTAGGTTAGTTAGGTTTAAGTAGTTCTAAGTTCTAGGGGACTGATGACCTCAGATTTTAAGTCCCATAATGCTCAGAGCCATTTGAACCATACTTAACTACGTCCAATGAACCTGCCCAGTTGGGCTATGGAACCTGTTGACGGGACAACATCAGTAACTCACCTTCTAAACACACTCAGGAGATTACCAGGGTTTCGTTATGTCACTAACGCCAAGCACTTCAGCAGTTCACAATGTAATGGATGAAATTAATTTCGAGTGTGTCACCTGGAAGGGCGTAGCACAGAAATCTAATTTAAAATATTGTCCAACAGGCTAAAAATGATCGGGTTGTACTGGCTTACATTACAGCAAGCAATCTGCTGTTTACTGTAGTTTCTCCCACAGGATGAATAATTTACGTGTCGGAATGGGCAACAGGCTCTACACAAAAAAACTAGTACACATGCAGATAATTAATAAATTAATTAGCTAATTACAGCCAGTGCATATTTACGAAATAGTATAAACACGCAGTATTAACGATTCTCTCCAAGCGCAATTTGGGATTCTCCGTACAAAACCGCAGCTATATTTCGAAATTGCAACGGGTGGTGTTCCAGCTGAGGTATGTTGATTTCGAGCGTTACGATCTCTTTAAGGTGGCGCAGCGAAGCGCTCGTAAAAAGCGCGACGTCGGGCGCAGGAATTCTCCGGCCGACGCTGTGGGGGTTTTACATCGCGGGCTCGCGGGACGCCGCAGCCAGCGGCCGAGGCGCGCGGGGGAATTTTTACAGCGTCCGCTGCTCCATATGGAGCAGCTTATGCAAACGAGAGGTCCGGCCGCGCGTCGCACTGGCGCAGGAAGCGCGACGCCGTGGCGGTAGGGCGGGCGGGCACGCAGTCCCAGCTGCGCAGCGTCATCCGCGGATGCCTCCGCGCCGCCCAGAATACCTCGCACAGGCTCTGCATACCTCCACCTGCCGGCCGGGCCGTGTGTGTGCCTCTGACACCTCTCTGTGCCTCACGAATCGTGGAGCAAAGTGCAGGCTGCAAGGAGTGCAAGCAATCTATTGTGCAAAAGACGACACTAGGCATTAGCTGAGCACTAAGGCTGACATCGAAAATGAACGGCAAGTAAGTAGTAGAGTAGGCGAAAAAAGATCGCTGACAGCTGCAGTGAGCTTCAAGCGGCTGCTTCGACTGTCCACCTAAAACAATCAGGTAACACGATTCTGCAAATGTCTCTACAAAAGTCGCGTACACACTAAGCCAACGAAGGCCAACGACCGACAACCAAACTCTTTGTTGGTAGAGATTTGCTTAGTGTGTAAGCGACCAACGAAGCGGTTGGTCATGGCTCTGATTCGGACTGCCGGCGGTAACATCAAAGCGGTGGCAGCGGGTCGGCCTTGGGACCCATTTCCCAGTGTGAATACTGTGTCGAATCCTCATTGGTTCTGCAGCGATCTGCTGTCTGTTAAATGGTTGTGTATTTGTTGTGTTTAAAAATACTGGACAACGGAGTACAATATGGAGATGGCACTGAAGCTGATATGAGTTTTATAGTGAACGGAAATGTTTATGTGACCCCACTAACTGCGATAATAAAACAAATTGAAAAAAAAAACCAGTCGCCTGGAGCGAAGTAACTGAGCTATTAGAAAGTAATGTGCACGTTCTGAGAATGGCGTATTTATTGACATCTTTTCGCTGTGAGTGACAAAGAGAAAGAGACAAAACTGCGAATGGCGCTGATGAAATCTACAAATCGACATGGTTTCCTTTCAGACACAATCTTGCTGATGAACTGTTTTGATGTTTTAAAGTTATGAAATAAGCTGGCTTCTGAATCCCGAGTGGCTAAATATCTCAGAGTCACCATTACTCTTTTTTCTTCAGGAATAGATCGAAAATTAGTGTCACCTTTGGAAACTTTAGGGCCTACATAATTCCGTAAGAATTCGAAATCTGTGGCTTTCATTCGGTAAAAGATGTGAAATAATCCGTATTTCAGTTCAGCTTTAGTTCAGACATTAATTTTGTCGCACCACGCTGCTCCCTATTTTTCAAAAGAGAGGTCGTCCACTAGCCTCGTTTATTATTCTTCTTCTAATAACCAGCTTCTAGCTATGAAATAAATTCTGCACATGCAACGACTACAAAATCCTTCTCTTCCCTCGTAATATCGGCTGGTGGAATCGTAATTACAACCCTGATTGCAAAATCTCTCTGATTTTCCTAACTCTTAATTTTCCATCCGGGAAACAAATCTCTGTTCCTCACAATTTATATTACAAATTAACTCCACCTCTTTTGCGGTCCCAAACAAAATACAGTTCTGTGGAGTAGGCTCCACCTATCTCCCTGGGGCCAAACTAAACACTGAAATGACCACACTCGAAGAAAGCCATTTTCTAACGCAGAAGCCCACTTCTCGGCGTCCCCCTGTCGTCAGCAACAGCACGTCGACGAGAGTTCAATGGAAGGACTGCAAACAGTCGGCGCATCAGTTGGCGAGCCCTCCAGCAACTTGTGACTCGATGTAAGCGTGGTCTTTCGATGCTGCCAGCGACCTCTTGCTTGGCCCGTAGCTCTCTGTGTGCCTCCTGGCGGTCAGGGGGCTACGGACGTGGCTGATAAGGACGGCGTGTGGTTGCTTTGCTTGACTCGCGCGTTATACCCATCATGTGTAATGCGGCTGGTTCCCCTGGACACTATAGCTCTACTTTACAACAATAGCAAAATGACAGGAACCTCGGCTGCTTATCACAGCCTATTGCGATTCCACACGGACGAATCCCTGGACCCCAACTCAATGGTTTGGTAAGGATGAGAGGCCGAACGCCAGTGGGTTGGCGATCCATGTTCGGCCGAATCCGCTGACTGCCATTCGGGCCTTTTGGCACCGCCTCAGTGTTATCAGAGTACTATACACGACTGTTGTTTCCGCAAGCTACCAATTGCGCTCCTAACAGCGCTGTCACCTGTCAGGTACGACATCTCGTCTACTATACTACTACTTTACTCACTACCTACTGGCAGGAGAGAACCTACAAACTTGGCTCAGACTTTCGAGTCACGTCGTTTTCCTTTCTTACTAATCTCCGACTAGTCAACTATACCACTACACATGTTCTTCATAAAGAAACTATAAAATAATAATAATAATAATAATAATAATAATAAATTCATAGGAACAAGTCATCAGAACCAAAGCCATAGTCCTGCAAAAGACCCTAAGTGCAGATTCTGCAAGGAAGTTGACGAAACGACTGGCCATGTCTTGAACTGTTGCAAAAAGACATCTGCGACTGATTCCAAGCAGAAGCACAATGATGAGGCATGAATGAGCCACTGCAGTTGCTGCCGGTTGCACGGAACCAGTAAGACCACAAGCCAGCAGAATTTGAAATCGTACGTGCCAAATGACGGTAGGACCTCTAATTACTGTGGACAGATCGAATGCTGAAACACAGTACACTAGATACCACAAGTGTGGAGAAAATTAAACTTTGGGACACTGACATTGCCATCCCAGTGGAATCGACGAGAAAGGACGTGCCAGGTACGAGGACGTAAAACTCGAACTACAACGACTCTGGCGTAAATCGATGAAAGCGGTCCCAGTGATTTCCGGTACACTGGGAGCAGTGCCAAAAGGTCTCAGTGGGTATTTGAAAACCACTGGAACTGGTGAAATATCCGTCTGTCAACTACAAAAAGACAGTTTACTGGAATCTCAATGAGTCATCCATCCATAGATCATGCAGTCCTATGCGCTTGGGAAGTATCCGAATAGTGATAAAATACGAAATACAGCATAATGAACTCATCTGCTGTGTTTACTGTTATAAGCAATATGTATAATAATAATAATAATAATAATAATGGCAGTCATTGCTGTACATTCCGGGCAAGGAACCAGGGTGATTGTAATTACAGTACAGGAACTCACAGAGGTCCAGCGCGAGCTATCACCATCGTAAGAGAGCGATAGTTGATAGATAATCTAATTCCGAGTCACGCTGGAAGAAAATAGTTCCAACTTTGACCACCTGATGGAAATCTGGCTCTGTGAATTCAAGAAAGACATATAGAAATAGAAACGTTTCCATATGTAATGCATTAGGAAAGGGACGTGGGCAGAAAAGTTCTAACAAGAGAGAAAGGCATTACGTTGATTTTATTGTAAACCGCCGCTTTCACAATTTTTTCGGTATGAGCACCGGAGGTATCGACGAAATGCTCTACAACGCTAGATTTGCACCTGCCACATTACAACAAACCTCATAATATCAGCAGAAGCACCGTGAAGTTCCACTTGACGCCATTTACCTTCCGATAGCGAACTATTTCGCTATGGACTCGAGTCCATGCTGATTAACTCTCTCCCGTCCGTGCTGGTGGCAAAAACCCAGCTCTGGCTACAATGTCTTAAACTACAAGCGCCGGCACGCTAATTAATTGTTCACATACAGAGGAAGGATCACAGAACCACTCCCGAATGTCTGGAAGAACATTCAGAACAATACTCAGTTACCCATTCATCGAGTCACTGCACACACAGACCACCAACGCCTGAAATCGAGAAAATGTTTAATGTGAGTCCTTGATCGTTTTTATTAAATTTAGCATACAACTTCAAGCTCTCGACCTACCAGCATGTCACCGAGAGGTGGGGCAGTGGTTACCATACTGGACTCGATCTCGGGAGGACGACAGTTCAAACGCGCGTCCGACAATCCTGATTTACGTTTCCCGTGATTTCCTTAAATTGCTTCAGGCAAAGGGCGGGATGGTTCCTTTGAAAGGGCACGACCGACTTCCTTCCCCATCCTCCTCTAATCCGATGGGACCGATAATATCGCTGTTTGGTTCCCTTCCGCAAATTAACCACCCTACCAGAATGTCATAATCAAAATCTTATTAAAAGGACATCGAGACATAGTATCGGGAATGAACGGCAACGTTGGCCAGGCATCAGTCTATGGTACAAGATCACACACAGATCCCGACGAAAAACGTGCATAGAAGGATTTGCATCATCCTGATGATGGTGTAGGCCGAAACGCGGGAAGTTCTATAGAATTACGTAAATAAAGGAATAAAGAACGAACAGTAACAATGTCAGTAGCGACAAAGGTATATAGTGACAATGGAATCACATTCATCTTTCGTATCCTTTATTGTTAATGCCGATTCGCCACGGGCAACTATGCATTCTGTAAATCAGAGGAAATTCGGGCGAGAAAGAGAAAAGCTATCGGTTCTCTGGGGCCGAGTAGCGCGTGAGCTAGTGAAGATAGGATTCCCTGCCCAGTAGTCCGCATCCAATGTGTAAGGGAATCGGTTAGCCAATAAAGGGAGAGAAAAAAATCCCCTCTCTCCGAAAGTGCCCGGCTAAAATCTCATTTGCAGACAGGAGTGAGAGAACTGTTGGCAGTGTGATCGGCGCGTGGACAACTCTGGCAGCCGTAGTCAGAGGTGGACCAACGCTTTATTGACTTGCTCGTTCTGTTGTGAAGCTCGTTCTGCTGAACAAATCATCGGATTTTTTCTGAAATTTTCATCTTCATTTTTCTGTAAATGTTCATCACTTCTACTGATCCCATTCGGATTATTCCTTTGTGGTGCGTCTTTTTTTTCCCTCTTAGAGCGACTCTTGTGAGAAATTTTACGCGTACATTCCCCTTGTGTTGGCGCCTGAATATATCACGAATATCGAGTTTACCTACTCAAATGGTACCACGTAAGTGCTGGCAGTAACGTTACAACCACCAGCTTTTGTTCGCAGCACTCGGCAAGATCCCTTGTGGCAATGCAGCGGGTAGTCCTTTATTAGAGATCCAGGTCACAACGAAACATCTGCCTTCAGTGCGCGGCATAATGGAGCCCCGGCAGAGAGCACGACGTAGCGGCGGCCTCCGGCGAAGATGTCATCGCGCACGCACGCACGCACACGACTCACGCACAGGGAGGTGGCGGCGCCGGAGCCAGCAGCAGCGCGAACGCCAAAGGCAGCCAGACTCCCCTTAATTGGCCAGCGGTTCGTATTCCGCGGGACAATGAAGACAAAGGGCTTTTCAGGAGCGGTGGCGGCGGCGGTGGCGGTGTCTGCGGCGACAGACGCGGCCCCATTCATTGCCAGGGGACGCTGCGCTGCTCTCTTCCCCGAAAGCGCGGCAGCTGCGAGGCGCGCGAGGATCGCGAAATGGGCTGGAACGGGCCTGCGTGAGAAACGGAGGCGTGGCCGCTCTCGCGGAGACGTCCTTGACACTGGTACTTACGGGTGAGACGAAATTTGCGTCCGGTCCGGTAAGATCACGAACATCTGTTGACCAAAGTACTCTCTGGGAAGAGAATCACGCCAGCAAGGCCTCAAACTAGGGATGGTAAAAAATCGACCGGTTAAAACCGATTCTGTTATTTTAGTTCTCAATAAACGGTATTTTTCGGTATTCATTTGGTCTCTGTTGTAACAGGCCTTTTTTAATATTTTACTAATACCTGAGTAAAAAAACCGGAACGTCAATTAGCCATAGCAGCAGCGCTAAATTTATAGTTTTTAAATAAAACGTTTTCAGAAAAAGGAGTAATTTTTTGATGAAATTTGCACTGGTCTGAAATACTCTGTTATTATAGGAAATGGGAAAATTATCAGTGCAATTTTATTAACAATGCCGTCAGAAACGGACAACTAAAACATGCCATAAGAAGTGGTACCGGCCGGTCAGTGTGGCCAAGCGGTTCTAGGCGCCTCATTGTGGACCGCTACGGTCGCAGGTTCGAATCCTCCTCGGGCACGGATGTGTATGATGTCCTTAGGTTAGTTAGGGTTAAGTAGTTCTAAGTTCTAGGGGGTTGATGACCTCAGATGTTAAGTCCCATAGTGCTCAGAGCGATTTGAACCATTTTATTATGTTTCCCCGAAGCTCGGCTGCTTCACTGTATTCTCGTCTAAGTCTCTTGTAACCAATAGACGATATACATCTTCAAATTTCATGGATTTATTTCATGATTGAAGACTGGCCTAAGAAGCATTTCATCACACAAAACAGGCACGCTGTACTTTCAAGTGAACAAGACTGTCGCGAATGGTCTGTATTATTCCCATTAACTACTTTCTACTTGTATGAAATTTGTTTAAATGGTTCTAAAATTGCCAAGAAACCTGTGTTTACGTTCTTCATATTACTGAGGATTTAATTCTTTAATCTTTATAGGTTTTCTTAGCACTTCTTGTACGGTGGCTATTTCCCGCTCTTTTACAGCGCATGTAATTTGTTTTCTGCTGCGAAGCTATAACACCCCAGGCCCCTTCCACTGCGTTACATGACGAACACGTTTTGAAATACTGTGGACCAACGTGCAGCAGCTATGGAGTGTCTAAGCCGGTCAGTGTGCCTGCACAGTCCCTGGGAGGCAGGCAAGTGCGTGATGGAGCAGCCGTCTGGCGGCAGGTGGCGTGGGGCTCGGCAGGTGCAGCGCCTCCAACCCTCCCTCCCCCCCCCCCCCCCCCCCCACCCCACGCCACGGCCAACAACACTCCATGAGCAGCAGCACGGCCACCACACGCAGCAGGGCCCGGGTCGGACACCTGCTTTTTGTGGCGCGCGCCGCGCCATTCTCAGAACACGGCGGCTGCTACTACTACTACCACCACGACCATTCTCCACAAAGACAGATGCGGTGCCACGCCAGCCAAAACACCTTGCACCAATACCCAACATATTCTGTCGTTCCCCCAAATCTCCACCCCCTTCCAACACAACCATCCAAACAGTCACTACAAAGTACTTCTCTAAACAAAGACGTCCCCGCAAAAGTTAATGCCTTATTCAGTGGTAGTAACACAGGTGGAATCCTTGATAATGTAATGAAACACTCAGAGAAATAACTTTCAAAACGCTATTAATCTACTTGAAGTTGACAAAGTTTAATTTTGCCTGATGTCTAATCCATTACAGTTTGGGCGAGCAGGCACTTAAACTCTACAGCTTCTCCTGATATTTCGGACATATGTCTTCCCATTATCGTCAGACAGATAGTACGGAACTCACTGCGTCCAGCCGTAGCGTCAGTCGGTCGGTCACTCTGATGATGGCTAAAAGTATATGGCCGAAATATCAGGAGAAGGGATGGAATTTATGCGGCTGCATGCCCGAAATTTAATGGATCAGTCTCCGAGCTGCGAAAATATAAAGATGCACTGTACCTATTCAAAAAAAGTATTTGTATAACGGAAAACATTTCACAGTAAATCTGCTAAATTTTCCATGTTTGTGTACCCGGTTCAGACCATTGTAACTCCATTTTCAACGCAAACAACTCATTTCGTTTATTCGAAGTTCTACAACTGGTCTTCTAACGTCGGAGTGTGCATCGGCGATGGTGCATCTACTGTTTCTCATTGCCGATGGGCAATGCGCCTTACAACACCAATTTTTCGAGCTTAAGTAACTGAAATGAGTTGCTTGCATTGAAAATGGAGTTATAATGTTGCTACAACGTGGATTTTTTTCCTTATAAAATAAGGAACACAGCTGTGCGTGTAGTGTTTTTCATCACAACAGTCTTAGGAGGCTTAAAATTGGAGTTAGCTTTTGAAAACATTTACTTGTACATATGACATGCTTAGTCAAAATTCTGTCTTTGGATCTCGCTAATTTTGAAATAGTATTTTTCTTTCCCGTGATTATGGCTGACATCAAAATTAGAGCAACCGAATAAAGAGGAAGGCTGAAAAAAAACCTCATTTCAGTTGCTGTTGTAATGCGGATGTTACATAGCAGCAAGTTGGTTTGCTCAGAGCTTTGTACATGTTGCAGAATTATCATTAAGGACATAGTGTGTGGCCTATAGCACAAAAGTTTATGGTCAGGATAGTAACGATAAATTTAAGGATGTGGCCTTGAAGTCGACATTCCCACTTCCACCTAAAAATCACCCTGCGGGCGAAATTGCAATGATTGAAAATTATCGAACACGTCAAACGTGAAACTGTTCCAAAAATATTATCTGATTGTGAACACAGCACTAGAGAAGATAATCTGTTTTAGCTTTATAACACATATCAAACAAAGATTTTACGATATCCCTTGAACAATGGAAGATAATTGCGGCTACCGTCCATTACCATAATGGCTGAGAAATAAAGATCCCGATCTTCATACGAACTGAGGTGGCTTAATCAACGAGAAAAAGGGATATAAGCCTGTACTGCGACATACGTGCCACCACTCATCCCACATTCCCTACGTGGATGGAAAAGAAGCGAGCCTTACTACTTGGTACAAAGTGTAAGGTCTGCTGATACAGATGCGTTGAAACAAACGGCACAATAATATCACAGAACAAATTCACATAGCATGAGTAATTGTAACAATGAACAACGAAGCCTTCAGTAAAACTTGGCAGATTTTAATATTTTATGGGAATATTACTCACGATCGTATACAGAGAAGGACGGCACGCATGGTCACATATTTGTTTGACCCGTGGGAGAGTGCCACATGGAAGCCGAACAACGTGAGCTGCCAGACTCTTGAAGGCAGACGTAAACCATCCCGAGAAAGCCTCCTTACAAAGTTCCAAGAACCAGTTTTAGATGACGACTCTAGGAATATACTACAACCCTCTACGTAGTGATCGTGAGGACAAGGTTATATTAACTTCAGCGCGCACGGAGGCGTTTCGACTGTCCTTTATCCAGCGCTTCATACGTGAACGGCAGGAACGCTTGACAATGCCAAATTTAATGGAGTTAGAAAAATACACAGAAAGGACAGTCAACAGCCAATAAAAATACTCACTGAGGTGAATTATATCACAAAACTTGTAAAAGATTCCTTGAGCTGCAAGTAAGGCAGATGCGACACCCGCAAGGCAAAAAAATTACGTTAGTTAAAAGTTTAGCTGTTTGGGAAACAACGTTTTCTAAACCAAATATGCTATGAAAATTAAAAACGTGTAAAATCCAATCACTGTTACATTTCGTGCGTTGCATCACTTTTAATTTGGACAAGGCCTAGTAAATGAGAGAAAAATACAATAATCAAAATAACGTTTGAAATATTTCGGATCGTGTTTAAAGAGATTAGAATCAGTACGTAACGCGTCTACTGGTGTACTGCTAAATAAAATAAGCTAGATCTACATCTACATCTACATCCATACTCCGTAAGCCACCTGACAGTGTGTGGCGGAGGGTACCCTGAGTACCTCTATCGGTTCTCCCTTCTATTCCAGTCTCGTATTGTTCGTGGAAAGAAGGATTGTCGGTATGCTTCTGTGTGGGCTCTAATCTCTCTGATTTTATCCTCATGGTCTCTTCGCGACATATACGTAGGAGGGAGCAATATACTGCTTGACTCTTCGGTGAAGGTATATTCTCGAAACTTTAACAAAAGCCCGTACCGAGCTACTGAGCGTCTCTCCTGCAGAGTCTTCCACTGGAGTTTATCTATCATCTCCGTAACGCTTTCGCGATTACTAAATGATCCTGTAACGAAGCGCGCTGCTCTCCGTTGGATCTTCTGTATCTCTTCTATCAACCCTATCTGGTACGGATCCCACACTGCTGAGCAGTATTCAAGCAGTGGGCGTACAAGCGTACTGTATTTTACTTCCTTTGTTTTCGGATTGCATTTCCTTAGGATTCTTCCAATGAATCTCAGTCTGGCATCTGCTTTACCGACGATCAACTTTATATGATCATTCCATTTTAAATCACTCCTAATGCGTACTCCCAGATAATTTATGGAATTAACTGCGTCCAGTTGCTGTCCAATTACAATACTGTGAGTTTCAACAATACGTCCTGCTTCCTTAACTGTGTTGTAACATCATGAGGAAATTATTGCGTTTATTTTTTACGCTTTTTTCCCCTATTATTCACTTTGTACCTCCACTCAAATTTTGTCACCTGCTGAACAAGAACACACCAAGTGTTGTCCTTGTGTCACAATGAATAAAAACTATGAGTCGTGAATTAATATTTAGCATAACAAATATAAAGAAACGACTCAAGGTACGTTAGTACAAACTAGTTTATAGCTATATGGCAAGGTGGCGTCATTTACATGGAAGTACGATATAAACAAGCAAACTAACACTTTTAATCCAGAGGCAGGGTATGTGAAGACGGTAGGACACAAGAACACTAGCCAAAAGACCACAACAATTAAAAAATGAACCTAAGGAATCAAACTTTAACAAGAAATGGAAACTAATCAAATGTCTGCTGAAAGCGTACATAATATTATATCAAGTAATTTCTTGTAAAGTGAAATAAAAATTTAAAAAAATCATTATATAGTCACTTTTTGCTATTGAAACCGATAGTCTCCTAAACCTGTGGTACGGTAAGTAGTAAATACGTGAACTCAATTTCACCGTGCAATATTTTGCAGTCTTTATTCAATTTCATATAGTACTTGTCTTTTACTTCTCTTTTTGCGTTACTGTACAATATGGGATTCCATTCACATTATTTACCTATACTCATGTACTCAGGAACGTGAATATTGTTTACTCAACACTGACAAAATTATTTCGTTGCAGTGCCCGAGCATTCAGCTACATAGCGACACTGCTGTTGAAGCTTTCGAGTCAGATGCATCGAATCATGGCTCTAGTTGTTGACTATCAGAATATCCGTCGAAGTGCGTAGAAGACCAGGATTATAACATGTGTGACAAAGTAAGAATTCCTGGTTTGTTATGAGCACCTCAATTCCAATTGTGTACTACAGCAAGTGAACCAGTGTTTGCTCTCCGAATATGTAGAGTAGATCACCTTTCATTCAGATTTCCAGTAACGAGCCTAAGTTCACCACGCATGTCAACAACCCAAGGAGAAAAAAAACTCGTGACACATCACATATAAATAGCTCTCCTAGTCTTCAGCCATAATGAGACTTATTTGACCAACAATGTCTGCATTAACAGAAAAAAACGAGAACCAAATCTGATAACCGCGTAATGTAAGTACATAAAAGCGATTGCTGCCAATAAACAGATGTTCTAAAAAGGGAACATGCCGATTACAGTGATCTAAATATAGTGAACAACCAAATTTGTTTTTACCTGAGGAGGTAATTATTACCTCCAAGGAAAACGAAATTTATATTGCAAGGTGTTCAACTGATGGAGGAGATTAGAAACTAACGTTCCGTCGACGTCGCGCTCTTCTGAGTTTGAACACAAGTTTGCGCTGGACACGGCTCGACCACAAAATTGTTAGTAACCATGAAAAAGGCATTTGTATCCTCCTTCACGCGAAGCGTAGTGTTAAGCCACCTCAGCAGCAATGTGTACATAATTCTGAGTTATTGTAAAAGACCTCCGGTTTTGACTTCACGTAAGCAATTATATAGGACAGTACTGTTTGTACGTGGAAATCGCTAACGTGTCTGAGCAATGCAGCGGTACACCACTTCTCTTATTATACAATCAAATAAATCATTGGGCTCCCTGAGAATTTAATGTTTTAGACTTTTGGATGGTAGGGTCTTTTCTTTTCTCGTGGTGCGTATATGTTACGTAACAGGATTCGTTTAGGTGACATTTACGTGGACTGTGACTCAGACAGAATCTACAGCTCAGATATAGCCAAGCGTCTGACGCGTCGCCAAGAAACGTTTGACAAATTACGCGTACACTATTGCGTTCTGGATCGTTTCTACACTTCAGGCGAAGCTATTACTCAGTAAAAGAGGAAAGGATAACTATCTCTGTTTAAAATATGGCGCCCTCTCCTGGAAATATCCAATCCATCTAACTTGTCACTCAGAAAAACTGCCTTTCTAGAAAACACTCCACTCGAAGGTTACAAAAGTTTTTTAAGCTGCTTGGTAGAAACTGACGTATTTCCGAAAGTAACGCTGTGAAACTATTGCAATTTGCTGCCAAACACATAAAATATAAACAAACCTCCAACGTGGAAACTGTATTTCGTTTATCAATGGATACTATGGATGTATGGATTCTCCTGTGACGCTATTCGTTAAATAACAGGTAAAATTAAAAGACTTTATAAAAGAAATTGATCTGCTATTTTTCGTACTTTGTGTTACGAATTTTAGTAACCACAGATTTAGAAACTGCATCCTGCAATATGTTTTGATATTGTCTTCGATACCTCACTGCAAAATGCCGGGATCAAATTGCATTTCCCGCAAAATTTCTACAATATGTGTCTAAACAAATGGTGATATAAAAGGCTGTATTGCAGAAAAGACTTTTATCATATATCTCGTTTCTCATTACAGCAAAAAAAAAAAAAAAAAAAAAAAAAAAAGTGTTTAGCCCTTCAGATGCCAGCATAAGCATGTAATATCTGGACTTTTTATTAATGTCGGTCTAAGCGTTAACAAAAATTGTAGTTCAACATACTGTAAGTTCTGAGAGTATGTACGCCTAAGAGAAAACACTAAGCATAAGTATTACTACCTAAAATCAAACACAAACCTCTGATCTGATGGCACACTTAACTAAATGATTAATACCGTGAGTACACAAACACATGATCTGTAAAAGCAGTCATTCTCTACACCAAAGGTTTTGTTCTATTGTCCAGTAAACACTGTTAGTAGCATCGCATGATAATTGGCATTCATACCGTCAGCCTCTAATAGCTTAATACAACGTTTCGAGAAATTTTCGTTATTCATACATACATGTGTGTTAAATGTAGGGGAGCATTTTTCTACAGCCGCAATTTTAACGAAATTATAAATGGAGGATGGAAGACAAAAGCAGAGTTCAGAAGCCACCATAATGGGTGTAAAACGTTATCAACGACGGAAGTATACTTCAGTACACTTTAGTGTAGTTTACATTACAGATCTTCATCACAATCTTGACGTCTCGAAGATGCGATGTGTAAGAGGGAGGCGCACTCTAACGGTCATATTTCATTTTTGGCAAAAGTTCGCTAAGATAAGCATTAGTGAGTGTGCTACTGGTTAAACTATAATAGCACTCAACAAAGATCATAACAGAGCTTTTATTTTTCGTTAGTATTTCACATACCTTCTGCGGTATCTACTCTCTCTGCCCTGCAAAACTGTAACAGGCACACTGTGCCCATGTTGGTTCTCAAAACATCGACTGTACTTTCTTACTACAAAGGTTTCAACATCCGTGCAAAGTCCAAGACGTACAGGTCAGGAGCATGGCGACTTTCGTTTCGCCTTTATTTCATCAGAAGCAGCGTCTTTTCCTGTATAGTGTACTAACGTCTCCGTTCTATTTTTGTAACATTAAGTTCTCAAAATATTACAGGATAATCTCTCATTTATAAAACAGACTAGTTCGCTAGAGCCACAGAAGGGCAAAAAGCGTTGTGCACAGTAGTCGTACACAGGCAACTGTGAGCTCGGATTGGCTATTCCGGCTGCCTCTTCAAGTCTCCAGAGACGCTCATAAAAAATTCCAATAGAATGCTCGGGGTCCGACATGCGGCTTAACAGCATCGATACGCATCGAACAAGGCAGGCGAGCCAGCCAATCTCGGATACAACTGTAAAAGTCGGGTGCGTAAATATTTTACCATTCAGGCCAATTTCCGCTGCCGAAATTGTGCCGCCCCCGAATCGGGCAATAAAGTGATTGATCTGCACGCACAGCTTGCCCGACTGGGGGCCGCAACCAATACCCAGGTTGGCGTCGCTATAGGGGAGATGTGCCCTGATCGGGCAAGACAAGCTGCGGCCGTGGTAACGCACCCTGTCATCTGTTGCACGAGTCCGGTTTTCGAAAGCATACATGTCTCCCGGTATCACAAATCTCTAAATGACTTGGTTTAGGCTGTCAGCAAAGGGTCTAACGAGTTAACGGCCTTCAGGCGTTCTAAGTTCAACTGTTGTGCAGAAAAAATCAAAGGATCCAGTTTTCTTGGATAGTTTTCTTGATACTTTGTGCAACTGACGCAGGCCAGACAAAAATCTGTGCCGACATATGTGACAAATCTGTACGTTACATTTGTTTACTGGTGTCTCTCGTTGTACTCATACGTTCATATCATTATCATATAATTTAAAACTAGCAATTTGCGGCCACACGTTGCTGTGGCTCAGTCTGGTTAAATGGAAAGGAAGAAAAACGAGGGAGCATGTGCCGATTACGAATGGGATTTGGATATACGTGTTAATATCCCTCTCCTTTCTCTCTATGTCCAATATATCTTCTTCTCCCCCATCTCTGTCCATCACCTCTTGCCCCCTCCCTCCGTCCATCTACTCCTTTCCCCTTTATCCCCCACCCGTCACACCTCCCTCCATCCGAACTTGAGCCTTTCTTATTGCAAATCCGAGTTCTGTAGTACTAATGTCATCACAAGCCGTTAAGCCATAAATACAACTTTCCTGTTTGCCACTAACGTTTCACTATTATGTATATAATATATTATTATAATAAGCGTCTGGCCTAACGCTTATTGCAGTAACATAAAAAATTTGAATTAAATCGACCGAGTTCTTTTTGAGACTTTTTGTAACCATGCTTCCACTTTACATATATTGCATATATATTTTAAAATACTAAAAATATATAGCCTAGGCCTGTCTGAATGTTCATTAGGTTTAACGAGTTTATTCCAATAGAACGCTGTGCCAAAATTTCGGATAGTTAAGATTTTGAAGAAGCGAACATTTAAACGTTTCTTTATATAGATTATAACCAATGTATGAAGCAAATTTCAGTACTTTAAATATATTTCACAGTGTTAATGTCTGAACAGCGCAAGAAATATATGTTGACATACAAACTGCTTTTCATCATTGGAATCATCTCTGGGAACTATACGACGAGATCTCGGAAATCGTGAATAAAGTAATGAATGTCTGGGGTAAAGTTTAAATCGGAACTAAAATCACTGTGCACATTACGAATTTTCAACAACAATAAGTTTCGGCAGTTTGAGGTGTCAAACTGCAGTAAACAGCTATAAAGATTAGAGGGAAAGCGGGCTACATTAGAAAATATATGAGGCATCATTAACAACACAGTTGAAAATTAGACGAGACGTGATATAATTTAAAAAACCTATAGCTCTATAGAGATCTTCTTCGCGGTAGCGAATACTGGATATCAACTAAAACAAATTTAAGCAAATTACAAAACAGAGAAATAAAATTTCTGAAAAGAAACGGATCTTATGACAATCTAAGCTGACAAACTAAGTTGCGAGTCAAGGGATAGAAGTAGAAACAAACCAATGTTAAATAACTAAATGTCACAGCACTTGTTACGAACCCATACAGGTGGAAGACAAACGACTTTTCAAGTAAGCGCTAAGGATAGAAGAGGTTTGCGAGACTCTGACAGCAGAGAACAACGCCTTAGACGTACTGAAGTTTTGGCTCTGCCCCATGTTCGGTACTAATAGATGATATGTAGGAATATCTCACGAGGGAGGGGCAGGCAGTCCGTCAAGATGGTGCAGGCTTAGAATTACTCCAGTTTACATAACAAATGAAAAAAACAATATTTATATTGCACTTAGTTACCTCCTACAAAAAGAGATCGCGAGAAATTCATTTTTGTCGAACTACAAATTTTTGCAGGAATGTGGCGAAAGTATTTGTAGGAAATGGAGTCACTGACATATGAATAATCACCTCTCTCTACATTTGTAACACATGTAACGTACATAACGTTTTGTCTGAAAATTCCGAAAACATTATACTCCGAGAATCAGACATAACTTATGTAGGCGTAGAAGTTTAGTACTTAAGAGGCTGTCTTATCAAACGTAATTAATTCTTGTGACTTCCACTAGTAAGTAACGTCAACTCTGACACCTCTCGTAATAGTTATTGACTCCCTAGAAAACGTATAAACATCTCGTTTACATAACAAAATCACAGTTTCATGGTAGTTACAGTTTTCAGGAATCTTTGCGGAAACAACTTGCTGAACTATATCTGAAGATAGTTCGTGCCTTCCACAAAACTCGTTAAATTCTAAGGACAATACAATCTCTTTAAACATCACAGGGCAACAGCAAAATGTACACTCATTGTCATTAACTATTGGAGGAATAATCTTGGACGGAGCCAGGTCGGACTTTGATGCTGAATACCACTGAGTATTAGTGTTCTCTCCCGTGGCTGAGAAATACTGATATAAAAGAAAAAGAAAAACAAACCGTAACCTGCACAAGGTGTTATTTACTCTGCAATCCACTGTGAGAGGGCATGTGAGTTTCGTTACTACGACACAAATACAATAGTTAATACAAAAGAGAACTGACATTCGAAAACCAGGAAAAACACGTATCATGTGCGTGAGGTAAATCCCATTTCTAAGACGGTTTGCTGCCGGTGGTCTAACAACATAGAACTATGATAAAATTCAAGAATCTGTGGAAGGCAGCTTATCAATTATCTGAATATAGTTTCATCTGATGTAATTAGATGCAGTGACTACTATATATAGAGCTCAATGTTTCCGAAGAATCATGTAACGAAAATGAATGCACATACTAGAATACAGATGTAAATATTTGTGCACCACATAAATAATATTGCCCTAACATACAAATTATGACCTATAAATTACGAGAAGACTAACAGCTACCAATTTTACTTTGACGCGGAACCATTGTCATACAAAACTTTTTATTCCACAATCTAGATTTTGGCCTTAGTCCATTTTCCAAGCGTTACAAGTATCAAAAATACTCAGGTCAAATGATTTTTCATCCTTGTAACACTTGAAAATGGCCAATAGCCGAAATCTACATTGTGGAATAAAACCCGTTGTACAGCAAAATGGTAGTTATATCTTTCAAAAAGACGTTTACACATTTCGATAATACATTCTAATTACAATTTGTGAAAATAAAAAAATCTCTGTTAATGCTGAATTTAATGAGCGGAATGATATTTGTTTATGACTCTGGCGCCTTACAAACGAATATGACAGAGAACAAAATCTACAGATGGTTGCTCTGAAAAAGTTCCCCTCTTGTTCGCAGTGAAGCGAGCACTGTCAATCATCAGTCGGAAAATGTACGTGCTCTGTGTTTTCTTTCCCGAAGCGACAGGAACTATTCGTCACCACAGTTTACTCCTACAGTCAACCTGATCTGCAACATTGTAACATTCCTGCATTACTGATTAATGTAAGTTTAATTTATTTTTCAGCTGTGAACAAGACGGTATCCAACACGCATGAAGTTTGAATAAAAACGCTTTCGGTTACAATTATTTCGTGTTTTATTAAATTACACGATGCATTTCAGACTCTGTAAATCTATGTAAAAATCGTCTAATTCGTACATAATTTGCGTTAGCTCTTGATTGAGGTGAAATGCGTGTTCCTGTTACTAGAAAGTTGGCGCTAAGATATCGTATTTCGTGATTAGAGTGCGGAAAATATGCGAGGAACAGTGATAAAAACATTAAAAAAACTTACCGAATAAACAAGGAAGAATATTTTTAACATTCAGAGGTTAGCATACGATGGTTTGTTCATTCTGTTATCGCGTATCACATCATAACGCGGACATTTGTTTACACGTTTTTAAAAAGCACAGATGTAGTTTAACCTGATAAATCAGAGATGAAGTTTATCATGCAGTATCAGTGATCTCAGTATTAATTGTGGTATTAAGAAGTTAACAAATGCAAGTTATAAATTTAAATTAAGCCTTTAAAATTACTAAAATAAATATCGCTAGCGAAACCTATACATTAATTTTACACAGATTCAGGTTTTACGGTTCTGTGGAGGCATATTTCCTGTTGTTCTAACAGATTTAGGGTCATACTATTATCAATACGATATAAAAAATTTCGGCAGTACTACCCAACGAAGTCAATGGTAAGAACCTAAGTCTGTTAGAACAGCCTGAAATACACCTTCATGTTACATGAACAGATTTCGCTAGCCGTCGTTATTTTAGTAATAGAGATTTATTTTAAATTTATTCTTTGTATATGTCAGCTTCCTAATACTGTTTTCTAAACTGATTTTATTGTATCAATTCTCATTACGCAAACATATGACACCAGGTGATAAATTTCATCTTTGATCATACCAGGTTAAACAACATGTGTGAAGTGTTTTTAAATTTATTCTTTGTATATGTCAGCTTTCTAATACCGTTTTCTAAATTGATTTTATTGTATTAATTCTCGTTACTCAAACATATGACACCAGGTGATAAATTTCATCTTTGATCATACCAGGCTAAACAACATGTGTGAAGTGTTTTTAAAATGTGTAAAGAAATGGGCTCCTCGAGTGATGTGCGATGACAGTATTAAAAGACAACGTTGTTTGTTTGTTTGTAAAGTTTTTCACTGTTTCTTCCCCACTGTTTTCGCGTCTTTTCCGCGCTTGATTCAGGAAGAACAAAGCACGGCACCTAACATTCGAATTGCAGGAAAAAGGAATTCACTCAAGAGATATTGTAAATTATGTATTAGAAGATTTGCACCCGAAAATGGATCAAAAAGGTCCGAAATGCATCGCGTAATTTAATAAAATACGGTAAAATAGTGACTGAGGGCGTTTATATTCAAGCTTCCGGCGTTTTACGTGTATTTTTAGCGTCTGTTACCGATCCTCGAAGATACGAGACAGGAAGAATAAGATGTACATCACGCAGAGACATCCACGGTCTAGTACCAATACTACTTCTGCCTCTATCGACAGCCATTTCCATTCTCGTGCTATGAGCTACATTTACAGCTCTGGCAAGTGCGTTCGTCAGAACAAGAGGTGATAAACTTTTATCGTTTCCTCTGTAAGTTTCTATAAACAAACTCAAGCTCTCTCGTTTCTTCTATTCAGTAGAAACACACAAACGTAAAATTCAGTATGTCGGTAACAAAGGACAAGACAATGTCATAAGCATAAGTAGGTTCTGCTCTACCTCAGGGAGTAGTTATAGGGCCATGATTTTCCAAATTTTTGTTCAAACACTTAATACGTAATGGCAACCACTGTCGATCGACGCATTCCAACATTATTTAATGAGCTTGAAAAGACCCGAGATTTTCAGTCTCACAATCAGTTAATCCTGCGTAATCATTGTGAGCGAATTTACATGGAACGACGTAAACCTAGTTGTAGAGAAGGCAGATGTCATTCATACACGACGCGGGTCAATTACCAATCTTCGTTGATGATTCTACTGTGTTGTTACCGGTTGGCGCCTCTTGTCATGTTAGATGAAGAAGAAAGGAAGAGAAGACGCTGGTCTGTGCAGGCGACGCTATGGTGTCCACAGAATTACTCAACACATTACAGACGAAGCGCTACATACAAGCGGAGATGAGGACTGTAGAAAAAAAATGGTTCAAATGGCTCTGAGCACTATGGGACTTAACAGCTGAGGTCATCAGTCCCCTAGAACTTAGAACTACTTAAACCTAACTAACCTAAGGACATCAAACACATCCATGCCCGAGGCAGGATTCGAACCTGCGACCGTCGCGGTCGCGCGGTTCTAGACTGACGCGCCTAAAACCGCTCGGCCACTCCGGCCGGCACTGTAGAAACACTTACTCTCAAAATTCTGAGAGCCGCCGTTCCAATACGAATCAAAAAGCATATTCAGGAAGTTTTATGTAATGGTAAAATGGACAAATTTGGTCTTACTGACAGGCACAGTTTAGAATAGATCATACATAGGAATGCGGACTTACTAATTTACATATGAGAAAATTTAACAGTAGCATTGCCCATATATACTTTTCACGGAATTAATGAAAGCTGAAGCAAAAACAAATGAGAAGAGTGATTGCGGTTAACCTTGTCACTTTACACGCAGAACGACGTAATAAATGAACGGCAGGTGGCCAATGCCGAGGGGTTTTCTGACACGGCTTTGTCTCATCACTTCAAGAGAAGGAAGTAAATATTTTTCGAGCTAACAACATTTTGTATATACTACATTCTTGATTACGGGGAAAAATGTTTCCAAATTTTTTTGCTGTGTTGTCAGCGATTATGAAGTTGGCTACTTTTTCAATAAGGATGATTTTTTTCATCCCATTTCATTAAATAATAAGGCTTGGAAGTCGATATTTCAGTGTCACTGGTTAAAAGAAGCGGACTCGATTCCAACGCCAACACAAACCGTTTCAGGCTCGGAGTACTGCAAGCAAACAGCCTACAGGCTCACCAAACACAAATGAATGTCGAATTTCGATTTGTATGTTGTAATGTACTTTTCAACGACATTTTATGCCTAAATTACTATAAAATTTCGAGGTCGTATGAGAAAGAGCACAGAGAAGCAACTGGTTAGCAGTATGTCGACGCTAGAAAATAGCATCGGGAAAGTCGACGTGTATTTTCAAACTAAAATCAAATTTCAACTATTTGATACGGACGTTAATACTCGTAGTTGGCGTAAACTATCAAGTTACATAACAGGCAGCTCTTCAATATCCCGCACAATAATTGTATGGAACCCGGAGACATATTGAAGCTTATTTCGTACGGGACCGAAGAGAATAACATTTGTCATGTTGACTTCATTTTAGAACAACGTCATCGTGGAGTTTCAGATACAACGTACACGCAGAATCTGGCACTCATGGAAAAGACGATTCTTTTTGCTGCCTCTACACAGCAACAATATAGATTCATATATTCTTCTATGACAGTGTCTTAAAATTCTTTCTTATAGCATAACTTCCAATTACGAGGAATAGAAAGACTTAAGGACCAAAATATCGGAAAAATTATCGGAGTAGTATACAAATAAAAACTAACGCTCCAAATCGCAATTTATTTGCCATCTACTGGAAGTAACCAGTCTTAGTTATAGTAACCATGTCAGACCAAGATCCCAGATAACACGATGAGTGTAACTCATCGAATGTTTCAACTTTTATTACAGCCGTTGTCAGTTACCCGTGAGCGTGTTAGTGATAGCATGTAGGTATATAATGTTTGGTTCTTCTTATACATCATGATATTTCGGGATTTACGGTCACATATTCAGGTGCAGAGAGGTTATCACGTACTCCTGTACTGAAATGTTGCTGCAAACTCTCTCTACCCGAAGATGAGATCATGGTATCCGAAATGTCATAGTGCATAGAAAAATATTTTTTTTCTATGACATACGCGAATTTTTATACTTGCATATCTTCAAAAGACTTTCCAATATAAGTACGAGGCTCTGATGCTAAGGAAATAAATGCAACAGTTACAGTTAACACGTAACTTCACAGTATATAAACACGAATATAAAACAGTGGAGTCTAGAAAAAAATCAACTCGCTCTAGATGTACCTGTGCTTTTACATATAATTACTGAACTCATTAGCAGAACAGACCGTTGAAGCATAGTACATGAAAGCCACCTAACTCCTTAAAAATTCCTTGCTGACAGCCAGAGGTAAATTATATCACCCGCAATACATGACACTTCTGATAGAAGTACCTATTTAATTTGCTGGGACAAACTTCCGATTCTGCTCGAATTTAATTCGAGTTCGTGGAAATCAGAATGGTAGCTGGGTGCACTCAAGAACGCTTTAATAACAACACAAACAAACAGTAGCAACATTTTCGAACATACGAACACACACAAGTCAGTAATTATGCTCAAACACATATTTTCATGCACAGGTTAACGCTTCAATGGTGCAGAGGATGGAACGGTAGTCGATCCAGGCATTATTACGGATGCTTCTTGGCACAGATATCAAGCTTGCACTACCAGACTTACGAATCATTCAGTACAGGAAATTCGATCGATAAGACTAATGAATCAATATTTCCGATGCTGAAAAACAAATTCTCGCCCTATTTCGTCACGAATATCTTTGCCAGCTGGTACAGGACCACGCTTTTCATCAAACGAACACCGGTCCATAGACGTATGCGCGCCTGCATCTAGCACCCCACGCGTGGGGTGAGATAAACAAACACAGTTTCCCTCACATCGCAATGTGAAGAAGCACTTCAGATCATCATTTCACAGTCGCAATCCTATGTCCAACGGTACAAACCAGCCGCACATTTGTCAACAATGACAGTTTAGCCTGTCACATACTTTCAAGAGGGAGCGCTCACCATCGACGTTATCAACTGAAAAACAATTGCCGGTGCATAATTATCACAGAGTTCTAGAATTCCAATGCACACAACAACAATTTAAAATCATCGGTGCACTGCATCCGAAGTCACAGCTCTTCAGCAGTAATTTTTTTTCCCACTGCGATGTTTGGGCACTCGGCTGGAGACACGGGAACAAACATACTGTGATTCGTCCATTCCACTTGGACGAACTCACCTTTTTGAGCGCAGGCTGCAAGCACCAGAATGCGAAGCACAAACGTTAATCCATGTCTCCTGCGGTGGTGGAACGTCTTCGCCGCACAGGCACTCATCGCGGCGTGTGACACGGAGACGTCCTGCCCGGGCACCCTCGGAGGGTAGAGAATAACAAGTGGGGGCGGGGCGGGGGGCGGGAAGTCACCACACGGGGATGCTGCACAGCTTACGGCGCGTGACCATGCCCTTTTCCTGTTGAGGCCACTTTTCGGTAGCACTGCGTTTGTCTTGCAAATTCGTCGCGCGATTCGGAGTCACGACCGGGAGAGTCGCATTCTGCCGCGGTGGCTACTACTACATAACAACACACGCACTGACGCGGCCGTGGTCGGCTCGGCACATCCAACCTCACGTACACGAAAGTCTCCACGTCCGAGCTCGGCCCGGCTCGCACTGAGTCGCTCTGCCTGGGTCTCGCGCGCTCGTGATCCGACGCGGGCGAGACGAGCCGAATGGCGGCGACGAGAGCCGAGCGTGAGACGGGCGACGCGCGCGCCGCGTGCGGCACCCGGCGGCAGCAGCAGCGGCGGCAGCAGCAGCAGAGCGGGAGCTGCGACCGGAGCCGCCCGCCGCCGGCCAGATCAATAGAATCGTAAAATATATGTACCCATACACACGCGTGCGCGCGCCTCTACGCACTTTGGCACGCGCGCGCGCGCCATCTGACTTGGTTAACTCCGGACTCTGCGGTTTGTCACGCTTGTATCGTAGTCTGAGGCCAGTGCTTCTGTGCACACCACAACCACGACTCTCTCGTCCAACTGCTCTCGCTGTTCCGTCGTCGTACAATTTTATGAACCTCGAAGTTCCTCACATTCCACACAACTAAGATGAGATGAAGAAAAGTCGCAAGATTCTTCACCTATTGCTCACGTTACCTGTTCGAGCCCGCCACTGAGATTATCTCCAGGACACCCTCCTACAATGTCTGCACACTATGGAAATAACAGTGTCGCCTCTATGCGAGCGTACTGGTACAAATGACGGAAGTTTTTCTGGGACCAAGAAGAAAATCTGATATAGAAACGCCCATTACTTGATCCAAGAATTGTTCCACAGTAGAGGGCGGCAATACAGATTTGACACAAATTCCAATTATGGAAAGGTCTTGATTGCTCAGTTCTTTATTAAATGTTACGCGTTTCGAAAAGTCATCGACAGACATAAGCTGTGGGACAATGTACAGGAACTATGAAAAATAAGTAACACATACAAGCATAATAAATGACCGTGACAAACACTATGACACCTATTGCGATGCTTACATGTGAGTCTAGTTTTGGGCTAAATAAACTGAGCACGTGGACTGTATACATACAAATGGTTCAAATGGCTCTGAGCACTATGGGACTTAACATCTGTCGTCATCAGTCCCCTAGAACTTAGAACTACTTAATCCTAACTAACCTAAGGACATCAAACACATCCATGCCCGAGGCAGGATTCGAACCTGCGACCGTCGCGGTCACGCGATTCCAGACTGAAGCGCCTAGAACCGCACGGCCACACCGGCCGGCTATACTCTGTTCATCATAAGACTAAACATGATGCAAACAAACACAAACGCGATGATTGGTCAGAAGTCGTAGCACACGTTCACTGGTATTGTCGCGCTCTCGGCAGTAGGACCTGCTTATGTATTAGATATCTCATTACTAAATTACTTTAAATGAAACTTGAAAATATGCTGATGTATTAACAGTTATCAACGTTTTTCTTAATGACGGTTTACCTATGCAGTTTTTATTTCAAAAGTCGTGTACAGTCACGGTATCTGTACTGTTATGCTCCGATTGTCGCGCTGTTAATACACGGTATGAGAATGGCTGAGGCTACTTTCTACTCCGTATGAAACAGCTTGTGGAAGACGGCTAAAAAGTGCCGAGAAATAGGTTGTTCTTAATGTTTGTCATAAATTTACAGAAAAAAATTGGCTTTGAAGTTTTCCGAGAGACTGTACTTGATACTGTTGAGATACAAATACATACTGGAGGTCTAGCGGAATTGGTAGACTGATAATCTGATACAATTCATGGATCCATGGTTCCAATCTCACCTTGGTCAACTTTTTTTCTTTCCTTATTTTCGTTCAATCTGAAATACCTACAATTCGTAATTGTAAAATTCATCACCATTTTTTTTATGAATAATGCACGTCTTCTTGGTTCTAATTACATAATGCACGCGAAATTTCCGTTTTCATTTTCTTAATCACCGGTATTTTATAACAGATTGTTAATAATGGTTGCTTAAATTGAGATAACATAACAATTTAATTTTTAGGACAACAATAAAAAGCTAAATACTCTTCATTTGCACTACGTCCATTGTTTTATACCACATATATAGTCTTCACGAACTAGAGTGAGCCGGCCGGCTGTGACCGAGCGATTCTAGGCGCTTCAGTTTGGAACCGCGCGACCGCTACGGTCGCAGGTTCAAATCCTGCCTAGGGCTTGGATGTGTGTGATGTCCTTAGGTTAGTTAGGTTTAAGTAGTTATTTAGGTTTAAGTAGTTCTAAGTTCTAGGGGACTGATGACCTCAGATGTTAAGTCCCATTGTGCCCAGAGCCATTTGAACCATTTGAACTAGAGTGATGAGCGTCGTAAAAACACAAAAAACAATCATTTTCACAGCATCGAGCATACCATACAAACAGAACATTTTTGCATTTGCCACAGTACCATTACAATGTGAACCCAGCAGAACTGTTATAGGATTTGTTGCTAGAAATATCAAGACTGTTAAGCTGGCAGACGTACTGGAACTAACGCACGCAGCTGTCCCACATGTCACTGCCGAAAGCCGAAGGGATTTGCAAAGGCACGTCATAAAAGAACAGGAGAAAATGCAGTGCCTACGTGGCATTGCGGATTCTATTGTTGATCGACCAGTAGCAGATTTCAGTTCCAGAACTGAAATGTATCTCTCGGATTCGAATGAGGAAGGAACTAACAGATTACCAGACGACTGACTGTAATTTATACATTCAGTGGTTTCAGTATTGAACAATACGGTGAAATCCCTGCAGTATGCTTTTGCATCTCACATGGCCCGCTCAGAAAAATATTTCCGTGTGTTTAAGTTAGAATTTGTAATTAGAATACTATGTTAGTTGAGAACTAGAGCATTTTATGCTTTCCATGTGGTCACCTAAGTCGCGTGCGGCAGTGCTGGAGTTTTGCCAAATATTATTTCGTTCTCTTTAAAAATTAATTGCCATTCGAAGATATATTGTTTCTCTGCTCGTCTGTTTTTACGTCTGAAGTGCAACTGCTCACATGATTGCAGGTTACTTGGACCAGCTGGGTTGCCAATGCTGCCCAAGTTAAATGGGCCGGTAAAGTTGTGTCCCGCATTATCGCCCAGTTTGTGCGTGCGTAACACAGCAAAAAACGTATCCTTTTTTTAAAGTGCTATTTGATATATTAAAACAATTTTGAAGATATCTTAATTTTCTAATTACAGAGTAATTTTGTAATTAGTTACATAGTGTACGTAAGGTTAAGCCATATTTCGTCAGTCGTTGACCATCTTGTACCTTGAAGTGGAAGTTTTCTTTACCATGAAACATGTGATATTTACAAAAGATTTTAATTTCTTTTATCTCCTAACAGTTTTCCCTCTCTCGAAAATGGAAATCTGTATTGTTGCCACTAGCTTCTCTATGAAAATCTTCTTTGTTTCCAAGCGGTTTTTGGTAATACTTCTTCTGAATTCGGTTTCTCTTAGTGAATACATGTACGTAGTAAAGCAATAATGTAACACAAAGAATGTTAGATACAGTATTGAAAAGATTTTTCCCGATTGAAATACTTTACAGTTTGAGCAGAATGTTTGGTCCTAGGTACACGGCCTCGTTGTGAATTGGAACAGTTTTTCACATATAGAAACACTTGCCTTTTCCGGAGTAGTTTCTGCAATTTAAAATAAATGCTATAATTTCAAAATGGTAAGAAAATATATTAAACTTCCGTTATTGTGCCGGTTAGAGACGAAAGTCTGAAAAGTGATTCAAGCTCAACACTGTCTCCTACCTTTCGCCGTAACAAGCCATAAGAACTTGAACATAGGACAGGGATTAACTTTTCACCGGGACTTAAAGGCTGCAGATGGATGAAAAACTATGTGAACACTTGGAGAGGCGAGAAATATATTTCGTACATCTTGTACATCGTGGCCCGTCAGCCAAAGAGGCTGTTCATCCTCGATTTTGACAGGGGTTCAATTCCGGAGAAAATAGATATTATGGTTTACCGCAGCGACGTGAAGCCACATTTACCACCCTCGATGTGGTAGTTTAAATGCCAGCGCTTGTAAATAATTATATATATATATATATATATATATATATATATATATATATGATTATTTATATTACTTTGTTTTTTATAATTTTTGTTGAACTGAATTGAGATGGATGGAAATATTTAAAAAAAAAATCTGTGAATATATTTTAACCATGATAGGGTGGCATCGGACATATACTTTGAGAATTTCGTCACCGTAAGAAGAAGGTTCGTGGGCCACGTTATTTCTGAGCTAAAATGAGATAAATACTGAAGATACAGTTTACATATAAAGTTGAAATTTTAGAATCATGGATTAAACAAATAATGAAATCACAATAGTGTTAATCATAACTATAATTACTGAAGTGCACTATGCTACTTACATTGGGAATACAATATTAATGTTGATTATCCGCACGTCGGTGCCTCGTCCGTGCGCAGTGGAAATTTCCTTATATAATTACTAGTATGCGCGAGTATGCGCCCTGCAGTACGCAGTGACTTTTTATAAAATTAAAGAGTTTAAATTAGAGCGGCCAGTCTAACGCGCGAGGCTCTCCCACTACTCCATTCCAGAACAGATAACAGAAGAAGTCATTAACAAAAGACTAGACATCCTTTCTGTGTCTCACCAGCGATCACATGCGACCGCGCACAAGATAACTTGCGTTGGCTTTCATGCTTTATTAAACAGGGTTCTCTGATTAAGAAAAAATAGATTTACATGCTATGGCTAAAAATGTGCCATTAAACGCTTCAGCCATGTGTCCCAGGTATACACAAGATCCATATTTGCGGAGACTGTGGTCAGCGTTTCACGTAATTCGTGATGTACGCTACTACCTGTGTCGATTGCTGTAACGGCCAATTCTATAACCTGTTGCTACCTTGATGCTAACCTCTCCCTCCTCTGTTACGGTTCCAGAGGCAGCATCGTCGGGAACCACTCCCATGGCCACAGAAGCAGCCTCCTCCTCCAGCGTCTACTGGTAACAGTATTCCCATTCGGGAACCCTCTCCCCACAAATCCACAGGTCAGGAACCTGATACCAGTCAGTGGCTGAAGGAGCCATGTAACGTGGGCCCTAGGGCTGACCGCTTTTCTTCCATTTCCATACACACAGTGGAAAACTGCTCACAAGTTTCTCAACCGTCTATAGCTGTGGAAGAGAAAAAGAATACATCTCGAGAGAAGTGACCATGAAGGTAACAGCTTCCCCCACACTGTCGGACTCTGAACCGACGTTCGATGTTGTTTCACCCATATCGATGGAGGTGTGACCTTCCTTGCTGGTCCCTTATCGTCTTACCATGATGATCCGATGGAACTAAAATGGATATTAGTGTCACCTGCCAGAACTACTAATAATTTACTCTTGTTCTGCGGGTAGTCTTGCTCTCCAAGGAATACACTTCGCTGATGAATATTCTATAACCTTATGAATTATCGTGCATTGTATCAGAACCGTGCTGATGATAAACTCCTTTGATAGTGAAAACAGTAAAACACTCTGTAGCTAATTTGATAAATAAGGTCACGGTATACTGTAATTTTGCTTACCTGAACCAATGGCGAGTAAGCTATTTCTTCGTAATTGATCGGTGTAAATAACTTTAATGGCAGATGCCTCAACTTACACGTCTGGCCACATCTCACAGTACAACACATAAATTCTCCTGCCTGAACGACTGTATATGCACGTCGAAGCACACCCCTCCAAAATACACACACAACGCATGCGACGACAAGTACATATACACTGAGAAGCAAAACAAATAAATGATGGTAATAACTACTGTTAGTGGTGGGGTGAACAATCACTGAAGGTGGACAGTCGTTACAATAACTGTATACTATTTACGGAGAGAAACATTAAGAGATAGTCTGTTACAAAGCAGAAATAAATTAAATTGGTTACAATTGTGAGTTTCTCGAAGGGATGAATTGTTTTGGGTCTTACGTGTTCTGGGTCGGCGTGACGTGGCGACGACGTGTCCTTGTCCTTAATACATGCTCTTTCCTTACATCCTGTTTCGGCTGGCGGTGGTAACAAGTGGCGTAGCCTCCATTTGTCGTAGGCCGGAATAAAGTAACTGTTTATGCAGCACTTGAAGGCCATATTAGTTCAGCTGCAACTTTCACACACGATAGTTTGGCACCGTGTTTAAATTAACATTCCATTTGCTATAATTTGCCAATTGCGAAGTTAGACAGTCCATCTGCTGTTAATATTCATGGTTCACGATAACACTGCTCTTGCGAAATCCATCACTTACGTAGCAACACAGTTCGCAGTTTCCACATTGGCGGTTAGTGTTTTAGCATATGTCATAGTTCGTTGCCAAGAAAAATTAGCAGTATTACATTCACATTTTATGTAATTCAGTTCAGTTCTAAACCGATGACAATACTGTCTGTTCACGAGTGCATTGTCACTGCCACAAGCATCATTCTGAAAAAAAGAAAACCAACAGCGTTCGCATAATACAACGTCCGTTTAGAATGTCCATCATAAAGTCAAATTTCAAATCGTGTCTAACACGCAAAAGCCCGGTACTAATATCGCGTTAAACGCACACGGTTACTACACACAATACTTGCTTCCGTACCGACACGCTCGCGCGCCATCTGTGACTCTCAGCTACACTGTTCGACCTGACAGCTCTCGATACCTCTCTCGCTCCATAGTTCTTACAACAGTCCTGCCTATTGCATTCCGTTTCGCACAATAATTTAATAAAACTGTTTGAAAGGTCATCAGAAAAAATCTCTGTACGTAAGGAACTCGTGTATAAAACAGCAAAGTAAACAGTCACGCTTCATGTTCTACACTATATAACCAAATGAAAAATGTTCTACTTCACCAGAAAAACATCTATGAAGTACAAGGTAGCAAAATAAAGGAAAAAAAATTATACCTCGTTATTAATCATGGGCGTCACACACTCCACCATCCACTGGTGCGATGGTTGAGGAGAGAATTTACATCAGCTATTCATTATCGTCGAAGGACCTGCAGTGTCTCAAGTGACATCCTTCCTACACCACCTTCATCACTTTTGAGTTGTTTTGCGCTAAGCTCCCAAAATTAAATGTAGCCAAGGAATGGAAAGAATGCCTCTTCATTAGACCTGTGAGTCAAGATCCATAGTCTATTAGCCACTGAAGTTCAGTTTCTGTTCCGAGTCTTATCCATCATGGCGGTGTATCTACCAACGTATCAGTTCTAACCGTACAGTCACTTGGTGATTGTATCGGATCCTCTTGGGTAAGAAGAGGTTCTTATCCATTTACCTTTCGAATTCATAAAAGACAAACTGAAGGCATTTCCTACATTTTACATCCTAACACGTCGAATTGTATGATGCCTTCTTTGACTAGGAACTGCTACAGGTTCTGGATACACCGTCAGGCCCTGATTCGATTCATAATGAGACAGTTTGTCATCAGAACCTTGCTCAAAGAATCTGTCTACTCAGGGTCTTCAACCGTATTTGGCAAGAAGATGTTTTCCCTTTACAGCGATGAGATAGTATCTTCCTTCAAATCCTTGAAACAGACAAAAAACACAACGACAGCCACTGACCGATTAGCGTCACCAACGTGCCCTGCAAACTGCTTAAGATGATGGTTGCCCGACGATTGTCCTGTGTACTCGAATCACGGCGCTTTTTGTATCCACATGAGTGTGGTTTCCAGGAGGGCACTCCACAACCGACCATTGGTTAGATGTCAACAGCTCATTGCAGTCTCTTTTGACCTACATAACAATTGCAACAACTCTTGACGTGATCACATTGCACTTGCTCTCCTTGACTGGCTTTCCAGGCTCCCTAAATATTTTCATTCGTCAGGTTTATCTCACCAGTTGGTACAATTTAGAGTTGGTAATGAACTCAATTCCCCACAGACATAACAGAATGACATCCTGTAGGGCTCTATACTAACTGTTACACTCTATCAGTGGGTTAGTGCTCTTTTAATCAGCTAGTCCCCTCACACTTTGTGTCGACGACTTTTGTATTTTGTACACCTAATCTACAACACTGGCTGAGCGCCAGCTCCAAGGAGCCATTTGAATGTCGCCCGCATGTACACTTTCCCACAGATTCCCGTTATCTCCCGAAAAAACACGAGTCACGTATTTCTGTCATTGTACTGTAGTCCATCCTCATACAGAACTCAATTCGTGTACACAAAACTATGACACTGCTGCACAATCTCGATTATGGGACTCCTCTCTGATGAAAGGTAACAGCTACCCGTATTCGACAACTAAGGTCTAGCTGCATGCGACAGCTTAACATTATCTGCTTCCTTGCCCAAACCTTTTGCGGTGTGGATCGCGCCACTCTCCACCATATTTTCCGGGAAATGGTCTCGTCCCGATTGGACTATGGTTACTACGTTTTTGGCTCAGCAGCATCTTCAGCTCTGAAACTGTTTCATTGAGTAAGATTGGTTACTGGCTCCTTCCAGGCTAGACCCACAGACAATCTTCTTGCTTAAATGGGTGTCTTCCACCAACAGTTCAGACAGTAAGCAGTATTTCTGACTTATGCAATCGCTACCCGACAGTTTTCTTGTCACGCAACTTATCAAAATCTGCTTACATACAAGAGGCACCGGAACTCTGACGCCGGCCCTTGGACACGATTACCACTTGGAATTCCGGGTCGAGGTGCCACGACTTCGTCCTCATCTCTTTACAATGTGCTCCACGTGATTTCCAACACCCCTCCCACTCACTTACACTGATGGGTCTAAAACCATGGTTAGTCCATGATATGATTTACATCTCAGACCAGTCAGGAAGAACATTTGTTACTGGTACTTTGAGGTGTTTATACGGCAGAGCTTATAACCATTAACGGAGATCTGCCCTTAACTGAACAGGCCTCACTAGTCCACATTTTACTTTGCAGTGCTCCCTACAAGCTATTGATCGATGTTGCTCTCGTCCTCCTCTGACATATGCTATTCGTGATTTTCTCTCTAACCTCAGTCGTACTACTTGCTTAGTTATCTTTCTCTGGGTCCCAAGTCATACGATAATGAAGTGGCTGGCAGTTTCGTTAGAGATGCGATTACTCACCCATCACTCACTTTGACGACCCCAGGAGCAGGCCTGCGGCAGCAAATAAGACATCTCTGAACTCAGGGATGGAGCAACAAGTTGTGGGCTACAGTCCCTTCAAATAGGCAAAGCGACTACAGCTGCACAGCGCTGCTCCTTCCGTTTTTCTGGAGGGAATCAACCATCGTATGTCGGCTACGCATTGGTCGTACCATATGAACCCAGTGCTTAATTTATGTCACGAGCTGTGATTGTGGAGCATACACACAGTAGCACACGTCGTGGTGGAAAGCCTTCTTCTCCTGGCTCTCACGTTAAGCGTGCTCTTCTGGATTGTTTGCATCTAATATTGGCGGACGACTCATAGACAGTAGGAAGTGTTCTCTGTTTTCTCCGCGAAAGAGATTCTTACTCTCAGCTGTAACGTTCTAAACTACCCACAAGGCGGAGGCAGGGCGGTTGATGTCAGAGCATCTCCCTCCATATGCTGGGACTGGGGGGAACCGTCGACCGTATCTCCGTTTACAGCTGCCTTGGTCCCTGTTGCAATTCCTTTAACTTGTACAGAGGTAGAGTCTTTACTAGTAATCAAATCGTCCTCGATCCCAGGTTCGAGCCCCGCCAGTGCTTAAAATGTGAATAAAAATAATCAGCAATGGCGGCTGCAAACATCCGGCATAAGAGGTCAGTTTCATTCTGCCAAAGGTCTTGTCAAAGAGGATGGAGGAGCGGGAAGAGGTTCAGGGTACTCTATTGCCCTTCGGGTGGGAAGCTGGTCCTAAGAGGCGAAAGAATCAGCAATGATCAACTGTTTGAGGATGTAGAAAACAATGGGAACCTATGCACTAAGACATGTGACGTGTATCTACAGAACATGTGACCTCTAATTGCAAAAGTGTCATGATGATCTCTCCACTGGAGCGGACTGCCAAGCAGGAGGTGATCACAAGAAAAAGATCGAATAACCAGCGAAAGGATAACGTTCTACGAATCGCGGCGTGGAATAAGTTTAAATGTGGTAAGGAGGCTATAATATCGGAAAAGGGAAATGCAAAGCCTCAATCTCGATATATTGGGGGTCGGTGAAGTCAAATGGAAAGAAGACAAAGATTTCTGACCAGATGAGTATAGGGTAATATCGAGAGCAGCAGAAAATGTTGTAACGGGAGTAGGATTCGTTATGGATAGGAGGGTAGTGCACAGAGTGTGTTACTGTGAGCAGTTAAGTGATAGTGTTGTTCTTATCAGAATTGACAGCAGACGTACTCCGACAACGATAGTTCAGGTATACATGCCGAAGATGAAGAGATAGAGAAAGTATGTGAGGATATTAAAACAGTAATACGGTACCTAAAGGGAGATGAAAATCTAATAGTCATGGGGGGGGGGGGGGGGGGGGCTGGAATTCAGTTGTAAGGGAAGAAGTAGAAGAAAAGGTTACAGGAGGATATGGGCTTGGGACAAGGAATAAGACAGTAGAAAGACTGAGTTCTGTAATAAATTTCGGCTAGTAATAACGAATACTCTCTTCAAGAATCACAAGTGGAGGAGGCCTACTTGGAAAACACTGGCTGGTAGGGGAAGATTACAGTTAGATTACACCATGGTCAGGCAAAGATTCCGAAATCAGATACTGGACTGTAAGGCGTACCCAAGAGCAGATAAAACTCAGATCACAATGAAGTAGCGATGAACAGTAGGCTGAAGTTCAAGAGATTAGTCAGAAAGAGTCAATATGCAAAGAAGAGGGATACGGAAATACTAAGGAATGACGAGATACGCTTGGAGTTCTCTAAGGCTGTAGGTACAGTAATAAGGAATTGCTCAGTAGGTAGTACAGTTGAAGAGGAATGGTCATCTGCAAAAAGGGCAATCACAGAAGTTGGAAAGAAAAACATAGGTACCAAGAAAGTAACTGCGAAGAAACAACGGTGACAGAAGAAATACTTCACTTGGTCGATGAAAGAAGAAAGTATAAAAATGTTCAGTGAAATTTAGGAACACAAAAATAGAAGTCGCAGAGCAATCAAATAAATAGGAAGTACAGGGAAGCTAAGCGAAATGGTTGCATGAAAAATGTGAAGAAATCGAAAAATAAATGACTGTCGGAAAGGTTGACCAAGCTTATAGAAAAGTGAAAACAACTTTCAGTGAAATTAAATGGCTTAATGGCTCTGAGCACTATGCGACTTAACTTCTGAGGTCATCAGTCGCCTAGAACTTAGGACTAATTAAACCTAACTAACCTAAGGACATCACACACATCCATGCCCGAGGCAGGATTCGAACCTGCGACCGTAGCGGTCGCTCGGTTCCAGACTGCAGCGCCTAGAACCGCACGGTCACTACGGTCGGCTGAGTACACTATACCCAGACATGTCACCCAGTATTTACGTGTGTCATTCTGCAGATGCGTTTATTCGGTTTCCATACTACAGATAATCGATTATCTGTGTTTCCTCTCCCACATTTGTTACAACGCTTCACCTGCACCTTTCACTGTGTATTGAACGTGTGCGTGTTTACAGTGTCTAATTTTTACAACTGTCTTCCATATATTGTTTGTCTTGGTAAACAGTGGTTTGACTGTTTGTTTGTTGTAAGTGTGTGTGTGTATCGGAGAGAGAGAGGGGGGGGGGGAGGGAGAGAGAGAGAGAGAGAGAGTGAGTGAGTGAGTGAGTGAGTGAGAGAGAGAGAGAGAGAGAGAGAGAGAGAGAGAGGGGGGGGGGAGAGGGGTGCAGGGGGGGGATCATTTAGTCTGCTTATGTCTTACATTTTTTTGTTATTGTTTTACTGGCTGACATGTTCAGACAGTTATTGCTTATGTTGATTGGATCGTTATTTGCTTTGTTTTTCATTGCAAGGGCTCTCTGTTGATGAACGTTTTCCCGTAATATCAGAAGTTTCTTGTTGTGATCAACAACAACTGAATTATATGAAATAAAATCGAGATAACTTCTGAACGGTTTGCGTTGGGACGTTCAAACTGCACGGTTGGCCGTGGAGTATGGTGGGAATTAATATGCGCTATGTGGTCTGATTTAGCGACGAAACCCACTTTCATTTGGACTGGTTCGTCAATAAGCAAAGCTCGCAAATTTGGGGGACTGAAAATCCGCATTTCACGATCGAGAAATCTCTTCACCCTCAACGGGTGACTGTGTGGTGTGCAATGTCCAGTCACCGAATAGTCGGTGCGATAATCCTTGATGGCACGGTGACTACCGAACGATACGTGAAGGTTTTGGAAGATGATTTCATCCCCATTATCCAAAGCGACCCTGATTTGGACAAGATGTAGTTCATACAAGTCCGAGCTCGACGCCATCGAAGCAGGAGTGTGTCTGATGTCCTGGAGAAGCACTCTGAGGACCGCATTCTGACTCTGCGGTACCCAGAGCCCACTGGCACTGGCATGGTCCTCGATTGGCCTCTATTATCTCCGGATATGAACACATGTGACTTCTTAAAGACAAGGTGTACAGCAATAACCTCAATACCATCGCTGAGCAGAAAACAGCCATTCAGGAGGTCATCGACAGCATTGATGCTCCGACACTTCAGCAGGTCATGTAGAATTTCGGCTATTCGTCTGAACCACATCATCGCCAAGGATGACAGGCATATCGAACATCTCATAACCTCTATCCGAATATCTGTACTGTCTTTTACATGTTGAATAAAGTGTGTTCACGCCGTAATATGTAACTAATTTACCTTTCTTTCATATAGTTCAATAATTGTCACTCTGTAAGTTACACCAAACGATAAATTAACCTCACGAAATAGTTTTTCAAACTTGAAAAATAGGAGGCATTACGTTTTCTCATATTACATTTTCTTGTAAAAGAAATTTGTATTACAGGTCGTTGAAGAAGCTTCATAAATAAAACTTTTGTAAATAAAACCTCAGTATGTACCGGACTGATGTGATTGTAGCTACCGGATTAGGGAGATGCATCATGCTGCGTGGTAGACTAGCACAGAGAAGTGGGAGAACCAGTTACCGTGTCCGGTCAGCCAACAGCGATTAACAAAGTGGCACTGGAATTGTACACGTGTCTGATGTCAGTGCTTAACAAGAAAGACAATCCGATGAATCCACCATACTGGTTGTTCTTGACGAAGCAGCCATTAAGACACGAGAACTTTGTACACTCTTTCTGTCGAACTCTTCATCACTAATTTTCGCCAGTTCAGCTAATTTCCCAATATTTTAAAATTTCTATTCCAGATTCCCGAAATTCCACAACAATGTATTAAATTCGATATGCAGGAGGGTTTGGTAATAAAGTTGTCTATCACTTTACTTTCCATCATCATAGTTTCGAGAATGGAAAGAATGCAAAAGAAAATCGAGGCTGTATTTGAGGATGAATAATTTGCAATTAGGGAATACAGGAAACTCTGAATTTGCGCTAGATAACGGAAGCATGAATCAAAAAAGTCAAGCCACGTTCGTAGCATTTCTCGACCTAGAAGAAGTGTTTGACAATGTAAAATGGTGTAAGGTGTTCAATGTCATCAATAAAATATAGATCTATAGACGGGTAATATACAATACGTTCAAGAACCAAGACTGAAAAATGAGAGTGGGAGACCAACAAAGAAATGCTCGGTGTAGAAGGGTATAAGGCAGGGATGCAACCTTTCGTCCCTCACGGTTCAATCATTGCGCCGAAGAAGCAATGGCAGAACCTGTCTTGATTTTTCTTTAATCTACATTCCATTATCAACCGTAACGACAGAATTGCCTCTCTGGTGCCTTTACACTTCCTAAAGCCAAACTGACCGCCATATAACGCATACTCAGCTTTCTTTTCCATTCTACTGTATATCAACTTGGCTGCATGACTGTTAAGCTGATTATGTGGTAATCTCGCACACGTCAGCTCTTTCACTCTTCAGTGAAACGAAAGGGCAAAATGAATCGTTCGACAACCATTCAACGTATTCTGTGTACAAGTACGGCAGCCCGAACTGTGCATGGAGTTAACAGGGAATGGTTGTCTACGCCTATTCAGAACATTGGCAGTAGTTGGGAGCACATATAGTTCTCACTATAAGGAATCATTCGAGACGGGGAAAATCTGTTAATAATTTGACGAATTAATCACATACATGCCTTACAACGTCCCCTACCCGTCTTACTTCAAATCGTCATCCCCGTCTTTTCTTACCTATTAGCATCAAATAACTTCCTTGATCTGTCTACCATCCATTTTTCTGGCTGTACCTCCTCTCGGGCTCCACTTTACACTGACGGAGAAGAATTGCAACACCAAAACTAATTAACGTTGAGTAACAAAGTTTCAGGAATACATTTGTCTCGGTAACATATGTAAGTGATCAATATTAGAGGATCATACGTTACTGTAAGCGAGAGATAAGCCTTTGCAAATGAAAATATCTGGTACATTAATATAAACTGTGTAACCGTTAGAATGTTCGATGCAAGCATGCAAGCGAGCAGTCATTGTGAGGTACAGACGCCGGAAGTGAGTTTGTGGGATGGAGTCCCATGCCTGTTGCTCAGTCAATACAGCGACATTTAATACTGTTTGTGGATGAGGCTGGCGTTGTAGCGTGATGATGTCCCACTTGTGCTCAACTGGAGACAGATATGGCGATCGCTCAAGCCAAGGCAACATGTCGACAGTCTATAGAACGTGTTGGGTTATAGCAGCGGTACGTCTGTTGGAAAACACCTCCTGGAATGCTGTTCATGAATGGAACGACAATTGGCCGAATCACCAGACTGATGTATAGATTTATAGTTGGAGGGTGTGTGATAACGACGATAGTACTCTTGCTTTCGTACGAAATCGCACCCCAGAACATAACTCCAGGTGTAGATCCAGTGTGTTTAGCACGCCGACAGGTTGGTTGCAGGCCCTTCTTGAAACCAACATACTGCCATCATTGGCACCGAGTCAGAACCAGCTTTCGTCAGAAAACACAACAGACCTCCACGCTGTCCTCCAATGAGCTCTCACTTGGCACCACTGATGTCACAAATGGTGGCCGTTTGTTGTCGGTGGAATGCACGCTACAGGGCGTCTGGGTCGGAGTTGTCCTTGAAGCAACCGACTGGTAACAGTTCGCTGTGTCACTGCGGTGCCAGCTGCTGCCCATATTGCTGCTACAGATGCAGTATAATGCGCCAGACCCACGCTACCTGGCCGTCTGGGACAAATCTTGCGACCTTACATTCTCCTGACCACCGCTATCAGCAATCACATACAGTGGCTTCATTCCTGCCAAGTCTTTCTTCAATATCACAGGAGGAACATTCAGCTTCTCGTAGCCCTATAACACGACGTCTTTCAAGCTCAATGAGGTGTTAATGTCTGCGTCTTCGTCGCCTTAAAGGCATTTTTGGCTAATATCAACTCACCACGTCCAATCTCAAAGGAAACCAACACTCACTACCGTTCCAGCGTGAATTTAAAAGAAATGTGATTTTCATATCAAAATGCGCCACCATTATGTGACTGGCGCGAAACCTGAATAGACATCATCTCTCAGACGGGGAAACGCGCATACCAACTTCTGTTTACGTCGCACTACTCCTCCTTGGTACTGCAATATTTTCATTACAGTATACTTTCGTTACAATCATCGGTCCCTGCACGACAATGCGCGGTTTCAATATGTTCTAAAAAGCTGTCCTCCGAAATGCCATATCTAGGGTTCTATTGTCCAGAGGGATAGGGGGGCCAATTGTTTCGTGTAGTCCTTCGCCCAGCGGCCATTTGTGTACCTATCGGAAGAGAGAGCGTATTCGCCTTTCCTGTATTTCCGCTGGTAATTACTTCTACTTCTATTTTATCGCTAATCTATTTGTTTGTTTCCTTGTCTTCCCTAACCATCCTCAGTATGCATCTCTCCGTTGCTAGCATAGTAACCGTTAAGTTCTTTAAATTGGTTTTAGCATTAATACACTTGCGTCACTGTGAGACACATCGGTCACAAGCGCGACGACAGGTCTCATTACTTGAGACACACCAAGCTACGCCGGACGCTAAAAGGCGAATGAAACCAATATATTTCGAGAAATTATAAACATTTACTAGAACTGAAGGCATATCCCCACTCTTTTCCTAGTGTCAGTCTGGTAACAATAGCTGAATTCTTCTACTTGGGGAGTCGGACGTACTGACCGAGCGGTTCTAGGCGCCTCAGTCCGGAACCGCGCTGCTGCTACGGTCGTAGGTTCGAATCCTGCCTCGAGCATGGATGTGTGTGATGTGCTTAGGTTAGTTAGGTTTAAAGTAGCTCTAAGTCTAGGGGACTGATGACCTCAGATGTTAAATCCCATAGTGCTAAAGAGCCATTTGAACCAATTTTTGAACTTGTAGGAATTTCGCCAACATTCAAACGAATATATCCTTGATTTTGTGACTTTGACCACAGGATTTTGTGGCTCTGTGAAAGTCTGTGCAGGCGCTGGCGGTAGGTAACGGCAATATCACGGGAGATGGGAATCGCTACTAGAGGGGAGCGTGGGCGTTCATTAACGGTCAAAGCTAATCTGTAATGTATCAGATTATTACTAGTTGTCACCTTGCATTGAAAGCGTAGCTTGCCGTGGAGTGGGAGGAGAGGAGATTTGGGTATCACGTTGGCACAGCTGAGGCTGGCTACAGGACCGAGCGAGCCCTGTACTTCCTTAAAGCTGCGTGCAATACTTTACACATACTCTCTGTGAACCTGAGGAACTACTATTAAACATTAATCGATCACTTCCATAGTTAATATACCACATTCTATGGATAACACAACCATACTGTTAAAATTCCATATCACTAACTTCAGTACTTTCAGAGATATCAATTTTTACGTAAAACACATAATAATCGCGCTGGCAGTGTTGAACTCGGCGAATGTAATGCATTCGTCTATAGCGTCAACTGAAACTACATCTGAGAGGATAAGTTCATACAAACAGATTTTCTGGAATTTTCTTTATTTTCATCACGACAGATTTCTGACTTAATATAAAATACCTTGGAAATTATTATTTCGTCGTGTTTTGGTTCTGTGAGTGTTTTGGAGGGACTGAGAGAGTGAATGGAGGACATAAGTAAATTGAGAATGTGATATTTTATTAAAACTGTGTAACTGTGTGAACGAGAAAGTTGTGAAAATAGAGGAATTTGTGACGTATGTCCGCGTGAGTTTGGTTTTATGAAAGGCAGCCAGATGGCGCGTTGAGTATGAAATTTATTAGTAATTTATTTTGTGGAAAGGAATCGCATTTTATTTTCATCAAATTTTATTTAATTTCGGAATTACGAGATTTCTAGTCTAAATTACGCGTGGTAATCTGATTGGCTGAGATTAGAAATACTGCGAGTGTAGAAGTGCTAGAGATGATCTGATAGACTGCTTAACATACTAGCTAATAGGAATTCTGCATCTCCTGCGCGTTTGACTAGGACTTATACCTCGGATCTATGAGTCGAGATAGTCGTTCAGGAGTTGTATTCTTGTTAACATCCATGGTAAACCGCGCTGATCAGATTTGTATCACAATGAAGCAATTTGCGCGTTTGATCGGTTCTCGTGCCGTTGATGAAGAGCGACTACAGTATTGAGTATTTTTGAAAGTTTGAGCCTTGTGAGTGGTTTATTTAAGGAGATATTCGCGTGTGAACATTTCATGTCGTACACAAACTCCGCGTTGTGTGTTTCGTGCAAATTACGAGACATTATGGCGAGAATTTCTTTACAAGAAGCCTACTGAACGACTGAAAGTGTTAACCCGCAAGTAGTTGTGGGACAGTGACTGTTTGGGACATTCAAATTATCGGATCGGACTAAATATTTTCTTGCTGTTTTTGGGTGTGAGCTTGTTACAGAGGTAGTCAATAAATTATAAATTGATAGGATATTAAATACTGACTTGATAGCGATTTTCCGTGTTTTAAAGGCAATAATCCAACTTAAAGGTACTTTTAGACACTTTTTTCAAATGCGTCATGCAAGAATCCTGAACGCTCGATAATTTAACTAACTTTCAGCTACTGCCCATGGATTGGAGTAATGTGGCCTTGGCGTGACAGGTATTTAGTCGAATTTTCGACAACGCTGTTTTTGTCAGCTAAACCAGTATTTACCATTGCAGAGTGAAGGGGCAGACAACCTGAAACCTATCCAGGGAAGTGAATTGATTGTTTAAAGGATAGTGAGAGGCCAACTCCCCCGCCGCAGCTTGTTTGATAGCGGATCGACGCAGATGCAGCTGGTCTGCACAGGTAAATTTTGGTCCATCGTGAGAAAGGAAGTAAGTTTAACGTCCCGTCGACATCGAGGTCATTAGAGACGGAGCACAAGCTTAGATTGTGTCAAGGATGGGAAAGGAAGGCGGCCCTGCACTTTCAAAGGAACCATCCCCGTCATTTGGCTGGATCGATTTAGGAAAATCACGGAAAACATACCGCAGTGTGTTGAGCATCCCGTTGAGTTGTGGTAACTCGAGGCATGCAAATATAAAACTTTATGTGTAGGCATGCGGTACACGCTATGACCCAGTGTCCCATTTGAACTCCGTTCTACAAGTATATCAAGAAGGGGTAATTTCACTTCCTTCTAGATTTCCGCGATGTACTGTTTGTTGTCGTGGACGGAATTTAGATGTTCTAAAAACGTCTATAGATAATCAGTCCCATGGGGCCAGATGACAAACAAGCACACAGGCTTCCGTTCGACCGCTTGCAGTGCCTCCTCTTCGAAACTCTCCATAAATAAGTTGGCTACCACTGGTGAGAGAGGTCTCCCCATAGCTACACCGTCAGTCTGTTCGTAGTATTGGCCGTTGAAGACGAAGTAGGTGGATGTAAGTACGTGCCTGAAAAGTTGTGTCAACTCGGAACCAAATTTCTCACTGATAATGTGGATCGAAACTTCTAGCGGGACACGTGTGAAAAGTGACAGACATCAAAGCTGACCATGATGCGTTTCTCGTAGGATCAGCTCCTTAAGACAACGAATTCCCTTGAGTTCCGAATGTGATGTGCACACTTCCCTGCATAGGGTCTGAGCAGGCCTGCCAGGTGTTGTGCGAGAGGGTACGTGGGCTGACAATGGGACTCGTCCCTTCCTCAAGTGTCTTCAAGTGTCTTAGGGAGGCCGTATATTCTCAGAGCTACTGCGGAGCGCTGTCGAAGTCTCTTGATACCCTTCTCCGCAGTTGCGTCATTTTTCAGTCAGTTTCAGCCAGTTTCAGTTATGAAGATGGTCGCGATATCATTGCGAGAGAAGACATACGCGCACCACAACACCTCCAACCCTTTCACCGATCCTAATGTTCCTAAACCTCCTCTACCCCACAAACCTTACGACTTAAGATGGGCCATTGCAAACCTGACCGCTGTCATTTCTAAGAAGGACTTGGATCCCATAAACAACTTCCCTGTCTTTACCGAATACGATTGGCAACGTATTATCGATGCCACGCCAAGAGTCAAGCAGAAGAAGAAGAAACATTCCTCTTCCTCGCACCTCTAGTTTCCTAGCACTTAGAGTTATTTTGTTCTGTCTAGCTCAGACAAGTTTTAGCTAATCCCTTTAATCCCAGAAAGTATCTTCATCTTATCATGGTGGAGAAGTGTCAACTGACAAAATGGCTGTAAGCACTAAGGGACTTAACATCTGAGGTCATTAGTCCCCTACCCTTAGAACTACTTAAACCTAATTAGCCTAAGGACATCAAATCCATGTCCGAGGCAGGATTCGAACCTGCTACCGTAGCAGCCGCGTAGTTCCCGACTGAAGAACCTAGAACCGCTCGACCACAGCGACCGGCGGTTTTGTACCACTGCGAGCTACGGCACGGACGGAGCCTCTCCATCGTTTTTAGGTCCTCAGTTCAATACCATGCAACACTAGCCTGAGGGAACATGGTTTATCACAAGCGAGTTAATAATGTGGGGGCAGCTTTATTGGGCACAAAAATAATTTCGTATACTTGTGCTTGTAATTACATTAAACGTAATAGTGACAGTCAGTATAGCCCTCACAAAATAGTCTGTTCTTTTCAATGTGGCAAACCGTTAATACACTTCCTGGTATTTTTCACCAGAACTGATAAGTCTTCTGATACTTTCACGGGCACTACGGCTAACGGGGAAGAAACCCTCCTTTTTTAATGCACGTGCGGTGCCAAAAACACAACAAGAGTCCTAAAAAAAAAAAAATGTTGCACTATCAGAACACAAGTACAAAAGCTATAATCGAGTTCCTACACAATGGTGTAAAACGTCACTATGGAATACCCTTATAGCAATCAGCATAAAGAGGGAGAATCAACCCACGAGTTGCTGTAGACAGAATACCAGCCATACCGTACAACGCTGGAACGTCTCACGTGAGCCTCACTCCGTGCTAACACGTCGCATCACAATCATACACCACTGATCTTTAAATTTCCTGGAAGATTAAAACTGCAAGTGTCGCAGGAGAGCATCTATGATATTTGGAAGGTGGGACACGCGATACTGGCAGGACTACAGTTGTGAGGCGAGGTCAAGGGTCGTGCTTAAGTAGCTCAGTTGGTAGAGCACTTGCATGTAAAAGGCAAAGGTCCCGAGTTTGAGTCTCGGACCGGCACACAGTTTTAATCTGCCAGGAATTTTCATATCACTGCACATTCCTCTGCAGTATGAAAAAATTCACTCTGGAAACATCCTTCATTCTGGGCTAAGTCACGTCTCCGCAATATCCTTTCTTTCAGGAGTGCTAGCCTTGCAAGTTTCGCAGGAGAGCTTCCGAGAACCCCCCCCCCCCCCATGCGTACTAAACCTTCAGAAATGCCGGTGAATCCGTAGGTGGTGGAAAAGGGGCGTATAGTATAACTGGCCATGCTTTCCCACCCGAGTTTTGTGGTAATTAAGCCAGTCCGTCCTTGAACTGACTTAGTGAGCCGCCGCCTAGGAATTCTTCCTACCTTTTATGTGGAGATGCTCTAGTAGATTTACGTCCCCTTGCACAACCGTAGCAGCGTTTCGAGTTCTGAAAGTGCAATATTACAGTCTACGCTTTACGTAATAAAGCGGGAAAAAGTTTTCTTATGCAAATAATTTTTACGCAGGATGCATTATGGTGTGTTTCTTTAAGAAATACCATAAAATAAACTTGTTCACACTTATTATAAACTAAATATTAACGGTACGAGAGCATGGCCAACTGCCTGACTAGACAGAAAGGCATCCTGACGACTGCGGCGCACAGACTGTAACTTGAGCGTACGATCGGTATAGTTCTTGGCAGATCGTAGATCTTCGGTTGTGCCAGAGTTATTCATTTATTTATTGACATCAATGGTTACTGGCATTGCAAAAGTCCTGAAAGATTGTATTTATGAGCCACAGACTACTCCTGATGTCCGAGTGGCAAAAGTCAACTTTTTGAAATCTGGGTTCGCAGGACAGAGCGGATCAGGTTGTGGAACGGGGCCAAAATCAGTTGCTGTTAGTTACACAAACATACAAGCTATATTTTGCTAAAACACTTAATCACACATACCCTAAAAAGAATTCAGAAACAATACGGCTGAAGGCCAGAACACAAGTTATTAAAATTGCCTTAAGGAATACACACGTCTGAGGCCTTGGCTACAAAATAGAAGAACTGAGGGCTTAAGGCCTGGATAACAATAATTTCAGTAAGAAAATTTTAAAAGGTTTTAAACAAATGACCTTTCAAGTTTTAATTTAAGACCGCTGAAGGCCTTATCTTAAAAGCTGAAGGCCACATACTGAACATTTAAACAAACTAAATTAACACACGGCTGAAGGCCTCGCACAGTACTTGAGACTGAAAGAAAATCACAATCCAAAACAACAGAACAGTGGTGCTCAGAAGTGTTCCAAGGGTCGGCCTGGGGTGGAAATTATAACGTAAGTTTAGGTGAGACAGGCAGCCAAGCGTAATACTAAATAATCGGATGGCAACACGACCTACGGACGGCTGAAGAACCAACCAACAACCTAATCAATTCCCTACCACCCGACCAACGCCATGACAACCGAAAATATTAGCGAGGACGAAGATACTAGCAGCAGTACGTCTTGGCAATTGGCGTCTAAATGCAGTCAAGGCACAATAACCAAAAATATGAACCACACCAAGGCTGTCGAACTACACGCCGTGCGGGACAGGATCAACACGGCGAGGAAACACACACTCTCTGCTCTGTCCCAACGGACCGACTGCCCACTCCAGTACGCAGACAGCATTCATAACTGCTCAGTGGAAATCACACAAGCTACACACAGTCCCACGTAAACACTTGCACCAAGAACTCCGACGATCCTAAAACCAATCACAGTGGAACAACAAGCAGAAATCACAAATCGACTCCCGCGTCCAGCCATCCTGATTTAAGTTTTCCGTGATTTCCCGAAATCGTTCCAGAAAAATGCCGGGGTGGTTCCTTTGAAAGGACACGGCCGACTTCCTTCCCGGTCCTTCCCTAATCCGATGAGACCAATGACCTTGCTGTTTGGCCTCTTCCCCCAAAAAACCCAACCCCAACCACAAATCGACACACACAGAGTTCCCATAAGCGGTTCGCGACCAAATACAGGTCGTCCGTTGAGACGACCGACCGAACGACCAACCGAGGTCGTCCCCATTCACGTTATGTGTGTCGGCAACAGTCGGACGAGTCATGGCTGCAGCTCCATCCCGACTCCCTTGATATCCGTTAGGAACTCGGAGCCACGCGACCCGGGCACACTGGCTCGGACACAACCATGCAGAGTGAACACTTGCCCATTGGCCACCCGACATCTCTGCACAAGGAAGGAACCGACCCACGTCCGGCAAGATGACCAACTGACGAGGCACAGAAACGGTCAAGAGACCAAATACACGTCGCCCGATGGGACGGCCGGCCGTACGACCAACCAACGGTCGTTCCCGCTCCAGTCTCCTTCCGTCGGACAGTGCAGGTGCCGCCAGCGGTCGGCAAGTACTGGCGGTCCGTACCTCACTGGCGCTCCGTCCCAATTGAACTCCCGACACACGACGAGCCGGAAATACTGGCGGAAGCATCGAAGATAATACGTCAGTGCTCTTATCGATATGCGCTGCTGCTAACACTCACGGGCAGGCAAGCCAGCAACTTAGTGACGCCGGTAAATCGAAAAAGAAACGATGCGACAGTTCCGTAAAAAGAAGCTCTCAAGCAAGAAACAGCATGAACACGAGCCGCGCACGGCTCACTTTTGTTAGCAAATATTTATCAGCAACAATTACTTGATTCGCGCCGGAATAACTATACTTTCTCTACGCATTTCTTTACTGACGTCACGAGCGATTTCTGCACCGGCACCTCATCCCATTGGCTCTGAAAGCGCCAGATTGCCAACCGCCTCTGCTAGCCCGCGTGGGAACCGCTCGTTCCCTCCTTACTCCACGCATACTGCCGCATTGATACATTCACTTCTCGTACGTGAAATAGTAGAATTGTAAATAAAGTAAAATTCGCTCGTATTTGCAAATACGGGGTACTTTACAAGCTTCTGTGAACTTTGGAAGGTAGTAAACGAAGTACTGGTGGAAGTGAGCCGTGCGAGACTCGTGTTCCCGACATCATGTATTTTACACCCTGTTTTTAACATACTTCCACCTCACTACGCTAATTCAAATTACTACTTTCACTGAGTTCCTGCTTTGCCTGACCGTGAGCGGCGCTAGCAGCGCGTATCGGTATATCCCCTCTCGTAGGATCTTTGCTCGACTATTATTACTTCCCGATGGTTGTCTGTCGGAAGGGAGTTCGGGTCGCGAGTTCGGGGTGTCAGTCAGTTGGAACGTGTCTGGAGCGCAGTCCGGACCTGCCAGTCGGGGAGTTGCAGTGCGGCACTAGTGCAGTCGGGTTGGAGCAGTGAGGTCTGCGTCGACATGGCTCGCCCGACCATTGCCGCCACGCATCGCTTGAGTTGGGCCACGGTCTTGGTGGATCGTCGGTCGGTCGTAGTACCGGACGACGCGTTTTGGCTCGCCGATCGTTCATGAGTCGGCTGTGTGGGTGTGTGTGTGTGTGTTCATGTGCATCGACTCCCTATTTGTCTTCGTGCGTGCTTAGTTATTGTTGGGTATCGTTCAGGTCTTCGTGCAAGTGTTCCCAGGTTGTGTGTGTAGTTGGCGTTATTTCCACTGACGACTATTTTAGATGTTGTCGGCATTTTCAGAGGAGTCGGTCGGTTGGTGCGGACCAGGGAGGATATCTCCGCTCGGCGCAGTCGGCTGGGTCCGCTGGCGGTCCCTGCACAGTGTCGGAGCGTGTGTGGAGCTGTCCGATCTCTACCAGCTTCGTGGTTCACCGACCCAGGACGTCAAAGTTGAGTAATGGTTTCAAGTACCCAAGCCACGTCCATTGATGTTGTGTGGTTCATTTCAGTGGTTCGCTGTTGGGGAGGTTTTCCTGTGAGCAACACTGAGTGTTTGTATTGCTGAAATTTATCCGTCATGCGGTGGAATCAACTATATTGGTTGACTACAATTCAAGTGCAGCAGCGGAATTTTCTGCCTTGTGGCCGTTACTGTTCTGGTTACCTGCCCTGGCTACTAACGTAATTTCAGGCAGTGTCCTTTCCTCACCTGTTGTCGTTGTCCAACACGATGTGTAGTTTTGACAGCTTAATATCTATACTTATTTGATTGTGGATAATAACGCCCGTAACATTTTGTGTTTGAATTCTCATGTACTTATTGGTGGCAAGCAAGTCGTTTGTCGGTCGGTCCGTGGCTGTCCCTTGGTTGGGTTCCGACGGATCAAGTGTAGTTGGGTTCACCACCTGTCTCACCTAATTGGACGAGGGCAGACCGACCCCTTGGAGGCTTCTGAGTGCTGTTGTCTTTATTGTCTTTCTCACCGATGTTTAATTGTCTGTTTAAAGCCTACCATAGCCAATGATAAAAGAAAAACTCCTCGTTTTACTGTGTTTTTTATGAATTCCGTCAAGTGGATATTTGCTAAAAGACTATTGCCGTTGTTTTGTCTTTCTTTTAGTCCGGTTTCAGCTACTTAAAACTTATGGCTTATGGTTATGTTTTTTTTTTAAATTTTGGAAAATTAATTGTGGGCCTTCAGCCTTCGAACCTTATTCTTAAAATTACCTTTCTAGCTTAAACATTGCGGCCTTCTGCCTTTACAAGGTTATGGTAATTTATCCTGAAATCTTGAAAATTTTATTGTGGGCCTTCAGCCGTTTGTATTGCATCTTGTTTATGTTTGTCTTTCCAACCTTGCCTTGAGGCTTTTAGCCTAGTTGTGATATATTAATTATTTTATTTGTAATTGGAATTGCCTGATTTCAGTCTCTTGAAATTTACCTTGTTGATTTTTAAGATTTCTTATTTGGAGGCCTCCAGCAGTGAAAGATTTGGAGTTTGAAACTTGTAGTTGTGAAAGTTCGGCGATGTGCCACTTTGGTTGTAAATGTGTTATTAAATTACAATAAATTACAATTTTAAGGTGAAACTGACCCCAACCTTATTTGGCCCTTTCCACAATCCTAATCACCTGTTCTACCGAGAGGGTTTAGCGAAGGTATCACTGGACTGGTAGATCCGGACTGCGCTCCAGACGCGTTCTAACTGACTGGCAGACCCGAACTCGCGACCCGTACTCTCTTACGTCAGACAACCATCGGGAAGTAATAATAGTCGAGCAAAGATACTACAAGAGGGGATATATCGATACGTGCTGCTAGCGCCGCTCACGGTCAGGCAAAGCAGCAATTCAGTGACGGTAGTAATTTGAATTAGCGTAGTGAGGTGGAAGTACGTTAAAAACAGGGTGTAAAATACATGATGGCGGTAGCACGAGCCACGCACGGCTCAGGAAGTACAGCTGCGAGGACGGGTCATGAATCGTTCTTGGGTAGCTCAGTCGTCCTTGGGTAGCTCAGCGGGTAGAATAGTTGCCCACAAAAGGAAAAGGTCCAGAATTTGAGTGTCGATGCGCCACACAGTTTTAATCAGCCAGGAAGTTTCATATCAGCGCCCACTCCGCTGCAAATTGAAAATTTCATTCTAAAAACTGATCATGTTCTCTACCCATAGAAAGTGGCATATGAGCCACAACACGAAGCCCGTATTTAATTGGTGGTGTCTGCTGCCCAAATGTTTCCACAGAATTCAGTGCTGGTCGCTACATGCTGTACCAGCTCTATTTACTATTCTGAGGTTTATGTTCGGACTTATAGGCGGATTCCTATATTTTCTTCTTCTTCTTTTCCTTTTCTTCGTTTGATTCCACTTGGTATAATCCTACATATTTGTATATGACTTATATGCAGGGAGGTAGACATTTTTTGATATACAGAGATCGAGAGTCTTCTTTGTCACTATGACTGCATGAGGCAACTACTGTCGTTGCATTAATCCACTCAGCACAGTGCGAGGTGGTCTTACATAGGGGTTCTAATGTAGTGCCTACGGAACCAGGTGTTTGATGATTTTAATAGTACGATTGCATTGGTTTAATTCGTGAATGAAATTGGGTTTTAAGGCAAACTTTCGTATGCTTCTTATCGATAAAATTGCGGCAGCTACTTACCGTACCACACATAACACGACCTAGGCTACACATACGTAACTTACGTATTCTGACATGATTATGTCACATTTAATTGTGTTTTAATTTATTTTATTAATTATTTATATTATTTAATTATTTTGAAAGTAATTCTCCCACCTCACACATGATTGTATGCAGTATATTTGATTGTTGTGTTGCATGGCCTATTACAACTGTGTGGTACGGTTTTTTGAATAATAGCGTATACATACGTTCATTTAATATGCTATGAGCATTCTGCGAGTGTGTATTCAACGTGAAGACAAAAAACTAGACATCCGGGGACAACGCCACCAAAGGAAGAAACCTAAATCCATGCTAAATGGAAAAAATGGAAACATTTATTGCAATATCATCCGCTTTTTCCTACCTTAGATACACACGCTCACGCACACAAAGATAAATTGTCTCTATCCTTCCCTTAATGATAGTTTCTAAATGAAGAGTTGACTGGCCTGACTCTCAAAACAATACAGAACCACTCACAAACGGTCACTTTTTACCCAGTGTGTACTTGACAGAGTGCTTGAGAGTGGTGAGGGACCATAAGAAAGATGAAGGGTGGAGCAGTTGATTGAATACAGTGAAATTTAAACAGTTCATTTTCAAAGACACACCACTTCGTATAGCAATACGTTTCGAAGTTGTATCATACGGAGAGAAAACCATTAGAAAACAATCATTTTACAGAAAACAATGGCCGATAGTTACAAATCAGCCCAGTAGCAAAAATAATTTAAATTTTAATAGTATGGGACTTATCCCCTGCATCAGACCGAGGTAAGAAGCGGTGGACAGTTGTGGAAATAACTTAAGCAATAAATGCAAGAATGACCAGTGAGAGCAAATTTAAAAAAAAAGTGAGAAGTTACTTAATCAAAAACTTAGAGAAGCTACCACATACCAGAGTTTTACCTTCAAGTTATTTAATCCTGACAAGTCTCAGATCTGCTTTAGTTAAATGACTTAATACTGGCTAGTCGGCAATTTTACCATATCAACAAATAAATACATAAATAATCTAACCGTAAGGATCATCTCTCTCACTGTGCAATCACACAAATTTTTTTGGAAGGAAAACAATAAAGAAGAAAAGACATGACATCTAGAAAACATAAATGTAGTTTTGGAAATTATCACTTTTAACAAGAGCAAGGCGGCCGGTGTGGCCGTGCGGTTAAAGGCGCTTCAGTCTGGAACCGCGTGACCGCTACGGTCGCAGGTTCGAATCCTGCCTCGGGCATGGATGTGTGTGATGTCCTTAGGTTAGTTAGGTTTAATTAGTTCTAAGTTCTAGGCGACTGATGACCTCAGAAGTTAAGTCGCATAGTGCTCAGAGCCATTTGAACCATTTGAACAAGAGCAAAACCACATGTTAAGCAATTAATCCTGCCCTGCAGTTTTAGGCCAACAGGTATCTACACAATGCTTAACAACCAACATTTCACAGGGGGGCTACAACCAGTGCCTCAGTACATGTTGTCAGATATCGAAGACTGTAAGAAGCGGTTCCTTCCCTCATTTGTCAGTCCGTTTGGATCCCTTGCGTCGCCCCTTTACATCCAGTCCTTCGGCATCCTCCTCAGAGCTCCGTTCAAAATACGGAATGTAGCAACTTCTCAGATCGCATCTGAAACACGCTTATCAGAAGCAAGTAACACTCAATACAGACATTTCCGGGAACAAATATAGAGTCTCAAAACCAAGTAAGTCAGTACAGCGTACATCTGCGTCAAAATGCAACATCAACATAACAGAGAGGGCAGCAAACCAGAATCATATTAATCAGCAGACACATTCTACCCTCAAACTGAAGCCACAGAGCCGTTCACCCGTGGAGTTTTTATTGTATGAAAGGACAAAACAAGTCAGTTATTAATTAGCGCCGCACTGAATGTTTCCGAAAGACAGAAATCGTGGCGACGCGGGCGCCTGCACACAGTACCTAACACTGCACATTCTAGACGCAAAAATGTCGCCGGATTTTCTGTCCGGCGGGATATTTTACTTGCACTATACCAGTATTATATCCATACTCTGCTCGTGCTTCAACTACCCACCACCATATGGCGTGCAGTAGCTAACCTTTCCTTCGCACAGCCGCTACAGGAAAACAAGATTGTCAATTCGCCGGCCCGCCGGCCAGGGACAACTTGCGCCTGCTGGCACACGCGGCCACCACATTTCCCGCGCTCGTTTCAGTTTCTGAGTCCCGCACGCAGCCAGATTAACGACTCCTAGCCAGAGGACGCAAACACAGTCTGGAGGAAGCAGGGCCAAGATAGGTAGCTGGTGCCAGCCTACGCTCATAGAGCCGTACACCGTACAATATGGTTCAATGGCTCTAAGCACTATGGGACTTAACTTCTGAGGTCATCAGTCCCCTTAGAACTTAGAACTATTTAAACCTAACTAACCTAAGGACGTCACACACATCCATGCCCCAGGCAGTATTCGAACCTGCGACCGTAGCGGTCGCGCGGTTCCAGACTGCAGCGCCTAGAGCCGCTCGGCCACCCCGGCCGGCATACACAGTACAACATATGTTTATATTATTAAGGGTGTATAAATCTGAATGTTATTTAGATTAGAACCTGTGTTATTTCAAGCAGTACTTCAAAATATAGCATGTAACAGGTCTTAACAACCTACAACACTATTATTACCAAAACTATGTCCTCCTCCCCTCACGCCTTTTACTCGCTGTCTCTCAATCACGCCGCTAACCTCCAACCCCCTCCCCTCCCCCCACACCCGCCCCCGCCCACCCGCCCACACACACTAGCCAATGTAAAACACTAATAACCAATAACTGTTTTTTATACACAAATTTTCACACTGTTGTCAACATAATTATTAGAATTAATGTTTTAAATATGTTGTCCCGATTACTGAAACGTGTACAAAGTATTCAGTCATGTGAACTTAACAGAAAAGAAATGTGACCACAGGAGCAACTGTGTGGGTTTGTACCTCACCCAGTTCTCTGAACTGTTTACAGTTCTCACCATACAGTCTTCTTGTGGGCAAATTTACTTGGTACTTTAGTTTTGATACTTACCATATCGTAGAACTATTTCGTAGGTTCAAAATGGTTAAAATGGCTCTAAGCACCATGAGACTTACCATCTGAGGTCATCAGTCCCCTAGAACTTAGAACTACTTAAACCTAACTAACCTAAGGACATCACACACATCCATGACCGAGGCAGAATTCGAACCTGCGACCGTAGCTGTCGCGCGGCTCCAGACTGTAACGTCTAGAACCGCTGGGCGACTCCGGCCGGGAATTCTTCTTCACTTACACTAAAGATAGCAATGTCATCAGCGAATCTTATCATTGATATCCTTTCATCTTAAGTTTAATACCACTCTTGAAACATTCTTTATTTCCATAATTGATTCTTCGATTAATAGATTGAACAATATGGGCAAACAAATGCATCCCTGTTTTACTCCCTTTTCAGTCCGAGCACTTCTTTCTTGGTCTCCCAGTCATACTGCTGTTCTTGGATTTTATGCATATTGTGTGTTACCCTTCTTTCCCTATAGCTTACCCCTAATTTCCTCAGAATTTTGAATGTATTGCCCCATTTGACATCGACGAACGATTTTTCAAGGTCGAAAATTCCTATGAACTGTCTTTTCCTTTCCTACAGTTAAACTGATCGTCATCTAACATACCCGCAATTTTTATCCATTCATCTGTATATTATTCTTTTAAGCAACTTGGATGCTTGAGCTATTAAGCTGATTGTGCCAGGATTCTCTCATTTCTCGGCTCTTGCAGTCTTCGGGATTCTGTGGATGATGTTTTCCCGGAAATCAGATGGTATATCAGCTGTGTGAAATATTCTACACACTAACGTGAATTATCTTTTTGTTGCCTCTTCCCGCAATGATTGCAGAAATTCCGATGGAATGTTATCTGCTCCTTGTGCCTTATCTGAACTTAAATCTATAGCTGTTTTTATTTCTGATGCTAATATTGAATCTCCTTTCTCTTCCCCGTAGACTCCTGTTTTGTCGTCTGTCACGTCATCCCCCTCACATAGGCCTTCAGCGTACTCTTACTATTAACGAAATCGCTTTTAATTTCACCGAAGGCGGTTTTGACTTTTCTGTAAGCTGTGTCACTTCTTCCGAAATCATTTCTGTTTCGATTTCTTCCCATTTTTCATGCAACCATTTCGGCTTAGCTTCCCTGCACTTCCCATTTGTTACATTTCTGTATTCCTTAATTACCATGAACATTTTTGTACATCCTTCTTCCGTCGATTAACTCAAATGTTTGTTATGTTACCCATGGTATCTTCTTCTAGCGCATAACACATGAATGTGCGAATAACAAGCGATTACGTTTATTACGTGCATGAGCGCCCTTCAGTAACCATAGCACAACGAACTGAGTTCTGGATTTTTCCACCGCGTACAAACTCTAGTGATTGATCGATGAGAGGATACGGAGCAAAAACCGGGCGGTGTGGCCGTGCGGTTTTAGGCGCTTCAGTCTGGAACCGCGTGACCGCTACGGTCGCAGGTTCGAATCCTGCGGTGGGCATGGATGTGTCTGATGTCCTAAGTTCTAGGGGACTGATGACCACAGATGTTAAGTCCCATAGTGCTCAGAGCCATTTGAACCATTTTTGAACGGAGCAAAAAAAGGGCTAATGAACTTGCTTTACACGTTCTTCCTACACGCTCATTCAAAAATAGGCCTCAATCCCCCACAAAGTTTTGCTTAACGAACATTTCTTCATTCTAAAATATTCAACGGTGACTTGCAGGTGCCGCGCAGGGTAGCCACGTGGTTTGAGGCGTCTTGTCACGGTCCGCGCGGTTCCCTCCGTCGGAGGTCGAGTGCTCCCTCAGGCATGGGTGTGTGTGTTGTCCTTAGCGTAAGTTAGTTTAAGTTGGATTAAGTAGTGTGTAAGCTTAGGGACCGATGACCTTAACAGTTTGGTCCCATAAGATCTTACCACAGATTTCCAATTTGATTTGCAGGTGACCTATCCAATGGCTCACAAAGGCAACAAAATTTGATGTTCAGTATTTCATGTAATTATTGACCGAGTTTAAAAATTTAAAATGCTGTCATAACATACTAATTAATAGGTTTGATCTTCCGTTAAAGGTTTAACGCGATAAGGCAATTATAATAGTGAGAAACTGTGTATAGGCTTTTATTGGTGTAGCTCATGCCGCGCAGATTGCCCAGTCTGTGTTCATCCGGCATCTGAGAATGAGAGTACTTAGCGAATTCCAACAATTTCAAACCTTTTCAAAGCTCCTTCACGCTGCCGCCCCCCCCCACAAAAAAATGAAAGGAAAAGATCTTATCCCTAGCTACATTTTCGCTATTCATGCAGTATAACTTCATTATCGGCATGAGGGTTTAATTCATTTCTTTTTAGTACTAACTCTATTTGAAACACATTGTGCAAAATTGGAAATTTGTGGTAAGGTTTTATGAGACCAAACTTCTGAGGTCATCGGTTCCTAAGCCCAGACACTACTTAATCTAACTTAAAGTAACTTACGCTATGGACAACACACACACCCATGACCGAGGGAGGACTCGAACCTTTGACGTGGGGAGGCGCACGGACCGTGACAAGGCGCCCTTACTCCGCGCAGTTAACCCGTGCGGCACACAATTTGCAGACAGTATCCATATGTACAATTAAATGTACCTCCAAAATTATTTAGTTGTACGCCACAGAGTTCAGGAGATGTGACGTCATAAGCATTGAGATGCTTGGGAAACTAGTTTTTCATAAAAACGGAGCTCGATTCGTTAAAAAAAAAAAAAATGAGGGGCGATATTGTTCATCACTGATGTTTGATTCCACTGTATGTGCCACCTACAGGATTCGTTTTCCGCTATGTTCTGCACTCTTATGAAGGGGAAGAATCCGCTCCTAGCAGCACTGACATTCATCTTAGGTTCAATATCTGTAGGCCCGTTATTGAATCAAGGTATGTTTAGATTTTATTGGAAGTAGTTAGCAGAAGAGAGATTGTTTCGGCTGTCGTGTGTTTTTGTTTACGTAATCGTTCGCTGTTTGGTAGCGGCACTAGGGCTACTTGTTTATTTCCTCTGTTCGCCGAGGCAGAAAGCACGCAGCGGTGGATTCTGGTTTATTTCTTTATTTGCTCGAGAGTAGTGAGCCACGTTACACGCTGCCTGTAGCTGGTATTTTCATCAAAGTCTGATCAACGAAACGATGTTTTGAAGAATTCGCGGACTTTTATTTGAAACAAAAAATGCAACCTCACAAATGTCTGCGTCATTTACGCGCCTTGAGTACATTGCCCCGCCAGACATTATGGTGCATCCACCTCCGGCGTAATGTGTTTGACAGAAGTCTCCATCCCATTGGTAAACAAATTGTCGACGAGCACGTCGCCAAAGTAAAAGAGTAACATTTTGTTTTCTGTTCCTCTTGAAGTCATGGAGCTGCTTCTGTGAAAGACATATCTTCGACTGAATAAGTGTACATAGCTCTTGTGATATGCTCTTCAGAGCCCATTTTTATTGTACTTTTCATCTTCGAATGATCATGCGTGTCTTATGCCTGGAGGACAACCTATAGAGGTCTGGGGCACCCTCATTCGCTAGTGTCTTGGGCTTTCCGACCGTGACCACGAATATTTTAGTCGCGAGCTTATCGACCGCTAAAGGAAGCCGCAGCGGTAGGGGTGGCTCGGTCGACCGTTTTATATATATGTCCCTTCACATTTTATCCAGGCTTAGAAATAGCTATACACATAGTACGGACGCATTTTTAAATTTTTTCTTATTTTTACTTTTTTTGCTTTTACCTTTATCTTTGTACAACTGTACTGTAGCAAATGGTTAAACGTCTTGTCATATTTCATGCATTTTAATTTCTCACACATTTTTTGTAAGAAAACTAAAGATTCCAAACATCTTCTTACATCCCACGACTCGTTATATATTTTTATAATGTCTTTTAATGTTTTGTCATGATCTATGAATCTTTTTCTTAGTTTTTGAAGGGGCAGGCCACTGGAATATTTTTTAATTTTGAATGTGGCATTTACTCCTCCTGCCTTCAGCTTATTTCTCAGAAAGTGTACGTTCAGATGCTTTTGATTTATTTAGGAGTTTCGTTTCCTATGATAAACATCCACAGCGTTGGTTGCCTTGTGCTGCTGATTTAAATCATCCCCATATGTTGGCGTACTAGTAATTTCGTCCATTGATTGAATGGAATTTCAAAATCTTTTCTCCTGTGGGCATTTCCTCTATTACTACCATTCACGCTTCATCGACACTGTTTGGTGAAATACGTGTCACTACAGCACACACGTTGCAACAAATCGAATTTCTCCTTTATTCCTGTAATCCCTTGTACATCCCAATTCTTGTACTTTTCTCCACATATAATGGTTGAAGTGAATATTGCAGTAAGAAAGAGATGTTTTGGGGAACATTGTTTTCATAGCTTTAAATGTAGCCATTTCAAAGGCTAGCACTGTGGTTTTCCGTAACCACCCAGCCACGTCACTTTTCAGTCCAAAAATTAAAAAAAAATAAAAAATATATATATATTTCATGTGTATTCAGATTTTTATTTGGGAACAAAGCAAATAAAACAAGAAATAGCTTCGTACATCGTTCTGTGTTTCCGATGTCAATGTGTATGGTGTATAGCTATCTGAATTATTTCGAACAACTGTCAAATGTCCCATCCATAACAGTCGTCCTTTTCCACACAGGATTTACTTCGCTTTTTCGCAACCGAAACTCTTTTGACACTTACAGACAAATCGTCAGCTTTCAAAAAACTGTTGTCTGCAGTTAATTTCAAAATATCTTCACTCAGTTGAATCTCCGAACTAGTGGCAGTGATCTAAGGCGTCCCACTCGCTTACCTTCTTGCTTTACAATGTAGTCTCGGAGTTGTCATAATCTGGCATATCTGTGCCGAAATCTAAAACTTTATCTTTGAAATCTTGAAATTCGTTTCTAAAATTTTGGAAAACAGTCGTTGTCTTTTCTTCGTGTCCAGCCATAATTCTGCCATTTGCAATGTTTAAACGGCCTCGGCACTTACTCCAGGTTTCACGTACAACCAGTTCATATGCTAGACACATTTTCTGTGCGCCAATAGCGATGACCATCGTTGAGAAAACATGCCTTCCCTCTCGTTCTTGTAATTATTTCCATTACCCACAGTATACAGAGCAAAAGTAGCTTAGGCCTACGAAACTACTAGTATACAGAACAGAAGGTTATTGGCAAGGGTACTGCCTGACTGTCGGTGTCAACACATTTGCTGCTGCTGAACGACTGGCGTAGGTCAGCAGTGGCGGAAAGCCCACGGTGCAAGACTGCTTGGTTGCAAGTCCCACGGTATTTACTACAACTGAGTTTTAGTATCTGTTGTTCCGACCCCACTTTATGACGTCATGCGTCAGCTGTTGTATCTTCGCTCAACTGACATGAGACGTAAGGGAATAAAGCTATGGCTCGAAGAGCTAGAAATGTTACCGTGGAAACATTTACGTTTATTGTTATTATCATACACACATCAACAATACCGATATAGCCTAAGGGTCGATTTGACTGAGCACAGACTTTAGTCACTAATTTGGCAAGTAGGAGGAAAACGGGGAAAGGGGGGGTTCCATCTCACCACTTGACGAAGTCACCGTGATTTGCCAGCGTGTGCGGCTGATTAGATGTTCACGTGAAGTGTTGATCTTCTGTTGTTGTGTCGCTGCCCTTCGACAACCTGCCGTCTTCCGTTTTCCGCAGATCTGGGGTGTTGGCCTGGCAACTTAACTTGGCGCTACCTCCATAATGCGTTTCCAGGTAGAGCGGTGTTATTGTCCTCGCTCACGCTCACGGTGACTATTGTCTGCAATGATTATCTCGCAAAGACGGTATCACCATTGTGTTTGGAGGCTGAGATCAAGAAAGGACACGCAGTCGCATGCTTAAAGATTGAAGCATCTGGCCATAAGAACGTTGACCCAACATGGAATGGGCTATATAACAAAGATAGACTTCGGAAAGAATGGAGAGATACGAGTCGACAGTAGGTTGACACATCTCCACAAGCAATGCTAAAACTCTGTGAAGCAGCTTGCTAATCGCTTGTCAGGCATCTGTCGGTTCACCTCCCACTTACCACTTGCTGTCTGTCTGATCTCGCAATGACTATCTGATACGTACGCTTCGTCTCCGCATGCGGCTGCCCTGTCAGCAGTTTTATTCCTTTTCGATCACTCTGTCCTACAGGGCTCTGTATTTCCCATCGTACCGTCCCTCTCATACGTTGGGGTCAATTGCAGTCTCACCGAGTGAACGATCGACGCTGTGTAACCATGCAGACACATTTTCCCACATGGCTCTAAAATTTTCCGACATTTTGAGTCGAAAAGTCCCTGGGTGACTGCTGGCACGTAGCAACATTCTATTTCTCATATCTTGTCGCCATTTTATTAAAGTTTTTCTTTATTCACCATACCTTCACAATACTGACGTTTAACAAATCTGTTGAACTGTAACGAAAATGCACAGAAGATGATTATTTATAACCGAAATATAGATTTGGAAGGATAATAAAAACTCATGGAATTGCGACTGACTGCTGCGTGCCTCCCCTTCCTTATAGTCTATTGTCTTTGTGCACATCGGTTTCTGATGGAATCAAAGTTGGTTAATCTCACGAATGTGCGGTCTTGCATTACCGTATTATGTGTCTTGTGAATGATTTACTTTATGGTGTTTCAGCTTAAACGACGGAGCGTGCTTCATCTTCGGTGCTTGTCCGAGAACGTTTAAATTATTAACCCAAAAGTAAATGTCCCTCAATGATGGTACAGAGGCGGCGTGAACTTCATAAAATTCTGCTTTGATTTCTGCGGCAGTCCAACCATTCAAATAAAAATCTTTAAAAACAGCACGAAACTTGGTTTTCTTCCTTATCGATCACAGTCGACACTGTCCACTACAAACGGCTGTCAACAATGAAATTCATTATCCGATCCTTGGAATAATCAAGCTGATCAACCGCGGCAGCACAACAAAGTGTTCCATTCTTTCGTAGAAATTTACCAGGCTTATCAAACAATCCTCGTACTCTTCGTGACCAGCATACCAAATTGTATGTTACAGCAGCATAATGGAAGTCGGCGGACTGCAGTTCATGTCACAAGCGATTTTAGGGATGATAGAATCCTATACTGGCCTGCCCGGTTCCTTGATTTGCCGCCCGTAGATCGTTTAGTGGTTTCGATGGGAAGAACGTCCAGTCTGTTTGTTTCCATGCCACCACGAATACATGTAGTGTATTTATTAATGGCCGTAATTTGATGACCATTTCTAGTGTTTTACAAATTTCACACTATTGGGTGTAAGCTGGCCCTCTTTGTGCATGATATTCGACGGGCTCTAGATACCAGCTCCCATGTTGATTCCATATTCCTCGACTTTTGAAAGGCCTTCGACTCAGTTCCACATTGTCGCTTGCACCAAAAAGTGCGCGCTTACAGTCTATCCGATGACATATGCGGTTGGATAGAAAGTTTTCTGACAGACAGAGAACAGTTTGTCGTCCTGAATGGGATGACTTAAAAAGAAACAAGTGTAACATCAGGGGTGCCCCAGGGCAGTGTAATAGGTCCGCTGCTTTCTACTATTTACATAAACGATCTGATTGATGGTATTGACAGCGGCATTAGACTGTTTGCCGTCGATGCTGTAGTCCACAGGAAAGTAGTATCACACGAAAGTTGTGAAGAAATAAATGAGGATTTGTAGAAAATAAATGCGTGATGTAATGACTGGCAGTTATCTCTCAATATTAGTAAGTGTAACCTGCTGCGTATAACAAAGTGAAAAGCGCCATTAAGGTACGAGTACAAAATAAATTCCCAGTCCTTGGAAGCGGTAACATCCGTCAAGTATCTGGGTGTGACTATTCGAAATGATCTCACAAGTAAAAGGTAAGGCGAACTTTAGATTGCGGTTTATTGGTAGAATCCTGAAGCGATGCAGCCCTTCAGCAAAGGAAATTGCTTACAATACGTTAGTTCGTCCAGTCTTAGAGTACTGTTCGTCTGTATGGGACCCCTACCTGCTGGGTCTGGTTCAAGAGGCTGAGAAGGTCCAAAGAAGAGCGGCAAGATTCGTGACTGGTAAATTTAGCCATCGCGAGAGCGTTACAAATCTCATAGAAAGTTTGAAGGGGGACACACTTGCAGACAGACGACGCTCTAAACGGAAGTGGCTGCTCACTAAATTCCAAAATCCGATCTTCGCCGGGGATGTAGAGTACATATTACTACCACCAACTTTCAAATCGCACTATGATCAGCATTAGAAGGGAAATTAGAGCTCGTACTGAGGCGTTCAGATAGTCATTTTTCCCTCCCGCAATGCGCGAGTGGAACAGAGAGAGATAGAGAGAGAGAGAGAGAGAGAGAGAGAGGGGGGGGGGGGGGGGGGAATATGAATTTGGCTCGAATAGTGCCCTCCGCCACACACAGCTTGGTTTCTAGCAGAGTATATATGTAGATGTAGATGTAGAAGAGTTTTCATTTCTCTCAGTGTATGCTGTTCGCAGACCGAGTAGGTGACTCCTGAATCGCGTTAGCAGTGACGAAAATAAAGGCCATTTTTAATTGCTTTGTTTTCCCCCATTCCAGGTTACCCAAAGAAACGGAGCTATAGTTATAAAATCCAGTAGAAACCAACTACCTAGAGCGCGGTTGCCTCTGTTGGTCATTAGTTTCAGTTTCACGCTGGCTGCCACTGTTTCCGACTACACAGTGTTTTGGAATAACTTTTACGCTAAGTACTCTCACTGATGGTATCTAATTTCAGGTGGAGTGTGTGGCTGTTTCCCAGTATCGTGTGCATGCTTTCTGTACAATGGACGGTGCTACGGAACTATATACTTCTTTGCTAATAACGACCCTGCGTAATTTGGTCGTTTATATTCATGATTGCGTGTTTGTGCATTCAGTGCTGCAAAACAGTGGGACAAAACGTCGAAATTTCATAGATAAAAAAAGCAAAGCTCACCACAGCCTCATCGTTGTTGTTGTAATCTAATTTTTCTTCTCTCCTCCAGTATATATGGATCGTTTATTACATCCATTTTCCTGGGGAGTTCTGCAACAGTATTGTGGGAACGCCTAGGAGGAATATTCATGATCAGAAGCGTGTAGCAAATTGAGGCTTTGATCAGGCTCTTGACGACCTCGAGTGGCGCAATTGACGCCGCCCTGTTCACAGAAAGGTTTATATATGGTTGCGTTGTATTACTGAAAATATGGCACTGAAAACTAAAACATATTATAAGGCAAAGGGATCTTAATTTTCACTGCAGACTTTGTCTAAACTGCTAGTTTATGAAATGATATAACCGGTTTCGATTTTACAAGAAGTCTTCAAATCTAAAATAAACAAAAAATATTGTTTATAAAAAGTTCTACATACAGTAGAGTCCCGTTAATCCGAACTAATTGGAACAGGACCTTGTTCGGATCACCGATTTGTTCGGATTAGTCGGAATTACGCTGACAAGTTTCTAGAATGAAGTATACCAAGCAGATAATAGGTACACCATGGTAACAAATGGGAACAAGTGTGGGAACAATGGCTCTCTCTCACTCCCTGAACCTCGTTGTTGTGCATTGTTGAGATCTTCGTAGTGTCTGCGGTCAGTGCACTGCCAGTTGGCTCGCAAAGCGCTTGGTTATGTTAGTTATCGACCGCTGGCACGCGTTACGGTTGTACTGTATTCGTTCAGGTGTAGTGGTAAACGGAAACATACAACGTTAACTCTCAAAGAAAAACTGAATGCTTTGAAGCTGATAGACAATGGTGAGAATGTATCTAAACTGGGAACAAAACTAGGTGTCGGTAAAGCAACCATTTGTGATTGGAAGAAGAACCGAGTGAAGCTTGAACGGTCCTGTGCAACGTCTTCGACAAAAACACTCGAAATTCGGCAGACTTTGAAACAGTCCCAGTACGATAAAGTGGATGAAGCTCTTTTCCTTTGGTTTACGCACGAAAGAGAAAGGGGACCTCCTTTGAGTGGAGCACTGGTTCAGGAGAAGGCTGTTTACCTGAACAAGTTAATGAATGGTGATTTTAGTACGAGTACGGGTTGATTGGACAGATTCAAAAAACCTCGTAGAATCCGTCAGCTAACAATTACTGGAGAGAAGCTTTCTTCTGGCCGTGAGGCAGTGTAGGAATACTTGGCTGAATTTGAAAAAAACGATAAGAGAGGGAAAGTATTCTCCCCAACAAATTTATAACGCTGTCGAGACTGGCCTTAATGTTAGGGCATTGCCCATAAAAAGCCTCGCATCAAAAGCAGAATACGATGCTCCTGGTTTTAAAATGTGCAAAAATCGTGTGACTTTATTAGCGTGCAGCAACGCTGCTGGTACTCACAAACTGCCTTTAATGCTGATCGGCAAATCTGCTGGGCCCTGAGCTTTTAAAAACTGCAACATGAAGTCCCTGCCCGTATACAACCAGAAAAATGCATGGATGGATGGATGGTAAGCTGTTCAAAGAATGGGTTCACGGCCACTTTGTTCCTTTTGTTCGACGGTTTTCTAAGGAAAATCATTTGTCTCCCCGTGCAATCCTTTCGACTGATAACGCGCCATCTCACCCCAGCAGTGAGGAATTATGTGATGGAGAAATTGTGGCGAAGTTTTCGCCGCCGAATGTTACACCACTTCTACAGCCGACGGACCGGGGCGTACTGCTAGCATTAAAACTGATTTACTGAAAACAATTTTTAAGAGTGCTAACCCAAGATGATAGCACTCCTTTACTGGACAAAATGAAAAAGACCTATGTGGAGGATGTTGTTTATTGGGCCGCTGAGGCATTGCAGAATATTTCACAAAAAACTTAGAAAATCGTGGAGAAAACTGTGGACATCTCTTGAATTTCAGGACAACCTTGTTGAAAATGAAGAGGAAAATCTACTATAAATGATATAGACAGTCTCTGGATGTGGAGAAGCTAGTGAAGAAGACGTAGATGAGTTGATGGTAGCGGATGGGGCACAAACTTACTGACGCTGATTTAGTTGCTGCTGTGACTCAAGGCCAGGAAGAAGTGGACTGCTGTGACGGAAGTGACAACGAGCCTGAAAGCGACAAAGGAGAGCTGGTGCCACACAGTAACGCAGCAGAAGCCCTTGACCTCGTGCTACGTTATTTGGAGCAACAGGTCACTGATACACCCGCTGATTTTATGTTGATGAGACGATGGCGCAACTCTGCGTCGGTAACAGAGTGTCTTCATTACGCCAAAAAACAATGAGTTATTGTCATTCAAGAAGTATGGATAAAATGTCCACTGTATTTTAGTAAGTTTGATAGCTTTTCTTTAATTGTTATGCATTGTTTAAACCTAATGTTTTCATGCCAATTTTCCTAATACATATTTACTGTACTGTGTAAATTAAAGTAGTGTGTATGTACAACAGTTTACCGCACAGTTTTCCATACTTAGACTCACATTTTTCATGTTCGGATTAACCGAACGTTCGGATTGCGGGGGTTCGGATTAGCGGGAATCTGCTGTACTTACAGTATTTAAAATTAAAAAATAAAAGAAAGTGGCAACACACCAGGAAATATCATTATGGAGTGTAACATGACATAAAAATTACTGTGTATTCTGTAATGCTGCTATTTAAGATCGAAACAAGCGTACGTAGGAGAGAGAGCGTCACTGTGTATATAATAAAAATTACGGCTTAAAAATAAAGTTAAACAAGTACACTAGAAAAAGAATGTAATTAAAATAATTCCACTCTATAACTATCGCGGTGGCACTGGTACAGCAACCATAATGGATCTTTAGATACAGCAAAACTTGTCTTGGCTGCACAAGATAGGTTTATTTAATCTTCACATGTGACGCGTTTCGCCTGTTCTAGGCATCATCAGACACTCTGGAGAAATTAGAAAGCGGTGTAGTTATAAATTGTTATTAAACACAATAATAAATGAATAAATTAAAAATAACAGAAGGAAGGTAAAGATCGACTCTACTATGGAGCACAGGGCCACATTTGTGTGTCAGTGACTCGTGAGGGGTATAAATTTCAACTCATAAAATATTGAACCAGAACTGAGATTGCCGATAAAAACTCTTGTTAATCGCGACCGAGACGTCAAACGTAATTAAAAGTCCCTTAGAACCCAGCGGTAACAGCCAGATAGCCACAATCAGTGCTTCATTACATCAACGATAAAGTTCTTCCTTCTCGTAATCGGGGTATCAAGCGTGATTAACAGTGCCAAAGAACTGGGAGAAAACAGCCAGATAGCCACTGTCAGTGCATATTTACATCATCTAGAAGCAACACGAAAGAAGGGGGTGATATTCGGGAAAAGAAAGCCAGTAAATGGTGCAAGGGGCACGTAACTTGGGCAAATACACCATTTGAGTGAGCAGAAAAAACAAATGAGTGTAAAATAGACCCACATAATGGCCAGGCTAATACACCTTTGGCGAATGAACGGGCACTAATAAGAATAAAAAACAGCTAAAATTTTTATTAAAAATGTGAAGCAACGAAGCCATAAGCAACGCTAAACGGGAAAACTGGCTGTAACGATGATAACTTACCCACGAAGAAACAGCGCCATGAACACAAGTATGGCCTGTTTACAACACTGTGAGCATGCGTTGTCATGCCGGCCACTAGACTGCGAAGCAAGTGTCAAGGTCCCGTGGAGCCATAGTGAGGAAAGGCTGACACCATGGCGCGCTAAAGCTGAAGTAGATTAAGGCTTAAACAAAATACAGGGTGAAAAGTATTTAAACCGACAAACTCTGGGAGGTTGTAGGGGACATCAAAACAAATATTTTTCCCTAATGTCATTTTTTCCTACGAGGAGTATTTAAACCGGTAGAGGAAGATTTCTCTGACTGCAAATTAATTAAACCAACAAACACTTTTCCATTTTTTTATGACCAAGAGACAACACATAAACGCAACCCAATTTCAATTACAGTAGATTTTCAAAAATTCCTCTATTCACGCGTAAACTAAGGTTACGCCAAATGGTTGAAGTGGCTCTGAGCACTATGGGACTTAACATCTGAGGTCATCAGTCCCCTAGAACTTAGAACTACTTAAACCTAACTAACCTAAGGACGTCACTCACGTCCACGCCCAAGGCAGGATTCGAACCTGCGGCCGTTGCGGTCGCACGGTTCCAGTCTGAAGCGCCAAGAACCACTCGGCCACATCGGCCGACCAAAGGTTACACCGTCAGATCATGTTCTGTCTGACACGGGAAAAAACCCCAGGAGAATCCTGAATTGTTCCTGGTGCTGCTACTATCCAGGCAACCAAATCCTCCACTGATGCAACAGGAGTTGCATCTCTCCTCACACAAAAAAGTCCAGAGGGAACATATCTGGAGACCAAGCAGGCCATGGTACAAGACCACCTCTGCCAATCCACGTTTCTGGGAACGACTGAAATGTGCCGGCGCCCCGTCATGTTGGAACCACATGCGTTGTCTTGTAGGGAACGGGACGTCTTCCAGAAATTCTGGCAATGCTCTGGCGAGAAAGTTGTAATAGTGCCTGCCATTTAATGGCCTAGGTAGCAGATACGGCCCAATTAAACAGTCCCCAACAACACCAACCCACACATTAACGAAGAGCCGCACTTGATGAGCGCTAGTAACTGTGGCATGTGGGTTATCCTCACTCCAAACATGCGAATTGTGCATGTTGAAGACTCCATCATGTAGGTTATCCTCACTCCAAACATGCGAATTGTGTATGTTGAAGACTCCATCACGCCCGAACGTTGCTTCGTCGGTAAACAACACAGAGGATGGAAATGTAGGATGCATTTCACACTGTTCCAGGTACTACTGCGAAAACTGTGCTCGGGGTGGATAATCAACTGGTTCCAGGTTGTGGACACGCTGTAAGTGAAATGGACGTAACAATTGTTCTCGAAGGACTGTTCTTACATTCGTCTGATTCGTCCCCATGTTAAGTGCAATTGCACGTGTGCTGATTGAAGGATCCCGCTCCACATGCTGCAAGACAGCTTCCTCAAACTGCAACGTTCTTACCGTGCGACGGCGTCCAGGTAATCTGCTAAATGACCCGGTCTCACCCAGACGTTGGTATACAGCAGCATAGGTCATATGATGCGGGATACGGCGATTAGAATATTGTTGTTGATAAACCCGCTGTGCAACTCGTCCGTTGTACTCACTCCAGGTGTATCGCTCCATTAGTAAACAGAGACAATGTACTACTACATGGTGGACAGCAGTTGCCTGCAACTGAAGAGCGTAATACGCCCTCTAACAACTGAAGATCGTAATACGGCCTCTAACAACTGAAGAGCGTAATACGGCCTCCACCGGTTTAAATAATCCTAATAGGAAAAAATGATATCAGGGAAAAATATTTGTTTTTATGTCCCTTACAACCTCCCAGAGTTTGTCGGTTTAAATACTTTTCACCCTGTATACAATATTAATATAGGCTGCTGGCATTGTTTAAAGATACATATAATTATATGAAAGGCACGAATGTGTGGACACTAACGGTCATATCAGTAAAGAATAAGAGAAACTGCGCTTTGTAGCACAGTTCACTGGTGAACCGTTTATATAATGAACGAAAAAATGCTGTTGTCATCACTATTAATTCTTCGTTTACATCTGCGGCGTGCGAAAGCACACCTGTGGCAGCCTCATTTCTTGGGTCTTTTTCATACAATATGGCTAAGCTATTTACGCATACTAACGTTCCTGTTGTGTTTTCGAAGAGCTATTCCATGTAATACTCGCTCCTCCGCAACTATCAGGAATTTATTCTCAAGTCAGGTGTCTACAAAATTAGGTGTACAGAACGTGTCGCCGATCATATCGGTCAAACAGGGAAATTTTTCGCTGTTATGTTTAACGAGCACCTACTGACGAAGAAAGGTCAGGTGAATAAATTTTCGCACTTTGCCCAACACCTCAAATATTCCAGCCGTCAGCCCAAAGATTAGAAAACCTTAAAATCCTTCACATGGCCAACAATTGGAAGAGTTTGAAATTTCTAAGCATATCCTCTTCAAATCACCGAATCTAATAAACGAACAAGTCTGTTTGAAACATCAGATATCTTTTGATATAATGATTGTATCTTTAAACGATGCCTGCCACCTACATTACTTATTGGATGTTTTATTTAAGTCTTAAGCTATTTCAGCTTTAATTACAATGAAATGAAAACCCTTAGCTGCATACAGGCGTTGATATAAGTTAACGGGGACAGTAGAAATTGTGTGCCCGACCAGGACTCGAACCCGGGATCTCCTGCTTACATTGCAGACGCTCTGTCTGAGCCACCGAGCGCACACAGGGTAGTGCGGCTGCAGAGACTTATCTCTAGCACGCCTCCCGTGAGACCCACATTCGCAACTTATTGTCTCGCACTATATTCATAGTGCCCCTGCTCATCATACAGATACCATCTTCCTATATGTACATTTCACCTTTAGCGCGCCATCGTTCCAGCCTTTCCTTACTGAGGCTCCACGGGGCCTTGACACTTGCTTGGCAGCCTAATTGTCAGCATGACAGCGCGTGCTCACAGTGTTGTAAACAGGCCATACTTGTGTCCATGGCGCTGTTTCTTCGTGGGTAAGTTATCATCGTTACAGTAGGTTTTCCGTTTTAGCGTTGCATATTGCTTCGTTGCTTCACATTTTTAAGGCAATTTTTAGCTGTTTCTTTATTCTTGTTAGTGCCCGTTCATTCCCCAAAGGTATATTAGCCTAGCCATTATATGGGAGTATTTTGCACTCGTGAGTTTCTTCTACTCACTGAAATGGTCTATTTCACTAAGTTAGGTGCCCCTTGCATCCTTTAGTGGCTTTCTTTTTCCTATTATCATTACCTTTTTTTCGTGCTGCTTCTAGATGATGTAAACAAGCATTTGACAGTTTCTATCCGGCTGTTTTCACCCAGTTCTTTGGGGCTATTAATTGCGTTTGACGCCTCGATCGAGTAGGAAGAATTTTATCTGTGGCTATCTGGCTGTAACCTTCGGGTTCGCCGGCCGCGGTGGTCTAGCGGTTCTGGCGCTGCAGTCCGGAACCGCGGGACTGCTACGGTCGCAGGTTCGAATCCTGCCTCGGGCATGGGTGTGTGTGATGTCCTTAGGTTAGTTAGGTTTAAGTAGTTCTAAGTTCTAGGGGACTTATGACCTAAGATGTTGAGTCCCATAGTGCTCAGAGCCATTTGAACCATTTGAGCCTTCGGGTTCTGTGGGACTTTTAATTACGTTCGACGTCTCGGTCACAACTAGCAAGAGTTTTTATCGGTAAGCTCAGTCCTGGTGCAATATTTTATAAGTTGAATTTTATACCCTTCACGAGTCCCTGAAACATGAATGTGGCGCTGTGCTCCATAGTCAACTCAATTTTTGTCTTTCTTCTGTTATTTTTAATTTATTCATTTATTATTGTGTTTTGTAGCAATTTATACTTATATCGATTTGTAATTTCTCCGTGACATCAAGACGGTTTTTTCCGTATCCAAAGAAAACGAATGTCGTAAGCGTCAGAAACACTCTCGTTTCTGCACGTATATATATCAGTTTCTGACATACGGCAACGAAGTATCTGATAACTAGATGAGTTTCTCAAAAAGTTTAAAATATTCTTCCAGATTGAAATCGCGCTGTTCATAATCCTTTCCGGAGAGCACTTTTTCCTGCTAAAGATTTCCAGTTCCTCCAGTTGCTTTAGTTGCTGTGTATTGCATTTTCATGTTGTAGTGTGTGTTGGGTCCGCCCTTGGTAGATGAGTGGTCTGCGCGAAGGAATGTCATACCTAACGGCCCGGGTTCGATTCCCAGCTGGATGTTGTGTTGTCCTTATCATCATAATTTCATCTCCATCAACACACAAGTCGCCGAAGTGGCGTCAACTCGAAAGATTTGCACCAGGCGAACGGTCTACCCGACGGGAGGCCCTGGCCACGCGGCATTTCCAGTCTGTATTGTGGAGTGTCTATTTTTCCAGAGAATGTGTACCTTACGTTATTCTGTTTTGTGAATACGTATGCTCTTATAAACGTGTTTTAAACGACTGCCCCGTCTAACATATGTAATGCCGATCAGTTACTGCAGTGCATTTTGTATGCATCTGAAAACTGAAATTTGTAGCATTTAGATTCAATTTTACCCAGTAGGCGTATTCTCAAAGTATTATTTATTCGAAAACATATTGTATGGTTTGGTTTGTTTGAAACACTGAGCTGTGTTTGATATTTGCTTTATATGTCGTTAGTAAAGTACTTAGTTATTTTGTTTCCTGGTGGTCGTGCATGGCTCGTGTTCGTGCCGTATCTCATTTGACATCCTGTTTTTACTGTACTACCACCTAGTTATGTTAATTTCAGTTACTGGTGTCACTGAGTTGCCGCCTTGCCTGCCCGTGAGCGGCAGCAGCGGCGCTTATCCATATAAGCCCTGGTGTATTATCTTTGCTGACTGCTATTACTTCCCGGTTTTCGTGTGTTCGGTGTTAGTTCGGATCTGCCAGTGAGTTTGGAGGCGCTAGCAGTGCAGTTCGGGCCTGGCAGTGTTTGACTTAGGACGCGGCAGAAGTTCAGCCGGGGCGCGGCTGCAGTGAGGTCCGGACAGCCATGACTCTCCCGACGGTTGCCGATACATATCACTTGAGTGCAGACCACCTTGGTCGGTCAGTAGTCGGCCGTTTTGTCGGACGACGTGTATGTTGGCCGGCGATCGCTTATGGGTTGCCTGCGTGTGCCGACTCGTGATTTGTCATTGTTATTGCACAGTCGCTGCCTGCTGCCCCCGTGCTGAAGTGTGGGAGTCGGTCGGTTGGCGTGGAACAGTGAGATAAATCTCCATGGGGCGTGGTCTGGACGGGCCCGCTAGCAGTCTCTACGCAGTGTCAGAGTGTGTGGGGCTGTTCCTATTGCTACGAGGTCCGTGGCTCACCGACAATGGATTTAATTTATCAACAATCCAAGACTGATCACATTGTGCCGTCTTGTTCTCGTTGTTGGCTTTTGGAACATTCCCGTGAGCAACATCTTGTTAGTAGGCTGTTCAGGGTTTTACGTTGGTAAATTTGCTGACTGCGCTGTGTGCAGTCTGTGGCTGGTTGTTCTAATTGTTGGAATATTCGCTAGTGTAGTGTTGGGCTGTTGGATGTGAACAGCGCGTAGCGTTGTGCAGTTGGAGGTGAACCGCCAGCAGTGGATATATATATATATATATATATATATATATATATATATATATATATATATATATATATATATATACAGGGTGTTACAAAAAGGTACGGCGAAACTTTCAGGAAACATTCCTCACACACAAAGAAAGAAAATATGTTATGAGGACATGTGTCTGGAAACGCTTACTTTCCATGTTAGAGCTCATTTTATTACTTCTCTTCAAATTACATTAATCATGGAATGGAAACACACAGAAACAGAACGTACCAGCGTGACTTCAAACACTTTGTTACAGGAAATGTTCAAAATGTCCTCCGTTAGCGAGCATACATGCATCCACCCTCCGTCGCATGGAATCCCTGGTGCGCTGATGCAGCCCTGGAGAATGGCGTATCGTATCACAGCCGTCCACAATACGAGCACGAAGAGTCTCTACATTTGGTACCGGGGTTGCGTAGACAAGAGCTTTCAAATGCCCCCATAAATGAAAGTCGAGAGAGTTGAGGTCAGGAGAGCGTGGAGGCCATGGAATTGATCCGCCTCTACCAATCCATCGCCCACCGAATCTGTTGTTGAGAAGCGTACGAACACTTCGACTGAAATGTGCAGGAGCTCCATCGTGCATGAACCACATGCTGTGTCGTACTTGTAAAGGCATATATTCTAGCAGCACAGGTAGAGTATCCCACATGAAATCACGATAACGTGCTCCATTGAGTGTAGGTGGAAGAACATGGGGCCCAATCAAGACATCACCAACAATGCCTGCCCAAACGTTCACAGAAAATCTGTGTTGATGACGTGATTGCACAACTGCGTGCGGATTCTCGTCAGCCCACACATGTTGATTGTGAAAATTTACAATTTGATCACGTTGGAATGAAGCCTCATCCGTAAAGAGAACATTTGCACTGAAATGAGGATTGGCACATTGTTGGATGAACCATTCGCAGAAGTGTACCTGTGGAGGCCAATCCGCTGCTGATAGTGCCTGCACATGCTGTACATGGTACGGAAACAACTGGTTCTCCCGTAGCACTCTCCATACAGTGACGTGGTCAACGTTACCTTGTACAGCAGCAACTTCTCTGACGCTGACATTAGGGTTATCGTCAACTGCACGAAGAATTGCCTCGTCCATTGCAGGTGTCCTCGTCGTTCTAGGTCTTCCCCAGTCGCGAGTCATAGGCTGAAATGTTCCGTGCTCCCTAAGACGCCGATCAACTGCTTCGAACGTCTTCCTGTCGCGACACCTTCGTTCTGGAAATCTGTCTCGATACAAACGTACCGCGCCACGGTTATTGCCCCGCGCTAATCCATACATCAAATGGGCATCTGCCAACTCCGCATTTGTAAACATTGCACTGACTGCAAAACCACGTTCGTGATGAACACTAACCTGTTGATGCTACGTATTGATGTGCTTGATGCTAGTACTGTAGAGCAATGATTCGCATGTCAACACAAGCACCGAAGTCTACATTACCTTCCTTCAATTGGGCCAACTGGCGGTGAATCGAGGAAGTACAGTACATACTGACAAAACTAAATTGAGCTCTAACGTGGGAATTAAGCGTTTCTGGACACATGTCCACATAACATCTTTTCCTTATTTGTGTGTGAGGAATGTTTCCTGAAAGTCTGGCCGTACCTTTTTCCTGTATATCTATATATATCATTTACTAGCCGTATGGCATTTCATAAGGCAGTAAAATATCTCTCAACTGGAAAGAAATAACAATAGGTGTAAAATGTTTCTCATCATTTCACTAGGCATTTCAGTAAATATCAGAAAGCACAAGCTCCAAACTGTAATCATATGTTTTCAAGTATGAGTATGTCGTATCTGCTATGCTTTCTGCAAAGGAATGTCAATATCGAGGTTAATGGCCTCGTTTTTCTCCACCTGTCCCTCTGAAAGGCACACACAAATATTTTTTTTTCCAGGCGACTGTCACGCAGCGTGGTGCCCACAGCGCATTATGTCAAGGTCACTTACCTTCCATATCGATATATTTACAACAGCAGTTTCCGCTACAGTGACAGTTTGATACCAATAAAATTTCATAGGTCGAAAAGTTACAGTAGAAATGTGTAGAAACGAAATCTCATGAATAGCAGTGTTGAGATACATTCATTCATGTGCACACATTTCATAACTCTTAAAGTACGATTCTTGGTTTTCAGCATCCTCTTCACAAACCAGAGTCACTAATCTCTTGTTATTATTCGTATAAATATAAACATGTAAGCACATTCCTCATATAGCATCATCTTATTGATCATAAACGTATCTCAACAGCGTAATAGACATCATCGTCGCAATAACATAACACCTCAGTCAAATCTGAAAAACGTCGTAGCTTCCTCCAATAATTTAAAAACCTTTAAAAAAATGCTCTCTGCTCGTTTCATTAAAGTCATTTACCTCAAACATACTTCAATCTCATAGTATCACAATGGTTCCAAAAAAATCTCATAGTATCACAATGGTTCCAAAAAAATATGAACAGTTCACATAGTACAGACAAACTACAATTTCATAAGTATGAAGTTATCCATATGTGTAATTGCGTAAACGTATGTTACTGACACAGTAAAAAAATGTTTGTTTCTCTGTTAAATAATGAGATAGCTGTGTAATTCTGTGTTAGAGAAATATGGTACCAAAGTTTAATGTTGTATAAGCAAATACCATATTAGCTAGGGCTTCTAACACTTGCCACACGCTTAGTATGCATCGTGGGCGTATACCCCCTGAGGATTAATGTAATTAAACCCTCAGGTGTTACAGATTACAATAATGGAATGAAATGTATCACCGAAAACTTTCTTTGTATGTTTGTAATTCAAAAATCTTAAAAAAATGTTTTAAGTACAAAAATTAATCTCTCAAATGCGTGTCCTGTAGCTATTACGCTTATTGCCGCGATCAAGAAAGTACTGTACTGTAACGTATTGTTGTGCTACGGAAAAGGCTGTCTCATTGTAACTATACCATAAAAGTTACTACTAAAACATGTTGTACTTTACAAAATAAAACAGAAAAACTGGGCAGATATAAAACAGATACAGCTCAAAAGCAATAATGTAAATTGTATTGCTCATTAATAGCGTCATGATATAATCGTGTAGCTGTGAAATAAACTAACCACTGTGTCATCTGTTATCTCTCAGAAATTACTTTAAATCCAGAATGTCTTTTCAAGTAAACCAAAATGTTGCATTAAAATCTCATTAGCAGTATATGTTCTAAATATTGTCGTTACTTAATCGTGCAACGAACAAGCAAGAATGTACGCACAATAACACTGTATTATCTGTTCAATATGACAATGCATTCGTAATTACTGTCTAAATATGTTCCCTAGGTTTTTTCCTGGATAGTTGACTTCAAAACATTGCTGCATGTTAACAGTTTCTAAGTAACAGTTTCTAGTAACGTGAAGTGAAAAATTTTATGGCGAAGACTAAGTTAAAAAGCAGATTATCTCTCAGTAAACGGTTTAACATGTGAAATGTGGTGCAACCCTTCACTCTTCCTAGTGCACAGAGTTTCAAATGCAATTATCATGTGGTATACATCGGTAAAGAACGCTCAAATTTTTCTCAAGCTTAACGTCTATGTTATTATTCTCTGAGCCAGCCGGCGCATGTGGCTGCTTGCGGTGCGAGTCATTTTCTACCGTCTCTTTGTTGGCGCGCATCGCTATTGGGTTTAGGAGACATAACTTCTACCAATTCACCTTGCCGAAAGGGCCCTGCCCTGTTTGAATCCCGCCAGTTCTGATGAAATTCAGGTCTGTCGTTATGATTATATCGTCTGTCGTCGTGTCGGTAGTTTCTGTAGTTTCCTTCTAGTCGGTTAAGTGGTGTAGAATTTCTCCCGGAATCGTAACTGCGAGGTGGACCGTTGTGTCTGAAATTATTCTGTCTCCCTTGATGATAATTGTTTTGGTTCCTATATTGTCTATTTCTATGGTAGTCTTTGTCATATTCATTACTACGGAAATGTTATCTTTCTCTGTAACTATTATTACTCTGCCAGCGGCTGTCATATGGGTTCTGTCTGTTTTGGTCACGATTTGCGTTGTAAGAATAGCCTTGTCGTGTCCAGTTATTATTTCTGTCGTCACGGTATTGTGACGGACGTGACCTGTAATTGCTGTTCTCCTGGTTTCGCGTCCCGTGATTGTCAGTGTTAATTTCCAATTCTTGTAACAGTCCTTGAAAAGCTTCAAAGTCGTCTTTGCAACGTCCTGCCAAAATAATATGTCGTAAATGTTTAGGCAATTTGATTAAGCAAATGCGGATGAGTTCTGAGGGGCTGTATGGGTTTGTCAGGTACTGATTCTTGTGTAACATGTCTTCAAAATATTTGTGGAAAATTCAGATTGTTCAAAGTGTTTCATCATTATGATGCTATGTTTTACTCGGTCTTGAGTAGCTTGCGGCAAATATGCTGAGAGGATGATAAAATCCTCCTTCACTGTGACAATCGTGAATGATAGAACGCGTTCTTACAGCTGGTTCATTCTCCAAGTAGCCACACATAAATTCTAATCTGTGTTCTAACGACCAGTTGGGAGGAAAACAATGCGAGAATTGATGGAGCCATGCTTGTGGATGAATGTCGTTGCCAGAATTCTTAAATGTTTTGAATTTACGTGTAGCAATAAACAGCTTATAGTCAAAACCATCATGTCGGCGAATCGCATATCGGTCATTGTTACGTAGTTCCGGCGGTTCCATCTCAAAATTCAGCGCACCTTGCCGATTTCTTTCATAATTTCCGAAATGCCCTGTGTTATTATTTTGTGGCTTTTCCGTATTTCTAAGTCCCTCTTCCCGTATTGGAGCGCGAGTGTCCTCTGAAATATGTAGTTCTGGTATTATCTGGTATTACTTGTGCCAACTGATCTTGTACTTCCCGGATTTCTCTTCTGTGTTGCGTATTAATTTGATTCTGATTTTGTTTGAATTTTCTAATTTGTTCGTTCCCTTCTGTGTCAGTAAAGGTTACTGGTTTTGTGTCATTCAGATCATCATCTACCTTTGTAGATAAGTTAGTGAACTGATCCGAAAGTTCGGCTTCTTTCTCCGATGGTAAACTGATTTCCTCAGTGTGTTTTTCTGAACTAAGTTTCAGAGTGTCCATTTGAAAGCGTATCTACTGTGTCCTTTAAGTTTTCTTGAGGATTTGCTAGTTGCGTAACCGAATCGGTGGATGTAGCTGAGTCGACTTTAGCCCGCAAGGTCTCGTGATTTTCAAGAACAATAGTTTGCAATTCTTTTATGGCAGCTTCTTGATTTTGTAATGCATTTTCATGCCGCAAAAAAAAAAAAAAAAAAAAAAAAAAAAAAAAAAAAAAAAAAAAAAAAAAAAAAAAAACCAGGTTGAAATGCTCACAAATTTGTGTTTTTACGTCATTACAGACTTTTTGACATTTAGATTCAATTTTAAGCAACTCAGCAGTTAAATCTTCACGTGTTTGTCCAAGCTTTTGCTCGATTGTATTTAGCTTTAGAAGATTTTGTCCCATTGTGTCTAAGTTTTGAAGCTGTTGTCCCATTTGTTTCTGATTTTGTTTCGTTCGTTGAATGAATTGCAATAACAATGCATTAGTGTGTGCAACATGTCCATCTGTGCTTTTCGGCAGTGCATTTGCACCGGAAACATTCGCATTTTGAAAAGCAGAGAGTAAGTCTTGACTTAATTGAGAAAAAGGTGAGGACGCAAAACCTAAATCTACGGTATTTGCAAGATTGTGTCCTGTCATTACGGGTTCCTGGCACGAGCTGTTGCCGACCGATCGATCGACAATACGACCCTGTTCACTAATTGTTTCAGTGTCGACACCATTATTTGCAGCCTGGCCCACTTCCCTACGCACAATTACCAAATTACTATGTTGAAAATTAGAATTCATTGCACGATGGCGCTAACACACTATTCTCGTCTTCACTGTCATTTCTCAGTTTACTTTGGAGCCTAGTATTACGTTTTTCACACGCCATAATTGTCACAATATTTCACACGATATCACAGAAGAGCATAATTTGAAGAGTAAAATAAGAAAACACATTAACATAGCACCGAAAATAATATCCAATTACACTACGGGCCATTAAAATTGTCACACCAAGACGAAATGCACATGATAAACGGGTATTCATTGGACAAATATATTATACTAGAACTGACATGTTATTACATTTTCATGCAATTTGGGTACATAGATCCTGAGAAATCAGTACCCAGAACAACCACCTCTGGCCGTAATAACAGCCTTGATACGCCTGGACATTGAGTCAAACAGGTACAGCTGCCCATGCAGCTTCAACACGATACCACAGTTCATCAATAGTAGTGACTGGCGTATTGTGACGAGCCAGTTGCTCGTCCATCATTGACCAGACGTTTTCAATTGGTGAGAGATCTGGAGAATGTGCTGGCCAGGGCAGCAGTCGAACATTTTCTGTATCCAGAATGGCCCGTACAGGACCTGCAACATGCGGTCGTGTATTATCCTGCTGAAATGTAGGTTTTCGCAGGGATCGAATGAAGGGTAGAGCCACGGGTCGTAACACATCTGAAATGTAACGTCCACTGTTCAAAGTGCAGTCAGTGCGAACAAGAGGTGACCAAGACGTGTAACCAATGACACCCCATACCATCACGCCGGGTGATACGCCAGTATGGCGATGACGAATACACGCTTCCAGTGTGCGTTCACCGCGTTGTCGCCAAACACGGATGCGACCATCATGATGCTGTAAACAGAACCTTTATTCATCCGAAAAAATGATGTTTGCCATTCGTGCACCCAGGTTCGTCGTTGAGCACACCATCGTAGGCGCTCCTGTCTGTGATGCAGCATAAAGGGTATTACAGCGAGTGCCAATACTGCCTGCTAAAGAAAAGATTCTAACTACGGAAGGCACTAACTACTGATAGGCCTAGTTAGCAAATGAAAGATTTTGATAGAGAAGAAACAATGCATTTACCTTAATAATGTTCAAAAGTCATCATATATATATATATATATATATATATATATATATATATATATATATATATATATATATATATATATCAGTTCATGATATCCAGTCTTACAAATTTCCTCTTTCTGACGGACACACGTCCAGATCGTCCGCCCTCAAAACTCTGGTATCTCTGTCCCCACATCCACCACTGCTGGCGGCTCACCTCCAACTGCGCAACGCTACGCGCTGTTCACATCCATCTGCCCAACACTACACAAGCGAATATTCCAACAATGAGTCCAACCAGCCACAGACTGCACACAGCACAGTTAGTGATTTTCATACAGAGCGTTACGTGGCGTTACTAACATAAAAACCTAAACAGCCTACTTACAACTTGTGTGTCGGTGATGATGAGATGCTGAGGGCAACACAACACGCAGTCTCCGAGTGGAGAAAATCTCCGATCCGGCCGGGAATCGAAATGGGTCCGCTGCATGGCATTCAGATGCAATGACTAGGGAAACTACGGTCGTAATTTTTCCCGAGAGCAGGCAGCTTTACTGTGTGGTTAAATGATGATGGCGTCCTCTTGGGTAAAATATTCTGGAGGTAAAATAGTCCCCCATTCGGATCTCCGGGCGGGGACTACTCAAGAGGATGTCGTTAGGCATCAAGGGATCACCAATTTAGTATTGGAGGGCGGCTTGGAGGGTAAAAATCGTAGAGGGAGACCAAGAGATGAATACACTAAGCAGATTCAGAAGAATGTAGGCTGCAGTAGGTACTGGGAGATGATGAAGCTTGCACAGGATAGAGGAGCATGGAGAGCTGCATCAAACCAGTCTCAGGTCTGAAGACCACAGCAACAACAACGACCATTCAGCTAAGGGGGCGGAAATATTTTCGAGCAAAATACAATTAAAATTCGAATTTTCTTTTTTGTATGCAGTCGATTTTCGAGATATCAACCGTGTCTTGTTGTACCATCATCTTTGGCGACGTTTCGTCTCTGTCTTCTTCCAGAACTCTCTTTGGTCGTGTTCCGATGTATGTGTATTGCGAAAATATGCATTTTGCTTGTATACATCATAATAAAATCTCGTCAAAACACCATTTTCCTTATTTCATAAAATGGTGTTCGTTTTATTATCTGTGTTGTGCTTGTTTTTACATAGTGTCTCTTTATCAGATGTTCATGTTGTTTATTTTACAGTTAGCGTTTGCACCATAGTTCCAAGTGGGAAATATTGCTGCTTGCCACGGAAGCTCGTTTTACGCTCAATCTCTACTACTCCCAGTTCAAATGGAAATAAAAAGCAATATTATGCAGTTAATATTCGACGATTGTAAATTAACTTCATCGCCGCCCCCCACCCCCCTTCCGAAATAACAGCACTGGGCCATGTACTTTAGTATTGTAATTAGACACGACTGAAGTCGAATAAATTTGAAAAAAAATTCTTTAGTGTTTACAATCAAGCTTTGGGTATGATGTTAACGGTTGTGTGTTCAAATGGCTCTGAGCACTATGGGATTAAGCTTCTGAGGTCATCAGTCCCCTAGAACTTAGTACTACTTAAACCTAACTAACCTAAGGACATCACACACGTCCATGCCCGAGGCAGGATTCGAACCTGCGACCGTAGCAGTCGCTCAGTTCCAGACTGAAGCGCCTGGAACCGCTCGGCCATTCCGGCTGGCTAGTTGTGTGTGTGTGTGTGTGTGTGTGTGTGTGTGTGTGTGCGTGTGTGTGTGTGAGTCTGTTAAATGTACCTAATTAATAGGCAATTAAGTGATTCCGTAGGCCGTTGCTCGATTTACTGAAGATTTGGCAAAGGAAATTAGACAGGAAGTTTCTTATCATCTTCGTCGAGCACCTCCAGCACAAAGTAATATTTCTTCCAGTGAAAGGAAGGCCATACGGTCATTGAGGGAAGATAAGGATCTTTTAGTTCTTCCTGCTGTTAAAGGTAGTGCCACTGTTCTTTTGTCTCGTGAAGTTTATTTGGCTAAAATGGCCTGTTTATTGGATGATTCTTCTGTAACCGTAGAGATCCTACAGAGCGGATAAAGCGGAAGACCATTTCACTTATTAAGAAGAGCTCCCTGCCAAAGGACACCGTCAGAAAACTTCACCCAGGAGCGCCGGTACCATCTAGGTTGAATGGTTAACCGAAGGTGCATAGACCTGGAACTCCTCTTCGTCCTATCGTTAGTAATTCGGGTGCTCCTATTCATAATTTAGCTAAATATTTTACTTCCGTTCTCAGTCCTTACTTTGGGAAATGTGAACACCATTCATCCAACTCGACTGATTTTATTCAACGATTGAAGTCTTTAAACATGGGAACATCTGACCTTTTAGTTAGTTTTAATGTGGTTTCTCTTTTCACCTAGCTACCTTTGGAAGTGTCCTTGTTCTTAATTGGTCAACTTTTGGATGCTAAAACTGCTGAGTTGGCCGGCCGCAGTGGCCGTGCGGTTAAAGGCGCTGCAGTCTGGAACCGCAAGACCGCTACGGTCGCAGGTTCGAATCCTGCCTCGGGCATGGATGTTTGTGATGTCCTTAGGTTAGTTAGGTTTAACTAGTTCTAAGTTCTAGGGGACTAATGACCTCAGCAGTTGAGTCCCATAGTGCTCAGAGCCATTTGAACCATTTTTTGAAACTGCTGAGTTGTGTCGCCATGCGTTGACATCGACTTATGTTTTATTTAATAACGTATTTTTTGAACAAACTGACAGGAGTGGCTATGGGGAGCCCTCATTGCCCTTTTGTCGCCAACCTTCTTATGGAAGATTTTGAAGATATCGCACTCAGGACTTCTTCTCTTAAACCCACATGTTTTTGGAGATACGTGGATGATATTTTCATTGTTTGGACATATGGAATGGAATATCTTAATCGGTTTTTAAATCATTTTAACTGTCTTCATCCACGCATCAAATTTTCGATGGAAATTGAAAAAGATGGCAAATTACCTTTTTCGGATGTTCTAGTACACAAAAAAGAATATGGTACCTTGGGACACGGCGTGCACTATAAACCTACACATACAGGCCGCTATCTTCATTCTACGAGATGTCATCCACCACATCAACCCATGGGAGTTCTACGTACATTGGTCAAGAGTGCTTATGCCATTTCTGATTCCGAAAATTTGTTACAGGAACTGGATCATCATGAGACTGTCTTTAAGCTCAGCGTATATACCGGACATCAAATTAATCGTACTTTTCAATTTGGACCGTCAGGTGAACCAGAGCCGAATACTGGTAAATCAGTTGCTTTTCTACCCTTTGCTGGAAGTGTTTCTCCAAAAATTTCTAGAATTCTCAGGAAATACGATATTGAAAGTGTTCTTTTACCTTTGGCCATGACTAGAGCCCTGTTTCGATCTGTCAAAGATGATTTGGCCTGGAGTTTATAAAATTCCCTGTCATTGTGCAAATGCCTATATTGGACAGACTATTCGCACTGTTCATGACCGATGTGTGGAACATCAGCGTGACATACGTTTTGCTCCAGCCTGAAAAATCTGCCATCACCGAACATTGTCTCAATGAAGGGCATCGAAATACGATTATCTGATGACATTATTAATAGAGATAAAGTTTTCCTTCAAGCAAGATATGGTACCCTATTTTATCTGATATAAAACAACAACTGTCTGGTTTTCGATCCACTATATCTTAATTTGCGATTTATCACTTTTGTCAGTTTCTACCGCCGGCGGCTCTGTAATTCTTCACTTCGCAGAGGCAGCTCTTCCGCTTCTCCTGCAGGCGCAGTGGCCTGGACACAGAGCATAAAGGAGCCGTTGTTTCTGATGTTGGCTCAGTTCCGGCGTGATTGTGTACTCAGTGATCGCACTTGAAGGTAGCGGCCAGATTGATCGTCGAAATACACTCCTGGAAATGGAAAAAAGAACACATTGACACCGATGTGTCAGACCCACCATACTTGCTCCGGACACTGGGAGAGAGCTGTACAAGCAATGATCACACGCACGGCACAGCGGACACACCAGGAACCGCGGTGTTGGCCGTCGAATGGCGCTAGCTGCGCAGCATTTGTGCACCGCCGCCGTCAGTGTCAGCCAGTTTGCCGTGGCATACGGAGCTCCATCGCAGTCTTTAACACTGGTAGCATGCCGCGACAGCGTGGACGTGAACCGTATGTGCAGTTGACGGACTTTGAGCGAGGGCGTATAGTGGGCATGCGGGAGGCCGGGCGGACGTACCGCCGAATTGCTCAACACGTGGGGCGTGAGGTCTCCACAGTACGTCGATGTTGTCGCCAGTGGTCGGCGGAAGGTGCACGTGCCCGTCGACCTGGGACCGGACCGCAGCGACGCACGGATGCACGCCAAGACCGTAGGATCCTACGCAGTGCCGTAGGCGACCGCACCGCCACTTCCCAGCAAATTACGGACACTGTTGCTCCTGGGGTATCGGCGAGGACCATTCGCAACCGTCTCCATGAAGCTGCGCTACGGTCCCGCACACCGTTAGGCCGTCTTCCGCTCACGCCCCAACATCGTGCAGCCCGCCTCCAGTGGTGTCGCGACAGGCGTGAATGGAGGGACGGATGGAGACGTGTCGTCTTCAGCGATGAGAGTCGCTTCTGCCTTGGTGCCAATGATGGTCGTATGAGTGTTTGGCGCCGTGCAGGTGAGCGCCACAATCAGGACTGCATACGACCGAGGCACACAGGGCCAACACCCGGCATCATGGTGTGGGGAGCGATCTCCTACACTGGCCGTACACCACTGGTGATCGTCGAGGGGACACTGAATAGTGCACGGTACATCCAAACCGTCATCGAACCCATCGTTCTACCATTCCTAGACCGGCAAGAGAAGTTGCTGTTCCAACAGGACAATGCACGTCCGCATGTATCCCGTGCCACCCAACGTGCTCTAGAAGGTGTAAGTCAACTACCCTGGCCAGCAACATCTCCGGATCTGTCCCCCATTGAGCATGTTTGGGACTGGATGAAGCGTCGTCTCACACTGTCTGCACGTCCAGCACGAACGCTGGTCCAACTGAGGCGCCAGGTGGAAATGGCATGGCAAGCCGTTCCACAGGACTACATCCAGCATCTCTACGATCGTCTCCATGGGAGAATAGCAGCCTGCATTGCTGCGAAAGGTGGATATACACTGTACTAGTGCCGACATTGTGCATGCTCTGTTGCCTGTGTCTATGTGCCTGTGGTTCTGTCAGTGTGATCATGTGATGTATCTGACCCCAGGAATGTGTCAATAAAGTTTCCCCTTCCTGGGACAATGAATTCACGGTGTTCTTATTTCAATTTCCAGGAGTGTATATTGTAGAGAAGATGGTCATGCCGGGCAGCATACCCCTGAAGAGCAACGGCAATTATCTTCGAACGTAAGTTTTTATACGCAAGTAGATTGAGTGCGTCGAGTCATCAGTCATCTGCCTGGTTTTATACGGCCCACTACTAATTTCTCTCCTGCGCCAATCTCTTCATCTCACAGTAGCGCTTTCAGTCTGCGTCCTCAATTATTTGCTGGACGTATTCCAATCTCTGTCTTCCTCTACAGTTTTTGTCCTCTACAGCTCCCTCTTGTACCATTGAAGCCATTCCCTGATGCCTTAACAGATATCCTATCATCCTGTACCTCCTTCTTGTCAGTGTTCTCCACATATTCCTTTCCTCTCCGGTTATGCGCTGAACCTCCTCATTCTGTGCCTTACCAGTCCAGCTAATTTTGTACATTAGTCCGTAGCACCACATCTCAAATGTTTCTATTCCCTTCTGTTCCAGTTTTTCCACACTCCATGTTTCACTACTATGCAATGCTGTCCTCCACAAGTACATTCCCAGAAATTTCTTCGTCAAATAAATGCCTATATTTGGAACTGCTAGACTTCGCTTGACCAGGAATACCCTTTCTGCCAGGCCTAGTTTGCTTTTGATGTCCTCCTACCTCCGTCCGTCACTTGTTATTTTGCTGCCTATATAGCAGAACGCCTTAACGTTATTTATTTTGTGGCTATCAATTCTGGTTTGTTAAGTTTCTCGCTGTTCTCATTTCTGCTACATCTCATTACTTTCGTCTTTCTTCGACTTCTCTCAATCCATATTCTGTACTCAGTAGATTGTTCGTTCCATTCGGCAGATCATGTACTTCTTCCTTTCACTCAGGATAGCACTGTCATCAGCGAATCGCATCATTGATATCTTTTCACCTTGAATTTTAATTCCACTCCAGAACCTTTCTTTTATTTTCTCATTGCTTCTTCGATATACAGATAGAACAGTAGGGGAGAAAGACTTCACCTCTGTCTTACACACTTTTTAATTCGAGCACTTCCTTCTTGCTCACCCACTCTTATTATTCCATCTTGGTTCTTGTACATATGGTATATTACCCTCCCTCCCTATAGCTTACTTTTATTTTTCTCGGAATTTTTAACATCGTGCACCATTTTACACTGTCAAACGCTTTTTCCAGGTCTACATATCCTATCAACGTGTGTTGATTTTTCTTTAGTCTTGCTTGTATTATCAACCACAACGTCAGAATTGCCTCTTTGGTGTCTTTACCTTTCCTAAAGCCAAATTGGTCGTCATCTAACACATCCTCAATTTTCCTTTCCATTCTTGTGTACGTTATTGTTTTCAGCAACTTTGATGCATGAACTGTTAATCTGATTGTATGATAATATCGCACTTGTCGGCTCTTGCAGTCTTCGGAATTGCCTGGATGATATTTTTCCGAAAGTCAGATGATATGTCGCCATACTCATACATTCTACACACCAACGTGAATTTCCTCTTCATCTGTACTACCTATTGAGATATTCCTTATTGCTGTATTTATAGCCTTAGAAAACTTCTAGCGTATCTCGTCATTCCTTAGTATTTACGTACCCCAGTTCTTTGCGTGTTGATACTTTCTGTCCAATATCTTAACTCTTCGTCAGCACTACATTGTGATCTGAGTCTATATCTGCTCCTGGGTACGCCTTACAATCCAGTATCTGATTTCGGAATCTCTCTCTGACCGTGATGTAATCTAACTGAAATCTTTTCGTATCACCCGACCATTTCTAAGTATACCGCCTCCTCTTGTGGTTCTTGCACAGAGTATTCACTATTAGGACGTGAAATTTATTGTAGAACTGAATTAGTCTTTCTCCTTTCTCATTCCTTGTCCCAAGCCCATATTCGCCGGTAACCATTTCTTTTACTCCTTGCCCTACAAATGCATCTAGTTCTCCATGACTATTAGATTTTGATCTCCCTTTACGTGCTGTAATAGCATTTCAATGTCGTCGTGAACTTTCTCTATCTCTCCATCTTTAGTTTGTGACGTCGCTATGTATACCTGAGCTACCATTGTTGGTTTCGTGTCGATTCTAATAAGAACAACCCTATCACTGAACTGTTCACACGTAACACACCCTCTGCCCTACCTTCCTAGCCTTAACGAATCCAACTCTCGTTATATTATTTTCTGCTGCTGTTGATATTACCCTACACTGACACCCAGTATATCTAGACTGAGCCTTTACATTATTATTTTTATTATATTCTAGCTTCCCTACCACATTCAAACGTCTCACATTCCACGTCCCGACTCGTAGATCGTTATACTTTCGTTGGTTATTCATTCTTTTCTTCATGGTCCCTTTCTTTTGGCAGTCTCCTCCCAGAGATCCGAATGTGGGACTATTCCGGTATCTTTTTCCATAGGAAAGATCATCATGACACCTTTTTCGAATGCAGGCCAGATGTCATGTGGAGACGCCTTTTACGTTCTCATGCCGTTGCTCATTGCTGATTCTTCCGCCATCGGGGCAGTTTCCCACCCCAAGGACAAGAGTGTGCCCTGAACCTCTGTCTGCTCCTGCGCCCTCTTTAACAAAGCCTTTGGCAGGATGAGGGTGACTTATTATGCTGGAAGTTTTCGGACGTCAGTGCTGATGCTGATTATTAATTTAAATTTAAACGGTGGCGGGTTTAGAACGAGGGACAGAGGATGTTTTGATTAATAATCAAAGGCCCCGTGGTCTAGGGGTAGCATCAACGTAACACTGTTGCACGCAGATAGGTCGACTGTTTCGTTTTAAAACTACACGGAATAAATGATGAGGTATGTATGTGAGTCTGCACGCAATTCCGAAGAAAGTAGCGTTATTTTACGCTAATAGATCTTCATTTCTATATTATGGTGATGAAATACACAAGTACATGTGTTAAAATGAGGCTATATTACACAAATATCTTCGATCTTGGAGTGATTTTATGCAATACAACTAATGACTGCCCCACTGTAATACTTCACTGAGATTGGCTTGAGAGTTGGGGGGGGGGGGGGGGGGGGGTTGGAGAGGCAAGGAGTGGGTAGACGGATGGGGTATAGCTTGTCATGTGATATGTAAGGCAGCCCTGGGTTGTCACGTGATAAACAAGACGGGTGAGGTGGGGGGGGGGGGGAGGGAGGCATACGCCAGCGTCCTATGCAATTTGCATCCATTCGCAATCGTCATATGCTGATGAGACAGCCTATCGTGAGACTGAATGCCGCCAGATGACGATGCGAGCATGTTACGCAGTAAGCTAAGAATATAAGAATCTCGGCGAAGCTGGTGTGCTGTTCCCAGGCCTTAAGGTCAGTTGACCCACGAGTAGGCGACAAGATGTTGGATGCTTATGGTTCACCCCAAAACGAGGAGATCCGAGGCCTCTCCACTTTGTAAAACACGATATTTGGCGATTTGTGGCAGATCTGACAATTGAGTATAGAACTGCTGCAGTCACAATTATTCTGGCGCACACCATTCAGCACACATTTTTATATTTGGGGTTCAAAAGGAAAGACCGAGTGAAGTGGCGCAGTGGTTAGCACACTGGACTCGCATTAGAGAGGACGACGGTTCAATCCCGCGTCCGGCCATCCTGATTTAGGTTTTCCGTGATTTCCCTAGATCACTCCAGGCAAATGCCGGGATGGTTCCTTTGAAAGGGCACGGCTGACTTCCTTCCCCATCCTTCCTAATTCGAGCTTGTGCTCCGTCTCTTATGACCTCGTAGTCGACGGGACGTTAAACACTAATATCCTCCTCCTCCTCCTCCTCAAAAGGAAAGACCCCTAGCTTTCCGTCATGGTCCAACAAGATCGTTAATTACGATTGCAATGGGCACAAGGTCATCGACATCAGACCGTGTCGCATGGTCGGATGAATCACGATTCTTCTCTCATCTTGTCGACAGTAGTGCTCACATATGTTGTCATTCAGGCGGAAGGATGCTCGAGACGGGCACCACGCCACAGCTGTACGGTGGAGGGTGGACCACGACAGCTGTGGAGTATGTGAACACGACTGCGGATCAGCTTGATCTGATTCTCGACGGCAATGTCGTCTGACCAGACAACTATTCGTGTCACTAGTCCAGAATCGGGCTATAGTGATTTTGAGAGGGAATGTTAGTCAACTCATATTAACGTATTGGCCACCAAATTCGTGTGATCTGCGCTTAAGGTAACACATCTAGGATATCGGGCTCTATCTCCACGCCCAAACACAACTGGCCCATAATTTAAATGACTTGATTGACCTGTGCTTAGACATCTGGTGCCACGTGCCTCCAGAAACCTACCAAGAAAGGACTTGTCCAATCTATCCCATGCAAAACCGGCGTTGTATTGCGTTGCAAATGTGGGCAACACACTTTCAGCAGGTGGACATAATGTTTTTTCGCATCAGAGCATATATACTGGAACTTTGAACATGGTTTTCGACCAGTACCATTTATGCAAGTTGGCTTTAATTGCATCCTGCAGCGTCTGGTGTAACGATGTGTCCTCAGAGCATATCAGCTGCTGAAAGATGTGGAATGTAGCCAATGTCTGCGTTTATTTTTGGCTTGAAGAAGTCGTCATATAAGGCGGGTATCGAAGAAGGAACGTTGTTTATCGTTTTTACGGCTGCCAAGTCAAAGAACTAACTGGAAAGTATTTGCCAGCTATTAGTGTCTGGCCTAAAGCAGGCCTCACGTGACAATGCAGTGCACTACAAAACCGATATCACTCTAGTACATGGTTTTCAATACCGGCTCTTTGCTAAACTATTCATATCAATTTCTAATCTAAACTAGCAGAGAGTCCCACAACACGCATCGTAAGATCCTACTGAGTAATATATTTGATGGGCTACATATTCAACTTAAGAGAAACGATATCATAACCAACACCATGAAAATCCTTCAAAAGGACGAACTTTTTTCTATGAGGAATACGTACAAACTTACTAGTACGAGTAATAGCTCCTCAACTTCTGACTAGAGTTTGTCTCTGGACAGTCGCAGCAGAAGCAAACGACCCTGCTGCGCTAATATCGTTCCTAATTTTATTAAGTTTTCTCAGGACATGACTTTCGGTATTGTGAATACTTTTCATTAGAGATGATGCTAGTACGAGTCTACCACGAAATTGTTGTGTAAAAATTTGATATGTTTTTGACACAGTTTGTTGAGGTTATGGAAAACAAGCTCTGTCAACCAGTTTACCATTTGAAAAAAAATAGTATATACGTAAAACTGATGGACGAATTAAACTGCTGAAAAATTTGTCTCACGAAGAACGTATTGTGAATAGATCTGAGTACGCCTCACACCAAACCCGATCCATACATTATTTTTATAACAAACTCAGCAGCCACCATGTGTTGTTCAATTGACAAAACCAAAATTCTAGCTGTTATTCACCTGACAAAACTAAACTTCCAGCTTCAAGCAACGACGTGTAAAGATGGCGTAAACGCGTAAAGATATAAAGGTGCTAAAGCTGTAATGATATAATGCTGGTAAAGGTTTATGGTACAAAGGTGGTGAAGGTATAAAAGTGATAAAGATGAAAACGAGTGAAGTGGTAAAGTTGTAATGGTGTAAAGGTGATACAGGAATGAAGTTATAAACGTAATAAATATGCGAAGGTAAAAATGTGGTGAAATTAAAAAGGTGAAAAGCTATAGAGGAGGTGAAGGTGTAAAAGTACAAGGCTGTTAGGAGTCACGAAGCACACCTTGCATAGGGACATACGGCATCAGCAACCTTTGTACTGATTTGACTAAATAAAACTCCAGTTCTATAAAACCATATTTACTGTTACAATCAATTTCGGCTCTTTGATCATTTTGAAGTAATCACTGGTTGTGACAAATGTTAGTACAACTGGAGCTATTTAATAAAACTGCTGAGTGACATCTGCCTGGTTGCTTGGTTGATTTGGGGGGAGCGGACCAAACAGCGAGGACATCGGTCCCATCGAATTAGGAAAGGATGGGGAAGGATGTCTGCCGTGCCCTTTCAAAGGAACTATCCCGGAATTTGCCTGAAGCGATTTAGGGAAATCACGGTAAACCTAAATCAGGATGGTCGGACGCAGGTTTGAACCGTTGTCTTCCCAAATGCGAGTCCAGTGTGCTAACCACTGCGCCACCTCGCTGTGTGACAGCTGCCTATATAGCGTGCTGGATCGACTAGTCACTAGAGAACCTTATACGTAACAATGATGTAGAATTGGTGTTTTCGTATTGAATCATATCTAGAGAGCTACTTACAATAACTACGCAGCACATACTTAAGTTACGCTATGTACATTACATGAAAATCACCGTACGGAAGAAAAGATAGTCTTTTGGTGAAGGAAAACGATTTAAGACATAGCGGAGCACAGGTGAAAATCTAGTTTTATCATCAGCAAAATAACATAAAAATCATCATAGTTTCCTTGCTTTGAAAGAGAATGTATTTTGTGTCCTCGGAATATTTCACGGTGACAAGGCCGAATAAAATCTTGGCGCTTTCGAAAGAATGAAAACACGGATACTTGACGATTGTAGGGATTTTTTTAAAAATTTGTTTTAGAGGTGGAGCCCCTCCACGCCCACACCGGTATGATGGCCAACTGAATAGGTCTACTGCCATCTCTGCATAAGGGTTAGTTTTCACTAAAGTGAGGTGTCGCAGGGTGTGGGTACTGCGATGTTTGCGTACGTCTGGTTAAGGTTAAACATTAATACGCGCTCATCTGGAGATAGATTGGGTCGAAGTCGAGGTTTAAGGGCAGAGAAAGAAAGTGCCAAGAGAAGAGCCAAGGGAAAAAAACCTCTGCGATAGTTAGATTGGGTAGTAAGAGCAGTAGCGGATATCTTGCTGCCTGCGATAGGTCGTGCAAGGGTAGGCTTTGTTAGTAGTCGGTATCATGCATGTCGATACCTTTGTCGTTGTGCGGTGGTGTTGCTCGGAGGCTGCCGCTGGGTACCAGTGTAGAGCTCTCGTTCAGCGTCAGCAACCTGCAACGGTTAGGTTTCCTATCGTTTTTGTGTCCAATAGGTCATATATAGGATGCACATTGGAGGGTGATGTTGGCGAGTTGTTTGTGCGTCAGTGGGCGAGCTCGTCGTTGTCCCTGCTGTGGCCTGTTGGTCGTCTCTAATAACAGCTGTTAATTACCAGTCAGTGTTGCATATATACAGGGGTTTGCCGACGTTCATCGCTTGATAGTGTACGTTGGTTTACCATAGGTGGCTATGCCCTAGCTAGTAGTGTCTTTGGCCGCTTGTGCTTCCACCTATGGTTGTGGGAGGTGGGAGCAGCGCTTTTAAAAGCGGTGCCGGCCCTTCACTACTGACGTCACCTAATGGCTGCTCAATCGCCTTCCGCCCACTCGTGGCTTCGGCCCTCTCTGCTTGGTGCCAGAGGCTGCAATCGTGCCTATAAAAGCCTGAAACGCTACCAGCCCGGCAGGCAGTGGTCTGTTACTCTCAACGTCGGTCCCATTGATAGCCATCGAGAGTTCGAGTGTTTTATTCGAAACGACACGGCTTGAAATCGGAGATAAATTTATTTTTTTGGAAACTACTGTTGTGGAGTCAAAAACAGGTTGAGTTCCTCCTTAAGAAACAAACAAGATCATGGAATTACAGCAACAATACACGCTATTATCTTACGAGGTCTTTGTAACCATTTTCTGAAGTGAAACTACTGACACATTTTAATTGGCGGAAAGATTCTTCAGGTGAAAAAGTTAAACGTATTCCTCCTTAGACTATTTATTTATTTATTTGAGTCATAAGTTTTCTGACTGGTTTGATGTGGCCACATGTCTTCTTCTCTCGTGCCAACTTCTTTATCTTAGACTAGCACTTGCACCCAATGTAACCAACCATTTATAGCACACATTTCGTTTTCGTCTGCATTTTCTGCACTTGTTGGCTCCCTCCATTGCTATGTCCAATCATCCTGCCCCTCCTTCTAGCTAGAATTTTCCACGTTATCCTTTAATCGCCAGTTCTGCAGGCGACCTCCTGATTTCTTACTAGCTCACTTAATTTTACGCATCTGTTTGTAGCAACGCATCTCAGTCTTCTCGTTTCCCTTCTTTCTCATATTTCCTTCTTTCATGACTCATTTCCACGCAGTACTCTGCTCTATACCAGGAATATTACGTAGGAGTCGTCAGGCGCATTATCTCTGGCGTTTCGGAAGATGTTTGCAACTTCGTTTTTGCACTGTGTAGCTGGAGTCAGCCCAAACAGTTGCTGCTCATCACGTGACACCAAGTGTCAACAGCAGGCTTCGGTTTGTTTGTAAAAGGAAACAAACCGACCCTTTCCGGCGACGATGGGCGTCGCATGAAACACTTGATGAGCACTATTTGCTGATGCATTCGATCTTGTCCCAGTCGTCTCGATGCATTCGGTTACTTAGTCGATACAACATGTCCAAAGGTTCCTGATCCATTATTGCCAATTCTCTCCGTGATGTATGAATTCGCTCTCGAAGAAAAGCTCGTTCCATTCTGACGTACATACGATGTGCTTGGGCGGTGGTGAATAGGCGCTTAGATTTCAAGGACTTCGGGTAGTATCTTCATCTCTGCACCGCGAAAGGAAGGCGAGAGAGGACATCAATAATGACGCTTTCTTCTTCCGTCGTTGGTCAAGGCGTCGGTACAATCCCCCCCGCAGAGGCATAATACAAAATTGTTGAGGCTTTCCTGGCCACTTATTGACAAACTGCTGCCTATTTGTTTCTGTCTCGGGTTCTTCGGCCGACGTTCGTCTGATGATTTTACTGGCGTTTCCCACCACGAGCTATTTCACCTGGAAAGGCAATTTCTACGAACAGCTGGAAGCCGTCGCCTTGGGTAGTTCTCTTAGTCCAGTGGTGGCCAACTTCTTCATGAAACATTTCGAAGCACAGGCACTGGACTCGGCGACTTGTAAACCTAAGGTGTGGTACAGACACGTCGATGATACTTTCGTGGTGTGGAACCATGGTAAAGAACAGCTCGGTGACTTCCTAAAACACTTGAACAGCCTCCACGCCAACATAAAATTTACCATGGAAGTAGAAAAGGACAAAAATCTACCTTTTCTAGATGTGCTGGTCACATGGCTAAAACCTGGGGCATAGCGGGTACCGAAAACTCACACACACGGACCGATATCTGCACAAACTATCAAACCATCACACGAGCCAGAAAAGAGGCATGATTCATACGCTCGTAACGCGAGCAGGACGAATATGTGAGCCGCAGCACCTCAAATGCAAAATGCAACACCTGGAAAGTGTTCTGAGGAGCACTGGGTACGCCACAAATGATATTAGAAGTGTAACAGAGCCACTCGGCGAAGTAAGAAATCAGAAAAAAAAAATGTCGGGTACGGTCTTTCTGCCATACATTCCCAGAGTGACGGACAGAATCGGCCGTATATTGCACAAACATGGCGTAAAGACAATTTTCAAACCGACAAGGAAGATCAAAGAATGTCTTAGATCGGCAAAAGATAAAAGGGACCCATTTTACATGTCGGGAATATACCGCTTACCATGCACATGCGGAAAAGTTTACGTCGGAATAACTGGATGATCAATCAACACCAGGATCAAGGAACCTGAGCGACATTGCAGGTTGGGGAAGGTGGAGAAATCGGCCGTGGTGGAGCACGCGCTGAGTGAGACCGACCATGTAATAAAATTCACCGACACGGAAGTTCTGGCTGTAGAGAAGCACTATCACACCCACTTGTTGAGAGAAGCTGTAGAAATACACAAACACGGGAATGGATTCAACAAGAAAGAAGAAAGCCTTAAGTTAAACGGATCCTGTCGCAGGTAGCAAGGGGAGCACCGCACCGGAAATGACCGCGGAGAAGCCCTCGGACGTTGGCGCGCCAGGTACACATAGTCTGCGGCCGCGAGCTCGGCTCCAGTTCACCACCGGCAATGGGGGGGGGGTGAAGCTTTGATAATGCCAGCCACTCGTTCTGGCGAAACGTCAGTAAAATCATCAGACGAACGTCGGACGAAGAACCCAATACGTCGACAATACGACTGATCAACTCTGTTTTAGAGCCAAAGCAGCATGTAGTGTGTCTGTCACAAATCTCAGTTCAGCTCAGTGCAGCCATGTGACAGCTGTTGTTGCTACCAGATGTGGCATAACTTCGACTCTTTCGTTTCTGGCACAGAGGCTCTTACCTCAAATTGATACGTTTTTCCTTCTCCACCATCCTAGAAAGTTTGTAACATCGTCACGGGATAATCCTGTGTATACCCATAACTTTACAGGGTCTGACACCTATAACTTCGACGCTCTGTAGCGTGGAAGGATGAAGTTTCGGTGCAAGGGTTCCTATTTACGACATGATCTACTAAGTTCCCTCTACAACCTAAAGAGATGTATAACATGAACCCTACATACTGTATACAATTGCTAAAATTTCTTTATTTCTTATCGTTCCTGGTAATGAAGTTTTAGCGGCCAGTGGTGCATTTCCCGAGAGAACAGGCCTGTATTGTTACTGCTAGGTCAGATAGAGCTAATGCATTTTGCATCTTACATGCATGAAGCACTACCATTTCAATATTCATCACACTGTATTAGGTACTCTGAATGAAGAAGCAGTCAGACACGATATTTCTGGTCAGAAAGTGGCTGTGTGTATACAGGGGTCCTTGTAGTACTAGCTAGTGTATGCAGGGAACCTAAAAATGGTGAAGAAAGCGCGCCCGCTGTGGAGCCCCGGCTGCCAGCCAGCCTCGGTGCAGGTGAGTGCAGCCGGCCGTTGCGGGGCCGCGTGGCAGGCAACCGCCTCAATAATTCCCGACAGGCGTGCCTCGCCTCGCTAACTGCCTTCTTCCACGGCACTCAGACACAAGGCAGCCGCCACCAGCCGCACTACACGGAACAGCTGTAGGAGGCACCAAACTGTATCACCGCATGTGCACTGGTGTCCAAAATTAAAGCTACAAACCGCTACTTCCCCGTCCTGTGTCTAATTCACGATATAATCACAAAAACTGTCAACGGATGTCCTTACAGTCGTGTTCTGCACGGAAGATGGCACTACGATCAACGGACAGGCACGCCAACTATGACGTCAGGGCACCTATCGAATGGGGTAACGTTTGCCGGCTGCTCCCACATCCACAATCGCTGTGTACACAGTCACAGACGGCGCAGTACGGCTCAAAGAAGACACCTACCAGACTCTTTGTGAGGAACGCTATAGGAAGAATGGAAGCAGTACAGTTACCAACTGATGTGCCCCAACAGCTTAATGTGGATCGTTCTGTTGTTTCTCGGGTGTAGCGATTGTTTCTAGACGTCAAAACTGCCACGAAGACCAGAGCAGGGCAGAACACGTGTCACATTAGTAAGAGAGGACCCTTATTTGGCTGGAAGAGTACTACGGTACTGCCTTAGTATTGCACAGCAACTGACATCTGACTTCGCAGCATCCACTGGAAGTGTTGTATCGAGACAAACGGTGTGCCGAAGGCTTCGGCAGAGTGACCTTTATTCTCAGAGGCCTGCTATATGTCTACCTCTGAAGTGTCTTCACAGAAAATAACGTCTTCAGTGGCTTTGTCAACGTACCACCTGGACGGTCGGATAGTGGACCGACGATCTTTTCACAGATGGCTTGGAGAGCGATTCACCAAGGATTCGCATCTGGAGGGAACGTGGAACACGATTTTGGGACCCAAGCAGTGCGGAAAGGAACCGATTGGAAGAGGATCCCTAAGTTCAGAAGAACGCGAAATCCCGAAGATTGGCTAAAATTTACAGACGCGCGAAATTTGGCACGGACTTCAATGCGAGATGCCTTTAATAGGTTCCACAACTAAACATTGTCTCGAAATTTGGTAAAAAATCCGAAGAAATTCTGGTCGTATGTAAAGTACACAAGCGGCAAGAAGCGGTCAATACCTTCGCTGCGCAGTGCCGATGGTACTGTTACCGACGACTGTGCCGCTAAAGAGAAGTTATTGAACGCAGTTTTCCGAAATTCCTTCACCAGGGAAGACGAATGGACTATTCCAGAATTTGAAACACGAACAGCTGCTAGCATGAGTTTCTTACAAGTAGATACCTTAGGAGTTGCGAAGCAACTCAAATCGCTTGATACGGGCAAGTCTTCAGGTCCAGATTGTATACCGATTAGGTTCCTTTCAGATTACGCTGATACAATAGCTCCCTACTTAGCAATCATATACAACCGCTCGCTCACCGATAGATCTGTACCTACAGATTGGAAAATTGCGCAGGTCCCACCAGTGTTTAAGAAGGGTAGTAGGAGTAATCCATCGAACTACAGGCCTATATCATTGACGTCGGTTTGCAGTAGGGTTTTGGAGCATATACTGTATTCAAACATTATGAATCACCTCGAAGGGAACGATCTATTGATACGTAATCATCATGGTTTCAGAAAACATCGTTCTTGTGCAACGCAGCTAGCTCTTTATTCGCACGAAGTAATGGCCGCTATCGACAGGGGATCTCAAGTTGATTCCTTATTTCTAGATTTCCGGAAAGCTTTTGACACCGTTCCTCTCAAGCGACTTCTAATCAAGCTGCGGGCCTATGGGGTATCGTCTCAGTTGTGCGACTAATTTCGTGATTTCCTGTCGGGAAGGTCGCAGTTCGTAGTAATAGACTGCAAATCATCGAGTAAAACTGAAGTGATATCAGGTGTTCCCCAGGGAAGCGTCCTGGGATCTCTGCTGTTCCTGATCTATATAAATGACCTGGGTGACAATCTGAGCAGTTCTCTTAGGTTGTTCGCAGATGATGCTGTAATTTGCCGTCTAGCAAGGTCATCCGAAGACCAGTATCAGTTGCAAAGCGATTTAGAAAAGACTGCTGTATGGTGTGGCAGGTGGCAGTTGACGCTAAATAACGAAAAGTGTGAGGTGATCCACATGAGTTCCAAAAGAAATCCGTTGGAATTCGATTACTCGATAAATAGTACACTTCTCAAGGCTGTCAATTCAACTAAGTACCTGGGTGTTAAAATTACGAACAACTTCAGTTGGAAAGACCACATAGATAATATTGTGGGGAAGGTGAGCCAAAGGTTGCGTTTCACTGGCAGGACACTTAGAAGATGCAAGTCCACTAAAGAGACAGCTTACACTACACTCGCTCGTCCTCTGCTAGAATATTGCTGCGCGGTGTGGGGTCCTTACAAGGTGGAATTGACGGAGGACATCGAAAGGGTGCAAAAAAGGGCAGCTCGTTTTGTGTTATCACGTAATAGGGGAGAGAGTGTGGCACATATGATACGCGAGTTGGGATGGAAGTCATTAAAGCAAAGACGTTTTTCGTCGCGGCGAGATCTATTTACGAAATTTCAGTCACCAACTTTCTCTTCTGAATGCAAAAATATTTTGTTGAGCCCAACCTACATAGGTAGGAATGATCATCAAAATAAAATAAGAGAAATCAGAGCTCGAACAGAAAGGTTTAGGTGTTCGTTTTTCCCGCGCGCTGTTCGGGAGTGGAATGGTACAGAGATAGTATGATTGTGGTTCGATGAACCCTCTGCCAAGCACTTAAATGTGAATTGCAGAGTAGTCATGTAGACGTAGATATATATGTAGATGGTTTGATCAGGGATTATGTTGACCACTGGAAAGCCTCGTCATGAAATTGTACGAGTGAATCGGCAAGGTTTAACTACTGTAGGGTACCGCGACGAGATCTTGGGACTCATGTGCGGCTGTTGCGAGGTGCTGAGGGGCCAGAACTGGTACTGATGGACAATAATGGTCGACCTTAAAGAACACGGATGGTTGATGTTTTCTTGTAAATAGAAGATATTGCACATATGGCGTGGCGTGCCCTGCTAGCTCTCTCGATTTGAATCCCGCACAACATGTCTAGGGTTCACTAGGGAGACGGGTTTCGTCACGTCAGCATCCACCAACGATTCTCCAAGACTTGTGGTCAGCTATGCAGAAAGAATGTGCGTTATTGCCTCAACATGATATTGATGTCATAATTCACAGCATGGCCCGTCGTTGTCAGGCCTCTAATGCTGACAGAGATAGTCACACCCCACATACAAACATTCTCGGTGACCAAAGAGAAACAACACAAGACCAAAATTCAAAATAATTCACAGTCTACCATAAAACATATACTGAAAGTCAATAAATAAATTAAAATAAAATACACACACTCACAGAGCCTTACCACCGACCCTTTTTCCATCCCCACTCAACAACCTCACTTCTCCCACGATTCGTCAGTGAATTCCCATGAATCCTCAGTCAGCTCTAAGGCTTGTGACCAGTTTACTACTCGTATGGTTAGCTGCACAGAAATATTTACTGGAAAAGACCTATATTATGTGCATTATGCGTATATAAAACAACTAGTTGCATGAATAGGACACAAAATGAATGTAAGTAAAAAAGAGGCAACCATATAACTGTAAATAGAAATAGGACTCTAACCAAACCGATAAAGTGTCACTACAAATCCCATGTCACAATATGTATAATTAAATAATTTTATATTTATTATAAACCACTGAAAGTACGTAACATGAACAGGCGAAACATGTGTGGTAGTCAATAACAAATTTCAGATGGGAAAGATAGAAGTTTTCTTACCTTTTTGTAAAAATATAGTGAAACTGTTTACTCTATCGGAAAAACCACTAACTTAAATTTTTACTCACCTGTAAATACTTTCGTTATTTGAACCTCGAAGCTCGCTTAATTCCAAGTGCTAATGTTATGATATGTTGCTCTAATTTTTCTGGCCTAGAATGGGCATTTGGTTATCCGAATAACGTCATATCTGAGTAATAAAAGAAATGAAAATTTATAGTCCTGCAAAATTGACATTCTATTAACTAAATAGTACACCTAACTTTATTACTATTACTGTTATTTAACATATAGTTTATTAACGTTATTGCTTGGTTCATTAGGATGACAGTACTACTAAATTAGACGTTTGTGTCACCACAAAGAAGAACGCAGTTACTGATTTCATCAACTGTCCTTAAGCTTGTTTATATACACCACCAGTAAGTCAGTAGCTCGCAATTAGTAATGACTCGGACAACTTCCCTGTATCAAGTCCGCGCTCATAAATGATCACATTAACAAAAGTTCGCCATTAAGGTTCATTGTTAGGAAGAATCCTGAGTGTAAAATTCGATCTTAGTTACACGTGTGATCACAGTCGGTTTGAATACTTTGTGAACTTATTTTGAATAGTCTGGCTATAGTATTCAACATAACTTTTCTGTGTTAATAATCTAGTATAGATTCTGTGACTGATTCCGAAAATTATTTATAATTGTCCATGGTCTTTCCAATGGTGTTTAGCTGAAGGTTTATCACACATGGAGACTCGTCTGAGAACTTGATTGAGGAAATGTATTCAGAAAATATTGCCACGGTGTAGTTACTAACTTTGTGTAGTGGTATTATTGTCTTGAAGGGAAGTGGAATGATCAGACTACGTTCACTAACGACATTCTTGTTGAAAAAAAGTTAATAATACGAAAAGTTATAGAGCGAGTTGATCATCACAAAATCCGACTAATGTGACACATTCTCGAACTTAAATTAATGGTTTGCATCTGTACCAATACAAACAGCTTCAGTCATCAAGCGCTACATAAGACATGCAGCGGCACCACCAGCTTAGTGCAGTCAAAACGTTGATCATCAATCGAGCAGTTCCTGCAGCTAATTACGTTACGAACATCGGTACTTCACTTGAGAACGCTAGTCACTTTTGTTTGCTTTGTAGCACTGAGACGGACCATTTACACACGTTACTCCCTGCTCAAATCTTTATGTAGCATGTTCCCTCTACAGTCTCTAAAAAGAGGGCTACAGTAATTGTGGTACATCGGAAGGGCTAAGATTCAAATCTCGATGTAATAATTCTATTTTATGCCTCCCGTGCTACCTAAATCACTGCAGATACATAGTGGACGGTTAACAAGTTCTAGCTCGTGGTCAGTTTCTTCAGTGTTATCCATTCCGAGAACTTGTTTCGCCTCTAAATATCTGAAAGGTCTTTTAAAAATTCATCCCAGGTTCACAAACGGATATACGGGATAATGTAAATTACTCTCTACCGTCCACTTGACTAATTTTCAATGATCGCATAAAGATACAGTGTAATATCAATGGATACGTGAAAATAAAAAATATTAACTATAATTCAGTGTTCACTGAATTTGAAGGTCCTCTGGAGTGATAGAATCTTGAGCAAATTGTCTTAAGATGAATTTTCTTCTCGTCTTATAATTTCTAAAACCTCCGCTAAGTAGTGAATGGCAAAAATACAGTCAGTCCAATTTCCAGCACTTCAAGCGTCATGTATCGACACCATTACTTTCGAGCGTCCAGCTTCAAGGTTCACAATCAATTATTTAACGCCTGTAAGTATCTCAGTGGGATACCTTAAGTGCAGTACAATTTCTACCGACAAGGTGAACTGATATATAAAACAAGTGGAAACAAGGATATGTATTTTCAACACTCACTATGATTCCGTTGCTTAACATGATATGTACAGATAATCAACTTCAACTGTTGGTTTACAAGTGTCTAATTACCAACATTCACAGGTGCAAACGGGTGAAGAATGCAGGTAACTATGTCACAGAGATTCACACGTGCTTCCTACAGCCATATGAGCAAGTTTGAAATGAATCAAATTGTGGCCTTCCGAATGGTGGCGTGGTCCTGTCGGAGAATTACCACAAAGTTCGACATGCTGCCAGCCGTTGTGCAACGACACTGGTATCAGTGGTCACGTGATAATTCCCACATCCGAAGACGAGGTTATGTACGACCAACCAGCACAGACGCCCTGAGGGATAGTCGCATTGTGAGGGCAACAGTGGCAGATCGAACAACCACCACAGCACAGACCGCTTGTGAGCCCAGATGTGTTGCGAACCAGTTATTAGCAGTGGAACTCCGTGTACGCATATCTCTAGCCGGTCTACCATTCACGACACAGCATCGACGTGCGCGGCTCTGCTGATTCCGCCAGATGATCACTTGCAATGGTGCACCGTGGTCTTCAGCGATGGGAGTAGATTCCTTCAGCATGCAGGTGATGAACTGGTGACCGCTGTCTCATAGGGTATTCGTCCAAGACACATTGGCCTCATCTCAGGTCTTATGGTCAGGTGGACGATAAGCTATACTTCTTCTTCACCTTTAATGTTTTTGCAGAGGTCGCTAACCGAAGCTCGGTATGTGCAGAATGTTGTTAGACTCATTCCTTTAACAGTTCTTTTACCGTTCTTGCAAAAGGGATGTGTTGCATTGTTCCAACACACGCACAGTACATAAAAGTCAACGTGCTCTGCAATACGCGCAGCAACTTCCCTGGCTTGTCTCCCATCGCGAACTTGTGGGATATCATGGGACAAGAAGTGATTGGTGAGACTCGTCCGACAATAACTCTTGCCGAGCGGGATTAGCAGAGCGGTCTGAGGCGCTGCAGTCATGGACTGTGCGGCTGGTCCCGGCAGAGGTTCGAGTCCTCCCTCGGACATGGGTGTGTGTGTTTGTCCTTAGGATAGTTTAGGTTAAGTAGTGTGTAAGCTTAGGGACTGATGACCTTAGCAGTTAAGTCCCAAAAGATTTCACACACATTTGAACATTTGAACAACAATTTTTGGAGAACTACTTGAACAGGTCGAGCAGGCGCGGTATAACATATCCCAGGACGTTATTCCCCATCTGTACGATCGACTAGACGCCAGAGTCAGCGCTTGAGTTGGCGAGGCGACAACGCGTACTTATACTAATAAAAATGTGAATGTCGTGTGACTAGGGCCTCCCGTCGGGTAGACCATTCGCCGGGTGCAAGTCTTTCGACTTGACGCCACTTCAGCGAATTGCGCGTTGATAGGGATGAAATGATGATGATTAGGACAACACAACTCCCGGTCCCTGAGCGGAGAAACTCTGCGACCCTGCTGGGAATCGAATCTGCGCCCTTAGGATTGACAGTCTGTCGCGTTGACCACTTTTTTTTTTCTTTTTCATTTTGTTCGGTATTGTTCGTTGCGTTTGGTCTGAGCGGACGTCACAAGACATCCGTTCAAGTTGATCGTTGATTCCTTTACTAAGTTTTTTTGTTACCGATCACGTTGAACTACCATGCCGGCATAAATGATGATGATTGAGACAACACAACACCCAGTCCCTGAGCAGAGAAAATCTCCTACTCGTCCTGGAATCGAACCCGGGTCCTTGGGATTGACAGCCTGTCGCACTGACAACTCAGCTACCGGGGGCGGACACTTACACTATTGATTCAGCGTGAGTCGATACCGCTTTGCTGTGCTGTGAACGTAATCGTTTCATCTACTCCGCCTGTATTGTTGCATCAATACCCTCCCGCCGGAGGTTCGAGTCTTCTCTCAGGCATGGGAGTGTGTATTGTTTTTAGCATAATTTAGTTTCAGTTAGTTTCAGTAGTGTGTAAGCCTAGAGACCGATGACCTCAGTAGTTTGGTCCCTTAGGAATTCACATGCATTTGAACACTGAACTATAAATCCTCAGTGACTAGGAAATCTCTGAAAGGATTTATTTTGGTTCCGGCAATGTATGTTCATTGTTATTTTACAACGGAAACAGGTTCATGAAAATTTCATTACAGCATACTGAATCTGGTCATTTAAAGGCTTCATCTGAGCCGATTTAAGTTGTTTAGTACATAAAGCTTAGTGAAAGTAGGTTGTTGTTGTTGTTGTTGTGGTCTTCAGTCCTGAGACTGGTTTGATGCAGCTCTCCATGCTACTCTATCCTGTGCAAGCTTCTTCATCTCCCAGTACCTACTGCAGCCTACTGCATCCTTCTGAATCTGCTTAGTATACAGTAAAGCTGCATCATTTACTTCCTCTCTGTGTTCTATCTGCATGTACCCTCCTGCTTCTGTAAGAAAGACTTTTGCGAATAAATTATAACGAGATAAAAATGTCTCGTTTCATCATGTGCCATGAGAAAATAACATGAATATATACATTTTGTTCTGGTTAAATGGGAACATATGTTAATCTGTTATTTTGTAAGAGGACCATTATTAACTGTATTTGATTTTAGACAAGTGCTATTTGGAATCCAGAGGGCAAAACCCTGTTCCTCCTCTACAATGTGCTGAAATGTAGGGTTTGTGTTACGTCTCTGTTCACAGCGCAGACACAGCGCGGACAAGAAATCTGGCACCGAGGCCGCTGCCGGAATTTAGAATCTCTCGAGCCTCACACTTCCCGGCGGAGGCAACAGATATTGCGTTCCTGCATTGAACGGCGCGGCGCCCCGGATATCTTCCCGCTGGCCTGGCTGGTCCGGCCTGGTAACTGATCTTTATTACGGAGTCGCTGCGCCGCCGGCCGCTTCATTTCGCGCGTGGCACCGCGCCCCTGGGGGACAGGCAACCGGCAGCACGCGCTGGCGGCACGTGGAGGCGCGCCGCGACACGTAAATTCAGTAGGCTGCAGACAGCGGTCCGGCCGTTGCGAGTGCGTGTGAGTATGTGTTAGGCGGCATTTGTGTCACCGACCGACACAAAGCACTTAACCGGTTTTCCAAGGCCGCCATAATTCACCACCAAGAGATGATAATAAATACTTCTTCACTAGGACCATTTTTAGTAGCCAGACCATCAAGAGGTATCCTTATACTAAGGGAGAGAACACATGAAAGGCATCTGGTGTACCTGATAAGATGTGATGTACTGACAGAAGACATTTAAAACAGCTTACATTGCGAAATAAAGCCTATCACGTCAAAAAGGATAGAGTTCATAAGAAGTCACTGAAAATATAAGCAAGGCTCATAAGTAATAGGACGGAACGGCGCTCAAATACGTAACGAAAGGCTTAAGTATAATGCATTTGTACTCTGTTACCTGTCATCGTGTAGTAAAATATATTGCTTTGCTAATGAGAAATTGTAGCAAACACCTTTATTCTTCCTTGTATACAGACAATATGGTTCCAAAATTATGTGCCGAGAAATTGTACATACTGGGTACACTCTATATGAAGCTGACTAATGTTCACAAGCCGAACTACATATGATAAATAAGGGTCGGCATACATCGATTTTTACACTACGATTGCATTGACCAATATCCTTACGATTATGCATATTGTGTAACGTTTGTACATATCAGCATTTGTGACAGTCTTAAATAAAAACTTTTCGATCTGTACGTTGTATGCAATAGCGTATTATGGATATTATAACAATATTGACAGAAATAAAGCACAAGTAAGGAGCGACTTACATTTATGCATTTTCGTCTTAGTGAAACAATATACGTCTTTTGTTCTCTACGCACATTATTTTCGTTTTTATAGTGGTCTATACAAGACATTTCAGTTTTAAAGCAAGATATGCAGGAATATAGTTACCTTCCTCGTATGTTATTAATGGTAATAGGCAGAAATTTTTACACTAAGTCAAGGAACACATGAAATAATCGGTGATCAAAAGAACATTTTCAAATAGAATACGACTAATGTGAACTGCCTGAGTACGTAATAATGTCACAGAAATACTCACTTATTAAAACAACAAATGCTTACACTGTACAGCTAGCGTGAATAAACTGAGTGTTCCACAATCTAATAGACGCAACTTGGTAAAGTAAATACACAGAGGACTCAGACACATCGAGCACTACCTGATAAAAACAACATTCCATACAGCAAACGACTGAAGTGAATTACCTGAATATTTTATAATATAATGGAAACATTCTCAGTTAACATTGCATTTACAGTTAAGTAAGAAATGCACTTCATGTGCCCTCTCCCTTGGTATTCTGGGTACCTGATGATGGTGTGAAGACTGAAACCGGTTGTGATAAGGGTGGACGTATCATCAGCTCTTGACAGTGAATTCGGACGTCCTTTCTTTAATATGTACAGGCTTTGGGGCACCACCTTCACGAAACAAAACATTATTTCATTGCTCTAAACGAAATCTTCAGCTCTTGCTCACTTGGCTATTGTCATAGGTGATATTTAATGCAGAATTTTTTCGAATGATGCCACGCATAAATTTCGCATGTCGATCATCAAGTTGCAAACGTAATAGCAGCTTAAATAAACCACATTTAGTGCAAAAAGTATGAAATATTTTGAAAGTTATTACAGTGAAGCTAAATATCCTTAGGGAAATATTTGGTCATGTTTCACAGTTTATCCTCTTTACTCTGATCTATTACTGAAAAGAAAGAAAAGTAAATCATCACTCTGACATATAAATGCTTACTGGAACACACACAATAGTATTTGCCCCTGCTCTGGATAATTTGCTTTTTCAAAATCTGACTAAATGTTTTCCTAATTTTAAATTATATTCAGTTACACAGCTTCTTTTGTCGTCCCTGTCAGTACAACAGTGTCAAACGGTAGCCTCAAAAATGAAGGCTCTTCTCGGTGGCACAGGAAAAAGTTCCATATCGGTTCAACAAAAAAAAAAAAAAAAAAAAAAAGCGTTTTCTCACCCACGACCTCAGATTTAGATGAAACATGTCTTGTTTGTTCTTCCTATGCAGACAGCTAATCATATCATATTTTAGAATTTTGTCTCTTCTTGTTTCTATTTTATGGCACTTAAAAGTGTGGAAATTTTGTCATTTTTATCATTGTGATTGCACAAGTTACTTGCCAATATTTTGAAAATATATTATGATTTTTTAGTTAGCATTCAATGTGGATGAAATTTGATGGTTATACACTTCACAATACATGAATTGTGAAAAAGACCTCATTCCTTTAAGTAAAACTATCAAGGAGGGAACAATTTATGCTGAATTTTCTGTATTTTATTTTGCAAGAAACATACTTCATCGTTGTACCAAATATCACAAAAGGGAAAGGTATAGTACCTAAAACTTTATTGCAAAATAATCCTCAAATCTTGGCCTGTATCATGGGAAGATCAATTTCATAGGGTTTTTATTCCTTTGTTACTTTTTGTAACAAATAGTATTTAACTTTTCATTGAGAAACGAAGACAATCCTTGGAAACATCAAGGGTGCTCAATTATCTTCTTTTGAGCTACATGAAAGTTTAAGTGGTTAAACTTGTAAAAGAAACTGTTTAAACCAACAGTATTTTAAAAATAAAGCAGAAGTTAATTTACTTTCTTAAGCAATTCTGTCTAAAATAAATAAGATTTATAACTGCATTGTTTACTGAATAGAGCTCATACACTAGTACGAAAGTTGGTAATTTATTCCAGATAATGTAATAGGGAGTTCAGAACGAGCAAGCAAAAGGAGGAATGGACAAATACCCTCTAATTTCAACCAATAGAATGAAAGCAAAGGTACTAAAATATAAGTGAACTGTTCAGAACCATAATGTTCTGTTGTATTTAGTTCAATGATTGTCCTGAAGTATATGAGAATATTTGCAAGGTTCATAACTTGGTAGAATCAGATTTTCTTCTCTCATGATGGATGCAAATTTAGTACTTAAATTATAACTCAAGGTGGGTTCCACATCACTACAGATCATCCTTGCTCCCAAGCTTCTTAAACAATGTAAATGCTGAAAATTATGGACTGCATGAAGTGTTTGAACTTCTGCAAAGCGTTCAGAAAGATCAGAATGTGTCCTATTTACATCCATATCAGATATACTAACATATCATAACTGTAACAAGTTGGATGCAGATGGTCTTTGCTTTACAAGAGGTCTCTGTAAAATTTACTTCTGGGCTAACCTGTCATTGTCTGATCTCTGCCATCATTCTCAGTTTTTCTTTTGCTAGTTTGCAAGAACGACAACCCAGCACTGATACTAAGTTTCGATGAAGACGTAGGTTCATAAATTCAATTTACATTTTGCATGCTTGCACACCTGTCTCTAAGCTAGTGGTTTTTTAAACATTTGACTGTGTTACTGCGATAAATTCACAGTCCTCCCTTCTGTATGCCATACATACATCATGTTCTCCTGTTGCAGGTGTAACAAAAAAAAGTTTAACTGATATTTCACCTTTAGTATTGTCTTACATTAATTATAATGTGATTTACGATGCAAGAAGCACACACCCAATGGTCTCATTGGGCTTTGACCTTAATAGTAAAGGAATAATCTTCACTGAAATCAATACTGTGGTAACATTTGCAGAAGATGATTACTGAAGGGTATTTTGGTCGAGATTTAACAATGTAAGAATATTGAACAACTTTTTATAATTTAGACGAATGAAGTCAGCAGTATTTACACTACATGTGATCATTTGAGCTCTATCAGCCGAAATCTATTGATGTAAATCAACATTGTCACCTTAATTGCAATTTTAGAAAAAAAATGGAACATAATATTCCTTTGTCTTCTTGCTTTTGAGGGAAATCGCGACACCACTCTAGCATACGCGCTGAGACTGAGTTTTCATACACTATCAGTTCTATAAACTCCATACAACTTTCTTCAAATCGTTTTGCATTTATTAATAAAATTATGTTCTGGTGAACAGTAGAGACACATACTGAAGGGTACCTTTAGCACTTGATGGAGCATGCAGATTGAGGCAAAGAAAGCTCAATTTACATAAACTGCATAAAATCAAGCATACCGTTTCACATAGATTTTTACTATGCTTTCAACCTCTGATGCACATTGGTATACCTCTAGATTATTTATTATTTAACTAAAAATTTATTAAAATTTGGGTTATTTCAGGGTTTAGTGTTGTGGACTGGCAAGACAGCCAATCCACTGGGAGGAAGCCGAAAGGCACGCGTCTAAGCTCACGCAGGCGGGCGTGAGGTCTGGAACAGTTTAAGGAGTTGAGTCTAGTAAAAAAGGTACGGAGCTTCTGGAATACTTAACTTCAATCCATAATTGGTGAACATCGCTCTTGACGGTACATGTTTTATAGCATCAATAGTGACTGGTAATGGCGCCTTGCTAGGTCGTAGCAAATGACGTAGCTGAAGGCTATGCTAACTATCTTCTCGGCAAATGAGAGCGTAATTTGTCAGTGAACCATCGCTAGCAAAGTCGGCTGAACAACTGGGCCGAGTGCTAGGAAGTCTCTCTAGACCTGCCGTGTGGCGGCGCTCGGTCTGCAATCAATGATAGTGGCGACACGCGGGTCCGACGCATACTAACGGACCACGGCCGATTTAAAGGCTACCACCTAGCAAGTCTGCTGCCTGGCGGTGACACCACATTTAGTTTCGGGTTTAATGTCAGGATTGGTTCTGCTAAGAAATCCTTTCCTTTAAAAAGATTCTGTGTTTGACATGCTCAGTATTCAGAAACTTTGGAAGTATTTCTTCAATCTTTTGCTAAGGATAGTTGAGTGACATGAGGATACTCAGAAAATAAATTTGTTTCTTTTCTGTAGTTTGGTGTATATTCTTTGTTATGCTATCAACCAGCAAGTCTGCATCCCATCAAGATATGTAACTTGAATATTCCAATCTGTGATACTTTGAGATAATTATTGAACTATATACAGCAGAACATGGTGTTATTGTACAGTTTATGTTCCCTTCAGGACCTTCACCGTTATTGAATTTGCCCATATAAGAGGATATTTGACAATTCCCATTCCTTATGTACCTGCTGTTACAGTATTGGTTAAAAACAGTCTTGGTTGCAGTTTTAGTTTTTTTGTTTTTCAACTAGGCGTTTCGCCTTATTTAGGCATCTTCAGGTTGATCTTAATTTGGTATTTCTTAGAACAATCCTTTAGACAGTGTAGCCAAAAGATATCGTCGAATATATTGGGCCAACATTACCTTCGTTGGCCTGATGTATTTGGCGATGTCCATTGGCTACACTGTTTAAAGGATTGTTCTAAGAAATACCGAATTAATATCAACCTGAAGATGGCTAAACAAGGCGAAACACGTAGTTGAAAAATTAAAAAAACTAAAATTGCAACCAAGACTGTTTTAACCAATACTGTTAAGCACTGGTTTGCTGTATTCCACATATGGATTGGAAGAATTTCTGTACCTGCTGTTGTTGAACATCCGAAAAAGTGAACTAGAAGACCTTACCAATTTTTGGGGGAGTGTTTTGCTCTATTCAGAAAAAAATGTTACTGCTATGCATCATATCTACTGTACGTAATGTCATTTAAAAATGAATTGAGGTGTCTTTAAATACTGTTGGCTGAGCATGCCTTTTGTGTAAGGTCAGTATCAATGCCCTATCCTCATAATTTTAAATTTAACATATTTATATCCCATTTGTTCAGGAACTATCCAAAGTAATAAAACAAAACTTTGCAAGGATACAGAGTCATATCTTATATATTCACTGATCTAATATCAAGTACCTGACTTTGTTAGGAATCAAGATATGAATTTTTTAATTAATGTCTTAAAAATTAATATAATAAATAAAGTATTTTCACCATCAAACTGTAAGTGCTATTTCTACTATTGTAAATCAACATAAACATAATAGCGCTCTAAGGAAGAGGTAAAACTTTCAGAGCTTTAGCTTAAGTAGTTTCTGAGATAATGGGAAACATTAGTAAAACAGTAGTTTTTCAGAAATTTCACTTGAAAGCTGAAATAACGGAAAACTCACTACTGAATTAAGAGAGAGCCTCAATCACTCCAAATTTTTAATGTTTATCTTCTTGAGGAGCAACCAGATGCAGTCTTTTTCTCTGTATGAGGGTTCTTGCTGCTTCTGCTGTATGTTTAATCATAATTTCTGCCTTGGAGACTCGCTCTCTATCAAGTTCTTGTAGGATTGCCTCTGTACTATGGGAAGAATTAATTCCAAATTGCTTCAGAACCTTTATTCTGCCTGCATTTCCGTCACTGAGGATAATCACAGTATTACTTACACAAATCTTTGGTGTTTTCAAGCCCAGAAATATCTGTTCCTTCTGTAAGACATTTCTTTAGAAGATCTGGATGTGCTGGATCTCTATGTACTGGCTTTATTACTGCTCCAACAGCTTCAGGGGTGGTATTTCTATTGGTATATTCGGTTTCTGCAGTTTTGCAGTATTCATATTAGTCAACTGAACATAAGTTGTTCGTCTTATCACTTGACGTCTTGTGGAAAAATGTTTCCCTTATAGCTTCTCTCATTGCTTTCAGGTTGTTTCAGTTCTTTCTAATGGCTTGGCCATAGCTGATTGTTTTGTCAGTCAAACGCCCTCTAACTGCCCTACCATCTTCAAAACTTTTGCTAGAAAAGTTCTGCCTGTTTTTATGCAGTCTAATATCCATTCGCTTCTGTATATGACAGACACAGTCTAACTTTCGCGTTACTATTTCACCAGACGGCCTGCTATCAGTTATTGATTTGAAAGAAATGAAATCAGCCTAGCCAATGAATTTAGCATAGCGAACCTCACGTTGTTCTTGAGAGCACTTTCCATTCCTCCACTGGATCCTTCATATGCTTTTGACAGTTGTGTTCATGCAATTGGTTTTTTTTTTCATTAGTGGTATCCACATTTCTTCATCCATGGCAATGTTTTGGCAATATCTCAGCATCGAGCACTTTTCATGTATCAATTCTTGTGGCAGCTGCACACAAATTTCTAGATTGATGGCATCTTTTCTACCATGATTCGTCAAATGCTATGCAAAAGTCGTTGTTAACATCATGTTCTTCAACTGCTTCCACTATTGCAGATTTCATAGGTTCTTCTGTAATTACTTTTACTATTTTCCCACAATCATATGTGTATCTTGAAACGTTAGTAATGGGCATGACATAGTCGTAAGAGCACACATTTTCCAGGCCTATGGCCTTTCCCGATGCATCTCAGCCCATGGAAATATCTAACTTTCGTCTAAAAATGGTTAACTTTTTTATATTTTTCAGGTGTCCAAAATTCTTTCTTTCTCTCACATATGAAACAAGACACTTCCAAACTAACAACTAAACCGTTTCTCTTGAAGACATTTTCAGAAATTATCTCTCTTCCACTAACATTGCAGCATGCATTTAGAGTGAACATTATTTTTGGCACAAATAATCTAAATATTCAGGTTATATCACTGGCTCTAGTTTCACTTTACACTTCATTACTGTTCAAAAGCTTCTCCACGGAAGCACTTGGTAGTGGAGAACTTTGTTGAGTTTAGCTTGCCCTACTCATTCTCTGGATGTAAACTTCCAACAGAACATGTTCTGTAGAAAATATTTGCCTTATTTCTGATCTTCTTAAGTATTAGCTTTAGTGGAGTGATATTAAAGACAGAAACGCAACTCAATGGGCAACAAGTCCAAATGTACATAACGAAAGGTGTAATGTGCCTTACAAAACGTGGAAGGTACCATGCATTATACCACTAAAAGGAAATGATATTACAGCAAACAATGTAGCAAACCTATGCATCAAGATGTTTACTATAAATCAACATAAATCATCGCCTTCTAGAGAAAGTTGTTGCCGAGATACTTCGTCGTAACTGAACAAGTGGTCATGGAACCTGTAGGAATTGCTTGTGCGGTAAATTAAAAATACTTAGTTATTCAAAATCAATGAAACATATACCAAATTAAAGAGAAAACTCCAAACAACAATTTTCAATAAAAAATAAGAATCGATATTTTATACACACACCAACTTTTATTCTCCACTTAGCAACTTAAAATTATAGTTAGATCAAAAGTGTGTTATTCAGGGCCCTTGAAATTTCCATGGTTTATTTTAAAATGATTTGAGGACTACCTCACCTAATAAACCTTTTCAGGGATTATCTCTTCTCATTTACAAGATATTCTGTGAGATGCTGAAGTATATTTACACAAAATAGAATAAAAAATATAGGCATAAATTTTTTGTGGTCTTTACAGTTTTACTTGTAGGAATTATGACCTCCAAATTTCTCCTGTATTGGAAGACAAATGAAAAACTTGCAATTTAGTTTTAAAACGTTAGCAAGTATCAGAAATTAAAAGGACAGAACTTCAATATTTTGAAGTCCGATAACCAGAGAAAGAGAGAAAAAAGTGCAAAGAAATTGATATGCTTACAGATCTTCTGCATGTTTAGAACTAGCTCTGTAGAGTTTGTCTGTAGCAGTATCAATGAGTAATAGCTGATATTTTCTGTTTGTCAGAATATAAAGAGGAACAAGTGCTATCTCGCACTTGTCTCCCATTGGGATTAAAACGTATGATTATGTATTGTCGGAACGGGTTCCAGGCAGATTGTTCGTCTATTATAGTGAAAAGTACAACTTGGGAAGCGAGAGCTGCTGGAAATGATTAATGTATAGGCTGGTAGGATTTAATCATTGATGTACAGAGATATGAAGCCACAATAACACCTCTCAGATTGAAGTTAAATTATGGAGAAATAAATTACTCTTAACAGAAATAAATTTTCTGTAAACTAAATACTTAAGTGTTTGCAGCCGGCCGCTGTGACCGAGCGGTTCTAGGGGCTTCAGTCCGGAACCATGCTGCTGCTGCGGTCGCAGGTTCGAACACTGTCTCGGGCATGGATGTGTGTGATGTGCTTAAGTTAGTTAAGTTTAAGTGGTTCTAAGTCTAGGGACTGATGACCTTAGATGTTAAGTCCCATAGTGCTCAGAGCCATTTGAACCATTTTTTAAGTGTTTGCACCGTTTTTCACTTTCTACAAAGCCAAAAATTTACTTCACTCTCCACTACATCTGCATCTACATCTACATCGATGTTCAGCAGTCCACCTTACGCTAGTCATTCTAGTTACACTCGCAAACAGAGCAAGGGGAAAATGACTGTTTATATGGCAATGTATCTTGGAGGCAGTAGGATCGTTCCGCAGCCATGCCGGTTCTCTAAATTTTCTCAACAGTGTTCGTTGAAAATGATTCCCATTTGAGTTCCCGAAGAATCTCATAACACTTACGTGTTGTTCGAACCTACCGGTAACAAATGTAGCAACCGCCTCTGAATTACTTCGACGTTTTCTTTTAATCCGATCTGGTACTGGTCCCAAACATTGGAGCAGTACTCAAGAACAGGTCGCACTATCATCCCATATGTAATCTAGTTTACAGATGAATCACACTTTCGTAAAATTCTCCCAATGAACCAAAGTCGACCATTCACCTCTACTACAACAATCCTCCCATGCTAGTTCCATTTCATATCGCTTTGCAACCTTACGCCAAGATATTTAAACAACGTGACTGTGTCAAGCAGGATACTAACAATGCTGTATCGAATGTTACGGGTGTGTTTTTCCTACTCATTTGCATTAACATACATTTACAATTAGCTGACGCTCATCACGCTAACTAAACTTTTTGGCTGATTCATCTTGTATCCTCTCAGAGTCACTCACGTCCAACACCTTGCGGTATACGACAGCATCATTAGCAAACAACCGCAGACTGCTGCGCACCCTGTCCGCCAAATCATTTATGTATATATAGAATAATAGCAGCCTGATCGCACTTCCTTGGAGCACTCCTGAGGTCACCCTTGTCTCTGATGAACTCTCGCTGTCAGGGACAACATACTTGAGTCTATAACTTAAGAAGTCTTCGAGCCACTCACATATCTGTGAAGCGATTCCATATGAACTCCCTTAAAAGCCTGCAATGGGGCACCGTGTCAAATGCTTTCCGGAAATCTAGAAATATGGAACCTGCCTGTTGCCCTTTGTCCACAGTTCACAGTATATCAAGTGAGGAAAGGGCAAGCTAAGCGTAGCATGATCGAAATTTATAAAACCGTGCTGATTCGTGGACAACAGCTTGTCGGCGTCAAAATAAATTTATTATGTTCCGACTGAGAATATGTTCACGGATTATGCAGCAAAGCGATGTTATGAATATAGGTCTGTAATTTTGCGGTTCCGCTCTGTTGCCATTCTTATACACAGGAGACACCTGCGCATTTTTCCAGTCGCTTGAGACTTTGGGCTGGGCGAGAGATTCGCGATAAATATAGGCTAAGTAAGTGGTCAGTGCCGCAAAGTACTCGTTGAAAAATTGGGTTGGATTTCCATCCGGACCTGATGACTCCTTAAATTGTTTCTCTACGCCAGGGCCGGCCGATGTGGCCGAGCGGTTCTAGGCGCTACAGTCTGGAACCGCGCGACAGCTACGGTCGCAGGTTCGAATCCTGCCTCGGGCATGGATGTGTGTGATGTCCTTAGGTTAGTTAAGTTTAAGTAGTTCAAAGTTCTATGGGACTGATGACCTCAGAAGTTAAGTCCCATAGTGCTCAGAGCCATTTGAACCATTTTTTCTACGCCAGGGATGCTTATTACTATGTCGTCCATACGGGAGTCTGTTCGGTCGTCGAACGACGGTGTGTTTATACAATTCTCCTGCGTGACCGATTTATTGAACGTGAAATGTAGCTTATTAAACCTCGGCCTACACTGTCATCAACATCCTGATCCTCAGGCCACACCTTCGAAAGCTGTTGATAGCATGTGTGCCAGAATGATGCATAATATTTCTACTGTCAGGAGCATGGGGTGTGTTTTGTAGAGGCATTCTGGAGTAGGAAATAGGGTGACAGAACATTGGAGGAGAATTGGGAAGACTTTCGGCATCATTCCCCATCGATAAGATCGACGAACAGGCCTGCGGAACAGATCAAAATAAGCAGAAGCCATTCTGAGAGCCCAGCAGCATCTTGGTGACATTGTCCAGGCCAGACAAGTGGCAGGGGAAGAAGTAATCGCAGAAGGAACTACAAGGGAATCGGGTACAACTACAGCATCATCAGCACAAAGAGTTTAGGCAAGCGACAACACCAATAGTTTCAAGACCTTATGCACAATGTTGAATTAACGCAGTGTGACTTCAACGAGTAGTTCAGACGTTAGGGCAAAGGATGCTCTTGTGTTAGTGAATAATCCATTTGGCGGGGCTAAGTCCGAACTTTACGAGTAAATTGAGATTGTGAAAACCTCGTTCGAGTAGTCCGAACAAATGGTAAACCTCAGCTGTTTCAATGCATCAGGTCCAACATTAAGGGAGAAGCCAGGAAGAAATTGACTGCCCGGAATATCGCTAATAATTTGGACCAACTGAAGATAGTTGAAATGGCAGGGCAGTGGGAGAGGGAGTGATATGATGCTGGTACTAACAAGCAGTTAACAGCAAACAACAACAAAATTTCTAAGAAATTTAGAAAAATTTCTAAAAAATATCCTTTCGATAAGTTTTTCTTTGGTGCAAATAAGTTTTATAAAATCATTAAAAGATCTATTTAAGCAAGGCATTAATCATACTAGCCCAGGTCATTGGCTTACATTCATCATACATGAATATTCTAAAACACATATGGACACATGTGGCCTTTAAATAATATGGGAATTTACTCCAGTAGCATTAAAGTTCTTAAACAAAATGTGCGTTAATCTTAATAGCATGAAGGTATAGTTTATCAAAAAGTGACGTATGTCACCTTGAAGAAAGATAAAATTTTTCTTAAACTGAATCAAAGGTACCAAATACCCAAACCTCAGACATGTAACTCTTAAGAAACAGCAATTGCTTAAACAGAACCAAGAGAGACAATGTGGCTAAGCGTGATGCTTGTCACAGGGGCCAGTGAAATCTTTACCAAGAAAAATCGCCAAACAGTCGTATGTGTGGGAAGTTATTTTATTTAGACAACCAGTTTCGGCATCTCAGTAATGCTGTCTTCAGGCTGGCAAAAAATGGCTCTGAGCGCTATGGGACTTAACATCTGTGGTCATCAGTCCCCTAGAACTTAGAACTACTTAAACCTACCTAACCTAAGGACATCACACACATCCATGCCCGAGGCAGGATTCGAACCTGCGACCGTAGCAGTCGCGCGGTTCCGGACTGAGCGCCTAGAACCGCTAGACCACCGCGGCCGGCCTGTCTTCAGGCCTCTAAGCACTTCATGTATAGACAGATACACAGATACTTTCATACTGGGACCATCAGTATCTGGATTTCGTGAATTCTTTTCTGGAATATTTACTTCAAAGACTTGACAACAACTAATCACACCTACAGTCCGAGAATGTGACTTTCTAGGACTATAGGTGTGATCAGTTGTTGTCACGTCTTCGAAGTAAACACTGAAAAACGAATTGACGGAATCCAGATACTGATGCCTCCAGTATGCAAGTATCGATATATCTGTCTATGCTTGGAGTGCTTAGGGGCCTGAAGATGGCATTATTGAGATGCCGAAACTGGTTGCCTAAATAAAGTATCTTCTCCAAACATATGGTTTTTCTTGGTAAAAATTTACTTAAACAGAATTAAATGGTATAATACACCTTAGACGTGACGTACAACACTCCAGGGCTTAAGGAAACACCGCAACTTTAATTAAAATTATCTTGAATTGTATGTTATCGGGTCGTGAGGCGCGGCGCCATTAAAGGGAGTTAGTTCGCCCTCATTTTTATTTAAGCAATTTATAGTCGTGTCAGTCGTGGAAAAAAATATAATACCTCCCTGGCCTCAACAGGATAGAACAAGAAATCTTTAATAGCCAACGGTATCTGTGAGACACACAAAGCCAAACGTCAAATACAGGGCAAACATTAAAGCAATCTGTCAAAATTTTGGAATAATCACCATTCCGCACGAGAGCCTAGCAATAAACGCCTAATACAAATTACTTCAGTGGCGTACTCAAATATCAGAACAGGTTTTGATTAAGGCGCAAATTTTAACTGAGGTGGTACAACTCCTACTGCTGAAATGATATAGTTAGCCTTAAAACAAGGTATTAAATCCTCAGAATAAGGCTAATTACAGTTACCAAAACCAGCGAGGAAAGAACATGTCGCACTGCAGGCAAAATGACGCTCACAACACACAAATTTCAACTGAGCCAACGATCAACCGGTGCCTGGGTTCAACTAACACTTGTTAACTTACAACTGCACTTTTGCACGTAAACAGGAGTAAACAGAAAATTGCAGCAATTAAATAAAATACAAGAAAAATAATACAGTCACCATAACAGTGAGGTATTAACGTAAGTGCACACAGTCCTGCACTAATACGAGTACAGTCACTGCGAGTGCGTCTGAACATTATCAGGCTTCGTGCGAACAACGGGTCCATAAATCGCGCGCGTTCGGACAAAATTAAACAAACGCCACCTGAACCTTGCAACAACAGTTAGATACGGCCACAAAATATTTTAACACTAACCACAATGAAGAGGAAAAACCAGTACAATTTATTCAGATACTGGGTATGACGTGTGCTTTGCATAAGCTAAAATTTCACTCATCCAGGTTTATGAGTACTACTTGTATATAGTAGTGTCTCAGAATATCTCTCTCAAGCAATAAAGGTACAGTAACCGCAAAGGCAGATGCATTTATGCTAGGCTATCCTCACTGTTGTAATACTGGTAGTGAACAGAAAAGCGAGCGAAACCCAGGGGCTTGATACTTACATATTTATAAAATTGAGCTTTTCATGAGCCTTTCAATTCTACAAGGGCAGTGGTGAGTAGACCGAACTTCCTCCAGGTTCCGGCAATGCTTAGAGAACTGTGCGTGCCTCCACTCCGTGACGTCAGAACATCAGCTGCCACCGCCAGCACTCATCAACCCAGTTTACTCCAACAGCTACAGCACTATTTCAGACGTCAGTTGAGCCCATGCCACGTCGTGTTGCGGCACTTCTATGCGCTCGTGGGGACCCTACACGATATTAGGCAGGCGCGTCAGTTTCTTTGGCTCTTCAGTGTTCTAGACAAGTGACAAGATAATAATATTAACTATTAGGTCACATTCACTTACACTACTTAAATTCGTAGAGCAAAAGGCACTAACTAGTGTGTAGATGTCACAGTCCTCAAAACATGAATTAGAATTCTAGCACACCTTAGATTATCATGAAGTCTGTCATCATTTAAGCTAATAATTCACGGCCTTGCGCCAGTCTCGTTTACGTTAAGTACATGTGAGCAAGAAGCTCTCTCAGACAAGGATTACTTGACAAGAGTCAAGCGCTCTTAATATTTACGCCGACATACAAAAATACAAATACAAATACACTATAAAATACATCGCGAACAAAACAAGTACAGGCACAGCTATGTGCAATAATAAAACAAATCCCTACTTTATAAATTTTCTTGTATGTCTATGATAATAAAGCCCTCCTTATGTAAAAAAGAGAAATCATCTATCATGTAGATTTTTCACAATACAGCACAGGCCTGTTAGTTCCGTTTCTTGTGAAGAGATAGCTTAGGCTCGTCTGGACATACGACTGCGTTTCGCCTCGTGTTTTATTGAACGCTCTCTTTCGTGTCATATCGCTGGCATTTAAAGACACAAATGCTTGATGCGTTTATTCTTCCCATGAGATGTCACTTGAGCGGAAGTGGAGCCACCCACTCATTTCCCTCTATTTTGTTTAACATAACCTCGTTTGCTGTGTACCCTGTGAAAAGTTGTGGATAATCATTCACGATTTTCTCAAGAGGGTGACACAGTCAATCACTTGTTTGTTTATGCAGCATATGAGTTTGGTTGGATGACTTGTAAATCCTTTCTGCAAAATTCCTTTCCGGATGGAAAAGTGAAATTAAAATCTGGTTGATATTATGCTAACGAAGAAATGAGCGCCATAGTCGACAAGTGAAATTTGGAGCATTGTCGCACAATATTGCATCTGGTTTCCCGAAGCGAGGGAAGCAGTCATTCTTCGACCTCTTGATTAGTGTTGCGATGTGTGTGGACTTTGTGATGTAAAATCGGACGTCTTTTGAGAATAAATCATGTACCGCAACCAGATATATAGCACCTCCCCTTCCTTGAGTTTATGTTCCAGCTATCTCAATGCAGGCGATTTCTCCAGGTTTAGTCGTCAGAATCGGATACAAAGGATATTTGCTAGAGTTTCGTGTGATAGTTTTCTGACAGACAACGCACGCTCGCAACAAATTATTCACGCGTCTGTGCGGATTAGACAGGTAGCAGTAGGTTGTAATTTTCCGTTTACATTTTTCAAATCCAACCTGTCCCCAGCTCATGTGCGTATGCCATAACAGGTGATCCTTGTAAGCATGAGGTATTAGACAGGTAGCAGTAGGTTGTAATTTTCTGTTTACATTTTTCAAATCCACAATGTCCCCAGCTCATGTGCGTATGCCATATCAGGTGGTCCTTGTAAGCATGATGTATACACACGTACCATACCTCATTATCATTATTGTTCCCATGGAAAGTGTAATACTGGATCAGCTTCTGATTTGGTTGAAGCGACGAAACACAATTAACCCTAGACCACTTAGGATCCGAGTCCTCTAATGCTTTCATGTTCCTACAATTTTCCAAATAATAACGTTGGTGAGTAGGATCCTTCATTAACAACATTTTGTAATCTGCCATCAGTTCTACAAGCTCACTAAACCCAGGCAAACCTCAGGGTAACCTGTACAATGTTATATGATGTTTTCACTTTCTTCGATATACTAGATTTCAAAAGCACATCCTTGGAGAAACAGCATCTACAGCATTAATCTCTGGCGGAGTAGCCAGAAGTTAAAAAAAAAAAAAAGAATGCTTAAAGCTTTGTTATCACAGAAAACTTTGACGTGTCAACCACAGACAATATAATCAAACTTCTTAATTGACTACACTAGAGCAAGAGCCTCTATGACCTTACGCACCCTGTCGAATTCCGCCAGTGAAACGTGATCTTCGGTACTGCGATCAGCCTCTGTCGTCTGAGTGGGTTGGGTTCATTTTAGGGAGGAGACAAAAAACCAGGTCATCCGTCTCATCGAATTAGGGCAGGATTGGGTAGGAATGCGGCCGTGCCCCGTCAAAAGAACATCCCGGCACTTGCCTGAAGCGATTTAGGGAAATCTTGGGAAACCTAAATCAGGATAGCCGGACGCAGGATTGAACCGTCGTCCACCCGAATTTGAGTCCAGTGTGCGAACCACTGCGCCACCTAGTTCGGTCCTACTGTGTGAAGCAAATCCTGTGTGCGACGTATCTGAGATGATATAAAAGACTTTCTCCATGCAAGGATGGTGCAAGATCACGGCGTGGACAAGTGCATCTTTTATTCTGTCAAAAGATTCCTGGCACTGTGGAGACCAGGCCAAAGGAGCATTTTTCTTTAACGAAGTCAGTAGATATGGTTCGTTTACAAGCTGATTTGAAATAGACCTTCTGAAGAACGACGTCATGTCCAGCAACATCTTCAACTGTTTTTCGGATGCTGGTGGGGGACATTTGGCTCTTGCTTATATTTTATCCGGATTGAGCTCAGTACCTGCCTGAGGTATAATATGTCCTAAAAAACTGACCTGTTGTTTATCAACTTCGACATCTCCAGATTAGCAGCCACTCCTGAATCGGGGAATTGTTGAAAAACATGCTCTAATATTTGTATGTGCTCTTACCAGGAAGGTGTGGCTATTAATAGATGAGTCCCTTTGAAAGTCAGATCTGGAAGCTGGAGAGATCTGGAGAGATTGAATAAGAGTTTCTGGCCGTTCTTTCCACCAACATGTCGTCCTCTAAACATGTGTCCCCAGCGCAGAAGACAGCTCGTCGGTCGTGGGATCTTCTACGGTGGAGGCTGCTACGCTGTCAACTCGAACCTGTGATTGCGCTTTATGCAGGGTGCCACTTACCCACGTTAGTCTCTGTATCTGTAGAGGGCAAGATCAGTAGTACTGACAATGATGGTAGGCGGCACTTTTCATTAACTTATTGTGTCTGGTTATTATTCAATTATTCGCACATTTACACTGTCTTTTACAACACTCGATGTAGCTTTGTTAATTGTATGGTAACTTTTCCATCCAGATTCCGAAATATGATACACATGTGCAGCTCTCCGGTACGCACTAGACAGGGTGAGTATTAGATATTCACGACTATGTTAAGCCCGATATAGAGTACAACATGTCCGACTCTGAAGAACACCTGAAACAGAGTGACTTTCAAATATTCACAGCCGGCCGCGGTGGCCGTGCGGTTCTAGGCGCTACATTCCGGATCCGCGGGACTGCTACGGTCGCAGGTTCGAATCCTGCCTCGGACATGGATGTGTGGGATGTTCTTAGGTTAGTTAGGTTTAAGTAGTTCTAAGTTGTAGGGGACTGATGACCTAAGATGTTAAGTCCCATAGTGCTCAGAGCCATTTGAACCATTTGAACCAAATATTCACATCTAAGTAACGCAAGATACTGAGATACGTGTCCGGCCCTCCAGAACGCCCGAAACAGAGTGACTAGCGCAGCCGAAGTACTTCGTCTTCCAGGCGCGCCAAAGCGACCCGAAAATGTCCGAAGCACTTCGGTTGCAATATTGTTACTCTTATATTTCTCAAAACTAGTGAAATTTAATAAACATAAACGACATACTCATAGGATAACCATGAGAGATTGGTATACTCAAAGCTGAATTAAATACAATGAAAAGTATATAAATCATTAATAAGAGAAGTTAGGTGTTTTGGCGCCTAGCACGCAAACGTACCGACCAATCAGAAGTCAGTTCAGTACAATTGGCGGACCCTCCCACGGGGCTGGTACATATAGTACCATCTGTCGCTTGTACCTCACTCCACTCTGGTACCATATGCGACTTCACGTGTATGAAGCTGCATCAAGGCGAGCTTCTGCCAAAATAAAAAGCCAGGAATATCACACCGTCACACAGCGGCAGGGGCTGTAATAAACACACCACAACTAACATTCAGGCCGAACGGAAGTACCTTAAACTGATAATACCGTCTAGCGAAGACAAAAGCGGTATACTTTCGAGAATCCTTTGACAACTGGAACTGATAGTACGATGGTCGTAGATCGGGTGTGATAGGAATTTCACCCAGAAAACTTTTGAAATAAGTCTTCGAGAACTTCAGGACGCCTTCGCACAATGATTATTTTGTTTACGTTTCGTGCCTCCATGACTAAACGCAGGTCACCTCCTGGCCTTACTATGGCTAATAATAGACGACAATAGGGAGAAAACGAGGTCTCAATAATGTACCATGCGAGCGTCCTGCGTAGTAAGTCTGTAAGTACGTCAATATCACGTTCTGAAGTCCACTCGCCAAATACTAATTTTTTCGCTTTGAGGGGTGAGATTTTGCTGTATCTTACTGTTTTGTTCAGGGAAGAGATCGTTAAACTGTTGAGTCAAATCTGACACTCTTGTCTGAACAGCTTTCTGAGTATCTTTCAATTCTTTCACGTCTTCAGACAACTTTTTAATTCGATCAGGAATCTCAAAGTAAAGCCGTCGGCACACGGGACGAGTTAGCCTATGTTGACGTGGCGCTCCACGAGTTTCGTGACGTCACTTCTTGCTGTTTGAAGCTGAGAAGCCATTCTGTCACGTGAAACATAAAATAAGTTATGCGATGTTTCAGGAACGTGCCTCGTAAAGTAGATCCAATAAGAAGGAAGAACGCGCTCTGCGTCACATACAGATTGTTCCCGATAAAATTCAGATTTCATTGCAGCATGGCTAACGCGTAGATGAAAGAAAAACATGTGGGTTTTGATTGAAGCAATGAAAGAACATTGTGTGTATAACGTAAAAAGGAGAAATTGTTATAACAAACATTGTCGTATGCAAGCGCTCTCTCGTGTCTTTTCTAAAGCGGAGCATGTTAGGTCTCAGTTAAGCAACCCAATGGACTGTCAAACGAAGTTTTATGACATGAGGAACATGCACAAAGTACAAATTAGAAGGAAAAAAAATATTATTGAGAAGTAGGAACTGACGATGTGAGTATTCACCGTTCATCTACTGGATACTTTAAAGCGCGTACCGGTATTTGAATGAAATTACAATGAAATGAATACCCTAGGTACATACAGGCGTTGATATAAGTCAACGGGGACAGTTGAAAATGTGTGCCCCGACCGGGACTCGAACCCAGGATCTCCTGCTTATATGGCCGTCGCTCTATCCATCTGAGCCACTTTTTTTCGATTACTACTTTTTTTACTTTTTTTTTACTTTTTTAATGCCTAATGCTCTAACGCATTTTTTTTATAATTAAGGGCGGGGAGGGCAGAGTGATCACCGGTCGTAACCCGAGGCCTGGCCACAGTGTCCTCCTTGCCCGTCAAGGAATCAGGGATAGTAAGGGGAAATCTTTTGTGGGAATTTTTATTTATTTATTTATTTTTATTTATTGTTTTTAATATATTGTTAATTTGGTTTTACTTTATACCACAACAAAAATAAATGTACCTAGCTCCGCATCGTAAACAAAACACTATCTCGGACGTTCCTACACCGAGGTGATGTATATGGGGAAAACGAAAAAAAAAAAGTGCTGCGTACATGATGCGGAAGGGTGTGTCGCTACTCTCTTTACGCTTCATCATCCAGGTACGTCTTCACCTATGTCGTATGTTATTCCACCGAGAATCGAACTTAGTCTTGTTAGCTCACTTAATGGGTGTCTTCTCCTACCTGTTGATGATCCAGCTGCGTGGAGGGTCGCGTAGGGCACTCCCTAAGTAATTTGAAAAATACTGTCCGTATTTTGGGTTCCGTACGATCTTGCAATGACGTGCTTGTATGTAGTTCCAAAAGTCGAAAACATCGTTAGGTCCATCGTGAAATAAGTAGTGTACCGCATGTCTACGGATCCACGTGACTACGTTGGTCTTGGTGCGCGGGAAATACTGTTGATCCGGAAATGGTAGAAACCGAGGTGTAATGTGTTCTCGAGTCACTCGTAGAAAATACGACAAAATTTGTCGCACCAAGCGCCATACGTCTTCTGCCGCGCCACATGTGAGACGGTGTTCGTCCGCGTCTGACATCCCGCAGTCTACACATAGAGGCGATTCCGCCATGTTTATGTGGTGGAGGCGTGATCGGGTGATCTGTTTACCATTCATTGTGATGTACCATGTGGATCGGACGTCTGCGTCCAGTGGAACCGCGTGTATCGTCCGCTACACCAGCTTCCAATTAACCTGAGGGCTTTTGGTCTCCACGATGTTTGGTGGGCGCCTCTGCTGTAGGACATGATATACATCCCGTTGGTGGTACTGCGATACGGACATAGCTGTCTTCAATGTAAAAGTTCCCGAAGTAGTAGAAGGGTGGGGGTATGTCTTGCGTCGTCAGTGGGGGCATAAGGGATGGCGGAGCTAAGGACTCCAGCAGTAAACCTGTCAAACTTTCCGGGTAGTGGCGCCACAGCTTGACGTGTGAGCTGACATACAGGGCCACAGCTCTGTCGTGGATATGGACTAGACCAAGACCTCCCCTTTCTGGGGAAAGGGTCAGCGACTCATAACTGACTTTGAAGAGCATGCCGGTACTGACGTAGGCTCCGAATGCCGCTAATAGACGTCGAGCCGTCAGTAACGGTACTGGAAGAACACGCGCTATGTGTGGAAGGCGCGATGCGAGGTAAACATTGACAAAGTGTGTCCTTTGAAGAATGTCTAGGGCCCGCAGACGAAGGTTGAAGATCGGAACCCGAATTTGTTGTACAAAGCGGTGGTAGTTAAACGCCGCAGTGCGCCGGATGTCGTCGTGAAACTCTATTCCGAGACATTTGATAGTGGCGCGAAGCTGTAGGGGTTCGACACACGCTGGGGTCAACCCGTCTCCTATGGCCTTGGCGACCGATTTGGTGACGCTGAGACTGCTCCCGGAACCAACACCGTTCATGGTAATCCATTCTAGTGCGCTGATTACATCATCGCGATTGCGGAACAAGAGAACCAGGTCGTCTGCATATGCTGTACAGCGGAATGTGACGTCACGTGAGACCGGTGAGGCGTTGACGGAGGCCACAGAGGAACGGCGGTTCCAGTGCCAGAGCATATAGTAACGTCGACAAGGGGCAGCCTTGAGCACGGAGCGGAAAATCGGGAGGGGCTGCGAGAGACGCCCGTCAACGTGCACTTTGGGAGTCGCTCCTCGGAGGAGGCGCATCACGACGTCTGTGAATTGCTGTGGGTCCTGCATGTGCTGGATAACGGACGTTAGGTACGCGTGATCCACTCGATCAAAAGCTTGTCTAAAATCTAGTGATGCCAGCGCTCCCGGGATGCGGCGTGCCCTGGCTAGGGCTATTAAGTCACGGTATCGACACAGTGCTGTGTGGATGTTATTGATACCTCTAGGGAAGTCTGATCTGGTGAGATGACGTAAGGTACGGTCGGTCGTAGACGGTTTGCTAATAGTCTGGTGAATATTTTTATGTCGCAATTGCCTAGTGGTAGCGCGCGGTAATCTCGTATCCGAGCCCCGCGTTTACGTTTGTGAACCGGTATAATTATTCCTTCTACGAAGGTCGCGGGGAGCGGCACCGCGGGGTACATAAGCTCCCGACAGATATCTGTCAACTTGGGGGCCAGTAAACACTGGAAAGTTCTATAAAACTCCACAGAGATCCCGTCGGGGCCAGGAGACTTATTCGCCGCTCCTTTACCTATGGCGTCGATAGCTTCGTCTTCCGTAAATATCGTTCAATAATTCAGTTTGTAAATCCTGTGGGACACCAATGTCGCGTTGTGTGGTGTGATAACGGCTGTCCTCGGCATGTATCAGCGCCCGTCCTCGCAGCGTACGTTCTCGAAAGACGTGGAACATGGTTGGTCGTTACGTTGCGAGTCTGTCTTGTGTTAGCGCTCGGACGATCGTCCCTTCGAGGTGTCGGCGCATATGGGCTACGATCTGTGCCTTCGCACGCTGTACTGTCAATTGTCGTTCCGGTGTGGGTGGCAAGGAGGAGCATTCGCGAAGGACGGTGAAATAAAAATCGAGGGTCTTTCGCCTCCAAGCAGCAGTCTGACGACCATACGTAACAAAGGTTTTCCGTAGGGCCGGCTTGGCGCAGTTTAACCTCCAACTAATCGATGTAGGATACGTCGGGAGGCGGCGGACGCACAAACTCCACGTGTCTTCGATGGCGCGTGGACAATCCGGAGAAGCGAGATGAGCGAGGTTTAATTTCCAGGGATGTCGACTGTGCCACACCCGTTGGCGACGAGGAGTGAAGGCACATATATAGGCCTCGTGATCAGAAAAGGCTACTGGCCACACCTCCGCGCACTCACCGTTGCTGCGAGAGAACGGGAGACGTAAATCCTATCGATGCGACTAGACGAGTGACTCGTGAAATGGGTGTATCCCGGTCTATTTCCTCGGACGTGTTCCCATGTATCTACCAGCTGGAGATCGCCGATGAGCGTCCCAAGTTCGGGACACAGTGAATGCCGTGGCAGCTGATCTTTAAGTGGTTGGGTGCAATTGAAATCGCCCCCTAATATCAGGACATCGTGCCTGCCCTGAGAATGCGGTGCTATTCCTTCTGAGAAGAAGAGCGATCGGTCACGGCGGTGATTCGTTCCGGAAGGGGCGTACACATTGATAAACCGGACGCCTTGCACCGTTACGGCTATTCCGCTAGCGTCGGGGAGATATCGGAATTCGTCCGCCTCGAGGCCCTCTCTGAGGAGAACTGCGACTCCACTGTTAGTTGGCGAGGCGAGGGACACATGAGCCTTATAACCGTACATACCCGGGAAATCGGCGACGAAGACTTCTTGGAGAAAGACAATGTCAACGTCTGCTGCACTGAGCATGTCTTGAAGCAGCGACAACTTCGTACGTGTCCGAATGGTGTTAATGTTGATGGTCATTAAGCGATAGGTCTGTAGATCGTCTCCTGAGGTTGTGGCCGCCGTCAGTGGCCTGTAATTGGGGCCTGTAATCTTCAGGTCGCGTCCACGCCGTCATCTGTTGCTACTCGGGAGTGGCCGAGGCGTGGGAGGAGAGACCTCTCTCCTCATCCACCACAGCGGGCGTAAAATCGTCTTAAATGTCATCCGCCCAAGGTCCGTAAGTTAACGGTGGCTGCGGTTGTACACTAGTGGGCTGAGTGACTAACGGTGGATCCGCAGTTGTTTCTGGTTGTGTACCAACGGCCGGGCGCTGTGCTTTCCATCTGTTTGCCCGAGAGAGCGGAATCGGGTTTGTCAAAATCAGACAAAGTGAAAGGTGAGGACGATCCTGTGTCATCCATATTCCTCGTCGTCTCGTCGGCCGTCCGGTCGTCAACTGGAGAAGAAGTCCGCTGGAGGCAGTCGCTTTTTATGTTCTCTCGGTGGCTTTTGTTTGCGGACGTGGGTTTCTGTGTCCGAAAGAGTTTGTGGTTCCCGTATCGCATCCCCCTCAGGGAGAAAAGCAGAGGTCGGTACAACTCTAGCGTCGAGTTCCATTCTCTCGTCCGAATCTTCATGTGGAGTCGATGTGCGGCGTTCTTCAATCTCTGCGGACACCGTAATGTCGTTGGTCAATCCAGTACTGGCGGCAGGTGTGCATTCTAACGCTTCCTGTCTTCCGAGTGGTTTGTCGTCTGTCATGACGGTCGATCTTGTCACCCCTGCGTAATTGAGGGGGAGGGCCGTGAGCGTAGGAGGTGGTGCTGTGTCATGTAATGGAATTTGCGTAACCCGACCTTGAATACACGCCGAGCGCACATGACCCTCCTGGCCGAAACCAGAACAAGTACGAAGTTGTCCGTCGTACACTAGTATTGCTCGACAGCCACCTATGACTAAGTAGGATGGTACATGTTTCTTTAATTCAATTTTGACTTGTCGGACGCCGTTGAGGACCTGGTACGTCTCGAAGGTGTTCCATTTTCTGGCCACGTGGCTAATTACCGTCCCATAAGGGCGTACAGCTGAGGTAACTACGTCCGGTGGCACTTCGAACGGGAGTTCGAAGACTCTTAGTGTGCGTAATCCTAGTCCAGCATGGTCAACGATAACCTCTCCGATGTGACCATCGGAGTGTTTGAACTTGAGAGTGTTCGCTCTTCTGTTCACAACAGCGTGACATAAATCGTCATCGACCATCTTGACGTAAACCACGCTACTTGTTATGGATAGGTGGATACCAATGATGTTCTGTGTTGGTAATTGAACTTCGTCACAGATGAATCGTTCGATTTCAAAGGCTCGTAGTTGTGCGTAGTCGGGCTGGAAGCTGATCTTAAGAGTACTTTTTCTGTACGAATGAGCCATGGCGACTCAATGTCAACGGACGCGAGTACTAGCTGCGGCGTGGAAGTAAACAAACTAAGTGCGCTCGCGACTCTGCGGACGGGACGTAAACAAGACGTCCTCACCGCTCACCGGCCGAAAGCAGACTTTAAACAGTTTTTTTGTTGTAAATGTAAATGTTGTGTGACTAGGGCCTCCCGTCGGGTAGACCGTTCGCCGGGTGCAAGTCTTTCGATTTGACGCCACTTCGGCGACTTACACGTCGATGGGGATGAAATGATGATGATTAGGACAACACAACACCCAGTCCCTGAGCGGAGAAATCAGCGTTTGGCGTCATTGGCCGGGAGGCCCCTTGCGGGGCAGGAGCCACTGAGGAATCAGAGGATAGTGCGACTGCATGGACTTATCTCTGGCACGCCTCCTGTAACACCCACATTTGCAACTTATTGTCCCGCGCTATATTCATAGTGCCCATACACATTATTCTCATTACTCGCGGCTTTATTGTAGATTCCCGTAAGAGCTCGGGCTCTGTTTGTGCATCCGCACAGAAGAATATGGTCAAATGGCCGGTGAGCCTTAATTGTGAAGATGGTATCTCTTATTTCAGACATGTCCGAAAGAATAGATACCATCGGTGACCATGCAGCTCGTTAGAAGAAATTACAATGAAATGAATACCCTTAGCTGCATACAGGCGTTGATATAAGTCAACGGGAACAGTTGTAAATGTGTACCCCGACCGGCACTCGAACCCGGGATCTTCTGCTTACATGGCAGACGCTCTCTACATCTGAGCCACTGAGGACACAGGATAGTGCGACTGCTGGGCTTATCACTGGCACGCCTTCCGTGAGACCCACATTTGCAACTTATTGTCCCGCACTATATTTATACTGCCCCTGCCCATTTTTCTCATTTTATTGCCGATTCCCGTAAGAGTTCGGGCGCTGTTTGTGCATCCGCACAGAAGAATGTGGTCAAATGGCCGGTGAGCCTTAATTGTGTAGATATGAAGATGGTATCTGTTCTTTCGGACATGTCCGAAAGAACAGATCCCATCTTCTTATATATACCGGTATTTGAAAGTAGACTGTAACCTAAAAACGAAGTGTAGCATGTTTCATAATTAGTTTTTAATAATTTTTCGGGTATACTCCAGCTTTGTGGTACTTCCAGGAGCTCGAGTTTGTTGATGAACGTTATATACCACGTAATAGCTTCGCAACACCACTATTCTCATCATCCTCACCATCAATGGGGCACAGTTACAGCTTTCAGGTTTGTACATTTACTTAAAACCGACTTTGTCCCATGTTTGGTATTCTGGAAACCACTGTTACTTGCATGGAAATATTTTCCGGTTCTTTTGTCGTTATTTTCAAATTGCTGGCTTTATGTGGCCTTATGAAATAAATGTCTTTTTGTATAGTGTACCGGGACTTCGGTATGCATAGTATGCATGACGGTTCAATAGTGTGTGTATTTACACAGTGGCATCATATGTAATACCTAATTGAAACATTTTCTAATTTTAATTCAACAGAAGCGAGCGAGGATGGGAATATTACATTCTCAAGAAATTTCACCTTCAGATGTGAATCTACACTTCTTCTGTCAGTCTGTGTATTTCTCTGAAAGTTTGCTTAGATCTCCTTTCTACCTATTAAGTGATAATGTTGTTATCTAGTTGAATTAATGTTCACCAGCAGTAGGAATCTTCATATTACTTTATTCATCTAATCTTAATTTGGACTTTTCGTCTCCATATCTTTTTTTAATACGATTTGGATGTTCTCTGGTTGTTGTTGTTGTGGTCTTCAGTCCTGAGACTGGTTTGATGCAGCTCTCCATGCTACTCTATCCTGTGCAAGCTTCTTCATCTCCTAGTACCTACTGCAACCTACATCCTTCTGAATCTGCTTAGTGTATTCATCTCTTGGTCTCCCTCTACGATTTTTACCCTCCACGCTGCCCTCCAATACTAAATTGGTGATCCCTTGATGCCTCAGAACATGTCCTACCAACCGATCCCTTCTTCTGGTCAAGTTGTGCCACAAACTTCTCTTCTCCCCAATTCTATTCAATACTTCCTCATTAGTTATGTGATCTACCCATCTAATCTTCAGCATTCTTCTGTAGCACCACATTTCGAAAGCTTCTATTCTCTTCTTATGTTCTCTGGTAACATATGTAATTAATCCAAATCCTTTTTCTGCGTTTTCTGTTGCTACTATTACTACTACTACTACTACTACTACTACTTATTGTTATCGGTGTGCATTTATCGCCACATGCTTATACAAAGTAATTTTTGTTTGCACTACCATGAATCAAAAAGATGGATGCTTTTATTTAAGTCATTGTTTATATATATATTTCAGATATATGAAAGCTCAAATGAGAATGGTGCTGTGGGGCCTTCCACAATTAGTGGAATACATTTCACTGAGGAGAATGATGTAGACTTTGCACAGGAAACAGACGTGATAGTTTCGCCACCAGCAACTACACTTGAGTGTAGAACAGATGGCTACACCAAGGAAAAGGAAGAGAAGGAGTGAACTATTCAAGTGCGCTTCAGTTGATTGCTGTGTAGTAGCAACTTCTGACACCGAATGTAACACAAACACCAAATGTAGCGGGAAGAGGTAGAAGGCACCGTATTAAGACTCGTCTGAGTTTCCCAAGTGATTTATTGTTTCCAGCTACAGTGCCTCCGTTCCTCTTGGTCTGCGTTACCAGGTCCCGCAGTACTGAGGACACTACTTTACTACCTGCGAAACGGTAGTGCCGCTGCAGCTGAAAGGATGCAGTCCAATACTAATGACGATGTAGATACATTTGTAAAATATTTGCCTACGAAAATGAAAGTCATTAGAAGCCACAAAAAGATGATGATTAAACAGCAAATTCTAAAACTTGTTTATGGGGCCATTGTCAGTCAATAAATGTATGAATTTTATTTTCTGCTTTCTTATTCTTTCATGGAAATCTTTTCATGAGGATCCTTATCATACTTCTGCAAGATTAGAGTGTATTTATGTGCTATTAAAATGACCATCAGCAGCAGTATTAATTACGTACCTTTGTCCTAGCAAATCTCACTAAACTCATCAATCTGAAGAATTGTGTGGTATGGTGTGGATGTTGTCGCATTTTGATCATCATTTATGGGTACAGCAGTGTCAAGCCACAGTTGGTGTGAGGTGCACGACAAAATTTACAGTGCTACATGCTAAAATAATATTTAGAAATGCTGTATAATTTGTTTACTGGTACCAGTACAATAACAATGGGACTAAAGTTTTAAATGCGCACAAGTGAAATAAGGTAGCTGCTTGATATGTGTGTACGTGGAACACTACTGCTGGCAGTGTGTAGTCTCAAAGGTAAGTCAGTGCACAAGTGAAATAAAGTGTGGCTCTAAGATTTGTGTGCACTTGCACCACAACTCCCACATACTGTGTAGATTTTAGTTTCTAAATCGTTAGAGGAATGTCAGTCGTAGTAGATGCTACACATTTCAAACCCACAATCTCAACACAGTTGCACACGAATTCGTTTGAAGTCATACACTGATCACTGACCAGCTACTTAATAGACGGTATGTCCAGCTTTTGGAACAGTGGCGACGCATCGTGGCATGGAAGCAATGAGGCCTCGGTAGGTCGCTGGAGAGAGTTGGCACCACATCTGCACACATAAGTAAACTAATTCCCGTAAATTCTGGGGGAAGGGGGGGGGGGGGGGGCGGCGATCAGCTCTGGCGCCACGTTCAATCATATCTCATAATTTTTGGATAGGATTCAGATCTGGGGAGCTGGAGGGCCAGCATATCAATTGGAATTCCTCGAGCCAGTTCATCAAACTCCTGACCTTGTGACATGGCACATTATCTTGTTGAAAAATGCGATTGCCGTTGGAAAACATGAGCGTCATGAAGGGGTATTCATTGTCTCCAACCAGTGTACGCTACTCCTTGGCCGTTATGGTACGTTGCACGAGTTCCACTGGACCTAAGGATGCCGGCGTGAATGTTCTCCAGGGCATAATGCAGTCACCGCCAGCTTGTATCCGTCCCATAGTATAGGTGACATGTAGCTGTTCCCCTGGAAGACCACGAATTCGCGCCCTCCAATCGGCATGATGAATAAGGTGTCGGGATTCATCACACCATGCAATGCTTTGCCACTACGCCATCGTCCAATGCCGATGATCACGTGCCCATTTCAGTCGTAGTTGCCGATGTCGTGATGTGAACGTTGGCACACGCATGCGTCGTCAGCTGCGGAGGCCCATCGTTAGGAGTGTCCGGTGCACTGTACGTTCAGACATACTTGTACTCTGCCCAGCGTTAAAGTCTAATGTTAGTTCCGCCACAGTTCGCCGCCTGTCCTGTTTTACCAGTCTGCCCAGCCTACGACGTCCGACATCCATAATGAGGGATTGCCGCCCAAGCCCACGGCATCTGGACATGGTTTCACCTTGGTTTCGCCACGTGTTGACGACACTCCCCAAAGCACTCCTCGAACACCCGACAAGACAAGCAGTTTCCGAAACGCCCATGCCGAGCCTCCGGGCCAACATAGTCTGCCCTCAGATAGATCGCGCCTTTTGCACTCTACACAGGGACAGCACAGATACTCCAAGCACCGTGTGTGTGTCTTACCAGGAGTCTTTCCTCACCATGTGACGCTGCTATAGCCTGGAGAAGTTTATACCGGTAGTAGGTCGGTGACGCTATATGCTGGCTGATCAGTGTACAGTGGGAGAATTAAACGAATGGGCTACTCGCTTCCACTCATTAGCCGTGATTGGAATCTGAAACAAAATATTTGTATTGTATCTTATCATAATTAGTGGACCTCTTGTAAAATCCCATCTTAGAATGCAGATGAGTAACATAAACCTTTGATTTATAAATAACTTAAACACATATGTTTCAAGTTGAAATACAGTCCTTGCACAGCTTAGTGGTATGCATTACAGACCACTGGTCTGGATACTGAAGTACAGCACGTAGCGCTGTCAGCAGCAGCATATAAATGCGCAAGTTGCCACTGTAGATCAGATCTGCCTTACGTTGGAGCGGGAGAGAGGTGGGGGAGGGGGGGGAGGGGGGAACAGAGACAGGTATTTGCATCAGACGCAGCAAAGATTTTAAAGCTGGAGAAGTTCTAATCACAAATTGCACAGATAAAAATTTCGAATTAGCAGCCACTGAACTAATCAAGCTACATAACCCTAGGAAGTTAATTAATCTGTGTACTTACTGCTCACACACTGTTAATGTAAACACTTTCTTCAGGATGTTAAATAAAGTCACGTATATAATTTATGTACACACGAATATTAGCACAAGTGTTGGTGGTCAAATTATGAAATACTTCCTAAACATTCTGAAATTAGTAAATATTTATTAAACATTCTGAACACTTTTGACATGGCAAAAAGATAAACGCTGCAACTAGGATATCTACAATTTAGCATTAGTCTTAGACAGGCAAGACTGCAAAACATTTGTAGAAAGATTTTGGAATATCTGGTTGTTACTGTCAGCTAATTAAGCAAAAGACACGCTTGATAAAACTGGCAAAACTGACGGCGTACAAAAGAATCTTCTCATAATTTCAAATACATACTTACTTTCAGGCACTGGCAAATGGAGCTGGGGATGAAGATGCATCTTGATCAAACTAATTTTTGAGAAGACGTTTCCAAAAGTAGTCAGTTCAACAGCAGCAGTTAAGGTAAACAAATGGGTAGAGTTCCAGAAAAAACAAAAACCTCAAAAAAATATTTTCCATCAGGGAACGAAATTATAAGATAAATTACACTAGGAGATAAAAAAATTTATAAAATACACAATTCTGAAGGAGACTCTAAAACATAATTCATGGGCAATGCATACTACATCATCAACAGTTACAGTAATAGTTAATAAAAAAAGGGGCCAACTGCTACTCCCTATTACGTTAGAGTGGTCAAATCATATATCACTCCTGAGCTCAGCATGTCATTAACCATGATGGAATGTCAACTCATAGTTATAGGTGGACATGAAGAGGTGGATGGAGCATAGTTGAATGTTTGCAGGCATGGAGCAACTTTTCTGAACAAAGTGGCGGCAGTACATGTAGCTCAGCAGGATGTGTTCGGTTCATGAATTATTAAGGTGTTCACAGACCATGGAACGATAAATTACTGTTCATACTAGATGTCACTTCGTATAAACTGTGTATCATTGAAAACGACGTTGTAAAATAGGGACCAACCTAATGATGTAGTGCAGTTGTAAGACACTGACATCATACGTGGAAGTATGGAGTTGCTCCGTTCAGCAATCCTGATTTAGGTTTTCGTAAATCATGTCATGCAAATGCTGCGTTGATTCCTTCAGCAAGGCCACAGCTGACCAACTGCCCTATCCTCATAAAAACATAATTAGATAGTCTGTGTGTATGTACATTTGAGCTGTCTTTCATTTTATTGTGATGACTGTTATTAAGAGATTATCACAATAAATAAATACATAGTCATGATTACCGCCAAAATCGGTCAGCACTGTATACTAATACATTACTCTTCCTGTTGCACCCAAAACTGGATAATAAGATTACCGGAGCCAATTGTTAGGTAAATATGCACATTACTTTTATGCAGTTGTTTTCCAAATTATTAAGAACTGCCTGTAGTGTTTCTTGCATGATTTTTGACGATATATTTGGCGCAATTCTCTTTGCATAAAACACTGGAACGTTTCACCAGTCACTACAAATTTTAAAGTGACTGCCGGTCTACAAAAAAATAAATATAAGCATAACAACATTATACGCAGGATATTTTAGCTACCAACGAACAATTATGTCAATCATACTTATCTATCTTTAGGTTTTATTGATTCTCTCATTTTCGTATCTTTGTGGAAAATGCCACTGCCAGTTAATTACACTCCGTAACTTTGAAAAGAGCCCTTATCCGTTCTGGCCAAGTTCCGCAAAGACTCTGGATCTTGAAATATAAGTGAGAAAGTAAGTTGCTTTAGGGCAGTAAGTCTATAAAACTTAAGAAAAATGTAATTATTTATGCAAAAACTGAAGGCTGACGCTCCATTTCAACTGTATCCAACACACCATCTTGAATGTCTGCCAAATTTTTGTTGTTGAACAACTATTGCTTGCATATACCTCAGCTCATTGTGCAGCATATACATCGTTCCTCTTGCATTATAGCGCTTCAGAATCGACTGACTTGTCCACAAACTTCGCAGGGTCTTTTTCGCTCATCTTCCGCATAGCCCATAAGACCATCACAGCTACTTCGGTTGGATACATTTTCACTTTAAACTTCGTATGCTTCCCGCACCAAGCAGGCACCTAAAGATGCACCAGCCAAATAAAGTCAATAACTGCCTCTAGAGAACGCAGAGAGCGCAGTATCACGTTAAACCTCTCATCCTGAGAGCTGATGGTACTGTGTCTCGTGACGTGGAATTTCCCATGTGCGTCCACGTCAACGTCCGTGTGCTGTTCACATAAGTATCTGTGAGACTCGTTATTTCGGTTTTGATCTGGCTGAGATTCGCAGCTAACTAATCGTTCAGATTTATCACCACAGTACCAAACTTCTCACGTATATTTTTGGATAAGTTCTGAAATTTTGCATCTAAATCAGTTCTTTGGTCGTTAAATTTTTCACCCATATTTCTTGACGTACTTGTGACCAAGTCGACGTTTTGTCTTGTAATAACAAACAACACAGATGTCTGTCTGTGGTCCAAGTCGTCGAATGATACAATCGGTTGCTCAGTTTGGGCAGTTTCATGACACATTTTGAGTTGCACCTCGTCTGACTTAAAAAGATTGGTAATATTTGTTACTCCAGTTTCGGAAACGTCCGTTTCCGAATCCGTGTGAGCCATTACTGGGTCGGCAATATTCCAGCGTTCGACATTCGCTTGTGTTTTTGTTTAGTCGGTGCTATCTGTGTTTGGAGTGCTGAAAAAAACATTTTTTAAATGTTTATATTAGAAACGCCAATGAAAGTGAATAGCATAATGACCAAGTGGCGATGACTTAATACTACGCGTAACTGTAACAATGTTTAGCAGAAAAGACAAGATGCGTGCCTGAAGGGAACGAAAAGGAACATTAGAATGAATAAGATGCCATATTGGCACAGTGAAAAGGAGGACATGTTTGGCAACACAACAATGAGTATTAACTTTATAATAGGAATTAAGAAAATTTACTGAAAAATGCCAAAACGTGAGTTATTAAGTAACGGCATAAAGTCGTCAAACATGTAAAGCAGGCAAAGAGCGTTAATGTCCCTTGCTTGTTGTACGGATGTGTCGTACAGCTTCGTAATTTCGAGAGCCAAGAATTATTAAAACTTTATCTTTCGTTGTCGGCCACCAAATTTCTCATCAATGGTCTGGTTCTTGATGAGTACAGCAGTTTTTTTTTCTTTTTCCTCTCTCAGAATGCGGTATATGAAACATAAAATAATAGCACAATAGCAAAATAAAAATTACTTTGCCTGGCCCCACGGTGGACACAAGAATGACGCTTACTACTAGGTACATAGATTATGAAACTGAAATTTCCAAGATTTGACACAGATCAGTAAATAATCAACATTGTACTACACTATAAGATTTTCATAGAAATTTTTAGAAGAGTGCAGCAGAATGGCTACGGTACCTCACCATGGTAACACACGAAAGACGACTCTAACAAGGTTATTCTAAACGTCAGAAGTACAAAAAATAGCGAACTAAATTAGTCTACTCTTACATTTATCATGTAGACATGAGGTTTTAACAATCTATACAGCAAAATAGGTGAGTAAATTCAGAGTCAGTGCACATAGTTATTGTATGAACAATTGACAGTATAATTTCTGGTAGACAAAATGCAGTAGCACAAGAGGTGATCGTTTTGGTGGTCCAAGTGTTGTGATGTGGGGAGTCATATTGTATCATGACAATACTGACCTCCAGATGATTCCAAACGGTACACTCGCAGGTCAACATTACTGCGACACTGTACTGCCACCAAATGTGCGCCTTTCCAGGGGTGCACTCGACTCTGGCTCAATTTTTATGGAAGACAGCGCGCGACCTCATCGAACAGCGCAGATGGGGGAGTTATTTGAACGAGAGGATTTTAGACGAATGTACTGTTGTCAGTTCCCCGACATTCGTAAATCCCATCGAGCTCATATGGGACGCGTTGAGGCGTATCGCAACTTCACATGGACGAACGACCATCAAACATTTGTCAACCGCACTGGCGTAGGAATGGAACGGTCTACCACAAGAACTCCTTACCAACTTTGTGGGAGCACGTTGCAGAGCATGTACTGCTGTCCATGGTGGTCGAACAATCTATTACGAATTTGCCCTGCTTTTTTTATTATCTAGGGGATCGTCATAAGTTGATATGTATTCAGTACGGTAATTGTCTTTGAATAAAGATTTTTGTTCTTCGCATTCTGTATTTCTTTCACCTACCCTTTGTACTATGGTGCAGCAGTTACTCATATGTACAGTCCAAGTTTCATCGAGCTATATTACTTAGCAGCGACACTTCTTGCGATAGTTACTTTCGTCCTTACGTTTTAAGCAGCAGTGCATAAGGTACCGACTTAAAAAATGTGGGGGTATCATGACTGTAGCTTATAGTTTAAGTGAATATACTGAGTTCTGACTGCTCTCTTGAATATAAATACAAACATATTGATATGTTTTGTCCAGGGTTATAAGGGTACTGCATCATATGGCGTATGAAATAATTTCTATGGTTTCAGAAAAAAAACATAATCATTCATATTGTTTGCCTATTATCACTGTTGTGTTTTTGTGGTCTTCAGTCCAGAGGCTGGTTTGATGCAGATCTCCAGGCTACTCTATCCTGCGCAAGTTTCTTCATCTCCCAGTACCTATTGCAGCCTACATCCTTCTGAATCTGTTTAGTGTATTCACCTGTTGATCTCCCTCTAAGATTTTTACCCTCCGCGCTGCTCTCCAATACTAAATTGGTGATCCTTTCATGCCTCAGAATATGTCCTACCAAGCGATCCCTTCTTCTTGTCAAATTGTGCCACAAATTTCTCATCTCCCCAATTCTTTTCAATGCCTCCTCATTAGTTATGTGATCTACCCATCTAACCTTCAGCATTCTTCTGCAGCACCACATTTCGAAAGCTTCTATTCTCTTTTTGTCTAAACTATTTATCGTCCACGTTTCACTTCCATACATGGCTACACTCCATAAAAATACTTTCAGAAACAACTTCCTAACACTTAAATTTTTTTCTCGATGTTAACAAATTTCTCTTCTTGAGAAACGCTTTCCTTGCCATTGCCTGTCTACATTTTTATCCTCTCTACTTCGACCATCATCAGATATTTTGTTCCCCAAATACCAAATCTCCTTTACTACTTTAACTGTCTCATTTCCTAATCTAATTCCCTCAGCATCACCCGACATAATTCGACTACATTCTATTATCCTCGTTTTGCTTTTGTTGATGTTCATCTTATATCCTCTTTTTAAGACACTGTCAATTCCATTCAGCTGCTCTTCCAGGTCCTTTGCTGTCTCTGACAAAATTACAATGTCATCGGCGAACCTCAAAGTTTTAATTTCTTCTCCATGGATTTTAAATCCTACTCCGAATTTTTCTTTTGTTTCCTTTACTGCTTGCTCAATATACAGACTGAATAACATCGGGGATAGGCTACCACCCTTATTATCACTCAGAAAACATATTGCTCCACTTCAGTTTGGGCTAGTACTGAGACGAACATACATGTTGTCATCTAAAGCTGCCTATCTTCCACCTGTTGCTCCCTTCGCTTTGCTGATAACTCTTGAAAGTGAAAAGCTCGGTCCATCTTCACGCGAGGCAGATCTTTTTACTATGATGGCTTTATATTATTATAGCTTCTGTCATCATACTTTTACCGTCAACCAACTCTGCGTCAAAATTACAAAGACTCATTTGAATGTAATAATCATTTGTGTAGTTTGAAATAACACTGAAGGCCAATTTCCACCATTATCGAGAATCTTAGTATTGAAATGTGTGCACTATCAGATGTATAGTGTAAAGAGTTATAGCTCAACCCATCCAAAACTCAAGCGGTCATTTTTGGCTCAGTAGCCCGAAAAATCAAGAATCCTTTCCATCTATCTGGGACAGATATCAACTTCTCTCCTTCATCAAAGAGTCTAGGAATAATAACAGATGAAAATCTAAATTGGACTGAGCATGTAACTGAATTGTGCAAGGAAGCATCAGTATCTTTCAATGCTCTACAAAAGTATGAAAAGCTCCTCCCTCTGGGCCTGAGAAAGAATCTTGCGCAGACACTTATACTTCCTGTTACTAAAATCAGCGATCCACGATGTTCTACTCCTTGGCCATATTTCGCAGTTGTATATCGCTTTTCCGGCTGCGCGCAAACAAGCGCTGAGATTTCCACATACTCTATCCTCTCTACTGAATTCTCTCTTACCTCTCCTCAAACTTAGAGCTATTGTCTGAACAACATAGCAGAAACAGCTGTTCCCATCAGGGCAAAATCCTTTTTGTCCCACTCCATCGTTCAGGCATTTTCTCGAAGTGCTTCTCAGTAGGAGGAACCCGACTCTGAAATAACCTACTACAACTATAATGACTACCATCGTCCCTGTTCGCATTCCAGCTAGATCTTCCTCATATCCCAATATTTGTAGCAGGTGGAATTGCCTTAAATTTACCCGAAGTTAGTTGTATCAGAAAACATCTATTGTATATATCTGTAAATTCATTTTACATCTGCCACTCACATTGTTGTCATTACTATTATTATTAGTAGTATTAGTATTAGTATTATCGTTAATAGTGGCATCAGCAGCAGCAGTAGCAGAAGTACTGCCACTAGTAGTTTATTAGTTCATTGTCAGTATTGTTTTCACTCATATCATTTTTATACTATTCATCGTATATTTTTTATTTATTAGGTAAATAGTATAAAAAAGGTACTGCATGTGTGAAAACCAGGTCCAACGTAAGGTTATATATAAAGATGTTATTAAGCAGATCATATAGAATTCGGGGACTCCCGCGGATTGTCATTTAATGCTTATGAGACATTAAATGAACGTGTTTGATATGGGGTGTTGTTGTGCTCTCCAGTCCGAAGATGGGTTTCAAACAACTCTTATGCAAGTTACATAAAAAGTCAGTGAATTAAAATGAGGTAATTTATACTTACTAAAACCGAAGAGATGTTACCCATCAGCTACAGATGACGATGTTCAGAAAAATCAGTAGGTCTCAGTCGCTGAAATTGCTGCTGTTCGCTTGGCAGCATTGCGTTATATAGGTCTGGCGAGTGCGTGTTCGTGCTGTGTGAGTCAGCGTCAGCCAATGAGGAACGGTTTGTATAAAATACTTATCATTTGAAGATTTAGTTCGTCTAAAAGTGAATAATTATAAAATAAAGTAGTGACTATATGATAGAACAGACTGTTAAAAATAGTGAGCATCTTTAATAAAAGCATCTAAAAATTATTTCTGTTATGTCTTGCTGTACCATCTGGTGGAAATAATTTATTTCACCAGTATAATATATCCATAGCGTCGGCTATTTAATCAATAGAAAGTGTATAAAGAATAAACAAATGTACAGTAATTATACTGTGTTATGAATAATACGGAATTTAGTAGAACACTGGCCCTGTCTTCGGGCCTGAACTTATTATCTACTGATTCTGTTGGCATGGAGACATCGTAGTAAGGTGACCAGCAAGTATCAAAGACGTAAGTCATGGAGGACATGTGTTACCATAACGTCTGAGGTCGATCGCGGCTGTCTAAGATAATCAGGATAGTGTTTTCTGAAGGTGCACCAGTACAGTTTTTGCTATAAGTTTCCAGCAAAAAGCTAGTCACATTCGTAATACAGACCTGTTTTACAAAAGAACAACAGTACTTGGAAGCCTATAAACAGTTATTTGTGGTTAAATTACGTCAATATATAAAACCTTATTATAAAATATTGTTTGATCTTATAATTATTTTTGGAATGCTGGTCATATTGTTTAATTCAGAACTACTACTCCACAAAATAATGTGCTTGGAAGCCCATAAACCGTTATTTGTCGAGAAATTACGTCAGCGTTTAAAACCTGGTGATAAAAGAGCGTATGGTCAGTGAATGAAACTGGAAAAATTCTAGAGTAGTCACTCATGTCAATATTTTGTTAGCAAATAGACAACACAATTGTGTGCATCTATCTGTTACGAGAATTTATTTTCCAAAATGAAAATACCGCTGGAATTAAGGGGGGTAGGACGTGAAACGGGCCGACTTGGAGCAGGAGAGGCATCACACGACATTTCAATTTCCAGTGTCTATACTTTTACAAATAAGTTCATAAACCTTTGTTAGCATGACCAGGAAGGATTCAGGATTCACACTCATTGCAGTGGAAGTTCGAAAACATAACAAAATAATTTTTTTTTACGTGCGAAATTGCATCATTTTTTCACTTACTAATGGCTGCATTTGTTGCTATAGGTACACTTCTCTTCGTAAGTTAGAGAGATTCTTCGATGAGTTTTTCACAGCATACATACCAAACTTATAGGTGTATGAAACTCTAGAATTTATTTAATTTATGAAAAAACGAATGAGCCGTTGTATTTTAAACTTCATGTTTAGAAAAAACACAAATTTTGTAGTTAATCACCTCAATTTTTAAAACAGTTTTTAATGGATTTGGAAAATTCTAGAGTTTCATACACCTTTAAGTATGGTTTGTATGCTGTGCAAAATTAATCGAAGAATCTCTCTTACTTATGAAGAAAAGTGTACCTATAGCAACAAATACTGACATTAGTAAGTGAAAAAAATGATGAAATTTCACATGTAACAAAAATCATTTTTTTATGTTTTCGAACTTCCACTGCTATGAGTGTGAATTCTGAGTCGTTCCTGGTCATGCTAACAGAGTTTTATGAATTTATTTGTAAAAGTATAGACAGTGCAAATTAAAATGTCCTGTGGTGCCTCTCCTGCTCGAAGCCGGCCCGTTTGGCGTCCTACCCCCCCTTAAGGTAAAACAGAAAAGCAGTACTCTATTTCAATGCCGTCTTCAAATAATTTGAAGGAAGATTTTCCTCGAAAATCCACTTGTTCGTTTAACGGAGTAGAATTATTTTTGAAATGCAAAAAGATTTATAATTCTTCCAGAGTGTTTAGGATCAAACCTTTCGGTATAGTATGTATACAGAATTTTGAGATTATTCATGATATCTCCATCTGAATGATAATTACAATTCAGATGTTGTCCAAAGACTGATTTATTACGTGCTGTATGCGAGATATGTTCTTTGAACCGTGTTGTAAAACTACGCCCAATTTGACCAATATATATTTTGTCACTGCACGTTACGAAAAATTTTGAATGCGTCATATCAACCGACGTTGTGTCCTAAATTTCTTTTTCTTCCAATTCAGTTCTGTACCTACCCATTTACTATTGATTCAACTCATATAGTCTTTCGTATTCTCACAGTAATATTGACTGGTGAGTATCCTGTGTTCAGATTTGTATTTCTGTATGCGCATGCAACATTACGCCTGTCTGCACTGCAGCACCCCGACCACTAAAACGTTCATGTTAGAAAATGATCACATGCCACAATAAGAGAGGACGTACACCGTTGTCTAACATGATAGTTAGGGTGATTCAGATGTTACAGTGTGTGGTGGCATGTGTTACGTACTGACCTCCAAAGTTTTGAACACGTTACACTCACAGGTGATCATTACTGTGACACTCTACTGCTTCCCCATGTGCCTTTCTTCAGGGGTGCATTCGGTCCTGACTTTCTTTTTTATGAAAATGTGCGACCCAGTCATACCGAACAGCGCAGGTGGAGGAGCTCGCCTTCGAAAAGCTTATTTACCTGCTAGCCAGTCTTTGAATTTTGCTAGTTTAAACAAAATATTGACACTTTGGTACAGACTCACACTCTCTAAAAATGTAGCAGCTCAGACCAAAGGATAGAAAGCGTCCTGATTTCCGCTCTGCATGATACGAGATGAGACAACTGCCAAGTCCTGGTGACGGAGAGACACGGCAGCACTTCTAGAAAAAACTCTAGCCGAACATTCCACAATTTTAACACCCTCATTGATCTTTCAATCTTATCTCGCGAGTCAGCCACCCGCAGTCTGTTCGTTTATGAGTAGTGTCGGCCTGCGACAAACAAGCTCTACAGGGGGCAGTTTGGATGAAGAAAACAGATCGTACATAAATGCACAGTTCCCCTGCAGTTACAAAGATTCTATTATTCTACAAAACCCTGGGCTATTTTGTGAGGACCATCTGCCAGAAGTTTGCTTAGATTCTGCAAAATTCTGGTTGCGTGGTCAGACGGCAGCCTGCACACGAGGCTCAGCCGACTGGACGATTTACCAGCCTAATAAAACATGCAAACTCAATAATCTGTTTATCAGAATGACGTAATTAGAGGTATGTTATAACCTGTGCAATCATCTGTATCCTAATCTGAATATAAAATCTTGGCATCCCTTAACAATCTAATTACACTACTGACCATTAAAATTGCTACACCACGAAGATGACGTGCTACAGACGCGAAATTTAACCGACAGGAAGAAGAAGCTGTGATATGCAAATGATTAGCTTTTCGGAGCATTCACACAAGGTTGACACCGGTGGCGACACCTACAACGTGCTGACATTTCTCATATACAAACAGCAGTTGGCCGGCGTTGCCTGGTGAAACGTTGTTTTGATGCCCCGTGTAAGGAGGAGAAATGCGTACCATCACGTTTCGGACTTTGATAAGGGTCGGATTGTAGCCTATCGCGATTGCCGTTTATCGTATCGCGACTTTGCTGCTCGCGTTGGTCGAGATCCAATGACTGTTAGCGGAATAAGGAATCGGTGGGTTCAGAAGGGTAATACGGAACGTCGTGCTGGATCCCAACGGCCTCATATCACGCAGTCGAGATGACAGGCATCTTATCCGCATGGCTGTAGCGGACTGTGCAGCCACGTCTCGATCCCTGAGTCAACAGATGGGGACGTTTGCAAGACAACAACCATCTGCACGAACAGTTCGACGACGTTTGCAGCAGCATGGACTATCAGCTCGGAGACCATGGCTGCGGTTACCCTTGACGCTGCGTCACAGACAGGAGCGTCTGCGCTGGTGTTCTCAACGACGAACCAGGGTGCACGAATGGCAAAACGTCATTTTTTCGGATGAATCCAAGTTCTGTTTACAGCATCATGATGGTCGCATCCGTGTTTGGCGACATCGCGGTAAATGCACATTGGAAGCGTGTATTCGTCATCACCATACTGGCGTATCACCCGGCGTGATGGCATGGGGTGCCATTGTTTAAATGTCTCGGTCACCTCTTGTTCGCATTGAGGCACTTTGAACGGTGGGCGTTACATTTCAGATGTGTTACGACCCGTGGCTCTACTCTTCAATCGATCCCTGCGAAACCCTACATTTCAGCAGGATAATGAACGACCGCATGTTGCACGTCCTGTACGGGCCTTTCTGGATACAGAAAATGTTCGACTGCTGCCCTGGCCAGCACATTCTCCAGATCTCTCACCAGTTGAATACGTCTGGTCAATAGTGGCTGGTCACAATACGCCATTCAATAGTCTTGAGGAATTGTTGGATCGTGTTGAAGCTGCATGGACAGCTGTACCTGTACACGCCATCCAAGCTCTGTTTGACTCAATGCCCAGGCGTATCGAGGCCGTTATTACGATCAGAGGTGGTTGTTCTGGGTACTGATTTCTCAGGAGCTATGCACCCAAATTGCATGAAAATGTAATCACATGTCCAATGAATACCCATTTGTCATCCACATTTCTTCTTGGTGTAGCAATTTTAATGGCCAGTAGTGTATTTCGAGGGTAAAGGCAAGGCAGATTTTAAGTGATGTACCCTGTAATATCATTGAAACAATGGAGGTGATGTAATTGTAAAGCGGCCCTCACATGCTCAATATTTAGTGTGCAACTAGCCTTTTCCATGCCACCTTGCCTGCATGTGTGTTTGACACTTTTTCTGGGCAAACCTTCTTCCCCTCTCTATATCCACCTCTTCCTTCCTCTGTCTGTCTGTCCACCTCATCCTCTCACATTTGTATGTCTGTCTCCTGCTTCTCGCTCTCATTATTTCATCCTTCTCCCCCATCTCTTGTTTATTCCTCCACCCCTTCTCTCTGACCATTCCTCCCCTGTCTCTTTGTCCACAGCCTTCTCCCCATCTCTCTTTGTATCTGCCTCACCCCCTCTTCCTTTTCGACGTGCACGCTACCCATCTACATCTTCCACCTTCCACCTGCCTCAAGCACTTCTCTCTCCTCCCCCAATCCGCCCCCCTCCATTTCCTCTTGCCCCTCGCACTATCCATCTGCTCCTCTAACCATATGAACCTGACCCCAGTCATATATATTGCCACACGTAGTCCCTGCAGTACAGTTAAATAAACCTGGGTGATATTGCTCCCACATCACACCTAACATGCAGGGCAAGGTAGACATCAGAGGCTTGAATAATCATTTATTTGCCCCTGAAGTACAGGTCGCCATGCAAAACAGGTCGATAAAGCAGGCTGATACTACTCCAGTGTAACATCCCTGTCAGTAAAATTGTTTCTTGCCCGTGTTATGTAGGCTGCCTTTCAGAGGAGGTTGATTTAACAGGACAATACTCTTCCCACGAAAGATGCCCGTCTTGGCAAGCAGTCTACACGCCAGGGACTCGAGAAAAGGTATTTCTGTTTGAATCACATTCCTTATTGGAGCTGGGCGTTATAAACCCCACAGTGGTGCTACTCATGAAGCCTGCTGTTTCTGTACCATGCTTGGCTGAAATCGATCCAGGGGTCTGACACAGACCTACACTATGCTTTAGATTTATAACAGATACTGAGTACTGTGCAATAATATTGACTGTCTGAGAACAGTATTGACAGTATGCACAACAATATGGAGAAGATTGCAGAACTTTAAAAATATTGACACTCACTCAGTATATTGTGCAGCATATTGTACTGTGTAATGAAGACATTGTGGCTGTCGAGAATTCATGATTTGCAGTCACAAATCTCTGATACAGCGATGCCATACAGAGACGATTTCATCAGGCAAGACAGTCAAAAGGAATCATTTCTTGAAGTGAATTCACGGCAGTAGTTTGATTACATATTTAATTAGTAATTAACAGTAGAAACATTTCACAAAAGTGTTCAAGTGCGGGAAAATAATACCACAACTGCTTATCTCTATGTTTAGGGTATGAATAATTTATTGTTGAAATACGCATCAGCACTACCTACCGATCCTCTACAGTAATGTATCTTACTCTTTTCAGGTTTATAGCTCGTTTCCAGCATGAGTGAAGTGAAATCCAACGAGTATATGATCATCTGTTCGTTGAAAGATTCCTCACGCATCCAAAGAAGAACTCCAATAGTCGTCTGGCCCTGCTGCAAGTTTCTTAGCCTGTTAGTATGGACATGCGTAGACTTTTATTTCTGCAGCATGTAGCAACTTCCACATGATCGAGAAGCAACATGTTCGTTACAGAGGAAAGGTCCTGACTGACGCGTCACAGATATACAGATTCCTCACGCATCCAAAGAAGAACTCTAATAGTCGTCTGGCCCTGCTGCAAGTTTCTTAGCCTGTTAGGCTGAATAAAGCAAACAAACTGCAGGGACGGATTCTTGACTGGAAATGGAGAAAAAAAGGTCCTATGAACACGTGTCCGGAAATGCATCGTTGTGACTGTGCATGACGCTGACGAATGACAGTTCCTCCGACCACGTGCCGCATGTTCCCTCTGTGTGACTGGCGCAGCGTACTTTAAGCAGCAGAATAGTCCGGTATTCATGTCGGGAACAAATCGAGATGGTGTTTGCGTATGGCCAAGGCGATGGAAGTGGTCGAGAGGCAGCATATCCTGTAGAGCCTGGTCCCCCAGATCTGGTGTACGCGCAGTACGCCGCCTCCCCTCACGTTCGCCTGTCTTAAAGGAGCCATGGTCACACAAACGCCCAAAAAGAGTTTGAAATGTTATGTAATGTGCTTCGTGTCTGTCAGGGTACTTGGTTCTGGTACGGTCGTGCAACCTCTTGACCGTTTGCACCTCCTTCGCAATGCACAAACACCATCTCGTCTTATTCCCGACATTAATAATGGGCCATTATGTTGCTTACAGTACGCTGCGTCAACCACACAGCCGGCGACACACAAAATCAAACGGCACGTGGTCAGAGGAACTGTCATTCGTCAGCGCCATCTACGGTGAGAACTGTGCATTTCCGGACACATGTTCATAGGAGCTTTATTCCTCCATTTCCTGCCAGGAATCCGTCCCAGATGTTTGTCAGATTTATTAATGTTCAGTAAAAATGAAGCTTGTGAGGGCTTTTTAATAACAATCTTGACACACTGAAAGAACCAGAAGGTTTTAGCAGCAAAAGGAATTATTTTTGACTTGTTGAACATTTTAAATCGGATGCTGTTTAAAGGAAAAGCTCAAAGTGATGGTGTGGATTTAACAAAATCCTGAACAGTTACAGTAGACGGTGCACACAGGTCAAGCATAAAGAAACGTCCTCCAACGCGGACAGGCAAAAGTTAGCACAAGAACTCTAGAGGAAGCTAGCATGTCTTGGACGCAAAGTCGATTGCTTACAATAACGCGTTTACTAACATCTGAGCCGGCCGAAGTGGCCGCGCGGTTCTGGCGCTGCAGTCTGGAACCGCGAGACCGCTACGGTCGCAGGTTCGAATCCTGCCTCGGGCATGGATGTGTGTGATGTCCTTAGGTTAGTTAGGTTTAACTAGTTCTAAGTTCTAGGGCACTAATGACCTCAGCAGTTGAGTCCCATAGTGCTCAGAGCCATTTGAACCATTTTTGAACTAACATCTGAAGGCGGCTGGGAGACTGCTACTTGTCCTTAAAGAAAGCTACCAACAATAGGGCAGCATATATCCAGGAAACTTATGTGTCTTAATGTGCATTCCTCGTCGAGCGCCTTTTTCCTGATTTGTTTCAGGTGGGCACATTTTTCCTGTTCTTCCTTTTCTTTTGGAATTTATGCTGTACAAGCGTAAACTTAAAGTTTTTCATATCCTGTTATCAAAAGTACGAGGTACGTCTGAAAAGTAAAAATAGTTTCTAAATAGTACAAAAACAAGAATTAAAAACAAAATATTTTTACTTGCCTTCAAAGTAATCAACATTAGCTACAGCACACTGCTCACATCGATTGTGAAGCTGTTGGAAACTTTCAGCAAACGCCTCTTGTGGAATCGTTCGGAGCACCGTGGTCAGCCGTTGTTGGGTATCTGCTCACTGTAGGAGATAACAGCTGATGTTACCAATACGTTCGGGAGACCAAGCGAGCAAAAAGGCATGGTGTTCATCGTCTTCTCTGCCTCGCAATGAAAGTCGACTCACAAATCCAAGATTAAGATGGTGTTGCTCGTCTTTTTAGACAGCAAGTGCTTACTCCATCATGAATTTCTAACCAAGGGAGGTGCGGAGGACCATGAACACTCTGCCATTGACTATCGCTTGGTCTCCTGATCATATTCGCATCACCAGGTCTCATCTTCTGTATGATGCGGATATCCAAAAACCGTGTGCGCGGTGATTCGAAGAATTCGGAGAGAAGCGTTTGCTGATGGTTTCCAGCAGCTCTACAACCGATGTCAGACCTGTGTTTTACCTAATGGCGACCACACGGAAGTCCAGTGGGGGGATCATAACTCTTGTTTCCTTTATTTTCTAAGATCCACCAGAACTTTTCAGGCGGACCTTCTTTTTAAATATCCATTGATGCATGCATGTAGAATGTGAATTTTAAATCCAAATGCAAATGGCTTCAACATAAAAGCCGAAATTACAATGAAGAACATTTTAGCAACCGGAGCAGAGTATTCATTAATTCAGTACACAGTTGCGGAACAATAGCGCTCCCTAAACACGGAGGAAATAATAACCAGGCTGACAAAATCACGCTGTACAATTACTTTGGAAGGAATAAAATAGCCCGTTTAATGAAATATGCGCGTTAGTGACTAAACGTCATATGTGTTCGCTAGCTGCGACATAGTCGCAGCACAAATCCACAATGGCCTAGCAAGTTATTTCTATATTTATTCCACCTACGGATCACAAAATTATTCTAGCAAGATATTAATTTCGGTCAGTAAAGATCAAATACGAAATACACAATTTTCAGGTCAAATGATTTCTTGAGACATGCACTGTGTATGAAGTGACCTGAGACCTACACACTGATGTGACCAAAGTCATGGGATGCACAAATGGCGGTAATATCGCGTACTCAAGTTATAAAAGGCCAGTGTATTGGTGGAGTTGTCATTTGTACTCAGGTGATTCATCTGAGAAGTTTTCCGACGTCATTATGGCCACACTCCAGGAATTAACAGACTTTGCACGTGAAATGGCAGTTGCAGTTAGACGCATGGGACATTCAGTTTCGGAAATCGTTAGGGAATTCAATTTTTCGAGACCCACAGTGTCAAGAGTGCGACGAGAATACGAAATTTCAGGCATTACCTCTCGTCATGGACAACACAGTGGCCGAAGGCCTTCACTTATGTACTGAGAGCAGCGGCCCTTGTGTTAAGTTATCAATGCTAACAGGCAAGAAACGCTGCGTGAAATAGCTACGAAATCAATGTTGGACGTACGAAGATCGTATCCTTTAGAAGACTGCGCCGAAATGTGACGTTAATGGGCTATGGCACAAGACGACCGATTCGAGTGCCTTTGCTAACAGCGCGACATTGCCTTCGGCACCTGTCCTGGGGTCTTGACCGTCTAGGTTGGACTCTAGACGATTAGAAAACCGTGTGCTGGTCAGATGAGTCCCGATTTCAGTCGGTAAGTGCTGATGGTAGGTTCGAGTGTGGCGCAGACCCACGAAGCCATGGACCCAGGTTATCAAAGGGGGACTGTGCAAGCTGGTGGTGCCTCCATATTGGTGTGGTCTATTTTCATAGAACGGACTGGGTCCTGTGGTCAGACTGTACCGATTATTGAGTGGAAATGATAATGTTCGGCTACCTGGAGACCCTTTGCAGCCATTCACGGAATCCCAAGTGATGGATGATAACGCGCCAGTTACCAGGCCACAGTTGTTCATGATTGGTTTGAAGAACATTCTGGACATTTCGAGTCAATGATTTGGCCACCCAGTTCGACTGGCGTCGACGTAATCAAGAGGTCACTACGTGCATCTTAAACACCTTCGCAACTATGGACGGCTTAGAGGCTGCATGGCTCAATATTTCTGCAGGGGGTTCCAACAACTTGTTAAGTCTGTGCCACCTCGAGTTGCTGAACTACGCCGGGAATAAGGAGGTCCGACATGATAATTGGGAGGTATCCCATGACTTCTGTCACCTCAGTTTATATCAACGTTTTTTAAAAGTATGACATAATATCATCCTCAGCAGAGCAGTCATGACGAAACGTGAAAGATCGTCTCAGTTATGTGACTGGATCTGTAATTTCCTGTCAGAGACGTCACAGTTCGTTGTAATTAACGGAAAGTCATCGAGTAAAACAGAAGTGATTTCTGGTGTTCCCCAAGGTAGTGTTGTATGCCCTTTGCTGTTCCTTATCTATATAAACGATTTGGGGGACAATCTGAGCAGGCGGCATCGGTTGTTTGCAGATGACGCTGTCGTTTATCGACTAATAAAGTCATCAGAAGATAAAAACAAACTGCAAAACGATTTAGAAGAAATATCTGAATGGTGCGATAAGTGGCAGTTGACATTAAATAACGAAAAGTGTGAGGTCATCCATATGAGTGCTAAAAGGAACGCGTTAAACTTCGGTTACACGATAAATCAGTCTAATCTAAAAGCCGTAAATTCAACTAAATACCTAGGTATTACAATTACGAACAATTTAAATTGGAAGGAACACATAGAAAATGTCGTGGGGAGGCTAACCAAAGACTGCGTTTCATTGGCAGGACACTTATAAAATGTAACAGACCTACTAAGTAAACTGCCTACACTACGATTGTCCGCCCTCTTTTAGAATACTGTTGCGCGGTGTGGGATCCTTACCAGACATGACTGAATGAGTACATCGAAAAAGTTCAAAGAAAGGCAGCACATTTTGTATTATAGCGAAATAGGGGCGAGAGTGTCACAGAAATGATACAGAATTTGTGATGGACATCATTAAAAGAAAGGCGTTTTTCGTTGCGACGAAATCTTCTCACGAAATTCTAATCACCAACTTTCTCCTCCGAATGAGAAAATACTTTGTTGACACCCCCTTACATAGGGAGGAACGATCACCAAGGTAAAATAAGGGAAATCAGAGCTCGTACAGAAAGATATAGGTGTTCATTCTTTCCGCGCGCTATACAAGATTGAAATAATAGAGAATTATGAAGGTGGTTCGAAGAACCCTCTGCCAGGCACTTAAATGTGATTTGCAGAGTATCAATGTAGATGTAGATGTAGATGTAGAAGACACTGGCGAGCAGAAATACACAGAAGAAGGACAATGTAGGTCGATACGTGCGCGTGAGCAGTAACATGACGCGGCTGCAACCTAACGTTGACGTTAACCACCGTGAAGACGGTACGGTTAACTTGTTCAGCGATGTGGCTAAGCTGACCCGTGACGTCACAGTCAGGCAGACTGCTCGTACTGCAGAAGGTCCAGGGCGGCACGCATTCCAGAGGGCCCGGCGTTTCCAGCAGAGAAGGAGCGGAGCGGGTGGGCGCCTTAATTACATAGCACGGCCGCCCCAGGCCCGCTGTATCAGCCGGCCCTGCGCCGCCTCTGTAATTCACAGCAAAACGCGCCCTGCTATCCGCCGCGCGGCTCACCCCACCGGAAATGTGGCGGCGGCGAGGCAGAAGGCAGCAGTGGCGAGTGCTGGTCGCATAGAGGCCAGCCAGCTCCCAAAGAAATTAATTACACCTTTATGTGCTTTCTTAGCCATTCTACATTAATTCATCCTCTAAGGATGACGCCCGATGTGCTCGGACGCGTTGTGGAATGACTTTGCTACGTGGTGGCAATTCGCTGACTTCCGTGAAATAATGAAGTAAAAACAAGAGCGCCATACGAGAGTAGGAAAAGTATTTTAATGATATACAGGTTGATTCAGTTAAACTTTACGCATTTGTAACGTAACACTACAATGGCGGAAGAAAAAAAAATCGCGACACCAAGAACAAGGCGCACGATGTGAAAGAAAGGTTTTTGTATGTCCATACTTTTAGCAGGAGTTCTCTGGGACGATGGCCGTTTACTAACGTGCCTACAGCCGTCCTTATGATTATGTTTTATTTTGTCTCTACCTTTTCAACGCTTCAGCCTGAAGATGACGCAATGAAGCGTTGAAACCGGGATCGACAAAATAAAATAAAATCATAAAGACGGCTGTAGGTTTCTTTATTTTATGTCATAAAAGAAATGTGGGGGGCGTGAAATGAGATTTTCACTCTGCAGCGGAGTGTACGCTGATATGAAACTTCCTGGCAGATTAAAACTGTGTGCCGGACCGAGACTCCTTTCTTTCAGGAGAGCTAGTTCTGCAAGGTTCGCAGGAGAGCTTCTGTAATGTTTGGAAGGTAGAAGACGAGTTACTGGCAGAAGTAAAGCTGTGAGGACGGGGCGTGAGTCGTGCTTCGGTAGTTCAGTTGGTAGAGCACTTGCCCCCTAAAGGCAAAGGTTCCGAGTTCGAGTCTCAGTCCGGCACACAGTTTTAATCTGCCAGGAAGTTTCATGTGGTGGGCGCGTTTCTACATCTGAAAGAAGATGTCTACTCCAATCTCGTGCCAGTCACATAAGAATGCCGTTGGCAGCGCCACTATCAGCATGAAAATCTGGTTTGCGTTAAACACACGCTGATCGTTTGTTACCTATGGAACTGAACGTGGTGAGCTCACGTTAATCAAAAATTCCTTTAAGGTGCAAGACACAGCTATCAACTGCTCATGAGATTGAACGACGTTGTGTAATAAAGCTACTAGAAGCTAGATATTCCTTCTGCGATACTGCAGAAAGACTTGGCAGGAATGTAGCCACTGTACATGATTGCTGCCAGAGGTGGTCACGAGAATGTACAGTCGCAATGAGACAGGGCTCCGGACGGCCACGTGGCACTACCGACAGGGAAGATAATCGTTTCCAGAGTACTGCTCTGGTGCAACGTACTGTAGCTGTAATTTGAGCACCTGTCGGCACCACAGTGACACAAAAAAGTGTTACAAATCGGTTACTTCAAGGACACCTCCGAGCCAGACGCCCTGAAACGTGTGTTTCACTGACCTCAAACCATCGCCATTTGCGGCTTGGGTGGTGTTAAGCGAGTGCTCTTTGGAGAGCAGGGTGCGGGTCGGTTACGTTTTCTGATGAAATCTAGATCTGCCTCGATGTCAGTGATGGCCGTCTGTTGGTTAGAAGGAGGGCAACAAACCTGTCTGCATGCTAGACACACTCGATCTACAGGTGGAGCTATGGTCTGGAGTGTGATTTCGTATGACGGCTGGAGCACTCTCGTGGTTATACCCTGACTGCAGATATGTAAGTCAGTCTGGTGATTCGTCCTGCTGTCCCGCCCTTCATGAACGCCGTTCCACGTGGTGCTTTCCAACACAATAAATCTCTCCCAAATACCACTGTTGTAACCGAACATGCTCTACAGAGTGACGACATGTTGCCATGCTATGCCTGAACGTAAAATCTGTCTCCAATCGAGTACATACGAGACGTCATCGGATGACAACTCCAGCGTCATCCTCAATCAGCTGTTAACCACCCTACATTACCAAACTAAGCGTAACAGTCGAAGTGCATCCCACAAACTGACATCCGCCATTCGCATAACACAATAATGTTTGTATGCTTGCGTTCAACAAAAAAAAATGGCTCTGAGCACTATGGGACTTAACTTCTAAGGTCATCAGTCCCTTAGAACTTAGCACTACTTAAACCTAACCAACCTAACGACATCACACACATCTATGCCCGAGGCAGGATTCGAACCTGCGACCGTAGCGGTCTCGCGGTTCCAGACTGTAGCGCCTTGAACCGCTTGGCCACCCCGGCCGGCTTGCGTTCAACATTCTGGCTGTTACAGTGGTTACTAATGTGCAAGCATTCCACGTTTGCAATGGCTTATCTTGTGCTTACTTTAACCACTGATTTTACAATGTCAATCATTTACGTATCTTACCTAGAAAAATGTATGAAATTTCAATACGCTACATTAATTATTTTTTGATGTTGCAGTTAGTTTTCCGTGAGTGTATTTGGCTGTGTGCAGATGGGTGTTTAGGGGCAAAACCTTTTTAAAGTGAGGTGATCAAATGTGTTCCCATGTTCCTGAATGCACAACGCAAAGCGCCTTCTAAACGATCTTTGGACGATGTGTAACGTCGCCAGTATCAGGGATCGACAAGGTTCCACGATGAGCCGCTTGAAGTCGTCTGAGGTTGTGAGTTCAGTGACATGAACACCATTCTTTAGAAACTGCAACAAAAAGAGATCTTCTGCTGTTAAATTTGGCGACTGTGCAGCCATTCCAGAGGACCAGGTCACCACAATCAACGTTCAACGGATCTGTTGTTCAGTTCTTGGACGACATCAGGCGCACAATGGGCTGGGTGACTACTGTTGCATCCACGTGTTGCTGTTGTGGTCTTCAGTCCCGAGACTGGTTTGATGCAGCTCTCCATGCTACTCTATCCTGTGCAAGACTCTTCATCTCCCAGTACCTACTGCAGCCTACATCCTTCTGAATCTGCTTAGTGTATTCATCTCTTGGTCTCCCTCGACGATTTTTACCCTCCACGCTGCCCTCCAATACTAAATTGGTGATCCCTCGATGTCTCAGAACATGTCCTACCAACCGATCCCTTCTTCTAGTCAAGTTGTGCCACAAGCTCCTCTTCTCCCCAATTCTAATCAATACCTCCTAATTAGTAATGTGATCTACCCATCTAATCTTCAGCATTCTTCTGTAGCACCACATTTCGAAAGCTTCTATTCTCTTCTTGTCTAAACTATTTATTTTTCACGTTTCACTTCCGCACATGGCTACACTCCATGCAAATACTTTCAGAAACGACTTCCTGACGCTTAAATCTATACTCGATGATAACAAATTTCTCTTCTTCAGAAACGCTTTCCTTGCCATTGCCAGTCTACATTTTATATCCTCTGTACTTCAACCATCATCAGTTATTTTGCTCCCCAAATAGCAGAACTCATTTACTACTTTAAGCGTCTCATTCCCTAATATAATTCCCTCAGCATCACCCGACTTAATTCGACTACATTCCATTATCCTCGTTTTGCTTTTGTTGATGTTCGTCTTATATCCTCCTATCAACACACTGTGCATTCCGTTCAACTGCTCTTCCAGGTCCTTTACTGTCTAAGACAGAATTACAATGTCATCGATGAACCTCAAAATTTTTATTTCTTCTCCATGGATTTTAATTCCTCCTCCGAATTTTTCTTTTGTTTCCTTTACTGCTTGCTCAATATACAGATTGAATAACATCGGGGATAGGCTACAACTCTGTCTCACTTCCTTTCCAACCACTGCTTGCCTTTCATGCCCCTAGACTCTTAAAACTGCCATCTGGTTTCTGTACAAATTGTAAATAGCCTTTCGCTCCCTGTATTTTACCCCTGCCACCTTCAGAATTTGAAAGCGAGTATTCCAGTCAACATTGCCAAAAGCTTTCTCTAAGTCTACAAATGCTAGAAATGTAGATTTGTCTTTCCTTAATCTATTTTCTTAGACAAGTCCTCGGGTCAGTATTGCATCACGTGTTCCAACATTTCTACGGAATGTAAACTGATCTTTCCCGAGGTCGGGTTCTAGCAGGTTTTCCATGTTCATCCACATACAGCCTCTTATATCCAGACGGATATTTTCAGGGAGAGCACTTAAACTGTCGACGATGGAAACTCAATACTTTTCACCTGCCAGTGTATCTGCGAAATTCTGTGGACCGATGATTTGGTCCCCAAGGATTCCTCATCACAGATGAATGGACTACCTACGTTGACGATCGACAGGATGTAACCACCTAGTATTATCTGTGGCCCAGTAACGCATATTATGACAGTTCACTGCACCATAATGTATGAAAGTGGTTTCATCGGAGAGCGTAACAGTTCGTACGGCGCCCAGAGTGAAATTACGCATAGCCCATTCTCTGCCTGAAATCGTTCCCACACAGCTCCTGCGTCATAGACAGGTGTACAGGTGAAACCCGTGGCCCTGTGCTATACGCCACACAGATGGAAGGCTGATACATGTGACTGCAGCAACATCTCGTAGGCTGACGTGAGGCTCGTGGTGTATTCCAGCTAAAATACCTCCAGCTGCTCATTACTTCCAATCTTCTTCTAGTCCTGCTGCGCCTCCTCAAACTACTTTCTTCCCGAAGTTGTTGTTCAGCGTGTAAGAACATAATGGCTGCTGGAGCTCTTCATCCAGGATATCTCACGGCATACGTATGGCAGCTTCATTCAAATCGTGTCGTATTCATCGAGCATCAGCAACGTGTCAACGTACTGTTTGCATTTGCATTCCATGCTCATTCAACATCAATATCCACGGCACACTAAACCCTGTTCGTCTGTGAATTCCGTCCTGTCGTTTGTATTGTGGTGTAAGGCGACGATCAAGAGTCTAACGAACTTTACATCTAACACGGCATCGACAAAGCTTGGTTCAAAATGGTTCAAATGGCTCTGAGCACTATGGGACTCAACTGCTGTGGTCATAAGTCCCCTAGAACTTAGAACTACTTAAACCTAACTAACCTAAGGACATCACACACATCCATGCCCGAGGCAGGATTCGAACCTGCGACCGTAGACAAAGCTTGTCGATCCGTAACACTAGCGTCGTTATATCCGGCCTGCGATTTGTTTAGTAGGTTCATTGCTTTGTGCCTTCAGGAACATGGACATACATTGGAACACCTCAGTTAAAACGTTCCGCCACCATAACATCAATATGCACACAATGAAGTATTATGTACAGCATGTTGCATCCACCTCACATTTTTCAAGGTTTGTAGCTTCCAAACCAAACGTGATAGAAAAGTGACTTAAACTGATTTGCACACCGTTCGTTTAAAAACACCAGTTACATGGCTGAAAAATCTAATTTTCTGTTTAAAAAATTGCATCTTGTTGCTTTAACTCTCTAGAAAATAACTCAAAAAACAGTCTTCACAGCCCAACATTTGAGGCAAAAAATTCATGTGGACACATGCCCTACTGCGAATGGTTTCCGCGCTGAAACACAGTTAACGTACATTTGTTTTTGGGCTATTGGCGCGCACGTAAGTGAGTTACCCTCCCACCTTCTTTGAAGTTTTATTGTAGCCCACGCTACCTCGTTGCCCTCAGACTCTTTGCTCGGGAAGTCTTTCTGCCGTTACACTATCCCGTTGAACGCACAGTTGTCCATGATCTGTTGTGAGTGAAGCAGTGCGAGGGATTGAGAGCATCGGTTAACTGTGTGAGTTCACACGCTTTCTCAAATGCCATACATTTACATTAACGAAGACTGTGCAATATGGTGTATGTTAACAGTTTCTGCAACAGTAGTGCTCATGCAGCTCTCGAAGAACACCGTCAGCGCTTTTCGACGAATCGAATCTCTGACCGTAAGGTGTTTACTAGAGCGTTCAGCACCCTGCTTGAAACAGGTATTCTCCCAACCTCCCTTTTTTATTCTGAACGTGTAGTTCAACAACCTGTGCAGGAACAGCAACGCAGTTGTTAAAATGGAGCAGTGTAGTCCTTCTACGAACACACGGCGACTTTCTGCACGTGTCCATGTCCCACGAACACGTATATGTCGAATACTACTTGCGGAAAACTCGTACCGATTTCACATACAGCATGTGCACAATCTTCACATCGGATACCAAGCCACACGACTTGAACTTTGTCACAGGTTAAACCTTTTAAAATTTGTGGTAAGTTCTATGGAACCAAACTGCCGAGGTCATCGCACCCTAAGCTTACACATTCCTTAACCTAACTTAAACTAACCTACGCTGAGGACAACACACACACACACACACACACACACACACACACACACACACATGCTCGAGGCAGGACTGAAGCCTGTCACAAGACGCCCTAGACCGAGCGGCTACAGCACGCGGCACGGGTTAAATGATAATAGTCATATGCATCTATTAATGCTATTCACTTTCATACGGAATGGAATCAACAATGCACGGAATAATAGTCGATGGTCGCGGGGAAATCCAAACGCTACCGTGAGAATCAATTTGCGAGTTCGTTTTTCGATCAATCTTTGATGCTTCATGATCGGTAATATATTGAAAGGTCCAGTCATCTTGTAGTAACGAATGACGGGACACAATTACTTGCAATTTTTTGAAAATTTGTTTCTTGCACAGCTTGGCAACGTTCCTTTGACCACGCTAACCCAATGTACTTCCAGTATGAAGGAACCCTCCACACCTTACCAGACGTCTGAAGGAACATCTCAATCGCTGGGTTGCTCAAGGTGGTACAAGTAACTGGCCACCAAGGTCGCCAGTCGTTACGCCATTAAATATTTGTTTATAGGGTCGCATGAAGTGTGGGGTGTACAAACGAAAGTTGAATAGGCAAGATGGATTGATTGATCGCATCGTGTACGCTGATTCCCTCATTTGGGAACGTACAAAGACCCTCAGACAAGCAACACAGCCACAAAGCTCTAAAGTTGCTGCCAGGAAACCTCAAATAATATTAGCTGAAGATTCTGATAGCCCGTTAATTTGTTGGAGTTGTTTGGAATGGCGAAACCGAGCAGTCGGTCGGGAGTCTCAGAGAGGGTAGGACTTAAGATGCGGGTCCTGTGGAGCTGAGTGGTTGTTTTAGCAGTGGGGAGTGACTGATCGTGAGTGATCAAACAAATTTTCCCGCTTTTGTGGTAAAGGGTGCGACCTCATGAGCGATCACTTACTAAATAGACAAAATTTCATATCAGGGTGTGGAGACACCTGGTAGCTGCAGATAGTGCTTGTTAACACCAAGAGAATTCTGGCGAGGTCTTACAAAAGACAATAAATTCCATTTATTCCAGTGGGAATTTGAGGTAATTTTGTAAGTGCCCTTTCGCTTTTTAACTTTGGACTGTCGTCCTGGTTATGGAGGAGACGCTAGGAACCGGTTGATGAGACTGTAGTGCTCGTATTCCAGTCCAATGGTTATATCTTAGAGTATCTCTTACTTATTAGGCACAGTTTCTGAGTTTTCGTCACTGTCTATAGTGTTGCGCAGCATGTGCCGATAGTCCGTTTATCTGCAGTTTAGTTTTCCACGGTCTTTAGTATGGACAGGGACTGCGATTGTTGCGTGTGGATGTGAGCTGAGTTGGTGACACTTCGCTCTCAGCTCCAGGCTGTGACGGTTTCGGATACACAGCTTGAGGCCGTAGTGGATGGGCGACACTGTTGTGGTCCGGCCGTGGGGATGCAACGGACGTCCAGCACGTCTCCTCGGATCGGTCCTCACCGGCGGACAGCCCAGCTACTGCTCGCACTGAGGTTGATCCCTCACCTGTGGTCGAGTGCAAGGTCGCTCCGGGGGGGTAGCAGGCTGCGAAAGAATTCCCAGGCGGCCGCACGTGAGGACTCCCCGGCTTGTCGGACAAAAAGGTTCCAGGCGCTCTTTGTGGCTGACACTGATACTAAACCACATGCTGTCGCCTGTCCTGTTTCAGAGGAAACCTCTCAGCTTGCAAGATCCGGACAATCACAGACGGTGGGTATATTGATAGTTGGGAGCTCCAACGTTAGGCGCGTTATGGGGCCCCTTATGGACATGGTTGCCAAGAAGGGAAAGAAAACCAATGTGCCCTCCGTGTGCATACCAGGTGGAGTCATTCCACATGCGGAACGGGTCCTCCCAGATGCCATGAAGAGCACAGGGTGCAGCCAACTGCAGGTGGTTGCTCACGTCGGTACCACTGATGTGAGTGACTTTGGATCAGAAGAGATTCCCTCTCGTTTCGAGCGGCTAACAGAAGTGGTATAGGTTGCTAGCCTTGCTTGCAAAATGAAAGAAGAGCTGACCATTTGTAGCTTAGTCGACAGGACCGATTGCGGACCTCTGGTACACAGCTGAGTGGAGAGTCTGAATCAGAGGCTCAGACGGTTCTGCGACCGTGTAGGCTGCAGATTCCTCGACTTGCGCCTAAGGGTGGTTGGATTTAGGATTCCGCAGAATAGGTCAGGTGTCCACTTTGTGCAGGAGGCGGATACACAGGTAGCAGGGGCAGTGTGGCGTGGACTGGGCGGTTTTTTAGGTTAGAGGATCTCGGGAAAACACAAAAAGGGCTTCAGTCAGAAAGGGTGCAGGCTGAACACAGGAAGAGCGTAGATACGGGAACCATTGGTATAACAGTTGTAAATTGTCGAAATTGTGTTGGGAAAGTACCAGAGCTCCAAGCGCTGATAGAAAGCACTGATGCTCCAATCGTTACAGACACTGAAAGCTGGCTAAAGCCGGACATAAGCTCAGCCGAAATTTTTCCGCAGAACCTAACGGTGTTCCGAAAGGATAGGCTAAACATGGTTGGCGGTGGCGGGTTAGTTGCTGTTAGAAGTAGTTTATCTTTTCGTGAAATTTAAGTAGATAGTTCCCGTGAGTTAGTATGGGCAGAGGTCATTGTTGGCAACCGGAATAAAATAATAATTGAATCCTTTTACCGACCTCCCAATTCAGATGACACAGTTGCTGAAAGGTTCAAAGAAAACTTGAATTTGATTTCAATCGCCTACCCAACTCATACGATTGTAGTTGTTGGTGACTTTAATTTACCCTCGATATGTTGGCAAAAATACATGTATAGTTCCGCAGGTACTCATAAAACATCATCCGAAATTGCGCTAAACGCATTCTCTGAAAATTATTTCGATCAGTTAGTTCATGAGCCCACGCCAATAGTAAACAGTTGTGAAAACACACTTGACCTGTTAGCAAGAAATGATCCTGAGTTAATAACGAGCATCAAAACGGATACAGGGATTAGTGAACACTGGATTGTCGTAGCGAGATTGAATATTGTAACCCCCAAATCCTCCAAGAATAAATGAACAATTTACCTATTCAAAGAAGCAGATAAATATTCACTTGAGGCCTTCCTGAGAGACAATCTCCATTCCTTCCAAATTAATAGGTGCAGACCAGATGTGGCTTGAATTCAGAGAAGTAGTATCGGCAGCGATTGAGAGATTTATACCAAATAAATTAACAAACGACGGAGTTGATCCTCCTTGGTACACAAAACTCGTCAGAACACTGTTGCAGAAACAACGAAACTAACATGCCAAATTTAAACAGAAGCGGAATCCCAAAGATTGGCGATCTTTTACAGAAGCTCGAAATGTAGCGCGGACTTCAATGCGAAATGCTTATAACTGTTTCCACAACGAAACTTTGTCTCGAAACTTAGCAGAAAATCCAAAGAGATTCTGATGTGCAGTATGTCCGCAGCTCGTGGTCGTGCGGTAGCGTTCTCGCTTCACACGCCCGGGTTCCCGGGTTCGATTCCCGGCGGGGTCAGGGATTTTCTCTGCCTCGTGATGACTGGGTGTTGTGTGATGTTCTTAGGTTAGTTCGGTTTAAGTAGTTCTAAGTTATAGGGGACTGATGACCATAGATGTTAAGTCCCATAGTGCTCAGAGTCATTTGAACCATTATTGATGTGAAGTATATTAGCGGCAAGAAACAATCAATGTGTTCTCTGCGCGATAGCAATGGAGATACTATCGAAGACAGTTCTGCTGAAGCAAAGTTACTAAACACAGCCTTCCGAAATGCCTTCATAAAAGATGACGAAGTAAATATTCCAGAATTCGAATCAGAAACAGCTGCCAATATGAGAACCGTAGAGGTAAATATCCTCGGAGCAGTGAAGCAACTTAAATCACTTAATGAAAGCAAGTCTTCTGGTCCAGACTTTATACCAATTAGGTTCCTTTCAGAGTATGCTGACGCATTAGCTCCATATTTGACAATCATATACAACCGTTCGCCCGACGAAAGATCCGTATCCAAAGACTGGGGAGTTGCACATGTCACGCCAATAGTCAAGAAAGACAGTAGGAGTAATCCTCTAAACTACAGGCCCATATCGTTAATGTCGATATGTAGCAGGATTCTGAAACATATATTGTGTTCAAACATTATGAATTACCTCGAAGAAAACGGTCTACTGACGCATAGTCAACATGGGTTTAGAAAACATCGTTGCTGTGAAACACAACTAGCTCTTTGATCATACAGTGTAAGCTTTCACTACCGGTATTGTCTTCACTTAAAACTTCCGGGCTGATTGGCCGTGGTCGAAGTATAAACTCTCTCCTGACGTTTCGTCTCCGACTGCGGAAGACATCCTCGGAGGTCAGTTCGGAGGGCAGTTCGCCGCTTGACCTCCGAGGATGTCTCCCGCAGTCGGTGACGAAACGTCAGGAGAGAGTTTTATACTTCGACCACGGCCTATCAGCCCGGAAGTTTTAAGTGAAAACTAGCTCTTTATTCGCACGAAGTGTTGAGTGTTATTGACAAGGGATTTCAGATCGATTCCGTATTTCTGGATTTCCCGAAGGCTTCTGACACTGTACCAAACAAGCGGCTTATAGTGAAATTGCATGCTTATGGAATATTATCTCAGTTATGTGACTGGATTTATGACTTCCTGTCAGAGAGGTCACAGTTCGTAGTAATTGACGGAAAGTCATCGAATAAAACAGAATGATTTTTGGCGTTCCCCTAGGTAGTGTTATATGCCCTTTGCTGTTCCTTATCTATATAAACGATTTAGAAGACAAACTGAGCAGCCGTCTTAGGTTGTTTGCAGATGACGCTGTCGTTTATCGACTAATAAAGTCATCAGAAGATCAAAACAAACTGAAAACGATTTAGAAAAGGTATGTTAATGGTGCGATGACTGGCAGTTGTTTCTAATTAAGTGCTAAAAGACTCCGTTAAACTTCGGTTACACGATAAATCAGTCAAATATAAAGGCCGTAAATTCAACTAAATACCTAGGAATTACGATTACGAACAACTTAAACTGGAACGAACACGTAGAAAATGTTGTGGGGAGGGCTAACCAAAGACTGCGTTTTATTGGCAGAACATTTAGAATATATGACAAATCTACTAACGAGACTGCCTGCAATACGCTTCTCCGTCCTCTTTTAGAATACTGCTGTGCGGTGTGGGATTCTTACCAGATAGGACTGACAGAGTACATCGAAAACAAAGAAGGGCAGCACATTTTGTATTATCGCGAAATATGGGAGAAAGTGTCACAGAAATGATACAGGATTTGGGCTGGACATCATTAAAAGAAAGGTGTTTTTCGCAGCGACGGAATCTTCTCACGAAATTCCAATCACCAACTTTCTGCTCCGAATGCGAAAATGTTTCGTTGACACCGATCTACATAGGTAGAAACGATCACCACGATAAAATAAGGGAAATCAGAGCTCGTACGGAAAGATATAGGTGTACGTTCTTTACGCACGCTTACGAGATTGGAATAATAGAGAATTGTGAAGGTGGTTTGATGAACCCTCTGCCAGGCTCTTAAATGTGATTTGCAGAGTATCCATGTAGATGTAGATGTAGATGTAGATGTAGAGTTGGAATTCTACGGATCGTAGATTAATGGTAAGTAAGCACTGACTATTTTAATCCTGTCTCACGGGTTAAACCAAGGTTTGCGACCATTATTACGACTTGCAGTATAAGTGCAGCAGTACTGAGAATTAATGCAGGTCCGAAAATAAACGTTTCCGAGGACGTCTACGGAGGAGTATGTCGCGTAATGCGCAAGGCTTTGAGGCAGTGTGGACACTTGCCGATGTTTCGAATGGGTCACAGCGAAATGCTGCGGAAGCCCAGTGGACGGAGGAGAATGGACGTTTTAGGCTAATTAGTAGAATCTTCCCCCTAGTAGAAACTTCCTCCATCCTGAAAGACGTTGCCATACGAGAATGCTCGAAATTACACGGGGCATCTTTGAACGTATTCTATGTAACAAACCGCCCAGTATTTGTACCATTTTTGCCTTTGTCCGGCAGTTACGCGTGCTTCCCATAAGATTTTGCATGGAATGGATGGTTTAGTGGATGGCCCGATGCCCTTCCTGCAGACATCCCGTTTCTCCCGGGTTGGGATATGTGTAAAGCAACTGTCTGCGTGTAGTGTTATTCTCACGTGCAAGTGAGTGAAAGTTTCCTACATGTTTTCGAATCATGTAACTGAGGAGGTACTTGGATACAAATCCGACATTCAGCTTTTGGGGTGTGAGAAACCGCCTAAAACCATATCCAGGCTGGCTGGGACACCGTTCTTTGTCGTTAATGTCCAGGACGGATCTGATCTGAGCCGGCAAACCCTTCGTCCCGAAGCGGCAATTTAATACACACGGCTATCCGGGAGGCTCAATATTTGAATCATCTATATATAACACACGTGTGTTTACGTTATTCATAATTGTAAACCTTAAGTATATAGTTCAATTTAAAGTCTATAGATTCGTGTGATTTATCGTGTAGCCGAGAATTAACGGATTCCTTCTGGTACTCAGGTTGATGACGTCACATTATTTAGAGTCAAGTGGCAGTTTTTGCACCATACAGATATCTTGTCTAAATTGTTTTGCAATTTGTTTTGATCATCTGATGATTTCATGAGACGGTAAATGACGTCACTTGCAAACAGTCTAAGAGCGGTGCTTAGATTGTCTTCTAAATCGTTTATGGGTCTCAGGAAAAGGCCGGGTGATAGGGGAAGGTTTCAGACACAAATAATGGTCAGACACAAATTCCAAAATCAGATACTGGATTGTAAGGCGTACTCAGGAGCAGATATAGATTCAGTAGCAGTGATGAAGAGTACGCTGAAGTTTAAGAGGTTAGTCAGCAAGAATCGTTATGCAAAGATGTGAGATATGGAACTACCAAGGAATGACGAGATACGCTTGAAGTTCCCTAAGGCTATATATACAGCGATAAGGAATAGCTCAGAGGGCAGTACAGTTGAATGGACATCTCTAGAAAGTGCCATCACAGATTTTGGAAAGGAAAACATTACAAAGAAGGTATCTGCGAAGAAACTATGGTTAACAGAAGAAATAATTCAGTTGATCAAGGAAGGAGGGAGTACAAAAATGTTCAGGAAAATTCGGGAATACAGAAGAACAAGTTGCTAAGGAATGAAATAAACAGGAAGTGCAGGGAAGCTAAGACGAAATGGCAGCATGCGTAACGTATAGAAATTGAAAAAGAAATGATTGTCGGGAGGACTGACTCAGGAAATACGAAAGTCAAAACAACCTTCGGTGACATGAAAAGCAACGGTGATAGCATTAAGAGTGCAAGAGGAATTCCACTGTTAGCCGGCCGCGGTGGCCGTGCGGTTCTGTCGCTGCAGTCCGGAACCGCGAGGCTGCTACGGTCGCAGGTTCGAATCCTGCCTCGGGCATGGGTGTGTGTGATGTCCTTAGGTTAGTTAGGTTTAAGTAGTTCTAAGTTCTAGGGGACTTATGACCTAAGATGTTGAGTCCCATAGTGCTCAGAGCCATTTGAACCATTAGAGCCAATTCCACTGTTAGATGCAGTGGAGAGATCAGATAGGTGGACGGGGTATGCTGAACACCTCTACGAGGGTTGAGATTTGTCTGACAGAATAAGAAACAGGAGTCGATTTAGAAGAGATAGGGGATCCAGTATTAGAATCAGAATTTAACAGAGCTTTGGAGGACTTGAGATCAAATAAGCCAGAAGGGACAGATAACATTCCATCAGAATTTATAAAGGCATTGGGAGAAAGGGCAACAGAACGACTGTTCACGTTGGTGAATCTATGAATCTGACGAGATACCATCTGACTTTCGGAAACATATCATTCTCAAAATTCCGAAGACTGCAAGAGCTGACAAGTGCGAGAATTATCGCACAATCTGCTCAACAGTCATGCATCAAAGTTGCTGACAAGAATAATGTACAAAAGAAAAGAAAATTGAGGATATGTTAGGTGACAATCAGTTTGGCATCTGAGGGGCAATTCTGACGTTGCGGTTGATAATGAAAGCAAGACTAAAGAAAAATCAAGACTCGTACATAGGACTTGTCGACCTGGAAAAAGCGTCCGAAAATGTGAAATGGTGCAAGATGTTCGAAAATTTGAGAGAAATAGAGGTAAGCTATAGGCGGAGACTGGTATTATACGGTATGTAGAAGAGCCAAGAAGGAATAATAAGAGTGGACGACGAAGAACGAAGAGCTCGGATTAAGAAGGATGTAAGAGAGGGATGTATACTTTCGCCCGTGCTCTGCAATCTGTTCTTGATGGTCACGAAGTAAATGAAGTTAAGGCATTCTACTACTTAGGCAGCAAAATAACCAATGACGGACGGAGCAAGGAGGGCACCAAAAGCAGACTAGCAGTGGCAAAAATGTCATTCCTGGCCAAGAGAAGTCTAGCAGTTTCAAATATAGGTATTTATTTGAGGAAGAAATTTCTGGTAATGTACGTTTGGAGGACAGCACTATATAGTAGTGAAACATGGAATGTGGAAAAACCGAAACAGAAGGGAATAGAAGCATTTGAGATGTGGTGCTGTTGACAAATGTTGAAAATTAGGTGGAGTGATGAGGTTCTGCGCAGAATCTGAGAGGAAAGGAATATGTGGACAACACTGACAAGGAGAAGGGGCAGGATGATAGGACATGTGTTAAGACACCAGGAAATTATTTCCATGGTACTAGATGGAGCTGAAGAGGGCAAAAACTGTCGAGGAAGACAGAGATTGGAATACATCCAGAAAATAATTCAGGACACAGATTGCAAGTGCTAGTCCAGGCAGACGACTGATGACTTAAAAAAAAAAAAAGGAGGTACTGCAGATGTTGGTAATTTGTGCTCCTTTTTAAGCATAAGCTAGTTTTCACGCAGCTCATATTTCCTGACCTATGTGTCATATGAGGCATAATTGTGCGGATACATTCAGCGATGTGTGTAGATACTGTCTGCAAAACGTCATGTCTGATATTGAAATTTTACAGCAGACAATTTTAAACAGGAGTTAGTTTTTCACTTATTAAATGTTTAGGACCCCATATCTCCTGAAAAATGTGTCGTACAAAAATAGAATTTCTGAGGTACATTCAGTGGTATATGTGTATATCGTCTACAAACTGTGTTTCGAATAGAATCGGTAGTAAACAAGTAGTAAATTAGAACGTCACACCTCATGTTGCAGTTTGAGTGCATGAGCAGCGAAAATGTAGTAAGCGATAAACCTCTTTCGTTCCGTCATCTTGAGGGGATGTCAGCAAGAAAATGTTCCATAATCATTTGAAATTCTGTGTTAAGTTTATTGGAAGTCCATAGGAACTCTTATTCTCAAATACTGGATGAACAAAGTCCGGGTACCAGCGCGCCGTCCGTTTCGGAGTCTCAGAACAAACAAACAGTTTATAATTGTGACACTTGTCATATTGTGTCAAACTTTTAAAATAAGATTGTATCTCCCAATGAATGTATTATGCTACCGTCAAATTTTTAGTCTGGCAATAATTATACCAAATATTGAAAATAGTTTTTTTTTCTCCTGGAAGCCGTTTTTTACTGGTGCATCCACATACAATATATTTAAAAAAATTACAAAACTAACTGAAAAAGAAATTTTGAAAAAAGTGCTTGCTACCTAGTGGGTGTCGCAAAAATGCAATTCTGTCCTATATTTACGATCAACCAAAAGCGTATTATTGCTGTTGTTCCTACCTTACGTATTTTCTTTTGCCGGTCGGTTTTCTTGATAGTCGGTTTAACGTTCAACGTTCCAAAACTTCCTTCTATTCCAGATTTTTAGGATTAGTATTTGTGAATTTTATGAGCTGGTTTCGATAGTAATTTTCTTATCTTGTACGCAATTGGCGTAACATGCAACAGGAACAATTGGTTATAGTCACAATAATGGATGGAAAAAGCTATTTAAATATTTCAACTTAAAATGTGTACTAATTTTTTCTGAAACAAAGGTCATGACACTCAGTTGCCATTGCAACTGCCCTGTTAAACAGTTAGAATCTTAGTCAGCCGGTGTCGTAATTTGGAAATGAGAGTTCGTAAGAATGTCGCGTAATAAATATTTCGCGTGAAGCGCCGTTGAGACAGAGGCAAGGTCAATTGTGGAAACTATGCCACTGAATATTAAAAGCAACATTATTAGCGAATACACCCGACTGACTACACAAAATAGGAGGGCAAGTACATTCGCCTGTGAGAGGTTCAAAATACGAATTAATACTGTAAAGGAGATAGGTCATAAGTATAGTCATGTCGGTACACAATCAGTTGTCTGCGATTGTACGATCGGGATGGAGGCACGTACGTTCTAAGTACTATAATTCGCCGTGTCCTGGGTAAAGAGAATTGTGATTAAGATGCATTCATTCATCTGGGAAAGAAAAAAGTCGGATGTCGTAATTAAATGAAAAGAAAAATTGCAGGTTCTGAATATCGCGGAAATTACGACCTAAATATTGAAATTGACATTGGCGGCCACGAAGTGAAAGAGATGAAAACACTCACGTACCTCCATTGTTGAGCAGCACCGTCGTGAAGATCGTCGCCTCCTAAATTCTCCATCCGAAATTAAAATAATAATAACCTTCCAGAGTTACAGGAGCTGGGATCCATGGTATCGTAAATAAGAAAGTCACTTTGCTTCAGCAGTTGCTTTCATTATTTAGCACAATTTCACTAGTAATTACACAGCACGTCTTACCACCAGGACATGAGAAAAACGAAAGGTAACTATTACTAAAACTAATTAACGAACAGCGTAAATCTTCTTTTGTCCGTCAGTGTTAAATACTTCAATACTAAAACTTAATCAGTGGTATGAGAGTCGAATAATTACTATACATTTATCAATAAGAAAAAAATTACTGAGTTCCTTTATGTGGACTATGGTGTCAGAACACGCCGTGGTTTAAAATTAAGACTGCAACTGGTGCTGACTTGTTCAAAATTTCTAATAAATTACTTCGTTGTCTTTTGCAACTAAAGCCAACCTTTCTTTATGACTATTCAATATATTTATAAGGCACCTAGAGCTTTTCAACATCGTTTTCCACACAGACTACAATGGTGAGCCAGGAGGATGGTTGACGGCGGGCATGCGCCGACAAGTTGCTCATCTGTTGCTCCACTGTTTAAGCAGTATGTAGCTATATGTTCGGCAGCTAGAAGGGTCAGCCAAGAACGTCGAAGAACTGTGACTGTCGCTAACGGGCGCTAATTCCTGTGAAGTACTCGAAGGAATAACGCCGCGATTACAATACGCCGATTCTGCAGGATCTATTATCGAGTGTGATTGCTCTCCCTGCAAATGAGGTCCAGTGAACATCATCATTTCCGAACGCCTGTATGGTCTTTTTTTTCAGTAAAGTACCAGATCCAGGTGTCAAGTGATAGAATGTTTACGCACGTTAGGTGTGGCGCGATAGGCCACTGCAATGTTGGTGCAATTGTTTTGTCACTGAGACCACAGAGGCTACACACGGAAATAACGCGTACAAGTGCTCAATAGCAAAATACATTCTCCAGTCACATTAATGTGCCCGCCTGTCAAAAGTCTGAATAACCACCTTGAAGCGGTGAACGCTGGGAGATGCGCACGACAAAAGTACGAGGGTCGTGCACAAAGTAAATTCCGTTTGGGTATATAAAACAAACGTGTACAGATACAGAAAAAATGCTTATTGTACAAAAATCTACAACTGTTAAACTACTTTTCTACGTAGCTTCAGACATTTTGTAGGCACTTGTCATAGCGTGGCACAAGTTTTGTATGTCTTCTTCGTAGAACGTCGCCGCCTGTGTATTCAACCATGTGGAAACATGTTCTTTCAGCTCGTCATCATCATTGAAGTGTTGACCACCAAGGACATAATTTTAGGTGTAAGAAGAGATGAAAGTCGCTAGGAGCGAGGTTTAGGCTGTACGGAGAATGATCAGACGCGTCCCAGTGAAATTCCCGTAAGAGCTGTTTGGGCACATTTGCCGTGTGAGGTCGGGCATTATCGTGGAAAAAAAAACAAAAAAACACCTTTTGACAGTAATCCTCGGCGCTTGGTCTGTATTGCGCGGCGCTATTTCTTAATGGTCTCGTAGTAACCATATGCATTGATTGTTTGCACGGTGCACATGACTTTTCGAGGTGTCAAGATTTTCTTAGGCCTAACCTTCGTTGGGGATGAAGTGTGCCTCCATTCCATTGATTGCCGTTTTGTTTCAGGGGTGTCGTACGATACCCACCTTTCATCCCCCGTGACTATCCGAGAAAGAAAACCATCGCCTTCTTCATTGTAGCATGTCAGAAACGTGCACTGCCTATCCGTTGTTTTTGTGTTGTGCAGTAAGAATTTAGTGTACCCACCGTGAGTAAAGATTTCGAAATTTCAGTCTTTCAGTAACAATTCCATGAATTAGTGATCGTGAGATTTGCGGAACTTCCACAGCAAGGGCACTAAGTGTAAACTTACGGTTGTGCTTAATCTTCTCTTCAATTGTGTGTAACCATAGACGGGCGTCCACTTCATTCTTCATCGTGCACTTGCTCACACCCTTGATTGAACGGTCTGACCCATCTTCTAACCACTGAATCACTCATAGCATTTTGTCCATAAACCTCTCAGATTTGCCGATGAATTTCCTTTGGTTTAACTTTCTTTGCATTTAGAAAACGAATCACAGATCTGATTTGACGCGCGGTGGCATTTTCAATTACGGCTGACATTATAAAGAAGCACTACAAAGCACACGTCGGCAGCAGCGACCTGAAAATGGCGTACATGTCTTCTCCTTGAGTCAGAGTAACTGTCGCGTACGCTCAGAAGTGCGATCGTAGCGCTTCTGTGGATAGAAATAGAAACGGAACTTACTTTGCGGACGACCCTTGTAAATGAGATTCCGGAAGGTACCGACAAAGACGTGGAGCCGTGCCGACTCCAGCGCTGCGGCAAGCTACGCTAGGTTTCTCGGATGAGAACGCCTGGTGCGAACAGCCCAATCGAGTTGTTCGCACAGATTCACGACTGGTTTTCAATCCGGAGAGGTTGCTGGCCAGTGATGTATCATGGAGCTCTCCGAACCATGCACGTACACTGCGAACTGTGTCACGTGTTGCATTGTCTTGCTTGTAGATGGCGTTCAAAAATGGTTCAAATGGCTCTGAGCACTATGGGACTTAACTTCTGAGGTCATCAGTCCCCTAGAACTTAGAACTACTTAAACCTAACTAACCTAAGGACATCACACACATCCATGCCCGAGGCAGGATTCGAACCTGCGACTGTAGCGGTCGCGCTGTTCCAGACTGAAGCGCCTAGAACCGCTCGGCCACTCCGGCCGGTTGCAGGTGGCGTCTTGGCGAGGAAAAGCAAACTGTATGTTTGGGGGGGGGGGGGGGAGGGGGGGCGGGACATAGTCCTCAAGATTAGATGCCTACTTGTGTCGATCCATTGTGATTTCCAGAATGATAAAATCACCCAGAGAATGGCGCGAAAACATTCTCTTGACCGTAACGTTCTCTCCGGCTTGGGCTCATGGTTTGAATTTCACGTCGTACACGCAAACGACCATCTTCCGAAGGAGCATAAAACCTAATTCATCTGCGAAGGTCACCTGTTGCTGCACAGTGGAGTCCAGTTGTGGTACTGGCAAATTGCAGCCTTCGTCGCCGGCGAACTGCTGTCACCATGGATGCATGAACCAGACGCCTGCCCTACTTAGCAACGTTCGTTGAACGGTCGTTGAGGAAATACTGTTTTCAGCCACTGGTTCATCTGGGGGGTCAGTTGCTCAACAGCTGTGCGTCTATTCGCCAGTACACATCTACGCAGCAGTCGTTCACCACTGTCCTCTACGGCCCGCGGTGCACTGCAGTTGCCTCACCGCCGATTTTGGAAAGCGCCTTTTACCATCCACGGTATACTTTAACCACGGCGGCGCACCAATAGTTTACCAACGTAGCCAGTTAGGAAATGCTTACATCATTGATCCCAAAGCCAATGGCCATGCCTTTTTAGACGTCAGATGAATCGATCTGTTGCCTCATGACAACAACCACTGCACGGTTATAGACGGCCCCTTAACACGTTTCATGTACTCTCCGCTGCTCGTCCTACCACCCGCCGTCTGTGAGTGGTTGTTACACGTTGACGTCGAACGCAGCCTGTGGTCACGTTAATGTGACTGCGCCGTGTATACGTCCTTCATGGAGTCCTACTACTCACATGGTCTTTCCCTAATCAAATCATAGTTGGCTTACAGATCTCTTCTCGATGAGCCTGACTGCTTTTATTACAGTTTCTCAATAGGCCTCCTCGGAGAGTTTCTCACGAAGGGAAAACGATCAATAAGTTCACGTGATCATGATATCTGGATATCTGGTTTGACTGCTCCTTCTGTAACCGATTCCACAACTTGGTACATCAGTGATACACACAAACCTGTAATTACTATGAGAGTTATCTTCAGCTATGCCATTAACAGTTTTAGTTTCATCACACAGCAGCCCTAACAGTTTTCAAACTTTTGGTAACTTATTATTTTTTCAAAGATGACAGAAAAAGAAGAAAAGGCATAAAAAAGCCAGTCTCCCTCTTCAAGTACCGTACACATCGTGTGATGTATTCGTGAACCACATGTTCTACGTGGTACATTTTATTTTATTCATTGTTTTCTGAAAATGTGCCCTCACTCTGTCTAAAACACGTCGTATGATCCATTCAGTAAGTTGAATACCCAGCAAATAACGATACAATAGAGTTCCGGCAGTTCGAGATAATTGGGGCTGAGGCTACCTCGAATTACAGAAATCTCGGATAATACGGAAATAATACTAAACCAATGGGTAAATCCTGAATAAATGTTTAAAGAGCATAGTAATGATTAAAAAATAAATAAAAAATATAGTACAAACCCATGTTATACGTACATATAGAGGCACACATTTGCAAGTTGCAAAAATATATGTTACATTTAAAGAATGTAACTAACCTGTTACTACGGGTTATTCCTTATTATTGGGAATGTAAATACTTATTGCTTGGGAAGTTAACGTCAGAAGATTAGGGTCGCCACCGACTCTAACCATACAACTAATCGAAAGTTTGGTCGAGTCGGAAAATAAATTAATTTGATCACAGACAAAAAACACACAAAAATGCATACGTTGTGATGTCGCTGTTCACGACAATCAAACATTTAAAATAAAATAGAACATGCATGAACACTGCATAAGATCAGCTCCCAGCAACACACCTGAAAATAAGACTTAATCTAAAACATTTGTTATAAAATACAAGGGGAGACTAATCACTGGACCTGTGCATAAGACAACGCGTTGGATGTGCTGACGGGAAAGCTACGAGGTGAGTGGCTTAGGCGCAAAAACGTAATCTCGGAACACAAGAGAAAATTGTAGATAAAATCATTTATTCCTAAACTAAGGATATGAGGCATGTACACGATTCCTGATGACACGTGGTTTGTGGAGACACAATTTCTAGGTATAGTGCCAAATTCCAACAATATCACATCACACAATCATGTTAACGTTATCTAAAACAAACATGCGATCGGACAGTTAGTGATGCCGGTAGCCCAACAACTATAATGTTCTACCACGTGGTTGGCTCCCCACGGACGAAAGACACATAAAGCAAGGAAAATTTACGAGAAGGAAAAGCTCTAAATATTTAGAAAGGTGAAAGCTTATGCAGGCACAGCTGAAGGCAAACTGACATTCATACAGAAGCGAGTGCTCACTTCTTATCGACACCTTTGTGTGGCACTCTTCCGGCAGATCCAAGTCTGCTACAGAAATTTGCTAAAAGAAAAATCTGCCAAAGTTTTGCATTCCTTGCTGCGACAAGGCAAAGCAATCTTCCAGATTTGAAAAGCGAGACCAAAAGCTAACAGCTCTCCCCTCGCCAAGTAACAACGCGCCACGCGGTCAGTCTAACTCGCCCTTCTTCGACTGAAGCACAGCTGTGGACGCTTCACGTACCGGCGGCAGACTGCCTCCCGCTTCTCCAGCCTCTTCCACGCTCCGCATGGCCCGGAAAACCCAAAGATGCCATTTCCGCCACCAACCTAACGCAGGTAGATTTCTCATAAGTAGCGAAAACCTCTTTGCCTGCTGCTGAATCTGTACGACTATCGCAGACTTTCTGCAGCAGACTACGCCACCGTCTAGCAACGTGACACACAACCACATTCATTCAATCACACTACTATGAGAGTAAAGAGAATAGAGAAACGAGGAAAAGAAAGAGAAATGGTAATGAAAATGGGCTACCGGACTAATGAAAGGTGGCTACAGGACCCTTTCATCACCCCAAACGTCCCGTAGAAGACTGTGCCGCGAATTTTCTCGCCATGCTAGTAGATACGCCAACAGTCTTCGAAACAAACATACCCTAACGAGCAACAATTGCGTCAGGCAAACAGCAGCACAAAATAATTGATTGATCTCTTATATCCGAATGAGTTTTATCCGACCTTAGTCAATAATTGTGACCTCATGTGATCCGCAAGGCAAACAGAACAAAATAAATTAAGCGTGATATTGTACACTAACATCATGTCATCTGAGCTACTACGACAACAAACGCGAGATATAATTTTAAAATTGCCTTAACCAATTATCAGAGTTAACATAGAGACAAAGATGAACAGGTACACACAAAATATATACATTTATAAACTAATACAATGATGCAAAATCATTACCAAGGGCCAAAGGAGTGTCAGCTGGTGCTGACATATATAAAAACTTCTACGTGAAAGTGCAAAGCTCAATGTGCATAACAAATACAGTGACACAAAATCATTAATGAAACCAATGAACCAGTGGAATGACAGCTGGTAAATAACCAACTATGGAAAATAAGACATGAGTACAAAAAAACATCCAGAAACCAGCTCGTTGACACGCTGTCATTTTGCAGTTTCGTCACACGGTATTTTCACGGGGTATTCTCTTTAGGCGCTGGGGTGGGCGTCTCTTCTAAAGGCGACTTGGAGGATAAGCTACTAGGGGACCACAACACTGAACTGGGGAGTTCGCAGCGGCGTTGATTGTAACGTCCGTTGTAACCCAGGTTGTTCATCCTAGACAGCACTCCGCGACGTTGCCTCGTGCCCGTTTCCACCCTCTGCGTCCATACTGTGGGATGGTTCGGCGTTGCAGATTTGCAGGACATCGCCGCTTGTGGGCCCTGCCTCATCATCGAGAAGGCGGCTTGGCGGTCGTCGTCCGTGTGTTGCGGAGGAATGTGTTCTACGATACACGCCGCTGTCTCCTGTCGTGTCAATGGAGAGACACGTGCTCTTCTCCGTCGCATCGAAGTCGACGTAAACTCGTGCGGGTGTCGGGCTTGAGACCCGCTTATCGCCTCTTTGCACCGTCTCAGCTGATGCGTCAGTGGTGGGACCCGTGTCCCTCCGGGCAGTGGGCGTTACCTCACCGCAGCGGCCGTCTGGACTAGCGGCGCTCAGGGATCGGCGGCCTCGCCTGGCGTGCGTCATACTTTCCCTGTTGCTTGTCAGATGACTAGCGCATGGAGTGTAACGCCGGCCATCAGCTGGCGCTGCCGTCGTGACACGCCTGCGGACCCCGGCGTGAGCCTGGGCTTGGGGGAAGACCAGCATCCCCTCCCCTCTGATGGGGAAACAGCTGTGACCGCTCGCCGCACCACTGCCTCGCCGTTGATAGCTGGGTTCTGCAAGGCCTGCCGGTGGACCAGGCCCTGTGCTTCCTGATGCGGAGGCTCCCTAGGCGGCCTTGCACCCACTTAAGAACTGCGCTCACAAAGATCGTTACAAAATATCATGTGTACAGATTACCACAAAATCAGCGGAGTTTCTTACTCCTGATCAATACTTGGAATATTGCCCAAAATTAACTTGAGAAGAAGGGCTTTGTTAACAATACCAAAAAAAAATGTGGAAAATTACATAACCAATATTCAAACAAACAAAAAATCCTTTTTATAAAATATAGTTCCAGCATTACATCTGCTGTCAGTCATTCAGGGTAGATCTTGTACAAGGTTTGGTCAGGATTTGGATAGGATTTGACGCCGCTGCTAACTACAGACACAAAACTATACCTACTCCTAACTACGCTCTCACACACAATCTACACAGCTCGTAGTAGTCACCATCACCATATAGCCCGACTACGATTCCCACATATAAACAAAATATTCCTTTCAACACCAATACCCATATCGTTGTTCATTGACTGCTCCTCCAAGGTTTGCAGAACATGTTTGCTGATCTGTGAAAAATTTCCGAGACTTCTTTTCTATGGACATTGCATAATAAAAGTTATGATTAATGAGACACAGAAGGTTCATTCAAGTCACATCTGGAATGGTAAATGTTTCAACATCTATTCATCAGACTAATGCAAAAGGTCAGTGGGCATAAAAATGGAAATAAAAATCATCCTATCCTATTAGCAAACACACAAACACTTCGTCCTATAAGTACATAAAAAAATACTGTCAAAAGAAGTCCATTGTCCAGGGCCATGAGTACCCAACTTACTGCTATCATAAGATACTCACAATGATTACACACTTACTCACCACATGTCCCCAGGGGTCCTCACCTACCGTCATGTTATTTTAGCTTGGAGGTAGTCGCATTGATTCTCCATTAAATATCAAGCTGCTTGAGTTTATAAGCTGTTACCATATACATCTTCTGGGGTTTCACATCCTGGTGTCCTCAACCGTACCTAGTAGTATGTGACGGCAAGTTACACTTTCCAAATATCTTATAAGATGGCAACTCTGAAAATCAAACACTATTAATATCCCTTCATACACAAGTCCTTCACCTACAAGTCACCAAGTTGCTTCATTAACATCGCAGTACATTTGAAAAATCTCACTGAATCATGCTCACCTAAGAGGAATAAGAACACTAAAACTGTAATTTATCATCAAGAATTACCTTACGACCATTTATTCGCCACGCCAACACACCCGATACCTTTTTAGTCATCAAGAAACAAAAGCCATCTTACTTGTAAAAGGAAACGTTTCATATGAGCCTCATAATCATTCACATTCAGACGTTTTGAAGCTGGACAACACTACTCCTTTCTGCTGAGACGAAGAAATAACTACACAAATATTGGGGGACCCTTTACAATACACAGAAAATATACACTTTAATTTTAATCACACCAGAGTGAATCAAAACATTGGAAAATATGCACTGTAATTTTACTCACGAAAGAATGAATGCAAGAAAAACATATGGGCAATACGTCATTCCGACCTCCGAGGGGCAAGATCTTCTGCTTCTTATTCAATGTAAGGTTTTACGTTGGAGATGTGGTGCAGGCCCTTCGACTTTCGAGAGCGGAGTGTTCTACTTCAAGCGCATTCGGATGTGGAATCCGCTTGATTCTGTACGGCCCGTTGAATAAGAAGAAGAACTTCTTTGACAACCCAGCCCGTTTATAAGAGAGCTTGTGCGAGCGTACAAGTACTTTCTGGCCTACGTGAAAAGTTATATTCCGCACCTTCTTTTTGTAGGTTCTTATCCGAGCCTCGGCGGCACTCTTTATATTTTTCAGGGCAAGCTACACAATCGCAGATCTTCGTAACCTGGGTTCTGCTGGCCAGAGAACCACGTCTTTTATTTTACTCGGAGGCTCCTTGTTTTTCAGGACCAGAATCGGTGACAACATCGTCGAGGCATTTGGCAACTCATTTAATATGTTCTGGAAACCGGCTAGTTTCGTGTCTTTCGTGTCCCACGTCCGGTGGTCACGGTGGTAGTATAACCTACACAATTTTTCCAATCTCGTTTATCCACCTTTCACAAGGATTTGCTGAAGGGCAGAAAAGGGAGATAAAGATCGGTTTCACTCGCTTTCTCCGAAGCATATGCTCCCAGTGACGTGACCTGAATTGTGGCCCGTTGTCCGAAATCACAAGCTTCACAGTGCCAACCTCCCGTAAGAAGTGATTTGCGAACGCGGCAGCTACTGCCTCCCCGGTGGCCCTACGCAGCGGGGTGAGGCAGACGAATTTTGATGTCAGCTCTACTGCCACAAATATGTACGCAAATCCGTTCCTAGAACGCACTAGCGGACCGAATAGATCTACTGCTGCGAGATCCCTGAGTTTATTGGGAACGATCGGGTGTATTGGTGCGGCAAACGACACAGTGGGCGGCTTGGCTTGCTGACAGGGCTTGCATACCGTAATTACTTTACGTATACGCCGAAGCATATTGTTAAAGTAACAGGTTTCCCGCAGCTTCTCCAAGCATTTCCTCGCACCAAAGAGACCGTAGCTCAAATGCACGTACCACACGAGCTTGTTCACCAGTTCCTCCGGAATCGCTAGCAGCCACCTGGAGTCATCCAGAGCTCGCCTCTTGAATAGGATGCCATTCCGGATAATATAATACTGCCTGATGGCCGCGTGGGATTTATCATGCCATTTCTCTTTGATGTCACGCAAGACTTCGTCCTTGTCTTGTTCCGCCCCGATATTGCCTAGTGACGTAGTGACATAATTCTCGAATGCCACATTTTGAAGGTATAACACACTGAAATTGTTTTCATCAATAGCGTTATCCTCAGCATGGGTGAGCCCGATAGGCAACCGAGATAGAGCATCAGCAATGATGTTATTGTGCCCCGGAATGTACTCTATCGTGAAATGGTATTCCTGGAGGAACACCGTCCACCGTCCGAGTCTACCGTGATTGATTTTGGCGCTCATTAGGAATTGTAGTGCTCGGTGGTCGCTGTACACCCTGGTCGTGCGCCCGAACAAATAGTAACGGAATTTCTTGAACGCCCAGACAATCGCCAGGGCTTCAAGCTCCGTGACAGAGTAGTTCCGTTCACTCCGCGAGAGCACACGGCTGGCGAACGAGATAGTTTTCCAGGTGGACGGGTCCTTTCCACCCTCCGTCTGGAACAACACCGCTCCCAGCCCCGTCAGTGAACTATCTGTCATCAGGCAAAACTCCTGATTCAAATCCGGATGGGCGAGCAATGGAGCGTTAACCAATGCATTCTTTAATTCGTCAAATTCGCTCTGTGCTTGTTCGTCCCACATCCAAACGGTGTTCTTACCCGTCTGTGCACATAAACGAGGGGTGGACAAAACATTGAGATTTATAAATCTCTTGTAGAAATTGCAAAGCCTCAAATAACCCCTGAGCTGACGCTTTGACGTGGGCGTTGCGCACTCCGCAATCGCTGAATTTTTTTCGGGATCCGGATGAATTCCATCCGCCGACACAATATGACCCAGAAACTTTATGCTTTCGCGCCCGAACTGGGATTTGTCCAGATTCACGGTCACCCCCGCTTTCTCGAATACTTCGAGCAATCGATTTAGAACCCGGTTGTGTTCCTCCCATGACTTCTCTGCAATTAGAATGTCGTCCACATACACAGTTACGCGCGCTCTTAGGTCGTCGGGTAGTATGCTATTCAGGCCTCTTATGAAGGCGGCTGAAGAAACATTCAACCCGAAAGGGAGGCGTTTAAACTGGTAGCAGCTCCCATAGCAGAGGAAGGCAGTGTATTGCCTGCAAGACGAATCGAGCATAATTTGCCAATAGCTGTTTCGGAGGTCAACGGATGACAAAACTTTCACGCCATGAAACGTTTGCAGCAGTTCCTCCAATCCTTCTGGCCTATCTGTCTCAGACATGATTACCGTATTTATTTGCCGCGAGTCCAACACCAAACGCACGGACTTGTCCCGCTTTGGCACAACGAGTAATGGCGAGTTATATGAACTCCTAGCTCGCTCTATTATACCCTGCTCCAGCATCCTACTTATTTCGGCTTCCACACTGCTCTTGTGCACCAGTGGGATGGGGTAGGGCTTAACAAAGAAAGGAAGATGCTCGCGCACCGTAAAGCGATACAGAAATCCATCAATTGCCCCCGGTGAATCCGAAAATACTCGGGAATGGCTTCTCAGAACGCGACACAATTCCATACGATTCGCTTCCGAGGCTCCCGCACCAGCAATACACCTTTTCACAGTGTTCGTGAAAAAATCGTTCCTACCATACTCATTATGTTGTGAATCTACGCCACTAATCAGATTGACCAAAACCTCCTGCCCAGGTCGCGACTCAGTCATAACGTGAAATTTCAGACAGCTCACATCAGACTCCTTGCGCAAAACACATTCCTCGAAAATTAGACTGACAGGGTTGCTCCCGACAACGATAGTCATAACACCGCCAGCCACGTCGATTACGGCGCGGTGGGCATTCATGAAGTCAGTCCCCAATATCATCGCCACGCTCATCAGCGGCATCACAAAAAAATTGAATTCAAACTCATGTCCTTGACAGACGAAGTTTACTCGAGTCTGAACTTTAATTTAACACTTTTTCCATATATCGCGCCCCTGACTGTGGTTCCTCTCACCTGGAAAGTTGGCCAACTCCCCGTTTCCTCAGACTTCCGAAACGCCGCCTCACTAATCAGCGAAAAGGGGCTGCCTGTATCGAGTACACAACTAAGACTGACTCCCCGAATGTAAACAGACACGACTGGATTTACCGCGGGCACACCAATACTGTGGTCCTCCCTCAACAAATCTTCCCTAATATCGTCTTCACCTATCAAACGCACATCAATAGCACTGGTCCTCATTAAGTTGACGCCAATCGAGTCAGCCGCTAGTCATTGATCCCTTTGATTAGGGTCATGTGGCGGATTGTGACGCGGGTTTGCGGGACGAATTTCAACACCCACTGGCGGACCACCCGTACTGTTTACGGCACCCCTGTTGTTGCTTGTTCGATAATTATTCTGTGGTCGATCACGACTACCGTTCCTAGGTCCACTATAATTGCTCCTAAATCTCTGCCCATTACCGTATCTTCTAAACTCCCCGGGATGTCTCTGATTTACTCTCGGCGAATGATGACCATTGGCATCGTTTGTTCTGCCCGCGTTCCGTGAGGAGTCGCGACGCTGCCACCGCTCGCGCGCTCTGTAACTCTCAGGCGACCCGTTACGTCTGGAGTTCCACCTGTCTCTACGACTGCGGCTTCGCTCGCGCGGTCGCTGCTCGTAGGCGCTCTGACCGTAATTCTGCGTGGTGCCATTCGCATCGCACTCAAGCTCTAAAAGGAAATTGCGAAACCCCTCTACATCGTAATGCAAGGATAACGTGCCGAAACTGCATTGGAAACTTTCCCAGGCAAATACGAATAATTTCCGCAGGTCCATAAGGATCGTCAAGATGTTCATTCGCCTGCAGCATGTGCTCGAACATCTGCACAGGGCTGGAGAATTTTGACCTGTTCAACTCTGGTAGCATAATGAGACCGTGTTTTACACGACTTTGCGCTGCCACTGACCAATAGATCGACAGGAAGTGTTGTCGAAACTCCCCAACAGTGTAGCAATTGCGTGCAATTGACCTCATCCGCGCCGCTGGCACACCTTCGAGGTAGCCGCACATATACTCCATCTTGTGCGCACTGGGCCACGTAGGAGGGAGGGAGAACTCGAACTGCTGTAACCAGGCCCGCGGGTGAATCCCCGTAGCCGAGTTACGGAAGACTTCAAACTTCCTCACGGTCAGAAAATGTTTAAAGTCAAATTCGTGAGTTTCCCTTGGCGAACGTTGTCGAGGGGATCCACGCCGTTCCCACCTGGTACGAGATCCGTGATCGTGACGATGATCAAATTCGCCATCGTTCCCGGAATCATCGTCGGAATAATGGCCCTTTCGATCATTTCTTTCAACTTCATGGGCCGTTAACCCTTTTAGGTGAAGTTCTAAACGGGCCATGCGTTCACGTAGTCCCTCGGTAACCCGTCTTTGTTTTATATTTATTTCACACTGTCCACGCGGACATTTCGTTATCGGCCGTATTTCGTCGGCATCCGCTGATGACGAGGTAATCCTTTCCCTATTATTGTCAGACTTACGCGCCACTGCGTCTGAGATCCTGGCTATTTCTTTTCGCATCTCTCGGTGGGCCGTGTCTTGTTGTGTTTGCATAAGCCCTTGCTCTCGCTCGAGAGCTATTATCGCCTGGCTGAGGGTTTCTACCTGCGCGGTAAGGTGGACCGGGCACTTAGCTGCAGTGTCCTCTATTCGGGACACAAGAGCCGAGTCACTCTGGCATTGTTCTGCTAACGCGCGGAGATCCCTGGCGGAATTTTGTCCTACTCGGGACTCAAGAGCCGCTTGTTCACTCTGGCATTGTTCTGCTAGCATACGTATATTCCCAGCGAACCTTTCTTCTTGCTCCATCACCTGCTTGCTAATGACTCGCTGCCCCTCTTCTAAGGTGGAGATGCGTTGGTCAATGATCGCCAGTTTCTCCCCAACACCCTGTACTATTTCACTAGTCAATCTTTTATTTGCTTCCTCGATATGCCTCCTATTTTCTTCTGCTTGTTTTTTATTCACTTCCTCGATATGTCTCCTGTTTTCTTCCGCTTGTTTTTTATTCACTTCCTCGCTATGTCTCCTATTTTCTTCCGCTTGTTTTTTATTCACTTCCTCGACATGTCTCCTATTACTGTCTAGTAATTGTCGTACCATAGTCTGTAATGAATTTGCATCTATCGAATGATTCGAAATCACTACAGCGGGCTCAGGATGGACAACACTTGTACTTGCGTTTTCCGCGTTTCGTTCCTGGTCGGACTCGACGTTTTGACCTCGTCCTTGTTCAGGGTTATTGTCTGGCAGGTTTTTCCGATCGCGGCTCCCTGAACAGCTACGCGTCTCCATCAAAAGGATAGTTACTCCGTGCTCCAAAATACAACAAGAATAATGCCAAAGTCTCCTAATGGACTCACAGTCCCCACAAAGCACCCAAGATTTACTATATGACACCGATACACGCCACAGGACAAGAATCAACCCACACTTGTAACACAATTGAATACTAAATCACAATGTCTATACAGTAATACATATACAAGATAAAACATGTAAGAAAATGCACACCTATATCATAAATTCACGTCAATTCTGTATCACAGAAAGACAATATACCAATTAGCACATCCAACCGAAAATAACTAATCCTCACTGCGCATCAGAAGATCTCTGGTTTACCGAAATCCCTGAGCGGGGTAAGCCAAGTGTAACTAACCTGCTACTACGGGTTATTCCTTATTATTGGGAATGTAAATACTTATTGCTTGGGAAGTTAACGTCAGAAGATTAGGGTCGCCACCGACTCTAACCATACAACTAATCGAAAGTTTGGTCGAGTCGGAAAATAAATTAATTTGATCACAGACAAAAACCACACAAAAATGCATACGTTGTGATGTCGCTGTTCACGACAATCAAACATTTAAAATAAAATAGAATATGCATGAATACTGCATAAGATCAGCTCCCAGGAACACACCTGAAAATAAGACTTAATCTAAAACATTTGTTATAAAATACAAGGGGAGACTAATCACTGGACCTGTGCATAAGACAACGCGTTGGATGTGCTGACGGGAAAGCTACGAGGTGAGTGGCTTAGGCGCAAAAACGTAATCTCGGAACACAAGAGAAAATTGTAGATAAAATCATTTATTCCTAAACTAAGGATGTGAGGCATGTACACGATTCCTGATGACACGTGGTTTGTGGAGACACAATTTCTAGGTATAGTGCCAAATTCCAACAATATCACATCACACAATCATGTTAACATTATCTAAAACAAACATGCGATCGGACAGTTAGTGATGCCGGTAGCCCAACAACTATAATGTTCTACCACGTGGTTGGCTCCCCACGGACGAAAGACACATAAAGCAAGGAAAATTTACGAGAAGGAAAAGCTCTAAATATTTAGAAAGGTGAAAGCTTATGCAGGCACAGCTGAAGGCAAACTGACATTCATACAGAAGCGAGTGCTCACTTCTTATCGACACCTTTGTGTGGCGCTCTTCCGGCGGATCCAAGTCTGCTACAGAAATTTGCTAAAAGAAAAATCTGCCAAAGTTTTGCATTCCTTGCTGCGACAAGGCAAAGCAATCTTCCAGATTTGAAAAGCGAGACCAGAAGCTAACAGCTCTCCCCTCGCCAAGTAACAACGCGCCACGCGGTCAGTCTAACTCGCCCTTCTTCGACTGAAGCACAGCTGTGGACGCTTCACGTACCGGCGGCAGACTGCCTCCCGCTTCTCCAGCCTCTTCCACGCTCCGCATGGCCCGGAAAACCCAAAGATGCCATTTCCGCCACCAACCTAACGCAGGTGGATTTCTCATAAGTAGCGAAAACCTCTTTGCCTGCTGCTGAATCTGTACGACTATCGCAGACTTTCTGCAGCAGACTACGCCACCGTCTAGCAACGTGACACACAACCACATTCATTCAATCACACTGCTATGAGAGTAAAGAGAATAGAGAAACGAGGAAAAGAAAGAGAAATGGTAATGAAAATGGGCTACCGGACTAATGAAAGGTGGCTACAGGACCCTTTCATCACCCCAAACGTCCCGGAGAAGACTGTGCCGCGAATTTTCTGTACCACACTGACACATCTGACGCTGGCAAATCCTCAGTGTGAGTGATCACTGGTGCAGTTTCTTCAGGCAGTTCCTTGTCGTCACTCTCTTCAGCAGGTTCACTGACCATTTAAATAATTGCAAGATCGGTCACTTCAAACCATTCATAAGTGTTCATTCATTCTGAAACATTATTCGCATTTGCATTTTCACATCCAGCTAGCTTTTTCATCAGTTCTGCTAATGGTAGATCATTTTCGTCTGCACTGCGGGTATCCATTTCATTCCATGGAACTTGGTTCCAAAACTTTTTTAGTGCCTTCCGTTATTTGTAGAAGCGTCTGAAGTAAACGGCAACGATATCCTTTCTTTCAAGCATTGCAAGACGCCTTACCCCATAGGCTGTATTAAATTCGTCACATTAGGCGGTAAGAACAATGCGCGAGTACCGTCACATTGCAATTCTACCTCTTTTTCTTTAGGTATCTTTTGGTCTCTGGAACAAATTCTTCGAAAAACCATTTCTTAAAACTATTTTTGTCCATCCAAGCAGATTTTTGGTGGACGTATGTAACAGGCAACGCAAAAGCTTTAGGCTTAGGAGACTTCTCTGTTACCAGCGGCTTTAGTTCATGGTCTCCACTTGGATTCGATATATCAACAACTGTTAATCTCTCTTTACATTTTATTGCAGCCTGGGACGGCCTTTTCTTCTTTTGCCGCTAGAGTTTTAGATGTAAGCATTTTATAATTTAGCCCTGTTTCATCACAGTTGATCAGGAGTAAGCTTTTCGTCTTGTATATTTGTTCTTAATTTCTCACAAAATTGTGTAATAGTTTGAGAATCCGGAGAAAGTTTTTCAACGCAAATTCTAAGCTGTCTTACGCCGTAGGGGTTCTTCTACCTATCCAACCATCGTGAACCTACAGTAAAATCGTCCTCACCTTACTTTAACTCATTCCTAAAAATACATCTTTTTCTTGCTGAATAGGCCTTGAAATTCTATTTCCTTTTTGTTGTTATTGAATAAACCAAACGAACAAAGCTTCACTCGTTTTTTCATACTCAGTTTCCTTCATTGACTTCCGTTCAAATGACGAAACAGAACACTTGTTTCATGAAAACTTCTCAATTTTGTCTATGTTTCTACGATAGTCTTCAGCTTCACCGACTCTATACTCAGCAACAAATTTTTTGAATGTTTCTCCGTTGCCTAGTCTTTTCAAAGTCTCAAGTTTCACATTCAACAGATCCGTTCTTCTCTTACTCCTGCATTCATTGTAATGTACGAATTAAAACATTAAGAAACACACAGTTACATGTGCATAGTACAGTGTACATACATACAACACTTGAAAATTAACGTGACACAGATGGGATCACTACAGTACAGACACACAACCAACTACAGTACATACAACAATGTCAGACAGTTTTGTAAAATTGAAATTTAACAGTAGTAAACGTATAGTAGCTCTAGGTTGTGATGCAGAAAATGGTGCTGGAACAAGTAAAATATTCGCATCAGGTTCTTAAGAAGAGTTCTTAAGAAGATATCTACTTGGATACATCTCAGGAAGAGAACATGATCGTAAAACAAAGTTACTTTTATTAATGAGATCCTAATGAAACAATTAATACAATAAGCCACAGTGAAATGAATAATAATGTGTGATGGAGTACATGCTCTTAAACGGAATGACCTCAACTGTCATAACTGTTAATATACAGGTTGTGACAGGTGCAGATAGTTTTGGATGTTGTTCCTTAATATACGCAAACATCAGTGTGTTATTTGCTTTTTCTCTTCGTCGAACAGTCCTCCTACAAACTCATCACAAACTTTATGACCTGATGTTTCCTGCTTGACCATTGGACTACAGCTGTCGATATAGACCCACCGTTTTGCGTTCATGAGTCCACACCTCAACACCAAACCTGCCGCCCAAGGCAAAATAAGCATGAATGGCTAACTCTTGCCACATGTACTTAGAGGTGCTAGTCACCCTAAAAATATAATTTATAATAGTTACGATTATTAGTCTGCAAATAACGTAAACACTAATGTAACGTTGTTCAGTACACCGTGCTCAGTCACCGATAGAAACATCTGTACATATACCTGTTACAACCTCTATCAAATAGCCCAATGAAACCACAGTCTAACTGCAAATCCATCAGCTTTGAATCCCATAAATGACTGAGTCAGAGACTATACTTGACGCTTTTGTCGTCAATCAGAAGCAAATCCCTCTACATCATAATCGGCGTGCCAAGTGGTCTTTCCTACCGTTAGAAACGGTACTTCTCTTTCTCACAAGAAGGGCGATAGAACTAGCCAGTTAGAAGCCTTCATTTCCCTCATCAAGCAATCTTCCTGCCCTTACTTCCCTAATTATTACGATGTTAGCCGTTACATTGAGATATCAGGCGTTACATCAACATGTGAGCAGTTCTTCCTTCTTTCTCCATTGCCTTTTATCCATTCAGTTAATCAAGACCTTAGATTTTGTCGTAGCCTCGTTCTCACGACAGGTCGCTAAGGTTGTTGGCATCGGTTCGGCACCTGGGTATCATCCCTGAGACTAGGGAGATCACATGTGCTACGGTGCCGTTACAAATTTGGCAAAGTGGCTGTGTTTTCCTATGTGAAGGCAACTGCCTTCTCGCTCACGACACAATGAAATCTGCACTGTTTTTAATACGTCCAATTTCACCATGTTATTTTGGTGATACGTATAGGTATGTAAAAAAATACATCCTATATTATTAAGCATTAGTTGAAATAAGATGACTAAGTAATACATATAACGTCTGAAAGGTGGCCACAATTATATTAATTGACGCTTTGCTAATCACGAACGGCGCAGAAAGTACAGTGGCTAATTCTTCAACGACGCCAGGGAGCTGTCGACAGGCGCGAGGCTTTGGTGTCTGCCGGAACCGGGGTGTTTCCTTTGAATGGCCGGCGGGTTGGAGCCAAGGCTGCCTGTCCATTGTTCTCGTCGAGGGGCGCAAGGTGCTCGCGGGACGGAGAATAACGAGAGAGACGGAGAAATCTACCCCGAGTCATTTCTTTCACTCCTCCCGGAGTGCGCGCGAAGTAATAAAACTGGTTCATTGCTTCGAGCTATTCGCTCCGCGGACGGGACAATGAGATGCGCACAGTGTGGATGACGGGGCCAGGTAATGAAAACAGCGGTACTGCTGCGACCTTCGACGTCAAATGATGCGATGGTGGCTTTCTTCTATAACGTGGCAGGCCCAGTAAATTCAGAAACAACCATCTTCCTTAGGACACACCTGTATCTCTTTTGGTTGATTACAGCGGCTTTCAGGCAGTATGTGACGGAAATTTCGTTTTCATTTGTTCTCTTCTTTTCTTTAACTTACACCGTCAGTATCACATGAGATATATAAAATAAGATATCCAGACATGCGCGACAGCGTGCACTGCGCTTAAAACGGTATTCTTCCACGGCTCACACCTTCGGTTCTGTTCGTGATATGAAGGTTGGCCAAGTGTTTTGGAGAACCCTTGGGCGAGGGACCATTTGTATACCCAACAGAATGACCGTCTTAGTGTTACTATCCCACAGTACAAGGTCAACGTACGAATATTGCTCTTCCTCCTGCTTAGGTAAATGTAGAAAATCGTTTGCTTCTTTTTGCATTTGATGTGGTCTACAGTGGGCCTTAAGCGGCTTATAAAGGTACCATTGGTTCATGAGCGGTTTCTGAGAAAACCGTCCAAAACTTTTTACTACTTTTTCGTACCAGAATCGAGCCACTGTTTCGAATACAAGTAAAATCCGATGTGAGGCAAAAACATTGTTTATAAAGTGACATATTGGAACTTCTTAGTATTTACTTATTGTTATCATTTCAAGCACTGACCTACAGAATTTTCCCTGACAAACAGAACTCAGACTTAAACTATCCATTTATTACGCACAATATACAACCCCAACGCAATCTGACTGCTATATAATGGCAACATGGCTTCAAATAATTAACACAAAAGAATGGCAGTGAATTGGAAGAAATCCTAACAATAACCCATACCTTTCATAAGTCACTTAGCTCACAGTAAAAATCTTCATAACACGAACTACAGCAATTACAGCAAGCAGCAACTACAGCTAGCTGAATAAAAGGATTCTAGCTACCACAGGCTCTAACTACTAGGAGGCGTATGGCTAGCAAAAGAAAGATTTTGTTGAAGAGCAAACAATGTATTAAGCATATTTTACCTTATTCATGTGACATCCAGTTCCAAAAATTATGTAGTTGTCAATAATTCCACTACCCAAACATTACCCAATACATCCATCCTGATTTTACAATCCATGTCCTACCGACACAGTCACCACAAAGGACACATGTCCAAGCCGTCCGCTCACTAACTGCTAACTGCTAGTCTGTCCAACCACAGAGTCTCTTACCGAGGGCGCAGAGCGCTGTCAGCGATATTAAGACAGTCTATAGCGCTGCCAACATACAAATATATAAACGGGCTACTTACAGTAGCACGGAGAAATACGATGTAAAGTGTGTCACTTACCATCAGAAGGGATCTAGCAACCACAAGTAGTACTAAAGCATCTGCAAAATTTTTGTGTAACTAAAATCCGGTCTTAGGTGTAAAATTCGTTTTTCTTACTTCAATTTCACATAAGTAATTTTTAAAATCATAATCACCTTGAAGTCCTTTTCCTATGAGTGATATGTGATGTTGTGACATGGAAAACAAGGGAACCAGAGGAAAAATGCTGCTGTCAGAGCACAAAAAGGCTAATTTTCTCCTATTTAAAAGACTCTGACTGGAAAGTGGGGTACCACCTGCCTCAGTCTATCTTCCTCAGTACCCTAAAGAATTTCCAAAAAAATTTGGAGTGCGAAGATATTCAAGCTTTTTTACGCTGAGAGAGAAAAGGACACTAACAATGGGAAAGTAGACACCGGTTGTGGTGAGAGAAAGAGGACAAAAATGCAGTACAATATAGATGACAGTGACAGAGCAGCGCTAGGAAAAGAGTAAAGGAGACAGCGCAAGAGGGAGAGCAATAAAGACAAGGGGAAAATGTAAGTGAGTGAGACAGAGTAATAATGAGAGACAGGGTATATGACAATGACAACGATGAAGAGAGAGATAGTGAGAAGATACAGGAACTGTGGTGAGGAATGAATGAGAGAGTAGCAGTAACAGAGAAACAAAGAGAGAGATAGTGACAGTGAAAGAAGACAGTAGAGGTAAGACAGAACGAAGGAGACTGTGGCCAGGAGACAGTAACAGTTAGAGATACGCAAAGAGATAAGAAAAATGATTTGGGCTAATGAGTGAGTGAGAATGGGCAGTTGGGAGTGTATGGCTATGGCGACTTCAGCGGTGCACTAGCGGTTGTGAGCGAGCTACAGATAGGCTAGCTTGTGGGTGTGAGAGGTGAGCTGCATGAACATTTTTAAAAGTTCTCATGTTTAGGAAACAGGCACATCACTTTTCAGGTAAATCCTTATATTCGCCTTTTTCTCCGATGGCTGCATTTTTCCGCTGGAAAGTGCAGTAAGTGGAATGGGACTAAGGGTTCCGGCCAGCCTTTTGATCTCTTATCTAATGTATGAACCTGATTCCTAATAAGGCAACAATTAATTGGGGTCTAATTGATCTCCTATGTAGCAGCGTTCTTAGTCTACTCTCACTCACTCTCTCACTATCCCCTCCCTTCCTCCCCCTGGGGCTAATGTTTCGCTGATCCAACAGCGTTTGTGTGCCGGCGCCTTTCGGACAATGAGGTTCCTGGGACAGGGGCTTCCGTGTGGAGCACCATTTCCTACTGTCAAATGCGTAATCAGCAGCAGTGCCAGCCGTCCGCTGGCGGCATCATCAGCAGCAGTAGTCTCGTAAACGTCCCAGAAAAAGGCATTTTGGGCAGCAGCCAGCAGGCAGTAATTATTTATCAAATATATTTGTGATATTGTTTCTTTTAAAATTGTTTTTCAGTGGTATTGCTTCGAGCAGCGGGCAGTCACAGCGTCAGTCTCCGTCCAGTTGCAGTTGCAGCAGCAGTAGCTGCATAAATTCGAAATATTGAAAAAAAAAAAAAGACATCTGAGCAGCAGCAGGCAATCGGTGAGTAGTTGTCAAATATAACTATTTTTAGTATCCGCCAAAAATCGATTTTGAGAAATATATTTGTGTTATTGTTGCTATCGTAATTATTGATAATTGTTTCACAATGATATTATTGCTAGAATAATTATTTATTTCAGCACCCAACAGCACTGCTGCTTCCAGCACCATTCGTAATTACCTGTCGTAACAGCAAAGTGGTGTGGCCAGGTAGCTGAAAAAGTTAATATGAAGTCTATCTGTCGTTAATATTTGTGTCAATACACAGTAGTGTAAGATACAAAAATTGTGTGTTGAGAGAATGTGAGTGCAGCAATATTCCAATACCTGTCGTAATGCCGCAGTCATATGGCCAGGTAGTTGAATAAATTAATATGGAGTCTACCTGACGTTTGTAGTTGAGCCAGTACACAGTGGTGTGAGATAAAAAGATTATGAGTGTGTTACGGCAATGCGAGTGCAGCGGTGTTGTTATTAACATTAGGTGTTCTCCATCGCTACTGTGTGTATCCGTCTGTTCGATAATACTTTTGCAGCGGCAGGCTCGAATTACTAGCAGAAATAACTGGTACAAACACCAGCTGAAAAAACAAGTGGGGCACTGGAGCAGCAAGGCACAAGGAGAATATCAGACTGTGTCTATAAGAAATCACGTCAAGTAACCACGCACACATTTACGCATTCCTACAGTTCTTTTATGTACTTGCCCTTAGCAAAATTCTACAGAACCTGCACATTTCTAACCAAAGACAATATATAAAAAACACCACGCCGCGATCTGTTACAAAGAAATCCCTACAGTACTAGATTAAGTGACATGAAGTAATGGTCTGTAAAGGATTACCGATTGCAAACAAAGGATGCCATACAGCATTGTGCTACAAAAACAAGTACACACCTAGAGAGAGGGGGCTTTTTTCTCTAACAAATTATATTAACAAATACCACTTGAGTTCTATGAACTCATTCGAATCACTAGGAGGACATGTAAGTACTTTCACAACATTTGTATTTTATGTACTGATTTATATTTCAGTACTTTGTGTCACGATGACGTCATGACGGGATTTACTTCTGATTATTACACTGAGATGACACCGTGGGACAGCGATAAGCACAAATACAAATGGCAATAGCAATGCGTGCACAGTGTATAAAACGGCAGCACAGTGGCGAAGCTGTCATTGGCATTCAGATGAGTCATGTGAAAAGGTTTCCGACATTATTATGGCCACGCGACGGGAATTAACAGATTTTGAAAAAGAAATGGTAGTTGGGGCTAGAAGTATGGGACATTCCATTTCGGAAATCGTTAGTGAATTCAATATTTCGAGATTCACAGTGTCAAGAGTGTGCCGAGAATACCAAATTCCAGGCATTGCCTCTCACCACACGCACTGGCCGACGGCCTTCACTTAACGACCGAGAGCAGCGGCGTCTGCGTAGAGTTGCCAGTGGCTGCAGATAGGCAACACTGCTTGAAATACCCTCAGAAATCACCGAACGCATCCGACCGGACAGTGCGGATCTGGCATTACAACTATGGCACCAAACGACCGACGCGATTGCCTTTGCTAACAATACAACATCGCCTGTAGTTCCTCTGCTGCGCTTGGAACCAAATCGGTTCGAAAACCACGGCCTGTGCAGATGAGTCCCGATTTCAGTTGGTAAGACCTGGTGATAGGGTTCCAGTGTGGTGTACCCCCCACGAAGCCATGGATCCCAAATTGTCAACAAGGCATAACGGTATGGGCTTTATTTACATGGAATGGACTGGGCACTCTGGTCCATCTGAATCGATCATTGATGGGAAATGGTTATATTCCGCTACTCGGAGACCATTTAGAGCCACTTATGGGCTTCATGTTCTCAAATAAAGGTGTCATATCACCGGGCTACAAGTTTTCGCGATTGGTTTGAAGAATATTCTTGGACATTCGAGTGAATGATTTGGTCTCCCCGATCGCTCGACATGAATCTCATCGAAAATTTGTGGGACATAATCTGTAAGTAAGTTTGTGCAAAACATCCTGCACCGGCAACTTTCGCTGTTATGGACGGCTATAGAGGTAGCCTGGCTCAATATATCTGCAGGGGCTCCAACGACTTGTTGAGTCTGTGCCCGTCGAGTTGGTCCGACATAATATTGGGAGGTATCCCATTACTTTTGTCACGCCAGTGTTTTAAGCAAAAATAGCTGTGTCTCCTAGCCATTGGATGGGAAATGAACTTTATTTAAAAAATTAAATCGCAGTCCCCGGCGGGCCCTGTTAGCAAGCTGGCTGTAGAGAAGCTGGTGCTGTCTGATCCCTCCGTCCCCCTGCGCGTGTCAGGAGCTGAGCAGCAAGCGGGGAGGACGCTGCTAGTTTTGAGGAGAACCAGACGTTAAGGTTAACTGTATTAAATTCTATTAATGTCTAATTACAAAAGCTCCCTATGTCTCACACTAAATGAAATGGTAATAACGTATTAGCGCCGCTAACATATTCTTCCTGTACTTGAAAATCGTAGCTATTTCCCTAAAAACGTACGATAGCGTATGCGTCAATCGTACTGATTTTGACGGGAACACCTGGTATGAATATCACATATCAATTTATAAACTCCTGCAAAACTTTACCTACCTTCTGTATCTTCCTCAAGTTTGGTGTTTATCAAACAGTTTCGGTTTAAGTTTCTTGTTCTTAACGCGAACTGTGTTGTAAGTATGCTGTCGATTCATTTATCCTTATTACAGCCAAAAAGGATGTTTGTCGATCTGGTATCTCCTATTCTGGCACTTTCATTCCTTTATTTCATTGTTTCTTCAAGATATAAGAGTGGTGACAATATAGACAAGCAATAAAGCTGCCTTTCTTAAGACGAACTTTTCTTTACTGACGACTCAAATTTTCACTGAAGGAGACATACTCGTCACGAGAATGTTAATTGAAAATTATAACTTTTTCATATGTCGTTTATTGCGCAATCAGATTTGTTTCTTCAGACTTACATTTTACTGTATTATTTATCGTACTTGCCCATCATTTATATATATGCTTCTTGTTAGCATTAATTAATTGAGTAAGCTACTGCAGTATCAGAAATTAAAAAATAAAATAGAGAAATGAGTATACGTGTCTGACGGTGGCTTCTCTTTTAGGATCGACAGTTTGCGAAATTAGTGAAATAAGAAATAACGTTTAGAATCAACAGTTTGGAAAATTAGTGAAATGAGGAATATTTCTGAATGTGACTCCACTTTAGAATTGACTGTATACTGAGGGATCACAAAAATCTGCTGAGTTATCAGAAATAGACCCGGGAGGAACAAAATAAGTGGTTTTATAGACAAAGCATGTTGTGCAGTATTATATTACTATGAGCGGCATGTCGTTTGCCAGTACACACTTGTTAATCTGGATGCAAGCTTTCATAGCTTCTGCCATTTACATCTGAAGATGGCCTAATTATGTCGAAACAGGACGAATGAATAAAAACACGAGATGTACGAGACCTATTCTCTAATCATCAGGTCACTAAAATAAACTTAGGTACTTAATTTTTTGTTTGTTCATAGGTACGAGTCTGCCGTTGGGGTATACTCGTACAATGAAATCCGCTCCACAGTGCGGGAGAATGCCGATAGGGGTTGTTGTTGTTGTTGTTGTCTTCAGTCCTGAGACTGGTTTGATGCAGCTCTCCATGCTACTGTATCCTGTGCAAGCTTCTTCATCTCCCAGTACTTACTGCAACCTACATCCTTCTGAATCTGCTTAGTGTATTCATCTCTTGGTCTCCCTCTACGATTTTTACCCTCCACGCTGCCCTCCAATGCTAAATTTGTGATCCCTTGATGCCTCAGAACATGTCCTACCAACCGGTCCCTTCTTCTTGTTAAGTTGTGCCACAAACTCCTCTTCTCCGCAATTCTATTCAATACCTCCTCATTAGTTATGTGATCTACCCATCTAATCTTCAGCATTCTTCTGTAGCACCACATTTCGTAAGCTTCTATTCTCTTCTTGTCCAAATTATTTATCGTCCATGTTTCACTTCCATACATGGCTACAGTCCATACAAATACTTTCAGAAACGACTTCCTGACACTTAAATCTATACTCAATGTTAACAAATTTCTCTTCTTCAGAAACGCTTTCCTTCCCATTGCCAGTCTACGTTTTATATCCTCTCTACTTCGATCATCATCAGTTATTTTGCTCCCAAAATAGCAAAACTCCTTTACTAAGCCGAATCAAAATGTTGCAGCCCAATGGCAAAATAGGGTATCGCATGGGAATTCGTTTTCGGTGGAGCATAAGTATTACAACTATTTTGGCTGACTCAGATAACATATTTAGCGGTCTGCAATGGCGTGATATGGCTGAAACGTTTCCGCTGCTATCGAAAACGATTTACTCTACTTCACGAATGCGCTGTAATATTTTGGTTTCAGTTTGTCTGGCGGTGTGCTATGGTAGTGTGGCGCGTTGATCTCACTTTCGTCTCCTTGCGTAACTCCAGACCTTCACACAAACAAAAAACAGTAGTCAGTCTTTGGTAAGCAGCCTGGATATGTAACAACAGTTTGTTTCCTAATTTTAATGTGCTAAAGTAATTCAAACAGTCACTAAAACGTACAGTAATGGATTAATCCCTTGGGCACTAAACACAGGTAATGAAATGCAAGCTACGTAATGCAGTTGCAGCAATACATTTACGACGCAGTAGCAATGTATGTGAAAACTGGTACGAATCATGGCTGCAATAATCACATTTGCCGCCGAATTAGGCAGCTTTGCCGCTGATGTGGTACTGGATGTGACATCGGAAGGCCATGGGCAACCCAGTGGGAGCCGTTGCTTTCAGTTACATCTGAGGGTATTTTTATTTCCCGCTAAGGTGCAGCTGTTACTTTTAGTTTCTCACTAGACTCACTTCAGACATGTACACCAAGTTTTCCTGGTAGAAATTCACCATCTGAATATTTATTCTGAAAATATGGTTGTTATTGTTTCTTCGGTATTTCCGAATGTAATATACTTACTGGAACTTCTCCAGAACAGCATGCTTCTCTTTACGTTTTCATTTCGTTTATACATGCATCGGCTCAGTAAGCATTGCCATAAGTGGATTAATATTTTGGTTTTAGGTAAATGTATGCACGAGAAAAGTCTGCAAGTGCGAAATGCTGGCACATTAATAACTGGTGTAACCGCCTGAATGTTGAAAGCAAACGTGCATGCATTGTGTGGCACAGGTGCCGGATGTCAGTTTGTGGGATGAAGTTCTTTGCCTGTTGCACTTTGTCGGTCAGTACAGGGACAGTTAATGCTGACTGTGGATGACGCAGTAGATGTCGTCCGATGATATCCCATTTGTACTCGATTGGAGGCAGATCTGGTGATCGAGCACTCTGTAGAATGGGTTGGGTTACAAAAGCTGTATTGGGGCGAGCGTTATCTTCTTGGAAAACACCCCCTGGAACGCTGTTCATGAATGGCAGTACAACAGATCAGATCACCAGACTGACGACAAATTTCCACTTAGGACGTGGGGGATAAACACGAGAGTGCTTATGCTGTCATACGAAATTGCACGCCAGACCATAACCGCAGGTGTAGATCCGGACTGTCTACACCGCAGACAGGTTGTGTGCAGGGCCTAAACTGGCCTCCTTCTAACGAACACACGGCCATCACTGGCACGGGAGCAGAACAGGCTTTCATCATAAAATGCAACAGACCTCCACTCCGTCCGCCAATGACCTCTTGCTTGACACAACTGAAGTCGCAAATGGGGGCGGTTTGGGGGCAGTGCAATGCACGCTACAGGGCGAATGGCTCGGAGCTGTCCCTGAAGTAATCCTATTTGTAACAGTTCGTTGTGTCACTGTGGTGCCAACGGCTGCTCGAAATCCTGCTGTATGATGCGTCTCAGCCATACGACGAGCACGGCAGTCTTCCCTCTCGGCAGTGCCATGGGGCGTTCCGCAGCCTGCTCTTCTTACAACCGTACCTTCCCGTGACCTCCGCTTCCAGTAATAATATACAGTGGCTGCATTCCAACCAAGATTTCCTGCAGCATCACTGAACGAACATCCAACTTCACGTAGCCCTATTACCCGATCTCGTTCAAAGTCAGTGAGCTGCTGATAATGGAATCTTCGTCGCCTTATAGGCGTTCATGACTGACATCAACACACTATGTTCAATCTCAAAGCAAACTAATGCTCACGACCGTTACAGCGCGTATTTAAGGGTTCGATTCTTTTAAGGGAGGAAACAAGACAGCGAGGTCATCGGTCTCATCGGATTAGGCAAGCACAGGGAAGAAAGTCGGCCGTGCCCTGTCAAAGGAACCACCCCCGGCATTTGCCTGAAGCGATTTAGGGAAATCACGGTAAACCTAAATCAGGATGGCCGGATGCGGGATTGAACCGTCGTCCTCCCGAATGCGAGTCCAGTGTATTAACCACTGCGCCACCTCGGTCGGTGTTCCTACAGTTCGGAGAAATAATGGTGTCATAGCAAATTCTATTGGCACTGCTGTTTTAACAACTCCCAACGAAAGATGCCGTATGTATAAGCAATATCACCCCGCGGTAGGTAGATAAACCGTTCCCAAGCCACCACTATGTTACTACATTGTGTAATGTCATAACTTACGTTTTGAAAACGAGGGCGTTGTTGGAAATTCTAAAGAGTGTTGTTGGAAATAATAATGATGTCAAAAAAGATCCTGATGTCCCCAACCAATGATGCTAAGTGTATAAGAAACAGCAAAGCAATAGAAAACACGATTTAGGAAGCATGACATTGTTCTAAATTTGATTTTTAGAAGTTATTAGATATTTTGCAAAATGCTAGTCTATCCACTGCTCTAGGAGACTTGCGTGCGTTCATCACTTCGGTGAGGTCACCCTGTTGGGAATACCCAGCAGAGATACCAAAGCTAGATATATATAAACTCTAGTGTGTGTTCAAACGAGCACGTTCTCATATTGATGCCAGAGCAAAATTGTATTGCCTCCAACCAAAGATACTGTGTGAATAAGGATTAGCACAGCGCTACAAACGCATCTAGAGAGAGACAGAGAGAGAGAGAGAGACAGAGAGGGGGGGGGGGGGAGGGAGAGGGAGACAGAGAGAGAGAGAGAGAGAGAGAGAGAGAGAGAGAGACAAAGCGAAAGCGAGAGTGCTGACTATATCTGCAACCACCCCAGTGAAAAGAATGTCGCCTGCAGAGTAGCCTATCCTCTAACGTTGACGTGTGGAGTATGCCGTGACCGTGAACACCTGCGGTTGGAGTATGGTCGAACACACTGTTCCGAAAACAGTAATGACCGAGAAATTTAGACATTGCAAAGGTATCCATCACGTTTGCTGGTGGGAAAATCACTTATGAATGTAGGCACTACAGGCGCAACCATACCACCCATGGCAAAAATGTTCAACATGTCTGTGGAAATACGTGTGCTGCATTGCGGATAAGCCCCAGCTACTTCCCTCCCCCGTTCTCTCTCTCTGGGTCACTAATAATCCAGTTTTCAAAACTAGCGCCGATACAAGGACGAAATCAGTTGCGGTCTACCACAGCTAATAGCAAACTTGAAGCCAGGTAAGAAAATATGAACATTATTATTAGAGCGCATTTGACATTGCTAGAAGATACCTAAACAACTACAAAATTAAACGTTCGATTAGAAAAGCTACCAATCTTTCGGTGTCTCCCCCCCCCCCTTTTCCCCTGCTACACGACAATATTACTAGGAGTTTCCTTCAATCTCCAAACTAAACAGTAGGGGGTGGGGGGGTGGGGGGGTGGGAAGGCTGCATCCCTGCCTTACACCCTTTTGAATCCGAGCGCTTCGTTCTTGATCGTCCACTCTTAGTATTCCCTCTTGGCACTTGTACATTTTGTCTACTACCCATCTCTCCCTATAGCTCACCCATATATTCCTCAGAATTTAGAACATCTTTCTCCATAAACAGCCGGCCGCTGTGGCCGTGCGGTTCTAGACGCTTCAGTCCGGAACCGCTCTGCTGCTACGGTCGCAGGTTCGAATCCAGCCTCGGGCAAGGATGTGTGTGATGTCCTCAGGTTACGTTAGGTTTAAGTAGTTCTAAGTCTAGTTGACTGATTATCTCAGATGTTAAGTCCAATAGGGCTTAGAGACATTTGAACCACTTTTACGTTGTCGAACGCATTTTCCAGGTCGAAAAATACTGCGAACGTCCCTTCACTTTTCTTTAGTCTTGCATCCATAATCAACCGCAACGTCAGAATTGCCACTCTGCTTCTTTTAGCCTTTCTAATGCCAAACTGATCGCCATTTAACACATTCTCAATTTTCTTTCCATTCTTCTTTACTTTATTATTATCAGCAACTTGGCTACATGAGCTGATAAGCTGATTGTGCGATAAGTCTCGCACTTGTCAGATCTTGCTATCTAAGGAAATGTGTGGATGATATTTTTCTGAAAGTCAGATGGTATGTCGCCAAACTCATACATTCTACACACAAAGCGAATAGTCATTTGTTGCCACTTTTCCCAATGATTTTAGAAATTCTGTTGGAATTTTATCAATCCCCTCAGCCTTATTTGATCTTAAGTACCCCAGAGCTCTTTTAAATTCTGGTTCTAATACAGGATCCCCTGTTGTTGTTGTTGCGGTCTTCAGTCCTGAGACTGGTTTGATGCAGCTCTCCATGCTACTCTATCCCGCGCATGCTTCTTCATCTCCCAGTACCCACTGCAACCTACATCCTTCTGAATCTGCTTGGTGTACTCATCTCTTGGTCTCCCTCTACGATTTTTACCCTCCACGCTGCCCTCCAATACTAAACTGGTGATCCCTTGATGCCTCAAAACATGTCCTACCAACCGATCCCTTCTTCTTGTCAAGTTGTGCCACAAACTCCTCTTCTCCGCAATTCTATTCAATACCTCCTCATTAGTTATGTGATCTACCCATCTAATCTTCAGCATTCTTCTGTAGCACCACATTTCGTAAGCTTCTATTCTCTTCTTGTCCAAATTATTTATCGTCCATGTTTCACTTCCATACATGGCTACAGTCCATACAAATACTTTCAGAAACGACTTCCTGACACTTAAATCTATACTCAATGTTAACAAATTTCTCTTCTTCAGAAACGCTTTCCTTCCCATTGCCAGTCTACGTTTTATATCCTCTCTACTTCGATCATCATCAGTTATTTTGCTCCCAAAATAGCAAAACTCCTTTACTAAGCCGAATCAAAATGTTGCAGCCCAATGGCAAAATAGGGTATCGCATGGGAATTCGTTTTCGGTGGAGCATAAGTATTACAACTATTTTGGCTGACTCAGATAACATATTTAGCGGTCTGCAATGGCGTGATATGGCTGAAACGTTTCCGCTGCTATCGAAAACGATTTACTCTACTTCACGAATGCGCTGTAATATTTTGGTTTCAGTTTGTCTGGCGGTGTGCTATGGTAGTGTGGCGCGTTGATCTCACTTTCGTCTCCTTGCGTAACTCCAGACCTTCACACAAACAAAAAACAGTAGTCAGTCTTTGGTAAGCAGCCTGGATATGTAACAACAGTTTGTTTCCTAATTTTAATGTGCTAAAGTAATTCAAACAGTCACTAAAACGTACAGTAATGGATTAATCCCTTGGGCACTAAACACAGGTAATGAAATGCAAGCTACGTAATGCAGTTGCAGCAATACATTTACGACGCAGTAGCAATGTATGTGAAAACTGGTACGAATCATGGCTGCAATAATCACATTTGCCGCCGAATTAGGCAGCTTTGCCGCTGATGTGGTACTGGATGTGACATCGGAAGGCCATGGGCAACCCAGTGGGAGCCGTTGCTTTCAGTTACATCTGAGGGTATTTTTATTTCCCGCTAAGGTGCAGCTGTTACTTTTAGTTTCTCACTAGACTCACTTCAGACATGTACACCAAGTTTTCCTGGTAGAAATTCACCATCTGAATATTTATTCTGAAAATATGGTTGTTATTGTTTCTTCGGTATTTCCGAATGTAATATACTTACTGGAACTTCTCCAGAACAGCATGCTTCTCTTTACGTTTTCATTTCGTTTATACATGCATCGGCTCAGTAAGCATTGCCATAAGTGGATTAATATTTTGGTTTTAGGTAAATGTATGCACGAGAAAAGTCTGCAAGTGCGAAATGCTGGCACATTAATAACTGGTGTAACCGCCTGAATGTTGAAAGCAAACGTGCATGCATTGTGTGGCACAGGTGCCGGATGTCAGTTTGTGGGATGAAGTTCTTTGCCTGTTGCACTTTGTCGGTCAGTACAGGGACAGTTAATGCTGACTGTGGATGACGCAGTAGATGTCGTCCGATGATATCCCATTTGTACTCGATTGGAGGCAGATCTGGTGATCGAGCACTCTGTAGAATGGGTTGGGTTACAAAAGCTGTATTGGGGCGAGCGTTATCTTCTTGGAAAACACCCCCTGGAACGCTGTTCATGAATGGCAGTACAACAGATCAGATCACCAGACTGACGACAAATTTCCACTTAGGACGTGGGGGATAAACACGAGAGTGCTTATGCTGTCATACGAAATTGCACGCCAGACCATAACCGCAGGTGTAGATCCGGACTGTCTACACCGCAGACAGGTTGTGTGCAGGGCCTAAACTGGCCTCCTTCTAACGAACACACGGCCATCACTGGCACGGGAGCAGAACAGGCTTTCATCATAAAATGCAACAGACCTCCACTCCGTCCGCCAATGACCTCTTGCTTGACACAACTGAAGTCGCAAATGGGGGCGGTTTGGGGGCAGTGCAATGCACGCTACAGGGCGAATGGCTCGGAGCTGTCCCTGAAGTAATCCTATTTGTAACAGTTCGTTGTGTCACTGTGGTGCCAACGGCTGCTCGAAATCCTGCTGTATGATGCGTCTCAGCCATACGACGAGCACGGCAGTCTTCCCTCTCGGCAGTGCCATGGGGCGTTCCGCAGCCTGCTCTTCTTACAACCGTACCTTCCCGTGACCTCCGCTTCCAGTAATAATATACAGTGGCTGCATTCCAACCAAGATTTCCTGCAGCATCACTGAACGAACATCCAACTTCACGTAGCCCTATTACCCGATCTCGTTCAAAGTCAGTGAGCTGCTGATAATGGAATCTTCGTCGCCTTATAGGCGTTCATGACTGACATCAACACACTATGTTCAATCTCAAAGCAAACTAATGCTCACGACCGTTACAGCGCGTATTTAAGGGTTCGATTCTTTTAAGGGAGGAAACAAGACAGCGAGGTCATCGGTCTCATCGGATTAGGCAAGCACAGGGAAGAAAGTCGGCCGTGCCCTGTCAAAGGAACCACCCCCGGCATTTGCCTGAAGCGATTTAGGGAAATCACGGTAAACCTAAATCAGGATGGCCGGATGCGGGATTGAACCGTCGTCCTCCCGAATGCGAGTCCAGTGTATTAACCACTGCGCCACCTCGGTCGGTGTTCCTACAGTTCGGAGAAATAATGGTGTCATAGCAAATTCTATTGGCACTGCTGTTTTAACAACTCCCAACGAAAGATGCCGTATGTATAAGCAATATCACCCCGCGGTAGGTAGATAAACCGTTCCCAAGCCACCACTATGTTACTACATTGTGTAATGTCATAACTTACGTTTTGAAAACGAGGGCGTTGTTGGAAATTCTAAAGAGTGTTGTTGGAAATAATAATGATGTCAAAAAAGATCCTGATGTCCCCAACCAATGATGCTAAGTGTATAAGAAACAGCAAAGCAATAGAAAACACGATTTAGGAAGCATGACATTGTTCTAAATTTGATTTTTAGAAGTTATTAGATATTTTGCAAAATGCTAGTCTATCCACTGCTCTAGGAGACTTGCGTGCGTTCATCACTTCGGTGAGGTCACCCTGTTGGGAATACCCAGCAGAGATACCAAAGCTAGATATATATAAACTCTAGTGTGTGTTCAAACGAGCACGTTCTCATATTGATGCCAGAGCAAAATTGTATTGCCTCCAACCAAAGATACTGTGTGAATAAGGATTAGCACAGCGCTACAAACGCATCTAGAGAGAGACAGAGAGAGAGAGAGAGACAGAGAGGGGGGGGGGGGGAGGGAGAGGGAGACAGAGAGAGAGAGAGAGAGAGAGAGAGAGAGAGAGAGACAAAGCGAAAGCGAGAGTGCTGACTATATCTGCAACCACCCCAGTGAAAAGAATGTCGCCTGCAGAGTAGCCTATCCTCTAACGTTGACGTGTGGAGTATGCCGTGACCGTGAACACCTGCGGTTGGAGTATGGTCGAACACACTGTTCCGAAAACAGTAATGACCGAGAAATTTAGACATTGCAAAGGTATCCATCACGTTTGCTGGTGGGAAAATCACTTATGAATGTAGGCACTACAGGCGCAACCATACCACCCATGGCAAAAATGTTCAACATGTCTGTGGAAATACGTGTGCTGCATTGCGGATAAGCCCCAGCTACTTCCCTCCCCCGTTCTCTCTCTCTGGGTCACTAATAATCCAGTTTTCAAAACTAGCGCCGATACAAGGACGAAATCAGTTGCGGTCTACCACAGCTAATAGCAAACTTGAAGCCAGGTAAGAAAATATGAACATTATTATTAGAGCGCATTTGACATTGCTAGAAGATACCTAAACAACTACAAAATTAAACGTTCGATTAGAAAAGCTACCAATCTTTCGGTGTCTCCCCCCCCCCCCCCTTTTCCCCTGCTACACGACAATATTACTAGGAGTTTCCTTCAATCTCCAAACTAAACAGTAGGGGGTGGGGGGGTGGGGGGGTGGGAAGGCTGCATCCCTGCCTTACACCCTTTTGAATCCGAGCGCTTCGTTCTTGATCGTCCACTCTTAGTATTCCCTCTTGGCACTTGTACATTTTGTCTACTACCCATCTCTCCCTATAGCTCACCCATATATTCCTCAGAATTTAGAACATCTTTCTCCATAAACAGCCGGCCGCTGTGGCCGTGCGGTTCTAGACGCTTCAGTCCGGAACCGCTCTGCTGCTACGGTCGCAGGTTCGAATCCAGCCTCGGGCAAGGATGTGTGTGATGTCCTCAGGTTACGTTAGGTTTAAGTAGTTCTAAGTCTAGTTGACTGATTATCTCAGATGTTAAGTCCAATAGGGCTTAGAGACATTTGAACCACTTTTACGTTGTCGAACGCATTTTCCAGGTCGAAAAATACTGCGAACGTCCCTTCACTTTTCTTTAGTCTTGCATCCATAATCAACCGCAACGTCAGAATTGCCACTCTGCTTCTTTTAGCCTTTCTAATGCCAAACTGATCGCCATTTAACACATCCTCAATTTTCTTTCCATTCTTCTTTACTTTATTATTATCAGCAACTTGGCTACATGAGCTGATAAGCTGATTGTGCGATAAGTCTCGCACTTGTCAGATCTTGCTATCTAAGGAAATGTGTGGATGATATTTTTCTGAAAGTCAGATGGTATGTCGCCAAACTCATACATTCTACACACAAAGCGAATAGTCATTTGTTGCCACTTTTCCCAATGATTTTAGAAATTCTGTTGGAATTTTATCAATCCCCTCAGCCTTATTTGATCTTAAGTACCCCAGAGCTCTTTTAAATTCTGGTTCTAATACAGGATCCCCTGTTGTTGTTGTTGCGGTCTTCAGTCCTGAGACTGGTTTGATGCAGCTCTCCATGCTACTCTATCCCGCGCATGCTTCTTCATCTCCCAGTACCCACTGCAACCTACATCCTTCTGAATCTGCTTGGTGTACTCATCTCTTGGTCTCCCTCTACGATTTTTACCCTCCACGCTGCCCTCCAATACTAAACTGGTGATCCCTTGATGCCTCAAAACATGTCCTACCAACCGATCCCTTCTTCTAGTCAAGTTGTGCCACAAACTTCTCCTCTCCCCAATCCCATTCCACACCTCCTCATTAGTTATGTGAGCTACCCACCTAATCTTCAGCATTCTTCTGTAGCACCACATTTCGAAACCTTCTATTCTCTTCTTGTCCAAACTATTTATCGTCCATGTTTCACTTCCATACATGGCTACACTCCATACAAATACTTTCAGAAACGACTTCCTGACACTTAAATCTATACTCGATGTTAACAAATTTCTCTTCTTCAGAAACGCTTTCCTTCCCATTGCCAGTTTACATTTTATATCCTCCCTACTTCGACCATCATCAGTTATTTTTCTCCCCAAATAGCAAAACTCCTTCACTACTTTAAGTGTCTCATTTCCTAATCTAATACCCTCAACATCACCCGACTTAATTCGACTACGTTCCATTATCCTCGTCTTGCTTTTGTTGATGCTCATCTTATATCCTCCCTTCAAGACATTCTCCATTCCGTTCAACTGCTCTTCCAAGTCCTTTGCTGTCTCTGACAGAATTACAATGTCATCGGCGAACCTCAAAGTTTTTATTTCTTCTCCATGGATTTTAATACCTACTCCGAATTTTTCTTTTGTTTCCTTCACTGCTTGCTCAATATACAGATTGAATAACATCGGGGAGAGGCTACAACCCTGTCTAACTCCCTTCCCAACCACTGCTTCCCTTTCATGCCCCTCAACTTGGCTTCTATTCAAATTGTAAATAGCCTTTCGCTCCCTATATTTTACCCCTGCAACCTTCAGAATTTGAAAGAGAGTATTCCAGTTAACATTGTCAAAAGCTTTCTCTAAGTCTACAAATGCTAGAAACGTAGGTTTGCCTTTCCTTAATCTTTCTTCTAAGATACGTCGTAAGGTCAGTATTGCCTCACGTGTTCCAGTATTTCTACGGAATCCAAACTGATCTTCCCCAAGGTCGGCTTCTACTAGTTTTTCCATTCGTCTGTAAAGAATTCGCGTTGGTATTTTGCAGCTGTGACTTATTAAACTGATGGTTCGGTAATTTTCACATCTGTCAACACCTGCTTTCTTTGGGATTGGAATTATTATATTCTTCTTGAAGTCTGAGGGTATTTCGCCTGTCTCATACATCTTGCTCACCAGATGGTAGAGTTTTGTCAGGACTGGCTCTCCCAAAGCCGTCAGTAGTTCTAATGGAATGTTGTCTATTCCCGGGGCCTTGTTTCGACTCAGGTCTTTCAGTGCTCTGTCAAACTCTTCACGCAGTATCATATCTCCCATTCCATCTTCATCTACAACCTCTTCCATTTCCATAATATTGTCCTCAAGTACATCGCCCTTGTATAGACCCTCTATATACTCCTTCCACGCTTCTGCTTTCCCTTCTTTGCTTAGAACTGGGTTTCCATCTGAGCTCATACAAGTGGTTCTCTTTTCTCCAAAGGTCTCTTTAATTTTCCTGTAGGCAGTATCTATCTTACCCCTAGTGAGATAAGCCTCTACATCCTTACATTTATCCTCTAGCTTAGCCATTTTGCACTTCCTGTCGATCTCATTTTTGAGACGTTTGTATTGCATTTTGCCTGCTTCATTTACTGCATTTTTATATTTTCTCCTTCCATCAATTAAATTCAGTATTTCTTCTGTTACCCAAGGATTTGTATTAGCCCTCGTCATTTTACCTACTTGATCCTCTGCTGCCTTCACTACTTCATCCCTCAGAGCTACCCATTCTTCTTCTACTGTATTTCTTTCCCCCATTCCTGTCAATTGTTCCCTTACGCTCTCCCTGAAACTCTGTACAACTTCTGGTTTAGTCAGTTTATCCAGGTCCTATCTCCTTAAATTCCCACCTTTTTGCCGTTTCTTCAGTTTTAATCTACAGTTCATAACCAATAGATTGTGGTCAGAGTCCACATCTGCCCCTGGAAATGTATTACAATTTAAAACCTGGTTCCTAAATCTCTGTCTTACCATTATATAATCTATCTGATACCTTCTAGTATATCCAGGGTTCTTCCATGTATACAACCGTCTTTCATGATTCTTGAACAAAGTGTTAGCTATGATTAAGTTGTGCTCTGTGAAAAATTCTACCAGGCGGCTTCCTCTTTCATTTCTTAGCCCCAATCCATTTTCACCTACTACGTTTCCTTCTCTCCCTTTTCCTACTACCAAATTCCAGTCACCCATGACTATTAAATTTTCGTCTCCCTTCACTATCTGAATAACTTCTTTTATTTCATCATACATTTCTTCAATTTCTTCGTCATCTGCAGAGCTAGTTGGCATATAAACTTGTACTACTGTAGTAGGCGTGGGCTTCGTGTCTATCTTGGCCACAATAATGCGTTCACTATGCTGTTTGTAGTAGCTTACCAGCATTCCTATTTTTTTATTCACTATTAAACCTATTCCTGCATTACACCTATTTGACTTTGTATTTATAACCCAGTATTCGCCTGACCAAAAGTCTTGTTCCTCCTGCCATCGAACTTCACTAATTCCCACTATATCTAACTTTGACCTATCCATTTCCCTTTTTAAATTTTCTAACCTACCTGCCCCATTAAGGGATCTGACATTCCACGCTCCAATCCGTAGAACGCCAGTTTTATTTCTCCTGATAACGACGTCCTCTTGAGTAGTCCCCGCCCGGAGATCCGAATGGGAGACTATTTTACCTCCGGAAAATTTTACCCAAGAGGACGCCATCATCATTAACCATACAGTAAAGCTGCATGGCCTCGGGAAAAATTACGGCTGTAGTTTCCCCTTGCTTTCAACCGTTCACAGTACCAGCACAGCATGGCCGTTTTGGTTAGTGTTACAAGGCCAGACTGCTGCCCCTGCAACTACTGAAAAAGTTGCTGCCCCTCTTCAGGAACCACGCGTTTGTCTGGCCTCTTAACAGATACCCCTCCGTTGTGGTTGCACCTACGGTACGGCTATCTGTATCGCTGAGGCACGCAAGCCTCCGCACCAACGGCAATGTCCATGGAACTTCAAGCGAGTCTCGTCATCCCGTAGTATTTCTTTACGAATTGATTCTTCCAGACTATTCTCTTGGACTTCAGCCTTCTCTTCATTACTACTGCATTGTGATCTGAATCTGTATCCGCTCCTGGGTAAGCCTTACAATTTCTGTCTGACCATGATGTAATCTATTTGAAATCTTCCCGTTTCGCCGGCCGCAGTGACCGAGCGGTTCTAGGCGCTACAGTCTGGAACCGCGCGACCGCTACGGTCGCAGGTTCGAATCCTGCCTCGGGCATTGATGTGTGTGATGTTCTTAGGTTAGTTAGGTTTAAGTAGTTCTAAGTTCTAGGGGACTGATGACCTCAGAAGTTAAGTCCCATAGTGCTTAGAGCCATTTATTTCTTCCCGTTTCACCCGGCATCTTCGAAGTATACGTCCTCCTCTGGCGATTCTTGAACAGATTATTCGCTATTACTAGCTGAAATTTATCACTGAACCCAATAAGTCTTTCTTCTCTCTCATTCCTTGTCCCAAGGCCATATTCTCCTGTAACCTTTTCTTCTATTCCTTTCCCTACAACTGCAAGTCTTCCACGACTATTAAATTTTCATTTCCCTTCACGTAGTGTATTACCATTTCAATATCCTCATATACTTTCTCTATCTCTTCATCTTCAGCTTGCTATGTCGGCATGTATACCTGCACTATCATTTTCGGTGACGGTTTGCTGTCGATTTTGACAAGAACCACCCAATCATAGAGCTGTTCACTGTAACATTTCTATTCAAAGTGAATCATACATCCGTTATACCATTTTCTGTTGTTGTTGACATTACCCTATAGTCATCTGACCAGAAATCCCAGTCTGCTTTGCATTTCACTTCAGTGACCTCTACTATATCTAGACTGAGCCTTTGCATTTCCCTTTACAGATTTTCTAGCTTCCCTACCACATTTAAGCTTCTGACATTTCACGCACCGGGTCACAGAACGTTATCATTTCGTTGATTATTCAATCTTTTCTCATGATCACCCTCTCCTTGGCAGTCCCCTCCCAGAGAACCGAATGGGTGACTATTCCGGAATCATTTGCCAATGGAGACGCTATCATGACTTTTTCAATTAGAGGCCACATGTACTTGTTGAGCCCTTGCCACGCCGAGTTGCTGTACTAACCAGGGATACACGTTATGTGTCTTTATGCGGTGGTTTCCACTGCATCTTGATCATAGATGATTTTTCCGCCCATAGGGGCAGTTTGCCACCCCAAGGACAAGAGAGTGCCCTGAATCTCTGTTCACTCCTCCGCCCTCTTTGACAAGGTCGTTGACAGAATGAGGGTGACTCCTTATGCCAGAAGTCTTTGGCTGAAAATGCTGATTATTAATCAAACTTTAAGTGCTGTCGGGTTTCGAACCAGAGACCGACGACGTTTTGTTTTCTAATCAAATACGATACCCCTAGACCACCGAGTTACCCTTGCGGTCCACCTAAAGCAATCATTGAGTGGAAATGGTTATTTTCGGCTACTTGGAGACCATTTACAGCCATTCCTTGACATAATGTTTACAAACAACGATGGAATTGCCACCGGGCCACAACCATTCACGATTCTTTTGAAGAACTTTTTGGACAATTCGATCGAATGATTTTTCCACCAACATTGCCCGACATGAGTCCCGTCGATCATTTATGGTACATAATCGAGAGGTCAGTTCGTGCACAAAATCCCGTACCAGCTGCACTCGCAACTACTGTATTTGGCTACAGAGGCAGCATGGCTCAATATTTCTGCAGGGTACTTCCAGCGACTTGTTGATTCCATGTCGCGTCGAGTTCCTTCACTACGCAGGGATATTAGCAAGTAGCCCATGACCTTTGCACTTCAGTGTATTTAACCTGGAGTTCGATTATCTGAACTTCCGAAGAGCGATTCTGAGAATTTTACTGTGAATTACCTCTCGATAGATGACAATTCACCGTAAGAAAATCAGTATGGGGTACAATACCTTTTGCCAGAGGTCTTCTTGCAAGTTTCAAGAATAAGAAGAATTTTAGCGATAGTAAATCCGATGAAGCAGAATACAGCTATACATCTTTAGGGAACTGACTGCCTTGTTGGCAAAGATATAGAAAGTATTATACCTTCTTGATAAGTAAAGTCTGTCGAGCAGGTTTAGGTCATTCTACAATTTTGTCCACTGGGATGTAATATGGTCTTATATGTTGTTCATCACGCTACCATGGCATCTTTCCGGCTTCTTACTCTTAAAATTAGAATACCTAAGTGTTATGTGGTTCAAATGGCTCTGAGCACTATGGGACTCAACTGCTGAGGTCATTAGTCCCCTAGAACTTAGAGCTAGTTAAACCTAACTAACCTAAGGACATCACAAACATCCATGCCCGAGGCAGGATTCGAACCTGCGACCGTAGCGGTCTTGCGGTTCCAGACTGCAGCGCCTTTAACCGCACGGCCACTTCGGCCGGCTAAGTGTTATGTGGTGAAGGACTATAATTTTAAAGGGGTATTCAGTAATTGGGGGATGCGTACCATACATTGACATTCTATATAGAAAAGGCAGTCACTGCCTCTAATAGGTTATAAAACTATGCACTGTCTGCCTGTGGAAATCGACTACACAAAACAGTGATACTGACAGCTGTTTTGTAGACGATCTATTTGAGGAATTCCTATCAGCGGAACTCTAAGTTACTTTGCTGGGACACTGAAATTAATTCGTCTACTCGTTACTGGAGTTGGCTACTACTATGGAACCAAGACTGGAGACATGCTCTGTTATGCACCTGCAAAAATGGCTAACAGAAACCTCACCTTCCCAGATGTATTACAACCAGGCAACGCTAATATCAGTATGGTGTATCATACGTTTTGAATTTTCAGACGATTCTAAATAACCATTTGCCAATCGTTATTCTCGAGGGGCTGTGATGAACTTCTTGATTCCAGTCGTATAGAGGAATAGAAATCTCTTGGGAGACCAAAATAATTCAAGAAGTTTAAAGACAGGTTGCCTGCAACTACTGTATATTCCTAGCATTACAAACAGCTGTGTGTGTATTATATGTTGATTACGGCATTTCTTCGAGTCACGGCTCCAAGAAACAATTAGAATTTGCATTGATACTACGGATAAAGAAATCGTGTAATACGGTTAGTTGGTTCTTTTTGCAATGTGTGTGTGTGTGTGTGTGTGTGTGTGTGTGTGTGTGTGTGCGTGTATTTGTGTGTCAGGTGCTTCTGCAACAACAGACAGTGTTGTGTGTATTTGGGAATGCGTCACAGCTCTACAACGTCATGCTAATATCAATATTTTCTCATAAAACGCCGATGTGTATTATGATCAATCTACTATTATTTATCACTTTCGCGCCACGTTTTGCTAAATTATTCAACTCGCTTTTCCCATTGTGTGTTACGTAAAAAAAGGTACGTCGGATTACGTGATTTGCTCATCAGCTTGAGACCCATACCGTGTTGCATTAGTACGAGTAGCTATGTTATCTAACTTTCTTAAATGTATGTTACCTAAAGCAGTTACCCTGTAGAGTGCTAGCCATAAGGGGAAATCATCAATGCAGGGTTTAACCGCCATTTTCCAAACGAAATGTCGCATTCATGACATCAGAAGAGAACGAAAAGAGAGATTGAGCAATATCCTATCCACAGAAGTTTCCTCTCGGCATCGTCATGCCCTCAACTGAACTCCAATTTTAGCTGATTCGTGCTTCGTCTTCATTGACAATGTCGCAGACGAGACGTTTTCGAACGATATCAGAGACACAAGAGAGAGATGAATTTGTGGTAAAATCTTAACGTCCAACAGTTTACACCCGGCGATTTTATTGTATCTATTACATGTGGTCATGTTTTTGTTACTAAATAACGCTTTTTGTTTAATATGGGTTATTGACGTAGTTTTGTTTATAAGGCCATGTGGGTGAATCCAGCAGCCCACAGACGTGCTCAAAGACGTACTTGAGCTATGTAATGAAGAGATTTTGGGCGTTTTACGTGTGCCTGTGTCCACTGGCTGCTTCGTATCTTCGGCAGTTGAAACATTACTAGCCCTTTCAATCACCGGCTTCCTCAGAATACAGGCGCCACTCGCGTTTGGGTCCTACACAGTGACTCTTTCATTAGTGGTTGCAGAACGACCTCTGGACATTGGCGACTGGCGGAATTCAGATGTTACCGCTAATTGGAGAAACTTGCTCTGTCCTGTGTCAATAGGAGGCCAATGAAAAACGGTAGGGGTCTTTTAATCGGCTTGCAGTTCAAATGTAAGGCGAATGATGGTACCCCTTACAGAAATGGCAGCACGGGATAGGAAAAGATGCCAGGTGCACTCAGAGTATATACCAGGCGGCCTCATTCAGCTCATTGAAGAGGCTACTCCAAAACCCATTGAGGGAACACAGCGCAACCAACTGCAGATTGTGGTGCAAGTTGGAACAAATGATGCCCGTTGTCTGGGCTCAGAGGTCATACTCGGGTCATTCCAGCGACTGGCAGAGAAGGTTGACAATACCTGCGCTGTGCTTGGAGTTTCAAAGAAGCTCATTGTCGTGGTCCTTTGGTTCTCAGGAGAGGAGTGGGACTTAACCAGAGACTTCCGAAGTTGTGTGACAAGTTAGGCTGCGACTTCCTGGGCTTGCGCCATAGGGCTGTGAACTGAAGGGTCCCCTTAAATGGGTCATGTGTGCACTACACGTCATAGGCAGCCACTCTGGTAGCCGCCTCTGTGTTGGGTGTACAGAATGATTTTTTTAGATTAGGCGACACTGCATCCAATCCAGATAACGATAGCTGTAGGAAATCCAGAAATATCATTGTAAATCGAAAGAAAGCCCCTTCCCCCCCAAATAGGTGATAGTATTAAAATCCTAACAGTTAACTGCCTAAGCATTCGCCACAAACTGCTAGAGTTTAAAGTGCTCCTGAAAAGCAGTGAAGCTCACATAATACTAGGCATAAAAAACTGGTTGCAACCTGAAAGTGACACCAATGAGATCTTTGCGAAAATTTAGGTGTGTATTGAAAGGATAGGCAAATGGGAAGTGGTGGTGGTGGTGGTGTATTTGTCGCTGTAGACAAGAAAGAAGCTCAGATTCACCGAGATAGAAACTGAAGATGCTTATGAGATTTTTTGGGCAAGGTTCAGCATCAGGGGTGGGCATAAAATGATAACTGGTTTCTTGTATTTTCCACCAGACTCATCTCCTGATGTAAATGAATACTTAAGAGAAAACCTCAGTTCACATGTATGCAAGTTCCCCAGTCGTACTGTAATCATCGGTGGAGATTTCAATTATCCAACAGTTACTTGGAAAAATTACAGTTTGGTCATTGGCGGGCATGATAAGACATCTTGTGAGACATTACTAAATGGCTTCTCTGAAATCTACCTAGAACAGATAGTTATGGACCCCATTCATTATGAAAGTATATTGGCTCTAATGGCAGCAAATTGATCTGACTTTTTGAGGATGTCGACATCGAAACTGGTATCAGTGACCAAGACGCAGTTATGGTAACAATGATTACCAAAGTGCAAAGGGCAGCTAAAACAAGCAGAAAGTTATATATGTTCAGTAAACTAGGTAAAAGATGAGTAATGTCATACCTCAATGAGGAAATTGAAAATTTCAGCACAGGACCAGAAGATGTAGGGGAACTATGGCTCACGTTTAAAGAATAGTTGAACATGCATTGGATAGATAAGTGCCCAGTAGAACAGGGGAGGGACCCCCCATAATATACAGTCACTGAAAGGAAACTTCTAAAGACACGGAGTTTACAAAGAGTAGGGCTATAGATAGAAAGATGATGAATGAAACGCGTTTGGCTGTCAAGAGAGTAATGCCTGATGCCTTCAACGACAACTGTAGCAGAATATTGTTAAATGATATTTCACAAAACCCAAAGAAATTCTGGTTGTAAGTAAAGGTTATTAGTGGTACAGAAGTTAGTGTCCAGTCCCTAACGAAAGAGGCAGGAAGTGAAATTGAGAGAAACAGAGCAAGACCTGAAATGCTTAATTCCGTTTCCAAATGTACCTTTACAAATGAAATCCAAGGAGAATTGACCAGTTTATTCCTCATACCACTGAAAAGATGAACATAATAATTTTTGGGGTCAGTGTTGTTGAGAAAAAGTTGAAATCATTAAAATTGAACAGAGTTCCAGGCCATGATGGGATCCTTATCAGATTGTATACTGAATTTGCGGCTGAGTTACCCCCTCTTGTAACTATAATCGATCGTAGATCCCCGAACGAAAAACCGCGCACAGTTCTTAGAAAAGAGGAAGGTCACACATGCCTACAAGAAGGATAGTAAAAGTTATACACAAAACTACCATCCATTTGTTGTAGAATCTTAGAACATATTCTGAGACCAAACATAATGATGTGTTTTGAACAGAATGACCTCCTCAATAGCTGCCAACATGGATTCCAAAAGCGCCGATGATGTGAAACCCAACTCTCACTTTTCTCGTGTGAAATGTGCGAAGCTTTGGATCAAGGAAGTCAGGTAGATGCGGTATTTCTTCATTTCCGAAAATCATTTGAGTCAGTACCACACCTACGCTTATTATTAAAGTACGATCATATGGGGTATCAGGTGACTGGACTGAGAACTTTTCGGTATGCACGATGCACCATGTTAACTTGGATGGAGAGTTATCGTCAGATGTAGAAGTAACTTCAGGTGTGCCCCAAAGAAGTATATTGGGACCCTTCCTGTTCATGTTGCATATCAATGAACTTACACATAATATTAATAAAAACCTCAGACTTTTTGCAGACGTTGCAGTTACCTATGATGAAGTACTGTCTGAAAGAAGCTACATAAATATTTAGTCAGATCTTGATAACACTTCAAAGTGGTGCAAACATTGGCAGCTTGCTTTAAATATTAAAAAACGTAACATTCCGAACTTCACAAAAAGCAAAAACGCAGCCTCCTATGACTATGATATCTATGAATCACTGCTGGAATCAACCAACTCGTTCATACAAATATCTGAGTGTAACACTTTGTTGGGATATGGAATGGAATGATCACATAGGCTCAGTTGTTGATAAAGCAGGTGGTAGGGCTTGGTTTGTTGGTAGAATACTGGAGAAATGCAAACAGCCTACAAAGGAAATTGCTTACAAATCACTCCTGTGATCGGTTTAAGAATATTACTCAAGTGACCTATACCAAACAGGACTAACAGGGAATATTGAACATATACAGAGAAGGGCAACACAAATGGTCACAGGTTTGTTTGATCTCTGGCAGAATGTCACAGTGACACTGAAGGAACTGAACTGTAAGGCTCTTGAAGGTAGACGTAATCTATCGCAAGAAAGTCTGTTAACAATGTTTCATGAACTGGCTTTAAATGATGACTCTAGGAATATAGTGCAATCCCCTACGTATTGCTCAGATAGGTATCATGAGGATAAGATTAGAATAATTGCTACGCACACAGAGGCATTCAAACAATCGTTCTTCCTATTCTTCATAAACGAATGGAATGGGAAGAAATCTTAATAACTGGTGCAATAGGACATAGCCTCTGCCATGCACGTTACGGTAGTTTGCAGAGTATAGATGTAGATGTAGATGTAGATAAGTGGTTACCAGCAATTCTGGTAAGTTATAACTGTATAATAAAAGAGCATAGTACACCAATTTATAGGAAATTGTAATGGATAGTGGTACATTTACAGCCAATGGCAGAGGAGTTCATTGAACAGAATCTCTGAGAATGGATCATACCAGCTAGTTACAATCCTGGGAGCACAAATATAATTATTGTCCTCAAGATATCATTTAATGGAACAAAGAGATGTAGGCTTTGCTATGGTTATGTGCTTCTGAATTCACAGACTATTACAGATGCTTATCCAAATCCTAATATTACGGAAGCCTTGGACAGTTTTGGTCCAGTGGCCTTAGTTAACTAAATGGATCTCAAAAGCTGTTATCATCTGTTAATAGTACCACTTGAGGATAGACTAAAGAGATCATTCATGGCACAATGTGGATATTGTCAGTATAAGTGGGTGCTGTTCGGTTTAAAGAGAGCACCTGGATTTTTCAGCGGTTACTGGATGCAGTGTTAAGAGTATTAAATCCTGAAACCTGTATGGTGTATGTAGATGACATATAATTTGTTCAAAGGATGTACCAGAGCATGATTGGAGGACAAGTTTAGTAGATTATGATCAGCACATTTGATACTGAGTATGGACAAATGCCATGTTGCTCAAGCTAATATCAGTGATCTGGGACATGTAACTAGAGAATATGGTATGCAGACTGATCCTCGTCTTATAGAAGCAACTCAAAATTACCAAACACCACAAACAACCAAACACGTACAGTCATTCATGGTTTTGTTTTTACTGCTTTAAATTTATGAAGGATTTCGCAAAAATAGCCAAACCTTTGAGCAGATTACTCAAAAATGGTATAAGGTTTCAGTGGACACAGAAGTGATAGATAGCATTTGATAAATTCAAGGGGTCATTGATTTCATATCCAGTTACGGCTTTTTCCAATTTTGAAAAGCATTTCATCCTATTATGCAGCACTTCCAACAAAGCAGTCAGCTGTATTTTTGGTTCGATGGTTAATGGCCAGGAACATCCACTAGCACACACTTCAAGGCAGTTAAATAAAGTGGGATGTAACAACAAAAAAACTGAGAACGAAAATTTAGTGCTCATATGTGGTATTATGTATTCCTGGTGTTCTATTTATGCTAGAGAAATTAACATTGTGGGCAATCAAGTATCTATGAAATGATTGCTTTGTCTGAAAGATCCATCTAGTCATCCAACATGTTGGGCTCTCAAGCTTAGTGAATTTTACTAGGACATCTTCCATAAGCCAGGTAGTAAACATATTAACATGGACACATGAAGTCGCAAGGTGATCAAGTTGAGTACATTGGGCGACATTGAAACTGCAGCAAGCACAGGCAACAGACGAAGATTTTCAGGCTTTTAAGTCATAACCACACTTTATCATACATGAATATTTGTTGTGCAGTCTCAAAATGTCGTGAAGGTGTTATAAAAGTCTCATGGCCATATGTCGTCAGGTCATGGTGGCTGACAAGCAAAAGGTAGGAGTGCTGGGGAATGGTTTTGATGGAGGAATAGGAAGCATGTTATGGAGCAGCATGTCAGTGATTGTAAACGGTGCATGTAAACAGTAGATATTTCACATAAAAAAAATCGCATTCCAGAGGTCACCAGAGGGCGCTGAAGCCATTTCAGATGCTTGGACTCGACATTTGTGGACCACTGAACGAAACACCTGTAGAAAATAGGTATATACTTATGATCATTGACCATTTTCCTCACTAGTAATGGTAACAGTTCCTGACTGGCTGGCCAATACTATCACACAGTTATTACTTAACAGTTGGATACTGGAGTTTGGAATGCCTGTTACCTTACTCACAGGTGAAGATATGAACTGTTGTTTCAGAACTTATGAAACAGCTCTGCCATATGTTACGTATGCAGCCATTGGAAAAGAGCCTATTCCACGCTAAAACCTATGGTATGCCAGAGCAAATCCGTAAGATCATCTCGAGTATGGTAAGCTTCTACGTGTATGCTAGACACGACGACTGGGATACCAGTATTCCTTACGTTATTTGTGTTTACAGCTCGAAGACTCATATGGCAACATGCACGTCACACTTTGGAGGTGGTGTATGCGATGCAGATGTGATACACTTGGGGTCCTGGGCCCTAAATTGTTAACAGATTGCGAATAAGAAAGGAAGTCTGTAAGAAGAATGTGGGAATATGTAGAAACATACAAAAGGCAGACACAAAGGCTGTGAAGCGCCAGGAACAACTGAACAGTCAAATGGGCAAAATACCACAGTACTGTGTAGGCTAGTGGGTATTGATTACTAATCCCTGTACACAGAAGGGAGGGATGAAGAAGTTCTTGACTAAATGTCATAGACAATATCAGGTCATTGAGAGGACCTCATCTGTTAACGTAAATGTACAGTTAACTTCCAAAACATCTATCATTCACGTGAGTTGGGTAAAACCATTTAAAAGTATGACGGATATGGTATGATAATTATCTGCGACTGACCTGGTATGCAAAGGTGCTGCAGGCAGAAAGAAGGAACCTCCAGTGGTTAGACAGCTCGAAGCACACGACATGCCTAATGTTTTGAGGTCACATAATTAGTTATATTGTTAGGTTCTTTACGATATTTTGTTAGCATTAGATTAATTCTTCATATTTGAGTTTATGGATATGTTTTACATTGTGTTGTGTTTGGGTGGATTTAGTGATTTGACATCATTGCTACAACTATTTCTCTTTTATGTTGTAGGGTCACTGCCAGGTTTCTTTGGTGTTGTTTCTTGTTCTGTTCTTCTCGTTAGTTATTCGTTTTGGTAGAAATGGCGCGGATGATGGTCAGTTCCTTTCCTCACACAGTGAGTTTATGTGGACATCCGGGGCGATAGAGAAATGGACATGAATAAAACAAAGGAGGGGTTGTTGATTTCAGATAATAAAGAAGCTCGTGTAGTTGTGTTGTTAGCGGATTTGGAGAACTGCAGTCAAGGGAACATTGTCGTCTGTTCAGACAGAAAGGTATAGGCTGATATTCGGACATGTGAGGCAAGTAAGTTTTTGGGGGAAAACGAATGAGACAAGCTGCGAAAAGGAAAACTTGCCCTTACAGTCTTCCTTCCAAAAGGTAGGGGTGGATTTGTTTGCATTCAGTCTTTTCGCCAGAAACTGCGTTGACAAATTACCATGAAAAAGGTGAACCAGTGGGGTTGAGGATAATAGCGCTGCAGGGAAGCGGTGTTATTATTAACAATATGGCTTGTGATATAGCTGGGAGGGATTCCTGCCTTCCAGCTACACTCATGGCACGACTGTCGTGACATTGAATGGAAGCCTTTGTTTTGGCCAGAAGGGTCTCTAAGGGTGATGTCCAGCCAGTGTTTAACTTACTTTAATGCCACCCTCTGCCCCGAACTTACTCATTCACTAGACAGATCTATCGAATCACATCAGGGGTAATCAATAGCACAGGTCTTACAACATGTTCAAAATTTTCAAGGAATTCGCAAGCCCAAAATTATATCGATAAGCATTTCAGCTATTAGTCAAGGTGTTTTCTACTAAGCATTTGCGTATTTTATTTCTGTAATAAAGGAAGATGCAAACTCTACAGATGAATCGATGCATGAGTCGCCAGTCGATTGGTTAGCCTGCATGGGCTGTGGAAACAGTTGATGAAATAAATCCACTGTGTTTAAGCAGTATAAGCGTTAGGTTAAGGACTGCATTGTAATAAGGTTTCTGTCCTAAGATAATTAACCCATATTTGTACGAAAGGACCATATAGTTATTATATTTTTATGTTATTGATTAATATTAATTAAGTTACTATTTTGACATGCTCTTTAAGAGTAAGCCCATGAAGTAGTGGATAAGAGAAATCCATGTGGGAGAGATCATGGCTAACGTTGGGTGTTGTCATCAGTGCAGCAAAGAGTTTCTTGGTTGAGAGTATTTTTAAAGGAAGACTAATATTGGAAACTCTAGGACAAATATTCTGAAAGAGGGGGAGGTGTGCTGCGCCCCAAAAGTATTCTGCAGACAAATTGTAAACGTTTCAAAATTTTGTCCAGCTATGACCAGGCAGGAGAGGACAGTGCGAGCAGCGTACTGATCAAGTAAGCCATTGGGCAGCATTGTTGACATTACATCAGTACACTCAGGATATATTGGATTTGCAAATGGGCCATGGCCGAGATGCAAAGAACCGCTAATGCTGCAATACAATGTCACCAGGAGTGATGGAAAGTTTTGTAACTTGGAGCTTTGTGTGCTATCAAAAGACTCATACATTTAAACTTAACTGTGCTTAGTAACCGATGCCTGCGACAGAGTGATCTAGGAAAAGCTGACAGTACAAGTATATGACAAACTTACTTATCCCCCATTCCCCTCTTCCCCACACAGTAAGACGTTAGAAGTATAGCTACAAGGCTGTATGTTAGTGAGGACAGGGGTTCAAGGTATTGAGTCATGCTGCCATTCTGTCTGTGTCTTGAACCAGAGAGAATGACAGGCTTTTGAGATGCTATGCCCAACAATGAGGGTTGAAGATCGGCCAGCTACTTGTCCACTGATTAGCTCATCCAGTTCCAGCATGAGGTGCGCCATACAGGCGAAGTCGTGGTTGTGGGATAGGAGAAATTCCACTAACGCATGAAGCATGATTGTGGCCACCTTCAGCCCTCTGAAGGATTTCAACCAGTGGGCTTCAAGCTGTCTGTGATGTGGCTGGAGGAGCGCCTCCTCGTGGGCTCCTAGCCACCTAGACATCATAGACCACTGTCCTGGTCTACCCCACAAGAGATGATCGGGCTATTGCTGTTAGGCATCAGGGCATCTGGTGTTGGCTATCTTATACAAGTGCACGACATGGGGACAATGAATACGCATGGGATGCATAGCCAACAAAACACCAGGGGGCTTGGGGTCCTGGGCAGGCTGTGCTCATTCTTCACCCACTAGCGACCCTGATGGCACTATGGCAGCGGCCATCCACAACGAGGACACCCGACATGACTGGACTGATCGTGCCATCAACACATTCTGCAGTCAGCTGCCTTTGTTCACACATAGTGCGACAGTGAGAGTGGCCATAGTACTGTGTAAGGCTGCTTGAATAAAGAGTTGTCAATACTAACACTTTTTAATTGCATGTCCCAGCATGAATCTGCACTCTTCCTCACCATTTCTTTCGCCCGTCCTGACACAGAGCAATCCAGAATATACGGGGTGATTACAGCGGTTACGACAGCACAGCACATCACCTGGAATTTGTAGACTCTGAACGCAAGTTTTAGTTCTCACTAAATCCACGCTTGTCGATTCTGTGGAAGCCTCTTAATCTCTATGTAACTTTTGCAACTTACAAGCATTTGATCCTGCTCCATATTCAAACCACGCCCAACCCCCCGCCCCCCCCCCCCCCTAAAATTTTAAACTCCAACACTTCCTTCTATTGTCAAATTGTAATTTCTTTGATGCATCAGTATGTGTCGTATTGGCCGGTCCGTTTTGTTCGGATTGTACCAATAAATGTCCTATTTACCAGTTTTGTTCAGTATCTCCTCTTTATTTATTCGATCTACTCATGTAATCTTCAGCGTTCTTCCGTGGCATCGCATTTAAAATGCTCCTGTTCTCTTCTTGCCTAGCTGCTTGTTGTCTACGTTTTACGATCCACTTCAGTAAAAGGCTATACTCCATACAAATAACTTCAGAAAAGGACTGCCAACGTTTAATTTATATTCAATGTTAATAAGTTTCTATTTGTCTGAAACGCCTTTCTTGCTGTTACCAGTCTGCGTTTAATATCCCACGTCGGCCACCCTCAGATGTATTTCCCTTTCAATAGAAAAACTCTTCGACTAATTTTAGTGCCAAATAAAGAATCAAGTAGAATTCTCGCCTAGATGTACAAGGAAAACAGCCAACGACCGTTGTTCCTAATTGCACTAACGGTCTGCGAAAAAGTACTGTAACAGAAGCCGTACGACTGCAATGAAAACTGACTCAGCACAGCCTTATGTTTTTGGAATGAAGACTACCATTCCACATACCTGTAATTAACTAACATTCGTAGCGGACCCCTTATATGTGCAGTTATTGTATCAAGAGACTCTTCCATAAAAAAAAATAGGGGGTTGTGGCTCTCCCTTCAAGCGATACAGTTGTTTTATGTTCTTCCCTAAACTAGTTTCAGTGACAATATCACCATCATCAGTGGGTTTTTCTTTATTCTGAAATATGCCAAACCAGCGTGTTACAAACATTGCAAAATCTTATCACATGTCTACCGTTTGGTTCCAGATATTGTATTTCGTGAATATTTTCATAATACTTTATTTACTTTTAAGTCACAACTTGGTTTCTACGTTTGTTGCCGATTTTTCGGCGTATTTTATGTGTTCTGGTGCCGTTCATTCAGCACACAACATGCCATCTGCAGCAGCATAAGACACTGTTGTTATCAAACATGAAAATATGAACTTAACATACGTCAGAGTTGTTCTATTGGGAACTGCGGTGGTGCTATGATCACAGTTTCGGTGGGTACAACATTGTAGCAATTCCCTACAGTATAATATTGGCGTGTTTACCTTCACAATTTCAATTAATAACAGCCACACATACAGTTACAGAGGGCAATAAAACAGAAAATATGCCGGAAAAGCGGCAACAAACATAGAAACCATGCTGTGACTTAAAAAGTAAATAATATATTATTATTAAGTAACGTGTTATGAAACTATTCACACAATTTATCTAATTATCTGGAACCAAACAGTACATGTATAATAATATTTTTTAATGTTTCTAACGATACCAATTTTGCATGTTTTGGAATAAGCAGAAACACACTGATGATGGCGATACTGTTGCTGAAACTATTTTGGAAAAGAACATAAAATAAAAGTGTTCTACATCAATGCAGGCCCACAGTCCCATATTATTCCCTCATATTTCATTCCCGCTTGAACCAAACTTTAATATGCACTGGGAATATTTTACTTCTGATGCTCAGTCTGGATTTAGTGTTATCATCTAGAAACCGAGAGTGAACACTAGTGCTCTCTCCACATTTTACAAACGAACCTTTCGTATTTCACTGCTGTCATATGCGCTAATTAAAAAGAAACGTTTCTGCACTTTGTAAAGCACTGAAAGTTTCATATGGCGAAATTAAAAGTTTTAATTTTCAGGCGATGTCACCTTGCCTCCACCGTACTACTGCCTTCTCTCGTTTTCGTCACTCTCGTCTGTTGCGTGGTGTCCTCGGTAAGAAGAGAATTTTGATTTCTCATGCAGCTCATACAGTCTTTCCTTACAAAGGATGACAAGTAGAGGGAAGAAATACAAAACCACCAGTGTGTGCCACTATTAACAGGAAGCTTAAGTAACGAGTTAGTCGAAGTGACCATTTAATGGCATTCTTAGCTATCAATATGAAAACAGACAGCGCAGAACTGAGTAGGTCGTAACGGTAAAAGAAACTCGTGGCACATATTGAAAACCAGTCAGCTTTTACTAGGCGCCGATGATGCTTCCTGTTTGTGCGCTCCAGTCGGTGTCAGGAAGGAACAATTTGTGGACCACCTCGTTTTTTCTACGTCTTTGCCTTTATTTTAAAGGACGTAGAGCTATTGATGTTACGTCTGTACGGATGTACTGATATGTCTTTGTATCTTTGGAAGACAGGTGGCATGTTTCTGCTTCCTCTTCTTCCAATTGTTTCTTTGATTTCTGGATACTACTAAGAACAGCCTTTCAACTTGAAGATGGTTTATCTTGCACCAACGTGGAAGCAGAAGCAACAAACTTCAAAATGCCAAGACCACTTTAGTAGAGCATTCATTCAGATTGTAGGTTCGCTCTACTAGAGCGATCCTGGCATTTTGAAGATTGTTTCTTTTGTTTTCGTATCAAAGTAGAATGCCCCCAGAGTGCACTGATGTCAAGCATACACAATTGCCTGAGCACAGTTTTAAAAAATCCTCTCTGTCTTAAATGATCGTTAAAATATTCTGCTTTTAGAATTTATTCGCGACACTGTTTCACAGCCCTTACGAAGCCTTTTAGTATTTCACGATGCGAAGCATTCATACTCATAAGAAAACTCGATTTGCCACGAAATGTCTTGTTTGTACATTAATGTGTCCACTTTTTCTGCGACACGTATAATCTTGTAGAACGACATTCACAGCCTTTGAAATTAATGGCTATCAACAATGCAAGTACAGTAGGAAACTATACTTGCTACAGTCGTACGTATAATGTCAGAATTATATTAAAGTGAATATATTGTACTTACGTCTGGAATGATGTGACGTCCGTACTACGTCGCTGGTGGAGTATTTTATACCTGCCAATGCTTTGATTATATAATAAATTACGTAAATATATTCAAAATAATACGTTAATTATGGTTTGACAGTAGTATGACAGTTCTGCTCTTACGATGTTACATGTTTACATAAGTTATACGGATGAACAGTGCTACTATTTTCCTTACTAAATTTTCTCACGATTGTCTTTGGTTTTCCATATGTTGTATTCGATTTATCCATTTTTATTTTTATTTTATTTTATTTTATTTTTTTTGCTCCTGAAGTTCACTAAAGTATTTGAGGTAGTACTTGTTTCCAAATGCTGTATGCTCGTTTAATATTTTTTGTGGATGTCTCCTCGAGTGTACACAGATTTCCATTTCTTTAAGAATGTTCATTGCAAGATATTTTTGTATTTTCTGCGGGATTTTGGATGTATTTTCGGTTGTATCAGCGAGAATAAGCAGTGAAGCTTCTTCTTACGTTTCAAAAATCAAAACCACACTGCTGATACATACGAAAATACACTCCACATCCTGTTCAGAACACCAAAAGTCCTTGCAATGAACATTCTCGAAGAACTGGAAATGTATAAAGACACGAGAAAATATCCACAATAAATATTAAAGGAGCACACAAAATTTAGGCAGAAATACTACCTCAAATACTTCAGTGAACTTTTAGAACAGGAAAATGGGTAAATCTGAAATAAGATACGCAACCCCCAAAGATAATCGTGATAAAACTTACTTAGTAAAATGGTGCGATAGTTCATCAATATTCCCTTTATAAAGATATATCGTTTTATGAGTAGAACTGCCAAACTACTGTCAGACTGTAATTAACGTATTATTTTGAATACGTTTACGTCATTTACCGTCTAATCATAGCATTGACAGTTATAAGACACTTTACTAGCGACGTAATATGGACGTCACATAATTCTAGACGTGAGTCCAAGATAGACATTCACTTTTACACATGGACTCACAAGAATTGTATTCGCAGGTAACTGACAATGCCAATAAATGCCGAAAAAGTCCGTCTTTAATAAGGATTAATTATTGTAAGCAGCTATTCTGCTGCAGATTTCTGATAATCATGTCATTATCTGACATATAATATGCTGCTGGCCCTGAAAGAGAAAAATGAGAATACAGTGTTCGTTAAATTCTGAAACGATCTCAAAGTTTTAAACGCACTGATAGCGCTGCATTAATCGAGTGACACCACAGGCAAAAACAGTGCAACAAATACGTCTCTGAGTTATATAACGCAGCACAAACCACAACGTAGGTAAAACAACGAATGAAATTGGCTAAAATGGTAGATGAATAGTCACTCTCTCGCTAGTATTATCGCAAATTCTGCTTTATCACAGAATAACATAATTGTAGTTATTACGCTGGGAATGAATTTCAAAGTAACTTCAGCAAATGTTATGTTCTGGTCACTGTAGTCTAATGTGATCGAGTTTCAGCACAAAATGAACAATTCAGAAGCTGCAGAGCAATGTAATAATTATAGTTCCCATTTCAATGACGTTACTTAAGGATGAAATCGCGTGAAACGTAGCTAACTTCATTAATCTTGAGCTCATTATTTTCGTATATTACACTGAAGTTATCCAGCAACACGGAGGACAGGAAAATACCTGTAAAGAAACTAAACCACGAAATTAACGCAATTTAAATTTACAAAACTCTAGTTTCAGATCTTGAAAACGACTATACATTATTGGTTTCGTCAAAACTCTACGTGATTGGTTCCGTCAAATTCGGACGTATTTATACGGACAGCACCGCTAAGCATCACGTGCTGTGTCAAAGGGACTGTAGTATTTGGAGCTGGCCACTTCAGTTCTCGCAGAACATTGAGTGGAGAACATGTGAAACGTATACAGATTATGAGAAATGATTGTAATAAGTCATGACAAATATCAGTTTGTTTGGAATATTTGCCACTACCAACATGTTTGCATGCCTGAACACATCAGTGACATGTTCTTTGGCTGCCAGACGTTGTCGGATTATTGAGCAGAGCTCAGTTGCACTTGTTAGTTGTGTTTGTGCAATTGCCAGCCAGAGAATGAATGAGAGTGTTGTGTCATGTCAGACTGAAGTGCTCGGATTGCGGAAGTGCAGCTTAAAACAGGAATTTTCATTTGAGATACACCATGACATGTAGTTCAGGGATAGAAGATGACTTAACAGAGCGGCGGTCATTTGGAAAAAGGTAGTTGCATGACACAGGTGATACAAAAATAAGAAAGCTACCATACTATGCTTGTTTTTATTCCATAGCTCCTTACGATATTAATTTTTTGCGTAACTCATGAAGCCAAGCTAAACTTTTTGCGTCCAAAAACGTGTAATAAGAATTGTTTGTGGTATGAACTCAAGAACATCTTTACATAGGCTTGTCTCGCGAACTAGGGATATTATGTACTGTTTCAACGTGTTGGTTCCTTAATTAAATACGCCATCAAAAATATATCTCTTTTACAAAGCCACAGCTCAGTTCGTGGCGTCAGTACTAGAAAAAAGATGATTTAAAGTCACTTACTTTGGCTCACAATGGTGTCCATTATCCAAAAACACATATTTTCGATAAGTTGCCAGCAGACATAACAAGTTTAATCACTAATAACGTTCAGCTTAAGAGGACACTAAAGCATTTATTAGTGGCCAAGTCTTTGTACTCTACTGATGAATTTCGAAGTAACTGAGTTATATGTTTTACTAATAATGTGAAATAATCCGAGTATTAGTAGAAACTGACTTACGCACAAATTCAGTGGAGAAACGCGATAGTTGTAGGCAAGTACTGTAAAATTTTATTTCCATTTGATGATGCATGGCTGCAAAATAACTTAAGAATTTGATATGTACTTCAGTATACTGAACATTTACTCGTGCTGTGACAAGTTATTAATACCCTTTAAATGAACCTCTGTTTAAGATTTTTTTACTTATTCCACAACCATGAGGAACATTTCATTTGGGATCTGTCGAAGGTTTTTCTCTATAAACACGTACTGTGTGTTTTTGTTTTTAAGGAATGTTCTACATCCTGGAGGATCCCCTCTCTATGGATACATTGGAACCGAAAGTATATCTAATCTAATCTGTCAACTCTCACAAGGGAAGTATCTTCAGATGCAGCAGCTTCAATTGAATAAAATATATTTTAAAGTGCTTAAAAGTGTATCTTGTACCACCCATGGGACATTTACCTGTCAAACTCTCTGTACTGTCGGCGTTTGGGGATTGAGTTTGAAACCTGCAGAAGTACAAATCAGGGAAGAAACAGTGCCAAGTAATACACTTAGGATCATCAAATTCAAGAGACAAAGAGTGAAATCTCATTTGGCAAAAGGTAGCTTCAAACTATATGTATTTTCTCTTGCAATATTTAGAGAGTAATACACTAACGGGGGAAAAAAGTCGCAACACCATGAAGGAGTTGTGTCACACAAACGAAAGTTGGTAGGCGTGTTTCTACATCTAAAATATGGTGACTTTTGAAATTTAACGGTAGTCGCATAAGAGTGGAACACAGGATTGAAATCAGGTTTTCTTTAAATACACGCTGTAACGGCCATGAGCGTTAGTTATCTTTGAGATTAGACGTGGTGAGCTGATGTTTGTCAAGAATGCCTTTAAGGAGGAAAAGACGCTGTTATCAACACCTCGCGGAGCTTGAACAAGACCGTATAATGGGGCTACGAGAAGCTGAGTGTTCCTTCTGTGAACTGCAGAAGCAGTTGACAGGAACGTAGCCAGTGTACATGATTGCTGGCAGAATGTACGGTCGCAGAAGACTGAGCTGCCGACGGCCGCGTGACACTAACAAGAGGGAATACCATAGTGTTTGGCGTATGTCTCTGTCGCATCGTAACTGGACCCATAGCACCATTCTGTTCAGTAGTTGGCAGCACAGTGACACAACGAGGTGTTACAGATCGGTCACTTCATGGACAGCTCCGAGCCAGACGCTCCACTGACCTCAAACCACAGCCACTTGGTGGTGCAGTGGCGTCAAGGGAGAGCTCTTTGCATTTATAGGTGGAGATGTGTTGTGTTTTCTGATGAAAGCTGATTCTGCCTAGATGGCAGTGATGGTGGTGTGGTGGTGTATTGATTAGGAGGCCATCTGAGGGACTGCAACCGACCTGTTTGCTTGCTAAACACGCTGGGCCTACACGTGGAGCTACGGTCTGTGGTCCTGTTTCGTAATGACAGCGAGGGCGTTCTCGTGATTATCCCACGCTCCCTGACTGCAAATTTGTACGTCAGTCTGATGATTCGGTCTTCTGTGGTGCCATTCATGAGCACTGTTCCAGTGGGTGTTTTCGAACTGGATAATGCTTATCCACATGCTGCTCTTGTAACCCTACACGTTCTACAGAGTGTGGACATGATTCTGTAGCCTGCTCGATTACCAGATCAGTATCCAATAAAGCGTAAAAAGGACATCTTCAGACGACAGCTCCACCGTCATCCACAACCAGCCTTAACTAACCTTGTATTGAGCGACCAAGTGCAACGGACATGGAGCTCCATCCCTCAAACTGTCATCTGGCACCTGTGCAGCACAATCCATGCACGCAACTAGTGATCTTGTAGTGCTAATCACGTAAATACCAGCTAGAAAAATTTATTCCAGAAATTTTATTACTTTACGTTAGTAATTTTTTGGTGTTGCGATTATTTTTGTCAGTGTATTTCCCTAAACAGAAGTTTCTCTTTTGCGGTCCGCTATTCCTTTATTCGTCATAGAAATGCGTAACTGTAGGCTGAGTTCGAATGAAATGATTAATGCACGGCGGAATGTAACAATATGAGCACTTGAAAAGGTAAACATGTGGACGTACTACATCATTTTTTTGTGTATTCGCACTACAATAGTCCTATATTAAAACGTACGATGATCACATTATCAAACTACCCAACGTGAATATCAGCTTCGTTGACAGATCTCCTCTACGCACTTGTTAACATATCTCTGTATCTCGGTCTCGGAGAAGAAAGTTGGTTGCAGACAACAGAGTGAAGATGGGTAATGACATCGATCATGAAACGTGACCTTAGGCTTGTCCAGTCTTACAAAATTAACTGGACAACATGCTGCCTAAAACCATATAAGAACATACACATTCACCGAGGTCGGGAGTGTTTGAGTGTCCTGTCAGTGTCTATAACTTAATATCCTTGTTCACAAAATGTTCTTCAGTCACACTATATAGTCTTTGTATCACCATTCCTGTCCTCATCAGCATGTCACCGAAGGCCGGAAGCAAGGAGCTTTTCGTACGTTCTTTAGTAGTTCTTCCGTTTTCAATTGGTTCAACATCGTCGTTGTGTTTACACATTGTGGTTTTTTTGAACTTAACGAAAGTTCCCTATGTTTCCTGCAAACAAAGTGAAGCTTGTTCGCTATTCTAACGTCCGTGAACACAGCCACATTAATTGCGTAGCTGTGCGTGAAAACTTACAGACCGTACCATACCGGATGTTTATTTTTTTCCGCTCAGTGTGACAGTATTCTAAAAGATAGTTCAAAAAAGTTGGCTCTGGGCTCTGTTACACACACTGCTCCATGCACTTCCGTGTTTAATGAATGGGTTCATATCTGCTGCAAATGTTTCTGGTGTCTGAACAGTAATATTGTCTTCACGCTCAATGCGATCCATGTCGACAGTAAAAGACCTGGACGAAATGTTACATCTTGTGTTGAGGGCGCTAACGAACTGAAAGAAACTTTGAAATTACCCAGAACAGCTGGTCTAGCTGCTTCCATCTTCGAAAGATCACTCTTGAATGCACCTTCGGTGAACTAGTTATCCATTGTGTTTAGCTCTGTTAACTACGCCCTTATAGAATCTTTTACAGCCTTCACTTCTAATGTTTTGTTTGCTTTAAAATTACCTGGATATTTCTCTTCGTGCTTCATGAAATCTAACTGTCACGGTTCATTAGTAACCGCGATTACTGGTATTTCTGTTAAGCCCCTTGCATTTTTGTATTATAGTATCGTGTAACAGTCCCATCCTACACGCCAAGTATATCTTGGTAGTCCAGTGTGTCAATTGGACGTATCTTATCGTGCAGTAGCTTTATAACGTTCACAGGTTTAACCAGTTTCCATCTACGTGTCTATGCCAAAAGTAGGGCCAGTTTCCCGGTTCCGGTCATAGATTTCGGGAGCTTTTACTTGGTCGTCGGGCGAATGAAGTGGAAATTCCTTCCCAAGTTTCCCAAACTAGGATCTCCTCTGTCACAGTTCTTCCCAACTGGTATATTAAGCTGAAAGAAATGATGTCTTTACCTGCAACACCTCGCCCATCTCTTATCAGTAGCAAATGAAATCCTTGAAGAAAAAAAAAAGAAAAACACTTAGACACAGAGTCACTCTTACTGCCCGTACAATAGAGATCACAAACGAGCTCCGTATACTCGTTTTAAACTCGCCAGCGAGTCCTGTGACGTCTCCTCAGAACCTAACGTCTCTGTTTGCCAATAGAATTGACTCGTGAATATCCACTGCACCCCACTCGTCACCTGAGTCTGTTATTGGGTACAAGTGAATTCTACTCTCTCAGAAAGGAGAGCGAGTACAATGAGTTCGCATCCATAACCGCGTACTCACGCCGTTCCTGTCACATATGCAACCGTTCTGAAAGAAATTTTAGCCATTAAACTGTAAATTACTATTAATTTACTTACACAGTCATGATTTCAACATTACGGCCATTCTCAAGTACATGTTGCATTGTTGCAAAATGTCCGACATGCAAAGTGTCAGAAGCAAGTTATACACCAGTATAACGACTGATCGTTCAGCAACGAATATTGATCTGTTTATACAGATAAAACATTTTCGAAGACTGCTGCAAAATTATGTTAATGGCTATTCAGATAATTTCTAACACGTTGACATATACATACTATTGAGAGGTTACCGAGTCTGTAACGACAGTAACAGAAAACATGACATGAGGATGAAGTGCAGTCTTCAATAGTCATAAATTATTAAAATTCAGGGTGTTTCAAAATGAACATACCGGTTTTAAGGCATTGTAGCATTTATTACGTTCAATTTACAACTGTAAATAATACTCCAAATGAAAGAGAAACTCAAACAGTTTTGCTTGTGTATGTGTGCGCAATGGGAAGAGTATGGAATGAAAAAGAGTGACTGAAAAACGTGTTGAACGAGTGCTAGTCTGTCACGCTTAGCCCCAAGACATATCCCTGCGCAAAGTTTATGGGCCTTTCTTTTTCGGTGAATCAACTGTAACTGATGTTTCTTATCTTCATGTGCTACAGCTATGGCCCGTGCCTCAATGGGAAGAAGTTGAACAACACATCTTTATTTGGGGGCAAGATGGTTGTAACCTCCCAACAGGTAAATTCCGTAACTTCGCAACAAAAAGGTGACTAGCCCCTCAATAAAAATGTGACTCATATATAACCTTTCAAAAGAAATCTCGTAATGCAACCTTTCAATAATTAACTGAATGTGAATCTAAACTGGTAAATATGGATGTCGGCAATGCTGCGTCATGGCCCTGAAAAATCATTCAGAATAAACTGAAAATCCTTACCTCAATGATGTCGCCGGATAACGCGTATATATCCGCTCCTATAAGACATTTTTGTGGCATAGCCCAGTGCAATGCTGACCACTATATTTTGTTATGTATGAAAGACAACTGAATTTCTTTACGATAATCGGCATGACTGTCGATAGCAGAAATTAGTAAACACTTTAAATTTGGATGGATGACTGTCAAAAGCTATCTTTATAAGAAAGATTATTATTGATAGATTTTTGAAGTCATTTACATGGGACATTGATATACTACTGGCCATTAAAATTGCTACACCAAGAAGATATGTAGATGATAAACGGGTATTCATTGGACAAATATATTATACTAGAACTGACATGTGATTTCATTTTCATGCAATTTGGCTGCATAGATCCTGAGAAATCAGTACCCAGAGTAACCACGTCTGGCAGTAATAACGGCCTTGATACACCTGGGCATTTAGTCAAACAGAGCTTGGATGGCGTGTACAGGTACAGCTGCCCATGCAGCATCAACACGATACCACAGTTGACCAAGAGTAGTGACTGGCGTATTGTGACGAGCCAGTCGCTCGGCCACCATTGACCAGACGTCTTCAGTTGGTGAGAGACCTGGAGGATGTGCTGGCCAGGGCAGCAGTCGAACATTTTCTGTATCCAGAAATGGCCGTACAGGACCTGCAACATGCGGTCGTGCATTATCCTGCTGAAATGTACGGTTTCGCAGGGATCGAATTATGGGTAGAGCCACAGGTCGTAACACATCTGAAATGTAACGTACACTGTTCAAAGTGCCGCCAACGCGAACAAGAGGTGACCGAGACGTGTAACCAGTGGCACCCCATACCATCCCAGCCACTGCCTAAATTTTGATAAATAATCAGCATTGGCGGCCGAAGACTTCCGGCATAAGAAGTCAGCCTCATTCTGCCAACGGCCTTGTCAAAGAGGGCGGAGGAGCGGATAGAGGTTCAGGGCACTCTCTTGTCCTAGGGGTGGGAAATTGCCCCTAAAGGCGGAACATTCAGCAACGATCAACGACATGAGAATGCAGAAGGCAATGGAAACCACTGCATTAAAGACACGTAACGTGTTGAGGGCAGTGAAGTGAAGTGGAAGGAAGACAAGGATTTCTGGTCAGATGAGTATCGGGTAATATCAACAGCAGCAGAAAATGGTATAACAGGTGTAGGATTCGTTATGAATAGGAAGGTAGGGCAGAGGGTGTGTTACTGTGAACAGTTCAGTGACCTGGTTGTTCTAATCAGAATCGACAGCAGACCAACACCGACAACGATAGTTCAGGTATACATGCCGACGTCGCAAGCTGAAGATGAACAGATAGAGAAAGTGTATGAGGATATTGAAAGGATAATGCAGTATATAAAGGGGGACGAAAATCTAATAGTCATGGGCGACAGGAATGCAGTTGTAGGGGAAGGAGTAGAAGAAAAGGTTACAGGAAAATATGGGCGTGGGATAAGGAATGAAAGAGGAGAAAGACTAATTGAGTTCTGTAACAAGACCCAGCTAGTAATAGCGAATACCCTGTTCAAGAATCACAAGAGGAGGAGGTATACTTGGAAAAGGCCGCGAGATACGAGAAGATTTCAATTAGATTACATCATGGTCAGGCAGAGATTCCGAAATCAGATACTGGATTGTAAGGCGTACGCAGGAGCAGATATGGACTCAGATCACAATATAGTAGTGATGAAGAGTAGGCTGAAGTTCAAGACATTAGTCAGGAAGAATCAATACGCAAAGAAGTGGGATACGGAAGTACTAAGGAATGGCGAGATACGTATGAAGTTCTCTAACGCTATAGTTACAGCAATAAGGAATAGCGCAGTAGGCAGTACAGTTGAAGAGGAATGGACATCTCTAAAAAGGGCCATCACAGAAGTTGGGTAGCTGCGAAGAAACCATGGGTAACAGAAGAAATACTTCTGTTGATTGATGAAAGGAGGAAGTACAAACATGTTCCGGGAAAATCAGGAATACAGAAATACAAGCCGCTGAGGAATGAAATAAATAGGAAGTGCATTGAAGCTAAGACGAAATGGCTGCAGGAAAAATGTGAAGACATCGAAAAAGATATGATTGTCGGAAGGACAGACTCAGCATACAGGAAAGCAAAACAACCTTTGGTGACATTAAAAGCAACGGTGGTAACATTAAGAGTGCAACGGGAATTCCACTGTTAAATGCAGAGGAGAGAGCAGATAGGTGGAAAGAATACATTGAAAGCCTCTATGAGGGTGAAGATTTGTCTTATGTGATAGAAGGAGAAACAGGAGTCGATTTAGAAGAAATAGGGGATCCAGTATTAGAATCGGAATTTAAAAGAGCTTTGGAGGACTTACGGTCAAATAAGGCAGAAGGGATAGATAACATTCCATCAGAATTTCTAAAATCATTGGGGGATGTGGCAACAAAACGACTATTCACGTTGGTGTGTAGAATATATGAGTCTGGCGATATACCATCTGACTTTCGGAAAAGCATCATCCACACAATTCCGAAGACGGCAAGAGCTGACAAGTGCGAGAATTATCGCACAATCAGCTTAACAGCTCATGCATCGAAGCTGCTTATAAGAATAATATACAGAAGAGTGGGAAAGAAAATTGAGAATGCGCTAGGTGACGATCAGTTTGGCTTTAGGAAAAGTAAAGGGACGAGAGTGGCAATTCTGACGTTACGGCTAATAATGGAAGCAAGGCTAAAGAAAAATCAAGACACTTTCACAGGATTTGTCGAAATGGAAAAAGCGTTCGACAATATAAAATGGTGCAAGCTGTTCGAGTATCTGAAAAAAGCAGGGGTATGCTATAGGGAGAGACGGGTCATATACAATATGTACAACAACCAAGAGGGAATAATAAGAGTGGACGATCAAGAACGAAGTGCTCGTATTAGGAAGGGTGTAAGACAAGGCGGTAGCCTTTCGCCCCTACTCTTCAATCTGTACATCGAGGAAGCAATGATGGAAATAAAAGAAAGATTCAGAAGTGGAATTAAAATACAAGGTGAAAGGATATCAATGATACGATTCGCTGATGACATTGCTATCCTGAGTGAAAGTGAAGAAGGATTAAATGATCTGCTGAACGGAATGAACAGTCTAATGAGTACACAGTATGGTTTGAGAGTAAATCGGAGAAAGACGAAGGTAATGAGAAGTAGTAGAAATGAGAACAGCGAGAAACTTAACATCAGGATTGATGGTCACGAAGTCAATGAAGTTAAGGAATTCTGCTACCTAGGCAGTAAAATAACCAATGACGGACGGAGCAAGGAGGACATCAAAAGCAGACTCGCTATGGCAAAAAAGGCATTCCTGGCCAAGAGAAGTCTAATAATATCAAATACCGGCCTTAATTTGAGGAAGAAATTTCTGAGGATGTACGTCTGGAGTAAAGCATTGTATGGTAGTGAAACATGGACGGTGAGAAAACCGGAACAGAAGAGAATAGAAGCATTTGAGATGTGGTGCTATAGAAGAATGTTGAAAATTAGGTGGACTAATAAGGTAAGGAATGAGGAGGTTCTACGCAGAATCGGAGAGGAAAGGAATGTGTGGAAAACACTGATATGGAGAAGGGACAGGATGATAGGACATCTGCTAAGACAGGAGGGAATGACTTCCATGGTACTAGAGGGAGCTGTAGAGGGCAAAAACTTTAGAGGAAGACAGAGATTGGAATACGTCAAGCAAATAATTGGGGACGTAGGTTGCAACTGCTACTCTGAGATGAAGAGGTTAGCACAATACACGCTTTCAATGTGCGTTCACCGCGATGTCGCAAAACACGGATGCGACCATCATGATGCTGTAAACAGAACTTGGATTCATCCGAAAAAATGACGTTTTGCCATTCGTGCACCCTGGTTCGTCGTTGAGAACACCAGCGCAGGCGCTCCTGTCTGTGACGCAGCGTCAAGGGTAACCGCAGCCATGGTCTCCGAGCTGATAGTCCATGCTGCTGCAAACGTCGTCCAACTGTTCGTGCAGATGGTTGTTGTCTTGCAAACGTCCCCATCTGTTGACTCAGGGATCGAGACGTGGCTGCACGATTCGTTACAGCCATGCCGATAAGATGCCTGTCATCTCGACTGCTAGTGATACGAGGCCGTTGGGATCCAGCACGGCGTTTCGTATTACCCTCCTGAACCCACCGATTCCATATTCCGCTAACAGTCATTAAATCTCGACCAACGCGAGCAACAATGTCGCGATACGATAAACTGCAATCGCCATGGGCTACAATCCGACCTTTATCAAACAACGTTTCACCAGGCAACGCCGGTAAACTGTTGTTTGTATATGAGAAATCGGTTGGAAACATTTCTCATGTCAGCACGTTGTTGGAGTCGCCACCGGCGCCAACCTTGTATGAATGGTCTGAAAAGCTAATCATTTGCATAACACAGCATCTTCTTCCTGTCGGTTAAATTTCGCGTCTATAGCACGTCATCTTCGTGGTGTAGCAGTTTTAATCGCCAGCAGTGTATGAAAATAGTACAGAAAATCAGTTGTCGCAATTAACGTATGCGTGCGGCAATAAAGAACAATAATATTTTGCTTTTACCTTACACTATCTCGCTCAGGCAACGCCATCGTTCTCCACGCCCGGCCTTGGTAATTCCATTACGCTACTGCTCTTCTCGAGCTACAAAACACCACTCCTGGACTGCATTGTCCGAACTCCAGGACACAAGTGCATACAACGACAACTACTCTCTACGAGTGACCTGACCAACCGCCCGACTGCGAGCTCTTACATAACCCTCCACTGGGGGGTGAAAATTTGGCAGCGATGGTGACTCAATTGGGGTTGCCATGAGCAATAAATTTTTCTATAACCTATTTAGTTTACTGTCATATATATGACATTATTCAAAAATGATATAAGTACAGAACTTATTATGAAATGATATAAAGTGCACACGCACTGAGTACAGAACGTATTAAGAAATGAAATAGAGTGCATACGCATTATATCAACCTTTGCCAATTTTACAAGGATTAGGAAAGGAATGGTAAGGATAGCATGATGGTTGTAGCACAGTGGGTTGCACGTTGCTGCTCAAAAGTCCATATCTTTTCACAGAAGCACAACACCAAGTGTGATAATCTGAAATTCTTTTCCCTGAAGTATTTATCAGTGTAGCCGAGACACTGAAATGTAATATTAAGACTGCATGTTGTCCTTTTGTTAGTACAGTAGGGACGCCAAACAGTTAGGACCATTATGACATCTCCGTCGGTCAGAGCGGTGGACAGCTTGATATGTCAACACCACATTCTTGTAGAATCCATGATCTTACATCAATGTAGCATTGGTGCAAAAACCAAATAGAGTGTTCCATGACCATGAGGATGGACAGGACATACGGATGTCTTAACAATTTGTGGTAATTACGTCAGAAGGTGAACGATAAATTAAGTCTTACACTAGTCATCTTTCAGAACTACACTAGTGTATCATCCGATCTGAATAATTATTGGCACTCATTGGCCAGTTACGAAGCATTTATGGAGTATTACAAAACATTATTCAGAAGTCATCTCATTCCAGTGGTTATTGGCACTTATTGGCCAGTTACAAAGCATTTATGTAGTATTACAAAACATTATTAAGCATTGCAAAAGACGTAGATGTCATTATTCGAAACAGCAGTTACTGCCTGTAGCAACAAGCTGCTAGTGAGTATATTTGATGTCATGCAAGTGACATAAGACAAATTTAAAATGTAAGACATTGGACCTAGTACTCAAGGTGATAAGTCCAATATTACGCAGACATAATGGAATCGAAACATCAGAAAAATTTGCATTATGTTTAGGACTAGCAATATATCTTAAACTGGTAGCATTATTTAGTTGCATACTGGTAATAGTTGGGACTAGTAACCATTTTTTTTTTTGGTGCTAGCAATGCATTACTGGTGCATGAAGATATTTGCTTTTGACTCATTGCTGGAAATAAGTATTATTAACGTCATTTGTCATGAGTCAGCTGTAGCAAGGTTACCGAACAAGTAGAGTCCATGTGATCACATTCATAAATGATAGAGACAACGGGGTAAAAAAATGCAAGTACTAGAACAGGTTTAATAACTAAATGCTTGGTGCATATAACATAACGACATATTTCAGAAATCATTTTAATGTCATGAAAAGCTTCTCCTGGAAAAAATACAAAGTGGATTATTGAGCTGAAAGAAGAAATGTATATTATGCTGAAAAGTGGTATACTTCTGATTAAGAGGTAATGACAGATGCGCTTAACATGCACATACTCTAGCTGTCCCTTTCCGAAACATTCAGTCATATACGCGATATACGACATACAGTCAAATAGAACTACAACAAATACTTAAATTAGTACATAAACTTCATCATTATCCTCATCTGCAAAGAAGAAAAAAAATCATTATTCATTACCATTTTCTTCATATAACTAGACACCATCATTTATTATCCTCTGCAAAAATAGTTCATTACTCATTATCTTATTCATCAGCATCTTTCATCAGTGTCATAATTTCATATATTACTAAGTTTCTTGCTTCTAGCGTACTTCATCACTAAAATTAACATACATAGCTCTGTTCGACGGTCTGACGCAATTAAGTCATACTCTGAAAGTAAAATAATTAGTTGAGGTTGCTATAATATGGCGCATGTACTATATTTTGGTAACCTTTGTTAATTCTGACCCACTTACTCTTCATAACAAGGTATTGCATTTTCTTTCGTTCATTCCGATAGTGAAATTTCCATTTCATAGTAAACCTCTGAGGTTGTTTAACTTATTTCTTTTACACAGTATTGCTTTCTGAAAATGATGAATATGGATTAATATATTGCATTTAAATCCTATACCCATTAAATGAAAGCTTGTTTCTAGTGATATGACTAAGCATACAGCATAGCATGACAAAATGTATTAGGTCCAAGCCATAGACAATTTTCAAGTGCAAAAATGTACACACAATATCATAATGTAGTAGCAACAAAATGTAGAATAGTCAAGATATTGGGATATACTACGGAAAAATGTCAAAGTTAACTATTGTTTGTTATATCTTAAAGATTTCATAGTGCATACAGAGAAAATTCTACTTTCTATAGGAAAACTATCATATATACTTAAAAAATGGAAAATGTGCACGGTCTGATTTATAACAACAAGAAAAGCGACCTGCTAACCTTACCTTGCCAGTCATTAGCAAAGAAAAAAATATGATCATCATCAATAAGTGGTCATATAAATATCTGGAAATGGCATTACAGTCTGATAAATCATAAAGTATGTTCATTCAGTAAGGGGTTTAATATTGGAAATATGGTGATTGCCCTTGGTTTTTCTGTTCCTCAAAGTTTCGACATGTACTACATTGGGGTGAGGAATGTTGTGAATTCTATATGGACCAGCCTATAGAAGCTCAAATTTACTGCATCTACTCTTTCCTCTGTTGAATAAATAGTGTGTGCGTACTAATATCTTCTGTCCTACGTGAAATTCCCGGCGTGTACAAACCTTTGCTGTCTTCTGCAGCGCTCTGCGGCACGTTTGATGTTGTTGAGCGCAGTGTCAATTATTTCATGGTGACGTAGTCGACGGGATGTAGGAAAAGATTCTAATTCTTTAATTTTGTTGGGTGGTTCAACATTTTTCAATATAACAATCGGAGATTGCATAGTAGATTCATTTGGTATGGAGTTAATTACGTCCTGGAATGAGAGTATGTGTGTGTCCCAATCAATATGTCTTTTATGGCAGTGTAATCTACATAGTTTATCAATTTCTTTCATCAATCGTTCTAAAGGGCTCGAAGAAGCGTGATACCTGGATATATAGTTCGGAGAAGTGTTTCTAGGTCGTAACATATGCAGATCGAAATTGTGGTCCACTGTCGGAAATTGCCCTACATGAAATAGAAAATGTTTTGCAGATGCGTTCTAAATAGATTTAGCAGTAGCTTGGCGTAACGGAATGAAGGTAACAAATTTCAAAGTGAGTTCAACAGTGACAAAGATGTAACAAAAACCTCTATTAGAGCCGGAAATCGGTCGAAAAATGTCTACAGCGGCCATATGTCTCAATTTAATGGGTACAATGGGATGTAACGGAGGAATATGTGAAGTCGTGTCTGATTTAGCTTTATGGCAGATTTTACATTACGCTAAAACTCGTCGAATACGTTTCTCCATGTTGGAAAAATAACAGTTCTGTCCCAGTATAAGAAAACATTTTCTGCCTCCATAATGTGCGTAACTTAAATGAGTATACCAAATTAATTTGTTAACAAGGTCATCAGGAATGCATAATAACCAGTTGTTGCTGTCAGGCTGAGAGCAGTGAAACAGAATGTTGTCGCGTACAGTATAATTGTTTCTAATGGTAAAGTTAATCCTATCTTGCCATACGTGTTTAATTTCTTTCCATACGTTGTCCCTGCTCTGCTCTTGTGCTATGTCTCGTAATGATGACGAAATGAAATTTTCAAATGCAACTTGTTGAATATACTGGACTCGGATTCGGGAGGACGACGGTTCAATCCCGCGTCCGGCCATCCTGATTTAGGTTTTCCGTGATTTCCCTAAATCGCTCCAGGCAAATGCTGGGATGGTTCCTCTGAAAGGGCACGGCCGATTTCCTTCCCCATCACTCCCTAATTCGATGAGACCGATGACCTCGCTGTTTGGTCTCTTCCCCCAGACAGCCCAACCCAACCCCGGTGCAGATACATAAGGATAAAATTTTCTCGGCAGAAGTCGGTTGCGATTTCTTGTTGATGGTTGCTGAGAGAACGGTGTAGTATGTCTGTTACGATATTTTGTGTACCGGGAATGTGAAAAATTGTAAAATTAAATTCCTGTGAATAAAGCTTCCATCTGCTTAACCTGTCATGTGTAAATTTAGCGGAACGTAAAAACTGTATAGCTCTATAGTCTGTATAAACGGTAGTATGTCTTCCATAAGAAAATTCCTAAATCTGGTAAATGCCCATACAACACATAATGTTTCAAGCTCTGTAACAGAATAATTGTGTTCAGAAGGTGACAGAATGCGATTTGCAAAGGCCATGTTTTTAAATACTGTTGTACCGTCTTCATCAATTTCCAGAAAAATGTGTACGCCTAGAGCGGTGTTAGAACTGCCGGTGGCAATGGAAAAATTTCTGGTAGGATCTGGGTGTGATAAAAGTGGTGCGTTCAACAAGGCATGTTTCAGATTAACATACTCAGACTGCTTGGCTATCTCAGGACCAAATAGCGTCTTTACCAGTCAACTGGCATAATCTAGGGGTGTCTAAAGCAGAGTAATGAATAAATTTACGGAAAAAGTTAATTAATCCCAGAAAGATGCGTAACCGTTCCTTGGTCGTTGGAACTTGAAGTTTTCCCGGGTCAGGTGCAATGCCTTGTGCTGAAATTACGTGTCCAAGAAATTTTATGTAAGTTTTGCGAAAGTTCGATTTGCTAAGATTAACTGTAAGTCCTTGTGCACAAAGAGTTTGCAACAGTTGTTCAAGAATCAAATTATGTTCAGACCAGTTAGCTTCTGCGATAAGGATGTCGTATACATACGTTGTGATTCTGTCTTTAAGTTCTGTCGGAAGTATTCAATCCGCGAATAAATGCTGCTGAAGGATTTGTTAGACCGAACGGTAATTTGCAACATTGATAACAATCAACAAAACAAATAAATGCTGTGTATTTTCTGCAGTTCGGATGGAGCTGAATTTGTCAAAATCCCAATTTTAAATCTAATGTGGAATAAATAGCAGTACCATGAAATTTCTATAGAAGTTCTTCTAGTGTCTGTGGGTGATCTGTTTCATTAATAATAATGTCGTTGACATGACGCGAATCAAGTACGAGGCGAAGTGAGCCGTCCTTTTTCTTAACAATATGGAGCGGGTTTATGTACGGACTAACTGCCGGTTCAATAAACCTTGCTCAAGCATACCTTCCAATTCTTTCTTGACTTGTTCTCTGCGGATATATGGAATGGGATAATGTTTGGCCTTAAATGTGTCATGCTGTTTAACTTGAAATTCATACATAAAACCGGACATAGTACCAGGTCTGTTGTCAAAAACTGGAACCTGCTGTAAAAGAATATTGCGTAGCTGAGTATGTTCGTCATCGGTATTTGCACTGCTCTGTTTTACCTTCTCAGAAATCATATGCATAACGTCATAGTCGGCTTCGTCTTGTGTATTGTAGTTGTGTACATACGTATCTGCGAACAATGTGGAATGATAGTCTGTGTTACGCGATGTCCAAATGACCTCAGTCCGATTAATTGCCTGTTCTTCTGCTGATAAAGCGTGCTGAAATTCTAATGCTAGTTGTAATTTTTCATCCTTTAACATTACATAGGAACTTCGAAAGTCAATAACTGCGTCAAGTTGTAACAAAAAATTCGTAGCTAAAATAACGTCTGTTTTCAATAAGGGAACACCCCAAAAATTTGTGTGGAACGTATGACCTGCAATAAAAATGATAAACGTGTCTGTAATTTTACATCTACTCCTTTACCAGATACTGCTCCGTTTACTTTAGTTTTGCCTAGTGGTAGCGTAGGATAGGTGTTCTCTTTGTTACATTTGTTGAAAGTTTCTTCATTTATAACTAACATAGGTGATCCAGAATTGATTACTGCTGAAAACGTGGATTATCCAATCTTTACTTCAATAACAGGGTGGTAAATTGTTTTTTGTATAACTGGTTTTTGATGTAAAAGTGTGTATCGGATGTCGTCAAAAATAATAACATTTTCATGAACAAGATTCCGTGTATCAAAAGTACTGCTTACGTACTGCTTACGTTGCTGGAAGATGCAACCTGTACTGTATCTAGTCAAATTCTTTCTGACGTACTGTTATTTGTGGGAGGATGCTGTGGCGTTTCAATTATCTGTACTGTTCTGTTACTTCGTCCTGACGTATTAGGTTGGGGAAGATATCGACTGTCTGGTTCATTCATGATAATCTGTGGTTGTGGATGATTCTGCTGCGGACAAAACCTGCTGTTATTAAATGTGCACTGAAAACTGTGCTCATTACTTTTACGTCTGTCATGATAGTCATTACTATACGGCGCGTTGCGATAGGAGTTGAAATGATGTGTCTTCTGTACGTAGTGATTTCCTTGTTGCTGTGCGTTACTATTTGGCGGAGCCGACGCTATACGTGTAGGCGGCGAAACATTAAAGCATGGTTGACCTTGCACATTACATTGTTGGTTAGGTATGGTAACCGGCTGTGTGGAAAAGCCTCTATTGTTGCCAAAATGTGTTTGCTGTTGCTGATAATTTTGGCAATACTTATAATTAAAATTTTATGTGGTATTAAAGTTCTGGTGATTGTCATTCCTGGAGCGTCTATCACCTTTGCTATTAAAAGAGCGTGGCTGATCGTAATTACTGTATGCTTGTTGGTCTTAGTTATGTTATGAAAAATTTTTGTTTATGAAGGAATAATCTGATTGCTGAACTTCCAAAAGCTGTAGCAGATATCTAAATGCCGAAATATTTTCTTTCTGCTGTCCTGTTAAAAGTGACACTCTTAACGATCGTGGTAATTTTGAAATACATAATTGGATTAGTGCTGGCTCACTGTGTGGTCCACATAAATATTGGTTTTGCTGTACCATGCGTTCAAAAAATTGCGTGTCAGTGGAAAAACTTGAGATCTCATAATTCGGTAAGCTAATTAACTGATCCTTGATTCCGCACTGTGTCCTCTTTGACCAGTACGCTGACAGAAAAGCATTCTGAAATTCTTCTACCGAGTAACATTATCTCGCGATCGGTCTCATACGAGTTGCCGGTTCGCCTTCCAAAAAACTGCAAATAAATTCATGTTTGTGTGTTACAGGCCAAGTTGGTGGAAAAGCAAAGCTAAATTGTTGTATCCAATCCGCAGGATGAATCTGTGTTCTATCATGTTTAAATAGCTTAAATTTCCTAACGGATAGAAAGTGTTTGTAATCTAAATTATCGTCCCTGAATGTCTGAGCAGGTTCAGGATTGTATGAGAATCTGTTTTGTGTCTGTTCGGAATCTAAGTCATGTACTCTCTGTAAATTACCTGAGTTATACTGGCTGTGTGAGTGTGACAAATGTTCAGAATGTTTCGTATGCTGTGACGTGTTAGAGCCTGAAACATTTTTCCTTTCTGTCACTTCTTGCTGTAAAAATGGTTCAAATGGCTCTGAGCAGTATGGAACTTAACATCTGAGGTCATCAGTCCCCTAGAACTTAGAACTACTTATACCTAACTGACCTAAGGACATCACATACATCCATACCCGAGGCAGGATTCGAACCTGTGACCGTAGCAGTCACGCGGTTCCAGACTGAAGCGCCTAGAACCGCTCGGCCACCATGGCCGGCTCTTGCTGTAAAGATGACAATTTTCTACGTAATGTATTACTGGCCGTACCTATCTCACTGAATGTCTGCTGTATAATTTGGAATTCAGGTGACATATCGTCTGATTTGGTGTCATTGTTATTTTCGATAACGTCAATATGACTGGCCAATTCATCAAATTTCTCAGTTAGTACTTTTACCTGATCGTCATTTTTAGTGTCACAGTCATCAATTTGTTTTTGCATTTTATGTGTGGTTTAGTTTAATTTCTTAAAGTCTGTTTTAATATCATCGGGATCCTGTATTAATTCCAATTGTTCAAGTCTCTTGGTCACTGTCTGAAAGTCTACTCATCATCATCATCATCATCATCATCATTTAAGACTGAATATGCCTTTCAGCGTTCAGTCTGGAGCATAGCCCCCTTATAAAATTCCTCCATGATCCCCTATTCAGTGCTAACATTGGTGCCTCTTCTGATGTTAAACCTATTACTTCAAAATCATTCTTAACCGAATCCAGGTACCTTCTCCTTGGTCGGCCCCGATTCCTCCTACCCTCTACCGCTGAACCCATGAGTCTCTTGGGTAACCTTGCTTCTCTCATGCGTGTAACATGACCCCACCATCTAAGCCTGTTCGCCCTGACTGCTACATCTATAGAGTTCATTCCCAGTTTTTCTTTGATTTCCTCATTGTGGACACCCTCCTGCCATTGTTCCCTAGTACCTGCAATCATCCTAGCTACTTTCATATCCGTAACCTCAACCTTGTTGATAAGGTAACCAGAATCCACCCAGCTTTCGCTCCCATACAACAAAGTTGGTCGAAAGATTGGACGGTGCACAGATAACTTAGTCTTGGTACTGACTTCCTTCTTGCAGAAGAGAGTAGATCGTAGCTGAGCGCTCACTGCATTAGCTTTGCTACACCTCGCTTCCAGTTCTTTCACTATGTTGCCATCCTGTGAGAATATGCATCCTAAGTACTTGAAACCGTCCAACTGTTCTAACTTTGTTCCTCCTATTTGGCACTCAATTCGTTTATACTTCTTTCCCACTGACATTACTTTCGTTTTGGAGATGCTAATCTTCATACCATAGTCCTTACATTTCTGATCTAGCTCTGAAATATTACTTTGCAAACTTTCAATCGAATCTGCCATCACAACTAAGTCATCCGCATATGCAAGACGGCTTATTTTGTGTTCATTTATCTTAATATCACCCAGCCAGTCTATTGTTTTCAACATGTGATCCATAAATAATATGAACAACAGTGGAGACAGGTTGCAGCCTTGTCTTACCCCTGAAACTACTCTGAACCATGAACTCAATTTGCCGTCAACTCTAACTGCTGCCTGACTATCCATGTAAAGACCTTTAATTGCTTGCAAAAGTTTGCCTCCTATTCAATAATCTCGTAGAACAGACAATAACTTCCTCCTAGGAACCCGGTCATATGCCTTTTCTAGATCTATAAAGCATAGATACAATTCCCTGTTCCACTCATAACACTTCTCCATTATTTGCCGTAAGCTAAAGATCTGGTCCTGCCAACCTCTAAGAGGCCTAAACCAATACTGATTTTCATCCAATTGGTCCTCCACTAATACTCGCACTTTCCTTTCAACAATACCTGAGAAGATTTTACCCACAACGCTGATTAAAGAGATACCTCTGTAGTTGTTACAATCTTTTCTGTTTCCATGTTTAAAGACTGGTGTGATTACTGATTGTCCAGTCTGATGGAACCTGTCCCGACTCCCAGGCCATTTCAATTATCCTGTGTAGCCATTTAAGACCCGACATTCCACTGTATTTGATGAGTTCCGACTTAATTTCATCCTCCCCAGCTGCTTTATTGCACTGCAATCTATTGACCATTTTCTCCACTTCCTCAAATGTGATCCTATTTCCATCATCATTCCTATCCCACGCTACCTCGAAATCTGAAACATTACTGATCGTATTTTCACCTACATTGAGCAACTCTTCAAAATATTCCCTCCATCTGCCCAAGGCATCTACAGGATTCACCAGCAGTTTTCCTGACCTGTCCAAAATACTTGTCATTTCCTTGTTACCTCCATTTCGAACACTGCTAATTACACTCCAGAATGGTTTTCCAGCAGCTTGACTCGTAGTCTGCAACCTGTTTCCAAAGTCTTCCCAAGATTTCTTCTTGGATGCTGCAGTTATCTGTTTGGCTTTGTTTCTTTCTTCAACATAACTTTCTCTGTCTACCTGAGTTCTAGTATGTAGCCATTTTTGATACGCCTTTTTTTTCCTTTTACAGGCTGCCTTGACTGTGTCATTCCACCAAGCTGTTTGCTTCACCCTACTTTTACTCACTACTGTTCCAAGACATTCTTTAGCCACTTCTAGTACTGTGTCCCTGTACCTTGTCCATTCCTTTTCCAATGACTGTAATTGACTACATTCAACTAACTGGTATCTTTCTGAGATCGCTGTTATGTACTTGTGCCTGATTTCCTTATCCTGAAGTTTCTCCACTCTTGTCCTGCTACATATGGACCTGACCTCCTGCACTTTCGGCCTCACAATACCAATTTCACTGCAGATTAAATAATGATCAGTGCCATCAAAGAATCCCCTGAATACACGTGTGTCCCTCACAGCCTTCCTGAATTCCTGATCTGTTATTATATAGTCAATGACAGATCTGGTTCCCCTGCCTTCCCAAGTATAACGGTGAATGTTCTTATGTTTAAAAAAGGAGTTTGTGATTACTAAGCCAATACTGGCACAGAAATCCAAGAGTTGTTTCCCATTCCCGTTGGTCTCGATATCCTCTCCAAATTTATCCATAACCTTTTCATACCCTTCTGTTCGATTTCCAATCCTGGCATTAAAATCACCCATGAGCAGAATACTGTCCTTGTCCTTTACTCTAACAACTACATCACTGAGTGTCTCATAAAAACTATCCATCTTATCTTGATCTGTCCCTTCACAATGCGAATATACTGACACAATCCTAACTTCCTTGCTACACACTGTCAAATCTATCCACACCAGTCGTTCGTTTACATACCTTATTGCAACTACGCTGGGTTCCATTTCTTTCCTGATGTAAAGCCCTACACCCCATTGTGCTATTCCTGCTTTGACTCCTGACAGGTAGACCTTGTATTCTCCCACTTCCTCTTCTTTCTCACCCCTTACCCGAATGTCACTAACAGCTAAAACGTCCAGCCCCATCTTACTTGCAGCCTCTGCCAGCTCTACCTTCTTCCCAGAGTAGCCCCCATTGATATTAATAGCTCCCCATCTCATTACCATTTGTTTGCCAAGTCGTATCTTAGGAGTCCCTGGTTTGTCAGTTAGAGGTGGGACTCCGTCACCTCCAAAAGTCCGAGGCATTTTGCTCTGATTTTTGCCAGCATCACATTTAAAGTACCAGGGAAGCAGGTTGCTAGCCTGACTTGCCCCGAGTCCCATTGGGTTTTACCCCTAACGGTTGAGGGACTAACCGGTGGATTTGGTAGTCTTTGCCGTATGAGCACAAAGGTGACCACGACTCAGAATATGTCCGAGATGCCCAGCCTTCTTCCAAAGTAACTGGTATCCCGACTGTCGGGACCACTTACTTGGCCACTCATACATTGCCCGTGGTTCATGAACTAGGACATGACTACAGGAATCCACACCATCTACTGTGTATTTATTTTCCAAAGTCTGAATATTAGTGTCTGTTATTAAGATCGGAGATTTCACTATGCACTTCAGTGTTCAACTGTTTGATAGTATTGATTTCGTCTGATACTCTAGAAATGTTGGTGTCTACGTATGCTTTTGCTTTCATAAACAACTTACGCTTGTTTTCCTGTCTCTGTGTAGCAATTGTTTCCATGACTTGTTTCTTTACTTTGTTCTGTTCCTGTATGAATTTATGGTAAACGTTACACAGTTTTGTAGCTGGTGATTAAAATGTTCGTCAATTTGGCTGTTCTGTTGGTCAAATTTCTTATCGACTTTCGCATCCAGAGTGCGTGAATGTTCTGCTGTCATTAATTTACACTCGTCGTGTGACAGTGTTGCGTTTTCTGAACGTTGTTTAGCAACTGCACTGATTTCATCTAGAAGTAATTTTGTTGTGGCTGCATGTGTATTACGTATTTCTTGTGCAACGGATCTAATTTCTTCACTACTATTCCTAGAACAAGCCTTAATTTTCTCACATAACTGTTCTTTGGTATCATGACATTGCATGGCAATGGTTGTAACCTGTTCACTAAGTTGATTGTAACTGTTGTTGTGTTTTCATTAAGTTGTAGCAATAATGCCACAACTTGGTCCATGCCAAAATTAGCGCCTCTACTCTTTGTACTGTGTGATGGAGTATCTGCATGTGTCACGTTTTTTATAACCATTTGGTCATTGTCTGATTCATGAAAAGGTTTGCTGATTGGATGTGCACTGCTGGTCACTACATCAGAATCAAATAAAGCTGACGTATTTTGAGAACATTGTTCACCTTCGTTAGAAACATTTATCTGTTCGGTGCGTAAATTTTGCAAATCAAGTGTGTCAAACAGTGCAGCGTTCATTGTAACGATACGTGCCACGTCATCAATTGTCGTTAAATTTACTGTGGACATAATTGAATTTGTTGGCTCATCATTTAGATTAGAATCATTACTGGTGGTCGGCATGCACTGATTATCTGTAATTGTACGATTATCGCTAGACACTGAGTGTCGCTGGTATTATCAGTCAAATTTTCCAGTCGGCTTTTTCACTCATTACGCATCACGATGTACTGTTAGCAGTTTTTCGCGGCATTTTCACAAGTCAAAGGGAGGCACAAAATCAAACAAAGACAAAGCAAAAATGGAACAAATACAATAACAACAAAGAGAAATAAATTGCCGATGATCTGTGAAAGAAGGAGTGACCAATTAGTAAATGCGTTGCGCCAAATGCAAAACTACATTTAATATTAGATAAATAAGAGCAGTTATACAACTGACTACATGTCAGAAAAAAAAATACGATGCTGGCCGACTGTCACCAAGTGTAACCTCCCAACAGATAAATTCCGTAACCTCGCAATAAAAAGGTGACCAACCTCTCATTAAAAATGTGACTCATATATAACCTTTCAAAATGAATCTCGCAATGCAACATTTCAATAATTAACTGACAGTGAATCTATACTGGTAAATCTGGATGTCAGCAATGCTGCGTCATGGCCCTGAAAAGTCATTCTGAATAAACTGAAAATCCTTACCTGTCGCCGGATAATGCGTATATATCTGCTCCTATAAGAAATTTTTCTGGCACAGCCCAGTGCAATGCTGGCCACTAGATTTTATTATGTGTGAAAAACAATTTATTTTCTTTACGATAATCGGCATAACTGTGAATAGCAGAAATTAGTAAAACTTTAAATTCGGATGAATGACTGTCAAAAGTTATCTTTATAAGAAAGATTATTATTGAAAGATTTTTGAAAACATTTACATGGGACATTGATATAACAATAGTACAAAAATCTGTTGTAGCAATTAACATATGCGCGCGGCAATAAAGAACAATAATATTTTGCTTTTACCTTACACTACACCACTCAGGCAACGCCATCGTTCTCCACGCCCGGCCTTGGTAATTCCATTACGCTACTGCTCTTCTCGAGCTACAAAACACCACTCCTGGACTGCATTGTCCGAACTCCAGGACACAAGTGCATACAACTGACCCAACCGCCCGACTGCGAGCTACTACTACTACTACTACTACTACTACTACCGCCAACTACGATTCTATTGTATCTTACATATCGCAGGCAGTGCGTGAACAATCCATCGAAGTCACATCTGCTCGAGTGCGCTAGCAATAAATTCCTTAGTCATGGACCTCTTACATGGTGGGCCGCCTCACTGGCGTAACTCGGTACGCGACTGGCTAAACGACGTATCCGACCGGTGGATTGAGCGCAAAGGGGCGGTTAACACAACATTTTATGCATGACCTCCACGATCACACACGATCTGAGGCGATCGTGTGTATGTGCCTCCTATACCAGCTGATCTATCCGACTGTACAAACAGTGTTATTGCAACAGTTACTCCTGACACATTCATCAAGGTTTCGGAACAAGCCTCCTATCGACTCGATGTGTGATCTGTGTTTAGACTGAATAATTGTAAGAAAAACTATTTGTAAATTAAAGTTAGAGCAATTACAGCCCTCGGCCTGTTAGTTCCTGTACTAAATACTGTTCAACTTAACATTCAGCTGTCTGTATTTTAAATGTTAAGTAGCCTACCAGTATTTGCGGCTACTGGACGGCACTCAAGGTGTAATGTTCACCTGCCCGCAGTTGCTAACGCGGGCGCCTTAGATTGTTGCTGTCTGTGGCTTTATGTGTATGAGCACCCCATAGTGGCTCGCCTTCCATGTATTCTATTTTAAATTTTGTGACTAAAGCCTTTCTCGCTTGATATTTGTCTTATACGTGACATGTAAGTACTGTTCCTTTCCTGTACTGTTAGTCAGTACTTACACTTAAAAATTTTTCCCATAATTTTGTATTTATGTTATAGGCCAATTTAATATTTAATTTCTAATGAAGGCACTCACAGGAGTGTCGAAACATGGTCAAAATTATGTCACCGAGGGCTGTAATTGCTTTAACTTTAATGTATAAACGGTCGCTGACTATGCAGCCATGTTTAATACTTTAAAAACTGTTTGTGTTTCTCTTTTATTTGGTATATTATTTACAATTGTAAGGTGAATGTAATATGAGCTACAAAGGCTTAAAACTCGTATATTCGTTCCGAAACACCCTGTATATTACAGAAACAAATGATAAGATACGAAACTCGCTGTTACCTCATAAACGGAAGTCGCCTAGATCAAATGAATAAATAAACAGCGCTATTTTTGGGCGCAGAGATGTAACAGTGACAGAGCTCTTTGCCCAGTTTTCGTTTGGCTCAGCACATATGTTTTCTCATGGTGGAGGTCGAATACACAAGAATGCAGCAATTTTGTTTCTGTTGGACGACATCTGTATGTATTTCGTTTTAAGCGTGGACTGAAGCATGAAACTTATTCCAGATATCACTCACCTTCTAACGGAACACATTTATATTGGTGTACTTTGCATCAGATAATTTTTGTCTTCAACCCTCCACAGCCTCAAAAAACACAGCTTCTTTAAAGGCCATCTGATCCCGAAAATCGGTCATTTCGCCTTGTCAGTAATACTTTACAGCAGCAATGTCGTATTCTCAACTCCGTACTAACAAAAAGCCACGACCAGTCTTACACTCCGGCATGTTTCAGTAAGAGAAGGAGTTGACGATTACGATGCGACCGCATCGCCACATTTCTCAGAGTCGTCATACCCGCGGAACTACAACGGAAACGCAAGAAGAGCGTCAGCACTGGCGTAGCAGCGGCACCTTGATATGAGAAGTATGCAACCCGCAACATTAACATCGTATGCGCTCCGTTTTTGATATCTAGTGCACACGTACAATGCTGCCAGTCTAGGACACTGACCTTTATACGGCGTTAGCGGCTCCTCTAGTAGTTTTAACCTATTATTGGCATTTCCTCAGGTACCACACACGATCGCTTCTAATCAATTTAGCTGTTCGAGCAGAGGTACTTCCCTTGCCAATGATCTCTAGCGGCCGGAAGCAGCCCACTGTGCACGGGGTAGGTGGTGTTCTTGCCGCTGAGGTCATCGGTCCCTAGGCTTACACACTACTTAATCAAACTACACTACTGGCCGTTAAAATTTCTATACCAAGAAGAAATGCAGATGATAAACGGGTATTCACTGGACAGATATATTACACTAGTACTGACATGTGATTATATTTTCACGCAATTTGGGTGCGTAGATCCCGAGAAATCGATACCCAGAACGACCACCTCTGGCCGTAATAACGGCCTTGATACGCCTGGGCATTGCGTCAAACAGAGCTTGGATGGCGTGTGCAGGTACAGCTGCCCATGCAGCTTCAACACGATACCACAGTTCATCACGAGTAGTGACTGGCGTATTCTGACGTTTTCAATTGATGAGAGATCTGAAAAATGTGCTGGGCAGGGCAGCAGTCGAACATTTTCTGTATCCAGAAATGCCCGTACAGGACCTGCAACATGCGGTCGTGCATTATCCTGCTGAAATGTACGGTTTCGCAGGGATTGAATGAAGGATAGAGCCACGGGTCGTAACACGTCTGAAATGTAACGTCCACTGTTCAAACTCCCGTCAGTGCGAACAAGAGGTGACCGAGTTTTTAACCATTGGCACCCCATACCATCAAGCCGGATGATACGCCAATGTGGCGATGACGAATACACGCTTCCAATGTACGTTCACCGCGATGTCGCCAAACACGGATGCGTCCATCGTGATGCTGTGAACAGAACATCCGAAAAAATGACGTTTTGCCATTCGTGCACCCAGGTTCGTCACTGAGTACACCATCGCAGGCGCTCCTGTCTGTGATGCAGCGTCAAGGGTAAGCGCAGTAATGGTCTCCGAGCTGATAGTCCATTCTGCTGCAAACGTCGTCGAACTGTTCGTGCAGATGGTTGTTGTCTTGCAAACGTCCCCACCTGTTGACTCAGAGATCGATCCGTTACAGCCATGCGGATGCCTGTCATCTCGACTGCTAGTGATACGAGGCCATTGTGATCCAGCACGGCTTTCCGTAATACCCTCCTGAGCCCACCGATTCCATATTCTGGTAACAGTCATTAAATCTCGACCAACGCGAGCAACAATGTCGCGATACGATAAACCGCAATCGCGATAGGCTACAATCCTACCTTTATCAAAGTCGGAAACGTGATGGTACTTATTTCTCCTTTTTATACGAGGAATCACAACGTTTCACCAGGCAACGCCGGTCAACTGCTGTTTGTGTATGAGAAATCGGTTGGAAGCTTTCCTCATGTCAGCACGTTGTAGGTGTCACCACCAGCGCCAACCTTGTGTGAATGCTCTGAAAAGCTAATCATTTGCATATCACAGAATCTTCTTCCTGTCGGTTGTATTTCGCGTCTGTACCATGTCATTTTCGTCGTGTAGCAATTTCAATGGTCAGTAGTGTAACTTACTCTAAGGACAAACACACACACCCATGCCCGAGGGAGGACTCGAACCTCCTGGGAGGCGGTCTGGGAGGGGGGAGGAGGGGAGCCGCGCTAACCGGGGCGAGGCGCATAAGACTGCGCGGCTATTCTGCGCGGCGCAGGAGGGTGCTTCCCAGATAAATGAGGGCGTGCTGAGAAGTAATGTCTCCATATTTTTTATTTGAAAACTCTTAAAGCATTTAAAAAACAGATTCTATTCTCTGTGTCAAAATATTTGCAGCCCTTTGCTGCTAGAGCACTCCGAATATTATGGCATGTAACATGACAATGGCGGTGTCTAATGTAACCATGTCTATGGGTGAGAAATAGCGTGCTGTAATCGAGTTTCTAGTTGGAAGAGTTAGTCCACAAATAGAGTACCCTCTGCTTCACCTTGGCAATGCCAGGCCGAACATGAGCGCTGTGACGCCTGGAAAAATCCGACGGCTTGGATTCACCACTATCATCGATCGTCCTCCATACAGTCCCTACTTGGCCCCATCCGATTTTCCTCTGTTTCCGCAACTAAAGGACGCCTTCGAGGGCTTCACTTTCACATTAATGAAGCGGTGCAATCGGAGGTGAGGATGTGGCACCATCAACAAAGTCAAACATTCTACCGTGACGGTATCAACAAACTGGTCTCTCTTCGTGAGATTGGGAGAAATGTTTACGTCGCGAGGATGACTATCTTGAGAAATAACAACGTAGATGTGAAGAATAAAGCTGCAGAATGTTAATAACGTTTGTTTTATTGAAAAGCTTTAGGAATTTTCAGGTAAACTCTCGGAGGCATAGCTTTTCAGTATTGCCTCCTGCCTTCATATCCACCAGCAACAAACCCATATTTGTGTAAAGTTTACAGTTTTTCGGTGTCAGCTTGTTATCACATAAAACTTCCAGATTGTTAATTTTAGGTCCAAGTTAATCATTTATCAAAATTAATTAGTGTTTTACAAAATTATGAACGAGCTGCTATAACCAGTAATATATGAAAGCACCGTTTTATCACCCCCCCCCCCCCCCCCCAAGTCGTGTCGTAAACAGAAATTACTTGAGATAGTCAAGGGCTATCTGATATCTGATAGTCACAAAACTGTAGTGAAGCATATTAGTACAATAATCAGTGCCCTTACAACTGTAGTTATTATTTCTTCATGAATGGCTGTAATGCTATTTTGACATTACGGAGAGGAGGATTTACATCTAAAATAAACTCAGGGTAACCTACCGTATAAATGCGTGACGTGTGACAGTGGTGGTGGTGGTGGTGGTTAGTGTTTAACGTCCCGTCGACAACGAGGTCATTAGAGACGGAGCGCAAGCTCGGGTTAGGGAAGGATTGGGAAGGAAATCGGCCGTGCCCTTTCAAAGGAACCATCCCGGCATTTGCCTGAAACGATTTAGGGAAATCACGGAAAACCTAAATCAGGATGGCCGGAGACGGGATTGAACCGTCGTCCTCCCGAATGCGGTGTGACAGTGAATGCCGTAAATGCACATCATATTTCAACACATCCGACAAGTTTATTCTTGTCGCTGCTTTCTTCCTAAAAACAAACGAAAAAGGAAAAGTGTCTTCAGTGGGTATTACTGTAACTCATCGTGAATTTTGATGTACATTGCTCGTATACTGACAACCCATGGTAATTCCTTACTATAGTTTGTATTCACACAGGCATAATCCACGAGTATACATCGTCATAAAAATAAAAGGCAATGAACGATGAACGTACAGTATGGGTTTAAACCAGTTTCAGCGAGATTTTCAACCGTAATTCTACTACGTGGAAAGACTGCATACGTTTTGTGAAGCGTTTTATACACTTTACCCAGTCCCGTTCTTCGTTCTCCCACGAACAAAAGGAGAAGGTGCCCCTTTATTGTTGTCAGTCTTCTGACTGGTTTGATGTTGCCAGCCACGAATTCCTCTCCTGTGCTAACCTCTTCATATCAAAATAGCACTTGTAACTTACGTCCTCAATTTTTTGCTAGATGTATTCCAAATCTGTGTCTCTCTGCAGATTTTGCCCTCTACAGCTCCCTCTAGTAAAATGGAAGTCGTTCCCTCATGTCTTAACAGATGTCCTATCATCCTGTCCCTTCTCCGTATCAGCGTTTTCCACATATTCCTTTCCTCTCCGATTCTGCCCAGAACCTCCTCATTCCTTACCCTATCAGTCCACCTAATTTTCAACATTTGTCCCTAGCACCACATCTCAGATACTTCGATTCTCTTCTCTTCCGGTTTTCCCACAGTCCATGTTTCACTACCATACAATGCTGTACTCCAGACGTACATTCTCAGAAATTTCTTCCTCAAATTAAGGCCGATATTTCACATTAGTAGATCTCTCTTGGTTATTGATGCCCTTTTTCCCATTGCTAGTCTGCTTTTGATATCCTCTTTATTTTACTGCCTAGGTAGCAGAATTCCTTAACTACTTCGTGACCATCAATCCTGACGTTAAGTTTCTACCTATTCTCATTTCTACTACTTCTCATTACCTTCGTCATTCTTCGATTTACTCTCAAGCCATACTGTGTACTGATTTGATTGTTCATTCCGTTCAGCAGATCATGTAATTCTTCTTCACTTTCACTCAGGATAGCAATGACATCAGCGAATAGTATCATTGATATCCTTTCACCCTGAATTTAAATTCCACTCCTAAACCTTTCTTATATTTCCATCATTGCTTCCTAGATGTACAGATTGAACAGTAGGGCGAAAGGCTACATACTTGTTTTACACCTTTTTTAATACGAGCACTCCGTTCTTGTTCGTCCACTCTTATTACTCCTTTTGGACTGTTGTACATATTGTATATGACCCGTCTCACCCTACAGCTTACCCCAACATTTCTCAGAATTCCCAACATCTTGCATCATTTTACATTGTTAAACGGTTTTTCCAGGTCGACAAATCCTATGAACGTCTTTGGATTTTTCTTTCGTCTTGCTTCCATCATTAACTGCAACGTCGGAACTGCCTCTTTGGTGTCTTTACCTTTCCTAAACCCAAACTGATTGTCATCTAACGAATCCTAAATTTTCTCTTCCATTCTTCTGTATATATATCTTGTAAGCAACTTGGATGTGCGAGCTGTTAAGGGGAGCTGGAACGATGACAATGACAAAATTAACCTTTTCTGGTTTTTTCATTATAAAATTATTTGGAGTTTTCTTAATAGAACAAATCAAGTTTCACCCTTCTAAAAGAATTCTAAGTTGTTTCTTATCGCTGCAAAGTTGACACGCCGCGTAAACAGTTGTAGCGACTTGGTCAGTCACCTCTAACGGCACCGATCGCTGGGTGCAAGTAGGGTATCTTTGCGGTATTAGACAGTGTTTTGTTTTTAAACGTTGTATGGCTTTATCTTTGTGACAAGTGACTGTTCATATCGGTAAATATAAACGCTATACCGTGTGTGTTGACTTGTGGAGTTTGCTTTGCGTTGTTTAGCTGTTCAATTTTGCCTATTTGACGAATTTTGCTCGTACCTGTTTTACGTATTTGGTTTGTAGATATCAATATGCCCCGTTTCAGCAATCGAGTGTTTAAGAAAAGGCACAATGAGTGGAAGAAGAAATCTTCTGTTTTTTCGAAGGGAGATGCTACTCAGACTGCTTCACCGACTACTCCATATGAATGTGACAGAACGTCTTCCAGCAAGAAAATTTGTGACAGCAAAGAAAAATTTGAAAACCCTGAAAGTGACAGCAATGATGTGAATGAAATAATTAACATTTCCTTGCTCTATAATATTTTGAAACATAACGTATTATGCGAAGTTTGCAAAGAAAGAAGACTGGAATTGAAAATAACTTCAGACATTGGTTTGGCATGTAAAATGTTATTGAAGAGTAACAAATGTCCTGCAGAAGTTTCGTTTTCTAATTCTAACAGTGTTCCTCGTAGTGGAAATAGTGGAAAGAAGGTGCTCGATATAAATGTTAGGCTAGTATATGGCTTGCGTTGCATTGGCAAGGGCAGTACTGCAGGGACAATATTACGTGGAATTATGAACTTGCCAAAACCACCAACCGAGTTTGGATTTTATAATGAATTGGTGGGATCTTCTGCTGAAGATATTGCTCAGACAACACTGAAGAAAATATCTGAAGAAGCTGTGACAGATAATGGGAATTGTAGAGATTTAACTGTTGCTTTAGATGGATCATGGCAACGTAGAGGTCATAAATTTATAAATGGAGTTGTTCAGCTACCAGTGGAGACAGTTGCAAAGTAACTGATGTTGCTATTCTCTCAAAACATTGTAGATGTAAGGGCAATACCAAGGACGAACATAGTGAAAGTTGTGAAGCAAATTTTCACGGCACGAGTGGAGCGATGGAAGTAGAGGCAGTGAAAGCAATTTTTTCCAGATCACAGGAGAGGTATATCTACGATACACTAACTATCTAGATGGTGATTCTAAGGGTTATAAAGCTGTAGAGGAACTCAAACCTTATGGAAATGAAATTCACATTAAAAAACAGGAGTGCATTGGGCATGTGGAGAAGTGCATGGGGGCTCGCTTGCACAAACTAAAGCAGACATTAGGATACCAGAAGCTTAGTGATGGTAAGATCCTTGGAGGAAGAGAAAGACTGAGAGATGAAGCAATTGATAGATTGCAGAGGTATTATGGGTGTGCAATGAGGCAAAATACAAGAAGCTTTGAGCATATGAGGAGAGCAGTATGGGCATTATTTTTTCATACTGCATCAACAAATGAGCACCCACAACATGCACTGTGCCCCACAGCTGATCACTCACGTTGCAAGTACCAATCAGGAAAGGAATATGCCCATAAAAACAGTTTGCCAAATGCTGTAATTGACGTAATTAAGCCCATATTCAGAGATTTATCACAGCCAAGTATATTGGAAAAGTGTTTACATGGGAAAACACAAAATCTAAATGAAAGTGTAAATAATTTAATTTGGATTAGGATTCCCAAAAGAGTGTTTGTACAGATTAAAACATTGAATTTTGGAGTGTATGATGCAGTGTCAACATACAATGAAGGAAACATTATCAAATGTGATGTGCTGAAACGTTTAATTTTCCAACAGGACACATTACCATTTCCACAATGCGCCTAATTGATGAAGAAAGACTAAGAGGTGCAGGAAGAAGAGACAAAAGCCGACAACATGCAGCAAACATATAAATGACCTAGTAGATAGTGTCGGAAGTTCCATGCGGCTTGGCTTTTCGCGGATGATGCTGTAGTATACAGAGAAGTTGCAGCATTAGAAAATTGTAGCAAAATGCAGGAAGATCTGCAGCGGATAGGCACTTGGTGCAGGGAGTGGCAACTGACCCTTGTCAGTATGTATTGCGAATACATAGAAAGAAGGATCCTTTATTGTATGATTATATGATAGCGGAACAAACACTGGTAGCAGTTACTTCTGTAAAATATCTGGGAGTATGCGTGCGGAACGATTTGAAGTGGAATGATCATATAAAATTAATTGTTGGTAGGGCGGGTACCAGGTTGAGATTCATTGGGAGAGTCCTTAGAAAATATAGTCCATCAACAAAGGAGGTGGCTTACAAAACACTCGTTCGACCTATACGTGAGTATTGCTCATCAGTGTGGGATACGTACCAGATCGGGTAGACGGAGGAGATAGAGAAGATCCAAAGAAGGGCGGCGCGTTCCGTCACAGGGTTATTTGGTAACCGTCATAGCGTTACGGAGATGTTTAACAAACTCAAGTGGCAGACTCTGCAAGAGAGGCGCTCTGCATCGCGGTGTAGCTTGCTGTCCAGGTTTCGAGAGGGTGCGTTTCTGGATGAGGTATCGAATATATTGCTTCCCCCTACTTATACCTCCCGAGGATATCACGAATGTAAAATTAGAGAGATTAGAGCGCGCACGGAGGCTTTCAGACAGTCGTTCTTCCCGCGAACCATACGCGACTGGAACAGGAAAGGGAGGTAATGACAGTGGCACGTAAAATGCCCTCCGCCACACACCGTTGGGTGGCTTGCGGAGTATAAATGTAGATGTAGATGTAGAAGGGAAGAAAAGACCAGTGAAATGGAAACTAACACTAGAAAAAGAAGAGGATGCTGATAATCCATCATATGGGGCAGGAATGTATTGAAAAACTTTGGAAGCCATTTCCTGTAACTTTAAAATTTTCATCTTTGAGGAACATTTTCTCAAAAACTGCCAACAGTATATCAATGAAATTTGTGCACAATATTGTTTACTTGTTTTCCTTCATTTTTATAAAAAAATTGTATAATTCAAGAGTTATGGAAGAAAAAGTGCAAAATTTTGGAGAAAAAATGAAGCATCTGTTTAAAAAATTGTAAAACACAAACCAATAAATATTTCTTATCATAGCGTCATAACTTCGTAGTGAAATATTCACTAAACATGTAGTAAAAATTTCAGAGCAATAAGTTTAATGGTTTTAGAAAAAATGTTCCTTCTATTTACTAAAATTAACATGGAGGAGGTGGATCGTTACAGCTGCCTTTAAGCTCATTGTGCGGTAATTCTCGCACATGTCAGCTCTTCTCGTCTTTGGAATTGTATGGATGATGCTTTTCCGAAAGTCAGGTGGTATGTCGCCAGACTCGTACATTCTACACACCAACGTGAATTGTCGTTTTGTTGCCACTTACTGCAATGATTTCAGACATTCTGATGGAATGTTGTCTATCCTTTCTGCCTTATTTGATCTTAAGTCCTCCAAAGCTCTTTTAAATTCTGATTCTAATACTGGATCCCCTATCTCTTCTACATCGACCCCTGTTTCTTCTTCTATTACATCAGACAATTCTTCCCCCTCATAGAGGCTTTCAATGTATTCTTTCCACCTATCCGCCCTCTCCTCTGCCTTTAACAGTGGAATCCCCGTTGCACTCTTAATGTTACCACCCTCGCTTTTAATGTCACCAAATGTTGTTTTGACTTTCCTGTATGCTGTGTGTCTTTCCCACAGCCATTTCTTTTTTGATTTCTCCACATTTTTCCTGTAGCCATTTCGTCCTATTTATTTCATTCCTCAGCGACTTGTATTTCTGTGTTCCTGAGTTTCCCAGAACATTTTTGTATTTTCTCCTTCCATCGACCAATTGAAGTATTTCTCCTGTTACCCATGGTTTCTTCGAAGTTACCTTCTTTGGACCTATGTCTTCCTTCCCTACTTCTGTGATGGCCCTTTTTAGAGATATCCATTCCTCTTCAACTGCACTGCCTACTGAGCTGTTCCTTATTGCTGTATCTATAGCGTTAGACAGCTTCAACCGAATCTCGTCATTACTTACTACTTACGTATCCCACTTCTTTGTGCATTGATTCTTCCTGACTAATGTCTTAAACTTCAGCCCAACTATATGTAGACTGAGCCTCTGCATTTCCCTTTTCAGATTTTCTAGTTTCCCTACAACTTTCAAGCTTCCGACATTCCACGCGCCAACTCGTGGAACGTTATCTTTTCGTTGATATTCAATCTTTTCCTCATGGTAACGTCCCCCTTGGCACTGCCCTCCCGGAGACCGGAATGGGTGACTATTCCGGAATCTTTTGCCAATGGAGAGATCGTCGTGGCACTTCTTCAATTACAGGCCACATGTCCTGTGGATACACATCACATGTCTTTAATGCAGTGGTTTCCATTGCCTTCTGCATCCTCATGCCGTTGGCCATTGCTGATCCTTCCGCCTTTAGGGGCAGTTTCCCACCCCTAGGACAAGAGACTTCCCTGAACCTCTGTCCGGCCCTCCGCCCTCTTTGACAAGGCCGTGGGCAGTATGATGGGTGACTTTCTATGCCGGAAGTCTGCGGCCGCCAGTGCTGATTATTAATCAAAATTGAAATAGCGGCGGGGCTTGAATTCGGGACCGAAGACGCTAGCCCTAGACCACGGATTTATCGCTGAATTATTTGCTCCAAGATCACCAATGCTCGTCTGTGTTAATCTACATACTGGGAAGGAAGTGCCGAAGATCATCCTACTTTTTATGAACCAAACCTGAACCGAGCTAGCAGTTAAGCCAGGAAATTGTTATCTCTCCGTAGAAAAAAAGTTCTTTTACAGTGTGCTCCAGAAATGCTTTTAAAAACTTTGGGGACTGGTTCCTCACTCCAGAACAAGAAAAAAGTGCACATAAATACATTACTAAGTGGCAAAAGTGAAACACAAGTTCAGTCCGCCATAGCAATGCGGACGAGATGGCTGTCACCTCGCACTATGGTCACATTCTGTCATCTAGTACTCAGTCGGAACTAAGTACGGCCTCTCCTCTCCACTGGTCCAAGATATGCCCCAATGTTGAAGCAGCCCGGTCCCACGAAAGAGGGTGATGTTCGGTCTGTCATTTAAATTACTTTTGGTTCCACTGTTCTACACGTCCTCTTATTACGGCGTGATGTATGTCATTGTTTCTGAGTGTTTTACTTTTCGCAAACAGTTTTGTATATATCACAAAATCATTTTTTTTTTCGAGGTTTGCACGAAAATTGACGGTCACCACCTTTCCAGGTACAACCCAACAACTTCATTGTCCTAGGTGGCGTCGTATTGTCAGGGAGGCTTGTTTACATTCGTTATTCATTTTCAACGTGCCCACTTCTCAAATTTACTAAAGGTAGAGCGTAAACTGAAAGTGCTCCACTCAACCGTGACAATATATTCATTTTGTATGGGGACATAATTTTTATGTATGCCTGTACGAACGTTAATGGATACAAGGCTGCACGGCTGTATCATGCGAGATTTCAAGATCGAAGACGTCCGAGTCATCCACCCTTCGGTGATATGTTTCGACTCGTTCCCGAGAAAAGATCCATAGCACCACAGACTATTAATCAAGGAAGAGCAGGTTTTGTTCATACACCTAACCAAGAAAAGCACATTTTATGGGCTGTCAAAGGAGACCCAGGTATTTATGCGAGACAAGTGGCCTTGGCTTGTAGTACATCGCCAGGTTCATCATGGAAGATGATTCACAACCAGCTCAAGTATCGGTATCATCTTCAACGTGTGCAGGGCCTTACGCCTGCCAATCATCCACTGCCGACGGTGTTTTGGACCAACTGGCAGTCTGGTGTTTCTCTTTTTGTGTACAGAGTAGGCAACGTATGGAAGAGATGAAGTAACAAATTTCCACAAACAACGCATACGTGACGATTGCGCTTTTCATGCTACAGTACATACTAGACAGCATTAAGATGGGCAGTGTGGGCTGGAATTATAGGTATCTGTATGGGAGGGCCATTCGTTCTCAGAGCACGTATTAGTGGTACTGTCTGCAGGAACTCTGTTCAGAACGTTCTCCAACACCTGCTAGAAGATTTGCCTCTGAATATAGGAAGAAGCGTGTGGTTTATTCATGATGGAACTCCAGCAGTATCATTCTCATAGATACGCTGGCCGATATCCACCCTGACAGGTGGACTGGTAGAGGAGGATCAGTTCTATGACCTGCATGTCCACCCAGTTCAGTCCTTTGGAGGGTTATCTCTGGGGCTATCTAGGAAGGGGATTGTCCTGTTTGCCACAACGATTTTCAGAAAGTTTTAACCAAAAATCTGAATGAAGTTGCCAATCTGATAAATGTACTCCATCTCCCTAATATCGATGTGTTCTTTGTATGACTGCGTGTTAGACCAGAGATATTGGTCAGAGAGGTTACTTCGTTTTGAAGAGGGTGGAGAGTCAGGCAATGTACTTGGTTTAAAAATAATGAAAGCTGGCCTGCTGTTTAGTGGAGGCAGTATTATTTAAAAGGAGTTTTGTAGTAATATGTTTTGAGGAAAGATATTAATGAGGCTATGTGAATGGAAGAATGTCCGTCCCCGGCAGTCCGCCTTCGGCAGTGACACAGTGCGGACCGTGTTGCCTGCCGGCCGCGCTGTGGTGCGCACGCCTGTTTGTTTACGCCGGAGTGACTTCGCGTGTGCGGTGTTGTGAGTCTAGAACGAGATGGCACACTCGTACAGAAAAACGACTTTGAAGTTCAGTTTTGCGAACGACTACACACGACCAAAGGCACACGAGATTGAACGTTTCTTAAAAGAAGAGGTAAAAATCGATCCACAGGAAATCGTGGGAATCAATTTATCGATCGTTTCTAGCGTCGTCTATGTCAAGCTTGTTGACGAGGCTGCTTGCGAAAGACTTCTACAACGACCACCGAACGGCTATCTTTTCTGTCATGCCGACGGGAATGTTGGTGCAGTTACAGTCGATCACGCGGGAGTGGGGATCCGCACTATACGAGTCTTCGAACTTCCGTTTGAGGTCCCGTCTGAACTTGTTACCGATGCCTTTCGACCATACGGTACAGTTCTATCCCATGTGGCCGAAAAATGGACGAGTTTTACCACGTACCCCGTTTTAAATGGGGTGAGTGTGCTCCCTGCCGCCGTTGGATAAGCAGCTGCAGCAGCAAGTCGTATACTCCTAGCTCACTCATTTGTTACATAGTTTAATTCTTAATTTCTTTGCGTGTTTTTGGTATTTGCATTGTTTAATTCATAAAATTCGGGCGTATTATAGTATCGCGTTTTAGTACCTGAATAGTGTAAAATCGCGTAGTCGTTTGTCTTCTGTTTTTGTTTTGAACGGCCAGTGTCGGTTGGTCACAGTCAGTGTGCTCCCTGCCGCCGTTGGATAAGCAGCTCCAGCAGCAAGTCGTATACTCCTAGCTCACTCATTTGTTACATAGTTTAATTCTTAATTTCTTTGCGTGTTTTTGGTACTTGCATTGTTTAATTCATAAATTTCGGGCGTATTATAGTATTTGAGAGGTTGTAGCATCGCGTTTTAGTACCTGAATAGTGTAAAATCGCGTAGTCTCCTTCCGCCACCGAGCAGTGTCAGCAGTGCGCAAGTAGCAGCATTACTGCATTTACTAGGCAGTCTTGTATTTTAATAACCGTTTAAATTTTGTCGATTTGTTTGCCCTCTCTGTAGATTAGTTCAGACGTTCTTTGCAAAACAGTTTTTAGCATGGATAGGGACTGCAACTGCTGTGTTCGGATGCAGGCTGAGTTGGCATCCCTTCGCTCCCAGCTTCAGGCAGTGTTGGCTTCGGTCACACAGCTTGAGGCTGTTGCCAATGGGCATCACTGTGGGGGTCCGGATCGGGGTTTGTCGGGGACGGCCAGCTCGTCCCACGCATCCCCCGATCGGACAACGACTGTGGTTGCCCGGGATACTGCCCGCATTGAGGCTGATCCCTCACCTGTGGTAGAGTGGGAGGTCGTCTCAAGGTGTGGCAGGGGGCGAAAGACATTCCGGAGGGCTGAACGGAAGGCCTCTCCAGTTTGTCTGACGAACCGGTTTCAGGCTCTGTCTCAGGCTGATACTGATCTTCGGCCTTACATGGCTGCTTGTCCTGTTCCAGAGGTGGCCCCTCAGTCTGCAAGATCCGGGCGGTCGCAGAGGGTGGGCTTACTGGTAGTTGGGAGCTCCAACGTCAGGCGCGTAATGGGGCCCCTTAGGGAAATGGCAGCAAGAGACGGGAAGAAAACCAATGTGCACTACGTGTGCATACCGGGGGGAGTCATTCCAGATGTGGAAAGGGTCCTTCCGGATGCCATGAAGGGTACAGGGCGCACCCCTCTGCAGGTGGTCGCTCATGTCGGCACCAATGATGTGTGTCGCTATGGATCGGAGGAAATCCTCTCTGGCTTCCGGCGGCTATCTGATTTGGTGAAGACTGCCAGTCTCGCTCGTGGGATGAAAGCAGAGCTCACCATCTGCAGCATCGTCGACAGGATTGACTGCGGACCTTTGGTACAGAGCCGAGTGGAGGGTCTGAATCAGAGGCTGAGACGGTTCTGCGACCGTGTGGGCTGCAGATTCCTCGACTTGCGCCATAGGGTGGTGGGGTTTCGGGTTTCGCTGGATAGGTCAGGAGTCCACTACACGCAACAAGCGGCTACACGGGTAGCAGGGGTTGTGTGGCGTGGGCTGTGCGGTTTTTTAGGTTAGATGGCCTTGGGCAAGTACAGAAAGGGCAACAGCCTCATCGGGTGCGGGGCAAAGTCAGGACATGCGGGGACCAAGCAGCAATCGGTATTGTAATTGTCAACTGTCGAAGCTGCGTTGGTAAAGTACCAGAACTTCAAGCGCTGATAGAAAGCACCGAAGCTGAAATCGTTACAGGTACAGAAAGCTGGCTTAAGCCAGAGATAAATTCTGCCGAAATTTTTACAAAGGTACAGACGGTGTTTAGAAAGGATAGATTGCATGCAACCGGTGGTGGAGTGTTCGTCGCTGTTAGTAGTAGTTTATCCTGTAGTGAAGTAGAAGTGAATAGTTCCTGTGAATTATTATGGGTGGAAGTTACACTCAACAACCGAGCTAGGTTAATAATTGGCTCCTTTTACCGACCTCCCGACTCAGCAGCATTAGTGGCAGAACAACTGAGAGAAAATTTGGAATACATTTCACATAAATTTTCTCAGCATGTTATAGTCTTAGGTGGAGATTTCAATTTACCAGATATAGACTGGGACACTCAGATGTTTAGGACGGATGGTAGGGACAGAGCATCGAGTGACATTATACTGAGTGCACTATCCGAAAATTACATCAAGCAATTAAACAGAGAACCGACTCGTGGAGATAATATCTTGGACCTACTGATAACAAAAAGACCCGAACTTTTCGACTCTCTAAGTGCAGAACACGGAATCAGTGATCATAAGGCCGTTGCAGCATCCCTGAATATGGAAGTTAATAGGAATATAAAAAAAGGGAGGAAGGTTTATCTGTTTAGCAAGAGTAATAGAAGGCAGATTTCAGACTACCTAACAGATCAAAACGAAAATTTCTGTTCCGACACTGGCAATGTTGAGTGTTTATGGAAAAAGTTCAAGGCAATCGTAAAATGCGTTTTAGATAGGTACGTGCCGAGTAAAACTGTGAGGGACGGGAAAAACCCACCGTGGTACAACAACAAAATTAGGAAACTACTGCGAAAGCAAAGAGAGCTTCACTCCAAGTTTAAACGCAGCCAAAACCTCTCAGACAAACAGAAGCTAAACGATGTCAAACTTAGCGTAAGGAGGGCTATGCGTGAAGCGTTCAGTGAATTCGAAAGTAAAATTCTATGTACCGACTTGACAGAAAATCCTAGGAAGTTCTGGTCTTACGTTAAATCAGTAAGTGGCTCGAAACAGAATATCCAGACACTCCGGGATGATGATGGCATTGAAACAGAGGATGACACGCGTAAAGCTGAAATACTAAACACCTTTTTCCAAAGCTGTTTCATAGAGGAAGACCGCACTGCAGTTCCTTCTCTAAATCCTCGCACAAACGAAAAAATGGCTGACATCGAAATAAGTGTCCAAGGAATAGAAAAGCAACTGGAATCACTCAATAGAGGAAAGTCCACTGGACCTGACGGGATACCAATTCGATTCTACACAGAGTACGCGAAAGAACTTGCCCCCTTCTAACAGCCGTGTACCGCAAGTCTCTAGAGGAACGGAGGGTTCCAAATGATTGGAAAAGAGCACAGGTAGTCCCAGTCTTCAAGAAGGGTCGTCGAGCAGATGCGCAAAACTATAGACCTATATCTCTGACGTCGATCAGTTGTAGAATTTTAGAACATGTTTTTTGCTCGAGTATCATGTCGTTTTTGGAAACCCAGAATCTACTATGTAGGAATCAACATGGATTCCGGAAACAGCGATCGTGTGAGACCCAACTCGCTTTATTTGTTCATGAGACCCAGAAAATATTAGATACAGGCTCCCAGGTAGATGCTATTTCTCTTGACTTCCGGAAGGCGTTCGATACAGTTCCGCACTGTCGCCTGATAAACAAAGTAAGAGCCTACGAAATATCAGACCAGCTGTGTGGCTGGATTGAAGAGTTTTTAGCAAACAGAACACAGCATGTTGTTATCAATGGAGAGACGTCTACAGACGTTAAAATAACCTCTGGCGTGCCACAGGGGAGTGTTATGGGACCATTGCTTTTCACAATATATGTAAATTACCTAGTAGATAGTGTCGGAAGTTCCATGCGGCTTTTCGCGGATGATGCTGTAGTATACAGAGAACTTGCAGCATTAGAAAATTGTAGCGAAATGCAGGAAGATCTACAGCGGATAGGCACTTGGTGCATGGAGTGGCAACTGTCCCTTAACATAAACAAATGTAATGCATTGCGAATACATAGAAAGAAGGATCCTTTATTGTATGATTATATGATATCGGAACAAACACTGGTAGCAGTTACTTCTGTAAAATATCTGGGAGTATGCGTGCGGAACGATTTGAAGTGGAATGATCATATAAAATTAATTGTTGGTAAGGCGGGTACCAGGTTGAGATTCATTGGGAGAGTGCTTAGAAAATGTAGTCCATCAACAAAGGAGGTGGCTTACAAAACACTCGTTCGACCTGTACTTGAGTATTGCTCATCAGTGTGGGATCCCTACCAGATCGGTTTGACGGAGGAGATAGAGAAGATCCAAAGAAGAGCGGCGCGTTTCGTCACAGGGTTATTTGGTAACCGTGATAGCGTTACGGAGATGTTTAATAAACTCAAGTGGCAGACTCTGCAAGAGAGGCGCTCTGCATCGCGGTGTAGCTTGCTCGCCAGGTTTCGAGAGGGTGCGTTTCTGGATGAGGTATCGAATATATTGCTTCCCCCTACTTATACCTCCCGATGAGATCACGAATGTAAAATTAGAGAGATTAGAGCGCGCACGGAGGCTTTCAGACAGTCGTTCTTCCCGCGAACCATACGCGACTGGAACAGGAAAGGGAGGTAATGACAGTGGCACGTAAAATGCCCTCCGCCACACACCGTTGGGTGGCTTGCGGAGTATAAATGTAGATGTAGATGTAGATGAGACAAATACGGATAGAACTGCGAAAGCACGTCCTCTCTTATTTGAACATAGGAGGTTGTCGAGCAATTATAACCTATGATGGGCAACCTCGCACTTGCTCGGGGTGCGGGAAAGAAGGTCACGTCCGCTCGGAATGCCTCCAGCGACGTTTAGTGCAAACTCCACGGGATGACGTTCAGGCGCCACAACAGATGACTGTCTTACCGTTGACCTTTGTGGAAGCCCTGAGAGGCGATGAGAGGGAGATTTCCGATGGGCACCAGCAGCTGCCCCCTATAGAGAACATGGACCCCAACGGACTGGAACTCCGACCACCGGTTCCACCACAGCAGACACAGGACACCACACAAGAGATGCAGCTGACGGCCACTCCAGGCTCATCCGTGGTGGCTGCCAGTGCTTCCACCGAGAGCGTGATAGGCCAGGACCAAGACGGAGGATACCCAACCCAAACAGCCGATGTGGAAGCAAGGCAACGGAAACAGCGTTCGCCGAAGAGAAGAAAGAAGCGTCGGCTGACTTCTGCTGACGATAGCCATAGTCCCGAGGGGACAGTGGACGACAACGACAGTATCGATCTGAGACCAGTGGATTCAACAGATACCGAGATGACGATGCAGGAATACACAGCGAGGATAACTTGAATTCTCCTTCTGGTGACCGGAAGGCAGAAGTGGAGATGACAACTGTCCAACATCAGAGCGGTGACGACGTTGCCTCCCATCCTTCGACCAGTTCCGGAAATATGCTGGGGGACTGGGCGCAAGACATGGAGCAGCAGGAACAGAATGAAACTACGAACGCGACAATTGAGGATAGTCCTGGCCAGAGGCCGGGAGGGATCGGGAAATGTTAAACAACTTAGTGTGGTGAGGAGCGTCGGGGGTGCAGATAGACGCTTAATGACACCGCCCTACAACTGATGAACACACGCTAGGCGTACCGCATTGCCACGATAAACATTAATGGCATTCGGACACCGCTAAAAATTCAAATGCTGAAAGATATGTTACGCGCTGCGGACGTGGATATTGTATTCCTACAAGAAGTGCGTTTCACATCGCCGCCAGAGTTCTACGGCTACGGTGCACATTATTCAGTGCACGATGAAAGTGGATGCGGTGTGGCGATTCTCACCAGGGAAGGAATAGGACTGGAGCACGTCATGTATTTCCCTTCGGCACGTGGCATAGCGACCACTGTCGACGGCGTTCGTTTCATCAATTTATACGCGCCATCTGGCTCCACAAAACGAAGAGAAAGGGCGACCTATTACACCGAAGAGATAGCAACGTTGTTCGCTGGACGCTATGATAACGATGTGGTGGGCGGCGACTTTAATTGTGTCGTCGACAAAAAGGATCAAATACCGCATTATGTGCCATGCATGGAACTGCGTGCGTTGATTACCGAAATGGCGCTTCTGGATACCTGGCAACTGCTGCATGGCGACAGACCGGGTTATACGTTTGTAACGGGACACTCGGCGAGTAGACTTGATAGAGTGTATGTGACACGAGCTCTACGGGCGGCGATACTGGATGCCGAAATCTGGCCAGCGGCTTTTACGGATCATATGGCGTGTCTGTACGATTTCACTAACGCGTCAGAAGATATGGCGGAGTAAGGGTCACTGGAAAATGAATTGTGCACTTTTACGTGACACTGAATGTCGCCGGACGATAGAGGCGGCCTGGGAGACCTGCGTTCGCCTCCAACGAGCATACACCTCGGTTCTCCAGTGGTGGATTAAATGCGCAAAACCAACGTTACGGAGAACGTTGATACGATACGGGCGGGACAAATCGCAGTGGAACCGCACGATGGCGGATTTTTATTTTACAGCCCCGAGGGAGCTGATGACCCAACAACCATCGCCGGAAAGGCACACGGCCATGCGCAGGATAAAAGCCAAGTTATTACAGCTGACGAGACTAAGAATGGAAGGTATAATGGTCCGGGCGAGATTGGCGGACACTGTTGCTGCGGAAACCCCCTCCATGCACCACGTAGTACGTGAACGCCAACGACGACGCAGGACATTGATCAGGGAACTAATCTCTGAAACTGGCCAGCAAGTTGTGCACCAGCGTGATATTGCGCATGTGTTTACTGATTATTTCTCCAGTTATATGGACCTGTACAAGTGAACCACGAGACACTACATGATGTCATCTCGGAAATGCCAGATAGAGGACCACCACTGGATGCAGAGACTTTCATCACAGCGATAACAGAGGACGAGCTGACGGATGCTATTGCCAGGGGGGCTCCGACAAGTCCCCAGGACAGGACGGCTTCCCAATTGAATTTTACCGCGCCTTTGCATACCTCATGGGACGGACCTGGATTCAGATGTACAACGAACTCCTGTTACCGCAGACTGAGATACCTGCCGAATTCACGGAAGGTATCATCATCCCAATACCCAAACCACGCGGTGGCAGAAGGCCAGGAGATTATAGACCACTCACTCTCTTGAACTGCGATTATAAGATTTTCGCGCGCATCCTTGGGGCTCGCCTGCGGTCTTCAATTTCTGATAGACTCCTCATCGATCAAACTTGCCTCGGCGGTAAGAGTAACGTACATACGGCGCTCGGTGACTACCGAGATATCATCGCATTAGCAGCGGCATGCCGAGTGCGTGGGGCACTCGTCGCTATTGACTTCGATCATGCGTTCGACAGAGTGGATCATACCTTTTTGCATGCGGTGATGGGCAGATTGGGAATCCCAAAGGCCTTCATTCTAGTGATCATGCGACTGTTACACGGCGTGCGATCAAAGGTCTCAGTGAATGGGCGGGGCACTGACTACATTGTTATTTGAAGGTCAGTTCGTCACGGTTGCCCCCTGTCGATATTTTTGTATGCAGTGGCTTTGGAACCCTGTCTATATGGTCTCCGAAGACGGTTGAAGGGAGTGCCGTTGCCACAACTGACCTTTCATTGCCGCGCTTATGCTGACGATGTGATGCTGGTGGCACGGACAGGCGAAGAAGTACGTACGGCGTTGGCATGGATACAGCGATATGGGATGGCGGCAGGAAGCGTGCTTAATCTACAAAAATCACGCTGCATGCGTGTCGGTCGAGGATTACAACCGGGGGAGGTAGGCTCGCTCATGTTAGTTAAGACCATAAAATGCCTAGGTATTACGTTCCACACGGATGTGCAGCGGACAGCAGCGGATAACTACCGACGCATATTGAAGCTGATGCGGAAAATGGTGCTGTTACAGAAATTAAGAGCGTTGGATATGATTCAGAGGGTGACCTATGTTGACGTATACCTAGCGCCGAGACCCATTCACGTAGCTCATGTCCTGCCTTTAACGCGCACACTGGCATTACGGACACAAGCAACTTTCGAAACCTACGTCAGTGTGGGACACCTGTTTAAGATCCAATACACAACGCTTACGCTACCACCTGGAGAGGGTGGACTTGGTCTAGTGAACGTATATGAAAAGGCACGGGCGTTATTCGTCAGTACGATTTTCCGACAGTGGCGCGGTCAATTTCGCAATATCTCGGGTGCGTTGGCCGATGCACTAGCGCCCACTCCAATGCTGCCCCCAGTCAATGTGGGCCATATTTCACCGAAGCTGTCACATTTCAAGTCTTTTTTTTTTTTTTTTTTTTTTTTGGAGCTTAGCTATGTCAGAGATTCCTTCCCAACAACACGACTACCGACGACGCGAGATGTATAGCAACTCTTACTGCGCCGGTGTCCCAGGAATACCCTGGAAAAGAAGTACCCAGACAAGAACTGGCGACAGATATGGCGCGTTATACGGAACGTTTACCTCCAAACGTCGGTACGCTCAACATGGTATGTGGTGGTAAATAGGAAGTTCGCAACGAATCAACGGCGGCACGCGATTCATTTGGCAGACACTCCACTATGTTTAGGCTGCGCAACAGTGGACACTGATGAACATCGTTTAGCATGCAGTGGGACGGCTCCAGTGTGGAACTTGGCACAACAGATATTGGCGTTCCTGTTACGCTCCGCCCCTCACACAGTTTCATCAGACACACTTTTTTCCGGTCCAAAAAACCAATGCAGTGACATGGGTACGGGGAATGGTGGTGGGCTACGTGTATAATGAATCGGAAAAGGACAAAATTGATTTTTGGCATTTTCTCCTGGATGGACACACGAAGCTGCAACAGCATAAGAAATATGGGCAAGACTTCGCTAATTACTTGCGACTTACATTTACCGACCCGCCGGCCAGATGGGATGTGACGGGTGAGAGATGAGATAGACGAAGAAGCCGAAATAGACATCGATCACACTTGCGGACCCTTAGTTAATTTCGAGAAGACGACCCAGTCTTACACCAACGTCTGGAGAACGAGTCGGTAGATGGCTCTCTTGCTCTATCGAACGTCGGGTCGTAAGCAGGTGTCGTCCCCGACACGAATTTCATTTCATTGCTACAGGAGCATGTTTCTTTTGCATTTGTACTATCCGCAATGTTCTCATGTCTTTCATTTGGGCATTTTCAGTTTTATTCATTTCCTTAATTCATTAATTTTCTAATTAGGCACTACTTGTCAACAGATGGACATTTTAGACACTATTTATGCGGTAGTACAACAAAATGTATGTCAGCAAAGGTGGTAAGCCTGACATTGAAAAAAAAAAAGATGGTAGAGCACTTGGCCGCGAAAGGCAAAGGTTCGAGTCTCGGTCGGGCACACAGTTTTAATCTGCCAGGAAGTTTCAATTTTTATGTGTTTGATGACAGATAGAGACCTTCGCCCAAGTCTAAAAAAAAAAAAAGCGTGACGGATTGTCAATCTTCTGGGCCCGGGTTCGATTCCCGGCTGGGTCGGAGAATTTTCTCCGCCCAGGGACGGGGTGTTATGCTGTCCTCATTATCGTCCTATCATCCTCATCGACTGCAGGTCGTTGAAGTGGCGTCACATTGAAACGCCGGCATCCGGCGAACGGCCTGCCCGACGGAAGCCCCTAGCCATACGATTAAGTAAAACAATGGAAGAATGATAAAAGCCAGGTTTTAAGGTAATCCATTTTTTATGTTTATAACTGAAGAGTTTCTTATTGTTACGACATTGTGTAAGGTTATAGTTTGCTGTAGAAATTTTACAGTGAAGCACGTGGACTTGTGTGATAGTTGAAACAAGTGTCAGAGAAGGCAGTTGTCCACAAGAGAATTGTTAAGAAATAATTTTGCTAACTTGTCTAGGTGTGAGAGCTTTATGGCTTAATGAAGCATAGTTAAACTTGAAGTCTTTGTTCTCATTTATCAATCGTTAGGTTTAGTTCTTCATTTTTCATTCTCGCTTTGGAAACTTCGTTTACACAATCGCACTGCACGTCGTGAGTTGTGTAGTGAGAAGCATTTTATGAAAATTTGTGAGATACCGTCTTAAGTTACACATCGCAAGTGCGGCAAACGAAATTTTATTTTTGACAGTCACATCATTATTCCCAATAACAACAGACTGCAAAGCAGACGAGCACTCCGTGCGAACAAGTGTACCAACAAAGTTAATTGACATCAAGGTTCATGTCCATTGTAAGGCACAGCGATCGTTTGGCTGTATTTGTGGAAAAAATATCACATCAGGTTAGAAGGTTCGGTAGAGGATTTCAGTAAAGTGCTACCTCATGATTTTCCAAGCAGTTTTATTAGAAAGTCAGATTCGTTAAATTTTATGTTCATCTGCTGTGTAACTACAATAACAGTTCTGGTACAGTGATTGTTTGCAAGACTAAGATAAAGATTAGCAACATTCAGGACCAACATTTTAATCTGAATCATTTTGTTTTGCTGTCAGATAGCATACGTAAACTTCATTGAAAACGGATTTCTTACTCGCAGGTGAAGTGTTCCATATACTGGCTAGTGTGCATTGCGCATCGATAGCATGAGCTCCGCATATTTCCGTTCAAAATGAAATGTTTACATACTTCTGTTGCCGTGTATCGAAGTTTACATATTTCGATATAAAAACACTTTTACACATTTCTCAGACACCAGCTTGATACTTACGGCAACGAGTTTAAATGTGTAGCAATAAACTTTGAATCTTAAATGCTATATGTCCATGATTCGATGAATGCTTGCGTGTTTAGAAGCAACAGGAGAACATTGCGAGCATTTATTACGAGTTTATGTGTTGCTGAGCTCCAACCACGTAATGGGTCCTGCAAATCGATCTACTAATTGCAGTCATCAATTGATGAAACAATTAATTATGCAAAGTAAAGAAGTGTCGCACCCCCTGACCCATTCCACGTAGAAGCTCTGCAGAGTGAATCTCACCAAACAAACTTCCAATACTCGGCAGCGTGCGTGCCAGCTGAGAGTGGCTGCCCCCGTCTGCCCCCATCTCCACGCGCGCTGCTGGGAAGTGCTGTAAGACCATTGCTCGAGGAGGCAGGAGGCAAAGTCTCTTTTCCTCAAATCTTAATTTCTCTTTCCAGTTTTGGAAATGCTCCAAGTAATCCACCATTGATGGTAATCATTCTCAGCACCGTCCAATCTCTGGCCAACTACCGCACCAATGAAATTTCCAGATTGTGGCAGAACATTGGCAGGAGTGAGGCCTTTTGTTTATATTGTGAGTGTAGACAGGGGCCGCAGCAAAACTGATTTTCTAGCTGTGTTCTGGGCAGCCACTAAAACGCTGTGTTCTGCGTTTCCCACGGGATATTTTCAACCGCTGGTTTCTTAAAGAAAATGAAGAATTTCCTTCATGGCATTTCGCCTTGGCATGAGTGATTTTAATTTTCCCGTCGCATCGGTACCTGCTGCAATGCGCAGAAAGCACTGACTTGGGAAAAGTGCGGTGTTGGGCCGTCCTCTGTCCCGCACACTTGACTCAGCTGGTTCATGACCGAGCTGAAGGCTAGAGGCTTCCGGCGGTCCGCCTTTCCGCCCTCAGCTAGTCTGCTGAGCCGAATCGGAAAAATACTGCTTCTCACAAACCGAAGTGGACAGCTAAATATAATTCCTGGCTTGACTGTTGGAAACGTTGCGAATTTAACACGAATTATGGCGAGAACGGTTCTGTTACCCGTTCATTAAGTGAACAGACCTGGTTGGTACGAACTAGAGCTTCAAATATGAATAAAATATGTAAGATGGCGCAACATTAGTAGTTAAGCTACTTCGCAATGTGAAATTTTTTCTCTTTTTGGTATACGTAACGCTCTGAATGAAAAGTGTGCCCTAGTATACTATTTCTTCAGAGAGAGGTAAGTTCCTTCGGGATGTTAATTTAAAGAAGTAATTTATTAAGCAGTACTACCTGGTATCGAGTGCTTTGGAAGTGTGCAAATGGACGTAAGTGTATAATAAAAGTCCGATGCACACTTTGTCCTTCGTTGGTTGCTGAAGAAGGTACAATGGATACCGGGAGTCATTTCGAATTTTGTAGACATGTACCTAATTTGCAACTTCCTTTGTCATTGAGGACGGAAATGTACGACTTAGGAGATGAAAAGCATAGAATGGTGAGGTGACGCGGTTCGTTTCCTGAGACACCTACTTCCTTCAAAACCGCTGACATCTTCTACAGCCGAGAAAACTAGTGGAAGAAGCCTAATGCGAAGTTTCTGGTTACACGGGAAATTGTTGTGCTCGTTGTCTTTTTCTACGGTGGTGGTTTATAGTTTTATGAAAATAAATTAATTTATCGTGTCGATTTAAACTATTTAGAAGACTCACTACGTTCGATTCTCTCATTAACTGCTCAAGCTAATTTTCGGATAAGTCGTTTAGAGAGTCCCTAAGACCCGGTCGAATAATACACATCTGTACATTACGCTAGTACGGTCAGTACCTTTATAGGGTTGTGAAAGCTGGGATACATCAATAGCAACCAAAGAAGCAATCTGTATCGTCGAGAGGATGGACCGGTCTACAGTACCATGGAAGGTAAATGGGAACGATGAACGAAATAAGACCTGTACCAGCGGTTTGGAAAGCCACGCATTGGCCGAATTCTAGGCCACAAGCCGGAGTGATTTGGCCACATCCTTAGAGATGTTAGATCCTTTCCATAACGAGCCCTCCATTCTTAACCCGCTGAAAAACGCCCGAGGGGACGTCCAAGAACGCGAGGGAAGGATCGACTCTTAAATAAATGGAGCTGACAGCGGTGGAAGATGAAGCTAGTGATAAGCAACGATGGACTACTATCTGCGGTCGATACAGTACCTCTCCCGTTGTGACTGACTGACCTACTTTCTTATTGCACTTTTTTTAATGTGTTCCTCTACATTTTTTTACATTGTGCTCTCTTTTTCTCGTTTTGTAGTGTGTGTATTTCTTTTCCTTTTCTGCTGTAGGTCTTAAAGGCCTGTTAATGAAATAAATGTCGACGATCATGATGACGATGCTGATTATGATTATGATGATGACAATGACGAACACACGACGAAATCACTATAGTTTCGCACTCTATAGATAATAAGTTTAAATCTCGTCTTAATATTTCAGGTTGTTCCTAAGTGATCTTTAGAAATTCGATCACGTATATTTCAGAAATGCGGAAAGGTAGAAACGGGCGGTTTGCGGTCTAATGATCACATATACCTATAGTTTTAGTACCCGTTTGACATACCTTGGCGTGTGCTCGATCTGTAGCGCCCAGGATATCGAAGCGATACTCCAGTTCCTTCCGCGTCCGGCGTAACTTGTCCTGAATACACGTGCAGTTGCTGCTCTCATGCCAGCTCTCAGTACTTGTATGTACCACGCCGGGGTCTGGTAGTATCCTTCAAAAAATCTCAAACAAGAAATCTGATGTAGTTACGTATGGAGACGTTGGTGACTGAATGGACCCTCGACTTCCAGTCCAGCAACATGGACATGCCGGCCGGGGTGGCCGAGCGGTTGTAGGCACTACAGTCTGGAACCACGCGACCGCCACGGTCGCAGGTTCGAATCCTGCCTCGGGCATGGATGTGTGTTATGTCCTTAGGTTAGTTAGGTTTAAGTAGTTCTAAGTTCTAAGTTCTAGGGGACCGATGCTCAGAGCCATTTGAGCCAACATGGACATTGTCGTCCTATGCCTTCCCAAAGATCGCGGCCCGAAGAGCAGGTTCACCGTCCTGTTGCAGCAAGCCGTCAGGTTTCAATTCTTCTACTTGTGGAAATACAGACGTGTTCCAACTTGTCCACGTAAACAGCCCAGATTATTGCTGCCTTTGCAAAGAGATCGTGTCACACGCTTGTGGAGGAGACCATACAATACTTTTACATTTCAATTTAAGCACACAATTTCCACGCGAAAGTGGGTTTCTTCGAACCCCAGATCCTCACATTAAGTCGGTTTACCTTCCGGGACAGAAGAAAGTAAGCTTCGTCATCATCTTTTTCATACATTCGCCTTCCTCATATAGTCTTGTTCATAGTCGATGGGACTCAAGACCTCAACTGCAAATGTTTTGCGCTTTGGCCTGTCATCAGGTTGAAGCGCATGTAACAGCTATACATTGCTGGCATGAAGTTTCAGTCCCTTGTGTACCGCCCTGTGCACCGTGGTTCTAGGTAGCTGCAGCTGCTGCGAGGAGTGACGGGTTGCTCTGGTTGTGCTCCGGATAAATAATGGGTTTTGCACCCGTGTCACATCTGGATCGCTCGTAACTGGACGCCCAATACTCGTCCTCTTCGTGACATTTATTTATTTATTTATTTACTATATTCTTTTGGTCTGTTATCAATACACAAGAACAGATCGAATGTTGCACAAGAATTGGCAGTATTTTAACATAACTTCAAATGTGTTAGTACAACTAAGCGTTTGGTGTTTAAGGGGTAAAAAATGTACATAGGATACACACATAAAAGAAAAAATATGATAATGAAAAAAATATCTACCTACTTCCACTTGACCATCTGACGCACAGACATATGATTATATGGAACCACAAGGCATATGCTAATGGTCTGCTGCGCTACGCACCATCGATAAAATATGAATTTTGTAATTTATAATTCTGGACTACGTCACTGAACTACACAGCACTACACAGCACTGAACTATTGTACTTGGTATCAGAATCAAGCTTTATTTCTCATTTATGTGGATAGTTAACCCCCGGCACATTTAGGCAACTCAGGATTCGCAAGGGATGCGCTAGTGTGCCACCCAACTTGCAGAGATCGGGAGATGGCTGTCAGGGTCTCAGGAAATCGTTCCCAGTTCACCGCGAGGCTTCCGGAAGGTTGTTGTAGATGGACGTTTTGCCGTGGCGTGTCTCGTTATCATGATGTATAGCCTCGCTTGTCTGTCTCTTAGCCACGTAGGCGTGCAGCCCATAAGCTGAAATTTCGTCTGTCGGCGAGTTCAGCTTATGCCACAGTTTCTCTCATTCCTTATCATATTACAGACTGTTGTATTACCAACGCTTTCCTGTCCTGGTCTTTAAGATCTTGTCTAATGGCACATTCCCAGACGATTTGATCTGGGATGCCGATTGCCCCACATTCACAAATGGCTGTTGTGCACTGTCGTATTTTTAGTAAGTATCTGGGACATTGACCATGTCCCATCAAGTAGTGTATACCTCTCTTGGTCGGATGGAAATATGTGATCCTAAGTCTTTTATGTTATGAAGGTTCCGTTACAGTTCCGGAAACCTTTAACATTGTGTTCCATTGTTTGATGGACGGGAGTTCAGCTAGATCTGGATGTCGGATTTGTTATCCATTAGCAATTTCAAACAGTGTGCTATCTGCTGGAGTTGGCCGTTTTCGTCAATAACTAAACTGAAAAAATAAATTATGTATTTGTGAACATTATGTCGCAAACCGCACCTTTCTACCTAACTCCATTTCTGAAATATATTTTATCAAAGTCGTAAAAATCATTTTGGAGCTCCCTGCATAACATGACCAGGAAAATTATCCTCGATCTTCTCCAAGTTTTCCCCAACATATACTACTCTACGGTTCCTGAGACGAAGGGTCCATACCGATTACCAGGTTTCATTCACGTTCCACATTTTTCACCCAACTTATTTTACATTCGGTATCTGCAGTAACTACGGTAGATATTGCACTATTATTTTCACTCACTGAGAATGAAACCCAAACACGATGGCAAAAACAAAACCCAAAATACATTACGAAATATTATAGAAAAGTCTTCCATTCAATACTGCTTTGTTCTGTTACGAGTTTGTTTCCCTGGCAGTAACAGTTGTACACAAACAGTGACTCATAACAATATGTATATGTTTATGCCTCGAGTACGGATTCACTGAATGCAATGGAAGAATTTCGCAGCGACGCGATGCTGCGACAGCAGCGACATCGCAGTACGTATGGTCACAGTACGTGCTTCCGTAGAGGATTATTTCGTTACTCGATGAATTGCGTTGTACCTTTTGGTGTTTGCATGTTATAGACTTTTTCACTGTTGCCATGAAATTTTCACTTAAACAAAGTTAATTGTGGTAACAAGCAGGTTAACTTGTAATTTCACTTTTCCTCTGAAACGAGCCACTGGAGAAGATGTGTCCCCTAATACACAAGTACTCAGAAAATACACGTGACTACCTCTGAAATTTCGTGGTCCCCTTTGCGAGGAACAGGGCTCAAATTCCTGTACGGCTCTCTCAGTTTAGTATTACTAGTTGTCTCTGTGGGGAAAGAGAACACTGGCATTCTCAGAATCCTGAAGAATGTGTGTCGCGATGTCGCGACGAAACAAAAAAGTCCTCGCTGCCACTCTCGTCAGATGCGACATTTCCTGGAACACAGACTCCGAATTCCTGTTTGGGAGAATTTCACTCCAGACAGTTAACGAGAAGGTATCTGTGACTTTAGCAACTAGAAAACGCTCCTCTGAATACGCTTGGCATTTCCGTACTATTGGATCAAATGTGATAGGTGTGTCGGCAAACTGTTTGAGAAGTGAATGTTTTGTAATTACTTCAGCTCTCTTTTACATAATGTATTTTCTTTGTCCAGATAACAGTTTAATATTTTATAGTTAAATATAAGCAACTGGACACGATGATTTAGCATCTTGTGCAAGACGGAGGAAAAATTCTAGTAATACTGGATAGTACGTTAGTGAGTGCCTCTCCATGTGTGCTTGCACATGGGCGTGACAGGTTGGCAACCCTAAGGGAAACCTGTCCACTATCCTCGCTGACGCCGACACCGATTAAAACGTGGTTTGAAATTTTCTGAACTGTCGGGGCTCATCCCTAAAGTGCTGGGGACATTAGGTCAATGAGCTCGTCCAGGCAGAGTAGTCATTTCTTCAGTGTCACAATTTAGTGTATTATGGCGGCTTCTCATAACTGAACTCCGGTTGTGAGGACACGCTTTGTCTTCTCCCCGCCCCACTGCCCCTTCCATCCTGCGAGAACGGCGTACTGACATTCCGTAAGCGTCTGATGACCGCGCTGTTGAGTGCTCCACATGCAACGTCATCATATACATCAGACTGTGGACCATGACACATGTGATTCATTGTACTGGTCTCCTTCATGCCTTTTTCGTAGTAATAGTGGGAAAGCGTCAGCATCGTTTACTAATTCTTATGCAAATTACAGGAATTCCAAGATTACGAAGGCAAAATGACCGTCTAACTGCGACATTGTTTCTAGAATGTAAATAAGTCCCATTTCACAACTTTTCCTAGGGTGTCTCTTAATTAAAACAACAAAAACAAACACAATAGCGTTACTTATAGGCATAACATTTCGTTCAGTCTAAGTACTTTAGAGAAGCCCCGATTAATTGCAGACAACAAATTGTGCAAATTAGCAACATGACCGGTATTGCAGATGACATGCAGCTATATAAACATCAGTATATTTATTGAAGTACATATTTTCTTAAAATATTGTGAATATTATAAAGTAAATTATTACCTGTTACTCGACAGAGACTAAAATTTGTGTTTCCTCAAGGGAGAATCCGTTTTCCAAATTTATTTTCTTGCTCATGAAAATTGTTTTGCCTTATTTGTAATTTACGTTTCGTAGAAATTAGGCTGTTCATTGCACTAAACTATTCTTGTGCGATACCTCATTTTAGCTGTGTTATTTTCAAACTTCAGCAACTTTTGAATTGCTCTTGGGAGAGGTATGTAGAGATCGGTGTTATTTTTCTATGATTTATTTTACCAACATAAAATTTTAATACAACCCTCAACAACGACCTCCTTATGTTCTTATATCCAAGACAGGCGCTAGAAAGGGGAAGTGGACAAGTTCGACGTGGTTTCCGGACTAATCAGGGACCACATCGAATACTGAGGCCTGCTCACTGCTGCGTACCTTTCGCAGTATGTGAAATAAGTATACATCGGAAAAATACCTGCCCTAAGTGGATTCAGTACCACACAATATTGGTGTTCAAAGGCTAAGTCGCACAATGGATAACGCGTAAGTGAAGTTACAATAATGAAAGTTACGCAAAGTGAACTACTGAATCTCTTATTTGATTGTCCACGACCATCTTACTCCACGTTCGTGGCGTGTACTGGTCTTAATTTGTTGGTAATGGCGGACTTGATGGTACAAAATTGCGGGAACTGTTGTAAGGTATTGTTTGCAAATCAAACTGGACGAACCTTCACGTTCGTGGTACACCTTCAACATTTATTTACTCAGAGAACCCACTCTTGACGGGGCACAAATTTTTCGTTTCTCGTCTACTAAAACTACTGGTCTCCTACTTCGTAAATTATTGACAATTATTTTACCTAGTCCAACTCTTGACAGAAACAAAAGGTTTCTTTATTTTGTCCATAAAACAATTGATCTCTTACACCATGTTTTTCTGCACTAGGAAAGGGGAAAGGACGTTTCCTCAACCACACATTCACACATTCTAAAATATTAGCTCCCTAAGGTTCTCTAAAATCCTGAGAGTTTGAGGTAGAAAGCAATATCAGAACAGGAACGTAGTCACATGGTATATTAAAGCACACCATCCCCCAATTTGGTCGTCTACTTACATCATTACTCAATCCGTGAAAATATCGTTACTTTGATGCACCCCTAAGAGGGCAGTTTATTTCTCTTGCAATACCTAGTTCTAGTCTACCAGAAACAAATAAACAGTGCAGTAAAATATTTCCCCTCTAAAGGAAAGATTCATGAACTATATAATCAAGTCACAGATTGAGTATAGCAAGTTAAGATAACACTCGCCAGCCTCAACTGAATTTGGATCAAGAACGCTCTGTCCACATTGTCCGTGCAGCTAGTGACCCCTAAGTCCAAAGCATTCATCATTTATTCGTGCTCGTCTGTTCAAAAGAAACCATACGCAAGTAATCTCAACTTAATACTGCACTTCACTCGCAAATAATCTCATCTTAAAATTAGCACTCGGCAAAATCGTTAGCAATCCAGACTGCAAAGCATGCTCTTTGTATAAGAAAAAGGCACATGATTTCACGTCGCTACGATTCAGTTTTCCTAAGAAACTAATTAAAAATATCGCCCTCTCTTTTAATAGCAATATTTACCAAGGAGAAACGGATTAGTATGTAATTCAACCTAAGTATTTCACATACAATACCCTTGTCGACAGAGAAAATACCGGAGCCGACTGTCCACCTCCAGATTCAATGGCCGAGTGGCTAACATGGTGGTTCCCCAAACCAATCCCACTTCCAGTAAGTGGTGGGGAGAACGACTTTCTAGCAATCATTGCCTAGCATGCCTGCAGAATCGTACATATCTTTAAACCCTCATTCATGTTTTGCTACCCATGGAAGAAAATTCAAGTTGCCAACAGCTTGAGTCTACACAGGCAGCATCTGTGAGAGCTTCTTTTAACATATGAGTAGACTAGACTCCACGCGATTCAACACCCAAACCAGCCACCAGAAGAAAACAAAAATGAATAAATATGACCACTGAGGGAATGAAGACATGAGAGATTAGTAAGGTATGTTTACTGAAAAGTAAAACAACACGGTTTATCCGTACCCACTTTTCCGAAATACAATGAAATTATGAGAACAAATAACGAACTATTGCTCTGTCTGCAGTGGACGAAAGTGAAAGGGGAAATGTGGTATTCTTTAAGTCGACATATTCTTTCATTTCATTTGTTATCCTAGGATGTTCAGGTTAAACACTAACGACGTTAAGCTACAGCCCAACGATAATGCTTCCAGTGATTTAATTATAGTTCATCGATGTCTTGATTTCGGACTAAACTGGATGTTTCTCCATTTTCTGCGATTGTGAAGCTACTAACTTTTAAAGCGCGTCATGATAGTCTTTGACTGTAAAACTGTTTATTCATAAAATCCACTGTTGCGGTTTTGGCCACACAGCGTACATGCAACGTTGCAGATACATCCTCCTGTGCATACGGTATTTATGTAACAAAATAACTTATCACTCACATTGTACTTCAGTAACTACAGCTCACTCATCAGTAGAGATAGAACTGAGTAGTACCCTAATAACTTGTAGAACTGGACAACTGCACTTAGAATCGTAAGATCAGATATGGCAGTGATTTCCGGGTCAACACCAACTATCTATGCTTGCTCTTTCGCTATAGAACTTCTATGCCTGGAGGTGAAAAGGCGGACGTGGTGTCATCCGGGCCAGGCAAGAGCGTGGCAGCCACAGAGATCGTTCCCTTACGGCAAAGGCAACGGTGTCTTTTCATAGATGTACAATGAAATCATAGCAGGGAGAAAGCAGCACAAACGGGCTTTGTGCAAGTGAATGGGCAGACGCCAGACCTCGGACCGTTCAGGTACAAGACAATATGGCAGGATGCAGCCACGGCGGTAAAAATGAAACCACCCACTGCTTCCTGCAGCCCAGCGTGCAGACAACATAGCCCCTCGGCAGGTGGAGGGGAAAAACACGCCAGTGGTGTGAGGGAGTTCAGAGAAACGCTATTCTGGGTGCGGAGACATGTCGGCTACGGATGCAGATAACATCTGTAGAAAGCAGACCAAAAAACGACACCGAATATTCCGTTATTGCGGGGCTGGCAGCTCTCCGAATGGACGTTAAGAGAGTAGAATTTTTTTTTTTTTTTCCTTTTAGGTTTCCCACAGTAACGAATTCGTGCTGGTGGGAAAAACACACACTGTTATTGGTAGGCGGCATGTGACATACGTCTTGAGTTCCAGTGTCTGGGCAGAGATTGGCGGTAAAAAAGCTGACTGGCAGAGGAGCTGATAGGGAGTATGAGAGACTTTAGAAAACTTTTTGAAGAGATAAACACTCTTGGCTGCCAAACAGACTTATTTTATATTTTGCCAAAAGCTCGTTTCACCTTGTTTAAGGTATCTTCAGAATGGCTAGCACATCAGATGTTAAACACATAAGCTGCCGTCCTTACAAATGTCTTAGTAAACAATCGTCATTGTCAGTATTTTATAAGAACATTGCGTGGTGCCCTGATATAAAACAGTGTTGAGTACATGGGAAGTCATGTTTAAAATACGTGTTGTGTAAACGAGACGTATAGCTAGTGGGTGCCACATTAGTTATATACGTCTTGTAGTCCAATATCCAGTTTAATATGCGCGGCCAGAACATATACAACTGCATTTCTTACATGTTTGCATTTTTTATGCATTTATGAAGGCCTGATTCCATTTTTGGTGTCTTTTGAACAGTGCTCTATAATTTACAAGGGGACTGCGCGAAGTCTCTTAATACTTGACAGCGAAAACATCTACTGAGGTCTTCTCTGTATTTTAAACTTGGCTTCCCGTGTACTCAGCACTAATTTATATCAGATATGCACACAGTATTGCTAGAATATTGACGACGTTGTTTCCTTGCTAAGACATTCGCCTGAGTGTTTAAAACCTGTTGTACCAGCTAATGTGAAGATGCCTCAAACAAGGTGAAACCCATTACTGGAAAAAATATAGAATAATAAAGCATATGTTGCACCCATGATAGTTTGTCTCTTCAAAGCATTTATTAGTGATTGCTGTATCATCCCACCATGAATTGAAGAAAGTTCTACTTTATAACATTTTGCTGCTGGTCAGGTCTAGCAGTAGAGCATTAGATTGGTTAGGAATTTTCAGGCATGCAAGAAGCTGTAGCCAGGTGGAGAGGAGTGTTCTTTTTAAACATTCGGGAATTCGGAATCGGACAGGCGAGCAAGAACGATTAGTACATTCGGATAGGCTCCTCGAATTACTGCAGCTCACGTCAGCCGGTACAGCTCGCGTTAGGATTATATTGCTGCCCCAGAATGTTACAGATGGATAGGCACAATAATTTTTAGGCGGGATGGAAGCGGTGGCCTTTTGAACGGTGACTCTGCCCCAGCAACAGAGTTACCTTCGTTCGCTGTCACTTTCTCGCCATACGACCACTGCAATCAGTACGAGATGAAATTTAAAACTCCTACAGCCACGTGCTTTGCATTTAATTTACGCTGAGGTGAAAAAAGTCATGGGGTACCTGCTAATATCGTTTCGGAGCTCCTTTTACCCGACAGCATACCGACTTGGCATGGACTCAACAAGTCATTGCGAATACCCTGAAGAGACACTGAGTCATGCTGGCTCTATAGCTTTCCATAACTGCGACAGTGTTGGCGGTGCACGAGTATCTCCCACAAATGTTCGATGAGATTCATGTCGGGATATGTGGGTGGCCAAATCGTTCGCTAGAATTGTTCAGAATGTTCTACAAAGCAATTGCGAACAATTGTGGCCCAGACTTGACATCGTTGTTTGGGAACATGAAGTCCATGAACGGCTGAAAACGGTTTCCCAGTAACCGAACATAACCCTTTATAGTCAGTGATCGGTACAGTTGGACCAGAGCACTTAGTCCATTCCATGTAAACACAGCCCTCAACATTATGGAGCCACCAACAGATTGGAAAGCGTCTTGTTGACAACTTGGGTCCATGGTATCGCGGGGTCTGCGACACACTCGAACTCGGTCATCAGCTTTTACCAACTGAATTCGGGACTCGTCTGACCAGGCCACGGTTGTAAAATCGTCTGTGGTCCAACCTATACGGTCACGAACTCAGGAGAGGCGCTCCAGGCGAAGGCGGTTGTTTGCTGCCACAGCCCATTAACGCCGTATTTCGCCGCACTGTCCTAACGGATACGTTCGTCGTATGTCACACATTGAATTCTGCGGTTATTTCACGCAGTTTTCCTTGCCTGTTAGCGATGACAACTTTAAGAAAACGCTGCTGCTCTCGGTCGTTAAGTGAAGGCCGTCGGCCTCTGCGTTGTCCGTGGTGAGAGGTAATGCCTGAAATTAGGTACTCTCGGCACACTCTTGACACTGTGGATCTCGAAATACTGAATTCGCGAACGATTTCCGAAATGGAACTTTCCATGCGTCTAGCTCCAACTATCATTCCGAGTTCAATGTCTGCTATTTCCCGTCGTACGGCCGTAATGACATCGGAAATTTTTTCACATTAATAACTCTAACATTCTGCGTGGTGTCTGTTTGTTCTATATCGTGTCTCCCTACCACTTTCGCGCAACGACGCTCTTAGCGTGTTTTTTAGGGAATTGACTAGTTTGAACCTTGGACCTGTTGCTGGTAAGGAGACGCCAGACCACACATGACATGTAGAATTCAGAAGAGTTCAGTGAGACTAGCGATGATATAACCAAATACTTAATGATTTTAGCGTCAGCCTCACTGCACTCTCTGTAAAATAATCTTAATACTAACTAAATTTAGTGGAAGGGGTTCAAGGCTTTCCTATTTTTAGTTAGCTGGTAAAATAACGCCGAAAAAGCAGTAAAGTTTACCATTGGAAATTTTATTCTACTCACAAAACATTGTTTATAAATTGCACTATTGATAAAAGGAAATGTTTTAACACAGGATGGTAAAAACCGACTGCGTTCAACAAAAATGTGAACGAATATTCCCTGAATGGCTTTCCAAGTTCTACAATGGATCGAAGGATGACCTATGCCATATCACATCTATAATCTAGGTTTAAATTAAGTTTCACAAAAGAGAAAACTATCAATATGGTCTACAGTGACCCTCAAGTATCTTTAATTACTTATATAACTTGTCGTAAATTACAGTGGCTGAGGTGGCTTCTCAATAACTATATTTCAGAAAAATCATCGCGTTTCAGATTTTTACTTCAAGTGGCAAATGTGAACACCATGAGCTTTAAGTGACGATCGACACGAGTATTACGTAAGGGGATGTAACAGATGAGACTTCTGCAGTTCTGAGTGAAGCCTTATGCGCTCAAAAATGCGGCATCGCGTGCGTTCATTACCTTGTCGGTGTTCGTCAGGGGGCGGCAGACAGCACAGCTCCGCTCACCTCGCCGTCTCGGAAGCTACAACTCTCCCCTAACTTCTCCTTACTACAATTTACCGAAGTTGGTTTAAAAAAAACGTACCTGGCTGTGTTTTCATCTGACCAATCAGGGTCTCAGTGTTAACCTTAAGCTCTGCCTACAAAAATTCTGTCTATCCAATGAGAAACGTTAAACTTTTCGTGGTGGGGCAATGTTTTTTAAAGTTTGCAACGTAACAGAGATGCGAAAAAGTCTCACGCTAAAACTTGCGGGTGGTGTGGTCCTAGCGGTTAGCTGGCGGCGTTGGTGTCCGTCCGTCCCTTATCGTAGGGCTTTCCAGCTTAACACGGTTCTGCTCTCGGCTTCTGTTCTCGTTTCTCCCCTCGGAACTGCGTCTGTCTCACGGTAGGAAGGTATGACATGCATTTAGGCATTCTTGTGTTAGTCTGTGGTATTCCATTTGCTCACTCGTTACTCGTATTACTTTGGTTAATTTAATGTCACGATTTATTCGGAGTTATGTAACATGCTACTGGATTTGCTTATCATGTCAGGGTTTTCATGGAAGGTGTTGGATTTGCCTGACACCTTACATAACCTGCGTACAAATGACAGCTCTACCAATGCAGTGCCCTTTTATTCCCTGTGTGCATAATACTACTTGCCGTCTGTATATGTGATAACATAATTATGAGGTCCCATACTCCGAGGAGCGTAGGGGACGATGCGGAGACTCGCACTGCTGTACTAGGCAAGGTCCTAGCGGAGGTGGTTTGCCATTGCCTTCCTTTGACTCACGTAAATTGAGAGCAATCCAATATCGTGAGCAGCAATAACAGGAACAGATATTAAATAACTGGCGTCCGCTGATCTCTTGTTTACATGGCACTATCACTTCATTCATCAACCATTAGTTGATGAACGAAGCGATAGTGTCGTGTAAACTAGAGACCTATAGACACCGTTATTTAATATTGGCCCTTTTATAACTGCACGCAAGATGGTTTCCTCGCAACTCACGTTGGTCAATGGCATGAAGATAGTGTAATGGAAAATCGAGACTGGTTGCGTAAATAAATTAAATGCAAAAGAGATGGCTGCGGGTGTTTTAATCTTCATTTCGTTATTAATGTGAAAAGCCAAGTGCCACCGGAAATAAGATTGTGAATAAGGAATTTTGAATCTTTGGAAGTTTTAATGTTGCTCATGAAATGAATTCTAAATCTATTGCAATCTATATCTTTACATACATAGCCAGTAAAGCCCATTCATAACAAGTAGCAATAGGCGTTTCAATAAGACTCCATTCAGGCTTCAGTGGCTAGGGCCCCTTATACCAGATCACATCAACAAAATTCTGTTGCATAACGTTACTAATTGGCACTGTCAACTGAGGAGAGATCTGCTACATTAATTAGACCAGTCAGGTCAGATAGATGAACGCTTAACAGAAAGTGGGGCAGGGTCTCTCAGTGTTAAGGTTTTGAGTAAACTTGACATGTTTATATGCATCACCAAATTTGTTAATGCTGGTTCTTTCTTGATGAACAACTCCAGATAATGATTATCTTTGAGCAGATCGTTGGAGGAACTGGGTGGAGGCTGCGGTTAAGGAACAGTAGCTGAGACGGAAAGGCTGTGAGGTGTTGATTGTGACATTTCTGGTGCTGGGAGAAATTTAGCTACGCTGTGGGTTGTGACTGGGTGCAGTGTTGTTGGTTGTGCTGCACAAAATTGGGAAAATATTAGTCGAGAGTGTGTAATTGGGAAAATAGGAAATGGGAGTGTTTTTGGAATATGTGGCAGTAAAATTAGATGGGACATGGAATGGGCAGCCAGAGTAAGTTGATTGTAAATCTGGGTACCCTCAGATGGGTGCGTATTTACAGTGGTAGTGAAAATGATGTCTTCGTGGTGGGAGCAGAATGTAGGAAGATTTTTGGGCGAGATAGTGTGTCTATAGAGTGGACTGGGATGGATAACTCAGCTTTGGTTGGACAGGGTTTAGCTGTGCATTTGTAGGGACTGGTTGTAGGTGTTACAGTGGGATTGGGACGAAACGTTAGGACATTGTTTCTGCTGGTGGTTGGCACTGCAGTACGTTTTTGCAGTCAGGAGTTAGATGGTCATTGTAGATGAGGTATGAATTGCAATGGATGGCTTGGGATAGGGAAGGTTCTACTTTGTGTTTTCGGTGATACATGTAGCTCCCATTCCAATGAGGCGATGAATAGTAGATAGGCCTTCAGAGATCACGCGAGTGAGGAATGTGATCCCAGAGCGGGATACATTCGAAAAGCTTTTAGAATTTCTCCTTTTGCGATCTTGGGGTCAAAAATCCTTTATCAAAGGAGTGAGAGTTGGAGGACAGTGTGACGGTGGAGGGGGTTGGGGGGGGGGGTGGAGTCGTCTGGCTGTGGTGGTGGGCTAAGGGGGAGCAGGGGAGGCATGAGGAGTAATATATTAATATTTTCAGTAAGAAGTCCGTGCACTAAACCAGGAATAGAGAATGTGATGATTATGGAATCATTGTGGGGTATGTCGTATCTCGAGGTTAGTAAGGTAGTGTTTCATTTCGAGTGATACAGTTCTATGATTGAAGAATCTAGACATTACAGGATGGCTGTTGGAGAGGGTGTTTGGGATAAGATGGAAGTGGGGCTTTCATGGGAATAGCTCGGGTGTAGGTGCTATGTCGTTTGTGAGAAACGTTTAGTCATTTCACTAAAAGAATACGAGTACATTAGGCTAGCACAAGACTATGTATACAACACAAACTGCGTAATTTTAAATAATAAAATAGTTCTGGCTGGTATTTTCTGCGACCTATCTCAAGTATTTGAATGTGTGATCACAGTATCTTCCTGGATAAATTGAAGTTTAATGGGATTGGCAGTATAACCAACCAATGGATAATGTCATATCTAACCAAAATAATGCAGAAATTTGTACTTCGTAATTCAATCAATGTAGTCTGGGGACGTAATCCTGACTGGGGGAAAAAAAAAAATCACGTATGGGGTTCCTCAAGGGTCAGTTTTAGATCCACTGTTGTTTGTCATATGTGTAAATGATCTTCCGTCTAATATACAACAAACAGAATTAGTTCTTTTTGCGTATGTCATTGGTATTGTAATCAATCCACACTCACATACAGAAGCAGAAGAAATGGTAAACAATTTTCTTAAAAGTATCACTGACTGTTTTTCTAGGAATCGTCTCACCCTACTTTTAAAAATACGAAACATATTCTATTCTGCACATCTAGGGCTATTACACCAATGACAAGTGTAACACACGGTGAGAAAATAATAAATAGGATGGAAACTTTAAAATTCTTGGGTTTAAATTTAAAAAAAGACGTTTTGGAGCTCCTAAGACAACTTAGTTCAGCCACGTTTGCACTTAGAGTCATTGCAAATCTTGGAGACAGACAAATCAGTAAGTTGACATATTATTACATTCAGTAATGTCATATGAAGTAATGTTCTGAGCTAGCTCGTCTTTAAGAAACAAAGTCTTCATTGCGCAAAAACGTGCTGGAAGAATACTATGTGGTGCTCACCCACTATTATTTGTAGACATCTGTTTAAGGAGTGGGCATTGTAACTACTGCTTCACAGTGTATTTATTCCCTCATGATGTTTGTTGTAAAGAATACACTGCACTTCAAGAGCAACACTGATGTACATAATTACTATACGAGAACGCAAAATGACACGGATTACTCCACATTAAAGTTGTCTTTAGCACAAAAAGGGTAGCACAATAGTTCAACAAGAATTTTTACAAACTTACCCAGTGATACAGAAATGGTTAAAATGGCTCTAAGCACTATGGGACTTAACATTTGAGGTCATCAGTCTCCTAGACTTAGAGCTACATAAACCTAACTAACCTGAGGACATCACACACATCCATGCCCGAGGCAGGATTCGAACCTGCGACCGTAGCAGCAGCGCGGTTCCGGAATGAAGCTTCTAGAACCGCTCCCCAGTGATACAAAACGTCTGACTGGCAGAAAAGCAAAATTTAAAAACAAACTGAGTAAGGTTGTCCATGACAACGCCTTCTATTCGATAGAAGAGTTTCTATTACTGTAATGTGTAAAGGATTGTGGGTAGGAACTACTAACTCACATCTGTATATCTTTCTCCTTTCTGTAATAATAGTAATAATAATGATGACAATAATAACATTTAAAATGTTCAGAATGTAACCGTACATACAAACCAATTTGCGATGTGAATGTAAGATGACTTTTTCCACGTCATTGCGATGTATTGTGCACAATGATTCGTGGAACATGTAACTAACTAACCAACTAACTAGCCATACACACCGCTTCCTTTGTTGTCATCTTTTACGACAAATCGCTGTAAGTGTTTGCAGTATTAATGGTAATTGAGGCTGTTGGTGCAAACTGTGAGTAACGTATTATTGTGCTATTTAAGTGCCACATGCTTGACAGAGTGTAAGTACAACGCTTTAGGTTCGCTGCGTGTTTCTGATTTCACGCTATCACATTTGGTAATGACCGCACGACCGGAATTTCAGATTTTATAAATAAATATCTGTGCAGTCAAAGGCTATTATGATGTGGCTTAACAATGTGTTATGTGACTGTTAACCCCAGCCTCGAATAGGGAATATAAAAGTAGCCGCTTCACCAGACTAATTTTAATTACTAGATGACGGCCCTGTGTGCTTTTGAGAAATAAAGGAAGATATAGATGCGCGCTGCAAAAATGGATCGTTATTGGTAGTTTCTCTCAAAATGAAACAACTGTAACGGTACAAAACTTTGTCGCAGAGGGCGAGTTGTTTTTCAGCAGTGCACCAGTAATTGAACTCTCAAAATACGCCCGAGCGACGGTTTCAAAGTTTCTACGCATTACGAACTCCACAAAGGCTCCGCAGATAACCACGCACGACCGGCACTTCTGTGAGAGAGGACGCGCGTCTGACAGAACGGCTCGAGCCGAGCCGGGGTGCAGTTCAGCAGTGTCGGTGCAATTTAGGTATCGGGAACTCGCCGGATCACTGGTGTTCATTTCAGTCGACACTGCTAAAGCGAGATATTTTATTGGGTATTCCTAGAAGTTTTCTGTGACAAAGTGTCAGTTGGAGGACGAATGAATTGGCTGTTGGGGCGGCCGGCGCGTCGCAGGCAATCAGCTCGTCGGGCGGTCCGCCGCTGCCCCCGGCGGTGCCAGCCGGCCATCGATCTGCGCCAGATTGCATCCCCGTATGCAGCCGCCACGCCGCCCCCATAGCGTCCTTGATTATGTCGGCTGCGGCGCCGCGCACCCAGCCCCACTGACACACTGCCTCACTGCCACCTGTCACCCCGCCGCTTGTGTTTCACCCAAACTGCTCCTTAACCCATCTGATCATTTCTGTTTGCGCATCGCACTCTTCACTAACTGCACCATTCGCACTGATACATCTATATCTATACTCTGCAGACCACTGTGAACAGCGTGGCAGAGTGTACTTCCCATCTCTCAACTTTTTCCTGTTCTATTCAAGAAGGGAGCGACTCTGTGAGCGCTGTAATTAGTCTAACCTTGTCTGCACTGTCGCTACAGGAGCAATACGTTGGAAGTTATACATTACTGGCCATTAAAATTGCTACACCACGAAGATAACGCGCTACAGACGCGAAATGTAACCGACAGGTAGAAAATGCTGTCATATGCAAATGATTAGCTTTCCAGAGCATTAACACAAGGCTGGCGCCGATGGCGACACCTACAACGTGCTGACATCAGGAAATTATCCAACCGATTTCTCATATACAAACAGCAGTTGACCGGCGTTGCCTGGTGAAACGTTGTTGTGATGCTTCGTGTAAGAAGGAGAAATGCGTACCATCACGTTTCGGACTTTGATAAAGGTCGGATTGTAGCCTAGCGCGATTGTGGTTTATCGTATCGTGACATTGCTGCTCGCTTTAGTTTAGATCCAACGACTGTTAGCAGAAAATGGAATAGGTGGCTAATACGGAACGCCGTGATGGATCCCAGCGGCCTCGTATCACTGGCAGTCGGGATGACATGCATCTTATCCGCATGGCTGTAACGGATCGTGCAGCCACGTCTCGATCCCTGAGTCAACAGATGGGGACGTTTGCAAGACAACAACCATCTGCACGAACAGTTCGACGACGTTTGCAGCAGTATGACTATCAGCTCTGTGTCCATGGCTGCGGTTAGCCTTGACGCTGCATCACAGACAGGAGCGCCTGCGATGGTGTACTCAGTGACGAACCTGGGTGTACGAATGGCAAAACGTCATTTTTTCGGATGAATGCAAGTTCTGTTTACAGCATCATGATGTTCGCATCCGTGTTTTGCGACATCGCGGTGAACGCACATTGGAAGGGTGTATTCGTCATCGCCATACTGGCGTATCACCCGGCATGATGGTATGGGGTGCCACTGGTTACACGTCTCGGTCACCTCTTGTTCGCATTGACGGCACTTCGAACAGTGGATGTTACATTTCAGATGTGTTACGACCCGTGGCTCTACCCTTCATTTGATCCCTGCGAAACCCTACATTTCAGCAGGATAATGCACGACCGCATGTTGCAGGTCCTGTAGGGGCCTTTCTGGATATAGAAAATGTTCGACTGCTGCCCTGGCCAGCACATTCTCCAGATCTCTCATCAATTGAAAACGTTTGGTCAATGGCGGCCGAGCAACTGGCTCGTCACAATACACCAGTCACTACTCTTGATGAACTGTGGTATCGTGTTGAAGCTGCATGGGCAGCTGTACCTGTACACGCCATCCAAGCTCTAACTCAATGCCTAGGCGTGTCAAGGCCGTTATTACGGCCAGAGGTGGTTGTTCCGGGTACTGATTTCTCAGGATCAAATGGCTCTGATCACTATGGGACTTAACATCTATGGTCATCAGTCCCCTAGAACTTAGAACTACTTAAACCTAACTAACCTAAGGACATCACACAAAACCTAGTCATCACGAGGCAGAGAAAATCCCTGACCCCGCCGGGAATTTCTCAGGATCTATGCACCCAAATTCCGTGAAAATGTTATCACATGTCAGTTCTAGTATAGTATATTTGTCCAATGAATACCCGTTTATCATCTGCATTTCTTCTTGGTGTTGCAATTTTAATGGCCTGTAGTGTAGTACATTCCTCCATCTTATATTAAACCTCGTTCTAGAAACTTAGTAAGCAGACTTACCCCAGATTCTCGATGAGGTTTAAATATGGGGAGTTGGGTGTCCATAAGAGCAGAGTGAACTCTTCCTGGTACTCTTCGAACCACACATGGACCCTGCGAGCTGTGGGACACGTTGCGTTGTTCTGCTGGTAGAGGTGGATGCCATCCTGTCGAGGACGAATAAACTGCATGTAAGGGTGCACACTGTCACCAATGATAGATGCATACTTGTGTTGACCCACTGTGCATTCCAGAATGACGCCATCATACAGGGAATACCACGTAATCGTTTCCCAGACCACAATGTTTCCTTCTTCGTCTTACACCCTTCCGACGACCGAAATGCCATACGTCCAATGCAGCATAAAACGTGATTCATCTGAAAACGTCGCCTGTCGCCACTCAGTGGACGTTTAGGTGCAGTATCGGCGTGCTAATTCCAGCCGCCGTGGCCGACGAAGAGCTGTTAGCATGGCTGCATGACCCAGGAGCCTGCAGAGAAGGCACACACGCAGAAACGTTTGCTACGTGGTCATTGAGGAAACACTGTTGGAAGCTCTCTGGTTCATCTGGATGACCAGTTGCTCAACATCTTTTCGCCTGTACATATCTCCACAGCCGTCGTTCACCCCTATCGTCTGTGGGCCTTGGTGCACCACAGTTGCTTCCGCGACTGTTTGGGATAGCTCTATTTTGCACTACTCGAGTGCTTTAGCCATGGCGGCACGGGAATAATTTACAAACTTAGCCGTTTCGGAAATGCATGCACCCTTGTCCCAAAAGCCAATGACCAAGCTCTTTTGGACGTCAGATAAATCATTACATTTCCGCCGTACGGCGACGACTGCACAGTTTTTAACTGCACTGTTTTCCGCGTACCCCTCACAAGCTTTATAAGAGTAGACCCCCAACTGCTAGTGCTACCACCTGCCATATGTGATTGGTTGTCGCAAGTTGACGTCGAACATCAGCTGTGGCCACAAGAATGTGATTGGACTGAGTAGTTTGCGTCTTCCTTCAAGCATTGTCTAGTTTAGTTCCTCCGTGACACTGTTTCATGGGTCAGACAAACCTGAGACTATTTGTGCTGCCATTCTTTCTATACATTAAACATCCCCTGCGGATTCCACACACTGGAGCACTATTCTAATAAGGAAAAATCACCAAATTCTCCTGATTTGTTAAAGAGGAAAAGAACCACACTTGCAAAGTATCAGCTCCAGCAATCGATCCCCAGTGAAAATGTGACCCATAACTATGACAGTACACAGTAATAACCTTCTGAATGTACAGCTTTTAAACTTTAGTGCGCTCAGGATATTTGTCACTCGCTTCGCTCCTCTGCAGTCGCCTGATGCCCGAAAACAAAGTATTGTATGTCAAAGTGCGCGGTTTCTAAGTTGCAGAGGGTGCCACTGAACATTTTTCTTGGAAGCAATTCAAAAATGCTACGTAAGTGAATTAAAAGAATTATTGAACCACTGAAGAAGTAGCATAGCAGCATTACTTATTAACATGGCAGTTATGCGTTAATTTCTTTGGATTCTTAAGCTAGCACTGTTAAAGAGCAGTCTGTTAAGTAAGAACATAGTCGGAATGACACACAGATGGTAAGAGATATCCCCCTAGTTCTTACACATTCAAATAGAAGAAACCTTTGTCCTTCATGCAGTGTCCATAAAGTAATAGCGTACTTTGAATTATTGACTGAGATACACAAGAAGATACGTGATTGCAGCACACTGTCAACGTCATCCACGTTTGTAACCAGTTCATGACGTGTCAGGCACTTTTGGACGCCGCGGCGTGACTCACTGTTCAGACCTTTGGGGTGGCTACAGAGAAACACGGCTTCAAACCGCGACTCATAAGCTGAACTCATACCTCGTCTTGTGTATCTCAGTCAAGAATTCAGAGTGAACAGATGTTTTATGGATATTGCATGAAGGACAAAGGTTTCCTCTATTGGGCTGTGAAAGAACTAAGGCGATATCTTTTACTATCTGAGCGTAATGCCGACTACGCTCTCACTTAACAGATCGTATATTTGCAGGAGATGCAAATGATTAAGTTGAAAATAGAAAATGATTAACTTCATTTCATAATAATTCTCCAGTCGCTTTGATTTATTCATTTCGGCTTTGAGAGGTTTAGCTGCACAATATCGACACGAGAACATTGTTAAAATGATACTAAACATGTAAGTGTGTGAAGTTGACGTATTAGGTACTCATACTAATTCTTTTCGCATAGAACAAGGTATTTTCGAACAAAATTTGAATAAAACGTTGAGCAGACGTAGCCACCTCTCCCCTCCTCTTCCCTCGCCATCAAAATCCGGCGAATAGGAGGGCGCCGCTTGTCACTCCCCTGGGCTGCACCTCGGCTGCAGTGCTGCGCAGCGATTGACAAAGGACTGGTGCGTGCGAAAGTTTAACAATCGTATTTTCAGAAGATGATAATTGCGTACCACCAGAACTACGGTTTAAATTTTCACGCGATATCGATTGCTGGGACTAACATCTTGCAAGTGTGCCTCTTTCTCCCTGAAATATGAAGTCAAGTTGGTGATGTTTCCTTCTACGATGGGTCCATAGCTGTTTTGTCAGTAATATATATTTTTTGTAGACTAGTGACATTTTCCTAGTGTCCTACCAATGACCAAAGGTGTGCCACGTGGTTTTTCTGCAACTGTGTCTAATTGATCGTTCCTTCTATCATTCCAACAAATTGTTACGCCAGGTATTTTTACGAGTTGACTGACTCCAGTTATGACTCTGACATGGAAACCATAGGGTTGGTACAAAGTTTTTCAATTTTTGAATTGAATCATTACACATTGATGAATATTCAAGGTAAGTTGCCAATCTTCGCACCACTTTAAATCTCACTTCCTCATCTTTTGTCAGATACTACATTACAGGTAACTACATGTTTGGTCTTAAGCTACTATCGATACTGTCAGTCGCAAGGATTGTAGCCCACTTTCCTGGGGCACACCTGAAGTTACGTCTGCGTCTGTCGAATGCTCTCTATGCAAGACAAATTGACCTCCCTACTTAGTCATCCTCAGTCCTGATATAAATTCCGCTTGACACCCCACGCGATTGTACGTTTGATAATCTTAGGTCTGGCACTAAATAAATAGTTTCTCTGAGATCAGGAAATAGTAGATCTTTCGATCTTTCAAGACGTCGTGTGTGTAAAGAACGAGTATGACCTCTCCCTTCGGAATCGATACTGGTTGGCATGGATGAGGTCTTTCAGTTAGAGATGTGAGGTGGCAGTTATTTACTTTATCCTTTCGTACTCATAATATGAGAACAGCATTAGTTAAGCAAGTGACGTTCGTAGAATTAAATTTAATTCACGAGTACCTGTGAGTGGTTGCGAGATCATATGGCAACTTCATTTCATTGCACTTTCCTAATTTCTTTCAGTCTTGCTTAATTGCAGTACATCTTTTCATAAAGCCAAACGCATGATGGTTTTCCGTTTTCTGAGTGAGCTGTTAAGAATCCTAGTTGTAGGAAGGGAAAGCAAGTACAGATTCCGTAAGCAGCTAGAGGTCTGCTGGTTGGACGACCAGTGGGCGTTTCGATATTCGCCTTTCTGATGCGGACCACGAGAGTCTCCCTACAACTCGTACAGCCGGACAGTGCGATGCGTCCTTATCCGCCGTAGTACGTCTTTCAGGAGCCGTCAGTCCGGACAGCTGGAAGCGAGGTGGCGCTTGCTGCAACAGGTCGCTCTTCCTGAAGAGTTGACTCCAGGAGGAGTTACAGGTAATGTCTTGCTAAAAGTGAGTGTCAGATGAACCCCCGTGAACGGCATTGTATTCCCGCCGTGGAGAGGGGGAAGCCTGGCAACTGATCTGGGCTTGCTCTCCGTAGCCAGAAACGCCGCTGATTAGTGGTCAAAGGATATCTGTGTGGGCGCTTTTAATAGCATGTCTGGCTGGATGGTAGATGTGGCTTTTGCGCACCAGTCGGACTGCCGGAGGAGGCACGCGGTTTCCAGCCTGCCCTCTGACTGGCAGAGGACTTAAAATATAACTATTGAATTATTGGAGAGAACTGTTGAGTGGGGATTAGGGTCTAGACTCTCCAAGAGGACATTTCAGTATTTGGCACTTCCGGAAGCCAGCCGGGCCGGCCGGTGTGGCCGTGCGGTTCTCGGCGCTTCAGTCTGGAACCACGTGACCGCTACGGTCGCAGGTTCGAATCCTGCCTCGGGCATGGATGTGTGTGATGTCCTTAGGTCAGTTAGGTTTAAGTAGTTCTAAGTTCTAGGGGACTGATGACCACAAATATTAAGTCCCATAGTGATGAGAGCCATTTGAGCCATTTGAATCCAGCCGGGATAGCGTGGGTCTTCAAGATTTTCGGCGCTGCGGTACTGCAGAGGTGGACAGGGGAGAGAGACGTGGGGTGACTGGCCGCTACATCGTGGGCAACTGGGGCGTGTCCGACGGCAGCACCACTTGTCATGCGGCAGCTTGTAACGCAGCAAGTTATTACGAGACGACATTCGTTGCAGTAAGTCACGCAGCAGTCTGTAAGTTGGCTGCAGGATGGCTTTGTTTTTCTTTTTTTTTTTTTTTTTCGCTATGCTCACGGCACAGCTGGCGCTACGTCCCGTGAGAACTGCATAGCATAACATTCAGTCGATACGAAGATTCATAGCCTCTGTTGATGTTGTTGTGGGCTTCAGTCCTGAGACTGGTTTGATGCAGCTCTCCATGCTACTCTATCCTGTGCAAGCTTCTTCATCTCCCAGTACCTACTGCAGCTTACATCCTTCTGAATCTGCTTAGTGTTTTCATCTCTTGGTCTCCCTCTACGATTTTTACCCTCCACGCTGCCCTCCAATACTAAATTGGTGATCCCTCGATGTCTCAGAACATGTCCTACCAACCGATCCCTTCTTCTAGTCAAGTTGTGCCACAAGCTCCTCTTCTCCCCAATTCTATTCAATACCTCCTCATTAGTTATGTGATCTACCCATCTAATCTTCAGCATTCTTCTGTAGCACCACATTTCGAAAGCTTCTATTCTCTTCTTCTCTAAACTATTTATTGTCCACGTTTCACTTCCATACATGGCTACACTCCATACAAATACTTTCAGAAACGACTTCCTGACATTCAAATCTATGCTCGATGTTAACAAATTTCTCTTCTTCAGAAACGCTTTCCTTGCCATTGCCAGTCTACATTTTATATCCTCTCTACTTCGACCATCATCAGTTATTTTGCTCCCCAAAAAGAAAAACTCCTTTACTACTTTAAGTGTCTCATTTCCTAATCTAATTCCCTCAGCATCACCTGACTTAATTCGACTGCATTCCATTATACTCGTTTTGCTTTTGTTGATGTTCATCTTATGCCTTCCTATCAAGACACTGTCCATTCCGTTCAACTGCTCTTCCAAGTCCTTTGCTGTCTGTGACAGAATTACAATGTCATCGGCGAACCTCAAAGTTTTTATTTCTTCTCCATGGATTTTAATACCTACTCCGAACTTTTCTTTTGTTTCCTTTATTACTTGCTCAATATACAGATTGAATAACATCGGGGATAGGCTACAACCCTGTCTCACTCCCTTCCCAACCACTGCTTCCCTTTCGTACCCCTCGACTCTTATAACTGCCATCTGCTTTCAGTACAAATTGTAAATAGCCTTTCGCTCCCTGTATTTTACCCCTGCCACCTTCAGAATTTGAAAGAGAGTATTCCAATCAACATTGTCAAAAGCTTTCTCCAAGTCTACAAATGCTAGAAACGTAGGTTTGCCTTTCCTTAATCTTTCTTCTAAGATAAGTCGTAAGGTCAGTATTGCCTCACGTGTTCCAACATTTCTACGGAATCCAAGCTGATCTTCCCCGAGGTCGGCTTGTATCAGTTTTTCCATTCGTCTGTAAAGAATTCACGTTAGTATTTTGCAGCTGTGGCTTATTTAACTGATAGTTCGGTAATTTTCACATCTGTCAACACCTGCTTTCTTTGGGATTGGAATTATTCATAGCCTCTACGAATCTAAATAATCCATATTAATTAATATCCGATTTTGTTCAAATTTGGTACACAGCTTTTGTTGTTAATGGAATGATGCTGTCAAACTCAGATTTTTATTTGTTATAATTTTGGAGATAGAGTGGATTACCTAAAACTCCCAAAAACCTACCCTTGTTTTTTAAAACCAAATTAGGAACAATAACAGATTGACTTTCATTATAATTTGAAGCCATTCTAAAGTTATCAATGCAAAAAATAAATTAATTAGAATTTTCTTTTCAAAACTTTAGTCACTGTCCATTACGTAATACAAAATTCGGTTAAAAGTATTATTTGATTATATTATTCGTATCAGAGGCCGCGCAATTAAGATCTGAGTTGTGCATCGTATGGAAAGATATTAAATAACCGCGATTCTGTGTGCAAAGCTGGGTAGAATAGGGCGGTAATGTGAGTGCAGTTTCTCCAGTGTAGTTAATGTGCAAGACTTATTAGTGTTTCTAACCTGGACTGTGAAGCTTGTAACTTTATAGGCACACGTTTGTAAAATATATTGTCAGTTGTTTGATGCCTTTCCTGTGACGTAATTCGTGTGATAAATGAAAAAGTAGCTAGCATCCCGATTTGTAACTAGACTAATTATTTCGTACAAGGCTTTAGCCATCTCACTAGTTACCTCCAGCTTCCCATCAAGAACAATAGATCCACAATCTGAGTGATGTATCTGCATCGGGACGAGGACAGCTTTCGAAGATTTCAGGTTGGTGATTAATTAGAAAATTTCAGTATTCTGCCCTGAAGCAACAGCACAGACATAGCTCCTTGCATGTCCTTCATTTCCAATACAAATGGGAACAGTTATGTTATATGTGGTTTCGCAGAGGAGGGAAAGAATGACTCACTGCGGAGGGCGCTTGTTGCCCTGGACACTGAATTCCTTCATCGCGTTCGCTTGTTGGTTCAGCAACAGGTACTGTCACATACGTTGTCTTCAAAAATCGTTTGTTTCCAGTCCGTTATGTCCTGTTCTAGTCTCAACAAACCAAAGTGCCGCTGTCTGTTCGAATATGCCGAAATTGCAGTAGTCAACATAGTAAACGTAATTATTGTCACATGCGAAATGTTATCATTTAGCAGATTTGCAGATGGTACCGGATAATGTTGATAACATTTCGTCCCCATCTTCGACCGCTAAGGGGTTTTAATTGAGGGTTTTCTTTTGCATACTTATTGGGTGGGGATCCAGGTTAGTTCTTGCTCAAGTGTTAATCCAAACTATTTTATGTGAATGTTCCGAAAGTAAGTTTCGTCACTGTTTTTCACACAGAAACTTTATAGTCAAAAACACCATGGCATCAGGAACTATACACCTTGCACTATTTTTGGATCTGGTCGCCACTAACATTGAGACATTTGTCGTAGAGTGCAATCAGTTTGCAGAAAGCAGTATTGTAAGGCTCGGAGCCCTGCGATGCAAGGAACTGTCGCACAGCCTGCTCCACCTCAACATTGGTTTGGAAGTGACGTCCCAAGAGCGTAGCTTTCGATGCGGAGAGCAGACCAAAGTCCGATGGGGCAAGATCGAAGCTGTAGGCCGGGTGATCCAGTCTCTCTCATCCGAAGAGACGAATCTGGTTCTGTGTGCGTTGTTGTCCAAGAATGCAACGCCTTTACTCAAGAGCGCTGGCCTCTTTCATCAAATGGCATATCTGAATCTGATGAGAGTGTCACACTAAACCCTAGTTTACACGACGACACTAGGTTGCAGGCAACTGCGCTACCGACCACTGCGCATGCGCACCGCATGTTTCCGAAACTCGTTGGTGAAACTAAACACTTTCGGCGTATTGCAACTTTAGCAACACTAGTTGCATGAGTTTTGAGGTTAGGTGTATTTGCAGAGTCTAGACAAACTGAATTATGAAGTGGGGAACGGAGAATAATGTTCGCTTATTGGATGTCTATGCTTTGTGTAGGTGTTTTTGAGATTTCAGCGATGATGATTACAAAAATAAGCAACATATTGTTGCCGCTGAGACCGACATGTGCGATTATAATACAGATGGTTTTACAATATCCGATCTGCAGGGCGAAATTTATAGAATTAGGAGCACGTATACAATTGAATTAAGAAAAATACAAGCACATACGCATTCTAGCTTTGGCAATGCTGTCGTCTACAAGACTAAAATCCATCGTTCGAGTTGGCCAACTCTTTGTTAAGGAATATTGTTGACAGGAGGGAAGGCTGTACAAATTCAAAAAGCTAAGTTCTTTATTCAATATTCGTCTATTTAAAATGTCGCAGCAGTGCTCCCCATTCATATCTGTTAGAATTTTGAAATCTTGCCAGTGTTCAGATCTATCTTCAAGAAAGTAGTTTGCAAACCATTCTCTTCTTAGTGCGGCCTGCTTCGAATAATTATTGCTGTTATGTTAATAATAATTGGTGTTAGTGAAAAAGCGTCATCACCAACTAAAACCGCATCTTGTATCATGCCGAGTGTCCTCGATTGTAATGCACGCAATATGATATGTAATTTCAGTTCTGGCGACAGTGCTTCATGTGTTACAGTACCTTTACTCCTTATCGCATAATTAACTCTATTCAGATGAAACGTGAACTGTTCTGGTGACATTCTAAGACAATTAAAAGAACTTCTTGGGTCTTCCCTTATAAATTTCAGCAAGGATGCTGAGCAACCGAGCTGACGTCTTTTCTTCATCCAGTCGCGAATCCAAACACGTTTCTTATTTTTTTTTTTTTTTCGTATGCAGCGATACCACGCACAAGTTTTAACTTCACCACAACTCGTGCGACATGCAGCTGCCAAAACTTTCATTTCAGACACGACTCAGGGATCCACAAAACGACGAAACTGAAGTGTATACCGGTGTCGTCGTGTCAACAGTCAAATATGAAACCACTTGCGTGCAACTCATTCCACGCAACGGGTGGCGCAACCCAATGTCGTCTTAGGCTTATAAGGCTAGGCGCAAATTGAGACGCGTATAGCGCGGCGTTGTGGTCGTGGCACAGTTTCTCACGCCGCGAGTCGCTCGTGCCTCGCTAGCACCGTGGGAAATTTGAGGCGGGGAGCGGGAAAGTAGCCCGGCCATATGCTCACATCGGAACGGCGCATATGAGCAATGGTAGTATTGCCCATACGATAAATTTTGCCTTACTGTATACTAAGTTTTATTACCTTTAGATAGTGTTTCATTTTTCGCCATTTAAGCACTCCACCTTTCTTCGTTAGTACATTACACTTATCTTTTATTTATGTCTGTATAGTTTTGTTTTGTTTTTCTTCTGTCAAGAAAAATGCATACTTCAGTAACTGGTGAGCCAATGTCCGCTGGAATTGTATGATATGACTCCGCGATGTTTTCAGATCGCAAGAGGTGACAGAGGGCAGTGAATAAGGAAGCAAGGAATATTATAAAATCATGTGATTAACAAGCAAGGCAGGAAAGTAAAGCAAGGTTATCTTCTCGCTGCCTAGTATGCTAGCATATCTGCACGATCTATTACAAAAATTTAGGAAGGGATAATCTCCACAGGTGTGATCCCTTTGTGCTCCTGGTAAAAATCGTCCAAGATCTGATGTATAGAAGCCTCACTGTGATTACTTGGATATGGATGTAATAATTTAATACGACACACTGTACTACATGCATGTGAACATCACATTTCCACTGCAAGCTAGAAACAGTCAAAAAGCAATCACAAATAACAATGTTTTAATTGGTTCGCCGTGCTGAGAAAAAGCATTCAAGGCACGGATGGCTAACTTGTGCATTCCTGTCGCGCGCATTATCCTCCGCTGCTGATAATACACTGACCATTGTGTTGTGTGACAGATCACTTGTTTATTTTTCTCAATAAAAACTGTTTTATTCGCGATCACACATTGTCAGTTTGGCAAGCCGTAGGTGAGTAACCAGCATCTGGCATGTGCCTATCATTTCGCCTGAAGGAACGCTCGTCATTATTTTAATACTGCTCAGATCAAGAGAAGGAATAAAATCCTTTGGTAAGTTTTCATTCTAGTCACTCAGTGTAAAAAATACGATGGATTACGGGGATTCCACCAAAATTCCAACAGAACTGGCAATCTGTTTTTGGGTAAGTTGTTAACCTTTTCTCATTCGAAGAAGCATCACCGTTTGTGAGTAACGGCCACATTTCTCTCGGTGAGTCGTTTAATTGTACTTCAAATGGTTCAAATGGCTCTGAGCACTATGGGACTCAACTGCCGAGGTCATTAGTCCCCTAGAACTTAGAACTAGTTAAACCTAACTAACCTAAGAACATCACAAACATCCATGCCCGAGGCAGGATTCGAACCTGCGACCGTAGCGGTCTTGCGGTTGCAGACTGCAGCGCCTTTAACCGCACGGCCACTTCGGCCGGCTAATTGTACTACCTTTGTCACAGTATAACTTGCCAAACTCATCTCACAGCAGCTATTGCGACAGAATTCCGAAACGGAGTGCCTCACTAAACAAGTAACTGGAAATCACAGAGCTCAATAGCTTACGAAAAACCTCATAGTATCGATTTGCAGTAACACAAAAGAAGAAATTTCATGTTTATTTTCATACTAGGAAGCTCTTGTTTCGCTAGCTGTCGGTAACTGTTAAAAAATTACAGTCACTGGAGTGAAATAAATAAAAACGTAAGTATAAGTACTGAAATATCGCCATAGACAAGAAAATTCCATGTGTTTAAGAACTGGCAAAACCCTCTACTCCTTGTGTGCTATCATTCGCCAAACTTTGGTTTCGATGTCTGAAGCGGTTTAGGAGATATTGAAGATGTTGCGAGTATTTCATTCTCGCGGGCGTGAGATCGGAAGTGAGCACGCTACATAGGATCCATTTTCTCGAGATCGGAGGCAGATAGATACCTCCTCCCAAGTCTAAACAAAAATTCAACATGTTAACTAAGTTTCATACGCAGCAACATATGGTGTAATACGCACCAAACGCAGAATCACAGCTACCCCTAATTTTCGTTGCAAACTTTTTAAGTTTTGCGTAGTGTCTTACTAAAATGTATACATCACAATAAACATGGTCATTAGCGAGATACGCGCCGCTTTGATGCTACCTTGCTGGAAGCCACGTCTGACACGTCATGCGCCTGTCCGCTGACGCTATGTCCTCAATTGCAGCAATGTTGCTTTCATTCGTAGATGTGGAGTGACGACAACTTCAACCTTCATTCTCCATATTCTGTGTTCCTTCTCTGAAGATACACCAACCACTAACCATTTGGTGGGCCATGACCTCTCCACCATAGACGATCTGTAGGCCTTCATGGATGAAGGACGCTCTAGTCCCACGTTCCAATTCATAACGCACTTCCACTGGCGACCAGGCTATCAGTACACGTCCGTCTGCCATAGTGATGTGTACTCGAAGAACCTCAAGCACGCCGTTCTGTTGCTACGATATTTTCTTTGGTGCTCTGCGCATGCGTCATTCCTCCTTTGCTGACGCTCCTTCCGTCGTTGAACCAGAAATGCGCGTGGATTTATATGGCACCTGATGTATCATCTTATCTTTCAACAACAATGACTAAATTTACTTTCGGAACGTCCCTCGTAGTGTCTTAGTGCAGTGTACCGGGCGCTTGTGTGAGGGGCTTTCTATAAGTAGTGCAACACATTTTTTATTGGCCAATTTCGATAGAAAAAAATGCTGAATTTGTTTTGGGACATCGTAGAATGTTTTCGCTTCAGCCCCTGTACTGCGTTCTACGCAGAGAGCTATCACTGAGTTTCTTTTGGCAAAAAACCAGAGAATCACAGATATTCCAAGGCGCTTGTAGAATGTCTACGGAGACCTGGCAGTGAACAAAAGGACGGTGAGCCGTTGGGCGAGGTATCTGTCATCATCGCAAAGTCAGATCTCCAACGTGCCGGCCTGCTGCGAATAGCTTATTCCTGCAATGTTGGAACGTGCGAGCACTTTCTATAGAGGCGGTGGACCCATCACAATCATGCACCTCCCTGCACAACTGGACGTCTGTGCTGGTAGTCTGACACACTCGTCCGTGAGTTGGGGTGCCCAAAGCTTTGTGACCGCTATATTCCTTTCCGACTAACAAAAGACCGTAAGGAGCGTCTGTGTGGAATTGCTTGCGCATTACAAGAGTGATGGTGACAATTGTTTTGTCGAGCGTTGTCACAGGCGACGAAATATCGGTTCATCACTTCGTACCGGAAACAAAAGGGAAATCCGTGGAGCGGCGCCAAAGCACCTCTCCTCCGAAGAAAAAACTCAATGTCACACCCCCAGCCAGTAAAGACATGGCAACTCTGAAGGAGTTATTACGTTTGATGTCCTACCTGTTGTTACAACTATCAACTCTGAAATGTACTGTGCCCTCGTGTAACTGAAGAAACCACTTCAGCGTGATCGTCACCAAAAAAAAAAAAAAAGAAAAAAGAAAATGCAAACGAGCCTCTCCTCCTCCATGACAATGCGACGCCTAACACAAGTCTGCGCACTCGAGAAGAGCTCACAAAACTTCACTGGACTCTTCTTCCTCATCCACCCTACAGCCCGGATCTCGCACGTACCGACTTCAGTCTGTTTGCCCAGTGAAGGATGCATTCTATGGGAGCAGCACCTGTATGATGGGTGGTTATTGATGCAGGAAAACGTTGGCTCCGACGTCGACCAGTCGAATGGTAACATGCGGACATACAGTTCCTCCCAGTACGGCTGGCATAAGGCCGTCACATTTAACAGGAATTATGTTAAAATAATAGCGTTTTGCAGCCAAAAGAATGAGAATAATATGGTTTGTCGGAATCTGAGTAAAACAAACCTGCTTTCAGAAAAAAATTACATTTCACTTCTTATGGAACGCCACTCGTAGATTCTATGGGAGAGCGAACTACGGTTTTACTGCCAACACTGATATGTAGAGTAACAGTCCAGTTTTAGTAACAAGTCTGGTTTTATTCTGACGTTAAAATCCTTTTCGGTTGTATGCTTGCCTCTTAAACGACGAAAAGCAGGAAGTTTATGCATAGCTGATGCTGAAATAGTGTAGCTGCTCCTGCAGCTAGGGAACGATAGATAACGCCACACCACACACAGAGACGGACCCAGTGCAGATCGGACAGAGGCGGAAGACGAACCGCGCTCTCCGAGGGGGGGGGGGGGGGGGGACAAAAGGACGGCGGACGGATACTGTCTGGCCGCAGCGCAGCACCGGCTTCGCTAAGCGCCCGCTATTATCAGAATAAAAATTCCCGTCACACGTGGCGGCGCCAAATAAATTTCTGCGAGTATTTTGTTTCCTGGCGAGTTTCCGATACTCTACCGGTGTGCTTCCATTTGGAGGCTGTCGTTCCCCGAGGAAAAAGGGTAGTCGGAGGGGGAGGGGAGGTAGAGAAGTGGATGGAGTATGGTGGACAGCCGGAGTAGGGGTGGCGTGGGGCGGCATCCCACGTGATTCCTGGCCGGATCAGTCGGGACAGGATATATTTGATGCGAAACAGATCGCCGATGTGAATATCACAAATCACAGAGTTGGCTGATTGACATCCGCCGGTTGTTCCTGGCGACTGCGCTGACAGCCGTGCCCTCCCGCCCCCTCTCCCCCCCACCCCCCTTACTTTACTCTCACACGCCGGCCCTGTATCGCGCGCTCTCTCTTCCTTTTTTTTTCATACGACGGCCGTATATAAAATATGTCACGCCGGCGACAGCGGCATTGCTGACGGAGCAGTTACGCCGCTTTCACACTATACGGTTTTGACCGTACGGCAAAAAGCCGTACGAGTTTTAGCCGTGCCTGTGTTGCTTTCACATTACACGGCTTTTTGACGTGACCAGTTGTTGGTGTCTATTCAGTTTGCTTAATGTGTGTATCAAGATGAACCGTAAACGAGTTGTTGCTTTGTGGTTGCTTCATCGTCGCCGCAAAAGAAAAGGTCGTCTTTTGTGGGTACACCCCATTAACCAGAGAAGAGACGAAGTGGGTTTATTTTATACACTCTTTGAAGATTTGAGGAACGACGGAAATAAATTCTTTAACTATTTCCGAATGTCTATTACCTCGTTTGACGAATTACATAGAAAACTAAAGGATGTGTTACAACGACAAAACACACAATTCCGCAATTGCATCCAACCTGTTCAAATGCTGGCTATCACGTTAAGGTAATTTAATACATAAAAACTAGTTCTGTTTATTTACTTATTTATTTGTGTTTTACATTTTTATTACGCTCAGATTATGAAGTAGAAAAGTCAATATCAATATCAGCAGTTGAAACCAAAGAGTTTGTAGCAGGACTGACTGTACTGTCACTTTGTGGCGACAGGCTCTCTGCAAAAACGTTGTAGAACTGCGTTGTTGATGGTGGGCCTTCATGGCTACTTGTGGAAGGCGAAGGGTATGGTGGTGGCACTTTATTAATTCGTTGATAAGAACTGCGACCTTGAGAAGTCTGTAATGGTTGTTCGAGAAAAGTAGTTGGGTTTGGTGCAGCTGGAGGAGGACGAATCTGATGCGTATGGTAAGAGGATATTGGAGCAGCATTTTCCATAGGTGAATAAGAATAAGCTTGAAATCTATTATTATAGGGCATGGGAGGTGTGTAATGGGTAAATGGAGGAGGTTGAGCTGTCAATATATTTCTCCTTTCATATATATTTTCTATAACTTTGAGGACTCCCATCTGAAACTGAAGATAATCCTGTTCATCAAATTTTTCCAGATGAGGCTTCAGACTAAGTAAAAATGACATTTTGCTGCAAGGTTTGTCTTCTTCCAGAGCTCGTAATATTTTCATTTCGATTGCATCAGGTTTTCTATGTTTTCTGTTTGTATGGCACTCGCTTTTGGATGTTTGTTGTGTGGGTGCTGTATCAAATGGCCCAGAAACATTCTCAGTATTTTCGACGGAGCCCTGCGTTTCTATATCTTCTTCCAGTCTGGCGGTGCGTTCCGATTGAAAACTGTCCTCCGTCTCTCGAGCATCATACAGCTTTTTTAGAAACTGCAGCTGATCAGAATATACATACTTTTTCATTTTCTTTGCTGCTGAGCCACTTTTTTTCGCAGCTTGAATTTTTATGTTTGACTTCACAAAGGAGTCTCGTAGATTGGTCCACCTCCGTATTACTTCTATACCTACATCAAAAGAAAACAAAACTGTATGAAAACATTTTAATTTTGTATAGAAAAAAGCAAAACTGTAACAAAAAATGTCCACTGCAAACTAAATGTCACTGATTTTTTTTCGTTTTGTTCAGGTATCTGGCAAGCGGTTGTTCCTTCACTGACTTACATTTCCAGTACAGAATTGGGATTTCTACAGCAAGTAAAGTGGTTAATGATGTATGCACAGCAATTTGGTCATCACTGCGGGAAGAATGTATACAAAGACCGACCAAAGAGGTATGGGAATCAATAGCGGCTGGATTTGAACGTACTGCTAATTTCCCCCACTGCTTAGGAGCGGTGGATGGAAAACATATCCGTCTTACTGCCCCATTTAATAGCGGATCAATGTACTTCAATTACAAAGAATACTTTTCTGTGGTTCTGATGGCTGTAGCGGATTCCAACTACAGGTTCATTTATGTCGACGTAGGAAGTTATGGCAAAGACTGTGACTCTTCAGTGTTCAGACGGTCCAGTTTATGGAAGTCAATAGAAAGTAATTCCCTGGAATTTCCAGACGTCCAATGTCTGCCTGGTACGGAAGGTCCAAAAGTACCCTACTTCTTCGTGGGAGACGCAGCATTTGGCCTACACACGCATTTGCTCCGGCCTTTTGGGGGAACAAACTTGACAGTTGAGAAACGTGTATTTAATTACCGTTTGTGCAGAGCAAGGAGGTATGTGGAATGTGCTTTTGGCATCCTCACCAATAAGTGGCGGTTGTTTCACCGACCTTTAAATGTTCATCCAGATTTTGCAGTAAAAATGGTTAAAGCTTGCATTGTTTTACACAATTTTGTACGTCAGAGAGATGGATTTATAATTGAAGACACCACATCCTTCACTGGTTTGGAAGACTTAGCCCAAGATGCCAACATAAGAGGAGGACTGACAGCCAACGCCATAAGGAACACTCTTTGTAAATATTTTATGACAAATGCTGGAAGCGTGTCATGGCAGATGTCAAAGATATAAATTAACAAGCCTTTTCCTTTTTGTAGATTGTTTGTGAAAGCCTGCGACTGTATAGTAAATAGTTTTCTTTATAAATAAATTACTGCTACCACTCACGTTTTTAATCGTTTTGTTTATATTTTGTACGACGCGTTTCGGGAAATAATTCCGATCTTCAAGTGCGTTTTTTTCTCTAAGTTTTCATTATGTGTAGTGTTTTTTTATTTGTGAGGTCTTGTGCGTGTTTCTCTTATAAATTACAGTAAAGAAAACAGAATGCAAGACCTGACACATAAAAAGACACCACACATGATGAAAACTTAGAGAAAAACGCACTTAAGGATGGGAATTATTTCCCGAAACGCGTCGTGCAAAATATAAACAAAACAAAAAAAACGTGACTGGTAGCAGTAATTTACTTATAAACAAACGATTTACTTTTAGAATAAAATTTATAACGTTAAATAAAAACTGTTTAAAACGTATTAAATGTAATATTAATATATTAAATAAATACTTACCAAACGCATTTTTATCTTTGTCTTCCATCTCATCAAAATCTTGCTTCAGTGCTACGCAAACTTCCCGCCAAGCATTCTTTGTAGCAATACGATCTCTATACGCATCTAGAGTTTTGTCCCACAGAACAGGTCTTACTTCCACCAAGGTTATCAAAAGTTCAGTATCAATTTCATCCATTCTTCTACACTTTTCAGTAAACAAGAATAAACACAAATGAATAAAACGACACTACAACGAACTAGTCGACGCCGTACGGCTCAAAACCGTCCAGTGTGAAAGCATGCACTTAGTCACGTAGGCCACTGTTGTCGAACTTGCCGTACGGCGACCGTCTGTTGTAGTGGCAAGACACGGCTGCAGCACGGCACGGCAGCGGCATTTTGCCGTCGCCGTATAATGTGAAAGGCGCCATACATTTCTTCACACCTACAGCCGTACGGCTTTTTGCCGTACGGTCAAAACCGTATAGTGTGAAAGCGGCGTTAGTGTCGGCAGGCAAAACCGCGCGCGCATGCATAACGTAACCGGCTGTCATCCCGTTCGGGAAATCTCCGATACTTGATATCGTCCAGAGTGACTCAGGCAGACATCGTCTGTTATTGTGTCCTTGAATTCTTATCGTAATCCCTTTAAACAAGTTATTTCAAAGCAAGACTGCTAGCATAGATGTGAAACCTACAGTAATGTTGCTGTTGTTGTTGTGGTCTTCAGTCCTGAGGCTGGTTTGATGGAGCTCTCCATGCAACTCTATCCTGTGCAAGCTTCTTCATCTCCCAGTACCTACTGCAACCTACATCCTTCTGAATCTGCTTAGTGTATTCATCTCTTGGTCTCCCTCTACGATTTTTACCCTCCACGCTGCCCTCCAATACTAAATTGGTGATCCCTTGATGCCTCAGAACATGTCCTACCAATCGATCCCTTCTTCTAGTCAAGTTGTGCCACAAACTTCTCTTCTCCCCAATCCTATTCAATACCTCCTCATTAGTTATATGATCTACCCATCTAATTACCTACAGTAATATAGGACACAGAAAGAAACATTGAATTAAGTCCTCAATGTCCCAGCCAAATCGAGGATAATATTCCGAAGAAGAAAGACGAACTTACCACTTTTCTCCATGCATCAATCGCAGGTTTGATGTGCGTCATTTGATCTCCCCTGTGCCTCGGACTGTAATCCTCCCAGTGGCCTGCCTGTCTTCTTATAGCATAATAAATGCCTCCAGAATCAGTATTACTACGAAAATCCTTATATCGTGCTAAGCAATATGAGCTGAACGTTGAGGATGTTAATAATTACCAACGGTAATTACTTAAAATGCAGACTTAATTTTAACTTAATCATCTTGATTTACAAAACGACGAACTTCAATAAAATCAACTGAACATTGAGAAAACAGTAGGCACAAATGAGAATACTGTGTTCCGTAATGTAAATGATTATTTTCTCTGACTAAAAATGCCAAAGTATTATTTTACTCTTTTTGTGCCACATTCACACAAAAATACCTGTGTACCTGTCCTTGTGCACCAGCGATGTATTGAAACGTGAAATGCAGGGTGAAGTTTAAAATATGTGCTTGAAAATAACCCGCCGTTGAAATTGGCCAACTACACGGATAACAGACTACAGCGTACTTGGACCATACTTTCATTTCCAGAACACGTTGAGGTTGTGGACCTCCACAAAAGTACAATTTTAAATTGCCGAAATACGTTCCGTGGACGCGAGGGCAATCCTGTTCAGACCGGTCTGATACAACTCGTCACGAATTCCTGTCCTGTGTCAACCTTTTAATTCCGAAGCAGCAACTAAACGTATGTCCTCAGTTATTTGCTGGATTTATTCCAATCTCTTTCTTCCTATACGGTTTTTACCCTCTCCAGATCCCTCTATTATCATGGAAATTATTCGCTGACGTCTTAACACCCGCCCTACAACCTGCCCCTTTTGCTTATCAGCGTTCCCCATATGTTTCTTTCTTCTCTCAATCTGCGGAGAACCTCCTCATTCTTTACCAGTCCACCTTATTTTTAATATTCTTCTGTAGCAGTACATCTCAAATGCTTCAGTTCTTCTGTTGCGGATTACCCACAGTCCGTGATTCACTACCATACAATGCTGTGCGTCAAACGTACATCCTCAGACATTTCTTTCTCAAATTAAGGCCTAAGTTTGATACTAGTGGAACTCTCTTGGCCAGAATACTCTCATTGACTGAGCTATTCTGCTGAAACCCGTATCTTCCTTAACGCAAACTGGTTGTCATCTAACAGATACGTAACTTTTTTTCCATTCTGCTGCATGCTATTCTTCTCAGCAGCTTGGATGCATGAGCTTTTAAGCTGAGCGTGCGATAGTTCTCGCATTTATCTGCCGCTGCTATCTTCGGAGTTGCGTGGAGGATTTTTACCTGATAAATTGTACAAACAAATTTGAATGGTTGTTTGGTTGTCGCTTTCTCCAATGAGGTTAGAAATTCTGAAGGAAAGTTGCCCATCCCTTCTGCCTGTAAAATTCTGACTCCAATACTGGGTTCCCTATGTCTTCCAAATCGACTCCCATCTCTTCTTCTCCGTAGCCTGTTCATTAAAAAAATACTAGTTCTGAAGTGTCGTTGGATGAATAGGATCAAAAAAGAAAGTGTTCGTTAATGTTAACACTACACATATTTTGTAAACTGCCACCTTCAACATGATTTCGACGAAAGAATTGTTCGGATCATTTATGGAACATGTACCTAACTAACCAACTGACTAATTCTATGACGTCATCCGACAAGTCCTCCCCTCATAAAGGCCTCCAGTGTACTCTTTACACCGATCTGCATTTTCCTCTCTGCGTAACAGTGAAATTTCTATTGTGCTCTAAATGTTGTAGCTTTTGATTTTAATTTTATTCAAAATTTTTTCATGTGCTCAATCAGTGCTTCCGACGGCAATTTCTATTTCGATTTCTTCACTTTTTCGTGCAGCCATTTCACCTTGCACTTTTTATTTATTTGATTCCTAAGTGACATACTGCTTACTCCCCAATTTCCCTGTGTATTTTGTGTGCTGCCTTCTTCGACAGATCATTTGAAGAATTTCAGCTATTACCCAAGTTTCCTTTGCAGAAAGTTTCCTCATACCTAAGTCAGTGTACTCTACTTCCGTGACTACTCTTTTCAGAGACGTCCGTTCTGCATCACACTGCCTGCAATGGTATTGAATATCGCAACACTTACAGCCTTAAACGCTTAAAACGCGTCTCATCATTCCTGAGAATTTCAGTATCCAACTTTCTTCCACAATGGTTCCTCCGGATGACTCTCTTCATCATTACCAAATTGTGACCTGCTCTATAACTGGAATTTTATACGCCTTACAATCTGATATCTGATTTCGAAATCTCTCTCTCACTATGATGTAATCCGGTTCGAATCTTTCCGTGTCTCTGGGTCCTTTCCAAGCGTACCTCCATCTATTATAATTTTTTAAGAGTTTACTCTCTATTACTACCTAAAATTTATTGCAGAGCTCAATTACTCTTCCCCTTCTTTCACTTCTACTACTAAGCCCTTATTCTTCCGTTAGTATCTCTTCTATTGTTCGCCTCGTACCGTGTTCCAGTTTCATACCATTATTAGAGTTTCATTTCTCTTTCCAAACTTAATTATCCTTTCATTGACCTCACATACTTCCTCTGTCCTTTATCTTTTGCTTCTGACGTCGTAATGTGTATTTGAACTATTTTTTAGCATTGGTATGCAATCGATTCTCATTAAACCAACCTTTACAATGAAATATTTACAGTAACTCACTCGCTGTCCTATCTTCCTACTCATAACGAATCCTCCGCCCGTTATACTATTTCCGGCAGCTGCTAATATTATGTTACATACGTCTCACCAGACATTCTTAGCTTCTTTCCGTTTCACTTCGCTGACCCCCAACTATCTAAATTGTTTTTGCGTTTCTTTTATCAGACCTTCTAGCTTTCCCACTACGTCCAGACTTTTGGTATTTCATGCTCAGATTCGTTGAGTATTATCCGTCGTTGGTTATTCCAACTTTTTTCTCATGTTCCTCTCCACCCTGACAGATCCTTTCCGAAGATCTGGATGTGGGACTAATCCTGAATCATTTGCCAATGGAGAGATCATCATGACTCTATTTCAGTTACAGGTCGCATATCCTACCTGTCTTTAATGCAGCGGTTTCCGTTGCCGTCTGCGTCCTCTTGTCATTGGCCGTTGCTGACTCTTCTGTCTTTTGGGGATAGTTTTCAACAACAAGGAAGGTCGCCCTGAAACTCAATCCGTTTCTCCGCTGTCTCCGACAAGGCCATTGGCAGAACGAGAGTGATCCCTTAATGCAGAATTATTCGGTGAAAATCACCGATGATTTTTATATTAAATTTTAGCAGAAGCTGGAGTAAGCCCGAGGTCCTGGATTTTTCTGATGTATAATCAAAGACCCTACCCTTTTTTTTTAAGTTTTAGTTTCGAGAGGGAGTGCGGTGTCAGGGAAAAGTGGGCACATGTTGTAAACCGAAGCCTGGTCATGATGACCATTTTCCCCCCTGAGAATTAAGGATCCAGGAGGGCCAAAATCCATCAAGGAAAAGGAGAATTTTTTTTGTTTTTTTTGTTTTTGTCTATATATGTACTATTTTAACCAGCACCAAACCAACATGTTTCCAAAGCTCGTGCTATGGGATGCTGAGGGGAAAGTAAATGAAGAACAGAAAAAAATGTGGTTCAGCTCTCCTGTCATGGATATTCCAAGTACAAGGTCGGTTATGGAATGCGCTCCAGAGAAAATGTGAGAAATATTGCAGGTTCTTGGGGCTCCATAAGATCACTGAGTGTCGCTCGTTTAAGTAGTGCCAAAAATTGAGGGCTGTCTTCTCACGGTCGCTAAACAGATATTGGACGGCTTGGCCGCATATCCATGTCACAGAATTCGTATTCACTGTTGAAATATACACTTTATTCGAGAAGAGGAGTGATTGTGTAATTATCCTGTTAGGAGTCAGGCGTGTGAGGAAAGCAAACATCTGGCGCACCAAATGCTAAATATCCATGGCCCATCCACAGTCAAAGCGATTATCATCTGTATCCATCACTCCGCAGGTGACACACTATGAAATGTCCTCGAGGTGATTCTGATGTAGGTGATAACGACAGACTTGCTTCCCCTTAACCGCCATGAGCCGTGAGTGAGGACTGAACTAAACGTCCTCACCAAGAGTGAAACGCTAACCGCTTGCCGCACAATAGGCCATTCTGTGTGGTTGTATTCCCTTTCAGTCACGCTCGGCACTCTCCTCGGTTCCAGTATGGTGTATGTAGCTTTCGCCGATGTCGATAGTGTGTGCAATAGTGTGGTGCGGGTGAAACATAATTCATGGGAGAACTGGCCAATAGAGAAGAAGAGCATAACAGTACCGGGAGAGAGAGAGAGAGAGAGAGAGAGAGAGAGAGAGAGAGACCGGCACTAAGACCTCCAGCAGGGGGCATGTAAGTCATGTCGGACAATGCGGCACATTTTCATGTGACAGCTTACAAACAGGGCCTCTGCTCTGTCCTGAACATAAAAATAGCCAAAGCTCCCGCTGTTCGTCGGGAAGGTGACGAACTCGTATCAGTCTTAAACAACATGCCCATACTGACGAAGTATACCAAAGCCACTAGCATGTTCCGGGCCAGAAATGGGAAGATCGGAAGCGTCTCCACAACAACGGGAACGCGTGACGTCAGACGTTGGCATAAAGCGCCCATTGCAGGATTTCTTGTGTCTAAGTCGGTGATCAGTTAGCCCAGCACTGATTTGGTTTATCAGACGCCTGCAGTTTAGGACTGTCCATGGACGTAGGTCACTTGTGAAATCAATGCCCAAGCGATGTATCGTGTCACTTGCTTGTAGAGGAGCGACCACCCATCGGGCATCCCCTCACCAATAGACAGAACTCGTGATTTTTGAACTATCAAACTACTGGTCGATCCCTCGCCGTAGGTCGGCAACCGTGCCAATGCTGCGCGGACATCGTCGCAACTACGAAGGACGGGCACCAGATCGTCGGCATAGGCAGTGCAACAGCAAGTGTGTCCGTCAAGTGTTACCGCCGCCATGCGTTATCGGAGGCCAAAGAGCAGCGGTTCCAAGGTGAAGGCGTACAATATCGCTGAGAGAGGACCGCCCTTGCACAAAACCACGGACGTCACACCGCGAAGAAGGCACATCACTACCTCTCCGATGGTGTCCGGGTACCCCATTTGTGTTTTTTTTTTCCTTTTTAGTCATTCGTCTTCTGACTGATTGATGCGGCCAGGCACAAATTCCTGTCCAATGTCAACCTTTCCATCTCACAGCACTTGCAACCTAGGTCTTCAATTCTCAGCTGGGTGTTTTCCAGTCTACGTCTTGCTCTAGAGCTTTTACCCTCTACAGCTCACTCTAGTACCGTGGAAGTTGTTCCATGATGTTCCTACTATCCTGTCCCTTGTACAGTGGGGGCCGTTACTGAATGGATTTAGTACTATAAAAATCTGATTTTTTATTTTTCACTTGATGTTCGTCAGTGACTTCTGCCTGGAAGCTAGTTACAGCTTATCAGTCACGTTGCACAAAACCTGACAGAACCACTTTGAAACTCACGAGTTGAACCGTCAGCAGCTAATCTCACGTATTGCTGACGAGGTAACGCTACCGAACTGCGCATCTCCAACTCCACTAGGGAGTGTTGAAGGCGGTCACGTGGGGGTGGATCCGCGGCCAGCCGCCGGGTGCGGACACGGTGTCCGCTCCCTTCTGTTGACAGCTTCCGACCCGAGCAGACGCTCTCCTCTTGTGCTCTCTTCGGCAGTCGCCCATTTAGTTTCGGCGGCTTCTCTAGGCCTGCCTTTCTTTCTTACTGCTTTCCCTTCCTCGCCAATCCTGAAACATTAACACCCTTCTTCTTGTCAGTGTTTTCCATGTATTCCTTTCCTCGCCGATTCTGTGGAGAACCTCCACATTTCTTGCGTTGCTAGTCCATCTGATTTTTTAAATTCTTCTAAACTGACACTGTTTTTACTCAGCTTAGCCACGAGTCCGTAGAGGATGGTATATGTGACGTACAGTATGACTGGTCAGCATTGCCACCCGGAATTTGCGTGTATCTCGGACCTTTCTTGATCCGCCTTGGTGGGTCGTCTCGTTGGATTTCCTCCTACCTGTGCGCGTTGCAGCTCTCGTAAATTCGTCCCGTGCAGATTCTTATTGGCGCATTGGATGTCTCTGTCGGTGGAAGCTAATTATCTGAAATTGCTGCCGATCAGCTTTGCTGTATCTATTTACTCGAAATTAACATTCAGAATGTCGTAACATCACTTTTATTCCTATTAGATCAATCATGAAACACTCATGTCACAAACTACTCGTAACCGAGAGTATGGCTACCATCGAACAAGATAGGAAGAGCTCTTAACGCTGACTGCCGACTTTGGCGCGCAGTCCGTATCTGTTACTAGTTTCGTCACAATACGTGGATTGCCGATCAAGTTCGTACTTACTAAGATATGCATTTGTTAACGAACGGGTGTGAATTTTAACGAGGCAAAATTATGATAGTCCGCAGCTCGTGGTCGTGCGGTAGCGTTCTCGCTTCCCGCGCCCGGGTTCCCGGGTTCGATTCCCGGCGGGGTCAGGGATTTTCTCTGTCTCGTGATGACTGGGTGTTGTGTGATGTCCTTAGGTTAGTTAGGTTTAAGTACTTCTAAGTTCTAGGGGACTGATGACCATAGATGTTAAGCCCCATAGTGCTCAGAGCCATTTGAACCAAAATTATGATTAATAGTTTTAAACATCCAGAGGCTCCTCCTAGTATTCATGTTGTCATAAATGACTTTAATTATTAAATATAAATAAACAAAATCGGTGACTTAGGTGTCAAGATGGCGGTACTTCCCGCCATGTATATTTCACAGGCTAACGCTTGTTGCTACGGTCCAGCGCCGAGCCCCACTCCACTATGCGCGACATATGGTCGCTTCGTCACCTAACCAGCCAGCGTGGGAAATGCTCTCCGACTCATGGCCTCATGGCCGGCTACGGACTACAGCACTTCCTATCGTGAATAGATCAATAAGAGACAATGATTTATTAAAACTAGTAAAAATGTCTTCCTCACGTAAGAGGCACCTTACAAGCACCACATCTCAAATGCTTCGATTCTCTTCTATTCCAGTTTCCCGTTTCGTAGTACCCTGGTCGAAAGCGTGTGGTCGACCCTATGAAAGGCCTGGCTAAAGTGGAAGTCCAAGACCAAGGCACTCGGCGAGCCGTGGCAAGCGCAGTCATTTCACAGTATCGACAGAGTAAATTACGATGACCTGCTAACGATGCCTAGTCTCGCAAAATGACACAATGAACCGTCCGCTTGACACGCGCTGCCAGCACTCGAGTGAATATCTTCAAGCCACTTTTAAGAAACGTCAAAGGGCGATAACTGCAGATCCTGGAGATGCCTCGTGTTTTACGTATGACTACGAACAGTCCAACGGAGGCCCCAGGGAGCTGCACCGTGGGAGATAGTAGATCGCGGCAAATGTCCTTCCAGGCTGGTGCCAGCAATTGCTGGAAAACCCAGTAGAACTTCAAAGGGATGTCTTTGGGTCGCTGCGGCTTATGAGATGCTTATGTGTTGCTTCAAGGACCTCCATTTTATCTTCAGTTAAACCCGTTGCTGCAGCCAGGGTATCGTGTCAAAAGTGAGCTGTGAGAACTCTGCGATCAGCTCCGGGGAATGGGAATGATCCGAGTACAGGCTAATGCAGTGGGCGTGAAGGGCAGTCCTATGCCGCGCTGAATATCTCGGCGTCGTCTATCGTCCGTCGTGACAACGTGGATCAACGTCCTTCGCTGATGTTGATTTTCTGCAGTGAAAAAATTGGCTCTGAGCACTATGGGACTTAACATCCATGGTCATCAGTCCCCTAGAACTTAGAACTACTTAAACCTAACCTAAGGACAGCACACAACACCCAGCCATCACGAGGCAGAGAAAATCCCTGACCCCGCCGGGAATCGAACCCGGGAACCCGGGCGTGGGAAGCGAGAACGCTACCGCACGACCACGAGATGCGGGCATTTCTGCAGTGACATGATACATGGACGGTCCCTCCTGAGGTCGCGCCTCAATGTGGTGACGTGTGGGAGTAGTGCGTCGTGATAGCGGCAGTGTGGAACATTCCTTTCTTTGTTTATAATTGTCATTCTTCTGACTTGTTTGATGCAGCCCGTCACGAATTTCTCTCGTCTCCTGTGCCAGCGTCTTCATCTCAGAATATCAATGGCAAACAACGTCCGCAATTATCTACTTGATATATTTCAGCCTCTGTCTTCCTCTGCAGTTGTTATTCTGTACAGGTCCCTCTAGTACCATACAAGATAGTAAAAAAAAATGGTTCAAATGGCTCTGAGCACCATGGAACTTAACTGCTGTGGTCATCAGTCCCCTAGAACTTAGAACTACTTGAACCTAACTAACCTAAGGACATCACACACATCCATGCCCGAGGCAGGATTCGAACCTGCGACTTTAGCGGTCGCGCGGTTCCAGAATGTAACGCCTAGAACCGCTCGGCCACTCCGGCCGAACTACAAGATATTCCCTTATGTCTTAACTGATATTCTACCATCCTGTCTTTTCTTTTTGCCACTGTTTTTCATATGTTCCTTTCATCTCCGATTCCGCGCACTATCTCCAAATTCTTTACCTTATTACCCCACCTAATATTCAACAGTACATCTCATGTGCTTCGATTCTCTTCTGTTGCGGTTCTCCCACAGTCCATGTTTCACTACCATACACTGTTGTGCTCCAAACGCACATTCGCAGAAACTTCTGCCTCAAAATAAAGCCTAGGTTTGATGTTAATAGACTTCTCTTGGGCAGGATGCCCTCTTTACCAGTGCTAGTCTGCTTTCTATGTCTTCCTTGCTCCGTCCGTAATGGGTTATTTTTGTGCCTGGGTGGAAGATTTCGTTAACTTCATCTACTTCGTCATCACCAACCCTGATGTTAAGCTTCTCGCTATTCTCATTTCTGCTTACATACCATTACTGTCGTCTTTCTTCGATATTCTGTACTCATAGGCTGTTCATTCCATTCATCAGATCCAGTAATTCTTCTTCACTTTCAGTGAGGATAGCCGTGTCACTGGCGAATCTCATCGTAGATATCCTTCCACACATAATTTTAATTCCACTCTTGAACCTTCCATTAATTTACATTATTTACATTATAGATTGAACGGTAGGGGTGAAAGAATAAGAAGAAATACTTTAGTTGTTAAATGAGAGAAGGAAATACAAAAACGTTCAGGGAAATTCAGCAATATAGAAATAGAAGTCGCTGAAGAATGAATTAAATAGGAAGTGCAGGGAAGCTAAGACGAAATGGCTGCATGAAGGGTATGAAGAAATCGAAAAAGAACTTACTGTCGGAAGAACCGGCGAAGCATATACAAAATTCAAAACAACCTTCGGTGAAAATAAAAGCAAGGGCGGTAACATTAAGAGTGCAACGGGAATTCGGCTGTTAGAAGCAGAATACTGAGCAGGTAGGTCGAAACAGCATGCTGAAGGTCTATATGAAGGGGACGACTTGGTTGAAGAAAGAAGAGTCGATAGTGAAGATGTACGGGATCCAGTATTAGAATTTAAAATACGCTCTGGAAGACTTAACATAAAAAAGGCAGAAGGGATACATAACATTCGATTAGAATTTCTAGAGTCATTGGGAAAAGCGGCAACAAACTGACTATTTACTTTGATGTGTAGAGTCTGGCAATATACCATCCGACACTAGGAAAAATATCATGCACACAATTCCGGAGACTGTAAGAGCTGACAATTTTGAGAATTGACAAAAATAATACATAGGAGAATGGAAAAGAAAATTGAGGATTTGTTAGTTGACGATCAGTTGGGCTTTACGAAAGGTAAAGGCACCAGAGAGGCGATTCTGAGGTTGCGGCTGATAATGGAAGCGAGACTTAAGAAAATCAAGACGTTTTGGTAGCATTTGTCGATCTGGAAAAAGCGTTCCACAATTTCAAATGGCGGAAGTTCCATGCGGCTTTTTGCGGATGATGCTGTAGTATACAGAGAAGTTACAGCGTTAGAAAATTACAGCGAAATGCAGGAAGATCTGCAGTGGATAGGCACTTGGTGCAGGGAGTGGCAACTGACTCTTAACATAGACAAATGTAATGTATAGCGAATACATAGAAAGAAGGATCCTTTATTGTATGATTATATGATAGCGGAACAAACAGTGGTAGCAGTTACTTCTGTAAAATATCTGGGAGTATGCGTACGGAAAGATTTAAAGTGGAATGATCATACAAAACTAATTGTTGGTAAGGCGGGTGCCAAGTTGAGATTCATTGGGAGAGTCCTTAGAAAATGTAGTCCATCAACAAAGGAGGTGGCTTACAAAACACTCGTTCGACCTATACTTGTGTATTGCTCATCAGTGTGGGATCCGTACCAGGCCGGGTTGACAGAGGAGATAGAGAAGATCCAAAGAAGAGCGGCGCGTTTCGTCACAGGGTTATTTTGTAAGCGTGATAGCGTTACGGAGATGTTTAGCAAACTCAAGTGGCAGATTCTGCAAGAGAGGCGCTCTGCATCGCGATGTAGCTTGCTGTCCAGGTTTCGAGAGGGTGCGTTTCTGGATGAGGTATCGAATATATTGCTTCCCCCTAGTTATAGCTCCCGAGGAGATCACGAATGTAAAATTAGGGAGATTCGAGCGCGCACGGAGGCTTTCCGGCAGTCGTTCTTCCTGCGAACCATACGCGACTCGGACAGGAAAGGGAGGTAATGACAGTGGCACGCAAAGTGCCCTCCGCCACACACCGTTGGGTGGCTTGCGGAGTATAAATGTAGATGTAGATGTACCCATGGTTTCTTCGCATTTAGCTGTTTTGTACCTATGTCATCTCCACCTGAACTGCCTACTGAACTATCATCGCAGTTTGTACAGCCTTAGAGAACTTCAAGCGTATCTCTCCATTTCTTGTTTCTTCCGTATCTGACTTCTTTGCCTGCTGATTATTCCTGACTAAGCTTCAGATTACTGTTCATCACTACTAAACTGTGGGCTGAGTCTGTATCTGCTCCTGGTTATTCCTTACAATTCAGTATCTGATTTTGGAATAACTTCCTGGCCATGATGTAATCTAACTGAAATCTTCAAAAATGGTTCAAATGGCTCTGAGTACTATGGGACTTAACATCTGAGGTCATCAGTCCCTAGAACTTAGAACTACTTAAACCTAACTAACCTAAGTACATCAAACACATCCATGCTCGAGGCAGGGTTCAAACCTGCGACCGTAGTGGTCGTGCGGTTCCAGACTGAAGCGCCTAGAACCGCTCGGCCACACCGGCCGGCTGAAATCTTCCCGTATCTACTGACCTTCTCCAAGTATACCTTCTCCACTTGTGATTCTTGAACATGGTATTCGCTATTATTAGCTGAAGTGAATTACAGAATTTAGTTAGTCTTTCTCGTCTGTAATTCCTAGTAACAAGCCCATATTCTCCCCTAACATTTTCTTCTATTCGTTCCCCTACAACCGCAATGCCTTCCCTCATGACCATTACATTCCCTTTAGGTTCTGAATTACCCGTTCAATATCCTCACAAACGTTCTCAGTTATTTCAGCCTCTGCTTGCGGCGTAGGTATGTATACATGAACTATCGCTGTAGCTGTTGGCTTGCTGTCGATTCTGATGAGAACAACCCTGTCGAACTGTTCACAGTAGGACGCTCTCTGCCATACCTTCCTATTCATAACGACTACCTCAATTATACCATTTTCTTCCGATGTTGATATTACACTATACTAATCTGACCAGAACGCTTGTCTTCTTTCCATTTGACTTCACTGATCCCCAGTACATATACATTGGGCCTTTGCTTTTCCCTTCTCAGATTTTCTAGTGTCCATGTAACGTTCAAAATTCTGACATTCCACGCCCCGACTTGTAGAACGTTGTCGTTTCGTTGGTTAGCTATCTTCTCATGGCGACTTCCCCGTTGGCAGTCCCCTCCCGGAGATCGTATTGGTGACTATTTCGGAATCTTTTGACAATGGAGAGGTCACCATGACACTTTTTCGATTACACTCGACATGTCCAGTCGATACGCATGGTGCGTCTTCAGTGCAGGGAGTTACATTGCCATGCCGTTGATCATTGCTGATTCTTCCCTCTGTAGGGGCAGTTTCTCACCTCAAGGGCTATGGAATGCCCTAAAACTCCATCTGCTCCTCCGACCTCTTTGACAACGCCGTTGACAGAATGATGGTAACCTTATGCCACAAGTCTTCGGTCGCCAAAGCTGATGATTTTTATTCAAAATTTAAGCGGTGGAGGACGCTACCCCTAGACCACAAGTGATGTAACATTCCCATAGAATGCTTTAATAGATGTCCGTGGTACGTCACCCCCTGTCTCTACCATAGACAGACAAGGTCTTCCAGAGGACAGGCTTGATGCAAGATGTAACAACCACGAAGGGCAGACAGCAGGAGTTCATGTGTCCCCCACGAGCCGCCAGCATTCTGCGGTAGCGAGGTGGGCCAACTCAACTTCCGTAGATCATGGCTGTGCTATACTTCTATCGGCCGAGTGTGGTGGCACGAACATAGGCCGCGTGATCAGAAAACGCTATGGGCCAAGCTTCTGCACCTCCCACCCCCGTGATAACGGAGCGCGAGATGTAAACCCGATCTATGGGGTTGGATAAATGCCTAGGGGTATAGTGCTTGTAGCCATAATGTTTTTGCACAAGTCCACGAGCTGGAGATTATTGACAGTTGTTTCAGATTCTGCTACGGAGATTGACGCGATGAGCCTTCCTTGGGAGCTTGGATGCAGTTGAAATCCTCTCCCAATACCAAGGCATCCTGCCGTCCCATAGAGAAGAGCATGACTGTGTTGTTGAAGAAGGTAGAGAGTTCACAATGCTAACCCGATCCAGACGCCGCACAGATGTTTTTGAGCCTGACTGCTTGAATATTAAGAGTCATACCTCCGGCGTCAGGGAGCAACTATACCATCGCGGAGGAGGATCGCCCTTGACTATCAGCGGCAGACATGTCGTGTCGCCGAAAGGTTCTGTGAGATCCTCGACATTCACGTCCTAGAGTCGGGCGGTGACAGTGTCCATTGACTTCAACCTTTCTTGGAGTGCAGCCAATTTATGGTGTGAACGTATGTTACTGAATTCTGATGTCTGATCGACTTCCCTATCCACTAAGTTGTTTGATTAAACGTTTGCGGTCGTCAGGGCGGCCACATAGAAGCTGCCGACGCAGCCGCGGAGACTGCGATGGGGCGGAGCTGGACAGAGCCGAGACGGCGGCCTCTCCCTCGATATCCACGGGGCGCTCTGCCGTCGTCCGCCAAAGAGTCAGATTCAACAATCGGTAGCCGCCGAACAGTACTGTCAGCAAAGTGAACGCACGCATGGGACCTGAAGGTGGACCATTGGGGCAGGCAAAAGTAGCGTAGTCGGTGCGATATCGCTACGGGACGTCCGTGCAGCGGCGGTACGGGGAGGACTAATTCTACCTGACGCCCTAATGTTAGAGTGCTTCATCCGATGGCAGGTCCTCTTCCTGTTCATGCATTCGAAAGAGGCAATCGTCAGAAGAAGTACGGCGCCGCTTCTTGCGTTTTAGAGGGGACCGTTGTTTGCAGTCAAGTTGTTCATTGTCGGAGTATAGGCGGTAGTCATCCAACGCTGTCCCCGTTGGGAGGAAGGCAGAAGTCAGTACAGCTCGTAGTTCAACGTATCTTCTTAGGAAGGTCATTCTTTGGGAGCAAGTAGTCGTTTCCTTAGGCCGTTCGGCTGGAGGCAGCATGGAAGGAGGTGTCTGGTCCTCCGCGCTATCGACGGCGGTAGGAAGGGTCGGTCGTGGGCAAAAATGTCCTCACATTCGTAGCCGCCTCGTAATTGGAGGGGGGGGGGGGGGAATGTAATGGAAGGCGTTGCAGGGGCTGCCACGTCGCGGACCTGTGTCTCAAGCAATCTGCGTTTGATACATGCTGACTGGACATGGCCTTCATGGCTGCTACCGCCACAAGTATGCGGCTGACCATCGTACATGACGATGTCCCTACAGCTCCCGATAAATAAGTAGGACAGCACGTGCTTGGACAATTCAATCTTGATTCGCCGCACAGCGTTTAAGACGTGATATGTGTCAAACTTTTGCCACATTTCAGCCTGGTGGCTTGTCACGTTACCTTACTGTCTGAACTCTGTCATCAAACATGTGGCGGAACTTAGAAATGGAGCTCGAAGACCCTCATCGAGCGTGGTCTACCGTGACAGTACCTACATGGCCGCCTAAGTTTGAGATCACGAGCGTGTTTGCGCACGACGTCTGTGCATATCTCATTTAACAGTTTCACGTAGGTGACGCTGTCAGTAATTGATAAGTGGATCCCAATGATGTCTTAAGGTGTAAAGAGAAGACCGTCCCAGATAAAACGTTCGCTGTCATGTGCTCGTGGTCTTGTGTGGTCCGATTGAAATGAGATCTTATTTATGGCCTGACGGTATGAGTGTGCCATGGGGCTCTCGATAGATAGATGCGATGCACTTGCCGTGGCGAGAATGTTGCAAACTGAGACATTTATAGCCTGTGTGAAGTGACAGGACACAACAGCGCAATGCACGCGTTCCGCACGTGCCGCGCTTGTCCTGCGCATGTTGAGACGCGTACACACACTTCGCAAGCGCCCGTTGGCGACGTTCTACGCTGACAGAACCGAAGCGAGTGGCCCCTGTGATCTTTTTCAAACGATTTTGCAGAAAATATTCAGTAAAAACATTTGATTTTTGCTTTACTTATAGCGTTATATGTCAACTTCGTGGCGAACTGCCCATCATCTCACTAATGGTCCCACTTATTGTGAGATACCCATTTAAAAAAGTAACTGCGTAGAATTCGAAAAGTTTGCAACGGAAAATAGGAGTCGCTATGATTTTGCGTTTGGTGCGGATTACACCAAATGTTGCTGCGTATGAAATTTAATTAACATATTGAATTTTTCTTTAGACTTTGAAGGAGATTTGTATCTGCATCCGATCTCGAGGAAAAGAATCGTACGTAGAGCGTTTGCTCCCGATCGCACGCACGCGAGAATCAAATATTCTTAACATCACTCAAATCTCCTAAACCGCTCGAGATTTTGGCGAATGATAACAAGCAAGAAGGGGAGTATTTTGCCAAATTGTTAACACACAGAACTTCCTTTCCTATTGGTATATATCAAAAGTTGTAGTTATTATTTAATTTTTTTCGCTCCAGTAACTGTAATTTCTTGAGAACCATCGATATCTAGTGAAATGAGAATTTCCTAGTATGGTAATAAACGTGAAATTTCATCTCTTTTGTTACTGCAAGCTAATGAGGTTTCCTGTAACCTATTGCTCTCTCTGGTCGCCAATTGCTTGTTTAACGAGACACTCCATTTTAGAATTCTGTCGCAATAGCCGCCGCAAAGCGAGTTCGTGCAAATTATTTTGCTTTCTGGCAAAAGGAGCACCATTAAGCCTCTCAACAAGAGAAATGAAGCCGTTACTCGTAAATGACGCTTCTTCGAATGAGAAAAGGTTAACAATTCACACGAAAATAAATCGTCAATTCTGCTGCAATTTTTGTTGAATCTCCGTAACCTATCATATTTTTAACACTGAACGACTGCAATGAAAACTTCCCAAAATGTTTTATCCTGTCCTTCATCTGAGCAGTATTAAAACAATAATGAGCGTACCCTTAAGGCAGAGTGATGCGCACATGTCAGACACTGGTTCCTCACCAATGGCTTGCCAAACTTACAATGTGTGATTCGCGAATAGAACAGTTGAGAAAAGTAAACGATTGATATATCGCACAAAACGATGGTCAGCGTACCGTCAGCAGCTGAGAAAAATGCGCGTGACAGGAATGCGTAAGCGAGCCAGGCGTGCCTTGTGCGGGGAAGAGTTCACGTCGTTCGACAAACATTGTCATGAATGTAGGACTGCCTCGTCAGCAGAATATTTCACGAAGTCAAATATATCACCAGGTTCTTTGGTTCAAATGGCTCTGAGCACTATGCGACTTATCTTCTGAGGTCATCAGTCGCCTAGAACTTAGAACTAATTAAACCTAACTAAGGACATCACACACATCCATGCCTGAGGCAGGATTCGAACCTTCGACCGTAGCGGTCGCTCGGTTCCAGACTGTAGCGCCCAGAACCGCACGGCCACACCGGCCGGCCCAGGTTCTTTCACGACACTCACACTTCAAAGTATTACCTACTACATTCTGCATTTGCGTAGTCTTTTGTGTAATTTGTTTACCGATGATGATACCGTGTATGCACCTACTGAAATACTTCTCCTCTGCACTACGCACCAATTAAAACATTGTCATTCAGGGCGGCTTCTGGGGCTTCTCTACTGTTTTCCACTTAAAGTGAAATTGTGATGTCTGCATGCATGTAGTGCAAAGTGTCTTATTACATCCATATCTAAATAATCACAATGAAACTCATATACTTTAAATCCTGGATGTATTTTAGCAGGAGCACAAAGGGTGGACATTTATGGAAATTTCCGCTTTTCGAATTTGTGTAACGGATCGTACAGAAATGGCATATGCAACACTTAAACAACCTTGTTTCACTGTATTTTCAGGCCTTGCTTCTTTATCACGTGATTTTATAATACTGCTTCCTATTTCACTACCCTCGTGATGAATTGTCTGTCCCTTCTTGCAATCTGAAGACATTGTGGAAGCAGAAGATATAATTCCAGCGGCTAATGACATACCAGTCACTGAATTGTGCATTGTTCTTGACAAAGAAAAATAACGAAATAAAACAGCGGAACTATGTAGATATAAACAATTCAAAAGTACAATGAACCAATAAAAAAAAGTCGTGAGCGTAAATGGCGAAAAACGAAACACTACTCAACGACCAGCCTCCGTACCAGACACCAGACTTTGCTAACGTAGGCCTATGCGGTGGCGATCAATTCGCCGGTAGCCAGTTCGAATCCGGATGGTATTTACTGGCAAGGAGGCGTGCTGGCCCAGTAAAACGCTCAATCACCATAGTCTGCGCCAGCGTCCTGGACTAAATTGCAAATTTCTCAGCACTCTCCTGGATTGACGTATCACTGTTGATGGTGTTCGTCCTTCATGTGAGGACCTTAAACCCGACGGCCTCTTTGGTTCTGTTTGAGAGGAAAAGGCTCTATGTCGCTACCGGATTTCATACTCTCCCTTGCCTCATCGCTACACACACACACACATTCAGTAATAGGGCAATATTTTTCGGACAGCGAACACCACCATTGCCCATATGCGGTTTGCCTGAAGGAGCATAAATAAGGCAGCACTACTTTCCCGCTCCATGCGTCACCCCTCCCGCAGTTCTCGTTGACTCGGGGCGCGAGAAACTCTGCTACAACGACAACGCCGCGCGACCTGATTCAGGCGCTTGTTGCGTCCCTGTCCCGTCGCGTCCCAATTTGCGCGGTCCCATTTGAACCTGTGCAGTTACAAAAATGAGCGCTGCGCCACGTATGCTACACGCGTCTCCATTTGCTCCTAGCGTATAGAAACACTCACACGCTAGCTGCGCGACTGGCGGAACACAAAGAAGACGGTGTTGGAAGCAACTGCCCTCGACGACACGTAGGCAAGTTAAGGAGTAACATCTACTTTCTCGGTTTGATTTAGCGCAGACAGTACGGAACCAGTTAGTCAAAGATAAGACTTTACTGATTTCACTGGCACGCTCTTGCTCTAAAATATTCTGCCCGTGCTCTAATAATCTACGCACAACAGTAATTAAATTAATATAATAATAAATAAATTTTATGGTGATCATGGCTCACTCACGACACTTACACCGTATCAGACGATAAACAATCAATTGTGACTTTTTTTTGGGCCAACAGTCTTCTAATTGGTTAGATGCGGCCCGCCACGAATTCCTCTCCTGTGCTAACCTGTACTCCAATCTCTGTCTTCCTATACAGTTTTTGCCCTCTACAGCTCCCTCTAGTACCATGGAAGTCATTCCCTCATGTCTTAACAGATGTCCTATCAATCTGTCCCTTCTCCTTATCAGTGTTTTACACATATTCCTTTCCTCTCCGATTCTGCACAGAAGCTCGTCATTCCTTACCGTATCAGTCCACCAAATTTTGAACATTCGCCTGTAGCACCACATCTCAAACGCTTCGATTGTCTTCTGTTCCGCCGGTTGCGGTGGCCTTGCAGTTCTAGGCGCTACAGTCCGGAACCGCGGGACTGCTACCGTCGCAGGTTCGAATCCTGCCTCGGGCATGGATGTGTGTGATGTCCTTAGGTTAGTTAGGTTTAAGTAGTTCTAAGTTCTAGGGGACTGATGACCTAAGATGTTAAGTCCCATAGTGCTCAGAGCCATTTGAACCATTTCTCCTGTTCCGGTTTTCCCACAGTCCATGTTTCACTACCATACAGAGCTGTACTCGAGACGTACTTTCTCAGAAATTTCATCCTCAAATTAAAGCCGTTATTTGATATTAGTTGACTTCTCTTGACCAGGAATGCCCTTTCTGCCATTGCTAGTCTACTTTTGATGTCCTCCTTGCTCCGTCCGTCACTCGTTATTTTACTGCCCAGGTAGCAGAATTCCTTAACTTCATCTACTTCGTGACCATCGACCCTGATATTAAGTTTCTCGCTGTTCTCATTTTTACTACTTCTCATTACCTTCGTCTTTCTTCTATTTACTGTCAGTCCAATTGTGACTAAAAGGACCGAAACACTCCAGTACACTAGAGACTGGAAAAGAGTTCTGGATACTGAGGTGGTATGTTCGGAACGACGGTATCTGGCTCAACATGAAGTATCGAAAGTATTTGAGGTTTAGCTACAGAGTAAACATAATATATTTGAGAAAATGTGTTTCCAACCAATCCATATCCACCATATCGCTACTGTCAGTCTAACCCGAAGCAGAGTTTTCATGCCTACGAGTGTTTGAGGGTAAGAGCGCATTTTACTTTGTTTCCAGTTTGCTGTATCACACACGTGAAGAGAATGTATCAGTGCTGCAATACATAGGGAGTAAGGAGCGAGCGTCGGTTCCCACGGTTCTTAGCTGAAGCGGTTGCCCCATCTGGTGCTTTTAGAGCAAGTGGGGTGAGGTGCCGATGCAGAAATCGCTTGTGACGTCAGCAAAGAAATAAGAAGAGAAGGTACACTTATTCTGGCGCGAATCAAGTAATTTTTATTGACTGCTAATAAAAATTGGCTTTTGCCACCCAGACATTAGGAGGAGTCTACGGGTCACAAATACTATCTTTCAGTAACTTTGCAATGCCAGGGAAGTCTGATATTAATAGACAAACGAATAATTTGACATAACTGAAGATGTACGTTCTTATATGAACTGTACCGACTGTGCGCCATAGTCGGCAGTCGTCCATAGTATGCCTTTCCATCTAGTCATGCAGTAGACCATGCTCTCGTACTGTTAATAGTTAGCTTACAATCAGTGTGAACAAGTTCATTTTATGGTGTTTCTTAAATAAACACACCATAATGGCATCCAGTGTAAAAACTATTTCCACAAGAAAACTTCTTTTCGCTTCATTACTTGAAACATAGACAGTAGTAGTGCACTTTCAGAATCCGACGGCGCCGCTACTGCTCTGCAAGGGTACTTAAAACTGCGAGAGCATCTCCACATTATGGGTATGAAGAGTTTCTACGCGGCGGTTCGCCAAGTCAGTTCAAGGACGGAATATTCATGCTTGTTACTGTCCAGGCAACTGTGATCATGATGTCAGCCACTTCAGTGATTGGGCGATATTGATAGCTGGGTGTTTATCGAAGTGTTCTTTGACATTTTGTGTCTTTCCATGCATCTGACATCAGAGGATCATTTACTGGTCCCATTTGGAATATAATTAATGACAAAATATGCGCTTCTGTCTTCCTTTATGTGTTCCACGAACTATATTTGCGCTGCTATGATTTTAGCTTGTCTTTTCTTTCAGTCATCCAGAGTATATGTGGTTCTCCTAAGTTTGGGAGAAAGCCATCAGTATTTTACTGTCTTACTTTTAATCTCTTTACATGTGTAAGTTCTTAATTACTGCATAACAGTTACCAATGTTTTTCTGTGTTTTATTATGTGCGACTATTACTATGCGATCAATAAGTTGTTGTACAAAGCCATTAACAACATCAAAATTTAAAAGCTGACTGTTTAATCAAGATATGAGCGAATTGATCCAACACATAGCTCAGTGTGAAGGTACGCGATTGGCGAGAGAAGAAAGCCGCTGGTGAACGAGGAAAGACTTGGCCAGACAGAGGCGCAAACGTAAAGTAGTGAACAATTTCACTTGTGTTGACGAGAGTGGCTGCGTGAAAAATGATGAGGCATTCTAATGTAGGGTGAGAAGTAGTAACAGAGAAGTGTATAGCTGGGTTTTCAGCCACAAACTGGAGTGCGTGCTTGTGTGTGCGTGTGTGTGTGTGTGTGTGTGTGTGTGTGTGTGTGTACCGATGAGGTAAGGGAGAGTATGAAACCCGGTAGCGAGACAGAGCCTTTTCCTCTCAAACAAAACCAAAGATGCCGTCGGGCTTAAGGTCCTCACATGAAGGACGAACACCATCAACAGTGATATGTCAATCCAGGAGAGTGCTGAGAAATTTGCAATTTAGTCCAGGACGCTGGCGCAGACTAAGGTGATTGAGCGTTTTACTGCGCCAGCACGTCTCTCTGCCAGTCAAATACCATACGGATTCGAACTGGCAACCGGCGAATTGATCGCCACAGCACAGGCGTGCGTTAGCAACGTCTGGTACGGAGGCTGGCTGGGCTGGTTTTAGAAAGAACAAGGGGCTTGAAGAACAAGCGCATTACAGCATCTCTTCCACGCATATGTGTTTTCTCTTTATTTGTGGGACCTTTTTTAAGGAAAAATCTGGCTACCACCTGGTCCAATAGTGGAGAAAGAATTCTCCCCTATTATTTACAGTCATGTTATGAGCACGTGGCTCCTTTCTGTATTATGTGAGTGAGAAATTTAAGCTCACCGCACCGAGTTTCTATCAGCTCCTTAAAAGAGCATATTGATGGTTTCTGATCGCTGTTTACGTTGCAGAACCGGGATGAGGCGGTGTGGCTCTCCATCACTGTCGGTTAGGTGGCCTCAGTACGGTTTGATGGGTCGACGTGGAGACGCGATGGAACGGCAAAAAGGGGATATCTTCATTTGGATGTAAAATTTGGAAATTTGTGGTAAGGTCTTATGGGACCAAACTGCTGAGGTCATCAGTCCCTAAGATTACACACTATTTAATCTAACTTAAACTAAATTACGCTACAGACGACACACACATCCATGCCCGAGGGAGCACTCGAACCTCCGACGGGGGGAGCCGAGCGGACCGTGACAAGACGCCCCAGACCGCGCGGCCATTTGGATGTAATCACAACCACAACGTGAATTTACTTCAGGATTCTCACGATGGGGAACAGCGTGCTCCACGACAGTATTAATGAGACCGGAGACAGGAAAAAGGGCAGCATCGGTCTTTTTATTGCAGAGCTCTTTCAACTAATGTGAGGCTATCTTCAGCGCAACATGAATAACATAACAGAATTAGGATCAGGCATTGAAATATAAATTACACCAGATAACAAATACATGAGCTTGTAAACCGTAAATTTACTACCAGTTATACTCCTGTCTAAGTTGTGATGACCCATAGTAAATGAAGTCGGAAGCGATGCCACCTTGACATTACAGATAACAAACAATTAAAATGAGTCTGCTGCGCTACGGATAGAAGGGTAGCATCTAGTTTTTAAATAAAGAAAAGTGTTGTCATTTCTTTTTCAACTGAAAGTAGCCTTGGTTAGCTAAAAGTGTACATAAAACACATTTTCTCCGTGAATTATTATACGAATTACAATATCGTGATTGCAAAATGCCTGTTACATAAGGTAAACTGGGAGACGGCTTCAAATTAGATTTTGTGGCCATGTGGCATTAGAAAGGAAGGAGATAGTAGAAAAATCAAATTTTCCTCTCCATCTTGTTGACAACAGATACGCTCCTCCTGATATAACCTCGAAACTGAAGCTTCTACATAGAGGGGATGAGGACAGATTTTTGCACCTCTTTGAGGAAATAGAAATATTTTGTTATCACTGATCTCCCGATACCACCTTGCTCAAGGAATAGATAGCTATGAGAAGCACTCAGTTTTGAGAGCTTTTCGAAATCCAACTAACTAACCAAAATACTGAGCTCTCAGATGTCCAAAGAAACACGCAAAACCTTTCTTTTTTTTCTTTACTGTATTTCGATTCCCCACCCCTCTCTCAGGTGGTGGAGGGGGCGGGGCGGGCTGGCAGCAGCCTACAGATAAAGTTAAAAATAGAATGTGGAGACGTAACAATGAAAAGAAATGATAAAACGGCGAAAAAGTAATGAAGAAAACACAAAAAACTAATAGGTCAGTTATGCTAATTAAAAACATGGAAACAGTTTGGTTTCTGTTCGTAACACTTTAAAAAGGGGACACACAACACTGCACTATAAGAGTACGAAGGTATATGGGTATAGGGGGCAGGGGGAGGACGACCCGAACAGATCGGGGGGGGGGGGATGAGGGGGGAGCCGATGGAGGGAGAAAAAGGGGCAGGTGCAGGAGCAGGAGCAGGAGCAGGAGCAGGCCGGACGCGAGAAAGGGGTGGGGAAGACAGTGGAGGGGAAAGAAAAAGGACTCAAGTGGGGGGGGGGGGGGGAAGGTTGGAGTCAAGGAGTGGGTAGGTGGAAGCAACACCGCGTAAGGACGGTTATAGGTAGTGCTTTGCGATGGTTCATTAAATGAGAACAAACTTCATAGCTGATGAACCAAGCCATTTTCCAGTATCCACTGAGCACCCACGTTTGTGTTATCATTAACATCAAACCAAGTTATATATATGTTTCTGTAATAAACAGAGAACGTTAAGTTTTTGTAAGTCAATTTGTATGTGGTAATTCCTTGAGATCGTAACACTGGTTCCTACTTGATGATCATATAAGTTACTTTTCGCAATGTAAGGTAAGGTAGAATAGAGATACTTGTAAACTCACTGTGTGATATGTATATGTAATGGGTAAGCTGTTTTTTTTATAATAGTACTTTTTTAGGTTCCATAAAAAAACAAATATTATTTGTATTACAATTTTCACCACTTATATGTGGATTCTTCTATATGCTTTAATCGTAATTACTGAATGTATTTTAGTGTTTAAGGATGCAATTGTATTTTATGTAAAGCTAACAAATTTTATTTTTTATATATACCTTTTCAAGTTTAGTATACAAATGAAAATAATAAAGAGGGCACTAAATAAAGCCCACGTCACAGACCGAGGTTTGCTGCGTGGAGATGTAAGCCACAAGTTCAGTGTAACTGTTCTTTATCTGTGATCTCAATGTGGCACAATGCGTGATTTTATTTACGATGAATCATCATATTTTGGATATAATTGGTTTTCAAATTACGGTTTACAAGCTGATGTAATTGTCATCTTGTTTCAATTCACTTTTTTACATGTTGTGGTTGTTGTGGTCTTCAGTCCTGAGACTGGTTTGATGCAGCTCTTAACGCTACTCTATCCTGTGCAAGCTTCTTCATCTCCCAGTACATACTGCAGACTACATCCCTCTGAATCTGCTTAGTGTATTCATCTCTTGGTCTCCCTCTACGATTTTTACCCTCCACGCTGCCCTCCAATACTAAATTGGTGATCCCTTGTTGCCACAGAACATGTCCTACCAACCGATCCCTTTTTCTAGTCAAGTTGTGCCACAAACTCCTCTTCTCCCCAATCCTATTCAGTACCTCCTCATTTGTTACGTGATCCACCCATCTAATCTTCAGCATTCTTCTGTAGCACCACATTTCGAAAGCTTCTATTCTCTTCTTGACCAAACTAGTTTTCGTCCATGTTTCACTTCCATACATGGCTACACTCCATACATATACTTTCAGAAACGACTTCCTGGCAGTGAAATCTATACTCGACGTTAACAAATTTCTCTTCTTCAGAAACGCTTTCCTTGCCATTGCCAGTCTACATTTTATATCCTCTCTACTTCGACCATCTTCAGTTATTTTGCTCCCCAAATAGCAGAACTCCTTTACTACTTTAAGTGTCTCATTTTCTAACCTAATTCCCTCAGCATCACCCGACTTAATTCGACTAAATTCCATTATCCTCGTTTTGCTTTTGTTGATGTTCATCTTATATCCTCTTTTCAAGACACATTCCATTCCATTCAACTGCTCTTCCAAGTCCTTTGCTGTCTCTGACAGAATTACAATGTCATCGTCGAACCTCAAAGTTTTTATTTCTTCTCCATGGATTTTAATACCCACTCCGAATTTTTCTTTTGTTTCCTTTGCTGTTTGCTCAATATACAGATTGAACAAAATCGGGGAGAGGCTACAACCCTATCTCACTCCCTTCCCAACCAGTGCATCCCTTTCATGCCCATCGACTCTTATAACTGCCATCTGGTTTCTGTACAAATTGTAAATAGCCTTTCGCTCACTGTATTTTACCCCTGCCACCTTCAGAATTTGTCAGAGATTATTCCAGTCAACATTGTCAAAAGCTTTCTCTAAGTCTACAAATGCTAGAAATGTAGGTTTCTGTGGCGTCACCGCCAGACACCACACTTGCTAGGTGGTAGCCTTTAAATCGGCCGCAGTCCGTTAGTATACGTCGGACCCACGTGTCGCCACTATCAGTGATTGCAGACCGAGCGCCTCCACACGGCAGGTCTAGAGAGACTTCCTAGCACTCGCCCCAGTTGTACAGCCGACTTTGCTAGCGATGGTTCACTGACAAATTACGCCCTCATTTGCCGAGACGATAGTTAGCATAGCCTTCTGCTACGTCATTTGCTACGACCTAGCAAGGCTCCAGTATCAATTGCTATTTATCTTGTGATGCGTGTACCGTCAGACTGATGTTCACCAATTATGGATTAAAGTTAAGTATTCCAACAGCCACGTACTTTATTTGCTAGACTGAAATCATTTAACTGTTCCAGACCTCACGCCAGCCTGCGTGAGCTTAAACATGTGCCTTACGGCTACCCGTCATTGTAGATTGGCGCTCTGGCCAGTCCACCAGTTGACGACGAGGATTTTGCGTTCGTATTGATAGACTGATTTACTTGTGTAATGGCTTCGCCACCATCTCCAGATGTACGGTCCGAATTTTATCGCTTACAGAATCAGCAGACGCAGGCCTTACTGGTTGCCCTTGGTCAGCTCGTCCAGGGTCAACGTGCAATGCAAAACGATGCCGCCGCCTCCGCTCCACCGCTCACGCAGCCACAACACGCGGTTGCACCGCCTTTTCGTCCTTTTGATGCGGCACTGGAAAGCTGGACGGAGTGGTCACGCCAATTTGGATTCCATCTCGCCGCCTACAGAATTCAAGGTAACGAGCGGCAGCCTTTTTTGTTGGCATCCGTAGGCATCCAGACGTACCGTGTGATAGTGAAATTATTTCCCTGACACGACATAACAACTCTGTCCTACGACGAAATTTTGTCTGCATTAGATGCATATTTCAAAGAATCAGTCAATGTAGTTGCAAAAAGGTATACATTCTTTCGTACAAAACGTACAGCCGGCCAGACTAATAGGGAGTGGGTTGCAACCTTGCAAGGCCTTACTAGCGATCGTGCTTTTGAGTGTGAATGTGGCCTCCCTTATTCAGATACTATGGTGCGTGATGCAATTGCACAGAACGTTTCTGATATTCGCATACGGGAACAGATTTTGAAACTAGTCAGTCCCTCCCTTCAACAAGTGATGGATATATTGGATCGGCAAGACACACTTGACTTTGCTCAGGAATCATTTGAATCTTCACCACCGGTGTGTCAGGTTAACCGGCCTGCCGGGCGAGCTGCATGGAACAGTAAACAGTCCTCGCGCCCGGCCGCGCCAAAGCCACCTGGCTCTCAGCCACGTGTCCCGCATCGGCAAGCAAATGCAGTGCTAAAATCATGCCCACAGTGTGCTACTAGACATTCGCGTGAGAATTGCCTGTCACGCCAAGCTATTTGCTTTTTCTGTAATAAAAAAGGACATGTTCAAAGTGTTTGCCAGAAAAAGCTCCGATCGGACACTCACAACCATTCCAGGACCTTTGCTTCGCGCCGGAATCGGAATCGAACCAAGGATACTCAGGCTCATGAAACTTCGCCCATGGACATTCATATAGTTCATGCCACTCCGCCCAGTGCCACTCTCTCTACCAGTGACTGTGTTCATCCCACAATTCTTGTGTGTCGACATCACCGGAAATCACGTCAAGTCGCAAGTGATTCTGTAACAGTGTCAGTTCACGTTGAAAGAGACAGTCGCTCTTGTCATCAACAGGACAATAAACTTTTTATAGACTTGGACATTCATGGCAACGTGATACCATTCCAGCTCGATACCGGAGCTGCAGTTTCCTTGATCAATCAAGACACGTACAAACAGCTGGGCACACCTCTGTTGCGTGCCGCAAATGTTAAGCTCAGTAGCTATTCTGGTCAGCATATCCCTGTGTTAGGACAGTGCAGCCTTCTTGCAACATACAAGGGACAAACAAAACTGGTGTCATTTTACGTACTTCGTTCTTCTGCTGCAGTGAACTTGTTTGGTTTAGATTTATTTCAGTTGTTTAACTTGTCTATAGTCAATCAGGTCCTATCAGTGAACCAGACTGTGCCTTCAGACAGTGTTTCTCGTCTATGTGAAGAGTTTGCAGACATTTTTGCATCGGGCCTTGGTTGCGCTAAGAACTATAAAGCACATTTGGAACTGAAAGTAAACGCGCAACCGAAATTTTTCAGAGCGCGCAATGTTCCCCACGCATTGCATGATGAGGTCGCAAGAACATTAAACGATTTGGAATCACAAGGTGTGATTGAACGTGTGCAGGCTTCTCTCTGGGCATCACTCTTAATAATTTTGCAAAAGCCTTCCGGAAAACTGAGACTTTGTGTGGACTTCAAGGCAACAGTGAATCCCCAACTAGTGACTGCAACTTTTACTTTACCCCACCTGGAAGATCTTTTTGACAAACTGTGCCCGGCTAAATAATTTTCGAAGTTGGACCTAGCAGATGCGTACTTGCAAATACCGGTGGACGAAGAATCCCAGCGCGTCTTGGTGGTTAACACGCATCTTGGTTTGTATCGATTCAAAAGACTGTCATTCGGGTGTGCATCCGCCCCTGCATTGTTTCAGCAATATTTACAAACTGTTTGTGCGTCGGTCCCTACTGCAGCAAACTATCTGGACGATATTGTGATCTCCGGAAAGACAGAAGAACATTTAGCCAATCTCAGAACATTATTTCAGGTCTTGCGCCAAAATGGTCTTCGCTTGCGGAAGGATAAATGTGTGTTTCTTGCTCGTGACTTACCCTATCTGGGCCATGTACTCAATGCCTAAGGCATACATCCCAGTCCAGAGCACCTCCGTGCCATACAAGACTTGCCTTCGCCGCAGAATTTGAAGCAGCTACAGAGTGTGCTGGGAAAAATAAATTATTATCATCGCTATGTGCGCCACGCCTCTCCTATTTCAGCTCCGCTTCATCGCTTACGCCGTAAAGGTGTTCCGTTCGTCTGGACGACGGAATGCGAACGCGCCTTTCACCAGTTGAAATCGACGTTGCTTTCCAATACTTGCCTTACGCCATTCGATCCCCAGAAACCCCTTTTGTTGATGGTGGATGCATCGGATTTCGGGATCGGTGCTGTGCTTGCGCACAAAGATGGATCGCACGATCGCCCTATTGCCTTTGCGTCCAAATTGCTCTCGTCTGCGCAAAGAAATTATTCACAGATCGAGAAAGAAGCATTGGCTCTCGTATTTGGTGTTACAAAGTTTCATGATTTCTTGTATGGTCGTCAGTTTACCATCATCACAGACCACAAACCTTTGACATCGCTTTTTCATCCGAACAAGCCTGTACCTCCACGTACAGCGCAGAAATTCATTCGCTGGTCTATTTTCCTCTCGCAGTACCGCTACGATATCTTGTATCGGTCCACTGCTAAGCACGGAAACGCGGATGCGTTGTCCCGTTTGCCTGTTGCTGAGGACAGAGCATTCGATTCCTCCGAACTTGCTTGCATGTTCATTGATTCGGAAACCGATGACGTGGTCGAATCGTTTCCGATTGATTTTCATCGTGTGGCTACAGCCACAGCTGCCGACCCTATCCTTGCTACCGTTCTGCGTTTTGTTGCAACGCAATGGCCCTTGTCAAAGTCCCGGATCGAGGATCCGTTGGTTCGCCGATTTTTTGCTCACAAGGAGAGACTTTTTGTTCGACGTGGTGTTTTGCTGTTGCGTTCTGATAATGATCAGTCCAGGGTCGTGGTCCCACGTTCGTTACAGTCCTCTGTCTTACGGCTTCTCCACCAAGGACATTGGGGTATAGTGAGAACGAAACAACTTGCTTGTCAGCACTGTACTTGGTTCGGAATCGATGCTGCGATTACGAATGTGTGCTCTTCTTGCATGGCGTGTGCCGAACAACAATCCGCACCACCGCGGAAATTCTTTGCATGGCCGAACGCCACTTCCCCTTGGCAACGGTTACACATCGATTTTGCTGGTCCATTCCGGAATGCTCGATGGTTGGTTCTGGTAGATTCATTCAGTAATTTTCCTTTTGTTGTCCGGATGTCTTCCACGACGTCATCTGCCACCATCCCAGCGTTATCTGCTATCTTTTGCATTGAAGGTCTTCCACAGACTATTGTTTCCGACAATGGCCCGCAATTCATGTCCGCAGAATTTCAGTCATTCTGCAAGGCCAAATGTATTCAACATCTGACGTCCGCGCCGTTTTTGCCACAGTCAAACGGTGCCGCTGAACGATTGGTCAGGACTTTCAAGTCACAGATGTTGAAGTTGAAAGAGTCGCAATATCGGGAGGACGCGTTATTGCTCTTTTTGTCCTCGTATCGCTCTCAGCCACGAGATGGTCGCTCGCCGGCTGAGTTGCTTCACGGTCGCCCTCATCGCACCTTGATGTCTTTGCTACATCAGCCGAATCAGGTTCCTGTGCAGCGGCAGCCACCTGCTTTTGCTCCAGGCGACGTTGTCTATTACCACACCTATCGAGGTTCACGGCGTTGGCTCGAAGGGCGCATTCTTCGCTGCCTCGGCCGCGCTATGTAACTGGTTTTGGGGGCCTCTGGTGAGGTGCGTCGGCATCTCAATCAGCTGCGCCTCTGTCGTCGCACGGGATCTGCCGCTCTCCGTCTGCTTTCAGCGACGGTGCCGTCCGGTCAGCGCCCTGGGGACCCATCTACTGGCTCGCCTCAGCCCCAGGTGTTACCGACGCTGCCTTCCATTTTGCCCCATGGCGACGCGCCGCCGCCGCCGCCTGTTCTCCCGCCGGCGACGCCCGCAGCGGACGCGTCGCTGCAACCGCCGGGCGCCTCCCTGGGTCACGCGGCGCCGATCGCTTCCCGTGACCAGTTGTCCTCCGCAATGGAACTCTCGCCCGCTCCGGACCACATGTCGTCTTCGCCCGTCGGGTGCCCCGACTCGATGGAGGTCGACCCTTCGGCCCCTCCTGTCTCTTTACGGGCGCATACACCGCATGTTGGCGTGCATCCTGGACTAGGTTTTCAGGCGTTTCCTAGCTCCCCTCGGACCGAATGGCAGGGTGCGGGTGGCACAGCCTCGCCTGTTGTTAGGCTCCCCACCTCGTCGCATACGCCGACATGGGGTCCTCTCCACGGCGGGCGGAAGCCTTATGCCACAACCGTCCGCCGATTTGCGGGGGAGCAATGTGGTGTCACCGCCAGACACCACACTTGCTAGGTGGTAGCCTTTAAATCGGCCGCGGTCCGTTAGTATACGTCGGACCCACGTGTCGCCACTATCAGTGATTGCAGACCGAGCGCCACCACACGGCAGGTCTAGAGAGACTTCCTAGCACCCGCCCCAGTTGTACAGCCGACTTTGCTAGCGATGGTTCACTGACAAATTACGCTCTCATCTGCCGAGACGATAGTTAGCATAGCCTTCAGCTACGTCATTTGCTACGACCTAGCAAGGCGCCAGTATCAATTGCTATTTATCTTGTGATGCATGTACCGTCAGACCGATGTTCACCAATTACGGATTAAAGTTAAGTATTCCAACAGCTACGTACTTTATTTGCTAGACTCAAATTCTTTAACTGTTCCAGACCTCACGCCAGCCTGCGTGAGCTTAAGCGCGTGCCTTTCGGCTTCACCTCCTAGTGGCTTGGCTGTCTTGCCATGTCACAACAGTTTCCCTTTTCTTAATCTAGCTTCTAAGATAAGTCGTAAGGTCAGTATTGCCTCACGTGTTCCCATATTTCTACGGAATCCAAACTGATCTTCCCCAAGGTCGGCTTCTACCAGTTTTTCCATTCGTCTGTAAAGCACTCTCGTTAGTATTTTGCAGCTGTGACTTATTAAACTGATAGTTCGGTAATTTTCACATCTGTCAACGCCTGCTTTCTTTGGAATTGGAATTATTATATTCTTCTTGAAGTCTGAGGGTATTTCGCCTGTCTCCTACATTTTGCTCACCAGATGGTAGAGTTTTGTCAGGATTGGGGGCCTTGTTTCGACTTAGGTCTTTCAGTGGTCTATCAAACTCTTCACGCAGTATCATATCTCTCATTTCATCTTCATCTACATGGTCTTCCATTTCTATAACATTGCCCTCAAGTACATCGCCCTTGTATAGACCCTCTATATACTCCTTCCACCTTTCTGCTTTCCCTTCTTTTCTTAGAACTGGGTTCCCATCTGAGCTCTTGATATTCATACAAGTAGTTCTCTTTTCTCCAAAGGTCTCTTTAATTTTCCTGTAGGCAGTATCTATCTTACCCCTAGTGAGATAAGCCACTACATCCTTATATTTGTCCTCTAACCATGCCTGCTTAGTCATTTGCACTTCCTGTCGATCTCATTTTTGAGACGTTTGTATTCCTTTTTGCATGCTTTATTTACTGCATTTTAATATTTTCTCCTTTCATCAATTAAATTCAATATTTCGTCTGTCACCCAAGGATTTCTACTAGGCCTCGTCTTTTTACCTACTTGATCCTCTGCTGCCTTCACTACTTCATGCCTCAAAGCTACCCATTCTTCTTCTACTGTACTTCTTTCCCCCATTCTTGTCAATTGTTCCCTTATGCTCTCCCTGAAACTCTGTACAACCTCTGGTTTAGTCAGTTTATACAGGTCCCATCTCCTTAAATTCCCCCCTTTTTGCGGTTTCTTCAGTTTTACTCTACAGTACATAACCAATAGATTGTGGTCAGAGTCGACATCTGCCACCAGGCGGCTTACTCTTTCATTTCTCACCCCCAATCCATATTCACCTACCACGTTCCCTCTCTCCCTTTTCCTACTACCGAATTCCAATCACCCATGACTATAAAATATTCGCCTCCCTTCACTATCTGAATAATTTCTTTTATTTCATAATACATTTCTTCAATTTCTTCGTCATCTGCAGAGCTAGTTGGCATATAAACCTGTACTACTGTCGTAGGCGTGGGCTTCGTGTCTATCTTGGCCACAACAATGCGTTCGCTGTGCTGTTTGTAGTAGCTTACCCGCATTCCTATTGTTTTATTCATTATTAAACCTACTCCTGCGTTACCCCTATTTGATTTTGTATTTATAACACTGTATTCACCTGACCAAAAGTCTTGTTCCTCCTGCCACCGAACTTCACTAATTCCTACTATATCCAACTTTAACGTATCCATTTCCCTTTTTAAATTTTCTAACCTACCTGCCCGATTAAGGGATCTGACATTCCACGCTCCGATCCGTAGAACGCCAGTTTTCTTTCTCCTGATAACGACGTCCTCCTGAGTAGTTCGCGCCCGGACATCCGAATGGGGGACTATTTTACCTCCGGAATATTTTACCCAAGAGGACGCCATCGTCATTTGTCCATACAGTAAAGCTGCATGCCCTCGGGAAAAATTACGGCCGTATTTTCCCCTTGCTTTCAGCCGTTCGCAGTACCAACACTGCAAGGCCTTTTTGGTTAGTGTTACAAGGCCAGATCAGTCAATCATCGAGACTGTTGCCCCTGCAACTACTGAAAAGGCTGCTGCCCCTCTTCAGGAACCATACGTTTGTCTGGCCTCTCAACAGGTACCCCTCCGTTGTGGTTGCACCTACGGTACGGCTATCTGTATCGCTGAGGCACGCAAGCCTCCCCACCAACGGCAAGGTCTATGGTTCATTGGGGGAGGGGGGGCTTTTTTACATATGATTCTCATTATATACTTTTATTCATGTAGCTATGAATAGAGAGTCACACATCAGCTGAAATCAATCTGCAGTAAACAGATTAAAAACTTACGACCGACGCTGCCTTTCCTCATATCTTGTGAATTAACTTGCTCAATTTGTTGTTATGTCAACGTGGAGTGTTCGACGTTAGTATAATGAATGGTGCTGCGCTGCGAGTCATGCAACACGGTATACGACCAGTAGTCGCAGGAGGATCATAACCGACAGCGACCGGGCACAATGGCGCACCTCGCCGCTGCCGATCAGTTTCAGAACCAACACAAATTACTCCTGTCATTGAAGGTAGGGCCATCTCAACCAGTTTCAGAGCGAATCCTGCTAAGGGAACAGCATTAAAAGGACATTTGATGTCAATTTTATTGGGAAACGCTCTTGCTCTTAGTGTCACACGAAGCTGCACGTCTTCATTGAGACGAACAACATAGAAATTGGACTCTAGGTTATTGGATGCGGTTTCTACAATCCGACAAGTCGTGATTTTGCTTTACAATTGATGCCAAGAGTCGAATGTACCGACGACCGAAAGCGACGTTTAATCCATTGCGTGTGGAGGGTTATAGACCGGGCCGGAATAGATTCTTTTACGTTTAGGAAGTGTTTCTCGTACCATGGCTTGGGCCCAACCATTCAGGTTAATTCAACAACCGTTGCCTTTTATCCTACATCTCGTCTTTAAAAGTGAGAGCGGCTGTGTTGAGAGGGATGCGTGCATACGTTCATCGTTTGACGAACAGACACCGCGCTGCACCTCGACTCGCCTGCAAAATTAATTCCGTAGAAAATTTCTCGTCAACTGTCCATCTCTTTCATAAACAAAACAGAACATGAAAATGTGGAACTTCATCGAGACTAATACAAATCTTTGAAATTTTATATATATAATTTCAAATACATTAATAACAGTCCAGGAGCAATAATGAACACAAGAGAAAGGACAAAATTACGTTCAAACTCGAGAGTGCACAGGAACATATGCCAGAGGCAACAATTTTACATTCACAACACTTTACTACAGTATTTCACATCAACCAAAAAGCATCAAATAAAAAAACGTTATTAATTACAAAGTCTGTTACAAAAGGGCAGATTACGCCTCCAGGCCCCACATTGCGCCAACAGCGGCGGCCTGCCTCACCACAGATACTCTGATCACAGGCTGGTACAGAAAACTTCCGAAACAAGAAACGAACGTACGCATAACAACAAACATAATAATTTCACAAGCCCACAACCCAACCTTGGTAAAAACTATAACTAATAAAATATCTTCGTAAATAAGAAAACTTTAAAAAACCTACTTTAAATAAAATATATACTGCATCAGCGGGGCAGCAAAATTTCTCAACAATTACTTTACTTGAAAAGGCAACACACACTCTAGCAACAACCGTCCAATAGCAAACACTGACTGTACGGTCACTGTGATAAGCTAACGCTCAACGATTGCCAATATAAGATTATTAAACAAGAACGTTGTTTCGATAGACTCGGTACGCTTAAGGTAACTCAATAAAAAGGCAATGACACAAAAACCTTAAGAGTAACTCTACACACATTTGAAAGGTACCCCAAATTAACATGAGGCTAATTAAGCTCAGCGCTGTTAGGAGCGGGGAAAACCACACTAAGCATTTAAAGCACGGCAATGAACAAAATTTTACATACTTGTAGATGCTCACCCATGTCACGCGGAAACAAAGCTGGGCACTGTTCAGTCACATAGAATAACTTTCCATCAGCGCAAAACGCCTTCCCGATGTGACACCAGTTACAGGAGCTTAGCATTGATCGTAGTCCACTTTCAGCATGCCGCCAAGCTGCCCAGACCAACTGAACTCATTGCATCTGGGAACTACCTTCACGCCGAACGCCATTTCTCCACGTAAACTGGTACGCGACGCCTTAATAACACGTCACAGCATCGGGATTCCACTGCTGTGTACTACAAGTTTTAAGGTACACTTCGGCACCACACCACCTGGTGCCTTCCGTAACTCAGCTTTGACGAAGCGCTGCAATCCACTCGGTGGTAAACTTTAACTTGCCTGTCTGCAACTGCCCCCAGCTGTCCGCGGTTTCCTCCCTTAAGCTACGGGTTGCACGTTCGCCACCTCGCCACGAGCGATACATCGCGGGCCGATAGCAACATTCACTGCACTGTCTACGGATCTTGTCAAAGGGACTTTTTGGAACAGCAGGTGGAACGAAGCTTCGCAGCTTAGTAGCTCTAAAGAGTCCAGTCATCAGCTAATAATAGATAATATGCCTTGTTACATAACACTTAATTAATTCCAGTTCATTCAAACCATTTTGCAACACAACGTTTCTTTTCTAAATGAAAATCAATTTATGTAAACATGCTACAGTTCAAATGATACAAACTCCCTTCAGTTTTAAACTCGACATAATGTAAACAGCCTTTAAGGAGTCTCTCAGAGTAGTTAACTTGAAATCTGCTCGTTGTCCTGGACTTCTCCCCGAGAACTGGATTCACACCTTGTTAGATCTATTTAGTGTGCTATGTGGATTACGGAACAGACACACCTTTATACTTTGAATTGCATTTTTATTGCCCAAAGTGATATAGGAGTTGCGTCATAAAACCTCTGCCAAATGAGCAAACTCCCATTCTTATACAGCTTTTCAAACAATTCTTTCATTGCAAATGTTATAATTTTTTGATATTACAATTAAAAATTACCATATACCAAATATTTTTAAATAAATATATAGTTTTACACAAACAATTCGGCCAAATAACAATGTTATACTCAAGTTTACATAACATACAGGTATGTAGAACAAACAGAGCATTTCCTCAATTACATGAACATTTGGATCCTGTGTTCCTTCCACGTTTTTGATAAATAAGCGATTAGATCTTCCTTTTGATATAAACAGTAGTTCTGTCCTTCAGTCTCAAGTCCTTCTTAATAATTTTGTTGACATGTCTTAGTCTGCGTTATTTCGGAAATTATCGTAATTATTTTTAAAAATTAAAGACTTACGTTACCTACATCGTTTTCACAGACTGACAATAACAGTTCGCATGTTATGTCAAGTATTTTTCGCTAATAGGCGAAAATGAATGGCATTGTAGTACATGATTTAATTGCATGTTAATTACAACCGAATACGATTATTTCCGACGTTCTATAAATTAGATGTACTGATGTTGCACAATTATTTATATTTTTTATCATTCAGAGGGTAGAGATAACTGGTTCTAACATTGCTCTCACATTATAATTTTCCTGTTAGTTAAATCTGGCTGATTACTTGCCCTAAATGAATTAAGAATTGTGGTATCGATTAGTGCAATATGCTGCCAAAACTCGTTTGCTTCATATCAACTATCCCCCTCCCCGCGCCAAAGAGAATTTCACATCACAAGTATGTGAAAGACTACGAAACAGAGAACTAGTAATAAGTACGAATTGAAAGTTTGATAACAGAAACACATGCAAAAGACAAGGAGTAAATAGTGTTACATAGGAGCAAAATATTGAACATTTTAGTATTACATGAATTCTGCGAGGAAAATGTACTTTTAGGCATCAAAGCCTTTAACCCTTCATAATCTGAAGCCTCCTCTTGCATTGCAGAAGGTAGTTATCTGTTCTAATATATCATATCTATCATGTAGTCCTGGAGAAACCACTCATACCTGATCACTTGTGTCAACGAGAACACTTTCATAGAACAACTTATTTTTCTGTACGTAATTGACAAAACAATGAGAAACATCGGGTAGAGAACATGCATTGAAATAGAAAAAATAAGCCTTACCAGTAATGTTTAAATAGTTTTTCGTAGGTAATTCTATACCTACAAATAAGCATTTACGGAAATGTGTACATAACTTTTTTTTTCCATATTGTATAGCTTTGTAAGTATGAAGTGATCTCTCTGCTATTTGGGATTTCTTACACCTCCTTTGTTCTGCTCCGAGAATGTTTATGATATTATTTGTATGCAGAGTACTTATTTCAGTGTCATACTAAAAAACTTACTTTTTCTGCTCTGAATTTTTATAATAATTTTCAGTCTCTCATTTGGTGCAATTTCATGTGCTGTACTCAGTGTCAATGAATTAATGATATGCCATCATGCCTTTCTTTCTAAAACATGACTGAGAGCTGGTTTCTCAAGATAAGGTTAAGATTGTGAATGGGGCCGTAATCAGTTACTCTCGGTTGCACAACAAATACGTAAACTTTATTTAAAGAAATTAAAATTTTAAAACTATCTCTTAAAGAAACACAATTGACTCTATGATGGGTGAAGGCCTGATTACCAAAAAATTTCCACAATTATAGGGCCGAAGGCCACCATCAATAACCTCAAACAACAAACGGCTGAAGGCCTGATTTACAAGTGATAAGAACAATTCCAAGTAGCACATATTAAGACAAATACTTCGTTTTAAAACAAACTGTAACACGACTGAAGGCCTTATTATAAAAGAAGTGAAATTATCACTCCTATGAAGGCCACAAACAATTTCAAATAACAAACGGCTGAAGGCTTGAATTAGAAGTCAGAAAAAATTCCAAATAGCACATATTTCAACAAATAATTTGCTTTTAAAACAAGCTTGCTTTAAAAAAACTTATTGTAACATGGCTGAAGGCCTTGTTATGAAAGATGTGAAATTACTGCTCGGCTGAAGGCCACACACAACTTCAAATCACAAACGGCTGAAGGCCTGAATTAGAAGTTAGAAGAACAATTCCAAATAGAACATATTAAGATAAATACCTCGTTTTAAACAACCTGTAACACGGCTGAAGGTCTTATTATAAAAGAAGTGAACTTATTACTCAGCAGAAGCCACAAACAATTTCAGATAACAAACGGCTGAAGGCCTGAATTAGAAGTTAGGAAAACAATTCCAAGTAGCACTTTTAAAATAAATCCCTTGCTTTTAAAACAAGTTCGCTTAAAAAAAAATTCTGTAACACGGCTGAAGGCGTTATCACAAAGGAAGTGAAATTATTGCTCAGCTGAAGGCCACACCAACAATAATTAGAAAATTACAAATATCCTTAAAACAAACATCACAATCTAAGGACTCAGGACAAGCGGTTCTCAGCCAAGTGTTTCAAGGGTCGGCCTGGGAAGGTAACTCAAACATAAGGGAAGGTGAGACAGGCAGCCAAAGTTGTACTCACGTAACAGGATGGCAACTCAAACTGGGGGCAGCTTAAGCACCGACCAACCGACTAACCAATCCGCCTAACGCCCGATCACCGGTACAGCGATGGAATATTTTTAGGCAAGGGCGAAGAGACAGACAGCACTACGTCTTCAGAAAACACCCAAGGCCGAAGGAAACACTAGAACCAAGGTAGACCTCCCAAAAAAAAAAAAAAAATGCACAGTACAATAAAAGAGGCTGTCGAACTACACGCCATGTCAGACAGCATCAACATGACGAGAGAAGGTACACTGCCGGAAAGGTACGCTAACTTCCTGGCCAGGTAACTGGGGCGTTAGCGGCCACAAGGCAGAAAATACCGCTGGTTGCACTTACTAATAAGAATAATACTAAATTTCATGATGAATAACAAATGGCGAAAGACGGCTGCAAAATTTCACCACCTTGAAACACCTCACTCGTTGCCGCCAGGCTCAGTGGCCCTGGGAGCAACAACCCGCCGACCAAGGGCGAGATCTCAGAATAGTCGAGGTTGCATTAGCAGTTAACTCTTCACTCAGCTTAAACATGCAGGGTTCGGTGTGCAACAAAGTCGCCGCTCTCGCAGCTACCCCTCCTCGATCTGGCAGTGGCAGCACGCCGCCAGCGGCCCCGGCTTGCTCTCCCGCTGCACAGACCTGCTCGCAGCTGCGCCCACAACCAACCTGATGTCTGTTCGTAACTCTCCACTCCACACAACACGACCAGGAAATACTAGCGGTCGCTCCAAAGATAGTACCACAGTACTGGTATCGATAAGTGCTGGTGCTGCCACTCATGGGCAGGCAAGCCAGCAACTTAGTGATGCCAGTAAATCGAATAAGAAACGAGATGCCGTAACCACAATGACAAGATGACAAGGAATAAATGGCATGAAGACGAGCTGTGCACGGCTCAATGAAATACTTTTTCATCATTGGTCATTTGGAATAAAAAAAACGGTTCAAATAGCTCTGAGCACTATGGGACTTAACATCTGAGGTCATGAGTGCCCTAGAACTTAGAACGACTTAAACCTAACTAACCTAAGGACTTCACAAACATCCATGCCTGAGGCAGGATTCGAACCTGCGACCGTAGCAGCAGCGCGCTTTCGGACTGAAGCGCCTAGAACCGCTCGAGCACAGCGGCCGGCATTTGCAATAACTATGATAATTAAACATGAGTATAGGGCCACATTAGTGCAATGAGATGTACTACACTCGATGAATTCTGCCCTCAACGAGCTAAGAGCTGTGGTATCGATCAGTGCAATAAGCTACCAAAACTGGATTCTTACGTATCACACTGTACGGCCTAATTAAAGGTGTTGTTAAGCGCCCTTGAATCCCATAAACCGGCAGCTACCATTAGAGGAACTAGGTCTATCAATATGTGGAGTGACACGTGAAAAAGGTTGCGAGGCTGGTTTCTGGGCAGCGTGGAGTGTGGCGGTTGTGTGGCTAACCGAGGCCGCGGCGTCACGGTGGTGGCGCCGGCTCGCAACGCGCCGCCCCCTCGTTTTAATTTCACGGTCCGGGGGCCGTTGTGTGCCGCCGAGGCTGGCGATGCCGACGCCCGCCCCCGCAAAGCAACTGCCGGCCGGCGCGTCGCTGCTTCGAGGCCGCAGCAGGTTATTGCAGGGGCCCCCAGGGCTCACCGACTGCCCGGGCAGCGCGTGCTGCGCGTGACGGACCAGACACCGTGCCGGGTCGCTGCCAAACTTCCGGGCCTGGCGAGTGTAATTCATACAAGTGGCTCCTCGAGGGCACTTAAAAGAAGCCGCGGGGAGCCTTCCCCCGCCCCGGCCATTATGGCGCCGGGCGGCGAGCGGGAGGGATTCGGCTAGAGTGCGGGTGCCGTTGCTGAGAAAATTCCAAAGTTCACCTCACTGCAGTAAAAACAAACCAGATAAATAATTTGAAGGGAATGCACCGCGTAAGCCGGCGCTCGCCTGCGAAAGCGTCTCCACCCCAGCTGCAGTAGAGCAACAGTTGTCTGCGTTTATCTCACAACAGGTCCTGTATCCTATCCTCTGAAGCTATCACTGAACCACACATCATTCGTTCCAGACCATTGGTCTCTGTGTTCTGTCGCGGCCGAATGCATAACATTTGTCAGAAGAGGAATTAAAAATTTTTTCCAGCAGCCAAACAAAATTGTAAATTTACTCTCGACCGGTTTCGGTTATTTCAGCTATCATCAATAGAAGAAAAATTATACATCTGTTGGATCATAAGTGCGTATTTCTCATAGAAGACACATCAACGTACCAAATGTAACGATGACAAAACTGCGGAATATAAAATAACTACAATTTAGCAATATCTTGAAAAACACATGCAAGCTGGCGTTCACGCCAGTGACAGTTAAGAGGCGACTGCTATTTCAGGTGTATATTTTAATTTATAAGCCTCAGAAGCAATCTCACTAGTGTGTATACAACTTGCCTGTGTTTTTTAAGATAAAGTCAAATTTTGGTTGTTTTACATTCCACGGTTTGTCATTGTTACATTTCGTATGCTAATGAGTCTTCTACGAGAAACACGTATTTTTGATCCAATCGTTATATAATTTTTCTTCCAGTGATGGAGGCTGAAATAACCGAAAGCAGTCACGAATAAATTAAAATACAAACAGCTGACGGCAAAAATGTTTTTCTTTAGCAAATTGACTGGATTAAAGCAAATAAATGAAGTAAACTATTACTAAACCATCGAGCGAATATATATTCCAATTTCTGGCACGTAGAGTACCGAACAAAATCAGTAACAATGCTCGCAGTTCCACATACCTTCCGATCACAGCACGAAAAACTAAAGTTACCTGAGCAATACACAAAACGATACATACTACGCACAGCCTGCCCCCATGTACCATGGACCTTGCCACTGGTTGGGAGGCTTGCGTGCCTCAGCGATACGGATGGCCGTACCGTAGGTGCAACCACAACGGAGGGGTATCTGTTGAGAGGCCAGACAAACGTGTGGTTCCTGAAGAGGGGCAGCAGCCTTTTCAGTAGTTGCAGGGGCAACAGTCTGGATGATTGACTGATCTGGCCTTGCAAAACTAAACAAAACGGCCTTGCTGTGCTTGTACTGCGAACGGCTAAAAGCAAGGGGAAACTACAGCCGTAATTCTTCCCGAGGGCATGCAGCTTTACTGTATGGTTAAATGATGATGGCGTCCTCTTGGGTAAAATATTCCGGAGGTAAATTAGTCCCCCATTCGGATATCCGGGCGGGGACTACTCAAGAGGACGTCGTTATCAGGAGAAATAAAACTGGCGTTCTACGGATCGGAGCGTGGAATGTCAGATCCCTTAATCGGGCAGGTAGGTTAGAAAATTTAAAAAGGGAAATGGATACGTTAAAGTTGGATATAGTAGGAATTAGTGAAGTTCGGTGGCAGGAGGAACAAGACTTTTGGTCAGGTGAATACAGTGTTATAAATACAAAATTAAATAGGGGTAACGCAGGAGTAGGTTTAATAATGAATAAAACAATAGGAATGCGGGTAAGCTACTACAAACAGCACAGCGAACGCATTGTTGTGGCCAAGATAGATACGAAGCCCACGCCTACAACAGTAGTACACGTTTATATGCCAACTAGCTCTGCAGATGACGAAGAAATTGAAGAAATGTATGATGGAATAAAAGAAATTATTCAGATGGTGAAGGGAGACGAAAATTTAATAGTCATGGGTGATTGGAATTCGGTAGTAGGAAAAGGGAGAGAAGGAAACGTGGTAGGTGAATATGGATTGGGGGTAAGAAATGAAAGAGGAAGCCGCCTGGTGGAATTTTGCAACAGAGCACAACTTAATCATAGCTAACACTTGGTTCAAGAATCATAAAAGAAGGTTGTATACATGGAAAAATCCTGGAGATACTAAAAGGTATCAGATAGGTCATATAATGGTAAGACAGAGATTTAGGAACCAGGTTTTAAACTTTCCAGGGGCAGATGTGGACTCTGACCACAATCTATTGGGTATGAACTGTAGATTAAAATTGAAGAAACTGCAAAAAGGTGGGAAATTAAGGAGATGGGACCTGGATAAACTGACTAAACCAGAGGTTGTACAGAGTTCCAGGGAGAGCATAAGGGAACAATTGACAAGAATGGGGGAAAGAAATACAGTAGAAGAAGAATGGGTAGCTTTGAGGCATGAAGTAGTGAAGGCAGCAGAGGATCAAGTAGGTAAAATGACGAGGGCTAGTAGAAATCCTTGGGTGACAGAAGAAATACTGAATTTAATTGACGAAAGGAGAAAATATTAAAATGCAGTAAATGAAGCAGGCAAAAAGGAACCCAAACGTCTCAAAAATGAGATCGACAGGAAGTGCAAAATGGCTAAGCATGCATGGCTAGAGGACAAATGTAAGGATGTAGAGGCTTATCTCACTAGGGGTAAGATAGGTACTGCCTACAGGAAATTTAAAGAGACCTTTGGCGAAAAGAGAACTACTTGTATGAATATCAAGAGCTCAGATGGGAACCCAGTTCTAAGCAAAGAAGGGAAAGCAGAAAGGTGGAAGGAGTATATAGAGGGTCTATACAAGGGCGATGTACTTGAGGGCAATGTTATAGAAATGGAAGACGATGTAGATGAAGATGAAATGAGAGATATGATACTGCGTGAAGAGTTTGACAGAGCACTGAAAGACCTAAGTCGAAACAAGGGCCCCGGAGTAGACAACATTCCATCAGAACTACTGACAGCCTCGGGAGAGCCAATCCTGACAAAACTCTACCATCTGGTGAGCAAAATGTAGGAGACAGGCGAAATACCCTCAGACTTCAAGAAGAATATAATAATTCCAATTCCAAAGAAAGCAGGCGTTGACAGATGTGTAAATTACCGAACTATCAGTTTAATAAGTCACAGCTGCAAAATACACTCCTGGAAATGGAAAAAAGAACACATTGACACCGGTGTGTCAGACCCACCATACTTGCTCCGGACACTGCGAGAGGGCAGTACAAGCAATGATCACACGCACGGCACAGCGGACACACCAGGAACCGCGGTGTTGGCCGTCGAATGGCGCTAGCTGCGCAGCATTTGTGCACCGCCGCCGTCAGTGTCAGCCAGTTTGCCGTGGCATACGGAGCTCCATCGCAGTCTTTAACACTGGTAGCATGCCGCGACAGCGTGGACGTGAACCGTATGTGCAGTTGACGGACTTTGAGCGAGGGCGTATAGTGGGCATGCGGGAGGCCGGGTGGACGTACCGCTGAATTGCTCAACACGTGGGGCGTGAGGTCTCCACAGTACATCGATGTTGTCGCCAGTGGTCGGCGGAAGGTGCACGTGCCCGTCGACCTGGGACCGGACCGCAGCGACGCACGGATGCACGCCAAGACCGTAGGATCCTACGCAGTGCCGTAGGGGACCGCACCGCCACTTCCCAGCAAATTAGGGACACTGTTGCTCCTGGGGTATCGGCGAGGACCATTCGCAACCGTCTCCATGAAGCTGGGCTACGGTCCCGCACACCGTTAGGCCGTCTTCCGCTCACGCCCCAACATCGTGCAGCCCGCCTCCAGTGGTGTCGCGACAGGCGTGAATGGAGGGACGAATGGAGACGTGTCGTCTTTAGCGATGAGAGTCGCTTCTGCCTTGGTGCCAATGATGGTCGTATGCGTGTTTGGCGCCGAGCAGGTGAGCGCCACAATCAGGACTGCATACGACCGAGGCACACAGGGCCAACACCCGGCATCATGGTGTGGGGAGCGATCTCCTACACTGGCCGTACACCACTGGTGATCGTCGAGGGGACACTGAATAGTGCACGGTACATCCAAACCGTCATCGAACCCATCGTTCTACCATTCCTAGACCGGCAAGGGAACTTGCTGTTCCAACAGGACAATGCACGTCCGCATGTATCCCGTGCCACCCAACGTGCTCTAGAAGGTGCAAGTCAACTACCCTGGCCAGCAAGATCTCCGGATCTGTCCCCCATTGAGCATGTTTGGGACTGGATGAAGCGTCGTCTCACGCAGTCTGCACGTCCAGCACGAACGCTGGTCCAACTGAGGCGCCAGGTGGAAATGGCATGGCAAGCCGTTCCACAGGACTACATCCAGCATCTCTACGATCGTCTCCATGGGAGAATAGCAGCCTGCATTGCTGCGAAAGGTGGATATACACTGTACTAGTGCCGACATTGTGCATGCTCTGTTGCCTGTGTCTATGTGCCTGTGGTTCTGTCAGTGTGATCATGTGATGTATCTGACCCCAGGAATGTGTCAATAAAGTTTCCCCTTCCTGGGACAATGAATTCACGGTGTTCTTATTTCAATTTCCAGGAGTGTATTAACGCGAATTCATTACAGACGAATGGAAAAACTGGTAGAAGCCGATCTTGGGGAAGATCAGTTTGGATTCCGTAGAAATATGGGAACACGTGAGGCAATACTGACCCTACGACTTATCTTAGAAAATAGCTTAAGGAAAGACAAACCTACATTTCAAGCATTTGTAGACTTAGAGAAAGCTTTTGACAATCTTGACTGGAATACTCTTTTTCAAATTCTGAAGGTGGCAGGGGTAAAATACAGGGAGCCAAAGGCTATTTACAATTTGTACAGAAACCAGATGGCAGTTATAAGAGTCGAGGGCATGAAAGGAATGCAGTGGGTGGGAAGGGAGTGAGACAGGATTGTAGCCTGTCCACGATGTTATTCAATCTGTATATTGAGCAAGCAGTAAAGGAAACGAAGGAAAAATTCGGAGTAGGTATTAAAGTCCATGGAGAAGATATAAAAACGTTGAGGTTCGCCGATGACATTGTAATTCTGTCAGAGACAGCAAAGGACTTGGAAGAGCAGTTGAACGGAATGGACAGTGTCTTGAAAGGAGGATATAAGATGAACATCAGCAGAAGCAAAACGAGGATAATGGAATGTAGGCGAATTAAGTCGGGTGATGTTGAGGGAATTAGATTAGGAAATGAGACACTTAAAGTAGTAAAGGAGTTTTGCTATTTGGGGAGCAAAATAACTGATGATGGTCGAAGTAGAGAGGATATAAAATGTAGACTGGCAATGGCAAGGAAAGCGTTTTTGAAGAAGAGACATTTGTTAACATCGAGTATAGATGCATGTGTAAGGAAGTCGTTCCTGAAAGTATTTGTATGGACTGTAGCCATGTATGGAAGTGAAACTAGGACGAAAAATAGTTTAAACAAGAAGAGAATAGAAGCTTTCGAAATGTGGTGCTACAGAAGAATGCTGAAGATTAGATGGGTAGATCACATAACTAATGAGGAGGTACTGAATAGGATTGGGAAGAAGAGGAGTTTGTGGCACAACTTGACAAGAAGAAGGGACCGGTTGGTAGGACATGTTCTGAGGCATCAAGGGATCGCAAATTTAGCATTGAACGGCAGCGTGGAGGGTAAAAATCGTAGAGGGAGACCAAGAGATGAATACACTAAGCAGATTCAGAAGGATGTAGGTTGCAGTAAGTACTGGGAGATGAAGAAGCTTGCACAGGATAGAGTAGCATGGAGAGCTGCATCAAACCAGTCTCAGGACTAAAGACAACAACAACAACAACAACTACACACAGCAATACGAAATTCAACAAACGTGTGCATGAAAAATCTCCCCTTAAAATACCAGTAACAGCGAATGTGTTTTAAACGCTTTACTTATAGTCGATCACGGTGCGTTGGATGTACTAGATTAACATTGCACGCATGCTCTGCTGTAGAATTAAGTACAGCGGCTTTGGAAGTTCTATCAGCGCAACACTTACAGTGAAAATTTCCTGCACAGAACATGATACGTAATACTCACAATATCGGGACCCATCTTTGACGTTAAAAGAAATAAATATCTACTAGAATGCATCAACATGCAGAGACCAAGCTGCATGCTGCACTGTGCTATGACATGATGTCTCAGAATAACAGTTAAGTTAATGACGTTAAATAACAAATAAATGACCAGAGTAATCGAAATAAGAAACAATGCTAGAAGAAATGTTCACGTAATTTGCTGGTAAAATAAGTTCAACAGAATAATACACTACTAGGCATTACAATAGCTACACCACGAAGATGACGTGCTACAGACGCGAAATATAACCGACAGGCAGAAGATGCTGTGATATGCAGATGATTAGCTTTTCAGAGCATTCACACAAGGTTGGCGCCGGTGGCGACACCTACAACATGCTGACATGAGGAAAGTTTCCAACCGATTTCTCATACACAAACAGCAGTTGACCGGCGTTACCTGGTGAAACGTTGTTGTGATGCCTCGCGTAAAGAGGAGAAATGCGTACCATCAAGTTTCCGACTTTGACAAAGGTCGGATTGTAGCCCATTGCAGTTGCGGTTAATCGTATCGCGACATTGCTGCTCGCGTTGGTCGAGATCCAATGACTGTTAGCAGAATATGGAATCAGTGGGTTCAGGAGGGTAATACGGAACGCTGTGCTGTATCCCAACGGCCTCGTATCACTAGCAGTCGAGATGACAGGCATCTTATCCGTATGGCTGTAACGGATACTGCAGCCGCGTCTCGATCCCTGAGTCAACAGATGGGGACGTTTGCAAGACAACAACCATCTGCACGAACAGTTCGATGACGTTTGCAGCAGCATGGACTATCAGCTCGGTGACCATGGCTGCTCTTACCGTAGACGTTGCATCACAGACAAGAGCGCCTGCGATGGTGTACTCAACGACGAACCTGGGTGCACGAATGGCAAAACGTCATTTTTTTTGGATGAATCCAGGTTCTGTTTACAGCATCATGATGGTCGCATCCGTGTTTGGCGACATAGCGGTGAACGCACATTGGAAGCGTGTATTCGTCATCGCCATACTGGCGTATCACCTGGCGTCATGGTATGGGGTGCCACTGGTTACACATCTCGGTCACCTCTTGTTCGCATTGACTGCATTTTGAACAGTGGACGTTACATTTCAGATGTGTTACGACTCGTGGCTCTACCCTTCATACGCTCCCTGCAAAACCCTACATTTCAGCAGGATAATGGACGACCGCATGTTGCAGGTCCTGTACGTGCCTTTCTGGATACAGAAAATGTTCGACTGCTGCCCTGGCCAGCACATTCTCCAGATCTCTCACCAACTGAAAACGTCTGGTCAATGGTGGCCGAGCATTTGGCTCGTCACAATACACCAGTCACTACTCTTGATGAACTGTGGTATCGTGTTGAAGCTGCATGGGCAGCTGTACTTGTACATGCCTTCCGAGCTCTGTTTGACTCAATGCGCAGGCATATCGAGGCCGTTATTATGGTCAGAGGTGGTTGTTCTGTGTACTGATTTCTCCGGGTCTATGCACCCAAGTTGTGTGAAAATGTAATCACATGTCAGTTCTAGTATATTTGTCGAATGAATACCAGTTTATCATCTGCGTTTCCTCTTGGCATAGCAATTTTAATGGCCAGTAGTGTGCATGCCTCCGTGGCTCACAGCAACATTTGTTAGATGAAGTGCAGATGTGTACATGTTACGTGAATGGTGTTTCCATACACGACACAATGCTGTAAACACGTTAAAATGAACTGAAGTTGATGAAGTTGACTGCGTGACTCTTCAGATTAATTGACTAATCTCAGATTATATACCAAAGTACCTAGCTGTTGTCCTCATAAAGAAACAAAGAGTTCGTAATAACGCATTGAACATAAGTCCACCCGCGCTGATCACATCAGTTTCGCAAGGTGACTGAATGAGAAGTTAACTAGGAAATGCGATTTATGGAAATAATATTGCAGATATGCTATGCCTCGCACAACCCTAAGAATGGGAAACATCTCACTAAAGGGCCAACTCAGCAACGGCCGTATTTAAACACCAGCTAGTCTTCCACTCATCATACTGTTCTCATCAGAGACAAAGTAGAAAACAAACAAATATTTGACAAGCTACGTTATGGCATTCATGTGTGCGGGCCACGCGCTCATTGGCTCGCGGATCCAGGAAGCGTTTGACCATGCTTCTGGAACCCTCACAGAAACAGACTTCAAAGATAATGAATGTGTTTAGTCGATACTGGTACAGAATCTCTTTGCAATCATGCTGCGTTGTCTTCTACGTGAAATAATGAAGATATAGAGAAAGCTACGCTATCAATGAAAGGGGGATTTAACAGGCAACTTTCAACACAGAAAACAGTCATCATTCTTCAGAAATAGCTTCATTCTGCACTAAAAATAAGCTCGCTTAAACTTAGGAATTGCAGTCTATGTATTACACAGGCACTGATAAACTGGAGTATCAATCATGTTCAGTTTGATCGTATTTAGAAACCTACAGTATTTTAGGAAGGGCAACACTATGCGCCTTGACTCTTATTAATTTTATTTATTGAAATTGTTCGCGATTTCAGTTTGTGAGTTTGTGAGGCTATTTTTGCCTGATGGCTCATTATGGTGTACACCAACGCATCACTCCTTTTAAGGGGACACAGACCACGTATAATCTGTGTTTCAATTCACCATACGTAGGGGGTGATAAGAATGTCGGAAACAGTCTTAAAAGTTTGTAATGGTCTTGCAGGGTAGTTTCTGCTGAGAAATAATTGTTAAGAAAAATTTCTATGCTTTGCGTCGTTTACGAGTTGATTAGCATTGAAGTGATCCAATCAAGCCGTTGCCCGTAAATTCAAGCGGCTATCCAGAGACGGTGTCGTCAAATGTGTGCTCCAGCAAGGCAGTAATACCAAAAAATTGGACATAGGACGTCAGTAAGGATAGAACCCGAGCCAAAGGCTGAATAGTCTCATCATCTACGCTATAAACAACTGACACTAGTTGTATCTGCCGACCGCTTGAATTCGCGCGCGCAACCGCGTGATTGACTAACTTCAATGCTAATTAATTCGGATATGGTTCAATGTACTGACTTTTCTTGGTAACAGTCATTTCACAGTGCAACCTACCCTGCAACATCCGTATAAGCTTTTCAGACTGTTTCTGAGCAGCCTGTATAATAAGACAGGATGTATGTTGTGGTCTTCAGTCCTGAGACTGGTTTGATGCAGCTCTCCATGCTACTCTATCCTGTGCAAGCCTCTTCATCTCCCAGTACCTAATGCAACCTACATTCTTCTGAATCTGCTTAGTGTATTCATCTCTTGGTCTCCCTCTTCGATTTTTACCCTCCACGCTGCCCTCCAATAGTAAATTCGTGATCCCTTGGTGCCTTAGAACATGTCCTACCAACCGATCCCTTCTTCTAGTCAAGTTGTGTCACAAATTTCTTGTCTCCCCAATTCTGTTCAATACCTCTTCATTAGCTATGTGATCTACCCATCTAATCTTCAGCATTCTTCTGTAGCACAACATTTCAAAAGCTTCTATTCTCTTCTTGTCCAAACTATTTATCGTCCATGTTTCACTTCCATACATGGCTACACTCCTTCACAAATACTTTCAGAAACGACTTCCTGACGCTTAAATCTATACTCGATGTTAACAAATTTCTCTTCTTCCAGAACGCTTTCCTTCCCATTGCCAGTCTACATTTTATATCCTCTCTACTTCGACCATCATCAGTTATTTTGCTCCCCAAATAGCAAAACTCCTTTACTACTTTATGGGTCTCATTTCCTAGTCTAACTCCCTCAGCATAACCCGACTTAATTCGACTACATTGCATTATCCTCCTTATATACGTAGTATTTCATACAATAGACCCGCCAGGTTAGCTGAGAGCGCGAATACCCTGCTTCCTGCATTCAGGTAGGCGCGTCGGACCCGGATCGAATCCGCCCAGTGGATTAACAACGAGGGCCATTGTGCTGGCCAGCCTGGATGTGGTTTTTAGGCGGTTTTCTGCATCCTACCAGGTGAATACTAGGCTGGTCCCAATGTCCCACCTCAGTTACAAGACTTGTAGACATTTGAAAACACTCGCACTATTCTATGGCTTATACTAGACCAGATTGCTCATCAGCTCTGGATAAATGGCAAAACAAATAAAACAAGTAGACCATCTAAGCTTCAAAGAAATGTCGAGCAAGAAACATTTAACATGTCCAACCCATTAATTATCAAGAGTTGGAAGATGCAATAACAAGAGTAAGACAGGCAAGGCAGCCAGACTAGATGATATGCGTATGGAGCAAATTCATCACTTTGGAAAGCTCACCAACCAATGGATTCTACAGCTCTTCAATAACTGCCTAGAATTATGTCAAATCGCTAAAATCTGGAGGAAGACTAAAGTCGTTGCTGTTCTGAAAACTGGAAAGCAGCCAATACATCCAAAGAACTTCAGGCCAATATCACTTCTGTGCCATCTTTACAAGTTTTTCAAAAGACTTATTGTACTGCATAACACTACTGGCCAACCTCTTCTCAGCCCAGAGCAAGCTGGACTTAGGCCAGGAAAGAACTGCTGTACACAGACCCTTAACCTGACACAGCACATAGAAGATGGTTTTCAGCTTGGAGTGGCTTTTGTCGATCTCTATTCAGCCTATGACACTGTACCATACCAAATCATCCTAAGGAAGATCTACGACCTTACCATGGACTTGAGGCTTACGCAAATCGTTATCACCCTGCTGCAGAATCGACGTTTCTTTGTTGAATTTCAAGTCAGGCGGAGAAGATGGTGTTTGCAAAACAGTGGGCTCCCGCAAGGCAGTGTCTTAGCAGCAATGCTGTTTAATATCTACGCCAGTGACCAACCGCTTCCTCCCACACAAGAAGCTTCCTATATGCAGACGACCTGGCATTGCAAACTCAGGGTAATAATTTTTAGACAGTAGAAGAAAATCTCACTGCTGCTCTCAAGATTCTCTCAGAATATCATGAGGAAAATCATCTCAAGCCAAACCCATCAAAACCTAAAACATGTGCTTTTCATCTGAGGAACAGCTTCTTGATAGCTGCATATGTAGTGGAATGGAAACGAGTTGGAACACTGTAGTGCTCCAGTTTACCTTGGTGTTATCCTGGACCGCTACCTGACCTTCAAGGCACACTGAACCAACCTTAAAGCCAAGGTTTCATAGCGAAATTGCCTACTGCGCAAGGTGACTGGTTCTGGATGGGGTGCCCACCCCCAGACAGTAAGAACAACTGCTCTGGCACTCTGCTACTCCACTGCCGAATATGCCGCTCCAAAGTGGTACATTTCTGCACATGCAAAAAAAGTGGACACCGCCCTGAATGAAACGTGCAGGCTGATCACAGGCTGCCTGAAGCCAACGCCAATACAGAAGCTGTATACACTTGCAGGTATAGCCCCACCCTATATTAGACCCGAGATTGTTGCCAGCAACGAGAGGAAAAGGTCTGCAATAACCCGGCCCACCCCTTGCACGAACGTCAGCCACCACCACTGCGACTGAAGTCCAGGAAGAACTTTCTACAGTTTTCTGTTCCAATTGACAGGGATCAAAGTATAGCAAGGGTTGAACTGTGGACAAAAAGACATCCTGTCCATCCAGAGCGAGACGTAATTGAAGAAACTCTGCTACATGGATACCAAGAAGGATGGTGCACATGGAAGTCCTTGAACAGACTGTGCTTCGGCATTGCAAGAAGGAAGGACAACTTGAAGAAAAGGGGCACAGCACAAGGCAGAGACACATGGTGTGAGTGTGGAGATAAACAAACTACAAGCCATCTCCTGAAGTGTCGTCTCTGCCCATACTCTTTTACAGGACTGGAACTGGCCTTGGCTTATAGTAACGCAGTCAATGTTGCCAAGTACTGGACACAACCAGTGTAAATGTGTTTATTATGTAAAACTTGATTTCTTACACCTGTGTGTGTTATGTTAATATTGATTTCCTACTCTTTTTTCCCTATGTGTTCATGTTATTACGTTTATATGTATTTGAATTATTCATGTATACAAATATATATATTTTTAAATCAGTACAGTCTGTGTCCTGATACTTATGAAACGAATAAATAATAATACTAGATGCAGACAGCTGGGGTACACAAATTCCGTCCCGTGGGGCACGGGGTGGCGACAGGAAGGGCATCCTGCCACCCTCTGACACTAACATCGCCAAATACTTCGTGACAACGCCGACCCCGCGTTGTAGTGAGACAAAGGCCTAAGGGAAAAGATGATGAGTACTTCAAATAATAGCAGTTATTGCAATATATGGGATATTTAAACTTCTATTGAAAGCGACGCACTTCCAAGTGAGTATCTTCTTCTTTAAGTGTCTCTTCCTCCAAGAACAGAACATTGACGATCATTAGCAGGAACTGTTGTTTGTCCACGTATTTGGTGAACAGCTACTGTGTGCTCTTTCCAAACCAGTGACTTAAATTATTTATTCAGGATAATCTATGTTGTGGGCCAATTTTGTCGGCTCTCTTTCCTCGAAGTATAAGCTGCACCCAATTGTACTCGTCGTTATCCATTACATTGGCAAAGTATTAGAGTTTTTTTTGTCTGGAAGGTAATGAAAATTTCGGAATCCTTTTTCATATGCCACAGTACTGCAACATTTTTGACTTTATCTGCCCATGGTTTTCTTAAAGTCCTTCGATATGCCCTCATTTCAAACGGCTCCAATTTGTTACCTGATACCGCGGTAAGTGTCCACGAGTCAACTCCGTAGAATACAACATTGATGGCGCAGCATTGAATTAGTCGAGTGCCTAGTGTAAGACTTACAACACAACTTGTCAGAATTTCATTATTTTCTGGAAGAAATTTCTTGCTCTCTCAATTCTGCAGCAAATTTTTTTGTCATGGGAGCCATAAGATTCCATCCTAAAGTTCACTCTGTAGTTTTGGTGAGACTGCAATATGCATGATGCAAAGTGGGGTGAGAGCCAGACAACAGGTCTACAGTTAGTACCAGTTCTGTGAGAAACTATGACAATTCAGTAGGAGGATAATCTGATTGACTGATGACACAGGTGCCAAATTTCATAGATTCATTTATTAATGCTCGATAAAGTAGAATTTAGATTAAACTTTCATACGGAATACATTATCAATATCAAGCTTTAATGAGCTCACTTCAGGTCTCATTTTTATAACAAATTTTATGGCCAAATTTCATAGATTCATTTATTAATGCTCGATAAAGTAGAATTTAGATTTAACTTTCATACAGAATACATTATCAATATCAAGCTTTAATGAGCTCACTTCAGGTCTCATTTTTATAACAAATTTTATTAACACTCGAATAACAATGTTGGGATGATGCATTTCATGGATATTCGGCTCCCACCAAAAGTGCGCTGCAAAGTGAAGTGATTCAGGTGTCTAGTCAGTTTGGAGCAAGGGGCTGAACGCTGAGGTTCACATTACAGGCTAAAATATCTTGGATGCACACCATGTTAAATTGTTTTGAAATATTGTGACTCTGCATGAAAGCAGAGGAGAATAGAGTAACAGCGTGTATAATTTTTGTGAATATGTTTTACACAATTTATAAGACTTTGATTGATTCTGCAAATTATAGTTTTTGGTTCCAGACTTCTACAGTTGTCACAGGAGAGCCTGCCAGGATGTGTTGATGAGGACGTAACTATGCTCGAGAGCGCTAAGAAAACATCATTGTCACTAAGACATTTATTAAGCAGTAACACAGGATTGTCTTCCAAAGCGCTGCGCCACAGATGGGCAGGCAGAACGGCGGCCTTGTCGGCAGAAGAGGGCCGGTAAGTGCTCGACTTGCGGATCCGCCAGTGCTACGAAGCGTCCGGAGGTGACAGTTGTGTCATGGGACGCCCTTGAGCGATGGACGCTGGCAGCCCCCAGCTCTGCGTACCGATCTCCGTAGTGCTCACACCGACGTTGAAGATTTCCCTCAATAGTCACGCCCTCAAGCCCACCTGTAGTACACTCAGGGGCTGATTGTTATCCCCCATTTAGGAGATAGGAGCCAGCAGCGTCGATGTCGGCCTCAGGAACAGGACAAGCAGTAGCTGTGGCCCTGCCTCTCGAAGGTAGATGATCATGCACGCCTGCAAGATGGTGATGGCCTCCACACCCCATCAGCTTTGCCTTGGAAGTTTGCAGTGCATCTGGCTGCAGCAGCAGCCTTCCAGCTGGACTTGTAGTTCCATAGACGACTGTAGAAAACTAATCATGCTGTGGGTCGACCTCCACAGCTCCCCATCTCACAGCTGCAACTCACACAAGGGCTGCGAGGATGCACTGAGCAGAAAGCAATCTACACTCATCGATCAGACATGTGTTAAGAAGTTTGAGGTATTTATGATGGCGCTTCCTGTGCACTCTGACGTGGTGTGGAAGGTAATGACATGATGTGTCCTGGTTTTCCCTCACTTTCAGCACTTCTAGTGACTTCAGACATTCGCAACTTCACCTTCCAGAGGCTCGTTTTTGCTGCATCGACACCTGAATATTTATTGTTGCGTTGTAGCTAGTCCTCCTTACGACACTCTGCTTTGTCACTAGTGTGATGGTATCTCTTGGATTCCATGATGTCATTATGCCTTGCTTGAAGACTTGGGCGCTTCCTCGTGCTGCAGTAGCTTCCGAGTCTGCTGTAACACGCTCAGCATTTTCCTCTAGCTAGCAGTCTGTTGATCATTGACATAGAGGTTGGGCTTCCTGGAGCTGTCAAGTTGGAACTTGGACGAGTCTTTAGTGTCTGTTGAGGGCACTATCTGGGGCGTAACGGTGTTAACATGAAGTGCTGAATATGTGACTTTGTAGGAGCACATAACGATAACATCTTAATCGCAGTTTATATATTTATCTGGTTCATGTGTTCTGAATTAAAAGCTATTGGTATCACTTATTTGAAACATAAAACTCGAGAGCCTTAAACATCTCATCACTTACATTAAAGCCTTACTTCAAGAATAACGAACTTGTGACCTGAGACCCGCATCTGTGCTGGGGCTACGACGTCTATAGAAGATCTCAGGCTAATGAAGTGAGTAGAATCTCAGTGTTCTGCCTCGAAGTGACAGAACACAACTAGGCCTGTCGCATGTTGTAACGTCGCGAGTCAATACGGAATAGCATTTTATTGCAGTAAGCCACTTTGAAGTACGGGCTCGTAGCTTTGGAGCCGTTGGCGGTGGCATTATACAGCCGCTGGTATCTTAGCGTGACACACTCGCACCTGTCGCTAGCTTAGCCGTGGGAAGCGCAACCTGTGTTAGTTCGAACAACAGAATATTCAAGCCGCTAAGAATCTAAATAAACAGTATTAAATATTATTCAGTTTTGTTAAAAGTCAATATACAACCCTTTGTTATTAAAAAGAAGTTTCTGTTAAAATCCCAGCTATCTACCTGAGATGCTTTCAGATTTAGAGACAATTACCTAAAACACCAAAAACCGACACTTATAAGATTAAAGTCAGTTAGGATTCATAGCAGTTTGTCTTTTAGTATCATTTGGAATTATTATTGAAGTTCACTAAATGACAGAAAAGTTTATTTAGATTTTTTATAATTAAAAACGTTCATTATTTTTCATTTTCGTAACATAGAATTCAGAAAGGATTTATATTTATTTAAGAACTATTTGTTTTGTTGTGTGAGTAAATGAGAGTGAGTGAGAGTGTATATGTGGGACATACGTAAAGATTCAATATTATCTGATGTTAAATATTACGTAACTAAGTCATGGGAAACTGTGAAGCAAGAAGTTGCAATGAAAGCTGTAATTTCCCTACCTTGCTGGTGACGTATGTCCAAGGGTACTTGCTTTTGTAAGAAGCCAGCCAGAACATTTGCAGAGTAATGATTTTCTGCAGTCATTTCAAGATTAGTTTTTTTTCGTTTGGATTTGTTAAACATTTTATTAAGATTTGCATGATGAAGTGACATAAATGCATCTGTGAATATTTCTTGGCTTAGGACAGTTTTTGCGCGAGAAAGAACTCGAAGGATTGTTTTGATTGGCTGGTCATTTTGAACAACCAATCAGAATTAAGCATTTCCCGCGTTCTATCAAGTAGTTATAGGCCTGGAAGGAACGGCAGGGAGTCACTCGTTGCCTAGCTATTAGACGTACAGATCATGTTGGACGTGTCCATCGACGTTCTGAGTAAAATGAATAAGTTACTGGTATTTCGCGTCCGGATGGTACTGCTGTGAAAGCAGTTGCTTTTACGGACAAATTGTAGAAATTTGATCTTCGTGAGGTGTTTAGTTGGAAAGATAAACGCGTGTGAACTTTCGGCCTTTGTAGAATTCCGCTGGGCATGTTTCATATTCATCTATGGAATAGTTGGCGAGCAGTTTCTTTATTAGAAATCCACTGAAAAAATAAATACCAAATGTGAAACTCATATATTGAAGCAGAGTATCGACTGTAGATCACGTAATAATTCAGGTTGGACTTAAGTACATTTCTAGCTGTCTTCCGTGTATGCTGGGAAGTATAAACTGTGAGCTGAGGACATTGGTATTAGTCGTTTAAATAAATACGGGATGATGGCTAATTCTTTAATTATGAACCTAAAGAAATAAAGAATTTGTTGCGGAATTTTGACATTTTTTCTAAAAGAATGAAGCAATCGCCTCCACCCGAAAATCGTTATATTACAGAATAGCTTGCTACCAGAGTTTAGGCGGACTGTGCAAACGTAAGTGTTGACGATGTTTTTCCTCAATGCTGCTTTTAATATCGTATGAACAGTATTTACGTATGCAGAGAATCGGGCTGGTGATCGGACGCCGTACTGAGGTAGGTGGAACTCTTTGTAGTGCACAGTACGACGAAAGACAGGGGTCAAACAATTATGCAACGCCAACGCGACTTTTAACCAGTCACGCCGCAACGACTTCCATCTCCGGTACAAGTTAAGACAGTTACACGTCATTCACGGTAACACAGAGAAGGGAAAGCAAAGGAGGAATTAATGTGGGGAACGAGTGTTGATTTGCAAACAGACTATTATCCTCTTTCGAATGAAATTTTCTTTCTGCAGCTAAGTGTGCGTTGATCTGAAAATTCTACTAGATTAAAACCGTGTACTGGGTCGAGACTCGAATTCGTCATTTTCGATAGTTAGCTCAGTTAAGATTTGATCGAGAGAAATCCATACAACCCATCATATCAGTTACATATTGATGAATAATTCATCCGCTCTTACCACGCCTACCAGTTCTTTCCTTCTCTTCGTTGTGCCACTGTAGAAGTCCCAGTTATCGTTGATTTGACACCCAAATATTTATATGATAGGTCACATTCGATCTTATCATTACCTAGCGCAAGAGAATCTTGAAATTAATTTCCGTTACTGCTGACTACAATAAACAGAGATGAAATTCAATACTGAGCTTTCAGAAGAAATTGGCACTATTAGCCGGAATCGTGATCGTGATGAATAAATACATTTAATAACAGTCAAGTTGGATACTGTGGGCTGGAGCATACCTGTGGTAGCGGGCTGTTAAGGTGATCATGCTGTTACACTTACTTTTCTATGGTAGAAGCCGACTTCGGGAAAGATCTGTTTCGCTTCTGGAGAAGTGTAGGAACACGCGAGGCAATAATAACTCTACTACTTCTCTTGGAAAAAAGGTTAAGGAAAGGCAAGCCTGCGTTTATAGCATTTGTAGACTTAGAGCAAAGATGTTGACAGTATAGACTGGAATACTCTCTCTGAAATTCTGAAGGTAGCAAGGTTAAAATACAGAGAGGAAAAGGCTATTTACAACCTGTACAGAAACCACATGGCAGTTATAAGAAATGGAGTTTGTGAAAGGGAAGCACAGGTTGAGAAGGGACTGAGACAGTGTTGTAGCCTATCTTCAATGTTACTGAACCTGCACACGGGGCAAGCAGTAAGGGAATCGAAGGAAAATATACTAGAAGATCAGGGAGAAGAAATAAAAACTTTGAGATTTGCCGTTGACAATGCAATTCTGTCAGAGACAGCAAAAGGACTTGGATAAGCAGTTGAACGGAATGGACAGTGTTTTGAAAGGAGGATATAAGATGAACATTAACAAAAGCAAAAGAAGGGTAATGGAATGTAGTCCTATTAAACCAGGTTATGTCAGAGGAATCAGATTAGGAAACGAGACACAGTGTATATAAGATTTGCTCTTTAAGCAGAAAAATAACTGATGATGGCCGAAGTAGGAAGGATATAAAATGTAGGATAGTATTGGAGGAAAAGCATTTCTGAAGGAGAGAAGTTTGTTGACAGCGAATATAGGTGTAAGTGTTAGTAAGTTTTTCTGTAGATATTTGTCTGGAGTGTAGTAATGTATGGAAGTGGAACGTGGACGATTAACCATTTGGGCAAGAAGAGAAAAAAATCTGTGCTGCTGAAGAATGCTGAAGATTAGATGGGTAGATCGCGGAACTAGTGAGCAGGTATTGAGGAGAATTGAGGAGACAAGAAATCTGTGGCGCACCTTGACTGAAAGAAGGGATCGGTGAATAGAACACTAAGATATCAAGCCATCACGTATTTGGTATTGGAGAAAAGCGTGGGGCGGGGATAAAAATCGTAAAGGGAGATGAAGAGTTAAATGAAGTAAAGAGATGCAGTAGTTACTCGGAGATGACGAGGCTTGCACAGGATGGAGTAGCCTGGAGAGCTTCATCAAGCCAACCTGAGACTGAAGTCCAAGAAACTAACAACATATTTCTTGTGGGTGAGTATTGTGTGTTTATTTTGTGTCGTTATAATACCTTATTTTCTATTGTTCCTTCTTTTCTCCTTTCTTCGCGCGTGTTGGAAAAGTGAGCCGGAGGTGTGACCACTGTTCCGGTCCCAGACGCCGCGAAGCGCTGTCCTGAGCCTCGCGGAAGCAGCGGGAGGCGGCAGGGGCGGCGAGTGTGGGGGCAGCGCGGCCGTGGGAATCGATAGCGCGACGGGCGGCCCGCGGGCAGCTGAGCTGCCTCTCACCACTCACCGCCTCGCATCGCCTCCCCTGTCCGGTGGAAGGGGTCGGGAGGGGTGGGCGAGGGGGGAAGGGAGAACGCAGTATACCACCCCAGGGTCATTCTAATGGCTGGCAGGACTTGCAAAGGTAAATACTGAAACAGTAACAGAAGAGGTTACTGCGCGGAGAAGAGCTTCCTAAGTGCCACATCATGAGGATATTGTTTACCTCGGTATCGCAATACAGGTTAAAAACAATTATGTTGCATTGAGGAGTAGCCATGCACATAGCTGATAGGGAATCGGTCAGAAATTTTCTAGACGCACTCTGTGATTTACTGCTCAGAGAACGCTGTCGCACGCTGGGAGCATCGAATTATGCAGCATGTGAGTTGGCCGGGTTGTCAGACCAAACCGTTTTCGTGTACATTTACAGAGAGCGAATATTACATAACTCCTTATCAAAGTACTATTTAGCAACCCAATTGCTATGGAACTTTGTTTTGCTAATAGTTAACGATCGTATGAATTTCAGTTTAGCATTTAGAGTGATGTCAGACATCCGCAAAATGAACTAAGAGGCAGAATTTGTGACTTTCCACGATAATTTCTTACATGCTAACATGCAGTGCGCCAACGGCCTTGCCGCAGTGGATACACCGGTTCCCGTGAGATCACCGACGTTTAGCGCTGTTGGGCGTGGCCGGCACTTGGATGGGTGACCATCCAGCCGCCATGCACCGTTGCCATTTTTCGGGGTGCACTCAGCCTCGTGATGCCAATTGAGGAGCTACTCGACCGAATAGTAGCGGCTTCGGTCAAGAATACCATCATAACGGCCGGGAGGGCGGTGTACTCACCCCACGCCCCTTCTATCCGCATCCTCCACGGAGGATGACACGGCGGTCGGATGGTCCCGATTGGCCACTCGTGGCCTGAAGACGGAGTGCTTTTTTTAATATGCAGAGTGCAGAACTTAGTGAAGAATTCGGCTAAATATTTCACCATTAAATAATTAGGTAAACGTTTAAAAAGCTAAGATATTTTCAGTTTCAGATAGCTACTACTATTTTATCTGTTCCATAACACTATTTTTCATTTACTAGCTTTCAACATTTCGTTGACAGGGAACAGAAACTTTATTTAAATTCCTTAAAACGTTTGTTAATGGTTCCTTCAACAGTTCCAGTATTAGTTACAAACCTTACAGGCTCATTTCCAAACCTGGCCTACTGAGGATGCACTAACAATGCCTGGCCTTAATGATGAACACTGAGTGCCGATTTTGACTTGGTAAAAAACATGTATGGATTGTGGCATTCCTCCTGGAAACATTTATAGAACATGTGTTATCACTCAGTGTTTATTATTCTTCACAGAAGCTCTTCTGCGAACCTTACAGAAGAGTTTCTGTGAAGTTTGGAAGGTAGGAGACGAGGTACTGGCGGATTTAAAGCTGTGAGGACGGATCGTAAGTCGTGCTTGGGTAGCTCAGTCGGTAGAGCACTTTCCCGCCTTAGGCAAAGGTCCCGAGTTCGAGCCTCAGTCCGGCACACAGTTTTAATCTGCCAGGAAGTTTCATATCAGCGCACAGTACGCTGCAGATAGAAAATCTCATTCTGGCATTAAAAAACGCTTTTAAAAACATTAGTTTCATTTGTCGTATCGTCTGAACGAATGAGCAGTGAATATGACAGGTTACGTGAAATATGAATCGTTGTAATTGTCATGAGTGGGCGTGGAAATCAGATTGAGCAACCTTGATGCGAGTCACATGCATGAAGGTATATGATGATTGTAAAGCAGCAACTTTTCGGCACTTTACTACTGCAATGTTTACATATGCCATTCAGACGAGTAAACGTATGTTTCAGGCCGCCACTCCGTACTGTTCGTTGATTTATGCTTCGTTATTACTTGCTCATTGCAAAGTTAGGCATCGTAAATTCATAAGTAGACAGTTTTGGAGTACGAACTTACTCCCGAGGCATATGGACCGATAACTAAAGTTCTGTCCTTGAGCCTACGACTCACGCATTACCTTTTCTTCCACATTCTTCTGCAACTCATCCACTTCCAAAAATTTTAATGAAAGTATAGAGATTGCAATCTGTGATCCCCTTTGAATGACACTATTTATTTCGCTTTAGATTCCAATAATACGTCCCTATTACTTCTGAATTACTATTACAGCCACTCATCTGTCACAAGCACATATGTGTTTATCACTGCCGATTCCTTACCGAACGACCGCTTTTTTATTATACAACAATTCACACGTTACGAAAGCTATCCCGCGCTGCAAAGTTACGAGTATTATTTTGATCATGACCACTTCTCTCTCACACACACGTGTGCTACTTGCGTGATGGCTCTGGTGCGACTGAAGCTGTATCAAAGAAGCGTAAGGGTAGATACCATTCGTCAAGTACAGGACGTACACTGATTAATCACAACATTACGACCATCGACCTCCTACCGATATAAAACCGTCCAAGCGATAGCACCGTCACCTTGCGCGGAATGGCTGCTAGTCAGACACAAACGCGGTGCATGTAGAATCAGTGAGCGTGATGTTCGTGTGTAGAATGAGGAAGGCGCACGTTCATCTTTGTTTGACCTAGGGCTGATTGTGATTGCCCGGAGGCTCGGCACGAGCAATTTAGAAACGGCACGACTTGTCGAGTGTTCGACGAGTGTTGCGTTGGGTGTCTTCAAGACGAGGCGAAACCAAGCTGAATCCACGTCCAGACATCGTGGGGTTGGGCGACCAGCCCTCATTGCGGACGTCGAAGGTTGGGCAGACTGGTAAAATAGGACTGTGGCGGAATTCACGTCAGAATTTAATGCTGTGTAGAGTACAAGCGCGTTTGAACACACACTGCATCGAACACTCCTAACGACAGGCCTCTGCAGCCGACGACCCATGCATGTGGCAATGTTAACACCACAACATCAGCAACTACGACTGAAATGGCCACGCGACCTTCGGCACTGGACGTTGGTTCAGTGCCTGAGCGTTGCATGGTCTTATGAATCCCAATATCTTTTTCATCATGCCGATGGGAGGGTACGAATCCGTTGTCTTTCACCGAAACAACTCCTTGACAACTTTTCTGCAGGACGGAGGCAAGCTGGCATGTGCTTCGTTACCTTCTGGGGCACATTCACATGGGCATCCATGGGTCCAGTGGAGCTCGAGTAAGGCACCATGACGGACAAGGGGTATCGTACACCGGTTGCTGACCACGTACACCCCTTCATGACGATCATGTTTCCCGACGGTAGTGGCAGTTTTCAACAAGATAACGCGCCATGTCTCAAGGCTAGAAGTGTGTTGGAGCGCTTCGAGGAGCGCAGTGGTGAGTTATAATTGATGTGCTACCCCCCCGCCTCTTCCCCCCTTCTCCAAACTCGACAGATCGAACACATCTGGGATGTGATTGAACGTGGCGTCAGAGATCATCACCTTCTTGTCCTGAATTTACGCGAATTAGGTGACTTGTGTGTGCAGATTTGGCGACCTACGACACGTCGCCGATCTAATCCGTGCCAAAGGTGAACATACCGGCTATTAGACAGGTGGCCGTAATGTTCTGGCTGATCAGTGTTTATCAGTAACCTTCCTTACCGCGTTTGTCTTTATTTTCTTCGCTTCTTAACATAAATATGTTTGGATTTTTGTGCAAACTGATTTGGGAGCCTGGAGTGAGATCGACGGGTTGAATTACTTAAAACAGTGAGCCTGGTACGCTGTATATCCTCCAGCAACGATATATTTGTTATTCTTTGTGACATTTGTTACTTTTTATCGATTTACTTCATCGCAGATGCATCACCTTTCTGCAGCTCGCGCTGATTTAGGCGAGTCAAGCATGTGCCCGCTGACAATGTATTCTGAGGTGGTGATTCTTCTTGCGAGTGCCTGGCGTGGCGGTATGGCGGTTGAGTTCAGCAGAGACTGTGTGAGTGTTTGTGTGTGTGTGTGTGTGTGTGTGTGTGTGTCTCTGTGAGCCGGCAAGGGTCGGACGTGCTTGCTAACACAGGGATTATAAATATGGGAACACCACTAGAAATGCATGCTTGAACACAAATGAGCCTAGTAATTGTCCCTACGTCGGTGCCACCAAATGGTGCTGAGTGGAAGGATTGGACCTCAGGTAATTTAAAACAACATTCACCAATGAAACGGTTCGACCCCGGTAGCTGAGTGGTCAGCACGACAGAATGTCAATTCTAAGGGCCCGGTTTCGATTTCCGGCTGGGTCGGAGATTTTCACCGCTCAGGGACTGGGTGTTGTGTTGTCCTAATCATCATCATCATTTCATCCCCATCGACGCGCAAGCCGCCGAAGTGGCGTCAAATCGAAAGACTTGCACCTGGCGAACGGTCTACCCGAAGGAAGGCCCTAGTCACACGACATTTACATTTTTACCAATGACAGGAACAACATGTTCGTTTCACGTTCGAAAATTAAAAACATTAACAATAACCATTTCAGGCAATGCCAAAGTCAAAAATTATCTTGTTACCTAACACTTCAAGAGACCAGTGAGTGGACTCAAATTTAAGCCGCTTGAAGTTCCATGAGCAACCTTTTAACTGTCTAGAAGAACAATGTGTGGCCTTAAATTTCTGACAATTCGAAATTGCATAAAAATAATTGCTCCTAAGGTAAATCTGCGCTAAAATAAATTAAACAATTGAAACACTAATCTATGGCGATTAAGCTTTAACCAAATAAAATAACCACAGAAACAGTCGTAAAGTTACAAGAGTTTCAACGTTACGAAAACACTTCACTCCTTCTTTGGTCATGAAAACAGGACAGCCAAAACCACTAATTTACAGGTCACACGCAGCCCAAGCAGCCTGAAATGATGGCTGACCCAATACATTTGCTCCCTGTGCCCATACTTCAAGCTGCTGGTCTGGACTGGCCGGTAGCACTGATCGCCGGCCGTAACTGCAAAACAAAATCCATTTCTGAGATAGGTCAGAACACAGCAACAATATAACCTTCATTAAGTCTCTAAATAACAAACGTATGCACAGGCACACCTGTAGTACAGACTAAAGACTATGCGTTAAGATATAGTAATTATTCAGTACGAGACTCGATACGAAATAGCGAGTAGACTCGACAGGTTTGAAGAAAGTCAGTTAGAGCAAGCTGCAAATAATGAAAAGAAATAAGCTTTGCAAATTTACTCTCTAACTTTAATCATTACTGTAGCAATAGTTCATTAACAACTTTTGAGGCCGATTTAAGAGAAAATGTATCAGTTAGGGTTGGCGTCAGAATAAGCTGCACCCTTAAGTCAGTTATTAATGACGCTTGTCAGCAGGCAGTATACGTAACAGTAGAGCACTTTAATAATTTGTTGTCTTAGCGATACAATAAACCAATGAGAACCATTTCATGTAGTAGATAATTATGCAGCTAGTTAATCAAGAAGCAATTACTCAAAATAAACACCTCTAACAATATTAGCGCTGCGAACTACCATTAGCCTTCAGAGGACAAAATTGAAATAAGCAGCATTTAAATAGCGAAAGGCTTACAGTTTTCAACCGGCTTTCCTTCATTCAGTACGTGAGCGGGTACAAACAAACACTTGTCCAAAGCGTCAGATGCCGCAATCGGATCGTGCTCAAGCACGCAACAACTTTTGGCGGTGCTCGATGGAAACCAACTAAGACGCTCCAACGCTTTAATATTAGAGGGAGAATGGTAGCATAGAATTTGCTCTCAATATCATAGAAAGAGCACCTTCATTCTCCGTATCAAATTAACGCTAGCTCAACAGGCAGCTTAAATAACGCACATAAGGACATTAATTACATTTTAATTCTCCTTTTTGTTAAGAAAAAAAAAATAAAAGTAACATACTAACATACAATATATCCAGGCTTCAGTCTCATACAACAGCTTAAAATGCACTTCGTACATCACACAATGAACAGCGTCACAAGTAAAACCAGGAGCTACTGCAAAGCATCGAGAGAGAGATTACCCGTATATAACCTGCCAACTTTTCAAACCGAAGCGCTTGACTTTACAGCTAACCAAGAAGTAAATCATTGACCAAGATGAAGGCGGAACTAGACCGTCTTCCACAACTTTGTAACGCTCAGGAAGGCGCTACGGCAGGACCGCACTACTCACTTAGCGTCCGCTTTCTCACGGGCTAACCGCAGTCGCCACACCGCTCCTGCCGCCGCCTCGCGACATCCACCCGAAACCAAAGAGTGCAATCATGCAGAAAATAGGATCCATACGAGCAGCCACAGCTCCATATACACTACTGCCCATTAAAATTGCTACACCAAGAAGAAATGCAGATGATAAACGGGTATTCATTGGGCAAATATATTATACTAGAACTGACATGTGATTACATTTTCACGCAATTTGGGTCCATAGATCCTGAGAAATCAGTACCCAGAACAACCACCTCTGGCCGTAATAACGGCTTTGATACGCCTGGGAATTGAGTAAAACAGAGCTCGGATGGCGTGTGCAGGTACAGCTGCCAATGCAGCTTCCACACGAAAAAACAGTTCATCAAGAGCAGTGTCTGGCGTATTGTGACGAGCCAGCTGCTCGGCCACCATTGACCAGACGTTTTCAGTTGGTGAGAGATCTGGAGAATGTGCTGGCCAGGGCAGCATTCGAACATTTTCTGTATCCAGAAAGGCCGGTACAGGACCTGCAACATGCAGTCTTGCATTATCCTGCTGGAGTGTAGGGTTTCGTAGGGATCGGATGAAAGGTAGAGCCACGGGTCGTAAAACATCTGAAATGTAACATCCACTGTTCAAAGTGCCGTCAATACGAACAAGAAATGACGGAGACGTGTAACCAATGGCACCCCGTACCATCACACCGGGTTAAACGCCAGTATGGCGATGACGAATACACGCTTCCAATGTACGTTCACCGCGATGTCGCCAAACACGGTTGCGACCATCATTATGCTGTAAACAGAACTTGGATTCATCCGAAAAAATGACGTTTTGCCATTCGTGCATCCAGGTTCGTCGTTGAGTACACCATCGCAGGCGCTCCTGTCTGTGATGCAGAGTCAAGGGTAACCGCAGCCATGGTCTCCGAGCTGATAGTCTATGCTGCTGCAAACGTCGTCGAAATGATCATGCAGATGCTTGTTGTCTTGTAAACGTCCCCATCTGTTGACTCAGGGATCAAGACGTGGCTGCACGATCCGTTACAGCCATGCGGATAAGATGCCTGTCATCTCGACTGCTAGTGATACGAGGCCGCTGGGATCCAGCACGGCGTTCTGTATTACCCTCCTGAACCCACCGATTCCATATTCTGCGAACAGGCACTGGATTTCGACCAACGCGAGCAGCAATGTCGCGATACGATAAACCGCAATCGCGATAGGCTACAATCCGACCTTTATCAAAGTCGGAAACGTGATGGTACGCATTTCTCCTCCTTACACGAGACATCACAACAACGTTTCACCAGGCAACGCCGGTCAACTGCTGTTTGTGTACGAGAAATCGGTTGGAAACTTTCCTCATGTCAGCACGTTGTAGGTGTCGCCACCGGCGCCAACCTTGTGTGAATGCTCTGAAAAGCTAATCATTTGCATATCACAGCATCTTCTTCATGTCGGTTAAATTTCACGTCTGTAGCACGTCATCTTCGTGGTGTAGCAGTTTTAAGAAGTTCGGACACTTGTGAGGAGAGACAGTTGTGAGGAGGGACAGTTGTGAGGAGGCCCGGCCGAACAGGTAGCGGGCGGTCTACAGAGGTACGAAACAGGTTGCGCTGACACTTCAGTTTCTTCTGTTTACGCCGAAGAAGTAGGGCCGCTGTTCAATCAAGGATACGACATCGTCACATCACCGCCGTCACACAGGTGTGCAAAACGGATCATGCAAAAAAAAAAAAAAAAAAAAAGAAACATAGGATCTACACAAGATCCGACCGATGCTGCAGGAATATTTCTGCAAGAACATAATTTGCTAATGAATGATGGGAGCAAATTTTTACTTGCAAATGACAACAGAGTACCAAATGATAGGACATTGGTGTTCGCCAGCGAAAGGGGAAAATCCTGTTTAACAGACTGCAATTCGTTCTTTGTCAATGGAACGCTCAAAAGCTCCAGCAAGCATTTTGGACAGTTATTTATTGTTCATGCCGATATTTCTAGTTCTGAGGAGGAAACAAACACAGTTCCAACCGTGTACGCCTTGCTACCCAATAAAAAGCGAGTAACGTACGATCGCTTTTTCACAGCTGTTAAGAGCAACGTACCTGGATGCAATCATACAGCTATCATGATGGATTTTGAAGCTGCAGTCATCCAATCAGTAACAAATTTGTTTCCTGTTGCAAATATTCATGGCTGCAACTACCATTTCAGCCAGTGCTTGTGGAGGCAAAGCCGGCCAGGGTGGCCGAGCGGTTCTAGGCGCTTCAGTCTGGAACCGCGTGACTGCTACGGTCGCAGGTTCGAATCCTGCCTCGGGCATGGATGTGTGTGATGTCCTTAGGTTGGTTAGGTTTAAGTAATTCTAAGTTCTAGGGGACTGATGACCTCAGATGTTAAGTCCCATAGTGCTCAGAGCCACTTGAACCACTTGTGGAGGCAAGTGCAGAATTGCGGCCTTGTTGCTGCCTACAAGGAAAGCAAAGAAACTCGTTTTCACATAAGATTGTGTTCCGCTCTGGCTCACATTCCACTAGACATGTTAGATGATGGATGGCTATGGATTCAGGAGAGCACGCCAGATAATGAAAAAGTGCAGGATTTTTACGACTATTTTCTTGAACAATGGCTGGATAATGAAAACATGCCAAGGGATATATGGAAATGCGCGGGAAGGCATCACCGCACCAACAATGTTTCAGGATGGAATCGGAGGATAAATATATTAATTATTCATCCAAATTTTTACTCCTTAGTAAAAATTCTCAGAGAGGACACAGAATAGACTATCATGGGCACCAATTTGACCTACTAGTTTTAAATCTAGTTGGGAAAAGAAGAAAGAAGTCCGCAATTAAGACAGATGAGATAGTTTCTAAGGCCCTTACAAGACTCCAAGTTGACGGCAATGTAAAATCATTTCCTACTTGCGTGGCCTAGGCACAGAAATTACAATGAAAAGGAAATGGCTGAGGCTACAGCAATACTTGTAAATATTGAAAAGGGGTTCAGTTCACGCCGATCACCCTATTGTAAAAATTGTAAATAAATAATCATCCTGTAAATATTGTAAATAAATATAATGGGGGACGAAGTGAGACTACCTCCTCGTGGTGTTCCCTGGACACGACACAAAGTCGTGTAAATGTCTTTTGCAAATTGTAAAAGGTTCACTAATGAAGTATGAAAAGTCATAGCTTTTCTAACAGTCACAATCAGCATTTTTGTGTAGAGAATTTTAGAAACAATGTCTCTTTGAGTGGACGATGAATACAGCTTGTTTCAATACATAAATTGCATTCCTTAACGCTAATTGCTAGCAGGACTCACATTAGACCTCAGTACACTTCCCTGCGTGGTACGAGAAAATTGAGGTTTATTTCGATATAATTGAAGAAAAAAGTTTCTTCTGAGAACCAAATTCTTTAGTTGGCTCCTCTTAATATATGATCAAAGGTTGCCACTCCTATCATACCAAATTTTGGGTGAGAGGTTGAAAGATGGAAAACATTTTCCGTTTCTATAGTCTCTGTAAAATGCATCCTTAAGTACGAGGTTGAGGGAAAATTATGCCCTATGTAATATTAATCAGAACAAAAATTCCAATGAAAAAGGTCTTACGCATAACTGTGCTGCAACTGATGGTTGACATGATATCATGGGGGCAAAATCAGCTCCGATTTCTAATCTGACTAAGGCCACTCTTCCTTGCCCAAGAAAATTCTGAAATAATGTAGCCTGGCTGCACTGGAGGAGTGTGAATGTCCCTCGGTAGTTGCCCGGGCCGGCTCAAGCCGAGCGCTCAGTCACACCAAACGGTAGCAGGTAGTGGCCGATAAGGTAGTGGCTTAGCACTTTGGACACACCCTGTGCCGGTCCCTTAGTATCCCGGATTTCTCACAAGTGTCCTCACATTCGAGTTTCTCACAAGTGTCTCTTCTCACAAGTGTCCAAAACTCAATTTTAATGGCCATTAGTGTACTTCTGTCCGCACACAATAAGACGAGCAATACATTACTGCTTGTGTGCAGTATAGTTTCAACACTATGCAGTATGTCCTTGGGGAGGAGGAGCCGCGGAATAAAAGTTCTTTGAGTCTTCTCCTCCCAAGCAACATTACTTTATTACTACAGTCTTAGTGTTTGGTGCCTATGTTTATTTGTTTTATGATTGTTGTGTTGTTTGTGACGGTGTTGTGCACGTAGTGTCATGCATTGTTGGCTTTGTCCCTTACATGTTGATCGCTTCTGAGTCATGTTCACTTAGTGTTCCTTCCTCGGTTTAGGAATCTGTGGTCGTGTCTGAGTCCTCCCATGTGGTTTCAAATGGTTCAAATGGCTCTGAGCACTAGGGGACTTAACATCTGAGATCATCAGTCCCCTAGACATAGAACTACTTGAACCTAACTAACCTAAGGACATCACACGCATCCATGCCAGAGGCAGGATCGAACCTGCGACCGTATCAGTCGCGCGGTTCCGGACTTAAGCGCCTACAACCGCTCGGCCACCACGGCCGGCCCCATGTGGTTTGTTGTGTTCTTTGAGCTTGTCTACGCCTCCTTCCATATGGGTTTCGGCGCTTGTATTCTTCGTGCAGAGTGTCCCATACAATATAGGCTACGCTATTTATTGTGTTCCAGTCATCGCTATTACGCATTATTCTGGCGATGTCATTGTCGTTCAGTATGGGTCTCACTTGTGCTAGCGTGTTGCACAGCAGTGTAACATGTTCTGGTGTCGCAGTTTCTCCACATACACATACTTCATCGTTAGTACCATACAGTTTAAATGTACCGGATACGGCCCGTGGCCTGTCAGGAAATGGACCATCCCTCGGCTTGGGTCGACATGTTTCAGTTGTAGTCTTTTACCTGCACCAGGAAAGAAAGATTGTACTCTGCGACCCTTGCGGGATGCATCCAACTCTCTCTGCCATGTCTGAATCCGCCATTGTTTCATTTGTGTTCTATGTGTGGAGAATGGAAGAATGTCGTTTCGTCGGATGAGTCTTGTTTCACACTTTTTCCGACTTTTGGCCGAATTTACGGCGTAAGAGTGAAACATGGCGGGGTTCGGTGATGATATTGGGAGTATCATGGTATTCCACGGTCCCCATGGTTACTCTACAAGACTTCGTTGCTGCCATTTGGCTGATCAGCTCCGTCCCATGGTAAAATGTGTGTTTCCACTGGTTTTGTGAGGACGAGGGTGAATTTTGTATCTCCCCGGCCACCGTATGTTAATAATATTTTCGACTTCGTTTTTGTAGAAGGGTACGTGATCGCTACCCACCTTCATCATCATTATCTGAACTTGCCACTATTTTGCCGGAAGAATGGTATAACAGGCACTCGAAAACCGCACAGGACCTGTGTTTATCCATTCCGAGAGGACTGAAAGCTGTTTTGAATGCCAAAAAAATGTTGAAATTTGTGTGAAAGCTTAGGGGACTTAACTGCTAAGGTCAACAGTCCCTAAGCTTACACACTACTTAACCTAAATTATCCTAAGGACAAACACACACCCATGCCCGAGGGAGGACTCGAACCTCAGCAGGGACCAGCCGCACAGTCCATGACTGCAGCGCCTTAGAGTGCTCGGATAATGCTGCGCTTTTGAATGACAACTGATCTCCTATACCGTATTAAACATGATGATATGTTGCGTTTTAAGTGTTTCCATAAGTGTCCACCCCCATGACAGGTAGACCTAATGAAATGATCACACTTATAGGGGATATAATGAACTCCATGCACCCTGTCGATACGTTTAGTATGCCTGGTTCATTTTAAAGCTATTTTCAGTTGAGGAATTTTATACTTCTGAACAAGTCATTCGTCTGAAGAACTGTCCCAAGTTTCCTTATGCAGATACAGTTTCACCTACTAGCTGAACGGCTGCGATCGGTATGAAGTTTTTAGGTACAATCCCAATACATTCGGTCCATGTGGACGCGTGACCAACGATCCTCACTGTATAGCACGACAGAGCAAGAATGTTTTCGACCTGATGAAAGATGAGACAAATCGGTCGCAAACTGCAGAGTTTTAGGGCCCAGATCTAAAGCGCATGCACGCTATATAGATGCAAGTGCCACCCAAAGCAGGACTACGAGTGTGCATCATGTGGCCTTAAATGCTCTCACAATTGAAGACTATGAGAAGTGCCTGCTTGAGGGTGGTGGCAGCGCTCTGTATCACCTCCTGCTTCTAGCCCACCTATTTCCCATATATTTTATCATTGCATGAAGTACAATCTCTAAGTAAATTAGTAAATGTAAATGTTTTATAAAACATAATATGAAGATAAAAATTCAATGATTAAGTGGGATATATATATATATATATATATATATATATATATATATATATATATATATATATATATATATATATACGTACCTGAGAACTACACACATCAAAAAGTTTTACATCACCCTTGTTTCCAGAACTCCTGAAGATAGACTTGACTGTGGATATTCTATCACAGACACAGTCTGTTTGACTATTCAGAGATGTCACTGAACCCGCCCAAAGATGTAAATAGCAGTGCATGAGCAGCGCCTCTTAGACGGAGGAGGTCCGACAGCCGATCAGGTACAGTCATTCCACCATGAAGGGTGTGCTCGTGTTGTCTGTAGTTGAACCATGCCTAGACTGTCAATACCGCGGTTCGATCGTGTCCACATTGTTACTTTGTGCCCGGAAGAGCTCTTAATAAAGGAAATGTCCAGGCGTCTCGGTGTGAACCAAAGCCAAGTTGTTCGGACACGGAGGAGATACAGAGAGACAGGAACTGTTGAAGACGTGCCTCACTCAGGGCGCTCAAGGACTACTGCTGCAGTGTATGACCGCTACCTACGGATTATGGCTCGGAGGAACCTTGACGGCAACGCCACCATCTTGAATAATACTGTTCGTGCAGCCACAGGACGTCGTGTTACGACTCAAACTGTGCGTAATAGACTGCATGATTCGCAACTTCAATCCCTACGACCATGGCGAAGTCCAACTTTGCAACCACGACACCATGCATCGCGGTACAGATGCGCCAAAGAAGAAGCCGAATGGACCGCTCAGGATTGGCATCGGAGGCAACCCCGTCAGGCTGAACGCTTTAGATACAGTGTCCAGCGAATGCAGCAAGGTGAAGGTTCCGTGCTGTTTTAGCGTGGTATTATGTGGGGCAGACGTACGCCGCTGGTGTCATGGAAGGCGCCGTAACGGCTGTACGATGCTTGATATCATCCTCCGACCGATAGTGCAACCATATCGGCAGCATATTGGCGAGGAATTCGGTTTCATGGACGACAATTCGCGCCTCCATGCGCACATCTTGTGAGTGACTTCCTTCATCGCTCGACTAGAGTGACCAGCATGTTCTCCACCTTATCGAACATGCCTGGGACAGATTGAAAAGGCCTGTTTACGACCGACGTGACCCACCAAACACTCTGAGGGATCTATGCTTAATCACCGTGGAGGAGTGGGACAATCTGGACCAACAGTGCCTTGATGAACTTGTGGATAGTATGCCACAACGAATACAGACATACATCAATGCAAGAGGACGTGCTACTGGGTATTAGAGGTATCGGTGTGTACAGCAATCTGGACCCACCACCACTGAAGGTCTCGCTGTATCGTGGTACAATATGCAATGTGTAGTTTCCATGAGCAATAAAAAGAGCGGAAATGATGTTTATGTTGATCTCTATTTAAATTTTCTGTACAGATTCCGAACTCTCGGAACCGAGGTGATACAAAACTTTTTTTTAAATGTATGTATAAACAGGTCTTTAAAGCACAAAAAAATTATTGGAAAAAGTCGCTGAAAATGTTTTCATTGTTGTATATATGTCATTTTTTTAAAGTACAAAGACAAAAAAATATCTCATAAAAATGTTATTTCATTGCTGTATATATAAACCATATTTAAAAGTACAAACCAAAATTCGTTGATAAATCTATTTATTGTTAGTGAATCATTAGTTATTCTGTTGTATCATTCTCGTTATTTACAAAAGAATGTGATACATTAAGTACAGGAAACATACAAACATCTTAATCACACAGCAACTTTGGCTGCATGCCTTTGTAATTCACAGGATGGGGTTGAGGAATGTAAGAGAATCTGAATAAAATATTGTTGTTGTCATTACATATTTTTGGTGAACGAGAAAAAATCATATGTTATGTGCAGTAATTCATCATTTTTGTTTGTACCTGCTTAGGAGCTTGTTGCACTACGATAAATAATACAGTGTAACTACATAAGGACATGTTAGTAATGCTACTTCTACTACTACTACTACTACTAATAATAATAATAATATTCATAACAATAAGAATGAATGGACAGCTACTTACTCTTCAAAAATGTGGCTAGCAGCTGATGTTTGGTTTGCGCAACTCACGCGTTACAGGAAAGGGAAGGCAATGCCAACAAAGGAAACTCATTGTCTTGGAGAGACCACTCAGGTAACGCATCTTCTTACCCTTCTGCTGCACTGCCATTGTTTGTCGAAAATATTCCTCCACATACATCTCTTGACTGATGAATAATGTTCTTCCATTATAATGTCTTCAAATTCTCGATGTAGAAGGCTGAGAGTACATTTCTCTGACAGACATTTTCAAGAAAGACAGTTGTTAAACAGTCTTCATCGGTCGACATAAGTGGCCCAGGGACGTGGAGGCTACAACACTAAGAAGAAGAAGAACCCTTATGGCGCTTCACTGTAATGTACAAACTTTGAACGAAGGGTAACTGGATGTGCATAATAAAAATTGTGGGAAGGCAGTGGGTGCTTGATGACTGAATAATTCAAACAGGCTGCACACTGGTGGTGGTGGGTTTGAAATTGAAAGGGACCAAACTACTGTGACTGGTTCTTGCTCAAGAGCAGCGTAGCGCATATGCCTGACCTCTCCTCCCCTCCCCATCCCTTACCCCCTCCCCCTCCCGCTGGGTAACGTAGAGTGTAACGTGCACAGCTGCGCCAGCCGTTATCTGACACAGCTGTTGTTACCGATCTTCTGACCTATCGTACACTGCCCTACTACTTGTAAGGTAATGTTACGACCTTTCCGGCCATTGCAGAAGAAACTTGTGTTTTCTTGTGTTTAGAATGTGGGTGACGAAGTTGTCGTACTACAATATCTTTCCTTCCAATTAGAGCGTTTTTCACGCCAACCGAGAAGCAACATTAATCGATATGGCACAATCCAAGACCCACTACAGCCTTTGCTTATGTGAGGTACAATCAAATAGAAGCATATACGAGGTGCGGCTAGAAAAAAACCGGACTGATGCTGGAAAAAACATTTATTTACAATTATTTACAATTTCATGTTATCTCCTTCAATGTACTCTCCTCCTCGGTCTCTACACCGCTCCATACGAATTTTCCACTGTTCATAGCAATGCTGCAGATCATTTTCGGTAAGTCCATACATTACTTCCGTCGCTTTTTCTTTTACTGCTTCAACAGTCTCAAATCTAGTTCCTTTCAAAGCTGACTTGACTTTAGGGAAAAGAAAAAAGTCACAGGGGGCCAAATCAGGTGAGTAGGGTGGATGATCTAAGATGGGAATCTTGTGTTTTGCCAAAAACGTCTTCACTGACAACGCACTGTGAGCTGGGGCGTTGTCTTGGTGAAGGATCCATGACTTTTTTCTCCACAAATCGTTCCGTTTTCTCCGTACTCGCTCACGTAGGGTAGCCAGGACGCTAATGTAGTAATGCTGATTCACTGTTTGTCCCTCTGGTACCCAATCAATGTGCACAATCCCTTTGATGTCAAAAAAAAAAAAAACAATCATCATTGCCTTGAATTTCGATTTTGACATTCGTGCTTTTTTTTTGTCGTGGAGAACCAGGAGTTTTCCAATGCATCGATTGGCGTTTAGTTTCGGGATCGTAAGTAAAAAAACCACGATTCATCGCAAATAACAACATTTTGTAAGAAGGTGGGATCACTTTCAATGTTTTCCAGGATGTCAGAACAAATCATTCTTCGGCGTTCCTTCTGTTCAATTGTGAGACACTTTGGAACCATTTTTGAACACACTTTGTTCATGTTGAAACTTTCATGAAGAATCTGCCTAACACTTTCCTTGTCAACTCCTGTTAACTCAGACACTGCTCTGATTGTTAAACGGCGATCTTGTCGAACAAGTTTACCGATTTTTTCAATGTTTGCATCAGTTTTTGCTGACAATGGTCTGCCAGTGCGAGTGTCATCACTGGTGTCTTCGCGGCCATCTTTAAATCGTTTAAACCACTCAAACACTTGTGTTCGCGATAAACAATCATCGCCGTACACTTGTTGTAACATTACAAACGTTTCACTTGCAGATTTTCCTAGTTTGAAACAAAATTTGATGTTAACACGCTGATCTTTCTGTACACTCAACACTTTCCGACGCACAGACAAAACGTCAACTACTTAAAGCAGACGCCACGGGCAGACTGAGTGCAGGAGGCAGATGAAACTCGAGCAGTAGGCGGAGCGAGAGTCACGTGACAGGCCACGCGACTTTCAGCCTTATTGCATTCGTTTTATTGTTTCACCAGTACTAGTCCGGTTTTTTTCTAGCCACACCTCGTATTGGACCAGGAACCGAACCTGGCACATTGGCCTCTCGCGGACGAGTGCTTTACCAAGCTACACAAACACGACTCACGGCCCGTTCTCACAGCTTATTTCCGCTAGCCCCTCTTCTTCTACCTTCCAAATTTTACACAGGTCCTCCACCGTAGGTACTGGAAGACAGGAAAAGAGGTACTGCTGGAATCAAAAATGGATCAAATGGCTCTGAGCACTATGGGACTCAATTGCTGAGGTCATGAGTCCCCTAGAACTTAGAACTAGTTAAACCTAACTAACCTAAGGACATCACAAACATCCATGCCCGAGGCAGGATTCGAACCTGCGACCGTAGCGGTCTTGCGGTTCCAGACTGCAGCGCCTTTAACCGCACGGCCACTTCGGCCGGCACTGCTGGAATCATAGCAGCAAGGGCGGGTCGTGAGTCTCGCTTGCTTGGATAGATCAGTCGGTTGTGCCTTGTACCAGGAGACCAAGCGTAGCACGCTATAGTCCTGGCCCAGCACACAGTTTTAATTTGTCTGGAAATGTCAAATAATGACGTACTCCGCTGCAGAGTGAAAATTCATTATGAACTTCATTTGATCCGTGTAGTGCTTCGATATGAAACTGAAAGAGTACTTTAATCTCTTTGCTTGTATAGCTAAGCAGCTACCTTCATCACGTCCGATACGATATTGCAATGCCTATGTTATTTCGAACAACGGTGCTAAGTTCCTTCAGACATTCATCCATGGCCGAAGGAACAGGCAAAGTAGTGACTACAGCCGTTATTAAGCACATGAAATGTAAAACTTTCAACATAACTCCTAAGGTTCAGCGACCGTGTCAGAATTATATTGCAACAAATAAGCCCTCGGTCAAAAATATTAAGTCAAAAATTGACCTGGTTTCGACGCTACTATGAGCGTCGTCTTCAGAATTAGACTAATTGTACTAAAACATTAGGTATATAGTACATTAATAAAATTAAAGTTTGTACTGACTAGAAAAGATGAGTCTTGTTGCAACCCTTGTCCACAGTACGAGCAGCCCTTAGCGGCTCGCCATCTGACTAGTGTTCATGACGTCGCCTTTCCGGCTGAGATCTTTTTTAATATGTGACTTGTAAGTACTGCATCTTTTCAAGTCAGAACAAACATTAATTTTATTAATATACTATATACCTAATGTTTTAGTACAATTAGTCTAAATCTGAAAATGCCGCTCATAGTAGCGTCGAAACCAGGTCAATTTTTGACTTAATATTTGTGACCGAGGGCATATTGCTTACAATATACATGAAATGTACCCTACTGGCCATTAAAATTGCTACATCACAAGGATGACGTGCTACAGATGCGAAATTTAACCGACAGGAAGAAGATGCTGTGATACGCAAATGATTAGCTTTTTAGAGCATTCACGCAAGGTTGGCGCCGGTGGCGACACCTACAACGTGCTGACATGAGGAAAGTTTCCTACTGGTTTCTCATACACAAACAGCAGTTGACCGGCGTTGCCTCGTGAAACGTTGTTGTGATTCCTCCTGTAAGGAGGAGAAATGGGTACCATCACGTTTCCGGCTTTGATAAAGGTTGGATTGTAACCTATCGCGGTTGCGGTTTATCGTATCGCGACATTGCTGCTCGCGTTGGTCGAGGTCCAATGACTGTTAGCAGAATATGGAACAGGTGGGTACAGGAAGGCAATACAGAACGCCGTGCTGGATCAATACGCCCTCGTATCACTAACATTCGAGATGTCAGGCATCTTACCCGCATGGCTGTAACGGATCGTGCAGCCACGTCTCGATCCCTGAGTCAACAGATGGGGACGTTTACAAGACAACAACCATCTGCACGAACAGTTCGACGACATTTGCAGCAGCATAGACTCTCAGCTTGGAGACCATGGCTGCGGCCGGCCGCGGTGGTCTAGCGGTTCTAGGCGCTCAGTCCGGAACCGCGCGACTGCTACGGTCGCAGGTTCGAATCCTGCCTAGGGCTTGGCTGTGTGTGATGTCCTTAGGTTAGCTAGGTTTAAGTAGTTCTAAGTTCTAGGGGACTGATGACCATAGATGTTAAGTCCCATAGTGCTCAAAGCCATTTGAACCATGGCTACGGTTACCCTTGACGCTGCATCCGTGTTTGGGGACATCACGGTTAAGGCACATGGAAGCGTGTGTTCGTCATCGCCATACTGGCGTATCACCCGGCGTGATGGTATGGGGTGCCATTGGTTACACGTCTCGGTCACCTCTTGTTCACATTGACGTCACTTTGAACAGTGGATGTTACATTTCAGATGTTTTACGGCCAGTGACTCTACCCTTCGTTCAATCCCTGCGAAACCCTGCATTTGAGCAGGATAATGCACAACCGCAAGTTGCAGGTCCTGTACGGGCCTTTCTGGATACAGAAAATGTTCGACTGCTGCCCTGGCCAGCACATTCTCCAGATCTCTCACCAACTGAAAACGTCTGGTCAATGGTAGCCGAGCAGCTGGCTCGTCACAATACGCCAGTCACTACTCTTGATGAACTGTTTTTTCGTGTGGAAGCTGCATGGTCAGCTGTACCTGCACACGCCGTCCTAGCTCTGTTTGACTCAATGCCCAGGCGTATCAAAGCCGTTATTACGGCCAGAAGTGGTTGTTCTGGGTGCTGATTTCTCAGGATCTATGCACCCAAACTGCGTGAAAATGTAATCACACATCAGTTCTAGTATAATATATTTGTCCAATTAATACCCGTTTATCATCTACATTTCTTCTTGGTGTAGCAATTTTAATGGCCAGTAGTGTATTTGCAATTGTGAATGTACACTCCTGGAAATTGAAATAAGAACAACGTGAATTCATTGTCCCAGGAAGGGGAAACTTTATTGACACATTCCTGGGGTCAGATACATCACATGATCACACTGACAGAACCACAGGCACATAGACACAGGCAACAGAGCATGCACAATGTCGGCACTAGTACAGTGTATATCCACCTTTCGCAGCAATGCAGGCTGCTATTCTCCCATGGAGACGATCGTAGAGATGCTGGATGTAGTCCTGTGGAACGGCTTGCCATGCCATTTCCACCTGGCGCCTCAGTTGGACCAGCGTTCGTGCTGGACGTGCAGACCGCGTGAGACGACGCTTCATCCAGTCCCAAACATGCTCAATGGGGGACAGATCCGGAGATCTTGCTGGCCAGGGTAGTTGACTTACACCTTCTAGAGCACGTTGGGTGGCACGGGATACATGCGGACGTGCATTGTCCTGTTGGAACAGCAAGTTCCCTTGCCGGTCTAGGAATGGTAGAACGATGGGTTCGATGACGGTTTGGATGTACCGTGCACTATTCAGTGTCCCCTCGACGATCACCAGTGGTGTACGGCCAGTGTAGGAGATCGCTCCCCACACCATGATGCCGGGTGTTGGCCCTGTGTGCCTCGGTCGTATGCAGTCCTGATTGTGGCGCTCACCTGCACGGCGTCAAACACGCATACGACCATCATTGGCACCAAGGCAGAAGCGACTCTCATCGCTGAAGACGACACGTCTCCATTCGTCCCTCCATTCACGCCTGTCGCGACACCACTGGAGGCGGGCTGCACGATGTTGGGGCGTGAGCTGAAGACGGCCTAACGGTGTGCGGGACCGTAGCCCAGCTTCATGGAGACGGTTGCGAATGGTCCTCGCCGATACCCCAGGAGCAACAGTGTCCCTAATTTGCTGGGAAGTGGCGGTGCGGTCCCCTACGGCACTGCGTAGGATCCTACGGTCTTGGCGTGATCCGTGCGTCTTTGCGGTCCGGTCCCAGGTCGACGGGCACGTGCACCTTCCGCCGACCACTGGCGACAACATCGATGTACTGTGGAGACCTCACGCCCCACGTGTTGAGCAATTCGGCGGTACGTCCACCCGGCCTCCCGCATGCCCACTATACGCCCTCGCTCAAAGTCCGTCAACTGCACATACGGTTCACGTCCACGCTGTCGCGGCATGCTACCAGTGTTAAAGACTGCGATGGAGCTCCGTATGCCACGGCAAACTGGCTGACACTGACGGCGGCGGTGCACAAATGCTGCGCAGCTAGCGCCATTCGACGGCCAACACCGCGGTTCCTGGTGTGTCCGCTGTGCCGTGCGTGTGATCATTGCTTGTACAGCCCTCTCGCAGTGTCCGGAGCAAGTATGGTGGGTCTGACACACCGGTGTCAATGTGTTCTTTTTTCATTTCCAGGAGTGTAGATAACAACAGTTGTATAATGATGACAATGATAATTTGTGCCGGACTGGGAATTTGGCTATCCGAGCACGACTCACCGCCAGACACAAACTTCCATATGTCGTCAAACACGTGTCTGCAACCCGTACTCGTACATCCGTTATGTATTTTCCCGTACAGCGGATATAGTTTACTTGAAAGTCGCTGCGATATTCCGAATGCAAAGTTCCGTCGCGCGGGCGCTGCAATATTGTATTTGTCGACTGACACCGGGCAAGCGAGTTTCAAGTAAAATGTCTGCCCTGTACGGCAATAACATAATGGATGTACGAGTACAGGCCGCAGGCAGATGGTTTATGACATATGGAAGTTTGGGTCTCTCCATCTCTGGTAGCCAAATGGTAAGGCGATCGCTCGCGATAAGCGGGAAATCCGTGTTCCAGCCCCTGTCCCACACAAATTTTCACTGTCGTCATTGCATTATACAACTGACGGTTATCCATATTCGCAACTGCGAATACATTTTATGTTTTTCATCACTTTCCTTCAGGAGGCATGTCCGCTCCCTGCCAAGCCAACTTACCGTTGAAGCACACTGGCACACTCTCATTTGTTTTCCACCTATAACTGCAGTACTGCCATCCAAGGATAAGTGCTGCAAGTCATGTGGAACGCAAGGCACTATGAGAATTTTCCGAAGCATAACATCACTTCGAGCGACAGTGTGATTCTCTGCTCTAGCAATATGCCTGAGAAGCGTGTCACTTGGGCTTGGTGGACGAGGGCGTTGGAAATTTTCTGCTGCTTGTGTCTAAAGAGTTCCCAGACATCGGCGCTTCATGGACTTGTTTGATGAGCACCACACTGTGCAGACTGCGCGAACAGTTAATCGGAGCTATCTACTGTGCCGCGAGGTTCTATATACTAGCCTATGTGTGTTCCATTGCTTTAATCTAGAGTAAACCCGGACTTGTTTCAGTTTACCGGCTACACCTTGGGTGACGTACATGTTTAAGATTGCTTCTCTCACAGTTTTTCCTGTATATCGGGTTTGACGTGTGTTGGTATGGTATGAATACTATTTGAGAAGTTTTTTTGGTACTCAGGATTAATGTAAGTTTAGTTTTACTGCTGTTGCTATGTCGGCGTCAATATTTAAATTTTATTTATGCGTTCTTTCCCAGAACTAGCCTGAGTTATTGCAAATTGAAATCAAACTGAGTATTTTTCTACATTCTCTCTTAGCTGAGATTTTCATTCTACTTAACATCTAGTGTGGCTACTTTAATGACACAACCGCTACGTATTTATAAGAGTACAAATAATCATTCTTTTATCTACGAAAACGTTGTGATTCATATTTGGTCCTTTCCTGTCCACATCTGCTGTGCTTAGACATATTACTTTATGTTTATTGGTGCTTGATTTTTATTCTGGAACAAGTGTTAAATGAAATGGTTTTTTTTTTTTTTTTAATGTGTGTGAAATCTTATGGGACTTAACAGCTAATGTCATCAGTCCCTAAGCTTACACACTACTTAACCTAAATTATCCTAAGGACAAACACACACAACCATGCCCGAGGGAGGACTCGAACCTCCGCCGTGACCAGCCGCACAGTCCACGACAGCAGCGCCTTAGACCGCTCGGCTAATACCGCGCGGCAAAATGGTTTTTATATCTGAGATACTAACAGGAGGACATCCAGATACTGATTTCGAACTGAGCTTTCCGGATGGGACGGACAAATGATTACAATTCATTCAAGAGAAAGAGTTGCACCAGTAAGTAAATAACGCGTTGGTCCACCTCTGGACCTTATCCAGGCCTTTATTCAGCTTGATATTGATTGGTAGGGCTTTCGCATGTCATGACATGCTGAGGGGCATCCTGCTGAATTCTATGCAGAACGCAGGGCTGGTTGGAGGGCCCAGCCCATAATGCTCCAAACATTCCCAATTGGGGAGAGATCCGCCGACTTTTCCGGCCAGGGTAGGGTTTGGCAAGCACCAAGACAAGCAGTAGAAACTCTCGCCTTGTGCAATCGGACATTATCATGCAGGAATCGAATCCCAAGATAGCTTGCCATGAAGGACAACGAAACGGGGGGTAGAATGAAATCAACGTGCCGCTGTGCTGTAGGGGTGTCCTGGATGACAAACAAAGGGGTCGTGTTATAAAAAGAAATGGCACCTCGGAGCACCACTCCTGGCTGTCGGGCTGGGCGGCGGTCCACAGCCAGGTTGGCACCCCTTCGCTGTGTAGAGAGTCTTCAGACACGTCTTCGCTGGTCACCGGGCCTCACTTCGAAACGGGACTCGTCACTGATGACATTTCTGCCACAGTCAGTGAGATTCCAGGCCGACGACTTGTGTGGGTAAGAGAACCTAGTACGTTGTCCTCGATGGTGAGTGTTCATCGTAGGTGAGGCATCATCTGGAGTGCCCCAGGGAAGTGTGGTAGGTCCGCTGTTATTTTCTATCTACATAAATGATCTTTTGGACAGGGTGGATAGCAATGTGCGGCTGTTTGCTGATGATGCTGTGGTGTACAGGAAGATGTCGTCGTTGAGTGACTGTAGGAGGGTACAAGATGACTTGGACAGGATTTGTGATTGGTGTAAAGAATGGCAGCTAACTCTAAATATAGATAAATGTAAATTAATGCAAATGAAAAGGAAAAAGAATCCCGTAATGTTTGAATACTCCATTAGCAGTGTAGCGCTTGACACAGTCACGTCGATTAAATGTTTGGGCGTAACATTGCAGAGCGATATGAAGTGGGACAAGCATGTAATGGCAGTTGTGGGGAAGGCGGATAGTCGTCTTCGGTTCATTGGTAGAATTTTGGGAAGATGTGGTTCATCTGTAACGGAGATCTCTAACAAAACACTAATACGACCTGTTCTTGAGTACTGCTCAAGCGTTTGGGATCGCTATCAGGTCAGATTGAGGGAGGACATAGAAGCAATTCAGAGGCGGGCTGCTAGATTTGTTACTGGTAAGTTTGATCATCACGCGAGTGTTACGGAAATGCTTCAGGAAATCGGGTGGGAGTCTCTAGAGGAAAGGAGGTGTCCTTTTCGTGAATCGCTACTGAGGAAATTTAGAGAACCAGCATTTGAGGCTGACTGCAGTACAATTTTCCTGCGCCAACTTATACTTCGCGGAAAGACCACAAAGATAAGATAAGAGAGATTAGGGCTCGTACAGAGGCATATGGGCAGTCATTTTTCCCTCGTTCTGTTTGGGAGTGGAACAGGGAGAGAAGATGCTAGTTGTGGTACGAGGTACCCTCCACCACGCACCGTATGGTAGATTGAGGAGTATGTGTGTAGACGTAGATGTAGATATGAAGATGTCCCACAGAGCGGTGGGATACCAAACTGACTGTCGGCCGCCATACGACCCGATATTTATGAGTGATGGTGTGGGGTGCCATTTCTTTTCATAGCAAGACCCCTTTGGTTGTCAACTGCGGTACTCTTACAGCCCAGTATTCAGTCAAGGATACTCTACCTCTCTCTTTCTTGCTCTTTATGGCGAGAGTTTCAACAGCTTGTCTTCGTGTTTGCCGAAACTCGACTTGAACAGCAAAGTAGACTGATCTCTCTCCAACTGAGAACGCTTGCATCATTATGTGCAGGCCCTCCAGCCAGCACAGGATTTTGACAGTCCAGCGCACCAGTAGGAGTCTGGCAGGAGGACGTCCAACAACCCTATCAATCAATGCCAAACCGAATAAATGGTTAGATAAGTGGCAGAGGTGGGCTAACGCGTTAATTGCTTGCTCAATTTGTGAAGCGCTTTGTCTAGGATAAATCATCCCTTTTTCTGAAACTGTTTGTCTTTGCATGTACATCACGTCTACCGATTTCCGTCCCATTCGGATAATTCCCTGGTAGCGCGTTGGCTTCTTTTTTTTTTTTTTTTTTTTTTTCGTATCATGCTGACCAAGTGATGTTCAGGCTAGCGATGAAATTATTCTCATACTGGAGATGTGTACGTTCACAGTACACTCAAAGCACAGAAGAAGATCTCCTGGACTGTTGACACACTTCGGTATAAGCGATGGGGTATGTGTGTACAACGAACTTAATGTTCTGATTCATCAGAATTACAAATTAGCACTGCTCAGGAGTGTATTGAAATTACTCATATATCAGGCATGTGTACATTCAGTGGTCGCTCAAAACTCGGAAGAAGTCCGTCTGGAACGATGATACACTTTGGTACATGCAATGGAATATATGTGTTCGATATACATCTTAAGACGAAACGTGATACTTGCCAAGAAGCAGTCTTCAGGCAAGCGAAGAAATAATAAACATTCAATTGGTCTCTCGAAATACAGAAGAAGACTGCCTGGACTGATGATACCACTTTGGTACATGCGATTGTAGTATATATGCACGATAAACTCCATGAGGCGAAGTACCACGCTTACGAATAAGCAGTGTTAATGTGAGCAGTGAAATTATTCCTGTGTTACGAATATGTACTTTGAATGAAACTTAGACTGTAAGTTATCTACCAACGACTCTCTCCATTTTTTTACTGTTCTTCCCTGGCAACATGAACGACACTGCTTCCGAAACGTGTCAGAACGCTTTACGAAGAATTCCTAGGATATAATTGTGTTTCTGTTGCTTTCCAAGTTACCTGTCCTCTGTCGTTTCGAGAGTTTGTGGAGTGGTAGGATAATGGACTCGTATTCCGTGGCACAGCAGCTTAAATCACCATCTGGCCATCCGGATTTAGAGTTTATATGGTTTTCCTAAATTGCTTAATATTCAGGATGTCTCAAAATACAGTATCATGTTGTCAAAATTATGGATCACTGTGCCAAGGCTCGGTAATTGGAGAAACGAATAGATTTTCTAGTTTATATTCATTGAAGCTAGATGTCGATTGTCTTCTGTTTGCCTGGTTACCGTCACATGTTGCTAAATAGCTACTCCTCAGCAGAAGTCATCGTTTGTTCTCGATTTTGCGAAGTGTAATTCCATGATTACAGTGCAATGACGTTTCAGGCTAACTCCGAATGGATGAAATATTCGAAGGTCGTATCGACAGTATGTAGACACAGGATGTATGTGTGTAAGGAAGAATCCTTGTCCCTCACGAATTCAAACCGCCTTCCAACGTAGTCCATCTAGTCGTGCCAGTCGGGAGTTACAACTGCCTACAACAAGGATGTAGCATGTTTTCAGACGTCGGTTGGTTCTGAAACCTCACAAGTTATACCGGTTCTAAGGCACGGCGGCAAACGCGAACACGTTGCGTTTTTTGACAAGCTTCACAATATTGCTGACAATAATAACACTTCCTCACAACGCATCACTGTCAGTGATGAAGCGATTTTCCTACATTAATGAGAAAATAAACAAACAGTGTTCGACTCAGGCACCTACAAAACTCCCATGCACATATTGAACTTGTACGAGATTCATCCAAGGTCAATGTGTTTTGTGTGACATCACCCTCATCCATTTACGGCCCATTCTTCTTCGATGCAAACACGGCTAACGTTCAGCAGTATTTGCAATGTTACGAAACTGATTGTTTCTGAGGTTGAACGAAGACCAGTTGATGTGTTGGCAGAAGAGCCAACACCGTGTTGCTAGAGGAGGCCGAAATGCACGCGTTTAAGCTCACGCAGACTGGCGTGAGGTCTGGAACAAGGTAAAGTAATTATAGTAGCCAAAATAGTACATAGCTTCTGGAATACTTAACTTTAATCCATAATTGGAGAACATCGCTCTTGATGATACATAATTACAATATCAATATAAACTGGTAATGGCGCCTTGCTAGGTCGTAGCAAATGACGTAGCTGAAGGCTATGCTAACTATCGTCTCTGCAAATGAGAGCGTATTTGTCAGTGTAGCATTGCTAGCAAAGTCGTCTGTACAACTGGGGAGAGTGCTAGGACGTCTCTTTAGACCTGCCGTGTAGCGGCGCTCGGTCTGCAATCACTGACAGTGGCGACACGCGGGTCCGACGCATACTACCGGACCGCGGCCGATTTAAAGGCTACCACCTAGCAAGTGTGGTGTCTGGCGGTGACACCACACCAGTTTTCAACAAGACGGAGCACCCCTCATTGGAGTTGCCAAGTGCGTGAGTGTCTGAATAAAACTCTATCATTCCGTTGGATCGGTCGTCAAACAGCCGGCGACTTACTTCTCAGCTGGCTTCCACGGTCACTAGATTTGACACCTTGTGACTTCTTTCTCTGTGGTTTCATTAAGAACAAAATTTATTCATCAACACTACCACAGAACCTAGAAGAGTTGAAGAATCGGATCCATACTGCCATAAAGTGAGTGACGTCGTGCATGATTACCCGAGTGTGGGAGGAGTTAGAGTATCAATGTGATATTGTTAGTAGCGCTGGTGGAGGACGTACTGGACATCTGTAATCTAAATTTGACAAAATAGTAAATACGTGCCACAAGTTTTATAGTTGTAAATCTTACAGTTTAATAAACAGGCCTACATGCATTCTAAATACATAAATACACCAAGTTATTATCGGGATGGTTCCTTGCATAGAGTAAGGCCGATTTCCTTGGCCGTTCTTCCTTAGTTTGAGCACGAGCTCAGTCTCTGATAATCTCGACATATTTGGCAATCACGTATAAGAATGGGTCAAGCAAATATACTATTGTATTAACTACTGTATGTAACTTACTATGGTGACAGTAGAAACATTAATTATGATTGATGAGCCTTAGTATGATAATTAATAGTCCATATAAAGCAGTAGTAGCGCTTTATAGTTACGATGAAGAATCATAACTTTATCCAACTTACGTTAACACGAAACAAACTCGTAACGCGAACAAGTTAATTCAGAGAATGGCACTTTTCACTTTTCGCAAATTGCCATGCTGTGCTCCTCATGTATCTTGCCTTGTTTCGACCTGAGACGATTGCCAACATTTGATTAGTATGAGAATATGAGATGAGTAGGAAAACCTGCAATGCGGGCCAAATTGTTAAGTACGCGTATACCATGGTTACTTAATATTTAAGAGCTATAATTTCGCAATACCTGCTCAACAGATCAGTTTTACTGCTGGAAGCTTTCGCAGCATGAAAAATCCTTAGTTTATTTAAAAAGATCAGTCCTGTAAAGCTTAACATCGTTGATATGTATCTCCTACTAACAACTTCAAAGTCACTACCAACACTCTAGCTTAACCGAAAGCGATTCAGGGAGCCTTACTATGTAACGCACACATCAAGAGCGTATTTTGAGTGACAAAGACTTTTCTAATGTCCATGTATTTTCTTAGCGGCAATGCTACACGAATTTCTCCTATCTTCAGGCGCGCTGGCAACGTATTTGTGAAATGGACTGTGACGTTTGGAAAACTAAGTCAGAGACCTTATACAAAACACTCGGTTCTGTGAGAAATGTTTCCTGTGCGCAACGACTTCTTTCAAATCATTTCTGAACACAATGACACCAAAACAATCAGCCACATGTTGAAAGTAAATTACTATCCATATCCACATAGTTACGGCATAAACCAGCCTTTGACACACAAAATAAGTGTAAAATAAACACGAACTTACGTACTGATCAAATGATTTCTCTTGTCGTCATCTACAGAGATGACAGAGATGTGACATTCTGGGTCAACACTTAATTACTATATTCCATTGCTAAAATATCAGTATTAGGCCTTTATCGTATTTCAGTGTCTGTTTCATTGTTTCCTAAAACACCATCATTTTACTGTGACTAAGGGCTGGTAAAAAAGCTCTTGGTTACTTCATGCAATGGTACATTTGTAAGTAGGCTGTTTAGGTTTTTATGTTGGTAACGCCACGTAGCGCTCTGTATGAAAATCGCTGACTGCGGTGTGTGCAGTCTGTGGCTGGTTGGACTCATTGTTGGATTATTCGCTAGTGTAGCGTTGGGCAGTTGGATGTGAACACCGTGTAGCGTTGGGCAGTTAGAGGTGAGCTGCCAGCAGTGGTGGATGTGGGGAGAGAGATGCCAGAGTTTTGAGAGGTTAGTATGAGCGGACCATCTGGATGTGTGTCCGTCAGAAAAAGGAAATTTGTAAAACTGGATGTCATGAACTGATACATCTATACTATGACTTTTGAACACTAATAAGATAAATACATTGTTTGTTCTCTATCAAAATCTTTCATTTGCTAACTATGCCCATCAGTAGTTAGTGCTTTCAGTAGTTAGCATCTTTTATTTAGCTGGCAGTATTGGCGCTTGATGTATTGCAGTAGTTCGAGTTGGGAAGATTTTGGTGAGGTAAGTGATTCATGAGGGGTATAGGGTATTGTTAGTCGGGGCTATACTTTTGTAGGGATTACCGAAAGTCAGATTGCGTTGCGCTAAAATATTGTGTGTCAGTTTAGAAATGATCAGAATAAGTAAAGAGAAAACTGTTTGAGTACGTTCATTTTTACTCAGCTGTTTCTGTATCAAATAACGTAGAAGTCAGTTCTTTATATACAGTCGTTCTTTATATACAAAGGGGAAGTTTCACATTTGCACAATAAGCAGAGTCGTATTACAGTATCCCGAATATATTCCTCAATACGTCAAACAATTATATAGCGAAGCTCACGTTATATGATTTACCTTTGGTAATTATTGCTTATCTCAGCACACACCAGCACTACATCAGCAGAGCACACATTACAGATAGTTATACATTAGCAGAATACTAAATAAATCGTAGACATAAAAATAAACAGGAAATGTAACACCCATTCTGCAAGTCAGTCATCGAGGCATGAAAGATTCCATTGTCCCTACCCCGAGACAACTAGCTTTTCGGCGATTCGGTGCCAAACAATCTCTAGATGATACCCTTTGCTTTCCGCTTCCCGTGGAAAGAAAAGGAAAAGAAACCTAGGAGTCCATTGTTTCTGCTTCAAGGAGAATGGAAATAGTTGCAGCCTTTACAAACTGGTTACGTCAAAACTTATTGCCAGTGAAACTTTCAAATTGAGCTCTGATCATTATAGCTTAGTAAGTGGCGGTTGTCGCTCCTAATAAATATTGCGTATATGCTTGTTATCCTTCAGATGAACAGTACAAGAGAGAGTAGAATCAAACGTGTCTAGGCAAGAAGGAAACAGGAAAAGATCAAATATCATCAAAAATGAGAAACTGGGCAGGAAAAAGACAGAAAACATTACAACAGTGCTTAGAGATACGTGGGAAATGAACGTACTACAGGATCGCAGAATGGCGATCATATGCCGATTACACAAGAAGGAAGGCCCATAGTTGTGAACAGCAAGAGACGGATGTTCGTACTATCAGTCACCTACAAAACCCTCTTGAAACTTTTGCTGAATACGAGATTAAAAAAAAAAAAAATGAGAGCGGCGAAAACAAGTAGTATTTGGAAAAGGAATGTCGTACCCCCAAACATATCAAACTTGATCATGATTTTAAGAAGGTGAAAAATAAACAGAGAATGACTCAGTAGCCAAACAAACCATGTTTACCATCTTAGAGATATTCGGGTACATGACAAGACAACGGAGCAAGGAGATAAACCAAGTTCAAATGACGATTCGAGGGAGACGTAATGAAACATTTTGAGATCAAAACAATGCTGAGACAAAGAGACTGACTCTAGGTCAGTATTGGTAACATACAAATAGGGTGAAGAACAATTCGCGTACTTGATTACTCACATGCTACCAATACCAAATTCTCTCCCAAAATTTCGTACTGCACATATTTCGGACAGTAAATGGACGTTAAAGATCGTCAATCATGTGTACGGTAACTACCTCTGTCAGTACATAGCAGCAGTTCTGTTCAGTTTGTACAGTCATAACATTTTGTGTTAGTATGCCGGAGGTCGAGAGTTCGATTCTGAGTCGTGGAGTATTCGTTATCATTTGCAAAAAGTAGTCTGCGTGGTATAGTATCTGGCGTCTTAATTGATTAATACCAACTATTATTCTTGCCACGTTCAGGTCTATAACGGGGCTTAAGTCGAAGGATGCAGATGATTTCGATGCGACCACTGTGGGAGGGTACACAGGAAACGGGTTTGGAATCAGGTAGTTGCAGTGGCACGAAACAATTCGCGTCCACAATGTGTAAAAGGTTTCTCTAAAAGCTGCCCAAAGAAAACAATTGTACTTCCATTTCTGTGTTCGTAGAATGTAATTGAAATGTTTTGCAGAAGCCCCACTTAATCGCTGTATGACGATTGAGACGCTAGATACCGTACCACGTAGACCACTTTTACCAAATAAGAACAAATATGCGTCGATCTAGAATCGAAACCTCGACCTCTTTCATGCGAACCCAAAACACTATCCACTGCAACAACTGCACAACTATGCTCTCTCTGCTGACAGAGGTAGTTACCGTACATGTGATTACAGTGCTGCCAGATTGCCAATTATTAACGTCTCTTTACTGCCAAAAATGAGCGCAGGACGAAATTTTGTGAGGGACATTCTTGTACTGCCAATTTGTGAGGAATCGCAATGCGAAACCCGAGTGCGCGAATTGCGTGAAGAGAACAATGTCGTCGTTAGGAGGAACGGACAACAGGCATAAGGCTGGGTCACAAGAAGGACAATCTGACCATAATTTACTGAGCCATTTATGACGAAATGATGATGCTAACTGTAAGGGAATACCAAGGAATGATACTGCTGCTACATGGACGTGGTGTAGCCCAGAAAATAGGCTCGCAAATGTCATACGAGAAGACACAACTGACGAACATGGCAGCGGACTGGAAAATAGTGCACAAAATAATCAGAATGCTGGACATTCAGATAGATGATGGAATGGATGCAGTCCAATGGACAAGTCAAAGGAGCCAAAAAGAAGAAATAAAACATCACGACAATCTAATTAGCTTACAAATTTACACAACACATTTAAACAAGAAATTAGTATCCATCAAAACTAAACTGTGGCATTACAGTAGGGTGATGAGATCACAAGCACTGTATGCTTCCAAGTATCTAACAGATAGCTGTGAAAAAAGCAAGTAGAACAGAAAAACTGGGAGCAGAACTGAGAGAAAAACTGAGTAATACATTGTTGTTGTTGTGGTCTTCAGTCCTGAGACTGGTTTGATGCAGCTCTCCATGCTACTCTATCCTCTGCAAGCTTCTTCATCTCCCAGTACCTACTGCAACCTACATCCTTTTGAATCTGCTTGGTGTATTCATCTCTTGGTCTCCCTCTACTATTTTTACCCTCCACTATGCCCTCCAGTACTAAATTATTGATTCCTTGATGCCTCAGAACATGTCCTACCAACCGATCCCTTCTTGTGAGTTGTGCCACAAATTCCTCTTCTCCCCTATTCTGTTCATTACCTCCCAATTAGTTATGTGATCTACTCATCTAATCTTCAGCATTCTTCTGTAGCACAACATTTCGAAAGCTTCTATTCTCTTCTTGACCAAACTAGTTTTCGTCCATGTTTCACTTCCATACATGGCTACACTCCATACAAATACTTTCAGAAACGACTTCCTGACATTTAAATCTATACTCGATGTTAACAAATTTCTCTTCTTCAGAAAGGCTTTCCGTGCCATTGCCAGTCTACATTTTATATCCTCTCTACTTCGACCATAATCAGTTATTTTGCTCCCCAAATAGCAAATCTCCTTTACTACTTTAAGTGTCTCATTTCCTAATCTAATTCCCTCAGTATCACCCGACTTAATTCGACTAAATTCCATTATCCTCGTTTTGCTTTTGTTGATGTTCATCTTATATCCTCCCTTCAAGACACTATCCATTCCGTTCAACTGCTCTTCCAAGTCCTCTGCTGTCTCTGACAGAATTACGATGTTATCGGCGAACCTTAAAGTTTTTATTTCTTCTCCATGGATTTTAATTCCTACTCCGATTTTTTCTTTTGTTTCCTTTACTGCTTGCTCAATATACAGATTGAATAACATCGGGGAGAGGCTACAACCCCGTCCCACTCCCTTCTCAACCACTGCTTCCCTTTCATGTCCCTCGACTCTTATAACTGCCATCTGGTTTCTGTACAAATTGTAAATAGCCTTTCGCTCCCTGTATTTTACCCCTGCCACCTTCAGAATTTGAAAGAGAGTATTCCAGTCAACATTGTCAAATCCTTTCTCTAAGTCTACAAATGCTAGAAACGTAGGTTTGCCTTTCCTTAATCTAGCTTCTAAGATAAGTCGTAGGGTCAGTATTGCCTCAAGTGTTCCAATATTTTTACGGAGTCCAAACTGATCTTCCCCGACGTCGGCTTCCACTAGTTTTTCCATTCGTGTGTAAAGAATTCGTGTTAGTATTTTGCAGCTGTGACTTATTAAACTGATAGTTCGGTAATTTTCACATCTGTCAACACCTGCTTTCTTTGGGATTGGAATTATTACATTCTTCTTGAAGTCTGAGGGTATTTCACCTGTCTCATACACCTTGCTCACCAGATGGTAGAGTTTTGTCAGGACTGGCTCTCCTAAGGCTGTCAGTAGTTCTAAGGGAATGTTGTCTACTCCCGGGGCCTTGTTTCGACACAGGTCTTTCAGTGCTCTGTCAAACTCTTCACGCAGAATCATATCTCCCGTTTCATCGTCATCTACATCCTCTTCCATTTCCATAATATTGTCCTCAAGTACATCGCCTTTGTATAGACTCTTTATATACTCCTTCCATCTTTCTGGTTTCCATTCTTTGCTTAGAACTAGGTTTCCATCTGAGCCCTTGATATTCATAGAAGTGACTCTCTTTTCTCCAAAGGTCTCTTTAATTTTTCTGTAGGCAGTATCTATCTTACCCCCAGTGAGATCAGCCTCTACATCCTTACATATGTCCTCTAGCCATTTTGCACTTCCTGTCGATATCATTTACTGCATTTTTTTATTTTCTCCTTTCATCAATTAAATTCAATATTTCTTATGTTACCCAAGGATTTCTACTAGCCCTGGTCTTTTTTACCTATTTGATCCACTGTTGCCTTCACTTCTTCATCCCTCAAAGCTCTCATTCTTCTTCTAATGTATTTCTTTCCCCAATTCCTGTCAATTGTTCCCTTATGCTCTCCATGAAACTCTGTACAACCTCTGGTTCTTTCAGTTTATCCAGGTCCCATCTCCTTAAATTCCCACCTTTTTGCAGTTTCTTCAGTTTTAATCTACACTTCATAACTAATAGATTGTGGTCAGATTCCACATCTGCCCCTGGAAACGTCTTACAGTTTGAAACCTAGTTCCTAAATCTGTTTCTTACCGTTATATAATCTATCTGATACCTTTTAGTATCTCCAGGATTCTTCCATGTATACAACCTTCTTTTATGATTCTTGAACCAAGTGTTAGCTATGATTAAGTTGTGCTCTGTGCAAAATTCCACCAGGCGGCTTCCTCTTTCATTGTACTACTGTAGTATCCGTGGGCTTCGTGTCTATCTTGTCCACAATAATGCGTTCACTATGTTGTTTGTAGTAGCTTACCCGCACTCCTAATTTTTATTCGTTATTAAACCAACTCCTGCATTACCCCTATTTGATCTTGTATTTATAACCCTGTATTCACCTGACCAAAAGTCTTGTTCGTCCCGCCACCGAACTTCACTAATTACCGGTATATCTAAATTTAACCTATCCATTTCCCTTTTTAAATTTTCTAACCTACCTGCCCGATTAAGGGATCTGGCATTCCACGCTCCGATCCGTAGAAAGCCAGTTTTCTTTCTCCTGATAACGATACATTAGAACCTAACAAATAAGACAATATTTTGAGAAAAGGAGAAATCAGGAGTTAAACAAACAGACCACTGAATGTACAGGATGGCCTGTGTGGCCGAGCGGTTCTAGGCGCTTCAGTCAACCGCTACGGTCGCAGGTTCGAATCCTGCCTCGGGCATGGATGTGTGTGATGTCCATAGGTTAGTTACGTTTAAGTAGTTCTACGTTCTAGGGGACTGATGACCTCAAATGTTAAGTCCCATAATGCTCAGAGCCATTTGAACCATTTGAATGGACAGAAGAAACTAGGAAAATATGCCCAAAGTTGGCGGTAACATCCGTACAAGTCCGTAGAACGACGCCAGATTACTCAAGGAAACTGTATTGAAAAAAGAAATGCCAGACTATTACGGCACAGATGATGATAGTTGCAAAACAGTTGCCGAAACTAGGTCGAACCATACAAGACATGATATACAGGAATGTGTAAAGAAGTTAAATAGAAGAGATGGTGGACAGGAATGGCTAAGGTAGTTACTGGAAAATATGGTGGACAGGAACCTGTAATGAAGAATAATGGACGACGTGATGGACAGTAATGTGTGAAGAAGACAAAACATGATAGACGGTTATGTATGCCGTAAGGAAATTCCGGAATGAGATTCTCACTCTGCTGCGGAGTGTGCGCTGATATGAAACTTCTGACAGATTAAAACTGTGTGCCAGGCCGAGCTTCGAACTCGGGGCGCCCGCATCTCGTGGTCGTGCGGTAGCGTTCTCGCTTCCCACGCTCGGGTTCCCGGGTTCGATTCCCGGCGGGGTCAGGGATTTTCTCTGCCTCGTGATGGCTGGGTGTTGTGTGATGTCCTTAGGTTAGTTAGGTTTAAGTAGTTCTAAGTTCTAGGGGACTGATGACCTAAGATGTTAAGTCCCGTAGTGCTCAGAGCCATTTGAACCATTTTGAACTCGGGTATTCTACCAACTTTTTTTTTTCTTAAAAAAAAAAAGAGAGATTAGAGTGGTCAGTTCCGAGCAGGAGGATACAAGACGGGCAGGAGTTGAAACTCGAGGCCTGCCCCCCCCCCCCGCCCCCCCCCCTCCAATACCTGAATCACTCCCTCAAGTAGCTTTTTTTCCTTTTTTTGTTTTTTCTTTTTTATCGGGAACAGGGTAAATAAAGAAAATATCTTTATTGGTACAAGCTTAAATACAACAGAAATGTCATCCTTCCGGCGGAAATAACACGAGACATTACACTCGAACAAGGCTAGCAAATTTTTTTTATTAATAAGGTGTAGCTAAAATAATAATAACAATAATATTGGTGTAAGCTAAAAGATGTGAAGCAATAGAGAGTAGAGCTGGGGGAATAACTAATGTGCTCTGTTATAGCGCATAAAAGAAAGGATGCAGCTGTCCATGTTCCTACTCCACTGTGGGTTACGATATATAAAGTTGCGCGGAGAATCTCAGATGTCAGCAGGGGGGGTGGGAGTGTTGTCGGCGTGTGGCACCATCCAACTGAGCGGGGGTGACGTAAAGATCGCCTGTAGGTAATTGGCGAAGAAGGCGCGGTAGGGCGGTCGGTGCTCAACTTCACTGTGGGCGGACTGCAGTACTTCCAGAAGTCAAGGCGTGATGTGTCGCCATTATTATACACGTAGGTGATCGTCCAACCCTTGGCCCATATAATTGCATGATTTTGGGTGACGGGGAAATAAGTATCCTCAGGATGGATAAAAGTCCATGGGTCAATAGAATCCGGCGGAACGCGGTGGTAACAGGCAACGAATTGTCGGCCAAGTTTCCAGACGTCACTGGTGGCAGCACAAGTCATCCATGAAGTGGCAAACGGAACAAAACGGGGAGACCGTTAATCCCATGGCGTGAAGACGTTGATTTGTGGCGAGTTTTCCACCTGCGACGTGGTAACATGTTGCCCGGGCGTTGGAGGGAAGTGAAGGCTGGTGGATAACACGCAAAACCGTGGGCCACTGATTGGATGGATGTCTGAGTTCGGTTTTGTTGCTGGATATGTGAAGAAGCAGTGGGGTGTAAAAATCTTTTGGTCGAGGAGAGCGCGTGGTCGGTAACCGTGTGTGAGCATAACTGCAGTCAACGATGAAATCAGAAATGTGCTTCAGATGGTGCTTGATGTGTCCAGCCGGTACTGGTGGCGTTATGGTCGCGGGTACAAGAATTTCCAGGTAACTGCGCGGAAAGGAGGTGCCCCCGATCCACTGCTTGTGCACGGTGGACACGTACCAGGACGCCGCTCGGAGTCGCACATTGACAAGGCCGAGGCCTCCAGCTCGCGGGGGAAGAGTGAGCGTTTCGAAGCGGACCTTAAAGAGCGTACGGGTCGTAAGAAAGTATCGAAAAGCAGCCTCAAGGCTGCGTCCAATAGTTGATGGTAGCGAGAGGACCTGTGCGATGTGGACCATTCTGGACGCCACAAGTTGATCGAGGTATTGGACACACTTTAAGGAATCGAATTGGCGGAGGAGATTTTGTCGCTCCGCCGTGCGGATAATTTTGAGTGCAGCGGAGCGGCGCGCGGTGGAGGTGAAAATGATACCAATGTATCGTACTTTCTGTACACACGGGAGAGGTGCGAAGTCATCGTGTGAGAGGCCGCCTCCAATAGACATCGCCGTGAATGAGCCGTGCGTGACTCGTGTTCGCGCCACCTCTTATTTTACATCCTGTTTTTTTTTTTTTTTTTTTTTTTTTTTTTTACCATACTGCCACCTCGTTATGTTAGTTTCAATTTCTGTTGTCACTGAGTTGCTGCTTTGCCTCCCCATGAGGAGCAGCAGCGGCGCCTATCGATATAAGCCCTGGCGTATTATCTTTCTACTACTTCCCATTTGTCGTGTGTTCGGAGTTAGTTCGGATCTGCCACTGAGTTGGGAGGCGCTAGCAGTGCAGTTCGGATCTGGCAGTGTTTGACTTAGGACGCGGCAGAAGTTCAGTCGGAGCGTGGCTGCAGTGAGGTCCGGACAGCCATGACTCGCCCGACGGTTGCCGATACATATCACTTGAGTGCGGACCACCTTGGTTAGTCGTCTGTCGGTCGTCTTGTCGGACGACATGTATGTTGGCCAGCGATCACTTATGGGTTGCCTGCGTGTGCCGACTCATGATTCGTCCTTGCTATTGCACAGTCGCTGCCGTAAGTCTAGTCCTTCGAGAAAGTGTTCGTGAAACTGTGTGTAGCTTGTGATGTCGACTGCTCAGTTACTTTAGTGCTGTCTCCGTGCTAATGTGTGGCAGTCGGTCGGTAGGCGTGGAGCAGCGAGGAAATCTCCGCGATGCGTAGTTTGGCTGGGCCCACTGTCGGTCTAATACACGTGTCGGAGTGTGTGGGGCTGTTCCCATCGCTACGAGGTCCGTGGCTCACCGACCCTGGACACGAAAGTTGAGTTTGGATTTAATTTATCAGCAAGTCAAGACTATTCACATTGTGCCGTCTGGTTCTCGTTGTGGGCTGTTCGGACATTCCCGCAAGCGACGAAGTGTGTGTTCGAGTTGGCGAAGGTTTAGCCACTGTCCGGTGGAGTCTAACTGTATTTGGTTATTTGCAATTGAAGTGCACCAGCGGAATTTTCTGCCTTGTGGCCGTTAACGTTCCGGTTACTTGCAGTGGCCGTTTTAAATTCAGGCAGTGTCCTTCCTCACCCTGACGTCGCTGTCCAGCACGGTGTGTAGTTTGACAGCTTAATGTATGCTTATTTGTGTTCGTCCATGCCTTTTACGTTTTGCATTGAACTCCCGGTTGTATGATGGTTGAGTGGAGCGCAACGTACCTTGTTGGTGGGTCCGTTGACTGTCTGTTGGTTGGGTTGTCGTCGGATCGGGAATGGTTGGTCCGACTGCCTGTCTCACCTAAGTGGTAGTTAGTATTTCAAGTGTTGGCCGACCCCAGAAGCTTCTGAGCGCCGTTAGCTTCACTGCCTTTTCTTATTTCCTGTTGTGTGTGTTTGTATGGCTCATAGCCGATGGTTTTGAATTAAAGTAGAATTGTTTTTAGTCGTGTTTTAAGTCATGACCCATCAGCCACTTTACAATTAAAATTCCTTGCTTGTCAAGAGTTAGATCGTTTGGGCCTTCAGCCTGATTAAAATATTGTTTATAGATAAAGCCTTGGGCCTTCTGCCTAATAAAAATTGTTTTAGTTGTGTTTTGAGTCATGGACCTTCAGTTGCTTTAAAAGTAAAAGTTTCTTGCTTGTCAGGTGTTAGATTGTTTCTCCCTCAGCCTAATTTAAGATAACGCCTTCTGCCTTGTGTTTTTTTATTTAATTTTACCTTGAGTCTTAAATCATGTGCCTTCAGCCGTCTTTAAATTAAGGTTGTTGCTTTTCAAGTGTTAGATATTGGGTCTTCAGTCAAATTATACAACTTACTTACCGTGAGGCATTTTGCCCTCTAAATATTCTCTTTGGCGTCAGAATTTTGAGTTAATGGCTTTTAGCCGTTATTTTAAATTAAAGTGGTTGTGCCCTTTTGGCATAAGGTAGTTTGGCGTATTCAGCAGATAACTAAGTTCCAGAATTTGTACTGTAATGTTTGGTCAAATAAATGAAGTTATATGTGTTTGAGTGTAACTGACAGCAGCTCATTTTGGCCTCTTTCCACAATTCCAACTACCTGTCCTGTCCTGCGGGTCTAGCAGGGCGTTTCAGTGGATTTAGCCACATTTGTGTTACTGCTCGCTGCAGTCGTACGTTGATATCAAACCAAGCACCGTTTGTGTTTCATTTCGTGTGCGGACCAACAGGAGGAGGTCGTCCGCATACGCATGACATCGAAAACTGTGTTGTCGCAAAGTGAGACCAGAAAGGTGGCTCGTCAGACTCTCGATGAGTGGCTCCAGGTTTATGGCATGGAGTAGGATCGAAAGCGGGCAACCTTGCCGTACGGAACGCCGTATCGTCACTGGTCCCGCCACACGGCCATTGACCTGAATCAGCGATTCGCCGGTGCCGTACAGGCGCCGGATCACGTCGATAAAGGCTGGTGGAAAACCCATTCGGCCCATCACTGAGAAGAGAAAACGATGCCGCACCTTTTCCAATTCGTTGTCAAAATCAATGGCAACCACCGCGGTGCGGAGTCTGCACGCCGCTGCCAGTGCAATTAAATCACGACATTCACCTGCGGCCGTTTGTAGATTAACTGAGCCACCAGCTGATGTCTGTACTGGGGATAGAATGTTAGGCAGGATCTTGTGGCATCGCGTCGCCAGGAGGTGTGTAAAAATTTTATAGTCTGCGGTAAGCAGAGTCGGGGGATGGAAATGTGCTGTCGTCACTCCCGGTGTCGGTTTGCGGATGAGTATAATAATTCCCGTGACAAAGGGCGGCGGTACAGCGTTCTCCATCGTCATCAGTTCATGAAACATCGTCGTCCACCGTGAGGACATTGGTGTAAGGAAAGCGCGATAAAATTCTATCGGCATTCCGTCGACACCAGGTGACTTATTCAGAGCACCTTTGTTGACTGCATTGTGGACTTCGTCACGCGTAACTGGCTCCATCAGCTCGTCCGCTGGCGAGTCTGCGAGCTACGTGTGGTAAAACAGACTCCTCAGTGTGGTTGTTGGTAGTATCCTCCTGGTACATTGTTGCTTTAGTGCTCTACAAAGGCATTGACGATTTCAGCCTGGCAAGTGATTTGCTGGGCGCGACAGATGTAGATCTGGTGATGAGTCGCTGTCGTCGGTGTTTCCTATCGGAGGTGGTATGGTGCATGATGGGATATTCTTGTTCCATCGAATCTTGACATCGGGTCCACACCTTCGCCCCCTGCAGTCTAAAGTTACGTTGTGCAAGACGCGACAGTTGGCTGCGACTGCGACGCTGCCCCCTCCTCTTTTCCCACCCTGGCAGACGGCGACACGGCCGCAACACGACTGGAGTCGTCGCCGTTTCCCAAGCTCCGGTCGGCGGCGGCGGATTCAAATACACAAGAAAAATAAGAATTCCGATTTTCTTGCTGTAAAAAATACTGTATGTTAATGCAACAAAGTTACATCGGCTCCCAGAGTTAGTTTTTCGATACAGATTCTCCTTTTACTTTAAAAAATTGAAAAGTATCTCTTCCGGTTTTGCGTGTTTTTTTCGCTGTATATTACTTCTCAATCAATTGTGAGGAAAGTAAAAGGCACAAAAAATTGATGTTTGCGTATCTTACAGTTTCACATCACAGCTTGATAATGAGGTGTCTATTTTTCCGATATTCGTCACAGTTATCCCGATACTTATTTTACAAGTAACCTACTGCATAAAATTTGAATTGTGTACAGTGAAAAATGTGGTCGCTGCCTACTTTACGTATGGTTCACGTTAGGTCATACATCGTTGCCGATGAAAAGAAGCTAACATATCGAAATTATTTTTTAAGTTGAGATCAGATTGATATCGATCTCCGTTTCCGAGATTTGGGCTCATATATCTCCGGGAGCGTCGCGACTAGCCGCCAGTTCTGTCGACGCGCAACGAGAATCGTGTGGTCATCACACGATAGAGAATGCATTTGTTTTGTTTCGCTGACACATTTGGACCTAATGAAACCATTTTATGTCATATTCCTCCGGTATGAGTTGCTAATATTTCTCCATATGCTCTTGACAATTTCATTTAAAATGCCACGAAACGTAGGTTTCTTAAAGCCAAGTGATCAAGCAGAACCCATTTTCTTGGTTTTGCTGAGGCATCTGAACCTGTTCCAAGCTTTCTTTCTCGTTTATTTCTCTGATACGAGTACCGAATATTCCTCCATCTGTTTTTGCACATTTCACCTAAAATTCCAATGAAAGATAAGTTTATTAACAATAAGCGCACGCTTTCTTCATTGCACTGTTTCAAGTTCTTGACAACAAGATAGGGTTACACCTTAAACATCTCTAGAATTTTGATTCTGAACGTCTACAGTATACACTGGCAGAAATGTGGAAGAAATAATGTCCATGCTTGTTCACAAAATTTCCCCAAATTATACTTGTCAGTTTCTCCCATGCAGAAACTTTTGGAACAAGCTAAGGCAACTTTCATAGCCGACTGAATCTTTATTCCCATCGAAATGAACTTCCATATTCTTGTATTCTGACAGCATACATCGTTATGGATGACATCAACATTTAATCTTGCCAAGCTGCACTCAAAAGATGACTCCAGGATTTACAAAAGACGAATTTCAATTGTGAACTGTGTCAGACCAGAAGGGCCTTGTAAAACAGTAGTGCACTTTTGGCACAAGTTTTTTGAGCACCATCTTCTACCAATGAATTGAAGTGAATGTGACAAATTACTTATTGCAGCATACTGTTTGCGATATCCGTTGAAAAACGCGTTCCTCAAAAACGAACATCTATTGATTACAGAAAGCTGTACAACAATCTGGTGGTGGTTTTTCACAACTAGAAGGTATCATCAAGACACAAATCTACCGTTTACTTTCTAAGTGAAGGTATTGTAAAATGTAACTTTCTCGTTGTACTTTAGATTGTTCATTTTATAATGTATTTGCCGTTTTCAATTTTTATCGTCACAAAAAAGAGTAATGCGAAAATTGACCTTCAAGTTCATTTTCATCATTCTAATTCTACATCTGCATGGATTATACTGATTTTCATAACAGGCCTGAAAAATTTGCATTAATGGGAAAATATTATATATTTCACTCACCTGCCAGTTTCAACTGTGCACCAATTTCTTCCCAAATTCTGTCTCTGAACATAGTGTCTCTATATTTAGGGTTCTTCAAATCGTAAAGGCAAGGCTGTTGCGAGACCAGCTCACAGAGCATCACATCCTGTGAGTGGCTCATTTCAGTTTTCCTTGACTGGCTCGACATCTTTCTCGCAGCCGTACGTCTTTGTGTCGTGCGACTTCCGTCGCAACACTGCTCACTGGTGCAGTGCTGCGACAGCTGCCGCAACAGTCGCGCGTCGCATCCCAAACTCGAACTGCGCATGCGCCAGCGGACAACTTCTGACGTCACGTAGCGACCCGTCGCAGTCGCTAGTGTGCGTCGCGCCTTGGACAACGTACCTTAAGGCGTGTTAGCGTTACAATTTGTCCGTTAATCCTGCTGCGTTCCCTCAGGTTGTCAGGAGTGGGCGGCTGGGCGTCCAGGTCGGTGTGTGCCGGCGCCACGCAGCTGTTTCCTTACCATACTGAATCAAGGTACGTCGAATGGCAGGTCTGGCACATTCAAGACATTAAGTCAAGGTCGTGCGGTACTTAGGTAAGCGACGTTCACACGTGGTCCATGTCTCGGTAACACGTTGAAGACATTCGGGATCATGGAGGTGGGAGGAGGTGTTTAGCTTCCACGTTGCACGAACACGCCAGACCACTTGCTGGGGGAGGAGAATGTTGCAGATGTAGGCACAGTGGTCCGAAAAGGCCAAGGGCCAAAGTTCTGCACCTTGGACTGCAGGTGTGAGTTCCTGAGAGACGTACATCTATCAAGGCGGCTCGCGGAGTGACTCGTCTGGTAAGTATGTCCAGGCGCGTTGCCGTGACGGACGTCCCAAGTGTCGCGGAGCAACAGATCACGGACGACAAGACGCAGTTCTTGACAGGTGTTGTAATGGGGCTTTTGATTCATAGGGTGCAGACACAATTAAAATCACCCCCAAGCAAGTAATGGTAACAAAGTCCAAGAAACAAAGGGGCAATTTCTTCTGAATTGAAGTGTGCCCTGTCGCGTCTGCGGGTGGAGCATGACGGGGCGTAAATGTTGACAATACGCGTCCCCATGACGGTGGCGGCCATGCCTGTTGCGGATGGAAGGTGTGTGATATCAGCCACTGTAATGTCTTCTCGGGCGTAGATGGCTACGCCGCGTTCCGGGTGGTCACCAGGAGAAGAATAAGTGTTATACCCCGCAACGTCTGGATTTGTGTCCCTGTGTACTTCCTGTAGTAGTGCGATGTCGACGGCCGATGCCCATATCATCTCTCGCAGCAGTTGAAGTTTCACGGGGGAGCTAATGGTGTTAGTGCTGATCGCCGCTAATCGGCAGGGTCGGATCCGTACCGCGCCGTGGAGGGGAACTCCATCAGGGGAGGATGAAGATGGGCGAGGCAACGGTGAGTCATGCCGTACGCCACCTGACGGTGTTACCTGCGGCGTAACTATGCTTCCGTCTGGGGTAACTCTGCCCCCAGCGTATGGTCCGGGCCTACGTCGACTTCGTCACTCCACGCGACTGAAGGCGCTCTCGTTGTTCGTACGTTCCACAACGGTCGTAGCGGCGGAGGACGTCTCGACGGCAGTCGCAGCGGTGGAGTCCATTGCTTCAGGAGCAGCTGAGCGAGCCATCTCATGCTGTCGTCATTCGTGTCGTCGTGCAGGTTCTCAGGGGCCTCGTCGGGTAGGACGGTCTCTGGAGCATCAGGGGGAGGTGATCGGTCTCGTTCCGAGACCGTACGGCGCCTCCTCTTGCGCTTTTCAGGTGAACATTGTTTGCGTGTTCGTCTGTGTCGGAAGACGGGAGTCGCAGCGCCCTAGGAGGAAGGCCGTCGCGGGAACGAGATGTGAAGGGGCGTCCATATGGTCGGCTGGGTGGGAATCGGAAGTCATCGCTGTTGGTACAGGCGCCGAAGTAGGGTCAGGATGTTAGCGCGATGCGTCGACCCCGGCGGTATCCGAGGCAGCAGGAAGGGTCACCGATACATGGTCCGACGGGCGGAGGCTGGTAAGAGGAGAAGAGAGCGCCGATGCGTAGGTGATCGATAAAACCGTCTTCGGAGTCGGCTGGCAGTTGGGTCATTCGGCGCTGAAGACACTCGGACCTGAGATGGCCTTCATTGCCGCACCCGGAACAGGTCTTGGGTTGGCCGTCGTATATGACGACCGAGCGGCACCCGCTAATTTGCAGGAAAGATGGTGATCTATCGTACATCGTTAAGAACGGAGTACGTTTGGAATTGCGCTCAGCGTTCGGCAGTGTAGCCATGTACTGTGCCATAGGGGCGGAAGGCCGCAATAATGTATTCCGCCGGGAGCTCAAATGGAAGGTCGAAAACCCGTATGGTGCGCATTCCCAAACCTGCGTGGTCGACAGTGACCACACCGACATTTCTGTCGGCGTGGCAAAAACGTAGTCCGTGTTTGGTGTCACGAAGTATTCTTTCGCACACCGCGTCACTGACGACTTTGACGTACACCGTACTGCTTAATATGGGCAAATGAATGCCCAAGATCTCGGAAGCTGGGATCTTAGCAACGTCACTTAGGAAGCGTTCCACTTCCAAGGCCTTTGGTCGTGTGTAGTCGTTGCAGAAGCTGAATCGTAGTGTTGATTTCCTAAAACGGTTGGCCATGGTTCTAGTACACGTAAGCGTCGCTAAGTGACGGCCGCTGAAATGTAAACAAAAACGAGCGCTCACGCTCCGCAGGCGGAAACAACAGCACGTCCGCACTGCACGGCTGCGAAAGCCGGACTGCCCAAATGAGCTACCCAAGCACGACTCACAACCCGTCCGCGAAAGGCAAAGGCCCGAGTTCGAGTCTCGGTCCGGCACACAGTTTTAATCTGCCAGGAACTTTCTTAAGGAGATTAGTAAGACATGGTGGACAGGGACTTCTAAAGAAGATTAATAAAAGACACGATGGACAGGAACGCACAAAGAAGATAAGTAGAACATTTTGGACAGTTACTAGTAAGGTAGATGTATATGAACTACCTCTACAATAATCGAGACGGTATGTGGCCGACTTGACAGCAGTAAAAGAAAAAAAAGAAAATACCACTTTGATTACTTCCGGTCTCGGTACAGACAGTGGGAGGGCGGTTCGTCACAAGAGGCCTGCCCTTCTCCGCGCCGTGCCGCATACGCCTCTGTGCAGCGTGGCCTTTCGGAGAAGAGCAGGCAGCGTGCTGTGGCCACCGCGAAGCCCCGCCGGGCTTTTCTGCACGGAGAAGCTGCTCAAGTGCTCGTGCTTGTAAGAAAGAGAAAGAACAGTCCGTATTACACAGGCTCACAAGTGAGAAAGCACAGGCGGCACGAGCGAAGACCTCAACAGCGTTACATTACCTTCAGGTCCACTCCGTGCAGTGGCCGGTTTAACATAATTTTCTGCACATCTCTCGCTTCCCTTCCTAATCTCACTCTTTTCTTTGCCCCCATCTCCAGGTTTCCCTCTCTCTCTCTCTCTCTCCCTCTCTCTCTTATCTCTTTCCACACACACACACACACACACACACACACACACACACTCGGAGACACATCCACACCATCACTTTCCTCTTCTCCATCTTTACCTAAGTGGCTATATCCTCATGAAAGCTTTGTACAACTTCAAACCGCCACTTAAGATCCGTTTTTCCATTTATGTTCTGTGTTTCTTTTCTCTTTTCTTTTTTTTATGGGAGGGGGGGGGGGTCCTTTACGTTCTAGATTCTCCCACACAGAATTACACTCACTCATTTTTTTTTCTTTATTTCCATTAGGTACCTTTGGCAGTAGAAACATTAAACTGTGGTTTGATCATTACAAAGTTGGTCGGCTGCATTACAAATACATTTTGATAATCTTTTATGCTAGTTTAGTTTTCTAAGTTGGTTGTCAACCATATCGCACTTTAGAAAGATGGACTACTTTATCACAAAAAACAAGGTAGCTTACACGAAGGAGATATTTTTCGGAAATATTGATTTTTGTTTGCTTTTAATGAAAAGCAAGATTATTGATTTCCTGTTCGGTGAATCACATATTGAAAACATCAAAAATTAGACTGAAGATCTCGCTAAGAAACAAGCCACAACCTTAAAAAGTTCCACCATCTACACGAAAAGAGTTTCAAAAAAGAACTAAAATTACTTCAATAGGTCTTGAGCGGAATCCTTTTCGCAATCCGCTAATTAGCTGAAATGCCAGCGTTCTGTGAGTTATTTAAGATTAGGTAACACAATTACACTTCTTTCATTCTTCGTAGAAGAGATGGAAAGTTCACAATACAGTATCAATGGTAAAGGAAAGACGCAACTGTCCTGTAATCAGCTAAATACATATCTTTGTCGTGCTAGACCAAGAGGACTGTTTTCAAACGCAGAGGAAATTTGATCACGTTATGCATTGCCTGGTTATGTGTTATCTTTCCAAGCCACGAGCACTTCCATGTGTTGTAGTTTTCATAATATGAAGCTGTCTTTAAGCATAAAATTTCTTCTCTGCGTTATAATTTACATAGAATAGTATTGTGTGAAATATAATTATATCTGTCGTTGTTTGGTAAATATTGCTCGTTTAAAGTCATTGTGTTGATTATTCCTCTTACATCCCCACCCAACATGTAACTTTGAAGCGCACTCTACCGAAAATCGAACGCCATAATCTCGTTCTAGTAGCAACTCGGTGCTATGGGCAGCCACATTTCTTTGCTAATGACTTGATTTTCAGTAGGACTACTGTTTAGAACTTGGGTTTTATTTGTGGAAGCATATTGTGAGGAGATAATGTGTATCCATCTCTGGGAGATTTTATGAAACATTTCTCTGATCTTACGCTAGCAATATATTAGTAGCAGAACATCAGAGTCTGGAGTCAAGAAAACAACCTTGGCGAACTGCACGATATCTTGAAGCCTCCGACTTTAACATAAACGAAGTATGGAGAAATGAGTGGGAAGAATCGTCAGTGTTCAACGGTCATCTGGTTGAAAAGCCTTCCATGCGAGTTCCACGTTTCACACCCCTCAGACGCTAGTCGAGAACCATCAACCGCATCCGAACAGGACAAGGGAAATGCGGATATCTAAAGCACCAATGGGGCTGGGCAACATCCCCAGATTGTGACTGTGGAGCTGCCCTGCAAACAATTAATCACATTGTTGGTGAATGCCCGAAACGAGCCTTTGGGGGATCAATAAATGACATCCACCATGCATCACCTGAAGAGTTCATCTGGATCGACAGACTGGACTTAGAAATCTAAGAACTTGTGTAATGTGTAGATAATTTAGCATAATACTTTGAACATTTGATTCTGTACATGTATTTTGCTTGTCCTTTCTTTCACTGCATACTCTTAAAATTATGCATTTGATCCAAGCTTTGTATCATCATACGATAAATAAATAAATAAATAGGTTTTAATTACAATAAAATAGTGTAGTCAAGACAGAATACATAATAATTGCCAGGTGGACATTTGCTTCGGTGAGAAACATGTAATTAATGACAGAGTTCTCGCTGCTAAACTCACAAGGGATGACCAACAAATACCTTCACATCAGTTATCTGAATTAGGAATTAACAAGGCTACGTCACTGGCATCGATAGTCTTGTATGAAATAATTTCGATTGAAATAAATGGTTGTAACTCCGTCATAAGTTGCATTGAGAGGTATCTTTTTTCTATTTCTTGGTGGTGACTAGTTTCGGACACCTGTGTCCATTTTCAGACCATCCGTGCTGCTAGTGCAGGGGTAGTTTCTGCACGAGACCTATCGCCTGTATTTGTCACACTTACAGCACAGGTGGTTTGAAAATGTACAAGGGTGTCCGACACTAAGTAATAAAAAATAGATATTTCTCAGTGCAACTTATTTCAATTATAAAACTAGTTGCGAGCCTATTTTTCACCTGCAGCATGCTGCAAGTTCGTAATTAATTTTGACTTTCATTTGATTCGTGATTTTGTGCGTGTGCTTAAACAGTGGACGAGAGATACCAAAGAGATTGTGATGATGTCCCGGGATAGAGTTGTGTCCATAATTTTTACTTGTCGTGATAAAGAGTAACTGAGAAGTTAGGGACTTACGCTTATACACTACTGGTCATTAAAATTGCTACACCACGAAGATGACGTGCTACAGACGTGAAATTTAACCGACATGAAGAAGATGCTGTGATATGCAAATGATTAGTTTTTCAGAGCATTCACACAAGGTTGGCGCCGGTGGCGACACCTACAACGTGCTGACATCAGGAAAGTACCCAACCGATTTCTCATACACAAACAGCAGTTGACCGGCGTTGCCTGGTGAAACGTTGTTGTGATGTCTCGTGAAAGGAGGAGAAATGCGTACCATCACGTTTCCGACTTTGATAAAGGTCGGATTGTAGCCTATCGCGATTGCGGTTTATCGTATCGCGACATTGCTGTTAGCGTTGGTAGAGATCCGATGGGTGTTAGCAGAATAAAGGAATCGGTGGGTTCAGGAGGGTAATACGGAACGCCGTGGTGGATCCCAACGGCCTCGTATCACTAGCAGTTGACATGACAGGCATCTTATCCGCATGGCTGTAACGGATCGTGCAGCCACGCCCCGATCCCTGAGTCAACAGATGGGGACGTTTGCAAGACAACAATCATCTGCACGAACAGTTCGACGACGTTTGCTGCAGCATGGACTATCAGCTCGGAGACCATGGCTGCGGTTACCTTTGACGCTGCATCACAGACAGGAGCGCCTGCGATGGTGTACTCAACGACGAATCTGGGTGCACGAATGGCAAAACGTTATTTTTTCGGATGAATCCAGGTTCTATTTACAGCATCATAATGGTCGCATCCGTGTTTGGCGACATCGCGGTGAACGCACATTGGATGCGTGTAGTCGTCATCGCCATACTGGCGTATCACCCTGTCTGGTGGTATGGGGTACCATTGGTTACACGTCTCGGTCACCTCTTGTTCGCATTGACGGCACTTTGAACAGTGGACGTTACATTTCAGGTGTGTTACGACCCGTGGCTCTACCCTTCATACGATCCCTGCGAAACCCTACATTTCAGCAGGATAATGCACGACCGCATGTTGCAGGTCCTGCACGGGCCTTTCTGGATACAGGAAATGTTCGACTGCTGCCCTGGCCAGCACATTCTCCAGATCTCTCACCAATTGAAAACGTCTGGTCAATGGTGGCCGAGCAACTGGCTCATCACAATACGCCAGTCACTACTCTTGATGAACTGTGGTATTGTGTTGAAGCTGCATGGGCAGCTGTACCTGTACACGCCATCCAAGCTCTGTGTGACTCAATGTCCAGGCGTATCAAGGCCGTTATTACGGCCAAAGGTGGTTGTTCTGGGTACTGATTTCTCAGGATCTATGCACCCAAATTGCGTGAAAATGTAATCACATGTCAGTTCTAGTATAATATATTTGTCCAATGAATAGCCGTTTATCATCTGCATTTCTTCTTGGTGTAGCAATTTTAATGTCCAGTAGTGTAATACCTTCTCCGTTGTAAGGGAGGCCTTTGTGCTACGTCTGAATGGTTCTTCGCTCAAGAATGTCGAGAAGAGCTGCTGGGAGTAGAAGAATCGTCTTGCAATCTAACGTAAAACAGAAGCCTTCCCAAAACTGTGCAAATGATAACACAACAAGAGCTCTGCCTCACTCGGGCCCGGGTTGTTCTGTCGTCAATACGCGTCTCCGTGGCTGGTTGTGTCAGTCTCCAGACTATATGGTCCTACGTTTAGGTGCCATATTGAGACTGTTTTAATGAATGCTACGGGTACCAGAAAAGATTGCCGGTGTGTCGGAGACACAGTTAGTGATATTGTTGTTCGTTATTTGTGACGGTCAGATTATCCGGTCTACGATGGCATTCGCACCACGACGGGTCCATTTCACTGCCATGTACCATCACTAGACAGTATCTCTATCGCTCGTATTCTATCATGTGTTTTACTTATTCATTTTGTACGTGTTCTCTGTTTGTCCGCCCCGAGAGCTGAGTGGTTTAACTAAGTCTGTAGTCGGCTCTTATTTAAGTAGAGCAGTACTGTTGCCTTCTGTCCTCAGTCTATCACAACTCCTCATCTACTCCACTGTAATTATGAAGACTAGGTCGACTCACGCCTTAGTAGAAGATCAGTTAGAAGATTTAGGCACTGTGCGGGTAGGAAGAAAGGTAGCTGTTGCTCATTTCCGAGCCTCACAGTCGGCAACGGGGTGTAATTGATCACACAAAAACAATGGAAGCAGATACGTTTAATTCTGCGTCACACGACCGCAGTGCTGTTATGTGGTTCCAATACAATTGTTTTCGGACTGCCGTGAAGTTTTGCCTCTTTCTTGTGACGTAAGTAACGTGCAGAAAGTGTGACCAAGATTTATAGGAACTTTAATCTTAATTGCGGCATTGATGGTAGAAGACTCTGCCATACTTACAGGAAAGACGGCTATTTTTGGCTGTTTCTACCAAAACAGAACATCCAAAGGCTTTCCATGAATCTAACTATTTATGGAAGCAGTTAACTTGCAGTGTATGGTGCTAAAACTACAATAAATTTGAAGATGACTGGTCGTTGTGCAATTTTGTGGAGGGACGACTGTTTCTCTTTTACGACATCATATGGAGACCTTTGTAAAGTTTTGCCTCGTAATGTACTGTAGGCAGCACTTTTAAACAGTTTACTTCGTTATGTCCGCTTGATGGATTATTTTTCAGATCTGAGTGTCACTGCCAGGAAACGATCACTGGATATCAGAAACAGGTCTATTGGTCACCGGTGTCTTGGTCACCGTATTGTTTACTTTACTTAATCCTTTTGTATAGAGCAGTGCTTCGTTTGCTTCACGCATGAAGATCAACTGTCCATAGTCTATACTGCAACATTACTAAAATACTTAAGAAGACAATGTTCTAGTGCATTCCATTTATGTCAGAGGGCAAAATATCATCATATGAGCTCAAACCGGGCGCAGTAGTAAGAGAAGAGTGAGAGTTCTAGACAATCTCGACCAGAACGTAAATGTCATTGCAGGAACTGGTGGCGTTAGCATCAAAATTCAGAATTCCTAGAACTTCCTCCCTCTCCCCTATTTCCCAGTATTCCCTCCACCTCATGCTTACGACCCCTTCCCCCCCCCCCCCCCCCCCGCCGCCGTGCTCCAGCCAATGGTGGCATTACATGTGTGCTTTTGGCCAGTCGTGTGTGAGGGCTATGGAGCACTGATGTTCTGTCCAGTGGCATGTAAGCTGAGACCCTCAGCCATCGAACAGTTTTAGCTTTTATAATTCGATTGTGTGAGTGTCATCATTTTCTGTTTGCATTTTGTAGTCAGATAACAAGTATTACGTGTCACCAGCAGCAGAGATCAGCTGGGAGGAAGATGACTGTCTGTAAGTATTTTGTCCATACATCTCTAATTATTATAATAATAATTATTATTAGTATTATTACTATTAGCATGTGTGTAAGTCATTATACTTAGGGCTTTGTTATTGTTGTTGCATATGATGACATAGAGATGTACCTGCTTGGACCACCACAGCAGCAGCAGCAACAACAGTCACTCTCCGTAGAATCTCTTCGAAACCTGCCAGACCTACTGTTGTTCAACTATTCAGTACCACAACCTTGTCAGCAGCATTCACTTCTGAAACTACCACAGCTCAGTTACTGGCAAGCCCCTTAAAAGTACTGCTATTCACCAACCCCTACAATGTCTCAGCAAGTGGAGCTAAATGTGTTAATGTTGGCATGTCACCAGACTGAAACAGAAGTAGTAAACACATAATGCTTTGGTTCTAAAGTTCAGTATTCAAAGCACAAACTGGACTATATTTGTGGTAGGATGGAAGATATAGAGAGGTAGATGACAGACAAGTATGACCCATCTCTTACTTTGAATGGCATTCACATATTTTGCTGTAAGGTTTCTATAGTAGTTACGTATGGTGATGTGATACTATGATGAACTTCATAGGGTGTGAACATAGATTTGAAACATTTACTGTTGTTAAACAGAAAGATCTATATTATGCATTGTCAACTGCCACAGATAGATTGTGCGATTGATACGTATATGAAGCAGGAGATAGAGTGAATTTGTTGAGGATTTATTTACAGTGTAAATATGGACCAACTGACGCAATGGATCAATGCCTGTATGCACCTGTACCAGAGTATGTAAGAGTCAAACCCATCAAGTCCATACACCTGTTGGAATGAATGTGATAGACGCTGAATTCAAAGCTTATAGAAGACAATTTTTTGCGAAATACTGTTTTACAATGTGACGATCTCAAATAAATGTTAGACAATATATATTCCCTACAAAGAAAAGTGTTGTAATTTCCCCAAGTCCTTCCTAGCTATATATATACAAAAATTATATTGCAACTTACCATTGAACCTCTGTGTTGGCAGTGAAATTCCGCTTTAACAAATGAAATTCTTATTTATTAGTAGCAGGACACACACTCACAGTTTATAACAACAGTTTAAAAAATTAAAGGAAAATGAAAAAGAAACTATGTGTAGTCTAAGAGTCCAAAACCTTCAGTGCTGCTAAAATTGAGATGGTGACACGGCCACTGCCTGTGTTCATAAAGTCTTTGTGGGAGTAAGCATTATAATTTACGCAATACGATCTTCATGATGCCACTGCTAAGCGAACAGTCACATACTACTTTTTTTTTCATTATCAGTAGAGTTTTTTCCAGGAAACCATCAGCAGCAGCTCACCAATAATCGATATGTTTGGTGGTAGTGCATTAAACTTAACAGTATGGAAGTCACTGCAAGGTGTATATCTAAAGTGTCAAAGTGATATGCATTGCTATAGGTAGTGTGAATGACAAGCCCATGTTAAAATGCTTTATGACATTACTTATCTCTGACTGCTAGCTTCTGATAGAAGTAGATTCAGTAGCTGTATCACAGGATGTGTCCACTCATACATATGAACATATAACATCAAGGATTTGTAACTTGTAACGATGTAATAATAATAACTTTAAAGGTGATGTTAGCTACACCAGCGATGCAACACAGCAATGCCGGGTAATTCCAGTGACACACTGACAAGACACACCAGCAGAGATTGCTGCTGGATGCAAGTCACATGTCAATTCTCGCGAATTCAGCTTACAGTTACAGAAAATACTTTCCCTTTAAAACATGATGAAGGCCACCAGGAGCTCGTTGCTTTTTGCTAGGTGCCACACACTGCCTTCTGGTAGCTTTGGAAGTGTGTGCCAGTGAAAAAAATAGTTTTCTATAACCTGGCTCCTGCTGCTGCTACTGCAACTCAATTACTGGCTGTTAATAGAAAGGGTGCTTCGCTTCTGTGTATATCTTATCAGAATTCATCTTCTACTTTGTACTCCCTCTCACTGATTAAATGTATCTTTTAATATTACCTCATAAACGAATGAATTACCCACATGTCACATACAGTATGATTTTTACAAACGAATCAAGTGTGGGAAATATTTTATATTAAAAATACTTAGACAAGGCACATTGCTTGGTTAAATCAATTGCCACATACACCACACCATGTACCTGGGACATGCAGTTGGTATCACCCCTCAAACCTGTATTCAGTGCTGTATATTAATAACGATACACAGCAGTATGGATGCATGTTGCTTAGCTGCTCTTACAATGATGTACAGGTATCACATTTACTCTCATATCAAACAACAGAAGGTGAGCCAGTGGACTAGTGAAGTTTTACTACAGCAATATGCAGAATATCAGAATTCTTTCTTCTTCTGCTATTGCACACTTTACAAGGTAAGACACACACTATATATGATCTGAACATTGATATGAGGTCTGTGAATTGGACATCCTATTTTAATAATATGATTACAGTAGCACGAAGTGCAGTATCCACCTACTCTTATCTAGCACTGCACAATATGCGACACTTAATATTTCCTTCCAAGTCATTTAATCCCTTGTCTCTAGAGTCTATAGAGCATGATGCCATCTGTGCAGCAGCTACTCAAATACAGCAGTGAGTTGTGCAGTAATCTTACAGGATCAGAAGTCTCACAAAAGAACCATAGAGAGACTGTGCAACACAGTAGCATCTGGTGGTAGAAGAACACAGCTGTATCATGTTAATACAGGTTCTTAATATAACACATACCATCCAGCCATCTATGTTTCCGCACCACATCTTAACATATACCTGTAAATTAGCTTAGAGACTTTGTGCTGGGGCAGAAGCAGCAGCCTGATCTCAGTCCCATCAGAAATGAATATGGGAATTTCAGTACATGACCTGCGAAGCACTTGCAATGTATTGGGGAATCAAATACAACACCGCAAACTGCTGGCTTGGTTAGCATGTGTTATACTTCTAGAGAGCTACCAGCAACGAAAAGTCTTCCTCCCCACCCATATTTTAAACAATGTGCCTGTAACGTGGCCTATGTCACAGAAAGCATATTACAGTCAGAGCATCATATTTGGGTAATATGTGTGGAGGAATGCCTGCATTCTGCTGCTTCTGAGGCTAAAAAGACTTGGAGAAAATTGGATCGAAAAGAGAGCAGATGCGTTGTGGATCCTGTGAATAGGAGTTGAAATTTGTTGGAGTGTTTGCAGAAGTTTCTCTCCCATAATGGGGAGCTGGGATCAATTCCATCATTTAAGTGTTGTGAGACTGTATCAGAAAGCAATATCTTGTATCTGCTGGAAATGGTGGGCTATGTGGCTGGTGTATTGTAGAGGTTTATTGCACCAGTAGAACATTAGAACATGTTGTGCATAGGGTAATTAATACACACAGACACACACACACATACACACACACACACACACACACACACACACAAACAAACACACACACACACACACACACACACACACACACACACACACAAACAAACACACACACACACACACACAGACACACACACACACATATATATATATATATATATATATATATATATATATATATATACTGTGTGTGATCTGGACATTAATATGACATCTTTGAATCGGACATTTATGTATGAGTTGACGTGCAGTTACGTCTGTGAATGCAGATACCACTCCATTCCACATGGAATGCAAGTAAATAATGTACAGAACTGTGGTGTAACATTTCAGATGTTTGCCTTTCTTTTATTTCTGTAAATTATTGTATGTTCTCTCACTGGACTGTTAGCATATTTAGTTGTAGATGTGACATCAGTTATATTAAGCGCTAAGGGTGTTACTGGACTACCAGCAAGCATCTACCTCGTTTAAGAAACCCTGGAGATCAGTGCAGTTCTATGAAGGTTGTAATATTTGACTAAGCATCTACCATGTTAGAAATATGGTTGTACACTTAGCAAAACTTGGTGAAATAAATAAATAAAAAAGTGTGACAAAAATATACGTTTCACATTTTCCAGATACAAACAACAGTATTATTTGTCAGTTGTAAACGCAACTACGTCCATTCCACGCACTTTACCACAAAAAAACACACACATGCTGTTTAGGAACTGTAATTCTTCTGCACTCATGTCCAAAAATTGCGATGGAAGAATCACCTTTTCAACCTCTAGTTCCACCATTATCGTCTAACCATAAGGTGTAGATCCTTTCTTGGCCTTGATTATTGGAAAAGTTTTATTTATAGACAGCGTCGAAAGCCTTAAGCCCTACGAGAAGCTTTGAGTGGCTGACCCCACTGCTTATGCTGTTAATCTTCTGTAAGCAAAGATTCCTGTTTTGAGATGTAAGTTATAATCTCTACTCTCACTGTAATGTTAGTACATAACTGTACTTAAAAAAAAAGTTGTGTAAACTAGCATTTCGTCGTCGTTCTCTGAGCAGTAGTAGTAGATTTGTGTCACGAAACCATGCGGCCAATAACCCTATGATTGTTGATATGCTTCCCATTACAGATGGTGGAGTGATGATGACAATGCAACAGCCATCTTGTGCCTATCACCACTCTATGTGTGAACAAATGTCTGAGCGACGTTGTCAGTTCCATACTGCATCATCTCGACAAGCGCTGACAGGCTGGGTTCCGCAAAAACTCTGCACGTGCCTTTGGCATTTTCTCGTGGAACCGATTGTTGCTTGGAACAGTCAGCAATTAACATTTCAAGCTGTTGATTCCGCAGCTCGACACTCGTGGGAGGTGGCTTTTGGCAGCACTGAAGTGGTCAGCTCAATAACCGGCAGAAATAAAAGCGACTCGACTTGCAAGTAGCAGGCCACCTGTATGCTTGCCTCAGCAGACCCATGCTGGCCAACTTTGAACTGCGGTGCTGTGGACATGTGAAAAATTGTTCTACAGCCTGTTTCCATAAAAAGTCTATAAACAGGATATGATCAAAAACTTTCAGATTTTAATATGTATTCAAAATGGCAACTGCACTGGTAGAACACAGAAAATTGGTACCGACATGTACATTAAAACACTCCTTGGCTAGAAGACATTATGTCAATTAGAGAACCGTATTTTCATATGACCTTCCTATAACATGAGGCAATTTGTAAACTGTCGATAGCTCTAACCCAGCTGTGCCTAGTGTAGGATGAACCATCTAGCCGTAAATTGGAGACTTTCCTGGAATTTTCTTGGCGGGCTAGAGAATACGACGAAAAATATTCTTGTATAAAATATTTATTAATTTCTGCATATACATTTACACACAGAAAACAATTATTTATTTATTTTCATTTGGTGCAGTTTTAATAACATACAGCTTATCTTTTAATTTATAATTTAAATCTACGTCTGAAGCTGGTATTTTGTTCTCCAGCCAGTAATTCGGCAAGTACAAAGAAGGTATCTTTTCGATTTCCGATACATAACTTATTTTTTCTTCGGAAATTTATCTCGTTTCTGGCTTAAATAATTAACTCTGCTACTTCCTGTAACTCTCCTAACCGAGAACATTCGATGATTTTAATTTTACCTCTTACCTCCTCCACAACCCTGGTATTAAAAACACCACACTTCTGCCTGAGTGTACGTTGGCCTTTCTTGTGCTTTACATTCTTGCGGTATTTCCATTTAAAACTGTAAGTTCACAATTTTTGCAAACGAATTATCGTTCTGTCCTTTTTAAACTTTGCAAATGGCCTGTAAACCGGTTACTTGGTTAGACACTTACGGTCAGATCAGAAGTGAGGCATGATTTGAGGTCATTTGTCTATTGGAGTGCAAGTGGCTTCATTCAGGGGTGACAAGACGACAGAGTCAAACTGAGATTTTTGAGGTCTCTGTGGTTGGAGACAGTAAGAATATAGATAGGGTGATGATAGGGAAATGAGAACCAGTTCGCAGATAGAGGATGGAAATGCCCTGGGCACAACATAAATAACTCAAATTTTATCTAACAATTTGTCAGTTGTTCCCTCCAGCTGTATCAGTTGTGGGAAATTTACTGCTTTCAGCACATATACGATTGATTGTTTTGGAGGAGAGTTAACGCACGTTGGGGAGAGATGACAGAGATGTGGCCAGCGCGATTACAGCCCATATCGTAGCTGTGCAGAAGGTTAGTGCTATCACCGCTGAATCATCAGGGTCCGTAGCCCTGTTTTCCAGCCTGGAGTGCCTGTCGCTATTCTGTGGTTTTAATGTTTAACATTTAGCGTCATGCATTAATATTTTTTGAATAAACCAATACATTCTTGCTACAAATTGGAGATGATCGACTTTAAAATGAGTGTTCTAATAAAATATTGTAACAAATTCATGTAGAAATGCACACATTATCCACAAGCATCATATTATTAAAACGCTTGGGAAAGGTGTTTTAGGCTCCATCCGCACCACAACACAAATAATAATGCATGTGAATAACTTATGCCTGATAAATTGGTATGTAATACAAAGGATTATCGGTGTGTCTATATTTTAAATTATTTAATGTGGAAACAGATTATTCAAACTTGTACTTTTGGTGTAAATGTACGAAAATAATGTAACCTGAAGTGTTTTGCGTAAACATGGATTAGGTAAGGACTGAGGACCAAAGTCTAGATCATCTGTATTATCTCGTGAAAGTACTAATCTTCGTTCTACCTAGGACGATATCATTATGGCTATCTTACAAGTAAGGGTAGCTTCCAACGTTAACATTACCCGAATACTCTGTGCAGTTGCTGGAGTGGGATGCAATGTTAACATTTTTAAGACAGAGGAGCTGATATTAGGTTGGTGCATAAGTTCGTGGCATTTTTGCTTTGCATGTTGGTATTCCAGATACCATGGGTTCATTTATCGATTGTCACTTTTTATTTGTAGTTCACTGTTGCTATATGAGTTTGCACATTGCCATTTTGTCATCAGGAGATACTGAGTGGAGCTGTGGACGCCAGAAAATGGAGTGACAAATGGAGAAATCGGAACATTTCCTACATATTCTTCTGTTTGAAATTTGTTTTCCAGTTCATTCTGGTGGTTGGTACAGCATCTAGTATGGGTGATACGAAAAAATAACCACTCTTGGTTGGTTTTATTGTTTACAACATTTCACGTTTATTCAGGCACCTTCGGATTGGTTGATATTTGGTAACAGTGGGTACATAGGCTACCGTTCGTAAAAATATCCCAGCAAGTAAATATCCTTTATCAAAACTTTACAAACACTGTGTGGTGTCCTTATTACGTCGTGTGGCGCAGTCCAATGCAAACCACACAGGATCAGGCCTACAGTAAGACTTTACATCAATATCATGCTGGAGGTGTAGTGCATATTCTAGTTGCATACATCATACAAATAAAGAAGTGGCTGAGCCCAAACAAAGCGGCAACTACCCGTAAAAAGACGTGTATGCACACACAAAAGGTAATGTTATGCTTCTTTTGGAACAGTGCTGGTGTGTTGTACTAGGAATTCCTTTCCCAAGCTGTAATCATCGTGTCAACAGCTGACATGTTACAAGCGCATTCAAGAACAACGACCAAGAAGACTGCGTGAAGGGATGCTGTTCCACGCCCCTTGCATTCTCTAGACTGACAAAAAACGTGATAGAGGAGTTGGGTTGGTAAGTAACTCCGCACCCACTTTGTTCGACTGATCTTGGGGGCTCAGATTTTCACCTTTCCCAGTGCCTATCGAACAGCCTTCAAGAAGCAACCCTTCCGGGTAAAAATGACCTCCGAACGTGGTGAGTTCTTTGCCTCAAGTTGTTAATAGTGAAGGAGAATATAATTATTGACTAAATTCTGTAAGACGTATGTGTTGTGTTTCTTAAATTTGTGGAAAAACGCTAAGAAGTTACGCACCAACCCAGTACTTTAATACATATACCACTAAATTTCCTCCCTTAGAATGTATGTACTCTACTTCAGGCTCGGGGTGTACTCGCTGCAGTGCGTACGCGCGCACATACACACTCACACACACACACACACACACACACGCACACACACACACACACAGAGAGAGAGAGAGAGAGAGAGAGAGAGAGAGAGAGAGAGAAACGTCATTCAATTGAAGGTACAATCAAGTGTTTAAAAGGCGTCCGCGGAAGAAACGTGACGAGACGTGTTGTTATATTGGTCTATACCTGGAGGTTTTTGCTATTGGTTCGAGTAACAGTTATCAGCAAAAAACGCATTAGCCATTCCGATCACTTGGTACACTAAAACGGCTTCCCGTGTTTGTCCCACACAGACAAAGAGAACATTAAGGAAAATGAGAGAAGTGACAGATATAAATACTGTAAGAGACTTACTTGGCAACTAAGGCAACACCTACCAGAGAATTAAAGTAAATACACACAAGTTCAGTATTGACAAGTGTAGAAGAACACACATTCCATGCAATCAGGACCTATAATAATCTGTAATTATTCATCACCTGCAAATACGTTTGGGATTTTTGTAGTGTGTTATCTACAAAACATGGGATTTTCCCATCAGCCTGGGACACTTACTAGGTTGGATTAACAAATGTAGTGTACAATTGTCACTAGAAAATATGTTGTTGCTATTCTATGGAGGCCTATTTTACTGTGGTGACGGTAGACCAGCCCAGACAACTATCACACTGAAACACTAGCAAATTCTGCACATATGCTGCAGATTTTTCATGCCCTGTGTGGACTACGATGTTCAGAGGGTCGCAGGGCATCACAACAGCGTACTACTGGCAGAGATCAGAGTACCGTTCTGCACTTCGTGTTAGATAGTTGAATCGACAGAATGTGTGCTTAGTCTTTGAGTATAGAGCTGTCATAACACACATTTTCCCTCAGATTTGGAATGAGCAATTGCTGTCAGTTTGCTGTTTACATAGACATGCAGTTAAAAGATATCTGCTGTTTAGTGACTACTAACTAAGTACAAGCGTTGGACAGAAATACTGTGTGATATGCATGTTAGCCAAGCTGGCAGCTTGTGTGACCACGAATGACACCTGTGTAATGTCCTTAGGTGTTCTTTGCGTGCATCACATCCGTGCTGTGTTTCGATTCAGGCAATATATTCGGGCCACATATTAGTGTCTTTCTTACATACTTAATTACTTACTTCCACATATTAATGTCTTATTTACTGTTCATATAGCTAAATTGGAACTAGGACACACTGAGTAAAGAAGGGAAATCGACACATCGAGAATGTGTGTGTTTGATGATTGAGACTAAATGAGTGATAGAGCAGGGGTCAATCAGTGAGTAGAGAACAGTTCATACTCCAGGACACCGTAGATGATTAGGGACATTAGACATCTTGAACCTCAGGATATGGTGTGAATGGGTATATTTCTTTGCTGCAAGGCCTTTTAACCGCATATCAAATGTTTATCAGAAGTCTGTGATGTAGTAATGACCCCTGGGTCTAACGTAATTCATACTACTCACAGAAATGTTCACAAGTACTCTTGCTGGTTTGCAGCTTCATGTGAGTGAATGATACTAATGAATGAACGAAATCAAGCTAGGATGTGTTTCAGCCATGGGCAATCTTGATTGGCAAAGTTACTTTTTTCACATGTATATCGGTTATCAGGAGGAGATTCTCCTACTATTTTCAATGATTTCCTCTTGTTCGTGTCACATTAAACAATATTCGAGTGAGAAACTACCCATGCAGAAATCAACGGCACCTATTTCTCGCATACAGAAAATTATTAAAGGTTTCATTACAACTTGACGCACCTTGAGAGAGACTCTAGAAAGTTAACGGTCTGATCAGATGTTGATGGAGACTTGTAGGGCAAAAGCATGAGGTATTTTTATTATTCTTAACTCGTAGAAACGGCGTGTTTGGAGTTGAAAGCAATTGGAGGCGAGCCCATCCCTTAGTAAATCTTGCTGGACAGGTCCACAGTGGTGCAGGGCAGACAGGGCAGCGCGTCATCAAGACAGGTCAACAGCAGAACAACGCCGCGCTGCTTGCCGTGGCGCCAGCAGAAGCCAGGGCTGGGGCGATGGTCTGAAGGAACGCATCTGCACAGTGGAGTCATGAACCGGGCATTGTGTGCAGAGCCATGCGTCTTAAAAATTCACCTATTTTCGTGTTTGCCGATGGTACAACTAGGCCAGTGAACCACTTCGGTTGTATAAGAAAACTCTGGCGTCTGAGAAACATTTGAAGACAGAATCCTTATCACACCTCATAGCTATGACTAACAAGCTCCAAAGGAACAGGCGATTTAGATAAAGAGCTTTGAGAATGTATATGTTTGCTTGTGGCCGTGGGAAGAGTCCCAACTTCGGAAAAAAATCATCTTCCCCCTCTGCGTAAACTTGAAAAAAGCAGTAATTGGCGGCTTCTTAACCCTTACCCTGGTTCACCATGAGTTTGTGCTGTCGTGTGGGAGGGGATATTTAGCGCCTGTAGAACCCTGTGACTGGCTCAAGACAGCGTGAAGGCAGAGACATTAGTGCATGTTGCGAGAAAACGCAATTACAAAAAAATTCCGTTTTCTCGCGGGGTGCGAAGCACCCGTGTGCGGGACTTTGGTCTGGTAAGCACTTCTGGTCGAGGCTGTGGCATGTGTAGTTGGTACCTGGGACCCGTACTGAGACTGACTTCACTCGCGAGTACTTTAGACTGGGGAGCCTGTGGTGAAGTTCTTACTGTACCGACAGTGTGCCTTGAAACGTTTCGTTTGCCGAGGGAACACTTATTCGTTTTTGGTTTACCAGTCTTGACGTTTGGTATCCTTGTGTGCTCTGTCGTATAAGTGAGCCAAATTGGTCCTTGGTACGACAACCGAACGAGTGTGTCAGACACTGAAATCTACCGTGATTTCAGGGCTCTGGTAGAGAGTAAATTTGCGATCCGTCTGCCTGATCACTAGACCGTGAGATTTTTGCATTTCTTTCGTGGCCGCTATCGATTCACAGGTGCCGCCTCCACGTCTCACCTCCGCCGCACACACCTCGTCAGCTGCAAGTTACATCGCGGCATGATGCAAGCAGAGTAACATACTGCTGCTTCGGCATTGTCAGTGCATACACAGCTCAATTGCCACTTGCTCTCAGCTGCACCTATGCAGAGAAACTTCAGTAGATTTGATCAATCAAAGACTGATAAGCGTCAGATCAATTCAGCTTGCGTTATCCCCATTATTAGGACTAGAGTATTTGACTCACTAATCACCTAATTAAACTATCCCAGGATCCTTCTCCAGTGTAGTCTTAAATCACCTGTTAGTTGTTTACAGTATTCAATCAACAACTTCTTTAGCATAATTTACATCTGTTTTGGAAAAATAAATGTTGTTTTTACACTACATTTTGCCTACATTCACAATCATTTAAATAGTCCCACTAGGGTTACCTTTCAACTGGTCTGGTCCCGATCTTAAGTTTGAAGGATACTTCCAAGGTAACAAGCTGTTCTGAGGAAGTTACCATTGTTTGATGGAAAGCCGCGTTGTTGAACAGTACTTATTATGTACAAGATGTTTTGTAAGATCAATCCAGTTTTATACGCAGTACAGAAGTAATGTTTTCCGTGTGTTTTCTACTAGTATCGCTCCGCACGCTAGTATTCGGTAGCGTTTATCCGTGCACTGGAACAGCTCTGAACAGGATGTGAATTCATATTTGCTTGGAAGTTGGTTAGTTAATTTCATTTCGCGCTGTCTTAAATGCTTCGATGTTAAATGCTCATGGAGTGTAAGATTACTTTTTGTAATGCAGATCCTGGATTATACTTACGATGAGGTTGTCTTGATTTGTAAGGAGAAGTGTAGGTTTGATTGTCAATACGAGGCTGTAAATTGTCTCAATTTTCTTTAAAGGTCAATGTATCAGCTACTGAAACCGTGTATTGCGAGGTTATTTACCAGAGATATATTAACTTGTAGACTTGCATTATTTAAATGTGGCACGCAAGCGGGTCGCTTTCATGTATTGCTACGGAGTACAAATATGCCATTCACAGTCACTCTAATAAATCACAGCTCAACTGCGGAGCTGCTACTGTCGGTTATAAGTAGTAATCAGTAGAAGCTCTATTATTCTTGTAAGATTTAGGAACTGAACAAAGTAAGACTACGTATAGTGTTCTACTGGATGCTGGGATGAGACTTCCGGTTACCCTGCTTCACTTAATTACTACATAAATCTGTGTGATAGGAGGTGAACCATTTGTTAAATCATCTTACAGTTAATTAAATATTTCTTGAATATGAATTTGTACTTACACAACCGGGGAGGCTGCTCCTAAGCTAGATGGACGCTGTAAGCTGATGGCTAGCATACATACTCAAAGCAATCTGTTGCTTTCATGAAACTATTTCCTGCTATAATACATACGATATATCGATATGCAGGCCGATTCATTCCGTTGCGCAAAATTTCTGTATGTGTGTAGTATGTAACCATTCTCCTTGTATATTCAAGTGCAATAAAGTTACTTAGTTTGTTCTCTTGGACATTACATATTTCTATTCTGCATTTCATTGAAGTGTCAGGGCTTACTTATCCTTTGTGTGTACTCCATGCTTTTCAGAGACAAAGCAGCCTTACACGCTGTGAAATTGGTGACACTATTACAGTAGCTAACGGACAGCTTGCCTCATTATTGTTTGGAACTATGACATTGACCATTACAAGATGTACTCATGAAGTGTTCAACAACACCTCGACAAAAATAAAGTAACATAATTATTTTTTTTTTGTTTACAGTTATTTTTGAGGAGCTAAAACAAATGGCGCGGCCCGGTGATAAAGCGGAGACGAGCAGCGCCATTTTGCTTAAATGTAGCGATGTTCTACAGTACTGTGGGACGGGGATTTGGATGCATAGTTGCAAACAGACAAAAATTAATTATTTAACTCTATTTTTATAGACGTGATAACACTTTATGTTTACTCTTGGTGTATATCTATATAATGTATTGTGCTGCTGATCATAAAGCCCTATAGAACACTCCAACTCCAATGTCTACCAACAGGCAACTGACCTGAACCGTCTTTTAGGGCAGTTCACAAACAACAACTCAAGTACACATGTTACTCCAAAATCGTTATCGTGGAAGTAGGGGCAGGAGGTGGTGGTGAAATAACACACACTGCTAAGGTTATCTTTTATTTTAAAAGGCTTTCTCAATACAAAATTTTTAAGTCTGGCGTTTAAAAAAACCATTTTAAAAAAATTTCGAATAGCGGACAATTTAAAAAAAAAACTCTTTTGAATAGCTGTCAAATTTTCCCTATGTAAAGGGTATTGCAAGGTATGACGTTAACAACTACCCAATAATAAGATTTTAAACTTGTTATATCTATAAGAGAACAATTCCTTAAAAAAACACCTTTAAGTAGCTAGTTTGTACTAAAGCCAAAATAGTCGTCTCTCGCTAGTTAAATAACTTATATTACACCTGTCAGTTGTTACAAGATAAATGTAAATAAGCCAGCACACAAACCTTCACATTAAAGGCAGTTCCCAAAAAAACTTTCCTTAGTTCGGTGAGGAAGTGACACGTGTAAAGGGGCCAAAATCACAATAGGCGGAATAGTTATTGGTGGTCTACAGGGCCACAGCAGATCAGCCCCAAAACGTCCATTACAAGCCACTACGTCCTCGAGTTGCCTGCACAGACTCCAAAACCAAAGAGACACGCGACACCAACCCTAAATCACGGCCCGACCAAGAAGCAATTACCACATTCCCGCGGATAGGCAGACGAAAACTGTGGTGGGAAGACCCCAACAAAAACACTGGTGAAGAAACTCATACACTTCACTAGAACTTGCAAAACTCCTTATATATATTTAACTAATACTATTACATGAAAACAATACTCAACTTCTCACACATCACCACACCGCCGGGAACACGTTGCACTTCCTTATGCTCGTCAGAGCCAACCGCTGCCAGTGGTTTCAACTGCCGATGAGAAAACATACGGTCCCACCCGCTGGTCTCCTGCACCACGGCTTCTAAGCTTCATAAGCCACGTACATGTGGGTCAGGCAGACTTAGCCCCTGACAGCCAAGAGGTCGGGATAAGCACGTGGCGAGCAGTTGAAGACCCCGAACAACAGGGCCCCGCTCGCGCCACCACCTCTCTCGGTCACCGCCCAGTACGTACTCCTCGATCGTCACGCAACCCTACACTTGCTCCACCTCCCGCCAGAGGGCGGTACCATCCAAACAGGGCGCCAAACCGAAAGCGCCACCGGAAACACTAGACGCGAAGCGGAAGCACTCGCCTGGCGCGCTTTTCGAAGAGCCGGACGCAACTACGGCCCAACAGCAGTTAATTGATTTCGTTCACGTTGTTTGTTTGTGCTGGATCAGAACAAAGAACATGTATATTGAGATACTACTGCTTGCCAGATCGTTACGACACAAATAAATACTATTTTAATGGATTACACTCTTAATTTGCGCTATTTGTGGAAAAAATAAACTACAAAAGAAACTAGCTCACAACTTAGGCAATAAAAAACAAAAATCTTACATCCGGAATACACAAAATCATATATAAAGCTTGTTGACGCTCCTACGAATGACAAACTAACAGAAATTTTCTTGCTAGATTCACTGAACATTTCAAATGACAAACGAATGACCAATTCACAAACTCACACACGTCAGTACGTTTCAAAACCCACTGTACTGGATACTCCATCGCTTTCAGGAATCACATTCGTAGGATTTAATGGAGCAATTAAACATTTTTTTTACACCACAAAAAGTCAGGAACATACTCTAAATGAGAGTGTAAATAGTGAAGTCATTACTTTTTAAAAATTTTTTTGCTGCGTGTAATTCCTATTAAATTCATAAATACTTTCAATTTTTCAAATATTTGTGTCATGTTTAGCACATTATTAATAAGTATAGCCACAGAACAAATGTGGCCTTCTGGAATAAAACGGAATAAAAAAGTAAAGCATAATACTGGTATTTTATGTAGTTCTTGTCGTTACTGACAGTACCTGCAAGGAACATTTTAATGTAAATGAAAAACACTAAAGTAGACCGTATTTGACTATATCCTAACTTTTTTGGCTAGCAGTACCGTCGCAACATCTTTGTGTTACGTTATGATTTAACACCGTGTTGTGCGTATGTTAATTTCCGTGTGATGAAGTTGACAGCTGCCACTGCCTTACAATTTGAACGCATGTGCACATAGTATATTATGTCTGCTGTTTAAACGTCCTGCAAACATTCCCCTTTCTGTGAAACTAGAACCAGAAACGAACAAGAACTTTATGTGAGTACTTTTATTGAAATATGCGGGAGCGAACCAACTTTCAGAGCGCTATACAATACACTGGGGTGAGAAAAGTCGCGGGATAGCGATATGCGCATATACAGATGGCGGTATTATGGCGTGCACAATATATAAAAGTGCATAGCACTGGCGGAGCTGTGATTTGTACTCATGTGATTATTGCCGCACGATGGAAACCAACACTTTGCACGCCGAATGGCAGTTGGAGCTAAGTGCATGGGACATTCCATTTCGGAAATCGTTAGGGCATTCAATATTTCGAAATCCACAATACCAAGCGTGTGCTGGGAACACCAAATTTCAGGCACTGTCTTTCGCCACGGAAAACGCAGGGGCTGATGGGCTGCACTTAAAGACCGAGAGCAGAGGTGTCCGCGTAGAATTGTCAGTGCTAAGAGACAAGAAACACTGTGTGAAATAACAGCAGAAATCAATGTAGGACTACGACGAACCTTCCGGTAGGAAAGTGTGGCGAAATTTGACATTAAATGGCTATGGCGGCAGACGACCGACGCGAATGCCTTTGTTAACAGCACGACATCGCCTTCAGCGCCTCTCCTGGGCTCGTGACCATTATTTGCGAAGTTACTGCGCGTCGCCGTACACACCGCAACGCAGTGAGATAAATATAGAAGATCAATACGAGTGAACTGTTGTTTGAATATAGGCAAAGTTAGGGTTTGTGATATTTTAAAGTGGTCACTTATTACTATGATGTGATATTTTCAATATATATGTTGTACGTTATTTATTCTATTAGATTTTGAATCTACGTCTGGGATGAACTTCTGAGGACTCAATTCTTAGTCAACTTACACAGACTAGTTATTTTACGTCCTTGCACAACTTCAAAACCAGCTCACTTTAATTTCATTCGTCATAATCCATTGGAAAGCCTGCAGCTAAGTCAATGATGTTTCAAATAATAATATTACTGCATCAGTCTTATTTCCTCACGCGTAGGTAAACGCGTTTGAGGAACTTTTCCCAATTTCGAGTGCTGTTGAAGTCAGAAAATGTTTAGCATGCAATGCTTGCGTGTGTGATGCTCTGCATCCCTTTACCCACTGCTGCTTTTTTATGTTCTCACTGCATTCGCAAAGTATTAATCGCAGAATTCAGATGCTGATGTTACGAGTTAGTACTGTTTCTATGTCTGTCTACACATTGAAGGCCGTCTGCTGTAAACGACTTTCGTGTCATGTAATGCAAGCAGATAAGCATTTGTGACTCAAAGACACTGTATTCAGCATTTCTGTCTGCTAGAGTCTTTGGCTAGGACCGGCAAAGCATGTGTCTATACAGTACATTGAATGCTGAATCCAGCCACCAATTATATTGCTGGGTGTGGTGACTTGATTTCAGGAAGCAGCGTTGTCTGCTGGCGTTCTTTCCGCTTAGAGCTCGAACTGTGAACCTCTTCTGCTAGCTGCAGATTTGTGGAGCACAGACATCGGCCTTGTGATGCTGAGACCGTATATTGAGGCTATCTTTTCCACGATTATTGTTGAGACGATTGATTGTTCGTACTTCACGTTATTTACTGTGTATACTTTGTTGACGTATTCCAGGCTCTTGTTCTATTCGTGTCTTTGTTAGCGTACGTGGGGAGCAAAATCTACTTTTCAATGAGTCGTCCGAACACATCAGTCGCTTATCACGTTCCTTTCCCATTCGTTACGGGGGTTATTAAGAATATGGCTCAGCTTTTCTGTCTTCTGTAAATTTGTGGTTCTGCACAGCACGTGGCTCGTGAGAGGATATTTTTATATGCTTTTAATGGTCGTCTGTGTCTTCTTTCTGAACAACAACTGAGTTGAAAATCAGCTCTCTCACGGAATCTTTATCTCACGAAGTTATTTTGTTCATCCGCAGTAGCGATCATTTAAGATTTGTTCGTGAAAGTACCACGCTCACGTACAATGTATTACAAATATTTCTTGAACTACTTCCAGAAAAAGCAACATTTCTTTAACTACATACAGCAGCAAAATTATTTTCTGGTTTTATATGCAATTTTCGTCTGATTAAGGTGATGGCAAGTTGCAGTGACCTTGAAGATATGTGGGGCAGCGATGAGTCACCGAAACTTTGCTGTCAAATGAGTAATTTCACATTCGTTATGTGTTAGAAAATAGAGTACGTTAATACTGGTAGGTAGCATTAAAACAGCCTAAAATTTTGCTTGCCATTTACCTTGATTTAACTTACATTAAATTCCCCTATATTACAAAAGCGATGGGATATGTCCCAATATCGTGACGTACCTGCTCTGTCCCGGCATATTGCAGCAACCCGACGCAGCATGGATTCAACAAGTTATGGAAGTCTCATGCAGAAATACTGACCGATGCTGCCTCTACAGCCATTAATAATTGCGGGCCGGCCGCGGTGGCCATGTGGTTCTAGGCGCTTCTGTTCGGAACCGCGCGACTGCCACGCTCGCAGGTTCGAATTCTGCCTCGGGCATGGATGTTTGTGATGTCCTTAGGTTAGTTAGGTTTAATTAGTTCTAAGTTCTAGGGGACTAATGACCTCTGATGCTAAGTCCCATAGTGCTCAGAGCCAATAATTGCGGAAGTGTTGCCGGTGCTAGATTTTGTGCACGAACTGACCTCTCGATTATGTTCGAGGGTATTCATGTCGGGCGATCTGGTTGGCCAAATCATTTACTCGTATTGCCAAGAACGTTCTTCAAACCAATCCAGAACGGCTGTGGCCTGACGACATGACGCATTGTAGTTCATTAACATTTCACCATTGTTTGGCTGCAAATTGTCTCCAGGTAATTGAACACGACCATCTGTAGTCTATTATCGCATCAGTTGAACCTGAGAACACAGTCCATTCCGTGCAAATACAGCCCACACCATTCTGGAGCCATCAACAGCTTGCACGGGGCCCTTTTGAGAACTTGGGTCCATGACTGCATCGGGTCTGCGACACACCCGTACCCTGCCATCAGCGTTCCAAATGAAATCGGGCCTCACCTGACCAGGTCACGGTTTTGCAACACTTTGTAGGCATGTTGATCTAGGAGTACCTCATACAACTGGTGCTTCGTGTGAATAAGAGCTTGATGTTCTACTAAACTGTGATCCGGACAGTGTACAATGTGTTCGAATGACTGTCGGTAAATTCGTGCCCTGTTTCTTCGGTTTGTCTTACATATGTAGGAGTTGAATGACGGGTCTCTTCACTTCCTGACTCACATGGCTTCTTAAGTCTTAAACCGCGTACAGTACCTCAAAAATGGTTCAAATGGCTCTGAGCACTATGGGACTTAAGGTCATCAGTCCCCTATAACTTAGAACTACTTAAACCTAACTAACGTAAGGACGTCATACACATCCATGCCCGAGGCAGGATTCGAACCTGCGACCGCAGCGGTCGCGCGGTTCCAGACTGCAGCGCCTAGAACCGTTCGGCCACTCCGGCCGGCTACAGTACCTCAAAATGTCTTTCAAAATAGCTTACAGATTGGTTTATGAACAGCATTTGATATATTTCACATTTTATTACGTACATTCGGAAACTATAATGTTTATGTCATTGTCGTCGAGCAAACAGTATCACTGAAGTAAAGTAAGTTGATGATTTCATGTGTGTCATATTTAATATTTATTTCAAAACGGAAGCGGACTCGGTTGCGAAATGATTTAATGTCAATGACGCGTTTCCCCCTTTTGGGACATCGTCAGACTGTCTACAAAAAGAAGAAACCAAGCAATTAGATACAAGTGGAGGAATAAGGCATGGTCGTATCTTGCACGGCAACGCAGACAACGTGAGCCAAAAGTAATAAAAACCTACGTTAAAGTAACTGGATACATGACCCATAATTCATAAAACCGTATATAATGTAAAGTAGACACCGAGGTAGCCCAATACGCAAACCATCCGTCACGAAACTGTGAAGCGGACCAGTGAAAGGAGAAAAACAGCCAGAATAACACCGAGAAAGTAGAAATATGTGACGGAAAATTTTTTCACGTTTATCATACGTTACCTTGAGCACACCGGCCGGCTCCACAGTGGCAGTACAAGATAGGGTCACGCTTGCAAAACTGCGGTACAAGCCGCATACGTCACTGTCTGTATTGGCGCGCACACAAAGATTACTATAACAAATTGAGATACAGGTGCCGGGCATCATGCGGCAAGAAGCACACAGGTGGCGTGAATGGCCACATGATGCACAATTTTGAAAAAAAGTGCGTAAACTGGTAATTAAATGCATATAAGCTAAGCAGTGCGAACACATAAAACCCAGAAATAAAATAAAATAAAAATAATATTACCCCCATGCAAAGAATAGGCAAAATGATTACAAGAGAAAATATGTCATTAAAACTTCGTCACAGTGAGTAAAACAGATAAATTTAGGAGTATTTCATAGCGTAAGCATTCCGGATCGACAAAACTTTAAGATATCAGGGATGGCGGCAGTCTTAAGCATCGCAAGCAAGAGACAAAAGTATCCATCGTCGTTAAAATAAAGAAACATAAAATGTAAAGAGGTAAAGCCATCTACGACAAACAGCCGTCAAAAATCTTCTTTAGAATATGGTTCCCCCAGCTCTCTACACAAAAACCAACGAATTGTGAGTGTTGCTGTCGACATAAAATAATCATTGCAGCAACAGCTTAATATTTATTAACGTACTAAAAATACGTTACCTAAACCGCGTAACTCGTCAAAAAAGAAAATGAGCAGTGAATTGTCAGGTTACAAAACACGTTATTAACTACTAAAAGAGGCAAACGTCGCTTGAAGTAAATGAGGATTTTACAAAGAATGGTGTACGGATCAGTGGATGAAGAATAGTACGATGTAGTATGTACACAGAAGGACGCAGGGTCTGTGACACAATACGTATGTACGAAACTGATGGTAGTCTATTGATTATGGATTTAAAAGATGAGGTCGCGATAAGCCACTGAATTATTTCCAGCGAGACACAAGCACATACAGATTAAACAGTTATGTCGAACGTTGAAAAAATAATCAACTGCGAAAGTAAAACGAAGCAGAATAAATTTACCAAGGCAGTCATTTTCGCGGTACTAACGGGAAACAGGACGAGGAGAAAGGACAGAACAGGATTTATAAGAACAATGCACGAGTTTCATTAGCGCAACACAAAAGCGGTCACGTTAAAAGAAGTCATCCGCAAGCGAAGACTTGGAGCAATCTCGCACTAAGGAAGCTGAAGGAATTGTAGGGCTCTCGTAAAAAGGAGCCATACCGAAAACGCCTCCAGCGCTGCAGAAAGACTACACTGCCCAGCTACGAATCCTTCCCTAGGACGCCCAGTGGAGGTCAACTAACCTCTAAGGTTCTTAACGTTTTTTCACAATGCACCGATATTTATTTATCTTTTATATCAATCTGTATATTGAGCAAGCAGTAAAGGAAACAAAAGAAAAATTCGGAGTAGGTATTGAAATTTATGGAGAAGAAGTAAAAACTTTGAGGTTCGCCGATGACATTGTAATTCTGTCAGAGACAGCAAAGGACTTGGAAGAGCAGTTGAACGGAATGGACAGTATCTTGAAAGGAGGATGTAAGATGAACATCAACAAAAGCAAAACGAGGATAATGGAGTGTAGTCAAATTAAATCGGGTGATGCTGAGGGGATTAGATTAGGAAATGAGACACTTAAAGTAGTAAAGGAGTTTTGCTATTTAGGGAGTAAAATAACTGATGATGGTCGAAGTAGAGAGGATATAAAATGTAGACTGGCAATGGCAAGGAAATCGTTTCTGAAGAAGAGAAATTTGTTAACATCGAGTATAGATTTAAGTGTCAGGAAGTCGTTTCTGAAAGTATTTGTATGGAGTGTAGCCATGTATGGAAGTGAAACATGGACGATAACCAGTTTGGACAAGAAGAGAATAGAAGCTTTCGAAATGTGGTGCTACAGAAGAATGCTGAAGATAAGGTGGGTAGATCACGTAACTAATGAGGAGGTATTGAATAGGATTGGGGAGAAGAGAAGTTTGTGGCACAACTTGACTAGAAGAAGGGATCGGTTGGTAGGACATGTTTTGAGGCATCAAGGGATCACAAATTTAGCATTGGAGGGCAGCGTGGAGGGTAAAAATGGTAGAGGGAGACCAAGAGATGAATACACTAAGCAGATTCAGAAGGATGTATGTTGCAGTAGGTACTGGGAGATGAAGAAGCTTGCACAGGCTAGAGTAGCATGGAGAGCTGCATCGAACCAGTCTCAGGACTGAAGACCACAACAACAACATCACCTTTTTATCAGGTATCATAATTATTTGAACCTGCTAAATTGTATTTTTATTTTACAACACGCACCATGCACCACACTGTATTAGAGGTACATAAAATTGGATACATTTTCAGTATTTGTGTTTACTAGGCACTTTTATATGTGGAACTCTGTATATTCAAAGAATTTCGATTGCACTTTGCAGTGACTCTCGTCATATTGTAAGAAAATTCAATGTTTCCTACAAAAACGCGCTACTCTCAGAAATTGTGGTCTTTGTCGCATATGCTGGGGTAACACACATGTCACAAGACTTTCTGCAAACGTGACGTCACTTTGAAGTCACGCGCATTATCAACGACTGCAGGAACTGCTATCGACTTTCGTTAGATTTCGATAGGGGCCTCTCACAATGCTTCAAGCACGCGTGTAAGAGAAGTATAAAAGCAGGCCATTCTTCGTACAATTTACTGCAGTTACTATTATAATCGAAAGTCATATAATGATTTAACGACGGTTAATAATTTTATAGAAGATTGCTATCCCAAGGATGAGTTGTTATCGTCAATAATTAAAAAATAAAAAAGCCTCTGAGCACTATGGGACTTAACATATAAGGTCATCACTCCCCTAGAACTTAGAACTATTTAAACCTAACTAACCTAAGGACATCACACACATCCATGCCCAAGGCAGGATTCGAACCTGCTACCGTAGCGATCGCGCGGTTCCAGATTGAAGCGCCTAGAACCGCTCGGCCACACCGGCCGGCAATAATGATCAAGTTAAGCATAAAATGTACTTGAGTCATAGCTAGTAGCATGCTGTTTCATGGAAAATCGCACTGAAAATTTATCACAGAAATGTCACCATTACCATTAAATGACAGCTGCTAATGTATCAACGATATAGGCCTTCAGTATGATAATCGATGCAGGAGACTAATATCAGATGGCGGAGGGATAGCGTAACGATTTTCTTTTTTCATCTTAGCCTTGTTAACATATTCTGGGACTTTCTTATGAATGTAACACAACTATAGTCTGCAATATTTTGTGGTATTTACATTTCCGTCTGATCAGAAGACGAAGGATGAAATAAACACGGAGTTATTTCCGAGTTTGTGGGTGGATAGGAACCTAAACGGTCAACAACCTGAAGTGCAAGTGAAACGAGCAGCAACAACATTCATATTATTCTTTGTCATAAAGTCGATATCAGTTCCTGCAGTTGTCGATACTGCACATGACGTGAAAATGCCATCATCTTTGCCAAAAGACCTGTGATATCAGTGTTACTCAACACGATAAAGAGTCTTGGATCCTATAGCTGTGATCGTGTGTTAATTCTTTCTACTGAGAAAGTTTTTCGTTGACTCTTGTAAGATCATTTGTACGATAAAATAATTACTCATGTTCTGTATTATATAATCTGATCTCTGTAATGAATTGTGTATTGCTTAATTTCTGCTTTCATTCGATTAGACCGACAATCTTCTTTGAATCTGATGACAATTAATGGATTATTTCGGAGAAATAGCAATTTTCATTACTATATGAATGTATGAATGACTTAAATTGTCTCTCTCTGATAGATAAATATTAGAGTAAGTACTGTTTACTATCTTTTATGTTGTGAATTCTAGAAATGAACTCTACTTTTCGTAATAATAATCGTCATAGTTAGAACCTGCACTTAATTCTTTTTCCGTTTTTTGTCAGATAGCCACGGTCATAGTATTGCTGAACATAGAGATTGTCATTAATGTTTACTGCCAACAGCAGATGAGACTGGCGGAGTATTGCACTTAATCGTTCCGCTCGTAAAATAAGCAAAGGCTTACCGTAATTTGGTACCCGGTCGAGGTCGCTTAAAACTCGTATACGTGCGCTTGTATACTAACACAGATTTACTTCCTGTTTCATGCTACTGAATATGATAAAAACGAAATTAGAAAAATTATCCATTAAAAAGAGAATACACAGAGGACTAAGGAGGACTCACTGGTGGAGCAGATATCTCATGCCAAGTCCATTTATATTCTCTTCGAATGAATGCTTGTACTAAGTGTTACAGTACCTCGGAGTTGCAGTGTGATTCAGCTTTTTAGAGCTGGTATGAAATCTTATTTCAGTAAATTGTAGTATTATCGTCCTGTAGTGCCATAATTACGAAGGAGGCGCTACGAGATTGTTTTTGTAAATGCATACCGGATACGGCGTCAGCAACATCACTGCCTTATACAAACTTTAGTGCTATAATAGTGTTAACATCAATTTTGGTTGGAGGAAATCAGATTTTTTGAATTTGGGAGAGTTTTGGTAATGATGAAAACACAGCCTCATAAAAAAGCATCAATTGAGAAAGCTTCTGAGGTGGAAGGCAATATAGTGCTGACTACTCAGGCGCTAGATCGTTTCACTCTTTTATTACGAAATCAGAACCAACAAGAAAATGATGCGATTGTTAGAAATTAGTACAAAAACAAGATGCTGTTGCCTCTGATTTGGCTCAAATACAGCAAGATACTACTGCGTCAGGAATCGCTCAGCTTGCAGTGAAACAGGATACTGTAGCCAAAGACTTAACACATGAAGTAACAGCATTAAAGAAAGCGTGTACTGATTTCCCAGAATCAGTGCAGAAACTTTCTATGCATGCTAGTAGCCTTCCCAGAAATCAAAATGATTCATCTGAACTAGAAGATAGAGCGGCAAACTGTTGGGCAAAGCAAAACTGTCATTCAGCAAATAAAATCACAACGTAAGACTTTATCTGACGAATTTTATACTTGGTTGGCTGCTAAAGAAGCAGATTCCGCAGTTAGCAGATGCAGGAATTCAAGAAGACGCTACACGCCATGTTAGGTAACGCCGCTATTGTCTGATCGGTTTGTATTCGTGGCGCTTCCCTCGACAGCGTTTCAGAAGATAAATTTTCTTCTCAACTGGCCCCTGAGATATCGTCCATTGCGGTATTCTCAATTTCGGCTAAAAATTTGACCAAACCTAACTGATACTAGAAGGTATAGAAGGTATCAGATAGATTATATAATGGTAAGACAGAGATTTAGGAACCAGGTTTTAAATTGTAAGACATTTCCAGGATCAGATGTGGACTCTGACCACAATCTATTGGCTATGAACTGTACATTAAAATTGAAGAAAATGTAAAAAGGTGGGAATTTAAGGAGATGGGACCTGGATAAACTGAAAGAACCAGAGATTGTACAGAGTTTCAGGGAGAGCATAAGGGAACAATTGACAGGAATGGGGGAAAGAAATACAGTAGAAGAAGGATGGGTGGCTTTGAGGGATGAAGTAGTGAAGGCAACAGGGGATCAAGTGGGTAAAAAGACGAGGCCTAGTAGAAATCCTTGGGTAACAGAAGAAATATTGAATTTAATTGATGAAAGGAGAAAATATAAAAATGCAGTAAATGAAGCAGGCAAAAAGGAATACAAGCGACTCAAAAATGAAATCGACAGGAAGTGCAAAATGGCTAAACAGGGATGGCTAGAGGACGAATTTAAGCATGTAGAGGCTTATCTCACTAGGGGTAAGATAGATACTGCCTACAGGAAAATTAGAGAGACCTTTGGGGAAAAGAGAACCACTCGTATGAATATCAAGAGCTCAGACAGAAACCCAGTTCTAAGCAAAGAAGGAAAAGCAGAAGGGTGGAAGGATTATCTAGAGGGTCTATACAAGGCCGATGTACTTGACATTATTATGGAAGTGGAAGAGGATGTAGATGAGGATGAAATGGGAGACACGATACTGCGTAAAGCGTTTGACAGAGCACTGAAAGACCTAAGTCGAAACAAGACCCCGGGAGTAGACAACATTCCATTAGAACTACTGACGGCCTTGGGAGAACCAGTCCTGACAAAACTCTACCATCTGGTGAGCAAGATGTATGGGACAGGCAAAATACCCTCAGACTTCAAGAAGAATATAATAATTCCAAGCCGGCCAGTGTGGCCGTGCGGTTCTAGGCGCTTTAGTTTGGAACCGCGTGACCGCTAAGGTCGCAGGTTCGAATTCTGCCTCGGGCATGAATGTGTGTGATGTCCTTAGGTTAGTAAGGTTTAAGTAGTTCTAAGTTCTAGGGGACTGATGACCTCAGATGTTGAGTCCCATAGTGCTCAGAGCCATTTGAACCAATAATTCCAATCCCAAAGAAAGCAGGTGTTGACTGATGTGAAAACTAACGAACTATCAGTTTAGTAAGTCACAGCTGCAAAATACTAACGCGAACTCCTTACCGACGAATGGAGACACTGGTAGAAGCCAACCTCGGGGAAGATCAGTTTGGATTCCGAAGAAACGTTGGAACACGTGAGGCAATATTGACCCTACGACTTATCTTAGAAGAAAGATTAAGCAAAGGCAAACCTATGTTTCTCTAAGCTTTTGACAATGTTGACTGGAATACTCTCTTTCAAATTATAAAGGCGGCAGGGGTAAAGTACAGAGAGCGAAAGGCTATTTACAATTTGTACAGAAACCAGATGGCAGTTATAAGTGCCGAGTGGAATGAAAGGGAAGCAGTGGTTGGGAAGGGAGTGAGACAGGGCTGTAGCCTCTCCCCGATGTTATTCAATCTATATATTTAGCAAGCAGTAAAGGAAAACGAAATTCGGAATAGGTATTAAAATCCATGGAGAAGTAATAAAAACTTCGAGGTTTGCCGATGACATTGTAATTCTGTCAGAGACAACAAAGGACTTGGAAGAGCAGTTGAACGGAGTGGACAGTGTCTTGAAAGGAGGATATAATACGAATATCAACAAAAGCAAAACAAGGATAATATAGTGTAGTCGAATTAAGTCGGGTGATGCTGAGGGAATTAGATTAGGAAATGAGACACTTAAAATAGTAAAGGAGTTTTGATATTTGGGGAGCAAAAAACTCATAATGGTCGAAGTGGAGAGGATATAAAATGTAGACTGGCAATGGCAAGGAAAGCGTTTCTGAAGAAGAGAAATTTTTTAACATTGAGTATAGATTTAAGTGTCAGGAAGTCTTTTTGAAAGTATTTGTATGGAGTGTAGCTATGCGTGGAAGTGAAACGTGGACGATAAATAGTTTGGACAAGAAGAGAACAGAAGCTTTCGAAATGTGGTGCTAGAGAAAAATGCTGAAGATTAGATGGGTAGATCACACAACTAATGTGGAGGTATTGAATAGAATTGGGGAGAAGAGAAATTTGTGGCAAAACTTGACAAGAAGAAGGGACCGGTTGGTAGGACATGATCTGAGGCATCAAGGGATCACAAATTTAGCATTGAAGGGCAGCGTGGACGGTAAAAGTTGTAGAGGGAGACCAAGAGATGAAAACACTAAGCAGATTCAGAAGGATGTAGGTTGCAGTAGATACTGGGAGATGAAGATGCTTGCACAGCATAGAGCAGTATGGAGAGCTGCATCAAACCAGTCTCAGGACTGAAGACCACAACAACAACAACAACCTAACTGTTGCTCAATTGCAGAAAAGAAAGAGAAGAAAAGAGGAAGTACATAGACAAGATTAGAACCCGGAGTGTCAACATGGTAGGCTCAAATATTAACCGCTGCGATACGTTCGCTTGTTCGATATACGATTAATGTTACAGTTATAGGAGGTAAGCATTAAAGTCCAACGCCGATTTTCTCGGAAACTAGTGGTCGTCACGCATAGGTCCCTCTATAACATACGAAGTCTCATCAAAATCCGTGATTAACACATCAGGTAGTCCCCTTGTGAGGTGACGAACTTCGACCAGTAGAGGCAGTCGTAGTGGCCTTTATCAAACCAGACCGAATACTGATGACAAGATAAAAAACGCAGGTGAGAAACATCCGACTTTATACTCTAATTAGAATGGTTCCTTTCGGTACACTCCTTTTGTCCTGTATAATAAGTCATGCTCGGTAGTTCTCATACGTACACGTCGTAGCGCATGTGGAACCTCTCTTGTTTCTTGTTGTTTTGCCAATTGACTAAGATGATCTTAAAATGATATTTCGCTCTTTTCACGATCCCCTCACTATACTACACCACTCCCTAATGTTTTGTTTGCTTCGTTCCAGACACCGAATATACTGTCACAGTAAAACATTTATCGGAACGTAGAATGTGATGCAAATTTTCACGTAGTTGGTTTTATCAAATGCAGCCCGAAGGCTGGCTTGTGCATCATCAAAAGGGGTTGCAATATGTTCGCTACATTGTCCATTTGCTTGCGGCGGCGTCAGCGTGTTGGCGTGCATTAGGGATCGTGCAGTTACCTACTGACAAATATGTTTCGTAGCTAAAAAGATCTCTGGTTTTATATATTTAGTGCCAAATTCGACACGCCTCTGTTTACGATGTGAGATAAGTTAATAAAAATGAAACGCTGTTTTATAATTTTCTGTCGAATTTACGTAACTCCGCTGGAACAGGAAACACTCGCAAGCTCAGCTTAAAATGCGATAGCGCGGAAATCGCAATTTAAAACCCGGTTAACAGCAAATATAGCTCTTACGTTTCCCAGTATTTGCTTAACTGCTTGCAATAAATCGCTTTATTTGAGAATATGCGTCCGCACAGGGAGCTTCATTTTTCTCATACATCAACATTTTTATATTTTGTACACACACCCTTTGCACCGCTAATGATATCAGTCTTGCACAAATAAATTCACGATTTATTTTTTAAAATTTTATTAAAAGAGTGAAGAAAATTGTCGATGCTACAACAGAGGCCAGTATCAGCATTACACAGTTCCCTTCGAGCCCAGTTATAAATGTAGACCTGCGTTATTTGGAAATACGATATGGCAGTGCCTCTGTTGTTCAGAATTACGGTGCGAAGTCCCTTCGGATATGCATGCAAGTCCAAAGAAACAGGCACTGCGGCCACTACAGCCGTTGTGAAATACAGGAAATGAATTCGCAAATGCGAATCTGGACAGTCATCAGCTGTATAGTGAAATGACGACGATGAAGGCTTGTGCCGGTCCGGGACTAGAAGCCGGGTTTTTCGCTTATCGTGAGCGGTGCAGATTGTAGGCCCATGATTGACGACATGTGGCTCTGGCCATGCAGCGTCCTCGGATAGCCTAGTGGTAAGGCCACCATCCGCGATAAGCGGAAAATCCGCCATTTGGTTCAAAATGGCTCAAATGGATCTGAGCACTATGGGTCTTAACTTCTGAGGTCATCAGTCCCATAGAACTTAGAACTACTTAAACCTAACTAACCTAAGGACATCACGCACATCCATGCCCGAGGCAGGATTCGAACCTGCGACCGTAACGGTCGCGAGGTTACGGACTGTAGCGCCTAGGCCATTTGGTGTACTGTTGTTTATTTAAATACGACCCAGGTTTTGGGTTTTTATGCGATTTTCAGGTGACTGAGTTTATGTAACTAACATATACTGCAGGATATCAAGCTCAAAATTGGCCATGAATGGAATAAAAGGCCAAAACCTGGATCGTAATTAAATAAACAACAAGACAAACAGGTGGCGGTGTGCTCATTTAAAAATTATTGTATAACTTTTGCTCAGTAACATCAGAAACCGTTATACGACTGATGGTTGTCCATATTCACAAGCCGGCCGATGTGGCCGAGCGGTTCTAGCCGCTTCAGTCTGGAATCGCGCCACCGCTACGGTCGCAGGTTCGAATCCTGCCTCGGGTATCGATGTGTGTGCTGTCCTTAGGTTAGTTAGGTTTAAGTAGTTCTAAGTTCTAGGGGACTGATGGCTCCCATAGTGCTCAGAGCCATTTGAGCCATATTCACAACTGCAAATACATTCCATATTTTCTTCTTTCATTCCTCCTTTCTCCACCACATGTACTTGCAGCGTGACGGACACATAATGTAACTTAGGACGACACCGTTATTTTTACCAAGTCCTGTCATTGTAATCACCAGTTGCGAAAAATGCCTCTGATAATATAAGGGGCTTAGTATAATGTTATGTCGAGTGTGCTAGATCTTCAAGAGCTATTACAAACACACTTCGTGTTGGAATATTAATCTGCAAAGTAGTTGCCTTGAAACTAGATCTTCGTTGACTTGTAAATTGGCAAAAATGGTTCAAATGACTGTGAGCACTATGGGACTTAACATCTGTGGTCTTCAGTCCCCTAGAACTTAGAACTACTTAAACCTAACGAACCTGAGGACATCAAACACATCCATGGCCGAGGCAGGATTCGAACCTGCGACCGTAGCGGTCACGCGGTTCCAGAATGAGGCGCCTAGAACCGCACGGCCACATCGGCCGGCAAAATTGGCAAAAGACACGATGTTACCATGTGATCCTACCAACTTTAATGTTATTCTATTTGAGCCGCTGGATTTCGAATTTAAAGAAACGAAGAAGTGTAGTCAGCTATGCTCATTGGTTCCGACTCATTTGCACAAAAAAATCAAAGAACAGAAGTTTACAAGGACTGTTAAAATGGAAAGGTACGAAACCTCGCAACAACTAAATCGGTTGAAATTTGCTTGTACCGTTTTGGGATAAAGTAGTGAGACATCTAGGAGCGCGTATGTGGTGTCCAGCGTGGTTGTACGCATGCGCAGTCACATGACGCAGGAGAGAAGCAGACAGTTGTGTGCTCCTCCCATTTGACACGGCAGTGCGTGTGAGGGCATCACACGCACATTGCAAAATTCGACGAGTGAGGAGCAGCGAGGTGTTAACAGATTTCTGACTGTGGAATGGGTTAAGCCGACCAGTATTCATCGCCGGGTGGCGGCTGTGTAAGGGGGAGGGGGGGGGGGGAGGATGGAGGAACTGTGTGTTCGACAAGTCAGTGAGAAAGTGTATTGCCCGTTTTCGTGAAGATAGAGACTACGTCAGGCAAAAACGGTTGTCACGGCCGAACTCATTTACAAGGTGACCGACTTGCTGAGAGGTAATCGGCGTGTCAAAATGCGATTGTTGGCAGGGTGCTGAGGGCCAGTTTCGGAACAGTGCGCGACATGTTGGGTTATCGAAAGGTGTGCGCGAGATAGGTTCCGAAGAAGCACCGCGAACCACACAAGGAATTTCAGCACTGCAACACCTCTTCCGATATCATGAAGACCCTGCTTTCCTCGAGTGGACCGTCACCGGTGACGAGAGCTGTTGCCATCACTTGGAGCCAGAGACAAAGCAGGAGAGTATGTAGCAGCTGTGCCCTCAATAGGCAATGTAATGTTCACTGACTGCGTCCAAGGTACGATACTCATCGAATTCCCCGAGCACGGAAAACTGTGAGAGTCGATAGTCACCGTAAGTCCACTGCGTGCAAACGGCCTGGGCTGGTCACGGAGGAGTGATTCTGCTACTCGATAACCCACGTCCACACGTCTCCAAGCTCACGCAAAGTGTAATGGCCAGGTTCAAATTGGAGCAGCTTGAGCGACCGCTCTACAGGTCGAACATGTCACCCTGCGACTTCCATGTGTTGGTCCGCTAAAAAACATCTCAATGGGAAGCGTTCCAACTCTGACGACTAACTGAAGGACACAGTGGAGGCTCAGCTTCTGTCACAACCACAGGGATTCGGCTCGTGAAACAGTGGAATATTGTGATCAGGCCTCTGGTGATTATTTCTTGATAAAGATTTCAGTAATACTCACATTGTTTCTTCATACCTTTTCTCCCATACCTATCCCATGGACGTCTACCAAATCAAACTTCATAAAAAAGTAAATAAATGAATATTCTTCCAAAGTATGCCAACAGCGGAAAACTTTAGCATAAGACAAATACCATCGCACAGTAACGATGATCTCATCGAAGCTTACAGTACAGTTCACGGCACCGATGGGCAAGAAAGGTTGGTACAACATCACACGCCCGGATTCCTGTTCATATGAGAAAATTTGTGCCACACTCATACTCAACAAACATACGATGCGATATGTGATATAATAATTTATCAAGCGTGACAATGAAGTGCAATGAATGGTGGCATTGGCAGTTCAAGCACTGAGGGATGAAGTGCAATGCCAAGACACTGGCATGCGGAAGGTTCGCGGTCCAAGTGGCCATCCTGCAATCCAGATTTAGGTTTTATGAGGTTTCCATTTAGGAGAATTCTTGGATGGTCCCCTAGGAAGCACACTGCAGATTTCCGGACCCGATCGTTCGTCACTTCGAGCTTGTGTTACGTCGCTAATGACCCCTTCGACGGTTGGACGTTAAACCATAACCTTTCTGGCCTCCTTCCTTCCAGTTCTCTTACATTACAGAACATATTACCCAGGCAGTGCAGCGAGCCAGATATTAGACAGTTAAGCAGTTTTAATAACAAAATCGTAAATAATCTATCGTGTAATGTAGGGGTTCGCCCCCCGCTGGCTGTTAGAAAAGCTGAAAAAGGTCAGCATGAAATAGTGACTCAGATTAATACACTGAAGCGCCAAAGAAAGTGGTACAGGCATGAGTAGTCAAATGCAGAGATATGTAAACAGGCAGAAAAGGGCAATCCGGTTGGCAACGCTTATGTAAGACAAAAAATGTCTGGCGCAGTTGTTAGATCGGGTATTGCAGCTACGATGGCAAATTATTAACATTTAAGTCAACTTGAACGTGGTGTTATGGCCGGTACACGAGCGATGGGACACAGCATCTCTGAGGTAGCGATGAAGTGAGGATTTTCTCATACGACCATTCCACGAGTCCACCGTGAACATCAGGAATCCGGTAAAACATCAAATCTCCGACATCGCTGAGGCCGGAAAAAATCCTGCAAGGACGGGACCATCGACGACTGAAGAGAATTGTTCAACGTGACGGAAGTGCAATCCTTCCGCAAATTCCTGCAGATTTCAGTGCTGGACCATCAACAAGTGTCAGCGTATGAACCATTCAGCCACGCGGGATTAGCCTAGCGGTCTAGGGCGCTGCAGTCATGGAATGTGCGGCTGTTCCCGGCGGAGGTTCGACTCCTCCCTCAGGCATGGGTGTGTGTGTTTGTCCTTAGTATAATTTTGGTTAAGTAGTGAAGCTTAGGGACTGGTGACTTTAGCAGTTAAGTCCCATAAGATTTCACACACAATTGAACACAATTGAACCATTCAACGAAACATCAACAATATGGGCTTTCGGAGCAAAAGGCCCACTTGTGTGCTCTTGAAGACTGTACGACAAAAAGCTTTACGCCTCGCCTGGATCCGTCAACACCGACATTGGACTGTTGATGACTGGAAACATGTTGCCCAGTTAGACGAGTCTCGTTTCAGATTGTATCGAGTGGATGGACGTGTACGGGGATGAAGACAGTCTCATGAAACCGTGGACCCTGCACGTCTGCAGGGAGTGTTCAAACTGGTGGAGGCTCTGTAATGGTGTGGGGCGTGTGCAGCTGGAGTGATATGGGACACCTGATATTTCTAGATATGACTCTGACAGGTGACACGTACGTAAGCATCGTGTCTGATCACCGGCATCGATTCATGTCCGTTGTGCGTCGCGACGGACTTGGGCAATTCCAGCAGGACAATGCGACACCCCACACGTCCAGAATTGCTGAAAGTGGCACCAGGAACACTCTTCTGAGCTTAAACAAAATAGTCTGTAAAATACTTAAAAGAAATATATAAATAATTTTACCGAAATGATTGCATCTGAGTGTCTGACAGAAATTTGAGTCGTTCTTTAACAATTAGTGACTATACGAAAATGTGATTTTTTTCTGTCCTTTTTTCAACTGCCAATTTTCGATTAATTGGTTTATCTCCCCGTCTAATCACCGTTGTTTCGTAAAGTTACAATTCTTTGGCGATTAGTCCTGCATATTGACGGAGAGAGCGCTGAGGTCGAGGGTCCTTAGAAATTGTTTCGAGAATAGAAACGTTCATGTCTCCATTTGGTGCACAAAAATTACGTTGTGAAGCAGAATAAAGGTTCAAGAGACGAAATTTGTGCCGGAAATCTGGCTGCCATATAAAGGGGAAGCATTTCGTCAATATTTCCTGTCACGCTACTCGTTAAAACTGCATATACCATACTGCAACAAGCTGAATAAATTTCTTCGAAACGTCGTGACTGTTTCGTCACAGTATGCCATCTATCTAAGTCGCTGCTGTAACTTTATGAACGTCAATGTAATCTTAATGTGCAAAAGTTTTGAGATTTATCTGAAAATTTCGTTTTCTTAGCATTCTTGAAGATTATTTTTTTGTGCTGCTCTTGCCTGTATGGTTTGAGACTGACAACCAAAGTAACGAATATTAAAAATTCGAAATTCTAGAAGGATGAAGCGAATTATGTAGAGATACGAATATTTATAGGATTACCTTCATTCTTCTAAATCGCTTATGCTGTTGTCTCTTCAGTAGTTCACCTGTACCCCCAACGGCATGCCGACAGTATCTGCATATGCGTATTGAGGAAACGATCAAAAGTATCTTTCAGTGACAACTGGCTGAAATTGTGTGGACAACAATTCTTCAAGCTCTGATATGTCAATAACCGTGAGTTCCGCTCGGTCATTCCCTTCGGCACTGCAGCGAGAGATTTCCTCAAGTGTTACGCATGACTTGCAGCAACAGCAGTGTAAATATGAGGAAATGATTAACGGGAAGGAGTTATTTTTCTAACAATAATTTACTTGTCTGAGATAACTAGAGCCGGTTCCATAAAATTTCGGGCGTGCAGCCGCATAAATTTCTCCCCCTCTGATATTCGGCTGTATACCGTCCAGCCATCTTCAGAGTGAGCCGGGTGACACGCTCCAGCACTTTGCTCCGTACTTCTTAAGCCGCACTCCGCGACACACCCATTCGCCCACAGATACGCAAGGCAACAGAGACGATTGGAGGCAAAAAGGTACTACGTATGTATGAAATTAGGCGTACGGCTGCACGGTAGATCCACGCGTTTATATCGGTGTATCACTGCAAGCTGCACCGTTGCAAAGTCTTTGTGGGTTTATTACAGAAAGTGCCGGATTCCATAATTTGTTCAAGCTAAAGCCGCTATCTCTGTTTACTAAATTCATCGTTAACCGAATTTCAGTTGATTCTTTTACTACTGTGTCCCAGAAATATGAGGTCAAGTCTATAAAAAAAATGGTTCAAATGGCTCTGAGCACTATGGGACTTAACATCTGAGGTCATCAGTCCCCTAGAACTTAGAACTACTTAAATCTAACTAACCTAAGGACATCACACACATCCATGCCCGAGGCAGGATTCGAACCTGCGACCGTAGCGGTCGCGCGGTTCCAGACTGAAGCGCCTAGAATCACTCGGCCACCCCAGCCGGCTCAAGTCTATAATTTCGACGTTAATGTGTACTACAGAGGGCCCAGTGTCAGTACGGTACTCTGCCACCGTCGATTTATTAGGTCGTAAGAGCCGCATGTAACTATGGTGCTCTGTGCATCGCTCGTACTTTTGACTGTCCGATATTTGAAAGGCCACACTCACAGAGGATCATGTAAACCCGAGGCTTCTGAAGCACCAAGTTATGTTTAATGGAACCCATGGGTGCTGGCCTCGCTCTCTTTGCTGGAAGAACTGGAAAGGAAATAACTAGTAATGGTACAGGGTGCCATCCGCCACACACCATACAGTGGCTTGCGTAGCACGTATGTAGGGGTAGACGCAGATGTACCGGAAATGCTGGTTACTAAAAGGCAAAAATGCAAACGGTAGAACGTGCATTCTTTCGTATTTAATCTGAGAAGAATTAGTCATCTGCTGTGCACAAGGCAACTATAAGATCATATTTCAGAAATATGCTTTTGTTATATCATCACGTACTTGGAAAGCCTGTTCTTCGTTCATCGCCATATTTCAGAAATATGCTTCTGTTATATCATCACATACTTGAAAAGCCTGTTCTTCGTTCATCGCCACGTCTCGAGACAACGTTGTGTTTTCTGCGTTATTGCTGCGACGTTTCTACCTGGGTGGGCTGAATTTCATCGCCGTGGCTTTGGAAATAATTGCTGGAGCTTTCTGAGGCCAATGTCAGAGCTGCTCTTTTTTCCCATCGTCCTCGAGAAGCCCAACAACAGTAGGGCTGTTCTCCAACCTTTCCAGAGACCTTTGTTTACTTGTTATTTCTCCCTCGACGGAAGATGATAGGAGAGTAACGGATACCGCAACAGCAAACATAGCCCCCTTTACTGGCGGGAGATCGATAGGGAAGCTGCGCGTCAAAGAAGAGGCATTCGTTTGCCTTCGAAAGAATGCAGGGCGGAGGCGGCCTCGCCAGCCCTCTGCAGAGAGCGGAATCGACGCGAAGATTCCGCGGCTGATAGCATCCCGTGGCCAGGCAAACCGATCCTCAAGTCCTGACAAGGAAGACACGGTATTAATACGGAGTAACTCATTTTGCACTCTACGAATCGCAGTATAATTTTTTAAACAACGCTAATAAATTAGAGGAGGAAGTATGTACTTTTACATTTCTTGCTAACACACACATCCTGCGTGTGTGTGTGTGTGTGTGTGTGTGTGTGTGTGTGTGTGTGTGTGTGTGTGTGTGATGCAATGGTGGGGTTTGGATATAAGAACCAGGGGTTCATTCAGCCTGAACTTCACCACAACCCTCCCATCACAATTACACACCATTACACAAATAGAAACAGGTAGGCAGGAGGGAAAGAATAATCCCAACACTAAGAGAGAGGAGTGTTCCATTCCCCGTCTCAAAATGGTTCAAATGGCTTTGAGCACTATGGGACTTAACATCTGTGGTCATCAGTCCCCTAGAACTTAGAACTACTTAAACCTAACTAACCTAAGGACATCACACACATCCATGCCCAAGGCAGGATTTGAACCTGCGACCGTAGCAGTCGCGCGGTTCCGGACTGAGCGCCTAGAACCGCTAGACCACCGCGGCCGGCTTCCCCGTCTCCATACTTTCCCCATCAATCAACACAGATCATGGAGATACTAATCTAAGACACTGCACTTACATTCCCGCTGACAGCGATTCAGTGTTCTGGCTAATCTTCTGGGGTAACTTGTAAGTTTTTCGTCGTTATCAGAGAAAACTTTGCGTTTGCCAGTTTAGTTCTGCAAGACTGGTACACCGGATTAACTGCTCTGTCGTTGTCTTCGTGAGGTCACTCTCTGCCTGTAATAACCTAAATATCGACAATGTGTTACACTGTAACTGTCTTTCCATCTTTCCTTCTACAGCCACAGACTTAAACTTACAAATTACCTTCGTGGAGAAGTATACCCATCGCCTCCCCCCCTCACCCATGATTGCATAACAACAGTGGATTGATTAATTTTATGATTTGTGAACCATATTTCACGAGTTCTAGCAACATCAAAATAAATGCACATGCTACCTAATCTCTCTGTTGCTTCTTCCAGATCTGTGCGTTCAGATGTTGTTGATATGAGTAAATACAGATTTTTTGTTTTGTTTGTGTATCTGTGGTATCGTCTCAGTAGCCACGCGGTCTAGGGCGCCTTGTCACGGTCCGTGCGGCTCCCTCCGTCGGAGGTTCGAGTCCTCCCTCGGACATGTGTGTGTGTGTTGTCCATAGCGTAAATTAGTTTAAATTAGATTAAGTAGTGTGTAGGCTTAGGGACCGATGACCTTAGCAGTTTGGCCCCATAAGACCTTACCACAAATTTCCATTTTTTTTTTCGTCTCAGTAACGTAGGAAAAACGGAGAAGGAAGGTTAGAGTTTAGCGTCCTGTCAGCATAGAGATCATGCGTACAGAGCACAAGCTTGGCCTTCTTTAGGGAAGGGGAAGGAAGTCGGCCATGCTCTTTCAAACTAACCAGTTCGGCATTCTCCTGTAGGGATATAGGGAAATCGCGGAAACCCTGGCTGTGGATGGCGGGACGCGGATTTGTCCTTCGTCCTCCTGAGTGCGAATTCATCGTGCTAACACTTGCACTACCTCGCTCAGTGATAACTTAGTACTGTAGTCCCGGGAGGAATATCAGTAACGATATAGAAAATATAATAAATATATCAAAAATAATGACCTGGAGGAATGTTATACCGTTCCATTACCAGTTTCATGAGAAAATAAATTTATGCTTATTTAACTAATATACAGGAAGAATCTGTGCAACATTAAAAATCCAGTGTCCTGCGTAGCCTGTGACATCATATCTGCAACATACGGCAGTAATATTAAGTACATAAATAATACCATGAAAAAGTGGTGTATTCTTAAAATATAACTGAACAGAACGTAGGTTAATATCGTTGTACGTTCCATTTACAATCTATAATTCTAACAAGGCGAGGCCCTCAGGGGTGGGATCGACATCTTGAAACAGTCTGTGTGGTGATTCAGGTTAAGGTACAAGGAATCACCCGATGCAACCATTCACCCTGGTGTCCCTTGTTTGCGAGTAATCGACGAGAAAAGTTTTGGAATTTCTCATAGAGATCTGTACCTGTAAAAAGAGTAACGATTTACAGAGTAGTTACATAGCGTAAATGATTAAGGTACTGACCTCTGACGAACAATGTTTTCGGTTCGTATCGCGTCAGCAACACTTACTTTTTTTTAAATTTTTAAATCTTTTATTCCTTCGTCATATAATTTTAATCAACATTTTAACTTCTTCAGTTGCTCTTATTTTTTCCTCCTGTCATTCTTTTTTCTACTTGGAATCTTCGTGCACGTGAATTTAATTATTTTCATTTATCTACCATAGTGTTTAAAGATTTGAATATGCCACCCTGTAGATTAAAAAACAAAAGATGAAATAATCTGTCTATATTGACTGTGAAATGGTGTCAAGAATGTATTTTTCATTACAAGATGTATATATTTTTGGATGGCAATTGTTATGCGAACATTTTAAACGTAAGTTCTTATTGAACTATGAACAAAATAACGTGGATTATTTAAACTAGTGCAGGGATTACAAGTAAAACGAAATTGAAATAAAACTAGAAGTAGGAATGAATGGAGTAACATATACGAAAATTTCAGGTGACAAAATGGAAGTAATTAAAGCGGAGTTAATACATAACAGTAATCAAAATCATATGAACAAGAATTCCAAGTGGAAAAAGACTGATATGAAAAAAATGGTAGTAATTACTGTATTTCATAGGACGGCTAAAATGGCGTAACAAATGAATAGAAAAAATTGCATTTAAACTATTCAATTGAATAAAAAAATGATGAAAGTCATTTTGACAGAGATTTCAAAATGAAAATTATTACACTAAACAGCTTAAAAAGAGAAATTTAGTCACCAATATGTATCGCAGAACTTCATTATTGACTTAAAGTATAACATTTAAATTAGATGCGTAAATGGAAGATCTTTTCTCTTCTCCGCTTATTGTTGAGCATAACTTCCTTTCCGTTCTGCAAGAGTTGTTTCAGGTCATACATAGACTCTGTTCCCTCAGTGAATATGAAAGTTATGAAACAGTATATGAACATGTGAGCGTTCTTGTCGTGGATTCTGGAAACCCTTTGATGTCCAGATACAGTATTTTGTTGGTGTTTATTTCAGTAACAGTGGTTGACAACAAACTTGCTGAGTTAAGCTTTATCCATTTCCATAGAACTGCAATTCTGGAGCAAACTACTGTTCGCTGCACGGCAGTCACCCGTCCTACAGTACTGGCGGTACGGATGACTATTTGGTTTTATTGTGTCGTGTCGCGCATCTGTCGGGATCAAATAATTTATAAACATGCAAGTTGCTGAAGTGCTCCAGTGGTCCAGGGGTAGCTTCTTTAAATAGTAACCAAAACGTCCTCGGTCCTGGGTTCGAACGACGCCACCACGACTCCGAATAAAAATCATCAGCACTGGCGGCCGAAGACTTCCAGCATCAGAAGTCACCCTCATTCTGTCAATGGCCTTGTCAAAGAGGATGGAGAAGTGGACAGAGGTTCGGGGAGCTCTCTTTCCCTTGGGGTGGGAAACTGCCGCCTACAGGTGGAAGAATCAGCTATGATCAACGGCATGAAGACGCAGACGTCAATGGAAACCACTGCATTAATGACGCATAATGTTGTCCACAGGGCATGCAGCCTGTACTTCAAAAAGTGTCACGACGATTTCTCCGTTGGCAAAAGATTTCGAGCTAGTCCCTCATTCAGATTTCTGTGAAAGGTCTGCCAAAGGGGAGACGACTGTGAGAAGAATATTGAATAACCAAAGAAAGGGTAACATTCTACAAGTTGGGATATCGAATATCAGAAGTTTGAAAAGGGAAATGCATTGGCTTAATCTTGATGTAGCGGAGGATCAGTGAAGTGAAACGGAAAGACAGGAATTTCTGATATCCGCAGCTCGTGGCCTAGTGGCTAGCTTTTCTGCTTCTGGATCACGGGGTCCCGGTTTCGATTCCCGGCCGGGTTGGAGATTTTCTCTGCCAGGGGACTGGGTATTTGTGTTGTCCTCATTTCATCATCGTCATCATCGTTCGTGACAGTGGCTAGATAGGAGTGTGTAAAAAAAAATTGGACTGCGTAAAAACTGGAACTTTGTACGGGCGCTGATGACACCGTAGTTGGGCCCCACAAGCCAAACATCATCCCATCAAGGATTTCTGATCAGATGACCATATGGTAGTGTCAGCAGCGGCAGAGAATGGTTTAAAACGAGAGTAGGATTCGTAATGAACAGGAAAGTAGGGCAGAGAGTAAGTTACTGTTAACAGTTCAGTGATACGGTTGTTCTAATGAAAATCGACAGCAAACCAACACCGACAAAGATAGTTCAGGTACACATGCCGACGTCGCAAATTGAAGATCAGGAGATGGTGAAATTGTATGACGATTCTGAACGGGTAATTCAATATGTAAAGGGAGATGAAAATCTAATAATCATGGGGGATTGGAATGCGGTTATGGGGAAGGGGTAGAAGAAAGTGTTACGGGAGAATATGGGCTTGGCACTAGGAGTGAGGGAGAAGAAAGACTAATTGACTTCTGCCATAAATTTCAGTTAGCAATAGCGAATATTCTGTTCAAGAATCACAACACTTGGAGGTATACTAGGAAAAGGCCGGGAGACTTCATTTAGATTACATAATGGTCAGACAGAGAATCCGAAATCAGGTACTAGATTGTACGGTGTACCCAGTAGCAGATATAGACTGAGATTACAATTTAGTAGTGATGAAGAGTAGAGTGAAGTTTAAGAGGCTAGTCAGGAAGAAGCCAAACCCAAAGAAGTGGGATATGGATGTACTAGTAAATGAAACTCCCCATGGCACCTCCGTCAGATTTAGTGGGAAAATTATCCAATTGATAGCCCGTCAGAAACTGAGCAAAGGAGAAGCATGAAAACAGGAAGAAGGAGTACAGAACTGTGAAAAAAGAAGCAAAATGAAAACAGTGAACGGTCCAAGCTCAAGAGTCCAAGCTCAAGATGTGCACATCAAGCGAACTATAAGAACTGCTGTGTCACGGTTGTGTGATCACGTTGCTGGACTACAATGCGGGAGATCCGTGTTAAAATCTCCCTCGTGCCCCATTTCTTTCCACAAAATTATGAACATTCCGTCCAGTCATTGATGTGCCTGCTCTCCTTCTGTAGCCTTGGCAATTTTCATACTATGCATTGATTGCAGAATATATGTCTTGTGGTGAGAACATATTACAGTCGCAAGCAAATGTGATGATGGTTATAGAATATGATGCATGTGTAAGAATATGTTACCGTCGTAAGTAAATGTGATGAATAGTGAGAGCAGGTGAGATTCCATGTAGACTCTCACAGAAACGAAAACAACAAATAAACAGGTGTGAACTACGTTACGACAACAGATATCAAGAGTCAAAACGTCTAAAATGGAACGCAAGTGTCATAACATGCGGTACTTGCGTAGAACGAGTAGGAGGAGACGTGGGTCTGGAGGGCCCTCCCTTTAGATCTCGCTGTTGCAAACTGTGGTGCGTGCCTCCGGACTCCAAACGCGTGCTGATGTAGTCGACGCCGTAGAGCTGCTACTGCCGCAGCTCTCGCGGCAGAGTAGAGACACGATGCGATATAACGTCAGTCCCCGTAGATTAACGGGAGAAAAAACCTGAAAAACTTCCGAAAAGGCGTTCCTCGCGCAGTCGTCGTATCTCTATTACAAGTCCGCAGCGTTTCCACTTATGCAAACTCGTATAATTGATGTTTTTATTATTAATATTGTATTGTTAATTGCCCGGATTTTCAGCGAGACCCAGAGATACTCTTTGATTCAGTCTTTGTAAGATTGCGTCGTAATACGAAAATATTTTAAAGTTCACTTCTCAACTAATGACGTGAATATTTGCACTTCAATGAAATATTCCTTCATGAGTAGTCGTTGATTTAGTCATTTATCAAATTATTTGATGATGTAGTCCACACCAGGTATTTAACTGGTAACGAACAGTTTATTGTTATTTTGTCACTAAATACTTTTAACTCCCGCACCACACGCACACGGAATAGATTAGTTAAGACAGTCCGATTGAGTTATAGTTTCTTGGCAATTACCACAACTCAACACTTTAGCGTAATAGTTTTATCTTCATGATGTCGTGTACTTGGGTCCTACTCAAGACAAATTGCGTGTATTCTTTCATAGAATGTTCACTTCTCATTATGGTCCAACTAATTTAAAGTCAAGTCCAATGTTCACTAATTCCGTTATTAGATTTCAATTAACCCGTAGTGCACGGTTAAATGAGTCTATCTGTTCCTGTCTCAGTTCATAAAATCAGTTTCTTAAGCCGTGAATCCCGTCACGCAACAAACACTTCTAAACTCGAAAACAATCTCGTCACGATTCGCAATCTCAATAGATCAGAACTGCTCTCGTACGTCTGCACTGGATGAGTTCTAGCAAGCGACTTCTTCTGTGGAAGAGCATTGTAGGCGCATTGAATTTTTTCGTTGCTCTTACAACTCTCTACCACATAAAAGTTATCTCTGATGACAATACTTTGTACTTAACTTTTGAGATATTAATTTCACATTTGTCACATGGATATTTGTCCATTGCTGAAATACGATGTTTCTTCTTTCTCTTTCGCTAACAGATATGCTCAGTGGTGTACAATGTAGTTGTTGACAAAACTCTTTCGTGTCAGCTCAACGGCAAAGATGTCGTAACTGCCAAGATGACTTTCCCTACTTCATGTTCTTTCTTAATTGACTTTAAGGTGGTCGTTGGGGCGTTACAAAATGGACGTTGCACCACGACACAGACACAAATTTGAATACAGCGAACAGGTATGTCAATGACCGGACGAACAGTTCATAATTTTACAAAAAAAAAAAAAAAAAAAGAAAAAAAGCGTGCGAAGGAGATTTGAGCACGGATCTCCCCCCTCGCATTTCAATTCAGTGACCACATACACGCGACGCCGTGGCTGCTCAAATTCGCTCGATGCTGCACATCTTGTGCGTGGACCCTTCCCTGTTTCTATTTTACCTTCTTCTTCACAGTTCAGTGCACCTTGTTCCTGTTTTCGTGTTTCATCTGTTTTCAGTTTTTGACAGGCTATCCACTGGGCTATTTTACCACTAAAAATGAGGGATTAGTTGAAAACAGTCTTGGTTGCAATCTTTAGTTTTTTGATTTATCAACTACGCGTTTCACCTTATTTAGGCATCTTTAGGCTGATCTAAATTTGGTATTTCCTAGGAGGATCCATTATACACTGTAGCTAAAGGGCATCGTCGAGTACATCAGGCTAACATCGCCTTCGTTAACCTCAGTCAATACTCACGTCCATATAGAAAGAATTTACTGAGGTTAACGATGGCGATGTTGGCCTGATGTATTCGACGATACCCATTAGCTAAACTGTCTAATGGATCGTCCTAAGACATACCAAATTAAGATCAGCCTGAACATGCCTAAATAAGGTGAAACGCGTAGTTGATAAATAAAAAAACTAAAGATTGCAAGCAAGACTGTTTTCAACTAATACTACTAAACACTGGTTTGCTGAGTCATGTAACAGATGTATTGGAAGAATTTTAAAAATGAGGGAGGGTGTGATAGGGAGTTTCAGTGTAACTAATGAAGAGATACACTTGAAGTCATCTGGGGCTATAGATGCTGCAATAAAGAATAGCTCAGTAGGCATTTCAATTGAAGAGTAAGTAGGCTGTTTAGGTTTTCTTATTGGTAACGCCACGTAGCACTCTGTATGAAAATCACTGGCTGTGCTGTGTGCAGTCTGTGGCTAGTTTGTATTGTTGTCTGCCATTGTAGTGTTGGACAGCTGGATGTTAACAGCGCGTAGCGTTGCGCAGTTGGAGGTGAGCCGCCAGCAGTGGTGGATGTGGGGAAGTGAGATGGCGAATTTTTGAGAGCGGATAATCCGGACGTGTGTCCTTCAGAAACAGTACATTTATAAGAATGGATGTCATGAACTGCTGTATATGACTTTTGAACACTATTAAGGTAAATACATTGTTTGTTCTCTGTCAAAATCTTTCATTTGCTAACTATGCCTATCAGTAGTTAGTGCCTTCCGTAGTTTGAATCTTTTATTTAGCTGGCAGTAGTGGCGCTCGCTGTATTGCAGTGGTTCGAGTAACGAAGATTTTTGTGAGGTAAGTGATTTGTGAAAGGTATAGGTTAGTGTTAATCACGACCATTCTTTTTTAGGGATTATTGAAAGTCATATTGCGTTGCGCTAAAAATATTGTGTGTCGGTTTAAGCACAGTCATGTGTAATTGTTCAAAGGGACGTTTCAAGAGGAATGGACATATTGTAACGTTATTTTATAATAATGGTATAATAAGTTTCACGATTACGTTGAATGAATGTCTGATCTGTGGAATGAGTACTGAACTCGAACTGTCGTGTTGGATGTTGTAAGTGCAAGTGGTGTGCTTACTCTGTGTTATTGTTAGCAAAACTTTACTTGAATTGATTGGACAATGCAACTCCCAAATAAAAAAAAAAAGAAAATAGAGTCACTGCAAAATACATTTAGCCCCTTAGACACTGAATCATCTGACCATGTTCAAAACTGCTGTTTGGTCCCTATGCACACAACAAATAAATTAAATTGTCTTACCTCTAATTACTCACAAATGATTCACAAATAATGAGATTTAAACAGCAAGTATCATCTAACTTCATTAATCCAACATAAATGCCAGTCATCAAATTAAATATAGCTCTGGTAACAAATCTTAGAAACATTACAAAGTGAAATATCTAACTACCCTTCTTATCAAAACGGTTTACGTACCGTCTGGGGTTGCTCATCGATTACAAATTATCAGCCTTTCATCTATACCAACGAACAGGAAAAAACAGAAATCATAATTATTTACTTGCGTGAAGACTTCTGCTTCCAAGTTCAACAGCACTGGCATAACTAAATTAATCTAACACTTGGTGGCTTTACACAGCACACCACAAAAACTGCCTATCCCATCGACTCACTCACCGACAGCTACCTACAACTGTTCGCCAAGAGCTCTCTTACTCCAACACTAGCAGTGTCACTAGGTCTGCGGTCTTACACAGTTAGCGACATAAAACCTATCAGACATACATCGTTTATAAAATCATATTTGGGTGATACATACAAATGTGCCCCAGTAGACTCCTGTCAATATCTTAGAAGAGAAAGCACAGAGAATGGGAAGAAGAATACAGGTACAAAAAGGTAACTGCGAAGAAACCATAGGCAACAGAAGAAATAATTCATTTGATCGCTGAAAGAAGTAAGAAAAAATAATCAAGGAAGTCCAAGAATACAGAAATACCAGTCTCTGAGGAATGAAATAAATAGGAAGTGCAATGAAGCTAAGGCGAAATGGCTGGATGAAAAATGTGAAAAAAATCGAAGATGTGTGCCCCGACCGGGACTCGAACCGGGGATCTCCTGCTTACATAGCAGACGCTCTATCCATCCGGTCGGGGCACACATTTTCGACATGTCCCCTATGATGTATATCAACGCCTGTTTCCAGCTATGGTGTCGATTTAATTATCACTTCATTCTAGAGAAGCTGCATAGTCATCAATGACATCTGTTCTTTCGTGAACAGATACTACCTTCATATATAACAAAGCTTTACGCCTCGCCTGAGCCCGTCAATGCCGACATTGGATTGTTGATGACAGGAAACATGTTGCCTGGTCGGAAGAGTCTCGTTTCAGATTGTATCGCCGCGCGGGGTAGATGTCCGTGCGGTCTAGGGCGCCTTGCCATGGCTCGAGCGGCTACCCCCGCCGGAGGTTCGAGTCCTCCCTCGGGCATGGGTGCGTGTGTTGTCGTTAGCGTAAGTCAGCTTAAGTGAGATTAAGTAGTGTGCAAGCCTAGGGGCAGATGACCTTAGCAGTTTGGTCCCATAGGAACTTACCACAAATTTCCAGTTTTTCAAATTGTATCCAGCCTATGGGCGTGTACGGATGTGGAGACAACCTCATGAATCCATGGAGCCTGTATGTCAGCAGGGGATTGTTCAGGCTGGTGGAGGGTCTGTAATGGTGTGGGGCGTGTGCAGTGGGAGTGATATGGGACCCCTGATGCGTCTAGATACGATTCTGACAAGTGATACGTATGTAAGGATTTTATCTGATCACCTGAATCTATTCATGTCCATTGTGCATTCCGATGGACTTGGGCAATTCCAGCAGAACCATGCGACACTCCACACGTCCAGAATTGCTACAGAGTGGCTTCAGGGACACTCTTCTGAGTTTAAACACTTCCGCTGGCCCCCAAAATTCCCAGACATGAACATTATTGAGAATATCTGGGATGACTTACAACGTGCTGTTCAAAAGAGATCTCTACCCCCGTCGTATGGACAGCCCTGCCAGATTCATGGTGTCAATTCCCTCCGCCACTACTTCAGACATTAGTCGAGTCCAGGCCACGTCGTGTTGCGGCACTTCTGCGTGCTGCCGTGGACCTTACGAGATATTAGGCAGGTGTATCAGTTCCTTTGGCTCTTCAGTGCATATAGCAATAAGTCTCCGTGTTTCAATTTGGTACTGCGGCTTCACTGATCACATTAATTTTTGTTATTTCCTCGGGCTGTATGAACACATGTTTCCTATATGCTTTACATTTGCCACAAAATATTGGTACCCTTATGTCTTTGACCAATAAGTCTGTTGAGTTGTTGTCATTACACAAAATTTTCAAGCCCTCCTCTTTCGGAGAAACGAATAACCATTGGTCCTGACTCAATGGAGTCCAATTAGTATCATTTAACTTCGCAAAATTCTTATTAAAATCACTGAGAATTTCCCTTACTGGTTGCAACGTCCTAGCTTCCCATGTTTCGTGGGTGTACTTCGACATTAAAACAAACTTGTGTTTACAAAATCTTGCAAACGCGATCTATCTCACAAAAGTTTTTCGTTACCCAATTTTACATACTACTGCTGAGGTTCATCAGTTAACAAATAAACTTTCTCTGGTTGTAAATGCATGAATAAATTTTGACTTCTCTCAACTTTGGGAGATAAATTCTCCCTACAAATTAGACAGTTCATTTTGGGCTAATTGGACACTCAATATGTAACTTAATTTATGGCCAGACATAAACGCATCAACATCAGTTATGCATAATAACTGGTATGAACTTTGTTCTGTGAGAGCAGCTGGGAACTTCTTGTTCCTAGTGTCATCCCAAATAAAAGGCATATATTTAACTATTTGCACTGGATTAATTATCTGAGGTAATATTATTCTTTTCTCTGCGTTTACTATGGCCTAAATTAACATCTTAGTTCCCTTTCTAACTTAGTGTATATCGATACCAACTGTATTCTCGGTTCATTAACAGCAGTGACTACAGCTAAGTGCTTAATCTTTTGATCAGAGCTGTTAGCATATTCATTCATGTGCCTACAGAGCTATTCCATATTTTTGACCATCGTTTCCTCGAAACGTGCAAGGTTAGCGATTGTAGCACTGAAATTCTTCAATGTTGCCTTGACTACTGTTACATAATTGATTGAGGATTCATGCAATATAACATAGATGTTTACATACGGGTGTTAAGCCTGTTAAAATGGAAATTTGAATGAGAAGTCCGTCAATCTACAATACAATAGCTGTATTTATTGAAGTCGATTAGAGGCTCGCATAACAGGTTTCGCATCTTCTTGTGTACATGATGCTGTGTCATTGGTATAGGAAGCTATTAAAGAATGCTACAGAGTAATAGTTGGTACGGCGAGGAAAAGCTTTCAACTCTTTTCAGACGGTAAAATCACCATCACTGATGAAAAACCAGTTTGTGTTAGAATCTCGATTAAATGTCTGTCGACTGACCGATTAAAAGTATGTTCCTGTGGGTCTATGTAAAAAAAAAAAAAATGGTTCAAATGGCTCTGAGCACTATGGGACTTAACGGCTATGGTCATCAGTCCCCTAGAACTTAGAACTACTTAAACCTAACTAACGTAAGGACATCACACAACACCCAGTCATCACGAGGCAGAGAAAATCCCTGACCCCGCCGGGAATCGAACCCGCGAACCGGGGGGGTGGGGGGTGGTAAGCGAGAACGCTACCGCACGACCACGAGCTGCGGACGGGTCTATGTCAAGCAACAGACAATGCCCCTTGCAAATAATTTCCTGGGAAATACTGGGTCTTAAAATCGACACTGTGTGTTTGTCACCAACATAATAGTAATTGCAGCCGTGGACAACACAAACTGCCAGATGTCCAGAGTGTTGCCGGAAAATTCACGGTGGCTGCCATCCGGGTACTCAGGCGGTATAGGAAATCGAACTAACGCGGGCAACACAGAAAAGCGTTTATAGTACTCTGCTGAGGAAGTTCATTGTCACTGAATATTATCAATCACTTATGTATAATTACTTAAGCGTGACTGCCCTAGTTTTAAAACTGACTGCTTTTACTGCCCTTTGCTTAACGTAAGCAGCTGACTCTGTTCATTTTCAGTTGAATCAACCTTTTATTTGAAATATGAGGTATTCTGTTCACCTAACGCAGCAAAAAAATTTTGCTAATTTCACCCACGAAATTAAAGTCATCCAGTTTCTGATGTGTGTCATGTCTTGTTAATTGTCCGGTAAGACCTTGCGAATTGCGGATCTTTTTGAGGTTCAATTCTAAGGCTTGCTCTGCAGCTGTACATTCTAGATCGCTTATTCCCAAACCCGGGACCCTTTTTATTCTATCTGTCTCAATACCTTAGTCTGTAGGCCTCCTAGATTAATATAGCTGGCGAGGAGATTTGTACGTTGCCAATACTATCAAAATATAAACCCGATGATGGAGGAAACTTCTCTGTGCTAAAATATTGATACTCTCCAAGGGCGCACACTATTGCAATACAGCTCACCTTCAGTTTCCGCATCTGAAATTCAAGAAGTTCTGTTCCAGCAGAACTCCGTTAACCTGCTAGTATGCACCGTTAAAAATGTATTCCTCTTCAAACGAATGACCATATTAGGGCGTTTTGTCCTGTCTATGGTGTATGAGCCACCCCGCTGTGTGTCTAGCTTACGACTACTGCCCCTTCTAATGCTTTCATCATTTAAAAGAATTTGATCATTTTAAAGATTCGGGTCTCTAGTATAGTACTCCTTATTCTTCTACTTACACTGTTTACTTTAATGCCTGCTACACTGGTGCATCTGTCTCAATCTCTCGCTTAATTCGAGAACATGATCATCGTAATTATAACTACCACCTATAGGACCTCTTTGCAATATATCTAGTGTGTTACATTCTCTGCCGAAAAATAATTAATGTGGTGTATAATTCATGCCACTATGGAGTGTAGTATTGAACACTTTCATTGAACCCTGTTGATGTAGCTTCTCTGGAATTCCGTTATAGTTTGGCGTGGTCTTTCCAGTGCCCCATTGGATAGAGGAAAGAGATTTGTACCCTACTAACGTTTAACAATCAGCAATGTTTAACAATCAGCAATCAGCACTCAGTGACAACGGCAGCAAGTTTTTGAGTGACACACTAGAGTATTACCAAGGGTATCCCAGTTCTCAGCTTTATTCTTTCCATCAGGACATGAGCCACTGTATCAGCAGCCTGCTTTTCTGTCGGATCTGCAATAATGAACTTCATTAGAGCATCCTAGGACGCTGTTGTAAATTTATTATTTCTATCTGTTACCATCGGGGGAGTGCCAATATCCATATCACCCCTATCGAACAGCCCTTCTGGTGTTCGTGTTATAACCAGCTTCATTTTTGTCTAATTTTGTGTTATCTTGTTTATTTCTTTTTCTTTTTGACAATCAACTGAATTCCTGATATGGTCCTTAATAACCTTCTTCATTCCGTACCAAGATCCGTATTTCCTAATTCGGTCGTATGTTTTCATGATCCCTTGATTACCACTTATGTGTGCATCGTGGAATCCCTGCAGGTTTTGCGCTTTTCCTTCAGCAGTAACCTCTTGCTGTTTGTCTACTGCGACTATCGGCTTTTCCTTGCTTTTGTATACCTCAGTATCAGCTGACTGTACTTCGCTTATGCTTGAGAATGTATCAGCTAGGTGGTTGTTCTTGCTCCTTATATATACAGTTTCATAACCTCAATCCTCTACTTTCAGTTTAGAGATAATTAAACTTGGGGATGGATCGCTAATATTTCCAACCCACGTAGTGATTTATGATTTCTACACATGATAACTTACGACCAAACACATGTCGTCTGAAACGTTCGACCACCCAAACTATGGCCAATTACTCCCTCTCATTTGTGATATAATATTGTTCTCCGTTGTTCAAAGTTCCGAATGCATATGCAGTCAGAAGATCTTTACCAATCTCCTCTTGGCTCAGAACTACACAACTGTCTCGTGTCTAGTGTCGGTTGTAAGTATAAATTTTTAGAAAATATGGATATTGCAATATAGTGGGATTGAGTAGCTTATCTTTCAGCACTTTGAATTTATTCTCTTGCTTGGTGCCCCACTCACAATTAACACTTTTTTTCAATAACTCGTACAATGATTTTGCCACTTTCTAAAATCACTAAGGGAACACCTGAAGCACCTTATTAGACTGAGAAAACATTTTATTGCTCGTGTTGTACTGTGCTGTGGATATTCTACCACTGCTTTTACCTTGTTTCCTCTCCTCAATGATTCTGCAGAGAACTTACTTATTTTGTACGTCTGTAGCACAGCATTGTGAATCATGCACTGTGAGAAAATCAGGAAAGAAGTTTCAGCAAGAGACCTCTAATTAAATTGCATGTCTGTGGTGTATCGTCCCAGTTGTGTGGCTGGATTCGTGATTTATTGTCATAAATGTACCAGAACGTAGTAATCTACGGAATAACATGGACTAAAACAGAGGTGGTACCTGGCAGTCTTCAAGGAACTGTTATAAGCATTCTGCTGCTCGTTATCTATGTAAACGATGAAGAAGACAATCCGAACAGACACCTTAGATTTGCAGATGATGCTCTCATTTACTATGCAGTAAAGTCATCTGAAGATCAACACCAACTGCAAAACGATTTAGAGAAAACATCTGTGTGTTGTGAAAAGTTCCAAGTATCTCTGAATAAGGCAAAGTGTGAGGTCATCCAAATGACAACGAAAAGAAATACATAAAACTTTGGCTATATATATTACACAAATGTAAAGGTCGTTACTGAAATTAAATACCTAGGGATTACATTTACGGACAACCTAAACTGACGACGATCATGTAGATAACGATGTGGGCAAGGCAAACCAAAGACTGCCTTTTTCTTGGAAAATACTTAGAAGACACAACACGTGGACTACAAAGACAGCCTGTGCTAGAGTATCGCAATGCAGTATGACATGTTTACTGTATAGGAATGACGGAATACATTGAAAAAGTTCAAAGAAGGGTAGCTTTTTTACTGTCGCGAAATAAGGGAGAGCGTTCATAGATGTAATAAGCGAGTTGGGTAGAAATCATTAAAACGAAGACTTTTTCGTTGTGGCGATACCTTACCTCGAAATTCAATGGCCACTTTCTCCTCTGAAGGCGATAATATTTTACTGTCGCCATCCTACAGACGGAGAAATGATCACCATCATGAAACAAGACAAATCAGAGATTTAAGTTTTCATTTTCCTCGCGCGCTGTGAGAGAGTGGAACGGTAGAGAAAATTTCTGATAGTGGTTCGAAGAACCATCTTCTAGACAAGTGTGAATTTCAGAGTAGTCATGTAGACTGAGATGTGAATCTGCAAGGAAGGGAGTGTGTGATAAATAGTGATTACCAGTTGCACCAATGTATGAGGGCGTGTACTTAGAGGTAAAGAAGGACCATAGAACTTCAGGGAGGTAGAGAGGGCAATAACTGCCGAAAAGGCAGAGATCAAAAGATAAAAAACAATTATATTTGTAAGATCATGTAACCACCCAGGTAATTTCGTCTATTGCCGTAGGTTTCCTCCAATAGCAGTTCTTTTGAAATGGGAAGCTAGATTCAACCATGGTCGTACCTGTCTTGACGATTGTTTATGCAAAGGACTCGCAAAGCTGCAGACACTGTTGAAAACACGCAGAACATTGAGTATACGGTATTGGACTTTGAACCGATCAAAGGCAGATAGAGTGGCTGACAATGCAGATGTTGGTGAAGAAAGCATGAGTTACTCTGTAACTGAAGAATTAAAATGTAGAAACAGTTTGCCTCTTTTGTTGAGCACTGACGTAACATAATTGCGGTGTCAGAATCGTTTAAAAACGAAATCAGTAGATTGTATGCACCGATTTGTTGGAGTTATGGTGAGCAGGGGGCACTGTACGACGAATGACGCAGTCAACGAACAATATTTTCTACGGTGTCGGATGAAGCCTTCAAAGTGAATGCGTTGTGAAACTAAAACATTAGCTTTCAAAAACAATGACCAACTACTTGAAAGGTAGTCTTGACTCGTTCACGCAAAGTTTTGCTGGACACGGAGACGGTGATACGAAGTTCCCCGTGACAACCAACGTATCTAGTGGATTTAACTTTCTCTGAGTTCCACTTACAAGGGACCATTACTGGCCGTAAATAAATGCTGTAGCTGAGACTTGGAAGGTATGTAGAGGGGTGAAAATAACGGAATACATATTTTTCGATTTTGCCCAATTTTACTTTTAAGGAGTAAAACATACTCCGGAAGTTAATTTCGTAGGTTATATTTAGAGGGAATATCTTCGAAACCGTGAAATAAAATAAAAAAAATTGTTTCATATAACAGCTGAAATGTAATTGGAGTTTTTCAAAACTGTATTACCAACTCTCCAACCTTTTCATAGTTTTGAAAGAAGCTGATGGAGAGTTTGGAGCAAGTATACCAGAAATCTCTCTTTGAAGCTCCCAATATTCTTGTGACGGTATTTAAGTCTGGTAAGCTAACGTCCGATCATATAAAAAGATACACTACTGGCCATTAAAATAGCTGCACCGCGGAGATGACGTTCTACAGAAGCGAAATTTAACCGACGGGAAGAAGATACTGTGATATGCAAATGATTAGCTTTTCAGAGCATTCACACGAGGTTCATGCCGGTGGTGACACCTACAACGTCCTGACATGAGGAAAGTTTCCAACCGATTTCTCATACACAAACAGCAGTTGACCGCCGTTGCCTGGTGAAACGTTGTTGTGATGCCTCGTGTAAGGAGGAGAAATGCGTATCATCACATTTCCGACTTTGATAAAGGTCGGATTGTAGCCTATTGCAATTGCGGTTTATCGTATCGCGACATTGCTGCTCGCGATGGTCGAGATCCAATGACTGTTAGCAGAATAAGGAATCGGTGGGTTCAGGAGTGAAATACGGGATGCCGTGCTGGATCCCAACAGCCTCGTATCACTAGCGGTCGAGATGACAGGCATCTTATCCGAATGACTGGAACGTATCGTGCAGCCACGTCTCGATCCCTGGGTCAACAGACGGGGACGTTTGCAAGACAACAACCATCTGTACGAACAGTTCGACGACGTTTGCAGCAGCATGGACTATCAACTCGGAGACCATGGCTGCGGTTACTCTTGACGCTGCATCACAAACAGCAGCGCTTGCGATGGCGTACTCAACGACGAACCTGGGTGCACGAATTGCAAAACGTCATTCTTTCGGATGAATCCAGGTTCTGTTTACAGCATCATAATGGTCGCATCCGTGTTTGGCGACACCGCGGGGAACGGACATTGGAAGCGTGTATTCGTCATCGCCATACTGGCGTATCACGCCGCGTGATGGTATGGGGTGCCATTGGCTACACGTCTCGGTCACCTCTTGTTCGCATTGACGGCACTTTGAACAGTGGACGTTACATTCCAGATGTGTTACGAGCCGTGCCTCTACCCTTCATTCGATCCCTGCAAAAACCTACATTTAATCAGGATAATGCACGACCGCATGTTGCAGGTCCTGTACGGGCCTTTCTGGACACAGAAAATGTTCGACTGCTGCCCTGGCCAGCACATTCTCCAGATCTCTTACCAATTGAAAACGTATGGTCGATAGTGGCCGAGCAGCTGGCTCGTCACAATACGCCAGTCACTATTCTTGATGAACTGTGGTATCGTGTTGAAGCTGCACGGGCAACTGTACCGATACACACCATCCAAGCACTGTCTGACTCAATGCCCAGGCGTTTCAAGGCCGTTATTACGGCCAGAGGTGTTTGTCAGGATCTATGCACCCAAATTGCTTGAAAATGTAATTACATGTCAGTTTCAGTAAAATATATTTGTCCAATGAATACCCGCTTATCATCTCCATTTCTTCTTGGTGTAGCAATTTAAATGGCCAATAGTGTAGTTATCAGGAGGGCAAGGAATTTGTCAGCTGGTAATCCCAGAATGCTCTGCGGAACATGTACCACCGTTGGACGTACTATACGGCTTTCGTCTTTGGTACAACTCTGAGAGAAGATTTTCAGATCTAGTTCTGCTGAATTGTTATGATGGCGATCTCAACTTGAGAAAGGATATACGAGGGCTATTCGGAAGCACGAAATGGAAACCACAGTGAAAATCAAAAATGTCTTTCTTGCAACAGTCTGCTACATCTTCCAGATACTTCTCTACACACACGACACAATGACTTAGACATTTGGCGTAGCGTCATACCAACTTTTCAATACTGTCGTCATAAAGACAGCCGTCTGTGTTTTTCGCCACTTCTTTACGCTGGTCTGCAGTTCGTTAATTGTGCCGGAAAGTTGTCTTTATAGGAAGCGGTTCATTTGAGCAAAGATGAATAAAGAGGGAGCCTAGTCTGGGCTGTATGGTGGGTGATCGAACACTTCCCATCGAAATCGCTGCAGGGGTATCCTCATTGCCCCTGCAGTGTGTGCCCAAGAATTGTCATGAAGAAGGAAATGTATCATAGGTTCGTTATGTGGGTTTGCATGAAACCAGGTGAAATCTCTTAATGGACACCCATACTTGGTGGGTGATGCTATTATTCTAGGCATTTTTACGTGCTCACAGTATACTCAAAAGTGAATTGAGCGGCGTGACGCTATCAGATGGCATACCAGAGGCACATCTATGCAAAACTTCATGGAATTTTCACTATCGTTTCCATTTCGAGACGAATCGGACCTCACAGTCCAACAGGCCTCATAATCAAACTGTAGTCAGTAACATATAATCATTTCTCTTCGCCGAGGTTTTCCAATGTATTAATATATGCCTGGTATAAATCAGGATACTTAAAGGATCACCCACCACAATTTGAGAATCCTGAATTTTGTTTTATATGTTACACTTCGTGTTTATTATGTGAGGAAATTTCTTTTCTTTTATATACATGGTGTAAAAAACCGACATGTTTCAAGGATTTCTTTACATGTCATTATCTTAATGATTGTCTATCATAATAATAAGTTAATTACTATTTTCAATTAACAAAGTACATGTATGTGCAAAGATATACTAAAAAACAAAAAAGAACATTAATTTAAAACGTAAAATAACAATTTAAATCCTAAAACAAATATTAATAAAACTAATGATCAGAATAATAATGAACATTTAGATATTTCAAGGAAATATGTTGAAAAAACTATGTAGAACGTAATTTTCGGAAACGACGTTCCAGAAAGCACTTTCATTATATATAAATGGATGTTGCGTGAAAGCTTCCGTAAATAATGTTCTCGTACATGTTTCCAATTTGCAAAACTAATTAGTAGTGGTTGCGTATTTTGCAGACATTCGTATTATTACAAAGTTGATTATACAGTTGTCAAGAATGTGAATTACATTTCAATTTTTATACGAAACACATTTTTTATATTTCATGGTTTCGAAGATATTCCCTCTAAACATAATATGCCGCATTACCTTTCACGGTGTATTTTACCCCTTAAAAGTGATACTGGACTGAAACGGAAAACTGCGTTCTGCACCTGAGCATGTTTCCTTGTTAGTTCCTTACCTTGTACATGGAAAGACGTTTGAGTCCATTAAGAAGTAACGGGAGCCGGGGGTGGGTATTTTTCGAAATTCCGCTTCAGTGTTGGTACCTGCTAGGAAAAGTGTTACGGAGTGAACTATCCCAAAAATTACCTTAGTCATAAATAATTCGAATTTTACTTGAAAAAGAATTTGAAAATTGTCCGTCAGAATCACAAATCCCAGCACTGATTTTCTTTCGCAAATTCTTTCTCTCAGACAGTCTTCAACGATATACAGGGTTATTACAAATGATTGAAGCGATTTCACGGCTCTACAATAACTTTATTATTTGAGATATTATCACAATGCTTTGCACACACATAAAAAACTCAAAAAGTTTTTTTAGGCATTCACAAATGTTCGATATGTGCCGCTTTAGTGATTCGGCAGACATCAAGCCGATAATCAAGTTCCTCCCACACTCGGCGCAGCATGTCCCCATCAATGAGTTCGAAAGCATCGTTGATGCGAACTCGCAGTTCTGGCACGTTTCTTGGTAGAGGAGGTTTAAACACTGAATCTTTCACATAACCCCACAGAAAGAAATCGTATGGGGTTAAGGCGGGAGAGCGTGGAGGCCGTGACATGAATTGGTTATCATGATCTCCACCACGACCGATCCATCGGTTTTCCAATCTCCTGTTTAAGAAATGCCGAACATCACGATGGAAGTGCGGTGGAGCACCATCCTGTTGAAAGATGAAGTCGGCGTTGTCGGTCTCCAATTGTGGCATGAGCCAATTTTCCAGCATGTCCAGATACACGTGTCCTGTAACGTTTTTTCGCAGAAGAAAAAGGGGCCGTAAACTTTAAACCGTGAGATTGCACAAAACACGTTAACTTTTGGTGAATTGCGAATTTGCTGCACGAATACGTGAGGATTCCCTACCGCCCAAATTCGCACATTGTGTCTGTTCACTTCACCATTAAGAAAAAATGTTGCTTCATCACTGAAAACAAGTTTCGCACTGAACGCATCCTCTTCCATAAGCTGTTGCAACCGCGCCGAAAATTCAAAGCGTTTGACTTTGTCATCGGGTGTCAGGGCTTGTAACAATTGTAAACGGTAAGGCTTCTGCTTTAGCCTTTTCCGTAAGATTTTCCAAACCGTCGGCTGTGGTACGTTTAGCTCCCTGCTTGCTTTATTCGTCGTCTTCCGCGGGTTACGCGTGAAACTTGCCCGCACGCGTTCAACCGTTTCTTCGCTCACTGCAGGCCGACCCGTTGATTTTCCCCTTACAGAGGCATCCAGAAGCTTTAAACTGCGCATACCATCGCCGAATGGAGTTAGCAGTTGGTGGATCTTTGTTGAACTTCGTCCTGAAGTGTCGTTGCACTGTTATGACTGACTGATGTGAGTGCATTTCAAGCACGACATACGCTTTCTCGGCTCATGTCGCCATTTTGTCTCACTGCGCTCTCGAGCGCTCTGGCGGCAGAAACCTGAAGTGCGGCTTCAACCGAACAAAACTTTATGAGTTTTTCTACGTATCTGTAGCGTGTCGTGACCATATGTCAATGAATGGAGCTACAGTGAATTTATGAAATCGCTTCAATCATTTGTAATAGCCCTGTATATGCTGTACCGAGCAATCGATCTCTGAGTGCATGACACTCTTTGATACCCTCAGTAGGATGCTATGAGAAAAGCACTTTGACGTGCCGTCTGTTGTGGACCAATGAGAAGGGAATGTGGGGCGAACTCTACTTCCGAACGTTTGGCTTGAATGTAGAAAGGGGCGGGGAGCTGAACAGTGATAATCGGCCTGGGCTGGTGTAGTGGGACGATCTTTGAGTAAGATTGATGCAGAATTGAAGTCAGAGTCCGTCGCTCATTCACAGACCTCGTGATATAGAGGTGTGCCTATTTTGTAGTTCGTATTGCAAGCCTTTGCGTTGTTGTATTTGCAGTATTTTCAGGACTTCGGCAATCGCACACCTCTGATTAGTCGGTGCGTTCGATATTAGCTGAGATGGGTGACTTTCGAAGCACAGTGCGGAATCCGGTTTATGTTAACCCATCTGAATATTAGACATTCGAATTCATCACGATGCCCTTTTGAAGGCTTTTTTCAACGCTTCCTGATGCATATCGATGCCTTTTGTTTAAATACTTCGCTTCCTTACACTACGTGCTTCATGCTCGGATTTTGCGTGCATCATAATGGCCATAATTATGCTTGAGGCGCAATTACACATTCTAAAATTTATTTGTGAATCCTTGTCACTGCTTTAAAATTCCGCTATCCTTACGGCCGAACTGCAATTTGCAGTGGACATCCGACTATCTCACATAATGTTCTTTCTGCATTAACCAGGCATACCAATTTTCCTAGACTACTGTTACACTCACCTCATATATTTCAAAACCGCGGTTAGCGCCACGTTACTTTCATTTTCTTCGTATGTTTTTGCAGACCAGAACGTAAGTCAGCAGTTGGAGTTGCAGAGGTAGCTGGAAGTACATCATTTTATATATCACGTGACTGCTTTGTGTCTTTGAATTTTCAGATTCCTAAATAGGAAGCCTAGTATAACAGAGTGGGCCAATCATGCCCACAGCGTGTAACTTGGCTACAAGGTCGGTTACTTACACGTTATTACTGCGAGTTCATGTGGTTATTACAACTTAATACATTCATGTGAGCCGGCCGGAGTGGCTGAGCGGTTCTAGGCGCTACAGTCTGGAACCGCGCGACCGCTACGGTCGCAGGTTCGAATCCTGCCTCGGGCATGGCTGTGTGTGATGTCCTTAGGTTAGTTAGGTTTAAGTAGTTCTAACATCTAGGGGACTGATGACCTTAGAAGTTAAGTCCCATAGTGCTCAGAGCCATACATTCATATGATTCAGTCAGGTATCCAATTAAAACCACAAAGGGTGCTCTAAAGCACTGATCCCTTACTTAAGTTGCAGTTATCGCGAATATCTCACGCAGCGCAAAGTACCATGCCACTGGGAAAAAGCGCAGGTGACTCCTGTATATAAGAAGGGTAAAAGAATGGAAACGCAAAATTAAAGGCTAATTTCCTTAACATCGGTTTGTTGGTGAATTCTTCAACATATTCTGAGTTTGAATATAATAAATTTCCTTGAGACCGAGAAGCTTATGTTTGCGAACGAGTACAGTTTTAAAAAGCATCGCCTGTGCGAAACTGAGATTTATCTTTTCTTACATGATGTACTGGGAACTATGGATGAAGGGCAACAGGCAGATTTCATAACGAAGGTACGACCATATGAAATAGGTTTCCAGATATGTGAGACGTTCGTTCTTAAGTAATAAAACCCCGTTTCTTGTCCTCGACGGCGAGTCTTCATCAGAGACAAGGATAGCGACGGCGAGTGTTCATCAGAGATAAGGATATCGACGGCGAGTGTTCATCAGAGACAAGGATATCGACGGCGAGTGTTCATCAGAGACAGGGATATCGACAGGAGTGCCCCACGGAAGTGTGACAGGATCGCTGTTATTTTCTGTGTACACAAATGATCTGAGGACAGGGTGGGGAGCAGTCTGCGGTTGTTCGCTGATGCTGTTGTGTACGGGAGTTGACTGTAGCGAGATACGAGATGACTTAACAAAATTTATAGTTGGTGTGAAGTATGGTTGCCAAGTCTAAATGTGCAAAAACATAAGTAAATGAGGACGAGTAACAAAAACAGACCCATAATGTTCGGGCACAGCATTAGTAGCGCTCTGCTTGAGACAGTCGCGTCGTATAAATATCTGCGAGTAACGTTGCAAAGCGATCTTGAAGGGAACGAGCATGTGATTACTGGCAGAAAGCGAAGGGTCGACTTCAGATTTTTGGTAGAATTTTGGGGAAGTGTGGCTCATTTGTATACGAGACTGGATATGGGACACAAGTGTGACCTGTTCTTGAGTACTGCTCAAGGTTTGGGATCCGCATCTGGTCGGGTTAAAGGAAGGCATCAACACTCAAGTATTACGGAAACGCTTCTGGAACTCAAATGGGAATCCATGGATCGAAGACGAAGTTTTTTTCGAGGAACACTATTGCAGATAATTTAGAGAACCGGCATTTGAAGCTGACTGCAGAACGATTCTGCTGCTGCCAACAAACATTACGCTTAAGGTCCACGAAGATAAGGTACAGGAAATTAGGGTTCATACGGAGACATGCAGGTAGTAGTTTTTCCCTCGCTCTATTTGCGAGTGACGGAAAAGGAAATGACTAGTTGAGGTACAGGCCGCCCCCTGTCCCTCGCTCCCCCCCCCCCCGCCCCCCCCCCCCCCCCGCCCCACGCCACGCACCTTATGGTGGTTCTCGAGGTCTGAATGTAGCTGGAGAAGTTGTCTGGTGGTCCTTTGCTTAAATTCGCCCATACACGTACGCCTCAGCGGATGCTGCCGCCCTATGCAGCGCTAGTAGTCAGAGGTCTCGCGTGCTCCGGCAAACAGCGGCGGCCCCGAGCGGAGAGCTCATGGTTCTTTAACAAGTGGGAGCGCCAGTAAATTCGGCGCGACAGGTACTTGCGGCGGCGTGACTAACGCAGGTGGGCAGATAAGGAGCGCCGCCTCCCGGACAGTTTCCGTCCGGCCACCATTGTGGCTGCGGGCCATTCAGGCCGCCGCCCTACTTCCGTCCCCTGAATAAATTGTCTGCACGGCAAGAAGCAGGCCGCTTTTCATCGGCAAGCCGCTGGGCAAGTGCTAGAGGCCAACGCGAAATGTCCTTTTGCCTATGCTTGGAGCGTGTTTGAACATAATCTCTGTAAACACCGACGGAAATCTAAAGTGATACATCATGTAGCACCAGCCCGATATTTATCAAACTAAGCTGTTCCCGGCCACCTTTTTGTGTGGCTTAGTCTGGTTAAATTGAAGATAAAGAAAAGAGAAAGCACGTGTTTCTAAAATGCGTGGGAATTGGATATAAGTTCTAATCTCCTACTCACTCCTGAACCTGTCGATCACCTCTTCCCCCTCTCTCTCCATTTCCTCCTGCCGCCTCTCTCTGACCTTGAGCCCTGTTTATTGTTGTTGCAAATTCAGACTCTGTTGTAGTATTACAATCATAGGCCTAACACTATAATCTTAAGCCAAAGAGTCATAAATACATCGTCCCTGTTTGATAACATCATTTCACTATTGTATATGATAAAAATGTGTTAATGTTTATTGTTATTGTAAATTCGGACTCTGTTGTAGTATTATAACCAAGCCAACCATAATGATCGCAAATCGGAGAGACGTAAATACGTCGTCCCTATTTGCTAAGAACACTTCACTATTATATATCTTAAAGAATGTATAGCCCATGTTTGTCCGAATATACATTCCAGTACTGTGTAAAAATTTGAAATAAATTGATCAAGAACTTTTAGCGGTCTTTGGTAATAACATTTCCCTTTATATATTACGTATGTATTTACAGATCGCGTATATCTAAAAATGGTACACAAAAAACGCAAGAATTAGAATGTAACGTTGTGTTAGAATTTCGAAGCTATCGCAGAAGAATCTTCGGAGATTTAAGATTTTAAACAAACGAACATTTACACTTTTATACAGATTTCCTGTAGAATTATTACCTATGTATTTATATATTATATGTGCCACTCCAGTAGGTACATAGAAACAGGCAGCTGTTTCAGTGTAACGTTGTGTGTATATTTCAAAGCAATTGGTGAAGAAATTTCGGAGATTTACGATTCTGAAAAACAAACACATTTTTATTTACATAGATATCAATCTTCGTTTGTTGAAAATTTTAAATCTTCGAAATTTTTACACCGATTGCTTTAAAATTTTGATACAACGTTCAGTTCGAGTTCACGCGTATTCCTATATACATACCGGAGTGCAAAATACATACATATATATAAACTGTGATACATTGTTAGCAAAAATCTAAAATCTCGCGCTCGTTTGTTCCAAATTGTAAATCTCCGAAAGTTGCTCACGAGTATATATGATGGTCTAGTAGGTCTACGAATATCATATTGTATTTCCTCCCTTGTCTGAAACACATGCTGCACCCGCCAGTTAGAGTCTGGTGTAGAGGTCTCTCTTCTGCTTGCCTCACAGATATGCTGTGTCGGTGATATAAATCAGGGCACTGGAAAGGCCACTCAAGGATCCGTACATTCATAGAGACGTCTGTGGTATGAATTGTATGTATGTATGTATGAATTGTATGTATTAATTGTGGTATGAATTTGCGTTATCCCACTGGAATATGCTATATGACATTCCGATGTGGAGTATGTAACAACAGGCTTTACCTTTGTTGCCACATACAGACGAGCATTCAACCGCCATTCAACAATTACCAGATCATTCCTGTAGTCATTTTCAATAGCTCCCTACACCACGGTTCTAGGAGTCGGACAGGTTTTGCCGCTCTGTAGTCGCGGCTTTCTTTTATCTTTTACATGCTGACGTCGATACGACTGCCACAGAGAGAAGGTGAAAACCAGAGAAGGCCACTCAGTTTCTCAGTTGACTCTGTCTCTACACCATAAAACTCTGTTGTCTGTGATTTTGTGTAGCGATAAACGACCCACGACATGTCGTGTTTCTCAACTCAGCTCCCAGCAGTCTGTTTCCGACAGTGGCGTTAAACACTCTACCTGTAACCTGTGCCCGGATTTCAGTTGTCTGCCGTCTGTCAAAGCCGGATCACGTTGTGTTGCGATATACTGCTCAAAATTTCGTGTAAGGATGAAAATTTCAGTCCACATATTGCCCTCGCATGGAAACAGTGCAGTGGAGTTTGTTTGGTCCTGTTCGGTCAAAATGTTCATGATGTAACACTTCTAGTTTACGCCAGTAATGAGTTACACATGAATCTCTCCCCCCCGCCCCCCCCCCCGCCCCCTTCCACACACACACACACACACACACATCTAGGCACAGACTTACGGAGATTATCATCTGTGATAAATGAATCAAAAATTGTATATCAGATTAGCTGCACTTTTGTGCGTGGAACCATGCACGCACATTAGCTCGGCACAGGATACTTAGAGCCCCCTTCTCTAAGCGCACTTGGGTAATTCTCACCAGGCGCGTCCACGTCGTCGGAAGGGTTGTCCCGGCTTTCGAGCTGGTGGCGAAGTTCAGCTGGGGACCCGGTATCGCTGGGTATAACGCGCTACCCATGCCCAGGGTTACGGGTGAAGGAATTTCTACAAAGAAATGTGAAGTCCTTAAAGAAATAAAGCACCTTGACGTCGACATAGTGGGTCTAACAGAAGCCAAAGAGAAAGGGCATGGTACAGAAGAGACAAATGGTTACATATACATTTATAGTGGCGTAGTAAAAGAACAACGAGCCCAAACTGGAGTTGCATATGCCATAAAAAAAAAAAAACTCAAGAAAAACCTTACCAGATGGGAATATGTCAGTGATAGAATTCTGCAAGTACAGATGAAAATAAAGGGAAATTATGTGACGATTATTGTGGTCTATTCACCAAACAACGACCCTGATGTAGCGAAAAAAGACTTATTCTAGACTCAATTGACAAGGTCTCTTGAAAATATAGGGAATCGCAAAGAAGTCATTTTACTAGGAGACCTAAATGCCAGAACAGGATGGAAAGCTAATGACAACACAGTGGGACAATATTGTGAAGAAACCATAAATAATAATGGTGAAAGATTGATAGAATTTGGCATGAAAAATGATTTAAGAATTCTGAATGGATGGTTCAAGCAAAAGGACATCTACAAATACACATAGCCGAAACCAAGCTTTAACCTCAAGTCCATTATAGACTATGTTATAATAAAGCAAACAACAAAGCTAGTAGTACAAGACGTGAGGGCTATGAGAGGTGCAGAGCGCCGATCAGACCATTGTTTGCTAATGGCTAAGATATTATTCAAGTTTATCGAAGACACAGAAATTCAAGTGGAATCTGAGCCAGAGAAAGCAAATAATATTCAATATAATTTACAAAGCCTTCATCCTAGTTCTATCCGTTTCTTGTACCAGCAAAGGCTAGCAGAAGAACTTGCTCCAGTTGAAGCAACCTCTGCAGATAAGATGTATGAGATGGTTAAAGAAGCCATTCATAACGCAGCTTATGAAGCACTGAAGGAAAAAAAGAAATCCAAAAGAGTATTAGAATGGAACCACTCGGTACAAGAGAATGTAGAAAGTAAGAAGAAAGATTATAATAAATTGTTGAACTCAAGATTAGACTGTGATAGGCGAGAATAGATAGATTAAAACTGAAGAAATTGCAAAAAGGTGGGAATTTAAGGAGGTGGGACCTGGATAAACTGAAAGAACCAGAGGTTGTACAGAGTTTCAGGAGAGCATAAGGGAACAATTGACAGGAATGGGGGAAAGAAATACAGTAGAAGAAGAGTGGGTAGCTCTGGGGGATGAAATAGTGAAGGCAGCAGAGGATCAAGTAGGTAAAAAGACGAGGGCTAGTAGAAATCCTTGGGTAACAGAAGAAATATTGAATTTAATTGATGAAAGGAGAAAATATAAAAATGCAGTAAATGAAGCAGGTAAAAAGGAATACAAACGTCTCAAAAATGAGATTGACAGGAAGTGCAAAATGGCTAAGCAGGCATGGCTAGAGGACAAATGTAGGGATGTAGAGGCTTATCTCACTAGGGGTAAGATAGATACTGCCTACAGGAAAATTAAAGAGACCTTTGGAGAAAAGAGAGCCACTTGTATGAATATCAAGAGCTCAGATGGAAACCCAGTTCTAAGCAAAGAGGCTAAAGCAGAAAGGTGGAAGGAATATATAGAGGGTCTATACAAGGGCGATGTACTTGAGGACAATATTATGGAAATGGAAGAGGATGTAGATGAAATGGGAGATACGATACTGCGTGAAGAGTTTGATAGAGCACTGAAAGACCTGAGTCGAAACAAGGCCCCGGGAGTAGACAACATTCCATTAGAACTACTGATGGCCTTGGGAGAGCCAGTCCTGACAAAACTCTGCCATCTGGTGAGCAAGATGTACGAGACAGGCGAAATACCCTCAGACTTCAAGAAGAATATAATAATTCCAATCCCAAAGAAAGCAGGCGTTGACAGATGTGAAAATTACCGAACTATCAGTTTAATAAGTCACAGCTGCAAAATACCAACGCGAATTATTTACAGACGAATTGAAAAACTGGTAGAAGCCGACCTCGGGGAAGATCAGTTTGGATTCCGCGGAAATGTTGGAACACGTGAGGCAATACTGACCCTACGACTTATATTAGAAGAAAGATTAAGGAAAGGCAAACCTACGTATCTAGCATTTGTAGACTTAGAGAAAGCTTTTGACAATGTTGACTGGAATACTCTCTTTCAAATTCTTAAGGTGGCAGGGCTAAAATACAGGGAGCGAAAGGCTATTTATAATTTGTACAGAAACCAGATGGCAGTTATAAGAGTCGAGGGGCATGAAAGGGAAGCAGTGGTTGGGAAGGGAGTGGGACAGGGTTGTAGCCCTTCCCCGATGTTATTCAATCTGTATATCGAGCAAGCAGTAAAGGAAACAAAAGAAAAGTTCGGAGTAGGTATTAAAATCCAGGGAGAAGAAATAAAAACTTTGAGGTTCGCCGATGACATTGTAATTCTGTCAAAGACAGCAAAGGACTTGGAAGAGCAGTTGAACGGAATGGACAGTGTCTTGAAAGGAGGGTATAAGATGAACACCAACAAAAGCAAAACGAGGATAATGGAATGTAGTCGAATTAAGTCGGGTGATGCTGAGGGAATTAGATTAGGAAATGAGACACTTAAAGTAGTAAAGGAGATTTGCTATTTGGGGAGCAAAATAACTAATGATGGTCGAAGTAGAGAGGATATAAAATGTAGACTGGCAATGGCAAGGAAAGCGTTTTTGAAGAAGAGAAATTTGTTAATATCGAGTATAGATTTAAATGTCAGGAAGTCGTTTCTGAAAGTATTTGTATGGAGTGTAGCCATGTATGGAAGTGAAACATGGCCAATAAATAGTTTGGACAAGAAGAGAATAGAAGCTTTCGAAATGTGGTGCTACAGAAGAATGTTGAAGATTAGGTGGGTAGATCACGTAACTAATGAGGAGGTACTGAATATGACTGGGGAGAAGAGAAGTTTGTGGCACAACTTGACTAGAAGAAGGGATCAGTTGGTAGGACATGTCCTGAGGCATCAAGGGATCACAAATTTAGCATTGGAGGGCAGCGTGGAAGGTAAAAATCGTAGAGGGAAACCAAGAGATGAATACACTAAGCAGATTAAGAAGGATGTAGGTTGCAGTAGGTACTGGGAGATGAAGGAGCTTGCACAGGATAGATTAGCATGGAGAGCTGCATCAAACCAGTCTCAGGACTGAAGACTACAACAACAACAACAACAGGCGAGAATACAGATAGCGAAGAAAAGATGGGCAGAAAACAATCATTAAGGCAAAAAACGAAGCCTGGTAGATAACTGGTGAAGGGATAGAAAAAAACCGTGGGGAATACAGGAGAAAATAAAGCCTGGAAGGTATTAAAAACATTGAGAACATGGAATAAAGATAAAGCAGATACAAACCTCATTAGCATGCAGGAATGGGTACAACACTACCAAGGACTACTAATTGAGAACAGAGAGGCATTCACTGAGAACCCACCAGACACTGAAATCAGTAATGATAATATACTTCTGATAACCCCGAAGGAAGTCCAAAATGCAGTTACTGCCATGAAAAACAGAAAGTCGCCAGGTCCAGGATTAATTTATATAGAACTGGTTAAAGCAGCATCGTCAAAACTCTTCGATATATTGGCAGGGATTTTTGACAAATACCTTAGAGGTGAGGAGAACCTCAAAGTAGTGGAAATAGGGAACAATTACATCAATATGTAAGAAGGGCAACAGGAGAAATTGTGCAAAATAGGTGGTCTTAGTGTGAAGCCATCCGTGGCGAGAGTCTATGGTAGTATCCTAAAAAAGAGGATGGAAGAAGAAATAACTGAATCTGAAGAAAAAATGGATTCATATCTGGTCGCTCCTGTACTGATGGAGTATTTACCATCATAAACCTAGTGGAGACAAGGACAGCAAGTGGCCTTACGACCCACCTCGTCTTTGTAGACCTCCAGGAAGCTTATGACACAATTCCTGAGAACAAGCTATGGGCAAGTCTAATTGATAATGGCGTGTCACCGAGCTTTGTGAAAGATGTCAGACTCCTCTACCAAGGTTGTAGGGCATTGGTAAAAGTGAGAAATCAACTATCTCAAGAGTTTGAGGTGACAAACGGACTACTCCAGGGATGCACACTCGCCCCTATACTCTTTAAGATCTACCTAGAGGAGTCACTAAAATCCAGAAAAGGAAGTGCGGAGGAATGGGTATCCCGATAGACAATGAGATCTTGTTTATTTTTTGCTGGTGACCAAGTGTTAGTAGTTGGAGATGAGGAAGATGCAAATTACATGCTCCGCAAATTATAAGAAGAACGTGAAAAATGGGGTCCTGTCATAAATATATCTAAAACGGAATATCTGAAAGTGGGAGAAAATGCTGTTAACGACTTACAACTCGGTGCTGATACTGTTACAAGGTGTCATAATTTAAAGTACCTGGCAGTGACACCGTCGTCCAATGGTAGAAGTATGGATGATATAAACAATAAAATTGACCAGGGCAAGCGATCCATAAAACAACTAAATGCATTCTCTGGAACAAAAACATAACGCGCAAACCAAAATATACCATCTACCACACAGTTATTGAAAGTATCACAACGTATGGTGCAGCGTTGTGGGAACTAACTCAGAGGCAGAAAGATCGCCTGCTGGCTGTCGAGATGGGTTTCTGGAGACGGAGTTGTAGATATTCCAGGCTCGATCATATTAGAAATGATAGGATCAGAGAGGTTGTGAACGTCGAAAGCACAATGGTGGACTACGTAGAAAGGGAGCGCCTACTCTGGTATGGTCACGTACAGCGTATGCCAGACACAAGATGACCAAAACGTGTATGGCGATGGACTCCACGTCAAAGAAGAATTCCATTGCCAATGGACAAGTAGTTTTAACTCAGAGAATAAGATTGAGTAGACATAATTTCTTTGAATGATATGTACTGTAAATAAATCCGAACCGTCCAAATAGTTACAGAAAGTAATTCATTTGGGCCAAGCTCTCCTTTATTAAAGATTCTAGTGTCGAAAGACTTATTTCCCACCTTCAACATCTGACTTTGAGGAATTATGGCCACATGGCAGAAGAATGATTACCAGACCCCATTTACATGGTCTGTGGCTACAGTTGTAAAACGAAAGTAAGCATAGAATAACGTAGTTTTCCTAGTAGCTTTGGACAGTCAAGATCGTACCCGCGGTATCTATACATTGGGTGTGTTGCATACCTATAGGAAGTAACCTCGCAACGATCGCTTTCTTTACATATTTTATCAGTGTCTAGCTATATTCCCCTAAAAACAGTCTGGAAACTAAATGAGGACATATAAAGTACCGCGCAACCTAGGAACACTTTTAGTCTATGTAATCATCTTCCTGTCTGTTACTTAAAGTTGAACCATATTTATAGCAAAATTGAACTTGTTAACATTTCATCCAGGTTTCATTCGTAAATTGTTACTTTGCAACTTTAAACAGCCGGCTGTTGTAGTAAGAATAAAGAATGCAAAACAGATTTATCTTTCAGCGCAAGAAAAAGGAATTTCCTCAACAAAAAGGTAAAATAAAAAGAAACTTATAAAAAGTGTCAAACATCGCTTCATTTCTTATTTACAAACTGTACTTGTATCAAAAGAAAATGCTTTGGTTACATAAAAGTGCAGAAGTTTCGCAAGCAACTAATTTTTATTACTAAAAAATGCTATTCCCCCATGAACCAGGGACCATGCCGTTAGTGGGGATGCATGCGTGCCTCAGCGATACAGATAGCCGTCCGTAGTTGCAATCATAACGGAGGAATATCCGTTGAGAGGCCAGACAAATGTGTGGCTCCTGAAGAGGGCAGCAGCCTTTTCAGTAGTTTCAGGGGCAACAATCTGGATGACTGAGTGATCTGGGCTTGTAACAGCAACCAAAACGACCTTGCTGTGCTGGTACTGCGAACGGCTGAAAGCAAGGAAAAATTACAGCCGTCATTTTTCCCGAGGACATGCAGCTTTACTTTATGGTTAAATGGTGATGGCGTCCTCTTGGGTAAAACACTGCGGAGGTAAAATAGTCCCCCATTCGGATCTCCGGGTGGGGACTACTCAGGAGGACGTCGTTATCAGCAGGCGTTCTACGGATCGGGGAGTGGAAGGTCAGATACCTTAATCGGGTAGATAAGCTAGAAAATTTAAAAAGGGAAATGGAAAGGTTAAAGTTAGATATAGTGGGTATTAGTGAAGTTCGGTAGCAGGAGGAACAAGATTCCTGGCCAGGTGAATATAGGGTTATAAATACACAATCAAATATGGGTAATGCAGGAGTAGATTAAATAGTGAATAAAAAATAGACAGGAGGATAAGCTACTACGAACAGCGTAGTCAACGCATTATTGTAGCCAAGATAGACAAGAAGCCCACACCTACCGCAGTAGTAAAAGTTTATATGCCAACCAACTGCGCAGATGATGACAAGACTGAAGAAATGCATGATGCTACAAAAGAAGTAATTAAAGTATACGAATATTTAATAGTCATGGGGGGGCTGGATTCGGTAGCAGGAAAAGGAAGAGAAGCAAGAATAGTAGGTGAATAAGGACTAGAGGGTAAGAAATGAAAGAAGAAGCCACCTGATAGAATTTTAGAATTTTGCACAGGGCATAACGTAATCATAGCTAACGCTTGGTATAAGAACCATGACAGAAGGCTGCATACGTGGACGAAGCCTGGAGACACTGAAAGGTTTCAGGTAGATTATATAATGGTAAGACAGAGGTTTAGGAACCAGGTTTTAAATTGTAAGACATCTCCAGGGGTAGATGTGGAAACTCACCACAATTTATTGGTTACGACCTATAGACTAAAACTGAAGAAACTGCAAAAAGGTAGGAATTTAAAGAGATGGGACTTGGATAAAGTGAAAGAACCAGAAGCTGTAGAGAGTTTCAGGAAGAGCATTAGGGAACGATTGACAAGAACAGGGCAAAGAGATGTAGCAGAAGAAGAATGGGTAGCTTTGAGAGTTGAAATAGTGAAGGCAACGCAGTATCAAGTAGTTAAAAAGCCGAAGGCTAGTAGAAATCCTTGGATAACAGAGGAGATATTGAATGTAATTGATGAAAGGAGAAAATATAAAAATGCGGTAAATGAAGCAGGCGAAAAGGAATACAAATGTATCAAAAACGAGATGGACAGGACGTGCAAAATGGCAATTACCTAAGCAGGGATGGCTAGAAGACAGGTGTAAGGATGTAGAAGTATGTATCACTAGGGGTAAGATAGATACCGTCTACAGGAAAATTAAAGAGACCTTTCAAATGGTTCAAATGGCTCTGAGCACTATGGGACTTAACATCTGAGGTTATCAGTCCCCTAGAACTTAGAACTACTTAAACCTAACTAACCTAAGGACATCACACACATCCATGCCCGAGGCAGGATTCGAACCTGCGACCGTAGCGGTCACGCGGTTTCCAACTGAAGCGCCTAGAACCGCACGGCCACACGCCGGCCAAAGAGACCTTTGGAACAAAGAGAATCATCTGTATGAATATCAAGAGCTCTGATGGGAAATTAGTCCTAAGCCAAGAAGGAAAAGCAGAAAGGTAGAAGGAATATATAGAGGGTCTATACAAGAGCGAGTACTTGAGGGCAATATTACGGAAATGGAAGAGAGCGTAGATGAAGATGAAATTGAAGATATGATAATGCATGGAGAATTTGACAGAGCACTGTAAAACCTGTCATAACAAGGCCCCGGAGTGGACAACATTATATTAGAACTGTTGATACCCTTGGGAGAGCCAGCCATGACAAAACTCTTCCACCTGGTGAGCAAAATGTATGAGACAGGCAAAATACCCTCGGACTTCAAGAAGAACATAATAATTCCATTTCCAACGAAAGCAGGTGTTGACAGATGTGAAAATTACCAAACTATCAGTTTAATAAGTCACGGCTGCAAAATACTAACTCTAATTCTTCACAGACGAATGGAAAAACTTTTAGAAGCTGACCTCGAGGAAGATCAGTTTGGATTCCGTAGAAATGTTGAAACACTCGACGCAATATTGATCCTACGAGAAGTTAAGGAAAGGCAAACATAATATTTCTAGCGTTCGTAGACTTAGAGAAAGCGGTGTTCCACCCCTGCGGCACAGTACAAGAGCAGATGGCACAATAGTGGACCCAATTTAAGCAGTCCTCAATGGAGTACGCGAAGTGCGCATTGAAGTCCGATGACACGTACCATCATACCTCTAGAGCCATGTCCATTGATTACGGCGAGCCTAGAGCCTGTCCCGGATACGGCAAGGGAGGTCGCCTACGTTCCTAGTGCCTCCAACGTCGGATAACAGAATTTCCATCACAGGACGTGGTACCTCCACCGACGCCGACGCTGCTTCCAGTGACTTACGCGGCGGCGCTCTGGACTTCTCCGCCTGACCAGACACTCGGTCCAACGTTGCTGTACCGAAATATCTCTCCCTGACTGTCGTCTCCTGGACACCGATGAACATTGCTTCAAGGGCACGTCGTCGTCTGGCGTTTGGCAACTGACACAAAAGATATTTGTTTGTTACCACCGTGTCACTCGTGATTTGATTGAACCTCGGACCCTCTTTTGTGCAGATGATTATTACTTTCCGCCACAAAATATTTAGTGACTACATGTTTCAAGGGAATGGCGAAGGAAAGTGGAGCTTGATTAATGGTGATACCTGCAAAATTCTTACAATCCTCTCAACAAAAAAAAAAAAAAAAAAAAACACCCAAGTTGGGAAGAGCCAAACTCAGTTTGACGTTCCATTTGAAACAGAAAGTCCTGAATTGTAGGCAGTGAGGAAGGAAAGAGCCCGGTTAATTCAGAGAATGCTTCATCCACTGAAGCATTAGCAAATCAGAACTACCGTCTAGTGGATATTTGTACGTGGCAATGTTGGAGATAGGGAACACGAATGACAGTGTAGCAGAAAAATCCAGGTGCACCATTTCTTGAAGAAAGAGTCTTTTAGCTGAACTTGCACAACTATGCACAGCTAATTATAAATATTGTTTTTGTTAATCTACTGAATGACATATTTGTAACATCGTGTTTTACAGAATATTAATTTGTACACATTTACTAATTTCATTCTTGTGCAAAAATTATAGAACTGTCGATCCTACCGCCTTGGAAGAATTTCTGGGAGTAATTGTGGGCTACTTCTGAAGCGGGATAGTTCATTTTCTTGTGGTAGGATGAAAGTGGTGGTGTCAAATAGAGACGGTTTTGATATTTGTTTCGTATTTGGTACAGCATTTGAGTAGGAAACAGAACGTTGGAAAGAAAACTATAAAGGTGTAGCGCTTTTGACTAGTTCTAAAAGCGTGTTAGGCCCCGAATTCTAACCACCACACTATTTAAATTTTGATTAAAATCATCACAAACCTTCTCATCAGAATCGACAGCAAACAGTAGTTCAGGTGCACATACCGTCATCGCAAGAAGAAGATGTGAGGATACTGAACGGGAAATTCAGTACACAAAGGGAAATGAAAAATCTAAAATTCACGGGGTCCTGGAATGCTGTTGTAGGGGAAAGAATAAAAGAAGGAGTTACCGGAGAACATGGGCTTCGTAGCAGAGATGAGAGAGGTGAAAGGCTAACTAAACTCCGCAAGAAATTTCAGCTAATAACAAGGAATTCTCTGATAAAGAGTCACGAAAGGAGGAGAAGTATTTGGAAAAGGGTGGGGTGAATATAATGGCGAGGCAGATATTTCGACATCAGATACTGGACTGTAAGGAGTATCCCGGAGCAGATACAGATTCCGATCACAATTTAGTAATGATGAAGGGTAGACTGTAAACTTTACGAAACTAGCCAGGAGGAAACCTTGCCCAAAGAAGCGCGATAGGAAAGTATTAAGGAATGAAGTTCCCTGAGGCTATAGGTATTGCGATAACGAATTGTTCAGTAGGCAGTTGGTTGATAAAAAAAACGGACATCACTAGAATGGAAAACCACAGAAGTAGGAAAGAGAACATAGATAGAAGGCAACTGCAAAGAAACAATGGTTACAGGACAGGGACTTCAGTTGATCGACGAAAGGAGGAAGCACAGAAACGTTCAGGGAAATTCGGGAATATACAAATGCAGATCACTTAGAAATGAAGTAAATAGGAAATGCAGCAAAGCTGTGGCGAAATGGCTGCGTGAAGGACCTGAAGAAATCGTAAAAGAAATGATGATGTGGAAGACTGTCTCAGCGTATAGAAAAGTCAAGACATCCTTCGGTAGAATTAAAAACGGATAGATGGAAAGAGTACATCGAAGGCCTCTATGGAGGGCAGAACATGTCTGATGACGTGACAGTATAAGAAACAGGAGTCGACAGAAGAGAATCACAATTTTTAAGTGTGTTGAAGGAGGGATTGATAACATTCCATTGGAATCATTGGGGTAAGTGGCAAAAAAATGACTGTTCACGTTAATGTGTAGAATGTATGAGACTAGCAATTCACCATCGGACTTTCGGAAAATCGTCACCCACACAGTTCCGAAGATAGGAAGAGCTGACAAGTGCCAATTGCAAGAATTATCGCGCATTCAGTTTAGCACCTCATGCGTCAAAATTGCTGACAAGAATGAAATACAGAAGAATAGAAAAGACTTTTCTTTTTAGCATTCAGTTTTCTGAATAGTTTGATGCGGCCCTCCTCGAATTAGTTTCCCGTGCCAATCTTTTCATCTTAGAGTAGCAGTTGACAAACACGTTTCAATTCTTTATTGGATTTATTCCAATCTTCCTCGACAGCTTCCTCTAGTATCACGGAGGATATTCGCCCTTGTCTCAGCAGGTGTCCTCTCATCCTGTCCCTTATTCTTGGTAACATACTTTTCCTCTCCGATCCAGCGGAGAACCTCCTTATTCTTTATCTTCTCAGTCAATCTAATTTTCAACATTCTCTTGTAGCACCACATCTCATTTACTACGATTCTCTTCTGTTACAGTTATCCCACAGTCCATATTTCACTACCAATCATACATACTACCACACAATGCTGTGCTCCAAACGAATCTTCTCATAAATTTCTTCCTCAAATTAAGACCTATGTTCGATACTAGTAGACTTCTCTTGACTAGGAATGCCTTCTTTGCCAGCGTTTGCCTGCTTTTCATGGCCTTCTTGCTCCGTCCGGCATGTGGTTGTTTTGTTGCCTAGGTAGCAGAATTCATTAATTTCGTCTACTCCCTGATCCCCACTTCTAATGCTAAGTTTCTTGCTGTCCTCATCTTTGCTACTTCTCGCTGTTTTCCTCTGTTGTCGATTTACTCTCAGTCCACATTCTGTACTCGTGAGGAGCTATTCATTCCATTCAGTACACTGTGTAATTCTTCTTCATTTTCACTGAGGCTAGCTATGCCATCAGCGAATCTAATCATTGGTCATTGACTTTAGGAAAGATAAAGTCACCCGAGAGGCAGTTCTGAGTTGCGGTGGATGATGGAAGCAAGTCTGAAAAAAAAATCAAGACATCTTCGTAGGATCTGTCGACCTTGAAAAAGCGTTGGACTATATGAAGTAGCGCAACATGATCGGAATTCTGAGTAAATGGGGGAAATATATAGAAAAAGATCGATAATATATAACATGTATAAGAACTGGGAGGGAACAGAAAGACTGGAAAACCAAGAAAGACGTTCTCCGATTAAAAAGGGTGTATGACAGGGATGGAGCTATCGTTCTTACTGTTCATTGTATACATAGGAGAATCAATGACGGAATTAAGGTAAGCTTCAAGAGTGAGTTTAAATTCAAGGTAAACGGATGTCAATGATAGGATTCGCTGATGACATTATGCTCAGTGAAAGTGAAGAATAGTTAGAGGAGCTCTTGAATGGAATTAGCAGACGAAAGAGTACAGAATTTTGGTTGAGAATAGTTGGAAGAAAGACGAAGGTAATGTGAAGTTGCAGAAATGGAAACAGAGAGAAACTTAACATCACAATTGGGATCACGAAGTAGAGAAGTTGAATGAATTCTGTTATCTTGAAAGCAAAACAATCTATGACGGACGATGCAAGGGTATAAAATGTGGATTGACATACGCAAAGAGGACATTCCTTTCCGAGAGAAGTGTACTGGCATCAATTACAAGCCTTAAATTGGGGAAGAAATTTCTGAGAATGTACATTTGGAGCAAAGAGTTGGAAAACTGGAGCAGAAGCGAAATGAGGTATTTGAGATGTGTTGCTTCAGACCAATGTTGAAAATTAGGCAGATAGATAAGGTACGTAATGAGGAGGTTCTTCGGAGAATAGGCGAGAAATGGATGCATGGAAAACACTTACAAGAAGAACGGACGAAATTATAGGACACCTGTTTAGACATCGGGAAATACCATCATCGATGGTACTAGAGGAAACTGTGAAGAGGAAAATCTATAGAGGAAGACAGAGATTGGAATACATCAAGCAAATAATTGAGGATATAGGTTTCAATTGATAAGTTAAGGCGAAAAGATGGGCACAGAAGAAGAGACCGTTGCAGACAGCATGAAGCCAGCCAGAAGAGTGATGACCGAAACAAAATGAAGGATATTGTGAAAGAGTTGAATTTTATTTACTGAAATTTGTGAACGAGAGGACACAAGTGGATAATCTCACTGGAATAATTGTTGAGTAATATCGCCCGGCTGGCGAAGAGAGAGAGAGAGAGAGAGAGGGAAAGAAAGAAAGAGAGAGAGAGAGATAACGCACTCTGCGAGAACAAAAATTCTCGTGTTTCTATGCATTATATCCGCTAGCATGTGCACCACAACTGTAGACAGGGTGTGCCGGTGTGACAGTGTGGCTATTATGAGTGGTTGCTCTGTAGATGCGTAATATAGGCAGATACACTCATGCGAATTGTGCCAACTGAGGTAACAGAAGAGCAGCAAGAGGTATCCAAACAGAGATAGTTCCTGATAGATGGCACTGGTCATCGGCTGTTGACGTCAGTGGACAGAGAGTTGCGTGAGGACACAACCTCTATAATAGACATGTTTAATACTGGTGCACAGACACTGAAACGCTTCGCTGATGAGCAACAGGTTGCACTCATGGAATCTTTAACGCAAAGCTTGTGAGTCGCCAAAGGATATTCAGCAGCAACGATAGCTACCCTCGTATCGGCCAGTAACAGTACAGTACAACCAGCTTAATTTCAGACATTAATAGATTTCGCTCGCTAGTTTCTGTATCGCAGCGACAGGACTCCTAGTTCTCCTCGTTAAATTTTTCAGACATATCTAGCTGCTGTTAAAGTGATCAACAGTCGAAACAGCCACCTTTGAAGGGACTTACGCACACAAGTAATAGATTTGCTCCATTTTCAGCTGTTATTCGTAACGGTTAGGCCGTCACTGTGCCTGAAAACTCACTGGACAATACTTTTCGATCCACCCGTTGAATGTCTGACCCTACAGACCAATTTAGCGAGTATATTGTTCCTATTTGATTAACACCTATAAGAGTCAAATTTTTTTTAAACAGGCAAATAATTGAACAAGCAAGAGTGTTTCAATGTTGCTGTCGGTTAGAATGTTCTAACATATGATCAGTTACGACGAATCGAAGCGTTAAAGATGAAGTTTACCTGTTTTGTAGCAGGATATTCATTATTGGATCATAAAATAAAAACTGATATTTTATAAGAACTAAATGTTGCATCCATTATAAATATATATGAGAAATACCGACTGAACTGGAAAAACCATGTCGAACCTAATTCTAATAGTAGGATAACTGTTATTGTTGCTGTTGTGGACTTCAGTCCAGAGACTGGTTTGATGCAGCTCTCCCTGCTACACTATCCTGTGCAAGGTTCTTCATCTCCCAGTGCCTACTGCAACCTACATCCTTCTGAATCTGTTTAGTGTATTCATCTCTTGGTCTCCCTATGCGACTTTTACTCTCCACGTTGCACTCCTATACTAAATTGGTGATCCCTTGATGCCGCAGAATATGCCCTACCAACCAATCCCTTCTTTTAGTCACGTTGTGCCACAAATTTCTCTTCTCTCCAGTTCTATTCAATACCTCCTCATTAGTTATGTGAACTACCCATCTAATCTTCAGCATTCTTCTATAGCACCACATAGTAGGATAACTAATGGCTCTGAGCACTATGGTAGGAGGATAACTAAAACTGCAATAAAATATAACTCAAGAGAAAAGAGTAACGTTGTGAGTCCCTTAAGGAGACGGCGTGAACAATTTTGAGGTGGAGCAGGCCAAAAGGCCTAATCCTTGAAGATTAAGATTATGATGATGATTGTTCCTTCTCTTGGAGCACATTATTTTAGAAACATGAGTACATGTGTGGAACCAGCTTGACGCACTTCTTACATACAGCTCGTCCACAGCTGAAGAGCTTTGGATAGGGAGAAGAGAACCAGCAGGATGGGCACTACTCTCGCCAGACGTGGTCTAGGAGACTCTGGGGTAAGGCAGATGTAGGCATACTTGATGACTTTGACCTACAGTACAGGTTACTCTTCGCACCAAAGGCACTGCCAGTTCTAGATTGCCTTGACCTCGAGTATGAGGTTACACATTACATATCCTTCTTCCTTACTTTCCCAACCCTCTTCCCCCTTGGACCAATAGGAAGGTTAAATAAATGGTGAAGAGTACCTGGAACAATAGGAATCGAGTTCTCTTCACCTTTTTTACTATAAGAATCCAGTTGTCTGAGCCCCCGCCCCCCTTTGTGTCCTGTGCATCATAGTGAAAGGTTCACCATGAAACGCTAGTACCATCAGGCAGGATAAGAAGAATAATACTGTAAGTTATTGTCTATCCATTATTATTAATAATCTTGTATAAATATGTTCATTTATACTTACATTTTGTTGGTTTTTTCCATTAGTGCAACAAACCAATGATCATGTAGTAACAGAAATGCTGGGCCAGGAAACTCATGTGTCAACATACTAGTGCATGCAATGGCACAACACCAAAAGTGAACAACAGGTCTTCGCGATTTATCAGACCCGCCATTTGACTATTCTGTACTGCTGCCACAACCACAGCAGCAGCCATCGCCAGATCTTCCACAGTTCACCGAGCCTCAGTTAAATGAGAGCAGAATAGTGCTGTTCGTCCACAAATGCAGTTTGACTGTTAGTGGATCTAAACATGTGAACGTAGGCCTAGCACCAGATAATAACTTGAAAGTAGTTGCATGAGTAGGAAATGCACAACATGTAGAGGCAGTATTTGAGGTGTGAGTGAAGACATCTTTGTAGCATGATAGAGCATATAGAGCAAAAGATGACAATGGATTATGATCAGTACTCCTACTGATGTTCACATGTTCAGCAGGGATGTGCATTGTTGATATGACAAGAGGCAGTTCTTCTATTAAATCATGAGACATGTGCGTATACGTAAAACACAATAGTGTTCTTAATACACGCTATCTTCATTGTGCCTTAATGATTCTGCCAATGATGTCCCACTTGCGTACTATGTTTAATGTGCATACCTTAACTTCATTAACTATTTTCACGAGAACAGAATAAGTATTAAGTAATTAGAGCAGAGCATAAATGCATGTATTTCCCCAGTGCCAAAGTGCACAAATGTGGACCATGACTATACTGAGAGCCACCAGCACGAAAGCTGCCCACATACGCACATTTTCATAATAGCTAACATAAATAAAAACACACACACACACACACACACACACACACATAGACACACACACACACAGACACTCACACACAGCATTAGCACTTCCTCCATCTCTGACAGTAGTAGTCTATAGAGAAGCATGAATTAAGAATTAATGAAAAGATGTAGGCACCATGATTTAGTGGCAAGGCGCTTCGTCCTAAACACATGTAGGGTTCCGTTAACGTAATCCAATAATGTTGCTAAGCTGTGTTGCGTACTAATTCAGTTATTTTTCAGAAAATGTACATTTGGAAGAAATCATTTATTACGTTCTCGTTTTTAACAGGAGGAGGTCCATCAATCTGGTATAGTGCATTCACCTCATAATGTTTATTGCAAGGTTCAGACTTAGCGCCAGATGTTTGTGCTGCAAGAGTACAAGCATTGCAGCAATGAATGTCACTTTCCAAGACTGGCAGATTTGCCATCCCAAATCAAGAATAATGACAAAATTGTCCCAAGAAACAAATGGACATACGAAAAGTTTCGACTGTGATGCATAGGAAACGCTAACGTATCCTACAATTTGTAGAGGTCTTGTGCCTCCTCTTACGGCTCGAAAATTCTGGCGTTCAATTATCGGGAACATCGTTTATCGCCACATTAAAGGGGTTTGATCTGGTAAATAGTTTAAATTTATTCACGAATTTCAAACTGAAAGAAAACTTCTGAATCGCACTCAATTAAAGTTATTATAAATTTGATTTACTTAGACAAACTTATCTATAATTAGTTACATTAAAAGGGCCGTCACTGGTATCTTATTGGAAAATTTGATGGAGATAGTGGCCAGTAATTTCTGGGCACATAGGTCTAGCTCTCAACTGTGATTTAAAATAGCATAGAGTCTGATGAATACCAACAGAGCACATAGACAGGAAAGGATTGGAAATAGGAAGTGAAGACGAAATCTCGCTTTCAAACAGTAGAAAAATTACCGAGAGTCTTCGGTATGCTTCCAGCATTGACCCCACACATCACGGCAGGGAGAGCCCTAGAGTCCATAAGCAGCAAAATATCTAGAATAACGAGACAGTACTCGAGACGAGAAAGTGGAACACCCATTTGGAAACAACCAGGGTGTTATCGTGTCACGGGCACAACAAAGTGATGTACGCAGATGGGCTGCTAGCCGAGGTCCATGACCTCCAGAAATTAGTTGCTCGCAGGTCCTCCTCTCGGGATAGCCAAAGTAGACTGTCTCTGTATTGTGCAACATCAGCTCCAGGAAGAATTGTCTATCTGCACTAACGTGCACCCAGCAGTGTATAAGATCGTATGACATATAAGAGACCGACAGATTGTATACGTCAGGTTCCTTTCAGAGTATGCAGAGACAATAGAGATCATCATAATGGACGTCCATATGATCGATCACAGGAGGAGATTCCCTGGAACGATTAAAATATTTAGCGGAACAGAGTACACAAATCTGAAGATGCATATGTTTAATAATCTAATGTAATCAATTATGTTATTCAACGTGCCCTAGACTCTCGACTGCGCTGGGAAGCCCATGTCTGACGATTCCGTGAGACATTTTGGAGTGTTCTGTTGTAATTAGCTCGCCAGACTCCTAACCCATCAGAAGAAATCATCGCTCAACTCTACAAATCGTTCTGTGCATCGATGAAAGTGGAAGTGTATGAGTCGACTGTGCCAGTCGTAGACACAGAACTATGATCTTACTTAAGAATGTTCATATAATTACTTTTGAATACATTGTGGGAGTGAACAGTGATCAATGTTGTTGCAAATATTTACTATCAAAGACAGTTTTGACCACAAATTATTTATTCCAGTGACTGTGATTTACCACCAGAAGTAGGTTCTTACCCATTGGTCTGAAGATGACCACAGTATTGATTGAAACCCGTCACCGGAATAAATAATTTGTGATCAAGACTGTTTTTGATAGTAAATATACGTTCATATAAGCTGCTAAATGGAGATGTTTATAAAGAAACAAACGTTTAAGAGCTGCATGTATTCTCTATAAAATACACTGCATACAAATGTGAGCATGTAGCTTTTGCCATGAGCGAGTTAACAAAACATTCCCATCACAAGGGTCATCCAGTAACTGACAGGACCTACTATGATATTGGAAACGCAGAAGAAAAGAAATGATAATTACTTCCCAATAAATTACGTGCTTTAGTTGTTGGAGCACCAAACTGCAGCAAGACTAATTTTGTTTTATTACTGTTAACACATCCTGAGGGAACCACTTCGAGCATGCACATGTATTTCCATAAACATTAATTCAGCCCAAATATCAGCTTGTGCAGGAGATGTTGCCTTTCATCGACGGAGTAACCTACAAGACATTCCGAAAATCTGTGCCATTCCACCACCTAAAAAATAAAGCCAAACGGCGTATTCATATTATTATGACAATGTCGCAGTGGAAAACCAGAGCCAGGAATGGGAATATTTTTGTTTTGCCCATCATATAAGTTAATGACTTTTATTTGAGCTAAACATTCTCCAGGAATCTGAACCAGTTGGTAAGGGTTAATGTGAACATTATTATCGCTTTCTAGTAGTGAAGTAAGAATTTAAAATACGTTTACCAACCGAATCTAGGACACGACATGACACTTAACGAATTTGTTACCATATAGGGGATTTCTGGAGCAACATGCAGCACAGATACTTGACTGATAATAAAACGAGGTAATTTAATGGGGGTCGATTTAGACAAAACTTCCAAGATATTCTGCTTCAAAAGGAGAGTAAGTGTGCATTAATGTGTCAGTATATCGTAGGCTATGGACAAAATTAACACGTATGCAGTGCACTCGTTCTGATGGTTTGAAGCAAAAGCAAAACATACATTTATAGATCAATTGAAAAAAAAAAAAACGAAGCTATAAATCGTAAGCTTAAAAGCTCTATTGAAATAAATTATCAGTGAGACTCTGAAACGTCATGCTGCTGAAATGTAGATGCTGGGCTACGGTACAAAAACGCTAACTGTAAAGATTCACGGACTTGAGAAAAAGGTCTAATTGATACGAGAACTTCTTCTCTACATACGGCAGAAACGAAAGCTTTGGAAGCAGCCGAGGAAACCCTTTTGAGGCTAATAAGTATAGTAAGCGAAACGGTTGACGAGATTGAAAAAGTTTGAAACATACGAGAGGAAATCTCGGTACTAGAGTATGTAAGAATTGTATCATCGCAAAGTCGAGTTGGTATGCAGCAGCATGTTGACGAAACTAAAAGTCACTGAGACACAGAAATTAAGAATGTTGAAATTAGGACGGTTGGAATGGGAACACTCTCTTTCAGAAATGTTTAAGCCACTAACAGAAGGTGTGACACAGCCCTCACACATGCCAGATGGAGGGAGAAGAAGACGAGTTCATCAACCAGCACAGTGCCAGTGAATTAGAAGTGACATACCGGGTCAGCAGGGATCAACTGCATATGCTGAGAAAGCATACTATATGCTCGACGCGGCATAAAATACAGGTTGGAGAAAAAGAGTTTGGGCAAACACCTAAAAGCTTTTAACCCCAAAAAGTATTTGTTGAAAGAGGTAAGGTCGTACGCTGAGCCGGCCGCAGTGGCCGAGCGGTTCTAGGCGCTACAGTCTGCAACTGCGCGACCGCTACGGTCGCAGGTTCGAATCCTGCCTCGGGCATGGATGTGTGTGATGCCCTTAGGTTAGTTAGGTTTAAGTAGTTCTAAGTTCTAGGGGACTGATGACCACAGCAGTTAAGTCCCATAGTGCTCAGAGCCATTTGAACCATTTGAAGTCAGCTGAAGAAGGTGTTGTTGTGGTCTTCAGTCCTGAGACTGGTTTGATGCAGCTCTCCATGCTACTCTATCCTGTGCAAGCTTCTTCAACTCCCAGTACTTACTGCAACCTACGCCCTTCTGAATCTGCTTAATGTATTCGTCTCTTGGTTTCCCTCTATGACTTTTACCCTCCACACTGCTCTCCAATGCTAAATTGGTGATCCCTTGGTGCCTCAGAACATGTCCTACCAACCGGTCCCTTCTTCTTGTCAAGTTGTGCCACACACTCCTCTTCTCCCCAGTCCTATTCAATACCTCCTCATTAGTTATGTGAACTACCCATCTAATCTTCAGCATTCTTCTGTATCACCACGTTTCGAAAGCTTCTATTCTCTTCTTGTCCAAACTATTTATCGTCCATGTTTCACATCCATACATGGCTACACTCCATACAAATACTTTCAGAAACGACTTCTTGACACTTAAATCTATACTCGATGTTAACAAATTTCTTTTCTTCTGAAACGCTTTTCTTGCCATTGCCAGTCTACATTTTATACCCTCTCTACTTCGACCATCATCAGTTATTTTGCTCTCGAAATAGCAAAACTCCTTTACTACTTTACGTGTCTCATTCCCTAATCTAATTCCCTCAGCATCACCCGACTTAATTCGACTACATTCCATTATCCTCGTTTTTCTTTTGTTGATGTTCATCTTATATCCTCCTTCCAAGACACTGACCATTCCATTCAACTGCTCTTCCAAGTCCTTTGCTGTCTCTGACAGAATTACAATGTCATCGGCGAACCTCAAAGTTTTTATTTCTTCTCCATGGATTTTAATACCTACTCCGAATTTTTCTTTTGTTTCTTTTACTGCTTGCTCAATATAAAGATTGAATAACATCTGGGGGAGGCTACAACCCTGTATCACTCCCTTCCCAACTGCTGCTTCCCTTTCATTTAACCATACAGTAAAGCTGCATGCCCTCGGGAAAAACTACGGCTGTAGTTTCCCCTTGCTTTCAAATAGGAATAAAATGACATTACTGTGTACTTTTTTATTTACATTAGTTGCAGTTAATTACAAATACCGCCATCGACACAATGAACGTACCACTTTTACCGTTTCTTACAAAATGTGGTGCAATTGACGGCCACCAAACTTAATGCAAGCATGATATCAGTGAACAAGTTTCTGATGCACCGTGACAAATATCGCTGGTGTGTTTTGAATTAAATCACAGGCACCTACAATTCTGGAGACTAATTTCATCTCTGTATCCAGTAGGATCTCATTCACAACTGGCTTTAGATATCCCCATAGGAAATAATCAAGGGGATTAAGGTCAGGTGGCCTCGCAGGCCATGGATTAAGACCTCCCCTTCCAATCCAGCGACCAGAAAATACTGTATTGTCACTGCTCCATCGTATTGTACTGTACCTCTCGGAATAGCATAGAGTAACGAATGGGTCTGTCGTTGATTCATAGCACATTATGTCATGGGATAAGGCAAATACGATACAACAGAACACCTTATGGACAAGTAAAGTAAACAAAACCTGCATCGTGACTTCTTGCTAATAAGGCTTATTCTCCTTGTTTCCTTGCAGAAAATAAGGAATGCACACGTAAATAAACATCACAATACGTATAAACATGTATGCATGTTAGTTGTAAATAAGATGGAAAACAGTAACTCCAGACAAAGTGGTAGACAAGTTTATTTCCACATCTCCTTAGGGTGGCTTCTCAGAGCCCAGGTTTCCTATCTCAAATTGTTCAGTGGAGAATTCTCTACGTCCTGTTACACTATTTCACGCTTGTATGGAAACACACTGTATAAGTCCCCAGGAAAAGTAATATTTTTCATAAAACAGCTTCGTGAATAAAATAGAAAAATAAAGACTGAAAAAAGCTTCTAAACAACAACTATAATCGTTAACAAAAAGAAAATTGTTTGTAATAATGCAGAAGTTAGTTTGTTACACCATTTTTACTATTTAAAAATAATCTGACTCTTCGCTTACAGAGTATCATTGAACTATAGAGAGAAAAAAGTACTGTAGATAATAATTAAGAACTTAATTTGCTATAGGAAATCTGATCCTCTCGCCATAGCGCACTGAATAAAACAGACATTGGCCACGTAACTGCTCTGGTTATAAATGATGAGGACTGGGTTTGGGGACTTCGCTGTTATTAGTCAGTGGGGAGGGGTGAAAAGTGACCTTGAATTTACCACATACAAGTGAATAGGCAGTGTTTTCATAAGTCTTATCGGTGGCTTCAACAATTAATAACTGGTTCGGGACCAGAATGGGCAGTGTCTCAGATGCATGGGCAGACTTAGGGGTAGGGTGTGAGTATAACTCATCCACCTGTCTCAGTTGTAACATGATACTCCCTCTCAAGCTCAAATGTAATCTGTCACTGGAAGGTCATGGTCATTCAGTATGCTTACTGCTATCCTACTCCCTAGTTGAAACAGACACTGAACTTTGTACCTACGATTGTAATTCCTGCACTGTTGTTGACGACACCTGACACAACTTCGCTGCGGCGGATACTCGATGTATTGCTCTGACTCCCGTATCTGAGCTGATGGTCTCCATTTTGAATTTTCATTGTAAATCACACACAGAAACAGACAGATACGTTCCTAAAAAAGCAGATACTATTTTACTTAGTTGTTTCAAAACTTGTAACACGACTGTAGGGTTCATCATGACAGATACAGGAATTAGTGGCCACAAAGTCGTTGCAGCGGGACATAGCATAGAATACAACCCCCCCCCCCCCCCCAAAAAAAAAAAAAATATATATAAATAAATAAACGCAAAACATATATAAGAATTAAAAGAAATATTACCGACAGCAGTTTAGAGATTAACACCAAAAAAAATTAAAAAGAGACGGAACATATCCACCATGGTACACAAAACAGGTCATAAGACTGATGCAGAAACAACGAGATAAGCACCCCAAATTCAAAAGAACACAAACTCTCTAAGATTGGAGAAGTTTTACATAAGCTCAAAATTTAGCTGTGATTTCAATGCTATATGCTTTTAATAGTTTCCACAACGGAACTCTGTCTCAAAATCTGGCAAAACAGCCAAAGAGATCCTGGTCATATGTAAAGTACACCAGTAACAAAACATTCAATACGTTCATTGTGCGATGTCTATAGTAATGTCAGTGACGACAGCGCCATTAAAGCAGCTAAATACGGTCTCTTGTTTACATAAATATGTTTTTACAGTAATGAAATCGGTTGAGTTCGATTGCAGTAACAGGATCTGGCACGTAGACGGAACGAGTGAAAAGTAAAAGAGTAGCAGTTTAATATGATCAGTTTTTCGGATGTAAGGCAGCGATTGTCACATTTTATCTGTAAGAGTTTCTAGCTTTCAACCATTTCAGTCGTAGCCTACTTAACACAAAGAGTTCCGAGAGACGATGGTCTCATAATCGGGTACTCAGCACTCAACACACATTCTTAAAACACATTTGCAGGGATCAAGAAATAAAATAAAATACATACGCTGCAGACTGTGAATCATCGACTTACTTTGAGAGCTTTCTTCAAGACCGTCGGTTCGTGTCCTTAATCGTCTCATCATGCTCCGCACCTCTGCACTGCCCCCCCCCCCCCCCTCCACCCCCCACACACACACCAATGTGTCCAAGAGACGATTCTGCTAGTGACAGGGTGCAGCTACGAGCTGCTAAACCAGTGGTATTGTTCAGGAAAAGGTAGCCAAAGTACGCAGCAGTATGCTGTACAACGGAAGCCATACCGTATTGTGAGCACATGCATTTCACAATAAAAGGAAATCCTTTCCGTAGGTGAGACAATAAATCCGGCATTAGGGTGGTATTAAAACAATAAAATTTTATGTTTGATACGTATCTTTACTTGCTGGTTATTTATTTAACTACAAACACCGAAAGACAGAGCTACAGAACCCCAGTTCATGCTGATATTATTACACCAAAGTCAGTTCCAGGTATGCTGGATATTGTGTTACTTTATCTCGTTTCTCTCCTTTTCACGTAAGGCTGATACATGACACCAACAAACATGTTGGTTGTCTATTACGTATACTGTCACACAGAATTTGTACATCTTAGAAGGCGGTCTACCACCTGAAAACCTGTCGAGAGTTTCAGATGCTACAGCTTGAAACGGGGAGAAACGTCAAAACTCACCTTCCGTTCCAGTAGCGGGTACGCGGCTACCTTTCAGTATGCACTCATGGTCATGTAGGACAACCAGTGGGCAGTCCTTCCATCCGAATAAAACCATTTGCTGTGTCTTGGAGAGGAACAGGATTATAGAATACATGCAGCGCATATTTCCAATGGTCCTGTGATTTGTCAAGGGGATACTGCACACGTCAAATTACTAGAGCGGCTATCTCAGTATTGGTAAATCCATAGCGCATTGGAATTGCATATTGAACAGGTGTATTACAGAACTGACGTCCTGATTGGCTCTTCCTCTCGCTGGCATAGGTAATTCTCATGTCGCCCTATAACCTGCTGAATGTACAGCAAGGTGATTTTAGTTAAAATCGTATGCCCTTGACAAGGCGGTTTTTTTATCCATTATCTGTGCCTAAACGGTCGATTGTTCAATCTCACAGGGAATTTTTAATCGATCTTTTTATTTATCGAGAACATGGCACTGAGCTTAACTTTATGAGTTTAATATGGCACTGGCTTTTAGTGATAGTAGAAAACAGCACTTTACAGTGCACTGATTAAAGTTCAGTGCACGCTAATGTGATTCTTCGCTGAGTAGAGGTGGATCGTGTTCATATAAAGATTTTTAGTGCAATCTTTAATGGGCTAGTCGCAAGTGTAATGCTCAACATCAAATGTGCAAAACCTCTTCTGTATTCTTCAGATCAAATACGTTATTCGGAGCACTGGTACCACAAAAATTCTGTAGATGAAGAACGTAGTCTATCTAGAAAAACTTTACGTTACTACAGCTTTGCAACAGCAAAGATGCGTTGATTTCCTGGCTATTCGTGAATGATCCTCAATGGACCGGGGATGTAATTGTTCCCTGTACGGCTTAACGCTACGCCATCGGGCTATTTTTGAGCTTTCTGTAGTCAGTGGCTACAGAAACCTCAAATACAACCCGATAGCGTAGCGTTAAGCCGTACGGGGGACCAGCACGAACGCACTGCATCGAGTAAGAATTTTTCAAATCAGCTCTCAAGGTGTCTTCAGGATATATCATTAGTCCTCCGAAATATAATAAATTCGCGTTTTTGTACTGCAGAAACAGTGCAAATACTCGTTCGACACAATAAATAAGGGAAATCATTTGATCTGTTCACTTCGTTTTTACATGGCTAAGGCTTGTGCTTTTTCTTAGTGCAGTGTTTTTCATTAGATGAACACGTGTCCACAAAGACGAATACATCTTCCTTGCTTGTAGGTGAGATATCTGACCTGTTTTATATTGTTCGGGAAAGCTCAACCGTTGTATCTTGAAGAGAATTTGCGTTCGGCAGCTCTCATTCCTGTATTTTAGGAATAGGCAGGGGAAGCTGTGCTATCCGTTTATTTTGGCTGTATTCCAGTCTCAGTCATCCGCTACCGTCTTTGTCTCTACGGCCTCATTGTCTACTATGCAAGCTAATCCCGGAAGTCTTCATTTTTGTCCTATCATCCCGTCCCTTTATTTGGTCAGTGATTGTTACATACTACTTTCCCTTTCTGCGGAGAACCTCCTCATATCATTTCTGAACTAATTTCCGGCATCCTTCTGCAACACCACATCTTAAACGCTTCGATTTTCTTCTTTTCCACTTTTCCCACAACCCAAAACTCCATATAACACTGTGTTCCAGACGAGCATTGTCGAAGCGATCTACCTCAAATTAAGGCCTCTGTTTGGTATTAGTAGTTTACTTTAGTTGCTCAATGTCCTCATTTCCTGCTAGAGTCTGATTTTAATATCCAACTTGCTCCGTCAGTCATCTGTTACTTTGCTTCCATAGTAGAAATACACTCCTGGAAATGGAAAAAAGAACACATTGACACCGGTGTGTCAGACCTACCATACTTGCTCCGGACACTGCGAGAGGGCTGTACAAGCAATGATCACACGCACGGCACAGCGGACATACCAGGAACCGCGGTGTTGGCCGTCGAATGGCGCTAGCTGCGCAGCATTTGTGCACCGCCGCCGTCAGTGTCAGCCAGTTTGCCGTGGCATACGGAGCTCCATCGCAGTCTTTAACACTGGTAGCATGCCGCGACAGCGTGGACGTGAACCGTATGTGCAGCTGACGGACTTTGAGCGAGGGCGTATAGTGGGCATGCGGGAGGCCGGGTGGACGTACCGCCGAATTGCTCAACACGTGGGGCGTGAGGTCTCCACAGTACATCGATGTTGTCGCCAGTGGTCGGCGGAAGGTGCACGTGCCCGTCGACCTGGGACCGGACCGCAGCGACGCACGGATGCACGCCAAGACCGTAGGATCCTACGCAGTGCCGTAGGGGACCGCACCGCCACTTCCCAGCAAATTAGGGACACTGTTGCTCCTGGGGTATCGGCGGGGACCATTCGCAACCGTCTCCATGAAGCTGGGCTACGGTCCCGCACACCGTTAGGCCGTCTTCCGCTCACGCCCCAACATCGTGCAGCCCGCCTCCAGTGGTGTAGCGACAGGCGTGAATGGAGGGACGAATGGAGATGTGTCGTCTTCAGCGATGAGAGTCGCTTCTGCCTTGGTGCCAATGATGGTCGTATGCGTGTTTGGCGCCGTGCAGGTGAGCGCCACAATCAGGACTGCACACGACCGAGGCACACAGGGCCAACACCCGGCATCATGGTGTGGGGAGCGATCTCCTACACTGGCCGTACACCACTGGTGATCGTCGAGGGGACACTGAATAGTGCACAGTACATCCAAACCGTCATCGAACCCATCGTTCTACCATTCCTAGACCGGCAAGGGAACTTGCAGTTCCAACAGGACAATGCACGTCCGCATGTATCCCGTGCCACCCAACGTGCTCTAGAAGGTGTAAGTCAACTACCCTGGCCAGCAAGATCTCCGGATCTGTCCCCCATTGAGCATGTTTGGGACTGGATGAAGCGTCGTCTCACGCGGTCTGCACGTCCAGCACGAACGCTGGTCCAACTGAGGCGCCAGGTGGAAATGGCATGGCAAGCCGTTCCACAGGACTACATCCAGCATCTCTACGATCGTCTCCATGGGAGAATAGCAGCCTGCATTGCTGCGAAAGGTGGATATACACTGTACTAGTGCCGACATTGTGCATGCTCTGTTGCCTGTGTCTATGTGCCTGTGGTTCTGTCAGTGTGATCATGTGATGTATCTGACCCCAGGAATGTGTCAATAAAGTTTCCCCTTCCTGGGACAATGAATTCACGGTGTTCTTATTACAATTTCCAGGAGCGTATATCTTCGTTTACTACCTGGTCCTTGATTTTCATGTCAAATCTGTCGCTAATCTCATTTGAACTATGTCTTATTGCTTTTCTTGTTACTCTCTTTTACTCTTAATTAATATTCATCAGATTGATTTCCTTTTAGCTTAAATTTTAATTTGCCTTAATTTTCAGCATTGTTTATTCGGTGAATATTTTGAACAGCAGGGGAGAAATGCTGCATCCCTACAGTTTTTAATCCAACTGATTAATATTCCCTCCAGGTATTTGTACATAATATACTGTACATTACCCGCCTTTACCTGTCGCTGTACGCCCCGATAGCCGAATGGCCAGTTCGCCGGCGGACGGCGTGGAGGTAGGACGTAGTGTGGTGTGTGCTGCGCCGTCTGTGCTTCCGCGAGATAAGTCTTGCACTTGCTGCAGCTCAAAGCTCGGTTTATAGAATACTTCGAGAAGTAATGAGTAGTATGCAGTGATGGCTCAACCAAGTCGAAAAGATACGTTGAAACTTACCTTTGATCCTCGATATGCCAGACCCAAGTCGTTTGAAGTAGAGAATTGGTTAGAAGAAGATGTGAAGCTCTCCTTTACTGATATATCGGAATCCACATGTCGATTGTAGCTTCTTTCGTGTTTCTTAAAATGCGTAGTTCCGAGTTGTACGAGAAAATAGTTGAGTCTTCCGGAGGCGTCATGAAGTTTAAGACCTCAGAGGGAAACGTTGGTGACGTCACTGGTTTTGGCATTCGCACAGTTCGAATCTTCGAGTTGCCTTTTGAGATTACAACACACCAAATTAATACCGTAATTTCACCCTTCGGGAAAGTGCTCAGCAACTTTGCCGAGAAATGGTCAAGCGCGCATAAATTCCCAGTTCTAAATGGAGTACGGCAGCTTCGAGTAGAGTTTCAAAACCACATCCCGTCATACATCAATGTCTGCGGATATAGAGGAATTGTAATGTATGACGACTAACTGCGAACCTATGCCGCCTGTAACAAGCCTGGCCACGTTCGCGCAGAGTGTATACAGCGGCGCGTTGCACAGCTGCCGGCCGGCGAGGCCGCCAGGCACTTGCGCCGCCGTGGCACGCGACCGGCCGACTGCCTCCTCAGCCCCTGAATCGTGTGCAAATACAAATTCTTCAGATACTGAAATTCCGATGGATGTCAGTGCCGTCATAGCTGACGACCTACAAGAGTCCCGCCAATCTACGAAAACAGTTGAAGTTCCACCGAAACAGGCACCTGCAACTGTAAAGGCAGCAGATCCACCAGAAGTTGAAGACCGACACACCTTGCAGGAAAGCGAAACTAACTTGGATACTGAAGAAAGTCGGTCGAGAGGCAATTCTCCAAAGAAAAATAAGAAACGCCGGCTGGCGCGCAAAGGTGAAGAGGAGACAGCTCCTACACTCCGACAAAAAGCAAAGGAAATAGGTAGTAGCTTAAGCCAACAGATGGCAAGCAACACGAAAGCGACACCAGTTTCTGAGGAGTGTTCCCCTTCTGCGCTGGAAAAACGGGACGTCCAAGGAAAGCTAACAAACAAAGCATCCAACCACCCTCAAGAAACGAGTTACTCTCCTGAAGATTCACTCGTCCCACCCACGACGACAACGTCAACCAGCTGGGCAGACGAAAGAGATCATAACAATGCGGATGAAGAAATGACAGAAATTCCAGAAACTAAAACAAACTGTACTCCATCCCCGCCGGCCAGTGTGGCCGTGCGGTTCTAGGCGCTTCAGTCTGGAACCGCGTGACCGCTACGGTCGCAGGTTCGAATCCTGCCTCGGGCATGGATGCGTGTGATGTCCTTAGGTTAGTTAGGTTTAAGTAGTTCTAAGTTCTAGGGGACTGATGACCTCAGAAGTTAAGTCCCATAGTGCTCAGAGCCATTTGAACCCATTTTTTTCCGCAGCTCGTGGTCGTGCGGTAGCGTTCTCGCTTCCGCGCCCCGGTTCCCGGGTTCGATTCCCGGCGGGGGTCAGGGATTTTCTCTGCCTCGTGATGACTGGGTGTTGTGTGATGTCCTAAGGTTAGTTAGGTTTAAGTAGTTCTAAGTTCTAGGGGACTGATGACCATAGCTGTTCAGTCCCATAGTGCTCAGAGCCATTTGAACCATTTTTTGAACCCATTTTTGAACTCCAGCCCCAAAGGTGGCTAATTTCTTCAACGAAGACGTCTCCGTGAACGAACTTTCTAAAGAACGAGGACACACCACTGAAACATTTGCTACCGGTGAATATTATTAAAATGAGTTTTAAAGCTGACGCTTGCGAGACAAAACGGAAGAATGTTGTTTAAAATTTGATCAGGTAGAACGAATAATGTCTGACATAGAAGCGTACAAGATCGCTACAGTAAACCTTAATAAGATTCATAGTTCCTTTAAATTACAGAACTTAAAAGATTTTATATATGCTTCTGACAGTGACATTATCCTTTTACAAGAAGTGACAGACACTGAGCTCGGTAACGTACCTGGCTTCAACACCATTATCAACCAGGGGCATGGAACGGAAATGGGCACAGCTCTGCTCACAAAGGAGGGCATAGTAGTCCAAGATGTGGTAAAACTACGAAACAGTAAAGGCATAGCGGCCACAATAAACAATATACTTAACGTATATGCCCCTTCAGGATCCAGCAACAGGCATCACAGAGCGGAGTTCTTTTAAGAAGAAGTTGTCCCACTATTTGGAACTCGATATGAACACCTTATCCTGGGAGGAGATTTTAACTGTGTTTTGCGTGCAAAAGACCAAAGTCCCAATTTCAACAAGTGTACTGAACTGAAACGTATAGTTAATGACTTTAATAGACTCATGGGAGCATAAGCACGGTGCAGCCCCTGGCTTCACCCACACCACAAGTTACTCGGCCAGCCGTCTAGACAGGATATATGTAACGCACAATTTGAAACACCACATTTTGCAGTCAGAAGTATGGCCTACCGTTTTCTCGGATCATGCTGCGTACATATGCACAATCAATCTGATAAAACAAGGGACCTACCGAGGTAGAGGCACATGGAAGCTCAACGTGTCACACCCGGAAGACCAAGCTTGACAGGACGCATTTTACAAGGTATGGAGAGAGTGTGAAAGGAAATTTAGCTCGTACAACTCTGGCACTGACTGGTGCCTGAACATGCCAAACCTCAAATACGGAGGTTTTTCATAAATTACTCAAAAGACACAAACGTTTGGTACAAATCAACTATAGAATTCTACTTTCAGTGTCTAAGGGATGTCCGATGCAACAGTTGTGGACAACTACGAAAGAATTAACAAAATTAAAGCAAAAATTTTGGCACTTCGGCCCAGAATATAGCACAGCACGAGGTCACTTCCATTTATCATGTCATTCGTGAAAGGATATAACAACTGATGATGGAAGGAAGCTGACGAAGCAAAGAGAGATTAAAGAGGCAATCGTACAGCATTTTTAATCCTTAATATCTAGTCAACCAGTTGACGAACAGCTTCAAGACGAGTTAATGATCAATCTCCAGGGCAAAGTATGCCACGCGGAAGCACAAACTCTCATCTTGGAAGTGACTGAAGAAGATGTCGAAGAAGCTATATATGGAAGCATGAAAAATAAGGCCCCAGGGGCAGACGGAATTCCGGCAGAATTTTATCGGAAATTAGTGGCCTCCTAAAAGCCAAGTTTACTCTCATGTGCAACGAACTACTAAACCCTGAAAATGACATCCCGAAAGAATTTCGTGAGGGACTCGTAGCGTTAGTGTCAAAAACCACCAACACGAAAACTGTAAGCGCTCTGAGGCCAATTACGCTTTTAAACAGCGATTACAAAATCTTTGGCCGGATCCTCGCTTGCACGCTGAAAACCACAATGACCACCGTCACTGCCCTTATCAAACAAGTGTGGGCAAAGATAGGAGACATAATCTCAACGGCCGACGTCTGCAAGATAAAATGTGCACTCATCTCACTCGATTTTGATAAAGCATTCGACAGGGTAAATCATCGTTTTCTCCTTCGGACCATGGGCACAATGGGCTTCCCACCTATATTCATTGCAGTAGTAAGAAATACATTAACAAACAATTCAGCGAGATTTGTCATCAATGGACACATTAGCCGCCCGATTGACGTCACCAGCTCCATTAGGCAAGGGTGTCCAATGTCAATGGCACTCTTCGCCATCGCCATCGAGCCCCTGCTTGCATCCGTTATGAAACATCTACAAGGGCTATAAATACATGGAGAAAAGATCGTGTGCAAGGCGTACGCTGATGATGTTGGCTTCCTAGTCGTGAATAGCGCTGAAGTAGAGAGCGCCCTACAAACAATAACAAAATATGAACAGGCATCTAGTGCAAAATTTAACAGAACAAAGTCGGGGATTTTCAACATCGGCCGTGGAATTGGGACGCAAACGCAGGGTCTGTTACGCGAGCTTGTAACCATGAAATGTCTCGGCATAGTTTTTAATAGAAGTATCAAGCACACTATTGCTGCGAATTATCGAAAATTACTTAATAGCATACGCGCCTCTGTACAAGCACATAGTATTAGGAAACTCGATGAACTTCAGAAGGTAATAGTGGCAAATGTATGTATCACATCCAAAGTTAATTACGTAGCACAAGTTCTGCCACCACCTGCGACTTTGTCGAAAAGTATCGCATTTGCACTAGGACATTTTGTCAGCCGCGGACGTATTTTCAAAGTCAAATACGACATTCTGATGCTCCCTACAAAATGTGGTGGGTTAAATCTCACCGATATCAGCAAAAAAGAGCGCAAGCCTTATACCTTTCAGCCACATACAAACAATGGAAAGAACCACGTGGCACCCTTGCTGCACATTTGTTAAATGAAATAGCTCCTGCTGACATCAGTGCACCTATAAATGTCCAACACATACCCAACGGACTATACTACTTGAAATACTTTTTAGTGGAATACAGCTGCATACAGGCAAGGATCACTGGAAAAGACATCATGAAAGTGAAAGAACTTTACAATAATTTGATGAAAGACAAACCCAGAAATGACATAGAACAAAAGTATCCTTGTTAAAACTGGGAAACATCATGGCAAAATATTCACTGCTGGATCCTGCCAACGTATGTCAGATCGACCTGGTACTTTGCTGTAAACAGGAAAATTACGACGAGCTCTAAACTTCACTCTATTCGATTGGCCGAGTCACCGCGGTGTACATTACGTAATACACCAGATACCGAAGAGCATAAATTGTTGTGTGACAAGGTAAAAGACATATGGCTCTACATAAGACAAAAGATAGCCAGCGTCAGCAGAACTACGCCCAACGCCGTTACGCCTGCTGAATTTTTAAACCCTGACAGTATACCTTACCCTAAAAAAAAACGAAACGCAATCAACTGGTTGAAAGGCCAAACGATGCATTACACCCTAACAAACGAATCAAGCAATAGGGAGGACTTCTGGGTATACCTTACAATTGAGCACCACAAGTTGATGTGTACTAAAAAATACAAAGAAAACTACGCAAATTTTTTAACTAAAACAATACTGTAACCAATAGAAGTGAGTAATTTACATCATCAATCCAAGCATTTCGTATATTAGACGAATGCTTTGTGGTACAAGGTTGTACTTCACGCAGCAGGAGGAGGATTTCCAAAAGCAAGTAATCAGAGAAGATCATCAATATAGACCAGTTAAGCCTATATGTATATATTACTTTGTTTTGAGGGAAGCATACGACACAGTGATGAAACTGGTATCTGCCTTTTATTTAGTTTCTTTCTTTCCTTCCTTCTTTTCACAGGAAGACATATTTATGATATCTATGTGTAAAATCAAGCAGCAGAAGCCTACTTTAATTCAATACCTCTATGAAGAAGAGAATTTTACCTATCAGCAATAATGAGTTTGCTTCTTTCCCTTTTTCCACACACGGACAAAGAAAGTTATAGATGCAGTTACGTTTCCATAACAATTATGTAAATGCCTTCTCAATGGAATTTACATTTATTTTTATTCAAGCCATGTTGCAAACAAAGGCAGCAGAAGGGGCATACTTAGTTTGTCGTTCAGAAGAAGCGCGTTTCCACATCATCAAGTTACGTTCTCTCTTTAAAGGCGGAGAAGCCGGGCCGAAAAGGACGGGTTGAAGGGGAGGAAGGAGACCCGAAAAAATAAATAAATAAATAAATGGTCAGCGTGACGGACTGCCGTCTTAAGGGGCCCGGGTTCGATTCCCGGGTGCGTTGGGGATTTTCTCCGCTGAGGGACTGGGTGCTGTGTTGTCATCAGCATTATTTCATCCCCATCGAGCGCGCAGGTCGGTGTCGAATGAAATAAGACCTGCACCAAGGCGGCCGGACCTACCCCGTAAGGGGCCTCCGGGCCAATGACGGCAAACGCTCATTTCCATTTACCTGTCACTTACACCTGTTCCTGTCAAAATATCATACATCTTGCACCATTTTACGTTACCGAACGCTTTTTATAGGCCGGCATCCTATGAAAGTGTCTTCATTTTTCCTTTGTCTTGACACCATTACCAATGGCCATATCAGAACTGCCCCTCCGAGGCTTTTACCCTCCCTAAAGACAACAAAATGATCTTCATCTAACAGATCATACATTTTCTTCTCCATTATTTCGTGCAACATTCTGGTCAGCAACTGGGATTCAGGAACTGTTAAGCTGACTGTTCTCACACTTATCAGTCCTTCCTGCGTTCGGGATTCAGTGGATGTCATACACTCTACACACGCGTCAGGCGTTTTGTTGACACTTGCTGCAATGGTTTTGGAAATTCATAAGAAATAGTGCTTGTTTGATCACAAGTCTTCCAAAGCTCTGCGAAATTTTGTCTCTAATAACGGATCCCCTGTATCCTCCAGATGGATACCCATATCTATTTCTATCACGTTCGCTGTAGCCCTCCCTCCCCACCTCTCGCACTAACCCTCTAAGCACTGTCTCCGCCTATACGCTCTCTCTTCTAAGCTGCACAAAAAATATTCACGTTTTTGTTTTTAATTATCCTGAACGTTATTTTGAATACTTGTCTATTTGACGAATCTGTCTTTCCGACGACCATGTCTTTCTGTTTTTCCTTACATTTTTTTCCTCTGGCCATTTGCTTTAGCTTTCCCGGAATTCTAGTTGATATCATTCGTAAGTGGCTTATATTTTCGTACTTTTTTTTTAAATTTTTGAAATTCCTTTTTTCGTTTCCAGTTCTGTTAATTTTCAGTTGGGACGGTCTTCATGTATTTGGTGCAACGTTTATTGCAAAATTCTTAATTCTCATATTATTCTGATACAAACACCAACCTCTCTTCAGTATTTGATAACTGCAATCATAAAAAATGTTCAAATGTGTGTGAAATCTTATGGGACTTAACTGCTAAGGTCATCAGTCCCTAAGCTTACACACTACTTAATCTAAATTAACCTAAGGACAAACACACACATTCATGCCCGAGGGAGGACTCGAACCTCCGCCGGGACCAGCCCGCACAGTCCATGACTGCAGCGCCTCAGACCGCTCGGCTAATCCTGCGCGGCAACTGCAATCATAAAAGTTCCTTTCTATAGTCTGCACGAGTTATGTGAATTTGGGATCTCCTGCGCTCCATCTACTTCTTATTTAAGCTCCTGACAATTTACGATTCGCTTAGAAATATTTTAGGTAATGTACATGCTGAGAAATCTGTGTCCAACTGCGTGTTTCCTTTCGAGTACGACCAGTGTTAATTATGTGCAAACTTATACTGCTGAACCATGCTCAGAGGTGCTTTAGCTGAAAGAGAATTACTCGTACACTCTCTTAATTCACCGAGTCAATATTTTTCTACAAGTTTGCAGATTATTTAATGTGTTGTTTCTGTGAGATAGTTTAAGGTGCTATATTAGACACTCGAAGCCTGACACCTGCCACTAGCGTTCACTGCGCTTCCAATAACGCCAGTCGATTTGCAGTTCTGCCTCCTCACACACGATGAACACAATGCACACGGAAAATGACGCAGAACATTTCCTCCTCAACAACAACTATGATGCTATAGAGGACAGATCGCCGCAGGCACTTATCCAACGGATTGGTTCATGGGTTACATGAAATGAAACTTTTCTTATACTTTCCGACAGTTGTACGTGGAAATTCGCTCGTTAAGCGTCAAAGCTACCGAAGGAAGTTGGTAATTTGAAGTTTCTCATCATTCATCTTCTTTTAGAACAAAGTTTTTATTCCGAATGGAAGATACATTTTTTTTTAAATCTAGCCGGCCGCTGTGGCCGAGTAGTTATAGACGCTTCAGTCCGGAAACGCGCTGCTGCTACGGTCGCAGGTTCGAATCCAGCCTCGGGCATGGATGTGTGTGATGTCCTTAGGTTAGTTAGGTTTAAGTAGTTCTAAATCTAGGGGGCTCATGACCTCAGTTGTTAAGTCCTTAGTGCTTAGAGCCATTTGAACCATTTTTAAAATCTTGTTACGATACAATTTCTAAGTAATTACATTTTCTATAAGGATAGAAGCTGAACAATTGAATTAAAATTTGTGCCAATGCTGGAACTTGTACCAGGGTTTCTGCCTACTTAGCAGAATCGTCTTCCACAGCACCTCCTTTGAATAGGAAAATCACGGTGGGCTAACACGTGAACTGAAGTGCATGTATTCTGTGCAGCTGTGCAGGCCACAATGCTATGATGGTGTACTGGACAGAACATCTGAAGCGTCAGCACAAATTTTAAACCATTACTTTAGCTTCTATCCTTATCGAAGATCCGGTTTCTAAGTATTTACTGCAAAACATGATGAACCTCCGACACCTACCGTGATGAAATACTTTTTCAATCCAATCTGTTTGTCGAAAGAGAATTTTAGCAAGTACGAAAATATTTTAACCTTATGTTTGTAACAAATTATTCGACGTATTTTCGGAGGTCGTGGTCGCAAACATACATAAATCCTGAGAAAAAAAAATACTGGTATCGACCTACCAGGTGAATCTGATTACATAATTAAAATAATTCACCATGATTGCTGCTATTAGTTCAATACCGCTTTCAATAATTTCCTTGTGATTACTTCATTGTGGTAGTGGAGACTGAAATGTAGACGCGTGAGAGAGCTATCACGTTGGGTCATACTATGAGGCTGAAAGGATGTGCCCGTTTATAAGCTCTCAGGTAAATGATATGATGTCCATGAAGTGTTGTTTTTATGGTCTTCAGTCCAGAGACTGGTTTGATGCAGCACTCCATGCTACTGTATCCTGCGCAAGCTTCATCATCTCCCAGTACCTACTGCAACATACATCCTTCTGAATCTGTTTAGTGTATTCATCTTTTGGTCTCCCTCTACAATTTTTACCCTCCACGCTGCCCTCCAACACTAAATTAGTGATCCCTTGATGCCTCAGAACATGTGCTACCATTCGATCCCTTCTTCTAGTCAAGTTGTGCCAAAAACTCCTCCCCGATTCTGTTCATTACCTCCTCATTAGCTACGTGATCTACCCAACTAATCTTCAGCATTCTTTTGTAACAGCACATTTCGAAAGCTTCTATTCTCCTCTTGTGTAAACTAGTTATCGTCACATGTTTCGCTCCCATAAATGGCTACACTCCATACAAATACTTTCAGAAAAGACTTCCTGACACTTAAACCAAAACTCGATGTTAGGAAATTTCTCTTCGTCAGAAACGCTTTCCTTGCCGTAGCCAGTCTACATTTTATACCCTCTCTACTTCGACCATCATCAGTTATTTTGCTCCCCAAATAGCAAAACTCATCTACTACTTTAAATGCCTAATTTCCTAAACTAATTCCCTCAGCATAACCTGATTTAATTTCACTACATTCCATTATCCTCGTTTTGCTTTTGTTGATGATCATCTTATATTCTCCTTTCAAAACCCTGTCCATTCCGTTCAACTGCTCTTCCAGGTCCTTTGCTGTCTCTGGCAGAATTACAATATCATTGGCAAAGCGCAAAATTTTTATTTCTACTCCATGGATTTTAATTCCTACTCCACATTTGTCTTTTGTTTCCTTTAGTGTTTGCTCAATATACAGATTGAATAACGTCGGGGATAAGCTACAACTCTGTCTCACTCCCTTCCCAACCACTCCTTCCCTTTCATGACCCTCGACTCTCATAACTGCCATATGGTTTCTTTACAAATTGTAAATAGGCTTTCGTTCCCTGAGTTTGAAAGAGAGTATTCCAGTCAACATTGTTAAAAGCCTTCTCTTCTAAGATAAGTCGTAGGGTCAGTAACGTCTCACGTGTTCGAACATTTCTGCGGAATCCAAACTGATCCTCCCCGAGGTCGGCTTCTACCAGTTTTTCCATTCGTCTGTAAAGAATTCGCGTTAGTATTTTGCAGCCGAGACTTATTTAGCTGATAGTTCGGTAATTTTCACACCTGTCAACACCTACTACCACATTCCACGTATACAAACTTCTTTCATGTTTTTTAAACCAAGTGTTAGCTATGATTAAGTTATGCTGTGTGCAAAATTCTACCAGGTGGCTTCCTCTTACAGTCCTTACCCCCACTCCATATTCACTAACAACGTTTCCTCCCCTTCCTTTTCGCCGGCCGGGGTGGCCGTGCGGTTCTAGGCGCTGCAGTCCGGAACCGTGGGACTGCCACGGTCGCAGGTTCGAATCCTGCCTCGGGCATGGATGTGTGTGATGCCCTTAGGTTAGTTAGGTTTAAGTAGTTCTAAGTTATAAGGGACTGATGACCTAAGATGTTAAGTCCCATAGTGCTCAGAGCCATTTGAACCAACCTTCCTTTTCCTACTATCGAATTTCAGCCCCTCATGACTATTAAATTTTCGTCTTCCTTTACTATCTGAATAATTTTTTATCTCATCGTATGTTTCTTCAGTCGTCTGCGGAGCTAGTTAGGATTTAAACTTGTACTACTGTGCTAGATATGGGTTTCATGTCTATCTTGGCTACAGTAATGCGTTCACTATGCTGTTCGTAGTAGTTTACCCGCTCTCCTATTTTTTGATTCATTACTAAACCTACTCCTGGTTTACACCTGTTTGATTTTGCGTTTATAACCCTGAGTTGAGCTGACCAGAAGTCTTCTTCCTCCTCCGGCCGAACTTCACTATTTCCCACTATATCTAACTTTAACCATTTCCCTTTCTTAAATTTTCTAACCTACCTACCCGATTAAGGGATCTGACATTCCACGCTTCGATCCGTAGAACGCCAGATTATTTCTCCTGATAACGACGTCCTCCTGAGTAGTCCCCGCGCGGAGATCTGAATGGGGACTATTTTAGCTCCGGAATATTTTACCCAAGAGGACGTTATCATCATTTAACCATTCAGTAAAGCTGCATGCCCTCGGGAAAAATTACGGCTGTGGTCTCCCTTGCTTTCAACCGTTCACAGTACCAGCACAGCAAGATCGTTTTGATTAATGGTACAAGGCCAGATCAGTCAATCATTCAGCCTGTTGTCCCTGCAGCTACTGAAAAGGCTGCTGCCCCTCTTCAAGAACTACACGTTTGTTTCGTCTTTCAACAAACACTCCTCCGTTGGGGTTGCGTCTGTATCGCTGAGGCAGCGGCAAGGTCCATGGTTCCAGGAGGGTTGGGGGGGGGGGGGGGGGGGGAGGGCGGTCGATGAAGTAACAGTTGCAAATCTAATTAATCCACCATAGGCTGTTTCACTTAGTGGAACAAGTTGAAACAATCTTTTAATATTTACTGTATATAATTTGTCATCTCCAGGAAAATAAATGTTGAAACGAAAGTTATACTTGATTTAATGAATTAATCATTCTGTGGTGAAAAGAGACTCTCTGACTTTCACAAAATACACTAATGCTATTGATCCTGTATGAGCCAAATTATTGAAGATTATAATAAATGAGTAGACGGATACCGAATACATTGAACCTCTTCGACCATTCTTTGTTAGTTGACTGCATAAGCGGGGAGACACCAGTTAATAGCTTGGACGTAGAGAGATGCAAGCACCAATTTGTTACGAAAGAAGGATATTAAGTGAGCGCGGGAATGAATTGCTGCTTCGTGATGAACACAACTAGCATCGCTCGTAAAAAGATAAAAAGAATGTGTCTAATAATTCCATTGTCAAAGGAGTAGAGAGTCGTTCTTTTTTTCCGAACCGCTCTTATTTCTTTCCGAGGAATTGTTTCAAGCCTGAAAAAAATTGAAATAAAGAAAAGTAACGACGTAGACATTCCGCGTGCTTCGGCGTGCCACTCTGTCGCCTCATCATTTCGACGCCTCTTCGGTGGTGAAAATTGTGTTTGGGGGGAGCGGCTCTGGCTCTGCGCGACGCGAACGAAATAACGAAAAAGGAAAAGGTAAGGACGCCACCGGCAACGACGACGTGACAAATGACGTCAAAAATAAGAGAAAAGCGGCGAGATGAGGGGGAGGGACGGGAGGGGGGAGTCGTTGAGGAGATCGCGGCGTTCGCACCGGCTGCGCTTATTGAGCCACTAGTGCACAGTAGTTTGTCAGAGTAGGGTGGGGGCGGCTGGAGGCCCCACGAATCACGGGCGCCGGCAGGAGGCTTTAAGCCGGCACTGTTCTTTATATTACTCCGGCGGAAGCTGTTGTCACTGGCGAGCGCGGGGGTTGGCAGCCCTGCGCTCCGCCGTTCCCGACGGTTTTATTCCCGGCAGTAATTTTTGCTCCGGTGGCATCGTGGCAGTTTGTTATCTCTGGAGCTGCCCGGCCAGTGGCGCGGGGTACAGCCAGGGGTGGAGGGGGGAGGGGAAGGGTTGGGGGAGATCTGCTGCTGTAAGGGGATTAACGACGGCATGCTTCGGAATAACCTTGTTTCTTGGCTTGTTACTGGCATCGTAAACAACTTCCAGCTCCCGTGATGAATAATGTCGTTTATGTTGCGAATTAATGTTTCCACACTGTTAGACATGTTGTCAGTACTCGTAATGCCGGAGGAAGACCAGCGGAACCGAGCACTAATACACAGTCTACAAGGATGACAATGTACTGTGACACAGTACTGTCTAGCCTTAGCCTTAAAGCGGATACTGAAACACGTGGTGGACAGTCTAGCTGACAGTGTATTTTGTGATGGAACATTCTGACGATTATTTCCAAGAACAAATTGAAGTGTAATGTGTTGTGGGACTAGTCCCAAATATTAAATTTAATGTTTTCTTCATGAAAAATTTTCACCACAATAGACAAGTTGCCTCCTTACGGCATTACTCCTTGAAAACGAATTGTAGAAAACCAAGGTGAAAGACAGGTATAGCAGCTACACAGAAACAGCCCTATAACAGTAGAAACTCAATATGAAAATAATAAATGAGAATTCATGGCTCTACTTGTGCTTAAATTTCTTAATTATATTAGAGAAACTAGGGAAAGAAGCAAGGAATGTAAAGTAAGAGAGTGTAGTGAAAACACGTTACTAAAAAATTTAATTGTGTGGAAGTCTTACCAAGTATACATTTGTTACCGAGTAAATATAAGTTAGCTACTTCTTTCTAAAATCTGAGGAATGTTTTCCGTGAGTAACATGTGCGCTTCATGTGTATCCTGCGTTATTTGGCAAGAAAGAATAAAATAGAAGGGTAGACGTTTGTATTTACCAAACTGTTCAATCTCTGGTCTCACAATAGACTATTGTTCCACCTTAACGATGACAGTACACTTAACGAACATTTTAGATGCTATAACAGTTGTGCAACTGGGAATACGGTAAACACGTTCATCTCTTTGATATTAAAGGTGTTTAACGACAAAATAACTTTTTTTGATACTGTAATAACCTCATAAATGGATTCAACTACCTAATCTGTAGTTCGACCTAGCAAAAGCTGCGATTTATTCCGCATATGGTTCAGAAAATGAATTGAAATGGTTGAAATGGCTCTGAGCACTATGGGACTTAACTTCTAACGTCATCAGTCCCCTAGAACTTAGAACTACTTAAACCTAACTAACCTAAGGACATCACACACATCCCTGCCCGAAGCAGGATTCGAACCTGCGACCGTAGCGGTCGCGCGGTTCCAGACTGTACCGCCTAGAACCGCTCGGCTACCCCGGCCGGCAGAAAATGAATTACTGACGTCATGGTTAACCAAAATATAGGCGAAACGTGTGCTAAATACTGACTAGGGAAATGTCATTAATAGTTTTCTACAAAGTTCAGTACTGGATCAATAACTGATATTCATATATGTGAATAATATTTCATGTAATAGAAGCGCAATTTCGTTTATGCAGAAATCTCAGATATCAGAATCATTAACGATCAACACACAGCAACAGTGGAAATATCAAATATAAAAAGATTGTCACCCCGAGCTCATTAAACTGCTACATTCAGAAAAAGTTGTATTTCGAGACAACTGTCTCTTGGAGACAAACAAATCAACAGTTACGTTGTTAACTTTCATTTGCTAATAGCATGTAGACAAACATTTTGGCATAACTTATCTCTTATAGGAATAAGGCTTTCTTTGAGCTTAAGTTTAACTTGATAATGATAAGAATGCTCATTCATATTCATTCAAGTCCGTAAATAGATAAGAATTTGGAAAGACGTCAGTCAATCCGCTTCCCATATACGATGAGGTGACAAATGTCATGGCGTACCTACTCAAGCTGAGTCTGTCCTCCTTTTTCCAGGCATAGTGTCGCAACTCGAAGTGGCGTGGACTTAATAAGCTGTGGAATGTTCCCTGCAGAAATACTGCCTCAAAACCGTCCGTAACTGCGAAAGTGTTGCCGGTGCTGGATGTTGTGCACGAGCTGACCTCTCGATTACGTCCCATAAATGATTCATATCGGACGCCATAGGTGGCAAAATCTTTCGCCCGAATTGTACAGAATGTTCTTCAAACCAGTCGCAAAGAACTGCGGCCCCGTGACATGATGCTTTGTTGTTAGGGGAACATGCAGTCCATGAATGGCGGCAGATGGTCTCCAAGTAGCCAAACATAACCATTTCAAGCCAATGATCGGTTCAATTGGACCAGAGGACCCAACCCATTCCACGCAAACACAGCCCACACCATTATTGTTGACAATTTGAGTCCATAGCCTCGTGAGCTCTGCACCACACTAGAAACATACCATCCACTCTTCGCAACTGAAATATGGATTCATCTGACCAGCCCACTGTTTTTCGGTCGTCTGGGGTCCAACCGATACGGTCAGGAGCCCAAGAGTGTGGTACTATTAGCAAACGCACTCGTTTTGGTCGGCTGCTGTCATGGGTCATTAACGCCAAGTTTTGTCGCATTCTTCTAACGGATACGTTCGTCTTATGTTCAACATGGTTCTTTTCGGTTATTTCACACTTGCTGGTTTGTTAGCACTGATTACTCATATACCGCTCCTCTACGTCGTTAACTGAAAGCTGTCTTCAATAGCGATAATTAATACCTGAGATTTGGTATTCTCGGCACATTATTGACACTGTGGATCGAGGAATACTGTATTCCCTAACAATTTCCGAAATGGAATGACCCATGCGTCTAGCTCCAACTACCGTTCTACTTTCAAAGTCTGTTAATTCTAGTCGTGCTGTCATAATCACGTCGGAAACCTTTTCACACGAATCACGTGAGTGCAAATGACAGCTCTGCCAACGCATTATCCATTTATACCTTGTGTATGCGATTCTACCGCCATCGGTATGTGTGTACGTCACTATCCCATGACTTTCTTCACCTCAGTGTATGTAATTTCGTCGGTTTTTCCTTATCAGAAACAGAATATTTTTCTCTGCCTGCACTGGCTCACGTTTTCCAAACCAGGGAGGCACATCATGCTGGGAAACTTACTTTGTGCTTCTTTATTCTCACCTCAATTTCAACTGAGAGCACAACATGTAATTGTCCCAATCATGGATGAGCGCTTATTTTGAATGTATTAACAAACGGATGAAACTAGGCAAACTGAGGTGAAAACTCTTAGTTTAGCTTCGCAGTAGTAGCCTGGGAAGGCAGTTCTATGTTATTTTCTAAGACAGCTCCGGTGACGACAAGTTGTTGCCACAAGGTGTCTGCAGGCGCAGGGTCACGCGGTTGGTCTTTTCGAATGCGAGCGTTGGCAAGTCTTCTTCAGAATTTCAGTGGTTGAACTAAATGGAAAATCTTAGGCTGAAAGAGGCGAGCGATCCCCTTCTGACCTCTGACTGAAGGAAACGCCTGCCCTTTCCGAGAAAAGCTGGTTGGTCACTGGTCACTTCGCACCCATCTGTTTACGCACAGGTTAGCCAGTTTAAGATTTGAAGAGAACGTACTGGGAAGAGGGAAAGGTGTCACCTACAGAATAATAGCTGCTTCGTGACAAGGTAGTTGGTGATTTACGGATGGCAGTTAGTTTGGATTCGAGTTAGGTTTCTTTCTGTAATTATGAAACTCCATCGTTAGGAGCAGTGCGAAAACCTTGCCAGCGATGATTTCAGTATCGGTTTATGTAAATTTCGATGGTACTGAACTCGTTGCTTAATCGGTCACGATGCATTTCATATATGGTGTCCCAGTCGATTCTTATAATTATTTCCGCTGTGAGTCAGGGCTTGCTGTGATAATTCATTTATTAATGGAAAGTTGTGAATGTGGCTTTCGAATTTTTTCTCTATGAGTAATTTCGCATGCATGCTGCGTTCGTTAACTCACAAAATTTTGAAATGTTTGAGATGTGGTGCTACAGACAACAATTGAAAATTGGTGGACTGATAGGATAAGGAAAGAGGATGTTATGCGCAAAATCGGAGAGGAAAGGAATATGTGGTAAAACACTGACAAGGTGAAGGGACAGGATGGTGGCACATCTGTTAAGACATCAGGGATTGACTTACATGCTTCTAGAGAGAGCTGTAGAGGGAAGCCGGCCGTGGTGGCCGAGCGGTTCTAGGAGCTTCAGTCTGGAACCGCGCGACCGCTACGGTCGCAGGCTCGAATCCTGCCTCGGGCATTTATGTGTGTGATGTCCTTAGGTTAGTTAGGTTTAAGTAGTTCTAAGTTCTAGGGGACTGATGACCTTCCAAATTAAGTCCCATAGTGGTCAGAGCTATTTGAACCATTTGTAGAGAGAAAATATTGTAGAGGAAGACAGAGATTGGAATATATCTAGCAAATAACTGAGGACTTAGGTTGCAAATGCTACTCTGAGATTAAGAGGTTGACACAGGAGAGGAATTCATGGCGGACCGCATAAAACCAATCACAAGACTGATAACTCAAAAAAAAAAAAAAAAGACTTCGGTATTTTACTAACGATTGTTCGTATAAAAGCGTAGGATTAGTATTATTCTTTGTGTTCCGTGTAAATCAATCTCAGTAGTATGCTTCCTCTGTTAAATAATTGTTCGCAGTACATCTAATTGCTTCGTTAACCTTCATCCCAACGTGTGCATCGGTATATTTTTCCCCTTCCTGTAATTTCAGTCCACAAGTACACTGTGAGAAAAAATCTGCTATGGAGCAGAGTATAAACCCTCGTCTGTCGTTCTCGAGTTCACTAACTGAATTTCTGTTGCGCTCTTTTCTCTTTACCAAGACGATTTAGCACTCAGGGCCAAGTATGCAATATTAAGCATGGTGACTGAGCGACCGAAAGCGCTCAAAAACCCGAAGACCTTATTACAAAGTAAAGTGAGCTTCCCAAAGTCCTGGTCTGAGATAAAGTGAAGTTGTTTTCAAGTTAACAATAGTTTCACAATACATGTATTACCCTGCGAAATTTGTTGTAAATTATCCATCACAAAAGGAATATTTTCCCCTATATTTACAAAGCTGGACGGAAAGTGGCCGCTATTGCTACTTATTAATGTTGAACTTGATTCTAGAATGATAAGATAAAAACACCACAATACGAAAATTTTCCTTCATGACACCTTTTTCCGTTCATAGTCAGATTCGTAATCAAAACTTGTAACAGGAGCATATAGTTGTTAAACTTAAACATTTCTCGCTGATGTACATATGTACCTCTAACACATAAAACTGAGATGTGTTAACAGCCTGTATAAGGATAGATATTTAGTATAAAAAATAATGGATTATCAAAAATTACACAGCTTTGTAGGGCGACTATAATTAGCGCCCTTTTTCAGATTCAAAAACGTTCAAAAATGCAAAATCATGCAATAGTCTGGTTGCTCCAGTCATAAGTTCGTAAAATTCCATGTGATATGTTCCAGTGTATCACTTAAAAAAGGAATTGCTTCAAAAATATCCACACACTATGAAACACCTTATCCTGCAGAGGCAAAACACCTAAGATCAGTAATCTTCAAATATCCATAGTTACGTATATTATTATATACGAATATGTAATGAACGCTGCCTTGCAAAACTTAGTTTCTGAAATGACCATATCTTTGACATTTTTACATACTGTTCTATTTATTGTCATAAAATGCCTTGTAAGAATAAATAAATATTGTATACAAGCTCTGATTTCTGTTGCTTAATGTGTCCTAAATGAAAATTCTTTAAAATTCCAATAAGCAGCAATGAATAAGCATTTTATACATTTGCCTATTTTAGCTTTACAGAGACCTGATGTATCACATTTGATACATGGGCTGTGGTTACTTTTACTTGATTCAGACCCGTTGAATCACATGTGGGACATGACAGTAGGTCATATTTGCAATGATAAATTTTTTTTTACAAATTAATGGCTTCTAGTGATGCTAAGAAGTGAAATATTACCAATTTTGCAATTCTTTCTTTAAAAATTTGTTTTCAGGTATGTAGAGGATAGGGATGTTGAGAGTAATAATGGTGAGATTAGTGATTTTAGTTGTGTTAGTGGTGAGGAAAGTGACAATGAGAAGTTTGAAGTTGAGAATAAAGTTTATATTTGCGATAAATACAGATGAAATGATGAAGTTAATACATAGTGATATTTAGTGATGAACATACAGAAAATGAGGTATTTGATAAAATTGTATGTGAAAAATAGTTACTGCCTGCCATTTCTGGTATTTCAACAGTCATTGGGAGATTTGGAAAGGAGAATAAATACAATGTGGTTCAGTTAACTTTACGTATAAGCTTATATGGTTAGGGAGGAAGATTTCTAAAATTATTGTGTAATTGTTGTAGGTGATAATGAAAAGTAAAACGTTTGGATAAAACCTGCGAAGATCAGTAAATCCTTTTTTACACACTGGTGTGTATTGTAGTTAAAAATGAATGAAGTGAATAATGTGTAAGAAATTTTAAATTCTTTTGTGGCCAAACTATGTTGAAGAGTAATGTAAGTAATGAAGGATCTGGTGTGTCTGTTATTGTATTAAATACGTTGGGGCTAAGTATCCTATTCTTAGATACACTTTTATACCACATACCTATCACATTTAAAACCAATGTGTATCATTACTCACTATGCTTCATATTGCGTGGCCTTCCATTTAAACCTTATTTACTACATTTATGTCTCTTATGAGATATCCATTTCACAGTTGTGTCTTATGTCGACAATGTGTCTGTTCCCTAGTACTTCATAAAATTTTTGATGGAAGCCACTTCGCCCATAAGGACTACCTAATGACTAAAGTACAAGTCGCCTTCTTCTTGTCCTCGCTCACGCTTCAAGAGTGCTTAGCGACTTTCCTGTCACCTTGTAACCATGCTTCTCCTTCCTCTGTATATCTAAATAATTGGCCAACTTTTCTGTCGCCTAATAGCCATAACCCTCCATTTACCACAAACCTCTTTGGAAGGGCTATTCCTCTCCGATCAGTGTATCATAATTCATTACGGTGAAAACCATTTTGCCATTTCAGTTCGTGCTAAAGAGTAACGTTATTATTTTGGCACCACCTGTACATCATCCTAAGACAACCTAAATCGTAGAGGGAGACCAAGAGATAAATACACTAAGCAGATACAAAAGAGTGTAGGCTGCAGTAGGTACTGGGAGATGAAGAAGCTTGCACAGGATAGAGTAGCATGGAGAGCTGCATCAAACCAGTCTCAGGACTGAAGACCACAACAACAACAACATTGTAATATTCCCTTACCTGGTTAAGCGTCGTCCTCTTCTGTAGCCTTCAGCTTATTTTTAAGCATTATTTCATCTGTGTTATATACAACAACCCTCGTCTTGCTTTCCTATTCTTAAATTATTTTCAAACATAAAGGTTTGCTTATCGCTGTAAATATTTGCCGAAGTATGTGCAATCCTATTATGGTCTGGCCACACGTATTCCGTCAAATGTCTGTTTGTTACCCGCACTATGCAGATGTCTTATTTGCTGAGTTACTTTGTCTTTGTCATAGTTTGTTTCTTTGTTGTCGTATTCAATGCAAACAAATTTTCTCATCTAAACCTTGATAGTGAAGAATGTTAAAGAAGAGAGCTATAGTTCCGAATGAAAGATGGGGAAGGGCCAAAAGCAGGAAATGAAAATGAAGTATCCTGTTAGTTAACTCGGGCACCTGGTAATCGACAATTACCCAGCAATAAAAAGAGACTTAGTTGTCATAATATTTTTAATGCCATTGATTGATATTTCATCTAATAATTGTTATTGCGGTATTTTCGTGGTAGATTAAGGCACTTCATTCACTACTTTCTCAAATTCAACACATAATCTACCGTCATATAACGCTTCTTGAAACTGAACTGACAGCTTTGTCTCTCACAGACGAATTCAGTACACATTTGGCTATTTTTTGCTAGCGGCCTCTAACAGGAGCTGGCTGCCAAGTCTACGTTTATTGATATACTGACGTTATTGAACTTTTACACCATCAAACCTTCTGTTCACAAATACTTCATCTCTCGCTCAGTTTTGTATGTGGGAGACCAGTGTTGGTTCAAGCATGCTTGCACAAATTCTTTAAATGTTTTGCATGTCTTACTCCCCCTGTTACACATGATATTGCTTCTCCTTCTAATCTCATGGCCACGACTTTGTTATTTTGTTGTTCTGTCATGTTTTGAGAAATGATGCTCTCGAACTAATGAGGGCTACTGGGTGTATAGTTCCCTTGCCGGAGAAATGTTAAGAGTTTATATGAATTAGCGTGATTTGCTACGTCACTTACATGAACAATACCTTTCTTTCTTTCTTGTTTGCACCAAATTTCGACTTATTGTTTAACTTCATTTTCTACTTTGTCTTGCATTTCAAGAAGTACTTTTTGCTCTAATTCTCTCATTTTGCGAGAACGTTCTACGTGTGATATATTACAACTAAGTATTTCATGGGCATTTTTGATACTGTTTATATTACCTCACTATATTCTCTGTTTATCATCACACACTTTGATAGCTTGGTGTTGCTCTTGTCTTCCATTACTAATGCCATTCATTCATTGCCGTTTGTATTACTCCACTTGGATCCTGCAAATCCTCACAAACTTTCTGATTTCTTGGTCAACAATTTGATTTACTTCTGACTTTTGTAACGTCTAACTTTTTACCCCATTCTTTTGTTTCATAATCTATTTTCTGGCAACATCCCTCAGTTTTAGCTTGGAGGTTTGTAACCTTTTGTTCCAGAGCACTGAACTTAGCGTTAACTTGAGTTGTTAGCACATTAACTTCTTTTAACATCTTATCTATTTTCTTTTGGGCTTCCTTATTTTATCGTTTTTTAGTTTCTATTCTTTCAAAATTAATTTTAGTATAGATGTCATACCCTGATCATCGTCCTGAGCTCGTAAAGTGATAGCTGACGGTGTACCTAACTCATCTGTTGGCTGGTAGTCACTTCCTCTGGCATCGTCATTCCAATCAGTCACTTCATTTTGGCAAGGGTTTACATAGTCATTGTTTGTCACTAAATCTACATTTCCACCGTCTTCAGTACTACTTAACTCTACATTCACAGCGAAATCATTCATGTTTTTTTTCAGAATACTCAATGAGATCATTAGTTACTGAATTTTCTGTTTCGGAGTCATCACCAAGGTCTGAATCTATGATTTTACTTGAATTATTTTCGACTACATTTGACATATCATTAAACCGATATCTGACTTCACGATTATTTATTTGTATTTTATCAACTGGATCGTCACTACTACTATGAGATTGAACTCCTCTACTCTTGAGAGCGTATCTTAGTTCCTCTTCCGCAGACCTTTTACTAATATTAATGTTCCAGTTTGAAATCCCAGAGTGCTATACGCAAGCGCAACACTCACACAACTTTCCGTCCTTCACTTACTGCCACTGATTCTCGGAGTCGTGTGATGCGCCGTTGCCTGTAACTCCGCTGTCGTGGTGCACTGAAGCTGGCACATCTAACGCTCACAGTACTGCTAACTGCGCATTCCGCTGCTTGCTGCCGCTGCACCTGTTGTCTGTGGGTGCCTCGTGCTGCTCTGCGCGCTGCACTTCTCGTAGCAAGAAGAATCTTGATGTGATGATTTGTAACGTAATCATATGGACCGTGCCTTAAACGCAAACCGTGCGGTTAAAGGCGCTGCAGTCTGGAACCGCAAGACCGCTACGGTCGCGGGTTCGAATCCTGCCTCGGGCATGGATGTTTGTGACGTCCTTAGGTTAGTTAGGTTTAACTAGTTCTAAGTTCTAGTGGACTGATGACCTCAGACGTTAAGTCCCACCGTGCTCAGAGCCATTTGAACCATTTTGAAGCTTTCCATTTTTGCTAATAAAATCTAGCCTGATGATTCAAAAGCACTTCAACTTCGAAGACATCCCCACAAGGGGTGCAATGTACTTCAGCGTAAACAGAGGTAGAGATAGAGAGAAATGGCGAGAGGGATTTATCTTACCCTCGAAAATTTCATACTTACGTACCTCCTCTGTGTTACCGCAAATGACGTGTTGGTTGGTTGATCTGGGGGAGGAGACCAAACAAATGACGTGTCACTGATCTCATTTGTCATAACACTGCAGTACGCGCGAGGTCCCAAATTGCTTCTACCGCTCTGAATGGATTTCATAACTTCTGAATAATGTTCACCACCCTCCAGTCTTCTATAGTCTTTGTTCCTTGCGCAACAAACAGCACACAGGTAGTGAATCGGTTCAAATGGCTCAAATGGCTCTGAGCACTATGGGACTTAACATCTTAGGTCATCAGTCCCCTAGAACTTAGAACTACTTAAACCTAACTAACCTAAGGACAGCACACAACACCCAGCCATCACGAGGCAGAGAAAATCCCTGACCCCGCCGGGAATCGAACCCGGGAACCCGGGCGTGGGAAGCGAGAACGCTACCGCACGACCACGAGATGCGGGCAGTGAATCGGTTATCTTGAGGCATAAACTGCTAGCGAAAACTTGTGTTGTATAAAGAATTAAATTCTGAATTGTTTCGTTTAAATGGGGTGCGACTCGCTCTTTTTATTAGCTCTAAACGAGAAAATTCATAACTATAGTCCACGTTATGAGTCACAAATAATTTACATCCTTCACATTTTCACAGAAAATAAATAAAATAATGATATCCTTATTTGTGTCATTATTATCACACTAGAACTCAATGATATATCCGAAAAGCTAGAGACTGATAATTAAGTTCTTATCCGATACCGACCACTTAGTCCTCCGGAGCTGTTCAACTAGCTGTGTTGGTAGAGCCGAACCACTTCTTCAGCCATCCAAGTCAGACGGTATCCCAAGATCTTCGAAGTGCTTCGCCTGCATTTTTATTCAGCAATCATTTATTAATCTGAAACTTCCTGGCAGATTAAAACTGTGTGCCCGACCGAGACTCGAACTCGGGACCTTTGCCTTTCGCGGGCAAGGTTCGCAGGAGAGCTTCTGTAAAGTTTGGAAGGTAGGAGACGAGGTACTGGCAGAAGTAAAGCTGTGAGTACCGGGCGTGAGTCGTGCTTCGGTAGTTCAGTTGGTAGAGCACTTGCCCGCGAAAGGCAAAGGTCCTGAATTCGAGTCTCGGTCAGGCACACAGTTTTAATCTGCCAGGAAGTTTCATATCAGCGCACACTCCGCTGCAGAGTGAAAATCTCATTCTGGATTTATGAATCTGCTGGTAGTTAAAATTTTTGAAGTAATGTAATGATACCCTGCTATTCGGAGATGCTTTTATATGAAAGGCAAATAAATTCAGTGTTTGGTTTTATTAATCCACTACTGGCCATTAAAATTGCTACACCAAGAAGAAATGCAGATGATAAACGGCTATTCATTGGACAAATATATTATACTAGAACTGACATGTGATTTTTTTTTTTTTTGTTTAACTAATAGTCATTTGTATATTTTTAAATGGTACCTTGAAGAACTCTTGCATAGTGAATATATATGTACTTTTAGTTGGTTCAATACAAATTTTTAAACAAAAAAAAAAAAAAAAAAAAAAAGTTGGTAGAGCACTTGCCCGCGAAAGGCAAAGGTCCCGAGTTCGAGTCTCGGTCGGGCACACAGTTTTAATCTGCCAGGAAGTTTCATATCAGCGCACACTCCGCTGCAGAGTGAAAATCTCATTCTGGAAACATCCCCCAGGCTGTGGCTAAGCCATGTCTCCGCAATATCCTTTCTTTCAGGAGTGCTAGTTCTGCAAGGTTCGCAGGAGAGCTTCTGTAAAGTTTGGAAGGTAGGAGACGAGGTACTGGCAGAAGTAAAGCTGTGAGTACCGGGCGTGAGTCGTGCTTCGGTAGTTCAGTTGGCAGAGCACTTGCCCGCGAAAGGCAAAGGTCCTGAGTTCGAGTCTCGGTCGGGCACACAGTTTTAATCTGCCAGGAAGTTTCATATCAGCGCACACTCCGCTGCAGAGTGAAAATCTCATCCTGGATTTATGAATCTGCTGGTAGTTAAAATTTTTGAAGTAATGTAATGATACCCTGCTATTCGGAGATGCTTTTATATGAAAGGCAAATAAATTCAGTGTTTGGTTTTATTAATCCACTACTGGCCATTAAAATTGCTACACCAAGAAGAAATGCAGATGATAAACGGCTATTCATTGGACAAATATATTATACTAGAACTGACATGTGATTACATTTTCACGCAATTTGGGTGCATAGATCCTGAGAAATCAGTACCCAGAACAACCACCTCTGGCCGCAATAACGGCCTTGATACGTCTGGGCATTGAGTCAAACAGAGCTTGGATGGCGTGCACATGTACAGCTGCCCATGCAGCTATAACACGATACCACAGTTCATCAAGAGTAGTGACTGGCGTATTCTGACGAGCCAGTTGCTCGACCACCGTTGACCAGACGTTTTCAGGTGGTGAGAGATCTGCAGAATGTGCTGGCCAGGGCAGTAGTAGAACATTTTCTGTATCCAGAAAGGCCGGTACAGGACCTGCAACATGCGCCCGTGCATTATCCTGTTGAAATGTAGGGTTTTACAGGGATCGAATGAAGGGTAGGGCCACGGGTCGTAACACATCTGAAATGTAACGTCCACTGTCCAAAGTGCCGTCAATGCGAGCAAGAGGTGACCGAGACGAGTAACCAATGTCACCACATACCATCGCGGCGGGTGATATGCCAGTATGACGATGACGAATACACGCTTCCAATGTGCGTTCACCGCGATGTCGCCAGACACAGATGCGACCAATATGATGCTGTAAGCAGAACCTGGATTCATTCGAAAAAATGACGTTTTGCCATTCGTGCACCCAGATTCGTCGTTGAGTACACCATCGCAGGCGCTGCTGTCTGTGATGCAGCGTCAAGGGTAACCGCAGCCATGGTCTCCGAGCTGATAGTCCATGGTGCTGCAAATGTCATCGAACTGTTCGTGCAGATGGTTGTTGTCTTGCAGACGTCCCTATCTGTTGACTCAGGGTTCGAGACGTGGCTGCACGATCCGTTACATCCATGCGGATAAGATGCCTGTCATGTCAACTGCTAGTGATACGAGGCCGTTGGGATCCCGCACGGCGTCCCGTATTACCCTCCTGAACCCACCGATTCCATATCCTGCTAACAGTCATTGGATCTCGACCAACGGGAGCAGCAATGTCGCCATACGGTAAACCGCAATCGCGATAGGCTACAATCCGACCTTTATCAAAGTCGGAAACGTGATGGTATGCATTTCTCTTTCTTACACGAGGCATCACAACAATGTTTCACCAGGCAACGTCGGTCAGCTGCTGCTTGTGTATGAGAAATCGGTTGGAAACTTTCCTCATGTCAGCACGTTGTAGGTGTCGCCACCATCGCCAGCCTTGTATGAATGCTCTGAAAAGCCGAATATTTGCGTATCACAGCATCTCCTTCCTGTCGGTTAAATTTCGCGTCTGTAGCACGTCATCTTCGTGGTGTAGCAATTTCAATGGTCAGTAATTTATTAGAAACGGAAGTGCATCATTCTGATGTGCTATTTCCAAACACGGCAGCCAACCCCCGGGTAGGACCTCGATTTAGACGGTCACTCTCCCGGTACCTCACACCACATTACGTCATCTTCCCATTTGGCTTCTCAGCTGCGCTGAGAAGAGCTTCTTGTAGCTGAATATGATGACTGTAAAGTCAGAAATTTTGCAAAGTTACGTTCCACCAATCCATAGCATTCGTAGTGTCCGTGGATAGTACTAAATCACAAGTTGTTGTTCTTCTTTTCTCCTGCGTCCTGAAACGTCTCTGACTATCCAAGTCTTTCACAGAGCACCTTCGAAGCTTCCATTTCTCTGTCAGTCTATTTTTCAGCATTTCACCCAATTGCAATCAACTGCAATTCACCGATTTTGCACTCACCTTCGATTCAACAATTTTGGTTGGGTACAGGCTTGGCAATCTCAGTTTCCGAGCTGGAAACTGAGGAAAACCGCCTGTCTGTTAGCCCCGGACATGTTTCAGGAAGAACAGCTATACTGATCTAACCATTCGGTCCGAAACGATTCTACAAATCAATGTAATACACTCCTGGAAATTGAAATAAGAACACCGTGAATTCATTGTCCCAGGAAGGGGAAACTTTATTGACTCATTCCTGGGGTCAGATACATCACATGATCACACTCACAGAACCACAGGCACATAGACACAGGCAACAGAGCATGCACAATGTCGGCACTAGTACAGTGTATATCCACCTTTCGCAGCAATGCAGGCTGCTATTCTCCCATGGAGACGATCGTAGAGATGCTGGATGTAGTCCTGTGGAACGGCTTGCCATGCCATTTCCACCTGGCGCCTCAGTTGGACCAGCGTTCGTGCTGGACGTGCAGACCGCGTGAGACGCCGCTTCATCCAGTCCCAAACATGCTCAATGGGGGACAGATGCGGAGATCTTGCTGACCAGGGTAGTTGACTTACACCTTCTAGAGCACGTTGGGTGGCACGGGATACATGCGGACGTGCATTGTCCTGTTGGAACAGCAAGTTCCCTTGCCGGTCAAGGAATGGTAGAACGATGGGTTCGATGACGGTTTGGATGTACCGTGCACTATTCAGTGTCCCCTCGACGATCACCAGTGGTGTACGGCCAGTGTAGGAGATCGCTCCCCACACCATGATGCCGGGTGTTGGCCCTGTGTGCCTCGGTCGTATTCAGTCCTGATTGTGGCGCTCACCTGCAAGGCGCCAAACACGCATACGACCATCATTGGCACCAAGGCAGAAGCGACTCTCATCGCTGAAGATGACACGTCTCCATTCGTCCCTCCATTCACGCCTGTCGCGACACCACTGGAGGCGGGCTGCACGATGTTGGGGCGTGAGCGGAAGACGGCCTAACGGTGTGCGGGACCGTAGCCCAGCTTCATGGAGACGGTTGGGAATGGTCCTCCCCGATACCCCAGGAGCAACAGTGTCCCTAATTTGCTGGGAAGTGGCGGTGCGGTCCCCTACGGCACTGCGTAGGATCCTGCGGTCTTGGCGTGCATCCGTGCGTCGCTGCGGTCCGGTCTCAGGTCGACGGGCACATGCACCTTCCGCCGACCACTGGCGACAACATCGATGTACTGTGGAGACCTCACGCCCCACGTGTTGAGCAATTCGGCGGTACGTCCACCCGGCCTCCCACATGCCCACTATACGCCCTCGCTCAAAGTCCGTCAACTGCACATACGGTTCACGTCCACGCTGTCGCGGCATGCTACCAGTGTTAAAGACTGCGATGGAGCTCCGTATGCCACGGCAAACTGGCTGACACTGACGGCGGCGGTGCACAAATGCTGCCCAGCTAGCGCCATTCGACGGCCAACACCGCGGTTCCTGGTGTGTCCGCTGTGCCGTGCGTGTGATCATTGGTTGTACAGCCCTCTCGCAGTGTCCGGAGCAAGTATGGTGGGTCTGACACACCGGTGTCAATGTGTTCTTTTTTCCATTTCCAGGAGTGTAGATCATCCGCAGGCTACAGTGTGCCTTTACATCAACAAGTAAGTAGTGCGTTTAGTAGTCAAATTTCCTGTCCTCTCGCCGGCCTCTGTGGCCGAGCGGCTCTAGGCGTTTCAATCTGGAACCGCGCGACCGCTACGGTCGCAGGTTCGAATCCTGCCTCGAGCATGGATGTATGTGATATCCTTAGGTTAGTTAGGTTTAAGTAGTTGTAAGCTCTAGGGGACTGATGGATGACCTCAGATGTTAAGTCCCATAGTGCTCAGAGCCGTTTGAACCATTTTCCTGGACTCTCAAATCCATATATGTCATAGCGGAGTAATAATAGAACATTGTTATGGTTTCTGGAGGGCAACGGAAGAGCCTGGCCTTGCTGGTAAACGGTATAAGCTGCCAAAATTATACAGACGGTACATCTCGGAGTGCCTTATAAAAAAGTCTAATGAAATGTAGTTGTATCATGTTCTCTATTTTTTGTAAAACAAATGTTTGTAGGTTTGATAATAGAAGAATTTCTATTTACTTTGTTAACTGACGGGACACGGCATTGCTTGTATATTACCGACATCGACTCGGCGGTCGAACCAGAGCAATAGAAACATTGGACTGTACAAAGACGCGTCGCGGCGGCTAGGTACTACCGAAACAAGGGATGTAAACAGTCACAGGACTGTCAGGATTGTGAACTTCGTTTTACGTAAACAATGAATTGTGTACAACCAGACGTTATTCTTTTACAACATTACTATAAAGAAGGTTCAAATGGCTCTGAGCACTATGGGACTTAACATCTGAGGTCATCAGTCCCCTAGAACTTAGAACTTCTTAAACTTAACTAACCTAAGGACATCACACACCCATGCCCGAGGCAGGATTCGAAGCTGCGACCGTAGCTGTAGCGCGGTTCCAGACTGTAGCGCCTAGAACCGCTCGGTCACCCTGGCCGTCTTTAACGAAAGTCGTTGTGGTAAAGGAAAGCTAAAAACAAATGAAATGTTTTCTTTCGTACAAAATTAACCAATTACCACGTAATTTGTTGTGGGTTAGTTACAAACAACTGTTTCGTCTCTTTACAACAAGACCATAACGGAAATTAAATTCACTTTATTTCCTGTTACAGCAATACTACACCAAATGCTCAAAATGCCGACCATCCGATTCGACATATGATTCATTACGGCGAACCCAGTTGCGTCGCACTCGTTCACTTAAGCGGATATTTAGTTTTATGGCACTGGTAGCATCGAAAATCCTTTCATAAGTTCGTCCACATTATTTATTTGCTGACCTTAAGTAAGTTCCTTCATATGGCCCCAAAAGTAAGAATCCCGTGGATTTAAATCAGGACTACGTCTTCGTCATCGACGTAGACCAAAAGGTCCTATCCATCGTCTTGTAAGTCACCTATTCAAAAATCCTTGTACTCTGTGACCAATGTGGGGTGGAGAAGCATCGTGGAGGAATCACATGTTATGACGTACAGTTAACGGAATACATTCTAATAAAGATGGTAGTAATCTTTCCCCTAGAAAGATTCAGTAACTGTTACCAGTTAATCGTGCAGGTAAAACGTAAGGCCCAATACTCTAATCATCGATTATACCCGCCCATACGTTTACGAAAGGCGGAGATGAAAATATGTTGCTAATACTTGACGCGGATTGCGTACACTGCACTTGTGCATGTTACGGAAATTGATTATTCGTCTCATCTGTGACGAGTATTTTTTTTACAAAATCATCCTGCGAACTTTGTAATAGAAACCATTCTATGAATTCTCATCGCGGAAGGAATGCTTGCTCTTCCAACGCTTGTACGTGTTGAATGTAGCATGACTGCAGACGCCCCTCTTCCAAAGCGTAATGTACGACAGTGTGCGTTACACCCAAGTGGCGGCGCGATGCTTCTAGTACTCTGAGTAGGATCTTTGTGTTTGTTCGTCAGCTTCCAACGTACATTCTTCGCCTTGTGGGCCTCTGTTTCCGCGTGGGGTAGTACAGAGCAAGTATCTCTCAATCCATGCAAATTAAATACTTACTCGTAAGTTGTATTCTGTCGTGATTTACTTAATAATAAAACGAAAGCACACCAGAGCAGACAATATTTTTCGCATGTAGGATTAAAGATAAAGGTAGCTACCAGATTTTGTTACGAGTGAATCGCAAAATAATCAAGTAAAAGTAGAGAATTATAATGAAATAAACCTTTGGCGAACAGCGAGAAATGTCAATAGTGCAGATGGTCCTCGTTGTGGGAAATGTTCTCGATAAATATTTTCAGCTACCCTCGCAACACCCTGTGCCTCTCCATAAATTAAATGAATACTGCCGGCCGCTGTGGATGAGCGGTTCTAGGGGTCTCAGTCTGTAACTGTGCGACAGCTACAGTCGCAGGTTCGAATCCTGCCTCGGGCATGGATGTATGTGATGTCCTTAGGTTAGTTAGGTTTAAGTAGTTTTAAGTTCTAGGGGACTGATGACCTCAACAGTAAAGTCCCACAGTGCTCAGAGCCATTTGAACCAAATGAATATCGCATAGTTCAGTGATAGCAAATCTCCCTTCCATTCTAACGTTTAACGGAGTTGAAACAACGTCTGCACCGGTAACTCGGCGACTGACGACGATCGGCTACTACAGTGAATAAACGACGCTGGCCGTTGTGACTATGCGCAGCGGTAATGTCCATTTTGCCAAAGACATTGTCACGAGATCAACTGCTTTTTTCTGGGACAACGTGTAGGAAATGAACAAACATGTTACAAGATCTTTTTAAATCAATTAATTGTGTTCTATGTACAGGAATTTTTTTGGCAGCTTAGTACCATTTACATCCTATATATAGTGTTTATCAGTCTTCTGACTGGTTTGACGCGGCCCGCCACGAATTCGTCTCGGTTGCAACGTTTTCATCTCAAAGTAGCACTTGCAACTACATTCTCAATTATTTGCTAGATGTATTCCAGTCTCTGTCTTCCCCTATAGTTTTCACCCTCTACAGCTCCTTCTAGTACCATAGAAGGTATTCCCTGACGTTTGCCCGCATCTCGTGGTCGTGCGGTAGCGTTCTCGCTTCCCACGCCCGGGTTCCCGGGTTCGATTCCCGGCGGGGTCAGGGATTTTCTCTGCCTCGTGATGGCTGGGTGTTGTGTGATGTCCTTAGGTTAGTTAGGTTTAAGTAGTTCTAAGTTCTAGGGGACTAATGACCATAGATGTTAAGTCCCATAGTGCTCAGAGCCATTTGAACCATTTGAACCCTGACGTCTTAGTAGACGTCATATCATCCTAATCCATCTCGTTGTCAGTGTTTTCTGCGTATTCCTTCCCCTGCCGATTTTGCAAAGAAGCTCTTCAATCCTGACCTTATCAGTCGACCGAATTTTCAACATTTTTCTGTAGCACCGCATCTCAAATACTTAGATTCAATTGTGTACCGGTTTTCCCACATACCTTACATCACTGCCATACAATGCTGTGCTCCAAACGTACATTCTCAGAAATTTCCTTCTCAAATTAAGACTTATGTTTCGTACTAGTAGACTTCTCTTGGCCAAGAATGCCCTCTTTTCCAGCGTTAGTGACGTTTTATCGTCCTCCTAGATCCGACCATCATGGATTATTTTACTGCCTAGGTAGTACGTCATCTACTTCGTGATCCTCAGTTCTATGTTAAATTTTTCTCTGTTCTCAATAATACTACGTCTCATTACTTTCGTCTTTCTTAGATTTGCTCTCAATCCATATTTTGTACTCACTAGACTGAAGACATCTTGTAATTCTTCTTCACTTCCAGTGAGGATAGTCATATCATCAGCGAATCTTATCACTGACACCGTTTCACCCTGAATTTTAGTTCCACTATTGATCCTTCCATTTGTTCCCGTCATTGCTTCTGCGATGTAGAGATATAACAGAAGAAGCGAAAGAGTACATGCCTGTCTTACAACCTTTTTATACGTGCAGCTCACAGGTGCTCTTCAGCTCTTATTGACCTCTCTTGTTTTTTTGTACATATTATTTATTACCCGTCTTTTCCTATAGCTTACTCCTCCTTTTCTCAGAATTTCAAACATCTTGCACTATTTTACATTGTCGAGGGCTTTTTCCAGGTTGTCTTGATTTTCCTTCAATATTACTTTCATTATCAACCGCAACGTCCGAATTGCCTCTAGTCCCTTTACTCTTCCAAACTGATCGTCATGTAACAGAACCGCACTTTTATTTTCCATTCTTCTGTATATGATTCTAGTCAGAAACTTGAATGCATGAGCCGTTAAGCTGGTTGTGCAATAAGTCTCGCGCTTGTCGGATCTTGCAGTCTTCGAAATTGTGTGGATGATGTTTTTGCTAATGTCGGATATCGTCGGATGCACACGTTCTACACACCAACATGACTCGTCGGTTTGTTGCCACTTCCCCCAATGTTTGTAGGAATTCCAATGGCCGGCCGGGGTGGCCGAGCGGTACTGGGCGCTTCAGTCTGGAAACGCGCGACCGCTACGGTCGCAGGTTCGAATCCTGCCTCGGGCATGGATGTGTGTCATGTCCTTAGGTTAGTTAGGTTTAAGTAGTTCTAAGTTCTAGGGGACTGATGACCTCAACTGTTAAGTCCCATAGTGCTCAGAGCCATTTGAACCAATTCCAATGGAATTTTATCTGTCCCTGCTGCCTTATTTGATCTTAAGTCTTCCAAAACTCTTTTAAATTCTGTCTCTAATACTGGATCCCATATCTGTTCCCTGTCGACTCCTGTGTTTTCATCTATCACGTGCTAGATTAATCCTCTTAACAGATGTAGTATTGGTAAAACAGGAAACAAAGTAATATGTTTAGTGGTAATGTTTGGCAGCTCTTAGAAGTAAATATTGTGTCTGTCACTAAAGGTTCGACAATTTCTATGCACACCGGTGGCCACATGGTGCTTAGTCAGCACTCTGGGTGAGGGGCTGGGGGGGGGGGGGGGGTGGGAGAGAATGATGACCGTGTTGTGGACAACGACAGGCAGCGAAGCAGGATACGAGAGTGGAAGCTGGCGCAGCTGCAATCTGGAGGGCTCCAATTAGCGGCAGGCCGGCACCTGGCGGTGACTGTGTGGGCAGCTGCGCTCCGGCGGGCACGCGCCGCCACCGCCTCGCCGCTGTGCCTCCGCAGGTGCAGTCGCAGCTGTAGCTGGCCGCGCCAGTCAACAGGTAGTCGCAGGCAGCGGCCCGCTGCCCCATTACCAGTTATAAGGACAACCAATTATAGCGCTTTCCTCGGGCGTAATGAGCGCGCTGCACCTCCTTCTCTCTTCCCCTCTCTTTTTCCTTGCTGTTAAGCCTACCATTCACAACGACTCTACGGAATGAAACTAGGCAATGGGAGTGCTCAACACAGCACAGGAGAATAAGTGAAACACCTCTGTAGAGGTAAGAACTGTAAATGCATGAGGCCCCGTAAGAAAGCTTTAAAGATAATGATTCATAACACTGTAATCTGAATGGACTGGGATATAAACAGTGGACATAAAATCATTAAACAACTGACAGCTGTGATAGATTTGCGTGTGATGCTCCACAGCTATAACGCATTCGGTAAGACGTCGGCTCTATACACCAGCAGTGCGCCTTTACAAAATGGTTCAAATGGATCTGAGCACTATGGGACTTAACATCTTAGGTCATCAGTCCCCTAGAACATAGAACTACTTAAACCTAACTAACCTGAGGACATCACACACATCCATGCCCACGGCAGGATTCGAACCTGCGACCGTAGCGGTCGCGCGGTTCCAGACTGAAGCGCCTAGAACCGCTCGGCCACCAGCGGCCGGCGCGCCTTTACAATGAGGTGACAGAAGACATGGAATAGCGATGTGTACATATACAGATAGCTATATCATCGCGTACGCGAGGTATAAAAGGGCAGTCCGTAGGCGGAGTTGCCATTTGTACTTAGGTGATTTATATGGAAGGGCTTACAACGTGATTATGGCCGCACGACACTTTGAATGCTGATAGTTGAGTGAGGCGCATGAGACTGTCCACACCGTAAAACGTTAGGGAATTCAATATTGCGCGATGAACAGTATCGAGAGTATGCCGCGAATATCAAATTTTAAGCATTATCTGTTACAACGGACGAAGCAGTGGCCGACGGTCTTCACTTAACGAACGAGAGCAGCAGTGTATGTGTAGATTTGTCAGTGCTAAGAAATAAGTAACCACAGCAATCAGTGTGGGACGTACGACGAACCTATCCGTTCCGACAGTGTTGCCAAGTTCGGTGTTAATGGGCTGTATCAGCAGACGACCGATGCGTATGGGTCTCAGGTTCGAATCCTGCCTCGGGCATGGATGTTTGTGATGTCCTTAGGTTAGTTAGGTTTAACTAGTTCTAAGTTCTAGGTGACTAATGACCTCAGCAGTTGAGTCCCATAGTGCTCAGAGCCATTTTTTGATGCGTATGCCTTTGCTAACAGCAGGGCGTCGCCTGCTGCGCGTCTCCTGGGGTCGTGACCATCCCAGTGTGACCCTAGACGAATGAAAAACGGTCGTCTTGTCTGACGAGCACCGGTTTCAGTTTGTAAGAGCTGATGGTAAGCTTCGAGTTTGGCGCAGATCCCACGAAGCAATGGACCCAAGCTGTCACTGTGCAAGCTGTTTGTGTCTCCATAATGAACTTGGTCCTCTGGTCCAACTGAACCGATTACTGGCTGAAAATGGTTTCCAAACAACGATGGAATTTTTATGGATGGCAACGTGGCATGTCAGTGAGCCAAAGTTTTTCGCGATTGGTTTGAAGATCATTTTGCACGGTTCGAGAGAATGATTTGGCCACCCAGATCGCCCGACATGAACCCCATCGAACAGTTGTGAGACATAATCGAGAGGTCAGTTTCCAAAATCTTTTTTGCAGTTTTGGACGCCTGCAGACGCAGAATTGCTCACTACATCTGCGGGGATTTCCAGCGAGTTGTTGAGTACATGCTACGTCGAGTTGTTCCGCGATGCTGGGTAAAAGAAGGTCCGACACGGTATTGGGAGGTATCCCATGGCTCTTGTCGCCTCACAGTATGTGCACATGGTAGCATGCAACTTTCAAGTACTTGGTAAAACGATAGTGCCTTGAAGGTTCAAATGGCTCTAAGTACTATGGGACTGAGGTCATCAGTCCGATAGACTTACAACTACTTAAACCTAACTAACCTAAGGACATCACACACATCCATGCCCAAGGCGGGACTCGTACCTGCGAGCGTAGCAGCAGCGCGGTTCCGGACTGAAGCGCCTAGAACCACTCGGCCAGAGCGGCCGGCATAGTGCCTTGACTCTGCTTTATGACTACATTTGTCCATGAGAAGCTTTTTTGTTTTCCAAGCTTTATTTTCTTTACGGAAATAGTTGTAATGATGCTATTTGCTAGGCTTTGAGCACCAATTGATGTAGTTATCGATTTTGCTAGGCCGCAGTCTGGATTCCAGTTTTTATCTCAGACTGACCAGCTCAGGGTCTTCTGCCTATAAACCGAAGTATTTTACAGCCTTCATAGTTGCTGCGTCCTGCTCTATTCCTAGAGTAGAAAGACCACACGCACTCACCAATATAGGCATTGTTTCATCCGGCAAGTTACGCATTCCCCGATAACTGCAAATGGGTCGGATACTCTGTGTGCATCCATTTGTCATCTCTGACTTCGGACAGCGCTTTCACATCCGCAGACAGGTTTACTTCGGGCTGACAAAATGCGGTGGTTCAAGTCGCCGGCCACTGTCTGGGGACAGTGTAGAGGCTCGGCGGTGGCGCCCCGTGGCATTTGTCTCGGCTCCTGGCTCCAAGTGGCCATGGTCCCCAGGTCTCATCCATCCTACTCAATGGTTTAAGCTAGTCAATAATAACAGAAACTTAGTCCCTTCATGTTATTGTTCCACTTCACCAATTACTCTGCACCAGACACGACACTAATTGAATAAACGCAGGCTAACATTTCACTACTTTTCCCAAGTTCTGTAACATCCACCTTGAAAATACAAAAATCACACCATGAACCAAAGTATGAACAACATAGTCGCGAATCTTCTGACTAAAACCTTCTCCGACAGACGATTCCGCCCTTATACTATAACTCACTATACTACTATAGCTAGAAAACACTGCCAGCGGGCTGAGAGTGCACAAAAGCAAAAGGCACTCTCGAATAGTTCTCAAAAAGCAATAATAATCACACAACGTTGCATGCAAAGATCATTATCGGGGGCAACTTCGTACAATGTTTCAGTGGTCTTCTGACGCCCTCCTCCTGATGTCGGAAATAGGTAGTGCACAGGTCGAACGAGTCACCGATTTCGTGCATTCATGAAGTCTACTTTTTTCTTTGTCTATATTCAGCTGGACGTCTCGATTGACAGGGTGTTACAGCGCGGCCCATTGTTTTGAGCATTGTGTTCTGGGTGTGTTGCAGACGTGCCAAGATGAGTTTGACGTTAATAGTTCCTCCAATTAAAGTTAACGAGGTGGATCTGTGGGTTTGCGAAAGGTCATGTGGGTCTTTGGTAAAATGGTTTCCCCAACACGTCGGATATAGTACGTAAGCTGTATATAAGTGCTGTTGTTGGTTCTCCAACGAACTTCCAATTTCTATACGGCCTGTCACTAGTGTGAAAGTGACCGTCATAGTCAGTCGCATAGGATGAATATCTACGACTGATCGTGGATTGTTCAGAACAAACATTAGTATGAACGTTGCACAAGAGTACATGTCCTGCTACCTATCCACCATACAGGCCATAGGCTTACAATTAGGAACAGAACGAGCACACTTTTCTTCGAGGTAAGGTACTTTCCACAGTCTGATGGGCATTTTTTACTGGCTTAGTATAATGAGTACAACACAGACTGACATTTTTGCAATATCCTGCTTCTAAGGGGTCAGTGTAAACGATATTATTACTGCCTACCATCTCATGGACTCCTAACAACATGTGTGTTAAATTCATGATGAGTTAAACTATTCTGTTGAAGCAATCGACAAGTGAATTATCCGATATAGGATATCACGACATTCCATATACTTAAGACAGACCAGTTTGTGTTTGAACCCTCTTTTTGAACCTGAATGACTGCTCTGATTTCCATGGATATTCGTGGGAGTACTAGGATACAGCGGGTTCTGGCAAATTTAGTTTGTGCCTGTTGCACAGATTCAGGGGCAACCTATTGTTCTGTTAATTGATTTATGTCCTCCTGGGATTGATTTATGACTCCCTAGGGATAATCCATCCTTTTGAGAAAGCCTCATCCTCCTCTTCTCTGGGAAATCCCCTATTTTCCCCTCACTGGCATAAACTCAATTTGATATCAAATTAATTGACTAATTAGTTAAATTAATCAATTAATCACCCCTCCCTGTCCTGCGTAATCCCCCAGTCGTTCCCTCTCCCAATTTCCCCATCTCTCAAGAACCTGGAAATTGGCGGAAAAAAGACACAGTGTATGCTGGAGAGAGAGGATCTCAAGACACAAAATTCAAATCAGTGTCAATAATATATCATTTATCTCAATTTGCATATTCTGTATTTAATTAGTTTGCAGGAGACAGGACTCTCACCCACCACTGGAGTGGAACTCATGCCTGCACTCCCCGTCCCTGCTTCTCATAATGTAATAACTGCGGAATGAAATGAAGTGCGGTATATTAGCCACCATTTTGGGTTGCCTGAGCATGTGTCCGTGATCCGGGCACCAAGCGGGCAGTAGGGGCATGCATGTGCATACCCCACTGGTCAAGCCGCATGTGCCTGGCAGGTGCCGCCAGGCATTTGGCAGAGTGCTGAGCGCTAACATCTCTGTTCGCTGTTGAAGTCCACAGGCTAATGGTACGTACGCGCCAGTGAGCATGTCGAGCGTCACGACCTGGCAGCCAGTGCAACTACCACGAGATGCCTTTCCTCGACGCCGCATCTAGACACCACCGTTTGTGGGTGCAGGGAAACCATTGTCGTCGGCCTCACAGCCAGCAGCCACATGCAGTGATACCGGTCCAGGTGGACGCACTCACCTACCTACCTGCCTGAGGGGTCGCCCATTGCTTGCCGGACAAAGCATCAGATGACAGCAACCCTTTGAAATTTGATACCTAGGAATTCACATTCTTGTGTGGTCTCAGAACAACTGCACTATCTCAAGTGGTTACTTCCTATTGGCATCCCTCTGCTCGAGAAGTTCCTGCTGAAACATATGCTCTCTCTCTCTCTCTCTCTCTCTCTCTCTCTCTCTCTCACACACACACACACACACACACACACAAACACAAGTGGTTACTTCCTGTTTATGTAAACACCTTGAGCCGGAACGCTGATCGCCGTCAGCGATCGGCTAGCTTATCTTTCCTATTTACGGCTAGTGAACTTTGTCATAGAAGTTAGTGAGCGCAGGGGGAGGGGGAGAGTCTTTGGACGGGTGTGCAGTAGAGGGAGTGGCGCCTTGGCTGTCAAATGCGAAGGGTCATGCAGTGAGTTCTGGATTGGCGTGGCACGTGATAGCGTGTAGGTTGCACGGTGTGTGCTTTTTAGCGGGAAGTGGTGGCTTGTATAGGGAAGTAAACACGCCCACCCTTGTTGGAGAACAAGTGCTTCTTACGCCCCTGCTTGTGGAGCTTTCAGCGCGAGCTGTTGGCACAGTGCAACATGCTAAGTACAACCCGTAAGGAATATTATGGAATGACAGCCACGGTGTTTGTGTGAGACGCACAGGCGGGATTAATTAGAGGCTATCCATTCCGGTTTTGCTAGATCAGCACTGAAATCAGCAGCATGTTGCTACTGTGAGGATAGTTATTAATTGCTTCTGCAGACTAGTACGAAAGTGTGTGCCACCTCCTCAACATTCTTCCGCTATCGCCAGCCGTTCTAGTTAGTCGTCACGCAATTTGAATTGCCTGACTGTCGGCTCAATCTGCCCCTCCCTGTATTAAGATATTTTATGCTCTTTTCTTTAAAAACTTCTCGGAGAGAGTGTTAGCTATGTACGATTTGTCTGGCGTGTTAGTATCTCACCAGTGTTTGTTTAATTGGCAGCTGGGGCCGCGAACTTGTATATGAGTAACAAAATGTTTCCTTGCGGCGCCAACTTATTAACGTAGAGCCACCATAACTCAGTTTAGGTTCTCATTTCTGTTATTATTTTGTCAGTATCGGCTAGTAATTGAACGCTTTAATCTGTTGTGGACTTGTGGACAGTTCTAAGGGACTGATGCCCTCAGAAGTTAAGTCCCATAGTGCTCAGAGCCATTTAGCCTTAGGAAATGGTTCAAATGGCTCTGAGCACTATGGGACTTAACTTCTGAGGACATCAGTCCCCTAGAACTTAGATCTACTTAAACCTAACTAACCTAAGGACATCACACACATCCATGCCCGAGGCAGGATTCGAACCTGCGACCGTAGCGGTCGCGTGGTTCCAGGCTGTAGCGCCTAGAACCGCTCGACCACCTCGGCCGGCCGGTCCCTTAGGAAATCACACACATTTGTACATTTGATTTCGACGAGCAAGAGCAGAGAGGGACAGATGTTTTGATACCTTTCCTGCCACAGCTATTGGGTAAATGTATGTTTTAAAATAATTTTTCTTAGTTTTGTGCATGTATACTTTTCTCATTAAGTCAGTATTGTGGGTGACTTCGGTGAGCTGGTTCAGGTGAGAATGATGACCTGCTGTTACGCGTGGAGGAGACGGAGAGTGACCTGTGTCGGCATGAGGAGATGCCAGAGGTGGTGGTAACACCATCACCATGGAGCCAGAGTATTGAAGGTAATTATTTATACACACTTACGCCTCGTAAATGTAATCAGTGTTCTTTCTTTCCTTGCAGCAAAAATGGCTCGCAACGTCTACAACTTTGTACTTAATTTTGTTTCGTTATTCTACTTCCAGCAGGTGTCTCACTGCAGTACACTGTGGCGCAGGAACAGGCAGTGTGGGGTGAAGAAACTACCAACGAGATGTGGCCTTGTGAGGCACGCACAGCACTGCAAGACGCCCCTTGTAAGGGAAGCCGCGGCAGTGGCAGCCGCTCCACCATTGCCGCCACGGCACCAGCACTACTCTGGCGTCCATGGGCCACTCCTTCAAAGGCAACTGGCTCAGAATTCTGGCCACAGCTACCTCTGCAACCGGCTTGCTCACACTGGGGCAATACACCACCTCCTCCTCCACGACCTCGCACAAATTGCAAGGTATATGCACTTCCATACTTCTCCACGCAGCCGTCATCTTCATCCCAACCAGCCAGCCAGCAGCAGCAGCAGAAGAACTCTTGTCAACCAGTTGTACTTACAGTAATAATAATCATCCTGTGGCTAGTAGCAATTTCCTCACCATCCATTTAGTGAAGGACATCCGATCAGTACCAGCATACCACAATTAGAACACTTGGTGACAGCGGATGCCTCTGAGGAGAGAATCTCATTCACTAGGATCGAGAACCTAGGAGGAGAGTACCGTGACCCTGTAAGGTTTCTGAATGCCTTCCTGTTTTCATAATTCGAGCGGGTATGACGCTCACTTTCTTGTTGAGCAGTTGGCTAATTTCGGTTTGGACAAGGATCAGATCACCGTCCTGCCTGAGAGTGTTGAGAAATATATTTCATTCTCCAAGTGAATGACGCCAAGAATTATGCTCCAGTTCCCTGACACGTCAGGTTTTATGCAGGCATCACTACAGAAACTTGTTGAAACGCTGCTTCAGAAGGATATGCACATCACCCGAGCTGCATTCACCAACGAGGAAGTGTTTCAACTAGTGACTAGGGAGGAGGTTCTCCTTACGAGTACCTGAATGGAATGGCAAAACACAACAGAACCAGGCTTCCACATGTAACTGCATTCTCCAGCAACCTCACAGACGATGCCATATCGGATGCAGAGGATGAGCATGCTATGAATGTCTGGCGGGAAATCAACATCTCCGTTTTAGGATAGTATGCACAGTTTTACAGGGAGATAGAAAAGCGTTTGCTCATGGATGTTTTCGAGAAATTCCGGAACCTATGCATGACCACACATTCTCTGCATCTCACCTTTTATTACGCACCACCTGTGTTCTCCTGGAATAATATGTTCAAGAAAATGAAGTGCAGCATGAAATTAACTTTGAGCGAGGGATCCATGTGCGGCGCCGCGGTTCCTTCCGTCCCTTTATGTCGAACCTGCACCTACCTGTGAACATTGTCTCAGCTTATCATCAGTAGGGAAGCCGAGCGAAACCTACTGTACTTCTACGTGAACCAGGCTACAATTAAAGTCACTAATCTACGTTTCGGGAGAAAGTTTTCACACGAAAAGGAAGGTTGGAAATTTTGTCCTTAATTAATATACTCTGAAACTTAGGTGAACAAGTATCACTGCCAAGCCCGTGCTAGTATTAACACAGTCACTCTCAATCCCTTTCACTCACGTTAGCAAGTTCATGGTGTTGCATTACCCGAACACGTAATAGCTACAAAGATACGGATTGTTTTTGATTGAGAATGCTCGCCAAATATTAAGTCTGTCGGTACGTAATGCAGTCATAGTTTTTAGCCACCGACCTGCTCAATACGCCACGCGGAATTTATGTCTTTTCTCGTCACACCCATCAGAATAATTATGCCGTCACTTTACAAAACTTTTGATGTATGAAACACTGCTAGATCCGGCAACTTATCGTTTCCATCGGAACTACTACTACACACGTCCGAACTGTTTCATGGCTAGGCTCCGACTCTTCTCTAGAATGCTCTAAGTCTTCTCTACCAGCAGAGAAAGGCGCGCGAAGAATATTGCTTTACCATTGGGCAGTTTACTCAACAGCCAATAGCAAAACAACATTCTCCCGCGTCAATCCGCGCTTTTCATCAATAACCAATCGCAAAATAGTAAACCAAACGACTGCACTTTTTACCGACATAATTATCTAATATGCTGAAGTTTTGTTTAGGCATAAAGTTATTTACTATTGTTATTTATACCTGAATTAACTTTCCATTTACCATAAAATTACTTTACAAATCTATTCTACAAAAATCCCCTTTGTCGACATCCATACTTCTTCGAACTGTTCCCATACTAAATCCCACTACATAACTCGTTAAACAATTATCTTAATACTAACCATAAACCACACTCACGCATCATTCATACTGCCAAAACACATTTATAACATTTTACTTACACAAAAAGAAATAACAACACTTTATGAAAATACTAGAATAGTTTATGAAAAACATTCTATTACTTCAGTGTACTCTAGTGGGCACAATCGAAACTAAATCAGTCCCCTATCCAATATTGTCCTCTATCGGCTGCGCTTCCAGTCTCGCGTCACCATCTGTCACTATCCGAGACACATCTCCCACTTAACCACCTCCAAGACATCATCGGTATACGGCGCTAAGCCTCACATGGGGGACTTTTGTCAATGTATCCATAGGCACGCCAAGGAAAATAACCCACGTAAGGCGAGAGGCTCAATGCATACCTTGATTCAGCTGCATCATGTCACTAACCTATCCAGGCGCGTCATGCAACAATCACTGCCGAATGGCGTGTTTCGATGGGTACCCTAACAAGAATGCAAGGGACCTGGGTAGAGGGGGAGGGGGGGGATCGAGGGTATGGTGGCTGATTCTGATGTGGAATGTGTGGTGGAGGCAGGACTATTACGATATTATTTTTCATGATGTGCACACTGATTTGCCACTGTGTCCAGGACAACTAGTTCTGGAAGGAGGCTCCATCCCCAATCTGATGACAACGCTGGGAAATAATCTCCAGCAGTGTATCACATTGCATTTGAGACTGCTTGGAATCACCTGGCCTATATCCTTCAAGCAACTTCCTGATATCAGAAGCATATTGATGTGAATACGACAGTGAGGACTTCTGCGATGTGACTTTGAAAAAGATGTTTTGTAAATCAATGAATAGTTCTATTTTCGGTAAAACAATGGAGACTCTGAGGGAACATCAAAAGCTTTGATTAGAAGCGAGCGGGATGGGCGGTGAGGCATAAAAAATGCATCGTAGACCAAATTTTAAACGGGTCAGAATTTTCAATGAGAACTTGGTTCTGTGGCGATGGAGAAGGTTGCAGTAGAGTTCACGCAGCTTATCTACGTGGGTATGTGCACACTATACCTATCCAAACTCCACATGCACCATTATGAGTTTGCCTTCTCAGCGTGGCGTGGCGTGCGGTCGCACTCGGTGAGTGCTCCACTCGTTTTCGCGTTTGTGGTAAGGAGTTGTCGGAGTGCAGTGAAAGTCTACCGAGAATAGTTAAAGGTGTAATCTCTAACGTCACTCGATAAAGACTAATTCGGGGACTGTAGTTTGGCCGTGAGAGGTTTTTCCGAGATAGTAAATGTATCCTTGCGTGCCGTGTGGCAAGTGTTGTCGGCGGAGCGGGAGACCATTGTCTTCTCTGGTGGCGGTGACGAGTTGCGCATTTGCTGACGCCGCGGCGGTGAAGTCGGACGCGGTCGGTGGTGACAGCGCGGCTTGCGGCAGGGTGACTGCGCGACCTACAGCTGTCCGTTGCGTCAGGCGTCCCAGACAGCAGCGGCGGACTCAGCAGACGCCGTCTACGGAAAACTGGCTGCAGGTATTCTCAAACGTCGCGAGGCTCATATTTCCTGGCGCTTCCTTGACACTGGCGTTACGCAGCAACAGCACGGCAAACTGTGGAACGAATCATAGAGCGTACTGCGTTTATCAGAACTAGTTGTACTCGGTTTACAGACGAACTAAACGCTTAACGGAACCATAATTTGGGAATTGGCTGCCGTACAGCAAATTCCGTCCGGCGCGAGCTCGCTTTGCTTCACTTTGGGAAGCATTTGGGACTGTACGTTGGGCTTTTGACGAAGTTAAGCTCGACGTCCGCGTTTATATGCGGACACTGGAGCATACAACCTGGTCCACGCTGGCGGTAGCCGCTGCTGCTTTCGAAAAATGCCCTACGTACTGTAGTGTAACGACGTAAGTTTCTTATAAATGATTTTCTTTCGACTTATGACCATGTGTAGACTTCGTCACCTACGTCAGTTACAACCCACTTCAAAATTATTTATATTCTTTTTAAATTGTCTCAGAATGGTTCTTGAACGAAACTGTAAAACATCATTTGAGTCGTATGCACAGAATTACGTCACTCGGGCCAACTGGTTTGCGTAAACTTTTTCAATTTTAGATGTCGTTTGTTTCTCCTCAGAAATCATATTGACACACGTTATCTGATTTAATCGATAATAGAACCACATTGAATAAACTTTTTGAGATTCAAAGTCGCGATGAACGCTGTCAAAATCCAATAATCTTGTCAAATATATCATTAATTCATTCACATAATTCTTCATAAATAAATCCTCGGAACACGTATTTCAACTTTAGTAGCATCCACTAGTTTATTATCTTCCTACATACAGACGTGAACCTGAGCCTTGACGAGACAAAACTAACATTTTCAATTAGATTAAACTTCCTATGATATCATTGTTGTACAAAACATTACAAATTCTCAGTTATTTAATTTTTAGAAGCATGACGCAACAACTCGGTTTCAGGATCTTCTGTTGCTCTTTGGCTGTCGACCCGCGACGTATAGTGGCCAGCAATTTTCTCTCCGGTGTCGGCAACGAAGATGCTGTATCCGTTCGTTGCGCCACCCTCTCCGTACATGAAACATAAAAAAAAATATATAAAAACTTTAGACACTTCACAACCATTACAAATATTACAAAAAATATATAAACAAAACTAAATTAAACTTATATTCACCTGCAAACTGGGCTGACATTGGTAGATGGGTGACGCTTCAATTTCGCGTCCCACAGTACTCCAGGAATGAATGTGAGCTACACATCAGTCGGAGGAAGTCGAAACAGAAAGGCAGCTACGACGGGCAGCAGCACGGCGGCAGTAAGACGAACGGTATCCAGCGAAGGGCTAGTTCCCAAAAGAAAGGAATTGAAAACCAGAATGATAAACGATGTAGATGAGGCCTTAGAGGAGTTTCAGAATGAACTAAAACAAAAACGGGCTTCAACCACAATCACACGGTAGGTCGAAGACAAAATTTGGGCACTCGCACTAAGTAAAGCAATGCTTTGTGGGCAAAGTGAAGAGCTAAGAACTTAGAACGCCAGAGTTAGAAGGGGACTAGCGGTTGAAACGTAACAGATCGCCAGGAACGCATTCAGTGCCTCGAGCAAGAAATATCGAAACTCAAATCCGAAAACCAGAGACTAAATTAGAGAATAAACGCCTCTCACTTTCATTGCAAACGGTTGTGGCTGCCGGTCCGATTGCAAAACATAAAAGCAAAGTGCAAGAAAGCATTCAACAAAAAAAGCTAAACAGTTCAGCACACTTAGACTTAAATCAGAAACCAACCAAGATGCCCGAACTATTAGAGAAACCATCAGCAAAAAGATTAACCCCCAGCAAGACAAATTAAAAATAATCAAGTCAATAGCAGACTTTGAACACAAAGGCAAAAAAAAAAAAAAAAAAAAAAAAAAAAAAAAAAAAAAAAAAAAAAAAAACTGAAGACAACAAGAGAAGACTACTGGATCGATTTCGTCAAAACTGAGTTACAAAACGACATCTGGGGACGACTATTCAAGATAGAACGATTTTAGACACCGTCAATTCTGTCAACACTAAAATAAGCTAACAGACTGATGACCAAAAGATGGAGACGCACAGCAGAATATCTCCTGAACAGGCTCCACCCAGATGACGACCCTACACAAGATTAGTGAAACTACGCTGACCTAAGAGACTGGTTGAGTAAACCATACGTCAATGACAGTGTAACCATACCATTCTCACAAGAAGAGGTCGCGAGCAACAATCAGGAGACTTAAAAGCCAAAGAGTACCCGACCCAACTAAAATACTTCTAGAAACATTAAAATAAACCATGGCACAAAATAATACCTTTTCTTACGAACGTGTACAACGAGGCACTACTAACAGATAGAACGGCAGGCCACTGGGAAACTGCTAATGTAGTGATAATCAGGTAATGAAAAGACCACAGACCCTAAAACGTACCGACCGATCAGCCTCTTAAACACTCTCACCAACGTACGGCTCCTGTGTGACCGCCTACAATAGCACAATCGCCTTCTCAGCCTAACATCCCATCAATTCGGCTTTAGGGAAGATAAATCAATATAAAACGTCGTCAGCCAAGCACTCAGAGTAACAAATAGCATCAGCGACAAATACGTGGCTGCCATACCAATCGACATAACCGGAGCTTTTGAAAACCTATGGTGGCCGTTCCTCTTCACCAGGTTAAGAGAAATACGACTATCGGCCTTCCCTTACAACAGTCTCCTCGACTACGCCGAAGGCAGAGCGGCGGAGTGGAGGGCCGGTATACGCAAGGTTGTCAAGAGAATATCAAAGGGATGTCCACAGGGCTCCATCTGCGGCCAATATTTTGGTATATCGCAATCGAGCCCTTGCTGAATGGTGACGACAGACTAAGATGTGTGACGATGTACGCAGATGACCTGCTCGTAGCAGTGTCAGCTAACTCGAGTGCAGCACTAGAGACAAAAGGCACGCAGCTGCTTCAGAAAATGAATAATTGGTGCAAAGAAAATAAACTAAAGGTAGTGTACAACAAAACAATATATTTACAGCTCAGAGGGACACTACAGAGGAACCCAGTTCTAGAATTAGACAATAATGACATTCAGAGGAGCAGGCCACGCACTATCTAAGGCTGTGTCTTGATGAAAAACAGACCTTCAACGAACGTACTAAACTGACAATCGACAAAGGCTCCATATTTATGCACAAACTAGCAAGAGTCAACGCAAACAAGTACAAATAAGACGATAAGGACCTATCACATTGCGATATTTGAATCCACTGCATGCTTCGCCGCAAGTGCTTGGTCCCACAGACTGAACATGCAGACTAACAAGACAATTGCAAGACGAGGTCCGCCTAGTGTACGCCTGAGAATGAGCGGAGTCTACGACACCAGATGGCTTTGCGTTGTGAGGGGGACTTGCCCAATAGATATAACAATTCATTCTAGAGCTGCACTTTACTGGCTTCAGAGCGACAGGCTCGATAAAGTCTCCTAGACTGCAGGAACCATCATTATATTAAAAAAAAAAAAAAAAAAAAATAAAAAAAGACACAAATAAACAATGGAGGATTTGAGCATGGCAGAGAGAGTGGAAGGCATCCGAAAGGGTCACTGAGTACATTCTTTCTTTCCTGACGTTCGCGAAAGATTACAACTAAAACAAGTCGACTTGAGCCAGGGGATGGTCCATTTCCCAACTTTTTTCGTTTGATGCCTATTTCGTGAGATATTTGGATCGGTCACTATGTATTAGACATGGACAGACGCAACACATACATAGGCATGAATCGTATCTTTTAATCTTGCTTCGTTACATTAACCACATGACATTCAGTAAACAAAGAAGTTATTCGTTATTAGCTTCTGTATTGCGTTTAGTTTACTGGTCTCTGACGCTCGGGATGCCGTTTAACATTCCGAGTGACACACAAAGTTTTACGCATCTGACTCGTGTGACATTTAAAGTTGGCATTCAGTCACAGCAAAGCACACAGCAGCTCCACCTCTGTGCAACTGCAAACCCGTACATAATTTTCATTCTGCCCACACGGTGCTGGTGCTAGTTGTGCAGGTGAGTTGTCACATCAATTTGTTTATACTCTCGCTCCAAGTAGCAGTCATATTCCACACTAAACTGTGAAGCTTTGGCGTAGCTGTCGTGCCAAGATTTGAATACCGCAATAATGGGAGTAAGAGTTAATTTGTACAGTACTGGTATGTGGCATCCACTGCGTATGTTCGTATGATTCCATGACACTTCAAAACCTGGACAGTTTTCCACGGGAAACCATCACTCGCACGTTGAGACAATATCTGAGTGGTGAGTATTTTCATATTTTTCACTTGCAACAGCATGTTGCTTACGCCTAACACATTGTTAAAGAAAAGTCTACTTCTTGTTCCTGCACAACTCGTAATTTAGTTTGAGAAAGACTTCTCGATACATAGGTCATAGCTGCATAAAGAACTAGTTTCTCCAGCTACGGACTGTTATTCGTGTGCGCGTACACATTACCATTAAACGTTGCGAGAAGATTCAGTGCACCGAAAGTTAGTAGTTGATGTCACTGACTTTAAGGGATGGGATAGTAAGATTTCCTCAAAAACAATAATAGTTGCGACTGCACTCATGTTAGATAGTAGTGCTTAACTCTGCACCTCCGTGGTTATCTACACGTTAGGTGCATACAATGACGAATGAATGCCCATTTCCTCATCATTGCTGACTGATAAATGCATTAAACATGCACGTGACCTGAACCGAAAATAGAACATTCTCTGCACACAGCTAATACCATCTCTCAACCGCGTCCGGCCATCCTGATTTAGGTTTTCCGTGATTTCCCTAAATCACTCCAGGCAAATGCCGGGATGGTTCCTCTGAAAGGGCACGGTCGAATTCCTTCCTCATCCTTCCCTAATCCGATGAGACCGATGACCTCGCTGTCTGGTCTCCTTCCCCGAAACCAACCAACCAATCAACCATCTCTCAAATCGAGCGAGGTGGCGCAGTGGCTAGCACACCGGACTCGCATTCGGGAGGACGACGGTTCAATCCCGCGTCCGGCCATCCTGATTTAGGATTTCCGTGATTTCCCTAAATCGCTCCAGGCAAATGCCGGGATGGTTCCTTTGACAGGGCACAGCCGACTTCCTTCCCCATGCTTCCCTAATACGATGAGACCGATGACCTCGCTGTCTGGTCTCCTCCCTCAAAATAACCCAACCCAACCCATCTCTCAGGAGAGACGAAAAAGTTCATTGTATTTGAAAGCAGGTGAGTGTTCATGGATCTTATTGGATCAGTTATCCTCTTTCTAGCAACGCCGGTTGAATTTCCACATTTATAGGCATGACTGCTCTGATTACATTGTGTGTGTGCTACATATATAGTAATTACTTTTAAACCATCAGTACTATGTGCCACTGAATAGTGACTGCAGGACTAATGTATTACAAGCGAAATAGGTTATATTATACTATACATACACAACAAAAATATTTACATATACATATACACATAAATACGGGGTACGTAGCTAAACTTGTCTCTATATACGACATATACAAAATATATAGTGTTATTATAGACATGTATACAACTTTTTTATATGATGTACATATTTCGCGGGGATATACAGGGTGATACAAAAAGGTACGGTACAGGGCGTTTCAGAATTACACCGACATATTTCGCGGGGATATACAGGGTGATACAAAAAGGTATGGCCAAACTTTCAGGAAACATTCCTCACACACAAAGAAAGAAAATATGTTATGTGGACATGTGTCCGGAAACGCTTACTTTCCATGTTAGAGCTCATTTTATTACTTCTCTTCAAATCACATTAACCATGGAATGGAAACATACAGCAACAGAACGTACCCGAGTGACTTCAAACACTTTGTTACAGAAAATGTTCAAAATGTCCTGTGTTAGCGAGGATACATGCATCCACCCTCCGTCGCATGAAATCCCTGATGCGCTGATGCAGCCCTGGAGAATGGCGTATTGTATCACAGCTGTCCACAATACGAGCACAAAGAGTCTCTACATTTGGTACCGGGGTTGCGTAGACAAGAGCTTTCAAATGCCCCCATAAATGAAAGTCAAGAGGGTTGATGTCAGGAGAGCGTGGAGGCTATGGAATTGGTCCGCCTTTACCAATCCATCGGTCACCGAATCTGTTGTTGAGAAGCATACGAACACTTCGACTGAAATGTGCACGAGCTCCATCGTGCATGAACCACATGTTGTGTCGCACTTGTAAAGGCACATGTTCTAGCAGCACAGGTAGAGTATCCCGTATGAAATCATGATAACGTGCTCCATTGAGCGTAGGTGGAAGAAGATAGGGCTCAATCAAGACATCACCAACAATGCCTGCCCAAACGTTTACAGAAAATTGTGTTGATGACGTGATTGCACAACTGCGTGCGGATTCTCGTCAGACCACACATGTTAATTGTTAAAATTTACAATTTGATCACGTTGGAATGAAGCCTCATCCGTAAAGAGAACATTTGCACTGAAATGAGGATTGACACATTGTTGGATGAACCATTCGCACAAGTGTACCCGCGGAGGCCAATCAGCTGCTGATAGTGCCTGCACACGCTGTACATGGTATGGAAACAACTGGTTCTCCCGTAGCACTCTCCATACAGTGACGTGGTCAACGTTACCTTGCACAGCAGCAACTTCTCTGACGCTGACATTAGGGTTATCGTCAACTGCACGAAGAATTGCCTCGTCCATTGCAGGTGTCCTCGTCGTTCTAGGTCTTCCCCAGTCGCGAGTCATAGGCTGGAATGTTTCGTGCTCCCTAAGACGCCGATCAATTGCTTCGAACGTCTTCCTGTTGGGACACCTTCGTTCTGGAAATCTGTCTCGATACAAGCGTACCGCGCCACGGCTATTGCCCCGTGCTAATCCATACAGCAAATGGGCATTTGTAAACATTGCAATGACTGCAATACCACGTTCGTGATGAACACTATCCTGTTGATGCTACGTACTGACGTGCTTGATGCAGTCCGCCTTTAGCCGCGGAGCAGCTCGGACTTGTTTACGTCCCGGCTGCGAACGTTCGCGGAAGAAGCGGTGTTTACACCGTCGTCACTCGCGTGTGTTACTGTTTGAATCGAACGCAATGGCACACAATTTCCGAAAAACCACGGTACAGTTCACGTTCTGTAACGAGTATGCAAGACCGAAGGCACTCGAAATCGAACGTTTCTTGAGGGACGAAGTGCAACTTAATTACACTGAGGTTATTGGAATTCATTTATCGATCGTGAGCAGCACTCTTTACGTAAAGATGATTGACGACGCAGCATGCGATAAGATCATTGAAGCTGCCAAACGAGGATTCCAGTTCCGACACTCCGATGGTCATATTGGAGAAGTGTTAGTCGCTCATTCGGGCCTGGGCGTGCGTACGATTCGAGTCTTTGAGCTGCCATTCGAGTTACCAGAATCCTTGGTCACTGAATCGCTCCAGCCATATGGCAGAGTTATCAGTCATACGGCCGAACGTTGGGCAAGTTTTAGCACGTATCCAGTGCTCAATGGTGTCCGACAGGTGCGAATTGCACTTACGAAACATGTGCCATCGTACATCAACATCGGCGGCTGTCGAGCTATTGTTATCTATGATGGACAGCCCCGGACATGCTCCGGGTGTGGTGGTGAAGGACATCTTCGATCTGCGTGTATGCAGAGGAGACTCGTGCAACTCCCCAGCGGAGACCTCCAGAATCAGACTACACCAACGTCACTGCCGATGACTTACGTGGCGGCGCTTCGCGGGGAGGTGACGCCGAGGTCGGAGCGCACTATTGAACCGACGCCGCAGTTGATTGAGGCGCCTTCGGACCCCACTGAAGAAGGAACGGCTCCCACCAACCCTCAGTGCCAGACATTACAGATGGTGCAGAAAGAGGATGAGAGCATCACAACAGGTATGGAAGCTGAAGTGGAACGGCCCCAGGGCGTTGTAGCGGCGGCGAGAGCGCAGGTGATGCAAGATTTGCCAACACCAGAGGCCGAGGTTAGGGCCCGCAAACAACGCTCGCCAAAGCGCCGCAAGAAGCGCCGACTAAACTCTGCGGAGACGCTCCCTTCTCTTCTTGGAAGCCCAGATGAGTCTAACACTATGGAACTGTCTGACTTGGAACCACAAGCTTCGGATGTCGCAGACCATATGAATTCGGACAGTGAAAAGATGTCATGTCGCTCGGAAGACGCATCCGCTCCGGGGCCTGCTACCCCTTCTGCGGTGGAGTCTAATGCTGCGAAAGAACAACAGATGTCACACATCAATGCCGCACAGGAAAATTTGGAGCACCCCAATAGTATCAGCTGGTATGAACAGGACGACGAAATCACCGATGCGGACCATTCTACTGGTGGGGACTCGCACCCGTCCGCATCTCAAGAAACCTAATGCCGCAGGGACACGTCCGTCGGGCGACCCTCTGCGGATGTGCAAAGGGACTATCGATACGGTGAAACTTTGTCATTTTAACATCATGTGGAGATGACAGCTACTCGACCCCAGGCATACAGAATAGGGACAGTGAATGTAAATACCATTAGATCGCCCGTGAAACAGCAGTTGTTTAGGGACATGATATACGCGTCGGATGTGGATGTACTTATGGTGCAGGAAATTTACATTCCTGAGTTCCAGGAAGTCCATGGATACATCTCCTACACCTCGCCGCACTCGAACAACGACAGTGGAACGGCGATATTGGTCCGGGACGGGATTCCGGTCCGAGACCTGGCTTATCTACCTTCGGCACGAGGACTGGCGATAACTGTTAATGGAATTCGCATTCTCAATGTTTATGCCCCTTCCGGCACAGACAACAGACGGGCGCGTGCTAGATATTATTCGGAAGAGATTGTGCCCTTATTTACCGGCAGATTCGATCATTTCATTATAGGTGGTGACTTCAATTGTGTTTTAGCGCAAAAAGACCAGACTCCACATTACAATACCTGTCGTGAATTGCATGTGCTATGCCGGGATCTGGAGTTAAGCGACACCTGGGACATGATTCATAGGAACCGTGAGGGATATACTTTTTATACCAGTCACTCGGCGAGCAGACTCGATCGAATATATGTTTCGGTTGGCCTACAGGATAAGGTGGTCGACGCGGAACGATGGCCTGCGGCATTTACTGATCATCTGGCTTACATTTGTACCATATCACTCCCTAGGCAAAGTGTGTGGAGAAGCCGCGGGACATGGAAGCTCAATTCGTCACTTTTGGCGGACCCCGAATGTCGTCGGAGAGTCGAGGAGGTATGGGTCACATGTCAACGCCGTCTACCAACATATACCTCCGTGCTTCAATGGTGGCTCGAGTGTACTAAGCCGGCATTAAGAAGAGCTCTCACACAGTATGGTCGGGATAAGACGAGATGGCAACGAGACACTCTTGATTATTATTACACCATGCTTCGTGAGCTGTCCTTCCAGGTGCCGTCTGCAGAACATTATGTGGAAGTTCATCGTGTCAAGGCACAAATCCTATCGATCACGCGACGACGACTGGGTGGCATCCCAATACGGGCAAGATGTCTCGATACCATCGCTGGGGAACGTACCTCGATGCACCATGTGTCGCGGGAACATAAACGTTACCGCCGGGCATTGGTCACAGTGCTCCACGGTTTAGATGGCCGTCAACTGACAACACAACAGGACATTGCAAATGAATTTTTGGAGCATTTCCGCCACCTCTATGCCGGTACACCGACGGACCGTCTGGTGGGGGAAGAGATACTGCAACATCTGCAAACGACACTGACAGAGACGGAAAAGGCAGCGCTTATGGAGCCACTCACAGAAGACGATATAAAGGTGGCACTCACAAAAGGAGCGGCCCATAAATCACCAGGACCAGATGGGATTACGCTAGAGTTTTATCGAGAATTCGTGGACATGATGATGCCACAGTTGGTGTCGATGTACAATGAGGCGATGCGTCCGGACATGCGCCTACCGTCGGATTTTATGACGGGCTTTCTTCTTCCTATCCCGAAGATGGCGGGGAGTCGTAGTGTTAATCAATATCGGCCTCTCACTATGCTAAACACCGACTATAAAATCTTTGCACGACTACTAGCGTCTCGTCTCAAGCTGGCGATTTCCAGGACAATATCCCCTGATCAGGCTTGCCTAGGGGTGCGAAGCAACATCTCCTCGGCGTTAAGTGAATACCGTGACGTTATCGCCCTTGCGGAAACGTGTAAAATGCGAGCAGCGATGATATCTGTGGACTTCGATCGTGCGTTCGACAGGATAAACCATGACTTCTTGGTGTCAGTCATGAGTCGAATGGCGATTCCTCCGGTTTTCATCTCCATCGTTATGAGGCTAATACGAGGGGCTACATCGAAGGTGATTGTAAACGGTCGGGAAGCGGGCTCGATACCTATTAACAGCTCAGTCCGACAAGGGTGCCCACTCTCCATGATGCTGTTTGCGATAGCGCTTGAGCCGCTGATGTGTGTTATGAGGCGCTCACTTACTGGGATAGCGCTTAATGAGAACTCTTTCATTTGTCGCGCATATGCGGACGACCTGATCCTTCTTGTCAGATCAGGACATGAAGTTCGTCAGGCTGTTGAACATCTAGACTCTTACGGGACGGCGGCAGGCAGTGTCGTTAACATGACGAAATCCAAAATTATGCACATTGGACGGGGTCTGGTAGACGTACCGGGACCGTTCCAGACGGTGGAATCGCTGAGATGTCTGGGGATTACATTTACCCGTTCACTACGGCGGTCAGCGGCGGCGAGTTCTCGGCGGCTTCTGCAGAATGTTCGTCTGACGATACGCAACAACTCACTGAGAGCCTTTGACATGATCCAACGTGTGGCATACACCAACGTTCACATAGCGTCGCGACTGCCCCATTTAGCGCAGATCCTACCAATACCGAAGGGTATCGCCGACCGCCTCATGACTGCCTTTGGTTACTATGTTAGTACTGGGATGTTATTTAAGATCAAATATGATACGTTAACGCTACAGTTCCGGAACGGTGGCCTCAACCTCACAAACGTGCGAAACAAAGCTCTGGCGCTTTACATGCGAGCAATGATACGAAATTGGCAGCAAAGAAAGCATACCATAACGTCAGCTCTGATAGAAGCACTTGTTCCGCCTTCGTACGAACCCCCTATTGCGGTGGGCAATATTTCGCCTTCTCTTGCACACATTGCCTCATTTCTTGTTGATTACAGTTATGTTCGTCTGAAAGTCCCTTCAACGAGAATACCCACGACTCGGGAGATCTATAGATGCTTGATGGATCACCATCGCCGCAACATAATGGAATTCAAATACCCGTCGAGAACGTGGAACCACATTTGGTGTGCAGTGCATACTCCATTACTGTCAACAGCAGCGAGATCGATGTGGTATATTCTTATAAACCGTAAACTTGTGACCAGAAGTCGATTACATACAATTCATATGGTCGATTCTCCTCTTTGCACCAACTGTGGACTGTTAGCCACGGAAGAACATGGTTTAGTGTGTGGCGCAGCGAGGGACGTCTGGATGCTGACGCGTCGAATATTGGCCTTCCTTCGGCGCACTAACTACACAGAAATCACATCGGATGTACTTTTTCTACCGGACAAGACCTTTTTTCCGACTCAAAAGACGTATGCGGTCAATTGGATCGCTGGACATGCGGCGAAATATTTGTATTCGTACGATATTAAGCCCGTGATGGATTATTGGTTGTATTTACAAGAACAACACGAGCTCATACGGAGTCATACGAAATACAGGACTTACTTTTCCAATTTTTTAGGAAGTGTTTTTCACAATCCGCCCGACAGATGGGGTGTCCCAGAACTGGGAAGACTCCTGCAGCAGAACGACTAGAGACACTGGCAGAAATGGTCAAGATTATATGGCTTTCTGCCAGGTTTATGATGCGACACCGCGTGCTGCAGGGATTGTGATGCAGATGATAACTTCATTTTCACTCCCGCCCGTGACTAGGATTGTCATTTACTTTATTCCTGTTACAAAAAAAAAAAAAAAAAAAAAAAAAAAAAAAAAAAAAAAAAAAAAAATTAAAAGAGGGCGGCCTTTGCGTTGATTTTATGGTTTTCAAATTGTTTTTGCTGTCTCCATACTTTACTTATCCCTAGGACAGCACAATTGTACGAATAAAGATTGTTTGTTTACCCTGTTACCCTGACTCCCTGTTCCAAAAAAAAAAAAAAAAAAAAAAAAAAAAGACGAAGAAGAAGAAGAGAGAGAGAGATTATGAGTTCAAACCTTGTGCGGTGTGTACAATTTTCTTTATTTAAAAACAATATTGAAAAAAAAAGTAAAAAAATAAAAAAAGGTACAGAAAAAAAAAAGAAGAGAGATTATGAGTTCAAACCTTGTGCGGTGTGTACAATTTTCTTTATTTAACAACAATATTGAAAAAAAAGAAAAAATAAATAAATAAATTAAAAAAGGGTACAGAAAAAAAAAACAAAGATGGCTAGAGCGCAAAAAAAAAAAAATGCTAGTACTGTAGAGCAATGAGTCGCATGTCAACACAAGCACCGAAGTCAACATTACCTTCCTTCAATTGGGCCAACTGGCGGTGAATCGAGGAAGTACAGTACATACAGATGAAAGTAAAATGAGCTCTAACATGTAAATTAAGCGTTTCCGGACACATGTCCACATAACATCTTTTCTTTATTTGTGTGTGAGGAATGTTTCCTGAAAGTTTGGCCGTACCTTTTTGCAACACCCTGTAGAAGGTGTCTTGAGGAATGAAATGCTTGCGGGACCCAGCGTCCGAAACGTCATCCAGCGAAGCTACAGAGTGTTGCAGTTAGAGGCGCCGGAATCTGCCGTTGGATCTCCCATTCTGCAGCAGGCCTCATTTTGTACACGGAAAGACGTTAGGCAGAACGTCTCGCAATGAATGAGACAGCATTCTGGAAGTTAGAAGGCGCTGAACGAAGCCACGCCTGTCAAACCAATACTGTAGCGACCTCTAACGACGGTAGGGGCAAAGGAAAACAACGAATATAAGCAGCAGAAACATAGAAACCAGTCGTAGTTTGTAGCCTGCCGGTGTGCCGCGTCGAAGAAACGTTCACCTGCGCCGAGCAGAACGACGTGCGTGTTGCGTATGGTGAGGCGAGTGGTATTGGGCACGCAGCGTTACGCATCTGTGGGCAACGATATCTCGATAGGGGTCACCCGCACCACTCAGTGACTGCGGCCATCCATCGGCGTCTAGTTGGAACGTGTGGTTTTTCAGGACGTCGGCACGAGAGAGGACGCATGCGAAGAGTACGTATGCCATGATTTGCAGAGGATGTATTAGAAAGGTTCGAAGCAGACCCATTCGCAAGCATCCACTCTGTGGCGGACGCGATGCAAAGCTCTCACTCAGCCGTTTGGTGCATGAGAATGGCAGACATCCTTTCCCTCTACAGAAGATACAGGCGTTGCTGGTCCACGATTTTGCTCTGCGTGTGGAGATCGGACAGTGGCTCCTGCAGTGTTGCGCTAGGTAGCTGTCTTACACTGCGTGTGTTTTGTCCTCAGACGAGGCACCCACAACTGCCGCGAGTGGATGGAGGCGGAACCTCACGCCACTCATGAACGAGGCCATTAGGAAAAGTTCATCAGTGTATGAGATTGCGTGATCCACGATTGCTTGATTGGCCTCTACATGCTTCCCCGTCGACTCACAGACGACAGCTATATAACATACATCTGGGAAGTGCAGCCGGAACTACTCGAGAAGATGCCACTTGCAGTTCGTCGACGAATATGGTTCCAGTACAGTGGGGCACCCACACACTTCAGTCGAGCTGGCAGAACCGGATCGGACGGATGTTTAAGGATCACTGGATTGTTAGAGGTGGCCCTGTAATGTGGCCGCCTCTGTCGCCTGGCCTAAAACTGCTGCACTTCTCCCTACGAGGCTATCTGAAGAATGTGGAATACGAAACTCGGGTGATGTCAGCGAGGCTACTTGCAGCGTGGAAGGTTGTTCGCATCACTCCCGGTGGCTCTGAGTGAATGTGGCAAACCAGTGATAACCAGATGTCAGGTATGCTGCGACACTGGAGGGAGACATTTAAGGCACGCTGCGAGGGCGCAGGCATTTTCAGCACGTACTATAACTGCATATGATTTGTGATGAAATAATTACTAAGGGGAGTTCCAGTGATCAGATAAACTAATTTAAACGAGAGAAGAAAACACTTTAGATTGCAACGGAACATTTAATTTTTAATGTTTGGTTCGCATGTTGTCTACTTTGTAGAATGTATTCAATTTCCTATACCAACCGAATACATGCTAATGTATATTTCTTGGGCCCCATTGTCTGGTTACCGTCACAGAGTCTATACGTATGATTCCTCTCCATTTCGCTGCGCTCATGGTTCCTGCCTTTAAATTCAATACGGGGGCCAGCTTCTCGGAATGTCTGCCGTTATTCATGTAACGCAGCCGACTGGCGCACACTCCAGCGGAGCAGACTGCGATGGCTGCTGCGTAGGCCGAAGTACGCTCCAATGAATTCGACGCTGTGCTTCTCTGTCCGTTACATCCTGTACACCATACCGCAAAACATTGCAGATTATATAGAAGGTCAGGGAAGCCAATACACTGCAGATAGAAACCCGTGTCCGACACCATCAGCCACCACGCCAACGAGCATCTCATTTCTTAGGAAACAAGGCTGGTCTATGCAGCAGCCAGCTCCATCTCCCCCACCGGCGGTCGTGGCAGTCAGCCACGATTACTCAAGATGGAAAACCACAATTCTCGACCTGCCCGCAGTCTATTGGTTTACAGTGTCACGCCTGCTGCCGAAGAGGAGGCCTAACGGCAACTGCCGACGCCTCTGTAGCCTTGTTGGGTGACGTTTCAGTTCTCGATTTGTTTCTGAAGAGACCTTGTACAACCCAGAGTGTTGTGCCAAAATTTCAGGGGCATCCTGCATATGCAACCCCTATGTTACTTACGGAATGGTTTTGGGATACAGTCGCTTCACCCATTCTGATTCAGGATAGACTAGCAAATACGAGCCAGGTTTTCGTATTCTAGTCACGACCATAGAAATAGCTATATTCTGGGTCTTGAATTCATATATTTCTTTTCCTTTGATTTTTCCGGCTACTGTGTCCAGAGAATGCTGTGAGAGGCGTGGTAGTATGATCAGTACGTCTAAACATCTGGTTTCCAATTGGGACCTCTGGTAATTCAGGCATATTCATCAAACACTGCGATACAGCGGTTAGTAGCTGTTTAAGTCCACTTTCTGGGTGCCGTGAAGGTAATCTGACTCTTCCATACTCGAACAGATAACTTCCTTTACATGGGTGCACTGATTTTCATTGCACAGCTGTCTAGGATCGGTGAGGTCGCTGACAAATCGCATTTCTACTTGTTGGCAGAATTTGCCACGCCATCGTGCCATTTGACTGTAGTAGCCAAATCCAAGATTACTCTTTTCCAACCTACTTCGGCAGGCAGTTTGCCATCGGAGAGGTCTATTACTGCAAAACTCACGGTCAAAAAATTATTGCTTGTTATCCTTTCAGTTGTCACTCTGTATGCAACAAGCAACAAGTGCACGCCTTCATTTCCCCTTGCTTGACTTAGGGCAAGACCTGGAGCTTAATAGGTTTAAATTTTAGGCTAACAGCTCCTAGAATCTTGGACCCTCCTACTCTAAGCATCGCAACTTGTGTAAGCTCACTAAGTGTATGGTACAATCCAGATAATATGGCACTCAACTGTGCTCCGGTATCTAATATGACACTGGAAAATCATTTAATGTGAAGGAAATGGCGCATAGCTGTTGCAACCGTTTCTTTTGGCACTACTCATTCGTCGTGTACAGCCCATCACTAAATCTTAAAAGATAAAAACCATGTTCCACGCCTCTACAGTTCCCTAAGACTGGGCCAGCAGGGCTACTACCGGTCCCATTTGGTTTGTCGATTAGTGGTTTGTTGATTTCGGTCATGCCTGTCACCACTATAGCCGCTGCGACGATTTTTACTCCCACCCTTCGCCACCCATCATCCTGCAGACTTTGGCATCGTGATCTGCACTTGATATTTCATTCCTGGCACTCATGCTTGTAGTGGCGGTTTTTCACGTGGGCCAAATATTACTTGTTAACATCACGCACTCGCACACCGTCATTTGGCTGCTGAGTCCACGAGCTCTGTGCTGTTGTCACATCATCGTGAATTAAATCGATATTGTCGACTATGGATAAGGATAAATCTAGATCTTCACCCGGTGCATTCAGTAGTTTCTCATATACTTTTACTGGCAGCTTTGCTTTCGAAATTCGCAGTATGTCCTGAGTTACGACTGTCTCATCCCAATACTTTGCGTTATTCACATCATTATCTGTGTACCAGCGGAGACTCCCTTGCTGTTCGTTATAAGGTTCCATATTAGGTACTACCTTCCGCAAATTTTCTTGAACACCTCTTGACCAGGATTCGGCCAAGAACGACTGTTCAGATTCCTCATATATGTGACATGTATCTGTTTCTTCCTTAACCCAGAGAACTGTCATTTTGCATAAATGCACAAACGAATTTCACACTTGTGAATGACACTCCACGAGTCAAGTAACATGCCATTAAACGATAGTGTAAGTGCTGAGGGCTAAGTAGATTGGTTATTTGGTGAAACAATTTTAAATTGCTATTGTCAAATCACGTTTTCGTTTAGTATTGCCTGGAAATGAGTTGGTGATACCTAATCCATGCAATGTGTTAGGAGCAACGTTACCTTACTGGCCTGTGCTTGGCTCAACATGCAGAATAGCAATAACAGTGGGTGCAGATATTTTTTCTTTCATCGATTCTTGGTGATACTTAAATAGCTCTGTTATTATTTATTCATGTTCAGTGGCAAGAATTTCTAATTTTCCTGCTAGTTCAGCCTGCACCGTTCAGATTTCATGTTCGATCTGTTCTTGGGAATTATCAATTTAATTAATTTGCGTGACTGTGTTGGTTTTAGCGTGAACGATTCTTCCTCAGCGCTTGAAATTTCTCTAATTTGAGTATTTAAATTCGCTTGTGCCGTAGGTGATGCGTCCTGAGTATGCGCATTATATTTAAATTGGGTTATTACTTTTGATTTAGTCTGCTATTGCGTTTGTAGAGCAGTTCCACTGCCAGAGTTTCGAGCTGTCTTATTTTTGAGACTACGCTGTGTAGAAAAATAACGAGCGACAAAAGAAAATTCTGCCTTCTTATAAGATATCGTCCGGCACGTCTGAAGTTTTCTGGCAACCTTCTGCGATGGTATATCTCCATGCACTCAATATTGTTGGACTCGGGTTTTTGTGCATGAAAAGGAAAACAAAAATACATGCATTAGTATACAATAATCGAGTCCTGCCGCAATCAATAACATAGCGTCCGCATAAATGAAGATAAAAATTTCTGCAATTATGCAGTTCAGTATAATAATGGTGGCGTTATACTCGTATTATGTCTATGATAAGACGCTTTCAAAGAGTGAATAACAAAAAAGATTTAAACCTCATACACGTAATAGCCGGCCACTGTCGGGGAGCGGTTCTAGGTCCTTCAGTCCGGAACCGCACTGCTGCTACGGGCCCAGGTTCGAATCCTGCCTCGGGCATGTATGCGTGTGATGTCCTTAGGTTTAAGTAGTTCTAAGTCTAGGGGACTGATGGCCTCAGATGTTAAGTCCCATGGTCCTCAGAGCCATTTGAACCATTTGAACACGTAATAACTTCACCGAAGATTAAATACAAGGGCCTGTCTCTAAAAATAATGATAATAGATGATTTCGTGGAAATGAATGTATTTGGCACTACACCTTTGTCTGCACTCCAGTTTTATAGTTAGGCATTGTCAGACACAGGATATATGTAGGTACGAATCTTACATTTTAACGGGGCGTCTCACAATGCAGTTCGCTGTACAACAGACACCCTTACATCTGGGGCTGTGCTCCCGACGTTTCCATACAGCGAAGCGAATCGGAACCTGTGCAATAAAACTGTCGTACAGAGCAATGGCGGTGCCTGTGTAGTTCGCTCTGATGCCAACCCAACGTAAAGGCCAAAAAGCCAGAGAAAAGTGAACATAAAAATAAATGAGGAACGAAATTCCTGCTGGGATTACAAACAAACCGTTTACCTATCTTCTGTCTTTGAAAATGAGTCCCTGGACGTAGAAAGAAGTTCGATTAATTTTAGTGTTGACGTCACACCGTCCAAATGGAGACCCACAAAGAGGCGCCTTTAAAAATCTGATGATACAATCTCCCCTAGAACTACTTAAACCTAACTAACCTAAGGACAGCACACAACATCCAGCCATCACGAGGCAGAGAAAATCTCCGACCCCGCCGGGAATCGAACCCGGGAACCCGGGCGTGGGAAGCGAGAACGCTACCGCACGACCACGATAATAAGAGAAGAATTCTTACTAACACTGTAGACACAAATATGGTGAGGGGGGCATTATGCTCGGAAATCCCCTTGGTCTTTTGAGTCAGTTTTTTATTCTCTTGTAAGTATTCGAGTGTAGTAAGCTATGTGCCATCACCGGGTTTCGTCCTCACCCTTGCCTTCATTACTGACAACACAAACAAGATACTGATCAAGTTCTCGTCACAGTCACTCGCACTAGGTATCTACATGCCTAGCACTTCATTAGAGGTCAGAGAAAGGCAACAATAATCCGGGCTTGCCACATCTGCCCCCACCGCTCTTTCCCTGAGGTGTAACTGACTGACTGTCGAGACGAGAACAGAGTTCTAAAGTTACTCTTATTTTTAGTAACACAATATTATTTTCCAAAACCAGTGACTTAACTGTTTGTATCAAACAAAAACAGTCACTTCCAGATGCACATCATTGTTTTGTAATTACAATGTCCTTAGAGACAGTTCGCAAGCTTAAATGGAGGTTGATAAAGAAGGAAATGGGTCGCAGTCTTTTCAAAAGAACTGTTCCAGAATTCCAAGAAATTGTTGAGGCATGCTGAAGAAGTTCAGATAGCCAGGCGTTGGTCTCAAACCTCTTTGCTTCCGTATACAAGTGCGGTTTTCTAACCACAGCGCCAGATCTCTTACTCAGTGTAAACGTTTAGGTCAAAAAATGCACCCAATGCCATTTTTATCACATTTTTCATGTTTTGTGCCCCTAAAATTTCCTATCCCTTCAAATTTGCTCTTCCACTACTTTTTGTTTTGTTTGCATGTGTTTGGAGGTGGTCACAGCTGGAGTTGAGCTCCTTTTGTGTAAATTTCAAGTACCTAGTGTACCTCTGTTTTATTTCCTCGAATAAAATCCGTTGACGTTGTTCTCCAGCGAAATGGCATTCAATTTCAAGCTTTTTAAGGACAAAAAAGGCGCATAAAGGTCAAGTGACGTTAGGAGCCTGCAAAAGATCAGCGTTCCCTCAGGAGAGCGTAAAAGCAATTTTTAAGGATTAAAATCCAGCATCGGCAATAAAGATGGTGCTGATTCTCCGGTAAACAGGAAGAGAATGAAAATTACTTTGGAGAAGCATTATTGAGATGTTCAAAGGAAGAGAGACAACAATCGCCAGAAAGCATTCCATCCTAAACTATTGTACGTAGCAGTTGATAACTAGCATCATGAACATAAGTATAATATAAGGAAACGGAACAGAGTGAATGATTTCTTAAGTATACACTAAGACGAAGAAACGACAGAGTCCAACAAGCTCCACTTCCAAATCAGTGTAAGAAACTGGCGTATTTCCAAAAGACATAAGAAATGTCTTATCCACTGAATCAAGAATACAAACAATTTGAAACGGTACAGTAGTTTCCGCTCTATAAGCAGCAGGTTTCGCTGCTCGCTCGCACCGGAAATAGAAACAGAGGCGGCTCCGCCGCCAATTTTATTGCACGACGCGACCGGCCGCGGGTGCAACAGAACCCATGTGTACGAGTGGAAAGAAATGTGTCAGGCTTCATAATACGTATTTATATGTGTCGTGTATTATGCATTTCTTGTACGTGAATGTGAATCTGCTCATGAACTTTCCTAATCCTCCTCACGCCTTTCCGTAAAGTGTGGCCAAATCTTTGTTGGGAAGTAGTTCTGTAGTAAAGTAGTGCCAACCTTACTACTGGGTAGGGGATCAGAGATATAGCACAGGCAGGTAAAAGTCAAAGTCTTCCCAGTGTCAAAAGATTTGGGGTGGAGAGGTTGGTCACGGCCAAGTGGTTCGACCACCCCCTCCACGGGGTCCAGGAAGACCTCCGGGTGCCCGCCATATTCAAGGACGGGGTTACAGAAGACGGGTATGTGATCAGACGTGCCCTCACTGCGTCTGTCTCAATGTTCAAGCATGGAAGAGAGGTATTTGAATATTTGTACTAATTCTTTTATTTCCAGCTTCGGTTGTATAAGGGAATGAATGTTCTCGTTTAATTTCGGAAATTTGACCCCCTGTGTTAATGTATCTGGTCCCCAGTTTGCCTGTTATCCTCCTCACGTAGTGGATGTCCTGTGTAAAATATTGGGAGGCTTTGGTGGTATACATTTGGCCAACGCAATTCCGTCTTGCCCGTAGAAAAGTGCGTGCAGATTGGTATATAATATACCCGAGCTATAAGTTGTAAAATTGTAATATCTGTAAACTGAAACAATTGCTGCAATCGCTGTAAAGTCGAGTGATAATGTTTAAAATAAATAGGTAACCAACTGTCATCAATCTTCAACATACCTTAAAAATCACAAAGAAGTCAAGTTAAAGGAATTTATTTAAAATAAAGGCTATAGAATGCAGGGACCCACACATCAGCGTGTGAGCCCTCCAGCCCCTTCCCTAGTATCGTACAGAAAGGGCACGCTCTCTAGGTAGCGCTCTCAAGCTCCCCTCCCCATTTACCCGTTGCGCAATATTCATTCAGGGCTTGACGACATCAACTTTCATCTGGCGTCCCTAGGCAAGGAGGTTAGACGGTAAACTTTCAAATTAATAACTGGACAAGGGATTGGTGTAAGTGAGTGTATACATGAAAGAAACGATATAACACTGACTTGCTACTACAGCCAGTGATTGCAAAAATAAAGTTAGTGACTTAAAGAAAGTTCCCAGAAAAGTTTGAACTAACACCAGTACTGCACAAGCGCGTGGTGCAATTAGGTAACTATGGGCAATTAGATCAGCAAAACAGAAATGACTAACTTCGCAATCGCCTCGTCTTGCTGAATGCAAATACGGTCCATGCTTCCAACTCTAAAGATGCGTGAGAGCAGAAGATGGTTGCAGTAGTGGCCGAGAATTCTAGGTACAACCCAGCCTCTGATGTCTGCTCTAAATCAGAGACATCTTGATGTGAAGCTCTCTGCTGTGATACAGAGCAAGTGCTCCTTTTGGCATCCTCTCGAAAATTATCATCTGCAGTGACCTAAGGAGAAGCGTCCTCTGTCTTTTATCCGGAAAACTTACATGGTTTCTGCCAGCATCAGGATTTCACCTACTAATTGCAACAGACCTTGCAGATTGCGATCAATGATAACTTAAAAAACAGGTGAAACAAATTCCCTACTCTTACGGATTTTGTTGTTGTAAACAAGTGAGTTACATTTCTCGCTTGGCATGGGGAAAACGGCAGAAAATCTGCCCTAATATGTAACGGATTTCAAGTTGCAGCCAATCACTGAAGTTGCTGCTACATTGTGAACAAACATTCCAGCTGGCCTCCTTTTGGGACTATTGGCTGTTACCATGTTCTCTCCTGTCTTCCAGACATTTACCGCTGCTAAAAAGAAATCCTTTTGCTTCGTACACAATGAAGCTTTGCAGCATGCTACTTGTGCCCACTCTGCACTCCCTCTTCGTTGGGTCGGCGGACTGCTCTCTCCTGTGCTTTACCTGCCTAAGGCTGGCTTTCAGCAGAAAACATCTTTACAGCTAGTATCTTTTCTCTAAGAGAATTTTGCCTTTCGCCAGCGAGCTAAAAGCCACAATGCTGCTGTAACTAAAATGTCCTTCATTGCACCAAGTGGAAGGATATGTATAATTAATTAGAATTGCAGTCATTGGCAGTAGTTGATATTGCTTGCAGTTTTCATGCAGCGTTAGTGATTTAATTTGCTGGTTGAATATGCATAATGGAATACTAGACAAGTTACACTACAGTTTTTTGTAAAAAGGTTGCCATATAACAAATACATACATGAAATGAGTTAGTAAATGGATGAGAACACTGAAAACATGAGGATCAAGACTGGGCTAAGAAAATGGTACTGTTCCTGTTTCCAGTCAGATGGTGTATTCACAATGCTTGGCATTTATAAAGACAGACTGCACAAGACTGCTCTCGAATTGCTTGCCTTAACTTAAAGAGTTATTTTGCGTTTTCTTCAGACGTATGCAAGGAGTCTGCGAACGCTGGCGTAACTCTTCCATTCAGCGACTAAAGAAGTCGCGTAGTTTTAAGGCGAACAACTCGTCAAGCCATGTTCGGAAAGAAATTTCCTTGAAGGTCGTTCGATAGAGACCGGAAGAGGTGAAAATCTGAGGACGCATGATCAGGTGAATAAGGACGGTATGGAATGACTTTCCAACCCAACTCCTGTGTACTGTTTCTTGTCAGTCTAGCGTAATGCAGTCGGGCGTTATCGTGGAGTAGCATCACGTCACGCGGTCTTCCTGGTCGTTGCTTTTGTATTAAGTCTGCAAGACGTCTCAGTTGTTGACAGTAAATGTCAGCAGTGATGGTTACACCTCGAGGAAGCAATTCTTGGCACACCACACCTCGCTGTTCCACCAGATGTATAACATTATCTTTTGTGGATACGCGCAGGTCTTTGTACGGGTAATTGCTGCGTTGTCTGGGCTCAAACACTCTTTTCTTTTCCCTAGGTTAGCATAAAGACATCCTTTCTCATCACCAGTAACGATGCGGGACATGAATGGTCGGTGTTGTTCACGAGCCAGTTGATGATGAGCATATAGAGAGGTGCACTTACGGCTGATTTTTGTGATTATGGCTTAGAGCGTGGGGTACCCGTCCATCCGATTTTTTTAACCTTGTCCCCTGCATGGAAATGTCACATGATAGTGAAATGAACCCAGTCCATTCATCACATTTGCTCATTCTCCAGTGCCGGCCGGGGTGGCCGAGCGGTTCTAGGCGCTACAGCCGGAACCGCGCGACCGCTACGGTCGCAGGTTCGAATCCTGCCTCGGGCATGGATGTTTGTGATGTCCTTAGGCTAGTTAGGTTTAAGTAGTTCTAAGTTCTAGGGGACTGATGACCTCAGAAGTTAAGTCCCATAGTGCTTAGAGCCATTTGAACCACTTGTGCCATTCTCCAGTACACTAAACCCTTCTCATTAAATCCTGAAGTTCTTTCTGAACATGGAGAGCCACTAATGTCAAAACGATTATCCTTAAAATGAGAAAAACATTTTCTATCCATGCTCTGACCAACGAAATTATCGCCATACATGGCGCTGCTGCCACCCTCTACTGAACTCAAACAGAAGAATATATCCGAAATGTTCCGATTTCTCCACTTGGCACTTCATTTTCTAGCGTCGACAGCTCCACTCACTAATTCCAAATGACGAAGTGACAATACAGCAGCAGTGAACCACAAATTAAAAATGACAATCGGTAAATAAACCCACAGCAGCCGGAATACCAACACTCCAAACAACAGCGTTACGAACTTAATGCATCAGGTTAATACAATCTCTGTCTTCTACAGTTTTTACCTTGTACAGCTCGCTCTAACACTATAGAACTTATTCCCTGATGTCTAACAACGCCGCCCGCGGTGGTCTAGCGGTTCAGGCGCTCAGTCCGGAACCGCGCGACTGTTACGGTCGCAGGTTCGAATCCTGCCTCGGGCATGGATGTGTGTGATGTCCTTAGGTTGGTTAGGATTAAGTAGTTCTAAGTTCTAGGGGACTGATGACCACAGATGTTAAGTCCCATATTGCTCAGAGCCATTTGAACCATTTTTGTCAAACAACATTTCCTATAGTCATTTTACTTCCTCTTGTCAGTACTTTCCGTATGTTTTTTCTTCGCTGATTCTGTGGAGAAACTTCTCACTCCTTGTCCTATTAGTGTGCCCAATTTTCAACACCCGACTGTAGCGCCAAATCTCAGACGCCTTGATTCTCTTCTTTTCAGGTGTTTCCTCAGTCCATGGCTCACTGCCATGCAATCGTGTGCTCCAAACGTGCGTTTTCCGAATTTTCTTCTTCCATTTGTGGATTTTGTGTGCTACCAGTAGAATTCTTTAGGCCAGGTCTAACCTTTTTGCCTATTCTGACTTGCCGTTCGTGTCCTCTTTACTCCGTCCACGGTGCGTTATTTTGCTTCCAAGTAGCAGGATGCCTTAACTTGGTCTTTTTCTTGGTCACAAACTTTTCTGTTCAATTTACCGCTAGTCTCATTGATGCTGATTCTCATTACTTTGGTCTATCTAGTTATCCCCGCCGACCTCGCTGTCGTGGCGCCACTATGAGGATCCAAATCAAGTTTGCTCTAAACACACGTGAGCATTAAGCCTAGTTTGCTCTACGACACTAAGTTGCAGGCAACTGCGTTACCGGCCACTGCGCATGAGCGCAGCGCGTTTGCGCAACTCGTTGGTGAAACTTAACACTTTCGGCGTCTTCCAACTGTGGCGATACTAGTTGCATGCGTTTTGAGGTTATGTGTGTTCGTAGAGTGTAGACAAACTGAAATATGAAGCAGGGAACGGAGAATAATGTTCGCTTTTTGGATATCTGTGCTTTGTATAGGTGTTTGTGGGATTTCAGTGATGATGATTACAAAAATAAGCAATATATTGCTTCCGCTGAGACTGTCATTTCGATCACAACATGGATGGTTTGACAATATCTGAGCTGCAGGGTAAAATTTATTGTGTTAGGAGCATATATACAACGGAATTAAGGAAAATGCAAGCAAGCGTAATTCTAGCCATGCCAATGCTCTCGTCTACAAGACTAAAATCCCATCGTTCGTGTTGGCCTACTCTTTGTTAAGGAACATTCTTGACAGGAGGGAAGGCTATACAACTTCAAGAAGCTGCATTCTTTATTCACTATTCATCTATTTAAAACGTAGCTGCAGCGCTCCCCATTCACATATGTTAGAATGGTTCAAATGGCTCTGAGCACTATGGGACTTAACCTCTGAGATCATCAGTCCCCTAGAACTTAGAACTACTTAAACCTAACTAACCTAAGGACATCACACACATGCATGCCTGAGGCAGGATTCGAACCTGCGACCGTAGCAGTCACGCGGTTCCAAACTGAAGCGCCTAGAACCGAACGACCACACCGGCCGGCACATATGTTAGAATTTTGAAATATTGCCACTGTAAAGATCTGTCTTGAAGAGACAGATCTTCTCTATCTCCTCCTTCTACGGAGGAGATAGAGAAGATCCAAAGAAGAGCGGCGCGTATCGTCACAGGCTTATTTGGTAACCGTGATAGCGTTACGGAGATGTTTAATAAACTCAAGTGGCAGACTCTGCAAGAGAGGCGCTCTGCATCGCGGTGTAGCTTGCTCGCCAGGTTTCGAGAGGGTGCGTTTCTGGATGAGGTATCGAATATATTGCTTCCCCCTACTTATACCTCCCGAGGAGATCACGAATGTAAAATCAGAGAGATTAGAGCGCGCACGGAGGCTTTCAGACAGTCGTTCTTCCCGCGAACCATACGCGACTCGAACAGGAAAGGGAGGTAATGACAGTGGCACGTAAAGTGCCCTCCGCCACACACCGTTGGGTGGCTTGCGGAGTATCAATGTAGATGTAGATGTAGTGTTGCCATTCATGTAAAGCATTCCAGTGGGTGTTTTCCAACAGAATGACGCTCGCTCACATACCGCTGTTGTAACCCAACATGCTCTACAGAGTGTGGACTTGTTGTTTTCGACTGCTCGATCATCAGATCTGCGTCTAACAGAGCACATATTGGGCATCGGGGCGACAACGGCTGCATCAATCACTAACAGCTTTAACCGTCCCTGTATTGAGCGACCAAGTGCAAAGGGCATGGAAATTCATCCCACAAACTGACGTCCGACACCTTACAACACAATTGATGCACGTTTGCACTCTTGCATTCAGCATTATGGGGGTTACACGGGTTGTTAATGGACGGTACCAGCATGGCACACTTGCAATGGCTTGCGCTCACATTAACCTGTGATCTTGAAGTTTTAATCACTTAAGTATGTTACCTAGACAAATGTATTTCCGAAATATCTTTACTGTATACTAATTGTTTTTTGGTATTGCAGACTTTTTCCGTCAGTGTAATAGTAATTAACATTCATGACCATTGGTCTCCTTTAAACTAGTCTCTCTCAGCTAAAAGTGGGAAGGACGCTACATTGCATTATTTTTAAGTCATTTTTAACTACATCATTGATGATACTGTGTGATACTGAGATGAATTTTAATAGACCACGTGGGATAGTGAACCTGTAAATAATCTTTTAGAAAACAAGGAGAACTTTCTACAAAAATTTGCGTTCGTCTCTTCCTTAGTTTCAATTTACAGTAATGTAGCTGTTTATGTTTGCACCAGAACTGAGTTTTTGTCATGGTAATTAATCTGTTTTAACTGTTTTTCTTGAATAATTAAAACACTGCCGTTGTTTCGCTATGCAGTCTTCTGCTGTTTTCCGTGGTATTTACAGCTGTAAGATAACTCGAATGATGCAGTTTGCTGGTTAATGCATTTAGGGCTCTTACCTTCTTCAGAGCAGTCTGTTCAGCATAAATTTCGTCAGTGGTTGCTAGGAACTTATCTATGAATTTTTCGTTGCGCTTGGGTAAGATCTATAGTTGTCATTAAAATTTCCGATTCGTATTACGTTAGGAGGCAATCTTAACTGATAATGTTCTTTTGCAAATCCCCAGTTCTGGGTTGATCACGATAGTAGCAGAAACTATGTCATAATTAAACATACACTATGTGATTCAAAGTATCCGGACACCATAAAAAACATACGTTTTTCATATTAGGGGCATTCTGCTGCCACCTATTGATAGCTACTCCGTATCAGCGACCTTATTAGTCATCAGACATCGTGAGAGAGCAGAATGGAGCGCTCCGCGGAACTCACGGACTTGGAACGTGGTCAGGTCATTGGGTGTCACTCGTGTCATACACGTGTACGCGAGATTTCCACATTCCTAAACATCCCTAAGTCCAATCATTCCATGTAGGCTTTCACGGCCGGCGTCTTTATCAGTAAACTCTTCCGGGCTAAGTTGCCGTGGTCGATCTGTAGAACTTCTTCTCCCTGACGTTTCGTTCTCAACTACGGAGAACATCTTCCGAGGTGAGTCGACGACTGTCCGCTGTTTCCGATATGATAGTGAACTGGAAACGTGAAGGAGCACGTACAGCACAAAAACGTACAGGCCGATCTCGTCTGTTGAATGATTGAGACCATCGAAGGTTAAAGTGGATCGAAATGTGTAATAGGCAGACATATATCCAGACCATCACCACAGGAATTCCAAACTGCATCAGGATCCACTGCAGGTACTATGACAGTTAGGCTGGACGTGAGAAAACTTGGATTTCATGGTCGAGCGACTGCTCAAAAGCCACACATCACGCCGGTAAATGCCAAACGATGCCTTGCTTGGTGTAAGGAGCGTAAATATTGGACGAATGAACAATGGAAAAACGTTGTGTGGAGTGCCGAACCACGGTACACAATGTGGAGATTCGATAGCAGGTTGTGGGTATGGCGGATCCCCTGTGAACGTCATCTGCCAGCGTGTGTAGTGCAAACAGTAAAATTCGGAGGTGGTGGTGTTATGGTGTGGTCGTGGCACTATCACAGCACGGGCCTACATTGATGTTTTAAGCACCTTCTTGCTTCCCACTGTTGAAGAGCAATTCGTAGATGGCGTTTGCATCTTTCAACAAGATCGGGCGCCTGTTCATAATGCACGGCCTGTGGTGGAGTGGTTACACGACAATAAGGTCCCTGCAGTGGACTGGTCTGCATAGAGTCCTGACCTGAATCCTATGGGACACCTTTCTGATGTTTTGGGACGCCGACTTCGTGCCAGGCCTCACCGACCGACATCGATACCTCTCCTCAGTGCAGCACTCCGTGAAGAATGGGTGTCATTCCCCAAGAACCCTTCCAGCACCTGATTGAACGTGTGCCTTCGAGAGTGGAAGCTGTCATCAGGGCGAAGGGTGGGCCAACACCACACTGAATTCCAGCATTTCCGATGGAGGGCGCCACGAACTTTTAAGTCATTTTCAGCCAGGTGTTCGGATACTTTTGATCACATAGTGTATATATTAAGCGATCGAGAAGGTTTTATGGACAAAAAATATATGAATTTACTTATAACATCATTTTGGCTACTGCTATCATCAAATCAAAACATATTCATAACGATCATGCACTTATTCACGAATTTTATCATGTAGTAATAAGACAAGCGCCTTTAGTAACTCGACAAATTATATGACCGTGTATTTATTTTTCTTAAGTCCAACTTATATTGTCAATCGCAATGCCAGAACAGCCTCCCTGGTGCCGTTATCTTTCCGAAAGTCCAATTTATTGTCATCTAACATATCCTCAGTAGGTTTTCCATTGTTCTGTATATTTTTTCTTGTTAGCTACGTGGATGCATGAAGTTAAGATGATGGGGCAACAATTCTCGCACCTACCTGTACTTAATATCTTTGAGATTTGGTGGAAGATATTTTTCCAAAAGTCTGACGGTGTGCCTCCAGTCTCGTGCATTCTACGCATCAACTTGAATTATAGTCTCATTTCCACTTCCTTAATAATTTTAGAAATTTCGAAGAGATATGAATCCCGTCTGAACAATTTGATCGCAACTCTTCGAAAGTCTTCTCAAACTCTGATTCTAATACTGGATGCCTGTTGTATTCTATATCGGCTCACATATCTTCATCTGCCACATCAACGGAAAATTCCTTCCCTCACAAAGGCTTCCAATGTACTCTTTCCACCTATTCGTTCTCTCCTCTACGTTTAACAATGTAACTCCAATTGCTCTCTTAATTCGAGTATCTTGTGTTTAGTTTCACGAAAGGCTGCTTTGACTACTCAAAAATCCAAAGCAGGGGACAAGGTATGCTTAGGCCTGGAGACACGGAAAGTTTCTAACAAAAGAAATTTAACACTACAGAAGAAAGCCGAAAATCAGGTGGAATGATAAGAGAAGGAATGAGGAGGTGCTTCTCAGAATCGGCGAAGAAAATAACAAATGGATAACACGGTCAGAAGGGACTGAACATGTATCAAGACACCAGGGAATAACTTCAGGGAGGTTTAGAGGGTGGAAACTGTGGAGGAAGACTGGAATGTAGCCAACAAATAACTGACAACGTTGCGTGCAATTGATACTCTGGGATGAGTTCGGTACAAGGATGGAATTTGATGCGTGACGCATCCAATCAGACAGGAATATTGAATAAAAAAAAATTTTAAAAAATGAGTAAGGGTGGGGGGTTGTGGAACAAACCTTTAATACTCTACCGTATCTACTACTATCAAAACTGGTTTCATTGCTGTTTTTACCATTATAAACAGTAGTACCACAAATTTTACTTTGCGTGCCAGATTTGACAGCTTTCCGATACGTTGGCGAGCCAAGACCGTTCTTTGTGCACCGCAAAGTGCTTTGTAGTTAAATCTGTCAATACTGGTGTCCCCTGTCTTCGTGGTTGCAGGGAACGTCTCTCATATTCCAGGAGGCATCGTTCTTCCGGGGATGAGCGCCACCATCACGCCGAGTTCCGACAGTGCGGTGTTGACTGTCCGCCGTTGTTAATGTTCACATCGAAAGCCACCATTGCGTTTCTTCTCCATTGCTACCTCCTGTAGTATTGCGAAAGGGGTTGGCTGACAAGACGCTGTTTTCTTGCAACAGCCGGTATATGGCACGTTGTCTCGCAGTGCAGTGTCTCCTCGCCGATCAGGTGCTGCATCAGCCACATTCGCACACGGTGCGAGAACCTCGCAGGAAGCTGCAGAGACGCCAGACGGCGGTATGCTGGTAGGCCGTCGGCCGTGCCCGGATGCAGGCAGGTGCGGACACAGCGGGCACGCGCCACAGCAGGTGCCCCGACCCACGGCTGCAGCTGCTGCCTGCACACACAGAAAACAAAAAAAAGGGAAGTGGTAACCCACTTGAGGCTCACTCTCTCCCTTGTCGTGCTCTTTTTGCTCCTTTTACGGTTTGCCGCTGATGCATCATTTCGTCATGTATATTAATTTGTCGAAGGGCATGAAAGGGAAGCAGTGGTTGGGAAGGGAGTGAGACAGGGTTGTAACCTGTCCCCGATGTCATTCAATCTGTATATTGAGCAAGCAGTAAAGGAAACAAAATAAAAATTCGGAGTAGGAATTAAAATCCATGGAGAACAAACAAATACTTTGAGCTTTGCCGATGACATTGTAATTCTATCAGAGACAGGAAAGGACCTGGAAGAGCAGTTGAACGGAATGGACAGTGTCTTAAAAGGAGGATATAAGATGAACATCAACAAATGCAAAACGAGGATAATGGAATGTAGTCGAATTAAATCGGGTGATGTTGAGAGAATTAGATTAGGAAATGAGACACTTAAAGTAGTAGACGAGTTTTGCTATTTGGGGAGCAAAGTAACTGACGATGGTCGAAGCAGAGAGGATATAATATGTAGACAGGCTATGGCAAGGAAAGCGTTTCTGAAGAAGAGAAATTTGTTAGCTTCGTGTCTAGATGTATGTGTCAGGAAGGCGTTTCTGAAAGTATTTGTATCGAGTGTAGCATGTATGGAAGTGAAACATGGACGTTAAACAGTTTGGACAAGAAGAGAACAGAGGCTTTCGAAATGTGGTGCTACAGAAGAATGCTGAAAATTAGATGGGTAGATCACATAACTAATGAGGAGGTACTGAACAGAATTAGGGAGAAGAGAAATTTGTGGCACAACTTGACTAGAAGAAGGGATCGTTTGATAGGACACGTTCTGAGGCATCAAGGGGTCACAAATTTAGTATTGGAGGACAGCTTGGAGGATAAAAATCTGACAGGGAGACCAAGAGATGAATACACTAAGCAGATTAAGAAGGATGTAGGTTGTAGTAGGTACTGGAATATGAGGAAGCTTGCATAGGATAGAGTAGCATGGAGAGCTGCATCAAACCTGTCTCTGGACTGAAGACCACAACAACATTAATTTGGGAGGTACGATTTATGTGTGATGTTTCAAAACCGAGTTCAATTTTTTTTCTATTCGGAGCCCTGTCAGAAACACACCCTTTGGCATTTTAATCACGCAATTATGTAATGATAAAATATTCACTTTGCACTAAGCGCGATCATGGAGAAGGCATATCTAAATGGCAAACATTCGCAACATAAAACGGGAAACGATTTTTGGTATAACGCTGTTATTTAAGATATTTGCAAATGCTGATAGTTTAGCAATTGAAACTTTTCGTCTTCTGTCACGTTTAATTGCCAGTTCTTTTTGTGACGAAGCGTTTCGGCAATACGATGCCATCCATCATCAGGTCACTAACCGTTACTACTACACAAGCAGTTAGTAACAGATTTCAGTGAAGCTCAAAAATGACTTATTTTTGGATATACAAGTGCTGTTACGCTCCGTAATATTGTAACATCGACAGTATTTTGTAACATATCTATAATCAACAATTCATGTACATGTCATTATAGCCGACATATTCCACATCTAGTCCTGGATCTACGGAGGAGGGCGGGGTGGCTAACCAGGGTATTTGCACCGAGTGGCAATCTTTTATTGAAGAAAGAAACTTGGTTCACAAAGCGCCTAGCATCCAGCGCACGTTGGCCTGTCGATTATTCATTTGATTTCAAAACGTATCACCTTTCATTTTTTAACACATTCCTAGTTGATTTGTGAACGAATCATAAATTGATTTTTGAATGTGTGCATAGTGTATGTGATGTGTCAGCCAAGGGAATCCACGTCACATCTAGAAAAAAATAAATTTCCCGCAGACAAAAGGGGACAGGGCTATACGAACTGAAGTGAAATGTCGTGTGGCTAGGGCCTCCGATCGGCTACAGCGGTCTCCTGGTGCAAGTATTTTCAGATGAAGCTACTTCGGCGACTTCCGAGTCGATGAGGATGAGATGATGATGATTGTGACAACAAAACAACACAACACCCAGTCCCTGAGGTGTGAAAATCTCCAACCCAGCCGGGAATCGAACCCGGGCTCCTTTGCACGGCATTATGCCGCGCTGACCATTTTTTTATGACACTCAGCTATCGGGGCGGCCGCCATACGAACTGAGCCGAATAAACTCCAACGATTGAATGGCAATCGCTGTTTGTTTATGTGGTTGATTCGGTGTGCGAATGATAAGCGTTGCTGTAATTACTAGCAAAATCAATAGGTTCAGACTACCAGAGTGAAAAACGACTAACTGGAATAACAGGGAAGAAGGATTACGTATTATCTTCTCGGCGTATCCAAGAAAACGAAATTTTACCAGAAACATTTTTGCCACGTCACTGTACTACTAAGGGCCAGTTGTAAAGTCCCCGGTTAGCAGCCGCTTAAGTTCTTTCTCGGAATACCGCTGAAAACGCTTTGTACGAACACATAATAACGTCTAACAGGAGAAATAATGCGGGGTAACTAAGCCGGTGATTCTGGCATGGTTATTCACATTAACCATAGGATAACTTTTGGACAACGGCAGGAGTAGTTACAGAATTAGTGGGGACAAGATTGTTTGTTAGAACGAGGAAGGAGAAGAAACGCGGGCTCACACAAATTATATGGAAGAATATGACGATTCCAATTTTATATAAAAATTTCGTACCACTACTACTTTTCGATCTCAAGCTAGAGAAACCGGAGCATACGAGTGAAATGTGAAAGTATTTGTATATCCTAACATGAAACTGTTTTCTTTTAATAGGCCTAATAGGCATTTGAAACTGTTACTCTATGAATTGTATTCTGCTGTGTTATTTATGTAAATGAGATAGAATAAAACGACCATTTGGCCAAACCAGCTTCCTTTGTTTGGCCTGTGTTACAATTGCTTCAATATTATAAAAGCCTATTTCGTTTTATCTAGCAGACAGTGACAAAATGGACGTAATCAAATCGAGAAACCACAGCAGTCTTGGCTGCCGTTCGTATTAACATCTCTTTCAGTGTCAGGGAAAGATATTTTGTTTCTCATGTGGCAAAACGTCTGACGAACTTTGATGAGGTAATAGATTCTTTCGCAGAAGGGAAAGCACACCGTATAAAGCTGCAGCAAGATTAGAGAGAAAAAAAGGCTGGGATCTAAGGATTGAAGAAATGTGTACTGCCTTGCTTGTCTCTTCTCTGTACTGGTTTAATATTTTCTATATTTCGTTGTATCTCACACAAAAGAGGAGCTTGTTAGCTAGTAGGCAATAAAGAGCGCAAATTTTCTGAAGAGTTCTTATTCTCCCGGTCACAAATAATCCCACTTAGTATTAATCGTGCCTTTTTAAAAGAGGGGTAGGATGCTGGCTGGGAGAAAGAGAGTCACCACAGGAAAATTTAATTTCCACTTTCCTGAATATAGATTTGACGGCTTCCATTACAAAATACACACTTATGAATTCCACACAGCGAAATACAGTGACGTGTGACAGAAGAACGCTGTGTGGAGAGGACTTAAGACCATATAACATGTCTTACATTTCCTCGAACACTAATGTTTTATGTGTCAAACTCTCCAGAAAGATGTGCGTTACAAAATGGATACATTTTTGAAAACTCAACTTTTTTTTAACTTTTGTCACCCTGTCTCAAACGTTCGAAGTTTTTGCCCCGGTACAGAAATATCGTAGATATGCGGTTGCCCGCGCCTTTGTTGAAATTTAAACTTATCTCTTATTTCAAAGTCTAAGTTGCACGTCTTGGTTTTACAAATTTTCGATAAATACTTTGCTGTCCTCAACAGAACAACATCTGAAAAGGATCAGATATGGATTGAATCTATTAATTATAAAAATAAATATGTAACTGGTATGGGGTAATTAATAATAAATTTTAATGAGATGTTAGGCGCTTGATGACGTCATGTACTGCTAAAACGCATGATCCCAACAAATACTGGAGACTAAACGCGAGTTAGCCGACAAAGCGTTATTTTATAAATTTCATAAGACAGTCACAGACCTAATTCACTACAGCATGTACGAATTCATGATACTTAGGATTACACTATACTTATTATGAACAGCAATGACAAACAGTTGTAGCTGATGTGGATACAAATCGAATACATGAAAAGGGAAAAAGTTACTTTTTATAGATTTTTAGCACAAAGTCATATGAGCTGCGGGACAATGTGTATTATTGGTGACAAAAATTCTGTTTTGGTTAAATGAATTATCAATACATTAACATTCCAACGTCTGGCCCAACAAAGACGTGGCGCTGGAACGATTTTACTTTCGTTGTACTATTTCATGTTACGTAATAACGTAACCAATGGTAGCATGATGTTTACAGCGATGTCGTTGATAAAAATTTCCTAAGTAACCGTATTGCGTGTTTTTCTTTCAAATGGATGGATTGCAATGCTGTGAGTGTTTTGACAGTTAATCGTCTACAGAAATACACCCGACTTTGGTAAGACACTGTACAGAGTCTACTTCTTCATCTTCATAAGTCCAGTGGACCTTGGAATTTGGACGTGACCGCACTACTCTCGAAGACAATCCACATGAAGGATGTCCGACAGTAAAGATGAAAATCGAGAAACTTGACAATGTGGTGCTGGATGATCCGCGGTTAAACATGTACAACATTTCTGATGCAGTAGGCTTATCATAACAAAGAATAACATGCATTCCACGTACAGAATTTACTGTGAGATAGCTTTGTGAAAATGTGAAAACTAATTTTACAGCAATGTTAGAAACTCTTGAAAAATAATGCACCGCATTTTATAAGGCAATTGCTACTGTGTGTGACACGCCAAAAATTAAATACCAATGAAAACAAAAGCTTGAAACCGGTACCATTGTACCAGAAAAGGGGAAGTGATCCCATCATCAGAAAAGATTGTGTCCAATCAGCTCTTGATTGGAAAATTTGCAGAGCATAAAAGAGGAACTTTTGATCACATGCAACTCGCCTGGAACAACTGTGTGAAACCTTCCTGACAAGAGGCAGTACTTGAAAGGGAAAATAAAAATGTAATCACAATGAAATGAACACCCTTGGCTGCTTACAGGCGTTGACATACGTCAACGGGGACAAATTAAAATGTGTGCCCCGCCCGGGACTCGAACCCGAGATCTCTTTCTTACATGGCAGACGTTCTATCCATCTTTCTTTTTATTTAATCTCATTTTGTTCGTTGCATCTGCTCGCGGCGGACGTCGTGAGACATCCGTTTAAGTTCGTTGTTGATCGATTAACTCAGTTTTTTTTTTATTACAGAGGGAGCTAACCCTCTTACCGAACACACTGAGCTACCGTGCCGGCTATCTGAGCCACCGAGGACACAGAGGACAGGGGATTTATCTCTGGCACGCCTCTCGCGAAACCCACATTCTCAACGTATTGTCCTGCACTACATTCGTAGTGCCCCCGCCCATTATACTCATTACTCGCTGCGCGTTACCGATTCCCGTAAGTGTTCGGGCACTGTTTGTGCATTCGCACAGAAGAAGAAGATGGTCAAGTGGCCGGTGAGCCTTAACTACATATTTACTAAGATGGTATCTGTTCTTTCGGACATGTCCGAAAGAACAGATACCATCTTAGTAAATAAAAAATGTAATCCACTAGGAAAATGTACGTGATTTGACATTCGTGATATTGAGGGTTTGAGGTAAGGATTGTTGGAACAACTAAGATTTGAAACTTTGATTTTCAGACATTCCCACATCCAAAGCAATTTGTGACTGTAAAACTTTTTTTTTAATGAAGGAACACACTGAAGAAGTTTGAACAATGTGTGTTGTCCTCAAAGGGAAACATACAATTAAAAAAGGACCACATACAATTAAAAAAGATTACCAAGTGGAATTTTCGTTTTAATTCTTTCCCTTGGAGTTGTCAAAGGATCCGGTTACATGGCGAGTAAATCGAATGATCCGTCCGGTGCATTACATACAGCCCTATCATAGGAAGAGTGAGACACAGACGTGTCCGTACTCTGACAATAGACAACGGACAATTAGTGAAATTGTGTGCTCCGGCATATTTCAGATGTTATACATAAATTCAGGTATGTGGAAGTTTAGAGAGATTTTCTGAGAATTGTGTTACATTAGCAATCGCAAAATAAATTCCAGAATGAAATAAATTATTTTGCATTTATCAAAGTATATATCAAGGTGTGTGACAGTTCTTTGAAAGAGTGGAGGATCTAAAATAAGTTATATGTAGCTCGAATGTAAGTGACCTTATGTAAACATATATGTATGTTTAAACACACACACACACACACACACACACACACACACACACACACACTGAGCGAGGTGGCGCAGTGGTTAGACACTGGACTCGCATTCGGGAGGACGAGGGTTCAATCCCGCTTCTGGCCATCCTGATTTAGGTTTCCCGTGATTTCCCTAAATCGCTCCAGGCAAATGCCGGGATGGTTCCTTCCAAAGGACGCGGCCGACTTTCTTCCCCGTCCTTCTCTAACCCTATGAGACCGATGACCTTGCTGTCTGGTCTCCTTCCCCAAAACAACCAACCAACCACACACACACACACACACACACACACACACACACACACACACACACACACACACACACACACACACGCAGGCACACACACACACACACACACACACACACACACATGCACACACACACACACACGGCATACCCAGGGTGATTATAAATGAAGTTCCAGTTTCAAAACGCCGTAAAAAAACAATCACTGCATAGAATGACCTCAAATTTGAACAGAATATTATCGCAGAATGGAGAAACGCCATGAAAAAAAAGTAAAAGAACTAGCCGAAATTTTCTCAGTACATGGTGCTGTACGCGTCATAACGTAAATAGGATCGGCTACAAATGACAGATGAATCTCAATACGATGGATATGGTGCAAACTGCACGTTAAACCAAGTGCATAGTGAAATGTAAGTGACTGCACAAGTCTGCCATTCAATAGCTGTGGCACTGTGAGTTAGGTAAGCCCATCTATCATGGCGAGGTCGTTCCATATCGGCGTGGAAAAATCCGTTTCTAATTTCCCTGCGCCAAAAACAGCACAAAAAGCAACAATGAGATCGGTTTTTACTCGTCGTGAGACTGGCGCAAGAGATGTTCTGTTTTCTGTCCACTATTTCCTGCCACAAGTTGAGAAACGGCATGGTCCACAACATATCGAGTATCTCAGGGGTGACCCGGCCGACTAGCCGCGCGATCTAACGCGCTGCTTCCTGATCGAGTAGGCATGCTGGTCCCCGGCGGAATCCGCCTCGGCGAATGCGGGCTGGTTCCCCTTATTCCGCCTCAGTTACACAGTGTCGGCGATTGCTGCGAAAACACCGTTTCCACGTACGCGTACACCATAATATTATTCTACCTTGCAAACATTTAGTGTTGCACTCGTCTGGTATGAGACGTTCTCCGGGGGGCCCACTGGGGGCCGAACAGCACAGTGTGGGGCGGTGGGGTGGGGTGGGGTGCGTGGCTTGTTGTAGGGTTGTGAACCACTGAGGGCTACGGAGGGACGAAGCCTCTCCGTCGTTTCTAGGTCCCCGGTTTAATTCACACGTATACACCTACATCTTTGGGGTCACATAAGAGTTGATTACGTTGTGTTTGCCTAATTTTGGCACTGAACACAGGATCTTTCAGATAGATCGACAGACAGAAGTCACGCAGATTAAGACAAGGTAATCTGGACGGCCAGGCTGTAGGGAAATGACGGCTGATAATTCTAGCATCTCTAAAATACCTCTGCAGCAGCTCCTTCAAATGATGTGCAACGTGCGACGAAGCACCATGTTGCATAAGGATGATTCTATTAGCATAACCACAGTGTTGAAGGGTTAGAATGGCGTTGATGAGCAAAGACTCTTACAGTGTTTAGCAGCGACGGTACAGCTTACAGAGCCCGGAGAACCTATCTCCTCCAAAAGATATGATTCTACATACACTACTGGCCATTAAAATTGCTACACCAAGAAGAAATGCAGATGATAAACGGATATTCATTGGACAAATATATTATACTAGAACTGACATGTGATCATATTTTCACGCAATTTGGGTGCATAGATCCTGAGAAATCAGTACCCGCAACAACCACCTCTGACCGTAATAACGGCGTTGACATGCCTGGGCATTGCGTCAAACAGAGCTTGGATGGCGTGTACAGGTACAGCTACCCATGCAGCTTCAACACGATACCACAGTTCATCAAGAGTAGTGACTGGCGTATTGTGACGAGGCAGTTGCTCGGCCACCATTGACCAGACGTTTTCAATTGGTGAGAGATCTGGAGAATGTGCTGGCCAGGGCAGCAGTCGAACATTTTCTGTATCCAGAAAGATCCGTGCAGGACCTGCAACATGCGGTTGCACATTATCCTGCTGAAATGTAGGGTTTCGCAGGGATCGAAAGAAGGGCAGAGCCACGGGTCGTAACACATCTGAAATGTAGCGTCCACTGTTCAAAGCCGTCAATGCGAACAAGAGGTGACAGAGACGTGTAACCAGTGGCACCCTCTACCATCACGCCGGGTGATACACCAGTACGGCGATGACGAATACACGCTTCCAATGTGCGTTCATCGCGATGCCGCAAAACACGAATGCGACCATCATGATGCTGTAAACAGAACCTGGATTCATCCGAAAAAATGACGTTTTGCCATTCGCGCACCCAGGTTCGTCGTTGAGTACACCATCGCAGGCGCTCCTGTCTGTGATGCAGTGTCAAGGGTAACCGCAGCCATGGTCTCCGAGCTAATAGTCCATGTTGCTACAAAAGTCGTCGAACTGCTCGTGCAGATTGTTGTTATCTTGCAAACGTCCCCATCTGTTGACTCACGGATCGAGAAGTGGCTGCGCGATTTGTTACAGCCATGCGGATAAGATGCCTGTGATTTCGACTGCTAGTGATACGAGGCCGTTGGGATCCAGCACGGCGCTCCGTATTACCCTCCTGAACCTACCGATTCCATATTCTGCTTACAGTCATTGGATTCTCGACCAAACGAGCAGCAATGTCGCGATACGATAAACCGCAATCGCGATAGGCTACAACTCGATCTTTACCAAGGTCGGAAACGTAATGGTACGCATTTCTCCTCCTTACACGAGGCATCACAACAACATTTCACCAGGCAAACCCGGTCGAGTGCTGATTGTGCACGAGAAATCGGTTGAGAACTTTCCTCATGTCAGCTCGTTGTAGGTGTCGCCACCGGCGCCAACCTAGTGTGAATGCTCTGAAAAGCTAATCATTTGCGTATCACGGCATCTTCTTCCTGTCGGTTAAATTTCGCGTCTGTAGCACGTCATCTTCGTGGTGTAGCAATTTTAATGGCCAGTTGTGTATTATATGCTGATGGCATTGATACAACGCTTGGAGGTGTAGAATTTTTCTTCAGGCTGTGTGTATCATGGTGAGATCCACGTATATGAGTATAGATGTATTCTGTGGCTTGCATACTATGTATTTCCGACGAACTTTTTTTTATCTTCACAAAATTTAATTAACCATTCCCCTCTCTCGTTTTCCCTTCACAATTCATATTTTCGCACAATATTTGCGTCACGGCCTTCTCCTGTCACAGCAGTTCAGTCTCTTATTACAATCCTGGCAACAGTCCTCCGCCAACACACCTTCAGTCCGTTCTTATATCTGCTCGTTCTTCATAAGGTGGTGCTGGTATGTACACTGGACTTCTAATAGTTCTTTATGAATCACTAATTTCTTGACAGCAACGAGTTTATTTCCCTCTCTATGTACTCAACCTGCTACATCATTTTGTACTATAATGCCAACCCAATTGCCACCTATTCCTCTCTATAAGCAATACATTGTCACACCTTCACTTGACGTTTCACCTTGTTTTTCGCTTATAATTTCACGTAAGCCATTCACGTCAGTTTCATTGATCTTCATTTCTCCAGCTTTCTTGTTTGTAACATAGTGGAATCATTACAAACATTACTAAACATACATTTATTTTTCTTCGGGGTTGATACTTCTTCAGCTGCTTCCAACGGAGAATCCTTTTGTTATGCCTGGAGTGTTAGACAGAATACCAGATCAATGTGGTTGCTACTACGTCGGCCAGGCAGTATGCACTGTGGAGCAACGCCGGACGGAACACGGGAGATGTTTATGCCTACATTGTCCGGTAAAATCAACCGTGGCGGAACACGCTTTAGAAAATCTACACAGAATTCTGTTCGACGAAACGTCTGTTATTACGAGGACGAGGAGACTTTGGAACAGCATTATAAAAGAAGCCGTAGAAATAAAAATATCTGAAAACATCACCAAGAAGGATGTCGGTTTGCAGCTCAGCACAGCATGGGGCCCGGAAATCACGAGTCTGTAGCTGGCGCAACTTACTCGAGAGGAAAACATTGCCATATTTCTGTGTGTCCATCTTTTTAGAGATGGTCGTGGCACTCGACTGTTCGATAGAGGATGTCAAATTAAATGCCTTTCAGCCATCAGTATTCAAACTTATTTTATTGGGCAACCAATTTCAGCGTTTTACTACGCCATCTCCAGGCCCCTGACCGACGTGTAGGAATCATCTGCCTCACTTGTGGTCAAAACAGGGGCCAGCAATGCTGGTCTCAGTAGATATCTACTTGTTGCAGTGACCACTTCAGCCACCACTTTCCGACGGCCATGGAGGATTCAAATGGTCACTGTAACCAGTATTTCTGGCTCCTGTTTTGACGGCGAGTTAGATTATTCCTACATGTCGGTCAGGAGCCTCATGATGGCGTAGCGAAACACTGAAACTGGTTTCTCAATAAAGTAAGGCTGAAAATTGACGGCTTAAAGGCGTTTAATTTGATATCCATTACCATATTTGGCGAGGAAGAGCGCACCAGTGACATCATAGCAACGTGGCTATAAAACGACGAGCGCACAGCAGCAAGACAGTCATTAACCACTTGACAGTGGTCGCGGAGAGCGCGGTCAAAAACTCGTGGGATTTTAACCACATGATGCGCCTGGAAGCCCGTGAAGATTTTATTAAAGGAGGAGGACACCACCATGATCTCTTTTGTAAGAAATATCAATTAGATCATTAAAGAATTGTTTTTCACTTGTTACAAGCCCCAAATGACAGAGAAATTAAAAAAGGAATGAAAGCACAATTATACACAAAACCTTACACAACGTACATCAACACAACATAAAAATAATGACCACTTGCAAGACACAACAGTACAAAAATACATACACAAAACAAAATGGCACATACTCACTCACAAAGAATTGTCCACAGAACAGGCAACATATTGAAGAAACAGGGACTTCAGTCAAGATATAGGACAGACAACACAGCACAGAAAAAACTCTGAACACATGAGAAACCCACAGATTAGTTCAGCAGATCAGGAATATATGATTTCACATGCAACACTTGTCAATTAGTATACATAGGACAAACATGCAGGTACTTTGAAGCAATATGCTCAGAACACTTCAGAGGCCTAAAAAGTAACAGCACCCGTAGCAGATTTGCTGATCACCTAATAGCACATAACCACTACCCAACTGCAATAACACCAGATTTACAAAATAGTGAAATCCACCTACAACCTATGCCACATACTGATAATACAACTTCCACATACAGAAGGCAATAGAAGAGGCTAACAAGTTTTAAATGAAAACACTACACTTTGTGAAGGTACGTTATTTAAAATATTGAAGGACCTTTACAGAAAGGCAACACAAACAGCTTAAGGAGTTTACACACACACACACATACACACACACAAATACACATGGAAAGAGAGAGAAAAAGTAAACAAAATTCAAATTCGTCGTCAAACTCTCTTGGTAACAAATGAACGCCACTCACTCACAATAACAGAATTGTCCACAGAACAGGCAACATATTGAAGAAACAGGGACTTCAGTCAAGATATAGGACAGAAAAAACTCTGAACACATGAGAAACTCGCAGATCGCGTTTTGCGAAGTAGAAAGGTGTTTATAAAGAAATAAATAACAAAAAGTACATTAATATGTGGGTGCAGCGTCTTGGGCACATCAAAGAAGAAGGATCAGTCACAACAAAGCGTAAGTTGTCACAAGTACATAAGCAAAACATTTTGACACGCCAAAATCACGTTTTCTTAAAAATCAAGGGATGAAATTTACATTAATTTTATTTGGTTTGTAGATGACAAGCTGTCAGTGCAGGACACCACACAGCTGGTCCTGCGAAACCATGTAATTTAAAATCACGGTACGAGTCAAAAAGAACAAAAACATTCTTTAGGCCTCACTTCGATAAATCAGTTACAAACTGAAACATTTTAACTTTTTACGGTTTTCAATAAACAAAAACCCACTGTTGACGGCGCAGAGGTGCTGAAACATGTTTGGGTAAAAAGAAAAAACATTGCGTTTGCAAAAATGCTGAAACCATATATTACAATTTAACTGCAAATGCAGAAAGAAAGGACAATACCCGCAGATCCAAAAGATGAACAGTTATTAAACTTTGGTTGCAATTTTACAAAGAGGACGAAGTACGTAAAAAATGTTTGTATGTAAAAGTTGTAAATTGACTATGAAATTTAATTTATGCGTACACCACATTTTTAAACTGTATATTGGTGTGTACATACTGAAACTTATCAGGCTAGATTAAATCAAGACTGAATCATACTCAGAATGCCTTGATACCATCTGGTATCTGTAATTTCGTTATATAATCGTAAATGTTCATGTAAAATTATAACCTTTCACATTCATTGTTTGAACCCAACTATTTATATTTCATATTTATAGAAGAAATCCTGCAGATTAAAGTAAAAAATCTATAAATTTTAAGCTAGCCATTTTTGCTAATTAGATAGCAGTTAATAATTTTGTCAATGACATGAACCTTTTTTCTTGGAATGTTATCTTTGCGCTGCTTCTTCAAATACTTGGCAAGAAGTTGCGGATTAACGGAGACTCGTCAATTGTGTGATGTGGCAGAAAGCAGACACTGTTATTCTAATTGATAGTTCCTGGAAGTGAATCAATGTTACATCTTTTTATTCGGATCTTGGAAGAGTTAAAATACATGTTTACGAAGTGCAGCCATTCTTTATTTTGCAAATAGTGATTCAACAGACTTTCAAAAGCATAGAATCAGTGAACGTTATTTTCACAAAGCAGACATGCGGCATTGTCATATCTCTACAGGAAGACAATGAAGCTAACGTCAAGAGAATAAGCTAAGCAAAAGCTATATTTTAGTGAATTTACCATCCCGTGCAGTTACATACAGAATAATCACAAACGTCTGTTCCATGCACAAGTCACTGTATAAGCAATAATGAATATGTAATATCTCTCTCGGGAACAAATGATCGCCGACGGGGACAGGAAATATAACAACATAGCGCTCACCGCGTTTTGCGAAGTAAAGTGGCGTTTATAAAGAAATAAATTACAAAAAGCACATTAATAATTGCGTGCAGTGTCCTCGGAACCTAAGAGAGGCCTCACTTTGTTAAAACATTTATAACCTAAAATATTTTCACTTTTTACAATTTTCAGTAAAAAACCACTGATGATGGCACAGAGGTGCAGAAACACGTTCGGGTAAAAAGAAAGAAAACAGTGGTTTGCAAATAGGCGGAACACATATCCTACAATTAGTAGTTGTGGTTTCCACTACGTTGATTCGCTACAACGGGGAAGCTTACTAATATGCATTCCTCGAGTACACCATTCGCGACTGGGGCAGGAGTGGGGTCGAGGGGTGAGGGGGATCAGTGATATACAAAGTAACCATCGCCACGCACCATAAGACAGCTTGCGGAGTAGAAACACGGCTGTAAACATCGACGTAATGCATTAAAAGGGAAAATAAAAAACAAGATTAATAGTGAAACGTTTATAAAATGAGCTGGCACAGTAGGCAGAGTCGAGTCGTTTGTAACTGCAAAACATTGGGAAGCGATAGGAACGGTGTTGCTGCTGTCAGGTTTCGCGGTATCGCAGCTCCCCTGGGGCGGCAGCGCGGGAGGCGGCGAGGAGGCGAGGATGCGGAGCCGCCAGCGGCTCTCGAGGCGTTGAATGGCGGCTCCCGTGGGGAGGGAATGGGACACTCGGAGCCCTGGAGCACTCCTCAGGCCGGGAGACGTGCGAGAGAGCTACGTGTGCGTAGCGTTCTTCAGGTCTCTCGTACGCCTGCTACTTCCCGCTACCATTACTACCTACGTCACTGCCCTGTTCCTTGCCATTGTTTGCTCTCCTCTCAAAATCGCAAAAACGCACGCCATGGATGTTATTGGTGCTGCAATTAACGGTACCCCCCCACATCATTCTTACCAGGAGACCTTCGATTTCCTTACGGGACTTAAAAATTAGTGCCCAGACACGAATTTTCTAAGGCTTTACGAAGCACTTCTCAAAATCACCTGAAAAAAAAGCCTCTTCGAAATTCTGAAAACGACGCTTTGCTTGACAGAACTATGTAGAAGATGTACATACACAAAAAAATTAAAAAACGGCACAGCACGAAGGAATTATCCGAATTTCAGAGAAACTGGGTGATTTATTCAAGAGAAAGCACAAATTAAGCCAATAACACATTAGTCCACTTGCGGCCCTTATGCAAGCAGTTGCTTGCTTGGCATTGATTGATAGAGTTGTTGGACGTCCTCCTGAAGGATATCGGTCCAAATTCTGTCCAACTGGCGCGTTAGATCGTCAGCATCCCGAACTAGTTGGAAGGCGCCGCCCATAATGCTGCAAACGCTCTCAATTGAGGAGAGGCCCGGCGACGTTGCTGGCCAAGGAAGAGTTTGGCAAGCACGAAGGCAAGCAGTAGAAACTCTCTTCGTGTGCAGGCGGCGTTATCTTGCTAAACTACACTACTGGTCATTAAAATTGCTACACCAAGAAGAAATGCAGATGATAAACGGGTATTCATCGGACAAATATACACTCCTGGAAATTGAAATAAGAACACCGTGAATTCATTGTCCCAGGAAGGGGAAACTTTATTGACACATTCCTGGGGTCAGATACACCACATGATCACACTGACAGAACCACAGGCACATAGACACAGGCAACAGAGCACGCACAATGTCGGCACTAGTACAGTGTATATCCACCTTTCGCAGCAATGCAGGCTGCTATTCTCCCATGGAGACGATCGTAGAGATGCTGGATGTAGTCCTGTGGAACGGCTTGCCATGCCATTTCCACCTGGCGCTTCAGTTGGACCAGCGTTCGTGCTGGACGTGCAGACCGCGTGAGACGACGCTTCATCCAATCCCAAACATGCTCAATGGGGGACAGATCCGGAGATCTTGCTGGCCAGGGTAGTTGACTTACACCTTCTAGAGCACGTTGGGTGGCACGGGATACATGCGGACGTGCATTGTCCTGTTGGAACAGCAAGTTCCCTTGCCGGTCTAGGAATGGTAGAACGATGGGTCCGATGACGGTTTGGATGTACCGTGCACTATTCAGTGTCCCCTCGACGATCACCAGTGGTGTACGGCCAGTGTAGGAGATCGCTCCCCACACCATGATGCCGGGTGTTGGCCCTGTGTGCCTCGGTCGTATGCAGTCCTGATTGTGGCGCTCACCTGCACGGCGCCAAACACGCATACGACCATCATTGGCACCAAGGCAGAAGCGACTCTCATCGCTGAAGACGACACGTCTCCATTCGTCCCTCCATTCACGCCTGTCGCGACACCACTGGAGGCGGGCTGCACGATGTTGGGGCGTGAGCGGAAGACGGCCTAACGGTGTGCGGGACCGTAGCCCAGCTTCATGGAGACGGTTGCGAATGGTCCTCGCCGATACCCCAGGAGCAACAGTGTCCCTAATTTGCTGGGAAGTGGCTGTGCGGTCCCCTACGGCACTGCGTAGGATCCTACGGTCTTGGCGTGCATCCATGCGTCCCTGCGGTCCGGTCCCAGGTCGACGGGCACGTGCACCTTCCGCCGACCACTGGCGACAACAGCGACGTACTGTGGAGACCTCACGCCCCACGTGTTGAGCAATTCGGCGGTACGTCCACCCGGCCTCCCGCATGCCCACTATACGCCCTCGCTCAAAGTCCGTCAACTGCACATACGGTTCACGTCCATGCTGTCGCGGCATGCTACCGGTGTTAAAGACTGCGATGGAGCTCCGTATGCCACGGCAAACTGGCTGACACTGACGGCGGCGGTGCACAAATGCTGCGCAGCTAGCGCCATTGGACGGCCAACACCGCGGTTCCTGGTGTGTCCGCTGTGCCGTGCGTGTGATCATTGGTTGTACAGCCCTCTCGCAGTGTCCGGAGCAAGTATGGTGGGTCTGACACACCGGTGTCAATGTGTTCTTTTTTCCATTTCCAGGAGTGTATTATACTAGAACTGACATGTGATTACATTTTCACGCAACTTGGGTCCATAGATCCTGAGAAATCAGTACCCAAAACAACCATCTCTGGCCGTAATAACGGCCTTGGTACGCCTGGGCATTTAGTCAAACCGAGCTTGGATGGCGTGTACATGTACAGCTGCCCATGTAGCCTTAACACGATACCACAGTTCATCAAAAATAGTGACTGGCGTATTGTGAAAAGCCAGTTGTTCGGCCGCCATTGACCAGACGTTTCCAGTTGGTGAGGGATCTGGAGAATGTGCTGGCCAGAGCAGCAGTCGAACATCTTCTGCATCCAGAATGGCCCATACAGGATCTGCATCATGCGGTCCTGCTGAACTGTAGGGTTTCGCAAGGATCGAATAAACAGTAGAGCCACGGGTCGTAACACATCTGAAATGTAACGTCCACTGTTCAAAGTGCCGTCAATGAGAACAAGAGGTGACCGAGACGTGTAACCAGTGGCACCCCATACCGTCACAACGTGTGATACGCCAGTATGGCGATGACGAATACACGCTTCCGATGTGCGTTCACCGTGATGTCGCCAAACACGGATGCGACCACCATGATGCTGTAAACAGAACCTGGATTAATCCGAAAAAATGACGTTTTGCCATTCGTGCACCCAGGTTCGTCGTTGAGTACACCATCGCAGGCGCTCCTGTCTGTGATGCAGCGTCAAGGGTAACCGCAGCCATGGTCTCCGAGCTGATAGTAAATGCTGCTGCAATCGTCGTCGAACTGTTCGCGCAGATGGTTGTTGTCTTGCAAACGTCCCCATCTGTTGACTCACGGATCGAGAAGTGGCTGCACGATCCGTTACAGCCATGCGGATAAGATGCCTGTCATCTCGACTGCTAGTGATACGAGACCGTTGGGATCCAGCACGGCGTTCCGTATTACCCTCCTGAACCCACCAATTCCATATTCTATTCTGCTAACAGTCATTGGTTCTCGACCAACGCTAGCAGCAATGTCGCGATTCGATAAACCGCAATCGCGATAGGCTACAGTCCGACCTTTATCAAAGTCGGAAACGTGATGGCACGCATTTCTCCTCCTTACGCGAGACATCACAACAACGTTTCACCAGGCAACGCCGGTCAACTGCTGTTTGTGTATGAGAAATCGGTTGGAAAATTTCCTCATGTCAGCACGTTGTAGGTGTCGCCACCGGCGCCAACCTTGTGTGAATGCTCTGAAAAGCTAATCATTTGCATATTACAGCATCTTCTGCCTGTCGGTTAAATTTCGCGTCTGTTCACTTCATCTTCGTGGTGTAGCAATTTTAATGGCCAGTAGTGTATAAGCCTAGGATAATTTATTATGAAGGGAAACAAAACGGGGTATATGTATTGTCGATTTACGCCTGTCTTGTAAAGGTGTCCCAGAAGACAACCAAAGGGGTCCCGCTGTGAAACGAACTGTCATCCCAGACCATATCTCCAGATTATCGGGCTGTATGGCGTGTGACAGGCAGGTTGGTATCTGGGGTTTTCCAGTTGCGTCCTCACTGATCACCGGCGCCTGAAATGTCATTGACGAGTAGAACTGTTTTCAGTGAGAAGTCCCGCTTCAAACTGAGTCCCGTCTCATTCGGATAATTCGTTCCAGATGCGTTTTTCTTTGCCTTAGAATTTACTTGCTTCGGCAGAACATGTACTAAATTTGGTAAGATACAGAGAAGATTAGCACTGTGTATGTAAATGAGAGCCAGCGTTCGAAATGCGTCGTTTGACGCGCTATTTTATCACGAATTTTATGTGGGTGTATCAAATCGTGATATTTTCTCGTCAGATTGTTATTTGTCGGATAAATGACAAGCATGTAGAAGAACGTGTTTTCAGACGACACGGTGATAATAACAGCAACATGATGCAGGGCAGAGATGACACTCTATTAAAGAATTAAAAGTGAGCGCGGGAGATTCACTCTAGCGTTGGACATGAAGTTCAGACAGCATAAAAAAAAAAAAAATGTTCAAATGGCTCTGAGCACTATGGGACTTAACTGCTGTGGTCATCAGTCCCCTAGAACTTAGAACTAATTAAACCTAACTAACCTAAGGACATCACACACATCCATGCCCGAGGCAGGATTCGAACCTGCGACAGTAGCGGTCGCGCGGTTCCAGACTGTAGCGCCTAGAACCGCTCGGCCACACCGGCCGGCTGTTGTCAGGGGAGAATGGGTCAGTCAAGAGAGCTCAGTGACTTCAAACGTGTACTAGCTGGATGTCACCTGAGAAGCAAATCCTTAAAGGACATTTCAAACCTTCTAAAGCTGCACAAGTCGATTTCTGGTGATCTGAGTGTGAAGTGGAAACGTGTCGTATGTGACCTGAGCTGTTTCGTTGGGTGTGACCCGAGGGACATACACATCAGTGAGCCGTTCTAACACTGTTCAAGTTGATTATTAGAGATGTGAGTGAGCTGTAATTGCGAATGAATATTCACAGCTAACCAAATACCAAGCAGGCATCATACACAGACTCACAGGGACTATCAAGCATTGAGAAGAATGACTGTTGAAAAAAGAAAAAAAAAACAACACGAAATCAACGGAAGAAACCACTCCTGAGTTCCAAAGTGCAATCAGAAATCAGAAGTGCAGCTAGTACAATGAGTGTGAGTAGGTAGTTAAAAAAATTGGGCACGACGGTTGTGCAGCTCCTCATGAGCCACATATTTCTGTTGTCAATGCTACAGTGCTAAGTGACGCTTGAGCTAGTCTAAACAGCAGTGGCACTGGAAGCTGTGGGACTGGAGGCGAGTGATTTGATGAATCGCGTTACACCCTGCGCCAGTCCGATGGACGAAATCCTGGAGAACGCCACCTGCTATCTTGTGTGGTGCCCGCAGTGAATTAAGGTGGTGTTACTGTGTGTTGGTGGGGATGGGTGTGGTCCCCTTATTGTGCTTAAGAAATCGCTAAATGCGGAAAGATTTGAACACATTTTTGACATATTGTGTTTTGCGTAGAGTATATGAACAGTCCGTAGACGATTATTGTTTGTATCAGCATGACGGCGTACTCAGAGGCAAAGGTCTGTGGACAATAACATTCGTGAAAAGGAGTGTCCTGCCCAGAGTTCCGACCTCGACCAAATGGCACACTTGTGGGACGAGTCAGAACGGTGTATTCGCTCCAGATCCCAGCTCTTGACGAAGAATGATTTTCATTCCTCGACAGACATTCACACGTCCTGGAAGTGTCCCCAGAAGAGTCAAAACCTTCATGTAGGCGAAGGGTTGGCACGTCCTACATTAACATCTGCAAACAATTGTCCACATAACTTTTAACCAAATTGGGCACTTTGACACTTTTTCTCTTGACATCAGTTATCTGAACCAGTGAGTTGATGAGGCCCACCATGACTTCCTCTACTGTGTCATCATTTCAGTGTAGCAGTTACACCTTCGAGAATTTATAGTACATATTCTAATCTCGGTCTTCCCCTGCAGTTGTTACCTTCCACAGCTGATTCTAGGAGCATGGAAGTTTTTCTCTGATGTCTTAACAGTTTTCCTATCATCCTGATCCATCTCCTTGCCAATGTTTTCCACATGCTTCTACAATCTGGTAAGAACCACTCCATTTTTTTATCAGTCCACCAAATTTTCAGCACGTCAAATGCTTCTGTTCTCTTCTTCTCATCTTCCATACAATCCTATGCTCCAGACGTACATTCTCAGAAAATTATTTCCCAAATTAAGATCGGCCGGCCGCGGCGGTGTAGCGGTTCTAGGCGCTCAGTCCGGAACCGCGCGACTGCTACAGTCGCAGGTTCGAATTCTGCCTCGGGCATGGATGTGTGTGATGTCCTTAGGTTAGTTAGGTTTAAGTAGTTCTAAGTTCTAGGGGACTGATGACCACAGATGTTAAGTACCATAGTGCTCAGAGCCATTTGAACATTTGAACCCAAATTAAGATCGATGTTTTAAACTAGGAGACTCGTTTTGGCCACGAATGCCCTCTTTGCTTGTACTATTCTGCTTTTTATGACCACATTGCTTTGTCCGATACGTGTTATTTTGTTTCCAAGGTAGCAGAATTCGTTCATTTTGTCTACTTCACAGTACCCTATTTTTATATTAATATCACAACTAATCTCATTTCTGCAACTCTTCACCACTTTCGTCTTTCTTCTGGCTATTTAAGTCTGTATTCTCAGCTACGTAGGCATTTGATTCCGTTCAGCACGTCTTGTAATCCTTTGTCCCTTCCACCGAGGAAGCAACGTCACCAGCGAATCTCGTTATTGATATTCTTTGACACTGAATTTTCATCCGAATTAAAAGTATCGTTTAATTTCATCATCACCTCTTCGATGTTCAGATTAAAAAGGAATGGAGAAAGGTTGCACCTCTCACTTACACCATTCTTAATTCGATCTCTTCGTTCTTGTATTCCATGATCATTTTTCTTTTCTTGGTTCTTATACAGATTGCATGTCACTTGTGTTCGTGTAGCTTGCACATACTTTTCTCTGGATTTTGAACATCTTGCACCATTTTAAGTTGTCGAATGCATTTTCTAGGTCGACAAATCTTATGAATGAACCTTGATTTTTTTTCAATCTTTCTTCCGTTATCAAACGCAATGTCGGGACCGCCGATCCGGTGCCTTTACCTTTCTTACAAACAAATTTGATTGTCATCTAAGAGATGTTAGACGTATGTTCAGTTCCTCTGTGTAATCTTGTCAGGAACTTTACTCACTTAGCCGTTATTTCTAACTTTTTGATTATATGGATGGTATTATTCCGAGAGACTGTTGGGTCATCCCTAATGTCATTTACAGTACACATCAACCTGAATAGTGGTTTGTTTGCCACTTCTCGCAATCATTTAGTCATAATAGTCGAATTCTTCTTTCTGTATTAATGTTGACTCCAATGTTTATTTTTATTTTAGTGTATGTTAAATTTCTCCTTCCGACGAACATTTATCTTCGCCTTTGGTTCCCTGTACTTCCCGTTTACCTTATTCATAAGTGATTTATATTGCTGTGTTCCTGTCATTCTTGACCACTTTTTAGCTCTTTATCCGTAGATCAATTGCATTTCTCCTGTTACCTAAGGTTTCGTCGCAGTTACCGTCCTGGCACCTTTATTTCTCTGTCCGATTTCTTTGATTGCCCTTTTCAGAGATGTCCACATCTCTTCATATGAACTGCTTGCTGTAGTACTAATTATTGCAGTGTCTACAGTCTTAGAGAACATCAAAAATACATTGTTCCTACTACCTCAGTATCCCATTTCTTTCTACGATGATTCTGCCGGACGATTTTCTTAAAATACAGTCTACTGTTCATCTTGACTAAAGAGGGATCCAAGTCGCTTTTTCTCTTGGGCACGCCTTACAATCCATCATCTGATTTTGGGTTTCTCTCTCTCTGACCGTGACGTAACATTCCCGTGCCTCCGGGCATTTACCAAGTATAACCCCTTTCGTGATTTTTGAGACTATCAATTAAAGTTTACTGCAGAGCTCTATTAGCCATTCTCCTCTCTCATACCTGCTACAGATCCCATATTCTCCCGTCGCACTGTCTTCTGATCCTTCACATACTAATACGTACCAGTCACAAATGATTATTAGATTTTCATTTCCCTTTGCTTCATGATTTACACGTTTAACATCTTAAAATACATTCTCTACCTCGTCTTCTGCTTGTGACGTCGGCATGTATACTTGAAATTCTTTTGTTGATCTTCGTTTGTTCTCGACCGCCATGTGAACAACCCAACCACCAAATTGTTCGAAGTAACTTGATCTCTGTCCTAGTATAGTATTTATAGCTATCATTGTTTTTTGACACTGTAGATTTTTCCTTATATTCATCAGCTAAGAAGTCCTTGTCTTCTTTCCACTTCAGTTCACTGTTACCTAATGTCTGATCAAACGTATCTGTGCAGCTAGTAGTGGACATTAATATGTGGTGCGTCCACCCTTCGTCTTAGTGACGGGGTCAGCTCACGTGAGGACACATTCTGTGAGGTGTCTGAATGTCTGTGGAGGAATAACAGTCCATTCTTCTTCTACAGCCGAAACCAGCGAAAGTACTTATGGAAGTCTCGAATGAAGTCGACGGTATAACTGATGCCAAAGATGTTGTTCCATTGGGATCCCTACTGCACTCCGGACGGATTAGTGGATTTTAGGATTATTATTGTCCAGAAACCATTGCGACACTAGTACTGCTTTACCGCAGGGAGCATCATTGTGCTAAAAATATAAACACCTCGCAACTGTACCACTGTCTCCTCTGTATTTCAGTCTGTTGGCGTTACTTATGTCGGCAGGTAACGTTCTTCATATGTAGGCCAAATACGAACCATTCCATCGGAAAGCCACAGAATACAGTGTGATTCATCACTCCAAACCACTGGTTTCTATCCCCTTGAAACGTGACAATGATATGATTTCTCACTGACATCAATCATTTTCACTGTTTTATGTCTTTGAATCATAATAGTAATTAACCTAAAACAGCAGTGGAACGTAATATGTATATTTGCTGTTTTTAATTCAAGACCGTTTGGTGTAAACTGCATTATGATCCGACCTACGGATCACGAGGTGTTTCAGTTTTGATTAACCAATGGAAGTCCAATTCACTTTAGCACGCGACGGCCGAAGGAAGCCATTATCGAGTAACGGGCAGCTGAGCGCCCAATAAACTACAAGTGAATATAGAGGGGTCAGAGTGCGTCATTGAGAAGTTTCTGGAGGGATGGTGTGCGGATACGATGGCAAAGAACTAAAAGTGAGCAACAAGAGGGTGGACACATCCCCAGCCGTGATTCCACGGAAAAGAAAAATAATCCATCCGAAAATTACGGTTTTCAATGAGAGTAAAATTATTTCAAGTAGTGTTCCGAAAGAGTCACAACTGAAGGAACCAATGTGGGATACTACGTATTTTAAAGCGAAAATGTGAAAAAGTAGTTTGTCGGGAATCACAGGAGTCTCAAAATTTATAAATGAGGGTAACAGACCATTGTGTAGTGGAGGATGCATGTTGGCTGAAGAAAGACTTGCGCAAATGTAGTTCCATCTCAGTTGTCTAATAAGCATCGTATTTGTTCATTTTATTTTGAACGACGCTGAATAGGCACAGTAAGGTAGGCATTCCTTTTAAATAGTTCTGGAAGCTACGTTTTGTTGCTGACAGTCAATAATTTTAAATGAACAACACTTACGTGGTGTAATATGCCATCACTCAACCTACTGTCGGTAAGTTAAATGATGCAGAGTATCTAGTCGTGTACTTTCTGAAAGTTGTAATAAGTTAATCGCTGATGACATTCTGGTCTTGACTGTTGGGGTAGATTATTTGCGTCTCGGAGAAAATAGTGTGACCTGTTGCCCAGCAAACTCAGAACTTTTCGTTTCTAGGTCCCACGTAGCAGCAGTGTTATTATAGTTTTATACGGGAGCTGCTCCTTTGGTAAGAACTGTACAGGCTTGTATTTCCAAATAACCTTTTGTCGTGTACGCTCCTTGCATTGTTATGAGCAGCTTTCGTAGCTTTGCATATTTGCTGTAACTAATGCTGGCCGCGCGGGGTAGCCACGGGGTCAGGGGCGCCTTGCCAGGGTTTGCGCGGCACCCTCCGAGGGATGTTCGAGTTCTCCCTCGGTCATGAGTGTGTGTGTTGTCCTTAGCGTAAGTTAGTTCAAGTTAGATTAAATAATGTGTAAGCCTAGGGACCGATGACTCAGCAGTTTGGTCCCACAGAACTTACCACAAATTTCCAAATTTCCGTAACTAATGATATATTTAAGGACAGTTTCGGAAATTTGAGTTACTTAGACGAATAAGAAACAAACTTACGTTGCTCGTTTCTGAGCACACTCTGGCGAGCTTCATAGAAATGTAGGCTCACTGAAATCATGGTTAATACAATGACATTCACTTCAGCTGTTATGTTCCGCTCGATGAAATCCTTATGTTGTACTGCCGCGTCTTCTTATAAAATTATTCAAATGCTAAATTGGAGAATGTAGGGCCTAAACGAGATTAGTTTGTTGACATGTACCAACCTCACCCAGTGTGTTGTCTTGTTGCGAAGTTTAAGAAGTCTTCACAATTGGAATCACAGTGTATGAACGATGGCATAACATCCAATGGCAGGAAACGTTAACTAATCGAATATGTGTGGCTCGACTTTGTATGCACTGCAAATGAACGTAGATCTGTGGTCACGCAGCCCCCTGTAAGTCCAGTACTTAGTTCGTCAGGTAGTTTTTTCTGTTATACGGTGATGAGTAAGTTTTGGACTTTTAAGTTTCTTTCCAGACAAAACGATCTGTTAACGCTAATAAATTCACAGGAGGGAGTGTAAATAATGTTCTACACTGTCCGGTGACACCGCTCTTTACATCTCATGTGTCACTTAGTACCGATAACAGAAATTAGTAGCTTATGAAGGGATGGTCTACTATTGTATCCCTTTCTTTTTTACTCCCCACGCTAAGTCATTGTGCTATCTGGACTTCTGGTGGCACTTCGAATCTCACAAGTGATTCTATTCAGTAGACCTTATAAATTCTGATGAGCGTCATTTGTAGGCTTGCATATTTGTTGCAAGGAGTGTTTGCAACTCAAACTGCGCGACATTGGGCCTCAGCAATGTGTTCAAATTTTACAAGATTACTTTGTTATTTCGGAATGTTGTTGTGTTTCCAAAATGAATTTTCTCTCTGTAGCGAGGTGTAAAATAATCTGAAACTTCCTGCCACATTAAAACTGTATGCCGGACCAGTACTCGTAGCCTGAGTATTGCCTTTCACAGACAAGTGTTCTGTTGACTGAGCTATCAAAACGCTACTCACGACCTGCCCTCACGTCTTACCTTCAACACTCCAAAGAATTTCTCCTGCAAATCTTGCTGGACTACTACTCTTGGAAGTTCAATCAGTTTTCACAAATGCGCAGCGTATGAACTACTGCAGGGCAAGTAAGGTTAACAGGTTGAGTATGTGTAGGTGATTTCGAGTGTACTGTGAATGAAAGTTGATCTGTGGTGTTGAAAGGTGGCGACCGTTTGGATACAGAACAGTCTTGGTTATTTCGGCGCTCCAGCCATGATTCTCTGCACATCTCAGCACGATGATACACGGGCCGCGGACATCGCAGTTGCGCTCACACGGCCAATCTGTACATCACCGGTTGAGCAGTTCAGTGGAAACCACATCGGCAGCCTAGGCCTATTAGTAATCTTTGTCTGAGGACAGTCTTCGCTTCAGCGAGTCCATCTGACCTGTAACCCTGTATTGCAAGCAACCTGTATCGTATTGACGTTCAGCTAGCAGTTCACAATCTCGGTCAGTGCCTCAAATATAAACAGAAAGCGTTGTTGCTATTACCCTGAGGGAGGCGATGTTTTAGCTTGAGCCCCATTCCCCTTTCATAACTTCACCAGCCACTTTTTTTAATCTGTATTCTAATTCTGAGAATGCACGTGTTGGATTTGTAGTAAACTGTGTCTGAAAAGAGCGTTATTTCATTTCAGTACCCTTTTCATCTTGGTCGTTTGAATTATAATAAATTTTTGTGAGTTGATGGTATGTAATAAGGGTAGGAAAACGTGCAGTGTCATTCAGTCACACTCCCCTGTCATATCACCGCTTACATTGCCGGGCAGTTTCTTCTCACCCACATTGCAGGATTGTTTTGGGATTTTTGACTCTCTCCCAAGATGAACCGTTGTATTAATGCTATTAAATTCACTGGAGGAAGTTTAAAAAGTTCAACGCTCTCGAGTGATGTCACCCTTTGCATCAACTCAAGCGTCCCATGTACTAACTACACAAACGTGAGACTTACACGGTAGCGCTCGACCCCTTTGCTCTACGTCATTGTGCCAGCTGGATTGCTGGTGGTGCTTAGAAATTTACAAGTGAATCCATTCACTGGTTTTTACAACCACCCTCCGAAATGCTCGGAGGTCCACGTCCTACACATCACTTCTGCTTAGTTTTGTTCAAAATGTCCAAATGTTTGTGAATTCCTAAGGGACCAAACTGCTGACGTCATCACCCCCTAGACTTACACGCTACTTAAACTAACTTACGCTAAGAATAAAACACACACACACACACACACACACACACACACACAGACATACACACACACACACACACACACATGCTCGAGGGAGGACTCAAATCCCCGGCAGAGGGGCCGCACAATCCGTGACACGGCGCCTCGAACCGCGGGGCCACTCCGCGCGGCCTGCCTACTTTTGGTTTACCCGCAATCTCACTCACTAAAACTTAAAGGATACTTTCAATTGACCTGGAATCATGAACAGTACAAGTATTGGAAAAATCGGAAAATTGTTAATTTCTAATTGTGTCACAAAACAATATGACCACTTTTCTCAGGAACGGGTATTGTTATCAAGTTGAGATTTCATGTCAGGTACTAAGGTCTGCTGTCCCCTGGCAGTGTGAAAAATCGAAGCTTCTAAATAAATGCAGTTTCAATATGTAATCCATATGTACCAGATTTGGTGGTCTAGCAGTAGTGGACCTTGATTACTGGTGGTTCCTGCAAAACACTCACAAAACTCTTGAACGCACACTAAGGTACTGTACGCTCTCTGCAAATTAGCAAATTATTTACACAGTGATCTCGTAACCCCCCTAGCCCCGCCCGCTCTGGTTGGCTCAGTGTGAGGTTCCGCACAGTATCACAAGCAAGACAGAATGACTTGAAACGTAGGGAGTGACGAAAGAAAGAGATTGACTGATTCATAGAAAACTGCATTCATTGAGGCATTATCAATGAAGAATGGGTCTGCTGTACACAGTTTAGACTGCATTGGTCTAGATAGGAAACCTTAATGGCAGTGGAAGAGAAAACTTGAGTTGCACTATTTCTTAAAGAAATAGCACAAATAATATACAAAGTTATTTTCGTTTATGCTTTCAATCACATTTATTTGTAACGTTCTGGTTCATAGAACATTCATTTGTACACAGTTACAAATTATAATCATGTAATAAAATTTTAAGTAAACAAATGAAATTGTACACTCGTGAAGCCAATCGCCTTGGGAGAAGTTTTTGAGATAGGGGCAACGCTTGAAGAGCAATAGTTCATTTTTTATGGTAGGGTAGAAAGGGCGGTGCCAAGTAACGGTAGATTCCATTTTAGCTTTTTTCTTAGTTTTTGAGGTTTAAAAATGTGATAAAAGTCGCGCAATGGAGATATGAACTCACGAGTTCGAGGGAAAATAATGCGGTAAGGTGTGTGCTTAGAAGTGAAGAGATCACGGAATCAGATCTTGGCCGGACTATAGATTTTCTAGCCTTTATTTTAACCTAGCCTTCACGTCTCAACGATATGTGGAGTCGCCAGGATCAGCAAACAGTTTTGATTCCACTCTAAACTGTGGGTCCCCTTGCCTTGGTCGAATAACTGGGGTAGGTTAGGGCCACGCAAGTCACCAAAGTGACGTTCAATAGAAAGATTTGCACCAGGCCGTTGAGCCACATGACATTATTATTATGGATAGACCTAATTAAGCTTGCACAGAGCCCTCACAGGGCGTGTCCTACTCTCACCTGTCTGTGACTTTTTTCTATTCTCCACTAATAAATTGTACCCCCTCCCCCCCACCCCCACAGCAAACCATGTATCTCTGTAAAGGAACTGCGTATAATAATACTGATAATCATTCGGTCACAATAAGGGATAGTGCTAAAATGTTAATTTATTCACCAATACATACATGTGCATGTTTCAGTGAAGTCACACTAAACTATATTTGCAATGAATGACGTACGCCGCATCTTAGATACGCGTATGACTGTATCGATAAGAAAATACAGATTTTACTGCAGTTTCTTTTTATCATACCATGGACCAATGGCGGTGAAGTAATACCGGTGTTCACCTGCTTTGAATGACGTACACTATATTTGCAGTCGTGCATTGTTCTGTTGATTAACAGTTTTTCATTCACTATGCTTTCTCACACATCGTTTGTACTATCAGTACAATAATAATAACAATTATTCCAGAATGAGATTTTCACTCTGCAGCGGAGTGTGCGCTGATATGAAACTTCATGGCAAATTAAAACTGTGTGCCGGACCGAGCCTCGAACTCGGGACCTTTGCCTTTCGCGGGCAAGTGCTCTACCATCTGAGGTCCCGAGTTCGAGTCTCGGTCAGGCACACAGTTTCAATTTGCCAGGGAGTTTCATAATAATTATTATTATTACACGGCCTAGTCACATTAATGTACACTACCCAAGTTTGACGTAAACGAGCAATAACCACTCATAGCCGGCAGGTGGCAGCTCTAACAGTTTAGTATATCTAAAGGGGTTCTGGGGGACGCGGAAAGCAGTGCAGTCGCTGTCGCAATGCAGAAACGATTTATCTGACGTCCAAAAGAGCATGAACATCTACTTTCAGGCCAAGGGTGGAAGCGTTTCCGAGACGGCTAAGTTTGTAAAGTGTTCGCGTGCCGCCTTCATTTAGTATACAGTCCACGGAAAAATGGTGCTGTCCAAAACTGTTGCAGAGCCGGTTGTGGGGCACCACGGACCATAGGCGGCAGGGATGAACTATGGCTGTGGAGATTTGTGTGGGCGCAGAGATTGCAACTGTTGGTCAACTGACCGCCAGAATGATCAAGGGGGCTGTCAACAGTGTCTCCTCAACGACCGTTCAGCGGGAGCTGCTGCGTATAAGGTTCCGCAGAGGACTCCTGGTTCACGCACCCAGCCTGACTGTTGCTCATCGCTGACGAGGACTGGAATTTGCACGCCAGTACCGCAGCTGGACGTCCACTACGTGGCGGCAGGTGGCCTAATCAGATACGTTTTAGCCTCCGTCGGTCAGATGACTGTTGACGGGTACAGGGTGAAACATCTGAAAACACGTTACAAAAGCCGTCGGAAAGGGCATTCCCTATGTGGTGTCATTCTGGAAGGCACAGTGGATCACCAGAAGTATGCATCTATCATTGGGGACCATGTCCACCCCTATTTGTAGTTTTCTTTTCCTCGGGAAGATCGCATTTACCAGAAAGACAATGCAACTTGTTGTAGAGCTTATAGTATATGTGCGTAGTTCGAAGACCACCAGGAAGAGTTTACAGCGCTCCCCTGGCCACCAAACCAACCCAATTTAAACCCAATTGAGAATCTGTGGGACCACCTCGATCGGGCTGCTCGCGTCATGCATCCTCAGCCGAGAAACCTGGCGCAGCTGGCCACGGCCGTGGAGTCGGAATGGCTCCACACCCCTGTCACTACCTTTCACACCCACACTGGCGCTCTTACTGCACGTCTTGCAGCGGTCCGCGCTACAAACAGTTATTACTCTGGCTTTTGAAGGCTGCTCTTCTTATCAGTGGACAGTGTATTATTGCTGTTGTCGTTTCTTTCCTAAGAACCATGATTAATTGTGGCTATACGTTTGATTGAAGACTAGAGAGAAAGAAAAGAAAATGATGTACTCGAACGCAGCACAACGAGACGTGTAGTCTGCTACTTCGTTGCGTTGGCGAAGACCGCTAATCGACAGGTAGCCCTCTCGAATGCTGTTGAACAGTCTACTACAAAGCTTCCCAACCTTTTCAGCTAGCTGACCCCTTCTTCAGTCGAAAATCCATGGCGGACCCATAGGCAGTCAAGAGCACTGTAACTTTAAATTTCAGAGCGAAACCCATGGGAACTGAAAGCTTCTTAATGCAACCACCCCCCCTCTCTCCCCCCCTTCCCCGGAAGTATCAATAGTCTTTGGTTTAGAGATGAATGAAAACAACTTATAATTAACGATCCAATTTGAATTCCTACTGTATCCACACACTTACTAGTGGATTTACTCCCATTGTTCAACACACTATAGCCAGATTAAAATAACTTGGTAATTGACATTTCACACGTTGGAGCTGCCTTCCATCAAGAGCAATCAACGTCATGTCCAAAATGTTCGCTGTTGACAAGCTGCCACTTGTGGTCTGTTCACTTCCACTGTTTGTCTACTGTTGTATAAGGAGCATGCACATTTCGTAACAGCCGTGTGTGCGTGTGTGTGTGTGTGTGTGTGTGTGTGTGTGTGTGTGTGTGTGTGTGTATGTGTGTGAATGTGTGTGTGGTTTTTCGTGAAATCCGAAGAAAAATGTTCAAATCTATGTAAAGTCTATGGGACTTAACTGCTGAGATCATCATCAGTCCCTAGTCTTACACACTATTAAGCTAAGTTTAACTTCCGCCAAGCACAACACACACACACACACACACACACACACACACACACACACACACACACACATGCGGCCGCGCAATCCACGACGACATGGCGCTTTAGACTGCACGGCCATTCCGCGCGGCTGTGAGAAAAGAGGCAGACCCATGATTCGGGATGCAAACACATCACGAAAGAAAAGTGGCCAAGGAATTGCCTTTAAAGTACTATTGTGACATCTGTTGTGCAATGTGTGTGAATACATTCACCCAGTTTACCTTCGTTTCCAAAAGCGGATTTCGTAAGCCGATGTCCCAGTTACGCTTTTGGTTGGTCAGGTATACACTTCAGAATCGATTCAGGAAATCCGCTTTTATAAAGCCGTTTTCCAGTTCCACAATCGATTTTCGTGCCCATGTAAACAGATCGAAAATTCTGGTTATTTTTACGTCTTTGCGTATTTACTGAACGGCAGCTGTCAGTCCATAGCCGGCAGCTAGCAGGCGGCTTTGCAACAGTCTACTGTCAGTTGGTAGGTGGCAACTGGCAGGCGGCGTGACAACAGTTCAGCAACGGCTGACAACTTCAACTACTACTTGGACACTATATCGTGGCAGTCAGCCTCGACTGTAAACAAATTAGGAAAACAAACAAACAGACTCTCTTATTTCTATACAAGAAGACAAAGCTTTTCACAGAAAGTGAGACATTTTTTCTCAAAGGAAACAATTCTGGCAGAGTAGGATTACCTTTTACAAGGTGGCGCGTGAAAAGTCCTCATTTGTTTATGCTCGCAGCCAGTTGCCACAATATAGTGTCAGAGTAATAGCAAGTAATTGTAATTGAAGTATAGGCAGGCCATATTTTTAACTGAGAAGATGGAATATATTATAAATAAAAGAAATTAGCTTTAGAGATCATTTTAATTTTCTTAAGAAAAACATCAATGCCAACAGAATTCAATTAATAATTATTTTGTAAATGATAGAAGACAGAAACAAAATTCCTACAGAGTTATAGATCAGGTACGTTCACTGAGCATCTACAAATAAAATGCTTTCTTCTTTACTATAAATGAGTCTGTAGGAATAATAATGGATTCCTCATGTGATGGTTGAGGGTGCTTCTGCTGACACAATTTTGAAAAGTTGGGTTCAGTTCTTGACAACTGGAGACGGATGTCTGGTTCCGCATCTAGACAGCTTCGGTACTTAGTTTTGTGGGCAGCATAGATCGAGAATCCAGATTCAAACATGTATGTTGCGGCAAACGGAAGAAGAACACGTTTTGCCTTTTCAACAAGGGGGAAGTATTTCTTGATATCCAAACGGATCCAAAAGTGTAACCGTCAATGTCCAAACTTAATTTCAACTTAGGGTATGTGGCAATTTCTATAACAACTCATATTCATTTGATGATAGAATGTTCGGCTTTTTGGATACAATACATGGGTTGACCACCCATTTGCAATACTGCAGCTTCTCATCTTCAGCTCCAACAATGACATCAAGCTTCGGAGATGTTCTAGGATTTGATGAAACAAATTCTTCCCAAGAGCCAATGTTTTGGTTTTCAAAAACTCCTTGAGGAAAGGAAAACACTCGACGTCCCCCCTCCTCGACACTCTCTGCCCAAAAATTGATTTTCCTCTTGAATGCTCGAACTTTGTCGATAGCAGTGACCTTTGTTTCACTTTGCCCTTGGACTGAAATATTCATTCCGTTCATTTTATAGAAAATATCTGACAAGTAGGCAAGTATACACTGCCAGTTTTCGTCATTAATAAGGTCTGCTAATTTGGTGTTATGCTCCAAAAAGAAAGCTAAGACTTCCAATCTTAATCCGTACAACCGAGAGAGTGCATTCCCACGTGAGAGCCACCTCACTTCTGTGTGGAGAAGCAGGGAACGATGAAGGCTTCCCATATCTTCACACAGTATTGTGAAAAGTCGTGACTTCAACGGCCTTGATTTTATGTACATCTACATCTACATGTACATCCATACTCCGCAAGCCACCTGACGGTATGTGGTGGAGGGTACCTTGAGTACCTCTATCAGTTCCTCTTTCTATTCCAGTCTCGTATTGTTCGTGGAAAGAAGGATTGTCGGTATGCCTCTGTGTGGGCTCCAATCTCTCTGGTTTTATCCTCATGGTCTCTTCGCGAAATATACGTAGGAGGGAAAAATATACTGCTTGACTCGTCGGTGAAGGTATGTTCTCGAAACTTCAACAAAAGCCTCTACCGAGCTACTGAGCGTCCCTCCCGCAGAGTCTTCCACTGGAGTTTATCTATCATCTCCGTAACGCTTTCGTTATTACTAAATGATCCTGTAACGAAGCGCGCTGCTCTCCGTTGGATGTTCTCTATCTCTTCTATCAACCCTGTCTGGTACGGATCCCACACTGCTGAGCAGTATTCAAGCAGTGGGCGAACAAGTGTACTGTAACCTACTTCCTTTGTTTTCGGATTTCCTTAGGATTCTTCCAATGAATTTCAGTCTGGCATCTGCTTTACCGACGATCAACTGCCGGCCGTAGGTCCGTGCGGTTCTAGGCGCTACAGTCTGGAACCGCGTGACCGCTACGGTCGCATGTTCGAATCCTGCCTCGGGCATGGATGTGTGTGATGTCCTTAGGTTAGTTAGGTTTAAGTAGTTCTAAGTTCTAGGGGACTGATGACCACAGCAGTTGGCAAGTCCCATAGTGCTCAGAGTCATTTGAACCATTTTGACGATCAACTTTATATGATCATTCCATTTTAAATCACTCCTAATGCATACTCCCAGATAATTTATGGAATTAACTGCTTCCATTTGCTGACCTGCTATATTGTAGCTAAATGATAAGGGATCTTTCTTTGTATGTGTTCGCAGCGCATTACACTTGTCTACATTGAGATTCAATTGCCATTCCCTGCACCATGCGTCAATTCGCTGCAGATCCTCCTGCATTTCAGTACAATTTTCCATTGTTACAACCTCTCGATATACCACAGCCTCATTCGCAAAAAGCCTCAGTGAACTTCCGATGTCATCCACAAGGTCATTTATGTATATTGTGAATAGCAACGGTCCTACGACACTCCCGTGTGGCACACCTGAAATCACTCTTACTTCGGAAGACTTCTGTCCATTGAGAATGATATGCTGCGTTCTTTTATCTAGGAACTCTTCAATCCAATCACACAATTGGTCTGATAGTCCACATGCTCTTACCTTGATCATTAAACGACTGTGGGGAACTGTATCGAACGCTTTGCGGAAGGCAAGAAACACGACATCTACCTGGGAACCCGTGTCTATGGCCCTCTGAGTCTCGTGGACGAATAGCGCGAGCTGAGTTTCACACGGTCGCCTTTTTCGAAACCCATGTTGATTCCTACAGAGTAGATTTCTAGCCTCCAGAGAAGTCATTATGCTCGAACATAATACGTGTTCCAAAATTCTACAATGTAGTTAATGATTTAAACGAATTCGTCTAAAACTTTCTTGAACGAAACAGGCATTTGCTTCGTAGCTAAAGCGTATCTGTGGAGTGCACAATGACTACTGCTGCAATTCTTGGCGTTTTCTTTTATTTTCGTTATTGCTCCGACTGTAGGACCCGTCACAGCTTTTGCACCACCTGTGCTCACATCTGTGCAATTAGACCATGAAACTTCGTTAGTCCTTAAAAAATCATCCAATAGACAGAATATTTCAGCACCTGTTGTGTTGGCAGGTAGTGGCCTGTACAGTAAGAGGTCCTCCTCAAAACATCCTGAATATTCATAACGGTCAAAAGTCAATAAATCGGTAATCCTGCAACACCAGTGGATTCATCTATGTGCAGAGACAATGAATTGTGTTGGATTCGAGACACAAGAGTTTCTTTCACATCATTTGACATGTCAACAATGTGTCTCTTGACAGCATTGTTTGATAATGGCACTGAAGATACAAGCTTTACTGCCTTTTCGACAAGCATGTAAGAAAAAAAATTAACACACGGCTTTATGAGATTTTCTGCAATGGTATGAGCTTTGCCTGTTTTTGCCAGTCGATAACTAACCAAGAAAGAAGCTTTTAATGATTTTTCATTAATTGTTTTTGCATGAGTTTTCAGGCAATGCTGAGAAGCATCTAGTTGTCTTTAGCCTGGAAATCCGGGTGAGTACCTTCAAAATGACGGCGCAGTTTAACTGGAACCATTGAACTGTTCGGAAGGACTCGCGCACAAATTACACACTGAGCTGTACCCTCCTTTGTCTCCATAAAGCCCATTTTTAAATAGTTTTCGTTGTACTTACGCTTCTTGGTTGTTCCAGTTCCACAGGATACTGCAAACAATGGAGTACTTGCAGAGTTTTCACATAATAAATCCGGCTGTGGAGCTTCTTGTGATTGTTCTTCCTTTGGTTGTTCTCCCTCCTCATTCATTTCAACTGGAAACTTCCCTTGTGAAGGTGATGGAGAAACTGCACCCTTCTTCAATGATCCTGACTTCAGCCACCGATCCATGTTAGAAGTAAACTGGTCAAAAATCGATTTATGAAATAGGTAGTGCACTGACAAAGCAAGTTTAACATTTAATGATGCCTGGGGCAGCATACGTGCCAGCGAGCGCTGTGATTGGTCGACAAAGCTCGCTCCGCGCATGCGTAAAAGGTTTCAGCGCGTCTAGCGCCGTGAGCCTGCGCACAAACGGCCCCTGTATTGTTGTGGAACAGTCGATCATAGAAGCCGCATTCTCCGGCACTAAACTGTGTATGTGTTCTCACTTACGAACTGCAAAGGCTGCTTGGGAATACGACCTGAAGTAAAAGTACACATGTTTTTCGCACGAAAAAAAATGGTAATGTATTTGATTTTCACATTTTTATTCAATAATTTTACTCATTATTTTACACGATTTGGTGAAAGGTGGCCGCGGACCCCCTAGGCAGAGCCGGTGGACCCCTAAGGGGTCCGCGGACCACACGTTGGGACCCCTGGTCTACTATAAGGGGCGGTCAACTGAAAGAGAGACAGATGGAAGAAAGCAAGTAAACCATTATTTTAAAATTAGTCGTCATAAATGTTCATACATTTATCCTACTGTAAGTGAAGCAGGTCAATACCGTCTTGAAAAAATATTTTCGGTTTCCTAAGGAACAACGATTGTACCTAGTGTCGACGGTCTCGAAAGTCTTTTTTCAGGCCTTCAAAAATATGGAAATCTCATGGGGGAGAGATCAGAGCTGTATGAAGTTCGTGGGCAGGCCCACATGTTGCAAATATTGCTTGTAGTATTCTACAGAAGTTTCGCTGGAAAGCCCTTACACATTTTCAGTACTTTCACAATGTCTGCCCAGGCGATTTTTTTTTTATGTTTTCAGTGTCCTGAAAAAACACATCCGTGGCCGTCAGTTTCCTTCGGGCGAAGAGGAGCACGCATGGGTACAATCATGGTTCCATAGGCAACCACAAACATTTTTCCATGAAGCCACTGACCGTCTTGCCTCACAGTGGGATAAATGAATCAACAGGTATGGTGATTACTTTTGAAATAGTAGTTAACTTATTTTTTCCCAATTGTCTCGTTTTCATTTGACTTCTCCTTATAAAATATTGAACCTACTGTCTTCTTGAGAAGCGTAACTACAAGAGCACCATTCGTTATACCACGTGAAATATAAGCAAATTTGGTGAGTCGTCGGTTATATGCTTTCCTTGTCCGTCGTTTCAAAATTTTTACCATTATTTTCGGTTTTAATGTTATGCATCTCATTGGGCTTTAAGTTGATGTTGTTAGACGTTTGTATGTACTTTAACTGTAACACTGAAGCAAATAAAATATTGTTCACCACCACTAACGGCGTGTTTCGAGAGCTGAGGTTTTGTGTAAAAAACTACTCCATTAAGAAACCTTCTCTTATTGTTACGCCAAAACCTAAATCATAAACTTCTAATGTCTTGGTCTTACTTTACAGGTAGTCTTTTATATTTTAGGTTTCCTGGTGTGACAGTAGGAAATGTCTTCTAATAGATTTCGTTTCTTGTACAACACCTGAAGATGAGAGCTTGCACTACAGAAACTAGTTGTTGGATTTCAAGAACAATTTATGTGGTCGGATGCTGTGATTGAGGCATATACAGTTTCTGTGATGAGTCTTACGTGAATTCCATCAGGGACAATAGGTTTTTGCCTAACAGATCTTCTTCATAATGACTTCAACTCCGACAATAAATATGTAATCTGTCTGTAAAATTGCCGGATTTTTATACCTAAACGCAAAATCACTGATGCGAACAAGTTCATAAAACGCTGCATTCTTCATCCAGTATCTCCTACATCTCACAACCTCCAAGAAATAAATGTGATACGAATTGTCCCATGAATTCAGATGAAATGCGAGCATCAAATGTTATAGACCTTCGTGACAGAAACGAAGTTAGTCGAAGGACTGTTGACACTGGATTACAGTTGTTGACAGCTATCTACATATAAACTTCTTGCTTTTCCATTTCATGAAACCTGTTCCTGTCTGTGAACACAAACTAACTGCTAAGAATTGAATATAGCTTAAAATTTGTTTCTGGTTACAATTTCTATTTTCCACGATGACAACCTGCACAAAACGTGAGTCGTCGCTTGCAGACCACAATTTTCGAATTCATACAGTTTTTCCAGAACCTAAATTGACGATTATGGGCGGGCAGCAGCTCTATTTATGGTATTATTTTGGAACGATACTTTTCTGAGTATTCCAAGAAGAAGGGACGCACCACTCATTCGTATTTATTATTGATGAAGTGAGATTCTCAAAAGGAACAGCAGCTGCGATTTTTAGAATCACATTCTACTGTGTAATCCATAAATTCAAATTACGAGACATTTTTGTTAAAAAACGTTTTCAGATTAATTATTGACGACGCTGTTGTGTGTCGGAGGGACAGAGAGAGGAAATTCAGAGCAGAAATAAAAGTCAGAGTGACAGATAATCACTCTAAAGTTCGCCTGCAACACGGCTCTTCTGCCTGAAAGTAACAGGCAGATTACGTAGCAAGAAAGAGACAGAAAGACCTGAAGGGTATAAAAAAATATCCGAAGAAAACATCAAATTCTCAGGAATGTGAGATTAGTGAACGTGAAATGGAAGTGAACTGGAATAGTAAATGTCAAAATGTTTAAGAAATGAAACGCGAGTAATATGGAGGACGTTTAATATATTTCATTGTGGATTCGTAGATACGATGTGTTCAAGTCAATTAGTGATACCGGACGATGTTAAAGTAATCGATTGTCTGACGAGGTATTTAAAAGTAATATACCACCAAGAATAACTCAGAAAGTATAATCGGAGTTCAAAAGTTTGTGGGACAAAAGTTGCATGGGCCAACGGGGGCCATAATATGACGTTGGTTTGTTGTTGACAGGTGGGGTCGCGTCAGAGATATGAATATCAACTCCGTTTTATTTTTTTTTAATGGGATACTATAGTTTGGTACTTATTTTCTGATAGCGTATAGCGAGACGAATCCAATGATGTGTAACAGTAAGGTCTTTGAAGGTAAACGAAAGTGTCAAAGGTGGCATGAACGTCCATTTACAGGAGGTGTTCGAAGTGATGACCATTGGTATAACTAGAGTGCTGCAATATTCTTATCACGGATTGAGTGATATTCCTTATCACATGGACACTCTTCAAAGCACATGCTCTAACAATTCTCTCTCGCATATCTTCAGGTGTAGTTGGAACGTGTTTATAAACAATGTCTTTTACGAATCCCCACAATAAAAAAATCCAGATGCGTCAAGTCTGGCGAAGGAGCCGGTCACGAAACATCTCCTCCGCGTCCAATCCAACGATTTGGGAATTGTCTCTGCAACTCATTTCTAGCCATCAGCGAAAATTGTGCCGGACACCGATCGTGTTGATACCACATTCTTTCCTTCTTCCTAAAGGTATTTCTCCCAGTAACAGACTTAATGTTTCTTGCAGGAATGTGGTGTACTCCCTACCATTAAGATTTCCTTCGATGAAATAGGGGCCTATAATTCTGTCCTCCAGAATCCCAAATGGTTCAAATGGCTCTGAGCACTATGGGACTTAACTGCTACGGTCATCAGTCCCCTAGAACTTAGACCTACTTAAACCTAACTAACCTAAGGACAGCACACAACACCCAGCCATCACGAGGCAGAGAAAATCCCTGACCCCGCCGGGAATCGAACCCGGGAACCCGGGCGTGGGAAGCGAGAACGCTACCGCACGACCACGAGATGCGGGCCCAGAATCCCACACAACACATTCACCGACCACGGTTTTTGGTGTGCAGCTTGCCACAGCCATGAAATTTCAGTTGCCCAATAATGCCTGTTATGCAAATTAACAATTCCATGGTTCGTGAATGTAGCCTCGTCAGTATATTAAATCAAATTAATGAATGTGTCATCCTTCTGAATCGGAAGTTGAACCCATCGCCAGAATTCAATGCGACACATACAAGCTGTACCAGTTAATTCTTGGTGGAGACTGATATGGTAAGGATGATATTTATGGCGATGCAGAACACGAACAACACTACTCAGGCTCAGGCTCATACCAGATTCCTTTGCGATTTGTCACGAACTACACAAAGATCTCCAACCTCAGTGGCAAGAGTAACAGTTTCCGTTTCCTCGTTAGTAACTTTCCTTTGCTGGATATGTTTTCGATGAGTTAAAGATCCAGTTGTTCTCAATTTACCATAAACATATTTAAATGTACGACGTGTAGGGTGAGAACATTGAGGATATCTTTCAGCATATAAGTCTCTAGCTCTCACTGAATTTCTTTGGCATTCTCCGTAATGTAGAAGCAAATGGAATTGTTCTTCGAAGGAATACATCATTCACATTCGCTTGATTCGACGATACTAGTCTTACCGTCCCTATTAGTATTGTATTGTATTGCGGAACCGTGGAATGGTGTTTAAATTGTCAATGGCAAGTTAGATGAATACACCGTATTCGGTGAATATTTACTATTTGCACGATATACGAGAGAGAATTATCAGAGTATGTGCTTCGATAAGTTCGGAAGTTACAAGGAATACCACTCAATCCATGATAAGAAGATTGCAGCATTGCATTGATACCAATGGTCATCACTTCTAAAACCTTCTAAATGGGTGTTCATGCCACCTTTGTGACCTTCGTTGACCTTCGAAGACCTTACTGTTACACATCTTTGGATTCGTCTCGATAGGCGTGAACCGTGCGTAGCTCGCGCTCGTGCCACCTCTTATTTTACATCCTGTTTTTTTCGTGTTTCCACCTCGTTATGTTAGTCTCAATTTCTGTTGTCACTGAGTTGCTGCTTTGTGTGCCCGTCATCAGCAGCAGCGCCTATCGATATAGCCCTCACGTGTTATCTTTGCTGCACTGCTATTACTTCCCGGTTGTCGTCTGTCTCGGGACCAGTTGGAACGAGTCTGGAACGCAGTCCGGACCTGCCAGTCGGGGAGTTGCAATGCGGCACTAGTGCAGTCGGGTTGGAGCTGTGAGGTCTGCGTCGACATGGCCCGCCCGACCATTGCCACCACGCATCACTTGAGCCGGGCCACGGTCTTGGTGGATCGTCGGTCGGTCGTCCTACCGGACGACGCGTTTTATCTCGCGATAGTTCATGAGACGGCTGTGTGTGTGTGTGTGTGTGTGTGTGTGTGTGTGTGTGTGTGTGAGTGTGTGTGTGTGTGTGTGTGTGTGCGTGCATCGACTCCAGATTTGTCTTCGTGCTTGGTTAGTTACGACTGGGTATCGTTCAGGTCTTCGTGCAGGTGTTTGTCAGGTTGTATGTGTAGTTGGTGTTATTTCCACTGACGACTATTATAGATGTCGTCTGCTTCTGAGGAGTCGGTCGGTTGGTGCGGACCAGGGAGGATATCTCCATGCAGCACGGTCGGCTGGGTCCGCTGTCGGTCCCTCCGCAGTGTCGGAGGGTGTGTGGAGCTGTCCGGTCCCTACGAGCTTCGTGGCTCACCGACCCAGGACGTCAAGGTTGAGTGGTGTGTTAAGTACCCAGGCCACGTCCATTCATGTTGTGTGGTTCGTTTCGGTGGTTCGCTGTTGGGGAGGTTTTCCTGAGAGCAACACCGAGTCTTTGTATTGCTAAAATTTAGCCGCCATGCGATGGGATTAACTATATTGGTTCACTACAATTCAAGTGCACCAGCGGAATTTTCCGCCTTGTGGCTGTTAGTGTTCCGGGTACCTGCCCTGGCCACTAACGTAATTTCAGGCTGTGTCCTTTCCTCGACTGTTGTCGCTGTCCAACATGGTGTGTAGTTTTAACAGCTTAATACATATACATATTTGATTGTGGATGATTACGTCTTTAACATTTTGGTGTTTGAGTTCTCTGTACCGATTGGTGGCAAGCAAGTTCTTTTCTCGTTCGGTCCGTGGCTGTCCCTTGGTTGGGTTACCGACGGATCAAGTGTAGTTGGGCTCACCACCCGTCTCACCTAAGTGGACGAGGGCAGACCGACACCCTGGAGGCTTCTGTGTGCCATTGTCTTTACTGTTTTTCTCACAGGTGTTTAATTGTCTGTTTATAATCTATCATAGCCAGTGATTTAAGAAATTCTTGGTTTTACTGTGTTTTATGTAAATCAAAGGCCTTCAGCAGCGTATAAGGAAGTTGGACTTTCAGCAAGTGGATATTTGCTGCAAGGTTATTGTCGTTGTGTTGCCTTTTCTTTTAGTGCGCCTTTAGCTACTTAAAAAGTAAGGCTTATGGTTATATGTGTTTTAAAATTTTGGAAAATTAATTGTGGACCATCAGCTGCTTTGAACCTTATTCTTAAAATTACCTTTCTAGTTTAAACACTGTCTTTGAAAGGTTATGGTAATTTGTTTTAAAATCAAGAAAATTTTATTGTGGGTCTTCAGCCATTTGTATTGGATCTTGTTTATGTTTTTGCCTTGAGGCTTTCAGCCTAGCTGTCGTATGTATAATTTGTAATTTCAAACCGCGCGGGATTAGCCGAGCGGAGGGCGCTGCAGTCATGGACTGTGTGGCTGGTCCCGGCGGAGGTTCGAGTCCTCCCTTGGGCATGGGTGTGTGTGCTTGTCCTTAGGATAATTTAGGTTAAGTAGTGTGTACGCTTAGGGACTGATGACCTTAGCATTTAAGTCACATAAGATTTCACGCACTTTTTTTTTTTTTTTTTTTTTGTAATTTCAACTGCGTGTCTTCAGTCACTTGAAATTTAAAAAAAATGTTCAAATGTGTGTGAAATCTTATGGGACTTAACTGCTAAGGTCATCAGTCCCTAAGCTTACACACTACTTACTTTAAATTATCCTTAGGACAAACACATACACCCATGCCGGCGGAGAACTAGAACCTCCGCCGGGACCAGCCGCACAGTCCATGACTTGAAATTTACCTTGTTGATTTGTAAGACGTCTCGTTTGGAGGCGTCAGCCGTGAAAGAATTGGATTTTGAAACTAGTAGTTGTAAAGGTCCGGCAATGTGCCGCTTTGGCTGCAAAGGTGTTATTAAATTACAATAAATTACAATTTTGAAGTGAAACTGGCCGAAACCTTATTTGGCCCTTTCCACAATCCTAATCACTTGTTCTGCACAGCTGGTTTAGCGGGCGTATCAAGGTGCTATCAGAAAGTAGGTACCAAACTATAGCATCCCATTCAAAAAAACAAAGTTGACCTTCATATTCCTAACGCGACCCGATATAGCAATAAAAAACCGCCGTCATATTATGGCCGCCGTTGTCCCATGCAACATTTGTCCCACAAACATTTCTTCTACTATCATACTTTCAGAGTTATTCTTGGTGGCAATAGTTAGTGCCTAACCCTGCATATATCTATATGCAGGGTCTGCTTCATATATATATATATATATATATATATATATATATATATATATATATATATATATATATTCAAACGACCGTCGATAGAACACGATAGAACAATATACATGGGACCATGGAAATAATATTGTTGTAAGAGGGTTATTGTTATAACGAGGTTTCGTTAATAGTGACTACTACAGTTGTACTTTAAAGGTCAGTATATATAGTACTGTGGTACTTATGTAACGAGAATTAACATTAATAGACAAATAATGAAACACATTTTTTCCATCCATTTATCAGAAGAGTATCTCACTCTTGTGTACAGAAGAATCAACTATTTTCCTTTGTTTCCTTTTTCATAATGATTCTCTTGTAAATATTGTCTTCAGCTCCTTTGACGCAATCAGCTGTGCGCTGAAACATTGGTCTCTGAAGACGCTACTTGCTGGATATTTTCTAACTGACCTACTAGCTTCAGCAGAGGAGGAGGTCCGCACTTGTCACATCACTTTCATCAACAGTATCTAAACTGATGAATTACCCTCTAACTCTTTGATGATAAATTCGTCGGTGTGTGCTTGTAATATCAAGGCCTAATCATCCACTGATTCATATTCAGCTACTGATACATCTATGGTTTTATCAGTTAATGGTGAATACATCTCAAGACCATTTTGAACATAATCCTGCATTTCGCTAACCACCACAACATTCTAACCGATATCTTCGCTTTTGGAAATGCTTCCTTTTTTCTCACAGTTCGTAATCACATTCAGCTCTACACCGTTCCAGCAACTTGTATTCGTGTCACAAGCCTGCGTACATTCAAACAGTAGAGACTGTCCGCCTTCCGCGCAATATCTGCGATCACGTGTTGAATTAGAAGTGAAAGGTATTTTGTCTTGGAGTTCTTAATTATCCACAGGTCTTGTGACTGAAAGATCGAAGTTCAGTTCGGAAGCAAGCAGCAAAGTTCTACTTTCTTCAACACTGGTATGTTGTTATGCGTACTAAAATTATCCACCAGCAACATAATTGTCTTACTTTTCCTTGTCATCTCTTTATCAAGAGAAAGTAGCCACTCACTGAAAAGAACAGATGTCATCCATGCTTTTCGATTTTTGTTGTGACTCCAATAAAAGAAATAACATTTAGAATAACGAAAAAAAAAATTGAAAATCAATGGGTTAGAGTACTGTACGTACTCTTCGTGCATACTCATTACAGCTGAATGTACTGGATCAACTTATAAATTAAAGAAAGGTAAACTATTGTCATGTATAAGCAGATGTAAGTAGCTGAATGACGAACACTAACGAAGGTTTATTCAGCACTTGCACATAGAGGAGTGCGGAGCTAACTGCCTCTGGCCAGAACACATGCAGTATATATACAGCTACAGAACATTCCAGTACAATGATTCTTGACATTTGTGTATCATAACCACTACACCATGGTTCTACTCTGCTTCTTATGCGATATTGCTCCCTCCTCAAGAGCACAGCGTCCCGGTGTTACGTCGTCCGAGTCCGGGAACGAGCCATCGGGCTTACGTAACCCGACTCCTGATGACTGATGCTCGCCCTGACTGTTTTCTTCCTATAACTTCTTTTGCCGCTACACTCTTCGTCACCTTTCCGCTTGTTGCCCGTCGCTGGAGCTTCGAATTTATCCTGGGTTGCAGGATCCTTGTAGGGCTTCATTCTAAGGACGTGGACCGTATCTCTGACTTTTCGTCGTCTTGTGTCAGGGCCGAAATCTTAAATTTCATAAGTAACATCAGACAACTGTCTTACAACCTTATACGGTAGAAAGTAGCGCCTGAGGAGCTTCTCAGAGAGACCAGCCTTCCGATCAGGTGTGAAGATCCAGACGAGGTCACCAGGCTGGTAGACAACAGGGCGGTGGCTCGCGTCATACCTTCGGCGATCGTTTTCTTGAGCCTGCAGCGTGCGGAGTCGAGCCAACTGCCGAGCTTCCTCAACTATGGTCAACACCTGGCCGATGTAACAGTCGTCCACGTAATCAGGATGGAAACACAATGTCCATCGTCGTAGTCGCCTCAGGCCCACGCACTAGCAAAAATGGCGTAAATCCTGTGGTGTCTAGTTTGGCGGTGTTGTAGGCAAACGTCTCGAAAGGTAGCACCTCATCCCAGTTGCTCTGCTCAACATTGACTACCATTGATAGCATGTCGGCCAAGTTCTAATTAAGGCATTCAGTAAGCGCGTTAGTTTGCGGATGGTAGGCAGTCGTCATGTGACGAGTAATGTTACACCGATGTTTTATCTCTGTCACAAGATTCGATTGAAAACTTTCCCTCGATCTGTAATTAGCGATATTGGGTCACCGTGTTATAATACAATGTCTTCCACGATGAATTTTTCTATCTCGGATGCTTCGGCTTTTTTCACTGCTTTTGTAATGGCATAGCGTCTCAGATAATCAGTGCAAACCATACTCCATCTATTGCCACTAGCAGACATTGGAAATCGTCCGAGGACGTCAATCACGACACGCTGGAAAGGCGTTTCGGCTGGTGGACTTGTTCTCTGGCACTCTCGACACTGCGCATATAGTGACGGACACTCCTAAATAAACCTGACCAGAAAAATCTCTTGCATTTTAATAAATCCTAAATGACCGGCCTCAGGCGTGTCATGGAATTTCTGTAGAACATCTAAGTCCATGTGTTTAGGAATCTTTGGTAGCCACCTCTTTCCAAACGGCTCGAAGCTTTCTTTGCAAAGCAATCCATTAACTACCTTAAATTGTCCTTAAAAATCCTCTGACCGATTTAAGGCAAGCATAATTTAAGATATCTTGGCGTCCTTCTGCTCCTCAGAGAGATCCTGGAGTGCAGCGAGACAGTCTCTATCTTCATCAAAGTCTTGATGGTATTGCACAGGGTTTCTTGAGAAACAGTCGGCATCTTGGTATTTTCTTCCACTTTTGTACACCATGGTAATGTCATACTCTTCAAGACGTAGTGCCCACCTGGCGAATCGTCCTGTTGGATCCTTAAGACCTGTCAACCAACAAAATTAATGATGGTCTGTAACAACTGTGAATGGCCTTCCATAGAGATTCTGTCGAAATTTGCACATGGCCCAGATCACAACAAGACATTCTGTAATCGAGTAGTTTCTCTTGTCTTTTTAAGTGTCCTAGAAGCATAGGCTACAACCTTCTCTTTTCCATCCGAAATTTACACCAGTACAGCACCGATCCCATACCCACTGGCATCTGTGTGTAGCTCTGTAGGTGCTCTCTCATCATACAGACCAAGTACAGGGTCAGTCGTCAGAGCTTTTCGCAGCATATCGAAAGAATCATGTTGAGCACCACTCCAGATAAATTTAGCATCAACTTTTAACAACTCTTGGAGTGGCCTGGCTTTGATATAAAAGTCTTCTATAAAACGACGATAATAAGAACATAACCCGTGAAATCTTCTCACATCTCTAATACTTGTAAGAACAGGAAATTCCGTTATAGCTCTCACCTTTTCTGAGTCTGGCCGCACACCTTCGTTTGACACGAGGTTTCCAAGTATTTTGATTTCTTTTGCTCCAAAGAGACAGTTCCTGGATTAGGTTTCAGTCCGCCTTGTTGGAGACACTTAGGAACGGCCCTCAGTCATTTTATATGTTCATCAAATGTCTCTGAGAACACTATAATGTCATCTAAATAACAAAGACACATCGTCCGCTTCAGGTGACGTAGAAGATTATCCATCATCCGTTCAAAAGTTGCTGGTGCATTACACAAACCAAACGGCATTACCTTAAACTCATAAAGGCTCTCAAGTGTGATGAATGCGGTTTTCTCACGCTCAGCCTTATCTACTTCGAGTTGCCAGTGTCCCGAGTACATGTCCACGGTTGAGAAAAACTTAGCCTCCTTCAGACAATCTAGTGTATCGTCAATTCGTGGAAGAGAGTAAACGTCCGTTTTAGTTATCTTATTAAGCTTCCTGTAATCAACACAAACGTGGAAACTGCCATCCTTGTTCCTGACGAGGACCTCCCGTGACAACCACGGGCTCTGCGAAGGCTGAATGATATCATTCTTCATCATTTTCTCTACCTCGTCGCGAGTTATTTGACATTCTATTGTTGACACACGGTATGCTCTCTGGCTTATTTGTTGATCGTCTCCAATGCTAATCCGGTGCTTCACCGTCGATTTGTCTGATTTGCTCTTCACCTGTGGATTGAAGCATTCAGAGGCAAGTAGCTTCTTCTGTTGTTTCTTAGTGGGATCTGGTGATAGCCGAGCTAGAAGACCTTGTCTCTTAGTGGTAGCTCTACTTTCGCCCACAGACTTGGCATGGGAGGTTTCTGTGACTCTCAGCTGTTCTGCAGTTAACGGCTAAGCGTTTGCTACGCACCAGCGTCTTGGAAGGATCTGCGGTTCTCGGCGACAGTTAACTACCCACAATCCACCGAATCCGTTCTTAAACGAGACGACAGAGGCTGAGATGACCAAGTTATTCTCCAGTGGTATGCTTCTCGTACATTCCACTACAAGATCCATGGGTTGATGCATGGCATGACAAAAGACGGTTACTTTTCTAGCACTGACCGCAGGAATGATCACTTCATCCTACACACATAGTCTCCACACACTTGGATGCCCATCTTCCTGTACACAGTATCCCATCTCGTTTAGCACAATCTATAATTGCCTGAGAAGCGTTCAAAAAGTCCCATCCGAGAATGACTACACTCTTGTAAGACGATGAATTCTAAGTGGTGTGTATGGCCACTTATACCCACCCTTCCTGTAGGTTTTACATATTTCCCATTAGCCACCTTCAGCAGAGATGTTTTGCTGTCGTCGAACATGGTTTTCTGCAACTGGCGACGGTACTTCTCCGAAATAACTGAATATGATGCTCCAGAGTCCACAAGAGCTTGCGCTGGTCGGCCATCCATGAGGATATCGACGTAGTTTCCCATCATTTTTGTAGTGATCGACGGCGCAGGATTTGTTTCTTCGGTGGCCTCACCTCCAAGGAATGTCGCACTCTTTAGTTTTCCAGGTTGCGGTGGCGAGGTGATCGGCTGGAGCTTCTACACGGCGATGCAGACCTTGATCGGGGTGTTGGGGAGCATCCTCTCCAGCGGCTAGCTTGCGTCGATGGTGACCTACGTCGTCCTGCATCCACATCTTCTTGTTCATCGTCGTCGTCCCGGATTTGGCGTCGCCTACGATCGGTTGCTGTTTTCTGGCGCCGGCGCCGGCAAATATCCGCCGTCTTTCTCGACAATAGCGCACCATATGTTCCGGTAGTCGTTGATTATCCTGGATCCTCCAGACGTAAGTCTTCCTCGGTGCCCAAACAGGTTCCTCATGCGGCTTTGTAAGAATGTGACTCCGCCTGGGTCTCGACTTTTTCACCGTTTTCAAGGGAAATGAAGGACTAGAGATTGGGTTCAATGTCTGTTCCACTTCCTCCCTTATGACTTCTTAAAGCGTCTCGGTTTTTTGCTCGCCGTGCAGTCGAAGTGCCTTCTGAACTTCCTCTCTCACTACCTGACGAAGAACACTTCTGTAATCAGTTGTTCCTCAATCAAAGACATCGATACGACGTTTGGAAACCGTTCAAACTTCTTGCGTGTAACTCTTTTTTTGATGCATTGTCTCGGTATACTGGCACCATTTTATGAAGTCGTCTGCTGTAGAAACCTCCTTCAGGAGTAGGACTTGATACATGTCCTCAGCAACACCCTTCATGAGATGTGCAACCTTATCTTCCTCCTTCATTCTAGAATCCACTATTTTACCCAGCTCCAAGACGTCTTGAATGTAGGATGCTGTAGTTTCTCCTGGCCGCTGTGCCCTGCACTTTAATTTAACATCAGTCTTGCGCTTCTGTCGTGTGTCCCCGAAATACTTTCGCAGTTCCACCTGGAATACTTCCCAGCTTGTGAACTTCTCCCCGTTGTTCTCATACCATTGCTTGGCAGTGCCCTCTAAGTAGAAAAATATGTTAGCAAACACACGGTGTCATCTATTTATTAAATTTGGCTATACGCTCATATACATTCAGACACTTGTTTGGATCTTCGCAATCGTCACCAGAGAACCCGGAAGGATGTCTCATGTAGTGGCATGTCCCTGAAATGTTACTGCAGAGAAGAACCCTCAGGCGTACTTTAGCTTCCTTCCTTTACATTTTGCTCCTCTAAAGGCCATCGTCTTTCCTGGCATCAGCTGGTAAAACAATCCCATATCGTCTGTATTGTACACTTTTTCAGGACTGTATTTTTCCACTGCTTTACATATGGTGCTTTTCCATCAACAGCAGCTCATCGGTACATGTACATATAACTCCATAGCCGAGACCCCTGCCCTCATACTTCTCGCTGCAATTTCCATCTCCCCGTAAGGTTGCAACCGCGTTAGATACGCATCGTTGGTACCTTCACACGAGAGCTTATATCCATATCGAATTGATTTTCCTGAAATATATGCCATTATGAATACACTTGAAATTATTTGAACATAAAATGAGTTATTACCTTTTATGAACTGTTTGCAACCATGTCGTCCAAAATATGGCACCGTTGGCTCATCAACTGAATGAAGGCGCACATGCAGTGTCCGTGTTATGAACCTCTCCCTAAGCATGGATAACAATGTTGAGATTTTTGTAGATCTATCATTTGGATTCAGGTCATCATAGTTTCAAACATGAAGCCGGCCGGTGTGGCCGAGCGGTTCTACGCGCTTCAGTCTGGAACCGCGCGACCGCTACGGTCGCAGGTTCGAATCCTGCCTCTGGCATGGATGTGAGTGATGTCCTTAGGTTAGTTAGGTTTAAGTAGTTCTAAGCTTTAGGGGACTGATGACCTCAGATGTTAAGTCCCATAGTGCTCAGAGCCATTTTTTTTGCAAACATGAAAATTGTTCAAGAGGAATTCGAATTGATCTTTTGATGTGGCACTGAGAACAAGTTCATTATGGCTGTCAATTTCTCCTTGCTAGTACATCTTCCTCCTCAGGACCACAGTGTAGCCACTAAGGAGAACGACACCTATGGATGTCCACATTTCATTTCCAGTAGAGTCTCCCAGTCTTTTCCTTTGCGCTACATACTCACTTGTATAGGTAACCATCAGAGCAATAATCCCTTCACCAAAAAATGTTCAAAGTATTCTAAAGGACTCGTACCTGTTTTGTCAGGTACAGCATTCATTAGAGACCATTCTACAATTGAGTCAGGGATGCTGCCATGCTGCCTTTTGTCCTCTCTTAACTTTCGCTCCTCAAATTGCCTTTTGGAACAGAATCCCTTTCCTGTAAATACGCAGGAAATATGTCACGTAATCCTATGACATTTATACGACAATATGCGAGATGAAATGTTTTAGATACTATTAACGTAAAAATAAAATAAATAATAATCTATGATAAAGTGTGCTCAGTCATGCAAAACTATGTCTGTCAATTCATCCATTGCTGCAAAAGAGTAATTTTCAAAGCATAATAGAGACGCCGGCCGAAGTGGCCGTGCGGTTAAAGGCGCTGCAGTCTGGAACCGCAGGACCGCTACGGTCGCAGGTTCGAATCCTGCCTCGGGCATGGATGTTTGTGATGTCCTTAGGTTAGTTAGGTTTAACTAGTTCTAAGTTCTAGGGGACTAATGACCTCAGCAGTTGAGTCCCATAGTGCTCAGAGCCATTTGAACCATAATAGAGACGACTGTGGTACCATTATGATTCTGTTTAGCTAGATTGTATCAGAAATGGATTTTGGACTTACGTTTTATTGTTGGATTGTTGTTCCACAACTCCAAAAATATTTATTATTTTAATTGTTGTACTTGCATACAATAATTCTCTAATGAATACAGGATCAACTGAACTAATATTTCAGACCTCTTTAAGTGCAAGGTAAATTCCATAGACGCTGCAAACAACGGTAATTTCTTTCCATATACTCGACGGGACTTTGTTGCTTGTGATGTACATACTGCAAACATATTTTGTTGCCAAAAAAAGTTATTTAACATAATTTGTACACAACTGCAGGCTATATTGGCTCATTTGCTTTTGCTTCGAATTAATTACTCAGGCACATTCGAACAGTGCGTTATAAATGTTTCTAGTCGAATTCCCTGTTTTCGTTATGTTTTGGAAACAAGATGTCTCGCTTTCTGTCAACAGCATTTAGCGGCGATTTATGAGCACTGCCTAGGGCAGTCTCTGAGCTGCTACCTGATAGCATCTGGCATTGCTACAAGTTGCACAGAGAATGAAGTGGAAGGGGAATTGCATCCTTGTTTGCAAGCTGTAGTTAAACTTACTATACAGACGGAAAATTGTGCCCCTAGCCTTCTCGGCGTTCTCTACTAAACAGTCCAGGTACAATCTGCTTCAGGCAGGAGAGTGCACGGTAAACTTTGTAAAGTGGAAGGTAATACAGCCGTAAGCATGAATGCACGTCTCTCTAGAGGAAAGGCAGTTAATTTAACCCCACTCACAAGAGCCGCAACTGCGCTTACAGTAGCACTCCCGTAGCTCATGCAATGTAAGTACGCGGAGTGTGATGGGTAAGGCAATTACTTGTAAATGTGGTTTTTTCACGTTACTAGAACACTGAAGATAACAGTCTAGGCTATATTCGAGAGCTGTTGCGATTATCAACAGAAATGAAACCATGTTTCTCCTACAAGTTCTCGGTGGCATTAGCAATATTTGTAAAAGGAAAACTTAGTTATGAAATGGGTTTCTCTCGGTATGATCGAGAATTTAGATTTCTAGCAAACTCATAACAGAAGTACTGCTGCCAGTATCGTGTACTTTTTAATAAACTGCATCAAGCGAACACCCCAGCACACGTTACTTAACGTCTTCCACAGCTTTTAATTGTACTCGTTGCGACAACAGTAATTTCGATAATACTACCCAGTTCAAAACGTGTTGTTGAAATGCGCTTATTTCACCGCTAAACATAGAAGCATTAGTATCCTCGAGGGTAGAACGACACTTCATGCTTTAGAGGTAAGAGAAGACAGCTCGGGTAGCGTTTTTAGTGTAATGTCGTTGAGGAGCTATGTACGGGACAAACCACGCCTGAGAATCATTGGCTGTTTGGGAGCACCTAGGCTCAGATATAGCCTCTTGGTTAAATGGACCTTGAGCTATAGCACTGAATTAAACCTACTGTTCACCATGCAGGAGCTAAACCCAACGGCTACGACGTGTGTTCGTGACCGATATTTGCTGCTACTCGATGGACGGTACATGATTGTGACCTCAACGACGTTTTGGCCTGCCCTCATTGAAGCCACCACAAGGATTCATGAAGGTGTTTTGTAACAAAGGCGATGACGTTCGTACGTGAAACTGGTCGCAACTGGATGTTTCTTTTTGCTTGGGCCACCGCAAATACACACATCAAAGAAAGTTTTGTATCAGCTCGGTTCCGAGAGTTCCGTAACCTGTGCAGAAAATTGGAATAGAGATCAACATAAACATCATTTCTGCCCTTTTTATTGCTCATGAAAACCACACATTGCATGTTGTATTACCATACAGCGAGACCTTCAGAAGTGGTGGTCCACATTGCTCAACACACACCGGTACCTCTAATACCCAGTAGCACGCCCTCTTGCAATGATGCATGCCTGTATTCGTCGTGGCATACTATCCACAAGTTCATCAAGGCACTGTGGGTCCAGATTATCCTACTCCTCAATGGCGATTTGGCGTAGATCTCTCAGAGTGGTTGGTGGGTCACGTCGTCCATAAATAGCACTTTTCAATCTATCCCAGGCGTGTTCGGTAGGGATCACGTCTGGAGAACATGCTGGCCAGTCTAGTCGAGCGATGTCGTTATCCTGAACGAAGTCATTCACATGATGCGCACGATGGGGGCGCCAATTGTCGTCCATGAAGACGAATGCCTCGCCAATATACTGCCGATATGGTTGCACTGTCGGCCGGAGCATGACATTCACGTATCATACAGCCGTTACGGCATCTCCTATGACCACCAGCGGCGTACTTTGGCACCACATAATGCCACCCCAAAACAGCAGCGAACCTCCACCTTGCTGCACTCGCTGGACAGTGTGTCTATGGCGTTCAGTCTGACTAGGTTGCCTCCAGACACGACTCCGACGATTGTCTGGTTGAAGGCATATGCGTCACTCATCGGTGAAGAGAACATGATGTCAATCCTGAGCGGTCCACTCGGCATGTTGTTGGGCCACTCTCTACCGCGCTGCATAATGTCGTGGTTGCAAAGATGGACCTCGCCATGGACGTCGGGAGTGAAGTTGCGCATCATACAGCCCTATTGCGCACAGTTTGAATCGTAACATGACGTCCTGTGGCTGCACGAAAAGCATTATTCAACATGGTGGCGTAGCTGTCGGGGATCCTCCAAGCCATAATCCGTAGGTAGCGGTCATCCACTGCAGTAGTAGCCCTTGGGCGGCCTGAGCGAGGCATGTCATCGACAGTTCCTGTTTCTCTGTATCTCTGTTTCTCCTCTATGTCTGGACAACATCGCTTTGGTTCACTCCTAGACGCATGAACACTTCCCTTGTTGAGAGCCATTCCTGGAACAAAGTAAAAACGCGGACGCGATCAAGCCGCGATATTGAGCGTCTAGGGACGTCTACACGAGCCGTGTACCTCATTCCTGGTGGAATGACTGGAACTGATCGGTTGTCGGACCCCCTCCTTCTAATAGGCGCTGCTCATGCATGGCTGTTTACATCTCTGGAAGGTTTTAGTGACATCTCTGAACAGTCAAAGGGACTGTGTCTGTGTTACAATATCCACGGCCAACGTCTATCTTCATGAGTTCTGGGAACCGGGATGATGCAAAGGTTTTTGATGTTTTTATATGCACTGGATTGTATATAAATGGAAGCCCGATCTTTTTCCTGATGATCTCCAGTTTGACTTCTAATATGACGCCTCAAGTCTTTTATTTAGCGGAACTCCAGAATAAGTGAAAGAAAGAAGAACGTACACCCATTTCCACATAGAGATGCTGTCGTCGATATTTATCTAATGCTTCACGTTGGTTTAAGAGGCGATGATTTGATCCCAGAAGACGATGATGCTTGAACAATTAGGGATAATTCCACAGACAAATTTTTTGAACATTAAACGAGTTCAGTGGTCAGCTGAATCTCCTGACCTGAGATGGATACAGCATGCCAAGTCGAGAATAAAAATTGTGATTCACAAATTGAAATGGAGTTAGGACAGCTAGTCATGAATCGCTAGGCACTGCATGTGTCTTAGAAATGGGAAACAAACACAGCTCGTGGCTATTGTCACTCGGATTGCTGAAACTTCTATCATCGAGTTATTTTAATCGAAGTATAGGGACACGCTTGGGGGTTGTGTTGTTTCTTGCAGTCTTTCTCTCCAGAACCCAGTCGCACTTAAAGTAGCTTTTGCTGCATGTGTGAGTCATAATTTCTATTGAGTTCGTATACGCTATCATCGATACATCTGCTCTATTGATAATTTGGGCACTTGAATTCTTTGTTGACGTTCATCGTTCTATGCAGAAATGACGAATTCACTTTGCGCTCACAAAGGATTATAGTTCACTCCTCTCCGAATAGTGAGACTATGTCTCGTAAATATGGCTCGCTGTCGATCGCACACCGCCGTATTGTGTTCCTCAGGTTCAGCCTGTGATGTGGCCCCCGATAGCTAAGTGACCATACGAACTTCCCCTCAGAGATTTGATTCATACTGACAGGTTGTGTTGCGCACCACTAGGATTTCAACATATGTAAACTGGAGGACGCTATGACACCGGAGCGCTAAACGAAAAGCTGAGCAGTAATGGTAGGAATCTGAAACCAAGTTTCTTCACAGAAGAAGGACCTGATTGACAGGAAACTTACGAACATGCACTTAGAATCAGCTAATTATTTCAACAGCTATATCTTGCTAACAATTGCAGATGAAATCAGTAGTGCTGCAGTAAATAAATATGTGACGATCACTCAGGATCATTGTCTAAAAATTAAAAAATGAACAGTTACACCCTCAGAACAAAAATTATGCCACCATACTACACATATATTTTGCAACACAATTATCAATCAGACAGACATCATATTCATAGGCACAGAAAGCAATATACCAAACAAAGGATTGACATGAGGTGTACAATCTGATTCTACTGCAGAATTATAAAACATATTCTTACTGGAACAAAAATGCTGCAGATATAATAAAGTTAATCACTATCTAAGAGACAGTTGTAGTTCATAAGGTTATGAAAGCCATAAGAAAGAATTAAGCAAACAAGAACGAAGTTATAATGCCAACCAAGACGATATAAAACACACAATGGTGTAAATAAAAAGCTAACTATGAAGCGATACTCACAAGGCAGTCAAAGGGAATGCTTTGTTTATAGTGACAGAAGAAGAATAGAAGAGACAAACCTTGGATTTTCTTCACTGGTACTGGCATTTCTAAAATAGACTGCACAAAAGCATTTCACACAAAACTCAGATCGCAGCGGCACAATTCCCGCTAACTGACTGGGAGAAGAAGCATAGCATGTTTACGAATACTCAGGCACCTAAGCTAAGATTGCAGCCAAAGATACACAAAGAAGCATTCCTGATTAATCACTTGGTTGTGAACTCAAGAAACAGCACAGGTTGAAAAATAACAAACCGACTTAACCGGATACCAGCCAAGACATATAGATACACGTGAAATTGTTCAGCAAAAAGCAGTCAACATATAATAGAGAAATTAACATTCCCTATTCAGCCCAACTACAGTCCGCGAGTGTGTTTATCGCCTCTGGGCCAGGGATGCACTGTAGGCAGCTGCGCAGCAAGCTAATCAGTCTCAGTCTGTTCCGTGTGAATTTTAGTCATGCTTGAGCGTTCTGTCGTGTTTTACATGCGCAAAACTACGATTGATTTCTGTGGTGTTCGGTGTGTTCTGTGAGTTTTCTCATAATGACTGAAACCCCAAGCAGGCACCAAGTGTTTCAGAAAGAGGCAAAGGACCTTATTTTTGAAGTGTACTCGTTCTTCAAACGTGATACAGATTCAAGCGAGCCGGTTTGCGACGATGCCAAGGCGCAGGTACACAACGTAGTTACTGTCTAGGCACTTTCGGCAGATTCAGCATTCCTTGTGAGCTGTGTGCCCCGGGTCCATTAACGCTATTGCCTACTCTCATGTAGTTATAGAGCAGTACACAAACATACTCATTCCAAAATCATTAAAAATCATAAGGTCAGATGGCATAAAACACAAAAAACTATCATTGTTGAAATTGTTAAGATGAAGGGCTTCTTGAACGAGTACTAAAGTACTACTAGTTCTCGTATGATAATGGAATTTACATGAAATACAAAGGATTCCAACGAGTTCAAGTATATCATGTACAACTCTCAATTTATGTATCAACTACTTACCTCGAGCAAACATTTTTTTACAATAAAATCGAGCTCTGTGGATAAAATTTAATGTAAACGTTATGTTGATGATACATTGCTACTGGTAGATGATACCACAAATGATATTATCAATATAGTCAATACACTCAATAAACAGAACAGAAACATAAAATTCATTATTGAATATGAAAACTGTGGTAACATCAACTTCCTAGCTAAACGTTAGTGAAGTAAACAACTTACATACTTCCTTGGCTCACAGAAAAGAACAACATGGGCACCACCATACCCACTCATCTTGCCGCTCTGACACACAGACATGCTGCACACAGAGCACTAATTAAGACAGCCAGCAATAGACCAACAGATAAATATGAAATGATTCGTGAACTCAGCACAGTAACAAAAACAGCTGCAGCAAATGGCTATCATGAAACACTTATTGACAACCTCTTTCAGAAAACAAAACAACAATAATAAACCAACAAAAAGAAACTCACTGCTTGCATATAATCCACAGGAACTCTCCTAAAAGATGAAAACTACGAGGGTCGTCCACAAAGTAAGTTCCGTTTCTACTTTTATCCTCAGCAGCGCTACGATCGCAGTTCCGAGCATACGCGACAGTTAGTCTGACTCAAGGAGAAGACATGTACGCCATTTTCAGATCGCTGCTGCCGATGTGTGCTTTGTAGTGCTTCTTTATAATGTCAGCCGTAATTGAAAATGACGCCGAGTGTGAAATCAGACCTGTGATTCGATTTATAAATGCAAAGAAAGTTAAACCAAAGGAAATTCATCGACAAATCTGCGGGGTTTACGGATAAAATGCTGTGAGTGATTCAATGGTTAGGAGATGGGTCAGACTGTTCCATGAAGGACGTGATCAAGTACACGATGAAGAACGAAGTGGATGCCCGTCTGTGGTTACTGAAGAACTAGTTTACACAATTGAACAGAAGATTAAGCACAACCGTAAGTTTACACTAAGTGCCCTTTCTATGGAAGTTCCGCAAGCTGCGTTGGTAAAGTACCGGAACTTCAAGCGCTGATAGAAAGCACTAAACAACCGAACTAGGTTAATAATTGGCTCCTTTTACCGACCTCCCGACTCAGCAGCATTAGTGGCAGAACAACTGAGAGAAAATTTGGAATACATTTCACATAAATTTTCTCAGCATGTTATAGTCTTAGGTGGAGATTTCAATTTACCAGATATAGACTGGGACACTCAGATGTTTAGGACGGGTGGTAGGGACAGAGCATCGAGTGACATTATACTGAGTGCACTATCCGAAAATTACCTCGAGCAATTAAACAGAGAACCGACTCGTGGAGATAACATCTTGGACCTACTGATAACAAACAGACCCGAACTTTTCGACTCTGTATGTACAGAACAGGGAATCAGTGATCATAAGGCCGTTGCAGCGTCCCTGAATATGGAAGTTAATAGGAATATAAAAAAAGGGAGGAAGGTTTATCTGTTTAGCAAGAGTAATAGAAGGCAGATTTCAGACTACCTAACAGATCAAAACGAAAATTTCTGTTCCGACACTGACAATGTTGAGTGTTTATGGAAAAAGTTCAAGGCAATCGTAAAATGCGTTTTAGACAGGTACGTGCCGAGTAAAACTGTGAGGGACGGGAAAAACCCACCGTGGTACAACAACAAAGTCAGGAAACTACTGCGAAAGCAAAGAGAGCTCCACTCCAAGTTTAAACGCAGCCAAAACCTCTCAGACAAACAGAAGCTAAACGATGTCAAAGTTAGCGTAAGGAGGGCTATGCGTGAAGCGTTCATTGAATTCGAAAGTGAAATTCTATGTACCGACTTGACAGAAAATCATAGGAAGTTCTGGTCTTACGTTAAATCAGTAAGTGGCTCGAAACAGCATATCCAGACACTACGGGATGATGATGGCACTGAAACAGGGGATGACACGCGTAAAGCTGAAATACTAAACACCTTTTTCCAAAGCTGTTTCACAGAGGAAGACCGCACTGCAGTTCCTTCTCTAAATCCTCGCACAAACGAAAAAATGGCTGACATCGAAATAAGTGTCCAAGGAATAGAAAAGCAACTGGAATCACTCAATAGAGGAAAGTCCACTGGACCTGACGGGATACCAATTCGATTCTACACAGAGTACGCGAAAGAACTTGCCCCCCTTCTAACAGCCGTGTACCGCAAGTCTCTAGAGGAACGGAGGGTTCCAAATGATTGGAAAAGAGCACAGGTAGTCCCAGTCTTCAAGAAGGGTCGTCGAGCAGATGCGCAAAACTATAGACCTATATCTCTTACATCGATCTCTTGTAGAATTTTAGAACATGTTTTTTGCTCGCGTATCATGTCATTTCTGGAAACCCAGAATCTACTATGTAGGAATCAACATGGATTCCGGAAACAGCGATCGTGTGAGACCCAACTCGCCTTATTTGTTCATGAGACCCAGAAAATATTAGATACAGGCTCCCAGGTAGATGCTATTTTTCTTGACTTCCGGAAGGCGTTCGATACAGTTCCGCACTGTCGCCTGATAGACAAAGTAAGAGCCTACGGAATATGAGACCAGCTGTGTGGCTGGATTGAAGAGTTTTTAGCAAACAGAACACAGCATGTTGTTATCAATGGAGAGACGTCTACAGACGTTAAAGTAACCTCTGGCGTGCCACAGGGGAGTGTTATGGGACCATTGCTTTTCACAATATATATAAATGACTTAGTAGATAGTGTCGGAAGTTCCATGCGGCTCTTCGCGGATGATGCTGTAGTATACAGAGAAGTTGCAGCATTAGAAAATTGTAGCGAAATGCAGGAAGATCTGCAGCGGATAGGCACTTGGTGCAGGGAGTGGCAACTGACCCTTAACATAGACAAATGTAATGTATTGCGAATACATAGAAAGAAGGATCCTTTATTGTATGATTATACGATAGCGGAACAAACACTGGTAGCAGTTACTTCTGTAAAATATCTGGGAGTATGCGTGCGGAACGATTTGAAGTGGAATGATCATATAAAATTAATTGTTGGTAAGGCGGGTACCAGGTTGAGATTCATTGGGAGAGTGCTTAGAAAATGTAGTCCATCAACAAAGGAGGTGGCTTACAAAACACTCGTTCGACCTATACTTGAGTATTGCTCATCAGTGTGGGATCCGTACCAGATCGGGTTGACGGAGGAGATAGAGAAGATCCAAAGAAGAGCGGCGCGTTTCGTCACAGGGTTATTTGGTAACCGTGATAGCGTTACGGAGATGTTTAATAACTCAAGTGGCAGACTCTGCAAGAGAGGCGCTCTGCATCGCGGTGTAGCTTGCTCGCCAGGTTTCGAGATGGTGCGTTTCTGGATGAGGTATCGAATATATTGCTTCCCCCTACTTATACCTCCCGAGGAGATCACGAATGCAAAATTAGAGAGATTAGAGCGCACACGGAGGCTTTCAGACAGTCGTTCTTCCCGCGAACCATACGCGACTGGAACAGGAAAGGGAGGTAATGACAGTGGCACGTAAAGTGCCCTCCGCCACACACCGTTGGGTGGCTTGCGGAGTATCAATGTAGATGTAGATGTAGAATCTCACGACCACCAATTAATGAAATTATTACTGAAAAACTGAAACTTCTAAAACTTTTCTCGCATTTGGTACCCAAAATTCTTACTGAACAACACAGAAAACAACGGATGGGCAGTGCACCTCAGTTTTTGACACGCTACAAGGAAGAAGGCGATGGTTTTCTTTCTCAGATAGTCACGGGGGATGACACGCCTGAAATAAATTGGCAGTCAATGGAATGGATTGCAACGTAACCCTCAGGGTGTGTGTTGGGTTAAGCGTCAGTAGAACTCTACCCAGTGGGAGGATTACCGTTACTTAACGAGTCCAGAGCTTATGCAAGTTGCCCTCTGTAGCTTTGGCTCAAAATTCGTGTGGTTCACGAAACAATAGGACCGAGACTGGGGTGTTAATGCTTCAGCAAGGTGGTTTAATTAACCCACCAAATTATAAAGGCAACGGATAACGCATCCATAAAAGCCGCTACAAAAAACACCTAAACAAAGCTTATTAGGGGGCATCTGATCTTTCAATATTTGATGATTAGATCAAACATGTGACTAGCTAATGGGATTCATTTGTCTCTCATCTCTTAGGGAAGATTAATTAATTTCTAATTTTCTATACTGGGGCATTTGAGCTATTTGAAATTTGACTATGGCTTCCAGTTATTGATGGCAGGTTTGAGCAACAACTATTGGCAGTTCTATACTGATTGGAATTTATTGTCTAAATGATACCAAGACATTTGTTAACACAGTAGTACTAAGCAAGAACCAAAGTCATACAACTACAAGGGCATCAGCCCTATTTACTCTCAAAGAAGGTCTCTCTAACAAAATAAGCCTATGGTTATTACCACGCAATTGTGGGAAGGGGGGGCGGGGATGGAGTGCTGACCTGGCTTCAGTGCAAGTACATATTCAACCATACAGTCATGCCTATACCCATGCTTTGCTTTGGTATTATTACTAAATATTACAACTGAAACGCAGAGCAAGTCCAGCTATCGAGAACTCAAGTATACTGGTCAGTACCAACAGGATGCACGATATGCCAACATGTGTTTCATAAGAATATAGCAAGTTTTCTGCTTATATTTGGTTTGACTATTTGGATTCATTTATGTGTTAAGACTACACAGATACACTATGACATCCCAGGACCCAGCATTCCCTATTAAACATAGCTGGCTTGATTGTAACCCGTAAATTTGAGTAAATAATTTTCAGACTCGTTTACTGTTCACACATAGATAAAATGGGGCACACACACTCATTTACTAAATACCAAGTGGCTGGGAAATGATGCAACTATCAGGGCAATCAAAACTATACATAAAATCGGGGCTCTTTCAAATAAATAGTACCTTGCTATGCATGTTTCAGGGTAAACATCATTATAAACCAAAAGGTAAAGTGGTGAGAGAACGCTTATCTAGTAACACGTGGCGGTAAAATTACGGGAATGTTAATGATAGCAGAATTATCCATAACAAAATCCCTCTAATAAACGGTATCGTTCACTGAAGGTTGCGTGGCAGCCACCATTATTCTAAAGTAAAGTGGTTGGAGGAGCTCAATAACGTTCACCTCGTACCACGTGGCGGGGAGAGTTATGCAAGTCTTAACAGCAGCACAAATTATACCGAAGAACGGAAATTTCTCTGATAAACTGTATCGCGCACTGAACATTTCGCGGCAAGCTCCATCATTCTAAAGGAAAGTGATTAAAGGAACTCAAGAACATCTACCTATTACGACGTGGTGCCAAAATCACATGACTATTAATGCCGAAAAAATCGGAGCTCATTACCAGGTAAACAGTACTGTACTCCGCAAGTTAGACAGCAAACTTCATTCTTAGCAAGGCAAAATGTTTAAAGAGGAGAACACATGCACATCTACCAAATAACATTGGTCCCAGCTCGCACACGTGGCTAAGTTGGAGTAACTCAAAGCATGGAAAATTCACGAAATCTTGGCACACCAGGTTAACTCGACCGTTCATTGCAGTCGTGCACTACTGTTTAGTTATTCATTTAGGTCTCATATTGATAAATCTGACCTGTTTTCTTATAAATGGCCGTTGATCCCGTTTCGCGCCAAAATGAGCCCGCGCACATTTCCTAACATCAAATTTAATTTTAGACACGTATTTATAATCAAGGAACTAATTTACTAGCGAAACTGTACTGAAGCTAATTGAACATGTAAGCGATAACCGATCTATACTTTAATGCCATGACCGTTACTCCAACTCGCTACATGGCGGAAAACTGTGTACATATAGAAAACATCGAAAAAATCCTAAAAATACCCAAAAACTTTACTATACAGAATAGAGCACACAAAAAGCCATGAAATGAAATAGCTATCTTCACACTTAGACCCAAAATACGACCGTGAGCTTAGGGCCCATGGTCCATGCTTGTGCAAGGCACAAACCCAAAGTTCTTACAGAAATTTAAAGCAAATAGCGAAAATTAATTCCCTTATAGGCGTTTGCCAGTAATGTTACACCTGCAGGCAGTTTTGAAACATTTCAATACCTTACATCATACTACCGTAAAGTGCAGAACTCCAACTTCTGCGTCTGTACCGCGCTGCTGCCAAGGAACAAGTGCTCTTCCAACCGAATTCGCCCAACCGTTCCGCTTACAAACGTGGTGGGGGCGGCGCGCCAACCTGACATAGCCAATTCGCGCGCGTACGTGTCATCTTTGCCCTGACCTGCAAACTTGGTCTCTGCTAAACTTGTTCACGGTTGGGGGTTGGTACTATCCTACCACAGAACGACCATTCATGCAGTGCTACAATCTCTTCCTAAAGCTTTCTGCTACTTCACACTCTCCCTCATTTATACCGTCCAGACCACACAAAGGAAAGGAAAATGGGAAACGTGGTACACAACAGAAAAAAATTCAATAAATAAAACTGTTTAGTCCATTCTCTCCTTTTGGACACCAGCTGAGGTATTACCTGCAAGAGAAGGAATTTCTGCATGCTAGAAATTTAATAAAACATTGGAACGGTACAACGAGTTCCGTTTCAGGATGCACACTTCATACCCAACGAAGCTTAACCCTAAGCAAATCTTGACACCTCAAAAAGTCATGTGCACCCTTTTTTGGGTCAGAAATGGCATTTTGTTGTTTGATTTCTTACCACGAGGCCAAACAATCAATGCACATGGTTACTGCGAGACCATTAAGAAATTGCGCCGCGCAATACAGAACAAGCGTCGAGGATTACTGTCAAAAGGTGTTGTTTTTTCCACGATAATGCCCGATTTCACACGGTGAATATGACCAAACAACTCTTACGGGAATTTCACTGGGACGCGTTTGATCATCCCCGTACAGCCCAGACCTCGCTCCTAGCGACTTTCATCTCTTCTTACAACTAAAATCTGTCCTTGGTGGTCAACATTTCAACGATGATTATCAGAAGTTACCACATGGTTGAATACACAGGTGGCAACCTTCTATGGAGAAGGCAAAAAAAACTTGTGCCACGCTGTGTTTTAAGTGCCTACAAAATTTCGGATGCTATGTAGAAAAGTAGTTTAAAAGTTGTAGATTTTTGTGAAATAAATATTTTTTCTCTCTCTGTACACGTTTGTTTTATATAATAAAACGGAACTTACTTTGTGCACATACCTCGTATTTTGTGACTGTGCAACATTAACATTGCTTTCAAAATTCGTAAGAAAGTGCAACATACACTGAGACACACACAATGAGGCATGTATAAAACAGTACGTAGTTCATCCAAAGCCCTCTACGTACACCAAGCTGGGGAAACTTCCAGAAAGCATACAATGAATATATGAATATCCACCACGCGAACAGTTGTAATAAATCAGCAGTACGCACCCATATCAGGGACGCTATCCACCCATTTAATGATATGGTGAATTATTTCAAAAAATTAACAAAATTGACAAGGGACTCCTCGATGAACTTACATAAATAATTAGAAATTTTCATTTATAGCAGAATATATGGTTGCGCGTAACTAAAAGCTAAGCTAGAAAGCAATAATATTAATTAATTCAAAAACTTCTCAAATGCTGAATGCTTGTTTGATAGAAAATATCTGTATTGGTTTTAACAATAGAAAATTACCTTTGCTAAGCAGTCACATTCATATACGTCTACATAGATGCTCAGCAAATCACACTTTAGTGCCTAGCTGAGGGTTCATCGAAACGCTTTCATAACAGTTCTCTGTTATACCACTCCCGAATAGAGAGTGGAAAAAATGAACATCTATATCTCTTAGCGCGAGCTCTGATTTCCCTTATTTTATTATGAGGAATTTTCTTCCTGTGAGGGTCGGCGTCAACAACATATTTTCGAATTCGGAGGAGAAAATTGGTGATTGGAATTACGTGAGAAGATTCCTCTGCAACGAAAAAGCCTTTACTTTAATGATGTCCACCTCAGATCCTATATCATGTCAGTGACCCTCTCTTCCCTATTTTAGATGATACAAAACGTGCTGTCCTTTTGTGAACTTTCTCGATGCACTCCGTTAATCCTGTCTGGCAAGGATCCACACTTCGCACCAGTATTTCGAAAGTGGACGGACAAACGTAGTGTAGGCTGGCACTTTAGTAGATCTATTGCTTCTTCTAAATGTTCCACCATCTTTGTTTCGCCTTCCCCACAACAGTTTCTGTATGTCCTTTCCAGTTTAAGATGTTCATAATTGTAATTTCTAGGTATTTAGTTGAATTTACGTCCTTTAGATTTGTTTTATTTACAGTGGAACCGAAGTCCAACGGATTCCTTTTAGCACACATGTGGATGACCTCACACTTTTCATTATTTACGGGCAATTTCCAATTTTCGCACCATACTGGTATCTTATCTACATCGTTTTGCAGCTGGTTTTGCTTTTATGATGATTTTACTAGACGATAAACGACAGCACAATCTGTAAACAACCTAAAACGGCTGCTCAGATTGTCTCCTAAGTCCTTTGTATAGCCAAGGAACTACAGGGGGCCTGCAACACTACCTTGGGGAACGCCAGGAATCACTTTAGTTTTACTCGATGACCTTCCGTCACGAATTATGATATCTCCAACAGGAAATCGTGGTTTCAGTCACATAACTGAGACGATATTCCGTAAGCAAGCAAGCCACTTGTGAGTTACGGTGTGGAAATCTGGAAATACGGAATCAATTTGAAATACTTTATTGATAGCACTCAACACTTACTGTGATTAAAGAGATAGTTGTGTTTTACAAGAATGATGTTTTGTAAATGCGTGTTCACTATGTACCAATAAATCGTTCTTTTTGAGGCAAGTCATAGTGTTCGCATTCAGTATGTGTTCCTGAATCCTGCTTCATATCGACGTCAATAACATGGGCTTGTAATTTAGTGGGTTACTCCTATTGTCTTTCTTAAATATTGGTGTGACCTGTGCAACTTTCCAGTCTTTGGATACGGATCTTTCGTCGAGCGAGCGGGTGTATATGATTGATAAGTAAGGAGCTATTGCATCAGCATACCCTGAAAGGAACCAGACTGGTATACAGTCTGGACCGGAAGATTTGCTTTTATTACCTGATTTGTTTCACTACCCGAGGATATCTCATTATAAGTTACTCATGTTGACAGCTGTTTTTGATTCGAATTAAGTCAAATTTACTTCGTTTTCTTTGGTGAAGCAATTTCGGAAGGCTGTGATTAGTAAGTCTGCTTTCGCACCACTTTCCTCGATAAATTTCCATTGCTATCGCATAGAAAAGGCATCGATTGACTCTTGCCGCTAGCATACTTTACGTCAACTAGACTCTCTTTGGATTTTCTTCCAGGTTTCCAGACAAAGTTTCGTTGTGGAAACTATTATAAGTATCTCGCATAACGTCCGCGCTGAACTTCGAGCTTCTCTGAAAGAACGCCAATATTGAGGTTTCACATTCGTTTAAATTTGGCATGCTTTTTCATTGTTTCTGCAACAGTGTTTTGACCTGTTTCGTGTACCATGGGGGATCAGCTTCGTCGTTTGTTAACTTATTTGGTATAAATCTCTCAACTGCTGTCGTTACTATTACTTTGAATTCAAGCCACATCTGGTCCACACTTACATTGTAAATTTGGAAGGAGTGGAGATTGCCTCTCACGAACGCTACAAGTGAATTTTTATCTGCTTTCTTGAACACACATATTCTTCGTTTATTTTTGGTGGATTTAGACTCTACGATATTCAGCCCCGCTACGAAAATCTTGTGTTCACTAATCCTTGTAGCCGTTTTGATGCTTGTTATTCGCTCAAGATTACTTGTTGCTAAGAAGTCAAGTGTGTTTTCACAACCGTTTGCTATTCGAGTGGACTCATGAACAAATTGCTCGCAATAATTTTCAGAGAATGTGTTTAGGATAGTTACGGATGGTGTTTCATGCGTACCTCCGGATTTACACATGTACTCGTATTTTCGCAGACATATCGAAGGTAAACTGAAATCACCACAAACTATAATTGTATGAGTTGGGTAAGTGTTTGAAATTAGTTTTCTTAGAAAGTTTCAGAAATTGTATCATCTGAGTTGGGAGATCGGTAAAAGAATACAATTACCATTTTCTTCCGGTTGCCAAGAATGACCTCTACCCATACTAACTCACAAGAACCATCTACATTTCGCTACAAGGTAAACTACTTCTAACAGCAGCAAATATGCCACGAGCAACTGTATTTAGACTATCCTTTCTAACACCGTTAGGTCATATGCGAAAATTTCGGCTGAACAAACTCTGGCCTTAGCCAGCTTTCAGTGCCTATAACGATTTGAGCACTAGCACTTCGAGCTTTGATGCTTTCCCAATACAGCTTCGATAGTTGACAACTGTAATATCGATGGTTCCTAGACCTACGTTATTCCTGTTTTCGACCTGCTCCCTTTGAAGCCCTTTCTGAGTTTCCCCGAGGCCCTATAACCTGTTAAACCGCCAAGTCCATGCCGCACAGCCCCCGATAGTCTAATATGTGCCATTACATAAGCTTTCACCTTCGGTGTATATTATTATCTTAGCAACTGAAGATAATTTACTTAGGAGTTACGTCTCTTCGGAATGATATAAATATCTATATGTGATAGTGTTAAGCTGTGATGTGTGTCACTGTGCTCTGTGTGCCAGGCAACTAAATTTGCAACAAACACGTAAATGAATGTTCTAGAGAAATAATATACAGACTAAAATATATTTATCTTTCTGTACAGGAATGTATGTCGATAAATAAACTCACTGGAACACACAGAAGAAGAACATAATCACACTTCAGATTAATAAAACGTAAATGTAACTAGCATGCACCTGATGCTGATAGCAAGCTGCCGAAACAGTTGTGCAAATTAATATTAGTAAAAAATGACTGAATCGGTATAAATTATTTCATAAACAGTCTCTCTCCTGAATAAATTCCATATAACATGGGTATATTTAAGGAAGACGCAAGCCTCAATTGTTTTCGAAAAATTCAGTTGCAAAATTTTTGGCCTGTTTATGTACATTGAAAATGGCTCTGAGCACTATGGGACTTAACATCTATGGTCATCAGTCCCCTAGAACTTAGAACTACTTAAACCCAACTAACCTAAGGACATCACACAACACCCAGTCATCACGAGGCAGAGAAAAACCCTGACCCCGCCGGGAATCGAACCCGGGAACCCGGGCGTGGGATTTATGTACATTGACTGTCGCCTAACGAGTAAGTGCTTTGTTTCATGATCTCGAGGTTACTGTATCAATTCTCGCTGCTGACAATTTTTTCATTCATATGTAATTCTAACGATGTAGAAATTATCATTGTTCAATGAGTCATTTATTATTTTCATACTCTTCGTCTTGAAATAAGACTTGAATGAAACCACTGGATCATTTGCGCCAAGTGTGAAAAAATCAGTTGATGAGAACCGACGCAAAAACAAAGGTGAAACGATAACATCTAGAAAGTCCGGCTAGCTCACAACAGCACATAGAAGAATTTTCTAACCGACGTCCTGTGGGCAAAAACTTCTTTTGCACCTCGATTAATGGGAAGGACAAATATACCCAAGTTCGTACGACGAAACATTTAAGGATGGAGAGGGTCTGTCAAAGTACAGTGTTACAGTAATTCCTCCAAAACGTACTCCGCTGGCACAGCCTTGCAACATTTATTTTGACAGGCAGACGAAGAACTTAATAAAACGACTACAAAACTGCGCGCACACCGCCGAACAGAATAGAGAGCTAGCTTCTGTAGAAGATAGCATAAAATTTCAATCTATCGTACGCCATCAGTTGTCTGCTCCAATATTCGCTGATATGCTTCGACATGCATGGCGGGCCGCGAAATTGTGTGATGACCAAGAACCGTTTATGTATGTGAACCTTATTTGCCTTGGAACATACTCAATGAAAAAACCATGCACATGCAAAATTCGGCGTTCATTATATGTGATGTACTTCCATGTTTCTATGATCAGTATCATACTGATTCGAGAAGCGCCCCATAGGATACGTGCTATGCTTGTCACAAATGTACGTACAATAAATCAAAGTAAGTGACTATACCGATTTGATTGAAAGCTTCGTGTATCCTCTTTTTATTTATAATCTTCTTGCGAGAAAATTATTTTTCTGTTTCTACTTTTTTAAGGATAAAGATTGTTAAAATAATGAATGACTCATTACATGCTGAAAATATTCACAGTCATAATAAATATTGTGTCAGAATTACCCGCAACTGAAAGAAAAATACCGGAGCAGGATCCAGCCCTCGCGCTTATGAAACTACGCGCTTACTCGCTTGGTATCGCACTTCTTGAACACGAGCGACCATACAAAGCATAAAGGTGTAGGCACCCATAAAATCTGCAAACACTGTTTTCTCGAGAACGGTTGAGACTTACATCTTCCTCTTTACGTATGTTGCAATCCTTGTCGTGCCTACCAACACTGTCAATATGAATTAAATCAGAGTTAGTACTCTGGTAGCTTAATTGTGGGCAGCATCACGAGACGTTTTTTAGTTCAGTGTTGATATACTGAAAATCAGATTTAAGTTACAATCCATTTCCAGTGGCACACTGAGTTGACGAGGGAGCACATGTGTATAGGAATAAGCAAAGAAAAATACTCAAGGTCACTGTCAGGCACATGGCACGAATGAGAAAAAGTAACCGTGAAAGTCCGTCGACCGCTACTGAATCTTTGTGAGTAGCACTTATGGAGAATTCACTAAACTTTAGAGAAATTCAGTTAAAGTCCTCGCATTGTTTCGCACATACGATTAATATCAAAGTTAGCTCGAATCCACGCGAAAAAGTGAAAAATAAGAAATTTCTTGCATTTAGTATGATTTATAATTTGCAAACTGGAGTTCGCGATCTATTTTGAAAATACTTATTTTATTCACAGTTGCCCTGATCGTATTTGACGGAAATATGACAGCCGGTTTCGACTGTAATGAGTCATCATCAAGATGCAAACTACAGTAAAAACTAATATGCAGAATTACTGCTTATTATAAAAAGTTTTAGAAACATTACAAACTGTACGGTGAAGAGAAACAATGGAAATAGACCTAGCATTTTGTTACGAAAATAACACGTCAGAATCCCACCTAGCATTCATAGTGAACTCTTAAATATGCGTTGTAAAACAGGAACACTACTTACGTTCGTAGAGAGTGCCTGCGCTTGATTGGCTTATATGTGCGAGAATTAGAACTAAAACAATGTGTTCAAAACCTACACTGAGGTGTCAAAGAAACTAGCATGCGTATTCGATTGCAGAGATGTGTAAACAGGCAGAATACGGCGCTGCGATCGGCAACTCCTATATAAGACAACAAGTGTATGGCGCAGTTTTTAGATCGGTTACTGCAGCCACAACGGCAGGTTATCAAGATTTTAGTGAGTTTGAAGGTGGTGTTATATTCGGCGCACGAGTAATGGGACATAGCATCTCCGAGGTAGCGATGAAGTGGGGATTCTTCCGTACGACCGTTTCGCAAGTGTACCGTAAAATATTAATTGGGCCTTCAGCTGAGAAGGTATTTTAATTTTACTTATGTAAGGCCTTCAGCCGTTTCTCTAAACCCTTGTGTTTTAAAAGGAATTGTTTAAGCTTTGTTATTGAGAAGTTACTTGGGCCCTCAGCCGTAAATTGATACTTGTTGTTTTAATGAGATAACTGTGCATTGGTTTTCGTGGAATAAAGTTGTGTTTTCTTGTGTAACTAACAGTAACTGATCTTGACCCCTTTCCACAACCTGATCCGCTCTGACCTGCGAAACGGGATTTCATTTATTGAATATGAAACAATAATTACTCTTCGAAGAATCTATTTAGTCTTTGACTTTTTAACTTTCTCATATTTGCGAAAATGCTTTTATTGTCTGATATTTCCTCCATAATATTTTTCAACGTAATGAATACAATGCTTATACAGACCTGAACGTGTTTAATGCAAAACATCCATACCAGTGTTAGTAGCAATTCCATCGCAATTGAACTGGTGAGCCTCAGGCATCTCTGTAGCTTCTGAGACGCTTGAAGATTCACAACCGTGGCGTCGTTTAAATACTGTATGACACACACACACACACACACACACACACACACACATAGAGAGATAGAGAGAGAGAGAGAGAGAGAAGGAGAGAGAGAGGGGGGGGGGGGGGGAGGGAGGAGGGGAGAGAGAGGCGGGGAGGGAGACGTCGTGCCTTCACATTCAGAATGTGTGACGCTTTTACTCAGGCTGCACTTCATTGTGATATGCAAGTACACTCGCAGGTAACAGGCAGGCGTGTGAGGGGATAAGACGTTATTGCATTTACAAGTAGTATAAAGTTTATCTTGCATCAAACTGCAAAATATTTCTGCCTTCCTCAGTTTAAAACTTTTTAATAATTTTAAGAGCTCCATGTTTTAGTTTAGTATCGTAACCATCGCTCATCATAACAAAACTACTGATATTTGTCGACAGCTCGTGGTGTGGTGTTCATCGTTGGTAAGCCTTGATCGCCAGTTTCGATTCCCAGCCGGGTCGGATTTTCTCCAATCAAGTGTGTATGCTGTCCTCGTCGTTCACTTTATCATTATCGATGTACAAGTCACTGAAGTGGCGCCAAATAAAAAGAATTACTCCAAACGGCTCACTTTCCAGAACGGTGTCTGCCCACCAATAGAGCCAGACGCACATTTAATTTAATTTTGCTGATATGCAAGTACAGACATGTGCAATAGCGAGAATAGAATGCTTATACATACTTCCATACTAATCGGTCATATTTTGAAGACTAAATAGCTTGAACCAGTTTCGATGAAATTTGGTGTGGCGGTAGCTGAACTCCGAGAAAGAGCAGAGGCTCCTTTAGAAAGAAGGAAAAGAAATCGACCCTTAAGAGGGTGAAGTAAGGAATGGAACATCTTTTCATGTTATGAATATAAAACATATTAAGAAATTATTAAATTTGTTACATAATGGACACTTCGTATTATGTTTAGACGTCCATGCCACTTCAGATGCAGCGATCAGCAGTGAAGCAGTGAGGGCTGTGACACATGTGAGTGGCTATGCTTACCCAAACACACAGACTCGTGAGGGCAGCTGATGTTATAGAACACAGAATAGCTTGCTCACTCACCATCACTAATCATTACTGAAATAATGATATGCGAGTCCAGTCCTAGGTACCACCTAGTAAAATAATGGCACTGAGTTGCTGGTTAAGCTAAAATTCAAAGATCGCAACTGTTCCGCTGCAATGCGCAGTTTTCAGTGCTAATATACTGTGAAAAGGCTGGACGCGGGAAACAATGTCTGCCCAAAATGTGAACAGTTTCGCGATCTTTATGCTGTCCAGCATTCTAAGTCATTCTTCTGAGGCAGTTTTCATACCATCAGGGGTTCCGAGCCATTCGTCATTCAAAATCACCCTCGCCAATCAGCTTCCTCACTGGGCTATAAACAAGGTTGCCTCGTTCCGCTCTTCAGGAAGAGAGAGCTTGAAAGAGGAAAATGAGATTCAAAAGAACAGTTTTTGAGCTACAGTGCTCATAAACATCTCAAAATGTGCCTCATCGAGCGTCCTTTACCACGAAACTTGTATCCAGTACTAACCAGGAAATAAGCCTCTAACATGTACTGTGGAGCAACAACCAGAAAACGAGCACCTCCTTGGACAAACATTCGATTCTAACAGAGATATATGAATTTCAACTTAATGTCATATTTAACGAGTTCTAGTAATGGGCAACAACAATTCCTCACTTTCCTCCAAAAGCGACTGCAATATGCACCCAGAAGCACAAAGGGAACACTGCTTCCTGAGAAAGAGGTCAACTGATAGCAGCTGGTTGTCGGAACTGGTGGGAATTACATGTCTCCAGGAGTAATATTACCTCAGAAGAAAATAGTAGAGTATTTGAAGATTAGCATTACTCCTGACTCACTAACGATGTGTTCTGGATACATACACTTGGTCTCTCCGTCAACAACACCTATGTGTAAGTGGAGTACAAGCCTGGTTTCATTGATAAGAACACTGAGCATTGTTTTTCATGTTTTGATCTGATGATGGGAGTAGCTGAAACGATATTACAAGTAAAGCAACACATTGTACGATCTATACGGTCTTATTCACAAATATCAAATGGAGGTCACTGTGACAAATGTCACAAATACGTTCAAGATATGCTGCATTTATCTCACAGACTGTCGCAAATTCACTGAATATTTCCTACCTTCAACTTTTACAGACCACAGAGACAGTTTTAATGAACCAAACACAAATGAATCTGGGTCTTTTAACAGTCGAAGTTCACGTGGTTATTGCGGTGTTCTGTCCAAAGACTGCCTCATGCAGCTCTTCCCTCCTTCTCGGGCAACGCTTTCCATATATGCACAATTATTGCACTGTAATTACTCTGCACCCATGGTCTCGGGGTAGCGTCTTTGATTCATAATCAAAACGTCTTCGGTCCCGGGTTCGATCCCCGCCACTGCCTAAATTTTGATAAATAATCAGCATTGGCGGCCGAAGACTTCCGGCATCAGTAGTCAGCCTCATTCTGCCAACGGCCTTGTCAAAGAGGGCGGAGGAGCGGATAGAGGTTCAGGGCACTCTCTTGTCCTAGGGGTGGGAAATTGACCCTAAAGGCGGAAGAATCAGCAATGATCAACGACATGAGGATGCAGAAGGCAATGGAAACCACTGCATTAAAGACACGTAACGTGTATCCACAGGACTTGTGGCCTGTAATTGAAGAAGTGTCATGATGATCTCTCCATTGGCGAAAGATTACGGAATAGTCCTCCATTCGGATCTCCGGGAGGGGACTGCCAAGGGGGAGGCTACCATGAGAAAAAGATTGAATAATCAACGAAAGGATAACGTTCTACGAGTCGGGGCGTGGAATGTCAGAAGCTTGAACGTGATAGGGGAACTAGAAAATCTGAAAAGCGAAATGCAAAGGCTCAATCTATGGTTCAAATGGCTCTGAGCACTATGGGACTCAACTGCTGAGGTGATTAGTCCCCTAGAACTTAGAACTAGTTAAACCCAACTAACCTAAGGACATCACAAACATCCATGCCCGAGGCAGGATTCGAACCTGCGACCGTAGCGGTCTTGCGGTTCCAGACTGCAGCGCCTTTAACCGCACGGCCACTTCGGCCGGCGGCTCAATCTAGATATAGTAGGAGTCAGTGAAGTGAAGTGGAAGGAAGACAAGGATTTCTGGTCAGATGGGGTAATATCAACAGCAGCAGAAAATGGTATAACAGATGCAGGATTCGTTATGAATCGGAAGGTAGGGCAGATGGTGTGTTACTGTGAACAGTTCAGTGACCGGGTTTTTCTAATCAGAATCGACAGCAGACCAACACCGACAACGATAGTTCAGGTATACATGCCGGCGTCGCAAGCTGAAGATGAACAGATAGAGAAAGTGTATGAGGATATTGAAAGGGTAATGCAGTATGTTAAGGGGGACGAAAATCTAATAGTCATGGGCGACTGGAATGCAGTTGTAGGGGAAGGAGTAGAAGAAAAGGTTACAGGAGAATATGGGCTTGTGACAAGGAATGAAAGAGGAGAAAGACTAATTGAGTTCTGTAACACGTTTCAGCTAGAAATAGCGAATACTCTGTTTAAGAATCACAAGAGGAGGAGGTATACTTGGAAAAGGCTGGGAGATACGGGAAGATTTCAATTAGATTACATCATGGTCAGACAGAGATTCCGAAATCAGATAATGGATTGTAAGGCGTACCCAGGAGCAGATATAGACTCAGATCACAATATAGTAGTGATGAAGAGTAGGCTGAAGTTCAAGACATTAGTCAGGAAGAATCAATACACAAAGAAGTGGGATACGGATGTACTAAGGAATGACGAGATACGTTTGAAGTTCTCTAACGCTATAGATACAGCAATAAGGAATAGCGCAGTAGGCAGTACAGTTGAAGAGGAATGGACATCTCTAAAGAGGGCCATCACGGAAGTTGGGAAGGAAAACATAGGTACAAAGAAGGTAGCTGCGAAGAAACCATGGGTAACAGAAGAAATACTTCAGTTGATTGATGAAAGGAGGAAGTACAAACATGTTCCGGGAAAATCAGGAATACAAAAATACAAGTCGCTGAGGAATGAAATAAATAGGAAGTGCATTGAAGCTAAGACGAAATGGCTGCAGGAAAAATGTGAAGACATCGAAAAAGGTATGATTGTCAGAAGGACAGACTCATCATACAGGAAAGTCAAAACAACCTTTGGTGACATTAAAAGCAACGGTGGCAACATTAAGACTGCAACGCGAATTCCACTGTTAAATGCAGAGGAGCGAGCAGATAGGTGGAAAGAAGACATTGAAAGCCTCTATGAGGGTGAAGATTTGTCTGATGTGATAGAAGAAGAAACAGGTGTCGATTTAGAAGAGATAGGGGATCCAGTATTAGAATCGGAATTTAAAAGAGCTTTGGAGGACTTACGGTCAAATAAGGCAGAAGGGATAGATAACATTCCATCAGAATTTCTAAAATCATTGGGGAAAGTGGCAACAAAACGACTATTCACGTTGGTGTGTAGAATATATGAGTCTGGCGACATACCATCTGACTTTCGGAAAAGCATCATCCACATAATTCCGAAGACGGCAAGAGCTGACAAGTGCGAGAATCATCGCACAATCAGCTTAATAGCTCATGCATCGAAGCTGCTTACAAGAATAATATACAGAAGAATGGAAAAGAAATCTGAGAATATGCTAGGTGACGATCAGTTTGGCTTTAGGAAAAGTAAAGGGACGAGAGAGGCAATTCTGACGTTACGGCTAATAATGGAAGCAAGGCTAAAGAAAAATCAAGACACTTTCATAGGATTTGTCGACCTGGAAAAAGCGTTCGACAATATAAAATGGTGCAAGCTGTTCGAGATTCTGAAAAAAGTAGGGGTAAGCTATAGGGAGAGACGGGTCATATACAATATGTACAACAACCAAGAGGGAATAATAAGAGTTGGCGATCAAGAACGAAGTGCTCGTATTACGAAGGGTGTAAGACAAGGCTGTATCCTTTCGCCCCTACTCTTCAATCTCTACATCGAGGAAGCAATGATGGAAATAAAAGAAAGGTTCAGGAGTGGAATTAAAATACAAAGTGAAAGGATATCAATGATACGATTCGCTGATGACATTGATATCCTGAGTGAAAGTGAAGAAGAATTAAATGATCTGCTGAACGGAATGAACAGTCTAATGAGTACACAGTATGGTTTGAGAGTAAATCGGAGAAAGACGAAGGTAATGAGAAGTAGTAGAAATGAGAACAGCGAGAAGTCAATGAAGTTAAGGAATTCTGCTACCTAGGCAGTAAAATAACCAATGACGGACGGAGCAAGGAGGACATCAAAAGCAGACTCGCTATGGCAAAAAAGGCATTCCTGGCCAAGAGAAGTCTACTAATATCAAATATCGGCCTTAATTTGAGGAAGAAATTTCTGAGGATGTACGTCTGGAGTACAGAATTGTATGGTAGTGAAACATGGACTGTGGGAAAACCGGAACAGAAGAGAATCGAAGCATTTGAGATGTGGTGCTATAGGCGAATGTTGAAAATTAGGTGGACTGATAAGGTAAGGAATGAGGAGGTTCTACGCAGAATCGGAGAGGAAAGGAATATGTGGAAGGGACAGGATGATAGGACATCTGCTAAGACATGAGGGAATGACTTTCATGGTACCAGAGGTAGCTGTAGAGGGCAAAAACTGTAGAGGAAGACAGAGATTGGAATACGTCAAGCAAATAATTGAGGACGTAGGTTGCAAGTGCTACTCTGAGATGAAAAGGTTAGCACAGGAAAGGAATTCGTGGCGGGCCGCATCAAACCAGGCAGTAGACTGAAATATTATTTCGTGCCATAGGATGTGTCATATCAGTTCACCCCTTCTTAGTCAAGTTAAATGATGAGTCCGTATTGAGCGAGGTGGCGCAGTGGTTAGCACACTGCACTGGCATTCGGGAGAATGACGGTTGAAATCCGCGTCCGACCACGTAGGTTTAGGCTTTCCTTAATTTTCCTAAATCGTTCCATGCAAACCCAGGGATGTTTCCTTTGAAAGGCCACGGCCGATTTCCTTCCCCATCCTTGACAAAATCCGAGCTTGTGCTCCGTCTCTAATGAACTCAATGTTGACGGGACGTTAAACCCAATGTTATTTCCTTCTTTCTTGATAAGTTCGTTTATTCCTGAATCTGATACGTTACCTCTTCATTAGCGACACATCCCACGCAGATAATCTTTAGTATTTTTCTGTAACACCACAATTCGAAAGTTTCTGTTCCAGCCTTGCTCCTATTGATTATCGTCCATGTCTCTCTTATATGTTAAGCTCCATTCCAGAATCTTGCTTTTATAAGAGATTTCCTAACGTTTAAAGTTATTTTCTATCTTAACACTCTAAGTTTCAGAAAATATTTCCTTGCTGTTGCTTGTGAGCAATGTGCGTAGTCTTTACCTCGGCCATCATGAGCCTTTCTGCTGTGCAAATAGAAAAAGACGTCTACTGCTTATGGTGTCTTATTTTCACATCTAATTCTCTCAGTATCATCTAATTTAATCCCATTACACGTAATTTTCATTCTTTGACATGGAGAAAAGAACAGCAAGCGATCACGAAATTATCGTTTTATTGCAGCAGGTCTGCATGTGGACTATTACATAATCATCTTCAGTGCATGTAAAAACAGGTGACATTAGTCCAAAGTGTGACGTAATAAATAAAATATTGGTTACTGTAGAGCATACAGGAGTCAAACATGACGTTAGGCTCCTGTAAGCTCTACAGTAACAGGACTGTTTATTACGTGAACCTTTGGACTGAAGCCACTTGTTGTTATATGCACTGAAGATGAATACACAACAGTTGAAAGCTACATGTATTGTAATAAAAAGACAGATTTCACGATCGAATGCCGCTCTTTTCTGCAGTGTCTATATTCAACGATCACTGCGTTCAAGGGGATCTTGCTGTCTCTGCGAATATGTTACTGGCCAACATTCTCCCTTAAGGTATTTTTTTTCAGATTTCAACTTGATTTCCTTTACTACTTACATTATGTACAGACTGAATAATAAGAGGCTAAGCTACCGCCCTGACATTCTTCTCAACTACTGCTTTCACATCCTTCAATTCTTATAACTATGGTATGGGTTCTGTGTTTGTAGATATCCTTCAACTACCGGTATTTTAGTGTTGATAAGAGCCAAACTTTGAAGAGTCTGTTACATCAACATGTGAAGCAAATTGTCAGAAACGCCTAACTTTAAATTTTGTACATAGATATTAGTGTGCAATAAGCATAACCTAAAGACGTAGAATACCATAGCGGAGCAACACGACGAGCATGAAACTAAGTCTTTAATTAGTTTTATCATTTAAATACTGATCTACAGATTCATTTATTACCCACAATATACAAGCCCAACCAATCTGACTGCTATACAGTGACAACATGACTTCCCGTAATTAGCACAAAAGAATGACCTTGAAGTGCAAGAAATCCTAACAATAATACAAATCTAAATAAATGTGAAATTAAAGAAATATGAAACTACCTCCAACTCTGTTAATTGCCTAAACTCATTTGAATCACGAATCCCGATAATGAAACCCCAGTTTTTATTTTATAAGTGACTTACCTCACAGAAAACCTTCATAACACGAGCTACAGCAGTTACAGCAAGCAGCAACTACAGCCAGCTAAATAAAAAGATTCCAACTACTATAGACTCTAACTACTAGGAGGCGTGCGGTTAGCAAAAGAAATATTTTGTTGAAGAGCAAACAATAAGGTTTACCTTATTCATGTGACATCCATTTCCAAAAATTATGTAGTTGTCAATAATTCCACTGCCCAAATATTACCAATGAAACATTCGTCATCATAAATTTCCTTGCGTCTCACTTAACAATGCATGTCCTACCAACACAGAGTCTCCACTAAGAAAAAACATGTCCATACGCTTCTCTATCCACTCGCTAACTGCTAGTCTATCCAACCATACGATCTCTTGCCGAGGGCGCAGAGCGCTGTCAACGATATTAACACAGTCTATAGCGTTGCCAACATACAAACAGGCTACTTACAACCAGAGTGATACAAACTGAACAAACCTCCGCAGTATTTTCGGAAAACAAGGTAGGGGAGCGATACGTGATAGTGCGAAAGGAAATTACGAAATTATTTTGTTACCGCTTATAAATTGTAACCAGAGACAATATTACCTCGGAGTAACTGCGCAGTAACACTTTACACAGAGTGAGTCAGAAGAAAAGGAAAGTGTTTTGAGGGGTGACGGTACTGGTAATACTGAACAAAAAGCTTCAAATGAACATGTGCCCTTTTCTTAACCGTGTCCGACGTGCAGATATTTCAAAATCACAGGTCTCAGCCACATGTCTTTCTTCACCAGCTCTCACATGCAAATACAAACAAAGTGGCATTAGGCTACGTAGTGTCGTCTTTACTGACCATTACAATGCGCACTTAACTTGTGTATGGTGGGGCGGGGCGACGAGTCCTACAAGTGTGGACGCTGCTTACCTCACATCTTGATACTACAGTGATTGCACCGCTGTACTTTACGCATACAATCAAAACAGAACCGGTCAATGTAGTGCAAATGCCACAAGTCTTCATACATGCAGAGTATGGTGACATGATCTTTGTCAAAGGGTTTTGAAACATGAACTCAGGAGCTGCTGCTCGCGAATACGAACAACGATATCCTAACCCCAGAGTTCCGAATAGCAGGATATTTAGCAGGGAAGCTGAGAAATAGTAGAAGGCAGCCTATCTGCCAGCTATAGAAAAATATCTGCATAGCTTGGTATTCCAGATATACGAGTGATGCGCACAGTACATGAATATGGTCTGCAAACGTATCGTTGGCAGAGTGTGCAACGTCTGCATGTAGGAGATGATGCCCAACGAAAGGATTTCTGATACGGAACTTGCCAATGAACGATGTGTTCCATGTATTCTGTTCACTGATGAGTCAACATTTACCCACAATGGCAGAAATAATACATGCAACTCTCATGTGTGGCCAGATGAAAATCTGAGCGCAATTGTGGAAACAAATTTGTGGGGACGTTTCTCAGTGAACTTGTGATGCAGTATTATTGATAACTAGGTCCTCCGTCCAGTTGATTAGATACCGTCTTAATGGAGAAACGTATCTTCATTTTCGTCTAAATATGTCACCAGAATACGTGGAAGATATTACTTTGGTGAAACGACGTCACATGTACTTTCAGGGCGGCAGAGTTCCTGCACACTCTGTACGGCCAGTGAGCGTATCCTGGGAGTTGGATCGCTCGCCATGGAGTCAGTTTTTGGTCACCGAAGTCACCCTATCTTACTCCATTACGTTACTGTTTGTGGGATCAGCTTAGCAACGAAGTCTACAATCGCAGAGTGATCACAGTGGAGGAAGTTGTCACTCGTATTTTCAAGCGTGTGTCCAAGTAAAGGACCGTATGAATGAGATCATATCAGCAACACACCAGCTGTCTACAAGAGCTGCAAAATGCATTGCAGTTGACGGTGGACTTTTCGAACACCTTTTGTACGCAAATGTGCACAATTAAACAAAATATTAGATCACAATATTTCACTAATACTATCACCCCTTAAGGCACGTATCTTTCCTCCTAACATACCCCGTATACATCATCTCTCGATACAGCCAGTAGCTTTCATATCAATACTGTAAACCAAAATGGTTAGTAAAATTGTACTAACTTCAAATAAAAGTTATCCACAGTTTCATTCGTTCTATGGGTACAGTTTAGGCTGCTACAAACGTTAGGCACGATTTCGAAAACAAAATCGGCAGTTGCTTATAAGTTCGAACACGTACTATGTCGCCTACATTTGTCCAGGATTATTTGTGCTAAAAGGTCAAGTATGCTGCCGCAACCATTTACGCTTCGAGTGGGCTATGAGCTAATTGTTCAAAATAATTTTCTGAGAAAGCATTCAGTACAATTTCGGATGACGTTTTATGCCTGCCGCCAGCTTTAAACGTATAATTTTTGCAGCATATCGAGAGTAGATTGAAGTCACCACCGAGTATAATTGTATGAGCGGGGTACTTATTTGAAATGAGACTCAAGCAACTATATCTTCTAAGTCGGGGGGGGTTCGGTAAAACGATCCAATTAATAGTTTAGTCCGATTATCAGGTATAATCTGTACTCATACTCTTTCACACGAACTATCCACTTCAATTTCGCTACAGGGAAAACTACCTCTGACAGCAATAAGTACTGCATCACCAACAGTATTTAATCTACCCTTTCTGAACTCTGTTAGATCGTTTGAAAAAATTTCGGCTGAACTTATTTCCAGCTTTAGTCAGCTCTCTGCAACTACAACTATTTGAGCTTCAGTGCTCTCTATTAGGGCTGGAAGCCCTGGTTCTTTCCCAACACAGCTTCGACAATTTTTTACTACAATATCAATCGTTTCTACAACTACCTTACTGTGTTTTACCTGCCCAATTTTAGACGGACGCCCCTTCTCTGGTTCCCTAGCCACCCAAAACCAGACAGAATCTGCTCCGATCCAAAGCGACACACGTCATTGGTACCGACATGAGCCACCAGTTGGCTGCACCCTGTACTCTTCATGGCATCCAGAAGCACCCTGTCCACATCCGGAATGACTCCCCCCCAGAATGCACACAGAGTGCACACTGGCTTCCCTTCCCTCCTTGGCAGCTATGTTCCCAAGGGACCTCAATACACATCTAATGTTGGAGCTCCCAACTACCAGCAAAGCCACCCTCTGTGAATGTCCAGACCTTGTGGGCTGAGAAGCTTCCTCTGGAACAGGGTGGACGATTGCATTCATCTCAGAGACATCATCAGCCTCAGATAACACCCGAAACCTGTTCATCAAACGAACCAAGGATGTCCTACGAGCGGCCCCTCAGAAAGTTTTTTGCTGCCAGCCAGACTTTGGAACGATCTCCCACTTGGCCACGGATGAGGGGTCAACCTCAGTGCAGGCAGTAAACGGGGCGGTCACGGCAGTGGACTGATCGGAGGAAATGTGGGATGTGCTCGACGGCTCTCGGATTCCCACATCCGATCCCCCACAGTGGCGCTCCTTGGCAGCAGCCTCAAGCTGTGTAACAGAAGCCAATGCAGCCTGGAGCTGCTAGCGAAGGGTCGCCAACTCACCTCGCATCTGTACACAACAATCACAGTTCCTATCTATTACTGCAGTCGCTCCTGATTTAAGCTCATAAAAATATGCAACAAACGAATGGTGTACTTGCCTTATTAGCAGTGGGAAATCGAAGTGGTTCAAATGGCTCTGAGCACTATAGGACTTAACATCTGAGGTCATCAGTCCCCTAGGACTTAGAACTACTTAAACCTAACTAACCTACGGACATCACACACATCCATGCCAGAGGCAGGATTCGAACCTGCGACTGTAGCTGTCGCGCGGTTCCAGACTGAAATCGAAGTGCTCTCTCACTGACAGTATAACTGACACTGAGCTGTTCTAACCAAACGAACAAAAGCCTGTACGATACGAGGGTCGATACAACGGTGAAGAGCAACAGGGTTACTGTACACTACACTGTTACTGAAATAAAAGGTTGCGCCTAGGAAACACTCGAACACGTCAGAAATTACAAAAATAAACTAGTAACTACACAGATAACTGAAAATAGGTCGCTCCTGTTTGAAGCTCGTAAAAATACGTAACAAGCGATCGGTGTACTCGCCTTATGTATGACGGCTAATAGAACAGTGTGGCACAGCAGGGAGCGCTAAATTAACTGTTACAGCCCCTCTTTGTAATCTCTTTGGCATGACCATAGCAAAAGCCAAAGTACGTTCATATCTTCGTGCCAGGTCGAGAAATGATCCTCCTTTCCGAATGCTGTCTCCCTCTTTTCTAAGTGCGGTCAGGTTATGTAATCTCTAATGGAGGCTGTCTGTCGAAGAACCCTTAAATGACCCCGCCGTCCCATCCCGTATTTCCAGGAAGGAGCGTGGAGCAACCAGCGTGGGCGTCTCCCGGAAAGACGAAGCCGGCTTCGAGGGGAACTTTTTAATAAGAGAGGCGAGCCGGGCGCAATTACGGCTGAGAACACAACGGGCCGCCATGTTTATCTACGTCCCGCGTCGCAACACGCCCCCGCGCTCCATTACGAGCGACCGTAGCGCCATCCGCCAGGGCGCCGAAAAGGCGAGACAAAGGGAGCGAGGCGCGCCGGGCGAGGCGGAACCTTGCAGTGCGCTGCGGTGCCGCGGGACTCTTAAAAGCAGCGCCGCAGCCGGCCGGCGGGCCGACTCGTTATTCATTAGGTCAGCTCCCTGGAGCCGCATCAGCCGGCATTCGCGGCAAATTGCGTTGTTATTCATTTCGGTCGGGTAGGGTCTCAGCAGGTGGCAGGGCAGAACAGGGCAATTTGCTCCGACACAGAGGCTGGGGGTGCGCGAAGGGAGCGGCGCCACGGCGTCTGCTGCTGACTGCGCGTCTGCCGACATATATTACACTGCGGCACAGTTTTGCTAAACTTTGGGAGCAAATCCTCCTTCAGGTTTGTAATTTACAGCACAAAACTTCATTATTCTGCTAGGAACGTCTACGGAGATCAGTGAGTGACTGATAACCCTACATTTATATATGTAGTCTGCAGGCCACTTACAAAGCATGGTAGTGGCCTCTTCGTACCAACAGTAGCAGATTTTTCTGCTATACAATTCGCGTACTGAGCAATGGCATAATGACGCTACACTATCTGATCACACGTGTCCGGACACTCCTGCCTAACGTGGAATTAACGGCTGTATGTCACTATATGTGAACCCGACGATATAAAAGGGGACGGGGAGTATTATGTTAACAGTATAGAAGCACTGGTGGGGCCCGAAAAGTTCGGCACGCGAATTGTGAATTTTTAAAGTTATATTTCTACCTCGGCCTGGCGGTAGAGGCCAGTCCAGCCGATGGGCTAAGCAAATAAGTCACTGGATGGTATTGTTGACATTATTATAAAACACTTCGGACAGACGGGAAATTGCGGCACCTGTCAGCGGTCGAGAAGCTAACACGATACGACCGAGAGTGAAGTAATTTTGTAACTCGGGTACTTGCACGCTACCGAGAAACTCACATGTTGCAAATTTAGCAGGGCCTAGCAACCCGTGCTGGCGGCAGAACGAGCTACAGAAAGCGGACAGGACAAGTAGTAGAAAAAATAATCGAGCTTTGGGACTCAAAGTAAGCAGTCGCGTCACCACTATGTCTGCGTCTTGAACTGGAAAGAATGACAGGCTTTGAGTTTCAGAGAAAACACAATCGAAATTTGGTGCAGAGGATTGACTGGCTACAAGCTACTGATTGACTCATCAAGTTCCGGCGAGGCTCACCTACCTGTGGCGTAGCGATCGCGAGTTTTGGGAAACTTCATCGATGTATGGAGCTTGTATATGGTCAGCATCCACCCTCTGAGTGACTTCGTCCTATGGACTGCCCCTTAACCATATAGAAGTCATCGACCATCTTCCTGGTCGATCCCCGGGGGACCGGTGGGCGGGGGCCGGGGGGGGGAGGGTTGGAGCTACTGGTGAATTACTGCATGGAAACGCACATCTGTTGTCAGCCACTGCACCCAAGCACGACATGGGGACCACGAGTACACGCGGGGGTGTGTAGGTGGGAAGAATCCGCAGGACCTGGGCGGTCCGCGCACGTTAGTCACTGCTGCTGGTGGCACGTTCGGCGTTGCCTGCTGGTGGCCTACTCGGCATCGCATTAGCTGCCACCGGCGACCCTGACAAGGACAACACCGTCGGATTAGCGTGTCAGTACATTCCGCGATCGGCTGCATTTGCAGACAAACACAGTGCAGCCTCGAGGATAACCTGAGTGCTACATAAAGCTGCTTGAATGAACATCTAATATTACTACCACGAGTAGCCATGGTCTAAGCGTAGCGCCTTTGATCAGTACTCAAACCGTCCTCAGTCCCGGGTTCGAATAACTCCAGTGCCTTAACTTTGAATTAGAACCACCAGCAATGGCGGACGAAGAAGTCCCTCATTCTGCCAACGGCTTTGTCAAAATTGACGAAGGACCGGACGGAGGTTCAAGGCACACTTTTGACCTTGAAGAGCGAAATTGTCTCTAATGGCGGAAAAATCAGCGATGATCAACGGCAAGTTCAGGCAGAAGGTAATGGAAACCACTGCATTAAAATTTATATGTGTATCCAAAGGACAAGTTACCCCGTAATTGAAATAGTATCATGATGATCTATCCATTGGTAAAATATTCCGAACTAGTCCCCCATTCGGATCTCTGAGAGGGGACTGCCAAGGCGGATGAGACCTTTAGAAAAAGATTGAAAATCAACGAAATTATAGCGTCCTACGAGTCGAGGCGTGGAATGTCAGAAGTTTTAAAGTCGTAGGAAAGCTAGAAAATTTGAAAAGCGAAATGCTACGGCAGAAATTAGAAGTGAAATCAGAAAGAAGACAGGGATTTCTTGTCAGATGAGTACTGGGTAATATCAACAGCAACAGAAAACGGTATAACGGGAATAGAATTCGTTATGAATAGGAAGGTAGGGCAGAGAGTGTGAACATTTTAGTGATAGGATCGTTTTCATCAGAATCGGAAGCAAACCAACAGCGGCAACAATAGCTCAGATAAATGTGCCTACTTCTCAAGCACAGGACGAAAAGTTGGGGAGGAAATACATGAGCATATTGAACAGGTAGTGCAGTATGTATAGGAACGTGACAATCTAATAGTCATGGGGAACTGGGATGCCGTTGCAGGGAAGAAATTACAAGAACGTATTATGGGTGAACATGGGCTTGGTAATAGCAGTGAGAGAGGAGGGAGACTAATTGAGCTCTGCAGTAAATTTCAGTTAGTAGTAGCGAATACATTGTTCAAGTATCAAAAGAGATTGACGTTTACTTGGAAAAGGCCTAGAGTTACGAGAAGATTCGAGTTTTAGGTTACATCACAATCAGGCAAAGATTCCTAAATCAGATATTGGATTGTAAGGCGTGCCCAGGAGGATATATGCACTCAAATCACAATCTAGTAACGATGAAGACTAGGCTGAAGATCAAGAGAGTAGTCTACATCTACATCTACATCTACATTTATACTCCGTAAGCCACCCAACAGTGTGTGGCGGAGGGCACTTTACGTGCCACTGTCATTACCTCCCTTTCCTGTTCCAGTCGCGTATGGTTCGCGGGAAGAACGACTGTCTGAAAGCCTCCGTGCGCGCTCTAATCTCTCTAATTTTACATTCGTGATCTCCTCGGGAGGTATAAGTAGGGGGAAGCAATATATTCGATACCTCATCCAGAAACGCACCCTCTCGAAACCTGGACAGCAAGCTACACCGCGATGCAGAGCGCCTCTCTTGCAGAGTCTGCCACTTGAGTTTGTTAAACATCTCCGTAACGCTATCACGGTTGCCAAATAACCCTGTGACGAAACGCGCCGCTCTTCTTTGGATCTTCTCTATCTCCTCCGTCAACCCGATCTGATACGGATCCCACACTGATGAGCAATACTCAAGTATAGGTCGAACGAGTGTTTTGTAAGCCACTTCCTTTGTTGATGGACTACATTTTCTAAGGACTCTCCCAATGAATCTCAACCTGGTACCCGCCTTACCAACAATTAATTTTATATGATCGTTCCACTTCAGATCGTTCTGCACGCATACTCTCAGATATTTTGCAGAAGTAACTGCTACCAGTGATTGTTCCGCTATCATATAATCATACAATGAAGGATCCTTCTTTCTATGCATTCGCAATACATTACATTTGTCTATGTTAAGGGACAGTTGCCACTCCCTGCACCAAGTGCCTATCCGCTGCAGATCTTCCTGCATTTTGCTACAATTTTCTAATGCTGCAACTTCTCTGTATACTACAGCATCATCCGCGAAAAGCCGCATGGAACTTCCGACACTATCTACTAGGTCATTTATATATATTGTGAAAAGCAATGGTCCCATAACACTCCCTTGTGGCACGCCAGAGGTTACTTTAACGTCTGTAGACGTCTCTCCATTGATAACAACATGCTGTGTTCTGTTTGCTAAAAACTCTTCAATCTAGCCACACAGCTGGTCTCATATTCCGTAGGCTCTTACTTTGTTTATCAGGCGACAGTGTGGAACTGTATCGAACGCCTTCCGGAAGTCAAGAAAAATAGCATCTACCTGGGAGCCTGTATATAATATTTTCTGGGTCTCATGAACAAATAAAGCGAGTTGGGTCTCACACGATCGCTGTTTCCCGAATCCATGTTGATTCCTACATAGTAGATTCTGGGTTTCCAAAAACGACATGATACTCGAGCAAAAAACATGTTCTAAAATTCTACAATTCTAGTCACGAGGAATCAATGCGCAAAGAAGGGGCATACGGAAGCACCAAGCAATGAAGGAATGTGTTTGAAGTTCTCAGAGGCTATAGATCCTGTGATAATTGAATCGTTCAAGAGGTAGTTCAGTTGAAGAGGAATGGACGTTTCTAAAAAGATCTATCGCAGAAATTGGAAAGAAAACCGCAAGTGCAAGAAAGGTAATTGCAAAGAAACCATAGGTACAAGAAGAGATACTTCGGTTGGTTGAAGAAAGAAGAAAGTAAAAATAGTGTTCAAGGAAATTCAGGAATACGGAAATAAAAGCCAATTAGGTAAGAAGTAAATAGGAAGTGCGGGAAAACTAAGGCGAAACGGCTACATAAAAAATGCAAAGAAATCAAAATGAAATGATTGTCGGAAGGACTGACTCCGCTTGTAGAGAAGACATAGCAACCTTCAATGAAATTCAAGTGTGGTAACATTAATAGTGTGCCGTTGATAGGGATGGGAATTCCACTGTTAAAAACGGAGGAGAGTGAAGATAGGTGCAAACAGGGCATTGAATGGCTATGTGAGGGTGAAGACTTGTCTGGTGACGTGATGGGAGAGGAAACCGGGATCGACGGGGGGGACATAGGTGATCCAGTGATAGAATCAGAATTTGGAAGAGCTCTTGGAGACTTAAGATTAGATAAGGCAGAAGGGATGGATAACATTCCATCAGAATTTCTAAAATAGTTGGAGGAAGTGGCAATAAGCGACTGTTCACATTGCTATGTAGAATGTATGAGCCTAGCTATCTACCATCACCCCAGATTTTGGGAAAAACATCATTCACACATTCCGAAGATTGTAAGACTCGACAAGCGCGGGAGTTATCGCACAATCTATGTAACAGCTCATACATCCAAGTTGCAGACAAGAATAATATACAGAAGAATGGGAAAGAAAACTATATATCAGTTTGTCCTTAGGAAAAGTGAAAGCACCAGAGGGGCAGTTTGGCCCTGTATTTGATAATGGAAGCAAGACTGAAGAAAAATGAAGACGCGTTCATAGGATCTGGCGACCTGGAAATGATGCAAGGTGTTCAAAATTCTAAGGAAAATAGCTTACCCCAGCTACAGGAAAAGATGGGTAATATGCAGTATACTTAAGAACCAAGAGGGAACAACAAGTCTGGAAGATAAAGAACATAGTGCTCGTATTAATAAGAGCATGAGACAGAGATGTAGTCTTTCACCCGTACTGTTCAATCTGCACATCGAAGAAGCAATGACGGAAATAAAAGTTCAAGAGTGGTATTAAAATTCAAGGTAAAGGATATCAGCGATAAGAGTGTTACCGTCAGTGAAAGTGAAGAAGAATTACAGGATCTGTTGATGTTCAAATGTGTGTGAAATCTTATGCGGTTTAACTGCTAAGGTCATCAGTCCCTAAGCTTACACACTACTTAACCTAAATTATCCTAAGGACAAACATACACACCCATGCCCGAGGGAGGACTCGAAACTCCGCCGGGACTAGCCGCACAGTCCATGACTCCAGCGCCCCTGACCGCTCGGCTAATCCCGCGCGGAGTATCTGTTAAATGGAATGAACAGTCTAGTGAACACAGAATATGAACTGAATGTAAACCGAAGAAAGGTGAAAGTATTGATAAGTAGCAGAAATGAGAACAGCGAGCAACTTAACATCAGAATCGGCGATCACGAAGTAGAGGAAGGTAAGGAATTCTGCTACCAAGGCAGCAAAGTAAGCCATGATGGACGGAACGAGAATGACGCAAAATCCAGACTAGCACTGGCAGAGAGGGCATTCCCGGCCAAGAGCAGTCAAACATAGGTCTTCATTTGATGAAGAAATTTCCGAGAATGTGAGTTTGGAGCAAAGTATTGTATGGTAGTGAAACGTCGACTGGAGGGAAAACCAGGACAGAAGAGTATCGTGCTACTTGAGTTGTGGTGCTACAGAAGAATGTTGAAAATTGGGCTCACTGATAGGGTAAGAAATGAGAAGGTGAGTCGCGGTATGATACCGTTATCGGGGAATATCTTCCATGGCACTATAGGGAGCTGCGGAGGGCAAAAGCTGTAGAGGAAAACAGAGCCTGAAATATGATCAGCACATGATAAGTTTGGCGCAGGAGCGGAATTCTTGGCGATCCACATGAAAACAGACAGATATAGATGACTAAAATAAGAATAGGAGTCCAGATGCTGTATAAATAGTGTAGACGCTTCGTATCCTCTCTTACTTTATTTTCATGGTTCCTACAAAGGATGAAAGCAGCAGAATGGTGGCACGATCTTCCTTGAATACATGTTCTGTAAATTTTTTGAGCAGGGCTTTCTCCAAAGCGAGGCCATTTTCTCCTGAAGATTCTCATCTGAGTTCTGCAAAGATCTCTGTTACCCTGTCATAGGGGCATTATCTTTCTCTTCAGTTTTGGGGACGCCACGGCAAGAAGCTTTGGTCTTTCCCTAAGCCATGAAGTGTTTTGTGATTGGGGTCTATTACACTAGCTTATTGGTTAATGACTGAAATCTGGTTTCGCAGGACAGATCGGATCAGGTTGTGGAAAGAGGCCAAAATCAGTTACTGTTAGTTACACAAGAACACAGATTTTTGTTCCTCGAAAACACAATGCACAGTTTCCTCTTTAAAATAACAAGGATCAGTTCACAGCTGAGGGCCCAAGTAACTTTTCAACAACAAGGTTCAATAATTCCTTTCATAACACAGGGATTTAGAGAAACGGCTGGAGGCCTTACTTAAGTAAAATTAAAATACCTTCTCGGATAAGAGCCCAATTAATATTTGAGATCAGGAAAGGAAATTCTTTAAAAGGCAATCATTTACCAATTTCGGGTGAAAGCCATATTAAGGAAAATTTAAATTAATTCCTCGGCTGAAAGCCCAATAATATTTCAACGTAATAAAAGGCAGTCTTTAAAGACAAGCATTTGCACAGTAAAACTGAAAACCATCTTAAGAAAACTTGAAATATCTTGACGACTGAAGGCCCGAACAATTATTCAGAATAATTAAAGACAAACCTTAAGATAAGCATTTACGCAGTACGGCTGAAGGCCATTTTAAGAATTCAGGATAATTAAAGACAAACCTTACAGGCAGGAATTTACTCATTACGGCTAAAAGCGACAAATTTTAAAACAAACGCAGCTGAAGGCCAAAATACGGAGAAATCAAGAATTTTAAATAAAACACGAAAGTCATGGGATAGCGATATGCACATGTACAGATGGTGGTTAGTATCTCATAATCTTAAAATATTTCACATAAGGTTCGGTTGAAGGTAATATACTGAACACTAAAACAAACTAAATTACTACACGGCTGAAGGCCTCGCCAAGTACTTGAGACTAAAGAAAATCACAATCCAAAACAACAGAACAATGGAACTCAGATGTGTTCCAAGGGTCGGCCTGGGGAGGAAACTCTGACAACAGTTTAGGTGAGACAGGCAGCCAAGCGTAACACTAAATAATCGGGTGGCAGCACTACCTAGGAACGGCTGACGAACCAACCAACAACCTAATCAATTCCCTTGCAGCCGACCAACGACACAACAACCGAAAATATCAGCGAGAACGAAGCACCACTACCTGCTCTGTCGCAACCGACCGACTGGCCACTCCAGTACGCAGACATCATTCATTTGCTCAGCGGAAATAACAGGAGGAACACACAGTTCCACGTAAACACTTGCACCAAGAACTCCGACAATCCTAAAACTAATCATCGTGGAACAACAGGGATAAATGACAAGTCACTCACACAGAGTGTTTCCGTAAACGGTAGGCGACAAACACGTCGTCCGATGAGACGACAGACCGAACGACCAACCAAGATCGTCCCCACCCAAGTTATGAGTGTCGACAACGGTCGGGCGAGTCTTGGCTGTCTGGAGCTCACTGCAGCTCCAACCCGACTCAACTCGATGTCCGTTCGGAACTCGGAGACACGGCGACCCGGGCACACTGGCTCGGACCCACCCATGCAGAGGTAACTCTTACCCATTGGCGACATGTCTGAACGAGGAAGGAACCGAGCCACGTCCGGCAAGATGACCAACTGAAGAGGCCCAGAAACGATCAAAAGACCAAATACACGTTGCCCAATGAGACGACCAACCGAATGACCAGCCGGCTCCAATCTCTTTCCGTCGAACAGTTCATGGGTGTGGCCAGTACTCTTTGTCCGCACCTCACTGGCGCCCCGTCACCGACTGAACTCTGGACACTCGACGACCCGGAAATACTAGCGGTCGCTCCAGAGATAGTACGACCGTGTACTTCTCGATAAGCGCAGCTGCTGCCACTCACGGACAAGCTAACCAGCAACCTAGTGACGCCAGTAAATCTAATTAAAAGAAAACAAGGTGACAGAACCATAAAAATAAGATGACGAGCAATAAACGGCATGACCGCAATCCGCGCACGGCTCAATGATTTTCTCATGACGACAGGTATTTTCAGGTACATGTTGCAAATAAGACTTATGAAGTTGGTGGCAGCAAGAAACGATGAATGAAAATGACTGTATTATGTTCCTGAGGAGGCTGGCTCGAACGCCTTTACCTCAAAAGCCTTTCGTGGAGCTTCTTGCAGCTCACGAGATTGAAGAAGGTAGCGAGCTACTCTGTACCTTGTAGTAGGCAAGTTCTGGATCCTCTGGGTCGAAGGTGTTATTTAAATGTGAAACATTGCTAAATTTGGGAGTTAGTGTTGCTTCATGGTCCACAAAGTTATGTTTCCAACGTGAAAATCCTGCAGTGAATCACAAGTGCGTTTCCGTGTGTGGGCGTTAAATTCTAGTCATTTTGTAGACACTTTATTGAGAATTTAGGTGCTCGATGTGAAGAGGCCTCATAAAAAAGCATGGACTCATTAGACAACTCTAGGAGGTGTTTAAGGAATGAAATGGACTTTAAGAGGTCTGGATGATGGTAAGAAAATTCCATTCTTTCGGTGGAAACTTAAAATATAGTTTTTCTGTTTTCTGTGTGTGACTTGTATCCACTTTGAAATGTTATTCTAAGTTACCACTTTGTGTTAGCCCAGTGATCTGGTCTCGGACTCCCTCTGAATGCAGTTAAATAGCTACAGGCACAAGTCCCCTGGTTTGGAGCACTACGAAGTGTTCAAGCTGTCTCTATGAGAGACTATTTCTTTTTAGTGTAGTGGTGGAGTAAACTGATCCGGGCCGCCCAAGAACGATTCCTCGTTAATCTTCGGAGCAATATGTCGCGCAATTCGTCGCTCGCCAGGTGCGCGTGGATTCTCGTCGCGGTTGAAAGTGAGACTAGCGCGACGGCAGGACCTCTCCGAGGGCAAGGCAGACGACCCTACAGTTATTCCCTAATCTACTCGTTGTATGCTGTCTTGTCTTCTGTATGACGAGCTCACTTGAGCTTTGTATACAATGATTTTACTGACGGACAGTACCTTTGAAGAACACTTAAAAATTTACGTCTGGTATTGATCTTTCATATTGCTTAATTAAACGATAGGACGTAATCGCTCCTGTGATACACATCGATGCACTTTGCTATAGGCATTATTATTAATTCCTCTTTAAGGAGAGCGCTAAGACACAATCAGTTATCACGGCATTTTTTTTCTTTCGCTTTCATTCTAAAACCTCTCAATCGCTAAGAGTGTTTCTTTTTGTCTTCTGTCCACTTCTTTCCTGTTTTCTTCTCTTTGGGTGTTTGCTTAAATTTCTGGTTTCTGGCTTTTTGCTCTATATTTTACCCTGTGTGTCATATCTTCCGTGGAGATTTTTGGTTTCTTGAGGTCTTCCATGGTTTTCTTTACCCAGTTGGTTTTCACTGTCTTAGTTGTCACTATGTTAAAAATCTTCTTAGTCAATCTGTTTTCGTTTATCCTATGTATGTGTGCGTAGAATTTACCCCTTCTTTTCCTAATGTTGTTTGTAATCGTCTTTGTCTGTTCGCACAGTTCTTTTGTTGGTCATTTTATCCAGATCCCCTCTTGATGAAACGGCTCGTAGACCTTTTCCACTATTCTCCTCTCTTGTTTTCCCGCTTCTTGATTATCGTTAGTCATTTTATTACTGTTGTTTCTGACGTATGCAAGGTCTCTGGCATGATTACTACAGCGGTATTGGTGGTGGAGGAGGAGGAGATTAGCGTTTAACACCCCTTCGATAACGAGGTCATTAGAGACGAAGCACAAGCTCGGATTAGGGAAGGATGGGGAAGGAAATCGGCCGTGATCTTTCAAAGGTACGATCCCGGCATTTACCTGAAGAGATCTAGGGAAATCAGGGAAAAACCTAAATCAGGAAGGCAGGACGCGGGTTTGAACCGTCGCCTTTCCGAATGCGAGACCAGTCTGCTAACCGCTGCGCCATCTCGCTCGGTGACACTGATGGAAATACTTCTTTTATTGTCATGGTTTCATGTAAGTACGTACGAAATTTGTAGTTTAGCGATTCTTTCTTCATTGAATATCGAGTTGAGTTCTGTTCTTTTGTATTATGTCTCCCAGCTATATGAAACGTTCTACTTGTGTTATCTTTCCATACGTCGTTACTGGTAAGTACCTGTCTGTGGATTTTACGTCCATTTACAGAGGTTTTTTTAATGAGATTTGAAGTTCTGTTTTGGCTGAGATTTCGTGTAGTGTCTCTGGAGCTTCTCTGGCTTATTTTCTATAATTTGTTTTGATGGCTACATCATCAGCAAAGGCCAAATATTTTACGTTGGGTGTTCTGTCCTTGTGGCTCCTGACGTTTACCCCCCTTGAATTCTTTGTCCCATGCCCTGATTAATTTCTCCAAAATCAAGTTGAACAGCATGGGTGACAGGTCATATCCCTGTCTTACTTCCGCCTTGATTTCGACTGGTTCCGAGATCTCTTCCATAAAATTCACTCCTGATGCTGTATTTGTTGATGTTTCTGATCTCGTTGTCCACCTTCACTCCTTCCAGTGTGTTGAAGAGCGTTTCTCTATCTCGGCAGTTATTGTGGTTTCGTGGTCTTTCGTGTCGTTAAGATTGTCGTCAGACAACAGATCTGTTCAATGCACGATCTTCCTTCTGAACCCTCCTTGGTTTTCTACTGTCTGTGGATCAGTCTGATGCTCTAGCCAATTTAACAGGGCTTCGGACAGAATTTATTATGCCGCAGGGAGTAGGGAAGTTCCTCTGTTGTTATTAGGATCTGTTGTGTCACCTTTCCTGTTGGGGGGGGGGGGGGGCGTGTGTATTATGGCTGACTTCCATTTTTCGTATACCTTTTCTGTTTATTATCACCATCTCCTCGTGTGTTGATGGTTTGGAATCGAGATTAGGTTTATACTTCTAGAAATGTACATTCCGAATCGGTTTGTCACTTCTTGTAGTATATCGAGGTATTGCGCAAGAATTTCAGTTTTCTTTCGAGTTTGTCTCCAGTGTTCCGTCTTTTCGTTTGAAGCATAAGCACGGTGTTAATGTTCTGTCATGTTTTCTTTGAGTTTTCTCTAAAAATTTCGTGTGTTGTTTTTGTTGAAGTCCTCTTTTAGTTCACGGACTATTTTCGAAGTAGTGTTCTGTATCCTGTTGAATTCTTCCACTTTTCGGATGTTCTATGACTGCTAAATTTTTTCCAGGCTTGTCTTCTGTTTTCTATGGCAATGCCACTTTTCACGTTCCACTTTCTGGGTTCCCTTTTTCTCGGTGGTTGCCTGAGTTTTATCAGTTCCTTCATTTTCTCCGACAGTCCTCTCCAGTCATTACCATCGATTTCCATAACTGTTTCCGTTATTTGTTTCTTGTTTAACTGCAGATACTGTTCTCAGAGTTCTGTTGGTTCTTTTGATTTGTTTGTTGAGAATAAGTTTTGCTTTGATTTGGAGTACTTGGTGATTGTATACGAAAATTTCCTTTCCTTGTTCTTACATTCATAAATTCTTTGATGTTTTTCTTGGATATCGTAATAGGGCCTATCTTAAATTCTCCTAGGGCGTTGTTGCGCTGTTTCCAAGCTCTTTGTTTCTTGTGTGGTTTCTGGAATTGCTTTGTCGTAATTTAAGGTCAGAATTCCTGCAGAAGTTTATCAGGTTTTCTCCATTCTTGTCTGGCACCTTGTTGGCCATGAATTTTCCTGTGGAGTCTTCGAATTTTATTTCCCTGCCTAATTCGGCATTAATATCTCCTAGCAAAACTTTCACACATTTCGTGGGAATTTCGTTGCGGTCTCTTCCAGATCTTCCCAGAAATCTATCACCAAATCTGCGAACTTGTGTTTTTGTGGATGTAACAATAATGGCTCTGATTGCTTCCAACTTTTCAGGATCCGGCTGCATGCCCTCACAAGAAATAATGTGACCAAAAAACTTTACCTGTGTGGAGCATGTGCGTTGATCAGTGTTTATGCTTTGTTTCCAGGTCGTATCGTGAGTGTTGATATTTTTTTCTGATTCTGAATCTATTACCAAGTCCAGTATCGATTTGTATAACACAAACGCCGATTCGAGGAGTTTGAGATTTCTTCCTTGAATGGTTACGACTGATTTCCCCCTGTATATTCCATAGTTTCCTGAGCCAATGTAGTTTTGATCTGGGAATTGTGTTTCCTGCATTACCAGAATTTTCATACTGAATTTATCCGTGGTATTAGTCAGCTATTTCAATTTATCTGGCTTCAGTACTCTGTTCGTATTGAGTGTTCACATGTAAAAAATTCTCTTAGTCTTTAGGCTTTTTGAGAAGCTGCATGACCTGCCTGATCACGTGGAAATCGATGATCACGTTTATAATTTAGTCTTACTTACTGGGGTCTAGGGTAGTGAATTCCCTCCCATTGTTCTGTCATGGTTATTGGTTCTTATTAAGGTTCTGGTCCTGAAATCCCAAAGGATATCACATAATTTCCCCAGGAGTTTTGAGTTTTAAAGGATTCAGTTAAGATTCCAAGAGATACTGACCAGAGTACCTGTGGCTACGAAACAGAGGAGTCTGGATTTTGGGATTTGTTACAGGCTTTTTTGTCGTCAGTCTTCTGAATTGTTTGATGCAGTCTGCAACGAATCCCTCGCCTGTGGTAAGCTGTTCATCTCAGAGAACGTCCTCGCCTATTTTTGGGATATATTCCAGTCCCTCCCTACAGTTTGTACCGTCTAGAGTTATATCTTGTAGGCAACCGGCGTTTTGTTATAGAGTATCACATTTCCTATTAACCTTTCCTTCTTCTTGTTAAATATGTTTCTTTCTTCGCCGATAGTCCGGGCAGCCTCCTATCTTATTAGTCCACTCAACTTTCGCATGTCAGTTCCCTTCAGTTTCATTCTTTGACTATGTTCCTTCAGTCCATTATTAACTAGTAACTACTACTAAATTCTGTGCTCCAACCGTCATTCTTAGAAATTTCTTCCTCAGGACCTACTTGATACAATTAGACATCTTTTGGCAAGAATGCCCTCTCTGGCTGTGTTAGTGTGCTTTTTTGTGCTCTCCTTGTTTCGCTCATGCTTTCCTTCCAAAAACACATAAGTCGTTCACTTCGTGGCCACAAATTGTGATGTTAAGACTATTGCTAATCTCATCACAACAGATCCTTCTGTCACATGAGCATAATTCACGTCATGTTGCTCAGCCAACCGAGTGTTTATCTAATTATATTCCCGTGTTATTAATTAGCTTCATTTTGAGTCCACATTTTCAGACTTTAAATTTTAGACCGTATCATCTCCCTTGATGTCCTTTTTTGTAGAATTCCTTGCTTTGTAAGGTAGTTCACTCCATCGACCTGGCGCTTTTATTATCTGATTGTTTCTTCGACTGGCGCTTTATTTTGATTGAGAATGTTACGTCGTCTGTTTACCCTGATCAGGGTTTTAAATGGACTGATTGTGAGTACTCTTATCCGTTATGTACTACATTCATTTTTTTAATTTGAGTATTGACAATGTTGCTCGTTTAATTTTTCCCCATTTTTCTACTCAGACGCATACCTCAGGTTGCAGCTGTAAGCTGGGAAACCGGTCTCTTTAATAAAGGAGCTGATGCCGCGCGCGGTAGCCGCGGTATCTAGGGCGCCTTGCACGGTTCGCGCGGTTTCCACCGCTGAAGGTTCGAGTCTTCCCTCGGGCCTGGGTATGTGTGTTGTCCTTAGCGTAAATCAGTTTAAGTTAGATTAAGTAGTGTGTAAGCCTTAGGACCTATGAACTCAGCAGTTTGGTCCCACGGGATCTTACCACAAATTTCCAAACAGTTATTGCGGTTCCTCATTTACCAAAATACATTTGAACATTGTTTGCGCTGGTGGAAACCCATGTCTCACATTAGATAGCTATCATATTCTTTGTGATACACCTGTTGCACATTTTCCGCACAGTTTAGCTTACTCTGTCCTGTCAGTCAAAGAATCATGAGGCAGATACTCCGTGCGCTCGTATCTTGTTGTGTAGTCTACATCACGAAACACACGCAGTGTCCAATGACTGTCGGATATCTAGAGCGACGAAATCCAATCCTTTTGTCGGATATTTTGTACGATTACAAAAATCTGTTTTTCGGGTAACTGCTGTCAGTTAATTATTTCCAGACTGAAGTCACATACAATGGAACAATGAGTTACGAATATCGGCAAATGGTGATACATGTGTGGGCAACAGAAAATATATTTATGACTGGCTGAGACACTTGTGAAACAGAAAGGAAATTGTTGATGGTACTTTACGTTCAGGTGAATTGTGAACATGCGTAACGATATGCAGATTAAAAATCAAAGTTCACGCTGAAAGACTGAAATTTCTCATTCTCCAATATTAAAACTGTAACTGAAATAAATTATTGTCTCTAGGTTCCCAACAATTGATGTATCCTTCCAGAGCCTATGTTCGCCCTTATACAGGGGTTAGGCAACAATCAAGAAATATCGCGAAACGTAAATACAGATGCTAGCCAAGCGCGCAAATCGCGCTGTTGTATTTGATCACGAACAGCACCTGTGTAGTGTCCTCAATAAAATGCAAATGTCGGTCGTCGTCAGATCATTATGTAGTGAGTGCATTATGTCGGCGCCAGTGATTTCGAACGAGGGCAAATTGTTGGTGCTCGGTTGGCTGGTGCCTCAGAGTACCAAGGTACTCGAAAGGTGTAGTGCTGCATGAGGTACAGTACTGTGGATTTATACCGCATACAAGGGAAGGGGGGAAAATATCATCCGCCAACACTGACGATGATGTATGTTGAGTGGTAGTGATGGACGGCGGTTGAAGAGGACTGTGATGAAAAATAACAGGATGACTGTTGCAAAAGATAGTGCAGTGATCAATGTCACACCTGAGAAACTTGTTAGCACCAAAACAAAACGAAAAGAGCTCCACAAGGAGAGAATTACACCGCGAGCTGGAGTTCCAAAATCACACGTCAGTGATTCGAATGCCCGCAACAGGAAAACACGGTTCCGTAGCCGTAAAATGTGAACTATAGAGTAATGGAAGAATGTCATTTGGTCTGATGGGTTCTGCTTCACACTGTTTCCAACTTCTAGCGGAGCTTACGTCCCGAGAGTTCGGTGATGATTTGGTCAGCCGTATCATGATATTCTATGGACCCCACGGTTATTCTGCGAGATACTACCGCCAACGATAATGTGACCATTTAGGCTGATCAGATCCATCCCATGTCACAATATTCGTTTCCCAGTGGTAATGAGGTGGGACTGTGTCCGAAGACGACAGGGTGCCTGTTCACACAGCAAGCACCGTGCAGGCTTTTTTTCGCGAGCAAGGGGAAGAATTATGGCATGTCCACCACAATCACCAGGTCTCAGTGTTATTGAGCCTTTGTAGTCTACTCTGGGAACAAGAGTTCTTTTCCTGAAAATGCCACATTTCTGCAGGAAGAATGGTATTCATCCATTCCGAGGCAACTGGAAGCTGTTTTGAATGTCAAGGCTTTCTTATGCCGTTTTAGGTGTAGTAATGTATTGTGTTTGTGGTGTTCCTATACTTTTGTCCGCCCTGCGTATTTTTTATTCACCCCTAGTCATGTACTGGTTTAGGGGTCAAAACTGCCTCACGTTTGAACAATGTTTTCTCGTTCACTTTCCTGCTGTATGCTGTAATCCTGCACACATCATCGTTTCGTCGGCGCTGTGGACTAGTTATTTGTAAATTCCATACAACGTAACTACGATGGTTCTGTATATTGTGGACCGAGTCACAATACAATTGTAGTGCACTTTAGCAGACATATACTGACAACGTGTTGACCATTTCTTACACGATTGTCTTAAGCTACCTCTAAATTTTTGCACACGTGTAATGACATACGTATCTATGTCCATTTGCGCTCGCCCTCACACACGCATATATCAGTACCGCGGAAGCCTACTTACGATGTGTGGTGTAAGGTGGGAAGAACTGTTATTGCTTTTCGTTTTATTCTTATGCATTCACCCAAGTTATTTTTATACGATTCTGTCTTGCTACTATGATCACTTTCTTTAAGCTCACTCCGACTCCAATATTTGCCTTATTATATGGGAGAATTTCTTTCTTTTCCTCACTTTACACCAGAAATACGTTTTAATGCTTTCGTAAGTTCCGTCCATGCCGGTTTAATTTTCATTATTTAAGCTGTGTACCAATATCCTTTGTTATAGCCCTACTGTCTAAATTGTTTCTTTTGAAACGTTTCAAACAGAGGCAACAGCAATCCATCAGCCGGAGTTCAGTGACTCCTCCGTGGCGTTGTATATGATGATTAATGCCAGTACTAGGTTTTACCGCCTTTCCATCGCTAACAAGATGAATGCTACACTGACACCCGTAACATTATGACAACCTACTTAAAAGCACGTTGATCCACGTCTGGAACGCAATTCAGCAGTGATTTTGTGTGCCAACAATTCAACAAGCACTTGATAAATTTCCAGAGCTTTTTTTGGTACCAGATGCCTACGCACAAGTCACACATTCCCCGTAACTTACGGACGGTTGGTTTATGGGCGCGGAACTGGTGCCAGATAGCGTCCCAGTTCGGTTTCATCGGATTCAGATAAGCCTAATTTGATAGCCAAGACATCAAATTTAGTTCACCATAATGCACTTCAAACCTTTTAAGCACGATTCTGGCCTTGTGACACGAACAGTTATCCAGCTGGAAGATGCCATTGCTTAGAAAGCGGGCAAGCCTCCGATCCCTATGTTCTTCGATGAGGTACGGACATACAACCTCTTGTCGCCAACTCGTGGTTTCAACATTCTTCAACCACTTTCCATAGACGCTCACGACAGTAACGCGCGAACGGCCGACCAGATTCGCCGAGGTGCTCGCTCCCTGACACTGGAACACAACCATCTGACTTTTGTCAAGGTCGCTCAAGTTGGCGGATTTCCGCATTTACACCACTTATCGTCACTGGAATGTCCTCTCATGTACTTCTCTTGCCGCGTCACGTGCCCTCAGCGCCACGGGCAGCATACAACCTTGGGGTTTGGCAGTGATCATAATGTTTTGGCTCATAAATGTGTATTACACATTATACACACACATTACTGCCACTCCTGAGGGACATCTTCCATACTTTTCGAAGATATACGAGGGTGAGTCAAATGAAAACCTTAAATTTGTAATAACAAATCGAAATTTCGCGCCGTTATTCTGTAAGTTGGTAAGCATGCTACATACAGCGTGCAGAGTGGCCTGTAGGTGGCAGCATAGTGCAGATGCACACATACCGTAGCAGTATCAGTATAAAGATGGCCGTCCCACCTCCGACTTGCATCAGGGAAGAACAGTGTTCTGTTATTCGGTTTTTGCGTAGTGAAGGTGTGAAACCTATTGAAAGTCAACGACGAATGAAGGTTCAGTACGGTGATGCATGTTTGTCACAGCAGCAACTCTACGAATGGAGTAGGAAGTTCGCAAATGGGGTGACTTCAGTGGAAGATGCTCCTCGTCCAAGTCAGGCACAACGAGTTGTGACTCCATAGAACATTGCAGCAGTTGAAGCCATAGTGAAGGAAAACCACCGACTGGCACTGAGACATTGCAGCATGTTTACAGATTATTCATGGGTCAGCACACCACATTGTGCTTGATGTGCTCCCGTTTCACAAAGTGTCTGCAAGATGGGTGCCGTGGCAGCTGACTCCTGAAATGAGAGAACGACGTGTTGGTGCTTGTGAAGAATTTCTTCGGGACTTTGAACGAGAAGGTGATGGCTTCCTTGCAAGAATCGTTACTGGGGACGCAACCTGGGTTCACTTCCACCAACTGGAAACGAAGAGAGCGAGTAAGGAATGGCGCCATTCCTCATCACCAAAACCAAAGAAGTTTCTAAGAAAACCATCAGCAGGGAAGGTTATGCTGACTCTCTTTTGGGACGAAAAAGGCGTCATTTTGGAGCATTACATGCCTAGAGGGAGCACTGTCACCAGTGCATCACACACAGATCTCCTAAAAAATCATCTACGGCCTGCAATCAAACCAAAGCCATGTGGATTGCTGTCAGCAGGTGCCCTTTTGCAACATGACAATGCAAGGCCCCATTCTTCCCGCACAACAGTTGCAACAATCACATACCTGAATTTTGAGTGTCTTCCTCATCCACCATTCTCACCAGACCTTGCCCCGAGTGATTTCCATATGTTTGGACCACTCAGAGACGCAATGGGAGGAAAAAAGTTCCGTTCTGATGAAGAGGTACGTCACGCGGTGCATGGGTGGTTGCGCGAACTACCAAAAGAATTTTCTTCTAAAGGAATATAAGCACTTTGTACGCGCTGGAGAACTTGCATTGAGCGTGGGGGAGATTATGTTGAAAAGTGATACAGCTTTGTGCCACTTCTGCACAGTAAATAATATTTAAAGAAGTATTTAAGGTTTTCATTTGACTCACCCTCGTATAAACGGATGACAAAAATCAAACAGAGACTATTTCGTGTTTTTGCTATTATGAAACTGGATGGGTTTTCGTGCTACTGTATCACTAGTTTCAGCTTACGCAGATCACTTTTGATCCTAATTCACTTCTGCGCTGGTATTTGAGACAAGATGTTACGCTACGGTTTCTTCATTAAATGTTGCACGCTTCCTCCACGGCGTTCGCCAGTTTATTCATTTGTCTATCTTGGAGCTATTTAAGAATTCAATCTTGATATGCAATACTTTCGGTCTCCTCCCAGCTGATTTCGTTAATTAGGCACTCGTGTAACTCATGTCATATTAGCATCAGCGTATTTACAACATCTCACCCTGTCAGCTTCTTTGAAATTCCGTCGGAGATTGAGAAAACCCGCACAACTGGGATCTGAACTCCTATTCAAGAGGTAATGGGCCTCTGTTGACTTTGAGAAAGTCCAGTTACCACGTGCCTCTGAATTTTCGAAGTGGTGATACCAAACTAGGAGAAATGAAGAGAGAGGAGACGAGTAGTCATTCTTCCTACGAACTGATGCAAATGTGTTTCACATCATACACAAGGGGCTGAAAAACGTAGTGGGATACCTCCTAATATCTTGTCGGACCTCCTTTTGCTAGACATAATGCAGCAACATGGATTCAACAAATCGCTGGAACTCCTCTGCAGAAATATTGAGCCGTGGTGCCTTTATAGCCGTCCATTATGGGAAAGTGTTGCTGGAGCTAGATTAATTCACACAAATATTACACGGGATTCATGTCTGGTGATACGAGTGACCAAATCATACGCTCGAATTTTCCATATTTTGTTCTGACATGTTGCACTTTCATCCATAAAAACTCCATCGTTGTTTGGGAATGTGACGTCTATGAAAGACTACAAATGGTCTCCAAGTAGCCGAACATAACGATTCCCAGTCAGTCATCGGTTCAGTTCGACCAGAGGACCCAGTTCATTCCATGTAAACACAACCCACAACATTATGGAACCATCACCAGCTTGCACAATGCCCTGTTAAGAACTTGGGGCCATGGCTTCATGTGGTCTCACTCGAACCCTACCATCAGCTCTTACCAATTACAATTGGGACTCATCTGACCAAACCGCTGTTTTCCAATCGTCTAGTGTCCAACCGATACATAAACGAGCCCAGGAGAGATACTGCAAGTGATAACGTGCTGTTAGCAAAGGCACTCGCATCCATCTGCTGTCGTTGCCCATTAACAGCTACCTTCGCCAAACTGTCCTAACGGATACGATCGTCGAACGTCCAAATTGATTTCTGCTGTTATTTCACGCAGTGTTGGTTGTCTGTCAGCGCTGACAATTTTAGGCAAAGGTCGTTGCTCTCGGTCGCTAAGGGAAGGCCGTAGGCCATGGTGGTGTCCGTGGTGAGAGATAATGCCTGAAATTTGGTATTCTCGGCACATTCTCGAAACTGTGGATCTCTGGATACTGAGTTCCTTACCTATTTCTAATCTAAATCTACAGCTATACTCCGCAAGTCACCTGGCGGTGTGTGGCGGAGGGTACCTTGAGTACCTCTATCGGTTCTTCCTTCTATTCCAGTCTCGTATTGTTCGTGGAAAGAAGGATTGTCGGTATGCCTGTGTGTGGGCTCTAATCTCTCTGATTTTATCCTCATGGTCTCTTCGCGAGATATATGTAGGAAGGAGCAATATACTGCTTGACTCCTCGGTGAAGGTATGTTCTCGAAACTTCAACAAAAGCCCGTACCGAGCTACTGAGCGTCTCTCCTGCAGAGTCTTCCACTGGAGTTTATCTATCATCTCCGTAACACTTTCGCGATTACTAAATGATCCTGTAACGAAGCGCGCTGCTCTCCGTTGGATGTTCTCTATCTCTTCTATCAACCCTATCTGGTACGGATCCCACACTGGTGATCAGTATTCAAGCAGTGGGCGAACAAGCGTACTGTAACCTACTTCTTTTGTTTTCGGATTGCATTTCCTTACGATTCTTCCAATGAATCTCAGTCTGGCATCTGCTTTACCGACGATCAACTTTATATGATCATTCCATTTTAAATCACTCCTAATGCGTACTCCCAGATAATTTATGACATTAACTGCTTCCAGTTGCTGACCTGCTATATTGTAGCTAAATGATAAGGGATCTTTCTTTCTATGTATTCGCAGCACATTACACTTGTCTACATTGAGATTCAATTGCCATTCCCGGCACCATGCGTCAATTCGTTGCAGATCCTCCTGCATTTCAGTACATTTTTCCATTGTTACAACCTCTCGATATAGCACAGCATCATCCGCAAAAAGCCTCAGTGAACTTCCGATGTCATCCACAAGGTCATTTATGTATATTGTGAATAGCAAGTGTCCTACGACACTCCCCTGCGTCACACCTGAAATCACTCTTACTTCGGAAGACTTGTCCCCATTGAGAATGACATGCTGCGTTCTGTTATCTAGGAACTCTTCAATCCAATCACACAATTGGTCTGATAAATATGCAGTGTGTCTATCCCCAACTACCATTCAGCGTTGAAAGTCTACTAATTCCGGTCGTGCGCCAATAATCACTTCGGAAACCTTTCGATATGAGTCCCCTAACTGCAACTAATAGCCCCGCCAATGCACTGCTTATTTCTACATTGTGTTCGTGACACTGCCATCATGTGTATATGTGCATATCGCTATATCATGAGGTTTTTTTTACTTCAGTGTACAAGGCTTGCATTATTTATGTCTCCCATTCCAACAAGGTGGAAGATTTATGGCCAGCTACCTTTTGGAGCTTAGAAGCGTTTGTGATTACAATGATAAGGGTTTCTATGGACAATGGAAATAAATTTTGCGAATCTGATGATGGTAATCTGACGGAAGATTCGAGGTCATTTTTTACAACTGTGGGTACCATGTAATTGGCAAGGCGTTGTGCTATCGCCATATTATATGCACACTTTCTGCCTCGGTTGAGAAATGTTTATGGGCATTCGCGTGCTTTTCTTGTAGAACTAGGACATTAGTGGATTGAAGAATTTTCCGCAAGTAATTGCCATTCTTCTTCTTGTACCTTTGATATTAAACTGGCAGATATTTAGCTGAAATATCACTGTGCTTGTACGAAATTATAAATCCTGGCAAGGTCTGGTTGAAGAGTCGAGAAGCCCAGGAGAAGAGTACGGATGGATCTGTTCATTGCTGCTCTGTCAGAACAACAGAGAACACATATGGTGTACTTTAAGGCTGAACTTATCTTCCAAGATAAATAGAGTGTACTTGTTCAGCATGTCGATAAGTGTATAGCACAGGATCTGCTGCGCGACCAGAGAAAAAGGCGTCCCATGCGTGGGCACATGTCTGCTTTCAAATGCGTGCTTTCAGTATGCTTCGCTTGACTGCTGCCACGACGGACAGAACAAAATTTGACGATATCGAACTTACACAACACGCCGAATTATTGTATTTGCTGTGGTGACAGGAGGCCTCTCTCTCCAGCATAGTAGATATCTCTAATGCAACTGACGATGAACGCATTATCTATTGTACACACCGCGACACCGAACTCTAATTTCAGCGCATGTACTCTTCGTATTCTTACGTCGTTTCCACTTGATAGTTGCTATATGAGCTGTTATTCCACAGCTTGTAAGCGTTCCGGCGGTGTGATACAAGGGGAAGCTTGTTGTAACGCAAATACTGCCATCTAACCAGTTTTTCGGCACCCACAAGCTGCGTGCAGGTTACTGCGAAACAATGACCGGTGACAATGTTCACCTACCTGTAATCTTCTTCCTACTTTCAACAAAGTTTCTAATTACTGCACTAGGATTTATTCTCACGTTTACCAGCATTCAATACCGAGGGAAATTTACTGTCGTAAATGTCGGTGAATTCTGCCTATCCTATGTTCCGACGCCGTACAAATAAATTTGTTTCGTATTGTTCAATCAGAAATACAATCTCAGTTTGCAGTCTCTCTACGTAGAGACTTATGAAAGCATGATACACATGTCGCCCTCACAGTCCGTTGCGCAAAAAGAATAGCTTTGTCAGAAGAAGTACACGTTCCGAGTTTCCTGTAGAGTCGGGTCTGATTCGGTACGAATAAAGGTTGCATCATAGTGTGCGACTGAAATGGTGTGGCGACTGGAAACGTACACCAAACCTGGAGCAGGCGGAACAGGGCCATTCTTTTAGGGGAAACGAAAATTTACCGTGAAATTCTGGCGGTATATAGACGGAATTCAATGACGCGTGCAGCTGTAGTGAAATAGTATCAACAATTTGACCAAGGCAGCATAGACTTTCTATTTTCCAATACGACGTTTACACAGCCGTTCTCTACATCTACATAGGAGGGTTGGAACTTCAATAGTAGCAACTACTTATTTATAGCTCGTACGAAATAGATACGAGTCTCAAAGTTTTACTGATCTTCTGAAGCGAATGCCGTGAAGTGTTCCTTCAGTTTAGAAATCGAGTTGAACTCACGAGGGCTTAAGTCAGTGGACTGCAGTAGGTGGTAAGCACGTAGCAGCCCCATCAGTAAAAAAAAACAGTAACAGCTTGCTCTGTACGTGCTTGAACACTGTCCTGCAAAATGATGGTCAGGTACTACAGAGAGTGTATTCACTTCTGTCTCTATGCTGTTCATTTTCGGAACACAACCTAAGACCAGCTTAGAGACGGAAGTGATGACACTTTCTGCAGGATAACCGCCGGAAGAGCCTCTTCCACATCACGGACATGGCCCCCCGGCAAGCGCCCCGCCCTAGCCGCTATGTTTGATCCTGAGGGCCTCCATGAGGCGCCTAACACTGGAGCTCCAAATAACTAACAAACCCCTATCCCTACGCGCCTCTCCGGACTTGCTGAAGGGTCGGCCACTGTCCTAGCAGAAGGTGCATTCTGATCAGGCTCAGCCCACCTCCCCTCCCCCCTCCCACCAGCATCAGATAGCACAATGAATCTGTTAGCAGAGTGCATGGGATTTGGCAGGAGCCTACGTCCCCCATGCAGCCTTCCGCCTTGAGGCTCGAGACCTCGACACAGTCCGCCACGCACTCTGAGGTGAGAGTGGGCCAGCCGGCTCAATCGCACCTGAGGTCGGCTCAGTGACAGAGAGCTGTGACGTACCCCCCCCCCCCCCCCCGCCCCCCTTGCACATCTAGTACAGCAGAGGCTGCCCCAGGCACCCCATCCCCGCCACACCTCAAGGTGGCCCTCTGGAGCCTGTGAACTGTGGCCAACAAAGCTTCCAGCTGCGTTTGGACTGTGGCCAACTCCTGCATCCGCACACAACAGACACAGTCCCTATTCATCCAGCTAATGTGTGATTTACTACAAGAAACTTAAGGAAACCTACTGCCACACAAGGTTAACAACTACATTCTAGTTGACAGGAAGGACACTCAACAATGAAAAACAATAAAAATGTATGGTAGAAGTTAGATCTGGTGCTGATTTTCCTGTTAGAGGCTATCTAATGAATCCTAAAGAAAAAAAAAAAAAAAAAAAAAAACAGTGACCTACAGTAGATTTGGACTATCTAGTGAATATTATTAATGAATTAAACAGTAACCTACGGTTATCCTTCGTATTTATAATGTAAAAAAACGTTTACGTACACCCGAAAATAACCTAATCAAACTATAAAAACTGCTACATTCAATCTATCGAGTCTAAATGACACTAATAAACGTAAATACTGAGTATTGTACACTGACAGGTGCAGGTACAAAACAAAACCTTCAGCTAACAAAAAGAGTTCAGAATGTTAAGCACAAATATGGACTCTACTTTATGGGAACAGATGGGCTTACAGTACACGATCACTAAAGCCCACAACAAGCTAAGGAATGTAATAAGACGGCGAGGACAGTTTTAGCTTTCTGTTAACTAAACCGTATGTAAGAAAGGCCCACAAGTTGTATTATAACACTGATTTACTCAGATGTTGTAGTGTAACACTAATTTACCACGTATTTTAGGTTTGCTTAACTGTTAACGGTCGCAGGTTGCGCTAGTCAGACGTATATAAGTGAGGTTAAAATTCACTGTCGGTGTCACCTTTCCTAATAAAACGTATAAAAACTGCTACCTTCAATGTATTGAGTCTAAATGACGCTAATATACGTGAATACTGAATATTGTACACTAACTTAAACTGATTAACCCTCGTATTTAAAATGTAAACAAACGTTTATGTATACGCGAAAAGTGACCTAATAAAACATATAAAATTGCTACCTTCATGTATCGATTCTAAATGACACTAATAAACGTAAATACTGAATATTACAAACTGACTTAACTGATAATCCCGCGTATTTAACGTCAGTTAAGAATGTAAACAAACGTTTGGGTACATGCGAAACTGTCGTTCAGAGAAACTTCGCTTTCCCTATTCAGTCGCAAATAAAAACTGAAACTTTCAATTTATCGTGTCTATCTGACACTAATGCACGTAAATACTATGGAATATACAACAAAAACAATTAATTACTAGCTAATTTGTAACACAGCAAGCGAAAAACGCTCGTAGCCGGTTTCAGGTCTCCATGACCAAGGAGCATATTTCTATGGTCGAGGGACTGAATGATTGTTAGAACGGTCCGCCCAGTGATTACAGAGACTCGGCGACTACGTCGAAAAATAGTGTCATGTCTCCTTGTCACTCCGTGAAGTGTAGGACGGCATTCAGTTGAATTTATTTGGCTTGTCATAATAATGAGCAGTTTATTTTTTGAAATCCCTCCTGCCATAGAATTCTCAGATCTAATGAACTTTAACATACCGCATACACGCCTCGAAGTAAATTCGAACGACACAATAAATAAATAGACCAGTTTATTTATTATTCCCATGATCGTGTATCACTGCTCACAACTCACGTAACTGTTACACAGTGTAATTCATTGTTCGTTACATAAAATAGTTTCCTGGCGCGCTACTCTCAAGATTCTCTCTAAGGGCGCTATGCTTTCTCAGTTTGGGTTTTGACACGCGCACTGTTCTACTAAGGCGTCATTCCGCATTTTTGGGGGTGCATACATGCACCCAACTTCTCTCTGTCACGGCAGCTACCAACTCACTGTGAAACTCCGAGTGCAAGTAGTCGGTGTGTTCGAATTTTCGACAATCAATGTACGTAATTCTTACAGGCTCAATATTTTCATTCTTTCAATTCTCCATTTTTAATCTAAATAACTTATCTCTTTACTGAGACGCTTGATTCCTTAGGATAGTTCTAATAGTTTTTTAGCTAAGCTAACCTTAGTAATACCAAAGCATTATGCATTACGCTTACTACGAAGGGGGGATGGCGTACTTAATGCCCACCACAAAAAACTAAAAAGAATAGTCGAATTTTTGTTAACGTTTATTAACGAGAGTACGACTGGGGTCTCCACCAACGCATTTTCCATAATGTGTACACAGAAAGAAATAGCACTTCATTATAATCACAAAAATATTTTAAAAATGCAGGTTTCCTTAATTGTTATTAAGTTTTATTCACAACATACCTTCTAAAGACACATAGACGTATAAAAGAAGTTCTGAACATGAAAATACTCGTATGAGTATGACCTTTGCTGTGGCAAGTCACATTTACTACTAAGACATAAGTCTTTGGGTTACGTTTTACTGAAAAATTAAAAACAATTATGAAATCTGCTATAAGAAATCATTAAAAGTAATAAACGTTATTTCCGAAATTTTAAAATATAAACCACATAATTAGATTACAGTATTTTCAAAAGTGGGTAAAACGTACGCTTCCGCTCGCCTACTCTTTTGGTGTTACGAGGGTTAAGGGTCATCTATAGTCCTGTAGGAATTAGTAGTACATCTCGAACTGTATCGGTACTCAGTTGTACAAGAAATGAACAGACGCGAATACTAAAGATGCCTTCTTCCACAGTTTAGGTGTCAGAATTTTCTGTTTTCCCACTTATATTAGCTATTTCTTACTTAGACAACACACAGTTAAGCTTATGTATCTCCTGTTTTGTTTTTCTTTTAGTTAGCAAGTGCCTTCACGTCGATTTCTAAATGTTAGTTATGTGTACACCAATGCCTCGTCTTCCTATATTCGTTATTGTTCACTTCTCTCCAGTTTAATTGTTTCAGATTGTCTACGTTTCAGAACGATGGAAAATTTCCGGAATAACAATCTTTACTAATAGTACAGTGTGCTTTTCTATGCTGGAATAGTTTGTTAGCAGTAATTGACTAAGTATTCGTTTTATAACTTTGAAGAAGCGTCTAAAGAATCTCTTCTCGCCGATATTGTCCAAAGCAGGCTAGTAAATTTGAATGACAATGGATGATCAACAAAATTGCCCAGAGGGTCGTTCATTAAAGGGTAGTGCTGTTCATGTTATCAACAGTGCCCATAACACTTTCTCCTCAACTACTTTTTTCTTTCCTTTTCTGTTCTTCGTTTTTCTTCATCTCTAGTTTCATTTTTAGTAATAATGTTGTCATTATCTGCTACACCTCCCAACAAGAAAACAGCTTCAGTTTTGGCCCTATACACCTCTCTGCCTGTTAGGCAGTTGTACTACCCCGCATTCTGGCTTCATATATGTATTATTTATTTTTTGATTCTCTCACATCTTCATCGCTCTCTTTTTGAGCCATTGCGGAACGTGACGCGAACGGATTAAACTCGGCAGATTACAAACAGATTTGACACGTGTAGCGGATCAGTACTGCAACTTAATTCCGTAAAAATTGGTTTACCGTAAGCTGTTGCCGTAATACGTTACTGTAGGTTACAGGGTAGGGTCAGTTAAATTCGGTCCACTAAAGATGAGATCCTGAAAGCACGCCGAGTGATGCGAATAGGTTGCTCTCCATGCACTTCGAAAATCTAATAAAACGGTAACGTGTTCAGCCATGCAAACACGTAAGTAAAATCAAACAATGAAATCATGTGAAATCCAGTAACATGTAAAACTCCAATAGAATTGGTAGGGAAGTTATTGTGGCTGGCTTTTAAGTATGTGATGCAACAAGTGCAATGGTCATGAAAAATAGCATTCCTTGCGTTAGCTCTGACAAAATTAACACTTAACAACTTTTGGCAAAATAGTGTCGTTTAATTAAAAAATAATCAACGATTAATACACGTCTGCTTGAAAACCTAAAGTTTTGTGTTTTGAAACGGTTATTTCAAAATTCTAATGTAAATGGAATGGTTAAATTTTGCGCTATATGTCTTTGAAAAGTGTGTACTAGTAAAATGTATAACTGCTTTACGTCCTTGTTAATCATTCCACGGCATTAAGTGCGTTGTTTTTTCGAGACAGTGTTCTATATTCAATGGAATGTATTTGTGATTGGATATATCTGTATTCTTTAGAGCAGTTATTAACAAAGGATTTTTGCGCGTAACAGGTAGCAGATAATGTGAAATATCATCAGTAGAAATCGTGGGCGTTATAAACAATAGTAGTTTAATACACAGCGGAAAACGACAGCGTTTAAACTAGTTATCTGCCAGCCGGATCTAGTACATTGTGAGACAGAATAATCAATGTCAGTGGTAGCAAATTGAAAAGTTCAATTTAACGTAAATACACAGTTATAGCCCAGCGACACTTGGTAGTCCTCGACCAGCGCTATTTTAAATTGAGCATGATCTGACTATAGTTATAGTGACATAACCGCCACTAGGTGATAAGTTTTACCTGCGAGTGCATAGCAAAATATGACTCCGATATTAATGCCCAAAAAATATTCTCCTTTGTATATAATTTGACCCATAAATGAACAAAAACATGGTATTATTAGTTTCTGATGGAATACGAGGTAGAGTGCAAACTTCCACAGCGTACGGAAAAGTATGCGGTTCTTCAACGTCAAGTAAATGAACATACGTTGCAACGAAGATCTTCAACGGTCCTATCAGTGTAAGTGCGTCCCTCCTTGCAGGAGACACACGTGCAGTGCGGTTGTACCTGCACTCGTTATCTTCTAACAATTACTGAAAGAAAAATGATTCATTTCAAAGCAAAGTCTCGGGTATTCAATGCTGCACTTTTCTTGAAATTCACTATGACTTGCACGCAACTTATTTGTCTGAAAATGATACATAAAATTGGAAAAAAATATGACTACTGAAGTCGGTTTCAACAAATATTAATTCTGCTGAACAAAGTTCGTTTCAGTTATGCTGTACTCGTCCAATGTGTTTGAAAGATAAAAAGCTTAAATGAGCATATGTGCAAATGAGCATTAAAGATCGTAGGATAGAAAAACAGCTTTGTGAGGAAAATAATTCATGAGAGGTTTGGGTTTTGGATTGTTTGGAGAAGGAGACCAGACAGCGAGGTCATCGGTCTCATCGGATTAGGGAAGGATGGGGAAGGAAGTCGGCCTTGCCCTTAGAGAGGAACCGTCCCGGCATTTGCCTGGAGTGATTTGGGGAAATCACGGAAAACCTAAATCAGGATGGCCGGACGCGGGATTGAACCGTCGTCCTCCCGAATGCGAGTCCAGTGTCTAACCACTGCGCCACCTCGCTCGGTCCATGAGAGGTTTAATTTTGTATTTAGCTATTATTCAGAAAATGGACAAAAGTTCATGAATAAATGTCTCACGACGTACCACGTGGCTGCACAGCACCATACATTTAAAAAGACAGAAAAATAACCTCATATGCTTCCTGTTCCCCGTAAGATTATTTGGAGTGTGGAAAGGCGACCGATATGCTAGGACCGCTCAACGAAAAGCAGATATTAATCCTCGGTTATTCAAACAAAGACACGTACGGCACAAAGGGATAATTTTGCTTACACTAATGCGCAATTGCAAAGCACGCCACGGAAATAAACCTGACGCTCATTTTATACTGAACTACGCCAGTGCAGCGCGAGCAAATATAGGACTCACCAATAATAATGAACGAAGCAGCCTTTCGATGCTCACCTCAATAATACGCGAAACACGTGCCTGTAATTTGCAGGTCGCCAGCAGATAGTAGGACGTCCGTGGCTTCAGGCGGAGAAGAGAAGCAGGAGCAAAGTAGTCTTCAACGATTCTCTATCGAATAGAACGTCAGCGCCAAGCAACCTGAATGGCTAGGTTCCGTGCTCAAAGAATTGCTTAAAGTCATGTATTTTGCTATTGAACCAAAGATAAGGCTATTGCAGCAGACAAAAACATGGACTATAGTGTCTTTGAATTATACGAATGCTTTATAAATCACCTGCAGATACCACAGAATGGAAATAACTGCTCTGACTGATACGTAATTCGGAAGTCGTTTACAACAGACATTTCCACCATCTTCTATTCACCAGTATATCTTGTGAGCATGTTGCTGATAAGATTACGTTACTGCGTCACAGTGACATAACAAACAAAAATTTACCAGAATGAGATTTTCACTCTGGGGGGCGCTGATATGAAACTTCCTGCCGGCCGAAGTGGCCGCGCGGTTCTGGCACTGCAGTCTGGAACCGCGAGACCGCTACGGTCGCAGGTTCGAATCCTGCCTCGGGCATGGATGTGTGTGATGTCCTTAGGTTAGTTAGGTTTAACTAGTTCTAAGTTCTAGGGGACTAATGACCTCAGCAGTTGAGTCCCATAGTGCTCAGAGCCATTTGAACCATTTTGAAACTTCCTGGCAGATTTAAACCGTGTGCTGGACCGAGACTCGAACTCGGGACCTTTGCCTTTTGCGGGCAAGTGCTCTCCCAACTGAGCTACCCAAGCACAACTCACGACCCGTCCTCACAGCTTCACTTCTGCCAGTACCCTGTCTCCTACCTTAAAACTTTACAGAAGCTCTCCTGCGAACCTTGCAGAACTAGCACTCCTGAAAGCTCTTGCCCGCGAAAGGCAAAGGTCCCGAGTTCGAGTCTCGGTCCGGCATACAGTTTTAATCTGCCAGGAAGTTTCAAAAATTTATCAGTTTTCGTGTTGGCTAGTTGTAAGTAAAGCATCTACGTAAAAGTTTCCTTTATTCTCCAAATCATGCTCGTCATTATTAAGGTGTTTATTCTTTTGAGCAGAATGAATTCCTTTTCTGTAAATTCTTATAACGGGATCTAAATTGTTCCAGCAAAGCATTTTATACAGTTAGAAACTATGCGAGGTGCCGGGGCTAGCAGTGTATTTAACACTAAATTCTTCTAGAATCTTCACATGTAAATGATGCTCTAAGCCCCCCCTATACTAACTCCGACTTTTGCTGTTGCACATGGATTAAGAAGAAACGCGAACTGACTGTAATCGACGATGCAAGTGGAGTAGAAAAGAGTTTTGCACCTGCAATAATTTAATTGGATAGAGACACTGCGTGGGAAGTCCGCGTGTGAAGGAATAGCGACTTTTCACCACATGCAATTAGAGAGGAAAATCGAATTACTCAGAGTAAGATAGAAATATGAGAGGGGGCTCATGCCACCTCTCAACTATTGTTGTTTCGATAAAGTATTGTTGTTCTGAAACATAGGTAATCTTAAACAGTTAATGTTACGAAACTGATTCGCATTTTGAAAATCTGGATTGACGTCAGCCATCTGTGACAAATGAAAATTTGTGCCGGACAGGGGCTCGAATCCGGATATCCAACTTACCGCGAGCAGTCACTTTAACCACTCTGGCTAATCGTTCACGCATTCAAGACGGACCCAAACGCCATACGTCACCAGTCCGCAACCCTTACGCTCGCACATTTCGTGATTCCCGCACAGCACGAGACAAATATTTTTAGCGACGTTTCAGCTCGCCGAGGTCTGGATACATCATTATTGCTTAGAACGTCTGCGTATACATAGTGTCTGTATCGTCACATTACAATGCTCTTCAGACATGGAACAAGAAGAAAGAGAACTAAAAGAAGAGGAGGAATTACAGGTTAACTTCTTAACGAATTCCTTGGTTGTAAGACAAATGGGATGAATGGGGACTTGACTACACGACTCCCAGTTCGCTGGAAACTGACCTACACAATGTTCTAAAATGGGTTGTGTCTCTAAAAGCAAGGCAAGCCCTACGACAGGGCTTCCCAAACTCTGTTCCGCAGAACAATAGTGCTTCGCGAGAAGTGACTAAGTGCTCCGTGAAAAACTATTAATAATATGGCGTTTCGTCACGTGTGCCGTATCCAACAGATTTCACTTATTGTAGATTAGATTCTGTAGAGCTGCCACACCACTGGAATGTTAATTGCAGTGTTCGAGCAGGTTTTACACATAATTCCAGGCATGGGATTAACCAGTAACGTGTGCCCTGTGAACATGGCTGCTGTGATCTTGGAAGACAGGAGGGTTCACGGTGCATTCATAACTGGAGTGGCCGTAACGAAATTAGACACCTCAAGATAACTCCCGCTCCCTGTAACCCGCCGGAAATAAGCGCTGTGAATCACCTACCTCATAATTCTGTTGCCGCATCTAGATCGTTGACAGCACCGTAGGTCAGCGCCAGCAGAATGTTCCGTGTTTCCGCGCGATATCACGTGTTTAAGTGCGATTTCAGTGTTCCATGGAACGGTACACTGACGTGTGTTTTGGTAGTGCCTGAAATGCAGGTGCAGGGGCCAAGTGTAGAGCTACTCTGGTCGGTGTGTTTAAAGGGCGAAATGACATTCGAAAACAATCTAAAATAGGTTTGTATTGATCTGGCCAACAGTAAATAACCCAGGAATAATACATAATAGGGGGTATAGTCGACGAATGAATAGTGAAATCTTGATCCTATTGTTTGAAAATTAGTTATTGTCGAATGCCGAAGCGAGCGCTGACCGCGTTAACCCTCCAGTTATTGGTCAGCAAGGCGTCATCGTCCGCGAATTGGGCAAGTACCACCGGAGGCAGCAGCGGAATGTGATTGACAAAGATGATATAGTGGAGACAACACAGAACATTGAGGGAAGCTATATGCGATGAGTCTCAGTTATTGTCCCTCGATCATCACTGCCATTTGCCTAATGTGCAAAAAACTGTCAATCCTGAGGTTGTAGTCCGGGTGCAGTTGCAAATTCGCCAGTTTGAATAGTAATTTGTCCCACGAGACTCGATCGTAAGCCTTTAAGAGTTTCAAAAAGCTGCCGCTGTATAATTCGACACATTAAGGTCGTATGCGATAAATTCGAAAACCGGGATGAGTTGCAGTTGTGCAGACAATGAACGTTGAAGGCAAATTGGTCTTGAGGTATAATATCGATGTCGAGGATGGGATGCCGATGGTTTGTCGTACTTCTGCCTGATTGGTAAGCACCGATTCCAGCCGTCGAACTTCGTGTCAGAGTGCAGGTACTTGATGTTGAATCCGAGCCATAAAGCTAATGAAGCCGAAGATTGGGCAGGAAAGGGTATCGAAGAAAAATAGGAAGTAGTCAGAGGTACAATACATGAGACAGTTTAAACTGTACTGAGTAAAAGAAGCAGTCTAGAATCCAGGTATGGTTAGATGAAGCTTGTAGAAGGAGGATAGAAGAAAGAAATGATACAAGAAAAAGAATGCTGCAGAGGAGAACAAGAATTACTGTAAAAGCTTGTCAGGGGAAGAGAAGGGAAACATAAAGAATGTAGGAGGAAAAAGAGAGACTTTGAAGAACGGTGGATCGATGGGTTAGAGGAGTGAAAAACTGCTCAGGAAACAAGGAAATTCTACGTGAGTGTTAAATACATAAACAAAGTATTTCAATCCAGAGCAGTTTTCTGTAAAGATAATGAGTGAAATCTGATTGGATGAAAAGATCAGATTTTAGAAAACTGGGTGGAGTATTTTAGTGAACTACTGAATGCAGAATCGGAAGACGAAGGTGAGGTTGATGCTTGTTAAGTAGAAGAGGTGGAGCAGGAAGTAAACAGAGAAGGAGAGCACCAGTAATCAGTCGAGGAGCCTACACTGGAAGAAAAGCTAGTATCAAGATTCTTAAAAACAATAAAGCTCCGGGAGAAGACAACATTAGAGCAGAAATGATAAAATAAGGCAGACAAAAACTAATACAGGTTTTGCACGAGATTATAGTCTGAACATGGCGGAAAGAAAATATACCGTAAGAATGAAATACAGAAATACTCTGCCCTACACGTGAGAAACATGTCAAAGCCGATTGTGCGAATTATAGAGGAGTTCCACTGCTCCGTATAGCTTATAAAGTATTAGGAAAAATCATGGCTGGGCGACTAAAAACATATGTAAAAGAGTACCTAGTAATCTACGAGTGTGGTTTCAGAACTAATAGATACACTACAGATCCGATTTTTACTATCAGAGAGATCCTTGAAAAATTTTATAACATCCATGTCCGTCAGCTGTTAATTGATTTCAAACAAGCTTATTATAGTATCAAAAGGGATCAACTCTGGAAGGCAATGGAAGAGGCAGGAGTACCCTACAAACTGATAAGACTGGTTCAAATGACTGAGAAGAACATTATGAAAAGCAAAGGTTGAGGGCGTTTCATCAAAAGCATTTGAAGTTAACCAAGGATTGCAGCAGGCTGATGTGCTTTCCACTATTCTGTTTAATGTCGCATTGGAGAGGGGAATGAGAAAGACAAAGCGGTAATCCTGGGGGAACAATCTTTAATAAAGTGACGCAGTATCTCGTACATACAGGTGACATTGATTTGTTATCCAGGTGGTAACAGGAACTGGAAGAAAAGCTTGAAAAATCAGAAACCAAGTATATATTAACATCTTGGGAAAGGTGTAGTGAAGGAGAAATAAGTATGACTTTGAAGGGAAAGAATATGGACGCTGTGAGAGCTTTAAATATCTTGTGTCACTGGTAACTCAGAATAATGATATGAGAGGAAAAACACGTGCAAGGATTACAGCTGGTGACAAGAGTTACTTTGCGATGGTTGAAGTATTTAGAGCAAGAAGCCTTATTAGGAATCTGAAACTGACTGTGTATCACACACTAGTGAGACCTGTGGTGATGTCTGGTTCGGAGACTTGGACGATGTCGCAAAATGACGAGGAGTTGCTGCAGGGATGGTGAAGGAAATTTTTTAGGAAGATCTACGGGCTGGTTGAATGATAGGGAGTTTTGACCAGATATTGTGACAGAAAGTGATAGTAGTAGACTAAATTGGTTGGGACATGTAGAAAGAATGATGGAGAACAGCACAGTCCAGAAAATTTTTAAAGGAAAACCAGGTGGACGCCGTATAAGGGGCAGACGAAGTATGATATGGCTAGACAACGTGGAGGAGGACTTGAGAGGAATAGAAGTTAGAACATGGAGAGCCAGGGCGGCCAGCACAATTTCAATGGTGGGTGGATCGTGTTTCTGTACAGTAACAGTCCATTGTGGAGCTCTGGTTCCAGATCTTATCGGCAGGGGCCCACGCCATTCCGACGTTCCCTGTTCTTGTCTTGCTAGAATTTACAGTGTCCGACGCCTGTGTCGTGTACAATGGTGGTCCTCCAGTCGAAGGCCGATCCGTCGTAAGCAAAGCGGCCGATGGGGCCGTCGGACAGCGATCAGCCGACTACTAAGCAACGGAGGAGGCTACCTCGGTCGCTTGCGCATTGTGGTCCACTCGAGTATGCATCGCGCACTCGACTGTTCACAACTGTAACCTTTACACGTTGAACCTTCCTACTGAGGGTTGAGAAACGCAGAAAGATCCTCGCTGGTTCGTGGCCTGAACTTGCTTGCCATGGACATTCGCTCGTCTGATCCGGCTGGCGTATGTTTACTGTGGGGAACGTGCAAAATGGCTTCTGGAGAGTTGCCGCTTGCTTTTGTCTGTGCGGCGCCAAGCCATACTCCACTAGTCCTCCTTCCCACTGCCTTCCTTGTTGGACGTGCCTATATACGTCGTCCTAAATTCTCCCGATCCCGACGCGGAAATAACGGAGAACAACGTGCTGTTAAGTGTCTGAGTTTCGCTTGGTGTTCTCGCCGTAAGCTGACCTGATCTGACCGTTATTTGACAGATGGGTTTTCCTGGATCAGCATACCGGTAACAAGAACGCGCTCGAGTTAAACATTGAAGGCTGTTTGTGAGGGATTTGTTTTACGTGCGCTGTTGGCGCATATATTTTTCTAAGTTTTGTATTTTTTAAAAAATGTCAGTTTACGTTTCTCTAAAAAAAAGTTCGTCAGGTTAACTTCCATCCAGAAGACTGTTGCACTGAGCGACTGTTATATTGACTTGTAAATAATAAATTTCAGTTATCAGTCGTATTTTTTAAATTTTATTGGTAGATATACATTTTAGCTAGAAACTAGCCATTCTCAATGCTAAGAATACAAGAGGTACACAGTTAGATGATGACATCGTCTAACTGTGTACCTCTTGTATTCTTAGCATTGAGAATGGCTAGTTTCTAGCTAAAATGTATATCTACCAATAAAATTTAAAAAATACGACTGATAGCTGAAATTTATTATTTACAAGTAAAAATAAAAAGAAACCTCAGCTACCAGTGTGTGTCCTTTTTGTTCATTGTCAGATAGGTTAATAAGCCAGTTTGTATTCTAGTTTAATTACGTAAATTTATACTGTGCTCAAGTGCTTGCGGATCGAAAGGATTTAGTTTTCTGCCCTCACTTCCTTGATCATGTTTGGGCCTATGTGCTATTTGGCAGTTATATAAATTTAATGTATTTTCTGTCGTGTGTGGATTATAGACATATAATGTGTATCTACACGACAAGTAGCACGCAACTGAAAAAACTGTCATGATGGTCTAACCATTGGCAAAAGATTCCGGATTGGTCCTCCATTCAAATCCCCGGGAGGGGGCTGCCAACGGAGAGGTGTTCAAGAGAAAAATATGGAATACCCAACGACGGGAAACATTCTGTGAGTCGGACCATGGAATGTCAGAGGTTTGAACGGAGTAGCAATGCTAGAAAAACCTTAAAATCGAGATGCAAAGGCTCAGTCTAGATGTAGAGTGGAATGAAATAGAAAGAAGATAAGGATTTCTGGTCAGAGGAATATAGGGCAGTATGAGTAGCAGCAGAAAACGATATAATGGGCATTGGATTCTTTCTGAATAGGGAGGTTGGGCAGAGAGCGGGCTACTATGAACAGTTCAGTGATAGGATTGTTCTCATCAGAGTAAACAGCAAATACTAGTTCAGGTCTACCTGGCAACGTCGGAAGCAACAGGTGAAGAGACAGACCAAGTGCATTGGGATGTTGTACGCGTAATTCAGTATGCAAAGGTAGATGTAGATCTTCTAGTAATGGAGGATTGCATCGCTTTTGTAGGTGAAGGAATAGATGAAAGTGTTACGGGACAATATGGACTCGGCAGTAGGAATGAGAGTGAAAGACTAATTGGCTTCTGCAACGCATTTTAGGTGGAAATAACGGATACTTTGTTTAAGAATATCAAGAGGAGGCGTACTTGGAAAAGGCCCGGATACACGAGAAGGTTCCAGCGTCTATAAGGCGTACCCAGGTGGGGATAAAGACGCAGCTCACGAGTCAGTGATGATGAATAATAGACCGAATTTTAAAAGAATCGTACGGAAGATTCAGTGTGGAAGGAAGTGGGATACTGAAGTACTGAGGAATGTTGCATCGCGTTTGAAATTCGCTAAGGATGTGGCTACTGCGACAAGGGATAACAGAGTAGGTGGTTCAGTTTAAGAGGAATAGACATTAAAATGGACAATCACAGGTGGCCGACAAATGAACATCGGTACAATGAAGTTAAGTCCGAAGAACCTTTGGGCAACAGATGAAATATGTGAATTGATCGGCGAAAAACGGAAATACAAAAGTTTGAATCCACCGAAACGTCGGGCTCGCTCTTCACAAGGCAAGTGGCGCTGCTAACAGACACCACATAGGCGAGATCGCCACCTTCTTAAGAGATCATGAAACAGGGTACAAAATATTGCTCTTAAAAAATTTCCTACAGGAAATAGACCTTAACCACTGGTAAAGGAGCATAAAAATATAATAGCTAACGTCCTCTAAACAAGTTATGTAAACTTTGCACTAAAATTAGACGGCCATGTGCTCACTTGAATCAAACATACGGAACAAATAAATGACTAAGCTTACCCCTCCAAGGGAATAATTAGTGATTAGGCATTGCAAACAATGTTTCCTTCAATCAGTCCTCAGGCTTGACAACCATCTATAATCCAGTTTCAGAACACACGTATCAATACAGCGAATTCCCCTTAAAATAATTAAAATGTAAAAAAAAAAAAGAAAACTCAGTGAACAGGAATTATGCCACACGGCTCATGACGCATTTAACAAAACTGAATAAAGAATTTCATTAAGCACTAAAGCTTGAACATCGAATTGCCATACATGTCAGGCAAAACTTAAGTTTCACCAATAAACCACTTAATTTTTGAGTGCTACACGACTTGCGGCCTTGGTAACCCACAGAAATTAAAGTTATCAGCGGTACACTTCATCGCCAGCGTAAGGACAGACAGTAATTTACAGCCAAAATACCCACCAATGAAATAAGTGCAAAGATGCAACCTGATTGCGGCAAGATTAATCACAACAAATGTAAATGTTCCAGTGATCCATAAGGCATCATCAGCAGAGGCACAGATATCAAAGCGCGAGCAATACTGACGGCAAAATTTCCTAGTAATGGTCCTCGCATACGCGGAAACGATGAGGCCAAACTGCAAGTGTCCAGATCGGCACTGCACGGATAAACAGGGAAAGTGCAAATCCCCTGAAGGTCATAGGACGACACCGTCGATATAGCAATATGATTGCCACTACCGAGACGAGTGAAAAGTCGATCTCGGCACAAAACAGAACTAATGGCCGAAAGAACCAATACACACGAAAATCCACGAGTGATACGCTTCCGCTACGCCCATCCTGCCCGTTCTCACCTTACAATCCACTGCAGGCGTATTTCGAACTCTCTGGGCCAGCGACCATCTACGATATGTGCAGGCCAAATTCCCACCGCCTATAGGGGCGCCAGTGAAAGAAGGAACTGGGAGACAAAGATAAAATAAACTGGAGCCCCCACGGCTCATCTTCGTGGTACTACAGGGAAATTTAGAAAATAAAAACTGTATTTGAATACATACAACGGAAAAGTAAGCACGTAAGGTGGAAGTGATATTCTGAGATGAAGATGAGAGGGTTCCGTCGTCGCGAGCCATATCAAACCAATTAAAAGACTGGTGGCTGAAAAAAAAGAAAAGTCGACTTTCTTTTCAAATTATTTGCACCAGTATACAAACTCCGATTTTAAATTTGGCCTGTGTAATAAAATAGACGTTCAAAGATTATTTTCTTTATGTCCAGCACCTTATCACTCCCAGATACATGCTCCATCTCGTTTCAACTTAGTCATCAAGAATATTAAAACATACATCCAGTGTCACGATCATGGTAACTTGACAGCGTGGGCCCAAATCTTGGTACGAACAACACGTCCGTAACATTACGGTCAAAGCTAGATCCTTCACAATCTGTCCGTTAAACGACTCATTGGGCAGTTGGTGCAATGAACGCGTTGCGTATATTCAATGAGGCAAAACGTGACTCGTCAGAGGTTACTGCACGCCTCCTCTCAGTTACTGTCTATTTTGTGTATTGTTTCCCCCGAGAAGACATAATTTTTAGTGCGCCGACGTGAGAAAATGGTCTTTTGGGCGGTACCAAACTCCGATCGTCGACTGCATGCAGTTCCTTCCCTTCATAGTTTTTGCCGGGAGGCTGTTTGAGATGGACCCGCATTCGCCGACAGCAGAAATTCCTGCCGGATTTGGAACTTATTGTCACTGACCACTGAAAATGTATTACAATGTACTCCTCCCCCTTCCACCTGTCTGTCAGGACTATTTTACGACAGCTGTTCTTAGAAACATGGCTGCTATTGGTGTCCCATTACTTGTCAATACGTTGGATAGTTCGCGTTGACTCACCATCAGATCGATCAGCTTCATCCACACTGTATTGAGGACAGTTCCTTTTTGCCGTTCTATCACGTCCCCGTGGCACCCACCATACTCTGCTGATTTCGTAGAGCTCACTGGTACACACATCCCGCTTCGCTGCCTTTGCTTTGTCAGCGGTGTAAAGTCACATTATAACGAAACTTTTCTTAAGTACACTACTGGCCATTAAGACTGCTACACCAAGAAGAAATGCAGAAGATAAACGGGTATTCATCGGACAAATTTATTATACTGAACTGACATGTGATTACATTTTCACGCAGTTTGGGTGCACAGATCCTGAGAAATCAGTACCCAGAACAACCACCTCTGGCCGTAATAACGGCTTTGATACGCCTGGGCATTGAGTCAAACAGAGCTTGAATGGTGTGTACAGGTACAGCTGCCCATGCAGCTTCAACACGATACCACAGTTCATCAAGAGTAGTGACTGGCATATTGTGGCGAGACAGTTGCTCGGCCACCATTGAACAGACGCTTTCAATTGGTGAGAGATCTGGAGAATGTGCTGGCCAGGACAGCAGTCGAACATTTTCTGTGTCCAGAAAGGCCCGCACAGGACCTGCAACATGCGGTCGTGCATTATCCTGCTGAAATTAGGGTTTCGCAGGGATCGAATAAAGGGTAGAGGCACGGATTGTAACACTTCTGAAATGTAGCGTCCACTATTCAAAGTGCCGTCAATGCGAATAAAGGGTGAAAGAGACGTGTAACCAATGGCACCCCATACCATCATGCAAGGTGAAACACCAGTATGGCGATGACGAATACACGCTTCCAATGTGCTTTCACGGCGATGTCGCCAAACCCGTATGCGACCATCATGATGCTGTAAACAGAACCTGGATTCAACAGAAAAAATGATGTTTTGCCATTCGGCACCCAGGTTCGTCGTTGAGTACACCATCGCAGGCGCTCCAATCTGTGATGCAGCGTTAAGGGCAACCGCAGCCATGGTCTCCGAGCTGAAAGTCCATGCTGCTGCAAACGTCGTCGAATTGTTCGTGCAGATGGTTGTTTTCTTGTAAACGTCCCCATCTGTTGACTCGGGGATCGAGAAGTGGCTGCACGATCCGTTACAGCCATGCGGATAAGATGCCTGTCATCTCGACTGCTAGTGATACGAGACCGTTGGGATCCAGCACGGCGTTCCGTATCACCCTCCTGAACCCACCGATTCCATATTCTATTCTGCTAACAGTCATTGGATCTCGACCAACGCGAGCAGCAATGTCGCGATTCGATAAACCGCAATCGCAATAGGCTACAGTCCGACCTTTATCAAAGTCGGAAACGTGATGGCACGCATTTCTCCTCCTTACACGAGACTTCACAACAACGTTTCACCAGACAACGCCGGTCAATTGCTGTTTGAGTATGAGAAATCGGTTGGAAACTTTCCTCATGTCGGCACGCTGTAGGGATCGCCACGGACGCCAACCTTGTGTGAATGCTCTGAAAAGCTAATCATTTGCATACCACAGCATTTTCTTCCTGTCGATTAAATTTCGTGTCTGTAGCACGTCATCTTCGTGGTGTAGCTATTTTAATCGCCATTAGTGTATATTTACGTTTAATTAATGTGTTGTGTGCATATAGATTTATTCTATGGAATAGCTTTTATGTTGAAGTATGAACTGGGTGTAGGTTGAAAGCATGCATAATCTTTTATTTCAATAAACGTCAACAACCTTGTGACGTCAGTAAAATAGCTTTTAGAAACAACCAAGAAATTGAAAAACTTTTCGAATTAAAACGAAGACATGAGATCAGCAACTGGCGCCAGTAAAAGATCTTTTAAGCAATTAAGAAACTAAGAAATTTGTCAAACATTAACTGGCATCTGAAGTCATTGAAGCTGTGTGTTAACGTCCGTCTCCGTAGCGTAGTGGTAGCGTTACCGCCTATCAGGCAGGGGGCCCGGCTTCGATTCGCGGCAGCGGACTGGGTGTTGTGTGTACTCCATCATCATTTTCAACATAATTGACTCGCAAGTCGCCGAAGTGGCTAAAAAGGACTTGCAATACGGTGGCCGAACTTCCCCGAAAGGGGCCTCCTAGCCTACAATGCCATCCGATCATTTCATTTCATTTGTGTATTAAATGTCAAAACCTTGGCATTTACAAAAATTTTTCTGTTTTCCTTTAAGCATAAAATCTTAAAAGATTGCAGCAGATTTGGTAACAATTAACAGAAGCCACACAACAGAACGAGGAGAAATTATATAAATACATTTCAGCTTCGCGACATGTGGATAATCCGACGGACAGGAAAGGCGGTTGAGCTTGCCACTCATGGATGTGCTGGTTGATAGGGCAAGTCCCACACAAAGTGAACTACAACAGACTCAGAACCAACCTTACGAAACTAGCAACAGTGTACTGGTTTACAAAGGACGACACATATTTGGTTACAGTACCATTCAAGCGCTAAACATAAATAACTATAAAACAAACATCTGCCCAATCGGCGAATGTGGCCATAAGCAGCAAAGCACTTAAAGAGTGGGTCGCACTCTTATTACAGGGAAGAGAAAACCAGTAAAGCTTTCGTGCCCCCAACATTAACTGGCAAACAGTTACTTGTACTAATTATGCAGCTGGAACTGACATTAAATACTGTTCTGGAATGGGAGAAAATTCAAACTCGCTGACTTCTAACATGTTTTGCAGTAAGACACTAGCCGTAAGAAACGAGTCGGGCAGCTCTTACTAACGTGAAATCCAGTATTTCAAATAGCTAAGCAACCGAATCTCAGATGTCAAACTTTGTTTACTAGGCTGCCCATAACAATTTCAGTGGAAAAGGATATTCTCAAAATGTTCTAATGTGAGTGAAATCTTATGGGATTTAACTGCTACGGTCCTCAGTCCCTAAGCTTACACACTACTTAACCTACATTATCCTAAGGACAAACACAAGGGTGGACTCGAACCTCTACCGGGATCAGCCGCACAGTCCATGACTGCAGCGTCTTAGACCGGTCGGCTAATCCCACGCGGCATATGTTCTCATTTTAGCAGAATTTACCTCAGAAAAGTTCAGTGGGGGTCAACTACCAACCCCAACAAAATGTTTTACAAATACTTAACTAAAATCATAACGTTGAAAAGGGCAGTCTAATTGAACTAGACTTCACTCTATTTAAAAAGAAGCTCAACACACAGTTCAGCACTCAACATCGTCCACGGTAAGCCACGCGAAATGAGACTAATTAAACAGGCCTTTCTGATTAACGTAGCTCCCCTAGCTCTGTAACACAGACCACACATCTTTCACGCATTTCACAAACAGTTGCAACTATCGCCTGTTATGAAACAGAGTATCTTCCATTAAGGCAAACTTCAGTACAGCAAATACAGTAAACTCTGCGGGATGGAGTCGCTAGCCGCAGCACTACGACTTTAACAAAAAAAAAAAAAAAAAAAAAGGCGCAGAAGCAGCTGAAAGAGCAGGCAAGGCTCACAGTGAAATTGGTAACAACATGTAAAAAATGGATTTTGTGCATTGTCTGTATTCGTGCAAATTTTGTTATGGTCTTATGTAACGTATGATGCAAAGAGGTCTACTCCATATTTAATGTAATGTGATGGTCCATTTGCCAAGTTTATTAACAGGACTACTAGGATTTTGTAAAAGCGGGAGATTACTTTGTTTAAAACAGAATCTGTGTGTGGAGCTGCTTCCATGTGAATATGCAAGTCGAACAATGGTGGGAGCTTATTTCGAAAACTTTAATATGATTTGGCGAAAGTTTGAGGGAAAAACGAGCCGGGAACTATATTGAAAGCCATGGAAGAGTAGAGTTTTGGTGTGTTTCCCTCAACGGGAGTCGATTTGCTAGCCGTGGAAACGTGATTCTAAATGACGTATAGTTCAGCAAACAGCGGACTGTCCCGTTATTAAAGGAAACCAAGATTGTCAATTTAGATTGCGGGGCTGGAGTGTTTGATAGGAAGAAAATCAATTAGAGAAGTGTGGGGTGTGACAGCTCCGTTGAACGGTCAAGTAAAACTGTAACCTCCAGAACGATGGTATAGCAAAATGGAAGACGCAAAAGACTAATTGCACATGGTAGCAGTAGACTAGCATTACAAATGCAGCAGTGAGGGACTTTCCCAAGCTTTGTTTCTAAAGGCTTATAGATATGCACCTCTAGAAAAATAAGCTGGAAGCTGGCATGTACAAGTTACATACAGATATATAGTATTTCACCCGCATTTCGGAGTTCGTGTTGCTACAGAAATCTGAAGCGAGAGCGGCGGAACGAAATTAACTCCCTTAGTGTGTGGAAGGTCGAAACGTAAATTTCGGACGGAACTAATCACAATACAGCAAGAAGAACTCAGCCACTGTGGTCGACCGCCACCTTTTATGTTCCACCACAAAGCACAGAGATTACTGCAGCATCAGAGCACCTCAGTCTTACAACATACGCCGCTAATGGTATGTCTTTGCAACTCCTTCACCTCTCTGGACTCAGCGTTGTCAACATGAAACATAACATTTCAGACTCTTGAAAGTCTTACGAAATCTGTCCGATTCAAAACCGAGGCCTTAACATCTAATTAACGTTAATTGTTTTTAGAATTATTCAAGAAACCCTCATTCATTTGAATGACTGTAATCTTTTGTGTAGTGGAGGAATTTATCTTTAAAGCTGAAATTCTCCACGTAATAACATAAAACAGAGGTAGGTACAAAGGATCACAATTTAAAGATTTGACTAAATTTTCTTATGAGGTATTTCTTAATTAAATAATTAGCTGATTACTCACAGCCAATTACACTCTCCAGACACCAGCCAATTACTCTCTCCAGACACTATATAATTAACAGCTCAGGTGAGAGACGGTAGAATTTTACAGGACAGCACATTTCTTTTAGACACTGCATTTCTACTTCAGTCATATGTGAAACGGAAAATTGTTGTGCTTCAACTCATATTGTCAGTAAGGAATAAACTCTATTTTATGGTGTAATTCAACATTATTGTTGTCGTCTTTTATTTTTATCGACTGGGGAAAAAAGAGGAAAGAGGGAATATGCATGATAAGTATGTATGTGTCTGTGGCACTTTTTCCTACGATATTATAAATATCCAAAGAGTAATTGGAAGAACGGCTGAGACTTTATTATAGTAAGAGAGCTCTATTTGTTGAATATAATTGCAAGAGAGGTGATTAGTGTCCAAAGTATATTAGTACTGTATCTATTATGATTTGAGAATCTGCTAACTACAGACTTATTGCTGCAGCAACCTTTCCGGTTCTCAGTAAAGAGAACTTCTATGTGGAAGACCTATAAAGGGTTCGGTCGGTTCTTATCAGCACGCATTTCTTCCATTGAAAAGGGAAGCGCATTACCCTCTGGTCGTATGTGAAGTACCCCAACGGAAAGACACAGTCAATACCTTCACTGTGCGGTAACAGTGTTGATGTTACTAATGATAGTGGCACTAAAGCAGAGGTACTAAATACGGATTTCCGAAATTCCTTCACGGAATTAGAACCAAGAACAACTGCCAACAAATGTAACTTAAAAGTAGATACCCTCGGTGTACCAAGGCAACTTAAATAACTCAGTGTCTCCGGTCCTGATTTATACCATTCAGGTTCGTTTCAGAGGATGCTGATGCAATAGCTCCATATTTAAGAACGGAAAGTTTCACAAGTCACACTTTTACGAAAAAAGAAAATAGGAGTAAACCGCTGAATTATAGATCCGTACAGCTAATGTCGATTTCTAGTAGGATTTTGGAACATATACTGTGTTCGAACATTATGAGTGATCTCGAAGAAAACTGTTTGACAAACGCTCAACATGGATTAGGAAAATATCATTCTTATGAAACACAACTAGCTCTTTATTTCGCGAAGCAATGGGTGCTACTGATTGGGGACTTCAAACTGATTCCATAGTTTTAGATTTCTAGAAGGCATTTGACATCGTACCTCACAAACGACGTGTAATCAAATTGCGTGCTTATGGACTATCGTCTCAGTTGTGCGACTGGATTCTATCAGAAAAGTCACATTTCGTAGGAACCGAGAAAAGTCAGGGAGTAAAACAGAAGTAATATCTGGCGTTCCTCAAGGACATCATCTGTGCTGAATATCTGAAACAGCTTCATTAGTTGTGTAAAAATTTTAATAGCCTTGACCGCAATAAAAATTGTTACAGTTACATCAGCAAATTATATTTTTTTACTGCGGTCAACACTACTAAAATTTTCAGTATGTGATACAGTCTCTGTATCTCCTTTACCCGAGGAGGCCAGCTCTTAAATTCATTAGCTATTTGATAGTCCATATGCTCTTACTTTGTTCATTAAACGACTGTGAGGAACTGTATCGAATGCCTTGCGGCAGTCAAGAAACATGGCATCTATCTGGGAACCCGTGTCTATGGCCCTCTGAGTCTCGTGGACGAATAGCGCGAGCTGGGTTTCACACGATCGTCTTTTTCGAAACCCATGCTGATTCCTACAGAGTAAATTTCTAGTCTCCAGAAAAGTCATTATACTCGAACACAATACTTGTTCCAAAATTCTACAACTGATCGACGTTAGAGATATAGGTCTATAGTTTTGCACACCTGTTCGACGTCGCTTCTTGAAACCGGAGATGACTTGTGCCCTTTTCCAATCCTTTGGAACGCTACGCTCTTCTAGAGACCCACGGTACACCGCTATTAATGTGAAATTTCTCTTTCTGTATTTCGTATACTACAATTTACTACACAAATCGCTTCAATATTGTTATTGTAGTTTCATGTGATATTTTCTCATGGGCTCGCTCATGAGACAGGCTAATATGCAATGTAATCATTCCCTTGCGATACATCACTCTGTTCAACGTGAAATTGTTTGCACATATCTATCATTTTATCTCATGAGGACATCAGTGAGCGAGCCCGACAAAGGATCGAAGACTAATCAAACTGTTTCATTGCTGGTTAACATATGTATTAAATATCTATTCGTTTTTTACTTTCTGTAGAGCACGAATGTTTTGCTCGATAGTTATGCAGTGTGTACTGCAAAATGCTTTACAAAAACTCGTTGACGTTTTTGCACCCGAAACGAAAATAAATTACCGTATGAACACCTGCCTGAAAATGCATACGCGCATGTGATGAATTATTCAAAGAGCAGAGACGCAGCTGTTGTTTATTGCTTGGAGCACGTTGAATAATTTACAGTGATACGTTTCCCGAATGCCTTTTAGTAATTATTTTACACCGCGAGTTTCTGTCAAACGTTCAAAGGATACAGACTTTTGCTGCATTCGAAACGCGGGTAGCTCTTGCTAAAAGTTACGCTGAAATGCACTTCATACGGGTACACTACCGACGGTCCCTACGACGCTCATACATTTCGCCAGAGCCGGGCGTGTAATTCCGTGGAGGTCCCTGTACAGCCTTATATTTGCCACGGGCGCTTGGAACTCTAGCCTGACACAGAAGAGGGGCATTGGACCTCTTGTGTTTTTTTCTTCTTTGTAGCTGCCACGACATCCAAGAGTGATAATTGCTTTGCTGTTCGAATCGGGACGATTTTGTTTTCTTTCCTACTTCCACCGCATTCACAGTGATAACGAAGCCTCAAGCCTGCCACCATCAGCTTCACCTGATGACTCAGGAAGCCATCCATTTAGAAGATTATGCAATGAACGCAGAGCGGCAAGGGACTGGGCCAGTCTTCGGTAACCTCCTATGGTGGCAGCCGATAAACTGGCTGTTGTAGGTTGCACTCTATGATCGACCTGGCGACTTCTGAGAGCACCTACAAGTCCACTCGTCAGCACCGTGTTCCAGAAATTTAATGTAGACATTTTTCTACAAACCTGTGGCGTACGAAGGAATCTCGGGGTCTGCTAAAAATTGTGAAGGAGATTTTTTTCCGTTAACGGTGAGCAGCAAAAGAGGTCGTGAAAGACAGTTTAACGGAGAAATCCAGTTCACGGAATTGGTTACACCTCTCTATGTCAAAACGATATAAATGCGATAGTTGAGATCCATAAACTGAGTAAGTCAAGAATGCACTGGTCCAGTTATTCGGCTTGGCATTGATTGACAGAGTTGTTGCATGAAATTTCCTGGAAGCTTAAAAAACGTGTGCCGGACCGAGACTCGAGCTCGGGAGCTTTGCCTTCGGCGGGCAAGTGCTTTACCATCTGAGCTACCCAAGCACGACTGAGGCCCCCTTCTCACAGCTTTTTTTCCGCCAGTACCTCTTCTCCAACTTTACAAACTTCACAAAAGCTCTCCTGCGAACGCACTTGCCCGCGAAAGGCAAAGGTCCCGAGTTCGAGTCTCGGTCCGGCACACAGTCTTAATCTTCCAGGAAGTTTCATATCAGCGCACACTCCGCTGCAGAGTGAAAATCATTCTAGAGTTGTTGCATGTCCTCCTAAGGGATATAGTCCCAAATTCGTTCCAGTTGGCGCATTAGATCGTCAAAATCCCGAGCTAGTTCGAAGATCCTGGCCATAATGCTCGAAACGTTCTCAGTTGGGGAGAGTCCCGGCGACCTTGCTGGCCAAGGTAGGTTTTGGCAAGCATCAAGACAAGCAGTAGGAAATCTCGCCGCGTGCAGGCGAGCAATATCTTGCTGAGATGTAAGGCCAGGGTGTCTCGCCAAGAAGGGCAACAAAACTGAGCCTACAATATCGCCGACGTACCGCTGTGCGGTAAGGGTGCCCTGTGTGACAACCAAAGGAGTCCTGCTATGAAATGAAATGGCATCCCAAACCATTACTCTTGGCTGTCGGGTTGTATGGTGGGTGACAATTAAGATAATATCCAGCCGTTTGCTGGGGCGTCTCCAGACATGTCTTCCCTGGTCATTTGGGCAAAGCTCGAAGCGGGACTCATCACTGAAGACAGTTCTACTCCAGTCAACGAGATTCCAAACCGAGGATGTCTTGAGACGCCTCAGACCGCGGTGGGACACCAATCTGACTGTATTTCGCCATACGGCCCGGCAACCAGGGGTGATGGTCTGGGGAGTCATTTCTTTTCAGAGAATCACCACTTTAGATCTCATCCGCAGCACACTTACAGAAGAACGGTACGTCGACGATATTCTACTTCACCTAAAGTAGCCTTACAGATGTTTGTTGGTTGCCGCCTACATCTTTTTGGATCATCAGTATACCTCCGATTGACAGGATTTATACCCACATATCCAGATACCTAAGAATTTTGAAGACAATTGTTACTTAGATTTCGGATATCTCGAAAAACTTCTCCCGTGTCTCTGCGTAGGCTCAATCTAAATCTTTTGATTTTTTTTCTTTTTCACTACACCCTTATAATTACTGTAGTCTTCACCATTGCTTCGCTTCTTGTTGTCAACTTCTTTGCTCCGATTCTGTGAATTATGGTACGTTCCGATAATTTCTACTGACTTTTCACATTTTTTCAACGTTTATATTAGTATTCTGTGCTGAATGTGCCAACTGAAGACTTCAGGTACTCTAAACTAGGTCCATAAAGTGATTAATATGAATAATACATATTACACAAGGAATATATTCCGCATTTACACTTTTATTAATTCCAATATACTCTACCTCTGCCCTCAAACCTTTTCAAATTACAGTTAATCATCTGTTGTCCGTTTATCATATGGCACAGTACTGGCTGTCCTCCTATTCAACTTTTCAGCTTCTTACTGCTGAAGGAAGCCGGAGTGCACTGGAAGATTAGGCCGTTTTTGACATTACAGAAATCATATCTGGCGAAACACAAGAAATTCTCTGCGTTCTTTTACAACAGATTGTGATATTTAGGAATGATAACTATGTCAATTTTGATAGTTCCTGTACGAGCATCAGATGACGCCGCTTTTCTCTAAGTTTTTAAATTTGAGAGTTAGTCCGTTTTTCCCTTGCAAGTCTTCAGTTTTTAGGGCAACGCTGTTTCTCGTTTAGTAGGAAACGATCTGTGCAGGCCAGCTAAACATTACGCCGGAAACGAATGTTTGTAGAAAAACAACTTGAACGTTGAGAGGCAGCTGAGTCTGTTTCGTAACACCGACGTTTTCACCGTTGTATGTGGCGGAGAAGCGCATGCTGAGCTTCCCTCGCAGGCTGGAGATTGTTCCTGTCGCCGTCTAAGTTGGCTGATTTCCTGGTTTGCTAAACCAGACGCTTCTGTTTACCTGAGTGCGACTGCGTCGCGGCTACGTGGTAGGAACATTGCCAATGTGTCCCTGTTTCACAGGGAATCTCTAAACTGTAAGACACCGCATACTCTAGAAGAAATATCTCTGTGCTGTATTCCTATTTAGTGCATAGCTTACGTCACGGCCTCCTATGAGAGAAGTGCAGGGCTGATCATTCGAAATGTGACGTTACGGGTGCTACTTAACTTTTTTAGTGGGGCGATGTACTCCCGATAACCAATGTTTCTTTTTCATGCACTATAAAATTTAAGGAGGAACATTTCACGTATTCAGTTAAGATAATTTTGCAAGATCCTCTAAATGGCATACTTTACTAAGCAGACAAATTAAACCACGTGAGGAACAAGATAACAATATTTTTGAATATATGGATCAAGAACCTTAACGAGCACCCTAAAATGGTTCAAATGGCTCTGAGCACTATGGGACTCAACTGCTGAGGTCATTAGTCCCCAAGAACTTAGAACTAGTTAAACCTAACTAACCTAAGGACATCACAAACACCCATGCCCGAGGCAGGATTCGAACCTGCGACCGTAGCGGTCTCGCGGTTCCAGACTGCAGCGCCTTTAACCGCACGGCCACTTCGGCCAGCAACGAGTACCCTAGTATAGTTCCTAATTCTTCTGTATATTTTAGAAAACTGTGGGAACTTCAGTAGCCAGAGACAGATATTAGGTCTGTCTTTGTCTGGAGACAGTCGCCTGATGTTAACTGCGGCAGCGTAGCTATTTTCTGCTGTTGTTACTCTAGCAACAGTATCTGTAATGTGTCCATCCTGTCACGTCGTATGTAAATCACCGGTCAGTGGCAGGCGCCGGGGTAGTTTGAATGCTCAACACGGTCTTGTCGTTGTCTCTGTTGCATCGAAGCTTTTTTTCTACCTTTTCTTTGGGGATGGGAGGGGAGGGATACCCAGGCAGTCTTCCGACTGGTAAATGTAGCCGGCCACGACTTCCTCAGCTGTGCCAAATTCTTCATCTCAGAATGGCTCTTGCACGCAAAGTCCTCTAATTATGTGTTGGATGTATTACAATCACTGTTTTCGCCGGCCGTTGTGGACGAGCGGTTCTAGGCGCTTCAGTCTGGAACCGTGCGACCGCTGCGGTCGCAGGTTCGAATCCTGCCTCGGGCACAGATGTGTGTGATGTCCTTAGGTTAGTTAGGTCTAAGAAATTCTAAGTTATAAGGGGCTGATGACCACAGATGTTAAGCCCCATAGTGCTCAGAGCCATTCGAACCATCTGAATCACTGTCTTCCTCTGGAGTTTTCACGATACGCAACTCATTCTACACTCCTGGAAATTGAAATATGAACACCGTGAATTCATTGGCCCAGGAAGGGGAAACTTTATTGACACATTCCTGGGGTCAGATACATCACATGATCACACTGACAGAACCACAGGCACATAGACACAGGCAACAGAGCATGCACAATGTCGGCACTAGTACAGTGTATATCCACCTTTCGCAGCAATGCAGGCTGCTTTCTCCCATGGAGACGATCGTAGAGATGCTGGATGTAGTCCAGTGGAACGGCTTGCCATGCCATTTCCACCTGGAGCCTCAGTTGGACCAGCGTTCGTGCTGGACGTGCAGACCGCGTGAGACGACGCTTCATCCAGTCCCAAACATGCTCAATGGGGGACAGATCCGGAGATCTTGCTGGCCAGGGTAGTTGACTTACACCTTCTAGAGCACGTTGGGTGGCACGGGATACATGCGGACGTGCATTGTCCTGTTGGAACAGCAAGTTCCCTTGCCGGTCTAGGAATGGTAGAACGATGGGTTCGATGACGGTTTGGATGTACCGTGCACTATTCAGTGTCCCCTCGACGATCACCAGTGGTGTACGGCCAGTGTAGGAGATCACTCCCCACACCATGATGCCGGGTGTTGGCCCTGTGTGCCTCGGTCGTATGCAGTCCTGATTGTGGCGCTCACCTGCACGGCGCCAAACACGCATACGACCATCATTGGCACCAAGGCAGAAGCGACTCTCATCGCTGAAGACGACACGTCTCCATTCGTCCCTCCATTCACGCCTGTCGCGACACCACTGGAGGCGGGCTGCACGATGTTGGGGCGTGAGCGGAAGACGGCCTAACGGTGTGCGGGACCGTAGCCCAGCTTCATGGAGACGGTTGCGAATGGTCCTCGCCGATACCCCAGGAGCAACAGTGTCCCTAATTTGCTGGGAAGTGGCGGTGCGGTCCCCTACGGCACTGCGTAGGATCCTACGGTCTTGGCGTGCATCCGTGCGTCGCTGCGGTCCGGTCCCAGGTCGACGGGCACGTGCACCTTGCGCCGACCACTGGCGACAACATCGATGTACTGTGGAGACCTCACGCCCCACGTGTTGAGCAATTCGGCGGTACGTCCACCCGGCCTCCCGCATGCCCACTATACGCCCTCGCTCAAAGTCCGTCAACTGCACATACGGTTCACGTCCACGCTGTCGCGGCATGCTACCAGTGTTAAAGACTGCGATGGAGCTCCGTATGCCACGGCAAACTGGCTGACACTGACGGCGGCGGTGCACAAATGCTGCGCAGCTAGCGCCATTCGACGGCCAACACCGCGGTTCCTGGTGTGTCCGCTGTGCCGTGCGTGTGATCATTGCTTGTACAGCCCTCTCGCAGTGTCCGGAGCAAGTATGGTGGGTCTGACACACCGGTGTCAATGTGTTCTTTTTTCCATTTCCAGGAGTGTATTTCCATGCACGTTATTGTATAGTGTCTTAGAAAAATGCCTGTCATCCTATCCCTTCTTCTCATCAGTGTTATCCATAACTTACTTTCTTCGGCGGTTCTACTGAGAACCCCCTCATTTCCTATCTTACCAATCCACTTAATTTTCAACATCATTCTGTAGCACCACATCTCATAAGCAACGATACTCTTTCTCTTTTGGTTTTCCCATAATCCATCATCCATTCCCATACAATGTTATCTATACCTTCTACTTTTTTTGATTGAAAATCTTGAAAATCTCTGGTAACTCTTAATGTATGTATCATTGCTTATAAATACTCTTGCTGACTTCGGAAAGCAACGTTACGTCAGCTATTGGCGCTCGTGCATTTAGACAGATTGATGATGAACACGTGATGGGCAAAATCGGTAACTGCGTTTTGAAATGTTTTTGCGATTGTAGCTGCAATGAAATAAAAGACGATCGTCTCCACTTTATCTGTAAAGCGCAGAGAAAATTACGGCGGCGATGGAAATACTTTAAAAAAAGTACACTAGTACTGAAAAGTGATGGTGCGTTCGTAGAAGCAGAGTATTGACACTAGCTTCGCGGAGCGACATTGCGAGCGCAGGTTTTGCGGTCACGGGCTGCTGGCAGCGCTCCTGGTTCTGGGAAGGCACCGCCGGCGCCGTCTGGCCGGAACGGAGAAAGATGCACTCACACCGCTCCGGGCTGCCTCCTGGACGGGGGGACCTCCTCTCTCCGTCTGGGGCCAAACAGATTCTCTCACAGCCATCTTGTATGAGGAGGTGCCGGCAACAAGGGAAATGAGTGACTGGTAACCGCCACCGATGATTTCCTGCGTATCCAGCCAGTGACTCCCTGACGTACGGACAAACCCTAATCAGTCTTCTTCTTCTCCTCCCCCTTTCTCCTTCTTCCACCTCCTCCCTCCCCTTCTAATGCATTCCAACTCATGCACTTACAGTAAGTTTTCAATATATCCTGATGGATGATTGATTAAGTTCGTTTTACAAAATTTGTAGCTTAGACGTCGCAGATCTGTTTACTGGTAATAACAGTCTTGATCTATGGCAGTGCTTTATGTAGCTGAGAAAAGACTGTTTGCTACGTGTCTCGGACTCCACGTTAAACTTTAGGCGTACTTATAACTCAGTGTGTAAGTCACTATTCACTTTGGAAGTAGACATAGGTATGTCACCTCATAGAGCATTCTGCATAACATACCCCAGTTAACAAGTGGACGAATAAGCATAACGTTCTACTCACCGAAGCTTAGACTATTGGAATTTTGAATGGTATGGGAAGCTGGAGAATATGATAGAAAGAGAAACAGGTTAAAATTAGTAGCGATTACTGAATTTAAACGTGAAAAGGATAGAGATTTCTCGTTAGACGGTTTTACAATAATAGCAACAATTATCATGTAATCAAAATTTTTGCTAACTTTTCGGAAAGCAGCGATATTTTAATCTGTATAAAATCAGTGAAAGTCTAGATCGCGTTGGTACTTTATTAAAATGATCGGTTTCGGCCTGTATTCAGGCCATCTTCAGATTGCACCATCCGCTGAAGTTGACGATGCGCACAACAGTCAGTTGATCTCTATCGCTGATACTGCTCGAGCAGTTTCACTTCACTTACAAGATGATGGGGTTTAATGGATTCTGCAAACTTACCAGCGTTCTTTGCCGCAGGAGGTTTTATTGACATATAATATTCATAATCAAGTCCAATCAATCCTTGACTATCAGATTCTGTTTGAACTCGAATGTATCGGTCATCAGATAGCCTGCAGTACTGCACACAGCCACAAAGTTCTTCTGGTACTCAATGATTTTGTATGTTATCACCACCGAGTTATCCTGATTTTGTAAGAGGAACATGTTCTTTCAACGTGGAGAAGACGTTTCGTGATATTTCCTCATCGTTTACCTAATATCAAAAGCACCTGCATTGCTAGCACATTCCTGGATTATCTAAACCCACTGATTTGGTGTGCAGACAGCATCTTGCTTCATCTCTATACGGCAAAAATTAGAGTGGCAAGGCAGATACGAGTGGCATTACTTAATGGACCTATGCTGTTATGAATATCATTGCTTCTCTGATGTACCGTAAGCTCAAATCTATTCCCCATCTGGCTATCAATGATTTGCTTAGTGTGTGATCAATATATTGATAACACTAACTTTTATACTACCAAAAGATGGACCTGGCTGTTTTGGAAATAATGACTTTAATTTGCAGCAGAGAGGGCTTATGCCAGCAAGCCGCCCATAAGCCGATAATAGACTAGATGTTGTGCTTTGCTTTATCATGTGATGTTGCAGGTATGGCTACTATGGATGTGCCGGTCATAGCATGGCTACACAAGAAAGAGCTATCGTATGAAGTGGTGATTTGGGCCAGGCCCCTGTGAGCATGGTGGTGGAGCTACACCAACCAAACTAGCAGGTCATGCGTAAGCCAGTGGGGTTGGTCGTCTTTCTTTTTAGTATAACAATTCATTAAAGATGATTCACTTTACCAGGGCCAAGTTGGATAGGGCCACGTATCAATGTTGTTGGTGGACAGGCTAGATTCATGTTGATGAGTTTCAAAGAGAATGCCTACGTAAGAAGTTTTTATCTGCGAATTTTTAGCAGCTTCTGCGCTGCAGGGTTGCCAGTGGAATTGATCTAGTGTTTGCATTTAGGCTGACCTCGTACGACACTTTGTAGCCCTTATTCAGAGACTGAACGATTTCTGGTTGGCTGATTCTTTTCTATTCAGCCTGCGATGTTGCTCGATTGTGGACTAAGACAAAGAAACCGTAATCAGTGTCTAATAATTTATTTTATGCATTGTATGTGTGATGGCAGTACATCGGACGTTTTCGGCCATGCACGGTTGTAATGACGGAGCTGATGTTTGCAGGATGTGTGTGTCGCCCTATTTTGCTGGAGGGGTGGCTAAGTTTTTGCAGTGGTCGACTGTGTCGTTAACTTGTAGTTCATGACATGTCTTCCTTCCTGCCCCACCAAGTCGGCTGCGACAGCGTTGCATTCGCGTTGATGCTTGGCTTGAGGGCACAGCAGCAACACCTGTGCCGCTGCTAGTGCTGCTCAGAGCTGACCTGCGGCGGCGCTACATGGAAGGGTTGCAAACACATCCACCGCTCTCAGCATGAAGACATCCCAGGAAAGAGTGCCGTGACCGCTTGCAGCATAGCCGGTGGCCAACACAGGGCACAATATGGCTGCAGGCTTCCGCCGACGCTGCTGAAGTGGGGTGCATTCGGTGATGGGAAAGTGGACCAAGCGAGCCCCCGCCGGTAGCCGCAGGTCTTGCAGCTGACATGGCACGGCGTTACATTCGGCTAGCATTAGGGCAGTCGTCTTCACGTCTCCATCAGCGTCACTGTGGACTTAGTTGCAGCTGCAGGTTCACGGGACGAGGAGTGAATATGAATAACACAAGATGGCGGGCAGCTAGTAACACGAAGACTTCAGCAGCGCTGGTACACCGAGGAGACGGAACTGAGACTTCATTAAAGGTCAATGTTGGCAGTCGCCACTGAGTGAGTTCGTAAAGGAGGCAGAAGGGCGGTTGGTAACTTTTCCTGGGTGAGAGGGTGGCGGTTTAAGACGACATGTCGTCAGAGGCTTCCAGATTATAAGAGGAGCACTAACAGTGCTATGGTGACCAATGTAAGGATACTGATAGAGTGAAGCAAATTAGTGTACAGTGAAGGACATAAGTTTTGCATTGATTGTCACGAATGGTCACGGTTGGTCACTCATATTCCATATTGGAGAACTAGGTCCACTGTAACACAGCAATTGCAGCGTGTACCCCAAATTTAGTTTCTAAATTCAGAGCATAAGAACAACACAATATTATAATTAAAATTCTTTCAGCACATTGACAAGAGAATTTAAATTAAATAAATTTAACATTCTTTGAAGGCAGTGATAACAGAATTTAAACTCCTAATAATGCTAAAATTAAAGTCAACAACATCAGTGCAACAATTCGCAATATACGGTCTCTTGAACAAAATTACAACCACCAAAATTATTTTCTTTAATGCAAGTAATAATTTTGAAATCAGCCCTCTGGCTTAGTTGGGCTTTTATAGATTTACATTCAAATTAAATCTAGATCTACTAACTACCCCATCTACCAACTACTCACTACTAGCGATACTACTATCACCCCCCTAAACAATTTCAGCAACTTCAATTCATTGAATAATGGCATGTAAAATACCGGTTACGCTCACAGTACAATAATTCAAGTACGGTTCTCGCTTTGAGGGAACAATCACACACACCAAGCGCCAAAGGACACAGTAATTTCAACACATCATACAGTACATACGATACTTCCACGTGGAATATGACAAACCGTTCGTGACACTCAATGCATAGCTTGTGGGTCGCTGTACAGTAACTTGCTTCACTCAACCAATCACTACACCACTGTTGATGAATACATTGCTGTAATCTGGAAGCCCCTGTCAGCATCCCGTCTTGAGTCACCGACCTGTCTCCTGAGAAAAGTCCCATCAGCCCTCCAGGCTTGCTTGTGTCTTCGTTCTCGGCTCCTCGTTGCACCAGCTCCGGAGAAAAATTTCTGTTGGTGAACCGTCCAACCTCAAACCTCAGAGGGGATGAGTTATCGCCACAATTATGACCCAGTGGCGCACCGTGAACCATTAGCTACAAAAGCATCAAACTGTTCCGGCCCGGACTCAAACCCAGATAAATCTATCTACCTTTCCTGCGCGGAAGAAGTTGCTAACAAATGTCTAACTATAATCTCTACCCTTTTCATTCTCTCCAGTAATTCATTCGACAGAAGAGAAATTCCTCGCTATCTACAGCCAACAGATAAATTTTGTTCGCAAAATGCTTTACCCTTGCTTACAACTAAAGCAGCTGCCCCCTGTATAGTGACTCATCAACAAGGAATTACAACACTATATTCAACTCTGTGCCCGCAGCTCGAGGTCTCGCAGTAGCGTTCTCGCATCGCGAGCACGAAGTCCCGGGCTTGATTCCCGGCGGCGCCAGGGATTTTCACCTACCTCGAGATGACTGGGTGTTGTTGTGTCATCTTCATCATCAGCATTCATCCCTATTACGGACGGAACAGGCAATTGCTAGGACCTTGCCTAGTACAGCGGTGCGGGTTTCCCTCATTGTCCCCTACGCTCTGTCAAGCAGTGTGGGACTTCATCATCATCATCATCATCATTCAACTCTAAGATGGCTAACCGAATACAAGGTACACTATGTGATCAATAGTATCCTGACACATGGCTGACAACGACTTACAAGTTCGTGGTGCCCTCCATCGGTAATGCTGGAATTCAATATGGTGTTGGCCCACCCTTAGCCTTGATGACAGCTTCTTGCAAGCATACGTTCAAATCAGTTGCTGGAAGGTTTCTTGGGCAATGGCACGCCATTCTTCACGGAGTGCTGCACTGACGTATCGATGTCGGTCGGTCGGAGAGGCCTGGCACGAATTCGGCGTTCCTACACGTCCCAAAGGTGTTCTACGGGATTCAGGTTAGGACTCTGTGCAGGCCAGCCCATTACAGGAATGTTATTGTAATGCAACCACTCCGCCACAGACCGTGCATAATGAACAGGTGCTCCATCGTGTTGAAAGATGCAGTCGCAATACCCGAACTGCTCTTCAACAATGGGAAGCAAGAAGGTGCTTAAAACATCAGTGTATGCCTGTCCTTTGTTAGTGCCTCGCAAAACAAGGGGTGCAAGCCACCTCCATGGAAAACACGACCACAGCCTCCGATTTTAGTGTTGGCACTACACACGCTAGCAGGTAAAGTTCACCGGGCATTCGCCACACCCACACCCTGCCATCGGATAGTCACATTATGGACCTACTCCACACAACGTTTTTCCACTGTTCAATCGTCCAGTGTTTACGCTCCTCACATCAAGCGAGGCGTCGTTTGTCATTTACCGGTGTGATGTGTGGCTTATGAGCAGCAGATCAACCATGAAATCCAAGTTTTCTCACCTCCCTCCTAACCGTCATAGTACTTGCAGTAGATCCTGATGCAGTGTGGAATTCCTGTGGTGGTGGTCTGGGTAGATGTCTGCCTACTACATATTAGGACCCTCTTCAACTGTCGGCGGTCTCTGACAGTTAACAGACGAGGTTGACCTGTACGCTTTTGTGCTGTACCTGTCCCTTCACGTATCCACTTCACTATCGCATCGGAAGCAGTGGACCTGAGGATGTTTAGGAGAGTGGAAATCTCGCATACAGTCGTATGACGCAAGTGACACCCAATCACCTGACCACGTTCGAAGTCCGTTGAGTTCTGCGGAGCGCCCCATTTTGCTCTCTCTCAACGACTAATGAATACTTATGTATCTGATATGGAGTACCTGGCAGTAGATGGCAGCACACTGCACCTAATATGAAAAACGTATGTTTTTTGGAGTGTCCGGATACTTTTGATCACATAATGTGAATCACTACTGACGTACGTGCGCTCTTCCTCCATCAACTGCACCGTCTGTTGCTTGAGAGCCGAAGCTGCTGAGATAGCTCTGCTACGGTGCCCACAGGCCCATCTTCAAGGAAGATATAGTATGTTCGCCTTGCGCTGCGATTAACTCCCGGCAAGTTTCTAGTGGCAATGCCTGTATCAGCACAGGAGAAAGCAAGACAGCCCCCAGTTTACAATTTAATACTATGTGTCTACGGACACGATCCCGGCACAGCGTACAAACGTGGTCTGCTACCAATCGTACCGGGGGATTTGGGTGGGGCTGATGCTTGTACAAGCCATTTCACTAACAGTTTTATTGAACAGAAAATATCTTCCTCAACAATTAACAAAATAGTAACGTAACTACCGAATTCAACCTGCATCCCACTTTTAGTTCCTCAAACCTGGGCACAAATACATCATATTAAACAAAAAAATTCCTTCAACACAATGATAAGTGAATATAAACCGAGTAAAAATTAAATTTCCTTCAGAAATATGATAACTCCACCTCAGTGTTACCAATCAGTAACACAATATTTCACTATATATGCCCTGTGGCTCATAATTACAATAATCGCAAATAAAATTCGCACCAGACTTTGACAAAGATGATGTTTGGCTTGTGAGGCGCTCAACTGTGCGGACATAAGCGCCCGTTCCAAGTACCAATTTTTACGGTCCTATGTAGCCCCTGTCACGAATGATGATGATGATGACGATGATGATGATGATGATGATGATGAAATGAGGAGGACAACACAAACACCCAGTCCCCGGACAGGCAGACTTCGACGTCAGGGCAGCTCCAGCCTAAATAAATCGTTCCGAAAAGAGAAGACCTCTTTAGCTTTGAGTCCTTTATTTACAGGCACGACCAGTTCTACAGCATTTTAGATGTATCACCAGGTGCAATAAAATCAAGTAATTTTCTTTTTCCGATCTTAACATGATTTTATATCACCATGCGGTTAAAATGCTGCGAAATCCGTCGTACCTACAAATAAAGGACTGAAATCTAAAACGGTCTTATCTTTTCAAAACAAACGTACTTCTCTGTCACAGAGAAACGCTTGAAGATATGTATTAAAACCGTCGACTTCGTTGGTCTGTCATACATTTACACTCGAATTAAATCTAGATCTACCAATCACTGTCTTCGTCAGCTACTCATTATCCGCAAACAGTACTACGAACCCACTGACAATACTACCTACGCAAATTTAGCAATTACAATTCTTTGTTCTGTCGGTATACAATTTCCATTACGCTCAATGCATTATAATATCAAGATAAATGTAGTTCTCACACTGAGGAAACAACTACACGCCGAATATTCCAGTAAATTTTAGTAGCCTTACGGTATACACGATTCTCCCGTGTGGAATGTGACAGACCATTCGTAACACTCAATGGACAGCTTGTGCCCTTCACTAAACAATAACTTGCAACACTAAACAGATCAACAGACCACTGCCGATAACTGAACACACTGTTAATTATGCACTTGTAGTCTGCGTGTCCCTTTCTGAACCTTCTGTGGAATAGCCGTAATCCTTCCCTGGAAAAGACCTCTGCTGGATTGTTTGAGTCCACAACCAATGGATACATCCCGCGTCGACCGTTAGTGAAGTCCCAATCTTGCCTCTTCGGTGCACGAGCCCTGGAGAACGCCTCGTGTTGTTGGCTGTTCAGCGACTAATTGCTTCCCTCCTCCTACTCCAACCCTACGGCTGCACCTGCGGCCACTGTAACACCTTCGGTCTGCTATACTGATTGAAGTCAGCCGCGCCAGTGCCCCAATTCTGGCCAACCGTCGCGCTGCAACCTGTCAGTCGCACATACCGTGGTTACCGTTGCCACATCCTCTCGTCTCGCCAAATCTCCTGCTCCGTTGTCTCCGCTACCAAAGGACGCCCGCTTCAGAAATCTTTGCCGTCTCCGCCAGAGATGTCACATCCATTGTCGACCACTGGCGACGCCGTAGTCTTCCCGGTCGCTACACTGCATAGCACTACATAGCACTTGCTTCTGGGGGATGTGTTCATGCTGAGAGCAGTTCAATTCACTGTCTACCTTATGCCACAGGCTGTCCCAGGGTAATACAGAGTGGCGCTAACTGCTGGACAAACGTCACCGACCGCGCCCTGTAGCCAAGCACTCAGGTGGTGGGGCTACTGTGTCTTGGATGTATGCACTCTACGAGACAGCGCTCGCCATGTCTACGTCGTACGTGCAAAAGACCGCCACTTGCGTGCAGGCAGAATTTGCTTCAGATATTGTGAACATCAACAATACTCATGAATCGTTCTCTCATTCAACTCTCTAAGTGACTACAAAGAACACGGCTCGCCATTCCGTCTTCCAAGTGATCCTCTGACGGCACCCGTTGAGCCGTGGACTTCGATGCAGTGGCATGAGTGGGAGGCGGGCTAGAGGAGTTTGCGCCTGCTAATAACCGGTTCGTTACATTTCGTGTTGGCACATATCGACTAACAAGCTCTCCTGCCTATGCTATGGTAACTACACGATATGGCACTGCTGTCCTTACGGTATGATGATTCTGGTGGGCGTCTGTGCTTCGTGGACATCCAGAACCTCGTGACACCGATACCAGCATTGTTGCACATCTGACGTATCCGTCCTGCATGGGTGGAAATCTCTGAAAGGACCATGTAGCCACTTGGAAGGCCACAATTTGACCCCTTTCAGCTCGCTCAGTTGGCTGTAGGAAGCACTGTTGCTTCTCCGTGGCGTGGTTGCCTGCTTGCTTCACATGTCTGCACTAAACTCAGTCTTCTGGCTATAACCATTCCAAATTAAAGAGTAAACACAGATGGTACTCTGGTAGCCACGCCGCTACGCTGTCTGTTGGCGGACGACGCTGAACCCATCATCAGTACCTCTACTATCGCCCAGGTGGAATATGCCAGTGTCTGTTCTTTCAGATATTGTAACCATCAATGATATTCTTGAATCGTTCTCTCACTCAGCTCTATAAGAGAACTACAGAGAACACCGTATGCAGTAGTACAAATGTGGAAAAATTTGGAAATTTGTGGTAAATTCCTATGAGACCAAACTGCTGAGGTCATCGATCCCTAGACTTACACACAACTTAATCTAACTCAGACTAACTTACGCTAAGGACAACACACACACCCATGCCCAAGGGAGGACTCGAACCTCTGACGGGGGGAGCCGAGCGAACCGTGTCAAGGCGCCTCAGATTGCGCGGATACCCCGCGCGGCTACAAATGTGAGGTTGCACATTTTACACCAAATTTTTTATTCATACTACGTACTAGGACAGTGAGTAGCTTTAGCACTTACCCTTTGCTTCAAAAAAAAAAAAAAAAAAAAAAAAGAAAAAAAAAAAACGACGACGCTTTTAGAGCCAGCACACAGGGAAAGGGTCCACCGCGTCCTTTTTAAAAGAACCATTAAGAAATTTTTAATTGATGAAATTCATGGTGAAACAAACCTTCAGCTGCCACTTATTTTGCACAACTCACTCCTAGTTTCGGTCAGCGATCATTATCAAGCTTAGCTGACTTAAACGGCAGGAGAGATATACCATACTTTGAATAAAAGGAAATTGCTCTTCTAAGCCCACCGTAATACATTAAAAAGTTCTCACAATAATAACTGTATACGAAAATTTTCGTCAAGTACCAAGTCCACACAGACAGCTAGCTACACACTAACTTGTTCGAATTGTGGTACAACTTCCCTGCAATTTAAGCCACCTAAGCTTCATACCGGGTACTGACCGAAACTAGTAGCGAATTGTGCAAAATAAATGACAGCTGAAGGTTTCACCATGAATTTTAACATTTAGCGGCTGAATATCTATACCTACAAATATAAATACATCCATAAATTTGCATTAAGCTACTAAGGAAAACCACGGAGAACCTGAACCTGCATGGTCGGAAGGAGTTTTGAACCGCCATGGTCTCTATGTCGAGTTCAGTGTCTCACAATTGGGCTCCCTAGTCGAGTCTCTGCATTCCACTGTTGGCACAGCCAGTAGAAGTTTCCGACAGTAATCCACTCAAACCACTGATTTAGAAATATGTTCTTCATGTATCAAACAACCCTGCATTCGCCTGAAGTAATTTTGGCGGGAGAGAGAGACATCGAGTGTTTATTGCTTGAGTAGGCCTAAGCATTTGCAGTGAGCGCTTTTCGCCAATGTCGTGCTGTAGCGGACTGTGAGTGTCTCTCAATTTGGAAACACATACCTGTCTTCGCCCCTTGTCCTGATGATTGCAACCGGTAAATCTTGATCGACATCGTCAGGTCAATCTTATTGCCTTCTCCTCTATCTCGGTGGTGGTTCGCCCGGGAAATCTGGTGCCTATCTTCTCCGTGGAAATGCTGTATTGTCTGTGTCTCCACACGGAGCCGAAAACCAATTCTCTGTAGCTGTATTGAACTTTTCTCTTAGATATAACTTGCTCACACGCAGGGTACATACCAGTGGTAATCGCTAAGTGCCTTGCCTTTGGAAACGGCTGGCGATGCTCTTGTACCTCTACCCAATTCGTGGATTTCCACTTCCCTATCTGACTTCATCGTGCAATACTTCTCAAAGGGCCCGGTCCAGAACATCCCGTTCGAGCCGACGCGTATCCATTGTCTGATGCACTCCACCATCTTGATCGGCTAGGAGAGCGATAATTGACGGAACTTATGGTGATGGAGGACTGCCACGATTAATGCAGCTACATACGAAGACAATTTTGCTGTGTGGATGGGAATGTGAATTTATGTGTCAAATGTTGTGTAAATTATTCTCCGAAAATGAAATAGCCACAAGTTCTACTAAACATTCTACATACAGTACACTACAGAGAACTTGTAATCTATATCATTTTGTTGTTGACTACTGTGACAGATTTCTTATTCTTAAATACTGACACCATTCCAGTTTGCAACTATATGCCGTAGCAAAAATTGTAGTTTCTTCTTAGAAGTACCAAGAGAGGTATTGACATCAAGACGAAACACATATTACATTGAGAAAGGGCAGTTCATATGGTTCATTAACTGAGGTGAAACAATTTTTTTCCTTTAGAGAGAGTCATCGTAGGACACCAAACGCTGAAACATTAATTTGCCATATGGTAGTCTTGGCAAGTATGCATAATGACGTAGTACCGAAGAAATTAACTTGATTTCATACTGAATAAATAAGCTAGATTGTTTGGCTTGTAGTGAGGTAGCTTGCATGCATACGTACTTCGCATGTGTTTGCATAGGATTTCTTGTACCAATTACATTAATGGCTTGGTAGTGGCTTTAATCTACCTTTATAGCATGATGTGTACAACAGAGTTAATTTACACCGGCAGGTCAAGTGTCGGTAATAGTAATACGCACTCTAGTTAGACCAAATGCTGCTTTAGGCTAAAATTTCCCTTCTGTTGTTCAATTAATCAGGTGTGGCTTAAGCATTGGTGTTTGTATTTCTCTAACAAAGCTCTATATACGAAAATATTAAATTTCAATCAGTTTGACATACACGGAAAAGTCGTAAAATGTGGAAAAGAACGTAGGTTCATTGCGAAATACTTTATTATTTCAATAATAATTGCAATAATGAATGACATGTTGTCAAGAGAGGTGATGCGACTGTGTAATATGTTTCTTAAATATTTAATGTAACAATCTCAAATGCAATCAGTCACATTCGATAACTAGTTTCGATCACGTTTCGATCATCTTCAGACCTGATTGGTTGCAAGATGTAAAAACTCAGATTTCTTTATATAGGACATAGTCATAAGCTTTAAAATAAAAGTAACAGCATTATAGAACACTTATAACCTGTGGAAAAAGGAACAGCACTGTAGTACACTTGTAACTTGTGACAAGTGTACTATAGTGTTGCTCCTTTTTATTGCTGTACTTGACCTTTACAAAGTCGCAAAGTGGGAGGCGAACTGTTCTGACCATCAACTTGGAAAAAGAGGTGCTAGTGCACGAGTAGAGAAGCCTTCAATCAACACTGTACCAGTTGCACACGAAATGGGCGCACAGTACTATGTGGCCAGTTAAATGGAAACACCAGCTGTGTACTTGCCATTCACAAATAGAGATTTCTACTGACTCCAGTCCTCGCGACGTTTCGAGCCAACGAGTACTGCTGCACGCTATGTCCGATTCTCAAATGCGCATGGGTAATTTCGTCGGGTGGGTGGTTAGTGGTCGCAAGTGTCCTCGATCAACACAGATTTGCAGTAAAGTTGTGGGCGGACACAATGACAATAGGCCCGTGCCTGCTGCCTTCTGCTTCAACTACCCCTCTCTACCCTATCTCTCCGGGACACCTACACCCGACGCGGTTTGACAATTCCCGACTTGATTTTCCTGCGATTACATTATAAACCCATAGCCTTTTTTTTTTTTTTTTGAGTTATTGGTCTTCTAACTGGTTTGATGTGGCCCACCTCTAATTATTCTCCTGTGCCATCCTGTTCATCTCAGAGTAGCACTTGCAACCTCCGTTCTCAATAATCTGCTAGCTGTATTTCAATTTCTTTCTTCCTCTACAGTTTTTGTCCTTCACCGCTTCCTCTAACACCACGGAAGTCATTCCCTGATGTAACAGATATCCTTTCACCCTGTACACCCTCCTTCTGAGTGTTTTCCACATATTACTTTCCGATTTGCGCAGAACCTCCTCATTCATCACCTGATCAGTCCATCTAATTTTCAACAATCGTCTGAAGCACGACATTTCAAATGCTTCGACTCTCTTCTATTCCGGTTTTCCCAAAGTCCATGTTTCACTACCATACAATGCTGTGCTCCGAACGTACATTCTCAGAAACTTCTTCCTCAATTAGGACCTACGTTTGATACCAGTAGACTTCTCGTGACCAGGATTGCCCTTTCTTGATGTCCTCCTTGCTCCATGCATCATTGGTTATTTTTCTGCCTAAATAGTAGAATTCCTTAACTTCATATACTTTGTGATCATCAATCCTGATATTAAGTTTCTTGCTGCTCTCATTTCCGCCACTTCGCATTACTCTCGTCTTTCTTCGATTTATTCTCAGTCTATATTGTCTACCCATTAGAATGTTCATTCCATTCAATACATCCTGCAATTGTTCTTCACTTTCACTTAGGATACCAATATCATCAGAGAATCGTATCACTGATATCCGTTCACCTGGAATTTTAATCCCACACCTGAAACTTTCTGTTTTTTCCATTATAGCTTCTTCGATGTTCAGATTGAACGATAGGGGCGAAAGACAACATCCCTGTCTTACACTCTTTTTAATCCTTGCTCTTCGTTCTTTGTCGTCCTCTCTTATTATTCTCTCTTGGCTCTTGTACATATTGTATATCTCCCGTCTCTTCCTGTAGCTCACCCCCATTTTTATTAGAATACTTTTCCAGATCGACAGATCCTATGAAAGAATCTTGATTTTTCTTTAGCCTTGCTTGCATTATCAATCGCAACGTCAGAATTGACTTTCTGGTGCCTTTATCTTTTCTCAAGCCGAACTGATCGTTATCTAACACATCCTCAATTTTCTTCTCCATTTTTCTGTATGTTATTCTTGTCAGTAACTTGGATCCATGACCTGTTAAGCTGATTGTGCGATAATTCTCGCACTTCGCAGCGCTTACAGTTTTCGGAATTGTGTGGATGATATTTTTCGGGAAGTCAGATGGTATGTCGCCATTTTCATACATTCAACACACCAACGAGGATAATCGCTTTTTTGCCACTTCCTCCAATGATTTTTAGAAATTCTGATGGAACGTTATCTGTCCCTTCTGCCTTATTTCATATTAAGTCAATCCTCTTTTATATTCTGATTCTAATACTGGACCCCCATTTCTTCTAAATAGACTCCTGTTCTATCTTTATCACTTCAGGCAAATCTTTCCCTCTCATAGAGGCCTGCAGTGTATGTCTCCCACCTATCCTGTCTCTCATCGGCATTTCTGCGTATCTTAGTCACTAACACGCACATCATACAGGAGTTGAAACTTTTATGCTTCTATGCACTGACGGAACTCTAGAAATATCATTAAATTACAGTACTGAAAACCGAGTGAACGAGAATATATTGCTTATACGGACATGGCAGTGGGGAGCCCATAACAATACGAAACTCCAAACAGATTCTATTGCTGATATGAGTCGTCAATCATCACTGGTTTTAACCGTCTGGGAGACTTATTACAGCAAGTATTCCACAGCTTAATGGAAGTATCGATCCAAAAACAGATGTTCACCAATGTCAACCATATACTAATACTTTTCTAGCGTTTGTTCGAAGGACGACGGGTACCGACTGGTGCAAAGTTTGAGGTTGTGGAGCTGAGAGCCGCAAGGGCAAACTAAATACCCTAGAATGCCAGTAAAGGATGTAACGTGAGGAGCGAGAAACGCACTCGGGAATAATATGGAGACTGTTGTAGTGATGGGGAGCTCGTGAATGAGTCGTTCAAATGAACGCTTCACTCCAGTGAAGTGTGAACTAACCACTCAATTTCAATGAACTGGTACTTCAGACTCTTCACAGATAGCACACTCCACACTTTTTTCTAGTTCACTCACTCTCTTCCCCTCTCCCTCTCCCACAACATCGGCGCTACGTCACTCATTCTCCCTTCACTTCAGTCCTCCCTCTACTGCCTGTCGACGAATCGCGCGGTGTTTGGGGTGGTGAGGGGCGAGGGGAATGCAGCGTCAGCTGCTTCCTGCAATGCTGACGTCATTACCAGTGACTATTTGTGCAGTTAAACTTCGCGTCTACGGGTAGCCTACCGTTGGCAGCACTTGCAGACAAACGAATATTAAAGATACAAACGAAGAGGCTGGCTGTGTGAGCACGCACAGCCAACATGAAAATAAAAGGTTTTTTTAATAACACTGAAAGAGGGATTTTACCTGAAATCGTACCAATGACTACAGGTGACAGTTAACGTTTTGAATCTGGAGGGTTATTATTCTCAACAAAAATAAAATCTACAGGAAAACTTCTGAATAATTACTTAACGTAGGTATATAGACTTTGTGACAGTGGTAAACAAACTCATTCTATTTTGGATTAAATTTTAAAAGGAACATAAAATTGGACTGCATTTCGTTGGTAGCCCTAGTTTTCAGTCCATGAATACAACAAATGATGTTCCATTTGGCAGATAAAGACTTTTTTGGGCGCTTCATGAGAAAATGTCGAGCAAGATTAAATGTAATACCTTCTTTATATGACAGGCATCTCTGTTTATCTTTCCTTTGTCCCCTTCGACCATGCTCTATCTAAGTTAACTCAGACGCTGTATGAGCGTAAAACGTTGCGTGCACGTTAATGCATAGGTCGGCCATCTGTTGGTAAAATTATAAAGCATTACGAAGCTTTATTGTACGAGCGAGGCGAAGCGAGCGTAGCCGCGGCTGAGCGGCGAACTGGGCAACTTCGCCAGGCTTCCGTACTTCATGAATGAACTACTTCATTTGAACGCTTCACGGCAAAGAGTGAAATGAATGAAGTAGTTCACGGGAATGAACACGTTCGACCCATCTCTAGACTGTTGCCGGAGAGCCAGCAGATGTGGTAGCCTCGAGAGCCAGCAGGGACGCCAAACTCCAATAATGAAACGTTTGGCCGACGGTGGTGCTGCCGGCATGCTGCACCGAGCCGAGGATCCAGTGCCATTTGCGCCGGGTGAGTTGGCAGCGCCGTCCGGGTAATCCCCGCTCTCATTAGCCGCGCGGTCCTCCGTCGCGGCCGCCGGCCACCTGCGCCAGCCAGTCGGCGCGCCCCTTTGTCACCGCGGCTAATGCGTCGTCCTCGTCGCTTCATTTAGATCGAAAGGTGGCCGTCGTGCTCGGCCTTTCGTCGCTACGCCGGACCTGAAAGCGGGCACGCACGGTCACTCGTTTCCCCAAAATTAGGTGGCAGCGTTCGTTCGCGCGGAAATACGAACACACGCCAGCTGTGCGGCAACTTTGTCCACTCGCCGTGTGAACACACCGGGACACTGCGCCGCGTGAAAGGCTGCCGGTGGCGTAATGTAAGGCACGGTAGTTCTGTAGTTCCACTGTTGTTCGTCACTTGGAAGAGCAAATTTTCCACTACAGCTCCAATGTCTTTTATGTTGGCAGTCACAACATGTGGTACTTCCAGTAGCCGCTCAGATCACAACTATATTTGTAGCTTACATAATATTCTGGATGGTAAACAAACATATTCGAAGAATAGGCGGCTTCAAGCGTAGGATGAGGCCTTATTTCATTCACTGCAGGTAACCTCTCACTCGTTAACGACATTTGTAACCTATTTAAACGTAGGAGAGTAATGTCGAGTGCAACATGAAAGACATTTTTACAGTTTCACTGATCACTGAGGTATAAACATTAACTTTATTTAAACAATAATTATTTAAATAAAAATCTGTTTTTAACATTTCACGTTTTTAAATCAGGCTAAGAAGTATAAAATTATTCCTTCTTGACCATACAGATGGTTCTGAAAATGTGTGATTTATAATTGGTACAAAAATACTTGTAGGATTTAAAACGAGAATGCAATAGATAATAGCAAGGAGATGAACTACTCATGCATCCATTATGCGCTCCATGCAGCTCACGTTTTTTTGTTTTCAATCCCAAATATTGAAAATTCAAACTCACATATTATTATGACATCTGTTCAAGGCTAGGAAAATGAATGGACCTACAAAAATTATACTGAAAGTTAAAACTGTTGGGACTGTTTAAAATGATAGAGTGTAAAGCAGAAATTACTGGAGTTTTAACAATATTTATTTTCCAAAAGAAAAAACAGATATAAATTATGCTAAACAAGTCATTGATTGAATACCAACTAACAGTTGGTGAAGAGTACAATGGACAAGGAACCAGGGTGACACAAGTGAGTCAAGAACTCTGGCCCTAAAAATGTGTGTAACGCAGTCTGAACTGATATGACGCTGATCAGACTTTGACTGGTGAAATCAACTGTACTTTCACTACATAGGTTCAGTTGGCGATTGAGATCCGTACACCCTGACAATGCCAGAGTGGCAGTACGTTACCCTGTTTGCTTCGTACGGCGATGTAATTTGCAATTGGCGAGATGGGTGCGGCGGAGGTGAGACATTAGGCTGCGCCTGTGAATCGATCGCGGCCACGTAAGAAATGCAAAAATCTCATGTCTAGCGATCAGGCAGACGAATCCCAATTTACTCTCTACCAGAGCCCTGAAATCACAGTAGATTTCAGTGTGCGACACACACCTTCACTGGTTGTACCAAGGACCAATTTGGCTCACTTATTTGACAGAGTGCGCAAGGATACCAAATGTCAAGACTGGTAAACCAAAAACGAGTAAGTGTGCCCTCGGCAAACGAGTTGTCCGAGACATTTTAAATCACACTTTCGGCTCAGTAAGAACTTCACCACATGCTTCCCAGTCTAAACTACTCGCAAGTGAAGTCATTCTCAGGACAGGTTCCAAGCACCAACCACCATGCCAGAACATCGACCAGAAGTTTCTTCCACCAAAGTCCAGCACCCGAGTGCTTCGCATCTCTTCGGAAGAAAATCCGTTTTCCCGCAATGTGCACGAACGACACCGCCTTCGTGTCGTCTTGAGCCAATCACAGGGCTCTATAGGCGCTAAATCTCCCCTCACAAAATGGCTCAAATGGCTCTGAGTACTATGGGACTTAACATCTGTGGCCATCAGTCCCCTAGAACTTAGAACTACTTAAACCTAACTAACCTAAGGACATCACACACATCCATGCCCGAGGCAGGATTCGAACCTGCGACCGTAGCAGTCCCGCGGTTCCGGACTGAGCGCCTAGAACCGCGAGACCACCACGGCCGGCCTTCCCCTCACACACAAGACCACAAACTCATGTCGAACCAGGGCAAGAGTTAAGAAACTTGCATCTCTGGAAAAAAGGAAACTGCCAATTACTGACTTTTTTAGGTTTTTGTGGAAGGGAAGATGGTTTTCTCCAAATTTGTGTCGCTCCCACACCAACAAGCGAACAGATACAATCTTAAATATCTTTACCTAAATCGCCTGTGCCTTGGAGCTTGTTAGTCCTAGCTATGAGGTGTAATGAAGATTCCATCTCTAAACGTTTATCAGGTGCCCGCATTTCTTATACAACCAAGATGGCCAAGGATGTGGTTTACAGGCTTATCTGCAGTATTGGCAAACATGAGAACTTGTGAATTTTTATTACAGGTGGCTCTGCATACAAAACTCGGTATATGGCACCACTGTGTACATGTGTTCCTTCAGTCCTTCACCCCCAGCATAGCCTTCCGCTGGCGCCAATGCAGGTAGCTTGGCATTGTTCTGCTGGAGACCTGTCTTGAGGAGGGGCTGCTCTGTTTGCCCTGTATGGCTCTGGGCATCCTGCAAGATTTACTGAGGGATGGACTCACCGCCAATTGCTCTCAACTCCCTACATGCCATTTCTATGAGCTAAGAACCATAAAAATACCTCATGCTTTTAGTGCCCTACTTGATGCCATCAACGTCTTTTTCTCTTGGGGTTAACTTTCTAGAGTCTCGCTCAAGGTGCGTCGGATTGTGACAAAATCTTTAACAATTTTCTGTACACAAAAAATAGGTGAGAAAATAACTTGTACTTTTCAGTTTGATTTAGAAATGTGGTATGTCCTGCTTTGCAGTTTTGTGCATGTGAAGTTATTCAACTGATTCCAAACATTTTTGATGAAATTACAGCAGTAAGATGTGGTAAATTTCAGATTTATATCAGTTTTTCTTTACTTGATGCTGGTTCCTAGTGTGAATAGTTTATGACAAAGCAGAGGGAAAAAAATAGTGAGATTCGAGCTCGCGCTCACTCTTACCAGCAATCGGTCTTTCCACAAGTGGAACAGGAATAGAGGGAAGTTACAATGGTGCTCAAAGTACCCTCCACCAAACACCAACAAGACGGCGAGTTAATATTGCACTGTTATCCAGATCTGAGTCTTAAGCGACCATTTTGCCCTAAACTGTCCCATAACTAATATAAAATAAGTGTTAAAACGTTTAATCATATCAGAATTATTAATCCACACCAACTAATGAGATGTGTATCAGTAACAGTGCTAGTAAGTAGCTAATGAACATAGTTTATATTTTATACTATATCGCATGGTTCACCTAAGTAACACGCCATTCTGGTAGCATATTGTGTTGAGCTGCAAGTGAGCAGGGGCAGTCAGGTCATGTTGGTAGACAGAAGAGCCCACTCCCTTGATCAAGTTACGAGAAGCGACGGGCACGCGCATGGGGCAACGTCTCTTGCCTGTCCAGCTTTCCTCTGAGGAAACGCAGCAGGGCGCCGTTCATTGAAGTCACAGTAGCATTTGCCGTAGGGTCACCGGCAGAGATTGTTTTACAACTTGATTGTGGAAGGAGGAGAAACACCCTTTTTAGCGTGGTCCAGAGAGAAAACATTAGTGAGCATAACGTAGAAAACTGGGATTTCTTCGAGATAGATCGAGAACCTGCAGTCGAGCCAACTTTGTGAGCGTGAGTTCCTGTCAAGGCCCAGGCAGTCCAAAAAAATGCTGCTTGAAATCAAAATCAGAGAGGGAAACAGCTTCTTGTAAGATTTCTGTTTACTCGATGATCGAAATATCCACAGCTCAGCCAGCTGAAATGACGTAAAGAACGAAAACGGAAAAACCTTAGTCTTCCTTTCCGGAAGCAGGCAGAACAAAATCGCTTCATGGGCAAACTTCTCTGTCCCTCATCAGCTGAACACTCAAGCACGTCTGCGAGTAGATGAGCCGGGGATTTAAAAATATTTCAGGGTGAGTTGCATTTAGCCAGAGACTCAGATTGCTGGTGCGAAACCAAAGACATTTTGCAGGCACTTCATGCGCCAGCTACAGAATAATATGGTGAGATTTGGTCGTGATTTTTACGATCAGTGCGTTATCAATTCTACCCAGAGATGCATTACCCCTCCATAGCGCTGTCTCCTTTTTTACTAACATTTCAACAGTCACAGTACGGCTTCGTGAATATTATTTTTTATACCGAGACACAATTACCAGAGACGATCCTAGACACTTCGCCCGGATATGCCAAGGTTAAAGCGGCCGGAAAAATACTTTAAGACCAAAGAGTTGGGCGATATAAACCAAAGACGGTCGCCTGTTTCTACATCTGAAAGCTGATGTCCATTACAATTTCGAGCTAGTCGCATGAGAATGATGCTCGTATTGCCACTATGAGCACGCACATCAGATTTTCTTGTAATACATGCACTAACGGTCGTGAGCGTTAGTTACCTTTCAGATTGGTCATGATGAGGTGATGTTAGGCAAGAATGCTTTTAAGGCGAGAAAGACGCCATTATAAACACCTCACCCGACGACAAACACGTCTTTACCAACACCTCCCTGCGTTTGAATGGGGCCATGTAATGAGAATACGAGAAGCTGGATGGTCCTTCTGCGATATCACAGAGTGTCAGGAAAGTAGTCACTGTACTTACTGCTGGAAGCGGTGCTCACGAGAATGTACGGTCGCAAGAAGACCGGGCGGCGGACGACCACATGGCACTACCGAGAGATAAGACCACAGTGCTATGGGTATGGCTCTGGCGCATCGTACTGCATCTGCAGTAGAGATTCAAGCAACAGTTGGCACCACAATGACACAACTAACTGTTACAAATCGGTTGCGTCAAGGACCGCTCCCAGCTAGATGCACCGTAGCGTCTTTTCCATTGACCCCAAACCACCGTTATTTGAGACATCAGTGGTGTTAAACGAGAGCTCACTGGAGGGCAGTGTGGAGATCTGTTGTGTTTTCTGATGGAAGCTGGTTCTGCCTTGGTGTCAGTGTACGATCTTCACCTGTTGTTATCGTCAGGGTGCGGTTTCGTATGACAGCAGGAGCGCTCTCATGGTTATCTCACGCACACTGACTGCAAATTTGCGTCAGTCTCGTTATTCGACTCATTGTGCTGCCATTCATGAACAGCAATCCAGGAGGTGTTTTCCCGATAGGATAACGCTCGCCCACATACCACTGTTGTAATCCAACGTGTTCCACAGAGCGACGACATGTCGGCTTGACCTGCTCGATCACCAGATCTCTCTCTAATAGAGTACATATGGGACATCATTGGACGAGAACTCCAGTGTCATCCACAAACAGCATTAACCGTCCCTGTACTGACAGTCCATGTGCAAGAGGCATGGAACTCCACCCCACAAAAGACATCCGGCACCTGTAAGACACAATGCATGCACGTCTGCTTGCTTTTATTTACCATTCCGCAGGCTACACCGGTTATTAATCTAACAGCATTTCACATTTTCAGTGGCTTAACCTGTGTTCTTGCAATGTTCATCACTTAAATACCTTACCTAGACAAATGCATTCATAAAATTTCTTTACTATGCATTCATTACTTTTTGATGTTGCGATATGTTTTCTGTCAGTGTAGCTTGATGTTTGACAGGAGTTTTAATGTGCACCTTAATATAATAAACTGAATTACTCGCAATACTTGTCTAATTTTGTAGCAAACGGAATCCCATTTATTGTTTTCGGAGGAACTGCGATTTTTTTGTGTCAATTACAAGGCTACACTTTATGTAAAACTCTAGCATGAGCTACACTCCTGGAAATTGAAATAAGAACACCGTGAATTCGTTGTCCCAGGAAGGGGAAACTTTATTGACACATTCCTGGGGTCAGATACATCACACGATCACACTGACAGAACCACAGGCACATAGACACAGGCAACAGAGCATGCACAATGTCGGCACTAGTACAGTGTATATCCACCTTTCGCAGCAATGCAGGCTGCTATTCTCCCATGGAGACGATCGTAGAGATGCTGGATGTAGTCCTGTGGAACGGCTTGCCATGCCATTTCAACCTGGCGCCTCAGTTGGACCAGCGTTCGTGCTGGACGTGCAGACCGCGTGAGACGACGCTTCATCCAGTCCCAAACATGCTCAATGGGGGACAGATCCGGAGATCTTGCTGGCCAGGGTAGTTGACTTACACCTTCTAGAGCACGTTGGGTGGCACGGGATACATGCGGACGTGCATTGTCCTGTTGGAACAGCAAGTTCCCTTGCCGGTCTAGGAATGGTAGAACGATGGGTTCGATGGCGGTTTGGATGTACCGTGCACTATTCAGTGTCCCCTCGACGATCACCAGTGGTGTACGGCCAGTGTAGGAGATCGCTCCCCACACCATGATGCCGGGTGTTGGCCCTGTGTGCCTCGGTCGTATGCAGTCCTGATTGTGGCGCTCACCTGCACGGCGCCAAACACGCGTACGACCATCATTGGCACCAAGGCAGAAGCGACTCTCATCGCTGAAGACGACACGTCTCCATTCGTCCCTCCATTCACGCCTGTCGCGACACCACTGGAGGCGGGCTGCACGATGTTGGGGCGTGAGCGGAAGACGGCCTAACGGTGTGCGGGACCGTAGCCCAGCTTCATGGAGACGGTTGCGAATGGTCCTCGCCGATACCCCAGGAGCAACAGTGTCCCTAATTTGCTGGGAAGTGGCGGTGCGGTCCCCTACGGCACTGCGTAGGATCCTACGGTCTTGGCGTGCATCCGTGCGTCGCTGCGGTCCGGTCCCAGGTCGACGGGCACGTGCACCTTCCGCCGACCACTGGCGACAACATCGATGTACTGTGGAGACCTCACGCCCCACGTGTTGAACAATTCGGCGGTACGTCCACCCGGCCTCCCGCATGCCCACTATACGCCCTCGCTCAAAGTCCGTCAACTGCACATACGGTTCACGTCCACGCTGTCGCATCATGCTACCAGTGTTAAAGACTGCGATGGAGCTCCGTATGCCACGGCAAACTGGCTGACACTGACGGCGGCGGTGCACAAATGCTGCGCAGCTAGCGCCATTCGACGGCCAACACCGCGGTTCCTGGTGTGTCCGCTGTGCCGTGCGTGTGATCATTGCTTGTACAGCCCTCTCGCAGTGTCCGGAGCAAGTATGGTGGGTCTGACTCACCGGTGTCAATGTGTTCTTTTTTCCATTTCCAGGAGTGTATTTTGAAAGTTTCAAGTCACTATCTCATCGGATAATGACAGTGGTATACGAAGTACCGCCAGCCAAATAACACAAGAAAACCAATGAATATTGCACTGTCATCCAGCTCTGAGCGCCGAGGTCTGGCCATAAAGTTCCAGAACATTCGTAATTTCGCGCCAAAGGTGTATTGGAGCGAAATGCGGTTGGTCTCCTTGCACACGCCTGTGTTTAATGTCTAATTGTCAGAAGTTTCACTGTCGTATGTCTATAGTTATTGCTCAGTGCTGTACTGAGTAGAAAGTTGTGTCGCACAGTTTGCGAATTTCAAGATGGCGGAGGTAGAGGAGTAACGCATCTGCATCAAATTTTGCGTGGAACTCAGTAAAACATATACAATGGCACACCAAATGATGCAGGAAGCCTACGGTGGTAAGTGCTTAAGCTTTTCTCGCTATTACGAATGGTTCAAACGGTTTAAAAATGCCCGGATGGAAGCTAAACTTCGTTCAGGACGCCCATCGACGTTACAGACGACGCTTACGTCAGGAATGTCAACGACATTGTGCATGCCAATCGAAGGCTGACTGTCTGAGAGATTGCAGAAGAATGCAGCAAATCAGTAGGATCGTGTCATGAAACCCATCTTGTGTTGCATAGTATTGCCGCTAAGTTCGTCCCAAGGCTCATAAAACCAGAAAGACCTTTATCTCTAAATGTGTGAAGAGCTTTTGAGTAGCGCAAATGAGAACGAGATGTCTCTTAAGAGAATCGTAAATGGTGTTATAATGTTGAACAAGATGCAATTTTCAGACGAGTTCTCAAAGACTCAGAAAAGCTCTTCAGGAGAGGTCAAATGCGAACGTCATGCTGATAGTTTTCTTTGTCAAATTAGAGCCACAGGGACAAAGTGTTGATTAATGGTACTATCGGGACATGGTGCGACGCCTTTGAGAATATGTGAGAAGGAAACGGTTTGAAATGTGGCTCTTGCATCACGATAACGCACCCACATATTCATCCCTGTAGGTGGGTGACTATTGCACACAAAACGAAATCACTGTGCTGCCTCATCTTCCGCATTTTCCAGACCTCGCCCCTGCGGAATTTTTTAATTTTCAAAGTTGGAAACCCCGTTGAAATGACGCAGATTTTCAACAATAGACGAGATAAAAGAAAATTCGCAGACGGTGCTTCGCGCGATCCAGCAAGAGGCGTACCAAGACTGCTTCCGGAAGTTGAAACGGTGGTTTATCAATTGTGGAGGGGAGTATTTCGAAGGAGACCATACACAAGAAGTAAAAGCTAACCGTACAAAAATTTTGGGGACAAAGTTCCTGAATCTTTTAAACAGACTTCTATAGCTCATCGGGAAATCTAAAATCTACCGCAAAAAATTATACTGCTTAGAAAAACAACTTAATAAAAACTTGCTAAAATAGAATTGCGGTACTTTTTGCACGAGAATAGCAATGCTACACTCTCTAAGCAAACTTGCACCGAGGAAGCGATATGTCGCCTTCACTCTGCAAACTGGTTCGATGCTGTTTTCTACATGAGTCTATCCAATGCACGCCACTTCATTTCTGCATATCTATCAAAACTTACATCAATTTGAACCTGTGTAAGTCTTGATCTACCTCAGCAATTTTTATCTTCCCGCTTCCTTTGATTACCACACTAACGATTCCCTGATGCCACGGGATGTGTTCTGTCAACCACGCCATTTTTAGTCTACTAGTATCATAAATTACCTTCTTCCCCCAAATCGATGAAGTGCACCTCATTAATTGCCCGATTTACACATTTAATCTTCAGTTTTTTACTGCAGCTTAAATGCTCTCCTTGTCTCTTCTTCTTTTCTCATCGTTCACGTTTGACTTCTGTATTCGTAAACGGCTATACTCTGAACAAATACCTTCAGGAATAACTTCCTAACCTCTGAATTTATTGTAGCATACCGACTATAGAAGGGCACGTTAGTGGGAGGCGAGTAGGAGATGTTGTTATTGTAGTAACTGAACAAGACCGACGCAATGTTGCGAGGCAGGTTAGCTTTCTGAAACAGCAGTGCTACAGAGACTCGTGCAGCAAGTAACAAGGCGAATTTCTATACTCAAAATGCCAATCGACAGTTGACCACCTGACTCGAATTGATATATATGCACAACAAGGGCGGCGCTGTCTACTATATGCACTAGTTGTTCTGGAACGAAGTTATTCTCAGTCTTGCAGCCCTACCAGGACGACGGGGTTGTACCGGACGAAAGCGACGCATGGATTTGCCAACAGAAGTAAGCGGTTCGAGGCCATAGCAGGGCAATAGCTCACGGAATCCGTTAAAACACGCATTGTGGAAAATCTAATGAACCGTGACAGTTGTTACCAACCGAGTGCGTGTCGCTGGGCGGTGTGGTAATTCTGTCTCCGCGACTTCAACGTATGAGCGGCTGGACCATCAGCGCACAATATAAGACAGAGCGGAGAACGTCTTCGTTCCTTCCAAAACCCAGGCAATCATTGTAGGCACAACCACCCCTTCCTTCCAACTCCTTGATTTTGATCTCACCATCTATGGCTCTCCTATTAACCTCACCCCACCCTCATATACCTTGACGTCACCCTTGACCATCCCCTCTCCTGCCCCCCCCCCCCCCCCAGCTCCAGATGATCCAAGCCAAGGCACACTCCCCCCGACTCCACATCCTCAAGCTCCTTTCAGACCACACATTGGGTCTGGACCCCTCCACAATCCTCCACACCTATAAATTCCCTGCCCCATCCTCTGTTAAGCCCATTCCACCCGGATCTCTGCCCCTCCTACCTTCTACAAGTCCCTTCAAATCTTGGAACGCCATGCGCTCCGTCTTTCCTATCACATCTGCCTCCCTTCCCCCACACGGATCCTCTGCAACTTAATTCCTCTCCCACACCTTCTCCTCTTCCGTGAACAGATACAGATCTTTTACACCTCCCGTAAACTTGATCCCCCTCACCTGCTTGTCTCTCCCATCCTTTTCCACCCACGTCCATTGCTGCACCTGTACACCTGCATCCCACCTGCTCTCCATCTTATCACACTCCATACCATTGCCCAAGGTGGCTTCCGCCAACTCCCCCTCACTGATGATGCCCTTGTCCCATCCATCTACCCCTCATACCAGCTTTGATCCTCCCCTTCCTCCACCTGTGTTTTTTCCTCCAGGACACCCTCTTTCCCTTCTCTCCCTCCTCACTTCCTCCCCCCTCCTCCCTCCCTCCCCTCTACCCCTCCCCAGGCTTCCACACCCCCCCCTACAATCTCCCCTCCCCCTCCCTTCTTCTCTCCCACTGGCATCTTCCGACCCCCTCTCTCCTACCCTCACCTCTTCCCTCTGACAGGCCCATGGCTTTTTCGTTTGCACAGTATGTTTTTAGTGCTCCAGAGATCGTCGTTACTGTGCTAGTGTTTGTCTTCCCATCAGTTACTCAGTGTCTCTCCTTCAGTGCCGTTCATCTGTGAAACTCTGTGTCTCCCTTTGTGTACAGTGCTGAACGTTTTTATACAAATAGTGCGTCTGTGAACGCCTTTGTTTATTTTAATATGTACGTCTACTGTTTTTATTCTCCATGTATGTTTGTTTATATGTCTTCCTGTTTTATGTATGTTTTTTCTGTGGCCGAAGGGTGGCATAGATAGGCCACTGCTGGCCTACATTTCTGTAAAGGTTTTAAAATTACAATAAAGTCCTCGTTCGGCTTACCTGAAGACGGCTGGCACTTGTCCAGCCGAAATATCGTGGAATGAAGTTTGTGACGACTGGCTACTAGCCCGAAACCTCTTTGAACACGATCACACCATAACACCACCACCTCCGATTTTACTGTTGGCACTACACGCGCTAGCAGATGACGTTAATCGGGCATTTGCCATACCCACATCCTGCCATCGGATTGCCACATTGTGTACCGTGATTAGTTACTCCACACAATGTTTTTCCACTGTTCAATTGTTCAATATTTTCGCTCCTTACACCAAGCGAGGCTTGGCTTACGAGCAGCCACTCGACCATGAAATTAAAGCTTTCTCACCTCCCGCCTGTCGCGTACTCGCAGTGGATCATGTAGCTGTTTGGGATTCCTGTGTGATTACCTGGATAGATGTCTGGCTGTTACACATTATGACCCCCTTCAACTGTTGGCTGTCTCTGTCAGTCAACAGACGAGGTCGGCCAGTACGCTTTTGTGCTGTCTCTTCACGTTTCCACTTCACTATCACATTGGAATCAGTGGACCTAAGGATGTGTAGGAGTGTGGAAATCTCGCGTACAGACATATGACACAAGTGACACCCAATAACCTGACCACGTTCGAAGTCCATGAGTTCCGCAGAGCACCCTATTCCGTTCTCTCAAAATGTCTAATAACTATTGAGGTCGCTGATATGGAGTACCTGGCAGAAGGTGGCAGCACAATGCAGCTAATAGGAAAAATGTATGTTTTTGGGAGTGTCTGGATACTTTTGATCACATAGTGTATAACCGACGATAGTTGCCCAGAAAATAATACATCGCCTGCATCTCGTGGTCGTGCGGTAGCGTTCTCGCTTCCCACGCCCGGGTTCCCGGGTTCGATTCCCGGCGGGGTCAGGGATTTTCTCTGCCTCGTGATGGCTGGGTGTTGTGTACTGTCCTTAGGTTAGTTAGGTTTAAGTAGTTCTAAGTTCTAGGGGACTGATGACCGTAGCAGTTAAGTCCGATAGTGCTCAGAGCCATTTGAACCATTTTTGAAAGTAATACATCGCGTTCTTTTTTCTCAGCCGAAAACAATGCTAAGAATGCGAAACGTTACGTTTGTGTTATTGGAAGTCTCCTGAGTGAGAACGCCAAGTTTCTGTCGCTTCCGACAGACAGCGTAGCTGCAGGACAGTTTCAAAATGGCGTCTGTGGCTGATGTACATTACAAGCAACGTGCTATCATTGAATTTCTCACTGCAGAGAAAGAAACCGTGGGGAATATTCACAAACACTTGTGCAAAGTCTATGGAGCATCTATTGTCGACCGAAGTACAGACTGTCGCTGGGCATGGAGGGTGAGGTCATCAGAAGACGGCTCGGCGGAGCTCCACGATTTGCAGCGATCACGGAGACCATCCATGGCTGTCACACCTGATGTGTTGCAGCGAGCTGAGGTTGCCATTCTCGAGGACACTCGCATTACGACTCTGCATTTTGAGGACGGCGAGGGAGTGAGTGATACAGTGCAGCGCTTGCTCCACCACCAGGATAAGGATTGATACCGACAGGACAAACATGCCTTTGTTTTGTGGTGAAGATAGGCCACAGAATGGGATGGAAATGACGTGGAAAAATGAGGTGTGTAGATGAAACGCAAAACTTTCGTTGCGTAATTCTCATTATGTTCAATAAAGAATTGTTGGAGAAGAAAAAAATGCGGTGCATTACTTTTTGGGCAACCCTCGTATGTAACACAATTCACTACTTTTGCCCTTAGCCATTGCCATATGGCAGAGATGTCATTTTTACTCAGGTGATTCACGTGGAAAGGTTTCTAGCGTGGTTATAGGCGCAGGACGGGAATTAACAGACTTTGAACGCAGAATGGCAGTTGGAGCTAGACGCATGGGACATTGCATCTCGAAATAGTTACGGATTCATTATTCCGAGATTCACAGTGTCAAGAGTGTCCCGAGATTACCAAACTCCAGGCATTACCACTCACCACAGACAACGCGGTGGCCAATGGTTTGCACGTAACGACCGAGAGCAGTGGCGTTTGCGAAGAGTTGTCAGTGCTAACAGACCAGCAACACTATGTGAGATAACCGCTGAAATAAACGTGGGGCTATGGCAGCAGACGACCGACGCGATTGCCTTTGCTAACACCATGACATCCCTGCAGTGCCTTTTCAGGGCTCATCACCATATCGTTTGGACCCCAGACAACTGGAAAACTGTGGCCTCGTCAGAAAGTCCTAAATTCAGTTGATAACAGCCCTAGTGGGGTTCCAGTGTGGCGCAGTGCCTGCGAAGCCTGGGCACAAGTTGTCAACAAGGCACTGTGCAAGCTGCTGGTGGCTCTGTAATATGGTGGACTGTGTGTACATGGACCATCGACTGGAAATGGTTATCTTGGGCTACTTGGAGATTTGCAGCCATCCATGGACATCTTGTTCCCAAACAATGATGGAATGTCACCGTGTCGCAAATGTTCGCTATTTCTTCGAAGAACAATTTGGACAGTTCGAGCAAATCATTTGGTCACCCAGATCATCCGACATGAATCTGATGGAACATTCATGGGACATAATTGAGAGGTCAGTTCGTACACATAATCTGCACCGGGGCAACACTTCCGTCATTATGGACGGCTATAGAGGCAGTATGGCTCATTGTTTCTGCAGAGGACTTCCAAAGACTTGTTGAGTGTCCATGCCACTTCTAGCGGCTGCACTACGCCTGGCGGAATGATCTACGACACAATATTAGGAGATAACCCATTACTTGTGTCATGTAAGTGTATTATTTCTAGAGCAAAGGAAATATGTAGGCTATAATTGGCGTCTATATTTCTTTCCGTAACTGAAACAGTAAATGCAGTAAAAGTAATATGGATAAACAAACAATACGCACGTATTAAACACTCACCAACGTTTAGTACCGAGTCTGCCTCAGCTTACTGCTGCATACTACTCCGTAAATGTACTTGACAGCTTATTCACGCCAGAGATGCAGACAGACCGGGGATTGGGATTGATCTGAGATGTACCCTTTACCTTGTGGCTCCCTCAAGATTCAATTTCCACCACCACACTACTACAGAAGTCAGACAGATGCTCCTAACGTTCTAAAGACAAATGCCTGAAAAACTTTCAGCAATAAATATCTTCTGGAGTCATCCACTGTAAGGAAATGACACAAAAACTCACAAAATTTCTTACGTAACTAGTGGAATACTTGGGTACTGGAGTAGTGCTAGTTAGTGTAAGAAAAACGTGAAACTAACGAAAATTATTATTTATTTTGCAAAAATTCTGAGAAATCACAATGGCACTTTTAGTTATGAATTGAACAAGTTATATCCTGGTTCTTTTCGGATTGTGAAGTTACCTCTCAAGAATAGGATGCGCTAATGAAATTTCTATACAAAGTTTAAGCTTGTTATTGACTTGGTAGAATGTTGCTAGGTACGGCTGTGGCTGTCGCGTGTGAAATGCAGTGAAGGGTACTGTTGTGGAGGAAATATGGGGCTCGCAATAGATGTAGCGCACTATACCGTAAGCTGCAATGACTGCTGTCTGCGCTCCTCGCTGCTGACAAATAAGATAACTCTCGTTCTATCTGGATTGACCTTCACCAATCAAACTCTCCCTATGCCTTGATGAAGTCAAGGACTCCTATTCGCCCCTAGCCTAACTATTGGCGTGGTACACTGGTAAGACAACCAGTCCACCGCGATGCCACTCAAAAATTGGCTCGCAGGCGTTTAACTATAACTCTGTCCATTCACACCGCACAATAAGTGTGTTGGCCAACACAGTGAACAACGCTTAATCGCAAGTACTCAATATAGAGTCGCACTCCGATTCGCTCTCGACAGAGGTGCTCTCCCAGTGAAGTACTGAGGAGAGACTTGTTCCTCGCTCTTTGAGTACACGTACGAGCGCGCACGCTCTCGTTATGTGTTCTCGCTCCAAGAGCGAAAACGGAACGACCCCTCTCCAAGCCAAACATGGAGGGGTATATCTTTTGGTCTCTTCCATTACTTCTTCAGCTCAAGGTGTCAAAAATATCGTCTGCCAATCAGCATTGCTCTTCTAAAACGGGAGAATGACATTTCGTTTAAGGCGACCAATCCGGAAATCCGTAGCATTGGCGTTTGGCGTTTGCTGTCTCCCTGTGAAAATCTCTGAAACTGCGTGCTATGAGTAAAGAATGCATAGGCTGGCTGCTCCGACACAATGTAGTGGAATTTGCTTTTAAGCCGAACACGGGGTCATTCCTCCTTTTCACTCAGGCCAACGCTGTCTGCTCTACAGGCGGTCACTGGCCGACATAGATAGGCTGAGTCGTCCTATGAAGGGACCGGCGTCCCGTTGTGCGGTTTTTGCCTCTCCCAAACTAAAAGCAAGCCCTTGCAACTGTGGTGTCTTGAATATGTGTGTGTACGCCAGCCTCGAGTATTTCAACCACAGTGCACTTACTTGTTATTTGTTAGTTATTTGCATATCGTTTACATGAATTCATACCACATTGACTTTATCTTATCGAGTTTGGGTTTGAATGAAGCGTCTTGATGTGTGGAATACGATTGTGAGGGCGGAATATGTAAGCAATGAAGGTCAGGAGACCACGACGTGTTACAAGGAGAAAGATAACGCATAATGTAAAGGGTGTTTCGCTATTATTGATACAGAAAGTAAGGGCTCGTTGCGACACTCAGACTAGCACATAATCATTGCTTCCCCTATACAAGGTATGTGCAGGTCCAGTCAAGAGCATGTAACAATACTGTTAATGTCTAATTCTACGTTTATTTCGATTCACTGCAAGTGAGGCAACAGTTACAATGTGATGAAACGCCAGCCTTCACTTTTGGCATCATTTAAGACAACTTATTAAATTCTACTGGTAAACAGCGTTTCGAATAAAAGTCTGTCGGTTGGGGTTCATCAGTACCGTGGCCTTCCAGATCCCTAGATCTGAACCCATTGCCTTTGTTTGTGTGGAGATATTTAAAACTTTTAGTTCATTCCAACCCTATTGATAGAACGGATGAACTGCAGGAATGCATTGTGATTGGTTGTCAATGCATTCGGAACATGCATGGAAATTGTTGACTTGGCTGTGGCCTGCCACCTCAGGAGTGCTTGGCAGTCTGTATACTTCTTGTAATCCGGTTGTCATCAAGTGCATATCTGCAGTTGGATATACAGCGACTCCGCTATAATGTGTTCACGATCTCACTCATAAAAATTCATATTGGTGACACAATTGGTTTACGGACCCACATTTATTGGTATTCTTTGCGTGTTTCGTTGCCCTCTGGTGCCCCTTTCTTTTGTACCTATAATAGCCAAACATACTGTACGGAGATGTCTCAAAGCTATGATTAATCTAGACTGTAGATATGCAGCGTAATTGGAATACAGTGACACACGAAGAAACTGAACGTGTGTCTAGCATTCGAAAATTTTTTACTTTAAAAATGCACTAATTTGACTTTTATGACAGTTAGCTTCGTCAAATGTTCTTTTTTTTGTCTCTGTCGCTGCTGCTCTATCGTAAATATTATATCCTTATGACGATACAAAAGTACATTGTATTTACAATAGAGTACAAGCAGCAGGGATTTTTAAATTATATTTTTTGAGGGTCGGGAGTAATACTAATTAGCTTGAGATAGGAATATTTAAGAAAACCACACTCACAGGAGCAGTAATTCATAGACCTCTTGCCACCCTCATAAACATCAAACAGAGTTATTCAAAAATGTATCCTTAGAGATAACTCTATCCCAGTAAGTCCTAGGAACACGGATAAATAAATGAAAACAGGCGAACAGCGGCAGAAAAAATGGTTCTGACGTTCATTTAATAGACATGATTAATTCGGCAGGGCACAGAAACCAATAAAACGAGAAATATCAGCAGAAATATAGTCCTGCTATGTTGGAGAATTGCCACACCTAAATTATCAAACTCGTTTAACAAGAAAGGGGTTAAAATTGCATTGTGGAGCAAAGGCACAAGAACAAGCTGGGACAGGGGAAAGCTGGATGGGGAAAGCGTAAGTTCAGAAAATAAATTGCCAGTATTGTGAAACGAAGCGTGAAGGGCAAACGGAGAGAAACTTTAATGTAAGGTTTAAAGAGCATAATATTAAAGAGCATGTTTCATCGCCAGTGGCTAAGCAAGTCAACAGTGAGCTGCAATCGTTTGGTATCATCACAAAACGCAAGAGTGTATTGCACTTTGAAGAAAAAAAGCTGGTTATTCTCAAATTTGAAGGAAGCACACAAAAGTGCAGTGTTGGTTTGTAGGATTTGCTAGGACTTGACCTATTGTTCAAAGGTTTTACGGTTGACAGCAGCATCGTTGTGTGCTTTGATATTGGCACACCATGGAGCATGGCAGGGGGAGCAGAGCGCTGGGTGTTTTTGATCTGTAACAGCGTGCGATATTCTTGCCTCTCCTTGGGTTTATCTTCCCGAGCACTGAGGTTTGGCGAGGAGCGCTGGGGTTGGCTGGCCACAGCTTGAAGAGAGGGCGTGCCGGGCCTAGGTGGGAGGGAATTGGTAAGGAGCATTGCTGCAGTGAGTGGGCATAGCGGAAGAGCAGTGGCAGCGCAGCTGTATTGGAGGTGATGCGCGGCTGTCTTCCTTGTAGCGGAACAAGACACTGGCAGTGGTCATGGAGCAGACGCTGTCGCTGTTCGCGTGCTGCCATGCCTGCCTGCGCCCGCCGTAGCCTGTGCGATGCCTGCGACCTTCTAACGCCTCGCTGCTGCCGACCGGAGATTCCGTTAAATGGTGAACTGCCTCGCTACTGCAGATCTGAACTGCAAGCGGGGTCGTGCTTCCCACTGTTTATGGCTTGAAATCATTTTGCCCAGTGCTAGTTGTGTTGCCGGCTTAGTGCCTCGTCCAGGCTCGTTGAATTGCTCTGACAGTGCCCTGGTTGATGTATAAACGTTGCACTTGTTTTGTTTAAAACTTCTGACAGTGTTACAATTCGTGGAGACATTGAAGTGTTGGCAGAAGTATGTCAGTCATGTTAAGGGCTTTTGATAATGTGCTGAAGGCACGTACTGCTTTTGTTGTGAGATCTGCATGAAGTTAGTTGGGTCAATTCGTTATGAGCAGTTACAGCACAAATATTTGAGTTTATTATTGTAAAAGAAAAAGATGTTGATACTAAATCAAGGTTCACAGTTGATTTTGAATATTAACATTATTGTGACAAAATAAAACAACTACAGCCATCCTTATGATTTTATTTTATTTTGTTGCAACCAGTTTCAATGCTTCAGTGCGACATCTTCAGGCTGTTGTTGATGCGGGTACCACATCAACAAGAGCCTGAAGATGGTGCATTGAAACTGGTTGCAACAAAATATAATAAAATTATAAGGACAGCTGTAGGTGTATTATATTGTGTCAATAGTAAACGGCCGTCTTCCCAAAGACCTCCTGCCAAAAGGATGGACACATAAAAATTTAATATTAGTAGTGGTTGTTCGAACTCAGGTAAAAATATTATAATTTTGAAATCGTGTCTGAAGTTGGAGGTTTTCTGGTCTCTTAAGGGGGAGTCTGAAAGGTATATTGATATTAATTTATTATATTTGTGTGGATAAGTTAACCTGTCGAATTTTGTTTATAGCCACTCCCTTCATGACAGTTTGTAAATCTTGTGTCCAAAAGTCAGTTATTTGTCTCATTTTTTCAGAGAGTAAAGCATACCTGACGTGGTAACTTCTAGAAGTGAGTCTATGTTTAAGCTCAAGCTGTTCTTAGTCTAGCTGCATTATCTATGGCATTGCGTCTGGTGACGTGACCGTGTTAACTAAACGGCGTACACTTTTTGTGGCAGTCAAGCTCAATAACTCTGTCATCCCTTTTGACTGTTTGTAAATTCTTTAATTAAGATGTCATCAGTAAGTCTTGTTGATTGCAGTAAATTTGAAGGAAGACTTAAGTGTTTTAGCTAACCTGTTAAATAAATTAAAACCAGATATTTGTAATTAAATTTTCATGCTATTTAAGCTTGATTTCCGACAATTCTTTAACAATGTTTTGACAACCAAATTTAAACTTGCTGCTTAATGGTGGTGAGGCCCGAACATTTTAAAGCTATTCCTTTTTAAAACTGCAGTTGACAGTCAGTGTGTCTATGCTGTTATCAGTGGTGACTTGTTTGATTTCTTTATATAAATAAATAAATATTAATAACGTGTATCCTCAAATTGGACTCAGTGTTTCCACCCTAGCAGCCCTGCGTCCTGCAATCATTCTTTCAATGTTCCGGTTCTTATAGGCTGACACAAATTTATTATTATTTACCTTAACTTTTTTTTCTCTTTTCTTAAATTTCATCAACGATTTCGCAGCTGCAGCGCCAGTTTGGGACAGCTGGCGTCCCTTGAGTGAGTCAGGTTCCGCAAGCAAGGTCCAATACCAACAGGATGGGCGTGGTGCCTGTGGCAACACTGGCACCCATCCCATAGCCTGTCGGTAGAGCAAGACACACGCAAAGCGGAACACTCATGCACTACAAGAGAGATCTGAGTAATCAGTCTGGTCTCACCCCCAAGCGACAACACACTGTCCCATGACACTTAGAAGGGGACCGAAAAAAAAAAAAAACACTTAACGATTGCCACAAAGTATGTCGGAAAAGTTAACAAGGTTCTGACGTCAGTAACACTGAACATGAAAACAACAAGCACAGTGGGTAAGGAGCGAATATTTACCGTCAGGTATTCACATAGTTAACCTATAGTAGTTTACATATAGTACCTTAGACCATCATAACCTAAGCGGGGTCAGTAACACTGCTATCAAAGAATTATGACGTTGCGACAGTAAAATATATATAAGCATCTGTAAATGTGCAGGAGTAGTTAAGAGAAGCTGGAATGATCCATCTCCTCCATGTTAATTTATGTAAATAGAAGGAACATTTATTCTAAAGCCATTAAACATATAGCTCTGAAATTTTGACTACATGTTCAGTGAATATTTATTTACAAAGTTCCAATGCCATATTAAGAAATAATTATTGGTTTCTGTTTTACAATTTTTTAAACAGATGCTTATTTTTTTCTCAAAAATTTTCCAAACTCTTGACTTATAGAATATCTTTTACAATTTGTTATAAAAATGAAGGAAAAGGAGTAAACAATATTGTGTATAAATTTCATTGATATACTGTTAGCAGTTTTTGAGAAAATGTTCCTCAAAGATGAAAATTTTAAAGTTACAGGAAATGGCTTCAGAAGTGTTTTAACACATTCCTGCTCCATGTGATGGATTATCAGCATCCTCTTCTTTTTCCAGTGTTAGTTTCCTTTTCTCTGGTCTTTTCTTCCCTTTTGCTGCATGTTGTAGGCTTTTGTCTCTTCTTCCTGCACCTCTCAGTCTTTCTTCCCAATTAGGCGCATTGTGGAAATGGTGTTGTGTCCTGGTTGGAAACCTAAATCTTTCAGCACATCACATTTTACAATGTTTCCTTCATTGTATGTTGGCAATGCATCATACACTCCAAAATGCAATGTTTTAGTCTGTACAAACACACTTTTGGGAATCCTAAACCAAGCTAAATTATTTACACTTTCATTTGGATTTTGTGTTTTCCCATGTAAACACTTTTCCAATAAACTTGGCTGTGATAAATCTCTGAATATGGGCTTAATTACATCAATTACAGCATTTGGAAAACTCTTCTTATAGGCATATTTCTTTCCTGATTGGTACTTACACCATGAGCCATCACCTGTGGGGCACAGTGTATGTTGTGGGTGCTCATTTGTTGATGCAGTACGAAAAAATAATGCCCATACTGCTCTCCTCATATGCTCAATGTTTCTTGTATTTTGCCTAATTGCACACCCATAATACCTCTCCAATCTATCAGTTGCTTCACCTCTCAGTCTTTCTCTTCCTCCAAGGATCTTACCATCACTAAGCTTCTGGGATCCTACTGTCTGCTTTAGTTTGTGCAAGCGAGCCCCCATGCACTCCTCCACATGTCCAATGCACTCCTGTTTTTTAATGTGAATTTCATTTCCAGAAGGTTTGAGTTCCTCTACAGCTTTATAACCCTTAGAATCACCATCTAGATAGTTAGTGTATCGTAGATATACCTCTCCTGAGATCTGGAAAAAATTGCTTTCACTGCCTCTACTTCCATCGCTCCACTCGTGCCGTGAAAATTTGCTTCACAACTTTCACTATGTTCGTCCTTGGTATTGCCCTTACATCTACAATGTTTTGAGAGAATAGCAACATCAGTTACTTTGCAACTGTGTCCACTGGTAGCTGTCACAACTCCATTTATAAATTTATGACCTCTACGTTGCCATGATCCATCTAAAGCAACAGTTACATCTCTACAATTCCCATTATCTGTCACAGCTTCTTCAACTGCTTTCTTCATTGTTGCTTGAGCAATATCTTCAGCAGAAAATCCCACCAATGCATTATAAAATCCAAACTTGGTTGGTGGTTTTGGCAAGTTCATAATTCCACATAACACTGTCCCTGCAGCACTGCCTTGCCAGTCCAACGCAAGCCATACACTAGCCTAACATTTATATGAGGGGGTTAAAGCCAAAGTGGTGTAAGTCATGTTTCATGCATTTTGAGAAACAAAAGGTTTTGTGAGAAGCATTATAATAAATTCCACAAGAAATGAATACCACTTTTTTGTGCTTTACATCACAGGAAGGTTTCATTGTTTCAATGTGTTCATAATTGAAAACGGTTTAATAGAAAATTATGTGTCTCTGAAGGGCCCAAATGACTTACACCATTTTGCCTTTAACCAATCTTGTATTTGCAGTAAATTTAAATAAAACCAAAAGGTATTTTTAATGACAAATGATATATTTCAGAACTAACTAAGAGCATTTCAACGAAATATCCTTTCTTAGCTACGACAATGTTCAATCACGTTCAGTATCAACAACATCCAGTGGGCCTGCATCAGCTACTGTTGCCTCAGCTGTTGTAAATCCCTGGAAGTAAGCATGGTTGATGGGTGGAATGTATGGTAGAAGATCTAGCATGTCCCTTTTCTTTTCCTAGGTTACAGGTCTTGGTCCATGGTATAGGTTTTCCATAGCAATACGTCCAAGTGAAACTGGCCTTCCTGGTTTGGCTGGCTTTAGACATAGAGCGGAGAATGGAAAATCCTCATTAAGAGTCTCCTTGTAATGGAGCATAAAAGGTTCGTTCTTCAGTAAACGAATCCACTGCATATTAAGCCACGACACTGGTTTTTAGCGACATTTTGTTTTCTCCTTGTAACAGCTTGTTCAAGATTCTTCGTAGACTTGAAGTCTTCACGTGACATTTGCGTAACAATAAAAGCATTCTTTCTTCTTGATTTTGCGGTTATGGAGCACCAATCAGCAGGAACATAAACTGTTTACCTCTTTCATAGGATTCTATAGATCCAAAATCTGAACCATTAGAGAGTAGGAGTGGCCAAGATTCTTCGTAGACTTGAAGTCTTCACGTGACATTTGCGTAACAATAAAAGCATTCTTTCTACTTGATTTTGCGGTTATGGAGCACCAATCAGCAGGAACATAAACTGTTTACCTCTTTCATAGGATTCTATAGATCCAAAATCTGAACCATTAGAGAGTAGGAGTGGCCACTAACCGTAAATTTATGGTCCATAATGTCGATGTTAACTCTGGTGTGAAGCAATTTCATGAGACACGATGCAAATTTCAAATTCCTATTTTGCTCTGTACAAGTGTCACTATACATGACAACATGTTTTGAAGCTAAAGCTCTTGTAGTGATATGTTTTGTAACACAAGAACCTATTTCTTGTGACCCACGTGAGGCCATTGTCTCATCCCATATGTACATAAAGCCAATATCAGCTGACAGCTCATGACAGCCAAGATTGTATAAGTACATGTTACTTTTATAATAGGCCACAGAAGTGGTCAGTTTGGGGAATGGTGGAGCTTTCTGCAAGTCAAAAGTGAAGGCATAATACAATTTATCTTTCTGTGAATTTTCTTTATCTAATTTCATGGATGTTCTAGCAGCCTCCGCCTTTCGTAGATGAAGTTCGTGTTGTACTTCCACGTTCTTTCTTTCTATTGCATCTTCTAAAGTGGAAATCTGTAATTTGTACTTGTCACACTTCAGACAGGTATCTTTACGTGGAGCATGAAAGTGCAAGTTGAAGTCATGACTGAAACATCTGCGATAAATGGGCTCTTTAACAGGTAAGATTTTTTCCTCTTTGCAGTATTCTCTGTATAAGTTATACATAAGACGTAAATTAAGGTCAGGGGATAAATATTTTCTGTTTGGATTTTGAGCTCTTGTATAATGAGACTGGTATGATGAAATATGCTTCCGTACAATATCCATTCTTTCATCAGAGATTTTGTTCACGGGTATCCCACTTCCTCGTTTGTCCGATCCTGGTTGCTCTCCCATTTTCAACTTTTGTACAGCTGTGGTCATCCGCCCATCTGATATTTTGAATGTTTGAAGGAAATATTTCTTGCATACTTTAACACTAGTTCCATCAACTTGAATATAAAATTGGTTGCTGGTTGACTTTGGCAATCTTGACCCATCTCTAGGACGCCTGTGTTGAGGACTTATTTGCTTAATTCACCCACATAGAAAAGCATTCTGACAGGAAAAAGAACCTAAATTCCAAAACGTTTCGAATGAACTTCTGCGTGCCACTTCTGATATCTTATCTATACATTTTAATCTCCAGTTACAATTTATGTTTGAGAACGTCTTTTCAGAAACCTTTCTCCTTTCCTCATTTTCATATGCCTCACCCAAATTTCTTTTTTTCTTTCTTTCCTGCTTCGTACTCCCCCTTTTTTTGCCTCTTTTTACTTCGATTTGGTAATTCATGTTGTGTTACTTCCACTTCTTCCTCTGCAACCAAACAAACACGCATAATTATTTTCCGAATGTTATGCTACGACGTTTTGAGGTTGTGTATAAAGACTGTTACTATTTTTACAAATTTTTTTGCAGAAATTGTGCTACATCGTTTAGCTCGCGCACCACGTTTGCTATTATTTTCAGTGAAATTACGTTTATAGGCCAGTCATTGTTAAACTTCAAAGACATGATAATGTGTTACTAAAGTGATTGGCCAAATGATAGACTACGTGAGTTAAACTTACCTGATGAACTAAACATTTAATTCTCTGAAGGATCATAATCATGACTAGATCCTACATTTTGCAATATACTGGGTTCACTACTTGTGTCTTCCATCAAATTGAGGATCCATCTTCACCAAAACACATAAGCTACACAGTACGAAAGCACACTTTAGAAGCAGTTAGAGGAAGAATGACGTAAGTCAGACTTGCACCGCAATGCCTGTAAACAAAGCGGCCGTTTCATTCACAAGTGAAACTACTAACGCCGTCTATGGGAGTAAGAACAAAACTGTGAGTTACACCATTCTTCCATTTAACAGATCTATATCTCCAAATTGTATTGCAGCACTTAATTCAATAATTTTAAAAACGTGACTTACACCACTTCGGCTTTAACGCCGTCATATCATACACCTTCTTTCCACTATTACCACTACGAAGAATAATGTTAGAATTATAAAACGAAACGTCTACAGCACATTTGTTACACTTCAATAACATTTTACATGCCAAACCAATGTGTGAAGTTATTTTCAATTCCAGTCCCCTTTCTTTGCAAACTTGGCATTATACGCTATGTTTCAAAATATTAGAGAGCAAGGAAATGTTAATTATTTCATTCGCATCATTACTGTCACTTTCATAGTTTTCAAATATTTCTTTGCCGTCACGAAGTTTCTTGCTGGAATAAGTTCTATCACATTCATTTGGAGTAGTCGGTGAAGCAGTCTGAGCAGCATCTCCCTTCGAAACAACAAAAGATTTCTTCTTCCACTCATTGTGCCTTTTCTTAAACACTCGATTGCTGAAACGGGGCATAATGATATCCAAAAACCAAATATGTAAAACAGGCACGAGCAAAATTCGTCAAATGCGCAAAATTGAACAGCTAAACAACACAAAGCAACTCCACAAGTCAACACACACGGTATAGCGTTTATGTTTACCAGTATGAACAGTCACTTGTCACAGAGATAAAGCCATACAGTGTTGGAAAACAAAACACTGTCTAATTCCGCAAAGATACCCTGCTTGCAGCCAGCGAGCGGCGCCGTCAGAGGTGACACACCAAGTCGCTACAACCATTTACGCGACGCGTCAACTTTGCAGCGCTAAAAAACACGCAATTCACTTAGAAGGGTAAAACTTGATTTGTTTTATTCCGAAAACTCCAAATAATTTCATAATGAAAAAAAAAAAAAAAAAACGTTAATTTTGTCATTTTCATCGTTCCGGCTCCCCTTAAGACGAAACACGTAAAGAAAATAATAGGGCATTCTTACATTGTTAACATAGAAATAGGCGTTCAAAAAATTATTGATTGGTAACAAAAATTAGAGGAAAATAATAGACGGGAAAAGCAATGTCAATATTTGTCGAGTAACGCCGTTCTGTAAATTAGCTATATAATTAGCAGTTTGTAGGACACAAAACCGGAAATTGGTAAAATTGATAGAATGGATCAGAATGCAGTTGTAACGGCCAAAGCGGAATTGGTAGATATGCAAGTATATCCATTCTGGCGGATGTTCATTTACATGAAGAAAATATATGACTGTTGTGTATTAGTGATTGCTGACTGTGGCCACCCACACGCGCTCTTGTGAGAGGCAGAGTTAAAAAAAATGGGGAGGTGAGATACTTTGATACTGCAGTGTGTATGACGTCATAGCTTACGCCTCAAAATAGTGGTAAATATTAATGTAAGGTACTTTGACATTACGGCGTGTGTTAACTCCACAAAAATTGCATGTGTGAGTGAACCTGAAACTGGCAGCCAAATATTAGCGTGATTAATATCTTTTGCATCTAGCATAAATTTACTGTAATATTCTGGAAGCACTGCGGAAATATCGAGACTGCGTAACGCATTTACATCAAATATTCAGGTGTTGTGAATATGGGTTTTTGATCGGGTATTTCAGCGCATTTGTTCGAGATAATATCTCCAATATTCAGCTCGCATTTTTGCTGTTCCTAAACACATGCATTTCTACCAAGTCGGTGAATGCTTAAAGTACTGTAGGCTTTCAATCCCAGCTTGTCAGGACAAACATTCTGTCTACTGGAATGAGATTTTCACTCTGCAGCGGAGTGTGCGCTGATATGAAACTTCCTGCCAGATTATAACTGTGTACCCGACCGAGACTCGAACTCGGGACCTCTGCCTTTCGCAGGAAAGTGCTCTACCGTCTGAGCTACCGAAGCACGGCTCACGCCCGGTACTCACAGCTTTACTTCTACCAGTATCTCGTCTCCTACCTTTCAAACTTTACAGAACAGTTTTAATCTGCCAGAAAGTTGCATATCAGCTCACACTCCGCTGTAGAGCGAAAATTTCATTCCAGAAACATCTCCCAGGCTGTGGCTAAGCCATGTCTTCGCAATATCCTTTCTTTCAGGAGTGCTAGTTCTGCAAGGTTCGCAGGAGAGCTTCTGTAAATTTTGGAAGGTAGGAGACGAGGTACTGGCAGAAGTAAAGCTGTGAGGACGGGGCGAGAATCGTGCTTGGGTAGCTCGGTGGGTAGAGAACTTGCCCGCGAAAGGCAAAGGTCCCGAGTTCGAGACTCGGCCGGCACACAGTTTTAATCTGCCAGAAAGTTTCATATCAGCGCACACTCCGCTGTAGAGTGAAAATTCTAGAATCCCTCTACGATTTTTACCCACCACGCTGCCCTCCAATGGTAAATTTGTGATCTCTTGATGCCTCAGAACATGTCCTACCAACCGGTCCCTTTTTCTAGTCAAGTTGTGTCACAAACTCCTCTTCTCCCCAATTCTATTCAATACCTCCTCATTAGTTATGTGGTCTACCCATCTAGTCTTCAGTATTCTTCTGTAGCACCACATTTCGAAAGCTTCTATTCTCTTCTTGTCCAAACTATTTATCGTCCATGTTCACTTCCATACATGGCTACACTCCATACAAATACTTTCAGAAACGACTTCCTTACACTTAAATCTATACTCGATGTTAACAAATTTCTCTTCTTTAGAAATGCTTTCCTTGCCATTGCCAGTCTACATTTTATATCCTCTCTACTTCGACCATCATTAGTTATTTTGCTCCACAAATAGCAAAACTCCTTTAAGTAAAGTGTCCTATTTCCTAATCTAATTCCCTCAGCATCACCCGACTTAATTCGACTACATTCAATTAACCTCGTTTTGCTTTTCTTGATGTTCATCTTATATCCTTCTTTCAAGACACTCCATTCCGTTCAACTGCTCTTCCAAGTCCTTTGCTGTCTCTGACAGAATTACAATGTCATCGGCGAACCTCAACATTTTTATTTCTTCTCCATGGATTTTAATACCTACTCCGAATTTTTCTTTTGTTTCCTTTACTGCTTGCTCAGTATACAGATTGAATAACATTGGGTCAGGCTGCAACCCTGTCTCACTCCCTTCCCAACCGCTGCTTCCTTTTCATGCCCCTCGACTCTTATAACTGCTGTCTGGTTTCTGTACAAATTGTAAATATCCTTTCGCTCCCTGTATTTTACCCCTGCCATCTTTAGAATTTGAAAGAGAGTATTCCAGTCAACATTGTCAAAAGCTTTCTCTAAGTCTACAAATGCTAGAAACGTAGGTTTGCCTTTCCTTAATCTGTTTTCGAAGATAAGTCGTAGGGTCAATATTGCCCCACGTTTTGCAACATTTCTGCGGAATCCAAACTGATCTTCCCCGAGGTCGGCTTCTACCAGTTTTTCCATTCGTCTGTAAAGAATTCGCGTTACTACTTTGCAGCAGTGACTTATTAAACTGATAGTTCGGTAATTTTCACATCTGTCAACACCTGCTTTCCTTGGGATTGGAATTAATATATTCTTCTTGAAGTCTGAGGGTATTTCACCTGTCTCATACATCGTGCTCACCAGATGGTAAAGTTTTGTGAGGACTGCCTCTCCCAAGGCCGTCAGTAGTTCCGATGGAATGTTGTCTACTCCCGGGGCCTTGATTCGACTCAGGTCATTCAGTGCTCTGTCAAACTCTTCACGCAGTATCGTATCTCCCATTTCATCTTCATCTACATCCTCTTCAATTTCCATAATATTGTCCTCAAGTACATCGCCCTTGTATAGACCCTCTATATACTCCTTCCACCTTCCTGCTTTCCCTTCTTTGTTTAGAACTGGGTTTCTATCTGAGGTCTAGATATTCATACAAGTGGCTCTCTTTTCTCCAAAGGTCTCTTTAATTTTCCTGTAGGCAGTATCTATCTTACCACTAGTGAGATAAGCCTCTACATCCTTACATTTGTCCTCTAGCCATCCCTGCTTAGCCATTTTGCACTTCCTGTCAATCTCATTTTTGAGACGTTTGTATTGCTTTTTGCCTGCTTCATTTACTGCATTTTTATATTTTCTCCTTTCATCAATTAAATTCAATATTTCTTCTGTTACCCAAGGATTTCTATTAGCCCTTGTCTTTTTACCTACTTGATCCTCTGCCGCCTTCTCTCCCTCAGAGCTACCCATTCTTCTTCTACTGTATTTCTTTCCCCCATTTCTGTCAATTGTTCCCTTATGCTCTCCCTGAAACTCTGTACAACCTCTGGTTTAGTTTATCCAGGTCCCATCTCCTTAAATTCCCACCTTTTGGCAGTTTCTTCAGTTTTAATCTACAGCTCATAACCAGAGTCCACATGTTCCCCTGGAAATGTCTTACAATTTAAAACCTGGTTCCTAAGTCTCTGTCGTACCATTATACAACCTATCTGATACCTTCTAGTATCTCCAGGTTTCTTCCATGTATACAACCTTCTTTTATGATTCTTGAACCAAGTGTTAGCTATGATTAAGTTATGCTCTGTGCATAATTCTACCAGACGGCTTCCTCTGAAAATTTAATAGTCGTGGGTGACTGGAATTCTAGAGTAGGAAAAGGGAGAGAAGGAAACATAGTGGGTGCGGTATTCCATACATTGCCATATTTTATGAAGGTATTTGGAGTATGTTCACTTGTCATTTGTATCTAAATGTTGTTCCTCAGTAACGTCTCTCACTTTCTTCGTAAATAAAGAAATGTACATTATTTCAGATCAGTTATAGGCTGTTCCTATAGTTAAACGACACTGAGAAAGAACAGGAATACATATAAGTGTAAAGCTGATATTGTATACATTTACTTCATTTCATTGAGCTTCTGTTTTTCTGTACGATAAGTAAAAGTATCGCATTTTTGATGAAGAATATGATGACATCTATTCCTCTCCCATCCCTGTTCTACTTGACAAAACTATGATTATGTACCTTATCTTATCGCTTTGCCACGGCAATTTTATAACTGTTCGTAATTTATGTCGCTTAAAATAAAGGTTTATAACGTGTATTTTATGCATACCTCCTTGATGTTGTAACACATACTTCATTAATCTGTTTTGACGTTATAACATACGCCTCACAAAACCTGTTTGTAGAAGTAAGATTAAATCGCACATAGTGGCACGCTAGCAAAGCGTGTAACATACACAAAGGTACATTATCAACAGTCATCCATTTTTCCTTTGTTCTTTACTAGAATAGCTTATTTCTGCCACAGACTGAATGTAAAGCCGTGTGGTTATACACGTGAGATGAAGTGGTTAATTGTTTCTAGTACGATGTTTTAGATCTCAGGGTGCAATGCAGGTGTTTTATAGCACGTATGGATGAACATATGACGCGGTTTTTCAATTCTAAGCGACAACATGTATTGCATATAGCAGACTGCTTATGAATAATTAAGTAAGACTGTCACTAAGGAATGTAGACACAATTATAATTACTGATAATTACATTTCACAGAATATGTATGTTGTTTTAATACTAGTCCACGTTCATATGTTTTTGCAGGGTCTGGGAAACGAACGAAGAGTCGAAATTGGCCAATCACACAGCAAATAATGGATTACTATAAGACCTACTACGGACAGTGCTTTCTTTCACAAAGGTCTTAGAGGTTGTAAACCCACAAATATCGTGCGCTGTGTGTAAACTGGCACCTATGCCACAATGCAAGTGATATATGAACGCAACAGAAAAAACACATTTTTTGACACAATACTATAGAGCATTGTTATTTCGTAGGGCTTAAGAAAAAAAGCAGTATATATCAAAGCTAAACTATTATGTACCTGTCTAAAACATTATAGCGAAATTTTAGATTAGGTTTTACTGTAACCATTATTGACATTGAATGAAACAGCTAGTTTTCTGTTACCAGTCACTATTTGATTTGTTAACACAGTGCTTTTCAAAGGTTTAAGCCTCCAGCATCAGGTGGATTTATTTGTATGAATGCCAGTATGACGTGTATGTCTTGTGCTTTGACCTGAGGGTAATCTGTGGCACTGTCTAGTTGAGAAACTAAACAGTATTACAGAACACGTCACTGTGGAGATCTTTGATTAAAAACATGAATCTAGATGTGCAAATAAAACAACTAAAATTGAATACCTCTAGTAGTCACAGGCATCTTTCTTCACTGTATTACATGACATACAATGTATCAGATTTGTAACGAAGATGATGTCTGGAAACTGATAGGTATGAAGAAGATATTGTAAAATAGAAACAATGTTTCGAAATACAAATAACATATAGCAAAACAAAATCTTTATTTTGGAGGAAATCTTAAAGCACTGTGAAGATCTTTGGTTGAACAGAAGAACAGATACGTTAGATTAACTATTTCAAGGTGTACGCGAATCCTTTTCTCTCAAGTTTATATAGCTTGAACTTCGCACTCATTTATGTAATCAGGTGACTTGTAGACAATATTGAATGCAATAATTACACTACTGACCATTAAAGTTGCCACACCAAGAAGAAATGCAGATGATAAACGGGTATTCATTGGACAAATATATTATACTAGAACTGACGTGTGATTACATTCTCACGCAATTTGGGTGCATAGATCCTGAGAAATCAGTACCCAGAACAACCACCACTTCCCGTAGTAACGGCCTTGATACGCCTGGGCATTGAGTCAAACAGAGCTTGGATGGCGTGTACAGGTACAGCTCCCCATGCAGCTTCAACACGATACCACAGTTCATCAAGAGTAGTGACTGGCGTATTCTGACGAGCCACTTGCTCGGCCATCATTGAATAGACGTTTTCAGTTGGTGAGAGATCTGGAGAATGTGCTGGCCAGGGCAGCAGTCGAACATTTTCTGTGTCCAGAAAGGCCCGTACAGGACCTGCAACATGCGGTCGTGCACTATCCTGCTGAAATGTAGGGTTTTACAGGGATCGAATGAAGGGTAGAGCCACGGGTCGTAACACATCTGACCGAGACGTGTAACCAATGGCACCCCATACCATCACGCCGGGTGATACGCAAGTATGGCGATGACGAATACACGCTTCCAATGTGCGTTCACCACGATGACGCCAAACACGGATGCGGCCATCATGATGCTGTAAACAGAACCTGGACTCATCAGAAAAAATTACTTTTTGCCATTTGTGTACCCAAGTTCGTCGTTGAGTACACCATCGCAGGCGCTCCTGTCTGTGATGCAGCGTCAAGGGTAACCGCAGCCATGGTCTCCGAGCTGATAGTCCATGCTGATGCAAACGTCGCCAGCCGGAGTGGCCGAGCGGTTCTAGGTGCTGCAGTCTGCAACCGCGCTTCCGCTACGGTCACAGGTTCGAAACATGCCTCGGGCATGAATGTGTGTGACGTCCTTAGGTTAGTTAGGTTTAAGTAGTTCTAAGTTCTAGGGGACTGATGAACACAGCATTTAAGTCCCATAGTGTTCAGAGCCATTTTTGCAAACGTCGTCGAACTGTTCATGCAGATGATTGTTGTCTTGCAAACGTCCCCATCCGTTGACTCAGGGATCGAGACGTGGCTGCACGATCCGTTATAGCCATGCGGACAAGATGCCTGTCATCTCGACTGATAGTGATACGAGCCCTTTGGGATCCAGCACGTCGTTCCGTATTACCCTCCTGAACCCACCGATTCCATATTCTGCTAATAGTCATTGTATCTCGAGCAACGTCAACAGCAATGTCGCGATACGATAAACCGCAATCGCGATAGGCTACAATACGGCCTTTATCAAAGTCGGAAACGTGGTGGTACGCATTTCTCCTCCTTACACGTGGCATCACAACAACGTTTCACCAGGATACGCCGGTCAACTGATGTTTGTGTATGAGAAATCGCTTGGAATCTTTTTTCATGTCAGCACGTTTTAGGTGCGCCACGGGCGCCAACCTTGTGTGAATGCTCTGAAAAGCTAATCATTTGCATCTTCTTCCAGTCGATTAAATTTCGCGTCTGTAGCACGTCATCTTCGTGGTGTAGCAGTTTTAATGGCCAGTAGTGTATGTTACCTACAGCAGAAAAATCACAATTTAGGTTTGGGCTCAGTAATAGAGAATGGAAAGAGTGACAGAAGGCGAGCAACGTTTTGCTTATGCTAGAGCTGTGGTTTGTTAGGCTTACATCTGTTACATCTTATCACTAAGTAAATGTTGAAGTAATAGGAAAGGAATTCAAGATATTCATATAGATATAATCTTAACAATATGGGATACAGACTTCTGTGTTTAGGCAAGTCAACTGTTCATTTAGAAATTACCAAAGAGAGACGCAAATAACTAAATAACTCATAGTAAATATGAAAGGGAAGATAGAGGTAGTGTGTATGTGTGTGTGTGTGTGTGTGTGTGTGTGTGTGTGTGTGTGTAGGGATTCAGATATAGGGGATGAAAGCTGTCTGAGGGTGAACAAAGTTGGTTTAGCTATCTCTCAATAATACGATCGCGGAGGCGTGAGTACAGTTCCAGAAATTATGCGTGTGTGCGTCGGTGGTAGGGTGGGTCCTGGTATTTTGCGGTACAGGAGCAGAAATCCTGCCATCGACGCGTATACACGCAATTTCAGGAACTGAAATCAGGCCACAGCATTCGCGTTATTGACCGATCGTAAATGCATTCTCGGAACGAATGCACTATTGCGCCAAAGTGGGCTCGTGTCGTAGTAAGCCATCGGTCTTCATGCCAAACACATCTGCTGATCGAGCCTGTCAGGACAGAGCGTGTAGACTAGGAAAAAAGTGTACACTTTGCAGATGACGTTGCACTCCAGCTCACATGTTAAAATGATTGTAATTTTTCTGTATACAGGGAGGCGCCAATTGGGATATGGCAGCAGGATGCCGCTTCCGTTGTCGTGTGGAACTTTAATAATTTCTGCAAACGAATTACGGATGAAGGTGTTATTCTATCGGTTTTAAACTCTGCAGGCGGTTGTTCTGTTGCTATGCGTACAGGATCTAGTCCATCACAATTAGAAGCGATGTAGCCTTCCTTTTTATAAGCGGATGTTAATGCACCTTTATAAACAGATTTTTTTCGTGCATTCCTTACTGCAGTAAGTGGTTCAGTTTCAGACATTTTAGATCAGTACTCCAACATAGGGCTACTTACCATTGCTATCTGCAGCAAATGCTACCACTTCTGTTTGTTTAAAGCAATATCAAAACCTTGCCTACATGTCTGAAGTAGTTTCTTCTTTTTCCAACAGCAGTTTGTATTTTTCCTTCATGGTAGTTGTCTAAGACATATGATCCTGATTGTAGTTTCTTGGCTTCGATGGATTCCACATAAAGTTTTTTTTTTCGTGTAGATAACACATTAACTGCGCTTAGGAGCTTATTTCCCCTCTACATAAACTGCAAACCATTGTTAAACACCACACAACTATTCCGTAAGTTTTTTGTCAAATGATACTACATGGAAGTGATTGGTATAGAGTACAGTTGTAAATACTCTTTGTTGGTCTTTCCGCGGGGTCAAGCCCATGATCAATGCTGTTCCCAGCTATAACATTTTATTGTGGCGTAAACTAATAAGCATCCATTCGCTTGTTAAATTGCTGCTTCTTTGCACAGGACTAGGTGTTGTAATATTAGTAATTTTCGCCTCACAAACATTAATATACGCTCAATAGTAAATACATAATGGCCTAAAGTTATCGAACAATTGTAAAGTAAAAGAAATGAACCATCGCATAGCAGCGACAGAGTCTATTATTCTTTATCTTTGCCGTTCTTGCGCGGTGCCTGTAAATCTCTACGTACATGTATCGATTAATGGTATAAAAAAGAATGCTGTTGTTTCAAGACAAATGAGGCTTTTGACGCCTCACCTTTTACTGTTTGTATTCTATGAAAGGCGGACGGGGACTTGCTGCGTTCCGCAGCTGTATTTTATATTTTACGGAAATTATTGAGTGAATATGCTAACTGTTATTTTTTTTAAATCAGAAAACATGTAGTTTCTTGTAACTGATTACGAACAGACAGCATCAAGCGGACATTTTGACTGTTATGTATAAAGTATTTAACCACAATGGTCATCTATTGTAATTTAATATGAAAAGGTAGGTAGCATTAAAAAAAGTGTGTTACAGATAAGTGTGCTTAATTAACCTTGATGATTTCCATCTCCTTATTTACCTGAAGGATAGTTATTTTGTGTTACTTCATCACCAGAAATTACGATCACGCTGATGGGCCGAACGCAGCATGAGACAGAAGTAACATTATCGTTTTCCTATTATTTCTGAACCAACTTTTTTTGTGTAGTGTTGCATTTCTTTTAAACTCAATAAATCTTCTGGTCCCTTAGTGTTGATCTGGGTATGAATACATCGCGACTATAAAAATGCACAGAAATGATAATGTTTCTTCCGAACGATCTCAAATATATATATCAATATGCTGCCCTTATTCAGGTATTTAATGCTCAGCGTACGTTATTACAATAGTGTAATCAATCCCTGATTCTGTTGCCAAGTGGCCCATCAAAATACTCACTTTTTCGACGTTAAAAGAAAAGTAACAATTTTTTTTATTTTCGTCCGCCAAGAGCAACGCTACAGTGTACATCGTCTTGACGCCCGAACAGGGACCTGATCAAAAATCATTTCATGTATGTGTTTAAAAATTTTTCAGTGCTTGTTCTAATAATTGTTTCATTTTTTCATGTGGATGCAATTCAACCGAGAAAGAGAAGTGGGAAACCTTTTAATTAATTCAGAAGAACGACTGATGAAATTACCAAAAAACGCGAGTATCCAGCCGTATCACCATCAAGACAGCCATAGTAAGTGAAATTTTTATACGCAGTAGCCAAGCTTTCGTAGTGACGTTGCATCTTTCTAGTTGATCAGAACGTAAACCTGTCTTTTCTTGCCTTGAAACAGCTTTATTTCAATTTGTCCATAGTCCATTTTTATGTAGTTAAGTTCCGTGAAAGTGTACCATTGTTGACAGTGCATCAAAAAACAAAAATTTACAATATGGTGGATAATTACGCTAAAAACTGTTAAAACGCGTGATATTTCATTTGTTTGTAATTAGTAGGAACCATCTTGTCTTCTTGGCGTACATGAACGCCAGTTGTTACCCAGAGTTAAAATTTCATCTTAGGTCCCAGTAAGCCATAGCACTACGTCACAGACAAACTACTGATGACAGTGACAAACAATATCTGTAGCATTTTGACGTTTGAAAATAATTCATGAACATGGCTGACGGTAAACAGCGGACACAAACAAAAGCAGACGACAGCGGTGATGCGAATGGACCTCACTATCCATTACTATCACGCGCGATAGGTACACGAGCGGAGGCAGGAGCAGCCCCGAAGTTTTAGAAGCTGTTCATAGTGTGCAAACTATTCCCGCTTTTGAAAAAAAATGACTTGGCCGCAATGATCGAAGCAATAATGGAACGCAAGTTCGAAAGTCGAAGACAGAGAGAAGCGCAAAGACAGGAACGTGAAAAGTAGGAAAAATTAGATGAAAAGGCCCGCGAAGAAAAAGAGAAGGCCGAAAGACGGCATAATAAAAATCAGGTCCTCACAAATTTGTGCAATTCAGTAAAAGCAGACATAAATTCAGTAAAAACAGACATAAATTCAGTAAAAACAGATCTGCAAACGTAGATAATTGACCTAAATACACGGTTAAATTCGGTAAAGGCCGAACTAAAGGCAGACATAACAGCTGACTTTAATACCCTGTTGGGTAATGTCCAAAGCCAAATCAGTAGTCAGATCACGACCATGAGGCTAGAAATTGACACACAAGTAGAGTCAAAAATAGAGGATATTTCAAAACGGTTAGATGAAAAAATCGAAGCAGCCAAGGGAGAGATAAATTCAAAAGTGATGGAATATCAAAAAAAAGCTGCGACCTTAAAAGAGGATTATACTGCAATCTCTGATGAGGTCAAAGGAGTTAAAACCGCAGTAGACACGATCGAGAATGTTGTTGATGATCTTTCCAAACAGATTGAGACTCTTAATGTAGAGGATCAAATAAAGAATACTGTTAAGGTACATGCTGAAGCATTGTCCGACCACTACCAAGAGTGGATTAAAAACAAAGACGGATTCACAGAAAACAAGGTCAAGAACGAACTCAGGGAAACTGTCAAAAACGTGACCTTTGAAATATTGGCAGCCCCTGGGAAAACAGGAGACACGGTGATGTCAGAATTAGGCCAGATAAGACGAACGTTAGCTCAAGATTTACCTGAATGGCGTCAACAGATAGTTGATGAAGTTCGTACACTAAAATGTCAAGTTGAAAATTCCCCACCTCCCGTGTCAGGAGAGTGGAATAATTCACCACGATGTAATGAACAACAGCAGGTACATTACCGTTCACCATTTGATAACGCTCAAACTCATAGTTCTATAGAAGCACAATTTAACCAGAGTACCAGCCCACCCACTTTTGTCAGTTTGATGCAGGAGGAAAGCGTGATCAAACATCGTGTTTTTCCGACCTTTCACCCACAGAAAAGAGAAATTCATCCTATAGTGTTCCTCCGAAATTTTTCAGGAATTTTCCCGAATAGCTGGAGTGACCGCCAGCGAATTCAATTCGTTACTGGATTTATCGTAGGCGATGCTGCCTTATGGGGAACCGAAATGGTCGACTCTTGTAAAAGTTACAAAGAGTTTGAACAGATGTTTTTAGCTAAATTCTGGAGTTCTGGTGTGCAGCAGCGCCTGAGAAAAGAGGATTACAACGCCGAAGTGTTTAACAGTAAGCGCGGTAGTTTGAGAAGATATTTTGAAAAGTATTTAGTGAAAATCAAGTTCTGGGATTCGCCGATCACCGCCAAAGACGTTATTATTATTCTAAAAACTAAGCTACCGATTGCGATCAGAGAAAAGTTAGTAAACGTGTCTGAGGACGATACGGACACTTTCCTATCTGTGTTAGACTCGTTAGATCCGATTTACGAGGACGCTAGAGTTGATGTTGGCAACGCCCACTTCAGTGCAGGCGGCCAGCACAATACAGAAAACGCAGGCAACAATGGTGGCCGAGCGAAAGCGCGTCACAGCGACGGCCAGTACCAACCCCACAACGGTTTCAAAAATAAACACACTACGTACTCCAACAGTAAATACAAAAATAAGTACAATAACGGCCAGAGATACAGTACAGTATATAATACGTCACCACCTGAGTACGGAAATGCACTTTATAATGTACAGCCCCAGCAATATGGAAACACGCAACCGATCAACGGTAATTATCAAAACGATCAGTCCTACGATTCAGTTCGTCAGTGGAAAGGAAATAAATGGCATAATCAAGGTGGAGACCAATATACACCTTCCAGTAACGGTTACAATCAACACAAGCCACAGCAAAATACCTTTCAGCCACAAAATATACACTTCACGCAACAAGCGAACGAACCTTCGGGAAGTCTGAAGCCTAAACTCCCGCATAATACGCAAATTTATTATGCGCAAGCGAATACGCCAGGACAACAAGATCCATTTCCAACCTAGTTCGTACCACAAAACCAACACCAGTTCCAGACGGAAGAAACTTTAAGAAATATAAATCAGCAGGAAAGTAAGCGTAGAGCGGAAAATTAAAAGCAGCACCTTTGAGCCACCTAGAGGATGCTGCAGATTTGAATGGGGGCACCCTGTCCCTTAGTCCACACGAAATTAAAGAAATTAGGTATGACAAAGAGACAAACTTACGGGATGATCTGGTAGCAGACACTGAGACGAAAGACAATGATGACGTATGGGACGAACTAGTTCAAGCTTTCATAAGAGTATCAATTGCCAACACACCAGTAACAGCCATTGTAGATACAGGAGCTAATATAAATGTCTTATCTTTATGTTTATTTAAGCAAATATCCTCTGTGTGCAAAGTTTTATCACTTCCAATTCAAGGTTGCACCGTTTCGGGAGCAATTGGTCCACTAACACAACGTGTAAATCTTCAGACTCAGCTTCAAATCCAGATAGAGTCTATTTCAGTAACGTGTATTTTTCTTATTGTTAAAAACCTATCAGTGCCATGTATCCTGAGTATGGAATTCTTGAGGCAGACGAAAGCTGAAATTGACATCGAGTGTGGAATCTGTACTCTAGTAGCGAGCCAGCAACAAGTAACTGTAAATTTGTTAAGAAGTAAGGTGAAGACAAACTTTGGGGTGCTTCAAATAGTAGTACGGCCATGGACTAAAAGACAACAGTACAGTCAGACAGAAGACATGACAGATCTTGAAAGTGTCAATGACGATGAGTATAAAGACCTAATTCCCGGTCAGAATGAATTATACGGTAAAGCTAGTGAGTCCACTGAATTATCCAAACAACAGAAGAATGAGCTTTACAATTTGTTAACAGATTACGTTCAAGTATTTTCTAAGAAACCTGGACTAATAAACGGCTTTGAATATCGAATGGATGTCCTGCCCCATTCAACCTACTGTAGAACAAGCTATTCCATTCCATATGCGAGACGCGAAGCTGTCAAGTGCGAAATCAGGAAAATGTTACGCTGGAACGTGATAGAAGTATCTCATTCACCTTATTCGAGTCCTTTATTGTCTGTACTAAAACCAGATGGTAGCGTAAGGCTGGTCCTAGATGCAAGATTAATCAATAAAATTATAGCACCCATAAGAACGAGACCAGAGGCTCTTGAAGAGCAAAAAAAAAAAAAAAATGGCTCTGAGCACCATGGGACTTAACTACTGAGGTCATCAGTCCCCTAGAACTTAGAACTACTTAAACCTAACTAACCTAAGGACATCACACACATCCATGCCCGAGGCAGGATTCGAACCTGCGACCGTAGCGGTCACGCGGTTCCAAACTGACGCGCTTAGAACCGCACGGCCACACCGGCCGGCACTTGAAGAGCATCTGCAGAAATTTCATGGAGTTAAGTATTTGAGCACCCTTGATTTGAAAAGCAGTTACTGGCAAGTAAAACTTGCGCAGGAATCTAGGAAGTACACTGCGTTTATATTTGCAGGTAGGTCTTACCATTTCAAAGCTGTACCGTTTGGACTAAATGTGAGTTCCGGAATTTTTATTTCTGCCCTTGACTATGTACTAGGTCCTGAACTTTTAGATGAGGTAACAGTCTATGTGGATGACGTTCTTGTAGCATCGAAAAATTGGGAAAATCATGTGGCCCTTCTGCAAAAGGTGTTTCAACAATTCAGAGAGTATGGTGTTACAGCAAATCTTAAGAAATCCAAGTTTGGAAAAAGTGAAATTAAATTTTTAGGACATGTCATCACCTCTAAAGAAATTAAACCTGACCCGGAAAAATTGTCTGCTATAAAAAACTTTCCAACTCCTGTTACAAAAAGGCAACTGAAAGGATTTATCGGTCTTACGTCATTTTTCAGACGTTTTGTTCCCAATCAGGTATTGAACACTCCTGCTCTTCACAACCTTTTAAAAAAGAATTCACATTGGAATTGGACGCCGGAATGCCAAGACGGATTTCAGAAAATTAAAGACAGTATGGTTAACAGTAACATTCTCCATCATCCTCAGATGGATATGGAATTTTGCATTACTGCAGGCGCTTCCTTTGTGGGTATCGGCGCTTGTCTTTTCCAGATTCAATTAGTAAATGGACACGAGCAAATCCAAGTGATCAGCTTTGCGAGTCGAGTGTTATCTGAGTGCGAAAAGTCTTATTCGGTTACGGAGTTGGAGGCACTCGCCGAAGTATGGGCTTTTAGGCGATTTAACTATTATATCTATGGAAGAAAAATTAAAGTCTATTCAGACCATCAAGCCTTATCATTCCTCCTTACATGCAAGTTGCAACATCCTCATCTTACTCGATGGTGCTTATTCCTGCAGGAATATGACTTTGACATTATATATATAAAAGGTAAAGATAATGTTATAGCAGACGCACTTTCTCGCTCACCTAAGGGCTTACCAGAAACCAGCGAACTGGTGGAACAAATGTCTAATTATAAAGTTTTGTTAATGAAAGATCCAATTCACAGAAAGTATTTTCTTCAGTTATGTAGGCAGATTCAGATTCTTCAAAATACAGATCCAAAATGGAAAAGGTTAGACAAATTCTTCACAAAAATCCAGCCCACAGTTTGTCCAAGTTTTATAAAGTTCATAGCCAAGTGCTATTTCATAAGACGTCTGAGTCATCTGAGAGGCGGTGTGTTTGCATCCCTCGAAATTTCGTTGAATATCTTCTGTGGTATACTCACACATGGGGTCGCTACGGACCAGAAAAATGTAAAAGGAAAATCTCGACTTACTGTTATGTTCCGAATCTACATCAGAGAATCCATAAATTATTGAGCAACTGTGTCATCTGTCAAAAGGCAAAATCCTTAAACATTTCCACTTTAATCCCACTAAATCCAATAATTGCTGAAAGGCAAAACCAGCTTCTTAGTATTGATTTGGCAGGTCCACTACCCACCGGTAGGGGAGGCGCTAAATACTTAGTAGCAATGGTGGACAATTTTTCTAAGCACAGAAGACTGTACGCAGTGAAATCTTCTTGTGCAAATCCGATAATTCGTCGCATTGAAAATGATTATTTCCCACGATTTGGGGTTCCAGAATCAATGTTGTCCGATAATGCTTCAAATTTTACATCACGCCCGTGGCGTGGATTTCTTGCTCGCTATGGAATCAAACAAATTTTGATATCCTTGCTTCGACCGCAATCGAATCCGACAGCAAGAATATTCAAAGAATTTAACAGATTTATAAGGACGTACATTCAGAATAAGCAATCACAGTGGGTAGACTTCGTAACACCTTTCGAACAGATTGTAGACCACCTTCCTCACTGTCGACCGGATTCACGCCACATGAGTTAAATGTCAATATCAAAAGAATGGAATGAATGGATAGACCCCCTTCCAAAGTTACAAGACAACGAATTGGACCTAGACGCAAAAATCAGGCAAGCTCTCATATCATTGACAACGTATGCTAACCTCCGAAAAAAGGCATTTGATAAGAAGGTAAACAGAGTTATCGATTTCAAAGAAGGAGTAAAGGTATTAGTCAGGACTCACTTTAAACCATCCCTGTTGTTAAAGAAGAATCGTAAGTGGCAACATATTTATGAAGGTCCCTTTGTAATAATGAGGAAACCACACATTGGTAGCTATTTGTTATCTGACCCTACCACGAATAAAATCAAAGGATTGTTCCACCATCATGATTTAAGAAAATTTTATAACGCTAGGAATTAAGTTAATTTAAGCTGTAAGAAAATTCTAAGGTATTGGAGATCAGGATTAACCAATGAGTGGCAAGAACTGAACTGACTACGGACGTTAACCGGTGCTAAAAGGAAACTTTATGTATTGAAACAACGTGTCTGGAAAATAAAATACAGAATAAGCTGTAGACAAGTATTTACATGAATAATCTTTACGTAAACAGGAGGACATGTCCTAGAGGCGATTTTCAGCTTTAGTTATAAGTTAGTATGTAAGAAAAATGATCTACTCGAGAGGTATTAATTAGCCCCGAGGTACTAAAAGGAGGAAAGAGGAAGGAGCGAATAATGCACTTCTCTCGCTAAATAGTAATTTTAAAATGAGCAGGAAGGAGCGAATAATCCACTTCTCTCGCTAAATAGTAATATGAAAATGATGATTATATGTGCTTAGTATTAGTAAGTGAAATTTAATCGACGACAAATTAATGACCTATTTTAAAAGGAAATACTTAACGTCCAGACAAAAGAGGAAAGTTGTGTGAGAAGATTCGATTCCATGAGGTTATTCCCTATTTTCAAATGTGACGTAAATAAGGCACCATCTGTTAGCGCAAAACAGTCGGTAGATTTAACTTGTAAATTCCAGCACAGTGCTGTGCCAGCGATAAAATAACATCTCTTTGAAGTAAACAGATACCTAGGATTAAGCATGAACAGATTGATAACGCAGTGCAATTGTTCTAAAAAGACCTGACGTTAACCTTCAGTAAAAGCGTGATGGAATAAAAAGGAAGTTATTATATAACGCAAAATAAGACGAGTCCAGACTATAAACAAGCTGAGTAAAGGAACATATGAGTAACATGGTTTATTATGGCAACTTCACGGTACTATTGAGCATTAGCGATACTGCAAATCCACAAGCTAGCAGCAAATAGAATAAGAATATCGCCCAAGCTTCACAGGTCGCCACAACAGCAAACAACAACACTCTAGTGAGAGGCTTATATATACAAATCATAATTAATACCCAAATGCGTAATGTATAATCTTGACTTAGTCTAAGAAATGAACAAAGTGTAGTAAGCAAGCTGCAGCAAGATACATATTAGATATACATGCTTGAAGTGATGGATTTTATTTTAAGTGCGTACTGCAATATTTATTGTTTTCTCTGTGATTATGTGATTATTGAACCCCTTTCCTAAATGCAAATCCTTTAAGATCCTTGATCATTTCCACTCCCCAGGATCAACTTGTAAAGATGCACGTGTGCTTGGGAAGTGAGGCACTACGTATAAAAATGAGTAGGTTCGCGACGCGTATATTGCTTTTGTAATGCGCGATGAAAATTAAATTTTCGACCTGGTTGAGGAGTAATTTAAATTCTGTCGACGATCCGCGAGTAGGCCCGCTTTGCCCACTTCTCTTTTTCGACTGTTTGTATTTCTACACGAAATCCAGAGGCGGAATTGCTATTTTCAAATCTGTCCTCGAACTTTCTTTAAAGACAAGCACATACGAGAGAAACTTTGACATAAATAAAGCTCCCCTCACAAGTCACTAAATAAGATGAGCACTAAAAAAAAATGTATTGGGCCTACAAAATGAATAAGCAAGCGTGATAAAGATTACTATGAATGAAATTAATTTGTAAAGGAGATTGGAATGAATTTGGTCAAAGAAAAAGGACTTATAATAGCTTACCTGTGCCCGTAGGCATTAACAGCAAAAAAAAAAAAAAAAAAAAAAAAAAAAAAAAAAAAAAAAAAAAAAAAAAAAGACTAATTAAGAAACAATTGTTCTGATTCAGAGTGGTCAATTAGATTATCTCTCGATTTAAATGAACTCTTGTAAGTATTAGTATGTAAATCAACTTGTAAACACCGTGTGATGTTATGAAGCGAGAATTTCTTTTTATACACCGTTCACGCAGACGCTCACCACAGTGCAAGTGAAGTTTTAAAGTTCGACGGTTTTCAGTGGCAGTATTCTACTGCACCATATTTGTAAAAAAAAATTCATTGATGTGTGCAGTGTGTAATAATCAGTGTCATTCCACACATGCAGGTGCAGCGGTAGCTACCACTTACCTGTTGTTGTTGTTGTTGTGGTCTTCAGTCCTGAGACTGGTTTGATGCAGCTCTCCATGCTACTCTATCCTGTGCAAGCTTCTTCATCTCCCAGTACCTACTGCAACCTACATCCTTCTGAAACTGCTTAGTGTATTCTTCTCTTGGTCTCCCTCTACGATTTTTACCCTCCACGCTGCCATACAATGCTAAATTTGTGATCCCTTGATGCCTCAAAACATGCCCTACCAACCGATCCCTTCTTCTAGTCAAGTTGTGCCACAAACTTCGCTTCTCCCCAATCCTATTCAATACCTCCTCATTAGTTACGTGATCTACCCACCTTATCTTCAGCATTCTTCTGTAGCACCACATTTCGAAAGCTTCTATTCTCTTCTTGTCCAAACTAGTTATCGTCCATGTTTCACTTCCATACATGGCTACACTCCATATAAACACTTTCAGAAACGACTCCCTGACACTTAAATCTATACTCGATGTTAACAAATTTCTCTTCGTCAGAACCGATTTCCTTGCCATTGCCAGTCTACATTTTATATCCTCTCTACTTCGACCATCATCAGTTATTTTACTCCCTAAATAGCAAAACTCCTTTACTACTTTAAGTGTCTCATTTCCTAATCTAATTCCCTCAGCATCACCCGATTTAATTTGACTACATTCCATTATCCTCGTTTTGCTTTTGTTGATATTCATCTTATATCCTCCTTTCAAGACACTATCCATTCCGTTCAACTGCTCTTCCAAGTCCTTTGCTGTCTCTGACAGAATTACAATGTCATCGGCGAACCTCAAAGTTTTTACTTCTTCTCCATGAATTTTAATACCTACTCCGAATTTTTCTTTTGTTTCCTTTACTGCTTGCTCAATATACAGATTGAATAACATCGGGGAGAGGCTACAACCCTATCTCACTCCTTTCCCAACCACTGCTTCCCTTTCATGCTCCTCGACTCTTATAACTGCCATCTGATTTCTGTACAAATTGTAAATAGTCTTTCGCTCCCTGTATTTTATACCTGCCACCCTCAGAATTTGAAAGAGAGTATTCCAGATAACATTGTCAAAAGCTTTCTCTAAGTCTACAAATGCTAGAAACGTAGGTTTGCCTTTTCTTAATCTTTTTTCTAAGATAAGTCGTAAGGTTAGCATTGCCTCACGTGTTCCAACATTTCTACGGAATCCAAACTGATCTTCCCCGAGGTCCGCTTCTACCAGCTTTCCCATTCGTCTGTAAAGAATTCGTGTTAGTATTTTGCAGCTGTGACTTATTAAACTGATAGTTCGGTAATTTTCACATCTGTCAACACCTGCTTTCTTTGGGATTGGAATTATTATATTCTTCTTGAAGTCTGAGGGTATTTCGCCTGTCTCATACATCTTGCTCACCAGATGGTAGAGTTTTGTCATGACTGGCTCTCCCAAGGCCATCAGTAGTTCTAATGGAATGTTGTCTACTCCCGGGGCCTTGTTTCGACTCAGGTCCTTCAGTGCTCTGTCAAACTCTTCACGCAGTATCTTATCTCCCATTTCGTCTTCATCTACATCCTCTTCCATTTCCATAATATTGTCCTCAAGTACATCGCCCTCGTATAAACCCTCTATATACTCCTTCCACCTTTCTGCCTTCCCTTCTTTGCTTAGAACTGGGTTGCCATCTGAGCTCTTGATATTCATACAACTGGTTCTTTTCTCTCCAAAGGTCTCTTTAATTTTCCTGTAGGCAGTATCTATCTTACCCCCAGTGAGACAAGCCTCTACATCCTTACATTTGTCCTCCAGCCATCCCTGATTAGCCATGTTGCACTTCCTGTCGATCTCATTTTTGAGACGTTTGTATTCCTTTTTGCCTGCTTCATTTACTGCATTTTTATATTTTCTCCTTTCATCAATTAAAATCAATATTTCTTCTGTTACCCAACTATTTCTACTAGTCCTCGTCTTTTTACCTATTTGATCCTCTGCTGCCTTTACTACTTCATCCCTCAAAGCTACCCATTCTTCTTCTACTGTATTTCTTTCCCCCATTCCTGTCAATTGTTCCCTTATGCTCTCCCTGAAACTCTGTACAACCTCTGGTTTAGTCAGTTTATCCAGGTCCCATCTCCTTAGATTCCCACATTTTTGCAGTTTCTTCAGTTTCAATCTGCAGTTCATAACCAATAGATTGTGGTCAGAATCCACATCTGCCCCTGGAAATGTCTTACAGTTTAAAACCTGGTTCCTAAATCTCTGTCTTACCATTATATAATCTATCTGATACCTTTTAGTATCGCCAGGATTCTTCCAGGTATACAACCTTTTTTTATGATTCTTGAACCAAGTGTTAGCTATGATTAAGTTATGCTCTGTGCAAAATTCTACAAGGCGGCTTCTTCTTTCATTTCTTCCCCTCCAATCCATATTCACCTACTATGTTTCCTTCTCTCCCTTTTCCTACTGACGAATTCCAGTCACCCATGACTATTAAATTTTCGTCTCCCTTCACTACCTGAATAATTTCTTTTATCTCGTCATACATTTCATCTATTTCTTCATCACCTGCAGAGCTAGTTGGCATATAAACTTGTACTACTGTAGTAGGCATGGGCTTTGTGTCTATCTTGGCCACAATAATGCGTTCACTATGCTGTTTGTAGTAGCTAACCCCCACTCCTATTTCTTTATTCATTATTAAACCTACTCCTGCATTACCCCTATTTGATTTTGTATTTATTACCCTGTAATCACCTGACCAACAGTCTTGTTCCTCCTGCCACCGAACTTCACTAATTCCCACTATATCTAACTTTAACTTATCCATTTCCCTTTTTAAATTTTCTAACCTACCTGCCCGATTAAGGGATCTGACATTCCACGCTCCGATTCGTAGAACGCCAGTTTTCTTTCTCCTGATAACGACGTCCTCTTGAGTAGTCCCCGCCCGGAGATCCGAATGGGGGACTATTTCACCTCCGGAATATTTTACCCAAGAGGACGCCATCATCATTTAATCATACAGTAAAGCTGCATGTCCTCGGGAATTATTACGGCTGTAGTTTCCCCTTGCTTTCAGCCGTTCGCAGTACCAGCACAGGAAGGCGGTTTTGGTTAATGTTACAAGGCCAGATCAGTCAATCATCCAGACTGTTGCCCCTGCAACTACTGAAAAGGCTGCTGCCCCTCTTCAGGAACCACATGTTTGTCTGGCCTCTCAACAGATACCCCTCCGTTGTGGTTGCACCTACGGTACGGCCATCTGTATCGCTGAGGCACGCAAGCCTCCCCACCAACGGCAAGGTCCATGGTTCATGGGGGGAGGTGTGAATCCGTAATTGGATAGTGGACAGGAAGTGATGTGATGCAGTTTCGGTGGCAGAAGCTCCCTCCAGCAATCTAAAAAGCACAAAGCCACGATCCGCCGAACAAAAGCGACGCACGGCATCTCCAAACTCGAAATCAACGCTCTGCAAGTAAGCTCCGGTCACGTGCGCGCGCACAGACTGAATTTCAAGATTGCTCGCAACAGTGGAGGCGGACAGCCACCATGTGACGAAATAATGTAATCGTTCAACCGCCAACACAGTTGCTGTGCGCTACATTCTGTAGCAAAAACATTCACACCCAGCACTGAAAACATTTTTGTATGTATCATAAACCTTCTGAGAGACTCTAAGATAGAGAAGTTAGCGTAAGTAGTATAATGAATGATTGTACACAGAGATAAGTCACAAGATCACCTCTGAACACTGTTGAAATGTAAACTTTAACGAGAGGCCACGATACGATTCAAAATAAGCACACTAAAATACGTCATAGGCTCCGATCCTTCCTATATCCCATCCCACATGTATATAAAATTAGTTTTGTAAGCTATTCTAATATATTTTTTTCTGTTTCATACGTGAAATAAATCGGAGAGCCACACTCGAGCCCTGAAAGTGAAAGATATGGACTTCCTTGTCGAAGCCATCACCAGTGGCCGCTCTACAATCCAAGTGTATCATAAATAGTGTATGTGCGACGAAAATAAATGTATAATTAAGTGCGATAACGGACAAGCCAATCAATTGACAAGACGATGACAATGTAATGAATACAGTCAAAACAGAAAGTTGTGTACCAGTTGTGATAGTCAAATTACTTTTGCAACAATGAAAAATGAAGTGTGACTCTATTTCCTTATAAATTTTGTAAATATGTGTACTTATAGCATTAATTTTAAGAATCATCAAGAAAGACTGAATCCATGCAAACTCTGATAGAAACACAGAACAAATTCACAATGATCCACCGTCAGTAATTACAAATTGAAACGTTAATTCTTTTATTATGGAATGAATGTGAAAGGAAACTTTTAATAACCTCTATGTTACACCCGAAAATTACAAATATTCCAATGGGCAAGAGGATATAAGTAATACCTTCGGTATTCCTTCCGTCCTCATGGGAGGCAGTGTAATATTAGTAATTTTCGCCTCACAAACATTAATATACGCTCAATGGTAAATACCTGATGGCCTAAAGTTATTGAACAATTGTAAAGTAAAAGAACTGAACCATCGCATAGCAGCGACAGAGTCTATTATTCTTTATCTTTGCCGTTCCTGCGCGGTGCCTGTAAATCTCTATGTACATGTAACGATTAATGGTATAAAAAAGAGTTGTGTTGTTTCAAGACAAATGAGGCTTTTGGCGCCTAATCTTTTACTGTTTGTATTCTATGAAAGGCGGACGGGGACTTGCTGCGTGCCGGCCGTAGTGGCCGTGCGGTTCTAGGCGCTGCAGTCTGGAGCCGCGAGACCGCTGCGGTGGCAGGTTCGAATCCTGCCTCGGGTATGGACGTGTGTGATGTCCTTAGGTTAGTTAGGTTTAACTAGTTCTAAGTTCTAGGGGTCTAATGACCTCAGAAGTTGAGTCCCATAGTGCTCATTTGAACCATTTTTGAACTTGCTGCGTTCCGCAACTGTATTTTATATTTTATTTGAAAATATTGAGTGAATATGCTAACTGTTACTTTTTTAAATCAGAAAACATGTTGTTTCTTGTAACTGATTACGAACAGACAGCATCAAAGGACATTTTGACTGTTATGTATAAAGTATTTAACCACAATGGTCATCTATTGTAATTTAATATGAAAAGGTAGGTAGCATTAAAAAAAGTGTGTTACAGATAAGTGTGCTTAATTAACCTTGATGATTTCCATCTTCTTATTTACCTGAAGGATAATTATTTTGTGTTACTTCATCACCAGAAATTACGATCACGCTTATGGGCCGAACGCAGCATGAGGCAGAAGGAACATTATCGTTTTCCTATTATTTCTGAACCAACTTTTTTGTGTAGTGTTGCATTTCTTTGGAAGTCTATAACTCTTCTGGTCCCTTAGTGTTGATCCAGGTGTGAATACATCGCGACTATAAAAATGCACAGAAATGATAATGTTTCTTCCGAACGATCTCAAATGTATATATATCAATATGCTGCTAGTGTAATCAATCCCTGATTCTGTTGCCAAGTGGCCCATCAAAATACTCACTTTTTCGACATTAAAAAAAAGTAACGATTTTTTTTATTTTCGCCCCCCAAGAGCAACGCTACAGTACATCGTCTGGTTCAGCCACATCTAGATGTAATATATCCACTCTTTCCTACGTAGATCCAGATATAAATAGAGTTTCGTAAACAGATTTTAGTGTATTCCTGAATACAGTAAACGGTCTCGATTCCGGCATTTTTCGACCAGCTCTCCAACGTGTGGCTATCGGTGGTTGCTCTGATTGACGAAAGCACCAGGTCCCCTGCGATTTTCTTTGCTAGTGTTCAGAATAAGGATACAGTCTAGTGGCTACTAGAATCCAAAGTATAACTGCACATCTCTATAGTCTTGACTAACTTTGTAGCAAAGATATAATTACCTTAAGGAGGCAATGTATCGAGCAGATATAACACATTACCGATTAAGAGCTTATTAGAGGGTCACAGGACCATGACGTTGCTTTTCGGTGTGTTACCTTAGTACTCTAATGCTACAACACACAACATTATAAACTGAATGTGTTACACTAATGTCAATATGCCTTCATAAAAGGTACCGGCGATTGTCTGTTATGTTCCATCAAATCTAGAGTTATTCTTCACCTGCATAAGACGTTTCGGATTTTCGTGGTGAGTTGTGCGCAACATAAGGGATTTGTTCATGAGCCTGAGACACTTACCAGGTTGAATTAATGGATATGGGGTATAATAATCACAATTTTACTGTGAGGATAGTATACCAGTCCAACCAGTCCAATGTCCAGAAAACTATCAGACTGAAACTCTATTTCTTCACAAATGTCGCGGATTGTTGTCTATGTAAATAATAATCAGTAATTCTCAAAGGCAACCTGCAAATAACTATCCTGCACTGCGAATGTATCGTAGGCTCCCTGATTCGTACAACAGATCTTTGTTCTAATATGAATGTCCCGATACTTACAGTTTACATGCTTTGTATATCGGTAAACTGGAACGAGAGCCATGGCGTCAAGGCACATGCTGGACATGCGAGGTATCTGACACTCATCATCAAGCCTAGAGTCATCTCGGTGTGCATGCGGCATGCCCGCTTAGTTGAGACAGGCGGAGGACACGGCAGCTCGCGTAGTGCGTTCAGTAGAGAACTGGCTGGCTACATGGCATCCTGGTACTGAGCAGTCTCTCTCTCTAAGTTAATTTATATATATATACATTAAGATGTGGCATTGATACATATGTGGATGCAGCATTATGAGAAAATGAATTATAAAATCATATTTTTAGTATCCGTCTGGAAGACCACCTGCAGTGGGTAGCCCAGCTAGCAGATTTGGTGGGAGAGATGACCATGACGTCGACAACTCGTGTCCAATAAGTTTAGCAGGGGTCCCTCGTGAAATAGAGCATCACATTACAGATACACGTAACTTTCTTTGCGTTTCTGCTGCAGATAAGGTGAGTACACCGTTTATTTGCGAATTATATTTACGAGCTTCATACATGAGCGACTTATTTCACTTATCTGTGTCGATACTAGTTTAGTTTTTGTTCAGTAACAATTTAATGTTAAGTGGCTTCACATGTATCGCCCCTCGTATCGTACAGCCTTTTCTTTTTGCTTTCCTTGCAACATCTCCGTGAGAAAGGACCTACCGTTGCTGCTGCAGATACGGCGATATATGGTTTGTTAACGAATTATATTTAGACCCCGTTATCTAAGAGCAGCGTCTTTGATTAGTAATCGAAACGACTCGGTCCCGTGCTCGAAACACGCCAGCGCATAAAATTTGATTAATAATCAGCACTGGTGGCAGATGACTTGGTGCATAAGAAGTCACTCTCATTCTACCAACGGCCGTGTCAAAGAGGGCCAAGGAGCAGACATTCAGCACTTTCTCTTGTCCTTGGGGTGGGAAATTGCCCCTAAATGGGGAAGAATCAGCAATGATCAAAGGCATGAGGATGCAGAAGGTAATGGAAACAAATACATTAATGACGCATAACGCATATCAACAGGACATGTGCTCTGTAATTGAAAAAGTGACATGGTGATCTCTCCATTGGCAAAATATTCCGCAATAGGCCCCATTCGTATCTCTGGAAGGGAACTGTCAAGAGGAAGGTGACCATGAGAAAAAGATTGAATAACCAACGAAAGAATAACGTTCTATGAGTCGGGGTGTCGAATGTCGAAAGGTTGAACGTGGTAGGGAAGCTAGAAAATCTGAAACGGGAAATGCAAAGGATCAGTCTAGATACAGTAGGGGTCAGTGAAATGAACAGGAAAGAAGACAAGGATATATTGTCAGATGAGCATAGGATAATATCAACAGCAGCAGAAAATGGTACAACAGGAGTAGGATTCGTTATCAATAGCAAGGTAGGACAGAGAGCGTGTTATTGTGAACAATTCAGTGACAGGAATGTACTTATCAGGGTCGACAGCAAACCAACACCGGCAATTACACTCCAGTTATACATGCCGACGACGCAAACTGAAGATGAAGAGACAGAGAAAGTTTAAAAGGATACTGAAAGGGTAACACAGCACGTAAAAGAAGATGAAAATCGAACAGTCGTAGGGGACTGGAATGCCGTTGTAAGGGAGTAGTGGAAGAAACTGCTGCAGGAGAATGTGGGTTTGGGACAAGAAATGAGAAAGGAAGAAAACTAACTGATTTCTGCAATAAATTTCAGCTAGTAATAGAGAATACCCTCTTCAAGGATCACAAGAGGAGGAGGTATATTTGGAAAAGGTCAAGTGATATTGGACGATTTCAGTTACATTACATCATGCTCTGGCAGAGATCCGAAATCAGATTATGGATTGTAGGAAGTACTCAATTGCAGATATAGACTCAATCAAAGTGTAGGAGGAATGAAGAGTAGGCTTAAGTTTAACAGATTAGTCAGGAAGAATCAATCTGCAAAGAAGTGGGATAACGAAGTGCTAAGGAATGAAGAGATACGCTCGAAGATCTCTAAGGCTGTAGATACACCAATAAGGAATAGCTCAATAGGCAGTACAGATGAGGAGGAATGGACATCTCTAAAAAGGGCCATCACAGAGGTTAGAGACAAAAACATAGATATAAAGAAGGTAACTGCGAAGAAACCATGGGAACGGAAGAAATACTTCAGTTGATAGATGAAAGAAGTATGTACAAAAAGGTTCAGGGAAATTCAGACACAGGGAAATACAGGTCGCTGAGAAATGAAATAAACTGGAAGTGCCGACTAAATGGCAGCTGGAAAAATGAGGAGAAATCGAAAAAGAAATGATTGTCGGGAGGACTGACTCAGCGTACATGAAACTTAACCATCGTGGTAACATTACGAGTGCAACGGGAATTCCGCTGTTAAATGCAGAAGAGAGAGCTGATAGGTGCAAGGAGTACACTGAATGCCTCTCTGAGGGGGACATTTGAGTGATGTGAGAGAAGAAGAAATAGGATGCGATGTGAAAGAGATAGGGGATCCAGCATCAAAATTAGAATTTAAGAGAGCTTTGTAGGAATTAAGATCAGATCAGGCAGAAGGGCAGTCCACCAGAATTTCTAAAATCGTCAGGGGTAGTGGCAACAAAACGACTATTCACGTTGGTGTGTAGATTGTATAAGTCTGGCAACATACCATCTGATTTTCGGGAAAGCATCTCTTACACAATTCCGAAGACGGCGAGAGCTGACAAGTGCGAGAATTATCGCACAATCAGCTTAATAGCTCATGCATCCAAGTTGCTTACAGGAGTAACCTACAGAAGAATGGAAGAGAAAGCGCGGTGGATGACTATCAGTTTGGCTTTAGGAAAAGTAAAGGCATGAGAGAGGCAATTTTGACGTTGTGGTTAATAATGGAAGCAAGACTAAAGAAAAATCAAGACAAGTTCATGGGATTTGTCAACCTGGAAAAGCGTTTGACAGTTTAAAATGGCGCAAGATGTTCTAAATTCTGAAAAAAGTGGGGTGAAGCTACAGGGAGAGACGGGTCATATACAGTATGTACAACAGCCAAGAGGGAATAATAAGAGTGGACGACCAAGAACCAAGTACTCGTATTAAAAAGCGTGCAAGACAAGGATGTAGCCTTTCGCACCTGCTGTTCAATCTGTACATCGAGGAAGCAATTGTAAAGGATGAGCCAGACAGTAGGAGATTTTATTTCATTATATGAGATTTCAAACGGTACCTTCATTTTTCTTGTTACGGCCAAGCCTCGGCCGGCAGTGGATAGCTGCCTGTAAATTCTTTCGTCAAACGGTCTAGTAGCAGGAAGTCAGCACCGAGGAAGGTTACCTTGATCACGCGCCTCTTTCATGTGCTTACGAGGTAACGCCACCCCAGGCGTCGCTTAGCATGCAACGCTCTGGAAAGTTCCATGCCGCCCGCACGGTTTGCTCGGCCCCGACCAGTCAGAGCGGAGGAAACCGCGTGGTGCGTCGAATAAACCCGACCGCCTGTCGCCGGGCCCGCTCTCTGGTATTCTTGCTCACCCGCGAGTCGGATGCGCGCCCTGTAGCAGTGAACATCTCCCGCTTCTCCCGGTGCTGCGGCACTGTGGACTTAGTTTTGGCAGACAACAACTTTCGGTAGCTTCGCGAACAATGTTTCGCCAAACTCTAAGCTCTGGCTCAACCTCACCTCCCTAGGCCTATGTAGCCCCTTTCAAAATGGTTTCGCCAATAAATGGCCTTTCTCTAAAAATTATCCTAATTATTCCATAACGCCCACCGCTTGCCTATACGTCCATCCTGTACACAATGACGGGAAAAAAGAACGACTCAGGAGTGGAATTAAAATTCAAGGTTAAAGGATATCAATGATACGATTCGCTAATGACATTGCTATCTTGAGTAAAAGTGAAGAAGAATTACATGATCTGCTGAACAGAAAGAACAGTCTAATGAGTACAGAGCATTGAGAGTAAATCGAAGAAAGACGAAGGGAATGAGAAGTACTAGAAATGGGAACACCGAAAAACTTACCATCAGGATTGAGGGTCGCGAAGTAGATGAAGTTAAGGAATTCTGCTACCTAGGCAGTAAAATAACCAATCACGGACGGAGTAAGGAGGACATCAAAAGCAGACTAGCAATGGCAAAAAGGCCACGTAAGTCTGGAGTACAGCATTGTATGGACTGTGGGAAAATCGGAACATAAGAGAATCGAAGCATTTGAGATGTGGTGCTACAGACGAATGTTGAAAGTTAGGTGGACGGATAAAGTAAGGAATGAGGAGGTTCTACGCAGAATCGGAGAGGAAATGAATATGTGGAAAACTCAGATAAGGAGAAGGGACAGGATGGTATGACGTCTGTTAAGACACGAGAGAATGACTTCCATGGTACTAGAAGGATCTGTAGAGGGCAAAAACCGTGGAGGAAGATTGGAATACATCCAGCAAATAATTGAGGACATAGGTTGCAGGTGCTACTCTGAGATGAAGATGTTATCACAGGAGAGGAATTCGTGGCGGGCCGCATCAAACCAGTCAGAAGACTGATGAAAAAAAAATCGGGATGCTGAACTACCAAACATAGATAAAACTATATAATTCGGTCCTGGTTAGGAACTCGTAACATGTCAGAAAATAGGTAACTTCCCTGTTGCTGCTTGTTTTTGGCTCATCAGTGTTCTGACTGATATGATGCGGTTATTCACGAATTCACCTCCTGTGCCAACCTCTTCATCTCAAAGTAGCACTTGCAACCTACGTCCACAATTATTGGTTGGATGTATCTCAATCTCTGTCTTCCTCTACAGTTTCTGCCCTCTACAGTTCCCTCTAGTACCATGGAAGTCATGCCCTGATGTCTTAACAGATGTCCTATCATCCTGCCCCTTCCCCTTACCAGTGTTTTCCACATACTCCTTTCCTCTCCGATTCTACGCAGAACCTCCTAATACCTTACCTTATCAATCCACCTAATTTTCAACATTCGGCTGTACCACCACATCTAAAACGCAGCGATTCTCTTCTGTTTCGATTTTATCGCTGTCCATGTCCCATCAACATTCATCGCTATGCTCATCTACATCTACATCTTAGAAATTTCTTTCTCAAATGATGGCTTATGTATGATACCAATAGACATCTCTTGTCCAGGAATGCTTTTTCTGCCAGTGGTAGTCTGTTTTTGATTCCCTTGTTGCTTCATCCGGCATTGGTTATTTTGCTGCCTAGGTAGTAGAATTCCTTAACTTCATTTACTTCGTGTCCACTAATCCTGATGTTCAGGTTTTCGCTGTGCCCATTTCTGCCACTTCTCATGACGTACGTCTTTCTCAGTCTATGTTCTGTACTCATTAGACTGTTCTTTCATTCAATAAACCCTGTAATTCTTCTTCACTTTCACTCAGGATAGCAATGTCATCGGCGAATCGTATAGTTGATTCCTTTCACCTTGAATTGTAATCCCACTGCTGAACCTTTCTTTTATTTCCATTATTGCTTCTTCGATGTACACACTGAAGAGTAGGTGCGAAAGCCTACATCCCTGTCTTACACTCTTTTTAATCCGAGTAATTTATCCTTAGTCGTCCAGTCTTATTATTCCCTCTAGGCTCTTGTACATATTTTATATTACCTGTCTCTCCCTAAATCTTACCCCTATTTTTCTAAGAAATTTCGAGCATCTTGCACCATTTTAGATTGGACGGTTGTATCTAGATCGAGAAATCGTATGAACGCATCTTGATTTTGCTTTAGTCTTACTTCCATTACGAGCCGCAACATTAGAACTACCTTTCTGGTGCGTTTCCTTTTCTAAAGCCAGACTGATCGTCATCTAGCACATCCTCATTTTTCTTTTCTACTCCTCTGTATAATATTCTTGTCAGCAACGTGGATGTGTGAGCTCGTAAGTTGGTTGTGCGATAATTCTCGCACTACTCAGCTCTTCTAGTACTCGGAATTCTGTGGATGGTATTCTTCCGAAAGTCAGGCAGTATGTCGCCCTACTCATAGATTCTACACATCAACGAGAATTGTTGCCACTTCTCCCAGTGATTTTCGAAATTCTGGTGGAATATTAACTATTCCTTCTATCTTATTTCGTCTTAAGTCCTCCAAAACTCTCTTAAGTTCTAATAGTGGACCCCTGATCTCTTCTAAATCCACTCCCGTGTCTTCTTCGACCACATCAAAAAAACCTTCTCCCTCTAAGAGGCCTGCAATTTATTTCTTCCACCTATCCACTAGTTCTTCTGCATTCAAAAGCGGAATTCTCATTGCACTCTTTATGTTACCACTCTTGATATTAATGGCACCGGAAGTTGTTTTGACTTTCCTGTATGCTGGGTCAGTCCTTCAAACAATCATTTCTGTTTTGGTTTCTTCACACCTTTCACGTAGCCATTTCGTCTTAGCTTCACTGCACTTCCTCCTTATTTCATTCTTCAGTGACTTATATTTCTGTATTCCTGAACTCCCCTGATCGTTTTTGTACATGTTTCTTTGATCGATCAGCTGTAGTATTTCTTCCGTTACCCATGGTTTCTTCGCAGTTACCTTCTTTGTAATGTTTTTATTTCCAACTTCTGCGAGTACCCGCATTCCTCTTTAACTCCAGAACACCTTCGGTTACCCTAGGCTTTCTTGATTTGAGTACCTTGGTCTGCGTTACCTTCATACACTATTTTTTCTAGGATCAGTTATATTATGATAGGTGGCATTTTCCCTTGTGCTTGAGATAGTGTCTTGGACTACTAGACACTCATTAGATTTAGAGGAATAATGATCAGAAATGGCAGTGGAAGACTTTTGGTGCAAAGAGTCGTCTTAATTCTGCTAACAGCCTTGCTGAAGGTGATGGAGGATTGTACGGAGTTTGAGAGTGACTTCCTGTACTTGGGGTGGGTCACTTCACCTAGAAGTGCAATAATCATCAATGATCAACTGTACAGGTCGCCCAACCAGTGTCTTGTTTATTTCTTATATTAAATTTCAGTATTTTCATGTAGTACTCGAGTAACATCTGTCCAAGAGAAGTCTGCTAGTATCAGACTTTGGCATTAATGTGAGGAAGAAATCTCTGAGAATATACGTTTGGAGTACAGCATTGTCATGCACATTGGGAAAACTGGGAAAGATATGTAAATATCTGAGATGTGTTGCTAAAGAAATATGTTCTAAATTAAGTGGAAGATAAGAGGTGAAGAGGTACTCTGCAGAGAGGGAAAACGGAGGAACACATTTGAAAGAAAAGTACAGGGCATTAGGCCGTGTATTAAGACAGCGTGGAATAACAATGATGGTACTAGAGGAAGGTATAGAGGTTGAAAACAGTAGGGCAAGACAGATAATGGAATAAATTCGACAAATAGTTGAGAAGGTAGGGTGCAAATGCTACTCTGAGATGAAGAGGTTTGGATAAGAGAGGAACTCATGGGACTCTGCGTCGAAGATAGATAACTCAAAAAGTAATCGTAGTGGTTGCCGCTTCAGCAGAGATTTTGTTCCCATGAAAAGTGAACTGATGACAATCTTCTCTCTATGCACTCTCTGTGCGTAGCCAGTAGTAATCGCACACTCAACGTGTCTAGCCCGCAGTTTTCAGGCACTCGCTTTGGGTAGCCATGTGTTCCCGGTTGTATTTACGCACTCGCCATTTGTAGGCAGTAGTAATCGTGCACTTGCTGTGTGTGTAAATAACAGTAATCGTGCACTCACCATGTGTAGCCAGGAGCAAACGTGCACTCGCTGTGTGTCGGCAGTTGTAATGGAACTCTCACAAAGTGTAGCCAGTAGGAATCGCGCACTCGACACGTGTATCCAATGGTTGGAGAGAAATGACAAGGGTGGCCAAGCCCCGCGTATTGCGCAAGATTACCCATATTATAGTAATGTTTTAAAGCACCCACAGCACCGTTACTGATGGCCTATTTCTTCCATATATTTCGTCAGTAATTACTGTTATAAATATTAATCCCATAATTTACTATCGATAGTTCAAATTCCCTGACCGACATATTTCGAAAAGTTTCCATATAATAATCAATACTGTCGCTGACACATACTCACTCTTGTGTTCGTGCAAAGAGGTTTTTAAATTTGCACAGGAAGATAGAAAATGCAGAGTTCTGCTGCTTCTGTACGATTAAATAACTAATTTTAGGGTTCGCATAATATATATGCCCAAGTTTGTTAAAATTTTTGTAATTACATTTGTGTGTTACATGACTAGCAAACGTAAATTACTACACTTAAGTGTAATAATCAGTTCACTGATCTTTAGCGAGAAAGCTGTCAAGGTACGTAAGTAAATTAAAATAAATGGGAACTTCTAATATTTACAGAATTACTACAGTGTCAGAAGGAAACATTAATATGCATTTTAATGCATGGATCATACACGAAAGTTTCCAGTTACTTGACTATTGCAATCAGATACGGTAAAAAATGAAATCTAAAGGACATTTGTGCCTAAATTGGTCCAATATTTTATGTTAAGTAAATCATCTAGAGAGTAGAAGGAATGGCCAGCGAAAATTCTTTCAAACTGCGTTTAGTAGCTTATAGTGTTTGCTGGCAACTTACTGAAAATATGTGTTACTGAATATTGGATCCCTTTTGGACAAAGGTAAGTAGTTTCAAGCCATTTTGTACATTGTCTTTATTTCTAGTATTGATGTTGCGTATTGAGCTACTGGTTGGAAAAAGGGGCAAATAACTTACAATAATACTTCATTAAGGAATGCATATACTGAGAAGGAGTAGTAAATATGTTCAATTCTTCGAATCGCTTTTGGCATACTGTTGTTCAATTTACATCCTAAATTAGTCTTACTACACATTCTGTCACTCTAAAACTGCCTCTCGGTTTGTGGAGTAACCCCAGATACTGTATGACATAATAGAGTAAAGGTGAGTAATGCCTGATTCTCGTATTTACATCACCAATGTGAACTATTCCCAGAGAAAAGCGATATAGATGTGCAGTTGAAATTTATTGCGATTAAACCCCATTAAATCTCTCTTAATATCGTGGTCAGATGTTGGTCACTTCCCTTAAAACCATGATCAAATGTTTGTACCATAGGAATCGAATGTGTGCTGCTGGGTGCCGCCGAATTTTGTCGGCTCCGATTAACTCTCTGACTTTGGCTCCCAGTTAGTAGGTTGTTTTTCCTCCTCAACTTCTTTTCAGACTTAGACCTAGTGTACAGCGTCCATAATTAAACATCCAGTTTCAAAACACTGCAGAAAGAGTACCACTGTTTAGCATGACATCACAATTGAATAACGTGTTTCTGACGCAGGGTGAAACGTCATGGAACATAAAATTTTTAACGAAAATTTTACCAATAGATGGCGCTGTAAGCGTTATAACGTATGTTGGGTCCTTTAGAAATGACAGAAGAATCACAAGAAGACAGCTATAGCTTCACTTGCACGTTACACTATCCTTCCTATTCAATGTGCATGACTTCAAAAGTCTGGCAGTCAACAGTTGTGGCACTGTTGGTTAAGCAAACCCATCCACCACGATAAGGTCATACCACGTTTTAACTATCCTGAGGCCGAAAACTGCATAAAAAGCGAAATATCGATTTTTTTATTACCCTGGGACCAAAAACTGCACGAAGTGCAAATTACATCGGTTTCTAACTGTCGTGAAACTGGTTCAAATGGCTCTAAGCACTATGGGACTTAACATCTGAGGTAATCAGTCCCCTAGACTTAGAACTACTTAAACCTAACTAACCTATGGACATCACACACATCCATTCCCGAGGCAGGATTCGAACCTGCGATCGTAGCAGCAGCGCGGTTCCGGACTAGAACCGGTCGGCCCCAGCGGCCGGCCGTGAGACTGGTGACAGACATTTTCAGTAAGCTGTCAGTCGCAAGGTGAAATGGAGCAATGGCATGTTCTACAACAGATCAGCGCAATGCGTCGCCAGTGCTTGCTTTCAATTTAACTATGTTCGTAATTGTAGCCCTGAACACATCTTTCAGATAACCCCACAGCCAGAATTCATACAGATTAAGTAAGATCAGGTGGTCCAGACGGCCAGGCTGTAGGGAACAGGTGGGTGATGATTCATGCATTTCCGAAATACCACTCCAGCAGCTGCTTCACCGGCTGTACTATTTGTAGAGGAAGGCCATCGTGTATAAAAATGATCCTACTTACACATCCACCCTGCTGATACGATTGGTGCGCGGAAGACTCTCATGAGGTTCATCAGTGACGATACAGGTAACAGGACCCTCGAATAAATGCGTCCTTACGATACATGATGCTGTCAGTCCGCATTAAACTGTCACCTTTTCAGAATGAAGTGGTACCAGTTGATCTGCATACCGGTATTGGGTTGCCCATTTTATGCAGTTCTGCGTATTGACATGTCCTTGTAGATGGAAATTGGATTCTTCTGACCACAGAAAGTTCCATGGCTATTCATTGTCCACTTCAGTGCGGGCAAGAATTTCCAGAAGGAACGTCTGTCTTGCTGGCACGTGAGCAGGAAGCATGTCGTGAACATGGATAATTTTACGTGGACAGCGATGGAGGATGTTTCGCAGGATTTTATGCATCGTACTCGAAGGCCTGTAAAATGTTTGGGGAATTGCAGTTCGGGCAGCTCCCCGTGCGTTACGTGTTTGCTCATCACCGCTCGACCCCTCCTACAATGCTGTCGCCACATCTTCGACAGATGTCGGATCAACTGCTTTCCTGCCTCTGCCACGCTGCACCTCAAAAGAACTTGTCTTTTCGAATATTGTAATCATTTTCTCTAGGCCCTTCGTATCCTCGAGCGTCCGCAACTTCTGCAGGGTTGCTGGAGTACAGTCACCGTTTTTGTAAAAGATCTTTACAGGCAAAGCGCGATCATTCATAGAGAGAGTCATGTTGGGCGTCTCGAACGTAAGTTGAAGAACAGTTGTGTACCGTGTGTCTGTTAGAGTGCATACTTTGACGCTTGCAGCGCCATCTATTGGTCAATTTTTAGTGACTTTTTCAAAAATGGTTCTAATGGCTCTGAGAACTATGGGACTTAATATCTGAGGTCATCAGTCCCCTAAAACTTAGAACTACCTAAACCTAACTAACCTAAGGACATCACACACATCTTTGCCCGAAGGAGGATTCGAACTTGCAACCGTAGCGGAGGCGCGGTTCCAGACTGAAGCGCCTAGAACCGCTCGGCCACACTGGCCGGCTCCGTGACTTTTCCTTTCCCTCAAATTTGACGCCATTCTGAACAATGGTTTTCTTTCTACTGCGTTTTGAAATCTGAATTGCCAGCCAGTGTGGCTGAGCGGTTATAGGCGCTACAGTCTGGAACCGCGCGTTGTTTGGTCCCAGGACAATGAAAAAAAAAAGATATTTCGCTTTTTATGCACTTTTCGGCCTCAGGATAGTTAAAACCGATTTTTCCCATCCGATGTGGTATGACTTTGTCTTGGTGGATGGGTTTGCTTAACCAACAGTGCCACAATTGTTGACTGCCAAACTTTTGCAGTTCTGCACATTGAATAGGAAGGATAGTGTAATATGCAAGTGAAGTTATAGCTGTCTCTTCGTGATTCTTCTGTCATTTCTAAGAGACCCAATATACGTTATAACGCTTACAGCGCCATCTATTGGTAAAATTTTCGTTAAAAATTTTATGTTCCATGACGTTTCACCCTGTGTTAGTAACATGTTGTTCAAATCTGATGTCATGCTCAACGGTGGTTCTCTGATGACCTCAGAAGTTAAGCCCCATTGTGCTCAGAGCCATTTGAAATCTGAATTGTAATTATGGATACCTTCTATATCCGCCTCCAACATCCCAACCGCTGTGATTTTCTCGTCCACATGGGCCTTATCTTTTCACCTTTGCTATATCACTGCCGCTGATCTTAAGAGCCGTAGTGGATCCCCTGCATAACTCCAGTGGTGCCGTCAGTTTGCCGACTCCCTCCAAGGTGACGTAAGACCTATCCCGAAGTACGACTATCGTGAAACTAACAATACCTCAGATGTGGCCTGAGCATCTCCCAAACTCCTTGAACGCGTCACTACAGCAGTATTCGGTTCAGTTGGAGACTGTCTTCTTACCACCCCCTACACACCACCTTACACTTTAATTACTTTATTGTTCCATGAATTTCCCCCTGCGTCAATAAGACGCTGCTCAAATTTGACGGAATTCTGGGCAGTGTTTCTCTTTCTACAGTGTTTTGACATTGGAACTTTAATTACGAACAAGCTGTACTTTGTCCTGTATTATGTATTCCGTTCACTGTACATTGGTAAAAAAATGCCAACTCATCAACCACGACGATGTTTTCCTACAAGCTGTAAATGTAGCCCCGTTGTGTTCTGTTTAGGAGGTTCCGGTTCCTAAAGTGGCTGTGTTAGCAGGGGAACGATCAGCGGAAGCGTTTGGTGCTCTCGTGTCAGCGGGACATTGCACGGCAGCGCAACAGGCGGCTGCAGACGGGATGGTGGTCGCCTCGCGTGCTGTGCACCGCCGTGCCCTGCCGGGCTGAGCCGCGCCTAACAGGCCGTTTGCGGCGACCACGGGGTGGCGCGCGCCGTCGCGTGACTGCGGGCCAGCGAGGCCGCGGCGCCACACAAAGGCCGCCCTTTCACCGGCTCCAACTTCCGAATGCCGGCCGCGGAAGGCGCGCCACTTTGCTCCCGCTTCCTACGCAAGCGCTGGAAAACAGCCCGCAAAGAACAGCGCTAAGTTAGAGTGGACCAACCTCCCGGCTGTGAAGCGACTCACTGCAAAAACTCGCGTACCGCTCTATGGAAACGTGTACATTGGCATTCTGTGATCTGCAGAGTGGTGGTTGCCGGTGTGGATTCGACATTTTGGGAGACAAGGTTTCCGGCTTTTTTTAATTTTTTTCCTTTATTGTTATTTTAATACCTGAACAATCAAGTAGGCTGCCAGCGGCATGCTTCGCCGCTCTTCAGCCATAGTGTTGACAATAACAGTCCACAGAATGGAGAATTAGAATGAACATAGTGACGGGCAAAAAATAGTGGTCACAGATACACAAAAAACACGGAGCCGTTCACACTCGACGATAACGACACTGAAAACACGTTGACACGGCGCACATAACACTGATGAATCCGACGGCACAAGTGAACGTAGAAGCGTGACGGCGGACACTAAAAACAGAAAACGACGTCACACACACGAGACACTGATGGCGATGATCTCCGGCGCCCGAAAGTCCACGTAGCGTGTGCGAGTCCGGGGACCTGCCAAGAGGGGAAGAAGGGTGAGGGGGGGTGGAGAGGGTGGAGAGGGGAGAACAAAGATGCCAATGGCTGAGGAGATGGGAGGAAGAGTAGAGGGGCAGGGGAAGGGAGGCCCGGGGGAGGAGTGGGGAGAAAGGGAGGAGGGAGGGAGGGTGCCCAAAGGAACAGACACAGGAAGAGGGAGGGAGGATCAAAGTTGGTAGGAGGGGTAGATGGAGAGGAGGAGGACATCATCAGGGACGGGGAGCTGGCGGAAGCCACCTTGGGAGAAGGTAAGGAGGGTGGCGAGATGGAGACCAGGTGGGACGTGGGAAGACAGCCATGGCAGTGGGCGGGGGTGGGAGAGGATGGGTGAGACAAACGCATGAGGAGGATCGAGTTTTCTGGAGTTGTACAGGATCCATATCCTTTCAAGGAAAAGGAGGAGGTGGGGGAAGGGGATTAGATCATACAGGATCCATGTGGGGAGGGGAGACGGATGCGATAGGCGAGGCGGAGAGCATGGCATTCAAGGATTTGTAGGGATTTATAAAAGGTAGGGGGGGGGGTGGAGACCCAGGCCGGATGGGCGTAACAAAGGGTAGGGCGGATGAGGGATTTATAGGTGTGGAGGATGGTGGAGGGGCCCAGACCCCACGTACAGCCGGAAAGGAGCTTGAGGAGACAGAGTCGGGAGTGTGCCTTGACTTGACTTGGAGTCCAGGAGATGCGACGGTCGAAGGTGACGCCAAGGTACTTAATGGTGGGAGTGAGGGCGATAGGATGGCCATAGATAGTGAGATAGAAATCAAGGAGGCGGAAGGAAGGGGTGGTTTTGCCCACAATGATCGCCTGGGTTTTGGAGGGATTGACCTTGAGCAACTGCTGGTTGCACCAAGTAGTGAACCGGTCAAGATCGGATTGGAGAAGGCGTTGGGAGCGCTGCAGGGTGGGGGCAATGGCAAGGAAGGCGGTGTCATCGGCAAACTGGAGAAGGTGGACGGGGGTGACGGCGACGGCATGTCTGCCGTGTACAAAAGGTACAGAAGGGGGGAGAGGACGGAGCCTTGGGGCACACCGGCAGAGGGGAAAAAGGTGTAGGAATCCGTGTTATGGATGGTGATGTAGGAAGGACGGTGGGAGAGAAAGGAGCCGATCAGACGGACGTAGTTAATGGGAAGGGTGAAGGTTTGGAGCTTGAAGAGGAGACCAGAATGCCATATGCGGTCATAAGCACGTTCGAGGTCCAGGGAGAGGAAGATCGCGGAGCGACGGGAATTAAGCTGGTCAGAAAGGAGATGAGTGAGATGAAGGAGAAGGTCGTTGGAAGAGAAGGACGGCCGAAAGCCACACTGGGTAACGGGAAGGAGGCGGTGCTGGCGGAGATGAGATGCTGGTGGATACGTCGGGTGAGGATAGATTCCAGGACCTTGCTGAAGACTGTGGTTAGGCTCATGGGACGGTAGGAGGAGACAGCGGATGGCGGTTTGCCAGGTTTAAGGAACATCAGGAGACGGGAGATTTTCCAGAGGTCGGGGTAGTAACCGGTGGACAGGACTACATTGTAGAGCCTGGTCAGAGTGGAGAGGAAAGCGACAGGAGCTTCACGAAGGTGAAGGTAGGTGACACGACCGTGACCAGGAGCGGTGTTGCGTTTTGTGCAGAGTGTAGCAATGAGATCCTGTGTAGTGATATGATAGGGGCATTGAGTTCCCTGTGTGCAATGTTGTCCAAGTACTGGAAACCAGGTGCGAGGGGAGGGACAGAGGTGTCAGATCGAACGTGGACATCCAGGAAGAGGGAGTAATCGAACTGGGGATCATCGGGGATGGAAAACACTTCGGAGAGGTAGGAGGCAAAGTGATTGGCCTTACTAAGGGTTTCAGGGAAGGGGTGATCATCATGGAGAAGAGGATAGGAGGGGGAGGGTTTAATTCCGGTAAGGCGACGGATGGCTGACCAGAACTTGGACGAGTTGATAGGCAAGGTAGCATTTAAACAGGTGCATGTCTGTCGCCAGTCCCGGCATTTCTTAGCCGCGAGCAAATTAAGAATGTGTCGCTGGAGTTGCCGGTGGCATCGTACTGTGTCCGGGTCACACGTGCGGAGGAAGGCACGGTAGAGACGGCGGGATTCACGGAGGAGGAGGACGGCCTGTGGGGGTAAGGTAGGATGGTGAGGGTGGATGGCGACAGTAGGGAAGTGGGCCTCCACGGCCTCAGACAAGGTCTGCTGGAGAAAGGAGGTGGCATGGGTTACATCGTCAGGGTGGTGGTAGGTGAACGGGTGTCTATCGATCTGGGTGGAAAGGGTAGCCCGGTAGGCATTCCAGTTGGCACGGGAAAAGTCATGGACGTACTTAGAGGGAGGGTCATTGCGAGGGCGGGGAGGGGGTGACGACCGTCTGAAACGGTGAGGAGGACAGGGAGATGGTCGCTACCAATAGGCTCCAGGACATCCACCGTTATGTGGCCAAGGAGGTTTGGTTAGGAAAGGATAACATCGGGAGTGGAGTTGGATTCGGGACGGATGTGCTAGGGGATGTCGCCTCGAAGGGAGGAGAGGGACCGATGCCACAGCCGTAACTGGGCAGCGGAACGACTATGGATGTTGAGGTCGGCGGCGATCACGTAGGAGGAGAAGGTACGGTTAATGTGGGAGAGGAAGTCGAAGGGAATAGGGGCGTTAGGGCGGACATAGATGGTGGCGCAGATAACGATAAGGCCGGGGAAGAACAGATTAAGGATCAGGTGTTCGGTGGGGTCGGGAAGGAGAAGTTGGAGCCGAAAGGGGATCTGGCAGTGGTGACCAATTGCAACACCGCCACGTGCAATCGGGAGGGGATTATCGGATCGGTGGAGGAGGTAGGGCGAAGTGTGGACGGTGTGGTGGGGTTGGAGGAAAGTTTCATTGAGGAGGAAGGCATCCACGCAGTGGGCGGCAAGGGTGTGCAGGAAGAGGTTCTTGTTGACAGAAAGGGAATGGATATTGTTGAAAAGGATACGGTGCTGTCACGCCATGTCAGGGAGTTAGACAAGCGTGTCAAGACGGGAGAAGGTGAAATGGGCCTGGTTGTTGGAGTAGGTGGCATACATTTTGAGTTGGGAAATAGAACGGGCGGCGAGGAATATCTGTTGGAGAGTGTGGGGGTGCTGAAAAGGATGAACATTCTGAAGGACGATGGTGAGGAATCTGATGATGTCCGCACCGGTAGGGGGTGGGCGAAGGAAATTGCTGGGAGGGGTAGGGGCGTCCAGAGGATGGACAGGGATGGTGAGTTCAAGAGTAGTCGGAGAGGGTCGGGCTTTACACTTTTGGGAGTAGGTGGGATGGGGGAGATTGCAGGTATTGCAGGAGGAAGGGGATTGAAGGTTAGGGCACTGCCAGAGGAAGTGCACTTGCCTAAAATGCAGGCAGGTGGGGGCCTCGCGGCACTCGGCTGTTGGGTGTGTGTTATAGCTCAGACACCTCTGGCAGCGCAGGGATTGAGGAGGGGAACAGGAGGGGTCGATCTTGTAGCGCTGGTTGAAGAGGAGGGCACCCTCCTTCAGGAGACGGTCAATGGAGGGGGCGTCCTCAGATAAAACCCGCATAAGGCGGGTGGGGCCGGCCGAGTTGAAAATGTGGCGGACTGCCAGCACCTCCAGCGTTGGATGCACCTTGAGCTCCACCAACACCTCCTCCTCCGTGATCGTCGGACTAAGCTGAGTGATCATGGTGGTGAGGGTCGGCGAGCAACGTGGGGGTTGGGGTTGGTGGGTAGGAGACGGAGAAGGAGCAGGGGTGAGGGAGGCTTTGGGGCCAAAACGGGTGATGAGGAGGCGGGAGAGGATGTCAGTATGGAGGGTTGGGCTGGGGGAGGAGATGAGAACGGAATCCTGTCTGGGAGTGAGGAGAGAGATGGGGGCACCAAGGAAGTGTTGGCGGAGGAGGAGGGAGAGATTCCGGGCCTCGAGAAGGGAAGGATCGGGATGGGAGAGGAGGTATTTGTATAAAGAGGGGGAGGGGAGAAGGAGGAGGAGGAGGAGGAGGAGGCGGAGGGAGCAGGGCCAGGCGGGGAGACACCCATGGCATCTTAGGGGGGGGAGGAGGACGGGGCGGGGCCTTTCTGGGAGCGGAGGAGGTGGTGGTGCCACTAAGGCATTTAACGGCGGCAGAAGGGTGGGTGGTGATATGAGAGACAGGAGCTATAAGGAGGTGGTGGGAAGGGGCTGGTCCCGGCGTGGACGCAGCAGTCAGCGCCGGAGATGGTGACGGTGAAGGCGACGGCGACGGCGACGGTGGTGGCGTTGACGGCGAAGGCGATGGGAATAGTTGGGCATGGGCAGTGGCCTAACGGGCCACCACCCTAGCTGGAGCTGCAGTGACAGGCTAGGGGAGTGGGGGGAAAGGATCAGAGGGAGAGGAGCGGGAGGAAGAAGCTGGAGAGGGGGCAACAAAGAGCGAGGGCGAAGGGAGAGTGAGGAGAGGCGGGATGGAAAGAGGGGGATGTGGCTGGGCACACCATGTTATGGCGGTGGTGGCGGCGGAGGGGGAAGTATAAACTATGGCTGTGGTGGTAGTGGTGGTAGTGGTGGTGGGGGCTGACATGACGACAGGGAGAAACAAAAACGCACAGGACGAAAAAGAAAGGACAAAAACTGGGGACAGACGAAGACGGAGGAAGACGAAGACGGACGAAGACCAGAGTCCCACGCTGCTGGCTCTGGCGCTGGCGCTGGCGCTGACGGCGACGACGGTTGGCAGGAATGCCGTAGCTGCTGCTGCCGCTGCCGCTGCCGCGGACGGGGCCGGGGCGGGGCCGGGGCCGGAGCCGCTGCTGCTGCTGCTGCTGGGCTGGCTGGATGGACCGCTGCTGCTGCTGCTGCTGCTGCAGGAGGGCTGGCTGGCTGCTGCTGGCCGGACCGCTGCTGCTAGCCGGGACCGGGACCGGGACCGCTGCTGCTGCTGCTGCTGCTCGGCTGGCTGGCTGGTTGGCTGGCTGGCACCTGAAAAACCTAGCACTTCGATTAGTGCTGGAATGGCACAATCGAAGGGTGGTATCCTTGCGGAGTACCGCCGGAGATCTGGGGTTTCCGGCACGACTTCATCTGTGTCTTCTTTTCAGCACTTCGTTTCCAAAACATATGCTATAGACTGCAGCTGCCCTCCTTTGTAGAAAGGCGTAATGAAAAACTAAAATTATTGTGATATTTACACTACTGGCCATTAAAATTGCTACACCACGATGATGATGTGCCACAGACGGGTAATTTAACTGACATGAAGAAGATGCTGTGATATGCAAATGATCAGCTTTCAAGAGCATTCACACTAGGTTGGCGCCCGTGGCGACACCTGCAATGTGCTGACATGAGGAAAGTTTCCAACCGATTTCTCATACACAAACAGCAGTTGACCGGCGTTGCCTGGTGAAACGTTGTTGTGATGCGTCGTGTAAGGAGGAGAAATGCGAACCATTACGTTTCCGACTTTGATAAAGGTCGGATTGTGGCCTACTGCGATTGCGGTTTATCGTATTGCGACATTGCCCCTCGCGATGGTCGAGAACCAATGACTGTTAGCAGAATATGGAATCGGTGGGTTCAGGAGGGTAATATAGAACGCCGTGCTGGATGCCAATGGCCTCGTATCACTAGCAGTCGAGGTGACAGGCATCTTATCCGCATGGGTGTAACAGATCGTGCGGCCATGTCTCGATCCCTGAGTCAACAGATGGGGACGTTCGCAAGACAACAACCATCTGCACGAACAGTTCGACGACGTTTGCAGCAGCATGGATTATCAGCTCGGAGACCATGGCTGTGGTTACCCTTGACGCTGCATCACAGACAGGAGCGCCTGCGATGGTGTACTCAACTACGAACCTGGGTGCACGAATGGCAAAAAGCCATTTTTTCGCATGAACCCAGGTTCGGTTTACAGCATCATGATGGTCGCATCCATGTTTGGCGACATCGTGGTGAACGCACATTGGAAGCGTGTATTCGTCATCGTCATACTGCCGTTACCATCCGGCTGATGGTATGGGGTGCCATTGGTTACACGTCTCGGTCACCTCTTGTTCGCAATGACGGCACTTTGAACAGTGGACGTTACATTTCAGATGTGTTACGACCCGTGGCACTACCTTTATTCAATCCCTGCGGAACTCTACATTTCAGCAGAATAATGCACGACCGCATGTTTCAGGTCCTGTACGGGCCTTTCTGGATACAGAAAATGTTATACTGCTGCCCTGTCCAGCACATTCTCCAGATCTCTCACCAATGGAAAACGTCTGGCCAATGGTGGCCGAGCTACTGGCTTGTCACAATACTCTTCCCACCCTTGATGAACTGTGGTATCGTGTTGAAGCTGCATGGGCAGCTGTACCTGTACACGCCATCCAAGCACTGACTCAATGTCCAGGCGTATTAAGGCCGCTATTACGGCCATAGGTGGTTGTTCAGGGTATTGATTTCTGAGGATCTATGCACCCAAATTGCGTGAAAATGTTATCTCATGTCAGTTCTAGTATAATATATTTGTCCAATGAATACCCGTTTATCGTCTGCATTTCTTCTTGGTGTAGCAATTTTAATGGCCAGTAGTGTTCTATTGGAGGAATGTACAGCGAGGTGCTAAAATTCTGTTCGTGTGAGATAATAAATTGAAAATGGCTCATCGTTGCACTACCAAACCTTAATCACAGAATCATCATCATCATCACGTCCTTCCAAGGGTGAGGTGTGACAGTCACCCACCCCGGTCTCTATCATCCATCAACCTCTTACGAGGTTCTACGTGGCACTCTCTTTCTGGTCAGCAACTGATTCTTTATTTTTTAGCAACCTATTTTCTCTCAGTCTGTCAACATGATCCATCCGTTTTATTCTCCTCTCTTCTATCTTGTCATTAACTGAAAAGATCTAGCTGTTATATTTGTTAGCTAGCTGTGTAAACAGCCTGTGTTCGTATTTATTCAGTTTCTGCTGATCCCTTTCCACCTTCCTCATCAGTCGATTTCCTCCTTCTCCCTCTGACCATCTCCTCCTCCCTCCAATCTCTGCCCATCTCCTCGTGCCATTTTTCCAGTCCACCTGTTCCTACCCCTGTCTCCCTGTCTCTGTACAGCCATAAGTCCCCCTCTCCTCTCAGCTGTCTGCTCCTTCTTCCTTCCTCTGTCCACATGCTCCTTCCACTCTCTCCATCACCTGTCTCTCCCTCTGTCTCCTCTCCCGCTCAAAGTGAACATCCACCCTCTCCCTCTCTCTCACTTTTCATCTCCTCCTCTCGATTCTTCTGTCAGTCTCCTTATCTCACGTGTCTCTAACCGTCTCCTCCTCCCTATCGAAATTTCTCATAGTTAGAGGTAAGAAGGTATGTAACTGCTCTGACTATTTTCAACAGTTCAGATTGCCATCGTTTGACGTTTAAAAAACTTGTTGTTATATGTCACGTTCTATTATGGCTGTAATACACATGTCATTATGATATTATACTGGATAGCATACATCGCATTCCACACAGGTGTGTTAAAAATAAAGACAGGTTTGTCACAAATATAAACAATAGAGTTAAAAAGCACTTTGTGTGGCTATGGCTACCCACACATATAACATTCCTTCTCCCCATTCTCTATGTCCATCTCCTTCTCCCCACTCTCCCTATCCATCTCCTCTTCCTCTACTTCTTCGTCCATCTCTTCCCATTCTCTATCCCGTTCCTCCTCTCTCTCTGTTTGTCCACCTCCTCCTCCTACCCCGTACCTCATCTTTCCATCTCCTTCTCGCCATCTTCCCTCTCCAAGTTATCACCTCCACCCCATTAGCAGCCAATTGGCTCTTACTCCAACATATTTTCCTTCCACATAGCAAGTAATATGTGAACCAAGTTTGGCTGAAATCCAGAGTTTTAGGAGCAGCTTTTACCCGCTGCACGTCCCTTATAATTAAAAATTTTATGTCACATCGTTGATAATTTAAGTGGGATAGCCGTTCTAAAATTTTCTCATTTATTTTTATTTCCTCAATGACTGGATTCTTCCTTATCAAAGCCATTATCGTTGTCTTATTTTCAAAAGTAGTTAAACTGTAGTTTTGTCTCAATCTACACTCCTGGAAATTAAAATACGAACACCGTGAATTCATTGTCCCAGGAAGGGGAAACTTTATTGACACATTCCTGGGGTCAGATACATCACATGATCACACTGACAGAACCACAGGCACATAGACACAGGCAACAGAGCATGCACAATGTCGGCACTAGTACAGTGTATATCCACCTTTCGCAGCAATGCAGGCTGCTATTCTCCCATGGAGACGATCGTAGAGATGCTGGATGTAGTCCTGTGGAACGGCTTGCCATGCCATTTCCACCTGGCGCCTCAGTTGGACCAGCGTTCGTGCTGGACGTGCAGACCGCGTGAGACGACGCTTCATCCAGTCCCAAACATGCTCAATGGGGGACAGATCCGGAGATCTTGCTGGCCAGGGTAGTTGACTTACACCTTCTAGAGCACGTTGGGTGGCAGGGGATACATGCGGACGTGCATTGTCCTGTTGGAACAGCAAGTTCCCTTGCCGGTCTAGGAATGGTAGAACGATGGGTTCGATGACGGTTTGGATGTACCGTGCACTATTCAGTGTCCCCTCGACGATCACCAGTGGTGTACGGCCAGTGTAGGAGATCGCTCCCCACACCATGATGCCGGGTGTTGGCCCTGTGTGCCTCGGTCGTATCCAGTCCTGATTGCGGTGCGGTCCCCTACGGCACTGCGTAGGATCCTACGGTCTTGGCGTTCATCCGTGCGTCGCTGCGGTCCGGTCCCAGGTCGACGGGCACGTGCACCTTCCGCCGACCACTGGCGACAACATCGATGTACTGTGGAGACCTCACGCCCCGCGTGTTGAGCAATTCGGCGGTACGTCCACCCGGCCTCCCGCATGCCCACTATATGCCCTCGCTCAAAGTCCGTCAACTGCACATACGGTTCACGTCCACACTGTCGCGGCATGCTACCAGTGTTAAAGACTGCGATGGAGCTCCGTCTGCCACGGCAAACTGGCTGACACTGACGGCGGCGGTGCACAAATGCTGCGCAGCTAGCGCCATTCGACGGCCAACACCGCGGTTCCTGGTGTGTCCGCTGTGCCGTACGTGTGATCATTGCTTGTACAGCCTTCTCGCAGTGTCCGGAGCAAGTATGGTGAGTCTGACACACCGGTGTCAATGTGTTCTTTTTTCCATTTCCAGGAGTGTATATACTGCGCTAGTAGATTATCTTCTCTTTTTTGCATAATTGTCTCGTCAGCAGCTTGTAATAGCTAATGGTACGCTAGATCCTCTTTTACTTCTAACTGTATTTCATATCTTCACTTCATAACTAAGCTGACAGTAAAAAATTGAAAAAAAGTTGTAAGTAGGCTGTTCAGGTTTTCTTATTGGTAACGCCACGTAGCGCTCTGTATGAAAATCGCTGCCTGTGCTGTGTGCAGTCTGTGGCTAGTTTGCATTGTTGTCTGCCATTGTAGTGTTGGGCAGCTGGATGTTAACAGCGCATAGCGTTCGGCAGTTGGAGGTGAGCCGCCAGCAGTGGTGGATGTGGGGAGAGAAATGGCGGAGTTTTGAAATTTGTAAGACTGGATGTCATGAACTGCTATGTATACTATGATTTTTCAACACTATTAAGGTAAATACATTGTTTGTTGTCTATAAAAATCTTTCATTTGCTAACTATGCCTATCAGTAGTTAGTGCCTTCAGTAGTTTCACTCTATTATTTAGCTGGCAGTAGTGGCGCTCGCTGTATTGCAGTAGTTCGAGTAACGAAGATTGTTGTGAGGTAAGTGATTTGTGAAAGGTATAGGTTAATGTCAGTCAGGGCCATTCTTTTGTAGGGATTATTGAAAGTCAGATTGCGTTGCGCTAAAAATATTGTGTGTCAGTTTAAGCACAGTCATGTATAATTTTTCTAAGGGGACGTTGCAAAGTGGCTGATGAATCACACCCTTGTCAAGCACCTTGATTTATTTGAATTTCATTCGACGTTCTCGAATATGACATTAAAACTATTTCCTTATGCACGTATCAACACTTTATGGTATTAATAAAGCTGTTATTTCTAACAATTCCACAAAAGGTATCTTTTAAGCTTATCTGATGTTTTCTCGTAATCAGTAAATGATAAATATGTTTGTAAGTCTAATTCCAGACTTTTCAATAATCTGTATTGTTATCAATATGTTATTATGCAGATATCGCTTTCCAAAGCCGGACTTTTCTTCTGAAATTACGGCATCAGCGATGATTTGCAAACTTTGAGTAAGAATTTTCCTTTAAATTTTATAGCCAGCATTTGGTATAGTTATTCTTCTAAAATTCCCTGTGTCTTTCCTATTGCCATTTCTAAATTTAGAAATAACTTCAGCTGAGTTCCATTCTTCAGGCACAGAACAGTTCTTCTGACACATATTTAAAACACGGAGAAAGCAAAATTCTAAAATGGTTCTTACGTATTTGACTACGGCATTATTAGAGCAGTAGATTTTCTGTTTTTAACTATTTTATATCTGTTTGATGTACAGAGTTACTGTCAAATTTCGTATAATAATTTTCTTCACTATCTTCATTATACTATAAATTTCTGTAAGGTTGTATCCACGGATTTTTCGTTATTATATTTATGTTTGCGGGGTCTTCCTCTATATATTCATATGCTTCTCAAGTTTAAACACTAAATTCTGTCTTCACTGAGTATCATGTTTAACACTAGCAATGAAACATTCAGACAATTTAATACAATAATTGTAAATTTCCAGAACTGCTAGTGTCCTTATTAAATTGTACCCCACTTGACTTTCCCCCACATCGATGGAACATTTATTTAATTGAAATTTGTAAATGAATCTTTTACACAGTTAAACCTAATAATTGTTAATTTCCACTGCAGCTAGTGACTTCACTAAGTTGTTTCACTTTTATACTGTCATCCCACATCGACGGATTATTTACGTTACAAAAATGTGCAGGAAAGCTGCTAAGAAGATCTGAGTGCGAGGAAAAGGGCACAAATTTGGCCGTTAGGTACCCTGTCAGACATGAACCAACGGTAAGCAAGGTGTGTCCGCTACTTGCCTGACTATGTAGCCGCGCCATGCCAACTGTGTGTGCTTGAGGTGCCCATTCACAGCCCAAATGCTCCGCCCACTCATCCTCTGACCGGCTCGCCGATCCGTCCAACTCTGTGTGGACGCTGGCGAGTGCTCGGCGCGCCCTACCTGCCGCGATGAGCGAGTGTGGGCTGGCAGTTAGCAGTCGCGGCTAGCAGGCAGAGGTCCACGGTTTGAACCGACGGGCCCGGACCACTGACCACTGCGGAAACGTCTCCCACGCATAGCCCAACGGATCAGGACAGACCCCCTCGGTGGACGGATCGGGGGACTCGTCTGCCTTTGTATGGGGGCCTTTATCCTCAGCTTGTCTAAGGCGACAGTAGGACATGATTCCTTCAGGTCACCTCCATTTCTGTTGCTATCACGAAACAGGAGTTTGGAGAACCGCTCAACGGTCAAATTTGAAAGTTGAAACTGCAAAGCCACCTGACTCTTGTCAAAAATCTGTTACCGAGCCACTCTGAGCCCATCTCATTCGTCACCGATGTTGGAAAATTCTGAAGAGCCATGTTGACAGGAGAACAGCGAGCCCGCATGGGGTGTGCCTGTCTTGTCATTGCCTTCCTTTGCTGCAGACTTCATCCTCTCAATTATGGTTAGGTTCTGGAGGCGAGAGGAAAATGAAAAGTGGAAATATCAAATGTTCTGAGTGGGAAATCTCATAGTTGCCAGGAGAATGGAGCTATTTTTGTATCAGTATATAACGTATTTGTATTCAAAAAATATTGAGAAGATTCTGTCATGCCACAGAATTAAGCTGTTCTCCTTATCACTGCAAAAAGTAATGAGCCAAACTAAAGAGTAAATAAAGGATAGTTTAAGTGCCATACCAGAGTTCTGACTTCTTATAAATGCCAAAATGAAAGTTTTTGTTTCACGCCCCGTTAATACTGGGGCGCATAAGACAAAACAAGTACGGAAATATACTAGCAGAACTGCGGTCGTGAAAAACCATTTCTTATACTTTTTTACAAGGCAATGACGAAATTCAAGGAAGAAATCTCTCCGTATTGACTTCTGTTTCTTACAGGACTCTATTCCTGGGATCAGATGTTGCAATGTTTACTGTAGAACTCACTGTACTTTTGAAGGAGAAATGGTAACATCGTAACTGTTAAACGTACCTGGTCATTCAGATGAAGCACTGTATGGCATATACCAGCCACGGTCTTCCCTCTTTCAAATGCATGGTGATTTTCCCATTCTTCGTTTTTGTAATAACTTTTAATGCCTTTTTGAGACGGACGAGAGCGAAACACTCGATCGCACTGTCTTGAAGGTCTTATGCGCCTGCGTAGACAACAATGTTTCAGCGGCATATTTAAAATCAAAGAAGTGAGTTGTATTTGAATTTACTTGGAATGAGATCACAGCTTTAGCTGACTCAGATATCTTGTGTAAATCCTGCGGTACGAAGGCTTTGCTTAACTCTCTTCGTTGACAGGGTGTCTCAAACCTTTTCAGTCAAATTGAAACAGTTGATATTGGGACCACAACTGATTATACTGAGGTAGAGAGCCAATGGCCAGAAGTGTACATTTATTGTATTACGGGCACATGTAGAGTACACTGCATAAAAACAACATAATAACGGTTGAAAGTGATGACAGACAGTCTCAGTGCATGCATGGCAACGGCATAGTGTCTGTTGCACCAGGAGACAGGTAGCTTGGACACCAGCAAGCATGTCTTCATCAGTTTCTACGGGGGTTTTATACTCCTGCGTCTCAATATAATTCCAGAGGAAAAAGTTCAGAGCTGTGAGATCCGCCGATTGCGCTGGCCATGGGACAGGACCTTCCCTTCGAATCCAACGATGAGAGTAAGTGTTGTTCAGATGTTCGCGGTTAGTAACACCGAAGTAGGCTGATGCAATGGCTTGTTGAAACTTCATACTTTCACAGACAACAATGGGTGCAGCCCCCAAGAACAGTGGTAGCACATGTCGCAGAAACACCACGTAACGTGGACCATTCAACCGAGGAGGCAGCAAATAAGATAATATTAGATGATTTTGTGCACTGCCCTTATATACGTTGACAGACAATTGTTACAAGTGGCTTCCGACGTGGGTGACGTGGCGACTGTGCTCCATTCATGGCTGTTGTGGCCATTGAAAACACCGTCACGGGTGAATGAGGCCTCATCTGTAAACAATGAAAACTGTACGAAGCTCGGCACTACAGCACCGCAGTGGATTGTAAACTAATAGTAGTGAATGCGCCGTTCAAACTCCGTTGTTCTCAGTGCCCGCACACTGGTCCAGAAGTATTCACCACTTGCATCCTAAGAAATGTGCGTTTCGTGGACAAATTGACGGGTGCTTATTGCTGGGTGGTCGGCCACACGATCCAACACGCTCTCCGCAAAGTGTGCTGTTCGGACATGTCTTTGGCGGTAACAACGTCTCAACGTCGTAACTTTGCACATCATGTAGAGGAAACAGGCAGAAAAGGTGATGAATAAAATTATAACCATTGCAAATAGGCAATTTCGTCTTCCCTTGAAGACAACCAGAGTATATTACCAATGTATATTATCATCAGTCGTAGGATATGGTGCGATGGTCTGGGCTAATAGACTGCAGCTAGGGAAACCAGCTTCAGTATTGAGAAGAGTTCAACGAGGCGTGCTACGAAGATTAACGGGCGCCTACTGCACTACCTCGAATGCTGCTTTGTTAATCACGTATTACAGTTGTGGCAACACGACTGGGACACTTCAGGCATTGGCAGTAGAACACACGAATTTCTCCCTAACATCAGGGAGAGATTAAAGATGAGATTTCTTAACGCATCGAGAGGATTGAGACATTACTGACTGGCCATGGCCCTTCTGCCACGTATGTATATAAAATTAGATAACAGATGAATGATAGCTGCTCCTGCGGCAGTGTGGGAGCAGCAGGAAACACATTGTGTGACTACACGCTCTATGAAGATGCAGCGGGTAATTAGCGTCAGGTATTAAGGATACTGGATCCAAAAGCAGCACTAAGGGGTGAGTCGAGCTGGCGCATCTTGGACGATACTGCAGCAGCCGTATCTAGGAAGGCCAAGAAAGGCTTCACGAGACATTCAACCATAAGTCATCGTGCTGCCATCCAGGCTAGACGACACACTCTACATATGGTGACAAGATAACTGAGGTCGGCGACCACCGAATGAAATACTGTCCCAAGAATCTTCATTGCGTTGGTACAAGTGATCATATAAGTGTAAACTTTAAGAAGTAACAGTGATGGGTGGAATTACTTGCTACAGTGTAAACGCTGCAGACGTGCTACCCGACACCCCTTAGGAATCCAGCACACTATGTTGACTGGGATACAGTGAGGGCGGTTCCAGTAGCCGAAAGAATCATCTGCAGGTTAAATGTACCAAAATAAATGAACAAACAGAGAACAAATTCTGTAGTGTTTGTAGCAGATTAGTAGCTGGATAATTAGTTAGTCTTTTAGTAGAAGAAGTAGCTTTTTTACCTCTTTTTATAAAATTAAGTATCAGAAATAACTAACTAATGTGTATCTTATTACTGTCCACGAACATGTGATTTTATGGGCTATTTCAGCTTTTCAGATAACAGGCTGACATTATGTAGACTAAATAAAAGCAAAAAAAAAAAAAAAAAAAAAAAAAACCGGCTCTTGTAAATTGGTATCCGCTGAGAAAAGCTTCATACAATTAGGATGACGCCTGTTGGGAAAGCTTTCTCTGTACATTCTGTTGCCTTCCGAGCGTTACGTTCTGTTACCCCTTACAGTAAATGCATGTCTGCCAACTCTCGCGACGAGTAACGTTCCATCTCTGACTAGGTGTCATCCACTGGACGCAGTAACACACCTCTCCATGGACACATCATTAGTTGTCTGATGCAATGGAGAACTGACACCAGGGATAGTGTGTGCGTGCGTCACAGGTCAACACGCCAGTGCGATACATGCGGTCGTCACTTGTTACACGTGCTATGACTAAGTTGTGTGCAGTATGTCTATTTGGCGGTCAGGGGTGTACACTGTTACACGTGCTATGACTAAGTTGTGTTCAGTATGTCTGTTTGGCGGTCAGGGGTGTTCACTGTTTATCACTCACTGCCTGCTCCAGTGTACAACAGACACTCGGGATATTTACGAGAGTACGTCAGAACTTCATGCACCGTTGCAAAACATGCATTGAGACTAGCGGTAGTCGCTTTGAACAGTTACTATGGGCTACATTGTTGTTGTACGGTTTACGCTACTATGTCCATAACACAATAAATATGCGTTTCCTACCATGTTTTCCCTATGTCAATTTAATCGGTTGTAGACCTACTATCAACCTATTTCAATGTGACCCAAAACATCTGAGATACCCCGTATAACTGCAAGATCTCTGTCGCAGTGTGTTATCTCCTGAAACCATTTGACGCTAAGAAGAGGAGATCTTCACGCATGGCATTTGGTGCTCTACAAGGAAGCATTGTTTGGTGTAAAGCTTTTGCAGCATCCTGTACGTCATCTAGTAGAGAACGTTTAATACAATTTCCCCATGACTTGGCATTTTGAACTAGTCAAGGATCATGCAACAGAGGATCGAGAATACAATAGCTAAGTCAAACGCTATACGTGCCTTTTTTTCCCAAATCGCGTCTTTTGTGGAAAACTACTCGTACAACGTTTGACGTTTCCATTTTTCAAATGATATTTATTGGCGTTGCACTTGTGAAATAACTGTGACACCTCCCATAAGCGTACTCCCGCGACAGCTTTCACCGTCTCCTCCTCTCGTCACCCCTGCGTTAGCACAGACTGAGTTTTTCGCGGTAGCATAGCGGGATAAAATCCTCTATGTATTTAAGTCACATCAATCGATAGAAAATACTCGAACTTTCAAAAGCTGCCACAGCCACCAACCTCAGGAGTTAAAACTTGTGACTAAGTATTTTTTTATCTAACTTGTGACTAAGTATTTTTTTAATCTATATTGTTATTTCATTCTCTCGCCCGTCAGGGCGAAGATGGGTCGCTGCAGTACCTTCTTGCTCTTCAGCCGAGACCAATGATAAAATGACATAAACACAATTTCTAAGAATTTGAAGATATTCAGTATGTGTACAAAATTATTGAAACAGGTGGTTGTAGTGGGAATACTTTTAGGAAATCATTCTTGAAAAATAATCAGTCGACGATATATATAATAAATAGAGAACTTCGCTTTACTGAAGAAGAAGGAAATGAATAGCAGGTCAAGAACAAGCGTGGGTTCGGAGTTGGGGGGGGGGGGAGGAGGAGGGGAGATTTCTTGAAAGGATGTGAGAAATTAGAATTGGGGGAGGAATGTGTGATGGAGTGAGGGGGAAGGAAAGGAGGGGGGGCGGGGGTGAAAAGAAGTCTTCAGATCGGCAAGAAAAGAAGCAATAATCCTGAACAAAAATTCGGCCACTTGACTGTATGTTTAGAAAAAAAATGGCTCAAATGGCTCTGAGCACTATGGGACTTAACATCTGAGGTCATCAGTCCCATAGAACTTAGAACTATTTAAACCTAACTAACCTAAAGACATCACACACATCTATGCCCGAGGCAGGATTCGAACCTGCGACCGCAGCGGTCGCGCGGTTCCAGACTGAAGCGCCTAGAACCGCTCGGCCACAACGGCCGACTGTATGTTTTAATATTCATTTATTTTACGCATGGGAGAAATATAACAAATAGCCCGGCCTGCCTGAAGGATGAGCAGAATTCAAGGTCAGATACTTTGGTATAGGATGTGGAGAGTGTGTAATTGGAAGTAAGTGGGGATAGGCGCACGAGGGTTAATATCATTCACTCGGGTAGGCTTTGTTCGCGGGGCAACAGCGCTCCACACATCCCGTCCGCCAGGGGTAGGATGAGGTCAGCAGCCATGCGAGTTCGGTGCCGTTATATCTGTTGCTCCCACAGATCCATAACGTCAAGCGTTTCCCTCTGTAGCCGTTAGGCATCAAAATCCCGCCGCTATTCCATAGTTCACAGTTGAAGTTATTGTGCAATAATCGAATTTAGGCTACTTATTTTGTGGTAGAATGCTGTTACGTAGTAGCTTGGGTCAAGATTCACCACTGCTTTAACTGTATTCTATGGTGTTTCTCCTAGTAATGTTTGCCACGGTCTACTTGGCTAGTCCTCTGTGTTTTGTATGACCAGTCCATCGTGGCGTTTGGGATCACAGCACGAACTAATAACACCTGAAGATTATCGTATAAGAGCGCAAAACCGGTTGTGTTATAAATAAAACAAATAAAAGAACCTAACAACTGTAAAGGTATTTTCAACCTCTGGGACTGTGATGTCAATTTTTCCTACATAAGCGCTGCCCATTCGCAGAGATTACATGCACAGCTAGAACTCTGCGACCACTTACATATTCGCGAACATCTGTATCGGTTACTTGTTCCGAGGTTCGGACACTGCAACACCACTTTATTAACAAGCCTAAATTTTTAGACATGTTTAAAAATCTGGTAGACGTAATGGTTAGTTCTAATGAGTTTTGTGAAGATTCCTGACGAATTTAGCGGCGAAAGAGTTTCACCTCATATTTTCGAATGTTTTCGCCACACTCTAACGATAGCGTACTTTTTGGGCTCTTCACTGTCACCCGCTCTGGCAAATTTCTTCATGGAACGTTTTGAGAAGCAAGCTCGCAATTCAGCACGCCTTACCCGTTCCGATTTCTCTGGCATGTTCATGACAACATTCTTAACATGGCCTCACTGCGAACTGGCACTACAGTAATTTGTTGACCATATGTTTGGTGAACTTCCCAACATGAAACTCTCTATAGAAATGGAGAGGGAGAACAATCTACCTTTCTTGGATGCGCTAGTTGGGCGAAAGACAGATGTTCAAATCGCTCACTCCATGTTTGGGGAACAAACCCACACTAGGTGGGTATCAGGGTATTCGACAGTTTTCGGCGCCCTATGCTCAAAAAATGGGCTTTGAATATTTTAATACAGAGAGCTGTGCCGATTTCACACAGCAACCATCTTCGGTCTGGACTAAATGGTTCAAGACAGATGTTCAAATCCAACAAGAACACCGAGAAAGATATTGCCAACATTTTCAAGTGCAATCCACAGAGGCCGTTTCGGGACTCAGAAGGGCATTGTCAGAATTTCCATTTCAAATTTTCTTTCAGGAGTGCTAGTTCTGCAAGGTTCTCACGAAAGCTTCTGTAAAGTTTGGAAGGTAGGAGACGGGGTACTGGCAGAAGCAAAGCTGCGAGGAGGGGGCGTGAGTCGTGCTTGGCTAGCTCAGTTGGTAGAGCACTTTTCCGCGAAAGGCAAAGGTCCCTAGTTCGAGTCTCGGTCCGGCACATAGTTTTAATCTGCCAAGAAGTTTCATTTCTGCAATATGTTTGCTACTGTTATTTCACAACATTTGAAATCTCCTTCTTCTACTAGTGCCATGTCTCGCATTGTGCACAGGGTCGGCAAGGTTAAGGTCGGATTTGCCGTGGTTAATTTTAAGGGGTGACCGGATGCCCTTGCTGTCACCACCCCACACCCTCGGGATGGAATGAGTGTACCCCCGCTGTCTGCGTCTAGTGTAAACCATGAAATAGTGCGATCGTTTTTCAAATGTCTGCTAAGCGTGTAAATGAAGCGGGACATAGGGCCTAGCCCGGTATTCAACTATGAAGATGTGGAAAACCGCCTAAAAACAACATCCAGGCTGGCTGGCACTTTGTTCCCCGTCGGTAATCCGCCGGGTCTGGCGCACCTACTCGAGTCCAGGCAGCAGCGCATTAGCACTCTCGGGCAATCTGGTGGGTTTCACACCATTTGAAATACACAAACCAAATTTCAGCTGCTGATCATACTAGATGTTATCCAAAAAACTGTGAATACTGCTGCTTTCTGGCTTGGAGCTTGTGCCAAACAAGTAACCTCTTGAGCGCGCAGTCGCAAGTTCAGTCTCATTTGAGTGTTGTATTAACAACTGTGGCAGTAAAAATATTAGTTGCTAACGACTCATCATGCGTCAGCAGGGTGACAGGAAATGAGTGTACGAGAGCTGCAGAGATCTTCAATAGGATGTATGTATTACACTTCATAAAATGGACGTCGTCGAGATTCAAGAAATGTTCAAAACAAACCGTTAATCTGCACCATGAACAAGGAATGGAAAACAGTGCACCACAATGATCACAAAGATTCACACAGTCAATATCGAGAGTTACAAACCATCTGGACGTTCAGCTAGCTAAAGAATTCATATTGGTGTAACGCGTGCAGAAATGAAGGAATTTGATGGCATACAGCCGAATGCAAAACAGTCTCTCCTGGAGCTTATCGTGAAACTGGCTATCCTTTAAGGCGTAGCTGCATATACGTCAACAAGGCTTCTACATTCAAACAATAAGCTACTGTCAACGAGACGCGCTGTACGCTCACAGAGCTACAACCGCAATTCGATTTCTTTACCTTAACGGGGCGTAGTTGTGCAAGGGCGGTCGAAAACTGGCCAGGCTGTCACCGTACTAACACTAGTGTGCTGCGTAAACAATTTTAAATCAGCCCGTGTGATCATCAGTCGCGCAAGCACTCTTATTGAACATTTGCTAACTGCGATGGTGCACCACTTTACTGTTCCACAGAAACGAAACGTTCTGCTTCAAAGGACACACTCCGCTATACAACCTCCCCAGAGTGCCTCGTACACACTTTATAATAAAAATTTCAGAGCCAGTTCAAAGGAACAATACGATGAAAGCCCTGACCAACCAACGCCCTTGCACTGTCAGGACATTGGGACCACTCAGCGCAACACAAGAACGTGTTAATTTTCCACAGTCAAAGCTTCAGTTTTTTAAAAACACAACGTACCCAAGCGACAGACCACCGGTACGTCCTCCTTTCGGGTTGCATCAATAGCAACAACGAGATACGCACGATCTAGAACCATCACAGCCAAGAAAGATATCTGCTGAATTCCGTCAGCAAACTACGACGGTTTCATCTGCTAACAGGCAGGTACAACTAATGAAAGTTTTGCCACCAACGTTGCCATCGGAGGCAATCATTACAATATTTCACAAGCGCTCCACCACACCACAACGAGACAAGGAGAATCAAATGCAGCAACTCTAGAATGGTAGAAGCTACTCCGTAACGGTCATTTCCAGCACTTCACTATGGTGGGCATACATTTCTAGTTCTCCTTAACAACAGAAGGTTATCAAGGACAGCTGTTGTCGGAGCCAGGCCTTGCCACAACTCACAACGGCCGCACCACAAAACAAGATAAGGAAATCAACACGTCGTACACAGTTGAAGAAAGACGCTAACAATCGGCAGTCGTTACCGGCACTTTAATGCGATATAAAACATCACCGAGAAGCTAAGGAACCAACGTAGCTGTCCTACCCGTTCTCGCAGTCAACCACCGTGGCAACACCACACAGCTTCTTATCGTCGGTATGGTATACCGGCGATGTCTTCTTAAAGGTAGAAATTAACGTTGCAAGGATGCTATCCTCGACTTAACAGAATCCGACTGGCAACGTTGAAGAAAGACAACGGCAACGATTAGACGAACCTAACCACAAACCTTGGCTACAAATTACTGTCTCCAGTGTCCTGACTGAATCCAACTAACAACCAAAACCATGAACGACAACGTAGAACTAAACCACCACAGACATATTTCAACACTTTTGCAGAGTTTAAAGCTAATGGACACACCTGATACGGGCAGCCACGACCCTGGCCAACATAACTCTGCCTCGTCGCTGCGATGCCCCTACGTAACGTACGTAACGCTGCGGGAGTAAACACCGGCAGTCAAGAATTGAACGGCCGGCCTAGCTTGCACTCCCCTAGGCTGTCACCGTTGACCCGCCCACCTAGGCGTAACAAGACTCCGTGGAATACAAAGGAATTGTGATAGAACCGCAACGGAGTGAAACACAAATTGCCGGAGGAGGAAACCAACAGGCGCAGCGATTGCAAGCATTCGTCACAGATTTCCCATGCGATTCAAATCAGGGCAACGTGCAGACCAGGGCACCATATCGATATGTTTATTTTCAAACCACATTCTGGTTGTAGCAGAAACATGCTTGTTGAAATATAGACTTTCGTCCCCTAGATCCTCTTGCATCCTTATCAATTCTGCCTCTAGTATCCCAGTGTACACGTTAGGGCTCATTCTAGCGTTCAGCCAAATGATGCGTGATTTATCTTTAGCACAGCAGGCTGCCGAAATCACAACAATACCACCACCAAAATTTCTAATCGTTATTATCTGCTGCTTTGTACTCAGATCATGCCAATAGCACTAAATTTATTCTGGCCCACTTAAATTGAACTCTTCTCACTGCAGATCACTTTATCCCATTCTGAACTCCAAGACAAATGTTTTTCATCAAACTATCTAGCCTGTTGATGTTTCAGCGTTACTGCAGTTTTCCACACTCGCTTCATTGATGCAAGATATTTATCATGCGACAAAGTTTGTCGTACACGTCTGGCAGTTGCTGGAAACATAGAACAGCTACAAGGAGAAGAATAACGGTTTGTGACTCTTGCTTTGCGTAAAATTAGCCATTTCGGTGTCTCAGATAATTTTCTACTTTGCCCATGTTCTCCGTCCTGTCCATATCATGTGCCAAATCTTATGAAGTTATCAATTACTATACTCTAACGGTTCACCTTCTTTGATGATTAGTGTCCTCCTTTTTCTCGGACGCAACAATTTTTGCTTTTTATCACATCGTAACTGTTTTCCTCATGTCATTGTCTCAATAATGGTTTATGTGCACAGCACGCATTGTCACTAACTGTGTCTGTTTCCTGTCTGTAGTAAAGGAACGTTGGAGCACCCTAACACAGCCGACTGCCTTTATACCGACTTCCACCCTCTACAACCTGAATCTTTGATGTCTTGTTATATATAGTATTACTGACATCATATGCGATACCATTTCCCTGCATTTGCCGATACACTGCATCGCGTATTATTGCATATACACAGTGGACTATTCAAACAGGCAATGTTAATTTTCGTACAAATGTCTAACCCTTTATACTGGTTTCCACTACAGTAGCGTCTACATTTTCTGCACCTGGGTAATCCTTACAATTCAATATCTGATTTCGTATTATTTCTGCGTAACAAACTTAACGGAGCTGCAAGTTGCGCAACGTTTGGGACAAATCTGTGGAAATAGTTAGCCATTCGTACAAATCGGGCAACATCCCTCTTATTTCGTGGCTACGGAAAATTCCTCAACGCCTTAGTGCGTTCCCGATGAATGCTAATTCCGTCCCGGACACCAGGTGACCCAAAAATGACACCTGGCGCTTAGCCAAGGTTACCTTTGAGAGTTTCACAGTCAGCCCCGCGCCCCTGAGCCTGAATAGTACCTTCCGGATGTGCTCTGGATGTTCTTCAAAGGAGGCACTAAATGTAAACACATCGTCCAAATAACTGAAGACGCAATTAAACTTTAGATCACCTAAAAATTTATCCAGTATACGGGATGCACCGGTGGACAAACCAAATGCAACCCGGTCAGACTCATATAAATTCAAATCCGTGGCGAAGGCGGTGAAGTGCTTAGATTTCTCCGTTGAGGATATCTGGTAATAAGCCTGATTAAGCTCTAGGACCGTAAACCAAGATGCTCCAGAAAACAAAGTAAAACAATTATGGAGGTTAGACAGTGACACCGATTCCAAGATCACCTTTTTATTGCGAAGCCTGTAATCAACCACAGGTTGGAAATCCTGCCCCTGATCTTTAGGTACTAAGAAAATAGGAGAAGGACAGGGGAATTGGACGGCCGTACGACGCCGTCTTTTAACAAGCCCTCAATTTTGTGCCGCAATATATTTATCTTAGGTGGTGACAAGTGATACGGAGACTGGCGAAATCCATGACGTAGTGTGTAAGCTTAGGGACTGATGACCTTAGCAGTTAAATCCCATAATATTTCACACACATTTAAACATATTTCGTTACCTTCCCAGGCGGACCCTTGGAACGTTCAGAGCGGCGCTCCTTGTGTTTTACATAGTGATTTCCTTTTAGTCTTAAGTTCTCAGTGTAGCCTTCAGCCGAGTTTTAGTTTATTAAAATTGCAAGGCTATTCTTCAGGCCTTAAGCCGTAAAATAAAATTGTTTCTTGTTTGGTATGTGGCCTTCAGCCGAGTTTCAACCTTTCAAAATTAAAATTGAAAATTCCTTGTGCCTAGGCCTTAACCCGTAAATTTGTTTCAGGTTGGTGTGTGGCCTTCAGCCGAGTTTTCCAGCTTAAATTAAAAATTTGTCTGCGCTTTAAGCCGTGAGAGTGTATGGGTTTCATATGTGGCCTTCAGCCGAATTTTAAGTGAAGCGTTTTAGGATAAAGGCTTTAGCCTATTTTAGTTGAAATTTAGAAGCCCTTTCCTTTAGACCTTAAGCCGTAAAATTGTTTTATGCATGGTGTGTGGCCTTCAGCCGAGTCTTAATCTCTCTTAAATTAAAAATTCAAAACCCCTTTCTTGCCTTAAGTCATAATATTGTTTTTCTTTAGTATGAGGCCTTCAGCCGAGTTTTACACGAAATATTTTAAGATAAGGCCTTCAGCCTTTTCAAATTGAAAGCTCTTCTTCCTAGGCCTTAAGCAGTTAAATTGATTTGTTGTTATGCGGCCTTCTGCCGAGTTTTCGACTTAAAATCTTTGTGTTGGCCTTAAGCCGTAACACTGTTCTTTATTAATGTGTGGCGTTTAGCCTCGTTCTCTGGGAAAAATTTAAGTTTTCAGCCTGTTTATATCGAGGATAAAAAATTTTTTCTAAAGAAATGAAACCTCCAGAAGAACTCCTATACCTCAATTTCTTGCTCAGGTCTTGTGCCTTGGATTTTCGATGTGGACTTCAGCAGATCTAAATTATATCAAAGGAGGTCTTTCGTCAAAACCTTGAGTGTTTTTGATTCTTGCTTGTGTGATTGTGTGTTTTAGCAAATAAAGTTTATATCTGAGTGCAACTGACAGTAACTTATTTTGTCCCCTTTCCACAAATGTAACCTCATCCACTCTGTCCTGCTAGCTCAGGGATTTCGCAAAGCCGAAGTGAAAAGTCATATAATAGCGGGACAAATTTTCAAACGACAACTCGTGTCTTAGTATATTATTACTGCCTATATTTACGATCAAAGCGCCGACCGAATAAAACTCTGAGGGTCAGGTACGAACCAGAAAATAATAAGGAGGCATGTAGTGAATGAAACATATCACCACGAGGATTACACAGTGATACTCCCCTTTATCAGTAAGCAGTTAGCCGGCCGGTGTGGCCGAACGGTTCTAGGCGCTTGAGCCTGGAACCGCCCGACCGCTACGGTCGCAGGATAGAATCCTGCCTCGGGCATGGATGTGTGTGATGTCCTTAGGTTAGTTAGGTTTAAGTAGTGCTAAGTTATAGGGGTCTGATGACCTCAGATGATTAGTCCCATAGTGCTCAAAGCCATTTGAACCATGTTTGAGTAAGCAGTTCCATGGATCCACGGTGCGTCGCGGCGGTTACTGAGTGATGCCGATGAAAGCCAGGTAGAAGAGGGCAGCCAGGCCACGAGCGATCGTCCGACACGAATGTTGCCAACCAACTGACGGTATGTCGACCAGCTGCTGGTAGTCGACGCTGACCCCGGTGAAGTACTCCAGTATCTTCGCTCTGCGCAGGTCCCCCTTGCGCAGTTCGTGGCTTCGGCCGCTCGGACCTCGTGACCACCTCTTGTCGTGACGCTACCGCCAATTCCCAAACTTCGCGCCTGCTTTATGAGCCAGCGAACCTGGTATATATATATCGGCAAGCAAAGACCTTTTAAGGACACAACGCACAGATACCAACTCTTCCTCACAGATATTGGTAATGGGGCCGCAAGAGGAATAGTCGGTAGTACACCTGAGCCAATGGTGCCAGACAGAAAATTCTACTAACTCAATTGCACCAAGGCCCAGCGACTACCATCTTGAGGCGTGGTACTTCGCTCGTCGTCTGTGATACTTCGGTCTCATATGCTACGGTGATTAAGTAGCCGCCAGGGGCTCGGTCGCTCTCAGAATCACGTGATGGATAGTGTTCCGATACCTCCTCAACTGATTGTGGACGAGGTGACTGATGGTGCGACTTCAGCGATGTCCTCAGTTCCGGTGGTTTGGTTGCGCCTCTGCACAATGCTGATATCAATCGTGATTCCTTGGTAGCCTCGGTTTCTCTCTGACCCGCGCGACATTCTGCCGTCTTCGGACACGGAAAGACGATGCTTAAATAACGCTCCCCTAAAAGACGCAGAGGTGCTGTGCGAGGTCGGAATGAGACTCTCCCTGTTCAGACGATACACTATATGCTGGGCAAACCAACGTTTCAGGTTGAGTAATTTCAAGGAACCTTTATTCATCACAATCGCAGTGATCCTTATCCATAATGGGTAAGAGTTTTATTGATTTTTATTCGCGTAACGCCGGCCGGTGTGGCCGTGCGGTTCTAGGCGCTTCAGTCTGGAACCGCGTCACCGTTACGGTCGCAGGTTCGAATCCTGCCGCGGGCATGGATGTGCGTGATGTCCTTAGGTTAGTTAGGTTTAAGTAGTTCTGAGTTCTATGGGACCGATTACCACAGTTGTTAAGTGCCACAGTGCTCAGAGCCATTTGAACCATTTATTCCTGTAACATATAGAGCTTGTTTCTTATCTTTATAAAAAGATTTCTACCGCTTAATTTAATTGAAGTTAGTTTTTTTCATTTCTAGTGTATATAACATACATGGTTGTGCAAGGTTTGACGATCGCAGTTCAGATGCACCACTGGTTTAACAAATTAACGTAAAATGTTAAAGATGGACATACTCGAACTAGATCTACTTCTCCTGCATCAAGAGACAGAATCTACAGGAAGAGAATTACAAATGATGGCTACTTTGTTTACAGATGGTCTGGTGTTGTTGTTGCAATGCCTCAGAATCCAAGGAGATTCTACAAAACTCACCAAATTGTAAAATCAGCTACCTTAGTAATAAACATGAATAAAATTTGATTTTTTTCAGTTTGGACTGGCTTCAGGAAGTAAGCGAAACATTATGTTACACAGAGGTGACAAAATTCATGGAGTAGCTACATGCACATACACTGAAGGCAGTAGCATCGCATACTCGAGGTATAAAAGGACAGAATATTAGAGGTTCTGTCATCTGTACTCAAGTGATACACACGAAAAGTTTTCTGACTTGATAATGGCCACACGACGGGAATTAAGAGACTCGTTGGAACTAGACGCATGGCACGTTCCATTTCGTAAATCATTAGAGAATTCAATACTTGGAGACCCACAATGTCAAAACTGTGCTGAGAATACCAGATTTCAGGCATTACGGCTTTCACTAAACGAAAAGGAGCAGCAGCGTTTGCCTAGAGTTGTCATTGCTGACAGACAAGCCACAGTGCGTGAAATAACCGCAGAAGTCAATGTGGGTCGTACGACGAATGTATCTCATAGCACAGTGCAGAGAAATTTGGCGTGAATGAGCTATGGAAACAGACGACTGACGCGAGTTCATTTGCTAACATTACGATGTCGCCTGCAGCGCCTCTCCTGGGCTCATCACCGTATTGGTTGGACCCTGGATGATTCGAAAACCGTGACCTTTTCAGATAAGTCCCGAGGAGCTGATGGTAGGCTTCGAGTGTGGCACAGACCCCACGATGTCACGCTCACAAGTTTTCAACAAGGTATTGTGCAAGCAGGTGGTGGCTTCGTAACGATCTTACTAAGAAATGGACTGGGTGCTCTGGTCCCTCTGAAGCGATCATCGAGTGGTAAAAGTTACGTTGAGTTACTTTGGGAGCATTTGGAGTTCATGTTTCCAAACAGCGATGGAATTTTTATGGATGACAGAGCGCCGCCGTGTCACCGGGCCTAACTGATCGCGATTGGTTTGAAGAACATTGTGGACAATTCGAGCGAATGATTTGGCCACCCTGATCGCCCGACGTGAGTCCCATCGAAGATTCATGAAACATAATCGAGAATGCAGTTGTGCACAAAATCCTGCCCCGGCAACACTTTCGCAATTATGGATGACTACAGAGGAAGCGTGGTTCAGTATTTCTGCATGGGACTTCAAACGTCTTGTTGAGTCTACGCCACATCAAGTTGCTGCGCTACTATGGGAGGTCCGACTTAAGGTTAGGCGGTACCCCATGACTTATTTCACAACAGTGTAAATTTGAAACATTTTAGCCGTAAATTATAAATGATTGCGGAAGTCCATTGTAAATTTTGATGCCTCACAAATTAAGAGTGTTTCTTCAAAGGAAGTCTCGGTATCCACGCAATTCGCACATTCAGCGTTCAGAAGCTCTCAAATAGAGTTACACTTTTTTATCATCCTCATGGATTCTTCTTACTGTGTGTGTGTGTGTGTGTGTGTGTGTGTGTGTGTGTGTGTGTGTCTGTGTGTGTGCGTGTGTGTATGTGTGTGCATGTATGATTCGTCTACTTTCTAAACCATAAAAGTAAGAAAGCGGTTACCACTATTTTGATAATCGACCGTCAGTTAAATGAAAATTGCTCTGCTGTGTGAAAGCCAGTATGGTGTTAGTGATAATTTGTCCGTTATCTGGGGACTCTAAAATGATTTACAAATTTGAGGAACCACAATATATTCGAGTAATCCGCGTAATATACTGCTTTAAATTGGCAGTATCCGACCGATAAACGTGTCAATGCAAATTTCATTTGCATCCCCCCTGAGTGATACAATCGCTTACGATTTAAATTGACAGTCTGTCATAAAAGCTTGTCGGAACGCGAACGACAGATATTCGCCCCCTTGTGGCCTCATTATCCTGTAATTATTTCTTGTGCCTGGGTCCAGTTTTTAGCAGCAGAAGGCAGTAAATATAGCGTATTATTTGGAGCACTAGGTATCGGTTGTGAATATTGACAGTTATGCGATAGCGTGGTATTTGTGACTGTTTAATTTCTGCTATTGACAATACTTCACAAAATCATTCTTCAGTGTGAACATGTCCTCTATCGAAGACGAACTTGAAACTACTATAGTCTTTTGATAAATCGTGAAAATACTATGCAATGAATATAATTTCTTCCTATCTAGACAGGTTAGAACTCTTACATGTCCATTCAGTCATGAAATGAAAGTGAAACCGATAAAGACATGCAGTTGTGTTATATTCCCGGAAACTGAAGTAAATTCTTGACAGACAAATGAAGCTGGAAGGTATAATATTCTTGCAGTTTCGCTCTTAAGTCGTTAGCCTCACCAAAGGCCTTCTGAGTATTCGAACAGGGAGTAGTGGAATTGATTTGTCAGTATCGATCACTGTATACTCTGTTATTTTAGTGCAACTTGATACTGCTTTGATTCAGATGCATTGCCTTAACTGCATGTATTTCTACATCTAGAATCATATCATACAGGTGAGGAATACTACTGTTGTTTTGATCCTTTTCCAGTTCGATACGCGGATGCAGCGCGGGATGTAGGTAAGACATCACAAGAAGTCGAATTTCTCTTTCCCATCATGCTCGTTTCACGATATGCATGTGGGAGAAATGCAATAGACCTGGTGATTCAAACACAAAGAACAGATTTGAACTGTATCTTGAAGAAAAGCTATAAAAGATAGAGACACACAGGGCATATGACTGGATAGAGAAAGGTTAAAAGTTTTCACATATCTTCGCTGTTGTTTGTTTGTTGCAGCATGCGGACTACTCGACAGGGGAAATTATTTTGTTTGTTGGAATCTAATCGAAATCGTTCAAGATCAACGCACATTGCACCGTTGGTTCAGCAAGAAGTTGTTTGTGCACAAGCAGATTTATGACGGGCATACAAATTCTTGGAAGCTGGTTGAATATCCAAGCGGAAGAGTATTGGTCGGCCACGCACGTTTCACGAAAACATCGAGTGCATCCGAAATGTGTTCACAGCGAGCCCTCGGACGTCCACAACACAGACAGGCCAGGAACTTCAACATCCTCAGACAACAATGCGGCGTGTTCTGAAACGACACCTCCATGTAAAGCCTTAAAAAGTTGCCATTACTGCCGCAGTTGAGTCCCGGCGACCATGCATTTCATTTCTCCAGGATGTGGCAGATGACACTTTTTTCAACCGACTCATCTTTTCAATAGAACCGACGTTACATCTATCGGGTAAAGTAAATCTGGGGGGGGGGGGGGGGGGGGGAGGGTCGCAACATCCTGGCGTCGTGTCGTCCAACATGAAAGACACTCGCCGAAACAGAATGTACTTTTTGCCGCTTCTGTTAACAAATGTTATGGATCTTTCTTTTTTGTGAGGCAAACTTTGACAGGAATGTCATATCTGGACATGTTCCAAAACTGGATGTCTCCTCAACTTCACGAAGATTCCAATAATTTCATTTCCTGCCTCACTTTCACCTTCATGTGCAGTATTATCTTAACAACACCAGCCCATAACGTTTGACTGGAACAGATGTAGAATAAGGTCCTGTCCATTGTTTTTGGCCTATCATGTCACCAGACATAACATCTTGCATTTTTTTCTATGGGGGTACATAAAAGACGGAGTCTTTGTCCCACCTATGTCAGCTACACTTCACGAGCTGAGACATGGAACTGTTTGTCGATTCAATAAACAGGGACCTGCTGGTTCTTGTGTGGAATGAAATGGACTACAGTCTCGGCGGTTTTCGTGCAACGCACGGTTCTTATGCTGAGTGTATGATATAGTGCCTGAGCGGATATCAAACATTGAACATTCCTCTATCCGACATACACAATGTGTTTCTGTGTTTCATCGTTTCTTTGTAAAAATAAATTAGTTCTTCCATTTCAAATCACCCTGTATTGCCTTGAAGCATTTGACTTCGGAATTTTGTCAGAAAATCACCTCAAAATGCGTAATAATCTTCTTGCAGCGTCTGCCGCTGGAGTTTGCTGAATGTTACAGTTGCATTGTCGCGCTTAAAAATGTCTCGTTACACTGGATCTCAACGTATCGGAATGCAAATGGTTCAAATGGCTCTGAGCACTATGGGAGTTAACTTATGAGGGCATCTGTCCCCTTGAATTTAGAACTACTTAAACCTAACTAACCTAAGGACATCACACACATCCATGCCCGCGGCAGGATTCGAACCTGCGACCGTAGCGGTCGCGTGGTTTCAGACTATAGCGCCTAGAACCGCTCGGCTACTCTGGCCGGCTATCGGAATGCAAAGCATCGTCATCGCGAAATGAGGCGTATTCAGAATACACCGGACCCCAACACGACGTCGCTTCACTTAACCAATTATCGAACAGTGAATGTGGGGTTAGTTAGTTATATGTTTCATAAACCATTTAAGCGATTCATTTATCGAAATGACGTAGAACGAGTTAATTTGCAAGATACGCATACATCACTAGTGCTAACACTGACGAACACATTATCTTTTCAGTTATACTCATGTAACAATGAGTTACCATACGTAAAACAGAAAATCTGAATATAGTATTTGAATTACGGTTCTAGCAAATCATAGTTTATTAACGTCCAAATCAAAATTCATAAAGGATGTTCCTGACGGAGTCTGTGCAATAAAATTTCCCCTTCACTATTATGGGAAAGAATAAGAAAAGTGTCTTCAAAACATTTTAAAACACCAAGTATTCTTCTGGGGAAAATAACACTGGTTCGAAAAATATATGTAAGGTCGACGCAGAATTGACCCTTGTTAACGAACATGAGAAAATATCACGACGATCGCTTGCAACGGTAATCTCTAATCGCCAATTGGTTGCTATCACATGTCAGCGCATGCGCAAACCCGAATACTTCACTATGTCGTTACGTTTGGATGAGTGAGAGGAGCAGACGCTTTTAATGTATAGTGTTTATTTGTGTGCAGCACAAAATGATACGATATAAAACAGTCTGTAGCAATTACTTAGTGTTATGCGACACACGATTTGTGTAAAACGTGTGCGGAACACTTTTCCATTAGGATTTAAGAGTCTAAGTGTTTTGAGAAAACCTCCAGCAAAGTCTGCAACGGAAGAATTAGTGACAAACGGGCAAAACAGCTCTGCATCGAATAAAAACCATAATCATCCGAGAAATGTTAGAAGATCGGAAAATATTTTTCGAATGAAATAAAGCCTGGAACAAAGTCAGATAAAGTCTTGATGCTGTTTATCTGTGCAAGTAGGAATTAACTGATAGTCGTATCGAAGCATTATCGAAAAGTGCCTGTATCTACATCCTTAGAAAATCACTGTTGTGCATTAGTTAGCGAAGTGGTATCAGGACTTTCGGCTCCTCAGTTTGTCATTTATGAATATGAAGCCTGGTTCAGTCTATCAGAGTATATGAATCCACAGAACGTGTTCCATTATGCATTATAAAATCCTCATTAGTTCTTTGAAGAGCCGTTATATAATCTCAAGCCAGCCGGTGTGGCCGTGCGGTTCTAGGCGCTTCAGTCTGGAACCGCGTGACCGCTACAGTCGCAGGTTCGAATCCTGCCTCGGGCATGGATGTGTGTGATGTCCTTAGGTTAGTTAGGTTTAAGTAGTTCAAAGTTCTAGGGGACTGATGACCACAGATGTTAAGTCCCATAGTGCTCAGAGAGCCATTTGAACCAATTTAATCTCAAGATTGGCGTTTGTTGCGCCGTATCTGATGCCCACATCGTAACAGGATTCTTTCACCAAATTGTTAAAGCTAAACGGTATGTACAGAAACGGTTTAATACGTATGTGGTTTAGTTCACCGAAGATGAAGGATATTTTTAGTAAGACGGAGCAATTGTACACAACATTGTCTCGAGTGCATGAGATGTTCTATGAGGACGGCACAATCAGCCGTCAGTATAATCTAATAGCCATCTATGTCATCTAATCTCGCTCTCTTTGGTTTTTTCCCTGTGAGGCTAATTGAAGGGTAAGATTTACACAAAAAATGTTTGCTCACTGGAAGAGCTGCAGCGGAAAGTTCAAAACGCTACTGCTGCTATCCCTCAGGTGAAGGAGCTGCGCGTGTCTCATAGTTCGACAAATCGAGCACAGCGGTGCATCGCTGTTCACGGTGGCTGTTTTCAGCATCTTCTGTGAAGTTCATTAACAGGGATCAACGAATTGTCAGCCATACTACAAAAACTTTCCGTGACAGTTTTATGTCGCTCATCCTGTGAGGTTAGGCGAACACGTGACTGTTCTGAAGGCGATATATAGAACCTTTCTATCTTATCTATTGTGTTTTGCTTTGTTTATACTTTCTACATAACGTCCATAACAACTGTACTTTTTTCCTTCAAAGGAATTTACTTCTTCACGGTTAAAATGATTTGTAATGAAATTTTTTTCACTTATATCTTATTTCTCCACCGATGCCGCGCGGGATAGCCTTGTCACGGTTCGCACGGCTCCCTCCACCGGAGGTTCGAGTCCTCCGTCGGACATTGGAGTGTGTGTTGTCCTTAGCGTAAGTTAGATTAAGTTAGATTAGGTTGTGTGTAGGCCTAGGGACCAATAACCTCAGCAGTTTGATCGCATAGGAACTTACAACAAATGTCAATTTTCAGCACAGGTTTTCGTTAGTCCAAGTATCGTAAAAACTATTTTTTTTTTTTCTGTCGGACATTTGTCCACTTCTGTAGCTGAACACTCATAGTAAAATATACAAGTTTTCATGAAACCTTTCCAAGACGGAGAAAAAGAACTAAGGGGACACTAAAGCACAAATGGTACTACTAATATAAGTCAGCGCATCGAGATCTGGTTAACTTCTGATCTTTTCCAGACGAAGCCACTCTCCCCCTACTAATGCCACAAGTGAGGATGACATTGACATTCCGTTAAGATCCCGTGTGAGCGAAATGATTTATAGGATGTCTTGGATTTCTATTACGATTTATGATGTCATGTGTGAGACGATCGATGATAATCGTAGCCGTGAGGAGACAAGCCGCTCGTCTAAAATATTTACTACTCTTACTTGGTAAGATTCCTAGGTTTACGACCAATCCTCAAGAGAAAAGCAGATATAAGCTACCCCTTTCGAAGATGAAATACATTTTTATTTATACAAAGTCGTTCCATTGTGCAATGAGCGGTCAGAAAGCTCTCGTTTGCGGGCATTGCTGCAGTGTATGTACAAACCAGCGCGACTTCGATATGGGGATGTAAGCACCGACGTTAGGCAAGCTGTCAGTCTAATATTCCAACAGAAACTTTTTGATCGCACCTTATATGTCAGTCTGAGTGGTTCCTCTCGGAATTTTTTTTTAACTTTTTATCCTTGGGATTCACAGTCATGTAGAACTTAATAAAAGACATCACATTTACGCCAGTGACTGTAACACTTTATTTCACTATTGCAATTCAGGCCTTAGGCCATTATCAAGTGCAGATTTTTGTGGCTTTACGCCATGTCAACTTAAAATGAGCTGACAACGACATATAAATGTCTCAGCTCATTTTAAATTGATATGGCGTAAAGCCACAAAAATTTGCACTTGATAATGGCCTAAGGCCGAAATTACAATCGTGAAATAAAGAAAGTGTGTTAGGCCGAAATTGCAATCCTGAAATAAAGAAAGTGTAACGGTCACTGGCGTAAATGTGATGTCTTTTACTTTTACATGCTTTCTCGTTGTTACAGCTCTCAGAGATTTGTCACTAATCGTGTCAACGACAGTAATGGATATTTTCGTTTCTTTATGCACATAGGTTAAAATTAATTATGTTGAGGTCCAACTGCCATTCCTTTTGTCAGGTCTTCCGTCATTTAGCTACCGTTTACCGCATTTGCGATTTTCTTATATTCTTCTTTTGAGTCATCAGTCTTCTGACTCGTTTGATGCGACCTCCCATGAGCTCCTCTCCAGTGCCAACATCTTCATATCAGAGTAGCACTTGCGACCTACGTCCTCAATTATTTGCTGGATGTATTCCAATCTCCGTCTACGTTCCCTCTAGTACCGTGGAAGTTATTCTCTGATGTCGTAACAGATGTACTATCATCCTGTCTCCTCCATCCGTTTTCCATACATACCTTTACTCTCTGATTCTGAGCAGAACCTCCTTATTTCTAGCCTTATGTCCAAATAACTTTCAACATTTTTCTGCAGCACCATTCTTAATTGCCTTCTGTTCCGGTTTCCCCACAGCCCATGTTTTCAAATGGTTCAAATGGCTCTGAGCGCTATGGGACTTAACCTCTGAGGTTATCAGTCCCCTAAAACTTAGAACTACTTAAACCTAACCAACCTAAGGACATCACACACATCCATGCCCGAGGCAGGATTCGAACCTGCGACCGTAGCGGTCGCGCACCCATGCTTTCACTAGCGTACAATACTGTGCTCCAGACGTGAACTCTCAGAAACTTAATTCCAAAATTATGGTCTATGTTTGATTCTAGTAGATTTGTCCTGACCAGGAACGCCCTTTCTGTCAGTGCTAGTCTGCTTTTGATGTCCTCCTTGCTACGCCTTCGTGGATTATTTTGCCTCCCAGGTAGCAGAATTTATTTACTTTCTCTGCATCGTGACCATCGATTCTCATGTTAAGATTCAGGCAGTTCTTATTTCGGCTACTTCTTATTACTTCGGTCTTCCTTACATTTACTCTCAATCCATATTCTGTTCTCGTTAGACTGTTCGTTCTAACTCTTCTTACTTTCACTCAACATAGCAATGCTATCAGCGAATCGTATCATTGACATCCTTTCACCTCGAATTTTTGTTCCAATCCCGAGCCTTTCTTTTATTTCCATCATTGCTTCTTCGATGTATAGAGTGAACAGCAGTGGTGAAAGGCTACATCCATGCCTCACAGACGTTTTAACATGAGCACTTCGTTCTTGGTTGTCCACTCTCATTTTCCCTTCTTGACTCTTGTACAGATTGTATATTACCAGTCTCTAACTATATCTTACCCCTATTTTTCTCAGAATTTCGAACATCTTGCACTATTTGACGTTGTCGAACGCTTTTCCTAGGTCGACAGATCCTATGAAGGTGTCTTGATTTTTCTTCAATCTTTGCTTCCATTACCAACCGCAATGACAGAATTGCCTCTCTAATGCCTCTATCTGTACCTTTCCTGTATCCTGGATGCTATGGCCTATCGTACAAACATTACTTTCTCGGATATGGTATATCCACTTTCCTTCCAGTGAAATGCATCTCGACGTACTGGTGGGGTTGGATGGGTTGGTGAACTTTACACAACCTGTGAGATGCTGGGAAATGGAATATGAAGCAGGGACATGGGAAAAAAATAGTATCCTCGAGAAGAGCTTTCTCAACAAACTGTTATTGTCTGAAATATTTTTTATATTTTGCACTTTTTTTGTAATATTATCAAATTATCAAAAGAACCATCCTGGCAACGGGCCATAAACTGCCAGTATCTCATTCGAAGCGAGTGGTCACCGTTGTCGTCAGATAGCGTAGCTTGTGTATCCTCACAGCTGCAATCATTACTCGCGTACAACACAGACATTTTAGGGGCTCATAGTCAAAGCTTCCTACGGTAGTTTCCATTTTGTATATGTTCTTCGTTCAGTAATTGCATATTCTAAAGAAAATGCGTTATTTTGATATGTGTGGAAACATGGTTTATATATATTGATAAAATTCTCTCGAGCTTCTAGTCGCATCAAGTTATTAAAAAACCTATCAACCTTCGGCAGTTTTAGCCTGGCGAACGTCGTGTGGTTTTTGCCGCCGTCCTGATTAAGCCGTGATAGCTCCTGTGGCGTCACTGGTGCCCACTCCAGCGCCCTATTACGTAATGTTTTTATTGCGAGAACGCCGTGCGTCTTCAGCCTTCCGATGGCCGGCTCCCAAGTTGTGTTTAGCTGCAAACCGTCTTCTTTTTCCAGCGTGTTGTCAGAAATTTTTACTTAATCACCTTTCTTGCCGTTTAACGGCTAATGACTCGTTATATGAAATTCGGTGACCGTTTTCCAGAGCATATTCTGCTACTGCTAATTTCTCACGATACTGTATTCGAAATTACCTCTAATGCTCGACATAAATCTGTCCATGTTAATACAGTATTTTGTTTATTCCTGGCATACTGCCATCCGGGGTGGCCGAGCGGTTCTAGGCGCTACAGTCTGGAAACGCGCCATCGCTGCGGTCGCAAGTTCGAATCCTGCCTCGGGCATGGAAGTGTGTGATGTCCTTAGGTTGGTTAGGTTTAAGTAGTTCTAAGTCCTAAGGGACTGATGACCTCAGCAGTTAAGTCCCATAGTGCTCAGAGCCATTTGAACCTGGCATACTCAGACATGTGTCGTTTTCCACATCCTCTTGATTTGTGAAATTTTTGCTAGAGCCCTGTTTAGGAATCTTCCCTATTACCCAGCTACCAACAAGCAAAATAACAAGCACGATCTTGTCCTACTCGCTGGTCTTTGGTCAAATGGGTTGCGGAATTTATAGGTTGTTTCAAAACTTGTTTACCACTTAACGTAGGTGGCTCTGTTCTTTCGGCAGTGTATGAAGTGGCTTCCTCTCTATGCGCCAATTCCCTCAAAAGAGAGCATATCTGTGTGGGATGGTGGAAGCTGGCAGAGTGCAATTACCGGCTCTTGCAAATGTGTTTTGCATAAAAATTGTAGCTGAGATGGCCATTTGGTTTTCGGCTGACAAGAACGTTAAGGAACGGCAATGCATGTGTGGTGTCACCGCCAGACACCACACTTGCTAGGTGGTAGCTTAAATCGGCCACGGTCCATTTAGTACATGTAGGACCCGCCTGTCGCCACTGTGTGATCGTAGACCGAGCGCCACCACAAGGCAGGTCTCGAGATACGGAATAGCACTCGCCTAGTTGTATGGACGACATTGCTAGCGACTACACTGACGAAGCATCGCTCATTAGCCGAGCAGATAGTTAGAATAGCCTTCAGCTAAGTCCATGGCTACGACCTAGCAAGGCGCCATTAGCCTTACATAGTTGGATAGTTATCATATGAAATGTCTCATCAAGAACGATGTATACAACAAGAATTAAAAGTTAAGTATTATCGCAGCTACGTACTTTTCTTGCTACCATTTATTACGTATCCTGTTTCAGACCTTTCTCTAGCCTAAGTGAGATTACGCGTGCCTTTCGGCCACTTCAGCGTGGCGTAGCTGTCTTGTTACGCCACAACAGTTGGCGCCGAGTCAACGGAAAGGGTCTTGTTCTTTCTAATTGCTTACATTTACTTGTGTCATGGCTTCGCCACAATCTCCAGATGTACTGGCCGAATTTTATCGCTTGCAGAATCAGCAGACGCAGGCGTTATTGGATGCCCTTGGACAGCTCGTCCAGGGTCAACGTGCACTGCAAACCGATGCGGCAGCCGCCGCTTCACTGCTACCGCAGCCACAACACGCAGTTGCACCGCCGTTTCGCAAGTTTGACCCAACCCAAGAGACATGGACTGAGTGGTCACACCAATTTGGATTTCATCTCGCTGCCTACAGAATTCAAGGTAACGAGCGGCAGCCTCATTTATTGGCGTGTGTAGGGGTGCAAACGTACCGTGTGATAGTGAAAATATTTCCCCGACGCGACGTAGGAACTCTGTCCTACGAAGACATTTTGTTGGCATTGGACGCCTATTTCAAAGAAACAGTCAATGTAGTTGCAAAAACGTATACCTTCTTTCGTACAAAACGTATGGCCGGTCAAACTAATAGGGAGTGGGTTGCAACATTGCGAGGCCTTACAAGGGATTGTGCTTTTGAGTGTGAATGTGGACTCCCTCATTCAGATACAATGGTACGTGATTCAATAGCACAGAACGTTTCTGATGTTCGCATACGGGAACAGATTTTGAAACTAGTTAATCCCTCCCTTCAGCATGTGATAGACATATTGGATAGACAAGACACGCTTGACTTCTGAAACTTCGCCGGCCGTGTGTCACATTAACTGGCCCGCCGGGCGCGCTGCGCGGCCCGGTAAACTGCCCTCGCGCACGTCCGCGCAGTTGCCGCCACACTCTAAACCAGGTGTGCCGCGCCAGTGTACAACTGCAGAGAAATCATGCCCGCGGTGTGCTACTAGACATTTGCGTGACAATTGCCCGTCACGCCAAGCTATTTGCTTTTTCTGTCTTACGAAAGGACGTGTTCAAAGTGTTTGCCAGAAAAAGCTCTGATCCGACAATCATAATCATTCCAGGCCTTTTGCTTCGCGCCGGAATCGAACCAAGGACACTCAGGTTCGTGGACCTTCGCCCATGGACATTTATGTAGTTAATTCCACTCCGCCCAGTGCCACTCTTTCTAACAGTGACTGTGTTCGTCCCACAAAAAGTGTGTGTCGACGTCGCCGGAAATCACGTCAATTAGCAAGTGATGCTGTACCTGTATCAGTTCAAATTGCACGAGACAGTCGCTCTTGTCATCAGCAGGACAATAAACTTTTTGTAGATTTGGACTTTAATGGCAAGGTCATACCATTCCGGCTCGATACCGGAGCTGCAGTTTCATTGCTCAATCACGACACGTACAAACAACTGGGCAAACCTCCGTTGTGCGCCGCAACTGTTAAGCTCACTACATATTCAGGACAGCAGATCCCTGTGTTAGGACAGTGCACTCTTCTTGCAACATACAAGGGGCAAACAAAACTTGTGTCATTTTACGTACTTCGTTCTTCTACTGCAGTGAACTTGTTTGGTTTAGATTTATTTCAGTTGTTTAACTTGTCTATAGTAAATCCGGTCCTATTAGTGAATCAGACTGTGCCTTCAGACAGTGTTTCGCGTCTATGTGAAGAATTTGCCGACATTTTTGCACCAGGCCTTGGCTGCGCTCCGAATTATGAAGCACATTTGGAACTGAAAGTCAACGCGCAACCGAAGTTTTACAAAGCACGCAATGTTCCCCACGCATGGCGTGATGAGGTCGCAAGAACATTAAACGATTTAGCATCACAAGGTGTGAGTAAATGTGCGCAATGCCTCTTCCCTTTCAGCTCCGCTTCTTCGCTTACGCCGTACAGGTGTTCCGATCGTCTGGACGATGGAATGCGAACGCGCCTTTCGCCATTTGAAATCTGCGTTGCTTTCTAATACTTGCCTTACGCCATTCGATCCCCAGAAACCCCTTTTGTTGATGGTAGATGCATCGGATTTCGGGATCGGTGCTGTGCTTGCGCGCAAAGATGGGTCGCATGATCGCCCTATTGCCTTTGCGTCCAAATTGCTCTCGTCTGCGCAAAGAAATTATTCCCAGATAGAGAAATATGCTTTGGCTCTCATATTTGGTGTTACTAAGTTCCATGATTTCTTGTATGGTCGTCACTTTACCATCATCACAGACCACAAACCTTTCACGTCGCTTTTTCATCCGAACAAGCCTGTACATCCGCGTACAGCGCAGAAATTCATTCGCTGGTCTATTTTCCTCTCGCAGTACCTCTACGATATCTTGTATCGGTCCACTGCTAAGCACGGAAACGCCGATGCGTTGTCCCGTTTGCCTGTTGCTGAGGATAAAGCATTCGATTCTTCCGAACTTGCTTGCATGTTCATTGATTCGGAAACCGATGAAGTGGTCGAATCGTTTCCGATTGATTTTCGTCGTGTCGCTACAGCCACAGCTGCTGACCCTGTCCTTGCTACCGTTTTGCGTTTTGTTGCTACGCAATGGCCTTTGTCAAAGTCTCGGATCGAGGATCCGTTGGTTGGCCGATTTTTTTGCTCACAAGGAGAGACTTTTTGTTCGACGTGGTGTTTTGTTGTTGCCTTCTAATAATGATCCGTCCAGAGTCGTGGTCCCACGTTCGTTACAGTCCTCTGTTTTACGGCTTCTTCACCAAGGACATTGGGGTATAGTGCGAACGAAACAACTTGCTCGTCAGCACTGTACTTGGTTCGGAATCGATGCTGTGATTACGAATATGTGTTCTTCTTGCATGGCGTGTGCCGAACAACAATCCGCTCCGCCGCGGAAAGTCTTTGCATGGCCAAAAGCCACTTCCCCTTGGCAACGCTTGCACATCGATTTTGCTGGTCCGTTCTGGAATACTCGATGGTTGGTTCTGGTAGATGCCTTCAGTAATTTTCCTTTTGTTGTCCGGAGGTCTTCCACGACGTCCTCTGCCACCATCCAAGCGTTGTCTGCTATCTTTTGCATTGAAGGTCTTCCGCAGACTATTGTTTCCGACAATGGCCCACAATTCATGTCCGCAGAATTTCAGTCATTCTGCCAGGCCAATGGTATTCAACATCTGACTTCCGCGCCGTTTTCGCCTCAGTCAAACGGTGCCGCTGAACGATTGGTCCGGACTTTCAAGTCACAGATGTTGAAGTTGAAAGAGTCGCATTCTCGGGAGGACGCGTTGTTGCTCTTTTTGTCATCGTATCGCTCTCAGCATCGAGATGGTCGCTCGCCGGCTGAGTTGCTCCACGGTCGTCCTCATCGAACCTTGATGTCTTTGCTGCATCCGCCGCATCAGGTTCCTGTGCAGCGGCAGACTCCTGCTTTTGCTCTAGGCGACATTGTATTCTATCGCATCTATCGAGGTTCACGGCGTTGGCTCGCAGGGCGCATTCTTCGCTCCCTCGGCCGCGCGATGTATTTGGTTTTGGGGACCTCTGGTGAGGTGCGTCGGCATCTCAATCAGCTGCGCCCCTGTCGTCGCACGGGTTCTGCCGCTACCCGTCTGCTTTCAGCGACGGTGCCGTCCGGTCAGCGCCCTGGGGACCCATCTACTGGCTCGCCTCATCCCCAGGTGTTACCGACGATGCCTTCCATTTTGCCCCATGGCGACGCGCCGCTGCCACCTCCGCCGCCGCCGCCTGTCCTCCAGCCGGCGCCGCCCGCAGTGGACGCTTCGCTGCAGCCGCCCAGCGCCTCCCTGGGTCACGCGCCGCCGATCGCTTCCCGTGACCAGCCGTCCTCCGCCATGGAACTCTTGCCCGCTCCGGACCACATGGCGTCTTCGCGCGTCGGATACCCCGACGCAATGGAGGTCGACCCTTCGGCCCCTCCTGTCTCTTTACGGGCGCATACACCGCATGTTGACGTGCACCCTGGACTAGGTTTTCAGGCGTTTCCTAGCTCCCCTCGGACCGAATGGCCGGGTGCGGGTGGCACAGCCTCGCCTGTTGTTAGGCTCCCCACCTCATCGCTTACGTCAATATGGGGTCCTCTCCACGGCGGGCGGAAGCCTTATAACACGACCGTTCGCCGATTTGCGGGGGAGGAATGTGGTGTCACCGCCAGACACCACACTTGCTAGGTGGTAGCTTAAATCGGCCGCGGTCCATTTAGTACATGTCGGACCCGCGTGTCGCCACTGTGTGATCGCAGACCGGGCGCCACCACAAGGCAGGTCTCGAGATACGGAATAGCACTCGCCCAGTTGTACGAACGACATTGCTAGCGACTACACTGACGAAGCATCGCTCATTAGCCGAGCAGATAGAATAGCCTTCAGCTAAGTCCATGGCTACGACCTAGCAAGGCGCCATTAGCCTTACATAGTTTGATAGTTATCGTATGAAATGTCTCATCAAGAACGATGTATACAACAAGAATTAAAAGTTAAGTATTATCGCAGCTACGTACTTTTCTTGCTACCATTTATTACGTATCCTGTTTCAGACCTTTCTCTAGCCTAAGTGAGATTACGCGTGCCTTTCGGCCACTTCAGCGTGGCGTAGCTGTCTTGTTACGCCACAACAGCATGTCGGTCTCTACTTCCATCGTGAGCATCATGTGGTACAATTGATGATGGTGTTGTACCAGTACTCTTCCATCTTTTCACGCCTATGAGGTCAGCCAAAGAATGAGTCGTCGATGTAAGGATAAACGCAACTAGGTTTTGCGGGAACGATGTAATGTCTTCAAGGTACTCCGTAAACAGTTTAAACACGACAGTATCTGATGGGAATCCCCTCGAGACATCGTCATTCTGCTTAAAATATTCTCCAGCTACAGAAAATACGATGATATCAGAGTGTGCTCACATAAAACCACAACAGTACTGTCAAAGAACTGGGAGGTCATCTATAGAGTCTTTGATGGGGACGCGCATGATAACTGAGATCAAATCAAAGCTGACCATCATATTTGATCCTCCGAGACTCAACGTTTAACACGGCTGATGAAGTTAGTGGCCGACGTGTGGAATAAGGAGACAGGGCAGACGTTTTGCGAGTTTCAAAGTCGGCGATTTAATGTTACTCATAATGGGAGGTAGGGGTGTGTTCTTCTTATGAAACGTAGCCGTGATAAAACAGAAACAGTCAGTTCCTTTGAATATTAAAGTACAGCGAATAAAACTTCACTAGGAATTTATCGAAATTCAAGTAAACTGCTACAGATGAAGTCCAATCATCAGAGTAACATTGTTTGCAGATCCTCAGCGTTACTTACGATTTCTGCTACATCACACTCGAAAATAGCTCTAAAATTTCAAGAGTATCGAATGTAACGACTGTATCGACGAACGAGGCTAAATAGCCTCCCGTAACTGCCATACGGTACTGACTCAGTGCTTGTGCGTACCACAACCGTGCCTGATTCCTTGGCAGGACTCAACGGGGCTTCAAAAATCTACTATCTTTACGCCTCGTAGGCTCCTCTCTAGGCAGTCCCATCTCTTCGGCTTCTGGCGTCACTGTTCTGTGACGGAATGCGCATTACCGGTGCAATATGAATAATTTGAATAAGTTATTTGAATAGTGGGAAGTGGCGTTACATGCGCACTTCAAGACAGAAAAACAAAACTACGTTAGCTGTTCCAAGAGCTCGAATGTTTTTAATACTAATCGTAATTGTGAAAATTTATTATATAAAAGAGAGATATGTAAATCATTTGGTAGGTATGTGTAGTGTCTTTCCTGTGTGAAATGGTGTCCTTTTTCTGCCTGAGCATTCAGGTCGGTGATATCTCTCATCGTTCCATCATGATCAACATATTTATATTTAGTTTTACTATTTTTCTATGTAAGTGTAATTATATTATGACTTATGAAAGCGTATTATGATACTATAGTACCTGTAGGTTCACATGCTGTTGGGTGTTTATGAAACTATTTAAAAGTGTAATCATAATACTTCGCGCTTTCTTAAGCACTAGCGTAATCTCCTATCTCTCGATGTAAATACGAGGACAGTTAATACGTAATGCAACTAAAGTTCTTTCCTCAAAGCAGGTTGATTTTATTCAGGATTGCAATACACCATATTATTCCCTGGCTACAAAACTCTATTTTGAACATAATCTCCGTTCAATGCGATGGCATTACGGCACCTGTATGCCCGCATAGTTCCATTCTACTGGTCTGCATCGGAGCCAAAGTCTTGCTGCATCCATAACGTATCATCCACGTACTGCTTGCCGCGGAGTGCATTCTTCTTTCTGCCAAACAGTTGGAAGTCGGAAGGAGCGAAATCCCAGCGGGCACACATATTTGAGTACCCCAGCTGGTGGACGAGTGTGTCAGCAATACCAGCAGAGACGATCCGATGATCACCTCAACTGAGAATGTCCGCACTTTCCAACACTGCAGTAGTCGCAGCTGTGTGTGCCCGGCCTTGAGCGACCGTGTTGTGATGATGACAGGAGCCTCGCCGAGCAACTCACAGTGCTTTTGTTCACTGCCACGTCTCTGTAGACCAGGGCCGCACAAACACGGAAAACCGCACGCGTGTAAAGCGAGGTGCAGCGAGTGCCTCCACAGTGCATCGGTTCAACTCGGCATACTTCGCCTCAACTCGGCTTGCTAGGTGAGGCCGACGCTGTGCGCTGCCGAATGCGCTGCAAGACGGTTCAGTCAACATTGGAATACGTAAGCGCAAGACAATTACCGGAATAATGGAACCATCTGCTCCAAAAAAAGGGAAAATTGCCGAAAGTCAATTTAAACCGGAATGGGAACTCTCCTACTTTTTTGTGTGTTGTGACAATAAAGCCAAATGTCTAATCTGCGGTACACTAATTACGTGTGTCAGAAAATCGTCTATTGAAAGGCACTACAACAAATTGCATTCAGAAAAGTATAGTGATATAACAGGGGATGCCAGAGAGGAAGAATTACGGAAGTTGCAAACTCTTGCAGAAGGGAATTCTGTATCTACAAACGAGGTTTGTTGCAAGTACTTTAGCATGTGTATTTTGGTTAAAGGTCATGCGAAACGAAATAACATTTGTTTGGATTCCTTAGTTTTCGTTTTCGCATAAATTATTTCTAACATATATTTTTTTCTCTTCTTTAGGGTGAAGAAGATGAGGGGTGTTGCGAAAGGACACTCAGAGCTAGTTACAAAGTTGCTCTACGTTTAGCAAGAGCTGGGAGGCCATTTATGGACGGGCCATTAATAAAAAACATTATGTTGGACGTAGTAGAGACAATGAATCCCACATTAGCTCCCGCGTACAGCAGAATACCACTTTCCAGAATGACAATACATCGGAGAATCAATGACATTGCTGAGAATTTGCATTAACAACTGGCAGCCAAAATTGAAAACTTCCTAACGTACTCCATCGGACTTGATGAGTCTACGGATATCAACGACACGGCTCAGTTAGCAATATTTTTGCTTGGCGTGGACGACGACCTACATGTAACGGAAGAGCTCCTGGATGTGATTTCGTTGAAGGACACTGTTACAGGGGCGGATATTTTAGCAGCTGTTGAAATGGCAGCTGAAGGAATAGGACTCCCTTGGGAAAAGCTGTTTTCCGTAACCACAGATGTGCGGTAAAGCAAAAGAGTTTATTGGCCTATTGCGGAAAAACTTAACATGCCGAATTTACCTTCCGTTCATTGTTTTGCACACCAAGAGGCTCTTTGTGCGAAAGTTATCGGTCTTCAAGATGTGATGTAGGTAGTGGTGCGTATCGTGAACTACATTCGTTCTCATGGACTCATTCATCGTCAAGTCAAAGAATTTTGATTCCCTCTGGAGTATCCAGATATTCCCTACGAAGCTGAGGTGCGCTGGCGGAGCAAAGCGAAAGTGATTTCCCGAATTTTTCGACTACGCCACGCTGTGGATCAGTTTTTGGAGAGCAACGGACGTCCGGAGCCACTTTTTCATGACTCGGAATGGGCAGCTGATTTAGGAATTTTAGCAGAGATTATGGCTCTCCTAAATGATTTAAGTCTGAAACTCCAAAAAGAAAACAATCTCATCAACGATATGATCAGCAAATAAACGCTTCCCAGTATAAACTGAAGCTCCTCAAAAACAACCTTTCAGAGAAAAATACGCAACACTTTCCTGAACTACGTAAGCGAGATATAAATTGTACCTTTATTAAAACAGCCCGATTTTTATAACCGCTCTAATCAAAACGGTACTATGTTTTTGTTTGACAGCATCTGTGCAGGAAGGAGCGCGATTTGAAAAATACGTCGCGGTGCTAAAATCCCTTGAAAATGCGTTTAACGACCGATTCCAGGTAATGTGCCGGTATATGACATACAGCTAAATAAAGGAGATTGCGTTACATATGTAAGTGTAACATTACATTAAAACTAATAGTACACATTACATGTTTATTAAAATCTATCTCATTTTAGTACTTCGAAACAACGGATTACATTACTTTCATTTATTAACGTTGGCTTTGTTATTGTTTCAGGAAATTACCTACCTGCAGCCAATTATCGATGATTTGTGAAACCTTTTTCAATGGATGTTGAAAGTGCGCCTTCAGATTTACATTTCGAACTAATTGATTTGAGCGATGTTCACCGAAAGGATGTGTTTTACAGTACAAAAGGTTTGCTACAATTCTACCAGAATTTGCCGAAGGAAGAATTTCCCAATTTTCACAGAGAAGCAGCGAAGATTATTTCTATATTTGGTTCCACTTGTGCATGTGAAAGTTTTTTTTCTGTTTTGTCTTGTACAAAAACTAGATTGCGTGCGAGTATTTCTAATTTTAATTTAAAAATTCTCTCAGAATTGCTGTCAGCCAATCTCTTGTTCCAGATCTTAGTAGCATAATTGCAAATAAAATAAAGAGCACATAGGAAGATACATTTGTGTTGAAACCAAGTTTAAAACTGTTACCATTACAGTTATTATGTAAATCTCTTTTGTACCGGTACACCAAACTAAGCTCTCCACCTAGTGCACATTACTATTTGGCAATGACGAAGACAACAGGGTAAAAGCTTTGAAACAGGTCGGGACAGGCGGCGCGAGCGACACAAGCTAAGGAAGTGAGAGGCAGCGCTGTTGCGCAAAGCCGAGGAGTGGGGGGTCTGCACCGTCGTCAACATAGCGCAGCCGTCTGCTGCACTCTGCACTGTGCGATGAACCGGTGCATGCACCTTGTGCGGCCCTGCTGTAGACATTCTGCAAGTGGCTACGAATATCTGCGATGCTCTGATTTTCCGCCAAAAGAACGCAGGTATAGCGCCGCCACCGATCTGAACTTCATGAAACTATAGCGGCTGAAGCGGGAATACGCCGCGGTGTACCACAAAAATGTTACGCATTTTTTCAACCGAAAAAGACAGTTTTTAAAAAATGTGTCGCATGACATATTGAGAGTCCCTCGTACATTTTACTTCCATTATCGTCCGGAGTAGCAGTTATCATCAACAGTTCTCTTTATCGATTCTCCTTAAGCCAGTGTACTCTCTTTTTATGTATCATATTGATAATCTACGTCTGGAAGAGCTTTGGAAAGCTTGCAGTAAAATCATGCAGAAGATATGGATAAAATTCCCATGGAACTTCTGAAGTTATTGGACGAAATTTCACATTGTTGTGTGTGGAATCTATGAGACTAGAGACATTCCACGAGACTTTCAGACACATATGATCCACTCAATTCTGAATAGAGAACTAAAAGATAAGTGAGAGTATTATTGCAGTCTGATTAACAGTTCACGCATCCAAATTGCTAACGAGAATGATATTCAGAAGAATTGAAAAGAAAACTGAGAATCTCTTAGGTCACGAACAGTTTGCCTTGAGGAAAGGAAAAGGCACCAGAGAGGTAGCTCTGACGTTGCGCTTGATAATGGAAACAAGAAAAATCAAGAGACATTTATAGTACTTACCGAACTGTGGGAAAAAATGAGAAAAAATCGATGATGTAAAAATGTCAAATGGTGCAAGCTGTTCGAAGTTTTACGTCTACGCTGTAGGGAAAGAAGGGTTATACGCAATGTATATAAGAACTAAGAAGGAACAAAAATAATGGAAGACAAAAACGAGGCGCTCGGTTTAGAGGGGATATCGGATAGGGATGCAGTCTCTGTCCCCTACTGTTAAATTTTTACATCAAAGTAGCAGTTTCGTAAATAAAGGAAAGGTTCAAGGGTGGGTTAAAATACGGGGCAAGAGGATATCAGAAAAAAAAAAAAAAAAAGACGTTGCTGTCTTTGAAAGCGACGGAGAACTACGGTAAATTTTGAATTGAGCACAAAGTATGGATTGACTGAGAGTTAATCGAAAAAGGCCGAAAGTGATGAGGAGCCGCAAGAATAAGATTAATGAGAACATCAGACAAGGGGATCAGTAAATAGACGAATTTGAGGCATTGTGCTAACTTGGAACCAAAACAAAGTTTGGAGCAAATAGGGCATAAAAAGCAGACTAGTACAGACAAAGAGGACAAACCTGGTCAAAAGAAATCTATTAATATTTAACGTTGGCCGTAATTTGGGGAATGAATTTCTGAGAATGTACGTTTGGAGCACAGCATTGTGTGGAAGTGAACCATGTACTGTGGAGCAACAGGAGAAAGTAAGAATGGAAGTTTTTGATACAAAGTGCTGTATATCACTGTTAAAAATTATGATCTCTGGTAAGATAAGTAATGAGGAGGTTCTCCACAGAAAGTGTCATGGATAGAAATGAGGAAAACATTGGCAAGAAGACAGGACAGGTTGATATGACGTGTATTAATGTAACAGAGAATAAGTTCCATTTTACTAAAGAGAGCTGTAAAGGGTAAAGAGTAAATACTTCAGTGGAAGACTGAGATTGGAAAATATCAATATCCAATAACTTATTCAGGCAGCCGCTTTCAGCTAAACTTAACGACCTAATCACTTCAATGGCAACTTACAGTAACCTCTACTGAAGCAGATAGATTATACATCCTTTTACATGAACACATGGAGCAACAACCATATTCTTTCAATAGTGGCGTTATCAAGAACAAACAACTCCGGTACAGTTCTATATCATTTCGTACTACAAAAACATAATGACCATACATTTACATATAATTTATTAACAATATCAGTTTGGAAAGCATTACGCTGTTAAAGATTGCCTATTTCATTTACGAGGCGACTGCATTATTTAATAGCAATTTTTACTGTCAACAAATTATTTAAAACGTACATCTTTCATCAGAAACGTTAAGATGATCTTTTTAATGAAACCATCGTTTAACAGTAAGTATTTATTACTTATCTCACAACCGCGGTTTCAACTGTACAAAAAATTTAAAGGTCAAAAGGTGAAGAAGTAAGTAAATATTCGAAATTCTGAATAACATGTCGGGTATTTACTGACTTTTTCCCATTTTCACTTGAAACTGGCTCTATAACCAAAACTGCGATAGTTAAATACGTAATAAAACCTTACAGTCAAATGATGGCAATGATATCATTCAAAAAATGTTTTGTGACGGTTATTCCCAAACAAGGAAAACAACTCAATTAATCTTCAGTTTGGTTAAGGACCAGGAAAGCAACCTCTTACAGGTGATACGATTTAGGTTAGAAAATGTTTTGCCAAACTTAGTATAGAAATACAAATTAAGATTCCTTGGTCCTCTTCTTTCAGAAAACTGCTGAAATCACAGTACTGGGAATGCGATGATGTGCGGCAGGCAGTCGTAAGTTTGTTCAAAAGCCGAGGTGTATTTGTTGCCATTGCCACTAACTCAAACAGAGATACAGTTGGAGATGTAAGCCAGATATTTCAGTTAGCAGCATCAATCCAGCTTTTGCTGACATGTGGAGGTTCAATTGGGAGTCCTTACATCGTTTTCATCATAAATAATTTGTCGTCTGACCTCTGCACGCCCCGGCCGCTCACCACGCCGTACCAGCTTCCCCCGAGGTACGTGCTTTCTCCGTCTGCTCTGCCTCTCAGAGGTAGTTACGTAATTCATGCACCATGTACCTAACCCGCACAAGATACCATCGGAAACAATATATTCACGATTAGATTTTTCACCGTAAACAACTCCACTGTATAAAATACTCGGAATACTTACTTTAATTCTTAAAATTAATATCAATCATTTTGCTGCAAAAAGAAAAACTGAAACGATTATTTTCTACTTAGTGTTAGATGTATTTGTGTTACAGAGTGTAAGTGCTGCTACCTGATGAAGAGGCTGGCACATTAGAGAAAGTCGTGACGCGCAGCATCATGGGAACCACATGGCTGATGAATGAGGCGCGCGCGGCTGGTGTTCGTGCCGTTTATTGCTTGACATCTTGTCTTTATGGTACTGCCGTCTCGTTTCTTATTCGATTCAATGGCGTCACTGAGTTGCTGGCTTCCCTGCCCACGAGTGGCAGCAGCAGCGCTTATCGATGAGAGCATCGTCGTGCTAAAGCGACCGCTAGTGCTTCCGGGTCGTCGTGTGTCGGCAGTTCAGTCGGGGATTGAGCGCCAGTGAGGTACGGATAGCCATGGCTCGCCCGACTGTTCCCGACACACATCAGTTGAGTGGGACGACCTCGGTTGGTCTTTCGGTCGGTCATCTTATCGGACAACTTGTACTTCGTCGCCGACCATTTCTAGGTTCTCTGTGTGTGTCGATTTGTGATCCGTCCTTGTTGTTCCACAGTCACTGGTTTTAGTATCGTTTGAGTTGTTTGTGAAAGTGGTTTCAAGGAACCGTGTGTAGCTTGTGTAGTTGGACTGAGCAGTTATAATTAGTGCTCTGTGTGTGTATGTGTGTGTGACAGTAAGTCGGTTGGGAAAGAGCAGAAAGCAAGTTTCCGCAGGGCGCAGCCAGGCTGGGGCCGCTGGCGGTGTGCACGTGCTCTTGGATCGTGAGGCGCTAGCTACGAGAGCGACAAGTTCGTTGCCCACCGAACCTGGACGCTGAGGTTGAACGATCAGTTAACCTAGACTGCTGGCCACCGTAAATGCAACACCCTGAAGGAAGCATCCGAATCAAGTGAAATTTACACCATGGGTTTGCAGCGATGAGATATGCAACTGATTAGAATTTCAGCGCAGACGCACATCACGCGCGCCTGTGGCGCCACTTCATAGCGCCATTTAAGGCTTGGCGATTTCGACGAGTGTACGTTCGGCACGTGTGTTTACCTTGTGGTTGTTTCACAAGACGATCAGTTATGCCTCGTAGACAACAGCGAACATCGTTTGATCAAGTATCCGAGTTCGACTTAGGAAGGATAGTGGCTTACCGAGATTGTGGATTATCATACGAGAAATCGCTAGTCGTGTTGGACGAAACCAAACAACTGTAATGCGGATATGTGACCGTTGGATGCAGGAGGGTACGACGGACCGACGTGGTCGATCGCATTCACCTCGGTGCATCACTGCGCGTGCTGATAGGCAAATTGTGCGCATGGCAGTGACGGATCGCTCAGTGACATCCCGAACCATAGCACAACACATTGCGTCTGTAACGCATCATCCAGTGTCTGCGCGTACCATTTACAGCAGAGTGGTCTGTCCGCAAGACGTCCATTGCTTCGTCTACCATTGACGCAGAACCACAGACGTCTCCGACGCCAATGGTGTGATGACAGACGGATGTGGACGGCAGAATGGAATGACGTTGCCTTTACTGACGAGGCACGCTTCTGTCTGCAGCACCACGATGGTCGGATTCGAGTGTGGAGACACCGTGGAGAGAGGATGCTGAACAGCTGCATTATGCACCGCCACACTGGTCTTGCACCGGGTAATATGGTATGGGGCGGTATTGGATATTACTCTCGCACGCCTCTAGTACGCATTGCCGGTACTTTAAATAGCCGGCGCTACATATCCGAGATGCTGGAGCCAGTTGTCCTTCCTTACCTTCAGGGCTCGGCCACAGTCATATTTCACCAGGATAATGCGCGACCACACGTGGCACGCATTGTCCAAAGGTTCTTCGTCAATAACCAGATTGAATTGCTTCCCTGGCCGGCTCGCTCTCCCGATCTTTCGCCGATAGAAAACATGTGGTCCATGGTTGCTCAACGAGTGACCCAGATTACATCCCCAGCTGCCACACCAGATGATATTTGGCAACGTGTGGAAGCTGCTTGGGCTGCTGTACCCCAGGAACACATCCAACGTCTCTTTGACTCAATGCCGAGACGTGTGGCAGCGGTGATCTCCAACAACGGCGGCTACTCTGGCTATTGATTCTGGCAGGAACCACATGTCACAGACGTCTGTAAACGTAATCATTTGATACTTGGTCAGCATGTTATCTACAAAATAAATTTTGTTGTGCTACCTCTTGTCTTTCTTGGTGTTGCATTTACGGTGGCCAGCAGTGTATTATGGAACCTCAACTATTGTGACATCTCTTCATTCATTTGCAGGTTGTTGCCCCCTTGGCCGTTCAGGCTAGCAGCATCGTATGATATATTGGAGTCGGCAAAATCTTGCAGCCATCTTTCTACGTTGTGATTAATTATTAACCTGACTGTTACTTATCAGTGAAGTGCACGAGCAGTATTTTCTGCCCTGTGAGCCGTTAACGCTCCAGTTACCTGCCCTGGTCATTAGCGTAGTTTGTAGGCAGTGTGTCTTTTCCCCGTCATGTTGTTGCTGTCCAGCACGGCGTGTAGTTCGACAGCGTTTTAACTTATTTGGTTCATATTTGCTTAGAGTGGTTATTGTTCCCTGGCTGTTTTTAGACGCCAATTTCTGGAGGTGTAGTGCTGTTTGTATTCTCGTCCTCAGTGCTATGCCGTTGTTCGGACGGAAGGGAATTGGCTAAATTGTTGGGCGGTCCTTGGGCCATCCCCAGTTTGTGTTGCCATCCGGCAAGCTAACTTCAACTCTTGGCTGCCTGTCTCACCTCACCTTACGTTTGAGCTACCTTCCCAACCCGGCCCTAGGAACACTTCTGAGCACCACTTGTTCTGTTTGTTTTAAATTGTGATTTTCACTTTAGTTGAAGTATTGTGTGAGGCCTTTGGCCGTGTATTAATTCAGTTTTTTTTTTTAATTTTACGTAAGGGCCTTCAACCGTGTTAAATTTAAATTTTGAGCATTGATTGTTTTAGAAATTTTTTTTTAATTCTTAGCAATTTTTCTGTCTGAAATTGTCTGTAATCCAGGCCCCAAGTCCATAGTTGTTCCATGTGATATGTGTGACCTTCGGCCGAGGATTTGCGTGAACCCCTTAATAAGGCCTCCAGCCGTGTATATTCTCTAAAGAATTTTTTTTGTAAGAAACAAGGGGTTTATTCTAAATAATTTATCTAACTTGTTGTTCAGGCTTTCAGCCGTTGTTTCAAATTTGTTTGTGGCATTCAGCTGTGCAACAAGTTAATGAGGTTTCGGCAGTTCTGTTGTAAGTTTAAAAAGAAACTTTCTTGCTTAAAAAGAATTGTTTATTAATATGCCTTAATTATAGTTATCATTCATCCGTTAATTGTTTTCATTGTATTTTTTCTAAATTGTTACCTTCCGTTTTTAATTGCTTTTGATTTCTAAGCCAGGCCTTCAGCCGGTCTTGTGTTTGCTTTGTGGTTTTGGGGCTTCAGCCCACAAAGCATCTCAAGTTTTCGTTAACTAGGCCTTCAGCCGTATTGTTTAATTGTAAATAAGTGGTTCTTAGAAAAATAAAGCTGTGTGTTTGATTGCGCAAGTGTTTACGGCCCCATCCAAAACCTTAACCTTATCCCGTGCGCTCGCTGACTATCTACAGTCAGGTCTCAATGAATTAAAAGAGAAGTGTTTCGAATGTTCCTCTGTAATATTATTTGTCTTATTTGGTCATTGTGTTCAGGACAGAAGCCATTATCCAGCTTCTACTACTTGTAGCAGTCACTGCTGTTGCATTGCAGGGCACCTGCTTTCAACGGGCGCGGCCACTTACAAGCCAGGTGCTGCCTTCAGCACACGAATATTCCCTCCTTTAGTTTGTGTACTCTGCTGGGCTGAGGTTCCACATAGAATGCTGCAACAGTCGCCAGATTTAACTCCCTCTCATTAACTTATTTGACACATAACATAATTGTGGATCAACAGTGTCCTACAATGTGAGGTAAAATGGAAGATTAAAAACATGAAGCATGTTAAGCATTCCAAGATGCGGAGATACTTTAGGGTATTGAAGTACATGACGGTAGGCGCAAGTTTGTTTAGAACAAGGCGAAAAGTATAGGCCTCGGTACATCAGAGAGTGTTTTCATTGAAATGCGATTTTTGTTTTCACCTGGAACGCGTCATTCAATCATTGTAGATAACCGTACGCTTTTATGAAGACACAAAGGAATTACAGACATTGGCTGCGAGGGCACTGATTTAAAGGAACGGCGAAAGTTGAAATTTTTTGCCGGACTGGAATTCGAACTCGGGTTACCTGCTTCCCAGGCAGATGCGCTGGCCGTTGTGCCTTCCGGACATAGTGAGTATTGCAACTGCACGGACAACCCAAGCACGCTTCCCATCAGACCCAAACACTCAACTTACCCACACACTGTCAATGTAGTGTCCCTTGCCCATTATCCTCACTACTCGCGGCATTTCCGCGATTCCGGTAAGATTTCGAGACTGGAGTGCATCTACGTTGAAAAGATCATTCGCTGTCCTCTTCTTAATTATCTATGTGTAATGTCTGTTCTTTTGGCTGTATCCGAAACACACACACACACACACACACACACACACACACACACACACATACTCATACACATACACACGCGCAAATACACCTATATGTATATATATTTATAAGTTTCTCCTTGTTGTGTTGCTTTCCTTTGTCGGTATGTTAGATAACTCTGTGTATTTGTGTTATCCGTATCACCAGTGCAGTGGATGTCAGTAGAACGTATGTCTTGTGGTGCCCGTTGTTCATTTTTAGAGTACAGTGTTATTCGGCTGCCCACTCATAAAGTTACTTCGGCTCGTATTGTGGTATCTGTTTGGTGCCCCGCTTGTTTGCGCCCATTTTAAATAGTTTTTCCTGGGTACTTTTATTTTTTAATACATGGTTGATAAAGATAATTTCAAATTAAGGCCACATCCACAAGACCCGCCGCCCGGATCGCACTTCATCCAAGTGCTACATTTTACCAGTGCTAAAACTGCAAATAAACTTTATTCACAGATTAAATTGCAATAGTAGCTTTTTCCATAGAAAAACATTAAATGCGATATCAGTGTTTCCCAAAAAACTTTCTTTTTCTTTCCTTTAACGTTGTTGAAACCCTCATTTCCAGGATAAGTTTTCTAATTTTATCGCCAAAGCAGCGCAAAAAACAAAAACAAGAAACGTGCCCATCTCAGAGACCACTTTTCACTGGTGTTGTTCTCCCATGTTCTGACTTTCAATGGCCCTGTAATACTGCAATGGGGTTCTACCTAGTCGCTTCTACGAGACATGCAGAGTTCTGTTTGCTGCGAAGGCTTGCATGCAAGGAACAAGCTGGTACGTTTTCCGTATACTTCTACGTTGTTCACTGGTGGACAGTGAGGAGCCTTCCAGAAATCTGGGAACACGGAATCAGCCTCTGTGTAGGTGTCTGCAGATTTTCGTGCATAAACGGAGCGCGTTGAGTTTCACAGGATTGCTATTTGTGAAACCCATGCAGATTTTCGTTCTCCTAACAGGTACGAGGACTATTCGGAAACCAGAATGAAAATCCGAGGAAGCTTTGCACAGATGCGTTGGCCAGTGCCTCTACCATGCCCATCGATCGCGTCACGTCGCTCTTTTCAGTTCTGAACATTTAGTGAGCACGTAAAGATGCTTAGAACAAAAGTGTCTCTCGCAAAGTATAAGAGCCTGGTGTGAGGTTTTGCCTTATGTCATGCAGCCCACATAACGTAGCTGTCATGCGTTTCCTTCTGCTTGACAATTCTCGATCTCTGCAGAGCCAATGAAGATGCTCCTGTAGCGTTTTGGATGTGAAGTGTTTGATGACCCACAATAGAGCCCGTACCTGACTCTCCCTGAGTTTCATCTCTTCTCACATGTACGGTTGGCTATGGAGACAATGCTCTGGCACAGACAACGAACCGTAGACCTGCGCAGGGAATTGGCTGAAAGCACAGGCGGGTGCCTTCTGGGACGAGGGTATTGGAAAGTTGGTACAACGCTACCTCTAAATCGGAGCGGCGACTATGTAGAAAAGTAGCTGGAAGGTGTAGCAACTTGTTGCAAATAAAACATTTTAGATTTTCACAGTGCTTTCCATTTTACGACCGATCGGACCTTACTTTCCGAATAAGCGAAGTAATAATGCACGAATCTAAGACGTGTTCCACAATTTTACGATACACTCATCATATCATCATATGGCTGTCCAATGACAAATTAAAGAACGGGAATGACATGCGTCTCCTTCGCTTGGAAGGCTTCAAAAATGGCTGAGGTCATCAGTCACCTAGAACTTAGAACTAATTAAACCTAGCTAATCTAAGGACATCATACACATCCATGCCCGAGGCAGGATTCGAACCTGCGGCCGTAGCGGTCGCGCGGTTCTAGACTGTGCAGTTCTGAACTGTTTCGCACAACGGCCGTTCCTCTGTTAAGTGATTTTTATTGATATTCAAACGTTACCAATGAAGCAGGGCGGGTCTCACCGTACCGTTACGGGAAGGACCTTGAAATTGTAAGAACAGGGGACACTGGAAGCATTTATAACGCCCTACATAAAATTTTTTAAGCTTATTCAGACACTCGAGAAAGATGGGAAGAAATACCAAAGTGATAGGTGAGCGAAATCGTCTGAAGAAAACTCGTAACCAGAAAAAAGAACACGTTGCTGGAACATGTGCCACAGTATACAGGAAACTCTTACTTATCGCTATAAGAAGGAGTAGACGGGAAAATTAAATGGATCATTAAATATTAGAATATAAAAATCATATTCATGACATTTTTTTTGGTTTAGTAAATATACCGGTATTAATGGATTAAGGGGACCATACCGTGGTTCGGATCGAAAAAGATCGATTTTCGGCTTTCGTCATATTTCGATAGATTAAGAATTCATTTAAGTACTCTGAAAAGGATTTTGCTGAAAAAAATTTTCTTCGAGCATTTCAACAGCATTTTCCTACCACTTGTGTTTATGTGCTTCGCCCACTTTTCTGTCACCCACTTTCCTGCATATATTTTAAATCTTTATATCCCCTACATTGCACGTTAGGGATTTTTTTACTCCCGAGCGTGTTGGCTATCCTTGGAATGCAACGGACGGTATTCTTTTGTTTCTACTGTTTGTAAGCAACACGGTTTGAAACACGCGGTTTTGTTTAAGTTTTATTGCGAGTAGTTGTTATACTTACGCTTGCAGTGCTTGTTTACGTGTGTTTTGTTGTGTTTATGGAAGATGACGAAACGTGAAGGCATTTTCAAGAAACGACAATTTAGGTGAAACAAGTTTAGAAAGCTTTCAGTACAAGAGGTGGTGCAAATACGATAGAGCTCAGGCAACTGGAGAATCGTATTCTCACCAGAATACTCTTCCTACTGCTGTTATTACAGCAATTACACCTATTGTAAGAGACTTGGCTCATCCGGACTTTCTAAGGAAATGTCTGTATGGGCAGACACTGAACCCAAATGAATGTTTCAACAGCGTAATTTGGAACTGCTTTTCTAAAACAGTAGTCATGCATACAATGAAACTAGAAGTCCATGATGCTGTTATTACACTCAGTCGTCTTAATATTGGAAAGTGTTGGGTACTGAAAAAGCTGGGAATTAATCCTGGTGAAAATATGGCCACTGGGCTGCAACATTGCAATAAAATGAGGATAGCCGATGCAGACAGGTTTAATATGGCCAAGAAAGCTAGACAAACATTCAGGAAGGTGAAAAAGAAGGTGGGACCTGCTAGAGGCCAAAGGAGGGCCATCATAGGCAGGAGGACAGTTTTAATTAACTGTAAGTAACAAATTTCAAAAGTTTTTCCTTTAAAGTCAATTTCCCGCAAACTAAAATTTTCCGTACATACGCCCCATTATATCAGAAACTATCATAGATAAATGAATGAGATTTTCAGAGACTCTGCATAACATAAAAAGCCACCTCTGGAACTACATTCATTAATATTCCCCCAGTAAGAAGTTCACAAAAAACATTTTCTGCAGAAAAAGTTAATATCTTGTGTTAATAAATTAAAAAAAGTATTTCTTAAAAACTATGAAATGGATAAAGTAGATTTTAGTACAGTTGACTCTATTAGCATCATGTAACATACAGTAAAAATCTTAAGGTCAAATAGTTTTTTTCAGAAATGGGCCAAATCTTGCCTAAATTAACATGGGTTAGATAGGCAGGGTGTGGTCCCCTTAATAGAGATGACCGGTAGTACCAAAGCAGTTGAGGGTATGACGTTACGAACGTCGCCACGAGCGCTGGCAGCTGAACTTCCCGCGGCGACTGGCAGATAGCGCGCCTGCGCAAAAAGGCGCGATTTTCCGTACAGCGAGGACGGCGCTGTGATGGACCGCGTCTGCAGCTCGACCGCGGGCCACGTGACTGGGCGCCCTTGCATTTTGGTCGCGGTGGTGAGGAGACGGGTGCTCTGTACTGGCGTGCTGACGGTGGTGAATCTTGAGTCCGGGCGTTTGGTGGAAGAAACTGGACGAAACTAGCAGCCGATTCTCACGCTATTGTAGCGCTGCTACTTAGCATTTGAAGCTGTTATTTACAAACCTTAGTTTTGACAAGGACAAGAAACGAAATTAGTGAACTGTGCAGCCATCACATGCTCGAAATAATAGTCGTACGTGAGCGCACTGGCAATAATCTGTACAGTTTGGTTGGACTACTTATTATATTTAGGCTTTATTAATCTGTCCTGAGGACCCTACATGATGTTAACAATTACTTGTAGGTAGTACTAGTCTTGGCGTGCGGTGCATTTAAAGAAGTCTTTGTATATTTTCGCTATCTGTAATACCGTTTTTTAAAAATTTTCATTTCTTTATTCTATTGATCTGAGTTCCGTTCTATTGGTGAGGTGGTGTGAATTTTAGGATAATCCCTATTGCCTGATAAATACGTGATAAATTCCTGGGTTTGGTTTGGACCGAGTAGTGCCTCTTGATTGCTTTTCTGATTTGCATATGGCAGCTGGGCCGATCTGTCACCGTACTGTAAGCAGACAGACGACGTAAGTTGCAATCTGATGTTAGATGTATTCGAGCGAAATCGCCTGTGGTGAAAGGATCATTCAGTGGATTGACTTATTATGAATACAGTAAAATTTGGAAGCGTAATTTATCGTGTGGTAAACATGTGACACATGCCTACGTGGTGATTTGGGCGATTAACGGCAGCTAATTTATTTCTCGACTGGCGTGTTGCAATCAGAGAGAGAGAGACAGACAGAATTTAGAATGAAATCTCACGGTAGATATATTCGGCGGTAATCGCCTGTGGTGAAAGCGTTACGCTAATTATTCAACGGACTACTTAATTAGGAATCCAGCAAAATTTTTCAAGTGTCATTTCTGGTGAGATGAGCACGAGGGACATACCTGATTGGTGACTTGGCCAATTAACGGCGGTTGATTGATTTCGACCTCTGTGGCGCTGTTTTAAACAGACAAGAGAACTTACGTTGCAGTCGACGTGACGTGTATTCGAGCGTAATCGCCTGAGGCGAAATATATTATTGACATTTTTCTATGGACTTACACTCACCTTGAACACAGTAAATTTTGAAAGTTTATATCTGTTGTGCGATAAATCCATAATAACACTTGAGTTCTGTTTCGGCCATTTAACGCCTTTTGTTTGGTTTTACTTTGTGTGGTGTCGTTTTGTGGCCCTATGGATGTACTGTGATCAAACAACTAAAGCATATTGGAAATTTGATGTCGAACGTAACCATGGGGGGAGTCCCTGAGGGAAAATGATCATTATAGTTGTTTAACTGACTTGTTTAATATGAATTCAGCAACCTGGGTTCGTGTTTTCTTGGGATGGAACGATGTTGATTTTCAGTAAAGCGATAAATATTTTCGTGAACCTGTCCCTCTCAACCCAGCACCACCTACAACCCACGGGAATCTTCTTCTCGCTACAGAGAGACGATGCAACAAGAAATCAGTTCAACAGCTAAACATCTCAACAGGAAAATAAGAAAAAAGGACCAGTGTTAAAATTCTTCTATACAGTGTTAGGATGCAAATCTGACTAACAAATGCAGAAAACCACGTTTTGGAGAACTATTTCCGTTGATTTTACGGGGGAAATGAAAGGCAAATAAAGTCGTGGCAGCTGGTTGTAAGATTTCACTCCTTCACCAGAACGCACGAGCTGTAAACACTTGAGCATACCAGTCAACGTACTACAGTTGCAGTGTACTGTGAAACCCGCGGCCAGATGTGCAGGTAAAACTAAAGTGGTCGCTCCGGCATGGAATTTCGACAGTTTGGAGAACAGGCTCCATTATTTAGCTGGCCGGCTGGAACAGCGAAGCGAAAGTATTAAACGGTAGCGACCGGGACAATGCGGACTTTCCAGCAGTTTGCAGGCCAACTGTAATATTAAATGGCGAATGCTCGAACAGCGACGCCGCTGGCTGCAGCGAGTGCCCAGCTGTTTCCCCAGAGTGAGAAAATTCCGAACCATCCACTCGGAGTTTGCGCTGTACAAATTTACGGGATATGCGGGCTCTATGTCAGAGTTAATAAGGTGATATATCGTGAAATTCGATAACTAAGCTCTCTATGGATTAGAGAGGCTAGTTTACGGCCGTGCGCTGACATTACAATTAAATTTTCTGACAGTGCTATTGAATAACCATTTACATAATAAGGCAACCAAACATAGACATTTCTAATCTTAACAATGTAATACATTTTTATCGTTGGTCACTGGTTCACAAGAGGAGCAGAGACGATGGAGTGTAACTCCTGACTGGAAGACTGTACTCTGACTTTGTGGGTTAAAACCATGCCTATTTGCATTTAGAAAATGTTGGTGTCTGCAGATAGAAGAGAAACTGAATTGCATATCACACACATCAGTGAACGTCCTGAATCAAAGGATCAGTGACAAACGTTTTACTAAGACGTTATCATGTTAACTGCTATATTTGTATTGCGCAGATACAGCTTTACCATATACAGCGCACGTTCACCTTTTCATCCCTGTACTGATGGTAATGAGACCGCGTCAATAACATCTCAAAATGCTGAAAATAACTCTACCAGAGGAAGTGTCTCGTCACAAGACATCAGTCAGAAGGGGCCATAAAAGAACTTTACCAGAGGAAGTGTCCCGTCAGATGACATCACTCACAAGGGGCCATCAGACGTGCTAATCACGGATTTTGATGAGACTTAGATATGTTGCAGAGGGACATGTGCTGAGTGCCCAGCTAGAGTCTTTTGAAGCGACAGCCCCAGTTTCCAAGAAAATCGGTGTTTTAATTTTGTAAGCACCTCCTATAACGGCAATATTAGTAGTTTTTCGACCAAGCGAGAATAGTACAGTTGCGAATGTTCACAGTTACGGCGCTGCAGGTGCGAATACGAATCCTAGACCTGTTATTTTTTCCACTTGCATTGTACAGAATGTAATTAAAACTATTTCATTACATTCTGTACAGTGAAAGTGGAAATACGACAAAATTGTTCAGAAGCATTTGTTTTCTACATCGTAATTTGTTTAATAAATTAGTCATTAAAACAGACTTGCTTCAAATGTGTACTCCGTTTGTTACAGAACTGTCTTACTCGCTATCGCTTGCATCACTTGCTGTGTCAGAACAGAATTCTGTATGTCATTTGTCTTATAAGCAACCGAAACGCAAATTGGTAGAGCACCAAGCACTGTAAATAATGAAAACTACTGCATTGCAGGCACACGGGCTTATCAGAAGCCGGCCGCTGTGCCCGAGCGGATCTAGGCGCTACAGTCTGGAACCGCGCGACCGCTACGGTCGCAGGTTCGAATCCTGCCTCGGGCATGGATGTGTGTGATGTTCTTAGGTTAGCTAGGTTTAAGTAGTTCTAAGTTCTAGGGGACTGATGACCTCAGATGTTAAGTCCCATTGTGCTCAGAGCCATTTGGACCATTTGGCTTTTCAGAAACTATATCGCAAAATATACAGTTCCTTTAAATTGAAAAAGACTGACGAGCATTTAATCATCCCTGTGAAAGCACAGAATTGAGGCAAAAATTAGAGAATTTATTTTTATGGAATTTTCTCTCGAAGCGATTTCCTATTAGTCTTTAGCGATTCAGGAGCGTTGTAAAGTTTTAACCTGCCTCTAAAAGTAAACATCACAGAGATGGTAAAATGAAGTAAATTTTCGTGAGGTAAGTATTACGGTGCAGTGTAAGTAAAGTGTCTGATCAGTTTACCCTTCCCACAAATCAATAAAGAACAGAATTTTTTCTCTTCTACAGACGAGCGGCATATTTTAAAAACTTTATTACAGCACTTTTATGGACTTCCTCGATTTCGTACAGGTCACAATTACATTTGTTAATTTACTACTCAACTCGTGTATTCCTTTCTTTGACCAATTCGCCGAAATCTTCCGGATAGTTCATGCATACGTAAGAAACCTTAAAGGATATCTTTCCTGAAGCAGTTCTAGTACACTGTGCTCTGAATGAATACTCTTGTTCAAATCTGTTTTCGCTGTTTATTCTGCAAAGATCTACCGTACATCGGCTTGGTACTGGCAGCCGGTATCAAAATTGGAGATGAGTACCTCCGCCTGTATATGGAATGACATATGGGCCTTAGCCTAGTATGTAATCATATTTTGTACGATGAGACTGAAAAAAAAAATAGGAAAAAAGGTCACTGGCAGGATTGAACACATACTGCCAGCGCAACAGTCGTGAACCTCAGCCGCTGCCATACCGTCGCTTGGTCGGAATAAAATTAACGACATGGATGTTGGATGGTCGCATAAAACTTCAACTTCCGTTTTCACCTAAACTACAGGCCGTAGCATGAAAAACCGCTAAAATGTATTCCGGACTGCTCTGAATACAACACACATAACAGTTATCAAACTTCATGATTGACAGGTACGATGGCCCCCAGTCAGCCGCAGCACTTTGAAGGCGCTGTCACCGTGTGCGATCCCCGTGCGAGACCAGCCGGACACGCCGGGCAGAACGGGGTGGACGACCGGGCATGTAACATCAGAGTGGACTCTTCACTACCGACGGATGACCGAACACGACGGATTTGACTGGACGCCTGGGTAGCCGTGGTCCAGTACGTGGCCGACGAAACGAGGGTGCTATGCGAACAGTGGAAGTACAGCACCCCCGGTGCTGTTTGCTGTAGAGCATCGGTTGCTGGCGGTTCTTGGAAATCACAATTTGGGGCAGCTTCTTGAGCTACGTGAGTGCGTTGTCACGCAGTGCTCCCCTCATTTCTATTGCAAGTAGTTGTTAATTCTGCCCATCATACGACCGGTATCGTGCTTATAGGAAACAGCAGACGGTGTTATTGAGGTGTACACAGGTTCTTAGTCCGTGTAGGTGCGGTTATTTATTATTGCGTGGCTCTTAAGCATTTCCGTAACAGATTACCCCGCGTTCTGAATACGAGTAGTCATTTCGGCCATTCTGCTGTAACACTTAGTGAACCACCGAGTTCTGTTAACGTACTACTTGCCAGGTGATGTAAGCGCATCTAGCAAGGGGAGGCCGCCAATTGTGAAATTCAGATTCGATTCATACTGCGCATAATAAAAGCTCATGGCCAGAGGTGTAATGTGGCAAAGCACCAAGATGCACTTCTCAGTCGTTGTCGAGAAAATCTACAGTTAAAAGAAACCGTTGCAGTGAAATACTCTCTATGATTAAGAATTTTCTACAGCGTCGTGGCGCAGCGGTAAGCGCTTGGGTTCGTAATCCGAAAGTCGCCGGATCAAATCTCGCCCCATGCAACCTTTTTTTTTTTTTTTTTTTTTTTTTTTTTTTTTTTTTTTTTTTTTTAGTATTTGTTTTTTGTAATTCAAATGTGTGTATATACACACACACACACACACACACACACATACATATACATACACACACACACACACACACACATATATATATATATATATATATATATATATATATATATATATATATAAAATTCCCGGCAATCAGTTGCAACAATTATGCGTATAATAAGTTGTTGAAAGTCGTTTGTCGTGGAAAAACTGGCGACTTCGAACATCATTATGTTTTCCGCAAACAAAGTTGAATTTCACAAATGTTATTAATTGTCTTCGTAATGTTTACCACGTATAGTTAACGGAAGACGTAGAAACGATATTCCGAAACGAATACGTATAGCGTAAGTCAAACGTTCGAATTAGAATAGATACCCAAGAACACAAATTTGCTGTGGCAGGTATGAAATATGAACTCCGTTACTCGCTCGTTACACTTGAAGGACAGATGTTGAATGGGCCGAAACGAGCCGCCGCATAACAGCGTAGTTGCCTGCTAACTTCGAAAGCAGGTAGATGCGGTCCCTAGCGCTCTGAAGCACCGAAACTGGTAGCTACACAATAAATAAGATCATATGGACGGCTGTAGGTGTTTCATTTTCTTACAATGAAGACATTCTTGACTGACGTCAACTCACGACGTCAGGTCTCTAAGTTAACTGACACTCACGACCATTATAGTGTGTATTTAAAGTAAACTAGATTTGCATCCTCATAGTGTCGACACTAGTCCCACTTTTATGCGACTGGAGCGAAATCTGAATACATATCATCTTCCAAATGTAGAGGTCCGCCTACCAATTTCCGTTTATGTTGCACAACTCCTTCTTGGTGCTGCGACTGTTTTTCCGTCAGTATATATAAGAGACCTGGAAAGCAATACCATGAAATTATTTGTGGGTGTTGTGTTTATTAAATAAAACAAACGTTATTAACATTCTACATATTTACTCTTCATGTCTACATATATGTACCCATATGCCGGAGGGCTCAGAATTGTAGACTGCAACATGACGTAACGGTGTCGGCGCACGAGGAACAGAGCACTGTAAGCGCTTTTCTAAGATCCACACATGGAGCACCCTCTCATTCAGTTTGACAGAGCCATACCACACACGAGTACTGCGACATCTGCAACACTCCGACGCTGTGATTTCACTGCCATCAAACATCCACAATACGGTCCCAAATTGGCCCCATCCGATTTTCATCTGTTTCCAAAACTTAACGACCACCTTAGAAAGCTTTTGTTTGACAGCGATAAAGTGGTGCAAGTAGAGGTAATTCTGCAGTAACGACATCAATAAACTGGTCTTCCACTGCGAGAAAAGTGTTCGTCGCCAGTGTGAAGAATAAAGATGTAGAATGTTAATAATATTTGTTTTATTTAAAAAGCTATAGGAGGCTTCCATAAAATATCCGGAGGCATTAATCCAACACTGCCTCGTAAAATATCTGCCAGGTTGTTAAATGAAAGATTTAAAATTATGATCACCCACCGCTCATTGCAGCCCTTCCACTTCCTGCTGCGTCAACCTCTGGTAGAAGAGCGCGGTTGTGGGTGTTGTGATCGGAGTGATGGGTGGAACTAGTTAGAGAATATTGTTGGAATATCTGTTTCGGTTTTTTACGTAGTCAAATACTACATTGCTTGCTGTTCTGTTTCAGAACGCCCAGAGTGGAGGTGACTGTGCGTAGACCTGGGGAAAGGTGATCATTGAACTTGAGATCTGGAGCACGGATACTGCAGGATGCGCAGCTGAAATGGAGCAACGTTTTCGTGAGGTGACCAACCGTCCGTTATGCATAGCGCAAGAAGCAGAAAAATTTTAGAAATCTGTGACATTGTTACAGAATTACTCAATGTGATTAAAAGTAGCCGGACACCACCAAAAACATACGATTTTCATATTAGGTGCATTGTGCCGCCACCTACTGCCGGGTACTCCATATCAGCGACCTCAGTAGTCATTAGACATCGTGAGAGAGGAGAATAGGGCGCTCCACGGAGGTCACGGAGTTCGAATGTGGTCAGGTGATTGGGTGTAACTTGTGTAATTTGTCTGTACACGAGGTTTCCACACTCCTAAACATCCATAGGTCCACTCTTTCCAATGTGATAGTGAAGTGGAAACGTGAAGGGACACGTACAGCACAAAAGCGTACTGGTCGAAATCGTCCGACAGTTGAAGAGGGTCGTAATGTGTAGTAGGCAGACATCTGTCCAGACCTTCACACAGGAATTGCAAACTACGAGGGCAGTTCAATAAGTAATGCAACACATTTTTTTTTCTGAAACAGGGGTTGTTTTATTCAGCATTGAAATACACCAGGTTATTCCCCAATCTTTTAGCTACACAACACTATTTTTCAACGTAATCTCCATTCAATGCTACGGCCTTACGCCACCTTGAAATGAGGGCCTGTATGCCTGCACGGTACCATTCCACTGGTCGATGTCGGAGCCAACGTCGTACTGCATCAATAACTTCTTCATCATCCGCGTAGTGCCTCCCACGGATTGCGTCCTTCATTGGGCCAAACATATGGCAATCCGACGGTGCGAGATCGGGGCTGTAGGGTGCATGAGGAAGAACAGTCCACTGAAGTTTTGTGAGCTCCTCTCGGGTGCGAAGACTTGTGTGAGGTCTTGCGTTGTCATGAAGAAGGAGAAGTTCGTTCAGATTTTTGTGCCTACGAACACGCTGAAGTCGTTTCTTCAATTTCTGAAGAGTAGCACAATACACTTCAGAGTTGAATGTTTGACCATGGGGAAGGACATCGAACAGAATAACCCCTTCAGCGTCCCAGAAGACTGTAACCATGACTTTACCGGCTGAGGGTATGGCTTTAAACTTTTTCTTGGTAGGGGAGTGGGTGTGGCGCGACTCCATTGATTGCCGTTTTGTTTCAGGTTCGAAGTGATGAACCCATGTTTCATCGCCTGTAACAATCTTTGACAAGAAATTGTCACCCTCAGCCACATGACGAGCAAGCAATTCCGCACAGATGGTTCTCCTTTGCTCTTTATGGTGTTCGGTTAGACAACGAGGGACCCAGCGGGAACAAACCTTTGAATATCCCAACTGGTGAACAATTGTGACAGCACTACCAACAGAGATGTCAAGTTGAGCACTGAGTTGTTTGATGGTGGTCCGTCGATCATCTCGAACGAGTGTGTTCGCACGCTCCGCCATTGCAGGAGTCACAGCTGTGCACGGCCGGCCCGCACGCAGGAGGTCAGACAGTCTTGCTTGACCTTGCGGCGATGATGACACACGCTTTGCCCAACGACTCACCGTGCTTTTGTCCACTGCCAGATCACCGTAGACATTCTGCAAGCGCCTATGAATATCTGAGATGCCCTGGTTTTCCGCCAAAAGAAACTCGATCACTGCCCGTTGTTTGCAACGCACATCCGTTACAGACGCCATTTTAACAGCTCCGTACAGCGCTGCCACCTGTCGGAAGTCAATGAAACTATACGAGACGAAGCGGGAATGTTTGAAAATATTCCACAAGAAATTTCAGGTTTTTTCAACCAAAATTGGCCGAGAGAAAAAAATGTGTTGCATTACTTATTGAACTGCCCTCGTACATCAGGATCCACTGCAAGTACTATGACAGTTAGGTGGGAGGTGAAAAAACTTGGATTTCATGCTCGAGAGGCTGCACATAAGCCACACATCACGCCGGTAAATGCGAAACGACGCCTCGCTTAGTGTTAGGAGCGTAAACATTGGACTAATGAACAGTGGAAAAAGGTTGTGTGGAGTGACGAATCACGGTACACAATGTGGCGATACAATGTGGGTATGGCGAATGCCCAGTGAACGTCATCTGCTAGCGTGTATAGTGCCAGCAGTAAAATTCGGTAAATTGCGGAGGCCGTGGTGTTAGGGTGTGGTCGAGTTTCTCAAGGAAGGGACTGCACTCCTTGTTGTTTTGCATGGCACTATCACAGCACAGGCGTACATTGTTGTTTTAAGCACCTTCTTGCTTCCCACTGTTGAAGAGCAATTAGGGGATGGCGATTGCATCTTTCAACACGATATATCACCTGTTCATAATGAACGCCCTGTGGCGGAGTGGTTACACGACAGCAACATCCCTGTGATGGACTGGCCTGCACAGAGTCTTGATCTGAATCCTGTAGATCACCTTTTGGGTGCTTTGGAATGCTGACTTCGTGGACAAGACGATCCAGAAGTTTGTACAGTCGTGAATGACTTGTCTTCGTAAACGGCCTGACGAGAAATCACCTGTTTCTTAATAAAGTTTAAATTTAACTTTTAAGTCAAAACGCTTAAATTCATCTTTAAGACGAGAAGACTATCTGCCGTTGAACCCCTGACAAAGTTTACTGTTCTTCGACGTATTTCAGGCTCTGATGCCCAAAATTTACATTGACTACGTCGGTACATTTCCTAGGTCGAAAGCGGAGAACTGGTTCCCACTCATGTGCGTAGGTGGATGTATTTGTTTTTGCCGGCTACTGGCCATGAGGAATTTTAACGTGTCGACGATCATCAAATGTCTGAAAGGTAATTTTGAAATCTAGCGTCATCCTTCCTGTGTCGTAACAGGAAGTTGTAGGGCTTGGTTGATCGATGAGTTATCCGAATATTACAATATTATTTATGTTACAATCATAATTTAAAAAAAAAGTGATAAGAAAACTGCGATAAAAACCAACAACCGTGACTGAATAACATCAAGTGTTCAGTAGTTGGGTCCTTTAAGATTCATGATGATGATGTCGCTTTTACATCAGTGGCATGTAGAAACTTTTGCTTCGAGATGGGGATATCACATACCAGTACTACATCTTACTACCCGAATCCCTCATTTGCGGAATATCTCAGCTGAGATTTACGTGCGATGCTCATCGCTCTCCTCCACGAGGCCCACACTAAGACCGATACGTTTTTGTGTTTGGTGGGCTACGCACTTAACACCGCTGTCCATGAGGTGTACAAGGATACCCATCCACTCTCATGGTTTCAGTCAGGCGTGATTCTTGCCTCTCCTGTCTGTGATCCTTGAGGGACTTATTGGCCGGAGAGGGTTAATACTGCGCAAATTCGAGACTGATGGATATGTCCAAGGATGAATCATGAAAGAACTTCGGAGCCCTGTTATATGGAGAAATGGCCACATTATTGGAGCCAGGGGAACAGATTTTCGTCAAAAGTATTGGTGTGGCAAGTAAAGTCACTGATATGGTCGTGGGTAAGCTTTTGCCGCGTTTGAAACATCCTATCGAAATCGTGCAGCTCGTCACCGTGATTGTCTTATTGGGAAAGTACTCAAAGACCAGCATTCAGTGACTTTGTATTTGGTGGTCTCGTCGATGAGCAGTAAATTCATTTTTGGAGTGGTATGTGATTTTAAATTTATTTTTTATTCTATACGTTAGCCAAGTGTAATTTTACCATCTTATTTGTTTTTGTTATTATGGTGAGTATCTTCGGAGGATGTTATCTAGCTTTGGATTTTTATTAATTGTAATACTTGTTCCATTTTCCCTTAATTGATTGGGAATTAGTCTGCTGCTCAATACTTGTTATGATTCAGCCACTTGTAGTTTTATTTTAACGCGATTATCTTATCAGTTTTTTTAAATATTTGTTGTAGTATAAATAACAGTTTTAAAATTAGGATAACTCACCAATGAACCCAGCCGTCCCACTTCCTGTTACGAAACAGGAAGGATGACACTAGATTTTTAGTGGCTGGAAGAAACGAGTATCGCCATTGGGAAGCGTGCCTTTCGAATTGTACTTCATAACACTGTATCCCAAATCATGTAAGGACGCTTGACAGGAAGTCGTTTCTGCGACTTTTACTTTATAATGCTAAAATGACGAACAGAATGTGATCAGAAGTCTCCGGATACCACCAAAAACACACTTTTTTCATATTAGGTATATTGTACTGCCACCTACTGCCAGGTACTCCACATCAGCGAACTCAGTATTCATTAGACATCTTGAGAGAGGAGAATGGGAAGCTCCGAGAAACTCACGGACTTTAAACGTGGTCAGGCGATCGAGTGTCACTTGTGTCATAAGTCTGTACGCGAGATTTCCGCACTTGTACATCCCTAGGTCCACTGTTTCCGATGTGATAGTGAAGTGGAAACTTGAAGGAACACTTACAGCACAGGACGACCTCGTCTGTTGATGGACAGAAACCGCCTACAATTTAAGAGGGTCGTAATGTGTAATAGGCAGACATCTATCCAGATTATCACACAGAACTTCCAAACTGCATCAGGATCCACTGCAAATACTATGACAGTTAGGTGGGAGGTGAGAAAACTTGGATTTCATGCTCGAGAGGCTGCACATAACCCACACATCACGCCGGTAAATGCCAAACGACGCCTCACTTGGTGTAAGGAGCGTAAACGTTGGGCTAATGAACAGTGGAAAAACGTTGTGTGGAGTGACGAAACACGGTACACAATGTGACGATACAATGTGGGTATGGCGAATGCCCAGTGAACGTCATCTGCTAGCGTGTACAGTGCCAACAGTAAAATTCGGTAAATTGCGGAGGCCGTGGTGTTATTGTGTGGTCGAGTTTCTCAAGGAAGGGCCTGCACTCCTTGTTGTTTTGCGTGGCACTATCACAGCACAGGCGTACATTGTTGTTTTAAGCACCTTCTTGCTTCCCACTGTTGAAGAGCAATTCGGGGATGGCGATTGCATCTTTCAACACGATATTCACCTGTTCATACTGCACGCCCTGTGGCGGAGTGGTTACACGACAGTAACATCCCTGTGATGGACTGGCCTGCACAGAGTCTTGAACTGAATCCTGTAGATCATCTACATCTACATCTACATCTACATCTACATCCATACTCCGCAAGCCTCCTGACGGTGTGTGTCGGAGGGTACCCTGAGTACCTCTATCGGTTCTCCCTTCTATTCGAGTCTCTTATTGTTCGTGGAAAGAAGGATTGTCGGTATGCTCCTGTGTTGGCTCTAATCTCTCTGATTTTATCCTCATGGTCTCTTCGCGAGATATACGTAGGAGGGAGCAATATACTGCTTAACTCTTCGGTGAAGGTATGTTCTCGAAACTTTAACAAAAGCCCGTACCGAGCTACTGAGCATCTCTCCTGCAGAGCCTTCCACTGGAGTTTATCTATCATCTCCGTAACGCTTTCGCGATTACTAAATGATCCTGTAACGAAGCGCGCTGTTCTCTGTTGGGTCTTCTCTATCTCTTCTATCAACCCTATCTGGTACGGATCCCACACTGCTGAGCAGTATTCAAGCAGTGGGCGAACAAGCGTACTGTAACCTACTTCCTTTGTTTTCGGACTGCATTTCCTTAGGATTCTTCCAATGAATCTCAGTCTGGCATCCGCTTTAGCGACGATCAACTTTATATGATCACTCCATTTTAAATCACTCCTAATACGTACTCCCAGATAATTTATGGAATTAACTGCTTCCAGTTGCTGACCTGCTATTTTGTAGCTAAATGATAAGGGATCTATCTTTCTATGTATTTGCAGCACATTACACTTGTCTACATTGAGATTGAATTGCCATTCCCCGCACCATGCGTCAATTCACTGCAGATCCTCCTACATTTCAGTACAATTTTCCAATGTTACAACCTCTCGATACACCACAGCATCATCTGCAAAAAGCCTCAGTGAACTTCCGATGTCATCCACAAGGTCATTTATGTATATTGTGAATAGCGACGGTCCTATGACACTCCCCTGCGTCACACCTGAAATCACTCTTACTTCGGATGACTTCTCTCCATTGAGAATGATATGCTGCGTTCTGTTATCTAGGAACTCTTCAATCCAATCACACAATTTGTCTGATAGTCCATATGCTCTTACTTTGTTCATTGAACGACCGTAGGTAACTGTATCGAACGCCTTGCGGAATTCAAGAAACACGGCATCTACCTGTGAACCCGTGTCTATGGCCCTCTGAGTCTCGTGGACGAATAGCGCGTGCTGGGTTTCACATGACCGTCTTTTTCGAAACCCATGCTGATTCCTACAGAGTAGATTTCTAGTCTCCAGAAAAGTCATTATACTCGAACATAATACGTGTTCCAGAATTCTACAACTCATCGATGTTAGAGATATAGGTCTATAGTTCTGCACATGTGTTCGACGTCCCTTCTTGAAAACTGGGATGACCTGTGCCCTTTTCCAATCCTTTGGAACGCTACGCTCTTCTAGAGACCTACGGTACACCGCTGCAAGAAGGGGGGCAATTCCCTTCGCGTACTCTGTGTAAAATCGAACTGGTATCCCATCAGGTCCAGTGGCCTTTCCTCTTTTGAGCGATTTTAAGTGTTTCTCTATCCCTCTGTCTTCTATTTCGATATCTACCATTTTGGCATCTGTGCGACAATCTAGAGAAGGAACTACAGTGCAGTCTTCCTCTGTGAAACAGCTTTGGAAAAAGACATTTAGTATTTCGGCCTTTAGTCTGTCATCCTCTGTTTCAGTACCATTTTCGTCACAGAGTGTCTGGACATTTTGTTTTGATCCACCTACCGCTTTGACATAAGAGCAAAATTTCTTAGGATTTTCTGCCAAGTCAGTACATAGAACTTTACTTTCGAATTCATTGAACGCCTCTCGCATAGCCCTCCTCACACTACATCTCGCTTCGCGTAATTTTTGTTTGTCTGCAAGGCTTTGGCTACGTTTATGTTTGCTCTGAAGTTCCCTTTGCTTCCGCAGCAGTTTTCTAACTCGGTTGTTGTACCACGGTGGCTCTTTTCCATCTCTTACGATCTTGCTTGGCACATACTCATCTAATGCATATTGTACGATGCTTTTGAACTTTGTCCACTGATCCTCAACACTATCTGTACTTGAGACAAAACTTTTGTGTTGAGCCGTCAGGTACTCTGTAATCTGCTTTTTGTCTGTTTACGTCTGGTTTCAGTCTCTAGTACCATACGGGCGTTGTGACCGTTTATTAATGAGTGCAGTTCTGGAACCTTTCTGTAGACGCTCCTGCAGTTTACTATTAGCACATTAATATTGTTATTCCCTGTTGCATTTGGCTACTCCTACCTTGCCGCGTCTCAGGAGGCGTCTTGTCGGGACTATGGAGGGAATTCTCTAACCTAAAAAACCCCCATGTGCACTCCACACGTACTCCGCTACCCTTGTAGCCGCTTCCGGCGTGTAGTGCACACCTGATCTATTCAGGGGGACCCTACATTTCTCCACCCGATAGCGGAGGTCGAGAAATTTGCACCCCAGATCTCCGCAGAATCGTCTGAGCCTCTGGTTTAAGCCTTCCACTCGGCTCCAAACCAGAGGACCGCGATCAGTTCTGGGAACGATACTACAAATAGTTAGCTCCGATTCCACCCCGCGAGCGAGGCTTTCCGCCTTCACCTTTGAGATGCTTTGGAACGCCGACTTCGTGCCAGGTCTCACCGACGACAGTGCTGCACTCCATGCAGAATGGGCTGCCACTTCCCAAGAAACCTTTCAGCACCTGACTGAACGTATGCTTGTGAGAGGTGAAGCTGTCATCAAGGCTAAGGGTGGGCCAGCACCATACTAAATTCCAACATTACCGACGGACGGCGCCACGAACGTGTCATTTTTAGCCAGGTGTCCGGATACTTTTGATCACATAGTGTGTATTTGCTGAATTAAAAAGTTGTAAGATTTTCTTTGCTCCCCCTCCACCCAACCCCCAATCTTTTACTGAGGTTTTTCTGACCCCTCCCCGTCTTTATGCAGCTCATGTATTTGTTTATTTATTTATTTATTGTTCCGTGGAACCAAATTAATGAGAAGTCTCCATGATCATGGAACGAGTCAATACATGAAATTATAACACGATAGTAGAAACAGATAGAATGAAATACAAAAAAACGTATTCAGGCAACAATTCGTAAGTTTAAATAAAGAAAATCAACAATGTAACACTGGAATTTGCTTAATTTTTCAGCTCTTCCAGGAGCTCCTCGACAGAATAGAAGGAGTGAGCCATGAGGAAACTCTTCAGTTTAGACTTAAAAGCGTTTGGGCTACTGCTAAGATTTTTGAGTTCTTGTGGTAGCTTATTGAAAATGGATGCAGCAGAATAGTGCACTCCTTTCTGCACAAGAGTCAAGGAAGTGGATTCCACATGCAGATTTGATTTCTGCCTAGTATTAACTGAGTGAAAGCTGCTAACTCTTGGGAATAAGCTAATATTGCTAACAACAAACGACATTAAAGAAAATATATACTGTGAGGGCAATGTCAGAATTCCCAGACTATTGAATAGGGGTCGACAAGAGGTTCTCGAACTTACACCACATATAGATAGAACAGCCCGTTTTTGAGCCAAAAATACCCTTTTTGAATCAGAAGAATTACCCAAAAAAATAATACCATATGACATAAGCGTATGAAAATATGCGAAGTAGACTACTTTCGTGTTGAACTGTCACTTATTTCAGATACAGTTCTAATGGTAAATAAAGCAGCATTTAGTTTCTGAGCAAGACCCTGAACATGGGCTTTCCACAACAGCTTACTATCTATCCGAACGCCTAGGAACTTGAACTGTTCCGTCTCGCTTATAATATGCGCATTCTGTCTGATCAAAATATCGGTTCTTGTTGAATTGTTAGTTAGAAACTGTAAAAACTGAGACTTGCTGTGATTTAGCATCAAATTATTTTCCACAAGCCACGAAGTTATTTCATGAACTACATTATTTGACAATGTTTCAATATTACACACAAGATCCTTCACTACCAAGCTGGTGTCATCAGCAAACAGAAATATTTTTGAATCACCTGTAACACTAGAAGGCATATCATTTATATAAATAAGAAACAGCAGTGGCCCCAGCACCGACCCTTGAGGAAGTACTGGATATTCCCTTTGTTATAGTTGTTCCACTAGACTGCATCTCCTGGTAAGTGTTCATATTCGTACCGATTCTTTTAGTACTTCTTCACTTCATTCTGTGTTTACACAATTGTTGTTGTTGTTGTTGTGGTCTTCAGTCCTGAGACTGGTTTGATGCAGCTCTCCATGCTACTCTGTCCTGTGCAAGCTTCTTTATCTCCCAGTACCTACCGCAACCTACACCCTTCTGAATCTGCTTAGTGTATTCATCTCTTGGTCTCCCTCTACGATTTTTACCCTCCACGCTGCCCTCCAATACTAAATTGGTGATCCCTTGTTGCCTCAGGGCATGTCCTACCAACCGATCCCTTCTTCTAGTCAAGTTGTGCCACAAACTTCTCTTCTCCCCAATCCTATTCAATACTTCCTCATTAGTTATGTGATCTACTTATGTGATCTACCCATCTAATCTTCAGCATTCTTCTGTACACAATTAACTTTCAATATTTTTGGTGAGTCGTCTTTCAAAATCTTGGAATTACATCTACCCCTCGGCTTCCGATGGTCCACTTTTCACCTGCATAAAACGCAGTGCTCCACGTGAACTTCTCTGGGTGTTCTTTCTCATTTCACATCGGTAAAGAATGTCTTCGGAAAGTCCACTTTGTTCTTTTTTTATGATATTCTTGTGACCCTTGTCTCTGTGAAAGAGATTGGCCTTTTCACCACGCGTCACGAGAGAGGAGTGCGACAGCAGTGAGCAGCACTGTCGCAGACGGTGCGGCGTCGCGACACGGAGAATGCCCCCACCCCCGGCGCTGTCGCAGCGTGTGCCGTGGCAGCCGGTAATTCGGCAGTTCGACGCCGGCACAACGCGCGGCCGCGGCGTAAAATGTTTTACTGCGGTCGGGCCGCGCCGGGCATCCCGATTTGGGCACGCCGTAAAACCGCCCCGCGCAGCGCTTCGCTGCACGGCGGGTTGCCGCCAGCGCCTGCCCCTGTCGCCTGTTTACGGGCGCTCTGGCACCGTGGCAGTAGCAGCGCAGCGCCACGGCGCGGCTAATGCCCCGATCACCGCTCAGCCCCTTATCTCACCCCCACAGATGATGACTTTACTGGCCAGCCGCGGTGGCGTCACTGCCGTAGATGCTCGAAAAACAGAGGAGGTTCGCAGTAAGTTTTATTTCCCAGAGAATAATTACGCACAATACACATGCAATAAACGGAATTTTTGGTGGGTTGCTTGTGGACTGAATTTATATTTAAATAAAGCAGACATTACGTGAACTGGTACATTAAGCGAAATACATAATAAAGCAAAAAAAAAATTAAATTAAATTCTACAGCTTTATTAGTATTTATTGACGCCAGCGGTTCAAATGGATCTCTGAGTACTATGGGACTTAACTTCTGAGGTCATCTGTCCCCTAGAACTTGGAACTATTTAAACCTAACTTAAGTACGTCACACACATCCATACCCGAGGCAGGATTCGAACCTGCGACCGTAGTGGTCGCGCGGTTCCAGGCTGTAGAGCGTAGTACCGCTCGGTCACTCCGGCCGGCAGCGGTTCACAGTTCGGCGTGTTACACACATAGAAATTGATTTACTGAGGCGTTACCATAGGAAAGATAAGTATTACTTTAGCACACATTTGTTATTTATGTCTCTCCAGGCGCTTGGGTTTGTTTGTTTATTTGCTTGTGTGTGTGTGTGTGTGTGTGTGTGTGTGTGTGTGTGTGTGTTTGTGCGTGTTTTACTGTTGGAGTGGAACGCGCCTATCAACTCTTACTGTATCGCCGGCCGCAGTGGCCGAGCGGTTCTAGGCGCTTCAGTTTGGAACCGCGAATCCTGCCTCTGGCATGGACGTCTGTTAAAGTTTAGAACAGTCTTGATCGCAACTTTTTTATTGGAGTGAGTGACCGGTTTCGACTCTTTCATGGAGTCATCTTCAGACTCCAGAGCGGTGGATGGATACTACCAGACGAGTTCCGTCGACCCTACGACGCTCGTGTAACTGCGTCTGGCAGTTTCCATTCACGGCTCTGGAGTCTCAAGATGACTATATGAAAGAGTCGAAACCGGTCACTCACTCCAATAAAAATCTTGCGACCAAAACAGTTTTAAATTTCAATTTTAAGAAGTTTTAAGATCGCTGGCTATGTTTTCAAAAATTTCAAAAATTTTAGGATGTGTGTGATATCCTTAGGTCAGTTAGGTTTAAATAGTTCTAAGTTCTAGGGGAATGTTGACCTCCGATGCTAAGTCCCATAGTGCTCAGAGCCATTTGAACCTTCCTGTATCGGTTGGTGATGACGTTTAAGCATAACATGGAGACGTACAGTTCGAATATCTAGCGTCTAACACGTGGAACGCCTCATCAATTGCCGATCGCTCTCTGACACAGCTTAAACTTGGCGTGATCAACGAATGTTGAAAATATAGGGTGCCTATACTGGCCTAACCTGCACCGAACAGCACCTCGCCGCCCACAAATGCGCGGCGCAGAGCAGCACAGATCTGCGCAGAATGGAGCAGATTGTTCGTAGGTTCGCGGCAATGTTTCGGTGTGTGCACGCGCGCTTCAATAACGGTAGTAGATAATAACAATATAAGATGAAAAACGCCCTCCAAAAAGAGCCACGCACGAACCAACTATTTCCCTTCATCTACAGAAACTGCGCGGAACTTGTTCGTAGTAGCGCAGACTGGTTCGACGCCCACACTGGCCGCGCCACGCTGCGCCGAATCCGTTTAGATGTTTTCTGGAGCCGGATTTAACTGCCGACACACAACAGTTTCCGACAAAATACTGGCCGAAGTTTGGACGCCACTTCATGGGTGCGTTGTATGGCGTGTAGTCAAGTAGATATACAGCTGGCGATGACGAAACACAACTGGCCTAGGTTTCTATTGTCCCATTGATATCATACGTAGAAGAATATCTTCATTCCGATAGAAGTTGTTAAATTGAATAAACCTTCAGCAGAAATGAAAAAAAATGTAGTAAACAAGTACGAAAAAGTATGCTTTTCAGAGTGCGTACTCGGAAAGGCAAGCTGCGGAGTATTATTGTACTGATCTATTGGAAAAATAAGCATAAAAACAAAACGCGAGCTACGTTGTCTGAGTGATCCAAAATTGTTGCTAAGTAAACAACCAACTTCATAATCGATAGACAGTTTCCTGAAATTACGGAATTACTGACTGTAGCGGAAACTTGCGCTGTGCATACTTTGAACAGACCATAGCAGAAGTTGAGTGTTCTGTCTCTCCAGAAATAATCGAAGGTGATCATAAAAGACGTTATATTCCTTGTCGGCTGAATTTAAGTTTATATTTTAAAATTAAAACCATAAACATTACTAAATACTTTAAAAAAGAAAACGTCTGTACCTACAGATAACGGTTCTGCCCTGCGTGAGATATAATGTACCTTTTATTCTTCACTGCAGTTAAAAGCAGTAAGACTGCATGAACCCTATCCGAAATGATAATAGAAATCCGTTGACAAATAGAAGTACACACAAGTTCAAAATTATAAGCCAAGTGATAAGTGGCTGTTCGACTCGGGATCTGCATTTACATCTGCATTATTACTCTGCAGTTCACAGTTAAGTGCCTGGCAGAGGGTTCAGTGGACAACCCTTAAGCTACTTCTCTTCCGGGAAACTCTCGAACAGCGTCCGGGAAAACGAACATACCAGTCTTGCCGTACTCGCTGTGATTTCTCTTATTTTATTTTGATGATCATTTCTCCCTACGTAGGTCGCCACCAACAAACTATTTTCACTCTCGGAGGAGAAAGTTGGTGATTCAAATTTCATGAGAAAGTCCTGCCGTAGTGAAAAACACCTTTGTTTTAATGACTACCACCCCAAATGATGTATCATACCCTTGACACTCACTCCCTTATTTCGCTGTAATACAAAACGAGTTGCCCGACTTTACCCTTTTTGATGTCCTTCGTCAGTGCCGTCTCATGCGGATTCCACACCGCATACAGATAATGTATAAGATTATGGACAAGCGTAATGTAAGCAGTCTTTTTAGCAGACCTGTTATATTTTCTAAGCGTTCTGCCAATAAATCATAGTCTGGTTTGCTTTCCCCATAACGTTACCTATGTGATCGTTCCAATGTAAGCTATTCGTAATTGTAATTCCTAAGTACTTAGTTGTGTTTACAGCCTTTATAACCGAATGATTTATAGTATAACCGAAATTTATGGGAGTTTTTTTGTCGTCTCATGGATAACTTAACACTTTTAATGATTTAGAGTCAATTGTCACTTTTTGTACCATACAGATATCTTGTCTAAATTATTTTGCAATTTGCTTTGATCATCTGATGACTTTACATGACGGTAAATGACAGCATCATGTATGGCAATCTAAGAGGACTGCACAGTTTTCCTCCAAAATTTTTCAGGAGCAACAGAGGGATGCAACGCTTCCTTGGAGAACACCAAATGACACTTCTTTTATACTCGATGACTACCGTCAGTTATTACGAACCGTAAGATTTCCGAAAGCAAATCAGATTCCAGTCTCACAACTGAGACGATACTCCGTAGGCATGTGCCATAGCCGGCGTGGACGTATTGCCAGAGTTAAAGATGAGACGATGTCGGGCATGTCCGATAGAATAGACACAATTCATATCTACAATAATGTCAGCGCGAAGGCTGCTTGATAAAAAAGTTTCAATGCGGGTACATTCTCAATTTCTACGGGAATCAGAGACCTGCAAGTAGGGGGATAACAGACGGACGTCGTTGCGGTGCGGCGAGCAAGAAGTTGGGAATTTGGGTCCGACGCAAAGCGTACCTGGATGGTCGAGGCTGTAAAGCAAACTGCTCTACAGAATCGGAGTATCTAAGTTCGAGACCGAGCGAGGTGGCGCAGTGGTTAGCACACTGAACTCTCTTTCTGGAGGACGACGGTTCAAACCCGCCCCCGTCCATCCAGATTTAGGTTTTCCGTGATTTCCCTAAATCGCTTCAGGCAAAAGCCGGGATGGTTCTTTTGAAAGGGAAGGGCCGATTTCCTTCCCCATCCTTCCCTAATTCGAGCTGGTGCTCCGTCTCTAATGCCTTCGTTGACGACGGGACGTTAAACGCTAATCTCCTCCTCTAAGTTCGAGTCCCTGTCCGCTACAGATCTTCATTTCTCGCCGTTGCACTGTCGCAATTTCCTGAGACTTTGGAAATCATTGTTTCCTTCATCTCTTTGCCATCCCGTTTCCTTTCCATTCATTTCGCCGCATTTATTCATACACTGCCGGAGGCAGCGCCACACCGAGCCCTACTGTAGCTGCGCGCACAGCGGTTGAGAGTTAGATGGCACGACGTTAAAGCAGTAACACCGTGCAGACAGCTCCGGGTCTCGTTCCAGGGGTCGCTCGATCTGAGAGTTAAGCACCGAGAAACGGAGATTAGACAGACAGCTGTAGGTTTCCTGTGGGCGACTGGTAGCAGAGGCTTGCAGTGTACAGTATCATGTACAGTATCACAGTATCAATCTGAGCTGTGCTGGGGCTGGTGTGGGAGTGGTTAGAAGCCTCGAGTTCCTCGCCGGTCTGTAATAGCGTGTCAGCAAAACTTGTCTTCGTTATTGGCGTGGTTAGACAAGTGGTTGGCCATAGTCGCTAGCTTAGGACGCTGCAGAGAGTTTGTCTACGCCGGTGAAACGAGAATGACCCAGAGAAGCTGACAGTGCCGGGGAGCTGCAGAGACTGGCGGAGGCAGCAGATAAATGGGACTGCAACGGTCTGCAAGGGGCGTGGCCAGTTGTCACGCGTACATCGTTTGGCCGGGGCAGCAGACGGCGTTTCCTCTCAACCTGCAGAAGATACAGCAGCTGGGAGCCAGGCAGGAATTATGGAAGAGGGTTTCCGTTACGATGTGTGCCCAGAATTGCATGTGCGCTAGCAAGAGTGTGACAAGGGTTTCTATTTTCGAAACACAGTGACGCCGTAATACGCCTTCGTTGGTGGAGCAGTGCTTACATAGCCATGCTTGAATTAAAAAGGCACACAGAGGCTATAGAGTGCTCTGCTTGTGTTATAGTGATTGAATCAGAAAGGCCTGGCCAAGTCATGATATGGTCTAATTGTGCTGTAAGAGAAAAGCTTTCTAATTCTATTAGGCATTTATATTTGATTGTATGTTAATCTTTTGTGTCAGTGTAGAATGTACTGTTCATATGTGTTATCTATACGGTGAGTAGGTAAGGTGCTGGTTGTAGCTGTGTGTTGTATTTTTCGATAAGTAGCAATATCGTACACTATTATTTTCTGTGCCCCTTGTAACACTTGTTTCTGTGAGGTGAAGCCATACGTGTATCTTAGGTTAAGTACTATTGTATGTTTTTAGTGCCCTTTAAAGCACTTATCGTTTTATTATTATGTGGCGACTATTTGTCTGTTTGCTCTTTTCTTCTATAATGGAATTTCGTTTGATTTGTTGTTAACTAATTTGAAGGTTGAGTGCAGCTGTTTACCTCTACATTACCCGAAAATATTACTTCGCACAGCGGAAGTCTAGTGGTATTTTAACTCTTTCATCGTATTATAATTTATAAACAGGGGAGTATAAGTGAACTACCTGTGGCTGAAGGGCAAGTTTGTGATAGTCACACTACATAACTACAGCAAAGGGGTAATCATATTTGTGCCTCGGGCATAGATGTGTGTGATGTCCTTAGGTTAGTTAGGTTTAATTAGTTCTAAGTTCTAGGCGACTGATGACCTCAGAAGTTAAGTCGCATAGTGCTCAGAGCCATTTGAACCATTGTTTGCTAATCATATTTGTCTGGAATACTCTCATCCGCATTAAACGTTAGTTAGTAATATTTATGATTGGTTAGACTATAAGATGAAGAAATCTGCCTAACAGAGAATGCACGCGACATGTGAAAATATGACCTGCTGTCTATACCAGTCAGAGTGTGAATTCACAGATAAATGTAGAATGCTGAGTTCACATAGAATGAGATTCTAATATTGTGTCGTTCAATTTGTTGAGAGACCTTTATTTGACAGTCCTGTACATCACTGAGTAAATATGGGATATTCAAATTAACTGTTAATTATTACATAATTAAACACACGTATTTGATTGGAGTGCACCAGCTGCAGTTAAAATGTGAACCAAATGCAAGAACGGAATTCAGATACATTGTAATCAGTTTTAGTCCTCACATCATGCAAGAGCTAAATTTTATTATGACAACCAGTTGCACAATACCACAAGACTGGAGCCACTTCTTGTACAGTATTCCCAAACTTGAAATCTTCTCACCTCATGTGAACACTTAATGAAATTACTGTTCCTTAAATTTATGATCTCAGTGTTATATTATACAGTAGTCAAACTTTGACGACATTGAACAGATTAGGACCACTGGCAGATTTGAGTCTAATCGAGGTATTTAGGGGCCATAGGGGAGGAATTTATTTGTTGTCACCGTTATTTCTGACCTCCCGACTTGCCCCCCCCCCTCCTCCTCCCCCCAAGCCGACCATATACACATACTTGCATTTCTTCAAAGAAACTGCTCTAAACAGTAACATCATGTTGTTTACAGGGACAACACACTTATAAACTGTCAGGAAATTTGTAACACATGTAGATATTGAATAACAGGAAAAAAATAAGAAGAGAACGATTGTAAGATGATTAGAGATGATTAGAGATGTTTTTATGGTTTTTTTTCTTTTAGTTATTCCTTTTTGGGCTGTACTTTTACTTGGTATGGGTCGCGGAAATCTACCCATTGTCTCAGAAGGTGGCATAAATTATTTTTTCAATCATGATTCTTCGACGGGTTTGATGCAGCCCGTCACAAGTTCGTCTCCCGTCCGAAACACGTCATCTCAGAAAGGACCTCCACCCTACATCCTGAACTATCTGTTGCATGTAATCTAGACTCTGCCTTCCTTTATCGTTTTAATCCTCCAGAGCTCTCGCTGGTATCAAAGAAGCTACTCACTGAAGTCTCGACACATGTCCTATCATCTCCATAGCTGACAGGCGTGTCTTACTGTCGGATGGAGATGCAAGTGTTATTCTGATAAAGAGAAAACTGTTAACTTCGTAAATGCACAGAATGCAATGGGCATTTGAAGTCGGGTACCTCGCAAAAGGCCATTGCACACCGTGGCATATACATTGAAGAGCCAAAGAAACTGGTACAGCTGCCTAATATCGTGTAGGGCCCCCATGAGCAGGCAGAAGTGCCGCAACACGACGTGGCATGGACTCGATTAATGTCTGAAGTTGTGCTGGAGGGAACTGGCACCGTGAATCCTGCAGGGCTGTGCATAAATCCTTAAGAATACGAGGATGTGGAACACGTTGCAAGGCATCCCAGATGTCTGGGGAGTTTGGTGGCCAGAGGAAGAGTTTAAACTCAGAAGAGCGTTCCTGGGGCCACTCTGTAGCAATTCTGGACGTGTGGGATGTCGCATTGACCTGCTGGGTTTGTCCAAGTCCGTCGGAATGCACAATGAGCAGGTAATCAGACAGGATGCTTACGTACGTTTATCTGTCAAAGTCCTATCGAGACGTATGAGGGGTCCCGTATGGCTACGACTGAACACGCTCCACACCTTTACAGAGCCACAACCAGCTTGGACCCTCCCCTGCTGACATGCAGGGTCCATGCATTCATGAGGTTCTCTCCATACCCGTACACGTCCATCCGCTCGATACAATTTGAAACGAGGCTCCTCCGACCAGGCAACATGTTTCCAGTCATCAACGTTCCAATGTCGGTGTTTATTGGACCGGGTCAAGCGTAAAGCTTTGTGTCGTGCAGTCATCTAGTGTATACGAGTGGGTCTTCACCTCCGAAAGCCCATATCGATGATGCTTCGTAGAAAGGTTCGCACGCTGACACTTGTACAAGCCTTAGCACTGAAATCTGCAGCAACTTGGGAAAGTGTTCCACTTCTGTCTCGTTGAACGGTTCTTTTCAGTCGTCGTTGGTCCCTTTCTTGCAGGATCTTTTTCCAGTCGCAGCGATGACGGTGATTCGATGTTTTACCGTATTCCTGATACACACGGTGCACTCGTGAAATGGTCTTACGAGAAAATCCCCACTTCATCGCTACCTCGGAGACGCTGTGTCCCATCGCTCGTTCGCTAATTATAACACCACGTTCAAACTCACTGAAATCTTGATTACCTGCCATTGTAGCAGCAGCAACCGACCAAACAACTTGTCTTACATAGGCGTTACCGACTGCAGCTCCGTATTCTGCCTGTTTACATACCTCTGTGTTTGAATACGCATGCCTATACCAGTTTATCTGGCGTTTCAGTACAAAACAGCTGATTTTCAATGTGCTAAACAGCACGTAACAGAAGCCGACTGGTGGCTAGTAGTGTGGTAAGTCGATATGCGGTTTTATCTCTTTTTCAAATGACGAAAACGCCGAGTGCATCGCCTGCCCGATGAGGCTTTTTCCCAGCAGTCAGTGGAGGGCGTAATTCAAGCCGGATGAGGGGTCTGTTATATTTGATGGTTTTGCCGTATTAGAACTCGGAGCCACTCATCCATATTACCGTTAACACGAACCAGCTTGTTTATACCAACATTCCGGGTGACCAGGTGTTGCCCTTTCTTCAACATGTTCGTGATGTGGGCGCTCCTTACTTCCAAGCTGGCAATTGCTGTGTTCAAAGGTCTGCATGCGTACGTTCTTGGCTTAAGAATCAGTCAGACGTACTAACATACCTCGACTTACCTCCAAAATTATTCATAAAAAATGTCTGACGCTATATGGATCAGCGAGTGAAGCGTAGCATCTACAACTACATCCACATATACATGGTTACTCTGCAATTCACACTTAAGTACCTGGCAGAGGGTTCACCGAACCATTTACATACTACTTCTCTACCGTTGAACTCTCGAATGGCGAGTGGGAAAAAGGAACACCTAAATCTTTCCGCTCGAGCTCTGATTTCTCTTATTTTATTATAATGATCATTTCTCCCTACGTAGGTGGGTGCCAACAAAATATTTTCGCATTCGGAAGAGAAAGTTGGTGATTGAAAGTTCGTAAATAGATCTCGCCGCAAAGAAAATCGCCTTTGTTTCAGTGACTGCCACCCCCAGCATGCGTATCATATCAGTGATACTCTCAACCCTATTGCGCGATAACACGAAACGAATTGCCCTTCTTTCTACTTTTTCGATGTCCTTTGTCAATCCTACCTGGTAAGGATCCCATACCGTGCAGCAAAATTCCAGCAGAGGACGGATAAGTGTAATGTAGGCTGTGTCTTTAGTGGGTTTGTCGCATCTTCTGTTTTGCCAACAAAGCGCAGTCTTTGTTTCGCCTTCTCCACAATATTATTTATATGGTCTTTCCAATTGAAGTTGCTCGTAATTGTAACTCCTAGGTATTTAGTCAAATTGACAGCCCTTTTATTCGTGCGATTTATCGTATACCCAAAATTTATCGGATTTCTTTCAGTAGGCATGTGGATGACCTCGCACTTTTCTTTGTTTAGTACTAGTTGTCACTTTTCGCACCGTACAGAAATTCTCTCTAGATCATTTTGTAATTTGAAGTGATCGTCTGATGATTTTACTAGACGGTAGATTACAGCGTAATCTGCAAACATTGTAAGGGGGCTGCTCAGATTATCACTTAGATCATTTATATAAATCAGGAACAGCAGAGGGCCTATGACACTACATTGCGGAACACCGGATATCACTTCTGTTCTACTCGATGATTTACCGTCTATCACTACTCTGAGAGGAAATCACGAATCCAGTCACTCAACTGAGACGATACTCAATATGCACGCAATTTGATTAGCAGTCGCTTGTGAGGATCGGTATCAAAAACCTTCTGGAAATCTAGGAATATGGAATCGATATGAGATCACTTGTCGACAGCCATCATTACTTCATGGGAATAAAGAGCTAGCTGTGTTCACAAGAACGATATTTTCTGAATCCATGTTGGTTATGTATCGATAAGTCATTTTCTTCAAGGTGCTCTTAATGTTCGAGTACAGTATATGCTCCAAAATCGTACTGCAAATTGAGATAATTGATATGAGTCTGTAATTCATTGGGTTACTCATATATCCTTTGTTGAATAATGGTGTGACCTGTAGTACTTTCCAGTCCTTAGGAACAGATCTTTCGTCAAGTGAGCGGTTGTATATGATTGCTAAGAAAGGCGCTATTGTGTCTGCATACTCTTAAAGGAACCTCATTGGTATACCATCTGGACCGAAAGACTTGCCCTTCTTAAGTGATTTGAGTTGTTTCGCAACACCTAAGATATCTACTTTTATGTCACTCATGCTAACAGCGGTTCTGGTTTCCAACTCTGGAATATTTACTTCGTCTTCTTTCGTGAAGGAATTACGGAAAGCTGTATTTAGTAACTCCGCTTTAGTGGCACCATCGTCGGTAGCATTTCCATCGCTATCGCGCAGTGTCGGTGTTGACTGTTTTTTGCCACTGGTGTACTTTACATTCGACCAGAATCTCTTTGGGTTTTCTACCATATTTTGAGACAACATTTCATTGTGGAAACCATTAAAAGCATCTCGCATTGACGTCCGCATTAAATTCAAGGTTACGTGAAACTTAGCCAGTCTTGGGGATTTTGTGTTCTTCTGAACTTGGCATGCTTGTTTCGTTGCTTCTGTTCTGAAGTGTTTTGTGTACCCGTCTCTTATTAACTTATGCAGTATGAATCGAATTATTGCTTTCGATACTGTATCTTTGAATTTGTTACATATCTGGTCTACACTTAAACCATTAGCTTGGAAGGAATGGAGACTCTCTTTGGAAGGCATCAAGCGAATTTTTTATCTGCTGTTTTAAATAGATATATTTTGCGTTTATTTTTAGTGATTTTGGTTGATATTGTTTTGAGCCTCGCTACAATGACCTTGTGTTCACTAATGACTCTCTCTATTATATCAGGATTATTTGTGGTTAAGAGGTCAAGTGTGTTATCGCAACCAATTATAATTCGTGTGGGCTCATGAACTAATAGTTCAAAGTAATTCTCAGAGAAAGCGCTTATTACAATTTTGGAAGATGTTTTCTGTCTACCACCACATTTAAACATGTATTTTTCCCAACAAATCGAGGGCAGACTGAAGTCTTCACCAATTATAACTTTATGAGTGGGGTACTTATTTGTAATGAGATCCTTCTTTAAAGCGTTTAGCTATTATATCATCTGAGTTGGGGGTCGGTAGAAGGAGCCAGTTAGTATTTTGGTAGGCTGTTGAGTACAACCCCTACCCAGGAACTAACTATTTCAACTTCACTACAAGATAAACTACTACCAACAGACACAAACACACCACCACCTACCTTATTTAATCCATCCAGACAATATGGCAAATATAAAAGATCTAGTCGACAATAAATGGATGCATCTGGGCATGACATACGTGGAAAAACTTGCGTAGTCTCATCATTGATGAATTACTGAAACTAGCAAGAAAGAGGCGGTGTTACGTGTCATTAGCGTGATGTCTCCTGTGGGGGGTTAAACCTTTATCCGGTGCCATTATTTTACAGATAATATCGCCCTCCCACAAATGAATGGAATGCTTTGATGATTCTCGTATTTTTTAAAGTGTAAGTAAATCACAAATCAACCAAGTATCAGGTGAAACAACAAATGTCCGTTGCTCTCTTTTACATCAAACTGATCGTGTAACAAACAACGGATAACTGTACTCTGTCTTTTATTTGAACTTGTCAGAAGCTTACAGCCAATTTTTCATCTGGCACAGGCCATTTATAAAATAGAATAAACGTACATCCAGCACCAAATACATAGTTTCTCGATTGAAGCAGTGAAGGTGCCTAATCTGACGAATCAAATAGTTCTTCTGAAGTTAAGTGTATTAATAAAACACACTCGTGTACATTTCCTACAGTAGGCAGCTTTTTCTAGATATAAAATACGATTTACCTCTAGCATTTTACTTTCAGCAGTCAAATATCAATTTTCCTCCCTCTTTTACGTGTAATGCATTGCGAACAATTAACATACACACTATGTACACTGCTACCTTCGCCACACTTATCATATGTAGTGGATTTCCAAATATAATGACAACTATAGGAAATACGGGAACAAATGGTTATCATCGTGTTTGGAAAACCTTTAAGGCAAAGCGTAATGTAGCCCACAATTTCCTATCGGTACTGGCCGATAATGAACGCCTTTATACTGCGTTAGGAGTAGTTTGTACGAAAATTAGCCATTACATTCCTCGGCTTTTGTGGAAGTATTAAGCATGCAGTTACCTTTTCATGTTAGCTGTGTAGTGGAAATAAAAAATCTGTGTATTTGAAGGTTTCTGCATCACTTCATATTTTATACGAAACACATTAAGCTTTCTTTTGTAGACACAGGAAACAAAATCATTCAGGTGACATTGTACAAAAAGTCATTTCCGCACATTCATTAATGTAGATTCAACAACACAGTATAGATGGTCACAAAGTACCTAAAAATTCTGTGTGAACTACATTACCCACACCGTTGTGTAGTCACATTAAGAGTTCCTACATCAGAATCTACATATATTTTCTGCAAGCCACCCTGTGTACCAGTGTAACTTCCCCTTTTCCTGTTCTCGTCGCATATGGTTCGCAGGAAGTAACATTTCTGGTAACCCTCTGTGTGAACTCAAATCTTCGTGGTCTTTTCGCAAGGTAAGTGCAGCAGATCGCAGTATATTGGCCGACCCTTCCAGGAATGTAGGACCTTGGAATTTTAAGAGTAAATCGCACTGTGAAATAGAACGCCTCTCTTTCAGTATATGTCACTAGAGTTGTTACAGTATATCACTCAATCACATATTTTCATTATACGCAAATATGACTTTGTAAGGTACAACATACGAAATGTTATGTACAACATGATCAAAAACTATAATGCAAACAACTTCCAAAGACAATGTTCAACATTTTGAAACTTCAGTGGTTGCACCAAAATAGAACTATTTATCAAACACACACAGGTTGCCTAACGTAATACGCAGCTGTAATTATAGATCACTGATTGCAAAGAAAAATTCAACCTCTCATCAAATTAAAATTATTTTTCAAAATACCTAATGTTTCTGAGCACACAACACATGTGTAATTACTGTTGTAACTTATTTTCTATAAGATAAAAAGAAAAAAGAAAAAAAAGAAACCACATAGCTAGGATATTGGCACTGCTAATAACACTTACGGATTAACCCGCATTTGTGGACACTTTAAGTTATTTGTCTGCACGATACTTCGGAAGCACAATGGAGCCTCGAACTAAATGTTCCCACTTCTACATTGTTTGTAATATTGATCAAAATAAACAAGACTCGCATAGAAGCACTACTGATATAACTTACAGGTTAAAACAACATTTGTCGATGACTGGATTTCGATATGCGTACCTCACTGTTCAAGAGACTCTACACACCTAAATCAAAGTCAGTGTCCTTGATATCACAAGCCACGTCGCCTTTACTATGACACGGTATTGACATACACGTGTCAGTGACCAAGACTGCATGATGTCACAATCAGTGCAGTTTATTACTAGGCACTGAAACATAGTGATGTTATGCAGTCAAGGCCAATGATCCATAAGAGGTGTCAAGATGTCTTCATAGTTAAAGGAGCGTGGGTTGTGACAGTGCAAAACACCACGTATGAGAAAGAAATTTCATGTTCATTTGTATCTTAAATGAATCGAGACTCGGGCACTCCCTTGCGACACAATGCTAAATTTAGTTTGGCAATAGACTTACTTACGTCTTAATTGACTGGCCCTAGTAAAGAATTAGAATGTGAGGATTTGATTTAATATTATCATTTAAAGGAACTGGTTACGATAATGAACTCAAGATTTAAATAATATTGTGCTTTATTATCAAACACATATGAATATAAATGCAGTGAAACACAATTTTGATGACAAGAACGTTAGAAAGATATTTCTTACTATACATATTGCTAACCAACGCTCTGAATTGACAGAGTCAGTGAAAGAGATGAAGCAGCATCGGATCTAATTCTGTGAGACCGGCGCAGTAGCCTGATCACAGTGATAGTTTGTCTGCAACCAACACTCAAGATACAACAGAATTGAAGACACGCTGATAAAGGAGCCAGTGCCAGCTGTCTTGCAAACGAACTGCTACGCCTTACGTTCTCCTAATATGCTGGAGCTGTACGCGACGATTACGATAATGTCCTCTGAACTGAGAACAGCATGGAGACATAGCGACCCAACAACCTGAGAGCGCAGCTGCAATCTAGCTTCCACGTTTCTCGATCAACTCCTCCTTTCCGTTTCCTGGACACGGCTCTCCTAGTACATATATTCCCACTGACACCCATTGGCCTTGTATTTCCACAGATTTCTCTCGGCGTTGTCTTCCTCTCGACTCACTTTTCCACATCTCTAAAGACGAAGGTTTCTTCTGTCCTCTTACCAATCCTCTAAAAGGTTGCCAGCGATGCCCAGCAGCGTAATTGTTTCACATACAAGATTTCGTGCCGAAACATTCCAGAACGCCAAGAGGCCAATGAGTGAGATTTATTCTCCTCTTTCCTAGAAACCTTGGTGCCTGTGTTATGCCCCATGACGTCGCAACTAACATGCCAATCGGTGCTCATTCTACTATCAGATAGCCTCTCATTATGGGTCCCGTGAAAAACGCGAAGAGACCGCTTTGAGGTTAATAGCGGACTCTGCTAGAGTGGCCATCAGTAAAACAGGTCAAAGCTGTTCTAGAATTTTTTAGGAACTCCAGGTGATGTTTGGCTCCCCAAGTTTAACTTCACAAGCGCCTATTATCCACTGCAGTGTTCCCCTTTTTAGAGCGAAGGCATTTTTGTTTGGTGGACTGCTGACTGTCACAAATGGACAATGGCTTGCCATTAGTGCTCCGCCTGCCCAAGTGACTCTATACTTTCATCCTCTCGGCAGGAGGCTGGCACCCCCGTGATAATCGTCCCTGTTTCTGCAAACGGTCGGATTGACTCCCTTAGTCCGTTTCACATGTCTCAAGCTCACAGCATTTCTCTCTTCTACAGTAAGACCAGAAAGTAACTGAAAGTACCCAGCGCCAACTTCGAATATAATAAAATTAGGAAGAGAGTGTGAACTCATCACATCCCCTCACTGTGACAATATGTTTCCTGTCAAGTTAATTCAACTCCACTCCATTTGCATAACTAAAGGTGACCAAAGACTAAAAAGAGTCTCGCTGAAGGACTTGTAGCGTTTCACCGTTATGAAGGGGATACTAACCTACACAAGTGTTAAAACTCCATCTAAGCACATTGCTTGTTGGAATAAGTATTAACTTGCTGTCATCGAAAAGTCTCAACATCGTGACTAATCGCGTTAGCTTTTTGGTACAAGTCGGAGCCTGAAATCATTTTTCACTTTCAGGTATTTGTCTCTTTAGTGGAAGAATACCTGTAGGAAAAAATATTTTAGTTCTCGTGGGACGTTAGCAGTGTGTCAGAAAACCAAAGAAAACACAAAGTCTGTTAGTCCAATTTCAGCTGACGAGTGCACTATTCCGCCGCCCCCATCCCACCCCTCTCCATTAACGTAATACTGTCTTCCTGGAAAATTCGACATTTACGTCCCATTGCTCTAATGGTCTGTGTGAATGTTGCCGTTTGAAAACCTTTTCGAAATTTCTTGACGTTCGTTACTGTCCCATCCCATTCCATTCTGTTTTGATAATCCATGTGGGAATGTCCTCATTTGAAACGCATTGTTAAATTTTTGACATTTTGATCGGTCCTGTTCCATTTCATTTTCATTGCCTGTGCACAAATGTTACCACATGAAATTAATTCTGGAGTTGTTTTCATGTTCCGTTCAGTTCAGTTGGATTCTTCCATTCCATTTGATTACAGGTTGACCACTATTACCCTAGATACATACCGTCAGCTACTGGTGCTAGAATTTAGTTTAAGGACCCGGTAGCTGACACTTGCAGTATATATACGCTGTGAGTTAGGGCCAGTAATAGTTAGGGTAAAAGGTGAGACACTGATATTTAGTTGAAACGGAAAGAGGCAATAACGTTCAGTTGATGCGGTGACTGCCATTTACATAGATAAGGTCATGAATTAAGATTATCAGCGGAAGATAGCAAACGTTTTGTACTGAAAGGTGAAGTTAATACCCAGCATTTGGGTCACTATAACAATTAGCAAAGATTTTGACAAATAATACAGCCAGTTCCGACATGCGGAAAACATTGTTTACTTTCGTGCAAAGATCAAACCATTAACGCCAAAAGTGCACTTTATCAAGTAAATTATATCAGTAGTGCCGATAAGTGAGCCACGCTTATTTTGAGAACAATACAGACAATACAGGCGTCAAAATATTTAATTTGAGGCTCCATTGTGACCTGCAAAGTGAGGTACAGGTATCGAACTTTAGTTTAGTCTATAACTTTTATCATTAGTCCTTTTATGTTAGACATATCTTATAAAAATATTAAGTTACGAGAGATCTGTAACAGAAATCCTTATGTATTTTGGTGTTTTTTTTTCTTGGACCAGGAATATTAGACGAATATCTGTACGAGAAAAATCAAAAAATTTTGAATTCCTTCAGAGGTACACAAACATTTCCTCAAGTCTGCAGCGTGTCGGGATTGCCCCAGACACCTGCGTAATATCAACAAGCTTGGTAACAGGGTAACAGCAACAGCATGAAATATAGGCAGAATGAAATTCCTGTTCTAATAAAGTACGTAGCACACTTTATTATCTTAACAATCATCAAAATACGTACACAGGATGCTTTTTGAAAATGATCAAGTTGGAAAAAAATAAACTAACATCTAATTTAATGAAACCTGAAGCCCTATTGATACATATTCAAATGGTTCTATTAAGTTTATTGTAGGATCTCTATTTTTAAAGCCATGAATTCCAGATCTTTTGGTAATTTTATTGAAACTGTGCTCAAGGCCTAGTTTTTCAGTAAGGCTACAGGCAAATCGCTGCAACTCAACCAGGGAAATGACATATAACAATTGTGCCAGTGTAGTCATGTGGCTGACTAATCCTTGTTCTTGTTCGAGAATAAAACATATTTTCTTCACAAAAAAGTAGCTTTATTGTGTGAATTCTATTTTAATCGATAATAAACTATAATTTTCATATGTTCAGCTACTTTGATACGCTGTTCAATGATATCCTTTACTTCACTAAACTTAATGCCATTTATTGTTTTTTCAGTCGTAGATGAACTGAAGACTGTTTTTCTTTTACTTGTTCTCACCATTAGAAAATAGATACAAGACGTTAATTATAAAAACCTTTTTCTGAAGCTTATACCATGGGGAAAAATCGACGTCCTTTCGACATTGCCCTACATTCGTCTGCCGATATTACCACATTCAAATATTATTGCAGAGACTAGATTTCTTTGCTGCTGTTCGAAAAGTTGAAAAACTGTGCAAAAATTTGCGCTATAAAACATACTGTCTACTTAAAGTTATTGCCTTCAAAAAGTTCTGGAATGCTTATTCAGTTTAAAGTAAATCAAAAGTAATATCAAAATGCAATAAAATTAATGTTTAGTGCCACAATCTTTCAGAAAAATTCATTGCCTATGCACCCTATTTCTGACAATGTCTGCTAAGCTGGATCCCTGTCTCCCACTCTTTACGACACTACTCAGCTGAGAAATTGTCTGTTGCAGGGTGTCCTGGGAAAGTGTCCCTGAGTCCAAAATTAAATATCTAGAAAACTATGATCGATACGCAAGTGCAACGAAAGGTGTGTTTATTAAGAAAACTGGAAGAGTTCCATGCAAAATTTTCTAAATCCGAAAGCTGCTAACAGATGGCACTGTACACTGTACAGCTCGTGCAATATCTGTTCGCATAATTAATTTCGCCCTGCCGTTCGGAATGACCGCGCAGTTTGAGGCGCCACGTCACGAACTGAGCGGCCCCTCCCGCCGGAGGTTCGAGTCCTCCTTCTGGCATGGGTGTGTGTGTTGTTTTTAGCATAAGTTTGTTTAAGTAGGGGTTCAAATGGCTCTGACCACTATGGGACTTAACAGCTGAGGTCATCAGTTCCCTAGAACTTAGAATACTTAAACCTAACTAACCTAAGGACATCACACACAACCACGCCGGAGGAAGGATTCGAACCTGCAACCCTAGCGGTCGCGCGATTTGAGACTGAAGCGCCTAGAACCGCTCGGCCACACCGGCCGGCTACGTAGGAGTCTAGGGACCGATGACCTCAGCAATGTGGCCCCTTAGGAGTTCACACTCATTTAAAAATATTTGAATTTCGTCCTCTGCAAACAGTCTTTACAGTCACAACACAATCTTTTCGAAATGTCCACCACTGCGCAAACGAACAGTGAAATTTTCCATCACATCCTGTAGTGTCTCCAAGAAACTGATTCAGATGTCATACAAATCGCTGACCCTATCTCCATCAGCGTGTTGGGATGGTTCCGGTAGACAATGTCTTCCCATGTGCCACAAAAAGTAGTCGCAAGGGGTCAGGCCGGCGCTGGTGAATTTGCAGTAATCCAAGGCAGTGATTATTCCCGAAGTATTCATCAAAAAAGCGGAACACCTTACATGAACAAGCCGGTGATTAGCCGATCTTCCAACGCTAGCTGTGTGGCGACAAGTCGTTCGAAAATTGCAACGTAATGTTCACTAGATATCTTTTCGGCGTGGAAAAAGATCCAGTAATGTCTCTGCTGCATACGGCAGCCTAAAGAGTAAATTTGGGAGAATACAGTTATTACTCCTCACACAAAGGGGATTTTAGAAATCCCAAAATCGGCAGTTTTGTTTAGTCACGATTCCATCCAGGACCAAGTGTGCTTCACCTGTGAACAAGATGCAGCTAACATCAGATCATTCACTATCAGTCATTGTGAGAATCTGCTTCGCAATGTGATCTCTCTGTTGCATAGCTCCTACAGGTGTGACCTGATGGCTTTGGATTTTGAATAGAACTTATAGAAAATAGCTTTTTCTATCTGCTGGAACCCCTTAAACTAGACTCCGCTGCAATTTTTCGGACAGATTTTCTTAAAATTTTCTGAATAATTCTAGAAAGCGTGGCGAGATTTCCGAGAGAAACTGCAGTTTGCCTGTGACCAATAGTCCCCGCTAAATCATCAGCCATGCTTTGGCGGTGAGCTTCCTGGTCCTCGGAACATTAAATCGTGTTTGAAAATTGTGCCTTGCTGCCGTAGGACTGTGTTCTAAACCAGGGAAACATGATGTCACCCTCTTTGTTCGGTACGCTGTCCTCCATTCGTGCTTGACTGGGGGAACGAAGTTCCATGGAACTGATAGATTTATTGCACTCGTCTATCGATCTTAGTTTTAGATATTTAATTCTAAAATCAGAGAATCCTTCGCTCGACACTCTGCACATCGGTGTTCTCCTGGCCTGAAACTGGTAGCTCCTGGAATGGTGAGCTGCCCTAAAAGACGGATAAGTCAGCAACGATCAACACCATAAGAATGCAGGACGCAAGAGAAACCACTGCAATATTCATAGGCGATTTGCACAAACAGGACATGTGGATCGTCATTGAAAAAGTGTCATGATGCTCTCCACTGGCGAAATATTCCAAGTTAGTCCTCCACTCGGATCTCTGGAGGGAGAGGGGACTGCCCGAGGGTAGGTAACCACGAGAGAAAGATGCAATAACGAACGAAACGGTATCATTCTATGAAGTCGGGACGTGAAATGTATAACTTTGAAAGTGGTAGGGAAGCTAGACAACCTAAAAACGGAAATGCTAATAAGGCTCAATCTACAGGGTGGTTCATTGATCGTGACCGGGCTAAATATCTCACGAAATAAGCGTCAAACGAAAAAACTACAAAGAACGAAACTTGTCTAGCTTGAAGGCGGAAACCAGATAGCGCTATGGTTGGCCAGCTAGATGGCGCTGCCATAGGTCAAACCGATATCAACTGCATGTTTAGAAATAGGAACGTAGAGAAATAGTACGTAAAGAAATATAAATGCTTTAGTTGGACCACTTTTTTCGCTTGGTGATAGATGGCGCTGTAATAGTCACAAACATATGGCCCACAATTTTAGACGAACAGTTGGTAACTTGTAGGTTTTTTAAATTAAAATACAGAACGTAGGTACGTTTGAGCATTTTATTTCGGTTGATCCAATGTGATACATGTACCTTTGTGAACTTATTATTTCTGATAACGCATGCTGTTACAGCGTGATTACCTGTAAATACCACATTAATGCAATAAATGCTCAAAATGATATCCGTCAACCTCAATGCATTTGGCAATACGTGTAGCGACATTCTTCTCATCAGCCAACAGTTCGCCTTCCATGTTCACACATGCATTGACAATGCGCATGTTATCAGGCGTTGTCGTTGGATCACGATAGCAAATATCCTTCAACTTTCCCCACAGAAGGAAATCCGGGGGACGTCAGTTCCGGTGAACGTGCGGGCCATTATATGGTGCCTCGACGACCAAACCACCAGTCATGATATGCTGTTCAATACCGCTTCAACCGCACGCGAGCTATGTGCCGGATATCCATCATGTTGGAAGTACATTGCCATTCTGTCATGCAGTGAAACATCTTGTAGTAACATCGGTAGAACATTACGTAGGAAATCAGCATACATTGCACCATTTAGATTGCCATTGATAAAATGGGGGTGAATTATCCTTCCTCCCATAATGACGCACCATACATTAACCCACTAAGGTCGCTGATGTTCCACTTGTCGCAGCCATTGTGGATTTTCCGTTGCCCAACAGTGCATATTATGCCGGTTTACGTTACCGCTGTTGATGAATGACGCTTCGTCGCTAAATACAACGCGTGCAAAAAATCTGTCATCGTCCCGTAATTTCTCTTGTGCCAGTGGCAGAACTGTACACGACGTTCAAAGTCCTCGCCATGCAATTCCTGGTGCTTAGAAATATGGTACGGGTGCATTCGATGTTGATGTAGCATTCTCAAAACCGATGTTTTTGAGATTCCCGATTCTCGCAAAATTTGCCTGCTACTGATGTGCGGATTAACCGCGACAGCAGCTAAAACACCTACTTGGGCTTCATCATTTGTTGCAGTTCCTGGTTGACGTTTTACATGTGGCTGAACAGTTCCTGTTTCCTTAAATAACGTAACTGTCCGGCGAACGCTCCGGACACTTGGATGATGTCGTCCAGGATACCGAGCAGTATACATAGCACACACCCGTTGGGCATTTTGATCACAATAGCCACACATCAACACGATATCGACGTTTCCGCAAACGGTTCATTTTAACACGGGTAATGTATCACGAAGCAAATACCGTCCGCACTGACGGAATGTTACGTGATACCACGTACTTATACGTTTGTGACTATTACAGTGCCATCTATCACAAAACGAAAGAAGTGGTCCAACTAAAACATTCATATTTCTTTACGTACTACACTATATGTAATAAAAAATGGGGGTTCCTGTTAAAAAAAAACGCAATTGATACCCGTTTGACCTATGGCAGCGCCGTCTAGCGGGCCAAGGATAACGCCATCTGGTTTCCCCCTTCAAACTAGTGGAGTTTCGTTTTTTGTAGTTTTTTCGTTTGATGCTTATTTCGTGATATATTTGGCCCGGTCACTATCAATGGACCACCATGTATATGTAATGGGTGTCAGTGCAGAGAAATGGAAAGAAGATAAGGATTTTTGGTGTAATGAATGTGGGGTAATATCAACAGCAGCAGAAAATGGTGCAACGGGAATAGGATTTGTTGTTATAAAAAGGTAGGGCACAGAATGTTTTATTTCGAATAGCTCAGTGATGGAAGATTCTCATCAAAATCGACATCAAACGAATACTGACAACAATAGTTTAGATTTACGTGGGTATGAAACAATCAGAAGCTGACGAGATTGGAACAAAGTGAAGATTCTGAATGGGTAATTCAGCAAGTAAAGTAAGATGAATATCTAATAACCATGGGGGATTGGAGTGCTATTGTAGACGAACGCGTAGAAGAAAGAGTTGTTTGAGAATGTGGGTTTGGTAGTAGGAATGAGAGAGAAGAAAGTATTATTGAGTTCTGGAACAAATTTTAGATGATAATAGCGAATACTCTGTTTAAGAATCGCTGGAGAAGGGGGTATACATGGAGAAGAGCTGGAGACACTGGATGATTCCAGCTGCCTTACATCACGTTCAGACAGAGATTCCGAAATAAGATATTGTAATGTAAGGTATATAAAGACTCAGATCACAATTTAATAATGATGAAGACTGAAAAACGATGAAAGAAAAAGTGTGGAAGGAAGTGGGATACTGGAGTATTGAAAAAGGATGAAACACGCTTGAAGTTCGCTAAAAATGTGGATATTACGATAAGGAATAACACAGTGGGCAGTTCACTTGAATAGGAGAGGACATATCTGACAAAGGCAATCACAGATATCGGAAAGACAAACGTAGGTACTATAGCTGCGAAGAAACCTTGGGTAACATAGGACATATTTCAGATAATAGAAGAAAGATGGACGTACAAAAATGGTCAAGAAAAGGTAGGAATACAGCATAAAATGGTATGAAGTGCAGTTAAGCCAAAGCGAAATGGCAGCAGGAAAAATGTGAAGAAATAGGTAAGGAAATGATTATCGTAAGGACTGACACAGCAGATAAAAAAGGCAAAACAACCTTCGGTGAAATTTATAGCAGAGGGAGCAACGTTAAGAATACCACGGGAATTCCAGTGTTAAACCCAGAAGAGAGTAGCGGGTTGATAGGAAGAGTACCTTGAAGGGCTGTAAGAGGGGGAGGAATTGTATGATGACAAGGTAGACGAAGAAATTGCAGTCGATATGGAAGAGACAGGAGTTCAAATGTCAACAGCCAGAATGTAAAAGAGCTTTGGGAGACTTGAGATCAAATAAGGCAGAAGGAGTAGATAACATTATTGGAGTTTCTAAAATCATTGGGTGAAGTGACAACCAAACGACTATTCAAGTTGACGTGTAGAATCAACGAGAGACATTCGGGAAAATGTGATCCACATAATTTCGAAGACAGCAAGAGATGACAAGTGAGGAACTATCGCACAATCAGCGTAACAATTCATACATCGAAGTAGCTGACTACAATAATGTAGCGATGGCAGTGCGTTTTTAATAGCGATTGTAGTTTCAAAAAGGCGAGGCTTAATGCCCAAAGGGATTTTGTTCCGGTGCTCTCGTCAGCAGTTTTGAGGCATCTGATACTCGACAGAGAACCTTTCTCGTATAACGAAAATAAGAGCAGAGATTGTGGCGCCGTAACTGAAAGGAAAAGTGAGCGTGTTCGGCTTGACAAAACGGAGCCGCGACAAGTGCGCCCGTGTTGCAGCGGCGCGCCGCCTCCGGGGAGGCCGTGTCTCTTCTGCTCGGCGGCAAACAGCCGGCCTCCGCGGCTGATAAACATTGCATGGCCGTACACGGCACTCGCAGGACCAGTAGCGGCGCATTCATTTACACGCCACGCCACGCCACGCGAAGGGACACCAAGTGTATGTGCCGGCGGGTGGGCCGCCCCGTGAGTTGTTGGCGGATAACGCACGACCCGCAGCACCGCGGGGGCGGCGTGAACGGGCCGTATAGCGCAGCTGCCGCCGCGGGTTACGGCCGGCTACACCTGTTCCGCGCGCGACAACGCCACGCTGCGCGCCGTGCCAGCTTCAGTTAGCAGTAAATAAGGCCGTCTTAACAATTTGCCCCACCTGGAACTCTGAAAAGCAGGAAGAACAACCGGTAGCGCCCTCCTTTGTCACCGAGAGCAGATTCGCTGACGGAGCTGTTACTTCATTCACGTATTGGTTATACAATTTGACCAAGATTGAGGCGGTACTGCCCAATATTAATTCTTAAAAAGTTTTATTTAATACCAGAAAATGTGGTATGGCAGGGTACGGCAACGAAACTTGTTTATTTGAATGGAGCGCACTGGAAGGAGGCGTGGTACAGCATGCGACGGCTCTACAATTATTTGTACTACACGCTAGGGATACGAGGTGCATGCGCCGTAGCAAGCCGCGCTACTGACGTCAGAACGAACCCAATCAGCGCTCAGTAGCCCGCAATTGTCACAACCTATTGCGACGTAATTGCGTTTATGAGCGAAAACAAAGTTGTTTACAGAAACGTGAGTTCTTACTAGGCTATTGAGTTAGCTCTTAAGTGAAAAATAATCGTTTGCTGTAGGATTGTCACTTGTAATAATCACAGCTGACAAGTAAGATAGAAATTAAGTTTCATATATTTTCTGAAAACAATGAGACGAAACGAAGATGTATAGTGGCTTGTAAATGTACAGATTCATTCCCAACTGAAAAATCATGTGTCTGCTCAATACATTTCACTGATTCGAATTATGAAAGGGGTTTGGAAAATGAAGTATTTAATATTCCTTCGAAACGAAACTAGAAGACTGATGCTGTTCCAAGTCAAAATCTGCCATCATGTGGTACAGATTTAGAGCGTAGTGATGTGGCTAATAACGAGCTACCATAAATAAGTAGAAAATAGATCTATTTTAAAGGTAAAACTAATGAAGAAATTGCTACATACAAAATGATAACCACCAAAAGAAACACTGTTGCAAATGAAACACTGCGTGCTCGCGCCAACGTTTAGAAATAACGGATGAAGAATAAAACACCTTAGGCAAGGGGTGTCCAACCCGCGGGCAGTGGTCCGCGTGCGAACCAAAACATGAAGTAAGTATCTTTCAAATGCTCAGTGTGTTAGTGTCAAGCATATTATGATGTGCGACCCACAAATTCTTATCTTCATCTAACGTGGCCTATGTAAAATAAAGTGCTGGACACCGCTGCCTTAGGCAAAAGAATGCAGATTTACAGAATCGTTTCTCTAGATGCAACGTTGAGTACTGAAATAAAAACAAAGTTGAGAGAGTGATTCATGGCTCTTCTTCAGACAGTTAATAATTGGTGTCCTAATTGGGCATCTAAAGATATTGGAAAGACTACGACTTTTCGTTGCCTGTCTGATAAAGGGCTATCTTTTACGAAGGTGGTATTGCAATATCCACCTCCTATTGAAGTCATTATTCAAAGAAAACACAGGCAATACAGCGTTCCACCAGGCTCTACTTGATTTACGCTTTGGTGTTTAGAAAACTCAATTGAAGTTATTAATAAAATTTGAAAATGACGTAGTACTTAGCTTTGGCGAAACGAAAGTAAACAGTCATTTATGTTATGGCCAGGTAGAGGAGATTGTAAGAGGACCACTCAATAATGCTCAGAAGGTTGGTAGGAAAGTGGATGTGATATGGGACCATCAAACTGAATGCTACATATGACAATTCACGACTCGAAAATCCATCTAATCAAGACAGTAAAGCACGGGTTTTTTGTGATATGCCTCATGCCTTACAATTTTTACGGTATCGTCAGTGAACCGAGGATTTATTTTCAAAGAATATTCTCAAGAATTTATTTTATTTACTAGCGATTCATCAAGAACATTAACACATTTAATTACACTATGTGAGCGTGGAACTAGTCGCCAGGGAGTAACTGATGAAATCATAAGCAAATTCCTTTTTAACAAATGGTAATTTATTCACTTTAATGGTGCCTAAAGCATTTTTAAAAAGAAACAGATTTAAAATTATAATCAGAAAGCACCCTCTAAATATCAAGTTACAATTTATTCAGAGGCAGAAAGAAACAAATTTTTGACTGTATGAGCTTTCGAGCTGAGAACCTTGCGCTCCATTTTGACATGGACGTAGCTACGACCGCTCACAACAACCTCTCAAAGACTACACTGGTGCAAATCTGCAACACACCAGACTACTTTAAACTAAAAGTTTTAACAATTCAGCCAACCACACAAACTATGCACCCCGTAGGAGGAATGGAAATGGTGCAAAACACTAAAATTAAAATATTAACTTTGCCACCGAAGGTGCAACTTGATTTTAACTTCTAAGAAAGTCTTACGGTGAAAGAGTGGCAACTTTTTTATACTAAAATGACCATTTAAATAAAAGCCCATGAAATGCAATCTTATATAAAATTATACAAGGTTGGCCAAACAAGTTAACATGCTCTACAGTACACAGATACCGCCTCTCAAGATGATAGGTAAGATTCAAGAATTAGGCCGTTACACTCCAAGCAATAAATTCGTTAACACACCGAATCCGACAAACATAACAGAGGCAGCTACTACCGTACGGCAGATTGATAGGGAGATTACCGAACAACTCGAACCACAGGTTGCTCTAACCCTCCCACCCCCCCTCCCCCCTACTCCACAAGGGAAAAACGGACCAATTCATAAATAACCACCTTCCCGCGAGTGGGCAAACGGAGAAGAATGGTGGGACGACCCCAAAAGAAAGTGCCTCACAAATTCGGACGAGAGACAGACTAGCAAGCTGGGGACGAGAGACTGACTCAGACTAACCGACTGGCGAGCTCTTAGCGCCCCTTAGACGCACGTGAACAGTAACCTTTCCCCTTTTCCCACCAGAGGGAGACACCAAACCTGCGATTGCCACAGCGGCGCCACCGCCAGAAACGGAGGGCGACTGCTTCACACTACGCGCTGCGGCGCGCTCTTCAAAACAGCAATTTTTACAACATCTCAGTCAGCTTGACAATGATTATCGACCAAAATCTAGTATTTTGCTCTCAAAAGAACCGTTCATTAAGTATGTTGATCTTCAAAACAATGGCATAGGTTTACAACATGCCCATAAGGTAACTATAAAAATGGAGCTTAGTAATAATAACAATCATAGTTATGATAGTAATACACTAAAATATTTAAAATCTCGATTACATTCATATCTGCGTATGAGTTAAGAATGTGTGCGCCCTGTGCCTATAAGCTTGAGTGCAATGCGGCGTGGAGAGAGGGTACATGCTCAAGTCACAGTTCACAGCCCGCTTGCGTGAGCCCTACCATGTATTCTAGTATCCGGGATTTGCACCGCCTGCCACAGTAGCGACAATGCTTTAACCGAAGGGACACATTTTTTCGCAGAGGCTTACTCTTCTACCGGCTGGTCAGCAGTCACGGCACAGCGTGCGATTCGTGCACGAACGTTGATATCCCACCCGCATTCTTCATCTTGAACGGTGTCGATTGTTTCGTCAGTAGTCACTAGCAGGGCAACTGGAAATGAGCAAAACATAAGTATGGGTGTACCATGGCCCGTGCGGCCACCACAAAACTTCGAAGCAGTAACTCACCTAATGTCGTGATTTATTGGTTCAAATGGCTCTGAGCACTATGGGACTCAACTGCTGAGGTCATTAGTCCCCTAGAACTTAGAACTAGTTAAACCTAACTAACCTAAGGACATCACAAACATCCATGCCCGAGGCAGGATTCGAACCTGCGACCGTAGCGGTCTTGCGGTTCCAGACTGCAGCGCCTTTAACCGCACGGCCACTTCGGCCGGCCGTGATTTATTCGGCACGTTGACACGCAGCTACTGTTTCTATTTCTGATCGTTCTGCGAGGCGAGTTACTCTCTATGGCGTCGATTTCAACCCATACAACTTAGGTGATGTGCAAGAACAAAATTTTTTGGCTCGGCAAAGTGTATGTGAAGAGTTTCATGTAAAGTTGCCTCAGAATCAGCTAGTGTTCTTCACTGGTGTATCACACTTTCATATCTCTAGGTACATGACGAAACAAAATATAGGCTACTGGAGTGTCAACAGTCCTAGAGAAATGCATGAGAGGCTTCTTTATTCATATCGTGGAACTCTTAGCATTGTTGAGAGTAGGTACCTTTTGAACACACCTAGACTATGAATGTGAGTTCCCAGAGATTTTTCAACCTGATTAACAGCTACTTTTGCGTAGCCTTGAAGCAATAGATGTTCCAGCAAGATGGGTGTAAGACTCATACAGGCCGAACAACGATGCGTGTTTCCGTCTAAAAAATTGGCGGGTCTCGATATCTACATCAACATCTACATCCATACTCCGCAAGCCACCTGAAGTTGTGTGGCGGAGGGTACCTTAAGCACCACTATCGGTTCTCCCTTCTATTCCAGTCTCATATTGTTCGTGGAAAGAAAGATTGTCGGTATGCCTCTGTGTGGGCTCTAATCTCTCTGATTTTATCGTCATGGTCTCTTTTGCGAGATATACGTAGGTGAAGGTATGCTCTCGAAACTTCAACAATAGCCCGTACCGAGCTACTGAGTGTCTCTCTTGCAGAGTCTTCCACTGGAGTTTATCTATCATCTCCGTAACGCTTTCGCGATTACTAAATGATCCTGTAACGAAGCGCGCTGCTCTCCGTCGGATCTTCTCTCTCTCTTCTATCAACCCTATCTGGTACGGATCCCACACCGGTGAGTAGTATTCAAGCAGTGGGCGATCAAGTGTACTATAACCTAATTCCTTTGTTTTCGGACTGCATTTCCTTAGAATTCTTTCAATGAATCTCGGTCTGGCATCTGATTTACCAATGATTAATTTTATATGGTCATTCCATTTTAAATCACTCCTAATGACTACTCCCAGATAATTTATGGAATTAACTGCTTCCAGTTGCTGACCTGCTATATTGTAGCTAAATGATGAAAGATCTTTGTCTATATGTATTTGCAGCACATTGCACTTGTCTACATTTAGATTCAATTACTATTCCCTGCACCATGCGTCAATTCGATGCAGATCCTCCTGCATTTCAGTACAATTTTCCATTGTTACAACCTCTCGATATACTACAGCATCATCCGCAAAAAGCCTCAGTAAACTTCCGATGTTATCCACAAGGTAATTTATATATATTGTGAATAGTAATGGTCCTACGACACTCCCCTGCGGCACACCTGAAATCACTCTTAGTTAGGAAGACTTATCTCCATTGAGAATGACATGCTGCGTTCTGTTATCTAGGAACTCTTCAATCCAATGACACAATTGGTCTGATAATCCATATACTCTTACTTTGTTCATTAAACGACTGTGGGGAACTGTATCAAACGCCTTGCGGAAGTCAAGAAACACGGCATCTACCTGTGAACCCGTGTCCTTGGCCCTCTGAGTCTCGTAGACGAATAGTGCGAGCTGAGTTTCACGCGATCGTCTTTTTCGAAACCCATGCTGATTCCTACAGAGTAGATTTCTAGTCTCCAGAAAAGTCATTATACTCGAACATAATACTTGTTCCAAAATTCTACAACTCATCGACGTTAGAGATATACGTCTATAGCTCTGCACTCCTGTTCGACGTCCCTTCTTGAAAACGTGGATGACCTGTGCCCTTTTCCAATCTTTTGGAACGCTACGCTCTTCTAGAGACCTGCGGTACACCGCTGCAAGAAGGGGGGCAAGTTCCTTCTCGTACTCTGTGTAAAATCGAACCGGTTACCGATCAGGGATGACTTCCTTGGCCGGTGCGTCTTCCTGATTTAACCCGTTGCTCCTTGTTTTGGGGAAATACAGTATTCATTGCTTCTAAGTGTCGATTAGAGCTACCGAATTCCAATAAATCGTTTTTAAAACAAAAAGGGGAATATATATATATATATATATATATATATATATATATATATATATATATATATATGTGTGTGTGTGTGTGTGTGTGTGTGTGTGTGCGTGTGTGTTTTATTCACTTTTCAAATCGTAGATTTCATTGACACAGCCAGTATTTTTACACCATGTCTTGACAATGATCGCCCAGCACGCCTATGCATTTTTGTACTCTTGTAACCGCAAATCATTTTAAACAGTACTGGACATCGATCGTCTCAACACTCCGTCTCATGCTTTTTTCAGTTATACCACATTTTCGGAGTTATTCTCGTAAAGTTTTCTTTTAAATATCTCTCAAGATGAGACACAAGGAGTCAAGTCCAGAGAACAACGTGACCCCAAAAATTTGTTTACTGTGCGTTCTTTTGTGAATACTTCACGAATACGAGATACCGATTGGCGACACGTATGGGGCACCCTTCTGTACCGGTCGTCTACGCAGTCTAGATGGTTTTATGAATTTTTAGTGTTATTCCTAAATTTTTTCACTCAAGTTTACGTCTGCAATATTCGAGTACAATTAGTTGTTTCCTACGTGTCGAGTAGAATCATCGCCTCAGTAGGGGCTATTTGTTTCTGTAAAATGCACTGACCAACATGTCCATACGCAACACTTTTCAACAGACAATGAGGAGCGCTGGAGAAAAGTCGCGTGTTAGCTGCAGAATGCACCAGGAGTTCGCTCAAATATACGTAGGACGCTTGCTCCAGCCTCCAGTTGAGCACGACGAGAACCCTCTCCTTTGTCTGTCCATTGTTTTCGGTCTTTGTTCCGACACATAAGCGACATCCATGAACAGCTCTACTGGCCAATGGGCTGGTGCGCTCAGCTTCATTATGTGCGGTAGCATATAACGAATGAAATTTAAAAAATTTCGTTTTACCCCTTCAAAAGCCCATATCCTCATTCATACTGACCAAGATCCACTGCAGCTACACACCTCTATCTTGCTGGAAAAAACCTGAACTGCTGAGAGTAGAAATGTGCAAAAGTTGGAGGCAAAAAAGAACACCAGGCAGGTAATTCTGCTACCAGGAACCAAGCACACTTTTTTTTTTTTTTTTTTTTTTGTAGTGAAGAGGAACTTGAGGAACTATAATCACAATTTTTGATGGACCATTACGGATTGGTCTGGTTATTCACATTGTTGGGAAGTGAAACCCGCCAACGGCCTTGCCGCAGTGGTAGCACCGGTTCCCGTTAGATAACTGAAGTTAAGCGCTGTCGGGCAGGGCAGATGTTGGATGGGTGACCATCCGGTCTGCCGTGCGTTGTTGGCAAGCGAGGTGCACTCAGCCCTTGTGAGGCAAACTGAGGAGCTACTTAATGGAGAAGTAGCGGCTTCGGTGTCGGAAACTGACATACGGCGGGAGAGTAGTGTGCTGACCACGTGCCCCTCCATATCCACATCCAGTGACGCCTGTGGGCTGAAGATGACACGGCGGCTGGTAGGAACCGTTGAGCCTTCAAGGCCTGTTCGGCGGAGTTAAGTTTAGTTTAAGAAGGTGAAACCAAACTAACTGTTAGCTATGCACAATCCCTTTAAGCAATCACTCGCAATATGCAGGAACACTAGAATTCGGAAATTTAACATATCTTCCTAAATGAACCAACACGCAGGTAAGTTTAAACTACACACATACAGTTTCATTCACAGAATACCGCAAAATATTACTTTGAATAACTCAGAGAAGTAACGAAAGACACTCACATCACTTTTAAGAAAGAAGAAACGACTGAAGCTGTGACTGTCACCCGCGCCAGAGGGTGATCGAAGGATCAGGTGTGCGGGAAACACGGAATGTGAAATGTTGGGTGCTTTACAGTTTGTATGTATTTGATCTTCTTGTGAAACATCAGCAGCATTCCAAAATTATTTATTTGCCAGATGTGTATTCGGGCACTTAGCGGATCATATACTAAATGAAACGACGCGTAAAGTATAAAATCTTTACTATGATTAAAAATAATGTTATGACATTTACACACAACCATCTATGTATGGTATGAATGTAGGTGTACCGCACTGATGTAGATATCCACAATACATCGCATTGGTGATGAACTACACCTCAGTGAGTTTGAACGAGGTCCTGTAATAGGCCTACGAGAAGCAAGACGTTCCTTCTTCGATACTACGGAGAGACTTAGCAGGAATGTAGCCATTGTACATGACTGCTAGCAGCGGTGGTCACGAGGGATGTACGGTGGCAAGAAGATCGTGGTTGCATGGAACGAGAGGGAACACCATGGTGTTCGGTGTATGGTTCTGGGACATCGTACCGCATTGTAGCACTTGACACAACGAACCGCTAAAGATACGCTACTTCAGAGGTAGGTCCGAGCCAGACGCCCTGTTGCGTGCATTCGAGTGACCACAAACCACAGCCATTTGCTACTTCAGTGGCGTCAAGCGCGAGCTCAGTGGAAGGCAGGGTGCAGATCTGTTGTGTTTTCTGATGAAGGCTGGTTCTGCCTCGATGCCAGTGATGGCCGTGTGAGGGCCTGTAGCCAATCTGTCTGCGCGCCAGGCGTACTGAACCTACGCTTGGAATTATTTTCTGGTAGTCTGGAGAGCGATTTCGTATGATGGCTGGAGCACTCTTGTGGTTATCCTAAGCTCCATGGCTGCAAACTTGTACAGCAGTCTGATGACAGGAGCTGTGGTGGCATTCATGACAACTTATCACAGAATGAACAGAACAAGTTTAACCTGAAAGCTTACTTTGATGTATTCAGAGATCTACTAGTCTGAACAGCGTGGACCACCCCAGCTGATTGGCGTGTGCCGGCCACCGGCGACGAGGAGACTAGGCCGTCCTCCTTTAACCCAGCCACAGGAAAAAAAGGAAGTCATACACAGAAGCCATGACATATTCGCCATCGATACCACATTCTAATAAGACAGGGCATACTGCATTTTAATTTTCATACTTTTTATACTTGCATTCATAAAAGATTGTATGTTACCAAACCAGGCTAAGGGCTGTATTGTATAGTATTTGGGCTTCCTGTGGATTTCAAGTATGAGTTCAGTTTCACATATAGCATATCAGGATGTGTTTTTAATGTCAGACGCTCATTTAGCCAAAGGAAAAATTTTTAACTAGAGACAGTGCATACTGCATTTTTATCTTTATATCGGCGGCACTGGTTTACTATGTACTCTAGCTAAAGTGCCCTCTGCTGGAATTAGGTTCTTGTATAAATACCTGACGCAATCTCAGTGTTATCAGCACGTACGACGTACTCACATGTTTCGATGATTTTTTACTAGAGTATTTTAACGGTATGTATGGCTGCTATACACGGCTATAAATATTTTATATTTTTATATTTCATGCATCATTAACACTTGTACAGATTTAGTTTTAACTCACTGAATGTGGTCGCTTACACAATATTTATATTTACAACAGATCTGTAGATGGCGGTAAGCCGAAACCGGCAATAAAGTGTAAAGAAATCTGTGTGATCAAGGGGGACTTGTGAAAATAAAACTCATGATAATATTCCAGGGGGTGTTTTCCAACATGATAACTCTCACCCACACTTCGCTGTTGTAATCCAAGAGTCTGGAACCACGCGACCGCTACGGTCGCAGGTTCGAATCCTGCCTCGGGCATTGATGTGTGTGATGTCTTTAGGTTAGTTAGGTTTATGTAGTTCTAAGTTCTAGGAGACTGATGACCTCGGATGTTAAGTCCCATAGTGGTCAGAACCATTTGAACCATTTTTTGTAATCCAACATGTTCCACAGAGTGTCAACATGCTGTCCCGGCCTCACCAGATCTGTCTGCAGTCGAGCATATGTAGGACATCATCGGATGACAACTATAGCGTCATTCGCAAATAGCAGTATCCGTCCCTGTAGTGACCGACCAAGTGCAGCTGGCACAAAAAATGTCATACGGCACCTGTAAAACATAACGCATGCACGTTTGCATGCTTGCATTCAACATTCTGACGTTTACGCCGGTTACTAAAGTACCATCATTTCACATTTTCCGTTGCTTATTTCGTGCTTATCTTTAAATGTTAAGCACTTAAATATTTTACCTAGACGAATGTTTTCCAAAACTTTCATTACTTTACATTAATTACTTTTTGGTGTTGTGATATTTTTTTCTGCCAGTGTATATTCCCGAATACCGATCTGGCAAGTAAATGCTTTTGAAATACAGCTCATGGAGCACAACAAGATGTCTTTCATCGGAAACAGTAAAGTCACGTATGGGGTATGTGGCGAGGCCGCTTTTACCTTGGACATACTGCATTATCCGTTATTATCTCATAGTATCCACAATCAGGTTCAAATCGGAAAGGAGGGTCATCAATGAAGTTCATCAGCACTCAAAGCACTTTTATTACGGACACCAACGTACAGACAGAACAGAGTGCAGCTATTTACACGAACATATAATATTGCAAAGTATTCAACTCTTAGGAATGCAAGAAATTTAGAGAACCTTCTAGAAATGAGAAATATTAACTAACAAATATCTGCTGCTGATTAAATCTGAACTGACGGTCCGTCGTACAGGATCCAGATGGCAATGAAAAGATGCCTTTTATGCAGTTGCGCCTGATAACTTGTCCAGCTGAGCGAGTGTAACTAATTAATCGCACAGAAGAATGCAGATGCGACTGATGGCTGCAAACAGCGGCTAAACACGGATAAAGCAGACTTTTGAGTAACTGTAGCGGCAACAGTCTGGATGACTGATGTGGTCATTGTTATGTTGGTACTATGAACAGATAACCGAAAGGAAATTACAGTCGTTACTTATCTGCTCTATGCTTTTAAGTTGTTTGCATCCTATTCGTTGAAATGATCGGTAGGTGAAGTAGTATCCCATTCGTGTCTCTGAGCGAGGGCTATTCACATTTATCATCAGACGAAAAATTGGCGTTTCTGGACGCCTTGCATTCCTTTAACAAACCGCACTAGTATTCAGCACACTCGGCTGTGGAGTGGGATGCAGGACCAAAGGGGGTAACAACAACAGCATTAACTTTCGACCTGGGATTCACAGTCATGTAGAAATTTATAAAAGACATCATATTTACGCCAGTGGCTGTAACACTTTCTTCATTTCACGATTGCAATTTCAGCCATAGGCCATTATCAAGTGCAGATTTTTGTGGCTTTATGTGTCAACTCGTTTTAAGTTGACATGGCATAAAGCCACAAAAATCTGCACTTGATAATGGCCTAAGGCCGAAATTGCAGTCGTGAAATAAAGGAAGTATTACAGTCAATGGCGTAAATACGTCTTTTATAAAACAGCATTATTCGCAATTCAAACAAATATTTTATTTAATAACACATGCAGCAAATGAGTCAAGACATTAAACCACTGCAGCTTAGAGAGTCGGTGAGGTGATAGTGACGAATTGTCGCAATAAAATCTTACTACAATTGTTTAGGTTATTTCCGATAAATGGTAGAAGCTTCCACTTCAGATTAAAATTTATTTTGTTAAAAATGTTAACGAATTTAATAAATGTAGAAGCAAACAAAATTCAGAATCTTAAAGATTTTAGTTTAAATCGGTTGCTAGCTGTGTTGCTTGAGGCTTTCCTGACGGACTAGTTGTGAATATAGTTCTCGGATGAGACGTCGGTTGGTCGTCGTTGTGAAACTTCCACAATACGTCGTCGACGCAACTGACCGGCATCTTCAGGTGCGACGAAGAATGCACGCGCAGAGGCTGTCAGTCATACTGTGCGCTGCCGTTGGCCGCCCCCGCGCCCTCTGTCGGGAGCCGCCTGCCGACATACGTGACCGTGATGGCGTGTGTCCGTACTCGCCGTTGTCATCCAATTGTCCATGTCGCCACCGCAGCCTCATCCCTCGTACGACCAAAGATTTTTTGTTGGTATCCTCTGTCGCTGTTAAGCAAATTCAAATGGTTCAAATGGCTCTGAGCACTATGGAACATCTGAGGTCATCAGTCCCCTAGACGTAGAACTACTTAAACCTAACCAACCTAAGGACATCACACACATCCATGCCCGAGGCAGGATTCGAACCTGCGACCGCAGCAGTAGCACGGTTCCGGAGTGAAGCGCCTAGAACCGCTCGGTCATAGCGGCCGGCCGTTGAGCAAATTAGTTGAGCTGAGGATTTCCAATGATTCTGTAATAATGCTGTTCCAGTACGAAGACGTCGACGTCAGAATTTCGGTGTTTTTATATTCCGTACAATGTCCTGTACTGAGGCAGTGCATGGCCACTGCAGATTCCTCCGGCTGGTCTAGACGCGTGTGTCGTCGATGTTCGACACACCTATTCTCTACGGTGCGACAATTTTGTCCATTGTATGGTGTCCCGCAGTTACAGGGAATCTTGTAGACACCAGGCCTTGTTAAACCAAGATCACCTTCCACGGAGCGTACAAGAACTCTCGATGTGTGGCGCCACCGCCCGCGCCGGGCTGCTAGCGCACGTGTCACCGCCCAAGCTGCTTTTTGTCGACCGACTGTAAGCAACACAACTCCTCGCCCGCCTTGAGTTTCGTTGGCGGACTTTCTTTGAACTCTTCCAGTTGCCAGCTGCTTCAACAAATGAGAAGTTTAACTCTTAAGAGACAACTGAGTGAAGTGGCTTGGTAAAAAGTACCCGTGATTAAAGCTGACAACATTAAATAAGATACGCAATACTAGAATGTTAAGCAAAACGCTTAGTTGGCTAATGTCTAGCAGGCCGGCCGCGGTGGCCGAGTGGTTCTAGGCGCTTCAGTCCGGAACGGCGCGACTGCTACGGTCGCAGGTTCGAATCCTGACTAGGGCATGGATGTGTCTGATGTCCGTAGGTTAGTTGGGTTTAAGTAGTTCTAAATTCTAGGGGACTGATGACATTTTGAATATTTGCAGTCAGGTAGGACGCCGACGCCTCTGCATGGGAAACAACCGCCGGGTCTGAGCGGCGAGACAAGTTAACAGCCGGTCAGACCTACAGAGCACTACCGAAATAGACAAAAAACTAACGCTAAGGTAGATTACACCATTACCGGCCTATTAACACACAAATCAATATGCCATTAGAAGGAGGCCAAGAGAGGTGCGTGATGGTAAAATGCCCAGGCTCCTAGCAGTGCTGAGTCAGCATTCTGTGCCCCTGTTAAACTTATCCTACGGAAGGCCTTTTAAGATTTCTCAGCAGCCACGATAAAATGGATTTACGCATTAAAAAAAATTTCAAGAGATCACTTCATAACACGCCAGACAGTGATGAACTTAAATGAGTGGCCTAAATATTTCGCCAACAAGCACCACAACTATAATTGCAATTTGGGCGAATTCTCAGGGAACACTTTTTATTAAAAGCCATTTAGAATAGTTGGGCCTGCAGCTAATGACCGTTAGGTGAGGGTGAACAGTAGACCGTTAGCAGTCCAGCTTAACACCGTGCTCATACTCAGGGCGTATTTTGCCGACAACCATAATCCCACTAAATAACAAGCGGCCACAAATGTTAATCAACACGTTTATTTAAAGATGATTATACAATTAACGAAAAAGACTTCTAAAGCCTTAAAAATAACACACAATAAGGTGGACTTAACGTCCTGTACCGTAACAACAGTTAAACAAGCAGAATAGTAATTTAAACGCACCAATTCAATCAGGAATCGCACCATTCAGAGTGGGCACAGTCTTCGACCTATTCAGGAAGAAAACCTTGCGATCCAACACGCAATAACTGCACACTGTACAATGATCGCAAATTTCATAGAAACTGAGACAAGTTTCAGACAGAACCTCCAAAACAATGACAGCCCACAACGTAAAACAGAGTCTCAAATTGCCCTCCAGGTTTTTGAAAATAGGGCGCTCGCATCTGGCCGGGGCTGACCGCAAATCCACGTTTAATCTGTTGCTCATAAGCCTACTTCCCGAGATATAGCCCGGCAGGCACAAATGGCTGACGCGGCTCGGTCACCGTCCCGCTTCTGGCATGCAACTCCGCTGGCCCCCCAAAACATCAACATGCCTCAACAGGCTCGCGGCTTCCCCAACTAATAGGACAGCACTCCGTGGCCGCTTCCTTCACGCCACGGTTCTTCTTCATATCCGTTACTGCTTGGAACCCACCTACCATGTAGTAAGGTACCTACGCGGTGCCGCAGAGATGCTCTCGGACAAAGACGACCGCACAACAAGACAAGAAACAATTGAGAGATCGAAGCGAGCCGCACGTCTCAGCGTTCTATGGATCGTAGAGTAGACTGTTAGATCACTTAATGGGACAGGTAGTTTAGAGAATTTGAAGACGTAAATGGATATGTTAAAATTAGGTCTAAGACACAAAGGAATTACCGACATGGGCTACAGGGGGGCGCTGATTCAAAGCAATGCGGAAAGTTGAAAATTTTTGCTGGACCGGGATTCGGACCTTTCGCCTTTGATTCCAGTCAATGATAACTGGCGGCCAATATATATATGTGTGTGTGTGTATGTGTGTGAAATACAGTGACAATAAAACTAGGATTCCTGATTTTCAGTCCAACATCACTCAAGGGTGATACAGAAATTGGTCTAAAGACGAATAATAATAATCTGGAAACATCCCCCAGGCTGTGGCAATGCCATATCTGTGCAATATCCTTTCTTCCGGGAGTGCTAGTTCTGGACGTTTCGCAGGAGAACTTCTGTGAAGTTTGGAAGATGTGAGATGTGGTATTGGCGGAAATGCAGCTGTGAGAACGGGTTGTGAGTCGTGCTTGGGTAGCTTGGTTGGTAGAATACTTGCCCGCGAAAGACAAAGGTTCAGAATTCGAGTTTCGGTCCGGCACATAGTTTTGATCTGCCAGAAAGTTTCACGAATAATAATATAGCAAATCGTGTGAACTACAATGAATAACATAATGAACATATTATCGAAGCCAAAATAGATAGAAAGGCTACATACAATTCTAAGCCGAAACATTATCACAGCTTGATATAACGTGTTGGTCCGTCTTTGGAAGGCATACAGCACTGATTCTGCGCGGCATGTATTCGTAGTTGCAGGGAGGTTTCAAGAGATATCTGCCATCAGGTCACACAGTTATACATGAAGGAAGTATCTGTTCCCGAAAGAACAGATACCATTGATGACCGTGCAGCTACTCTGGAATGAAATGATAATTAAATCGGCACCGTAGCAGCAATCAGGCGTTGACATACATAATTGGGGAGATGTTGAAAATGTGTGCCCCGACCATGACTCGAACCCGGAATCTCCCGCTTACATGGCAGACGCTCTACCTACCTGAGCTACCGAGAGCGCAGAAGAGTGCGCCTGCTGGGACTTACCCCTTGCACGCTCCCCGTGAGACCCACATTCCCAGCATGTCCACACCACTACATTCGTAGTGCACCTAATAGATGTTTGCCTTTCACACTCAATTCTCGTGGCCGATTAATCTAACAAGTCCCGTTCGAGTTGAGGCATAGCGTGTGCTCTCGCACAAGAAGGTCATAGGCTGGGTAGCCATATTTTAACTATACATGAAGGTAGTATCTGTTCCCGAAAAACAGATACCATTGATGACCGTGCAGCTTCTCTAGAATAAATGATAGTTAAATCGGCAGTGTAGCTGCAAACAGGCGTTGATAGACATCATTGGGGAAATCTTGAAAATGTGTGCCCCAACCGGGACTCGAAACCGGGATCTCCTGGTGATATGGAAGACGCTCTATCCATCTGAGCCACCGAGCACACAGAGGATAGTGGGCCTGCAGGGGATTATCCCTTGCAAACTCCCCGTGAGACCCACATTCCCAATATGTCCACACCACTACATTCATAGTGCGCCTAATAGATGTTTCACCATCACACTCATTACTCGTGGCAGATTAATCTAACAAGTCCCATACGAGTTGAGGCATAACATCTGCGCTCGCACAAGAAGGTCATTGGCCGGGTAGCTATATTTTAACTATATAAAAAGGTAGTATCTGTTCCCGAAAGAACAGATACCATTGATGACAGTGCTCCTGAAAAGAGAACAATATTGTTAACTTTGATTAGGATTGGCCAATGAGTAGAGCAGATGATTTAGATGGGCGACATGGAGGAGCTCATGGATTCTTGTGAGTGGCAGAAAACCATTGTGCGGCGGTTGCGGGAGTGCTTTTGTGGAGTTTACCGAGGTATGATGGAAAGTGAGCAGGAGAGTGGGTCTTCTCATTCTGACTACGGTTTGGAGAGGGTTCTGATCTTGACTTTTGTTATGAGTGGGGTGCACTTGGGACACTTGTCCAGAGAGTGATTTCGGACCAGCACTGGTCTTGAATGGGTAGCCGGTGGTGAGGACTTAGCTATACCGAAAGTTTATACCTCAGGCATCTCGGACAACCTGCTGTGCCGAGGGCAACTTTATTCGTGACAGGTCAGTCGTTTTGACGTTTGGGCTCCATGTGCACACTGCCGTAGAAGTGAATCAAATTGGTCCATGGTATGACCGGTGACGGAAGTGTCACGTCCTGGAATCTGCCGAGATTTGAGGCCTCCATTAGAGAATAATTACAATCCGTCTAACAGACTGCCGGTCGCGACTTCGCGTATTTCGTGCTCGCACTATGGAATTACAGGCGTCGCACATCGCTTCTCTGCACACGCTGGAACCACGACCGTCGCCTGAGGCAGCGCACACATTGTTTTGCTGCTCCGGCTTGTCAGGGCAAACAGGTATATCTTGTGTGTTGACTAAATCAATCAAAGTCTTTTCAGTATTAGATTATTTTGGATTGCGTTATCCATTTTTTGTGCCAGGATAAGTAGTTCAATCAGACAAACCACAATCTTTGCCAACCAGTCGCCAACCAAGGGTGTGCTACCCGTCTGAGCCGCGTCACGGCTCAGCTCATTTGATTTACCCGCGAGATTATTTCGCTTGTTTTCGCCGCAGCGATAGGGGGCGTGATCGCTGAGCGCTGTGGGCGCTGCTGCGCGAAGCGACAGTTTTGGAGGACGGCTCGAACGGGACATGGCGACAGGACGGAAGCGGCGGGGACTCAACTGGTGCCTGCCGATTAAGGACTGCGATGACAGTGGCTGTTTGCGACCATGTGGGGAGGACGGAATGCTCGCTTGCGTAGCGTGGTTCCCCATGACCAGCTGTTGTTTGTTGGGCCTAGCACTCGAGTGTAACAGGGAACTGCATTGGTGTGGTTCTCGTCACCTGGCTAAGGTCGAAATTTTCATATATTAATGATCATTACTTTATTATGTGGTTGGTACTTGTAGTCAACATTTTGTGATTTGAAATACTTCAGAGAATATCATCATGTGCCAGGTGTCTACTATGAATAATTCTTAATTTGTTTCATAGTGTATGGCACGGTATCCACTATCATCGATCATTTTATGAAAGTTCTGTTCAAATTATTATTATATTAGACTTTATTAAAATTGGTGCGTTTAAATTGCAAATTTCTTAATTCTACTAATATTGCTTGGGATAAACCCATCTATTTCTTGATACTGCCATATTTGTGTATTAAGTTGTGTTTCTTCTCGAGACTGACTGAATTGATTTTGGAACACTTGGGGCTAGTATTTAAATGAAAATTTGTTAGATAACACAACCGTGGTGAAATTGAAAACTTGACTGTGTTTACTCATGTCACCAGTCGTTAATGTTATTTCTGTCTTGCAGCTTACTTAAATGATATAAAATAATTTATAAATTTTGTGTATTTGTCACGAAAGGTGAACTGATGTCACATGAGAGAAAAATAAGTGACATTTGTTTAAGGTTTATGTAAGCTTAAGTGAAATCAGAAGGTAAAAAGAAAAAAACCTGATTATCATTGCCACATTTTTTTAAGCAGGCAATAGGGAATTTGTTGCACTCTTGCCAAATTGGATTTTTTAAAGGTTTGGTTCAAATGGCTCTGAGCACTATGGGACTTTACTTCTGAGGTCATCAGTCCCCTAGAACTTAGAACTACTTAAACCTAACTAACCTAAAGACATCACGCACATCAATGCCCGAGGCAGGATTCGATCCTGCGACCGTAGCGGTCGTGCGGTCCAGACTGCAGCGCCTAGAACCGCTCGGCCACTCCGGCCGGCTTTTAAAGGTTTGATTAACATGTAGTACAAATCACAAGTTCAATATTTTTCTGGTGTAATTGTTAATATTTGTGCATGTTGCACTATTGTACGATATAATATACCCTTTACTAACAGTATCTTTAGGTAATGTTTCAGAGTGAGGCTGCATGTTCTCTAGGGAATGTTTAAAAAAAAATTTTTTTTGCTAAAATTTCCTTTTAAATTGTTTATTGTACTAACTTGGATGTATAACCAACTATTGTTAAATAATAAATTTGTGTCAACAGGGCTTGGACCAAATAAATGTGCCTACACCTTCCCCATCCTGGCTCTGCTACCGTCAGTACATCACACCGTCATTGCATGTTTGTGCTGCCATCAGATCGTATTTTATTTTTATCATCTTGCTTAACATGCATCTTTTCGTCCTATTTTATAAACAATAAACTTGTGCCCTATCTTTTATAAAAGATCAATACCATATTGATATATTAACAACGCACTAAAAACTGACTAAAACAATGACAGGGCCACTTTTTCATTAATATTATTTCAGCATCCAAGTTCATTTGGATTCTGATAAATATGATAATCTCTAATACAAGCTATCAACAGCAAACACAGTCAAAGGGCAGAATTAGTTTAGCAGACACAGGGGGCAGGTAGTCAAGTGGAAGGTATGCTAGTTAAAGTGGTTGCTATCGGGGCAGTAACTCAGAGTCGCCTGTCGCCTTCCAGAACATGCAGCATGTCCAATTAGCTTTGCAGAATGTGCCACCATGTCGGGTGACAGGTTTGCAGTCAGCTATTGCAGATGGTATAGGCATATTATTGGAGAAAATCATTTGAGAAATCATTATTTCATAACAGCAGCCGGTGATCAAGAATAACATCTCGCTTGAGGCTCAGAGCCCGCACTCTCAGACTTTTGACACTTTTCACTGCACGTGGTAGGTACAGATATTGGCATGGAATAAGGTGTGTGTTACGATGTGTGGCATTAAAAACTGGTACACGTCAGTGGAAGTGTAAGAGTGCATCAAAATATATATGGCACATGCCTCCATCTGGACACCCATCAGGCAAGTAGTGGAATGTTTGCAGTAACATTCAGCCCTTGACGCATCTCGTACTGGTGAATGGTGCAGGAATAAAAACCATCCTGCACTTTTGACATCATTACCAGCCACGTCCTTGGGCTGACCGTGTGGCTCCTGTTGACGCCAGGGCCAATGTCCCGTGGCTGGAAAGAGGAATTTGGTCCAGCGTGGAGATTATGGGACTGTCTTTCGCTAGGCCTCTTAAATGGGACATTGTCGTGGCTAAAAATAAACTTCTGAGAAGCCCTTGCTTGAAGCAGAGTATTACAATGGACTGGAAATGCCACTCAAAATGCTTACATTCAGCTCTCGGGTCTGATTGGTATGAATGTTGTGAACGTTGAAATAGGTTTGGTTGAGCGGTTGGTAGCTCTCAAAATCGATGGGCGACCTGGCAGCAGTAGTGGAGATAGGTGGCACTTAGTGATGTGGCAAGGATTAACAAGCTGGGAACGCAGAATCGTCAGTAAACAGTAATGATGTTCAGCAGCACTGCGAGATTTGAAAGAAATTGAAAGTGCACGCTAGTGGGTGGGGGTGGCATTTGGTGTAGTCAGTTCTCGATACCTGAGTGAATATTACGATTAATGAGAGAGAATGGTCTCGTAAGTCAGGGGCATTGTATCACATGGCGGAGCCATTAGCTGGCTGGTGTCGTTATTCAGTGGCGAGGTCTAGTAGAGAACAATAAGTATTGTTTCTTCTAGTGAAACTTAAAGTGTGGTGTTTGTATATGATGGTGTTTTATTGTTTTGCTTGAGTTGCTACAAATTAGTTTGAAACCATTTAGTTACTGCCTGCGATGTACGTTTCCCAATGTCGCGTCTGAGTCTTTTAAAAGATTTCTGTAGGGCGTTGATGAATGATATTGGAACAGTGTCCTGGCTCGCGTGTCAAAGTGATCCAGGTGACCCTTCTTCACACGGACTTGATGTTATAGCAGTGCAGAGGAGAACAAACGTTTCCGAGTGATTCCGCGGGGCAATACGTCGTGTAGTTTGTCTCACATGCCGTCCATCACTGAAGACGTCGTCAGACAGACCGTGCATTCTAACATCAACTTTGAGCGATCGGAGTTTATGATGTCATAGAGTGTAAAACGCACACTTCGAGTCTTTACAAAGGATGCAGATAGATATTCTGAACGTTCGTTTGAACGTAGACCAATGAGATGAAAGGGCAGCACCTGAAATACATACAAGCCATCTATTTTCGGTACAAAGTGCGGAGATGCTATGGTTTTAAGGTGATGCCCATGAATACATGTCGTTTCAAAGCACCAGCACATTGAGACTTTGCCGAAAACCAGTCGTTTATTGGTACGATTTCCAATAATAAAATGACAGGAAACGGCATACTGGTGGTTAAATAATTTTCGAATTGTAACTTGCGTCTTATGAAAGCGTGCCGTTTAAATGCAAAGGGAATTCTATATCCACCAAAATCACAGTATCCTTGGTTCGATTTCTTATAGTTAAAGGCCAACTAATAATATATCCGCAATTAAAGCCTGTAGCAGGTAATAACGTAGAACACCAGTTCCTGTATTACGAAAGTTCAGTGTAGTGTATTTTGTATTTATGCATCTATTTTCGTTAAAGTCTCAGGTATAGTGGACTTGCATAATTTTGTAACTAGTTTTTTTATTTTATTTACCTTCGCGTTTTCTAATACGTTCTGAGACTTTATTAGTAATTTAACTGACGTATAGTCTGTAGTACTCGATGTTTCGTAAATATTAGTGCACTCTCTCTCAGAATTGGTTTGTTCGCTGGGCTTTACCTCTAAGAGAGCTTGCACTACTGTCAGTAACATATTTTACACTTAAGTCCTCTATGTGTAAGTATTCTGCTACTGAATAGAAAGAGTGATTAAGTAAGAGTGACCTTAGAGTTTACTAAAGAATGAGAATGATGAAATAACCTTTATCTTATGTGAAAGACTATTGTAAATTAGTAAAGTAAGTTTTGTAAGGTGATATCCTTACTGACTGGGCATGGAACTTTCCTTTTTGTATACACTGATGTTGAAGTCTTCATTTATGTGTGCTACAGACAGAACAAATTGATTAAAATATGGTTTATACAGCTAACAGTCCATTTCATAATCGAACTGTGCAATTGGCGAGCCAGATAAAGTACGAATAATAATGAACATTATAATGAGTACAGAATATGGACTGAGAGTAAATCAGAGGAAGACAAAGGTAATGAGAAGCAGCAGAAACGGAAATAACGAGAAACTTAACATCAGAATTGATCATCATGAACTGGACAGAGTTAAAGAATTCTTTTACCTAGGGAGCAAAATAACAAATAACAGACGTGGCAAAGGGGGAATAAAAACAAGACTAGCACTGGCACAAAGAGCATCTCTGGCCAAGAAAAATGTCCTAGTATAAAAAATAGGCCTAATTTGAGGAACAAATTTCTAACTATGTTTGGAGCACAGCTTTGTATAGTAGTGAAACGTAGACTGTAGGTAAACTGGAACAGAAGAGAATCGAAGCATTTGAGATGTGATGCTACAGAGTGCTGTGGCAACTTCTGGCACTGAATGTGACAGCAACACCAAATGTAGCAGGAAGGGGTAGAAGACACTTTATTAAGACTCGTCTGAGATTTCCAAGTGATTTATTGTTTTCAACTACAGTGCCACATTCCCCTCAGTCTCCATCACCGGGACCCACAATGCTGAGGACACCACCTTGCTGTCCGCAAAACGGCTTGGCGCGGAATGGCTGCCTCAGCGACCTGTGCACGAACTGCTGTGTATCGGCCTTGTACGGCTGCGGAGCTGTGGCGTCGTCAGGATGCGCTGGCAGCCAACTGTGCGATCTACATCCTCATTGCCTCAGCGCCACTCGGTGTGAGCCGCAGGTGGCTCGCCGCATTCCATCTTCGCCATCATGGTTAAGATCGTGGCGACAACTAGTGCCTGCGATCCGGCATCTGAATCTGCGGCCCTAGCCTCAGGATGCCTCTGGCGTGTGTTACGAGCCAAGACGACTGCATGTGGTAGCGAGCCGTGGCGTGGCTCGCTGCTGCCTGGCTACGGACCCCACATCGGCCTCGGAGGGTCGAACAAGCGACCCGCCGTGGACTGGAACGCTGGCGCCCCATCTGCTGCTGTGTGACATGCCCCGCTGTCCAGGAGAGCTGCCACATTTGAATGCTTTGTTAGTGAACCGGCACCTATTTATATTCGGCTGAGCGCCTCTGTTTCGCTAAACGCGCTTTCCACTTCACATACTCATAACACTTAGGTTGGCCAGTGGGACCTTTCTGCCTGTGACTTGCGCAATGCAAACCAGTGCGTGTAGTTTTTCTGACGGTTCTACGCCCCTGTGGCCTCTGTTTTACTTGGCAACTGCTGGTGAGCGCTACTCACTGCAAACAGGCCCACGTCTGGCTGTAATTAGCGCGCTGGGAAATATTGCACCAAAACTGACTTTTCCTATCCCAAACGGTAGTGCCGCTACAAGAAGAATGTTGAAAATTAGGCGGACTGATAAAGTAAGGGACGGTACGGTTGTCTGTAGAATCAGTGAAGAAAGGAATACAAGGAAAACACTGACAAGAACGTGGAGTAGTATGGTAGGACATCTATTAAGACATAGTACTAGAGGTAACTGTAGAGGGTAAAAATTGTAGATAAAGACATAAATTAGAATACAAATAGCAAATGATTCAGGATGGAGGTTCAGGGATTCATGTGCTCGTCTGCGATGAAAAGATGAAACTTTTGGCCTCTTCAAATAAGTCAAAAGACTGATGGTTTAAAAAAATGGGGTAACACAACATCTCTCAAATCAGGTGCCTGCCTTCACTGCGGGATTAGCTTAAGCTAGCACCATTGTGCGGCTTTTCCACTACATTCAGCTTACCTATACACAAGTTCCATATCAGCCAACTGTTCATTGCTACTAAGCTCACTAATAACAGGGTTCTATTTGTTAATGAAACACTATAATGTACGCGTTTCTGGCATGTCCCTTCATCAGATTATCAGCAGAATGTACATTGGTTATTGTAGATGTGACACGTTTCTCTGTATAATCTATTTTCTCAGATACTTTGATTATAGGTCACTGCCCGAAACGCACCAAGTATAAGTTTTCGCAGAAAAGTGAACCGCTAATTTTAGTGGCTAAAAAAAAATTGTGATAAGGATGTGCTCAGTATTCACATAAGATTCGCAGGTCCTCTGCGTGCCTTAATTTCGCAAATCATACAGTTCAACAGTAAATCAATCCATAAAGCTGTGTGTCAGTTTTAACATATGTTTCACATTTTCGGAAAAACAAATTCGAGGCAGAACGGAGCAATAATCAATACAAGCTGTCAGACGAATAGTAACATGGGCATTACTGATGCCAGCAGCAAATACTTCGAGTGAATGGAATTCTTTTTTTCTAAATGAGACATACGTCGCAAACCGTCTACATTTACAGAGCTGGGCAGATATCTTCATTGTGATACAGACGCAAAGTGCCACCGGAACCATGCGTTCCTCGTATCAAAATACTCAGAAAATGATGTTGTTCAGCTACTTTATTCCTCTAGATATGTACAGGAACTATACATATGGAGCTGACGTACATTTTTACGTTTCGTCGTGTATACCAGTTCTTGGAAATTCTCCAGATACTAGACGTCTCTTCTTGGAGTGGTGGTTGAGATTTCTCAGTTTTTGCTTTACTGTCACAGGCAAGCAAGTCCGTATCATTTCGTGCTGCAGTCCTTTGTACTTGCTCTGTTTCCCACGTTACATGCACATGTTTTATGTGTGTTCTGCTATGAGCCTTATTACTGTTTCGTAAAGAGAGTATTTGAGAGACGAAATGCAGTTTTCTAGTAGCATATAAATAAAGTGAAGCCCTCCATTTGATTTACAAACAAACAAACGAGGTTATTTGATCTTTGCAATTCATATGCTCTCACATCATTCCTCCGAGCTACCTGTATGACGCGATTGACTCCAATTGCCCGCCCGGATAAGCCCTCGCGTTAAAAACGAAGGCCTGTGTGTCAGTCAGCCTGAATGAGACTTTTAGGCGGTTTCCCAAATCCGACTAGGAAAAAACTGCACTTGAGCCATGTTCCACTTCACTTCCATTCCGCCTGCCCCGTTCGGTCTCCTATGTGTTTTATGGCAGTGTGAAGTGTACTTTAAAACTGACACACAGCTTTACGTATTAGTTCACTCCTGCGACTCTTACATGAATACTGAGCACGTTCTTGTCACTGTCTTTGGCCATTAACAACAAGAGTTCGCTTGTTGTGAAAATTTTTATTTGGTACGTTCCAGACAACTACTCATCATCAGAATATTTGAATACCAGTGTTCTTTCCTCTGACAATCTGATGAAGAGCCATACCCGAAACACGTATATTATAACATTTTAATAACAAATGGATTCATGTTACTGGCGTTCTTAGTAGTGAAGAACACTTGGTCGATATGAACCTCGTATGCGAATACACTAAACGCTATGGAAGAGTCAAACAGTTGCGCTACTCTAAGCTGATCCCGCAGCGACGAAAAACTGGCAAGCACCTGATAATACTCTCAAATTTGAGGATTGCCATGTAAACTTTTTTTTGTTTTTTGGGCACATGAGACTTTAGGCTTGTTTCACTTGTCCTGTCACGAATTAGACTTGTGTGCCAACGTTTCCACCTGACTGCAGATTTTGCAACCTACTTCCTCTACAGTTTTTACCCTTAAGAGCTACCTCTAGTACCACGGAAGTTATTCTCTGATGTATTAACAGACGTCCTACCACACTATCCCATCTTCTTGTCAGTGTTTTCCGTATATTCTTTTCTTCACTGATTCTACGGAGAACCTCATCATTCATTGCTTTATCTGTCCACCTAATTTGCAACATTCTTTTGTAGCATCACATCTCAAATGATTAAGTACTCTTCTGTTCCAGTTTTCCCCACAGCTCACGTATCACTAACAAACAGTGCTCTGCTCCAGACGTACATTCTTAGAAATATGTTAAACACGGACAGCTGTGGTACACAAATTCTGTCCAAGGGGGAGTGATGTCGGGGGCACTGGGGACGGGTGTGCCATCACTCCGATTTCTGCTGCTCCTATATAGATGTTTAGGCAGTAATATATAAGAAGTTTAAGCGGAGAACTCGTTTCGTCCGCGGTGTGGCAACAAGACAAGTGCGATGTCAGTACAGAAAAATGTGTTTAAGTTATCTGAGAACGATATAATATTTCTCTTATGTTGCTGTTGCTGTGGTCTCCAGTCCGAAAACTTTTTAATTAAATAATAGCCGGCCGATGTGGCCGAGCGGATCTAGGCGCTAGAGTCTGGAACCGTGCGACCGCTACGATCGCAGGTTCAAATCCTGCCTCGGGCATGGATGTGAGTGATGTCCTTAGGTTAGTTGGGTTTAAGTAGTTTTAAGTTCTAGGGGACTGATGACCTCAGATATTAAGTCCCAAAGTGCTCAGAGCCATTTGAACAATTTTTGAATTAAATAATATGCAGGATGTATGGAACAAGACTTTTGGTCAGGTGAATGCAGGGTTATAAATACAAAATCAAATAGGGGTAATGCAGGAGAGGTTTAATAATGAATAAAAAAAATATGAATGCGGGTAAGCTACTACAAACAGCATAGTGAACGCATTATTATGGCCAAGATAGACACGAAGCCCATGCCTGCTACAGTAGTACAAGTTTATATGCCAACTAGCTCTGCAGATGATGAAGAAATTGATGAAATGTATGATGAGATAAAAGAAAATATTCAGGTTGTGAAGGGAGACGAAAATTTAATAGTCATGGGCGACTGGAATTCGAGAGTAGGAACAAGGAGAGAAGGAAACATAGTGGGTGAATATGGATTGGGGGAGAGAAATGAAAGAGGAAGCAGCCTGGTAGTATTTTGCACAGAGCATAACTTAATCATAGCTAACACTTGGTTCAAGAATCATAAAAGAAGGATGTATACATGGAAGAATCCTGGAGATACTAGAAGGTATCAGATAGATTATATAATGGTAAGACAGAGATTTAGGAACCAGGTTTTAAATTGTAAGACAATTCCAGAGGCAGATGTGGACTCTGACCACAATCTATTGGTTATAACCTGTAGATTAAAACTGAAGAAACTACAAAAAGGTGGGAATTTAAAGAACTGGGACCTGGATAAACTGACTAAACCAGAGGTTGTACAGAGTTTCAGGGAGAGCATAAGGGAACATTGACAGGAATGGGGGAAAGAAATACAGTAGAAGAAGAATGGGTAGCTCTGAGGGATGAAGTAGTGAAGGCAGCAGAGCATGAAGTAGGTAAAAAGACGAGGGCTAGTAGAAATCCTTGGGTAACAGAAGAAATAATGAATTTAATTGATGAAAGGAGAAAATATAAAAACGGAGTAAATGAAGCAGGCAAAAAGGAATACAAACGTCTCAAAAATGAGATCGACAGGAAGTGCAAAATGGCTAAGCAGGGATGGCTAGAGGACAAATGTAAGGATGTAGAGGCTTATCTCATGAGGGGTAAGATAGATACTGCCTACAGGAAAATTAAAGAGACATTTAGAGAAAAGAGAGCCACTTGTATGAATATCAAGACCTTAGATGGAAACCCAGTTCTAAGCAAAGAAGGGAAAGCAGAAAGGTGGAAGGAGTATATAGAGGGTCTATACAAGGGCGATGTACTTGAGGGCAATATTATGGAAATGGAAGAGGATGTAGATGAAGATGAAATGGGAGATACGATAAGGCGTGAAGAGTTTGACAGAGCACTGAAGGACCTGAGTCGAAACAAGGCTCCGGGAGTAGACAACATTCCATTGGAACTACTGACGGCCTTGGGAGAGCCATTCGTGACAAAACTCTACCATCTGGTGGGTAGATGTATGAGACAGGCGAAATACCATCAGACTTCAAGAAGAACATAATAATTCCAATCCCAAAGAAAGCAGGTGTTGACAGATGTGAAAATTACCGAACTATCAGTTTAATAAGTCACAGCTGCATTTACTAACGCGAATTCTTTACAGTCAAATGGAAAAACTGGTAGAAGCTGACCTCGGCGAAGATCAGTTTGGATACCGCAGAAATGTTGGAACACGTGAGGCAATACTGACCCTACGACTTATCTTAGAAAATAGATTAAGGAAAGGCAAACCTACGTTTCTAGTATTTGTAGACTTAGAGAAAGCTTTTGACAAGGCAGGGGTAAATTACAGGGAGCGAAAGGCTATTTACAATTTGTACAGAAATCAGATGGCAGTTCCAAGAGTCGAGGGGCGTGAAAGGGAAGCAGCGGTTTTGAAGGGAGTGAGACAGGGTTGTAGCCTGTCCCCGATGTTATTCAATCTGTAAATTGAGCAAGCAGTAAAGGAAACAAAAGAAAAATTCGGAGTAGATATTAAAGTCCATGGAGAAGAAATAAAAACGTTGAGGTTCGCCGATGACATTCTAATTCTGTCAGAGACAGCAAAGTACTTGGAAGAGCAGTTGAACGGAATGGACAGTGTCTTGAAAGGAGGATACAAGATGCACATCAACAAAAGCATAACGAGGATAATGGAATGTAGTCGAATTAATTCGGGTGATGCTCAGGAAATTAGATTAGGAAATGAGAGACTTAAAGTACTAAAGGAGTTTTGCTATTTGAGGAGCAAAATAACTGATGATGATCGAAGTAGAGAGGATATAAAATGTAGACTGGCAATGTCAAGGAAAGCGTTTCTGAAGAAGAGAAATTTGTTAGCATCGAGTATAGATTTAAGTGTCAGGAAGTCGTTTCTGAAAGTATTTGTATGGAGTGTAGCCATGTATGGAAGTGAAACATGGACGATAAATAGTTTGGACAAGAAGAGAATAGAAGCTTTCGAAATGTGGTGCTACAGAAGAATGCTGAAGATTAGATGGGTAGATCACATAACTAATGAGGAGGTATTGAATAGAATTGGGGAGAAGAGGAGTTTGTGGCACAACTTGACAAGAAGAAAGGACCGGTTGGTAGGATATGTTCTGAGGCATCAAGGGATCACAAATTTGGCATTGGAGGGCAGCGTGGAGGGTAAAAATCGTAGAGGGAGACCAAGAGATGAATATACTAAGCAGATTCAGAAGGATGTAGATTGCAGTAAGTACTGGGAGATGAAGAAGCTTGCACAGGATAGAGCAGCATGGAGAGCTGCATCAAACCAGTCTCAGGACTGAAGACAACAACAACATGTAAGCAGTTACTAAAATTCATAGCTATCTCGGTAAATTGCCTCAATGGTGGCTAAACAAATGTCGCCCAACCCTGTTATGGGCGTTCGCACAACACGACTCACTCACATTTCCATTTGGTAACTTGTTACTAACATATTATAGAGATTAATGACACATTCACCCTAACTCAGCATTGGGAAAACTAGTGTTATTGCGCATCACTTGGGACAATGTTAGGGCAATTTGAATGTGCCATGATCTGTACTACAGTAGCTGTCAAAAATTTTGTCTTGAAATTTTCAAAAATAAGATGTATGCCAATGATAACATCTGACTAAATCCGGCTAAATATGAACCGTTAACCATCAATTATGCTTGAAAATGGAAGGAGTTCCACTCTGGCGGCCCATTATAGCCGTGTTCGAAACCTTTTGTAGCACATTCTTCTACCTGTGAGATTGTCAAGTTCAATAATTAACGTGGAGATACGATCAAGTCAGGAGAAAGAAGAAGAGAACACTCGAATTACGTTTTTTACTCTTCGTATTCAGGACCGAGCGAATTAAATTGACGAAATGTCTACAGACTGACATTTTGTGAGACCCTAAATATTATTCTCTCTGAACAGCTTGCTTGGCTCTGTACTTTCGCAACCTTCAAAAATTGGAATATTTCAAGTGTGCTAATTTGATTCACACTGGGCAATCAGACTTTGGTTTGTTGCAGCTCTCTATACTGCTCTATCCTGTGCGAGCATCTTTTTCTCCGAATAACTACTGCGACCTACATCCTTCTGAATTTGCTTGCAGTATTCATCTCTTTGTCTCCCTCTACGATTTTTACCCCGCACATTTGCCTCTAATACTAAATTGGTGATCCCTTGGTGTCTCAGAGAGTGTCCTATCAACCGATGCCTCCTGGGGTCAAGATGTGCCACAAATTTCTTGTCTCTCCAGTTCTGTTTAATACCTCTTCATTAGTTACGAGATTTACCCATCTAATCATCAACATTTTTCTGTAACAACATATATCGAAAGCTTTTATTGTCAATTTGTCTAAACGTTTATCGTCAATGTTTCATTTCCATGCATGGCTACACCCCAAATACTTTCAGAGAAAGCTTCCTAATAAGTCTGTATTCGATGTTAACAAATTTATCTTCTTCAGGAATGCTTTTCTTGCAATTGCCAGTCTAAATTTTGTATCCTCCATACTTCGGCCATCATCATCAGTTATTTTGCTGCCCAAATAGTAAAACTCGTCTACTGTTTTAAATGTCTCGTTTTATAATCTAATTCCCTTACCATCACCAGCTTTAATTCGACTACATTCCATTATCCTTGTTCTGTTTTTGTCGATGTTCATTTTGCATCTTTCTTTCAAGACAATGTCCATTTCGTTCAACTTCTGTGCCAAGTCCCGGTACAATGACTTTGTATCTATGATTTCGCCGGCCGTGGTGGCCGAGCGGTTCTAGGCGCTACAGTCTGGACCCGCGCGACCGCTACGGTCGCAGGCTCGAATCCTGCCTCGGGCATGGATGTGTGTGATGTCCTTAGGTTAGTTAGGTTTAAGTACTTCTAAGTTCTAGGGGACTGATGACCTCAGAAGTTAAGTCCCATAGTGCTCAGAGTCATTTGAACTATTTGAACCTGTGATTTCGATTGTCGGTGGAAGTATATGTAAACATACCGTGGTGCACCAGTAGCAATAGAGTGATGTGTTCGGAAAACACTGCTGCTCAGTATTGTACTTAATTTTGTGTCAAAACATAGAATTTGTGTTTCTCTGTCTCCTTCTGACATGTAGATTCGTCAATGACATGCAACTTGTTGGGACTGAATGTTTAAGAATTTGCTTGCTGCCCTATATAGAGAGATTACAGACACGTAATGACGTTTTAAGAGTATTTTGTGAAATGAAATGGTTACGCAGTCTTGTGGTAGGTCTATAGACCTTTCAGCTCACTGTATGTTGTTTACGAAGACTTTCAGCAGTTATATTGGTACTTGTGTTGGAGCTTTATTTTCAGCTCTCTTGCACAAAGTAAGGCTTTCTTTGTCGCGTAGCATCAAGATGCAAATAGACTTTCATGAGGTCGTTGGACACATTTTTGCGATTGTTTCTATTAAGTCAGAGACATGCAGTAGCAATTTCTGTCTTCCTCACTTTTTAAAAACGACATAATACTGTATTACCGTAAGGTGATACTTTAATATCGTAAGGTGCCCTATTAAAATTTTAATGCTGTTAAAAGAGTTTCTTAATTACCTTCCGTAGACCGTAAGTCATGGGGCTTGTAATTAAGCTTAATACGTATAAGTTGGACGCGATTCTTAAATCATAGGGATTTTGTTCCTTTAAAAATGGTGTAATGCCGAAAAGCGCAAGGATGGGAGAAACAAAATAAATATTTATGATTAAGACGGGAGTTTTGCTGTACGTGATAATAATAAGTGGATGTGTTACTTTGCGTACAGTGTGTTCTGCCAGGAAACGGCACAAAAGGGATTGGCACATTCCCACGCCACACGCGGGTGTTCATCTATCGCTACAACGTAATATATATATTCTGACAACGACAGCTTGCTGTCAAAGCTGCTCGCTCTGATTTATTCGTCAATAAAAATCGCTCTACAATTTCGTGTGCATTTATACTCCAGAGTGAGTCTGTAAATCAGTCAAAGCGGAAAATGATGCGGACTTCTATCACCGAAGAAATATTAATTAATTCAGACAGAATCATAACAATAATTAGTCAACAAAAGCAATTATTTTTTACTACTGCATTCAGAATGACAGACGATACTAATTGAAACTGATAAATAAATAGTAGTTAATTGGTCAGATCCACAAATTAAAGTCACTGTGGAGTATAAAAATCGCGGTTAACCTGTTTGCTCGCACAAATAATATTAATTAAAACGAGACTGGATGTTCTGTATTGGAAAGCCATTTGGAGACGTATTTCGGCTGTTCCGCGCCAGGGTCGCCCACGTCAATGTCCGTTCTTCCCGTAAACGCTCCGTGTGATCACTCCTTCATCGGCATCCCAGTCTCACCTTACAGATTATCATCGGTACGTCTTCAGGTAAATAAACGTATCGATGTAGGAATGGATTCATGATAATCGTCAGCTCGGCACTAAACGACTTTTATACCTTCGGTAGACAACTACTAAAATGGAAATAAATGGTTCAAATGGCTCTAAGCACTATGGGACTTTATATCTGAGGTCATCAGTCCCCTACACTTAGAACTACTTAAACCTAACTGACCTAAGGGCATCACACATGTCCATGCCCGAGGCAGAATTCGAAAAAATGGTTCAAATGGCTCTTAGCACTATGGGACTCTACTGCTGAGGTCATTAGTCCCCTAGAACTTAGAACTAGTTAAACCTAACTAACCTAAGGACATCACACACATCCATGCCCGAGGCAGGATTCGAACCTGCAACCGTAGCAGCAGCGCGGTTCAGGACTAAAGCGCCCAGAATTACTCGGCCACAGCGGCCGCCATGGAAATAACTGCAGAAAAGAAAAATATGAGGTACAGAAGTAAAAGTTCCTCAGAAGAAACAATTACAGTACTCTATGTCGTGTAGTCAAGTAAGCAAGTGAATTAAAACACAACGTTCTGGCAATTCACTAACGGAACGCAGGCCAGGTGGCATACGACTGTGTAAAGTAGGAAGAGAGAACGATAATAAACAAAGCTAATTTTTATGGTGGATTATGGAACAACTCAGCTTACTTTCCTGAAAACGTTGTGCTGATAACGTCAGAGAGTATGCTGCTGCATTGTTTCGTTCGTAGAGAAAGCTCTGGATGATCCATAGGCAATGACTGCTGCAGTGGTATCTCGCTGGTATGGAGCTCTACAGCACTGGCCCCTTATTTAGCTGGCATTTATCGCGAATCTCTATCCCAGCGCAAAGTCCCAAGCGCTGATAACTCCTGTATATAAGAAGGGAAAAGGAACGGACCACCCACAGAATTACAGACCAATTTCCCTAACATCGGTGTCTAGCAGGATACTTGAACATATTCTCAGTTCGAATACAATAAATTTTCTTGACAGAGAAGCTTATGTCCACGAATCGGCATGGTTTTAGAAACCAACGCTCGTGTGGAAATCAACTTGATGTTTTCTCACATGATGTACTGTGAACTGTGGATGAAGGGTAACAGGTAAGTTTCACATTTCTCGATTTCTGGGAAGCGTTTGACACATTGCCCCATCGCCGGGTGTGACGGGTACGAAATGATGGAACAGGTTCACAGATATTTGAGTGGCTCGAAAGATTTTTCAAGTCATGAATCCAATATTTGTCCACGAACGTGAGTGCTCATCAGAAACAGGGAAGTGTGATAGGACCACAACTATTCTCTTGCTGCCTACCCTGACCGCTAAGTCAGACAGGTTGGGCCACAAACTGTGGTTTTTTTGCTGATGATGCTACGGTGTAAGCTAGGTGTCAAAGTTGAATGACAGTGGGAGGATGAAAGATGAAAAAAAATTTTGGAAATTTGTGGTAAGGTCTTATGGGACCAAACTGCTGAGGTCATCGGTCCCTAAGCCTACACACTACGTAATCTAACTTAAACTAACTTACGCTAAGGACAACACACGCACCCCTGCCCCAGGGAGGACTGGTACCTCCGATGGGGGGAGCCGCACGGACCGTGACAAGGCGCCTGACACCGCGCGTCTACCACGGGCGGCGATAAAAGATGACTCAGACGAAATTTCTAGCTGTTGTGATGTATGGCAGCTAACTCTGAATGTAGAAAAATGTAATTTAATGCGCATGAGTGGGAAAAACAGACCTGCAATGTTTGGACAGTAGTGTCCTGCTTGCTACAGTCACGCCATTTAAATATCTGGGCGTAACGATGCAAAGCGATATGAAGACGAACGGGCTTTTGAGGACCGTGGTGGGAAAGGCGATTGGTCGGCTTTGGTTTGTTGGGAGAACTTTAGGAAAGTGTGATTCATGTGTAAAGGAGACCACAGAGAAGACGCTAGAGTGACCTACCCTTGAGCATTTCACGAGCATTTGGGATCCATACTAAATCGAATTAGAGGAATATATCGAAGCAATTCAGAGGAGGGCTGCTAGATTTGTTACTGGCAGGTTCGGACAACACGCAAGTGTTAATGAGAGACTTGGGCAACTCAAATGGAAATCCCTGGACGGAATTCGAGGAACACTATTGAGAAAATTTAGAGAACAGGCATTTGAAGGTGACTGCTGAACGATTCTGTTGCCTACAACATACAATTCGCATAAGGACCACGAAGAGAAGATACGAATAATTAGGGCTAATACGAAGGTATGTACTCTGAAGAGCCAAAGAAACTGGTACACCTACCTAATATCGTGTATGGGCCCCGTGAGCACGCAGAAGTGCCGCAACCCCTACGTGGCATGGACTCGACTAATGTCTGAAGTTGTCCTTGAGGAAACTGACGCCTTAAATCCTGCAGGATTGTCCATAAATCCGTAATAATACGAGGGGGTGAAAATTTCTTCTGAACAGCACGTTACAAGGCATCCCAGATATGCTCGATAATGTTCATGTCTGGGGAGTTTGGTAGCCAGTAGAAGCGTTTAAACTCAGAAGAGTATTCCTGGAGCCACTCTGTAGCAATTCTGGAAGTGTGGGGTGTCGCATCGTCCTGATGGAATTTCCCAACGCCGTCGCAATGCACAATGGACAGGAATGGATGCAGGTGCTAACACAGGATGCTTACGTACGTGCCACCTGTCAGAGACTTTTCTAGACGTATCAGGGGACCCATATCATTCCAGCTACACACGACCCACACCATTACGGGGCCTCCACCAGCTTGAGCAGCCACCTGCTGACATGCAGGGTCCACAGATTCATGACGTTGTTTCCATACCCGTACACGTCCATCCGCTCGATACACGTCCGACCAGGCAACGTGTTTCCAGTCATCAACAGTCTAATGCCGGTGTTGACTGGCCCATGTGAGGCGTAAAACATTTTACCGTGCACTCATCGAGGATACACGAGTGGGTCATCTGCTCGAAAGTCCATATCTATGATGTTTCGTTGAATGGTTCGCACGCTGACGCTTGTTGATGGCCCAGCATTGGAATCTGTAGCAATTTGTGTAAGGGTTGCACTTGTGTCACGTTGAACGATTCTCCTCAATCGTCCTTAGTCCATTTCTTGCAGGATCTTTTTCCGGCCGCAGGAGATTTGATGTTTTACCGGATTACTGATACTCACGGTACACTCGTGAAATGGTCGCTTGGGAAAATCCCCACTTCATCGCTACCTCGGAGATACCGTGTTCCATCGCTCGTCCGCCGACTATAACACCACGTCATTTACTGCCATTTTAGCAGCAGTAACCTATCTGACAGCTGCACCAGACACTTGTCTAATATAAGCGTTGTGATCGCAGGGCCGTATTCTACCTGTTTCCATATACCTGTATTTGAATACCCATGCCTGTACCAGTTTCTTTGGCGATTCAGTGTAGATAGCCGTTTTTCCGTCGTTCTGTTTGCGAGTGGGACAGAAAAGGAAATGACTAGTAGTGGTAGACGTAACGTCCGCCATGCACCGTAAGGTGGATTGTGGAGTTTCGATCTAGCTGTAGATGTAGATCTACAGATGGAAGTCAGTGTACCCAGATATTGATCTGTCGATGGTTACATAGGACTAACACTGCTGGCGGAACAAATCCGAGAGAGAGAGCAGTACTCAATGCAAGCTTGAAAACGAAGAGTGAACCGAGCATGGCTGTTGTCAGCAGCGAAGTCCGTGAGTGAATGAACAGGTTTGTTCAAAACCAAGACAAACAGTGTATACCGTCGAAAGTTGCAGTATTTTGGTGATGCGTGAAGCACCAAGAACGTATCGTCGAATGTCAATGTTAACTTCGTACACGTACTACCTGTTATGAGAGTGAATTAGTGTTGTTCTTCTGTAGTGTTATTAGCTGGCCTGTTCGGGTGTATTGGAGGTATGAACAGCGGCAGGTGTGAACGACACAACGACGCTTCTTATTCACGAGAGACAGCGTTTTCAGCATCTGGCAGAATTTGAAAGCGGCATCATTTTGGGTCACCTTTTGACTGGGTGGTTGAATAGTGCATTATCGAGATGTGACAGTGGCCCATTGTTGGAGTACACGGGGACGTAAGGGCATGCGTACTCGTCATCAAGGCACCGGCCGACCGCACCAAGCAAATTCTAATACCTGCGCCTGCAAGGACGGGCGCTTGTTTTGGCTCGGGGGCCACATTGTGGAAACGGAGGTTAGCGGAGGTCGCACCTTCTAAAATGATTGAACTTTTTAGTGAAGTCTAAGCTGTAGTGATCAACATAAACAGCAAATTTATTATTCAAAAATTTTAACCCTCCAGATCCACAATAATCTAAATTGGTCTTGACGTGTTCTGGACTTCAGAAAAGACTTAGTTCGCCAAATTATGCTCTACCAATTGTAGCAGCGCCAACGGCCTTGTCGCAGTGGTAACACCGGTTCCCGTCAGATCGCCGAAGTAAAGCGCCGTCGGGTTGGGCTAGCAATTGGGTGGGTGACCATCCGGTCTGCCGAGCGCTGTTGGCAAGCGGGTTGCACTCAGCCCTAATGAGGCAAACTGAGGAGCTTCTTGATTGAGAAGTAGCGGCTCCGGTCTCGGAAACTGACATACGGCCGGGGGAGCGGTGTGCTGACCACATGCCCCTCCATGTCCGCATCTTGTGACGCCTATGAGGATGACACGAAGGCCAGTCAGTACCGTTCAGCCTTCATGGCCTATTAGGGTGGAGTTTCGTTTTTTTTTTTTTAAATTGTAGCAGCAACTGCTAATACTGACGCTGATAAGGTGGATTATTTTTGCAGTTTTCATACATTTTTGTCCTATGGCATAATAATTTGGGGTAACCAACCAGTGGCAAATACAGTATTTGTCATTCAGAAAAGAGCAAACTGAATTCCAAGGAGAGTAACAGGAATCATGCGAGCAGAAATCCTTTCAAAGTAGTAAAATACTAACAATGGCCTCACAATGTATCCTGTCCCTTATGTGCCTGTTAATTAAGCACCTCCCCATCCACAAAACCAATAGTGCCTTTCATGATTACGACACAATATCAAAACACGACTTGCATATGGGTAGAAAAAACTTGAGTCTGGTACAAAAGGGGATGTTCTACTCAAGCACAATGTGGTTTAATGCACTCCCATCGAACATAAGAAGTCTTACCTGTTTAATGCCACAATTTAAGAATAAACTGAAGTATAATTTTCTGGAAAACTCTTCTTACTCTCTTCACGGATTATTAACGTAAACATTTCTACACTGTAACTGAGACATGACGCATTGTACTTATAATATTTGCTGTTACCAAACAACAGGAAAATTTTCGCTCAAGCTAGTGATGTAGTTCATCAGTCGTAGCAAATATATAACTTGTAATGTGGAGTAATAATAATTTATTATCTGTTTGCTTTATACCTCTGTTTCACTGGAGGAAATGCCTAAGCTTGTAATTATTACCATGTTTTGTTCCTACACATGTGTCACAGTTTGTATCTGTTAGTACCTACAAGTACTTCTCATGTGTAATTATGACTCGTTCCCTATCTATCCAGTTATCTTGTATAATGGATCAACGGAACATGAATAAATAAACAAATAAATAACTTTGAATTTCAGAAAAGGTGTAAATTTTACAATAAAAATCAATAAGTATATATAAAATAAAATCGTGGTAGTCCTAAACAATTTATTTATTGTTCTAATACCATGTCATCTGTAGCTGCAAGCAGATTTAATGTTAGATTCAAGTTAATGAGATACATGTATCTTATCACCAATTTCTACATTTTTTTGTTTTTGTTTTTGTTTTAATCAACAGTGAAACTGCTTATTGAGATCCTCATAACAGGTTAAGAGTAACGTCTTTCAAAGAGCATCTAGCAGCCTAAGTTTACTCATGTCGTTCTTCAAGGAAGAAAATCTTTGCTCAAAAATATACGCAAAACCCATTTATAGAGAACATCTTCCCAGAAAGCTTAGGGCCACGTTGGGTAGCCGCGCGGTCTCGGGCGCTTTGTCACGGTTCGCACGGCTCCCCACGTCGGAGGTTCGAGCCCTCCCTAAGGCATGGGTGTGTGTGTTGTCCTTACCGTAAGTTAGATTAAGTAGTGTGTAAGCCTTGGGATCGACGACCTCAGCAGTTTGGTCCCACAGGAACTTACCACAAATTTCTAGCAAGTTTCTTTATACATAGAAAAACTTCAGCACATAAAAGATTTGGTAAACTAATGTCACAGCGTTAAAGATGTCTGCCAATAAGTAAATAGAAAATCCCTTTATGTTTGCTCCCATAAGGCATCGTGCCGAATTTCAACTTTGTTTTTGCCATTGGTAGCCACACTGCGCAGTACGTATGCGTATTGACGTTGCCGTCCTAGTGGAAATCCTCGGTTGCGCACGCGAAGGAAATCTCGGTTCAAGGCAGATTTTTCTGTCTTGGCGAGCCACACAAAAGCCCTTAGAGAGTCACATGTTGCCCGCGAGTTGTTATCTGCCCGCCATTATGCAGGGAAGTAGTGTCGCATGTGTAGGTTGCCCTCAACACCACTAACAGAAATGGCTGCGTTTAGAATTGCGCTATAAGCGGGAACCATGGACTGCTGACGAATTGCACCAAATTTTGTTCAGCCACGAAGAATGATTCTGCCCTACCCCAAATAACCACCCAAATCGATTACCTTGGTGACCTCGGGAGAAGCCACATTCTCCTAATATACACTCCTGGAAATGGAAAAAAGAACACTTTGTCACCGGTGTGTCAGACCCACCATACTTACTCCGGACACTGCGAGAGGTCTGTACAAGCAATGATCACACGCACGGCACAGCGGACACATCAGGAACCGCGGTGTTGGCCGTCGAATGGCGCTAGCTGCGCAGCATTTGTGCACCGCCGCCGTCAGTGTCAGCCAGTTTGCCGTGGCATACGGAGCTCCATCGCAGTCTTTAACACTGGTAGCATGCCGCGACAGCGTGGACGTGAACCGTATGTGCAGTTGACGGACTTTGAGCGAGGGCGTATAGTGGGCATGCGGGAGGCCGGGTGGACGTACCGCCGAATTGCTCAACACGTGGGGCGTGAGGTCTCCACAGTACACCGATGTTGTCGCCAGTGGTCGGCGGAAGGTGCACGTGCCCGTCGACCTGGGACCGGACTGCAGCGACGCACGGATGCACGCCAAGACCGTAGGATCCTACGCAGTGCCGTAGGGGACCGCACCGCCACTTCCCAGCAAATTAGGGACACTGTTGCTCCTGGGGTATCGGCGAGGACCATTCGCAACCGTCTCCATGAAGCTGGGCTACGGTCCCACACATCGTTAGGCCGTCTTCCGCTCACGCCCCAACATCGTGCAGCCCGCCTCCAGTGGTGTCGCGACAGGCGTGAATGGAGGGACGAATGGAGACGTGTCGTCTTCAGCGATGAGAGTCGCTTCTGCCTTGGTGCCAATGATGGTCGTATGCGTGTTTGGCGCCGTGCAGGTGAGCGCCACAATCAGGACTGCATACGACCGAGGCACACAGGGCCAACACCCGGCATCATGGTGTGGGGAGCGATCTCCTACACTGGCCGTACACCACTGGTGATCGTCGAGGGGACACTGAATAGTGCACGGTACATCCAAACCGTCATCGAACCCATCGTTCTACCATTCCTAGACCGGCAAGGGAACTTGCTGTTCCAACAGGACAATGCACGTCCGCATGTATCCCGTGCCACCAAACGTGCTCTAGAAGGTGTAAGTCAACCACCCTGGCCAGCAAGATCTCCGGATCTGTCCCCCATTGAGCATGTTTGGGACTGGATGAAGCGGCGTCTCACGCGGTCTGCACGTCCAGCACGAACGCTGGTCCAACTGAGGCGCAGGTGGAAATGGCATGGCAAGCCGTTCCACAGGACTACATCCAGCATCTCTACGATCGTCTCCATGTGAGAATAGCTGCCTGCATTACTGCGAAAGGTGGATATACACTGTACTAGTGCCGACATTGTGCATGCTCTGTAGCCTCTGTCTATGTGCCTGTGGTTCTGTCAGTGTGATCATGTGATGTATCTGACCCCAGGAATGTGTCAATAAAGTTTCCCCTTCCTGGGACAATGAATTCACGGTGTTCTTATTTCAATTTCCAGGAGTGTAGTATTACTCTTGCCATCATGGTTTGGATCCAGTAGATATTGCTTTACGTCACGACTGGTGGTGATTAAGGAAACTCTTGACGTCGCAATGTTACATCAAAGGCATCCAGCGTCCTCATCTGTTATCCCTGATGTGGTAGGGTCATGGCGCCACTTTTCAGTAGGAAAATGCTCGCTCACATATGGTACATTTCTGCGAGGTATAGCGGTACTTCCGTATGCAGTAAGATGCCCAGATCTGTGGCCAGTGGAACATGTGTGGGACCAGCTCAGACACCGCCCCTGACCCAGTGACAGTATCCGGGATACCAAGGACCAGCACGGTGTGGCCCATCTTGCCTGAGTACTTATTCAGTTCATACATCCAGGTCAGATATAACGTCGTATTGATAAGGGGACTCATATTTCAAGTTCTTTGGAAATTTTGTGGATTTTGAAATCATTGAAATAGTGCCACATTCCCCGACAAGCAGTGATTTTTTCCCCTAGGCAGTGTATTTTCCATGCAAAAATCATACAAAGACAAATGGGGGAAAGAAGTCAAAGGAAGTCTTATAATTACTCTCTAACGAGACAGTAGAAACGATGGTTCTCTTACACCAAAACAGAAAATATTACTGTACATTCCCCAAAATTTCATCAACAACGTACCGGTTTAATCTGTATGATAATATAATTTAAACTGTCATACATAAGTCACACTTCATTAATTTAAACCGAACTTCTGATATGTTTTGACACGGGGCCTCCAAGTGGATAACCTCGCGAGTCACTGGACTCGGATTCAGGTGAAGCAATGTTCAAATCCCCAACCAGCTATTCAGATATAGGTGTGACGTAGTTTCCCCAAATTGACTCACACAAATGCCGTGATTATTACATGGCGAATTTCCTTCTTCACCCTTCCCGTACCCGAGCTGGGGCTACACTTCTAATGACTTCGTTGTCGACGGGCGTTAAAGTTTAATCTGCCATCCTTCCTTCCAGTGGGTAGAGACCTCGTAAATTGTGTAACTTTGGTCATCGTACACACAGTTCAAATCGAGTAAATTAAAACGCATCACAGAGTATATATTCCACGTAACACACTCTGGTAATTCTGGCAGTGCATTGCGCAGGACGTTCAGATACACTTACTCGAAAAGTCTGTGCGAAAACCTGATTCCTCATTAATAGGAAACCGATACTTAAGAAAAGCGTTAATGATGCTGTATGAGACTGTGTGCACTCTGGGACACATACCAGATAGCACTGGTAGATGAAATACAGAATACCCAAATAAAAACACATTTCTTCGTCATAGGTTCGTTCTGTGTGCGCGAAAACGTCACAATGGCAGATTTTGCGGAAACGAGATTTGTGAATTAGTGTATGGCTTATTGTCCAAAATCCTTGAGCTTGTTTTCCTACAAGACTCAACCTACATATGTTCCCTCCAACTTACGACTGTATGAATGTAAGGTTAGCATGATTCGAGCTCAAGCGGAGACTTACCAACAATACTTCTTAACATTCGCGGTTTGAGTAGGGAGTATGTGACTGAGGTACTTCGTGTATCACGAAGTACCCTCCGCCACATACCATAAGGAGACTTGTAGAGTATATGTAGGAGAAGGCTCAACTTCCTTCCACAGAAGCGTTTGTTGAGATTAATAGTAGTTACTGTTAGATCTTGACACAGCTACTATTTAGATATAGAACTACTGTTTTGGAATGTATTATTTGTAGTTTCCTGGCACCTTTCGATTCATTGCAGCGTAGTAAGTTTCGAGTGGAATGTGGTTAGTGCTCAGTTTTACAAAGAATTTAACAAACGTAAAGTACTCTTCTTGACAATAGAGAAATGATGGCAAGCAGAACGTAGTTTACAGTCCAATGCAGTTCAGTACATAAAATACGTTTAGCACAATGAAAACAAAATACAGATGACTTCACCTCAGCAGGTAGAATTGGACCAACAAGAATAATATCCAAGTTACAGTATAAGGTTACTTGTCACAGGTAGTAAAATGAGAAAAAATTTAACTGTCGCAGTTAACCGTAGGACAATGAACTGGAAGAAAACTCTGATTTAATTGTGGCTAGTTACACTATTGCTAAACTAAATATAGATCACCACCACTCCAGTTACCAACTAATCACTAAAACAAAGCTTCTGTCGCCATGTAGGAGACTACCTATGTAAATTTCTCAATAAAGTTTCCTGATCAATATGATACACAAAATAGATCGGTCACATAGGGGGAAATTATAAGATAGTTTTCGGTAAAATGGCGTAAAGAAGACCAATCACTCTCACAGCGTAATAATAGAAATCACAATGGCACATTCAAAAGCAATCTCGCTCAAGCCTCTCGCTTTTAGAGAAATATCTGCACGCTCAGCGTGCCACCAAACAAAAACCATAACACGCCACACAGTACCGACGGACGTTCTGCGTATAATATTGGTGACAACCCGATACTCTCAATGTGCGTACTGTTGTGGCCAGTTAGGTTTCCTCTAGTAATCTTCCTCTCGCCTGGGAAAGGCGCAAACAGCACGAAAAGCTTGTTTGTGTCCACATTGCGGCCATGCCCTGTGCTTATCATTAGTAGGTTCTCATAGAGAGCTCCTTGGCGTGTCACCGTGTAGAAGGCTTCCTGTTCTTGACTATCCACCAAACCACTGCCTCCAACTGTCCCATCAGCAATTGATAGACGGTATGGACGGCTCTGCTAAGGCACGTGCAGCATCAGGCACAACTCCCGCTGCCACCACCGGAGTGAAGTCCACCACTTGCTTCTACTGGCAGTCCAAGGCCCGACTACTCTGTCCAGCTCACCTACTGGTAATCCCCTGACTCCGTTTAGAGTGCTGGTCAGCCTAAGGCTCTTTGCGCCTGTCGTGCGCTACCCCACTGCCCTATCCGTGATTGAAACGGTGCAGCGTCACAAACCCCGCCGACGGGCCATGTATTCAAGCCCTAGTACAAGGGCAGCATTTCCACGACCAGCTGAACAATGTAGAAAACAAGACGTTTTATGAGTTATAAATTCGCAGCACACTAGAAACCACATATTCAGCTTGTTTATATGACAACTAGCTGAGTACCTGTGGTTGCCAAAATACGTATTCATTCCAGTTCTTTCTTAGTCCATGTCCTCCTTTCCCTTGTCTGTGTTCCTCCTCCTTCACCTCCTCTGTGTCCACTTCCTCTACCCCCTCTCTATGTCTAGCTCATGAATGCCCCACTCTCTGTCTATCTCCTCCATTACCCATTCTTTACCCAACTCTTCTTGCCCCTTTCTCTGTACACGTTCTCCTCTCACTGCCTCCAGCCCACTTTCTCTCTGTTCATCTCCTTCCATTTGCTTTCTGTATCTGTCTCTTCCTTTTATCTGATCCCTGTCCATCCCCTCCCTTCCTCTGTTCATTTCCTCCTCCTCATCCTCCTCTCTCTCTGCCTATCGCTCCCATCCCTCTGTCCATCTCCTCCTCTTTCCTTTCTCTGTTCATCTCCTCTTCTCCCCTCGCTCTGTCCATTTGCCCCATCCCTATCTTTGTCCATCTTCTCCTCGTCCTATTTGTGCCTATTTTCTCCTTGCCCCTCTAGCACCTCGTTGCCTGTCCATCTCCTCCTCCCGCTTCCCTCCCACATTCTCACACTCACCCCAATTAATATTATGTGTACCAAATAGTAATGAAATCGTTCCATGCATCATGGATGTGCTTATTACCTGTGGGTTTGTCTGCATAACCACATGTCGAATATATTTACATATATTTAACACATTTCACACGTATTTGTACATGAGTTTTACCTATATGCGTAGAGAATTTCGCCTTGCAGTTTCATCTTCAGGCAGCTCATTGTTTGTGATGTCGTATCTCTTGAACTACATGCTGTACGATGACATAAATTTGCAGCTACACCCACCGTTATAATTATGTGGCTACTCTTTGCGTAATGTGTTATGAATATAGTTAGTTATGAAGAAGTAATAAATTTAAACGTTTTGCATGATATGGTAATTTTTCACTCATTTCACTATTTACAACATCGTATCTTCTAAACTAAGTCCGTGCGATGACGTAGTTTTTAGGGCACATGCAGTGGTGTATGTGAATATTGTCTGAAAAAATGTGTCATGAACGCGTTAATTGTAAAGAAGAAATCTATTAAAATTTATGCTGAGTACAACAGTTTTACTGTATGAACAGCGGAAGTGTAGTAAGCAATAAACTTTCTTCCTTTCATTATTTTTTGGGGTTCGTTACGGCGAAAAAGTTTCTTATGGGTATGACAATTCGCGTTAAGTTATTATTAAACACCAGATGACTAAATTATGGGTTTCCGCGTGTCGTCTGCTACGATGCTTTTACACATCCCCATGCCTTTGGATGGTTCATATTCCCACAGCGAGTCTTTTCGGACAGTAAGTGATGTTTGTACCAAGTTCGGTTGAAATCGATCCAGTTGGCTTAGGAAGAAATCTGGAACGTACTTACTTCCATTTTTATAGTTTGTATGGATACATACACTCTCAGCCTCTGAATGACGGAAGATATATCACCTGATGGTCACCATCAATTTCTAGAGTTTCTTGTCTTTACTGTGTCCTTGTGTTAATTCTACTGGGTTTGTACCACAGCGGTCACAAATTTTCAGGAGAGATTCAGTACACCTAGACTATGGAAAATCACATAGCAATGCATGGTCGGAAATGCATTCCTGATGTGGTGGTGACGACACAAAACAAAAGAAAGGAAGGAAACAAACAGGTTGGGAAAGCATTTTTATTATGCTTAGTACACCAGAAAGCAAGAAATAAGAACGAAAACAGACAATAATCGTCCTTCAAAATTATGATCCTCAACCACATATCAGCCGCATATAAGATCTCATGTGTTGGAAAATACCAGGCATGTTCCGGAATTCCCAGCAGCAGTATTAGTGGGAGTTTTGATCAACAGTGTCTTGAATAACCCCAGAGGAAGTAGACAAGGCAAGTGAGGTCTGGTGATTTCACTGGCCAACGCACCGAACCACGCCAACCAATCCAATATTGACTATACATTGCATTCAAGTGGCGATGTGCATGAAGGCGGTAGTGTAGAGAGGCTACGTCATGCTGAAGTCTTATGGCAGAACACATCACAGAGAGAATGTGTGCATCATACAGTAACTAAGTCAGTACGTACTGAAGAAAGGTGAGACAGGTTGCACTTTTCAAACGTGGGGCAACATGTATGGCCTGACGGGATCCCCAAGGACGCCAGCCTATACACTAACTAAAAACGGTCTCTCTGCTGCACGGTTCCTTATTGCACATGGCTTCTCCTCCGACCATAGATGAGTGTAATACAGGTAGAACATATCCTCTCGCATGAAGGTCGCCTCCACAGTGAACGAGCTGGTGGCTGCAAAACGGGGATCTCTTGTGTACATCTGTAAATAGTACCATGGAAAGCCCACTTGTGGAGCAAAATTGTCTTCTCCCAGTAACTGCACGTTCTGAGTGTGATACTGGTGTGGGCAGTTGTCATCTGAGGTCTGTCAGACGCTGCTGTGAGCACTCTCGACATGACTGACGACAGATACACACATAAAAAAAAGAGTTTTGCATCACCTCGGTTCCGAGAGTTCCGGAAACTGTACAGAAAATTGCAATGGAGATCAACATTAACATTATTTCCGCCCTTTGCTCATGAAAACCACACATTGTATGTTGTACCACCATACAGCGAGGCCTTCAGAGGTGGTGGCCCAGACTGCTGTACACAAAGGTACCTATACTACCTAGTAGCACGTACTCTTGCAGTGATGCATACCTATATTAGTCGTGACGTACTATCCACAAGTTCATCAAGGCACTGTTTGGTACAGATTGTCCCACTCCTCAACCGTGATTCGGCATGGATCCCTCAGAGTGGTTGGTGAGTCACGTCGTCCATAAACAGTACTTTTCAATCTATCGCAGACGTGTTCCATAGAGTACATGTCTGGAGAACATGCTGGGCACTCTTGTCGAGCGATGTCGTTATCCTGAAGCAACTCACTCACAAGATGTGCACGATGAGGGTGCGAACAGTCGTCCATGAAGACGAATGCCTGGGCAATATGCTGCCGATATGGTTGTACTATTGGTCAGAGGATGGCACTCATGTATCTTACAGCCGTTACGGCGCCTTCCTTCACCACCAGCGGGGTACATCGGCCCCACATAATGCCACCCCAAAACAGCAGGGAACCTCCACCTTGCTGCACTCACTGGACAGTGTGCCTAAGGCTTTCCGCCTGACCGGGTTGCCTCCAAACACGTCTTCGACAATTGTCTGGTTGAAGACGTATGCGACACTCATCGGTGAAGAGAACGTGATGCCAACCCTGAGCGGTCCATTCGGCATGTAGTTAGGCCCATCTGTACCGCCCTGCATGGTGTCGCGATTGCAGAGATGGATCTCGCCACGGACGTGGGGAATGAAGTTGCACATCATGCAGCCTATTTCGGACAGTTTTAGTTGTAACACGACTTCCTGCGGCTGCATGAAAATATGGTGGCGTTGCTGTCAGAGTTCATCCGAGCCATAATACGTAGGTAGCGGTCATTCACTGCAGTAGTAGCACTTGGGGAGCCTGAGCGAGGCATGTCATCGACAGTTCCTGTCTCTCTGTATCTCCTCCATGTCCGAACAAAATTGCTTTGGTTCACTCCGAGACGCCTGGAAACTTGCCTTGTTGAGAGCCCTTCCTGGCACAAAGTAACAATGCGGACGCGATCAAGCCGCGGTACTGAGCGTCTAGGCATGGTTGAACTACAGACCACATGAGCCGTGTACCTCCTTCCTGATGGAATGACTGGAACAGATCGTCGGACTCCTCCGTGTAATAGGCACTGCTCATGCGTGGGTGTTTACATCTTTGGGCGGGTTTAGTGACATCTCTGAACGGTCATAGGGACTGTGTCTGTGATGCAGTACCCACAGTCAACGTCTATCTTCAGGAGTTCTGGGAACTGGGATGATGCAAAACTTTTTTTAACATACTCACATACTGGCATTGGGATTGTACTGTAGTAGCGACACCCCCGGGATAACAAGGCCGTCCAACAGTGTTAGTGACGTCACACTAAGCGGCCCATAGCCGACGCAGCAGTCCACGGACACCTCCGTACAGGCGCGCCTGATGCTAACGATCTTCTGTCCGTCATACAGAAAGGAGCGAACTATACTTCGAACCAAAGCCCAAATTACATATATTCTTGTAAACAGCATAAAGGTTCATAATGAAATACCGATTACATATACGGGCAGGAATAAGTTTAATCGATTGAGGAACTTTGCCACTATTTTATAATTGTCAGAACACTATTTAGCTTTAAAACTCGCATACAGGTGGTGACAAATGCCAGCTGACAGCAGGACTTAACATTTTCAAGCTATTACACTGAAAGTAAATTATCTTAAACACTGTCATACATAGCAAAACCCTCACAACTTTCGTTTACAATAAGGTAACAAGAGTTCGCTTTATCACATAAAACACATGACTATTGTGAATTTGCTCATATTTTCATGGTGACAGCTCTTTTCAAGAATTTTTACAAGTGTATCCCCAGTAATAAAGAATGGAAACAAAAGATAAATATCAAATCTTCTCCTTTTAACATAGACATCACTGAACACAAGATTCTGTCTTGCACTGTGATACTAAGGGACTGCTCTTTCCTTTAAGAAAAGCCTGAAAATTTGAAGTTCACTCTGCTATTGAAGATACACTTCTTGAAGCAATATTAAAAATGTTATGAAAGGTAAGGAAATGAAAAACAACCAAGTGCATTACATGTAAGAATGTGAGCAAAAGGCTGAGGCTCTCTTTACTTACCATTTTCAATCTCTCTACAGCTTATTTCCTTTTCCACGTAGAAGTCACCAACTGCAAGTCTCATTATTGGTGTCTGTTACTAACAAATTGCTTTTCTATTTAGAAAACCTGACAATTTGATGTTCATTCTGGTACTGAAGATAAACACTTTTCAGAGGATTTCTAGAATCTATTCCTGCCCCTATATGTAATCGGTATTTCGTTATGAACCTTTATGCTGTTTACAAGAATATATATAATTTGGTCTTTGGTTGGAATTATAGTTCGCTCCTTTCTGTATGACGGACAGAAGATCGTTAGCATCAGGCGCGTCTGTACGGAGGTGTCCGTGGACTGCTGCGTCGGCTATGGGCCGCTTAGTGTGACGTCACTAACACTGTTGGACGGCCTTGTTATCCCGGGGGTGTCGGTAGTAGCATCGGCCCAGTCTTGTCGCTGGCTACCATTGTTACTGTTTGCTCACGTTTTTTGTGTCTCCTTGCTAAAAGATACCCTCTCAGACAACCTGCTGCGCAACTGTGCAGAGGTGTCGCAGGGAGTTTGCCTTGTGTGGTATCACTGCGCGTACAAGCACTGTGCGCCACGCCCAGTGAGATCAGAAGCCCCATATGGGTAATGCATGTCAGTGAGGTCTGTGGTGGCATGTGAAATGAAGCTCCACTGTGAGCATGGAAGTTACGACTGCACACATGCTGCACCACGTTGTAGTGTACATAGCGCCATCTAATGTCTACAGCAGCCAAAGCTGTCCCAGCACTTTAGCTGTAATAAGAATAAGAAACATGTACTCTCACCCTGTTTGTGGCACTCCTGTGTTCTGTGTCGTTTCTATCACGCCAAAGAAACGGTACTGATCATGCATTGCTACGTGAATTTCAATCGTCTAGGAGTACTCTATACGCCGTGGCAGCTGATTTCACTATCGATAACACTTAGTTGGCTTCTCACCAGGAGACGCCAATTACTCACTTGTGTCGTTAACGCTGCCTCTCTTAGTCTTCAAAAAGCAGACGCTAGAGCTTCATGAGGTCTCCGAAGAGCGCGGCGCGGGCGGTTGACGGGTAGTTTGCTCACAGTGTGGAGCTGGGGGCAGCAGTAGTGTTTGGAGCAACGGACACGTGTTGCGGATCGGCACGACGTCTTTTCCGGTTCACCGATCACTCTTCTTCGCCAGGACTGGACAGAAGACAAGGTCTGGATCGCTTATGTTGTCCGCAACTAGTAGTTCAGCTCTGTGCACCAATTTCATACTCCGAAAGCTGTTTCAACAGATATTCGTGTTTATGTTCGTTGAGTCTTTGTGCACGCCTAGTTATTTGGCTCTGTCATTCTACGACTAGTGTACTGCCCTATCTGCTCTGTGTGATTTTGAAGCAACTTGTCTTAATCTGCTGGCCAGCGTTCTCTATCAAAAAATTTGCAGTGGTTAATGTTGTTATGGTTATGTGCCCAGTTCCCATATCACAACCCCATATCAGGGGCCTATGGCAATTTTAGTTTCTAAAGAAAAGGAAAAAAATGTTTGTTTTAAAATTCTTATGCAAGAGAAACAGTTGTCGTAAGTTTTAATATTTGTTTGCGTGATGTTTTAGAAGCTGGTGGGCTCTCTGGTGGCCCGTGTCGGCGGCTTCTTGCCACGTGGGCCTGGCGTACGTGCGGCCGTGTGCACGGCTCTCGAGCATTTCCCAGCGCGGCTTGCTATTTGTTTGCAGTCGCGCGTCCTGGCTGTCTGTGCTCAAGCTGAGTATAATATGTTATCTGACTTCCACTGTGGACGAAATTTTGCTGTCGGCCAAGAGGTCTTACAATAACTAGTACCACACAAAAAGTTTTCCTTTTAATGTTTAATACAAGTTGTGCCCTTGTTGCAAGTTTTATTGTCAACTTTTTGGTGTAAACCTTTTGGGGGTCTGCCTAAAGCTTTGAAGATATTTATCTAGAACTGTTTTAATTATTTTAGTTGGCTGGTTTCTTTAAAATTGCTTAATTTAAAATGTTTTAAAAGGCCAAAATTTTTAAGGTTTTAGTTCTTGAATTTGTTTGTTATTAATTTTATTATAATCCAGTGACTGTGGTATGATAGGCGCTATTAAGGAGTGGTAAGGTGCTGGACTAACATGAATTCAGACATCTTTTAAAACAAATTTACCAACGACAGTTCTTCCTCAACAATTATTAGAAAACAATGTCTTCTAGCCCAAAGCAATTATAACGTCAATTAAAAGTTTCAGTTCAAGCTCGATGACTATTTGTGATAAGAAGTTTAAAATGCCCAAGGCTATTTCAAAATGCATGTAGTAACCTTTAAACATATTTATAACAACAAACCGACAGCAATTCAAACCTGAAATGGTATTCAGATAAATCCAGTGCGTTTCAAGAGACGTGATCTTGCAATCTTATTTTATATCACACGTCAGTCTTGCGCACACTTCCTGGCGATACATTACACATATCATTAAATTGGCGTGATAAGAGCTGCAGCATAAATCAGTTACCACTGGTCTCACACATGCATAAAAATAATGGCCTCCCACCAGGGCAAGCTCAATGACAACCTTGAAACAGGAACGGTTAAAACAAAAAAATGACCAGTCACGAAATATTGGAACTAACGGCAGCCCACGAGGGCATACTCGATTAAGATTTTGCAAGGTGAGCAACTACAACACACGGATGGGCAAGTACTCAATAATAAAGTTACTCAGCTCCACGTGGAGTTATTCAGCACTCGTGTGTCAACGCAACCAGGGCGCAGCGACAGTATAGCGACGGTTGTACAGACCTCCAGCCGTTGCTTTAACCGCCGATCTCCTTCGATTAACACCAGTATTGTGCAACCGAAGCACCCTTGCATGCAAAAGGGAGCTCCTTTCCATATTACAGCTACCCAAACAGTGGCTCCCATCTACAACTGGGCTGCGTCATCACTCCAGAAGAGGCCAAGTCTTTTTCCGGCACTTACATGGACTGCTCCCAGCAGAGGGGCCCCACTCGCCGCCTTCCTTGTGCCACTGCTAACTCAAGACTCCTTCAATTTTCCTATCAGTTTTTCACACGAGACCTGTTGTTAACATAGTATATATACATATATATACTCCACAGGCCATTAAAATTGCTACACCACGAAGATGACGTGCTACAGAGGTGAAATTTAACCGCCAGGAAGAAGATGCTGTGATATGCAAATGATTAGCTTTTCAGAGCATTTACACAAGGCTGGCGCCGGTGGCGACACCTACAACGTGCTGACATGAGGAAAGTTTCCAACTGATTTCTCGTACACGAACCGCAGTTGACCGGCGTAGCCTGGTGAAACGTTGTTGTAATGCCTCGTGTAAGGAGGAGAAATACGTACCATCACGTTTCAGACATTGATCGCCTGTCGCGATTGTGGTTTATCGTATCGCGACATTGCTGCTCGCGTTGGTCAAGATACAATGACTGTTAGCAGAATATGGAATCGGTGGGTTCAGGATGGTAATACGGAACGCCGTGCTCGATCCCAACGGCCTCGTATCACTAGCAGTCGATAAGACAGGCATCTTATCCGCATGGCTGTAACGGATCGTGCTGCCACGTCTCGATCCCTGCGTCAACTGGTGGGGACGTTTGCAAGACAACCACCATCTGCACGAACAGTTCGACGACGTTTGCAGCAGCATGGACTATCATCTCGGAGACCATGGCTGTGGTTACCCTTGACGCTGCATCACAGACAGGAACGCCTGCGATGGTGTACTCAACGACGAACCTGGGTGCACGAGTGGCAAACCGTCATTTTTTCGGATGAATCCAGGTTCTGTTTACAGCAACATGATGGTCGCATCCGTGTTTGGCGACATCGCGGTGAACGCACATTGGATGCGTGTATTCGTGATCACCATACTGGCGTATCACACGGCGTGATGGTATGGGGTGCCATTGGTTAGACGTCTCGGTCACCTCTTGTTCGCATTGACGGCACTTTGAACAGTGGACGTTACATTTCAGACGTGTTACGACCCGTGGCTCTACTCTTCATTCGATCCCCGCAAAACCCTACATTTCAGCAGGATAATGCACGATCGCATGTTGCAGGTCCTGTACGGGCCTTTATGGATACATAAAATGTTCGACTGCTGCCCTGGTCAGCACATTCTTCAAATCTCTCACCAATTGTAAACGTCTGGTCAATGGTGTCCGAGCCACTGGCTTGTCACAATACGCCAGTCACTACTCTTGATGAACTGTGGTATCGTGTTGAAGCTGCATGGACAGCTGTACCTGTACACGCCATCCAAGCTCTGTTTGACTCAATGCCCAGGCGTATCAAGGCCGTTATTACGGCCAGAGGTGGTTGTTCTGGGTACTGATTCCTCAGGATCTATGCACCCAAACTGCGTGAAAATGTCAGTTCTAGTATAATATATTTGTCCAATGAATACCCGTTTATCATCTGCATATCTTCTTGGTGTAGCAATTTTAATGGCCAGTAGTGTATTAATAAATGTTACTGTCCAAGGATCAACGATGTCCTTTAAAGGGGCCTAGTCCTTCTATGCTACTTCCCTGATGGTAATTCACGATGTCACTCTATCTCTCATGGAAGTTTGTAATTGGTGCGCTGAAACACCTTGCATGTATGAGTAGAGAAAGCGACAGTCTTGGCGTTGGTCTGCACTTTCTCCCTTCTATTACAGGCATCAACAACTCTACAGTAAGCACACACCAAGACCTTGCATTTACAGCTGGCAGCTGTCATTAAGAGGCAGTATTTACACTGGGGAAGAAAGATCGAATGCGCTGAAAAAGAGAAACTTTTTCCAGTGTCTCATGGCACCACCACGAATGTCCTCCCACTCATCAACTTCGTGCACCTGAAGAGCTGGCTGTTGTACACAACGTGGATTTAATGTACTCTATTCGGATTATAATGAAACTGCTAGCTATTGAAACTGAAACGCCTGGAGGGCGGCAAACGCCAATATTAAATTGTCTTGAAGCGCACTACATGCGTGGATATGAAAATCATTCAGCTCAACCACATGAAATAGGTAGGAGTGATAACACTATGACTGCTAAAAATCTGTAGACTGTTAGGAGCGTTTAGAGAAGGGGCGGTCTGTAATGTTAAAAAAAGAGATGTGTTATCTACATAGTAATTCTTCCAGGCTCGTCACTATGAGACACGGTGTCAAGACGAAAGCAGCTTATCTGCTACACAGGAACGACAGTGTGACAGCATTTTTCCTAATGGAAAAGCTGACTGGAATATTGCAGCAGCTTAATGTAGACGACTATTACCTTTTGGATTCGTACACAACGAAAAATACACTGTGATCATTGCAACATCTTCCATCTATACATTACACCAACCGAACAGCATCTACTGTCTCGCCAAACAGAACAAGAACTGCACACGACATGCTCTGAACTAGTACTGCTCTCGACATCCTCTCAACAAGCACTGCCCACGGCGACTTCTGAACTACTGCTGCACCAGTGGAGGCGGCGGAATAATAATCTTTGGCGCAATCTCTGGCGCTGTGACACAGTGTACCCACCTTTCATATGTGCTACATCCACTTGTTGACATTCTGTTCTCTACTAGTATATTTACTCGCTATTGCATGTTTTGCTTACTCTCAATGCTTTATATTTTAAGATAAGGAAATGAACTACTGTTGTTCTACAAACGGCATTGGTACAAGAAACTTCATTGAAGTCACATGAGCTGGAGGTTTTATGGAAGCTGTATAAATTTATGCTAATAGAAAGGAAGCTAACGACATGAAATACCAACACTAGGTTTAGACCATTGACAGTTATTACACTGCATTCTTCGTGAGCAATTGAAATAGCAAGTGACACTTGACACAAAAAAAAAAAAATACTCCACATGTATGCTTCTGTTTTGCAATGATTCTTGAAGTGGTGTACACACTGTGAAATATTACGATTTATTCATTCAAAGTCTTATGTAATCATTCATACTCCGTACTCGTACTTACTTACTGAAAGTTATTCAAACTAAAGGCTGTCAGAGGTCATGTATGCATTTCTCTTATTTAATGATGGTCAAGGTAACCAAAATGTATTTTATAATTCATAATGAGTAGAAGATTTGGCTCAGGTGGATTACACAGAAGTTGTGTGTGGACATTGTGTCTTCAGGTTGTCTGGGATGATGAATTGAAGTTTGCACTAGGATTTTATCTGTACTTGTTCAAGGATACTGACTAGAGGAAAGAGTTGTTATGGAAGTGAAATGATATTGGTGATAAGGTTTATATGTATCGACGTATTGGAGAGGTATTATTGAGGTATTTAGATTGTGTGAAGTTGATGTTTATTGGAGGTATGGTGAACAAGAAGTAAGGTAAATGATGTTGATGATAAAGTTTATATGTATCGACGTAAGAGGTATTGTTGAAGTATTAAGATTATGTGATGCTGATGATTATTGGAGTTTTGGTGGATAAGACGTAAAGTAAGTGAGGAGCATTTTTTGTTGTTGGTTTATATGGAACACGGAGAATGAAGATGGCAGACTAGAACACTGAAGTGGAAGGAAGATTACACACACACTTTGTTAAATCAATAAGCAGTATATACTCTTTTTTGGAGAGAGGAAGTATTTGCATATCTTGGCACACTGACAGTTGTTCAGCAACCGTTCATTTTGATTTGGCTTGGCCAACATTGGTCTTGACATGAAGACTATGATGTTGACTAACTATTATTAACTGTTATACACTGTTGCCACTACTACTTGATATACATGTTGAACAAGTTTTGACAGAATTGCATTTACGAAGTTAACACTATTCAATTACAAAGATGAGTGAGTGTGTTTTGTGTGTTTCCCTTTCCTAATCCCAAATAATTGGTACCGATCTACCTCCTAAATATTCTTTTACTTGTTTGTTGTGGCTTGCAATGATACCCATAAATATTATAGGTTAACTGATATTTGTGTATTTGTAATAGTTAATATGACAATTATTTGATATCATTTGTGTGTTTATTATAATTTGTATGTTTAGTGTGAGAGCATTGATAATAATTTTGTAAAAGAAATTGTGTGTGCGTTCAAACTGTTGTTCGTGCCTGCACCTGTTCAACATCAATGGGTGCCACTTGGAAATGTTTAATTTCTGCAATTCACACCTTCAGCCCTCCTCTAAATTGCAAATTGAAGTTTGTGTTAGGGAAGGAACGGGGGTAGGAAAGCCCATGCAGCTCTGGTAGTCAGAATGGTTCACTGATGTAGTAGCTAGCACAGCTGTCTAGTGAGCTGGAGATCTGGGTTCAAGTCCTCATCATGGCACAAATTTTGATTTATTGCTTCAGCCTCTAGCCTTATAGAGGATAATGTTGAGAAATATGTCTCCAGGAAAATGTATTTCCATCAGATCAACTAATTAATGACTTTCAGTATGTCGATTTGCCTGATTAGCTAGTACATACTTTTTTCTACAGCTGTAAGCCCCATCAGGCTTGTTAAACAACACCTTCTAAAATGTCAACTGTTATTAGGCATTGAAATCTATCGTTGAGGCATACACTATATGTATTTCGGAGCAGTAATTTGTTGAACATGTGTGCATGCGTGTGTGTGTGTGTGTGTGTGTGTGTGTGTGTGTGTGTGTGTGTGAATTGCAGATAATGTGACACCAATTTGGTTGAACTGAGTGTTTCCTTCTTCATGTATTAACCTCAACAAGCAATGTAAACATCGCCCTTTTTCGCATTGCTGAAACCATATTTTTCAGATATTTTAGAAATTTTTCAACATTTTAGATAAGCAAAAATAATTAATTTACAATTCTGTTGCAGTTTTTAACCATGCGGCAGTATATTGGCGGCAACACGAAACCGTGGTCTAAATGATTCTCGACAGCAAGCTTTGCAAACATCGTATTTTTCGCTCTGGTGACGTATTTTGCAGAGATTTTAGCATGTAGTAACACCTTAGCCGTGAAAAATAATTGATTTATATGTCAGTTTGGGTTTTTTACTCCGTTGATAACATGGGTCAGCCAACGGCCTAAGGACGGTTTTTAACAGTGGAGTTATCTACTGCCTAAAGATCGAACTAAAGACAATTTTTCAGTGCAGCCACCAACTAATGACGGGTTGATCTGAGATGCAAACCTGGATTTGCTAATATTTCCCATTTCCTGGGTTGGTGGAATAGTATTTAAGGTAAAACCCATATACAACAAATATGAATACCTAATTCGTTGCTATTCTTGACTTTCTCCCGGCGTATTTGATAATCAAAATATCCACGGGTGTGCTGCCGGTCAATAGTGTCCAACGGGCACAATATTTCGGCGATCATACATGTCGCCATCATCAGGTGAACTGACGGACTGAGCTCCTGTGAACGTGCCGGCACGGAGATCCGTACGCTATGGCTGCTCAGAGGGAACTGGGTTCGGTCGCGGCGGCGGCCGATTTAAATACCCTCCGCCCGCGGCGCGCTCCCTCCGCCGTCCGCGCCCCGCGCCACGGTCGCGCGGTGGAACAGACTGCGACGGCGTCTGAGTTGACGTCGGTGTGATGGCTCTGTCCACCGTGGTCGTCACAACTATACGTTTGCTCGATTTACTCCTGATTAACCCAATCGCTGGTTCCCAAGCCTTGCTAAGATTATAGCCACAGTCACGGTTTATGAGGTCGTCATTGGTGCGAATTTCGATGGCCTCTCTAACAACGCTGTCCCAGTATCTCGACGTCTGTACCAGAATCCTCGTGCGGTCATACTCCATGGCGTGATTTTCCGACAAGCAATGTTAAGTCCTTATGTGGGTAAATGTCCTCATCACATCCGCAATTCCGTGGATTTTGTTAAACGTCTTGATGGCTTCAGGTTGGATGAGTCAGATATCGTGGTGAGTTTTGACGTCGTTTCCTTGTTTACGAGGGTACCCCTGCGAGAAGACCACTGAAGACCACTGAACTTTTTAGGCATGTCTTGACTTCCACGTATTTTCTTTTTAATGGAGAATTCCACGTATTTTCTTTTTAATGGAGAATACTACGAACAAATGGAGGGAGTCGCCATGGGTAGCCCACTCTCACCGGTGGTAGCGAATTTGTACATGGAGAACTTCGAGGAGGAAGCCCTGTCGTCATCCGTATGGAAACCTACTTGCTTTTTCCGTTACGTGGACGACACGTTTGTCATCTGGCCACATGGTATGGATAAACTCCTTGACTTCCTTACACATCTAAACTCCATACACCCCAACATCAAATTCACTATGGAGACTGAAACGGAGGGTAAGTTACCTTTCCTTGACGTTTTGGTCAAGAGAAGGGCTGACGGCACCCTAGGTCATGGGGTGTATCGGAAGACAACGCACACTGATCTGTATTTGCACGCAGACAGCTGCCACCACGCTTCACAGAGGAATGGGGGTACTTAAAACTCTAGTACATAGGGCGCGCACTATCTCTGTCGCAGAGAGTCTACCCCAGGAATTGGAACATCTGAGAACTGTATTTCGAAAAAATGGGTACTCAGAATGGCAGATTCAACGTGCTCTCCGCCCAACCACTGCAGCACAACCTGTTGAGATGGATGAAGTCACGAGGGAGGAGGTAGGCACTGCATTTATTCCATACACAGGCGTACTCTCGGGGAAAATCGCCCGCATTCTGAAGAAACACCGGGTCGGAACTGTGTTTTGTCCTCGAAATAAAACTCGTGCACTGGTGGGGAGCACCAAAGATGACCTCGGTTTGAGGAAGGCCGGCGTGTACCAGATTCCGTGTCAGTGTGGCAAGTCGTATATTGGTCAGACGATGCATACCGTCCAGGGTCGATGCCGTGAACACCAGAGGCACACTCGACTGATGTATCCGAGCAAGTCGGCGGTCGCTGAACATTGCTTGTCGGAAAATCACGTCATGGAGTATGACCGCACGAGGATTCTGGTACAGACGTCGAGATACTGGGACAGCATTGTTAGAGAGGCCATCGAAATTCGCACCAATGACGACCTCATAAACCGTGACTGTGGCTATAATCTTAGCAAGGCTTGGGAACCAGCGATTGGGTTAATCAAGAGTAAATCGAGCAAACGTATAGTTGTGACGACCACGGCGGACAGAGCCATCACACCGACGTCATCTCAGACGCCGTCGCAATCTGTTCCATCGCGTGACCGTGGTGCGGGGCGCGGACGGCGGAGGGAGCGCGCCGTGGGCGGAGGGTATTTAAATCGGCCGCCGCCGCGACCGAACCCAGTTCCCTCTGAGCAGCCATAGCGTACGGATCTCCGTGGCGGCACTTTCACAGGAGCTCAGTCCGTCAGTTCACCTGATGATGGCGACATGTATGATCGCCGAAATATTGTGCCCGTTGGACACTATTGACCGGCAGCACACCCATGGATATTTTGATTACCTAATTCGTTATTTATATTCTATTAGTAAATTTTGGTTTTTAATTATTTATGAATCGATTTTACACTGCATATTTCTTCTTGTGACAGGAGCAAGTAGGATGTGAAAGTGAATATGCTTTTATTTATATTTCCAGGGCTTGTGGGATAGCATTTAAGTTAAAGAACTCATTTTCAACAAGTATGTATTCCAATTTCGTTGTGTATATTTTGTAAGCAAATATTGGTTTCTAGTTGGTAATAGAGAACTAGATTATTTACTCGTTCCAATACTGCATGGCGAATGATATATTAACTTGAAGTCAAAGTTACTAATGCGAAGTCTGGTGAACTAGTCCTTAAGAAGGTATTTGGAAGTCAGTAATGCAAAGTTAGTTGCTGACCAGAGTTGGGAGATGCATGGGACCTAGGGCATGTGGTGAGTCGAGTAGGGGCTGCCTCAGGCAAAATTTGCAGATGTGCATGGCATAGGGAGTGGCAGTGCTGATTTCATTTAAATATGACACGCATGCGAACTGCAGTCAAGTCTTGCTCCCACCAATGCAGAAAAGGGGCACTTAGGGAGGGGGTATTTAACGTGAATTGTGCAAAACTGCAGGGCCCTTCCCTCCCCTGTCCTCCTTAGCACATGGCGGGATGTCTTGATTCCCAGAATGACTGTGGAGATAACGGTTTCAGCGAAATATAAAATGCACAATTGCTTCAGCTGTAATATGACGCCACAGATAAGAAAGTTCTGAGTGTTGGTTCAAGATGGGAGGGGTTCATGTAAAATCGCAGAAGAGCAAGGGGCAGGTGGGAAGCCCTCTCCTCCTTGAAGCTGGCACATGGCAGGATCAAGCTGCAATATGATGCCAGTTGTATAGTCTGACAGCTCCTTATATTATCAATTCCTGCAGTGATCCCGCTTATCTTGTCTGATCGTGAAACTTTGATCGTCATCTTGGCCAGAATCCGCAGTGCCCTACTACTCATAAATGTTACATAATAAAAGATTTTACTTAGTTTAGTGTTGATCTTTAGTTACTATTTTTCTCATGTGTAATTTTTTACACTCCGTAACATTACTGGCCGGCCGGAGTGGCCGTGCGGTTCTAGGCGCTACAGTCTGGAGCCGCGTGACCGCTACGGTCGCAGGTTCTAATCCTGCCTCGGGCATGGATGTGTGTGATGTCCTTAGGTTGGTTAGGTTTAAGTAGTTCTAAGTTCTAGGGGACTGAGGACCACAGCAGTTAAGTCCCATGTGCTCAGAGCCATTTGAACCATTTGTAACATTACTGTAACACACCGGAGGAAAACGATAATTTCTAATAAATATGTGACGTAGAAGTATTATATCTGTGTGAGGCTCAGGTAGATGATAGTAGAACTGCAAGCAATGGTTAAAAGCGCCAAGTTCTTGGTAGAGTAAGAACCATGTATGGAGCACGAAGACATTAATCGCATAGCAGTTACGACATTGAGACGATGGACTTTCGTGTAGCTAGTTCGATTTTAGTAACGTCGTACTCGTATTAGGGATAATAGAGAGGTTGCAAGGTGCTTTCTAGAATCTAGGTGGACGTAATTTGTCCGCTGTGTGTGAGTATTGGTACGGTAGTGGAAGGACCATGCTAGTCGTCCTATTTCTGTTTGTTAACGAAATTTGGATTCACACTATCACTTCAGACGAGCAATTATCGATGGTGGGAAGCAGCGTAATGTAGGCTGAATTTTGCAACCACAGGAACAGTTCATATTTATGAGTTGCCGTTCCCTTTGCTTTCTGTCATATCACCATAACAACGCAATGGCGTATGGGAAGGCGCAACGGAAGGACTGAATGCCGAAAATTTGTGTTTAGGCTCTGTAGAGTCAGTGCTGGTGATGGTCAATTGAGGAGTGCAACGAAGACCTGGAGAGCGGTCAACAACCACGGAAGAATGCAGGACCAACACAGCGGGTAATGATATTAGCGGCTATGATCTACAATTAACATACATCATACAACTTTGTATTTGTTAAAGCAAATTAATATTTGCCTTCACATCCAGAACGTCCCACAAATCATTCTGCAGAAGACGAAATGTGATATGACAATCCCCGACTACACACTTCTGTTATCTGAGGTGCTCCGAAAGTTATGTGGAACTCGTCTGTTCAGCACTGACACCAAACGTACACCACCATTTCGCAAGTGAGGGAAGTAGTGGGATAATAGTTGTGTGGTGAGGTCTACCAGCAGCTTCCATTTGCGAAAACAAGTTCAAATGGAGTGGAACAGTCTCCGAAATTGGTGCCGAACAACTTCAAAATCGCTTTTACGTACCCCTGCAGCTCAGCGCAGTACCTACATGAGTTCGTATAAACTGTCAAATACATTCTGACCACAAACTGATCATGAGCAAGTTTAGCTCACACTTTGTGTAAGACGTCAATGAAACTTCATTTGTACAGGGCCATTGTCATTCATTTTCCATCTTCCATCGTGTCTTTTATACTTTTCTAATTCTTATAAAGCAATCGCCAAAGTCCTAAATCAGCCTGACGTAACAGAATCTGCTAAATTAAATGAAAGTTTGTCAACATTATGAAGAGTCGTTTATCATAAAATTTGATAGTTATATGAATCATACTCAGATAATGGCATGAGGCAGACAATTATCTTCGTATGAAGAAAATAAAATTGGAAAATTGGAAGATAGAGAGGTATTTACGTTATTCTCTAAATTACACACTAGAGACCAGTAGGTAATGAAACAGGAAAAACTACTGCAGCTGTCAAGGTAATAATTCCAATACGGCATGTAATCTTGACGAAGCAATGAGACATAAAAGACTTCCAAAGTGCAACGTAACAGACACAGGTTTCAGAAAATAATTCCTCTGCAGTTCTGTAGTACTCTGCGTGATAGATATCCACCACTTCCTGTTCTTAGCCACCAAATGGCCGTCAAAGGCTTACTTTAATCTCACACCTCAGTGACGATCTTTAATGAGTGTTGCGAACGTGCACAACTTTACTGGTGCCATACAATGTACTCAGAGTTCAACACATAAAAGTGCAATATCCCATAATGGACATATCCTCCATAGCATTTCTGCGTTGATGATAGTACAATTTACGGGGAAAGTGATGGAGCTGCGTTATGTAAGAGGACGATACCGCGTTTGTACATCTAAATTAAAATAGCTCCAAATTCCGCTCTGAGACCTTTGGTTTACGTAAATGTTCTCAAATAGCTTTAAACACCTCGCTCCTTCACTTTAGGAGTACGTGATTCTGGGAAAAGATCTTTCCCATAAGATATTCATTATCCATTTTTTGTTTATTCAGTAATTTTTCACCTACATTTGCGCATAACCTGTAAATTAATGTTAGTATAAAAACACTTAACAAGTTTCAAAAATGCTATGTTCTGTTGCACACTTACATTATTAATGTCTGTAACGAAGTTAATCGCTCCGTCATAGAGACGCTTCTGCGATCTGTATGCAACAGTAATTACAAAGGGAAATAGAATCTAGCTAAAAGTAGTATTTGTATTCAATGAAGAGGAAGGAATGATCAGCCACTGAAAGGTGACATCGAAAGACATGGACAATAAAGTTACTGTAGGCGTTTTTGTTAATGAAAATTATACAACTGGTGCTTAAAACAAAAGTTCTTAAGTATTGAATGATAACAATTCATTTGATTAAAAACAATGTAGTACCTCTTAGAAGGGGAGAAAGCCCTTGAAAGAGGGATGTTCAACTTCAGCCCGAACACCAACATATACAACACCGTCTGAAAGTGTGAATTATGCACTTCATACTAGAAGTTCCAATGCCGCGCGAGAAAAACGGAAATTCACGTTGTATTCGGTATCGAAGCGCAAATTTGATACCCCACTGCAATGGATAATTCAGTAAACGTTGTGCTGCGGAGTGTAATCCTCTTCATTCGAGAGCTAACACTGTATGTTAGCCCATGGAAATGTCTACCTTCTCGCTTGCGATAACTAGTACTAAATGAAATTTTGTTCTGTGGACATATATTTGAGGATAAGGAGAGGGACTCGTTATCACGCACGTAACAGCTAATTTGGTTTTAATTTACGTGCTGTAATAACTCAGGGAAGCATTAACACCAATGCTGATGTCGTCTGCTGATGTAGTCAAATGAAGTCTCATTAGCTGCACAACCAGTTGACCTGCTCCAAAGGAAATATAGATATCGACACTCGGGGCAGCAATAGGTTTAAACACTATTTAATAATTATTACATCACCAGTACACAGTCCCAGAAAAGTCTTCTATGTTTTAGTATAGCACATTTTTGCTAGGTATGCAGAAAAATGAGTGCGTGGTTGTGATTATCCCAAGCAACTCTAGAAAACAAACATCGATGCGACATGCTGTTAACTATTTGATTTATAACAGTTTATGCATGCTGTAAAGCTACTCACAATTCTGAAAAGTATCAAAGGAGGAGGATCACATGCAAAGTGACCCCGAGGAGCATCTGAAACATGTTAGATCGACAACAGGTATAAGGTCGGGTTATCGAGATACGGTGAATTGTTTTCTGTTGAATATCTTCCCTCCCCCCTGATCCATGGACCTCGCCATTGGTGGGGAGGCTTGCGATACAGATAGCCGTACCATAGGTGCAACCATAATGGAGGGGTATCTGTTGAGAGGCCAGACAAACGTGTGGTTCCTGAAGAGGGGCAGCAGCCTTTTCAGTAGTTGCAGGGGCAACAGTCTGGATGATTGACAGATCTGGCCTTGTAACAATAACCAAAACGGCCTTGCTGTGCTGGTGCGAACGATTGAAAGCAAGGGGAAACGACAGCATGCAGCTTTATTGTATGGTTAAATGAAAATGGCGTCCGCTTGCGGAGGTAAAATAGTCCCCCATTCGGATCTCCGGGCGGGGACTACTCAGGAGGACGTTGATATCAGGAGTAAGAAAACTGGCGTTCTACGGGTCGGAGCGTGGAATGTCAGATCCCTTAATCGGGCAGGTAGGTTAGAAAATTTAAAAAGGGAACTGGATAGGTTAAAATTAGATATAGTGGGAATTAGTGAAGTTCGGTGGCAGGAGGAACAAGGAGTAATGCAGGAGTAGGTTTAATAATTATTAAAAAATAGGAATGAGGGTAAGCTACTACAAACAGCATAGTGAACGCATTATTGTGGCCAAGATAGATACGATGTCAACGCCTACCACAGTAGTACAAGTATATATGCCAACTAGCTCTGCAGATGACGAAGAGATTAATGAAATGTATGATGAGATAAAAGAAATTATTCAGATAGCGAAGGGAGCCGAAAATTTAGTATTCAAGGGTGACTGGAATTCGGTAGCAGTAAAAGGAAGAGAAGCTGAATGTGGAGTGGGTGTAAGGAATGAAAGAAGAAGCCGCCTGGTAGCATTTTGCACAGAGCATAACTTAATCTTGGTTCAAGAATCATGAAAGAGGGTTGTATACATGGAAGAAGCCTAAAGATACTGGAAGGTATCAGGTAGATTATATAATGGTAAGACAGAGATTTAGGAACAGGTTTTAAATTGTAAGACATTTCCAGGGGCAGATGCGGACGCTGACCACAGATTATTGGTTATGCGCTGTAGATTAAAAGTGAATAAACTGCAAAAAGATGAGACTTTAAGGAGATGGGACCTGGATAAACTAACCGAACCAGAGGTTGTAGAGAGTTTCAGGGAGAGCATTAGGGAACGATTGACAAGAATGGGGGAAAGAATACAGTAGAAGAAGAATGGGTAGCTTTGAGAGATGAAATAGTGAAGGCAGCAGAGGATCAATTTGGTAAAAAGACGTGGGCTAATAGAAATCCTTGGGTAACAGAAGAGATATTGAATTTTATTGGTAAAAGGGGATAATACAAATATGCAGTAAATGAAGCAGGCAAAAAGGAATACAAACGTCTCAAAAATGATATCCACAGGAAGTGAAAATTGGCTAAGCAGGGATGGCTAGAGGACAAATGTAAGGATGTGGAGGCGTATATGACTAGGGCTAAGATAGATACTGCCTACAGGAAAATTAAAGAGACCTTTGTAGAAAGGAGAACCACTTGCATGAATATCAAGAGCTCAGAAGGAAACCCACTTCTAAGCAAAGAAGATAAAGCAAAAAGGTGGAAGGAGTATATAGAGAGTCTATACAAGGGCGAGGCTATTGAGGACAATATTATGGAAATGGAGGAGGATGTAGATGGAGATGAAATGGGAGTAATGATACTGCGTGAAGAGTTTGACAGAGCACTGAAAGACCTAAGTCGAATTAAGACCCCGGGAGTAGACAACAGTCTATTAGAACTTCTGACAGCCTTGGGAGAGCCAGATCTGACAAAACTCTACCATCTGGTGAGCAAGATGTATGAGACAGGCAAAATACCCTCAGACTTAAAGAAGAATATAATAATTCCAATCCCAAAGAAAGCGGGTGTTCACAGAAGTGAAAGTTACCGAACTATCAGGTTAATAAGCCACGGCTGAAAAATACTGACACGAATTCCTTACAGACGAATGGAAAAACTGGTAGAAGTCGACCTCTGGGAAGATCAGTTTGGATTCCGTATAAATGTTGGAAAACGTGATGCAATACTGACCCTACGACTTACCTTATAAAATAGATTAAGGAAAGGCAAACCTACGTTTTTAGCATTTGTAGACTTAGAGAAAGCTTTTGACAATGTCGACTGTAATAGTCTCTTTAAAATTCTGAAGGTGGCAGGGGTAAAATACAGGGAGCGAAAGGCTATTGATAGCTTGTGCGAAAACCAGATGGCAGTTATAAGGGTCGAGCGGCATGAAATGGAAGTAGTGGTTGGGAAGGGAGTGAGACAGGGTTTTAGCCTAGCCCCGATGTTATTCAATCTATATATTGAGCAAGCAGTGAAGGAAACAAAAGAAAAATTCGGAGCAGGAATTAAAATCCATGAAGAAGAAATAAAAACATTGAAGTTCGCCGATGACATTGTAACTCTGTCAGAGACAGCAACGGACCTGGAAGAGCAACTGAACGGAATGGACAGTGTCTTGAAAGAAGGATATAAGATGAACATCAATAAAAACAAAACGAGGATAATGGAATGTATTCGAATTAAATCGGGTGATGCCGAGGAAATTAGATTAGGAAATGAGACGCTTAAAGTAGTAAAAGAGTTTTTCTATTTGGGGAACAAAATAACTGATGATGGTCGAAGTAGAGAGAATATAAAATGTAGACCGGCAATGGCAGTATTTGTATTGAGTGTAGCCATGTATGGATGTGAAACGTGGACGCTATGTAATTTGGACAAGAAGATAATAGAAGCTTTCGAAATGTGGTGCTACAGAAGAATGCTGAAAATTAGATGGGCAGATCACGTAACTATTGAGGAGGTATTGAATAGAATTAAGGAGAAGAGAAATTTGTAGCACAACTTGACTAGAAGAAGGGATCGTTTGGTAGGACGTATTCGGAGGCATCAAGGAGTCACTAGTTTAGTATTGGAGGGCAGCGTGGAGGGTAGAGGGAGACCAAGAGATGAATACACTAAACAGATTCAGAAGGATGTAGGTTGCAGTAGGTACTGGGAGATGAAGAAGCTTACACAGGATAGAGTAGCATGGAGAGCTGCATCAAACCAATCTCTGTTCTGACGACCACAATTACAACACTTCTTAGATCTCCGAGATTCATTTCGTATTTTTGATTGTTGTCATACTGCAATGTCAAAATGACAAATCCTAGACATCGGAGGCAATATTTACGATTACTTTGCTTGCTTCACGATTCCACTTCTACAAAAAGAATTTCGTCGACCTTTGTAGTCATATGTTACTTTAAGTGTAATGTTACAGACGTTGGTGACGTCTCGTTTAGGCACTTGGTTGTCTGTTCAAAGCGATTAACGGTTTCAGTTTGGTGCCCTCATTACACAGTAAAAATGGGTCACAAGAAAATCTTGTTCCACAGCGTGTTCCTGCTCACAACTTTGGTGCTATTGCACTCCACTTGTTGTGTCTAGGCAAGACAGCCTAGACACAATGAGAGGAAGCCGAAAGGCACGCGCTTAAACTCACGCAGGCTGGCGTGAGGTCTGAAACAGGATACGTAATGAATGCTATAAAGAAAAGTACGTAGCTTCTGGAATACTTAACTTTAATCCATAATTGGTGAACATTGGTCTTGTTGATACAGTATTATCATCTCAATATAACTTGGTGATGGCGCCTTGCTAGGTCGTAGCAATTGACTTAGCTGAAGGCTATGCTAATATCGTCTCGGCAAATGAGAGCGTATTTGTCAGTGATCCCCTTCTGGCAAAGTCGTCTGTACAACTGGGGCGAGTGCCAGGACGTCTCTCTAGACCTGCCGTGTGGTGGCGCTCGGTCTGCAATTACTGACAGTGGCGACACTCGGGTCCGGCGTATACTAATGGACCGCGGCCGATTTAAAGGCTACCACCTAGCAAGTGTGGTGTCTGGCGGTGACACCACACCACTCATGCATCGTAACTCCCATAACGAATCAAAGGCAGCTGTGACGGAGCAGAATTCTGCTCGTCATCAGATATACGGAAACCCATGACGTTGTCACGAAACAAGAATTTGTGTACGCAGTTTCATCGCCAAGCGGCAGAAACAAAAAGTAGCCTCTGTTGCTACTATAACAAGACTGCTGACGGTACACGTTCCTGTGAGATACAACTGGTGAGCTAGGCTGAATCCTATGACATCTGTGTCACTGGGGACTGCTGACACACAAGAAATGCATTTTTGTATTTTCATCATATTATTGCGAATAATATTAATTGTGGACGTGAGTTAATGAGTCTTAAGGATTGGAGTCAATAGGCAGCAAGAGGCCATCAGGTACACAAGCGCAGCCGAGGTCTGTTGCACCAGACGTTAAGTTAGTCGAGTATAATGCTGTGCGAACCTGCGGCCCTCTTGGGAAGATCGGTTGAAGATAGGAACCTGGTGGCGGAATATTAGCAATGGATACAGTTACAGGCAAAGGAATGAATCTCCCTATAAATATTCTGTATTAATTCTGTTTTCAGTTAACTGAAAAGTTATAATTTTACCAAACAACTGCTGACACATAATCGAGATGAAAACAGCCGATGATAACCTGCAGAGTATCAAAATTCTAATACTGACATCTAGTGCGATGTGAAGCTAGTCTCGGGTTGTGTGTCACTTGTTAAGGATTTTTATTGTACTTTAATTTTGTGTTGACCTGAGAAAATCGGTGCTTCAGACGGAGAATAGGGACATTAGAAATGGCAGATCACGAGTGATTTTTGCATAACTTTCGCAGCTGGTGCGATGATCGGCATGGCTGCAATAATGACTGATTATGCAGGTTTTGCAATACGGGACGACGTTATATTTGGCCACCGTGGATAAAAATAAATTAACGCCACATCTTTTTGCTATTCAGGACCTCCATCCTATAGTCGTATTGTCAACCACATGCGAAGAACGATGTTTTCAGCAAATATGCGCTACACCGGTGAGTGTTACAGAGTAACAACTGTTGATTGGTATGTCGCCAAGACATAATCTATGCCAGCTCAAAGTTTAGCACATATAAGTGCAATATCCCAACAATACGAAATATCCTCCGTAGCATTTCAATGGTGGTGATGGTACAGATTATGGGGCAAATGGTTGACCTGGTTTGCCAGGTTTGTTAATAATCAGCTGCAGTCAGTTTTTGCGAGATGTGCCTTAAAAATACTTAAACTAAAAGAAATCGGTATTATATTTTGGCAGTTATGATAACAACCAAGTGTTGAGAGTTCTTAATTGCTCATACCTCTTTCAAAGGTATTCCTGTGTCAAACTAAAAGTAGTTCATTAAACAAAAGAAAAAAATTAATTATTGTTCTGGGATGGAAAACGAAAAGATAATGAACAACTTTGGTCGTTTCAGCCAGTCTTATAAAGAATTAACAATAATCTGAAGTTAAGTATAAAATATGTATCATATCAAACCAGTTTATCGAGAAAGGTTTTTTGTCATTTCGTGGAACTCCTGACAGGATAATTTTCAATTATAAAATCTACAACAACATCTGACTGTTTGTGTCGGTTTGCAATTTATTGTATCCCTTTGTGCACAGGGCACACAAAAAAGAACTCTTGGAATTGGAAAGTAATATTTTGCCAATAACTCTCAATAAAATTGTTTATTATGATGAGATTTCAGATAAGCTGTCCACTTTTTTCATGCAAACGACTATTTAAAAGCAGAGACGTTCTTCTTTTTTTCTTTTTTTGCATGAGTTTCATGAAATTTTACACTGATCAAATAGTTTACTGTCGTCCACCTTCAATTTTTTCTTTCAGTACAAAATGCGTATAATTTCTGCTGATTGTTCCCAGGTTGAACATAAACTAAAGTCCTCCACTCATCCACTGAAAGTGCTTTAACTGGTTGCTTAATTCACATGCCGAGGATTTTAAGCAGCCTTTGACAATTATGTACACATTCTTCACGTTTGCTATAAATTTTGCAACCTAATTTGGCATCGGGTGGTAGGCACATTCTACTATACCTCGCTCGTTCTGCGCGTGCTTAGTTGTGGCATTGTGTACTGGCCTCGTTTGGCCTAAGAAGATGCACGTAAGACACAGACATAACAATAACACTGTATTCCTCCTTATACTTATTTCCCGCATTTAGGCCATTAGCTTGGAACGGGCCTTCGTTGTGAGTTTTCTACTTCACGCTAAAATAACCTAACAAAAGCCAAAAAGGCCGGGCTTGTATGTATTTGGCCATACACGACCGAAAAATCCGGGCACCTGGATACCGTAGATGAAGAGGTAATATTACCGACCACAGAGAACGTTCACTTGTAATTTGCTGTAGAACCTCGATATAAAATAGAACTTTCAAAACTGAAATGTTCTTGCTTCTTTTGATTACATAGTTCGAAAAAAGCTTTCAGGAATACATGCCGACAAAAGCGGAGGATGTAGCAACAGAGTATATGAGGCCGCTAAATCTGTAATACACTACGAAATGTGTTCATGTAATCATGTATTTGAACGCTACAGTATGGGAAAGAATTGAAGACTGGTCACGGAAAAATGTGGGCTCAGAAGCAGGAAGAGAAAGAAGAAAGTCTTCTTGATTTTAAGAATAAATTTCAGCTACTAATGGCGAATAGACTGTTCAACAATCAGAAAAGGAGGTCGTATACTTGCAAAACACTTAGAGAGACGGGAGGATACCAACTGGATTGCGTCCGGTAAGATACAGATTCCGAAATTAGCCAATCACTGTAACTGAACAGACGAATGTAGGTGCAAGAAAGGTAATGGCAAAGCAAGCAGGAATAACAGAAGGCAGAAATTGATCGACAAAAGTATGTGGTACATAAATGCTCATGAAGAGACAGGAAAAAATTCATGAGAGGTACAGGGAAGCTGAAGCCAAACGGCTGCAGGAAAACTGTGAAGAATTGGACAGAAAAGACGTTGAAAAGACGGATTCACGTATTGAAATGTTAAAACGATCTTTGGTGCAGAGGGTGTGAAAGTCGAGTGACACTGTTAGAAACACAGCAGAGAGCCGATAGCTGGCCTCTGCAAGGAGAAGGAACTGACTGATGACGTGACAGCAGGGGGAGGATGGAGTATTAGTCAGAGTGTGGCCGCGAATCATCAACGAGACCTCATACTTTAAGGAGAAAAAAGCACACTAGCAAGATGTCAGACCCATAATCGATTCCGTGCGAAAATTTGGGCCATAATTCTGACAACATGCAGTTATGACTTTCTGAATATGCAGTATTAATTCGCGCGAGAGCCTGTATGTCACTCGCTCCGCCCTTTTATAGTCGCAAAGTGCGAAGTATTGTGCAGCGGAATAAGAGTGTGTTCGTGATGTCGGTGAACCAACAAGTGATAGTGCTTTGTTCATTTGTCAAAGCGCGCGGTTTCCTACCTTTATCTGGTGCTACAGATCTCTTTGCTTTGAACACCAAGTTTCGAGTAACAAATAAAGTGTAAATTAATGAATTGCAGGTATGTGCCAATAAAGAAGTAGCGTAGCGCTATTTAATTGTTAATATCAGTGTTGTACGTTATTTTCTTGGGATTGAAGAACTGAGACCGTAAAGTGAAAGAGTTGCATTATTCTTTAACGTAATTAGTATCATTAAATTGTAAGAAAAAAAGTCATTAAAGCCACTGCATTATACGTGTAATTGTGTAGTTACTTGGTTTTATTCATTTTGATTCTGAGGCATGGTATTCAGTATACACAATCTAAGACAAAAAAAAAAGGTTGGTATTCAGCCGGCCGCAGTGGCCCAGCGGTTTTAGGCACTTCAGTCTGGAACCGCGCTGCTGCTATGGTCGTAGAATCGACTTCTGCCTCGGGCATGGATGTGTGTGATGTCACTAGATTAGTTAGATTTAAGTAGTTCTAAGTCTAGGAGACTGATAACCTCAGATGTTATGTCCCATGGTGCTCCTAGCCATTTCAACCATTTGACGTTGATATTCATATAGCTATCGGCGGAATATGTATAATTGTAAACTTGGACGGCCTGTGGATGGATGTGTGACGCTGCAGCGTAATTTCACCTTGCATCTGGCAATGAAAGTAAATAGGGGGCATGTCGTTACAAGGAGACAAAGTATTTGCGACTTGCATTCCGTTTACTCAGTTGCACAGTAAGTATGCGTCGTAGACAAGCGCTCGAACAAGAGATGCAGATGTCAGCATTTGACAGAGGACACGTAGTTGGGCTCAAGGATGTGGGTTGAAGTAATCGACGAATAGCTCGATATTTGAATAGGAGCGATGCCACCACTCGGCGATGCTGGTAGGAATTGATGAGAGACAAATGAAAACAGCGTCAAAATGGAAGCGTTCGACGTAAAGGGACTACAGAAGGTAAGGACTGAGGAAAGCGGCACTCAAAGGCCCGGATTCATCATTATCATCGATTCGACATGGAACTGGTGCTTGTGTGATAACAAGGATCATTAATATGGTTCAAATGGGTTCAAATGGCTCTGAGCACTGTGGGACTTAACTGCCGTTGTCATCAGTCCCCTAGAACTTAGAACTACTTAACCTAACTAACCTAAGGACATCACACACATCCATGCCCGAGGCAGGATTCGAACCTGCGACCGTAGCGGTCGCGCGGTTCCAGACTGTACCGCCTAGAACCGCTCGGCCATTCCGGCCGGCGATCATTAATAGTTTGCTCACAGAAATAATGCTGAGCTCACGACTATGCGCCACCTACGACTGACATCTGTACCCCAAAGAGCCCGTTTGCTGTGAAGTCCAGCACATTAGGCCTGGAATCTCATCTCGGATACGAACCTAACTGTCGCGCGCCACACGACCCGGCAACTAATAATGGTGGTCTGCGGTGCGGTTCAATTTCATAACAGAGTCCCTTAGTTGTCACCCGTGGTAACCTTACGACACAGCGGTGCGTCGACGGCCTCTTGCTCCGTTGCCCTTCATGGGCCTACATTTCAACAAGATAATGCTCGCCCATACACTGCGAGAGTTTCTACTGCTTGTCATCGTGCTTGCCAAACCCTACCTTGGCCAGCAAGTTGGAGCATCGTTGGGAGAGGGGCCCTCCAACCAGCTCGGGATTCTGACGACGTAACGCGTAGTGTGGTCTGAATTTAGCACAACATCCTTCAGGAGGAAATCCAGTAACCCTGTCAATCAATGCCAAGCCGAATAACTGCTTGCATAGGGGTCAGAGGTGAATAAATAATCAAATTTTTTTGTACTTGTAATGACTTGGTTGTCTGTACATGTACATCACATTTGCCAATTTGCGTCCCATTCGCATAATTCGTTCGTCGTGCGTCTTTCTTTTTGTCTTAAAGTGTATGTACATGAGGTTGACTGTTCGAACTCTTTTCGGGTAAAAGAACGGAACAACGTGTTCTCGAACCAGGCTTATAAAAAAAAACATTCGTAGAAGCGTTCACCTCCTCCCCCGCCCCAATCTTTCCACGTCTTCAACATTCCGCGAATAGGAGGGCGCTGGTTGCACTCCGCTGTACAGTACTTCGAGCTCGTGCACTACACGGCTGCAGTGGGGCGCAGCAAGTGACAAATGACTAGAGCGCGAAAAGTTTAGAAGCAGTTCTTTCAGAAGGTCGTAACTGCGTACTGTCACAACTGTGGCTCAAATTTTCGCGCGGGATCGATTGCTGCTGCTGATATCTTGCAAGTTTGCTTTTTTATCCTTAAAATACGAGGTCAAGTTAATGTTTCCCAAGTTAATGTTCTCTTGTAACAGAGAAATGAGCCCAATTAGACGGGGACTTGGCGTAAAAGTTTCTATTTAGTTACACGTATACTAACAACGACAAACTTTCCGTCACAGATGAGTGAATGCTCTTAACCACATATCAACAATTATCTCTCAATCAGTTTGTTCCCGTACGCATATGTGATGGAATGTTTTTGCTTCTAATATTGTATACATTCACCTGGTCCGTTTCACTACCAACTATGATAAAGCCTATACATATATCCACCAGATCACCATTATACAGTAAAATTTAATGTTTCACTTATACCCACATCCGTAAGTTGAAGGATCTTAGAAATTCACTCAAAGAGGGGGAAAGTCCTGACTAGTTTGCAATGGGGCAACACGGAAATAAACACATCAATGAAGGTTTTTCATCACCTCGGTTCAGAGAGTTCCTGAACCTGTATAGAAAATTTGAATAGAGATCAACATAAACATCATTACCACCATTTTTATTGCTCATAAAGACCACACATTGCATGTTGGACCACAATACAGCGAGACCTTCACAGGTGGTGGTCCAGACTGCTGCACACACTGGTACCTCTAATACCCAGTAGCATGTCCTCTTGCATTGATGCATGTCTGTATTTGTCGTGGCATACTATCCACAAATTCAGATTGTCCCACTCCTCAACGGCGGTTTTGCTTATATCTCTCAGAGTGGTCGGTGGGTAACGTCGTCAATAAACAGTCCTTTTCAGTCTATCCCAGAAATGTTCGATAGTGTTTATGTCTGGAGAACATGACGGCCACTCCAGTCTAGCGATGTCGTTATCCAGAAGGAAGTCATTCACAAGATTCCCACGATGGGGGTGCGAATGGCCGTCCATGAAGACGAATGACTCGCCAATATGCTGCCGATATGGTTACACTATCGGTCGGTGGATGGCATTCACGTACCGTACAGCCGTTACGGCGCCCTGTGTGACCACTAGCGGCGTACGTCGGCCCACATAATGCCACCCCGAAACAGCAGGGAACCCCGACCTTGTTGCACTCACTAGACAGTGTGTCTAAGGCGTTCAGCCTGACCGTGTTGCCTCTAAACAAGTCTCCAACGATTGTCTGGTTGAAGGCATATGCGACACTCATCGATGAAGAGAACGTGCTGCCAAACCTGAGCGGTCCTTTCGGCATGTTGCTGGGCCCATTACTGTCCTTCAACGTAGTCATCAGCGTTGTGCAGATCCCGCTGCCAGTAATGTGAAAGGCGTAGTATACCGTAAGAAGAGCCTGTTCTTTTGATGGTGCGAATGGAGAGGTCTACTGCCTGTCGAATCTCTGGAGGAGTTCTGAAGCGAATACCATGAAGTGGTTCATTCATCTTCGGAATCAAATCAAAGTCATAAGGACTCAAGTCCGGGGAGTATGTTGGATAGTACAGTACTTCCCAGTCCCATCGACCGACAGAGCAGCTACAGCTTGCGATGTGTGTGCCCGCGCATTGTCGTGTAAAATGATGGGTGGGTGGCGCAGAAAAAGTCGCCGCTTCTTTCGCAAAGCTGGTCGCAGGCGATGCTCGAAAAACGAACAGTAATACTGTGCATTGACGGCCTGCTGTGGAGGAACGTAATGCGTTAGAATAACACCATCACAGTCTTACACGAGAATCACCATAACTTTAGAACGCTCCATTCGCACCATCAACAGAACAGGCTCTGGATTTTGGATCTAGTTCAAAATTTGTCGTGTTTCAGCGTCCTGGTATCTACATAAATAGTGATTTTGCCTAGATGGCTAATGAAGCACTTACGTTTAGAGACGTCAATGACACTGTCCTCACATACCGCATCTAAATCTATTATACAACTAGCAACTGGATTTTGTAAGACAAGGAATGGCCTTTGTACTGTTCCATTACCTAACTTAATAGTCACAAAAACTTGTTTCGTAACTTTCCTTGACTTATTTTCTACGACAGTCATCTTACATTTTAAACTCAGGCAGTGGTTCAAATTCTATCATTTTCTTATGAAAGTTGTGAGATGAAAAACTCGCAGCAGTTCCCATGTCCAACTCAATACTGGCTGAAATACCTCCTAGTATACCAGTAGTGTAGCTAAAACTATTTAATTGGCCGACGAACGGCATTGTGCATTTTTCACCAATAGTTCATTGGATAAATTTTCAGCGCGATTACATCGTATGAACAATAATGGTTGTTGCTTAAAATTATTTACAATATCGTCAATGTGTTGTTCTTTTGGGTGTGTGTTAAATAATGATTCAATACCGAAGTCGCCTCCCAAACGTTTGTCTGCCACGACCTGGGGCTCGGTGGTGACTGTCATCAATTTGTGGGCGTCGTATTCGGCGCAGGTGAAGGTGGTGTTTCACCTGATACTTCAATTATATTCGCGTTCGAGTACTACCGATTCCGCTCTCCAATCTTTTGCAGTTTTTGTGGCTGAACATCTGGTTGTTCATTGGTTGCGGCGGCACTTGCAGCATACTTTGTTGTTGTTATTGTTGTATTGTGTTGTTGAACCAGTGTTTTGGTACACATTACTGTAATTAGTGTTCTAGTTTTGCTGTTGGTTGTGTCTTGGCTAATAGCTGTTTTGTTCATATTTCAGTCCCAGAGATGTGCAAACAATATTAGTAACAACTAATGTTGTTTGGACAACTCTTGTTCGCGTAACCGCTTGTCTATGTGATGTTTTGATTACCATTCATGTTAGAACGTGTCTGCTGATTTTGATAAGTAAACTGGTTTGCGGAAGCAGGTTGTGGATTCTGCTGCGCTACGTAACTGAAAGTAGCTGGCGCGCCAGGATTATGTAGGCGAGCTTGCGTGCCCTGCATATCACTCATGTAAACATTGTGGTTACTGTTTTGCCATCCACACCGTTGATCTTCATATAGCAAATCCATCTGAGTCCAGCACTGTAAAAAAGTATTCTGCATCATTGTCGGGAATATGCAGCAGTTTCTCTCTGATAGAGAATGGTAGTCTGGCTTTTAGTGGCAGAGTATGTCACGCAACGGGGTCGTCTAGAAAATGTGTCATATTGAGGTATTTCTCAAAATATCTTCCCAAATTATCATATTTGGCTTTGAAAGGCTCTGGTTCCATGATCTGTTTTCTGAGTAGCTCTAGAACAGTTTGAGACCAAAATTTGACCAAAAAAGCGTTTTCGAATTGTTCGTAAGTTACGCATCTGTCGGTTTCGTTGTATGTCCAAACAGATGCGTCTCCCAGGATATAACCTACTGGGTATGAAATTCTTTTCCGGTCACTCCCTTATTTGGGGAACGCGTTTCTGAATGCTTTCAGAAAAACTACAGGGTGTACACTACGTTTTTTCGGAATAAATGGCTAAAATTGGCGATATTCGATTAGGCTTTCTTCCTCTCTAACACTGTAATACCTGTTTCCTACAGTTTAATTACTGTAGTGCTCACCTGCTGAATCCAAGGGAACATATTGTCTTGATATCACGATTGTGATTTGGTTAACTATTCTAATGCTCACCTGCTGAATGCAATTGCCCATTGATATCATGATTGTGATTTGGTAATGAGTACTGTGGAGCGTTTTATTGACAATGTGCAGTGTACGGAGGATACTTATCACACCCGTATATTTTTTCATTTCCATATTGAACATTTTAGCTGCGTCCGTTAGTACAGTCCGGTTGTACATAATCATTAAATTGTTTTTGCTGTGCTGCGATACTTTGTCGTACATTACCTATGGTGTGTTTATTATTTTTAACAAAATCAGTCACGGTGTCATGCACAACTGTCAGTAGTTTTTCACCTATGCATTGATCGAAATATTTGTTCTTCTCGTCAATCCAATTGTGAAATTCTTCGTTTACGTTTGTGAAATGATTGTCTAGGACTCACTGTAGCTTATCTGTTAACTATTTGGTCAATGTGATTACCTTGTCTTCAATTTGTGTAATCCGAGTAGTTATTGATTCATTTACAGACGTTCAAGACTTCACTTGACATGCAACGGGATCGCACGTGGTGTTTAACTGTTTGACTTCACTCTGAATGCTTTTTTACGTCCTTGGTGGTTTTTTCCTGTTGCAAAGTTGGCTCGAAAATTTTTGAACACGTATAGTCATTTGACCGCTCAGTCTAGCGTTAATTAGTCTATCCTTTTCGCTTAAAGTGTCTTTGAGTAATGTCACATCTTTTTGTATGTCTGTTAGTAGTGCGTTGATGCATGTGTCAGTGTCTTTTTTTATTTTTTGTCATATGATTTTGTATATTTTTGGTCATATGATATTGCATTGATGTCATGCGTGTGTCACTGTCTTTTTTATTTTCTGTCATTTGTTGGATTGTAATATTCAACATATTAACAATATTTGCCAGTTGAAACTGCTCTGTCCTCGCCACTCGTTTTGGCATGACGTCACGGCCAAGAATTGGTTCGGAGCTGGATTTTAATAATCGACTAAGGTTCGGAACGTTAAAAAAATTGCCGTCGCTGGGCATTTCGGCTAGTGATAGCTAATTAACGTCTAAACGTTTTACTGAGCAAGAACAGCAGTCGACAAGAAAATATTTAGCTGTAGTCGCTGCTCTCCATTTTGCATTGTACAATACATAATTCGGTCATTTTGTAAAATATTGCTACAATTTTGGAAAATTTTTATGGAAGCTAGGAAGCAAACTACAGTTATGAAATGCGTTTGAACTAGCATGCTAAAGTATAAATGTAGTACCTTAGATTGCATGCTATTTTTCATTGCAAATTCCAGATTTCATCAGAATTTCCATTAACTTTATTTCCAATTTTGTTGTTACATTTTTTACAACGGTAATGGCTCCTCGAGTATGTTGACATAGGCCATGCAAAAAAATTTGTATATACAGTAATTGGCTAGACACGAAGTCACCAGTTTAAATTTTTTTCTATTATTGATTCTGACGAGATCGTGCATGGGTAAACACTAGAGAGTGAACCACACTTATTAAAATAACTGAGTAATTTCTGAAACAAATAATATTTTTGAAATTATTTTCTCTTATTTTGCGCGCTTGGCAACGGCATAGTGTGTAAGATCAGTTCTGATTCTTTTACTCGACCGTGAGTATCTCTTCAAATGAAAACATTTTTTATTGGCCTTCGAAAATATTTACTGACAGAAGAAACGGTTCGTACTGGAATATTTATGTGCATTTGCGGAACAAGGAACATTTCGCCAATTCAAGACCAATATAGCTGAGGATGACGTTTAACATAAAATGGAACAGATATTATAGTAATATCACTATAATCAATTATTACACATAAACAATAAATTTAAAATGAAACTTACATTAAACAAAATATAAATGATGATGGCTGTGAGCCGTATAAATCTGCCGTAATCACGGAAAAGCACCTGTCTTGGCTCGCTTCTAAAACAAAAAGGTGCCGTCCCCTTCACAAACATAGCTGAGCGACGTAATTCTATGTTTGTTCCTGCAGTTGTATCCTACAACGGATACAACCGTTCATACTACTCTATTTTTAATTGATATTTTATTTATTTATTTATTACGTTTCAATTATTTTGGTCTTTTCAATTTCTTCAATTTCTACTCTATTTGCAAATACACCGAAATAGTGCTCAGTCTACTGTATCTCTTAAAATTTTCGTAAAAGGTGTGAAAATTGGGATTGCAAATAAATTAACGAGAAAAGATTCTGCTTACAAACAGGTAAGTCGACGTCTATCGAAATGCTTTTTTTTAAAGTTCACGTACTAAGCAGTGGAGGCTCGCATGGACTCTATTTTCGGTACTATCATGCTCTTTGGCTTCCGGCTGTTCGAGTAGGCTGGGTGGCGTGAGGCGCCGGCAGAATTGTTGTGACGAGTAAGGGCGGCTAGTGGGAAAGTGCAGTTGGATTTGGCATTGCTCACCCGTAGTGTGATGTACCCGGGCTCGTGGTGGTCCTGCCGTTGCCGTGTTGTGGAAGATGGTTTGGTTCCGCCTTCGTGTTAGTTAGCTGGAGAATCTACTGTATCGTACTGGGAAAGTTTGCTTATTCAATATGGGTAATCTCTCGCTCTATGCTTTACGATTGCTTCTACCTTTACCTGTGGCGCTGCTTAGAGTGTGATTCAGGAAGTGCCTTTTAAGCTGTTCCGCGTATGAGGTTAGATCCTCGATATTTTGTATCTTGCCTCATTTTGAAACATTTCCTTCTAAGTCTTACTTATGCTGCCTGCTGATCTGGTGTAAACTTGATAGAAAAGTGACCACTTTCTATTATACTGCGAGTAAACTGTGTGCTAACATTTTCCTTTCTTTCTGATATTAAAATTTTTGTGTGTCTTAGTTGTTTTCCTTCGAGGACAGCTAAGAGTCGTTGCCTGCTGGGGCACTGTCCGATTGAGGCGTCCGACGGTTTGGGCACGTGTACTGGGTGGTGGAAAACACGTTGAGAACTGCAAGCCATTTTGGCTTTGGAGGTAGGGAGCCTCTATGTGACGTTGGCAATTTCAGTGCTGCTTATTGTAGTTTCGATATTTGAACTGCCCCGAAGGATAATGTAGTTCGTAGCGCTAATATTATTAGCGGTGTTTGTTTTCAGCAACTACGTTTTGATTAGCAAGCCGTCACAGGATGCATAATTATCTAGTGAATGACATCGCTATCATTGTTTATTGTGTCGCTAAGGCAACAAATTTTTAAAATGTACTACTATCATGTATCTTATCTGCTGATGTCATTAGCAGCTGATCCAAGCTGCAGCTTTTACTTAGGCCAACCATAATTGATACATCTCTTAATTTTGCCATAAAGATTGTAAATGAACTATTGGTACAGTAATAACTAAAAGTAAGTAGCAAATTTTAGAGCAACTTCATGTCTATTATTTTTAGCTTGTTTCAATTGCCTTTGTTGAAACCTGACCGTTCTAGTCTAGTTCGTATCGAGTCTGCTACTGAATAATTATTGTATGTTAACTAACACTCCTGTTGTCTGTACTACAGGTGCAGATTTGTTATTTAGGCGCTTGATAGAGATTACGCTGTTTCTATGCTTTGACCTGTCCCTGCACTGGGTTTTGTTTTGCAACCACATCCCACGTTCAATAGCAGCAGCCAGTTTAGACCAGCACCTTTATATTTGGGTACAGGTAGCAAACGAGTTGGAAGGGTCGGCCATCATATAAGGCAACTTGGGCTGCGTGTATTCTGTAAATTAGTATTTTTTAGCTGCCCTGTTGTCACAACAAAGAAGAGTTAAGTGTTCCTATAGTTTTGAAACACTTGTAATTTTATGACTGCACAATTCTTTCATTTGTGTGAATCTTAAAGGGTTTTTTTCTCCATGGATTAGTATTTTGATTGTTTAATACTAATAATTTTATTTACTGTGGCTTTACATTGGACGCAGTTACTGTTTCATGTTACTTCGAGTTGTCATAAATGTGATATCATCTATTGTTCACTTTGATCATGTACTTCGAAGCTGCTAAAATTTGAGTCCGCTCACTGTTTTCTTGGAGAGTAAAGTAAAAAGAAAATTTTTAACTTTATTAAAGCTCTAAAAGGTTATTGTCAATACTTTTAAACTCTGTATGTGAAACGAAGATGTTATTTTTAAAGGAGAATAATTTTTTAAATTACTCTCACTCAACAGCATTTGCTGGCGCCTGCTTAAGCGCAGTTACCAGACCTCGGTATAATAAACTATTTCATTTGTATATTCTCTTTCCACGTTGCCAGTAGCAATCAACTTACAACCGAACCTAGGATCGTCGGATGAAAAAATTAGTTTTCTTGAAACGACAGGTTATGAACAATGCGTTAGTCGTACGAAGCGCAGTGCGTTATAACCCTTTCTGGAAAATTATTGCCAAGAGTTTATCTATGCCTTTCGTTCCGACGATTGAAAGTCGCTGGATGAGCACGCTGCAAAATACAGGAATGGTGTCATTACTTTATCAAAACCCGAGGAACTTACAATAGCCGTATGTATATTTTTTTACTTGTGATGAAGCCATATGTGCAGGAGGGCAAATTTTCTCCGTTAACTGAGTCATGGAGATCAAAAAAACCTATAATTATATTATGAGGTCTTTCAAGATGAAGGATAGCCACGATGCAGTATTAAAGTGGTTGCCCCTCAAATTCACTCCGCTAGTGCTACCTCGCGATGTCTGCTTTTATCGCCAGGTAGAGAGTTTGAATAAAATGGTTCAAAACCGATATATCTCATAAAGAAGTAAAAGAAAATCACATCCTGAGAAGACTGCATCAAAACATATTCCATCGTAGATCATCAGTTATCCTCGCCAACAGTTGGCGAAATGGTGCATTAGTGTGGCTTGTTATCAAGCTTTCATGAATGTATGCGAAATTTGTTCTTCTACAGAAACTGAAAAACAACCATGTTATAGTCGAAACCTTGAAGTTTATAATGTGCAAGATTCCGAAGATATTACCGTTTCCCTTGTTTCTACAGTGACCTATCAGCAAGTGTAAATCAAAATAATAAAAGTACCTAATTTTATTCACAAACTTGTCGTTTACGCCATACACTCCCTTCCCGGAATTTTATTTGCGTTGCCAAATTTTCCGCTTCCTTTCCTTTTCATGCCTTTTATGAAAATGTTAATAAATATAATATTCTGAGCATTATCTCGGTTTATTTACTGTGTAAGTAACGAGAAAACTGAAAACAAAAATATGAAAAGATTTCTGCGTAGGAACTCAGCCGCGCGACCCTCGGATTACCGTTCTGTACTGTCTCCACTGCATCAGCCGCTGCCTGCGAACTACGCTAACATAAATGGCTCATTCTTCACCAGACCCGCACAAAAATGCTACTTTATCTAAACATTTGGACATCTGGAGCCCCCACTTTCAGTCACTTTCATTTCTGGAAAAGGGCTTCATAAACCATAAATTCGGACAAAATCGGTGCTTACGTGCAGGGACGGTTCCCTTGTCCGTTCTGCCAACAGAAGCCTTGCGATCAAGTAGTTTTCGTTGTTAACGACTTGGCGCATTTTCCTTGGCTTATCTCACTACAGCCAACCTTCAAATGTTTACTCATTGGGTACGTTCAAAAATGGTTCAAATGGCTCTGACCACTATGGGACTTAACATCTATGGTCATCAGTCCCCTAGAACTTAGAACTACTTAAACCTAACTAACCTAAGGATATCACACAACACCCAGCCATCATGAGGCGGAGAAAATCCCTGACCCCGCCGGGAATCGAACCCGGGAACCCGGAATGGGTACGTCTTGGGTATTATAGTAAAGATAAAATACTGGCTTATGTGCATACTTACTTCACATTAATTTTTCTTTCATGATCAAATTTCAGAGACCTCTTAAATTGCTAAACGTTACAAATTTCTCAGTTTCCAAATTACGACCACTCCTGCGGCCAGTACCGCCCCTCTTCTTTCAGAGGTCGGCTGCAGATGTGGTTCTAAAGTCTGTGTGATAAATACTGAACTTCTTCCATAAGTAGAGATATTAAAGCCCCGAATGTTAAAGCTATGCAGTAAGTATGAACCTGTATGGTAATTATTGCTAGTAGTTTCGAATTACAGATATAATGCATTTTATTGGATCTGATACATTAGAGCCGGCTGGTGTGGCCGATCGGTTCTAGGCGCTTCAGTCTGGAACCGCGTGACCGCTACGGTCGCAGGTTCGAATCCTGTCTCGGGCATGGATGTGTGTGATGTCCTTAGGTTACTTAGGTTTAAGTAGTTCTACGTTCTAGGGGACTGATGACCTCAGATGTTGAGTCCCATAGTGCTCAGAGCCATTTGAACCATTTGGTACATTAGAACATTAACATGCCGCAGTAGGCGTCAATAAGTGGCAGCTTTGTCGCTGTTGACAGTGTGCCACTGTATCAAGTAAAGTAGGAATGAAATGACTCACTCTTGGACGAAAATAGACAAAGGAAGAGCAGCATTGATATGTATATATTATTAAGAAAGGGATAAAGTTGGTATACAAGCCTTCTTGGGATTGTCTTAATCTTGAATTTTTGTCAGCCGATTTTTTTTTTTTTTTTTCGCAGGCAGCGAAGACGATGAACACAATGCCAATAGCTATCTCTTCGTCTCCCAATCCTAATCGTAACACAAGGTCTGAACTCCTGTAATGATTCGGATATTCAACAACATTTGACTACGGTGGTTCGGACCAATCCACAAAAAATATTGCTATGTGTTTATAACAACCTTTACAACCAATTACACAAGCATATTGTAGATATTGGTGAGAACTTTGGAGGCCAGTATACAGTAATGGAAATAAGTATTCATACACTAGAGCGTGGAAAGGTAGACTCCCTATATTGCCAATAGGAAACCAAAAACATTAATTGGATGTACACTATACACATTGGCCAGTCGCCAATGCAGCTATGATAGTATATAGAACAAGAATGAACAAGCCTTTGAGCGGCTGGTCCCGCGGAGGTTCGAGTCCTCCCTTGGGCATGGGTGTGTGTGTGTTTGTCCTTAGGATGATTTAGGTTAAGCAGTGTGTAAGCTTAGGGACTGATGACCTTAGCAGTTAAGTCCCATAAGATTTCACACACGTTTGAACATTTTTTTGAACAAGCCTTTACAAAACAAAATGCAAAAACGTCTGCCAAGTTCCCTACTGCATTGGGAATTAAGTATTCATACACCAACAGAAAATGACACTTCTAACAAAGCCAGAACATGTTTAATACTTCGTATGCATACCCTTCCGAAGTATTACTTCTCGCAACCTCCGTGGCATGGAATGTACCAATTTTCTTGTAGTTTCCGACGTGATACCTTCCCATTCTCGAAGGAGAGCCTCTTTCAAAGAGGCCTTACTGCGGATGTCGTGTTTTCTCACTCGTGTTTCCAGCTCACTCTTCAAGTGTTCGATGGGATTCAGGTCCGGACTCTGAGGTGGTGTTTTAAGAGTGTGTAGAGTGTTGTAGGGCAACCACAACCGGGCAATTTGCACCGTATGTTTGGAATCATTGTCCTGTTGGAAGTAATAGTTTCTAGGAAGACCCAAGGCGTCAGCACTCTGTTGGAAGTTCTGTTTGAGAATGTTCATATACACAAACCTGTCCAAGGTACCTTCCACAAACACTAATTTTCCAACACCGGAGGCTGATATACGGCCCCATACCATCACTCCACCACCTCCGTGCTTCACCGTTGGTTGAATGTTGTTTCTCTCGAGGTCTGTATTCGGTCTTCTTCAGACCAAGATCCTACCATCATTGTGCACGATATTAAATTTACTTTCATCACTAAACAGTACAGTATCCCAGAAGTCTGCTGTCTTGGATACATGCTGTTTCACGAATTCCATCCGCCACTTCCTGTTCTTTTTGCTGATGTAGGGCTTTCATCTCGGGACCCTGGCTCTGCAGCCCGAACGATTGGGAATGAATGGCACGAACTGCCCTTGGAGTGATGTCCTTTCGGAACTGGTCGTGTACATATGCGGATAGTGCCGACGCTGTAGTTTTCGGGTTTTTCTTGATGATTCTTAGTTGCATTCTGGTCTCTCTTGTTGTAAGCTTCTGTGGACGACCGTGTCGTTCACTGTTTATTACTACATGTCTGTCCCTATATCGCTTAAAGATAGATTGCACAGTCGCTCGGCTTCATCCTATGATGTTCGCAATTTCGACATACGACTTGTGTTGAAGATATTGGGCGACAACGATGTTTCGTTCCTCAATGGTCGTTTCCTTCCCCTTGCGGCCCATTCTGCTGTTCCACAGTACCCATGTCCGACGTGCTGCTGCTTCACGGCCGCCACACGACTACACAGGTGTGGCATGCACTCCGGGGCTGCGTCAGCCGTTTGTTTGGTTGAAAGTAGTCCGCTGTATGAATACATTTTGTCCTGTCGTAGACCGTTCGGAGTGTAACATATTTTATTTTCCCAGAATAGATTCATGGCATACGGGAAGCTTCATTACCAAGAACATGGTTATCTGACGCTACATCATCGTATTTATTCGTATCGGCGCTGTGGGTGATTTACTATCCCAACACACCATCGTAGTTTGTCACCACCTACTGTATAAATACTTATTTCATTGACTGTAGGTATTTTGTTTGTATCTCTTGTTTCCTTTATCTTCTGACACCATTTGCCGAACGTTTCAGCCAAACTTTTTACTCTACCAGACCAAAACCTTCCAGACAACACTGTGTAAGGCCGAATTGACCACTATATGCCACGAGCGCTAACAGCGAAATGGTTAGTCTGAAATGTCGCCTCTACTTAACAAAATCCATCAGGGACATCTCAGCCTTCTAAAGCTGCCCAAGCCGACGGCGTTGTGATTATGAAGCGGAAACCCGAAGGAACAACCAAAGCTAACCCGAGGCCAGGCGGATGTCGTGTGCTGACCGAGAGGGATCGTCCAGCATTGCAGGCGGGGTTGTAAAAAATCGCTAGAAATCAGTGGAAGGAATCATTGGTAAAGTACAAAGTGCTACTTGAAGTCCAGCTGGCACAACGTACGTACGGATTTAAAAAGAATGGCTTACATTGGTCGAGTGGCTCCTAATAAGTCAGCAATTTGTGTAACGAAAGCTCGAGATGGAGTAAAAGGAGACGCCACTGGACGGCGGATGGAGTGACGAATCACGCCGTACCCCGCGGCAGTCCTGCAGAAAGGTTTGTGTTTGGCGAATACCTGGAAAACGTTACCTGTCATTACATGTATGCCAATAGTGAAGTACAGAGGAGGTGCTGTTACGCTATGGTAGCGTTTTTCACGGTTAGAGCGTTGTCTGCTGAGGCACAAGCTCGTAACGTTTTTATCTTGCATTTTGGTATTCATCTATTGTCATTTATTTGTAAATCATTGTTCGTATTCAAGTTTAAATATCGTCATTTTATCATTTGGATATAGCGAGTGGAGCTGTGGTCGTTAGAAAATGGAGTGCCAATATGAGAAATGGAGCATTTTCGATTCTCAATACAGCCGCGACAGGAGCGGAGGCAGCGAGAAACATTTTTGCCGTGTAAATGCTGTTGGACAGAGCACGCCAAGGAAATGGTTTTCTCGTTTTAAGGAAGATCGTTTTGACATTAGACTCTTCACGTTCAGGAAGATCCTGATTATTATCATTTAAAAGCATTAATCCACAGTGATCCGCGTCAGTGTACTGAATAACTGACAGATGTGATGAACAGTGGTCATTTGCATGCAGTGGGGAAGGATAAAAAATCGGTTGTATGGGTACTGCATGGTTTCAGCCAAAATCACAGAAATCAGCGGGTGCCCAGACGTGCATCTATACTTGCTCGTCATCAAGTGTCTCGTGAACAACACCAACCATTCCTATACTGTATCATTATTGGTGACGAGAAATGGTGTTTATGTGCTAAAATAAGGAAACGATGTTAATGGTTGAGTCCAAACAAAGCAGTAACTCACCGTAAAAAGACCTGAGAGCATCCACAAAAGATAATATTACGCGTCTGGGGGTACAGCGACGGTGTGGTGTACTACGAAGTGCTTACTCGAGGTGTAAGCATCATTGTTGACAATTACTGTCAACAAGTGAGACGTCTTGCAGACACTGTCCAAGAGCAACCGCCAGGAAAACTCGTGAAGTGATGCTACTCCGGTAGAACGCTAGCCCGCATTCTGCTAAACTCGCAGAAAACACTATGCAGGAGTTGGGGGAGGGGGAAAGGTCATTCCTCACCCAACTTATTCACCTTATCTTGCACCCTCAGATTTTCACATTTCCCGCTCTATCGAACAACCTTCAAAGAGTTGCATTTCCGGATGAAATGCTCGTCGAATTCTTCTCCTCAAAACCATGTGATTACTACAATAGCGGAATCGAAGATCACTTCAGCGTTGGCAGACTGTTGTGAAGAACGGAGGAGAACATATCATTAATAACTGAGGTGTCTGTTATGAGTACCTGTTGTATTTATTAAAGTTACAGGAAAAGCTGCGAACTTATGCACCAACCTAATATGTGGACATAGTGGGGAAAATAATCATGAAAGAAGTAAATGGACCTCGAAAATGAGACAGGCAGTCCGTATACCCTGCAAGAACAAGGGGAAAATACGTTGGAAAAAGGAAGGGATTGTCCTACTTATCAAATGATATTGAAAAGACAAACTGAAAGTACAGGTTATCGATAAGTACAACAACTCAGTAATTCAGCCAATGAACGAACTAGCAGTAAGAGAAAATACTCCCCTCAAACTTAGGACGTCTGAAGCTTTTTCTAAACGATTAAGAGATAAATAACCTGCTGGAAAATTTAAAATGGCCTTGCGCTTGCGTAAAGAAAGACAGATTTGTTACGTTGGCATTCAGAGACACAACTAAGCTGAAATTCTGTTCCCTTCTGTCTACGGAAAGCAGATGCTGGAAGCTAGCACTCAAAGTGATAGTACAAAGCATCTATAGGTCCACTACTTTTGTACGATAGCTGTGAGGATATGCTCATATTCCCTGAACTAGAGGAGTTGGGTACTCTAAATACAGCCTTGAGATATACAGTGCGAGCTACACATCCCATAGGAAATTTAATTACGTTCCCTGTTCCTGGATTGGTAGACAGAACTCAGCTTAAAGCAGTGAACCTTCCAGTATGAGGAGACACGTTCACTGAACTGTTTAAAAAATATGCAAAATCAGAGAAGAGGAATCTAATTTACATCACCTTTACAAGCAATTGACAGCAACGGCCAGTGGATACACAGGTTCCCGTCAGATCACCGAAGTTAAGCGCTGTCGGATGGGGCCAGCACTTGGATGTGTGACCGCCTGGGCCGCCATGCGCTGCTGCCATTTTTCGGGGTGCACTGAGCCTCGTGATGCCAATTGAGGAGCTACTCGACCGAATAGTAACGGCTCCGGTCAAAGAAAATCAACATAACGACCGGGAGAGCGGTGTGCTGACCACACGCCCCTCCTATCCGTATCCTCAGCTGAGGATGACACGGCTGTCAGATGGTCCTGATGGGCCACTTGTGGCCTGAAGACGGAGTGATGCTGCTGCTGCTTACACGCAATTTATAGTCACACACGGACGCGTGGTGTTTGATCATACAAAATCGTGGCCGCATTTCTACTTTCACACCCATAACCCATCATTCACTCCTTATAAACAGTACAGTTGAATGGAATGCGCAATGAGACGGTGCTACATGCGTTATGGGAGCAGGCGGAAGAAGTGAAATGTGATGTAGTATGTGTGCACGAACCGCTGCTCAGTGCAAGGAAGAATCCCCAACAAGCCTAAAACAACGCAAGTAGATGCCCAGTATCACCATTAACATTACTCACCAGGAGATTAAAAGCGACGAAAATCACTCAGTTTTGTGTTGAGCGCGACATGTCCATCGAAGTTATTAAGCCGTATGCCATTTGGTTTATTATCAGCAGGCTCTTCCAGTACAGCGATGAAATATCGATATCGAAAAGCTCAAAGCACATTTGTCAAAGCCGTTTGCTAAGTAATACGCCCGCTAAACCCGCTAGGCAGAACAGGTAATTAGGATTGTGGAAAGGGCCAACTAAGGTTGGGGTCAGTTTCACCTTCTAATTGTAATTTATTCTAATTTAATAACACCTTTACAACCAAAGCGGCACCTTAACCGAATGCAACTCTTTCACGGCTAAAGGCCACCAAACAAGGAATCTTAACAAATCACCAAGATAAAAAAACTCCAATTAAGATAGCAATAAAATAATTACCAAAAAACATCACAGCAAAGTAGATAGAAGAAACATATGCATGGTGCAATACCAAAGGCCGAAGTCCACCATTATGTTTCAGAATTGTATAATATATTACCATAGACTTTTAAAGGCAGAAGGCCACAATATTTCAAAACAAGAAATCTTAGAAATCAACAAGATAAAAATGCAATTAAAAGGGAAATAAAATAAATAAAGAAAACATATCACGGATAAGTGGAAAGCCGCAAGGGAAGGCAGATAGGCCGCAATTTTTAAGAAAAAAGAAAAAATAGCCATAAGCCTTACATTTTAAGAAGCTGAAAACAGATAATTAAACACCGGCGGCACTGAGAAGCCTCGGACCGACTGATACAACGACTTGCTTCCCACCAATCAGTACATGAGAACTGAAACATGTTGGACAGTGACAAGTTGGACAGTGACAACAGGTGAGGAAAGGACGCTGCCTGAAATTAAGTTAGTGGCCAGGGCTCGTAACCGGAACACTAACGGCCCCTAGGCAGAAAATTCCGCTGGTACACTTGAATTTGAAATACGGTAATATAGTTAACTTCACCCCAAAAAAACACTGCCTGAATTTACGTCAGTTCCCGGGGCAGGTAACCAGAACATTAACGGCCACAAGGCAGAAAATTCCACTGGCGAACTCGAATTGTAGTCAACCAAAATAGTTAATTGCACCGCATGGCGGCTAAACTTCAGCAGTGGGAACACTCGGTGTTGCTCACAGGAAAACCTCGCCAACAGCAAACCACCGAAACGAACCACCACAACTTAATGGACTTGGCTTGGGTAGTTGAAACCACTACTCAACTTTGACGTCCTGGGTCGGTGAACCACGAAGCTCGCAGCGATCGGACAGCTCCACACACGCTCCGACACTGCGCAGGGACTGCCAGCGAACCCAGCCGACTGCACCGCGCGGAGATAACTTCCCTCGTCCGGAACAACCGACCGACTCCTCCGAATGCCGAGAACATCTAAAATAGTCACCAAGAAATAACGCCAACTACACACACAACCCGACAAACACTGCACGAAGACTTGAGCGACATCCAACAGTAACTAAACACACACGAAGACAAATCGGGAGTCGATGCACACACACACACACACACACACACACACACACACACACACACACAGCCGACTCATGTATGATCGGCGAGCCAAAACGCGTCGTCCGGTAGGACGACCGACCGACGATCCACCAAGACCGTGGCCAGGCTCAAGTGATGCGTGGCGGCAATGGTTGGGCGAACCATGTCGGCGCAGACCTCACTGCTCCATCCCGACTGCACTAGTGCCGCGTGCAACTCCCCAACTGGCAGGTCCGGACTGCGCTCCAGAGACAACTGACGGCCAGATCCGAACTCGCGACGCGAACTCACGATGCTTAACCAGTCATGCAACAGACAACGACTGGGAAGTAATAGCAGTCGAGCAAAGATACTACGGGAGGGGATATATTGATACGCGCTGCTAACGCCGCTCACTGTCAGGCAAAGCTGCACCTCAGTGACAGTAGTAATTTAAATTAACGTAGTGAGGTGGAAGTACGTCAAAAACTGGGTGTAAAATAGATGATACGCTTGTTGTAATTACAAGTATTATCCACGCAATTGCTAAATCTGTCATATAACAAAGAGAAACACCACATGACAGTGGTTATGATTTGGAAAAAGAGATTCTGGAGCGTAAGTTGTACGCGCATAAACTTGTTGGTAACCCTCCTAGGTACCTAAACAGGGCAGGATCAAACCTGTAATACAGACGTTATGCTTCCAAGTGCATCAGCTTTTGGATCTGACCATCACTGGGAAGTCACCTCAGGAGAGGCAACTAGCGATCATAATATGATAATTACTGCGTCACTAGGGACGCTCCGGGAGAAGCACAGAATTAGCCCATTAAGATAGTCATAAACTTCAGAAAAACAGATTGGGAGCTTCTGCACGCAGAGTACGTTCCCCCTTCCTTTACGGAACAGGGAGACAATGTTGACTAAAAAGACATTGAATTAACTAACGCTATTCAGAAAGCAATTGAAAAGACAATGTCACTGAAGAAACGTGTCATAACACAATTGATACCTTGGAGCTCTGAGGTTCCTGAGCCCAAAAGACGGGTTCGGAAGGCAGGAAAAATATATCAAAGAAGTTTGTATGGCAGCGAATTTAGACTGATGCAATGTAGGCAACCAAGAGGTATGAATCTGAGATAAGATCTGTCAGGCGAGCTAACTGGAAGGGTTTTGTTCTTGAATAGCAGACTTTTGATCCCAGGAGCAGGCTCTATAAAATTATAACTGAGAAAACAAGATCTCCCTGTAACCTCCCAACAGTAAAAAAAATAAATATAGCATTCACATTCAGTGTACCCTCCCAGTAAAAATATAATTATGTATAGCATTGACATTTAATGTCACCTAGCAACAGTTTATTATTCCGTAACCTACCAATAGTAAAAAATATAACGTTGACATTTAGTGTAACCTCCCCACAAAATAAATTCCGTAAACTACCAATAATAAAATGTGACTAATCTCCTAGTAAAAAATGTGACTCAGATAGCCTTTCAATAATTGACTGTGAATTTAAATTGGTAAATTTTGAACGCCAGCAGTGCTGCGTCATGGCCCTGAAAGATTATACTGAATAAATTGAAAATTCTTACCTCAATAAAGTCGCCGGATAACGCGTATATATCTGCTCCTATCTGAAACCAAACTTTTCTGGCACAGCCCTGTGCAAAGCTGGCCAATAGATTTGTCATGTATAAAAAGAAACAACTGATTTTTCTTTACAATAATCGGGATGACCATGGATTGAAGAAATAATTGTCAAAAATTAATTTTTTTATGAGAAAGATTATTATTAAGAGATTTTGTAAAACATTTTACATGGGACTTGATATAACAATACTACATATGCGCGAGGCTGCTTTTACCTTACATTACATCGCTCAGGCTCCACCATCGCTCCCCACGACCAGCCTAGCCAACTCGATACACACGACTGTTAGCTACTTCTTACTCCTACTGACGCATAGTTCCTACTGCATACAACACTGCTCTTTGGTCTGAGATTCTCTTATAGCTTACTTATCGCAGGCAGCGCGTGAGCAAACCATCGAAATTACATCTGCTCGAGTGCGCTAGCAGTACATTCCTTAATCATAGACCTCTTACATAACCCTCCACTGGGGGAGCAAAATTTGGCAGCGATGGTGAGTCAATTAGACTTGCCATGAGCAACAAATTTTTCTATAATCTGTTTAGTTTACAAAGTCTACAATTACAGAGTATATACATATATATATATATATATATATATATATATATATATAACATTATTGTAAATAATAAAGGTACAGAATATATTAAGAAGTGAAATAGAGTGCAAACGCACTGATTACGAAATATATTAGCAAATGACAAAGTGCACAAGCACTGTAAAACTCTTTAGCATTTTTACATGAATTGAAAATATGAAGGAGTGAAAGTGCACACGCACTGTAGAAGTCTTTAGCATATTTACATGAACTGAATACATTATAAAATGAAATAATGTGCACACGCACTGTGTAAGTCTCTAACATTTTTCAAGAACTAGGAAAGGAATGGGAAGGATAGCATCATGGTTGTAGCACAGTGGGTTGCACATAGGTGCACCAAAAGTCCATATGTTTCCACAGAAGCACAACACCAAGTGAGAAAATCTGAAGTTCTCTTCCCTGAAGTGTTTATCGGTGTATCCAAGACACTGAAATGTTGTATTAATATTCTGTGTTATCATTTTGGTAGTACATTAGGTACACCAAACAGTAGAACCATAATAACATCTCCATTCGTCAAGGTGGTGGACAGCTTGATATGTAAACACTACATTCTTGTAGAATCCATAATCTTACATCAACGTAGAATTAGTGCAAAAACCAAATACAGTGCTCCACGATTATGAGGATGGACAGGACATACGGATATTGCAGTAATTGCTGGTAACTAGGTCAGAAGGTGAAGGACATTAAGTCTTATGCTAGTCATCATTCAGAACTACACTAGTGTATCAACCGATCTGAATAATTATTGGTATTCATTGGCTATTCACACAGCATTTAAGTAGTATATATATATGGAGTATTACAGAACATTATTCATAATGTCATCTCATTACAGTAATTATTGGCATAGCATTTATGCATAACTCATCTCGTTACAGTAATTATTGGCATCATAAGTCATCTCATTACTGTAATTATTGGCACTCATTGGCCAGTTACAAAGCATTTTTTATGCATTATTCAGAAGTCATCATTCAAAATAAGAGATAATTATTGCCATAACATTTATGCATAAGTCATCATATTACAGTAATCATTGGCTTCATAAGTCACCTCATTACAGTAATTATTGGCATAGAATTTATGTATAAGTCATCTAATTACAGTAATCATTGGCATAGCATTTATAGAGTATAGCAAATATTATTTACAGAAATTATTGGCGTAGCATTTATGCATGTCATCTCATTACAGTAATTATTACAGAACATTAGTCATAAGTCATCTTATTACAGTAATCATTGGCATAGCATTTATAGAGTATAACAAAACATCACTCATAACTCATCTCATTACAGTAATTATTGGCATCATGTCATCTCATTACAGTAATCATTGGCATTCAGTTATGCATAAGTCATCTCATTACAGTAGTCATCAGTGTTATTCAGAAGTCATCATTCAAAACAAGACTTATTGCATGTAGCATCAGGCTGCTGGTGTTTATATATGATATCATGCAAGTGACATAAGACATATTTAAAATGTAAGACATTGTATCTATTACACAAGGTCTGTAGTCCAATAATACATAGACATAATGGAATCAATGCATCAGAAAAAATTTGCATTATATTTAGGACTAGAAATATATCTTAAACTGGTAGCATTATTTACTTATATACTGGTAATAGTTGGGACTGGTAATAAAAAAAATTGTGCTAGCAATGCATTGCATTGGGATCAATAATTAATAGCTGAGGGATGAAAATATTTGCTTTTGACTTACTGCTGGAATTAAGGATTAATAACGTCATTCGTCACGAGTCAGCTGTAGCAAGGTTATGAAACAAGTAGAGCATATGTGATCACATTCATAAATGACAGACACAACTGGGTAAAAGAAATGCAAGTACTAGAACAGATTTAATAATAAAGTGCCTATAGCATATTAATATCATGGAAAGCTTCTCCTGGAAAAAATACAAAGCGGATTATTGAGCTGAAAGAAGAAATGCATATTATGCTGAAAAGTAGTAAACTTCGAATTAACAGGTAATGAAACGTTTACTTAATATGTATGTACTCTAGCTGTCTTTCCCAAAACATTCAGTCATTATACTATGCGACATGAGACATGCTGTCAAAAGGAACTGCAACAAATACTTAAATAACTACATAGCATTTCTTAACTAACAGAAAATATATAAACTTCATCATTATCATCATCTGCAAAGAAATACTTCATTATTCATATTACCATAACTTCATCATTATCATCGTCTACAAAGAAAAAACTTCGTTATTCATATTACCATAAACTTCATATAACTATTCATCATCATTTATTATCATCTGCAAAAAATAGACACTTCATTATTCATATTCATATTACCATTTACTTCATACAACTATTCATTATCATTCATTACTTCCTATAGTATAGAGTTTCTTACTTCTAACATATTTCATCACTAAAATTAACATGTGTAGTTCTGTTTGACAGCCTGCATCAATCGCCTCGTATTATGAAAGGAAAATAATTATTTAAGACTGCTATTATACAGTTATATAGTATATTATTGTTAATGCTTGTTAATTTTGATCCATTTACTCCTCATGACAAGGTATTGCATTTTCTTTCGTTCATTCCGATGGTGAAATTTCCATTTCATAGTAAACCACTGTCGTTTGTGTAATTTACTTCTTTTACACGTCATTGCTTTCTGAAAATGATGAATAAGGATTAATATCCTGCATTTAAATCATATACCCATTAAATAAAAACTTTTTTTTAGTGATATAACTAAGCATACAGCATAGCATGACAGAAAACGTATTATGTCAGAAATATAGACTGTTTTCAAGTGCAAAAATGTATACACAATATCATAATGTAGCAGCACAAATGTAGAATAGTGAAGATATTGAGATATCATAAGGCAAAATGTCAAAGGCAACTGGTGTTGGTTACATCTTAAAGATTTCATAGTGCATACAGAGAGAAAAATCTACACTCGACAGGAAAACAATCATACATACCCAAAAAAATGGAAAATGTGCACGGTCTGATATATAACGACAAGGAAAGCGACGTGGTAACCTTACCTTGCCAGGCACTTGTCAAGAAAAAATATGATCATCATCAGTAAGTGTTCATATAAATATCTGGAAATGGCATTACAGTGTGATAAATCATCAAGTATGTTTATTCGATAAACGGTTTAATATTGGAAATATGGTGATTGCCCTTACTTTTCCTGGTTCTCAAAGTTTCGATGTGTACTACATTGGGGTGAGAAATGCAGAGAATTCTATATGGACCTGCGTATAGAAGCTCAAATTTACTGCACCTACTTTTTCCTCTGTTGGATAAATAGTGTGTGCGTACTAATATCTTCTGTCCAATGTGAAAGTCACGGCGTGTACAAACCTGTTTTTGCTGTCTTCTCCGGCGCTCCGCGGCGCGTTTGATGTTGCTGAGCGCAATGTCAATTATTTCATGGTGGTGTAGTCGACGAGATGTAGGAAAGGATACTAATTCTTTAATTTTGTTAGGTGGTTCAACATTTTTCAGTCGGAGATAGCATAGTAGATTCATTTGGTATGGAGTTAATTACATCCTGGAATGAGAGTATGTGTGTATCCCAATCAATATGTCTTTTATGGTAGTATATTCAACATAGTTTACCAATTTCTTTCATTAGTCGTTCAGAAGGATTCGAAGAAGCGTGGTACCTGGATATATAGATCGGAGAAATGTTTCTTGCTCGTAACATACGTGTCCATATAGGAGAGCGAAATTGTGGTCCATTGTCGGAAATTGCTTTCAATACATGCCCTGCATGAAATGAAAAATGTTTTACAAATGCATTCGAAACAGATTTAGCAGTAGCTTTGCGTAACGGAGTGAAGGTAACAAATTTCGAAGTGAGTTCAACAGCGACAAAGATGTAACAAAAACCTCTATTACTTCTGGGAATCGGTCAAAAAATGTCTACAGCGGCCATGTGTCTCAATTTAACGGGTACAATGGGATGTAACGGAGGAATATGTGAAGTCGTATCTGATTTAGCTTTCTGGCAGATTTTACATGACGCTAAAACTCGTGGAATACGTTTCTCCATGTTGGCAAAATAACAGTTCTGTCTGAGTACAAGACAGAATTTTCTGGGTCCATAATGTGCGTGACTTAAATGAGTATACCAAATTAATTTGTTAACAAGCTCGTCGGGAATACATAATAACCAGTTGTTTCTGTCAGGGTGAGAGCGGCGAAACAGAATGTTTCTGCGTACAGTGTAATGGTTTCTAATGGTAACGTTATTCCTATCTTGCAAAAGGTGTTTAATTTCTTTCCATACGTTCTCTTTGCTCTGCACTTGTGCTATGTCTCGTAATGATGACGAAATAAAATTTTCAAATGCAACTTGTTGAATATACATAGCGCTAGAATTTGCTTGGCAGAAGTTGTTGCGATGTCTTGCTGATTGTTGCTGAGAGAACGGGATAGTGCGTCTGCTACAATATTTTGCGTACCCGGAATGTGAACAATTGTAAAATTAAATTCCTGTAAAAAAGTTTCCATCTGCTTAACCTGTCTTGTGTAAATTTAGCTGAAAGTAAAAACTGTATAGCTCTATGATCTGTGTAAACGGTAGTATGTCTTCCATAAAGAAAATGCCTAAATCTCGTAAATGCCCATACGACACATAATGTTTCAAGGTCTGTAACAGAGTAATTGCGTTCAGCAGGTGACAGAATGCGACTTGCAAAGGCGATGTTTTTAATTACTGTAGTACCGTCTTCTTCAATGTCCAGAAAAATGTGTACGCCTAAAGCGGTGTTAGAACTGTCGGTGGCAATGGAAAAATTTCTGGTAGGAGCTGGGTGTGATAAAAGTGGTGCATTTAACGAGGCATGTTTCAGGTTGTCAAATTCAGATTGTGCTTGGCTATCCCAGGACCAAATAGCGTTTTTACCCGTCAACTGGCGTAATCTAGGGGTGTCTAAAGCAGAGTAATGAATAAATTTACGAAAAAAGTTAATTGATCCCAGAAAGCTGCGTAGTTGTTTCTTTGTCGTTGGAACAGTAATGTCACGTGAAGCTTGAAGTTTTTCCGGGACAGGCGCAATGCCTTCTGCTGAAATTACATGTCCAAGAAATTTTATGGAAGTTCTCTCAAAGTGCGATTTGCTAAGTGTTGTGACTTCGCAAGACAGCCAAGCCACTAGGAGAGGAAGCCGAAAGATACGCGTTTAAGCTCACGCCGGCTGGCGTGAGATCTGGAACAGTTAAAGGAATAGAGACTAGCAAAAAAGGTACGTAGCTTCTGGAATACTTAACTTTAATCCATAATTGGTGAACATCGGTCTGACGGTACATGCATCACAAGATAAATAGCAAATGATAATGGCGCCTTGCTAGGTCGTAGCAAATGACGTAGCTGAAGGCTATGCTAACTATCGTCTCGGCAAATGAGAGCGTAATTTGTCAGTGAACCATCGCTAGCAAAGTCGGCTGTACAACTGGGGCGAGTGCTAGGAAGTCTCTCTAGACCTGCCGTGTGGCGGCGCTCGGTCTGCAATTACTGATAGTGGCGACACGCGGGTCCGACGTATACTACCGGACCGCGGCTGATTTAAAGGCTACCACCTAGCAAGTGTGGTGTCTGGCGGTGACACCACAATAAGATTAACTGTGAGTCCTTGTGCACGAAAAGTTTGCAACAGTTGTTCAAGAATCATATTGTGTTCAGACCAGTTAGCTTCTGCGATTAGGATGTCGTCTACATACGTTGTGATTCTGTCTTTAACTTCTGTCGGAAGTATAGTATTTAAACCGCGAATAAATGCTGCTGAAGAAATCGTTAAACCGAACGGTAATTTGCAAAATTGATAACAATCACCAAAACAGAGAAATGCTGTGTACTTTCTGCAGTTCGGATGGAGCAGAATTTGCCAAAATCCCGATTTTAAATCTAATGTGGAATAAATAGCAGTACCATGAAATTTCTGTAGAAGTTCTTCTAGTGTCTGTGGGCGATCTGTTTCATTAATAATAATGTCATTGACATGACGCGAATCAAGCACGAGGCGAAGTGATCCATCCCTTTTCTTAACAATATGGAGCGGGTTTATGTAGGGACTGACTGCCGGTTCAATAATACCTTGGTCCAGCATAGCTTTCAATTCTTTCTTAACTTGTTCTCTGTGAATATACGGAATGGGATAATGTTTGGCTTTAAATGTATCGTGCTGTTTAACTTGAAATTCACTCATGAAACCGGACATAGTACCAGGGATGTTGTCAAAAACTGGAGCTTGCTGTAAAAGAATATTGCGTAGTTGAGTACGGTCGTCGTCTGTATTTGCACTGCTCTGTTTTACTTTCTCAGAAATCATTTGCATAACGTCGTAGTCGGCTTCGTCTGGTGTATTGTAGTTGTGTACGTACGTATCTGTGAACAATGTGGAATGATAGTCTATGTTGCGCGATGTCGAAATGACCTCTGTTCGATTAATTGCTTGTTCTTCTACAAATAAAGCGTGCTGAAATTCTAACGCCAGTTGTACATTTTCATCCTTTAACATTAAATAGGAATTCTGAAAGTCAATAACTGCGTCATGTTGTACCTAAAATAACGTATGACCTGCCTTACAAAATGGTAAGTGTGTCAGTAATTTTACATTTACTCCTTTACTAGATACTTCTCCTTTTACTTTAGTTTTGCCTAATGGTAACGTAGGATAAATATTCTCTTTGTTACATTCGTTGAAGGTTTCTTCATTTATAACTGACATAGGTGACCCAGAATCGATTACTGCTGGAAATGTGGCTGATCCAATCTTTACTTCAATGACAGGGTGGAAAATGGTTTTTTGAATAACTGGTTTTTCATGCAAAAGACTGCCTCGGATGTCGTCAAAAGTAATAACACTTTCGTGAAAAACATTCTGCGTGTCAAAAGTACTGCTTACGTTGTTGGAACATGCAACCTGTACTGTATCTAGTCAAATTATTTCTGACGTGCTGTTATTTGCGGGAGGATGTAGTGGCATTTCAACTATTTGTACTGTTCTGCTATTTCGTCCTAACGCATTAGGTTCCGGATGATACCTATTGTCTGGTTCATTCTGATAATCTGTTGTTGCGGATGATTCAGCTCCTGGTAAGACCTACTGTTATTAAATGTACGCTGAAAACTATGCTCTTTACTTTTACGTCTGTCGTAATAATCATTGCTATACGGCGCGTTGCGATAGGAATTGAAATTATGTGTTTTCTGTACGTATTGATTTCCTTGTTGCGGTGCATTACTATTTGGTGGAGCCGGCGATATACGTGTAGGCGGCGAAATGTTAAAGCTTGGTTGACCTTGCGCATTGCATTGTTGGTTAGGTATGCTAACCGACTGGTTTTGTTGATGTTGTGGAGAAAAGCCTCTATTGTTGCTAAACTGTATTTGCTGTTGCTGATAACTATGAGGATACTGATAATTAAAATTTTGTCTGTTATTAAATTTCTGGTGGTTGTCATTCCTGAACCGTCTATCACCTTTGCTATTAAAATAGCGTTGCTGATCGTAATTGCCGTATGCTTGTTGGCCCCTTGGTTATGATGTGAAAAATTTTTGTTTATGAAGGAATAGTCTGATTGCTGAACTTCCAAAAGCTGTAACAGATCTCTGAATGCCGAAATATTTTCTTTCTGCTGTCCTGTTAAAAGTGATACTCTTAACGATCGTGGTAATTTAGAAATACATAGTTGGATAAGTGTAGATTCACTGTATGGCTCACTTAAGTATTGGATTTGTTGGACCATGTGTTCAAAAAATTGCGTGACAGTGGGAAAATTTGAGTTCTCATAATTCGGTAAGCTAATTAATTGATCCTTGACTCCGCGCTGTGTCGTCTTCGACCAATACGCTGACAGAAAAGCATTCTGAAATTCTTCTACCGAATAACATTGTCTCGCGATCGGTCTCATACGAGTTGCCGGTTCGCCTTCCAAAAAACTGCAAATAAATTCAAGTTTATGAGTTACGTGCCAAGTTGGTGTAAATGCAAAACTAAATTGTTGTATCCAAACCAAAGGGTGAATCTGTGTTCTGTCATTTTTAAATACCTTAAATTTCCTAACGGATAGAAAGTGCTTGTAATTAAAATTATCGTCTCTGAATGTCTGAGCAGGTTCAGGATTGTATGATAATCTGTTCGTCTGTGACTGTTCGGAATCTGAGTCACGTACTCTCTGTAAATTACCTAAATTATACTGGCTGTGTGAGTGTGAGACATGTTCGGAATGTGCCGTATGCTGTGTTAGAGATTGAAACATTTTTCATCTCCGTCACTTCGTGCTGTAAAGATGACAATTTTCTACGTAATGTATTATTGGACGAACCTATCTCACTAATTGTCTGCTGTAAATTTTGGAATTCGGGTTTTTGATTAAGCGAAACTGGTGACGTATCGTCTGATTTGGTGTCATTGTTATTTTCGATTCCCTCAATACGACTGGAGAAATCATCAAATTTTTCAATCAATGCTTTAACCTGATCATCATTTTTAGTGTCACAAGCATTAATTTGTTTTTGGATTTTACGTGTGGCTTTGTTTAATTTCTTAACGTCTGCTTTAATAGTATCGGGAGCCAGTATTAATTCCAACTGTTCAAGTCTGCTGGTCATTGTCTGAAAGTCTACTGTGTGTGTGTCTGCTTTTGTTTTAAGAGTGGAGATTTCATCATGCAATTCAGTGTTCAACTGTTTGATAGTAATAATTTGGTCTGATACTGTCGCAATGTTGGTGTCTACGTATGGTTTTGCTTTCATAAATAACTTACGCTTATCTTCCTGTCTCTGTGCCGTAATTGTTTCCATGTCTTGTTTCTTTACTTTATTCTGTTCCTGTATAAATTAACGGTAACGCGTTTCACTGTTTTGTAGGTGGTGATTAAAACGTTCGTCAATTTGGCTGTTCTGTTGTTCGAATGTCTTGTCTACTTTCGCATCCAGTGTGCGTGAAAGTTCTGCTGACATTAATTTAAACTCGTCGCGTAACTGTGTTGCGTTTTCTGAACATTGTTTAGCAACTGCACTAATTTCATCTCTAAGTAATTTTGTTGTGGCTGGATGTGTATTACATATTTCTTGTGCTACGGATCTAATTTCTTCACTACTATTCCTAGCACTAGTCTTAATTTCCTCACGTAACTGTTCTTTAGTTTCGTTACATTGCTCGGCAACGGCTGTAATCTGTTCAGTAGAGGTGTCAAGTTTTTCATTAATCTGTTTGAGATTTTCATTAAGTTGTTTGTAATTGTTATCTTGTTTTTCATTAAGTTGTTTGTTAGATTCATTAAGTTGTTTGAAATTTTCATTAAGTTGTTTGTTCGATTCATTAAGTTGCAGCAGTATTGCCATAACTTAATCCAAGCCAAAATTAGCGACTCTATTCTCTATGATGTGTATCTGCATTTGTCACGTTTTGTGTAACCATTTGGTCATTGTCTGATTCACGAAAAGGTTTGCTAATTGGAAGTGCACTGTTGGTCTGACGTATTTTGACTAGATTGTTCATCTTCGTTAGAAACATTTATCTGTTCACTGTGTGAATTTTGCAAATCAGGTCTGTCAAACTGGGCAGCGTTCATTGGAGCGGAGCGTGCCGCGACATCAATCGTCGTTAAATTAAGTGTGGACATAACTGAATTTGTTTGTTCAACATTTGGATGAAAATCATTACGGGTGATCGGCACGCACTGGCTATCTGCAATTGGAAGATCATCACAATGACACTGAGTGTCGCTAGTATTATCAGTCAAATTATTTAAATCGGCTTTTTCACTCATTGCGCATCGCGATGTACTGTTAGCAGTTTTTCGCGGCATTTTCACAAGTCAAAGGTTAGCACAAAATCAATCAAAGACAAAGCAAAAATGGAACAAATACAATAACAAGAAAGAGCAATAAATTGCCGATGATCTGTGAAAGAAAGAGTGACAAATTAGTAAAGGCAAATTAGTAGATGCAAACTACATTTAACATTAAGTAAATAAGAGCAGATATAAAACAGACTACTTCTCAGAAATTCACAAAAAAATACGATCCTGACCGGTTGTCGTCAAGTGTAACCTCCCAACAGCAAAAGAAAATAAATATTGCATTCACATTCAGTGTACCCTTCCAGTAAAAAATATAATTATGTATAGCATTGACATTTAATGTAACCTAGCGACAGTTTATTATTTCGTAACCTACCAATAGTAAAAAATATAACCTCCCCATAAAATAAATTCTGTAAACTATCAATAATAAAATGTGACTAATCTCCTAATAAAAAATTTGACTCATAGATGGCCTTTCAATAATTGACTGTGAATTTAAACTGGTAAATTTTGGACGTCAGCAGTGCTGCGTCATGGCCCTGAAAGATCATTCTGAATAAATTGAAAATTCTTACCTCAATAAAGTCGCCGGATAACACGTATATATCTGCTCCTGAATGAAACTAAACTTTTCTGGCACAGCCCTGTGCAATGCTGGCCGATAGATTTGTCATGTATAAAAAGAAACAACTGATTTTTCTTTACAATAATCGGGATGACCATGGATTGGAGAAATTAGTAAATTCTTTAAATTAAGATGAATAATTGTCAAAAGTTAATTTTTTTATGAGAAGGATTATTATTAAGAGATTTTTTAAAACATTTTACATGGGACTTGATATAACAATACTACATATGCGCGAGGCTGCTTTCACCTTACATTATATCGCTCAGGCTCCGCCATCGCTCCCCACGATCGGCCCAGCCAACTCGATACACACGACTGCTAGTTACTTTTTACTCCTACTGACACACAGTTCCTACTGCATACAACACTGCTCTTTGGTCTGAGATTCTCTTATAGTTTACATATCGCAGGCCGCGCGTGAGCAAACCATCGAAATTACATCTGCTCGAGCGTGCTAGCAATACATTCCTTAATCATAGACATCTTACACCCCACTGTTCTATCCAAAATTCAGTCTGAACACCGGATGCCAACAAACTGAAGGGCATTCCCCGAAGTTCTCCTTCAAGTTATCCTTCCAAATGACGGCGAAAAGGAGGAAACTGAATATCGCAAAAACAGCCTTATGAAAGTACAGTCGCCTTGTACTCGTGAACTGATATAGAGGTCACTGAAATCTTATGCAATATGAAAGAGAGAAGAACACCCGGTCATGATGGCACGTCCGCAGCTCGTGGTCGTGCGGTAGCGTTCTTGCTTCCCACCCCCGGGTTCCCGGGTTCGATTCCCGGCGGGGTCAGGGATTTTCTATACCTCGTGATGACTGGGTGTTGTGTGATGTCCTTAGGTTAGTTAGGTTTAAGTAGTTCTAAGTTCTTTGGGATTGATGACCATAGATGTTAAGTCCCATAGTGCTCAGAGCCATTTGAACCACCATGATGGCACACCATTTAGGTAGTACAATAATTAAGTCCCTATGTTGCTATGTTGTCACTTACGTGATACGATAAATTAATGACTGCATTATGCAGGAGCGCGATCCAAAATGTTGGAAAACGGAGAAGGAGTTATTATAGAACAGGGAGAAGATGAAGGTCCCATACTACCCAAATCATAGCGGCTTGTTTACCTAATAAATATACTAGGTATGGTTTCGGAAAAAGTGGTAATCAGTAATTATAATTTCACAGGATTATAATGGAATAAGTCTCAATATGGATTCGGGAAGGGCAAATGTACTGAGGATGCAATTAATAAATCGAAGTTCAAAAATGGCTCTGAGCACTATGGGACTTAACATCTGAGGTCATCAGTCCCCTAGAACTTAGAAGTACTTAAACCTTACTAACCTAAGGACATCACACACATCCATGCCCGAGGCAGGATTCGAACTTGCGACCGTAGCGGTCGCGCCGTTCCAGACTGTAGCGCCTAGAACCGCTCGGCCATACCGGCCGGTCAAATCGAAGTAATCGGTATACAGTGCAGACACAAAATATGTAATAGGTGTAACTATAGAGGGCTATGATTACTTTCGGTAACCTTCATTCTCTAACAGAGTAAGGGAAACAGGCTGCCCAAGAACTTTATACCTTTGCCTGTCGTATTTACGGAGAGACTGGTGCAAGGCACAGTCAAGTCCTGCATACCAAACACGTTATGAAGGGGTGCGCTCATGGCCCTGTTTGTGGCCCCGAATTCCGGGACTTTAACTTAGAACCAATTCTCGATAGATTAAAAGGCAGTCGGGAAATGTTAGGCAGTTGTTGCAATGTTACTTTTAGTGCAGGCTGCAGTCGAGATTCGCTACATAATAAATGTGGTAAACTCCGTGAGGTCGTCCGTGAGAGGTGCCCGCAGGTGTGTCTCGACGAAGCTCCACAAAAGCGTACATAAATTTACAGTACTTAAAGGAAGATTTACTGCGGAACATTGATTAAAATAAATCAGAAGCTAATCAAAGGTATACCATTAACCGGCATTTAAGTGGATACCTGGACGAAAACTGGAATTCAGTGCCAACATACAAACTGTAGCCAGGAAAGGGATTGCACAATGAACCAAATTAGTAATGGGGGGGGGGGGGGGGGGGAAGGTTGTTTCTTTTGCCCCTGAAGGCAGTTAGACAATGTCACTAGTCTATACTAACTGCAGATGTCGGCTATGGTCAAAGATCACGATTGGTCGACCTTGGCGCTGCAGTAAGAAAAGCACAGAGAGAAATTCTCCTACGATGTTGCGGAGAGCTCAGCAGCACAACTCCAGGCTCCTAACTGTGCTAATGGGCGTATGTCCCCTGTACTTGCAAATAAAAGAAAAAGGCTGTCATCTGTTCGCTGAAGTTGAACCGATGTGAAGAAAACCTGGAACTCTTGGAGAACCGACAACAAACCCAGTAGCAGCGAGAAATTTAATATTAGTTTTGTAAGTATAAAACACCCTTTATAACTGCAATGTGTTTTATTTCCTCCAGATGCGTTTCGCCTATTACTGTATGGCATCGTCTGTGGCCTGTGTTTCTTTTAGTATGCGATATTTGTAGGTTCTAAAACTGCTCGCGTCTTGTTTTTGACGTAAATAAATGATTAATTACAGTTCTTCGCGTTTTTGGTTAGCGTCTGCATTTCCTCTCATCTGATTACATGCTGAAGGTCGCGCTATAGCTTCGCTTACGAAACATAAGCACGTTTTCAAGTTATGAACTTTTTTCTTTATAATATTAATATTGTTTGCCCTAATTGCTGTGGATCAGGTACACACACTCTTCTTCTCACTCACACACACACACACACACACACACACACACACACACACAGAGAGAGAGAGAGAGAGAGAGAGAGAGAGAGAGAGAGAGAGAGAGAGAGAGAGAGAGAGATAAACAGAACAGAAATGAATATACGTTAGATTTCTGCATGTTTTTCGTCAGGTTCGCAACATGTACGAAAACAAACAAACAGGATGGGGCACAATCAGTAGTTACGACTGTACAGCACAGTTTTCTGTGAAATATCTACAACTAGTGCTGCGAATGAAGGCCACACAAAAAAACTTGTTAAAGAATTTAATATTTGCAGAATGGCAGCAGAGAGGAAGAACATTCCAATTTCTTCCTGATGTAGGTGAAAGATATCAGCTGAGACATTGTGAGCCAAGAAGGGGACTGCCTCACTATCTTTAAGGGCATGGACCATATCCTACGTATCTGAGCAGAATAGGTAAAGGGCAAGGACCAGCTGTGACTGTGGCGAAATCAGCGTACCAGATCATGTTCTGTGGGTATGTCCCCTACTTGAAGATACAGCATGGACTGATAGGTACGCTTTAAGAGGCAAAATTGTTTATGACGTAATTAGAGTAAGAGAGGACTTTAATACCTTAAACATTGTTGATGATGCTGTCTCGGAAAAAGCAAGGTGCAACTACAGCCAACAGACACCACAGCATAGACAAATAAACCCTGTATATGACGGTAGGGAACGTGAGCAAAGCCCGATAGCTATACGGTCATATCACCCTGTAACGGAATGAGTGAAGGAAGGTGGTCACAAGCAATGGGAAAATCAGTGAATGTAACTGATACGCTCTGATCAGCCGTCATGCTCTCTGGAGGCAGAAAAATATTACCGGGACGGGGTGCAAGATGTGACAATTTGATGAAGTATTGGTGCCCTTTTTGTAACTGAAATAGTTACACGGTTTTGTTACTGTAGCAGTAGTATACAGTATATTGACAGTCGTAACAGCAGCAAGTATAATGACAACTATAAATTATTCAAGAATTAACGAAAACCTATGGCTATCTTTCTGTCACCCTAAAGGAAGAACTGATTGAGGGTGATCCGTGATGCAAACGTAATCGATAGGTAGCCATGTAAATGACATAGTGATGGCAGTAGAGAAAAGTAAAGACGGGGAGAAATAGTATTATACACTTGTAAACTTACTTCAGACTCAGAACAGGAAATAAGGGATAGAAAAATAAGTAGATTACCACGGAAATATAGATACATGTAATCCTATATCTAACGGTACACTGTAGTAATCAAGAAAATGGACTACACTGAAGCTCCAAAGAAACTCGAATAGGTATGCATATTCAAATACAAAGCTATGTAAACAGGCAGAATACGGCGCACAGTTGACAACGCCTATATAAAACAAGTGTATGGTGCAGTTGTTAGATCGGTTACAGCTGCTACTATGGTAGATTATAAAGATTTAAGCGACTCTGAATGTGGTGTTACAGCTGGCGCACGAGCATCTTCGGGGTAGCGATGAAGTGGGGATTTTCCAGTACGACCCTTTCACATTCTTACCGTGACTGTCAGGAATCAGTTAAAACATCAAATCTCCCACATCGCTGCTGCCGGAAAAAAATCCTGCAAGAACGGGACCAGCGACGGCTGAAAAGAACCGTTCATCGTGACAGAAGTGCAGCCCTTCCGCAAATTACCGCAGATATTAATGCTGGGCCATCAACAAGTGTTAACGTGCGAACTATACAACGAAACATCACCGATACGGGCTTTCGGAGCCGAAGGACCACTCGTGTGTCCTTGACGACTGTACGGCAAAAAGCTTTACGCCTCGCCTCAGACCGTCAACACCGACGCTAGACTGTTGATGACTGGGGACATGTTGCCTGGTCGGACGAGCCTCGTTTTAAATTGAAACGAGCGGATGGACGTGTACGAGTATGGAGACAACCTCATGAATCCATGGACACTGCATGTCAGCAGGGAACTGTTCAAGCTGGTGGAGGCTCTGGCTATTGTTCTTCTGGCTATTGTTCTTCTGACCACCGTTCTCATTAAGATTATCTTGAAACTACTACAAGAAATAAAAGAGCTCATCTCAACTGATTAATTAGTGAGACTCGAAATTAATTATTCTTCTGCAATTACATTTTCGTAAAAGTCTAGAGAGTTCGAGATACCTACGTTGATTTGGAGAGACGCTGCAGAGTGGCGAATGACCCAGCAGTCACACGTTGATTATTTACAGACTCAAGAATTGGCCTTTATATAGCATTAACGGCGCTTTACCAAGATTCCGTCACTCAGCATATTATGCAAACGACGAGTTTAGTTAACAGTACATTACTTTAAAGCCAACAGTACAAACTAAAATCTCGTCCTAATAATATTCCAACACAAAACAACAAAAACACCGCACCAAATAAAGTAATACAATAGCACGTTGTAAGCAGCAAGCAATGCCTTCCTCTCCATCACAATGTCGGATATACACGAAACGCCTTTTACAGACCTCACAAAAACCTTCTGTATTTCGTTACAATCATGATTTATATTATAACACTTCACTGTCAAACAGTAAAAATGATTCCATTTAATTTGACACTACACATGGAAGCCTACGAATTCATATAAGCTTTCGCATTCTATACAATTCCCATAAGTTGAGTTTCCCTAAAAATGGCTCCATAACTCATTACTGAAAGAAAATACGAAGAACAAATTAGACTTTTCGTTTATAATTGACCTACAGTAGAACCCTAGCCTACTTCATATGTAGCTTCATCTGTTGCTTGCTTAATTACGCATAATTAATAGAAAATGTGGAGAAGATTCGAAGAAGGTTTGCAGTATTTGTCAGTTAGTTGTGCTGTAAGTGTGGAAGCGTCGCGGAAATGCTGGACAAACACCAGTGGCAGACAACAGGAAAATGGCGGCGTGTATCACGGAGTGGTTTAGCGTCAGAACTGTGAAAGGTGTAGAACAGAACGATGATTGCGATGTGAAGCTGCATGCTATCCATCACTGTCGTCCACGCCTCAATTTATATACGAACCACAATTCAGAATGCAACTTATCTAACGTCCTACAGCCATACTAAATATATTGCACTGCAAAGGTTTAGAAAAAAAATTTGCTAATGACGACAATTCTGTACAAGAAATAGAGTCATACCAACAGTATATGTAGAACATTGACTTCGTACACATGGTAGAATGCTCCATATTTTTCGATGTAAATATCAATGAAATCTTAAAGTGTTAGAAACATATTACTGGCCTCATCGAACAATTAAGTTCAGCTACTTTTGCTCTTCGTTTGATTGATAGTTTCTGAAACAAACAGATCAGCCTCCTAACATATTTTACATAGTCCAACTGAATAATGCGTTATGGAATAATTATCGGCGATAATTCATTACTTAAAGAGGAAGTACTGACTGCACAGAAGCGAGAAGTAAGAATAATATGTGGCGTTAGGCCCAGATCTCTCTTCAGTGCTAGGGATTATTAATTAATAATATTCACTCATCAGTTAATTTTTATTTTCTAGATTTTAATTAGATGTTGACGGAACGTTATTAATTAATCATCCGTAACCTGTAATTTACCGTTACGGACAGACCAGTACTTCATGTTACAATTCACTAGCGCGTATGTTACTTTTCCCTAACAAACGAAACATTAGTCCTGTCACTGGAAAAGCCACGTATAACACTACTGTGCCGTGAAAGACGCTAATGTTACTCTCTGAGAGGATTTCGAATTTTGACCGCGCATGTGTCTAATGGACAAAGGTATCGGATTATAATTTTGAATATGGTGAAATTAAGAGAAAAACTGAACGGCCTTTAACCTTGGGTGCTAATGAAAGTGGTAAAATCATAAGTGAATGAAAGAAAATGAACGGTCGCCAGCCCAGTTAGGCACATTGATTTGGAAATATATTTTTAAGAAAATTGAATATTGGTTATTGAAGTTACTTTCGTTGATATTTCTCTTTGTATAGCACACAGGATACAAACTGATGCAGTGCACTCTGAACTGTGTGTAGAAGCAGTTACCAGTAACGCACACACCACTAATTATAGGAAGCAAATATGCACCAAGCACATACTAATGACAGCTACCCTCACAATCATTACTTAATCAATACTGAAATGTTACTGCATGAAGTGCAGAACTAAATTAGGATATGGGGGGCTTTTATCTTAACTGACATGAAAAAAAAACAACAAATTAAGATGAATAAGTTCGTAAATACACTGTTTGAACTACTCTACATATATCAGTTTTCCTTAGGAACAGTAGTAGTTCAATGTTCTTTCCAATAGATGAAGGATATAATGGGGAGCCACAAGCTAGACAACGCTCTCTGATTATTACATTGGAAAAGTCTAGTTCAAAAAGCTAATCATCACTTCACTTGAATCAGTTCATAATTTACTTTGCAAGACAATAAAATACAACACTGGGCTTAATTAAATTTAAAAAAGGAACCATTCATGATAGAAATCACAACCACACTATTTTTAAAAATGAGCGTAACTTATTTGCCTTTTTATCACCTGTGATGCGGGTATTCTAGACAATAACATTTAAACCGAGGATACTTTAGCAAAAAGCATATCCAGCTTCACTTTTGTAGTTTTAATTTTAACTTTTACTGCTCTATTATGTTAGACAAAAATCACTTTTAAACACTTGAATGCAAGAATTGTTCATTTAAGTCAGGATACTCGGTTTTAGGAGCACTTGGGTGAGGACCCTGCATAGGTTCATGATCAGAATAGAAAACATGGTTTCGCACACGGACATATAATGTTGTGATTATTATTAAAACAATACACAAATTAAATGGTCCATGTCCATATACGAGGGTTATTCCAAAAGTAAGGTCCGATTGATTGCCAAATTGAAACCACAGTGAACATCAGAAATGTTTTACTTGTAACAATTAGCTACACCTTTCAGCTACTTCTCTACGTAGTCGCCGTTCTGACTTAGACTTTTGTCATAGCGTTGTACCAACTTTTCAATAGCCTCATCATAGAAGGCAGCCGCCAGTGCTTTCCGCCAATTCTCCACGCTGGCCTACACCTCGTTGTCTGTGTCAAAATGTTGTCTTCAAAGACAGCGGTTCATGTGACCAGAGATGAAACTCAGGGGGAGACAATTGCGGACTGTATTGTGGGTAATCTAACATTTCCATTTGAAAACGATGCAGGAGCATCTTCATTGCCCCTGCAGAATGCGGCTGAGAATTGTCGTGAAGACGAAACAGCACGACAGTTATGTAATGTTGGCTGCATAGCTTCAGGCGAAATTTCTCACAAGGCCCTCGTACTTGGCGGCAGACACTATTTTCTAGACATCTTTACGCACTCACTGCGAGCTCAGAAATGAGAAGAGCGACGTGATGCTAACTGGGGTTATACTAGAGACACTACCCAACACATCTGTGCAAAGCTTTATCGGATTTTCATAGTCGTTTCCATTTCGCGACCGATCGGACCTTACTTTTGGAATAACCCTCGTACATTACTGAATGTATGAAGTTAGTGGAGCAGTGGTGAAGATTGGTGGCAAGCGACGTGGCGGCTAACTGTACAAACGGCTCTTGATGGTCGAATGCTCTATAAAATCTCTTCTTGGCGTCGGATTTTCAACATATCAGAGCCATTCCTTTATGCCGAGGATACCAAATACTCGTAATAGCCAGATCCACATCCGAGGCAAATCCTCCAATTGCCCCTCTTAGCACCGTGGGAGTGTATCGTGCTACGGCTAGCCACACACCTGCGTACCGTTCACATAAAGGAGCCGCTCTGTTCGACCGCCAAAACCACCTTTTACGTCGCGCCGTTCCACTTCCGTTGGCGGGGGACTTCCTACAGCTTTTACGTGTTACAAATACAAGTGCCCTAAGCGTAAACCAGCTTTCAATAAACATTTTCTTTTTATGTACTTACACATATTATAATAACTTATCATTTTAACATATCGTTTGGTTTTTTTCATATGTACATCACAAACTCTAATTTTCTTGCCATAGCTCAAGTACTTAAACAACAAGGAATACACACTCCATAATTGCAGATACATAGTTACATAATATAAACCTACCTCTAATCGATATAGGTGTTACAATGTCTATTTACAACCTCTGCAAAGAGGTACGCATTTTACCCTCACTGTTACAGCACCTATATTCGCCAATGAAATCCGTCATAAATAATCCATCACAGTTTGAGAATAACAGTGATGCCCGTGCTAGAAACGCTAGAGAAAAACTGACCTTTTTTTTTAGTCATGTGTTGGATGACTTCTGTGCCAGCCAGCCTTTTCGTCTTAGGATAGCACCCAACCTACGTCCTCAATTATTTGCAATAATTGCTCCATGTATTCCAGTCTCTTGTCTTCGTCAGTTTTTACCCTCTACAGCTCCCTCTGGAAGCACGGAAGTTACTCCGTGATGTCTTAACGGATGTCCTATCATCCAGGCCCTTCTTCTTGTAAGTGTTTTCCATATATTATTTCCTCACTGGTTCCGCGCAGAACCTCCTTATTCCCTACTTTGTCAGCCACGTAATTTTCAACATTTTTCTGTAGTGCCACCTCTCAGAAGCTTCTTCTCTTCTGGTTTTCCCACAGTCCACCTTTCACTACCATACAGTCCTATGATTCAAACATAAAACCTCAGAAATTTCTTAATTAAATTAAGGTTCAAATGGCTCTGAGCACTATGGGACTTAACATCTATGGTCATCAGTCCCCTAGAACTTAGAACTACTTAAACCTAACTAACCTAAGGACAGCACACAACACCCAGCCATCACGAGGCAGAGAAAATCCCTGACCCCGCCGGGAATCGAACCCGGGAACCCGGGCGTGGGAAGCGAGAACGCTACAGCACGACCACGAGATGCGGGCAATTAAATTAAGGCCTACATTTGATATTAGTAGACTTGTCATGGTCAGAAATGCACTGTCTGCCAGAACTAGTCTGTTTTTTGTGTCCTCCTTACTCCGTCTGTCATAGGTTATTTTGCTGCCGATATAGCAGGATTCCGTAACATTATCTACTTCGTGATCACCAATCCTGGTGTTAATTTTCTCGCTATTCTCATTTCTCCTATTTTTCATTACCTTCGTCATTCTTCGATTTACACTGAGTCCATATTCTGTACTCGTTAGACTATTTATTCCATTCAACAGATCCTGTAAATCTTGTTTACTTTCATTGAGGACACCAATGTCTTCCGCGAATCTTATCATTGATATCATTTTGAATTTTAATTTGACTCTTGAACCTTACTTTCATTTCCGTCATTGCCTCGTCGATGCATAGATTGTACAGTATGGGTGCAAGAATACATCACTGTCTTACACACTTTTTAATCCGAGTGCTTCGTTCTTGGTCGTCCACTCTTATTATTCCCTCTTGACTCTTGTACATATTGTATATTTCCCGTCTCTCCCTACAGCTTACTTCTATTTTTCTCAGAATTTCGAAGTCTTGCCCCATTTTACATTGTCGAACTCTTTTCCCAGGTCGACAAATTCTATGAACGTGCCTTCATTTTCCTTTAGCCTTGCTTCCAATATCAACATCACCGTCAGAACTGCCTCTCTGGTGTCTTTACTTACCTTGGAGCCAAAATGGTCGTCTTTTAACACATCCTCAATTTTCTTTTCAATTCTTCTGTATATTACCCTTGTCACCAACTTTCGACGCGTGGGCTGTTTAGCTGATACTCTTTCCACCTATCTGCTCTCTCTGCATTTAACAGTGGAATTCCATTTGCACTCTTAATGTTACCATCCTTGCTTTTAATTTCACCGAATGTTGTTTTGGCTTTCCTATAAGCTGAGTCAGTCACCCTCTTTGTAGGTATGTTTTTCTTTTTAGAGATGTCCATTCCTTTTCAGCCGTACTGCCTACTCAGTTATTACTTCTTCCTGTATTTATAGCCTTAGAGTACTTCTGACGTATCTCGTTATTCCTTTGTACTTCTGGATCCCACTTATTTGCGCATTCATGCTTCCTGACTAATCTCCTAAACTCTAGCCTACTACATTGTGATCTGAGTCGATATATGCTCCTGGGTACGCCTTACAATCCAGTATCTGATTTCGGAATCTCTGATGACCATGACGTATCCTAACTGAAATCTTCCCGTATCACTCGGCCATTTCCAAGTATTTTCTTGAAAAGAGTATTCGCAATTAATTGAAGAAATATATCACAGAACTAAGTCTTTCTCCTCTCTCATTCCTTGTCCCAAGCCCACATTCTTCTGTAACCGTTTCTTCTGCTTCTTCCTGTACAACTGCATTCCAGTCCATAATGACGATTAGATTTTCATCTCCCTTTACGTACTGTAATACTCTTTCAATATCCTCATATACTTTCCCTGTCTCTTCATCTTTAGCTTGCGTCGTCGGTTTCAGTGTTGGTTTGTTGTGGAGTCTGATAAGAACAACCCTATTACTGAATTGTTCGCAATAACACTCTCTGCCCTGCCTTTCTATTCATAACGAATCCTACTCCCGTTACACCGTTTTCTCTTGCTGTTGATGTTACCCTGTACTCATCTGACTAGAAAACCTTGGCTTCTTTCCATTTTAGTTCACTGAACCGTACTATATGTAGACTGAGCCTTTGCATTTCCCTTCTCATTACCCGTTATTAAAGATGTATCTGGCTCAGAAAGTAGTTAGAGATGCAGCAGTTATTCTTTATGCTTTCCTAGAACAGTTCGTGCTCGTTGGCACCAAAACTAGCTGTCATCAAAAAAAGAACTGAAAATGATCCAACTTGTTAGAAACTGGTACTCATTTTTATAATAATACTATTTTATGGGGTCAAGACTGTTTTCATTCTAATTTAATCGGTGATTACTAACATTTCTCACTATATTTTGAACGTGACATATATCCCGTACCGCTGGATTCATGCTTTGTCAGGCGAACCCCGATGCCTTCTTTAGCCATCTAGTCACCATCGATGAGTGCCAGGATTTTCATTTTGATCCCAACGCCCTGAGAGAACGGATGGAAGCTAGGAGTGTAAGTGTATTCATTCACCACTGCCGGAAAAGGCAAAGATCTGATGAACATCGGGAATGGACTGCCATGTTGCTTTACAGTTAGGCTCGTAAGGGGCAATCCGGCACTGGAGCATATTGTCTACATCTCCTGACGAGGTTACGAGAGGCTGTGGAGACTCAGCGTCAGATATGCTGTCATAAGCCTAATTTTGTTCCATGACAGTGCCACTAGTCTTTTGTACACAGGATACACGCTTTGGGATATCAAATTTAGCCTCACAATCGGTATTCTCCACACTTCATCATATTCCCTCAGTTGAAGAAACTATTAAGTGGCACACATTTCCAGAACGGTTGCGAAATGATTTTCAAGGCGGAATGATTTCTAAACATCGAGAATACAGTGTACTACAACCTAGGTCACCAACAATTCGTACCGAGCAAGGTGGCGCAGTGGTTAGACACTGGACTTGCATTCGGAAGGACGACGGTTCAATCCCGCGTCCGGCCGTCCTGATTTAGGTTTTCCGTGATTTCCATAAATCACTCCAGGCAAATGCCGGGATGGTTCCTCTGAAAGGGCACGGCCGACTTCCTTCCCCATCCTTCCCTAATCCGATGAGACCGATGACCACGCTGTCTGGTCTCCTTCCCCAAACCAACCAACCAACCAACAATTCGTGCATTGTGAAAGTGCTGGCCATGCCAAAACTATGCCACCCGGTGTTCAAGAAGAATGATTCCAAGTCCAAGAAAGGCGGGTGCTGACAGACGTGAACACTACGGGACCATCAGTTTAGTAAGTTTTGGTTGAAAATATCTTACAAGAATTACTTCTAGAAGAGCGAACAAACTGATAGAAGCCGACTGCGGAAGATCAGTTTGGGTTCCGGAGAAATGTAGGTACACGCAAAGCAATACTAACTGTACGACCTACTTTAGAAGATAGGTTGAACAAAGGTAGACACGTTTACAGCATTTGTAGATTTAGAAGAAGCTTTTGACATTGAAGATTGACTACTTTCTTTGAATTTATGATGGTAGCAGGGATATAACAGTGGGAGTTGGAGGTTAGTTACAACCTGTACAGAATACAGACTGCAAATATAAAAGTCGAAAAAAAAATGAAAGGGAAGTGGTGGGTGAGAAAGGAGTGAGACAGGGTAGTAACCTATCCAGAATGTTAATCGGTCTGTACATTGAGTAAAGGAAACCAAGAAGATCTTTTGACACGGAATTAATCTTCAGGGGGAAGAAATATAGACAGAGTTTTGCGGATGATATTATCAATCTGTCAAAGTTGGCAAAGGATTTCTGAGAGTAGCTGAATGAAATGAATAGTGTTAAGATATTCTTCCGTAGCCATCAACAAAAGAAAAACAAGGATAAAGAAAGCTAGGCGAACTACGCCGAGCGGAAGTGAGGGAATCAGATTAGGAAAAGTTATAGAAAACGTAGTGGACCAGTTTCTGTGTGGGATGCAAAGTAACTGGTGGTGGCTGGATAAGAGAACGCAGATTTGGAATAGCAAGGAAAACATTTTTGACAGTGAGAAGTGTGTCGCGATCCTAAATAAATTTCAGGGTTATGAAGCTGTATCCTGAAAATATTTGTCTTTAGTGTACCTTGTATGATGTAACTGATACGTGGCAAATGTACGATTTAGAGAAGAAGAGAATAGCGTTTGTAATGTGGTGTCACAGAAGAATGCTGAAGATTAGATTGGTATGTCGAATAACCAATGAGGAGTTGCTGAGTGGAAATGGTAAAAGAAGTCTAAAATGGCCAGTGAGTAAGGTACTTGGAGCGTGATAGGGCTAGCATGTCAAACAAACATCATTCGCCCAATAACACTGTTACTAAAATAAACCAGCACTGCGTTCATAAGTAACAAAATACAAAAGACTGTCGAAAGGTTTAGAATACAATTATAAATTCCAGCAAATATTCAATTAACTTGCTTTAGCAATCAAGCAAATATCGCCACTCAAACAGGGCACCAGTTCGCACTACTGGTCGCGTCTATCTGCAGGATCTCGTCAAGTACCGCACTCGTTAAAACATTAAATAGAACTCATTCAACAAACACACAATAGTCATTTAAGAGTGGTTGCCTCTTCAAAGCTCCCGAATTACACACTGCACCTACCGACCCCAGAAATACATTTCAAGCAACCTTTGATGATACTACAATAGTAAATTATCTAAATCCCACAAATAAGGGTAAGAGAAATTTAAAACAAAAGCCCTCGTATGTGATGGTGATAGGTATAAACTGTCCACTAATAAACCAACAACAACGAGTCCTGGTAACCCAAGTACAAGCGTAATAGAGCTAGGTTGAAACTTGTAAAATTAATGCTGATGACATAGGCCTAATCATATGGAACTAAGCAAAGGTACAGCAAGGACTAGGACAAGTTACAGTATTAGCATAATAAAATCTCAAAGCCAGATGTACTTACTGAGCAAGATCGGTTCAGCTATATCACCAATATCTATTCTCCCATCCACTCGAGTACTGATACTAATAAATGTGCAATTTAGACGTCAATACAAAAACCTTTTCTTCCTACCTGCGATAACCATAACACAACGCAATAATAAGTGGAAGCACTTGAACATGAAACAATAAATAATCTCTTGAAGTCTACAGCTAAACTTACAACTCAACGCTGAGTGAAGTGCAGCAAACAGCACCAAATAGACTGGACTGTACGCTAAAGTCAGTTTCGCGACACAAGTGCATAGCAACAGGCTATTTTTTGATGGTGCTTACGAAGTTCAGTTCTTTTTGGTTGTACAAGGGCTGTCCCAAGTGGCAACTGGTACACCCATCTTCCATTGGTTGCGCCCCCGACGCAATTCCTTCGCCCTGTGTACAGTCGCCCATTTCGCCACCTGATCGCAGGCTAGCATACGCCCCAGCATCGATGTCGTGCACTCGGCGACGCACTGCTCTGGAGGCAGATGCCCAGCTTCTCCACTTTAAGTGAAGACGCCGCTCTTGTAGTCTACTCTGCCAGATAGAGGCTTCGTCACGCTAGCTTAGTAGGCTTGTAAAAGGCTCAGAAATCACCATTACATACCCTCTAGGGTGCCACGTGCGAATTCATTGCTGGGTAACAGTCATGGAGCGTATGCACACGCAGTGTCGATAAGAGCTGACACGTGTCAAAACTTGTGACCCGTGGTACAACTGGACTAAAAGAAAGGATCGCTCGATAGACGGAGTCGTGGGATCGCCAGTTTGGTGAATGAAGAAACTTTTTTTGAGGGGGGTGGGGGGGGGGTAGGTGGGTTGCTGGCTGGAGATTGTAGAGGATCACCTAAGAAAGGCTCAAATGGTAGCAGCAGTTATACAGACGCGAAGAGGTTTGCATGGTGAAGACAAGCATAGGAAGCAGGATCGAAGCACTCTTTCGTCTAAACATCGCAAGGATAACAATTACAACTTTATGGCTACCCCTCATATACACTAATCTGACGAAAGTCAGGGGATACCTCTTAATATCGTGTAACAAAATGGAACACCTGCTGCCGTCACTTCGACGATATCGTTATTTCTTATATGGATAGCAGTTTCGGTGATTCAGTACATCATCTACAGGCCTGTATGCATAAACAGTAATGATAGCATCATCAGCCTAACGACCATGTAAATACAAAGACACATTAAAAAAATGGTAAGATTCAAGGACAATACTGTACAAATGAATATACAGTAACCATTTGATAAAAGCAACACATAATCCCATTGTCATATGTCTAAAATATAATTATATGTGGCACATCGTAACGAATTTCCGCTTTATCCTTCGTGCAAATGTTCTATTGATGGATAACATCCAAACAAAATATTGCATAAATGAAACTGATCAGTTGGATGATACATTAAACTACCCATTTATGAAGTAACCTACGAATCTACAAAAATAACTGTCGGAAATGATACATGATAGAAACTACAACATCAGATATATGTAAACCTAAGAAATATGGATCGACGGCCGCTGTGACCGAGCGGTTCTAGGCGCTTCAATCCGGAATCGCGCTGCTACTACGGTCATAGGTTCGAATCCTGCCTCAGGCATGGAAGTGTGTGATGTCCTTAGATTAGGTTTGTTCTAACTATTTGAGACTGATGACCCCAGATGTTAAGTCCCACAGTGCTCAGAGTCATTTGAAATATGGATCAATGTACAAGTAGTCCCTGCAGAAGGACAGCTTCAGCCATATCTTGTTGTCAATATAATCCCGAAGCTATCAGAATGACTTTACAAAAGTATCTATATGTCACATCAGAGTCACAAAATGCTGAGTTGGAAACAGAATAAAGGCACAGTTATGTCATACGTATAAAATGAATGTCCAAGTAAGTGTCAACAGACAAAACGTAGAAAACCACGAATGTCATACTGTATAAAGATCATATAGAACGGAACACAATGTTCAGGATGAACAATATCTCCGCATCACCGAAACTGGTGACGGCTGCAGGTGTTCCATTTTATTACATGGGTGAACAGTCGAAGTCCCTCAAACCTTCTATCAAAAGGACGGATGTAAAAAACTCCTAGTAGTGTCGGACCTTTTCACGATGCAGTGCAGCATCTGGACATGGCATGGACTCAAGAAGTCGTTGGAAGTCCGCTGAAGAAATATTTCTATATCCACCCATTAATTGCGAAAATGGTACCACTTCAGGATTTATGCACGAACTCACCTCTCGATTATGTCCGTTAAATTTTCGATGGGATTAATGTCAGGCAATCTGAGTGACAAATTCATTCACTCAAATGTCCAGAATTTTCTTTAAACCTGTTGTGCATCGTATTGAAAATGGTTCAAATAGCTCTGGGACTTAACTTCTGAGGTCATCAGTCCCCTAGAACTTAGAACTACATAAACCTAACTAACCTAAGGACATCACACACATCCATGCCCGAGGTAGGATTCGAACCTGCGACCGTAGCGGTCGCGCGGTTCCAAACTGTAGCACCTAGAACCGCTCGGCCACTCTGGCCGGCTATGCATCGTATTATCAACCACAAAAATCTCAAAGCAAATGGTTGCAAATGGTCCCCAAGTTGTTAATGATCGGTTCCTTTGGACCAGAGGACCCAATAGATTCCATGCAAGCACAGCCCACACCACTATGGAGACGCAATCAGCTTCCACAGCGCCTTGTTGACAACTTGAGTCCATGGCTTCGTGGAGTCTGCGCCCTACTCGAACTTCACCATCACTCTTACCAACTAAAATCGGGACTCATCCGGATACGCCACGGTTCTCCAGTAGTGTAGCGTCCAATCGATACAGTCACGAGCCAAGGAAAGGCGCTCCAGGCATTCGTGCTGTTAGGAAAGGCACTTGAGTCGGTCATCTGCTGCCATAGTCCATTAAAGCCAAATTTAGCCGCACTTTCCTAACGAATACTTTTGTCGTACATGCCACATTTTTGCTTGTCTGTTAGCACTGACAACCCTAGGCAAACGCCACTGCTCTCGGTTGTTAAGTGAAGACCGTCGGCCACCGCCTTGTCCGTGGTGAGAGCTAACAGCAGATATTTCTACATCTACATCTACATACATACTCCGCAATCCACCACACGGTGCGTGGTGGAGGGTACCTCGTACCACAACTAGCATCTTCTCTCCCTGTTCCACTCCCAAACAGAACGAGGGAAAAATGACTACCTATATGCCTCTGTACGAGCCCTAACCTCTCTTATCTTATCTTTGTGGTCTTTCCGCAAAATTGGCGGCAGTAAAATTGTACTGCAGTCAGCCTCGAATGCTGGTACTCTAAATTTCCTCAGTAGCGATTCACGAAAAGAACGCCTCCTTTCCTCCAGAGACTCCCACCCGAGATCCTGAAGCATTTCCGTAACACTCGCGTGATGATCAACCCTACCAGTAACAAATTTAATCAGCCTGTCTCTGAATTGCTTCTATGTCCTCCCTCAGTCCGACCTGATAGGGATCCTAAACGCTCGAGCAGTACTCAAGAGTAGGTCGTATTAGTGTTTTATAAGCGGTCTCCTTTACAGATGAACCACATTTTCCCAAACTTCTACCAATGAACCGAAGACGACTATCCGCCTTCCCCACAAGTGCCATTACATGCTTGTCCCACTTCATATCGCTCTGCAATGTTACGCCCAAATATTTAATTGACGTGACTGTGTCAAGCGCCACACTACTAATGGAGTATTCAAACATTCTTTTTCCTATTCATCTGCATTAATTTACATTTATCTATTTTAAGAGTTAGTTGCCATTCTTTACACCAATCACAAATCCTGTCCAAGTCATCTTGTATCCTCCTACAGTGACTCGACGACGACACCTTCCCGTACACCACAGCATCATCAGCATACAGCCGCACATTGCTATCCACCCTATCCAATAGATCATTTATGTAGATAGAAAATAACAGCGGACCTACCACACTTCCCTGGGGCACTCCAGATGATATCCTCACCTCCGATGAACACTCACCATCGAGGACAACGTACTGGGTAATTAAACTTCAGAAGTCTTCGAGCCACTGACATATTTGGTAGTCTCGGCACACTCTTGACGCTGTGGGTCTCTGAATAATCATTTCGCTAACGATTTACGAAATGGAATGTCCCATGCGTCTAGCTCCAACCACCACTCCGCATTCAGAGTCTGTTAATTCCCGTCGCGCGGACATCACTTCGGAAGCCTTTTCACACGAATCACCTGATCGCAAATTAGAGCTCCGTCAGTGCACTGCCTTTATGTACCTCGAGTACGCAACACCACCGCCATCTACATATGTGCATATTGCAATTCCATGACTTTTGTCACCTCAGTGTATACCTGTATACCCAACAATCTTAACGTTTTGGGCTGGAGACCAGGCATGCAAATCTCGTGTGACGAGCCGGAACATGAGGCGCAACTCGAGACGCGGCGGAGGGTTTGGGAGAGCACGGGGTGGGCGTGCCCGGTGCGCCGCCCCGGCGCTGTCTGCGTCACGCGGGCGTCGCTACGAGGCAGCCGCCAGCCGCCAGCCGGTAGCAGGGCCCCGGTGCAGCGCGCCGTGCACGCCGGCGCCGGCTTGTAGTACGCGGAGCGGAATAACCACCGCCCACCGCCTCCCGCCCTGTGAAATACCGCTCCGTCGCTGCAATCTGCCGCCTGCGCCGGCTCCCGCCTAGACACGGTGTAATATTGTAGCTCCTCTTCTCACCCCACCCCGCCCGCTCCCCGCGACCACCAAGCAAAGGCGCCAGAGATAGGTGCTCCGCTTCCGCGCCATAATTATACGCGCTGCTGTACACAGTTTCTGAAGACGTTATTTACTGACGCCACCTCGCCGAGGAGGTTCCCTCCGGTACTTACCGTCAGTAAATATCCGGAGGCAACGACACGGTTAACAGTGTGCATCTCATTACGTATTACTTCTGTCAACTTGTCTTCTGTGGCTTACGAGTCAATTCCAACGGAGAATGACAGTGAAGGAATGGGACATTACGCAGTATCGAGGTCTTTTTTACTCATTGTACCCATGATATTTTTTAGCTACCGATTAGAACGATTTCGAATATCTGGATGGAGCTTCGGCGACGAATTAACTAGAAAAATTCGTATTACTTGCAACTGGGACATTGCACGTACCTTCCTGTAAAAATAACGTTCTCTATTTCTACTTCTTAGGTACTTTTTTCAGAGATTCCTAACAGGAACAAGCATGCATTTTTACAGGAAGACAAGTGCAACGTACTAATTCCATGTAATAATAATGAAAGGCTTGAATAAATGTACCGTCGAATGTTGAATATTAGGTGAACTGATAAAGTAAGAAACGAGGAAATTCTCGTGAAAATCTGTGAAGAAATGAACATACCAGAAAACACGGCGAGAAGCAAGGACAGAATGATGATGAAATGAAACCAGCGTTTGGCATCATTGGCCGGGAGGCCCCTTGGGGGGCAGGTTCAAATGGCTCTGAGCACTATGGGACTTAACATCTCAGGTCATCAGTCCCCTAGAACTTAGAACTACTTAAACCTAACTAACCTAAGGACATCACACACATCCATACCCGAGGCAGGATTCGAATCTGCGACCGTAGCGGTCGCGCAGTTGCAGACTGAAGCGCCTAGAACCGCTCGGCCACCAGCGGCCGGCTCGGGGGCAGGTCCTGCCGCCTGGGTGCAAGTATTATTACATCCAACGCCACATTGGGCGACCTGCGAGCCGAATGGGGATGAAATGATGATGATGACAACAAAACACCCAGTCCCTGAGCGGAGAAAATCTCCGACCCAGCCGGGAATCGAACCCGAGCCCGTAGGACGGCAATCAGTCACGCTGACCAATCAGCTATCGGGACGGACATGATGATGATGATGATGATGATGATGTTTGGTTCGGGGGGCGCTTAAGTGTGCGGTTATCAGCACTCGTACAAAGTCCCAATTTTTACACAGTCCAATTTAGACACTATCACGAATGATGATGATGAAATTATGAGGACAACACAAACACCGAGTTCCCCGGCAGAGAAAATGACAGGATGATAGGACACTTGTTAAGGTATCAGAGAACAGCTCCCACAATACTGGAGGGATCTGTAGAGGGTAAAAACCGAAGAGGAAGAAGAGATTGGAATACATCCAACAAATAATTGGTGACGTAGGGTGTAAGTGCTACTCTGAGAAGAAGAAATTGGCACAGGAGAGGAATTCGTGGTGGGCTTCATTAGACCAGACAGACGAGTGAAGCCTAGAAAAACGAAGGGTGGGCTTTTAGGAAACACATTTCAGTTTCAATTCTTCATGCTCGTTTAGGCTACTTCGGGACTTTCTGAGCGTTTATACCATCGGCCTCTTTAATTTCCTTACTTCCTTGGAAATAATGCGTTTTTAAAATTTTCCTCATAAATCATCGCATATTCCTCGGTTATTTTATTATGTATCTTCCTTGACCTACGGAATCCAGATGGTTGTGTACACATTTCCCCAAAGACACTAAAAGATCTTTTTTAATCAGTCTACCGAGATCCATCTATACATATATCAAAATTATACAAATATCCTCTTCCAGGTTCTTTCTGTTAAGTTTTCACTGTTCTGATTTATAGTACTTCGTAGTTACTTCTTAAATTCCATGATTCTGTATTTCTTAGAGGACTTAAAATTTTCCTTATAATTACTGCTCTACTGCTTATACTTTTTCAAGCTTGTAATTCAGTATTGAGTATTCTCTGGGATAGGTTTCGCTACTGAGAAGCAATGTTTTAATTTTTTAGGAAACAATTTTTTGCTCTAAGTATTCTTAGTTTTACCATTACCTCTTTCGATATTGCGTGTCCTTTAGGCTATAGCAGATTTATCTTTACCATTTTGTGGACTGTCCCCGCCGTTCGTACCCGAATGTTTGAATTTTTTTTAATCTTTGCTATTTGATCGACACCTGTTCTTAACAATTTTGGACTTCTTTTTATGTTCTTTTCTCTGAAGAGATTCGTAACCTAGCCATATTAACTGCATCTCCCAAGAGACTGACCTTTACAGTATCAGCCATACAGAAAATATGTAGAAATTGTATGGAAAGACTAGTAAATTTTCTGTATCTTAATAATTTTTTATTCCAAAGATGAAGTAATATTTTGTGTTCTCACGGCTTTTTCCAAGATGTAATTGAAAAGTGGTGGAGATAAGCTACAGCAATGTCTAAGTAATCGGTTCATGTCAGCTGGTAATTTTGCATCTGATATGGTTTCTGTAAGAGTTTCACACATTAGTTTTGCCAAATTTGATGTAGATGATACCAGTTTCAGACCTTTGCCACTCTTCTATTTATCTCTTTTATTGTCTACCCAGTCGTTGTCTTCAGTTTCCCTAAATGTAAAACCACGTCAAATGGTTCTACGACTTCATTGTTAACTTTCCCTACCTTCTTTTATATGTTCATTGTATGTATGTGGAAGTAAAGAAGTTTTCGATTGAAACAAATAATTTCCCCTTATTTTTAATCGTTTTTCATCCGAATGATCAACAGATATGTCTCCCTACTGTACTGGAACAGAAACATAAAAAACTTCTATAAGATGTACAGCATAACGAAATTGTGTGGTAAAGAAACACACTTGACTTATAGTGGAGGGTCGCCATCACAACACACTGTGGTTATGTCACGTTTAATTCATTCTATATTATTTTAGTCTTACTACATGTTGGCCGACATTTTCATTTCGAGAAATACGCAAGCGTTAATGAATGACAACTGTTTACTAATTTTAATGGATACCATTGCATTAAAGACACAAAATGTGTATCCACAGGACGTGTGGCCTGTTACTGAAAATGTGTCATGATTATCTCTCCATTGGTAAAAGATTCCGGAATAGTCTCCCATTCGAATATCCGTGAGGGCACTGCCGTGGGAGAGGTGACAATGAGAAAAAGATTGAATAAGCAACGAAAGGATAACGTTCTACGAGTCGGGGTGTGGAGTCTCAGAAGAGTGGACATGGTAGGGAAACTAGAAAATCTGAAAATGGGAATGGAAAGGCTCAATCTAGATATATTAGGGGTCGGTGAAGTGAAATGGAAAGAAGACAAGGATTTCCAGTCAGATGAGTATAGGGTAATATCAACAGCAGCAGCAAATGGTATAACGGGAGTAGGATTCATTTTGAATACGAAGGTAGGGAAAAGAGTGTGTTACTGTGAACAGTTCAGTGATAGCGTTGTTCTTATCAGAATCGTCAGGATACTAACATCGTCAACGACAGTTCAAGTATACATGCCGACGTCGCAAGCTGAAGATGAAGAAAGAGAGAAAGTATATGAGGATATTGAAAGGGTAATACAGTACGTGGAGGGAGATGAAATTCTAATAGTCATAGGGGACTGGAACGCAGTTTTAGGCAAAGGCGCAAAAAAAATTGTTACAGGAGAATATGTGCATGGGACAAGGAATGAGAGACGGCAAAGACTAATTGAGTTCTGTAATGATTTTCAGTTACTAACAGTGAACACCCTGTTCAAGAACCACAAGAGGAAGAGATATAGCCGGCCGAAGTGGCCGTGCGGTTAAAGGCGCTGCAGTCTGGAACCGCAAGACCGCTACGGTCGCAGGTTCGAATCCTGCCTCGGGCATGGATGTTTGTGATGTCCTTAGGTTAGTTAGGTTTAACTAGTTCTAAGTTCTAGGGGACTAATGACCTCAGCAGTTGAGTCCCATAGTGCTCAGAGCCATTTGAACCATTTTTTTTGAAGGAAGAGATATACTTGGAAAAAGGCGGGTGATACAGGAAAATTTCAGTTACATTACGTCATGGTCAGACAGAGAATCCGAAATCAGATACTGCATTGTAAGGCGTACCCAGGGGCAGACATAGACACAGATCACAATATAGTAGTTAGGAGGAGGAGGCTGAAGATTAAGAGATTAGTCAGGAAGAATCAATACACAAAGAAGTAGGATACGGAAGTACAATGGAATGGCGAGACGCACTTGAATTCTCTAAGGCTATACATATAGCAATAAGGAAAAGATCAGTGGGCGGCACAGTTGAAGAGGAACGGACATCTCTAAAAAGGGCAATCACAGAAGTTGGAAAGGAAAACATAGGTATGAAGAAGGTAACTGTGAAGAAACCATGGGTAACAGAAGAAATACTTCAGCTGATCGAAGAAAGAAGGAAGTACAAAAATGTTCAGCAACACAGAAATACAAATCTCTGTAAAATGAAATAAGTAGGAACTGCAGGGAATCTGAAACGAATGCATGAAAAATGTTTTAAAAAATCGAAAAAGTAATGATTGTCTGAAGGGCTGACTCAGCATATAGGAAAGTCAAAACAATCTTTAGTAAAGTTAAAAGAAAGGTCACTAACATTAATAGTGCAAATAGTGCAGAGGTGCGAGCGAATAGGTGGAAAGAGTACATCGAAGGCCTCTATGAGGGGGAAGGTTTGTCTGATGTGATAGAAGAAGAAACAGGAGTCGGTGTAGAAGAGATAGGGGATCCAGTATTATAATTAGAATTTAAGAGAGCTTTAGGGGACTTCAGATCAAATAAGGCAGAAGGGATAGATAACATTCCATGAGAATTTCTAAAATCATTAAGGGAAGTGACAACAAAACGGCTATTCGTTTTGGCGGGTACAATGTATGAGTCTGGTGACATCATCTGACTTTCTAAAAAATGTCATTTATACAATTCTGAGGACTGGAAGAACTGACAAGTGCGAGAATTATCGCACAATCAGCTTAACAGGTCATGCATCCAAGTTGCTTACAAGTATGATATAAAGAAGAATGGAAAAGGAAACTGAAGATATGTAAGATGACGATCAGTTTGGCTTTAGGAAAGGTAAGGGCTCCAGAGAGGCGATTCGGACGTTGTGTTTGATCACGGAAGATAAACCATGCGACAATGTAAAGTGGTTCAAGGTGTTCGAAATTCTGAGAAAAATAGAGGTAAGCTACGGGTAGAGACGGGTAATGTACAACATGTAGGAACGAAGTGCTCGGATTAAAAAGGGTGTGAGTCAGGAATGTAGTCTTTAGCCTGTACTATTCAGTACATCCAAGAAGCAATGATGTAGATAAAAGAAACCTCCAGGAGTGGAACTACAATTCAAGGTGAAAGGATATCAATGACACAATTCGCTGATCTGATGGTACTGCTATCCTGAATTACGCGATCTGCTAAATGGAATGAAGTACAGAATATGGACTGAGAGTAAGTCGCAGAAAGACGAGAGAAATAAGTAGTAGCAGAAATGAGAAAAGTGAGAAACTTAACTTCAGGATTTATGGTAACGAAGTACATGAAGTTAAGGAATTCTGCTACCTAGGCATCAAAACAACCAATGACGGGCGGAGCAAGGAGGACATCAAAAGTACACCAGCACTGGCGAAAAGGGAATTCCTGGCCAAGAGATATTAGTAGTATCATACATAGGCCTTAATTTGAGGAAGAAGTTTTTGAGATTGTGCGTTTGGTGTAGAGGACTGTATGGCATTCACACATGAACCGTGGGAAAACGGAAGCAGAAGAGATTCGAAGCGTTTGAGATGTGGTGTTACAGACGAATTTTGAGAATTAGGTGGACTGATAATGTAAGGAAAGAGGACGTTCTGTGAGGAAAGGAATATGTGGGAAACACTCACAGGGAGAAGGGACAGAATGATAGGACAAAAAAAAAAAAATGGTTCAAATGGCTCTGAGCACTATGGGACTTAACAGTTGTGGTCATCAGTCCCCTAGAACTTAGAACTACTTAAACCTAACTAACCTAAGGACATCACACACATCCATGCCCGAGGCAGGATTCGAAGCTGCGACCGTAGCAGTCACACGGTTCCGGACTGCGCGCCTAGAACCGCGAGACCACCGCGGCCGGCAGAATGATAGGACATCTGTTAACACATCGCGGAGTGACTTCCATGGTAGTAGAGTTAGGTGTAGAGGGCTAAGAAGTAGAGGTTAGGCACAGATTGGAATACATCCAGCTAATAATTGAAGGCGTAGGTTGCAAGTGATACTCTGAGATGGAGAGGTTGGCATCGGAAAGGAATTGGTGAGGGGCTGCATCAAACCTGTCAGGACACTGATAAAAAATAGTCTATCACGGCTGCGAGAAGACAAATGATTATGACTTGTTTCTATCTGGATCCCACCTTCAGATATCGAGTGACCGGTTAGTGCTACGACACACTTTGTCACCATGAATAGCTGCGGAGACGATTTAAGAAATCTTGAAATAACTGTAGTTTTCTTTTAGTCGTTAGCTACTGTGTCATCTGCCACCTAAGCTGATGACAGCGTTCACTGCAATACATAAATATGTGATTTTGTTTCCTGATACTCTCACATTTTTAATTGCTTCTCTTACAAAAATTTTCATCTTAGCTTCATACGTCCACTCTGAAAGTTACAGAACAGATTTGTTTAAGACACTGAAATGTATCAAATGTCCATTATCGTTTGCGTTAGACGCTCGCCTACTTTTAATTTACTTATTTCTTCCGTTTCAGGATTTCTTTTCGTATGTTTGCTCAGTATACACTTGGACTACCCCACTTGCCCCGGCTCCAGGCCGATCGTGTGGCTGGGAATTCCATGTTGATGCTTTGTGGAGGAAGGTGCTTTGTGTCGACGAAGGAGATTTATATGCCGGGAGTGCTAAGGGTGGTGGACTTTGTGAAACCATAATGGCAGAAATTTCATAGTTCGTGTAGAAATTAATAGTAGCCAGAGGAATCATGATACCTCAAAAATAAACATGTACACCACCATTATTTGCACGACGATACTGATGGTGTAATCAGATTTTCAATATTTTTATTAGTTTAAAGTTTAGTATCTGACTGTAAATTATAAAAGTAACACCCAGCAACGAATTCCCAAAATCTAAATGGTCCATCTTATTTTGTAGATCGATGTGTCTCTAGAAAGCTACTAGTGTAAACCTAAATTGGTATGAATTACAGGCATGTAACTAGTACATGAGTTATTGGAGGTCAAAATGACCGATTACTATTGATAGCCTCAGGCCATAAGTACTCCACAGTTACACGAAAAAACGGTTGCAGCATGCTTATAAATATATATTTATTCATCTATGTCTCTGCTTATATCCGATGTGTACTATTCATGAAGAAATTGGTTAAACATGCACTGTGTTTTAGAAAGCGCAGATACATTAGGCAACTGGCGTACTTTTCATTCTATTCCTTTGATATATGTTTGTTTAAATTAATTATGTATTTAATAATGTGTGTTAGAGCGTGTTTATGGTCCGGCTGTAGGAATATTTATTTAATTTCAAGTTATTTAAATGTAAATCCAATACTTCGTATGTGTTTCAGTATTTTTGTGTGTATGCGTTGGCTTGGAGATATTGCAGGTGCGCTCTAGCCAATCACAGCGCTGTTACCACCGAAGTCAATGGAGAGACTATTTGCAAGTGGGGGAGTAGATCGAGTCACACCGGACAAGGGGGAGTGCTGGCCGGGAAGGCGCGACGGACGGTCGATGGAAATACTCTGAGAGCGTTCAGCAGTTTGCGCGTGGTCGTGGGTGATTGAAATATTTCATAGTACCGACTTGTGCACTTGTGAGATTTCCGTGGCTTGTGCAGTGAAGATGTAGTATGCGTTTGGAAGTGAATATCTCGCGAGCTATGTTGTTGTTCATAACTAATTACGTGAAGTAGGATTCTATTGTTTCCCTGTTATTCAATTTCTACTTTCTATTTTCTATTTTCTATTTTATATATTAATTGATGGACCATCTACACCAATATGTGTTTTGTAGAAATAAACGACATTCTTAAAGGCACTTCTGCTATCATAGTCATCATTTATAGTCGTTAAAAATAGCAAATATTATTTAATTGCATTCTTTCATATATAAATTTCTATGTTACACTCAGAATTCGCAATTGCCAAGTGATAGGAACCACCGACCATTCGACGTGTGTATTCATATTGTATACGGTAGACTCAGCAGCATTTGGCTTGTAATGCGGCAACTACGTATCCCAGTCCCTAGAAAACGAAATCATCCAAAACGTTTAATATTTCAACTCTGAGTGTGAGGGAACGTAGTTGAGGGCCACCATTTCTTATTTGAAAGCCCGCACACTGATACATTCATATGTTTGAGAATAATTTTTTATACAATTAATGGAACACCAAATGAACTGATTATGTGCCAACACTACTTGTTCCCGTGTTTACATTCGTGGACTGTCTGGCTTCGCAAGGTCTTAGTAGCTCGCCTGTACCTAAATAAGATCAAAAATATATCCTCTACCCAAGAATATCGTAGTAGGGTCGGGCTAGGGAAGAACAAAGTACGATCAAGATATGTCTACAGAGATTAAAACAGCGATCGGTCACAAAGATAAATGAAAGAAGAGGCCCGATCGACCTAGGGGAACTTGGAAAAAAGGCTCACGCTGCAAAATTGTGTAACGGTCTGTGGGAAGCGTAGAAGCATTAGAGATGGGTGACTAGAACCTCACAGCTATTCGATCTATATAGACTTCAAGCGATGCGGAAAGAATGAGTAGACAGGTCGTTGCGAATCACCTGGTTTCATGGTCAACGCCAGTCATTTTCTTCCTTGCCCCTTCCCAAAATATACCTTCAGACAATTGGCTGCAGAGTGGCAGTGGGTACGAAGAGTAGCAATAACCATTTCATAAACTTTCCAATCCAGTGACAAATGGTGCGAGGAAAATGACTGACGGAGCAGCTCAGTAAAGGAATAGTCATATAGAGTCGTTCGCTAGGAGTCCACATGGGACTGTTCAGCCGCATAATCGGAATTGTGTTTCCTCCTCTGCACGCATTGGCCACGTCCTTGCGCTATATGAACTTGTATTTTAAGCGTTTATGTTGAGTGTAGGTGTCTATAATAGTGTGCTATAATGTTTAATGTTCTGCGGTGATGAGACAAGCGAAAGAACGGAACGGCGGCAGCAAATTCCATACTCCTCTCGAATAGCAAAAACGGGATCACCTGGCTGGATGCCCCCATCCGACCGACAAGTCACCATGAAACACTGCGCATAGCTTTGGAATATGACGCTGGACAGTGGCTCGAAGTCTGATGATTAGGAACACTCACATTAGCTGCATAAGTAACTCGTCACACCTTTATTTAAACCATATGCAGAGTAAAACAGGTTCATCGTCCTTCCCGAGCGCTTCCAGCAACTGTCATCCACAGGGTACCCATAAAATTTCAAAAAGTAGTAACTTAGACACTATAAGAGATAGAGAATTGTGGTTTACTGTAGAATGCAGAGGAAACCATAAAGGGCTGTGTTTACCTGGATACCAGTCAATGACATTGTTAACCTTCGTTGTTGTTGTTGTTGTGGTCTTCAGTCCTGAGAACTGGCCTGATGCAGCTCTCCATGCTGCTCTATTCTGTGCAAGCTTCTTCATCTCCTAGTACCTACTGCAGCCTACATCCTTCTGAATCTGTTTAGTGTATTCATCTCTTGGTCTCCCTCTACGATTTTTACCCTCCACGCTGCTCTCCAGTACCAAATTGGTGATCCCTCGATGCTTCAGAACATGTCCTACCAACCGATCCCTTCTTGTAGTCAAGTTGTGCCACAAACTCCTCTTCTCCCCAATTCTGTTCAATACTTCCTCATTAGTTATGTGATCTACCCACCTAATCTTCAGCATTCTTCTGTAGCACCACATTTCGAAAGCTTCCATTCTGTTCTTGTCTAAACTATTTATCGTCCATGTTTCACTTCCATACAAATACTTTTAGAAACGACTTCCTGACACTTAAATCAATACTCGATGTTAACAAATTTCTCTTCTTCAGAAACGCTTTCCTTGTCATTGCCAGTCTACATTTTATATCCTCTCTACTTTGACCATCATCAGTTATTTTGCTCCCCAAATAGCAAAACTCATCTACTACTTTAGGTGTCTCATTTCCTAATCTAATTTCCTCAGCATCACCTGATTTAATTCCACTACATTCCATTATCCTCGTTTTGCTTTTGTTGATGTTCATCTTATACTCTCTTTTCAAGACACTGTTCATTCCGTTCAGCTACTCTTCCAAGGCCTTTGCTGTCTCTGACAGAATTACAATGTCATCGGCCAACCTCAAAGCTTTTATTTCTTCTCCATGGATTTTAATACCTACTCCGAAATTTTCTTTTGTTTCCCTTACTGCTTGCTCAATATACAGATTGAATAGCATCGGGAAGAGGCTACAAACCTAACCCATTTCCTTCCCAACCACTGTTTCCCTTTCATGTCCCTCGACTCTTATAACTGCCATCTGGTTGCTGTACAAATTGTAAATAGCCTTTCGCTCCCTGTATTTTACCCCTGCCACCTTCAGAATTTGAAAGAGATTATTCCGGTCAACAATGTCAAAAGCCTTCTCTACGTCTACAAATGCTAGAAACGTAGGTTTGCCTTTCCTTAATCTTTCTTCTAAGATAAGTCGTAGGGTCAGTATTGTCTCACGTGTTCCAACATTTCTACGGGATCCAAACTGATCTTCCCCGAGGTCAGCTTCTACCAGTTTTTCCATTTGTCTGTAGGGAATTCGCGTTAGTGTTTTGCAGCTGTGACTTATTAAACTGATAGTTCGGTAATTTTCACATCTGTCAACACCTGATTTCCTTGGGATTGGAATTACTATATTCTTCTTGAAGCTGAGGGAATTTCGCCTGTCTCATACATCTTGCTCACCAGATGGTAGAGTTTTGTTAGGCGTGGCTCTCCCAAGGCTGTCAGCAGTTCTTATGGAATGTTGTCTACTCCCAGGGCCTTGTTTCGACTTAGGTGTTTCAGTGCTATGTCAAACTCTTCACGCAGTATCATATCTCCCATTTCATCTTCATCTACCTCCTCTTGCATTTTCATAATGTTGTCCTCAAGAACATCACCCCTGTATAGACCCTCTATATACTCCTTCCACCTTTCTGTTTTCCCTTCTTTGCTTAGAACTGGGTTTCCATCTGAGCTCTTGATATTCATACAAGTGGCTCTCTTTTCTCCAAAGGTCCTTTAATTTTCCTGTAGGATCTATCTTACCCCTAGTGAGATAAGCCTCTACATCCTTACATTTGTCCTCTATCCATCCCTGCTTAGCCATTTGCACTTCCTGTCGATCTTATTTTTGAGACGTTTGTATTCCTTTTTGCCTGCTTCATTTACTGCATTTTTGTATTTTCTCCTTTCATCAATTAAATTCAGTATCTCTTCTGTTACCCAAGTTTTTCTACTAGCCCTCGTCGTTTTACCTACTTGATCCTCTGCTGCCTTCACTATTTCACTCCTCAAAGCTATCCATTCTTCTTCTACTGTATTTCTTTCCCCCATTCCTGTCAGTTGTTCCCTTATGCTCTCCCTGAAACTCTGAACAACCTCTGGTTCTTTCAGTTTATCCAGGTCCCATCTCCTTAAATTCCCACGTTTTTGCAGTTTCTGTAGTTTTAATCTACAGTTCATAACCAATAGATTGTGGTCAGAGTCCACATCTGCCCCTGGAAATGTCTTACAATTTAAAATCTGGTTCCTAAATCTCTGTCTTACTATTATATAATTTATCTGAAACCTTCTAGTATCTCCAGGGTTCTTCCATGTATACAACCTTCTTTGATGATTCTTGAACCAAGTGTTAGCTATGATTAAGTTGTGCTCTGTGCAAAATTTTACCAGGCGGCTTCCTCTTTCATTTCTTAGCCCCAATCCATATTCACCTACTACGTTTCCTTCTTTTCCTTTTCCTACTGTCGAATTCCAGCTACCCATGACTATTAAATTTTCGTCTCCCTTCACTACCTGAATAATTTCTTTTATCTCATCATACATTTCATCAATTTCTTCATCGTCTGTAGAGCTTGTTGGCATATAATGTTGTACTACTGTAGTAGGCGTGGGCTTCGTGTCTATCTTGGCCACAATAATGCGTTCACTATGCTGTTTGTAGTAGCTTACCCACACTCCCATTTTTTCATTCATTATTAACCTTGGTACACAAATGAATGAAGCCACCTCAGCTATTGATGCTGCAATTGTGGCCCATGTGTGTTCAGAACGCGATTATGTTTTATGACGGATAAGTTGGGTGCAAAATAGAGGAAAAGCATGGGCCAGGAGGCCACCCAACACTATCTTCAGGCTCATAGTCGTCACCATCCAGTTCAGCATGGAGCAGTACTTCGTACAAAGGCCCATAGGGCCCACGTCTTCTTTGATCCTGAAAGTTGATCAGCTGGATTACAGGTGCTAGAAGCACTGGAGAACAACGGTGAACCAGTTTTGCTCTACGTGATCATACTGCCGCTTCAGTTAACGGACTGTTTAATTTTTTATCAGTGCGATCACCTTGATGTCACATTACGCCAGAATGCTTATACTAAAGACAAATCATATGCGTTTTGCGCTATTGACCACGCGTGAACAGGATTAGTGATGAAAGCAACGAGTGGCATCAAAGTTTACTGGTTCTGTGCCTTACACACGTACCATTTGCAACATCATTGGTAGTAACCTGCAGAAACGTGATTTGAATGTCTTTTTTCAATTACTATCTAAGGTTAACGTCATTTTATGGTCTATAAAGAATGATCTTGGTTTGCATGAGGTCGGTGTCTATCGCAATCCTTGCAGTTGTGACATGTCATCAGGACCCTAGAGGACTGGTGTATTGAGAATAAGCGACACAGACGTTTACAAAACATCCTAGCAAATGTGCTATCGCAGAACATTTTCTTGGCACCGGTCATCGTATGGAATATAACAACACGGAGATATTTTCTGCTATGTTCAAATGTGTGTGTATTCCTAAGGGACCAAACTGGTCGTCGTTCCATAGATTTAATCACTACTTAAACTTATACTAAGAACACACACACACACCCTTGGCCGAGGGAGGACTCGAAGCTCCGTCGGGAGAGGCCGCGCAATCCGTGGCATGGCGCCCATAGACCACGCGGCCAATACGCGCGGCTTTTCAGCTATAAGGTTAATGTTATTAAGAAAGCAATTGAGGCTAAGTTATCAAGTGACTTTATAAATGTTGGTTTTTACTTAAATTCTACTGGGAATCCTGCTCTATCCCGGGTCAAACAGTGGTGGGACACAGTTAATTGTACCTCATGCGCTGGTAATTAGTGCTCACTATCGATCACCTCTGATTGTCGTCTTTTGTTCTGTGGCGGCGCCAGTGTTTAGTGTGTGTGTGTGTTAGTGTGTTGTCTTTCGGTACACGCTCTGCAAATCGCCTTTTAAATTTCATTGCCAGCGCTCATTCGTTGCATTTGTGCCTTCAAAATAACAAGGTGTGCATCGGTCGAATTATCGGTCGCTCTTCGATATTTCAGCTGCAACTCTTTTAACTGTAGTAGGTCCTCGGAAAAAAGTATGAAAGCCGAACACATTTTCAGCTCATTAAGAACCTTAAAAGAACCACGATTATTCATGTTAATATGCCATTAACGGTGTATTTAATAAGTTTTTCCGACTTTTATTGGCCAATACTGATTAATGTGACTAAAGCCAGAATACTTTTATCGTCGAAAGTGAAACTAACGAAGAATCACTTTTATTGACATCAAGTCATAAACACGCCGTGCCACTGCCATGTTTTGTACTCGCCATTTGTAACGTCAGTTTTGGCGCAACGGGGCCATTGAGATACATGAATCCTCCTACGAGGGTTAGAGTACATGACACTACAGGCCTTACGAGCTACAGTGACTGTCTCCAATGATGGGAGAGTTAATATTTCAGATCAGTTTCAGTGACTGTTTCTACTATTTACTATTTTAGAACCAATTTAATAAAACCTAAGTGTGAGCTCCCGATGTCTCACGACAAAAGTTAAGAGCTCAGTTGTACATCTTTGCTTGCCTACTAGCTTCCTAGCGGCCCCAGGAGCCCGGCCTTCGCTATGTGACGGGTAAGGCAACTACCGTAACGTGACAAATTCGTTGCCGGGCTCGTATTTCTAGTGGACCCCGTGGCACAATGTAGGTGAGCACTTACTAGGACAAGACTCAGACATGGACAATAGATTCGGCAAGTATTTGGTGAGTGTACAACCTAAAATGAAAGACAAATTTATTTTGGCTCAACACCCTCCGGTTTTGACAAAACTACCACTAAAATCCTTGACCCACAATCGACTCAAAATTAACGGGTCCGATGAATAATTGAAAGAAGAATGGTTTTTCATCACCATACTTGGGGTCCGAACACGCATCTTTTCATAGACATCGAGGTAAGAAATTGTTACACCTGTCTCTTAAGTAGGTAAACACTGTTCACCGGAAGATCAAGTGCTGTAAAGATCAAAGCTTCTGGCTGGGCAGGAAAAAACCTCTGCTCGATTCCCAAATACTCTGTGCTGCTTTTCCAATTTGTTTTTTTTCCCGTCCAAAATTGGGACGAATAGGACGGTCAATAAGGTAGTCAATGAGGAACAACAACAAGGTAGGAAATACACTCCTCAGACGTCGATTAGAAAAGAACTAAAATTTCAAGCACCAATTTTTCAGATAAAGTGTCTGTGTGCTTGGTACGCATTAAAATTAATTCCCTAAAAAGAAATGTATTGAAATCCAAACAAAATCTGTTTCCCACCAGATCTTCGGAGTGAACGATGTAGTACTGCGAAGACTGCATTCATCATATTTTCTTGGCGCCACGAGCGTATTAGCTTCGAATGTTTATACGACAAATACCAAAAAATATGTTCAAATGTGTGTGAAATCTTATGGGACTTAACAGCTAAGGTCATCAGTCCCTAAGCTTACACACTGCTTAACCTAAATTATCCTAAGGAGGACAAACACACACACCCATGGCCGAGGGAGGACTCGAAACTCCGCCGGGACCAGCCGCACAGTCAATGACTGCAGCGCCCAAGACCGCAAGACCGCTCGGCTAATCCCGCGCGGCCGACAAATACCATCCATGTCACTGTTTGAAGGAAAGCGAGGGGCGTGTAAAAGAATGAGTAGACGGGCTGTTGCAAGGCAACCAGTATAACAATTTTAATTCTTTACTAATCGTGGTAGTTTGAAAAATTTATTCACCTACCTTGTCACTATTTCTTATTAACTACCTTATTTACCGTCCTCTTCCTCCATCTTCTTCCTAACTGCCACTTTGGCCTGGGGGACCATACGCACTCGCTACATTCCTGCACCAGTCATTTCTGTTCCTGCCTTTCCTGGCTCCTTTTCTCAGGTCCATCGCCTTCGTATCTCTGTTGATACTCGTATCATATTTCCATCTTGTCTGTGACCTTCCTCGTCCTCTTCTGCTTTCTACTGAGCCTGAGAATGCCACTCTTGGTAGTCTTTCCTCTTCCACCCCACTTACGTGCCGCGCTCGTATCAATCTCCCTTTCTTCATTGGAAATTTGTGGTAAGTTCCTATGGGACCAAACTGCTGAGGTCCCTAGGCTTGCACACTACTTAATCTAGCTTAAAGTAAATTACGCAAAGGACAACACATACCTATGCCTGACGGAGGATTTGAACCTCCGACGGGGAGAGCCGCGTGAACTGTGGCAAAACGCCTCAGGCCGAGTGTCTACCCCGCACGACCTTTCTTCATCCTTCGGACTGTATCAGCCTTTGAGTGTAAGTCTTGCAGTTCTTGGTTTTTCAGTATTCCACATTCCTGTAACTGAGTGTGCATTTTGGGTTCAACCGGCTAGTGTGGCCGAGCGGTTCTAGGCGCTTCAGTCTGGGACCGCGCGACCGCTACGGTCGCAGGTTCGAATCCTGCCTCGGGCATGGATGTGTGTGATGTCCTTAGGTTAGTTAGGTTTAAGTAGTTGTAAGTTCTAAGGGGCTGATGACCTCAGGTGTTAAGTCCCATAGTGCTCAGAGCCATTTGAACCGTTTTTTTTTTTTTGTGTCCTTGGTTTTCTTCTCATTAATTTGTAAAATTTATTTCCGTGCAATGCTTTTGTAAGACCTTATCATGGGCAACAAATATTCTTTGATACTACTTACTGGACAACATCGAGCTCGTGTGCAAGCCGATTTACTATGTTGTTAGCAAATTCTATTCCAGCTTGATTTCAATTTTGGTATTCTCTATCTTTTCTAAAATTAAACTAAAAATTAATGGAGATGATGCATCTGTATACCTAATACCAGTTCTGAGTGAAAAATGCTCTGACATTATTGTAATTATCATTACTCAGCAATAGGCTTCCCCTAAACACTCGACATAACGACTTTTTCGAACACTGAAGCTCTTTTAAGAAATTGGTGACTGTGCTCCTTTGTAGGCTATAACAAGATTTTTTGTTGTCAAAAAAACAATTTCAATATCAAATTATTTTTGAAACTTTTACCAGTTCCTTGCATGAGTGTACAGATCTGGTCCATATCTCATTTGTTCCTTCTGAAAACAAGTCGAGATGCTGATTGGGGTAATTCTCTTCATTAAACACTGAGATACAGTTTTGTAGTATACGTTAAGGAGCGCATTCTCTCTACAATTACCACGTTAGCTAGCGCTCCTCTTCGTACCAACACATGATATGCAAGAAAATACGAATGATAAACAAAAAAGCTGCAGAATGCATTTGAAAATGCAAAACAGTTTCCGTGCTCTCCAACCAGATGACCTGCTCGCTATAGCAGTGGTGCTTTCCTTGAATAGTATTTACGCCACGAGTACATAAGCAGCAGGGTGCAACATTGCCTTTCCTCGATTTGTAGGAAAATATGGTGATGAAAAATAATCAGTTCTCAAATACTTAATGATACTGTAATTTTCAGTCAATTATGCGTCACGAACTGTAGGACTTGTTTTCACAAAAGCCGGGGGTGGATTAGGGAGGCGGTTTTGAGTCAAAATGTCTTTGAATCTTTCATTTTCAGATGTACGCAAGCGATCTTCCAAATATGAGTCGAACCGTGTCCGAAGCCTTCCCTCTGTTACGAGAAGCAATAACAGCAGTAAGAGTTGTTGTTGTTGTTGTCGTTGTTGTGGTCTTCAGTCCAGAGACTGGTTTGATGAAGCTCTACGTGCTATTCTATCCTGTGCAATCTTTTTCATTTCGAAGTAACTGCTACGCCCTACATCTTACTGAATCTGCTTGGTGTACTCATCTCTTGGGCTCCCTCTATGATTTTTACAATCCATGTTGCCCTCCAACAAATATTGGTGATCCCTTGATGCCTCAGAATATGCCCTACAAACCGATCCCCTCGTCTAGTCAAGCTATCCCAGAAGTTCCGCTACTCCCCAATTCTATTCAGCATCTCCTCATTAGTTACCTGATCTATCCATCAAATCTTCAACATTCTTCTGTAGCACCACATTTCAAAAAGGTCTGTTCTCTTCTTGTGTAATCCATTTATCGTCCACCTTTCACATTCATGCATGACTACACTCCATACGAATACTTTGAGAAAAGTCTTCCTGACGCTTAAATCAATACTCGATGTTAACGCTTTTCTTGCCATTGCCAGTCTACATTTTATTTCCTACCTTCTTCGACCATCATCAGTTATTTTGCTCCCAAAATAGCAAAACTCATCTACTACTTTAATTGTCTTTTTTCCTAATCTAGTTCCCTCGGCATCATCTGATTTAATTAGACTACATTCCATTACCCTTCTTTTGTTTTTGTTGATGTTCATCTCATAGCCTCCTTTCAAGACACTGTCCATTCCGTTCAGATGCTCTTCCAGGTCCTTTGCTGTCTCTGACAGAATTACAATGTCATGGGGAAACCTCAAAGATTTTTTGTTTCCATCGATTTTTATTCTTACTCCAATTTTTCTTCTTGTGTTTCCTTTACTGCTTACTCAATGTTGTTGTTGTTGTTGTGGTCTTCAGTCCTGAGACTGGTTTGATGCAGCTGCCCATGCTACTCTATCCTGTGCAGTCTTCTTCGTCTCCCAGTACCAACTGCAGCATACATCCTTCTGAATCTGCTTAGTGTACTCATCTCTTGGTCTCCCTCTATGATTTTTACCCTCCACGCTGCCCTCCAGTACTAAATTGGTGGTCCCTTGATGCCTCAGAACATGTCCTACCAACCGATCCCTTCTTCTAGTCAAGTTGTGCCGCAAACTCCTCTTCTCCCTGATTCTATTCAATACCTCCTCATTAGTTATGTGATCTACCCATCTAATCTTCAGCATTCTTCTGTAGCACCACATTTCGAAAGCTTCTATTCTCTTCTTGTCCAAACTATTTATTGTCCATGTTTCACTTCCATATGTGGCTACACTCCATACAAATACTTTCAGAAACGACTTCCTAACACTTAAATCAACACTCGATGTTAACAAATTTCTCTTCTTCCGAAACGCTTTCCTTGCCATTGCCAGTCTACCTTTCAGATCCTCTCTACTTTGACCATCATCAGTTATTTTGCTCCCCAAATAGCAAAACTCTGGTTTCTGTACAAATTGTAAATAGCCTTTCGCTCCTTGTATTTTACCCCCGTAATTTGAAAGAGAGTAGTCCAGTCAGCATTGTCAAAAGCTTTCTCTACGACTACAAGTACTAGAAACGTAGGTTTGTCTTTCCTTAATCTAAGATAAGAGTTGCCTTTGGCAAATTCGCCCAAAAATTCTGAGTTTATTCTCCCTCTTTTTCTCGCGCACCGTAGCCCAAAAAAGGGCACACTGATCGGCCACGTCCCTATCACTCAGGCTTATGGTGGGGCGAAGAAAAATAATGTTTCCCTCCTTCACAACCGGTTGTAAGGCGCCGTGGTAGCGATGTGTTGGCCACAGGCAAAGAAGAGCATCTGTGCAGCAAGAGGAGTGTCTGGAGAAAAAGCGGCGCCCAGTGGCCGGCGCCGCCGGGAGTCGCCAGAAAGCAGGCGGCTGTCCTTTCTGGCGGCAGAGGGCCGGCGGACGGCGGAGAGGCGAGGCGAGGCGAGGCGAGGCGGTAATCTATTCATGCCAGCGGCAGGCCGCGCGGAACACACGGCCCTCGCTGGAGTTGGTAATGAGCCAAGCCGAGCCGGCGCACTCTCTCTCCGCGGACGGAACACAACCCGGCTGGCCGCCACGGCTTGGCTTCGCTTGGCTTGGCTTGGCGCGCTCTATCTGACTGAGTCACCCTCGCCTGAAGACCATACAGTGGCTTCTCTGTAATAGGCTTCGGAATTCGTGTTGTCTACATTCCCGACTTCTGACAAGTTTTCAGAAACTCAGTTGTGGCCAACAGTTTACGCAGTGACTGCAACAATTTTGTCACTAGTCGAGCGACTTCCTACTTTCAGACTTTGGTCTCTTTAACCTGTAATATATATGAAGCAGAAGAGTGTTTGTGTAGCTGCGCAGCATTTGTGCACCGCCGCCGTCAGTGTCAGCCAGTTTGCCGTGGCATACGGAGCTCCATCGCAGTCTTTAACACTGGTAGCATGCCGCGACAGCGTGGACGTGAACCGTATGTGCAGTTGACGGACTTTGAGCGAGGGCGTATAGTGGGCATGCGGGAGGCCGGGTGGACGTACCGCCGAATTGCTCAACACGTGGGGCGTGAGGTCTCCACAGTACATCGATGTTGTCGCCAGTGGTCGGCGGAAGGTGCACGTGCCCGTCGACCTGCGACCGGACCGCAGCGACGCACGGATGCACGCCAAGACCCTAGGATCCTACGCAGTGCCGTAGGGGACCGCACCGCCACTTCCCAGCAAATTAGGGACACTGTTGCTCCTGTGGTATCGACGAGGACCATTCGCAACCGTCTCCATGAAGCTGGGCCACGGTCCCGCACACCGTTAGGCCGTCTTCCGCTCACGCCCCAACATCGTGCAGCCCGCCTCCAGTGGTGTCGCGACAGGCGTGAATGGAGGGACGAATGGAGACGTGTCGTCTTCAGCGATGAGAGTCGCTTCTGCCTTGGTGCCAATGATGGTCGTATGCGTGTTTGGCGCCGTGCAGGTGAGCGCCACAATCAGGACTGCATACGACCGAGGCACACAGGGCCAACACCCAGCATCATGGTGTGGGGAGCGATCTCCTACACTGGCCGTACACCACTGGTGATCGTCGAGGGGACACTGAATAGTGCACGGTACATCCAAACCGTCATCGAACCCATCGTTCTACCATTCCTAGACCGGCAAGGAAACTTGCTGTTCCAACAGGACAATGCACGTCCGCATGTATCCCGTGCCACCCAACGTGCTCTAGGAGGTGTAAGTCAACTACCCTGGCCAGCAAGATCTCCGGATCCGTCCCCCATTGAGCATCTTTGGGACTGGATGAAGCGTCGTCTCACGCGGTCTGCACGTCCAGCACGAACGCTGGTCCAACTGAGGCGCCAGGTGGAAATGGCATGGCAAGCCGTTCCACAGGACTACATCCAGCATCTCTACGATCGTCTCCATGGGAGAATAGCAGCCTGCATTGCTGCGAAAGGTGGATATACACTGTACTAGTGCCGACATTGTGCATGCTCTGTTGGTTGTGTCTATGTGGCTGTGGTTCTGTCAGTGTGATCATGTGATGTATCTGACCCCAGGAATGTGTCAATAAAGTTTCCCCTTCCTGGGACAATGAATTCACGGTGTTCTTATTTCAATTTCCAGGAGTGTATTTGCTCGAAATAATTTTCAGAGAATGTGTTTAGCACAATTTCGGTTGATGTCTTATTCATACTTATGGATTTAAGCTTTTGAAACGGTCGGCCTTTTATTTTCCCTCACAATCCACTTCAATGATCGTCTGTTGCGATCACTGAACACATATTTTCGTTCACGTTGTGTCATAGCGGATGATATTTTCCCGCTTTCCCTGCACGCCCTATGGTTTGTTACCTCTTGTAACACCAAACTCTTCGGCTCCCTTGGTGACGGAAGCACCGACAGTTTGCTTATGTTCGACGTCACGTAGCTATGACGTCATGCACTAACAGCAAACGTGCACCGCAAATATTACGTAAATGGAGAATGCTATAGACGTGTGGTTTTCACAGAGTGGACTGGTAGTCAGGGGCTCATAATGTTGTAATAAAACATAGAAAGTGTATTCTTGTGCAAACATACACTTCTTAAATGGATTAATGCCTGTTGATGTCAACAAATTGAAAGTAGGGTACATCACAATGTTAGTTGTATTTGTTGATGGGTTATAGTGCGAGTCGTTTACGAGATACCGTATTTTGAAAAATTTCCACACAAACACTTATTTGTGGCATTAAACCTGCGAAATTGCTAGGTAAGATGGTGTTATGTTTGCTTGCAGTTTGTTTGAATGTTCCTTGAGCGTATTGGGATTTACTTGTCAGTTACTGCGTGACAGTCCAAGTGGTAGGTCGTGAGTGGAGGGTAGGATTTACCGATGCAGAGTGAGCCACATGCTCATGGTGCATGGACAGTGTAGAAAGAATTCAGTTCGCATTTGTACGGCGTATGAGGCAAGATATCCCAATTAATGTCAACCACTTCGGTAATTATTGATCAACCTCTTCATCCAGGTGTGTGAAAGTAGTACTGTAACACCTACACGAGGTAACAGAGGAAAACAAGTGAGTGCAGAAGTGGGGGAAATTAATGTTATTGTTGCTGCTGCTGTTGATCCGCACATACGCTCCTCTGCAATCGCACGAGGAAGTGGCACGGTTCAGGCAAGTGTCCAAGGCATTCTTCATCGACAAAGGTTCCATCTATATCACATCTCTCTCCATCAAGAGCTGCATGGAAACGATTATGAGAATCGTGTTAACTTTTGTAGACGGGGATTTAAGACAGGATAGTCTAGATGTATCACGTACCCTGTTCAGCAACGAAGCCATATTTACAGTCACGACGGGGTAAACCTCCGAAACATGCACTATTGGTGTTAAAAATCTCCGTTGGCTTCGTCAGGTGGAACGTCAGCATCCATGGAGCTTATACGTGTGGGTTGGGATAGCGAACCATCAGCTCATACGCCCGTTTTTCACAGACGAAACACTGAATGTATACAAGTATCGCAGCCTCCTAACAGACCATCTTCTACAGATTCTAGAAGACGAATTGTTTCCAAACCATTAGATTGAACGCAGAGGATCTGTACCTTCACTGTCCCGTTCCCCGGAGTTGACGCACGTAGACTTTTTTCTGTGGGGAAAGCTGAAAGATGCTATCTACAAGAACATACCCACTGCACCGATGATATCTAATGACGTATTACTTCAGCCTGCCCGGTCACCTCTGCTAATACACGTGCAGCAATCGTCCCACACCAGACTGAACGCGTGTATTGTCACTGCCCTTGATCATGTTGAAAACAATCTGTGATTTTCAGTTGTCTCGTTACTGGTCAGAATCCACGTTACTAGTGTGTGAACTTGTGTGATCTTTAATGTGTGATACCACAGTCATTTTATAAGTGTGTGTGTGGGTGCGGGGGGGGGGGGGGGACTTTTCAAAATATCTAGTGAACGACTCGCGATAGAATTCTGCATTAACACCACTAACGTTCCAATTTTAATTTGTTAATGTCAATAGCCATTGGTCCATTGCAAAATATATACTTCCTGAGAATTAGTGCAACCTGTTTATTGACTCAAAATACGAGCCTCTTATTAGCAATCCATTCTGTGAAAACAGCACATCAACAGCCCTTTCCATATCTGGAATATTTACGGCTTTAGCTGATAAATGGTTCTAAGCAATATGGGACTTAGCATCTGAGGTCATCAGTCCCCTAGAACTTAGAACTACTCAAACGTAACTAACATAAGGACATCACACACATCCATGCCCGAGGTAGTATTCGAACCCACGACCGTAGCGGTCGCTCGGTTCCAGACTGAAGCGCTTAGAGCCGCTCGGCCACACTGGCCGGCTTTAGCTGATAGATATAGTACATGGAATGTGGTGGTCGTAATGAGAGATAGTTGTAGATACTTTTGAATAAACTTACGTCGCGCATTAGGTTGAGATTAACGAAATTAGACATATGAAGAAGGTGGCAATGGCTAACACGCAGCATCAATGAAGATGGTACAGTAAGTGTGGTGGGGGCGTTGAAGAGGATGATGAGCGCACCTCCAGCGGCGAATTCACTGATACACTGCGAGAGAGGTTACTTTATTCAAACCTGTGAGTGATTCTAGCTCACACTAGCGATCCTCTAGCTTAATCAAGCACTCAGATCCTCGTATGTGACATCAGGAACCCTAGAACGAAATGTCTAAGTGGAACTCATACGTACTGTGGTTGCCTACGAGACAAGTCTATCAAAAAACGAATGCTTCGTCCCACCGCCCGTGACCATCTTAGCAGTGTAGTGGTAGCCAATCAAACTACAACACGAGGAAGGATGAAATAACGCAATTTTACTTATTGTGTGCATACAGTGGGAAGTATACATGATTAAAATTGTAGAGAATTTTCCCGGGTTGTATGGCCGTGGTCCATGGAACTCTTCAATCCCTAAGGACAACGATAGGACACAGCGATGGAAGAACACGATTTCTCTACCCTTCATCAGAAAAGTAACGGATCAAATCGGCAAGATTCTAAGGAATCATGACGCTCGACCGATTTTCAGACCAACTAAGAAAAGAGGTCAAGCACTTCGTTCCGTTAAGGATAAACGCCCCCCTCTGTCTGCAAGTGGTGTATATGAGATTCCGTGTACGTGTGGCAAGGTCTACATTGGAACTACAAAGAGAAGTGTGAATACACGGTTAAAGGAACATAAAAGTCTTTGCCGATTAGGTAAAACAGACGAATCATCCGTGGCGGAACATGCCCTTCACTCAGATGATCACGTAGTGAAATTTTCGGAAACCGAAGTATTATGTACTACGACGAATTACTATCCACTGCTATATAGAGAAGCCATCGAAATATATAAATATGGGGATAATTTTAACAGAAAAGAAGAAGCCATGAAACTCAGTAATATATGGACTGTGGCGCTACAGAATTGATGAGAAGTTTTTATCTTTGGCGTATTGTAATCGATAGTTAAATTTTTTTATCTTTGACAAGGTTTATCTTTGGTATCACGTGAAATCCAGACCACGCCCACTTTCCACAGTATTTAGGCCGCTCTTCGACGTCCGACTTGTCAGTCAGCAAGACTCAGCACAACCAGGAGCACCTCCAAAGATGTCCAACGTAGCCTTGGACGAAACGTAAGGGACTGAAGAGTTCCATGGACCACGGCCATACAACCCGGAAAAATTCTCAGCACATAAAACATTCGGTCGTCATTGTATGATTAAATCTGTAGTTGACTCGGGAGTTTACAGAGTCCAAAAATAAGAGTAGAGAGTTGTCACCTCTGGCAGCAACAGTGATTCACAACTGGCTGGGTTGACAGTAACGGGTACATACTTCCACGCTGCTTCAAATCAATTGCAGAGCAGCAATTGGCGTTTGGTGCCGTGCCGGTGTATCGATAACGCATGGCCTGATGTTTTCGGTAGGATAGAAATTTGGAAAGTTTGGTGGTCTGAATACCAGTCGAATACACTGTGTATCGAGGCACAGTATGTGAAAACTGCGGTCTTGTGTTACCTTGTTGAAATATAACGTCACAGAGACAAGAAAGATAGGGCACGGCCACCTGCTTCATAAACTCAGAAATGGAAAAGTTGCTATCCAAATTGCTGGCTATGTGCTCCATTTGCATATTCCAGCATGTACAACACCTCATTTCAGTTAGATGTTTGTTCCATGTCGCCTTCATGGTGCTCTAGTTTTAATGGTCAGTGATCTATAGCGAGGCCACACAGATCGTATTACAAGTTCTCTGTGTCAGTTTACGCATTTGGCGTACTCCACATGTTTAGTGTAGTTGCATTTTGTAGCCGCGCGGGATTAGTCGAGCGGTCTGGGGCGCTGCAGTTATGGACTGGTTCTGGCGGAGGTTCGAGTCCTCCCTCGGGCATGGGTGTGTGTGTGTGTGTTTGTCCTTAGGAGAATTTAGGTTAAGTAGTGTGTGAGCTTGGGGACTGATGAGCTTAGCAGTTAAGTCCCATAATATTCCACACGCATCTTGCAGCTGGTTGCCATTTTGTGGCAGATAGAAAGCGATTGAAGCTGATCATAAATACGTTACCCTCAATATCGAAGAATGGTTTTCGGCCTATGACAGATAATGTTGTTACAAGTTTAATCCACTCGACCCTTGTATACAGCGTGATATTGTGAAAGCTCTTGAGAAGTCGAGTACAGTGATACAACGAATGTTAAGATTGTCGCTGAAAATTTTCGCAACAGTAGTGTACGATATGTGGCGCTATCTGAGATAGATTTCTAGGGTGGCGACACTTACCACTGCCTAGTGTGCAAGAACTCTCTGGGTGGGGCTGTGTATGTCTGGCGGCGCACAAGGAAATGGTATGTGGCGCGAGCAGACTGAGCGGTGGTGGTGAAAGACGGGGAACGCGGACACGAGCCGAGAGTAGCCGGGCCTGGCCTGTTTGGCTGTGTTCGCCCTGCGTACAGCAGCAATAGTGCGCTGGCCCGTCTCACAGAACTGAAACCTGTCATAGCGTGTCGATGCTCCTGCTATGTCAGGCACACGGGATATTAGACATATATTGTTTGTGGGTAGCTGTGCTAGTCAACATTCTTTCTTGAGCAGAGCACTGTAATCTGCTTCGTGCTAAATAGGCGTTTTCCGACAGCTGAACAGCGCATCGCTAGACTGTGTTTGAACTAAGTACATTAAGCTGGCTGCCCGCAACATATTGTCTTGCTGTGTAAGACACAGATTTCTTACTGTTTGGTGCCATATGACTGGACGTCGGTAACAGAATTAGTACATATATGTTAAGAGAGTATGAAAAAGTTCTTGCTCGTTTCCAAAGCTGCTTGGTTTCAACTTAGTGTGAGGTATTTTCTCTTATCCGCATATGTTCAGGGGGATCGATGTTAAAATAACAAGATATATGTTACGGGAGGAAGAAACGGTTGAGGGCCATGGGTTACACAAGAGAAGCTACAGTTGTGTTGATCATTCTAGTTTATATAAATTCAGATTTTGCTGAAGCTGCTTTCACTGACTTGTTTTTTATGGTGTTTCTTAATTATTTTTAATTACATTTATTGAAATTGTAATTAATTTGAGTCTTGGGTAAATAAACTACTTTTCATATAGAATTTAAAAGATGAGATAGACTGTTCATCCCGTACAGCATACCCTGTACTTATTTCTCACTTTCATTTTCATCACTGGTATTCATCTTGATACTCTTTGATCCTAAATTTTAATCCTTCTGAAACTTTCTTTCATTTCCTTCGTTTTTCTTCTATGTATAGTTTGAATAGAAGAGGAGGAACGCTCAATAGTTACGTTACGCCCTTTTTCGTCCGAGAACTTCTGTCTTTGTCTTCTGTTCTCATTGTTCCTTATTGTTTCTTGTGAAATAAGCCTTCTCTTTATTACAGCAGCAATGTCATCCAGTAACAATGCCATCCAGAAGCAATATCATACAATCGTGAATGCTTCATTCTATTATTATTTGGCATTTATTTCGTTTATTATGCTGCCAGAATGAGTGACGAGGTGAATGCAGATGTATCTTGGAATCTGCAAATCATCAATGATGAATAAGCGTTTAAATCGCATTGTGCTATCGTGTAGTGAGTAACATGCATGGTATAGTATGGTTTTTGATCTGTAGCCAGTCTAACTTGGAAACGGTTTTGTGGTAATTTTTATGAAATATATTTGTGTCTTGGGGTAGTGGGTTATTCCTAACTCTTACTGAATATTGCGCTCATCTAACTGAATGGAAAAGTTTAATGATGAATATATGTTAGTCTTACCACTATTAACTCTATACTTACATCAAATCAAATTCACAGAAGTAAAAAACACAAAAAAAACAAACACAGAACTGATTAAAATCAAAGATATTAATTTCATACTAGTTCCAAGGTGCAATCTCTCAATTATTTGATCAAATAAAACTTAAAAACACAACTTTTGATACTGAGAATAACACTGTTGTATGCATTAATATCTACACAACAACTCTACCTAAAAACATTGAAGGAAATTTCTATTTCAGTCCATTACGCAAATCCTGAACTTGAGTTAATTTTGGTTCATCGATACAGGATGCATAAATATGTCGGTTGCAGTTTACACGTACGACTTCAGCCTTCTTATTAGATGATGGAGGACGCAGGGTGCATCTCCTCCATCTTGTAACACCAACTCGCTGCCCAGTGGATGCCATACACTTATCGAAAATACGACCAACTGAACCCCGGAGTTCTCTCGGCAGTCTTGTATTGAGTAATCTTCCATTTAGCTACAACTCACACAGCTGCCGTGAAAGGTCTTTAAGAAAATCAAATCTCGAGAGTGAACTATTATGTCTAGAGGTTGAATAATGTCCATGTCAATTTAAACCAGTAGTCTTGAAGACTCCAGGAAACACTGCCATTGGCCACCGACAGGTGTTCCTATTAGTTGAAAAGTCACGCATTTTTGATCTAATCGTCCATCGCCTCTATTTGTTTGATCGTAAATCGTTACAATTTCTGTTTTGCCGGTTTTATGATCAGTGTCCTTGCGATGATGCGTGGATGGAATTAGTACATGAGGAACAAGCGTTGTCCTCAGTAAAATCATATTCCGATCACCTCTCTTTACGATTATTTTGTGGCGAGAACTGTAATGGAGTTTCCCTTTTATTTTTCTTCAGTTTGCCGACATAAAAAAGCTTTCGTTTTCTAGTTTGTCCGACACCTCTGTCGGAACTACACTCATGTTAAAAAAAGACCGAACACCTTGAACAGCCGGCCGAAGCGGCCAAGCGGTTCTAGGCGCTTCAGTCTGGAACCGCGCGACCGCTACGGTCGCAGGTTCGAATTCTGCCTCGGGCATGGATGTGTGTGATGTCTTTAGGTTAGTTACGTTTAAGTAGTTCCAAGTTCTAGGGGACCGATGACCTCAGAAGTTAACTCCCATAGTGCTCAGAGCCATTTTTGAACCTTGAACAACTAGAGATAGGACGTTCATATTCACAGAACATGTACACTAGTATGTTCTGCAGAAATTATTAGCTTTTCAGTCATCTCAGCTCAGCATGTGTCCTGTTGCCTAGTAGACACAGGGCTCGCCGTGGGTCCTGATAACTTGTTCCATCCGTGGTGGCATCGATGCGTAAAAGGCGCGAATGGCGTTCTGTGGTAGAGCACCCACGCTGTGTTCAACTGGTTCCAAAGTTCATCTGTAGTGGTTGGCACTGGGTCGCAGCTTTGCACCCGTCCTTTCAACATATCCCACACATTTTCGACTGGCGACAAGTCTGGTGCTCTGACAAAAGGCTGACAGCCTGTGACACAAAGAAGGCACGTGTTCGTTTAGCAACATGTGGTTGTGCATTGCCTTGCTGAAAATTGGCGTCTGGGGTGTTGTGCAGAAAGGGTATGGCTACGAGTTGCAGGATTTCACTCACGTAGGACACACTGGTCACAGTGCCCTGAACAAGCACTAACTGTGACTTATGGTTGTACCCAATAGCAACCCCACACCATAAGGCGTCGAGTTGGTGCTGTGCGGACGCGGTCTCTGTGATACCGCTCCCCCTGTCTGCGGCGAACCAAAACGCGGCCATCACTTTCAAAGAAACAGAACCTGCGTTCATCCAAAAACACTATCTGATGACATTTCTGTCCCAGTGACGTCGTTCCATACATCACTGCCGTCTACCATGTATCGTCAAAGGTAGCCGGAGGAGTGGACGACGCGCAAGTATCCCACGCTGTAATAAACGGCGAGAAACTGTCGCCCCTGGTGCAGTCAATGTGTTACACTGTTTAACTGTTGCACCAGAGCCGAGGAGGACGCTCGTCGGACCTGCAGTGCCATTCGGACGAGATGTCGATCTTTTGGTCTGGGTGGTGCGACCTGCGCTGCCGAAACGCTTCGTCCCACACGAGCAGGAATTTCCCTGATGTATCACGTTCTCTCATGTCAATAGTGCGGTATCTTTGAATGACAGTGATTTGACGGTACTTTTAGTGCATACGTCTGGGAGGCATTCTGCACATCCGCTCAAGTCACACTGATCATTTAGCTTTGGTTTATAACAGCAAAGAGAGCCGCAGGCACGTTTTATCGATAGGTGGTGTTGCACAGCGAAGTCGATGTTGACCTTGAACCCGAGGGCTGACAAATATCAGATCTAATGTACATGTTTTGCGAATATGAAAGTCTTATCACTAGTTGTTCTGGGTATTCTGCTTTTTCTGTACACGAGTGCACTTCTTAGCCGTAATATATCAACAGGTATCTTGAATAGGAGTCGCCAGTCGATGTTCACAGTGTGACGGTTTGAATATGGTTCAAATGGCTCTGAGCACTATGGGACTCAACTGCTGAGGTCATTAGTCCCCTAGAACTTAGAACTAGTTAAACCTAACTAACCTAAGGACATCACAAACATCCATGCCCGAGGCAGGATTCGAACCTGCGACCGTAGCGGTCTTTCGGTTCCAGACTGCAGCGCCTTTAACCGCACGGCCACTTCGGCCGGCACGGTTTGAATAGTTTTTCGTTTTGAGACGACAAACTCTTCAGACACTGCCCTTGCCCAGCATAAACGTAAACGTGTGTTCTGGTGTACGGAGACGTGTGTTCTGGTATACAATAATATCATGATTTAGAAGTCATAATTTTCAGGTTAGATGTCTTATACACGTACATTCCGCATCCGCATCGCCCAAGAAATCCTAGCAACATTTCATAGTCCAACCTTTTTCTCCTACGCAGTAGCAGTCTCAAGTCTCATTGCTATTTGATTCATCCAGATCCAATTCGGTATCATGTTCACTGTTGTAATCGGGATCACTTATGTAGTCAGCTACAGCACCACAGTCTTCGATATCACCATCATCATTTAACCACTGATTTAGAATGTGTTCAGAATTAGGATTCGCAGCACACTTACTAGCCTTATATATGATAACTATAATAATAATTCTACACATAATAGGAATATAGTCAAAAATTAGAGGATTTGTAAATCTGTGGATGAGTATCGTACCGCAAACAACTTATTTTACTTAGCTAATCAAAGAGATATTAGTAACCACTACTCACCAAAAAAGCTCTTAACGTACTAAACGAAAGTACTGAGAAGCAGAAGTGCGCACAACGGAAAATTCTGGCGTTATGAGCATTGGAACATCGGATGGCGTATTCTCATGCACTACAACACCCATAGAGGGTTAAGGTTTCTAGACACAAGATCTTGGCTTCTGAAGTCAGGACAAGTTTAGTTCTCAAGGAAGTACCTACTTCAAAAAACGGTTAAAGTAAATTGAGATTTAGGGATTATTCAAGGGAGGAGGGGGAAAATTAGCGTGATGTCCCTGGAGAACTATGAAGCTGACTGGCTACAGTGTGTTCCAGCCAATCAGGGAAGAGAACGATCGTGCATTCCGGAATAGGGAGAGATTCGTGTACGCTCGTCTCGAGGAGTCGTAATTCATATTTACTAACTTTAGGACCTATTGTAAGGTATTCTACTAATTTTGTAAAAATGTTTTCTTTTTGTTGAGAAGATGTGTGGATGAAAAAGTAATGAGAGCCGTTGTAAGCGACGTTTTCGTAACTTCTGGACTCTTTAGTAAAAATTTGGACTTTCTTCCGATGGACTAGTAAAGTTTGGCGTGGAATGTAGCGCAGTCATAATTCAGAAACGCCAGGTTGCAGAATATTGCAACTTCCGCAGTATTTTACGAGATTACGAAACTGATACCAATCGTATCAATTTTCCAACAGATCATTTACTGGCGAAAATTACTGTTCTTTGGATAGCAGGTCCCATGTTCTCTAATTAAACTGATAGACGCACGGTCTTGGGGTAGCATCTGTGATTAGTATCCCGGGATAACACCAAGTCGCTGCTTAAAATCTGAATAAAACCCATCAGGAATGACGGTCGAAAATTTCTCGTATAAGGAGCCGCCCGCGTTCTTCCTGCGGCCTTGTCAAAGTTGACGGAGAAGTTTCTTATCCTTGGGGCGGAAGAATCAGCAATGATCAACAGTATGACGATGCGGAGCCCGCCCGGTTAGCCGTTCGGTTTAACGCACAGCTTTCCGGATTGGGAAGGAGCGACTGGTCCCAGGCACGAATCCGCCCGTCGGACGTGTCGAGGTCCGGTGAGCTGGCCAGTCCGTGGATGGCTTTTAGGCGGTTTTCCATCTCCCTCGGCGGATGCGGGCTGGTTCCCCTTATTCCGCCTGACCTACACTGTTTCGGCGATTGCCGCGCAAACAGGTTTTTCACGTAAGCGTACACCACCATTACTTTACCACGCAAACATAGGGGTTGCACTCGTCTGGTGTGAGACGTTCCCTGCGGTGGGGGAGGGGGGGGGGGGGGGTGTCCACCGGGGGCCGGACCGCACAATAACCCTGCTAAAAGAGTGGTTCGTCGTGGGGCGGCAGAGGGGTGAAGTGGACTACGGTAGTCGTCGTGGAGTTGTGGACCACTGCGGCTGCGGCGGGGACGGAGCCTCTCCGTCGTTTCTAGGTCCACGGTTAACATACAATACAATTCATACAATACGGGTTGTAGACACTTGGTTGACGACGTGTGGAAGTTTGGGTGTGGCCAGGAGTCGTGTTCAGATAGCCTAATTGTATGGTGATTTGAACGGGGTGGCCGAGCGGTTCTAGGCGCTACAGTCTGGAACCATCCGACCGCTACGGTCTCCCACTAGAATCTGCTGGAATGGACTGCCACGGGTGGGGGTTGGGGGTGGGGGAGGGGGGAGATAACCGAGAGAAAGAAACTAAACTCGGATAGCGTAACATTCTAAAAGTCGTATTGTGTGTTTTTAAGAGTCTGAGCGTTGTAAGTAAATTAGGAAGAGGAAAAGCAAAAGCTCGCTCTCGATATGGGGATGGGAGTGGGGCACTGTAGTGAAATGGAAAGAAAACAAGGATTACTGGTAGGACGATTTGTTTTTGGGAATAATACAGTGATAATTAACTATTTTTGCTCAAGTACCTTTTATTTAGTTCGCTTAAAGCCTATCTTAAAATATTATTTGTTAAAAAAATTCTGGTTAACGTAAAAAATTGCGCGGTTCATTTAAGTAAGTAAGCGGAGACATACAGAATTGATGGGTCACATTGAAACAGTACATGGCGAACTAATAATAACAACTAGCTTCAGTTTTACTCGAGAAGATTCCTAAAGTGGTTGTTGAAAAGTTAAACGTTAAACGTCTTTTGAGTTTCATTCTGATAGTAATATTAAAGTTGTCGTTATTCAAAGGAAAAGTCGTTAACTACCTTCAGTTCAAAGAAGAGAAAAGTTTTCAAAATCTGTACCTTCAGAACTGATGATCGAATTTTGCAGGCAGGACTACTAGTTTTCAAAAGAAAACTACTTAAGATGAGTTAATATTCGTTCATGGTACAGTAGTAAATACCAGCACCCTGTTTTTATGTATGAATCTAACTATCGAAGTGTTAATTAAAGCAAAGAGTGAAGTGTTAAATGCTGTTTCTGGAGAGAATGCTACCTCCAAATTTCCACTAATTTCTTCGGAATAGTTAAGACAGCTTTAACAATATTCAAACACGTACACACACGGTTAACATTTATAAGAAACGTTTAATTTAGGTACAGAAAGTTTTGGAAGTGTAGGTTGTATTTTTCTTCGCAAGTCCATAGAAACTACAACAACCACTCAAGGTTGCTGAAAGGTCTCGTAGTTCAGCAGGCGCAGAGACATACTTGTAACAAAAACGATAAAAGTACGCTATACTGAAAAACAAGTATACATTTGCAGGGTCGTTACAGTAGGTAATATGTTAATACATCATGGAATGAATTCTATGGTACTAATGGAAGCCATAGAGAGCAGTGACTGGAATATATCCCTCAAGCAATTGATAAGATTGGGTCAAAGTGCTGATCTGAGACGGAGGAGTTGAAGGGGTTAGCCAGAAGAGGAAAACGTGGAGCAGGCCGGATCAAAAAGCCTGATGACAAAGAAAAAAAGAACTGACTTTCCTTCAGCTTCATGCCAAGACATTCTGTTAATTAATGAAATCTGTATCACTATGTCTGTTTTCAGCTTCGTTACATTTAAAGCTTATGTGACCGAATGGTGACATCTTGATACTGCCATCCCGCCACGACCGTGGAACGCAAATCAATTTAGAAGGCAGCTGAAGAACTTCTTAGCTTCATATTTCACAGATACCATAGATGAGATATTTAATTTCTTTCTCCAACATCTTAGAGAAAACTGAAACATGTTGTTAATAATATATTAATTTTTTTGATCAGTTGTTTTTCAAGCGAGTGTCTCACCATAGTGTGCTACGGGTTTTGCTAAAGAAAGCTATTTGAATTCAGGGAATAGTCGGAAGAGCTTTTTTGCTGCACTGTTCTTTGTACAAGTGTGTTTAGATGAGAAGACCACTGTGCCAAAACAATAACAGCTAAGCTCTGCAAACATCATCTTTATTTCACAAGCGCCAGCGTTCAACATCTTAAGTTGCCCCCTGTTGTGTAAATATTACAGCAGAAGACAACCACATATGTACTACACAGCTAGTGTAAGCAACAGTACCGACTGACTTCATTCCGTGCTTTCGTTACGGCTGCCTCTCGCACAGGGCGCAGTGTAAACTCTGCAACGGTGGAAGGTTAGAGTTCAACTTGTAGCTGTAAGAGAGAGCGGAGCTGTAGCTTTTGCAGAGTCAGACAAAGACAGGGACGGAAATCGACCACACCATCGCGGCGTTCTCCTAAAATTATTTAGGGAAAGTAAGGAAAATTTAACTCAGCACTACGGCACGATTTGAATATCCCGCCTCCAATGGAAGATTCCGGCATTGTAACTACTGCGCTAATAATTTCGGTAATGAAAGCCAGTCCAGATTGTGTAAAAATGCTGCCTCGTCACAAAACGTGGGCACACGATGGTTCAGAATGCTTCTCACCATTCTACACGAGGGGCGTTCAATAAATAATGCAACAAATTATTTTTTCTCTGCCAATTTCGGTTCGAAAAATTCAAAATTTTTGTGAGACATCTTGGAATATTCTCGTTTCACTCCCCATAGTTTCATGAAGTTACGACAGGTCCGGCACTATAGGTAGCCTTTAAAATGGCGTCTGTAACGGGTGAGTGTTCCAAGAAGAGAGCTGTCATTGAGTTTCTTTTGGCTGAAAACCAGAGCTTCGCAGCTATTCACAAGCGCTTGCAGAATATCTACGGAGACCTGCCAGTAAGCAAAAGCATAGTGAATCGTTGGGCGAGGCGTCTGTCATCATCGCAACGAGGTCGTGCAAATCTGTCCGATGTCCCGTGTGCCGGTCGGGTGCACACAGTGTTGGAACACTCACTCTACGTAATCGACAGATCACAGTCAAACAACTCGCTGCACAACTAACGTCTTTGTTGATTGTGCTTACGGACTTGTCCACCAGTTTAGGTACTGAGAGGCGATGTGCCAGCTGGTTTCGTCGCAGCCTAACAAAAGACCATAGACCCCATCGAAAGGACCATTTGTGCGGGGATGATCGTGAGAATCTTTGTCGAACATCGTCACGGCCTTTGTAACATGGGTTCATCACTTCGAACCGAAAACGAAACGGTAGTTCATAGAGAGGCGCCACACGACCTCTTCGAAGAAAAAGTTCGAAGCCGCATCATCAGTCAGTAATGTCATGGCGACAGTCTTGTGGGGTTATTCTGTTTGATGTCCTCCATCATAGTGCAACAGTCAACTCCGAAGTGTATTGTGCTCCTCCAGGTAATTGGAAAATTCAGCGTGTTCTTCGCCACAAAAATGCAAAAACGAACATCTGCTTCTCCGTAACAACCAAGGTCTCGAAGAAATCTGTGCTCACCAAACGTCACTGGGCTCTTCATACTTTTCACCCTACAGTCCTGATTTCGCACCTTCCGATTTCCATTCTTGTGGCCCAACGAATATTGTAATCCGCTGGAAGATATATGTGAATGATGGGAAAGTTATTAACGCAGCAACACGTTGCCCCGGTGTCGGCCAGTAGTGCAGTACCATGTGGGCATACAAGACATCACAGCAGGGAGGGGTAAGGCCGTCGCACCGAACGGAGATTGTCTTGAAAGATAGGGTATTTTAGCCAAAAGAGTGGCGAATAATATGGTGTATTGGAATCCTGCATGAAACGAGCTTGCTTTCAGAAAAAAAAAAAAATTGTTGCATTACTTACTGAACGTCTCTCGTACATCGATGCTATATTAATTCGTAGATTCATCGACGACATATACATGACTTCTACCACATTACAGCCTAAGCTTACCGGTATCGTACATATTTGTCAGTCGCACTTATAAAAATTGTGGGACAAGTGACGGCTGAACATCTCTAGCAACATTTATCTCAGACAACAGAGGAAGTCGATATGTCAACGAGCGTTTTGGGTTATTAGTTTTAAAACTCTTTCTCTATAAGAACAAAAATTGCGGTCACTCACTCTTTTTCTTCGTTTTTACCTCTCTAAGAACTAATTTAAGGTTATTAGTTAGCTTTATGGCTCTTCTTTCAATATAAACCAAAATCAGTTAAGAATTCTTTGTTGTTCCTTCGCTGCTTCTGGCCATACACTGCATGACTTCCAATTCTCCTTGAATTTGTGCTTAGCCGTGAATGTAGCACAGGTTGCACGGTTTCATGGTTCAAATGGCTCTGAGCACTATGTGACATAACTTCTGAGGTCATCAGTCCCCTAGAACTTAGAACTACTTAAACCTAACTAATCTAAGGACATCACACACACCCATGCCCGAGGCGGGATTCGAACCTGCGACAGTAGCGGTCACGCGGTTCCAGACTGAAGCGCATAGAACCGCACGGCCACATAGGCCGGCATTTCATCTGATCTTTTGTTTATTGCTGTCGTCTTTAGGTATCTACCTTCATTTCCTGTAGCCGATTAATCTCGCACTTTTAAATAACGTTTTAACGCCTTGTCCTTTCTATGTAAACATGGCCATTCAATTATCTCAAGCGTCACCTTTGTGTCGTACCAACAAACCTGACTATTAAAATAGGGTGTCTGCGCTTCTCCTCTTGTTCCAAGTCGCATATTTTTTTAATAATTTTTCTACCTGCTCTTCATTGTCTACACAACTTCTGTAAGAGCTGTGATAACTGTAGTTTACTGTCATATAGAGTTTCAAGAGAAACAAATAACAGTGCGAGAACGGGAATGATTAACACCTATAGCATTCAACCCCCACCCAACAGAGAATGTAACGGGAGATGCTAAGTAAACAAGTTATGGCTCGACAATATCACACACACACACACACACACACACACACACACACACACACACACGGTCAAACTAGTTGTTTATGATTATGGCTAGAACTATAGTCCAAGCAGTATAAAAAATAAATATTTAAATAAAACATAACTTTTAACTTAACACTTTTTTACATCGGACCAAAAAGTATAAAATAGTATATGCAAGCCTCATACAGATAGCCCTGAAAATTTCTGCCTATTAACTCTTAATAGGTTTGACAAAATTTGTAAGTTTCCTAACTACGTAAAACAGATTTAAAAATACTGAAATCCAGCCACAGTATATACTACAAACTGGCAATAGAACTTCCACATACAGAAGGCAATAGCGGAGAACAAACAAGTTTTAAATGAAAACACTACGCTCTGCAAATGCACATTATTTAACACATTAAAGGGCCCGCATCTCGTGGTCGTGCGGTAGCGTTCTCGCTTCCCACGCCCGGGTTCCCGGGTTCGATTCCCGGCGGGGTCAGGGATTTTCTCTGCCTCGTGATGGCTGGGTGTTGTGTGCTGTCCTTAGGTTAGTTAGGTTTAAGTAGTTCTAAGTTCTAGGGGACTGATGACCATAGATGTTAAGTCCCATAGTGCTCAGAGCCATTTTAACACATTAAAGGAACTTTACAGAAAGGCAACACAAACAGCGAAAGCATCTTACACAGACACAAAACACACACACACACACACACACACACACAGAAGGGGAGAGAAAAAGTCAACGAAATTCAAATTTGGCGCCAAACGCTCTAGGGAACAGATGAACACCGACTGGGTTAGGAAAACCAACAACGTAGTGCTCACCGCGTTTTGCGAAGTAAAAAGGCGTTTGTAAAAACCGAAATTACACGAAATACATTAATATATGAGTGCAATGTACTCAGAACGCAAAAGAAGAAGCATCAGTCACAACAAAACGCGAGTAGTAACAAACATCTACGCAAAACATTTTAACACGCGAAAATCACATCTCTTAAAAAGCGAGGGACGTGTTACATCGCCGAAGAAATTCACATTTACATACTTTGGTTGTCAGATGACAAGCTATCAGTGATCGACACCATACAGCAGGTCCTGTAACACCACATAACGTAAAATCACTGTAAGAAGAAAAACGAACAAAAACTTGCTCTAGGCCTCACTTTGTTAGAACAGTTAGAAGCTCAAATATGTTCACTTCTTACAGTTTTCTGATGGCACAGAGTTGCTGAAATACGTTAGGGTATAAAGAAAGGAAACACCAATAGCTACATGAACAAAAATGTGGAACCCATATCCTATTATGTAACTGCAAACACGCAAGGAACGACAAGAGGCGGATCTCCAAAACATGAATGTTTCTCATTACAAATCTTACAAGTATTGTCATAACTACTAAAAGTTTGCAAGTACAAGTTTTCAGGACTATCTGTGTGGGGTTAGGTATCTGTTTCTTGTTTAAATAACTTTTTATGATTTTTAGTCTTGTTGTGTGAAATTTCTAAGTGGTTTATAAACATTTTGATGAGATTATATTACACTAGCTTTTTGCTCACAGGTTCACCCATACTGCACACGTCTCCTTCTCCACTTGTTTCTTTCCATCTTGTCTTCCCCCTCCCCCCGCCCCACGCTTCCTATCTCTCTTTTCAGTGGTTCCTATCCAGTCACATACCACTTGGAACGCATTCCTATGCTATCTGCACAACGTGCCATTTATGCAAAACAGTGAATATTTCATGCGTTACCAACATTTCCCACGCTCATCCCACTCCTTCAGAACAGGGCGATAAGAGAGTGAGATAATATTACACTGTCATCCAGTTCTGAGCTGTGTTTCAAATTTGAAGTCTGTAGCTAATCGGGGAATTATTTGAAATTAAATTCCAAAAATTGTACCGAACAGACAAACAAGAAAGCCACCTGATAGAATGTTGTCAACAATGGGTTTCATTCTGTGGTTGCTACCAGAAATTTTCCTTTTTTGAAGGATAAATAACAGAACTGGTAATCCCCTTACAAATAATCCCACTAGGCAAACCCCATATCAATCTCAGCAGTTCGCTTTGATGTGGCTGAAAAGGTGTGTGTGTGTGTGTGTGTGTGTGTGTGTGTGTGTGTGTGTGTGTGAGTGAGTGAGTAGGCACGTGCGCTTGTATACATGCATGCTTTGTCAATATTTATTTCCAGTCGTTTTAGTTGTTTTAACGAGACTCCTTTCGGATTATTAATGCTGGGATATCGATGACCACACTGCCGAGGGGCCAGTGTAATAAATTTAATAATCAACTTTAATCTATTGGCGTTACAGCAGCTAACTAACCAAACCGCACTACCCACTGCCATGGAATTGAGTTTTTAATGTAGTCAAACAATAATCTGGCAGTTTAACGCTTTTCAGTGTGGAAACATTAATATCTAATCAGAATGTAGCATCCTGTAACATGACTCACCCTGCCTACGCATGCACAAATATACTGAAAGTTGCCTCAATTGTTTAGAATGTAATTATACCCGACACTTACTTCGATGAGAGTGTTGACTTTCCGATGATCTGCACCTTACCCTGTCAGCCTAATATGAAAGCTGTTTTCCAGAACTTGTCATGGTAACCCAGCAGTCACCAATATTGGTCGGGACAAACAAAAATAGTACTACAAGTAACAACTGATATTAGCTGACAAGAGCCGACGATCTGTTTTCTTTCCCAGTACGTTTATGCCTTTGTTCGTAGTATATTATTTTTTCGTATGGTTTTCAGTCCTTAGGTTGAGCAGACTGTTCAAGTAATAATTCATTTGTAGCAAAGGACTGCTCAGACAAACAGCAAGCGAAGTGGTAGTACATCTGAAAAATCGTGAATGTGGAATATTTGAGAGGAGCCCCCAGTTCCGGAATTCACCCTACAACCAACAGAAACTTTTCAGGAACGTTGATCTCTACCGGCGGGCAAGGAAACTATTTTTAGAATGTGGCTCCAGGGCAAGGAAACTATTTTTAGAATGTGATAACGTGTGCGACAAAAAATTTGAAATCGTAGTGTAAGACTTCCTTGTTTCTTTGTACACACATCAAAAAAGGTTTTGCATCACCTCGATTCCAAGAGTTGCGGAACCTGTACAGAAAACTCGATTGGAGACCAACATAAACATAATTTCCGCCCTTTTTACTGCTCATGAAACCCATACATTGCTTGTTGTGCCACCACACAGCGAGACCTTCAGAGGTGGTGGTACAGATTGCTGTACACCGTACCTCTAGTATCCAGTAGGACGTCCTCTTATTTTGATGCATGCCTGCATTCTTCGTGGCTTACTATCCACAAGTTCATCAAGGCACTGTTGTTCCAGATTGACCCACTCCTCAACGGCGATTCTACATAGATCCCTCAGAGTGGTTGGCGGGTCACGTCGTCCATAAACAATCACCTTCAATCTCTCCCAGGCATGTTTGATAGGTTGCATGCCTGGGGAACATGCTGGCCACTCGAGTCGATCGATGTCGTTATCCCGAATGAAGTAATTCACAAGATGTGCACGAATGGGGTGTTAATTGTTGTCCAGGAAGGATGGCATTCTTGAATTGTACAGCCGTTACGGCGCCTTCCATGACCACCAGCGGCGTACGCCGGCCCGACACAATGACTCCCGTAAACACTTTGCTGCACTCGCTGGACCGTGTGTCTAAGGCGTTCAGCCTGACCAGGTTGCCTCCAAACATGTCTCCGACGATTGTCTGGTAGAAGGCACATGCGACACTCATCGGTGAAGAGAACGTGATGCCAATCCTGAGCGGTCCATTCGGAATGTTGTTGGGCCCATCTGTACCGCGCTGCATGGTGTCTTGGTTGCAAAGATGGACCTTGGCATAGACATCGGGAGTGAAGTTGCGCATCATGCAGCCTATGGCGCACAGTTTGACTCGTAACACGACGTCCTGTGGCTGCACGAAAAGCATTGCTGTAAGGGTTCCTCCGAACCCTAATCCAGAGGTAGCGGTCATCCACTGCAGTAGCAGCCCTTGGGCGGCCTGAGCCAGGCATGTCATCGACAGTACCTGTCTCTCATTATCACCTCCATGACCTCCATGTCCAACCAACATCGCTTTGGTTTACTCCGAGACGCTTGGGCACTTCCCTTCTTGAGATCCCTTCCTGGCACATAGTAACAATGCGGAAGCGATCGAACCGCGGTATTGACGTCTAGGCATGGTTGAACTACAGTTGTGTACCTTCTTTCTGGTGGAATGACTTTAACTGAACGGTTGTCGGATCCCCTCCGGCAATTAGGTGCTGATTGTTGCTGGTTACATCTTTGGGCGGGTTTAGTGACATCTCTGAACAGTCAAAGTGACTGTGTCTGTGATACAATATCCACAGTCAACGTCTATCTTCAAGAGTTCTGGGAATCGGGGCGATGAAAAACTTTTTTGATGAGTGTGTAATCAGCAGATTATAAATGCATTATTCAACATCGAAAAAATAGCAATAACAAATATCCGGCCTAAGAGAGACAAGAGGAGAAAGAAAAATATCAACTGTTGAATGTCAAGATCATTAGAGTATCGGTCAGCCCGTCAGTGAGAGAGCGCCGCGAGTTCCTGCTGCTAATAAGGCGAGAACACCGATTGTTTATAACATATTTCTACGTGCCTAAGCAGGAGCGAGTTCAGAAAAGGATAGGCACTGTGATTGCTGTGTCCAGATGCGAGCTGAGTTGGTGACCCTTCGTTCACCGCTGTAAGTTGTGTTGGCTTCCGTCACACAGCTTGAGGCTGCTGCCAAGGGGCATCACCGTGTGGGGTCGGACGCGGGGATGCTGGGGAAGTCGAGCACGACCACGTGTCCCCCGATCGATCTACTGATGTGGCCGCCCCGGGTACTGCCTGCACTGAGGTTGACCACTCACCCGCGGTCGAGTGGGAGATCATTCCAGAATCTGGCAGACGGCGAAAGACTTTCCGTGGGGCCGATGGTAGGGCCATCTGTGGCTGACGAAATCTCTGAGCCGAATGCAGTCGTCCACCCTGTTCCAGAGGAAGCTTCTCGGCCCGCAAGGTCTGGGCACTCACAGAAGGTGTGTTTGCTGGTAGTTGGGAGCTCAAACATTAGGAGCGTAGTGGGGCCCCTTAGGGACATGGCTGCCAAGGAGGTGAAGGAGGCCAGTGTGCACTCCGTGTGCATTCCGGGGGGAGTCATTCCGGATGTGGAAAGGGTGCTTCCGGATGCCATGAAGAGTACAGGGTGCAGCCAACTGCATGTGGTGGCTCACGTCGGTACCAATGACGTGTGTAGCTTTGGACCGGAGCAGATTCTGTCTGGTTTCGGGCGGCTAGAGGAAATGGTAAAGACTGCCCTTGTTACTTCCAAGATTAAGGCGGAGCTCACCATCTGCAGCATCGTCGATAGAACCGACTGTGGTCCTTTGGTGCAGAGCCGAGTGGACGGTCTGAATCAGAGGCTAAGGCGGTTCTGTGACAGTGTAGGCTTCAGATTCCTTGACTTTCGCCATCGGGTGGTGGGTTTTCGGGTTCCGCCTAATAGGTCAGGAGTCCACTACACACAGGAAGCGGCTACACGGGTAGCTGGGGCTGTGTGGAAGGGACTGGATGGTTTTTAGGCTAGAGGGTCTCAGGAAACCACAGAAAGGACGTCAGTCAGAAAGAGGGCAGGTAAAACACAGTAAGGTAGTTGCAGAAACGATCGGTAATGTAGTTGTAAATTGTTGTAGCTGTGTTGGGAAAGTACCAGAGGTACAGAGAGCTGGCTAAAGCCGGAAATAAGTTCAGCTGAAACTTTTTCAGACGATCTAACAGTGTTCAGAAAGGATAGATTAAATGCAGTTGGCGCTGGAATATTTATTGCTGTCAGACGTAGTATGCCTTGTAGTGAAATTGAAGTAGATAGTTCCTGCGAAATAGTATAGGATTAATCTATCAATTGGATAGTTTTACCGACTTCCCGACGCAGAATATATAGTTGCTGAACAGTTCAAAGAAAACTTGAGTCTCATTTAAAATCGGTACCCCACTCATACAATTATAGTCGGTGGCGACTTCAATCTACCCTCAATACACTGGAAAAATTACACGTTTAATGCCAGCAGCAGGCGTCATCCGAAATTGTACTGAATCCTTTCTCAGAAAATTATTTTGAACAATCAGTTCATGAGCTCACTAAAAGCGTAAATGGTTCGGAAAGCATACTTGACCTTTTAGCAACAAATAATCCTGGACAAATAGTGAGTATCGTGACGAATACAGGGATTAGCGACCACAAGGCAGTAGCTGCTAGGCTGAATAGCGTAACTCCTACAACCAACAAAAAGAAACGCAAAGTGGAACTATTTAAAAAAGCTTATAAAAATGGTCTTAACGCCTTTTTAAGAGACAGTCTCCACTCCTCCCGATTTGATCACGTAGGGATAGAAAAGATGTGGAATGATTTCAAAGACATAGTATCGACGGTAATTGACATATATATACCACATAAATGAATAAGTGATGGTACTGATCCCCCATGGTACACAAAACGGGTCAGATCACTTTTGCAGAAGCAACGAAAAAAGGATGCCAAATTTAAAAGAACGCAAAATGCCGAAGATTGGCAAAGTTTTGCAGATGTTCGTAATATAGCGCGTGCTTTAGTGCGAGATGCTTTTAAGGATTTCCACAACAATGCTCTATCTCGGAATGTGGCAGAAAACCCAAAGAGATTCTGGTCAGATATAAAGCACACCAGTGGCAAGACGCAATCAGTACCTTCACTGCGGGGCAATAACGGTGAAGTCACTGATGACAGTGCCACCAAAGCAAAGTTATTAAACACGGTTTTCCGAAACTCCTTCACCAGAGAATACGAAGTAAATATTCCTGAATTCCAATCAAGAACAACTGCGAAGATGAGAAACATAGACGTAGATATCCTCGGTGTAGCAAAGCAGCTTAAATCAATAAAGGCAAGGCTTCCGGTCCAGATGATATATCAGTCAGGTTCCTTTCAGAGTATGCAGATACAATAGCTCCATATTTAGCAATTATACACAACCACTCGCTTACAGAAAGTTCCGTACTGGAAAACTGCTCAAGTCACAGCAATACCCAAAAAGGGAAATAGGAGTAATCCGCTGAATTAAAGGCCAATATCACTAACTTCGATTTGCAGTAGGGTTTGGAACATACACTGAATTCGAACATTATAAAGTAGCTCGAAGAAAACTATTCACTGATACAGAGTCAGCACGGATTGAGAATATTTCGTTCCTGCGGAACTAGTTATTTATACTCTTGAAGTAAGTGCTATCGACATATTCTTAGATATCCAGAAGGCTTTCGACACCGTTCCTCACAAGCGTCTCCTAACCAAACTGAGTGTCTATGGAATATCGCTTCAATTGTGCGACTGGATTCATGATTTCCTGTCAGAAAGGTCACAGTTCGTAGTAATAGACGGAAAATCAGAAGCAATATTCGTCGTTTCCAAAATAAGTTTTATAGGCCCACTATTGTTCCTGATCTATATTACCGACATAGGAGACAATCTGGGTAGCCCTCTTAGATTATTGACCCTGAATAAAGAAAAGTGTAAAGTTATTCACATGAGTACTAAAAGAAGAAGGTTCTAAATTCAACTGAATAGTTATGGATTACAATTACAAATAACCTAAGTTGCAACGATCACATAGATACTGTTGTGGTTAGAGCAAACCAGAGACTGCGATTCATTGGCAGAACACTTTGAAGGTGTAACTGATGTACTAAAGAGACTGCTTACACCACACCTGTTCTCCATATTCTGGAGTATTGCTGTGTGGTGTGGGATCCGTTTCAGGTGGGACTGACGGATGATATTTAAAAAGTTCAAAGAAGCGCGTCTCGTTTTGTATTAGCGTGAAATAGGGGAGATAGTGCCACAGACATGATACGTGAATTGGAGTGGCAATCATTAAAACAAAGGAGTTTTTCGTTGCGACGGGATCTTCTCATGAAATTTCAGTTTTCTCCTCCGATTGCGAAAACATTCTGTTGCCACCCACCTACATAGGGAGAAATGATCTTCACGATAAAATAAGAGAATTCAGGGCTCGCACAGAAAAATTTAAGCCCTCGTTTTTCCCGCACGCCGTTCGAGAGTGGAACGGTAGAGAGACAGCTTGAAGGTGGTTCATTGAAGCCTCTGCCAGGCGCTTAATTGTGAATAGCAGAGTAATAACGTAGATGTAGATGCAGATGTAGAGAAGGAACACTAGAAGAGGCTATGGAAAGAAAGCTACTGTGGGTTTGTGGAAGTAACCTTAGGATAAATCCAGTGTTTAATCGCCAAACAACTGCATTCATGGAGACCTATATGCCACACAACTCTGTAAGTTTTAAAGAGTTAAACTTAACACTGGAACAATTCCACCCATAATAATTTCATAGTCCTTGTAGAAACCACAGTACGAGCGCTTTCTTTTCCAAGCTGTGATCGGTCGCGGAATGTAAACCACAGCGAAAATCCGGTGAGGCTTTTCGCTGGTATGTTGCAGAGTTTGTCTAGTATACCCATCGATCACCTCATGACGCAATTTTCAGTTCTGAGCGCACAGTGAGCGCGCAAGATGCATAGAGCAACAGTGTCTACCGCCAAGTCTGAAGTGCCTGCTGAGGGGTTCGGCCTTATTTCATGCAGCGGACTTAACGTTACTGTCATGCATTTCCTTCTGCATGAAAATGCTTAGCGGCAGACTGTAGATGCAGCAGCGACGCTCCTGCTGCGTTTTCGCTGAGAAGTGTTCGATCGTCCACCATACAGCGCGGGCTATGCTCCCTCTGACTTTCATCCCTTCGCTGAAATGAACCGATTGCTATGGGGAGGGTATTTGAAAATTGATACCACGCCACGACAAATGTCGAAGTCGGAAGGTGTATTTAAATGCTGCAAATCAAGTGTTCTTGATTTTCGCTGTGGTTTCCATTTGGCGATCGACCGGAGGCTGGAAAAAGAAATAACCCTTGTGCATCACGTAGTTGGTCAGGTCCGAAATGCCGGCCGGGGTGGCCGAGCGGTTCTAGGCGCTACAGTGCGGAACCACGCGACCGATACGGTCGCAGGTTCGAATCCTGCCTCGGGCATGGGTGTGTGATGTCCTTAGGTTATTTAGGTTTAAGTAGTTATAAGTTCTAGGGGACTGATGACCTTAGAAGTTAAGTCCCATAGTGCTCAGAGCCATTTGAACCATTTGAACCAGGTCCAAAATGACGCGTCGATAATGGTTTTCTGCATTAAGTACATAGTCGTAACCCTACGTCGGCTACAACATACTAACTTAGAAGTTCACTCTCAGACCAGAGGTGACGCGGTATTTTGATCGTCCGTTTCTTGCTACGCGAGAGACTGTGCACGAGAGTGAAATGATGACGGGTCAAGCGGAGATTTTTCATGACTCTGTGGTTGAAGAGAGTACAGGATGACTGGGATTTTAGACTAAGGAGATTGATATGGTGATGATAGCGAAATGAGTATCTGGGTTGGCTTACTAGTCTGCTTTTTATTGCTTCTGTTCATGTTTCCAATGAACCTGCAGAAGGGCAGAAACATTTGTAAGCGTAAAACGTAGATGAGGATTACTAGATTCTCCACTCAATTACCAGAAAAAGGCTCTTCAGCCTTTACTTTATTACGATTTGATCATACACAATAATTTCGTACTGTAGTCCACGATCCATGACAGTGTCAGATTCTATTGTTCTAGTTGAACCCTTAGCTTCAAGTGCTCGTCACAATGGAAGTAACATACAGACGTATAGACAAATGTACGACTGAAAACAATGATCCTAGAAAAAAGGTATGTGCAGGCAAGCTTTGCAGTCCTTCTTCGTGTACAAGCTTAACGTTACGTAGGACATTCTGTAAGCTGTCGGTCATCCGAGGCCGCTCGATCTGGTACTTGCTCGGTCTGGATCTCTGCTGTTTGCTGGAAGTCTTCTGTTCGCCGGAGCTGTATCAGTGAGCGTGAAATCAGCGTTTTCCCGATGTATGTGACTTCTTAATGCACTGACGAAAGCAGCTTGCACTGTAAGCTCTTACCTAACTAGCAAGACTTACAGATGCTATTCACTTAGATAATTTTTCTCTTTTTCCTGGCAACCCTTCATGATTTGGTCATTACAGTCTGAAACAGTACAAGTTTTGAGATTCGAAGAAGCCCACGTCGTTGAGATGGTGTGTATCGCTGTAAATACACTGAAACCTTTCTCGAAGTCAGTATTTACTACTACAATATTTTATTACTGTACACGAGAAATAGACCTGCTTTTTTGTGAACATTGCTAGTTTATTTTGACACAGTCTGGAGGCAATGCACACAGTAGGCGTTTTGTAAACTTTTTGTTATATACTAGCGAACCCGATAATGCTTTGTAATTGCGAAATACGTACGAGGATTAAATATGCACCCTAATCTGGGGCATCTCCAGGGATTGTCTCAGGATCAAAATTCGGCTCCTCATTGTGTCTTTGCCCACTTTGGAGGTATTGAACTCAAAAATATTATAAATCATGAAGAATAAGAATGACAAAGCTTCTTTTGTTTTCGTTTTTGGTTTTTATTGTTTTATGGATTTTTAAACGAATTGCACACGATAATATTACAAAATTTCAGAATACATAACATTTCTCGGATACTGTGTTGTAAGAGTATGAATTGCTTTACTAAACTACCAGTTCGCGACTGGGTAAGATACAACTGACAATGCAATTTTTTTTTTTTTACTTGTTTGAATGCCCTGTTACTGTAGTTAAAACTGACTGTGTGGAAGAAAAGAAAACAGCCCATTTTTCATAGCACTTCCATATTATCATATATATTTTTTGTATAGAATTGTTGTTTAAAAATATATAGCCTATGTCCTAAAAGTAAGAGTTCAATTTTAGTTTTTTGGGATGCGGTTTGTCGAGAGTTATTGAACAGCGACATACATTTGCCAATCACTAAACGAAAACGGATTCCAACGTATTCGCATGTCTGACCTTGAGCCTTCTTTGTTATTGTAGACGAATCCTTCATTAGCTTGAAGCTAATGGATTAATCGTTTGGGAACTTTTATACATGGGGTTGTAAGGTGTCAGGCAAATCCAACACCTTCCATGAAAACCCTGACATGATAGTAAATCCGGCAGTATATCACATAGCTCCGAATAAATCCTGACATTAAATTAACCAAAGTAATACAATCAACGAGTGAGCAAATGGAATACCACAGACTAACACAAGAACGCCTAAATGCATGTCATACCTTTCCACCGTGAAACAGAAGCAGTTCCGAGGGGAGAAACGAGAACAGAAGCCGAGAGCAGAGTCGTGTAGGCTAGGAGGCCCTACGATAAGGGACAGACACCCACGTTGCCAGCCGACCACCAAGACCAGCCCCAGCCCATGTTAAAAGATGGAGCCCTCCAGAAGAACAGTATAGATCTTACGGTAACACTAAAAGGGCCACACCAGCTGCAAGTTTTAGCGTGAGACTATACGCGTCTCTGTTACGTTGCAAACGTTAAAAACATTGCCCCACCACGAAAAGTATAACGTTTCTCATTGGATAGACAGAATTTTTGTAGGCGGAGCTTAAGGTTAACATTGAGACCCTGATTGGTCAGTTGAAAACACAGCCAGATAGCTTTTCTGAAACCAACTTTGGTAAATTGTAGTAAGGAGAAGTTAGAGTTGCTTCCGAGATGGCGAGGTGTGTGGAACTGCGCCGCCTGCCGACCCCTGACGCTGCCTAAACACCAACAAGGTAATGAACGCACGTGATGCCGCTCGCGTAAGAGCGCATAAGGCTTCACTCAGAACTGCAGAAGTCTCATCTGTTACATCCCCTTTTTGCGTAATACTAGTGTCGATCATCAATTAAAGCTCATGGTATTCACAATTGCTAATTGAAGTTAAAATCTGAAACTCAATGATTTTTCTGTTATATAACTATTGAGAAGCCACATCAGCCACTGTAACTTACGACGAGTTAAATAAGTAATTAAAGATAGTTGAGGGTCTCTGTAGACAATTTTGATCGTTTTCTCTTTTATGAAACTTAACTTAAACCTAGATTATAGATGTGATATGGCGCAGGTCATCCTTCGATCCATTATAGAACTTGGAAACCCATTCAGGGAATATTCGTTCACATTTTTGTTGAACGCAGTTGGTTTTTATCATCCTGTATTAAAATATTTCTTTTTATCAATAGTGTAATTTATAAACAATGTTTTGTGAGTAGAATAAAAATTCCAACAGTAAACTTAACTACTTTCTCGACGTTACTTTAACAGCTAACTAAAAAAAAATATACCTTAGGTGCAACCACAACGGAGGGGTATCTGTTGAGAGGCCAGACAAACTTGTGGTTCCTGAAGAGGGGCAGCAGCCTTTTCAGTAGTTGCAAGGGCAACAGTAAGGATGATTGACTGATCTGGCCTTGTAACACTAACCAAAACGGCCTTGCTGTGCTGGTACTGCGAATGGCTGAAAGCAAGAGGAAACTACGGCCTTAATTTTTCCCAAGGGCATGCAGCTTTACTGTATGGTTAAATGATGATGGCGTCCTCTTGGGTAAAATATTCCGGAGGTAAAATAGTCCCCCATTCGGATCTCCGGGCGGGGACTACTCAAGAGGATGTCGTTATCAGGTGAAAGAAAACTAGCGTTCTACGGATCGGAGCATGGAATGCCAGATCCCTTAATCGGGCAGGTAGGTTAGAAAATTTAAAAAGGGAAATGGATAGGTTAAAGTTATATGTAGTAGGAATTAGTGAAGTTCGGTAGAAGGAGGTTCAAATGGCTCGGAGCACTATGGGACTCAACTGCTGAGGTCATAGGTCCCCTAGAACTTAGAACTACTTAAACCTAACTAACCTAAGGACATCACACACATCCATACCCGAGGCAGGATTCGAACCTGCGACCGTAGCGGTCACGCGGTTCCAGACTGTAGCGCCAGAACCGCTCGGCCACCAGATGCCGGCGGTAGGAGGGGGAACAAGACTCCTGGTCAGGTGACTACAGGGTTATAAACATAGAATCAAATAGGGGTAATGCTGGAGTAGGTTTAATAATGAATAGGAAAATAGGAATGCGGGTAAGCTACTACAAACAGTATAGTGAACGCATTATTGTGGCCGAGATAGATACAAAGCCCACGCCTACTACAGTAGTACAAGTTTATATGCCAACTAGCTCTGCAGATGACGAAGCGATTGAAGAAATGTATGATGAAATAAAAGAAATTACTCAGATTGTAAAGGGAGACGAAAATTTAATAGTCATGGGTGACTGGAATTCGGCAGTAGGAAAAGGGAGAGAAGGAAACGTAGTAGGTGAATGTGGATTGGGGCTAAGAAATGAAAGAGGAAGCCGCCTGGTAGAATTTTGCACAGAGCACAACTTAATCATAGCTAACACTTGGTTCAAGAATCATAAAAGAAGACTGTATACATGGAAGAAGCCTGGAGATACTGACGGGTTTCAGATAGATTATATAATGGTAAGACAGAGATTTAGGAACCAGGTTTTAAATTGTAAGACATTTCCAGGGGCAGATGTGGATTCTGACCACAATCTATTGGTTATGACCTGTAGATTAAAACTGAAGAAACTGCAAAAACGTGGGAATTTAAGGAGATGGGACCTGGATAAACTGACTAAACCAGAGGTTGTATAGAGTTTCAGGGAGAGCATAAGGGAACAATTGACAGGAATGGGGGAAAGAAATACAGTAGAAGAAGAATGGGTAGCTTTGAGGGATGAAGTAGTGAATGCAGCAGAGCATCAAGTAGGTAAAAAGACGAGGGCTAGTAGAAATCCTTGGGTGACAGAAGAAATACTGAATTTAATTGGTGAAAGGAGAAAATATAAAAATGCAGTAAATGAAGCAGGCAAAAAGGAATACAAATGTCTCAAAAATGAGATCGACAGGAAGTGCAAAATGGCTAAGCAGGGATGGCTAGAGGACAAATGTAAGGATGTAGAGGCTTATCTCACTAGGGGTAAGATAGATACTGCCTACAGGAAAATTAAAGATACCTTTGGAGAAAGGAGAACCACTTGCATGAATATCAAAAGCTTTGATGGAAACCCAGTTCTAAGCAAAGAAGGTAAAGCAGAAAGGTGGAAGGAGTATATAGAGGGTCTATACAAGGGCGATGTACTTGAGGACAATATTATGGAAATGGAAGAGGATGTAAATGAAGATGAAATGGGAGATATAATATTGCGTGAAGAGTTTGACAAAGCACTGAAAGCCCTGAGTCGAAACAAGGCCCCTGGAGTAGACAACATTCCATTACTACTACTGACAGCCTTGAGAGAGCCAGTCCTGACGAAACTCTACAATCTGGTGAGCAAGATGTATGAGACAGGCGAAATATCCTCAGACTTCAAGAAGAATATAATAATTCCAATCCCAAAGAAAGCAGGTGTTGACAGATGTGAAAATTACCGAACTATCAGTTTAATAAGTCACGGCTGCAAAATACTAACGCGGATTCTTTACAGACGAATGGAAAAACTAGTAGAAGCCGACCTCGGGGAAGATCAGATTGGATTCCGTAGAAATATTGGAACACGTGAGGCAATACTGACCCTACGACTTATCTTAGAAGCTAGATTAAGAAAAGGCAAACCTACGTTTCTAGCATTTGTAGACTTAGAGAAACCTTTTGACAATGTTGACTGTAATACGCTCTTTCAAATTCTGAAGGTGGCAGGGGTAAAATACAGGGAGCGAAAGGCTATTTACAATTTATACATAAACCAGATGGCAGTTATAAAGTCGAGGGACATTAAAGGGAAGCAGTGGTTGGGAAAGGAGTAAGACAGGGTTGTAGTCTCTCCCCGATTTTATTCAATCTGTATATTGAGCAAGCTGTGAAGAAAACAAAAGAAAAATTCGATTTAGGTATTAAAATCCATGGAGAAGAAATAAAAACTTTGAGGTTCGCCGATGACATTGCAATTCTGTCAGAGACAACAAAGGACTTGGAAGAGCAGTTGAAGGGAATGGATAGTGTCTTGAAAGGAGGGTATAAGATGAACATCAACAAAAGCAAAACGAGGATAATGGAATGTAGTCTAATTAGGTCGTGCGATGCTGAGGGAATTAGATTAGGAAATGAGACACTTAAAGTAGTAAAGGAATTTTGCTATTTGGGGAGCAAAATAACTGATGATGGTCGAAGTAGAGAGGATATAAAATGTAGACTGGCAATGGCAAGGAAAGCGTTTCTGAAGAAGAGAAATTTGTTAACATCGAGTATAGATTTAAGTGTCAGGAAGTCAATTCTGAAAGTATTTGTATGGAGTGTAGCAATGTATGGAAGTGAAACATGGACGATAAATAGTTTGGACAAAAGGAGAATAGAAGCTTTCGAAATGTGGTGCTACAGAAGAATGCTGAAGATTAGATGGGTTGACCACATAACTAATGAGGAAGTATTGAATAGGATTGGGGAGAAGAGAAGTTTGTGGCACAACTTGACTAGAAGAAGTGTTCAATTGGTAGGACATGTTCTGAGTCATCAAGAGATCACCAATTTAGTATTGGAGGGCACCGTGGAGGGTAAAAATCGTAGAAGGAGACCAGGAGATGAATACACTAAGCAGATTCAGAAGGATGTAGGTTGTAGTAGGTAGTGGGAGACGAAGACGCTTGCTCAGGATAGAGTAGCATGGAGAACTGCATCAAACCAGTCTCAGGACTGAAGACCATAACAACAACAACTAAAAATAGGAAAGCCTTGAACCCCTTCCACTAAATTTAGTTAGTATTAAGGTTCTTTTACAGGGAGTACAGTGGAGCTGACACTGAAATCATTAAGTATTTGATTATATCATCGCTAGTCTCACTGAACTCTTCTGAACTCTACATGTAATGTGTGGTCTGGCGTCTCCTTACCAGCAACAGGTCCCAGGTTCAAACTAGTCAACTCCCTAAAAAACACGCTCAGAGCGTTGTTGCATGAATGTGGTAGGGAGACACGACTTAGAACAAACAGTCACCACGCAGAATGTTAGAGGGTATGTGAGAGATAGCTCCAGGGTTTGGTTTCGCAGAGCTTTTATCTGCGAACGGGTAGCATTACAAAGTTTCAAGCAGTTCAGATTGCGTAATAGTATTTTCATCATAAGCCATAAGTAAAAGTTCTCTGTTTTTTTTTTAAAAAACTAACTTCAAAGAGGAAAGCTCAACACATTCTTTTTCGCAGTCGGCTATTGTGTAAAAAATACATAATCTATCGAGATCATTGTGAACAACGGTCTCCTGGCAATCACACTGTCGAAGAAAGGTGTTCTCAGTACATATTTATCATCTTGAAAATTCAGATCGATAAACAAAATGCAATAAAAGATGTGTTTCTTGTGAAAGCTAGAATAATTTTATACAGAAGTTTCGAAATAGGTCGGAAAGCTGCTAATATATGGTACTGTAGTCTGTACAGCTCGTACAGGATCAGCGTGCCTAATGAAACTCGTCCTCTGCAAGTTTGTAATGACATCACAATATTTTCGAAATGTTGCGCAGGTGGTGCAAACGAACAATGAAAATTACCATCACATCCTGTAGCGTCTCAATGGAAATGGCGCCGGCCGAAGTCGTCGAGCGGTTCTAGGTGCTACAGTCTGGAACCGCGCGACTGCTACGGTCGCAGGTTCGAATCCTGCCTCGGGCAAGGATGTGTGAGATGTCCTTAGGTTAATCAGGTTTAAGTAGTTCTAAGTTCTAATGGACTGATGACCTCAGATGTTAAGTCCCATAGTGCTCAGAGCCATTTGAACCATTTGAACAGAAATGGTTTCAGATTCCACACAGTTCGCCGACTCAAGCTCGTTAAGCGTGGTGGTATAGTTCTGGTAGAGACTGAGCGAGTATGAAAGCCAATCTATCGCTGCACTAATAAACTTGCAATAATCCAAAGCAATAACCCTATTCGCCAAGTATTTATCAAGAAGGTGGTCTGGCCCCCCTTGCATGACTCATTCGGAATCAGATCGATTCTCCAACACTAGCTATATGATGACAAATTTTTCCAAAATCGCATCGTAACGTTGATTAGTGATCGTTTCTCGCAAGAAAAAATGGCCAATAATGCCTCTGCTGAATACCGCTTGCCAAACAGGAACTTTGGGAAAACACAATGGTTTCGCTTCACACAATGTCGGGACCGCAAAACCGCGAGTTTTGTTTCTACGCGACTCCATTCAGATGGATGTGTGCTTCATTTGTCCACCAGATGCAGCCAACATAGAATCCTTCATTATCATTATCTGCTTGGGAATTTCGGCATTCTGTGGCACAGCTCTTATAGGTATGGCCGATGCAGCCAATGTAGAAGCCTTCATTATCATTATTATTATCTGTTTGGCAAAGTCGGCATTCTGTGGCACAGCTCTTACTGGTATCGTTTATGGATTTTGAATGGAAACGTGTGTAGGCTCTGTTTCAGTATTTCCTGCTTGCTGGAACGTTTCAAAGCTGCCCCTGCTGAAATTCTTCGAACGGATTTCCTTCGATCTTGGTGAATAATTCCAGAAACGTGACAACATTTTCCTGGGGCCAAAATTCCCTGCTAGATAGTAAGCTACGCTGCCTGTCGGTCGGAACTGGGAATGGGTTTCCCATCGACTTTGAAGACTACGTCATGTAGCCGTAGGGCGGTGTTCCAACCCATCATAATTCAGTACCAGAAAAACACGTAGTTCAATGGACTATGTGATTTCGGTCTCTTCCTTAGATATGCTAACCTCTTTTCACATTACAGCGTTGGAACTGATCGCATCGCTTTATTTATGAACACTACATATTGCGATGACAGCGTCATCTTTTAGCAGCTTTTTGAACTATTTAGCACTTCTGCATAAAATTCTTACAGGTTTCACAATAAACACACCGTTTCTTGCACTCGTCTGTCGCTCTTAGTTCTCGAGATATAGTCAATATAACAGAAAATCATATAGCCTATCGGAGTAACTTAAAATCTGAAGTAAAACGGTTAAGAGCTTTTCGAGACCTTTGTAAACAAATCGTCTCCTTTATATATTAGCACTGTACAGATTTCCGTCTCAGGTCACTCAAATGCTATCATTGTCACATAGCCATCAGATCTGTTTCAGAAAGGAAAAGGAGTGTTGTAAACACTAGGAAATCAAATTACAGCTCAAACTAATTTCTGTATGCACACTTGTCAGACATTTTACGCAGGCCAAAAGAGTAGAGCTTTCGATGTCTGCTCTTGAGGCAGAGAACATTGTAACATTGCTAGTAATTAAACAATTTTTGAGTCTCATTTTAAAAAGGCGGACATAAAGTAAGAACATGAACATCTTGATATCTGTCATTACTTTGGTAATGGGTGTCATTTGGGTACACATGAAGAGCTCGGTAATTTTACTGATTAAAGAAATGAAGAACGCAATAGTTGTTGACTAAACAAAATAATTTCCGTAACAATGCCTTTTCTGATATGTTATCAACTCTCTCCCGCCTTTTTTGCCTTTCATTTGTAGGGGTTCTTTTTCTGCTGACTCGCAGTAGCTTCTGACTGCTAAGTGTACACTTGCGACTTCCTGCTACTATTCTGCTACTCGCGTCTGCATGCGGGCCTCGCCTCCTCTGCTTCGAATGTACGTCTGGCCTATCTGCATCAGTAATTAACTAGGTGTTTACAAGCTTTCACTTGCAGAAGGCTTACTCTCACAGTTTTACGTTGTGAGTGTTCTTCATCTTGTGTTTGCAATTTAAGCGTTACCAACTTTATACTGTTACGTAACCAGGTACAGCCTTCAGTTCCATCATCGGAGTGCAGGTATGTTCACACTATGATTACGTCTCCGGATCTATTCAGTTGACAAGTTACAGTGTAACGTATTCAAGTATGTATGGCTGTGTTTACGAGTTTAGTATGTAATTCAGTTCCCCCCTTCCTTCTTAAACAAACTGTATGACCAAGTTAGTAAGAAGGAGATGCGGTTGATGATGACGTTTGAGTGACCTGTGGCTGGAAAACATAATAAAAGAAAGTATGTTTTGTTTTCGTCCGAGAAATTGGTGAAATGCGTATTCGTTCATCTTTGGGGCAGAGTACATTAATTTCGTTCAAATATGGGACAAATTAACCCTGCCAAGCGTTGTCCCTATTTTCAGGAGCCCCAAATGGTGACTCACTGCTAAGCGTGAGCCTGATAATTTTTGTGGCTGTATACACTCAATCACGCAGCAGCGTAACCTTATTCTATAGCTAAGAAATATCTATTTGGGAGTTCTAACAAATACTTTTTGTCGATTTGGTCCCGTTACGTCAACGTAGTGTGCGAGGTCCTTTCAGTTATTTGGGTTTTGGTGTGAAATCCTGAAAGTTCGGAAAAAATCCCCTTTACGGTTACCAAAAATTCTTCGCTAGTTTCAAAACGTTTTCTACATACGAAACAGGGGAACAAGTTGAAGTATCTGCGCTAGTAGAGTAGAAATGCGAAAACACAAGTCCGAAAACAATTTATTGGACTCACCAAAACGAAAAAATAATACAGTCTCCAAAAGAACAACAAACTCGATCCCAGCTGCGGATCATCACAAAAATAAAATGACAAGTAATAACAGTAAAGATCCGACTCTTCGCGGAGGGAGATCACAATAAAACAATTTTACACTGTCAACATATTCGTCGACTATACTAAGTCCATCTGCAAGAGATCTGCCAGCTGGAAGAGGCGCCTGGCCGTGCTGCAGGGGTGAAGGTGCGTCGAACTGCCCTTTGCCGTCAGTGCGGCGCCCTATAAAGTCCGTAAGGTGGGTATATCTGCCGGAACTATTTGCGATCACGTGCCTGGCGTATCAAAGTAGTTCCTGGGCTAGCTGCGATCTCTGGTGAAGCTCTTCTGCAGGCTATACGAACGGGTAGCGACCCCTGGCGGCCGTTGGTGGAGACCTAGTGTTGTGTTGTGTTGTAGTCGCCGGTAAATATTTGTGTTGACAACATAGGCTACGTAGGTTTTCCTGGTGAATAAATGCCCTGTGATACAGGCATCTCGTGTTCGTTGGTAATGAAATGGGGTGACGATGCAGTAGGTGCTACCATGTATGAAGTGGACACCCACAGCACAAGTAGCAGACGGACGAATCCATGCCAGTGAACAGGTTGGACGTTATAAAATTGGTTCTTTAAAACTCTCAGTTTTTCCGTTTTAGAAGCACTTTTATTCTCATCTGCAATAGAAAACCACGCTTGTTCTCACATTTTGTTCGCCAGTTGGGCATACTCAGTTTTGTGATATTATCCAACTACACTCCTGGAAATTGAAATAAGAACACCGTGAATTCATTGTCCCAGGAAGGGGAAACTTTATTGACACATTCCTGGGGTCAGATACATCACATGATCACACTGACAGAACCATAGGCACATAGACACAGGCAACAGAGCATGCACAATGTCGGCACTAGTACAGTGTATATCCACCTTTCGCAGCAATGCAGGCTGCTATTCTCCCATGGAGACGATCGTAGAGATGCTGGATGTAGTCCTGTGGAACGGCTTGCCATGCCATTTCCACCTGGCGCCTCAGTTGGACCAGCGTTCGTGCTGGACGTGCAGACCGCGTGAGACGACGCTTCATCCAGTCCCAAACATGCTCAATGGGGGACAGATCCGGAGATCTTGCTGGCCAGGGTAGTTGACTTACACCTTCTAGAGCACGTTGGGTGGCGCGGGATACATGCGGACGTGCATTGTCCTGTTGGAACAGCAAGTTCCCTTGCCGGTCTAGGAATGGTAGAACGATGGGTACGATGACGGTTTGGATGTACCGTGCACTATTCAGTGTCCCCTCGACGATCACCAGTGGTGTACGGCCAGTGTAGGAGATCGCTCCCCACACCATGATGCCGGGTGTTGGCCCTGTGTGCCTCGGTCGTATGCAGTCCTGATTGTGGCGCTCACCTGCACGGCGCCAAACACGCATACGACCATCATTGGCACCAAGGCAGAAGCGACTCTCATCGCTGAAGATGACACGTCTCCATTCGTCCCTCCATTCACGCCTGTCGCGACACCACTGGAGGCGGGCTGCACGATGTTGGGGCGTGAGCGGAAGACGGCCTAACGGTGTGCGGGACCGTAGCCCAGCTTCATGGAGACGGTTGCGAATGGTCCTCGCCTATACCCCAGGAGCAACAGTGTCCCTAATTTGCTGAGAAGTGGCGGTGCGGTCCCCTACGGCACTGCGTAGGATCCTACGGTCTTGGCGTGCATCCGTGCGTCGCTGCGGTCCTGTCCCAGGTCGACGGGCACGTGCACCTTCCGCCGACCACTGGCGACAACATCGATGTACTGTGGAGACCTCACGCCCCACGTGTTGAGCAATTCGGCGGTACGTCCACCCGGCCTCCCGCATGCCCACTATACGCCCTCGCTCAAAGTCCGTCAACTGCACATACGGTTCACGTCCACGCTGTCGCGGCATGCTACCAGTGTTAAAGACTGCGATGGAGCCCCGTATGCCACGGCAAACTGGCTGACACTGACGGCGGCGGTGCACAAATGCTGCGCAGCTAGCGCCATTCGACGGCCAACACCGCGGTTCCTGGTGTGTCCGCTGTGCCGTGCGTGTGATCATTGCTTGTACAGCCCTCTCGCAGTGTCCGGAGCAAGTATGGTGGGTCTGACACACCGGTGTCAATGTGTTCTTTTTTCCATTTCCAGGAGTGTATATATTTTTACCCTTTTAAACGGCGCACTACAATTAACCTTCCGTCACTATTATTATACAGCACTACCGGCTTTCACATACACTTCGCTGGTTTTTTCTTTTTTTGAGTGAAACAGATGATCCATGTCTTACGATTGCCAGATGACGGCAGAAGAAATAGCGTACGGTAATCCTGGAATGCCGATTTGTGTGTGCAGTGTTAGCAACTTTGAGTAGTAAGCTGAGCGTCCCGATAAAGAATCGTTACCAATGCCGGAGAAAGCCTTCCGGTACAAGGCGTGAAAAGACAAATATTCAGATCATCATCTTCACCATTAGGAGGAGAGAGGGAGGAGTTGGGAAGGAACTGTCTCTAACGTAGAAGATTCACCAATGATCGACTACAGTGCGTTGCAGAAGGTATGGAAACCGCTGCATCCACAGGACATGTGAGGAAATGTCAGGATGATTTATCCACTATCAAAACATCTGGACTGGTCTTCAATTCGGATTTTTGGGAGGAGAATTCCAAAGGGAAAGTTTTCATGTAGGAAGGCAGAAAAACGGAAAGTTTTCATGTAGGAAGGCAGAAAAACCAACGAAAGGATAACGATCTAAGAGAAGGAGGGTGGAATATTTGAAGTCTGAAAATGAGGACGCAGAAAAATCTAGCTAGATATTGTAGGAGTCAATGAAGTGAAATGTAAGGAATACAAGTCTTTGTTGTCAGGTGAATGTAGGGTAAAATCAACAGCACTAGAAAATAGTAAGTAGGTTTCGTTATAAATAGGTCAGGCCAGAGGTAAGATATCTGAGAACATTTCAGTGATAGCAGCATTCTCATCAGAGTCGGGAGGAACATCCCGACATAACGAGAACAGAAGCAGAGTTAGGGTGCTTGACACCACTGGACGGCTAATCCAGTATGTGACAGGGGACGAGAATCTACTAATAACGTGAGACCTGGAATGATGTAGTAGTAGGAGGACGAGAAGACAAACTTACGGGAGGATATGGGCTCTGTAGTAGGAGTCAGACAAGAGAAAGACTAAGTTCTGTACGAGAGCGTGCTGAAAAGTAATGCCTACAAAATATTTTAAACAAAGCAAACTTTATTAGTATTCTACATCTTTATTCTTCGTGTCTACATACGTATTTGCAGCACTCTGCCGCTAAATGACTCTGAATTGTAGCGTGTAACGTGGTGGTGTGTAACATAAGCTGAGTGCTGTAATCGACTTTCAAATTCGAAGAGTTCGTCTACATGTGGAGCACCCTCTCCTTCATCTTGACAATGCCAGACTGTACACGAGCGCTGCGACACCTGCAAAAATCCCACGGCTTGGTTTCACTGGTATCGATCATGCACCATACAGCCCCCACTTGGTCCCATACTATTTTAATCTGTTTCCAAAACTTACAGAACATCTTCGAGGCCTTTTCTTTAATAGTGATGAAGCGGCGCAAACAGAGGTGAAGTTATGGCCCCGTGAACAAAATCAAAGAATATACAGTGACGGTATCGACAAACTGATCTCTCGTTGGGAATAATGTGTTCGTCACCAGGGTGGCAATGTTGGGAAATTAATGTGTAGACATGAAGAATAAAAAGGGAAATGCAATACCATTCGTTTAATTTAAAAAGCTTTAAGCGTTTTTGCATAATAAGTTCGGCGGCTGTACTTTTCAGCACGCCTTCATAATAAAATTCAGATAGTAGTGGCAGAGCAAGAATCACAAATGGAGAAAGCCTGGGGAGAAGGAAATATACCAACTACATTACATCAAGATGAATCCAAGAGTAAATACACAGTTTAGTAAGGGCGAAGGTAGGCTGAAGGTTAATAGAAGTACTGTGGAAGAAATGTGATAATGAAATGCTGTGGAATGATGATGTGCAGCTGAAGTTCTCTGAGGCAGAAAATGTTATGATAATGAATATCACAGTAGGAAGGTCAGTTGAAGTGGAATGAACATCAAGGAAAATAGAGAAGTGTCTGTCTAAATCAGTGTCTCAAAATTCTTCAATGTTTATTCTGCTTCAGCTGATCTGTACTTTGAAGAAACAGTGACAGAAAAAAGCAGGAGTGCAACTAAAATTCAGAATGAAAGGGTATCAACTATAAGATTTTCTGATTACACTGGTAACGTCACTGAAAATGAGAAAGACTTGGAGAATCTCTTAAGTGGAATAAATAATCTGATGAACACTGAGTAAGATCTGATGAACTCAGAATAAACCAAAGAAAGACGAAAGCAGTGAGGCTTAGATGACATTGTATAAGCGATTAACTTACATTACAACTGAGACCACGTAGTAGAAATAGTGAAGGAGTTCTGCTGCCTTGCAAGGAAAATAACCCGTGACGGACGAGGTAAGGAGAATGTAAGAAGCAGTGTAGCAGAGGCAAAAAAAAAAAAGATCTTTCTAGAAGAAATCTACTTATATCAAACTCTGGCTTTAATTTATGGAAATAATTACTGAGCATATACGTCTGGAGCATAACATTGTATGGAAGCCATTGTCGGGCTATGAAACCTTAAACACAAGTGTAAAGACCTGGTTTTACTGATGGACGCTGAAGAGATGGTGGGGAAGGCAATAAGGGGAAAACACTGAGTAGAAGGAGAGGATGATAGGATATGTTATCTGCTCTTACTGGTAAGTGATAACACTTCAAAATCATGGAGGAACACTCTATCAGGAAGAAAGGAAGGTTAGGTGGTAGCCCCTGTCGACTACGAGGTCATTAGAGACGGAGTACAACCTCGAACTGAAGGGGGACCGTGACGGTAATTGGCTATGCCGATTCTGAGGAACTACACAGGCATTTGCTTTAAGCGACTTAGAAAAATTTGGGGCTGACAGGAATTTGAGCCGGTCTCCTCCAGAATACGATCTCAGTGTCTTAACATTGCTCCAGCAAGGTCGCCCAGAATTCCCGATCTGGCAATATTAGCGCCTTGTGTGCAGTTTCATCGTACTCACCGTACTGCAAACAAATTTTAAGTTTTCCATTCACCTTCCTTAATAATAATTTTATTTGATCGTGCTATATATTAACACTGCATTGACTTGTACACTGTTAAGCTTAAGGCTGTTGCAATCCAACGAGGAAAACCCAAGGTAGGATATGAGAGACACAATGCAGAGAGAAGGCAAATGTGTTACCATTTTTGTTAAAAAGCGTAAATAGTAACTCTAGAGACATGTGAATTGTAGATTCTCTGGGCGGCTGTCGCAGGGGAAACGTTTGGTTTCAGAGAATTACCTGGAAACTCCGTGCACCGCGTAGAGCTGTTGTGCGGCACCACAGAAGAAGACGGTCACCAGAAGACACGTCTTAGCATAGGCAGCAAGCTTGATACGTGCCTTTGGGAATCGCAACGTCAGTGGGGTTTGCACAGGTTAAGGAAATACGGGAAATGGGTAAAACTGCTTCAGCAGTGATCCCCACTCACAGGAGGCCTCAGGGCGGGGCAAAGTGACGAAGAACGCTGTTGTTTCTAGACATAATAAGGCGGGAGCCAAACTTAAGATTAACTGCTGCCTATAAAGTGCCGGTGGACTAGCGGGAGCATTATAGGTAGAGAGAAATAATGAGCCGCCACAATCCTTCAAAACCCCGTGACTTTTTTATTCGGAGGAGTTCTTAGTCAGATCGTGACACCAATTCCATGTCTCTCGTCACCTGCCTCAGGTAAGCTCTGACAAGTCTGTTTTCCTCAGAGTGCTGGTCTCAAATTTCGTACCTTATAGTGTAATTAGCCCTCACTCCAGGGACTCAGACGTTGATTTCTGCTGTGTAACCAGTTGCATCCTTTGTTTAATGTTTAGTATTACCCTTCAGTGTAATAGTTAGTCTGAGTGCAAATAAACAGTGTTATTCAGACCTATGAGTTCCTTGAGTTTCGTCCTAAGAGTATTCTATCGGTCCCAAAATCCGCGCGTCTCATAGGTGCCCTGTGGCAGTGTTTGTCGCTGATCCAGTCACTGGAAGTTTTACTTTCTGGATTTGCTCGAAAAGGGTTGAACGACCTATAATCCCTTGTCTTCCCTCCATCCTGTTTACGAGTAATACAATCGTTCGATTTGATACGCGTTCGTAGGATTACCCTTAAACGTTTAAACGCTGTGACGTCCTCCAGACGTGTTCCACTAATTTCGTTAATCTTTTTCCACTATTATGGACGCTATCCTGAATTTAATTTCTGTTCAAGGCAGCGTGAGAAACAGAAGCTTCGTATGTCCCAACATTACCATTTGAGAAGTAGGAGTTAAATAACGTGGAATAGTAACGTATACAAGATGTTCATTTTAACGGAAGACAGTGAAATGTCTCGAAAACTACACATCTGATCAAAAAATGTTATAATTCCAACTTCTTTGTCTCGGAGGAGGACATCCAGTGATACCATAGTCGTTCCCCCATCTTACCCCGTGAGTATGTGGGGCGTGCAACTTTGAAATCTTCAATAGGAACCCCGGTTTTTAATGCAGATTACGCCTCTTCGGTAAAATCTACAAACTTTCAGTCTGAAGCATTTTCTTCGTTTCGCCACAGATGGCGCTGTACTTGAGAAATAAAAATGAGTAAACAATCGCAATTTAGTACATGCTACTCTATAGCCCCTTGACCATCCATTCATCCATTGGCACGTGGGACCCTCTCCCCCACCCTTCTCCCCGCACCCACCATGTTGCGAGTGTAGGACAGGCCACCATTTCATAACTTCTCATTGGAAACACCAATCGTAACCGTATTCCTCAGACATATCGAACAGGGAACTATTCGACTAGCCACCTTGGCCCTGGCTCGAGGCAAACACTACTCTACCTTTCCTATTACAGTAAGTGTTCGAACGCAGTTCCGCCAACTTTAATACACTTAGAGTTCCGCTTTTCAAATGATCGTACACAGGACAGAAGCAATTTGGAGGAATGTCAGCACAGGCGTTTCTGATGCTGTCGACCATGTCTTCATGGCTGGTTGGCACTTGCTGGTACACCTTACCGTTTAAATATCCTCATCGATAGAATTCCGGCTACGTCAAATCCGGCGACCTTGAGGACCTACTAACAGGGCCGCCTTTGACGAACCACCGACCGGTGTAAACACCGTCTAATGCTTCCCATGCTTAAGTTGCGTAATTCTCTGGGCAACCCTTATGCTGAAACCACGTCCGTTGTCGAATGTCCAGGGCAACATCCCGCAGTAGTACCGGTAGTACCGGTAGTTCCTGCTCCAAAAACGTTCGATATTTGCGTCCATTCACGTGCCGTAAGAAAAAATGTGGACAGTGAGTTTGTTCAAAAAAATGGTTCAAATGGCTCTAAGCGCTATGGGACTTAACATCTGAGGTCATCAGTCCCCTAGACTTAGAACTACTTAAACCTAACCTAACACATCCATGCCCGAGGCAGGATTTGAACCTGCGACCGTAGCAGCAGCGAGATTCCGGACTGAAGCACCTACAACGGCTTGGCCACAGCGGCCGGCAATAAGTTTTTTCCCCATGATGCCTCACCATACGCTAACCGACCACGGACATCGATGGTCAACTTGCCGTAACCAGTGCGGACTTTGTCTACATTCCAGTCATGCCTGTTATGCCGGTTAACGCTACCATGGTTTGTGTATATAGTCTCATCGGAAATTAGAATCTCGGCAAAGAACGTCGGGGTCGTTTGCATTTGTTGACATGCCCATTCACGGAACGTTAACCGGTTATGGAAATCACGGCTTGTTGGTACCTGCTGGTAAACCTTATATTTTAAACATCCCCACAGAAAGAATTCCGTCTACGTCGAATCCGGGGACCTAGTGGAAGCCATGAAATAAATGATGCACTGACACGTGATATGGATGATGCTTATAACGATGCAGTACTGTGACAATACTATCTACGGACGTTCCGAAATTGTGGTGTATTTGCAGGGCGCTTATCCGAGGGTTGTGGTGCTCTGCTGCTACACAGCTATTTCATTAGCTTCTCCGGTAACACATTTTCTTCGTTTCCTTTTTCCGGTCTGTACTCTGCCATCAGGCATAAAAGCGTTCACAACCTCGTGAAAGAACGAACGAGAGCAAGCTTTCTCTGGAATACACATAAAGACAACAGCAGCCTCAGCATTTCTCTTACATTCTCCGTTAACCAGGATCATACCGGTATTTTTTCTTCTGTGTTTGCAACATTCATCGTCCACTTGCACGTCTGTTCTCCAAATGATAGGTATGTGTCCCGGCAGAAAGCGCTGCGCAAGTAATGTGTAGTTTAGAGCTGCTGTCTGTTCTACGTCTGCACAGTACGTGAGCTCCGGTATAGTTCGTACTGCCGACCTATACACCTGCTGCGCTACGAGACTTTCGAGAGCTGCTCATCGATTAGGGTGCGGTAGTGTTCAAATGTGTGTGAAATCTTATGGAACTTAACTGCTAAGGTCACCAGTCCCTAAGCTGACACACTACTTAACCTAAATTATCCTAAGGACAAACACAAACACCCACGCCCGACGGAGGACTCGAACCTCCGCCGGGACCAGCCGCACAGTCCATGGCGGCAACGCCCGAGACCGCTCGGCTAAACCCGCGCGGCGGTGCGGTACCCTCTGGCGTCATTAGTGCAGTCACCTTGTCAAGGGGAGTTCCAGAATTTACGTCTGTATCGACATGGATACTCTGCAAATCACACTTAAGTGTCTGGCAGAGGGTTCATCAAACAATAATTCTCTATTATTCCAATCACAAACAGCGCGGGAAAGAAACGAATACCTATACCTTTCTGTACGAGCTCTGATTTTCCTTATTTTATTATGATGATCGTTACTTCCTGTGTAAGTCGGCGTCAACAAAATATTTTCACTTAAGGGGGCTAAAGTTGGTAATCGAAATTTCGTGAGAAGATTCCGCAGAAACGGAAAACGCCTTTGTTTTAGCGATGTCCACCCCACATTCTGTATCATGTCAGTGATACTCTCCCCTGCTTGTCGATAGTACAAAACGTGCTGCTTTTCTCTGAACATTCTCAATGTACTCCGTTAATCCTATCTGGTAAGAACCCCATACCGCAGCAGGACTCCGAAAGAGGAAGACGAGCGTAGTGTAGGCAGTTTCTTTAGTAGATCTGTTGCATCTTCTAAGTGTTCTGCCAATAAAACGCAGTTTTTGGTTCACCTTTCCAGCAACATTTTCTATGTTTTCTTTCCAATTTAAGTTGTTCGTAATTGTAATCCCTAGGTATTTAGTTGAATTTACGGCTTGTAGACTTGTCTGATTTATCGTGTAACCGAAGCTTAACGGATTCCTTTCACCATTCATGTATAGAACTTCACACTTTTCATTATTTGGGGCCACCACCATACTCGATAGAGACCTCTGTTGACAGTGAATACAAGTCCACCGTAACCAGTCTCTGGCCCATGAGTGTGAAGGGAGCAACCTGCAGTTTGCATAATCAGCGCTGTTTAATGACCCGAATGCAGAAACTCAACAATACCTGACTGAAGGCCCATAGCATGCTTCGACGAGACACCGTTTTGCCTCTTTCCAGATGACGCAAGGCGTCGAGTGCACTCGAAGCCCAATGTGGTGTTTAATCAGCAGTGTGTGTGTGTGTGTGTGTGGAGGATATAGCTGATGCCGAAGATAGTGCTGTGCAATTTAGATGTATTTTTCACACCATGGCTTGAACCTCTCATTGAGGTTACAGTGAAATTGGTTCAGGATTCAAACCTCAAGCAAGCAAACAGGAAATTAAGTGGAAGGACACATTAATTTAAGAAAACTATGGTGTCTGACAGAGATTCTCAGACTCAAAATTTCTAACATTACAAAACAAAACCCAGAAGATACTTCAACAAATCAACGTATAATTAATATTTGGAAACAGATGGCTCTTTAAGACAACATAGGAGTATAACTCTTCTCAAAAAGTGACAAACTTAATAGCTATACAGGAAGACAGAATAACTTCTAGCTGTCTCCAGACAACTAGAAAAAAATTCTTAAAATACACCTCCAAGCGTATCCACATAATTTAATAACGTAAACAGGTGCACAAATTTATAAAGCTACCTTCAGGGAGTCAGGGCAAGTTTCCTTAAATCTCGCCTCATTGAGCAGTTAAGTAATTAGTAAGAGAACGAGTGTGCACAGATTGATATAATTGTTTTCAGATAGACGGTGAAAATTCTCTTGACGTATACCCTAGGAAACACTTAAGTAATTCAGCAAGTGAACCTGTATGCATAGCGGCTCAAGAACGCCATTTAAAAAGGAGGAGAACCAATAATTAGTACTCAGAATCAACTTGTGGCAAAAAGAAAATAAATAAAATAAAATGTGAGAAAAGGTCATCCCATGAAAACATTTAAATAACAAATATTTGAACAATTAGATCTAGTAAGCTGCAACTAGCCCTGAGAAGGGAATAAATTTCTTTTACTCCTCAGTTCACAAATGACTAGTGAACGAACCGACAAGTAACCTTCAAGCATAGTAACACTTAATAGTTTTCTACCTGTTTGCTTTGTACACCTCGTGAATCTCAAATTAGTCGTTATCAACGAGCTATATCTTCACTAGTCCAGACGACATCTCAGTATGACACATGTTTCACATACAGCCGACCAATATGCGGCCATCTTAACTGGACTCGACACTACAACCAACAAGAGCACGTGACTCAACAAAACCCAAATTTCAACATGTAAACAATTTTAATACAAAATTTCGACCAGTAATTTGCCCAAATTGAATGAGGGGAACCCAAGGGTGCATTCCATGAAGCCAGAAGGCGACGTTAACAGCCATAAGACAATGAGCACGCACTGAGTCTATATCTAAAATAGTCAAAGCGTGCCACAACAGCAGAAAACTGGAATAGATTAAAGGAGCGTCTAAATTCTACTGTCATTCCCATTTAATACAACCCCTTGACGACAGTACAGGTTGTGGAGATAAAGGACACTTCAGAGGATCCTCTTCAAACACTTGTTCTAAGGTTAAACGTGGTCGCACTGCTGGACGTAGGAAACTGAATTGCCGTAACAAGTGTCTTCGGTTGCTACACCTTACCCTAATTCCTTTCAATGCAACGTCCCAGGTTATTAAGTCACACAACACGACTCAAATCAGGCAAATCATCGATTGAAAAAGCTTCTTGCTTAATGTGAATTTTACCGAGAAGAACGAAAAGCAAATCCAAATAGCCAAAACCACACAAATGTTCCGTCTTTAGATAACCCCTGTGCCCACAACTATAAAATAGACAAAACGTTTAAAATGCTACCAATTACTGCATGGCACGCCATGTTCCCCCGAACGACACATACTGCCCACGGGACCTGCACGGCTGACCCTCCGGTCTGGCTTCAAAACAACACCAGCCGTCCGCCCGATCCCCAGCCGCTCCTCGCCGCCCAGCTGGCTCCACCACCTCGCCTTGCATCACAAGCTCCGAGCCGCTGGAAGTGACATACGCCAGGGTTGCGGGCCGAGAATTCAAAGATGGAGCTCGCCAGGGCTTAATGAGACTAATTAATTAAATATTTTCATTATTCTCAGGGGGCGAGCACTGCCCTCACTACTACATTGCTGTGGACGCTCCAGTTTTCCACGACGGCAACAGCTGCGTCCACGAGACTGCATGAATACATTCCTAGTTGGACGAACACCCACGCATACTATCCCATCTCGACTCGTCTGCTAAACCATAATCCCCAAGACTAGGAAGAGTTGTTGGAAGGTAATAATCAGCTTGGTAGCTCTATTGCATCTAAAAATGTGGGAGTAGCTTCGGGTTGTAAACTCTCCTCCTCGTCGAACTGACGTCTTTACCAGTGGTAGAGTCGATGTAAGACTGTAGTGGCGTGATCTGCCGACTGCTGGGAAGGTATCACACACCTTAGGGCAAGTGTGCTCCGGAGCCTGAGCCGCGTGTGAGCCCCACCGAAAGCTACACCCTGAGCAGACAGCCAGGCGGCAGCAGCTGTCTGCGGTCTGGCGAGTCACGAGCGCCGGCGCTGCCCCGCTGTGTAATCTCCTGTCCCACAGGACTCCTGCCGCGTCACAGCCTGCAAGCCGGTCACCGACCTGTGAGGCCGCAGCACGCGCCACTCCTGTTCACTAACGGTGCGAAAAGCAAACATCACACATCTCCAATACAGAAGATACAAAAAACAGTACTCACTACCACTAGTCCATGTATTTGTAAAGCTTTGACGTAATTTTTGGTTGGCCTTTGCGGTTTTCTTTCAAATCCCACGTCTTACGCACCAGAGAACTTGCGATTCGTTGCCACAGGAAGCGCCTTCCAGCTAGGGGCCACGGCTGTGCTGCTGCGAACTATTAGCTGGAGTGTGGTTCATAGAGCTCTGAGCACTATACGACTTAACTTCTGAGGTCATCAGACGCCTAGAACTAATTAAACCTAACTAATCTAAGGACATCACACTAGAGATGGGCAAAACTGTTCTTTTCAGAGATCGGATCAGAACTGTTCACTCCTTGAAATGAACTAGCTCTTTTTCATGACTCACCACTCATTCACGATAGAAAATAAATGGAAGGCACATTGCCCTTTAAACTTGGTTTATTCCAGTACTATACCTGTATTTTGATCTTATTTGATCCTATTTTGAAGTAACACAGATAACGAGTAAGAATTTTGTATTGTTTATTGAAATTTACACGCCGGCCGGAGTGGCCGAGCGGTTAAAGGCGCTACAGTCTGGAACCGCAGGACCGCTACAGTCGCAGGTTCGAATCCTGCCTCGGGTATGGATGTGTGTGATGTCCTTAGGTTAGTTAGGTTTAAGTAGTTCTAAGTTCTAGGGGACTTATGACCACAGCAGTTGAGTCCCATAGTGCTCAGAGCCATTTTGAAATTTCCACGATATGATAAAGTTTTTGATTATTGATTTATTTTGCACTATTGTGGTTTTGTCAGTGATCGGAAAATGTTGTAACTTGAGATTTACATTAACAATATACTTGGCTATAATGTATTAAAATTTCATTAACCTCGTACAAATACATCGCAAGAATATATTTTTAAAGTAAATGTTTCCTTCCGAAGACGCCTAAAATCGCAATATCCTTGCCAGAATAAGAAAAAAATATATATAAATTTGACTGGAAGACTAAAGTGCTGCATATAGCCTTACGCAGAATAAAACAAGGAAAATATTGGTGTATCACATTTTGCGATATGTTTATCGGTTCGCTCGTAATTAAAGCGTAAATTCGAGTGTCCATAATAAAAATCCTATAGTAAGAGGAGTCGTCAGGAACCTAATCTGATCAGTTTAAACACATAAAAATAAAATAAAAACAAATGATGTATACATAACATAATAATGTAATATACATAGCGGTATTACTACGAAGAACAATATCCAGTAGAGAGGAACTCCGATGCAGAGGCGCTGAGTCAAGCAGGTCGAGCCGCGAGCTGTGTTACTGCGTGAGCTAAGACCGCAGAGACCAGAGTGACACCAGAGTTGCTTTGCTCAATGCTCTGGCTAGAGTCGAGAACGGAGGGACGAGGGTTGAGCGGATGAGTTCCGAGGGTTGGGGGAGCGGTGAACGGCCACCAGTCACCCGCTCCGAGACAAATCGCTCTTCTCTTGCGAGCAGGTTGTTGCAAGTAGTTCTTATGTTCTCCGCTAGGAGGCTCTCTGTCCTGTTGTTCGCATCAACTGCCCAGAGGGCAGGACGTGCGGCTGAAACGATCGCCGACGGAGTGCGACGCTAAGTTCAGCTGCGCCAGGCACTGCACGCGGCAGAGGAAGCACTGAGACGGCACCGCATATGTGAAACACAAAATCCAATGGGGCACTGCACAATGCAGGCAGCCAAGGCAGAAGCAGGGCAGAGGCCGGCGCTGGCTGTGTTGTGTGGCGTGTAGTGTGCTCTGGCCAGCAGAGGCCCTGCTGATATGCTCTGACTCTCTCTCTCTCTCTGCTGTGGGAAACGTTTGGAGCTACCATTCTTTTTTTCTGAATCACTGATTGATCACTCCTTTGATAGATTCAACTCTATGAATCAGTTCAGGAGCGGATCCCCGATCTCTACATCACACACATCCATGCCTGAGGCGGGATTCGAACCTGCGACCGTAGCGGTCGCTCGGCACCAGACTGTAGCGCCTAAGCCGCACGGCCAGTCCGGCCGGCGCCTGGAGTGTGGCATCAAGTCGGACTTCGCTCAGCTGTGAGTGATGCGCTATGTGGGGCCCGGGTTTGATCACATTGGCCGTTAATACAACGCAGGACAAATAAAACAGCATCGTTGACGAACACGGTAAATGCCTCCGACTGCCCATACAACCAAACGAAACTTCAAACACAACAATAATTTTACATATACAGCGAATGCAATGACTCAAGACAAAACAACTCCTGCTTTTTTTTTTTTTTTTTAATGGACTTGTAGTCCGGGGTGATATGTTACAATACAGCATCACCGGTCTATTGCGGTCTAACTGTGTTGGTGAGGCAGTAAATTTCCACGGGGCAGTGACTGTGTCACTGCAATTCACTTTGGAGGTGTGGCGGTGGGACTTGTAGTCCCGTACCACCCTCTCACGGTGATAGTACTACATGAGTCAGGCAGAAAAATTTTGCCTAACATGGGCGGGTGAAGGTGTGGCGGTGGGACTTGTAGTCCCGTACCGGCGTTTTGATTGCTAGAACGAGATAGTATTTCAAACGTACTCGGGCGCAATTGACTGCGAGAATGCAGCATTACTCTGACGCTCTCTATATTATTGAACTTTAGAGCTTTGGTTCTTTGTTAACTATTGTGCAAAAGGTATAGTCTCCCTTGTGATCTTAATGAGTATCGACGAATGTATTACGGCATAAGACAGAAGACATTGTTGCGAGACTACCATCTTTAATGGAAAGGCACTTTCTGACTTTGTTTGAGAATAATAAGCCAATAAACCAATTTCTCGGCAGCATAAACAAAGTGTGTATTGCGTAAATTATTCTCCTTCTTATGGCTTCACATTTTCAAATATTTGTACATGCCTACGATACATTCCTTTGGGCTGTGGACACTCGAACCTGCAAACTCTATATGTCATTAAATTAAAGACTTTTAAACAAATCCACTTCGACGGACATGCTTCCATAGAAAGGAGAACCGGACCGTAGTTAACGTAGACTAAGACTGGCAGAGACGTCGAGTACAGCGAGCAGCAGCAGATCTCTAGTCTAGCATGCACAATCCCCTGAACTTAAACATTGTCTAGTGATATCTGTTCGTTTCCTCGCCATGTTGATGCTGTTTGGCATGGCGTGCAGTTGAAAAAATAGTTCAAATGGCTCTGAGCACTATGCGACTTAACGTCTGAGGTCATCAGTCGCCTAGAACTTAGAACTAATTAAACCTAACTAAACTAAGGACATCACACACATCCATGCCCGAGGCAGGATTCGAACCTGCTACCGTAGCGGTCGCTCGGTTCCAGACTGTAGCGCCTAGAACCACGGGGCCACACCGGTCGGCAAAGATTGGTACTGATAGGGCGTTGTTTCGCGCTGGAAGAAGGCCATAGAACGGGATGGAGATTACGTGGGAAATTAGGGTGTGTATATAAAACAATATGTTGAATAAAGAATTGTTGAAGGGAAAAAATGCGGTGCATTACTTTCTGGGTAACCCTCGTACCTTCCCAGGTAGTAAGTCTGTTCTTGTGGTAGTGTTTTCCGGCCGGCGCGTACAGTTCGACAGCCTTTCGTGTTGTTCATATTTTTGAGTGTTTATTGTGACTTGGTTGTTTTTAGACGCCAATTTTGAAAACTTAGTGCTGGTGGTATCTTCGTCCTCGGATGATATATTCCATTGTCGTGCCATTGGTCGGTAGAAGGGAATTGATTAGGTTTTTGGTTGGTCCTTCAGCCGTCCCTGGGTCAGGTTGCCATCTAGTTATGCTTGGCTGCCTGTCTCACCTAAACTTATGTTAGAATTACATCCCCAGGCCGACCCTTGGAACACTTCTGAGCACCATTGTTCTGTTGTTTGTGATTGTGATTTTCTTTTGTCACATGTACTGTGCCAGGCCTTCAGCCGTGTATTAATTTGTCTGTTCTATGTTTGGTATATGGCCTTCAGCCAAACCTTATGTGAAGTGTTTTAAGATTAGGTCTTCAGCCGTGTTTTATTTAAAATTCTTGTTTGCTCTGTATTTAGGCCTTCAGCCACATTTGTTTTAAAATTTGTGGCTTTTATCTGTAATGTGTAAATTCCTGTCTGTATGGTTTCTCTTTAATTATCTTGAATTCTTAAAATGGCCTTCAGCCGTACATCTACATCTTCATCTACATCTACATTTATACTCCGCAAGCCACCCAACGGTTTGTGGCGGAGGGCACTTTACGTGCCACTGTCATTACCTCCCTTTCCTGTTCCAGTCGTGTATGGTTCGCGGGAAGAACGACTGTCTGAAAGCCTCCGTGCGCGCTCTAATCTCTCTAATTTTACATTCGTGATCTCCTCGGGAGGTATAAGTAGGGGGAAGCAATATATTCGATACCTCATCCAGAAACGCACCCTCTCGAAACCTGGTGAGCAAGCTACACCGCGATGCAGAGCGCCTCTCTTGCATAGTCTGATACTTGAGTTTATTAAACATCTCCGTAACACTATCACGGTTACCAAATAACCCTGTGACGAAACGCGCCGCTCTTCTTTGGATCTTTTCTATCTCCTCCGTCAGACCGATCTGGTACAGATCCCACACTGATGAGCAATACTCAAGTATAGGTCGAACAAGTGTTTTGTAAGCCACCTCCTTTGTTGATGGACTACATTTTCTAAGCACTCTCCCAATGAATCTCAATCTGGTGCCTGCCTTACCAACAATTAATTTTATACACTGTGTAAATGCTTATCTTAAGGTTTGTCCTAAATTATTTTAAATAATTGTTTGGGCCTTCAGCAGTCAAGATATTTCGAGTTTTCTTAAGATGGTTTTCTGTTGTGCTGTGTGAATGCTTGTCTTTAAAGGTTGCCTTTTATTATGTTGAAATATTAGTGAGCTTTCAGCCAAAGAATTAATTTAAATTTTCCTTAATATGGCTTTTAGCCGAAATTGGTAAATGCTTGCCTTTTAAAGAATTTCTTTTGCTGATCTCAAATATTATTTGGGCCTTTAGCCAAAAAGATATTTTAACTTTACTTAAAGTAAGCCCTTCAGCCATTTGTCTACATTCTTATGCCTTAAAGGAATTGTTTAAGGATATTTTAATGTTACTTATGTAAGGCCTTCAGCTGTTTCTCTAAATTCTTGTGTTTTAAAAGAAATTATTTAAACCTCATTATTGAGAAGTTACTTGGGCCCTCAGCTGTGAACTGATTCTTGTTGTTTTAAAGAGAAAACTGTGCAGTATGTTTTCAAGGAATAAAGTTCTGTGTTCTTGTGTAACTAACAGTAACTGATTTTGGCTCCTTTCCACAACCTAAGCCGCTCTGTCCTGCAAAACCAGATTTCGTGTATGTAAATTAGACGTTAAACCACACAAGACATATTGCCAGAGTTATTACCCTGTCCCATGGAGGCTCGGAGCAGCTGTAGATCAAGACATACAAGCAGTGCTAAAGTGGGATATGATCGAAACTTCCCTTTTAGTATTTCCCAAACTGGGAGGAAAAGTTGGTCTTATGCTGGATGCACATGTAATCAATACTGTAATAATACCAGTGCAAATTCATCTGGAGAATATCGACGAATTAATTAAATGGTTCAAAGGGGTAACCGATTTTACCAGCATTGAGTTACGAACTTCGTACTGGCAAATAAAACTGCTCGAAATCTCGAGAAAGTGCACGCCATTCATTTATGCTGGTGAATTTATCAATTTGAAGTTTTGCCCTTTGGACTCGAGTGCAGGAGCCTTTATTGCAGCAGTAGAGTATATCCTAGGACCTGAACTGAGAAGCATTTCGATGACATTTTGATTGCTACAAGATCATGGGATGAGCATATCAAAACTTAGCCAAGATTACTCACAAAATTTGAAGAATCAGGAATCACAGCAAACTTGTGGAAATCTCACTTCGGTTTGAATTGGATTAAATTTTTAGGCTATTTAATGGATAAGAATAGTATTTTACTGGACATGAAGAAGATCAGTGAAATAAAGAATTTCCCAATGCTATGTGAAAACAGACAGTTGAAAGGTTTTATGATCCTAACATCATTTTTCTGCAGATTTACGTCTGACCAATCCTTGAATTCAGAACATTTATAGAATTTAGTGAGGAAGAATGCGCATTGGCAATGGACTAGAGATTGTCAGAGAGACTTTGAAAAAATCAAAGAATCTTTGCAAACACACAATTACTCTATCATCCTGATATGAATGTTTAATTTGGATTAATGACAGATGCATCGAATATTGGTTTGGAAGCATGCCTATTCCAAGTCAAGAAAATTGAAGGGCACTCAACCTTCTGTACAATAGCATTTGCTAGTAGGACCTTAAGCAACTGCAAAAGAGCTTATACCACCACTGAGAAAGAAGAATTGGCAGTAATATGGCCATTTAGAAAATTTCACTATTACCTATACCAAGACCAAAGTATTCTGTTATCATCAGGCATTAAGTTTCCTAGAAACATGCAAGATGCTACACATAAGAATGAGTCGTTGTACAGCGTTTCTCCAAGTGTACAATTTTTCCATTAAATGTATTAATGGCAAAGATAACCTGATAGTGGATGCATTGCCAAGGATGCCAGAAGGCTTAGAAGAGAATGTATGTCTAGGGGAAGCAGAAGACGAACTTCAGATTTTGTTAATGAAGGATATGGCACTCCAGAGATATTACTTAGATTTATGTAAGAATATGGCGGAATTACAAGAGCAGGATTTGTGTTGGAGTAAGATCAAACAGCTGTTGGATCAAAAGAGTGACGTTAATCTGGGGAAATATTTCAAGCTAGTAGATGGTGTATTGTTTCACAGGGGGAGGGAAAAGTCTAAAAACTGGTGTGTATGTATACCTGACGGTAGAGAAGAAGATCTGGTGTGGTATGCAGATTTAGCATGCATACACTTTGGTGCCTCTTAAGTGTGTGTCGAAGATTAGGTGATATTGCTACATACTCAACGGTAAAAGGAGAATAGCCAGGTTATTGACGTCATGTGATTTGTGCCAGAGATCGAAGGATAATCAAGTAGAAGAGGGTGGTTGAACCCAATTATACCTGACAGGCCACATTCTTTGGTATAAGTTGATGATTGTGGCCCTCTTCCAGAATCTAGGGATGGCTGTAAATATGTCATTGCTTTTCCAGATGTATTTATGAAGTACATTAAATTATACCAAGAAAAGGATAATGAGTTCAACCATAGTGAGAAAGCTAATACAGAAATACATTCCAAGTGAAGGAAAACCAGAGGCGGTGATATCTGACAATGCTCCTACCTTCACAAGTTTTACCTGGAGGAGAGCATTGTCAGACAGAAAAATTACACTGGTCCCTACCTCATGCCACAATCCACAAGGGAATCTGGTGGAGAGAATATTTAAAGAATTAAATCGTTTCATGCGGACATACTGTCTGGAAAAACAGTCAAGATGGATTGATTATTTGGATGTATTCGACAATATTGAAAATAACTTACTGCATATGACAAAAGAATTTACACTGGCTGAATTAATGTTCAGTGAGCTGGAGAAGATTTGAGTGGGTAAACTGTTTGCTGAGACATGCTGAAGAAAAACAAGAATTTCAATCAAAACTGCGAGATGAGATAGTGAACATTACTGAAAAGGAAAGGAAAAGGAAAAAGAACTTTGACAAGAATTTGAGAAGAGTATCAGAATACAAGATCGGGAACAAAGTTTTATTGAGGACATACCGCCAATCTTCATTATTAAAGAAGAGGAACAGAATACAGGGCCATATGTAATTAGCAAAGTACCAAACCCTGGCACATATGTATTACAGTACATATGGACAGGGAAAGTAAAGGGGATGTTCCCCATCAACATTTAAAATGCTGTTATGAGTAGCAGTTGATCAAACTATACATGAAAAGAAAGGGGACTCTGATGAAAATATCAAGGTGAAAAGCTGGGTAATTACTAACAAGATAATTATTCAGAGTTAAGGATCGAGATGTGTTTTGATATCATCAATTAACATGTGATTTTTCAATGAAATTTACTGGTAGTATGTATTTGACAAGTACTAGTCTTTGCATGCATATGAGGTCGAAGAATTACGTAGTGATACAGAGGTTTACTTTGAATTTTTCACTTTCCATGTTATTATTAACAGTAATTGTTAGTTGAAACTAAAATAAATTGATTTGCTGTCGAGTCATGATTCAAACTGGATGGTTAGATACTTCGACGATTTGGTTACAAACAAATAAGGTACAGATTGAGATTGCTCAAGCTTTTTCTTAAGAGTTTGAAGCTTCAATGTATTCAGTATAGTTACAGTTTTTGGAAAGTTAGAGAGCAGTAACGTGCAGGTGAGCCGTTTGAGTAGGTATGGGTATAGTTCGTTGGATATTATTAATTAATGAAGAATAATGTTTCGTAAGTGAGCATTAAACTGGAGACAACGTGCGAGACACTATCGTGTGAGTAAACACTAGTGACTCTATATGGAGCCTTTGTGTGATGATATAAATCCATTCAGTTGAACGCAAGAAACTTCAATTTGCAGTATTGCGTATTCTTGATGGATGAAATCGCAATGTTAGTGAACATAGTGCATTGAAGGATACACGGAACTTCAGATGGAAGTCTTGTTAGTGCTCTTAGAATAACAGAAGTTCACTGGTGAAGGAAAGAATTCTTGGAGCTACAAAAGAGTGGCGGCGATATTTCTTTTTTTTTCCTTTTTCAATAATTTCATCATGGACGACGGTTGTTGGTATGGTGTATTACTATGTTCATTTCTGATGAAGATGTGATTCTGTGAATAACCAACAATACCATCATGGACAACGGTTGTTGACGTGGTAAATTAGTTACTGTGAACCTAAATGTGACCCGTTTTGGTAGTAGCAGTAATAACATCATGGACAAGTATAGTTGCCTTGGTGTGTTATGGATCACATATAAATCCGAATGGTACGCTGGAATCTTCATAATTGAAATCATCCTAGATGTAAGCCATACCATATCAAAATTGCTGCACCGTTACTAAAGGTGTGGTTAATCAGTTTTTTTTTTTTTTTTTACGAAGTATAGCTTTGGTAAAACATTAATGGCCGTTGAATTATGTTTCTTATAATCGTGATGAGAGCGGTACCTAAAGTCGAAGTAACGGATTCGAGAGAAGTCTACTGTTAACCTCACATTCCATTCACCTGCTAAGGGTCGTACGTCTTCCTGCCTCTCCAATTGTCCAACTGCCTTCCGCTCCTGTAACGCCACAGCTCCGCCACCAAGAACCACTTCTCCAACCGCCTCTTCTCTAACAAGACTGCGCAAAAAAAAAAAAAAAAAAAAAAAAAAAAAAAATAGGAACATCAGTTACCAAGTTAATTTCAGTAAGTTATTTGTGAATTCAAAGCATATCTCGAGTTTCGTGCAACTGATGTATGTAAATTTTGTACATTTCTATCATGTTTTTGTAAAACTTAGGAATGTGGGCAAGGTTAACTAAACGCCACACCCAACGTTTTACCGGGTTTTCGTGGGGACAGAGGCACGAATAAGGCGGCGAAAATTGCAAAGGTCCCAGGCTACATAAATTGCTTCAATATGCAAAAGTGATTTATGATAAATCAACCGTGGTTCCACATGGCACGCCAGCTGAACTACTCCTATGGTATCTACAGCGTCAAATTTCCGCCTATGAAGGGCCTTGTAGCGATTTGTGTAACACGAGGGGGAAGGACCGACCAACATATTTGAAGCGGACTTGCGCGACTACGAGAAAGCAACATTATTGCTGACCCTCTATATTTCTTGAACGAAGGGAAGGTCAACTATCGTGAAAAGATATAGTCTAGCTTCTGATTTTAATGAGAATGGACGAATCTGTTACGTTTTAGGAGAGAGAGAATTGTTGGGAGAGCGCAATCTTTAAAGGGAAGGCATTACCTGCTTTTGTGCGAGAGTTATAAGCCATTAAAATAATTTCTCGGCAGCATACCCAATGTGTGTATTGATTTTAATGAGAATGGACGAATCTGTAACGTCTTAGGAGAGAGGGTATTGTTGGGAGAGCGCAATCTTTAAAGGGAAGGCATTACCTGCTTTTGTGCGAGAGTTTTAAGCCATTATAATAATTTCTCGGCAGCATACCCAATGTGTGTATTCCGTAAATTATTCTCCATCTTATGGTTTTATATTTTCAAATATTTGTGCATGCCTGCGAGACATTCCTTTGGACGGTGGACGCTCGAACCTGCAAACTCTAGACGGTCATTAATTTAAAGGCTTTTAAACAAATTCCCTTCGACGGACAGGCTTCCTTAGAAAGGAGAATTGGACAGTAGTTAACGTAGACTCAGATTCCGACAGAGACATCGAGTACAGCTTACAATCAGAGTACAGCAGCAAATCTCTAGTCTACTATGCACAATCCCCTGAACATAAACGTCGTTTAGTGAGATCTATTTGTTATTTATTCATTTCAATGTCCCAAAGTCTTTTCTCATACAGACTGAATCTAAAGAACTAATACCTCGAATCAGTAATAATAATAACAATTAAATCAAAGCAGTAATTAAATGAATACTACTGCTAATAATAATAATAATAATAATAATAATAATAATAATGGCAGTTCATCGAAGTTACTTTTTTCCCGTAAAAGAAATTTTCAACCCAGACCTTCATACAGTAGCTGCGTTCAGGATGAGACAATGACTCCTCTCATGAATCATTCCATCTCAGTAAAATTATAACTATTTATTTTCCACGTGGAGGGAGTTACAGCTGCCAGAGTTGTTAGCAGAGGCCAGTCGCGGCCCTAGCTGGTCACCCAGGTCCCCTGATCTATCATAAGGCAATTACTTTCTGTGGGGAACCCACAGGTCTAAGGTATACCAGAATAACCCTCATAGTCTTCAAGAACTGCAACAAAACGGATGAGATGCAGCAATTCCAGCAGTCCAGCTTCGATCCGCCTTCAGCAACTTGTTGATCAGGGCCCCAAGTGACAAGAGATGAATGACAACCACTTTCAATATCTGCTACAGTCAGCATTGCATTTCCTTTCCTCTACTGTGTTTCTTTGTACCCTGGAACACTAACATAATGCCTTCTATGACATACCAGACGTGTTTTCCGGTGGAGTATTCGGTTGACCAGTCACCTTGTCACCAAAACTTTGCGGTTCCCATTCGAAAGCCACTTTCTTTCGGCTGCTAACAGAGTAACTGTGCAGCAACAACCCTCACTATAGGCTCCCTCTTTACACCTGGCTGCTGCAAACGGACGTTACACCACGCGGTATACACAAATCTGAATACAGCAATAAGAAAAAAAAAATGTCGGCACAGCGGACGTATGAACACAGCTCGCCTGCTTTGCAATTCAGCGCCGTAACCACCCACTCAAGAAGTCTTGGCTGCACCGTTTTCCCCAATGTTGCACTCGATGTTGTACCGTTCGCTGTTTCTATTTTGCTTTTTTTTACAGTTTATTGCACCTTATTACTGTTGTTATGCGTGATCTGTGTTCAGTTTCTGACGGGCTGTCCACTGGGACCTCTTATCGCAAAATCTCAGACGGGTGCGATGGGTAAAATGCCTTCTAAGGAAATCTTTTCCCGGCTGAACACCCGATTAAGGGAGATTGCGGTAGGGACTAGTGGTGCTGCCACTCTGAGGCCCCTTTACTTTGTTCCAGTCTTACGCCTGTTGTGTCACTCGCAGAGGACACCGAAACTGTTGGCCCCATAGTTCTCTTGTGGACCGGTCGTTTGCGTGCATCGGCTGTCGACGCCTTCTCCGCGCCTGCCGCTTAGTGCGTCACCTCACGGCACAGAGACTTGTTAGTAACCTTGTTATGAGTTTCTGCCGCCAAAAATATAATATTTTTGTTTTATTTTTCCCTTTTTAAAAAGAGATAGTATCCTATTTCGTGTTTTAATTAATGTGAGTTTAAGAGTTTCACTCTGTTGGGATAATGTTTTGCAGGGCTTTGACAGCCGTTGCCGACGTTTTTAATTTTCCTTAAATTGTATTCTCTGGCGCTGGTCAGGTTTAAGTTTTTGGGAGAGCCGTGACTGGCCCTTTCTTAATTCGTTAATTTTTCAAGATTTTATTACATGGCACTGGCTAAGTTTTCTTCATTAAAGCGGCTTTTACGTGTAGAGGTGGTATGTTAGTGGGACGCATTTATAAGAAATGTTCTTATTACCCTTGATGTTCTTTGTTTCATATTATTCGGGATCCCGTTCGCGAATTTGAAGTGTTGTACAAGATTCTAAAAGGCCAGCTGAACATCTTTATCAGAATAATTACGCCGTATGTTGGCACTGGTAGTTTTTTGTCCCTAAATGTGTAAGTTCAGAGTCAGAGTGAAACCCATTATTCAAAGCTACCGTGTTCTTAAATTGTTGAAGAATTTTTTAGGATTCAATCTAGTTTAGATTTACTAACCAGCAATAGCCACTGGGTTTATTCAGAAAGCTTGCCTATTGTAAATTGGATGTTTGCATCTTATAATCTTTTATCACAAAAGTTTTACAAATGATGAACGATGCTTACCGGAACCCCGGTCCCGTCCTTGTACGTAATATATCGTGAGCACATGGGCACCATTTGGTTTGGGTACATACAAAACCGTGATAAGGACTGTCCTCCCCCTTGGCAATGTTATATGAATGTCTGGTCCACCAAAGTCCTATTACTTCCTCCACACGATGAACGCCATTCACTCTGCCTCACTTTCTAAATTTCTTTACGTTTTCCCACATGCGTCTTTTACCACATCTTCGAATTCCCACCTGTCCTCGTTCACACTGGACACACCCTACAGTATCTGAAAACTCAGCTATCCTATTGCTTCCACTCTAGTTACGAATCCTGTTAGCTGCTTCGTCCATACCGATATATTCCACCACTTATGCCCTATCCGTATCCTTCCAAACGAAACTTCATCCGGCTACCTCTGCCAAACAACGAAATCGGCACTGATATTTATGCGTACTGTCTACTGTAGCTCTTCCTCACCTATACAACTCACCATCAAAGGTCTCCCTTTCCCCTTCCTTCTCTGTCTTTCCCCACTACCCAAACTTCTACTCTCTCTGTTCCCACTATCCAGCCTAACACATAGCTTCATCTACGTAGATGGAATCCAGCTGGCCGTTATGCTTCTGCTGATACTCTACAGCCCTACAGAATAAGTAACATTTCATTCAGAAAAAACTGTTTTTTCACTGCTGCAGGATCTTCAGTGAAACTGCAGCCCTGCACTGTTGCTACATGATTTAAATATATTTAATTCTTTTTTATTTTTACTTTCAGGTTTTGTTTTAAATTAAAAACGAAGAAAATCAGTAGTCTAATAAATATATATTACAAAAGCGGGTGTATGTGTGTCTGTGTTCCACGTATCCTTCTAAACCACGGGATCCATTTCAACTAAAATAGGTAGACATATCACTTACTGTCTGGCAAGAACTACTGTGGGGGTAAGAACTACCTACCTCTCAAAGGAAAGGTGGTGGTGGTGGTGGTGAGAACGTAGCGTAGCTGACAATACACAGTGACCAGAATATATTCATCCAGTACTTGAGAAAGAAAGCACATAATGACTTGAAATTTCAAACCATTGGACGACTTTTCTCCCTTACAGCCTGCACAATATGATGGGAGGAAAATTTCAGTGTTCATGCAGTAAAACTGCGGTAATGATGAAGACCTTTTAATTTATTACTTGCTGACTAATAATTCTACACTCCTGGAAATTGCAATAAGAACACCGTCAATTCATTGTCCCAGGAAGGGGAAACTTTATTGACACATTCCTGGGGTCAGATACATCACATGATCACACTGACAGACCCACAGCCACATAGACACAGGCAACAGAGCATGCACAATGTCGGCACTAGTACAGTGTATATCCACCTTTCGCAGCAATGCAGGCTGCTATTCTCCCATGGAGACGATCGTAGAGATGCTGGATGTAGTCCTGTGGAACGGCTTGCCATGCCATTTCCACCTGGCGCCTCAGTTGGACCAGCGTTCGTGCTGGACGTGCAGACCGCGTGAGACGACGCTTCATCCAGTCCCAAACATGCTCAATGGGGGACAGATCCGGAGATCTTGCTGGCCAGGGTAGCTGACTTACACCTTCTAGAGCACGTTGGGTGGCACGGGATACATGCGGACGTGCATTGTCCTGTTGGAACAGCAAGTTCCCGTGCCGGTCTAGGAATAGTAGAACGATGGGTTCGATGACGGTTTGGATGTACCGTCCACTATTCAGTGTCCCCTCGACGGTCACCTGTGGTGTACGGCCAGTGTAGGAGATCGCTCCCCACACCATGATGCCGGGTGTTGGCCCTGTGTGCCTCGGTCGTATGCAGTCCTGATTGTGGCGCTCACCTGCATGGCGCCAAACACGCATACGACCATCATTGGCACCAAGGCAGAAGCGACTCTCATCGCTGAAGACGACACGTCTCCATTCGTCCTTCCATTCACGCCTGTCGCGACACCACTGGAGGCGGGCTGCACGATGTTGGGGCGTGAGCGGAAGACGGCCTAACGGTGTGCGGGACCGTAGCCCAGCTTCATGGAGACGGTTGCGAATGGTCCTCGCCGATACCCCAGGAGCAACAGTGTCCCTAATTTGCTGGGAAGTGGCGGTGCGGTCCCCTACGGCACTGCGTAGGATCCTACGGTCTTGGCGTGCATCCGTGCGTCGCTGCGGTCCGGTCCCAGGTCGACGGGCACGTGCACCTTCCGCCGACCACTGGCGACAACATCGATGTACTGTGGAGACCTCACGCCCCACGTGTTGAGCAATTCGGCGGTACGTCCACCCGGCCTCCCGCATGCCCACTATACGCCCTCGCTCAAAGTCCGTCAACTGCACATACGGTTCACGTCCACGCTGTCGCGGCATGCTACCAGTGTTAAAGACTGCGATGGAGCTCCGTATGCCACGGCAAACTGGCTGACACTGACGGCGGCGGTGCACAAATGCTGCGCAGCTAGCGCCATTCGACGGCCAACACCGCGGTTCCTGGTGTGTCCGCTGTGCCGTGCGTGTGATCATTGCTTGTACAGCCCTCTCGCAGTGTCCGGAGCAAGTACGGTGGGTCTGACACACCGGTGTCAATGTGTTCTTTTTTCCATTTCCAGGAGCGTATTTGCAACACATTTTTCGCAGTATTCACAAATACCACTGAATTTAACAGCAAAAACATATCATTACATGGCACATAGTTCAGGAGAGGGCCAACTGCAAATATGGGCCCCTCCAAGAGCTTGTCATGTAAGACTAGTTGCCTTGTCCTATGTAAATCGCAAAAACATGGCTTCGTCCGGGACCCACAGAAAATCAGCACGTCAGTGAAAAGATAACTTTTAAAGTATCCAAGTTTGTCGCTTGTCATCGAGAGTTCGAGCTCATTTAAATGAGCAACTATGAAGTATTAATTAAACTGTTCTGAAACAACAACTCCTCTTTGGATGGTTCTGATGATGTACATAGTGAAGGGGAGGAAGGGATTGTCAGAAAGAGATGGGGAAAGAGGAAATGGATAGAGATACACAGATATGGGGTAGGGGAAGGTGGACAGAGAGGTGGAGGGGAATGGACAGAGAAGAGGAAATGGACAGAGGAGGAGGAGGAGGAGGAGGAGGAGGAGGAGGGGACAGAGAGGTGGAGGGGAACAGGCAGAGAAGGGGAAGAGAAGGAAATGGACAGAGAGAGGGAAGATGGACAGAGAGGTGGGGGGTATAGACAGAGAAGGGGAAGAGGGCGAAATGGACAGAGAAAGGAGGAGGAGAAGATGGACAGAGAGATGGAGGGGAATGGACAGAGAAGGGGAAGTGGAAGAAATGGACAGAGAGGGTAGGAGGAGGAAGAGGAGAGGACAGGGAGATGGAGGGGAATGGACAGAGAAGGGGAAGACGAGGAAATGGACAGAGAAAGGGGAGGAGAAGAAGGACAGAGAGGTGGAGGGGAATGGACAGAGAAGGGGAAGAGGAGGAAATGGACAGAGAGTGGGGGAGGAGAAGAAGGACAGAAAGGTGGAGGGGAGTAGACAGAGAAGGAGATAGAGAAGGGGAGGAGGAGATAGAGACAGATGGGAAAGCTGGGGATGGACTAATAGTACCGGAATAAATACATACTCGGCTGACGTACGCTACGCAGCTAGTTTTACATATAATAGCATCCAATGAAATTAAGTGGGTAGATCGACTAACTATGAAGGATAAGAACAGCGCTAACACTGAACTGTTCACTGTAACACACTCTCTGCTCTAACGTCTTGTTAATAAAGAATCCTTCTGCAGTTATACAATTTTCTGTTGCTGTTGATACTACCCAATACTCATCTGACCATTAAGTATTGTCTTCTTTCCATTTCACTTCACTGACCCCTATTATATCAAAATTGAGCCTTTGCACTTCCCTTTTCAGATTTCCTAGCTTTCTTACCAGCTTCAGACTTATGACATTCCACGCCCTGACTCGTAGAACCTTACCTTTTCATTGGTTATTCAGGCTTTTTCTCATAGTTACCTCTCACTTGGCAGTACCCTCCTTTCGATCCGAATGGGGGACCAGTGCACAGTCTTTTGCCAATGGAGAGTCGCCATGACACTTTTTCAATCATATCGGTAGCACAAACTGACAGCCGGCACCTGTACAACACAATGCATGCACGTTTGCAAGCTTGCGTTCAACATTCTGGTGACTATAGCGGTTATGAATCTCCCAGCATTTCAGATTTGCAGTGGTTTATCTCGCGCTTTCATCAATCTTTTATCTTGCAATGTTAATCACTTAAACATGTTACCTAGGAAAATGATTCCCCAAATTTCATTAACGTACATTAATTATTTCTTGGTCTTTTTCATTTTTTCCTTTTTCTTATCGTTATGGACAAGTAATTCGTAAGGAGATTGATCCTGATATATGTCTGTAGCTGTAAACACAGAATTCCGCTCTAGCTCTCAAACTGCAAATGTGTTTTGCTGTCTCGTTTCTAGCTCCATCCGATCATCTTTCAGTGTATGCTGTCCCACACTTCATTTGGCTCTAATACGCGGGCGTGCTAGAAAGTTGTGCCTCCGCATTTTTTATGTGAAAGCCCTTAAAGCTTGTTTAGATAGAAAACAAACTTTTTCTACATTTTACATCTTTTCTCTTCATGCCTAGATATTTGCAGCCACCTGCCTCTAGAGCGCTCCGAAATATAGTGTGTAACATGTCTGTGTGTAGCGTAACTATGACGGTGCGTGAGAACAGGGTGCTGTAATCGAGTTTAGAATTATAAGAGTTCGTGTATGCCCTCTCCTTTAGTATTGCAGTGCCAGACCACACACTAGTGCTGCAAAATCTCGTGCAATACGAGGCCCTGGTTTCACTGTCTTCGAACACCCTCCATACAGTTCCATCTTGGTCCCATCCGATTTTCATCTGTTTTCAAAACTTCAAGAACACCTTCGAGGGCTTTAGTTTGATAATGACGAAACAATGCAAGCTGATGTGTGCTTGTGGGTTTGTCAACGAAATCAAACAATCTACAGTACCGGTATCAGAAAACTGGTCTCTCGTTGGGAGAAATGTGTTCGTCACCAGGGTGACTGATGAAAAATAAATATAGAAACTCGAAGAATAAAGATGTAGAATGTTAATGACGTTTGTTTTATTTTAACAATTATAAGCAATACGTTTCAGCACCCCCTCGTACTACAACATCAAAAACGTTTTGCATCACATCGGTTCCGAGAGTTCCGGAACCTGTACAGAAAATTGGAATAGAGATCAACATATACATCATTTCCGCCCTTTTTATTGCTCAAGAAAACCACACATTGCATGTTGTACCACCATACAGCGAGACCTTCAGAGGTAGTGGTCCAGATTGCTGTACACACCGGTACCTCTAATACCTAATAGCACGTCCTCTTGCATTGATGCATGCCTGTATTCGTCGTGACGTACTATCCACAACTTCATCAAGGCACTGTTGGTTCAGATTGTCCCAAGCCTCAATGGCGATTCTGCGTAGATGCCTCAGAGTGGTTTGTGGGACACGTTGTCCATGAACAGCCCTTTTCAATCTACTCCAGGCATGTTCGAGAGCGTTCGTATCTGGAGAACATGCTGGCCACTCTAGTCGAGCGATGTCGTTATCCTGAAGGAAGTCATTGAGAAGATGTGCGCGATGGGGTCGCGAACTGTCGTCCATCAAGACGAATGCCTCCCCAATATCCTGCCGATAAGGTTGCATTGTCGGTCGGAGGATGTAATTCATGTATCGTATAGCCGTTACTGCACCTTCCAGGACCACCAGCGGCGTACGTAGGCCCCACATAATGCCACCCCAAAACTGCAGGGAACCTCCATCTTGCTGCACTCGCTGGACAGTGTGTCTAAGGCGTTCAGCCTGACCGGGTTGCCTCCGAACACGTCTCCGACGATTGTCTGGTTTAAGGCATATGCGACACTCATCGGTAAAGAGAACGTGATGCCAGTCCTGAGCGGTCCATTCAGCATGTTGTTCCGGAGCCATCTGTACCGCACTGCATGGTGTCGTGGATGCATAAATGGACCTCGCCATGGACGTCGGCAGTGAAGTTGCATGCAGCCTACTGCGCAGAGTTTGAGTCGTAACACGACGTCCTGTGGCTGCACGAAAAGCGTTACTGAACACTGTGGCGTTGCTGTCGGTTTCGTCCAAGCCATAATCCGTAGGTAGCGGTCATCCATTGCAGCGGTAGCACTTGGGTGGCCTGAGCGAGGCATGTCATCGACAGTTCGTGTCTCTCTGTATCTCCTCCATGTCCGAACAACATTGCTTTGGTTCACTCCGAGACGCCTGGACGCTTCTCTTGTTGAGAGCCCTTTATGACACAAAGTAACAATACGGAAGTGATAGAACCATCTAGGCATGGTTGAACTACAGACAATACGAGACGTGTACATCCTTCCTGGTGGAATGACTGGAACTGATAGGCTGGTGGACCCCTCCGTCCAATAGGCGCTGCTCATATATGGTTGTTTACATGTTTGCGCGGATTTAATGACCTCACTGAACAGTCAAAGGGACTGTGTCTGTGATACAATTTCCACAGTCAATGTGTATCTTCAGAAGTTCTTGGAACCGGGGTGATGCAAAACTTTTTTTGATGTGCGTATAACATCAGTTGAAAGACATGACGCATGCATACGAATTTCTACGAGTGCAGCCACTTGCTACTTCTGTACTCCAGTCCAGTTAGTTGTTCCAAAAGGATGAAAATTCACAAAATATTCAGTGCATTGTGGCGAAAACCGTCACAACTCAAGTTCAATAATAATCAAGAGAGTAGCGGTCGTTGACCCGCTGTATTAGCAATTCTGTTGGCTGATTAGCAGTGCATCCATAGTCGTTCGTCATCAAATGATCCAAGATCTTTATCTTACAAGTACTAACAACTGCACATTGCGATCTAATCTGTTTTGTTATCCTTATCGTTACTAAGACACCATAAGACAAAATCGCATTGAGTATTCTTCTTCCACTAGAGTTATCTTTTGCACTTCTTATGGAATATTTCGTATTTTCTATGGAAAACGCTCTTTTTTAAATACGTGAAGTGGACATATCAAGCAAACTTTCAAATCTGGATGGGACCCTGCATAAGCAATCGGTTTTGAGTCCATCTTGGGCAGCACCTAAACCATCTAACAAGTACAATGCCACACATGTGAAACGCTGAAATGACGTAGCTCTGGTGAACGTAACTTGAATCTGGAATGTTTCGCCCGCATCTCGTGGTCGTGCGGTAGCGTTCTCGCTTCCCACGCCCGGGTTCCCGGGTTCGATTCCCGGCGGGGTCAGGGATTTTCTCTGCCTCGTGATGGCTGGGTGTTGTGTGCTGTCCTTAGGTTAGTTAGGTTTAAGTAGTTCTAAGTTCTAGGGGACTGATGACCATAGATGTTAAGTCCCATAGTGCTCAGAGCCATTTGAACCATTTTTTTCGAATGTTTCCGCTTACTGAGGCTCGGCTCGGACGGAAAAACGACTGCACTGTAAGGACCGCTTGTACGTGAAGGCAACCCGCTAATAATGCAGCCGCCGACAGACGGAAGTTATTCCACGACATACCACGACTGTTCATTTAAACATCAACAACGTAACTTTCCTTCAGTTACTGCGGCATAGCTTCATTCACAGAATAGGTCCCATTAAATTGGAATTATTTACTTTGAGATTCAAGAGGACAGGTTATCTCTTAGCAATGCGTTTTAGAGACCAGAAGTGAGGTGAGTGTATAGCACCTTCCTGACAGTTTTAACAGCGTGCTTCATTGGAATTTTCCCCAGTGCCACTGAAGTTCCACCAGATTCTGTACGAGTGTAGGAATCTGCTAACATTTTCCACCCTTGGTCTACTGGAGAATATGGACTTTATCTGGGTCTCCGCCGTACTGGATGAATGAAACAGTTGTTATTTTTTATAGTCATTAGGTTTGCTACTGCTCTGAAGGTGCCCGCCGCCTCTTCCTGTTGTGCATCACGATATACAAGTCTGTTTACCTCTAAAGATATCTCCGTTGATACTGACGCCTGACATTACTTCGTACTAGGTTGGAGATTGGAATTGTTACTAGCAACATGGTCACCTGAGAGGTTCTAAGAAGCAGATGACTGTATACAGCCATTATACACGAAATATTAAGTAGGTCTTACTTCGCTCAAATAAGTGCATCCCTAATGTTCGTATCATTTTCTTTTACACATCTCCGCTCCTTTACCACAAAAAAAGCCCTCCAATCTATACCCTGCTTTTTCTCCTGCGCCCTCTTCTTCTTACTTGTATTCTCATTCTACTAATGCTTCTTCTTCTTCTCCCTTATATTAATTCCTCCTTCTTCCGCTTTTTACATTATTAATTATTTTATTCTCTCAAAGTTCTGCGCTCCATGGAAACGGCGACTACGGCACGTTTGCCAGATACCATTCCTTAGTTACAAAATTCCTCTAGTCACGTATTAACAAATGTAAAGCGATCTGCGCAACAAAAGTAATGACTTTTCTCTCATGTGGTTCCCAGCATCCAGCCAACAATTAAAAGACAGAACACGTTCCAGTTAAAGGGCATCGGAAAGGGTGGACATCGTTTTGTCGGATGTAAATGAGGCAATCACTGCTTTCTTTCCAACTGTCGTTGGAATTTCTGCGCAGTAATCCTGATATATTTAATATTGGGCCCCGTTGCTAAATATTCTTTCGTTTGATGGCCGGATAGCAGAGAGCCGTAACGTGCACGCTTTCGGGGCATGGGGAAACGAGCTAGCCCCTGTTCGGATCCGCCTCGTGGATTAACGAGAAGCACTCACCAGCAGTCGGGCTTGGAGGTGGGTTTTAGTAAGTTTCTCACATCCACCTGGTAAGTATCTGACTGATGCCCATCCTGCCTCAGATACACACTAAGCGAGCACTTGCTAACGCGCCGGCCGGTGTAGCCGAGCTGTTCTAGGCGCTACAGTCTGGAACCGCGCGACCGCTACGGTCGCAGGTTCGAACCCTCCCTCGAGCACGGATGTGTGTCATGTCCTTGGGTTAGTTAGGTTTAAGTAGTTCTGAGTTCTAGGGGACTGATGACCTCAGATATTGAGTCCCATAGTGCTCAGGGCCATTTTTTAACTTGCTATCGCACCAAAGAGTGCAAGACACCACTGGACTATAGCTAGCGCCTCTCGGATGTAAAGTGTCTGTGCAAAGGAAACGATTTAGGAGTTAGTGGCCCCAACAAATCAGTCGGGAGCGTGGTCCTTGCCGAGATCGATAGTAATAATCGTGGATTTCATCCATCTACTGAAATCAAAGATGGTTCTCCCTTGACTATAGTTTATTGTTAAAATGCTGAAGAGCAACATAATTATGATTAAGAAAGAATACGGTAAATACTAGAAACAGTGATAAGAGACATTGGAACACATACTCCTCGCAATGATTTCAATTAAACACGACCATTGAACAGAAAAGTCCGCGGGGAAGAGGTAATAAAAAGTGTCTGTTAGTTAATCAGCGTTTACTGAAGTAAATCTAACATGCGCTTCCGTATCGGACATGTTGATCGAATAGATCCATGCAGAATAAAGAAAATCACATGCAGGGAAACCAAGAGCCTGTATCTCGAGTGAGTCACTGAACATCAAGCTTGATTGCTAGATTCATTCAACTTTAGAAGTAAACGTCCCTAACACTGACTCGTCACTCTGACCTTGCATTCGCCTTGACAGTGTGATCTTTCCGTAGTTCTTCGTAACGAGAAACTAGACTGCATCCGTTGGCTGGAGAACCGAAAGGCAAGACCGAAATTTCCGGAGCGGAGGTGGCACCCGTCCACATGACTAAGCTGATAGTCAAGTGCTCGTGACGAAGTTGGAGTCCCAAGTAGGAGTGAGGCCGTCTCTTATCAACAAAGCTCAAAACCTTGGCCAGAAGTTCGTAAGTAAGTAGAAGTAGATAAGTGTCACCAAAAACGAAGCTCGCACAAGATCTCTGCGCAGACGCCCCAAAAAAACTTATTTCCAAATCAGAAAATTAGTTAGATAAGCTTCCAATGTCAAGGCTACGAAACAAATCATGGCCTTCCTCATCTGAGAAGTTTATTTACCCGCTAACCAATCTCTAATTGTTTGAAGTTAATTCTCATAATATGGTAACAAAATCTCAGTCTCAAGAAAATGTGCAACTCGGACCACTGATAACACGTCCACGCTTCCTTTCCTTGGGGAGCGGCGCCAGATCTCCCACCGTTTACTTTTGTAAGCACCGTGCAATTATCCTACATCCCGCTATCGTCTTCAGAAGCCGGGTCAACAACCTCCGTGTTCTGGTGACTTTTTCAAGTGAGCCCAGAATTACAGAATTATTGCTTTCCCGCCGACCGGAGTGGCCGTGCGGTTCTAGGCGCTACAGTCTGGAACCGCGTGACCGCTACGGTCGCAGGTACGAATCCTGCCTCGGGCATGGATATGTGTGATGTCCTTAGGTTAGTTAGGTTTAAGTAGTTCTAAGTTCTAGGGGACTGATGACCTCAGAAGTTAAGTCCCATAGTCCTCAGAACCATTTGAACCATTTTTTTATTGCTTTCCCATTGTCCTGGTAAGATATTATCTGCCGTTCTGACTGGCAGCACTCTGTTCTTTTATGAACAGCGTTTGGTCTGTGTCGAACAAGCACGCACTGCGGGAGCAATATGTTTGAACAAAGCTGCGTAACGATTCCAGCTATTCCTTTATTCCATATTGCTGCAAGCTATTCTGTGCGGCTCATTTATCAGGCCTACTGGGAGCTGCCCTGTGGCCACGACACGGTACTTACGAGAAAAACATGGCAATTGCCGTAAACCGATTTCCCAGAAACTCCGCTCAAAGAAAATGGAGTCAAAATAAACGACAACGCGTCTCGGTTCATCGGTAGACACTCGATCGTTTTTGAGAAAACATCTGCCAAAGTTTTCGACGTAATTTAAATTCTTTTACCGTGCATAGTGGGTAGCGTGGTATCCTTTCATTTTCGCATTCCGTGTTCGAAAACTATTAATTGTTTTACTAATCTAACGTTCTTTTTCATTTATCTACTCATGTCCGTAGAAGGTTACTACACGAATGTTTCTTAACAAATTGGTGGATACAAAGGCGTTATATTAATTTTAAAATTCCAAATAGGTTTAACTGTAAGTGTCATACGTTTATTAGGCGTATGTGTGCACGGAATTTTCAGGGTTTCAGTCTTTTTAAGTTCTCACATTTTTATATTTCATTCTCATAGAGAGTCTTAAGTCATATTTTACTCTTACATTTATTCTTCAGGTAATCTTGATGCGCACCCTTGGATGACACCGAACATAGTCCAGCATCAATCGAAGGCTGGTTTGCCACAGCGACATTTCTTTGTATGAATCTCACTCACGAAAGAAACGTTATTAACATTACTGAAGATGTCACACATTGGCAATAATTTCGCGTCAGACCAGGGGTCATTTTCCCGAAAACTGACTCTTGCAATTCATTAGAAATCGAGACATGATACAGGAATTTCACCGAAAACAATTTCAAATTATTTTTCCATTCATTTGTAGTGCTGAAGGAAGGAAGAAAGGAAGAAAGACTGGATTTAACGTCCCATCGACATGGAGCCAATTAGAGACTGAGCACAAGCTCGGATTGTGTCAAGGATGGGGGAGGAAATCGGTCGTTCCCTTTCAAAGGAACCAACCCAGCATTTGTCTGGAAGGATTTAGGGAAATATTTAGTGTTCTTTTATTCATTCGCATACGTACCATTAGTAGGCGAATAAGGAGTGTGTTACTACAGTATGCGTTGAAAACACTCGTTTACTATCCTTCTACGAACATGGGTAGATAAATGACAAATAAAAATACAAATAAAAATCGGATTTCGAATAGGGGACGCAAAAGTTTTAAACAGCGACGCTAGCCACTGCATCACCGCAACATCTAAACAGTTTAGTCTCCAAAAGACACAAAGTACACCGAAAACTTTAATGGTCGTTTTTTGAGTAACATGTGAGTATCTGAGGATAAACCGAGATAGGTGTTCATTTATTTTGCCCCTCTTCCACTTACTGAAGTTTAGGGAAATCGGCTTATGGCTCTTGCCGTGTTCTCATTAGACTCGACAGTCCCTAGAGGCCGGCCGTGGTGGCCGAGCGGCTCTAGGCGCTCCAGTCCGGAACCGCGCTGCTGCTACGGTCGCAGGTTCGAATCCTGTCTAGGGCATGGTTGTTTGTGATGTCCTTAGGTTTAAGTAGTTGTAAGTCTAGGGGACTGATGACCTGAGAAGTTGAGTCCCATAGTGCTCAGAGCCATTTGAATAGTCCCTAGAGCGTCCACTCTCCGACTAATGGGATGCCTGGAGCTGCGATGACTCGCCCAGATTCGGCTACTTTACTGGCCTAGCATAATATTCAGACCAAATACTCAGTTAATCGGATATACATTATTAGAGGGACATCATTAGTGTCTCTTTCGAATATCAGTTTTTGTATAACTCAAGCAAGAGAAAAGAAAGCAATCCAAACTGTGGTGTGATGGAAGCGTGAATATATATATATATATATATATATATATATATATATATATATATATATATATATGAGTGTGTGTGTGTGTGTGTGTGTGTGTGTGTGCATGTGTATGTTCCACGTCTTATCCTAAACCAAGCAAAGTTGGTACACATATACACATATCCTTCAATGTCAGGCAAACAATCGCTGTGGAGGTAAGAACCATCTACTTAGCCGGCCGGTGTGGCCGTGCGGTTCTAGGCGCTTCAGTCTGGAACCGCGTGACCGCTACGGTCGCAGGTTCAAATGATGCCTCGGGCATGGATGTGAGTGATGTCCTTAGGTTAGTTAGGTTTAACTAGTTCTAAGTTCTAGGGGACTGATGACCACAGATGTTAAGTCCTGTAGTGCTCAGAGCCATTTGAACCTAACCGAGTTACAGAGCTATGACGTCATGAATAATGAGATGCGTGAAAAACTGCCGCATCATACTTGACGTTCAAATTATTTACTCCTTCGCCAATAACCTCAACGTATTTCGTAGGCAGTATCCATAAATACTGCTGAATATACTTACTACCACGTGGAGAACCAAGGTTCGATTCCTAATACTTCCTGGGATTTATCCTCAGTCGGATGACTAGTACAGGCTGCACTCAGCCTCGTGAGGGCAATTGAACAGCTGCTTCGCCGATTAGCATCAGTACCAAAGTTAAGAAACGCAACAACGACCAAGAGAGCAGTCTGCTCATCGCGTGCCTTTCCATGTCATATCCAGAGACACCTTTGGCAGGTGACAATAATGGCGGTCGATTGGGTCCGACTGGCCCATCCAGGTCAAAAATATGCAATTTTTTTAATCCATCCGTTTCGTTAACTCCTCAGCCCACACAGTAGCATTATCTGTGATAAACGATTCATTCTTTCATATCATTTTTGCCTTTATGGACAGTGTTTGAAGTCAAATATCTCATGATGACGCAATGCTCACTTCTTTCCTTTCTTCCTTCTCTGTTCCCAAAATTTCTTCATCCTTTGACTATGCTCTTGTTTCCTTTGTTCCGTCCATAATTCTCCTGTCTTCCTCTCCTCATTTACCATAAATTTTGCGTTCCTAATTTTGTTCCTGAATAACTTTCTGTTTCTTATCATTTGTTTATTGATCCCCAGCTGCCTTACGTCTTCCTCTATTTCATGATACCAATTTGTTTTAAGGATTGAATGTTTTACTACATCAAAGATTGCTTTTGTAAGTCTGGTGTTGTCCATTCTCTGTATTTGTTCGTAGAAATTTAGTCTGCGTTTTCTGATCAAGTGTGTCAGTCTGTCAGTGTGTTGGTATAACTTATTGGTAGGTCTTTTCATCCATATGCCATCTTTCTGTACTGGTCCGAATATTTTGCTGAGAATTTTGTGTTCTATTTTTTCTGTCTCTAAAATGCCTGATGCTCTAATTGTGGTCGTTTCTGACGCATATAGTGCTCCCGGTAATACAACTGTTTTGTAGTGTCTAATTTGGACCTGTCTTGATATGATTATCTTATTATAATGTGACCATGTGAGTTTGTATTTTTTCTGGAATCTTTCTGTTCGTTCTATGTTGGATGTAAGATCCTCCTATTTGTATGTATTCCCCTAAATATTTAAATTTTTCGACTCTTTTTACAGATCCACACAACATTTGCACGATGTTGTTTTCTCGTTCCATGTACTGAGTCTTCTCATACGATATCTGTAGACCGGTTTTGGCCCGGATAGGTGTTCCAGTGCTTCCGTTGCTTCCTGTGTGTTATTACTAAGTATGGCTGTCATCTGCAATTCCCAGACGTTTTATGATTGTTCTTGTTTCACGCATTCTTTATAGCTGTATTCCTTTAACCAATTCTTCCCATTGTTTGACAATTTTGTCTACGACTATGGTAAACAGGATTGGTGAAAGACAATCTCCTTGTCGGACACCTGTGTGTATCTGGAAGGGTTCCGAAATTTCTCCCATGAACTTAATCTTCGAGGTGGTGTCTGTGAGCGTCTGTTGTATAACTGCCCTGGTTTTCCTGTCGATGCCATATTCTTCCAGTATGTCAAAGAGCTTTTGTCTTTCTGTGGAGTCGTATGTTTTTTTAAAGCCAGCAAAGGTAGCGGCAGTGTTTCTTGTCGGTATGACTTTCAAAAGCGTTCTCAAGTTCCAGATCTGTTCTATGCCCGATCTCCCTCTTATGAAGCCTGCCTGGTATTCCCCTATTTTCGGATCTGCTTGTGGTTCTAGTCTGTGATAAACCAGATGTATGTGGAAATTAAATGTGCTCCTTTTGCTATATATTAACCTGAGTTCTACCAACCAAATAATCTTAAGAGGGGATTAGGTTGATGGGTGTAGTGGATTCCTCACCGACATCGAACCCAACATAATACGGTAACTCGAATCGCTAGATCGTTCCAGTGTGATCTACGGTAGTACAAAAATTTTTCCTACATGTTATTTAGTTTGATCATATGAAACGTTAAAATCATAATATTATTATGCAATGGCAGTCATTGTAATGGAACGAGTACCAATAGGAAATGGATGGTTTTCCGTGGAATTAATATGATCAGAAAAACTGAAAGACTGAATAGCAGGGAAGGCAATTTTTGAAGCAAACAGTTGTATTTCGAAGACTGAAGAAACATTTATGCAATAAAAGGGTTAATGGTGCAAACCCTGCTGCGACTGTTACGGTCGTTTAGGAACAATGCTATAAAGTGGGAAAAAAATTTGACAGTTTGTCTCCTCTGCAACGAGGTCATTGGAAACGGAAAACGAGCACGGCTTAGGGGAAGATGGAGAAGCGAATCAGCCGTGATCTTTCAAAGGAACGATCCCAACACTTTCCTTAAGCCATTTGGAGAAATCACGGAAAACCTAAAAGTGGATGGGTGGATGATCGTTTGAAACGTCGTCCTCCCGAATGCGAGTCGAGTGTGCTGACCACTGCGGTACGCTTTAAAGACGCAAAGATGAAGCGTATTGTGATGGCACAGAGGGCACATTTACTTAAGCCAACGTATTCCACGAATGTAGGGGTGAGCGAAGGCGGCACGAATGCAGGGTGAGAGATGGGGATATTAATAAACTGTGAAATTATGACTACGAGAGATCTGCGCTCGTGGTTAAACGAATTAATATCCGCTTTGACGAAAGGTTTGCTAATTCGTCGAATTCCAGCTATAGATGAAGTTAGTAATGTAATATCGGGCAGGTTGAAATGTTACGAGGAATAAATGGTATTTGACCTTAATTAATGACAAACATTTCTTTAATTAAACGAATGGAGAGGTAACTGTGCCACCCGGCGGGACTGGAATCATGTTTGGATGGAACCGGTTAATAGCACATTTAGAAACGCTACTTCCATGAAAATGTAATTGACGAACTGTGATTTGATGGAACACTGCTTTGTAGTCTCGTTTCTTTTTTGTTTTTGATACTAATGTGACGCATAGGTATCGTTCAGTGCTGAACTGCTTTGATGTTTATTAAATCTATGTACTACGCAATTAAAACAAAGTTCCACAGTGGACTTTGGAAATGGTAATACATAAATTGGTATATCATCGCCGCAGTAAGGACTAAGGATACTTTGATGCTGCCGGTACATCGTAAATAAATAGATCACGTGGAATTTTGTACAGTCCGTAAGTGCAAACAAAAATATCACTTAAGCAGCTCCTTATTGTTCCCCTTCTACGTATATATTATGTTCTTGATATTGTAAGCCCTCTACTTTTAAACCAGTGCGTGTCGGATCCATATTTTTAGAAATATCTGAACACATCAACAAATAGACGGGGATTTAGTACGCGTGGGTTCAATTCAAATGTTGTCAGGGACCTATGTCGATGCTCTGTGTTGTTCGATGTTCGTGAAAAATCAATTTTTTGGGCATTTGAGAAATCATGTTGGCTGCAGACCACCCACTATGTCAATACCGTCTTCTAAGGATTATTGTCGTCGGTCGTTTCACACCAGAGGCTACAACATCTTTCCGACTTTTCCCTGTACGTTACTGTGAAACGCTATAACACCATCCCACGTTCGTGGCTTTTTTCTTTTTTTCCTTTATTTAAAAAAAAGAAGAACGGTTGTAGGAAGCACAATGGAGCTCCTGTGACGATGTGAGTTACACAACAATTATGGTTGTAGTATCTTACCTATTTGTTGTAAATATGGGTGACAGATAACGGATCTGGAAAATTTAAAATAGCCCATTAAGTAGAGCAGGCAGTGCACAGACAATGTACTGTTCAGTGTTGGCATTAGCCCTCTGGAATATCGCACTATGAAAATGCCTTAACAAGTTGAAAACACCTCTTCGATTTTATCTACCATTCGATGAATGTAATCACTGTACATGCTGAAACCTGCGCTCTGCCGCTAATACGCCTTTCAGCTGTTGGACAGGCGAAACAAGCCCATATGCATTATTACATGATTGTGTTTTACCTTTTGAACATTATGTTTAGAGGTAGCGTCTTTGACTAGTTATCAAAACGTCCTGGTCCCAGGTTCGAATCCAGCCACTGCGTAAATTCTAAATAAGAAGCCACCCCCGTTCTGCCAATGGCTTCGTCAAGTTGGACAGAGGGGCGGACAGAGCTTCAGGACACTCCCTTGCCCTTGGTGTAGGAAAATGCTGCTAAAAGGCGGGAGAATCAGCATTGATCAACGGCATGACGATGCAGAAGGCAACGGAAATTGTTACTTTAACGACACATAATCTGTATCCATAGAACATGTGACCTGTAACTGAAAATGCGCCACAACGTTCTCTGCATTAGCAAAAATTCCGGACTAGTACCCTTTCGAATTTTCAGGGAGGGACAGTCAAGAGGGAGCTGACCGTGGTAAAAACGAAGAATAATCAATGACACTAAAATGTTCTACGAGGCGTCGTTTGGAATGCCAGAACCTTGAACGTAGCAGGAAAGCTAGCAAATCTGAAAATGAAACACGAGATCAAAGACGGCAGACGCAATATACAACATTCTATCGCAGTTTCTAAAATAATTAGGGGAATTGGAAACCGAACGACTATTAAATATGATGTGTAGAAACTATGACACTAGCGCGGCACCGTCAGACTTTCGGAAAAAAATATCATCCACACATTTACGAATATCGGAAGGATAGATAAGAGCAAGAACTATCACACAAATAGGTTAACAGCTCATGCATACAAGCCGCTAACACTGATAATGTACAGAAGAATGTGGGAAAATACTGAGTGAGACGTGGGACGTAGGGAAAGCAGGAAAGGTGTGGACGGAGCCTAATCAGTTACCGTTGGTTGCACAGAAAAACACATACACCTTTTTCTTCAAACAACACTCTCGACAACATTTTTAAAAGATTTTACTGCACTGGCAGCTGAAAGCCTTATTAGAAGAATTGTCTGAACGCCACAAGCAATGTTACACACAATCAACGGCTGAAGGCCTGATTAAGAAGGTTCAAAATTATTCGTCGGCTGAAGGCCAGAACAAATTTCAAAAATACACAACGGCTGAAGGCTTGAATTACCAATAAGGTGGACAATTACTCCTTGAAAATACTAAAACCCTTTCTAATAATCTTAATAAGTTGTAACAAGTTATAGTGACGGCTGTAGCCCTCACTAAAACAGGATTGAAAATTATTTGTCGGCTGAAGGCCACAAGCAATGCTACAAACAATTAACTGCTGAAGGCCTGATTAAGAAAGGATTCAAAATTATTAGGGGCTGAAGGCCACAAGCAATTTTCTGAATACTGAACGGCTGAAGGCCCGAATTACAAGCAAGGAAGGCAGTTGCATGGTAAAATACTAAAACCTTTTTAAAACAATCTTAACGAACTGTAACAGGCTATAGTGACGGCTGCAGGCCTTATCGAGAGAAAATTGAAAATAATTGTCGGCTGAAGGCCACAAGCAGTGTTACAAACAATTAATGGCTGAAGGTCGGAATTACAAGTGGGGAAGGCAATAACATGTTGAAACATTAGGGTAAATTCTAAACAATTATGACAACTTGTCCAAATAAGACGGAGTGATCCACAGACAGTGCTCCCTGTATCGACCTCAGGAACGCGACTACAGCTGTGTAAGTAGTGAGACAGGCAGCCAAGAGTTGTACTCACATAACAGGATGGCCACTCACACTAGGGGTAACTTAAGCGCCGACCGACCGACTAACCAATCCGCCTCACGTCCGATCACCGGTACAACGATGGAATATTTTTAGGTAAGAGCGAAGAGACTGACAGCACCACGTCCCCGGAAAGACACCCAAGGGCGAAGGAAACACTAGAACCAAGTTAGGCCTCCCAAAATATGTGCTCAGTACAATTCAAGAGGCTGTCTAACTACACACCTTGTCAGACAGCATCAACACAATGACGAAAGGTACACTGCCTGAAAGGTATGCTAACCTCCAGGGCAGATAACTGGGGCGTTAGCGGCCACAAAGCAGAAAATACCGTTAGTTGCACTTCACTAATAAGAATAACACTACATCCAAACTAACATCAACGAGGAGGAGGCGGCTAATAGCTTCCACCAACCAGACAGACTCCACTTGTTGCGGTTGGTCTCACCGACCCTGGGGAGCAACAACACGCAAACAACAGCGAGATCTCAAACGGTGGAGGTCTCAGTACTGAACATGGTTCACTCAACTTCAAACGTCGTGGGTTCGATTGTTGGCTACAGCCCCTCAGTCCGACAGTGCCTGCACACTGCCGGCAGTCCCGCCCTGTCCCCGCGCAGCAGATCTCCTCGCTGCTCCGTCCGAAGCCGAACTGCCTCACACACACGACGACCCAGAACGCAGAGAGCATATAAATAACTGCACATTAAAAACCACACGAGATACACACGGATCGGCATAGACAATTCCACAATGTCTCAGACAATACTAAAACCAACCACTGTGAAACAACGGACGAATTATAAGTCGTCATAAACACAGACAGGCCAGAAGTGGTCGAAAGACGAAATACACGTCGTCCGCTGCGACCGAACCAACGACCAACCAACGGTCGTTCCCACTCAAGTAAGGCACGAGAAAGATCCCAGTATAAATCGTCGACTGACAACTTATTGCCATGAGGTCACTCCGACGGGCAGACACACACACATACAAACACACACACACACACACACACACACACACACACACACACACACAAGTGAAAGTTGCGCTACACGAATATCACGGTCCATTCAACTAAAACTTGTTGAATCCGGTCCTTGACGTGGTCGTGCACTCTCAGGACCACACCCATCCGTCGGACAGTGCATGTGAGTCGCCAGCGGTTGGGCGAGTACTAGCTGTCCGGACCTCACTGCTGCTCCGTCGTAACTCCACTCCCTGGACGCAGGAAGACCCGGATATACTAGAGGCCACTCCAAAGATGGTACCACAGTACGCGCTAACGATAAGCGCTGCTACTGCCACTCACGGACAGACAAGGCGAGCAAACCTAGTGGCGCCAGTGAAAAACGAGACGTCACTATCGCTATTACAAGATGCCAAGCTATGAACGACATCAACGCGAGCCGCACATGGCTAACTGAGTATCCGTTAGAAGACTATCAGTTTGGCTTTAGCAGAGATAAAGGCAGTAGAGAGGCAGTTATGACGTTGAGGTTCGCAACGGAAGCAAGGCTGAAGAAAAATCAAAAGCCATCCAACGGATATATTCACACAGTTCGACAATGTAAAACGGTGCAATATGAAATCATGAATGAGCTGCAGGGGAGATGGGTAACATACAATACGTACAAGAAAAAAAGGGGAACAATTATTATGGAAAAACCTCGAACTAAGGGTTCAGATTAAAGAGGGTATAAGACAGAGACTCAGTCTTTCACTCCTATTGTTCAACGTATACGTGGAAGAAGCAGTAGCGGAAATATAAGATAGGTTGAAAAGGTGAAACTTCCTGGCAAATTAAAACTGTGTGCCGGACGAAGACTCCAACTCGAGACTTTTGCCTTTCGCGGGAAAGTGCTCTACCATATGAGCTTCGTATCAGCACACACTCCGCTGCAGAGTGTCTGGGAACACCCCCCAGGCTGTGGCTAAGCCATGTCTCCGCAATATCCTTTCTTCCAGGAGTGCTAGTTCTGCAAGGTTCGCAGGAAAGCTTCTGTGAAGTTTGGGAGGTAGGAGGCGAGGTACTGGCAGAAGTAAAGTTGTGAGGACGGGGCGCGAGTCGTGCTTAAGTAGCTCAGATGTAGAGCACTAGCCTGCGAAAGGCAAAGGCCCCGAGTTCGAGTCTCGGTCCGGTACACAGTTTTAATTTGCCAGGAAGTTTGAAACGCGTATGTATTCAGTACCAGCGATGGCGAGGCATGACAGAATCTCTGACCAAGAGTTGTTTATCGTTGCTAGTCTGCGCTTGACCGCGCGAGAGTGCAGTTGCGAGTTGTACTCAGTCGGAAGTTGTGTGTGAGGAGTCGGCGAGCGTCGACATGGGTCTCTGGTCACGATTCGGGACGAGGTATATTGTTAAATAAGGTAATGAAGCAGCATTGCGCACATCTGATAATGTAATGTATGTTAATTGTAATTAATTTGTTCAAGAAATGTCCCAATAATAATTTTGTTTACAAAGCAATCGTTTTTAAGAAAAGAATCATTCGAATTGAAACAATATTTCCTATGCTTTTCCTCCCAGAATCAATTTATCAGATTAATTATTGCACAGGGCCTAAGGTCAGCGCAGCTGCCCTTATAAAATTTATCCGGTTCATCTTAACGTTAATTTTGTGGGGACTTAACATTTTTGCACATTTTTATTATCATTGACTTTTATTACTGTGGGAAGCTAACGGCTATTCACATTAACATTTGTATTGTCTTGTAAAAATCTGCTGGGAGGTTACGTTTAGCACGATGTCCATTCACATTTAAATATTATCTTTTATTATTTCTGCGGGGAGGTTACACTTGGCGACATCCGGACCAGGATCGTATTTCTTTGAGAATCTTCTGAAAAGTAGTCAGATATCTGCTCTTATTTACTTAATATAATCAGCATTTGGCGCAACGCTTTTACTAATTTTGTGACTTCCTCAGATCATCGGCAATTCGTTGCTCTTTGTTGTATTTGTATTTGTTGGATTTTGCATTGTCTTTGTCTCATTTGTGAATAATTGTGATTAGTGTAAAAATGCCGCGAAAAACTATTAATAGTACATCGCGAAGTATAATGAATGAAATAACCGACTTAAATAACTTCACCGATGGTACTTGCGACACGCAATATAATGATGACAATCCACCGTTTACTGACAATCATCCTAGTGATGAACAAATGAATTCAGTTGTGTCCTCTGATAATTTGACGACAATTGATGACGCGGGGCGTTCTGTTACGATGGACGCTGCCCAGCGTAATACAACCGGTTTGCTAAATTCACGTGACGACCAGTTAAATTTTTCTAATGAAAATGAACAGGATACTCAAAGTAGGACGGATTTATTTAATTCCAAAATAGTGACTGACAGTATACATCCGACAGGCAAACCTTTTTGTAAATTACAGAATGACCAAATGGTCACACAAAACGCGACAATTGCAGATACACCATCAAACAGTGCAGAGAATAGAGTAGGTAATGTTACCTTGGATCAAATTATGGCAATATTGCTAGAACAGAAAGGAGAATCCAAACAACTTAAAGAAGATCTCAAACAACAGCTTAATGAAAATAACGAAAATCTCAAACAACAGCTCAATGAAAAATTAGACAACAATTCCAGGCAGCTTAGTGAACAGATTAGAGCCGTTGCCGCGCAGTGTCATGATACTAAAGAACGCGAGGAAATTGAGGCTTGTGCTAGGAAAAGTAGCGAAGAAATTACATCTGTTGCTCAAGAATTAAGGGATATGCAAACAGCTACAACAGAAACACTTAGAGACGAAATTAATGCAGTCGGTAAACAATGCTCTGAAAAAGCAACACAATTACGCGACGAGTTTAAAGTAATGACAGCAGAACTTTCGCGCACAATGGATGCAAAGATTGACGCGAAATTTGAACAACAGAACAGTCAAATTGACGAGCGTTTTAATCTTCACCTACAAAACAGTGATACGCGTTTCCACAAATTTATACAGGATCAAAATAAAGTAAAACAACAAGTCATGGAAACAATCACCGCACAGAGACAAGAAGATAAACGTAAAATGTTTGCGAAGGCAAAAACATACGTATACAACAATATTGCTACAGTATCAGACAAAATTCATACCATCGAACAGTTGAACACCGAATTACGTGATGAAATTTCTGATCTAAAATCAAAAACAGATACACACAGTAGATATTCAAACAGTGACCGACAGACTCGAACAATTAGAACTAACACAGGATTCCGATGACATCAAAGCTGACGTTAAAAAACTGAACGAAACCACACGTAAAATGCAAAAACAAATTAATGCTTGTGACACTAAAACCGATGATCAGGAAAAATACTGACTGAAAAATATGATGAATTGGCCAGTCGTATTGACGTTATTGAAAGTAATAATAACAGCAAATCAGACGATACCTCACCGTTTTCATTTAATCAAACGCCTGAATTTCAAAATCTACAACAGACAATCAATGAGATCGATTCATCTAATAACACCTTACGTAGAAAATTGTCATGTATACAGCAACAGGTAACAGAGATAAAAAATATTTCAGTTAATAACGCGTCACAGCATACGCGCCACTCAGAACATTTCTCACGCTCGTACAGCCAGTGTAACTTAAGCAATTTACAGAGACTACGCGACTTAAATCTGAAAAGCTACGCAACTTAAAATCTGAAATGACACAGACAAACAGATTCTCACACAGTCGTGAACATGTTCCCACATTCAGTGATAAGAACGTTGATTATAAGCAATTTGTATGTGTAAAAAAATCTAAGGAATTTAATAGTGACAGAACACAGGTACACGCTTTGAACTGGATACGTCGATTTATTTTTGTATTTTCAATAGCATTGCCTGTAATACAGAAACTACAATTAGCATGGATACAGCAATTTATTTTTAGTTTTCATCGCCATTGCCTGTAACACAAAAGCTGAAGTTTATTTGCAGCGCGTAATTGACCTCAGGGGATTCATTACGCTTTAATGAATATGTGCCGTAGCGTGCATAGGGCCCCGAGCTGTAGTAGTGCTGTTTCATCTTTAGTTTTCTGCACTGCTGCCTTCTCTTCTACTATCCTTTATATCTATCAAAACAGCTCTTTAACTATTGCTCTACCTAGTATTAAGAAAAGTGTAAAGAAAACCTGATAGGACAAGTTTTTTTACCGAAAGTGACAGTCCTCTTTAGATGCTCCAGAAATGACAACTACGAGAACTTTAATATCAGAGAAAATTTTAATCATCAGTATGTACAAAATCTTCAGCAGTCGCTAACACATTTTTGTAACAATAGAGGTTTTTCTCCGCAATAGCATCAAAGCCAGCCGGTTAGCATACCTAACCAACAATGCAGTCTACAAGGTCAACCAAGCTTTAATGTTTCGCCGCGTGCACGTATAGTCTCAATTCCAACAAATAGTAACGCACAGCAACAAAGAAACAACTACGTACAGAAAACACAGTATTTCAATTCCTATCGCAATGCACCGTATAGGAATGACTATCACGACAGACGTAAAAACAATGAGTACAATTTTCAGCGTACATTTAATAACAGTCGATCTCATCAGCAGCAAGAACATCAGCAACAACATATTATCATGAATGTACCAGGCAGTAGGTATCATCCAGAGCGTAATACGTCAGGAAGAAATAACAGAACAGTACAAATAGTGGAACTGCCACAGCATCCTCCCGAAAATAATAACACGTCAGATAGAATTTGACTAAATTCAGTACAGGTTGTATATTCCAGTAACGTAAGCAATATTTTTGATGCGCAGAATCTCGTTCACGAAAATGTTATTTGAAACATGCTTTGTTGAATGCACCACTTTTATCGCACCCAGATCGTACCAGAAATTTTTCCATTGCTACCGACAGTTCTAACACCGCTTTAGGCGTACATATTTTTCAGGAAATTGAAGAAGATGGTTGTACTGTAATTAAAAACATCGCATTTGCAAGTCGCATTCTGTCACCTGCTGAACGAAATTATTCTGTTACAGAACTGAAAACGTTATGTGTTGTTTGGGCTTGTACGAGATTTAGGCACTTTCTTTATGGAAGACATACCACCGTTTACACAGATCACAGAGCGATACAATTTTTACTTTCAGCTAAATTCACACACGATAGATTAAGCAGATGGAAGCTTTATTTACAGGAATTTAATTTCACAATTGTTCATATCCCGGCACACAAAATGTTATAGCAGACGCACTATCTCGTTCTCTCAGCAACAATCAGCATGACATCGCAACCAACTTCTGCAAAGCAAATTTCAGCGTCATGTACATTCAGCAAGTTGCATTTGAAAATTTTATTTCATCGTCATTACAGGACATAGCAAAAGAGCAAAGTAAAGACAACGTGTGGAAAGAAATTAAACACCTTTGGCAAGATAAGAATAATGTTACGATTAGAAACCATTACACTGTACGCAATGACATTCTGTTTCGCCGCTCTCATCCTAACAACAACAATTGGTTATTATGCATTCCTGACGAACTGGTTAACAAATTAATCTGGTATAATCAGTTAAGTTACGCACATTACGGAGCTAGAAAATGTTTTCTTATACTGAGACAGAACTGTTACTTGCCAACATTGAGAAACGTATACGACGAGTTTTAGCGTCATGTAAAATCTGCCAGAAAGCTAAATCAGACACGACTTCACATATTCCTCCATTACATCCCATTGTACCTGTTAAATTGAGACATATGGCCGCTGTAGACATTTTTGGTCCGATTCCCAGAACTAATAGAGGTTTTTGCTACATCATTGTCGCTGTTGAACTCACTTCAAAATTTGTTACCTTCACTCCATTACGCAAAGCTACTGCTAAAACTGCTTCGAAAGCATTTGTAAAACAGTTTCTATTTCATGTAGGGCATGTGATGAAAGTAATTTCCGACAATGGATCACAATTTCGTTCTGCTATATGGACACGTATGTTACGAGCTAGAAACATTTCTCCGATCTATGTATCCAAGTACCATGCTTCTTCGAACCCTTTTGAACGATTAATGAAAGAAATTGGTAAACTGTGTAGAATATACTGCCACAATAGACATATTGATTGGGACACACACATATTCCCATTCCAAGATGTAATTAATTCCATTCCAAATGAATCCACTATGCTATCTCCGTCTGTTATACTGAAAAATGTTGAACCACCTAACAAAATTAAAGAATTAGTAACATTTCCTACATCTCGTCGACTACGCCACCATGAAATAATTGACACTGCGCTGAACAACATCAAACGTGCCGCAGAGCGCCGGAGAAGACAGCAAAAACGGGTTTGTATGCGCCGTGACTTTCGCATTGGACAGAAGATATTAGTACGTACACACCATTTATCTAATAAAGGAAAAGGTAGGTGCAGTAAATTTGAACTTCTATACGTAGGACCATATCGGATTCGCAGCATTCCTCACCCCAATGTTGTACACGTCGAAACTTTGAGAACCAGAAAATCGAAAGGAAACCACCACTGGTCAAACATCAAACCTTTTATTGAACAAAGATACTTTGTGATTTAACATGCTATAATGCCATTTGCTAATTTTATGATCACTTATGCAATTATATTCACATGACTACTTACTGATGATTATCGTATATTTTTCTTGGCAAGTGCTCGGCAAGGTAAGGTTAGCAGGTCGCTTTTCTTGTCGTTACACATCATACCGTGCATATTTCTCCAGATGAATTTACACATTTTATGACCATTTATGCAATTACATTTATGTGTTTACTTACTGATGACTGTCGTATTTTTTCTTGGCAAGTGCCTGGCAAGGTAAGGTTAGCAGGTCGCTCTTCTTGTCGTTACATATCAGACTGTGCACATTTTTCCACATAAAATTACGTATGCTATGACTAATTATGCAATTTTATCTAGAGACATATTAATTTCATTAAATTCTCTCTCCATTAAAGTCTTTAATTCTCGCCTCTATTAACTACACAACATACAAGCTGAACACAACGAACGTCACATTTTTGTCTTTCTTAGTTAAGATACAGCAAACACCAGTTGACTTTGACATTTTGCCTTGTGATATCTCAACATCGTGACTACTTTACTGTTACATTGTGTTACACTGAGAACAGTCTTGCCTCTGAACACTATCTATGTTTTTTCACATATTACGTTTTTTGTCATGTTATGCTGTATGCTTAATTATGTTACCATAAACCAGTCATTATTTAGTGAGTGTATGCTGTAAATGCAAGATATTAATCTTTGTTCATCAATTTCAGAAAGAAATGATGCATGAAAGAAATAAATTAAACAAAATGGGAATTTCACCTTCGGAATGAACGAAAGAGAATGCAATACTTCGTGATGAACAGTAAATGGATCAGAATTAACAAGCATTAACAAGAATATACTATACACATCGTAGAATAGCAGTCTTAACTAATTTTTTCTTTCAGAATACGAAGCGATTGATGCAGGCTGTCAGACAGAACTTCACAGCTTAGTTTTAGTGATGAAATATGGTAGAAATAAGGAATAGTTGTATAATGAATAATGAAGTGATTTTTTGCAGATGATAATGAATGTTGATGAATAATGATGAAGAATATGCTACTATGGATAATGAAGTTTTTCTTTACAGGTGATGATAATAATGGAGTTATGATAATATGGATAATGAAGTAATGGATAATGAAGTTTTTTTTTCTTTACAGATGAGGATAATGTTGAAGTTATGTATTTATGCTATGTAGTTATTTAAGTATTTGTTGCAGTTCGTTTTGACAGTATGTGTTTTATTGCATAGTAGGATGACTGAAGGTTTTGGAAAGGACAGCTATGGAACACATCTTTATACACATTTCACTACCTGTTAATTCGAAGTTCACTACTTTTCAGCATAGAACGCGTTTCTTCTTTCAGCTTAATAATCCATTTTTTAATATATTTTTGTAGGAGAAATTATTTATGAAATTAAAGTGCTATAAGCAGTTGTTCATTAAATCTATGTCATTTATGAATGTGATTACATATACTCTATTTGTTTCATAACCTTGCTACAGCTGACTCATGACGAATGACGTTACACATTTTCATTTACAGGAACAACCCAGAAGCAATTTTTTTTTCTTCTGGCTTTCCCCTATAATTACCCAAAGCAATGCATTGCTAACAAAAAAATGTATTACCAGTCCCAAATAATGATACCAGTTTAAGAGAGTTCTGAGTAATACTGATTAGCTCTGAATAGTATGTCACTTGAATAATGAATGCTACTGATTACTGTATTGAGATGACCAATGATTAATTAATAATGCTTTGTAACTGGCAAATGAATGCTACTGATTACTGTATTGGGATGACCAATGATTAATTATCAACATTATTCTGTAATACTATGTTATTGACTACCTCCTGTTTTAAGTAATGACTTCTGATGATTTGTAATTAGGCAATGAATTTCAATGTTCTCTGTAAAACGAATGACTTCTGATGATTTGTAATTAGAGAATGAGTGTCAATGTTCTCTGTAAAACAATTAATGAACATTTTTCTGGAATACTACATACATGGTACAGAAATGTTCAATAACTGGGCTATGACTGCCGCAAACTACTAATGTAATTCCCAATGAAGACTAGTATGTGACTTAATGTCCTTCACCTTCTGACCTAACTACCTTGAATTATTGCAATATCCATTTGTCCTGTATATCCTCTTGATCATGGAGCACTATATTTGGTTTTTGCACTAATTCTACGTTGGTGTGCCTTGTAAGAGCGTGGTGTTGACACGACATGCTGTCCACCAGCGTGAGCGATGGAGACGTTATTATGGTCCCACTGTTTGGTGTACCTGATGTACTGCCAAAATGATAACATGGAATATTAGTACGACATTTCAGTGTCTTGGCTTCGCTGATAAACACTTCTGGGAAAAGAACTTCAGATTGTCTCACTTGGTGTTGTACTTCTGTGGAAAGATATGGACTTTCAGTGCAGCTGCGTGCAACCTAAAGTGCTACAACCATGATGCAATCCTACCATTTCCTATCCTAATTCTTGTAACATAGTGAAAATCATTTTTTTTTTTTTGCTAACATCATTTGTATTCATGGCCTATACATTTTTTTCGATTTTCTGATATATTCTGAACTACAGTGCGTGTGCACTTTTGTCATTTTTCTAACATGATTTCTACTTATCGTATATTCATTTTGTGATTTGCTGATATGTTCTGAACTATAGTACATGTGCACTTATGTCACTTGTCAACATGATTTTTTTTGCCATGACGTTTATTTGTTGTGAAAATGCTAAAGAGTTTTTCAGTGCGTGTGCACTTTTGTCATTTTTCTAACATGATTTCTACTCATTGTATGTGCATTTTGATTTGCTGATACGTTCTGAACTACAGTACATGTGCACTTATGTCATTTGTCAATGAGATTTGTACTCATTATGTTTATTTGTCGTGAAAACGTTGAAGAATTTTTCAGTGCATGTGCACTTAAGTCATTTGTTAATATGGTTTGTACTCACATTTTGTTATTGTGTAATATGTTTTGTACTTGGTGCATGTGCACCACATTTACTTCATGTTCTACATCTGAATATTCTGTGATTGTAAAGTTAATTAATTATGAAAAAATTTGTTGCTCATGGCAAGTCCAAATGACTCACCATCGCTGCCAAATTTTTGCCCCCCCCCCCCCCCCATTGGAGGGTTATGAAACGCGTATGTATTCAGTACCAGCGATGGCGAGGCATGACAGAATCTCTGACCAGAGAGTTGTTTATCGTTGCTAGTCTGCGCTTGACCGCGCGAGAGTGCAGTTGCGAGTTGTACTCAGTCGGAAGTTGTGTGTGAGGAGTCGGCGGGCGTCGACATGGGTCTCTGGTCACGATTCGGGACGAGGTATATTGTTAATTAAGGTAATGAAGCAGCATTGCGCACATCTGATAATGTAATGTATGTTAATTGTAATTAATTTGTTCAAGAAATGTCCCAATAATAATTTTGTTTTCAAAGCAATCGTTTTTAAGAAAAGAATCATTCGAATTGAAACAATATTTCCTATGCTTTTCCTCCCAGAATAAATTTATCAGATTAATTATTGCACAGGGCCTAAGGTCAGCGCAGCTGCCCTTATAAAATTTATCAGGTTCATCTTAACGTTAATTTTGTGGGGACTTAACATTTTTGCACATTTTTATTATCATTGACTTTTATTACTGTGGGAAGCTAACGGCTATTCACATTAACATTTGTATTGTCTTGTAAAAATCTGCTGGGAGGTTACGTTTAGCACGATGTCCATTCACATTTAAATATTTTCTTTTATTATTTCTGCGGGGAGGTTACAAGTTTCGACAATGGTATCCTCAGCGAAAGAGAAGAAGAATTACAGGACATACCGAAATGAATCGACAGTTTAATTATTGCAGAATACTGACTGAGAGTAAACAGAACACAGAGAAAAGTAGTGAGAAGTAGGAGAAATGACAATACTGAGACATCTAATAGCGAAGTTGCTTATCACGAAGAAGACGGAGCTAAGGAATTCTGCTACCTTGAACTCAAAACAATCCGTGATGGAAGAAGCAAGGAGGACATAGAGTATTAATACAGGCAAAGACGGCTTTCATGACCAAGAGGAGCAGTTTAGTACTATCGAACATTGAGCCTAATCTGATAGAGAAATTCCTGAGAACTTAAGTTTGGACCACTGCATGTACGGTATTGGATCATGGATAGTAGGAAAACGAGAACTGACGAGAAAGGAAGCGTTTATGTTGTGTTGCTGTACAAGAATGCTGAAAGTTTGTTGGACGCAGAAGATAACTAGTGAGGAGGATCTCCGCAGAATCGGCGAAGAAAGGAGCGTTTAGCAAACAGTGACATGAAGAAGGAACAGGATGATAGGGCATGTGTTAAGATATGCCCATGGTCGCAGAAGGAGCTTCAGAGGGTACAAACTGTATGAGAATACAGAGACTGGAATAAATCCAAAAAATAATTGATGGTGGAGGGTGCAAGTCAAGTGGCGAGATTAACACAGGAGAGGAATTCGTAGACTGCGGCATCCAACCAGTCGGAGAAAAAAAAAAGGAGCATGATGGCACTGCTGTGGCGATATTGCTCGGACGTATTTTCCAATGATGCAGGTATGCACCTTCGAAACGTGTAAAAATTTATGTTTTCGCAATGTGAATGGCTATGATAACGTTTTTTACTTTCTACTTAATACGAGTACACGTAGTTGCAGAATAGTGCTAGTTGAAATCTGAACAGTAATGTCAGGAATGACTCTTACTTGTAATAACAGACTGCTCCAAAAGATATGCTCATCCAAGTGTGATGTACTTACTGGTTTTAGTTCTCATTGCTTTTCCATAGTCACAGGAGGACTGGACTCTTTGATGAATAGTTGACGCTGAAATCCTGCAGGGAGCTAGGTCAATAGCTGGTTACAATTACACCTCAGGACCGGTAGGATTAATGTAACATGACTTATCACACACATACACGTACAATCACACACACGCATCTACTAGTTGCCGTTTCATAATTATAGACGGTGTTTGATTATTACAGGTACAAAAGAAAGAGGCAAGTAGAGGACAAACATAAGTACAAACATAAGTAGCGCAATTACACCATCTCACAACTGCGTGAAAAGAATATGCTTGTTTAGAACTTTATCTCAGTAAATCGACCACCGTAAAAATGAACTGGTTATTGCGTAGGAAAGACATCGCAATGAAAACTACGCGCTTATAAAGTGAAGCAAGTTGCGCGAAACTCTCGCCAGTGGAACTAAACAGATCATTAGCTACTATTAAGTGTATGCAGAAGTTAAATGAAAAGTATGTTCCATCATAGAGCGTATGACATAATTAACGTTAATATAGGGATAATAACGGACCTCAAAGAGGTTAAAATAGGATTCAATACCTTGTGCACAAATTAGTTTTTCTGTAATGCATGTGAGCGCTATTTACTAGTTATCACCTCCGAATCTGAAGGATGGAAGGAAGATTGGGTTTAATGTCCCGTCGATGTCGAGGTCATTAGAGACGGAGCACAAGTTCGGATGGTGTCAGGGATAGGGAGGAAAATCGGTCGTGGCCTTTCAGGGGAACCATTCCGGCATTTTCCTGGAACGGTTTAGGGAAATCATGAACAACCTACATCTGGATGGTCAGACACGTGTTTGAACCGTAGTCCTCGCGAATGCGCGTCCAGTGTGCTAACTACTGCGCCACCTCGCTCGATAACTGCGGATTTCTCATATACTTGAATCTAAAGCTTGGCCTCATCACACCACGGAAACTAATCACAAAGGAGCAATATCATATAAATGCAAGTGATTTCTTATATTAATTAAGGGTTACTTAAACATGGGCAAATTTTAGAAAATGAGGATCTCAAAATGTAAGCAATGATTGTGAACAGAAAACTCTTTTTACCATAGTTAAGTGTATAATTAATAAAGTAATAACACAGAGCAGTGTTCTTAAAATGGGATAAACTGCAGTAAAAATGACGCTAAGCACTGTGGGACTTGCATTTAATTGGAAGGCTGCAGGAAGGAAAAGGAATAAGACTTCCACAGCTGGGCAGCTCACAAATCACAGGTGAAAGAGACAAACACAAAGGACTGAGCATACAAAGTGACGGTAAAGACGGGGGAATGCAACAGAAATTTCCCACACAAGCTGTACAAAAATGAATATTACGATTCACTGGTTTGCTATTGGTATCGAACAGACTCATTTCATCAGTTAGCACCCTTCGTGTCACGTATTATGGGAGGGTTGGTACTTTGGATTGGACAGTCCATAAATTTGCGCGGAAGAAAACAACTTTCTCATGCGGGAGACAGGAAGATAATTTCATGGTCAGGTACCTACCGTGAATGACCTGGCTGCCAGCAACACGGTGACTGCTGCAACGGACATTTTGATGATAGAATTTTTCTGCAACAAGTGGGTGTCTCCCAGGAGGCTGAAGTTCCCTGCCTTTGAGACACAGTGAAAGGCTTCTTTTGATGAAATGGTACATCGCCATACACCGCAAACTCAGTCGCTTCCTGAGAAAAATCAAACAAATTCCCACTCCCAGAAAAAGTACCATGAACACATAATATATTACTAAGTAATCGCGGCAGAGTTGAGACAATAATCGTGAAGCGATATATGACAGCCTTGTTACCTCACCCTCCTACCCTTCTTTTAAAAAATTGAAAAAATAATATATAAAAAAAATACTTCCAATCTGAAGTAGCAACACTTATTTATCACCTGTTTCAGGCATCCCCAAAAGGAAACTGATCGATACAACAAATGGAAGTAAAAGTAATCATACAGTTTTCCAAAAAGATATTTGAACTGGCAAGGTATCTGATTGCTAGCATGTCTTATACAAGGAAAATGTAAAATGAGAGAACAATTACAATATCTCATGTTTGGCACTTAAACAAATGTGTAAAGAACGAAAGTTCAGGGATGTATAGATCCTCACTCAAACATAAAAGGAAAACTGGTACGTTCTCAGTCTGTGTTACCATTGCAGGTTTGAATCCATAGATGAATTGTTACCCGATTTAAAATAAATCTTAATTTGTATTCTGTATGTATGGTGCCCGTGGTCTATGGGTAAAGACTTTGATTCATAATCAAAACGCCTTCGGTCCCGGGTTCGATCCCTGCCACTACCTAAATTTTGATAAATAATCAGCATTGGCGGCCGAAGACTTCCGGCATAAGAAGTCAGCCTCATTCTGCCAACGGCCTTGTCAAAGAGGGCGGAGGAGCGGATAGAGGTTCAGGGCACTCTCTTGTCCTAGGGGTGGGAAATTGCCCCTAAAGGCGGAAGAATCAGCAATGATCAACGACATGAGGATGCAGAAGGCAATGGAAACCACTGCATTAAAGACACGTAACGTGTAGAGGTCAGTGAAGTGAAGTGGAAGGAAGACAAGGATTTCTGGTCAGATGAGTATCGGGTAATATCAACAGCAGCAGAAAATGGTATAACAGGTGCAGGATTCGTTATGAATAGGAAGGTAGGGCAGAGGGTGTGTTACTGTGAACAGTTCAGTGACCGGGTTGTTCTAATCAGAATCGACAGCAGACCAACACCGACAACGATAGTTCAGGTATACATGCCGACGTCGCAAACTGAAGATGAACAGTTAGAAAAAGTGTATGAGGATATTGAAAGGGTAATGCAGTATGTAAAGGGGGACGAAAATCTAATAGTCATGGGCGACTGGAATGCAGTTGTAGGGGAAGGAGTAGAAGAAAAGGTTACAGGAGAATATGGGCTTGGGACAAGGAATGAAAGAGGAGGAAGACTAATTGAGTTCTGTAACAAGTTTCAGCTAGTAATAGCGAACACTCTGTTCAAGAATCACAAGAGGAGGAGGTATACTTGGAAAAGGCCGGGAGATACGGGAAGATTTCAATTAGATTACATCATGGTCAGACAGAGATTCCGAAATCAGATACTGGATTGTAAGGCGTACCCAGGAGCAGATATAGGCTCAGATCACAATATAGTAGTGATGAAGAGTAGGCTGACGTTCAAGACATTAGCCAGGAAGAATTAATACACAAAGAAGTGGGATACGGAAGTACTAAGGAATGAAGACATACGTTTGAAGTTCTCTAACGCTATGGATACAGCAATAAGGAATAGCGCATTAGGCAGTACAGTTGAAGAGGAATGGACATCTCTAAAAAGGGCCATCACAGAAGTTGGGAAGGAAAACATAAGTACAAAGAAGGTAGCTGCGAAGAAACCATGGGTAGGTAACAGAAGAAATACTTCAGTTCATTGATGAAAGGAGGAAGTACAAATATGTTCCGGGAAAATCAGGAATACAGAAATACAAGTAGCTGAGGAATGAAATAAATAGGAAGTGCAGGGAAGCTAAGACGAAGTGGCTGCAGGAAAAATGTGAAGACATCGAGAAAGATACGATTGTCGGAAGGACAGCCTTAGCATACAGGAAAGTCAAAACAACCTTTGGTGACATTAAAAGCAACGGTGGTAACATTAAGAGTGCAACGGGAATTCCACTGTTAACTGCAGAGGAGAGAGCAGATAGGTGGAAAGAATACATTGAAAGCCTCTTTGAGGGTGAAGATTTGTCTGATGTGATAGAAGAAGAAACAGGAGTCGATTTAGAAGAGATAGGGGATCCAGTATTAGAATCTGAATTTAAAAGAACTTTGGAAGACTTACGGTCAAATAATGCAGAAGGGATAGATAACATTCCATCAGAATTTCTAAAATCATTGGGGGAAGTGGCAACAAAACGACTATTCACGTTGGTGTGTAGAATATATGAGTCTGGCGATATACCATCTGACTTTCGGAAAAACATCATCCACACAATTCCGAAGACGGCAAGAGCTGACAAGTGCGAGAATTTTCGCACAATCAGCTTAACAGCTCATGCATCGAAGCTGCTTACAAGAATAATATACAGAAGAATGGAAAAGAAAATTGAGAATGCACTAGGTGACGATCAGTTTGGCTTTAGGAAATGTAAAGGGACGAGAGAGGCAATTCTGACGTTTCGGCTAATAATGGAAGCAAGGCTAAAGAAAAATCAAGACACTTTCATAGGATTTGTCGACCTGGAAAAAGCGTTCGACAATATAAAATGGTGCAAGCTGTTCGAGATTCAGAAAAATGTATGGGTAAGCTATAGGGAGAGACGGGTCATATTCAATATGTACAACAACCAAGAGGGAATAATAAGAGTGGACGATCAAGAACGAAGTGCTCGTATTAAGAAGGGTGTAAGACAAGGCTGTAGCCTTTCGCCCCTACTCTTCAATCTGTACATCGAGGAAGCAATGATGGAAATAAAAGAAAGGTTCAGGAGTGGAATTAAAATACAAATTGAAAGGATATCAATGATACGATTCGCTGATGACATTGCTATCCTGAGTGAAAGTGAAGAAGAATTAAATGATCTGCTGAACGGAATGAACAGTCTAATGAGTACACAGTATGGTTGGAGAGTAAATCGGATAAAGAAAAAGGTAATGAGAAGTAGTAGAAATTAGAACAGCGAGAAACTTAACACCAGGATTGATAGTCACTAAGTCAATGAAGTTAAGGAATTCTGCTACCTAGGCAGTAAAATAACCAACGACGGACGGAGCAAGGAGGACATCTAAAGCAGACTCGCTATGGCAAAAAAGGCATTTCTGCCCAAAAGAAGTCTACTAATATCAAATACCGGCCTTAATTTGAGGAAGAAATTTCTGAGGATGTACGCATCGTTCCCCTATGCTCTGTAAAGAAGCATGGGACTTCATTTCCATTTTCACGTCTAGAGTACAGCATTGTATGGTAGTGAAACATGGACTGTGGGAAAACCGGAACAGAAGAGAATCGATGCATTTTAGATGTGGTGCTATAGACAAATGTTGAAAGTTACGTGGACTGATAAGGAATGAGGAGGTTCTACGCAGAATCGGAGAGGAAAGGAATATGTGGAAAACACTGACAAGGAAGCGGGACAGGATGATAGGACATCTGCTAAGACATGAGGGAATGACTTCCATGGTACTAGAGGGAGCTGTAGAGGGCAAAAACTGAAGAGGAAGACAGAGATTGGAATACATCAAGCAAATAATTGAGGACGTAGGTTGCAAGTGCTACTCTGAGATGAAGAAGTTAGCACAGGAAGGGAATTCGTGGCGGGCCGCATCAAACCAGTCAGTAGACTGATGACAAAAAAAAAAAAAAAAAAAAAAAAAAAACCGACCTTTTTCTGCTGCTGTTGATATTACCCGATACTCATCTGACCATAAATCCTTGTCTTCCTTCCACTTCACTTCACAGACCCCTACTATATCTAGATTGAGCCTTTACACTTCCCTTTTCAGATTTTCTAGTTTCCCTACCACGTTCAAGCTTCTGACATTCCACGCCGCGACTCGTAGAACGTTATCCTTTCGTTGATTATTCAATCTTTTACTTATGGTAACCCCCCCCCCCCCCCTTGGCAGTCCCCTCCCGGAGGTCCGAATGGGGGACTATTCCGGACTCTTTTGCCAATGGAGAGATCATCATGACACTTTCTTTAAATACAGGCCACATGTCCTGTGGATACACGTTAAGTGTCTTTAATGTAGTGGTTTCCATTGCCTTCTGCATCCTCATGTCGTTGATCATTGCTGATTCTTCCGCCTTTAGGGGCAATTTCCCACCCCTAGGACAAGAGAGTGCCCTGAACCTCTATCCGCTCCTCCGCCCTCTTTGACAAGGCCGTTGGCAGAATGAGGCTGACTTCTTATGCCGGAAGTCTTCGGCCGCCAATGCTGATTATTTATCAAAATGTAGACAGTGGCGGGGATCTAGCCCGGGACCGAAGACGTTTTGATTATGAATCAAAGTCGCCACCCCTAGACCACGGTAGCAACGTTTTATTGCTCGGGTTTGATGTATTTTATGGTATCGTTTTAACGTGTGGATATCTTTACGTGCTAAATAGGAGTGGACTGTCCCAATTTTCTATTTTTGTGATATTTTTCGTAGTCGTATTTTTTAATTTCTGTCCGTCAACAAAAAGGTTGCAAGTCAATTTTGACCACTGCTTATGATATTATGGACGCTAATTTGTGGTACACAGATCTAATGACAGATAACTAATTAAGCTTTTCAGTCGCACTCGTCTAATACATGTCTGTACATGATGTTTTGCAATAGTCTTCTTGGTTTCCACATATCACTATGCCACGTGAAGTTTGAACTCACTTTACAAGCCAAGAAAATAAAACTAAATGTCGATATTGCTCTCCAGATCTTGCCAAGAAAATGGAACGTGAAATATCGTTCAACGTATGAAGAGGAAACAATATTCCACTTCACTGTGAAAGACTTGAAACCAATTTACTTACCATTGAAGAATTTACAAATATCAATAACGATTCTAATAATGGTAACCACAATTCTGTATCTGAGTCCGTACCATCCAGTAAACTAGAAATTTTACCGTCCACTTCAGCAGTCTTGCAGCCCTGCATCAGAGTATTTCAAGAACCCCAAGCAGTAAATCAAATACCAAAATCAAATTTAATTACAAATTATACGATTGAAACAAGAACCCTGCCAGTTCATCGTTACCAAAGCAAACTAATGATCAGTTGCTATAAATGATTCTAAATGGATACTACCCATTTAAAATTGTAGAAGATCTTGAGTTCCGAAAAGTGCTTGATTTACTTTGTCCAGCATATAAGAAACCAACAAGAAAAATATTGCTGATGGATGGACGTGTCAAATTAATGAAAACCATTTACATGCCATCACAGCTAACTTCATCGATGGAAACGTTGAAAAATGTGCTGCTGGATTGTATTTGCTATCAAAGTCGGCACACAGCTGACGATATAGCAAAAATGTTCCGAGATGATGTATCTGTATAGGGTATACAGCATAATGTTACTGCCGAAAAAAAAAATACTCCACCCGAACAGGCCATGAATGCTCAACTGCACCGACGGTACTGACAGGCCGCCGAGTCATCCTCAGCCCACAGGCATCACTGCATGTGGATACGGAGGAGCATGTAGTCAGCACACCGCTCTCACCGCGGATGTCAGTTTACGAGACCCGAGCCGCTACCTTTCCGTCAAGTAGCTCCTCAGTTTGGCCACAAGGGCAGAGTACAACCCGCTTGCCAACAGCCTTTGGGAGACCAGTTGGTCGCCCATCTAAGTGTTAGACAATTGCAATGCTCATGGGTAATACTAGCAGCATGTTAAAGGCTGTGACAATCGCAGGGTGGAGACAAATTAAATGCTTTGGACACTCTTTAAATTTGACAACAAACAGTGGGGTGAAACAGGAAGAAAGTAAATCTTTTTTAGCAAAAGTGAAAAGTACTGTCGAATATTTTAAGCGATGTTCGTATGCGTTATCAGGGCTACAGGATGATAAAAAAAATTAAGCTTTCCGCTACTGAAACCGCAACACGACTGTGTAACTCGTTGAAACTCTGCATATGATATGAGTAGTAGATTTCGTACATGAAGAACGCTATAATAACTACTCTAGCTATTGGAAACCAACAGATAAATAATTTTTCTGTTGAGGAGTGGGAAATTGTTACAAAACGCAAAGAAGTTGTACACATTTTCCATGTTTAGTCTCTTTGCTCAGGAAAACATGTTTCTTGTCAAAAATACCCGCTGATGTTGGTGCCATGCTTGACAAATGAAATGGATACTTAACAGAACGAAGGTTGTATTGAAGAACTACGCCACACAATCAATCGCGAGATGAAGGTTTTTTGACACTGAAACAGAAGAAGCGACGTTGCTAGATCCAAAGATCAAGTCTCAAGATCTAACGCATATAAAAGTAAAGAACTCAATAGGTGACTCAAGCAGATATGTGCTACAACTAAGTTAAATACTGACCCAAACCATCAAGACATCAGTACAAACAATGAAGAGTCTGTCTCAGGTCAATATGAATGTCAATCATTGATTTAGAGAATATTCGGTCAGCAAGTTATGATTTGCTTGCTCCACAAAATCGTGCTGCATCGTGCGCTATAGAAACAGATGAGTCTACTACTGAAGAAGTACTTGTCGGGACTCAAGGTCCTGTCATTTGGTGGAAACAAGGGAAACATATTTATCCACGTCTCCATAAAGTGATGCTGAAACTGCTATGTTCTGTGACATGTGAGAGGATTTTTTGCAAGATTGGCGAAACAACGGATTAGACAGAAGCCAGAAGAAGTATCAGAAATAACATTTATACCTCACACTTTAAAATAATTGGGTTATACGGGCCTGTGGATATGTTTATATATATTTGCAGGAAACATTGCTGCGTCGATACGTAATTTCGCATTCGTAATTGTGTAAAAAATATTTATTGACTAAAAGTGTGTTTAAAGTAAGAACGAATAGTTAAAAAAGAATTTAGTTTTGTAGAAATAATTAGAAACATACTATTGTGATTTGCCTGATATCTATAGCAATTGATGATTCAGATTTTATAATGCGACAAAGTATTTGTGATTCTGGTAATAAAACATAATTTTATCACAGATAACATTTTTCTTATTTTAAAAAATCAGTATTATCCGTTAATAAGTTATTGGCTGCATATTATATAACTTCTGTGTAACACAACTGCAGTCCTCGGTCAGAGAAGATTCACTTCAAAGATACGGTTCGTCTGCCGGTTGTAGAGCCCACGAATACAAGTCCGGATGCATATCCGCAGAGCTGGATGCAGATCTGAATCTTGGACTCGCCTATCTCTAATAAATTACAATGTTACTCTCAGCATGCTTTGGACCACACCATTCAACATGCATTGCTAAACTTTTGGCTGTCATACTGAACCAACGACATCGTCTGTCACGATTGCAGGGTGAATGAGATTATCGAGATTTGAGCGTGGGTGATTGGAAACGCGTGATGTTGGATTAGTCATGTTTCTTGTTACAACAGCTCAATGGTCACGAGTGGATACGCCGTCATCTTGGAGAACAGGCGCTCGAAACATGCACCCATAAACATATGCAGGTCGGTGGGACAGTATTATGCTATGAGGGGCATTCACATGGTTTTCCGTGCGCCCTGTGATAGTTATAAAAGGTATGAGACCAGCGTATTACTTGATCATTACTGGGAACCACAGAAATCCCCTCATACCTGATGCCTTTCCCGATGGCAATGAGATATTCCAGTAGGATAACTCTCACAAGACCAGAATCATGCTACAGTGCTTTGAGGAGAATGGTTCTCAACTCATGTTGATGTCTTGGCCATCAAATTTGCCTCATCTGAAAGCGATGGAACACGCCAGGGACGCTATCGGGGCGCCATCTGCAACCCTACAAACCACTGGCACCTTATTTATGTGAATTACTTTGTAACCTCCCAAAGATCTTTATTTAATAACCTCCCAACAGTAAAAAATATAATTCAAGCATTGACATTTAGTGTAACCTCCCAACAGAAAATGAATTCCGTAACCTACCAATAATACAATGTGATTAACTTCTCAATAAAATTGTCGCTTACTTATAACCTTTCAATAATGACTGTGAATTTAAACTGGTAAATTTAGAACGTCAGCAGTGCTGCGTCATGGCCATGAAAATTCATTCTGAAGAAATTGAAAAATCTTACCTCAATTAGGTCGCCGGATAACGCGTATATATCTGCTCCTATAAGAAATTTTTTTTTGGCGCAGATCTGTGCAATGCTGCCCGATAGATTTGTCATGTATAAAAAGAACAATTGATTTTTCTTTGCAATAATCGGGATGACCATGGATTGGAGAAATTAGTAAATTCTTTAAATTGAAATGAATGATTGTCAAAAGTTACTTTTTATGAGAAAGATTATTATTAAGAGATTTTTTTTAAAAACATTTACATGGGACGTGAGATAACAATACTACATATGCGCGAGGCTGCTTTTACCTTATACTACAACGCTGAGGCTCCGCCATCGCTTCACCACGACCGGCCCAGCCAACTCCACACACACGACTGCTCGCTAGCAACTACTTACTGCTATTGCTACCCAGTTCCTACTGCAGTCAACACTGCTCTTTGGTCTCAGATTCTCTTATATCTTACATATCGCAGGCAGCGCGTGAACAATCCATTGAAATTACATTTGCTCGATTGCGCTAACAACAAATTTCTTAATCATGGACCTCTTACAACTTCATCTATGTCCTAGGTGTAGACAACACACGCTACACACGTCCTAAAACCTGTCAAGGACATATCACACACCCGAGACGCAACATCGCTGCTATATTGCATTCCAATGGTGGATCGGAACCCTGTTAAGTGGGAACGCTCATAGTGTTCCGGCTGGTCAGTGTATGTCGGTTTGTAAACTTCTGGTGCCACATTCACCAACATCAAGGCTGAAGGCACTGTCTGGAACACTCATGTCTCAGTATTGGCCCTTCATCTCAAACGAGGAGGACGAATCGAAAAGTTTATTTTCTATCAGCTGAAATAAGTCACAAACAGGTACTTATACAGGTTAGTCCATTGATAGTGACCGGGCCAAATATCTCACGAATTAAGCATCAAACGAAAAAACTACAAAGAACGAATGTCGTCTACCTTGAAGGGGAAAACCAGATAGCGCTATGGGCTGGCCCGCTAGATGGCGCTGCCATAGGTAAAACAGATATCAACTGCGTTTTTTGAAATAGGAACCCCCATTTTTTATTACATATTCGTGTAGTACGTAAATAAATATGAATGTTTTAGTTGGACCACTTTTTTCGCTTTGTGACAGATGGCGCTGTAATAGTCACAAACGTATAAGAACGTGGTATCACGTAACATTCTGCCAGTGTGAACGGTATTTGCTTCGTGATACGTTACCCGTGTTAAAATGGACCGTTTACCAATTGCGGAAAAGGTCGATATCGTGTTGATGTATGGCTGTTGTGATCAAAATAGCCAACAGGCGTGTGCTATGTATGCTGCTCGGTATCCTGGATGACATCATCCAAGTGTCCGGACCGTTCGCCGGATAGTTCCGTTATTTAAGGAAAAAGGAAGTGTTCAGTCATATGTGAAACGTCAGTCACGACATACAACAAATGATGATGCCCAAGTAGGTGTTTTAGCTGTTGTCGCGGCTAATTCGCACATCAGTAGCAGACAAATTGTGTGAGAATCGGGAATCTCAAAAACGTCGGTGTTGAGAATGCTACATCAACATCGATTGCACACGTACCATATTTCTGTGCACCAGGAATGGCAGGGCGACGACTTTGAACGTCGTGTACAGTCCTGCCACTGGGCACAAGAGAAATTACGGGACGGTGACAGATTTTTTGCACGCTTTCTATTTAGCGACGAAGCGTCATTCACCAACAGCGGTAACATAAACCGGCATTATATGCACTATTGGGCAGCGGAAAATCCACGATGGCTGCGACAAGTGGAACATCAGCAACCTTTGCCGGTTATTTTATGGTGCGGCATTATGGGAGGAAGGATAATTGGCCCCCATTTAATCGATGTCAATCTAAATGGTGATATGTATGCTGATTTCCTACGTAATGTTCTACCGATATTACTACAAGATGTTTCACTGCATGACAGAAAGGCGATATACTTCCAACATGATGGATGTCCGGCACATAGCTCGGGTGCGGATGTGGCGGTATTGAATAGCGTATTTCATGACAGGTGGATTGGTCGTAGAAGCACCATACCATGGCCCGCACGTTCACCGGATCTGAAGTCTCTGGATTTCTTTCTGCGGGGAAAGTTGAAGGATATTTGCTATGGTGATCCACCAACAACGCCTGCCAACTTGCGTCAGCCCGTTGTCAGTGCATGTGCAAACGTTACGGAAGGCGAAATACTCGCTATTGAGAGGAATGTCGTTACACGTATTGCCAAATGCATTGAGGTTGACGCACATCATTTTGAGCATTTATTGCGGTAATGTGGTGTTTACAGGTAATCACGCAGTAACAACATGCGTTCTCAGAAATGATAAGGTCACAAAGGTACATATATCACATTCGAAACAACCAAAATAAAATGTTCAAACGTACCTACGTTCTGTATTTTAATTTAAAAAAACCTACCCGTTACCAACTTTTCGTCCAAAATTGTGAGCCATATGTTTGTGACTATTACAGCGCCATGTATCACAAAGCGAATAGAGTGATCCCACTAAAACATTCATATTTCTTTACGTACTACACGAATATGTAATAAAAAAACGCAGTTGATATCTGTTTGACCTATGGCAGTGCCATCTAGCGGGCCAACCATAGTGCCATCTGGTTTCCCCCTCCAAGCTAGACAAGCTTCTTTTTTTGTAGTTTTTTCGTTTGACGCTTATTTCGTGAGATATTTGGCCCGGTCACGGGCAATGGACCACCCTGTTATAGTCTTCTGTGTACCTTACACTATTTTTTACATGGTCCGCACATCTGTTCAGATATTCGTCCAAACACAGCATTAAATTTGAGATGTCCCTCAGGTAGAATTCGTCTGGCTAATCGTCGAGCCAGCGTCAGACTGCTGTCTTCGCTTCATGGTTGCATATGAGCCGCTGTCCTGCTAGGAAATTTTTCAGACAGAAAGGGTGTAAATTACTAGCTGCAGCGTCCGGACTGTTTGATGGGTTGTCCAGACTCCCCCAGTGAAATGGTTCAAATGGCTCTGAGCACTATGGGCCTTAACTGCTTAGGTCATCAGTCCCCTAGAACTTAGAACTACTTAAAACTAACTAAAGTAAGGACGTCACACACATCCATGCCCCAGGCAGGATTCGAACTTGCGACCATAGCGGTCGCGTGGTTCCAGACTGTAGCGCCTAGAACCGCTCTGCCACTCCGGCCGGCCCAGTGAAATGGCTGGAACTTGTGGGCTGTTCTGATTTCCACATGTGGCCTCGAATTATCGTGGGAGATAATGACGCTGTCTACATAGAGAATTCGTCGGCGATTCTTCCGGATGGTAGCCCGCGGACATGAGAGCGTGGAACAGTAACTGTTAGCTTTGACGGTTCCACCTAGTGGCGTGAAATCCATCAGGAGGGGTGCACGGCGATCGCAGAAGACCGTCAACGTCTCTTTCCCAACATTGGCAATGATCGGAATTCTCAAAGCAAGACCATTTTCCCCATACGTCGGCTGCATTTCCCTGTGGATTTTGATGGGCTTTCGTCCCTTTCTCCGTAAAAAACGAATCACACTTTGTTGCTCGTACGTCGTGGACGTGTGAAGCACAACCTCCATCTTCAACAAATGACAGCAGCGCCGTGCCGCGGAGCTCCCGCTGGGAATAGGTAGATTTCGCATAGGGGCAAAGACATTCTCATTCGCTGTCATAGTTTAGAATCCTCTACTATCTGCATAATTTTGACTTTAACAGTTTAGGAGTCGCTTCATATTCCATCTCAGTTCACACTAGAATCACTTCCGCAACAACTGACATGATAGTATCAGTGACTCGGATATTCAAATTACAATTTCATACGCATTGATGTAAATGACTTGCTCCTTTTAAAAGCACTACGTAAAGAATGGGATTCTTATGAAAACACCACTTTAAAAGTGGAAAAGGATTTGTCGAATACTTAGGAAACAGAATATCTGATATATTGCATTCCAAAAGTGGACCAACACCCTTTTAACGAGGTGGTCATACCGGTTTGTAAGTAGGACCTCATAATTAAGTGAACAAGACATTTCGCTGTCCACGTCGCGTTTGTTTATATCTCAGACTGGAATATGTCGTGCATTTCCAAAACTTTAACGCGATATCTAAGTGAATTTGTGACCAAGCTCACAGATTGTCTATAAATTATGTGTGGTTCTTCCACTGAATCGGTGAGATTCGGAGGTTGAGCAACACCAACCCAAGGCCCACTTTAACGAAGTCTTCGTAAGCAGCTTCTCTTGTAGACGAGTCTTAGGTCCTTAAGATATTTTCGGTAGATTTCTGTCTGCCATTAGTCTTTACGTAATTTATGACCACGCTAGCTTAACTCTACCAGGACGCCTTAATTTAGGTACTTTTCAATTATCTTGTGATTGTTTCCAGTGACTGATCATAATGTAACTAAACAATAATAGTTTTTCAGCATGTTTAAGCACATTACATTACATGGCACCATATACTGGTCTATGCAACAAGCGTCAGTCATCAGCATTATTCTGGCGTTATGATTTTCCTGTATGCAACATCTGAATTCTTCATGTAGGTTCTGACGGTACATACCAGTTTATTTATATACACCGTTAACACTAATGCCCATTACTTACTTCCTTGGAGTACAACAGAACCTACATTCACATTTCATGATTATTGACAGAGCCGTGCGTGCGTTCGTATCGATATCTGCCTTCCTGTCACAGCGACGCGTTCGCTGGCGTAGCTGCGTGCGGAGCAGACTTAAACGCGTTGTGCTCTATCTTGGCCTCAATGTCTGCTTGCTGTCCTGCTTGATACTTAGGACTGTTCAGCGTGGGCTAGGGTCAGTTCGTTACGTTGTGGATGGTGGTTCATACCTGAAAAATGTGCCTATGACATTCGAAGAATTACTGCTTCCCCCTGCCTTTGTGTTCGCGGATTCACGTCTTTAGAGTCGGCACGTTTCTCATTTCTGTAGCATAGATTTCTGAATGCCGAGCTGCTAGTATTTACTACACAACTTAGATCCAGCGTAGAGAAGAGAACGGTGAGCACCGTTTGGTAAGTACGACTGAAGTATTGGTTGGAATAACTACTGTCCCTTGTGTGAGGCGTGTTACAGATATTTAATTTTGGTTGTCGCACGTAACACTGTCTATTTACTGTCTGATGATTCTGATATTTGTCTTAGTCCACAATGTGGATCATCAATCTGAGTTACCAGAATATGCTCAAGATATTATTAAGGATCTAGTAAGAAGCACTAAATTGCCGAACTAAACTTTTCTACTAGCTGGCGCAGTCACGGGTGGGCATCAAAGATTAATCATTTTTATGCTGTGTGTTTCCTCTTCAATTCCCTGTATTACGACTTTATGGAAGAATGATTTTTGTAAATTGTTCATTCCATTTTAAACGGTCGTATGTAAAAAATTTGACACTTATTTTTCAAGATATTCAGCTGAAATTTTGAGGCTTTGTGAGATATTTTGGCGGCGTGTGATCAGTTATTCATTTCTGTTACACTGACTTGAGGCTAAGGGGTTTAAATTTTATCTTCTGTGTGTTTTGAATTACCTAATCTGAGTTGAATGATGGGACCGAGCGATTTCTGTGCTAAGCTCAAGCAGGTCATCTTCTGTATGTATGTGTTTGTTTACATTGTCTCATAACACTGTTTCCATTGTTTAAATTTTGTAACGCAATTTTAAACTGATTAAGGCGGAATTTTAAAATCTTCCTTAGATATTTAAAGCAATAAAATTCTCAACAGGTGATAGCCACTTGCTGTACCCTCTATTGAGGAAACCAAATTCGCTTCCTTATTGTACTTTAGCCTAGTTTCTGACAAAATATCTATGCACAATTAAGGGCAACTTGCAGATCTTTCATATTTACCTCGAAGAAATGCATTTGGACATTCTTGAGGAGCTGCAACATCATATTCATCGATTTAATACTTCTCTTAAAGTGCTTAACGAAGAGTCAGCCTCGGCTAGTCAATGGTTTTTTAACATATTTGGCCTGTTGTTTACGTAGATTATTTCCAGGTTCCACTATACATCCTGTCTATTATTCATCCTGTATAGGTTCATCCTTTTATACATGGCTCTTGTGCCACTGTTACCTTCTCTTCCCCTTCCCCGCCTCCATTTTTAAGTATGATGTACGATGTAATTTTACTTTTCATGTACAGTTTGTCAATTAATTTCTGCTCTTCCACGGTGTTCATTTGTTGCTCTCTGTTCCTGTCTTTTCTCCCAACTACGTTGCCCCATCCTCTTGGTGTTTTTTCTAAAAAAAAGTTTAACTCAATCCCTCTGCCACCGGCCTTATATATTTCTTCTCTACCCTTTTCCTTATATTTACTCTTTGTTGATACACCTGGAATTCACAAATTACGTAAATAGCCTATGTAAATACGGTTTGGACTACATTATATTATCATTTTATTATGTACATGCATTATTCAATGGCACTTTTCACCACCCTTTGACAATGAATTGCCTAAATTCAAATTTTAGTAATATATAATTCCTCATGTAAACTATTGTTGTCCTTAAGCTTCGCTTCTGCTTTTTATCATTGTTATTTATTACTGAAAGGACTATTTATCTACCCACAATATTTCATTATTCACTGTTTGTGAATATTCGTAACAAATAAAGGTTGTCAATGGGCACCTCTGATCCCCTCCTACACCCATTCTTAACTGTAGCCATGCGAATTTAATTTTAGCAGTGCACCTTAATAAGATTCGTTACTTGTAAAATGTGATGTACGCTGATAAGCCAAAACATTATAACCATCGACATACTATAGACACACTGTGTGATCAAAGTATCCGGACACCACCAAAAACATACGTTTTTCGTATTAGGTGCATTGTGTCGCCACCTACTGCCAGGTACTCCATATTAGCCAACTCAGCAATCATTAGACATCATGAGAGAGCAGAATGGGGCGCTCCGCGGAGCTCACAGACTTCGAACGTGGTCAGGTGATTCGGCGTCACTTGGGTCAGACATCTGTACGCGAGATTTCCACACTCCTATACATCCCTAGGTCCACTATTTCCGAAGTGATAGTGAAGTGGAAACGTGAAAGGACACGTACAGCACAAAAGCGTACAGGCTGACCTCGTCTGTTGACTGACAGTGACTGCCGACAGTTGAAAAGGGTCGTAATGTGTAATAGGCGGTCATTTATCCAGACCGCCACACAGGAGTTGCAAACTGCACCAGGATCCACTGCAAGTACCGTGACAGTTTGGTGGGAGGTGTGAAAACTTGGATTTCATGGTCGAGCGGCTGCTTATAAACTATACATCATGCCGGTAAATCCAAACGGCACCTCACTTGGTGTAACGAGCGTAAACATTGGACGATTGAACATTGAAACAAACGTTGTGTAGAGTGACGAATCACGGTACACAATGTGGCAATCCGATGGTAGGGCGTGGATATGGCGAATGCCCGGTGAGCATCATCTGCCAGCGTGTGCAGTGCCAACATTAAAATTCGAAGGCGGTGATGTTATGGTGTGGTCATGTTTTTCATGGAGGGGGTTTGCACCCCTTGTTGTTTTCCGTGGATCTATCACAGCACAGGCCCAACACTGATGTTTTACACGTCGAGCGGGCGTGCCTGTGTACAAAGTGCGCCAGCCAAAAATAAAATGATTTTGTGCGGTTCCAATTTTGTTTCACTACTGGAAACCTATACCTATTCTTTCAGTACTGCTTCAGGTAACACAGCGATAAATTGTGCTGTCGTACGTCCAAGTGAGCACCAGTAATATAAAATACAAAGCGAGCTAGGCGAGAAAAAATTTACGATCAGTTAAAAGAAAAAATGACCCCATTTACGAACTAGCAACGTAATCCCACATTGAGGCAGTTGCACACAACGTTTTTCCACTCTTCAATCGTCCAATGTTTACGCTCCTTACACCAAGCGAGGCGTCGTTTGATATTTACCAGGGTGTTGTGTGGCTCATGAGCAGCCGCTCGAACATGAAATCCAAGTTTTCTCACCTCTCGCGTAACTGTCATAGTACTTGCAGTGGATCCTGATGCAGTTTGGAATTCCTATGTGATGGTCGGGATAGAGGTCTGCCTATTACACATCACGACACTCTTCAACTGTCGGCTGTCTTTTGTCGGTCAACAGACGAGGTCGGCCTGTACGCTTTTGTGCTGTACGTGTCCCTTCACGTTTCTACTTCACTATCACATCGGCAATAGTGGACCTATGGATGTTTAGGAGTGTGGAAATCTCGCGTACAGACGTCTGACCTAAGTGAAACTGAATCACCTGACGACGTCGAAGTCCTTGAGTTCCGCGGAGCGCTCCATTCTGCTCTCTCACGATGTCTAATGACTACTGTGGTCGCTGATGCGGAGTAACTGGCAGTTGGTGGCAGCACAATGCACCTAATAGGAAAAACGTATGTTTTTTGGGAGGCGTCCGTATACTTTTGATCACATAGTGTATAAAATGGTTCAAATGGCTCTGAGCACTGTGGGACTCAACTGCTGAGGTCATTAGTCCCCTAGAACTTAGAACTAGTTAAACCTAACTAACCTAAGGACATCACAAACATCCATGCCCGAGGCAGGATTCGAAACTGCGACCGTAGCGGTCTTGCGGTTCCAGACTGCAGCGCCTTTAACCGCACGGCCACTTCGGCCGGCTAACATAGTGTATAAGATGCATGAAAATATTTTATCAGTTTACGAGAACTACTCTAAACAGCCTGTCCGCGGCAAGGTAGTCCTGTGGTTATATGGGTCTGCTGGGCGACGTTCCTTGAAAACATGGGTGACACGTGCAGTTAGTACATGCTCACGTTAGACACGCAAGGCGCCAATTTGGTGTACAGTACAGAGAATGAGGCACAAGGAAATTATGAAAGCACTTGGTCGGGAAAGGTAGTCAGTGTATATTTACCCGGGAGAGACAGCTTCGTCTTACGAAGAAGAACCGGCGGCTAACGTAGCTACTCTGTGGAGCTGGTAAATGTAAAAACTGCAATGTGTGGTCCAAAAAACAAAAAGTGGCCAAGCACTGATAGTAGTATAAACATGTTTCTGAATAAATGTGCACATGATCAAGTAAAGCGTACACTTTTTAAATATTATGAATATTTGCATGCTGAGCGGACATGAGCTAGAGGACTGGAATGAAGTTTTGGTAAGCCCTATTTACAAGAAAGTGCAAAAATCTCTGAGAACAAGTATGCTAAATTCCTCGTACACAAAGTGCTCTAAAATCATAAATACCGATAGTGGATGCACGTATTATAGCGGTACAATATGCTGTTAAAAAATTTAGGTCGTGTTATTGTCATTACACTTCGCTACAAGTAACCGAGAAAAGAAGAGAATTTACATTGACAACTTGCTACGGTTTCATCGATTATGAAATGCGTTTGGCATTATAAAACGGAAAATTCCATGGGAGTCAATATAGGAGACGGGAGCTCCAGCACAGCTCATTACGTCTATTGAGCCACATGAAACTATTAGGATCCGTACTGCAAGGAATGGGACGGAATCTGTCGATATTAATCAAAGAGCTCGACAGGGTGACCATTATTCCCCATGCTCTTCGATGTTTATATTGACGATATCGTTGGTAAATGGGTAATCATTTTAAATGGCACATCACGTAGTGATAATTTTAATTTCATGACGATTCTTTTTGCTACTGATTAGCTTATAATAGTAGAATCTGAAGAAAAGTTTCAGTTTGCAGTACATCATTTGAGTCAGTTTCCGCTAAATATGGAATGAAAATATCGACAGATAAAACGAAAGTGACGGGATTTGAAATACAGGATCCCGTAAGATTCAAAATGGTTATAAATGAACAAGTAATTGAAGGAGTAAGGGAACCGAAATATGTAGGGTGCATTTTTAAATTTCGCAAGCCAAGTGATGTGGAGCTAAAGTCGGTCGGATTCAGAAATTTCTGGGGAGCCATACGTCGTAGATTAAGGCATGACGCACGGAAAGAACCTTAATTAAACTTTACAAAGTAATAGCGTCGCCTTTGGTGCTGTATGACAGCGAATGTTGGACTTTTATCATCTGATCAATTACAATGAATCAAACCACCAGGGATTCTCCGTCTTGTAGAAGGATATTCATTATTGAACTATAGAAGAAACATCGATATTTGTCAGTAACTATACGACAAGAACTACACGTGGGAACCATTACAAATTTAATTGGAAAAATACCGACTGAACTGGAAGAACGTATCAAATGTATGTTTAATAATAGGATAAGCAAAGCTTCAGTACAATATAACCAAAGAAGAACGTGGAACGCCTCTAAAAGAGATGGCGTGAACAGTTCTGAGGCGGAGCAGGCCAACGACGTAATCCGTACGCTTCAGTACCTGCGGTAACCAAAGAGACCCCGGTTCGATTCCCCGGGCGAGTCGGAGATTTTCGCCGCTCGGGGACTGGATGTTGTGTTGATAATTGGAAAAATACCGACTGAACTGGAAGAACATATCCAACGTATGTTTAATAATAGGATAAGCAAAGCTGCAGTGCAAAATAAACAAAGAAGAACGTGGGACGCCTCTTAAAGAGGTGGCCTGAACAGTTCTGACGCGGAGCAGGCCAAAGGCGTAATCAGTACGCCTCAGTAGCTGCGTAGTCAGCGCGGCAGATCGGTAACCAAAGAGGCCCCGGTTCGATTCCCCGGGCGATCGGAGATTTTCACCGCTCGGGGACTGGATGCTCTGTTGTTTTTACGTCCGTATCGTCGCAGCTGATTAGGAAATCGGTTTCGGTACCCTGCGTCAATTATTGTGATGGCTGAAAGTGCATGACCCGGAAGTCAATAAAAATAAAAAAGTCTAATCCTTGATGATGATCCACGCGTGCGAGTAAACAAATGCCGTGGCCGCTGTCGACGTTGTAGGCCTCTTGCGAACTCCGGCGATCGCCGCAGACGTAAGCACGGGAGTGAAGCGGCAAGTTGCGCCGCGGCGGGTTGGCGTGTGAGTTATGGCCCGATCTCCGGGCGACCTTATCGCTCTCGCGCTGGCCAGGCGGGCGCTGATTTATCGCGCCGCCTAAACAAATTACGGCAGCCGAACCTCCGCCCTGCGCCCTCCGCCCTCCGGCCGACGGCTGACCTAATAGCCGGCGTCCTGTAATTACTGACGCCGCACATCAGACGCCCCTCACACTCGTTTCCCTCCGCCGTCTCCGTGACACACAGGTTTCTGTCTGCCACTTGCACTTCGCCAAAAATATGCAAATTGTGTCAATCCCGACGGGTTCTCTAACTGCATCAGAATTTACTACTTGCTTCCATCTATTATCCTAATCTTCTTTGACCGTACTTAAGCTGTAAGTCAATTTGAAGGGCTCTCGTTAGGGAAGGGAGGTGGCGGGGGGCTGGCATGGGGATGTTTTTACCAGGTTCCAGAAAGGGACTCGACATACTTCGTAGTCCACAACATAGCCTTATATGACGCTATTTCTTAGTCAACAGCATAGCCTTTTATTACGTTAGGCAATGAAAAAAAACCTGTTGCATATGAACATCGATTATATGAGGTGCATTCAATGAGAAACGAGCTGGAGCTATAAAACGAAAACCAGTAATGACGTAACTTACGGAAGAAGGTATGGTTCCTATTAGAGCACTGAGGCCCAAAGCTCGCCGTTGGAGGGACATGGGCACATTTGACGAGAGTGCCAGTACGCCTAGCATCGACCGTCCAGTGCACTCAGTCATGCTCAAAACGGTGAAGTGGATGCGTCAAAAGAAGAGGAAGGGCGTGTAGTGCATTTCTCGATAGCGGAAAGAGCGCGAACAGGGGAAATTCATCAAGGAATGGCAAAAGTGTGAGGAGAGCATTGCACGTCTGTTGCTGTTCCGAGGCTCAATCCGCGTTACGATATAAGGGGCGTTTTTCGTGGTTCGTTGTGGTCTCCTTATTAAAGAGAACGCTAAGTGCAGAATGAGAGGAGGACATTTTACAGCATTGTGTTCCACATACAGTAGAGGATAATATTTTTGGAGGTGACTGTACCAGCATGACAGTACACCTTGCCATTAAGCACCATCTGTGAGACAATAGTTTGTGGATAATAACATTTCTCAACTGGAGTGGCCTCCCTGGAGATCCGTCATGAACCCAATTGACCGCCTTCGGAGTAAGTGAAAATTCTGACTTCACTCAAGTCCGCAGTGCCATTACTTTATACGGTTTGGGCTCTTCAGGAAGAATGGACTACCATTGCTAAATGGCTCTGAGCCCTATGGGACTTAACTTCTGTCATCAGTCCCCTAGAACTACTTGAACCTAACTAACTTAAGGACGTCACACACATCCATGCCAGAGGCAGGATTCGAACCTGCGACCGTAGCGGTCGCGCGGTTCCAGACTGTAGCGCCTAGAACCGCTCGGCCACTTCGGACTACCATTGCTACACAGACCTTCAAACACCTTACCACAAATGTACCCAGCACAGTTCAAGCCTTCATAATGGCAAAGTGTGAGCACACCTATAATTAATGTCCACGAATAAGTGGTTGCCTGCCGAGAATGTCATGAAGAAGACTTGGTCGGATTTCAATGTAACTTCATACACTTACACGCCTGAGACCTAGTACCAAGGAAGGCTGGATTGGGTTGTGATTGCTGACGGGGCCGTAATCAATTACTGTTGATTAGTTTATTTTTCAATCACGTACACTTTATTTGGAAACAACAACAAATAAATGGTGACAATAAATTAAAATATGTCCCACGGCTGAAGGCCTTAATGACAACAAATTCAACTATTTCTCGGCTGAAGGCCCCAATATTAATAATCTAAAAATCTTTTAAGAACTTTAACTTCAACTTGCAATTAGAGTTATTAATATATATATATATATATATATATATATATATATATATATATATATATATATATAAAATCTGACCAAACCAAGGGGGAAGGGGGGAGAGGCTGGGACGCAGACGTATTTCCAAGGATCGACCTGGGAAAGTCCTTCAAAACTCCGCAAGCGATGAGACAGGCAGCAAAGAGTTGCATTCACTTCACGAGCTGGTAACTCAGACCAGTGGCAGCTTAAACGCATGACCAATAATCATTTGCCGAATCCACCTACCGCCTGGTGATCAATTCAGTGGTGGAATAACACACAAGCCAGAACCGGCGGTGAGAACTATGTCTTCAGACTCCGGTGTTTAGAACACCCGGAGGCAGAAAGGAGCCACTACTACCAGAGTAGGAGGAAAAACACACCACCCGGCCTACAAATCAAGGAAGCTGTTGAACTACACGCCTTACTGGACAGCAGCGGCAAGGCGAGGAAAGTACACTGCAAAAACATATACCTATCCCCAGGGTAGGTAACTGGGGCGTTAGCAGCCACTAAGCAGGAAAAATATCACTGGTTGAACGTCACAAATACTAACGTGTAGAATACAATAATTAACAATAAGAAGTGGAGGAGGGCTAAGTATGTTTGCCTTCCCCAAACGCTCCATTCGCTGCTCTTCGTCCCGGCGACACTGCGAGAGCAAATGGCGAGATCTCACAACGATGAAGGGTTTCACTCAACTTAAAATTCCTGGGTCCGGCTGGCAACGAGGTTGTACCTCTCGCGACAACAGCGCTTCCATCCGACAGTGCATGCGTGCCGCCAGTGGTCCTGGCGTGTACGCGAGTTGCGCGGACATGGCTGCTCGTCCGTCTCCAACCGAACTGCCTACTCACACGACAAGGAAACACCACAACGTCGCCCCAAAGATGGTACCACCGTTACTAGACATCAGTAACCGCTACTGTTGCCACTAGCGGACAGACAACGCTTGCAAACGGAGTGGCGCCAATGAATACGAGAGGAAGACGTCAACCATAACTATACCAACTAAACGATGCAAACCTAGCAACGGCACCAATGCGAACCACAACACTGCTCAGCGCCATTAACTGGCATGTAAACAACTAAAGTTGGAATTCTCTAACGCGTAGAACAGCCACCAGAGTGTATTTATTAGCAGGCTTGCTACGGCAGTAAAGGGCGTGAGCTGCATCAGCTGATGAACGGTCACTGTGAAGGACAAAAATTTGAGATTTGTGGTAATTTCCTATGGAACCAAACTGCTGAGGTCGTCGGTCCCTAGGCTTACATCTACTTAATGTAAGGTAAATGAACTTACGCTGAGGACAACACACACGCATACCTATGCCAGAGGGAGGACTCGAACCTCCGATGTGGAGAGCCGCGAGAACCGTGGCAAGGTGCCCCTAGACTGCGTGGTTACCCCGCGCGGCACTGAAGGACACGGAGATGCTGCGTGGTCGTGTGAGAGAACGTTATCAGCACCAGATAGAGTATGAAGGTGGCATCATTCTGCATGGCCATTTTGCTGGATGGTCGAACGTGCAACATACAGATTTGTGGGTCTTTCAAGCGTGAGAGTAACTCATTGCTTGACTGAAATAGATACTAGGAAGAGGAAATACATACTAATCATCAAGGTTCGAGTCGATCACATCTGACCAGCACAAGGGAGGATCACTTCATTGTACACCAAGCATATATTAATCCCTTGCCATAGAAGAAAAGTAGCGAATTCGCAGCAACATTCAGTGTCATCTTACACCAATGGTGGGAGACTAGCAGCAGCCGTTCCAGGTATCTATTTTCCCGTGCATAGGATGCCGTTCACATCAAAACACAAGCGCCTGCGGTTGGAATGACCGGGAGGCATGGATTGCTGATGACATCAGATTTTACTCAGATATGAATCGCAGTTGTGAACTAACCTGGATCTACATTGTCGGCGAGTACAGCGACTTGGGGAGAAGCCCATTCTCCGAATGTTTGGGGCTATACCTGTACTCATTGGATGGAGAGCCATCGGATTTGAGTTCAGATCACGGCTGGTAGTGACAGAGGGAACGATGAGGGCACACTGTCATGACACGCACATCCTGCGTCATCATATTACATATAATGCGACAGTATTGCAGTGCCACTTCTCAACAGGACAATTCTCGTCCACACATTGTACGCGTCCCTGTGAAGTGTCTGCCTGATGCTAAAGCAGTCACCCAAATGAGTCCCCAATAGAACATGTTTGAGACTTGCCTGGACATCAACTCTGTCCCATTTCCACTGTCCAGGATATTAAGTATTAGTGGTTGCTATGATCAGATTGTAACGAGAAGAGGATACATAGGCTTTAGGCCCGTTCACAAACGAATTAGTGCGTGCATCAGTGCCAGGTGAGGAAGCAACTTTGTAGTGGTACGTGGACTCATAGTGCCCAATTCTTTCTAAGTTTCACTTGATTTCGGAGTCACTATCTCAAACGCTCCCAACTTTTGAAGTTTCCTTTTGCTTTTGCCTCCACTTCTGGATGCTTCACTTTTTTTGTCAGGCAGTACAGAAACGACACTTAAGCAGTTTGTACATTTACTTGATTACCAATAACATGTAATGGATGTGTTAAATACGTAGGACTTTATCCACACAGTAAACTTTAAAAAAAGCTAGGAACGAATGTGATGCTAATATACGTCTCACCACATGGGAATAAAATGGCGTTTGGATCCTGTCATACCACTGCGTATGCATCACGCATCTCATCAACATTACAACTGCACGTTGTATGGCGAAACTTGCAAGTAGGTGCTGCAGGCGCTCGACTGCACTGTGAAATTCACGTAACAGTGGAAGGACCTTTACCAGTACGTAGTAAAACAATTCTGAGACGCCAACAAAGATATGGTGCGGTCTTACAGCAAGAAGATACAACAACCTATACTGGATACATGAAGCAACACTATCGTGGTCAGATTTTCATAAAAAAAAGAAAGAAAAGTGCGTCTGTCATTATCTTTTCACCAACAGTACAAAAGGAATACTGGAACATAGACTAAATAGTTGTTCCGGGGAATATGAACCATGAAATGTTTATACCCGGCTATAGCTCGTTGCATACACATCCGTCTTAATCAGTTGATAAGAAGGTATCAGGTTACACCTGACGTTCAGAGAGGGTTTCATGTTACAGCTGAGGCAACTGGGCAAGGCATAGTCCAAGTAGTCTAAGTCACTGCTCTTCACTCTCCTCCCCTCCCTCCTCTCCCCGTATTAAACAGTTTCTATAATCCTCCCTATTTTCCCCGTTTTCTACAATTTTACCATTTTAACGTATTTTTACACATTTTTACCGTATTCCATAGTCTGTATGTAAATGTACAGAATATACACTCCTGGAAATAGAAATAAGAACACCGTGAATTCATTGTCCCAGGAAGGGGAAACTTTATTGACACATTCCTGGGGTCAGATACATCACAAGATCACACTGACAGAACCACAGGCACATAGACACAGGCAACAGAGCATGCACAATGTCGGCACTAGTACAGTGTGTATCCACCTTTCGCAGCAATGCAGGCTGCTATTCTCCCATGGAGACGATCGTAGAGATGCTGGATGTAGTCCTGTGGAACGGCTTGCCATGCCATTTCCACCTGGCGCCTCAGTTGGACCAGCGTTCGTGCTGGACGTGCAGACCGCGTGAGACGACGCGTCATCCAGTCCCAAACATGCTCAATGGGGGACAGATCCGGAGATCTTGCTGGCCAGGGTAGTTGACTTACACCTTCTAGAGCACGTTGGGTGGCACAGGATACATGCGGACGTGCATTGTCCTGTTGGAACAGCAAGTTCCCTTGCCGGTCTAGGAATGGTAGAACGATGGGTTCGATGACGGTTTGGATGTACCGTGCACTATTCAGCGTCCCCTCGACGATCACCAGTGGTGTACGGCCAGTGTAGGAGATCGCTCCCCACACCATGATGCCGGGTGTTGGCCCTGTGTGCCTTGGTCGTATGCAGTCCTGATTGTGGCGCTCACCTGCACGGCGCCAAACACGCATACGACCATCATTGGCACCAAGGCAGAAGCGACTCTCATCGCTGAAGACGACACGTCTCCATTCGTCCCTCCATTCACGCCTGTCGCGACACCACTGGAGGCGGGCTGCACGATGTTGGGGCGTGAGCGGAAGACGGCCTAACGGTGTGCGGGACCGTAGCCCAGCTTCATGGAGACGGTTGCGAATGGTCCTCGCCGATACCCCAGGAGCAACAGTGTCCCTAATTTGCTGGGAAGTGGCGGTGCGGTCCCCTACGGCACTGCGTAGGATCCTACGGTCTTGGCGTGCATCCGTGCGTCGCTGCGGTCCGGTCCCAGGTCGACGGGCACGTGCACCTTCCGCCGACCACTGGCGACAACATCGATGTACTGTGGAGACCTCACGCCCCACGTGTTGAGCAATTCGGCGGTACGTCCACCCGGCCTCCCGCATGCCCATTATACGCCCTCGCTCAAAGTCCGTCAATTGCACATACGGTTCACGTCCACGCTGTCGCGGCATGCTACCAGTGTTAAAGACTGCGATTGAGCTCCGTATGCCACGGCAAACTGGCTGACACTGACGGCGGCGGTGCACAAATGCTGCGCAGCTAGCGCCATTCGACGGCCAACACCGCGGTTCCTGGTGTGTCCGCTGTGCCGTGCGTGTGATCATTGCTTGTACAGCCCTCTCGCAGTGTCCGGAGCAAGTATGGTGGGTCTGACACACCGGTGTCAATGTGTTCTTTTTTCCATTTCCAGGAGTGTATATGCTCTTACTGCTAATTGCTACAACGCGGTATCCAACACATTTGTGCTGCTCCAGCGACTTTATGCGTTAAACAAATGCCGTAGTGCTGTTTATAAACAATTACATAACGTTTAGCAACCAATATGGTCCTGCAAAGACAATCGCTCTGCTGTATATAAACAAACTCTTGCTACGAGTATGTCATCCATACGCTACTAGTGTGTGTGTCATCATAGTGTATGCATTAAATTAAATGCCATCTGCTATTGGTACAAATAATAACGTCGTGTAGTACTGCACAAATACTAACAAAATTTATGATTGGTATAGCAAAATTTTGAGGTTTCCCTATTTCCAAGACACACATAAATACAGCACCTCTGCCGGTATAAGATAAATGCGGCATAGAGATATTCAGTGGTCGCATGTAGTCTGTGGATAATTGGAGAAGACTCAGGCAACACTATTCATAAGAAATCTTAACGCTTCGTGAGAGATGTCTCATGCAAAAATGCGAGCATGTACACTTATAACACCTCTCTACAAGCAAATACAATACCCCACTATTTTAACAAAATTCGTCGGCCTCCGCAATGCGTTATTTAACAAGAAATAAAATCTTGCTTGTATCTTCTGTAAGCATGTACTGACAAAATCTCATCCCTCCATTACCAGCAAAAATTTGTACCTTTTCTCCAAAGACGCTTGCGGAACTGATTCTCACACTTCAGCTAGTGCTGCCGTCGTTCCGAGTACAATACTCCAGTAGCCGCTACTAAAGCCGTCGGCACACGGACCGTGCTGTCGAACGTCAACGTGGAGCGTGCCGAGATCAACGTGCTGCCGACCACTCAGAAGCGATGCAACTTGCCCAAGCGTTACGTGGGCCCCAACGTGATACACGCGATGGCAACGCCCTCCAGTGGCAGCTGTCGACTGCATCTGGCACGTGAATCACACTGTTTACGAAATGGACGGGCGTAAAATTAGCTCTATTAAAACGTACTTTTCTCCCTTACCCATATGCTGGTCAGGTTGTTCTGCCTGTAGTATACACAAATAAAAACTTCGATATCCGTGAAAGTACTAGAAGGCAAAAAGGAAATAACCATGTCCTGTCAGTAAGGAGATTGACTTATAAAAGTTCCCTTACAAATAGTGGATACAAATTTACGATCTTTTTGCATATAAGATAAAAATAATTTGATCATCCTCGCTTTTAGGTAAAGTGCTAAGGTCTCTCTTACTTGATCACTGTTCCTAATCAGTAGCAGAATGCCTACATGTAAATTACAAAACTTGTTAAAAAGGGCAAAATATCTTTCTGCAAGTAGTGCAAGGTGTCCTGTAGATTACGCCAATTGAAGAAAATCGTCCCTCAATAAGAGCGCTCTTACATTTACAAGACATCGAATATTATAATATGTACTAGAATTAAACTAACAAGAAAGTATCAGAAGCTTTTAAAAACGCCAAGATTGAAATAAAAATTGGATGCAGTGGGACGCGAACTGTCAAATCTTTACTGCCAATCTCTAACATTACTCAGTGCGTGCCCGCATCTCGTGGTCGTGCGGTAGCGTTCTCGCTTCCCACGCCCGGGTTCCCGGGTTCGATTCCCGGCGGGGTCAGGGATTTTCTCTGCCTCGTGATGGCTGGGCGTTGTGTGCTGTCCTTAGGTTAGTTAGGTTTAAGTAGTTCTAAGTTCTAGGGGACTGATGACCATAGATGTTAAGTCCCATAGTGCTCAGAGCCATTTGAACTCATTGCGCTTTTTTTTTCTCATTTTGTTCGCTATTGCTCAGTGTGTTTATTCAGGGCGAACATCCTATGACACCCGCTCAAGTTCATCGTTGATCGATTCACTCAGTTTTTTATTACTGAGGGCATCTAACCCTCTCACCGAACACGCTGAGTTACCGTGTCGGCACGCTAAAGCTACTACAAACGATTCGTGGCCATATCTACGCCTCTTACCATATCCTGAAAGCTTCAGTTGTAGCTATATTACGAATTAAAATTTCGTACCAAGAACAATAATGGATCATCAACATGTCGTTGCTTTCAAATGTCATGCTCTCATAATACGCAAGTTACGGTAATTCTTTTACCACGACTATGACGTTCCTCGTAATTTTATTACAACTGATCATGTAACTAACGGTGGGTTTTTGAGAGCTGCCCAGTTTGCTGGTGCTCAGAAACGGCATATATACATTCGGTCTTCAACTGGGAGCCAATATGGCGCCTCACAACTCTGCACCGAAGGGAGATGCCGTGCGTGTGAGGTAGATGGCGTTCTGCCATCTGATTGGTCAACGCTCAAACGCGCGTTCAGAATATCTGATATGTTAGATATTGATCTGCACGTTCGGAAAGACTTCTCAACATGCTATTCCAGGCTATGACGTCAGACACTCTGCACATTCACCGCTCTATGTTCGGATGCACGGTCCATGTGCCGACGGCTTAAGTCCGGTGTAAGACCGTCCTAGATATCTGAGAAATACAGCATATCTGTACCTCATCAATGTGTTAAATGTCTATCTGGAGGGACAGGGCGGGGGGGGGGGGGGGAATTACCCCCGAGGGTCTCAATTTGAAGACACCACCCACTTATTGGCTTCCAGTAACCGCCAAGAAAAAGTCCTATGCATACTTTATAAATGGGGAATCGCCGAGCTGTATTCCTTCTAGATCTCGATCCAGAATTACTTTCACCGACGCAAAGCATGTCTCTTAAAAGACAACAGCCTGGTAGCGATTTACGTGCATACAGATAGGAAGGCTTACGTGCTCTCCGAATCAGCCACCGAACGTGAAATGAAGGTGACGTTAAAACCGTTCTAAAAATATCTTTTACACGGCTCAGCTCTGTTGTTGAGGTCGTTTGTGAGCTGCTGGATTTCCTCATACAAGCTTCCAAAAAATGTTATCGTTAAATTAAAATCAAGTGGTGTAAAGTGTTGGACGTTAGGATTTCACCACAACTCCTCCTCTCTTTTGGTTCTCAAGCGTCGTTGGAGCTCTGGAATGTCCTGTCTACAACATTGTAACTGAAGATAAAGCACAAATCGGCTGATATAAGGGATAAGTTCAGTGCCTCATGCTGCCGAAATGCGAATCTGTAGATAAAATATTACTGTCGCCTCTTGTGAGGCTGTAAATACAGCACTTAATTTGGAAGATGTCCATAATCCATGCATGTGATGATATAGCTCGCGCTCTATTGCACGACAGTTATACACCACATATATTAATCTAATCAGGTATGCGTCTGAGGATGACGAGAAAATCCCGTAACCTGATAAATTTTTAAGTACCATACAGATAAAAAGGCACTTAGAAATCAGAATCATTTCCCGCAACGTGGTACGTAAGTGGTAAACAATTACAGGTTATATTACTCGTGACGATAAATTATCGGTACTGATGTCAGCACATTTTGGTGAAGCTGTGACACACTTTCTGATTTAACGTTGTTATAGCGTTAGAACAGCACCTAGCACACAGATCAAAAACATCACAAAACAGCCAATCATGTCACGCGATTTTACCTTGTAGCATCTTTACGTTTTCTAATTTTTTAGGGGAGAAGACTGGGCACGACGTCATGATCACATGATCAACTGATTATACTCGTATATACATGGAGGTTTCATTGGTTAGAAATATAAATGCAGGCATGAGTCTGTACTCTCGCAACTCAGTCTCCATCCCATCGTTAAAAGTCTTGATCATTACTCTCCCTATAAATATTTCTCTCGGTACGGGTGCAATCGATGTTGATCGAGCATTCTCAACACCGACGTTTTTGAGATACCCGATTCTCGCGCAATTTGTCTGCTACTGATGTGCGGATTAACCGCGACAGCAGCTAAAACACCTACTTGGGCTTCATCATTTGTTGCAGGTCGTGGTAGACGTTTCACATGTGGCTGAACACTTCCTGTTTCCTTAAATAACGGAACTATCCGGCGAATGGTCCGGACACATGGATGATGTCGTCCAGGATACCGAGCAGCATACATAGCACACGCCCGTTTGCTATTTTGATCACAATAGCCATACATCAACAAGATAACGACCTTTTCCGCAATTGGTAAACGGTCCATTTTAACACGGGGAATGTATCACGAAGCAAATACCGTCCGCACTGGTGGAATGTTACATGTTACCAAGTACTTATACGTTTGTGACTATTACAGCGGTATCTATCACAAAGCGAGAAAAGTGGTCCAACTAAAACATCATATTTCTTACGTACTACACGAATATGTAATAAAAAATGGGGGTTCCTATTTAAAAAAAAACGCAGTTGATATCCGTTTGACCTATGGAAGCGCCATATAGCGGGCCAACCATATCGCCATCTGGTTTCCCCCTTCAAGCTAGACAAGTTTCGTTCTTTGTAGTATTTGCGTTTGATGTTTATTTCATGAGATATTTGGCCAAGTCACTATCAATAGACCACCTTGTATATGATTTAACACGCAATGACCTAAGAGTATTTGTCTGAGCGGTTCCTTCAGGTATCATGAAGACGAAATTTGTTCTGAATTTTTGTCAGCAAGATAGTTAGCTACTCCGTTGTTACTGAGAATTATAGCTGCTATTTGCATTCTCAGTTTCATCGACATGGAGGCAATGACTATCACTAGATTTGTTTATAACCATAATAATGGCGTGTGACGAAGGTCTCCCGTCGGGTAGACCGCTCGCTTCGTGCAAGTATTTCGATTTGACGCCACTTCGGAGACTTGCGCGTCGATAGGAATGAAATGATGATGATTATGACAACACCGAGTCCCTGAGCGGAGAAAATCTCCGACCCAGCCGGGAATCGAACCCGGGCCCTTAGGATCGACAGTCCTTGGCACTGACTACTCAGCTACGGGGGCGGACTATAACCTTATTGAGACGCCCTGCTAAATCCGCTGGCCATGACAAGTAGTAGGAATTGAGGAAGGGGTCCAGAATGAGCGGCTGTCAGCTACACTCCAAACTTAACACTTTATTTAGTTATCCAAGCATTACAGCGCAACTTCTAAACTTGACTATCATCAGAAAACGTCTTTAATTCTAAAACGGCTGAAGGCCCACGAATAAAATACAACTGCGATAATTTTTTTTTTTTTTTTTGAGACAGAAGGCTCTATGCTTTAACCTAAAATTGTATTTAAGGCCAAGCGATGTAAGACTTGACTAGTCAGATAGATTAAGTTTTTAAAAGCGGCTGGAGACTCATAAATTTAAAACAACATAACTACAATAACCTTTCAATAGGCAGAAGATCAATAACAAACCTTAATTCAAACGGCTGAAGGCCTTTGTTTAGTAAAAAAAATGCAACCAATTTTCCAAGGGAGAAGGCCCGAAGCTTTTAACCTTATATAGTATTTAAGCTCAAGTGATGTAAGACCTGATAAGTAAGAATCCAAAATTTTGAAGCAGCTGAAGGCCCATCATTTTAATAACAACACAACTACAATAAACTTTCAACAGGTAGAAGGCCCACAGTTTTATCTTGAAAGAATGTAATACTTGATAAATAAGAACCTTAAAACTCAAAGCGGCTGAAGGCCGATGCTTTTAAAAACAATGCAATAAATTTTCAACAGGCAGAAGGCCCAAGCGTTATCTTCAGACAACGTAAGACTTGCCCAATTTAGAAAAACTTACTTTTAAAATAGCTGAAGGCCTTTGTTTTTAAAAACACAATTAGGGCATACGAATTCCAACCATCGGCTGTGAGCCATTAAAAATACACAATTAAACGCCAATAAGATGGCAGTATAGGAAACGGCGCTTAGAAGCTTCCAGGGGGCTCAGTCTGCTATTGACATCTTAACGTTCGCTTAGGTGAGACAAGAAGGCGGCCAAACTATACTCGATCCACCGGCAACACAACCAAGAGACGGTCAGGGACCCAACGACAAGACGAGATGCAACCCCACCGACCAGTATATGAGAATTCCAAAGCCAAAACGTTACAGACATAGCCGCCCACAACCAAAAATACGAGTACATTAAGCTCAAAAAGTACACACCATGTTGGACAGCGACAACAGGTGAGGAAAGGACACTGCCTGAATTTACGTCAGCGACCAGGGCAGGTAACAGGAACACTAACGGCCACAAGGCAGAAAATTCCGCTGGTGCACTTGAATTTCAAACCGACAAGTATAGTTAATTCCATCACACGGCGGATAAATCATGACCAATTCGAACACTCGCTGTTGCTCCCAGGAATACCGCCAACAGCGAACCACCAACCAAGGAGACAACGAGAATAGACGTGGCTTCGGTAATAAAATCACCACTCAACTTACTTGTCCTGGGTCGGTGTGCCAAGAACCTCATAGCACTCGGAACAGCCCCCACACACTCCGACTCTGCGTGGAGACCCCCAGCTGGCTCGGACGACTGCGCCGCGCGGAGACTTGCTTGATGATCCACTCCAACCGACCGACTGGCTTTACACCGCCAAGCTGGAACTACACCACTGGCCATTAAAATGGCTACACCGTGAAGATGACGTGCTACAGACGCGAAATTTAACCGACAGGAAGAAGATGCTGTGATATGCAAATGATTAGCTTTTCAGAGCATTCACACAAGGTTGGCGCCGGTGGCGACACCTACAACGTGATGACGTGAGGAAAGTTTCAAACAGATTTCTCATACACAAACAGAACTTGACCGGCGTTGCCTGTTGAAACGTTGTTATGATTCGTCGTGTAAGGAGGAGAAATGCCTACCACCACGTTTCCGACTTTGTTAAAGGTCGGATTGTAGCCTATCGCGATTGCGGTATATCGTATCGCGTTGGTCGAGATCCAATGACTGTTAGCAGAATATAGAATCGGTGGGTTCAGGAAGGCAATACGGACGCAGCGCTGGATCCCAACGGCCTCGTATCACTAGCAGTCGAGATGACTAGGCATCTTGTCCGCATGGCTGTAACGGATCGTGCAGTCACGTCTCGATCCCTAAGTCAACAGATGGGGACGTTTGCAAGACAACAAGCATCTGCACGAACAGTTCGACGACGTTTGCAGCAGCATGGACTATCAGCTCGAAGACCATGGCTGCGGTTACCCTTGACGCTGCATCACAGACAGGAGCGCCTGCGATGGTGTACGCAACGACGAACCTTGGTGCACGAATGGCAAAACGTCATTTTTTTCGGAAGAATCCAGGTTCTGTTTACAGCAACATGATGGTCGCACCCGTGCTAGCGTCATCGCGGTAAACGCACATTGGAAGCGTCTATTCGTCATCGGCATACTGGCATATCACCCGGAGTGATGGTATGCGATGCCATTGATTATACATCTATATCACCTATTGTTCTCATTGACGGCACTCTGAACACTGGACGTTTCATTTCAGATGTGTAACGACCCGTGGTCTCTACCCTTCAGTCGATCCCTGTGAAACCCTACATTTCAGCAGGAAAATGCACGACCGCATATTGCAAGTCCTGTACGGGCCTTTCTGGATACAGATAGTATTCGACTGCAGCCCTGGCCAGCACATTCTCCAGATCTCTCACCAATTGAAAACGTCTGGCCAGTGGCGTCCGAGCAACTGGCTTGTCACAATACGCCAGTCACTACTGTTGATGAACTGTGGTATCGTGTTGAAACTGCATGGGCAGCTGTACCTTTATACGCCATCCAAGCTCTATTTGACTCAATGCTCAGGCGTATCAAGGCCGTTATTACGGCCAGAGGTGGTTGTTCTGGGTACTGATTTCTCAGGATCTATGCACCCAAATTGGGTGAAAATGTAATCACAGGTCTGTTCTAATACATTTGTCCAATGCATACCCGTTTATCATCTGCATATCTCCTGAATGGCTAGTAGTGTATAAGTACCAGACCAAAGATAGTATACGGTGAAAATAGCGATACACACCGCTGCTGCCACACGTAGAAAGAGAAAGAACCACGGCATAACCGCAAAAACAGCGGTAAACCAATCGCAGAGTAACAGTCAAGTTTTAAAGCAACGCATAACCCGTGGTCAGCAAGGCTGACTTAACAATAGTAAAAGGCGGAACTTCTACCCGCCGTAATTGCGAGTGCATAACTGTAAATAATGAATATACCCCAGTGAGTTAGCTGATGAATCGATTTCTATGGGGGCGAATAGCCAGTCACCTATCCTCTCCCATCTTAAGTGTTCGGTTAAAATTACTTATTGTAATGCATATGCTCTCTATACTGATATTGGAATATAATTTGCATACGTTGAATAGACAGTTATCGAAATGTGCAACACAGAATTCCACCTAGTTAAATTCTAAAATAGCACTGTCGGCACCCTATTTGTTTGTTTGTGCAATTGATTTAAACTTTAAGTAATTAAACCTGTAGATACCGAGAGCATAGTTTTATAAACAATTGACGATCTCAGTTAGCAGGTATGCGTTTACTTCCACACAAGTCAACCGCCAATCTGTATGTACAAGCATTTGCTCTAATTCTCTGGAATGTGCAGGTTTAGAAACCACGTAAATCAGTCTTATTATTTATACATGTAAGGACAAACACTGGAATGCGTTACAGTGAAGTAATGTGATCTGAATGTCTACCAATACCATACGCTCTTTGGTGATGAAGACTATTTGTACCAATAGGAAAAACAACTCTGTAAAGACCAAGATGACACATCCAACTGCAGAATTCTCCGCTCATACTTTCTAAATTTGATTGTACTCAAATTTTAAACGTGTACAACAGTTACTATAGTCTGTGTGTACCCCAGTGGTAGTGGTTGGATGTAGGAATGGATTCTGCAAAGACAAGCAACATGTGTAAGGTTTTTGTATGCATATGATTTCTCTACCCACCTAAACGCATGTTAAGGGAGGAAATTTAACAGTATATCAGCCACCATGTCTATAAAATTCGAGACGCTGTAAGTAGGCTGTTTAGGTTTACTTATTGGTAACGCCACGTAGCGCTCTGTATGAAAAATCACTGGCTGTGCTGTGTGCAGTCTGTGGCTAGTTTGCATTGTTGTCTGTCATTGCAGTGTTGGGCAGATGGATGTGAACAGCGCGTAGCGTTGAGCAGTTGGAGGTGAGCCGCCAGCAGTGGTGGATGTGGGGAGAGAAATGGCGGAGTTTTGAAAATTGTAAGACTGCATGTCATGAACTGATATATCTATTATGACTTTTGATGACTATTAAGGTAAATACATTGTTTGTTCTCTATTAAAATCTTTCATTTGCTAACTATGCCTATCAGTAGTTAGTGCCTTCCGTAGTTTGAATCTTTTATTTAGCTGGCAGTAGTGGCGCTCGCTGTATTGCAGTAGTTCGAGTAACCAAGATTTTTGTGGGGTAAGTGATTTGTGAAACGTATAGGTTAATGTTAGTCAGGGCCATTCTTTTGTAGGGATTTTTGAAAGTCAGATTGCGTTGCTCTAAAAAATATTGTGTGTCAGTTTAAGCACAGTCCTGTATGATTGTTCTAAGGGGACGTTTCAACGCCACGTCTAGCCAACAGTACTGCCCAATCCCGACGACTATATGGGAAAGCGTGATAGTGCTATACTACATTCGTGTTCATAAATTAAGGATAATTGCAGAATGTGGTGCCACACAACGTAGCACTACACAAAACTGGCGCTAATAGCATAGCACAGATCTGTAAGTCCACGGTATTGGTGATAAGTTGAGAAAACCGTCCCGAAACATATGTGCTACAAAACGCCACTGTTTCCTGCGCATGTACCCAGACATCAATATGGGATATGGTCACTATGCATACGTACACAGTCCGCAAAACGGGTTGATAGAGCAGCTGCTGGTGTATAGGGGTTTGAAGACGTGCAGTGATACGTCGACCGAGAGCATCGCAGACCTGCTCTATGGGGTTTAGGTCTGGAGAACAGGCAGGCCACTCCATTCACCTGATATCTTCTGTTTCAAGGTACTCCTTCACGATGGCAGCTGGGTGGGGCCGTGCATTATCATCCATCAGGAGGAAGGTGGGACCCACTGCTCCCCTGAAAAGGCGGACATACTGGTGCAAAATGACGTCCCGATACACCTGACCTGTAACAGTTCCTCTGTCAAAGACATGCAGGGGTATGTACGTGCATCAATCAGAATCCTCCCCCACACCATCAAACCACGACCTCCATACAGGTCCCTTTCATGGACATTAAGGGGCTGATATCTGGTTCCTGGTTCACGCCGGATGAAAACCCGACGAGAATCACTGTTCACACTATACCTGAACTCGTCCATGAACATAGCCTGGGACCACTGCTCCAATGACCATGTACTGTGTTCTTGACACCAGGCTTTACGCGATCTCCTGTGTCCAGGAGTCAGTGGAATGCACCTTGCAGGTCTCCAGGCCAATAAACCATGTCTGTTCAGTCGTCTGCAGACTGCGTGTCTGGAGACAACTGTTCCAGCGGCTGCAGTAACGTCCCGAGCAAGGCTACCTGCAGTACTCCGTGGCCGTCTGCTGGCACTGATGTTGAGATATCGGTCTTCTTGAGGTGTGGTACACTGTGGACGCCTCCTACTGTAGTGTCTGGACACGTTTCTTGTCTGCTGGAATCGTTGCCATAATCTTGAGATCACACTTTGTGGCACACGGAGGGCCCATGCTACGACCTGCTGTGTTTGACCAGCCTCCAGTCGCCCTCATAACGTCATCAATATATGTTTTTTGAGCCATTTTCACACAGAGTCACCATTAGCACATCTGAAAACTTCTGCACACTTACTCGCTGCACCGTACTCTGACATGCATCAACACACCTCTGCGTATGTGGACTGCTGCCAGCGCCACCGTGCGACGACCGCAGGTCAAATGCACCGCATGTTCATACCCCGAGGTGATTTAAGCCCGCAAACCGCCCCCTAGAGCATTTTTTCACCTTGTATCAGCATTATCCTTAATTAATTATCATGAGCGCAGTACGAAAGGTCATACTATATGGACGACCTTGATATCGTTTTGAGTAGAACTTAGACTTGTATTTTGACAAAATACAGACATCATAGACTTCGGTTCTTTCAAAATTTACGCTTATCCATTTCGTTTCCGACCTAATATTTTGTTAAAAGTAAGTAAATAGTATTGAGAAATCCTGATTAATTGTAGATGACATACTTTAACAAAACACCAGGTGCACTGCAGGTTTGGGACAACCAGGTAAACATATGTATGTGAAACTGAGTTATATGTATTTTCGGTTAATATTTGTCTGTTGAGAATTTTGTAAATATTGTTACCATAATCTCTAAACGGTATGCATTAACATAAAAATCTATAAATTTCATTTGACATAAAATAAAGACGCCCACTTATGACGGTGAAACTTCGCCAGTTTGCTCTAAACAGAACCTTTTTGTATTATGAAGAAAGCCGTTTATTTATCTGGCAACCTTTCTCCTATTTTAGATGGAGACGAGACGAGTTTAGTACGCATTTTAAAACGTTATGCACGCTCTGGATCCCAGCTTAAGGATTTTTGTGCTTTACAAACCGACAAACTCACTCTTATATTGTTTACTGATTATATCGTAACACGTATGTGCTGTGTTATTTTAATGTATCTACACTCCTGGAAATTGAAATAAGAACACCGGGAATTCATTGTCCCAGGAAGGGGAAACTTTATTGACACATTCCTGGGGTCAGATACATCACATGATCACACTGACAGAACCACAGGCACATAGACACAGGCAACAGAGCATGCACAATGTCGGCACTAGTACAGTGTATATCCACCTTTCGCAGCAATGCAGGCTGCTATTCTCCCATGGAGACGATCGTAGAGATGCTGGATGTAGTCCTGTGGAACGGCTTGCCATGCCATTTCCACCTGGCGCCTCAGTTGGACCAGCGTTCGTGCTGGACGTGCAGACCGCGTGAGACGACGCTTCATCCAGTCCCAAACATGCTCAATGGGGGACAGATCCGGAGATCTTGCTGGCCAGGGTAGTTGACTTACACCTTCTAGAGCACGTTGGGTGGCACGGGATACATGCGGACGTGCATTGTCCTGTTGGAACAGCAAGTTCCCTTGCCGGTCTAGGAATGGTAGAACGATGGGTTCGATGACGGTTTGGATGTACCGTGCACTATTCAGTGTCCCCTCGACGATCACCAGTGGTGTACGGCCAGTGTAGGAGATCGCTCCCCACACCATGATGCCGGGTGTTGGCCCTGTGTGCCTCGGTCGTATGCAGTCCTGATTGTGGCGCTCACCTGCACGGCGCCAAACACGCATACGACCATCATTGGCACCAAGGCAGAAGCGACTCTCATCGCTGAAGACGACACGTCTCCATTCGTCCCTCCATTCACGCCTGTCGCGACACCACTGGAGGCGGGCTGCACGATGTTGGGGCCTGAGCGGAAGACGGCCTAACGGTGTGCGGGACCGTAGCCCAGCTTCATGGAGACGGTTGCGAATGGTCCTCGCCGATACCCCAGGAGCAACAGTGTCCCTAATTTGCTGGGAAGTGGCGGTGCGGTCCCCTACGGCACTGCGTAGGATCCTACGGTCTTGGCGTGCATCCGTGCGTCGCTGCGGTCCGGTCCCAGGTCGACGGGCACGTGCACCTTCCGCCGACCACTGGCGACAACATCGATGTACTGTGGAGACCTCACGCCCCACGTGTTGAGCAATTCGGCGGTACGTCCACCCGGCCTCCCGCATGCCCACTATACGCCCTCGCTCAAAGTCCGTCAACTGCACATACGGTTCACGTCCACGCTGTCGCGGCATGCTACCAGTGTTAAAGACTGCGATGGAGCTCCGTATGCCACGGCAAACTGGCTGACACTGACGGCGGCGGTGCACAAATGCTGCGCAGCTAGCGCCATTCGACGGCCAACACCGCGGTTCCTGGTGTGTCCGCTGTGCCGTGCGTGTGATCATTGCTTGTACAGCCCTCTCGCAGTGTCCGGAGCAAGTATGGTGGGTCTGACACACCGGTGTCAATGTGTTCTTTTTTCCATTTCCAGGAGTGTACATTTGTGTTGCACTTTAACCTTATCTGACGCTTTAGGAAATTATTTTGTCCAAGGTTTCATCACATGTGGAAACTTAACATAATGCTTTTTTTATGCACTCTGGTATCGAATTATCTTACGCAGACCCTTTAACGCCCTGTTTTCGAACGCAATGAACAAATTGTGTCTTCATTGTGTTGCATTGAAGCGTCTAAGAACCGTTCAGTTGTAGACAAAAATGTACTTCCTCTGTATTTTATTATCTTCTTGCACTCTATCTATATCTGTTTCAACTATATATGCACGTAACCACCGTAATATGCTCGCGTTAGATGCTGTGCACTACTGGCCATTAAAATTGCTACACCACGAAGATGACGTGCTACTGACGCGAAATTTAACCGACAGGAAGACGATGCTGTGATTTGCAAATGATTAGCTTTTCAGAGCATTTACAAAGAGCTGGCACCGGTGGCGACACCTACAACGTGCTGACATGAGGAAAGTTTCCAACCGATTTCTCATACACAAACAGCAGTTGACCGGCGTTGCCTGGTGAAACGTTGTTTTGATGCCTCGTGTAAGGAGGAGAAAAGCGTACCATCACGTTTCTGACTTTTATAAAGGTCGAATTGTAGCCTATCACGATTGCGGTTTATCGTATCGCGACGTTGCTACTCGCATTGGTCGAGATCGAATGACTGTTAGCAGAATATGGAATCGGTGGCTTCAGGAGGGTAATACGGAACGCAGTGCTGGATCCCAACGGCCTCGTATCACGCAGTCGAGATGACAGGAATCTTATCCGCATGACTGTAACGGACCGTGCAGCCACGTCTCGATTCCTGAGTCAACAGAAGGGGACGTTTGCAAGACAACAACCATCTGCACGAACAGTTCGACGACGTTTGCAGCAGCATGGACTATCAACTCGAAGACCATGGCTGCGGTTACCCTCGACGGTGCATCACAGACAGGAGCGCCTGCGATGGTGTACTCAACGACTAACCTTGGTGCACGAATGGCAAAACGTCATTTTTTTCGGATGAATCCAGGTTCTGTTTACAGCATCATGATGGCCGCATCCGTGTTTGGTGACATCGCGGTGAACGCACGTTGGAAGCGTGTACAGCATTCGTCATCGCCATACTAGCATATCACCCGGCGTGATGGAATAGGGTGCCATTGGTTACACGTCTCTGTCACCTCTTGTTCACATTGACGGCACTTTGAACGTGGACATTACATTTCAGATGTGTTACGACCCGTGACTCTTCCCCTCATTCGTTCCCAGCGAAACCCTACATTTCAGGAGGATAATGCACGACCGCATGTTGCAGGTCCTGTACAGGCCTTTCTGGATACAGAAAATGTTCGACTGCTGCCCTGGCCAGCACATTCTGCAGATCTCTCAACAATTGAAAACGCCTGGTCAATGATGGCCGAGCAACTGGCTCGTCACAATACGCCAGTCACTACTCTCGATGAACTGTGGTATCGTGTTGAAGCTACATGGGCAGCTGTACATTTACACGCGCCATCCAAGCTCTGTTTGACTCAATGCCCAGGAGTATTAAGGGCGTTATTACGGCCAGAGGTGGTTGTTCTGGGTACTGATTTCTCAGGATCTATGCACCCAAATTACGTGCAAATGGAATCAAATGTCAGTTATAGAATAATATATTTGTCCAATGAATACTCGTTTATCATCTGCTTTTCCTCTTGGTGTAGTAAGTTTAATGGCCAGTAGTGTAGATATTGCTAAATGTGAACTCATCTCTTTAACAGTCGTCGTAGCAATATGGTATAAAGTCAGCGTTCCACTTTTTCAGCTTCAATGCATGAAGGGGTAGTTCCTGGACATCATATCGCCCTTCTGCGTCTCAGGCTAAATCTACAATACGTTCGTTGCTTCTCATGGTGTAGGACATTTGGTACTACCGAGGATAACCCATCTCCTTGATCTTACCGTTGAGTTTAGTGACCTGCTTGATATTATTTAGAAGCAGTAATATACGTCTCCGTGCCATAATTTCGACAGTAATCTACACATAATATCTGAACTCGACAAACAAGAATTGACTTAAGAACGACTTCTGTTTAGTGAACTGCTGAACTTGCAGGAGACAATCCAGGCAGCAATGCAGTACAGCGTTCACATGATATTTTACTAAATATATGACTCTTGCTCAACGTTGAATGTCACCAAGCAGTTAGTTTATCTACGCCTCCACCATGGACGAAAATACGTTTTAATGTGATTCTGCTATGTGTGACAGTTACCACGTCTCCGTGTGTGTCGCATTTTTAACTGACTTTTGAAAAGCCTTGCCGCAGTAGCCACATTTCCATGTTCGCTGAACAATCTTCTTCATTAAACTGCATTCCCGTTGTCTCTAGCTCTAAATAAAACATGTAGTATGAATTTCAAGCCCTGTTAGCCAGTGAACAGCGTTTATAAATATGGGATTACAGTAACGTATCTGTATTGTCCCAAAGCATTCTTTGTTGTTAATCAAGATAAATATTAGGCTATTCGTATTTAAACATTAATCACCGACCAATATCAGTTGCGGTGAATAATTATTCAGGACCTATGTTTAATTAGTAATTAGTTGCGGCGATGTATTTGGCTGGGATTGTACGGACAGCTTGCTGTAATGAGGTTTCGTAATGATATGCAACATGACCTGCGCGTTACGGCCGCCGCAATTGACAACTGTACAGTTGTGCGAAAATAAACAAATTCTGAATGAATACAGTGCTAATGCCTAGAATCTAGAATTAGATTTGTATATTGTTTTTACGTTCGAGTGCCGTATGGTATTATCCATGAAGCTTGTTACTTGGATACGGCCACGTACGGGTTTTGATTCATCGTCACAGAAGACATACGGTTGGAAGACAAACTCGGTAAACATGTAACGTTAGTGAGACATCGGCGGAAGCGATAGCAGCCCGTTTTCTGCTTACACGTTTCCAGCTATGGGACATGTTACTGACGTCTTCCAACCCTTGTTCACAGTACGAGCAGCCCTTAGCGGCTCGCCATCTCACAACTATTCATGACGTCGCCTTTCCGGCTTAGATCTTTTTTAATATGTGACTTGTAAGTATTGCATCTTTTCCAGTCAGTACAAACTTTAATTTTATTAATGTATTATATATCTAATATGTTTTAGAACAGTTAGTCTAATTCTGAAGACGACGCTCATAGTAGCGTCGAAACCTGGTCAATTTTGACTTAATATTCGTGACCGAGGGCTTATTTGGTCTAATAGAATTTATAGGATAAATTAATACTGAGAGCTGAGACAAATCAGTCATGTAAACTTGTGCGATTAAAGTTATTCGAATGGTAGGTGGTGTGGGTGAGTGTGACTAGCAGCCTCCTGTTCCTGAATCCAGCCGTACAGTTGAATCACAACGAACTGATGAAAATTTCTGAACATAAAGGAACAAACATTTTTGTTTTTCTGCAGTAGGCTGCATGAGATCAAGAGTCCCTTACCACTGGAATGAAATTAGTCTTTTGTTGCTTTACGAACGGTGTGTTTGTCATTATTAAAGCTGAAGTAGTATGTGAATTCTTTTGACCATGTAAAGCCAGCGCCATATTACGTTACCCACTGATGCTGACGTATATTAGTATGTCATTGGTGCTACACAAGCAGATGACAATGTTACAAATAACGTATCCTACCAAGTACGTAGGTCACTCTGACAAACATATTCCATCCACAATGAATTTCACCGTCTATCGATTCACATTTGTGCCTCCTTCTGGAACTCCGTTATTCACATAATAGCTTACGACAGTCATTACAACGTCATCTGGGGCACTACGTATCCTGATCGTCTGTACGTCTTGTCACCATAGACTCCACTGGTCTCCCACTACTCGCTGTTCATCAGCAAAGTCCTTGCAATCAATATGGAAATTATATTTTTACGGTTATGTATCTCAGACGGTAAAAAGGGGAACGCTATGGATCACTTGGTTGTTCGTCTGTCCGACAGTCCGTCCGCCTATCTGTCCGCCTGCCTGGCTGTAAAAAAAAAAAAAAAAAAAAAAAAAAAAAAAAAAAAAAAAAAAAAAAAAAAAAAAATAATAATAATAATAATAATTTGGAGAAGTAGTAATAAGTGTAAGCTTTTGAGTCAATGCAGTCAAAAGATACGACTATTTATGTCACGTATTTTGATACTCGAAAAATTCACTCATCAAAACCCTTAGGGGACTTCCCGTTGAACTAGAATCATAAAATTTGTCAAGAAGCAAGGTTTCACAGTAGAAGTAAAGGAAAAGTAAAGGAAAAAAATCAGAAAGCTATTGATTTGTAATTGTATCCCACTAAAATATATAACTTTTGTCATCTGTTATTCGGCGTGAAACTGGAAATTAAAAGATTTTAAAAAGTCTTGGAATCCCTGGGACCGATATCTTGCCAGTATCAATGGCGATAACAGGCAAAAATCATCGAGAACGATTCCGGAATGAATGAACTGTCTGCTTATTCATACGTAACTTTCTACGGAGGCCTACTCGCATCTACTCTTGTCTTACCTCTTTCTAACATATGGTTTCAATATGTGATGCTTACCATACATTACACACAATAAGAAGAACTCTTTCCTGTAACTTTTCGTCTACTGCCTAACTGTATACGCTCTACATAGTGCCTTTCGTTAACATCGGCTCGGCTTTTGCTTCAGCTTTCGGCGTGATTTTACTATCTGCATAAGACAGAATTCTTCCTCAGCAACGGCGCTATGGAATTTTTTTATTAGGTCTCAACTAATATCGAGACATATTGCCCCATCCCCATCTAACAGTAGTTGTAACGGCAGACCAACATAGTAAATTATTGAGCGTCGCAAAATAGTAGTAACCGTGGTGAGGCAACTCCGCTTGATTGTTTTACATTCTAGTTTAGGAATTCGTCTTCGAAGCTGCTTTCCGTAAATATTAAATAATCATAAAAATTCCCCAAAACTGACTATGGCATAATAAAGAATACGACCTAGTATTGGAGGAGAAATTGTTTCATATTCACGGGGTTGCGGTTACAGAGTCGAAAAACTTAATAAAAATAGGTGTCTCATACCTCATTTAGGGCCGGACGGAGTGGCCGAGTGGTTCTAGGCGCTTCAGTCCGGACCAGCGCGACCGCTACGGTCGCAGGTTCGAATCCTTCCTCGGGCATGGATGTGTGTGATGTCCTTAGGTTAGTTAGGTTTAAGTAGTTCTAAATTCTACTGGAATGATGACCTAAGATTTTAAGTCCGATAGTGCTCAGAGCCATTTGAAACATTTGAGCCTCATTTAGGCACACCCATAACTGATTTCTTCTTGTGAGCACTTTGCATCACATTCTTGCAACTAGATACTCGAACTGAATTTCCGTTACTGGTTTCCTTGCTTAAACCGCGAGGTATCAACGAGTGCAATTTCCAACTAGAATGTGAATGAATCTAGTCATGTGATCAAGTTAGTCCACTCTACGACGGAGTACAAACTCTGTGATGTCGATCTACAGCTGTGGTTCTCATACTGCATTGTTTTGCGAATGTGGTTGCAGTTAAGTTGCCTTTCCTCGTAACACCAGCTGACTGTATCATTAGTGAAATCAAACTCTTCAATTTAAGTTAACAGATTTTGGGTACTATGTGGGTCAACATCCTCTAAATGTTTTAAAAATATGAACATGGTCCGTTGTAGGCTGCGTACTGTATTAATATTCTTAATTTAACTTGTGCAATTATCTAATATCGACTTCACGTCGTTTTCAAGCACATTCGTAACTTTGATTTACGTACATCACGTTTTATATTGTGTAAGTAATTGATTATTCTTACACACACATGACCAAGCGCTATAATCCATAAGTACATGTGTACAGAATCCAGATCAATGTGCTACGCCACCACATGTTATTAGTTATGAGTCTGCAGTACTCATAGTATAGTTCCTATAATGTGAAATGTGATGGCGTAGCATTGTGATCAGGACTCTGACCTTATGTATTTTTCGATTATGGCTTATGGTCATATAAGTGTAAGATGGATCCGTTACTTAGTAAAGTAAAACGTGACGCACATAATTTGATCTCAGACACGTGCTTTAAAATGATGTAAAGTCGAAATTAATAATCGCACAAATTAAATAAAGAACGCCCTATAGCGGGCCATGTGTTCATTTGTAAAATAAATTAAATTATGTTGGAATTTCATTCAAACAAGCAGTTTCCACTCAATTACAGGTCAGCGAAACTCCTGAAGATGTCTATTAATTCAGACGAAACCGACTTCGTGAGAGAAATTACAACATTTTGGAAACAGGAGCGTCTGGTCTCAATAAACTTCGATCGCAGTTGATAGATCTTTCAGGTTTCCACCAGTGATGAGCAGTGAGTATACGTATTTGAATGTAAATTGGTTGGCAGATTGAAGACTGTACCTGGTGATGGGGGATGCATTCTCCCGTTTTCTGCTTCGGTGTTAGAAAGAGGCAGCTGTAGTAAACTCAGTGCGAATGCACAACACAGTAATTAACCTTCCACTGCTCTTAGAACCGGAACACAAGTGTACAATGAACTATGACGCCCCATTAACACAGAAGAAAACGAAGACTTAATTATGTGACGCAAATATTAAATTTTCATACATAATTATAGTAGCATTATCCGACACATTCACTACTCACCAAGTGATTCAACTTCGTAGGCTGTGTCTGTTTCAGTGCGTCCCATTCATATCTCTCGTTCAGTACTCGCTAAGACAGAAAAATGACTTTTGCACGCCTGTAAATAGACTTTGTATCTGCTACGCTCCCTTATAATTACGTAAATGAAATTACTTTCGATTCTGAATTTAACTGTTTTTATTGTGCTATTGCCATTTCTGTTTATGTGCCGTTGACAAGCATCACTAACAACACGAAACGTACGTTAGTATTACACCTATGGCCTTGCTGAGCAGCGTGCCCATCTAGCATCTTACTCATGACGCTGGTGACAGTCGTTGCCACTGTCATCAGAAGGGTGACATAGCCCTACAATAAAGTTGTTATTTTCAATGTGTTTCTATGCCCTAATATGACAGCGTATCGTATGTTTGATAACGGGACATGAGCGGAAGTTACAGCAAAAAGTGAAAAAAAATGTAATTTAAAGAATTTTTAGGGACTGTGGACCTACTCTGCAGGAAGCTAGTACTGTTATTATTGTTATTATTAGCAGCAGCAGATGCAGTACTGTTATCACTATTAGTTATTAGTCTCTTCTGTTGTTCACATTGACATTAGATAAATTCATGCCTGGTCTAGAATCAATTAATTTCTGTTAATGACATTTTACTGCGAATCACATTAAAATTATTTTTGCTTTTAAGTAACTAAGATGTAAAATACACTGTTTTGTAAAACATTGTTCGGCTACAAGAGTGGGACTGAAATCCGTACTATGATTAAGTTACATAAAAAAATAAAAATCTCAAACCAATTAGAAATGTTCACCTCCATCGTCACAACCATCTGAACTTCAGCCATCAGATGTAGCTCCCCCTCCCCTTGGTTCATACAAGGCGCACACCAAGCTGCTTACCGGCACTCAGCCAGCGCTAAAATCTGAAGCCACGAAACTATCTCATTTTCCTCCCTATGGTACATTGGAGATTATTCTCTGACGTCTTAACAAATAACCAATCATCCTGATGTTCCTTCCCGTCAGTGTTGTCCATAATTATGTTTCTTTCTTCACCGATTCTAATGAGAACATCCTCATTAAATACCTCATCAGTCGACCTAATTTTCAACATTCGTCTGTAGCACCACAACTCAACTCTTCTTTTCCGGTTTTCCCACTCTCCGTCATGGACTACCATACAACCCTGTGCTCCAAGTGCACTTTCTCAGAAATTTGTTCCTCAAATTAAGGCCTACATTTGATACCAGTAGACTTCTCTTTGCCAGGACTGCCCTTTTTGCCTGTGTGCCTGTTTTTTATGTCTTCCTTACTTCGCCCGTCAAATGTTATTTTGCTTCAAAGGTAGCAGATTTCTTTAACTTCGTCTACTTCTTTGCCACCAGTTCAGATATTAAGCTTCTCGCTACTATCATTCCTACCACTTCTCATCGGTTTTGTCTTTTTCAGTTTACTCTCTATCGATATTCTTCACTCACTAGACAATTCATTCCAATCAACGGATCCTGTATAACTTCTTCACTTTCAATGAGGATACCAATGTCATCAGCAAAACTTGTCATTCATGCCCTGAAATATTAGCCGACTCTTGAACCTTTCCTTAATTCCGTCACTGCGTATCCGATGTACTGAGTGTACAGCAGTGGCGAATGACTGGAATCTTGTCTCACGCTTTTCTTAATTCGAGTACTTCGTTCTTGGCCTCCCAAACATGTTTCCTCTTGGTTATTCTACATTTACTATTTTTCTCAGCATTTCGAAAATCTTGCACCATTTTTCGTTGTCAATATGTGTTTTTCTGGTCCTTCAGATCCTATGAATGGATCTTGATTTTCCTTCAGCTTACTTCCACTGACAAGCGCCAAGCCGGAACTGCCTCTCTGGTGCCTCTACCTTTCCGAAAGCCAAATTGATCGTCATCTGACACATGCTCAGTTTTCATTTCCATTCTTACTTACATTATTCTTGTCACCAGCTTGGATGCACGGGATATTAAGCTAACTGCACGATAGTTCTCGCACCTATCTGCCTTTTCTATCTTGGGAGCTGTGTAGATATTTTTCCGAAAGTCTTATGGTATGTTGCCAGTGTTACAGATTGTACACATCAACTGGATAGTCGTGCCGTTTAGTTTCCATTTCTCCCAATGACTTTCGAAATTTTGATACAATGTTATCTGTCTCTTCTGCTTTATTTAATCTCTAGTCTTTAAGGGCGCTTTAGAAGGTGACACTGACACTCGATTCCCTACGTCTTCCATATCGACTCCAGTTTCGTTTTCCGACAAGTTGTCAGATGATTCTTCCCCGTCATAGAGGCCTTCAACTAATTCTTTCCACCTATCCACTCTTTCTTCTGAGTTTAACGGTGGTACTGTCATTGCACTCTTAATGTTACTGCCCTTGCTTTTAATTTTATTGAGCATTTCTTTGATTTTTCTGTATACTAAGTCCGTCCTTCCGACGATCATTTCTTTTTCGATTTTTTTTCAAATTTTTCCCGGACGCATTTCCCCTTAGTTGCCCTGGATTCCGTATTTTTTCATTCACGTATTCCTGCCTTTTCGTGAAAATAATCGTCGATCATTTGGAGTATTTACTCAATATTTCTTCGAAGTTACCTTCCTTGGGACTATGTCTGGCTGTCCAACATCTGTGATTGCAGTTGTTGCGGATGTCAACTCCTCCAACTGAACTGCCTATTCTGATAATCCTTAATGCAGTAGCCACATTCATGGCGAACTTCAAACGTGTCTCATCATTTCTCAGTACTTCAGTATCCCACGTTCTTCAGCAAAGATTATTTCCTATGATTCTCATAAACTTCAGTCTACTATTCATAATTACTATGCCTTACAACCCAATAGCTGGTTTCGGAATCTCTTTGTGACCAAGCTGTAATTCAGTTGAAATCTTCCGTGTCTTGGGGTCTTCCGTGGCCTCTTCCTCTTGTGACCCTTTAACACAGTGTTCGCTATTGCCACCTGAGATTTACTGCTGAACTCAATTAGCCATTTTCCTCACTCCTAATGTCTAGCCCTATTCTCCCGTAACTCATTCCTGTATGCCTTCCTCTACAACCAACTTCTAGTCTCCCATGCTCATTCAATTTTCATTTCCCTCTACATACTGATTTAACCGTTCAAAATCCTCACATTGTTCCATGTCTCTTCGTATTCTGCTTGGGGCGTTGAATTAGATACCCCACCTAGCGTTGTCGCCGTTGCTTAGTTGTCGAATCTGACGAAACAACCCTGGCATAGAATTATCCACAGTAGCTCACTCTCTGCTCGATTTTCCTATTCATAATAAATCTTACTCCCGCTATACCTTTTCCTGATGCAATTTATATTACCCTATAATCGTCTCATCAGAAAGCCTTATCTTCTTTCCGTTCCACTTAACTGACTCCTAGATTAAGCCTTTAAATTTCCCTTTACAGTTTTTCTAGCTTTTTTACTCGAACTTCTGACATCCCAATCTCCGACCCGTAGGATATTATCTCATCACTCAGTCCATATTCTGTACTTATTGGACTGTTCATACCATTCAAGACATCCTGTAACTCTTCTTCATTTTCACTGAGGGTACCAATGGCGTCAGCGAATCTTATCATTGATATTCTTTCACCATGAATTTTAATCCTAACCTTGAACCTTTCTTTTGTTTCCTTCATTGCTTCTCCGATGTACACTTTGAACAGTAGAAGCGAAAGACTACATCCATGTCTTATACCCTTTTTAATCCGAGCAGTTCGTTCATGGTCTTCCAATCTTATTGTACCCTTTGGTCTTGTACATATGGTATATATCCTGCCTTTCCGTATAGCTTACCCCAATTTTCCTTGGAATTTCATACATCTTGCACCATTTTAAACTGTCCAACGCTTTTTTAAAGTCGACAAATCCTATTAACGTGTCTTGATGTTTCTTCACTCTTTCTTCCATTATCAACAGCAACGTTAGAACTCCGTCTTTGATGCCTTTACCTTCTCTGAAGCCAAACTAATCCTCATCTAAGTGTTCCTCAATTTTCTTTTCCATTATTCTGTATATTATACTTGTCAGTAATTTGGTTGAATGAAGTGTTGAGTTGACTGTGAAATAATTCTCACACTTGTCGGCTCTGGCAATCTTCAGAATTGTGTGGATGAAGTTTTTTCCTAAGTCTGATGGTATATCGCCAGTCTCCCACACCATAGTGAATAGTCATATTGTTGCCACTTCCCATAATGATTTTAGAAATTCCGATGGGAAGTTATCTAGTCCTTCTATCGTATTTGATCTTAAGTCGTCCAAAGCTATGATTGTAACAATGGGTCCCCTCTCTCTTCCCTGTCGACTCCTACTTCTTCTACTATCAGGTCCTCCCCATTATAGAGGTCTTCAGTGTACACTTTACACCTAAGCGCTCTATCCACTACGTCAAACTGGTGAATTCCCATTCCACGCTTAGTGCCACCGCCTATGGTTTTAATTTCACTGAAGATTATTCTGTCTGTTCTATAGGCTATTTCTATTTGTTCATATTCTTCACGCAGCCATTTCGTCTTAGCCTCCCTGGACTTCCTGTTTATTTCATTTCTAAGTGACTTTTAGTTCCACATTCCTGAATTTCCCTGAATTTTTTTGTACCACCTTATGCGGTAGGTCAAAAGAAGCATTTTTTTCTGTCAGTCATGGTCACTTCCCAGTTACGTTCCTTGTGACTACGTTTTCCCTACCAAATTCTGCGAATGCCCTATTTAGAGACATCCATTCACTTTCAATTGAACTGCTTTCTGAGCTAGTCATTATAGCAGTAACTATAGCCTTGGAAAACTTGAAGTGCATCTCTGCATTACTTGACCCTTAATTGCTCATTGATTATTCCTGACTAGTCACTTAAACTTCAGCCTGCTCTTCATCACTGATCACGATCTGAGTCTATATCTGCTCCTAGGTACACCTTACAAAGCAAGATCTGATTTCGAAATCCCTGTTTGTCCACGATGAAATCTAACAGGAATTTCCTGTATCACCTGGCCTTTACCAAATACACCACCTCATATTGTGATTCTTGAACAGCGTATTCGCTGTTACTAGCTGAAACTTATTACAAAATTCAGTTACTCTTTATCCTCTTCCATTCCTACTATCAAGCCCATATTCGCCCGTAACCTTTTTTCTACTCCTTTCCCTACAACCATTTTTCAATCCCTCATGAGAGACTTTCATCTCCCTTTACGTACTGAATTACCCGTTCGGTGTCTTCATATACTTTTCCTCTCTCTTCATTTTCAGCCTGCGACGTCGGCATGGGTACCTGAAGTATTGTTGTCGGTGTTGGTTTGCTGTCGATTCCGATGAGAACAACCCCAACACTGAAATGTTTACAGTAACTCAGACTCTGCCCTACCTTCGTATTCATAACGAACATTACTCCGTTTATACAATTCTCCTCTGCTGTTGATGTTCTCCTAAACTTATCTAACCAGAAATCCTTATCTCCTTTCCATTTCACTTCACTGACCCTCACTAAGTTTCCACTGAGCCTTTGAATTTCCCTTTAAAAATTTTTTAGTTTCTCTATCGCTTTTAGGTTTCTGACATATCACTATCCGATTCATATAAGGTGACCCCTTCATTTGTTATTCAATCTTTTCGTCATGGTGCCTCCCTGGAGTTTAATCTGGAATATTTTGCCATTGGAAAGATAACTTTTCAGTTACAGGCCACATGTACTGTGGATGCACAGTACGTGTCTTTAATGTAATGGTTTATATTGTCCTCTGCATTCTCATGCCATTGATCGTTACAGATTCTTCCGATTTTTAGGGGCAGTTTCCCACCATAAGAGCAAGAGAGTGCTCTGAACCTCTGTCCAATCCTCCAACCTCTTTGACAAGGCCGTACGCAGAATGAGGGTGACTTCTTTTGCCCGATATCTTCAGACGCCACAGATATAATTTTAATCCAAAATTTAAGTGGCGGCGTGGTTATACCCCTGGACATTTTGATTGCTGATCAACGCACTACACGTAGAGCACGAGTTACCAAGAAACCATTGGTAAATACAACTGGGCTGTGACGGGCCTTTTTTCGGCCCCTCCCCACTATGTAGGTCTATTTTTACCCAGTCAAGACACTATTTGCGAACTTTTACCACATAGCCCTTTACTTTGACTTGTTTAGCCCCATCTAGCGTATTCAAGTATTTTTTTATTGGCATTTATACACCGTGGATGTCTTACCTTACTCACCTTACAGAACATTACTGGACTTTTCTCACCTTAGAGAACTTCAGTTAATTTCTGCTTTTGTGGTTTTTTCCGTTAGGTAATGTTTTTTCAAATACACCTACCAGTCAAACACACTTCATTATAATCACGCCTTCCATCATGGCATTTATTTCCCAGAAACCGGTCGAGGACGTCAACTCGACAGTCTGACAGAGTCGCACTAACATCAAGATCTTGGCCTTATCGAAAATGGGGACTCAGTACGGCAAGTATCCAGGGCTATCTATGTGGTTTTCAGAGTTGCCTTATAAAAAACGTCTTAAAACAAGCAAAGGTTGTAAGCATCTCGACCGATTCACAGAAATTTCTTCATTGAAAACAGAACAAACAATAGTGCACCACAGCATTTCCTCGATAAACGTTTTTTCGGCATTACTCTTGCGTCACTACGATATTTACTTTTTGAATTCGCCGAAAAATAAAAAGTTGCTAAATTGTTTCTCCAGTTATTTATTTGTAAGCCTTTCTATTTTCTTCATTGCTACTGCGTATGCTTACCCAAAGCCTGCGTACCCTTACCCCACACCATGAGGTTAGGGTACGAAAAAATAATAATAATTGGATGACAATGATACTTTTACACAGTCTTACCAAGACGTCAAGCTTGGTATTACATAAATTTTTGCAAGTATTTGAAAAAGAATTAGTAAAAAAAATTCGTACTTTTACCCCCACCTACTCTACATAATTTTTTTCTTTTTATTTTTTTTTTATTTTTTATTTATTTATTGTTCCGTGGGACCACATTTAGGAGAAGTCTCCATGGTCATGGAACGAGTCAATACATGAAATTATAACACGATTGTAGAAACAGATAAAATGAAATATAAGAAACATATTCAGGCGACAAGTCGTTAGTTTAAATAAAGAAAATCAAGAATGTAACACTGGAATTTGCTTAATTTTTTATCTCTTCCAGGAGCTCCTCGACAGAATAGAAGGAGTGAGCCATGAGGAAACTCTTCAGTTTAGACTTAAAAGTGTTTGGGCTACTGCTAAGATTTTTTAGTTATTGTGGTAGCTTATTGAAAATGGATGCAGCAGAATACTGCACTCCTTTCTGCACAAGAGTCAAGGAAGTGCATTCCACATGCAGATTTGATTTCTGCCTAGTATTAACTGAGTGAAAGCTGCTAACTCTTGGGAATAAGCTAATGTTGCTAACAACAAACGACATTAAAGAAAATACATATTGTGAGGGCAATGTCAAAATTCCCAGACTATTGAATAGGGGTCGACAAGAGGTTTTCGAACTTACACCATACATAGCTCGAACAGCCCGTTTTTGAGCCAAAAATACCCTTTTTGAATCAGAAGAATTACCCCAAAAAATAATACCATATGACATAAGCGTATGAAAATATGCGAAGTATGCTACTTTTCGTGTTGAAATGTCACTTATTTCAGATACTGTTCTAATGGTAAATAAAGCGGCATTTAGTTTCTGAACAAGATCCTGAACATGGGCTTTCCACAACAGCTTACTATCTATCCGTACGCCTAGGAACTTGAACTGTTCCGTTTCGCTTATAACATGCCCATTCTGTCTGATTAAAATGTCAGTTCTTGTTGAATTGTGGGTTAGAAACTGTAAAAACTGAGTCTTACTGTGATTTAGCATCAAATTATTTTCCACAAGCCACGAACTTATATCATGAACTACATTATTTGATAATGTTTCAATATTACACACAAGATCCTTCACTACCAGGGTGGTGTCATCAGCAAACAGAAATATTTTTGAATCACCTGTAATACTAGAAGGCATATCATTTACATAAATAAGGAACAGCAGTGGCCCCAGCACCGACCCTTGGGGAACGCCCCATTTAACAGTGCCCCATTGGGACTGAACATCATTACCACTCTCAATATTGCGGAGGATTACCTTCTGCTTTCTGTTCTTAAAGTAGGAGGCGAACCAATTGTAAGCTACTCCCCTTACTCCATAATGTTCCAACTTCTGCAGTAATATTTTGTGGTCAACACAGTCAAAAGCCTTCGTTAAATCAAAGAAAACACCTAACGTTCGCAACCTTTTGTTTAATCCGTCCAAAACCTCACAGAGAAAAGAGACTATAGCATTTTCAGTTGTTAAGCCATTTCTAAAACCAAACTGTACATTTGACAGCAAATTATGTGAATTTAAATGCTGCAGTAACCTTGTATATACAACCCTCTCGATAACTTTACCAAACACCGATGGCATAGAAATAGGTCTATAATTGTCAACATTATCCCTGTCTCCCTTTTTATAAATTGGCTTCACTAACGAGTACTTCAATCGGTCAGGAAACCGACCACTCCTAAAGGAAAAGTTACAGATATGGCTAAGTACTGAGCTAACATACGTGGAACAATACTTCAGTATTCTGCTAGATACCCCGTCATATCCATGAGAGTTCTTGGTCTTAATTATTAACTCAATCTCCCTCTTGTCAGTATCATGGAGGAGCATTTCAGGTAACAGTCTCGGAACACTTTTTTCTAAGAGCGCTATATGATTCCCTGTTGGGACTAGGTTTCTATTTAGTTCACCTGCTATATTCAGAAAGTGATTATTAAGTACTGTACATATATGCGACTTATCAGTAACACGGACATCCCCACTACGCACTGATTCTATATTCTCGACCTGTCTCTGCAGACCAGCCACTTCCTTTACGACTGACCATATGGTTTTAATTTTATCCTGAGACTTAGCTATTCTATCTGCATACCACATACTTTTTGCCTTCCTAATAACTTTTTTAAGCACCTTACAATACTGTTTGTAATGGGCTGCTGCATTTAGATTTTGACTGTTTCTAACGTTTTGATATAATTGCCACTTTGTTCTACAAGATATTCTTATCCCTTTAGTCAGCCACCCAGGCTGCTAGTACCCTGTTTTGAACGTTCTAACGGAAAGCAACTTTCAAAGAGCACGAGAAAAGTCTTGAGGAAAGCATTATATTTATCGTCTACTGTATCAGCACTATAAACATCTTGCCACTCTTGTTCCTTGATAAGGTTTACAAAAGTCTGTACAGCAACTGGATCAGCTTTCCTAAAAAGTTGGTAACTATATTTAACATGTGTTGCAGCACAAAAATCTTTTAGACTTAAAATTTGTGCATCATGATCTGAAAGGCCATTCACCTTTTTGCTAACAGAATGCCCTTCTAATAATGACGAATGAACAAAAATATTGTCTATGGTTGTTCTACTGTTCCCTTGCACTCTCGTTGGAAAGAATACGGTTTGCATAAGATTATATGAATTAAGGAGGTCTACCAGCATCCTTTTCCTTGCACAATCACTTATACAATTAATATTGAAGTCACCACATATAACTAACTTTTTGTATTTCCTATAAAGTGAACCAAGAACCTCCTCTAGCTTTAGCAAAAAAGTTGTGAAATCGGAGTCTGGGGATCTATAAATAACAACTGTAAGAAGTTTAGCTCCACTAAATTTAACCACACCTGCACAACATTCAAACACCTTTTCAGTGCAGTACTTTGAAACATCAATTGACTCAAATGGGATACCGTTTTTCACATACATGGCTACTCCCCCACACCGCAAAGAGCTCCTAGAAAAGCTGCCAGCCAACCTGTATCCTGGTAAAGGAAGCCTCTGAATTATCTCCTTATTTAAGAAGTGTTCAGATATACCAATAATTTCAGAGTCAACATCTATAAGCAGTTCACTAACTTTATCTCTAATACCTTGTATATTTTGATGAAATATACTAATTCCCTCATTAATCGGATACCCAAGCTTTGTAGAAAGTGGTTTCTTTGTTAGAGAGACTTCCCTTAAGCAGGAATACCTATCAGCTGACTTCAATCTAAAAAAGGTACAGCTCTAACACCCACAACTACCGGAATTTTCCCATGAGTGATCCCACCACCCCCACCTATGCTGTCACCTATAAGTTTTGCCAACCTCCCCTTCCCATACCTGTTGAGGTGCAGGCCATGTCTAGTGAAACCCGTCCTACTGATAGACTCCACCGACACCACTGAAATGTGACTCATGCCTTCTGTTATCAGCGCACCCCCAAGTCTCATGTTATTACGCCTGACGGCTGTATTAAGATGAGGCCGATCGTGACGCTGAAACAGTTCCACGAAATGCACATTCGTGTTGCCAGTCTGTTTCTTCTATTCCATAAGTATTGTTGCGGCCACATATAGTAAGCGTTGCTTCACGCAGTAGAGAATGGCGAAACAGAGGCACGCCGGAGACTGAGGCGTTGCGTAATAAGCACGCCCAGATAGCCTTGCTGACAGCAGCAGTCTACCAACAGACTGACTCAAGGACGCACACAGACCGAGCGCCGTGCGAAGCCTAAAGAGTGCTGAGTGAGGGGAGTGAGGCCAGCACGCTAAGTTATGCTGCAATATACTGTGGGATTAATAACAAAAAGCTACCACCGAGGGTAAGAAACGTCCTCCTGCCGGATATAAATAGTGGAACGCAGGCAGCAACAGACAGAAGCCATTAGGAAGCAGTTCGTATCTGAGGACGGACATGGTCCTTGTCCGAATGTTCTATCTTCGTACGTGACGATTCCGGAAGTCTGTTCCAGCTCGCTGGAGTCATCTCTTCGCCGCCAGATGTCAACTTCAGCAATGGAGGTCGGCCCGACTTCAATCGGCACCATGGCTGACTAACTACAGCGAGAACTTCCAGCAGGACCGGCCAAACCGCGATCTTGGTAACAGGCGCCGCCGGGGACTGACGCCAGGGCTTCACGGCAGATGGCCACACGGCACGTGTTCCGTCCATGAAGGGACCTCGCGGACATCGCGACTGATGGCTTCCCCGCCGCCGGTGCAGCAGGCGTCGGCAGCTGACCTCACGGCGACGCGGGTTCGTGGGTGTGCCCGTACTGGGGCGCCGAGTGGTGATGAGTTCATCTCAACCACAGGGCATCCCGGCTTCAGCGGAGCACTGGTGAACTGAGGATCGCGAGTGCAATCGGCGGCGCCCGTTGCGCGCATTGTCGGAGAATCTACACAGCAGCAGCCAAGCGGAGGGATCTGCAGGGCTGGGCAGCGACGACGAGGGAGAAATTGTAAAGAAAGTTCAATAAATAATTGTAAAACTCCACGCCGTCTCAGTCTTTGGCGCAGCCACTGTGTCTGCTGCTAACAAGTGGTGCAGAAGTCGTAACAAGTGGATTCTCTTCCACGTAACAAGTGGTGTCAGGCGCACCCACGCCACGACTTTTACTAGCACTGTGTGGAGCAACCGAGAAACACCGAATAGGGTGAGTCCAGCAACTTTCTCTCTATGTTTTCTATGTAGCTGCAACGTTAAGGGACGTGAGAGCTTCATTTGAAAGGAATAGCAGCCCTGTAGACTTATCGCAGTTCGTGGGAATGATAGTCACGTTAACTTAGTACCATCTAAATATGTAGTGTGTGGATTGGTTCAAATGGCTCTGAGCACCATGCGACTTAACTTCTGAGGTCATCAGTCGCCTAGAACCTAGAACTAATTAAACCTAACTAACCTAAGGACATCACACACATCCATGCCCGAGGCAGAATTCGAACCTGCGACCGTAGCGGTCACGCGGTTCCAGACTGAAGCGCCTTTAACCGCACGGCCACACCGGCCGGCAGTGTGTGGATTAACAGGTCACATCACTCCTTGCAATAAATTTGTACCAAGCACTTGTGATGTGTGTGGCTTCTATGCTATGTAATGGGGCAAATGGTAAGTCTAGATGGCTTGCCATTAGACGTGCTAGGAATTAATTTGCTTCTGGGTAATACAATTTAATGTTTGTGAGGTGAGGTATATCACATGGAAAATGCCAGACACACGGTCAGCCGGGACAAGTGACGTCGTAGTCGCATTGATAGAGCAAGTTAAGAAACTGATTGAAGAAAACAAGTTGCAAAAGCAGCACATGCAGATGATGGAGCAACAATTGTTTCAAAATAATCGGGCTCGGGAAGCGATAGTGTAGAATGCAGGGGTACTGTCTTTTCCGTGTGGCAGATTGTTCAGCGGCTAATGTGATACCTTCCGTCTCGGGTGAAACAGCAGAGGATGTCAATGTTTTCATTGGTGACGTACGTAGTACGGCTAGACTGTGTCGCTAGCCGGATGAAATGTGTTTGCAAATGGCGAAGTTACGGTTAGTAGGTGATGCAAAGACTTATGTGGCATACCACGAAGGGTTAAAGGATGCTACTACGTTCACAGAGTTGGCTGAGGGATTATTGCAAAGATTTAGGAAACAAAAAAGTGCCAGATTTTTTAGAGAAAAATTGGGGAGGATGATGCAAGAAACGGGTGAAACGGTAGAAGAATTTTCGGACAGAATTAGGAGAACGAATGCGCACACGTATGAGTTAACGCAAAATGCGAGTGCAAATGAAGTTCTATTGAAAGAAGCAGAGAATAGAGCTTTAGACGCATTTTTACGAGAGGTCTCCTCGAAAGTTTTTTCGTCTTCCAAAGAGTGTTACCGTTGTGGGAAGCAAGCTCATTTTAAGGGACAGTATTGGGAACCGCAGTGTTTCAACTGTCAGAAAATAGGGCATAAGTCACGGCAGTGTAAAGCCAAAAACGGGTTAATGATACAGCAGGTAAAAACAGTTAAACGAAAAAGGGAGTGTTCCTGCCGTCGGGAGGCATTCCCAGTAAAAGGAGGTACTCAAAGAGTGCACGAAGAGGCGGATTGTAGTTTGATGGTTTTGATAAAAGATAAGTGGCGAAGAGTTTTAGTGGATACTGGAGCGCATGTATCGGTTGTCAGTGTGGACCTCGTGGGCAAGAAAGGATTGGAAGCTCCGAGATACAGATTGCGCGCAGTAGGTGATAAAAAATTAGATGGACTAGGGACCGCACAGCTCAAGTTTAAGATAGGGAACGTGTGGTTCCGGGAGCAAATGGAGGTGTTGTCAACTGTGGGACAGGGATTTTCAGCGATACTTGGGTTGGACTTTCTGATTAAACATCACGCCAAAATTGACCTTTCGCAACATACACTGGAACTCGATGGGAACTAGTTCTCAATGCGTACAGCCGTTGCAAATGTTTCAGAGTCACAAGGTGCACCGATAGCTACGGTGTTACCAACTAAACTGCGTACAAGAGCACTACAGGTGATTTCGTGTGACAAAGTACGAACAGGTACAGGGAAGTTGATGTGGGTTCCGGTGGATGTCGATGTGCCACAGCAGGGGTTATTCTTGGTAGAGCCACTACCGAGTAATGAGATTTTAGACGAAAAGCATTGATTTATTCGTAGGAGTGTATCACGGTAACAGACATAACCGGGCAGTTTATGGTTCCGATGAGTTTAGATAACTTCGGGCGGGATGATGTCGATCTGCCGAAGGGATTAGTAATAGCCACAGTAGAGTTAGTGGATGAAGAGGACATCGATAGTTCGAGGCTAGACTAGGATGTAAAGCAAACCATCAGCACGTCTGCACTTTGTGACAAGGTAAATCCTTTGAGAGGAAATGATCGTTCTGGTAAGGAAGCATTATTACTAATGTATAAAGCATTGTTTGAAGCACAGGGTACGTTACCTGCTACACCAATAACACAGCATCGTATTCCGACAGGGAATCATGCTCCGGTGTATCGTAAGCCATACAGACTACCGAAACAATTACAACCAGTAGTAGAGCAATTAATAGAGCAACAACTTGAAGATTGGATAATCCAGCACAGTAATAGTCCTTGGTCTAGTAGCGTGGTCCTAGTTCCGAAGAAGACACCGGACAGGTCGAAAAAAATTCGCTTTTGTTGGGGTTGCATACATTTGAATGAACGGACAGTGGCGGACGTATATGCGATTCCGAATATCACAGAAACGTTAGACATCCTAGGGCAGTGTATGGATTTGCGAAGCGGTTATCACCAGACTGAAGTATGTCCGGAGGACAGGCCAAAAACAGCAGTTACGACGCATTGTGGTCACTTAGAGTATAAAAGAATGCCGTTTGGACTAAAAAACGCTCCTGCAATATTTCAGAGGTTGTTGTATGGAGTCCTTCGCGGGTTGAAACCGAAAAAATGCGTGGTGTATCTGGATGACATTATAGTTTTTTCGAGAGATATAGAGCAGCATGTAGAACGGTTAGAGGAGGTGTTTACAAGATGAGAGGCAGCACGGCTAACATTAAGTTTGGACAAATGCCATTTTGCGCGAGCACAAGTAAATTATCTCGGGCATGTTATCAGTCAGGACGGGGTACGGGCAGATCCTCGTCTCACTTATGCAGTATGAGATTTTCCGGTTCCGCAAACGGTTAAACAACTGCAATCGTATATTGCTCTTGCGAGCTATTATCGCAAATTCGTACAGGGGTTCGCAGAAATAGCGAGGCCACTTACCAAGTTGCTAAAAAAAGGTGTTACCTTCCAGCGGACGTCAGAGTGCGAGAAAGCATTTCAAGAGTTGAAACGGATACTGACATCAGATCCAGTTTTGAAGTTTCCAGACTTTTCGAAGGAGTTTATATTACAATGTGACGCGTCTAATCACGCTCTTGGGGTTGTACTTGGGCAAGAAATTGATGGCAAAGAACATCCGATTGCGTTCGCGTCTCGTCAACTTAACAAGATGGAACAAAATTACTATACCACGGAGAAGGAATTGTTAGCGGTAATATATGGGATTTGGTACCTTCGATGTTATTTGTACGGTAGAAGGTTTAAGGTTGTGACGGATCATTCAGTTCTGAAATGGTTATTAGGTCTGAAAGACCCAGTGAGTAGGCTAGTGAGATGGGCGCTGAAACTCAGTGAGTTCGATTATGAGGTAATACACAAGCCAGGTGTGAAACATGCCAATGCTGACGCATTGAGCAGGACAGTGGCAGTATTACAAGTAACAGGGGTGGCTGAAGATGAGTGGAGAAGGGCACAAGCCGTGGATAGTGATTGCCAATTGTTCAGAAAGCAACCGCAGTTCCTAGTAGAGGACGGGTTACTTTGCAGGTCGACGAAATGCGGCCCGCGCGTCGTCGTACCAGGAGCGTTAAGATATGAAGTTTTGCAACAGGCGCCTGACCATTTTCTTTCAGGACATGGCGGGAGAAGAGCTACGGATTGGCTGATAGCGGAGAAGTTTTGGTGGAGGACACGACGTCAAGACGTGTACGAGTACGTCAGGAACTGTGTGCCATGCGCACAGCGTGCGGACTTGAGGCATCAAGAGATTCAGCTTCAAAGATTACCAGAGGCAGACAGACCTTTCCAACAAATCGGAAGTGATGTATTACGTTCATTTAATAGGAGTGCAGCAGGGAATAAGTATGCGCTAACAGTGACTGACCACTTTTCTACGTATTTAGTCATGGTCGCATTACCAGGTCAGACAGCAAGTACGGTTTCACAAGCTTTACTTAATAATTGGTTACTCAGGTATGGGATACCTCAGTCCTTAATCTCGGATCAAGGTACTAATTTCGCGTCTGATCTGATGAAGCAGCTGTGTAAGTTACTGAAGGTAAAGAAACTGCGGACTAGTCCATTCCATCCGCAAGCAAACGGACGAACGGAGAGAGTGCATCGCACGATCGCTAAGATGTTGAGTCACTATGTAAATAGTCAACACACGATTGGGATGTGTACTTGCAATTCGTAACCAGTGCATATAATAGTAAGGCACATACGTCGACAGGATTGTCACCGTACGAAATGGTGTGTGGGCGGAAGATACCATCACCTTTTGACATGTTTCGTCCAAGGCTGGGAGCGGAGGGCGAGCATGTAAGGCAATTTGCGAAAACCATTGAGGAAGTATGGCAGAGAGTTAGACGAGCTAACACGAAAGCGTTGGAACGACAAGAACAGATGGGAGGTACAACGAGGAAGTTGCCACTGTACAGAGTAGGCCAATGGGTACTACTAGCTAATCCGTAAATTCCAGAAGGGAGAACCAACAAGTTCACAAACATGTTCCAGGGGCCATACCAAGTAGTGGAAATGACATCACCTGTCAATGTAATATTAAAATTGCCTACCAAGACAGCGGTGGTTCACGTTATTAGAGTTAAGCCGTTCCAGGGGGTAGTAGACCCGTGTATATGTACTTCTCCTTCTGGCAGAAAGCCAAAAGAAGCGCCAGAAGCAGACAGTAAACCGGGTATTAAGTATAAGTTACGTTCGAGGGATGTGTAGTTATCAGTAATTATCATGTGTGTATTATTTTTGTGCATGGAATAGGGTTTATTGGTATTAAGGGGTAGTGATGGGAGATTTTTCCTTCTCTCTCCATTCTGTAGGTGACGCAGGATGGGGTACAAATGGATGGTATGGGGCGTAGTCCTCTGGCAGCTGACACAAGCTGGCCAGGTACAGGATATGCCGTTGCGAAGTGGGATGTGGTCCTCACGAGCCACGAGTGGACGCTTTGGCTGGCACTCAATATCCTGCAGGTAATGAACGAGATGTGGCAGCTACAGGAGGTGGTATCGAGTGTGGGAACGGTTGCATCCAAGATCGGAATGTTACTTAAAATCCGTTTTGATTGCAAATCTTTTTTATTATTATTCATATGACCGGTTTCAGTTCATTCAGAACCATCTTCAAATCTGATATTTCAGTTACAGGAGTAACCCGTCCAAATCCAGCAACTTTCACATGCTACGTCACATGTGGTGCAGGGCCTAGAACTGCACGGCCACTTCGACCGGCGTTGCAAAATAAGCAAGCACAGATAGCCTTGCTGTCAGCAGCAGTCTACCAACAGACTGACTCAAGGACACACACAGACCGAGTGCCGAGCAAAGCCTAAAGACTGCTGAGTAAGGGGAGTGAGGCGAGCACGCTAAGTTACGCTGCAATAATAACAAAAAGCTACCACCGAGGGTAAGAAACGTCCTCCTGCCGGATATAAATAATGGAACACAGGCAGCAACAGACAGAAGCCATTAGGAAGCAGTTCGTATCTAAGGACGGACGTGGTCCGTGGTCCGTGTCCGAATGTTCAGTCTTCATAGGTGACGATTCCGGAAGTCTGTTCCAGCTCGCTGGAGTCATCTGTTCGCCGCAGATGTCAGCTTCAGCTCTGGAGGTCGGCCCGAGTTCGGTCGGCACCATGGCTGACTAACTACAGCGAGAACTTCCAGCAGGACTGGCCACACCGCGGTCTTGGTCACAGGCGCCGCTGGGGACTGACGCCCGGACTTCACGGCAGATGGCCACACGACGCGTGGTCCGTCCATGACGGGACTTCGCGGACATCGCGACTGATGGCTTCCCAGCCGCCGGTGCAGCAGGCGTCGGCAGCTGACCTCACGGCGACGCGGCTCCGTTGGGCGTGCCCTTACTAGGGGCGCCGAGTGGCGACGAGTTCATCTCAACCACAGGGCATACTGGCTTCAGCGGAGCACTGGTGGCCTGAGGATTGCGAGTGCGATCGGCGGCACGCGTTGCGCGCATTGTCGGAGAATCTACACAGCACCAGCCAAGCGGAGGGATCTGCAGGGCTGGGCAGCGACGACGAGGGAGAAATTGAAATGAAAGTTCAATAAATAATTGTAAAACTCCACGCCGTCTCAGTCTTTGGCGCAGCCAGTGTGTCTTCCACTACCAAGTGGAGCAGAAGTCATAACAGGTGGCTTCTTCCCACTTAACAGTATGTATATGTCGGCATGTGAACGAAATGATTTTGAGTAGCAATATTATTTTAAGCGAAATCATATACATCTTCTGTGTATTTCTGGAACATTCGGACCAATAGGGAGTAAACAGTGTTATCTGTGTACTAAAACGTAGTGAATGAGCGGGTGACAGTTGATGATTTAGGCAGCCTAACGGTGGGATTTGGAAGCGTTAAGAAGGTTGGGCGCGAGTACAGGATATATTTACGGAAAAATAATTAATTTTTATAAATAAGAACAGTGGTAGTTGAAGAAGGAGTGTTCTGAGACTAAGAACGCTGTAAGTTTGCGTGGCGCGATAAGCAGAAATCAGAACCTCCTGCTAAACGATGGCTTCATTATTGTTGTAATGATTTAACTGATACTTCAAGAAGGAAATTTTATTTCGATGCAAAAGAGGAAAGCGCAAATGATGAAGACAAAGAAAAAAGAGAGATAAGAGGGTCCTATATCTTTGAAGAAGATGACGGGAAGAAGAAGCCGAAATAGATTTAACAGCCAATAAACCGAAGCAGTTACTTTGAGAGAGCGCTGTTGCTCAGTAATTTACTAGAGCAACAGACCAAACTATTTACTGTCATATTTCGACAAAACAGGGGCTATAGATTCTATAAATATATGGATTTATGAATGGCATTGACCGATATTGTTCTGTGGAACGAATTTCGACTTGCTTTCAAAGTTTAGACTAAACAGGATGAGGTCCTGAGGTTCTGGCCATTTAGTTCTGAGTAAAGTAACAAATTAACGACCTGCCAGTTAAAACAGTCACGCATATGATGTTATTAAAAGTGAGAGTACCGTATGTGCCAAATTTACTAACCAGGCGTATCCTGTCTCTAATCCTTTTTGGAAACAGTTTATTTATCGTGTATTTTGATGTCAAACGACAAGCCAGAGAAGCTAAGAAGTTTTATTTGGATTTTGGTAAATAATTTTACAATTAACGAGGTAGCCACTATCATCTTTATGAGGCCCGGTAGCCTTCAAAGAACAACTGTATCACGCCGGCAACAAAGAGTCCACCACAATGCAGTCTTATCTGACAAGGTTAATATTGCTTTAAGACATAATTAACAGTATTCCACAGCCGGTCAATTACTTTAATAGCGATAGCAGTCCCCCTCTCACAGTGAGAACTTTGAAATCATGCAACGGAATTGTACTGACATTACAATTTGTGTACGGAGTGTTATCATTTCCACATCAAACACACACTTTGTCATTAACGCAACAGTTTTGTTAAATACGCTCTATGGGAGTTGTAAACGAGATTAAAGATGATTGTAATTTCATTTAAACGTAGAAGATTAAAGATAGAACTTGTGAAACGTAACAGAAGATTAAATTTGACTGACAGCAGCACCGAAGTTCGATTTCGTACAGACTTACTGTTATAATTCACTGAACAAAGTACTAGTCTGTCATGTAATAACTCCATGAAAGCGTCTTGATCGCTAAAAACTTTATTTACGACGTGTTTAGAGTAATCTTCAACAGATAATGGTGCCAAAATTTACACAAAAGACAAATTAGAAAAGTTCGAATGTAAATATTTCAAAGCCAATGTAACAACTAGAACGGAGGTACATGTTGAGTATAATTACCTACAATATGCTTAGAATAGCTCAGACAGTTAAGCACTATTCAAACTCATGTGCAGTTGCGTTAGGCGTATTTGAAAAAGATTTTATTTTGAGACGTCGCATGCCAGACTGAAGGCAGCAGACTCAAGCGCTGTATTATTTCAACTTTGCGCCAGATATAGCTTTTTCTGTGTAAATTTGCCACAGCTATCTGGTGATGATTGCTCGAAACGCGTCATAAATACAGTCTTTCAAAGAATCAAAAAATAAAACAACCAGCTGCATAAAACAGGTTTATTAGAACCCTTGACCTTGGTTTCCATGATTACAAAACTATCTTTTCGACACAATATGTAACAAGTGTTACGATCTCTTTCTGAAAAAATGTAATTTTATGATGGTCGAAACTTAAGTCAAAGGTATTAACAAATCTCTGTTAAGTAACTGGTTAGCTGATCCTTTCAAATTGTCTCACACTAATTAACGTTGGTTAGGCTTCACATCATCATATGCATGTAATAGTCAACATAACGTTATTACATTCGATAAGGATATCTTCCATTATGCTAAAGAGCTAATGGATGTCAGTAAAGCATTTACTTGTATACTAATTACGTCAGCTGAGATACTTGTCCAAATACTCATTTACAATGGCATTTAGCTTCTCAGTAAACATCATTACAGCAAATATTTCTAGAATTTGTATATTTATTGCTACTCATTGTCTTGTAAGAGTGATTGCAATTGCGTGTGAGTGATGCATGGCTCATCTCAGTCGAACTTGAAGAGGAAGGTAGCCGTAAGGCGATATGAGAGATTCATTTAGTGGGATTTGAAGCATCTTGGGACAAGCTAAGCCAGTTGAAAGTGCCGATGTACTTCAAGTTGTGGCGTGGGATTTAGATGGAGTGCCGTTGCAATTGGGGGGGGGGGGCTGTGCAGGGGAGGGGGGTGGGGGGGGGGCTGTGCAGGGGTGCACAGGTGCAAAGGTGGGTCTGGATTAAACGATTATTTTATTGAGCACACACACTTCAAATATCAAAATACGTGTTTCTGTGGGCCGAAATTGAGTAGAGACAAAATAACACTAAATTATTGTTATGACAAAATTGGAATAAACTGAAATCCAGAACATATACAATCCTGCGCTGTAGCAGACAACTGGGCAATAAGATAAAACTTTAAAATGTCAGGAACTTGGCCTTAACTAGAAATGACAACTATATAACTTACGCTTCACAGGAATACTTAACTTTCTCTAGGATCAGTAAATATAACCTTTTACTACACCTTGATCTATTAGTATTACCATCACCAGGCAAGTAAACTACACCAACCCATAACACTACCCTTACTTACGTCTGAATTATTTCTTGCGGAATAATACATGTAACTGCTCGTTCAAATAACAAAAAAATAAAAATCATAATACAATAAGACCGCCTGGCCTCAATCACATAATGTCACTATCACAATAAATCCATGAAACCACTGGGGCAGCCAACTGGTTTGCGTTCACAGCGATAAGCAATCAATTTCTACTTAATCCACGTGATCACGCCTACACTTATGCCTGCTGTGCCTCAGACCACAAACTATAGCATGCTACGTGTGCCGTATATAATAGACAACTAGCTACACAGCACCCACACTCTTTTGTGCAGGAAGTTATTCACCAGTGGTTACTGTTGTATTGCTAGAGGAGGCCGAAATGCACGTGTTAAACTCACGCAGGCTGGCGTGAGGTCTGAAACAGGATACGGAATGAATACTATAAATAAAAGTACATAGCTGCTGGAATACTTAACTTTAATCCATCATTTGTATACATCGTTCTTGACGGTACGTTATAAAGAATATAAACTGTTAATGGCGCCTTGCTAGGTCGTAGCCATTGACTTAGCTGAAGGCTATTCTAACTATCTTCTCTGCAAATGAGCGAGGCTTCGTCAGTGTTGCATCGCTAGCTAAGTCGTCCGTACAACTGGGGCGAGTGCTAGTGAGTCTCTCGAGACCTGCCGTGTGGTGGCGCTCGGTCTGCTATCACTGACAGTGGCGACACGCGGGTCCGACATGTACTAATGGACCGCGGCCGATTTAAAGCTACCACCTAGCAAGTGTGGTGTCTGGCGGTGACACCACAGTTACAGTCGGTGCATGATTCCACCATAGCGTGGTGCAGTGCCTCGGTCACAACGCCACTGGGATGCCACCATCAGCTGCAAAAGCACCCAGGTAATGCTGTTTATGCAGACGTCGTTCCTTCACCTCCACAGAAATATTTGTGAGTCCGGCCAGGAAAGGCAACAACCGCTCCAGTATGTTGTCCGCACGGAAGGCCCGCCCGTGCTGGCCGTCGTCTCGTCTAGAAACCGTCCCGCACACCAACTTCTTGAGGCCCCTGGACTTAGCTGGACCCAGAACTGTGTTCTTATTGCCACTCTACCAACAGACCAGATCCGGCAACTGGAGGCCCAGCCCCCCATTACTGGAAACTAAGCGGCCCTAGGCAAAACGCTACAATCTTGTCAGCCGCTCGCACTGCGATGACGGTGGTGGCCTCAAGAGATGTTACTGTTTCCAGTCGCTCCAGTTGACTCCCCACAGCCGACAACGCCTACCACGGCTCGGGTTCGGAAGCGTTCGCGGCCACCACGTGACAGTACCTTCCTAACTTCTGCGGCACTAGCGCGACTCTCGATTCTAAATTCTAGTGGCTGGGAAATCGACCGTACCGTTCCACAGAACACACAGCTAAATTCGGTCAGTAAAATGATGTTGTAGCTACGTTGTGCATTGAAATTGTCTGTGACAGTACAGTAAACGCAGCATTACAGATAGTGAAGTGAGGATATTGAGTGTGCTCTTACACTCAAAAAGACACGACATGGAGAAATTATTCGAAATGATTTATTCAAGACTAAGGCATTCACAAACTTAGCAAACGAATAACGCAGTTGTCCACCCCTGGCCCTTATGATATCAGTAATTCGACTGGTATTCACTGACTGAGTTCTTGGATGTACTCCTGAGTGGTATCATGCCAAATTCTGTCCAAATGGCGAGTTCGGCCGTCAAGATTCTGAGCTAGTTGGAGGACCCTGCACATAACGCTCGAAACGTTCTCAAATGGAGACAGATCCGTTGTCCTTGCTGACCAAAACAGGGTTTAGCAAGCGAGAAAATAATCAGTAGAAACTGTCGCCGTGAGTGGCAAAGCATTTTTTTCAATTCCTATGTGTTAAGCTTAATACGACTTTTAGCATTGTGCTAAATAATGATACAAAATTTCGAAATCTGGAAGTACAAAAGATATACATTGCAATACAAAGTCAAATAACCTTTAATCTTAAAAAAAGTGCCTGGCTGTGGCTGAACACCATCGAAAACTTTTTGCTTCGATCCTCTTCCTTTCCGGTTTTCACAGAGGCCACGATTCACTACCATACAAAGCTGTGCTCAAAACGGACATTCTCAGAAATTTTCACGTCAACGTCTGTGTTTGATACTGTGTAATTCTCTTGGCTAGAAATGCCCTTTCCATCAGTGCCAATCTGCCAGTCCTCCTTGCCCCGTCTGTCACGGGTTATTTTGCTAATTAAGTAGCAGAACTCCTTAACGTCATATACTTCACGATCATCGATCCTGACGTTAAGCTTCTTACCGTTCTCATTTTTGCTACTTCTCAATATTTTCGTCTTTCTACCATTTACTTTCAATCCATCTTGTTTACTTACTACACTGTTCATTCCACTCAGCAGATCATGGGATTATTCTTCATTTTCATTTATGATAGCAATGGCATCATCGAATCTTATCGTTGATATTCTTTCACCTTGAATTCTAATCCCACTTTCGAACTTTCTTTTATTTCCATCTCTGCTCCTTCGATGTGTAGTTTGAACAGTTGGGGCGAAAGTCTACATCCCTGTCTTACACCCTTTTTAATCGGAGCGCTTCGTTTTTGGGCTTCTATACTTGTTGTCCCTCTTGTACGTATTGTATATTACCCGTCTTTCCGCCCGGGTTCCCGGGTTCGATTCCCGGCGGGGTCAGGGATTTTCTCTGCCTCGTGATGACTGGGTGTTGTGTGATGTCCTTAGTTTAGTTAGGTTTAAGTAGTTCTAGGGGACTGAAGACCATAGATGTTAAGTCCCACAGTGCTCAGAGCCATTTGAACCCGTCTTTCCTACGGCTTTTTGTCAGAATTTCGAACATCTTGGACCATTTTAAAAATTCTATTGCTTTTTTCAGGTCGAAAGATCTGTCTTGATTTTCCTTCAGTCTTGCTTCCATTATAAACCGCAACATCAGAAATCTCCCTCTGATGCATTTACCTTTCCTAAAACCAAACTGATCATCATCTAACACGTCCTCAATTTTACTTTATACTCTTTTGTATATTATTCTTCTCAGCAACTTCGATGCATGAGTAGTTCAGCTAACTGTGCGGTATCTCAGGCTCTTGCATTCTTCGGAACTGAGTTGATGATGATTTTCCGAAAGTCAGATGGTATGTCGTCTGACTCGTAGGTTCCACAAATCTACGTGAATAGTCGCTTTGTTGCCACTTCCCCCAATGATTTTAGAAATTCTGATGTAAAGTTGTCTACCCATCCTGCCTTATTCGATGTTAAGACTTACAAAACTCATTTAAATTCTGACTCTAATTCTGGATCCCCTACCTCTTCTAATCGACTCAGGTTTCTTCTATCACGCTATCAGACGAGTCTTCCCCTCATAGAGATCTTAAGTGTACTATTTCTACCGATCCGCTCTATCATTTAACAGTGAAATTACCACTGCACACTTAATGTTGCCATCCTTGCTTTTGATTTCACCGAAGGTTGTTTTGACTTTTCTATATGATCAGACAGTCCTTCCAATAATGATTTGTTCTCGATTTCTTCACATCTTCCAAGCATCCATTTCGCCTTAGATTCTCTGCACTTCTTATTTATTTCACTCCTCAGCGACTTCTATGTCTTTATTCCTGAATTTCCCTAAACATTTTTGTTGTTCCTTCTTTCATCGATCAACTGAAGTATTTCTTCTGTTACCCATAGTTTCTTCGCTGTCACCTTTTTTGTACTTATATTTTTCCTTCCAACCTCTGTGATTGCTCTTTTTAAATACGCCCATTCCTCTTCGGCTGAGCTGCCTACTGAGCTATTCCTTATTCATTTATCTATAGCCATAGAACTCTACAAGCGTATCTTTGTACCTTAGTACATCCGTATCCGACTTGTTTGCTTATTGATTCTTCCTGACTAGTTTCTTAAACTTCACTCTACTCTTCAGCACTATTAAATTGTGATGTGAGTCTATATATGTTTTTGTGTACACCTTACAATCTAGTACATGATTTCGTAATATCTGCCTGACCATGATGTAATGTAACTGAAATCTTCCCGTATCTCCCGGTGTTCGCCAAGGATACCTCATCGTCTTGTGATTATTGAGCAGAGTATTTTCCATTACTAGCTGAAATTTATTACGGAACGCAGTTAGTCTTCTCCTCTTTCAGTCCTAGTAGCAAGCCCAAATTCGCAATTAGCCTTTTCTTCAGACCGTTCCACCACAACCGCATTCAACCCCCATGAGTATTCGCCTCTCATGAAGTGTGGATATACCGGTGCAATATGCTCATATGGTTTCTCTCCTAATCTTGGCTTACGACGCTGATATACAGAGGGCTCCAGAACAATGTAGAGACTTTTTGATAGTAATAATGGAACAAAATGACTTATCGCTACAATTCTTGCACTGGGAGGAGGCTATGATATGTATTCAAAGCAACCACCATTAGCAGCCAAACAACGTCGACGCCGCTGAACTGTTGACCGAACTACGGCTGTCAGTGTTGCCGGTGTGACAGCCGCACTGGACACCTCGATGATTTCTCGTAGGTCATTCATTGTAGCTGGCTTCCATTGATAAACTTCATTTTTCAAGATCCCCCATAGGTGGAAGTCAAGAGAGGAAAGATCTGGAGACCGTGGTGGGTACTCAACATGTCGAAGAACAGCTTCTTCGACTTATCAAACGTCCAGGCAGATTTTCATCCAAGTAGACATCTCTGTGGTAGTGCAGCGGAGCACCATCTTGTTCTTGGTAAAATTTTTCATTTTGAATCACGTCTTGGATGGCAGGTAAAATCGATGTTCTCAGGTTATGAAGATACATAGCACCGGTTACGGTACGTTCAAAGAAGAATGAGATAATCAAACCGCTCTATGAGATACTACACCACACATCAGATTAACATGTTGGTCCACGTGAACGTCAGGATTTTCAGGGGTCCATTACGAGTAGTTGTGGCAGTTTACAGTACCGTACAGTTCGCATTGCACCTCGTCATATCAGATAACCATCGACGCAGACCGTTCATCCTCGTGAAGCATGCTTTAAAACAACTCTCATTACTTCGTTCTTCGATCCGGATCGTCCTCGTTCACAGCATGCATCGATCTTGGAATGTAGACTTTTCACTTTGCAGTCTTGGGAAACCATCGTACGCTTGAAAGGCTTACCCAGAATTCACGTGCACCATGCTTCACAGATTTCTGAGGTGGCCAACTAAAAAGTTGCAATACAGCAGCGCTGAAAGCTGGACTTGTTCATCCTTTGGTCAGCCAGACCTTTCCTTATGCACAACTTGAACAGTACCGTCGGCTTCAAATTTATCCCGAATACCATAAATTGTTGTACGAGTTGGTGGCAGAGTTTCGTACACATTACGCCAGAGCAGTTGTACCTCCGTCATGTTTTCGTACTTCCAGTACCACTTGAGTACAGCCTTGCATTGTTCAAACAACAATCTTACTTCTTTCACTGATGCACTGTCAGTGCTGGAAAACGCGAGCCAATATCTGTTGAGAAAAAAATGGATTACGCTACAGCACAAAAATTGAAACGATACGTCATTTCATTCCAAAGATATTAACTAGCAAAGAATGTCTGCATTTTTCTGGATCCCCTCCGTATGTACTTGAACTAACGCGAGCATTATCGTGCTGAAATCTAAGTCCACGATGGCTTGTCATGAAGGGCAACAAAATGGGGAGTAGAATATCCTCGACGTATAGCTGTGCTGTAAGGATGCTGCGGATGAAAACCTAGGGGTTCCTGCTATGAAATGAAATCGCACCCCCGTCCATCACTTCCGGCTTTCGGACCGTGTGGCGGGCGACAGTCAGGTAGGTATCCAACCCCTGTCTGGTGCATTTTCACACAAGTCTCCGCTGGTACTGACACTCAGCTCGAAGCGTCAGTCATCACTGAAGACAGTTCTACGTCGGGGAATGCGATTCCAGGCCGAACGTCCGACACAACTAAAAATGGGCTTGTTGGTGTACAGAGGTAGTGATAGTCGGTGCGAGGGACTCCTTGAGCTCAGTCCCACTTCTTTGAGCCCCTGTTAATACACTACTCGCCACTAAAATTGCTACACCAAGAAGAAATGCAGATGAAAAACGGGTATTCATTGGACAAATATATTATACTAGAACTGACACGTGATTACATTTTCAAGCAATTTGGGTGCATATATCCTGAGAAATCAGTACCCAGAAAACCACCTCTGGCCCTAATAACGGCCATGATATGCTTGGTCATTGAGTTAGACAGAGCTTGGATGTCGTGTACAGGTATAGCTGTCCATGCAACTTCAACACGATACCACAGTTCATCAAGAGTAGTGACTGGCGTATTGTGACGAGCCAGTTGCTCGGCCACCATTGACCAGACGTTTTCAATTGGTGAGAGATCTTGAGAATGTGCTGGCCAGTTCAGCAGTCGAACATTCGTGCAAATGGTTGTTCTCTTGCAAACGTCCACATCTGTTGACTCAGGGATCGAGACATGGCTACACGATCCGTTACGGCCATGGGGATAAGATGCCTGTCATCTCGACTGCTAGTGATACGAGGCCGTTGGGATCCTCAACCCACCGATCCCATATTCTGCTAACAGTCATTGGATCTCGACCAACGCGTGCAGCAATATCACGATACGATAAACAGCAATCGCGATAGGCTACAATCCGACATTTATAAAAGTCTGAAACGTGGTGGTACCATTTCTCCTCCTTACACGAGGCATCACAGCAACGTTTCACCAGGCAACGCCGGTCAACTGCTGTTTGTGTTGAGAAATCGGTTGGAAATGTTCCTCATGTCAGCACGTTGTAGGTGTCGCCACCGGCACCAACCTTGTGTGAATGCTCTGAAAAGTTAATCATTTGCATATCACAGCATCTTCTTCCTATCCGTTAAATTTCTGTAGCACGTCATCTTCGTGGCATAGCAATTGTAATGCCAGTAGTGTAGCAGTTGTGGTCACTGAAGCACCTGTTGCACATCGGATCGTTGATAATGAAGATTTCGGGGATCGGAGTGCCTTTCTGACGACTGCTCGGTACTCAAGGACCGTCGTGTCTCTGGGTTTATCACTTACTTCCTGATACTGTGTTTGGCCACGGTTCACCAATTCCTGCCAACATCTTCGAACAGAGGCATCGCTCGTATTCAAATGTAGAACGTTTTTCCGATTACTCCAACGGGCCTTCTTGATCCCAGTTACAAGTCCTTTCTCAGATGCTGACATCATCATGAACTGTTCACGCGCCTATTTAGAAGACATACTCGTAGCTACTGTGCAGCTAAGTACACGGAATCTAAGTCACAAAGACTTTGTGTCCTGGTATCGACGTACCCTCTGTTTACTATCCTTATCAGCTGCGAAGTGACACTGTGCCGTAGCGTCAAACATTCAAACATCGGTCACCAAAGCTTACAATTTTGTCTTTTCCGTTGAGGCCCATGTGAATAACTATTTGTGACCAAGATGCGTATCTTCTTTGTGTTGCGTCCATTTTGTCTTAGAGTGTATTTGTCAGTTGCAGTTGGAAGTATCGTCGTTTACGCGACCGATTTACAGTTATACCGAAATACAAAGCTCAACTGAGTTTCTAGAAGCCGCCTTAATCAATCAAGGATCTAATGTCAGTCACAGAAGTTAGCAGAAATGTTGGGAACCGTTTTAGGGTGACTGAATCACAGAGATGAATGTTTCCAGAGTGGCACTAGAAATGATCGTTGTTTTATTTTCCGCGGTGATAAACCCAAAACTGTTCCCAATATCGAAATATTTATAACAATTTTATTGAGTAAAAGGAATTTCACATATCCATTACGTAAGAGACGGGTAATATTATGATAATGATACAACGTTTAAGCGCAGTTACACAACTTCCAACGTCGCCCTCCCTCCCTCATTGCCTCCCTCCCACTTTCTCTCTCTCTCTCTCTCTCTCTCTCTCTCTCTCTCCCTCTCTCCCTATCTCTGTCTGCCCATCTCTACCTCTATCTATCTTCCACCCTGTCTGATAGAGTAAAATTCATAGCAATGCGGGGAAGCAAACTGCTGAAATAATGACAGCAATCAAAGCCGTGTGTTTTGTTAATAAACAATACTGTGAACACAATTTAACGAACGGCAAAAAAATTTCATTAATGAGAGATAACATTTTTGCCATCCAAACAAAGGACTTTTAGGTTTATTGAAGAGTATTTCGTACCATTAACTGTAAAAACAAATTAATTTCGAAACGGAAAACTGTTATTTGTAACCTTATAAATATTGTGGCGCTGACAAAAAGTTTCAAAGCCACCACCAGTATACGTTCAGGAGCAGCAGTAGAGCTATGAACATAGCTGTAACTGAAACATGAATGCCGAAATTCCTTGGATTTGGCACGCCTCTAAGAGATTAAAATTTTGTACCAGAAGGGATACGAACCCGGATTTTGACAGCGATGATCTTATCGCTAACCATTGCTTCAGTTCTGCTGGTCCCTCTGGCCTACTCCCTAAACTTCACATACCTTACCTGGGTGAGAGCATAGTGGTGAGCAGTGGGTTAGCCACAACATAGCTCCTTTTCAGAATAAATACTTTACTCATCAAAGGAATGAACAATGGGTAGCTGGGAAGGCAGGCCGCAAGTCGCAACTGGATAGCTCAGTAACCAAGAGCGAAGGTTAGTGTCCGAGTTTGAATCTCGGTCCTGCACTAAATTTTAACCAACAAACACATTTCTAAACAGCACCAACTCTGCCGCAAAATGGAAGATTCAATGTTAGTTTCTCTACTTTTCTAAATAAAACATAACGTAATCCTATATATTAAGTTCCTATGACAGATATCTTAATATGCCAAGTACGGTTCTAAAAGCGTATGCTTGGGTAACAATCGATTTTAGTGTTCTTAATTGAACAATAGTTAAGTTATGCACTCAAACAGGAACAGACCATTACTTGTAAAGAACGTGGCGTATTCGAAGGGCAAATTAGTGTATCCCCTTTTCCGAATGTCTGTGATTAGAAACAAGAAATTTTGCTGTTCAGTTTGGGTTAAGAAAGCACATGTGAACAAAACTTCACGTTTTTCCATCCCATTACATTGCCCGCATGATTAACTCGGCTATTTTGCTTTTCTAAATCGAACATTATGTTGGGGCACTTAAGAAAGTTTAATATTTTTCTGCCATTATATCCCCTAAAACAAATTCCTCCGCTCTTGGCGGCCAGGAGAGGAGAGTGCTATGGTCGCGGACGGCAACCACAACAAGTGATGAAGCTACGAGGGCGTGATGATTCTAACGCCACCGAACATTTTATTCTTTTCTCAATATCGATTAAGGTATTGTATTTCATCCATATTACTCGGTCGAGTTTTCAGCTTCGCTGTCGAAAGATGCAACCCTCCTCCCTAGAGGGCTTCGAATTACAGTGTGTAACACGGCGGTGTGTAACTACATTAACGGGAGGAATCCAAACCCAAAAGGAGTTGTTCCAGATAAACGGAAGTTGTTAGACGTTTTTCAATATCTGAAACGTGATGTTCATTTGAATATCTCGCAAGTCGCGCAGAAATGGTGCTAGTAGCGAAACTATGAGAATCCAAATCAGGTTTGCTTTAAATCCTCGCTGTAACGGTCTTGGGCGTTAGGTACCTTTAAGACTAGAAGTAGTGAGTTGATGTTAGTCATGAATCCCTTAAAGACGACGAAAACGCTATTATCAACACCTCATTGAATTTGAAAGAGGTCGTATAACAGGGCTACTCACATCTGTATGTTCCCTCCGCGATAGCACAGACTTGGCAGAAATGTAACTACTGTACATGGTTTCTGGCAGCAGTGGTCACGAGGCACTGTCGGGAAGGGTGTTCGGCGTATGGCTACAGCTCATCGATCTACGTTTCCAGCAGCAGTTCAAGTAGCAGTTGGCACCACAGTGACACAACGAACTGTTACAAATCGGTTACATCAACTGCAGCTCCCAACCGGACGCCCCAAACACCGCCTTTTGCGACTCCAGTGGTGTCAAGCGAGAGCTCATTGGAGGGGAGGCCTGCTGTGTTTTTTAATGAAAGCCATTTCTGCCGTAGTGCCAGTGATGGCGTGTGTTTGGTAGGAGGAGGCCAGGTGAGCGCCTGCAACAAACCTGCCTATGGCCTAGAAACACTGGATTTATACCTGGGGCTATGGTCCGAGTTGTGATTTCGTATGACACCAGGAGCACTATCGTGGTTATCCCACGCACCCTGAGTGCAAATCTGTACGTCAGTTTGGTGATTAGACTTGTGCTGCCATTCAAGAACAGCATTCAACGGGGAGCTTTCCAATAGCAAAGCGCTCGCCCACGTTCCGCCGATGTAAACCAACTTGCTCTATATAATGTCGACATGTTGCCTCGGCCTGCTCGGTTACCACATCTTTCTAGAATAGAGCATGTATGGGACATCATCGCACGACAACTCGAGCGTCATCCTCGTCCACCGGCCGGTGTGGCCGAGCGGTTCTGGGCGCTACAGTCTGGAACTGCGTGACCGCTACGGTCTCAGGTTTGAATCCTACCTCGGGCATGTATGTGTGTGATGTCCTTAGGTTAGTTAGGTTTAAGTAGTTCTAAGTTGTAGGGCACTGATGACTTCAGATGTAAAGTCCCATAGTGTTCAGAGCCATTTGAACAATACAGGTCCATCATTAACCGTCTCCGTATTGACCGACCAAGTGCAACAGGCCTGAAACTCCACCCCACAAACTGATATCCGGCACCTATATGACAAGGTGTGCACGTTTGCATGCTTGTATTCAAAATTCTGGCTGTGACACCTGTTGTTAATGTACCAGCAAGTCACATTTGCAATGGCTTTTCTTACGCCTACATTAACCTGTGAACTTGCAACGTTAATCGCTTAAATATCTAAATCTATTAATCATCATGTGGTTGAAACTCTTTTCTCCGCATTTGGTTTGACAGTTCATATGTTTTCGGATGGATTCCGCCTTTTGTAAAACACAGTTTCGTTTTTTATCCCAAACGTGTTTCACTTCAGTTGCAGCATCATCAGTGTGCTTTTACGTTGTGTTGTGTGTGGTTGCAGACGACAAACTGTGAAAGAAATCAGTGGCTGTAAAAATATTGCACATCAGGAAAACCACACCATGTGGTAAAAAGGTATGAATTCATAATTTTATGTGTTTCTTCGGAAATCTGTAATTACGATCTTAAAAACTAGTATTCACATGTATACAAACAGTAAAGAACATCCTTTTTGTTTAACAGCCATAAAATAAAAGCCCACTGATGATGCTGCAACTGCAGTGAAATACTTTTGGGATAAAATACAAAATTGTGTTTTGCCAAAGGCGGACTCCATCCGAAAACATATGTACTGTAAATGTATTCCCTAAATATTGTTACTCCATTTCTTATCGGTGAAATTTTCTTCCTGTCAGTGTATGTCGTGCGTGAGAAACAGCGTACTGTAACCGAGTTTCAAACCCCAGAACACGTGCCTCCCGTTCAAATCTAAAGAAGAATGGAAGCTGCCTATGGCGATGCAATGGTTGTATCGACATGAATAAAGTGCGAAAATGGTGTTGACCTCAACGTGTTTGACAGAGTTCGGAATCGATGATCTCGTACGGCAACCGGCGAGACTCAACGAAATATATTAATGGAAGAGGATTGATGAACTCGAGAAGATCGACGGTTAACACAGATACGGCTGTCAGGTAAGCGTGACATATCACGAGAACATGTTCAGGCATCTTCGCTGAACTACCATACCGAAAACTATGTGCACGTTCGGTTCCTCGAAAGTTCACCCCTGACGCGAAGCAGAGGTGACTGGACATCTGATGAAAATTTAGTTCGCGTTTTGGGCGTGGGGGTTATGGATTACTTAACAATATTGCCACAGGTGAGTAAAGATGGGTCCGCCATTTTGGCCCCAAAAACAATAGTCCATGAATGAAATTCCGCCACAAAGGGTCACCGACGCCATACCATCAGCAGGCAAAAATCATGCTCACAGTGTTTTGGGACGTTAAGGGTGTGGTACATTTCGAATTCGTGCCTAACAGCACCGCCGTAAACTCTGCGAGGTACTGCGAGACGTTCAGAAAACTGAGAGCACCAATTCGAACAGCTGGTCCACACAAGGAGCACTCTCTCCTTCAACATGAAAATTCCAGAACACACACGAGTGCTGCGACATCTACAATAATCCGACGCCTTTGGTTCACTGTCATCAGTCATCCTGCGTGCAACTACGACTTGGCCCCACGCAATAACACCTTCGAGGATGTCTCTCTGATAGACATGATGTGGTGTAAGCAGAGGTGAGGTTGTGGCTCCATCAACAAATATTTTACAGTAACGGTACCATCAAAATGGTCCCTCGTTGGAGGAAATATGTTAATTGCCATGGTGACTCCGTCGAGAAATAAATATGTAGAAGTGAAAAATACAGATGTAGAATGTTAATAAAGTTCGATTTATTTACAAAGGTTTAAGAATTTTCACACAAAAAAGTCGGAGGCATTACTTTTCAGCACGCCCTCGTATAACTAATGAAACGTAGCAAGCCGTCTTTAACAGAAAAATTCAGCCTAACGCAAAAAAATCAACATTTCAGGCCGGCCGGAGTGGCCGAGCGGTTCTAGGCGCTACAGTCTGGAACCCCGCGACCGCTACGGTCGCAGGTTCGAATCCTGCCTCGGGCATGGATATGTGTGATGTCCTTAGGTTAGTTAGGTTTAAGTAGTTCTAACTTCTAGGGGACTGATGACCACAGCAGTTAAGTCCCATAGTGCTCAGAGCCATTTGAACCATTTTTTTCAACATTTCATAAACATGGAATTCTTGTTTTCACTAGTGACGAAGTAATTGGTGTCTCACTCTGGAAAGCCAGAATATGCCTTTTGGCACGACACTCACATATCTCTGCATTTTTATTCTTTTATGACGGAAAAAAGCGGTATAGATAGATATACATGTACGTTTGACAACGGTGACGGCACCAAAAGCACAAAGTACTTGGCTGGTAGCTGTCTGTTACTCCCTAAGTAGCTGCTCATCCTCTCAGGAGACCATACGGGGAAACCTGTTGCGTCTTCAACTCGCTGTTACTTGTTGTTTACGTAATGGGAATATAGACAGTTCTGTTTAAAAAGAACAGCTCGATGCAGTCATAGGGTCGGGCTGCGCTCGTTTGCTTTCATGGCCCTCAGCTAATTTGCTGCAACTGATAACCTGAAGCTGTGATACTGCAGTCAAATAGTCTATGTATTGGCTAGAATTGGAGTTAATAAAATATATAGTAATGTAAAACAAGATATAAACGAATAATTTAATAAAAAGGGCTCTTTTATAACGTCTGTAATTGATGAAAACGACAAAGAACGCGCTGAATAAATTTTATCTAAGAAAGAATGGATGGGAAGTGGTTCTACGATATTCAATTAAAATGCGGACAGAAATGACCCGTGTCAAATGCAGTGAAGTTACGTTGAGAGAGTTGTGAGAACGGTAACGAATCCCCGAACTAAACAGTCATTAAACACTCGCGAAAACTAAGTCCATTCCGTGACGGCAATACACGAAAGATTGTCCGGCTCAAAACAGTTCAGAGTTCAACGTGATGATTCACATGAGATGCGAAGAATAGTAGCTCATACTCTGTCTGTTCTCGATCCTATAAATCAAGTGAAAAAAGTTAGAGTTCTGCTCTGCAGCACATTCAGACCTCACGAAACGTAATTTCCCTTCAAAACTTATATTACATCTGCCGTTCACCGCTCAGAAACAGTCACCTATATGACTGAATCGCGCACGATACTCTAGACAGATCTGCCCTCTTCCAGAATTAGTCACAACCCGGAATCGCTTCCTTGAACTCTACTCGAAAAGTCCAAGTCTCCACTTGACTCCCGTAGTGGTCCGCTGCTGTCCACTTCTGCATTAGCTGAAGGTCACCCCCACCAAAAATACATCGTTCTATATATAATTTGACTCATCTAGACCACTTATCCGACTAAACTTATAAATCTTAACGATACTTGAATAAAAGAAACGTTATAAACATTCAGCCCATTCAGACATTTACAAGAAATATAAGTATTAGCTAGTTCATAAATAAGAAAGCCAGCATTCTTGCGTAAGTGTGGTCACAATAAATGCCAACAGATATAAATACTGTTTGAACAATTATTTATGCCTTCGTGAAAGAAGCATCTTTTGGTTCTTGGTGTTCGCTAACAGAAGCAATTGAACACTCTTAAATTAGCACGTTTCTTTAATAGTGCGTGCAATCAACATTTAAATAAAGTTACTGCCAAAATAGTAAACTGTTCATTAAATAGCCATACAAGTATGACAAAATAAGAGGTATTCAAAATGTATTTATTTGCTGTGTAATTGTGGAGAATATGATCCTCTGACTAACATTTGCATAATGAAAAAGAGGTAAAATACGCCATAAAGCAATAAATAAAATTCATACAGATTACAACCATATTGCAATGCTGTCATCTCAGATACCATTTGTTGAAATCACATAAACTGATGGAATGTTGTTCATTCAGAGGTACATTGCGTAAATGTTTATTCACTATGAAATATTAGCTTGCCTAATTTCAAAGGTATTCAAATATTGCAGTGTCACTGGATGTGCCTCATTTGTCTGCAATCGCTGATCTATTCAGATTTGCTTCAATATTCGGCTGTGAGTTATTCTCGAATCTCAATGTCGTAGGGGCCCCTTATCTGTTAGAGGGCCTGCACAATAGGCAAGCAAGTTGGGCTGCCGACCTCATATCAAAACATCGCCAGTGAACGTAAACATCAACAGACTTTCTGCATAACACGGCACTACTTCATGAAAAGCCATGTGACAGAGATCCACCAATTGGAACTAATGTGACTAAGTGTAGCACTCCTCAGAATTGGTGTTATAAGCACGCCAGCAGAGACAGACAGGCAGTGTGTACCTTCAGCTAGGACAGCTCCGGCCAGTACCATGCCAGCTCTGGCCCAGTAGGCACTCGCTGTAGTCTTCTGTAGAATTTTGTATCTTGTTGGACAGAACGCCACTCTAGAATTGTGAAGCTTAGTATTTTGATTATTACTGTTTCTTTTCATTGTCTTGTATCTTTTATCTGGCTTATGGTGTTTCTTCTTGTAAGAACATAGCGTACGCCATGAAAACGTTTTACTTAAAGTGTGCTCTTATTATTATTCATTAGTTCTTTCCTGCCGCCCTCAGGACACAACACTCAAAGAGCTGTAACTTATATTGCTCTGACAGTCATTTCTTAGATCACCTGCTGCACATATGCAATGCGAGTGACAGCCATCCAGATTCCCCGCCGGCCGTGGTGATCTAGCGGTTCTAGACGCTCAGTCCGGAACCGCGCGACTGCTACGGTCGCAGGTTCGAATCCTGCCTGGGGCATGGATGTGTGTGATGTCCTTAGGTTAGTAAGGTTTAAGTAGTTCAAAGTTTTAGGGGACTGATGGCCTCAGATGTTAAGTCAGAGCCATTTTAACCATTTGAACCAGATTCCCCGCTTCGGGATTCTCCAGTTCCAGTTTCCAGCAAGGCTGCTGGTCTTGGTACCTCAACTCGCTCATAGCGGTCGTCTAGCAGGAACCTAGAACTATCACTGGGCACCCCGAGACCTGGACCTGCTAGCATAGAGCAGTAAAACAAATTCATCTTATCTCGTACCAGTATTGGGAAGTCAATTAGATCACCTATATATGCATAACGTTTCACACCTCCAGTTAATGTGTCACCCTAGCTCACTAATTTGACATACACAATATAAGAAATAAATACATAACTTAGTAATTAGAAAACCCTACTTGCTGGCTAGAACAAAAGTGCAAGCACTTTTGTGGTGATGTATGAAACAGCATACAGGGTGTTACAAAAAGGTACCGCCAAACTTTCAGGAAACATTCCCCACACACAAATAAAGAAAAGATGTTATGTGGACATGTGTCCGGAAAAGCTTAATTTCCATGTTAGAGCTCATTTTAATTTCGTCAGTATGTACTGTACTTCCTCGATTCACCGCCAGTTGGCCCAATTGAAGGAAGTTAATGTTGACTTCGGTGCTTGTGTTGACATGCGACTCATTGCTCTACAGTACTAGCATCAAGCTCATCAGTGCGTAGCATCAACAGGTTAGTGTTCATCACGAACGTGGTTTTGCAGCCAGTGCAATGTTTACAAATGCGGAGTTGGCAGATGCCCAATTGATGTATGGATTAGCACGGGGCAATAGCCGTGGCGCGGTACGAGGGTGTCCCGATAGGAAGACGTTCGAAGCAATTGATCGGCGTCTTGGGGAGCACGGAACATTCCAGCCAATGACTCGCAACTGGGGAAGACCTAGAACGACGAGGACACCTGCAATGGACGAGGCAATTCTTCGTGCAGTTGACGGTAACCCTAACGTCAGCATCAGAGAATTTGCTGCTATACAAGGTAACGTTGATCACGTCACTGTATGGAGAGTGCTACTGGAGAACCAGTTGTTTCCGTACCATGTAGAGCGTGTGCAGGCACTATCAGCAGCTGATTGGCCTCCACGGGTCCACTTCTGCGAATAGTTCATCCAACAACGTGTCAATCCTCATTTCAGTGCAAATGTGCTCTTTAGGGATGAGGCTTCATTCCAGCGTGATCAAATTGTAAATTTTCACAATCAACATGTGTGGGCTGACAAGAATCCGCACGCAATTGTGCAATCACGTCATCAACACAGATTTTCTGTGAACGTTTCGGCAGGCATTGTTGATCATGTCTTGATTGGGCCCCATGTTCTTCCACCTACGCTCGTTGGAGCACGTTATCATGATTTCATACGGGATACTCTATCTGTGCTGCTAGAACACGTGCCTTAACAAGTACGACACAACATGTGGTTCATGCACCATGGAGCTCCTGCACATTTCAGTCGAAGTGTTCGTACGCTTCTCAACAACAGATTCGGTGACCGATGGATTGGTAGAGGCGGACCAATTCCATGGCCTCCACGCTCTCCTGACCTCAACCCTCTTGACTTTCATTTATTGGGGCATTTGAAAGCTCTTGTCTATGCAACCCCGGTACCAAATGTAGAGACTCTTCGTGGTCATATTGCGGACAGCTGTGATACAATACGCCATTCTCCAGGGCTGCATCAGCGCATCAGGGATTTCATGCGACGGAGGGTGGATGCATGTATCCTCGCTAACAGAGGACATTTTGAACATTTCCTGTAACAAAGTGTTTGAAGTCACGCTGGTACGTTCTGTTGCTGTGTGTTTCCATTCCATGATTAATGTGATTTGAAGAGAAGTAATAAAATGAGCTCTAACATGGAAAGTAGCGTTTCCGGGCACATGTCCACATAACATATTTTCTTTCTTTGTGTGTGAGGAATGTTTCCTGAAAGTTTGGCCGTACCTTTTTGTAACACCCTGTATACCTTCTACGATGCTCATACTAGCAGCTTGAATATTCTGAATGTAAAATAAATTATGGAATTTGAATGTACAAATTTAGATAAACTCTAGATTCGGTTTTCTTTTCTTTTCAAAAGATTATACTGCATATGCGCTCACTTGATAACACCCTTCGTTTTGATCACTTCATCGCAGCCCTTCACTAACACCAACACAGCACACGATCGGTGTTCTGGCGTTGATGTTTAGATCTTCTGCAGCCTATCCGTCATTGCCGAAATTCATGACGCCCTTAACCGAGTACTGCGCCTCATTTATTTCCGCCGAATGGCTACAAATTTTAGCACAATTAACTTCATTAACATCCACCGATAAATCATTTAAGATTCATTACTCAAAACATCCATTATATCTGTCGATACATTACAGAAATCACCATGAATAACCTCGCCAATCTCAGCCGATACTGCATTTAAACTGCCGCTGCTGAACGTTCCAGACTGAGCCGTGGCGGGGTTGCTGGCGCCGCCTTCCGAATTCCTGGGACACTACCTCGATCTGTCGTGATGTCCCTCTCGTTTGAGGCCACTGAGATCTTTGCTCGACGTTGTTGATGGGGACAGGGAGTGTTGTGGCGTGGTGAGTTGGGGAGCGGTGTGAGAGGCCCGCCTGGCAGTACGTCAGCACTTACGAAAATGATTTAAGCACGGATTCCGGCGAGTGGTTTCTGGGCCTATTTGTGAGCCAATTTGAATCCGTGCCTGACTTCGTGTGCACTCTTCGTGAGTAGCCTAGCCAACCAGCTCTAGGACGAGACACAGCGATGAGAGAGTTGAAACAAGTTTCACTGTGCTGAATTCTGGGCCTCCTTTGCAACCTGCAAACTTCAGATACGATTCGTGAACTTCAGTTATGTATTGTACTTCCAGGTCTTAACCGTTATTTTCTTATTGATACCTTTTAGGATTGTTGCGATCATTGCGATTTCTTAGCTAATCTATTTCACCACCATTTGGTTCCTTCAATTGTGGCTGTCGTTAGCTTTTTCTGAGTCGATACTGTCCTTCGTTGTCGTTAACAGGATATCTTAAACTGTGTGAGCCGATGGTGTTCCTTGAGCTGGAGCAATAAAGTGATGCTTCTATGCTGTGGCCGAAATCCCCCGTCGTCACGCAGTACCTACATGGTTGTGTTTTAGCCCACCTCCCTGCCAAAAGTCTTCGGACACCAGATAAGTACCTGTCTCTTATAATACTGCCGGGTGCCAGTTGCGAGATACCTTCGGAGGTTGGAGGCGTCATCGCTCTGTTAATTATTTTGCTTTGGGGGTCCCTCGGTCTCAAAATTTGCAGATGCTGAGGCTATGTAATCTGGTTTGGTAGCATATTTTCCTTTCGGGCGTTTCGCCGTCGTTGTAGAGGCGGTAACTTGCAGTGACGCGGGTTTGCCGTTTGACTAGTTACTGTTGCTTTTCATATAATTAACCTTACTGTGTTAATATTTCTTTTGCCGGTCTGTACCCAACAAAAACAGTCTTGTAAGGCCGGACCTCTCGTATCCATCCTTGGCGTTCCTAATTGCTGTAATCTTGTGCTCCTTGCGTATAAGCTTCTTGGTGCACTCCTTGTGAGGAGGAAATTCAAAATCTTGCTTACTTAACTGAAACAGTTATTCATGAAGGACTGCTCTGTTTTCTGTTTGGTAATTTTACTTAACTGAAGCTGTTATCATTGAAGGCCTACCTGTTCTCCATCTGGTGATTTTACCTAACCGAAGCTGTTATTATTGAAGGGCCTACCTGCTTTCTATACACACAAAAAAAAAGTTTTGCATCACCTCGGTTCCGAGAGTTCCGGAACTCGAACAGAAAACTGGAACAGAGATCAACATAAACATAAATTCCGCCCTTTTAATTGGTCATGAAAACCACACTTTGCATGTTGTACCACTTTACAGTGAGACCTACGGAGGTGGTGGTCCAGATTGCTGCACACTCCGTTACCTCTGATACCCAGATACCTCTTGCATTGACGCATGCCTGTAGTCGTCGTGGAATACTGTCCACAACATCATCAAGGCACTATTGGTCCAGATTGTCCGACTCCACAACTGTCATTCGGCGTTGATACCTCAGAGTTATTGGTGAGTAACGTCGTCCATAAACAGTCCTTATCGATCTACCATAGGTATGTTAGATAGGGTTCACGTCTGGAGAACAGGCTGGTCACTCTAGTGTAGTCATGTCGTTATCGTGAAGAAAGTTACTCACAAGATGTGCACGATGGGGGCGCAAATTGTCGTCGATAAAGACGAATGCATCGACAATATGCTGCCGATATGGTTGCACTATCGGTCGGAGGACAGCATTCACGTATCGTACAGCCGTTACGGCACCTTCCATGACCACCAGCGGAGTACGTCGGCACCACATAATGCCACCCCCAAAACATCAGAGAACCTCCACTTTGCTGCACTCGCAGAACAGTGTTTCTAAGGCGTTCAGCCTGGCCGGGTTGCCTCCAAACACGTCTCCGACGATTGTCTGGTTGAAGGCACATGCGCCACTCATCAGTGAAGAGATCGAGATGCCAATACTGAGCGGTCCATTCGGTATGTTGTTGCGCCCATCAACACCGCGCGGCATGGTGTCGTGGTTGCAAAGATGAACCTCGACATGGACGTCGTGAATGAAGTTGCGCATCATGCAGCCTATTGTGCACTGTTTGAGTCGTAACACAACGTCAGTGGCTGCACGAAAAGCATTATTCAACATGGTGGCGTTGCTTTCAGGATTCCTCCGGGCCGCAATTTGTAGGTAGCGGTCATCCACAGCAGTAGTAGCCCTTGGACGGCCTGAGCGAGACATGTCATCTACAGTTCCTCTCTCTTTATGTCTCCTCTATGTCAGAACAACATCGCTTTGGTTCACTCCGAGACCCCTGAACACTTCCCTTGTTGAGAGCCCTTCGTGGTACAAAGTAACAATGCGGACGCAATCGAATAGCGCTATTGGCCGTCTAGGCATGGTTGAACTACAGACAATACGAGCCGTGTACCTCCTTCCTGGTGGAATGACTGGAACTGACCGGCTGCCGGACCCCCTCCGCCTAATAGGCGCTGCTCATGCATGGCTGTTTACATCTTTGGGCGGGTTTAGTGACATCTCTGAACAGTCAAAGTGACTGTGTCTGTGACACATTATCCACAGTCAACGTCTATCCTCAGGTTTTCTGGGAACCGGGGTGATGCAAAACTTTTTTTGATGTTGTATTTGATAATTTTATTTAACTGAAGGTATTATTCAAGAATGCCTGCATGTTTTCTATTTGGTAATTTTACTTAACTGAAGCTGTCATTATGAATTTCATGCCTGTTTTTCATTTATTAATTTTGCTTAATTGATGGTGTTATCGTTGAATGCCTGCCGGTTTTCTATTTCATAATTTTACTTCACTTGAGCTGTTATTATTGAAGCTGTGTCTGTTCCCCTTTGATTAAATTAAGAGCTATTTCAAAATCTAGGTTAGCTGAAACTCTTGTTAATCAAGACCTACCTGTTTTTATTGCCCCATTATTGAAATCTGATATCGTGCTCAATCTGTGTTGTAATTGACTGAAATTATGACTGCCAAAGACCTACCTGTTTCAGAGGTATTTATGTCACTAAGGAATAACGGGAAATGACACATTATGGTACATGGGCCCTAAACTTTCGCCTTACAGCTCTTTATCCATAATTGTAGGTTCCACGCATTGGTATTCGCAGTACACTCGAACTGCGCCAAACTCGTATCTGCCTCTGCCTCCGTTACATTTTTTCTACGCCCAGACACGTTCGCCACCTTTTGCCTTAAAACACCGTCTAACACATTGTCACATTCATCCTTCCATATCCACCCATACTTCATTCTTTCGTCAAGAACCATCTGTTCGCTTCTATCAATAGAAATGAATGCACAGATTCCTTTCTCCGAGATATTTAGATCGATTTCCGCCGATACAAAGTCATTCATATCTCTTTCACACACATTACTATAATTGTTACTACGATTAGTAGTAGAATTCGTCATACATAGTAGAATTCGTCATACATTCCACCTGCACCAAATTCGGATCCCCCTCTGCCTCTCTTCTGATCACAAAACCTTTCAACAAACATCCATTCATTACGTGATTCACTTCCTTTCCACCCCCATGTCATTATCTAATATATCAACAAATTTTACCATATTTCTTGCGCCCTCTTTACCGTTGTATAGTTTAAAATTATTCCCCATTTTATTTTTATTTCTTATAACCTTCATCTCTAATATTTATGGATTCTTTTCGACACTCACAGATTTTTTAAAATAAGGTGTCCTCCAGCGCCAAATTTTTTTTGCATCTCCGGAGCTGAGATGCGGTGATCTCTACTTTCCCGACCTCTTATTCTGGTGTTTCTTGAAACTCCTTCACCATAAATCTTCGTTCCCGATTTAGATTTATGTTGTGAATATTTCTGCTTCCATTTCCCCTTTGAAATTTATTATTATGGTGATAATCATTTCTTTTACGTTTATTATCATTATTGTGGATATTGCTGTTGTTCCCGTTTTGGTACTCATTTCCCTGTCCACCGTTAGTTTATGAGGCTATAATTTCAAAGCCTGTTCAAGCTTCTCATTAAAATCTAAGAACTCATTAATGGAAGCTGTCACCCTCTGGATTAGATTCAACTGTAAATATTCCAATAAGCTTTTATTGAGCGCCGTGTTTTCAGTCAGCACTGACACCGGACGACTTATATCTGTAAACTTAGCGAGCCTACGCACACGGAACTCCCGCATCGACTACATTCCTTGTTTGACAATTGGTCCGTTCTGGCTCTGAAGCCTAGTTTGTTTAGCTTCACACCAAAATTTGTATGGGAAACAGTCCTCAGACATTTCATACGAAGTAAATGAGACACTTACACTATGTGATCAAAAGTATCCCGACACCTGGCTGAAAATGACAAGTTTGTGGCGCCCTTCATCGGTAATATTGGAATTCAATATGGGGTTGGCCCATCCTTAGCCTTGATGACAGCTTCCACTCTCGCAAGCATACGTTTAATCAGGTGCTGGAAGGTTTCTTGGGGAATGGCAGCCCATTCTTCACGGAGTGCTGTACTGAGGAGTGGTATCGATGTCGGTCGGTGAGGCCTGGCATGAAGTCGGCCTTCCAAAACATCCCAAAGGTTTTTGAAAGGATTCAGGTCAGGACTCTGTGTAGGCCAGTTCATTACAGGGATGTTGCTGTCGTGCAACCACTCCACCACAGGCCGTAATCATGAACAGGTGCTCGGTCGTGTTGAAAGATGCAATCTCCATCCCCGAATCGCTCGACAACAGTGGGGAACAAGAAGGTGCTGAAAACATCAATGTAGGCCTGTGCTGTGAACACAAAACAACAGGTCACCTCCACGAAAAACATGACCACACCAGCACACCACCGCCTCTCAATTTTACTGTTGGCAATATACACGCTGACAGACGAGGTTCGCCGGCCGTTCGCCATACCCACACCCTGCCATGGGATCGAGACATTGTGTTCCGTGATTCGTCACTCCACACAACGTTTTTACACAGTTCAGTCGTCCAATGTCGACCCTCCTTACACCAAGCGATGCTTCGTTTGGCATTTACCGGCGTGATGTGTGGCTTTGGCTTATGAGCAGCCGCTCGACCCAGAAATCCAAGTTTTCTCACCTCCCGCCTAACTGTCATAGTACCTGCAGTGGATGCTGATGCAGTTTTTAATTCCTGTGCGTTGGTCTGCATGGATGTCTGCCCATTACACATTACGACCCTCTTCAACTGTCGGTGGTCTCTCTCAGTCAATAGATGAGGTCGGCCTGTATGCTTTTGTGCTGTACGTGTCCCTTCACTTTTCCACTTCACTATCACATATGAAACAATGGACCTACGGATGTTTAGGAGTATGGACATATCGCGTATGGACGAACCTGACAACGTTCGAAGTCTGTGATTTCTGCGGTTGGCCCCATTCTGCTCTCTCACGACGTCTAATGACTACTGAGATCGCTGATATGGAGTACCTGGCAGAAGGTGGCAGCACAATGCACCTAATATGAAAAACGTATGTTTCTGGGGGTGTCCGGATACTTTTGATCGCATAGTGTATTAAATTTGCCTATGACTGTGCATTGCCCTCGAGATGTCTTTTAGCGAACTTCATATTTGTCTCTTCCGACATTCCTCTCACAAAACAATCTCTACACGCAGCAATAAAATCACCTTGGTGGCATTTCCCATCATCTCCAAATAACTTTGCCGTTCCTGAATTAGCCCATGGTACACTCATCACAGTAACAGAATGATTCGTTGCTGAAGCATTTAATTCTGCTCGTACATCTTTAACCTACAGTTCCCGCTGCAATGCTTCTTATTAATCTCTGCTTCCAACTGGTGTCTACTTTTCACCATCTCTTTATGACATTTTACGACACTACCAGACAAACTGTTAACAGTCGTAACTGAAATCTGTTTTCCACTCTGTCGACCCTGGTGTTAACCAGGCCAAGCTCAAGAAATTTTGCTTACGTCTGCCCTTCAGACTTCGAAATTTCAATCTACCGTCCCTTCTATAGTGGATTTAATGTTCTTCCAACGAACTTTTACACTTCCCTCTACAGAACCTACCTTTGTTTTTATTGAACCTATCTCTGTCGCAATACCCCCAGTTTAGAATTCAAATTTGTCAGAATTTTCCTTAACCAAGCCACTAAATCATCGGCAGATACGTCTCCCCTCTCTGATTTCCAACTATGTGCCCTGCAAATATCATCTTTAGCAACACTACCAACTCCATATTTTGGAAAAACTGGCCTACTCACACTATCTGAACCAAACATACTGGGTGACTGCTTAATCATTGAAAGCTCCATTGCTGACGGTAACACTGTGGGTTCATACATGTGAAGACCAACGGCCTCAGTACTTATCTTACCGGTAATGCTGGCTGCTTCTGCAGTACTCCTGCTGCCCGAAGTGTCGACGGTGATGACCTCGAATTCACCGCTGGTGGTCTGCTCTGCAGTGGCCACCACGGCAGCTATGCCACCGTCGAGGTCTCCATTGTTGCTGGCTGTTGCAGAATCGAGCTCAGTATGCTTCTGAGTAGTCTTCTTCTTTCTTGAAGTTGCGTGGAGAATTTCCCCACAACTAGTTTTTTCTATCATTTCTCACACACGCAACGGCTGCAAAATCGTATGCTTGGGGCCCCCACGCAAACTACCTATCATGCAATAGACTTGGGACGTGGGTCACAACATATTGTAAACTTTTAGAGCTATAGCTGCAATTCTAAAGTCCGGTACGAGAAAAACCTAATAGCTACGGTACCTACCAGTTACTCGTTGAGTTGTTGCTCTTCCCAACAGCAGTCCATGTGAGCAAACAATTTGCTTCTTTACCCTCGGTTACTCGTACTTTCAAACCTGGGGATGTGCACGGCAACTGTTGAAAATGAAGAGCTCGATGTAGGCATGTGGTCGAGTTGCGCACGTCCGCTTTCATGCCCCACTTCTAATTCGCCGCAAATAATAACCTGTAGCTTTGATCCTGCAGTCAAATAATCTATTTTAGTGGTGGTTCACCGCCCAGAAACAACCTTCTATATGACTGGGTCGCGCACATTACTCAATACAGGTATGCCCTTTTGCAGAACTCGCCACAATGTGATCCGAATGGATCCCTTTAACTCTTTACTCGGAAAGTCGGTCTCCACTTGACTCCCGTAATGTTCCGTTACTGTCTGCTTTTGCATTGGCTAAAGGTCATCCCCACCAAAAATACATCATTCTAGATATGATTTGACTGATCTTCACCACTTCTCGCACTAAACTAATACATTATAACAATACTTGAATAAAAGAAATGCTATAAGAATTCAGCCAATTCAGACACTTACAATAATTACAAGTAATAGTTAGTTCATAAATAAATAAGCCAGCATTCTTGCGTGAGTGTGGTCACAGCAAATGACAACAGAGTGTCGTAAAATATTATGTAAACAATTATTTGTGCCTTCTTGACAAAAGTATCTTTTGGTTCTCTTTTCAACTGGGGTGTTAGCTAAAACATGCGATTGATCACTTTTAAATTAGCTCATTTTTTAAAGCACGTTCAGTCAACATTTACATAAAGTTATTGGTGAAATAGTAAGCTGTTCGTTAAATAACCACATAAGTAAGACAAAGTGAGAGGTATTCATGCAGTAATCATGAATATGATGTTCTGACAAACTTTTGCATAATGGAAAAGAGATAAAATACGCCGCAAAGCAATAAATAAGGTACAAGCAGATACGTAGCCTTACGGGTTGCTGTTACTCACATGCAGAGTTTTAAGGAGAAATGACCTTGATAGGTGGTAGAATAACCATCTTTCGTTCTTTAGAAACTGTAATGAGTCTCTTTACATGTTAATACCTGGTGTACTAAGTGCCCCAAAAATGCCCAATGTATTGTACTTTTACCATCAATGTCTTAGGGATGCTTAGCCAACCAGGCCTAAATCACGAGGGTTGCACAGAAAGTAATGCACAACTGCAGTGCAATGCTGTTATCTCAGATACCGTTTGTTGTAATCACATGAACCGATTAAAAATTGCTAATTCAGAGATTCACTGTGTAAATGTTTATTAACTATGAAATATTAATTTGACTGGTTTTAAAGATAATGAAATATTGCAGTGTCACTGGATGTCCGTCATTTATCGGCGCTGTATTCAGATTTGCTTTAATATCTGACTGAGATATTTTCGAATCTCAAGCTTAAGACTCACTGACAGTGGAGCATACGCTGCACAAAGGCCATGCGAGTGACAGCCGTCCAAATTACCAGCTTCGAGATTTTCCCCGTTTGCGGTGACGCTGCTAGTCTTTGTACCTGGACTCGTTCGTACCGGTCAGCTAGCCGGGAGCCGGAACCGTCGCAGCGCGCTCTGAGACCTGGACCCGCTAGGATTCAGGTTTACAACAAACTCACCTCGTATCAATACTGGGCGGCCGATTAGCTCGCCTAAATATGCGTAACGTTACATATTTACGTTATCAAAATCTTTGCGGTAAGCTGTTCTATTCCGCTATGTCTGAATTACTTATCTGCAACCCGATATTTCCACTTCGATGACTGTTATTGGAAAAGCGTAACACAAGACATGTTTTTGTAAATATGACTCAAAAAGTACTGTATGTAGTAACGTACACAGACTGAGTAACGAAAGAGACGAGTAGTAGATAACGAAACAGGAAAGTAACCCAGATGGACATGGTTCCAAAACCAATGGTTTCCCTGATACGACTCATGCCCGAGTGTAGTGATGCCTTCCCCACAACACTCTTAATATCTACGGCTGCGTTTTGTACGATAATCGTCATTGTGAAAGGCTCCGAATGTAGTACACGAATGATGGTGCACCAGCAATTTCATCTGCATGTTAGGAAATACACAGCACGAATCTCGAATCTTCGAAACAAGTTATCGTTCGTGGCTGACCTGTGCCATGGCGTCCTAGGTCCTAGGTTTTTTTTTTTTGTGTGTGTACGGGGATGCATAAAATCTCTGGTGTCTAACAGCCCCTTTGATCTTGTCGATGAACTCTGGAATTTTTGGGTGTGTGCGTGTATCGATGAGGAATCGTGCTGATGTGCTGCAGATTGGATCCTCGGCGACTTTGTTGTAAGGCAATACATCGGGGAGACCATTGGTTTCCAGATCCCTGATTATATTATTTGTTAGTTTCACTGTTTTTTACTCGTCCGTTTCTTTTGCACCTACAATAGTCTGCATCTACATCTACATATACATCTACATGGATAATCTGCATATCACATTTAAGTGCATGGCAGAGGGTTCATCGAACTACCTTCACAATTCTCTATTATTCCAATCTCGTATAGCGCGCCGAAAGAATGAGCACATATTTCTTTCCGGACGAGCTCAGATTTCCCTTATTTTATTGTGCTGACCGTTCCTCCCTAAGTTGGTCGGTGTCAACTAAATATTTTCGCATTCGGAGGAGAAAGTTGCTGATTGAAATTTCGTGAGAAGATTCAATCGCAACGAAAAACGCCTTTCTTTTAATGATGTCCAGCCCGAATCATGTGTCATTTCTGTGACACTCTCTCCCACATTTCGCGGTAATAGAAACGTGCTGCCTTTCTTTGAACTCTTTCGATGTACTCCGCACCATCCGGTAAGGATCCCACACCGAGCAGCAGTATTACAAAAGAGGACGGATATATTTTTTGAGGAGGATGCGTAGCTTTTGGAAACTTGTGGTAAAGTCTTATGGGACCAAACTGCTGAGGTCATCGGTCACTAAGATAATACACTATTTAATCTAGCCTAAACTAACTTACGCTAAGGACAACACACACGCTCATGCCAGAGGGAGAACTCGAACCTCCGACGGGGGGAGCCGCGTCATGGGTAGCAGTTTGATAAACGATACTTCATTATTGGCTCTTGTGAATCTGCTTGAGAAATCGCTGTTACTCTGATGAGGGTTTTAAGGAGAAATGATCTTGATAGTGATAGAATAAACAAATTTCCGGGTTTTAAAATCATCTAAACTGAATTTTAGCAGTTAGAGATTGGATACTTCTCTTAATAGATCAACTTCTACCTCAGCGGGTATAACAACCACCTTTCGTTCTTTAGAAACTGTTGTTAATAGCTGGTGTACTAAATGCCCTAAAAATGCCAAACGCATTGTAGTTTTATCATCTGTGTCTTAGGGCTGCTTAGCCAACCAGACCTAAATTACGATAGTTGCACAGAAGTTAATGCAACGCATATTTTTTTCTCAGCTGAAAGCAATGCTATGAATGCGAAACGTTACGTATGTATTATTTGAAGTCTTCTGAGTGTGCGCGTCAAGTTTCAGTCACTTCTGACAGATAGCGTGGCCGCAGTACTGTTTCAAAATGACATCTGTAGGTCATGTACGCTACACGCAGCCTGCCGTCATTGAATTTCTCACTGCAGAGAAAGAAAATGTGGGGAATATTCACAAAAGCTTGTGCAAAGCACAGTTAGTCGCTGTGTACAGAGGGTGAGATCATCAGAAGGTGATTCGGCGGAGCACCACGGTTTGCAGCGGTCGGGGAGACCATCCACAGCTGTCACACCTGACATGTTGCAGCGAGCTGATGTCGTCATTCGTCATTAAAGGATGTCATTAGTGGAAGACATTTTGAGGACTATGAATAGCTGATTCACACAGTGAAGCACAGGACAAAGATTGGTACCTAATCAAATGATTCAAATGGCTCTGAGTACTATGGAAGTGAACATCTGAGGTCATCAACCCCCTAGAACTTGGAACTACTTAAACCTAACTAACCTAAAGACATCACACACATCCATACCCGAGGCAGGATTCGAACCTGCGGTCGCGCGGTTCCAGACTGAAGCGCCTAGAACCGCTCGGCCACATCGGCCGGCAAAGATTGGTACCGACAGGGCGTTGTTTCGCGCTGGAAGAAGGCCATAGAACGGGATGAAGATTACGTGGGAAATTAGGGTGTGTATATAAAATAATATGTTCAATAAAGAAATGTTGAAGGGACAAAATGAGGTGCACTACTTTCTGGGTAACCCTGTACCTTCCCAGGTAGTAAGTCTGTTCTTGTGGTATAGTCTATCTTTTCATTTCGTGTTTTGTTTGATTGAATGTCCTCTTGTGGGATCGCACTTCCTTTTTAGTTTTGCCACTGCCCATGCAGAGAAACGTTTTACGCTTACATATTCAGGATTTACTTCTTCAGACCTAAGACAGTATTTGATATTCACTGATCTTTTGGTTTACATACGGTTTTTTTTAATTTATAGCACTCACCGTCACTTGTTTTCCTTGGTTTTTGCATTTTCTTTACTTCCGTCGGACAGTTATTTCGCCTCCGCTATCCTATTTTCTTCAGTCTCAAGTAGTAGTCGATTCTTAGCGTTATTGTGTTTCTTCAACCTTACATTTTTCCCCAATTTTGTTCTGCGATCGAATAATGTTTTAACCATGTTATCCAAAAATAGTTACTTGTCCTTACTTTCAGCGACAATGTTAGAAACTGCCGCGTAGCGTATACTTTCATGGGTTTCCCACACACTGAAAGTATCCATAATTCTACAGTACCGCTGCAGACACATGAATGTCTATTATTGTATTACGGAAATCTGCCTGTGATTCCACAAATCCTTGAAAGGTACCGCACGTAATTTTCTAAGTTTTAGTTGGGTTACTAAGCTCAAAAAGCTAAATTACAAGATTGGCTATTTGTTCACCTGGAACGGTATCTCCTGCCCTGCAATACGGTTGAACAGTTCGAGTTTTTAAACTCGTTCAAATTTTTCGTACACATTTCCTTTTTTTTCAATGTGTACTCCCTACTAATGTATCATGAGAGTGATCTCTCCGTATAGAATTCAGTTCTTAATAGAACGAACTATTTTGATAAATACCTAGGCCCCTGTGGTTGGTATCAGTGCCACTGAAATCCTTGTAACTGTACCGTCGCGTCATCATATATTCTTATAATAACAAAACAACCGGCGTTACGGCCGTATAGCAGCGGTGTTTCTCAGGGCACACACTAACTAATTGTGGAGTGGCCGACTCAGATATGACACGGCCGCTATACACTTCACAGGACTCTTAATTAAAGATCGCTAGCTGAAACGTGACGTTTACTCCTCACTCTGAGTTTTGTCGACTGCCAATGTTTATTACCGTTAAATATTTAGCAGTGTTCGTTGTCATCCTATTCATTATTACTTTTTACTATTGCGTACTTGTAGTTTCTGCTGTGTAACGGTTGCATAGGTGTGTGTGTGTGGGGTGGGGGCGTGGGGGGGGGGCGTGGGGGGAGGGCGTGGGGGGGGGGGCTGTGGGGGGGGGGAGGCATTAAGTTGCTGAAATAGAACTATGCCGCAAGGCCTCAAAGCTGTTACATTAGGACGCAATATTTCGGTTAGCAAAGCGATTTCCATTCATTAGTCCACTGATGGAGTATTGATTAGCACACCTGATGATAATTAAGCCGTTATTGTTGCCCTAGAAAACAAGAACACCTTCCATCCTCATGTATTACACCGTTAAACCGAAAGGGCCACAGTTCCTTTTGACCACTCTTGCAGTTCACACGCGTAAGTTGTATGCGAGACATTTGTGGAGAGTAAAGCATTAATTTGCTGGAGGGCTACATATAATCAGAGGCAGCGCTGAAAGAGAATTTAATTTCCACGTCCAAAACAGTCTTGTTGGAGTTAACTAACGTTGTAATTTGTGTCGTGGTGTTTTGTGCACTTTAGTTGAGTGTGATGTATAGCTCTGAGAATTGAACATTATGGAACGACTAATTATTACTAGAATGGTCGGAGGTACTACACAATTGTGCGTCCTGAATCCCTGCAAGAAAGCATGCAAAGTTTGAGATTACAAAACATAGAAATATCAACTGTTCTTGATAAGATGTTGCATATAACGCATAAATTTTTGACGTACGCACTTGTGAAGGAGCTTTCGAGCTTTGGTGACTTACCGCCGCTTTGTCTTATTCCAGTTGTTGGAGATACAACAGTGATTGAATATAACACGAAAGCCAGACTTATAGCACAACAAAATGTAAAAACCTGAAAGTAAAGATGGACGTCGTATTTAATGAAAAACTTTTAAGACAAACAAGTGGTTACCTGTCAGTTTGTAACTTGTAGTACAATCGTAATTTTCAACCTGACATTTAATTTAGGCCGCTAATGTTTACAATATATGAAAATGGTCAAATTTTACTTTTATATAGTACTGAAAGCTTTTAACTTTTGATTGTTAAAACTTGTATAGGTTAGAAGCAAGTAGGAAATAAATAAAATTTAAATTTGATTATCAAAAAATATAAATAATTTACAAATATCGATGATAATGTAGGAGAAAACAATAAAACAATTATGCACTGGGCAATAAGTACGTTGTTTCCTTGAGTGTACTTATAAAACGCATTAAAGTTTGCAAAGAATATTGTAATCGTATAGCAGGATTCTGACTGTAATAAGCATATCGCAACTAAACTTACGATTATAGCTTACGACAGTGTGCCGGCACGTTTAATTGGTTAGTCGGTCAGCATTTTGTACCGGTGCAACACGGGTGGGAAGAGGATAGCCGAACATCGCATCGACGTCAGAGTCATCAGAGAAAGAACTATAATCTTCGTTGCTGGGACCATTGACACTTGCTTGTGGGTCACATCGACAGCGACCTGTCTCAAAGAATTATACTGGCATTCCGTTGACAGAATGCGCCAAAACCTTCAAGCAGGATAGACATATGGATATTTGAAGACGTTCTTACAAAATTCTAGTTCAACATCTGGAAAATATCACTTGGATCATATCCGGAATACACGCTGTCTGAAGTAAAGGAAAATTTCTATACACGTTAACCGAATGCTAATAGTAGCTGAAAGTTATAGTCTTGCAGTGATTTGTAATTCGGAAGTATGTAACATGATACCACAACAGAAATGTGCCGACAAATCGGTGAGATCTCGATCTACATCTACATAAATATTCCGCAAGCCACAGTAAGATAAGTGGCGAAGGGTACTTTGTACCACTACTAGTCTTTCCTTTCCTATTCCTTTCGGAAATAAAGCGAGGGAAAAAGGACTATCTGTCTGCCTCTGTACGAACGTTAATTGCTCTTATCTCATCTTCGTGATAGTTACATGATGTGTACGCTGGCGGCAGTAGAATCGTTCTGCAGTCAACTTCAAATGACGGTTCTCTAAATCCTTCCAACAATGTTCCTCGAAAACGACGTCGCCTTCCCTTCAGGAACTCCTGTTTAAGTTCCTGAACAATCACCGCAATACTCGCCTGTTGATCGAACCTGCTCCTTACAAATCTAGTAGCCCGCTTCTGAACTGTTCGATGTCTTCCTTAAACTCGACCTGGTGGGTACTATTCCGGCGCAACATTAAGCGCCGGATGCCGGCATGGAACGTAATTGCAGAGAAGGCCTTGAGACGACCTCAGCCAATAGTACGCTGACTAGGACCGCACCACGGCAGGAGCAACCTCTATCCGAAGAGAATATAAGTGCTGCTCCTTCCAGTCTCGGCCGCATTAGTAGATCCGCACTGGAAAAGAGGCAGTAGAAGCACTCGAAGATGAGCCGTAGTCCTAACTGTTCAGCTGAGACTTGTGCCTTATATCAAAACTGCTTGCATAGAAATTGTATATAGCTAAGGACATTGATTATTTGCATGTCGCCAATTGCTTGTGAGACGTCACTGCAGAAACGCAAGTTAAGTAGTGTCAGTTCAATTATCTCAATAACCTCAATTAATATGATTTGCTTGTATGCTGTGTAGCTTCCCGAGAAAACAGCTTCCTAGGCACCCTATATTACAGGAATGTGAAGGATCCCACAGGTACCCCAAACACTAAAGCACTAATCTAGAATAGATTGCGGTATTGTTCTACACACGGTCTCCTTTGCAGATGAGTCACACTTTCCTAAAATTCTTCCAATAAACCGAAGTCGAACTTTCCTACTACACTCCTTACAAGCTCGTTCCATTTCATATCGCTTTTAAGCGCTGCGCCCAAATATTCAATCAATGTGACTGTTTCAAGCAGCGCACCACTAATGCTGTATTCCAACATTACGGGGTTGTTTTACAAATCATCTGCATTAATTTAAATTTTTCTAGACATAGAGTAGGCTGCCATACATCACACTAAGTAGGACTTTTGCCTAAGTCATCTTGTATCCTCCTACGGCTACTCAACGACTGAGTGAACGGGTTGGTGAGAATGAGTAGTTGAGGATGGACACCATTAATGACGAAAAGGAAACCGAGTGAACTTCAAAAGTGAATGAGGAACTGAAAGAGAAACTTCAAGCTTCGGTTCAACACAGCGGAGGTTCGTCAGTGATGTAACAGGAGTTTCTGCTTCCGGATGTTTTAAGAACTATTCTCAATGGAGCTAGTATAAGCTCAGATCGTAAATTTCTAGGTTAAAGCAAAGATTTGTCCCATGCTGTGATAAGTCTCCCTGTAATAGAGGCAGATATATGTTACATAGAAAAGCAATGGAAGTCACTGTCAAGAAACTATAACATAAAACAGAGTTTCTGGCATCTCTTTTCACTTTTTTCTCCTGTTTATGTTACGCAGCAGTTTGTAAAAATTTCTGAAGTACCTCGTAGTTTGATCGTCTTATTTTGCTACAACAAATGTAACAGTTTTTGGGCTACATTTGTGAAGTACACTATAGCTCCGTAAAAAAAAAAAAAAAAAAAAAAAAGTGACAAATAAAATTTCAATAAAAGTGTCTATTCATCCATGCAGACACTATTAGATTTATAATATTATTTCGGTGACGCACTCTTGATTTCTAGTGTGTTGTCAACAGACATGTTATAACTAGTGTTGGCCGATTCTACACTCCTGGAAATGGAAAAAAGAACACATTGACACCGGTGTGTCAGACCCACCATACTTGCTCCGGACACTGCGAGAGGGCTGTACAAGCAATGATCACACGCACGGCACAGCGGACACACCAGGAACCGCGGTGTTGGCCGTCGAATGGCGCTAGCTGCGCAGCATTTGTGCACCGCCGCCGTCAGTGTCAGCCAGTTTGCCGTGGCATACGGAGCTCCATCGCAGTCTTTAACACTGGTAGCATGCCGCGACAGCGTGGACGTGAACCGTATGTGCAGTTGACGGACTTTGAGCGAGGGCGTATAGTGGGCATGCGGGAGGCCGGGTGGACGTACCGCCGAATTGCTCAACACGTGGGGCGTGAGGTCTCCACAGCACATCGATGTTGTCGCCAGTGGTTGGCGGAAGGTGCACGTGCCCGTCGACCTGGGACCGGACCGCAGCGAGGCACAGATGCGCGCCAAGACCGTAGGATCCTACGCAGTGCCGTAGGGGACCGCACCGCCACTTCCCAGCAAATTAGGGACACTGTTGCTCCTGGGGTATCGGCGAGGACCATTCGCAACCGTCTCCATGAAGCTGGGCTACGGTCCCGCACACCGTTAGGCCGTCTTCCGCTCACGCCCCAACATCGTGCAGCCCGCCTCCAGTGGTGTCGCGACAGGCGTGAATGGAGGGACGAATGGAGACGTGTCGTCTTCAGCGATGAGAGTCGCTTCTGCCTTGGTGCCAATGATGGTCGTATGCGTGTTTGGCGCCGTGCAGGTGAGCGCCACAATCAGGACTGCATACGACCGAGGCACACAGGGCCAACACCCGGCATCATGGTGTGGGGAGCGATCTTCTACACTGGCCGTACACCACTGGTGATCGTCGAGGGGACACTGAATAGTGCACGGTACATCCAAACCGTCATCGAACCCATCGTTCTACCATTCCTAGACCGGCAAGGGAACTTGCTGTTCCAACAGGACAATGCACGTCTGCATGTATCCCGTGCCACCCAGCGTGCTCTAGAAGGTGTAAATCAACTACCCTGGCCAGCAAGATCTCCGGATCTGTCCCCCATTGAGCATGTTTGGGACTGGATGAAGCGTCGTCTCACGCGGTCTGCACGTCCAGCACGAACGCTGGTCCAACTGAGGTGCCAGGTGGAAATGGCATGGCAAGCCGTTCCAGCATCTCTACGATCGTCTCCATGGGAGAATAGCAGCCTGCATTGCTGCGAAAGGTGGATATACACTGTACTAGTGCCGACATTGTGCATGCTCTGTTGCCTGTGTCTATGTGCTTGTGGTTCTGCCAGTGTGATCATGTGATGTATCTGACCCCAGGAATGTGTCAATAAAGTTTCCCCTTCCTGGGACAATGAATTCACGGTGTTCTTATTTCAATTTCCAGGAGTGTATGTTTTCATGGTGACCGGCGCCAAGTCAAAATTGTGTGAAATTTCTTGAGATTACGTCGGTGGATAAAAATCATTTTTGAAACTTAGGTTGCAAGGAAACTTCTGTAACAATGATGGAGATAGCACTTAACATTAAAAACATGAAAAATATACAATGAAAATTATTTCTATTATGAATTTTTAAAGTTTCAGCAAAAAATTTAGTTGGGTGCAGGTTGTTATTTACGTTACCATATTAATTCATATTAAGAACCAAAATTCAGCTTTTGCCTCGCTTTGTTTGAAAATAACGGAATATTAATTAAACATACCACGAAGAACAAAAAATTTACCCGCCATATGAGATAAAAGCAACGGATCAGCCACATGAAATCAATTACCACACTAAATTAATTATCAGCAGAAAATGAGAATGCAGTTCCTTTAAACTCATAGCATAATAACAAAATAACTGAGAGTCATAACAGAGTATTTACGTTGACAAGACCACAACATAAATTCCGAGGAAAAAGTGAAGCAGAAAGTAATTAATACTTTCTGTAGAAAACAATTAATGTCATCGTGAACTTCTCATGCAAGTGTAAAATACGCGGAGATGGTGAAACAAGCTGTTTATCACAAAGCGGGGTATTTAAGGGGTTCCACAGGAAATATGGTATGAATAAATGGACATCGGTAATGGTAACGTAAAATTATTTCAGTAAACCAACGCATGTGTGCTTCGTTAGGGAGAAGGTAATCACATTTGCAAGTTCAAATGTTGTTGTTGTTGTTGTTGTTGTGGTCCTCAGTACTGAGACTGGTTTGCCGCAGCTCTCCATGCTACTCTATCCTGTGCAAGCTTCTTCATCTCCCAGTACTTACTGCAACCTACATCCTTCTGAATCTGCTTAGTGTATTCGTCTCTTGGTCTCCCTCTACGATTTTTACCCTCCACGCTGCCCTCCAATGCTAAATTTGTGATCCCTTGATGCCTCAGAACATGTCCTGCCAACCGGTTCCTTCTTCTTGTCAAGCTGCGCAACAAACTCCTCTTCTCCCCAATTCTATTCAATACCTCCTCATTAGTTATGTGATCTACCCATCTAATCTTCAGCATTCTTCTGTAGCACCACATTCCGAAAGCTTCTATTCTCTTCTTGTCCAAACTAGTTATCGTCCATGTTTTACTTCCATACATGGCTACACTCCATACAAACACTTTTAGAAACAACTTCCTGACACTTAAATCTATACTCGATGTTAACAAATTACTCTTCTTCAGAAACGCTTTCCTTCAGATTGCCGGTCTACATTTTATATCCTCTCTACTTCGACCATCATCAGTTATTTTGCTCCGCAAACAGCAAAACTCCTTTACTCTCATTTCCTAATGTAATTCCCTCAGCATCACCCGATTTAATTCGACTCCATTCCATTACCCTGGTTTTGCTTTTGTTGATGTTCATCTTATATCCTCCTTTCAAGACACTATCCATTCCGTTCAACTGCTCTTCCAAGTCTTTTGCTGTCTTTGACAGAATTACAATGTCATCGGCGAACCTCAAAATCAGAGAGAGGCTACAACCTTGTCTCACTCCCTTCCCAACAACTGCTTCCCTTTCATGACCCTCGACTCTTATAACTGCCATCTGGTTTCTGTTTTTTTTTTTTTTTTTTTTTTTTTTTTTGTCATCAGACTACTGACTGGTTTGATGCGGCCCGCCACAAATTCCTTTCCTGTGCTAACCTCTTCTCTTCATCTCAGAGTAGCACTTGCAACCTAAGTCCTCAATTATTTGCTTGACGTGTACCAATCTCTGTCTTCCTCTACAGTTTTTGCCCTCTACAGCTCCCTCTAGTACCATGGAAGTCATTCCCTCATGTCTTAGCAGATGTCCTATCATCCTGTCCCTTATCCTTATCAGTGTTTTCCACATATTCCTTTCCTCTCCGATTCTGCGTAGAACCTCCTCATTCCTTATCAGTCCACGTAACTTTCAACATTCGTCTATAGCACCACATCTAAAATGCATCTATTCTCTTCTGTTCCGGTTTTCTCACAGTCCATGTTTCACTACCATACAATGCTGTACTCCAGACGTACATCCTCAGAAATTTCTTCCTCAAATTAAGGCCGGTATTTGATATTAGTAGACTTCTCTTGGCCAGAAATGCCTTTTTTGCCATAGCGAGTCTGCTTTTGATGTCCTCCTTGCTCCGTCCGTCATTGGTTATTTTACTGCCTAGGTAGCAGAATTCCTTAACTTCATTGACTTCGTGACATCAATCCTGATGTTAAGTTCCTCGCTGTTCTCATTTCTACTACTTCTCATTACCTTCGTCTTCTCCGATTTACTCTCAACCATACTGTGTACTCGTTAGACTGTTCATTCCGTTCTCAGATCATTTAATTCTTCTTCACTTTCACTCAGGATAGCAATGTCATCAGCGAATCGTATCATTGTTATCCTTTCACCTTGTATTTTAATTCCACTCCTGAACCTTTCTTTTATTTCCATCATTGCTTCCTCGATGTACAGATTGAAGAGTAGGGGCGAAAGGATACAGCCTTGTCTTACACCCTTCTTAATACGAGCACTTCGTTCTTGATCGTCCATTCTTATTATTCCCTCTTGGTTGTTGTACATATTGTATATGAGCCGTCCCTGCGTATAGCTTACCCCTACTTTTTACAGAATCTCGAACAGCTTGCAGCATTTTATATTGCCGAATGCTTTTTGCAGGTCGACAAATCCCATGAAAGTGTCTTGATTTTTCTTTAGCCTTGCTTCCATTATTAGCCGTAAAGCCAGAATTGCCTCTCTCGTCCCTTTACTTTTCCTAAAGCCAAACTGATTGTCACCTAGCGCATTCTCTATTTTCTTTTCCATTCTTCTGTATTTTATTCTTGTAAGCAGCTTCGATGCATGAGCTGTTAAGCTGATTGTGCGATAATTCTCGCACTTGTCAGCTCTTGCCGTCTTCCGAATTGTGTGGACGATGCTTTTCCTAAAGTCAGATGGTATATCGCCAGACTCATATATTCTACACACCAATGTGAATAGTCGTTTTGTTGCCACTTCACCCAATGATTTCAGAAGTTCTGATGGAATGTTATCTATCCCTTCTGCCTTATTTGACCGTAAGTCGTCCAAAGCTCTTTTAAATTCCGATTCTAATACTGGATCCCCTATCTCCTCTAAATCGACTCCTGTTTCTTCTTCTATCACATCAGACAAATCTTCACCCTCATAGAGGCTTTCAATGTATTCTTTCCACCTATCCGCTCTCTCCTCTGCATTTAACAGTGGAATTCCCGTTGCACTCTTAATGTTACCACCGTTGCTTTTAATGTCACCAAAGGTTGTTTTGACTTTCCTGTATGCTGAGTCTGTCCTTCCGACAATCATATCTTTTTCAATGTCTTCACATTTTTCCTGCAGCCATTTCGTCTTAGCTTCACTGCACTTCCTATTTATTTCATTCGTCAGCGTCTTGTATTTCTGTATTCCTGATTTTCCCGGAACATGTTTGTACTTCCTCCTTTCATAAATCAACTGAAGTATTTCTTCTGTTACCCATGGTTTCTTCGCAGCTACCTTCTTTGTACCTATGTTTTTCTTCCCAACTTTTGTGATGGCCCTTTTTAGAGATGTCCATTCCTCTTCAACTGTACTGCCTACTGCGCTATTCCTTATTGCTGTATCTATAGCGTTAGAGAACTTCAAACGATCTCGTCATTCCTTAGTACTTCCGTATCCCACTTCTTTGCGTATTGATTCTCCCTGACTAATGTCTTGAACTTCAGCCTACTCTTCATCACTACTACATTGTGATCTGAGTCTATATCTGCTCCTGGGCACGCCTTGCAATCCAGTATCTGATTTCGGAATCTCTCTCTGACCATGATGCAATCTAATTGAAATCTTCCCGTATCTCCCGGCCTTTTCCAAGTATACCTCCTCCTCTTGTGATTCTTGAACAGGGTATTAGTTATTACTAGCTGAAACGTGTTACAGAACTCAATTAGTCTTTCTCCTCTTTCATTACTTGTCCCAAGCCCATATTCTCCTGTAACCTTTTCTTCTACTCCTTCCCCTTTAATTGCATTCCAGTCGCCCATGACTATTAGATTTTCGTCCCCCTTTACATACTGCATTACCCTTTCAATATCCTCATACACTTTCTCTATCTGTTCATCTTCAGCTTGCGACGTCGGCATGTATACCTGAACTATCGTTGTCGGTGTTGGTCTGCTGTCGATTCTGATTAGAACAACCCGGTCACTGAACTGTTCACAGTAACACACCCTCTGCCCTACCTTCCTATTCATAACGAATCCTACACCTGTTATACCATTTTCTGCTGCTATTGATATTACCCGATACTCATCTGACCAGAAATCCTTGTCTTCCTTCCACTTCACTTCACTGACACCTAATATATCTAGATTGAGCCTTTGCATTTCCCTTTTCAGATTTTCTAGTTTCCCTGCCACGTTCAAGCTTCTGAAATTCCACGCCCCGACTCGTAGAACGTTATCCTTTCGTTGATTATTCAATCTTTTTCTCATGGTAACCTCCCCCTTGGCAGTCCCCTCCCGGAGATCCGAATGGGGGACTATTCCGGAATCTTTGGCCAATGTAAAGATCATCATGACACTTCTTCAATTTCAGGCCACATCTCCTATGGATACACGTTACGTGTCTTTAATGTAGTGGTTTCCATTGCTTTCTGCATCCTCATGTCGTTGATCATTGCTGATTCTTCCGCCTGTAGGGGCAATTTCCCACCCCTAGGACAAGAGAGTGCCCTGAATCTCTATCCGCTCCTCCGCCCTCTTTGACAAGGCCGTTGGCAGAATGAGGCTGACTTTTTATGCCGGAAGTCTTTGGCCGCCAATGCTGATTATTTATCAAATAATTAGGCAGTGGCGGGGATCGAACCCGGGACCGAAGACGTTTTGAATGTGAATCAAAGACGCTACCTCTAGACCACGAGTTTCTGTATAAATTGCAACTAGCCTTTCGCTCCCTGTATTTTACCCCTGCCACCTTCAGATTTTGAAAGAGAATATTCCAGTCAACAATGTCAAAAGCTTTCTCTAAGTCTGCGAATGCTAGAAAAGTAGGTTTGCCTTTCCTTAATATGTTTTCTAAGATAAGTCTTAGGTTCAGTATTGCCTCACGTGATTTAACACTTCTACGGAATCCAAACTGATCTACCCCGAGGTTGGCTTCTACCAGTTTTTCCATTCGTCTGTAAAGAATGCGTGTTAGTATTTTGCAGCCGTGACTTATTAAACTGGTAGTTCGGTAATTTTCACATCTGTCAACACCTGCTTTCTTTGGGATTTGAATTATTATATTCTTCTTGAAGTCTGAGGGTATTTCGCCTGTCTTGCTCACTAGGTAGTAGAGTTTCGTTAGGCCTGGCTTTGCCAAGGCAATCACTAGTTCTAATGGAACGTTGTCTATTCCCGGGACCTTGTTTCGACTCAGTTCATTCAGTGCTCTGTCAAACTCTTCGCGCAGTATCATACCTCCTATTTCATCTTCGTCTACATTCTCTTCTATTTCTATAATATTGTCCTCAAGAACATCGCCCTTGTATAGACCCTCTATATACTTCTTCCACCTTTCTGCTTTCCCTTCTTTGCTTAGAACTGGGTTTCCATCTGAGCTCTTGATATTCATTCAAATGGTTCTCTTTTCTCCAAAAGTCTCTTTAATTTTCCTGTAGGCAGTATCTAACTTACCCCTAGTGATATGCCCCTCTACATCCTTACATTTGTCCTCTAGCCATCCCTGCTTAGCCACTTTGCACTTCCTGTCCATCTCATTTTTGAGACGTTTGTATTCGTTTTTGCCTGTTTCAGTTACTGCATTTTTGTATTTTCTCGTTTCATCATTTAAATTCAGTATTTCTTCTGTTACCCAAGGATTTCTGTTAGCCCTCGTCTTTTTACCTACTTGATCCGCTTCACTATTTCATCTCTCAAAGCTACCCATTCTTCTTCTACCGTATTTCTGCCCCCCATTCTTGTCAGTCGCTCCCTAATACTGCTCCTGAAACTCTCTACAGTCTCTGTTTTAGTTTATCCAGGTTCCATCTCCTTAAATTTCCACCTTTTTGCAGTTTCTTCAGTTTTAATCTACAGTTCATAACCAATAGATTGTGGTCACAGTCCACATCTACGCCTGGAAATGTCTTACAATTTAAAACCTGGTTCCTGAAGTTCTGTCTTACCATTATATATTCTATCTGAGACCTTCCAGTATCTACAGGCTGCTTCCATGTATACAACCTTCTTTCATGATTCAAGTACTAGCTATGGTTAAGTTATGCTCTGTGCAAAATTCTCCCAGGCGGCTTCCTCTGTCATTCCTTACACCAATTCCATATTCACTTACTACGTTTCCTTCTCTTCCTTTCCCTTCTATCGAGTTCCAGTCACCCATGACTATTAAATTTTCGTCTCTCTTCAGTAACTGAATAATTTCTTTTCTCTCATCATAAATTTCATTAATCTCTTCGTCATCTGCAGAGCTAGTTGTCATATAAACTTGTAGTTCTGTGGTAGGCGTGGGCTTCGTATCTATGTTGGCCACAATAATGCGTTCACTATGCTGTTTGTAGTAACTTACCCGCATTCCTAATTTCCTATTCATTATTAAGCCTACTCCTGCATTACCCCTGTGTGATTTGGTATTTATATCACTGTATTCACCTGACCAGAAGTCTCGTTCCTCCTGCTAACGAACTTCATCAGTTCCCACTATATCTAACTTTAAACTATCCATTTCCCTTTTTAAATTTTCTAACCAAGCTGCCCTATTAAGGGATCAGACATTCCACACTCCGATCCGTAGAACGCCAGTTTTCTTTCTCCTACTAACAACGTCCTCCTGAGTAGTCTCCCCCCGGAGATTCGAATGGTGGACAATTTTACCCCCGGATATTTTACCCAGGAGGACGCCATCATCATTTAACCACACAGTAAATCTCCATGCCCTCGGGACAAATTACGGCTGTAGTTTCCCCATGCTTTCAGCCTTTCGCAGTACCAGCACAGCAATGCCGTTTTGGTTAGTGTTACAAGGCCATATCAGTAAATCATCCAGACTGTTGCCCCTGCAACTACTGAGAAGGCTGCTGCCCCTCTTCAGGAACCACGCGTTTGTCTGGCGTCTCAACAAATACCTCTCTATTGTGGTTGCACCTACGGTACGGCTATCTGTATCGGTGAGGCACGCAAGCCGCCCCACCAGCGGCAAGGTCCATATATATATATATATATATATATATATATATATATATATATATATATATATATATATATATATCCAAAAACAACAACAAATTTAACTTTCACTACAAATAAATCAGCCAATCAATTTCTAACCGCCCCCCTTCTTACTGCTGGCCAGCGTCATCAAGCTGCGTGCCATCAGAAACAAATAACATTAACAGCACCAGCACACGAGTGGCATCTTGGCTATTGTTACGAGACCAAATTCGTCAGTCATCCAGAATGTTGCTCCTGTAAATTCAGGAACGGCTGCTGTCCCACTTCAGGAACCACACGTTATTTTGGCGTCTCCACAGACACCAATCTTTTGTTATTGCATCTACGTTGCAGCTATATGTATTGTTGAGACTCGCAAGCGCCTTCTCATCCCGACAGGATCCGTGATTCATGGTGGAAGATCACGTGATAATGTAGCAAAATAAACATTCGTTTCATGGCCACCATCTGAGTTCGACAAATGTTTCCTGGAAATGGATTGAAATTAAAATTTCAAAAATACCTGAGAAACTATTTCCGGTCAAAATGGGAAACCGGAGGAAGATTCGCATTTAATGTCTTATCAACGAGGAGATCATTATAGACGGAGCACGGGCTCGGAAACAATAAGAACAAAGAAAGTAAATTGGTGATGCCCTTTATAGATTAAAGACCCTGGCATTTGGCTTCGCTGATTTATGGAGGCAACGGAAAGTCTAAGTTTGGTTAGCTTGAGGGAGTACCGAATCATGCTCCTCCTGAATGCGAGTCAATCGTCTTAAACCGATATGCTGCCTAGTCAAATCGTCTTTATATGAATACCATTTCGGTATGAAGGATCCTTCCAGAAATTTGCAAAGGTTTTTCTCACACAACTTATAAATGTATCATTTGCGGGAAGAGTCAACAATTAGTATAGAACTTATTCTACATTATTTAACGGAGCCACATGAGAAGCCAAATGAAAAGGAGATATTTGACAAGGCAACAACCCGCAACAAATAGTTCGTATTATTGCTAGAAATAACGAAAGAAATTGCGTCTTTACTGTTATCTCACAGGAAATGGTAAACACTGGTCTTCGTTGGCAGAAGAGTGCACTGATCGTTTATTTCTTCATACGAATTAAGGAACTCGGCTTACTGTGAATCTCTTAAGTAAAGAAGGTTTCTGTTAGCATACGTATCATTTCAGTTCCGACTGCCATATTTGTTAAAGATTTGGCTACTCTATTCTTAAAAACAGAATTAAACGACGCACCTTGTTTGGTCTCATAAACATGGACGGAAGCTTAACTAACGAAACACCTTGAGCCGTGGTAAAAATTGCTGTTCCGATGAGAGCGCCGCAGCGCGTAGTGTGAAGCAGTCGCCCTCCGTTTCGGGCGGTGGCGCCGCTGTGGCAATCGCAGCTTTGGTGTCTCCCTCTGGTGGGAAAGGGGAAATGTTGCCGGTTCACGTGCATTTAAGGGGTGCTATGAGCTCGCCAGTCGGTCAGTCTGGGTCAGTCTCTCGTCCCCAGCTTGCTAGTCTGTCTCTCGTCCGCATTTGTTAGGCAGTTAGTGTCTGTTTGTCGATCGGAGTGCTAGTATGTCTGTCGTTCGGATCAACCGTTAAAGCCGGCAAAATGAGAGTCTTTCCACTCCGCCAGTAAGAGAACTCAGCGAGTGGTCGCCCGGTCGGGGCTTAGTTCCTGCATCTGAGTCTGCGCTTTAGGCCGCCAGTCTGCTCGAGATTGCTCAGGCAATGGTCATTGGCGGTTGGATCGATCGGTTGGTCGTTCGCACGGTGAGACACAAGATGATTTGTCCGTTTTGAGCGTCGGCGCATGTGAGGTCGCCACGTGAGTCCAGTGGGCTGCGGCGTATAGTGAGGGGTAGTGACTTCGCGGTCGACACGAGAGCAACAGCAGTCTGGCCGGTGCGAGCTGCGACGCCGTGAGACTGGAGATCGGCGCGCCTTCCTGCGTCCGTTGAAGCGGCTGGCAGCGGACGGTTCGGGAGAGCGATTTGGAGGTGCTGCGCCAGGTCTCCTCGAGAAACCGCAGTTTATTAGAAGTTAAGTGATTGGAGATATGTTGTTTGATTTACTCTTGTTAAATTCTACTTGTTTTCTTGGTGAAGCCACCAGCCGTTTTGCGTTGGGGTCGTCTCACCACTCTTCTCCGTTTTCTCACCTGCGGGAAGGTGGTTGTTTATAAATTACGTGGTCCGTTTTTCCCTCGTGGAGTAGGGACGGGTTAGAGCAATCTGCGGTTCGGGTTGTTCGGTAATCGTCCTATCAATCTACCGTACGTTAGTAGCTGCCTCTGTCATGTTTGTCGGATTTGGTGTGTTAACGAATTTATTGCTTCGAGTGTAACGGCCTAATACCTGAAATATGTTTTGATCTTTGGAAACTTTGATATTATTGCCTATGATCTGGAGAGGGGGTAGCGGTATCTGTGTACTGTAGAGGATCTTTTGTTTGCCCTACCTTGTAGAAGTTTATATAATATTGCATTTCATGGGCTTCTATTTAAATGATCATTTTAGTACATAAAGTTGCCACCCTTTCACCGTAAGGTTTTCTTAGAAGTTAAAATCAAGTTGCACCTACGGTGGCAAGGTTAATATTTAAGTTGTTAGCGGTTTGTACCATTTGCATTCCTCCTGCTGGGGGTGAATAATTTATGTGCTTGTGTAAATTGTTAAAACTCATAATTTAAAGTTATCTGGCGTGTTGCAGATTTACACCAGTGTAGTCTTTCAGTGGCTGTTGTGAGCGGTCGTAACTACGGCCGTGTCAAAAGGGAGCGGCAAGGTTCTCTGCCCGAAAGCTCTTACAGTCAAATCTTGTTTCTTCCTGCCTCTGAATAAATTGTAACTTTGATATTTAGAGCGTGCTTTCTGACTATAATTTTAAATCTGTTTCTTTTAAAAAATGCTTTTAGGCACTATTAAAGCGAATAAAATTCCCATTTGTTAAAAGGAATTTGGTTATGATTTCATCAGTTACTTCCTGGCAACTACTTCCATGCTTACATAGTGTGATTAAATGTGTTAAGGTTCTTGATGAATCGCTAGTAAATAAAATAACTTCTTAAGAATATTCTTTGAAATAAATCACGGTTCACACGTGAACAATAAAAACCTATTATAAATATATTTTGCTTCATATGAACATTTTTTATGGGTACTGGAACAAGATTATTATTTATTTGTCCCGTTAACAATGATCCATTGATATCTACGTTATGTTGTTTTCTGCCAATCGTTAAGGACATGATTTATCATGTATAGAGAATTCCAAGAGAGTATCATACGCTTCAGTTCATATGTCATTTCCTGAGATGCTTTTCCCTGATATACAATAAATAATGAGTACCGAATATTGCATTTCCGAACGTCAGTAGCGTCCAGTCCAACAGCAATAATTACAGACTTTTCTTATGCACTTTGCGATTACATATTAGAACTTTTAGTGTTGTAGTCTGTGGATTATTGCTCGCAGTCTTTACTCTACCCACACTACTTACTTTCACTACTTACTTTCCGTCTAATGGCCAGGTCTCAGTTTTTAACCCGTCAGTTCGTCATCGGTGAAGACGTTCATTCTATCAAATATTTCATAGCGCATGTTAAAAAAATTGTTGCGCTTAAAATCTACAAACAAGAAGACACTATTCGAGGAAGAAACTGGAAATCGTAGGTGAAAACAGTCCGAAAAATGTAAGAACAAAAATAAAACTTACAATATTATAAAAAGTTACTTGTGTTAATCGATAGGCGTAGTTACCAAAAGAAATCGTCACCTCGCAGGAATTTGTGCCCATATCTCATTATGACCAAAAGTGTGTCCAACGATTTCAGATTTCATTCTTTCACTCTCAGCATTTTAGAATCTTCACCCCTTAGATATTCCTCACAACCCTACGCAGACTTTAAACTCGGTAACACATATCCTCCACTTCCCCCATCCCCACGGAAACGCTCAAGCATGCACTGTTTAATGTGCACATTCGGAGGAAACAAAAAGATCATGATTCGATCTCAATTTGTTACAGAGTTGTAATTAGTCAAGAAGTAAGATTTTTATGTGGCATTCACCTCTCTGAGCTTTGTTACTATATTATTCTACTCGAGTGTTTGTAGCATAGTAGCACAACACCCAGGGGATATGGTTTTGCGTTACAGTCTGTAAGTGTCAACCGTAAGTTCACATAGATAGATATTTTTTGATGAAACGTGTTGACTTTACAATAGTTACAATATTGTTAATGACTAACTTCAAGAGTATTTATCGTTTTTCCATAGATATTGTGTCAGTGTTCAACGTGCTATGAACATTGTGGAGGGTGAGCATAATAAAAAATATTCTGTATTATAAAGTAAGTGTTCAGTTGCGCGCCGCTAAAACTCGGAAATGATTCTCTATACTATCAATGGACATAGATTATCTGATCGAAAGTATCCTGACACCTGGCAGAAAATGACTTACAAGTTCGTGGCGCCCTCGAATCGGTGATGCTGAAATTCAATATAGTATTGGCCCACCCTTAGCCTTGATGACAACTTCTACTATCGCAAGCATACGTTCAGTCAGATTCTGGAATGTTCCTTGGGGAATGGCAGACCATTCTTCACGGAGTGCTGCACTAACGAGTGGTATCGATGTCGGTAGGTAAGGCCTGGCACGAAGTCGGCGTTCAAAAACATCCCAGAGGCGTTCTATAGGATTCAGGTCCGGACTCTGAGCTGGCCAGCCCATTACAGGGATGTTATTGTCGTGTAACCACTCCGCCACAGGTCATGCATTGTGAACAAGTGCTCGATCGTTTTGAAAGATGAAATCGCCATCGCCGAATTGCTTTTCAACAGTGGGAAGCAAGAAGGTGCTTAAAACATCAATGTAGGCCTGTGTTGTGGTAGCGCCGCGCAAAACAACAAGGAGAGCAAGCCCCCTCCATGAAAAACACGACCACATCGTAACACTACCGCAGCCTCATTTTAACGTTGGCACTACACACGCTGGCAGATGACGTGCACTGGGCATTTGCCATACGCACACCCTACCATCGAATCGTCATATTGTCTACCGTGATTGGTCACTCCACACACCGTTTTTCCACTGTTCAATCGTTCTATGTTTACGCTCCTTACACAAAGCGAAGCGTCGTTTGGCAATTACCGGCTTGATGTGTGGCTTATGAGAAGCCGCTCGACCAAGAAATCGAAGTTTTTTCACCTCCCACCTGTCATAGTACATGCAGTTTGGTATTCCTGTGATGCAGTTTAGTATTCCTGTGTGATGGTCTGGATAGATGTCTGCCTATTACACGTTACAACCCTCTTCAACTCTCGGCTGTCTCTGTCAGTCAACAGACGAGGTCGGTCTGTAAGCTTTTGTGCTGCACGTGTCCCTTCACGTTTCCACTTCACTATCACATCGGAAATAGTGGACCTACGGATGTTTAGGAGTGTGGAAATCTCGCTTACATATGTATGACACAAGTGGAAATAGATACCGGATGTTGACCTAGGTTTCGGCGCGGATAACAACGCCTTCTCCGAGACACACTAAAACTACAAACTGCCTAAAAAGGCATGGTCAAATGTTAATGTTGGACCATGCCTCTTTAGGCAGTTTGTAGTATTAGTGTGTTCCGAAGCAGGCGTGGTTATCCGCGCCGAAACCTAGGTCAACATCGGGTTCCTAATTGCAATCGGGGCGGATTCTTTATAATCATTAAATTATTCACGATTAATGACGCGCTGCAGTGTTAAAAGTTCTTATGACACAAATGACAACAAATCACCTGACCACGTTCGAAGTCTGTGAGTTTCGCGGAGCGTCCCACTATGCTCTCTCACAACGTATAATGACCACTGAGGTCGCTGATATAAGAACCTCGCAGTAGGTGCCAGCACAATGCACCTAATATGAAAAAAGTATGTTTCTGGGGGCATCCGGATACTTTTGATCACATAGTGTATATGGTGATGTAGCCGTCTACCCCGCATCCATGAAGAGGGTTCGTTTTAACTGAAGTGTGTGCTTTTGAACATATAAGGGCTGGGAAGTTTCGCCGTCTAGAAATTTTTAGAACATTCCAGAACATTTAAGAGCATTCGAGATCATTCCAGAACATTAGAGAGTATTACTGAGCAGTCCAAAACATTCCAGAATGTTCCACGATGGCCCGGCATTTGAAATGTACGGGAACAGTCTGGAACATTTGGGAAGATTCTAGAATTTTCGGGGATAACCCCGGAACATCCCAGATCATTGGGGACCATTCCACACCATTCGAGAATGTTGTGGAATGTTCTAGAACATTTGGATCATTCCAAGGCTTTTTGATATGTGCTGGAATTTTCCACTGGTGGGGCTAGCCATTGGTAGGAGTATAAAAAAGCAAGACCCGTCGTGGGTTCGAACGTCAGTGTCTTATCACTGACGGAGGGAGGAACCGAAATAGTTGCAGAATGCGTGAATGAAAACAAATAGTGAAGTGTGAGTATGTAAAGCGATACAGTGACTGAGTATAAAACGAAAATATCGTGTGAGGACTGTGTAAAGTATACTTCGTATATTTGTTAGTAAAAAGTTGATTTGATTTATATCTTAGACAATGCCCAAACGTAAAAGAGGAGAAGATCGTGCCTGTTCTGAAAGGGTAACGCCGAAAACAAAACAAAAAACAGCGAAAAAACGAAACAGACGAAAAACTCGAAGCACGCTTAAGTTCACAACGAACGAGTATAAGACCGTGAGAACCAGATAAACCGAAGAACGACGACATGAAAGAATTGAAGAATCCGGAATCGCGACACAGTCTTATAATAAATGCGGACTCAAGCCAGTCGTGAGAATATCGCGCTACGAGAAGCACGGACAGGTAAACAGTACAGCATAACAAATGAAGCATTCCATCACTACGCGACGAAAGAATATAACAAACACGCATTTCGTAATCGGAAAATGTTCTGCCAATTTTGCAACGCGAAAAAATTCTGTAGAGAAACACCAGAATTCTGCTGCATAAATGGAAAAATTCGATTACCATCACTAGAGGCACTTCCATAGGAATTTTTACATTACTTGAACGGGGAAACTCCAGAATCAAAACTCGTTCTTCAAAATATAAAAGCGTACTTCGCCTGCTTCCACCTGACTTTTTTCAGTGTTGCAAAACTAACAGAGATGAAATCGATTTTTTTTTTCAATCCAAGGACAAAGCTATCACAAAATGAGATCGTTCCTACCACTGCCCAACGAAGACCATATATTTCTGTAAGTATATTTGCTTTGTAAATGAAATGCCTTCTCTTGCTGCACTGTTTTGTTTTCCCAGACGCTTTTCGCCTTTTTTTCACTTTAAGGCATGATCAGTGGGATCTATAATAATACAGCTATGATACACTTTTGTTTCCATATGCATTTTTCGTAGATCATAAAACAGTTCACTGCGTGCTTATGTTTCGTAAATAGAACGGTAGTGTGACATCCATGCGACCAGATGAGAGGAAACACCCATGCCAACTAAAAGCAGGAAGAACCGTAACTAATCTGTCATTTACATAAAAAGCGAACAATGAACTGTTTTATAATCTACGAACAATACATATGAAAACCAAAGTGCAGCCTAACTGTGTTATTATAAATCCCATTGATCATGCCTTAAAGTGAGAAAAATGTGAAACGCGTCTGGAAAAATAAAATACGGTGCAGCAAGAGAAGGTGTTTTTATTTACAACCCCTCCGGCAGGAGGTTCAAGTCCTCCCTCGGGCATGGGTGTATGTGTTGTTCTTAGCATAAGTTAGTTTAAGTAGTGTGTAAGTCTAGGCACTGAAGACCTCAGAAGTTTTGTAACTCAGGAATTCACACACATTTGAACATTTTTATTTACAAAATAAATATTCGTCTGCTTCCTGCTATGGATGGTTTCACAAAGAAACTCGTTCTGCAAGTACATTTCATCGAAATGAAGAAGCAGAAATTGATCAACGATGCACAAATCTCAGAGGATGGAGACGGTAAGTACTCAAAGATACACAGAGGATTCTACACAAATACAATTAACTAGACGACATGATTTCTGCTGACTGTTAAGTTACAATTAGAGCTTATTAAGTACCACCTGGAAAACGCGAACGTCGTATAATGCACCTCAGATGGACGAATTCACCATCGTACTTGTGGACAGTGAAGACGCAAGCCGTGGCATAATTTTACAACGAAGAAGAGAAGGACCACAACGCATTGCAGAGACACACCTTTCATATGATGTCCTCAGACATCTATTAATATTTCTGCACGGAGAGGACGGATATCATTTAAATGTGAAACAAACCCAACCTTAAACGTCGAAACAAACAAAGAAACTAATTTCCAAAGAGTTATATGTTTACCGCTTAGTGATGAGAGACAATGAAACTCAGAATCACATTCTCAGCACTCCCCGTCTATCCCAACAATTCATGGTAGGTATGTAAAACAGATGCGGAGCGGATGCTTTAGATAAGACTGAATCAGAAAGAACTGCGCTCGGAAGAATACATCCACCTTCGAAAAGAAACCGTAAATGACGGAAACATTGACGACATTGGAACAACGGTAATCTTACCCTCATCATACATGGACATATGCACGAATACACTCAAGATACCATGATTTACGTAAGAAAATATGTACGACCTGACTTCTTCATAACATTCACATGCAACTAGTCGTGTCCAGAAATCAAAGAATAATTAAGATACGGACAAGCCCCATGCATATACACGGCATAATAGTCCAAGTTTTCCGACAAAAACGAGATTTACTGTTGTTATCACAAAATACCACATCTTTGGAACCGTTAAATGGTGGATGTACACAATCGAATGGCAAAAACGGGGACCTTCTCGCTCACACAATCCCATATGGCTACACTACAGAATTCATCCCACGGATACCGACAAAATCATTGAAGCTGAACCTGCCAACCCACAAGAAGATGCGGAACTGTACGAAATAATAGTGGAAAACGTAATTCACGTACCGTGAGGGCCATTAAAGGCCAATTCGGCATGTATGTGTGTTACAAAATGTACGAAAAAAATACATAAAAACGTTGTACAACACACAAATCGGAGTTGATCGCAATCCCAAATACAGAAGACGATCACCCAAAAACGGTGACTTCATAGCTAAATTACGAATACGAGGCAGATACGAACTATAAATAGATAATCAGTGGGTAGTACCATATACCACATTACTTTTCAAAATGTTTCAAGCACGCATAAACGTAGAATACTGCAATTCAGTGACATTAATAAAATATTTCTGTGTGTATATGAACAAAGGCAGTGATATCGCAGTATTCCAAATAGCCAAAGACAGTGAACAACAGAAAACAAACGACGAGAATGGGAAGATACACTGAAGAACCAAAGAAACTGGTACACCAGCATGATATCGTGCAGAGCCCCGCGAACACGCAGGAGTGCCGCAACACGAGGTGGCGTGGACTCGAATAATGTCTGAAGTAGTGTTGGAGGGAACTGACGCCATGAATCCTGCAGCGCTCTCCATAAATCCAAAAGAGTACGAGGTGGTGGAGATCTGAATAGCACGTTGCAAGGCATCCCAGATATATTCAATAATGTTCATATGTGGGGAGTCTGGTGGCCAGCAGAAGTGTTTAAATTCGGAAGAGTATACCCGGAGCCACTCTGTAGCAATTCTGGACGTGTGGGGAGTCGCATTGTCCTTCTGGAATTGCCCAAGTCCGTCGGAATGCACAGTGGACATGAATGGATGAAGGTGATCAGACAGAATGCTTACGTACGGGTCACCAGCCGGCCGGTGTGGCCGAGCTGTTCTAGGCACGTCATTCTGGAACCGCGCGACTACTACGGTCGCAGGTTCGAATCCTGCCTCCTTAGATTTAAGTAGTTCTAAGTTGTTAAGCCCCATAGTGCTCAGAGCCAACCGCGTCACCTGCCAGAGTCGTATCTAGACGTATCAGGGGTCCCATATCACCCCAGCTGCAAACGCCCCACATCATTGCAGAGTCTCCACCAGCTTGAATAGTCCCCTGATGACATGCAATAACCGCTTCAGCTGTATTTTGGTCCTTTACCACTGTACCACTACCGATTCCGTGGCGTTGAAGCCACAACTTGAGGTGACATATAATTAAAAAATTAGAGCGGGAAAGCTCGAAATCTTATTTCCTAACATTCGTCGTCCGTCAGTACAAAACACCGCTAAAAGACTGTATGTCAAGGAATAAAAACTGCCAAATCCCAGTATAGTGGATGGGTCCAAAACAAATCGTATCATAGTGATCGCTTCTCCGATCTATATGGAACCGCGTGCACGGGACGCGGACACGTACTCTGTGATACTCTGTATATCGACAGTGTCGAAGCAACGTGGAGGATTTTCGGCTTTCTCCTACACGAACGCGAACCAACAGTGCAGCATCTAGAAGTACATTTGGGAGAATGGCTAGAGAATTTATTTCACAAAAGACACAGTCAGAAAAACTTTAAGCAGACTATCTTAGAACACACATTAACAACTTTTTACCAATCGTACCATCGATCGGGAAAACATCACTATGTGTACCTATCGTACTTGGAACACAACAAGAAAAATCTTTCAACGATGAGAACAAGAAATTGCAGAAGAATTTCATCCAGGAATCATGAAAACTGGGGCACTAGGCTGGATATAAAGCGTAGATTCGAAAACCGCTTAATGTTTCTATCTGTGGATGTTGCTACACGAAATACAGGGACCAACAAGTTTAACAGATCTCCAGACTGTTGATGGTTACCAATGTCAGAGGTACAGAGAAGCATGCCGACGCTTAGGACTAGTGGTAAACGACAACCAATGGGAATTAACACTACAAAAAGCCTCACTCACAGCCGCAGCTGAACAAATGAGGGCTATATTCGCCATAATTCTAACAACACAAACAACCAGACCTTAGTACAACCTGGGATGCAAGCACCACGAAAAGATGCTGTCAGTGTGGTAAACTTCGAAATTACAAGGGAAAAAAGCTAAAACATCAACGAACTACTGCAATACATTGCTCACAACAAACCAATCCTCTGTGACAATCAAAAGGAAATTCACAACGTTATCGTAGACCGGACCGACAACAACACTGGCGGAATTATTTACTTGGACGCATCAAGCGGTACCGAGAAAAACTTCCTAATTTATTTATTATTTATTAACACGTGTAGTTCAGTAGGTCTAAACTGAGGAGCAAATCTCCAAGGTCATGGAACGTGTCAGTGCATAAAATTACAACACAAAATTAAGAAGATATAAAATAAAATGTTTATGAATCCAAAGAAAGTCAAGCCATTACTTTAAGTACACGCAGTCAACAATATAATATAGGAATCAGCTTAATTTTTCAAGTAACTCCCCAACAAAATAGAAGCAATTACACATGAGGAAATTCTTCAGTTTCGATTTGAAAGCGCATGGATTACTGCTAAGATTTTTGAATTCTTATGGCAGCTTATTGAAATTGGATGCAGCACTATACTGCGCATCTTTCTGCACAGGAGTTACGGAAGTACGATCCAAATGCAGATTGGATTTCTGCCTAGTATTAACTGAGTGAAAGTTGCTAACTCTCGGGATTAGGCTGATATTGTTAACAAGAAACGACAGCAAAGAATATATATATATATTGAGAGGCCAAAGTCAGAACACCCAGACTACTGAAAAGGGGTCGACAAGAGTTTCCGAACTTACACCACCTATCTCCCGAACTGCCTGTTTCTGAGCCAAAAATATCCTTTGAGGATGGGAAGAGTTACCGCAAAATATAATACCATACGACATAAGCGAATGAAAATGAGCAAAGTAGACTAATTTTTGTGTCGAAAGATCACTTACTTCAGATACCGTTCTAATAGTAAAACTGGCAGCATGCAGTCTTTGAACAAGATCCCCGGAATACCACTGATCCCTACTGAAATTCCATGCCAATTTAAAAGCCAGAAATTTCCAATCAAATTAACCTACAGTTTTACAACTAACAAAGCGCAAGGATAAACTTCAAAATACTGCGGCATCAACCTCAAAGTCTCCTATATTTCTCACCATCAATTATCCGCAGCTTGCTCTCTAGTAGGAATCTCGAAAAGTTCGTTGGTACTCATATATCCCGAACAAAAAAATGAAAAATGTTGTTTATAAGCAAGTATTGTAAATAGAATATGTTTCCAATAAAACTTTTCACGTTATTATTCTCGACCATAATGGCGATGTTGGTGAACCGTGACTGTGAGGGATAATTATTTATTTCTAATTTCTGCTACCAGTCACTTTTTTATTTTATGTTTAATCCAACATAATACAAGGCGTTTCAAACATTTTCTCTTCATCTTCAGGCTTTTATACATACATACATACATACAGAGAAATGTTACTTAAAAATGAACAGTCTTAAAGTAGATTAATTTAGAACTCTTTGTCCAATGTTTGCTACTGCAGCGCCCGGTGTGGCATTTGAAAGGGGGGGGGGGAGGTGGGCAGTGGATGGCTAGAAATCGAAATCAGTGATGTCTTCTGTTCATTTTATTCCTTGTGGTTGATCATGTATGATATCACAGCTTGTATAGGATGCAGATAGATTTGCATCAATTATGTGTTACGAAAATATTGCTGCTTCACTTGCATCACTGGTGTAATGGCGAAGCTGTTGATTAACATTAGGCTATTGCACATTGTATTTTGTCACTGATTGCCAACGTAATTTGTTCGAAACGCGTTGTATTAGATTAAACATAAAATGAAAAAGTGAGTGGTAGCAGAAATTGGAAATGAATAATTAAAATTTTTCGCCTCTTATGGTTTTAAAGTTTATCCTTTTATTCCAACTAGCATACTATCTCACTTCAACTTCCCGAGCGAAGCCGTGTACCCTCCGAGTACAAGACAGAGGATGTACATGAATAAGTATCACCTTCAACTTAAACACTCACACACACACACACACACACACACACACACACACGCACACACACAATTTTGTCAAAGTCATCACCACATCTTTGATTATATGTAGCTTTAGAAACGCTTGTAAAAATATTGATTCTGTTTGAAATTTCGTCCCGAATCTCTGTTTGTAAAGCTTTTTTGCTACGTGCTGCGGTGCTAAAATGCTGAGAAGATGTCAACATACTGGGATTCCGTTATAAGGGCGGCATCTGAGATCAGCTACAATCAAATACCACAAATTTGAACAGAGACCAGGGGTATTCACTTATCAGGACGTGAGCGGGCTTCGTATGTCGAAAGGATGCGAAGACAGATGCTTGACGCTTGTAGGGAAGCAGGAGCGGCAGTTTCAAACTTGGTGCCGGTCCCTCGCACAACTTCACGTCACTCGGCCCACGAGAAAGTCAGGTCGTGGCGTGTTCGTCTCAGCACATCACACTGCAGGTCTTACGAGTACCAGCAGCCGTCTCCGGTGGGGAGCGAGTAACTATTTCAGACGAGTTTAATAATTCTTGACTGCTCATTTAAACTCATGTAAGCTCTCGGCAGCACACGAGAAACTTAGGACCTTTAGTGGGTACCTTTTAAGTTACATACAGATTCCCTGTCGGCCCTGCAAGGAGCCGAGCATTCACGAAGTGGGAGGACAATCCGACAAGTGTGGCGTCACAGTTTCACTGCAGGGCCTGTACATCTTGCAGGTCTCTGTCCCGCGGTGGGGCGGAGCTGCTATTAGCTGCCCAACTCACCTTCCGCGTACGCGTCGTTTCGGCCCTCCGTGACTGGTGTTGGACGCTGCAATCGTATCTGTATAAGCAGAAAACCGTGCCAGCCCCGACATCCGTGGTCTTTGCTAGGGTCGACGTTGGTGGAGAGAGCCGCCGAAAACCAGACTACTTTCTTCGAACTGACGTGGCTTGAAAACCGAGAAGATTTAATTCAGACGACGGTAGTTTTCCAGAACTATGTGGCACCGGGTGTCTGCTCACATGTATCGATCAATGCCCGTAACTTACGAACTGGTGGGTTGTGGGTGTGGGGAAAGCACCCAATAGCGCCCCAGACGTATTCAGTCGGAAACGTGATGGCCAAGATATCAACGTGAGTTTGCTGTCATCATCTTCTAATCACCGCGTGACCCGTGTGTAGACATCTGTTTAATGTAACAGAGGATGCAGCAGTCTACCTTCTAGTCTGCTAGGCTAAATTTAGCTGATATAACGACAAATAACATTTACAGAATGAGATTTTCACTCTGCAGCGGAGTGTGCGCTGATATGAAACTTCCTGGCAGATTAAAACTGTGTGCCGGACCGAGACTCGAACTCGGGACCTTTGCCTTTCGCGGGCAAGTGCTCTTATCATTCAAGAATTTCATATCAGCTCACATGCAATTGCAGAGTTAAAATTCATTCTGTGAAGTTTGGAATGTAGGAGACGAGATACTGGTAGAATTGAAGCTGTGAGGACGGGTCGTAAGTCGTGCTTGGGTAGTTCAGCCGGTGGAGCACTTGCCCGCGAAAGGCAAAGGTCTCGATTTCGAGTCTCGGTCCGACACACAAATTTAATCTGCCAGGAAGTTTCAAATAACATTTAGCTGAATAATGGTAGTTTACTGTTTGCACATTGCAGAGACTAAGTTTCAATGATACGACTACCTTTTGTTATTGTGTACTTATGTCTTGTAGGTTAAGGTGCTTCTTCTTGACCAGATCTCCTTTCCTGCATATTGCGTGGATTTCAGATTTGTTTCCAGAATGAATTTTAACTCTGCAGTTGCACGTGCGCTGAAATCAAATTCTTGAATGATTGAAACTCTGTGACAGACCGCACTCGACCCTGGGACATTTGCCATCTGCGGCAAAATGATTGACCGACTGAGCTGCCCGAGCACGACTCACTGGTTTCATATTATGCGCATATCTTTTTTATAAGTGCCTAAGAATCCGTTGAAGCGCTTGGTTTAACGGGGCCTTATACTATACTTTAACTTTTTATACCTAGCGCAAATGTCTTTTACAAAATACTATAACTTGTTCCTTTAATGAAGCTGACTGCATTGTGCGGTAATAACCCACTGCAGCCAGTGGGTGAGTTGCCTCCAAACTCCGTAAAGCCATTCGCCGTCCGCTGACAACTGTGTCTGGCTGGCAGGGTCCCTTGACAGGCGCCGCATTCCCACGGCACACACCAACATGCTATTGCTTTCACATCAACATTCCGCGCCAACGTCAACATCAACAAGGCCGCCTTATTACCATACAGGCCGCGCCACCCTGCTTTCCTCTACATTCGCTCGCCTCGCCACGATCCGCGCGTAGCATTTGCCTCACGCCCCTGGCGTAATGGTGACATTTTGCCTCGTGCCTGGACACGCAAGAACAGTCAACGATGACTCACAATAGCGACCAGTGGCTTTGAATGCGGACAAAATTGTTAATTCAGGGCGAAGACGATATATATGTCTCACTTAAACAGTTATTTTTACAGAACAAAGATGATGAATGGGAAATATCGTATAGATACCTTTCACCATGCTAATACATGCAGTAAGGTATTAATGATGCTAGTAACTGCGCTCCTTTCTACAATTTCGACTAGTCTCAAGATATACTGACTGCGATGACTACTCTGCTAGCAAAGCAGGTATGTTGACGACTGGAACAATGCGCGTCGTTATACCTAAGTCTGAATGGAATCATGCTGTATATACACAGGGTGGTCCACTTAAACGTTTCAGCGCAGAACAACAACAGACACTGAAAAACGACTTTCGTGGGTATGAATGCAAGGCAGAGGCTCACAAATGTAAATACTACGAGATATTCTAAAATGTAAGCAAATATTATTTTCGACACAGACATGTTTTTAAATGAACACCCCGTAATATTTCTTGTGCAATCAATAACGTAAAATCAAAAAAAAGAATGGCATTGGTTGCGTCACAATACGTTAACTACACTCCTGAAAATTTCGAAGCAAAGTTGACGCTTGAAACAAACGGAATGCGCCGCTATTTCACATCCCGAGATGCAAGCGGGAACCCCACGTTGCCTGTAATCGCGATGTATGTGATATACGTAATCTTACTTCCACTGTTATCATGAGGACGAAGTTAATAATGATGTGTTGGTAAATGTGCCAACACCTTGTAGACAGAGGAGGCCGAAATGCACGCTAGCTAACGCAGACGGGCGTGAATTCTGGAACAGGATAAGTAGTGAATGGTATGCAAGAAAAGTATGCAGCTCCTCGAATACTTAACTTTTAATTATCCTTGTGGTACATCACTCTTGATAATACAAATAAGACTATCTTCAGATACGGTTAATGGCGCCTTGCTAGGTCGTAGCCATGGACTTAGCTGAGGGCTATTCTAACTGTCTCTCGGCAAATGAGAGAAAGGCTCGTCAGTGTAGTCGCTAGCAAAGTCGTCGTACAACTGGGGCGAGTGCTATTCCGTATCTCGAGACCTGCCTTGTGGTGGCGCTCGGTCTGAGATCACACAGTGGCGACACGCGGGTCCGACAAGTACTAAATGGACCGCGGCCGATTTAAGCTACCACCTAGCAAGTGTGGTGTCTGGCGGTGACACCACAAATAATACAAAAGCGTTACGGACCTGACATCTTTGCCATTAGCATCATAGAACTCATGTAGCATAGGGAGTGCAACAAACACAAATAGCATCATCTTCCTCCAGCTTAAACTCTTTGCGACCCGCAACGCGTATACGGCAGGGGCATCTGATAGCTTTTTCCTGTGGACAGAACCCGAATTAGGCCAAGTATTTACGTGTTCACCTTCACTGAGCTGCAGCAAGCTTCAGCGCTCCGACTGGTGAGTTACTGAAGTCGGCTACTGTTAACCGAACGTCCGCATTGAAATAATAGAGAAATTTTGTCTAGATGCTGTAAGTGCGGGTTTTTATTCGTTTATTCACTTCCTCACTGTCTGCAACCGATGCTATTTTATTGCCAACAGACTTTTAACAGTATGTTGGCCCGTGCAACCTTTTTCCAATATTTTGGTGTATGTGTTTCACATTAGTGTCGTACATGACAGAATGGATTTGCATCTTATAAAAAATTTTATTCATTTGCAAATATCCGGCAGCAATTTGCTAACAGTTTTGGAACATTTCGCCGTTGCTGAGTGACAATAAGTGAGGTTGCTACAATGATAACAATAAATAATAATAATAAAAATAATGATAATAGGAGTAATAAAAGGATAATGACTTGATAGACTGCGAAATAGGTGAAACCTTTTCCTTGGGATCAGAAGATAAAGATACATTATGAACTGGGAAAACCATTCGACTTTGATGGAAACCGACCAGTACTTGATGAAATGTCTAATGATGATGAGGGTGATGAGATCGTTGCCCCACCCACTGACACGAGATCTGTAGTTTTGCAGTATGATGACGACTCACGTGTGACGATCCCCAATTACTTCTGCCAGAACGAGGAAATAATCCTCCGTGGCGCCATACAGGTATCTGTGCCCTTCTCACCCGCTCCATCTTGTGAGGAAACAGTTTTGGACGAAAAAGACGGCGAACCACAAGAGCACTCTATGAAATACGCCACAGAAAAGATTTTTGAATATTTTCTCTACATATACGAACCAGATGTCATTCATATATTCTGGAAGGGCACGAAGCACTACAGCTCAAGAAATAAAGGTATTTTTTGGAATATGTACTAATATATCATATCTTGGCTATCCAAGAATGCACGCATCATAATACGAATGAAAGAGTAACTATTTTTCCATACACCATCATGTAATTAAATAACCTCTATGTACTGATATCTTTTCATCACATGTTTACAAAATAGAAAACCAGTATATTACACAGCTCCATTTTTGTAATTTGCTTGCCTTGAAAGCTAGTGTGCCGTACACGAAACATAGTTTCTTGGAAAATGTAGCCAGTTTCAGGAAAAAAAGCAAAGTTTCTCAAGGCGACTGGTTCGTGAACACAAGGGAAAATCTTGAAAAAACTGCCAGTTTTCTAAACAGTGCAGCTCAAATAACAAGAGTTATAAGCCCATGTAAGGCTTACTATCTTTTAGTAGAACTTTTGGGAACATTTTGATGTAAAAACCACAGCTTTCGGTCTCATACTTTTTTCTGAACAGCGTTTCTTGTTGCAAGGGGATTAAAGCATTTTAATTATTTATGTACGGCATAGGAACATGTACCTCGAAATAAAAGCTAAGTAGAAGCTTAATTTTTTTTTCTCGTCGTTCTTTACACTAGTGTCTTAAAGAGAGCAATGTAAAGAACGACAACAGACTTTTAAACAGAAATCGCTGTCATAAATTGTGGATGAAAAATGTTTAATTATGATTATCAAAAATTTCAGTAACTAGCTCATGATTTTGTTTTAAAAAAGTATTTAATTGCCAATTAATTATGTTTTACGACAGTATACAAACATTTAGCCCTGTATCCTCAATGGCTTCTAACCAGTGTGTACAAGAACATCAGAAAATGAACTAATTGGAAACTCAAGTTTCAGTTAAAACTGGTTCATCTATCCAGTCTGCATAACACCAATGCATCCTGGGTCCACATTCATATTGTCTTCGGTGTTCTTCCTGCATTTTCTTTCTCAGACTTCTTCTTCTTACTCTTCCTTCTTGGGTGGCTTCCAACACTGATTTATGTGCTTCGATCAGTCTCCTGCAGACAACAGCGATTAAAGACCTGTGGATATTTAGTACAGAAGGAACTCCCACCAGATCCACAATCTTCATCCTTGACACTGCAACATCACTGGAACATAGCACAGCATCCAACAAACCAAACAATTTTTGTTAAAACTCTAATTTTTGTTTTGAGTCTTACCGTGTAACCACTACTCTCATAATCTAGTGTTAACTGGCAAAGAATGCTTATCGTGAGAACAAAATTCTGCTTTTAATAGAGCTGGCTGAGTGAAATGGGATGTCGTCATGTGTGCAGCCACTTTTAAATTCCTCTAATTTTGGAGCCTTCTTCGGTACAATTGCCTCTAAGTACACTTCTTCTTGTTCAGAAAAGTACGGAGCCTTTTTTGAGACAAAAATAAATATCGATTTTTTGGCACTTACTCACGTACTTGTCCTCTTAACTTTGTTGATTAAGTGATTAAATGTAATTGAAATATTTCATATTTCAATGTATTTCTCTGGTAGTGGATCTGTAGAGGATAAAGAGCAGATTCCTAAAGCCTCAGTGATATCTGATGGTTCCAAACAGTTTAGTACGGTCCTCGTATTAAATCTAGGTAAATTTGCATGTTCTAGATGTTCGTATTCGATGTATATCTGGGATAACTACTCCTTGAATAATATGGTGCATGGGGATAGGCTAGCAGCTGTGACGTATGGCACATCATGATTATTACTTGCTCTCGACGCTAATGGCACGACTGTGTACTGCTTCGGGTACTGGCGGCCGTGGCGCTGCCCGGGCAGCCACTAGCGAGGGAAAGTGACGGCGGCCAGGTATGCTCGCGCCAGAAAAACGAAGGGTACGCATTCCACGTGCGGGCGGCGCTGGACTAGACTCGCTACAGGCGGGTAATATTATTTTTGCAAGGCCGCGAGGCCCAGGGGTCGACCGTACACACACACACACACACACACACACACGCACGCGGAGTGTGGGCCCTGGCACTGCGCCAGCAGCGGCTCCTGTAGGGAAGGTGCCAGAGCAGAGCGGCAGTTGTGCAGCGCGACTGAGGAGAATCGTGTTCTGATGTGATGCACTGCGGCAGGTGTTTAGTGAAGGGACTATTAACGAATAGTGTAAAACTTTTGCCACGGCAGGAAACGCTTTTTGAAAGAGCTTCGTTGTATTACGGTAGTGAAAGTAGAGCCTCAACAGGAAAGTAAATTGCGAATGACTTTCACGTGCTTCCAGTCGTCAAAGAAATGTAGCCATCACTGCTGTAGTAAAAGAGAAAATTTTGCCACCAGAAAGAACGCCCAAGAATGTATTTTGTCTACGCTATCAATAAAACGGAGACGCAAAGACAGAAATGAGACTAATGGCGACACTAGCAACGGTGATCATGTGGCCGTGGTTATGCAGCTTTCGAAGCAGTTGATCGAAGAAAGGATCCCGAGCAGCATTTTGCTTCATTTGTACATACTAACTAACAGGTGAAAACAGAAATAATCTGTTGGCTCTATCCGGAAATAAATAGCAAAGGCAGTGTGAAGTACTAAATGTATTATTTAAAGAATCTGTAATATAAGAAATTCAAGAAACATTCCGAGAAATACCTTCTCTGAATTTTTTCTTCAATTACGGTTGAACGTGTACCATGTTGCTCTTATACGATTTCCAAGTCTTCTGAGACTCTCCGTAGCCCTTGAAATCCAGCAGGGAATCTAGTGTCTAGCCCAGCTACATGTCCCACCCATTCCATTTTTATTACCAACATGATGTTCTGTCTTTGGCTAAACAATTACTTTTCCTACAGAGAAAATAATTGATAACATCAAGATAGTTCCCCTTTGGTCGTCACCGTTGGCAGTTACGAAATTCCCTTGCGGTATCAAACAGCCATAAATGTTTTTCAGTTTAGCAAGGAGACTGTCGAAAGCGTAATAGGCGATGTACTGTACAACTGGCTGTTCCTTCCCATTCGAGAATGCAGAGCAAAGTTAACTCCTTCTTGGATTACCTCAATGAGTCGGCATGTAGGCCTTCCTTCTACTTGTACTGTCGTCGATATAGTCGGTTAAAACAGTTATTATGGCACACTGAATTCATTTGGAGACGCAAGCAGGCTATCTGCCTGTTTTTTTTTCTTTTTTGGGGGAGTGCGTTATTTGCAATAAATCCCGGGATGCCATTTCGGAGCAATTATTAATGAACACCATAAAACAGTTTACAGTAATTAAATAATTGAAACAACTGATCGCAAGTCACTAAAAATCGAGATCATGCTTAAGACGACTAGTACAGAGAACAGACGTGGATTAGAGCCCATCGCTGACTGGCTAGATTGGTGCGCAGCAGAAATCACGTGCGTACGTCATACGAGTTCGGTGCTATTCGTTTACGAGCGTGTACGAGCGGTAACGGGGTTACGGCGTAGTGGTACTGTAATGTCAAAGCTTTTATTTATTAAAGAAAAGGTTTAGATTTCGAGGCTGAATATTGATGTGTTCCCTACGTATACATCGCCAGGCAAGACTTTTTCTCTTAGCTCAGTAACATATCATTCCGTTGACTCACTGTCGGCGTTATAAGGTACACCGCTACCGCTGTCTGCGTAGCAAACAGCTTCTCACTCGGTTGTGTTGCATTCTACAATGCTGCTCAATGGAACGCATTACATCTGGTGTGATATCAGCTCTCTACTCTGACTACATGGTTACCATGACTTCAATTTCACCATGATTCCAGACTTCATCAATTATGTTACGGATACATGTAGCAAAGAAACTTACTTTAGACACAATATACGAATAATCTGTTACGTTTTCCACAATGATAACATATTGTTATGTATTTTATTTCTCTGCTGGAGCGGTACATAAATATTTTTCATCCTGCCAAATAGTTAATAAGTAATTTACTTTTTATTTATACAAAACAACATTTATTAGTTGACCCAGTTCATAATAAGAACAGGCCATCCCATGATAACAAAAACATTCGTGATGTCACACGCCTATGCTTACGTTTCTATAACTTTCATAGCAGGCTGGCCTTGACGGCTGGCGCGTCCCGAGAGGCCATTAACACCGAGCTGCACATACCTCCAGACTCATCTTCCACAAGGAGCTCATTCAACTCACGCTGCTGCGTGTACTAAACATTTATGAAAACTAATTTTTTCGAAATACTTAACGTAAGTTGTTACCTGATAATCATATTTCATTACTCTACTACATTCATTTAATTCTATCCAATATCATTGTCATAATCAAATGGCTTCCCCTCAATCACTGAAATACTTTTTCAGATTTATGACGTTGTGTACACCTTTTGCTTACAGAAATATAAGACATGACACTTCTACTGCATTTGAATGGGGTACTCTAACCTTATGAAAAGCTTCTAACACTTTCTGCGGAAACTTGTTATGCCGTTGCTGATCACTCGCATCTGTTGAGATGTCATCAACATAAACTTCAGTCGTAACCAACAACTCTTCCCCTAGCACCTCTTTTACCTAACGACACTGAATAGGGTTTTGAATCAAATGGTTTGTATGGTTTCACTGTTGATTTGAAAGGTACAGCTTTCATTAACGCTGATTTGTTAGAAAATACCTTTTTCTATTTCATAAGAAAATTCTCTAACTCCCCTTTCACAGTTTGCTTAATTGCTTCAATATCATTTACTTTATGCTTAATTACTTTAAAATCACTTACTTTAACCCTTATTTTACAATGTAACACTTTCGATTTAGCCTTTTCTTTGCATATTCCTCCCTTTTGTAAAGTAATTTCATTTTTACTGGTACTCACTTAAAACACTCAGGCACCACTTGTAAGTAGCACCTACACTGTGCCTTTTCACGAGGAGTAACGCTATTGCAAATCTTTATCTCATTCCTTCTACCATTTACTGTCATCATCATATTATCTGTTTCGAAGTCCATAGCAGCTGCATGGTCTACCAACTGATATGTTGCTGTTATAAGTCCAATACAAAGTTCCTGCACCACCATGGCACTAACCTCCAATACTGTGTCTTTAATTCTCACTTCCAGTACCGCTTTATTCTTTATCATGATCTTAACTACCAGCACTGGTAATGCTGGTATTTTCCCTTTGTTCACTGTATGTTCAAATGGCTCTGAGCACTATGGGACTCAACGTCTTAGGTCATAGTCCCGTAGAACTTAGAACTAGTTAAACCTAAGTAACCTAAGGACATCATAAACATCCATGCCCGAGGCAGGATTCGAACCTGCGACCGTAGCGGTATCGCGGTTCCAGACTGCAGCTCCTAGAATCGCACGGCTACTTCGGCCGGCACTGTTTGTTCGTAAAATCCCTCTGCAATGCCACGTAATTTGCTACCTGTACAAATGACCAAAACTCTCTCAATATCATTAATTTCGGTATCTACAAAAGGTTCAGCCTCATCTTTAATTTCAACTTCTGTTTCTTTAAAAAGGGCTTCCACTGCAATTTCGAAGTCTTGGCTCATCACCTGCCTAGTTTCTGTCTCTCTGTCAGACACTTGAATTCTAGTTCGGACCAAGCACAAACCCCCTCCTTGTTTTCCCATTCAGCACTATTTCTCGCAAAATCTCTTCTTGACTTACTATCATCATTTACTACCTTCAACATTTGTAGCCCCTCAGTTACCATTTGCCCGTCCTCTGTCATTCATTGCATTATTGCGGTTCTCAATCTGTCATGCTGCACCACGCACTGTTATTCCTATTTCCACTTTCTCTGATCCGTTTTGCACTCCTCCAACCATTGATCATGGTTGCTTCTCCTAATAAGCCATCCAACTGAGCCAATGCTTAAAATATCCTAAATTTTATTTCTTAATACTCCTCTCAATTTTCCTGTGCATCAGTGCAACTGAAAGAAGTTTTTCTTCATTCAGTGGGTGATAAGGATACAAAATGTTTTTCACGAATGCTTTGCACAAGATCTTTGTAGTGGTGGTACCCCCTACTAAGGAAATTCTTCTCATGAGAAAAGGTGTTTTGTACATCACTTGCGTACTATTGGACCAATATTTATTTAGGAACTTCTTGGCGAATTCTTCATATGATTGACAAGAATCTCCGCCTCTCACTCATTCTCCGAGAGAATGCTTTCCTTAGACCTCAAAGTGGATACAAGTTACCAGCATAGACTAGATTCTACAGTTTCTTGAGGCATTTTCTCTTCTGCACTTTCCACTAAATCGTTCATCCTGATTCTGTCTTATCCTAACGCTCCTGAACAGCATACCCCTACACCCCCTACACATATACTGCAGTAAGCAATTATTATTTCTTACCCCTTTTTATATCTGAGATAAACTTCGACTTACCTTATTCTATCTCTGAATGTCCATCTTTTTAGAAATGGTTGCGGAACTCGGCTGTTAGGTAGAAGATGTCAAATTAAATCTCTTTCAGCCATCAATTTTCAAACCTATTTTATTTGGCAACCAGTTTCAACTCTTTACTACGCTATTTTCAGGTATCTACTGATACCAGTATTGCAGGGATCTCTTTTGAACACAACCGAGGGCCTGAAGATGGCGTAGTAAAACGCTGAAACTGGTTACCAAACAAAATAAGGTTGAAAATTGACGGCTGAAAGGTGTTTAATATGACATCCTCTACTTTATCTAAGTTTCAGTGTCCTCAGGATGCTGCAGATTGTTGTACAAAGTATCGTAGCCGTCCTGTGCTTCGATCTCCAGACCGCTGCGTGAACGCATGAAACCACAAAACGCATCTCCTGCGCTCACCGCACGCCATGATTCTTCCTCTGGTTATGTGGTTGTCTTAGCCACGCCACTGTCTTCCTTCTTCTTCCTCGTGACGTCTTCTTGTTGATCATTTCTTATTTTGCACTCGCGAAATGTTCCTAATTTTTGAACGCGATTTAAACTTCTTGCGACACGAACTTATTACGTTTCAGTCTTCAACATTTTCGCGTTCCGGGATACGCTCGTCGCTATGTTGCTACCCGCAAGGCACAGAATTCAACCATCTTTAATTGACAGTTCACTTCTTCTTATTTTTTTACGATGCACTTGATGTCGAGTTAAATCTCGTATTCTCAGCACAGGTTCTCGAAACGTTTCCACAGCAAAGGGATGCCAAACGCAAGTTCCCCTCGTGGTATCAAACCTCCGTAAATGTTTCTCAGTGGTTGATGGTAAGAAGCAGCGTCGTTATTCGTTGTGATAAGTTAACTTTTCGCATACTACTCGTGTCACACAACCGTGTCTGAAAACAATAGCTAATGCAAGACACCAGGCAGACTGTATATTCAGTTAAGTTCTGCTCGTCTTCACGCGTTTGTACGTGCGCTTATTGAAGTTGTTTCCTAGTGTTGAGTGTAAAGAACAACGGTGATGCATTCATTGCAGAATGTCCGCTTTCCTCAATGGCTGTCCTGAGCTCTCAATAGCGAAGTCCTATAGCGAGAACTGTTCTAATTAGTTCAGTAATAACTACTAAGGCTACCGCCGTTTGCCGGGTTTTGCTGTTAGTGTTGATCAGGCTAACGCTTACTTATTTGTCTTTCCTTCTAAAACTTACTTTTACTTCTTGTATGTTTAATTTAACGTACTGCAACGCGTTTTGAGCATGTTCTGCTCATTTTCACGCGTTTATACGTGCAAAAAATTGTTACTTAAAAATAAAATGTCTTAAATGAAATTTACATAGAACGTTTTGTTTATTGTTCGCTGCTGGTGCAGCTGTTGGTGTATTTGGAGGAAGGGGGTCAGTGGTTCACAAGAAAAATTGGTATCCAATGATGACCTCTGTTGGTGTGCAGCGGCGTCTCGTTGTTTACTAAGACTGACACGACAGCTTGCGTGTAATTTAGAGAGATTTGCATCAGATGTTATGGTGCGAAAATCGTATGATTCACTTTCTTATCTGACAGTGTTCATTTAACGATATAGACGTCCCAGAGCTTCGTTTACATCATTGGTACACTGATGGAGGTGTTTTGTGACATTACACTACTACACTACTTACTTTGGCACTGTTTTTCGACCTAATTCACTGCAGAAATTTTTCTAAATACACATATACGCATTAAAACTTAACAAAATATGGTTCTTCGTAGTTTGTGTATGCGTATCGATTATCGCATTTTACGCCGATGTTCGCAATGCTGACAGTGTAGGAGTCGGTTGTTTCACCATGGAACGCAGGGGCGATGTGTGCTAGTAACTGCTGTAATCTGCTAGTAACTGCTGTAATCGCCGATTACAGCTGGAGATAAGACGACATTTTTTCATTTAAACGTTCTTGGTATACATTTTGTGTACAGTTTCAGTTGTAGGTATACTTCATACTTATAAAACGCACTGTTAACCCGAGAGCATTTTAAATATTAACTGCCGTCAGTGTGACAGGCGCCAGTTTGGAAGACCACAGGGGCTGTTTAGCTACATGCTACGCTCCTGTAACTTCCTGCAACAGCGATTAACAGTGCTTGCGCATCCCATTACAACGGCCATCCCCCCTCTCGCTTCCACTAGAGAAGAGGATGGCTGTGCAGCCGAGCTGTTGAAGGCAGTTGATAATCGCGGAGCGCCCACGATTCTCTAGTGTTTCTAAAGACACACGCTATATTCTTTCGCTCTCTACTGTGCTGCAGGTGTTGAGATATAAATCAGGATATATATTTTAGTGTTCCATAGTGTTTTAGCGCATATTATTATTTACTCGTTGTAGTTTTTAGTGAATAGATATATTTATTATGATTTTAGTTTCTCTGTAAGTGTGATGTTGGGTTGCTGAAGCAATATGGACGAAGTAGTGGACTGCTCAAAAGATACAAACGTATCAAAATGTAAATGTGTATTGGAAAGTCTGCGGTGACATCCATCTGGTAGACTGAGTTTCGGGGGGAAAACTGACGTGGTCAAACAGGGACGGCCTACACCAAATCTTACACTTACAAATACAGCAACTAAAAATTAGAAAGACACAAACATTGTACTGGTGTTCATATTTTTTGTTTTCTTCCGATGAGTTGTGGACAAATATCGCGTGAGTGACTTGAACAATTTTAACAGTATAAGGAAACGGCACGTAAATTCCAAAACCCGTATGTACATATGTATGGACAATCATTAATTTTGGCAATAAAAAAATAGATTTTTGTTTGAACAATGCCTTGATGTTAACTGTTGACAAGTATAACGAAAAAGTGAAGAAAAGTAAACACATAGTGAGGTTTTTAATTGATGTCGCATGTTTCCTAGCTACACAAGAACTTCGTTTCAGAGAACGCGATGAAACAGAGGACAGTGACAACCAGGGCAATTATTGACACACATGACAATAATAATAATAATAATTACAACAACGATACTGTTACTTTTAACAGTTTTGAAAGGCAATTACATTTAAAAACACCTAAGCGTTGCTAGTGATGGAACGTCTCTAACTTATTGCATTGGAAATGGCTTTTGACTAGTGACGGATTTTGAGTTCTTCAGTTCGGTTATTTCATTAGGACTATTATCTCCATACTTTGTATTATGAATGAAAATTTCCATGTCTTTCGTGGTATCCATTCTTTATATCTGATTTTACACAAAATTTCGGTATTATCTTCGATTTCCAAAGTGTGGCCTTTGTTGTTAATATGTGTTGCTACTGCTGATTTATTACATTTGTCCAGTCTGTAGCAATGTAAATGTTCTTTACATCGAATCTTGAAATTTCTTCCTATTTGGCGTATATCGTATTAGTTGCATTGTTTGAAGGTAATTTTGTAAATGCCAGACGCATCAAGATCTGTGTCTGGCGATTTTGTGTAGTGAATAACATTCTTACTTAGGTTGTTGGTGGTGCTGAAGCTTATTTTTATCGCAACGTTTTTGAATAGCCTCGCCAATTTCTCAAAATTACGTCAAATTGTGACATTTTTACACGTTTAAATGCCGGGTTCCGTCAGTTTTTAGTGTATTTTGATGTTTTTTGTTCAGTTTACTTTTTGTCTGTTGTGAAATTGTATCAATGAGTGAAGGATCATATGTATTGTTTTCTGCGGTACGTTTTATGGTTTATATTCTTGCTGAACTTCAGTACATTGAAATTGAAATTTGTGGGCTCTTTATACCATTGACCTATGCCAGTTTTATGGGCTGTGGGAGTGTGGAGGAGTTAGATATGGTGGTGTCTGTGCCAGTAGGTTTTATGTAATCATAGAAAGATACTTTTGTTTGTATTTTGACATTGTCATCTCAAGAAAATGTATTGTGTTGTTCTCTTCAACGTGAAAGGTGAATTGGATATTCTTGTGTAGGCTACTGAATTTATTAAAAAGGTCCATTATTTAATCCGTACCGTCAAGTATAACTGAGGGCGTCATCCACATTTCACTTATAGAATTTAAATTAGTATTCGATTATATCTTTTAGTGTCACTATTTCGTTCTCTGTAGGATTATTAATACTTGTGCTACTAGACGATTTTCCATAGACTATACTCGTTCAAACACTGAAAAGCCGCCGTATTGTATTAAATGCATACGTTTACATGCATGTTCTGCTCAAGGTTTAGAACATTGCTCAATGGAATGCTTTTATCTGGTGGTTTTAATTGTCGTTATCCAGTGTGTTTGTTGGAGTGTGACCACTTTATTTATTCAGATCTGTTTCAGAGCTTTCTTTAGCCTTTGGTCTTATACTCTGAGAAGTTGAAGGGTGTCTGTCGTCTTTGTTACCAACGACGTGCTGGTAGAGTTGGATCGGGCTTAGACATCTGGCGCCTGGCTCAGCCATGGAGTCGTATGTTCCAGTTCGGCATCGGATCCGAAGACTACGCGCTGATGAAATTTGAGTAGAGGAAAAAATTAAAAAAAAATTGTTTCAGTCCACCCCACTCGCAGTGCTTCACTTCTTAAACACGTGCCCTGGTACCACAATGCACTCTGCATCGAAGATGCGTAAACAACGAGATAGTGTGAGTTATTCAGAGCACAGACTCTGACAAATGAAACTAACATCCCACGCTGCTGAAAAAAGCTATATACTTACATTCTCAACCTACAGTCAGCACATGATGACAGCCAGGAAGAGAATGATAGCAGGGGATGATTCCCAGGAAATAAATGGTAAGAATACCATGGTCTCTGTTCTAAACCCAAACTCTCACTATAGGTGGGGCTTTGATGCTGATGTGACAAACGTAAATGTGCCTCGAAGCATAAAAATAGATGGGAACGCAGAAAAAGTTTCCCTGAAATGGCGTACAAATATGCATAGACAGTTTACAATGTCGGTAGCAACTTTGAACAGTGTTTTACTACTAGTTCAAAAAAGCTTATAGCAGTGCCTAAAAGGGGAGGCACTACATAGGACTTCGGGAACAGAAAATACTGTTCAGAACGTGCTAAATTCCTTAAGTTTCATGGGAACGGAAAGGCAGCATTCTTGTTTACATCCATGCTGAATAGATATTTTCTACAAATCAAATGGGTACTTGGCGGCCTAAGCCACCGTTATGGCCACTCATCAGGGACCAGCTCCCGGAAGCTGCAACTTCAGAACTCGCCGAGCAGACTCTGGGAATCACCCCACGATCCCGCTCAACTCTTGAGCAAAGATTTTCGGTTGTATTCGACTGAAGACTGTGGGCAGCTCTGGAATCAGTTTCCTCGAGTGAGCCTGCTCTGCCCTCTTTAGTTCAAAAAATAAATAAAACTGAATTGTTATAGACTCTTGAAGTGATCTGTATCAGTCATGATCCAAAAGGCAACAACTGAATGCAAAAACCTATTTTAAACTAATCGGAATATTGGTTTTGAAAATACGTTCTAGGTTTCCCAAAGAACTTCGTCAGTTTCAGTCCCCTGTTGATTTCCTGCTATTTATTCAGTCCTTGTCCTCAAATACCCTTAGTACAGAATTCACCAGTTTGCTGTGTTACAACATTACTAATGTGTGTGATTTTATATCCAGTGTGTTTTTATAAGTTCTTAGTTTTTCCATAAATTAATTTCAGATTCAGTATCAACCAAATCGTTCTTCCATTTGTGGTGGTACCTAACTGTCTTCTGCTGCTTAGTTGCTCTTCTAAAAGCATCCCATCAGGCAACCCAGTTGAGTCTTTACCTATGGTTACTTGACTTGGGTACGAGGGCTATGCACAGCTCCGCTTAAAAAGTGTAGCTCGATGTAGTAATATGCTCGAGCTATGCACATCTACGTTCATGCCATGCAGCTAATTCACTGCAAATAATAGTCCGTATATGTGATCGTGTAATCAAATAGTCAATGGATTGGCTAGATTCGCGAGTTAATAAAATACACAGAACGAAAAACAAAAGTTAAATGAATAACTTATTAACAAGGGTTCTATTTTAACATCTGTAATTGATCTAGACAACAGAGAATTACATTGAATAATGTTTATACAAGAAAGGACACCTGATATAAATGGGAAGTGGTCCTACAATATTAAGTTAAAACACACACAGACTATACTATTATCAAATGCGGTGAAATTACGTTGAGAGTGTTACGAGAATGATAGCTGAATTCCCAAATTAAACTGCAATCAATTATACATTAAAAATAAGTCCATTTCATAATCACACTACACGAAATATTCACAAACTCAAAAGAGTTCAGAGTGCGATACGATGATTTAAAAATTATCACACTCTATAGTAACTCACACTCTATCCTCAGTTCGATAATACAAGCAGAAAAAGTTGAAGTCCTACTCCAAAGCACATTCATATCTCTCGAAATAGAAGTTCCCTTCAAAAGTTGAAGTGCAGTGGTGTTTGTTCACCACCCAACATCAAACTTACCCATGACTGAATACCACTCATAAGCACAGGCAGATCTGCCTCATTCCAGAACACATGTAAAAATGTCCACAATCGACATTTGAGCTCTACACTCGAAAAAGTACCAATCTTAAATTGACTCCCATACTACTTCGATACTGTCTGTTTTTCCATTGGCTGAAGGCCATCCCCACCAAAAATACATGTTTCTCAAACTCTGCAGACATTATTTGGCTCAACTTGACCATTTCCCAGATGAAACTAATGTATTATAAGAACAATATTTAAACAAAGAAATGTTCTAAACATTGGGTCACACTCACGTCATTCACAATAAATGTAAATAGAGGTTTGTCCATAAATAAATAAGCCAGTATTCTTGCACAAGTGCACTCACCATAAATGACAACAGACCGACGTTAAATATTTTTGAAGCAACTACTTAGGCCGGCTCCACAGAAGTGTTTGTGGCACTCTTTTACGAAGGTGGTGTCAGTTAAAATGTATGATTGGCCACTTCTTAAATTAAAATGATTTTGTATCAGAAATTGTAATTAATGTTTACATATAGAGTCACTACGAAAATAGTAAAATTTTCATTAAATAATATAGACTGTCTGGGAAAAAAGCAAACTGTTCATTAAATAAATACACAAGAATGACAAAATGTGAGTTAATCATGCTGTATTCATTTGCTGTGTGGTTGTGGAGGATATGATGTCCTGACAACCACTTTCTTAATGAAAAGGTATAAAAACTAATAAATTAAGAAGTATAGTATACATTGATATGTAGCTTTTAACGATGGTAGCTACAGTGAAGTGGTATCATCTGAGATATCATGTGTTGAAATCACATGAATGGTTTAAATATTGATTATTCAGAAGTTCGCTCTGAAAATGTTCTTCTGCTGTGAAATATTAACTTCTCTAGTTCTAAAGATACTGAAATACTTGGATTGCAGATGTATTCAGATTTCTTTTAATAAAGGACCGTGAAGTCATACAGATTCTTGCAGAGCAATAAGAAGCCATCTTTTAGCACGTCTGACGCTTAAAGGACAAAATTCCCTTTACCGGGATTTACCCATTTCTCACTATGTGCTCCTTGTCTCTGCGCCTGTGCTTGTCTGGAGCAGCCATATGATATCCTCATCCCGTTGACTCACACCCAGTCAAGCAAGCAAATTCAGCTTTCTTCAATATCACCCATAGGTGGACGAATAATTTGCCCACATACCCATAACGTTAGTCATTGTCGAAATCCTTGTGCAGTGCAGAAAACGGTTCATAAGATCAACGAAATAAAGGCTGTTTACCTGTAGTCCATTAACCTATTTTTCGTCTTTGCTTTTCGATATACAGAATTCTCAAAAGTTACTGTTGTGCCATGACTGTTTAAAAAAATAAAGAAGCGTATCACTTGAAGATGAATTTCCACTGATTCGAAACCTGCCATGACTTTTTAATAAAGCTGTTTTAACAGCCAGTGTGAAAGATTTTATTCATCTTGTACTCTGGAAGTGCAGAGTTTTGGTGATATGAAATCCACTAGCTTGACTCCTCTACCGATTTCCCACTACATTAAGGAAGCATAATGGCGGCAGCATGTATTCTTCATTATAGCACCCTAATCTGAATCAATGTCTTATTCCTCAAGGGCCATTAGTATAGGTTCTATTGGAATTTAGTCAAAACTCTTCTCGAAGTCTACGAATCCAAGGCAAATGGTAATTTGTATTCATTGTTCCACTGTATTGTTTCGTCACGACTTACAAAGAGTCTGCTGTGTTGTATGCAGATGAGAGTGACAACTTTCTAATTATTTATAGCTTATCAGTCTCAGTAAACTAATTACAGCAATGTTCCGGCTTTGGGAAACTAACAGGTTCCAAAGACATCCTGTTAATCGTGTTACAAGTTCCTTTTATGTTACTTTGCTTTCGACTCTGGTAATTTCTTTTGAGAGTTCATCATCTCGAACAGCCCAATGGGAACATTAGACAACATTTCCGCAAGACAGTCATTTTCATTGTTTTTAGCTATCTCTGCATAGTCATCTTTAAAATAGGCAAGCAATTAAAGAAGCCTTAGAATGATCATAGAACGGTATTTACATTGTTAGTCAAAGACATACCTGCTATAATAGCTGATGAAATGTGTGGCCACCCAGGTACGTTTGCATTTCGGTTTCTTCTGTTAATATAGTCAGTTATTTCTACTACACATTTTTGTTATATCTTTATATTTCCTCTCGAAGTCATTTCGGAATAGTTTTGTTTAATTCAGCGCATTCAAGCATATGCTTCTTGTAATTCTTACTTCGTCTTTAGTAAATTAAAGTTAAGAATTTCTTTTCTCTTTCTTTTTCCATACCTGTAATTTCGTTTACTGTTCAACTAAATGCCTTTATTAAATAAGTGTCCATTTCGTGAATATTTGTGTACTCTTACTTTTAAAACCTTTGGAATTTGCTGTTTACTTAATAAGGTATATCTCATTAAAGGCAAATAAATGCTCATAACATTTTCTAAGCTGTTTCTTGATGTGTTTGTTTCTCTCTACCTTAAGTTTTTCCCCAGTATCTTACTAATCTATGATCAGTTAATACCCTTAAGCAATTTGGGATCATCAATTGCATTGCAGTTTATTTACCAATGGATAAAATATATATTTATTTTGATATTTGGTATCATTTTATTCTCGCCAAGGCGATTTGCCGTTTTTTTTCTTCTGGAAGAATGTTTTAGGGACAAACACAACATTCTTGGTATACTTTGTGTCGTATTCGAAGAGTCACTCGGAAGAATTATCCCATATTTCCCATGGTACTTCGCTTTATCACGCTGCTGTAAGGTCGTAAGATCTCTCGTTATTTAACACTTTACGTATCTTTAATTGAGATCATCAATATCTTATTGAGAATGTTGGCACGTAGATTCAGAGACTTAAATGATTTCTGTGGAATATGTTTATTTTTAAAACAAGTCTTGCTATTCTATCTGAGACTTATAAATTATTTGTGTTACTGTTTGTAATTTGCCTTCCATCCTACTCTGTTTCTCTGAATTGAAATACATCCTGTTTCAATCGCATTACGTGTTGGTTTTCTCACGTCCCTTACGCCAACGCTTCCGTTTATTTTCACCAGAAATGTTTCAAAGCTGTTATGTGGAAAACACTGCCGTATCTAAACGTATAATAAAATACGTCCATTAGTATTCGGGACCTTTTCCACTCACATATCCCGTTCACAAATGAAGAGTTACAAGCAAATTTTTCGTCAATTATGTCTATTAGAAAGATATCACAGATTTAGGATCTGTATGCAACCAATGTGTAAGAATTGTTTTCATTCATTGCAAGAATTCGCCATCTCAAACAGATGACAAACTAAGTGCTGTGATAAGAACCACAATAACGAATGTTTTAAAAATGTATGCGAGACTATGGAGAGAACTATGAGACCTTCCAGCACCGAATAGTTCAGAAAAATACCAATTTTTCGTAACGGGAATAAATAAGCATACTACAGCTTTCGAGAACTTTGGAAACGCTAAGGGATATGGTAAACTGAGTCTGTAAGGTAGATCGTAAACATATCCTGAGATCTCTTCTGGAATTATCTCTAAAATCAGAGGTCGCTCGTTATTTTCTCATCACATCCACAATGTGGAACTATGTGAAAGGGAGTGAAAATGCTCGCCAGACACCCTCTTCAGCCTCGAGAAGTCCGCAGTGCACATTTCACATGAACCCATAAGAAGAAATCGTGTGGTGGTGTAACACTTATATCGATTAGTGGCAGGTTTATATTAGGTAACTGTGTAACTGTAATTATGAAGTGTGTGTTCTTTGTTAGTTAAGGTCATTGATTTGTGACAGGAAATTTAGAGTTCTGTAATGTATATATGATGTTTAGAATAGTGAAATTTTATAATATGTGTATATTTAGAAGATAAACTTTGTATATTGGAAGCTGGTTCATGCTTAGGGCATTTGTGATTGTAATAGCAAAAGACGTAGTGAAGTCCCTCCGCAACAGAAGTGGCTCGGCGCTATATAAAAGGTGGTTTTGTCGGTTGAACTGGGCAGCTACTTGGTGGGAACGGGACGCAGTCAATGGTTATCCATTGCACGGTACACATCGACGATGCCAAGGGAGGCAATTGGAAGCAGCTTTGCAAGGAATTTTGCCACAGATGTGGATTTGGCTGTTGCATGGCACTCTCGGGAGTAAGGAATCGCTCTAACACATAAAAAATCCGTCGCCAAGAAGAATCGTATAGAGCATTCAAACATCAAGGGCCGTCAGTACAGTTAGCCGCCACGTCGCTTGCCACCACTACTTCGCCACTGCACCACCGACTGCATGCCTACAGATATGTATCAGAGCATGGACCAGTTGATTTGTGTGAATGATTTTAATAATAATCCAAGTGCTAATAACCTGTGTTTAGAACCCTAACTTTTATCCTGATCATGAATCTATGTAGGATCCCCTCCTAAGTGTTCAGAAAACCGAATATCTTGTTTCAAATGAACTAGTGATTCATTTATGTTTCTCAAATGTGCAAGGATCAGCAAGAGTTGAAGTTAGTTTCAATGTTTCTACTGTGATTTTAGTTTATTGCAAAGTATCGTTTTGCAAAAATTCAGTGGCAGACTGTAAAAAGGTTACTGTCTAAAATACCTGCTTCACAGGTGATAAAAAAAGGCAAATACATTTTTATACTCATTTGAAATTTAATTTAGCTTTGATTGCTATCATGAACGAATTTTTGAAGTTAATTGAGCATCAGTGTTCAATAATTTGCCTTGACAAGAGTAAAACCATAAACTATTCCAAGTGAAGCTAAGAATTAAATTTAGTTGAATTAAATTTTGCTACTGAAATAATCATAGTGTTTGACTAGTGATACATTATCAGTTTATGGGTCCCCACCATATTCTTCTCATTGTATAAAGATAAATGGAATAATATTGCTACTAATCTGATACATTTCTATAATTGCGAGTACAAACAGTGTAAATGTGGTATTATTTATTTTTATTTGTGGTATTTATGTGTCACTTAAGGCAGAAGCCTCTCCATGTCCAACTTTAGTTTGGAGCTTCCTGCAGTGACATCTCAGTACTGAGTCACGAAAATGAACGTGATTGTAACTGTTATTATTATGAGTTAGGTACAACTTTGCTTTCTATGATTAGTGATTTGTGCATTATTGTTAAGTACTGCTACCCACAACTTAGATTGCCCTGTGTCTGTTTGTATCCTGTGTGCTATTCAGGGGAAACCTTAAAGAAAGTCCGTTCAACAACTAATATTCAATTTTCTTAAACATATACTAGTTGTGCACAGCTGGCGGCCTCTTATGCGGTGTTGGAGTGTGTGGTGCTGTTCCCATTGCTACAAGGTAGGTGGCTCACTGATCCTGGACATGAAAGTTGAGTTTTGACTTAATCTACTAGCAAGTCACGACTGTTCACATTGTCTAGTTTGGAGTTCGTCGTCGGCTGTGGGGATATTCCCGCGATCAACAACGTGTTTTCAAGTTGGCAAATTTTAGCCACCCCCCTGTAGAGTTTAACTGTACTTGGTTATTTGAATCTTCTGCCTTGTGGCCGTTAACATTCCGGTTACCTGCCCTGGCCATTGACGTAAATTGAGGCAGTGTATTTTCCTCATCGTGTTGTCACTGTCTAGCACGGTGTGTAGTTTAACAGCTGAATGTCTAATTGGTTTTGGGCGCCAATACCTTCTATGTTGTTCCATTGAACTCCCTGTTGGGTGCTGATCGAGTGAAGTGGAGGTTAGCTTGTTGGTGGGCCCATTGAGTGTCGGTTGAGTTGTCGTTGGATCGACAATGGTTGGACCAACTGCCTGTCTCACCTAAGCAAGCATTACAGTTTGAATTCCAGGCCGACCCTCGGAACTTCTGAGCACCCTTCGGTGTAGAGCCTTTTCTTGTTTGCTCTTGTTGTTTGTACTTGTATGGCTTCTAGCCGATTTTTAGATTAAGGTTGTTTTGCCCTTACGGCTCAGATGGTTTGGGCGTTCAGCCTAACTTAAGAACTGTTTTACGTAAAGCCTTTGGCATTCTTAAAATTAATGTTATTGAGTCTTAATGTGTTGGGCCTTCAGCCGATTTTGAATATAAGTTGTTTGCTCTAAAAGTGTCAGATTCCTTGGACCTTCAGCCTAATTAAGAACTGTTTTAAGATAAGGCTTTTCCTTTTACATTTCTGATTTTGGTTGAGCTTTAAGTTATTGGCTTTCAGCCGTTTTTAAATTAAAGTGGTCTTGCTCTTAAGGCATGAGATTGTACAGCGCATTCAGCCGCTAGTTAAGTTCCAAAACTAAAGCTGTGTCTTGGCCCTTGTAATGTTTGATCAAATAAAACGTTGTGTGTTCGAGTGTACTTGACAGCCGCTTATTTTGGCCCCTTTCCACAACAAACTACCTGTCCTGTCCTGTGGGTTTATCAGGGCGTCTCAATACATTTTTGAATTAATGTGGCTAATTGGGATGGCGGCCGTTCGATTTTTCATTCGTATATGAGTTTTATACTTACATTAACCCCAAAGTTAAAGCCTGTTTATTTTTTCTATTAATTGCACTATGTTCAAAATTACAGTCCGATACCTTCATTCATAAGGCAAACATGCGGTCAAATAATTCCCAAACCATCTCAGAAGGTAGCATTACATTGTGTCATGGCAAGCTAGTGTTATAGTGTCAGATAAGGTGCATAGGCTGGTCACCGTAGATACTGCTTGAAGACTGACAACTATATCAAATAAAACTACATGGTCTCAGAGACCCATCAAGTCTCAGATGCCTATGATATAAATGACTAGGACGATTAATGAAAATTTATACCAAAGCTGCGACTCAAAGATATTTCATTCGTTACTTCAGTCTACACATATACCTCATAGATGTTGAAAATGTCTCTGAAACCATAGTTTCACTTGATAAAAGCATCTATGACTGGGATTCAGGCAGGTTCCCCCATTTCGTCCTATGCTGAGGTGCTATTCCAATGCAGTAGGAGAGCCTCTGCAAATGTTCGAGTTTAGGGGGAATACCATGTGGGCTGAACCATGAATGGGAATTATGTTCTCATGAGTACCGGAGGTAATCGATTTCTGGGTCAGATAACGATCTAATCTGAAGGTCACTATGTAACCTGGTAAGAATCGCTGCCAAGATTCCGCCTTTCACAGCTCACGCCTCTACGGCAATGAGTGACATAAAAATAGAAAATTAAGGTCACCCTTCCGCTGTACCTACTCTGGCACCAGACTCAAGGTAAAACTACTCCCATTGATCTAGGGCAGGATGATAACTTAAAAATGACGAGATAACAAGTTCCCCATCTTCCGCTGCTCCCCTCCCCCTATTCTCACTTCTCGAGTTGTGTTACCCTTATCACTAGAGGTCTGTGCATTGTAATCATCAGAGAGATTAACTGCAACTGAATTGCCAATGTGATTTGGTTTGAAAGAATCAGGGTGCAAGATATTTTTGGTTAATAATAATGGGGATGTATATAAGGCAGCAAATTAATTGTAGTTTATTAACAATACGTGCATTTTTTTAGCTCATAGAGTTTTGTAATGTATTTCACTTTTGAAACTTCTTGGCAGAAGACCGAGTCTCGAACTCATGACTGTTGCCATTCACAGGCCAGTGCTCTACTACTGAGACACCCAAGCATGACTCACAACTTGTCTTCACAGCTTTACTTCCACTAATACTTCGTCTCCTACCTTCCACACTTCACAGACGTTCTTCTGGTAAAAAAAGGATATTATGGAGACATGGCTTAGCCACAGCCTGGGGGAATTTTTCACTCTCTAGTGGAGTCTATGCTGATATGAAACTTCTTGAGAGATTAAAATTGTGTGCCAGATCGAGATCTAAACTGCCTTCCAAGGGCTAGTGCTGTCCCACTGAGCTACACAGTCGTGATTCAGAACCCATTCTCACAACTATACTTCCACCAGCACACAGTTTTGTTGTGCTGTAAATTTGATGCTAGCGCGCCCTCTGCTGCAGAATGAAAAATCTGTTCCGCATTTAATTTTTGTTAACAATTGTTCTTAGTGGAAAGATACTTTACTAGTGGATAGGAAACATATACATATTTTGAAACTTAATTTTGTTTCACTAATACTAACAAATATTCTGTAAAGACATACTTCAATAAACACTAGAATCTTATACAGAGATATTTTCTTACACTAGCACTAATGAGATAATGAAGGACTAAACATGCTCTCATTCTGTTTAAAAATAAACATGAACAGTCGCAACCGCCAGAAACTTTTTTATGAGGTTATCAGTTTCGGTCTGTTTTAGGCCATCTACAGACCTACCACTGAAATGTGTGCATACAATAGAATTAGAGGGATCTAGTGATATATAAAATACGTCTGCATGACAAATAATGAAAAGAAGAAATTATACTCATGTTGGTAGACAGTGAGTGTGAACGGAGCGGGCATACGACTCCACAAACGCTAATTGCTAAGGAGAGCAATGCAGCTGTTGCTGAAATACTCGATGTTCCGCCCCTTGCACATCGAGTTACATCTGCAACAGCCAGTCAGGCATATAGAACGTAAAATGGTAGTTAAAACTAAGCATATCTAGAACAATAACTGATTAAGAAATAGGTGTCTTATATAAACTGACTGCTGTAAACAGCATTACATCATTCTGTGATAAAAATATATATAAGAGCGATAATCAATCATAATGTGGAAACATCGATAGCCATCTGCAGGTATTTATTGGAAACTAGTAGATTAATGCCATCAGATGTGGTGGTTAGGTGATACTAATGGTTCAAATGGAGACGGCGTGATCATATCGATGTGCGCTATCCAGCAGAACAGGCTATGAAAACTGCAACAGCAGCTGCATGCCGAATACGTACTGTTTGTCAAATTTACATTACATTTTATAAATACCTGAATTAAGACAGGCATTTTTGGAGTTTCCAGTCGTTTGTTTCAGCCTATTCTGCAAAAGGTTATTGTCAAATTGGTGTCCTGGAAATGTTTATCAGTTTTGTCAGTAATGAGGCCCACATATGTCATTTGTGTTTATGTCTATTGGGAGTAGTAAGATTGTTCTCAGATTGTTGCAATTTACAAAAAAAAAAAAAATCTACTTCACATAGATTATAATAATTGGCTTTGGCAGTTTGCTTTAAAAAGTTTAGTTCTTTTTGGATTGTGACTGTTTCCAGAGGTAATGAAAGTATTCTGCGAATCGTAGATTTGAAAAACTTTCTGTTTTGTATTTAGAAGGTTGTCATGAATTAGCTTTCATAATTATATCAGTAATCTGATTTCACAACAGGTTATGACTGGTTATCCCTTTTATATATATTTTTATGACAGATTGATTTAATGTTGTTTATAGCATTTAGTTTATACATTATAATAGAAGGCACCTATTTCTTCATCTGTCATCACTTATCGTGTAATCATTCTGGATATACTTTATTGTAACAAACATTTCACGTCCTGTATGCCTGATTGGCTACCGCTGATGTAACTCGGTGTGCAGTGTGCGGAGCATCACGTATTTAAATAACAGCTACATTGCTCTCCATAGCAGGTAGTGTTCTTACAGTCGTAGCACCTGCTCCGTTCACTCCCACCATCTAACAATATGGGTATAATTTCTTACTTTATTATTTGTTATGTAGATGTATTTTACATATTACTATATCCCTCTAATTCTATTGCATGTACATATTTCAGTGGTAGGTGTAAAACACTCCAAAACTGGTAAAATTATAAAAACAAAGGTCTCTTGCGGTTGTGACTGTTCATGCTAATTTTTAAATACTAAAAAGACCGCTGTTCTCCAGAAGAAATGTTTCCAAAAGTTACATACTCTAGATAGTGTGTTTCTCGTGGCAGTCTTTAAAAGTAGTATCACACCAGTCATTTATTTCTGATAAGTTTTTAAGACACTAAATACTGTTTTGTATACAGTGATAATTCTTTTATTCCAGCAATGTTTCATTTAGCGCACAATCCACTGCAGAATGACAAATTCATTGTGCATTATATTTTTGTTAACAGTTGTTCTTAGTAAAGAGATACTTTAATAGCGAATAGGAAACATATACATATTTCGGAACCCACTTTTTTTACTAGTGCTAATAAATATTTTGTATAGAGATACTTTAATGAAGACTAGAATTCAATACAGAGATAATTTTTAACACTAATAGTAGGGAAACAAAACATGTATTTTTTAAATACTGTTTGGTGCAACTACCTGCAGGTGAAACATAATAATAAAGTTAAGCTGACATTTAAGTTACACAGAGAGCAAATGGATTGGGAACAAACAATTTTATACATTGCAAATTAAAATTGCGCTTGTATGAAGTGATACATGTCAGGACAATATATGCAGTGTCTGGATGTGTATGTTGTGTATGCTTCCTTCATTCCTCTCCTATAGAGCATGAAATCACAGTTTTCAACTTTCACACGTATACAACTTCTTAAAGTATTAGTCATACATCTCACATTTACTAAATTTTTTAAAAGGTGGTGACGACATTTCGAATTAAATATATCAATGACGATAAAATTCAGTGCAGAGTTAATATCGACATACGTCATCAACACATTTTCGTGTAGACTTTGTACAAAATCATTTCTAAAAGAAAATAAAAATAAAAAGAAGGTAAACACACATATAGTTGGTAGGGAAGAAACTGATTAGTAAATGTTAAGCAACCAAAATACATAATATGTAGAGTGTCAATTCCAAATTTACTTCTGGCATATAGCCTGTATTGAAATTATGAAAAGTATCCATACTATTCCGCATACACTTGTGCAGACATAGATTATTTACAAATAAATATCCATGTGCTCTATTTCTGTCTGTCATTTGAATGAGTAGCGTGAGTGTGGGACGGTTTCGATACCATCTTTGCAAGTGAACCGTTTGTCACCATCTTGGTGCGACACACTAGTTTTTAGTTGCATACACTTTGTACCACATGGTCTTGTGATCAAATGCATACTCGGAGCACCACATGCGATGGTTGAGGCTGAGCACTGCCATTACCACTGAGCAGGTACTCAGTGTAATCATAAAGCATTAGAAACAGTCAGGCAACCTTTGGGTAGAATCTCTGACTGTATGGTATGCATACATTTAGATGCAAGGCCAAAAAAAAGTAAACAGTGTGACAATCTCTCACACAATAGATGAAGCTGTCTGTACTTGGACAAAGTAACTTTGGGTTTGTAAAATGAGTTTTTATATTTCATAGTGAGTGTGGTGCATGGTGAGTTTGGATTTATCTAATATACGTTACCTACTCAAACAGGTTTCGTGAATTCTATCAAAACATTAGTCATTCCAAAAGCTACTAATTCGTGACTGAAGATAGTTGCCTGTTTAAAATTTGACCTTGAAATATAATCCTTTGTGCCATAAAACACATCCTAGCAGTGAGCTACGTGAATTTTACGGTGCTTTTCCACATTCTCCATGGTTTTACCGAATATTGCAGTGTTCATTACTGTAAAGAAATCTTTTTCAAAATCGCACATCGCAAGAGCCCTTTTTTCCGTGTCAGCATCAATATATGGGTACTCTGTCAACAAGAGTGACTGACTGAGTGAGATAATATGGGTGACTGTGATAATGCCATTTCCAAACTGAGGGACTGGTGGTTATTTCTGTAGTGCATTACGCATCTCTGTTCGTCTCCAATCATCATCGTCAGCTTGGGAAGGGAACTATTCAGCAGAACTAGTCGTGCTGGACATAGTGGCAAATCACTGGACACATCATTCAAACTAATAGGGTATGCCAGTTCTTCCTCCACAACATATCCTACAACAGAAGCTCCAGCCACATCTTTGAATTTATTCATTCGAGCAGTTTCGTCTTCAGACAGACATAAAAACCCACTGATAACCAGAGATGGTTGTCACACCAACATAAGTTCCTGTCATCCAGGTACAGGGTGTAACACAAATCATCTGATGCTTAGTACTCTTCTTCACTCATTATATGTCACTTGTCATGATATACCTATGAACAAATTTGCACAGTCTCCCATTGATCCAGTGTTCTAGAAAGATGTGTTGGCATCATTAAATAATTCTATGTTGATACATGTCATTTTTAACGAGGCAACCCACGAAAGCCATGGTGTGGGGTAAATGGAGGCAGGATCCAGTGTGTCCATGCAAGGACACAGAAATTTCGCTAAAATATCTGCAATCATCCATCGATCTCCACGCAAAATTTCGCTTGTTTCCCTAAACTAGGTGTGGGACATTCACCATATACCAGTATTTCACATTTGTAAAGGCGTAGCATGAAAGATTACTGGCGAATTCAGCTATGTCGCGCAATGTAGTTCCGTTGGGTCTCTCCCTGAATCCAGATATATTGGAAGACACTCTTCTTCTCCACGTGCGAAACTGATCAGTGGGATGTGAGCTCAAGTGACGTGCATTTCCTTATGTTCAGCAGATCAAGTGAGTCTTGAAAGTGAAGCATGATTCTCAGCGTGGTTCGCTTAGTGAATCTTATTTTTGCACTTCCAAGCAGGACATAACGTTGATCTTTTCTCACCCGAAAATTAGCCAAGTGTTCAACAACGAGCGTCATGCCCTCAAATTGTGGAAGACAGTGGCTATGTATTATGGTAGTCTATATTTCTAGTTGCATGCATTGTGTGCAGCACTGTAGAGCTTCCTCGTTAGAAGAGACTGTCCTCTACATGGGGTCTCCACTTTTCCATCTAATGGCCGTCCACCAGTATGACAGTCAACTGCTTTCTCGTATAATTCGCTATTCCCCGGTGATTCTGTCATGGAAATATTGGTGCAATAATCTCATTACTCCGCCTTGCATGTCTTTCAGGCTGAGGGGTCAACCAACTCACACGGTTCTCACCAAAGTATGAATCGAGATGTTTAAGATTTAAGTCAGAGGAGCATGTAGTTTAGCACGCCACTACATATAGCACTTGTAGTTTTTTGAAGATATTATAGTGGTCAGGGGGGTCACCGTCAAAACGTGCTGCAGAAGCTAGGAGGCACTCAAAATCCGCCAATACTACAACGAAGCAGTGCTCCTTGTGGCGGGAGTTTTTACTGTTGAACTTGTTTGCTTCATTTGGCATTTCCACCCATACTGGTTTATGGATAGAGAAATCTACTACATTAGTTCAAATCTTTATTTTTACTCAGTGGGACATGATTTTGATCCATACATAGTTTTCTTCGTCATTCTCAGACAATGACAGCAAAAGAGTTATGGTACTGAATGGCCACTTTGGAACATAGAACTGATACATCTCGATTCAACCTCTCAACCCAATGTATGTCCTGAAGATTAACAGGGAATTTAATGCATTTTAGCAAACAGAACACAGCGTGTTGCTCTCAATGGAGAGACGTCTACAGACGTTAAAGTAACCTCTGGCGTGCCACAGGGGAGTGTTATTGGACCATTGCTTTTCGCAATATATATAAATGACCTAGTAGATAGTGTCGGAAGTTCCATGCGGCTTTCCGCGGGTGGTGCTGTAGTATACAGAGAAGTTGCAGTATTAGAAAATTGCAGCGTAGTGCAGGAAGACGTGCAGCTGATAGGCACTTGGTGCAGGGAGTGGCAACTGACAATTAACATAGACAAATGTAATGTATTGCGAATACATAGCGAGAAGGATCCTTTATTGTATGATTATATGATAGCGGAACAAACACTGGTAGCAGCTACTTCTGTAAAATATCTGGGAGTATGAGTGCGGAACGATTTGAAGAGGAGTGCTCATATAAAATTAATTGTTGATAAGGCGGGTGCCAGGTTGAGATTCATTGGGAGAGTCCTTAGAAAATGTAGTCCATCAACAAAGGAGGTGGCTTACAAAACACTCGTTCGACCTATACTTGAGTATTGCTCATCAGTGTGGGATCCGTACCAGGTCTGGTTGACAGAGGAGATAGAGAAGATCCAAAGAAGAGCGGCGCGTTTCATCACAGGGTTATTTGGTAAGCGTGACAGCGTTACAGATATGTTTAGAAAACTCAAGTGGCAGACTCTGCAAGAGAGGCGCTGTGCATCGCGGTATAGCGGTATATCGGGAGGGTGCGTTTCTCGATGAGGTATCGAATATATTGCTTCCCCCTACTTATACCTCCCGAGGAAATCACGCATGTAAAATTAGAGAGATTCGAGCGCGCACGGAGGCTTTCCGGCAGTCGTTCTTCTCGCGAAACATACGCGACTGGAACAGGAAAGGGAGGTAATGACAGTGGCACGTAAAGTGCCCTCCGCCACACACCGTTGGGTAGCTTGCGGAGTATAAATGTAGATGTAGATGTAGAAGCTATTATGCATACAAAAATTGGATGTTTGCTATGTAGTAGCGTGCTCAGGATGAACGCTATAATTTAATATGAACATTTTTGCCAGAAATATCGTCCGTAAGAGGGATGAAGCTGGACACGCCACTTCGTGGGCCATATAAACCCGAGTACAGTTCGAGATGGAGTATGTGGCTCCCTTTCCTGCATTTTAGAAAATTCGATGTAAAAGTTCCGAACCACCTGCAACTGAGGTACCTCACAACAGCACATGGTTTTCATCTGAAAGACATACAGTGAGTTTCTTTTCAACATCATTACCACATTCTTTTGGGTGGGTATGCGAGTTCACCGCACAGAACTACATTGCACTTGATGGTGGGATGCTGCATGCCATTAACGATTTGGGAAAGCTCCAAAATGCTTAGAGATGCATTTTTGAAAGTAGTAGGTTTTTGGCAGCCTACACAAGAGTTATCGGTATGGGCTTACACCAGCTGCTCCCCAAAAGGCCTACATCCACAGAGTAGTTCAAAGCAGGTTTGTAACTAGCCTGATGTTCATTAATAGGATGGATGAGAAAACTACTGCGTGCTATAGCTTCACAACAATTACATCCAGTACATGCTGAATGAGATGGCTCGGCATGAGTTGATGGCTGGTGCTGAAGTAAAAATCCAGTGTAAGGTTCAGGATGCAGTGAACACACCAATGGACTTGGTTGCAGAGACCACGGAGTTACACAGAAGAGGGGAGTGCGGCATTGATGGACCCAGACCTGGTGTTGAATGGTCAGGACATGGTATTGTTGCCACAAGCACACCTCTAAATAGTTCCAGAACTCCTGCAAGGAAGAAGAATAAAATGATGAAATTGGTAAGTGTCCTGTGTGTGTAATGATTCCAAAAGTGGAATCATACCAAGTGCCAATAATAACAATATAGTGCTCATGTAGCAGTTTGTCAGAGTCCATATTGCTAATTACAGATCTCTTTTGATCATCTCTTGGTATGCTGTCTTTTGGTATTGCATCAAAATCAATGTTCTCTTGATTTATCACAGTGTGGTTATTGAGTGCACCTCGAGAAAAAAAAAAGTCATAAGCATCAAATACAAATGTAAAGTTATTGCAGAAGACAAAACACGAAATACTACTATTACTTACAAATATGCCACTCTACACTTGACTCTATGGACTCGTACTGGAGAAATGCATCATGGCCTGGAGTGGAATGACGAATGGGTCATTTCCGTCGATCTCCAGAGCTGCAGCTTGGTGCCATTCACCAATAGCAATATCGTTATCAGTGGCACCTAGAACCAAGAACACCTCATAAGTAATGTATGCCACTGTAAGCTACGATCATAGAAAAAAGAATCATCAGTTACTGCATGCGTATGTGTCATCTGTAATAGAACCACATCCCTGCGAATTCTATAATGCTAAAAGCCGGTGACTGTAGCATCTACCATTTCACACGTACCTGTAATGTTACCTAAGTCTCCCAGAATCAGAAATGTCTTATAAGCAGTAAATGCAAGCGTAGTTTTCTATATTACTCTTATGTGAATGAATAAGAATATGCGGAAAAGTAATGCTTCCGAATTTTTTATTCTTTCCTCAATATCAGTTGAGGCATTACACATCATACCTACTACTCAGTAAGATATTCCCATTCTCTGACATGTGCTGCAATCCTCTACTGCTAGAGGACTTCTAATTGTTGCATGTAACATGGAAGTTTTTTAAATAATTGTGTCTCTGCATGAGGACCCTCAGGAAGCTGAAAGCACGATTTCCAAGAGTTCATCCACATATGAAGCACCTTCCCCTTCACCATAACAATGCCAGACCACACATGAGCACCGCAACAGCTTCAACAATCCAACATCTTAGGTTTATTGTCATCAGTCATCCATACAGTCCCTACGTGGCCCCATGAAATCTTCATCTAATTACAAAACTTACAGAACACCTACGATGACTACATTTTGATAGTGATGAAGTAGTGCGAGCAGAGGTGAGGTTGTGGCTCTGTCAACAAAGTCAAACATTCTATAGTGATAGTACCAAAAAAGTGGTTTCTCGTTGGAAGAAATGTGTTCATCACCAGGGTGACTATGTTGAGAAATAAACATGTAGACATGAAGAAAAAAGATGTAGAATGTTAACAACATTTTTTATTTGAAAAGGTTTAGAGTTTTCACATAGAAAATTTGGAGGCATTACTTTTCGCCTCGCCCTCATACTACCGATACTGCTTATACATTCTTCTGTCTATAATTTGAGCACATATCTGTCAACTAACACTCTCTACACAACATGTAGGAAACTCATCAGGGACCTGATCACCCCTCAGTAGTTTTGAAGAACCTAACTCAAAAGTCCTGTATGAGAAAAAAAAACATTAGAAAAATATTCGTCACATTGAACAATTGTACAAGGAACACACATAAACACTTAGGAAAATCGTTTTAGATGCATACCTGCAGTATCAGCTTCATTAAATCTAGGACATTTCATCACAGGAATTACCAGAGCCGTGTTTCACATCTGTTATCGAAGTTCACACTAACGTACTCTGATCCTGTCAAAGTTCAGAAAAACACTGAAGTGATTTCTGGCTGTTCAGCAAGTATTGTTTACAGCCCAGTGTAGAGGAAAACCAGATACAACCAGATTCTCCGCTGTGCAAGTTCAGTAGGATCACTTCCCGCTATTTATGTACACCAATAGAAAACAAGTGGTTTTATATGTTGGTGTCTGCATTGATCTTCCCCAGTAAAATGCAGTGCGTAAGCATCGATTTCTAATGACAGTTTGAATGTGGCGAGGCTGTTATCACAGTGCAGCTTCCACTAGCAGATCCTGACACACTACTATCCGTGCATGGGCACGCATAGCCACACCCGTCTGTTTCCTGATAACAGCCTGTGAGACTGCTATCAGAGCGCCGCCTCCACTATAACTACAAGTGGGATGCCGGTTGCGTATCACGTCCACTAACAGCAAGAGGGTGCCTGCTGGATGATATGACCTTAGGCACCCTCCGGCTGGCAGCGGTTATGTGGAATGGGAGGTGCATCTCTGTGCTGCATTACATTAGTGTAAAAGGCTGGGAGAAAGTCACATGTCAGGTGGCCTATCGAATATGAGCGCAGTTGCGTAAGTTTCCAGTTTCTGAATCAATGCATTCTTCTAAATATCACGTGTCCGTGATTCCTTCTCACTGTCTTTGAAGTAAACGATATTGCAGTAAGAAGTGCGAAAATCTTTATACATGCCATACATTAGGCCACTAAAGCTGTAAAATGTGTTACGTGAAAATTCAGAATTGAATTGCACTTTAACAATGTTTATGTAGCCAAATATGCTGGAATCTATCAAAATTCCCATCCTGATGGTATTCAGCACTAATATAATGTGTATTGCCACTACCCAGTCCTGGAGCAAAGGTTATAAGTTTTGGCTTAAGTAATAATTAGTAGTGACTAATCCACCTTAGAGCATTGCGTTAGCAGCCACAAGTCGCTAGCCACCATTGTGGAGACACGTCGATCGCGATAACACCAAAGTAGAGGATTTCGAGGCAAGAATATCTTAGCGCAGCAGTAAAGCCTCGTTTACGCTGCGACAACATCTTGCAACATTGTGGCATGCAACAGTGCCGCATGCTACATGACGCACGTTATCGCATGATTCATGCGGCATAGACAAAACTGTGCATCATGTCGCAAGCTGCTGCAAAGTGCCGCAGCTAACTCCCGGGCTGAGTGGGTTCGTGTGCGACATTTTCTGTGCGGCAGCGGTAAATTCGAAAATATGGAGTGGTCGAACGAGAAGTATTTAGCATTCATGGAGGACTACTGAGAAGCTGAGGTTCTGTGGAAAGCACGTGAAAGTATCATAAAAATAATGTAGTGAATAGAGACGTTGTACGAAATCTCGCTTCAAAATATGAAATCGATGAGAATGCTATGAGGAAGACGATTAAAAACCCGAGGATTGCGTTTCATCGCAAACACATGCGTGTGACGAATAAAAAAAGTGGCTCAGCGGATAATACGGAAAGAACATGGTTCGCATATGAATCATTGAAGTTCATTTTAGATTTGACGGAACCACGTGGAGGAATGGACAGATGAATTTTAAGTGTTTCGATTTCAATAACTATTCATATTTCTTAACTGAGTACTGTAGTATACTAAACCATGCCAACAAATTGGTCCCATAACCCCTCTCAATTAATCAATTAATCAATCAACCATGACAACAAAAATTACCATTAAGTATATCTGTAAAATAGGAAATATTATTCTATTCTCAGAGAGTCTCATTTTAAAAAAAATGTTGTGATGAATAGGCTATATATAGTACCTTCTACCAAATGCTTCGAATAAGTATGTCATCGGTAGATGTAAACTGTAGTTTTAAAACACATTTTACTACAGTGGACCACACAAACAAATGTGTAGGAAGCAAGTAACTAAAAAGTTTAAGTTCATCTTGATAAAACTATTTATTTACGTAAATGAATATACATTGTAGAACGAACTTAACTAATATACTTTGGTACAGGATGATACTATTGATGTCTCTCTTGCCACTTAACCTTTCCATGTGGTGTCATAAAATCTTTGAATTCCTCTCGTACTGGTTGTACATCACAGGAAGGTCCTCGAGGTACCTTTGATAAATCCATTAAGCCTGTATAGTTTCGGAGAGCTTCTCTCCAGTCTCCAAGAGTAATTACATCATTATCTGCGTCTTCTGTATCCAGATTATTTGGAGGTGCATAAGTTGTTCTGGACGTTGCACTTTGCCTTAAAAAATTATCGAGATACGTATAAGATTCTGTAACTATTTCAGTGTTCTCGACTTTAAGTAATAATGGCTTACTAAACACTCTAAAAACAGAGGACATTATTCCGAAAAGGTTTTCGACATTGCGTCGTGTGCGAGAAAGTCGGTAATTAAGTATTCTTTTCTCCGACCTTGGTAACTGCCCAGCATACGGTTTCATTATATTTGTGGTTAATGGAAATGTCTCATCCGGTGCTAAGACATACGGTGTCAAATCTTCTCTTCCTGGAAGAGAATCTGGGGGAGGAATGTTTAATTTATTTTCCGTTAACGCTTTATGAAACGAAGTCTTCTTAAAAACGCCTCCATCTGACATGCGGCCTTGACAACCAACATGTACTTTTTGAAATTAGTAATAAGCGTCTGCAATCGACATAAGAACGATGCTAAATGTTTATTAGGAGTTAATATATTCACTTCCAGTATTGGCAGGACATATAATTTGCACATGTTTGCAATCTATGGCTCCTACACAATGAGGGTACGAAATTTCTGGCATCATTCTTCCATTCTTCAGTATCCTTTTGAATCTGAAAAGTAAAACATTATCATTACTTTCCCAATTTTTTCAGAATGATGACACGGAGGGGACAGAAACAAAAGATGGAAATTCAAGTCAGCCTTCTGAAGACAATGTGCCTCAGGCACCAATTACGTCTCATGAGGAAACACAGAAGAAGAGAATTACTAAACCCAAAAAACAATGGCTCAGGAAATGGAGAGAGATGCTATAGTTGCGGAAGCTTACCAGATTTTAAAAACTGTTAACAGCGGAGATGAATGGAGTTTGTATGGAGAGTTCATGGCCATTGAGATAAGAAAACTTCCCCGACAACACCAACTTATGTGAAACACATCATTGGAAATGTGCTATTCAGAGCAGCTTTGGGGGAGTATCAGAAGTGAACTCCCTGCATCACATCATTGCCGGTTGTCGTATCGGAAAACAGTGCAGAAATAAGGTGTCCAGAAGTTAACTGCGAAATTATATACGCTGACAATGATACTGGTGAGAGTGAAGAATTAATTGAAGTACCAGGAAGAAATACATGATGAGATAAAAGAAATTATTCAGGTAGTGAAGGGAGACGAAAATTTAGTCATGGGTGACTGGAATTTGCGAGTAGGAAAAGGGAGAGAAGGAAACATAGTAGGTGAATATGGATTGGGGCTAAGAAATGAAAGAGGAAGCCGCCTGATAGAGTTTTGCACAGAGCATAACTTAATCATAGCTAACACTTGGTTCAAGAATCAGGAAAGAAGGTTGTATACATGGAAGAATCCTGGATATACTAGAAGGTATCAGATAGATTATATAACGGTAAGACAGAGATTTAGGAACCAGGTTTTAAACTGTAAGACATTTTCAGGGGCAGATGTGGACTCTGACCACAATCTATTGGTTATGAACTGTAGATTAAAACTGAAGAAACTGAAAAAAGGTGGGAATTTAAGTAGATGGGACCTGGATAAACTGAAAGAACCAGAGGTTTGTACAGAGTTTCAGAGAGAGCATAAACGAACAATTGACAGGAATGGGGGAAAGAAGTACAGTAGAAGAAGAATGGGTAGCTCTGAGGGATGAAGTAGTTAAGGCAGCAGAGGATCAAGTAGGTAAAAAGACGAGGGCTAGTAGAACTCCTTGAGTAACAGAAGAAATATTGAACTTAATTGACGAAAGGAGAAAATATAAAAATGCAGTAAATGAAGCAGGCAAAAAGGAATACAGACGTCACAAAAATGAGACGACAGGAAGTGCAAAATGGCTAAGCAGGGATGGCTAGAGGACAAATGTAAGGATGTAGAGGCTTATCTCACTAGGGGTAAGATAGATACTGCCTACAGGAAAATTAAAGAGACCTTTGGAGAAAAGAGAACCACTTGTATGAATATCAAGAGCTCAGATGGAAACCCAGTTCTAAGCAAAGAATGGAAAGCAGAAAGGTGAAAGGAGTAAATAAAGGGTCTATACAAGGGCGATGTACTTGAGGACAATATTATGGAAATGGAAGTGGATGTAGATGAAGATGAAATGGGAGATACGATACTGCGTGAAGAGTTTGACAGAGCACTGAAAGACCTGAGTCGAAACAAGGCCTCGGGAGTAGACAACATTGCATTAGAACAACCGATGGCCTTGGGAGAGCCAGTCCTGACAAAACTCTACCATCTGGTGAGCAACATGTATGAGACAGGCGAAATAGCCTCAGACTTGAAGAAGAATATAATAATTCCAATCCCAAAGAAAGCAGGTGTTGACAGATGTGAAAATTACCGAACTATCAGTTTAAAAAGTCACAGCTGCAAAATACTAACGCGAATTATTTACAGACGGATGGAAAAACTAGTAGAAGCCGACCCCGGGGTAGATCAGTTTGGATTCCGTAGAAATATTGGATCACGTGAGGCAATACTGACCTTACGACTTATCTTAGAAGAAAGATCAAGGAAAGGCAAATCTACGTTTCTGGCATTTGTAGACTTAGAGAAAGCTTTTGACAATGTTGACTGGAATATTCTCTTTCAAATTCTAAAGGTGGCAGGGGTAAAATACAGGGAGCGAAAGGCTATTTACAATGTGTACAGAAACAAGATGGCAGTTATAAGAGTCGAGGGGCATGAAAGGAAGCAGTGGTTGGGAAGGGAGTGAGACAGGGTTGTAGCCTCTCCCCAATGTTATTCAATCTGTATATTGAGCAAGCTGTAAAGGAAACAAAAGAAAAATTCGGAGTAGGTATTAAAATCCATGGAGAAGAAATAAAAACTCTGAGGTTCGCCGATGACATCGTAATTCTATCAGAGACAGGAAAGGACTTGGAAGAGCAGGTGAAGGAATGGACAGTGTCTTGAAAGGAGGATACAAGACGAACATCAACAAAAGCAAAACGAGGATAATGGAATGTAGTCGAATTAAGTCGGGTGATGCTGAGGGAATTAGATTAGGAAATGAGGCACTTAAAGTAGTAAAGGAGTTTTGCTACTTGGGGAGCAAAATAACAGATGATGGTCGAAGTAGAGAACATATAAAAAGTAGACTAGCAATGGCAAGGGAAGCGTTTCTGAAGAAGAGAAATTTTTTAACATCGACTATAGATTTAAGTGTCAGGAAGTCGTTTCTGAAAGTATTTGTATGGAGTGTAACCATGTATGGGAGTGAAACATGGACGATAAATAGTTTGGACAAGAAGAGAATAGAAGCTTTCTAAATGTGGTGCTACAGAAGAATGCTGAATATTAGATGGGTTGATCACATAACTAATGATGAAGTATTGAATAGCATTGGGGAGAAGAGGAGTATGTGGCACAACTTGACAAAGAGAAGGGACCGGTTAGTAGGACATGTTCTGAGGCATCAAGGGATCACAAATTTAGCATTGGAGGGCAGCGTGGAGGGTATAAATCGTAGAGGGAGACCAAGAGACGAATACACTAAGCAAATTCAGAAGGATGTGAGTTGCCGTAAGTATTGGGAGATGAAGAAGCTTGCACAGGATAGGATAGCATGGAGAGCTGCAACAAACCAGTCTCAGGACTGAAGACCACAACAACAACACCAGGTACATCAGAAGAGCTCCATCAACTTCTGCGATTTAAAAAGTAAGTGATATATTTTATACCAATTATTTAATTTCTATTACAACTTACTTAAAAATGAAAATAAAAAATTATTTACATAAATGGAGTATTGAATATTGTGTACTTTCCTTTATGTAATTCTTCAACACTGATGAAATAGCTTTACACACTTCTGGCACTATGAGGAAAAAAGCAGAATATGATACTTTGAGTAAGTACATTAGTGACTTGTACGAATCCCCAGCGGCTAAAAATCGGAATGCGATGGCCATTCGAATTCTTGGTGCAATACTGCCTTAGCAATCAATATCTTTCTTTAGAATAAGAAGTGTAGTTAACTGTAGTAAATAACTGAAGTCGTCATTGAATCTTCTCCTAAAATTACTAAATAATGCACCATCATCTGGCGCTAGATGTCCTAGTATACTCGTTCTTGGGCTTCTTTAAATACTCATATCTTCCACTATCGTTTCCTTTTCCGTTTATTTTCACTTCCATTGTTAGCAGCATGTGCGATGACCTAGCAAGCAACCGCCGCAGTCACATTACCACCCATTCTCCTGTGGTGAAAATTATGTTGCTTTGATATAAATTAATCTGCCGCATGCAACATAGGCCGCAAGATGTTGCCTTTTGTAGCATAATACAAGACGACGCATGGCACATTTCCGTAGCATGCCACAATGTTGCAAGATGTTGACCCAACGTAAACGACCCTTAAGACGCACCACACAGTAGTAGCCATGTAGCAAGCAAGACGATGTCACTATCCCTGCACAAGTCACTTCTGATGAGTGAAGGGCCTAGCTACCGGTTTTTATTGAAACAAATGCGCGCCAGAGGCATTTAAGGAAGTCTGGATTTTGATGCATGGGTTCCTTTCTCGCCCCCAGAAACCAGCTACACCTCACAATGACATTGCTACGCCGGACAGTGAGACAACCAAGCACTCCCAGCAGCAGCCATCGCGTCCAGGGCGGACTGCACCTGCCGCCAACACGAAAGACTTTCACAGGACTTGGTGTCACAGTCGCACCGACCTTCAGTTAGTGCCTGCTGCGGCAGATGTTTTGTTCCTAGTGGACTTCGAGCAACAGTGCCAGCTGCTGTCCGACTCTTGCCACAGGGCTGTGAGGCATACTTCATACACAACTGTCTTCACATGCCACCGTGGTGGCATGAGTGGAGCGAGTAGTCACGAGGGCCCCATGATGATGAGAAAAGCAGTGCACCACTGACATCAACGGCCACGGCCTCTAAAGGCCGCCCACATATCACGAGCCTTCCCTCAGGATCACGGAAGGAGGGGAAGGACCACCGGAGAGAGATGTGTTTGCTTCTCTATGTAATGTAATAATTAATAACAGCCACTCTTAATTACTACTGTGCCCACCACCCGACTTCTAGCCCTACAACCACTTTGAACGAATAGAGGCATTTCTAGTTGAATACCTGTTTTAATGGCTCATGATTTCCGGGGTGTAATCAGTAGAATTGGGTAATCAAACAGTTCCCATGAATAATAAGTAAATGGCAGTTGAATACCATAATTCAGTACCCATAAAAGTTTCAAACGTTCTTCGTTTTTTACAAAATATGAGGCATCTCCATACCAGCGACAGCAATGCAAAGTTAGTCACTTAGCAATCACCTTCTGGTTGTCCCTGAATGTACAACTTATTATCAGTTCCACTTACAGCCTGAATCAGTACATGGCTAGCGTTCATGATAATACATCTCGTATCCTCAATGTAAGCCATAAAAATTTTGAATGAGGTACACACAATCATGTGATCAGCCATCGATCAATATACGAACCATTTGAGTTTTGCAGAACATTCAGGTCTCAAGATGATACAGGAACATATGTTTTAATGGTTGATGTAGTTCCAGCTGTTCTTGTGCTGTCTAACTTGACACCATTCAGTTCGTATCCCATTCCGTGAAACAGAAATACGAAAACGATATGTTTAAGCCGTGATATTGCTGTTGCTTTTCCATTATTTTACACAATTTTTCTTTTAAATATAACAGACTGTTTCTCAGCATTGTTAAATGAATGTTGACAGTGACCTCTTATGTCATCACTATTATCAAATGTCACCAGAGCAAAATGTTTGTGAGGTATGTATACCTGGCGAATGATTCGCTCATCCTACTGAACTGCAATTGTTATTCAAAGTGGCTTCAATCCTATCGATTAAAGGGACTTGTAATTCTCCAGTGTTTTTAATTTGTGCTTTTACTACAGAGGAGTTTATTGATGACTGTGTGCACGGTTTTGTACCATATGACCATGTATTTACAAATATAAATGTATCACGATTTTCCAACCTCAAAAATCGACTAATTCACGTCTTCATCCACAATATTCAAATGGAGACGGTCTAATGTGTCAACAGCCACCTGTAGGTGTGTGGGGCTGCTTAGTATCTCAACGTCCATATCTCAGATCCCAGTGTAGTGTAGAATTCGTACACTGTGTGACTAAATCTGTCGTTGAGTCACAAATTCGTTGCAATATTACACTCACCTGTCGTTGAGTTACAAATTCGTTGAAATATTACACTCACCATGAATCAAGCTGACTGGTGGTATAGATACTTGATGAACTGAATTGTAAAGTTTTATCAGAGGTTTATGGATAGGCAGATAGCGAGGGAGACAGAGAGAGAGGGAGAGAGAGAGAGATAGAGAGAGAGAGAGCGTGTTTGTGGGTTGGATTAGGGGCGCTCAAACACGAGATAACTGTTTTACGAACAGTCGAAATCCTTTCCTACGCAGCTTTAAGTAAAATCCTTTCCCTTGTCATCTCCTGAACTTGCTCTTCTGCACTTTGTGTGTTCTTCATTGTCTAGGCTACACCTACTACTCCTCTGGCTGAAGACATAACACCTGATTGTCCCACAAGTGCAGGGACCATGAATAGGACCAATCCACGTGCTGTCTTAGGCGCTGGTAGACTTCTAAGCATTTTAACTTACTCCTTCCCACTCCAGGGTACTTAGTGCTGCTACATCACTGATTAAATGCAGTATTGTAAACATCTCACAGGGTTTTTCTTCAGATTCTTTAGTGTAAGAAAAGCTGCATTCATAACTTGTTAGAAACTTATCTAGCACCAAATTCCAGTTTAACATATTTCCGTTACCAACTATGAATGCTACTATACATAGCTGTATAGTTATGTCCCTTCTTGAACGTATTTACTCGGTCTTATCAGCTAAAATTCATTCAGCAGCGAGGCATTCTGCCTAATTTTTATTTGCAGTGTGTGCTGAATCTTGTTTATTTTATTATAAATCCAGTCATTTACCACAAACTTTTGTTAACCAGGATATTAAGTTTAGTCATAGACAATCATCTTCATATCTAAAAGTAATAGACATACAGATGTAGCTTGATGTACAGTATTTCCATATTGCACAAAATACAAAATTAGGTATCATTGGTAGCAAACATGACAACACTTCCATACCCAAGTAAATCCATTACTACAAAATTCATGTCATTACATAGAAAGGCTGTACAGTCGCACCAACGAGCTTCATCACTAAATCATACAGTTTTAGTACCATGGACATTTTCACGCCATACATACTAACAGCCTGGAGTATACTGCCAAGCATCAATGGTATCATGTTCTGTAAAGGCATTATCTAGGACAATCCCTTTATTGCCATATGTCAGACACTTTTGCAGCTTCGTTAGAGGTACACAATGGCTATATCTGGGAATGTGCAGCTCAACTGGTACTTTATCAAGAATATTGCCACCACCTCTGGTGCCCTTCCTACCATCCATGTTCTGCTACTGCACTGTTTGCTGTTGACAAACCCTATTATACAACAAATCATGAGAGTCGACTCAGCTGTTGTATGGTGATTGGAAACCGAACTGTTTAGCTAAAGCGCTGTTCCCTCGACATGTTCCGTGTGAAACATGTCCAGTTCAGAGTTTCTCCGTAATTCTTCGGTACAAATATTCCTAGCGATTTCTTCATCTGTGACATCCTTTCAAATAACAGAATTTGTGTTTGTTTTTTGAACTTAAGAAACTATAAATATCTTCTTTGACCAGTTTGGTAGGTAAGATATCTAAAACACATTCCAAAACACCTGCATTAACTTTCAACTTGTGTGGATCTGTCGTTTTATTACAATTGTATGCTGTATTTAGAAGCTCAATGTGGTGAGCATGAACCACTTTCATTTTTGCTGTCTGATGTTTAGTTTGGTCATCCCAGTTAATTACTTGTGGGAGAATATCTAGCTGTTTGTAGAGCCCTAAAAGATGATTCACAAATGGAGTTTTATCATTCTGTTCAAACATTCAGCAATACTCGTTTTACTGTGGGAGAAATATCGAGTAGTGGTGGAGCCTGTAACAGAACATTACCATCTTGAAATACATATTACAAAATTCACCTTTGTGGTCTGTTTGAAGGTTGTCTGGAAATCCATATGTCTCTGCATCAGTTCTTAAAACACCTATGCAAATTACTTCTCAGTTCCTACTTTCAGATTTAGAAGCCAGTCGAATTTGGAGTAAGTATCTGTAACCATCAAAAGATATTTGAAATCTTTATTCAAGCAGAATGTTGCCTCATGTTTAATAGATCTGCCTGCCATAAATCATCCAAACCTTGTATTGTGAAATGTTGCAGGAACATTTTGTGCACAAGCTTTTGCAGTTCTTGATCAACTGTCTCCATAGATATTATTGTTCAATAATATTTCGTTCTCAGAACTCTGAAAGGACTGATATGATTTCACTCATGTGAGCTGTATTTCCTGTGGTGGGTGATTCTGTGAGCAGTCATAGCCACTCTATTATTTTGTTGGGGTCATTGTAATACGCATACTCCAGAGGCCAATTGTTCATTTTTCTGAACTAAACATTTACACTGGCTAATTCAGGTGTAATATAATTCATATATTTCCTACTTTTGGGTTTTTTAGTCATCCATTTGGATGGTTGCTTCTTCTGTATGTATTAGTCATGCATAATATTTTAGCAACCATTTGTATGTCTTTTGACAAATACTTGTCAGGTTCAAAGTTTTTCAGAATATTAGATCCTGTTACCCAGGAGTTCCTTCAGATGTTCTGTTCCCAACCTATGTCGCAGACTGATTTAACCACATTGTGTGCTCTCCTCTCATACACAATTTATTCCTGTTGACCCTGTATGTTAACATATTTTTCGTTAAGACGATTATGGTTAATGTAATCAGTAACATTGAATCTGTCTTCTTCTTCATCTTTTGATGCTATGGGGGTTAAATAAGAATTCATTTATAGAATTAGATTCTACTTCTGTTCATCTAGAGGCAGATTTATTTGCCTAAAATGTGTGTTGCTATAACTTATAATAGAATGTAGAATGTTTGCTGACTGTTAGGTTGAAACACAGGCCCAGGATTTCAATCGCTGACTCAATATGCTGTCCAGTAATCCCCAGTTATTGTCTCTGATTATCAAAACAAGCTGTAGTGCACCATTAAACGATATAACTCAGGCTGCTAATGATGATAACAGTAACCATAAAATTAATGAATTAATAAACTACATGGAAAAACACGAAACTGTGTACACAGCCAGAAATTAGGGTAAAATATTCTCACTGGAACTGACAAAATGATTAATTGTCCTGTAGATCAATTACACAAGGAATGCAAATAACATTTCCACTAAAGGCTGGGGCACATTGCAAAATTATCAGGCTCCGAACTGAGCTCCAATAATTCTGACGTGCAACTGTGCCAGAAATTAAATCGGAAACTGCACATGATTCAGCAGAGTCCACATGGAACACGAAATATTTTCACACACGTAAGTAGCAGCAGGGCACCACTCGTAGCAACCAACAGACTCTAAAACCAGCTGGATCAATCTTAAGAACCAAATCGACCATGAGAGTGCAACAGCTACATAACCACAAGAGTGTGACAGATGGACATTTGAACATTTGAAACCTCAGTCAACTCGTAAAAACGCTAACCCCTTCTCTCTGAGCGTCTCCCACCAGCAGAAAGTGCTCCCAATGACATAACACAGGTCCCTCATATGTTCACCTGTATAAATCTAGAACTTTTTTACATATATTTGGTTCTTAAGATTGATCCAGCTGGTTTTAGAGATCTACGTCAACAACATACATCCTAACACTTTTTAAGTGCAATGAGTTTAGTTACACACAGTTTGAGCTTTCAGTGGCGAAAATTGTACATATTCTTGGCATATTCGTTGTTTAGATTACAATTGCAAATGGTATATAATTTTAATTTTTGTCATTGCTGTAATCACAATGCACACGTTTTTAATGAAATTGAAAGTATGGGCAAAACTTATGTAAACGTAACATCAAACAGTAAAAATGCTTAATTGAAAATAATGATCTTGCAAATACAAATAGGATGCTTGGTTATTAGAGTGTTTTTTACGAAATTAGACGCCTGGAGGTCACATCCGATGCCTGTGATTTATCCACCTCATAGCGTCGTCGCCTTGCTGTTAGAACAGTGCAGTAGGTCAGTGTCAGCTGAATGGTCAGTGTTTTCGTCTGATATCATATGTTCACGTGTGGTTTCTGTCTTCTGTGAAATTGTACAGATATGTGTTTCGTACTGAGTGAAATGGAGAGGCAGGAGCCTATGTCTTGTACTACTCCAGTTGATATAAAGGGCGAAAAGACATTTGAAAACAGTATAAAATCGTCGTATCGAAAGTAAGGAAGTTTTTTACTTCTCTAAATGAATGCAGGGTGATTTCAGTAGCCGGCTGGAGTGGCCGTGCGGTTCTAGGCGCTACAGTCTGGAGCCGAGCGACCGTTCTGGTCGCAGGTTCGAATCCTGCCTCGGGCATGGATGTGTGTGATGTCCTTAGGTTAGTTAGGATTAATTATTTCTAAGTTCTAGGCGACTGATGACCTCAGAAGTTAAGTCACATAGTGCTCAGATCCATTTGAACCATTTTTTGGTGATTTCAGTGAAAAAACTATTCTTGATCATATATCTTTGTTCTTTGTCTTCTCCATTCACTTGGTTTTTATTCAGAAAATGTAATGGTGGGCGAAAATTTGCAGTGGCTTGCAGAGACATTGCAGCAGCAAGAACGAAGTAACGAAGAGTCAGTAGGAGCGGCAAATAAACGTTTTCTGGGAGGTAGAGAGTATTCTCCGTCGTATTAAGGCGAGCCATCGGAACAAATGTCCTGGCAGCAACACACAAGTACTCGTGCGCTGATGTGTACTGAGTCTCCCAGAAATAAAATGTCTTCAGAGGTGACAAGACTTAGTAATAATGTATCAGATGTTAACGACATTAATTTTATAGTTTTCTTAACAATGTTATTTCTGGAACATTTTACAAGGTCCATCAGAATGCAAATTCATCAGCTACGACATTTTTATTACACATGCGAAACAATTTCACATCTCTTACGATATTTTATTTTTAACTTCGAACAGTTTTATGTTTACATGACAATATTTATCACATGCATCTATAAATTTTGAGAATGTTGATATATTATTTTCAGTCAAAATATGTCAGTGGCTGCGTCTGGGAGCGTACCCTGATAGCTTCACTAAAAATTCAAAATTGTCGACCAGTACAACTAATACGCCGACCTGACTTGTCGTGTTACAACCTTCGTCTTCTTCTCCTACTTTAAGTTAGTGGCTTCTACATTCATCAGAGAGGCTGATATCGCCTCAGATGCAATAGTTTTAGCAGTCGTAATTTAAGACTAATAGCTTCCTTTAGTCGACACGCTGTTACTTATTAAGCTAACTTCGAGGTAGTACAAAACTTATATAATCTCACAGACTTATACGGGGTTTCCAATTTCATATGTCCAAATCCCTTTCACTTTCCAGAATGAGATTTTCACTCTGCAGCGGAGTGTGCGCTGACATGAAACTTCCTGGCAGATTAAAACTGTGTGCTCGACCGAGACTCGAACTCGGGACCTTTGCCTTTCGCGGGCAAGTGCTCTAGTGGTAGAGCACTTGCCCGCGAAAGGCAAAGGTCCCGAGTTCGAGTCTCGGTCGGGCACACAGTTTTAATCTTCCAGGAAGTGCCCTTTCACTTTCGTCAAGCTTTGCATTTACTACACTGATTAACCTCAGGAGGGTTCTAATGTTTTCTTCTCGAACATTTATTTCCTTAATATTTAGAAGTTTTTTATATCTTCTATTTTTTCCAATTTCATTGGCCTTACGGTTGCGGCTTTCATAGCATCTGCCAACGTCTTACGTCTGTCCAATGGTATATTCGATTGGGGCTTGTGCATGTGTTGATGAAAGACAAATACGATTTAGAGGCAGATGCTGATTCAAAATATTTATACCTGAGAAATCTGCTAAATATAGTATAAAAGTCATGTGCCTTAAAGATGCGTACTCATTATATTTATATAAATATTTATGTGGACAAAGGTGGATCTGAGGAAGAGGAAAAGTTCCAAAAGCGGTTTAGGTTTGTGATTCCTCATTCAAAATGTATATATGGAAAAAGCTGGAAGATGAGAGCAGACAATTGCTTTTCCTCCATTGAACTGTGTAAGGAGCCGGTGAAAAACATGTAGACATATGATGGAATTCTAAACTCCAACATAAGAGTTCAAAAAAAAGTTTCCTCCCGACCAAAAGAAAGAATTGGGCTCCTGTATTTATGGTTGCAATAAAGACCTTACACTCTTGGCTGCTGATCAGTGACGGCGACTCTCGCTTCGCAAGCAGTGAGAGAGGGGCGTGGAATGGCCTGCAGGCGAGTTGGATGTGACGAGACAGTTTAAGTGCTATGTGCGGGTGCTAAAAGTGGGTCCTTGGAGTATCAAGAAAGGCACACGAGTCGAGGCTCGCCATCGTGGATGAAGAAGGTGGGAAGTGGTTGTCGACTACATTGAAGCAATGAACAAAATGTCGGCCTTGAAGCGTCTGATACATTGTGATCATTAGAGGAGGGGGTTCCGGCCTTAAGTCTCCCTAAAAGAAAAGGTCATGTTGAAAAATGCAGTAGAAGGTGTCTTTGTTAGGAGATGGTGGGATACTGAGAAAACCATTGATCTAACGACTCCTGGATAAAGTTTCTCGAAGAACTAGTGATTTAAATTTCACAATCTTCACTCTGAAATTTTGCGGTACTTCTAATTCAGTTTTGTCTTGCTGTGTATTGCCGTAAGTGCCTTGTTGACGCAGTTCGGCTACTGAACGTGAATAAAGTGTTAAAATTTCTTTTGGATACACTACCAGTTCGCTCCATTCCTCATAAATACGTGTCTCTAATCTCTCCATATTGCAAAATACTCTTATCATCTAAACACAATAAACAAGTTAGTATTAATATTGTATCAAGGTTGTAAACTGTTATTTACTGTCAATGTTCTATAAAGTGGACATAAAATGCAAAATTTGGTCATCTCATTGTTAGTCTCCCAGGTGTATGTAACCATTAGCGCCCCATTTTCACATATTACCAACTAATGATATGCCCTTGTAGCTGAGTTAGCTCCATTCTATTAAAAAGGAACCGGTTATGGAAAGTCCCCTGCATATACTGTCCGATCTACATGAAATGTATTTACCGTTTCGGATATGAACAACCATCAGCTGCATAATGGAAAGACGACGAACGAAAATTTGTGCCGGAACGGGGCTCGAAACGAATTTCGCGTTTTTTATCGCCTTACCATTCTTTTTCTTTCTTTCTTCTTTTTCCTCTCAAGGAACCTTTCTGGCACCCAAAGGAAGAGGTGGGGGCAAACTGAACAGATTCGGAACCCAAAGCCTGTCCCATTCCCTCCCCCAGTACCAGAGAAAGCGTAGGAAACATGGAGTATTGGTACAAAGCAGATCGATAAGACAAGTTTTTTCTTTTTCTTTATTCATTTTTTACACCACCGAGCATACAGGAGACTGACGTCGCAAGGAGGAGGGAGCAGCAAATTCTCCACACTCAGTAGGACTTACAAAACATAGATTTTAGGAGAGGAACATTTCAGTGATCAGAGAATAACCAGTACTGAGAGTGTGAAAGGCGTGGGTCAATTCCTAATTACAGTAACATCCCAACCCTGAAGTGGGTTAAGGAAGGTACCACAAAGGAAATTAGAGAAAAAATGTTTTCATTTGGGTTTTCTGACAACAGCACAATGTCGTTCATTAAGAAAGTGATAAAAGAGTGTCTGTGCCAAGTGGGGTACGTGGTGGTACGTGACGCCAAATAGACATTTACGTATGGTGTCTGCCACCGAAGATCGAGGGCTCGTAAATGATGATCCAGGAGCCCTGCTCGAAATTGGGACAATAGGAATCGCAGTTGAGGGCAATCCTGCGCCGTAGATAACTCGCGAAATCGAGTTCTAAGCGTCGGATAGTAGCAGTGCTGGCTGCAGGAGGACCCTCACATTTAGCCATAGCGCTCGATTTGCGGACATTAAGGCAGTTACCAGAAGCTTCGCCGTGGTTGTGACCCGTACCAACGACTCCATGGCCTAAGTACTGCTACGAAGAACGAGGACGTCGTCCGCATAGGCACTGTGGTTGAATACATGATCACCGAGAGAAATTGTTGACGGAGGCTGCAGAGCCACAATTCCATGACGGAAACATACAACAGTGAAGAGCGCAGGCAGTCTTGATGCTCCGAATGATGGATCAAGATGGGAGGAGCGAGATGGCTACTGTACTCATGACCTTTCTGCACGACGTCGACGATAGTGTCAGAGCATCGCATAGTGTCATGCACACGACAAGCGTTAGCAAGAGCGATTATACTTCGACACAAACTGGGGGCAATGCAAGTGATCTGGGAAAACCACATACTGGGACACCCATTTAAGCTGTGTAAAGATGTTGGTGTCGCTGTTAAACAGTGTCAAGGGGTGATAATTGCATATCCATGATGTACCCAGAGGTTTGTGGCTTGCAATAGGAAACAGTCTAGGACCTGCACAGTAGGCGAGATACGTCCCAACAAATTTCCATCCACATCGAAGTCAAGAGGGGACGAAATGTACGATAAAAGTCTTGTCAGAGGCCATTAGGGAGGACGGCTGTTGTGTAGAACCTGCCTGGATGGCATCATGGACTTCATCCTCGATGGCACTGGTAAGCAGATCCATAGTAGCATACCCAGGAACCGAGCCAGAGGTGAGGCGAGAGAGTACTGCGATGCTCACAGGATGGTGCAGCACAACATAATGTGCATGCAGGGCAGACCCATCATGACAGAGTAGACCGATACGCATCATGACGTCGAAGAAAAGCTGTCGACATGGTCTCAATGAACTTCCAGCAGTCGCGTGAAGTAAGATGAATCATGTTCAATTTCCATGGTTCCTGGCCACACCACAGCCTATGGGGTCACGATCGCAATAGCAGACTTTAGCAGCCTGCATGCCACTGATAATGTGATGGGAAATATAAACACAGTCGAGACAACTGGAGGAGTGGCTATTGAAATGCATGGTCTCCGGAGAGTCACCATGATACTGCACCCAAAAGTCCACAGAATTGATGCGCTGGACATGTGCTCCTAACGCCGCAAATTCAGAGTCACGCGGCAATTAGTCATTGGATGCCTGAGTGCAACTGAATCCTGCTAACCCTTGAAGAGAGGCGTGATTCTCTTGGAAAAGAGAGTGGAACGTTTTTGGCGGCGACATGAACTAGCGTGATTCATATCTCTGACATCTAGGAGATAAGCAACTGCATCAGCGAAGATACCATCTGTAAGAGGATCACCACTCTACTACCAGTAGGGAAATCATGGGAGATGTGTGCCTTGGGTAGCACAATAAATCACAATAGACACTTCCTCAAGCAGGGCAATGTCAACGTCCACGGCATACAGCATTTGGTGAAGTAATGCCAATTTACAGTGCGTGCGATTGGTATTGGCATTGACCATAGTCTGACTATGGGGAAGACAGAGAGAGCTCCTCGTTAGGCCCCAGTGGAATAGCAAGTAAGTGTGGCAGGGAAGGAACCGACCACACCAACGTCACTCCATCGCTCTGTGGACCATCCTCAGCACTGACTTCGTCCATACGGGAGACAGACGTCACACTGGGCCAGTTCAGTGGAACGCTATCAGGCGTGCACTCACACTTTGCGTCAGACAAAGAAAGAGGTTAACTGCGTCACATGCAGGCTGGGAAAGATCAGTGCCCATAGATTGATCCTGACCAGAAATGGAGGCAGCGAGAAACTTTGCGTCATCTGGCCCCAGGCTGCCAGAGAACAGTGGATCGTCAGTGGGTATGACGCTATCTCTTCAATTTCCTCGGCGACCGTTCCTTCCTCAAATGTTGTTTCAGATGGGGTACGTCTGTCATCGACATGCGGCTAATTGGCAGAAAAATGGACGTCGGTACAGCTCCATGATCAACAATGATGGGGCGGGTCTGCTGACACCCATTGCTCACTCGTACTGCTTCCAGCGGCAGTGCAAGAGAGACAGGCAAAACGTCCATTGAGTTGACGAGAGGAGCCGACATCGGTGCCGAATGATTCAGAGTGGGCGCAGCAGGCAGCCGCGCCACGGACACAACACGCCACAAGGAGAACGATGTCTCCGATCAGCATCTGATACACTCTGAACGGGTATAGCCTCCTGACCACAATCAGAACTCGGCTGGCTGTCGTACATGATGACAGCACTGCAGCCGGTGGTAACCGAATAAGAAGGCGTTTCCTCAGTTCAAGGTTTCTCTGGTGGACACCAGTGAGGCCACGGTAGGTTTTGAATGTCTTGCAAATTTCAGCAACATGACAGAAGATACCGTTTTAAAGGCGGCCACCACAATGTCCTACAGTACCTCAAACGTTCGTTCGAAAATCCTCAATGTTTAGAGGCCAAAACCAAACAAACTGTCGGAAAAAGAATCACAACACCAAGAAGGAGTAGTGCGACATAAATGAAAGTTGGTAGGTGTTTTTCTACATGTGAATGACTTTGTGTATTCGGATTTTGTGCCAGTCTTATAAGAGTGGCGCTACTAGTGCTGCGGTGGGGTGGATCGGTTCGTACCTCGTACTGCTCGTAATAAATGTCCACCTACCTCAGTACGGCTTCCGTTCGATTTCCCTTCACTCTGCAATCGTAGGTACTTACTAGGCAGCGAAAAAGCAGCGTTGAAGAAAACACCGCCTGATACCTACCATCCAGAGGCCGCGTAACTCTAGCTGCGAAACAGTTACTGCAAGTTCCTTTTTCCCAATATTAATGTACTTTGATTTTAATAAGTGTCCGAAAATTCCAAGACAAGGGTTTTTATTGCTTAGGTAACAATTGGAAATGGCTATCAAGTCCACATTTAGTGTTCAAAATGTTCAAATGTATGTGAAATCTTATGGGACTTAACTGCTAAGGTCATCAGTCCCTAAGGTTGCACACTACTTAACCTAAATTATCCTAAGGACAAAAACACACACACACACACACACACACACACACACACACCCATGCCCAAGGGAGGACTCGAACCTCCGCCGGGACCAGCCGCACAGTCTATGACTGCAGCGCCTGAGACCGCTCAGCTCTACATTTAGTGAATATATCACCTACGTCATTCTAAGTTCAATGTCAAACAACAGATTTCACATGCAAAAGCAGCCAGAAATCGATTTCCAGTCCCACCCGATGGAATACGCGAGCTCACGATCACTGAGCCACTACTATAAGCTAGTTTCACATTCGGTCTTATCAGTGGTCTTCTATAAAATAAGTTCTCGCCAAATATTCCATAATGAATGCGGAATATGCCACGTGGAATTTTCACTAAACGCCAAAATCCCACGTGCTCATAAATCTTCAAAAAATGTCAGAAACGTCTAGCTTTTCCCCAAATGTTCGTCACTCCAAATTTCCTGAGTTAAGACAAAATGCAAACACGAGGAACTCAATATTCCTTCGTATTACGCGTTATGTGCACCGTGATATCTAAAATGACCTTGCACTTTCAGCGGCTAGCAAACAGTTATCTCGATGCTACCCCAGTCTCTGCCTATCTAATTTTCAGTGCGCGGGAACATCTTAATTCTGGTTGGCTGATAAGTCTGACTGACCCACCAGAACGATCCTTCTGGATCATTCTCTCGGCAAAACTTGCCTGAGCCAATCACTAAACAGAAAGTCATTTATGTCACTGCACTTGCAAATACTAATATATTGTTTAATAAAAAAGACCGAAATGAAAAATAATCTTGAAATAAATTTAGAAACTTACTACACTACAGACTGATATTCTGGCTGCCTTCTTACAAAAGCAAGCACACGTCGACATACGTCATACGCTTCGTGGTTACGACACAATTTTTCGATACTTAAGTTTCATAATTTTTTACAAAAATTAATATTGAGTTTTAACGTATGTCCCTCATACACACTCTCACTCATTCCCATTTATTCCCACAACATAATAAAAAACGAATAATTATTTTGAATTTTTTTCACTACAAAATGGAGAGTAATTAAAGTTTAGCAAATAAAAATTCCAATTAAATTATTTTATACTTTGAGAGCTCTGGATATGATTTCAGATGATAACAAAGGACAAGCTGCTATTGTTCCTAACTGAGTGTCGGTGTTCTGACTTTTAAGTAACTTTCTCAATCTCCGAAAGTATAATAGGTACAATTTTGAAATTTTGACAAGATCCTTTACTGAATAACAAAATATGGTGTACGAATCTGAACAAACAAAATCGGTTAATAATTACTATAGCTTATTGAGATTCGTAGGGGGTATGAATTTACGTTCCTACTATAAGGTACTGGATACCGTTTACACGGCTAGCAGCAACAGCTGCGCGGTGAGTCATAGCTGAGGCTTCTTCTTACAGCCACTGGGCTCCACGTCTGCGTATCTTACTGCAATAAATGTTACCCCATAATAACATGTGCCACTACGAATTGCAAATCACGTTTGTTTTAAATACACGCTGTAACGGTCGTGAGCGTCAGGTACCTATGAGATCGGGCGTGGAGAGCTGACGTTAGTCAAAAAGTCTTTAAGACAGCAAAGACGTCATTATCAACAACTCAATGAGTTTGAAGGAGATCGTGTAATTGAGCTACGAGAAGCTGGTTGTTCCTTCTGCGGTACTGCAGAAACGCTTGACAGAATGAAGCCACTGCACATGACTGCTGACAGTGGTGGTCAGGAGAATGTGTGGTCACAAGAAGACATGTCTCTGGACGGCCACATTGCACTACCTAGACTGCAGGCCATAGTGTTCGGCTTGAGGGTCTGTGCATAATACTGCTTCTGCAGCAGCAATGTGAGCAGCAAGTGGCACCACAGTGACACAGCCAACTGTTACAAATCGGTTATTTCAAGGAGAGCTCCGAGCCAGACGACCAGTACCGCGCATTCCACTGACCCCAAACCACAGCCATTTGTGACTTCAGTGGTGTCAAGCGAGAGCTCACTGGAAGGCAGGATGGAGGTCTCTTCCGATGAATGCTGCTTCTGCACCGGTGCCAGTGATGGTCGTGTGTTGGTTAGAATGAGGCAACTTGAGGGTCTGCAGCCAACCTGTCTGTGTGCTAGATACACTGGATCTACACCTGGAGCTATGATCTGCATTGCGATTTCGTATGACACAAGGAGCACTCACGTGGTTATCCCACGCACCCTAACTGCAGATTTGCATGTCCATTTGGCGATGCGACCTATTGTGCTGCCATTCATGAGCTACATTCCAAGGGGTGCTTTTCAACAGGATAACGCTCGCCTACATACCGCTGTTGGAACCGAGCATGCTCTATAGAGTGTCGATATGATGCATTGGCCTGCTCGACCACCGTAACTGTCTCTGATCAAGCACATACGGACATCGTCGGATGGCAACTACAGAGTCATCCACAACAACATTGACCATTCCTTTATTGACCGATCAAGTGTAACAGGCATGAAATTCCATCCCACAAACTGACATCCGGCACCTGTACAACACAATTCATGCCCATATGCATACTTGAATTCAACATTCTGGATGTTATACCAGCATTTCACATTTGCAATGGATTACCTTGCTCTTACATGAACCTGTGGTACTGCAATGTTATCAAGTTACATGTGTTACCTGGGCCAATGTATTTGAATAATTCAGTAATTTACATTAATTATTTTTTGCTGGTGTGATTTCTTTCGCTCATTGTATTTACTGTCGATATTCACTAAAGTGGATATAAAATGCAAAATTTCGTCATCTTATTGTTAGTCTCCCATGTGGATGTTACCGTTAGCGCAACATTTTCACTTATTACCAACTAATGGTTAATGGTTTGCGTTTGTAGATGAGTTCACTCTGTCTCTCAGAAACAGTAGTAACTGGTCTTGTGAACTTCACTGCAGGTATTGTGTAATCGCTTAGCATCATTGAGGTAGAATGAGCATTTCTATGGAATATGGGCAGCAGTTTGCATTGAGGTATCAACTTGGCAGTTCCACGCATCCAGGGATAATATGACTTTGGTATCACTATATTATGAATTTTCAACATCCGCCTCATGGTAGAACTCACGATATGAGATAATTCCCACGCAGATAGGATTTCTACCGCTGCTGTTTAAACTGTATGTCATATGAAGTGGCAGACACAATGAATTTACCTCGCCTGCACGGAAACAAATTATTAACTGCAGACATTTTTTACGACTACATTCTCGTTCACCGTTACTGTTATTAATACTTACGTGTCGATTGTCTTGAGTCGACGCTCACCCTTTGGGAGTTCTTACGTGACTGTGTAAAAGCGTATCAGCTGCTGTAAATGTGTTACATCAGCAGCAGTGTGTGCCCTTTATAACATAAAATTAAGTTACATCATCTTTGCTTTTTGAGGTACATAAGAAAACAAAAAAGAAAACACTGGGCTCTTCATCAGTTACTTCCTATTGCTCACGCAGATACATCTGAAAAAAAAGGAGTAAGTTCATGATACTTGACGCTGAATATGAATAATGTACAGCAATAGTACTAGCTGTTAGTTTAAGTGATGCCATGAATGCATACGGCCAGTTCTGATCTCTGAAGCATCCATTAAATCGTTGTTATACTGATGACTGCATGTCGTTGGTGTATTCAAGAATTCTATTAAGCCCGGAAGTTCTAAATATTCTGGAACTGATTATTCCAGAATAAATCACGATGCTGCAACTCGAGACGATGCTGCAACTCGAGAGCTACGATTTCGAACAGAGGAAAGAGGGAACTCCTAAATCTTATTACCTGTTCGAGTGGCCTCAATCTCAGAATGTGTATAAGCTCCTTTTAGACATTTATAAGACACATACATAAGGGCAACATAGTTTGAACACAATTGACCATGATTTGTTTTCTGCGCAATTTACGCCACTGTTACGTGATATTTCACACAGATTTCACTTGCTACCTCAAGCGAAAAGTGATGTGCTTCTTTTTAACCCTTTAACTTCCATCAGGCCTCAGAGGGCCTTCTGTAACTTTTATTATTTTGTCACATATCAATTACTTTGTTTTAGCACTAAAATTATTAGGAATTTTCCTAATATGTTTTGTTAATCAAACTTTTGGAAAATAATTATAAAAACTGACCTATGGTTTGCATTAAAATATTGTTTCAGGTTTCCTATCCTATAAGCGTCGCAAGCCTGGGCTACTAGAAGCAGTTTTTAGACAATCAGATGTCTGTCTGCGGAGGTCTGTCACGTCATTTGCTATTTTTGACTCGCGTTGTTATTCTTTCAGTGTTCAACACTACTCAGATGTTTATTTTCGTGCCTATTTGATGACAGTTGCCTATTGTATAAACAAAAAGTGTTACGAAGAAGACAACTATCAATGAAGAGGTAAGACAATCGTTGGAGCTGTCTTCTGATTCTGGAATTCTCGAAACCTACATAACGATTCTGAATTTTCTAGTGAAGGTGATAATTAGGTAGAAGTCACTGAAAGCTCGGAACAACCTGAAGATGATGATCATGAAGAATGAGGAGGAGAACAATTTAGTGCAAATTCTGTCGAGTGCAACTCATTGCTTTCTCGTAATGGGAATGAAATATGGGTTACAGCCCTTCACGCTGAAATTTCTGGTAGGCGGAGCAAAAAGGATGTAGTGAAAGAACACCAGGGACCTACGTGGTATTCGATTAGAAACTGTGATAATGAACAGTCTTCTTTTATCTTCAGTTGAAACTTCCGGGCTGAAAGGCCGTGGTCGATGTATAAAATTTCCACCTGATGTTTCGCCTCCATCTACGGGAGACATCTTCTGAGAACACTCACACGGATCGATACCTCCACAAGGAATCTAACCATCATCCTAGGCAAAAAAGAGGTGTCATGAAAATCTGCGAGCCGGCATACTTACAACATGAACTAAATCACTTACGGTCAGCCTTCATGAAAAACGGGTATACCAGCAAGGAAATTGATCGAGCCCTCCATCAACGAATAAAAGAAACCAGAAGCCCAGAGCAACAACGGTCACCTACTGGAAAAGTTATCCTACCGTTCAGTCACGGACCGTATCGGGAAAGTTGTGGCCGAGTATGGGATCGAAACAACCTTCAGGCCCACCAAGAAGGTTAAGGAATATTTAAGAACTGAAAAAGACGCCCGTGACCCCCTAGCAATACCTGGGTTGTACAAAATTCCATGTAGTTGTGGACAAGTATATACTGGAACAACGAAAATAAGTGCACACACCCACTTAGCCGAACATAAAAGAAATTGTCGCTTAGGACACATCCAAAAATCGGCCGTAGCTGAGCATGTTTTGCGAGATGGGAATCACGAAATTACATTTAATGAGACATCCGTTCTAGCACGAACATCCCATTATCGTGCGCGCATGTATAGAGAAGCAATAGAGATTCAAAAACACCATAACAATTTTAATAGAAACGAGGAAGTTTTAAAGTTGGACCCAATATGGATGTCGAGGTTGCGCCAGAGGAATGACAATCGATTACTCTTTATCGAGAATGATGATGCCTTCCAAAGATAGGCATACCGTCGGCATCACGTGACGAATGGTGGTGCCCTCTGTGCGCTCTATAAGTGCTAGAGTACCTGCAGCCTCAGTGGCAGTAGCCGGACGACCTCAGAAGGTGTCTCCCGCAGATGGAGACGAAACGTCAGGTGGAAATTTTATACATCGACCACGGCCCCTCAGCCCGGAAGTTTCAACTGAAGACACCTTTGGAGTGTTGAGAATGGCCAATTACTGTTCAATAAAATTGTGGGCCCGAACGACGTCCTTGCAATTCTAGGAATGTTGCGCTTTCACAGTGCAGTAGCTTGACGTAAACATATGTCAAGTGACAAACTGGAAGCGCTAGTATTTTGTTTTTTTAATGTGGGAGACTACATTGAGGGGTGAGTACCGTCTAGGACGAAACATAACTGCAGGTGAATACTAGCTCACATTTTGAGGCCGCTGTCCATTTCGACAATACATGCCATCAAAATGGGGTAGATATGTAAGAAAGTTACGACGAGTTTGTGACAGTTCAACAAGCTACAGCTGGCCGGTAAATATGTGTTTGGAGAAGCAGAAAGAAAACAGAGCCTTGCGACTTGAGGATAATTTAGAGAAAACCCTAGATATTGAACTTGAGAAGTCTGGATGTAATATCACCTGTGATAAATTTTTTTACGTCTCTCGATTCAGCTCTTTATTTGCTCTCAGAGATATGAGTCCAGCAACAACTATACGAAAAACTTATATGAAGTGCCTGCCGATTTTATTGCACATAAAGAACGTGATGTACGTTCTGCATTATTTGGTTCTTAACCAGGTGTCATAATAACCTCTTATCTTCCGAAAATGAACACAGTTCTTACCATCCTTAGCTCTCTTCATGACCAACCAATGGTATCACCATCAGAAGTAAAGAAGCCAGAACTTATAATGACATACAACACCACAAGATGTGGCCTCGACATCATGTACCGGTACACATGATGCTACACTATGAAGAGGAAAACAGGGCGATGGCCATTTGTGGTTTTCTTCAACATGATAGTTGTAAGTGTAATGAATGCATACATAATTTGCATGATGCTGGATACCAATAAAAAAATCAGACGTCGAACTTCCAACATCTGTTTGTTGAAGCAACTAGCTAGGGGAAATCAGTCGATGAATTCATTAGAAGCACCAGATATATGCCGGCCGGGGTGGCCGAGCGGGTCTAGGCGCTTCAGTCTGGAACCGCGCGACCGCCACGGTCGCAGGTTCGAATCCTGCCTCGGGCATGGATGTGTGTGATGTCCTTAGGTTAGTTAGGTTTAAGTAGTTCTAAGTTCTAGGGGACTGATGACCTCAGCTGTTAAGTTCCACAGCACTCAGAGCCGTTTGAACCAGATACATGACCGACACCAAAACCACCAGCTAAGAAAAGGAGAGAGTGTGAATACGGTGTAGAGAAGCAAAACAGAAAAAGTCAAATTACGTTTTATAAGTTCGCCACAACTGTATGCTCGGAACGTTCTGCTATTGTTTGTGGAACTTGTAGAAATTTGCATTTACAATTACACTGAAAAAACACTTGGTGCAGAATTAGAATGAACTGTATATCATTATAAAGCCACTAGTGAAAGTATGCAGTTCGTGTTCTTGTCGAAATGTAAACCTTAAATAAATAAAATAGTTTCAGAAGTATTTATACCTCAAAGGGGTCCACGTCTTAAGCGGGCAAAGCATTTTCTGTTTACGTTACCTTAAACTGCACAGGCTTTCATGGCCTGATTTACAGGTAACGATATTGAGATTTTCTAGCAAGCAGAGTTTTAAGTATGTTCTTTGCTAAAAACGTTATGTTCTGAATGCACAACGTCAACTTGATGGACCTCCTCCTATTAAACTGCACTGTGAGGATAGCAGAAAGATTCACATAAATTGATCTTTCAGTTTACTATCTTTCCTCATTTTATTAAAATTAAGACAAATATATGTAGTCACTGGAGCTCTGCAATTTGGTTGTGTCATGATAGTGGACTATTTCTCTTTAAACACTTTACACACCGTAACACAGCGACTATGGGTGTTTAATAACTTTTATTTCACATTCAGTGACACGGTAGTGTGGTGGAGTGATTCCTGTCAGCTTGACGCGCCGGTAGCTAACGGCCTGTCGGTGTTACCGAGGATGCACTCGCTGTGGACAGTTATCCCGCAGGCATGTGTGTGGGTGCTGGCCGCACGTTGGGAAGAGGTTGCAGCGACTAATGGCGGCCAGCAAGTGTGTTATTTTTGGCCGTTAGCCATCTCACATCAGTTTGTTGGTGCGACAAAGAGCAGTCATTCTCCGCCTCTCTCTCACTCTCATCTATCAACCGTGTGGGACATTTACGATCGTTGCTGATCCGCTCTTCTTATCGAGGTTGCAGCAGATTCTGATGGCGTCTGGAGCCCTCTCCCTCCCTTTTTCTCTTTCCCTATCACTCTCTCCTGCAAGCTGTGGTTTTCCGACGACTCTGTGCGAGCTGCAGATTTTCATAACGCAGGGAGTTTCAAAATAAATATACATTTTTAAGGTTCTATAGCATTTATTACATTCAAATTACAATAATAAGCAATACATAAAATGAAAGAGCAACCCAAACATTTTTGTTTCGATACCTGTGCGCAAAGGCAAGAGTAAGGAACGACCAAGAGTGACTGAAGAACACGTTGAACGAATGAGTCTTTCGCGCGTAGCCCCAAGAAATGAGTTCGGAAGGCTAGTCGTGAATTAGCAGTTCCAGTGACTTCTGTATGGAGTCTTTTAAGGAGACGCTTACAGTTACATCCTTATTGTTTACAGCTGTTACAAGTTCAAAAACATACAGATTCCGTTTTACACCCCAATTTTGCCTATGAAATGTTGCTGTATGACAGCGAAGATTTTCTAGGTAGCATCGTCTTCAGTGATGAATCGACATTTCACCTAAGTGGATATGTGAGCACAAATAAAGTGCGCATCTGGGGGTCAGCAAATACCAACTAGATGGTACATTCGCAAGACAGACCCTTAAATCGAATGTTTTTTGTGTCATATCCCGGCGGAAAGTTTACCGGCGTTTCTTCTTCGGTGAAGCAACTGTAAGTGGTGTTTATTATCCTGATACGCTACAAAACTTCATTTGTCAGCAGGATGGTGCACCGCCTCACTGACGTAAATCAGTAAGATTTGGTTAAACGACGTTGTACACGACCGCAGGATTGGCTTAAGGGTCCGGATGTCGAGAACTTGTCTTTCATGACCTTCACATTCACACACTGTCTGACACCATGCGATTTTTGCCTTTGGCTGTTTATAAAGAATCACGTGTATGTGACTCCCCTACCAACTGAACTACCCGACTTTAGAAACAGCGTTGTCGCAAAAATTACTCCAGACACACTGAGCAAAGTTTTGGAAGAACTCGCCAAACAAATCGATGCGTGACAAATGGTGCTCACATTGAACACTCGTAGGAAAAACTGTTTGAGTTGCTCTTTAATTTGATGTATTATTTGTACTTGTAAGTTGAATGTAACAAACGTAACAAAGTCTTAAAACTCGTATATTCATATAAAACACTCTGTACATTTGACTGACAGGATGAAATGGCGGAAATAAGGGAACTGAGTAGGAAATGTTATTTTATTATATACCCTTATATTAATTGTCAATCACCGCAATATAAACGCTGTCAACAAGTTCCAATTTGAAGGCTGTGGAGTATAGTACAGGTACACTTATGGGACAAAATCACCACGAACAATCATGCAGTCATCGCCCGACGTACCGGATTGAATAGACCTGTTTCGTTTGTGAAGAAATTTGTGGCTGCCTGTTGCCCATCGTTGACTCTTCAAGTTCTTTTTAAAGGACTGAAGGCGTGATAATGACATGAGGTGAGCTGAGGATTATAGGGCGGGTTCTAGAGTGTCTCCCACTTGTGTTGCAATAACGTCTGCGAGCATCATCATGAAGCAGCAGTACAACTTGGAGCATCATTCCACAACGGTGGTTTTTGGCAGACAAGCTGCCCTGTATGTGGCCTTCATTCTCCAGTGGATGTCTACCAGCATTTCGCCTTCGGCAGCCAAGGAAAGAATAACAGCACGTCGGTCTTGTTTGGACACGTTTGGAAATAACGTCATCATAGTTCATGTTGTTGCATTTACCCTTGTCTACATTTTGGTGCTTGTATACCCACATAATAGTCGTGGAGGACTGCAATTACGCTCTGCATCTGCGTACAAAAATGGAAACTTTTTGATCGCTTCTTATATTTAAAAATGACTGTCATTCTGTTGTGCAATAATTCGCAATAGCTGTTTTTGTAGGCCTTAAAATCACACTGCACCACTTTCAGCCCTACTGGAGCAACAAAATACGTGGGTATTCTATCTGTAAATTCCGCTTCAATGTATTTAATTCCTCGGGGGGGGTGGGGGGGCAGTAGTAGTATGCTTTGATACTGCATCAACACATTAATTTACACACTATTCTGACTCAAAAATGGTTCAAATGGTTCTGAGCACTATGGGACTCAACTGCTGAGGTCATTAGTCCCCCAGAACTTAGAACTAGTTAAACCCAACTAACCTAAGGACATCACAAACATCCATGCCCGAGGCAGGATTCGAACCTGCGACCGTAGCGGTCTTGCGGTTCCAGACTGCAGCGCCTTTAACCGCACGGCCACTTCTGCCGGCTATTCTGACTCACCCATACATACACTATGCACTTAAAAATAGCGTACAAAGTCACAGAATACGGCTCTGACATACTACCACCAGTGAATCCCCTGCACGTTGCGGTTGCTAATACACTGTATAGGGCACACAAGTTCACAACTCGTGGATGTTTCTCGTAAATGCACGAGTCCCTAAAAGTTAATTAATGGGTTGCTTCTCCACACATTCTGATGATAGACTCCTTCCTTCCAAGGAAGCAGGTATTGATAGGAATACGAAATAGTCATCCTATTGGCTCAATGGAAAAAAAGGGAAGAAGGAAGTTGTTTTTCGCCGGTTTTAAGTCATGGCCTTGGTCTAGATCAATGTGGGGAGGGCAGCTTTGATGTCAGGGGCAGATCTAGCGTAATGGGTGGGTGACCTTCACTTCCCTGTCATTTTTACATCACACAGTTGCCCTAGAGGATTGCAACTGGAAGTGTGGGCTTACCTTGACATATTATTGATATCAGGTTGCGTAGTGCCTTGAATATACCACAAGAAATTGCCCAAGAAATGTTGTGGGGTGTCGGTGTACGTAGTGACCTTGGGATTAAATCGTTATCTGTCCCAGAAACCACGTATCTCCAACACTTTCGTACTTTACTGACAAGGTTAACAATACGTTCGCAACACTTGTTTCAAGTGTGGGAATTTTTGTACAATCAAAATTATTAAAAAGCTCTAAATTAAGTTAATAGTTTTTACACTCGGTTTCTTCGTGTCTGGGCATGAATTAAACACGAACTTAGGTCATTTTAAACTGATTGTTGTAAAAGAGACTGCTGTCTATTTACGTGCGCGGAAAAGTGTATCGTATTTCCGTATTCTGCTTTCGCAGTCGCGTACGCGTTGCAAGAGTTACGGTTATTTCTGCAATAAATTCAGTGAATAGTGAATATACAGCATTTGAGCTATGGGAAATGCAGTTTGCAGCAGATGTTCCGCTCCTCGGCTATGGCTCACTTCGAAATGGCGTAGCATTGATACTCCACTTATCCACTAAAAAATACAAATTACAATTCCTGCTCGTTACTCATAACTGCCAAAATGTTGTAACCTGTTGTAATCTAGTGAACGAATACCTGCCTAAACGCTCGAAATTTCCTTAAATTCGTGATCTACGACGATTTCAATCACTTAACAGTGTTGAAAAACCGTGTTTGTCATCTGAATTGTCAATAGTGAAACTTTTTAACTTCTTAAGCGAAATACCTTAGTTATTATGAGAGAGACTTTTGCCGATGAAGTTAAGTTTCTCTAGAAAAAAAGGAAGAAAACGGTCTCGGCTGGTAAAGTGGCTTCGACTGTCGTAATTTTCTTCATTTATTTCCTTATGTGTGGTATTGATATTAACAAAAATAACTGTACTTCCAGATTTCGTTCTGAATTTCTGGTAATTGCCAGTTTGCTTTTCCTATGATTTCATAAATATTCTTTTTCCTTAATCAATAAAACCAATCCTCTACCGTCCTGAACCTTATAACTGACTTTAAAACATAGGGAACTCATATTGCTTTATTTATTTAACTTACAAACATGGTTTTGGTGTCATTCTGTAGCAAAAGAAATAAAATATTTTACCTTGTATCCAGGTTCAATGTGACTTCATTGATTATGCAGCACACGTTCCATCTGAGGTCGGTTACTTGCCAAATTGACTGCAGCATTTCAGGCGTGACTTGTTCGGTTGCTAAGTAGATTCTAGCTCTGGAATTTGGTAGAGAAGAGTAGAACAAACATATGTGAGACGCCCAGTTCTCGAGAAGCACCGTGGGTTGTTTTTGTGGGACTGTCCACAAAGCTTTGTCTCACTTGTTCTACGACGTCGTCGATGGAAGCAGACATTCTGAGGATTTGTTACGTCTTACCGGACGTCGATTTTCGATAAAACATCTACCCCACTCACAAATAGTGGGCCTACTGAGAGAATTTTTAGCACACCCCGTATGAAAATTATGTTGTAAAGTCTTTTTGAATACACCCTATACTCTGTGCGGAAAAAACGAGCCCACAGTTGGATGCAGAGTATTCAACGCTCTTAGGTTCAATAAGACCGTTTGTGGTCATGTCATGTAAATAGAAGAGTTAAGAAATGATACTCTGTACCTACGTAGCACTCTTTTGGTTTAAATCCGTTTCCGGTACCTACGCGTGATAGAGACTCGGTCATTATGGATTTAACAGTTATCATATCTGTAAGCAGATACCATTTATGACGACAGAGAAACATGGTATGACATACCTACGATGATGGGAATGTAAATAGGATGCTGACAAATTCTCCATATAAAGTGTTGGCAACTGCCAAAATCAAGTTGGCATTATGTCTATTGCATGCTTTGGTATGCAAATAATTAGCGTAACCGCTAAAAGTAGGTAGCAATACTACAATTTGTCTCTCAGAAATCGGATTTGAATGTTACTTGTTTTTGTGAGAAGAAGTTATGTTTGCCTCGTGTTAGAATCGTCTACAACATGTGTCGTAATTCCACACCGTCGGGATCTTGGCCTATCAATGATGTGGTATATCGTTCAACTATATTGTTCTTCGCATTGATCAGAATCCGACGCCTGTTAGGCGAACAGGATTTGATGTGATCAGGACAGCAAAAATCAGCGTCACGCAGGATCTCAATGGCTCCACATGACTAACGGCCGAGAGGACAGACGTTCGTTTGACAATGAGTTATCGCACAGTCTCGAGCCGAGCCTTGAGTCAGGGAACTGGATTTTTGCACCAAGGTAAGTGTTCATGACTATTTGATGACGTCTTGAGCACCACAGGCTGTCAGCACATCGTTGCGACCTACCTTGATGCGGGTGCTAGTACTGCCGTCCCGACACAGGTGCGCCCAAAGATAAAATGTACCGAAAGACAACAGTGGACTCAGGGCTACAACGTCACTGGGAATCGGTAGCAATTTTATTTTGAGTCATCAGGCTTTTGACTCATTTGATACGGCCTGACACGAATTCGTCTCCTGCGGAATCCTTTTCATCGCACAGTAGCAATTACTACCTACGTCCTCAATAATTTGCTGGGTGTATTCCAATGTCTGTTCTCTACAGCCTTTACCCTCTACAGCTCCATCTAGTACTATGGAAGCTGTTCCCTGACGCCTTATTGTCAGTGTTTTCTTTATACTCCTTTCCTCCTCGATTCAGCAGATTAAATATGAGCAATTAATCCCCGTCAGCGTCAATTCCTTACAACCAAGTCACCAAAGGTCGAGTACATGACCGTAAAAGTGAATCGGTACAAGAAAGGCTTTAAGTGGTTACAAAAATGTATCATTTTGAGGCACCATAATTTAGCGCATACAAATTAATGAATACATAAATAATTTAATAAATAACTGTGAATAATGAAAGGTAAATATTCAGAAAATTATCCCTGGGACAGTAATGTGTTCCGCGACTAAAGGATTGGTAATAATCATGCGTTTGATCAAATCAGACCGCAATGTATTGTGAGTGGTGGCTTCACGTTGTTTGCTGCTGAACACATTACAAATATAAAAACCAACTATTTGACTTTGCAGTACAAGCAGAGCGTTTGCACGCAATGACGATCACAAACTAACGCAAGAGCCGTGTATCAAAGAACTTAAACAGCAACATGTCTTACAGTTCAGCCAACGTGTACAAGCCTTCATACATTAACTAACTTACCTCGGTAGAAATGGCCACTCACTGATGTCCAGTCTAAGAATCTACCACCACTAGTGATAAGAGTCACTCAATATTTATTTCCCGAACTGATGCATCCAAAATATTTCCAAGTTTCGAACTGGAGTACATCGCAATAATTCTAAATCCCGAGGAACGCTTAAGCCCACGCGGCTCTCTGGCGGCACAACTTTACCAAAAACCACTTCACAAACCAATGGTGAATACGAAAGAACCCGGACTTTGCTCTGCGCATATTTTTAAAAACCTGGTCACGTGAACCTCTGCATAACCCAAGGTAGTAACTTCAAGCTTGACCACCAGTAGCAGAGTTCCATATATTTTAATATACATACATCTCAAACCTATATGAGATGTATTAATGGTTAATTTGTAATTTTATCTTACCCATTTCGATACGATACACAGAAAGTTTACTGGTTTTCATTAAAATGCTACTATGCGAAACTGCAAAAGCCTAGTTATAGTAAAAATGACGTCTTTATTCATCATGCTGCCCAAATGACCATCATGTATAGGATGGTCAGAATCAGACTGAAAAACATGTAATGATGTTTCAGTGTAGATTGTGCGGAAAAACAACTGTTAAGAAAAAAAAATCGGAACGGTGCGTCGTTTCCGAGTTAATAAATGTAGAAGTTAGGCAATCAGGCCGTTGCGTGCACAAATTCAAGTGGCCCCTCCAGAGACGATGCCGCCAGATGTATTCTTCATTTGGTTTCCTAAGAGCGAACAAGACAGCGATACAAAAATTGAACAGGGCGCTAGTTTGGATCGAATCCGAGACAAAGGCTGGGCAGTCTCGTGAGCTATCATCTACGCCATGAGAACAACTGATACTACTGATATTGTATCTGGCGGACCGCTTGAACTTCAGCGGGAAACTTCAAAGATATATAGCTCGAAAAAGGCGCAACGTATCGAGTTTTTTCTAACAGTTATTTGTCAGCACAACCTACCTGCAACTCCCCAAAATCTTTTAACTCACTTTCTGACCGCCCTGTACTTCAGTACTTCATTTGGCTTGTCGATCGAATACCGACAGGTGTAATTCTCAAATCTGATTACTCCAGAAATACCACTACGTTCAAGAAACGATGTCAGTGTACCGAAACGTTGCTGACTCTTTCCCTGGTGGATGCCAGTACGTTTCCACATTCCTCTAACTTCTGTCTTTCTTCTTTTTGAATATGAAAGGTAATAGCACCTTTAGGTACCTGTGGTCCGTGTGTTTTTATTTTCGACTTTTTTCACTTCTTTCGTCTTCTGTGTACAAATACTAAATTGAAACGACATCTTAGCCAGAAGTTGTCTTTCTCTGCTTTCTTTTCCGTTAACACTAACGGTTCTTTAAATGAAAACGTGTAAAAATTACAAGAATATGGAAAAACCCCTGAACTTGGTGGCGTTCTACCTCTCGGCGTGCAGAACGGCAGGAGTCTGGAAGTGGTAAGGGAACTAGGAAAGCTGAAGAGGGAAAGGAAGATGCTCTAGTTAACTAAAGTGAAACTGGAAGAAAATAAGGATACCTTATCACATGAAAGAATAATATTAACTGGTGCATACTTCATATGAACAGAAGGGCAGGACGAAATGTGACTTTCTATAAACAGTGATGGGATTCTACACTTCAATACAGACAGAAAACCAATGGCAACAACAGTAGTCCGGATATACATGCTGACGTCACAAGCAGAGAGTAGAGACCGAGGTGGAGAGTACTGAACCGATTACACAATATGTAAAGAGAGGCAAAAATCTAATATTTATGGGAGATAAAAACACCGAAGCAGGGGAAGGAAGAGAGTTAGGGGGAAAACTGGCTCAGTAGAAGGCGTTGGTTCAAATGGCTCTGAGCACTATGGGACTTAACTTCTGAGGTCATCAGTCCCCTAGAAATTAGAACTACTTAAACCTAACTAACCTAAGGACATCACACACATCCATGCACGAGGCAGGATTCGAACCTGGGACCATAGCGGTCACGCGGTACCAGACTGAAGCGCCTAGAACCGCACGGCCAGGTCGACCGGCGTAGAAGACGTATACTCCGCAAGCCACCCAACGGTGTGTGGCGGAGGGCACTTTACGTGCCACTGTCATTACCTCCCTTTCCTGTTCCACTCGCGTATGGTTCGCGGGAAGAACGACTGTCTGAAAGCCTCCGTGCGCGCTCTAATCTCTCTAATTTTACATTTGTGATCGCCTCGGGAGGTATAAGTAGGGGGATGCAATATATTCGATACCTCATCCAGAAACGCACCCTCTCGAAACCTCGACAGCCAGCTACACCACGATGCAGAGCGCCTCTCTTGCAGAGTCTGCCACTTGAATTTGCTAAACATCTCCGTAACGCTATCACGCTTACCAAAATACCGCGTGACGAAACGCTTCGCTCTTATTTGGATCTTCTCTATCTCCTCTGTCAACCCGACCTGGTACGGATCCCACACCGATGAGCAATACTCAAGTATAGGCCGAACGAGTGTTTTGTAAGCAACCTCCTTTGTTGATGGACTACATTTTCTAAGGACTCTCCCAATGAATCTCAACCTAGCACCCGCCTCACCAACAATTAATTTTATATGATCATTCCAATTCAAATCGTTCCGTACGCATACTCCCAGATATTTTACAGAAGGAACTGCTGCCAGTGTTTGTTCCGCTATCATATAATCATACAATAAAGGATCCTTCCTTCTATGTATTTGCAATACTTTACATTTGTCTATGTTAAGGGTCGATTGCCACTCCCCGCACCAAGTGCCTATCCGCTGCAGATCTTCCTGCATTTCGCTGCAATTTTCTAATTCTCTAGCTTCTCTGTATACTACAGCATCATCCGCGAAAAGCCGCATGGAACTTCCGACACTATCTACTAGGTCATTTATATATATTGTGAAAAGCAATGGTCCCATAACACTCCCCTGTGGTACGCCTGAGGTTACTTTAACGTCTATAGACGTCTCTCCATTGAGAACAGCATGCTGTGTCCTGTTTGCTAAAAACTCTTTAATCCAGCCACACAGCTGGTCTGATATTCCGTAGGCTCTTACTTTGTTTATCAAACGACATTGCGGAACTGTATCGAACGCCTTGCTGAAGTCAAGGAAAATGGCATCTACCTGGGAGCCTGTATCTAATATTTTCTGGGTCTCATGAACAAATGAAGCGACTTGGATCTTACACGATCGCTGTTTCCGGAATCCATGTTGATTCCTACAGAGTAGATTCTGGGTTTCCAGAAATGACATGATACGTGAGCAAAAAACATGTTCTAAAATTCTACAACAGATCGATGTCACAGATATAGGCCTACAGTTTTGCGCATCAGCTCGACGACCCTTCTTGAAAACTGGGACTACCTGTGCTCTTTTCCAATCATTTGGAACCTTCAGGTCCTCTAGAGACTTGCGGTACACGGCTGTTAGAAGGGGGGCAAGTTCATTCGCGTCCTCTGTGTAGAATCGTATTGGTATTCTTCTGTTGAGTGATTTCAGTTGCTTTTCTATTCCTTGGACACTTATTTCGATGTCAACCATTTTTTCGTTCGTACGAGGATTTAGAGAAGGAACTGCAGTGCGGTCTTCCTCTGTGAAACAGCTTTGGAAAAAGGTGTTTAGTATTTCAGCTTTACGTGTGTCATCCTCCGTTTCAATACCATCATCATCCCAGTGTGTCTGGATATGCTGTTTCGATCCACTTACTGATTTAACGTAAGACCAGAACTTCCCAAAATCTTGTGTTCAAAAATCATAACTGGAGAAGGAATACTTGGAAAAGGGCCAAGAGACACTGGGGAATGACAGCTGGATTACATCACAGGCAGGAATTCGAAATCAGATAATGGACTGTAACACGTTCTCTGGAGCAGATATAGACTTCAATGACAACTTAGTAGCTATGAAGAAAAGACAAAAAGCTAAGAAGGCTATAGGTACTACGCTAGGTGAGGAGGAATGGACATTTCTAAAATGGGCAATCATAGAAGTTGCACGGATAAATTGAGGCACAAGCAGGATAAGTGCGAAGAAAATTTGGGTTATAGGATAAGTAATTTAATTACTCGCCGGAAGAATGAAATGCTAAATTACCAGGGAAAGAAAGGAATGCAGCAATATAAGTAACATATATATATATATATATATATATATATATATATATATATATATATATATATATATATATATAAGCACTGGGAAGCTAAATCCAAATGACTGCAGTGGCAAGAATTTTAAATTGAGAGTTCAAAAGGAATTTAAATGTGGAGTTCAGAGGAGAGTCTGGGTAGAAAGACTAAACTGAGGTCCTATAAGAAGTGGAGGCACTGTCTTCTGACACCACAGGAAAAGAATGGCTGCCAATCTGGAATATACAGGCCATGCAGAAATGAAGTCAGAATCTGACAGAACTTTAGAAGACTTCTACGAAAGCTTAGGAATTCCTGAAACTATTGAGAGAACTGGCAAGTAAGGAATTATTTAAGGTAGTACACAGATTAGAAGCAGAACGATCACCTTATCAGTTTCTGCTTTCAAGTTTCTGACAAAGATAAAATGCCGATAAAGGAAAAGAAAACTGAGGGTCTCCTAGACAGTGGTGTATTTTGATTCAAGAAACATTAAGGAACCAGACGGGAACTTTTGACTTTGCACCATACAGCTGAGGCAAGACACATTCACAGAGTATGTCGACTCAAAGCGGCAGATAACGTAAAATGGTGCAAGATCATAATTCACAGAAAAACATGTATAACCTATAGGCAAACACGGAAAATATGCAGCGTACACAAGAACAAAGGGAGGGAATTATAATGTAAGACCAAGTGATAACTACTTGTATTAAAATTTGAAGCAGGGATATCGTCTTTCTTCTCTACACTTCAGTCTGCATATCGAAGAAGCAATCAGGTAAATAAAAGAAAGGTTGAGGTTTGTGATTAAAATTCAGGGCGAGACGATATAAATTACAAGATTCGCAGATGACACTTCCTTCAGTGGAAGGGAGGAAGAATTGCGGGACCCATCTAAAGAAGTTAACTGTCTTATTACCAAGAATATATGACAGTGGACGAAAGTAACAAGGAGTAGCATAAATGGGATTATAGATAAATTTAACATCGAAATTACGTAGTATACGAAGCGAAAGGTTTCTGCTGATTTTAAAAGAAAAGTGACTTATGATGAACGAGACAAGATGGATATAAGAAGGGGATTAGCACAGGCAAATATGCCATTCATCGCTGAAATTATTCTACTAGTGTCAAATATAGGACTCACTTTGTGGAAGAAAATTCGCGGGGTGTTCGTCTACAGCTCAGCATTACATGGAAAACAATTGTGGACTGCTCTATAATCGGAAAATCAGAGAACCTAAGGGTTTGAGTTGTGGTGTTACAGGTGGATGCTTCTGGTGTTGCAGGTGGATTCTGGAAATTAGAAAGAATCCATACCTATCACAAAAACGGATTAAAACGGGTGTACCTGTTATGTATGTTTATATGTATGTATGTGTACGTATGAATGTATGAAACTCGGTACACTCATTGTCAGGAAACCATCGTTGTGGTCACAAAAACCATATACCTATCAAAGGGCAGCGGGTGGGAGTGAGAAAGCAATGTAGCACACGTCGCGTGAATATCCATACTTTAGTAATCCGATATTTGAGAATGAGAGCCCATAGAGACCTGAAACAAGCCTTTGCAAAACTTTTTCTCCCTGACGACCCTCACAAAATGATGAAACGAGAAATTTTATCGCTTACTACATGATCACTGTTTATGCAGTAAAACATGACATATTAATTTATTACTTTTTCACTTCTAACTGTATTCGCGACGCATTTCACAGACAGTATCCATATATACCGCTGAATGGACCTGAAAAAAAAAAAAATTCGTTGTACAACACATAGTTTTGGAGATATGACATCAAATACTGAGATTTGTGAAAAAGTGAAGCATCATGTGCGACGTTTTAATTTATTACTTCTTCACAACTAAGTCCCTTCGCGAAACATTTCGGAGACAGTATCCTCATGTGCCGTTGAATGTACCTGCAAAATTCTATGATTGGTGCAGGAGATACGGTGGCATAAACATTGGGCTGCGTGAAAATGAAACTTCAGAACGAAATACGCTAGAGGTATACCTGAAATGTAAAAACAATTACGCGAGAAATAGGTTAAATGTTGGTGAAATATATTTGACATGTGCGTACACGGGCAAATACACGGCTAAAAGGCTATTCCTAAACCCCTGCAACGGTTTCAATCAAATTTGGTACATTTATCAGCTACAATCTGGAAAGAAATGTTGTAGGGGTGGGAGATTCCAATCTGGGTGAGCTTGATAACGAGAGAAGGAAGTGAGGACGAGATAGAGAGCGAGGGGGAAAGGACGAGACCGGACGTCTTCGCATAGGTCACAGTCCTATGACACATGGTTTTTTGTTCCTGGGAGAAGACGCTCCAATGTGTGGTGCTCGTGGCGACCAGATCACTGTGTGCCGTGTTTTATTGAGTTCCGTTTTATTTTCTGACCCAGGGGCCGCAGCTAACTTGCCGGCGGATCTGCCATCTCATTTAGGAAATAATCAAACCAATGTGGTTAAGGCTTTAAAGTTATGTGACTTGTCCAAAATTTTTACCAAGATGTTGGGGAGAGGGTGGTAATTTGTTCACAGGGTGACTGGTCCGCCCGCGTTTTATGTAAGTGGCCAGCCAGTGACAACTTCCTGTGGCGTCTTTGACGTTCCTTTATCGTTTTACTTACGTTTTATTTTTTTATGGAGCATTTTTCGTCTTTTCCCGCTTTCTTTGCGTGTGTGCTCCCATTTTACTAATTTTGTCCACTTTCGTTTCTTTTAATGTGTGTCAGGTTGCTGATGACCTCGCGTTGATCGCCAGTAAGCCCCAACACACACACACACACACACACACACACGCGCGCGCGCGCGCACACAAGAGATGGGCAGAGATTGGGGGTGGGGGGGGGGGGGAGGAGATGGACAGAGAGAGTGGGAAGGAAAGGGACAGAGAGAGGTGAAAGGTAAAGATGGACAGGGAAAGGAAGGAGGAGAAGCAGAAAAAGAGTGGGGGCAGGAAGAAAGGGAGGAGAAGGAAATGGACAGATAAAGGGAAGAAAAGGAGATTGAGAGATGGGTGAGGAGGAGTTAAATAAAGAGAGGGGGGGGGGGGAGAAATGGATTTATGGGGAGAGGAGGAGATGTTCAGAGGGGGAAAGAGTAGAGGGGTGAGGAGCAGACTGACAGTGAAAGGAGGAAGGAGGAGGCGGACAGAAAGAGTGGCAAGAGGAGATGAGCGGACCGTGGAATGTGGAGGAGGTGAATAGAGATAGGGGGTGGAGAAGATGGGCAGTGTAGGGGTAGAGGAGATCGACAGAGAGACGGAGGAGGTGGTCAGAGAGAGGAGGAAGGAGGAAATTCACTAATAGAAGACAGGAATAAACATATACCCGAGTAATGGTACTCAGCTATGGATAAAATAGGATGTATTCTGCACAAACTGAGATCTAAGTTGGGAATGGCAATTTCAGGATGGTTTGTTACTTGTAGCTAATCTAATGAAGGTATAGTTTTCTTTAAGAAAACGTAAGATAACCCTTCCACATTTGCTTTAAATGGCTGGAAAGTGCCTCGGTGTACCTTGTGAGAGTCGCTTGACAATCGCGGAAGGCTGTAAGCAGTCGAAGAACACATGACTGCCTCCAGTTGTGAGTGATACTCCGTACGTATTCCTCGCGATATGTGACGGTGAATTACACACTTGGCTGAATAGCGAGATCCTTCCTTTGCTGTATGTGACAAGTGGAGAAATGTGGACAACTTGAGAATGGCGCCTTATATTGCCCTCGATGCTGTCTTGAGGCGACGTCTGCTTTCGAGCCTTAGGAATACCTTTATGACAGAAGATAACTCTGCGTTATTAAATACTTCTTTCCCTCGCTTCTCGACTTACGTTGTAAAGAGCAAACATATTACCCTTTCCTCACATTTTCAGAAGTGCAGCCTTAGGCCACCAGTCCCCCTGAGTCCGGATATTGGGATCCACCCACCACAGTACCACAGTGAAAAATGTTGCAAGTAAATCAGTGTCGTTAAAGATACTTATTTAGTGCCTTATTTAGTGCAATTAGCCATAATATCTTCCATTAATTCCTGTGAAAAGAAGTTGTTACTTCTCCTAGTTCGTGGTTTATCCCTAAGAACACTTATTATTTATCTAGAAAAGCAACTACTTCGTCGTTCTTGTAAATACTTCATTTAACGACCACTTTCGAAGCCAGGAAGCCACAGCATCAGGTGAGATCTGTTAAATTATAAAAAAACGTTCTTCACAATCATAGTTACGACCAGTAGTGAAAAACAGTACAAATTACTTACATGCTAAATCACGGTTTTAAACTTAATGTATATACTTCAGTGAGTAATGACAGAATTAATGAATCCTCATGTGCGAGGAGAGTATGATCCACGGTCCCTCAAGCGTGCGTAAATTATTTTTTGGGAAACTATAGGAACGGTCAAGGAACAACAGCCCAATTTAATGCGATATAACACCACTAATGGGCTGGGAGCATGAATCCGTAACAGACGACTGTAGACCGAACATAACTGGTTAACCATTAGATCGAGGGTTACAATCCATCAAGAGTGCCTATAAATTAATAAAAATTTGTGAAGTCTTGACAAAAAGCCGCTTGGTAATAAAGACCGCATAAAGATAGCAACTGAGTGGGAAATTTGTAGATCCATGAAAAGACATACCATAAAGACATCAGACATCGTTGCATGTGGAGAGGGTGCATTAATTATCATGTTTTTAACCCATATATTGCAACGTCTTGTATCCTTCTAAACATGTTATCCACAAAAGAATGGAGGCGTTGCTGCTTGAGCCTCTTCTGCTTTTCTGTGGCAGCCCTCTTGTGGTCATCTAGTGTGTGAGGATGGCTTTGGCGACGAAGCATTGAAAGATCCAACTGGTTGCAAGCATTCTTCGTGCTCATTTCAGCAGATAGTGCATGGCATAACATTCCATTGATTGCTGGCTCTAGGAAGGCGTTCACAAAGTGGGCGCATTTTCCTAGTGCATTATCTCACTGAAAGGCGAGCATGTCGCTGAAATAATAGTGTAGGGCTCGACAATAGATTGGAGGAAGTGCCACAACCCTCAAACTATACCCTAAAGCAATCATAGGCGTCCAGCACCTGCGCATCTCACTGTCTCTTAAGTAATACACAAATCTCACACTCGTCTCCGAAAATACGATGCTACTGATCCAAGTTTCAATCCAGCGCATTGCTCAACTTCTTTATGCACCGTGCCGCGGATTGGGGTTATGCTCTTAGTCATAATAAGTGCAGCTTTTATGTGCGGAGACGTTTGCATCAGATCTGAGTCGAAAAGGCACTCACAGATGCCTCCAAAGAGGAAGCACCGTCGGAACGGTGTAGAGAAATCTATCAGATCCCCCACATCTTTCTACTTTCTAGACTGTTCATTTGCCTTGCTACCTCATTATGAGTTTTATTAGCCCAGCGGTGAAAACAATGACTTTGCGTTCTTTAGATCATTAATAAATAATGATACGGGCCTCACTCAGTCACTCCATTCTCGAGTCGCCTGATATAGAATTTCAGAACGTCAGTGGCAAACAAAGAGCTAAATTAATAAAAAAGGGAGAGCAGTGAGGTGCTGGTATCCCTCGCGCTATTTTTGTTTGAGTGAGATATCCCCCTTCTATAACGAAAAGTTGTTTAAAATTAATTTCCACCAGTTATTACAATGTAAACACAAGCACTGCAAAAGTAATTGGAATCAGCGTGGTACCTAGGTCCCTTTTTACTAACAAATATAAAGAGTTAAATTATCCTCTTAATGTGGCAAGGTATAAGCAAGTCAGAATTTTTTTAAAAACACTCTATCGTTTGCAAACAGTGAAACACTCAGAAGCAACGGTCTGCAACTAGCTACGATAAGTGGACTTGTAGAACAGTGGAGCATTAATAAATGACTTAAATGGCAGAGAGGTGGCGAACACAAAGACCCAACTGCTCCCTCTTACTGCGTGACCGAACAGGTCAGTGTTACGCAGTGCTCAGTCGGTGCCGTCATAACGAAGCGGAAACGTGTGACCAAGTGCCACTATGCCTCGCCGCCATCACAGGGTAGAATATCGGCATGTAAGTGCGTTCGAACGGTACAGAATGATGGTCTCCGGAAGGCGTGTCTCTCGTTCCGTGACAGTGCGGTTCGTAAAGGACAAGATGCTTCAACAGTGAGGCGTATCTGGAACCAGTTGAGAGGAGAGGGTCGCACACTGTGCCGACAGGGTACTGAATGACACAATGTGACTACAGTGCAAGATAATCGCCATCCTGTACGGTTGGCCGTAGCGGACAGAACAGCTTCGTTGGCGATGTTGACGTGATGTTGGCGCACTGCGGTAGGTGTGAACATGTCTGCGTCGTCGCTCCGAGGTCGTCTTCTAAGTGCTGGTCTTACGGCACACATTCCATTGCGTTGGCTTCCATTAACCATAACTCACAAACGCCGATGTCTGTAATGGGCACGGTCGCAGGTTCGAATCCTGCCTCGGGCATGGATGTGTGTGATGTCTTTAGGTTACTTAGGTTTAAGTAGTTCTAAGGACTAGGGGACTCATGACCTCAGATGTTAAGTCCCATAGTGCTTCGAGCCATTTATTTTTAATGGGCACGTGAATGCCGACACTGACGTGCTGAGTGGCGAGTACCGCTTCAACTTGCCTACGTTCGACGGCGCTGCGGTCAAAGCAGTCCGCCAGAATGTATTGTTGAGCGGCATAGCAGACAAATGCCAGGTGTGATGGTTTCAGGCGTCATTGCTTACAGCACGCGATCTCGCCTTCTACGTCTTGAGGGCAACCTCAACAGTTACCGCTACATTAGGGGGGTTTTACAGCCCGAGGCACTCCACCTAATGCAGGCCGTTCCACATGACATGTTCCAGCAGGACAACGCCCCACCACATGCTGCGAAGAATGTGTAATCCTTCTTTAAAGAACGACGGGTACCGCTGCTTCCCTGGCCGGTCTCTTCGCCTGACATGTCAACCACCGAACATGTGTGGGATATGGAGCGTCGGCAACTTGTTCATTCAGGTCTTCCTGCAGCCACACTTAACGCTTTGCGCACACACCTACAAACTGCATTGCAGAGCGTTCTCCAGCAACTTATTCAGGTGCTCGTTGATTCCATGCCATGGTGTCTAACGGCTCTGATTGCAGCACATTAGGACGTTATTTCGCACAGAATTTCCAGACACGGTGCATGTAAACGTCTGTAATGCTAATCATTTGTGTAGTGTCACGTCACCAATTGGTGGAACAATTTCGTTGTGATTACTGCTCCCAGTCTTGGTGTTTCACTTGGCAACATTAGCGGTGGAGGGTGTATAAAGCGTGTAGAGGGGACCCGGAAAACAGTGCAGACATTGTCATAATGCTTAAACCGTGCGATTTATCTGACGGCCAGAAGAACATAATGATCCGGTTTCGGATCAAGGGTGGAATCACTTCCTAAACGGCTATGTTTGAAAATGGTTCACGTGACGCCGTCTTCAAAGCACACCGTATATAGCAAAATGGCGTCCTCTAAATGTCGAGAAAACTGTGGTACAGCGCCGGCCATAGATGATATGGGTGAAAAACGGCTGCGGATGTGCGTGCAACTGTTGAGCAACTGACCACCCAAATGAACCAAAGCGCTACCGACATGTCTTCCCAACGACCGTTCAGCAAACGTGCTACGTGTGGGCCTCTGCAGCAGGCGCCTGGTTCGTGCACCCATGCTGACTGATGTCTGTCGGCGACAAATGATGGAATTAGCGCTGCAATATCGCAACTGAACGCGCACTTAGTGGAGACATTGTAGGTAAGCAGCCTGCTCACACCATATAGTATTCATATGTTTTCCATTGTGTGCCAGCCGAGTTCGCTGTAACTAGCTATGACGTCACGAATATTGCCCAATACCTTATAAGATGAATAAATAATCTGAAAGTTTACAGCATGTTAGGAGTGATGCTAAAATGACAATGTATTAAGTTCCAGTTTAGTAACTTTAACAGTTTTCGAAATTTGGACGTTTTACGTAAAAAAATCATTGGCGCAACAGGAAGGAGCTAGAAACTTCAAAATCTATATTTGGATTCCTTTTTGACCGTGATTTAATGGAAACACCATCATGGATCTCACAAAGTAATATTTTGGTTGAAATTCATGATTTTCTGTTTTTGTGTCCTAAAAGTATGGAAGCAAGATAGATTAAGTAAGTGATTAGATAAAGCTAGGATGTTTGGATTTAGGCAGCATGGAGATACGATATAATAACAAAGATGTCAGAAGTTTCCAAAAGGTAATTATAAAACTATAGCTGTAGCGTCTCTCCAAAGGGCAAGTTCAGAACTCATCTATTGCATGCAGTGCAACTAATGTAATTCTCTCGCCAAAACTATTTAGCCTAGCCACATCAGAATTTTATTACAGATACTTACCTGTGCACTGATGGCATAATTAAATTGAGAGCTTCAATGGCTTTCAGCGAATGAAGCAATTAACTATGTAGTAACTTGGTGTTCTGCTAGCCCAGCGGCTAGTCAGGAAGGCAAATGTTGTCGGCTGCGCCTTCTGCGGTCCGCACCGCGGCTATATGAAGAAGAGCGCTGCCAGTTAGAATCAGGCCTCAGTTCTCTTCTAGATTCGTATCAGCGTGCTCTCCGTGTCGGAAGCCGCATCACCTTCGTGCAGTTGCAAGGAACAGCCTTGGATGCACTATCACGCAGCTCGGTATGCACGTAACAATGAGTTTGCAACGTGGTAAAGTGTTAATTGCGGAACGACTCCAGTGATTTATTCTCAGTTAGCGTGTGTCGCATTTTCAAGTGTCGCCGCAGGACAGGCCTTTCATCACTACTAGCGCGGCGTTTGATGAGTATTGACATCAAATTTTGGTGGGCATTCACTTTGAACATTTACATCAATAACGGTTATCGAACAGTAAGGGATAATAAGATCCGTGCAATAGATTCGGAACAGCTGATAGTACAAAAGCTGATAGTAGCATTGCTTGGTTAAATATTTATTTGAAACTTTGCGCTTTATTGTTTTCAGAATATAGTGAAATTTGCTATAGTAAACTGCATTTTCTATGAATCTCAGACATCCTAAATCCTCAGAGTAATGAACTTCAATGATCAATAACCTTATTTCTCCATCAGAGTGGGCACAGTGAACTTTAATTACAGGCATCACGTTTTTGATAATCACTTTCTGGTTGCCAGCATTGTAGTTAGAGAGACTGTGTTGAGAACGGCAACAATACAATAGAAAATATAAATAAATTTTCCACCCGCTGCCCCACAACATGTGGCCTTTAGAGATAAATCAAATTTTATGCTCTATCGGACAGGTGGCCGTTGGCATGTACGACGTTGCGGTCGGAGCGGCGCCTGCCGCTGCGGGCCGCACACGCACACAGTAGCTTTCGAGGTGCCGTCTGCAGTTCAACGCGCCGCGCCGCATCAGTAATCCTGGTACGCCGCGCCAGCATCGCCATACGTCGCGCAGAAGGAACTAAGTGTAGTGAAAAGCTGTTAAAACTTTTACTAACCTTCGCTAAAAGACTGTCGGTGATGGAACCACTAAAAGAATCTGAAGTTAAAATTAAATCAGAACAAATGTCTGATGAAGAAAGAACAAATCCAGACAACGGTTCAAATGAAAATCTGCTTGAAAATAGTGACGTTTAAAGTGAAATCCGAACCATTGTCCCTGACAATAATGTGAAAAGAGGCAATGATTCAATAACAGAAACCCCTGTAGTAAAGCAGAAATCAGAGATTGTTAATTTACTGGATGATAGTTTCTCTGATGATTTAAAAATGAGATAGTCATCAGAGGTAGTATTGTTTAAAAATGAGAAGTTGGATATAACAGATCAGTCAGATGTTTCATTTAGTTTTGATGATTCTGGTATTGGGTCTAGTTTTAATTGACCTCAGTGTGATAAGAAACCAGCTAATGAGCAACCCAAAAACACTGGGGAAATTGATTTAAATGCAATATTGCAGGCAATATCAGCCAGCCAAACTAATTTGAATAAACGGTTTGACATAATGGACCATACCTTCAAGGCTGGCTGCAGTAAGTTGAAAGAGGAATTAAATAACAGAATTTTGGCCAGCCAAACTAATTTTAATAAAAGATTTGAAGTGATGGAGAATACCTTCAAGACTGGCTGCGATAAGTTGAAAGAGGATTTAACACTAGAACCACCGGAACTAGGACTATACTTAGAACCGCCGATGTGGTCAAAGTGACCACTTTCTTGGTAAGTACATGCTGTGCTGTTTAATGGAAATATTAATGACCTTGATAACAGTGTATCACTTTAATTACGTTTTATTTTACAACAGCAATGGGAACGTAATATTACTAATATTAAAGAACATAGTCCATATTATTTTTCTGCAACCATACTAATTGTATTGCAGTAGTTTTAAAATTAATAGAAATTAATCTTACTGGAGAAACTAAGTACCCATGAATCTGTTAAGAGAAAGACCAATCATAAAATATGACCATGTATAGTACCTAATCCTACTTACAAGCATTACAAACTACTGTCATTATTACTTTATATGTACATGGCCCACAAGCATATCTCTTGCATTTACTGCACACTTCAATTGTCTTGTTTCTGAATTTCCTCGTTTGGCATAGTTTTCTTACTTTCGCAGGAATTTCCGCTTCTTCTCTTTCTTCATCACCATCGTCCTTTTCTTCCTTTTCTTTGCCATCCCTTGGCATCCTTTCCTGATATCTGATTTCCATATATGCTCTACATAATTCTTCTGCTAGATTTCGGATGAAATTCCTCCAACTTATTTTGGTCCCTGTCACTAGCTTGAAAATGATCCATGCGCTGATGGCTGCTAAATCAAGGATATTGTGAAATACGTGTACAGACCATCGATGAGTACCAGGTAGGACAGAATATTTCCTCGTCATCTGGTCCAAGACATCTACAGTAAATTTTGTGCTATTGTAGAAGTTCACTGTTTCAGGAAGGTGTTTCGAATTATTTTGTATTTCACCATCTGTGTGCATGGTGCTATACAGAAGAACATTTTTGTTCTTTTTCCCTTGGTAAACAGTCAAGAGTACCACCTTCCCCTTTCAAGAGTACAGACGTATACAGAGGAGTTTAAATTTTTTTATAGTGTTCGGAATTACTTTTCTTGCACGGTTGATAGTGCCTACAAGAGTAGTTTCCTCTTTTTCCAGTCTCTCCCCAAGTGTGACCGTAGTGAAAAAATTATCAGTAGTCACATTTCGCCCCTTATTGCAATATGGAGCTACGAATTTCTTTACTACTTGTTCTGGAAGTTTCCCATTAGGTGCCCTCTGTTCGTTCTTTCCTACATAAGGGAACCCATTACAAATATATTTTGTTTCTACATCCGCTAGAAAGCAGAATTTGATACCGAATTTATTAGGCTTATTCGACATATATTGCAAATACGGACACCTGGTTCTGCTGGGGAAAAGTTGTTCTTCCACAGTGACATTTGATCCAGGTATGTAATTCAACAGACAGTTTTCTATAAAATGGTTCCAAGTAGTTGATATAAGTGCAAATTAGTCGCTTTTCAAACGTTCCGAGCGTGTATTTTTTTTTTTCATCAAAACGCAGATATTTCAAAATTTCTCGAAATCTGCTTCTGCTCATTGTGTCAGTGAAAAATGGGGCTCCCCACTTTTTCGAACAAAGCTCATCTACTTCAAATACATCTGGCACCTAGTGCACCACGAACATATAATAAAGCAACAAATGCATCTAATTCTTCTAAATGTAAACTCCAGGAATCATTTCCAAGAAGCCATTGTGCCTCTGCTTCTGTGCATTTCTTTATGTGTTTCAACATTGATTGGTCAACTAAAAGGCGCCAGGCACTCGAAACATTATCATTTGAGACGTGCCGCTTTGCGTGCGGAGTTGGTTCCCGTGTTTCTTTCAATATATTCTGTTGATATATCCTACCTGGAGTAGTAACACCGAAATCTGCTACAGTCCACTCCGTGATCCCGTCCTTCCCCAGGAGTTTTGAGCCAGGTTCTGGAAGTGAACCCTCACTTCGTTCTCCTCTACTACGTCGATTCTGTATTGGTCCACTTACATACTGGAGGTGCAGTTCTTTTTTTACCCAGGGTAGGTCCTTCTCTAGCATTGTTTATACACTCCTGGAAATTGAAATAAGAACACCGTGAATTCATTGTCCCAGGAAGGGGAAACTTTATTGACACATTCCTGGGGTCAGATACATCACATTATCACACTGACAGAACCACAGGCACATAGACACAGGCAACAGAGCATGCACAATGTCGGCACTAGTACAGTGTATATCCACCTTTCGCAGCAATGCAGGCTGCTATTCTCCCATGGAGACGATCGTAGAGATGCTGGATGTAGTCCTGTGGAACGGCTTGCCATGCCATTTCCACCTGGCGCCTCAGTTGGACCAGCGTTCGTGCTGGACGTGCAGACCACGTGAGACGACGCTTCATCCAGTCCCAAACATGCTCAATGGGGGACAGATCCGGAGATCTTGCTGGCCAGGGTAGTTGACTTACACCTTCTAGAGCACGTTGGGTGGCACGGGATACATGCGGACGCGCATTGTCCTGTTGGAACAGCAAGTTCCCTTGCCGGTCTAGGAATGGTAGAACGATGGGTTCGATGACGGTTTGGATGTACCGTGCACTATTCAGTGTCCCCTCGACGATCACCAGTGGTGTACGGCCAGTGTAGGAGATCGCTCCCCACACCATGATGCCGGGAGTTGGCCCTGTGTGCCTCGGTCGTATGCAGTCCTGATTGTGGCGCTCACCTGCACGGCGCCAAACACGCATACGACCATCATTGGCACCAAGGCAGAAGCGACTCTCATCGCTGAAGACGACACATCTCCATTCGTCCCTCCATTCACGCCTGTCGCGACACCACTGGAGGCGGGCTGCACGATGTTGGGTCGTGAGCGGAAGACGGCCTAACGGTGTGCGGGACCGTAGCCCAGCTTCATGGAGACGGTTGCGAATGGTCCTCGCCGATACCCCAGGAGCAACAGTGTCCCTAATTTGCTGGGAAGTGGCGGTGCGGTCCCCTACGGCACTGCGTAGGATCCTACGGTCTTGGCGTGCATCCGTGCGTCGCTGCGGTCCGCTCCCAGGTCGACGGGCACGTGCACCTTCCGCCGACCACTGGCGACAACATCGATGTACTGTGGAGACCTCACGCCCCACGTGTTGAGCAATTCGGCGGTACGTCCACCCGGCCTCCCGCATGCCCACTATACGCCCTCGCTCAAAGTCCGTCAACTGCACATACGGTTCACGTCCACGCTGTCGCGGCATGCTACCAGTGTTAAAGACTGCGATGGAGCTCCGTATGCCACGGCAAACTGGCTGACACTGACGGCGGCGGTGCACAAATGCTGCGCAGCTAGCGCCATTCGACGGCCAACGCCGCGGTTCCTGGTGTGTCCGCTGTGCCGTGCGTGTGATCATTGCTTGTACAGCCCTCTCACAGTGTCCGGAGCAAGTATGGTGGGTCTGACACACCGGTGTCAATGTGTTCTTTTTTCCATTTCCAGGAGTGTATTACTGCTTGGTCCTGGTTCAGCAACTGCGTGAGGAAAGACACAATTAGAAAGCTACAACTCATTACAAAGATAACATACCACACAATAAAATAGCAGTAACAGAAGTAGCAGTAGAAGTGTCAGCTCTATTATAATAGTGATCATTATTCATATAGTAACAATAATAATAATATATAAGTAAATGTAAATTACCTTCATTTTCAGTCTCGGAGCTGTCACTCTCCACATTAGCGACAGGTTGGTAATCTTCATCTGTAGAATCTTCCACAAGGTCCTCAACCTCAGGATCATTTTCAGCATCTGATTCATACAAAAGTGTGACAATTTCTTCATCTGAAAGTGGCCGTGGCCGTGGTTTGTATCGCTGTGACATCTCAGCCATGTCCACTGCTCTGAGACCAGTGCTCAAATAATCAATCTTGTTTATGCGAAACCCAATAGTAAACAATAAATGACATATTGAATTGTTGAGCTTTTAAATTCAAACAATGCGAATAAACTTCAGTAACCAACGTATTTGGTACATTGTTGACGATACTAAGAATAAATCTAGAGAATGACGCACAACAATCTTTAAATAATCTGTTTTCAAATATACATGTAATGTGGTCAAAGTGACCACTCGGTGGTTTTAAGTATAAGTGGTCATTCAACGAAAACTAATGAAGGTAAATATTGGACTTTTTACATGATCTACATAAACATTTAGGAAAAGTCATTAACTCACAACAGCATAGATTAGAAATTGACCGAATAATAACATGTTAAAATATAAAAAGTGGTCAAATTGACCACTCGACGGTCCTAGTGTTGAAAGCTGCGCTTAAAGCAGATCTAGACAGTTTAATTTATAATATTGACTCCAACCATGCTGACATTAATGCAATTATCTGAGCTGCATAAAACGGTAAGGTCCGAAGTTGCCGAGGTTCGCGAAGACTTCCAAAAGGAAGATGCGAAACTGGAGCAAAACTTAACAGAAAAGATAGAGTCGGAATCTGAACTAGGCTGAGATAGATTTAAAGATGTTAATGCAAAAGTGAATATATGTCAAGCAGAGGTAGATGCAATTAAGACTGATACTACTCATGTTATGCAAAGAGTAGGTAATGTTGAAATGAAAGTAGAAGCGATTACCACTAACATTGCTAAAGTTGAGAATAAAGTAGCTTCAGTAGCTTCTGGTAATGGTGGTGTACAGCAAGTTGTAGCTGCAAACTCTGCTTTTATTGGGTGTTGGCAGTTCTAACGATTCGATCCAGACAAAAATATCCATCCGCTAGATTCTTGGAACGATTTTGAAGATGTGTTTCCATCATTTTGGTCTGAATGCGAGAAAATTTCATTTATTAAAAGTCATATGCCAGGTGATGCAATGCATTGGTCAGCTGATGTCATGTTGAAGTGTAACATATTAGCGGAATTTAAAACAGCTCTCATTAATGAATACTGTTCTAATCTTAAGCAGAATGAGGTGTTGAGAGAATTTCGGAGTGGGAAACGCTTCAATGCAGGCATGGATTTCAAGTCTGTCACGTTTGACGGAAAAGCTGAAACCTGAAATCATAACACTAGGTCTTGAAGCTAAATTACCATGGTATTGGCAGACTAGGATCATATCCGCCCCTAGAGACGATCTTGACCGTTTCATTGAATATTTGGAACGTGTAGAGCGTGGTGCTGTCAATGAGGAGCGGGCACGTAATAATATAAATAGTAACAGCGCCAGTAGTAATTTTAAGAATGAGTAGAATGGCAATGTAAACATCTGAACAGTAGGTGTTCGCCATCCTAAGAGAGGTAGGGAATGGAGAAATAATAACCATAACCAACAATGGCAACCTGATTGTAGAAATGTTGTTTGTAACGAAAATGTGCAGGTAAACTACAGTGTTGAAAGCAATTTTGCTCCAGTTAACAACAATGGCAGTAAGGGAAACAGTAGTTGGCAGAGGCAGGAAAATTATTTCCCGTCTATGAGGACACTGGCGCTCACCAGGCCGTTACTTTTCCTGAGCCAGTAATTACAGCGACTGGTAAGACAGATCAAAATGCTCAAACCGATTATTCGGACGAAGAGTAGGTAGCATCCAATGATACAGCAGAAATATTCAACCACTCACAGTATTTAGTTGATACCATGTAAGAGACGCTTTCTAAGTGGGAAGAGCAAGAGAAGGCGCAGCAACGTAATGGTAGCGATGAACTACAAAGTACTGAATTGTCAGGTGAAGAAGCTGAAGAAATTCATGCTTATATCTACGTTGAGAATGATGTGCTCTTATCTAAAGTGCCTGTGCAGGATATTGACACTGTGCTGATAATTTAGGGCTGGAGGTAAGTCAAAATGTAGAGAGTAGCCTGTTGTAGGTCGATGAACCCAGTGTCTGTGACCAGTTGTCACTTGAGAAGGGACTCGACAATAATAGTCAAAGTGGTTTAGCTGTAACTAGTGTTATGCCCGATTTGGAGGCGCAGAGTCGTTCCGACCACAATAATTTGGGTCACGTTCAGCAGACTAAATGTAATAAAGTCGTGCGGTGTTTTGATTTGAAATTAGTAGACCAACTGGAAAAGGCAGCTGAAAATGTGGTTCAGGAAACCCCTACATACCTCGATCTAAATGTAATGAAGACAGATGTCGATCGCTTTAGCTGCAGACAAATCCAAAAGGAACTGTTGGATGAATTTGAGGAACCACTTGTACAACCTAAAGTAAGCCACCCTATAATACTAGTAAATGTATTAGATATTAGTGTATGTTGTCTCTTAGACAGTGGCAGTGAGATGAGTGCGTTGTCTCAGTCCTTTTTTGGTGCATTATCAAGTAAAGATAAGCTTACGTTAATGAGGATATCAGGACAGAATAATTGGTGCTACTGGCAAGGTTTGAAAAACGGTAAAGCAAGAAGCTTTGCATACCTTTAATATTAATGGTAATGTGATTGATCATCCATGCTTAATAGTAAACAACCTCAGTATCGAGGATCTAATTGGCATAAATTTCTTGTCAATGTATCAGGGTGTTGTTAACTTTGAAAGAAGCCAGTTAAAAATGGTCTTCCCAATATCCGGAGTAATTACCGTGCCATTTATTGACAAACACATAGTAACTAATGATGAGACTTGGGAGCTGCCTATACGAATTCTGAAAAGTAGAAGATATTGGGACGAAGATGTCGATCTTAGTAAAGTTAGGTTGAACACAGCAGAAGCAGAAACAAAGAAATTCATGTTCGTATACCGGGGACCTTACAGGATTATAGGAAAACCACATGCAAATGCGTGTAGACTGGAGACCCGAAGAGTAAAAAAGTATTAGGTCTCAGAAATGTGATCGACCTAAAGAAATTCATAGGTAGCGAATGAATTCTGTGGGTAGGAGGTAGTTCTGTAACCTCTACGCAGTGTGGCAGCTGTGCAGTCCCAGCTGTGTGAGATCTTCTTTCCCCATTTCAGGTCTCACTCATTCCTATCCCCAAGATTTCGAATTCTTCTACCCATAACAAATTTTACAGATATTGTCAGTAACAAACCACGAGTTCTGTAACCATTCTATCAACCGATTAGTGAAGAAACTACTGGTTGTGACAAACCTAATAGTGATATGTAAACAATGGAGAGGTATGAAGTAATGAAGGCGTAAATGTATCTGAGTAACAAGTATGTATATATACGTTTTAGGAAGAACCTTGGTAATATTATAAGTACAAAGTGTTGTTTTACTGGAAATGGTTTCACAGTAATATTAAAAAGAAATTCGTTTGTAAGCAGAAGCTGAAGTGGCAATGAGACCTATTGTCTGCATTAGAGCTAATTAGTAAATAGAAGAAGAGATTGCTTACTGTTATGGAATATATGCACATAAGTTGTAATGATGAACTCACCCTGTATAGCAGGGTATGGCAATAATAATGGAATTGAACAGTGTTTGTGGTTGAGACGTGAAGGACACGTCCTTGAGGTATTCGTGAGGTTGGAGCTGGCCATTATTTTGGTGTAGTGTGTACTAGGACACGCCTACATGTATTAAGGCTATGAATTGGAGGCGTGAATGCGACCGTAGGTACCCTTATGTTAGATGAGACAAAGCAGCTCATGCTGTCCTATAGGTTTAAGGAATTTAGCATAACGCATATCCATTATTACTTAATGCACTTTAGTGGTAGTCGACAGAGACTACCCGTGGTTTCAGCATCTGATCGAGTGGAAATGGATTGCCACGTGAGCAAAGTGATCAGCTGCAATACACCATAGAAGTGAAATCAATGTGTTATCCTGTGCTTTAAATTGTTAATAGAGTGATTATTACGTAAGTACATACACTAGCAACTTAACTGAATAACATAAATGCAGCCATGAAACATTATTAATAGCTCAGCATAATTAAACTTCAATGAAATGTGGAACTGACACAGCATCGAAGGACCAATAAGTTAATTTAGTAATCGACTAATCATAGTGTGTTTCGAACACTCAGAAATTGTACTCCTATTATCACAAGTTATTCAACTGTACAGAGAAGCTAAGAATGACAATTAATAATTAAGTATATGCATATCACCTTTATGAATGAGATAGTTGACGATGAGTCAGCCTGAAAATAAATACAGATGTGTCAGTAATATACCGAGTATTGGTTCAGTGTTCAGGCCCAGAAATAATAATTTGAGATTTAAAGGTTAGTAATCGCTTTGAAGCACTCAGTGAAATGGACGCGAATCAGGACCTTGAACTAACGTGGGGAAACATCCAAAGCTCAGTTAGGGATACAGCAAAGGAAACACTCATGGGAAACCCAGTAGGCAAGAAGATCTAGTTTGGAAAGGAATGTTCAGATGCCCTGGAAAGAAGAAAGGAAGCCAGGAACAAGTGGCTGAAGGGGACAAATCTGGCACAGGCCGAAGCACAATTTGAGGAGGTCCGAAAGACTACATAAGCAATTCTGAGAAGAGCAAAGAGGAAATACATAAGGAATATCATTATTGAAGCAGAAACAGACTTCAGAGGACAAAAGACTAGGGAAATGTTTCAGAAGGTGAAGTACCTCTGCAAAGGTGACCAGGCCAAGCAGAAATTTGTCAAAGATTCCCGTGATAAGATCCTGACGAACGATATGGACATAGTTGAGAGATGGAAAGAGTACTTTCGACAGCTGCTAAATTGTGCTGAACCCGAACGGCAGTTTGATTTCCAGTACGCAATTACAGCCGATGCAAACTATCCACCACCTTCCCTGTATGAGATAAATACCAGAATCAGACACCTTAAACAGAATAAGAGTCCAGTTGAAGATGGAATACAGGCTGAAATGATCCTGGCAGGAGGAGAGAAATTTGCAAAACAAATACACCGACTGATACAGTCAATTTGGACCAAAGAAGAACTACCAGGAGAATGGAAAACAGCTCTGATTTGTCCAACACATAAGAAGGGCGACAAACTGAAATGTGACAACTATCGAGGAATCGCCCTGCTTAACGTCTGCTATAAGATCCCGTCCAATTGCCTCATACATAGAATTCAGCCAGTGGCACAATCGGTGATTGTGGAGTACCAGGGAGGTTTCCGGCCAGGACGGTCAACAGTAGATCACATCTTCAGTCTCCGGCAGCTCACTGAGAAACTGGGTGAATATGGTAAAGATTTGCGTATTTCATTCGTTGATTTTAATAAGGCATATGACTGCATACATCGCAAGAGCCTGCTCACCTGTTTAAAGGAGTTTGGCGTAGCAGAGAAAATCAATCTGATAATGATCTGTCAGAATGAAATACGTGCAAAGGTGAAGATGGGAAATCGCGTAACTGAGGAGTTTGAAATTGTGACAGGACTCAGGCAAGGAGATGGGTTGTCCCCTATCCTGTTCAACTTTGCCCTCGAGAAGATCGTACGCGAGACCTTCCAAGAGAACGAAGGGATTGAAATCGAAGGAAAGAGACTGGCATACTTAGCCTATGCAGACATCTGCTTACTCTCTAGATCGGAAGAGGAGTTGGAACAAATGACCAAAGCGCTAAAGGAAGCTGCCAGCAAATTTGGGCTAAACATAAGCGAAGCCAAGACAGAGTACCTCGTTATGACGCGTGATCATTGTCAAACTGCTGATCATCTACAATCACTGCAGGTTGGGGACCATTCCTTAAAGAGAGTGCAACAATTCAAATACCTAAGGGCACTTTTCACTGAGAACTCGTCATGTGAAGCAGAGATCAATGCCAGAATACAAACAGGAAACCGATCTTACCACAGCCTAGCACAACTGCTTCGATCTAATATCTCTCCAGGCAGTTTAAGATTCGACTGTACAAAACCCTGAACCAGCCTGTTGTTATATATGGCTGTGAGACATGGAGTATCCGGAAACAGGACTTCCTTAACCTCCTTGTTTTTGAGAGAAAAGTACTTCGGAAGATCTTGGATGGGGGCTTAGTTAAATATAATGTAAATAATTTTAGTAGCTGTATGTCCGGTTACGAAGTCTCGTAACCGGTTGCCCCTGAGTAGTATCAGTACGCAATCTGACTGCTTAGAATAACAATAAAGAATGAAACGAAATTTCCGTTAACACAATTAATTAAGTCCGCAGCAACTATAAAAGCTACGAAACAACAAAGCACAAGTGTAACTGTTCTGTGTGTGCAAGTGTGATTCAACGTACACATCTGGCACGGTTATTCCTCAAAACGACAAGATGTTTTAAACACCATTTACAATTAAGTAATAAAAAAAATAGAAATACTATAATTGCACATAGAAACCAGAATTACGGTCGAATACATGTACACAAGCGAGATGCTTTGTTGACTGAACCTGTGACCTAGAGGCATTGTTATTTAGGAAATTTTAAATAAAAAATTTTTTTGTTACCTTCATATATATTGACGAAAAATGCACTGTGATCATTGCAACATCCCCAATCAAACAGCATCTGCTGTCTCGTCCAACAGAACAACTGCACACGACACGCCCTCAACTAGTACTGCTATCGACATCCTCTCAACAGGCACTGCCCACGGCAACCTCTGAACTACTACTGCCCAGTGGAGGCGGCGGAAAAATACTCTTTGGCGCAACCTCTGGCGCTGTGACTCAGTGAAGCCACCTTTCATATGCCCCTCCTCCACGGGCTACAATTGGATGGTGTTTTTGCCAGCATTGGTGGTGAAAATACCACCAAATTCGTCCAAAAAAATACAGACAAAATAAAAGATAATATTAATAAGTAAATATCACATAACTAAATAAATTTTGGCTTTCCACTGACCCTTCAATAACCTAATATAAAATACAGTAAGGAATACAAATGCTTGCATACATGTGATTTACATAATAGTTTACACAAGTATCATTCAATCAATGACGAATAGATTTAGGTAAGAGTCCCATAACATTTCATAAACAGTAAATACACAAAAAATCAATTTATACGAATATTCACATAAAACCTTTTCAATAGTTCAAGAGACAGGAACCACTCCTCAGAGTAGTTGATAGTTCCAACAGTAGCACCCAGCAATGGTCAACAGGTGCAAATAGCAGTCTCATAACATTTCATCAGCAGTATTTAAACAGCTCCAACAGTGGCACCCAGCAATGGCGAGCAGGCGCAGACACCAATAAGTGACATTATCTCAGTAGAAACAGTTCCATCAGTGGCACCCAGCAATGTTGAACAGGTGCAGACAGCAACAAGTGACATTATTTCAGTAGAAGCAGTTCCAACAGTGGCACCCAGCAATGTTGACAGGTGCAGACAGCAACAAGTGACATTATCTCAGTAGAAGCAGTCCCATCAGTGGCACCCAGCAATGTTGACAGGTGCGGACACCAACAAGTGTCATCATTTCAGTAGAAGCAGTTCCATCAGTGGCACCCAGCAATGTTGAACAGGTGCAGACACCACAAGTGACATCATTTCAGTAGAAGCAGTTCCATCAGTGGCACCCAGCAATATTGAACAGGTGCAGACACCAACAAGTGACATCGTCAGTAGTAGCAGTTCCATCAGTGGCACTCAGCAATGTTGAACAGGTGCAGACAGCAACAGTCCATAATATTCACTATCACTAATCAATCAGTTCATCAGAGTTTATCAGCAGAAATTAAACATTTCCAAGTGGCACCCATCATGTTGAACAAGTGCAGGTAACAGTCCATAATATTCACTATCACCAATCAGACAGTTCATCAGAGTTTATCAGCAGAAATTAAACATTTCCAAGTGGCACCCATCAATGATGATAGGTGCAAGCACGAACAACAGTTTGAATGCACACACAATTGCTTTTACAAAATTATTATCAATGCTCTTACACTAAACATACAAATTATAATAAACACACAAATGATATCAGATAATTGTCATATTAACTATTACAAATACACAAATATCAGTAAACCTATAATATTTATGGGTGTCAGTGCAAGCCGCAACAAACAAGTAAAATAATATTTAGGAGGCAGGTCGGTACCAATTATTTGGGATTAGGAAAGGAAAACACACAAAACACGCCCACTCATCTATCTAATTGAATAATGTTAACTGTGTAAATGCAATTCTGTCAAAAATTTGATGTTCAACATGTGTATCAAGTAGTAGTGGCAGCAGTGTATAACAGTCAATAATAATTGGTCAACGTCATAGTCATCATGTCAAGACCAATGTTTGCCAAGCCAAATCAAATGTACAGTTGCTGAACAACTGTCAGTGTGCCAAGATATGCAAATACTTTCTCTCTCCAAAAAAGGTATATGCTGCTTATTGATATAACAAAGTGTGTGTGTAGACAATCTTCCTTCCACTTGAGTGTTCTAGTCTGCCATCTTCATCCTCCTTATTCCATATAAACCAACAAAAAAAAAATGCTCCTCACTTACTTTAGCTCTTATCCACCAAAACTCCAATAATCATCAGCATCACATAATCTTAATACTTCAATAATACCTCTTACGTCGATACATATAAACCTTATATACATATAAACCTTATCATGAATATCATTTACCTTGCCTGTTGTCCACCAAAACTCCAATAATCATCAACTTCACACAATCTCTATACCCCAATAATACCTCTTCAATACATCGATACATACAAACCTCATCGCCAATATCATTTCACTTCGATAACAACTCTTTCCTCTAGTCAGTCTCCTCGAACAAGTACAGATAAAATCCTAGTGCAAACCTCACTTCATCATCCCATACAATCCGAAGACACAATGTTCACACACAACCCCTGTGTAATCCATCTGACCCAAATCTTCTACTCATTATGAATTATAAAATACATTTTGGTTACCTTGTCCATCATTAAATAAAAGAAATGCATACATGACCTCTAACAGACTTTAGTTTGAATAACTTTCAGTAAGTAAGTACCAGTACGGAGTGTGAATGATCGTAATATTTCACAGTGTGTACACCACTTCAAGAATCATTAGAAAACAGAAGCAAACATGTGGAGTATTTCTTGTGTCAAGTGTCACTTGCTATTTAAATTGCTCACGAAGAATGCAGTGTAATAACTGTCAATGGTCTAAACCTAGTGTTGGAATGTCATGCCGTTAGCTTCCTTCCTATTTCATAAATTTATAGAGCTTCCATAAAACCTCCAGCTCATGTGACTTCAATGAAGTTTCTTGTACCAATGTCGTTCGTAGAATTATAGCAGTTCATTTTCTTATCTTAATATATAAGGCATTGAGCGTAAGCAAAACACGCAATAGCGAGTAAATATACCAGTAGAGAACAGAATGTTAACAAGTGGATGCAGCACAATCTCTAAAACGAGGCTCTGCCAAGCGAACAATCTATAATTAATACCATAGTGTGACCTAAACTCCATGTTAGTACTTTGTATATCAGCATTTCTATACACCAAATTAAAAAGTAGTTATGACAACAAAACAAAAATGTGTAAATATGCAATCCATATTCACAGCAGCAAATATATATCTTACATAATAAATAGGTCATTAGCATCATATCAACATATGCAAATAAATGTTCATATGTAATCTTAATAAGTAAACATGAAGGCGCAAGCAGATAAATCACAAAGTATAACTTACATACATAACCAAATCAGCACAACTAATCAGGTGACAATCATAATTTAAATAAATAAGCACAGCAGTCACATAATAAAAAAAATGTGACATCAGTGAAAAAGCAGTGCGGCCAAGCGATGCATAATATACATAAGTAACAACCCTTTTCATTAATCAATCATTGTCAAAATCAGTTAACACAAGGTACAAATCACGTAACTGCGAGCAGCAAATTACGTCTGAAATACGTACCTAAGTGGAAATATGTTACCTGAAAAAAACTCAATTAATAGTTACCTTTTTAGTTTATTACTTTATTCTTCGAAATTACATCCTTCCTGAATTTTTTTCGGTAGTAAGTCCTCTTAACGTCGGACACACACAGAATTTACCTGAAGTTCTTAAATATTTTCTACAACTGTATCCTGAAAAATACTGAACGTTAAGAACATAATTTATCAAGTCACTATAGCTTTATACTGAATTTAATCAGAGAAATTACACTGTGTATTTGTTTACGGCTGTCAGTGCATTCGCACTGAGCGCTCGATCAGCTGTAGGTACGCGTGACGTAGGAAGTAATTGTTTGCGGTCAACGACTGCCTTGTGCGGCGCGCAAACTTGACTATTGCTTTGAGTATGTGCCGCCGCCAGAACACGGCGCGGTATCCTTGTATTCTCTGCGCGTTTACGTATAACTGTTAGTTTCTCAAAAGTATGTCATTCCACAAAAATTTTAACGTTAGATATATGATATATTCCCTTAGAGCGCCGAGATTTAAGAGTTTCTACTTCAAGATTGTTATCATGAATAATTTTGCGAACTCTATACGGACCGTTATAAACCAGAAAAAATTTGCGACACAAGCCTTTTCCTTTGTGAGACAAACGATGAGACTTAATTAACACCTTTTGACCAACTGACAACGTTTTTAAACGACCAGGACGTTTAGCTGATTTCTCTTTTCTAGCAGCGGTAGATGCAAGATTTTGTAGAGCCAGGTTGACAACTTCGGAATGCCGCAGTTTCCGTGTAGGCGGAAAAGCAACGATTTCAGAAATGCGATTTGTCGGTGCTTTATTTTTTAATATCAATATAGGCGGTAAAGAAGTTGAATCATTAGGGAGTTCATTCAGAATGTTTTGAAAAATATGAAGATGCTGATCCCACGTTCTGTGATTCTGATGACAATAAAGTCGACACAATTTATTGATTTCCTTCATCCATTAGGCAGGGGGCTAAAAAGTGAAATGAAAATTGGTTTAATATTACGACGCCGTAGATAACGAACCCAAATTTTAGAGCGAAACTGTGATCCATTATCTGATATAACCGTATCAACATGGAACACTTCTTTAAGAAAATGTTTGATGAAAGCATTAGATACTGAACGAGCTGTTGCTTTGCGTAAAGGTGTAAAACACACATATTTTGATGTCAATTGCCCTGCTACCAAAATGTACGCAAAACCATTAGTAGAACGAACCACTGCACCGAACAAATCGACTGCAACCATCTCCTTTAATTTCATTGGAATGATAGGAAACGACGGTGCTCTGTGAGAAATGGTTGGCGGCTTAGCCTGCTGATATAATTTGCATTTGGCAAGAACAGATCGAATACGTTTTTCCATATTATTGAAGTAACAATTTTCTCGTAATTTATGAAAGCATTTTCTGGAACCAAAGTGTGCATAACTGAAATGTGTATACCAAATCAATTTATTAACCCACTCATCAGGAATGCAAACTAACCAAACAGAGTTGTCGACCGATTTTCGTTTAAAAAGAATATCATTGCGAACTAAATAATACTGTCTAATCGCTACGCTTTCCTTTCTCCTCCACTTCTCCTTAATGTCCTTCCAGATTGGATCCTTGTTTTGCTCCTTAGTGATGTCCTGGAGTGAAGACGAAATAAAATTTTCAAACGCAACACCTTGAATATACATCAAACAATAATTGTTTTCTTTGCAGTCCTCCTCAGTACTTGTTTCAAACCCATAGGTGCACGTGATAAAGAATCAGCAATAATATTTGAAGAACCCTGTATGTAAACAATACTAAAATCAAATTCCTGTAGATACAGCACCCATCGTGAGATCTTCCATGTGTTAATTTTGTTGACATAAGAAATTCCAGAGCTTGGTGATCGGTGTAAACCTTACAAGGGAACCTCCCCATCGCACCCCCCTCAGATTTAGTTATAAGTTAGCACAGTGAATAGGCCTTGAAAAACTGAACACAGACCAATCGAGAAAACAGGAAGAAGTTGTGTGGAACTATGAAAAAATAAGCAAAATATACAAACTGAGTAGTCCATGTCAAAGATAGGCAACATCAAGGACAATATGAACCAAGGAAAGCCGTGGTCACGTGGTTAGCGTGAGCAGCTGTGGAACGAGAGGTCCTTGGTTCAAGTCCTCCCTCGAGTGAAAACTTTACTTCTTTTATTTTCGCAAAGTTATGATCGGCCCGTTCGTTAATTGACGTCTCTGTTCACTGTAATAAGTTTAGTGTCTGTGCTTTGCGACCGCACCGCAAAAGCGTGCGACCGTGCGATTAGTAGACGCTTTTGCGGTGCGGTCGCAAAGCACAGACACTAAACTTATTACAGTGAACAGAGACGTCAATGAACCAACGGGCAGATCATAACTTTGCGAAAATAAATAAAATAAAATTTTCACTCGAGGGAAGACTTGAACCAAGAACCTCTCGTTCCGCAGCTGGCCACGCTAACCACGGGACCACGGCACTCATCAGCTCAGATTGTCCTTGATGTTGCATATCTTACACATGGACTACTCAGTTTGTATATTTTGCTTATTTCTTCATAGTTCCACACAACTTCTTCCTGTTTTCTCGATTGATCTGTGTTAAGTTTTTCAAGGCCTATCCACTGTGCCAACTTATAACTAAATCTGAGGGGGGTGCGATGGGGAGGTTCCCTTGTTAGTATGTCTGCCATACAAAAATATGCGAAATTTTGTGAAAGCCCAAACAACAGCCAAGGCTTCAAGTTCCGTAATCGAATAATTCTTTTCTGATTTAGAGTGAACACGACTTTCAAATGCAGTAGTTTTCTGTTCTACAACACCGTTTTCTACTATCTCTTGAAATAAATGTGCACCTAGGCCTTTGTGTGATGAGTCCGTCGCCAAACAAAAATCTTTAGATAAATCCGGATGTGAAAGAAGTGGAGCAGCAACTAAAGCATCACGAAGTTGTTCAAATTCCGATTGAGCTTCCTCATCCCAACACCAATTAGAATTTTATCCAGATAGTTCACATAAACGATGTGTGGCCAAATTGTCCAATCTAACAAAGCGTCTAAGAAAATTACGAACACCAAGGAAACTAGGAACATCACGTTTTGTGGTAGGAACAGCATAATTACGAATAGCGTCTAGTTTCCCTTGATCAGGAAGAATATCTTCTGTAGAAATAATATGACCAAGAAATTTCACCTGAGAACGACCAAATTCAAATTTTTTCTAAGTTCACTGTAATGCCAACTCTTGCAAAACACGCAATAACGAATCCAAAATTTTGTTATGCTCACTCCAAGAACGTTTAGCAATAAGAATATCGTCAACATATGAAGTAATATTGTCACGAAGATAAACAGGTAAAATTTCGTTTAAACTACGAATGAATGCTGCAGAAGATATAGTAAGTCCAAACGGTAATTTCCGAAATAACTTTTGGGTAAAATAGTCATATCCAGTTATTCTTTACCGACTCTCTAGATAGATTGATAGTTGAAGAGTTGTTTTGATAGATACAAAGAATAGTAAAAGAGTAGGCAGCGGCGCAGAAAAAGGGAAATAGCACCACTACAGCTCGGGGCCCTGTGCACGCTACAGCACATATTCACTTAGTGTAGCGAATCCCATGAGGACTTAAATAGCCGCACATAAATTCCAATTTGTCACTTAGTGGCCAATTTGGTGGAAGTGCGTACATAAATTGATCCATCCATGAACATGGATGTATGTCATTCTTAGAATTGCGAAAAGTCTTAAATTTCTGAACAGTTAAAAAGTGTTTACAGTCAAAGGTTTCGCCTCGTGGCGACGAAGACCTACCGCGTCTGTCTGAGTCCGAATGTCGATTATTGTTAAGTTCGCGCGCCTGGCGCTCTCTTGTTGCATCTCGTAAATGAAATAAATTATTTTCTGCAAAACCCGCTGCTACCTGTCATTCTAAATCTCTTCTACTGTCTTTTCCTACGATTTCGCTTTCAATTTGTTTGACTTGCTTTCGTTACGCCTCAAATTCCCTTTTAACGCGTTCATTAAATTTTCCCTGATTTTCAACATGTTTATTTACGTTCTGGTACTCTTCGGTTTCTGCAAATTGCAATGCAGCTGTATCATCTGAATCTCTGTCCCCATTTAAACTAACACTTGTCAATTTATCTGAAATCTCCTCAACTCTTTCCGATAAGTCACCTATTTGTTCTTTCTGTTTATTTACGTCTTCCGTAAGTGTCGCGACTCGGGTTTCAGTATTGCCACATTTAGTAGTTAACTGTTCATATTGTTGTGTTAGGTTATTTATTCTGTCATTTGGTATGGATTCCTCGATTCTTTCAAATATTTCTTCCTTGTCGTGTGCACGTTGTAAATTTAACTCTGAAAATTTTTGTACTATCACGCGATCTCTTTCTTCCTGTTCTCTATCCTGTTCCTATTGTCTAATTTCTATTGAAATTAATCTATCATTGTGAGCATTCAAAATCGGTTGTACTTTTTCTCTAATTTCTTTCTTTGATTCATCTTGCGTGTTTTTAAAACATGTCCCTATTCGTGAGTCTAACCGTGTTTTCATTGTTCCCTTATCAGTTTCTAACCGTGTTGCCAAAGTTCCCATCTCTGTTTTTAATTCAGACCCTAACTGTGATCCCAGTGAGTCTAACCGTGTTACCATTGTTCCCATCTTAGTTTTAATTGTACCTATTTGAGATCCTAACCGTGTAGCCAATGCTCCCATAGCAGTTTCTAACCGTGATCTCAAATTTAATATTGCACTCATCAACTGCTCCATAAAATCTGGTTCGAAATTCTTTTCGCCCCTAACATTTCCCGTAAAACTAACTTCCTTCGTCATAGCTGTAAAGCTATCTGTGATCGATACTATTCCAGAATCTTCTGTCGTTAATCTCATATTCTGAAAATTTTCCGATTGAGAAAAATTTTGAACTGGTTCCGGACTTATTTTCCCCGCTTATTAAATTGTTTTCTACTTCATTATTCATCATACTGTTCGCCTGTGTTGGCGAGTTCGCCATGTTAACAATTTCGTCATTGTGACTATCCATCATTTTTGCCTTTTTCATCGATCGCGTAATCATTTACAAAACATACAAAACTCGTCGCCATACGAAAATTACACACAATATACATTTTATCACCAACAACACCATTCACACGAAATGCTTCCCGACAAACACGATTAACGAACAATTAAAACCTTCACAATTGCACAAAATTGTCAAACCAGTGTACAACTCTTCAAAAATTAAATTCCACAAAAATACCATCAGAAGAATGACAAGACAACTACAAATGTTCAATTACAAAATCTATAGGTGCAATATAGACTACAATTACTAAACTTCAAATTACTACAACAATCCTACTGTCTGCTATTTTTACTATCAGAAGAATTCCAAGGGACGATCCGAAGCAGCGGTCGCCACGTGCATGGGGGGCTTAATTATTTTAAATGACAAAAATATATTTAGTAGCTGTATGTTCGGCTACGAAGTCTCGTAACCGGTTGGCCCTGAGTAGTATTAGTATGCAATCTGACTGCATAGAATAACAGTAAAGAACGAAACGAAATTTCCGTTAACACAATTAATTAATTAAATCCCCAGCAACTATAAAAGCTACGAAACAACAAAGCACAAGTGTAACTGTTCTGTGTGTGGAAGTGTGATTCAACGTACACATCTGGCACGGTTCTTCCTCAATACAAGATATTTTAAACACCATTTACAATTGCGTAATAAAAAAACCAGAAATACTATAATTGCACATAGAAACCAGAATTACAGTCTAATACATGTACACAAGCCATATGCTTTGTTGACTGAAACTGTGACCTAGAGGCATTGTTATTTAGGAAATTTTAAATAATTTTTTTTACCTTCATATATATTGACGAAAAATACGCTGTGATCATTGCAACATCCCCAATCAAACAGCATCTGCTGTCTCGTCGAACAGAACAACTGCACACGACATACCCTCAACTAGTACTGCTATCGACATCCTCTCAACAGGCACTGCCCACGGCAACCTCTGAACTACTACTGCCCAGTGGAGGCGGCGGAAAAACACTCTTTGGCGCAATCTCTGGCGCTGTGACTCAGTGAAGCCACCTTTCAATCTTCGGTCCCGTTCTGGATGCAGATACAGGGGAATGGAGGATCAGATACAACTAAGAGCTTGAGGAACTGTACCAGCAGCCCAACATAGCAGGACCTGTCAAAGCCAAACGAATGCAGTGGGCCGGCCATGTGGCCCGGATGGCCTCGGAAGCTCCTGGATTTCACACCTTCAGGAAAGAGACAGCCAGGGACACCCAACAAGCGTTGGAGGGATGGACTCCATCAAGATTTAAACCAAGTGTCAATAGATGTGAACGGATGGCGGATAGCAGCAATGGACAGATTACAGTGGAGGAGGAAACTTGTAGATGCATGCGGTCACTGCGCCTGATCACGTAGTAGTAGTAGTAGTAGTAGTAATAGTAGTAGTAAAGGTTTCATGATTGTATGCCTTGGGCATAAAATTTTCTTTAATACTTGATTAATGGCGCATTGAGCCATTTGTTTACCGATTTAATTACAGTAAAGTAACCATGAGTTCGAAATAGAAAACCGTTCTGTTAACATTGACTCGGTAACGAGTTGAAAGGTGAAATGTATATATCCCCATTTCATTGTGGCCCTAGCTTAGTTATTAAGTGAATGGAGTCTCAGGCACTCTTTTTGTTCTATAGGACAAACCAGATAATGGCAGCCTGGTAGCTGCGTGAAAGTGTGGAGTGACTTGGACACAACTCAAAGTGACCCCTCCCCTTTCCCAGTTGTAGTATACAGTGGACGCGAAGGACGCACACCACAGCAGCTTCTCCTCTCTGACCCTTGAGAATTGAAATGCAGAAGGCCAGCCAAAGTGGCTACAACAACGTATGTAAAACTGGAAGTGTTATGATTCGAGAAATTCTCTTTCAGATGTAGAAAAAACTGCAAACATATCATTATTTATTTACATAAAAAGAATAACCATGTCATTTTCTTTGTACCTATGTACGTAAAAATATCTACACACAATTTAATAGGTTTAAGACTTTCACCTAATTGACTGAAACTTGAGCCAGACATTTTCATAATTTTAAATGTTTATATGTTTATGTAATTGAGGCAACATGTATGCCAAATTGTTTCATTGATTTTCGAAACTAGTTAAAATTCTGAGTGGTTTTCTAGGCAGTATCATGCCGTCCACTTAATATGTGTTTCATGAATAATTTAATACGCAAGGCATTAGTGCCATGAATTTTGCTGACTTGCAATTTACGTATTTTATAGATGTCCTTATCAGTTTTGCAGTTTTGCTTAGGAGGCAGTGAATAAGCCAGCAATCTAAATAATTGAAGTAGATAATAAGTTATCTTTCAATATTTCTAAATGTTTAAATTTCAATTTTTCCATTTTCGTAGTGAGTTAAGCTGTACTCTTGCTTCTCCTTTTCTAATTAATTTTTTTTCATTTACATTCAAAAACCTTAAGCAGAGGGTGATGTAGAGAAGCAGCCTACTCACGCCACATAGAATTCATATGCTTTCCATTGTGTGCCAACCTAGTCCGCTGTAACTAGCAATGACGTCACGAATGTTGCACAGTACCTTAAAAGTAAAGTAAATAATATGAAAAGTTAATAGCATGTTAGGAGTGATGCTAAAATGATAATGTGTTAAGTTTCAGTTTAGTAACTTTGACAGTTTTCGAAATTTGGACTTTTATGTAATAATCATCGACACAACAGGAAGTAGCTAGAAACTTCAAAATCTATATTAGGATTCCTTTTTCATTGTAATTTAATGGAAACAGCATGCTGGATCTCACAAAGTAAAATTTTGGTTGAAATTCATTATTTTCTGTTTTTGTGTCCTAAAAGTATGGAAGCAAGATAGATTAAGTAAGTGATTAGATAAAGCTAGGATGTTTCAATTTAGGTAGCATGGAGATTCGATATAATAACAAAGATGTGAGAGGTTTCCAAAAGGTAGCTATAAAACTATAGCTGTAGCGTCTCTCCAAAGGGCAAGTTCAGAACTCATCTATTGCATGCAGTGCAACTAAAATAATTCTCTCTCCAAAAGTATTTAGCCTAGCCACAACAGATTTTTATTACATATACTTACCTGTGTGCTGATAGAACAATTAAATTAAGATCTTCATTGGCCTCTAGCGAGCGAAACAATTGATTATTTTGTAACTTGATGTAGTGTTCTGCTAGCCCAGCGGCTAGTCAGGAAGGCAAATGTTGTCGGCAGCGCCTTCTGCCGCATAGATTCATATCAGCGTGCTCTCCTTGTCGGAAGACACGTCGCGTTTGTGCAGTTGCAAGAAACAGCCTTTGATGCAGTATTACGTAGCTCGGTATGCATGTAACAGTATCGTGATAAAGCGTTAATTGCGGAATGACTCCAGTGATTTATTCTCAGTTTGCGTGTGTCGCATTTTCACGTGTCGACGCAGGACAGACCTTCTATTATTACAAGCGTGGCTCTTGATGAGTATTGACATCAAATTTTGTCTAGGATTCACTTTGAACATTTACATCAATAACGGTTATTGAACAGTTTTGTTATCTAGGGATAATAGGATCCACACAATAGACTCTGAACAGCTGTGATAATACAATAGCTGGTAGTAGCATTGCTTGCTTAAATATTTATTTAAAACTTCATGCTTTACCGTTTTCAGAATATAGTGAAATTTGTTACAGTAAACTGCATTTTCTATGAATCCCAGACATCCTAAATCCTCAGAGGAATGAACTACAATGATCAATAACTTTATTTCTCCATCAGAGTGGGCACAGTGAACTTTAATTACAGGCATCACGTTTTTGCTAATCACTTTCTGGCTGCCAGCATTGTAGTTAGAGAGACTGTGTTGAGAGCGGCAACAATACAATAGAAAATATAAATAAATTTTCCACCTGCTGCCCCACAAAATGTGGCCTTTACAGATAAATCAAATTTTATGCTCTATCGGACAGGTGGCCCTTGGCGTGTATGACGTGAAACCACACACCCAGCAACTACTGTCGTATATGTCATGGCTGGAGCAGGGTGCATTTTCCTTTTCTTTGTCTTTTCTGTTTTTTTTTCTTTTGGTTCATCAGTGTTTTGACTGGTCTGATACGGCCCGGCACAAATTCCTTTCCTGCGCTAACCTCTTCATTTTAGATTAGCACTTGCTACCTACGTCCTCAATTATTTGCTGGATGTATCCCAAATTCTGTCTCCCTCTACAGTTTCTGCCATCTACAGCTCCCTCTAGTACCATGCAAGCCATTCCCTCGTGTCTTAATGGATAACCTACCATCCAGTCCCTTCTCTTTACCAGTGTTTTACACATATTCCTTTCTTCTCCGATTCTGTGCAGTTCCTCCTCATTCCTTCATCCATCAGTCCATCTAATTTTCAACATTAGCCTGTTTTCACTACATCTCAAAAGCTTCGATTCTTTTCTGGTCCGGATTTCCCACAGTCCATGTTTCACTACCATACAATGCTGTGCTCCAGAAGTGTATTCTCAGAAATTTCTTCTTCAAATAAAGGCCTACGATACTAGGGGACTCCTCTTGGCCAGAAATGCCCTTTTTGCCAGGATTACTCTCCTTTTGACGTCCTCCTTGCTCTGTCCGTCATTGGTTATTTTGCTTCCCAGGTAGCAGAATTCCTTAATCTAATTCGCGACCATCAGTCCTGATGTTAAGTTTCTCGCTTTCTCATTTTTACTACTTTTCGTTACTTTCGTCTTTCTTCAATTTACTCTCAGTCCATATTCTGTACTCATTATATTGTTCATTCGATTCAGCATATCACGTAATTCTTGCTTTCTTTCATTCAGGATAGCAATGTCATCAGCGAATCTGTCATTGATATACTTTCACTCTGAATTTTAATTCCACTCCTGAACTTTTCATTTATTTCCATCATCGCTTCTTCGATGTGCAGATTGAACAGTGGGAGGAGAAAAACTATATGTCTCTCTTGCACCCCTTACAATCCGAGCGCTTTGTTCTTCATCATCCACTCTTACTTTTCCCTCATGCCTCTTGTACATATAGCTGACCCTACAGCGGACCCATATTTTTCTCAGAATTTCGAACACCTTGCACCATTTTAAATTATCGAATGCTTTTTCTAGGTCGACAAATCCTGTGAATGTGTCTTGAATTTTCTTCATTCTTGCTCCCATTATGAACCGCAACGTCAGAATTGCTTCTGTGGTGCCTTTACCTTTTCTAAAGGCAAACTGATGGTCATCAAGCATTCTCCTGTATATTATTCTTGTCAGCAACTTCGATGGATGAGCTTTTAAGCTGATGGTACGATAATTGTCGCATTGTCAGCTCTTGCAGGCTTCGGAATTGTATTTTTCAGAAAGTCAGATGGTATGTTGCCAGACTCATACATTCTACACACCAACGTGAATAGTCGCTTTTTTTTGCCTCTTCTCCCAATGATTTTAGAAATTCTGATGGAATGTTATCTATCCATTCTGACTTATTTAATCTTAAGTCCCGCAAAGCTCTCTTATATTCTGATTCTAATACTGGATCCCTTATCTATTCTAAATCGACTCCAGTTTCTTCTATCATTTGAGACAAATCTTCCCCCTCATAGAGGCCTCCAGTGTACGCTTCCCACCTATCCGCTCCCTCCTCTGCGTTTAACAGTGGAGTTCCTGTTGCAGTCTTAACATTACCACCTTTTCTTTTTTATGTCAACGAAAGTTGTTTTGAATTTTCTGTACGCTGAATCTGTCCGTCCGACCGTCATTTATATTTCGATTTTTTACACATTTTTCATGAACCCATTCCGTCTTAGTTTCCCTGCACTTCCTTTTTATTTCATTCTTCAGGGATTTGCATTTCTGTATTCCTGAATTTCCCTGAACATTTTTATACTTCCTTCTTTCATCGATCAACTGAAAAATTTCTTCTGTTACCCTTGGTTTCTTTGTACCTACGCTTTTCTTCCCAACTTCTGTGATTGCCCATTTTAGAGAAGTCCATTGCTCCTCAAATGTACTGCCGACTGAGCTACTCCATATTGCTGTATCTGTAGCCTTAGAGAAAAAAATGGTTCAAATGGCTCTGACCACTATGGGACTTAACTTCTGAGGTCATCAGTCCCCTAGAACTTAGAACTACTTAAACCTAACTAACCTAAGGGCATCACACACACCCATGCCCGAGGAATGATTCGAAACTGCGACCGTAGCGGTGACGCGGTTCCAGACTGTAGCGCCTAGAAACGCTCGGCCACCCTGGCCGGCTAGCCTTAGAGAAGTTCAAGTGTGTTTCGTCGTCCCTTAGTACTTGTGTATCTCACTTCTTTGCGTATTTTTTTCTTCCTGACTAATACCTTAAACTTTGGTCTACTCTTCCTCATTACTACATTGTGATCTAAGTCTGTACCTGCTCCTGGGTACGCCTTACAACTCAGTATCCGATTTCGGAATCTATGTCTGACCATGACGTAATCTAACTGAAATATTCCCGTATCATCCGGTCTTTTCAAAGTGTACCTCCACCTCTCGTGCTTCTTGAACAGAGTTTTCGGTATCTCAAGCTGAAATTTATTACAGAACTCAATTTCTCTCTCCTCTCTTATTCTTTGTTCCAAGTCCATATTCTCCTCTAACCTTTTCTTATGCTCCTTCCCCTACAACTACATTCCAGTCCCCAAACACTATTAAATTTTCATCTCCCTTTATGTACTGTATTACCTTTTCTATATCCTCATTATGATCTCGGAAAGATTTTCATAGCATTACATGGGTGATCTCGTAATTCTGGAAGATAAAATGGATCAACACAAGTATGCGTCTATACTTGAGGACCATTTTCAGGCTTTTGAAAGGTGTTCACTGGTAAGGTGTAGGATTGGTAAGCAGGCTCATGGGCTGCTGGAGTGCAATGCTGAACCCATATAAAAAAATGTATTTTCACTACGTTCATTAATACAGAGCACTGGTGTTGTTGTTGTGATCTTCAGTCCTGAGACTGGTTTGATGCAGCTCTCCATGCTACTCTATCCCGTGCAAACTTCTTCATCTCCCAGTACCTACCGCAACCTATATCCTTCTGAATCTGCTTAGTGTATTCATCTCTTGGTCTCCCTTTACGATTTTTACCCTCCACGCTGCCCTCCAATACTAAATTGGTGAGCCCTTGATGCCTCAGAACATGTCTTACCAACCGATCCCTTCTTCTAGTCAAGTTGTGCCACAAACTTCTCTTCTCCCCAATCCTGTTCAATACTTCCTCTTTAGTTACGTGATCTACCCATCCAATCTTCAGCATTCTTCTGTAGCACCACATTTCAAAAGCTTCTATTCTCTTCGTGTCCAAATTATTTATCGTCCATGTTTCATTTCCATACATGGCTACACTCCATACAAATACTTTCAGATATGACTTCCTGAGTTAAATCTATACTCGATGTCAACAAATTTCTCTTCTTCAGAAACGCTTTCCTTGGCATTGCCAGTCTACATTTTATATCCTCTCTACTTCGACCATCATCAGTTATTTTGCTCCCCAAATAGAAAAATTCCGTTACTGCTTTAAGTGTCTCGTTTCCTAATCTAATTCCCTCTGCATCACCCGACTTAATTCGACTACATTCCATTACCCTCGTTTTGCTTTTGTTGATGTTCATCTTATATCCTCCTTTCAAGACACTGTCCATTCCGTTCAACTGCTCTTCCAAGTCTTTTGCTGTCTCTGACAGAATTGCGATGTCATCGGCGAACCTCAAAGTTTTTATTTCTTCTCCATGGATTTTAGTACCTACTCCGAATTTTTCTTTTGTTCCCTTCGCTGCTTGCTCAATATACAGATTGAATAGCATCGGGGAGAGACTACAACCCTGTCTCACTCCCTTCCCAACCACTGTTTCCCTTTCATGTCCCTCGACTCTTATAACTGCCATCTGGTTTCTGTACAAACTGTAAATAGCCTTTCGCTCCCTGTATTTTACCCCTGCCACCTTCAGGATTTGAAAGAGATTATTCCAGTCAACATTGTCAAAAGCTTTATCTAAGTCTACAAATGCTAGAAACGTAGGTTTGCTTTTTCTTAATGTAGCTTCTAAGATAAGTCGCAGGGTCAGTATTGCCTCACGTGTTCCAACGTTTCTATGGAATCCAAACTGATCTTCCCCGAGGTCGGCTTCTACTAGTTTTTCCATTCGTCTGTAAAGAATCCTTGTTAGTATTTTTTGCAGCTGTGACTTATTAAACTGATAGTTCGGTAATTTCCACATCTGTTAACACCTGCTTTCTTTGGGATAACACAGTAACAATACAATGATTTATCAGCATTTAAAAATTGCAATGATTTACACCGATTATTCAGTTGTATGAAAACGAAGATAACGATTCAAAAAATTTTAAACGATAAACAGCCTTGTGACCCTAACTTTAAACTCATAAAAAATTACTTTACACAAATATAACCTTAACGGAACTGCATATCTGCGCTCACTAGTTGCGAACACGAGCCTGGAGCAGAAAACATTCTCGGTCCGATTCTGGAAAAGTAGCGCTCCTGGTACTGTAAAGACTGATGAGTGTTCTCTCTGAGATGTGCGAATTTAACAGAAACTGTGTGAATTTTAGGAATGCAACGATAACACTGTATGATACTGAGAGCCATAGTTATTTCGATTGTTTCGCGTTTTGGGAGTGGATGCTTATAACAGTGAACCGTGGCTCACCACTTCTTGCCGCCAAGGCACGTGTGAGTTTCTGTGCAGGTCTGATTGCCGCCTCTCTTTCTAATGCAATTACTTCTGCCATATCGTTTAAAGTCGATTCTGTCGTGATCTCTGAAGCAATACCTCCTTTATAGTATGCTTTCCAATACAATACGGGCCAGTCACATGTGTACCTGTACGTAATAGAGTTTAACGGCTTCAGTTCATTTTATTAATTTTGAACCAAGTCGTTTCTTATGTTTAGTGTTTCCCCGCGTGTGTAGATTTTTGTGAAATAAACAAGCAGTAACTTAGTTTTTTCGTTATCATTTCGGTACTTATCGTAGTCTGTCACTCCTTGTATAAATTACTCATAGCCATCAGCCACATTCGTACGAATATATGAAGGACATGTTTGCTTGACAATTCCGTTGTGCAGATCTTTATCCAAATGACAGACAGCGTTTCAGTTAACCTTCTACTGTAAGGGTAGTACTTGTGTACATGGTCCCACATTAGTAGTAGATATGTCTCCCTGCTGGGATATTAATTCTGTGTTAGCAGATACTTATCATTTACTTCACTGTGCCAGGTTCTTTATTCTCCAGTAGCAATTGCGCTTCATTTTGCTCACGCAGCCACGATATTTATTCCCAAGTAGCAATACGCCCGGGCTTTGCAACGGAAGTTAAGAGCCTTTGGGCACCGTCGCTACTTAGGGTTCCGTATCTCAACCGGTAAAAAAAGAACCATTGTAAGATCACTTTGTCAATAAACTCGTCAAGTACAAAATATGAAACCAAATAAAAGAAATAATAAAAGAAAAAAATGGGCCGTTGAACCCTGAAATGGAAACGATCTTCATTTCGTCGTGCGATTACCTAATTTCGACAACTTGACATTTTCAAGCATACATGTGATATTACGTATTATATATTCTAATTCTCAAATTATTTTTAATAATTATAATCATCTGCATCTACTGGACTACCAGCAAACATCTACATCTACATGGATACTCTGCAAATCACATTTAAGTGCCTGACAGAGGGTTCGTTAAACCACCTTCACAATTCTCTATTATTCCAGTCTCGTATAGCACGCCGAAAGATAGAACACCTATATCTTTCTGTACGAGGTCTGATTTCCCTTATTTTATCGTGCTGATCGTTTCTCCCTATGTAAGTCGGTGTCAAAAAAATATTTTTGCATTCGGAGGGGAAAGTTGGTGATTGAAATTTCGTGAGAAGATACCGTCGCAACGAAAAACACCTTTCTTTTAATAATGTCCAGCCCAAATCCTGTATCATTTCTCTGACACTCTCTCCCATATTTCGCGATAATACGAAACGTGCTGCCCTTCTTTGAACTTTTTCGATGTACTCCGTCAGTCTTATCAGGTAAGGATTGCACGCCGCGCAACTGTATTTTAAAAGAGGACATACAAGCATAGTGTAGGCAATCTCCTTAGTAGATCTGTTACATTTTCCAAGTGTCCTGCCAATAAAACGCAGTCTTTGGTTAGACTTCCCCACAACATTTTCTATGTCTTCCTTCCAATTTAAGTTGTTCGTAATTGTAATACCCAGGAATTTAGTTGAATTTATGGCTTTTAGATTAGACTGATTTATCGTGTAACCGAAGTTTAACGAATTCCTTTTAGCAGTCATGTGAATGACCTCCAACTTTTCGATATTTAGGGTCAACTGCCAATTTTTGCACCATTCAGGTATCTTTTCAAAATCGTTTTGCAATTTGTTTTGATCTTCTGATGACTTTATTAGTCGATAAACGACAGCGTCATCTGCAAACAACCTAAGACGGCTGCTCAGATTGTCTCCAAAATCGTTTATGTAGATAGGGAACAGCAAAGGGGCTATAATGCTACCTTGGGGAACGCCAGAAATCACTTCTGTTTTACTCGATGACTTTCCGTCGATTACTACGAACTGTGACCTCTATGATAGGAAATCACAAATCCAGTCACATAAGTGCGACAATATTACATAAGCACGCTATTTCACTACGAGCCGCTTGTGTGGTACAGTGTCAAGAGCCTTCCGGAAATCCATAAGTACGGAATCGATCTGAAATCCTTTGTCAATAACACTAAACACTTCATGTGAATAAAGTTCTAGTTGTGTTTCACACGAACGATGTTTTCTAAACCCATTTTGACTATGTGTCAATAGACAGTTTTCATCGAGGTAATTCATAATGTTTGAACACAATATGTGTTCCAAAATCCTGCTGCATATCGACGTTAACGATATGGGCCTGTATATTTTGTCGATTACTCCTACTACCTTTCTTGAATATTGGTGTGACCTGTGCAACTTTCCAGTCTTTGGGTACGGATCTTTCGTCGAGCGAACTGTTGTATATGATTGGTAAGTATGTAGTTAATGATTCAGCATACTCCGAAAGGGACCTAATTGGTATACAGTCTGAACCAGAAAACTTGGTTTTATTAAGTGATTTAAGTTGCTTCACTACTACGAGGATATTTACTTCTAAGTTACTCATGTTGGCAGCGTTTCTAGATTAGAATTCTGGAATATTTATTTCGTCTTCTTTTGTGAAGGCATTTCGGAAGGCTGTGTTTAGTAACTCTGCTTTGTCAGCACTTTCAATAGTATCTCCGGGCCGGCCGGAGCGGACGAGCGGTTAAAGGCGCTACAGTCTGGAACCGCACGACCGCTACGGTCGCAGGTTCGAATCCTGCCTCGGGCATGGATGTGTGTAATGTCCGTAGGTTAGTTAGGTTTAAGTAGTTCTAAGTTCTAGGGGACTTATGACCACAGCAGTTGAGTCCCATAGTGCTCAGAGCCATTTGAACCATTTTTGAACCAATAGTATCTCCATTGCTATCGCACAGAGAATGCACTGATCGTTTCTTGTCGCTAATATACTTCATATACGACCAGAATCCCTTTGGATTTTATACCAGGTTTCGAGACAAAGTTTTACTGTGGGCACTGTTATAAGCATCTCAAATTGAAGTCGGCGCTAAATTTCGAGCTTCTGTAAAAGATCGCCAATCTTGGGGGTTTTGCGTCTCTTTAAATTTGGCATGTTTGTTTCGTTGTTTCTGCAACAGTTTTCGAACCCTTTTTGTGTACCAAGGAGGATCAGTTCCGTCGTTTGTTAATTTATTTGGTATAAATCTCTCAATTAGTGCCGATACTATTTCTTTGAATTCAAGCCATATCTGGTCTACACTTATATTATTAATTTGGAATGAGTGGAGATTGTCTCTCAGGAAGGAGTCAAGTGAATATTTATCTGCTTTTTTGAATAGGTATATTTTTCGCTTATTTTTGGAGGATTACAATATTCAGTTTCACTACGACAACCCTGTGTTCACTAATCTCTGTATCGGTTTTGTTGCTCGTTATTAACTCAGGTTTATCTGTTGCTAAGATGTCAAGTGTGTTGTTTTAACAACCGTATCCTGTTCGCGTGGGATCGTGAACTAACTGCTCGAAATTATTTTCAGAGAATGCGTTTTGAACAATTTCAGATGATATTTTATGTGCATCTCCGGAATTAAACATGTATTTTCGCCAACATATCGCGGGTAAATTAAAGTCCCCACAAACTATTATGGTAAGAGTCGAGTACGTGTTTGAAATCAAACTCAAGTTTTCTTTGAAACTTATGTTTAAGAATTTCATAACTGCGAAATAAAATAGTAATATCGTACATGTTTTCTTTCATTAAGTATTCAGAAGCTGTGAATCAACACAGAAACAAAATTTTAATAAATGAAATCTGTCGAAATAAGCAAAACATTTTCGTTCAGTTATTAATACATGAAGAGAAATCACTAAATCCGTATACCCTGGAGAAATAAATTAAATGTTACTTTGCATTCGTAAAGGCCAGATTGTGGTGCTACTTCTTATAAACTTACGAAAATGCTCGTGTCACTTAGGCAAAAGAAATCTTACAGCTCCATCTATTGATTCTTTGATGTACTGCGAAACGAACAACGCCGTCTATTGGTTCTTTGGTGTACTACGCCGTCACTAAGGTAAATCTCCGAACTACGAATGTAATCAGACTCGTAAAACTTTAACTTGTGATATCTTCTCTTTCCATGATCCGATTTTGTTGAAATAAAGCCTCCATGTTGCCTCACGTACTCTGTCAAGTTACCAGCGAAAACCCCATGAAAATTCGTCTAGTAGTTCTGGATATTATCGTGTTCAAATAGACGGACAGACACAACTGTTTTACTACTCTATTTTTAGATTAGGTTAACAGATATGTTGCTCCGTTACATTCTCTTCGAGGTATCTCCGAGCCACAACTTCGCTCTTGCCTGCGGGTAATCACTACCATACATGTCTTCAGTAACAAGTTATTCCTGTAAAGGGAATTAAATGTCTCGTGTCTCTCGATAGCACTTGAATGTTAGAAATGATTACACTGTGGCCTTCACTACTTCTACTGACAACTTCCCTTGTTAACAAGCCAGATTTCGTGCCGCAGAGTATCAATACGCGCGCGGTTTAAGCTTGGAATGATCCTCTGAGGCACACTTACAGACTGAACAGCGCACACGAAGCTGCGCTCTCCCCTTCACGGTTGCAGACATCGTGAGCTCTACTGAACTATACTGAGTATGCAGGTCCAGTTCTTCCTTCATTAATGCAGGAGGCTGTACACAGTGATTTCGTTCGGCACAAATAATGTTTCCGGAAAAAAGCGACCGATCCAACTCATGAAGGAGAAGCAAATGTAGTTTCATTCCATGATTCAGTTTCTCGCAGCGTTAACAGTACATGTAACAGCGCTAATATCTTTCGTTTCAGTAGTGATACATAACTCCTGAAGTGGCGTAAATTATTAATTTGAAACAGGTTTAGCCAGTCACTTTGGTGAGTATATGTGAATTGCGTCAGAGAGGTACAGCTATGAAACCGCAGCCACAACAAAGATTAAGCGCTTAATCAACAAACTGTTATACATGCCAGTCCTCATTGAGGAGCGAATGTCAGTAGTGACGGTTTTGAGCGTATTATGACTGCTTTTATACTGATTTATTGATGACTAGCGTTCTGTCTAGCAGCTCGTTATCACCTATTTTACTCCGTCTCAAAAGACGTCGTTGGCTTTAAGTTAAGTTAAATACCCATTTTCTTCTATCTACTGAACTTATATTTTTAATGGTAACAGTGTCTGTTCTTATTTTCTGCATGAGTAGATAGAAATGAGTAGTTGACATGGCATAATTTGCCCTACATATGATGACCTCCCTCAAAGAAATGGCTCTGAGCACTGTGGGACTTAACATCTTAGGTCATCAGTCCCCTAGAACTAAGAACTACTTAAACCTAACTAACCTAAGGACAGCACACATCCATGCCCGAGGCAGGATTCGAACCTGCGACCGTAGCAGTCCCGCGGTTCTGGACTGCAGCGCCTAGAACCGCACGGCCACTGCGGCCGGCCCCTCAAAGCAGGTTGTGTTTAATATTTATGCAAAGTTGAATTTTCACTGGAATAAAGTGGTAGGTTACAAGAGAGATGCTACCATACCAACAAATGTCTTTATTTGTGTTCACAAGTTGGTGTATTTGTAGCTGTAAAGTTGACCATCCTGAAAGATCGTTGTATATCAATTAAAATCTTGTAGGTTTTTATAAAACCGTTGCATATCATTATAACGTAAAAGTTATACGCTAGAGCAATTTGCTTCACCTGACGGTAGGTTTAGCAAAACCGGAAAAAGAAAAAAGAAAAAAAAACCTGGAATTATGAAGTCCGACCCGAACCTGAAAATCAATGGTCACAAGATTGAATACCAATGTAGATGATCCAAATGCTTTGTATCTGCGTCTTAGTCATAATGTCATTCAAACTTGGATATGTCATTCTCTACTAAAAAAAATAGAAAATCAACATCAATTTAAGATCCTTATAACTCTTCAATGCCTGTGGAATCTCTTCAATACGTTGCAAGTGTCAGTGGCTGTCAGAACAGAGTTCGGTGTAGCTGTGAGTGCATTATGTCGGGGCTGAGTGAATTCGATCGTGGGAAAACTGTTGCTATTCGTGTGGTGGGTGCATGATTTGTTGTCTAAAGAACTTCTTCCTCTATCAGTCTAGATAGTGTGGGTCTCGTTGAATGCGTAAATGCCTTGAGGTACAAAGGAGGGAATTTCTTGTGAACTTACCTTCTGAGTGAAGAGTTCAATTTATTTTTCCTCCGTTTAGCTTTTTCTTTGCAGTTGTTTTTGTCCCATATATAACTAATTTATTTTTTAGTTTGGAAGTTAATTAAGTGAATACAGTCTATTATTTCAGTACATAAGGCAACATATTCTGTTAATTCTTTTTATTAATTTTGCCACTGTAACAGAACGTTAATTTTTTTTAAGTACACTGTTATTTCACTACGTATTTTTGTAGGACATGTAGCGTTGTTACGTGGAAAGCTAGGTTAATTTAAGAAAACTTTCTAAATATTGCAGAATATGCTGAATACACGTTGCTGTTCTATAATACATATTGTATCTGTTGATCGTTCAAAATAAAATCAATAAATAAAGAGTACCAAAGGATAACAACAATTATTTTTACTTCTTGAAAAATTATAAAATTGTGATAAAAAACCTTCTTTACGGGAAGTCTTCATGAACAGCTGGGTAAACACGAGTTAGATACGTGGTAACATGAAAGGGTGAATCCGCTTGCTCAGAATTAATATGTACAATTCAATAAGTGGAAGTAAGTGGGGCAAGCCTGTGACAAGCTGAAGCTAGGCAGACAGTGAAAAATGCTCAGTTGGAGCAATACAGGTACTCCGGACATTTTCGATTTTTAACGTGTAATCGTGTATCATACTAAAGCTTTTTAGGGTGAAGATTGAAATTATGAAGTTTTGAGGTGAAAATACAATGAGTAAAGAGCACTCTTCAACTATCGAAAAACATGAAAGGAAGGCAATAGTCAGGAAAGGAATGAGACAGGTTTGCAGCTAACTCCCCATGGTATTGATGTTGTACGTAGAGCAAGCTGAGCAGTGGCGGATCCTGTGAGGGCGGGCGCGCGATCCTACTGGCGCCACTTATGCGCCTGTTCCATCGCTTCTCACACACGTCGTATAATCTTTGGTTGGTTACGTGTTCCCTCGGGGGCGACGTGGTAATGAGTGGTGTGTGGGACACGGAACTAGACGGGTGTGCCTTTGTACTCGGCGTCCTGGCTATTACACCGAGTTGACCGTTGGGCCATAGGGGGGTCCGCGTTTTCCTCCAGTGTTGACTGTAGATACCGGTGAGTTACTGCGCAAGGAGCGGCTGTCGTAGCGTGCAACCGGGTTACGAAGTGCATCAGTCAATTGTGGTGTGCAAAATACGCCGAGTCGTATTGAACAAATTGTTAGCAGCTGCGAACAGGAGGGCAGTGTTTTCCGGTGTCTACCTGGAATCCTTAAGCTACTGGGCTCTGTAAGGTGTCAGGCAAATCCAACACCTTCCATGTAAACCCTGACATGATAAGCAAATCCAGTAGTATGTCACATAGCTCCGAATAAATCGTGACATTAAATTAACCAAAGTAATACGAGTAACGAGTGAGCAAATGGAATACCACAGACTAACACAAGAATGCCTAAATGCATGTCATACCTTCCCACCGTGAGACAGACGCAGTTCCGAGGGGAGAAACGAGAACAGAAGCTGAGAGCAGAACCGTGTTAAGCTGGAAGGCCCTACAATAAGGGACGGACGGACACCCACGTCGCCAGCTAACCGCTAGGACACCACCCACAAGTTTTAGCGTGAGACTTTTTCGCGTCTCTGTTACGTCAAGACCACCGCCCAGCCAATGTTAGAAGCTAGAGCCCTCCAGAGGAACAGTATAGATCTTACGATAACACAAAAAGGGCTACACCACCCGCAAGTTTTAGCGTGAGACTTTTTCGCGTCTCTGTTACGTTAGGACCACCCCCCAGCCCATGTTAAAAGATAGAGCCCTCCAAAAGAACAGTATAGATGTTACGATAACACTAAAGGACCACACCAGCTGCAAGTTTTAGCGTGAGACTTTTTCTCGTCTCTGTTACGTTGCAAACTTTAAAAACATTGCCCCACCACGAAAAGTATAACGTTTCTCATTGGATAGACAGAATTTTTGTAGGCGGAGCTTAAGGTTAACATTGAGACCCTGATTGGTCAGATGAAAACTCTGCCAGATAGTTTTTTTTAAACCAACTTCGGTAAATTGTAGTAATGAGAAGTTAGGAGAGAATTGCTGGAGAGTTGCTTCAGAGACGGCGAGGTGGGCGGAGCTGTGCCGGCCGCCGCCCCCTGATGAACACCGACAAGGTAATGAACGCACACGACGCTGCATAACAGCGCATAAAGCTTCACTCAGAACTGCAGAAGTCTCATCTGTTACATCCCCTTTACGTAATACTAGTGTCGATCGTCAATTAATGCTCATGGTATTCACATTTGCCACTTGAAGTAAAAATCCGAAACGCGATGATTTTTCTGTTATATCAGCCACTGTAATTTACACCAAGTTAGATAAGTAATTAAAGATAATTGAGGGTCACTGTAGACCATTTTGATAGTTTTCTCTTTTGTGAAACCTAATTTAAATCTAGATTATAGATGTGATATGGCATAGGTCATCCTTCGAACCATTGTAGAATTTGGAACCCCATTCAGGGAATATTCGTTCACATTTTTGTTGAACGCAGTTGGTTTTTACCATCCTGTATTAAAACATTTCCTTTTATCAATAGTGCAATTTATAAACAATGTTTTGTGAGTAGAATAAAATTTCCAATGGTAAACTTAACTGCTTTTTCGACGTTATTTTACCAGCTAACTAAAAATAGGGAAGCCTTGAACCCCTTCCACTAAATTTAGTTAGTATTAAGATTCTTTTACAGGAGTGCAGTGGAGCTGACGCTGAAATCATGAAGTATTTGGTTATATCATCGCTAGTCTCACTGAACTCTTCTGAATTCTATATGTCATGTGTGGTCTGGTCCTTACCAGCAACAGGTCCCATGTTCAAACTAGTCAATTCCCCAAAAAACACGCACAGAGCGTCGTTGCGCGAAAGTGGTAGGGAGACACGATATAGAACAAACAGACACCACGCAGAATGTTTGGAGCTCCTTGGCATTTATTTGAAATTATGTATGAAGACTGTTCAATAAGTACCTTACTTAAATGTTTTTAATTCTTCCCTGGTGTGAGCTGGCCAGGAATCCGGTTTCTTTATACCTTTCAGTGACCGCTTTTGGAGCTGTGTGTGTCAATTCGGATGTTTCTGTAAGCACCAAGCTAGTTGTTTGCAACGTTAATCTGGTACTTGAAATCATTGTTATCACTGAGTATCTGATACTACTCACTGTAATTTATGTTTGTTGTGGACCTTATGGCTCTTCCTAGACTGAGTTATTGATTTTGGCCTGTGACTAATGTTGCGTGCACTCAGCCTAAAGGTACGCACTTGTGGGTCATGTGTGTGTGCGTGCGTGTGCTTGCACGAGCGAGTGTGTGTGTTTGTGTGTGTGTGTGTGTGTGTATGTGTGTGCGTACGTACCAGTGCACGTGTGCGTGTGCGAGTGTTAGCACGCTCTCTAACTCTGTGTTGAGGAGCCCTTTGGGCTACAGGCGTACATTTTAACAGGCCATCTGCCGTTTGGTGCGTATCCAAATTACAGTGTCTATTAGTCTTTATTTAATTTTATTTTAAGTTTTGTGTATTTATTCTTTTAAACGACTTTTTACATTATTTCTTGTTATTGCTAGGAAGGTTAACTTACAATGTTTATGAACGGGCCGCTCCTATACTAAAGTTCGAATGGTTTCCTTGAAAATAATCTTTAGTAGCCCGTTTAAGTATTGCTGTGTACGCTAATTTCTATCAAACTTGTTTGCTGTTTCTTGTTTGGTTCATGTTGACAGAACTGTATCGGAGCGATTGAAGCGTTGCTGTTCTGCTGATCATGGACAGGGACGCGTTTTCCTTCTACTTCGGCGGCTTTTCCGTCATCGCACGAGGCTTAGTGTTTATATGTCACACGCGCTTCTGAGGATCTCCCATTTCAGCCTGAAGTTGAGTACTTTATTGCCTTCTGTTGGTATTGCGCCGCGGCGAGTATGTCGCCGTATTAGGACTTGGCTTTAGTGACTTTGGGGAATTAATTTACTCAGTGTTTCTATTAGTGTAAGGTTCTTGTGGGCGTGTGATGAAAGCATTTGGGCAAACTGAGCATTGAGTTACTTGATTTCTTTAAAAAAAGGGGGGTTTTTAATTGTGATTGCCATTTTAATAGTGTTTTAGGGGCCCGGTAATTTATTTAAGTACTTAACTTGATTTACGTGTAACGACCTTGTATCTAATCAGTGCAGTATCACCGTTTATTGTGATTTTACACGTGGGTAGCGTTTGGACAGCATGGCAGTATCTTACCTATGTGGGAGCAGAGTGTCGTTTGCCTTATGCTCCCTAGTATTGTTAGTAAAATGAAAATATTACGTGATTGTGTACCTCCTAGTGGTGAGGTGGAAAACAGACTTTGGATGCCAAACCTATATGTACTCGTGTCAAATTTCTTGCTTTGGAGTAGGCCTGGAGCTTACCGTTACAGTGGAGATGTATGAACTTTAATGTCGTTTATTTAACGCTTTCTGAACTTATATTCAAGTTCTGTTGCGGGATTAGCCCACAGTTGTGATGTTAGTCTTGCGGACAGAGTGCCGTCGCAGGTTTATTTAATCAATTACCTGTTTGTAATCGGACCATCACTGTATTGCACAGTTGACATGTTCTTCGAGTATCAATTGTAATTTTATGTGTAACGAAAATGTTATTGTGTATTGTGATATCAGTTTAAAAAACTTGACTTTTTGTATAAATTTGGCAAGAATCGTGGTAACTGTTAGTTGGCTTATGATAGAAATGTTATTAAATAAAAATATTTGTTTGGGAATGATTGACACCTTAAGTTGGGACACCCTTCCACATGTTTTCCTTCAGTTGTTCCCGATCCTTTTTCTGCGTATCATAAACATCAAACTAAACCTAGTATAAATGCAGAAAACTGGATTCACTGGTGACATAACTTTGCTGTGTATGGCTAAGGACTTGCAAGATTCATTAACGGAAAGTGCTAGTGATATGACAAGACGTTATAAAATGAACATTAAAAAAGTAACACAAAGGTAATAGAATGAAGCTAAATTAAATTAGGTGAAACTAAGGAAATTGGATTAAGGAATGAGACGCTGAAAGTAGTAGATGAAATCTGGTATTCCGGCAGCAAAAAACTGACGTTGGAAGAGGTAAAAAAGAGATACAATGCAGATTATCAATAAGAGATAATGAATTTTATGATGCAAAATGGACAATATTGAACCAAATATATTATTTCTCAAGTCAACATCCGTTTCTCACAACACGTACGAACGGTACAGGGATGACTGAAGTATCATTAGAAATGCTTTCTAACCGGCTTCTGAGATTGCATTCCAGTTTTGCGCTAAATCTTATTGTGTGAAATCTTATGGGACTTAACTGCTAAGGTCATCAGTCCCTAAGCTTACACACTACTTAACCTTAATCATCCTAAGGACAAACACACACACCCATTCCCGAGGGAGGACTCGAACCTCCACCGGGACCAGCCGCACAGTCCATGACTGCAGCGCCCTAGACCGCTCGGCTAAACCCGTGCGGCTCTTACTACACGTGGAAAAATTTAACATAAAAGAGACTATAATAGTCAAAAGGGTGCCAATGATGCCTAGCTTCGTACCTATACTTTAGGAAGCTAACTTATTAACCACGAAAAGAGACTTCCTTTTCGTATGACCTTGTTACTAATACCATTTTGTTTCAAAGTGTTTACTAACTGAGTAATCTGTGTACTGAATTTTCATAGATAATAATCATGACCACAGTAGCAGTTCATTATCTCTGCCAGCTGACTTGTAAACGAATATGCTTTCCGAAATCAGAAATACATTTGTCATTGTCGTCTTGAATAGTGACTTACCTATTGTTGCTACGGCCTAACGGACTTACTGTAATTGAAAGTGTTTATCCAATTACAGTTATGTGGTCTTTCTTACTGTACCTGATCTCTGCCCGTCGTACAAGCGGTGACAAACATTCCGAGTGTAAAACACATTTTTGGACACACGGAAATGTATATACAAGGATGTATCATAAATTCATGATTATTATTTCACGTCGTTGAAATATGTTCTCTTGATTTCCACAACTACACGTACCCCAGCGACTGCACTTATTCTGAGCCGCGCGGGATTAGCCGAGCGGTCTGAGGCGCTGCAGTCTTGGACTGTGCGGCTGGTCCAGGCGGAGGTTCGAGTTCTCCCTCGGGCATGGGTGTGCGTGTTTGTCGATAGGATAATTTAGGTTATGTAGTGTGTAAGCGTAGGGACTGATGACCTTAGCAGTCCCATAAGATTTCACACACATTTGAACATTTTTTGAATTTGAACTTATTCCGAACACTGTCATCATTTAATACTATAAAAGTAAGAAAGTTTTGCATGGGTACAATAGTTTGAATATCAAAGCAAGTCTTTTCTCAAAGTATTTTGTTCAGCCTTATGTTGAAATGAAACGGTAATGATGAGCAGAACACACAACTGAAGAGCTTTTCAATGTAGTTTTACAGAAGAATTGTGAATATTATTACCTAAATCGGATAACTAATGAAGAGGCAATGCACCAGAGAGAAGAGGGGCTTATAGCCCAACTTGATTAAAAGAATGCGTAGATTCATGTGACACATTTAGATGCATCAATAAATGGTTAATGTGGTAACAGTACGCATTGTGGCTGTCAAAATTTGTAGAGAGAGTCAAGACTTCGTTACAGTATGCTGTTTGAGGTGGATTTCATTTGCAGTAATTATGTAGTGAAAGGCAGTTTACAAAATAGACTGCCGTCAAGCGCTGTATCAAGCCAGTCTTCGGACTGAAGGTCAAAACGGTCATAGTCAACTAATAAACTTTGTACATACTTACAGTATAATGGAAATATGAACTCCTTTCCTTTTAATTTTATTAACACTCTCATTTTATTCAACAACGAGGTATTTACGACGCTTTTAGGTTCTTAAATAATGATCGTCATGGAATCTGGTTGAGTGTGGAACTATATCTTCATCACCAGATGTTCATGAGGTGATCTGCGAAACACCACGTACATTCTGAAATAACACACGGGGGTTAATGATCATGTCCACGTTTTCACTGAACCATTGCCAAGCCTATATACTACCGGACACTGAGCACCATGCCGCGGTTTCGCGACACCGGCTGCATATATAACCCGTCAAATATCTCTGCCGGCGGGAGTGTTATGTCCGGTCTGTGGATCGCGTGGAATTCCTTCAGCGAGTCGCGGATTCTGAGAACTCCCTTAGCGTGACAACAATGCAGATATTGCTGGAATCTCACATCGGACTAGTGGGAGAAATGTGGGCTACTGGTGTAGCTTGACTCTTTCGGACGCAGGCAATGTGAGTTCCTTTAGCCACTTCGGGTTACGTGTCGATGCGGTGACCCAGTTACTTACAGTTTCACTGAAAACAACATGCGTATGGAAATAGTGTATTCAGTCTTCCCTCTACCTGCACAACACAAAGTGTCACTCTTCCGAAACCCCGTAATTGTCTCTCATTGCGACGCAGAAGTTTGGAATTTGGCTCCTGTGTAACGATGTAAAAGCTTGGCGCCCTGCGACGTCACCCACGAGCTTGACAACGCTTCGAACAGCGACGGTCGACACACGCGAAATAAAGCCGACAGATCAATTCATGTGAGGTGTAAAGTAGGTTATTGATGTCACGTTGGCACCAAACTTCACCACAATTCTGCCCAATGCCACTGTGGACGTGCCACATGAAGATACGGTCGTCACACCCCATCCTACCCACATCTCACCACTTCTTACGACGCCACTGTGATGGGGGTCTGAACCGCGACGCTCAGCGTGGAAATCACGCAGTTTTATTATGGGTGACCGAGGGAAACAGTTCAGAAACACCGCCGTTCAGAATCGATACGAAGATCCCTCATGACGAGGCTTAAAGGGCGTCAATGGAAACATTCCTTTAGTTGGGACTTTGATTCCAATTCATTTCGCTGGACAGGAACGACAGTCCTCATTGCGATGAGCGGCAGGGCGACGCTCTTATGTTTGACGCTACTGACAAATTCCTGACGATTCAACCATATTCACCTCTTCTCTAAGGACACTGTGGGCACCAAACTCAGTGAACGTGATCCCTTTTGAAGCGTAGTGCGACAGCAATTTTTGCTCTGGTATGCAGGGTGGATCCACTGGAGACTGTTGGACGAAATTTGAACATTATCTGAAGCAGCAACTGGCGGGAAGAGTGCAACTCTGGCACATGCAGGTCGGCAACAACCTCGGTTCCACCCGTGCGCCATTTCTGTGCACTTTAAAAACGTCCCTATGTAGAGACGATTCCTAAGCAACGCTACGCGCTGTTAACATCCAGCTGCCCAACACTACAATAGCAAATTCCGACAATGCCACCCAGCCACAGACTGCACACCGCACAGCCAGTGATTTTCATACAGAGCGCTAGGTGGCGGTGGCGTTACCAATATCAGAACCTAAACAACCTACTTACGTAGCCCCTATGCTCCCCACAAAAAAATTTTACAAATTGTTTTGGGCAGTGGCCAATATAGATTTGAAAATTTTTTCCATAATTACAATAACAAAGAAATCAAATGCACACACTTAACGATACAATGTTGGTCAAAAGCAAAAATTTTCTCACAGTCCATAAAGACAGTCCTGATCGTTCATCACAGTAAAATTGCTGCGTTTTTCTCAAAATCTGAGCATTAAAAGAGAATGCACACGGAAGTAGTGGACTTCCATGCAGTCTTGAAGAAGTAGTGTTGTCCTTCAAACGGAAAGACAGTGCTGACTCTTGACATGCAGACAGGTAATGGGCACCAACAGAGCAAACCCACAGCAGAGTCATTCGATGTTTTGAAGAATATTGGTAGGTAGGTCATCACAGAGCAGACCCACTGTAGTCCTGGTAGAGATTACGGTGTTGGTGGGCCACCAGAGGTGCAGACCCACTTTCTATGTAAGTAGGTTGTTTAGGTTCTTATATTGGTAACGCCACCGCCACCTAGCACTCTGTATGAAAATCACTGGCTGTGCTGTGTGCAGTCTGTGGTTGGGTGGCATTGTTGGAATTTGCTATTGTAGAGTTGGGCAGCTGGATGTTAACATCGCGTAGCGTTGCGCAGTTGGAGGTGAGCCGCCAGCAGTGGTGGATGTGGGGAAGTGAAATGGCGGAGTTTTGAGAGCAGATGATCTGGACGTGTGTCCATCAGAGACAGTAAATTTGTAAGACTGGATGCCATGAACTGATATATATATATATATATACACTCCTGGAAATGGAAAAAAGAACACATTGACACCGGTGTGTCAGACCCACCATACTTGCTCCGGACACTGCGAGAGGGCTGTACAAGCAATGATCACACGCACGGCACAGCGGATACACCAGGAACCGCGGTGTTGGCCGTCGAATGGCGCTAGCTGCGCAGCATTTGTGCACCGCCGCCGTCAGTGTCAGCCAGTTTGCCGTGGCATACGGAGCTCCATCGCAGTCTTTAACACTGGTAGCATGCCGCGACAGCGTGGACGTGAACCGTATGTGCAGTTGACGGACTTTGAGCGAGGGCGTATAGTGGGCATGCGGGAGGCCGGGTGGACGTACCGCCGAATTGCTCAACACGTGGGGCGTGAAGTCTCCACAGTACATCGATGTTGTCGCCAGTGGTCGGCGGAAGGTGCACGTGCCCGTCGACCTGGGAGCGGACCGCAGCGACGCACGGATGCACGCCATGACCGTAGGATCCTACGCAGTGCCGTAGGGGACCGCACCGCCACTTCCCAGCAAATTAGGGACACTGTTGCTCCTGGGGTATCGGCGAGGACCATTCGCAACCGTCTCCATGAAGCTGGGCTACGGTCCCGCACACCGTTAGGCCGTCTTCCGCTCACGCCCCAACATCGTGCAGCCCGCCTCCAGTGGTGTCGCGACAGGCGTGAATGGAGGGACGAATGGAGACGTGTCGTCTTCAGCGATGAGAGTCGCTTCTGCCTTGGTGCCAATGATGGTCGTATGCGTGTTTGGCGCCGTGCAGGTGAGCACCACAATCAGGACTGCATACGACAGAGGCACACAGGGCCAACACCCGGCATCATGGTGTGGGGAGCGATCTCCTACACTGGCCGTACACCACTGGTGATCGTCGAGGGGACACTGAATAGTGCACGGTACATCCAAACCGTCATCGAACCCATCGTTCTACCATTCCTAGACCGGCAAGGGAACTTGCTGTTCCAACAGGACAATGCACGTCCGCATGTATCCCGTGCCACCCAACGTGCTCTAGAAGGTGTACGTCAACTACCCTGGCCAGCAAGATCTCCGGATCTGTCCCCCATTGAGCATGTTTGGGACTGGATGAAGCGTCGTCTCACGCGGTCTGCACGTCCAGCACGAATGCTGGTCCAACTGAGGCGCCAGGTGGAAATGGCATGGCAAGCCGTTCCACAGGACTACATCCAGCATCTCTACGATCGTCTCCATGGGAGAATAGCAGCCTGCATTGCTGCGAAAGGTGGATATACACTGTACTAGTGCCGACATTGTGCATGCTCTGTTGCCTGTGTCTATGTGCCTGTGGTTCAGTCAGTGTGATCATGTGATGTATCTGACCCCAGGATTGTGTCAATAAAGTTTCCCCTTCCTGGGACAATGAATTCACGGTGTTCTTATTTCAATTTCCAGGAGTGTATATATATATATATATATATATATATATATATATATATATATATATATATATATATAATGACTTTTGAACACTATTAAGGTAAATACATTGTTTGTTCTTTATCGAAATCTTTCATTTGCTAACTATGCCTATCAGTAGTTAGTGCATTCAGTAGTTTGAATCTTTTATTTAGCTGGCAGTAGTGGCGCTCGCTGTATTGCAGTAGCTTGAGTAACGAAGATTTTTGTGAGGTAAGTGATTTGTGGAAGGTATAGGTTAATGTTAGTCAGGGCCATTCTTCTGTAGGGATTATTGAAAGTCAGATTCCGTTGCGCTAAAAATATTGTGTGTCAGTTTAGTGTTGATCAGAATAGGTAAAGAGCGAAATGTCTGAGTACGTTCAGTCCTGCTCAGCTGTTTGAAAATCAAATAGTGTAAGAGGTTTATCAGCACAGTAATTCATTAATTATTCTAAGGGGATGTTACAAATTCTATGAGTGAATTACGTTTCCTACTTGACCATCTATATACTCGCAGAATCGATGCGCAAAGTAGTACACTACTATTACTATTCCATGAGCCCATAATTACTCTTTGTAATATTCTCTCTGGTGTGTGGTGAGAGGACTTCTAGGATCTTCTCGTTGCCGAATAGCCGCATTGAATAACTGTAATTTTGCTATCGAGATTACAGGAAGAAAGAGATGGAAAATATATTGTATGCTACTCAAGAAAATATATACTGAGCATTTACATCAAAGGTGTGTAAGGAATTTCATTACATATGTATTCTCTAATTGGAAATTTGCACGGAGGTGTTTTTTCGTTGGAAATCAGAAGGGAGCTTCCGATGAATTGAAAACGAACCTGCAATTGTTAGATCCAAGAGCTCCATTACTTCATCGGATAATTAAACTCTATCAAAGCAAACTTTCCGCTTGATCTGAGGTTTCCTGACTGACTACACAACGCAAGAAAACCAAGACACTTTATTTACACAGGATTGCCGATCGCTTCGAATCATCGAAACTGCGGACAAGGAGAGTCATCGTCCGATTCTGATTAAACAAGTAAAGCGTAATTATAACTTTCTTGAGCGACTGTGATGACTGTGGTATGGCTGCTTATGAATGAGATCATTAATAAAATACTAATAACTAACTTTCTTCCTCACCAGCAACCAGTATAAAAACAATATTAATTAAAATTATGTTGGGTCCATCTAACCGACTTAGTCTCCATGAGCACCATCGTCGTGCTGCTTCTTTTATAATTGGCCAACACTCGATACCGTAGAGCGTAACAGGACGGATGAAAGTCAGGTAGATCTTTGACTTCAGATGATCTTTAATCCGACAGTAGCAGGTGACACCTGTTGGCGTTCGCCACTTAATCCAGGCTGCCTGCGTCATTGCGTTGACCTCGTCTGGAAGTTAGCCATGGAGACTGTAGAACTGAGATACTCAAATTTTGTTCAAATGGTTCAAATGGCTCTGAGCACTACGGGACATAACATCTGAGGTCATCAGTCCCCTAGACTTAGAACTTCTTAAACCTAACTAACCTAAGGACAGCACATACATCCATGCCCTAGGCAGGATTCGAATCTGCGACCGTAGCAGCAGCGCGATTCCGGACTGAAGTGCCTAGAACCGCTCGGCCACAACGGCCGGCCAAAATTTGTTACTCTTGGAGGATCTTCTCCATCAACGTTGATGCTTCCAAATTCTCGTCGATCTGATGCCATGCATTCAGTTCCTTTTTTGCTGAGTTACAGGCCAAATGGCGCGAGTCACTAGTTGCAAACTTGTGTTTACTGCTGGAGACCAAACTTCACCTCCGCAGCTAATATGACATCATCGGCATAAAGAAGTGGCCATTATATTAACACGTGCAGGTCTGATGTGACAGTGTCCATCACAAGAATATAAACAAGTGTGGTGACAAGATCGAGCCTTGATGGACCCCTATATGATGCGAAAGACATCTGACGTTCCTGCAGCCGCTTGAACACAACTCCTCAGTTCTACATACAGAAGCCGCAACCAGTTTGCTAGGTACTCCGGAATGCCGTGGTCTCGAAGCGTTAACCAAATTAGGTCATGTGAAACCCGACCGAAAGCCTTTTCGAGGTTTAGAAAAACAAGGTACAGTGGCTTGTTCTTCTTGCTGTATTTTTCGACCAGCAGCCGCACAGCGTGGATTGCGTCAGTTGTATCACAATTTTTCACAAATCTGGCTTACTTCCTTGTGAGCTATCTCGCTTATGTTTTGTTGAGATTATGTTTAAGATTCTTCATCTCGTGTTTCAGTAATCTGATCGGGTGGAAAATAGAACAACTGGTAGGTTTTCCATTCTTTTTGAAGTTTTACACAGTGTTGCCAACTGTCAGTTCTCTGATGATCTGGTTGAAGAGATCTATTAGACAACCTTCCGCATTCCGCTGTTGAGAAAACCATAACTCATCTGGGAGGACACCGAATCATTGGCGTTCCCTCTTTTCATCCCCTTCAGAGCACGGTCGACTTCGGCAATGTTAATTTCGTTGGTATTGGTGGATGTGGAAATTCCTCGGTCGAAATTCTCTCAAAGTAGTGCCTCCAGTATTCCTTTGCTTTCTTCCGGTCCACCAGCAGCTCACCCGTTTCATCGTTGATGCCATAAAAGTGTTGGAACCTTCGGTTTCCGTTGTTTTGATTTCAACAGTCGATAGATGTCGTGTTCTCCCTCGTGTGTGTCTACTTCCGTCTAGAGGATATGGTTATAACTATGCCTCATCCAAGGCACATCTGTGCAGATTATTATCGGAGTGCGTGGGACCGCGCTCCGTAATGAAATGTACTGTGGATAATTTATTATTAGGGAAATGCATACAGATTCGGAAATAGTACGCTATAATAATAATAATAATGATAATAATAATAATACGCGGTAGTGTAAGTTCCAGTTATTTTCAGAAAGCTACAAATAAATATTTGTGATCATACCACAAAAAAATTATGTATAAATTTTTTATTTGGTTATTTACAAAATTAGTTATGCAATTTTATTCGGTGGGAGTTACATGATTCATAGTTTTATTTTCTGTAACATTGTGGAAAGTATGTGTGCAGGTCGTGTCGAGACAATGCAGAAGGAAGATTAAGATTTAACATTGTGAAGACCAGTTCATTAGAGACGGATAATGCACTGTATTAAATGATAGCGTTTTATCTTTATCACGTCAAAAAAACATTAGTGTGTCAGCGATGAGGTCGTTGAGTTCCACTGTAACTTGGCATACGTTTACACGATGGGCAGTGTGCGTTTCTAGAAAGCAAATACAACGAGCAGCAACAACATATTTTTATTCTAGAAGGTAACTTCTAAGAAAACTTTAGATTTAAAATGATTTTCCATTCACAAGGCGTTGTATCTTAGTCCCATGTCCGCGTAGCAAGCTAATGGCTTTGCGGAACTCGCTCGGAGTCTAGGAACATCACATGTTTTATAATTTCCTGCAGTTTCAAGATTACCACCAGACGGTAATGGATCTATCTGCTAACGGGAGAACAAATTTCACTAGAACTAAGACAAACGGGGATCATTGTTGTAAACTAACATTAACTTTTAAACGAAAATTTAGAAAGAGAAAGGAGAAAATGAGAAAAAGAGAAGCATACAAAATAATTTTAACAATACAATACTTTAAAACTTCCAGGAAGATTAAAGCTGTCTGCCGGACCGAGACTCGAACTCGGGACCTTTGCCTTTCACGAGCAAGTGCTGTACCAACTGAGCTACCCAAATATGACTCACGACCTGTCCTCACAGCTTTAATTCACCAGTACCCCGTCTCTTACCTTCCAAACTTCACAGAAGCTCTCCTGCATACCTTGCAGAACTAACATTCCTGGGAGAAAGGATATTGAGGAAACATGGCTTAGCCACAGCCTGGGGATGAAATTTTCACTCTGCAGTGGAGTATGCGCCGATATGAAAACTCCTGCCTCGAACTCGGGACCTCTGCCTAGGCACACAGTTTTAACCTGCCAGGAAGTTTCATATCAGCGCACACTCCGCTGCAGAGTGAAAATCTCATTCTAATGTAATACTTTATTCACTAGCCCGTATAGTTGAAGACGTCGTATGTTGGCTTTGGAGACAGGGAGACGCACCACACCCGTGTTGAATCCACTTGCCAGATGAACGACTGTCAGTCTGGCTCTCCATCCATGATGTATGTTTGTTTTAAGTGGCTCATCACATTTGCCCTTGAAAAATCTCTGAAACATGAATACGCCGATACAACAAAGTTTGCGTAATTTCGAAGACAACGCGGATACGACTTTTCCCTCTGCGATAACTGACGCTCGTGGCAACAGGGTAGTCATGCTGTTACAGGACAGAAATGAACAGAATAGTGGACAAAAAAAGCGGTCACCATTAGCGGGCACTGAAATATTTCTGCTTACGTAGGGTTACTCTGCTTACTGGTTCTCAGTGAACCTCAGTTTCTGCACGCTAGAGCCTTTCGATGCGAATATGCGACAAGGGCGGCCATGCGTAACATCTTTCGAGCGAAAGATAATGTGATTACCTAGAGTCTGTGTCTCCCGAGAGCTTTGTCTTCACAGCAGAGCGTACCTCTTGCTACGCTACACGTGTTCCACGTGCCAGTTCGCGGAGCATCGTCTTCCGCGCGCACGCTTCGCAGCCAGAACCAAATACTACACGCCCTGTCGTTTAACAGTTCCGGATCCATACAGATCAGACGCCGCGATTGCGGTGCAGGTGAACGTGTCGCTGAAGACGCACGCACGTGTGTGTGCCAGGGAAGCAATTACAGGAGCGCCCAGCTGCGCGGAGGAGGTGCGTTAAGGATTATTGCGAGTAATTCGGTTTGGCACGCGCCGGCAGTGGTAACGGAGTTAGGCCGCGCCTCCAACTCTGGCGCTCTCTGCGTGGCTGAATATTCAGCGCTGCCTCCAGCACCGCTCCGGTCCCACAGGAGAGCAGGCGGTCCCTCCTACACCCGCGTACGTCCTGTTACCACACCGTTATTCACACAGGTCCAGTAGGTGGTTACACCTACTGGAAGAAAACTCAACCGGTAGACAGTCACCGGTTGTTCCCTGGGCATTTTCATACAAGGGGCCGGCCGCGGTGGCCGTGCGGTTCTAGGCGCTTCACTCCGGAACCACGCGACCACTAAGGTCACAGGTTCGAATCCTGCCTCGAGCATGGATGTGTGTGATGTCCTTAGGTTAGTTAGGTTTAAGTAGTTCTAAGTTCTAGGGGACTGGTGACCTCAGATGTTAAGTCCCATAGTGCTCAGAGCCATTTGAACCATTTTTTGATACAAGAAACACACAATCGCTGCTATAAAATGTGTAAAAGGCAGTCACTTTGACCACCTTTATTGTTCCAATGACGACCCGCCCTGGCTCCGCATGGGTAGCACTTAGAAACTACGGTCGGCCAACTTATCTGGCGTAGCTATAATTAATTGCAAACACAAACCTTCCTCGTGAATCGTTCTAATCAGTAGCGAATACCGTGTCAAAATCGCCTCAGTAGTGCCCGAATTAGCCTTCACATACAGACAGAAAAACACAGCTAGAGGATTTAATTTATAATATTTATATACACTCGTAAGTAGACTCTGATCAAGCTCCACAAATATCTGGAGTTGCAGCGGCTGTTTACTTACTGCTTTTCCCAAAGGATACCGTCTATTAAGTTGTTAACCATCTCGTAGCTCGCGTCATGGCCACGAGATGTCATTCCAAAGGTGAATTGTATGGAACAGATGACAATACGTTTTTGTATGTCCATCATTTCGACTGGAGGTCTTGGGGACCACGTCCGTTCACTTTTCAAAGAAAATGAAACGCCTGCAGCCATCCTTATGGTATTATTTATTGTGAAGATACCAGGAAAGGGTAAAGCAGAAAGGTGGAGGGAATATATAGAGGGTCTATACAAGGGCGATGTACTTGAGGACAGTATAATGGAAATGGAAGAGGATGTAGATGAAGATGAAATGGGAGATATGATACTGCGTGAAGAGTTTGACAAGGCACTGAAAGACCTGAGTCGAAACAAGGCCCGGGAGTAGACAACATTCCATTAGAACTACTGACAGCCTTGGGAGACACATTCCTGACAAAGCTCTACCATCTGGTGAGCAAGATGTATGAGACAGGCGAAATTCCCTCAGACTTCAAGAAGAATATAATAATTCCAATCCCAAAGAAAGCAGGTGTTGGCAGATGCGAAAATTGCCGAACTATCAGTTTAATAAGTCACAGGTGCAAAATACTAAAGCGCATTCTTTACAGACGAATGGCAAAACTGGTAGAAGCCGACCTCGGGGAAGATCAGTTTGGATTCCGTAGAAATGTTGGAACACGTGAAGCGATACTGACCCTACGACTTATCTTAGAAGAAAGATTAAGGAAAGGCAAACCTACGTTTCTAGCGTTTGTAGACTTAGAGAAAGCTTTTTACAATGTTGACTGGAATACTCTCTTTGAAATTCTGAAGGTGGCAGGGGTAAAATACAGGGAGCGAAAGGCTATTTACAATTTGTATAAAAAGCAGATGGCAGTTATAGGACTCGAGGGACATGAAAGGGAAGCAGTGGTTGGGAAGGAAGTGAGACAGGGTTGTAGCCTCTCCCCGATGCTATTTAGTCTGTATATTGAGCAAGCAATAAAGGAAACAAAAGAAAAGTTCGGAGTAGGCATTAAAATCCATGGAGAAGAAATAAAAACTTTAAGGTTCGCCGATGACATTGTAATTCTGTCAGAGACAGCAAAGGACTGGAAGAGCAGTTGAACGGAATGGACAGTGTCTTGAAAGGAGGGTATAAGATGACCATCAACAAAAGCAAAACGAGGATAATGGAATGTAGTCGAATTAAGTCGGGTGATGCAGAGGGAATTAGATTAGGAAATGAGACACTTAAAGTAGTAAAGGAATTTTTCTATTTGGGGAGCAAAATAACTGATGGTGGTCGAAGTAGAGAGGATATAAAATGTAGACTGGCAACGGCAAGGAAAGCGTTTTTGACGAAGAAAAATTTGTTAACATCGAGTATAGATTTCAGTGTCAGGAAGTCGTTTCTGAAAGTATTTCTATGGAGTGTAGCCATGTATGGGAGTGAAACATGGACGATAAATAATTTGGACACGAAGAGAATAAAAGTTTTTGAAATGTGGTGCTACAGAAGAATGCTGAAGATTAGATGGGTAGATCACATAACTAATGAGGAGGTATTGAATAGAATTGGGGAGAAGAGTAGCTTGTGGCACAACTTGACTAGAAGAAGGGATCGGTTGGTAGGACATGTTCTGAGACATCGAGGGATCACCAATTTAGTATTGGAGGGCAGCGTGGAGGGTAAAAATCGTAGAGGGAGACCAAGAGATGAATACACTAAGCAGATTCAGAAGTATGTAGGCTGCAGTAGGTACTGGGAGATGAAGAAGCTTGCACAGGATAGAGTAGCATGGAGAGCTGCATCAAACCAGTCTCAGGACTGAAGACCACAACAACAACCAGTTTCGGCACTCCAAAGACCTGAAGACGGTGCATAGAAACGCCGAAACTGGTAGCTACATAATAAATAAGGACGCCTGTATGCATTTCATTTTGTTTCAACACATACGTACAGGGTGTTAGGGACATAGGTACAGACATTGTGATCATACAGTACTTATTTTTCTTCTGCGCCCAGCATTCTTCCCACAAACAAATCGCATCCCACAAACAAACGCATCGAATGAAATTGTGCAGACCGTTCATATCGTGGAATATTATGTGGCAATTTTTTTCTATTTGAAGGGCATACGAGGTGTTGGTCGAGCTGTTTAACATACCCCCAAAACGATGTAACTCAATCACCAACGATGTACATGGAGAGAAGCTCCCCATAAGATCAGGCAAATTTAAGAGAAACAGTATCCTAAATAGAAATGTCTTATTGACGTGAATCAGTTAAGCATAAAAACATAGATACTGCACCACACATGAACGAATTAATGAAGGGCTCGTCTAACTACATAAGAAACTAGCACTCACTACAACAATTTAGGTTACTGCCATAAGACGTCAGACCTATTAAATTAAGCATGTAAACATTTAATAAATCGACAGAAGTCTGTAATAATGAAACGTATCATTGGCACATATGGGTGGAAACATCAAAACGTAACATAAAACTACTTCACGGATGCAGCCAATGACTGAAAAGATGGGTATTGGTTCAAAGACAGAACCACGGAGAAGCAAGTTCGAAGACAAATAAAATTGCCAAAGAGAGTGACAGAAACAATAGTTGACTGTGAACCTTAAAACTGTTGAATGTTAACTAGTATCACGTTCCCTGCGACTCAGTGATTTCTTTGCCGGCTCATACTTACCAATCTTAAACGGTGAGAGTGTGGAAGACAGTGGCTGTAGCGGCTGGAAATTCTGCGTCCAGTTCGCCCTCTGTATTCTCCTCTGAGATGAAGACATCCCTGTCTGCAACGTCGCAGCAGCTGGTCTCTATTCTTCAGTGTTTATTCAGCAAGTATTCTCTGACTTTACTCTTTAAAACTTGGATGTTTCTACCAGCACCGGGATTTCGCCAGACAATTGCAACAGATCTTGTGAGTTGCAACCGATAATAACATAGCAAATAAGCTTAATAGACCCCACCCCCCCTCTCACACATTTTGTCATGTTCAACCACTGATGGTCTGGTGTGTGAAGCTAGGAACAAAACCTCTCCCACTCTATGACAGGCTCTACATGATATCCTTATCCCACTAGTCAGCCACCCAGGTTGCCTTTTACTGCTAGTACCCCGTTTGGAACGTTCTAATGAGTAATGTGTCAAGGAAAGCATTATTTGTTATTAATGTTATCGGCACTATAAACATCCTGCCAATCTTGTTCCTTGATGATGTTTAAAAACTCTCTACTGCCGTTGGATTAAATTTCCTACTTAGTTTGTAGTTATATGTGACATTTGTTTGGGTACGAAAGCCTTTTAGTGTAAAAATTTGTGTATCATTGACTGAAAGGCCATTCACACTTTTACTAACAGAATGCCCACCTAGTAATGAAAAATGAATAAAAATATTATCTGTGGCTGTGTTACTGTTCCCCTGCACCCTAGTTGGGAAATACACAGAGTTCATTAGATCATATGAATTTAGGAGAACTACCTACATCATTTTCTTGCACCACCATATACAAAATTTATTTTGAAATCACCACGTATAACTAATTTCTGGTACTTCCTATAAAGTAAATCAAGAACCCTCTCTAGCTTGAGCAGAAATGCTCTGAGGTTAGCGTAGGGGGACCTATTAACAACGAAAATTAGAAGTTTCCTTACACTAAATTCAACTGCCCCTGCACAACATTCAAATATCTGTGCAGTGTCGTGCTGCGTCTATGGACTCAAATGGAGCACTGTCTTTTACGTGCATGGCCGCTCCCCTCCTCCGCAAGGAAGTCCTTGAAAAACAGCCTGCTGATCTTTATCCTGGTAAAGAAAGGCTCTGAACTGTCAAATTATTTAAGTGGTGCTCCGATGTACCAATAATTTCAGAGTCAACATCTATAAGCAGTTCACTAACTTTATCTCTAATACCTTTTATATTTTGATGAAATATGCTAATTACTTCTCTGCTTGGAAACATGACATCATCTAAAGGTAGTTCCTTAGTTAGAGTGACTTCCTTTAAGCGGGTATACCTATCAGCTGACTTCGGTCTATAAAAGTTGCTCTAACACCAACTACTACAGGAATTTTTCCATGAGTGATCCCATCACCACTCACTACACTGTCACCTATAAGCTTTTCCAACCTCCCCTTCCTACTTCTATTGAGGTGCAGGCCATGCCTAGTGAAACCCGATCTACTAATAGACTCAACTGGCACCACTGAAATGTGGCCCATGCCCTCTGCCTTCAGTGCCTTCTCCAGCCCCATCTGTGCAAGTGCTGCTCTGAGATGAAGAGATTAGTGCAGGAGGGACTTCGTGGCTTTCCGCGTCAAATAAGTCCGATTACTGTTGCTTCAAGAAAATAAATAAAAGATAGCTTCTTCTAGTAAAGGGCGCGATAGAGAAAGACGCATTAGGCAGCTCAGCGCCACGGCACATAATTGTGTAAAGCCGGTGGAAGACTAGGTAATCGACGTGACGTCGAATAATTTGCTGCTTCAACCATCACGTGGTTTAGTAGCAAAGTAATGGCTTGAAATCTGCAGTGATTAGCAAATAATATTTTAATTTATGTCAAAATAAAATTACGACAAAGTAAATGATGATGTACTAAGATCTAAGTAATAGGCCGAAGCTACAAGTAATACATCTTAGTCGCCCTGACAGACAAGATTTTATGTTTTCATACCATCATTAGTTTCTGTTTTCCATAACATTGCCTAACCTCTTCTTAATCTACCGGAAATCACAGAATTTGCATGGCCAGAAAACCTTAATTGTGCAAGGGATCCATGGCCCCGTGCTCAACACCATTCATTGTGCATTTGTAACGTATCAAAACTCTCCGGTAACTAACAACATGTGTGCCTAAAGTTCTGTAATTTCCAATTCCGAAGAGTTTGCACGCACAGAATATGGGAAAGTGTACTACTGAAAGTTAGAATGACAAGGAAATATGGGGACTCAGCTGCTCGTGCTTCAGTTTGCAGAGAGTGCATAAAATGGGAAGCAGTTTGGTGGTATATCGCCTACGGTACGCTTATCTTCGGCTGATGGTGACTCAAAGGGATTCCTTGTAAAGGTCTGCTTGTCTATGATTCCCAAGTTAATACAGACTCACATCTAGTTTTCAGTCTTTACAACAGTCTCACAGAAAGTGTGCTCTCATCTAACCCTCACGACGTTGCACTTCTCTCGATGAAATGTGCGATGGTTAAAACCTGAAGCCATCATAGCGTTACTTGTAAACTGGGGCCCTGCCGGAAAGTATCAGTTACTTTTGCAGCTGAGTATGATGGCCGATAAAAGGATCTAGTCGCAGTTTCCTGTTCCACACGTTGATGGAGCGGGAGAGGATCTATTGACTGCATGACTCTGAGTGAGTTTTTACTCATTGTTTTCATTGTGTGCTTAAGCGATGTGAACGTCGGAGGCAGTAGAATCATTCTAAAGTCTGTGGCACATGCAGGGTCTCTAAGCTTCCTGAACAGTGTTTCGTAACAAAATAATTTTCTTCCCTCCAAGGATTCTATCTAAGTTCATGGAACGTTTCTGTAACACTCACTATATCCCAGGTCAAAGAAAAGCTCACGGTTTGTATACATACTGTGTACGTCGTTTAGGTTAGCATATTCTGACATGCTTCAGAGTAGAACAGTAGCTGAAAGTTCTTGTCAGATTGAAACTGTGTGCCGGACCGGAGAAACATGGGTCATTTGCCCTGACCTCAAATTCGATTTCGATTCCGCCACGCAGTTTTAGTCTCATAGGAAATTTATCGGCACACTGAGAACAGGAGTTGTTTATTTGTTTTTAGAAGTTTTATTTGTTTTGTTAAAAAAGGTTGCATATTTATTTGAGCGCTCAAACAGAATGAGTTAACTTTGTAGTGGTGTTTCTCGTCATTGTAAGTGCTAGTGTCGCTTTATGTACTCGACTCCTGCGGCCGTAGAGGTCTGGTATACTTCTCAACTAATTCATGACTAGTGAGTAAATGTATTACCGATTTTAAATGGCGTTTATATTTTGGGGAATGAGACAGTGCATGGTGTGTGCGGACACAAGGTGAACTGGCCACTGTTTGGAAGAAGCTAGAAGTTGCATCGACTCCATTCATCAGACTGTAGCTGCCCCTTAATTTGAGGAAAAAAAAGTGATCAAGAAAGCTGCCCTCCCTTGAATACGGTCACTACTCCCTATTATTAACTGTGTGGTATTGCTTCTACACTCTTTAGGAGTGTTTTAGGATGGAATACGGAAGTGTTTTGTAAGTAATCTTCTTTGAAGACTAAACTTTCCCGGTATTGCGACAACTGATTTGCCAACATTTACATACAATTGAGCCTAAGTAATCACTCCATTTCATTTGTTCCTTTAAGTGTGTCCGCAGACAAGAGACTAGTGGATTAAGATCCGGGGAACGTGGATGCCAGAACATTGGACCAATCCATTTCCCTCGAAACACTTCATTTACATATTAGTAGTTACGCACATTCATTGCAAAGTGCCGCGGTGCACCAGCACACTGAAACCACAGCTGTCACCGAATACCAGTTGGGATGTTTTCTAACTCTTCGTGCAAAGTATTGCAAAGAAAGTAAGATACAGGGGCGCGTTCAACTTGTCCGGCAATAGCTAATGGCCCAGAAGCACTCCTTCCACGATTACAGTTCACAGATTTATGCCAAAACGTCCCTTAAAACCACGTTTACGAATGACATGAGAGTTTTGTTCCGATTAGTAATGGTTGTTTTGGAAGCTGAAAATACCTCCATGAGTTAAGCGGATGCGATCTTCTGGCCGCTGGTGTTGAGTACAATCATATGGATGCAGTTTTTGATTGTGCAACGCTTCAACAACTAGTCTTTGAGCTAGCTGAAACTGCTATGCAATGTCACAGGAACTTTGCCGAGGTGACTGGTGAACGGTTTCATGAATCGCGTCCTGTGTTTGTGGATTACGTATGGTCCTTGGACGACCTCTGTCCATTACTTTTGGACGAAGGATTTGCTCCAACCGACGAAAAACGTTCTTATCAGGATGGCGCCATTGAGGGTACCGTGCTGCATATGCACGAGCAGCTGCTGCGGTTTGTTTATCGGACGCTCCTAGCACCAAAAGTATATTACATATCCATCATTTGTGTACTCCATGGGGAAGCCGCCCTACATGAACGTGACAGGACCACTTGTGACTGTGCACTGCGCAGTCAGTAGACACACGCATGAAGTTTAATGTACCCCACTGCCATTGATAGGCTACTGTCAGTTGACAGAATATTTCCTGCTTATTACCGATGAGCACCAGGGACTGGACGTCTAAAAAAAAAATTAGACTAAGATTGGAGCCTTACCTCCATGGTTCAAGAGGGAGTGATGTCCCTGCAATCCACTCAGTGACTACCACAGCTGGTACAATAGAGCGCATTCTGAGGCACTGCACGATGTGACAATGTCGCCAGCTCCTCGTTTTCATCCGATTTAGCTAGGTAAACTTTTGTCTTGAATATGGATGAGAAATCGCATGTTGACCTCCAAGTGTGGCATTTTTTATTCATCTACAAGGTGACGACAGCCAACGATTTTCTTTCAGTGCGGCTGAACACTACTCCCAATCTCTTATGGTAATTAGGGTCTACGAGGAGGGGAATCATGTGTAGGTGCAGTGAGTAACAGAATCTAGGTCAGCAGGAAAGCGTGCTCGGACGACCGTGTCTGTTAAGGTCACCGCTCACGTAAAGCTGGTATTACGGGTTCGAGGCCCGGTGTGGCACCAATTTCCACCTGTTGCCATTGACACTTTTCAGTGCCCAAACGTGGCTAACGTCATTGCAACCTTTGAAGTGAGGTATCTGTAATGAGTTGAATGACTCCAATCATGACTCACTCAAGGACTGAAATTTAGTCAAGCTGCATTGATCTCTTCGCGATCGAAGACATGGTATACTCTACTAAGTGGAATATTATTTCGGGTTAACCTCAGACTTACATTTTCTACACAAGCAACTGCGTGGGTCTTTTCCCTGGGTGCTGAGGAGAGGTTTTCGATCGAAGAAAATGCACAAACTGTGCCAAACGTAAGGGTGGCGCAAAGCTTCTTTTCCGCAGTTTATTGAGAGTTATTTCGTGTGCTCAGGTGTGTGATATTCGTGTCACAGTGATGTATCACTTCAGTAATTGTATAATAATTCCAATATCAAGGAAAGCAGGTGCAACAGGTGAGATTATCGAACTATCACTTTAATAATTCATGGTTGCGAAATACTAACATGAAATCTTAAAGGAAGAATGGAAAAACGCTTAGAAGGTGACCTCGGGAAATATGAGTTGGGATTGTGGAGATATGCAGGAACAGGTGAGGCAATCTTAGACAGAAGGACAGAAGAACTTACATTTACAACATTTTAAGACTTAGAGAAATCTTTGGATAATATTGACTTATAGAAGGATTTTGACAATGTTGTCTTCCAAATTCTGAAACTAGCAGCGGTAAAATACAGGGAGCGAAATGCTTATTAAAACTTGTGCAGACACGAGAGAATAGATATGAGTCGAGGGGCATGACAGGGAAGCAATGGTTGGGAAGTGAGTGAGACAGGGTTGTAGCCTGTCCCCGATGTTATTCCATCTGTACACTGAGCAAGCAGTGAGGAAAACCATGGAAAACGTTGTAGCAGGAATTGCAGTGAAATAAAAATTTTGAGGTTTACCGATGACGCTTTAATTCTCTCACAGACAACAAAGGACTTGGAAGAGCAACTGAACGGAATAGACATTTTCATGAAAGCAGGGTATAAGACGAACATCAACAAAAGCAAAGCAAGGGCAATGGAATGTAGCCCAATTAAATCAGATAACGCTGAGAGAATCGGATTAGGAAACGAGACACGCAAAGGAGTAGAGGGGTTTTGCCTTTTGGGCAGCAAAATAAGTGATGATACCCTAAACAGAGAGGATATAAAATGTAGACTGGCAATGGTTAGAAAAGCGTTTCTGCAGAAGAGAAATTTATTAATGTCGAATGTAGATTTAGGTGTAAGAAAGTCTTCTGTGAAGCTACACTCCTGGAAATTGAAATAAGAACACCGTGAATTCATTGTCCCAGGAAGGGGAAACTTTATTGACACATTCCTGGGGTCAGATACATCACATGATCACACTGACAGAACCACAGGCACATAGACACAGGCAATAGAGCATGCACAATGTCGGCACTAGTACAGTGTATATCCACCTTTCGCAGCAATGCAGGCTGCTATTCTCCCATGGAGACGATCGTAGAGATGCTGGATGTAGTCCTGTGGAGCGGCTTGCCATGCCATTTCCACCTGGCGCCTCAGTTGGACCAGCGTTCGTGCTGGACGTGCAGACCGCGTGAGACGACGCTTCATCCAGTCCCAAACATGCTCAATGGGGGACAGATCCGGAGATCTTGCTGGCCAGGGTAGTTGACTTACACCTTCTAGAGCACGTTGGGTGGCACGGGATACATGCGGACGTGCATTGTCCTGTTGGAACAGCAAGTTCCCTTGCCGGTCTAGGAATGGTAAAACGATGGGTTCTATGACGGTTTGGATGTACCGTGCACTATTCAGTGTCCCCTCGACGATCACCAGTGGTGTACGGCCAGTGTAGGAGATCGCTCCCCACACCATGATGCCGGGTGTTGGCCCTGTGTGCCTCGGTCGTATGCAGTCCTGATTGTGGCGCTCACCTGCACGGCGCCAAACACGCATACGACCATCATTGGCACCAAGGCAGAAGCGACTCTCATCGCTGAGGACGACACGTCTCCATTCTTCCCTCCATTCACGCCTGTCGCGACACCACTGGAGGCGGGCTGCTCGATGTTGGGGCGTGAGCGGAAGACGGCCTAACGGTGTGCGGGACCGTAGCCCAGCTTCATGGAGGCAGTTGCGAATGGTCCTCGCCGATACCCCAGGAGCAACAGTGTCCCTAATTTGCTGGGAAGTGGCGGTGCGGTCCCCTACGGCACTGCGTAGGATCCTACGGTCTTGGCGTGCATCCGTGCGTCGCTGCGGTCCGGTCCCAGGTCGACGGGCACGTGCACCTTCCGCCGACCACTGGCGACAACATCGATGTACTGTGGAGACCTCACGCCCCACGTGTTGAGCAATTCGGCGGTACGTCCACCCGGCCTCCCGCATGCCCACTATACGCCCTCGCTCAAAGTCCGTCAACTGCACATACGGTTCACGTCCACGCTGTCGCGGCATGCTACCAGTGTTAAAGACTGCGATGGAGCTCCGTATACCACGGCAAACTGGCTGACACTGACGGCGGCGGTGCACAAATGCTGCGCAGCTAGCGCCATTTGACGGCCAACACCGCGGTTCCTGGTGTGTCCGCTGTGCCGTGCGTGTGATCATTGCTTGTACAGCCCTCTCGCAGTGTCCAGAGCAAGTATGGTGGGTCTGACACACCGGTGTCAATGTGTTCTTTTTTCCATTTCCAGGAGTGTATTTATCTGGTGTGTAGCCATGTATGGAAGTGAAACATGAACTATGAACAGTTCACACAAGAAGAGAAGCTGTTGAAATGTTGTTCTAGAGAAACATGCTGAAGTTTAGATGGGTAGATAATGTGACTAATGAATAAGTACTGCAATAAAATTAACAGATGTGCAGAACTATAGACCTATATCTGTAACGTCGATCAGTTGTAGAATTTTGGAACACGTATTATGTTCTAGTATAATGACTTTTCTGGAGACTAGAAATCTGCTCTGTAGGAATCAGCATGGGTTTCGAAAGAGACGATCGTATGGAACCCAGCTCGCGCTATTCGTCCACGAGACTCAGAGGGCCATAGACTCGGGTTTCCAGGTGGATGCTGTGTTTCTTGACTTCCACAAGGCGTTTGATACAGTTCCCCACAGTCGTTTAATGAACAAGGTAAGAGCATATGGACTATCAGACCAATTGTGTGATTGGATTGAAGAGTTCGTAGATAACAGAACGCAGCATGTCATTCTCAATGGAGAGAAGTCTTCCGAAGTAAGAGTGATTTCAGGTGTGCCGCAGGGGAGTGTCGTGGGACCGTTGCTGTTCGCAATATGTATGAATTACCTTGTGGATAACATTGGCAGTTCATTGAGACTTTTTGCGGATGATGCTGTTATATATCGACAGGCTGTAACAATGGAAAACTGCACTGAAATGCAGGAGGATTTGCAACGAATTGACGCATGGTGCAGGGAATGGCAATTGAATCTCAATGTAAGCAAGTGTAATGTGCTGCGAATACATAGAAAGAAAGGTCCTTTATCATTTAGCTACAACATAGCAGGTCAGTAACTGGAAGCAGTTAATTCCATAAATTATATGGGAGTAGGCATTAGGAGTGATCTAAAATGGAATGACCATATAAAATTAACAGTCGGTAAAGCAGATGCCAGACTGAGATTCATTGGAAGAATCCTAAGGAAATGCAGTCCGAAGCAAGTAGGTTACAGTACGCTTGTTCGCCCACTGCTTGAATACTGCTCAGCAGTGTGGGATCCGTACCAGATAGGGGTGATAGAAGAGATAGAGAAGATCCGACGGAGAGCAGCGCGCTTTGTTACAGGATCGTTTAGTAATCGCGAAAGCGTTACGGAGATGATAGATAAACTCCAGTGAAAGACTCTGCAGGAGAGACGTTCAGTAGCTCGGTACGGGCTTTTGTTGAAGTTTCGAGAACATACCTTCACCGAGGAGTCAAGCAGTATATTGCCCCCTCCTACGTTTATCTCGCGAAGAGACCATGAGGATAAAATCAAAGATCAGAGCCCACACAGAGGCATACCGACAATCTTTCTTTCCACGCACGTTACGAGACTGGAATAGCAGGGAGAACGGATATACTCAAGGTACCCTCCGCCACACACCGTCAAGTGACTTGCGGAGTATGGATGTAGATGTAGATAAAATTCGGGAGAAAAGAAATTTGTGGCGCAACCATACTGGAAGGGATCGGTTGTTAGCATACCTTCCGAGGCCTCAAGGAAGGGAAGTGTGCATGTAGAAGGAGGCCAACAGATGCATTCAGTAAGTAGATTCTGAAGGATGTAAGTTGCAGTAATTACTCGGAGACGAAGAGGCTTGAACAGGATACAGTGTCATGGAGAGCTTCCTAAAAGCAGTCTTCAGACTGAAGACTACAAGAACAACATCACAGATGGAAAGGCTGTGAGTGCTGGAGCGAGAAGAAATCGTGGGGCAGTGCGGCTGGGAAGCGAGCGTCGCCCCCGAAGAGCGCGGCCAGCGTGCAGAGCGCGCGCACCTGCTGCCGCGCCGCGCCGTCGCGTGTGAGCGCGCCCGCCGCCACTTCCGCCGGCGCTCGGTCCACGCTGCGCCCGCACCGTGACGCGTCCAGCCGCGGCGCTGCGCACTCCACACCAACTGCACTGGCTGCCTCTGGCGGTCTCCATATGCCTCGCATTCTCAGGCGGCGTGCAGCTGTTACACCGCACCGCTCGCCACGCTTCTGAGCATTCGCAGGAACGAACCATCCGACCGACCGTACCACGCGTAATCGTGTTTTTTTGTCTGCCTCCCTAAAAAGAAATCACGCACGCGTTGAGACCGCATTCTTATGCAATAAGTGAATAGCCGGACGGAGTGGCCGAGCGGTTGTAGGCGCTACAGTCTGGAACCGCGCGACCGCTACGGTCGCAGCTTCGAATCCTGACTCGGGCATGGATGTGTGTGATGTCCTTAGGTTAGTTAGGTATAAGTAGTTCTAAGTTCTAGGGTACTGATGACCTCAGAAGTTAAGTCCCATAGTGCTCAGAGCCATTTGAACCATTTTTAATAAGAGAATACCTCATTCAAAGGTGGTTGTGTATTTTTCTAGATTTTACTAGAATAATGTGGTATGTCCCATGAGACATGCTACCATAGAGACGGATGTCTTTCTTTCTCTATTTACGAGGTTGAGCTATTTGTAGTTGTAAAGTTGACCTCCATGAAAGAACGTTGTATATCAGTGAAAATGGCAGAATAAACAGGGCTTAAAGTATTTGTATGGAGTGTAGCCATGTATGGAAGTGAAACATGGACGATAAATAGTTTAGACAAGAAGAGAATAGAAGCTTTCGAAATGTGGTGCTACAGATGAATGCTGAAGATTAGATGGGTAGATCACATAACTAATGAGGAGGTATAGAATAGAATTGGGGAGAAGAGGAGTTTGTGGCACAACTTGACCAGAAGAAGGGATAGGTTGGTAGGACATGTCATCATCAAGGGAGCACCAATTCAGTACTGGAGGGCAGCGCGGAGGGTAAAAATCGTAGAGGGAGACCAAGAGATGAATACACTAAGCAGATTCAGAAGGATGTAGGCTGCAGTAGGTACTGGGAGATGAAGAAGCTTGCACAGGATAGAGTAGCATGGAGAGCTGCATCAAACCAGTCTCAGGACTGAATACCACAACAACAACAAACAGGGCTTCGGGAATCCCGGTTATAAACTAGTAGAGCTTACGGAGGAGAGTGAGTAGATGCACTGACGAGCCAAAGAAACTGGTACACCTGCCAAACATCGTGCAAAGCCCACGGTAGCACGTAGAAATGTCGCAACACGACGTGCCATGGACTCGTCTAATGTCGAAGGAGGGCTGCATGAGTCATGCGGGGCTGTCCATAAATCAGTAAGAGTATGAGAGTGTGGAGATCTCTTCTAACCAGCACGTTGCATTGCATCCCAGATATGCACAACAATGTTCATGTCTGGGGAGTTTGGTGGCCAGAGGAAGTGTTTAAACTCAGAAGAGTATTCCCAGGGCCACCTCTGTGGCAATTCTGGACTAGTGGGGTGTCGCTTTGTCCTGCTGGAATTTCCCAAGTTCGTCGGAATGCACAGTGGACGTGAACGGTTGCAGGCGATCAGAGAGGGTGGTTACGTACGTGTCACCTGTCAGAGTCGTATATGGAAGTATCAGGGGTCCCTTATCACTCCAACTGCACACGCCCCACACCATTACAGAGCGTCCGCCAGCTTGAAAGGTCCCCTGCTGACATGCAGGCTCCTTGGATTCATGAGGTTGTCTTCATACCCGTGCACGTCCATCTGTTCCATACAATTCGAAACTTGACTCGCCCGACCAGCCAATATGTTTCCAGTCATCAACTGTCCAATACCAGTGTTGACGGGCCCAGGTGAAGCGTAAACTTTGTATCCTGCAGTAATCAAGAGTGCATGAGTGGGCCTTCGCCTCCGAAAGCCCATTTCGATGATGTTTCGTTGAATGGTTCGCACGCTGAAACTTGTTGATGACCTGGCATTGAAATCTACAGCAATCTGAGGAAGGGTTGCACTTCTGTCACGTTGAACGATTCTCTTCAGTCGTCGTTGGCACCGTTCTTGCAGAATCTTTCTCCGGCCGCAGCGATGTTGGAGATTTGATGTGTTAGGGGATTCCTGATATTCAAGGCACACTCGTGATATGATGGTATTGGAAAATCCCCATTCCATCGATACCTCGGAGATGCTGTGTCTCACTATAACACCACGTCCAGACTTACTTAAATGTTGATAACGCCGTTTTAGCAGCAACAACTGGTCTAACAACTGCGTCAGACACTTGTTGTCTCATATAGTCGTTGCTGACCGTAGCGCGGTATTTTGCCTGTTTACATACCACTGTATTTGAATACGCATAGCTATACCAGTTTCTTTGGCGCTTCAGTGTAATATTTTGAAATGGATCCCATGTCCGGAAGCTTACTGTTTCCGTCCTATAGATCTTTGAAATCATGATGGTAACATGATCACTTCTCAAGTAATTTATGAGGCATGACCTAGTACATCACTTGTTTTGCTATTCTACTCATTAATAAGCAAAGAAACACGCGAAATTGCTTACGTACTCGTTGATTGGTTCTCTTCAACGTGATGTAGAACGGCCTCTTGCAATTCATGTGAACAGTGTCTCCTTGGAACACCACAGTCACATCTGCCGACGGTGAAGGTACCCTTTTCTCCAAGCCGTTGCTTAAGTGGGGCGGATAGGTTATACTATGCGGTCTGACGTTGTGGATAATGATCCTGATAAAGCCAATGAGCAGCTCTTCCATTACTGTCAGCTTCGCCAGGCAGAGGATCATTTCGGTGTATTCTGGAAACGTTCGCCGACGCATGTATGAGGCTCGAACCAGGTCAGAGATGTAGGATAGTCGTCATATGGCATCAGTTAATCGGACGTAACCACACTCCCTCCCCCCCCCCTTTTCCCTCCAAGACTACCCTGTTGAATACCTGACTAGCAAACATGTTTTCAAACGGCTGTAGCACGGAAACGGTACTTTTCCGGACATTGGCCCTAGTTCAGAATATCATGAACTCACTGCCATCTACAAGTCTTAGAAGTTATAACGGGACTTTCCGAACACCCTGTATATTGAGTACGTGGAGCTCCAGAGCTCTTAGGTATTTCAGAAAGTTATGTTTCCGCCTTGAGATGCTGGTAAAATTATTTCTACAGCTGTTTCAGTCGTCTGACCATCATCATTTTCACAAAAGTATTCAACATCATGTTAGCCGAAATATAAAATCGTTATCGTCAGGTGATAAAATCTTGAATAATACACTTTTATTATATCGTAATATAAATTACGTCATTCTATAAAAAATGTACTATGAAGCGCACTCATTCATGTTAAAACTGATAGGCGTTAACACTGTGGGCAGATTCGTATCAAAGAGAGGGACTGAACAGTTTGTAGCGTCCCACCGTTTAGTGAGTAGTTAAAAATGGTTTAATTATCTGTGAATAACTTGCCTTCGGAGTCCCTCGACGACTGCATACATGAGCAAAAATATTGTTGTTCAATAAATACAGGATACCATAATGGATATCACTACAATGATGTACGCTACTACTGAAGTAAAGTAAGAACGTAGATTTATGCACTTCAAAACCTGTATCTTATGAGCTCATTATCAATCTTCGGTGAAATAAGCCTCGCTGTTACTACTACAATGGCGATATTAAATAGTCCAGATGCAGTAGTTTGTGTGTGTGAAATGCATAGAAATGCGGGTGTGAGGTCCATTGCATTGTTCAACACTAATACTCAACGAAGTACGAATATAAAGTCATATATCATTCTGCCTTTTCCAATCCACCTACAGGCCACAAGTGGCCCATCGGGACCATGCGACCGCCGTGTCATTCTCCTTGTAGGATGCGGATAGGAGGGGCATGGGGTCAGCACACCACTCTCCCGGTCGTAATGATGGTATTCTTGACCGAAGCCGCTACTATTCGGTCGTGTACCTCCTCAATTCGCATCACGAGGCTGAGTGAACCCCGAAAAATGGCAATAGCGCATGGCGGCCTGGATGGTCACCCATCCAAGTGCCGACCACGCCCGACAGCGCTTAACTTCGGTGATCTCACGGGAACCGGTGTATACACTGCGGTAAGGCCGTTGCATCATTCTGCCTTTTGCGATATTAAATCAAACTATTTAACACTCCAAAATAATCCGTTACTTTAAACACCCCCAATTAAAATTCCTTATTGGGTTTTGTGTAATTTATCGTAGCCGCCAAACAGTTAATTATTATGATTATATGACTGTGTGCATAATGGAAGAAAGGCTATCGATTTTTCTGCTGGTTTCAGGGGTATTTCAACTGAGTGCGGCTGTTCTGAGACGGAATAGTGGAATGATTGAAAGTTTGTCTATTATTAAGGACCACAATGGTAGCGATGTACAAACTGATATATATATATTTCTACCAACACACAAATTCTGAGGCAGTTGCTACCTTCGCCTTACACGTCTAATTACTGTTATATGTTTTTATTGATGGCTGATTTTTAGTGCTTCGTCACACGCAATGCTGATGGTTAACATTCACAACAATCCTCACTGCAATCCATGGTTGTTGCTGGCCGACGCGGTTGACGCGAAACACGTAATTCGGCACTTGTCACTTTCTGTTTCATATCACTCGTGAATCGGTGTTAGTGAGGGTCAACCCCACGACGATCAGGGGGACGTGCTCATTCGTCATACTCCGGTGAATTTTACCGTTTACAACTCACTCGCCCACCATTCTTGCCTGTCTCCCCACCACCACCGCTTGCTCGACGCTCTCCAATACTACTCCGCACTCGACACTCGCTCTCATTGCTCCTGTTGCGCTCGACAATCGACTCCTGCCTACTATCGACCTGGGCGTCGGATACAAGCATCTATGTTCGTGGGATCACGGATCCCTTACATCCCCGCCCTAAAAACCTTCTTTGTAGTCACAGGCGAAAAAGAATAATAGTAAAAAATTATCACATATCATATAAATGAAAGTGAGGAACATAAGTTCTGGTTCAAATACTGAAAATTACATCGTATCACAAATAGTACCCTATTGACTCCGGTAGCAAACTGTCCCTACAGAAACATCATACAAAATGAACAAAATCAATCTATCTTAATGAACATAGCATGGTAAATATTTTTATAAAACTTTGTCTTACATTCAATTACCAAAAATCTTCACTTTCAAAGGTTTGTACGGGCTATTAACTACATACTTATTATAATTTGCTACAGCAAAGACAAAAAAACAAATTAGTTGAATGCCAGCTACCCCTTTGGTATGCCGTCCTTTCAGCGGGGTTTGTGCTGTCCATACTACTATCACTCTAACTTATAACTCACTCAGTCAACACACATTAAAGTTAAGGAAAAAACTTAAAACTCACTTGGTCAACACACATTAAAGTTACGGAAGAAATTCACAACTTATTCATTTGAGTCCTTAACACAAGCGAAATTGAATATCAAAACAAAATACAGCATTTACACCTTGACTTATGCAATTATTTTACAATCCCTCATACCTCTACAGATCGATTCAGTGATCTTAAATGCTCCATTACAGCACTAAAAATGTCTATTTGCATCGCTATAACTAATGTGGTCATCCAATGAAAAATTTTAAATTACTGATCATTTCATTTTGCCAAACATTACTGCCATATGTGAATGGTTATCATTAATACTCAAATGAGAGATACAATATTTCCTGTTATATTGATGTTAATCTAAATCTGCTATATGGATATTTATTATTCATTACACAGTGCCAGAATTCTGCTTCTAAAGCTTGACGTAAGCATAATCATAATTGACTCTGATAGCTAATTGGATACATGAATTACTCATGAGTTACTCTTTCTGTTTTATCAGCATACTTTAGATCAACATGTATACCTACAAACAACTTGCAAACAGATATTGCATATGCGCTAAATGACATACTTCAAACATCTCATACTCAATACACTTCATTACACATAACTCCCTCAATTTAACAGCATTATCAACTGCAAATAAACGTATATCTATCTTCAACCTACATCAATCCTCCATATACTTCAATACTTCAAACATCTCATACTCAATACACTTCATTACACTAACTGCAAATAAATATATATCTTCAACCTACATCAATCCTCCATATTCGCCACAATAACTACATAAATATACTACTCCAGGCTCCTTGGCCTCTCCGTAAATAATATTTCACATCATTTATTCGAACAACCATCTCCTCATGTATTTGTTTCTTTATATATTCATCTACTTACGAGCTGATACATTACTTCAGTTCTCTTGCAATTACTTGACCTTTTCATGCCTCATAGAACAAGTCTGTAACATTACACAAACTCTTGTTTCACCAATTAGCTTCCCACCACATTTTATAAACATTAAATTTCTGATCTGGTTCTCATTTTATTACTTCTGGCACTATTAATTTTGTAATGTACTTATTTGTAACTTATTGATTCTTTGACATCTCATACTCTACATCAACAGTAACTACTTATCCTTATTTTAAGTCAACTATAAATCTGCTACATGGGTCCTGACTGAATTACTTGGATGACTACTACCAATCCTAACTACTACACACTAACTTTCTTAACCTAAAGACAGAGAAAGATGGTAGAGGAGTGAAACTTGAAATAAGAAATAAAGTCTCACCCAGCTGGGAGTGTACCAGTCGCAACTTGCTATGCCAGAAAAAGAGTTGCTGGCTCCCTACACCTAACTTTCTTCAATTTGTACCTCACGATCCCTTTGTCTATCTTCTCCCCTCTCATAATTCCTGTCATTATCATCATTATCTCTCCCATAATTGTGGTGAAACTGTCGACCATTGCCATGGTTCCTATGTCCATTACCCCCACCTCTACCTCTGTAATTTGGTGGGCCATTAAACTGATTCTGATGATAATTATTTCCACCTTGGTTCTGGTCATGCATCTGGTCATTTTCCTGTGCATGAATAGTTTCTAATTGCACCATTACTTCCAATAAAGTATCTTTATCTTTAATCAGGCTTCCAGATAAGTTTTCTTGCATCTTGCGACTTAATCTCCTTTTAATTGTTGATATCATTATGTCGTCATTCAATGGCTGCTCCAATGTTTCATTCAACTCCCATAGACGCTCAGCAAATTCTCTCAAGGTACCTCTCCAGATATTAAGGGACTTGCGATGCAGTAAATTTTCAAGTGTTGCACACTGGTGACTTTTGGACCAGTGTTTCTTTAAAAACTCTTCCTCAAACTGACTGTAGCTGGTAACTTCTTCTTTCTTCCTACCTCCCCAGGTGAAAGCTTCACCTTCCATTCTGTCTATTGCGAACTGAATTTTATCTCAATCTCGTAAGTGTGCTGGGAAAACTCCTCGTAACCACTTAGTAAACATCATTGGATTTAATGCCCCTTTGGGGGTATATTTTTGCCCCATGTTTGTCTGGGTATACCTATTATCAGCATTTACTAACGTAACGAACTTGCCCTCCCCTACTGTTAAGGTGGCACTATTTATCTTCCTATTAATCTCTTCGGTTTTAGTTTCTAGCTGTTGGACTCCCTTCTGCAGCTGTTTGATCTCACTTGTGACTCTATGTTCCACAGCCTCCTCCAATTTCACTTGCCTATTTCCCAATTTACCAATATTAACCTGGCACAGCTGCTGCACCTGTACCATGTCTTCAATCCATTGGTTCTGGTGTGCTTCCATTTCTTTCATTCTCCCCTCCAACTCAGTCTTGACCTCCCTGACACCCCCCTTAGCCTTTCCGATTATCTCTACTTTCATATCGTTCATCTCTTCTCGGAATCGATCTACATTCACCTGTAGCTTGTCATCTCTCTCCTGAAGAGTTATTCTCATCTGTTCCTAGAATTCTTGCAGTCCTTCCCTTAAGTTTTCTTGGTTTTCTTGGGACATCTCTGCTATAATTTTCTTGATTTCTTTGTTTTCTTTCTTGATTTCGTCAATTCCTTTGGACATCTCTTCTATGCACTTGTTGATTTCTTCATTTCCTTTCTTGATCTCATCATTTCCTTTGGACACCCCCTCTATTCGCTTGTTGATTTCTTGGAGCATCTTAAGTATTACTGACTGCAATTCTCCATCCTCAAGACTCAGTTCCTTTCTAATTGCTTTTACTGGTGTCTCAGGGTAACCAGTTGAATGACCCAATGGGCTGTCCATTGACATTCCACTACTACCAATTCCTGACTCATCCTTGTCCTCCTGCCCTATCTCCATTTTTCTAATTACCTCCTCCACAACCTTTTCCTTCAGTTCAGGAACCATTCTCAATTATTCACCATGCACTGACAAGAAAAGAAAAAAAAAAAAATAACCTCCTAGTAATCCAAACACTCACTAATTAGCTAATAACGAAATAATCCTTACTGCATTAGGTTAACCCAGATTGGCAAAATAGACCTCTCAACTGAACACCAGAAATTACATAAGCCTACCCAGATCAAACATCAATGACTGCGTTTATACACAAAATCTCGAAGTAACATACACACAACTTAAAAGACCTATAAACATGTAGTTTACAATAAATAATGCAAATGAGACACTATTCTGTGCTGTACAGCATGAAAACACATGCATTTTAGCATACCATGCTTCAGAGCAAATTCGCAAAGAAATGTTAAAAAATTTGTTTTTATATTTTCTGCAACTGACAAATTTAATTTGAAGTTCCTTCCGCGCTCTGAAGATAGTGAAATACTAATTAGTCTCGCGCCAGCAAACCGTCCTCACTCACCCCTCGACGCTTGTCGAAGTCGCGATGTTTTGACGTTTGAAGTCGCGCTGCTAGTCGTGTTGGCGTTGGCTCCTCCGGCGCGGCCACTGTCAGGCGAAGCGTCGTTGTAGCTGGTGTGGTGCCCTGTGCACTGTTTATGTCCGCGGCGAATCGCGCTGAAGCAGTCTCGTAGACCAGTGGTTGGCGACGGGATGGAGCTGCTGTCACGTATTTCGCTGATCGGCGGGTAGGTGTATACTTCGAGGGTTCGCCACTAGATGTCGAACTCCGCGTTGTCGTTGTTTCTGCTTCAACCACTTGGCTCCGCTGTAGTCACTGGTCAGTGTGGTACATCTCCGCTATCCAAAACCTTGCTGTCGCGGCGAGTTGAGGTTCTTCACTGCTCCAGACTCTTTGGCTAGCCGCTCACAGTCTGGGTGACATCATCCAACAATTACGCCACAGTCAACACTCGCAAATGCAGTAACAGTTTATGGCTCCACATCAAATTGAGCGATTTACACCGTTCAAAAGATAATTTCGGATACAAAGACAGTTGAGAATATGCTCCTGATACTTTCGTAACGGAATTTTGACTGGTTCACTCGCGATTATGCACAAACGCGCCTTTTCTTAGAATATGAATTCTACAGCAATTCACGCAGGTTCTCGTGTCCATACTTCAATATATTGTTTATTAACACTGCTTTTGTCACTTGAACTCATAAAAACAAATTGTTTACTGTTTCTCAGTCACTCTTGTACTTAATTGTCGAAATAATGTGCTTCTTTCCCGCGATTTCTAATTTCACCATACATGTTATATTACACTGTTTCTAGTTGGAATACCGTAATTTTAGTCACGGTAACGACAATGCCGTATTATTCTATCACTAAAATTGCCCGATAATTGCAAAAGTCATTCCACTGAAACCAGAAATGGTGCTTAATAAATCATTGTGCGGATCCGAAGATTGCAACTGTCCTTTTCCCGGGAGCCAAGACGAAACACCCCCGATTAAAATTCCTTATTGGGTTTTGTGTAATTTATCGTAGCCGCCAAACAGTTAATTATTATGATTATATGATCGTGTGCTTAATGGAAGAAAGGCTATCGGTTTTTCTGCTGGTTTCGGAGGTATTTCAACTGAGTGCAGCTGTTCTGAGACGAAATAGTGGAATGATTGAAAGTTTGTCTATTATTAAGGACCACAAAGGTAGCGATGTACAAACTGATATATATATATATATATATATATATATATATATAATTTTTTTTTCTAACACACAAATTCTGAGGCAGTTGCTACCTTCACCTTACACGTCTAATTACGGTTATATGTTTTTATTGATGGCTGATTTTCAGTGCTTCGTCACACGCAATGCTGATGGTTAACATTCAAAACAATCCTCACTGCAATCCATGGTTGTTGCTGGCCGACGCAGTTGACGCGAAACACGTAATTCGGCACTCGTCACTTTCTGTTTCATATTACTCGCGAATTGGTATTAGTGAGAGTCAACCCCAAAACGATCAGGGCGACGTGCTCACTCGTCATACTCTTGTGAATTTTACCGTTTACAACTCACTCGCCCACCATTCTTGCCTGTCTCCCCACCACCACCGCTTGCTCGACACTCTCCAATACTACTCCGCACTCGACACTCGGTCTCACTGCCTCCTGCAGTGCTCGACAATCGACTCCTGTCTGCTATCGACCTGGGCGTCGGATACAAGCATCTATGTTCGTGGGATCACGGATCCCTTACATACTGCACTGTTCTAATATGCTGTTTTAGACAATGTCCAACACACTAGTTTCTCTATTGCAAATCCAAACCTAAATCGTGCACCAAGAACTTACTTCAACTGTAGCACGGATCTGTCCACTAGTGGGTCCAACACTCATCTGCCCTAACATTATTCGAGGCCGAGTATTTATACTCTTCCTACAATGTACTACTAGTTATAATAATGCAAAACCTAATTTATAATATGAAATAGTTTGAAAACATTATCAAACACTCTATAATATTCCCTACTTTCGTAGAACAAGTTTAAGACATCCTCTAAACACATAAAAATCACATTAATATTGAAATTGCAGAAAAAATTCTAACAATGCTAAATGATCAATTATCTATACTTGTTAATTAGGCTCGAGATTTAATTCCCACCATTTACACATGATGAGAACGAAATATGTTATTCTTTTGTCTAAACATTTTCCATATATTAATTTTTTGAATCTGATTTTGATTGTTTATGGTACAAAGGTATTGTAACTACTATTGTTTGGTATTGCTATTATTCTTCTAAAAGCCTTTTTCCTATTATCGAAAAGTAATTGAATTTAGATATAGCTGGAGATATAAGAATATTGATCTAATAATACGTAATGCAGGGATGGTAACCATAAGCCTGGAATGTTATAACCTTACCGCTAGAGTCAAAGATAGTGTATGAAAACTGACCTTTGTGACCATCCTTGGCACGAACAGTAAACAGTGTTCAACTGTTCAATCTCCTCTGCGTGGTACAAATCTGTTCACAGCGTTAACAACGACTTTGTAGACTGACCAAAAAACTTGTATTTCGATATGATAATATGGTTTTCACACTTGACGATAGCGAATTTGATTCATGATGCCTTGAATACTTTTATGAATTTGATGATGGTCAGACTACTGGTACTCGTGATATAAATACGATATTTTATCAACAGCTCAAGGCCACAGTATGACTTTTTTTAAAAAATGGCGGACGTGACAAATGTAAGTTTCACTCCAAAGGATATTTTATCGTTAAATAAAAGCATAGAAGAAAAATCGATTGGAAGCAGAATGCCAAGAAATGTTGGATAATCTTATATTTTTACAGATAGTGAAGACATGGCTGAAAAAATACGTCAAAAATGATACGTGCAAGAACGGGCCATAGAATTATAACGTAAGAACTGATACTAAAATAATTTGCATGGTGCGGCCGTCAGTTTCCTCAAAACATCAACTGGACAAAGAGTTTTGCAACTACCTTGTTTTGGCAGGATGAGAAATTTTACAACAGTAGAATATCAGTTTGTTATTTCGACGCTTAGCTTTCTGTCTTGGTACCTACTTCTGTATTAATCGGGGAAAAAGAAGGGTTATGGATGTCACGATTTCCTCTGAATGGAAGTATGTGATATCTTAAGCTTGTTTAAGTACATCTTCCATTACAAAGGAAATGAACCAGAACGACTTTGTTGCTGTCGATGTTCTTGAAGCAATTACTAGTTACATGGTTCAGTATCAGTGCAGACGATCCAAATGAAATATCTCTGCGTCTTAGTCGTAACGTCACTTAACCTTCAGTAAGTCATTCTCTGATGCAAACAAAAGGGAAAATCAACTCACGTTAACATTCCTGTATCTGTTATGAGGTTTTCTTTGTTATGTAAAGAACTTCTTCCTGAACCGGCAGAGAAGAGGATGGAGTTGTTGGGTATGTGTACTCGTATTTACCTTCATGTACAACACAGAGAATTTTATGTTAATTTACCTTCTGAGAAGAAAAATACATTGGAAGCAGAATGCCAAGAAATGTAGGAACGTAAAGTTGGGCGGCTTGCGGAGTATAAATGTAAATGTAAACAGTTCAGTTTATGTTTCCTCTTTTAATTTTTCTTTGTTATTGTTTCCTATCCTATGTAGTATATTCCTTTTGGATTTAGACCTTAATTAAATGAAGTAATTGTATTATTTCATTATGTCAGATAATGTATTCTGCTAGAGAGTTCCATTATTTTTGCCATTGTAAAAGGAAATTAATATTTTTTTATATACAACGTTATTCCACAATGTATTTACAGGGGATATGCAACGATCATATAGAAAGCTACGTAAAAATTAAGATATCTTTATAATATTGTAAAACGTGCTAAATACTTTTAGCTTCTCTATAATATGTCCTGTATAACTTGATCGTACTCAAAAATACGTATAAATGAACAGTACTAGAGGAAAAGAACAATTATTTTTACTTCCCAAAAAACTGTGAAACTGTGATTAAAAAATGGTTCAAATGGCTCTGAGCCCTATGGGACTTAACATCTGTGGTCATCAGTCCCCTATAACTTAGAACTACTTAAAACTAACTGACCTAAGGACATCACATACATCCATGCCCGAGGCAGGATTCGAACCTGCGACCGTAGCGGTCACGCGGTTCCAGACTGAAGCGCCTAGAACCGCACGGCCACACCGGCCGGCGATTGTGATACACAACCCAACCAACTTAGAGGATTGAAGTTTAATAAATCATGCAGTACTGTGAGACACTGTTCAATATCAGCGCTTTGTCGGAAACGTACATCAGTTTACTGTTGATGTCAGTTTGTCATGTGATCACAACCATCGATGAGTTTTATGATGGGAAAATATGAATGTGCAAACAATGTAAGATATCCTTGAACCAGACAATTTTCTCAGGTATGCAATCGCATTAAACATAGTTTAGTAAACATCTTCATTCGTATCTACATCGACACACACATACTGCGCAACTCACCATAAGGTACACAGCTGAGTATGCCACTGTCAGGCATACCCCTTCCCTGTCACAGTCGGAAACTGAGTGGTGGAATAGCGACTCTCTGTGTGCTTGCGTACAAACCGTGATTTCTCTGGTGTTGTCTTCTCGGTCCTTACACATCAGTAGGATGGTTCTGCAGTTTTTTGCAAATGCCGCTGTTCTAAACTTCCTCAATAGCGTTTTCTAGAAAAGAATGTCGCCTTCCTTCTAACCAATAGAGTTTCAGTTCACGGAGAATTTCCGTAATTTTCGCGTGTGGATCGAACACAAATCTAGCAACAGGCCTGTGAAATGCTTCGATGTCTTAATCCGGCCTAGTTGGAATCTTAGACACTCGAGAAGTCCTCAAGACTGGAGCGCGCAAGTGTTCTGTACGGATTCCCCGTTACAGATAAGCAACAATTTCCTAGAATTTTGTCAGTAAACCGAAGACCTTTCACCTTCCCACGGCCGACATTACGGGCAAGTTGCATTTCGTGCCGCTTTGCAACGACTGGCCTCGATACCTAAACGACAAGGGTGTGTCTTCCAGCACACCCTTAACACGATATTCGATTGTTTAATATTAAAAATTTTAAAAATCCCGTGAAATTAAAACAAATAAATCAACAACGCTGCCTCAGCTAAATTAAATGCGGAAGATATCCACTATCTCCAAAAAATGAGTGTGAAATCTTATGGGACTCAACCGCTGTCTCCAGAAACAACTGATGTTTTCGAGTTGGCGTAAATATTGCTAATTCGTGGACTTCTTTAAGTCAGACCCTGAGGTATGAAGGGGAGAGTGCTATACCCTGGAACAATTTTCAGACTTTCGCCTCTAGCGCTGTAATAGAAGTTTAGTGTATTTTCTTATTCCATTTTTAAATGATGGCATTCACTTTTTATGTGCAGGATTATCTTCCTGAAAATACAAAAATGTCTCCCTAAAATAAGTGTTTTTCAAAATCTAAAAACATTTTCCTCCTTACCTACAGCTGTGCTCCGCAAGCCAGCTTGCAGTCTGTGGTCGACGTGAACGATACTTTGTGTACAACTGTCTCTTTCCCCCTTTCCCGTTCCAGTAGCGAGTGGTTCGCGATACTAACGATTGCTATTAGCCTCTGTCGGGGCTCGACTCTCTATTTTTATCCTCATAGCCTTTTCCCGAGATATACATAGGAGGATGCAATATATTGTCTCACTCTTCTAGGGGCGTATACTCTCAAAAATTTAACAGCAGACCATACCACGATGCAGACCGCCTCTCTTGTAGCTGTCGAGCTGTAGTTGGCTGATCACCTCCGTGACGCTTTCGCGCGTACGAACCTGTAACGAAATGTGCTGCTGTGCTGTGGGGCTTCTCTGTTTCCTCTATAATTCCTGTCTGGTATGGATCTCAGACTGATAAGATATATTCAGGCACTGGTCAAATGTGTGTTTTGAAACATAAGTCCTTTGTTGATAGACTACATTTCCTTAGTATTCTTCTAACGAATATGTCTGGCATTTCCCTTGCGGCGCCCACTTTCTGGGTAGGTCCTTGAACCGTGGCGCTCGTTACTGGCGCGCCAGTCTCTTGGATGTCCATTATCAATCCTTCGATGTTTCTTATCTTTGCTTGCCTTGTTGTTTTCCGCATTCGCGGGGCGGGTACCAATTGAAGTTTGCTCGGGCTAACTGCTGAGACGCCGTGAGGTACGAGGTGGGAAGCAACCACGTATATGTGGAGTTGGTTGTACGCGGTCTGCCAGTTCAGGATGGAGGATATGTGTTGGCTGCCTGCCTGTCTGCTCTCCTGATTTTGTTCGCCGTGCCTTGCGACCACCTAGCTTGGGTTGCTGCCTGGTGTATCCTACACGACACATACCGGACGTCCAGCAGAAGTTAAGCAGCCTTGTGTTTCTTTTAAAGAAAAGGAGCAAATGTATAAGACTTTTGGTAACCAATTTTGGTGGCCTCTTATGTGTGGCCTTAGCGTTTACACTACCTTTGGGGAGAACTGCTTCTTTTAAATTTAAATAGTTGGGGTTCCCTGTCCTTTATAATCTTTTGGGGGTTTTATTTGAATTTTCTCTTTGGGGTTCCTTCCTTGTGCTTGGTTAAATGTTTACTTGTATAGCGGGAAGTGACTCCTGGTTAAAACTCGGAGAATGTGTTTGATGTTACTGCCGCCTCTGGCATTCGTCTTTTCATTTAAGTGTTGTCATCCCTTGGAGCGATCTGGTGTCACTCCTCGTTAATTAATGCTGGTTTGTGTGTACTTAATTTTGAATTGGCCATTTGAATTAATATTTTGGAGCGCAGTATAGCACTAAGGCAACCTCACTGTATACCACCTTGTGCCCCGGTCTAGTACCTTAATTTTCAGTGGCACGAGTTAGCTCCACTACCCCTTTTACTGACGTGCTCCCTTCAAAATATTGTCTTGTATAAGTTCGCCCCATGTGTGTCTGGGAACACAAAGATGAGCTTTAGTGTGACTTCAGTGCTAGTCAGTTAATGGAATCTTCATTTTTGGCTTGGCTTCCACTGAAGAGTTTGAGTGGAGCGTTGTGTGTTTGATTTGTTATTCATTTAATTACTGGAAGTTTGTTTACTTAATGGTGAGCAAGACATTTAAACACCCAAGTTCCTGGGTGTTTCTAATTCGTTCCAAATGGCCTACTGCTTATTCAATGGCAAGGCTGTTGATTAGTTGGTTACTGTGAGTACAAATTCACGCTATTTATTGTTACCGAAATTGTTAAAGTATCTGTGTCGTGATTCAGTCACTAGCTAACTGCTCGAGCTAAATTGACATAAACCTTACATTGCTTCCTTAAAATTTGTTGCCAGAAGAAACGCTTATGAGAACGAAGTTTTGTCACTACTTATGTTAACCCATATTTCATGTAGTTAAATTTTATCTTAAAATGTGTATTTCTCTGATGTAATAAACGAGTTATAAAAGAAAAAAGCAAAGGGACCTGGTCCTTCCTATTGTGTCCGGTTTGTAACACGTAACGTCAAGTTGGTACAGTATTAGCAAAAATGGTCGCCCTATTTCTTCCAGCTGCGAAGGCTTCCGTTGTGGCGAAAATGAGATCGAGACTATATTATGTGCCCCGATGTGTCGATTCAGGAAAGTAGGAAATAGAGACGGTTAGCTAAGATGAACTATGCTTCGATCAGAATAAGGAAAGGAATTAACCATGGCTGTGCCAATGTGTTCGGTTCCGTTTTACTTGTTTGCGAAATATAACTGCGACTGCAGCAGCTGTGAATTTCCATTCCGTTCACACCCTCATTATTAACTTGCAGTATGGAATGGATCCGTAGGAAGTCTCGCTTCTGTTCACTTCAGATGTTAGCAGGAAAATGAAATAGAGAACTAAAGCGCATTACAACAACGAACCTCAATATTTGCCTTAAGGGTCGCAATTGTCGTCTACAACTGGCTGTGACCAGAGGAAACTGAACGAACGGCACCTGTGAACTCGACGGAAACGACAATCAATCCCATTATCAGATTGTCTATCGCTGTAGTGGCTGTCCTGTTTAAAACTTGTCTGTCAGTCTCTTTATCATGAGGATCGATGATCGATGTCTGGTCTTAAATGCACGATAAAACCGTTGTTTTCAGCCTTCCGTGCAGCTTGCAACTTACGAGGAAATACGGTTTGCATATGAGACACTCGAATTACTGAGTTTTTACGCCGGACCGGCAGTACGTAATTTTGATCTCAACTCTTCCTGAATGCACGTGCACGCAGTATACGCTATCTAATGAAAAGTATCCGGACCCCTCTCTGTAATGCGGAATTGACCAATAGAGCCGGCCGCGGTGGTCTAGCGGTTCTAGGCGCGCAGTCCGGAACCGCGCGACTGCTACGGTCGCAGGTTCGAATCCTGCCTCGGGCATGGATGTGTGTGATGTCCTTAGGTTAGTTAGGTTTCAGTAGTTCTAAGTTCTAGGGGACTGATGACCTCAGATGTTAAGTCCCATAGTGCTCAGAGCCATTTGAACCATTTTTTGACCAATAGATGTTACTAGAGACGGGCCCACCTGTATGAGCCGGCCGGTGTGGCCGAGCGGTTCTAGGCGCTTCAGTCTGGAACCGCGCGACTGTTACGGTCGCAGGTTCGAATCCTGCCTCGGGCATTGATGTGTGTGATGTCCTTAGGTTAGTTAGGTTTGAGTATTTCTAAGTTCTAGGAGCCTGATGACCTCAGATGTTGAGTCCCATAGTGCTCAGAACCAGTTTTGAATCCACCTGTATGAAAGAGAACATGGAGTATTGGATAGTCATCAGAAAAGCAGTGTGGATCGGTCAAAAGAGCTTAGTGACAGATCGTGGACAAATTGTTGAATATCGCCTTAGTAACAGGTCCGTAAGGAGCGCTTGAACTCTTCCAATGCTTCCCAAGTCTATTGTTGATGTTGCGACATGGAGACGCAAAGGACTAGCCACAGGTAAACCCAAGACCATTTATGACGGGCAGGGATTATCGAGCATTGCAGAGGGTGGTTGTAAAAAATGTTCCGAGTTCCAAAGTGCTATCAGAAGTTCGGGGAGCACAATGATTGAGAGCAGGCAGGTATAAAGGATTAGGTCCAGCTGACGAGCAGCTCCTCGTAAACCAAACATTCCTGTAGTCATTGCTAAGTGGTGCTTGAGAAGATGTGAAGAGCTACGCCACTGGGCTGTGGATGACTGGGAACAAATGATTTGGAGTGACGAAACACGCTACACCTTTCAGCAATTCGATGGAAGCACTTGGACACTGCGAATTTCTGGACAATGTTACCTACCATATTGTGACAAAAGTGAAGTACGGAAGTGCAGGCGTTACAGTGTGGGGTTATATTTAGTAGTCAGGGCTTGCTCCTCTTACTGTGCATAAGAAAAACTAAACGCGTAAGAATATGAACAGGTTGTGTACTGCGTACAGTAAAGAAACATTTAGGAAGCTGTAGTTGTTTGTATCACCTTGACAATACACTCTGTCATAAAGCAGCATCTTTGAGGCATGATTTTTGGACAATAACATTCCTGAACCTAGGGAAACACCTTTTAGATGAGTCAGAAAAAATTTGCTCCAGATCCCAACGTCCAACAATACAACATTCACGGGTTTCGCTTGGAGGAAGAGTTGGCGACCATTCGTCCACAGACATTCGGACAGCTCACTCAATGTGTTCCCAGAGGAGTTCAAGCCGAGATAAAGACACAAACCCCACACTAATGTCCGCTAACGGGTGTTCGCAAACTTTTGATCTGATCGTATACATTATGTTGAAGGACCTGTGTAGTACGCAATCAGCAGCGGCGAGGCTGTACTATAAATAAACAAAGAAAGTGATCTTCACAAGTAAATATGTATCATTCTGCGGATGAATCGTGTCGTGAATTCGTCTGCAGACAACATGGTGTGAACAGGGCTCAGAGGTGCTAGTTGATGTTGAGGCCCCAGGACAAAGGAAGCCATATGATGGATAGGTGTTTCGGTCTTATCGTCCTTGTTGCTCACAGGAGGAATGTTATTAATATCCAGTAGTATAGAGACGAAATAAAGCAAGTAGTTGTGCTGTTGATTCAGATTTCTTCAGATGAACAACGAAAATCGACATTGATCTCCTCAATGTGAGAATTCCTCGCAGTTGAATATATTCACCACCTGGACTGCTGACCGCGAGTTTCTAGAAATGTATTCTTCGTAACATGTTTGGGAAGCACTTGTGAGGAGAACTGCAACCCAACAATCGCCACTACGAGCCCCGAAAACTTTATTGTGGGACTTGGCACCAACGGCCAGTTGTTGAGGGTATTTACATATTGGTACGTTACTGTCTGGGAGAACGAAATGTCGTAATATATTGTTGTTGTGACAAAGGTATGCAGGTGCACTAGTATTATGTATTTTTTAATATGTGTGTTACGATCCCAGAACTTTATTAATTGAATACCTGGGATGCCATTGCATACATACGTTTTGTTCTGACACCAATTTTATTTTAAAATATGCTCTAATTTGAAGGAACTCCACGCGTGATTATTAGGGTTGCGTTACAAAGTGCGCAGAATTCTCAATAAAGGCCATTCCCAGTTAGATCTTATAAAAATCGAGAATGGCTCTGAAATAATGTAATATATGTCACTACATAAAGCGCATCTGGTGCTCTCCAGCACTGTAAAACTCTCAGGTAATTGTATGCTATACAACCAGTGTCGGTTCGAGAACATTTCTCAAAAAGCGACTTGGTGGCCACCTTTCACTTCCTTTAACACATGTCATCTTTCAGTACTAACTGTGATACGCACTGCACACAAAACTTACTTTGGGGGCTCCTGCCCACCCTCTCTGCTTGCCATATAACCATAACACTACTATTGCAGTTTAGTATGCTTTTATCTAAATAACAGAAACCCTGTCTCTATGTTGCCACGTACAACCCTGATACTAAAATTTAATTTAATTTCCAAATAAAGTACACTATGGGAGGGTTGTCCTGTTAATAGGAAAAGCTCATCAATAGTGTTATCCTTTTTACAGAATTTGACCATTTGTTGTGTCTAATGAATAAGTAAATCAGACTTTTCAAATCTTTTCCTATGATCTTACCCACCGGTTAAAAAGAAACGCAGTATGAATAATATTGTATTGCAGCTAGGACAACTCAGTTAAAATTCCATTTAGTGGTTTAAAATATGTACTAAAGGTTGCAAACCTATCCAGGCAATGAAACAGAGAAGTATTGGAAAAGCAGAAGTACGAATTTTGACTACTTTCTTGCTATTGTTTAAGTTGCTTCTTCAAATAAAGATTACTCCACGTTAACAGTATTGCGCTACACCCTTATACATTACGTTTTTGAAAGAGAAAAGGCCCAGTAGATTACTTCAAAGAAGCTAAAAACAATTTAGCCAGGGGAGACCTTTCCATAGTACTTTCCATAATAAACAAACTTAAATACTAAAATACTTAAATCTAAAGCACACCCATTTTATACTGAACATTTCACTTCAAGAAAACCTCCTTCTTACTGGGATTTACTTTCAAAAGCTATTATTCTATGAACTAACTCCGTATAGTCATTTAACAGATTCTAGTAACTAGGCTTCACTTTGACTGAATTTTTCGTAAGCAAACTTTTGCTATAACACTTTGCAACAGTTAAAAATTTCACATCACTCATATTTACACAAAAAAGGCAATTTCAATGGAGCTTCTTTGTATTAACATGACACTTCATAAGTCTGTAAAACAGGGTACTCGGATTAATCAAACACCATAAACCAACCCTACATACACTATGTGATCAAAAGTATCCGGACACCTCCAAAGACATACGTTTTTCATATTGGGTGCATTGTGTTGCCACTTACCGCCAGGTACTCCATATCAGCGACCTCAGTAGTCACTAGATATCGTGAGAGAGCAAATGGGGAGCGCCGCGGAACTCACGGACATTGAACGTCGTCTGGTTACTGGGTGTCACTTGTGTCACACGTCTGTACGTGAGATTTACACACTCCTAAACATCCCTAGGTCCACTGGTTCCGATTTGATAGTGAAGTGGAAACTTGAAGGGACACGTACAGCACAAAGGCGTACAGTCCTACCTTGTCTCTTGACATACAGAGACCACCGACAGTTTAGGAGGGTCGTAGTGCGTAGTAGGCAGACATTTATCCAGACCATCACACAGGAATTCCGAATTGCATCAGGATCCACTGCAAGTACTATGACAGTTAAGCGGGAGGTGAGGATTTCATGGTCGAGCGGCTGCTCATAAGCCACACATCACGCCGGTAAATGCCAAACGACGCCTCGCTTGGTGTAAGGGGCGTAAACATTGGAAAAACTTTGTGTGGAGTACACAGTGCGACGATACGATGGTAGGGTGTGGGTATGGCGAATACCCGGTGAACGTGATCTGCCAGAGTGTACAGTGCCAACAGTAAAATTCTATGGCGGTGTTGTTATGGTTTGGTCGTGTTTTTCATGGAGGAGGCTTGCACCCCTTGTTGTTTTGCGTGCAGAGGCCTACATTGATGTTTTAAGGAATTTCCTGCTTCCTACTGTTGAAGAGCAGTTCAGGGACGGCGATTGCATCTTTCAAAAAAAAAAAGAAAAAAAAAGTTGGTGCAAATGCCACTAAGTACTATGGGACTTAATATCTGAGGTCATCAATCCCTTAGACTTAGAACTACTTAAACCTAATTAACCTAAGGACATCACACACATCCATGACCGAGGCAGGATTCAAACCTGCGACCGTAGCAGCACCGCGGTTCCGGACTGAAGCGCCTAGAACCGCTCGGCCGCAACGGTCGGCGATTGCATCTTTCAACACGATCGAGCACCTGTTCATAATGCACGGCCTGTGGCTGAGTGGTTACACGACAATAACATCCCTGTAATGGACTGGCCCACACAGTGTCCTGATCTGCATCCTTTAGTACACATTTGGGATGTTTTGGAACGCCGTCTTCGTGCCAGGCCTCACCGACCGACATCGATACCTCAGTCCAACACTCCATGAAGAATAGGCTGCCATTCCTCTAGAAACCTTTCAGCACCTGACTGAACGTATGCCTGCGAGAGTGGAAGCTGTCACCAAAGCTACGACTGGGCCAACACCATACTGGATTCCAACATTACCGATGGAGGGCGCCACGAACTTGTAAGTCATTTTCAGCCAGGTGTCCGGATGCGTTTGATCACATAGTGTAATTGTACGATTAGGATGAAATAACAGAGTGAACCAGTTTCCTTAAAGTTCAAGAATGATTATTCACAGTCTAAGTTAATGGTTCACGCCGTAAAAAAGTAAAAATACAAATAACTTATCTGGTGGCTACAGGCTTCGGGGTGGCGAACAATTACAGCGGCTACACTCCCATAGTACGGCCTGCAAGTATCTTGCTGTATGGGCACAATTTATCTCTTTGGCGTCGTTCAATTTTACATACAGTATCCCAACAACTCGGAGCTGTGCCGTAAGCCGTTTGCAGTCTTCATCCGAGGCGTTTTTGTGCAAATTTGCAGATAAAGCTTCTCCTGCTCCACAATCGTGTTGCCTCAATCACTGCTACATACAGACTGTGGGACTTACTTCCCATGCTTGCTCTAGGTAGCGCGCCAATTCGCCATTGGCACCTTTTTCACTCCTCCGAGTCACTTTAGTTTTTAAAAAAAGCACACTGGCTTTTGCGTAACACCTATTTCTTACATTGTTCTTAAGCGTGACCATTTCTTAAACTGTCAAATTTACATCAACATGAACAATTTACACATACAAATATTTCTAAACACAAAATGTCATCAGAAAATGATTTAACGTAATAAACTATTTACGTAGTATGTTACGTACATTACTCACATACAATGCAAAGAACTTTAGCCTCCAGTGTAGTACCCTTTACATATACAAAAAATATAGTACGAATATGCGAAAATTTTTAAGCAGAAAAATTATAAAAATTAAAATTGTGGTGTCACCGCCGGACACCACACTTGCTAGGTGGTAGCCTTTAAATCGGCCGCGTTCCGATAGTATACATCGGACACGCGTGTCGCCACTATCAGTGATTGCAGACCGAGCGCCGCCACACGGCAGGTCTAGTCTAGAGAGACTCCCTAGCACTCGCCCCAGTTGTACAGCCGACTTTGCTAGCCATGGTTCACTGACTACATACGCTCTCATTTGCAGAGACGACAGTTTAGCATAGCCTTCAGCTACGTCATTTGCTACGACCTAGCAAGGCGCCATATTCAGTTACTACGAATGTATTCTGAACAGATAATATTGTGAATCATGTACTATCATTAATGGATTAAAGTTAAGTATGAAGCTAATTACGTCCGCTTTCTGAATTCTCATTCCTTGTCATGTTCCAGACCTCACGTCGGTATAGTTCTTCCCTACTCACGCCAGCCTGCGTGAGCTAAAACGCGTGCATTTCGGCCTCCTCTCGTAACACGGTGTTGGCTCTTCTGCCAACACAACAAAAATGAACCATAAACAAATAATGTTATAGGAGCTCCTAGCGGCCACTACTAAACTGTGATACGTTCTTGTGTAGAACTCCTACAGTTGTGCACCTCTGGCGCCCCTTCCAGCTGCGTGCCCCAATCGGCGACGAAGGAAATCGGTAGCGAATAATGCTGAGGGACTTTCAATTAATTATAGCTGTAGGAAGGCTCACGTCATGGGTCAAATTATGTTCTTGTATTTCGGATATAAAAAAAAAACATTCGAAACCGCTAGATATGCTCCGTAATGGAACACTTCTTGTGGAGTCACCCACGTCCACATTCAGGCAAACAAACTGACTAGTGAAATCATCATAATTTCGTTGTGTTCATTGTTGAGTCCATGAACCAAGCGTCTCCGTCCTGGACGGTTACCAGCTTTTCTTAGGGCCTGCTGAAGAGACTGGCTGGAGATGTTCTTGATGTGCTCCATACATCTGCTCATAGCTCTCCCCCTCGATCTCGTGTTGTCGATATTTTCTTCCATGACTATTTTCTCCAGATTTTCTCCGTGTCTTGCCATAATATGGTCAAAGAACTGGAGAATGTTTTGGTTCACAAGAGGAAAAACGCCTGGAGATACTGAACTGGTCAATAATGGACGTTTTATTTCTTATTTCAGTCCATTTGATAAACAGAATCCTGCACCAGCACCAAAAGACAGATGCGTCAGTACACTGTCTCGGACTTTCAAGGGGCATGTTTCGCAACAGTAAAAGAAGACGACAGACACGACTATCTCAATAAGACACATCTTTGTACTGTTCATTACCGCTTTGTTCTACCACATTTTGGTAAGCTTTTTCATTGTCACTCGGCAAGGCGTCACCCGTCTTCTTCTCGACATAATTGCTTGTGTCGCGTATGATTAACCCAAGATAGATGAAAGTAAGGCCGACTTCCATTTCCTTTAACCATGCTGTGGGTTGGACGGGTACTCTTCGATAAATTATCGTGGATTTTGACTTGCTAACACTGATGTCTAATCAGTATGACAGACTAACGTTCTTTACTTTTTTTAATACTCAGCAATACAGCAAGTTCATCGCCGATGGCACAAAAGCACGGTGTCACAAGCAAATCTTAGGTTGGTAATAGCTCTTCCAAAAATTAAGATTCCGTTAGTCAAAATTCAAGAACTAATAACATGCACGGCAGAGATGTCATACAATCGGATGGCTAAGACACAGCCTTGTCACCTTTTGATATTTTGAAAAAATCTGCGTGTAATACTGAGCGCATAATTATAGCGCTTGGGTTTCAAAACGCCCAGAATATTCAGTATGGCCATTCTCATTTAGATTTCATAAAAATTAGGAACGGCTCTGAGATACAAAAATATTTGTCACTGCAAAAAGCGCAGACATGATATCATATGTGTCACTCGTTGGCAGTCGATAATCGCACTCCTCTTTTTACGAGTACTGCATAACTCATTTATCAGAGATTTGGTTTGATAATCATCGACTTTTATCGAGGAACTTGTACAGTGCTGAAGACATTGTTGAGACAACACTGGTACTCCATGTGGAAAAGAGGTGGGCTGCAATAATTCCAGTAGTTAGTGGAATGGGCTGTGGACTCTGCTTGCACAGATAACATAAAAATGTTCTCAGTTTACAAGTCTGTTTCATGTTCATTCACAACAAAGGAAAATACACTTATCCAAATTCTGTGACGAGTATTGTTTTCATATGTATGAGTGGGTAAAGAAGTTTGCAGTGGTAATTCGATACTCAACTTACAACATTCAGTTCATATATCCTCCACTGCCTGTAGAATTCCTAAGTTCAGGTGCGCTTCATTTCGTTAAAACACACTGCACCAGTTTCTGATGGCCATCAAATTCGCTGTCTGAGATAGACGTAGATTTCTTGGGAAGGATGTCAAATTATTGCCTAAAGAAGAGAAGTAGAGCTGCCATTTTACATACAGAGGTGTTTTCTACTCAGCATTGATGTATCCTGTGTGAAAATGTTCGTTAGATCCAATCTGAGATCAGAAAGCAATCGTAATGAATTCGAAATTCGCAAAGTGTAGCACCCGAGACGTTTGCGACTATTAGATGGTGAAAACGCCACAGTGTGGCATTGGCTGCAACCGAAACTATCACGTAGGCACTAACTTTTTTTTTAGATTATCATCTACTGGTGTTCAGCATGTGTTCAAAATCCACGTTGAGAAATTTAGTGCAGTCCTGCGACTGCGGAACACATTTGTGCTGCGTACGATTCATGGCTTGGTGGCGGTACGTTCCTATGGGGCCAAACTGCTGTGGTCATCGGTCCCTAGACTTTACACATTACTTAATCTTACTTAAACTAACTTCGCTAAGGACAACACACACACCCATGCCTGAGGGAGGCCTCGAACCTTCGAGGGGGGGAGCCGCGCGAATGTACGATTCAAAGCAACAAACACTTAGACGCGGCACACACGGCGATAATTGTTCATGGACGCAGTAGAGATCTAAATAATTAAGGAACATTCAACTAGTGTCTTATGCACGTTTATATTGCTTTCTGGGAAAGAGAGGGAGCAGTTTACCCAAAAACAGTTGGCGAATATTAAGTTAGGACAATATAATACAAGATGTTTTCGACGACGTCTACTCGTATACTCCAGGAATTACTATAAAGTGAGAACTCTTTCTGTATTTCTGAAAACTAGGTGAGGTCTTCTTAACTTATTCCTTCGTCACACAATTTTACGCTTTGCAAGGGTAAGATGTCGTCATGGAGATGTCTGACGGTGTAGACTCACCTAGAAACATATAAACACTTCGACAAGTCATGTTCTACTCCTTGCTTACTATGAATGTTCCCCTTTGTTGATTACTGTATCTGTTTCGGTTGCTCGATAACGTACACTTGAATACTGTCACCACGTACTATGAGCCGACCGTCTTTGATGTTTATACAAAAATTATACTCAAGCACCAATTAAATTCATGAGCAAACCAAACTAATCATAAATAGAACAGGAGAGAAACTACGTGAGAAAGAAAGTAGTATGTGTATGAAATCTATATTAGAAAAGACTGAGCCACTAAAATGACATATGGTAGCAACTTCGAAAACGGGTTAATAAGGACTGTCGAACAATTCCGAAAACTGCATGACGTCTTGCCTCGCTCCTATTGAAAAGCGAGTCTTTTCAGATAGAGTCATGCGAACAGAATTAAGCGCATCCTACATCAATAAGAACGAGAGAAACAGATTTTCTAGGAGAATTTAACATCTCTGTTACTTATTATACGTCATAATTGGTTCCTGGAAGGAAAAACTGATGTTTTGTGGAATTGGAGTTAATATTCGCTTTTAATAAACACCTCTGCACTGGAGGTTGTCTGATGACCCATTTCCAGCAATCTTTGGAACGAGAGTCGACAAAACTACATTTAGTACCTTTCAAAACGGAAATGTTGTCTGATGTCCATTCGCTTTGAAAGTAGTTCATCCTCTGTATAATTAGCCGAACGAGAATAGAGAAGTGCTGAACGGGTTATCAGTTTTCATTCATTTCAGTGCTATGATTTTATCTCCGCTTTTCTACAATACTAAATGGATTTATCATGAGAGGTAACACATGGGTAGTTAGTTAGCTACACGCACTAGCATGGCAATTTGTAAACGATATGAGGATGGCAAGTATTATACGGCAACGAGCGTCGTTGGAAGATCATCAGTTCCTTACTTTGCAGGACAAGTGAATTATATATATCCGGAGGTGAAGTGAGAAGATGTTTCATTTAATATTTGCTACGTTAGTTTCACAGGGCGAAGGCAGTCTCCTAGCGGTAGACGGTTACTTCGGTTTACAGCAACTACAGGGCAGCCCACTTTGCTTCGACAGATGTTTTAAAAAAAACCTGTAACCTCAAAGAGTGATCAATACTTCTGTGTGGCGTCAATAGATAGGTCCACCGACGGCGTACGTATCCACTAATATATGTTCCGTTGCCTTTCACTGGAACATTTATTGAATAATAAGTACGTCACATGAATAAAAAAGTAAACCAGAGGGCAAATCTGTGAACAATTACGCGTGTGTGTATGGTACCATATTGCGCACGGTCTGTTTACAAATAGTGCATAATTTTTTGTGTGGAATGGTACAAAGGGAGAAAGCACTAGATACGTGGTCCGGAACAGGAGCGTTTATTTGCAATCATGTGTGACTCTATCTATAGGTAAGAGCATTCTGTGTGTTAGCATTGAGTTTCTCGCACTGTGCGGTTGTCAGCCTCTATAAGCAGTACTTCACCTTGTCGTCAACAGCACAACAAAAGCATCACGCTTCAAACACACATACGAAATAAATGAATACACACACACACACACACACACACACACACACACACACACACTACCGACCGCTACTACCACAGGCAGTCTTTTTCCTAACGGTGACCGTGGCGGTCTAGAGCGCTAGACTCCGGCTATGGAAGTACCGGTTCCAGTCCCGGATAGAAGCGGGAATCTTTCCTCGTTCCAATCTTAACAGGATCGCCCCAGATCCTCTCACCCGGCTATTAAATGAGTACCATGGCGATACCAAATAGTCAGGCCAGTAGCTCGGGCACTGGCTTGCGCCACAGACGTTACTTTTACCTTCTTTCTAATGAATGCTGTCAGCAATACTGCTCGAAACGTCGCTAGCTCCATCACACGTCTCCGTAGCAAATGTCGCTAAAGCACTCTTTCATCATGGCTCTCAGCTGGGAAATATCAGTTTGCATTCAAATAATGGAAGAATTTTATATAACTATTCTTTGGCCGTCGAGAAGAGTAGAGGTGGGGTGCAAATTTACTGATCATAGGAGCTAGGGCAGACGCCCTGCGTTCCCAAACATTTCCACTGCGTTTCAGTATTGAGAGACTGTGATTCTGGTGATGATTCGTCCGTCAGATGGCGACGTTAGGTCCGGCGGACTCCTTGCTGTATTCGTAGTAGGTTGCTGCCGGCACATGGTTTCACCATCTCCCTTCTCTAATTGGCCGGCCGCTGTAGTTGAGCGGTTCTAGGCGCTTGAATCCGGCGCCGCGCGGCTGCTACGGTCGCAGGTTCGAATCCTGCCTCGGGCATGGATGTGTGTGATGTCCTTAGGTTAGTTAGCTTTAGGTAGATCTAAGCCTAGGGGACTGATGACCTCAGATATTCGGTTCCATATTGCTTTGAACCATTTGAATTTGAACCTTCTCAGATTATCTTGCAGCACAAGCATGACACCACGCTCTAAGGTGACCAATTCTTCGGAGACTTCACATTTTTTATTAACGCACTCATGTTTCAAATTCTTCAAATCGCACCCAGGCGTGAAAAGTGCCGCAAGTGAAACAACGGTAGTCTTTAGTTTTTGTCGTTGAAAATACGTGTGAAATGCCCCAAGTGCAAGAAAAATGTCTCATCTCTATCTCGCAATTTGTCCACTTCAGCACCGTCGTGTCAGTTTTCATGTAGGCTGCTTCATGATTCGCCATGGCAAGAACGATATCACTTCAGCGCTACTACTGGCAGGTGTGCATGGGTCATTCAAGAAGAGCGGCACATTCTGAGCTGTGATTCTTTTCCTGTATAAGGTAAACTGGATGTTATTTTCAATATACTTGATTATTACGATGCCAGTGTTTGTACAGTGTCTGAATCTTATATTACGCTTGTCTGAAGGAATACTGTTCTGACGATTACAGCAGTTCTAAATATTATAACATTTCGTGCGTTGCAACGCACAAGAAAAAAAAGTAGAAATTTCTGCTATAAAGAAAGTTCACGTTGAATCCCGTTTCCCTGCGAAAAGTATTGCTACATTATGTAAGCCCATTTATCATTCTATGCTTCAGAATGGTTCAAATGGCTCTGAGAACTATGGGACTAACATCTGAGGTCAAAAGTCCCCTAGAGCATAGAACTACTTAAACCTAACTAACCTAAGGACATCACACACATCCATGCCCGAGGCAGGATTCGAACCTGCGACCGTAGCAGTCACGCGGTTCCGGACTGAAGTGCCTAGAACCGCACGGCCATATCATTCTATGTTTTCGTAAACTGTGTTCCTTTAATTGTACCTAATTTGTGTTCCTTACTAAATTGTATTAATTTTCATAAATTATAATTTTGCATTTTGTATTTTTTCTAATGCAACAATTACAAATGATTTTTCATTTCTTATTTTAACTTTAGTACTAATTTTTCTCATGTGGTTTCCGATGTCGTTTAACATCAAGGTAAGCAAAAAATATGTATATTATTTGAGGTGGAAAAGTGGCAGAAACATTACACAAGCGTCTCAAAAATAATTTTTAGAAAAATTAAGAAAACTGTCATTACTCAAAAAATTAATTAAAAATTACTAATAATACCTCACATTCGACGAGTACAGAGCTACTCGTCCATGTCCATATTAATGTTTTACAGGCTATAATGGAATTTATCGTCAACACTACTGACTTGAAATTTAGAGGACGTTTATACTGTTTCAATATAAGTTTTATAGAATTCTTTAAGTCGATTTTTCTCAACAACTGCATTTTTGAGTTGTGTGTGATACGTAAATGAATATCTAATCTCGGTTTTGAACGCAATCCCCCTTTGATGTAACTGTTGGATTATAAAAATACTGTAAAGAAAAGGGATTGACCAGAATAGTGTTGCGCTTCTGCGTCTATGTCCGCAGCTCGTGGTCTCGAGGTATCGTTCTCGCGTCCCGAGAACGGGGTCCAGGGTTCGATTCTCGGCGGGGTCAGGTATTTTCACCTGCCTCGAGATGACTGGGTGGTGTTGTGTCGTCTCCATCATCATCATTCACCCGAATTACGGTCGGAGGAAGGCAATGGCAGACCACCACCGCTAGGATCTTGCCTAGTACAGTGGTGCGGGTCTCCCGCATCGTCCCCTACGCTCTGTCAGCGAGTATGGGACTTCATCATCATCTATCACGTGAAAGGTGTATGTTCTGTGCGTGCTATTAACGTGGACACTGCTTGCGACGAAAGGAGGTGCACCCGGAGGAAGGTGCGGTAAGTCAATGTGAGACGCACGGTAGCGACAAAGATGCGAGGCTACAAGAGAGAGTCCAGAAGGGATGCCTAACGCGATTACTCAGGGTTGTGCAATTGCTACTACTTTTCTATATTAACAGTTGGTGCCAGAAAAGCAAAGTGAAGAATAATGGTTTACAACTCTTGACTGTTGATTGTGCATTTGTTCATTAATTCAGTCATCTCCTCACAAAATGTCAACATAAAAGGAGTGACGCACCCAGCCAGACCTTGCCACCAAGTTGAATGTAAAACAGACGTGTTATTGCTATGCTGCGGAAAACATTTCTTCAAGTTTAGAAGACGGATCACGACACACGTTTTAACACTAGGACTACGAAATCTATTGCTAAAGAATAAATATTGCATGTCACAGATTCTCTCAGTAACATTTCCTTCCGCAGTAAGATTAGATCATACAAAAAAATAATAAAATCGTTTCGCAAATACATGGTTTTTATAGGATGAGGTAAACGTTCGAAAGTGAAGCACGCACCGAAGTAACAATTTCACACTGCAGAACTACAGTCGTGGTGCAGCACTATACGCACATCCAGTACTCACCTAAATCCAATAGATACACTGAAGGCATGACCTACACACTTGGAGGGGCCATTGTGCTTGGAGAAAGAGAAGGACCACACGTTAAATACGGCTGGTTGTCTACACCACCGCCGTATGATTGCGCAGATATTTGCAGCGAGAGATATTTAACGTGTGGCCACTGGGTGCTAGATGGGGGAGGAAAGTCACGTCCGTCGAATGAAATATGTCTATAAAGAAAAGCCGTGTGCGATTTTTGGTTGCTCCACGACTTTTATTACCCGACAGGGTTCTTCGAGAACAACGTCGTCTCTCTTCCAAGTTTTCCCATTTCGTTCACCGAGCATTTCTGTTACTCTTTCCTATGGGTCTTGCCGACCAGTTATAATCCAAGAAAAACGTCTCTGTTTTCGTTCTTTGTGTACAGCCATACCTACTTGCTGTGAATGTTCAAACAAAACTATAGCGCAGATATCGTCATTCAGTCGCTACTATGTTCGAAGCACGCAGTGCACATTTTTTTACAGGTAACACCAATTTGTGTAGAATTATGATTGGTGTGTGAGCCGTGCCGGCTCGTATCGATTGATCGATCGGGTCAGTATGGTGTGATCTTTGGGCTCGGCCGTTTGACGTGGCTTATGGCCACGACGGGCGTGGGGCGCTAGAGAGGGACAGCCGAAGAGCCGCGCAGCGCGTCAGAATCTGAGGCGAGCGTGGGTGAGCAGGCCGGGGCACGACGCAGAGGACCTGGCTTGTACTGTGGGAACTGGACTCGCCCACATTACCCGAATCGAGTCGTGCGGCCCTGATTTGGATCTGTAAAGGATTTCATAAGGGATTGGGTGAGAATTGCTTGTCATGTTGTTGGTGCGCATATTATACTGACCCTTGCTTCCCAAGTATCGGCACCATGACCGGAATCTGTTGTCGTGTCCCCTCTATTTGGTGCTGTTTAAGTAAACACGTGTTATTGTGTTTGGTTAAAGTTCTATGTGGATTTTGTGATGTGATACAGTCCGAGCAAGCCAGGTGTATTAATTGGTACTATTGCTGTACGGAATGACGGACAGCATAAGCCAGTATGGTAGAACTGTGATATTTTTCCTGGTACAGTGAGCTGTGTGGACGTTGTTATAGTTGGTTCAAAGCACAGGCTTAACATTGAATCTCTACGTTCTGTGTTATATGAGTGTGTTACTTGTTCACTCGTAAACAGTGAAGTGGCAGACTTACTTGACTGTCTAAGTATATCAGTATCCTGTTTAGGGGTAATTTAAATGAGCTGCCCAGTTTCAGTGAGCATATGTTAACCTACTAGTGTAGTTTAAATTTCTAGGCTGACTTGGTATTATGCTATTCACCCTCGTCCTTTAAGGTTACGTCAAGGGCATTAGTTATTGATTTGGCCTTGACTATTTTATTTCAATGTTCGTGAAATAGGCTATCATCTTATACATCGTAGTTATTTTACGTTTGAGGAGTTAATGTTTGCCGCCCCCCCCCCTTCCCCCTTTCTCTGAAATTGTATTGTAGCACCGGCTCTAAGACCTTTATTTCAGTGTGTTATAGTGTACTGTGTACGGCACAGCTCGCCCGCTTGATGTGGGTTCTGGGTCTAGCCGCCTCTGGTCTGGGTCCAGTGGGCCCCCCTTCTGCTACTTGAATTAGCCCGTGCCTAGGTGACGTCACCTGTTTTGAAAATGTGTCACGAAGGGGCGTATCTGTTTCTATTTTATTTTGTGTTAAAAAAAATTTGTGATATCCATTATTGGTTAAAGTTTATCTCATTATTGTAGTCTCCTTTTGGGAGCTTTACTGTCTACAGAATTTAATTAACTTGCTAGTCACGTAATGCTTGTTTAAAGATTAATGTTGTTGTTTGAATAAGGAGGTTGCCCGTGCTTGTAGCGATTTTTTTTTTTGCTAACTTACCTTATCACAAAAATTTTAAAGATAAAATTTTAATTTGGAAAAAAAAAGGTATAATAAAAGTGTTATTGTTATAAACTGTGAATGTTGCTTACGCGGCCCGGCCCTCCCGCTCAACAGCAATTGGTTGATTAGGGTGAATTAACCACCACAGTATGTACAGATAATATTCACTTGTATGGGTGACCATCCGGTCTGCCGAGCGCTGTTGGCAAGCGGGGTGCATTCAGCCCTTGTGAGGCAAACTGAGTAGCTTCTTGATTGAGAACTGGTGGCTCCGGTCTCGTAAACTGACACACGGTCGGGAGAGCGATATGCCGACCACATGCCCCTCCAATCCGCATCCAGTGACGCCTGTGGGCTGAGAATGACACGGCGGCCGGTCGGTACCGTTGGGCCTTCATGGCCTGTTCGAATGGAGTTTAGTTTAGTTTTTTATGTACAGTGATACTTAATCTAAGCTTCTGAACCCTAGTTTAAGTGCAAGAAATGAACGAAGAGATTTCAAAACTGGCATCCTGCTGTCAGCTTTATTGATGCCCAACCAGCATTGCCATGTAGTTGTGGTCTTCAGTCTGATGACTGGATTGTTGCAGCTCTCCTTGCTACTCAGTCCTCTACACGCCTCTTCATCTTCGTATAACCACTGCAACCTAAATCCTTCCGAATCTGCTCACTGTATTCATCTCTTGGTCCACCTCCACGATTTTTACCCCCCACGCTTCCCTGCAGCACTACATTGAAGATGCCTTCATATCTCAGAATCTGTGCAATCAACCAATCCCTTCTTTTAGTCAAGTTGTGCCACACATTTCTTGTTCTCCAATTCTGCTCAGTACTCCTCAGTAGTTAAAAGATCTACTCATCAAATCTTCAGCATTCTTCTGCAGCACCAAATTTCAAACGCTTCTATTCTCTTTTGTTTAATTTGTCTATCGTCCATGTTTCCCTCCCACACATCGCTACACTCTACACAAATACTTACAGAAAATACTTCATTAATAGTTAAATCTATGTCCGATGTTAACAAACGTCTCTTCTTCGGAAACTATTTACTTGCCATTGGCAGTAGGGATTTCGTGTCTTTTCTGTTTCGGCCATGCCATCTTATACGATTTACGCAAAATAGACAAATGTGTGTGAATTCCTAAGGAATCAACCTGCTGAGATCATCGGTCCCTAGACTTACACACTATTTAAACTAACTTAATCCAACTTACGCTAAGAACAATACACACACCCATGCCCGGGGGAGGACTCGAACTTACGGGGGGAGGCCGTAACATGGCGCCTCAAACCGCGCGGTCACTCCAGCGGCTAGGTTAATGAGTTTCCTATTACTGAGAAAGTAACAAATCAGACATACTGCTGCGTCTACAACTGTTTTCGCAGCGTGACGATGGTAGGGCAACAGTGGACGACGTGGCCGAGTTGTCAACTTCTTAATCAATTGACGAGGCCATTGTTAAACTTCTATGGATTCGCTGTTGAGAGAGTTAAATTCCCGCCGCCGAAACCCAAGAAGACGGACTCTGATATATCAGCACATCGCCAGAAGATGGGAAGAGTGAGAGAAGCTTTTCCGGGACGTCGTACACTACAAGAAACACGCGAAAATGCAGATGCACTTTGTTGCAGCCTTCGTACTTAAGGTTGATTTGAGACAGTTCTCCCCTCATGTTGCTTGCCACTGATCCTTTCCTGCGTAACTGTCACATCTTATGCACTGACGAAAAAAAATGCAATACCGAAATTTAATGAGTGCAGAGTAACATAATTTCGTGAATAAATTTGTCCAGGTAACATATTTAAATGATTAACATTGCTAGATCATAGGTCAATGTAAGCACGAGAGTAACCATTGAAAATGCGAAATGATAGTACATTAATAACCGGTGTAACAGCTAGGAGGTAGAATGAAAGCATGCAATTGTGCATGCTTTGTCTTGTACAGGTCCTGGTAGTCGGTTTGTGTGGTCGAGTTCCACGTCTGTAAAGTGCCCTCCGCCACACACCGTTGCGTGGCTTGCGGAGTATAAATGTATATGTAGATGTAGATGTCAGCAATCATGTACAGTAGCTACATTCCTATCAGGTCCGGGAAGTCAGTTTGTGTGGTCGAGTTCCACGTCTGCAGGCTGTGGATGGCGCTGGAGTTGTCGTCCGGTGATGTCCCATAAGTCCTCGATTGCAGATGGATCTAGTGATCGAGCAGTTCAAGATAACTTGCAACACTCTGCAAAGCATGATGGGTTGAAACAGAGGTATTTCAGCGAAAGTTATCCTGCTGGAAGACGCCCCGTGAATGCTGTTCATTAATGGCAGCAGTAGGTACCGCCAGGCTGATGTACATTTTTGTAGTCAGAGTGTATGGGGTAACCGCGAGAGTGCTCCTGCTGTCACAGGAAATCGCACCCAAGAGCACAGCTCCTGTTACAGTTACAGCATGCCTAGTACGCAGACAGGATGTATGCAGGCTCGAAAATTTCCTGCTTCTAATCAATACCTGGCCACTACAAACACGGAGGTAGAAACGTCTTTCATTAGAAAACACAACAGACTTGCACCCTGCCCTCCAATGAGCTCTCGCTTGACACAAATGAAGTCGCAAATGGCAGTGGTTTCGGGTCACTGGAATTCGCGCTAAAGGTCATCTGGCTTGGACCTCTCCTCGAAGTAACCGAATTGTAACTATTCATTGTGTCACTGTCATGTCAAATGACACTGAAATTTCTGTTGCAGATGCAGTACCATGCACCAGAGCCATACGCCAAACGCGATGGTCCGCCCTCTCGATAGTGCCACGGGGCCGGCATGCGACCGTACATTCTCGTGACCACCGCCGCTAGCAATCATGTACAGTGGCTACATTCCTATGAAGTCTTTCTGCAATACAGCAGAAGAAACATCCAGTTTCTCGTAGCCCTCGTTCAAACTCAGTGTTGTGTTGATAATGACGGCTTTGCCTCCTTAAAGGCTTTCTTGACCAACATCAACTCACCACGTCCAATCTCAAAGGTAACTAACGCTCACGATCATTACAGCGTGTATTTAAAGCAAACCTTATTTGTGCCCTCATATTAGCGCTACCAGGCTCCCCTCTTATACGACTGACGCGAAATTTGAATAGACACTATTTTTCCGATGTAGAAACATGTCTATCAACTTTCGTTTATCTCGCACAACCGCTTCTTTTCCGTCACCGACCGCGGTGGCCGAGCGGTTCTAGGTGCTTCATTCCGGAACAGCGCTGCTGCTACGGTCGTAGGTTCAAATCCTGCCTCGGGCATGGATGTGTGTGTTGTCCTTAGGATAGTTAGGTTTAAGTAGTTCTAAGTTCTAGGGGACTGATGACCTCAGATGTCAAGTTCCATAGTGCTCAGAGCCATTTGAACCATCCTTCCCGTCAATATATTATCAACTGGACCTGCGACTCTTTCCTTCCACAATCTCTTCAGTTGCAGTTTTGGCAATCGTTCTACTTTTTCGGATTTGTATGTCGTTTGTTATAATCTATAAATTCTTTTTGTACTTGCCACTATCATTATTGTTATTATTATCATTATTATCGTCATTATTTACTATTATTAATATTATTATTACTGTTACTATTTGAGACCCGGCAGTCAGGAAGAGGCAGGATAAGGCAACGATTGTGGATGGTGCCGTAATCAGCTACCGTTGGCTACAGTAAACGCATACACTTTATTTGAGGAAATAATTTTCAACAGTCATTTTAAAGGAATTTACCACACTGACAACTGAAGACCTTACTAATAAAGAATTCAAAATTATTTCTCGGCTGAGTGCCACAAACAACTTCAGAATACTCAACAGCTGAAGGCCTGTATTACAAGTGAGGAAAACAGTTACACGTTAGCAAATACTACGATATTTTCTTCTTGAAGAATCAAAACCTGTAACAAGCTATAGTAACGGCTGAAGGCCTTCTTAAGAAAGAATTGCAAGTTATTTGTTGGCTGATGGCCACAAGCAATTTCAGAATACTCAACTGCTGAAGGCCTGAATTACAAGTGAGGACGGCAATTACACATTAAAAATACTAAAACCTTTTCTAAACAATCTTAACAAACTGTAACAAGCTGTAGTGACGGCTTAAGGCCTTATCAAGACAGAATTGAAAATTATTTGTGGGCTGAAAGCCACAAGCAATGTTACAAACAATTAACGGCTGAAGGCCTGATTAAGAAAGAGTTCAAGATTATTTGTCGGCTGAAGGCCAGAAGCAATTTCGGAAACACACAATGGCTGAAGGCCTGAATTACCCATAAGGTAGACAACCACATGTTACAAGTACTAAAACATTTTTTAAACAGTCTCAATAATCTGTAACAGGCTATAGTGACAGCTGAAGGCCTTATTAAGACAGAATTGAAAAATATTTGTTGGCTGAAGGCCACAAGCAATGTTACAAACAATTAATGGCTGAAGGCCTGAGTTACAAGTAAGGAACGCAAATTCCACATTAAAACATTAAGGTAAATTTTAAACGATTATGACAACTTGACCAAGTAAGACGGAGTGATCCACAGATAGCGCTCCATGGATCGACCTGAGGAAGGTCACTACAGCTGTGTAAGCGGGGAGACTGGCAGCCAAGAGTAATGTTCACCTAAGGAGGGCAACTCTAACTAGAGACGGTTCAAACGCCGGTCAACCCTCTTACCAAATCCACCTAACGCCAGAAAACCAGTACAACGATGGAATAATTCAGATGAGGGCGAAGTGACAGATAGCACTACCACGTCTCCAGAATCCGGTGTTTAAAACACCAAGAGGCAGAAGGAACCACTATAACCAAGGTAGACAATGAACAATTATCTATACCCCAATCAAGGAAGCTGTCAAATTACACACCATGCCGGACAGCATCGGCAAGACGAAGAAAGGCTCCCAGGTAGATGCTATTTTTCTTGACTTCCGGAAGGCGTTCGATACAGTTCCGCACTGTCGCCTGATAAACAAAGTGAGAGCCTACGGAATATCAGACCAGCTGTGTGGCTGGATTGAAGAGTTCTTAGCAAACAGAACACAGCATGTTGTTATCAATGGAGAGACGTCTACAGACGTTAAAGTAACCTCTGGCGTGCCACAGGGGAGTGTTATGGGACCATTGCTTTTCACAATATATATAAATGACCTAGTAGATAGTGTCGGAAGTTCCATGCGACTTTTCGCGGATGATGCTGTATTATACAGAGAAGTTGCAGCATTAGAAAATTGTAGCGAAATGCAGGAAGATCTGCAGCGGATAGGCACTTGGTGCAGGGAGTGGCAACTGTCCCTTAACATAGACAAATGTAATGTATTGCGAATACATAGAAAGAAGGATCCTTTATTGTATGATTATATGATAGCGGAACAAACACTGGTAGCAGTTACTTCTGTAAAATATCTGGGAGTATGCGTGCGGAACGATTTGGAGTGGAATGATCATATAAAATTAATTGTTGGTAAGGCGGGTACCAGGTTGAGATTCATTGGGAGAGTGCTTAGAAAATGTAGTCCATCCACAAAGGAGGTGGCTTACAAAACTCTCGTTCGACCTATACTTGAGTATTGCTCATCAGTGTGGGATCCGTACCAGATCGGTTTGACGGAGGAGATAGAGAAGATCCAAAGAACAGCGGCGCGTTTCGTCACAGGGTTATTTGGTAACCGTGATAGCGTTACGGAGATGTTTAATAAACTCAAGTGGCAGACTCTGCAAGAGAGGCGCTCTGCATCACGGTGTAGATTGCTCGCCAGGTGTCGAGAGGGTGCGTTTCTGGATGAGGTATGGAATATATTGCTTCCCCCTACTTATACCTCCCGAGGAGATCACGAATGTAAAATTAGAGAGATTAGAGCGCGCACGGAGGCTTTCAGACAGTCGTTCTTCCCGCGAACCATACGCGACTGGAACAGGAAAGGGAGGTAATGACAGTGGCACGTAAAATGCCCTCCGTCACACACCTTTGGGTGGCTTGCGGAGTATAAATGTAGATGTAGAAAGTACACTGCCGCGAATTACGCTAACCTCCAGGGCAGGTTACTAGGGCGTTAGCAGCCACTAAGCAGTAAGATGACGCTGGTTGCACTTCACCAGTAACAACACCAAATTCAAACTAATATCAAGCAGTAGAAGGCAGCTAATAGCTTCCGCCAACCTTGTTGCGGTTGGTCTCACCGACACTGGGAGCAGCAACGCGCAAAAAACTGAGAGATCTCAAAGAGTGGAGGTTTCGCTACTGGATAAGGTTCACTCAACTTCAAACGCCCTGGGTTCGGTGGTCGGCTACAGCCCCTCGATCCGACAGTGGCTGCACGCCGCCAGCGGTCTTAGCCTGCCCACCCGCTGCGGACACTCAAATCATTTTAATACTGTTTGTCACACCGAAATTGCTGTTTCTTAGCTAACTACTATGCACAAAAGATACTGTATGTGTGAAAACGGGGCCAGATGTAAGAGAGGGTCTGATGGTACTAATCATATCAGGTTAAAGAAATAAATATTTCATTCGTTGTCGAGCTACAAGAGCTCATTCTTTAATCGATCATTTAGTCTCGTCTTCAGGAGACTGTTGCAACACCAAACTTCAGAGTTGTCTGAGGGCTTCGTTTCTGTCTTCCCTGATGTCCATAATTCACACTTTTAGGGGGTTGAGCACCGAACAAGGCTTCTGACTGAGTTTTGTTTTCAAGATTTGGATTTGTAGCGTTGGTTGTTAGAAATAGTTTATTTACGAAGAAGTTTTTGAATTCTACGTTCTTTAGCTACCATATTCTGCTCGCGTCTTTGCTCTTTATCCGACGGACACACAGGGCCGGTTTAAGACGCAAGCGGTACAAGCCGCTGGGACAGCAGGATGAGAGTGTCGTCAAAGGTGCCACAGCTGTACAGGACGTACCACAATTAGCAACGGCCGATTGGGCTCCAAGCTGATGTGGACGCCAGGGGTGCCCAAGAGTAAGACTTGCATACAGAGCAAATCACAGTTAGCAGAGAATCAAAGTTAGTAGCGAAAACTGGCAAGGGTGAACGTGTACCTGTGAGAAATGGGCAGGTGGGAGGCGCCAAATGGAAAGTCGCTTGTATGGAAAAATATTTTCGAACCGACCCTACGGGCATAGCGTGTAGAGTATTTCGACTGTACGTACTCAATATAGTTTTTTTTTAATTTTCTTTCTTTCTTTATTTATTTTTACAGGAAAGGGTAATGTGTTTATTCAGCCACGTGACTTAAACGTATCTCAGACGTAAGTGTAGAGCGAAGTCGACATGCTAGGAGGTAACATATTGTGTGAGATAGTAGCACTCGAAAGTAATGCATTTTCTTTTAAATGTCACGCTTATATACACACATAAAATATAGCTTTGAATCACCCCACTTCCCAGAACACCTGAAAATAGTCGTTGACTGTGGATACAGTATCACAGACACAGTCCCTTTGACTGTTCAGAGATGTCACTAAACTCGCCCAAAGATCGACATAAAAGTTTTCTGGGTATGATACCCCGTCATAACGTAAAAACTACTGCTGCTGGAGAAAAACCAACGTATCGGTCACGATTGCAGCGGCCTTCTTCTGGGTCGCCCAAAGACGTCAACAACTATACATAAGCAGCGCCTATTAGACGGAGGGGGTCCGACAGCCGAACAGTTCCAGTGTTCCACCAGAGAGGACGTACAACGCTCGTGTTGTCTGTAGTTCAACCATGCCTAGACGGCCAGTACCGCGGTTCGATCACGTCCGCATTGTTACTTTGTGTCAGGAAAAGTGGCCAAGCGTCTCGGAGTGAACCAAAGCGAGGTTGTTCGGACATGTAGGAGATAGAAAGAGACAGGAAGTATCGATGACATGTCTCGCTCAGGCATCCCAAGGCCTGCTACTGCGGTGGATGACCGCTACCTACAGATTATGGCTCGGAGGAACTCTACCATGTTGAATAATGCTTTCCGTGCAGTCACAGGACGTTGTGTTACGACTCAAACTGTGTACAATAGGCTGCATAATGCACAACTTCAGCCCCGACGTCCATGGCTAGGTCCATCTTTGCAAACACGACACCAAGTAGTGCAGTACAGATGGGTCCAACAACATGCCGAATGGACTGCTCAGGACTGGCATCAGGTTCTCTTCACTGATGAGTGTGGCATATGCCTTCAACCAGACAATCGTGTATGGAGGCAAACCGTCTTCGACACACTGTCCAGCGATTGCAGCAAGGTGGAGGTTCCCTGCCGTTTTGAGGTGGCATTCTGTGGGGACGACGTACGCCACTGTTGGTCATGGAAGGCGCCGTATCGTATGTGCGATACGTGAATGCCACTTCCGACCGATAGTGCAAACATATTGGCAGCATATTGCCTAGGTATTTGTCTTCATGGACGAAAATTCGCGCCCTCATCATGCACTTGTTGTGAATGACTTCCTTCAGGAAAGCGACATCGCTCGACTAGAGTGGCCAGCATGTTCTCCAGACACGAACCCAATCGGACATGCCTGGGATAGATTGAAAAGGGTTGTTTATCGACGACATGACCCACCAACCACTCTGAGGGTTCTAAGCCGAATCGCCGTTGAGCAGTGGGACAATCTGGACGAACAGTGCCTTAATGAACTTTTGAATAGCATTCCACGACGAATGAATCAATGCAAGAGGACGTGCTACTGGGTATTAGAAGTACCGGTGTGTACAGCAGCCTTTAACACCTCCACTGAAGGTTACGCTGTAGGGTGGTACAAGATGCGATGTGTGGTTTTCATGAGTAATAAAAAGGGCGGAAATGATGTTTATGTTGATCTCTATTGCAATTTTCTGGTCAAGTTCCGGAACTCTAGGAGCCGAGCTGATGCAAAACTTTTTTGATGTGTGTATACAGGGGCCAATGATCTCTTCAGTCCAAATGCACACCGGGCTCGAACTCTTAAGGGTATAGGCGAAATACCGCGAGTAGTGAGGATAATGGGCAAGGGGCACTACACCAGTAGTGTGTAGGTAAGTTGAGGATTTGAGTGTGACGGGAGGCGTGCTAGGATAATCCGTGCAGTTGCGATGACCACTGCGTCCGGATGGTTCGAAGAAGTTCACTGGCACCTCTTAGCTTTGTTGATTGCACCAGCTCACCTCGAAGAACTCGTTATCCCGCATGAATTTGTACTCCTAAAGAGGAATTTGTATTTCAACGCAATTTGTTTCTTGCCATAACTTCTACATCTATGGCCACAAATGAAAAGGCCCTTTCCTTCTGCGTTTCCCTATTGTTTTGTGAGGTTACCTTTTTCTTACGAAGAACTATTTCTTTTCAGTGACGTCAGTAGCCCGACTGTGCGCAACGTGAGATGCGGCGTGTGCTTTCTTCGACTAAAGTGTTTCTACTAACGGAAGAGTGACGTGCAGCCTTGGTTTGCCATTCGACGGCAATTTGAAGAAGTTATTTTATTTAGGTGGCATTTTTTACTCTTACGTTTCGTTTCATCGAGACAAGCAGTTTTTCATCATCATTGGAATAATGCAACAGAAGATAACTTTTCTTTTCAGAAATTTTGCTTTATATTTCTTCATATGTTGGTATGTTGGTGTTTCCCAAATCTGCAAGGTAACACCTTGCATCCCGACGTTAATTCCTACGATTAGCTAGGATTGTGTTCTGCTTTATTTCATCGATGTCTACGCAAAGGGAGAAACCGAATTGACACCTTTGTTTGCATCGATTACGTTCCTTTCCACAATGTCGTCGCGAATGGAGCCAAAACCACCGATTAAAGGTTTAGACGCTTGCCGATGAATTCATTTTTGGTGAGAGCAAGGCAGGGCTATAATGGGAGCAGGAAGGCCCGAAATAATAAACAAAAAAAGAGAAAATATAGCTAAGCGGTCACAGCATCTGCCTAGTACGCAGGAGACCCGGGTTCGAGTCCCGGTCCAACACAAATTTTCAACTTTTCCTATTGATTTCAATCAATGCCCGCTCACATTAAATGTCTGTAAGTCCTTTGTATCTTAATTAATTAATTAATTTATTTATTTCTGTCACAGATCTGAATGGACATACAAAAAATTTCAAATTGAGAAAACATATATGTAAAATACAAAAGAAAACGAAAAATTAAATCAAATGGCATTAGATCAAAATTTGTCTCTTTGTAGCACAAGTATTTTTGTGTACATAAATGGTCTAATGGCGTGCAGAGAGGCATTCAGAATAATCTGTAGGCTGCTATTTTGGGGAGAAGATTGAATTCCTACAACAATCGGGGCATCCTCAAGCAGCTCAGCCTCTTGGCACATTACTGATGTTTTTACAGTGGTTTATCGAGCACCATCATGGATTTGTGAACTTTAGTCTAAAAAGCATCGTTCCTGCTAGTTGAGAATCGTTGTGCAGAACTAGAACTATCCACCGAGAATCCGTTCATGATGCGACATGTTTCACGTAACGAAGCAGCTGTTGCCTTATCACGAACAAAATAGTTCTGGGTCTCGCTCTCATATTCTTCGTCTGAGATATAGAGACCAAGGATGTTGTACACACCTGCTCCCAATTCAAGACGAACTAGCCTACCCTAGTATTATTCTGAAAAGTTTACACGAGTTATTCGGTTCCAGCTGAGTCGCACTTTTGTTCGTCCCTATATCATCTACTTAGCGTATGAGGCGACGGTTTTAAATATTCTTTCCAAAGTACAAAGACATTTTATGAAGATTAGAGGGTAGTAAGTCAACACTAGCAAATTTTTCAGAAGAACAATTTCATTAAATGAAACCCAGTGATAGTTCCGTAAATCTTTCATTTTTAGCAGTAGATATTTATTGGAGTAATCTTTCATCTTGGTTTTCATATGTTCATTCCCAAAATAAATAAAAAGCACAGTGTAAACAAGTGTCACATGATTCAGCTTGTAGGCAGAAGAGGTAGTACCGAATTATATGTTCACATTTCATTCATTCTTGGTTTTCAACTTCTGCTAAACTATGAAAGAATTATTTTCCTTTTTTTGCGTTTCGTAAATGTTTTTCAAATAGCACTGAAGAGAATACATTACTCATGTGCTACTGAAGTGTAACAGGCTTTGATTACGGGGAACAAAATATTTTTAAGTTATTGTAGGTCTACGAAATTCTCTGGAAAAACTGACAGGATTTGTGAAAAATGGCACTCACCGCCAGGCGTAATAAAATCACAGTGGCCGTTGTAAAACATTACAGGTGTGCTTTTTTTCTGTATTTGATTCTTTACTTGATACATACTTCGAAGAAATAGAAATTCTTCTTCTTGCAGCGAGTAGTCCATTTCTCCTCGAGGCCTTCTCGATTTTTTGTCGTTAGCCAAGTTATTCACTGTCCATTCTATGACCCAATATGTAAGATAAAGTAGGACTGAATGTGAAACTTAACTTTTCTCACTGGTCGGGGTTTGAATGAAAACATTAACTTGCGCATAGGAGTAAAAGCTGGTGTCTTGTTCCGTATTATATTGTTTTCTTTTATATCGCTTATCTAGAAACTTCAGTTGTTTATGTGATACAGTACGATATTTACGGATATGTCTCTCTTGTCTCGAATGGGTACTGGACTTACCACCTTCTTCCCCTGTCCGTGATTGTTAAAGCAATCCCTAAGAAATTAAGGCACTGTAATACGCAGAACCAAGCTACATGAATGACATTCTAAACGGCTTTTTTTAAAATTTGACATATCGTCAAACGGAAATATGATACCTTGTTAATGTTTGTGTAATGATGTATTGTGTCAAATTCGCATAATAACTACCTTATACACATTACTGGTTTCGGCAGTATATTTTCATTAATCAATTAACAGATTCGTCATAACACATAAACTGCGCCCTCTTTCACTCGGTCACCCCTTGCTCTACAACTGATTGACATATTTTATACCACTGCGATCATGTTCAGTGTCTCTTTTACTATGTGACAAAACGATGTATAATTGATTAACTATTTTACAGCATTTCGTGACTTTCAATGTGTGTAACATGAATTTTTATATTCGTAGAATTGGATTTTCACTCTGTAGCGGACTGTAAGCTGATATGAAACTTCCTGGCAAATTAAAATTGTGTATCGGACGGCGACTCGACCCGGGACCTTTGCTTTTCGTGGGCAAGTAATATGCCAACTGAGCTCCCAAGCTTGACTGACGAACTGCTCTCAGAGCTTCAATTCTGGCAGTACCTCGTCTCCCACCGTCCAGACTTCACAGAAGCTCTTTTGAAAAATTTGGAGAACTAGCACTCCTGCAAGAAAATATATTGCGGAGACATGGCTTATCCACAACCTGTTGGATATTTCCAGAATGGGATTTTCACTCTGCAGCGGAGTGTGCGCTGATATGTAATGGACTTGCCTGCACGGAGTCCTGACCTGAATCCTATGGAACACCTTTGGGACGTTTTGGAACGCCGACTTCGTGTCAGGCCTCACCAACCGACATCGATACCCCTCCTCAGTGCAGCACTCCGTGATTAATGGGCTGCCATTCCCCAAGAAAGCTTTCAGCACCCGATTGAACGCATGTCTGCGAGAATTGAATCTGTCATCAAGTCTAAGTGTGGTCCAACACCATATAGAATTCCAGCGTTACCGATGGAGTGCGCCACGAAAGTGCAAGTCATCTTCGGCCTGGTGTCCGGATACTTTTGACCACATAGTGTATTCGCACGGTTACCCTTGATGGACAGCAGGTATGGAGACGGAGGGGTAACTGGAAGATGAACGTCTCCTACCTGCGTGATGCATAATTCCGACGCATGGTGGAGGACGCGTGGCATGGCTACCTCGGTCGACGAAATTTTTACTGTTCTGTCCTACAGTGGTGGATCGAGTGCAACGTTAGTAGGTTGTGGGACGGAGGTTTCTCGATGGCAGCGCACGACCACTGACTTTTACTTTACTTCCCTCCGGGAACTACTCGCTCAACCAGAACGTCAGACGTCCGTCCACCGAGTCAAGGAGAAGCTGGTACAACTTGCGACGCTAAGGATGGCGGATACGACGATACGCGCGAGGTCGCAGGATTGCCTGCCCAACAGTTCCCTCGATGCATTATGTGATAAAGGAAAGAAGAAGAAAAAGACGAAGGACGTTAATTCATGAAATCTATCCCGGCGATGACCGTCGTTTCTCAACACTGAGGGGCATAGCACAGACTCTCACGGATCACTTTTGCATGTTCTATGCGGGCGACGGGAAGAGCCAGAGGGAGCTGGGGAAGAGATCCCAGATGCAACGCGTATGAACGGGGAACCGGACATTTTATCTGAAATTACGTTTGAGGACCTGGAGGAAGCGATTACAAGAGGTGCCTCCAACAAGGCCCCCGGTCCAAACCGGTTCCCGTTCGAATTTTACCGTGCCTTTGTGACCATTACGACACAAATGTGGTTATGGATGTTTAATGAGCTTCTGTGGCAGGAAGTACCGGTTCACGTAAAATTTACGGATGGGCTCGTGATCCCGATACCCAAGGAACGTGGTGAGAAACAACCTTTTAACTATCGCTCCTTAACCCTCCTTAACAGTGACTGCAAGATCTTTATCCACATACTGGGCAGCAGTATCAAAATGTCGCTGACGGATCAAATACATGCCTATCAGACTTGTCTTGGTGGCATCAGTAATACCCACACAGCCTTGGGAGACCATAGTGACGTCGTCGCCCTCGCGGCTGCATGCCGCCTCTTGGGGGGCACTGGTTGCCATAGATTTCTATCATGCTTTTGATCGAGAGGATCACGTGTACCTCGCTGCGGTGGTGAATAGGATGGGCGTCTCGCCATTATTGACCACTGCAGTGATGCGGCTGTTGCACGGCACCAGATTAGCGAAGGCGTTCAACGGAGGGAGAACAAAGTATCTTAAGATCTTAAGATCAATCAGACAGGGTTGCCCCGTGTCGATCCTCCTATACGCGATCGCCTTAGGACCGTGCCTTGCAGGCCCTCGCCGCCGTCTCACCAGGAACTCCCTGCGGCGTTTATCATTCAAATGCAGAGCATACGCGGATGACATTGTGTTCCTCGTCCGGAATGAGGGGGAGACTCAATCAGCACTTGATTGGTTACAGACGTACGGGATGGCAGTTAGCAGCGACGTCAACTTCCGAAAATCACAATTCATGCTTGTGGGGCGTGGACTAGAACCAGAAATGGATGGATCCTTACCCGTCCTACAAACCCTCTGATGTTTGGGTATCACCTTCCATAAGGAGACGGCAGGAACGGCTGCGGACAGCTACCGACGGCTGGTGCTCAGAGTCCGCAAGTCAGACGACTAAACGCCCTACGATCTATAGATATGCTGCAGCGAGTATCACTCGTCAGCCTTTATCTCGCTCCCTTGATGTTTTACCTGACACACCTTCTTCCCTTGACGCGCACGATGGCTATGAGGATTCAGGCGGTTTTTGGGTACTATGTAAGCCTGGGACACCTCTTTAGCGCACAGTACAACACCCTTATCCCCCCAGCTCGAGATGGGGGCTTTAGTGAACGTTCACGAGAAGGCGCGTGCCATATATATTAATACTATTCTAAAACGGTGGCCCAACAGGAATCACTCGTTTTGGGGGACGATCATCGAAGAACTGTTACCAACATCGCCTCTTCCCGCAGTCAGTGTCGGCCATATATCACCCCCGTTAACGTATGTGCGTACGTTCGTCATTCAACACAGTTACGTTCGAGAGTGTTTCCCAACGTCCCGACAGTCGTGTACCATCAGCTTCTTCGACAGATCGCCCGGAACTGGGTGGAACGGAAACATCCTGCCTTTAATTGGCAAGCGGTGTGGTGCACGGTGCACCTCCCCCTCCTACCTACAACAATCCGGTCAATATGGTACATTGTAGTGAACCGGAAATACCCAACGAATAACAAAAAGTACGCAACACATTTGGCGGATTCGCCAATGTGTCAGCAATGTGGTATGATGGATACGGTCGGTGACCGGCTGGACTGCGGCGAGGCGTTGGCTGTCTGCACTCTAGCAAGGAAGATGACAGCGTTCATGCGGCGCACTATATATACAGGTATTTTCCGCGTCATAAGACGAACGCAGTGGCGTCGATCACAGGTATGACGGTCCATTACATATATAGAGACACACGTATGAACGTACTGAGCGTACTGGATTACTGGCAGTACTTGCAGGATGGCCACACAAAACTGTCACGGCTACGGAAGTACAAGGCTTGGTATGCAAATTTCGTAGGAACGGTTTTCCCGGACCCGCCACGTAATTGGTCTACGCTGAGTGCGCAAAGATGCGCGGCGGTGCTGTCGCTGTGGAAATGACCAAGTGAAGTGATCAGCTTAGGAAAACTAAGAGATTATGCGACCCAGAAAGAACTAACACTTGCACAGCTAGCAATGGAATGTTTCTTTGAATGCTGTTTTAATATCTATAAATACTTTTTAAAGGGTGTCGGAGGTTGCCCAACTTTGGCTTTGTTGTTATTTCATGCTCCATGGTAGGACGGCAGCGAGGTTCCTTCCAGGACAGTTATAACATATGTGTACTATGGTCTTGTGAGTAATACAGGTTTCTGTTTCTCTTACCTTCCTCAAAAAAGCGGTAAATGTTAAGAAAATGAATGAATGCTTGTCTACTAATCTAGGGGACTGGCTTCGCTTCAAATTAAAAAAATAAAAAATAAAAGTTGATAGGCCACTTGCCCGTGAAAATCAAAGGTCACAAGTTCGAGTCTCGATTTGGCACACAGTTTTTATCTGCCAGGAAGTTTCATATCAGCACTCTCTCTGCTGCAGAGTGAAAATCTCATTCTGAAAACATCCTCCAGTTTGTTGCTAAGCCATGTCTCCGCAAAATCTTTCCTTCCAGGAGAGATAATCCTGCAAGTTTCGCAGAAGAGCTTCTGTTAAGTCTGGAAGGTAGGAGACGAGGTACTGGCAGAACTGAAGCTGTGAGAAGGCGTCCGAGTTGTGCTTGGTAGCTCAGTTGGTAGAGCACTTGCCTCCGAAAAGCAAAGATCCTGAGTTCGAGTCTCGGTTAGGCATATACATTTAATATGACGGGAAGTTTCATGAATATTTATATTTTCTGACGAAGTTGTTATTGGATTAATCACATCTAAAAATGCTAGTAAACTACTGACACCGGCCACGTGAGTGTCGTAGTTATTTAGGAATTTTGTCGTAATAAATGGTTATATAAATGACTTTGACAAAAAGTGGACTTACCTTTATTCCCGATGATATTCTTTTTCAGCCCAGGTTAAGTATTCATCCAATATTACATCAACTATGTGAAGAACGGAAATGAACTTTACAAACTTATAATAATATATGTTAAAGAATATGCGACTCCATTTGTACCCTATGAACTGCTTGTGATCAGTTAGACATTACCATGAATATTATTTCCTTGACATAATCGTAAACGGCCTGAGAGCCTTCGTAAACAGATTGTATTCCGCCGCCAGACAAGACAACAAGTGGTCAGAAATGGCAATGGGAGACAGACCTTACGATACAGAGGACGAGGCTGAGAATTGTAGAGGAGTAAAACAGAAGGCAAATTTCATTATTTGAATTTCTAATGTGTCAAAAATTGTTTCTCGGCCGCTGGTTCATGACTCGGTCCGAGCGGTATGGTATAGATGAGTTTTTCGGCGCTGCAAGGAAATCTGGTCCCTACACAGAAGTTGTCAGGTACTGAATCGGCCGCACAGTAGGTCTTTGAACACACTATGGATGTGGTACTATAGCTATCAAGCGAGAGAGCGTTTGTGCGTTAAGGAATTAATAACCCCAGGCGTCATAATGACGTCAGCTGGAGTACATATTCATTACAGAATCAAAGGCAAATTGAGCCCAAGTGGAGAACTTAAGCCATGACAAATTGAATTCGCGGGACAAACACTGTAAGGTCAAAGGACAGTACAGAGAGAGTATAATCTCTGGGGTGATGCAGTTCAGAGAATTACGCTCGCTACCGAGAAGGTGCGAGCGTTGGAAAGACAGAACCATCGAACTAACAGACTGGCTTCCCCGCTGTTCAGTGTAATGTACAGTACAACAGGGGACTTTATAAAAGAAGTTAAGAAAGGCCAAGTAACATTTATTGAATGCTGCTCCAGACTCAAAGTGACACAGATTCATGACACTACTTTTCATCATAGTCAATATCTCTCTGTGAAGAAAGATGGGAACGGTTTACCAATCGAATTAATACTTGGTTACGGAGCCACAGTGTGAACGTCACCATCATAGGAAAATCTTTGATTGCTGCGAATCAGTTCCTCGATTGCCTGGACGCTGTCTGTGGTTAATGTTGATAGCCATGCTCCCCCATCAGTATCACTCAGGTCTGTGAGGCTTTGTTGAAACTGTTGGCTCTGTTTCACTGGGACAGGACGTGACATTGCATTTGGTCCATAAACTACGAGAACTTCATGGCTAATTTGTGTGACATTTAGACGTTTTGCTCACAACAGTCGTGCTGTCTCTCATTCTTCAACTCTGGACAGAGTGGACCCGCATTCGAGAGGAAGACGGTTCAAATCCGCGTCCAGCCATCAAAATTTATGTTTCCCATTATTTTCGTAAATCGATCAAGGCAAACGATTCCTTTGAAAGAGCACGGCCGATTTGCTTTCCCGTCCCTGAAACAATTCAAGCTTGTGCTCCATCTCTAATGACATCTATGTCAATGAGACATTTACTTATTTCCCGAGTCCACAAGCGTTAAAAACTGGTATACGTCAACTATAATAAAATGGACAGTTTAAATATGTGTTGTCCAATAATCAGCTACACAGATGGCTTTTTTTGTTTTTTGAATCGTCAGTCTTTTGACTGGTTTGATGCCGCCCACCACAAATGCCTCTCCTGTGCCAGACTAGCAATTGCAACCTACGTCCTCAGTTATCTCCTGGATGTATTCCACTCTCTGTCTTCTTCATCAATTTTTGACCTCTACAGCTCTCTCTAGTATCGTGGAAGTCATTCCCTGAAGTCTTAACAGATGTCCGATCATCCAGTCCCTTCTTCTTGTCAGTATTTTCCACATATTCCTTTCCTCTCCGATTCTGCGCAGAACCTCCTCATCCTTACATTATCAATCCAACTAATTTTCAACATTCTTCTTTAGCACCACATCTCACATACTTCTATTTTCTTTTATTCTGATTTTCTCACAGTCTATATTTCACAACCATACAGTACTGTGCTCCAAACGTATGTTCTCAGAAATTTCTTCCTCATATTAAGGCCTACTATATTAGATATTAGTAGACATGGCTTGGTCAGGAATGCCTGTTTTGCGTGTGCTAGTATAGTTTGATAGCCTTCTTGCTCCTTCCGTCATTGGTTATATCGCTGCCTACGTGGTAGAATTCCTTAACTTCATCTGCCTCGTGACTATCAATCCTTATGTTAAGTTTTTCGCTTTTCTCATTACTTTCCTCTTTCCTCGATTTACTCTCAATCCATGTTCTGTACTCAGTAGTCTGTTAATTCCATTCAGCAGATCATATACTTCTTCTTCACTTTCACTCAGAATAGCAATTTTATCAGCGAATCGTATCATTGATCTCCTTTCACCTTGAATTCTAATTCCACTCCTCAAGCTTTCTTTCATTTCCATCATTGTTTCTTAGATGTACAGATTGAACAGCAGGAGCAAAAGACTACATCCCTGTGTTACACGCTTGTTAATCCGAACACTTAGTTCGTGGTCGTCCACTCTTATTATTCCCTCTTGGCTCTTGTACATATTGTAAATGACCCGTCCCTCCCTATAGCTTACCCCCATTTTTCTATGAATTTCGAAAATTGGAAACTGGAAGCTTGTGGTAAGGTCTTATGAGACCAAACTGCTGAGGTCATCGGTCCCTAAGCTTAGGCACTACTTAATCTAACTTATACTAACTTACGCTAAGGACAAAACACACACCCATGCCCGAGGGACTCGAACCTCCAGCGGACAGAGCCGCGCGGACCGTGACATTGCGCCCTAGACCACGCGGCTACACCACGCGGCTGATTTCGGAAATCACGCACCATTTTGTACTGTGGAATGCTTTTTCCAGTTCGACTAATCCTATGAACGTGTCTTGACTTTTCTTTAGTCTTGCTCCTATTATCAACCGCAATGTCAGAATCGCCTCTCTGGTGCCTTTACCTTTCCTAAAGCTAAACTGATCGTCATCTAACACATCCTTAAGTTTCTTTCCCATTCTTCTGTATATGATTCTTGTAAGCAACGATGATGCATGAGTTATTAAGCTGATTGTGCGATACTTCTCGCACTTTCAGCTCTTGCAGTCTTCGAAACTGTGTGGATGATATTTTTACGAAAATCAGATACAATGTCGCCAGGCTCATATGTTCTACACACTAATGTGAATAGTCGTTTTGTTGCCACTTCCTCCAATGATTTAGGATATTCTGATGGAATGTTATCTATCCCTTCTGCCTTATTTGATCTTTAGTCTTCCAAAGCTCTCTTAAATTCTGATTCTCATACTGGATCCCCTATTTCTTCTATATCTGCTCGTGCTTCTGTTTCTATCAGATCAAACAAAACTTCCCCGTCATAGATGCCTTCGATGTACTCTTTCCATCAATCCGCTGTGTCCACTGCATTTAACAGTGGAATTCCCGTTGCATTCTTAATGTTACCACCCTCACTTCTAGTTTCATCGAAGGTTGTTGTGAGTTTCCTATGTGCTGAGACAGTTCACCCGAAACCAATTATTTTTCTATTTCTTCACATTTTTCATGCAGCCATCTCGTCTCAGCTTCCCTGCACTTCCGACGTATTTCATTCCTCAGCGATTTGTACTTCTGTATTCTTCAATTTCCTTGAACATTCTTGCACGTGAATCGAATTCTTCCACACATGCGCAGCGTATTGAGCTGCCGTCTAACTGAGTCCAATGGCTGTTGTCCTAAGATATTGTGGGTCAGCATTCCAGTTTGCGCTGGTCGGTTTATGAATGATATTATTCCTAACACTGACCTTTTGCTTGGTCATCAAACACTGCTGTTTAAATAACAATGTTTTTGGTGCAACTTCACACCTAAGTATTTGGCAGTGCAGTAGTGCTTAGTGCTCTAGCTCTTGCCCTTTCCAACTCACATTGAATTTTCATTTTGCTTTCTTATTCCTCAGGTGGAAACTGCAAACTTGCGCCTTTACTGGGACTGGTTTCAGGTGGTTTTGATTGTAGTAATCCCGCAATATTTCAAGGCTACTACTTAATTGCTCCTCCACTTCCTCTTAGATGTTCCCTTGGGCAGCCACTGCTGTGTCATCAGCATATATAAAATACCTCCCATTGGAAACGCTGGTTGGCCACTAGTGTGTATAATAAACAGCATTGGAGGTAACAAAATTTGGGAACTTGTGGTAAGTTCTATGGGATCAAACTACTTAGGTCGTCGGTCCCTTGGCTTACATACTACTTAAACTAACTTACGCTAACGATAATGCCCTAGGGAGGACTCGAACCTCCGACGGGGGCAGCCACGCGAACCATGGCAAGGCGCCCCTGGCGCGCGGCTACCCCACGCGGCAATTGAGGTAATACTCTAGCCTGAGCGAGACCAGTCTTTTGGTTTCTCCACCCCGCAATTTAGCACGCGAAAACTACAGCGATGCACTCATCACGTATCCTTACACAATCCAAGAACAGAGAGCCGGCTCCCTAATAGCGGAACATTTAACCACGCGCAGCGTGTGGGCTTGCGGGATGCTGATCTCGCCCTTAAGCTAAAAACCAGTTCAGATACTAGTCAGCCTACAATCTTGAACCACCACACACATTCCTTCAATTACTGCATAGAAAGCCAATTTGATAGGCAAACAGACCAGCATATGATAAAAGCTTAAGCAATTTCCTTACTAGACAACCTTAATAAATAGGAGCCGTAATTATTTCTTTTTAAAACGTGCGCACGCCCTCAATCAAAAGACAAACAACGCCAATCATAAGGACAGTAGCACATAAGCAAGTAGCAATGGTAACTTCTGCTTAGATTGGCTACAAATCAGCGCGTTATTTAACACACCGGAGAACAGTCTTTACAACATCACCATCAATACAATAGAAAATTACTCACGTGTACTCCCCCACGATTTCGATTCGCAAAGCCATAGACGAAACATGGAGAACGTATCACTTACACCAACATAATGGTGCTCCCTCAGTTACTCCAAATAACTAACTCCCTTAGTTGCACAGCAAAGAACCAGACTTAGTGAAAGCACCACAGTTTTCGCCTCTAAATTGTAACAGTACGTGAGACTCAATCACAAACGTGATTTTACATCAGTTTCCGTTTAGTCAATACAAGCGCCTAATTTTCAGCCGTTTATAACGGCAGGCAGCAACATCGTACGGAAAAGAGCGTAGACACAAGCTCTTACCAATTCTCTTCTCCGAAAGCAGCCACCGCAACTCTCGGGAACCACTGGGACATACAATGCAAAAATCGTTACTCCTTCACACAAATTACAGGACGCCCGCTTCCCGCTGCTTGCTACGGCGCCTTCCGTTCAGAGCCAACTTGTATATCTCCATGCGATAGGTCCGGTCCCACACTCGCTGCGTTAACCCGACAACCGTCTTCCACGACGTCCCGGAACACACCCCACAGGACGTCGCCTCGTTACTCCTCGCGTAGGCCCCAGAGGGCGCTGCTTACCGCCCTGACCGTGGCAGTAAAGATAAACCACCAGAGTGGCACTATCGATGTGAGCCGCCACGGCTCAGGGGGCAGCCGCGCGAACCATGGCAAGGCGCCCCTGGCGCACGGCTACCCCATACGGCAATGGAGGTAATACTCTAGCCTGAGCGAGACCAATCTTTTTGGTTTCTCCACCTACTATTTCTTCCCTGCGTTTTAACATAAAAGCGGCTATTCTTTGTAATCACTGCACGAATCGTGAAAATCAAAAACCCCTATTCAAATGGTAAACGTAATATGTGGTGTCACCGCCAGACACCACACTTGCTAGGTGGTAGCCTTTAAATCGGCCGCGGTCCGGTAGTATACGTCGGACCCGCGTGACGCCACTATCAGTGATTGCAGACCGAGCGCCACCACACGGCAGGTCTAGAGAGACGTATTAGCACTCGCCCCAGTTGTACAGCCGATTTTGCTAGCGATGGTTCACTGACAAATTACGTTCTCATTTGCCGAGACAATAGTTAGCATAGTCTTCAGCTACGTCATTTGCTACGACCTAGCAAGGCGCCACTAACATTTGCTATTTATCTTGTGATCCATGTACCGTCAGACCGATGTTTACCAATTATGGATTAAATTTAAGTATTCCAGAAGCTACGTACTTTTTTTACTAGACTCAACTCCTTTAACTGTTCCAGACCTCACGCCAGCCTGCGTGAGCTTAAACGCATGCCTTTCGGCTATCTCATAGTGGCTTGGCTGTCTTGCCAAGTCACAGCATAATATGTCAGCTACTGTGGTTAATAGTATCATAAGCTGCGTTGCGAGCATTGAAAGCCGCGCCAGTCACCTCCTTTCTTTCATATCTCTCGCCAACGTGCTGTGTTAAAGTCAAAATTTTCCCACTGCATGAGCGTCCTGGTCTAAGACCGTCTTTTTCAGGGCTTAGGACCTCAGCTACAAGTATGGATATTCTGGGCGGCATCACTCTCTCGAGAGCATTAAATAAGTGACACTGCAGAGATACTGGACGAAAGTTCCTAACATCTATCGGATTCTTGCCTGGTTTTGGGTGGGCATTCTCCAAACCCTGGGGATCTGTATGGTGTTGAAGCAGTTGCTCATTAGGTCCGTTAGGTAACTGAGGGTTTTTGGCCCAAAATGTTTATTTTAATTTGTTCGATCCTTAAATCGTCTTGACCGGCTCCCTTATTATTTTTCATTTCGTCTATTACCATCCGCAGCTCCACAGCTATGGCAGGAGCCTCAAGTGAATGTTCATTTTCCCAGTCTTTTATGATCGAAAGCCGGGACAATCTTTGGGCGGTTTTTCCACTGAGTAGAAGCTGATGGGCGATTTGATTTGTCGAAACACCAGTGTCAGTGTTTTGTAGATTGTTGGGTCATCGCCGATATTCCTGAGTAGCCTCCAGGCTTGTCTGCTGTTCGCTGCATACCCAGTGATGTGACTAAGTTACACCACTTCACCTTGGTAAGACTCCGAGCAGCTCCACTCCAGACTGCAATGTGTCTTCAGAGAACAGTCGATATTGTAAAGATGCTTGTACTTTTCTAGGATTATTTCTACATTGTTATTAAGTCCAGCTAGTATTCCTTCGGGCAGCCTGTAGGGATGTGTTCCCGAGACATTCGTCTGGTGAGCTGTATAAGTGTGTCATAGGAGTTAGCGACTGGAGGTAGCTCACGAATCTCAGCAGCCAGTTCTTCTGTGAAAACTCTCCAAGGTGTCTTCTTCGATTTGAGCCGCCTTTTAAATGGGACGCTACAGCTTTTACGGTCAGTCTATGATGAGTCCTTGGTAGTGCGTCTCCTACTGACTGCTGATTGCTGAGCTGTCCGATCTGTTACAAATATGTTGTATGGATTTATCCACGTCCCCATCGTCCACTGATGAGAGAGGCTGGTAATCTTGAATTAGTGTGGTTAACAGTATCATAAGCTGCGTTGCGAGCATTGAAAGCCGCGCCAGTCACCTCCTTTCTTTCATATCTGCCCGTCTTTCGACTTCTCCCCATTGTAATCTGTCTTTTTTCAAATGCATGTTGTGTTATGACTCTGGAAATCTTCGATTATGAAATTGATTGACTGGTTTTAAAAGTTACTTGGACCTCTGCATCTGAAATCTGCCCCAGGTGGCTTGTAGAAGGAGATCATCGTGCATGTCTTCAATCCGATTGTAACAACTTCTGTATTAACTACACTACTGGCCATTAAAATTGCTACACCACCACGATGACGTGCTACAGACGCGAAATTTTACCGACAGGAAGAAGATGCTTTGATATGCAAATGATTAGCTTTACAGAGCATTCACACAACGTTGGCGCCGGTGGCGACACCTACAACGTGGTGACATGAGGAAAGTTTCAAACCGATTTCTCATACACAAACAGCAGTTGACCGACGTTGCCTGGTGAAACGTTGTTGTGATGCCTCTTGCAAGGAGGAGAAATGCGTACCATCACGTTTCCGACTTTGATAAAGGTCGGATTGTAGCCCATCGAGATTGCGGTTTATCGTATCGCGACATTGCTGCTCGCCTTGGTCGAGATCCAATGACTGTTAGCAGAATATGGAATCGGTAGGTTCAGGAGGGTAATACGGAACGCCGTGCTGGATCCCAACGGCCTCGTATCATTAGCAGTCGAGGTGCCAGGCAACTTATCCGCATGGCTGTAACTGAACGTGCAGCCACGTCTCGATCCCTGAGTCAAGAGATGGGTACGTTTGCAAGACAACAACCATCTGTACGAACAGTTCCACGACGTTAGCAGCAGCATGGACTATCAGCTCGGAGACCATGGCATCTGTTACCCTTGACGCTGCATCACAGACAGGAGCGCCTGCGATGGTGTACTCAACGACGAATCTGGCTGCAAGAAAGGCAAAACTTCATTTTTTAGGATGAATCCAGGTTCTGTTTACAGCATCATGATGGTCGCATCCTTGTTTGGTGACATCGCCGTGAACGCACATTGGAAGCGTGTATTCGTCATCGCCATACTGCCATATCACCCGGCGTGATGGTATGGGGTCCCATTGGTTACACGTCTCGGTCACCTCTTGTTCGCATTGACGGCACTTTGAACAGTGGATGTTGCATTTCAGATGTGTTACGACCCGTGGCTCTACCCTTCATTCGATTCCTGCGAAACCCTACATTTGAGCAGGATAATGCACGACTGCATGTTGCAGGTCGTGTACGGGCCTTTCTGGATACAGAAAATGTTCGACTGCTGTCCTGGCCAGCACATTCTCCAGATCTCTCACCAATCGAAAACGTCTGGTCAATGGTGGCAGAGCAACTGGCTCGTCACAATACGCCAGCCACTACTCTTGATGAACTGCGGTATCGTGTTGAAGCTGCATGGGCAGCTGTACCTGTACACGCCATCCAAGCTCTGTGTGACTCAATGCCCAGGCGTATCAAGGCCGTCATTACGGGCAGAGGTGGTTGTTCTGGGTACTGATTTCTCAGGATCTATGCACCCAAACTGCGTGAAAATGTAATCACATGTCAGTTCTAGTATAATATATTTGTCAAATGAATACTTGTTTATCATCTGCATTTCTTCTTGGTGTAGCAATTTTAATGCCCAGTAGTGTAGATCTAGATAGAGTGACCTCTACGAAAAGAAAGTGAACGACCGAAATGTAAATAATAAATCATACATATCACAAATCGGCAGGGAACTGAGACAGAATATGGACAGTAGTCATTCTATAAAGACGCTGTATCAAGTGACGTATCACGAAGGAATTATATCTGTGTCGAGACGTGTATACTAATAAAAAAAGTAAGATATTGCATCCTAACAACAGTCCAGTGAGTGCACATCGGTGCAAAGCTACTACAGTCCCTTTATCCATTTCGTCATATCAATAGCTACTACAGAGTATAAATTACTCACCATACGCTTTTTTAACATCGAAGATCTTATCGTATAGCGCCATAGAACTGGATATCGTGAACTGCAGTCTAAAAACATAAAGCAGTCAAGCTAATAGTAAAGTTTCAATATGAACATGAGATCCATATATGCTGCATGCAAACTTACTTTTGTACAGATGCTTCATACGAGGACGTGACAGCAACTGAGCCAACCTACAGTCCGTGAACGTGGTCAAAGACAGATCCACCGAATCGAGAGATAAGAGAAGACAGTCAACGCCAAGGATCGATACATCATCAAATCGTGGATATAGAGAAGGCATACGATAAACAAACACAACGTGAGACAGACTGCGGGAAGAGCTAACAAGCACAGGTGCTATCCATATGATTACCTTTCTAGATACTAGACTTCAATTCACAATAGTTTGTGAAAAATTTAGAAAAGAACTTATTCTTTGATTCCGTTTGCTCATTTCAAAGATTTCCATGTTCTTTCTCCGCGTGTACATAGATTTCCGTATCTTCAAAAACATCCATCGTCCCACCTTTATCAATGATGTGTAATATCTCTAGATTGTCATAAATATCTACAATCCTACGTTTTGTCCTTTGCAGGCATTCCTTAAAAGTAGAATGCTTGATGATATGCAGAGCTGTATGCTCTCGAAATCTTGCTTTAAGAGTACTACCGGTTTGCCCAATATACATTACATCACAATCACTGCACTTAATTTTGTAGATCCCTGATCTCAAAATAGGATGGTGTCTCTCGATGGAATGAGTAAATGGCTTGGCTAATGTATTTTTACTAGTAAAACCAAATTCAATGTTGATTATACGGAATGATTATCCTATTCTACAGGAAAAAAGACCTATAAACTCCATGCTTGAGTTTATTTTGTTACCGATTTTAACACAGATGACAGAAATTTTGTGCAGATATTTAGAGTTCTTTTTGAAAATTTTGTTCTGAATTAAGTTAATAATCTCAGGCTGTTAAACATTGTTTACCGCTATATCCCTTAATATATTCTTTTGTTTTCAGTTCCTTTATCTTTTAAATGGATTTCACTTAGCCAGCTGAGAAAGTATCAGTAGAAAAGGAGGTTTTGTACCTGTTGTAGTGCGTGGAATCCGCTGGTATAATGGCATCTTAAGTTGTAGGTTTTCTGAAAATTGCAAAACTATGCCTACCACTCTTATTCCCCGCAGATATATCGGTGGAATCAGTTTTATCATTAACCTGCTCCTCATACGTGAATTCTATTTCTCGGTGAAGCTTATTGAAAATTCTTTACATTTTATCAAGGCAACTATCTCCTCTTTGTATAGCATAATGGTATCATCCACATAACCGAAATGATATGGAACGATGTCATGCAACTCAGGGTATTTTGCAAAGGCTGATATTTCGAAATGGTTAAGAAAAATTTGAGTTTATTTAGAATTACCGTATTCCTGTGTTGAAGTAGCCTTGACTTGAGGCTGACTAACTTTCTGTAAAGCATTTTGCAATTATTAGTCAGCATGTGGCGATCTTTTAGTACAGACCACTTTGTCCTTCACATGATAGTCTTTATCAGTGGTGCTCCGATCAGTAGTCCAGTGGGACTGTCACATAAGAGATCGATTTGACCTGTAATAGGGGGCAGTAGAGTTATATTTTTGGTTGTGAATACCTAGATAGTTGTCACTGTTTACGCTCCCATCAATTCTGTGACGATACATGCTCGCCGATACTAGGCTTTCGAGGAGTTTCATCGTGATATGGTCGGTTCTGTGAGTGAGAAGCAGTTTGATAGCGACTCACTGTATTCCAGCGGAGCGATCTCTGTCATAACTGCAGTACCGTTTTAGCTAAAATAACCCTAAATGATTTTGGCATGTCAAGGTCTAGTCCTGCGTAATTTCAGGTACTTATTGTAGTAAATTTCATATTATTATTTTTGTGGACTTTTCATGGATGACAGGTGCTACTTTTGCTCAGCAATATTTATGTATCTCTACATTACTTAAGCCCTTACATGTTTCATCATTATGTTTCCGACAATATACAGTTCTTCTCCTATGTTTGTTGTCTAAGAAATTTAGTATGAAAGTAATTTTTCAACCCTACTACAACGCAGTGATTGTTTACCTGAAGCAACTTCTTCTTTTCTGCAACTCTTTGTATCCGGTTTATAGCAATCTACTCCCTTGGTAGGCAGCATATGTTTATTAGTGACCGTGTTTTATACTCAGTACATTGAAACATTTAGTGCTTCCTTATAATGGGAAGTAGTGTTACCTATTGTCAGATTCCACCTTTTAGCCAGTTGTTTTTCAAACCCAAATTGACACATTCCCCAATTAACTTGTGGGAATTCGGTATGTCTTGACTGCACCTGATGAGTACAATTAAGACCCGGTTAGTTTATCAGCTTGTGAATCTTGTCCTTACTTCCCCATACAGTTTAGGGAGAATATTATGATGTATTTACTAGACTGAGTTTTGGTGTTCATGAAGGTTGATGTTGTAACTTGCTTTATCGGCTTCAACTTTGACAGTACGATGGTCTTCGCACACTCATTTACCTTTTATTTTTTTCCATACCCAAATTCCCTATCTCCACACAACTTGCTATGTCTTAGTATTTAGATGGTCTGGCATCTATAGATAGGCTGCGTTACGTAGTGCCTTATACTCCGAGTGAAATTGTGTGAAGTTGTCGGCGGTGAAATTAGAGGATTCGTCTTGCTTAAGTAGGATTTGACATTCTTGTTGATTTGTTTCACTGTGTTAATGCCGACCTATTAAGTGATATAAAGGAAACCTACTCATATATTTTATACCGATTTACAACACAACCTAGGCCACAAGATACTTGTGAATATTCTTAGTGTTCGCTATGCATGCTATTTTCTCTTAATATGTGGTCTGCCGTTGGGTTTTGCGTCAAGTCATTTTTGATGCTCTGACAACTACTTATCTTGCCGTCTGTGATATTCCCTAGCCTGTAAATATGTATACTCTTATATTTCATAGCTTACTTTAAATGGAAATCGGTACTTCTATATACTCGGTGGTTCTTTGTCTAAAAGAAATTAATAGTATTTGATAAAAAAAATGACGAGCTTTGTTTCAAAGGAAGGTGTTTATTGTACACTGTCTAGTGTTCTTTTTTTTTTTTAATAATTTACATGTTCCCTTGAAGAGTTTGTGATGTTAAATAGTTTTATGACTATCTGATATGTACACATGTTTTAGTCTATTCAGCTGGATGTACACAGGGATTTGGTTTGACGCTGATAACAAGTATATACAAATGTTTTAGTCTATTGTGCTGGAGGCACACAATGATTTTATTTACGCCAGTAGTTTCATTTTGAAGTATAAGCGATATTATGATTACCCGTCACTTCCTGTAAGCTTGATTTGTACACCTTTATGTTACTACCTGTATACTCTTCTTTGTCTGCAACTTGTGGTCTCGCGGTAGCGTTCTCGCAACCCGAGCACGTGGTTCCGGGTTCGATTGTCGACGGGGTCAGGGATTTTCCCCTTCTCCGAGATAACTGGATGTTGTGCCGTCTTCATCATCATCATTCATCCCCATTGCGGTCGGAGGAAGGCAACGGAAAACCATCGCCATTAGGACCTTGCCTAGTACGATGGTGTGAGTGTCCCGCATCGTTCCCCTACCCTCTGTCAAGAAGCATGGGACTTCATTTCCATACTCTTTTATTATGCATCAGCCTGAAGATGGCACTGCCGTGATAGACGGACAGAGATATTCATATTAGTCGATTAAGGTTATCGAAAATTTGGAAGAATGATTAAGTAAAGAATAGTTACAGAAGCGGAACTGGAAAAGGAATACTCATTGGAGGACTATGGCTGGTGCACAGTGTCGTAGGAAGCAAAAAAATACAGCTTTGTGCAAGGAGAAGACACCGCCAGGATGATGTTGTAGAAGGATCTAAAAAGTCAAACAGGCTAGACACGTAACGAATAAAATGAAGATTACTAGAGTTGAGATGAAGTAAGTACAGTAGACCTTCATCATTACGAAGGATACTTTTAGTGTGATATCAAGAAATAACAGGGTGATGGAAGGAAAGGAAAACTGTAGAGGGGAGGCTAAGACTGAAATATGCTAAAAAAGTAACGATTCAAAGATGAGCATAATATAGGATATGGAAAGCCGGTATCATACCAGTCGAACAGCTGATGGGAGAAAAAGTCTGATGTTATTTCTGAGAGTTTACCGTACTTCTGGGCATCCAGAGTACTTGAACAGTTTTAGTGTATAATATTTTGAAGAATGCTTTAATCATCTTCTTCGGGTGTCACCAGCGGCGTTCTTACCTATGCTCGGCACATGAAGTCCAGCTTGCTTCTTTTTCATGCCATACCAGATGTCCCACTATCTTCTTCTTTTCAACGGCGTCCTGTTTGGTCACTCTCACACAAGGCAATGGTTCGCTACAATGAAGCTGTGTCCAAAAGTACAGTCTCCGACTCGGCCAAGAACTAGGAACCACACGATTAGACTAATAGCTGTTTAGTACATGGAACAGTCCGTGAGAATCAGGTTTATGTAACCTATTGCACAGCTGTAGAGCTTACTTTCGAGTGAGTCACAGAATATTTCTTGACTTTCACACAACACACTAGCACCGAGAGCCGTCTCAAACCCGTCTTCGGAATAATGACCAAAACACTACAAAAGAGACATTCACACTATCAACGAGAAAGGGCACACAGTTACAAATGTTATTAATTTCATTTATTTATTAATCCTTGTTAGTTTAAGGCCATCAAGTTCTCTCTTACACTTAATCAGGCATTTTTCAAGTTTTCACTACATTCATTCTGACATATGTATGATACAAGGTTTTATATGTATTACATAACCCAAATTTGATGGATAACAGCAGCAGCTAAAACAGAAAAATAAACGACGTTGATTTCAATTGTTCGTGAAAAAAAATGTTTAAAAAAAATGTTTAAATGCTTCTGCCAGTAACTGGTCTTAAGTCCAAGACAAGACAGACAAACAAGAACGTAATGCTATAGAAGTAATTAAGAGATGGAGAAAGAAAATTATTCTCAAGTCAAATGTATACGAATGTACAGACTGACAATCCAGTCACGAAACAGACAAATTGCAATGGGAAAACACAACATATCTGGTGTGAACTTGTGACTCATTGTTTACTGAAGAAGAAGCAGAAATATTAGACTGAGCATGAAGCTTGTCTGCGTCTAGCAATTAAGTGGAGACAAACAGCAATTGTGCAGGCTGAAAAGGAAACTAGAACAGCCGTTTCCAGATGCCAAATTTGACTGGGCAACCAAATCCGCTTCATATCTTAACATTTAAACACTACAGCGAAAATGAGTTACTGATATTTGGTTTTCATCTTTGAGAAGATTTGTCACCTATAAACGTAGTGACTGTGCAGAGTGAAAAGTACCAGCTGTGGTGATGGCCACTTCAATAATTTCTGTTAATGGCAGATCGTCGAAAATTCTGCGATATATTCTTAATATGATATTCTGGTGGAATGTTGCTAATTTCTTCGTTCTCATTATCTGTTAATGAGATCCAGAGGTTCAGATTTACTGTACTTACGTGGAAGCCACAGCGGTTATTGTTCTTCCTTGACGTCAGCTGAAAAGCAGCGACTTTTCTGCCCAGAGGTGGTGGCGTTGTTCCAGCTACGTAGTAACACTATCTGTTGCAGTAAGCTTGACTCAACGAGCAATCAGCGTACACGTTTCATTGAGTTCCGTATTAATTTGCATGATTTAGCATGGCCTGTACCACACTGCAGAGGGGTATTCAGGGACGAAGAACAATGTAAGTCAATAAAGGTAATAATGGGAGGTGGAAAGAATAAAAAGAGAAGAAGGATAAATGGAAAACGATGGAGGCATTTATTTTAGAGTTGGAGGACAGAACACACCATAGTTCACGGTATTAATATGTTCCAAAAACATTGAACTCGAAAATGTGATTTTTCGGGAGGTCTTATCTTGAGATAACGGGTCAAATGATTTGAATATGACTTGGCTTATCCACCATTTGTATACCTGTCGGTAGAATCAACATGCTGTAACTATCCAACAGTACAGGTGAAATTAAACATTACACAATTTCTCCAGTCCAGGAAAATTGAGTAAATCGGTTGGTTCTTCTGCTTTAGGTGTGGTGTGGGATCATAGGCGGCTCATGATAGCACCATTTCTTCATCTGCGGTGTTTGAAGAAACCCCGAAAAATCATGATTATGAAAAGTACCAACTGCGTGGTGGGCCACTTGTATAATTTATGTTCGTGGTAGATCGCCGAAATTTTTACCATACGTTCTTAATATAATGTTCTCGGCGAATGTTGAAACTTTCCAAGACATCATTTCCCGTTACCGAGGTCCAGAGGTTCAAATTTAACGTATTTTTCCTGAAAGATGCAGAACCGTTTTCTTGCCGTATTTGTACAGTGGGCCACAATTATCTAAAATAACTAACCATCTCAAATGGCTCAAATTTTAACTATACGTCCTTTATACATTTATCTAGGAACGCCAACAGCATCTCGCCTTAACTCCCAACATGAATAATACCGGAACAATCTGTGGATTACAGTACTCTGCGTCAATCACACAGCCTACAACACACAAGGAACAGACGGCACATGACCAGAGAAACTGTCCATAATGTGTGTGTGTGTGTGTGTGTGTGTGTGTGTGTGTGTGTGTGTGTATGTGTGTGTCGACGTATATAAATAAACTGTTAAAATTTTACTGAAATGTATAATTCGTTTCATATAGGCAGCACACCCTACAGTAGCAAGGAAAGAAAGAGAACCAGGGGAAAAATGGGAATACGTTCCCCTTTAAATTGCTCTGACAGAAAATTAATGGGATAGGTGCATCAGTCCTCATACCTTCTCCTTGCCAAAAATTTTGGCATACAAACATATTCGCGCATTTTTGTGCTGGAAGAGTGAAGCAGAAAGGCAGTGACGGTGGAAGAGCGAGGAGACAATGCCAGTAGGAGAAAAAGAGACAGGAACAATGATGGCATGAGAGAGAAACTGGCAGTGAAAGAGAAAGAGTAATTGATGAAGAAAATAGCAGTAATAGCTTCAGGCAAAGCAAGCGCTGTATCATTGTAAGAGGTACTGAGACTAGCAAGTATGCCGGGACTTACCCAGTGCACTGCTACCAGCGCCATGTCATCATAATGCGCCTGGACCTAACATTTCCAAACTCCATCTGTGTATGCTTGAGTACCTTAATTTTAACAATGTAAGATATCAGGATGATCAAAGGATACGTTAAAAAATCTTGCGAATAAAAGAAGTGGTCACTAAATAATACAACTAGAAAGCTAAAAACTGGTCAGAATATGCAAAACTATGTCACAATTAATAGTTACAAGTTTCAACTTCATCAGAGCAATATTTTGGCCTAAATCGCCGTTTCTACGAGGAACTGAAGGCGCTAGGTATTAGACTAAAGGAGATGAAAATTCTTATGTAGTCTCAGTTCTATTTACACTGAAGAGCCAAAGAAACTGATACACCTACCTAATATCGTGTAGGGCTCCAGCGAGCACACAGAAGTGCCGCAACACGATATAGAATGGACTCGGCTAATGTCTGAATTAGTGCTGGATGCAACTGACAGCAAGAATCCTGCAGGGCTGCCCATAAACCCGTAAGAGTACGAACGGGCGGAGATCTCTTCCGAACAGCACGTTGCAAGGCAACCCAGAATGCTCAATAATGTTCATGTCTCGGGAGTTTGGTGGCCAGCGGAAGTGTTTGAACTCAGGAGAGTGTTCCTGGGCCACTCTGTAGCTCTTCTGGACGTGTGGGGTGTTGTATTGTCCTGCCCCAGGATTGCCCAATTCCGTCGTAACGCACAATGAACATGAATGGATGCCGGTGGTGATACAGGATGCTTACGCATGTGTCACCTGTTAAAATTGTATCTAGACTTATCGGGGATCCCACTCCAACCGCACACGCCCTACACCATTACAGAGCCTCCACCAGCTTGAACTGTCCCCTGCCGACATGCAGGGTCCATAGTTTCATGATGTTTTCTCCATACCTGTACACGTCCATCCGTTCGACACAATCTGAAACAAGCCTCGTCCGACCAGGCAACATGTTTCCAGTCATCAACAGTCCAATGTCGGTGTTGATGTGCCTAGGCAAGACGTAAGGATTTGCGTCGTTCAGTCATCAAGGGTACACGAGTGGGCCTTCGATTGCGAAAGCCCATGTCGATAATGTTTCGTTGAATGGTTCGCACGTTGACACTTGTTGACGGCTCAGCATTGACATCTGCAGCAGTTAGCGGAAGGGTTGCACTTCTGTCACGTTGAACGATTCTCTTCAGTCGTCGTTGGTCCCGTTCTTGCAGGATCCTTTTCCGGTCGCAGCGATGTCGGAGATTCGATGTTCTACCGGATTCCTGATATTCACGGTACCCTCGTGAAATGGTCGTTCGGGAAAATCCCCACTTCATGGCTAGCTCGGAGATGCTGTGTTCCATCTAGTCCATGACATATCGCTGACTACAACACCACGTTCAAACTCATTTAAATTTTGATAACCTGCCATTTAGAAGCAGCAACCGATCTAACAACTGCGCAAGACACTTATTGTCCCATATAGGCGTTGCCGACCGCAGCGCCGTGTTCTGCCTGTTTACATATATCTGTATTTGACTACGCCAGTTTCTTTGGCGCTTCAGTGTAGGAGAATTAACTAAGTGACTCCATTAAGATACCTCTGTCAGCTTTCATGTTATTTACTGAAAACTAAATTACGAACAAAAATGACCTAATTCATGATAGATTACACATAATTTGTATTTCTAATAGAAAGTTCTAATTACAACACTCGATTACAACAATGTTGTAATAAAACTGTACGAAGTTTCATAATTGCATTTAAATAGCTGTGAATACAAGGAGTCTTAAAGGGGCAGTTCAGAGGTAAAATTCTACTGCTGGTTCCGCTGCAAAATTTCTAGCCAGCGAGATTTAAATATGGTCGAGCTACAACTTTTTCAGTAACTAAAGCCAACTTAACTCTATTTATATAAAAAATTGAGAACATTGTAAAATGTTAAACGACAGAGCTATTAATTAATATGTGTCCGAGAAAGGGGCCATTCACATACTGCTACCTGTTCCTAAGGTGGTTGATACTAGGTGTTCCGTTTGGTGGTCCGCTGTGCCCCTATGTACCTGTGTATAAAAGCCAGAGAGGCGGTAGAAAGACGCACTTCGCACAGAGATAAAACTGTCCGAGTCAGTCAAACGCCCGCATGCGTTGTACCTTGGATGACATAAGAGATGGGTAGACCTGAATCCATTAGCGGTAAAAGTAGGATGGAACTCGTCAGGACTGTACGCCGACCTGGGTCGCTTAGATTTCACGGAAGTAACTGTTTGTGTGCCAACCGTGATGTTGATAATACCACGTGGCAACTGGCGAGATTATCTTCCACTTTTAAGGCGAACAATTAACTTTTGGCAATTGGAAGACATGGCGATAGACCATTTTACTTGGAACCTACCGTAGAGGTCGCCTCTGAACTGTTAATAGTGTTTTATCCGATAGGTGTATTCTTATTATTTTAATTAGGGATGTTATTACATTTAGAGCGTGTGAACTTTTACAGAATTTATTAATCAGAAGACAAAACTTTTATTTATAGTCATAGTTCCTGACCCCACTGAGTGAATAGCAAGTAGGAACGTTTTCTATCAGTGAGTACAAAGAGAAATGTGGACTTGCAGACTGGCTGACCGCAAGAATAGTTTTCAGGCTGTTGTAAACGGCATAGATGGGTGACAAACATGCACAGACGATGTAAGTGCCTAACATTAACGAAGTACCGACCATTTTAGTAATTCTCCCACCGGTCCACAATCATCTGCAGGGTATTTGTGAAACGTTTTAGGAAGCTCCACTGAGACACCCTACATAGGACGAAAACGCAAGATCTACAAAAATGACATCCTGGTAGACAATAACTGTAGTTGTGCGGCAAATACAAAACCTATTTGTGAGCACAAATATGTAATGATAAGATAATAAATATTACCCACTGAAGATGCAGACATTTCTCCGAACCACGTGTGGGTAGTAAAGCAAGAAAAATTGTGTATGTTCAAGACAGAACCACATTTCCTCATTATATTTTATGAAGCAAACGTGTCCAAGGAAAGATAGTGTACTTTCGAATTTGTTGAAGCATCATACCTGCCTAACCCTTCTCTTATTCTGGCATCGTTCACTTTCTGTTTGTTTACAGGGCTTGCGCTACGGTTATACACGCGGCGAAGTTCTCTTTGATTTCGAAGTAGTTTTCGAAGAATTTTATCGAATCAATGATCGAATATCCCAGCCCTCACAAATTTTCTCGGCACATACCCGCCTAATGAATTTTGTACAATACTGTTGAACTATCACGATTTATTGAACTATGTCCATTTGTACTCAACATTTTTATCCTCAGATATTAATTTGATTTCTCAGATAATCAGAAATCTGTTTGATGTAAAGACAGCCACAGGTCGCATATTATTTGATTTATTTGCTTAGTTTCAGCTTTCAGATGACAGAATCCTCAACACGATAGAGATTCAAAGCACGGCTCTTCACCATCGTCAAAACATTGACTGAGCAAGGTTACGTAGTGGTTAGCACACTGGAATCGGTCGAGATAAATACCGGACTGGTTCCTGTGAAGGGACATGGCAAATTTTCTCCCCGGTGCTTGGAAAGTTCCAAGCTTGTACACCGTCTTCAGTTACCTCGATGTCGACGGAACGAAAAACCCTAATAAACCCTAATCCCCCTTCCTTCCATCTTTCCTTCCTACCTTCATTCAACACATTGTGTTAGAAAGCTGCTCCGAAGGAAAAGAGAGCTTACTCGCAGATTTAAATAAGCATTAATTTAAACCTCTAACATGCTGCGGACGAATCAGCAATTATCAATGACATGGGGATGCAGAAGGCAATGGAAACCACTGCATTAAAGACATAACCCGTACGCACAGGACATGTAGCCTGTAACCGAAAAAGTGTCTTGATGATCTCTCCATTGGCAAAAGATTTTACAATAGTCTCCCATTCGGATCTCTGGGAGGGAACCGTCAAGAGGCAGGTAACATGCGAAAATGATTGCATACCCAACGCCAGGATGATGTTCCACGAGTCGGGGCGTGGAATGTCAGAAGCTTGAATGTGGTAGGGAAGCTAGAAAATCTGCAAAGGGAAATGCCAGTCTCAATCTAAATATATCAGGGGTCAGTTAAGTGAAATGGAAAGAAGACAAGGATTCCTAGTCAGAAGAGTACAGAGTAATACCAACAGTGATAGGGTTTCCAGAATGTGAGGAGACGAGGTAGTGGCAGAAGTAAAGCTGTGAGGACGGGGCGTGAGTCGTGCTTGGGTAGCTCAGTTGATAGAGCACTTGCCCGCGAAAGGCAAAGGTCCCGAGCTCGAGTCTCCGTCCGGCACACAGTTTTAACCTACCAGGAAGTTTCAAGTTTCCGTGATAGGGTTGTTCTTATCCGAATCGACAGCAAACCAACATCGACAACGATAGTTCGGATATACGTCAGAGATGAAGATGAAGAGACAAAGTATCTGAGCATACTGAAATTGTAGTACAGTACGTAAATGGGGATGAAATCTAATAGTCATGGGGGACTGGAATACAGTTGTACGGGAAGGAGTACAAGAAAATGTCACAGAATATCAGCTTGGGACAAGGAATGAGAGAGGAGAAAGACTAATTGAGTTCAGTAATACATTTTAGCTAGTGACATCGAATTCTTTGTTCAAGAATAACAAGAGGAGGAGATATAGTTGTAAAACGCCCAGTGATACGGGAAGATTTCAGTTACATTACTTCATGGTCAGGCAGATATTCCGAAAACAAATACTTGATTGTAAGGCGTACCCAGGGGCAGATATAGACACTGATCACAATTTAGTAGTGACGAACAATAGGCTGAAGTATAAGAGATTAGTCGTGAAGAATCAATACGCAAAGAAGTGGGATACAGAAGTAATACGGAATGAAGAGATACGTTAGAAATTCTCTAAGGCTATAGATACAGCAATAAGCAACACCTCTGTAGGCACTACGGTTGTAGAGGAATGGGCATCTTTAAGAACGCCAATCAGTTTTTGGAAAGAAAAACGTACGCACAAAGAAGGTAACTGAGAAGAAACCACGGCTAATACAAGAAATCTTCAGTTGATCGACGAAAGAAGCAAGTACAAACACGTTCAGAGAAATTCGGGAATACAGAAATACAAGGCGCTGAAGAAAAATAAATAGGAAGTGCAGGGAAGCTAAGACGAAATATTTGCATGCAAAATGTGATGAAATCGTAGAGGAAATGACTGTCGGAAGGACTGACAGCATATAGAAACGTCAAAACACTTATGGTGAAACTAAAAGCAGAGATGGCAACATTAAGAGTCCAATGGGAATTCTACTGTTAAATACAGAGGAGAGCGGATTGATGGAAAGAGTACATTGAAGGCCTCTTTGAAGGGAAAGATATGTCTATGTGATAGGAGAAGAAATGGGAGACGATTTTGCAGAGATAGGGGATCCAGTACTAGGATCGTAATTTAAAAGAGCTTTGGAGGACTTAAGATCAAATGAGGCAGAAGGCGTAGACAACAGTCCATCTGAATTTCTAAAATAATTGTGGAGAGCGGCAACAAAACCACTATTCACGTAAATATGTAGAATGTATGAGTCTCATCAGTCTTTCGTAAAAACATCATCCACACAATTCCGAAGACTGCAAGAACTGACAAATGCGAGAATTATATCACAGTCTGCTTAACAACTCATGCATAAAAGTTACCCACAAGAATAATATACAGAAGAATGGAAAAGAAAATTGGAGATGTTTTAAATGACGATCGGTTTTAACTTTAGGGAAGATAAAGGTACAAGGAAGCCAATTCTGACGTTGCGGTTGATAACGAAAGCTAGTCTAATGAAAAATCACGACATGTTGATAGGATCTGCCGACCTGGCAAAAGCGTTCGACAATGTAGAATGATGCAAGAAATTCTAAATTCTAAGAAAAATTGGGGTAAACTATAGGGAGAGACATCTAACATACAATGTGAACGAGAGCCAAGAAGGAATCATAAGAGTTGACGACCAAGAACAAAGTGCTTGGATTAAAAATGACGTAAGACAGGGCTGTAGTTTCGACCGTATCGCGCAGTATTTACACCAAATCTCAATTATGGAAATAAAAGAGAGGTTCAGGAGTGGAATTAAAATTCATGGTGAAAGGGTATCAATGATGCGATTCGCTGATGTCATTTATACCCTGAGGGAAAGTGAGGAAGAATTACGTGATCTGCTGTATGGAATGAAGGGTCTAGTAAGTGCAGAATATGGCTTTAGAGTAAATCGAAGAATGACGAAAGTAATGATAAATATCAGAAATGAGAACAGCAAGAAACTTGACATCAGGCTTGACGGTCACGAAGAAGATGAAGTTAGGGGATTTCACTACCTTGGAATCAAAATTACCATTGACAGACGGAGCAAGGAGGACATGAAATGCAGACTAGCACTAGCAAAACGTACATTCCTTACCAAGAGATGTCTACTAGCATCAAACACAGGCCTTAATTTCAGGAACAAATTTCTGAGAATGTACGTCTGCAGCATAGCATTGGATGGTAGTGAAACCAGGACTGTGTGAAAAAAATGGAATAGAAGAGAGCATTTGAGATATGGTTCTACAGAAAAATGTTGAAAAGTATGTGGACTGATGAGGTAAGGAACGAGGAGGCTCTGCGCAAAATCGGAGAGAAAGGTAATATGTGGAAAACGCTGAAAAGGAGAACAGATAGGATTATAGGATACCTATTGAGGCATCAGGGACTGACTTCCATGGTACTAGTTGGAGCTGTAGATGGCAAAAACTGTAGAGGAAGACAGAGATTGGACAAATAATTGCGAATGTATGTTGCAAGTGCTACTCTGAGATGAAGAGGCGGGCACAGGAGAAGTTTTCGTAGCGGTCCGCATCAAACCAGTAAGAAGACTGAAAAAAAGAAACGTCTCCATCAGAGTAATAAACGCCTGAGGATGCTCAAAATTAGTCAGTTAAATCAAATAACGCGAGCTATGGCGGTCTGTCTTCACATCAATTACAACGGTAGCTGTGACCCCTGTAAACAGTACCTGTGCTTGCTAAAAAATAGCATTTTTGCCGTATTTTCTGAGCAGAAATAGCTTTCTAATTTTCATTACATTCCTACTGACATCCCAGTCAGCGATTCTGTAACTATCTTACTAATTATCTTTTTTTTTTTTTGGTCATCAGTCTACTGACTGGTTTGATGCGGCCCGCCACGAATTCCTTTCCTGTGCTAACCTCTTCATCTCAGAGTAGCGCTTGCAACCTACGTCCTCAATTATTTGCTTGACGTATTCCAATCTCTGTCTTCCTCTACAGTTTTTGCCCTCTACACCTCCCTCTAGTACCATGGAAGTCATTCCCTCATGTCTTAGCAGATGTCCTATCATCCTGTCCCTTCTCCTTATCAGTGTTTTCCACATATTCCTTTCCTCCCCGATTCTGCGTAGAACCTCCTCATTCCTTACCTTATCAGTCCACCTAATTTTCAACATTTGTCTATAGCACCACATCTCAAATGCTTCGATTCTCTTCTGTTCCGGTTCTCCCACAGTCCATGTTTCACTACCACACAATGCTGTACTCCAGACGTACATCCTCAGAAATCTCTTCCTCAAATTAAGGCCGGCATTTGATATTAGTAGACTTCTCTTGGCCAGAAATGCCTTTTTTGCCATAGCGAGTCTGCTTTTGATGACCTCCTTGCTCCGTCCGTCATTGGTTATTTTACTGCCTAGGTAGAAGAATTCCTTAACTTCATTGACTTCGTGACCATCAATCCTGATGTAAGTTTCTCGCTGTTCTCATTTCTACTACTTCTCATTACCTTCGTCTTCTCCGATTTACTCTCAAACCATACTGTGTACTCATTAGACTGTTCATTCCGTTCAGAAGATCATTTAATTCTTCTTCACTTTCACTCAGGATAACAATGTCATCAGCGAATCGTATCATTGATATCCTTCACCTTGTATTTTAATTCCACTCCTGAACCTTTCTTTTATTTCCATCATTGCTTCCTCGATGTACAGATTGAAGAGTAGGGGCGAAAGGCTACAGCCTTGTCTTACACCCTTCTTAATACGAGCACTTCATTCTTGATCGTCCACTCTTATTATTCCCTCTTGGTTGTTGTACATTTTGTATATGATCAGTCTCTCCCTATGGCTTAACCCTACTTTTTTCAGAATCTCGAACAGCTTGCACCATTTTATATTGTCGAATGCTTTTTCCAGGTCGACAAATCCTATGAAAGTGTCTTGATTTTCCTTTAGCCTTGCTTCCGTTATTAGCCGTAACGTCAGAATTGCCTCTCTCGTCCCTTTACTTTTCCTAAAGCCAAACTGATCGTCACCTAGCGCATTCTCAATTTTCTTTTCCATTCTTCTGTATATTATTCTTGTAAGGAGCTTCGATGCATGAGCTGTTAAGCTGATTGTGCGATAATTCTCGCACTTGTCAGCTCTTGCCGTCTTCGGAATTGTGTGGATGATGCTTTTCCGAAAGTCAGATGTTATATCGCCAGACTCATATATTCTACACACCAACGTGAATAGTCGTTTTGTTGCCAATTCCCCAAATGATTTTAGAAATGCTGATGGAATGTTATCTATCCCTTCTGCCTTATTTGACCGTAAGTCCTCCAAAGCTCTTTTAAATTCCGATTCTAATGCTGAATCCCCTATCTCTTCTAAGTCAACTCCTGTTTCTTCTTCTATCACATCAGGCAAATCTTCACCCTCATAGAGGCTTTCAGTGTATTCTTTCCACCTATCTGCTCTCTCCTCTGCATTTAACAGTGGAATTTCCGTTGCAATCTTAATGTTACCACCGTTGCTTTTAATGTCACCAAAGGTTGTTTTGACTTTCCTGTATGCTGAGTCTGTCCTTCCGACAATCATATCTTTTTCGATGTCTTCACATTTTTCCTGCAGCCATTTCGTCTTAGCTTCCCTGCACTTCCTATTTATTTCATTCCTCAGCGACTTGTATTTCTGTATTCCTGATTTTCACGGAACATTTTTGTACTTCCTCCTTTCATCAATCAACTGAAGTATTTCTTCTGTTACCCATGGTTTCTTCGCAGCTACCTTCTTTGTACCTACGTTTTCCTTCCCAACTTCTGTGATGGCCCTTTTTAGAGATGTCCATTCCTCTACAACTGTATTGCCTACTGCGCTATTCCTTATTGCTGTATCTATAGCGTTAGAGAACTTCAAACGTATCTCGTCATTCCTTAGTACCTCCGTATCCCACTACTTTGCGTATTGATTCTTCCTGACTAATGTCTTGAACTTCAGCCTACTCTTCATCACTACTATATTGTGATCTGAATCTATAACTGCTCCTGGGCACGCCTTACAATCCAGTATCTGATTTCGGAATCTCTGTCTGACCATGATGTAATCTAATTGAAATCTTCCCGTATCTCCTGGCCTTTTCCAAGTATACCTCCTCCTCTTGTGATTCTTGAACAGGGTATTCGTTATTACTAGCTGAAACGTGTTACAGAACTCAATTAGTCTTTCTCCTCTTTCATTCCTTGTCCCAAGCCCGTATTCTCCTGTAACCTTTTCTTCTACTCCTTCCCCTACAACTGCATTCCAGTCGCCCATGACTATTAGATTTTCGTCCCCCTTTACATACTGCATTACCCTTTCAATATCCTCATACACTTTCTCTATCTGTTCATCTTCAGCTTGCGACGTCGGCATGTATACCTGAACTATCGTTGTCGGTGTTGGTCTGCTGACGATTCTGATTAGATAACCCGGTCACTGAACTGTTCACAGTAACACACCCTTTGCCCTACCTTCCTATTCATAACGAATCCTACACCTGTTATACCATTTTCTGCTGCAGTTGATATTACCCGATACTCATCTGACCAGAAATCCTTGTCTTCCTTCCACTTCACTTCACTGACCCCTACTATATCTAGATTGAGCCTTTGCATTTCCCTTTTCAGATTTTCTAGTTTCCCTACCACGTTCAAGCTTCTGACATTCCACGCCCCGACTCGTAGAACGTTATCGTTTCGTTGATTATTCAATCTTTTTCTCATGGTAACCTCCCCCTTGGCAGTCCCCTCCCGGAGGTCCGAATGGGGGACTATTGCGGAATCTTTTGCCAATGGAGAGATCATCATGACACTTCTTCAATTACAGACCACATGTCCTGTGGATACACGTTACGTGTCTTTAATGCAGTGGTTTCCATTGCCTTCTGCATCCTCATGTCGTTGATCATTGCTGATTCCTCCGCCTTTAGGGGCAATTTCCCACCCCTAGGACAAGAGAGTGCCCTGAACCTCTATCCGCTCCTCCGCCCTCTTTGACAAGGCCGTTGGCAGAATGAGGCTGACTTCTTATGCCGGAAGTCTTCGGCCGCCAATGCTGATTATTTATCAATATTTAGGCAATGGCGGGGATCGAACCCGGAACCGAAGACGTTTTGACTATGAATCAAAGAAGCTACCCCCAGACCACGGGTACCCACTACAAATTATCTACTCTACGTTAAATGAGTTGAAAAGTTCATGTTATTTGTAACTACAAAATCTAGGGCCTCATCAGGCAGTTCTGTAGCTGCTGAAGTTAATTGTCGAATAAATTTTCGAATAAAATGATTCACTGCCACTGATCTTCATCAGTTGAGCTTTCCTGTCCATGGCTGTTGCATCATAATGTGATCTAGAATTTTTCGTTCAGCCTTCTGCAAGTTTTTCCTGAAATATTCTGCCACTATTTCTCCTGGCCTAGAGAGTCTATAAAGACCTCAGATTACCATGTTTGATCCACCTTTAATACTTACAAATTATTTCGCATTTGCAATCTCTGTTGATCCCGCTAGACATTATAACAATTTTTTGCGGCTATAAAGACGCATCCATCTGCGGCGTCTAGCCTACCTTCGTAGCATACATTTAAGCCGTAAATTAGAATTTCATCACCGTCAACATTTGTTTTTAGTCAGCTTCCTCTCCTCACTGCCGATTAAAGGGAGAATACCTCTAGGACCTTACCAAGGACCCTTTTACAGTCAACTGATACTGTATTACTTCCTTTCTCCTACTTGCCATGAAGAATGCTACTCTCTGTGACGTTGATAATCCACCCTCTCGAAAATCAGAACGTAATTTTTTGGGTATATGTAAGAGATTTTTCAGTCCTCAGAAGCTCACATGTGCACGCTATATGTATTCTGCTACTCTAGTAGCTGTTTCCTGTGTCTAGTGTATGTCTGATCTTTGAAGAGCGTTCCCACAATTCTCGAACTGATAGCGGAGGTCGAGAGATCAGCAACCACTTGGCAGTAGTATTTTTTGACCACTTGAAATGTTGCCTTAGACATCAAAAACGAGAAAGAAGTGGAATGTGTGACATTGTGTAACTGAGATCACAAGAGAACCGAACTTCAACACTATTTGAGTCTTTCACAAAGTTGGTGAATCTGCTGTAGGTAAAAATAACAACGCTTAAGACTTGTCCATGATCTGTACTGTCTACTTTAATGTCTTCATTTGTGGGCCCACTGTCTTCACGTTAAGTTCTGCTTGTTATAAACATTTTAAACGCCCAAGGTAGATGCTAAATTCTCTATACAAGACGACCTTTACTACGTCGTTACACGTGATATATGATTTGATAATGGTCGCCTTGTGTAAAGTGTTTTACAGGCTACAGTGGACATTTAAAAAGGTTTTAACATTCAGAAATATATTATATGAGCGCAAAAATTTTGCCGTTCAGCGATATTTCCCTCGGCCTCGATTATTGAGAGAAAAAAGTAGGTTGGCGGATGGTTTAATCAATCATCAGGACATATTGCGTATAATAAATACGGGTATTCGGCCCTCTCCTCAGTTCACTTTCGAAGAAGATACCACAAGTAGCGTATAAATGCTGTGAGACCAGTGAGGTGTTGCGTTGGTTGTAGACCAGCATTTGTAACTGTGATTTAGTGTAACACATTAGTAATTGTTAATATGGAAATATGTTCATGTACAAGTGGTTTTTATGATCCGACTTTTTGGCCAGACGGTCTGTGACTGGATGACTAACTACAATTACAATATAAAATGTTTAATGTTAGAGACAATCAAATACATTGTGTAAGAAACTGGGGCATAGCTGTGCTGCCTCGAGACACGTCGAGCTACACACTGACTGTAGAATACAAATATCCTATATATGAATAACATTTGCACGAAATTAACAGGTATGGGCTGTTTTCCCACTCTGTACAGACAAAACTCAGCGAGCAGCGAGATAAATTTGCACCGGAACTACCTTAATACATAATTTTTTGTTTTTCTCTTTACCTACTTATTTTCATTTCCTATTCTTTATAATTAATTATGATTTTTATGTATCTGGTTATTCTTAGGTTATGTCGTGTAAATAAATACAGGGTGTACATAAAGTCTGGGAACATTTTCAATTATTTATTGCACAAGAACCAAACATTTTACAGATATCATACATATGTCATTTTGAAGAGAAACCCTGAAAATTTTTTTCATGTATACCGCCAGAGCTCTGGAAGAGAATATGGTAGGCGACTGCGACAGTCGACGATGCCGTGCTGGGACGGGTGTGAAAAGAACTCGATTTCCGTATTGACGCCTGCTGGGTCACTTATTGTTCGCATTTGTAAAAAAAAAAAAAAAAAAAAAAAAAAAAAAAAAAAAAAAAAAAAAACTTTCAACTCTTTCTTCAAAATGCAATGTGTATGACATCTGTAAAATTTTTTGTGCTTGTGTAATTAATAACTGAAAGTGTTCCCGGACTTCATGTGCACCTGGTACATTTATAATTGCATTATCAGAGTTAAGAGTTTCAAATAAGGCAATTATTAAGAAAATTTTCGATGTTGTAAATGTATAGTATGAACCGCTTTTGACACACAAGAGAGCAGGTTTTTTGAATCCCATAAATAGTAAATAAAGATCACAATGTACATGTGTTCAACTATGTCAAAGAGTCTACTGTTATTTTTGAAACATGTCGTTGTACTTTAGGCTGTTAAAATATTAGTTCTTGTAATTGCAGTTATGACACATGGTTACTGTCAAACATTCTGAAACAGAATCAATCATCAAATAAAATACACTATGGTTAAAAAATTAACAAACTTTTAAAATAGATAATTCCTAACTTCTTGCATAGGATATTGGGAACCACTCAACAACGTTAAGTTGCGACTTCAAAATTGTTAAGTGTCCATATTTATGAGAATTTAAGCTGGAAAAATCATATTTTAGAAGTCGTTAAACAACTTAGTAGAGCCACATTTGCACTTAGAGTCATTTCATAGCTTGGGGAGAGAAAAATCAGTAAGTTAACATGGTTTACATATTTTCATTCAATAATGCCTTACGAAATGATGATGTGGCGCAGCTGTTCTTTAAGAAAGAAAATCTTCATTGCTTAAAATCTGCTATAAGAATAACGTAAGCCGCTCACCCACGACCATCTTGTATACATCCGTTTCAGGAGATAAGCATTTTGACTACGGCTTCGCAGTATATGTAATATGTCATGAGGTTTGTTGTAAATAATCCACTGCAGCTATAAAGGAAGAATGATACACTGCCAGATGGAAAAAAATGTCGTTCATTACTCCAAACTGAGATCTCCTTTAGCACATAAACGAAGTGCACAATGCTGCTACTAGAATTTTTGATCACTTGCCCAGTGATACAAATCTGTGACAGACAGCAGAGTAAAAACTAAAAGGAAATTGCAAAAGTTCCTCCTTGACAATTCCTTTAATTCTTTAGAAGAATTTCTATTATTGTATTGTGTAAACAGTGAAGATTTTACCAACTCACATCTCTATATTTCATAAAAATAATGATAATAGTGATAAAAATGATTTAAAAACCTTGTAAGTGTTCAGCGTGTAGCCATATTTTCAGATTATTTTGCGAAATGATGTAAACTGTCTCCTTTCACATAATTACGATTTATTGTGATAATGATGCATGGAACTATAAAACTTACTAATATAGTTCCCAGTAGTGTAAAATCAAGCAAATGTTGTGGTATATGTTCACCTGCTGTTTCATACAATACGTGATCACAGGTGAATTAGCTGTTATAATAATGGTACACAGCTAACATGATAGTAAAAGCGTCATCCACTACAAACACTGGAATCCATATCTTGTGTACCAGACGCGAGGGTTGGACCACAATGTCGGCAAAATGACAAAGATTCAAACACACAAAGTGCGTCAGCCTGACAGCGCCAAAGCGCTAATATACGAGGTCGATGTCATGTGGTTTATAGGTCGTAGATGTATATGTCACAGATATAACAGTGGGTAAATTTATACTACCACATGTACTCGGTTCTAGACTACTACGGACCATGTTCCAGCATGTCGCAACTTTGTGTGGTTTAGTGTGTCCCAATATACCATACAAGTAGCTTGGAGCTTTCAGTTGCAAACATTTCTTTAGTTCTTAAGCATAGTGTATCTTTATTCGGTGGCTGATTGCTTTCAGAACGCTTGACAAAACCCATGTCTCTAATTGCAATCGCAATATATAATATATCACTTGTCTAAAGTTGAATGATCTTTTTTCAAATATTTCCCTAAGACTGTGGGCTTAGTTCACATCAAAATGTCTGCAGTATAAATTATTTGATCCCAAGAAGGCAAGGTTACGTAGCAGAATGTCAAATTCTTTCCTCAAAATATTATTGTATTTCTGGGGCTGTCAATTTGGAAGCGATGGAGGTTATGGTTTTGTCGACGTCTAGAAGGGGAGAAAAAGTATAGAACAGAAAACGGCAAGTATAGAAAAAAACAATCTCGAACCAACTCAATCAAAATCTCAGACAAGTAAATTAACTATATACGGTTGCTTGTTCCAAATTATATGGATTGTTCAACACTGTAGTGGGTTGTCTACCCGACGAAATGTGTCTCTCTGTTTACTGTCAGTAGTGTACAAATATAAAGTATGTGCTTGACTAATTTGCTGAGAATAAGGCTAAATTTATCAAATATTACTTTATGTATGAACCCGCTTTTTAAACTAAATAATTGATGTGTAGCAATATCGAACGATCACTTTATATAATATTTATTAAAGCCATTACTGGAGTAGTTCATCTTCGGATCGTCTTTATTAAATTGCATTTATGTGATGGAGGATGTAAGCACTGAAGTGTTAAAGCAATGAAATCAATCATGTTGACTGAAATTTTCAAAAGGTCAATCACTTCATCAAATGAAAATTACCTGATTCAAATACTGTAGATCGTTTACATTCGGCGAGTGGTGTTAAGACCAGAATCACACAGCATTGCGAGAGGCACTTAGCTAATCTTGAATTTAAATTGCTTCATTAGGTATGAAACCCTCGAAAGGAGAGAAAATTTGAAATGGTTGCTAATGAGAACTGGAAAGTCCAATTTACCAGCAGAGTGTCTGCAGACGTATTTGAGATTAGATTCACAAACTGACACAAATTATAATGGAATTCTACAAGACTGTACCTCCATGTACCATTCTAAGACCACTCTGTTCCCTCTCACATGACAAGAAAACTCACGAGGAATATTCCTCTCACATTAACAGAAAACCGACAGTTGTAACTACAGTTTAAACTAGGATTAATCTGACTTAGCTATGAAAAGGAAATGATGGCCTATTTGGAATACACATTTCAATTCAAAATCGACCAGCTATGCGGGAAAACTTTTATCATTTGGAACTAGGTTTCACAACATACACGTGGCGTGTGGTATAGACGCAGTTTTAAGAAGCATTTAAAAAAAATTACGTTAAACTCAGATTAAATTCGTAATAAAATCCGTAAAGTAAAACCAATAGTCGTTCGCATGATATTTCTGCTTCAAATATATTTCGACGACAAATAATGCTAAAGGATCCTTGTGGGTAAAAAGTACCTATGTTATTAAAATGGTGCCCAATTCAAGGGTCAGATTGCCTATGTAACAACTTCCAGGGACAGCTAAATTTTAATTTCTAATATTTCTTGTAATTATTAACCGAATTTAAAACGAATTAAAATGTTATTAAAATCTAATGATTAACAGATATAATATTACTTTAAAAGTTTAACACAGTAAGTTCAATATTAAGGTTAGCAAGTGTGCACACATATCGAACCTTCATAACTGACGGCACCCAAGTTATCCATACTGTTATATTTATGCGGTTTTTGGGACTAAGCTCATTTAGTGACTTCCAACAAACTTTACATATGCTTGCAAACCTTTTAAAAACTTCTTCTCGCTGATTCCCCCACCTCCATAAAATAATTAAAGAAAAATTGTTTATTGTCTGCTACATTTTGGTGTTAATGCAGTAAAACGTCAGCATCAGACAAAACGTTTTAATTTATTACTCCTTTCCTACTACCAGCACTCTTTCTGGACATTACCATCGTATATCTTAAATATACATGCAATGTTATATTATTGCACGACACATACTTCAGAAGATATGGCTATTTATACATGGGAATTCCATTCCTTAAGAAACGGTAGTGGTGGGAGAAAGCTGATTAATGTTAACGAAATGAGCATTTCACAAGCCAGTAGGATCGACAGCAAAAAATGTAGACCTACTAAATTTATAGGAAGCTGCACACTATGTTACTGCAAACGTTACAGTATAGCTTTTATTGAAATTTTGGTGTATTTCATTCGAAAAATATCCCCACTTGAATTTCTAAATAGACTATATTACTGTTATTGAAAGAAATTCCACTCCATAAAATTGGTTCCTGTCTTGGTGTTACGGAGCAAAAAGTGCCAGGTCTTCTTTCCTGCCAGATTCGAAAGTTTAAAAAGGATTTTTTTTCCTTTTAGGCGTCTGTTTATGTGCTTTGTGCCCAAACAGGCTATGAGATTAACACGTTAAAAGCAATATTATACATTTCGAATTAGTAAATGGACGCTCATGTATTGTTGTTTAGAAACATGAAACATTACCTGCAGATCAAGAAACTACATGTTGGCAAAAGGGCTATCTTTTGTGGCATTAACTTGACTTTCTCAGTTGTATGACAATGGATCAGAATCGCAGTTCACAATATAAATAAGCAATATCTTCCTAATCTTACATGTTGGGACATAAAATGCACCGTGCATTCACCTAATTGATCGTATAATCTTATGCCTAATGTCTTCTAATAAAAACATTTCTTTGTCTTAAAATACGCATGTATAAGCGATTCATCACTTCTGGAAATTTCTTCTCTGTGACAACAGTTGTACCTCTTCGGTAACCGAGGTAGGTGACACAGTGCTTAGCACACTGGACTCGCATTCGGGAGGACGACGCTTCAACCTCGCGTCCGGCTATCCTGATTTAGGTTTTCCGTCACTTCCCTAAATCGCTTTAGGCAAATACCAGGATGGTTCCTTTGAAAGGGCACGGCTGACTTCCTTCCCCATCCGTCCCTATCCGGTGAGTCCTATGACCTCACTGTTTGGCCTCTTTCACAAAATCAACCCAACCCTTTTGGTGATACGATTACTGGAAAGAGTACAGTGATTGAAAAGTACGTAATAAGCGAGAGGTTACAAACCACACCACACCCCTATTTTTGATGTCATCAAGAGATGAATGTCGACAACTTGAAAAATTTGCAGAAAATATAAGAAAGAATTGATACCATACTTAAACAATCTTATCAGTAAATACTTTCTCTCATGTCACTCATCAGAATTTATTTAATTTATAAAAAACTGAATGAGCTGTTACATTTTAAACTTCATGTTTAGAAAAAAACTCATATTTTATAGTTAATTATCTCAATTTTTATCACAGTTTTTAACAGATTTGGAAAATTCTAGAGTTTAATACACTTGTAAGTATGGTTTGTATGCTGTGCAAAATTCATCAACGAATCTCTCTTACTTATGAAGATATGTGTAGCTATAACAACAAATACAGCCAATAGTAAGTGAAAAATGATGAAATTTCACATGAAAAAAAATTATTTCGTTACATTTTAGAAATTCCATTGCTATGAGTGTGAATCCTGAATCCTTCCTCGTCATGCTGACAAAGTCTTATGAATTTATTTGTAAAAGTGTAGGCAGTGGAAATTAAAATGTTCTATGGTGCCTCTTCTGCTCCAAGTCGACTCGTTTGACATCCTACCTCACTTTCACAGCTTCGCAACGTTAGCATTCCCACAAAGTTGCCACTATTGCGCATCACATCTGTTGCACATTTGTCACGGATTTTCCCAACAAAATGACGGTTAGTAGACTTTTGACTAACTACTTTTACCTAATTTTCAAGGTCACCCAACTGTCTACACTCGGCTACTTCGCAAAATCACCGTCCAAAACACACACAAAATGACATACTTTTGGAAATTTTGGTACGGTAATGAATAAGATAACGAACACTCCTGGAAAATATATTTATTATATTGCGGTTAGACATATATAAACAGAAAAAATGTTTTTATATTTCTTTGTTTCTTTTGTGTAGTTTCAGTTACATCAAGCTTAGTTTTTACTATGTTCTTCATGCCCATCTACAAGTAAATCATCTAATTTTTTACAGTCAGTGACTTAGAAAATACAAAGGTGTGTTCTCGAATTCTTCTATGCTTTCTTCCAGAAATTCTGCGAATGATTTACAATTAAATGCAGTTATTCCATTGATTTTAGAGTCAGCAAACAGTTGTTCAGTATGTAAATGCACGACGTCCAATCTACGACACTTAGATACCATGTAACCTTTCTTCTTAAGTAAATCAAAATTTGAATGAATCTTTATAGATGGATATTTTGTGTAGCCTTTAATACAGCTATCCAACAAATTACACACTTAAAAACAATAAATACAGAGTACAGAGGACCACATTTTAAATAGTGTTTGTTAGTGTTAATACACTTAAACAGTCTTTCTCAGGGAGAAACACACCATGCATTCTGTAGTTATGTACTGTAGCCTCAAAACCAGCTGACATAGTATTCTTTAGGTTAGGAAGGTGTAAAAGATTCTGTTTGACAGATTAGGACACTTTATAAAATTGATGATAACTGATAACTTTGTCCAGTTCTGAGTTTGTGATTTGACATATAATGATTTTTACATATTTATGTAGTCTGCGACTGGAGTTCATCCATACTGAATAATCTTATCGTTATTCACAATCACATTGTTGTTTTCTTGGTTGTCTACTTGCACACAGAAATCCTAGTCTGACATTAGGTCCTCACACATCTCCAATTTCTTAAAAATATCAGAAGACTCATGCGTTAAATCCAGACCCATAAGGTAAAAGTCGTCTACAATGACCTGTTGCAAAATTTCAGCTGATTCACCAGGACACCCATTTCGGTGTTAACTAGTGGAAATTGTATTTCCTAGGTATGCTTCCCACTGCTTCCTTGCCTGTATTTTCCATTATTCCTCTTGCTGTAACAGAGTCATTAATGTTCAGGAGAAATGGTAGTTATGTCTTGACACAATGTCTTGTACAGATGAACTTCGAGAATCTGCCACGTAGATAATTGTTAAATGCACCATTTAATTCTTTTTTTAATATTACAGACCGCTCCTTTTCTAATTCTTGACAGTCTATTTGATGACAAATTTTAACCACTATAATGTTGTCACAAAACTGTTCTCTATTAGAGGTAAGAACAATTAAATTCTCCTTGCAAAGGATTGTGCCAGTATCTGTGTAATTTATGTTAATAATGTCAGTATCAAGATTGTCCACGTTCTCACACAATAACTACAAACGGAAGCATTCGTCGGTTGGTGTCATATCCTCTCTTAATTTGTGAGTGATGGTTAGCACTTTCGAGAAAGGCATGTTCAACTTCCCGCTACCACAGAAGACTGATCAGTAGCAGCTAATAAGGCTTGTTACACAGACAGAAGACTCCTATGTGAAAACACACAAACAATCAAGCCAAAAGAAAAAAAAAACTGATCAAACCCTGTATTATGAAGGAAGGAAGGAAGAAGGATTGCGATGATCCTATTTATGTGGCACTTAAACTGCATATTTTTTCGTAATACACAATGAGAACATCTCTTATGATTGGACACTTACCATAATCGAAGACAATGAAAAAGTTGAAACATCTCCATAGAATATCGCAGAACTACGTAGAAGCGTTATCTCGAGAGTAAACCTTTGGGTAAAATTATTTCTCAGGCACAAACACATACACACATCTGCTTAACCTCAGGTGCAAGCGTAATTACGAATTCCATGAAAGTTCGAGGAAAATAAAATTGTATTATTTCTCGAAACAAAAATTTTTCGCACGCTCTGGAAACTTCCCGCTTCATATTAAATATTTCCGCGTCTCAATTGTTTGCATTACCTACTTGCTGAAATACTATTATCTCACTTATTGGCAATACTTTAATAATTATAAATTAGCAAATGGTAGTAGCCCAGTCTGCAACACACGTCACATTACTCTCAATACACAAAAATTTGTTGGAATTATGTATACATGAGCGCTACTGAAAATCTAACTTACAGGTTAAAGTACACTGAGAATTAGCAAAGTGAACAACGACAGTAGCACGAAAAGCAGTTTACCATACATGTTGGAATACATTTAACAAGCAGCATGTTCAAAATGTCTACCATTACTACAGTACAAAACTTTTTATCTTCCCCCGTTTCACAGTGGAAAACTGAATTCCGAGGCCATTATATGCTACAATCTTGTTGCCTCATTAAAGTAAGCATTACATAGAGAAGAAGTACTGTACAACTTATTAAAATCAGCGTGTATCTGCAGTGGGTACCAGCTCCTGGGTATGTCAGTTACTGGGCGTGTCTCTTACTGTGGGACGTCAAAATTACAGTGTGTGCCAGTTACTGCGAGAGGTATTAGTTCCTTCGGGGGCTACCTTCTGAGGCGTCAGGTACTAGGTAATAAATAGGAGGGTTAATTGTTTCTGTTGTTGCAGTATTGCTGCAACATTGCTTAGTAGACAGTGATAATGATCAGTTTTCAATGATTATCAGTGGTCAGTGATGGTCAGTGGCCAATTAAGGTCAGTGGTTAACCATGATTAGTGGTCAGTGACGATGATTTGTGATCAGTCATGACGTAACCCACAAACCATAGCCTTTAAAACTGCACATGTGGAAATCCAAATTGTCTTGAAACCAAATTAACAGGTATTCATAAAATGAACGGTGGTTTCAGACGAGAAGAATAGTTTAGTACGTCATGCAGTGTAATATACCCTACACTTTAGTGTTAGGTAGATTCTGATTACGAAATGGCGGACCGTACCTGGGCTTCAGTGTGATGTTTGACGCGACAGGGCTCATCAGCGCCCAGAACGTGCCCATTAGCCGAGCCAGAGCAGCCACCGGCAATTGAGGGCGTCAGCCTCGCAGATTGCGGGGGGCGCGATGCAGATGAAGGCCTTGCTTCTGGTAGCCGCGTCTCTGCGACGTTGAGCGATGGATGTCGTTAGGTAGCCCCGGACTCCATTTTAAAAGCAGCCCGACAGGAAATTCATCAGCGGAGCGCACATTACATGAGCGCCGCCACGGTTCTCAAACTGGAATTCGCTACAGTTTCAGATAACCACTCAGGGAATCACAAGCAATTCATTTCACGATCTACGGCAAAAGGGACAGTTTGTACTTCATTTCTGAACGAAGAGAGTGCTCTCATGGTTGCTTGCTATCGTTATGATGTTTTCAGGAAATCCCGCGATGAAAATATGTTTCGTTTTAAGGAGACTTCTCCCACCAATCGTCAGTACGCAAGAAATATTAATTGAACGTTATGGGCTCCTTCATTTACGAAGTATAAACACATTGTGCCAAACATTACTCACATCCAGGAGACATCGCGGTAATACCGTGTAACACAGGCTGCAGCCTTGCTAATGGTTTCAGTTTTCCGAAGATCCAAATTCACAAGTTTTTCAGATGTGCCACATTCAGCTGAAGCTGCCCAGTCACTGACTATTAAGCAGACCTGCCGGACTGAGGAGATGCTGAGTGCTACGTTTCACCCTCTGTTCCAGGAATTTTCTATGGAGCTGAGATTGGGTGTTTTACAAGCCAGTAGTGATGGGTACCTAAGGCTTTGTCAAACCAGGACCGTATGCATTCGGTGCAGTGAAAGCAACTGTTGTAATCGTGGAGATGTAGAAGAAAGGACAACACTTGGACACTAAGAATATTGAAATAAATATCCTACTTATGTTGAAGCGTCTTAAGGGAATAGTACTTCAAGACGTCTTGACAACTACCGTTGTTTCACCATGTACACATCCTGTCGTTTTCAAGGCACAAGAGCGGCGAGAGAGAGCTCTGTATGTAAATTTATGTCCTCGGTATAAAGAGTATATGCCGAAAAATAACGCACACACACACACACACACACACACACACACACACACACACAGACACAGACACACACACACACAAACACACACACACACACACACACACACGGACAGACACGCGCGTGCGCACACGCGCACTGTAAACAATAGCCCCGTCACAAAAACTAAAACCGAGCGAGGAGACGCAGTGGTTAGTACACTGGACTCACATTCGGAAGGACGACGGTTCACACCAGCGTCCGGCCATCCTCATTTAGGATTTCCGTGATTTCCCTAAATCGCTTCAGGCTAATGCCGGGATGGTTCTTTTGAAGGGTCACGGCCGTCTTCCTTCCCCATCCTTCCCCAATCCGATGAGACGAGTGACCTCAAAGTTTGGTCCCCTCACTCCAGCCAAGTAACCAATCAACAAAAACTCAAGGCGATCAGTGTCAGAAGCTATTGGAAGAGAATGTTAATTACCAAATGTGAGACAGCCTTAATCCTGTCCCTCTATTACAATTGCTCCAGTGTTTTGGATTCCCACCAGGTAAGGCTGAAGAAAGACGTCGAAGCAATTAACAGGTGTGGTGTTAGATTTGTTAGCGGTAGGTTCAATGAACACGCGAGCACTATGAGCTCAAATGGAAATACCTTGAGAGAAGAAGACATTGTTTTAGCTTGACAAGACTGAAAAATTTAAGAGAACTGGCACTTGCGATAGACTGCAGAACGAGCCTACTGCATCAACGTATGTGTCATGTAAGGGCCACAAAGCCTTCAGAAGAGAAAACCAGGACTTGTACTGTTGCACAGGGGTTATCGTACATTTCCCTCTCCATTTGCGAAGAGAAACCAGGGCTTGTACTAATGAATAGCATAGCGAGGTTGGTGTGGATGGTTATAATGTCTGTTTTTACACAGAGAAAGTGTTCTCACGTTACAGTGTCCCCCACACATGCATGCTTTTCTGAAGAAACAACACTGTTTTGACAGTTACATCTGCTTCATATTACATAATGGATTTGCATTTCACGAATCTAGATTGATGTCGGCTGTTTGTGACATATGAAAATTTATGCCACCGGTGAACTTGAATCCACATTTCCCACTTACCACAAGTGGTCGCCTTAACCCTTTGGCTATGCGAGCATGCCTCCAGGACCGATCCAAACTTCCACATGTCACACAGTTCACTACCCCTACGCTCAGACATGTCGTGATTCCTGCACAGGCAGGGACTAATATTTTATAGTTATTTTAGCCCATGGAGACACTGATGCATTGTATATGCTTACAATGTTTGTTGCATTAAGTGATTGACTGTTAAATTGGTTCTTAGTATTGTCTGCAGTTAATTACTTAGTATGTCTTAGTTAAATAATCTTACATACAATTCACATTGAATTAATCCCTCTCGTTTTATTAGTAATTCTGGAATTAACATTTTTCAGCTCTGGAAATGGAGACACTCTGTAGATGCAACAAACTTTCAGTGCACCACATACTTACCTTTGTACCTGGTGATGGTGTAACAGCCGAAAATTGTATTCTGAAACAAATAATAAATACTGTATAATGTTACACCAGTGTTATGTGTGTTTCATTCATAATGTACAATGTCAGTGTTAACACCGTATCTGTATTTTCACATTACAGTGTGTGAGTACTTTCCGCTACTGAGGTAAACTGACTGTATTACGCATCGCCACCCTCAGCTGGTGGTGCTGTCTGAAGATGGCGTAAACCTAGGACGAAACCGGTTATTTTAACAAAATATCCATCGAGATGAAGACTGATTTTTCACTGATTTTATAGACTACAAAGTCCCTGTTTTTTCAAAATATTACCAAAAATTTTGCATTCCCTAATTAACACAGTAATGTGGGCTGATGACACTAGGTCATTTGCCATTGTAACCATGTCATCAATCATGTCGTGATCATTATGGACCATCATTTCTAGGTGCACTCGATGACGATATTGCAATGGATTGTCATGACATGATATATTAAGCCATTGATGCAAATAATGGCTTGACAAGGGGCTTGTGGACTTATTAAGATGCCGCTGATTTAGAATGTAAGTAGAAGTACTACAGTCTCCTGCAGACATCTTTCTTTAATCATGTGTGATACTTACAAACCTTTATATTTCCTCGCAGATGAGGTGGAGGCCATGTGCAGACATGGGCTTGTATCTGCAACTGCAGCTCCACAACCTGATCAGACTAGGATATGTTTGTCACCCCAGAAGATTTCGTTGATGATGTATTAGCTGCGCTTGCAAACATCACTGTAGTCAGTCCCTTCAGCATCATGATCATCAGCGTCATTGTGGTACAGGTTGATGGCACTATCTCCTTCGTCAGCACAGCTGCAATCTAGACCGTCTCACAATCATTACGGACCTACACATCATTGGATATCACTTTGACGTCACTCTGGGCTTAGCAGAAGAAGTAATATTGCCCACTCTGTTACAGATCACCATGTAAGTCTTGCAGCCACCCTGCACTACTTCGTGGATGATGCTGCTGTTGTGGGCAGGATCTCACAAGCCTGCATTGTGATTCAAATGCAGGCTTCTGAGATTCTACAACGTTTCTCAGCGCCTGCCAATGTTTTGGATAGGTTGCTCCCCCGAACTGTCAATAGCCAGTATGTTTTATGTAATACAGCTCTAAGCAGTGTGCCCACACAAACACACACACACACACACACACACACACACACACACACACACACACACACACACACACGTACACACAGAGAGAGGAAGTGGGCAGTGGTGCCGGCGAGGAGGAGAGTATTGTCCAAATTTGGGGGAAAACAACGTTTATATCAAAGGGCTATTCAATCACACAGTGGTTCGCAACTTTCATCAAGAATGTCATTCTCGACCACTTTTCCAGCATGCAGAAAATAGGGTCAGGTAAGGCATTTGAGTTGTGTACTCCACTCGATTTATACTTGCATGTCTATGATCCACATAAAGGGGAAGTCCAGTTTCATCCATCTTCGAAAAGATATTTCCACTAAACAGGCATGTGTTAATGTTGTTCTCAAGGTCGCTTCTGGCTAGCAATAGAAATTACCCCAAATATGCACAGTGTACAAGCAGGGACAAAATATCTGGTGCATAAGGGCATCACTATTTCCATGGCATCTCATTCCCCAGTTAAACTACACGACCTTCGAAAATTCGAGAGGCAGAACTCCTTCTATTCACTTTACATATGCTCTGCAAGCCAGCCAGAGGAACATTCCCATCAATTCACTGCAAAGAACTATGAAGTCAACCATAAAGTACTGGACTTCTCTACTTTTTCAAATTCGCCGATCATCAACTCATACATGTAGACTTCTTGTTAATCTCTGAGGTCAAAAAGCAGCATGTCGAGTAGATCAAAAGCATGCCCACCCAGTTCCCTCTCAGTTCTGTAAAGAACACTTTACAAGATACTTTTGCCTTTGGTGTCAGCTCGTGTACCATGAGGGGGAACATCTTGAAAAGCACTTCACTGACTGCTCAAGTGAGGAACCAGTATTTGTGGAAATGCCCACTGACTGTAAAATGTTTTTAAAGCTTAAGAACGCCCACCACCGGGAGTGGTGTCCCTTCTTTGTATACACTGACTTCAGATGACTCCTGGCTCCTCTGACATTTTGTCAAGGGAACTCCTCTGACACCCATACTACCAGAGTGGCAGGGTATTAAATTATATGCTTCTGTGACTCCAGTCACGACAAATTCGAATCATACAGAAGGGTTAGTCCTGTGAGTGGTAGTGAGGGGAACAACCGAATGAAAACAGTCGATTCATTATGCTGTTCGAAATCAATCGACTCATTCGGTTGTAGTTTTATGTATCGTTTTAATTAGTCGTTTATTTTGCTGAGTAAAACTATTCTATGGGAGCAACAGAATGAAAGCAATCGATTCAGTCAGTTGGACAACTCATTCACCCTTTTGAATGAAACCAGTCTGTTGGAGAAACTGAAAAAGAAAAGCCGAATCAGTACATGTAGTTTTACATGTCAGTTGGATTGATATTCAATTATTATTTCGAGTGAAAGCAGTATGTGGGAGCAACTGAATGAAAACATTTGTCACTGTTGTTTGCTTTGGATATTGACTGAATTATTCATTCTTTCTTTTCAATGAAAACAGTCGTTAGTGCTTCTTTGAGTTGAACCATGTATCCATTCACTCAGCTGAAACCACTCTTCAGTATTATAGTCGACTGAGATATCCATTCAGTTATCTGAGTGAAACCAGCCAGGAATACTTTCATTAGTTGGACTGAAGTGCTACATTTTGCAGACAGAAGATAGCCCCACCCCCAGGGGCAAGAGAAGACTTACGTCAGCAGGTACGCCAAAGTTAAAATAAGCATCACACATGTTTATTTAAGTACGTACTGTATGGAGCATTTTTCTTGACATAATTTAAAACTGATTTTTACATTGTGAATTAAGTTCTTCCTGGCGTCAATAATGTGTAACTAATTAAGCTCATGTGTCACTGGAATAGGCCCACCATGACTTAAATGGCCAACCCCAGACAAAAACTATGAAAATCACTAAAGTCTGGGTCAAATCTAATTATTTTCCCGAACATACATAGTCTGTGGACGATAAGGTGGCCGATGGCTACCATATGACGGCGGGTGCGGGGTCATGGGAGGGGAATGTTCCCCTGCTTGTTTTTCGGTGCTGACAAAGCCAGCGGGCGTGTGACTCTCGCCGATCAGCAGACGATTTGCAGGAGAGTAACAAGGATTTGTGAAAACGCGTTATTCGAAAATAGTACTCATTTGCAATAAGGAATATAAAAGTCACTTAAGTCAGTTTTAATACAGCCCAATGAGTAGAAAGGAAATGCCATTTAAAACATTCTTTTAGTCCAGGAGGCAGGCTGACATCCTGGTGCAGGCAATTTCCACTTGGTGACTTCTAACTGTCTCAATAAAGAAGTATGGAAAGTACAGGGCGTTCTAAAATTATCTATGCTACTTTGATCACACATATTTCAGAAATGGGGAGAGGTAGAAATGTGAGGTTTCTGGCATGATGTTCACATACACCTAAGGTTCTAGTAACCATATGTTCTAGATCAAAATTCGGCACATATTAAATTTTTTTAATACTGAAAAAGAATCTTAATTGTAACAAAAATACGTTAATTTATATCTTATTACTACCTTCTAAGACGAAGGTGTGCAAGCAGACATACAGTTTATATCAGTGCTGTAAATTTTCTTCAGCAGGTCTGTATTCTTCAACAGTGCATGAAAAAGTTCCAGTCAAGTCTGATCATAATACACTTAAGATACCAACGTTGCTTTTGTGTTTCTACAACAAACTGTGTTTAGTCACTGATCATAACATCACTTATTTGGCAAAATACTCTTTCAGTACCAGCATACTGATACAGATGAAGCGCACATCTGATCTGGGATAAATCGTTTCAAAATTGATCATTCTCGAACAAACGGGTGTCCCTAATATTCAGGACAGAGCTAGAAAAATCATAATTGTCATGGAAAAAGGTGAAAGAGGCTTTACAAAGCGGATCGCTGGCTGTGCACGACCGCAGACCAAAGATATTGCTTCTGGTCTGAGATTCTCGTGTTGGACCAAGAGAGCACTTGGCGCACAGTTGTAGGCAGCGGTCTGTGAGCGAAGGAGCATAGAGTAGGCAGTTCTTGTGGTGTGCCCCGTGAAGCCACCTGGCGTTAGATTATAATGTAGAAATTATGAGTAATAGGAATGTGACAGCTGAAGTCTCCACGCAAGCAAGGCAAAGATGTTAAATAATTATGGCTCTCGTTTTGGTAGCACGTTAGTATAGGTGAATTGGCTGGTAACTGTAGTTTTTGAGTAACCTCAGAATGTCATAAGCTGATTTGATGAAAAGGTTAGTTAGATATTTTCCTTTTGTAATGTTTCTAAGATTTTCTAACACAAGTATATGTAATTTGATGATTTGTATTTACGCTCTTTTTGTGATGTTAGATAATACTTGGTGTTGAAATCTGTTTGTTTGTGAATCAGTTAGTAAACATGATGTAATTTTCTGAGGAATGTAATTGCAGCCATTATATTTCATTCAGTGGGAGGGTTTGAGTGGTTTTATTAAACACTGAGAGAGGAGAAGTTAATCTCTCACCTATATTTCATTAAGAGTTTGTTAGAACGTTATGCAACTTGAGCAAGACTCTAGAAAGTTAACAGCCTGAGTAGGTGCTGATAGAGCCTGGTAGGGCACTAAAAGAATGAGGTACTTTTACGGTTCTTAGTTCGTAGAAATGGCATGTTGGAGGTTGAAAGCAAGTGGCAGGGAACCCATCCCTCAGAAAATATTGCTGGGTAGGCCCACACCCACACAGGGCAGACAGTGCACCCCTTAGTCAAGACAAGTCTCCAGCAGGACAATGCCGCTATATCTACATTGGGGCGAGCCGAAGGCTGGGCTGGGGGCGACAGACTGAAGGGACGCATCTGCACAGTGGAGTCGTCAACCGGGCATTGTGTGCAGCGCCACGCCTACTAAAAATTCACAAGTTTTCGTGTTTTCCGATACTGCAAATAGGCCTGTGACCCACTTCCGTCGGCCACCTCGGTCGTATAAGAAACTCTGGCACCTGAGAAACACTTTGAGATAGAATCGTTATGACATCTCAGAGCTAGGACTAACATGATCCAAGGCACAGTAGATTTAGATAAAGATCTTTAAGATCGTATCATTCCACTTGTTGCCACGCTAAGCGATGCGACTTCGGAGAAAAACGTCTTCTCCCACCGTGAAAACGTAAGAAAGCCAGTAATTGGCGGTTTCTTTTTTTTTTTCCAGGAACGCAAGTTTCTTAACTCTTGCTCTGGTTCAACATGAATCTGTCCTGAAATGTAGGAGGGGTGATTTAGCGCCTCTAAGGCCCTGTGATTGGCTCAAGTTGGGGTGTAAGTGGTGTCGTTCATGCACTTTGTGGGAAAACGGAATTTTTTATCTGGAGAGGTGCGAGGCACTTGGGCTCTGGACTTTGGTCTGGAAGCAACTTCTGAGTGAAGCCCTGTACTAAGCAACTTCTGAGTGACGCCCTGTACTAAGACTGGCTTCACTTGTGAGTAGTTAGACTGGGGAGCCTGTGGTGTTCTTACTGTACCGACAGCGTGGCTTCAAACATCTCGGGCTACTCATCTGCCGAGGGCACACTTATTCGTTTTTGGTTTACCAGTCTTGATGTTTGGTCTCCTTGTGCGCTCTGTCATATATGTGAGCCAAATTGGTCCTTGGTATGACCAGTGAACAGGTATGTCAGACACTGAAATCTACCGTAATTTCAGGACTCTGGTAGATAGTAAATTGCGGTCCGTCTGTCTGATCGCTAGGCCGTGAGATTTTATGCTTCTTTCGCGGCCGCGATCGATTCACTGGTGCCTCCTTAGGCCTCGCCCCCGCCGCACACATCTCGCCAGCTGCAAGTTACATCGCTGCAAGAAGCAAACAGAGTAACATATTGCTGCTCTGGCCTTGTCAGGGCGTACAAATCACAATCGCTACTTGTTCTCAGCGGCCCCTATATTGGCTTCTGTAGATTATAGATCAAAGTCTGCTCAGCGTCAGATCAATCCGGACAGCGTTTTCGACATTTTTAGGGCCAGAGTACTTGACTCACTTTTGCCACCCACGATCCTTGTCCATTGTGGTCTTCAACGACCTGTAAGTTGTTTACGATACTCTATCATGACGTGTTTTGCATACGTTATGTCAGTCTTCGGTTTTGGGAAAATAAATGTTGTCAGTAAACTAGATTTTGCATACATTCTGAATCATTTTTATACAGCCCCCAAACAGGTTACCTTTCAACATATTTTTTCAGCCGTGTTGGATGTCGATGAACGATGACAAGGATTGGAAACTATTTTACAGGCAAATGAAAATTGAGTATCTTATTTCGAGGAGATGTGAATAAAACGTATATTTCTAAAAATAAAGTCTTTTTTTTTCAAAAGATTTGTATTTACTCACTTAAATGCAATTTTTCATTGGTTATAAAAGTTTAATATGCTGCCCTGTACATTTGTGTATTTATAAATGAACAGACACTTTCTCACGCGTTTCTATTCTGTAGGATTCTTGTCTGTTTGTTTGGCAAAAATATTTTCATGGCAAGAATACTGCTCTGCTTCCTGGATTCACTTCATTTCACGTGCATGTCTTTTCAGAAATTTGCTGAAACAGTGTGTCAGGGAGACATGAACATCACGAGAACTGCATATCCTGATGAAGCAAAACTTCTTTTATGAAGGGGCAGTTTCCATATGAATACCTAGATTCCATGGAGAGACTTCATAAACCCAGATTCCCTAACATAACCACAACCTCCAGTTAACTAATAGGCACTGTCATAAGAGATGCGTAGCATGAACATGTGGTGAATGTTGGGCGGGTATTCGGCAACCCTAATTTGGGAAAGTATGCTCGATTATACACGAACAATAATGTACACCAGCTCTCCAACATCTTCAAGATGTTCCAGAGTGTATGTATGACTGGGGGACATAGTATCTGGATCCTGGCTCCTTTTCACCATGCTAGGGCTTTCGTGGGGCACAATGTTTATGCTGGCACACGTCAGCATCAAACATTGTTTGCACAGATGCACCAAGGTTCATAACCCACGAATGGGTCAGGAGGAATATAAGCCATCTGATAATGTAAGTTACATTCATTACCTGGATGTAAAGAGTCTCTGCAGGTACATCATGCAACAAAATCTACCCTTTAGATGCCTGAGTGGCTGACTAGAGGGATAAGAATATCTTGTAGAACAAAGTGGCAATTATATCAAAACGTTTGAAACAGTCAAAATATAAATGCAGCAGCCCATTACAAACAGTATTGTAAGGTGCTTAAAAATGTTATTAGGAAGGCAAAAAGTATGTGGTATGCAGATAGAATAGCTAAGTCTCAGGATAAAATTAAAACCATATGGTCAGTCGTAAAGGAAGTTGCTGGTCTGCAGGTCGAGGATATAGAATCAGTGCGTAGTGGGAATGACCGTGTTACTGATAAGTCGCATATATGTACAGTATTTAATAATCACTTTCTGAATATAGCAGGTGAACTAAATAGAAACCTAGTCCCAACAGGGAATCATATAGCGCTCTTAGAAAAAAGTGTTCCGAGACTGTTACCTGAAATGCTCCTCCATGATACTCACAAGAGGTAGATTGAGTTAATAATTAAATCACTAAGGACCAAGAACTCTCATGGATATGACGGGGTATCTAGCAGAATACTGAAGTATTGTTCTGTGTATTTTAGCCCAGATCTCAGCCATATCTGTAACTTTTCCTTTAGGTTTCCTTAGGTTTCCTGACCGATTAAAGTACTCGGTAGTGAAGCCACTTTATAAAAAGGGAGACATTGATAATGTTGACAATTTTAGACCTATTTCTATGCCATCGGTGTTTGCTAAAGTTATCGAGAAGGTTGTATATACAAGGTTACTGGAGCATTTAAATTCACATAATTTGCTGTCAAATGTTCAGTTTGGTTTTAGAAATGGCTTAACAACTGAAAATACTATATTCTCTTTTCTCTGTGAGGTTTTGGACGGATTAAATAAAAGGTTGCGAACGCTAGGTGTTTTCTTTGATTTAACGAAGGCTTTTTACTGTGTTGACCACAAAATATTACTGCAGAAGTTGGACCATTATGGAGTAAGGGGAATAGCTTACAATTGGTTCGCCTCTTACTTTAAGAACAGAAAGCAGAGTGTAATTCTCCGCAATATGGAGAGTGGTAGTGGTGTTCAGTCCTAATGGGGCACTGTTATGTGGGACGTTCCCCAGGGGTCGGTGCTGGGGCCACTGCTGTTTCTTATTTATATAAATGATATGCCTTCTAGTATTACAGGTGATTCAAAAATATTTCTGTTTGCTGATGAACCAGCTTGATAGTGAAGGATCTTGTGTGTAATACTGAAACAGTAACAAATAATGTAGTTCATGAAATAAGTTCATGGCTTGTGGAAAATAATTTGATGCTAAATCACAGTAAGACTCAGTTTTTACAGTTTATAACTCACAATCCAACAAGAACCGATATTTTGATCAGACAGAATAGGCATATTATAAGCGAGACGGAACAGTTCAAGTTCCTAGGCGTTCGGATAGATAGTAAGCTGTTGTGGAAAGCCCATGTCCAGGATCTTGTTCAGAAGCTAAATGCTGCTTTATTTACCATTAGAACAGTATCTGAAATAAGTGACACTTCAACACGAAAAGTAGTCTACTTCGCATACGCTTATGTCGTATGTTATTATTTTTTGGGATAATTCTTCTGATTCAAAAAGGGTATTTTTGGCTCAAAAACGGACTGTTCGAGCTATATGTGGTGTAAGTTCGAGAACGTCTTGTCGACCCCTATTGAAAAATCTGGGAATTCTGACATTGCCCTCACAGTATATATTTTCTTTAATGTCGTTTGTTGTTAGCAATATTAGCCTATTCCCAAGAGTTAGCAGCTTTCACTCAGTTAATACCAGGCAGAAATCAAATCTGCATGTAGAATGCACTTCCTTGACTCTTGTGCAGAAAGGAGTGCAGTATTCTGCTGCATCCATTTTCAATAAGGTACCACAAGAACTCAAAAATCTTAGCTGTAGCCCAAACTCTTTTAAGTCTAAACTGAAGAGTTTCCTCATGGCTCACTCCTTCTATTCTGTCGAGGAGCTCCTGGAAGAGCTAAAAAATTAAGCAATTTCCAGTGTTACATTGTTGATTTTCTTCATTTAAACTTACTAATATTGTGTTATAATTTCATGTATTGACTCGTTCCATGACCATGGAGACTTCTCCTTAATTTGGTCCCACGGAACAATAAATAAATAAAAACATCGTGTTACGAACCCACACACGAACGCCACGTACAACGACGAGCGAGTGGGTGGCCGTGAAAAGCTAGCAACAAAACTGAGTCGAGAGCAATTAATGAATATGAAGACAGATTCCAGACCGTTCGGAAAGCAACAAGCAGCTACTTGTGGCGTTAGCTGTGTTATTCAATGGTTTGGTATTTAACTAATTTGTAAATGGAAATGATAATCTTATTTTATTATATTGAGTAATTACTAAATAATTTTTCTCCCGGCTAAAGATTTGACCAGGTTGCTAAAGAACTCCAAGTTAACGTCGTGTTAAAGTGCTGTCTGTAAGTTGTGTAAGTGTCACTAAATCACAGTTCATAAACAGATTCTATACAACTATTGATTAAGATGGACGCAGTTATCCACAGCAAAATGATCATTAAAACCACCGAATATCAGCCGCGCACAACACTGACGCATGTTACCTGAAACAATATTCTTCGTAACTCGTGCGTAATTAATTTCGGCTCCATACATCAGCTAGAAAAGTTTGTTATAACGTTCGTGCTATGAGCACTGTTTTTTAAGAACCAATCTGATTCGAATTATTTTCATTAAAATGAGTTCGGGACCACCGGTGCACATTTATTTTTACACATTTGTATCACCTTCGGCATTTATTCTACAGAGTTGCGTAATTTAAATTTGAATTTGCCGCTGAGATAATTGTTAAGATGGCGGCAGACAATTGATAGAGACTTTCTACTGTTAGAGCAAATAAGTAAATATTTAAAATGGTTATTAAACGCTATAAAATCTACTTTCGTATTGTGCACTATTTAGACTTCATCAAGCAAACATTTGATTTGTTTCTAAGGAAAACACAGACAAACACGCGATACAAATCGCTATCATCAATGGCTGCGCTCGTTGCAGCGGAAAGAAATAATTAACACAGATAATGCTTACTGAGAGAGGAATTAGAGTTACAAATAATTAATCACTCATATTTATAATAATAAGGAACTCTATTTTCAAGTAATAATTAACAAATAATTACAATTTCTTAACAGACCTCAGTTTGATATGCGTCCGCAACTTACAAAAGCCAACCAACAAAACGTAAAAACAAAGGAAGACAAACGCAGATCATAAAAGGAAATTTCAATTATCATTGTCTTTGTGTGATACACATTGATATGTCCAATTATATCATAGAATATTGTATAAATAATTAATATATATAAGTTTTCACTGTTTTTTCGTACGTCGAATAGATAATGTTTATAACTGTTAGAGGCATAACTTCCTCTCGTCGCACTGTAGCCAAAAATTTATCACGTGGATGTTACATACTCTATCTGTAATCTGCATACCAGTTTTATTTTGAACTGTCTGGAGATTCAACTGGAACTACAGCACCTAAATAATTGCAGAAACTAAAGTATTCTCGTAATAATAGCTCTCTACATACAGAGAAACAGATATCTGTAAACATATCTCGGATGCGACCATTGTGAGAGGAATTAACGGATTGTTCAAAATGGCAATGGCCGTTAAGAAGATTCAAGTTTAAATGGAGTGTCTTCTTTGTCCTGAGGTGTCCTTACGCACAGAACATTCCACTGACACAACGGCCGAGGTTGATCATGGTTAGAAAATTACTGGAGCAAAGAGAAAGTTCCCAGTCTGCTGCCCAGCAGCCGACAGCTAGCCGCTTGACAACCCAGCAAATTGGAACCCTAACTACTTCTTCCAACCGTAGACAAACTAGTCTGAGATGCTGATCAGCTAATCAAAGCTCTGAGCGTTGCCCCTCCAGCCTATTCTGGAACTTCGTAAATGATCCACTAGCCGCCCTCTCGCCTTCGACTGCCAGTTGTCCATACGTATGCTCCACCATGGGACGGCAAAGAATAATGCTTCGTACTTCGGACACAGTCTAATAATGATGCTCAGTTTCGATCGACATTTTGTTCGCTTAATGATCGTATTTCGATACTATGGGAAAACAGCGACGGCAGCCATCCGGTAAGGTTCACGGAATTCTGTCACCCCTTATTCTGCTGCCGAAACGCAATACTCATGGTTCATGTTTCCTCTCGCTGATTTGTTTTCAGTTAATTTTGTGTAGCTGTAGGTGAATGCTACTTCTGTATGTCATTCTGCGAATATGCCTACGACAGTGGAGGCTGCCCTCAGCTAAGGGTACGTTGTACTAAGCCGCTTTCAGAGTATATCTCTTTCTGCTAGTTTCCAAATCTATTATTTGTGTTACGACTTCCCCCAGTATCCATTTAAATGTGGCTCTGCAAGTAGGTTCGTAGTCCATACCTGCCCGCAGCCTGACGATGAGAAAAGTAATAACATGGGATCCCAATGGACTAACAATATTTATCTCACCCACTACCGTAACTGGGGGAAGCTCTTTTCATTCATGACGCCTGGGATACCAAAAACTGTGGCAGCCAGCAGTGGTATAGGGATAGCTTCTGTGATTTCTAATCACAATAATTTTGGTCCCAGGTTCGAACGACGCCATGACTTAAATTTTGAACAAAAAATCATCAGCACCCCATCATAAGAAGTCACCCTCATTAAGCCAACCCCCTTGTCAAAGAGGGCGGAGAAGCGGACAGAAGTTCAGGGCATGTTACCCCTGGGGTGGGAAACTGCCCCTAAAGCTGAAAGAATCAGCAACGATCAGTGGCATGAGGATGCTGAGGGCAACAGAAACAGCTGCATTTATGAAACATAATGTTTATTCGCATGACTTGTGTCCTCTAATTGAAAAAGTGACATGACGATATCTCAATTGGCAAAATATTCCGGACTAGTTCCCCATTCGATTCCCTGCAATGGAACTAGCAAGGGAGAGGAGACCATTGGAAAAAGATTGAATAACCAACGAAACGATAACGTTCTACCAAACGGGAGGTGGAATGTCAGAAGTTTCAACGTAGTAGAGAAACTAGAAAGTCTGAGGAGGGAAATGCTAAGGCTCAGTCACTGGGGTCAGTGAAGTGCGCTGGAAAGAAGGCAAGGATCTTTGGTCAGATGGGTATAGAGCAATATCAACAGTAGCAGAGAAGTGTTTTACAGCAGTAGGATTATTTATGAATAGGAAGGTAGGACAGACATAGAGTTACTGTGAACAGTTATGTGATAGGGATGTTCTGATCAGAATCGACAGCAAACCAACGCCCGCAACAATAGTTCAGGTATACATCCTGACGTCACAAGCCAAAGATGAAGAGATAGGGAAAGAATATGAGGATACTGAACGGGTAATTCAATACGTAATGGTATATGAAAATAAATTAGTTGTGGAAGATTGGATTGCGGTTGTAGGGGAAGGAGTAGAAGAAAGGGTTACGGGGAAATATATGTTTGGTACTAGCAGCGACACAGGAGGACGACTAATCGAGTTCTACAAATAAATTTCAACTAGTAATAGTGAACACTCGGTTCAAGAATCACAGGAGGGGGAGATATACTTTGAAAAGGCCGGGAGATACGGGAAGATTTCAGTTAGATTATATCATGATCGCGCAGGGATTCCGAAATCAGATATTGGATTGTGAGGAGCAGATGTAGACACTGATCAAAATTTGGTAATGGCGAGAGGTAAGATGAAGTTTAAGTGACTACACAAGAAAGATGAATGCCGAAATAAGTGGAATATAGAAGTATTATGTAATGAGGCTATAGATACTGAGATAGGAAATAGCTCAATAGGCAGTTCAGACGAATAGGCATACGAATGGGCATACGAATGGACATCTCTAGAGAAGATCGAAAGAAAACCATAGGCAAAAAGATGGTAACTGCGAAAAAAAACCTTGGGTAACACAAGAAATACTCCAGCTGCTCGATGAAAGGCAAAAGTACAAAAATGTTCAGGAAAATTGAGGAATACAGACATACAAGTCACTTAGGACTGAAATAAATAGGAAGTGCAGGGAAGCTATGGCGAAACGGCTGCAAAAAGAACGAGGAATAAATCGAAAAAGCAGTGATTCTCGTAAGGACTGACTCAGCCTGCACAAAAGTCAAAACAATCTTCGGTGGAATTAAAAGCAAGGGTGGTAACAATGGTAATTCGATTGTTAAATGCAGAGGAGAAACCAAATAGGAATAAAGAGTACATTGAAGGTCTCTGTGATGGGTAAGACTTACCTGAATAGATGATAGAAGGGGCAGGAGACAATATTGAAGAGATCGCGGATCCAATATTAGAATCAGAATTTGGAAGAGCTTTGGAAGGCTTGAGAGCGAATAAGGCATTAAGGGATAGATAATTTCCATTAGAATTTCTAAGATCATTTGGGGAAGTGGTAAGAAAAGAACTATTCACGTTGGTGTGAAGAATGTATGAGTCTGACAATATATCACCCGACTTTCGGAGAACCACCATCCACACAACTGCGAAGATAACAAGAGACGACAAGCGCGAGAATTATCGCACTTATTGTTGTCCAAGTTGCTGTCAACAATAATATACAGAAAAAATGGTAAAGAAAATTGAAGATCTGTGGTTGACGATCGGTTTGGCTTTAGAAATGCTAAAGGCACCAGTGAGATAATTTTGACGTTGCGGGTAATAATAGAAATAAGACTGACGAAAAACCAAGACACGTTTACAGGATTTGTCGACATGGAGAAAGCGTTCGACTCTGTAAAATAGTGAAAGACAAGCGAAATTCTGAGGAAAGAAAGGATTAGCTGTAGGGAAAGGTTGGTAATATGCAATGTACAAGAACCAAACGGGAACAATAAGAATGGGAGAAGAAGAGTGAAGTGCTCGAATTAAAAACGTGTAAGACAGAGGCGTAGTCTTTCGCCCCCACTATTCAGTGTATATGCCGTAGAAGCAATGAAGAAAATAAAAGAGAAGTTCAAGAATGGAACGAAAATTCTAGGTGAAATGATATCACTGGTAAGAATCGCTGATGACATTTCTGTCCTCATTCAAAATGAAGCAGAATTATAGAATCTTCTGAATGAAATGAACAAGGTAATGAGTACAGAATATGGACTGAGATTAAGCCGAAGAACGACGAAAGTAATGGGAAGTAGCAAAAATGAGAACAGCGAGAAACTTAGCATCAAGATTGATGATCACGAGGTAGATGAAGTTAAGGAAGTCTGCTACCTAGGCGGTAAAATAACCCATGAATGTCGGATCATGAAGGACGTAAAAAGCAGAGTAATACAGGCAAAAAGGATGTTCCTGGCCAAGAGAAATCTTCTACTATCAAACATAGTCCTAAACCTGAGGAAGAAATTTCTGAGAATGTATGACTGGAGCATATAATCGTATGATAGGGGAACATGGGCTGTGAAAAAACCAGAGGAGAAGAGAATCGAAGCATTTGAACTGTACTGTTACAGAATTGCTGGTTGGTTGGTTTAAGGGGAGGGGGGCGGGGAGAATTACCAAACTGATAGGTCATCGGTCCTGCAGAAGAGTGTTGAAAATTATGTGTACTGGTAAGGTAAGGAATGAGTAGGTTCTGCGGAGAATCGTGAAGGAATATATTGAGAACAATAGCATGAAGAAGAGACAGGATAGTAGGCACATATTTTAAGACATCAGGGAATAACTTCAATGGTATTAGAGGAAACTGTAGAGGGCAAAAACTGTAGAGGAAGACAGAGACTGGAACATATGCAGCGAATAATTGAGAACGTAGGTTGAAAGTGCTACTTTGAGATGAAGAGGTTGGCACAAGGGAGCAGTTCGTGGCGGGCAGCATCAAACCAGTCAGAGGGCTGGTGACTCAAAAGATAAATAAATAAAATGAGCAAAAAACAAAAATTGCGCCTCTTAAGGTCCCGTTTCGGGACCACGTTAACCCCAGGTGGTCACGCACTCACTGATGGCACAGTGATGTTCTAAGTTTAGGCCACCATTCTGAAGCTTCTCCTAGAATTCAGGCGCTGTCGTAGATCTGGAACATGTAGCTGCAGTGATAGTATTATACTGTTTGCCGCTCGACGAAACAGATTCTTTAGCCACTTTTGGCGGTTGTGTGCAAGCTCATTTCTTAAAGAATTTCGTACAGAGAGAGAGAGAGAGAGAGAGAGAGGTCATCGGTCTATAGAGAATTAACTAGAATCATGAGACAAAGTTTAAGGGCTAAGGAGGTTTGGCTGGCGTTGCTAGAAGTTGTGCAAAGAGAGTAACATTTGTCTGCCAGCTCAGAGGACGCCAAAATTGACGACATCTACCATGACGACAGCCATCCGGCTGACATAGGCTTCGAACCATAGCCCCAGCAGCCGCATGGTGATAGTGTTGCGTAAGGAAATTGCAACTGGGATCGATGACGTCGCCATGGCCTGCGTCGCCTCCACTACAGGCGATTCCGACGTCTCTGCCTCCGCTGCTATGGCAGTTGCCTCTCCCATGTCATCCACGCTGATCCCGCTGCCGCCACCGCCGCCCCCGCCGCCGCCACAATCACGGCGCCACCTGTCACAGTATCTCTCAGAGCCTGTACTTTTTCAGCCAGTCACTAACGGCAGCCTCGATCCCTCACAGATGATGTTGGTTCAGATGACTAGCTCCTTTGAATTGATGTCGCAGAATTTAGATTCTCAGAAAGTAGCGATACATAGTCAAACAATTAGTTCACTAAATAACCATTTAGATGAGAAGCTAGAAGCCCACGGCCAGCTTTTGGACAGAATGCCTTTAGCAAAGACGGTAGAAATCATCGAGACTCAAAGAAATTCAAATAACGAGCTCAATGGATTTAGTGAGCTAGTGTATAATGTAGGTAGACACGTATGAGCAGACTTTTGTCCTTGAATCTTTGAACTGTCAGATAGACGAAGATAAGGGGCAAAACTCGGCAAAATCGCTGCTGATTACGACTATAGAATCTAGGATCGTATTAAGAGATACAGTCGATCCTAGGTTCAGCAGAAGTAAATGAAAAGATCCAAATCCAGTGTCCATAACTGAGTGAAGACTCGAATATTCGATTCGATACTGAGGTGCAGAAACCGAGTGTTGGAATGAAAGATGTGATCCCGGTGGTTTGAGCTATTTCTTCACAGTTAGGCGATACAGAAATTGCAAATCACACACGAAGAAGACAAGCACCTTTCGTCTGTAAGCGCTGTCCCGAGGGAGAGTGTCAACCGTCCCCTCCAGGCCTCTGTGTCCCAAACTCGTTGGAGAATGCAGGCCTCGCTGGAAGACAATGCCCACCACCAGTGCCCGGTCCCCAAGGAGTAACGCAGGCAGAGGGACGTCGCTTTTATTCACCGTTCCTGTTCCTTAACTTCGGAACGACAGAGACACCTTTCGAGTCAATGAAAGACCTCGCGATTTTCTGTCGTACAGAAGCTTCTTTCTATGCAAGTTTCTTCGCATCTACTGACCCCTTCTTTGGAGAAATTTGAAGAGTTGAATTTCAGTCCCACCCTATAAGTTTTTAGAACGACCTCGTAGATCTATACGATTCCTTCCCTCTATCAGATACGCGGCGAACATTTTCGGCAGTCGCTTTACGTCAGAAGCTCGTCTCTGGTCTGACCTGACGGACAGGCCCTATAGCAGTTCTCTCAGGTTGATCAAAGAGTTCCTCACTCAACACGGTAATCATGGCCATCACTCTTCACGACCTGTACAAAACAATCTGCCACCTGAAGGTCGTCTACAGGAACGGCAGAAGAACATGATAACGAAAATTGGGCCGATTCAGTATGCCACTATCGCGCTGGTCCGTGATCCTTTCATGCATAATTGGCTGGCTGGTGGTTTGAGGGAAGTCTGAGACAGAGCGAGAGTAGTACGTCGGCAACGAGTGAAAGGGGGTGCCATTCTGTGGAAAGAGTAGGCAGTTAGGGAACTTGGAGTTGATGCGGCGAGCGGCGTACGCGGAGTCAAGGTCAGTGAGGTTAGTGCCTTCATGTCGAAGTTTGAATGCCGACATAACCGCCTGGGGGAGCTAGAACATTCAAGTGCTGATTTCCATTCAGGATTTCTCGGCAACCGGTTTGACCAATTACAGTTTCTGAATCTGGTGAGACATTCCGTCTGATAAGGGCATATTTACAGGTATAGGACGACGTTCTGTGCTCCTTTGAAGTTCTAGTGGAGCTTATGGACACGAATTCTACCATTAGTGGGGGTGTAATAGCCTTCACTTATGGCAACCAATGTTCTGAAGCAGTATAATGTGTGATAGACAAGATGTTATACAGTCGCGACCGTTAGATTGCTGAGCCCCTATGAGCCTAATATTCTACCCTGAGGTTCCTGGCCACTATTGATGTTCTGGGAACAATAGAAATTGCCTGACTTGTGGTTGAGTTCCCAGTTTCTTGTAGTTTAAATTCAAAACCATGGCTAATGTGTGTAGATACCCTTTGTGTGGGCCAATGTAGGAACGTCACTCTCACTTCCATTAAGTAAAATTGGTTTCCTCCCCGTTTGTAATTGTTCATCCTAGTGTTTACAATTCATTAATTTAGAATTTTAATCTGTAGTAGTTTAGTCTATTCGTGGGTCTGTGTCATCTCCTCACTTAACGGGCAAGAGCCCTGATCGCCACAGGTCTGGAGCCGTTCTCTTAGCAACCCAGCTATCAACTGATAGACATGCTGGTGTTAGAAAAGGCAGAGCCATCTCTTGTCAGGCTGCCGACTGTTGGAGACCAGACTTGTAAAACTACGATACGTTTACTGTATATATCTTGCTTTCTTAAACGTATCTGGTTTTATTCTGATGATGGTTAACATTTAAGTTTGGATACGAAAAGTGTGGCTGTTAGTTAAGATGTACGGGGTGCATTCAAGTTCTAAGGCCTCCGATTTTTTTTCTAATTAACTACTCACCCGAAATCGATGAAACTGGCGTTACTTCTCGACGTAATCGCCCTGCAGACGTACACATTTTTCACAACGCTGAAGCCATGATTCCATGGCAGCGGCGAAGGCTTCTTTAGGAGTTTGTTTTGACCACTGAAAAATCGCTGAGGCAATAGCAGCACGGCTGGTGAATCTGAGGCCACGGAGAGTGTCTTTCATTGTTGGAAAAAGCCAAAAGTCACTGGGAGCCACGTCAGGTGAGCAGGGAGCACGAGGAATCACTTCAAAGTTGTTATCACGAAGAAACTGTTGCGTAACGTTAGCTCAATGTGCGGGTGCGTTGTCTTGGTGAAACAGCACACGCGCAGCCCTTCCCGGACGTTTTTGTTGCAGTGCAGGAAGGAATTTGTTCTTCAAAACATTTTCGTAGGATGCACCTGTTAACGTAGTGCCCTTTGGAACGCAATGGGTAAGGATTACGCCCTCGCTGTCCCAGAACATGGACACCATCGTTTTTTCAGCACTGGCGCTTACCTGAAATTTTTTTGGTGGCGGTGAATCTGTCTGCTTCCATTGAACTGACTGGCGCTTTGTTTCTGGATTGAAAAATGGCATTCACGTCTCATCCAAAAGAAAGTCCCATTCATGCTGTCGCTGTGCGTCAACATTGCTTGGCAACATGCCACACGGGCAGCCAAGTGGTCGTCCATCAGCATTCGTGGCACCCACCTGGATGACACTTATCGCATTTTCAGGTCGTCATGCAGGATTGTGTGCACAGAACCCACAGAAATGCCAACTCTGGAGGCGATCTGTTCAACAGTCATTCGGCGATCCCCCAAAACAATTCTCTCCACGTTCTCGATCAGGTCGTCAGACCGGCTTGTGCGAGCCCGAGGTTGTTTTGGTTTGTTGTCATACGATGTTCTGCCTTCATTAAACTGTCGCACCCACGAACGTACTTTAGACACATCCATAGCTCCATCACCACATGTCTCCTTCAACTGTCGATGAATTTCAATTGGTTTCACACCACGCAAATTCAGAAAACGAATGATTGCACACTGTTCAAGTAAGGAAAACGTCGCCATTTTAAGTATTTAAAACAGTTCTCATTCTCGCCGCTGGCGGTAAAATTCCATCTGCCGTACGGTGCCGCCATCTCTGGGACGTATTGACAATGAACGTGGCCTCATTTTAAAACAATGTGCATGTTTCTATCTCTTTCCAGTCCGGAGAAAAAAAATCGGAGGCCTTAGAACTTGAATGCACCTAGTAGAGGGATAAGTTTCTGGATGTGGAACAGGAAAATCCCACCCATTTCTATGACACACCAAGCGACTCGCCAAGTATCTGGAGTGGATAGTTCCAAGAATTAGTTATATCCTGAAGCTGTTGGCAACGCTGGTGAACAGACAGTGATATAGTCCACAATACAATAACTTCCAGAAACCTCTTAGATTCGGTATGGAACTTGTTTGTATCACCTGTGGATTCTCCTTCAAGCAACATTGCTGGTTGAAGGATAACATTGATGTTAATATCAAACAGAGGGATCTCATGGCATGTGTTTTTTGTAAAAGACTTTTACAAGTTAATGATCAATTCAGTTTGAGGAAAGTCATAGAAAAAGTTAGAGATTACAATGAAATTTATTTAGTTTGCTCCTTGGGTGGGTTTTATTGAGCAGGAGATTTCATCATCAGAGCAAATTTCAAACAGATCACACTCTTCAATGAAGGACTAGTCACTCTGCAGATGACGATAGTTTCAGTGCAGTTTATGATGACAGTCTACATCGATGTGAATGTTCCGGATCTCCAAACTACACAGTTACCATTTTCACTGTGAGGCTACGAAATCCATCTTCTACAGCCCCCAGTTATTTTAAATGAATGTGGACAGTTTCATCTACGGTATGAAAGCCACAAATCCATATGAAAAATTACATGCAATCCCAAAACATTCATTTCTGGATATACAGCCAATGGTCCTTTTGGAAAAGCGCAACAAAACAAGAAGATTATGAGAATAATGAAGAACGAAGCGAATGGGTCGCAGATTGTGGAGTTTGTGGGGCTTGGATAAAAAATGTATGTATACTATATAAATGCAGGTGCCACACATAGCCAGGCTAGCGGTGTACATCATGTGGCCTCAAAGGTTCCCACAATTGATTGTTACTATACATGCCTCCTCAGTGCATTGGCACTGCTCCACGTATGGGGCTGCAGGTAATCTCTCGATCAGGTGGTCATATCGTACTTACTGCACTGTTGCGTCATGACAACAAACAGTTCATCTGTGGGGATGGGATCAGCCCCATACTCTTTTCGCTGGTGTGACTGAGTGTGTGGCACTGAATTTATTTTTGAGTTGTTGATGTGATTATCTGCGAGTGTGTGCAGAATAGCTTGATGAACTGTTTCTCATGGTTGTGAATATCTGAGTATGCATGCCAGACTGCATACTGTATTTTGTTTACCATTAACTATGTGTGTGTGTGTGTGTGTGTGTGTGTGTGTGTGTGTGTGTGTGTGAGTGTGTGTGCGCGTGTGTGTGTGTGTGTGTGTGTGTGTGTGTGTGTGTGTGTGTGTAAATACACTTAAAATTGGAAGTACAGGAAATAGCTTTGTACAAAAATTGTTAATAAACAACAACATGTAGGTTAATAAACAACAAATTATTGGAAATAAAGAAAAATGCAGAGTGTGTATAACAAATAGCATTGTAAAAAGGAAAATAAATTGTAAATAATACATTGAAAAACAAGAAATTGTTCATGTGAACTAATAGTTAATTTGTTACTTCATTGTTATTATTTTGAAACCGTGCCACAATGGAAACATCATGAATAATTCAGAATCAGAATTTCACTCTGCAGCTGAGTGTGCGCTGATATGAAACTTCCTGGCAGATTAAAACTGTGTGCTGGACCGAGACTCAAACTCGGGACCTTTGCCTGGCAGAGCACTTGCCTGCAAAAGGCAAAGGTCCTGAGTTTGAGTCTCGATCCGGAACACAGTTTTAATCTGCCACAAAGCTTCATCATTAACAATAATAATTTGTTTATTGTGAACCTGAACCTCTTCCCCATATCGCTCAAATCTCGAATGAGGAGGCCTATGCAGTGTAGCTCGCTATAAAGAATGCTAAGGAGAGCAGGGAGAACTCAAATGACATTAGTCAACTGGGTTTGCCGTCATTTATTGCGCTCCGTTATTCCAGGGGTTTCCCCGCCAATTTTATGTCACGTGACCAGAATCAAGTATATGTGATGACCTTGACTGTAAGTAACCCATTTGCCTTGGGTGCTTTGGGGTTCCCTTGGATGACCTTAATGTAACTTGCACTGTTCCCTAATGTGATTGCAGTCCTCTCCATGAGCTCGAAAGTACCGTATACAAATGCTGGTTGTTTCCTGGGATGAGGAGCAGGGGTTGAACTTGACTATAACTCGCTCAAGTACGTAATTTGACGCTGGGATTTTCTTCCAGTGACCTTAAGTTAAGATCTCGCTTAGTATGCCTACTGATAACCTACTGCTTATCAGTCGCGGTTTTATCATATAACTGGACGTGCGGAATGCCTATGCCCCTTGAACCATGCTATCCTACTTGAATGCACGTAAATCAGGCCTGGCCAAGATTGGCACTCACGAAGCGCGCTTTCGCTCTATGAGCGCAGTCAAATCTACTTAGTGCTCCAGGTTCCCGCATCACTGTGCTATTCCGGGCAGCGACACAGCTATATGCTGAAGGCTGCAAACACGTGAAACTTAGGAAGAGGTGTTTGCAACACAGTGCAAGTCAAGTACTCCTAAGAGTGAAAATGGCAGCATACTTTTATAAGCAGGATTTTGCCACGTGCATTTATTTTCTTTTTTTTATTTTCTGCCAAAGCAATAACTTCTATTACTTGCTTAAAGAAGCACTTTAGATAGTACCAACATGACGAGGAGGACTACAAAAAGCTTTACATAGAGGCATTTCACATTAAGATGTGTTCTTCAGCAATTTACACAATTTTTATAGTATATAACAGGCTCATCCAAGAATTGCGCACGGCGGGCGCACCCGCTGTACAGTGTAGTTCAGCGCCCCGTCTGCGACCGTGTGTCGCTAGTATCGACATAGGTGCGAGAGAGAGAGAGAGAGAGAGAGAGAGAGAGAGAGAGAGAGAGAAAGAGCTGCAGAGCGAGTGAGGCCTCACAGCACTGCTGTGCGCTGGACTGTCCAGCGGTCAGATCCAAAGTAAACAAAATATTCTATTTTAGAAACAATTTTATGTAATGGATATAGAGTCTCATTCTTACTGTTAGTAGTTACAAGTAAGTATTTTTTGTTACACTTCGTGCTACAATTTTTTGTATCCCTTTTCAGAGTTTAGAAATCGGATCCTTAGTTTGCTGTTTTGTACACAATAATTTTAACTGACCAGGTTTGAAAACTTATTAAAAATAGAATTAAGGTTATAAAGCTCTTTAATTCTTACAGTCAACGTCGTTAAAGAAGGCAATAAACATTTTACGCCTTTTTTTGTCGAGGAAACGCTTTTGTCTAGGTTTGGTACAATATTCCTAGAGACTGCTAACCTCACAGAATTAGTCAAATTTTTATCGCCAAGTAACACGGTTCTTAGTTTTAGCAAGCTTTAAAAGAAAGAAAAAGCGCTCACAGATATACGTAGGACCAAACATTGAGAGAAATTTGGCCGCGTGTTTGTGCAAAAGAGGATATTTCTCTCGTGGAAGACATCTGTAAAAGTCATCCAAAGTTTTACACGTAAGAAAGGGGTTCTTCAGGTGGATATCGCACTGCAGGTCAATCAGCTCTAGTTGAAGCACTTGTGAGACGTCCTCTGCCCGAAGGGAAAACGGGCGAACAAATATATCTATCGGCTGGCGTTCGGGCGGTCCGCACGGCCAGCTAAGCGGCACGGCTCGGCCACTGCAGCAACATAGGAATTTGCCCGGGGCGCTGGCCGCGGGCGATCTCGGGCGCTAGCGCCCCAGGGACACAGTTTGGACGAGCCTGATTATATAATATACCTAAAAATATGATTAATGATACAGTCGAACACATGGAGCCACACAGATCAAAATCTGTTAAAACTGAACGATGGTGAGACACGGTCAATGTTACAATAGAAAGAAAGTTCACACACTTGTGTTGAACAACACATTCAAATAACTTTAGTGGCTTGTCTGTGCAGCCGAGGATATTCATCTTGGGTTGACATTTCATAAAAGTCTTGTAAATACCTGGATTAGACAAACAGGTCGTTGAACTGAGTACTATACTATACGTCTATCAGCTCAAGTTGGAAGTAATAAGGTGTATTAGTAGCCAAAAGCAAAAACTATCTTACTAATATATCGAAATCCGTCTTCAGACGTATAATATCTTGGAACTTCTTTGAGCAATCATGATAATTTGTTTCAATTACTAAAATGTAGACAATTGCGTATGGCCAACAAGTGACCGACTTGACTGGTGGGAAATGTTCCACGTCAGGAACCTGAAGCTGATTTTTCATACGACTGCCTTTTGTTTGATTTAATCAACCTTGCCTGCCTAATGTTACCAAATGATTCTCCCCTTCCATTAAGACTCTTATTGAGTTCAAATAATATGTGAAATTGACCACAAAATATTTTGTCACCACTCTACCTAATCTAACTCGGTTTTGGCCTTATTGGCTGCCTGTATTTCGGCCAGCATTCACTGTCATTCGTCAGAAGACAAGTGCGTCATATCGTCTTTCTGGCTGGTGTTGAAATGACATTCCAGTAAGTATTTCCAGCCACAATAGCGCAATGGCATGTAAAGCACTTTGCATGACCTTTAAACGATACGGAAACTGAGACAGTTACCATTTGGCAACGAAAAACATGGCTTCTCCACTTTTTATCTTTTATGCAAGTGCATAGACGCCACATTATTCCTAATGCAGAACATAAATCTAACGCAAGTATTATTGCAGCCCACTGCTTGACGTCTGACAAGGCGAATGCTTTGCTCTAGCAGCGTCCGGTTGCAGCCTTCCATTTTCCTGTTCCTCTTACACTCCCTGCTGCACTCAGAGCATTAGGCAGGAGCTTGGCTTAAGCGCACACGCTTGCGGGTGCTGTTTGGCCACGCCTGATATAGTCGCTTCTTCCTCGCTCCGTTTGTGAGTCGACCAGGAAAGGGAGTAACAGTAGTACAGAGATCGCTCCGCCATGCGTTGTACTGCGGTTAGTGCTTCGTGTGCTTTTTTTTCCTTTCGTGCCACCAACCTCCTGAGTTGCATGATGTGGCTCGCCACGAGTTCCTCTCCCGTGTCACACTTAACGTCTCAGAGTAGCATTTGCAACCTACATCCACAATTATTTGCTGGACGCATCCCAGTTTCTGTCTTCCTCTACAGTTTTTACCCTCTAAACCTCCTCCTTGTACCATGGAAACTATTCCCTGCTGCCTTAATGAATGTCCTGTCGACCTAACCCTTCTCCTTGCTTCGGAGAGCCCCCTCATTCCTTACCTCATCAGTCCATCTAACTTTCGACATTCTTCTGTATCACCATATCTAAGCCTGCCGAAGTGGCCGTGCGGTTAAAGGCGCTGCAGTCTGGAACCGCAAGACCGCTACGGTCGCAGGTTCGAATCCTGCCTCGGGCATGGATGTTTGTGATGTCCTTAGGTTAGTTAGGTTTAACTAGTTCTAAGTTCTAGGGGACTAATGACCTCAGCAGTTGAGTCCCATAGTGCTCAGAGCCATTTGAACCATTTGAACCATATCTAAAATGTTTTTTAGTTGTCTTCCGTTCCGGTTTTCCCACAGTCCACGTCTCACAAGACAGACAATACGGTGCTCACAAATTTCTTCCTCAAATTAAATCCTATGTTGGTACTAGCAGACAACTCTTTTCCAGGAATGCCCTTTTTGGGAGTGCAGTCGGCATTTTATGTCCTCCCTACTACGTCAGTCAAGGGTTATTGTGCTGTCTAGATACCATAATTCTTCATCTTCATCTACGTCGTGATCACCAAGTGCGGTTTTAAGATTCTCGCTACTTTCATTTCTTCTCCTTCTCATCACTTTGGTCTTTCTTCACTTTACTCTCAACCCATATTATATACTTTCAATGGGGACAAAAATGTCATTTCACCTTGAATTTTAATGTCTCTTGAGCTTTCGTGTTATTCCCATCACCGCTTCTTCGATCCACAGATTCAACAGCAGTTGTGAAAGACTACATCCCTCCCTTACAGCCTTTTAAACCCGTCCATTTCGTAATTTGCTTTCAAAGTTTTTTGTTCCCTCTCAGTTCTTGTACATAGCCGTCTTCCTCTATAGCTTAGTCCTATTTTTCTAAGGATTTCGAACAATTTGCAACATTTCACAATATCAAACACCTTTTTCATGTTCCGCTCTGGTGCCTTTACCTTTCCTAAAGCAAAACTAATAGTCATCTGATTTCGTTTTCCATTCTTCTGTATATTATTCTTGTCAGTAACTTGGATACATGAGCTGATAAACTGAGTGCGCGATAATTCTCTTTCTTTTCAGCTCTTGCAATCATGGGAATTGTGTGGACGATGCTTTTCCGCAAGTCAGATGCCACATCGGTAGTCTCACATGTTCTACAAACCGATGTGAAGAACTTTTTTTTTTGCCGCTTCCACCAATGATATTAGAAGTTCCGATGGAACTTTATCGATCCCTTTTGCCTTATTTCATTTAATGTCTTCCCAAACTCTTCCAAATTCTGTTTCTAATACTGGATCGCAGATCTTTACCCTATGGACTCTGTTTCTTCTTCTAATACTACATGAGATAAATCCTCTCTCTCAAAGGGGCTCTTAATGTACTTTTACCACCTATCCGCTCTCTCCACTGCATTTAACAGTGGAACTGTCATTGCACTCTTCATGTTACCACCCTTGCTTTTAATTACACCGAAGGTTGTTTTGACTTTTCTTCCATCCATCAACTGAATATTTCTTGTGTTACCCATGGTTTCCTCGCAGTCACCTTCTTTGTACTATGTTTTTCTTTCCAAGTTTTTGATTACCCATTGTAGAGACATCTACTTTTCTTCAACTGTACTGCCTACTGAGCTATTCCTTATTGCAGTATCTATAGCCTTAGAGAACTTCACGCGTTCTCCATTCCTTAGTGCATCCCTATCCCAATTCTTTGCGTATATACTCTTCCTCACTAGTCTCAAAAACTTCAGCTTACTCTTCATCACTACTAAATTGTGATCTGACTCTACATCTGCTCCTGGATAAGCCTTACTATCCGGTAGCTGATTTCGGAATCTGCCTGCCCATGATGTAATCTAACTGAAATCTTCCCGTATCTAGCAACTTTTTCCAAGTATGCGTCCTCTCTTGTGATTCTTGAACAGGGTATTCGCTATTACTAGTTGATATTAACAGCAGATCTCTATTAGCCTTTCTCCTCCCGCATTCCTACCAACAATCTCATATTCTCCCATAACCTTTTCTTCTACTCCTTCCACTCCAACTGCATTCTAGTCCCCCATGACTATTAGATTTTCATCTCTCTTTACGTATTCACTTGCCCTCTCAATATCCTCATGTACTTCAATCTCTCTCCCTTCAGCTTGCGACGTCGTCCATATACCTAAACTATGGGTCGATGGTGGTTTGCTGTAGATTCTGATGACAACAACGCTATCACAGAACTGTTCACAGTAACACACCCTGTCCTTCCATCCTAATTACAATGAATCCTACTCACGTTGTACTATTCTCTGTTGATATTGCACTGTACTCATTTGACTAGAAATCCTTATCTCTTTTGCATTTCACTTCACTGACCCCCACTATGTCTGGACTGAGCCTTTTCATCTCCCTTTTTAGATTTTGCAGCTTCATTACCACAGCCAAATTTCTGACATTCTATGCCTCGTCTCGTAGGACGTTATCCTTTCGTTGGTTGCTCATGGTCAGCTCCCCCGTGAGAATCCTCTTCTGGAGATCCGAATGGGAGACTATTCCAGTATCTTTTGTCAATGGAGAAATCATCATGATACACTACTGGCCATTAAATTTGCTATACCACCAAGATGACGTGCTACAGAAGCGAAATTTAACCGACAGGAAAAAGATGGTGTGATATGCAAATGATTAGCTTTTCAGAGCATTCACACAAGGTTGGTGCCGGTGGCGACACCTACAACGATCTCTCAAACACAATCAGCATTTTACCGGCGTTGCCTGGTGAAACGTTGTTGTGATTCCTCGTGTAAGGAGGAGAAATGCATACCATCACGTTTCAGACTTTGTTAAAGATCGGATTGTAGCCTATCGCGATTGCGGTTTATCGTATCGCGACATTTCTGCTCGCTTTGGTCGGGATCCAATGACAGTTAGCTGAATATGGAATCGGTTGGTTCAGGAGGGTAATACGGAACGCACTGCTGGATCCCAACGGCCTCGTATCACTAGCAATCGAGATGACAGGCACCTTATCCGTATGGCTGTAACGGATCGTGCAGCCACGTCTCGATCCCTCAGTCAACGGATGGGGACGTTTGCAAGACAACAACCATCTGCACGAACAGTTCGACGACATTTGCAGCAGCATGGACTATCGGCCCGGAGACCATGGCTGCGATTACCCCTGACGCTGCATCACAGACAGGAGCGCCTGCGATGGCGTACTCAACGACGAACCTGGGTGCACGAATGGCAAAACGTCATTTTTTCGGATGAATCCAGGTTCTGTTTACAGCATCATGATGGTCGCATCCGTGTTGGCGACATCGCGGTGAACGCACATTGGAAGCGTGATTTCGTCATCGCCATACTGGCGTACCACCCGGCGTGATGGTGTGGGGTGCCATTGGTTACGCGTGTCTGTCACTTTATGTTTGCATTGACGGCACTTTGAAGAGTGGACGTTACATTTCAGATGTGTTACAATCCATGGCTCTACCCCTCATTCTATCCCTGCGAAACCTTACATTTCAGCAGGATGATGCACCACCGCATGTTGCAGGTCCTGTACGGGCCTTTCTGGATACAGAAAATGTTCGACTGCTGCCCTGACCAGCACATTCTCCAGATCTCTCACCAATTGAAAACGTCTGTTCAATTGTGGTCGATCAACTGGCTCGTCACAATACGCCAGTCACTACTCTTGATGAACTGTGGTATCGTGTTGAAGCTGCATGGGCAGCAGTACCTGTACACGCCATCCAAGCTCTGTTTGACTCAATGCCCAGGCGTATCAAGGCCGTTATTATGGCCAGAGGTGGTTGTTCTGGGTACTGATTTCTCAGGATCTATGCACTCAAGGTGCGTGAAAATGTAATCACATATCAGTTCTAGTATAATATATTTGTCCAATGAATACTCGTTTATCATTTGCATTTCTTCTTGGTGTAGCAATTTTAATGCCCAATAGTGTACTTTTGTCAATTACAGGCCACATGTTGTGTGGATACACATTGTGTGTCTTTAGTGCAGTGATTTCCATTGCCTTCTGCACCATCACGCCGTAGACCAATGCTGATTCTTCCTCCAATGGGGGCAGTTTCGTACCCAAAGTGTAAGGAAGTGCCCTGAACCTCTGTTCCCTCATCTGCCCAGTTTGACAAGGGCGTTGGCTGAAAGAGAGTGACTTATTTTGCTGAATGTCTTCAGACGCCTAATTTTTATTCAAAGTTTAGCGGGTCCGTGGTTCGAGACCGGGAGAGAGGACCTTTCGTTTACTAATCAAAGACGCTACCCCTAAACCACGGATTCACTCCCTATCCATTTATCTGTTTTAATTCTATAACTTTTTCAGCCGGTTAAGGGATCTAACTTTCCAATCTCCAGTCCACAAAATGCCTGCTTTTTTTCTTCTGATGTCCTGATGAGGGCATCCTAGTCCATTCCTGGAGGTCCGAATTAGGGATTACTTTACCCTCGCAATATTTTACCCAAGATGGTGCCATCATCTTTAAATCACACAGTAGAGCCGAAAGTTCTTGGGAAACAGTCGCAGGTTTCTTTTATTTTCCAACTGTTCTCGGTACCTGCACAGGAAAGTAGTGTTGGGTGATAGTAAAAATACCCTTGCAAGTGTTGGAAAGTTGCTAGTCCTCTTCAGAAACCATATGTTATTCTGCCCTCTGTGTCTTAAATGCAACCATCAGAATACGTATCAGAAAAAGATGCGCTGTTGTGCTATTATGTACAATGTGGAATAGGTCTCTCATGACACACGAACATTGACCTTGTGCAATAATTTGTGTTATGTTATTTTGCTGTTTGCACTGCTGACAGTCAAATGAAATTTCACATACTATGTCCGTCCCTGTATCAAAACTGAACACACGTTGATAAAGTATGAAATAATTAAATATATTGGACTTGTTAGCGGGACTTAAAAGGGAAGTGTGTAATCGGTCATTCTGACGAAATCTTCACTTTTCGCTGCATGCTAATCGTGAAGAATAAAAATGCAGTAATTATCGTTGCACTTTAAATTTGCATTTTTATTGAACCTACTCACAGTGCTTACTACCAGGCTCATAACTGTCAAATTTGTTGTAGTATAGAACAGACACAATAGGTGCATACTTTCACAAAGTATTACAGGTAACATTGTACATACTGTCATTATTACCATGTTATTTCTTGGGACAATTTGACCTCCAGCTAATCTCAAAAGGAAATTCGGTTGATTTGACCTGAAAATTACAGTGCCCTTTATAAATTGTGTTGTGTTATCGCGTTACACGTTTTGAAGAACTCGAATAAAGCGGCCTAGTGCATTCTACTTATTGTTTGTCAAAGGAAGATCCTGTAAGCACTCCAGCAGCGATTATCCTCCTTTAAAATTCCTGTCAACATAAAACAAATTATTGTTGATTAGTGATATGTTACCAATCGTTACTGGAGAAAGAATGCTGAAAAACACTGGGCACAGTAACATGATATTCAACTGGCAAATCTCCCAAATGCATCGAATATTCAGCCTTTTTTTTATGGCTGTTATCTGCTCAGGTTTCAGATTAATTCTAATGGACGTCCTCCCGTGTGCAGACAGTAGCGATTATGCAGCTGTACCTGTCGATATTCACCGCTAGAAGAATTTCACATGGCATGCATCATTCGCAGACCTCTACTTACGGAAACCTGATACTTCTCTCAGAAAAACTGAAGTTGTTAACTGGGAAACGCCGTGAAGAAACAGGATGGGATGAGAGGGTCCACACCAATGTATCAGAAAGACAGATTTCCTGAATAATGAAACAGTAATCCACAATATACGAGCTGGCATTTAGACAAGGAGGCTAATGCTAGTGAAGAGAAAATTATAAAACTTGTGAACAGCTGTGACTGCTCTTTTGGGACTAACTGTAGGTGAACCATCATGAATGGAAGCTAACTTTTAAATCCCACGCCCATTTTTCAGCTGTTAAGAAGAAGAAGTTAACACCCTTTAAGCATTAGGAAATTTTAGATGAATGTGCATTCCAAATAAGCTGTCACAAAAAACGGATTCTGTGGTGGCACCACTTTTCAGTTTATTAGTCTAGAAGAAAACAGCACTCGACGTAACTTGACATACATAGTTATGCAACATGTGCCAAAACAACAACGACAAAATTTCGTTTATATAATCAAATCTCTCACAGATGGAGGACGTGTGCCTTCTCCTCCTACAACCGAGACAAAGGAAAGAGTCTAAGGAGTTTTTTCTTCTTAGTAAATGGCATCGATACTCATATGAAATCACAATATAAAAATACAATATTTGGAACCTACAGAAAAAAATGCATCTTTATGTTAGCACTAATTGCAGAAAAACAGTTTTCACAGCTTAAGAAAGAAAACTAAAATGAGAAGAGAGTGTGAAAATATTCTGTAGCTAAAAAATGAACAAGCTGCCACAACCACAAATTCATGCATTATTGCAATGATCAAAGCCAATACGAACGTGAAGTAAGAGACTGTGAAATTAATTAAGTGAGAAATACCGAAGAGGAGAGATTTGTGCACGTGGTGAAATGTGTTGCTTTGATGTTTCCTGTTTGTATGTTTGCCGAGAGCCAGTTACAGATGTAGTTAAAATAGACTAAATTAATAATGCAATATAGCACTGCTTTCAGTGTTACAGAGGGACTATGATATTGCATTTTATTAACGGCAAACATTTCTTTCATTAAGCGGATGCAAGGAAAACCGTTTCATTCCAGGCAGCAGCAGACTTTTATTTGGACTGTGAATTAGAGCTTTTGTGTTAATACGGTTCGTGAGACTCTGATTTGATGGAGTTGACTCAAAGCTTTTAGTTGGCCGAATTAACTAAATGGATTAATGATGACAAAAACCTAACCATTATCAGCATTGCTCCCTCCGTAAGAAGATTTTCATTATAAAGTTTGCAGCATGTTGCTCGCGAAAAAGTTGTACAACGAATTTGTAACAGAAAAATGCACGAACTATCAGCGCGAAAATTTACATTGCAACTTCACAACTTTGCGTCAAAGTACATAGTATTGCAGGCAGCAGTTTACGTGTTTTTCCATGTTATGAATTTACTTAGCGCTGTATGGGAAGAACCACACAGAAGCATAGTGGGTGTAAACGTTAGTTACGTGAAAAGAAAAGAGAAAGAAATAGAGAGAGAGAGAGAAAGCGTTTGCGAGCCATTACTTCTAACAACATAAGAACATCAGTAACCGAGAATATGCGTTTGGCGTGGACTATGCTATCTTGATACCGTCTTTCATATTTATTCGACGTGTCCTTTACCTCTGGCGTGAAGTGAGAACCGACCTCCGATTAACAAAACAAAATCGATCTTACACTGTGCTTTCAAAGACAGGAGCTAACACCATCTACACTTTTCTGTCTCCAAGCGTACGCCACACACATATATTCTAGAGACTTCAAGGAATGAAAATTTTATGGGTGTTCTTTCCTGCCAGTATCACTTACAATCCCAGACATTTCGCCCTAAATCCTGAAACGCACGATGACTGGATTGGTGAGCAAAAGACAGATATGTACGCAAACACTCTTTCGCCTGTGCACTTTCGACCAATTTATTCGCCTTGCGTAGATCTCACGAGGGAGGTATGATCGTGTTTCAGACGGCCGTAATAGATAATGAGACGATAGAGATGCTGCTCTAGTACGATGCACTCCTCAGTCGATTTCAAGAAATCGATAGTCAAAGTTTTACGAACCTGATGAAAACAGCACGAGAATGTCAGCCATAGAGGATCGGTGACACAGCAACCGGCTCATCCGTCAGACTAAAACCATAATATGCATCTACGTCTACACCTGTACTCCGCTAGCCACTTGGCGGCGCGTGGCGGAGGGCACTTTGTGTACCACACTCACTTTCCTTCGTTCCTGTTCCAGTCGCGAATAGTTCCCAGGACGAACGATTGGTAGCAAGCCTCGGTGTGTGTTCGAATCTACCTAATTTTATTTTCAGAGTCTTTTCGCGAGATATATTTAGGAGGCAGCGATACATTTATTGACATTTCTATGAACGTGCATTCTCAGAACTTTAACCATAAGTCATACCGTGATGCAGAACGCCTCTCTTGTAGTGTCTGCCACTACAGCTGACTGATCATGTCGGTGATGCTTTCGCGGTTACTAAATGAACCTATAACGAACATACTGCTCTTCTTTGTATTTCTCTGTTTCCTCTATCAGTCCTATTTAGGACGGATCCCACACTGAGGAACAATATTCAAGTTAGGTTACCTTCCATTGGGAAAGTGGGTGCACTCAGAGACTGTTATGTGATTTATAAATTATAGAGCGCAGCAATCAGTCGTTCTTTTTTTTTGTAGGTTTTATTACGCAAATCCAGATTTTGGTTAGTGCCTACCCATTGTCAATGCTAAAAATACAAGAAGTTATGGCTTATACATTAGATCACATACCAACGCCCTGTTGTTTGGGCGTCAGTCACAGTTCTCTGAATACTACTGAATAAAGAAGGTAGGTTGAGTGGGGAACCCATCGATTGGTCGTATTGTGCCCTCTTTATGAACTACGTATATATCATTTAAAAGAAAGTAAAAAAACGTTCGACTATGCATGGGAATTACATAAAATAGACCATAAATAAAATTCTTTACATTGTTATCAGACTTATTTCACATTCGCCATTTTTTTTTTCTTTATTGTTATTTTCAAACCCGTAAAAACAGGCAGGCTGTCAGCAGCATGTTACGCCGCTCTTCAGCCATAGAGTAGATAAATAAACAACAGAAAGAATACACAGATGTGACATAGCGGTGGGTAATAAAACAGTAGACACATAAAGACAAACACGGAGCCGTTCACACTCGACGATAATCCACACTACAAACTGTTGCCACGACGCACTAACACTGAAGATGGCGATGGCACAGGTGAACGATGGAGTGTTATGGTGAACACTGAACACTAAACACGACGGCACACACGAGACACTGATGGCAATGATCTCCGGCGCGCGAATGTCCACTTAGCGTGTGCAAGTCCGGGGACCTGCCAAGATGGGAAGAAGGGTGAGGTGGGGGAGATGGGAGAACAAAGATGCCAGTAGCTGAGGAGATGGGGGGAGGAGGAGAGGGACAGGGGAGGGGAAGCCCGGGGGAGGAGTGGGGAGAAATGGAGGAGGAAGGGAAGAGGGAGGGAAGGGTGGGAGGATGCCAAAAGGAGCAAAAACAGGAAGAGGGAGGGAGGAGTAAAGTTGGTACGAGGGGTAGATGGAGGGAAGGAGGGCATCATCAGGGAGAGGGAGCTGGCGAAAGCCACCTTGGGAGAGGGTAAGGAGGGTGGAGAGATGGAGACCGGGTGGGACGTGGGAATACAGGTGCAGCAGCGGGTGTGGGCGGGAGGGGATGGGTGAGACAAGCGGGTGAGGAGGATCGAGTTTGCGGGAGGTGTACAGGATCTGTATCCTTTCATGGAAAAGGAGGAGGTGGGGGAACAGAATGAGATCGTACAGGATCCGCGTGGGGGAGGGGAGACGGATGTGATAGGTGAGGCGGAGAGCATGGCGTTCAAGGATTTGAAGGGATTTAGAAAAGGTAGGGGGAGGGGTGGAGATCCAGGTCGGATGGGCGTAACAAAGGATAGGAGGGATGAGGGATTTATAGGTGTGAGTATGATGGAGGGGTCCAGACCCCACGTACGGCCAGAAAGGAGCTTGAGGAGACGGAGTCGGGAGTGTGCCTTGGCTTGGATTGTCCAGAGATGGGGGGTCCAGGATAGTCGATGGTCGAGGGTGACGCAAGGTACTTAATGGTGGGGGTGAGGGCGATAGGATGGCCATAGATGGTGAGATAGAAATCAAGGAGGCGGAAGGAAGGGGTGGTTTAGCCTACAATGATCGCCTGGCTTTTGGAGGGATTGACCTTGAGCAACCACTGGTTGCACCAAGCGGTGAAACGGTCAAGATGGGATTGGAGAAGGTGTTGGGAGCGCTGCAGGGTGGGGCAAGGGCAAGGAAGGCGGTGTCATCGGCAAACTGGAGAAGGAGGGCGGGGGGTGACGCCGGCGGCATGTCCACCGTATATAAAAGGTACAGAAGGGGAGAGAGGACAGAGCCTTGGGGCACACCAGCGGAGGAATCCGTGTTATGGATGGTGACGTAGGAAGGACGGTGGGAGAGAAAGGAGCCGATCAGACAGACGTAGTTAATGGGAAGGGCAAAGGTTTGGAGCTTGAAGAGGAGACCGGAACGCCATACGTGGTCATAAGCACGTTCAAGGTCCAGGGAGAGGGAGATTGCAGAGCGACGGGAATTAAGCTGTTCGGAAAGGAGATGGGTGAGGTGAAGGAAAAGGTCATCGGAAGAGAAGGGCGGCCGAAAGCCACACTGGGTACGGGAAGGAGGCAGTGCTGGTGGAGATGCTGGTGGATGCAGCGGGATGGATTCCAGGACCTTGCTGAAGACCGAGGTAAGGCTGATGGAACGGTAGGAGGAGACGGCAGACGGCGGTTTACCAGGTTTAAGGAACATCAGGAGATGGCAGGTTTTCCACAGGTCGGGGTAGTAACCGGTGGACAGGACTACATTGTAGAGTCTTGCCAGGGTGGAGAGGAAAGAGACAGGAGCTTCATGAAGGTGACGGTAGGTGACACGATCCTGACCAGGTGCGATGTTGCGTTTCGTGCGGAGTGTAGCAATGAGATCCTGTGTAGTGATAGGGGCATTGAGTTCCATGTGTGCGATGTTGTCCAAGTACTGGAAACCAGGTGCAAGGGGAGGGACAGAGGTGTCAGTTCGATCGCGGACATCCAGGAAGAGGGAGTAATCGAACTGGGGATCATCGAGGATGGAAAAGACATTGGAGAGGTAAGAGGCAAAGTGATTGGCCTTACTGAGTGCGTCAGGGAAGGGCTGATCATCATGGAGAAGAGGATAGTAGGGGGAGGGTTTAGTTCCGCTAAGGAGACGGAAGGCTGACCAGAACTTGGACGAGTTTATAGGTAGGGTAGCATTTAAACGGGTGCATGTCTGTCGCCAGTCCCGGCGATTCTTAGCCGCGAGCAAATTTCGAATGTGTCACTGGAGTTGCCGTTGCCGGTGGCGTCGAAATGTGTCCGGGTCACGCGTGTGGAGGAAGGCACGGTAGAGACAGCGGGATTCATGGAGGAGGAGCACAGTCTGTGGGGGTAAGGTAGGACGCTGGGGGTGGATGGCGACAGTAGGGACATGGGCCTCCATGGCCTGAGACAAGGTCTGCTGGAGAACAGCATGGGTTACATCGTCAAGGTGGTGGTAGGTGAAGGGGTGGCTATCGACCTGGGTGGAGAGGGTATCCCGGTAGGCATTCCAGTTGGCACGGGAATAGTCATGGACGTACTTTGCGGGAGGGTCATTACGAGGGTCGGGGCGGGGGCGACGACCGTCTGAAACGGTGAGGAGGACAGGAAGATGGTCGCTACCAATAGGCTCCAGGGCATCCACCGTTATGTGGTCAAAGAGGTTAGGGGAGGAATGGATAACATCGGGAGTGGAGTTAGATTTGGGGAGGGGTGTGCTGGGGGATGGGGATGAGGTCGCCTTGAAGGGAGGAGAGGAACCAATGCCACCGCCATAACTGGGTGGCGGAACGACTATGGATGCTGAGGTCGGTGGCAATCACGTAGGAGGAGAAGGTGCGGTCAATGTGGGAGAGGAAGTCGAAGGGAATAGGGACATTAGGGCAGACATAGATGGTGGCGCAGGTGACGGTAAGGCCGGGGAAGAAGAGACTAAGGATCAGGTGTTTGGTGGGGTCGGGAAGGAGAGGTTGGAGCTGAACTGGGATCTGGTGGTGGTGACCAATGGCAACTCCGCCACGTGCAATCGGGAGGGGATTATTGGAGAGGTGAAGGAGGTAGGGCGATGTGTGGGTGGTGTGGTGGGGTTGGAGGAAAGTTTCATTGAGGAGGAAGGCATCCACGCAGTGGGTGGCAAGGGTGTGCAGGAAAAGGTTCTTGTTGGCGGGAAGGGAGAGGATGTTGTTGAAAAGGATACGGTGATGTCGCGCCATGACAGGGAATAAGACAAGGGTGTCAAGACAGGAGAAGGTGAAATGGGCGTGGTTGTTGGAGTACGTGCCATATATTTTTAAGTGGAAAATGGAACAGGCGGCGAGGGAGACCTGTTGGAGGGTGTGAGGGTGCTGGAAAGGGTGGACGTTTTGTAGGACAATGGTGAGGAACCTGATGATATCCTCAGCGGTGGGGGGGGGGGGGGGGGACGAAAGGAATTGCCAGGAGGGGTGGGGGCGTCCAGAGGATGGACATGGATGGTGAGTTCAGGAGTGGTCAGAGGGGGTCGGGTTTTACACTTTTGGGAGTAGGTGGGATGGGGGAGATTGCAAGTATTGCTGGAGGAAGGGGATTGAAGGTTAGGGCACTGCCGGAGGAAGTGCACTTGCCTACAATGTGGGCAGGTGGGGGCCTCACGGCACTCGGCTGTTGGGTGTGCGTTATAGCACAGACTCCTCTGGCAGCACAGGGATTGAGGAGGGGAATGGGAGGGGTCGACCTTATAGCGCTGGTTGAAGAGGAGGGCACCCTCCTTCAAGAGACGGTCAATGGAGGGGGCAACCTCAGAGAAAACCCGCATAAGGTGGGTGGGGCTGGCTGAGTTGAAAATGCAGCAGACCACCCTCACCTCCAGCGTGGGATGTGCCTTGAGCTCCGCCAACACCTCCTCCTCCATGATCGACGGACTGAGCGGAGTGATCACGGCAGTGAGAGTCGGCAGGCGACGCGGGGGTTCGGGTTGATGGGTAGGAGATGGAGAAGGAGCAGGGGTGAGGGAGGCATTGGGGCGAAAACGGGTGATGGGGAGGCGGGAGAGGATGTCAGTATGGAGGGTTGGGCTGGGGGAGGAGATGAGAACGGAATCCCATCTGGGAGTGAGGAGAGAGATGGGGGCACCAGAGAAGTGTTGGCAGAGGAGGAGGGAGAGATTACAGGCCTCGAGAATGGAAGGATCACGATGTGAGAGGAGGTATTTGTATAAAGAGGGGGGAGGAGGAGGAGGAGAAGGAGGCGGAGGGAGCAGGGTCAGGTGGGGAGACATCCATGGCATCCTGGGGGGGAAGGAGGACCGGGTGGGACCTTTTTGGGAGCGGAGGAGGTGGTGGTACCACTAGGGCGTTTAACGGCGGCAGAAGGGTGGGTGGTGATATGAGGGATGGGAGCTATAGGGAGGTGGCGGGAAGGGGCAGGTCCCAGCATGGACGCAGCAGTCGCTGCCAGAGATGGTGATGGTGAAGGTGACGGCGACGGCGACGGCGACTGTGGTGGCAGTGATGGCGAAGGCGATGGGGAGAGTTGGTCATGGGCAGTGGCCTGACAGGCCACCACCCTAGCTGGAGCTGCAGTGACACGCTGGGGGAGTGGGGGGAATGGGAGAGGAGCAGGAGGAAGAAGCAGGAGAGGGGGCGACAAAGAGCGAGGGCGAAGGGAGAGTGAGAACAGGAGGGTTGGAAAGAGGGGGGGGGGGGCTGGGTACACCATGTAATGGTGGTGGTGGCGGCGGAGGGCGAAGTGTACACAATGGCTGTGGTGGTAGTGGTGGTGGGGGCTGACATGACGACAGGGATAAACAAAAATGCACAGGACAAAAAGGAAAGGAAAAAAACTGGGGCAGACGAAGACGAAGACAAAGACGGATGAAGACGAAGACGGATGAAGACGATGATGGATTAAGACGAAGACGGACGAAGACCAGAGTCCCACGCTGCTGGCGCTGGCGCTGACGCCGACGACGGCTGGCAGGAATGCTGCAGCTGCTGCTGCTGCCGCGGACGGGGCCGGGGCCGCTGCTGCTGCTGCTGCTGCTGGAGGGCTGGCTGGCTGGCTGGCTGGCTGGCTGGACCGCTGCTGCTGGAGGGCTGGCTGGCTGCTGCCGGCTGGACCACTGCTGCTGGCCGGGACCGCTGCTGCTGGCTGGGACCGCTGCTGCTGGCTGGGACCGCTGCTGCTGCTGCTGCACGGCTGGACCGCTGGTGCTCGGCTGGACCGCTGCTGCTCGGCTGGACCGCTGCTCAAGTTTTCTAACAGTTCCCAGAACAGTGCATTCAAGTACTGGTCGAACGAATGTTTTGTAAACTATTTCCTTTGTTGAAGGAATGCATTTACTGAGGTTTCTTCCAGTGATTCTAAGTCTGGCATCTACCTCACTGTTCGTTAATTTTTCTGTGATCGTTCTATTTGAAATCGTTCCGTCCACATACTCGTAGACATTATATGGAAGTAACGCTTCCAATGATTGTACTGCATTTGTGTAATCATACTAGAACTGGTCTTCCTCTCTGCGTATTTCCAGTATCTTGCTTGGGTTGAGGGTCAACTGCCTCTAACAGCACCAAGCGTCGATATTCTGCAGGTCTTCCTGCATTTCGCTACAAGTTTCTAGTGTCGCGAATTCTCTGTATATAAAAACATCATACGCGAAAAGTCTCATGGAACTGCCGACTTTATCTACTAGATGATTCATAATAGTGCGAAAAGTAATGATCCTATTACACTCCTGGAACACGACCGAAGTTCGTTTTACGTCTGAAAACTTCTCTGCGTTCGTGCTTGTTCTGTGTGCTAGAAACTCTTGAACCCAGTCAGAGAGTTGGTCTGACATTCCGCACGTATTTTATTCATTAAGCAGCAGTGAGGACCTATGTCGAACGCGTTCCAGAAGTCAAGGAACAGTACATCCATGAGGATGCCTCTGCATACTGCATTCTGGGTCTCGCGGAGGAACGTACGATCTGGCTTTCACACGATCGTTGTTTTCGGAACCCATATTCGTTTATACAGAGGAGATTTTCCGTCTCCAGAAATGTCATAATACGCGAGACGCGAGAGTAAAAAAAAAATTTCAAAAATCTAGACCTGACCGAGGTTAGAGATTCAAGCCTATATCTTTGTGCATGCGTTCGTCAACCCTTTTATGAAAATGGGCCGTGCAGTCAAGGGCGCCTTCCCACGGTTCTCGCGGCTCCCCCCGTGGGAGGTTCGAGTTGTCCCTCTGGCTTGTGCGTGCGTTTGTGTGTGTGTGTGTGTTTGTGTGTGCTGTCCGTAGCGTAAGTTAGTTTAGGGTAGACTAAGTAGTGTGAAAGCCGAGGGACCGATGACCTCTGCACTGTGGTCCCATAGGAACTTGTCACAAATTAAAAAAAAAATAAATGAAAATGGGGTTGACGTGTTTGTGTCCAATCATTAGGAACACTGCAGTCCTTCAAGGAACTACGGTATACTACGGTACACTGCTGCTAGAAGAGGAGCAAGTTCTTTCGCACACTGTATGCGCAATCCTAATGTTTTCCCAACAAGTACAGTGGCCTTCCCTCTGTTGAAGGATTTCAGCTGCTTTCCTATCTCATGATCACGTATCTCGTTTATCAGCTACTCTGTCGTTCGGTTGTTTGTACCATGTATCTATGGGAAGGAATAATAATAATAACAACAATAATAAAATTATAGTGATAATCACAATGGTAAATTTATACACGGCGCATTTAAGAAACTGTAAAAAAATTAAAATTACTTATCGGTAAATTCAAGCATGCATTAAAATGTATCTTAGCGAAATCTTGATACTTCTTCTTCTTTCTTGTCATCGGTAGACCGACGGCATTTGAAGTAGTGGTATCTATCACGAAACAAGGAGAAATATTCAGCAGACTCGGACTAAACTCATTTTGCGAGTACTGCTTTGTAATACACATCTCATTAACAATTACGAAGAAATGCCGTTCAGTTATAATTTTTGACGCAAACCCAACGTAGCCCGCCAGGCTAGCCGCGCGGTCTCACGCGCTACTTCACGAAACCGCCCGGCGGATTAGTGTCGAGGTCCGGTGTGCCGGCCAGCCTGTGGATGGTTTTTAAGGCGGTTTTCCATCTGCTTCGGCGAATGCGGGCTGGTTCCCTTATTCCGTGTCAGTTACACTATGTCGCCGATTGCTGCGCAAACACTGTCCCTAAGTACGCGTGCATCACCATTACTCTACCACGCAAACATTTGGGTTTAAACTCGTCTGGTATGAGACTCTCCGTCCGGTCCACCGAGGGCCGAACTGCACAATTACCCTAGGTTCGGTGTGGGGCGGCGGAGGGATGTAGTGGATGGACTGTTGTGGCCTGCTGGGGGGTTGTGAACCAATGAAGGCTACCTCCATCGATTCTAGGCCCCCGGTTTAATACACATTACACACAAACGTATTCCAACAAAGATATGAATACCGGGGCAGTCAGATTTGCAGTAACAGCGAGTAAAAAGTAATGGAATCACTTCTTTAGGCCTGCAGTAGTCGGGGCAGTCAATGTACCAGGTGGTTAAAATTAAAGTGCAACTACTCACAGTGGTCCATTTTCGGTTGCAATTATCGTACGACAGCGAAAATTGGTAGATATTCCAATGTGTTAATGGGGAATCAATTACAACTGGAAAAATTAGTTCCAATTTTGGCCACCAGATGCAGATCTCGCGCTCTAAGTGAAAAATAAATATAGAAATATTTGCACATGTATTCTGTTAGGAACGGGACGTGAGCGGGAACGGTCAAGTAAGGGAGAAAGGCATAATGTCGATTTTATTATTAGCCGCCGCTTGGACGATTTGTTCAATATGAGCTCTGGAGACGTCGTCAAAATGCTACTCAGCACCAGGTTTGCACCTGGTGATGGGAGTTGAAACCAATTTTTTTTTTTTCCAGCCTAAATCGGTTTCGCATCAACACATAAGCATATATACCAAATTTCGCTGCAATACGGTAACTACAGCTCACACTAGTCCTGCGCGAGTAGATGCATTTTAATTATAGCCACCCGGTACTACCCCGGCCGGGGTGGCCGAGCGGTTCTGGGCGCTACAATCTGGAACCGCGCAGCCGCTGCGGTCGCAGGTTCGAATCCTGCCTCGGGCATGGATGTGTGTGATGTCCTTAGGTTAGTTAGGTTTAAGTAGTTCTAAGTTCTAGGGGACTGATGACCTTAGAAGTTAAGTCCCATAGTGCTCAGAGCCATTTCGAACCCGGTACTACCAGAGCGTCGAAAGTAATACGCTCCTCACGAGATGGTGTTTCTCTCTAGCCCTGCAACAGCATAGAAGGCTGCTGCAGTACCTACAGGGAATTTTTTTGCTTAGTATAAAGGAGTACATCGTCAGACACGCGTGTGTCACGATTTCATATTGTACCTCGTCACAAGTGCACCACTATGATTATCATTGGTATTATTATACTTTTCCGCAAATATTATTTGTAGCCATGTAACTGTTGGTGGGGGATTAAGAAAAGGAAAACGATCTGTCTCGAACGCAGTACGGATAGACTGCTAACCTGCCGGGTTAGGCTGCGCTCACGGAGGCACCCATAGCGGGGGTTCCCGCCGACCACCGACAACGGCTGAATGAGGCCGATCTTGTCAAATCTGTACGCCTGTGCGTGGGCGATGTCAGCGCTACCGATGCCAATGCCCGTACATACAGCCTTCGTACGACGCTCAATCGAGCTCAAATGAATTTGTTTTTGCGGTCAGATCTGTCGACGCTCTGTAAACAAAAATTTTTTAAGTACAGTTCAATAAAAAAAGGAGTTTTTTGAATCCTGAGAATGAGGAAGATAATAACCGGGATATGTCTCGGGATCTGTGGTCTGAAATCACTATTTTATTGCAAACCACATGTTTTGAACAACTTAAAAATCACATGTTTTGAACAACTTAAAAATTTACTAATACTTCATTGAAAGTTACTTAGATGCATGTCCCGTGACTATCCAGCCATTTGAGTATCATGGCTGTACTTAACGCAGCATGTCGTCTGCAACATAGGCAGCATCAGCACTGGAAATGTTAGGTCTCAAAAAATTAAGTATTCAAGTCAGAAAGATGGCGTATGTCGATTTTCATTTTTCATTTCCGCAGTGGAGCTTATTTGGGTGGTGGTAGGTTAGCATTACTGGTCTACGAACTATTACTATCGCTTGTTGGCGCTTTTGTGCCATCAGGATAGTATTTCTGCTACATGAGGTGGTCTGCAAATATGGTTTGCGTCTTCCGACGTCTCACTGCTTCAGGTGTTCAGTGTATGTTAGTCTGTCACTTATACTGATAACAGACACTCCATATTAACTGACATTCGTCTGTTTTCCTGAATTTATTTCAAGTTGTGCAGTGTGTTTGAAATCACGCTTTCCAGTGTCTTCGCGTATCATCCCGAGTATGAAATAGAAGGCTTCTGTCTTCATCTCCCATGTTCGTAAATCTCGTCTTCTTATTTCAGTAACTGAGGAAGAGGACTGCCAAAGGCGACTGGACGCACTGTGACCAAGCTGTTGCCGGCCACTGTGGCCGAGCGGTTCTAGGCGCTTCAGTCTTGAAACGCGCTACTGCTACAGTCGCAGGTTCGAATCCTGCCTCGGGCATGGATGTGTGTGATGTCCTTAGGTTACTTAGGTTTAAGTAGTTCTAAGTCCTAGGGGATTGATGACCTCAGATGTTAAGTCCCATAGTGCTCAGAGCCATTTGAACCAAGCTGTTTGCCGAAGTTATTGGGCGTCCTCTTGCGACGCAATCCGTCGACCTTTATCGATGCCACTGTGAACGCATCCTGCTAGTGGTTCGGCTACCGCCACAACCTGTGTGATACTAAATAGTCTCTTAAAATTTCGAACCTCGACAGCTCGAAAATGAACGAAAAGCTCGCCGTACAGGGGCAGTGTATGTTACGTTCCTGTATGGACTACCGTCGTGCGAAAGCTGAGCAAAAGCGGTAACTAGTTGTCAGAAGAGTTCTTGACAAGTTATACAGGGTGTTACAAAAAGGTACGGCCAAACTTTCAGGAAACATTCGTCACACACAAAGAAAGAAAATATGTTATGTGGACATGTGTCCGGAAACGCTTACATTCCACGTTAGAGCTCATTTTATTACTTCTCTTCAAATCACACCAATCATGGAATGGAAACACACAGCAACGGAACGTACCAGCGTGACTTCAAACACTTTGTTACAGCAAATGTTCAAAACGTCCCCAGTTAGCGAGGATACATGCATCCACCCTCCGTCACATGGAATCCCTGATGCGCTGATGCAGCCCTGGAGAATGGCTTATTGTATCACAGCCGTCCACAATACGAGCACGAAGAGTCTCTACATTTGGTACCGGGGTTGCGTAGACAAGAGCTTTCAAATTCCCCCATAAATGAAAGTCAAGAGGATTGAGGTCAGGAGAGCGTGGAGGCCATGGAATTGGTCCGCCTCTGCCAATCCATCGGTCACCGAATCTGTTTTTGAGAAGCGTACGAACACTTCGAATGAAATGTGCAGAAGCTCCATCGTGCATGAACCACATGGTGTGTCGTACTTGTGAAGGCACATGTTCTAGCAGCACAGGTAGAGTATCCCGTATGCAATCATGATAACGTGCTCCATTGAGCGTAGGTGGAAGAACAGACTAAAATGAGCTGGAAAATAAGCGTTTCCGGACGCATGTCCACATAACATCTTTTCTTTATTTGTGTGTGAGGAATGTTTCCTGAAAGTTTGGCCGTACCTTTTTGTAATACCCTGTATTTCAGGAGTGATCATATGTCAGTGGCTAAGCACTGAAGTTTTGGGAGGGCGCAGGGCCTTGTTTTTGGCAGAAATCGAGAAAAAATTCGGTGAACTAGGTTTTCCTGTCCTTGTTCATTTTTGGCGGTTTTCCCTCCTGACCAGTAAACTCTTATGGGCCATCAAAGCGCGTTACCGGAGGAAGGGAAGATTAGGTTTAACGTCCCGTAGACATAGAGGTCATTAGAGACGGAGCACAAGCCCGCATGGTGTCAAGGATGGGGAAGGTAATCGACCGTGCCCTTTGAAAGAATCCATCCCGGAATATGCCTGGCGTGGTTTAGGGAGATTAGGGAAAACCCAAATCTGGATGGCCGGACGCGTCTTTGAACCGTCGTCCTCCCAAATGCGAGTCTAGTAGGCTAACCACTGCGCGACGTTGCGGTACGTGTTACCGGCTCGGCTATCACGTGCAAATCGGTTACTCCAAAGATAGCTTCGATCCAGACGCGCTGTAGCGTGGATTCCACTGTCCCGCAAATTACTGCCATTTGCGAATTCAGTGGTGACAAGCGATAACTCATTGGAGAGCAGGATGGAAGTCTGTTATGTTTTCTTATGAAAACTGGTTCTGCCTTGATGCCAGCGACGGCCAGGTGGTTAGGCGGCCAGCTGAGGGTCTGCAACCAGCCCGCCTGCGTGCTAGGCACAGTGGACATGCGCCAGCAGTTGTGGTCTGGGATGCTATTTCGTATGACAGCAGGAGTACTCTCTTGGTTATCACACGTCCCTGACTGTAAAATTGTACGTAAGTCTGATGATTCGATCTTTCCGCTGCCATTCATGAATAGCATTCCAGGATGTGTTTGTCAGCATGATAACGCTCGCCCATATACAGCTGTTGCTACTCAACATGCTCAACATAGAGATGACATGTTGGTTTGGCCTGCTCAATCACCAGATCTATCTCCAATCGAGCACATAGGAGACATCATCGGATGACAACCGCTGTGTCATCCGCAGCCAGCATTAAGTATCCTGCTATTGACCGGCCATGAGTAACGTGCATGGGACTCCATATCACAAAATGACATTCGGCACCTGTAAAATATAATATAACTACATACTTGTTTGCACGCTTGCATTCAACATTCTGGCGGTAACACCGGTTATTAATGTATCAGTATCTCATGAAACGTCCCCTTGGAAAAATTAATGAATTACTGTGCTGGTAAACCTCTTTCGTTGTTTGATTTTCAAACAGCTGAGCAAAACTGAACGTACTCGGACATTACTCTCTTTACTTATTGTGATCAACACTAAGCTGACACACAGTAGTTTTAGCGCAACGCAATCTGACTTTCAAAAATCCCTACAAAAGAATGGCCCTGACCAACAATAACCTATACCTTTCATGAATCACTTACCTCACAGAAATCTTCGTTACTCGAACTACTGCAATACAGCGAGCGCCAGTGCTGCCAGCTAAATAAAAGATTCTAACTACTGCAGGCACTAACTACTGATAGGCATACTTAGCAAATGAAAGATTTTGATAGAGAACAAAGTATTTACCTTAATAGTGTTCAAAACTCATTATATATATATATATCAGTTTATGACCAGATCATCCGCTCTCAAAACTCCGCTATCTCACTCCCCACATCCACCACAGCTGGCGGCTCACCTCCAACCGCGCAACGCTACGCGCTGTTCACATCCAACTGCCCAACACTACAATAGCGATTATTACAACAATGCCAACCAACCACAGACTGCACACAGCATAGCCAGTGATCTTCATACAGAGCACTACGTGGCGTTACCAATATAAAAAACTTACATAGCACCCATGCTCCACACAAAAAATTTTACAAATTGTTTTCGGTACTGGTCAATACATATTTGTGTCTGTCAGGAAAAAGAAATTTGTAAGACTGGATGTCATGAACTGATATATATGTTATGACTTCTGAACACTATTAAGGTAAATACATTGTTTGTCGGCTATCAAAATCTTTCATTTGCTAACAATACCTATCAGTAGTTAGTGCTTTCAGTAGTTAGAATCTTTTATTTAGCTGGCAGCACTGGCGCTCGCTGCAGTAGTTCGAGTAACGAAGATTTTGGTGAAGTAAGTGATTCATGAAAGGTAAAGATTATTGTTAGTCAGGGCCATTCCTCTGTAGGGATTATTGAAAGTCAGATTGCGTTGCGCTAAATATATTGTGTGTTAGTTTAGTGATGATCAGAATAAGTAAAGAGAGAAATGTCTGAGTACGTTCAGTTTTGCTCAGCTGTTTGAAAATCAAATAACGTAAATGTTTATCAGCATAGTCGTTTATAATTTTTCTAAGGGGACGTTTCACCCACATTTGCGACGGCTTATCTCGCGCTTACATTAACCTATGATTTTGCAGTGTTAATCACTTAAATATGCTACTTTGAGAAATGTATTCGCGAAATTGCATTGGTCTTCATTAGTGTTTGGTGTTGCGATTCTGTTTTTATGTCAGTTTTTATAGGTAGGCTTTAGCGCTGGCAAGCAGCCGTCGCGCTCGACTCCCAAGAAGGCGTGTCAGATACTACAGGTAAATTCAGGGGAGAACTTTAAATAAAAGTAAATTGCGGCCAGCAGTTAAAGCTTATCACTTACATTTGCTTTTAGCATTTGACGCACCTAGTCGGGAAGTGTGACGAATGTGTGCTAGGAGAAACAGCTGCCCTTATATTTTAAAAACAAAAATAAAAAAAATATAGAAAATGACACTGTATACTAAAACAAACACTTTCTTCTGATTGTGTTGGTCGCTGTACCAACCGACAATATGTATGAAATACTGAAGCATTTCAGTCAGGTTACAGTTAACACAAACCAGGATGTTTATTTCAACATCCATGGTGCCAAAGCGTTTCCCAAGACTGAAAAACTGTGTCACAGGGCTGCACGCATTCGTTTCTGAATTGTCGAACACTCAAATATAATAGCGCATTTCGAGTGACCCGCTAAATCGCCTGTTACTAGTCCTAAAGAAGATTTCAGCCTGTTAAACACAGCAAGCATCTTTGCACTGCATCTACGCTATCTGATCATCAATGGCTCGCTTCAGCCCGAGACAGCGTACCTGAAGAAACTTTGTGAACTCTCTTTCTCGCCGAACGGAGTCCATGATTACGTCTAGATAGGGCATCATATGGTGATGGCGTAATGTATCCTGGAGGTGAAAATTTTGTCCGATGTGCTTATATCAAACATATATCAGACAGCAGAACTGATTTGTAAGACCACCATCAGACTGTCCTGGTTTCCCGCTTGTTCGGTTCACACAACTTACAAATGTAATTTTTGTCGAGAGACCGATATCTGTAAAATATAATTGTTCATCTTCATTCTTTTATCTTGTTCCTTAGTGTTGGCTGAGTACCATTTCATCTAGAAGATCACGAAATTCCATTTCCCACATGAAAGTATTTACTGTAGACTCTTTTTCCATTGCCAAGTCTTGACAAGCCTGATTATTTCTGGTGTGCTGTCCAAACAGAAGACTGGCTTAATGCAGTTAATCTTTCTCAGGCAAGTTCCTCCATCTCTGTATAAGTACTGCAACCTACCAGCATTTCAACCTACTTATTGTCGTACTGTTGACAAAACTCGGTCTCCTTGTACAGCTTCTCTCCGCTCCCACAGACACGCACAATCAGTTTCGTCTATTACGAATTTAACTGTACCTTGATGCCCCAGGATTTGTCCCATGAGGCACAGATTTTGGCCAAGCTGTGCTATGTCCTTTTCTCCCCAAAACAATTCAGTGCCTCTTCGTTGTTTATACGATCTGTTAGCATTTAGCTGCAGCACCACACTTCAAAAGCTATTTTCTTCTTGTCTGAACTGTTTACCGTCTTTGTTTCGCTTCCGAGCATATACTTTGAGATAGCATTGGCTAAAATTCAAACAAAAGAAAAAGGAAATCCCGCTATCATACCAGAACGACCACGTGATAGCCAACCGACCGCCATGTCATCCTCGGTCATTTATCATCGGATGAGGTATGGAGAGGCATGGGGTCAGCACACCGCACTGCCGGCCACTGCCGATGTTTCGAACTTTGAGCCGCTATGTATCAATTAGCTAGCTCCTTGGTTGGCACCATGAGGTCCAGTGCATCCGGTTCAGTCCACCCTCCAAGGAAACATCCCTCGAAGTCCCGGGAATCGAACGCAGGTCATCGCATGGAGTTCTGCCGTGTTGATTACTCTGCTACGGAGGCTGATATTTAAATTTATAGTCGATGTTAACAAATTGTTGTTTTTCGGAAATCCATTTCTAGCTGTTGACAGTGAACTTTATAGCCTCTCTACTTTCACCAGCATCAGTTTTTTTTTATCAATTCAGAATCAAAATTCATCTACTACTCTTACGCTCTCATTTCCTGATATAATACCCTCACCATTCCTTGAACTCATTTGACTACAATCCGTTACACTTGCTTTAGCAGCAAAATATATAAATGCTTTGTGACCATTTTTAATTCACTCAAAAATTGGGTTAGTCTTGCCTATTGTATTTATTAACTTAATACCGCCTTAAACGTTTCGCATTTCGCCATTTTCAAAGGCTGTAGAAAGAAAAACATGAAAGGTTATCACAAAAAAGAACGTTGTTGCCGTTACATAAGATGTAATTCGCAAAAACGGAAGAACCAAGCACTCAGTGAAAACACGCTGATAAAACATAAAATACATGAAATGCACGTAAAAAAAGAGAGACAGAAATCACCAAAACATAAATATAACTGTGACTGCTCATGTACTCCGTACATTCGGTTGTTATAATTCTTAATCCATTCATTGGATTGGTTTCTTTATGAGTTTCCATGGTCAATACCTCTTGAAGTAATCTTGTCTAGTATTAATTTTATATTTTAATGGGTTTGTCTACTAATGTCATCTATTACGTAGGCACAGTTTTCGAGTTTGTTGTTATATTTTTCCTGTTTGGTCCCTTTATGTTTATTGATCGATCAAATTTTTACCTTTTATATTGCATTACCACGACACTGTCGAAGACGAAATTTACTGTGTGCTTGTTCCTCAATCTGGATGAGTGACATTTAATCCAGTTTTGTTTACAAACATTGCAACATCTTTGGCGGTGATAATCAGTTAATGTCAGATGATTTAAATTTATCAAAATTTACAGTTACAATGTGTGCTTATCACTAAAAATGTAAAGCCTTTGAGAATGTCGTAAGGCCGAAACGCGTAATGCAGTATAAAATTAACAGATGCAGTCTTCAAGGCTAAATCAGTTTCTGAATCTATTGCTTTAATCTAGTTCATATTGATTTTATAACATCTTTGCAAGGTACTATCCACTCCACTCAACTGATTTTCCAAGTAACTTGACGTTGCTGATATAATTACATCATCAGCAAACCTAAAATTTGTGTGTCTTTCCCCTGAACATTAATTCCCTTTTCAGATTTCTCCTCAGTTTCCTTTGGTGCTCATTCACTGTACAGAGTCAGCAACATCTGGGACAGAATACAACCATTACTCGCCTAAAAGCTACTGCTTTTCTTGCAAGTCCTTCGAATCTTATAACTGGGGTCTTATTTCTATGAAAGTTACAATAAGTAACAGGTCGGCGGTAGGAAAAGGTGCATAATTTAGCATAAACTGGAAGTGTAAATAGCCGGCCGAAGTGGCCGTGCGGTTCTAGGCGCTGCAGTCTGGAACCGCAAGACTGCTCCGGTCGCAGGTTCGAATCCTGCCTCGGGCATGGATGTGTGTGATGTCCTTCGGTTAGTTAGGTTTAACTAGTTCTAAGTTCTAGGGGACTAATGACCTCAGAAGTTGAGTCCCATAGTGCTCAGAGCCATTTGAACCATTTTTTTGGAAGTGTAAATATCTGTAAATCCACGGTTTAAGTCTTTGGTACGACTGACTGATACCAACAGCATATTTGCAGCACAAATCATCGTACTATATATTGCATGCCTTGATAAGCGCAGTTTTAATGACTAATGAGCATTTATTTGGCTGTTTGAAAGATATTTCTGCTTCCTAACTGTAAAAACTACTTTATTTTATGTTACTATCACGATCTCGGCCTTTAGCCATTATCAAATACAACAGTGTTGTGTATGATTGGACTTTGTCATGCGAAATCATCGAGAAGATCTATTGAACTGAGTGTTCCAGCGTGTAGATACACTATGTGGTGAAAAGTATCCGGACACCTGGCTGAAAATGACTTACAAGTTCGTGGGGCAGTCCATCGCTAATGCTGGAATTTAATATGGTGTTGGCCCACCCCTAGCCTTGATGACAGCTTCCTCTCTCGCAGGCATACGCTCACTCAGGTGCTGGAAAGTTTCTTGGGGAATAGCAGCCCATTCCTCACGGAGTGTTGCACTGAGGAGAGATGTCGATGTCGATCGGTCAGGCCTGGCACGAAGTCGGCATTACAAAACATCCCTAAGGTGCTCTATAGGATTCAGCTCAGGACTCTGCGCAGTCCAGTCCATTACAGGGATGTTACTGTAGTGTAAGCACTCCGCCACAGGCCGTGCATTATGAACAGGTGCTCGATCGTGTCGAAAGATGCAATCTCCATCCCTGAACTGCTCTTCAGCAGTCGGAAGCAATAAGGTGCTTAAAACATCAATGTACGCCTGTGCTGTGCTAATCTCACGCAAAACAACCCTCTATGAAAAACACGACCACACCATAACACCATCTTCGCACTACACATTCTGGCAGATGATGTTCACCTGGTATTCGCCATACCCACACCCTGCCCTTGGATCGCCACATTGTGTACCGTGATTCGTTACTTCACACAACGTTTTTCCACTGTTCAGTCATCCATTCTTTACGCTCCTTACACCAAGCGAGTTGTCGTTTGGCATCTACCGGTGTGATGTGTGGCTTATGAACAGCCGCTCGACCATGAAATCCAAGTTCTCTCCCTCCCGCCTAACTGTTGTAGTATTTGCAGTGGATCCTGATGCAGTTTTGAATTCCTGTGTGATGGTGACATTGCAACCCTCTTCAACTTGGCTCTGAGCACTATGCGACTTAACTTCTGAGGTCATCAGTCGCCTAGAACTTAGAACTAATTAAACCTAACTAACCTAAGGACATCACACCCACCCATGCCCGAGGCAGGATTCGAACCTGCGACTGTGGCGGTCGCCCGGTTAAAGACCGTAGCGCCTAGAACCGCACGGCCACTCCGGCCGGGCATCTTCAACTGTCGGCGATCTCTGTCAGTCAACAGACGAGGTCAGCCTGTATTCTTTTGTGCTGTACGTGTCCCTTTTCGTTTCCACTTCACTATCACATCGGATACAGTGGACCTAGGGACGTTTAGGAGTGTGGAAATCTCGCGTACAGACGTATTGACACAAGTGACACTCAATCACTTGACCACGTTAAAAGTCTGTGAGTTTCGCGGAGCGCCCGATTCTGCTCTCTCATGATGTCTAATGACTACTGAGGTCGTTGCTATGGAGTACCTGGCAGTAGGTGGCAGCACAATGCACCTATTACCAAAAAGTATGGTTTGCCCGGATACTTCTGATCACGTAATGTATGTACAAAATTGCCGAAATATACGGCAGCGGGTAGCATACATGTTTCCCAGCCATAGAAGATCTGATCCACATTATGAACATAAATAAAGTAGTTACAAGTATAAGTTCACTGCACATCTAACTACTGGTTGATGTTTATTCTGTGGCTCAGTTGTTCTGTGACTGGAAATCATGTTTGCCATATGTCTACCATACATTTAGATTAATTTGTACTTATCTATTCTGTGAGACACCAAGTTAAACAGATCTTGAAGATCTACTGAATTCTAATTACAGCCAACATCGTTGTCCTTGAGGTGAAATCATGATAGTAATATAAAATAAAGAAGTTTGTACAGTTATAATGTGGGAATATCATTCAAATTTTATTAAGTGACTGTGGCCCAAAAGTATGAAATCATTATTTGTTTGACTGTTGTGATATACGGAAGTCTCCTTTTCTTCTCACTGTGCATTTGCCACTTATTGCACTGAGGATTTCTGCCTGAGTTCACAAGAGTTCATGCTGATTCCTTGACCAAATAATCATAAAAGGTTTCAAACGAGTAATCTTGAAAGTCAGAGGATCAAGTAGGTAAATGACGAGGGCTAGTAGAAATCCTTGGGTAACAGAAGAAATATTGAATTTAATTGATGAAAGGAGAAAATATAATAATGCAGTAAATGAAGCAGGCAAAAAGGAATACAAACGTCTCAAAAATGAGATCGACAGAAAGTGCAAATTGGCTAAGCAGGGATGGCTATAGGACAAATGTAAGGATGTAGCGGCTTATCTCACTAGGGATAAGATAGATACTGCCTACAGGAAAATTAAAGAGACCTTTGGAGAAAAGAGAACCATTTGTATGAACATCAAGAGCTCAGATGGAAACCCAGTTCTAAGCAAAGAAGGGAAAGCAGAAAGGTGGAAGAAGTATATAGAGGATCTATACAAGGGCTATGTACTTGAGAACAATATTATGAAAATGGAAGAGAATGTAGATGAAGATGAAATGGAAGATACGATACTGCGTGAAAAGTTTTACAGAGCACTGAAAGACCTGAGTCGAAATAAGGCCCCGGGAGTAGACAACATTCCATTAGAACTACTGTCGGCCTTGAGAGAGCCAGTCCTGACAAAACTTTACCATCTGGTGAGCAAGATGTATGAGAAAGGCGAAATACCCTCAGACTTCAAGAAGAATATAATAATTCCAATCCCAAAGAAATCAGGTGTTGACAGCTGCGAAAATTACCGAACTATCAGTTTAATAAGCCACAGCTGCAAAATACTAACACGAATTCTTTGCAGACGAATAGAAAAACTGGTAGAAGCCGACCTCGGGGAAGATCAATTTGGATTTCGTAGAAATATTGGGACACGTGAGGCAATACTGACCTTACGACTTATCTTAGAAGAAAGATTAAGGAAAGGCAAACCTACGTTTCTAGCATTTGTAGACTTAGAGAAAGCTTTTGACAATGTTGACTGGAATACTCACTTTCAATTTCTAAAGGTGGCAGGGGTAAAATACAGGGAGCGAAAGGCTATTTACAATTTGTACAGAAACCTGATGGCAGTTATGAGAGTCGAGAGGCATGAAAGGGAAACAGTGGTTGGGAAGGAAGTGAGACAGGGTTGCAGCCTATCCCCGATCTTATTCAATCTGTATATTGAGCAAGCAGTAAAGGAAACAAAAGAAAAATTCGGGGTAGGTATTAAAATCTATGGAGAAGATATAAAAACTTTGAGGTTCGCCGATGATATTGTAATTCTGGCAGAGACAGCAAAGGACTTGGCAGAGCAGTTGAACGGAATGGACAGTGTCTTGAAAGGAGGGTATAAGATGAACATGAGCAAAATCAGAACGAGGATAATGGAATGTAGTCGAATTAAGTCGGGTGATGCTGAGGGAATTAGATTAGGAAATGAGACACTTAAAGTAGTAAAGGAGTTTCGCTATTTGGGGAGCAAAATAACTGATGATGGCCGAAGTAGAGAAGATATAAAATGTAAATTGGCAATGGCAAGGAAAGCGTTCCTGAAGAAGAGACATTTGTTAACATCGAGTATAGATTTAAGTGCCAGGGAGTCATTTCTGAAAGTATTTGTATGGAGTGTAGCCATGTATCGAAGTGAAACATGGACGATAAATAGTTTAGAGAAGAAGAGAATGTGGTGCTACAGAAGAATGCTGAAGATTAGATGGGTAGATCACATAACTAATGAGGAGGTATTGAATAGAATGAAGAGGAGTTCGTGGCACAACTTGACAAGAAGGGTCCGGTTGGTAGGACATGTTCTGAGGCATCAAGGGATCACAAGTTTAGCATTGGAGGGCAGTGTGGAGGGTAAAAATCGTAGAGGGAGACCAAGAGATGAATACACTAAGCAGATTCAGCAGGATGTAGGTTGCAGTAAGTACTGGGATATGAAGAAGCTTGCACAGGGTAGAGTAGCATGGAGAGCTGCATCTATCCAGTCTCAGGACTGAAGACCACAACAACAACAACAATCTTGAAAGTGAAAGAAGCAGTCACGTATGGCAGCTGTATATGATGGGTGAGGCAATGAGTTGTATCTATGTTGTTCGTCTGACTATCCGATGAGTGCAGCTCGTTAGAAGTCAGCTTAGGGGCAAACTAGTGGAAGCGCAGCAATGCACCCTAATTTTATAGGAGCACGACGACATAGTGATGGCTGGTATGAGTCTCCTTTGAAAGGAAATGAAGTGTGTACTTGTCTAGATGAGAAGCTCTGCCTGGCTCAGAGAAGTAGAGTTCGAAATGTGCAACTAACTGCAAGTATGTGTATGTCACACATTCATTTTCTCTCAGTACCACGGCTGGTTTCAGTGTAGTACGAAGTCGCCAGTTGCTTATAGATGCGCCCTGGTTCGCTGCTCCACTTGATAACGCGCACTAAATCCGTGGGCGCCTGTTTCGCGATAAAGGCGGCGCTGTTTAAGACTCACTGCTCTCTAGGGGTTAGTGATGTAATATACTCACTCGTAATTACCAACGCGGGAAAGGTAGCTAGCATTCGATAAGGACGGAAATGCGTCTGGGATGTGCGCCAAACAGCTACACGTAGAGCTACAAAACAGATGTAATGGAGAGCGCCCGTAACAGTCTGTTTCTCCTGAACATAGTATACGGAACTATAAGGCGTGCGTTTGCCTCATTCTAACCACCACGGCTAGTTAGGGCTGCCAGAGACGCTGCTGGCGTGTCTTCCGGTGGAAAACAATCAGTGTACAAGACAGCAAAAGGGCTGTTCTTTCCCCATCTGTCTGAAAAACTTTGATCTGTTGTTCGTTAAATAGACTGTTCATTACTTACTAACGTCTTTCGCTTATCCGTCGGTTGCTGTATTACATGGTGCTAATTGATAACACATGGTGATTGGAAGTAGGAATAAAATGTAAATGTCTTGTGACGAGGGCCTCCCATCGGGTAGACCTTTCGCCGGGTGCAAGTCTTTCGATTTGACGCCACTTCGACAAGTTGTGCGTCGACGGGGATCAAATGGTTATGATTAGGATAACACAACACCCAGTCCCTGAGTGGAGAAAATTTCCGACCCAGCTGGCAATCGAACCCAGGCAGTTAGGATTGACATTCTGTCGAGCTGGGAAGTAGGAATAGCATTTTGCTATTAATGTTAGATCTAGATACTACAGCTCCAAGGATAATATTGCACGAAAAGTGAGTCGTAGTCGAGAAGGGAGTGGGGCAAAGTCAACTGCCATTCTTGATGACGTTCTACACAAGGTGTCTATATATGACATCACCAATGAAACTTCATACCATCGAGCGGTGGGTATGTAACCGATTAGAGATACAGGTAAAACGGTCACCAGAGTGCATCAGAAAGTGAACACGCTTCGTACGCAGCGATCGCAGTGTAGGCATTTATATTGTTCCATGGTGATTGGTTTCAACAGTCTTATGCTGCCATCATCTGACCTTATGGAACTTGTCATAAAATTGCCATGATACATTACATGAAGTCAAAGCATAAAACACACTATCCACGTCTACACGTATTGATAAAACTCCAGTTGATAAAATTCTCGAAGTTCATGAAACATACAAAGATGACAAAATCCTCGTATCGTCCATGCATGTACGTGGTAAACATGAGGAGATGAGTGTTAGTTACACGCACAGACGATATGTGAATTCTTCCAACTATGTGAGATGTTAGTGGACGCCTCAGGATAAAGGAACATCTAAATCGGCATGGGAAGGTGCAGGCCATTTATCAAAAGTCATTTGTTACTTCATATATGTTCAACAATATTTTATTGCACAGATAAATCTTATAACTCAGCTGCCTGACAAACAACTTCTCATTGAATCCTCTTCTTCGATCTTACCGCCATAAATGTAGAGCACTGTTCAAACATACATTAAAAATGGAAATTCTTCAGTTCAGATTTACAGATAAACAGAACACCAATATGTTCAATATAAATAAATAAAAATGATAAATTTCTTATAACCATAGCTACAGTGAATCAAATAATTTTCAAACATATTTCATCAATCAGGGAAGGCTATTTGGCGTGGAAAAATAACAAAATACCATTTAACGGCTGATAGGGAAACCAAGGAAGGAACAGGAGCGGCAGACCAGGTCTGAATAAGATGGAAAAATAACGGGTACGTCTAGGTGAATTAACGTCCGACTGCTACGAGAATGAAACTTAATTTATAAAGGAAGCCATTGCAAACCAGGAGGCCGTAACGTCTCAGAGGCTAAGGTGAGATCGGAAGCGGCGCGCCACTCGCGCTCACCTACACAGCCGACGTGGACAGGCTACGTACGCACATTGGACCGGTGAGTAACAAAAAATGGTTCAAATGGCTCTGAGAACTATGGGACTTAACTTCTAAGGTCATCAGTCCCCTAGAACTTAGAACTGCGTAAACCTAACTAACCTAAGGACATCACACACATCCATGCCTGAGGCAGGATTCGAACCTGCGACCGTAGCGGTCCCGCAATTACAGACTGAAGCGCCTAGAACCTCTCGGCCACCCCGGCCGGCGGCAAGTAATAAATAAGACCCTGTAACAGCGCCTCCAAACGCTTCGAACAGCTCGGAAGGCCGAGAGAAAACAAACAAACATAAAAATCACGCATAATAATCATGCAACATATGAAAAAGCTCGGACCAAGACAAAAGCTCAACATGAACGTGGCCCCAAACCCCAACCAAACAATATATGTAACAATCAGAATTTTACGAATGAATTATTAATGAGTAACCAGTTAGTCTTACAGTAAATTATAACAACGCTCAGTCACATTAACTGAAGTGGCTCGGAAGGTAACAGGCAAATCATGAAGCATTCAGACAACTACAATGGCAACCACATTTAAAACTATAAATATTAATCTTCCTGAAAGGGTAAATATCAGCAGAGTAATGGAACCCACTTACGCAAAAGAGCCAAGATTCTTACGCAGAAGAGCCAAGATTCACTGGCCCGCTACCGTTTGCTTACCACAGCTGTAGGCTATTTCGTAGCCGCTACATCAGTCAGGGATGCAACAGCTTCCTTTATAGATTAGACTCAATTTCGACCTCAGTGATTGCACGTGGCGGCCTACCACATATGACAATTAATTTCTGACGCAACTAACAAATAAGCAGACACTGAACAAATTGTAGTTAACGGAAATTTTACAACACATGAATGTGGCGCTCAAGTAATGTCAAACAGAGGCACCAAAACGCAAATGAAGTTCTTGAAACAGAGTGATGGAGAATCACAGGAAATCAAGAGTAGCGGATCAACTTCAGCCGACAGCGGTGGCTGAACGGTTCTAGGCGCTTCAGTCCGGAACCGCGCGACTGTTACGGTCGCAGGTTCAAATCCGGCCTCGGGCATGGATGTGTGTGGTGTCCTTAGGTTAGTTAGGTTTAAGTAGTTCTAAGTTCTAGGAGACTGATAACCACAGATGTTAAGTCCCATAGTGCTCAGAGCCACTTGAACCATTTCTGGGATCAACTTAAACACGGTACCGCGTGCGGCAATCAAGCCTTACCCCAAAATGAAGAACAGACAGCGTTAGAAAACGAAAAGAACTACAACACCCATATCAGCAACTACGTGTTCTTAACGCAAGGTAAATCGACTGCATCGAATTTAGGCCCAAGTATTAACGACTAACACGACGGCATTAGAAAATGCAGCAGCTATGCCTATCTAATGCAGGGTAAATCGGCTGCGTCGACATTAGACCTGACTATTACCAAGCAACACGACTTTCGGAACGACCGGCCTTGTTATCATCTGTGTGCATCTTATCAAGTCTGAGCATTTTATCAGCTGGATTACTATCAAGATATGTATACGTGGCGTGTGCCTTTTATGCTTTGACTTCAAGTAATGGGCATACCAATTTTATTACGAGTTCCGTTCAACTAATGGCATACCAATTTTATAATGAGTAAGATTAGATGACGGCAGCATAAGATTGTTGAAACCAGTCATCTTGGAACAATGAAACTGTCTATACTGTGATCGCGGCATACGAAGTGTGTTCATTTTCAACCATGCCGATCGCCCGACATCACAGCATATGTACTTTATATTACAGAACACATTAATGGTGTTCGTGTTTAATTTCGTTAAAAGGTCTAGTAGCGTATGACATGACGTGTGAAAATTGTAAGATGTCGAATGATCACTGTGACAAACATGCAGATGTTGTGTCGTCATATGAGACAGCATTATCAGCACCTCGCAGAGTTTAAAAGGGGTGTCATTTGGGGTAGTCATTTTATCAGCTGGTCTGCAGTATCCAGATTTTTGGGACATTCGAATATGGATTGCATTGGAACATGCAGGCAAGCACAATCGTCGTCGACTTTCTGGGCGACCACGTCTGATCATCTCAAGGGATGATCGCCTTATTCGGCATCAATTACATCTTCGTATTATTGTAGCTGACACCCTACAATACCGTCGTCGGCGAGTATGGCGGCGAAGTGAGGAGAGCGCCCATACTTCCAGTATTTAGGAGGGGCACGTTGGTACCATAAATGGCAACAATCGGGTATGACTTCTCATGGTTGGTAGTAGATGAGGGAGCTATGATGTCACAACTTTATGTCACGGACATCCTGGTTCCACACGCCTTATCTCTCATGTACAGTACCCTGGTGACAGAAACGGTTCGTCCACACACGGCACCTGTCTCTGTGAACTGTCCGCGTGATGTTGAGACATGTGACCAACAAGATCCCCAGGTCCGTACCCGATATAACCTTTGTGGCAGCAGCTCGGACGTCAAACCTGCACAGTGCAGGTATCCATGACGTCAAGAACAAGTTACCACAGTTCTGGGCAGCTTTCTTCAGGAAAGACCCTTCACGACCGAATCAGTTCATGCAGCCAGTATAGACAGGTGCAAAGTCGTACTGACTCGTACTGCCAGGTTCTTTGAACACAGAAGAGCCAAAGAAATTGGTACACCTGCCTAATGTCGTGTAGGGCTTTCACGAGCCCGCAAAAGTGCCACAACATGGATTCGACTAATGTTTGAAATAGTGCTGGAGGGAGTTGTCACCATGAATCCTGCAGGGCCGTCCATAAATCCGTAAGGGTACGACGGGATAGAGATCTCTTCTGAACAGCACGTTGCAAGGCATCCCAGATATGCCAAATAATGTTAAAGTCTGGGGAGTCTGATAGCAGGTGGAAATGTTTAAATTCATAAGAACGTTCCTGGAGCCAATCTGCAGCAATTCTGAACTTGCGGGGGTGTCGCATTGTCCTGCTAGAATTGCCAAAGTTCGTCGAAATGCGCAGTGGACATGAACGGATGCAGGTGATCAGACAGGATGCTTACGCACATGTCACCTGTCAGAGTCGTGTCTAGGTGTATCAGTGGTCCAACACGCCCCACACCATTACAGAGTCTCCATCAGCATAACAGTCCCTGCTGACAGGCTGTCTCCGTACATATACACCTCCATCCGCTCGATACAATTTGAAACAAGACTCGTCCGACCGAGAAACATGTTTCCAATCATCAACAGTCCAATGTCGGTGTTGATGGGCTCAGGCGAGGCGTAAAGCTTTGTTTCGTGCAGTCATCATTGGTACTCTAGTAGGCCTTGAGCTCCGAAAGCCCATATCGATGATGTTTCGTTGAATGGTTCGCATGCTGACACTTGTTGATGACCAAGCACTGAAAGCTGCAGCAATTTGCGGAAGAGTTGCTCTTCTGCCACGTTGAACGTTTCTCTTGAGTTGTCGTTGGTCTCGTTCTTGCAGCATCTTTTTCCGGCCGCAGCGATCTCGGTGATTTGATGTTTTACCGGATTCCTGATGTTCACGGTACACTCGTGAAATGGTTGTACGGGAAATTCCCCATTTCTTAGTTACCTCGAAGATTCTGTCACCCATCGCTCGTGCTTCGACTGTGACACCACGTTCAAACTTACTTGAATCTTGATAACTTGCCATTGCAGCAGCAGTAACCGATCTAACAACTGTGTGACACTTGTTGTCTTAGACAGGCGTTGCCGACCGCAGCGCCGTATTCTGCCTGTTTACGTGTCTCTGTACTTGATTACGCATGCCTATACCAGTCTCTTTGGTGCTTTGGTGTTTATGACTCGATTTCGTAATCACTCAAGAAACATCACATAAGTACTCAGCCCGTGGAGACTCATTTCCATTACTCCTCCCCTTCTGCATACTTCGCGTTTTTTATCAGACCGTTTTTATGTGTAACAGCAATGATCGGATAATGATTCATTGATGTACACTTAACAGCGTAATTGAGCCCGACAACGTCGGCCCATCAAGACCGCCGGATTCGGTTTAATTACTTCGCAAGTCTTCAGCAAAATCCTGAATATCTTCAGTCCACTCATTTATCCAGTCCCGTCCTATTTTTCTGAGCATTTAATTTGCTAAAGAGCTCCTGGCAGGCAATACACAAGTCAACGAGTACTCCATACTGCACATTCCTGGATCTCGTGAACAAACCGAGGGTTTTTAGAACACTAGTGCTTATCACATCCACTTTGTGTCTTAAAGAGGTCTTACTCTAAGAAAATAATAAATAAGTGAATTCAATGGAACAAATAAAATATTAAAACAAAATTTTAAATACAAATACATTCGCTAGTTCCAAACTGCTACCCCAAAAAAATTGACATACATGGTAAATATCTATACTTCACAGAAAAATTATTTCTTCCATTGTAGTTTCCATCTTCATGGCCCACCACCAAGTATTAACATGGATCATCTGGGCCTGTTTTGAGCTTCATGTATCTACAAGTGCTTAAGTATTGGTAATTGCGAATGCAGACATCATAGTCTAAGGCAGCCTGATCCTTCTACACTATTTATGTACCTTCTATATTTATTTATACGCTTTATTATCCATAATTAGACTTTACCTCAAACTTGGAAGATAGAAATTTTTAAGTGATTTCATTTATTTTGAAGAGAATATAGTGTGGACGGACAATTAACAGTTCCCTTGACATTACCAACAACAGACTGAGACTTCGGAACGAAATGGAGAGATTTTGTTTTAGTATTTTCTCCCTGAAATGCTCTTTCCAGCGCTAGATTAATTGTTTCTAGATGTCTTCTTCAATAGCGCCTCATTTCAAATGCTTCCAGTTTCTTTTTTTCCAAATTTCCGATGGTCCACTTTTTACTCTCATATAACGCTGTGCTTTAAACGGCCACTTTCGGGAACTTCGTTCTGAGTTCAGTGTGTGATAACAATAGAGCTCTTACTCGAAAAATCTTTCTTCACTCGTATTAGTACACTTTCGATATCGCCTTTGTTCCAGCCATCAAGTGTGAACTTTCAACCCCTGTTCCTTCCCTTCAACTTTGCATTCTTCACTTTTCAGGCGTATTCTGTGATGACCTAAGCATGTTATCCTTTATTTCCCAACAGGTCGTTGAAGTAATCCTTACACGCAAGTGTACAGGCTATTTTAGTATTTCTTGTCTTTTCATTCCTCATAAAATCTGTAAGGTGGCAGTCCTTTTTTACTATTTTCGATTAGCAAAAGATAAGGCGACAGTCTATTTTACCACCTTCCATTGGCATCTCCTCGACGAGACAATGTGAATGATATGTCACACACCATACTTTGAGTGTAATAGGCTTAATTAGCATATCAAGTGATGATGAAATATTACTTGGATGATCAGAATACGACACTAAGTAATCCCTTTTCCCATTCGCATTTCGTAGCAACACAGACTTGGTTCAGAGAGGAGGCGATGAGTCACGACAAAATATTTTCTTTAAAAGCCACATTGTAGACCTATGTCGAAGGTCATAAATATCACTTTTGCGAGGGATTTAGCGCAGGTCTCGACACAATCGCGTGGCTTGTTTCACCACAGGGGCCAATGGCGCCTTTACTGCCTCGTGTGCTCCAAGAAACCGGCGACTGCGCGGTTCACACTAATTGGATGGGCGGCATTTCCGGAAGTGGACAAGTAAAACAGCAGGCGGCGCTCGCGTGAACAGTGCATGATATATATACATAGTTTGAAGCAAAATTCACGCACTCGGACTTTACTCTTTGCAGGGCGATTCCTCACATACTAGCAATACAAAAAGACTCACAAAATTTCGTCCTGTGCATATTTAGGGCAGTAAATTGACGTTAAGAATTGGCAATCTGGTAACACTGTAATCACGTGTACGGCAACTACCTCTGTCAGGATACAGCAAGAGTGCTGTGCAGCTGATGCTGTGGACAGTGTATTGGGTTGGCATGCAGGAGCTCGAGGATTCGATTCCGGTCGAGGCTTATTTGTTTTTGTTTGCTAAATGTAGTTTGCGTGATACTGTATCTGTCGCCGTAACCGTCATACAGCTATTACAGTGGGTCTTCTACAAAACATTTGCAGTTACATACTATGAACGCAGAAATGGAAGTACAATTGTTTTCATAGGACCGCTTTTAAGGAAACCTTTTGCATGTCGTGGACGCGAATTGTTTTGCATCACTACGTCTACTACATTCCAAACTCGTTTTGTGTGTACCCGTCGCTAGTGGTCTCATCTATTAATAATTAATATTATTCTTGCCACTTTTAGGTCTGTTATATTTCGTCAGGGCGGTACTTCACCAGTGTTTTACGTGCGGTGTAAATCACTTCGGTGGTATCATTGGGAGACGGAACACAGAAAACAAGTTTGAAATATAGTAGATGCAGTGGTGGCAAGTAATTCGCTTCCACAACGTGCAAAAAAGCTTTTTTTAAAATGTCACCAATGAAAACGAATGTACACTCAGTTCTGTGTTCGTAGTATGTAACTGCAAATGTTTTGTAGAAGACCAACAGTAATCGCTGTATGACGATTAACACACCAGAAACCGTACCACGCAGACTACTTTTAGCGGAAAAAAGCAACTAAGCATCGGCCCAGAATCGAACCAGCGACCTGCGTGCTAAAACAACACACTACCTACTGCACTAACTGCACAGCGTGGTGGCCAAATTCTGACAGAGATAGTTACCGGATTGCAAATCTTTAACGTCCATTTACTGCCCGAAATATTAGCAGGACTAAATTTTATGATAGCCATTCTTGTATTGCCAGTACGTGAGGAAGCGCTCAGAGAAGTCGGATTGCGCGAATTTTTCTTCACCATGTATAAATGAGATTAAAGGCCTGAGCCTCTTGTAGAGCGCTGTCTCATTGGCGGAACAACACGGAAATTTCGACGGTGTGAGATTCTACCCATTACGTCATTTCTTTACAGAGATGGAGTTAACGTATAGGACGACTGAAAGTAATCGTTTGATATAGGAAACGGCGTTAGTAGGGCCAGTGGCGGATTCACATATAGACCTACTAGGCACGGGCCTAGGGGCGGCATTGTTTCCTCAGTACCTATTTTACCCTCTTACGTTTTGAAATAACTGCGCTTACAAATGACAAAAAATTTTAATATCGTTAAACAACTTACTAGTTTAACTAAGCCTTAAGAACGAAATTCGGTAATACAAGCTTGGAAACATACATAGTTTACTAAGTGACTGAATGGAAATTTAAGATTGGGTTTCTGTCTGATATCATCTTCATGACCTTTCAAAATATTTTGAAGTAATCTGTCAGGACGGCAATCAACAGTACAATGCTTGAAATGTTATTATTGGAAGAATGTTGTCGGCTTCTACTTAACGCTATCATATTTTTACCGTGAAAATACCGGGACTCTGAAAAGCTGTGATAAACTAAGCAGCAGTTGATGAATAGGATTTTCACTCTGCAGCGGAGTGTGCGCTGATATGAAACTTCCTGGCAGATGAAAACTGTGTGCCGGACCGAGACTCGAACTCGGGACCTTTGCCTTTCGCTGGCAAGTGCTCTACCAACTGAGCTACCCAAGCACGACTCACGCCCCGTCCTCACCGCTTTACATCTACCAGTACATCGTATCCTACCTTCCGAACTTTACAGAAGCTCTCCTGCGAACCTTGCAGAACTAGCACTCTTGAAAGAAAGGATATTGCGGAGACATGGCTTAGCCACAGCCTGGGGGATGTTTCCAGAATGAGATTTTCACTCTGCAGCGGAGTGTGCTCGCGAAAGGCAAAGGTCCCGAGTTCGAGTCTCGGTCCGGCTCACAGTTTTAATCTGCCAGGAAGTTTCAGATCAGCGCACACTCCGCTGCAGAGTGAAAATCTCATTCTGGAAACATCCCCCAGGCTGTGGCTAAGCCATGTCTCCGCAATATCCTTTCTTTCAGGAGTGCTAGTTCTGCAAGGTTCGCAGGAGAGCTTCTGTAAAGTTTGGAAGGTAGGAGACGAGGTACTGGCAGAAGTAAAGCTGTGAGGACGGTGCGTGAGTCGTGCTTGGGTAGCTCAGTTGGTAGAGCACCTGCCCGCGAAAGGCAAAGGTCCCGATTTCGAGTCTCGGTCCGGCACACAGTTTTAATCTGCCAGGAAGTTTCTTTAGCAGCAGTTTCTTAAATTCTGTAACATGTGTGGGCCTCAGCAAGTAAAACCCGACTCTACTTAAATTTCTCGTAGAAATTACGGGGAAGTATCAAGTCAACCCTCCATTACTGCAATCAACGTGAAAGCTCTGTGGTCTTCAATATCTGAGCTTTGATTTAATGACACCTGTTTAAGTAATCATGATGATACTGGGAATGTTTAAACACATGTTTAAACGAAAAGAACATAAGCCGAATATCTAATAATGTGTGAAATACGCTTCACAAAAATTCAAAAAATTCATTTATTTATTTACTTAGTTACTTTTTTCGGCGAAGAAAGAAGAAGAAACCAACTTTCTTTTGTCCCATTAACTGTGTTACAGGGTTGCACAATATCAAAGTTCCCACTCAGTGGAATCGAATAGTACTTGGCATTGCAAATTTTATGTTAAAGTTCTTAACTAAGCTTTTTTCCTTCGAGGAAAGGTTACTTTTATTTTATGTTGAAACAAAAGATGCATTCGCGTGTAGACATATCAGCACTGTTCACACAAATGGCAACACACCACATCAACGGCCAACAACACTACTTAAACTTTGTAGCCTGTCTTCTCTACCCGCAGAAACGACAAAAATGCTGTAAGAATAGTGGGATAAGAGTCATCCAGTACGCCTCACTGCAAGAAATTGCAAAAATTATATGCTTTTTAAATTAGAAAGACAGTGCCAAGAATATTCAAAACATATTTGCGTCCCAGGCAAAATTTCGGCGATGCGGGAAACAGAAGCCAAGAAAGGGACTGTCCTGTTTTCTTTACGTGACGAATTCCAGCCGGCAGGTGTGCCTCGACTGTTCAGTGACAACAGGGAAACAGGGGACAATGAAATTAAGTTATTCTGCATTGTCGTTCTTTCATAGCACAGTTACGTCTAGCAAACTGAGTTGGTCAGTTCATCGCTCCGTGTTTAAAGAAAAAATCTTTGTGCTCGTGTGCCGTGTTTAAAGTAAAAGAACTTTGCGCTCATGTGCGGTGTAATACGTTTGGAACTGTATACAGTCTTTCTTTCTTTCCTTTTACAAATTTTTTCTTTTGGTTTGACTGTTGAATGACAATTTTGTAAGTGCCTTAATACGAATAACGTGGAAAAAGCAACCGGCAAAATTAAGTGGGGCCGCATTTCGGAAATAATCGAAGGAAAGGCGAGAACGAGAAGCCAAAGTTCTAAAAACGCTTGGCACAGTAGATAAATTTTTTGAAATAATGTTGCTGGTTCGACTTCGAGTTCAAGAAGTACGGGTAATATTTCTGGCATTGCAGCTGTTGTAAAAAAAAGTAAATACAAACGAAACAAAAGTTAAAAATGAAGAAAAGCAAATTCTTCCTCATTTCGAGTTTCAAGAAAAACTAAGTGTCGAGTCATACATTACAAAAAGAAATAACCTCGTTAGTGGTGATCCTGCAGAATAGTGTGTCAATGAATCAACAATCGACATCCTCTTACAACGTGGCATTAATCAAAATTGTAACGGTGATTTTTCTAATTCAAGAAGATCAATAAGCGATAAAACCAGATATTTGAACAAAAATGTATTTTACCGTAAACTTTTAAATGGTGAATCAAGTTTGCGTGAATTTCTAGTGTACTGTAGCGCCGGTGCTGTTTTTTGTGACCACGTAAACTGTTCGGAGGTAATGCCGTGATTGATACTAATTGTATTGCACATTGGAAAAATATTTTTAATATTTTATCTATCATGCGAATTCACCTGAACACAGAAATATCACTCTTAACAAGAAAAAAGTCAATTAGAACTATAGCTAAACATTTTGAGTCTTATGTTGAGACAGAAAAAATGTACTGGTGCAATGTGTTGAAAACGCTATGCAGTAGTGAAGAATCTAACAAGTCGTGGACTTCCCCTAAGTGGACACATAGAAAAATTCGTTCATTACACAATGGTCAATTTATGATGTCTCTTGAACTTCTAGCTTAGTTTGATCCTTTTCTTGCAGAGCACATTGAACGATATGGAAATCCAGGCAGGGACATACAAGTCATCTTCCTTCAACAATCTGTGATGAAATAATAGAGCTTCTTTCTGAACAAGTAAAAACAATTCTCATAAGTGAAATAAAACAGTTAAAATATTCCTCTATAATAGTAGATTCTACTGTGGACATTTCACATACTGATCAATTATATTATTAATATTAAGATATGTCAACGAGAAAGGTAAACCTGTTGAACGTTTCCTTCTGTTTTTACCAAACCCGTGGCACAAGTCCGAAAACTTAGCTGAGGCCGTATTAAAAGTTCGGTCTACAAATTCCATTGATATTACCGACTGTAGAGGCTAGTCACATGACAACGCAAGCAATATGTCAGGAACCTACACTGGTTTGCACGCACGCATTAGAAAACGAAATCCGAAAGCGCATTATGTGCTTCGTGCAGTACATTCTTTGAATTAAATGCTGCAAGCTGTTGTCGGGAAGCACATTCATTTTTCAGCGTAGTGCTAAGCCTTTATAATTTTTTCTCTGCTTCTACACAGTGCTGAGATAAACTTCTTTCTTTCATGAAACCAGGAAGCAAAATGGTAAAAAGCTTATGAGAAACACGTTGGTCAGCAAGAGAGGAAGCGTGTGTAAGCCTATATGAAAACTGGAAGGTCGTCAATGCCCTCACACATATTGCCAATAATACATTTGAAAAGCCACTTGTGGGAAATGAAGCTTCAGCTTTACTAAATCAACTCAGCAGACTATAAACAGTATTTATGATGACAGTTTGGAAGGACGTACTCCAGAGGTTTAATAGTGTAAATCAGGTATTGCAAAGTGTAAATATTGATACTAAAATAGTGCATGAATTATACAGATCACTTGTAGGATTTATTGCATTCATTCGTGGCATGTTCGACTCTTATGAAAATAAATACATGGAGATTGTGACTGATATAGACAATGAATGCACTTATAAAAGATCACGAAAACGCAAACTTCATGATGACGAAGAAGCAGACTCTGGAGAAGTTTTTCTGACTGGAAGGGAAAAATTTAGAGTCGAAACATTTCTCCTTGCACTGGAGAACTTGTGTGCCGCATTAGTAAGGAGGAAGGAAAGTTATAGAACATTGTTGGACTCCTTCACAATTTTCAGTAGCCTTAAAAACAGTTCACCTGGCGATATTGCTGAATGTGCAGCAAACCTCCAAGCGTCTTATGACACAGATTTAGAGCCTTCCGTCCCTAGTAAATGTGTACATTTCGCGGAAATTTTGAAATCTTCTGAGATTAGTGATATACCAGTCTAAATGAGTACATTTTTACGAAAATAAAGGATACAGTTCGTGTTTCCGAATGTTGGCATTGCTCTTAGAATATTTCTACGTATGCCACTTAGAAATTGTTCAGTAAAACGCTCGTTTTCGACTCTTAAAAGACTGAAATCGTACCTAAATTCTACGTTGTCTGCGGAGAAATTGAACCCGTTGTCCATTCTTCACACCAAAGCCGACCTGCTATCTGATAACCGTCTGAACTATGAAGCTATGATCAACGAATTTTCTGCCGTCAAAGCCGGACGCAATTTGCTGACTGGTGATTTAGTTTATTTATTCACACTAATTGTAAAAATTTAAGATTATAATGTTATTTTTATTATAACTTAGAGCAAATTCACAGGTAGCTACGTGTTACCTGTTTGTCTTACAATTGCCAATGGCAGAACGCTGAACTAAACCTCGTTTACGTGCAGACGTGGCCAAAGGCGCCCGACAATACTAAACAGTACCCGAATGAGCCAGGCCGCTCTGCGCTGTACAGTCAAGTCATACTGATACTGTAGTATATTACAACTGGTGCGTATTCTTGGCGTCTGCTGAAATACACTCCTGGAAATTGCAATAAGAACACCGTGAATTCATTGTCCCAGGAAGGGGAAACTTTATTGACACATTCCTGGGGTCAGATACATCACATGATCACACTGACAGAACCACAGGCACATAGACACAGGCAACAGAGCATGCACAATGTCGGCACTAGTACAGTGTATATCCACCTTTCGCAGCAATGCAGGCTGCTATTCTCCCATGGAGACGATCGTAGAGATGCCGGATGTAGTCCTGTGGAACGGCTTGCCATGCCTTTTCCACCTGGCGCCTCAGTTGGACCAGCGTTCGTGTTGGACGTGCAGACCGCGTGAGACGACGCTTCATCCACTCCCAAACATGCTCAATGGGGGACAGATCCGGAGATCTTGTTGGCCAGGGTAGTTGACTTACACCTTCTAGAGCACGTTGGGTGGCACGGGATACATGCGGACGTGCATTGTCCTGTTGGAACAGCAAGTTCCCTTTCCGGTCTAGGAATGGTAGAACGATGGGTTCGATGACGGTTTGGATGTACCGTGCACTATTCAGTGTCCCCTCGACGATCACCAGTGGTGTACGGCCAGTGTAGGAGATCGCTCCCTACACCATGATGCCGGGTGTTGGCCCTGTGTGCCTCGGTCGTATGCAGTCCTGATTGTGGCGCTCACCTGCACGGCGCCAAACACGCATACGACCATCATTGGCACCAAGGCAGAAGCGACTCTCATCGCTGAAGACGACACGTCTCCATCCGTCCCTCCATTCACGCCTGTCGCGACACCATTGGAGGCGGGCTGCACGATGTTGGGGCGTGAGCGGAAGACGGCCTAACGGTGTGCGGGACCGTAGCCCAGCTTCATGGAGACGGTTGCGAATGGTCCTCGCCGATACCCCAGGAGCAACAGTGTCCCTAATTTGCTGGGAAGTGGCGGTGCGGTCCCCTACGGCACTGCGTAGGATCCTACGGTCTTGGCGTGCATCCGTGCGTCGCTGCGGTCCGGTCCCAGGTCGACGGGCACGTGCACCTTCCGCCGACCACTGGCGACAACATCGATGTACTGTGGAGACCTCACGCCCCACGTGTTGAGCAATTCGGCGGTACGTCCACCCGGTCTCCCGCATGCCCACTATACGCCGTCGCTCAAAGTCCGTCAACTGCACATACGGTTCACGTCCACGCTGTCGCGGCATGCTACCAGTGTTACAGACTGCGATGGAGCTCCGTATGCCACGGCAAACTGACTGACACTGACGGCGGCGGTGCACAAATGCTGCGCAGCTAGCGCCATTCGACGGCCAACACCGCGGTTCCTGGTGTGTCCGCTGTGCCGTGCGTGTGATCATTGCTTGTACAGCCCTCTCGCAGTGTCCGGAGCAAGTATGGTGGGTCTGACACACTGGTGTCAATGTGTTCTTTTTTCCATTTCCAGGAGTGTATATAGGTGTAGCGGAAATGTACGTTATCGGAGAGTACGCATAGATGAAAAAGTGTTAATAAATAACGTAGTTCAATTCTGTCGATAAATACGTAAAAGCTTTGCTAATCCCGTTAGAAAGAGGTATGGTTAAAGCAGTAGCTGCAGTACAAAACTGTTCAGCCCTTACATGGATTACAGATATTGTGTACACCTATTACGTAGCATCTAGCTACAAAGACCCCAATGCTCTACACGTTACTATTAGATTATAAAAGAAATATGATTTTTTTCACACTAGTCCGTAAAATTATGTAATGGCAAATCCAGTTCTGTGTATGTTCGTATGTATTTAGTTATTAGTTTGAGCACCGAAATCTCTAATTCGTTTTCATTTCTTACGCTTTCCAATAGACTCACATATTAATACCGAAGTGTTTTTTTTTTATCTGCTACCCCTTCAAGTTGTTAGGTCGTAAGACGACAGTTTAATTTTAATTTTGAACGCATCTCTGTAAAAGTACGTATTAATTTCTATGTATGAGACGTTCGCTTCAATTTTTAGATCGTAACACAACATTTTTATTTTGATTTTCAACAGTTATGTGTAAAGAACATATTATAAGTGAATGTGTAACAAAAATCCGTTGTCTCCTACAAGTTCTGCTGAATTTTTAGGCCGTAAAAGAAAAGTTATTTTCCTTGTGATTGTTTCTGTTGTCTTTCGATAGAAGACTGTGTTAACAGAATGAAATTTTAAGTTTGTTTTATTCGCTGCCTCACACTAAGTTCAGTTTAGGAACCGTATTACATTTAGATTGAGCGCGAATAGACGACTGACGCGTCCTTCGGAACAACGGACAGCAGAATACGGAAACAAAACGACAATTGTGAAGTGATCGGGCAATAGTTATTATTGAAAACATGTTTTTTGGGGACGGGGGGGGGGGGGGGGGGGGGCATATAATATTGTGAGCCCAGGGGCGCAAAATTTTTAAAACCGCAACTGAATAGGGCGTGGTATTCACATTACTGGTCTTACAGTTAGTATCACTTGTCCTTCTGCATTTTCCCCGAATTACGCTTAGGATGGAGCTACTTTAGTAGAAATGTTTCTTTTCACGGTCTCTCCAATTATGGTGTAGTGTTCTAGTTATTTCTTTAGCTATCTATACGTTCCCTGAATATAGTTGCAGTGCACGTTAGTATAGCATGCTCTTCTGTCTCGTGCTGGTTCGTAATCTTGCGACTCTCGACTAGACAGAGTTTTTGATTTCTCCGTTTCTTTTCTGTTCCTTCTTTTTCTTATTTTGCTTTCGCTATTGCTTCTGCTATTTTAAATCATGTTAGTAAACTAATACACTCTATTGTCTTTGTCACAGTTTATAATTAATAACTTATACACATAGTACTCGTTTGCAACGGTACAAACTAGTGTTACCGTCTGGGAGGAGTTTTGTATTTGACCGCGTGTTTGTGTAATGGATAAGGGGTATCGCACAGTAATTTCAAATGTAAAGCAGTTTATAGAAAACTACACAGGCTTTACTTTGGAGATAATGAAAGCATAAAATTTCATACAAATGAAACAGTAAATGGTCGGCCGCCTAATTAGGCATATTAACTTGGAACATTATGTTTAAGAAAATTAAAAGTGAATTGTTGAAGTGACTTTCATTAAGATTGCTTTTGAGTAGTACACCGTATATTGTCTCTTGCAGCGGTCTCTCCGCGCTATTTTCAGAAATTTTATAAATTATATAACTCAGTACACATCTCCTACACTTTAATATACGATGATTATCAGTGCAAAGTAGTTTCAAGCCCTATTATTCCTTGGAGCGTGCAATTACTCCATGGAATAGCTTGTCTGCTATCTGTGTTTTCTCTTATGAAAAGAATGATTGAGATCTTGCCGATTAGCCGTGAAAGAACGAAGATGTATATGTGTGTATTGTTGAGCTAGTCGCCATGTTGATGAAATTCTGTATGAGAAGGAATTTAATACATGAACTAAACTAAAGTAAGTGTGTTCGCGTATTATGTAACTGATTATCATTGACAGTGTGTGCTTACTACGCTGGGTTGCATGGGATCAGTGGGGAACGTCTGATTTAAACTGGACGAACGTGCCGTTTTGTACGCTCAAGATATCCAGTTTATTACTTTCAATAAATGGGCTAACACGGTTTTACCACAAAACCACACGACTACAGGGCGATCTAAGATGAGGGTAGCAGTAGTTACCAATAATGCACAAACGAGTTATCATAAAAAGCAAGATTGTACTCCACTCATAATAATAACAGTTACGATCACAATCATTACGGAACTCAGTACTGAGATGATACTGCAGGAAACAATGATCTAAAGTTGGGCATGAAAAGAGTTCTGACTTAACTGACAAATAAATACCACAAATAAAATTAAATAATACTACATATATAATTTTTATAGTCTCATTTATGGAAATCCATCAGATTTCATTAGTGGGGACCCATAAACTGATACTGTCTTTCTAGGCAAACTCTAAGATTATTTCAGAAGCAAAGTTAAATTCAATCAACATTAATTCCTAATCCCACTTGGAATAATTTATGATTTCATCCTTTAAAGCAAATTACTCAACACTGGGCTCGATTACCCTCCCCCCCCCCAAAAAAAAATCGTTCATGTTAGCAATCGAGACTAAATTACATTTCAGATAAGTTTAATTAAAGTGCCTTTTTCATCACCTGTGGAGCAGGTATTTTACACAGTAACATTTACACTCTCTGGCACTAAACTCTTGCACATTTAATACACAGAAACAAATCGCTAGTTAGTTAGAAACAGAATAGTCGGTTTTCGGCACACTTAGGTGGGGATCCAGCTTCGATTCATGATTAGGATGATGTTAGAGTTCAGAACGCAGGTTTATACCACTTGGATTATTAACTGAAAACACTCACACAAATTATGCGGTCCGATGTTAGTAGCGCAGTGGCGGAATAGTGGTGGCAACCGATGTGGCAGCTAACGGTACTCATGGCTCTTGATGATGAATGCTCTTTGTAATTTCTTCTTGGTGACATATTTTTATCGTACTAGAGCCATTCCTTATTGCCAAGAGTATCATTCAACACCCAAATCCACATCTGAGACAAATTTCTATACAAAACAGCTTCCAACTGCCTCCCTTGGCAACCTTGATGTTTACCGTGCAACAGCTATCCACTGACTGCGTACCGTTCCCGACAGGAATACATAAATGAAACATAAATAACACCTTCGTGGTGTTGAGCAGTCAAGAAAATTAATCAATCTAACCAGAGTTGCGCATAAAAGAATATATCACAAAATACACTAAAACACATTATACTTCATACACATCATTACCAAAACAAGACAGAAGCATTAATATTCAATTCTGCAGCCTATGATAATTAATTCTCATTTTATGAAACAATAAGTTAAGCAGTAATCAAGATTTTCTGCATTACCAAGAATATAGTGTAGCATGTTGTAAGTATTCAAGAAAAATGTAGGCATACATATACGAGTATACTCATAACAATATCACAAGAAATTTTATCACTGTACACTTTATACATCCTATAGCACAGTTTTGAAATTATTAAGAAAGAAATTCTCAATGCTGCTTCTAATAATAGCAGTGCATTCTTTGATATTTGCGTAGACATATAAACATATTTGAATTAATCCTAGTATTATTTCCTCACTGCCCTTACTTGAAACATGCAGTCCATTTTTGAAAACCATAGCAAACACGCACTCAACATTAAGACAAGAACCAATTAATATTCCTGTGTGCAATAGCACTTGGCAGTCCATGAGTGACAACATTTTACCATATTCAGACATACGCTCTTGCCCCAATTTGGCAAGTCCTTTATGCTGCCCAATCTGTATTCAAGTCTGTCCTTTGTTACTTTCATGATCAACTAGTCTGTCCAATGACATTTTTGGCAGTCCATCTGATCATACTGCAATATTCCATTATTGCAGTTCTCATACAAATCATAGCCTGGAGTTTACATAACTGGATATTCCATTATTTTATATCGAATATGAAACTTATAGACATGCATCAGTAGTCTGACAACAGAAAAGTTTTTTCCAACATAACGACACTTAGTAATACAACATCAATGACAAGAACACACAATATTTGAAATTAAGACCAGGGCATCTGTCAACAAGGAAAGGTACATTTAGCAACTATGTTGACAGATCATTGTAAACATAAAACTCACATTCATTGGACATTGTTCCATTATTGAGTTGAATTTTCACCTAAAGAAGACAACACATTTGTGAGGAAAGACTCGTTCAGTGTTCACAAGAAGATACTTAGAGGTTTCATATTTGATGGGACAATGATGTTCACATCAAGCAGATTATCTCTAGATTCAAATGTAGTTGTGAAGTTGATTTCGAAGAGGAAATTGAATGGAGCCAAAATACAAATTTCTTTTCAAGTTTGTGGAAGACTTAGCTTAGAAGATTATTATTACTTCCAATCAAAATTTTAAAGTGTAAATATTTGGAGTTGTTCAAATAGCAATTAGTGGAATGGAATTATTTTGATGCAGCTAGCAGAATAAGTGTCAAGGAGTATAATTTAGAACTTCGGCCCAGTTATATTTACCTCCATTTGACAGCATGAGAATACAATTCTCATTAATTCAGAATTTAATTTCACAGTTGCGTGACAATATACAGGTTTCCATAATTTCACATGTGACAAATAAAAGGATTACCAGGTAGCTCTCTTGAAAACCATTGTTGGAGTCATCGTAATTGCATCTTATAACAATATGCAGAGTAAAGTACTATTTCATTAAATACGTATACACTTTTCTTGCCCCTCATTACTCACTTCTGTGGACATAATATTTTAAATCTAGAATATTACGAACACCCAACGGCTTCTTTGACTTAGGATGAACAAGATAATAGGCATTAGCATACAGAGTTCCTTGCACTTCAAAGGGACCATTATAAATGTGTTTGAACTTAGAAATTTCTGGTTTATTTCATTGGAGTTTTCGTGAGTTTTTACGAGAACAAAATCACCAATTTTGGATTTGGTCACTTTCAGGCTCTTATCTTGTTTCCGCTTTTTCTTTCATTTGATTTCTTACGCAGCTTTTTCTCTTTCAGATTTATTCCTACGTTGGGTGGAAATTGTAAGGCATCTTCAATTACACTTTTTCTTTTACAATTAAGTAGGATTGCCTCAGCTGTAAATCCTGTAGTTACATTTTCAAAGTCTACCATAAACCTGCCCCAGGTCCTATGATTGTGTGGCAGTACGTTGTTATTTACTGACCAATCACCTATATCTTGTGGCTTCTTCGGTTTCCTACTTTCTACATCTTTCACGATTCTACTCAATTCTTGCAACATATCGTACCGTCAGGTGGCTCTTTCGGTTTCCTGACTTCAAAGTCTTTCAAGACTCAAATCAAATCTTGCCCCAGTATCGTATCATCGAGTGGCTCTCTCTTTTTCGGTTCGGTGTTAACCGCCGTATTTTGTTTAGAAGAAACCTCATTTTGCTTTTACGATATGTTTTCTGTAATGTTTTGTTCTCTTTCTCCCATTTCTACATTTTCTTCATCTTACCTATCACTCATTTCACATTTACTGTCTGATTCTAGCATGAATGCTATTCTAAGACAACGAGCCAGTTCATCATTTGATCTTTTATTAGTTTCATTATTTTCAACTTTCCGATGATTTCGTAAAATTTCTATTTCATTTTCAGTCACAGACGTTTCTTCGATATCACTCCGGATGACGTCAACTCTAACTTCATATCTAGTATAATTGTTTTGGATTTCAGTGGTTCGCATAAATTCGTCTGAGTCTAAATCTTCATTAGCATCACCAACAATTGTTTGTACGAGATTTCCGTCAGCCAATATCGCATCCACAGTATTGAACGTTTCGTCCTCCTCTAGATACCTATTTATACTGACCATTTTTCTATTTTTTGCATCAATTTCTCTAACATTGGCAGCTCGCGTGCTTAGTGCGGCACCTTACTTCCCCTATCAACCTCTTCCTCGAAAATTGCTGCTCACGCACCTTGCCCAGCGCTAACTTCGTTCGCCCCATTTTCATTTTCGGGCAACTTCCTCTTTCCGATGTTTCCACTTTCGTTTCAACTCTTTATTAAATTTATGACCGTACAACCTTCTTGAGAATTTTCCCGCTCATATTCCCTTATACTGTGAATCAAATCATCACACCGTTCTGCAATACATGACGTCTCCACTTCACACAAACTGTCTATCTCTTCACTTTTACTTAATAACGTATCTGATTCTCCTTTCATTTCGGTGATATTCTCCACCGAACAGGTCCACTGAATTTCTTTGTAACGTCATCTCTTCCTACTGTCGCTACTGCAGCTTCAGGGTGGCCAGCTGGTCGCTCCACCAAGTTCAGTGAACTCAGTGACCTAGTTCGCATGTTACCATCTGCTGTATATTTTCCTGTAAGTGGCTCATTCCTAACAGCACCTGCGTTCTGTGTACACCACCTTGTGACGTGGTTCTGTCATTTGCTTGTGTCTTAAATTCACATTGCTTAATCTGGTATGATTTCTTTAGTTTGGGCCCTTAATACTTGTCTGCGCAAATCTGGCCTGTAAAAGATGCGGACCCTAGTTTTCCGTGTTATTTCACTTTTGAAAATTTCGCAGTGCAAACCCCCTACCGTGAAATGATATGTTACCGCGACTTCCGTCTCTACTGCTTTGCATCATATTTACTCAGTAACGCTCGTTCTCAGTTTGTTCATCATGCTCGTGATTTTTCCTACTCTGGATATTATTGTTTTGGTGATAATCGCCGTTCCCTCTCCAGTGATCCTTGTCTTCTGCTCTTTCCAAAAACGACGAGAAGCTTTTGTTATTGCTTCCCACGTAACGTTTCGAATTCTCTGGGACCTTTTTCCATAGTTGCCACACTATTTCGGATTCCGTTTGTCTGTTTCTCAAATGTGTCAATTTTCGATACCACAATTCATAAAATTCTTTCATTGAGCTCCTGCCTCTATTGTCATACAACCTTGCCATAATAAATCCTCGCTATAGGTAGTCCTGTAGTCCTGTTTTTGTTCTGACCAGAATTCCCCTATAAATTTTTGTTTAAACTCGTTAAATGACATTTGATCCATATCTAAATTTAATCGCCATCCTATTGCATTGTCTGCTAAGGTGCTAACGAACACGTTGATCTTTTCCTGGTCCGTTACATAATCAGGAAAATTCCTTTCACAATTTTTAAAAAAATCTAAAGGTTTCCATCCATTATGTCTTTTTGCGAAATCGAATCGTTCTTCGCCCTCCATCAATCTGCTACAAATTATCCTATCAGTGACATAATTTGGTCTCACTTTAGCTTGAATCTGTGAAGTGGTCTGTTCACACTTCTTTTCGAAAGTTGCTACTTGTTTACTCAGTTCTTTTTCGGTATCATCCAACGGTTATCTCAAATGAGAAATTTTGGTGTTACATTTGTTTATTAATTCGGTTTGGAGGCCAAGAACTTTTTCATCAACTTTCGTTATCACCAAAGGTTCTACAGTATCTTGAATTTTCATTATTTCGGTATCGAATCTACCGTTGATGTCATTTATCCACCCCTGCATATTGTTGATATTGTTCTTGATAGTGTCGATTTTAATTTTTAGATTCCTGATTGCATTGCTCATGAACGTTTACTTTCGTGTCTACTTTTTAGACTTGTTTACTGATTTTAACACCTTGCACTTCAATTTGGTTGTTACTGTCACTACTCTATACTGAAATTTGTGCTTTAACATTGTTCTTAATATTGCTTCTATGTGCTGCAACTTGTTTGTTAATATTCCTACTTTGTTATGCAATTTTTTGACATTTTGCTGTAATTTGTGCAGCCAACATTTTTAACAATTCGGTCATATCCAGTGGTTCTTGTTCTGAGGTGTTCTCATATTCAGATCTGCTCCTCGTGTTTCCCTCATTTCACTTTTGACTTTCGATGAACTGAACACATCCATCGATTCATTGAAGTAACTACTGTCTTCAGTCATGTCGTCTCTCCAACCTCGTTTTATTTGTGACGATTTCATCATTTGAATTTGATTGTTTACGTGCATATGGTACTCCACATAAGCCTGTTGCCATCTTGTCGCGTCATCTGTGTTTTTTAACCAAAAAAAATCGTTCATGATAGCAATCGACACTAAATTAAATTTCAGATAAGTTTAATTAAAGTGCCTTTTTCATCACTTGTGGAGCTGGTATTTTAGACAGTAACATTTACACTCTCTTGCACTAAACTCTTGCACATTTAATACACAGAAACAAATCAATGGTTAGTTAGAAACAGGGTACTCTGTTTTCTGCACACTAAGGAAGGGATCCTGCATCGGTTCATGATTAGGATAATGCTAGGGTTCAAAACGCAAGTTTATAGCACTTGGATTATTATTGAAAACACTCACACAAATCATCTGGTCCATACTATAATATATATCTGTGTGTCTGAAGTTAGTAGAGCAGTGGAGAAATAGTGGTGGCAAGCGACGTGGCGGCTAATGGTACTCATGGCTCTTGATGTTGAATGCTCTTTGTAATTTCTTCTTCGCGACATATTTTTATCGTACTAGAGCCATTCCTTATTGCCAAGAGTATCATGCAACACCCAAATCCACGTCTGAGAGAAATTTCCATACAAAACGGCTTCCAACTGCCTCCCTTGACACCCTCGATGTTTACCTTGCAACGACTATCCACTGACTGTTTACTATTTCCAGCAAGGAACCGCCCAGATCGACTGCCAAAACTACCTTTTACTTCACACTAAGCCACTTCCGTTGCGGAAGAGCTTCCCTACAGCTTTAGCCTTTCACAATACAAGCTCCCTATGCATGAACTAGCTCCCAACATACAAATTTTTCTCTATGAACATACATATATCATAAAATTTCGTTATATTTAAACATCATTTATCTTTTACAATATATATGTTACAAATTTTAACTTTCCTATCACAAATTAACGACCTTAACTAACAAGCAACAAACACTTTATAATCACAGATGCATAGTTGCGTAGAATACATCTATTTACAGTTGATATTGGTGTTACAGACTGTTATCTCTAACTGTGTTTAGTTTGAAGTTATGTGTGTTTGGTCTCTCCTGGTGATAATTATCGCACCGTAGTGAGTTATCTTCCGTCTGATATTTTACATTTAGTAATTGAGAGCCCTAATATCCGTTATTGCTATAGTTGTGTAGCAGGAGATACCAGTTAGAAAATTGTAAATTGCCTCTTGACATCATTTGATTTATTTATATACTTTCTAGGCTTTTCCCCCACACTTTGCCTGCCATTGCATACGACACATATATTGAATACATGTCTTCCTCCCTTCATCAAACGATTACAATTTCTGAAAAAAATTCATGATTTATTCAAGAGAAATAGCTTCACATACTGAGCAAGTCAGTTGACTCGGAGGCCCACCTCTCTCTCCTACGCAAACAATCATGCCGAATTATTCCAGTTAGTTTTTCTTCGCAAATGTCAAGGTTAGTAAACAGGGAACATGTCGATACCATGGCATAAAGTCTATGCGAATTTCACGTCGTGTACTCAGTTGGACAGAAATTGTGTCTCACAGACAGGTGGGTGAACAATGTACACTCTCCTCCCGAACAGGCCATGAAGGCTCAACAGTACTGACCGGTCGCCTTGTTACCCTCAGCTCATAGGCGTCACTGGATGCGGATATGGAGGGGCATGTGGTCGGCACACCGCTCTCCCGGCCGTATATGTCAGTTTTCGAGACCAGAGCCGCTACTTCTCAATCAAGTAGTTCCTCTGTTGGCCTCATAGGGGCTGAGTGAACCCCGCTTGCCAACAGCGCTCGGCAGACCGGATGGTCACCCATCCAAATGCTAGCCCAGCCCGACAGCGCTTAACTTCGGTGATCTGACGGGAACCAGTGCTACCACTGCGGCAAGGCCGTTGGCCGAAAAATGTACACAGATGTCAGCATTTGAGAGAGAATGTACACCTGGGCTCAAAGAAGCTAGTTGGAATAATCGGCAAATCACTCTATATTTGGATAGGAGCGATCGGCCTTGGGAGACGATAGCAGTTAAGCCCGAGCGGTTGCCAGTGAGGTGCTCAGAGCATCTGGTGCCTTAGTGACCACGAGGACCATTAATAGGCGGCTCAGAGAAAGGAAGATGAGTTTACAGAGCCCCTTGCACCAACTACCATTTACCTCTTTAAACCAAAACTCCATTCAGCAGTACTATCGGGACATTCAGCCTGCAAGATCGTTGACTAGAATCTTCAGTGATGAGTACCGTTTCGAAATGTCCCCGATGACCTGCGAAGACGTGTCGGAAGACATCCTGGACAGCAGTGGAATGCCAACCTTAATGTCGTCCACCACACCGTTCGACATCCACGACTGGTGGTCTGGGGTGCCATTTGTTTCATAGCAGGACAGTTTTGCTGCATTCGCGACGCTCTTGCAGCACAGAGCTGCGTCGACTATATTAGATGCCCTGTTTCGTTGCCCTTCATGAGAAGCCATCATGGGTCTACATTTCAACAAGATAATGCTCGCCCGCACACTGAGAGAGTTTCTGTTGCTTGTCTTTGTGCTTGCCAAACCCAGCCTTGGCCAGCAAGGTCGCTGGATCTCTTCCCAATTGAGAACCGTTGGAGCATTGTTGGCAGGGCCCTCCAACCAGCTCGGGATTTTGACGATCCAACGCACCAATTAGACAGCATTGGCGCGATATCCCTCAGGAGACTACCCAACAACCTCACCAATCACTACCGTGCTGAATAACTGACTGCATCAGAGCCAGAGGTGGGCCAATGCGCTACTGACTTGCTTACTCTGTGATGCTCTTCCGCTTGAGTAAAACATCCAATTTTTCCGACACTTCAATCGTTTGTATGTCTGTACACGTACTTCACATCTACAGATTTCCTTCCTATTTGGCTAATTCCTTAGTGATCTGTGTTTTCTTTCACCTTAGAGTGTATTATGAAAGAACTTCAGGCATGATCAGAATATCATGATGTGTGGAAATATTACTTTTTTAAATTTGTCCGAGAAAAGTAGAAAGTAAAATCTCTTTTCAATATTTCTTGATGTTGTACACTAACAAATTTTCACATTATTTAGGATGAAATTTGATTTAATTTTTAAGTCTGCCAAGGCAATTGTTTATTATAACAAGCCTGCACCACAACCCAAGCCGTGTATCATTTTTGTAAACATGTACGCAGAAGAAAGATTCCTATCGTAGCTCCTCTTTCGCTAACACAAATAATCTATGTATTAACTTAAGGTACCATAATCACAGTGGATTTTTGAGTTAGTTGCAGCTGCCCGACTTTGTAACGAAAGAATTTTGCTTCGCTAAGAGTTATCTTTTAATTCAATTTCGGGGGAGTGAAGTGTTGACGTAACTGCACAGTCATAATGTTACGTTAATCTCACTTATCGCTGTGTGATACAATTTTATTTTTATGTAGCTGTTTCGTAGTTATCTAGTTAGTATACAGCAACAGCGTCTGAGAAAGCTGCCCTGCGCTCTCCATGGTAGGCCTGCTGTGAGGGAATGGGCAGTTCACAGAACTGGTCTGTGGCCACAGTAAGCTGGACTGGCGCCTGCACCGCTCGGGTCGCTGTGCACCGTGCCTACCCTACAGCTTCCGTAGAAGCATCGAGTAAGGCGTTTCTTCTTTTCTCCCCGACTCCAAAGGTTGAGATGCCACAGCACCATCTCGCCAGCAGGGCGGAGTCTGTTGTGTTTAAAAATTTCGTTCAGCCAATTCTACTGCATCGCTCTGGACAGTGTTCCTCATGCGTAAGTTTGACCAATGATGAAGATACTTCTTCGGCTGAGCGCTAACTTTGTGTTGAAAAATGTATTTCTTCCACACAAAAGAATGGAAATCATGTGTAGTTCTCCCTGTTTTCTCACGAACTTAGTAACAATTCTCACCCGTCACTTTGACAACAGCATCTCCTCCATGTACAGTTGTAAGGGAGTAGGGAGTTGAGTGTGGTGAACTTGGACACTGGGCGCTCTATTGTGGGACTCCGTGGGGAGAGCATCATCTCAGGTGCCGTTTAGATTTGGTTCGCGCACGGTTGCCATATATGAAAATGTAAGCAGTGCGATTCTGATAGTGCAATCCACATTCCGTGAAGATTGTTACTTATTTACTTCGCCATGCAACTTTTCCGCGGTTTTTTGGTACTTCTTACTGTGTCAGCGTCACTTTGTAATTTAATTTAACTATACAGAACTTCGGTATCTGTTAATCTCATTGTGTATTATGTCAATAATTAGTGCAAGTAAATAAGAGTTAATTTCAGATTTAACTTAGGTTTCAAGATCCTGGAATCTGTCCTGCTACTCGTCCCTGTTAGATGACCCTTTAGAAACGAATATCATCGGTTGTATTCCCAAATGATACACTTAACTGTGTCGGCGTTGTTCTTGTGCACAGTGATCTATTACAAAGATAACGTACGTCTTTAGCAAAGCAATGAACACTGCACCCACTCGTTTTATATCAAGAAACTTAGTTTGTCCTGATATTCAGTGTGAAAGCAACGAGCATTAGACACGCTTGCCTTGCATCAGTGCACCATATTCCAATGTGATTTTTTGTGAAAGCAACGAGCGTTGTACGCGCTCGGCTTGCATCACCACACCGAAACGAAAACGATTCAGTTGAAAGTATCCGACTGTTTTATGGCCTACACATCGTGTTTTGAGAGACAATGCTCTCATAATCAGGTTGGCAAACTCAAGTCATAAGGTTCAGCCAATAAAAAGCCTACTAACCCATTTCCGGTGTTCATAAACGGATTTCACAAAAGTGTTGGTAAAGGTTTTACTTTTCTAACCTCATGAGTTTATAACCTGCCTACACTTTTCATTATAATATTAGTATATTATAATTAGTATAATTAGTATATTATAATATTAGTAATTATATAATATATATATATAGTAATTATATATTAGTAATTATATATTAGTATATATATATATTAGTAATTATAAAATTAGTAATAAACAGTGTACACTCTGCCTAAATTTCTGACGTCTCTAACTTCCTAGAAAAACGAACCGATAGAATGCAGACAAGCATAGTACTGGAAGTTGTGATGCCGTTAAATATGCTGCACTGCTAACGTTCGGAAAAATGAACAACTCGTCATCATCATCATCATCATCATCATCATCATTTAAGACTGATTACGCCTTTCAGCATTCAGTCTGGAGCATAGCCCCCCTTATAAAATTCCTCCATGATCCCCTATTCAGTGCTAACATTGGTGCCTCTTCTGATGTTAAACCTATTACTTCAAAATCATTCTTAACCGAATCCAGGTACCTTCTCCTTGGTCTGCCCCGACTCCTCCTACCCTCTACTGCTGAACCCATGAGTCTCTTGGGTAACCTTGCTTCTCCCATGCGTGTAAGATGACCCCACCATCTAAGCCGGTTGACCCTGACTGCTACATCTATAGAGTTCATTCCCAGTTTTTCTTTGATTTCCTCATTGTGGACACCCTCCTGCCATTGTTCCCATCTACTAGTACCTGCAATCATCCTAGCTACTTTCACATCCGTAACCTCAACCTTGTTGATAAGGTAACCTGAATCCACCCAGCTTTCGCTCCCATACAACAAAGTTGGTCGAAAGATTGTACGGTGCACAGATAACTTAGTCTTGGTACTGACTTCCTTCTTGCAGAAGAGAGTAGATCGTAGCTGAGCGCTCACTGCATTAGCTTTGCTACACCTCGCTACCAGTTCTTTCACTATGTTGCCATCCTGTGAGAATATGCATCCTAAATACTTCAAACCGTCCACCTGTTCTAACTTTGTTCCCCCTATTTGGCACTCAATCCGTTTATATTTCTTTCCCACTGTCATTACTTTCGTTTTGTAGATGCTAATCTTCATACCATAGTCCTTACATTTCTGATCTAGCTCTGAAATATTACTCTGCAAACTTTCAATCGAATCTGCCATCACAACTAAGTCATCCGCATATGCAAGACTGCTTATTTTGTGTTCACATATCTTAATCTCACCCAGCCTGTCTATTATTTTCAACATATGATCCATAAATAATACGAACAACAGTGGAGACAGGTTGCAGCCTTGTCTTACCCCTGAAACTACTCTGGACCATGAACTCAATTTACCGTCAACTCTAACTGCTGCCTGACTATCCATGTAAAGATCTTTAATTGCTTGTAAAAGTTTGCCTCGTATTCCATAATCTCGTAGAACAGACAATAACTTCCTCCTAGGATCCCGGTCATACGCCTTTTCTAGATCTATAAAGCATAGATACAATTCCCTGTTCCACTCATAACATTTCTCCATTATTTGCCGTAAGCTAAAGATCTGGTCCTGACAACCTCTAAGAGGCCTAAACCCACACTGATTTTCATCCAATTGGTCCTCAACTAATACTCGCACTTTCCTTTCAACAATACCTGAGAAGATTTTACCCACAACGCTGATTAAAGAGATACCTCTGTAGTTGTTACAATCTTTTCTGTTTCCATGTATAAAGATTGGTGTGATTTCTGCTTTTGTCCAGTCTGATGGAACCTGTCCCGACTCCCAGGCCATTTCAATTATCCTGTGTAGCCATTTAAGACCTGACATTCCACTGTATTTGATGAGTTCCGACTTAATTTCATCCACCCCAGCTGCTTTATTGCACTGCAATCTATTGACCATTTTCTCCACTTCCTCAAATGTGATCCTATTTCCATCATCATTCCTATGCCATTCTACCTCGAAATCTGAAACATTACTGATCGTATTTTCACCTACATTGAGCAACTCTTCAAAATATTCCCTCCATCTGCCCAAGGCATCCACAGGATTCACCAGCAGTTTTCCTGACCTGTCCAAAATACTTGTCATTTCCTTCTTACCTCCCTTTCGAAGACTGTTAATTACACTCCAGAATGGTTTTGCAGCAGCTTGACCCAATGTCCCCAACCTGTTTCCAAACTCTTCCCAAGATTTCTTCTTGGATGCTGCCATTATCTGTTTGGCTTTGTTTCTTTCTTCAACATAACTTTCTCTGTCTACCTGGGTTCTTGTATGCAGCCACTTGTGATACGCCTTCTTTTTCCTTCTACATGCTGCCTTGACTGTGTCATTCCACCAAGCTGTTTGCTTCATCCTACTTTTACACACTACTGTTCCAAGACATTCTTTAGCCACTTCTAGTACTGTGTCCCTGTACCTTGTCCATTCCTTTTCCAATGACTGTAATTGACTACAGTCAACTAACTGGTACCTTTCTGAGATCGCTGTTATGTACTTGTGCCTGATTTCCTTATCCTGAAGTTTCTCCACTCTTACCCTCCTACGTAAGGACCTGACCTCATGCACTTTCGGCCTCACTATCCCAATTTCACTGCAGATTAAATAATGATCAGTGTCATCAAAGAATCCCCTGAATACACGTGTGTCCCTCACAGCCTTCCTGAATTCCTGATCTATTATTATATAGACAATGGCAGATCTTGTTCCCCTGCTTTCCCAAGTATACCGGTGAATGTTCTTATGTTTAAAAAAGGAGTTTGTGATTACTAAGCGCAAACTGTGTTGATTAATTTTGTTTACTTAACTGAGTTTATTATTAATTAAGAAACTGGAATTCACTGAAACTGTGATTATTAAGTGGAACAAAATGGTCCCCAGTCCGTTTAAAGAGCTATGAAATTGACAATGTCTGGTTTAAATTGAAACTACGTAACAATTACCGTAACATATGTAGGCGACAACTGTCAATGCATGCGCGTGAACTCAACTGAAAAAGCAAGAAATTATAAAATGATTGATAGGTAATTATCGTAGCACTGAATGGAATCGTTTAAAAAATATTGATGTACTAATTTGTAACACGTAACACAAAAGCGATTAAGAAATGTCACTCATAATAATGCTCATAGTCGTTGGGTTTTTGAATAACTTCTGCCTAGAAGAAAATATAACAGTTTAATTCAAAATGTCTTATAGTTAGCAAAAAATAAATGAGGTAACGCCTAAAGTACCAAAGCTAAGATCAGTATTTTTTTTTTTTTTTTTTTTTTTTTTTGGTCATCAGTCTACTGACTGGTTTGATGCGGCCCGCCACGAATTCCTTTCCTGTACTAACCTCTTCATCTCAGAGTACCACTTGCAACCTACGTCCTCAATTATTTGCTTGACGTATTCCAATCTCTGTCTTCCTCTACAGTTTTTGCCCTCTACACCTCCCTCTAGTACCATGGAAGTCATTCCCTCATGTCTTAGCAGATGTCCTATCATCCTGTCCCTTCTCCTTATCAGTGTTTTCCACATATTCCTTTCCTCTCCGATTCTGCGTAGAACCTCCTCATTCCTTACCTTATCAGTCCACCTAATTTTCAACATTCGTCTATAGCACCGCATCTCAAATGCTTCGATTCTCTTCTGTTCCGGTTTTCCCACAGTCCATGTTTCACTACCACACAATGCTGTACTCCAGACGTACATCCTCAGAAATTTCTTCCTCAAATTAAGGCCGGTATTTGATATTAGTAGACTTCTCTTGGCCAGAAATGCCTTTTTTGCCATAGCGAGTCTGCTTTTGATGTCCTCCTTGCTCCGTCCGTCATTGGTTATTTTACTGCCTAGGTAGCAGAATTCTTTAACTTCATTGACTTCGTGACCATCAATCCTGATGTTAAGTTTCTCACTGTTCTCATTTCTACTACTTCTCATTACCTTCGTCTTTCTCCGATTTAATCTCAAACCATACTGTGTACTCATTAGACTGTTCATTCCGTTCAGCAGATCATTTAATTCTTCTTCACTGTCACTCAGGATAGCAATGTCATCAGCGAATCGTATCATTGATATCCTTTCACCTGGTATTTTAATTCCGCTCCTGAACCTTTCTTTTATTTCCGTCGTTGCTTCCTCGATGTACAGATTGAAGAGTAGGGGCGAAAGGCTACAGCCTTGTCTTACACCCTTCTTAATACGAGCACTTCGTTCTTGATCGTCCACTCTTATTATTCCCTCTTGGTTGTTGTACATATTGTATATGACCCGTCTCTCCCTATAGCTTACCCCTACTTTTTTCAGAATCTCTAACAGCTTGCACCATTTTATATTGTCGAACGCTTTTTCCAGGTCGACAAATCCTATGAAAGTGTCTTGATTTTTCTTTAGCCTTGCTTCCATTATTAGCCGTAACGTCAGAATTGCCTCTCTCGTCCCTTTACTTTTCCTAAAGCCAAACTGATCGTCACCTAGCGCATTCTCAATTTTCTTTTCCATTCTTCTGTATATTATTCTTGTAAGCAGCTTCGATGCATGAGCTGTTAAGCTGATTGTGCGATAATTCTCGCACTTGTCAGCTCTTGCCGTCTTCGGAATTGTGTGGATGATGCTTTTCCGAAAGTCAGACGGTATATCGCCAGACTCATATATTCTACACACCAACGTGAATAGTCGTTTTGTTGCCAATTCCCCAAATGATTTTAGAATTTCTGATGGAATGTTATCGATCCCTTCTGCCTTATTTGACCGTAAGTCCTCCAAAGGTCTTTTAAATTCCGATTCTAATACTGGATCCCCAATCTCTTCTAAATCGACTCCTGTTTCTTCTTCTATCACATCAGACAAATCTTCACCCTCATAGAGGCTTTCAATGTATTCTTTCCACCGATCTGCTCTCTCCTCTGCATTTAACAGTGGAATTCCCGTTGCACTCCTAATGTTACCACCGTTGTTTTTAATGACACCAAAGGTTGTTTTGACTTTCCTGTATGCTGAGTCTGTCCTTCCGACAATCATATCATTTTCGATGTCCTCACATTTTTCCTGCAGCCATTTCGTCTTAGCTTCCCTGCACTTCCTATTTATTTCATTCCTCAGCGACTTGTATTTCTGGATTCCTGATTTTCCCGGAACAAGTTTGTACTTCCTCCTTTCATCAATCAACTGAAGTATTTCTTCTGTTACCCATGGTTTCTTCGCAGCTACCTTCTTTGTACCTATGTTTTCCTTCCCAACTTCTGTGATGGCGCTTTTTAAAGATGTCCATTCCTCTTCAACCGTACTGCCTACTGCGCTATTCCTTATTGCTGTATCTATAGCGTTAGAGAACCTCAAACGTTTCTCGTCATTCCTTGGTACTTCCGTATCCCACTTCTTTGCGTATTGATTCTTCCTGACTAATGTGATGAACTTCAGCCTACTCTTCATCACTACTATATTGGGATCTGAGCCTATATCTGCTCCTGGGTACGCCTTACAATCCAGTATCTGATTTCGGAATCTCTGTATGACCATGATGTAATCTAATTGAAATCTTTCCGTATCTCCCGGCCTTTTCCAAGTATATCTCCTCCTCTTGTGATTCTTGAACAGGGTATTCGCTATTACTAGCTGAAACTTGTTACAGAACTCAATTAGTCTTTCTCCTCTTTCATTCCTTGTCCCAAGCCCATAATCTCCTGTAACCTTTTCTTCTACTCCTTACCCTACAACTGCATTCCAGTCGCCCATGACTATTAGATTTTCGTCCCCCTTTACATACTGCATTACCCTTTCAATATCCTCATACACTTTCTCTATCTGTTCATCTTCAGCTTGCGACGTCGGCATGTACACCTGAACTATCGTTGTCGGTGTTGGTCTGCTGTCGATTCTGATTAGAACACCCCGGTCATTGAACTGTTCACAGTAACACACCCTCTGCCCTACCTTCCTATTCATAACGAATCCTACACCTGATATACCATTTTCTGCTGCAGTTGATATTACCCGATACTCATCTGACCTGAAGTCCTTGTCTTCCTTTCACTTCACTTCACTGACCCCTACTATATCTAGATTGAGCCTTTGCATTTCTCTTTTCAGATTTTCTAGTTTCCCTACCACGTTCAAGAATCTGACATTCCACGCCCCGACCCGTAGAACGTTATCCTTCCGTTGATTATTCAATCTTTTTCTCATGGTACCCTCCCCCTTGGCAGTCCCCTCCCGGAAATCAGAATGGGGGACTATTCCGGAATCTTTTGCCAATGGAGAGATCATCATGACACTTCTTCAATTACAGGCCACATGTCATGTGGATACACGTTACGTGTCTTTAATGCAGTGGCTTCCATTGCCTTCTGCATCCTCTTGTCGTTGATCATTGCTGATTCTTCCGCCTTTAGGGGCAATTTCCCACCCCTAGGACAAGAGAGTGCCCTGAACCTCTATCCGCTCCTCCGCCCTCTTTGACAAGGCCGTTGGCAAAATGAGGCTGGCTTCTTATGCCGGAAGTCTTCGGCCGCTAATGCTGATTATTTATCAAAATTTAGTCATTGGCGGGGATCGAACCCGTTTCGATTAGGAATCAAAGACGCTACCCCTAGACCACGGGTACTCTTACAAGATCAATATAGAAAATCAATAAACACGCATAGTAAGGTAACAGTTTTACATTACCTTATGAATTTTCATTATGTCAGTTACTTCATGAACTTTCATCGGACTGACACAATCATTGTTGCCAAATTATAAAACTGTCTTTATAATGTCAGCTGCCAATAATGATTGGGAATAGAAATTGTAGTATCTGGAATATACATTAATTCTACAACTAGGTCTTGTTTGGTGACAGAAATTCATTCGATATTGAGCGAAATAACTGTCAGGGTAAGCTCTAAAAAGACCCGACTCTGTGCTTGGCTAACCCACTTCTTCGGCGTACTGAACCAATTTGGCGGCAAAATTCGCGGAATGATAGCAGACTGTTATCGGACTCGACGTGGGAAATGATATCTAGAAGTGGCTTTGTATACTGCAACTTCCGTAAAATCATTATGGTAAAAAGAATACCCAGAAGCTCTACCCCAGGGCTCCAACCAAGACTGGAGACCCTAGAAAACGTTGAACCGATTTCATACGGGTAAGGGGAGGTCGAAACACTTAGGAAGTGGTGGGGCTACACAACACTGACAAGTGTAGCTGTGGCGACACACAAACAATGGGACACCCTCCAAATTGTCGGTAAGTGGATGTAACCGGAGATTGCACTCAAGAGCACCTCTTGAATCATACCGAGACAGCTGCAGCCTGCAACGAGTTCTGAATGAGCGAAAGATCATACATCTTAATTTTGATTACGTATTTCTGTATTTGACTAATATACTTTTATATAAACGTCCCTATGTTACATTTTAAATTACATATTTGCCTTTTTTCGGTTGCTATATATTTTATGATCTAGCTCATACAAGAATTTAAAAAAATCGTTAATTTTATATATGAATTTTTTTCTCTTTTTCAGTTAAACACCACTCGGTTGTACTAGTGATAAGAGAAGAATCCAACCGTTGGTAATAACAAAGAGAACAAGGGTAAGGATTAAACTTTAAACTCACTATTACACTTGTCGATAAAATGACTATACGAACTGACAAGTCTTCTACATTTCTAAGCATCTGAAATGGTATCGTCTTATTTTGAGATGTAGCTGGAATTGGCGCGACAAAATGTTTTCGTAATAACCGTTATTCATTCTTATGCTCTTCTTAGATTTACAGACAAAATTTTAAAATGTACTTGGCCACACAGTGCACTTCTTTTTATAATCCTCTTCCATCCGCTTCTTGAATACTAGTTGTACTGCGGCTCATGCAACTTTAAAGCGCGGCGCATCCACAATGCCTTTGCTGTACGTAATACCACTACATCATTTGTTTACACTTATTTCCTCGCACTCTCGCATCAACTTCGCTATCCACCACTTTCACTGTTAACTTGCGACTCTCACTCGCTCTGTCGCGTACCGAAAATGCTAGTGCCATTTAAAATATCTTTGGTAGTTACAGAATACAAAGACACTGACGTCGCCACTGTGTCTACTACATCCTTTACGAATTTGGAAATATTAATCAGTGTTGATCGCAATTTTTATTAAAAATTAAAAAACCACATGTCACTGGTAACCGGTTTCAATGATACCTAGATCATCATCAGACCATCTCTCTGGAATACAAGAAATTAATCCTCTTTGGAGGATAACTGGTACCAAAAGCTATACAATTCATCTGATAGTAGAACATGGATACGCGACCATAATAAAATAGAAAAGTTTCTTTACCTTTAGGTGGTCAGCAGAGATTATGAACGAAGCACCGGCAAGTCTTGGGAGACACTGTTAAACAGCGTCAAAACACTACGCATTATAAAAAGTAAGCTCCGACACTCGGCTGCTGCATGCCCTCATTGGGAGCCAGTAGGGCTTACCCTGAGGAATGGAAGCACAAGTAAGCGTAGAGACGCCAGACGTCGCCGTGGAACGTCTCGACGAGCATTATCAGTGACGAGGAATATCGCTCGACAGGTATGTAACGGCAGCAGGACGCCATCGGTCACCACGGAGACTGGTATCGATGTACTGTGACCAGTTCCGTAGCTTTGAAGATATAAAACCTAAGAATCGATTATGAAAATGTGTAAGGGGCGAAGAAATGTCAAATTGATCACACTTAAAACGATACAAACACATACATGCATTGACAATTAGTCGAAGAAAGAACCATTTGTGTTACAAGCTTATGAATTAATGGCAGGTGCAATGACATTATTATCGCCTTAACAGACTAGTGTCTGTCTGAAGTAAAAAGAAATAAGTATATTTTACGATAAGAGGGACAGGACAGAAAAGTTAGATGATTTAAAATAATTTTCGAAATAGAAAGAAAAGCGAAAGAGCAGAAATGCATTACTATAAACCGTCAAAAAAACTCAAAGCAATATTTCTCAGATAAAGTCCATTTGCTCAATTGGTAGGGTAGATGGCTGTTTTTTATAGTGGGCGTAGATTACAGTGTCTTCCAAATCTTTTAACCACAGCCTTCTTGGGAACACTGTGTAGAATTTTTTACTTCTCTTGAATAACCTCTCTGAAAGTTTATTACATATTAGATACTGACCAAACAATGATTTAGTATGGGCTACACCAGTTTTGCGCCCTGTGAAACGAGGAGAAAATACGACATTATTTGTCCTAAATACTGTCTATTGCATCATTACAGGAAATCCAGTAAACCGCTGAGTTCAAATGTATATTATCTCTACTCTATTTGTTTCAGCTTATTTTGGAGCTGTTTGCTGCTGGTTGTAGCCGTAGTTATATCCGTATTTTAAAATAACCTAATTAGACGCATGGGACATTCCATTTCAGAATTCGTTACCGAATCCACAGTGTATAGAGTGTGTCGAAAGTACCAAATTTCAGGCCTTACCTTTCATCGCCGACAACTCAGTGGCCGACGACCTTCTCTTGAGCGACTGCAGCGGCGTTTGTGTAGAACTGTCAGTGGTAACAGACAAGCAACACTCCGAAATGACTCAGATGTCAATGTGGGACGTACGACGAACGTCTCCGTTAGGACAGGGCGGCGAAATTTAGAGTTAATGGGCTATAGTAGCAGGCAACCGACGCCATTGCCTTTTATAACAGCACTAAATCGCCTGTAGCGCCTGTGCTGGGCTCGAGACCATATTGCTTGGACCCTAGACGACTCGGAAACCGTGGCCCCGTCGGGTGAGTCCTGATTCCAGGTGGTAAGGGCTGAATGTGCCGCAGCTCGACATTTTTCAGTGTTGCGGTCGTTCGTTTGTGCTGACCCCCTAATGGTATCAAAGCTTTTCTAATTTATTAGGATCGTCTATCCATATTTTAGTGTGTAGATTAATGATATGATTTTTGGCACCGTTTACCCTTTACGAGCAATTATTTTCTCGCATTCTAAAGATATGGTCTGGTGATGATCTAGATATGATAGAAACCAGTTGTGTCCGCGTGGCTTCCTCCGTCGGAGGTTCGAGTCCTCCCTCGGGCATGGGTGTGTGTGTCATCCTTAACGTAAGTTAGTTTAAGTTAGATTAAGTAGTGTCTAAGCTTAGGTACCGATGACCACAGCAGTTTGGTCCCATAAGACCTTACGACGAATTTCCAAATACACCAGCGGCCGCTGAATGTGATTTTCAACGTTTTATAAAGAATGCGATAAAGACTGATTATTGTTTAAAATTATTGAAGTAGATTGATGTTTTCCAACAATATCTATTTTCAATAATGACTTTCCAACTTCGTTTTCAATAGTTCACAACAATCTTATTCTACAGTACTTCATGTAATTAGCAGTGACAATAAAATATCAAAATACGTACAATTATGTTTGAAGAATAACATCATAAACGCGAAAAGAAATACTGTGTTAAGTATGAAGTTCTGTGTTGTGGCGCTATAAGCTGTTTGACAATGTGATGACGAGAACACAGTCTCTAAAATGGCACTGTTGTAGGACATAAAAGGGTTTAATGCTACTAATTACTGTTGAGGAAGTGAAGGTATTTTGTTTATTTTGCATGAATTTTATAGGCGGACTTCGTTTGTATTTAGATGACAACACTGAGGTGACAAAAATCAAGGGATGCTTTCTAATGTCGTGTCGTATCTCTTTTGGCTGGCGTAGTGCAGCAGCTTGGCGTGACATGATCTCAACAAGTCGTTTGGACTCCCTTGCAGAAATATTGAACCACGCTGCCTCTATTCCTTTTTCATGCCGCCCGCCATAAATTCCTCTCCTGTGCCAACCTCTCCATCTCTCAGTAGCACTTGCAACCTACGTCCTCAATCGTTTGTTGGATGTATTCCAATCTCTGTCTCTATAGCCGTTCATGTTTGCGAAAGAGTTTTGGGTGCAGGATTTTATGCACGAAATGACCTCTCGATTATGTTCCATACATTTCCGATAGGATTCATGTCGGATGATCTGGATGGCCTAATCATTCAGTCGAATTGTGCAGGATGTTCTCTACGCCAATGACGAACAACTGTGGCCCTCTGACATGGCGCATTGTTCGAAAATGTTTCAAATGGCTCTGAGCACTATGGGACTTAACATCTGAGGTCATCAGTCCCCTAGAACCTAGAACTACTTAAACCTAACTAACCTAAGGACATCACACACAGCCATGCCCTAGGCACAATTCGAACCTGCGACCATACCAGCAGCTAGCACCAAGTTGAAAACTTCGTTTCATGGTGTCTCTGCATCCCAGTCGAACCGTTCCACGATCTCTTACCAACTGAAATCGGGACTCACTCTGACCAGGCCAAGGTTTCCAATCGATATGGTCAAGAGCCTAGGAGAGGCGCTGGAGGCGATATCGTGGTCTTAGCAAAGTCACTCGCGTTTTTTTTTTCTTTTTTCTTTATTGAGTTTCGATTCCCCCAGAAGGGGGAAGGCTGGCAGAAGCTTAGTATCCCGCTCTTCAGCCTACAGACTTTGTTTTAAAAAGATGAAGATAATAGATAATAAAAGCAGGCGATGAAAGCGGTGACTTAAAAGGTAAAATGGCGGAAAATCGTGGAACTTAAAACATAGAACAAAGGGTTGATGAGGCTAATAAAATACATATGAAGCAGACAGGTAAAAGAATAGACAGACAATTAAAAAAAACACGGCGACAGTCTGGTTTCTGTTCGCAAGAGATATAAAATTTACACCCAGCGACACTTTGGAAAGACTGAACACTCACATGAACACTGCACTACAAAATTGGCACAAATATGATAGACCACAGCCAAGGGCAGATGGGGGGAACCTGGACAGATGACAGGAAAGGAAAGGGGATTCAAATGGTTCAAATGGTTCTGAGCACTATGGGACTTAACATCTGTGGTCATCAGTCCCCTAGATCTTAGAACTACTTAAACCTAACTAACCTAAGGACATCACACACATCCATACCCAAGGCAGGATTCGAACCTGCGACTGTAGCGGTCACACGGTTCCAGACTGCAGCGCCTAGAAGTGCACAGCCATACCGGCCGGCGGAAAGGGGGGGAGGAAAGGAAAAAACGAAGTGGGAGAGGGGGTGGGGGGAAGGAGCCGATGGAGGACGAGGACCCATAAGAGGGGGGCGGGCGCTGGGCAGACGGGACAGGGACTGGGGAAAGGCAGAGGAGGGGTGTACAAAAGGACTCGGGGGGGGGGGGGGAGGGAGGGGAGGCAGAGAGAGGTTAGGTGGGGAGGGAGCCCAGGGAAAGGACAGAGGAAAGGAGGGGGGGGGGGGGGATAAGGATCACAGTTGAGAGAAGGGATAAATGGAGGGACAGAGGGCATCATGCAGGAGAGGGAGTTGACGGAAACTACCTTGGGAAAGGAGATGAATGCACTTTCGTCTGTTGTTATAGCCCCTGAACGCCAGATATCGCCACACGTACGTCGTCGTCCCTCATTGATTTCTATGATTATTTCAAGCAGTGTTGCTTGTTCTGCTGCTCTCGGTCGTTAAGTGAAGACCGTCGGTCACCGCGTTGTCTGTGGTGAGAGGCAATTCGTGAAACCTGGTATTGTCGCACACTCTTGATACTGCCGATCTCGGACATTGAATTTCCCGATTTTCGAACTGTAATGTCCCATGCATCTAGCTCCTCGTTCAAAGTTTTCACATGAATCATCTGAATACAAATGACAACTCCGCCAATGAACTGCTCTTTAATACCTTGTGTACGCAATACTACTGTGATCTGTACATGTGCATCTCAGCCTATATGTCAAGATACTAACCAGCAAACAGAAGTGAAGGCAAGATTATCACGTGTGCTTTTCCATGTTTGGAGTCGAGCGTGATGCTGTAAATGAGAGACGCCTCTTAATAAGGTTGTTCCCCCGCACGCTACATTCTTGGCGGAACAAGTATAAAGAGCTATTAACAGGGACAATGGAGGCAGTGAGCCGCGGACCGGTGTCGCCCGCCACGGGCACACCGGCTGGGCAGGGTGGGACTACTTGTGGCAGAGATTAAACGGGCGGGCCGGGTAAGCCCGCGCATTGTGGCGGCGCGTCGCCCGTGAAAAAAGGCACGGCCTGGTGGGTTGGGCGTGGCGGAGTGGGGGACGGGGGCAGCTGGTGATTCCTGATAACAGCCGCGCCGCTCAATTACAGCCGCTCACACCCCCACTCCCCATGGTGCGCTCGTAATGAGCCGACTTCATTATTACCGGCGCCACTAATTTGGCCCAGGTAAATACAGGCGCGCTGCGCGTTGCCGCTCTCTCACCGGCTTTAATAAACTGGCGTGGTAAACTTGAGAGCCGGGCTTTCTCTTTCGTAACCGATACGTTTGCCGGGCTATTAAATGGTGCGCGGATCAGGTGTAAATTAATCAACGCGTTGTGCTGCGCGCCACGCTACTGCTCCCCCTCTATCGCCCATCGTGCTCACCATCCGGCGCGTGCGTGTAATGTGCCCATCAAACGACTACGACTATCAGCGGTGCTTCAAGAGAAAGTACGTGATGTATGTCAACTGCACAGAAAAAAGTGTTGAACCACTCTCACAGCATGCTTATGAGGGCGGTAGTAATAAACAGCAAAATAAAAGTATGAGAACTGAGATACCGCAACACCAATGTGGTTCTTGAGGGTGTTAGTAGAACTATTCTGTGTGCATTAGCAGTTACACTGAAGCGGCAAAAAAACTCATATAGACATGCGTATTCAAATACAGAGATATGTAAACAGGCACAATACGGCGCTTCTGTCGGCAACGTCTATACAACACAACAAGTGTCTGGCGCAGTTGTTAGATCGGTTACTGCTGCTACAATGGCAGATTATCAAGATTTAAGTGAGTCTGAACATAATATTATAGTTGGCAAAACAACGATGGAAGACAGCATCTCCAGGGTAGCGTTGAAGTGGGGACTTTCCCGTACGACTATTTCACGAATGTACCATGAATACCAGGAATGCGGTAAAACATCTGATCTCTGACATCGCTGCCGCCGGAAAAAGATCCTACAAGAACGGGATCAACGATGACTGAAGAGATGCGTTAAAAGTGACAGAAGTTCAACCCTTCTGGAAATTGGTGCGGATTTCAGTGCTGGGCAATCAACAAGTGTCAGCGTGCGAACCATTCAACGAAACATCGTCGATATGGACTTTGGGAGTCTAAAACTCACTCGTGTACTCCTGATGACTGACGACACAAAGCTTTTCGCTTCGCCTTGGCCCGTCAACACCGACATTGGACTGTTAATAACTGGAAACAAATTGCCTGGTCGGACGAGTGTCGTATCAAATTGTATCGAGGGGATGGACGTGCAGGGGTATGGGGACAACCTCGTGAATCCATGAACCCTTCATGTCAGCAAGGGACTGTTCAAGCTGGTGGAGGCTCTGTAATGGCGTCGAGCGTGTGCAGTTGGAGTGATATGGAACCCCTGATATGTCTCTATACTACTCTAACAGGTGACACGTACGTAAACATCCTGCGTGATCACCTGGTCACATCCCTTGTGCATTCCGACGGACTGGGGCAATTCCAACAGGACAATGCGACACCCCACACGTCCAGAATTGCTACAGAGTGACTCCAGACATTAGTCGAGTCCGTGCCACGTCGTGTTGCGGCACTTCTGCGTGTTCGCGGGGCCCTAAGTGATATTAGGCAGTTGTACAAATTTCTTTGGCTCTTCAGTGTATGTAGTACCACGCTTTGAGGAAAGACAAAACTCTTGACGCAATGTTGGCAGAAATGTGGCATTACAAAGAGCGAATACAGTAGCACATACAAAATAGGAAATGGCACAGGGCACATAAGCTGTGTACCTCGTAAATATACGCTGAATATGTCAAAGAGGAATGTAGATAAAAATTAGGCAATTTAGTGACCACAACTACAGCGAGGAACTTAACCTTCAGACTAGGTCTCTGTAATACAATATAACTCACACATGATGCCATACCCATTGTATGAAGCACTCTACCTCCTCTGTTACGTTTATTTTAATGTACGTTATTAACTTTTGCCAATTCTATTATTATTTGTTTTAAATAAGCTTTGATTCCTCGCGATTTTTCAATCTTTCTAAAGATATCTTGAAGATGAGTTTACTCGAAACACGTAAATAAAGCTGAGTCTCTTGTAGGGCAAATGACTAAAAATATTTTCTCCAGCGTCATTATAGCAGTGTTTCAAATTTATAATAACAAAGTAGACAAACAAATTTCGCAAACTAACTGTACTGGAATAGACAAAATTTAAGCCTCCTTGTGTGACAAACATTCCGTGCAAGACTGCTACGAAGACGAGCATTTTGTGCCCGTTATCACTATGCCAAGCGTCAGTAGTACTTACCGCTTGTCCTTTAGTATCGATCCTTATTAACTTGCGCTGATTGGCCACTCCTATCGCGACGAACTTTTGGGTTCCTAGGCAGCGGTGCCAGTTGAGGAACGAGCATTTAATGGTTTTTTTCTGGTCTAGAGCTCCGGTTTCTACCTCAGTTTCGACATTTTTTTTAGTTGAAGACAAAAGATAAGTTAAACAATGCTTATATTCTTTTCTTCGTCTATCATTTACCTGCATTGAAAAAAATGGTTTGTCCAGAAATATTAAAGGGCTGTTAAACAAAATGGCGATGAATGTCGTAATGCACGCCGTGCATCCGTAGGCGGGTGAACATAACTCAGGTAACTGGGTGGTCTCCAACAGACCAGATCAAAAAGTTATTTAATTATATGATTGTAGGGCAGCTATGGTCAGAGCCTCTGAAAAGTGAAAAAAAGTTACACTACTGGTTATTAAAATTGCTGCACCAAGAAGAAATGCAGATGATGAACGGGTATTCATTGGATAAATAAATTATACCAGAACTGACATGTGATTACATTTTCACGCAATTTGGGTGCATAGATCCTGAGAAATCAGTACCCAGAACAACCGCCTCTGTCCGAAATAACGGCCTTGAGACGCCTGGGCATTGAGTCATACAGAGCTTGGATGGCGTGTACAGGTACAGCTGCTTTGCTGCTTCAATACGGTACCACAGTTCATCAAGAGTAGTGACTGGCGTATTGTGACGAGCCAGTTGCTCGGCCACCATTGACCAGACGTTTTCAATTGGTGACAGATCTGGAGGATGTGCTGGCCAGGGCAGAAGTCGAACACTTTCTGTATCCAGAAAGGCCCCTACAGGACCTGCAACATGCGGTCGTGCATTATCCTGCTGAAAAGTAGGGTTTTGCAGGGATTGAATGAAAGGTAGAGCCACGGGCCGTAACACATCTGAAATTTAACGTCCACTGTTCACAGTGGAACAAGAGGTGACCGAGACGTGTAACCAATGGCACACCATACCATTACTCCGGGTGATACGCCACTATGGCGATGACGAATACACGCTTCCAATCTGCGTTCACCGCGATGTCGCCAAACACGGATGCAACCATCATGATGCTATAAACAGAACCTGGATTGATCCGAAAAAATGACGTTGTGCCATTCGTGCACCCAGGTTCGTCATTGAGTACACCATCGCAGGCGCTCCTGTCTGTGATGCAGCGTCAAGGGTAACCGCAGCCATGGTCTCCGAGCTGATAGTCCATGCTGCCACAAACGTCGTCGAACTGTCCGTGCAGACGGTTGTTGTCTTGCAAACGTCCCCATCTGTTGACTCATGGGTCTAGACGTGGCTGCACGATCCGTTACTGCCATGAGGATAAGATGCCTGTCATCTCGACTGCTAGTGATACGAGGCCGTTGGGATCCAGCACGGCGTTTCGTATAACTTCCTGAACCCACCGATTCCATATTCTGCTAACAGTCATTGGATCTCGACCAATGCGAGCAGCAATGTCGCGATACGATAAACCGCAATCGCGATAGGCTACAATCCGATCTTTAACAGTCAGAAACGTGATTGTACGCATTTCTCCTCCTTACACGAGGCATCACAACGTTTCACCAGGCAACGCCGGTGAACTGCTGTTTGTGTATGAGAAATCGGTTGGAAACTTTCCTCATGTCAGCACTTTGTAGGTGTCGCCACCGGCGCCAACCTGGTGTGAATGCTCTGAATAGCTAATCATTTGCATATCACAGCATCTTCTTCCTGTCGATTAAATTTCGCGTCTGTAGCACGTCATCTTCGTGGTGTAGCAATTTTAATGGCCAGTAGTGAATTTTTTCACTAAATGGCGGCTATTTGAAGAAAAAGTAAGGAACTCGATTTTGATCGCGCATTCAAACGTACATAATGATGGATATTTTGAAAATTGTTTAACTTTCAGAGGTTCCCACCACAACCAGTTTAGTTCTCTACAAAAATAGCAAAGCGGCATCAATAAAGGCCGAATAGCTTTTCGGCAGTCCAAGCACGCAGCGGAGAAAAAGGAAAAGTGACAGGGAATCGCGTTTAAAGTTTTGGAAAAGGTTTTAGTGGTTTTTTTTCTAGCACTTACCATCAGTCTGTGATGCCTGGAGCACCCCTAATAGCGCAGGGTGTACAATGAAGCCGGCCGGTGTGACAGAGCGGTTCCAGGCGCTTCAGTCTGGAACGCGCAACCGCTATGTCGCAGGTGCTTATTTGAATTTTCGTTCTCATCTCTGTTTTATATGTTGAAGGAACTTTTTGTTATTCGACCTCTATTATGCATGTTACTGTAAAATACTGTGTTTCATAATCAACCTGTTTTCTCTTAATTGTATGATGACTAATGCAATTTACTGAGTCCTTGCTGGCAAATTAGCCTAATGTCTAGATCGCAACAAATATGTCTGGTATTAGCTCACAATTAGCCCATGCTCAGAAGGTATTGTAAAATTATCGCATAATCGTTCGTGAAACGTGGCGCTGCTGTCGTAAGCGAAACTTGGGCAAATTTAATAAGTTTCCTTTAGTGGCGCACTAATTAAGATATCAAGTCACTTGAACTATTTTACGTATTAAAATTTCGGGCCACGTCATAAATTTCAGGGTCCATTTATTAAATATTTTCGGAACAGTTTAAAGTCCCGCTTTGGTCAACTGATCACACATATCGCCTTATGTGTCAGTAAAGCAGCTTAGGAACATGAAACTGCATATTTATTAATTTAGAGTGTAGTATTTGTAATGACATGTGCGGTTGTGTAACTTGGCTGCTGGGCCGTGATCAGAAATTATACCGTCTAAAAGACGGTTGACCGAAAGGTACTGAATTTTAAGCAGATAATAACATAATAGTTTTCGGTCAGACAAAAATTTGTGGTTTGCATTAATTTCTATTTCTAGAATAATGTTTTATGATCTTTTTTTTATTTTTACTGCCTGGCCCGTTGCCTAGTCTTGAGGTTGTTATGGTAGGTTCTTTCTACGATAACTACCTTGGCGAAAGTGTTCAGTAGTATTTATTTGCTATATTCAAAATGGTTTCATACAAAATAAATAAGATCTTGTTTATTGACATCTGCAGCATTTCGACCCCAGATTCTTTTGAAAAATACAAGTAACAATAATTTAAAGCAGTTTTCGCACAAGAGTCTTGCATATAGATGTTGGCGTCATTCAGAGAAATTTTAAAGTAAGCATATTTAACTGTGAATACTTACTAATACTTTTTAATAAAACTTAGTGATGATTGTGTTTATTATAGGACGTGTGCTTTTTGTCTTTTTACCTGTACATTTTCCGACTGGGTGCGTACTGCACACCGGTTACGAAAAAAAATTAAATAAATGCATTTTTATGGAATTTTTGTAATTTTCACCTGGTTCAGCTCAGAAACCACTTCCTAACCTGGTGCATGCTGTACCAATAGCATAAGGGAGGAAAACTAGCCCTTCCAGCATGCGTCCTTACACGTCGCAATATTCCATCACAACGGGTGGAAAGTTGTTGCCTAAGGTTTTCCTGGGAGTGGGAAAACTAATGAAGCCTGCTTATAGTTGGCGATTTGCAAGGTATAAATAATACCGCCAAAGTAAACGCCTGCGTACCAACCACGTAACGTTACTTTTTATCGCCAAGTAAAAAACTTTACTTCGATGCTTCACAGCTGCAGTCTCCTTCTAAAATCACAGCGAGAACTGCACAACCCCACGGATGCAATAAACATTCACAGCATAATTCATTATCAACTTCCAGCATAGATTTTTCAGGCAGTGTCATTGTATGCTTGGTATGGATCCAAAGTAATTTCTCAAAACCGAAACATTTTTAAATGTTAACAAAGTCAGTTTTCCACGAAATCTTTGGAAGGAACGATGTCGTTGCGCCAAAATTGCATTCATTAGGTGTTCTTGGTGTTGCGAGCGTATTTTCTTCGAATGCTTATAGGACAACTGCCAACTGTCTGGTTGATAGTACTAAACTGAGGATATGTAACAGGGTAAGTGAAGGGGCCATTGTAAACGGACCAGGATTACATTTTCAATTCTTTTTCAAAGCAAGTCGTTTGAGAAATTTATTAGTTTATTTACCTTATTATCCTTCGTAATATTACCAGTTTCGAAACGGAAAGAAACACAAATGAAAAAAATGCTGCTAATCGAGCACATTTTCTCTGCTGCCCTGTCAGATCCCTTGGTCGCTACGCCAGCGCCGCTTATGTTACATGGCGCTTGCCTTACTCGTACATATGCAACAGTCGTTGAAGTTTCTTTCCTCTATTTCTAGGAAAACATGCGTTTGTTGTCCCCATGGATGATGACGAAAAATCTATTTTTAAACATCTATCGCTTCTGTCACATGTGAGTCCACTGCACATCATAAACTTTAGCGGTGGTTATCGCAAAAATGAGGTGTTGAACTAAAATATCTTAGAGTCTTTAATTTTAGGTTATATACAAGCGAGATGCGAAACATGAACCTGATCAACTGGACTCGTCTAAGGCCTTTCCCCTGTCAGCTTCACTACGTCATTCTTGTTATCTTTTCTCTACTTTTTTATGTCACAATTCTATTTCATAGGTCTGATGATGCTGATGCTAAAATGCGTCGTGAGATGTGAAAATTTTTTTATGTTTTTCCTTTGCGAGTAGGACAAGTATAATTGCTAATGATACTTGGTGATAGTGTTAAAAAAATCAAATGTGTGTGAAATCTTATGGGACTTAACTACTAAGGTCAGCAGTCCCTAAGCTTACACACTACTTAACCTAAATTATCCTAAGGACAAACACACAAACACCCATGCCCGAGGGAGGACTCGAACCTCAGCCGGGACCAGCCGCATAGTCGGTGATTGTGTTAGCCTCTCTCTCTAGACAGGGCGTAAGGGGTATATTCCCAGATTATTCGTGTGTGGTACCTTTCTATGTACACAAACCAGTGTGTTGGTTGTTATTTCTCTGTGTCAAATAGTCTTCCCGCAAACATATCACAGAGATTACTACCTGATGTTTTCTGGACGGTCGTAATTGCTCCACTAATTGGACAACTCCTAATAGGTAAAACTATTACTCTGCAAATGAAATACATACTTATACATTGTTGTTCAGTACAGTGTCCTCATTCGCCAATAAATATCGACTCTCATACCAGTTACACTCTGTATATTAACCCTTCCATGCGACCCATTTTTTCCCAAAGTTAGGTAACTTTTCAGAGACCTTGGTTGTAGGAGCCTGCGTTTTGACTGTTTAAGGAAACGTTCCGACTCGAAAATCACCTATTACTTGCTTCAAAATGTTTTCTTTATCTGTGGTCACAGGGTGTTATGTCAGGAAAACTGTCGAAAGAAGAACCGAGTAGCATTTAAAACGGCTTCAGGTTGTCTTGGAATTAATCAATATAAGTCTCGTATGGTTTTCACGGGAACATTATACGATTCTTCCTTCAAAATAAGGGCAGATTTAGGTAACAACGATAGAAGTGGCTAGTAATCATGCATCCTTCCCCCCAAAGTAGACAACAAAGGCTCAATAATACACTCCTGGAAATGGAAAAAAGAACACATTGACACCGGTGTGTCAGACCCACCATACTTGCTCCGGACACTGCGAGAGGGCTGTACAAGCAATGATCACACGCACGGCAAAGCGGACACACCAGGGACCGCGGTGTTGGCCGTCGAATGGCGCTAGCTGCGCAGCATTTGTGCACCGCCGCCGTCAGTGTCAGCCAGTTTGCCGTGGCATACGGAGCTCCATCGCAGTCTTTAACACTGGTAGCATGCCGCGACAGCGTGGACGTGAACCGTATGTGCAGTTGACGGACTTTGAGCGAGGGCGTATAGTGGGCATGCGGGAGGCCGGGTGGACGTACCGCCGAATTGCTCAACACGTGGGGCGTGAGGTTTCCACAGTACATCGATGTTGTCGCCAGTGGTCGGCGGAAGGTGCACGTGCCCGTCGACCTGGGACCGGACCGCAGTGACGCACGGATGCACGCCAAGACCGTAGGATCCTACGCAGTGCCGTAGGGGACCGCACCGCCACTTCCCAGCAGCTTGCATTGCTGCGAAAGGTGGATATACACTGTACTAGTGCCGACATTGTGCATGCTCTGTTGCCTGTGTCTATGTGCCTGTGGTTCTGTCAGTGTGATCATGTGATGTATCTGACCCCAGGAATGTGTCAATAAAGTTTCCCCTTCCTGGGACAATGAATTCACGGTGTTCTTATTTCAATTTCCAGGAGTGTATTTTGATCTGGTGACTGGTGGAAGATGCGCCAATTCATCCCTGAGCTGACAAAGAAAGTCCTAGATCATGTGGGCTGTGTGAAGAGGGGCCGTTTTTTCCTGGCACACAGCATCACTACTGGGGATCAAACACTAAATCTTCGGTTGGTCCTGGTCAGCCAAAGTGGTCTTATAATCCTTGGCAGTAACGCAACCTTGCTCAGTCAACATGGGGCCCATGGGATATCACGATGTCGCTGCCCAAATCATCACAGAAATCCCACCATATTTCTGTCTTGAGACGTAATCTCAGCCAGAGGCTGGAAGCAGTGTGTAAAAAGACTCATCCGTCCAGTTTTTATGGCTTCAGAACCACGTTTTCCTGTCACTAGCATTTGCATTGCCGATGTGTGGATTTAGAATTCCAGCTCGCGGTGAAATTCCCTGTTGGTTGAGCTCCATTCGTATTGTTTTCGTGCTGTCAGGGTTCGATAATACGACATTCGGTTCTGAAGTGAATTCTGCAGCTGTCGTCCTCTTACTTTTAGCCAGAATCCTCTTTAATGACGGTCCGTTATGATCACTCGACGCACCCGTTCGTACGCATTGTGACTAAGCGAATAAGCGGATGATGTTTTCACACTTTCCCTGTATACGGTATAAATCTTCGGTTCGATGTCTCCTCGAACACTGAACACTTCGTCTGCCTTGGTTATGGATGCACCTACCACGGAAGCACTACGTCCGATATAGTGCACTCACAACTATGCAGAACACTATCCTAAGCACGAATGACACTTGTAATGCACTGAGGACGTTGCACACGTGCCAGTCGTGGGCAAATACAGCAGGGCAGGCTAATTGAAAAACGATTGCAATAAGTTTGAAATTGTGTAAGGCAAACAAAAGTTTATAAAAAGAAAATTTATTCAGAATAGTGATAAAATCCTAAAAGAGTAAAATCTGACACTTCTACTTACCTTACTTGAAACTGAATTTTACAGTTCAAGCTTGATATATTCATTTGAAAATGAAATCCATTCTTCTGGGTTTTATTAGCAGTAACAAATTTTCTACTTGATCTCTCTATGATAACTAACGAAATTTCTTTCCAGTGAGCACTTTGAGAGGATTCCATCTTTCCTAATTCTTTTCTTAGGAATACGTTTCATTATTTTCATTGTTTAAAAGCGGCGTTCTGCCTCTGCTATAGTCATGGTAATTGTCAAGATGTTTCTTCTCAGTTTCATACTTCTACAAAGAAAATCATCAAGATTATTTTCGACGATAAAATTCTGCAACTCACATACTCATGAATATCAGACTGCAACAATACGTTTTTAGCTCAGTTGCAAGTTTTTCTTAGTCAAACATCTTTTCTGTAGGATCTACTTTCTTAAAGCTAATGGGTCATTTCATGTTGAACAATTTAGCAACCACTAAGTACTTGGTGGGAGAACAGCTCTCCATTATACCACCATGTATATAGACACACTACCCCTTAGCTTCCGTCACGTGCGCCTTTGAAGGATTTTCGTATTTCTTAATTATAAAATATCACTGCTGAAATTTGTAATATACATTTAACGTTAAACAGAATAAGTCCCCAAGGTTGTAAATTAAGGGGACGTTCTGAAAAAGGATGCTTTCGAATTTTTTACGTGAAAACTCCTAAAAGTTTTTAAATAAAACAAACGTTACTAACGTTCTACGGCTTTATTCTTCATGTCTACCAATTTATTTCTCAATACAGTCACCCTCGTGAAGAACACATTCCTCCATACAAGAGACCAATTTGTTGATAACGTCAGTGTGGAATGTTTGTCGATGGAACCACAGCCTCACCTTGCTTGCTCTGCTTCATCACCATCAAAGAGAGGCCCTCGAAAGTGTTTTTAATTTTTGGAAACAGATGAAAATCGGATGGGGCCAAGTCGGTATTGTATGGAGGATGATCGATGACAATGAAGCCAAGGAGTCGGATTGTTGCAGGTATCTCAGCGCTCGTGTTCTGTCTGGCGTTATCATGCTGTAGGAGAGGGCGCTCCACGTGTGGACGCTTTCTTACAATTCGTGCTTTCACGTTTCTGGGAGATTGCAGCTCACTGTTTCTCACGCAGCGACACAGGTACGTTACACACCGCCATATGTTAATTGCTACAATATGGAGCCCTCTAGAGATAGTCGCGTCTACTAAGCGGGAAAATTACAGAGTTGCTCTGGCTCTGAGCACTATGGGACTTAACATCTATGGTCATCAGTCCCCTAGAACTTAGAACTACTTAAACCCAACTAACCTAAGGACATCACACAACACCCAGTCATCACGAGGCAGAGAAAATCCCTGACCCCGCCGGGAATCGAACCCGGGAACCCGGGCGTGGGAAGCGAGAACGCTACCACACGACCATGAGCTGCGGACAATTGACGGAGTAATGTGCATGACATGCAATACCTCAACAAACACTGAGAACAGAACAAAAACTTGGAGGCATTACTTTTCTGCACGACCTCACATCTGAGGAAGAAACTTGAAAATTTATTATCACTGACGTATTTCAAAACTCCTGTTTCCTCTGCAGGTGTTTGCTTTTCATCTAATGATGTTTGAATTTGGGTATGGCAGCTTTGCTGTACATCTTTATTGTCCGTGTTCTTGAAGATCTACTTTGTTGTGGATGGACGTGAAATGCTGTCTTCGATATTTCTCTGAAGAGGGATACACGTTGCAGTTTCCTTGAGAAGAATGTTGTAATAGCTAGTATATTAGAGAAACTATTTTTTCATTTTATTTAATTTCTCATTACTAAATGGAACTGACACGCATAGCAGTAAATGCAATGTGTGTAACTATAAATTACTTTGTTATTAGTCTTTAACATAGTGCAGAGCTTCAGCGACCGTGAATTGTTCAGAATTTAAGAAATTCAGCCTTCAGTTGCAAGGCAAAATTTTATTAGTTTTCGTAGGTTTCGATGCCAATAATGATATCTCCTTCAGAACAAAAATTAAATTATTTTGAGGGCCAAACGTTTCCCATGTCACAGAATAAAATAGAATAAAGACGCATAGTCATAACTTGACAGGCACTCTCAAAACTAAAAACATTAAGACAAACGTAGACGGAGCTACGCCGCCCAGGAATGAAATATAATTTAATTTTCCTTCTGAAGAAAATGCCATCATTGGTATCGAAACCAACGTAAGCTAACAAAATTTTTCCTTGCAACTGAAGGCTGAATTTCCTAATTTCTGAACAATTCACGGTGACAACAAACATGTTCATCGGGTTGTACAAGCACTGTCCAGTATCAGCAATGGGGGATGAGTTTTCGATAATACCAGGCACTCGTGCTGGCGAAAAATCCGGAAAATTGTTAAACAAACGTTCGCAGGATCGCCCGACGTGGAACCCAATAAGTAGTACGTCAGTAGATGGCCACGAAACACAACAATGTTGTACTACTACCACAGTTGGTAGCACTGCTTCTGTGGCTACAATGGTTGCATTTCTCTTCGTGATCATTCAGTAGGATGATCATTTCATTGAAAAAATAGGAGGACGCCCTGAAACAAACGTTATTAACATTCTATATCTGTATTCTTCATGTGTATATATAAAGGAAGACCTCTGGCGCTAGAGGGCTCAGAATCGTAGCGAGTAACATCGCAGTGTGAAATGTAACTATGTTGGTGTGTGAGAAATAGCGTGCTGTAATCGAATTTCGAATTCGAATAGTTCGTCCACACAAAGAGCACCCTATCCTTCAGGATGACGACAGACTGCACACACGAGAGCTGCGACATCTGCAGGATACAACGATTTGGGTTCACTATTATCGATCATCATCCATACAGTACTAACTTGGCCCCATCCGATTTCCATCTACTTCCAGAACTTAGAGAACATCTTCTAGGATTTCACGTTGATAGTGATGGAGCGGAGAAAGCACACGTGAAGTTGTGGCTTTGTCAAAAAAGTGGAAGATTCTACAGTGACGGAATCAAAAAATTGGTCTCACGTTGGGAGAACTCTGTTGGTTTCCATGGTGACCCTGTCGAGAAATAAATACGAGTACGTAGGCGTGAAGAATAGAGATGTAGAGCGTAAAAATGTTTGTTTTATTTAAAAGCTTTTTGTATTATTTAAGAAGCCTTAAGAATTTTTACATTAGAAATTCGGAGGCATTACTTTTTAATGAGCCCTCGTAGTACATCCTAACTGTAGAAGGTTTCCTCTACTAACCCAGTAGAAAGCCATTTTCGGCTGGTTTCCTTGGATGTAGGCTAACACACAAACAGCGTTTTCATTGCGGCAGTAAGATCCACGATTCACTGTAACCTCTTAGAATCAACAGTTTCGTAATCACTTTCATTAACACGATGGATAATCTCGATGACGATTTCCTTCAGTGTTCGTCAGTCTCAGATGCCTTCGCCCTATCTGTTAACCTCCTATGTTGACTTGCAAAGACCTTGACCGAAAAATCAGAGATACTGCACATTTCGCTGAGGCCATGTTGAAACCAGTCGACAGGTCCAAACAGCTGCCATTTCACTAACAGCGGCCAATACTTTCGGCACGATCTCATGACAACTACAAATACTGGTGATGTATACAGATGAACCTTGCTCTTTGATAGGCAAATAGAAGTATATGAATAAAGTCCAAGACGAGGGTGTGCTTACGTAAAAAATAAAACCAAGGGCAATGCAAAAAAATTCAAAAAGCTTCCACCTGCGAATGCTCAGTTTGTCCCTGTAACTAGTGCCAATGCTATAGGATCTGAAACGGTGTCTCGTGATCTGAAGATGAAATTGAATCACGCGACAGTAACACTAATTTCGGCGTTGAAACACACTTCGACGTCATATAGTCGAATTTATAACTCTGGTAAATCGAAAAGACAGTATGAAAAAAGTAAAAAAATGTAAGCGCACTACACTAAATACACTCCTGGAAATTGAAATAAGAACACCGTGAATTCATTGTCCCAGGAAGGGGAAACTTTATTGACACATTCCTGGGGTCAGATACATCACATGATCACACTGACAGAACCACAGGCACGTAGACACAGGCAACAGAGCATGCACAATGTCGGCACTACTAGAGTGTATATCCACCTTTCGCAGCAATGCAGGCTGCTATTCTCCCATGGAGACGATCGTAGAGATGCTGGATGTAGTCCTGTGGAACGGCTTGCCATGCCATTTCCACCTGGCGCCTCAGTTGGACCAGCGTTCGTGCTGGACGTGCAGACCGCGTGAGACGACGCTTCATCCAGTCCCAAACATGCTCAATGGGGGACAGATCCGGAGATCTTGCTGGCCAGGGTAGTTGACTTACACCTTCTAGAGCACGTTGGGTGGCACGGGATACATGCGGACGTGCATTGTCCTGTTGGAACAGCAAGTTCCCTTGCCGGTCTAGGAATGGTAGAACGATGGGTTCGATGACGGTTTGGATGTACCGTGCACTATTCAGTGTCCCCTCGACGATCACCAGTGGTGTACGGCCAGTGTAGGAGATCGCTCCCCACACCATGATGCCGGGTGTTGGCCCTGTGTGCCTCGGTCGTATGCAGTCCTGATTGTGGCGCTCACCTGCACGGCGCCAAACACGCATACGACCATCATTGGCACCAAGGCAGAAGCGACTCTCATCGCTGAAGACGACACGTCTCCATTCGTCCCTCCATTCACGCCTGTCGCGACACCACTGGAGGCGGGCTGCACGATGTTGGGGCGTGAGCGGAAGACGGCCTAACGGAGTGCGGGACCGTAGCCCAGCTTCATGGAGACGGTTGCGAATGGTCCTCGCCGATACCCCAGGAGCAACAGTGTCCCTAATTTGCTGGGAAGTGGCGGTGCGGTCCGCCACGGCACTGCGTAGGATCCTACGGTCTTGGCGTGCATCCGTGCGTCGCTGCGGTCCGGTCCCAGGTCGACGGGCACGTGCACCTTCCGCCGACCACTGGCGACAACATCGATGTACTGTGGAGTCCTCACGCCCCACGTGTTGAGCAATTCGGCGGTACGTCCACCCGGCCTCCCACATGCCCACTATACGCCCTGGCTCAAAGTCCGTCAACTGCACATACGGTTCACGTCCACGCTGTCGCGGCATGCTACCAGTGTTAAAGACTGCGATGGAGCTCCGTATGCCACGGCAAACTGGCTGACACTGACGGCGGCGGTGCACAAATGCTGCGCAGCTAGCGCCATTCGACGGCCAACACCGCGGTTCCTGGTGTGTCCGCTGTGCCGTGCGTGTGATCATTGCTTGTACAGCCCTCTCGCAGTGTCCGGAGCAAGTATGGTGGGTCTGACACACCGGTGTCAATGTGTTCTTTTTTCCATTTCCAGGAGTGTATTATGAGTATTGTTGTACCTAGCGCTAATAATGTGGAATCTTTAGAGTATTGACTCTCAAGGCGGAAGGTAAATGAAAGAATAAAACTCGTAAACCAAAAGAAAAATACTTTAAAATAAAAACAAGAAAATAAGAAAAATAAAAGACAAGTTCTATGGAAGATAACATCACTGTCCATCCGTGAAATCGAAATCTGCTGTTGCGTAAAATTCCGTACCGTGCTGCAGCACTATATACATTATACAGGCTTGGATTTTCCTTGGCATGCTGTCCACAAGGTGAAGGAGACATAATTGCTCTAGCCTGTCCCACAGTTCGAGGCCGGACCTGCTGAGCCTCAGGTATCTGGACAGAGATTCCTGAGGCGACGCAATGCAAGTCTCATCGGGCTCATATCTCGCTGGACCAGGTTGCCGTCAGTAAGTACCGCAGTTACTTCCATTGCTGCCTCCAGGAGCAATTTGTGCACTTGGTTGACACGGAGTGCGTTAGCGCCTTTAAAGGTGAACCTATCACCGGAATGTTGACTGCAGTGCTGCAGTGTGGATCTGAGATGGGCCTAAGTGCCAAGCAGTGCCATAACATGGGCTTGCACGACTTAGACTGATCAGCCAAAACGTTACGACCCCTGCCTGTTGCGACGTTGGATGCTGCCTGGTGGCGCTACGGGCACTTGACGCGGTAACAAAAGGAAGTAAGCGGAGGAGACACAGACGGGGATCACCCTAGCGAAGACATGGGCTAAAAATGGGGAAATACATTGAGATAAGCGACTTTGACAAAGGGCAGATTATTATTAAGCAGAACCTCGAAATCGGCGACGCTGGTCGAGTGATCACGTGCTACTGCCGTGAGCATCTACGGAAAGTAGTGGAACTACCACTACGCGCTGAATGCTTGGACGTTCACGACTCTTCACAGAACGTGGGGTTCGGAGGTTTGTCTGCTCTGTAATGTAGGACAGATGGTGTGATCTGAGGCATCTCTGCCGAAAGAGAACAATGCTGGTTCACGCAGAAGTGTTTCACAGCTCACCGTTCATCGCACGTGATTGAACATTGATCTCTGCATCAGATCACCCCTACGTGTTCACATGTTGACCCAACGACATCTTCAGATACGATTACAGTGGGCACTGCACCTCCGGGTTTCGACTGTCGATCAATGGAAACGTGTCGATTCTTCTGGTGAATCACATTTTTGCTACGTTAGGCCGATGGTCTTCTCTACAAACACCGTCAAGGAGGTGAACGGCGGGCCGAAACGTGCAGTGGGCCACGGATGCAGGCTGGTGGTAGCAGTATTATGCTATGGGAGACATTCTACTGCGCTTGAACAGGACCTGTGGTAGTAATCGGCGGCACGCTGACAGCTGCGAACCACCTGCATCCCTTCATAACTGATGTCTTCCCCTACAGCTTTGTCATCTTTCAGCAGAATAAGTGTCCGTGCCTCGAGTCAGCATTGTGCTACAGTGGTCTGAGGAGCGTTATAGTAGACACACGTCGATGTCTCTGCTACTAAATTCGCCTGCCGTAAATCCTATGGAACCCATCTGGGTCGCTATTTGGCGCCATCACCGCGTACGCAAATTAGCGACCTGTTATTTACACGAATTAGATGGCCTGTACGTAGACATCTAACGCCAGATTCCTCCACAAACCTACCAACAGACTGTCAGATCCCTGATACGTGGAATCAGTGAAGTATAAAACTTCCTTGCTGGTTTGCATTTTATGTCCTTTTCTATGCTGCAAAACCTTCAAAATACACTCGACATTGTTACTTTTAATCGACTTCTACCAGTTGAATCGATCGTACGGAGAGGGTTGCGTACCGCCTGGCTCGAGAGAGTATCCCCCCAAAATGGTAGCAAAGAGTTGTAGCTTTACCTCCGGCCTATCTAAGATTCATCATTTGTAGGTACTGATCATGAACTAATGCTGTAGGTCGCAGACGATGACTGCGAGCCTGATCTTCAATATGTTTGTGTCTCACGATAACGGTTAAACGTTCGAATGAAGTTTCAGTGGTGTACACCAACTTGGCGGGCAACCTTGCACGCTAACAACATTTCTTGCCTTAAAATGACAGTGCACGTATGGCCTTAACTTCAACTGACACTTCTAAGAGTGTTGGGACACGTAACATTGTACATAAATCGCACTGTCCAGATCGGGAGTGGAGGCAAGGTATGCTCTAGGCAGGTTGATTTTTACTTTCATTATACAGGTTCTAGTACCTTGTGATTTCTTGTAGTCTTAAATTTTTCACCTGCCTCGAGATGACTGAGTGTTTCTATTTTCCTCATCATTTCATCATCATTCATGAAGGTGGCGAGATTGGACTGAGCAAAGGTTGGGAAATTATACAGATGCTGATAACTGTGCAGTTGAGCGCCCCACAAACCAAACATCATCACCATTTTGTAGTCTTAAGGATTTTCAGAAAGAGTTTTCCGCTTTAAGGAAAAGTGTGAGGTGCAGTTATACAGTTTCGAAAGAATAAATCATTTTGTTTGCAGACACATTTATCTTATCTTGGTATTCATTGATATTGATGCACTTCAGTACTTTAGCTCGCCGCTAGAGGACAGTTGGTGGTTCGTTAACAACTATATAAGGCAGTATGGACTTAGTTACTGGAGAAGAGTCGTTTGACAGGCACCTCATGTGTGGGTTCATTGTATGCAATGGGCCACCGACACAACAACTCTATACTGAGCACTTCCCGCAGCGACGGTAACCACATAACAGCACCGCTTCTGCTCTAGAGGGTTGATTGTTTCACGGCACTGTGTTTTGTGCAACGCCGTTTGATGACTGCATACTACAAGCGCTTTCGCTGTTTTAGAAGCGCTTTCCCCGGAACGATGGTAATTGAATTAGCAGACCGAATGTATCACAATTACGTTATTACTCTGTAATGAGCCATGGTAGACCACGAGACTCTTACACTAGAAAAGTGAATATTCCGGAACTATCTCCAAAATTTTGACTGTCTAGTTTGGGCTGACCATTTTTTTTTTTACGAGAAATGCGCATTTAGAGGCTGGTCATTTGAGATCTCACTCATGTTTGCTCATCTTAGGAGGCACTCATTAACAGCAAAATACAGGAACGGAATTTACGCATGAGTGACCTCACATGAAGGAAGTATGTACAGAAATAGATGTATCATAATCACCTGCAAACTAAGCTAGAGCGTTTTCAGCCATACTATTTTATGGTGTCGTCACTAATTACACCAGGCACACCAGATTTAAATTACGCTTAATTTTTGTTATTGCCGCTGTAAGCATCTTGCATTTTTTTACTAACTAGCGGACCCTGGCAATGCTTTGCAGTTGATAAATATGTACGCAATTGCTAAATACATATTGGAATTGAATATACATCATAATCTCCTTCTCTTCCACTCGCTGTGCCTCTCCTTCTCACCCCTCTCTTTTTCCATCTTTTCCATCCCCTCCTCTCTACCTGCCACCTCTTCCTTCCCCACTTCTTGTCCAGCACCTCCTCCGCCATCTTTTTGTCTACTTCATCCTGCCTCCATTTCTTTCCATGTCCTCCTTCCATCTCTATTTGACCATCTCATCCTTCCCCCTTTCTTTGTCCATTTCCTCTCCCTCTTCTTTGTCTACCCACCACCTCCTTCTCCCTTTCTCTGTCGTTCTGCTCCTCAATCTTCTCTGCCCTTCTCCCCCTCTCTCTATCCATCTCCTTCTTACTCTCTACGGTTATTTCCTCTAATCCCCCTACCCCGTCCGCCATCTCTGTCTACCTACTCTTTTCTTGGGCTTTGATAGTTGTTAACAGCGTTTGAAAAGGAAACCTTGACTGGGAAATGATGTCTGTTAGAATGAGTGGATAATGGTTCAAAGGGCTCTGAGCGCTATGGGACTTGGCATCTGATGTCATCAGTCCCCTAGACTTAGAACTACTTAAACCTAACTAACCTAACGACATCACACACATCCATGCCCGAGGGGGTAAATCGGTTGGTATCACCGGAAAGAGTATGGGGTATAGGGGTTTGAGAGAGACCCATAAAGGTGATGGATATATCACGATAGTAGCTCCAATGACGGTATTTCGCATGGTTTAATCGGCGAAAGTGAAGAAATACAAAGTTTCGGACGATTTGCATTCCATAGTAGTATCTAATCACATCCCTATAAGACATAAATACAACCTTCCTCTTTTCTGTTAAAATCGACTGCGAGGAATAAAAGTAGTTATGTATACAAATTGCGTTTAAAACTATACATAACGAAAAAGAGAACATGTAAGATAAAAAAAAATTCTAATGTTTTAAATGCCCTAATATCGTAATTAAAAATGGAAACATGTGACAGCAGAACTATCAAACCGGCAGTTACTTTTCTATCATCAAGATTTTCGTACAAAAATACCATCCAAATATCCGACTTTCCTAGTGGATTTTCCAAAAATTTGCTTCATAAGAACGTTGTACTGACAATCACGAACACACACACACACACAAAGAATTAGTCAAATCGACTGAGCCGTTGATAATCTTTCATACGTGCGGAAATAGATTCTCATGTATTCTACATCTTGCATAATGTTGTCACATGTAACAAGAATATGATATAATCAGTGCTGTGTCGTCATTTGCATATTTGTCGTACTTAAATATTACTTTTACGTTAGAACTGTAATCTCTGTTGAAATGAACTTTTAGCTGATCGGCATTGTAAACGGCAACTTTCATTTGAGGTGTCGTGTAACTTCCTATCGGCAGTTGTACGTAACAGATGTTTTTAAGGACTGTGAAAACTGTAATTTTAATTTCCCTATATCTTCGCTAGTAATTGTCCCACTGTATCAAACAGTCATTGAACTTATCTCACCGGGACGAACAAAATGATGTAAACGGTTTTCTTGTCGATACTGCTATCTAAAGACATGCCATTGTTTAACGCTGCTACCAAAAAAAAAAAAATGTAAATTCTTTATCGATCTATTTCAGATTTCTAATCCGTACTCTATAAACGTTTGGACAGTGATATGCTACACATTTATGAAATATATGTGGCATATGACGATATATTTACTATATAAATGGGGAACAATGACAGGAAATCATCGAAATGTTCTAGGCCGATTAACTTCAAATGTTTACAGGGTACTCCGAAGGCTTGTTGGAGTACCGTGTAAAAATTTGAAGTTAATCGTCAAGAACATTTGAGGTTTTTGCTAGCATCGTTCCCCATTTATATAGTATATACATTTTCATATACCACATATATTTCAAAAATGTGTAGCCTATCAACGTCCAAACTTTCATTAGAGTATAGTGTAAAAATCTGAAATAGGCTGCATATTTTTTTAATATATGCGTGGCATGTAAATATATATATGTACATAAATGGGAAAAGTTATCGGCAAAAACTCGGAAAGTCCTTGAACGATTAACTTCTGATTTTCACACGATCCTCTAATATACGTTCGAACGAACACAGGTCACATATTTTTAATACATACAATACACAACTATATATACACTATACGTAATGAGGAAACTTTCATAGCAAAAATGTCGAATAATTCTTTACCAAATTACTTAAAATTTTTACAGTATACTCTGAAAAAAGTCAAATGGACGTAGACTACGTTTTTTTTATTTTTGACGAAAATGAACAGGTTTTCTGTCAAAAATGAATGTGAGTAACGAAATGCTGTGCTAAGTTGCGCTGTGAAGATGTGTAGATTCGTTATCTTTCTCGCAGCCAAATTTAACTACAATGGTTAAGGACTTAAAGAGTTACATATTAGTCTTTTCCCTTACAATAATTTTAAGCAAAAAATCTGTACACAATTATGCGCTGTTTTGTTTTCATCCTAGCAATCCGTTTTAAAAGAAAACAAGGAAGTTGTATTTACGGATAATCTACTTATGATTAGAATGTTAGTCGGGATGTGAATCGCCTGAAACTTTGTAATCCTACCAATTTGCAGATTTTAGAGAAGTACTGTCATTGAAGCTAATATTCTTTAATCTACATCTACATCCATACTCCGCAAGCCACTTGACGGTGTGAGGCGGAGGGTACTGTGAGTACCTCTATCGCTTCTCCCTTCTATTCCAGTCTCATATTGTTCGTGGAAAGAAAGATTGTCGGTATGCCTCTATGTGGGCTCTAATCTCTCTGATTTTATCCACATGATCTCTTCGCGAGATATACGTAGGAGGGAGCAATATGCTGCTTGACTCCTCGGTGAAGGTATGTTCTCGAAACTTCAACAAAAGCCCGTACCGAGCTACTGAGCATCTCTCCTGCGAAGTCTTCCACTGGAGTTTATCTATCATCTCTGTAACGCTTTCGCGATTACTAAATGATCCTGTATCGAAGCTCGCTGCTCTCTGTTGGATCTTCTCTATCTCTTCTATCAACCCTATCTGGTACAGATCCCACACTGCTGAGCAGTATTCAAGCAGTGGGCGAACAAGCGTACTGTAACCTACTCCCTTTGTTTTCGGATTTTATTTCCTTAGGATTCTTCCAATGAATCTCAGTCTGGCATCTGCTTTACCGATGATCAACTTTATATGACCATTCCATCTTAAATCACTCCTAGTGCCTACTCCCATATAACTTATGGAATTAACTGCTTCCAGTTGCTGACCTGCTATTTTGTAGCTAAATGATAAGGGATCTTTCTTTCTATGTATTCGCAGCACATTACACTTGTCTACATTGAGATGAAATTGCCATTCCCTGCACCATGCGTCAATTCGTTGCAAATCCTCCTGCAATTCAGTACAATTTTCCATTGTTACAACCTCTCGATATACCACAGTATCATCCACAAAAAGCCTCAGTGAACTTCCGATGTTATCCACAAGGTCATTTATGTATATTGTGAATAGCACAACGGTCCTACGACACTCCCCTGCGGCACACCTGAAATCACCCTTCTTCGGAAGAACTTGTCTCCATTGAGAATGACATGCTTCGTTCTGTTATTAAGGAACTCTTCAATCCAATCACACAATTGGTCTGATAGTCCATACGCTCTTACTTTGTTCATTAAACGACTATGGGGAACTGTATCGAACGCCTTGCGGAAGTCAAGAAACACGGCATCTACCTGGGAACCCGTGTCTATGGCCCTCTGAGTCTCATGGACGAATAGCGCGAGCTGGGTTTCACAATATCGTCTTTTTCGAAACCCATGCTGATTACTACAGAGTAGATTTCTAGTCTCCAGAAAAGTCATTATATTCGAACACAATACGTGTTCCAAAATTCTAAAACTGATCGGCGTTAGAGATATAGGTCTGTAGTTCTGCACATCTGTTCGACGTCCCATCTTGAAAACCGCGATGACCTGTGCCCTTTTCCAATCCTTTGGAACGCTGCGCTCTTCTAGAGACCTACGGTACACCGCTGCAAGAAGGGGGGCAAGTTCCTTCTCGTACTCTGTGTAAAATCGAACGGGTATCCCATCAGGTCCAGCAGCCTTTCGTCTTTTGAGCGATTTTAATTGTTGCTCTATCCCTCTGTCGTCTATTTCGATATCTACCATTTTGTCATCTGTGCGACAATTTAAAGAAGGAACTACAGTGCAGTCTTCATCTGTGAAACAGCTTTGGAAAAAGACATGTAGTATTTTGGCCTTTAGTCTGTCATCCTCTGTTTCAGTGTCTGGACATTTTGTTTTGATTCACCTACCGCTTTGACATGAGACCAATATTTATTTCAGGTCTAGCACCAACAGAAGTCCCTAATATTCCGTATTCCAATGATCCCAAAGTATTAGCCCATTTATTTTAAGCTACCTGGATTCCCAATGACGAATTCGTTGGCATAATCAATAAACAAGACTCAGCGTCAGTGAAAGCGGGGGAGATGGACAGTGAGGGGATGGGGCTGTGGGCAGGGGAATGAACATAGGGCGGGGGAAGGAGGGGATGGACAGAGGGACATAGGTATAGGGAGACAAATAGGGGGAGGAGGAGATGGACAGAGAGGGGAAGGGTTTATGGAGACAGATAGCGGAAGGAGGAGATGGATATAGAGAAGGAGGCGAAGATCAGGTCGTACATCAAATTTCTGTACATATTGAGCGACTGCGAAACGTTACCCGGTTCGCTAGTAGCTTTATATAATTGCAAGGAAATCTAAATTACACTGAATAAAACGTGTTTTCATACAGGCCTTCTCAGACCTACATCTTAAAATTTTCTGGACGAATCTATCATTGGCTTTTTCCAGCTTTTGCCCTAAGCAGTAAGTTTACCATACTTCCCCGTTCTGTCTGCCGCTTCCTGCCTGCCCAAGAAGCGACTCCTAGGCCAGCAGAGACGAAGCATTGCCATTTCATTCCTTCCAAGACCCATGGAGTAGCACAGCTATATTCAGCCAAGCTTTGACAACCAGTTCCCGTAGGTAATCTCACAACCTCTATCACCGAAATGACTGAATATTAGCTTCAATATATCGTAACCGTTATTTCACTGGCTATAAAGAAAGTATTCGTAATAGTTTAACGCTAATACCCCATGAGGCATCTTCGGGTGATAAAATGATTATTACTGTACTGACGTCATTCCTGAAATCGGAGGGTTCTTTGGATTTCAGTAACACTGAAATTGGAATAATAGTCTGACCAAGTTAAATAAATTTCGGGCAACCGCTAAAATAATTCAATTCTAAGGTAATGGCAACAGCTGAAAACTTAAAAACCAGTGTTAATGTCCCACAACGACATTTACTGTATATATAGATTTCACATTCACATTTTTTGTATTTACAACAAAAGATAACTTAAATATATATATTTTTGGAAAAATAACAATGGATTTTTCAGGTTTAAACGTATTTTGCTCAAAGGGCAAACGAAATATTCCATAAATGACAATTCTGTTTCACATCTTAACTTAATTAATAAAACAACGTATTTGAAACCACATAATAGCTTCCTTAAAACAATTCTTATTCTTTATATAACCCTTACATATGGCTGGTAGAGATGCTGTATCATTCCATAACATTGATGAATAACTGCATTTGTTTTGAAATCGTGTGTGTCTGCTTTAAGTTTATAAAATAGCATATGTCCTTTACTCTCAACCATTTAAAAGAATTTTTATTACTTTTAGCCACATTCAACACAGCTGACCTTAGACTAAATGAAATAAGTGTTCGATGCCTTAAAAACCATGACAGAAATGTTTGTCGTATTAATAACCAGCAAAACATAGTGATTGACTAGACACTTCTACATCTCAATGAGCTTAGTCTCAGAATCATCCGGCGTTCAGTTCCCATTTATGCTTATAATTATGTACTTTGTTCTGTTTCTATTATCTCTGACTGGATAAAAAAATCTATCCGTAGCCAAAAAACAACTTATTCATATATTTACTTTTGTCCACAACGTACAGATACCGATTTTAGAAAGCTTTACACCCCTTAACACACAATGCTTCTGGATATCATTCGCTTTCTGACAGGCGTAACACTCGCTGGAAAAACGAAAGAAAAGAAAACTGAAAACAAGAAAATTTTCTTATATTAACTGACTTTGTTATTTGAAGTAATAAATATGTTGTATGCAGGCATCTTCAACTCTGCTCCTTCACTTCTCTCTTATTGGCTACCAAATACACAATTGCAATGGCTGTCTCTTGTTTTACATCGGCGTTGGGTATACAACAAGTTTGGTGAGACTACACTGTACGACACTGTGCCCTAGTAGCTTCGGTTTCGTGCTTTTCCTAAAAGCGGCTGTTTCTCATTAATTTAAAGTTGTGGTAGTTCTCAACCCCAGCTATTTGCTGTGATGTAGAACGAATAATTATGACCTGAAAAAGACAGCCTGAAAGTTTATTGCCTCGTTAAGTTTCCCGGTCACAGAGCTCTTAAATGTGAAATTAATAATCTCTCTTCATGTTCACTTGTTATAAAATTGCACTGTTTCATTAAAATTACCTTTTTTCTCTGATTCAAGTGTGAGGTTTTCTCTGTTAGTTTCCTGTACCCTAAATATATACGTAATGGTTCAAACTATTGGAACAAGGTAAAGAGACACAAAGACATTATGACGATGAGTAGGGCTGCACGAGTGAGTGGGAATGGACAAGCAGGAATGGATGGGTATGAGCGACTTTCAGCGATAGACTAGCGGGTGTGAGCGAGTTACAAGTTTGTGGGAGTGGGAGTTGAGCTGCATGTTAGAAAGGGCGCGAATATGTTTGCATGCCACAATTTTGGGAAACTTTATAAGTTGCTGAGGAAGGTTGAATGAGGCAGCTAGTAGCCCACCTTTCGGTCAGAGTCTTTTAAACAGCAGTATATTCGCCTTTTTTGGTCTCCGACAGTACCATTTTTCCTCTGGTTTCCTTTTTCTTCCTGCTACACTAGGCCACGTTCATATGGAAAAAACTTCACGGATCAGAAAAACTTTGGTAGCTCACTAGTGTGAAATTGACATAATTCGGCGGATTATACGAGCACGAAACTTCAGCATGTGCTTCACTATTACAACAGGAGGTTCTCAGAACCATTCTAATGATAACGCAGACACTATACAGTGTTACGTTACTTTATCAACTACGTTTTTCTTTCGCCTGAGAAAGTATTTTAAGTCAGTATTTTACATATACAAGTAGGGTAACTTTGAATTTATGTATGTCGGAAACGGATAAAGATATCAAGAAAATTGAGCCATTTGCTGAGCATGGCGGTCCTGGAATCTGCGGCTCGGTTTTGGTACCCAAAAACCCATATTTTTGGAATATTTCTGAATAACTGATAGAGATTTTTGAAAACGGGAAGACGACACTTCTAGATAGATGCCGAGAGAATATGCCATTAAAATTTGAGCAATTGCCTTTGGTTAATTAATTAGATATCCCCTGCTGACAGCGAAAAGAGTGGAAAACGCTTTTTTCAAGTTTCCTCAGGACCGTCCATGAACTAAATGGTGGCTCCATAAGCCCCTTAAGGCGCACGTACACCATATCTAATGCAAAAATGAACCATCACATGCCGAAGCTGCAGGTATTGTGTAATATTGAATCTTTGACCCTGTAGTTAAAGTAAGATAATCGTTCTGCTGGGTATACAAGTGGTCCCTAGTCCAAGATTTATCCAAAACCCTTTACCATACCTTTTGCCACCAATAGTACTTGAAGTATGAGCCATGTAAAGATAAAGTTTTTAATTGGCGGCATTTTGAAACTCATTGGTAGCGCATAGTGTCACACGAGCACCTATTGCCTGCATCCGACCTGTGACCTGACTTACCAGCCTACAGCGAGACTTCCTCTCCGAATCACTACAAAATGCAGAAATCATTAACAGAAGTGAAAAAGGGGGATAAATTACGTCGACTAGAATCACAAACAGAACATACGATTTTGTACTGTAACATTATTCTACTCAGGTACCAAGGCCTACTTGAAAGGTACACCGCATTTTGTTTAAATGTATGTGGTTTGTTCTGTACTAGTGGAATGTATGATGAGAATTTACTGAGTGTTTATAACACAATGTAGCTACGTATTTCATACATCAGCCTAATCGTTGGCTTTCTTTTTTTATTACCACATGTTAAATGCTTAATTTCTACTTATCCGCTTTTCCCCTGTCTACGTTTTAATGTTTTCTAAGCGTTTAGTTTCATACAGGCGCTGCTCAGTTGTATGTCGCATGTCAGCAGTCTAATCGAAGAAGACAAACTTACTGCCTCATGTGTGTTTTTCTAGTTATATTCAGCTGCCTTATTTAGCTTCATTTGTAGACTGTATAGTTTTTTGACTTATTCAGCGTTTACGGATTCTGTTTTCTGTTGGTGACTGCTTGTTTTACGATTTATTCGAATTTTACGGTGCTTATTCTGTCGACGCGAGTAATGCGATGTTTCAGCCATTCTTATTTTCAACCAGGAAGACTTATTAAACTATTTTAACGTTCAGTTTTTTCCACTGTTTTTCATTTCTCTGATACATAAAATTGCGCGATGGTGGTAGTTTTAATCCAGTCTTACAGCTTTTGCTGCATTTTTGTATTCTCTTACTTCTCAGTTTCATTATTCTCATTTTTGTTTTATTGACAGTGTAATTAGCCTCTGGTCTCAATAATTTTTGTTTATCTGAAAGTTCGGTATTTTCCAAAACTGACGAAGATCTTCCGTAGATCCTCAGATGACATGAAGTTTTTCTTCGCTTTTTCGTTCCTTTACTAATGTAATCAATACCAATTTTGTAATCTGCCACTAAACATGTAATTATTCAACAACAGTTTTAATTTTCCATATGGATTCTACAGCTTATTTCATCAGTACCCATATAATTTTAATGTACTCTGTGAGAGAGTAGGGGGGTGGTGAGACATTTTATCTTTTAGAAGCAATGAAGGGCGATCGAGATGAGATTCATCACCATTCTACTGTTTGATAATATTATTTGAGGCCGCGCGGGATTAGCCGAGCGGTCTCGAGGGCTGCACTCATGGACTGTGCAGCTAGTCCCGGCGGAGGTTCGAATCCTCCCTCGGGCATGGGTGAGTGTGTGTTTGTCCTTAGGATAATTTAGGTTAAGTAGTGTGTAAGCTTAGGGACTGATGACCTTAGCAGTTAAGTCCCATAAGATTTCACACATTTATTATTTGAGCCTTAGTGCTTGATGTTGTGATCAGAAATGATTTTGTCTTCGTACGTGACCAAAATCTGAATCAGCTGCTTTGGTGCAGAGTGTATCTCATTAGCACACACCAGTTACCAAATAGCTAATTATAAATAAAGTACCCTAAAAATTCAGAAAAAAATATTTCATCCGATTTGCAAACCCAAAACCCAATCAAAGAGAGCTTTTTGTCTCGCAAATACGTAGTACTTTTTGTATGTATCAGACCAGATTGTTCTGATGCTGACAGTAGCAGCATGGATCAAGAGAAGAAACATTGTTGTTGTTGTTGTGGTCTTCAGTCCTGAGACTGGTTTGATGCAGCTCTCCATGCTACTCTATCCTGTGCAAGCTTTTTCATCTCCCAGTACCTACTGCAACCTACATCCTTCTGAATCTGCTTAGTGTATTCATCTCTTGGTCTCCCTCTACGATTTTTACCCTCCACGCTGCCCTCCAATACTAAATTGGTGATCCCTTGATGCCTCAGAACATGTCCTACCAACCGATCCCTTCTTCTGGTCGAGTTGTGCCACAAACTTCTCTTCTCCCCAATCCTATTCATTACTTCCTCATTAGTTATGTGATCTACCCATCTAATCTTCAGCATTCTTCTGTAGCACCACATTTCGAAAGCTTCTATTCTCTTCTTGTCCAAACTATTTATCGTCCATGTTTCACTTCCATACATGGCTACACTCCATACGAATACTTTCAGAAATGACTTCCTGACACTTAAATCAATACTGGATGTTAACAAATTTCTCTTCTTCAGAAACGCTTTCCTTGCCATTGCCAGCCTACATTTTATATCCTCTCTACTTCGACCATCATCAGTTATTTTTCTCCCCAAATAGCAAAACTCCTTCACTACTTTAAGTGCCTCATTTCCTAATCTAATTCCCTCAGCATCACCCGACTTAATTACACTACATTCCATTATCATTGTTTCGCTTTTGTTGATGTTCATCTTATATACTCCTTTCAAGACACTGTCCATTCCATTCAACTGCTCTTCCAAGTCCTTTGCTGTCTCTGACAGAATTACAATGTCATCGGCGAACCTCAAAGTTTATTATTATTCAACAACAGTTTTAATTTTCCATATGGATTCTACAGCTTATTTCACCAGTACCCATATAATTTTAATGTACTCTGTGAGAGAAGGAACATTATGAATTTAAAATACAAAAGAAATGTTAAAAATGATACTAGCAACAGATAACTTAACTGTTATTATTATTCAACAACAGTTTTAATTTTCCATATGGATTCTACAGCTTATTTCACCAGTACCCATATAATTTTAATGTACTCTGTGAAAGAAGGAACATTATGAATTTAAAATACGAAAGAAATGTTAAAAATGATACTAGCAACAGATAACTTATCTGCAATACGAACTGATTCACAACTTGACAAACCACTTTTCCCCAAGGATAAGCTTAGGTTCATTTGACTATGTGTTTCCTCGATCCTCGATTGTTTCTTGTGTTGCATCCTATTGTATTTTTCCAAGAAAAATGGGATCTCGAACTTACATTAAGTTTTTTCTCTAATAAATTAGATAGAACTGACACTCAGTGGAGAATGAACGCAATATCAATTCCTCGCCTTTATCATAATTTCGGAAGGCTACTCACGGAAGTTGGGAATATTATTCGGTTTACCACACACTACACACAGAGACAGGGGGAAAAACTAGTGAGAATTCGATTGTAGCTACATAGCTTTTAGTATGGTAGCAAAGACCATTTTATAGTGAAAAATCATAGGGATTGTACGTTCTTCCAGATACTTGTTTTTTAGAAATGTGGTTTTAGTATATTTACATATCTATACTAGAATGTTGAGTAAATTTATTTGCTTCCAAATATTACCGAATGATTTCGAGGTCTTTAATCAGGCTTAATTAATTCCGCTTAGCTTAATAGAATAAAATTCTACAAGGCTGTCTAGTGTTACTCAGTTTCAGTTCTAGAGCATCTTTTATTTCAGAGTTCGGAGCTAAATCCGTTCTAAATTGTTTCCGCGTTTCTGTATACCGCTGTTATTCACTTTAAATCGCTTTTGCCCATTGTGTCGTTCCCATTGTCCACAAGGCAGTATTCAGTTGTTGTGCGTATCCCCTCAAATTCAAACTGCCCGTTCAGCTACAATAAAAGGATTTAGCTGGATCCTTTGGAAAACAGTTCGTAGCGGTTTCTGCCACACCTGACGCGGATGCCAGGATAGTACTAAACCTATTCGTGTATCCATGTGTTGCAGGAACTGAAGTATAGCATGCATTAGCTGGCCAATCCAATACTGCATAACGCTTTGTACGAGTCATCCCACATCGCTGTTACGGAATCAGGTCGTTCCCACACATATCAAGGCTCCATATGCAATTTTATGAGGCTTTTGGCCGACCCAGGTGTACCTCCGAATCGCATACTTGTTTAAGTAATTTTAATCTGAATTCGTACGCTGTCGGTAGCTTTCAGATAAATAATTTGCTGCAGTCTTAATCTGCCTGGTCAAAGCATTCACACATAGCTTTATACTATACTGAAATCAATGTAAGCTGAAACAATGCTCTATATCCAGCAACGTCTATCTACAGGAGACACGAAGCTCGTCATTCTGACTTTGAAATCACGCAACACATTCCTTTGTAAGAGAGTGTGCAGGTAAATTTGTAACCTTCCCCTTCCTAACCGGACTACTGGATTGCGATATAACTGACCGTGATCGCATGTGCCTAAAGAAATTTTACAGTGAGCAAGGCTATCGTTACCGAAGGAAAATAACTCCGGTTAGTTGGAGGAAAGTACACAAAAGCCTTTTCTCAAGGAGGAATCTATTCTAAACTTAAGCTAAATGATGATGATAATTTTGCAATGGGTGGAATATAGTGCAATCGCTCACCAACGGTACAGGGGCAAACATGATACTATGTAATATAATTGCGTAGGCTTCCGCGGCCAGAGTCAGTCGACATAGAAGTTTTCTGGGTTTGGTACCGCGTCATAAAGTAAAAACTACTGCTGCTATAGAAAAGCCAACGTTTCGGCCACGGTTGCAGCGGCCTTCTTCTGGGTCTAAGTTACTACAAAAATCAATGATAACACAAAGAAAACACTGATAAGCTAAGAAATGATAGTTAAACGGTGGCCAGCCCGCCAGGGCAATGAATCTCCAGAATTTTAAGAAAGGAAATGGCAAAGAAATTTAAGCAAATAATCACTGGCCTGGCAACAGAAGGTTGTCAAGCGTTTCCACAGCACAACAATGTAAGAGAAAGTAAATGTATCAGAGAGCACTGAGTTTGCAGTTACTCGTTCTGAAATATTAAATTTTCAAAGCAGCGTTAAATGATATTACTGGTTAAATAAATTACTCGCTTAACTTAAATTTTGTTACGTAAAAAGAATAACTTTCAGTAATCTCAGTGTAACGTAATGCAAAATTTAGAAAAAGATAAGAAATTTACTTATGACTATTGAAAGATTGAAATGAATTTACTATAAGGAGATGGTAGCCTCTGTTATGCAATGCCGCGCGGAGTGGCGGCGCGGTTTGAGGCGCCATGTCATGGACTGCGCGGCCCCTCCTGCCGGAGGATAGAGTCCTCCTCCGGGCATGGGTGTGTGTGTGTGTATGTGTGTGTGTGTGTGTGTGTGTGTGTGTGCGTGTGTGTGCGTGTGTGTGTATTGTTCCTAGCATAAGTTAGTTTACTGTGTAAGTCTAGGGACAGATGACCTCAGCAGTTTGGTCCCTTAGGAATACATACACATTTGAACATTTTGTTATACAATACAAGAATGAACACTTACTGTGGCAGAAAATTGAGTCTGAGACTTGATTTAGCAAATACAGTGACTGGCAATAAATAGTTAATTACTTTTCATATTCTTACTCCACTTGGTGACTGCATGGGAAGGACGAAGAACGTAGCCCACGACAATGCTGAGATGCTATTGTTCGATGAGAAGAATCCCGAGTCGTCTCCAGAGCCACAGTTATGGAACAGGGAAGATACGGAGTTGCAGCTTCCTCCGCCTGTCTACTACAACCTTACCCTCAATACTCGCAGGTTAATGAATCAGGCGCGTCTACAATGGCGCGAACATAGCTGTACCTTCTTGTCGTTGTTATTGACGTACTTCATTAAAGTTCCTTTGGCTATTACCAAGGAATTTGCAAAAATTTCATTATAATTACAATCAATTATACACAGTCAAACATAAATACACTGGACTATAATAAAGCTTACAGCTTCAGAAATAGAAGTACTGTGCAAGCTATCAATGGCTAATAAGCGCCGAAAATTTTGGATGGTGCAGCGGGTATTTTATCTGCATTTTCGTTGTTACAAAGTACCCACGAAGATGTAAATGTTAGCTTTGTGTACACCTGTACATCGACTACTTATGAAACATACTTACTATAATAAAGCTTACAGCTTCATAAATAGAAGTACTGTGCAAGTCATCAATGGCTAATAAGCGGCGAAAATTTTGGATGGTGCAGAAGGTATTTTATCTGCATTTTCGTTGTTACAAAGTACCCACGAAGATGTAAATGTTAGCTTTGTGTAAAAACTTCCAACAGCACTGCCGAAAGCCTCATCATAAGTTACCAAGAAGCTACAGTATCAGGTCACTGATTTAACCTAAGAACTGCAAATTATGACCAAGTCTACATATAAGAGTCACAGACGAAACAAGTCCTTAAATTAGCTCTTCATACGTAACGAGAGGCTTGCAAAGGATACAGATGTAACTACAGTGGAAGCACCATAGATCATTGTTTTTTCTTTCCTCAGTCATTGGATTGGTTTGATGCAGCTCCTCTCCTGTGCCAACCACTTCATCTCAACCACATGCAGCGACAATACTTGCTATATATATTCCCTTCTGTGTCTTCCGTTACGGATTTTATCCCCTACTGTTCCATCTAGTGCAACGTCTTAACATGTATGCTATCATCTTGTTCCTACTTTACATCAGTGTTTTCCAAAAATTCCTTTCCGTGTCGCTTCTGCGGATAACATACGTGCTCATAATTTTCAGCACTCTTCTGTAACATCACACCTCAAACGCTCCGATTCTGTCCTCCTCCAGTTTTCCTACAGTCCATTATTCACTTTCATAAAGTGTTGTGCTCTAACGCACTCTCTGAAAACATACTCATCAAGTAAAGTCTTATATCACTTTTACGCTGTCCTCTCACTAGACATCAAAATATTCGTGGACCATAAGTTGATTATTGTCACAGTGTGGAACCCCACGTTCCACTAAATTGAGAAGGGTGAAATGAAGAATCTCGCTCGTCAGATTTTTGTCGTGAGTAAAGGAACGTAGCCGATGAGAAATGGCATCGGTTTCATGTCACAAGCAGAACATAAGAGACGTGATATTGTTTGGAATTAAACTCCAAGTGTAGAGTATGGATACAAGCTGCTTCAAAACATCAGCAGACTGAGAATCTCTCAAATACAAAATACAAGTTGCTTTAAGTATCATTTGTTATGATAAAATCACACTACATATCGGAAGTTGAAGGCTTGCTATATTTGATGCTTTTAGTGTTATAACTTGTGTATAATGAAAGTATAATGGTTCTGTGTTGCGGCATAATGATGGTCTACCAAAAGTGCGTTGTTTTTGGTACAATTTGTAATAGTTAAATATAAAAAATGACATTTTTAAGCACAACCTTTGCAAAGTGTACGAGGTGCTATCCAAAATTTTCGGGACTGGTGCTGCCATTTGTTGAAAACCTTACCTTTGGACTAATAGTCACCATCACCCTCAAAGTAGTTCCCATCCCCACGTACACACCGGTCCCAGCGCTTCTGCCACTGGTCAAACGTTTTCTGGAAGTCCTGTTCTTTGAGGATGTTTATCACCGCCAGCGGTGCTTCTTGAATCCTCTTTACAGTGTTGAACCGACGGCCTTTCAGCTTGAGTTTCAGTTTTAGTAATAGTGCGAAGCCGCAAGGTGCCAAATCTGGCGAGTACGGTGGGTGGGGTACAACCGCTATGTTGTTTTTTGCCAAAAAGGTCCTGGTGAACAAGAACGTGCGACAGAGCGCGTTGTCGTGATGCAGCAGCCAGTTCCCTTGACGCCAAAGTTCGGGCCGTCGTCGCCTCACGTTTTCACTGAGCCGTCGCAAAATGTCACAGTAGTAACCGGAATTCACTGTTTGGTTGGGTGGGACGTATTCTTTGTGCGCAATTCCCTTGGTAACAAAGAAAACGATGATCATGCTCTTCACTTTGCTCTTCACCTGTCTCACCTTTTTGGGTCTTGGAGAGCCCGGGCTCTTCCACTGGGATGATACTTGCTTTGTCTCTGGGTCATAACCGTAAATCTAGCTCTCGTCGCCGGTGATAACCCGTGTCAAGAAGGTTGCATCATCAGATGCGGTCTGACGAAGGTCCGTGCACACTTGAGCACGCTGTACCTTCTGATCGGCAGTCAAGATCTTTGGCACAAATTTTGCGGCGACACGATGCATGCCCAATTCATTAGTCAACATTCGTTGACATGTCCCATAATCACCACCCACTTCATCCGCAAGGTCTTGAATGGTTCGATGTCGATCCGCACGAACCAATTTTTGAAGTTTGCCAACAATGTCTGGCGTTGAGCGGCCAACGGGCCTTCCAGTGTGAGCATCATCATCGACGTGTGTAAGGCCAGCCATGAACCAAGCACGTCACTCAAACACACGCGTAAGGCTCGTGCGCTGTCCCCCAAACACTCAGTAGCACTTTCCGAGATTCGCAGAGAATTCGATACACATGCGCTAATCTGTTCGCGGATCCATCGTAAAATCGCCACACACCAAACACAAAGTATTACGGAAATCACTGTGGACACGCAACACATCCATCCAGCTGAGTGCCACACTGCACACTGACTCATCAGGTATGCAGCTCTGGCCACCCAACAGTGCAAATATCCTCTACTCCTACTTTCCATATGGCAGCACCAGTCCCGAAAATTTTTGGTTGCACCTCGTATATCCTGTACCTGAGATATGGTCGCTGTATTGAAACTGTTGGGTAGTTTATAATGACAGAAACTGTACAGTGATGAGGAGCAGGTTCACATATAGATATATCCAAATTTTTATTTCCTCTTGTGCTTCCTAAAAGATTCTGGGACCTTCTTATTGATTTAATAGAAGCATTTTTTGCAATACTGTCGACGCATTTATTGCTAAACACTGCTCTTGCTGCAATTGTTTTTGAAAAGCCCAACGACTGGAACGTTTTATCAGCGGGTAGAAACCTTAACGTGACTGCCAGTCTGCATCAGAAAGTGACCACAAACTACACACTGGGAGCTTGCCTATTATGAAAATGTGTGTAAGATATAAAGCTTGTAACAGGTATAAAAATGTTGCAAATGGCTCTGAGCACTTTGGGACTTAACATCTGAGGTCAACAGTCCTCTAGAACTCAGAACTACTTATACCTAACAAACCTAAGTACATCACACACATCCATGCTCGAGGCAGGATTCTAACCTGCGGTCGCGCGATTGCAGACTGAGTCGCCTAGAACCGCTCGGCCACAACGGCCGGCTGTAACAGGTATAAGTGTGGATATTTTTGTAAGTTATATCTTAAGATGTAATACGTCAGTGTGTTGGTCGCTGTTTCTCTGAGCCGGACATACTTCCCACAAACGCGTCACAGATTTTAAAGCAGGATGTTTTCTGCCTGGTCGTAACTGAAGCATTGAATGAACTACAGCTGTCACTATAGATGAACCGTTTAGCGTCCACGCATCCATACTTCAACGCTTGATCTGCTACCCAGGGGAAATAAGCATTAGTGTCTTGTCATATCTACTTGGAAGTACTAAGCCTCCTATAAACATACTCTTCATAATAGTTATAGTTGTAAGACTGAAAGTGATGTAAATACGGATATAATGTTGTTCAGTATACTTTCATCAATCATTAATAGGAAGATCTCCATCTACAGCATCTGATACCTTTGTCTTATTTTTTTGACTCACTTATATATGTTTCTTGTTAGTAGGTATATTTATCAGTGAAGATGAGCAGTGTCGAAAATAATCTTATCTTTCATTCAAATGACGTTACAGAACAAATACTGCTCTTTCAGTCTTATGTGAAGTACTTCACTTAAAACAGATAGCACTCAGTACACCATCGGGAATATGGATATTATGCATTTGCAAACTGACAGTAGATACGGTACTTTCATTATATTCAACTTGTGATGGAAACTGATATGAACCAACGAATGACTTCTACTAGTACGTACTGTTCCCCTACAAGAAATTCACTGTTCAAACTACCGACGAGCCCAGGACGTTCTTCGTTACTTTCTCCACACCTCTTCGACCACCGCTAACAGAGTCCATTTCTATAAAGAAACTACGCGTTTTTTGCACAAGATGCGGTCAAGAACTGGCACTGGAGAGCGCTTCAGTCGCAAGTCACTTTGGGGAGAGGTCGTTTCAGGGCATTCTGCAATCAGGACGGACTCCACGTCTGGCGTGCTGCTCGATGAGAAATACGTTCCGTGTGAGGACAGCATCAGACGTGTGTCCTCTTTATCTCTACTAGTCTGCTTAGACCACCACGCATTACTTTACTTATAAGCTACCGGGACTCCCCGGTTGTGGCATGCTTACCGCTAACAGCATTTTGTCATTCCACTACAATGTAATGTCTCGTATGGTTTGGAGTGGGCTGTGATTCTCTCTGTGATGAGGGTGCAGCAGGAGAAGTCATCTCGTGGATATAAGAGTTTATTGACATTTATTCAGTCTTCGAGGCTGCTAGTACACAGCATCTTCCAGTGTGTTACCTCCCAACGCCTACCTCATCAGCAGTAGCCAAGACCTGTGTTGCCACTGCAGAATTGTGAAAGGACAGGTCGAGTTTCCCAGATGTAGCTCGTTCGCTACGACTTAGACTGCTGACACCGAGAATACAGCTGGATGCATTTTGCCCCAGGAGTGCAGAGTGGTTAGCCGTCAATATGAACCTCCTCACATGTGGGGACGGCTGGGTCCCACCTTCCTAGACCTGTGAAGCTATCACAGTGCAAAATTGTCCACACACCTGGGTTGTCAAGTGGTGGAAGAAAATTAAAGGCTCTGAGCACTATGGGACTTAACATCTTAGGTCATCAGTCCCCCAGAACTTAGAACTACTTAAACCTAACTATCCTAAGGAGATCACACACATCCTTGCCCGAGGCGCGATTTGAACCTGCGACCGTAGCCGTCGCGCGGTTCCAGACTGAAGCGCGTAGAACCGCTCGGTCACTCTGGCCGGCCGAAAATTAAAGGCCCAGGAGGCCACATTATCAGAGCAGCGTCGTCTGACATAGGTTAGTTGTCAGAGTATATGCCATATATGACAGGCCGACCCCCGGGGGGAGGGGGAGAGAGAGGGGGGAGGGAGGGCGGTTTAAGGACAGTTGACTTACGTGGACCGTGTAGCAGACTTCGCGTTTCTTTATCATATGAGAGTCGGAGAGGAAAGGAATATGTGGAAAACACTGATAAGGAGAAGGGACAGGATGATAGGACATCTGCTAAGACATGAGGGAATGACTTCCATGGTACTAGAGGGAGCTGTAGAGGGCAAAAACTGTAGAGGAAGACAGAGATTGGAATACGTCAAGCAAATAATTGAGGATGTAGGTTGCAAGTGCTACTCTGAGATGAAGAAGTTAGCACAGGAAAGGAATTCTTGGCGGGCCGCATCAAACCAGTCAGTAGACTGATGACCAAAAAAAAAAAAAAAAGAGTGTCTCGTAGATGGGCCTGTGGTCTAGGCTTCATGGACTGGTTGGAACCACGGAAGTGCTTCATTCCTACACATATCTGCATTGGCAGGTTGTCGACTGCAGCTGGCTGATGGCGACAGCTGTTAATATCCTAGACACGATCTTTGGCTGTGGTTGCGACCTATGTGTCGTTACAAAAAATGGTTCAAATGGTTCTGAGCACTATGGGACTCAACTGCTGAGGTCATTAGTCCCCTAGAACTTAGAACTAGTTAAACCTAACTAACCTAAGGACATCACAAACATCCATGCCCGAGGCAGGATTTGAACCTACGACCGTAGCGGTCTTGCGGTTCCAGACTGCAGCGCCTTTAACCGCACGGCCTGTGTCGTTACACATCATTAATATCGTCTCTGTTTGGTTTAGTGCCAAAGCCTATTCTGTGCTCTTTAGACTGTTTAATCCATTCAACGGGTACTGTAATTTATATTCAGTTGCACGGAGGAGAGCAATGTCATCAGCAAATCTTATCATTGATATCTTTCAACTTGAATTTTACTGAATACGGTGTTGGGGGCTTAGTGGGAGAGTGCTAGACTACGAATTAAAAGCTGTGCTGTTCGAGCCTGGGTCAGTACTAGGAGTTTTGTCTATCACTTTCATCACCGATGGAAATTTTTGTTGATGTGAATAAAGCCGAGTTGCGCCACAGTAGGGAATCCACGTTAAACTGTAGGTTGCTTCGTAACTGTCTGGTTGAGTCATTTCAAAGATCGGAGGAAAGCAGTGGCACACCATCTCCAAAAGAACCGTTCCCAGTGGTGCAATGTGGTGTTCAAAACAATCTTTGGACAGACGACTGCTTTAGTAACAATCATTAGACAACTAATTGACTCTTACGGCTGAAAGCAAACAGAGACCGCACTCAGGAGTGCCTGGGAACCATGTTTACAGAAACAACAGCACGTAAAACAAAAACTAAAGATAGAATCCGTGTCAGATGAGAAAAATCAATTAGGATTCCAAATGTGTCAAGACAGTACAAGATAAGTGGATAAAATTTGAAAAAAAAATTGTGTGCTTTAGTGTATAAAGACACTTTTAATTTCGTCAAGTTAGCTTCCCAATCATACAATGAAGGCTTTCACGACCCGATGTTCCAGCTGCCGAGAATTCTTCCGGATTGTATGGCCGTGGTCCATGGAACTCTTCTATCCCTGACGTTTCGTCCAAAGCTGCTTTGGACATCTTCGGAGCTCCTCCAAAGTAGCTTTGGACGAAACATCAGGGATAGAAGAGTTCCATGGACCACGGCCATACAACCAGGAAGAATTCTCGGCAGCTTAGCTTCCCAGTTAGTGTGTCATTAGTGTATGGATGGAAAGTTCTCCGTAATGGAAGGCTAGAAGATCAGTAACAGAAGCAATATTTCACTCTTTTAGCAGTATTTATGTAGAATCGGCTTGACATGTGGTTAGAATTAAGAAGTAACGATGGGAAGAGATTGCCATGGAAATAGTACCCTTTTAGAAAACCTATGAAGATACGAATAAACACGGTGGAAGACGATCCACAAACGCTTGAAGTATGGGACAAATGAAGGAGGTATGCAGGAAATTATGGAGTCCAATAGTCGTGAAGTCTCTTATGCCTCATCATACGGATGAAGAAGAACGAAATACCGTCTAAGCCCTAACATTTTGTAAATCGAGTCGAATTTCAATCCATAATGCGACATAGAATGTTTCAGGAACGAGTGTCAAAACTTCGAGCGAAGTTACTTAAATAGCGTTTCTAATCAGGTTATTCCCATTAGGTGCCGGAATCTTTAGGAGCCAACGAAATTATCGTTTTAAAATGTAGTCGATGTCTGTATTGGTAGTATTTATCCGTCCGCTACACCTACCTAGTAGATCATAATATCCAGCTGGCCATAAATGTTATAAACTGTCTCATGGTGATAGGAGAAATCTCACAGCATTTAATAAAGGCGTTGGAGAACATATACAAAGACCCAACGATACGCACACTGAAAGAAGGTGGGAAATTACACTGTACGGGCGTTAGAACATAATACGCCAGTATAATAATGGTCTAGTTCATCACCCGCTCTTTGTAATGCGTGTTTGGACGATTTCGTTAGAACTCTATACTGTATTCAGAGTTTTCAGATTCAGTGCAGAAAGTGTCGCAAACAATTTTATTTCTATCTGCATGTAAAAAAATGGTTAAATTGTCATGGGAGATCTGAAGATAAATTTGGAACGGGGGCTTTCTGATTTCCCTAAGACGGTACACACACACATAAGCCCAAAAGTTATTTACCTTTAATCAATGTCATGTCGTTCATAAGACCCAATCAGTATGCCCCAAGTTAATTCTATGAAATAGCACTACTGAAGGAGTTATCCTACTCGTTTATCTTGGGCAGTCTGGGTATCATAATCCAGCAAGTATATATTAGTTGTGCAACAGCTGAATTTATATTTGCTGAAAAGATACAGGACACCACATCTCAACAAGCCTCAGGCGAAAAAAGAAACTGAGTAGTGAGTGGCTAAAAAAATTTTACGGTAATTCCAGAAGTCACAAAGAGGGAGAGAACGTCAAACGTGGAGCTTAGAAGGAAACGTTGGAGATCGTAGAAACCACTGTACCACGTACAGGCAACGTCCAAGAACAGATTATCTAAAACAATGCTTCATTATCACACGAGAGGAAGAACAAATAACATACAAAAGGTAAGATGGGTCCAACGGAAGTAGAATTGTAGTTGCAAGGAACCATAAGGTATGCTGACTGGTGGAAGTAAAGAAGGCATATATATATATGTCACAGAGAAGACGACTGGGATGTACTCTGTCCTTTCTGGTAATTTCTGTTTGGTATTACGTGTAACAAGAAGAAATGGTGATCCATTCAATTTTTCTTTTTATACATTAAATGCATTCGCAATTGCGAATATGGACAACCATGAGCTATAGAAAGGAATGACGGAAATGAAAATTTGCGCTGGACCGGGACACGAACCCGAATTTCCCGCATATCGCGAGCTGTCGCCTTACCTTCTTTTCTTTTTAAATGAAATGTGAATTGCTTTTGAGGAAAACATAGCCATCCAGTGTCAGTTAACAAGCTTTTACCAGGTTCTTGTGTCGTCAAAGGACGCTCTCTTTTCTGCGTTCTGTTTTTACGGAAAGAAGCGACGCAATCAGCTTGAGGCAGGGTAGGGGCAAGGTGGGCAGGGTCGAAACATGAGGCTCGGCCTCGATGCCTACCCCTTCCGCCTGTAACTGTGCTGATCCTTCACATGGACATGGTACTAGGTCAGCCTTTTATTTCATATTTTGTGTTGTGACTTGGCAAGACAGCCAAGTCACTATGCGAGGATGCCGAAAGGTACGCGTTAAGCTCACGCAGTCTGGCGTGAAGTCTGGAACAGTACAATGTAATTAATATAGCCAGTAAGGTACGTTGCTGCTGGAATACTTAACTTTAATCCATAATTGGTGTACATCGCTCTTGTTGATACATTAATAACAATCTCAATATAAACTGGTAATGGCGCCTTGCTAGGTCATAGCAAATGACGTATCTGAAGGCTATGCTAACTATCGTCTCGGCAATTGAGAGCGTATTTGTCAGTGTAGCTTCGCTAGCAAAGTCGGCTGTACAACTGGGACGAGTGCTAGGAAGTCTCTCTAGACCTGCCGTGTGGCGGCGCTCGGTCTGCAATCACTGACAGTGGCGACACGCGGGTCCGACGTATACTAACGGACCGCGGCCGATTTAAAGGCTACCACCAAGCAAGTGTGGTGTCTGGCGGTGACACCACATTTTGGATTTCTTAATTTCTTCATTATTTTTGTTTTTATTGTTTGGAGAAAAGAAAACTTGATAGGCGTAAATTCCACAATTCCGGGACTCAAATGAAAAGAAATTTTTTCTCTTGGTAGAACACAAAGAGAGAAGGCTGAAGAGCAAGGGGAAAAACTAAAGATGTCCAATTCCTTGACGATTAAAGACAAGGCGAAACTTATTTGCAAATAAAGCACGATAACGTGGAAGTCTCTGCCATGGCGAAAAAACGCAGGCGTCGAAATCGTTTTCATAATAGACTACGTAGTGGGCGTCGTGTCCGAGGAGCCGTACGATCGAATTAGTCTTCGTCCGAGGGAAAACGGAAAAGTCTGCACACAGATGAAGTTCGACCGAGGAAGCAGCTTCGTGGCACGTGTAAGGAAAGCCAGTTATCGATGTATTCATTGCCAGTGTTTTCGTCCGGAAGAAACAAGCCTTTGTGGTAATGTATCAGGTTGATGACGTGTGTCGCAAAGAGCAGTCGGACTAAGATCAATGCAATAGTGGCGTTCGTTGGTCGGGATTAGATTTCACAACCACGATGAGGCGACTTCCATCGGGAAGATAGGAAGACTAACACGAAACCACACTGTCTTCCAGGATATCAATGGGGCGGCCATTTCATCTGGGGAGAGGGATGAGTGCACTCCCCATCGAGAAAGCAAAGATCTGGTGCTAGGGTGTGCCACTGATAAAACATCGGCTCCCAGAAAACTTATTATAATATTCACAAAAGTGTCGCAATTTACAGTTGATGGAGCCAACATTGGCAGGAGGATAACACTGGCCGGTCGAAGACATGTAAATTAGCGAGATGTAATAAAGTAGATAAGTGAGATGTAATGAAATGAATAGCTCCGTACATACTAAAACGGTACGCCGTATAAACAAAACTGAGGCCTTCACTTAGATGCTGGAAGTCCCAACCTCCAAGGGAACGGGGCCTCACATCTGCATCGTATCGAAGTCGAGAAATATGAGTTTTCCAGAGGAAACGGCCGGATGATTGCACCAACTTACGCGCCACAATCGCGGGGAGCGGATAATTTGTGCAACATAGTACACTTTGCTGAAAATGTAAGAATCTAAGATCCGCACTTTTTGAAGAAGGCTAAGGGAACGGCGGTCATGTTCAAACTGCCCCTTCATTCGATTCCTTATCTTCCACCGGTTAAGTGCAACCATTTCATCGGGCAGCGATCCACGGTAATTCCCAACGATGTGAGGCGAGAAATCTCATCTTTTCCCATGGAATTACAACGTGTCGAAAACCGTGAAATAGTGGGAGGGAACATATCTGTTCATTAATGCCGGCCACACAGAGAGAACAAAAGGAATTCAATATGCCCTTGAGCAAGGATATGCCATTGACAAGACGTAGCAATACCATAACAACAAGAAAAGACGACAGAGGCACACACACACACACACACACACACACACACACACACACTCAGACACACACACACACACACACACACACACACACACACACACGCACACACACACACACACACACAGGGAGAGATAGAGAGAGAGAGCACCAGACTGGTATGATAGCACCTGAACAGTATGTGGAACTGGACGTACAGCAGAAACATATACACTGCTAATTCCGCAAAAACTTGTATGAAGTTTGTGTGTGCATTTCCACAACAGACAAGAATGTAAATGATAATTTCAAACTAACTGCAAGTAATTAAAAAATACATCAGCAATTTTTCTTTTCGCGCAAGAAAATTACGATTCACAGGTAACATTATGTGCTAACTCGCCAACAAAACTCAAAGCAATATGCTTTAGTTGCCGATGACAAGCTACAGGTATACAGTAGCGTAAAGATGGTCGTACAGAACCCAACAATGTAGAAAATAATCTAATAAGTCAGATTGTTTTAGCCTAATTTCGTCGGAATGATTTTTACTTAAAACATGTCAACAGTTTATGGAATAGAATGAAAGTTCCCAGTGATGACTGCACAAAGATACTGTAACGTGCTTGGGTATTTATTAACGGCAGTTGTTTGTGTAAATTTGAAATTCGATTACAGCACGCTGATTTTCAAGCACGGACGTAGTTACGTTACACAGTGTCATGTTAATTTTACCATTTGGAGCCCTCTACCAGCAGAGAGCTGCAAACACGTATGTAGACATGAACAACACAGATGTTGTTAATAACGTTTGTTTTATTCGAAAAGCCTTAAGAGTTCCACATAACAAATTCGAGAGGTTCAGTGAATTGGAAATAAGAGCCAACCAGCCCAAAAACACAGATTTATTAAACCCTGACTAAGGTTTCACAGTTTTAATTGTCCGTAGAATCACATTATCCATATCCAATAAGGGAGTCGCTGACTCTGGTACATGTGCGTGTCACCCACTTAATCATCATTTAAAATACATGATTTAAAAGTAGTAGCTCTCTACCGTAGTGCTTTGTCTTAACACTTTTTATAATACCGCCCAGAGCATCGGTACACGTCACTAGTTCTGTACATGGCATACTTACGCTGTGTGGGATGTCAAATATATACAAATCTGTCAAGTGGCACACTATACATTGTTGGATCCTATGTCAAATGTGTGATATTTCAAAAAGTTTTAAAACAAAGCACTACAGTAGAGAGCTACTACTTTTAAATCATATATTTTAAATGGAGATGGGATGGATGGCACGCAGATGTACTAGACAAACTCAGAAACTTTCACATTGGATATAGATAGTATGATTATACGCACAATAAATTCTGAATAAGACTGTCGAAACCATGATCAAGGTTTAATAAATCTATACTTCGCAACTGACTGGCTGTTATTTCCAGTTCACTGAAGCTGTTGCATACACAGTTTCTGAAGTGCAGCCATGTTCAGAATCTTAAATTGAGAGGCATTACTGAAGGCGCACCTGACATCCTACAAATTTGTCTACAAACACTACTAGCGCTAGTTTCAAGACCCAAATGAGTTGAATCACTTAGAGTACAAGGCATCGCAGATTTCATTCCTAACTGTGGGTCACGCCTTGTGGGGAGAGGTCTCGGTCACGTTGTTAGCCTGCCAGCTCGCGTTCGCAGTGTAGCAGAGCCTCCGCGCGCCCACTTGGGGCCCACCTGGGGCTCCCAGCTCCCACTGTTGTCGCCGGCGGTCTTCCGGCTGAGACGGCGGGGTTTCCGCCCCAGTTGCCGGGAACAGCGGCTGCCCGCTGCCCACGGCTGCACGGCTAGTCTTACCCCCACCCCCGCACCCCACCCTCACAACCTGACAGCCGCTCTGCTGCGGCCTTATCCTGCCGTGCCTCTCCGGGCTCAGCGTAACCGCCTCCACTGTAGCACAATGCGCTCTGCCTTTCCGCCAGCATCCACCCAGGCGCTACATCGCGCAACTCCTGCATCTCGTCTTAGTGCTGTGTCTACTGCCCGTTGTTAAACAGTGGCGTAGTGCAAAATCCTGCAGCATCACGGTAAGCGAAGCTTCTGCATCAACACCTTCCTGCTTAGAACTGCTTTGTTAATCAAATCACTACGTATAAATGCAACTAACGAAACTCTTGTTTCGATATAAATACGACTGTTGCACAGTAAAATATTAGCACGCAGACAGAAACATATTTCCGTATTTACTTTTGTGATTAGATTAGATTAGCTTAGTACCTATCGTTCCAATAGATCCGTTGGAAATCATCCGGGATGTAGAATATACAAGAAAAACAAGAATAAGTAATAATTATTTACGAAGAAAAACAAATATCTAATATACCTTCCAGAGATCCCAAATGAAATGGTCCTCACAGATGTGGGATAATTCAAAAAGTTCTAAGCATTTTTTTGATTTAAAAGGTAATAAGTAGCTTGTCAGCAAACATATCAAAGCTCAGTACGCTGAACTGTATAAGATAGTTCTTAGGTCATTGTAGAAATGCATAATCAAACAGGAAACTCATTTTACAACACACATTTACAATGATCAAATTACTACACCGAATTTGTACACAAGTCACATCGTACTAATACCCTAATTATTTGGTACTATTAGTGACACATATTTGTACATATCAATACGATCTATTAGAAAATTCAAGAATGAAGCCGAAGAACTAAGTCACCAACAGATCCCTTATGCTCGTCTTTAACTGCACTTCATTCGTAGTTAAGCTTTTTATAGCTGCGGCCAAGTTATGGACACGTTTCTGGACGAAAGGAAGTGACTTTAAATATCTTTGCGAAGATTTTCTCATTTATAATAATGGTTTCATGAACTGGCATGTTGGTTAGGAAAAACATATTTTTGATGAGAAATTTCGCCGGCCGGTGTGGTCGTGCGGTTCTAGGCGCTGCAGTCTGGAGCCGAGCGACCCCTACGGTCGCAGGTTCGAATCCTGTCTCGGGCATGGATGTGTGTGATGTCCTTAGGTTCGTTAGGTTTAATTAGTTCTAAGTTCTAGTCGACTGATGACCTCTGAAGTTAAGTCGCATAGTGCTCAGAGCCATTTGAACCATTTTTGAGAAATTTCATTAAGAAATGATTATATTAGGAAGAAGTAATTAGAACCCCTAGCTCCCTCAAAAGGCCTCTGCATGGTGTCCTTCCTTCTGCACCACAAACAGATCTTTCTGTGAACATTTTCTTATTTCTAATAATGGTTTCATGTACTGACATGTTGGTTAGAAAAATCATATTTTTGATGAGAAGTTTCATTAAGAAATAATTACATTAAGAAGAAGTAATTAGTATCCCTAGCTACCTAGAAAAACCTCTGCTTGATGTCGTTGCTTCTGCACCACAAACAGATCTTTCTACATGTTTTTGAACCCGGAAAGCTTTAGCTTGGCTTGATTAGTTACACCAAAAACAGTTCCGTATGACATTAATGTGCAGACCCCTGACGCAAAGCCGGTGGCAGACGCGTTCCCCTTCTACTGTAACATCCCTGAAAGATTGTTATTCGACGTATGTTACTTCTAAGTTGTATCATTTATTCAGGCGCCCATATTATACTGCAACCATCTTAGAAATTGTAGTGTCTCACAACTGGTCCTGGTATAGACAGATCCAATACTACTGTAACGTGTATTTCCCTACTCCATAAAATGTGCGGCTGCACTCATCTAGATGCAAGCAATTCGTGGCCAAAGTAAGATGACTGTGGCCGCTAGATACGGAACCTGGAGATGCTCTGGTGTTTACCAAATAAGTGGAAGTTTTTTATCTTTGGATATTGCTATACAGACGTTTCAATGGCGAGTTTTCCATTGCTCAGAGTTTCTTGTTGTTTTCAACAAGTTCTGGCCGAGCGGTTCTAGGCGCTACAGTCTGGAACCGCTCGACCTCTACGGTCGCAGGTTCGAATCCTGTCTCGGGCATGGATGTGTGTGATGTCCTTAGGTTAGTTAGGTTTAAGTAGTTCTAAGTTCTAGGGGACTGATGACCTCAGAAGTTAAGTCCCATAGTGGTCAGAGCCATTTGAACCATTTCAACAAGTGTCTGTGTATGAAATTCTTAGATTCCAAAGTTGTTCAGAGCGTAGCTTCACCATCGAAGTAAATAACACAACAGATTCTCCCCCTCCCTACTCCCTCCTTAATTAGTGAGCGTATGTATGTTCTTTCGTTTGTTTGTGTATGGGCGTGTGCGCGTGCGTGTGCGTGTTTGTGTGTCTGTGTGTGTGTGTGTGTGTGTGTGTGTGTGTGTGTGAGTGAGTGTGCGTATGTGACGTCACCTCACGTCCAGGTGACCTACGGTTCTGTGTTTGATGTAAGGGCTTTAGGAGTGCTTTATTACACTTCGGGGAAGGGTTTTCAGAGCCAAGATTGTCCCATAAGCCCACCCCAACATATTTGCTTCGAAAAGTTATTCCATGTGGACCAGCATGCTTATCTAAGGGCATTATGTTTTCCGGTCAGTGGGTTGCCGTTGTCGAACGTTTTCACGTATCTGGTTGATCTTGTTCCTTGGTCAAACGCCTTCTAATGGGCTATGTAACCTCTAGGAGTAGTGATGGAGATCCGCTATTCACGAGTACCTTATCCCTCTTACATAAACGAATAAATTTGCTTTTGATCACCTGCATGTCGTTTATACGAGTTTAACTAATTAATCCCCAGACGGAAGTTTCATAAAACATTTTGGCTATCCACTGCTCTCATAGATCCTCAGTTTCGTGGACATGTTAATTCACTGCTTACAAAGAGAGGGACAAGTTTCTTAGGCATGGCTTTTGTACCTAGGTCCTACAAGTGCTTGTGGAAGAATAGTTATCCATCTTATGTTCGAAGATGCTACTCCAAACGGGCGTAAAATGAAATATAAACGCTAAAATGAAGATTTGATCCTGTCTGACTATCCCCTGAAGCAGACCTTACGATCTCTCAATTCTGTAAATATAAATTAATGATGACGGCAACTAATCCTGCTAAATGATTAACGTTGTTCACACTTATATATTTAGTGTAGATTACAAATAACCTTTATATTACAAACTTTACGTTTCCTAAGTAAAATTACTGATCAGTTGCCCCATTCTGCCCTTAATATGACTTCTCAGTTTAATATCAATAACGCGAAATGACTGACATCATATACGTACCAAACACTCAGAGACACTACTTTCAAAGATGAGTTACGGTGGTGTGGAACTTCAGTGGAAATAAACTAACGAGATCACAGCTGTTTAGCTTTTATAGCCCTAATAAGCCGAAGCAATCTGCAATATCACCCTATATATTGCGTACTGTGCATCGAAGTGATGGTTTTCGTACTCGTCTCCGACGACGAAAGAACTCCAGCCACAAATAAACTCTTTCAAACACTAGAACGGCATAAGGCGGTCCTCTGACTAATATACTTTAATTCTGTCTTCCACTCTCTGTGTTCTACAGTCGAGAAAGGCGAACTCCCTGCCACAAGGACGGAGTTCAGATAACGTCTCAACGTAAGTGTAGGCAGAGGCAATTACTGAACGCTGCGTACTCAGCGACGACTTCCAACCCGGAGGTGAAGTCCAGAATGCTATAGGTTCGCAACAGTAGAGTGCCTAACTGTTCTAACTATAAACTCTCCTGAGAGCAAAGACAGCAAGTCCATCTTTACCAACAAAGCTGATATCGAGCGACCGTCACACACGGGCGCTCACAATGGAAGACCTCTTCTCTTCAGCGCTGGCCTCCCGGCCAGGCTCGGCTCTCCACCATCGTAATTTCGAAAACGAATCATATTCTCGAAACCACGGAATATTCTCCCTCTCTACAGATTCTTCAGAACGCTGACTAACCATATTTTAATCTTTTGTCGTCCAGAGCGGAAAGTTTGCGAGAAAAAACCTATACACGTACAATGGTACGTTTCTGAGGAAAAATCCTTGGAAATAACCCAGCCTGCGTGGTTTCCGAGGCGGCGCTTCCTCGTTCCTCTCAGCTGCGTCCAAGACTTTCGTAGTTTCAGAAGTATAATCCTTCCCACCCGGCTACAGCACCGGTCAGTCGCGACTCTATTGTGCCCCAGCGCTCAGCTGCCGCAACGTCCGTCTTGCTACTTCCCGTGTTTAAGCAGGACCATCATACCTGTGTGGCCCTGAGTTCCACCTGCCGTTTCATTTCCACTGTCATTCCAACCTCTACTTGTATAATAGTAAACATACACCGTCACCTTTCATGCAATAAGCGTTAACAATTATATACAAAGCGTACGTGACAATGTTAGTCTCCTTTATATACTCATGTATACGATGTACAATCTATCACATGATACCTAATTGTGTTTGTAGGTCACGGCAAATTATATGGATAGGTGCTTGCAAGGTGCGAAATTGTAGCCACCTTACAATGTGACCTACAAGTATTGGACTGTAGTACCCCACGGATCGTGTCTCAGTTGTGCAGTTGTTATTTGGTCTGCAACGCAAGTCCTTTTTTTTAATGAAAACAGCGTGTAGTGGTCTTCTCTCGGTTCATCCTGGCTAAGTCCTTTCGCGACAGTTCGCTAGTGATACCCATTTGGTGTTGCAGTCGGTGAATGTTTTGACGTGTAAATTCTTCTGTTTGTGATGAAAGCCGTACCATCAGCGAGGTGGATGACATGCACATGTGAAGCGATTATCATGTCAGTTACACAGATGATGAATAGTATACGCGACAAAAAGGATCCATGTGGCAGGCCAACTCTAGATCATTTTCCTTCGCTGAGGTCGGAGTAGATGGACAGGAATTGTTACCATGTGGATAAAAGCCTTTTCTGTTGTGGATATCTGCAGATGATCTGTGGATATCAGCAATAATAATTGCTTCATGGTTAAAAATAGGTCAGCATCAATCTCACTATACGCTTTTTGTCAAATTGTGTTGCCTGCGGTCAGTGATCGAGACTGTTTGACGCGACACCGTACTCAGTTGTAGTATTAGCTGGAAATTTGAAGCTCATGGACACACGGGAAGCTTACTTTCTGGCAAAGGCCGCTTTAGCTGGAACTAAGAGATCAACACCTGACAATGCGTTGCTGGGACCTAATCTTTCGTGCAGTCTGTGAAGCAAGTTCTGGATGACGATTCGCTTTCACATGTCTTTTAGAGCTGCGTGGCCCCGATCGGTAAAAACGGAACCGATACAGGATCACTTTATTGTCCGTTTGTCTGTTCGCCTGTTAGAAACCCATTTTCTCATAAGCGGGTAGACTATCAAGTTGAAATTTATCTCAAATACTAAGGCTATGGCTACAGAGTCGTATCAACAGTTAAGCTTCTAAGTCAACGCAGTCAGAAGATACGGGCATTTATGTCACGTATTTTGATACTCACTTACTCACTCATTAAAAACTGTAAAATATTTCCCGTTGACCTAGAATAATGAAATTTCGCAAGAAGCAAGGTTTCATAGTACAAGTGAAGGGAAAAATTCTTCTTTTATCATTTGTTATATGACTTCAAAATTATGACTTGACCTAGAAATATGAAATTTCGCAAGAAGCAAGGTTTCATAGTACAAGTGAAGGAAAAAATTCTTCTTTTATCATTTTTTATATGACTTCAAAATTAAAATTAAAATATTCTGGAAAATCTTGGGATTCCCCGGACCCATGTCCTTCCACTATCAGTGTCGATAACAGGTAACAGTCATCGGGTTTCGCGATCCTGACCACGGATGAACTGGCTAAATACATAATTAAATTTGTATAGAAATCTCATAGCGCGAGTCTGACTCACACATGGCTAGTTTGTGATAGTGAGTTCCATTCCCTCCTCCTTCAGGCTTCTTGTTGGGCTTCTCGATGGACTGTCATCCTTTGTGGGATCCTGTTTGCTGCTCCATTTTCTTGCTCAACGTCTTTTTTCCTATTACTTCTCGAAGCGATTGCTCCTCTTTGCGTACAGTTTCGTGTGATTCCCCATTTCTTCCTGGTATCGTAATTCGTTTGTTATGGTGCTTTCTTTTCCACCTCTATGTTCTTCGTTGCCTCGTGTTGTTCGAGGTGTCTCATTTCCTCGATTCTCCTCTTTTAATCCTTTCTCTGTTTGTCTTAAGCTCGTCTTTTTGTTGTTCTGCCCTATGTTGGTCGGCTCTATTTCTTCGCTTGTAGTAACCCTCTGATCTCTTTGCGAGTCGTCATCCATAGCGACAGCCAACGCTTTGGGCAGGGTGGGGGGCATTTATTCTGATCGTGTCCAGTAACTTTGGATTTCATTTCACAGACCGCGAGCTGGTCCCACGTGAACTGGCCACTGGTTCTGTATTGCCCTGTGACTAATTTATTTGTCTCGACTAAGTGTACCCTATTATACACAGAAATTTGTGTGGAGCGAGATAGTTCTGTGCCAAAAATCATGTGGGTTCTGTCAGCTGCGTTCGCTGCCTGATAAAAATTCTAAAATACTAGACAGGTAGAAGAAATGAAAAATTTTTAGAGGGTGTGTCATGTTGTTTTACTCATTACAAGATTGAGTCAAATGTACAAACAACTTAATATTATGATGTCACGTATCTGTAAGATATTCCGTCCCCTCCGGCCTCGATGAATACACTGACTCGGTTGGGATGTGTGCCGCTCCTGAGGTAAACTGGCCCACAACCCTAGCAAATGGTCCAAGATTCCTGGACACTGGCACTAAAATGAAGTTGACGTTCACACAGGTTTTCTGGAATAGATTTCGGGATATTAATAGATGTGGAACTACCTCAAGATACGCTGGTAATTCATGGAGATCCGTACCATGTGCCGAGCACCGCAAAAAAATGACATCAAGATACTGTCGCACTAAGTATGTCATGAGGACGCAGGACGTCATTGTAGTACCCTGTGCGTTTAGAGTTATCAGGCGATGGCGCCATGACTAACACAGCTGTGCCTCTACAAAACACTGGAATATTCAAGCCCCTGCCCAGGTCGCTGCCATACTCTTCTGGGGTTGTCGAATCGCGATTCATCGATGAAGCCATTCATTTGCAATAAATGCTTTCTAGTCATGCCAGCCCTTTGTGTTGAGTTGCGGAGTTAACGGCAGCCTATGCATGGTATGGTAATTCTCTAGTCCGTTTGCTGTTTTATAGTTTCCGGCCAATGGTGGGAAATGAATTTTTCAGGAAATTCATTACTTGTTCTCTGATGTTACATGCAAACGTGAATGGATTAACGATGTGTCTGGTGCACAAAATGCCGGTCCTCTCTTGTCGCGGCCAGACTCGATCGACCTAAGCCTTGGCGACGAGTATGTCTGCTTTCGTATTCTCATACAGTCAACATTGGGCCATTGTCACTCTTGAATACCCCACAAATCTGGATATTGCCTTATACGGCCAGCTGACCAATTGGAGACACACGACGAGGCCCTTCTCAAGCTCTGTGCGATGCTGATAATAGTGCCTTCATATAGTCTGTCTGTAAACTCATGAGCAAGCAGCGCTTTTGGTAGGGGAAGTGGCCTTTCCCTGAAGAACCTTGCCACTGGCCTACAGGGGCACCCAAAATCAGTTGCCCGTTACCTGTCTAGCGGTGTAGATCAGCGTGCAGTGATATACGTCGGTTCTGTTCGTGGGATCTTAGTTGCCAGAATCAGTCAGTTAACTTTGTACATTTACTGATACACTTCGGTGTCCGGAAGTGATGTATAATCGCCGTGCATTGTAAGAAAATGTGCAGAATACAAAGAACGGGAGGTATTTGCGGATTAATGAGCGTTCGATTGTCTCTAATGTTATTGCAGCGTGTGTTAAATTGGCGACGCAAAAAGAACTGTTTGCTAATATTGCAAGTTCCAATCAAAGGGCTGAAATTTATGAAAACGTCAGCCTCATCACAATACGATGCGTAAGAAAGGAACGCGAAAATAAACCACAAGCAGCATTTGAATGTATTCTATGACCAAATCTCTATCCCGGTTACTATTCGCCTGATTCTAAGACATATTGCTTAAAGCATGTACGCAATAGCTATCCTAAACACTGATGAAATTTTCCTTTCAAACATGTACACCGAATCTGGACCTCTGGATTTGAATATAAAGCAAACGGTATTGGTGATAAGTTCAGAAAACCGTACCGAAACACATGTGCTACAAAACACCACTGCTTCCTGCGCATGTACCCCGGCATCAATATGGGATATGATCACCATGCAGACGTACACATGCTGCACAACGGGTTGGCATACTCTGGATCCGGTGGTCGAGCAGCTGCTGGGGTATAGAATCCCATTCTTGCACCAGTGCCTGTCGGAGCTCCTGAAGTTTCGTTGTTGTTTGACGATGTACAGCGATACGTGAACCAAGAGCATCCCAGACGTGCTCGATGGGGTTTAGTTCTGGAGAACAAGCAGGCCAATCCATTCGCCGTATATCTTCTGTTTCAAGGTATTCCTCCACGACCGCAGCTCGGTGGGGCAGTGCGTTATCATCCATCAGGAGGAAGGTGGGACCCACTGCACCCCTGAAAAGGCGGACATACTGGTGCAAAATGACGTTCCCATACAGCGGACCTGTTACAGTTCATCTGTGAAAGACATGCAGGGGTGTACGTGCACCAATCATAATCCCAGCTCACACCGTCAAACCACGACCTCCATACAGGTCCCTTTCAAGGACATTAAGGGGTTGGTATCTAGTTCGTGGTTCACGCCAGATGAAAACCGGGTGAGAATCATTGTTCAGACTATACCTGGACTCGTCTGTGAACACAACATGGGACCACTGTTCCAATGACTATGTACTGAGTTTTTCACACCAGGCTTTACGGGCTCTCCTGTGACCAGGGGTCAGTGGAATGCACCTTGCAGGTCCCGGGGCGAATAAACAATGTCTGTTCAGTCGTTTGTAGACTGTGTGTATGGAGACAACTGTTCCAGTGGCTGCGGTAAGGTCCTGAGCAAGGCTACTTGCAGTACTCCGTGTCCGTCTGCGGGCACTGATTGTGAGATATCGGTCTTCTTGTGGTGTTGTACACTGTGAACATCCCGTACGGTAGCGCCTTGACACGTTTCCTATCTGCTGGAATCGTTGTCATAATCTTCAGATCACACTTTGTGGCACACGGAGGACCCGTGTTAGGACCTGCTGCGTTTCACCAGCCTCCAGTCGCCTTAGTATTCTATCCCTCATAACGTCATCCACTTGTGTTCTTTGAGCTATTTTCAACACACAGTCACCATTAGCACGTCTGAAAACGTCTATACACTTACGCGCTGCACTGTACTCTGATATGCACCAGCACACCTCTGCGTATGTGGACTGCTGCCAGCGCCACCGTGCGACGACCGCAGGTCAAATCCACCTCATGGCCATAACAAATGGCTCTGAGCAATATGGGACTCAATATCTGAGGTCATCAGTCCCTTAGAACTTAGAACTACTTAAACCTAACTAACCTGAGAACATCACACATATCCATGCCCGAGGCAGGATTCGAACCTGCGACTGTAGCGGTAGCGCGGCGCGGTTCCAGACTGAAGCGCCTAGAACCACTCGGCCACACCGGCCGGCCATGGTCATACCGTGAGGTGATTTAAGCCCGCAAACCACCCACCAGAGCGCTGTTTCACCATGTATCAGCATTATCCTTAATTTATGAGCATGAGTGTAGAATCCTTAGCTGCTTTGAGAATCTATCCTGTGGGGTCAGTTAGTGTTATTAGCTAGAGAATACTGTGGCAGATAATGGACACTGTTACAGGGCAGACAACGAGCTAGTGCGTCTTCTGGATGCTCCCTTGTCGGACTGGGAATTATTTCAGCGGCTTCGCGGTGTTATCCGCGACGGAAACACGACTGGCCGCGACCCGGCCTCTTCTTTCACGCCGGCGCCGGGGATTTCCATAATCCGTCTGGGCCTGGCGGCCTCCGCCTGCGCCTGCGCCAGACAGAGGAACCCCCTCTCCCCCAGGCACCCCATCCTTGGCCACCCTCGTGGAGTGGCCCGCCCTGTCCCGCCGCCTCGCGCTGATTACGGGGCGCGCTTAATTCCGCGGAGAGCAGTCGCCGAGTCGACTTGCTTCCGCGGGCGCGCCTGCAATTTGGCACTGCACAGTGCGAACATATGCGTGTGACGGCGCCGGCCATGCAAATCGAATGCAAACTAGGGGCTGGACGCGTTTCCGTGCACCTAACGATCCGGCCTTTCTCTGGCGACCGCCCCGTCCTTCTGACGTCACTGCGCCACCCAGCTGAGAATTCCACTACGTCAGGACGGCCATCCAAGCGCGTGCCCGAAATGTCGAGATCAGTCGTGTGCGCCCCATTATTTGCTGAAAAATACAATCCTAGCGTCTCCGCTGCATTCCATTCATTTTTACTTTAATGTACAAGGCATATAACGCGCAACGCAAAGCATCACTTTTTTCTAAACTCCGTAATTATCTCCCATTGCGACGGAGAAATTTGAAATTTCGTTCAAAAGTGCCTACAACCTTCCTCTGTAATGATTATAAAGCGCGCCTCCGAGCAAAGTCACCGTTGGGCTTTCCGATGCTTCAGAGAACAAGGCGTCGACACATCCTGAAAAAGAAATCAAAACACTACAAAATACATCTCGGGTGAACAGCCTTGTATGAGTGTGCATAGGACATTATATTCCAGCAATCGACCACGTTGCCATCATCAGGTGCGCTGATGTACTGACTGGCGGTGGGCCGGCACCAGGTATATATAGGACAAACCCCCTCCCGCTCCTCCCTCAGGCGCTTCCTATGAGTCGGTGCGGTGTGAGAGGAACGGGAGGCGGATTGTCTTACATATACCTGGTGCCGGCCTACCGCTGGTCAGTACATCGGAGCACCTGATGATGGCAACGTGGTCGATTGCTGAAATATTGTGTCCTATGCACACTCATACCAGGCTGTTCACCAGAGATTTATTTCGTCATAAAATACCCCTGGAGGAATTGAAGAATCACAAATCAAAAAACCTTCAGCCGTCTAAATGTCCAGCTGTTATTTTACATCTACATCTACATTTATACACCGCAAGCCACCCAACGGTGTGTGGCGGAGGGCACTTTACGTGCCACTGTCATTACCTCCCTTTCCTGTTCCAGTCGCGTATGGTTCGCGGGAAGAACGACTGTCTGAAAGCTTCCGTGCGCGCTCTAATCTCTCTAATTTTACATTCGTGATCTCCTCGGGAGGTATAAGTAGGGGGAAGCAACATATTCGATACCTCATCCAGAAACGCACCCTCTCGAAACATGGCAAGCAAGCTACACCGCGATGCAGAGCGCCTCTCTTGCAGAGTCTGCCACTTGAGTTTGTTAAACATCTCCGTAACGCTATCACGGTTACCAAATAACCCCGTGACGAAACGCGCCGCTCTTTTTTGGATCTTCTCTATCTCCTCCGTCAACCCGATCTGGTATGGATCCCACACTGATGAGCAATACTCAAGTATAGGTCGAACGAGTGTTTTGTAAGCCACCTCCTTTGTTGATGGACTACATTTTCTAAGGACTCTCCCAATGAATCTCAACCTGGTACCCGCCTTACCAAGAATTAATTTTATATGATCGTTCCACTTCAAATCGTTCCGCACGCATACTCCCAGATATTTTACAGAAGTAACTGCTACCAGTGTTTGTTCCACTATCATATAATCATACAGTAAAGGATCCTTCTTTCTATGTATTCGCAATACATTACATTTGTCTATGTTAAGGGTCAGTTGCCACTCCCTGCACCAAGTGCCTATCCGCTGCAGATCTTCCTGCATTTCGCTACAATTTTCTAATGCTGCAACTTCTCTGTATACTACACCATCATCCGCGAAAAACCGCATGGGACTTCCGACACTATCTACTAGGTCATTTATATATATTGTGAAAAGCAATGGTCCCATAACACTCCCCTGTGGCACGCCAAAGGTTACTTTAACGTCTGTAGACGTCTCTCCATTGATAACAACATGCTGTGTTCTGTTTGCTAAAAACTCTTCAATCCAGCCACACAGCTGGTCTGATATTCCGTAGGCTCTTACTTTGTTTATCAGGCGACAGTGCGGAACTGTATCGAACGCCTTCCAGAAGTCAAGAAAAATAGCATCTACCTGGGAGCCTCTATCTAACATTTTCTGGGTCTCATGAACAAATAAAGCGAGTTGGGTCTCACACGATCGCTGTTTCCGGAATCCACGTTGATTCCTACATAGTAGATTCTGGGTTTCCAAAAACGACATGACATTATTTGAGAAAGCAGTTTTAGCGTTGCATTACGCCATCTTCAGCCCCTCTGATCGACGTGTAGGAAGACTCTTGTCCAGTCAAAACAGGGGCCGGCATTCAGTGACTGGTATTGGTTCATTTCTTCTTAACACAGTAATCCTTTCGACCATCGTTTGCCGACTGTCAGACGAACGTTTAAAAAACTATGGTGCATTCATAAAATACCATCCTGTAGATGTAGACACATCATGTCTCATGGTAGTGCCTGGTTTGTCTGTTCTTGGTTGGTTTCTGATTACAGGTGCTTTGATGTGTGACGTGTCTATTTGTGACTGTGCGTTTGATGTTATTCGAGTAGTTTTTTAAGGGCATCTGGAATCCTGCTGCTGAATCATAGTTCAATTTTTATGAGGTCAGTTACGATGTATACTTCTGGGTTTTTCCACAAATTGTTCTTAATTGACCAGTATTCAATTGCACAGTACTTTACTTACTACATTTTTATTTTATTGTATGTCAGGCATTCCACACTCTGTTTTTAAAACTGTGTGACGTAAACACATAAACTGACTTAATCAAAGTATCTGACCTTAACGAGCTATACTCTGTAATTTCTCGTTTCATTCTATCCACTACACACCCGATGGCTGCGTTTTGCTGTATTTTCTAATTATGGTATATCTTAAATGTATTGTAGACGCTAGAGAATGACTACACAGCCGAAACTACATAATAGTGAGCAACATAAAATGAAACTTTGGTTTAACCCCAGCAATAAAACCTCATACAGCAAACTGTTATCACTGAAGAAATTGGTGTCGATCACGTTGTAAAGCAATTGTGCAGTAAATGTTCCACTGATCATTTGAACTACTTTTTTATAGAAATGGCGTGGAAAGAGTCAATTTACAGTATACGTATACATGATCGGTGTTAACATTAATGAACACGTTATTATTTATTATTTGTGAGTCCTGGCCATGAAAATATACTTTTTTACTGGCTATCAGTTTATCGGTTTTTAAGTCGAAATTCGTCAGTGGAATACTAAGAGTTGTCCAGGAAAAATGATTCTTAATTAGATTTAAAAACTGCTTCACTTCGTCAGACCTGTTACGTTATTGGGCAAATGATCAAAAAACTCGTTGCTACATATTGAGCTACTTTCTGAGCTACTAAAAGCCTTAACAGGCGGTAATAAAGTTTATTTTTCCCTTTAATGTTGTTGGTATGGATAACCCTGTTCTTCTCAAATGACTATGGATAGTGTATGACAAATTTTACTAACGAATATATGCATTGTGACGGTGCAGTTAAAATGCATAGGCCTTTCAAAAACTGCCTAAGGGACGTCCATAGGGAAACACCACATATTATTCTTACTGCTCGCTTTTGTGCAATCAGTACTTCGTTTCCAAGTAATAAGTTACTCAATAAATTAATCTACAAGATGTTATCGAGTGGAAATATGCAAAACATATCAAGAGGTTGTTGGGAAGTTGATACATTTCTTTCCGTGATTAGCTATTATATGAAGAGAAAAATTAACTGAACTTGATTGTTTGAGAAGCTCAGCAATATGATTCTTTCAGTTCCATCTATCATCAGTATGCACACCCAAAAATTTAGAGCATCCTACCCCATTTACTGACGCCCGCTCAACAGCTGTATTTGTTGTTGGTATGACTCTAGTTGTTGTACAGAACTGAATGTAGTGGTTTTCCTTTTTTCTTTTCTTTTTAATTTTAGGGAGATTCAATTTTCAGAGAATCCCTAACAGTTATTTGGAAAATATCATTTACCAACTCTTCTGCTATTTCCCTCACAAGTATGATTTATTATAACACTAATATTGTTTGGGAAAGATACCAGTTTTGCTTGTTCGACGTTAAGTGGAAGGTCGTTCACATCTATAAGTAATAATAGTGGACCCACAATTGAAACCTTTAGGACTCCTTTTGTGATATTTTTCCCCAGTCGTAATTTTTTTTTACTTTTCTGACATCTTCTCAATGATTCAGAATAATCTTTTACACTCTGTTAAGTATGATTCGAGAGAGTTATTGCAAAGCCATCAGTCCCTTGAAAGTTGAGTTTTTCTACGAGAGTAACATGATCTACACAGTCAAATGCCTTGGAAAGATGACAAAAAATACCAGCTGGCGATGTATTATTACTTAATGAGTGAATGTATAAATAGCATTCTCAGTAAAACAATCCTTTTCGAATCCAAACTGTGGTATACAAAGTAATTTTTTTTTTTCACTTAAGCGTGCATCTACTGTTGAGTACATTATTCTGTTGAATATTTTGGAAAAATATGTCACTATGAAAACTGGATGATATTTTTTCACTCTATCTTGCCACCTTTCTATGAGATAATCTAATAGTTGAATATTTTAACCTGTCTGGAAAAATTCCCTGTGCCAGTGATGTGTTCGATATATCATTAAGTATATTATTTATTAAGACGGAACAATTTCTCAGAGCTTTGTTTGAAATTCCATCAACCCCACATGATGCTTTTTAATTATTTTAATGAATACAGCAACCACCCACTTTGCTAACTGAAGATGGGCGAGAGCTCAAAACGCATAATAATTTCAATAAAAATAAAAAATGAAATGGTTGGTTGCTCTATTTATTAAAACAATATAATCCACAGTTACAGGCTTCAACATCTGAGCTTTTATTTTTTCAATTTTAATAATAGTATTGATCTCATTATAGGATGTTGGTGCTACTTCTAGCTGGTTAAAGCTTTGTGGAAAGACATGTTTAATTATTCTCTTGCTTCTTCAACTAAACCATTTAATACTATATTTGATGTTTTATTTAGAAAGGGATGCTTAAAAGTACTTGCAGCTTGTGAAGTATCTGTCACAACATTGTAATTTAGTTCCATCGTAATGGAATCTTGTAGGCTGGCTGGTGGTCCTATCTTCTGTTTGAAAACATCCCACACAGTTTTAATCTTGTTATCTGCATTATTCTGTCAGGACATGCATACTTATAGACAATATAATGACCTTCCTTAAAATTATATAGAATTTTTTTATTTTATTTAATTTTATTTTTTGTAGTATGCAAGTAATATCAGATCTTGCCTTTCTCTGGCGTTTACATAAATTTCCCTTTTTCTCTTACATAAGGTTTTAGTTTCTTTAGTTATCCATGGCTTACTGTTTCTTTTAATGGATGACTTTTTAGAAAAACAGCTTTCAGATATTAACATAAAATCACTATGAATAAATTGAATATGACTTTAGCATCTCTTTCTACATATACAACATCTCATACCACTCCTATTAGCATTCTCTTAAAACATTGCATCCTGTCCTCACAGTTTTGTATGAGCCAGTCTGAGTGGCAGTTCTTTAAACATTAATTGTTTCAGTTTAAGCACTGTCTATAAAAATGTTATCAATCAGTGTCCTATTATTTTGATGTTCACAAGTTCGAAAATTGGCTTCTGAAACTAGATTGATACACTCAAGCGCTCAGACTCTTCTCTAATCTACACAAAAGTCTTTGTTTCAGTATTTTTGACTTTGTGTCCATCAGTTACGCATTTTGCAACTCCTCCTTTTCCATATCATCTCCCCACGAAAGTGACGCATGTCTGTATGTGACTTCTAAACCCCTGTGTTTACCTGGTGTTCAGAGACGCAGACTAGTTTAGGATTTTCCACATCTTCTGCGTACACATAAGCTCATATATCTCGTTTTTCAATCGTGTAATGTTGTGATTGAACCAGTTAATTTTATTCTGGGAACTGCTACCCGTTTTATGGTCAACTACTGCCCTAATTTCTTTCAATACTCTCTGCCTGTAACCTGATCCTAACCTAAGAATGTGCGGCTTTGATTCCAATAGTCACAGTCCTTTCCCCTCCTATTTAGGTGCAGGTCATGACTAGCGTATCCCCATCTCCCAATCGCAGATATTAGCACGGCACAGATGTGAGACTTTGTTTCACTTAAAAACAACTCGCTCAGCTCTTTGTTCACATGGCTGACAACTGTATCAACCAAGGGCTGGTCAGGTTGCTGCAAAACTAGTGTGTTCTTTTGCTGTTTCTATTTCCTCCAAATTATCTGTAATATTGTAATCTAAATTGCTAGCCAGGCTGTTTCCTGTTCCTCGCCATGAAAATCTCTATACAAGGCCCTTTTGTTCTCTTTCAGCTGGCTAAGTTTGGCACTAGGTTTCATGGTGCTTGTGATGTGGTTTTCTACGCCTAGGTATTCCTGTAGCAATTGGTCTACACCTCACCTGTGACTGCTCTCTGGTAACAAGATTATTTTCTCTATACATCAATTTTTCTACCGACATAGCATTAATGTCGTTGCTACGAGTGTGCTGCACCCTATTAAGCTTAAAACTCATGGAGGCTCTTCTCTTACTCCAAGTCAAATTCGTTGCCAACCGTAATTTGAATTGTGATTTCTGAAGTTTCTCCCTTTGCCTATTACCTGTCACCTTCTCCCAGCTCCCATTCTCTCTTTTCCTCTTCAACGCATATAATTCAAAATATGCCATTTCTAATTCTAACTGGAGGGTAATAATCTTTCTTCCTTGTTCAACTATTTTCTTGTCTGCAACTACATGGAAGAGCCTGATCTGACACTTTTTCAGCTTCTCTTCTGCTTCCTGCTCAGTGAAACATCAACTCACCCTCCTGACCTGTTTCCGTCATACTAATTAACCTACAACAACATCCAAATTTGTCACACACGTCGTTGTTCTTACAGTAAATTGTAATATGCTTAAACCACAATAAACTAATAATCAGTTAAAAGACATTTTTTGTTGTGTTGTGCTGATGTATTAACTACTATGCATTAGACAGACGTAGAGTAGCGCCATTGAAGTCCGTTGAACGTAGGTAGAACGAGGTGAATGAAAATCATAAAAGCAGGATATCTGATACTCTTAAACTATCGCTGTCGTGAAATTACAGAAAGCGCTGTCATGGCCCCACAACAGGTAACGATTAGATGGCGATCAGTAGTTAACACTAGTTTTTAAAAACACTATCGATTTTCACTTCACGTATGTTTTAAATAGTTGTGTCGTCGCCAGTGGACGCAACCGGAGATGGCACGGTGATACAGTTCCCGACTGACGCCACGGGTGGCCCTTTGAAGTTCGCCGCCACGACAACCGAGGCTCAATGAGCAATCTCCGCACCGCTGCCAATGAGGTGGACATACGCGTTGTAATTAGCGGCGGTCACAGGCAGAAACCACGGTTCATGTTCGGCATTGGCATACGGAGTTCCAAGAATGCAGTTGGTAGCTACAGTTCGTAATGGAGATCAGCCTTCTAGTGGACTCGCCTATAGCCTTCGCATAGGGGCAAGTATTTACTAAAGTGATTGACAGTGTGACACCCAGGACTGACATAGTCTCGTTGACATTGTTTCAAGTAATGCAAGCCTTGAGAGGCCAGTGCTTAGCTGTAACTATCCGCAAGCACATCCAGCGAGTTACTGTGCAACTGAAGTTCAGTACCGCTGCGCAATAAAATGTGTATTGTGTTTGCAGTGTCACAGTTTCTCCGTCCACCTGGGAGCACCTAAACTTTATACGACGTGTGCGAGGCATTCTTTCCAGACCCCTGTACACAAAATAATTCAAGAACGAAAACTATAAAAAGCACCATATTTATATCAACAGTATTAAACAGACACAATTCTGAAATCAGGGCGAACACTGCACTGTATTAAAAACAACTTGTAACGTTCCGTCATTGTTGTTTACGCCCACGCGTTTCAGTGCGTCCGTCCGCCACCGCTGCCAGATCCCAGTTGCCTATTATTATACTATGGGGGACATCCTCCTGTGCTTCCAACGGATCTTTGGTAGTAATCGAACGCACAGTGACAGCTGCGGACTCTGTGAACATTACTGCTGACCCCATGCGTCCCTTTGTGCTTGATGTCGTCTCAGACAGTTTTCAGCTCCACAAGATCATAATTGCGCTACAATGGTTTGAGGAGGAAGATAGTCGACTCACGTAGATGTCTTGGGCACGGAATTCACTTCATCTGAACCCCATCGGACACATCTCGGAAGCTATAGAGCGGCAGCTGAGTAACCAAAAAAACCACAGGCCCGTTATATACCGAAACTGCGTGATCTGAGCGTAGACATCTGTACCAGATACCTCTAGAAGCCTCCATACCATTCGATTTCACTGCCGTATTTCACTCCAAAGGTTGACCTACACAATATTAGGAAGGTTTTAGTTCCATGCATGTGAACAAACCTGAGTTCAGCCAGATTTGTTCACACTACTTTGTGAATTAGAAGAGGAAGACTGAAGTATTTGTAACAATGAGACAGATGCTTAGCATAGAACAAAGTGACAAAAATTTTAACAAGTATTTGTTAACTGAAATCTGACTTTGATGTCCTATACGCAAAATAACCCATGACGAAAGTAGCAAGGAGGACACCAACAGCAGGATAGCACTGGCAAAAAGAGCATTCCTTGTCAATATAAGTCTACCAGTATCCAACATAGGCCTTAATTAGAGGAAGAAATTTCTGAGGATGTGCTTTCGGAACACAGCATTGTGTGGCAGTGAAATATGGGTTGTGGGAAAACCGGAACAAAAGAGCATCGAAGCATTTGAAAAGCGGTGCTACAAAGAATGCAGAAAATTAAGTGGATTGATAAAGTAAGTAATGAGAAGGTTCTCCAGAGAATCGATGAGGAAATCAGTATATATAAGACCTGACAAGAAGAAGGGACATGATGGTAGAACATATGTTAATACGAGGGTTGTCCAGATAGTAAGTTTCGATCGGACGCGAAATGGAAACCACAGTGAAAACCAGAAACGTTTTATTTGCAACAGTTAGGTACACGTTCCATCTACTTCTCTACATAGTCGCCACTCCAACTTCGAGTGCTGTCGTAGTGTTTCATCAACTATCCAATATCCTCGTGATAGAAAGCAGCCGCCTGTGCTTTCAGCCAGCTATCTCTACTGGTCTGCAGGAGCGTGTTCATTGCCCTTGTAGCGTGCGGCCGAGAATTGGCGTGAAGAAGGAACTGCTCGACTGTTGTGTTATGTGGGCTGCGTGACACAGGCGAAATCTCTAACCGGGCTCTCATACTAGGCGGGAGACGCTACTCCCTACGCATCTTTACGTTCTCACAGTTCACTCAAAACTGAAAAGAGCGACGCGACACGATCGACGAGCGTGCTAGAGACACTGCCCAACACATCTGTGCACATCTGTGCAAAGCGTTACCGGATTTTCCCAGTGGTTTCCATTTCACGACCGACCGGAACTTACTTTCTGGACGACCTTCGTATGTCACGGAATAGCTTCCATGGTACTGGAGGGAGCTGTAGAGGGTAAAAACTGTAGAGGAAGACAGATACAGGAGTAGACTCAGCAAATAACTGACGACGTAGGTTGCAGGTGTTAATCTGAGAGGAGTTCGTAGCGGGCTGCAACAAACCAGCCAGAACACTGATGGACCTGCAAAATGCAGAATACTTACATGTCAACTGCGGATAACTGCCAACACCTTGTGAACAAATTTCTGCAGTAGACATATACCTTCTGTCGTTTCTACAACATTCTCAGTGGTCTACAGCACGTGCCATAGTCAGATGATGCTTTAGAAAAATTTACTCACTCGGACATCATCACACAAGCTGTTGAAAACTCTCAGTACCAAATGTTATATAAAAATATTTCGCGACGAGAAATATTTTCGGTTAAAAATAGACAAAGGAAAACTGCAACTCTGCGTCATTGTAACATCATACCTCGCTCGTACATTGAGTCCATACTGCATAAACGTGCAAATCCGAACACGACTACAGATTGCACTGCCCGGGCACAGCCGTCACCACTAATTCCCTTTGCTTTCAATGAAAGGCATGTGGAAAGTGGCGACAATGTTGCATGCGGACGCATACCTGCCTCACATATCCACTCACGAGTGACGCTCGGCTCTTTTCGGAAAGCGGTCACGTGACGCCCCTCACACGCTGCTTTTAAGCCGCAATCTTGGATTCATCACATTTCTGTTGTTTCCATATATAACTTGCTTCTTGTGACAGTATGCCATTTTAAGGCAGAGACCCAATGAAAATGCAACACTCTAGTTGCGATTTATTGTAATTAAAAGTGAAGTAATGAGATATAGTCTGTAAAAGACCTTTGAAAATTTACTATGAACAGTTTTAATGCCATACCTTATGTGTGTTTCCTGTGGTGGTGTGGTTAAAGACATGTGGTTCTGGAGTTGATAAAATGTCAAGTACACGTTCTTTTCTTTTTTTCCATATTCTCGCATGTAACACGTTCTGGGAGTTCCCTATTCCTGTAACAGAAGTAAGTTCTGCGATATTCGATGTTATTTATGTGTATAAGAGTGCTCGCTCATTAATGAGTTCCTTCCATTTTGTCACTTCATTAAAAAATGAAAGTGAAGCTGCTGCGAGTGAAAGAACCGGCTATGATATTTACACTGAAGAGCCAAAGAAACTGATACACCTGCCGAGTGTCGCGTGGGGTCCCTCCCCTGTACACAGAAGTGCCACAACACTACGTAGCATAGGCTCGACTAAAGTCTGAAGTAGTGCTGGAGGGAACTCACACCATGAATGTTGCAAGGCTGTCCATAAATCCGTAAGAGAACGGAGGGGTGGAGATCTCTTCTGATCAGCACGTTGCAAGGCATCTCAGATACACTCAATAATGTTCCCTCTGGGGAGTTTGGTGGCCAGCGGAAGTGTTTAAACTCTGTTCCTGGAGCCACTCTGTAGAAAATCTGAACGTTTGGGATGTCGCATTATCCTGCTGGAATTGCCGAATTCCGTCGGAATGAACAATGGACATGAATGGATGCAGGTTATCACACAGGATGCAAACGGACGTTTCACCTGTCAGAGACGTATCTAGACGTATCAGGGGTCGCATACCACTCCATCTGTACACATACCACGCCATTAGAGAGCCTCCTCCAGCTTTGACGGTCCCCTGCTGACATGCAGGGTCGATGGATTCATTAGGTTGTTTCTACAACCGTAAATGTCCAACCACTCGATACAATTTGAAACGAGACTCGTCCGACCACGCAATGTGTTTCCAGTCATCAACAGTCCAGTGTAGGGGACGGGCCCAGAGGAGGCGTAAAGCTTTGTGTTGGGAAGTCATCAAGGGTACACGAGTGGACATTCGGCTCCGAAAGCCCTTATGGGTGATGTTTCGTTGAATGGTTGGCACGCTGACAGTTGTTGATGGCCTAGCTTTGAAATCTGAAGAGTTGGACTTCTGTCGCGTTGCATGATTCTCTTCAGTCGTCGTTGGTCCTGACCTTGCAGCATCTTTTTCCGGCCGCAGCGATGTCGAAGATTCGATGTTTTACCGGATTCCTGATATTCACGGTACACTCACGAGATGGTCCTACGAGAAAATCTCCACTTTATGGCTACCTCGGAGAAGCTGTGTCCCATCGCTCTTGCGCCGACTGTAGCACCTCGTTGAAACTCAAATCTAGACAAATCTAGACAACCTGCCATTGTAGCAGCAGTAACCGATCTACAACTGCGGCAGACACTTGTTGTCTTCTGTAGGCATTGCCGGCCGCAGCGCCACATCCTGCCTGATTACTATATCTGTATTTGAATGCGCATGCCTATACCAGTTTATTTGGCTCTTTTGTACATTTTGGGAATGTTTATGGATAAATATATTGCCAGATTTATTCTATTACGGGTATCGAGACTGGTATGTAACAAATAATGTCATCATCTTCCATTTCCAATAATAGCACAATAATCGCGGCAGAGTAATCAAACATCTCGCCTCTAGTAATTCTTACAAGTGACTGCATTGCTTCTCTGTCGCCGCTTCCCGCAGCGCAACGACTGTGGGTGCAAGCGTTTCCGCCTGCCTTCTGCAGTTTGGTAGATCGCTGTCACCGTTTTCGTAATGGCACCTAAATCCAATAGTTGGGTTACATATTAACGTGTGTTCGAACTGCAATTGAACTGCAATTGGGAAAATCGATTAGTATTCAGTATCAGTTCTAATGTAATGCTTTTCTTTCCTTTTTTTCTTTTGCTTTATCCAGCATGGTTTGCTATCCACAGTCATGATAATATACAGGAATTACAACATATCTAGAACAAAAGGCGAGTGATAACTGATTACTGAAACAAGGAAGAGAAACCATCATTTTTGTTACATAAGGAGTCTACTTAAGATACTTATAATAATTTAATTTATAGGAGTATTTTTGACGGACTAGTTTTGGGCATCAGAGGCCTCTCCTGCGACTAGAACAAATATGGGTATGAAGCGGGTATTAAAACATGTCAGCTGTATAGTTACTGTAATAACCTCATATGTGCTGGTATAGATATAGGTAACAACATGTAATAAAATGGTTGTGCTGTGCATGTTACGGCTTCCATGTGCCGAGACAGGCAACATGCTATGAACCGTCATACTTTGAGACATGCGAGCCATAACATAACTAATCCTGTCATTTTAAAGCAGATCCTATGTCAACTTATAAAAAGACGTACATAAGAAGCTATTAAGAAACCACATACACGATCTGTGTTGACATGCGTTTACTTCACATCCTCTCACTGCAGAGGATGGACGGCAACGTCCGAAACTGACTCGGCAATAAAGATTGTATAAATGAAAGACAAGCAGAATCTGTCGACATCTACGTGTCAAAAGTGACCTTCATCACATACACGAAAGCTGCGCATCACCCAAGCTATAAAGCGTTTTCACAGCACAATCGTTTTTTTTTATCCATGTGCTAAGGACCGACCATCGTCATGACTGCTTTCATTTTTTTTAAGAACTGTTGTTGTAAAGTAAAAGATAAATAAGGTAAATTCGATTCACACATCTGATTTCTAAGTTTTTCTCTGCGTCTCTCATCCCACATCGTTGAATTGATACGTACTTCTACGCTTACTTATTTCAGCACACTATTAATGTTCACCGTCAAAGAGCCTTCGTTGTATACTTTCGGGTTAAATATAGTTCAAAGAATAGTGCATCCTACCGTATTCTTGGGCTGCTGAAAAATGTCAAGAAAAACCTTTGTAACTCAGCTACTGAATCCCAACGTTTTACCCACTACGCTGTCTGGGCAGCACTGTAATACGACCTTCATCGAAGATATTATGCATGCAGTTAAGGTGGTGCCAATTCTACAACACTGGCGTCGATTTTCTACCGATAACATCATATAACGAAATTTAACTTCCGACGTTTTTCCATTGGTGCTTTACAGGTACACGTGCGGTTATTTGGGATTGCACCAGCTTTTATGCATCATTTGTAAGCTATATTTGTAAATTTATAAACACTATAGCACATGTTATAAATGAGTTTGTGGAATAAGCTTTTTATTATTTGTAAATTTTTAATTTTATTTTTATTTTTATTCATTTTTGTCGTTGGTTATAACGAATTAGACTAAATACTAGTCCGCTGCAAAAGTGACATCTTGTTTAAAGAAATGTAAATTTGAGAAGCCCCCAGTATGTGAATATTTTTTATTATTGGCGAAATTTGAATTATGAAATTAGGTTGCTCTCCAAGTCATATTTGTATGCCTAACGTTCCGTCTCCTAATGTTGGAGACATCATTAACTTGTTTGGGTTTAAAATTGTTGTCTATGTAGTTGCAGCCTCTGATGATGTCTCTAACATTGGGATACGCAACGTTGTACACATACTGTATATGTATACATTGGACAACGGCGTAATGCCCACGAAACAAATATCTCAGACGACGCAAATGCCAGCCTTGAAGGCATACCCTGAATGATCAAAATTTTTGCAATTTTGAAGTAAGCAGTTAACAAAGCACTTTTGGAGTCAGTCCCATGAGACGTCTCACACCAGGTCCTGGGGATTAACAGTTCGTGTTGATGTACACTGAAGCGCCAAAGAAACTGGTATAGGCATGCGTATTCAATTACAGAGATATGTAAACAGGCAACGCCTATTCAAGACAACAAGTGTCTGGTGCAGTTGTTAGATCGGTTGCTGCTGCTACAATGACAGGTTATCAAGATTTAAGTGAGTTTGAATGCGGTGTTACAGTCGACACACGCGCGATGAGACACAGGATCTCCGAGGTAGCGATGGTCGGACGAGTCTCGTTTCAAATTGTATCGAGCGGACCGATGTGTACGGGTATCGAAACAACATCATGAATCCATGGAACCTGCATGTCAGCAGGCAACTGTTAAAGCAGGTGGAGGCTGTGAAATGGTGTGGAGAGTGTGCGGTTGGAGTGATATGGGACCTCTGATACGTCTAGAAACGACTCTGACAGGTGACACGTACGTAAGCATCCTCTCTGAACACCTGTATCCATCCATGTCCATTGTGCATTCCGACAGACTTGGGCAATTCCAGCATGACTGTGCGACATCCCACACGTCCAGAATTGCTACAGATTGGCTGCAGAAGCAATCTTCTGATTCTAAACACTTTCGATGGCCACCAAACTCCCCAACATGAACATTGTTGAGCAGTTCTGAGTGCTTTCCAGCGTGCTGTTCAGTACAGATCTCCATCCCCTCCTACTCTTACAGATTTATGGACAGCCCTGCAGGATTCCCTCCAGTACTACTTCAGATCCGGGCGGAGCGGCCGCGCGTTTAGAGGCACCATGTCACCTACTGCGCGGCCCCTTCTGCTGGAGGCTCAAGTCCTCCCTGGGGAATGGATGTGTGTGTTGTTCTTGGCGTAAGTTAGTTTAAGTTGTGTGTAAGTCTAGGGACCGATGGCCTTAGCAGACTGGTCTATTAGAAATTTACACACGTTTGAAAATTTGAGCTACTTCGGACTTCAGTCGAGTGCACTTCTGCGTGCTAGCGGGGGGTTTAAACGATATTGGGCAGGTGTACCAGTTTCTTTGGCGCTTCAGTGTATTATAGAATGACTATGTAGATTATCAGATGCTCAAACGAGGGAGTTAATACCTTTGATACAGAACATCCAGATGTAGTACGAATCACCCTGTAGGAGAATATAAATTGCATTAAAAATCATAGCACAATATCAAAGATCTCTCTTCTTTTCAACAATACATGTATCTCCTACCGAGAAATTGCCAAAAAGTATTTTTTTCCTATCGTCCCTCAGCCGAGCTATAATTAACGGGGATTTCGATACTAGATCGACATTATCTGGTGGCAAATCAAACATTAAAACTGTTAAAATTCTTGTAGCCTCTATGAATTAAAATCTCATCAGTCTCAGAAATGACCCGCCGACGTCTATCAATCACTTGTGTTTTTTGTCACATAATTTGTGCACCAGAATTAACTAGACACTGCAGCAAGGAACAGCATATATATTGACTACCTGCCATTTATTATAGCAACTATAGCTAAAAGTCACTAACAATGTGGAAAAATAATCAATTATCATAAACTCGCGAAATGTGAATGTCGAAAAATTCAGATTCGAATGTTTAAGCACAATATTCAACACATCAGCTACTAAAACCGCAAATGAATTAATCAACTAGTGCAAGCAGTACACTCTACATCATGAAAAGCGCGCTTGAGCAGATAATAATAGAGCACAGAGAAAGACTGCCGGTATACATTGCAAACATAATCAACGGGAAAAGAAAACTTTACAGACATTATACTCTTACCAAGCAAAACGAACGCGCTAAGACGGTGGAACAGACTCAGTGGCCTAAAAAGAAGCGATATGGGACAATATGCAGCTATCGAATGGTCGAGGGGAATCTAAACACCATTATTTTTCGGAAAAAAAGATTTAAATGAATCAGGAGATACACCACTGGTTAAGAACCTGCTTTATTTGGTGCACAAGATGAAATATTCGACAAAACCCACAAAGAAACGATAGCAAGGGAATTACGTCCGCTACTCAAGAATGCTAACACAACTGTTGAGCATCATTTACTTCATGAAATCAGGGAATCTTAGGTCGCTTTTGCTATACTAAGTGGGAGAAACACAGGCATGAGCAATCACGGCATTGGAAGACAGCATCGTTAGACTGAGTCAAAGCATGTACTGCAAGAGGTAACGCACGGTTCCGATTGTGCTGTCTGCATAAGAAAGTGCTTTTGGATAGTCTGGTGATGACCGTAGGATGGTCAAAACCCGTAACTATATCTGTAAGTAGTTTCATTATTGTCTTAACAAAATGAAAGAAGGATATTATTATTCAATCACACAATCTCCATATGTCGTTTTTCATAAATTTTAAAGAGGTTTGTGCGGACGTACCAACAAATTTGTGTCATGGGACTTCGAAGCTTGCTCTTTCCAAATATCACCGCACCTTGTTCGGTAACTGCTAACCTACCGGATACCTACAGTTAAGGTTTATAATTAAAACGTGCTGCAGATCTTTCATGTGACAGCACATGCATTCAGTGGGATGTTCAATAGCGACTATCCCCAGAAACGTATGGAGAGTTACGTGCTCCAAAACCCAGGAAAGCAAATGTAGGGCTTCGGCCGTCCCGGACGCTTAGGAGGAACCAGTAGCGCCTGGTAATGGCTCTTAAGAAGGCAATTACTCTGAATTAGCAGTCTCGCTCACAAAGATATATCGTTCTCCAATAATGGCGCCCATGTGGAGTACAGCAATTCAGTACCTGAAAGTTTGGATACACCGGCAGGTAAGAGAGCGTTGTTGGTCTACTGAACTTCATTGTTACTTCGATACGTCACCTTGAATTACAAAAGAGAATCTTTTTTTTAAGTACTTTCGTACAAAATTTCCGTTGAATAGATGTCAATGTGTTTTTAAGTTAAGTTTAATTTTGTCATCAACAGTGTGACCAGTAACTTTTACGTTTCCAAACGAGGCAAAAAGTTTATAAAACGTAACAGATATATAATTCAGAAGAAATTCTCTATTTACAATAGAAGCTCGTAAACTTCTCAGTTTCTTTAACATCAAGAGGCTCAGGAGATACTGGGTATATTATGTGTGATGTATACAGGTTCAAAATAACGCACATTACAATGTATGTGATTCAAATGAACATCAAAATCTGTTGCATTTACACAACAATATTAAGAAGATTCGAAGAGAACAGGAGTAGGTTAGCATAAAGTTTAGAAAAGAACAAAAACTTGTGCATAACAAAAAGTAAAATGAAATCGGTACAATGTGGGGTTTGTGACACACGTGCAGATTATGTCCGCAACACGAGATGTACTACGAAGAGACGCAGAGTCCTGTAACCATGTAGCCAGCCGCGGAATGGAATGAGGAGAGCTAGAACATACAAAGAAATGGTTTGATGTTCAATAAAGCAAATTTCAATCTGTTCTGCTACTTCCTTGGAAAAACTCTTAAGTTTTACATAAAAAACCGGAAAGCCTTTGTTTTTGGGTTTGCTTGTGTTCTCTGCTAAGCAGTCTTTCACATACAATTTTGAGAAAATTACTTGAAAAAAGACTTGATTATTTTGCATCTTGTAGACTCACCCCACATTTTAATAATGAACTGACTGTTGTTCATAGTTACCATGATATTTTGAAATTAACTGTTCTTTCCCACATACTCCGAAGAGTTTGTACTGTAAAACTGTATCGGTGACCACTTTCTGTTCGGTGCATTTTGGATTAAACTCTGATACATATAAAATATAGCTACCACATCGAAACTATTTTAAAAGTTGAAGAGAGAACGGAGAACCAAAATTCCACTGAAAAACTTTCAGAGGTTGTAGTGTGGACCAAAATGTGAAAAAAAGATCTTGTAATCTTGGGTCCTAAAATCATATTTTAAGAGATATTAGCACTTGTTCATGTCCGAATACTGAAGACAAGATCTTTGTAAATGTTCGACACCATGGCTGCTATTTACTTTGTGGCTGACTACTTTTTCACAAACCACCTATTAGAGGGAACAATATTTGTTGTGAGAGGTTGCTTTGAATGTGGATATTTAAGGTGTCAGCAATATAATGGTCCCCATAGTGATTACTGACGTATTTTGTACTTAGGGTATGCTTGGCGTGGACAGTTCTATTTACGTAATCACACTTAAGTGTAACTTAGGTATGATTGAAGGATTCACAACTGTAGTTACACCTTACTGTAGAACGTTAATGTAAGCGAATAATAAACAGGATGAGATATTTAAAACTGATTTTGGAAATATCTGGTAAACTAAAACTCGAATTAAAAATACACTCCTGGAAATTGAAAAAAGAACACCGTGAATTCATTGTCCCAGGAAGGGACACATTCCTGGGGTCAGATACATCACATGATCACACTGACAGAACCACAGGCACATAGACACAGGCAACAGAGCATGCACAATGTCGGCACTAGTACAGTGTATATCCACCTTTCGCAGCAATGCAGGCTGCTATTCTCCCATGGAGACGATCGTAGAGATGCTGGATGTAGTCCTGTGGAACGGCTTGCCATGCCATTTCCACCTGGCGCCTCAGTTGGACCAGCGTTCGTGCTGGACGTGCAGACCGCGTGAGACGACGCTTCATCCAGTCCCAAACATGCTCAATGGGGGACAGATCCGGAGATCTTGCTGGCCAGGGTAGTTGACTTACACCTTCTAGAGCACGTTGGGTGGCACGGGATACATGCGGACGTGCATTGTCCTGTTGGAACAGCAAGTTCCCTTGCCGGTCTAGGAATGGTAGAACGATGGGTTCGATGACGGTTTGGATGTACCGTGCACTATTCAGTGTCCCCTCGACGATCACCAGTGGTGTACGCCCAGTGTAGGAGATCGCTCCCCACACCATGATGCCGGGTGTTGGCCCTGTGTGCCTCGGTCGTATGCAGTCCTGATTGTGGCGCTCACCTGCACGGCGCCAAACACGCATACGACCATCATTGGCACCAAGGCAGAAGCGACTCTCATCGCTGAAGACGACACGTCTCCATTCGTCCCTCCATTCACGCCTGTCGCGACACCACTGGAGGCGGGCTGCGCGATGTTGGGGCGTGAGCGGAAGACGGCCTAACGGTGTGCGGGACCGTAGCCCAGATTCATGGAGACGGTTGCGAATGGTCCTCGCCGATACCCCAGGAGCAACAGTGTCCCTAATTTGATGGGAAGTGGCGGTGCGGTCCCCTACGGCACTGCGTAGGATCCTACGGTCTTGGCGTGCATCCGTGCGTCGCTGCGGTCCGGTCCCAGGTCGACGGGCACGTGCACCTTCCTCCGACCACTGGCGACAACATCGATGTACTGTGGAGACCTCACGCCCCACGTGTTGAGCAATTCAGCGGTACGTCCACCCGGCCTCCCGCATGCCCACTATACGCCCTCGCTCAAAGTCCGTCAACTGCACATACGTTTCACGTCCACGCTGTCGCGGCATGCTACCAGTGTTAAAGACTGCGATGGAGCTCCGTATGCCACCGCAAACTGCCTGACACTGACGGCAGCGGTGCACAAATGCTGCGCAGCTAGCGCCATTCGACGGCCAACACCGCGGTTCCTGGTGAGTCCGCTGTGCCGTGCGTGTGATCATTGCTTGTACAGCCCTCTCGCAGTGTCCGGAGCAAGTATGGTGGGTCTGACACACCTGTGTCAATGTGTTCTTTTTTCCATTTCCAGGAGTGTATGTAATAGATGTTGTTCTTCTCGAAGGGAGACATGCAGTGACACCAAACCTGACAGCCTGCTCACGCCCATGGGGCGCTAGGTAGGCATCAACTTTGATAACTTAAACAGGACAGGAACCCCCATTTTTTACCTTGGATTCGGATTTTCAGTTAAAAAATATGTAATTTTTCTATCTAACATTATTTTCTTTGCCTGATAGATGGCACTGTAATCGACAAAAATCATAATGGGTTAAAAAACGCTGAAAAAATAATATATCGACAAATACACACCACATTAGGATCCCAGTCGGTTAGAAAGTCATGTGATTCCAATGTAGTTAATGAGAAGCCGGACTTTATAGCAAAAGTCTTGTTTGTCCAGAACGAAATACTTTATTGCTTTGTCCATATTATTAGTGTAATTACTGAACCAAGGACCTTGCCGTTGGTGGGAAGACGCGTGCCTCACCGATACAGATGGCCGTACCGTAGGTGCAACGACAACGGAGGGGTATCTGTTGAGTGGGCAGACAAACATGTGGTTCCTGAAGAAGGGCAGCAGCCTTTTCAGTAGTTGCAGGGCCAACAGTCTGGGTGATTGACTGATCTGGCCTTGTAGCATTAACCAAAACGGCCTTGCTGTGCTGGTACTGCGAACGGCTGAAAGCAAGGGGAAACTATAACAGTAATTTTTCCCGAGGGCATGCAGCTTTACTGTATGGTTAGTTGATGAAGGCGTCCTCTTGGGTAAAATATTCCGGAGGTAAAATAGTCCCCCATTCGGATCTCCGGGCGGGGACTACTCAAGAGGACGTCGTTATCAGGAGAAAGAAAACTGGCGTTCTACAGATCGGTGCGTGGAGGTTAAAAATTGTAGAGGGAAACCAAGAGATGAATACACTAAGCAGATTCAGAAGGATGTAGGTTGCAGTAAGTACTGGGAGATCAAGAAGCTAGCATTGGATAGAGTAGCATGGAGAGCTACATTAAACCAGTCTCAGGACTGAAGACCACAACAACAACATCTTTCACAGACGTAGCTCAAAAGAAAAACAGTTGTAAAAGTTCATTGATAAACAAACCAATAAACTATTTTGAGAGGTGGCAGCACAGACCAAAAGAAGAAAAAATTTTCGAGTCAAGACAAGGATCGCATGAACATCCCACAGATATGTGGTAGCACTAGGTAATGGTTTACGAGAGAAATATTTTAGAGAATACGAGTGTTCGTCAAACTGGATAGGTGCAGAAATATTACGAAGTATAGTTTTAAATAATAATTTTCAAACCGAGAGATTTAAGAAATTTTAACTATAAGAGATTGAACCATGTACCAAATGGATGCTGACTGTAGTGACGTTTCACAGCACGCTATCAGAACATGTTTTGAACTAAATAATCTTTCTATCGTTCGTAAACTCTCAACTTATGTGCTGAGGAATAACGACCTTTTAGTTGAATCGAAGAAAAGGGGCTGCCAGTCCTAAACGTATTCAAAGATTCATGGGTGTCTATCGTTGCACCTAAAAAAATTTCAACTTTTGCAGTAGCAATACTATGATGGTTATGTATCAGAGCACAACTGAACAAATGGTATATGTTTACTCACCATAAAAGCAGTAGCTTTTGAAATACATTAGCAGTTGCGAATATGGACAACTATGAGCTGCGTACAATTTGTACAGGAACCAGATCGCAGTTATAAGAATCGGGGGCATGAAAGGGAAGCAGTGTTTGGGAAGGGAGTGAGACAGGTTTGTAGCCTAACCCGATGTTGTTCAATCTGTATACTGAGCAATCAGTAAAGGAAACAAAAGAAAAATTTTGAGTAGGAATTAAAATCCACGGAGAAGAAATTTAAACATTGAGGTTCGCCGACGACATTGTAATTCTGTCAGAGACAGCAAAGGACCTGGAAGAGCAGCTGAACGGAATGGACAGTGTCTTGAAAGGAGGATATAAGATGAACATCAACGAAGGCAAAATGAGGATAATGGAATGTAGTCGAAATAAGTAGGGTGATGCTGAGGGAATTAGATAAGGAAAAGAGACACTTAAAGTAGTAAAGGAGTTTTGCTATTTGTGGAGCAAAATAACTGATGATGGTCGAAGTAGAGAGGACATAAACTGTATACTGGCAATGGCAAGGAAATCGTTTCTGAAGAATGGAAATTTGTTAACATCGAGTATGCCGGCCAGAGTGGCCGAGCGGTTCTAGGCGCTACAGTCTGGAACCGGTCTCAAGTTCGATTCCTGCCTCGGGCATGGATGTGTGTGATGTCCTTAGGTTAGTTAGGTCTAAGTAGTTCTGAGTTCTAGGGGCTGATGACCGCAGCAGTTAAGTCCCATAGTGCTCAGAGCCATTTAACATCGAATATAGATTTAAGTGTCAGGAAGTCGTTTCTGAAAGTATTCGTGTGGAGTGTAGGCATGTATGGAAGTGAAACGTGGACAATCAATAGTTTAGACAAGAAGAGAATAGAGGCTTTCGAGATGTGGTGCCACAGAAGAATGCTGAAAGTTAGATGGGTAGATCACGTAACTAATGAGGAGGTATTGATAGAATTGCAGAGAAGTTTGTCGCACAACTTGACTACAAGAAGGGATCAGTTGGTAGGACATATTCTGAAGCATCAAGGGATCACCAATTTAGTATTGGAGGGCAGCGTGGAGGGTAAAAATCGTAGAGGGAGACCAAGAGATGAATACGCTAAACAGATTCAGAAGGAAGTAGGTTGCAGTAGGTACTGGGAGATGAAGAAGCTTGCACAGGATAGAGTAGCATGGAGAGCTTCATCAAACCAGGCAATGGACTGAAGACCACAACAACAGCAAGGAGGTGCGTAACGGAATAAGTACAATGAAAATTTATAACAGAGCGGGCACCAAGCCGGATTTCCCGCTTACGGTGTATGGTCGCCTTACCATTACGCAACTCAAGGACATTTGACGTCTAGTCTCAAACTTCCTTAAGTCGCCATTTATGTGTCGACAACCAGTATTCGTGCATCCATTATGTATATGCCCGTATAGAGGAGACACTTTCATTGAAAGTAGCTTGTCCTTTGTCGGCGCATAAAGACAGTATTGCAGTGGCTGTTTGTTGAGAAGCTCGATGCAGTGTTTCTTAGGACAAGCAGGCATGCTAGTGGTGTCCCGACTCTCCGTGGCTGCCGGAGTATTGTCACGCTGCTCTCACTGCGCACGCCGTCCTGGCCAGGTATTTTTATCTCCTTCAGTGTTTCCCGATACTACAAGGCTTCATTATAAACTCTAATTCTATAGCAATTTCATAACATATAAATGCCATTTTAATCCTCAATCTTGTCATTTCATCAGGCAGCTATTCAATATATTTCACGAATTGTCGAATTATTATCTTTAATAAGAGAAGTAAAATTTACTTTCTAACTTTCGTCATAGGAGAAAGAATACAGCCGGTAGAGGTTTCTACAAAATAAGTTATGAGCATTATTCCTCAACTACATAACTTGTAATGACCGCACATTTATTTCATCTAGCGAGAAAGCGAGTTTTGCAGGAAAATATGAGATCTACACAAAATGATATCACGAGATTGTGCATATTGTGCCACAAATAATGGTTTTTGGGAATCGATGTTGATATGTTATAGATCTTTGATTGCAGGATTCGTGGGGAACTTTTCCAATGTAGTCATAGACGCGCCAAGCCAAATAGAACTGGGTCAGGTGTTGAACTACATCATCGATTATAATTACGTCATCTACTTGCATGTTAACAATTTAAATGGGTCTGCCGTGTAACAGTTTTTATTTGTTGGAGACTGACACAATGATAAAGATTTTTAACGCATCTTCCTGGCATTGGCTGTGTCTTGGTGTGTTCTAATAGTTTACTTACTGCTTAGTAGACCTATGCGTTGCTGCCGTACAGTGAAAGTTGTCAGTTGCAGTTCCCAGTTTCCATTTTCTATGTTCATTATGTATCAACTACTTGCGGGAAATCTTTGCTGTCATATCTAGATCCACTAATCGACTTCCATTTGTTCACTGCTGTGTCTGTTTCTCTGCCTAAGACCCTTGAAGCATGAGCGGCCTCGGTGAATGAGTGAGGGCCCTGAGACATTCAACATTGCTCGCGAGTTTTGAACGGAAGCAAAGTGCTCTCGTTCGTGCCTGTTCCGTTCGAGCTTGTTCTTGAGTGAAGGTGTACTTTTGCTTGTATGTAATGTGGCATACTAAATCATGTGGCTGCATTAAATTATATAGAAAAACAGAAAGAAACAAGCTATGGATATGTACCATTGAAGTTATAATCAGAGTTGCAAAGTTCCTAATCTGAAACAGAAAGGGTAATATATTTTTGCAACTACGTTCTTGACGAACCATTGATTTCATGGACACTGATGCCAAAAGGATATTACAATGATGTTTGCAGTTACAATCAATGTGGGCCAGATCCAATTTTGTATGTATGCTGTATCTGATTCGTGATCAGGTTAACCAAGTGGATATTTCATTCACAAAAAAGGTTTTGTGTCTTACATGCTCTGTCAATTTGTGTTATTGAGTAGGTCTTCGTGTGACTGTCCCGAGGGCACCACATGAATCATGTAACATTAATATTATTATTCTGTGCAAAATCTTTGCAATCTTCGGATCTAATAATAGTTGTAAGGTTAAAGAGAATTTCATACATTCATTTGAATTTCATTCCCTCATCAATTTAGGTAAACGAGATATATTTGTGTGATGGCGGCACTCAGCAAGCGTGAGGCCTTTCAGGAATGCTTCGTGCAGCGTTTGTGTAGGAAATGAGCCTGTAGCTCTAATTCAACCGATAGTTCGATCGGATTCACTTCTGTTCTCGTATAAGTTATTCATATAATAAAGTAATCTTTCACTTATTTTCGGATCGCGAAAGGTAAGATTGCCATTAGAACTTACGGGCAGCAGCTGCATCGTCATAGTGGCGTTATGTTTTGTGGTAACGTTACGTTATCAGCTCATTATTTCTGATTGAATTCACGATTTTGGTGCATATCCTGCTGATTAAATGAACTCCATATGTTGCTAATGGCATCTAAAATTAGGTTCAGTGACGATCATATCAATTCAGGTGCCAAAGGCCGTCCGTGCGTCCGTGATGAAAAGTACGTGTGTTTCTTACGAATCAGACCCGAGGACAGCTTGCATAATAAATTTATTTTCTTAGGGATTTACCCATTTTATAAACAGGGCATCTTTAATCAAGGCGATTTCTAGTCTTTTACGTTCATTAATTCAAGTACAGTTTATGAATTCTCCTTTTCATTCCTCATCTTTTTTTACAAACCCCACACTATTCTTCACCCAGAATATCCAAAACATCATTTTATGGAGGAAGTTTAGTGTCCTCTCTTTTTAAGTCAAGATGATTACTGGCATGTGGCATCATTTTGGGATTTCCAATATTTTGGTCTCTCCCAAATAACAGTGATCTTAATTGACGGTTAGTATTTACTTCGTTCATTCGATCCATTCACTGCTTTATTTGGTGCATAACTTTCTTTCGACAGCATGTTTCGTGTTTCCTCTGTTGTAAAGGTTTCGATATATATGCAGGTAGTTGCTGTGGTGAGGTAGGGTGAAACTGTCGTCAATCAACACTTCGGTTGAGTGCCATGCGTTTGTTGAAGAGTGCGAGTCGCTGCAGCCCACAGTATCTCTCTTGGTCAGGTAGCAATTGTTTATTGCTCATAGCAGTCTGCCATATTTGGTAGGAATGTTCTCACAGTCGTTATGTTAGTCTTCCAGCGGCAATGATACTAGCTGTCATGTAACCACAGCTAGAGCCTGTCTTAAGTGTGCAGGCAATATGAAATTAGATATGACAGACAAAATACTTTTCTGTTATGCCAGGCCAAGACCCTTATTGTTACATTAGTGTGAATTATTTGAAATATTTTTGGATGGGCATGGGACATAGGTGCACTGTATATAATATTAATTGGAGAATATATTTTAAGTCCATTACAGCAGTTTCCCATGTTCTCTGTTATAGTTTGAAGTTAGTAGTGGGATAGGACTAAAATATGAATACTGATTTGAAGTTTAATCTACCGTGCAAAATTTATTTAACATGGAAAAATAATTATGAACAGAAAGAATATATTAACTCTTGGGAAATCATGAAACACTTAGAAAACTGAAGCTATAGATTTTGTCCAGAGAAGAACTCTAACTACAATGCAGTCCAATCAACACGTAGGTCCCAAGTCATAACATTTTAATATAATAAACCGTTGCACTTTTACTGGGACTTTAATACTAGGCACCTACCCCAGGTGTTCGTACCGGACCAGAATTTGATATTCTTTGAGCATCCAGTATTGGAGTGTGTGAACAAATAGACTTTGAACTACACTATTGTTCACACTTGTACAATACGAGGATCCCGACACTGGCGACTTTACCGTCGGTGAAGTATTGGAAATCGACCGATTTTTGGGAGTATGTCGAGTTGTTAGAAGAGTAAATGATCAGTAACATTGTGACTTGACTTTAATGTCTATGTGCGACTGGGGTACTGCTCAACTCATTTCGGTGTTGAGTGTGGTCTGGGTCATCCCTGATACCTTGTGCTGCGGCGCTTGGTGGGTTTTGAATCACAGTGTGGCACTGGTTAGACAGAGGTTTGAAATCTGTGGACGGGCTGCGATTGCTGAGTTCACAGAGCATACGGTGAGCACTTTAGGTGGCTTGGGCAGTTGCGGCAGTGCGAGCAAGTTCGTGCTGTATCAGATCGGTCGAATACCTAGCAAGCTGGGATATGATAGTGCCTCTCAGCTTCAAAATGTGGTACACCGATGAATGTCACAAACAGAGGTGGGAGTGACTGATTTTCTCTCAGCAGTGTGTCTGCCGGCTCTTCAACTAGGGACTGTAGTGACACCTTCAACGTCATAGGTCCATTGGAAGTCTTTATGTGGATCAGCTGCTGGCTGCATTGTGTCCATTGGAAGTTGACTCTTATTTTACAATAATTTGTAAACAAAATTGAGATACAACCAGATTTATACAGGCATTTAAATCTCACAACCAACAATTAAAATTACAAATGAGAGCTAGTTCTGTTAAATTTGGACAATTTAGACGATACATACGAAGAATGGAGGGGTGATATAAAAATGAATTTGGTAAATGTTGACACATATTGAAATTTGGATGTAGTCTTACGAGAGAGTTTTTAGAAATTCGAAGCTATTCTCTTGATGAAGAACACTGAAGACTTAAATCAAGATACAGCAGAGTAATGTCAAGTAAACTTTAAAGAAAAGGTATCGGTGGACCGAACAGAAGTACCTAATTAAGTTAGTGATATAAGTGAAGTCTGTAGAATTTCGACAAGTGGTTGCTACTGAGCACGAAAATCAATCCACTATTGCAGAAAATATATATGATAAATGGAGGCATTTAGTATATAAGGTTTTTGTTGTTAAAAAAGAATGAGTCAGAAAGAGGTAGCGGAAGATGGTGAACTAGTATGGCCTAAGCTGGTTACATATGATCCAGTAGACAATACACACCCAGTTGTGCTTTAAAATAATTTGGGTGGGTATTTCCTAAATGTTGGATAGGGAGGATTAGAATTGGTGTTGTACATCTAAGAGGAGAAGTTACTGATTCTGGCACACATGCATTAAAAAAATTACAATATTGGGTAAGTTTCAAGCAGTATTTAAAGAAATAGTTTCTGTGTCCTAGCGAGTATAGTGGGATACTGATGATCGCAAAGCTAACTTTTAAAAATGTTTAATCTGTAATGAGTACTCAAATGGAGATTTAAACTTTGAGAACATTGGGCGTCAGGAAAGTCTGAGTAGTAGTGTAGATACCAAAGTATGTATTTGCTTTAAGTTTCATCGTAGTAAATATTGAAATTTAATGGATAGTTGAGTGTATTAAGCTGTGAAAACAGGCTACACAGTTTGTCATGTCAGTTAATGTCTATGGAAGGACGAAAGTTCGTTAGTGGTAAACGCAGTTATGTATCCGGCGTGCTACGTTATGTAGTTGCACCGTATTTACTACTGAAAAGAGTATTACTTAATGGAATGATAGAAGGTGTGCCAAACGTGGCCCCGTCTTGCTTAAAATTCTTGGTTGCCTCTACTTCCCAGACTTTTGCCACTGCTTAGCGTGGCATGATTCCCTGATCGATGAAATGTTTACCTGCCGACGCGGATGGCAGAAACAAGAAACTATGAGCGGAGCAAGCAGCCTTCACGGTGCTTGTCGGTCAAAGGAGGAAGTGCGGCCTCAAGTTTAGAGTAGGGCCTTTTTTTTAAATATAATCTGTATCTTCAATAAGTAACTGATCGTTGTATTGAATACTTTTATTATAGTATCAATGTTAAACATTGTTTGCACCAACATGTTTGTTTATGCATGTGATTGTTTTATTATAATGTTAAACTGTTTTAAATTTTATTGACAGTTGTTTGCTGAGCTAAATTACAATTTCATTTATTGTGGCAGGTTGTATTTATTAAGCAAATCGGTATTTCTTTGGTGTTATTTGTTAAAGTGGTCAATAAATAGATAAATATTCTACTTATAACCCAAACTCAGTAAACAGATCCCACCATTTTTTCCTAAGGGTCTTCCAATTCGTAACAGAGCTAAACACATAAGGTGCATTTGTTAACCAGGTCCCAAAGCAGCCTTTAAGATATCGTGTTGAGAGCAAAATGTGTCATTGAAATGTAGGCACTCCACACGTTAACAGTGTGTCAGAAGTGGAAGAATATTATGACTTATTTCAAAGCTATCTAGTAGAAGGTTTACAATTATACTCACCTTATTTAGACCAGAGCAGAAATAGAATTATCTGTTCTTTTATATATTTGTTGGCTAAAAAAGAGTGTAGTTAAGGGAATTTAAAATACGTGTTTAACATAAGGAATGTTATTAAATGTTTATTTGTCTTAGACTGCTGTGACAGGGTCTTTATATGTAAGTGAATTATTTGTGTCCCATAACAGAGCATATGTAAAGAACTAAAAAAGATTCTTGCAGGCGCAATTGTGGAACTATGTAATATAAGGCATAGCTAGTTTATTGATGTGACCTTGAAGATAAACATTGAACTACTGAAATGCCATGGTAGCATGAAAGATAATCGTTACAGTTGCAAGTACGTTGTTAGCTTCAGGGTAATAAGTATGTTACACCTAAAGGAAATCTTAATTAAGCTATATTAGCACATGAACACATGGGGTGGAAAATTTATTTCTACAATGGATATCTGAAATGAATTATATCAATAAAATATATCTAAGTAAGGTAGCCTGTGTAGCAAGCCTACATTGTCAGTAGCATTACTGACCTCTTGTGTAATGATGTAAGGAAAGCTCTCTACTAAGTAGGTCCACAGCATGGGCACCACATGAGAAATCAATGCATCAGTTATTATTTTAAGGAAAGGAAGTGGTGTATGTTTACACGAGGTTTATATATTCTGTTTGGAGGTCAAATAAAATATGAGATAAGTGTAGAGAGGGCAAATGATGGAGGTACCAGAACTACACAAGAAAGAAAGTTATTTGATGTGTATCAGGTGGAGAAATAATTGAAGCTACATAAATTTAATATATGTTGTAAGTGAAACTGACGTTGGTGATGCATACTTATATAAAACGTTATTAGAGTCACGTTGTGGAGCCATCAGTTGAAACTTCCTGCCAGATTAAAACTGTGTGCCGCACCGAGACTCGAACTCGGAACCTTTGCAAAGGTTAAGAGTTCGAGTTTCGGTCCGGCACACAGTTTTAATGTGCCAGGAAGTTTTACATCAGCGCACACTCCGCTGCAGAGTGAAAACCTCATTCTGGAGCCAAAAATTGCTTATAAAAGAATATGGGCTGTTCTGATAATGCAGGCGCCTTGGTAATAATGAAGAGAAATAAATGTTTGTGATTTGGAACGCATAAAATTGTGAGAGAACTGTAACTTTAGATTTCGTCTATGGTAAATCTCGATCTACAATGCAGCCAGGTCAGTTACGTCGATCCAAAGTTGTAACATTTTAGTGTTATATCAGGTGTCTCGGCTCACCTACACCTAAATTTAAGGTTCTTTGACCAGGAGGGATCAGGATTGTGTGAGCAAATAGACATGCTTTCAAATACATACTTCATCACCTTCACATCATGATATGAGAAAAGCCACACATTACACTTGCTTAAGAAGCAATTACCTTAGTAACAGAGCTATAATGCCCACCTGTATATGCTTAACACTCCCATCAAAAGAGTTATTTAGTGACACAAAAGGAAATGCTCATAAAACTCTACAAATGGGTATTAGAGACAAATAATTTACATTTATTTAACTGAATAACGAATAAAATACATATCAACGCAACATATGTGACATAGTTTCTTGTGCTCATAGCGGAGTCAATTTTTTTTGTACGTTCTCTGATGGAAAATTATGATGGACAGTCATACTCCTCTACGCATTTACTTCGTGAAGATGTTGATGTTTAGTGCATTTTCTGTTTTCGTTTGACAAAAGCATTAGAATGACATTCATCAGACTACATTGCTAGAGGCCTGGTAGTTTCCGTTTAGTGAACCATACAATGATGTGTTTTGTTTTATGTGTTCATGAAGATGAGATTGGAATTCTTGGTGAGATGATTTTGTTCTCCTTTGCCACTGTTCATGATCTTTTATTTGATAATGAAGTAATTAGATTCTGAGTAGAGTCCTTGTAGTCTGCAAACGATGCTCATATTACTAGAGTTAACATTTAAATGCGTTTCGAAAGAAGTAAGCTACTTTTCACGAAGCTTTCTCTTACTAAATATGTACGACATTTTGACAAAAGAAAATGATCTACCCAGAGGGTGTCTGTCGCATCTATAAAGACTGTTTCAATAATCATGCTCGAAAGATTGTTTGACAAGCTGGTGCTATTAAATGTAGATATAAAATAAACGAAAGATCACAACGCTAACAGAATTAATTAAAAGGTGTAGTTATTTATCAATTATATCTTGTACCACCACAGTTGTCCTTCTATGGTTCATCAGATTTTCTGCCTGCAGGATGTGAGGCTTGATACCGAAACGCTCAGTTTTTGGAAGCAGGATACCAAGCTCAGCTGATCAGGGTGTCGCTCATGGTGGGATGGTCGGAGATGAATGTTGTTACCTCTGAATGAAGTTGCACTCTTTTAAACAGACATATAGGTAAAAGAACTTTTCAAAAATTTTGTGGCTAGGAGAGAGGTAAAAGGAGAAGTGAAGCTGTGAGAAAAGCATCTCGTATCATGTTCCAGTCCGACACACGTTTTTAATCTACCAGAAAGTATCACGAATAAATGGTGTTCCATCGTGAATAAGTTAGAAGGCAGATATAATGAACTCCGTTTCTAAACGATTTGGAGTTGTACTTTTTGTTATTATTAATTTATGAACACTAACACTGTAGTAGACAGTATCGTAAGCTCTGAAGTAGTCAGCTTATTCCTGTTGGAAATGATGGAAAACTGTGGGCATTTCAGTTTCAGACAAGTCGGCTAGATCTGACATCAGGGAATGAGGAAAGATAGGTAGAGAGAGGTGGAGAAAGAGGGGAATGGAGAGCAGCTGGCCGGGACTTCAACAGAAAGGGGATGGGGAGAAGTCTACAAATACTAGATGTAAGGTTCACATCAAGAGGGAGAGGTGAATTCTTGTGACGATGCAGCCACCACCAGTCTCTTCTTCCCTCACTAGTAACAGATTTGACACTGACGTTATTTATATCCCAGAGGTTAATTTACAAAGCAAAAAAAAAAAAAAAAAAAAAGAAATACTATGGCCCCCTTTGGAGGTGTACGTCTTATGTGCTTCCTACACAAGGAATTCATTCCAGGAGAGTCGAGTGTTCATGCCAAATGATGTCTCATTCAGACGACTTGACAAACATTGTAAAGCCCAAATATGTGATGGGTGTATGGAATCGGCTGAACTTTGAAGAAAACACCTTTTCAGTATCGCGGATCCCCCTTTTGGACTACAGGGTTTTGCTCTCCAGTTGTGTTGCTGTGTCAAGCTCCATTCTTAAGAAAGAGCTGAAATGGATTTTATGCTAAGATTTCAACATAAATTTCTGACCGGCTCTCCAGAGAAGAGAATGTTAATGCATTTACTTGAATCTTACAAACTAGTACTGGAAGTATACTTTTCAACTAAAGTTGAGGAAAGCAGCAGTATGATCATAGACAATACCTTCATATTGTTCTCTAGTTGCTGGGCACATCGTAAGAAAAATTTGTAATGGCATGTCAGCCCACGATACGCAGACGGTAATAATAAAAGTATTCAAGACAGTGTCATATCTCGAAGTAAAGTACAAAAGATTTGGGGATACGAGTCAAATTGAAACACAGACAGTTAAAGCTAGTATTGACACATCTCAGTACACATAATTTGCTGTCACAATCTCAGTTTTGTTTCAGGATACGCTAACTTGTCTAGGAATCTACAATACAAACTTCTTTAACGACAAATATAAAACATTTTCTGAAACCTTTATCATTTATTTAATAGCTCTTTTCCATTAAAATGGTATGTAGATGGAAATGGAGGGAGATATCGTATTATGAACGTGAGTTAGAGCTCAGTAACATAATTTTGTGGCATATGATATTGCAAAGTGCTGAGAAATGCCATCAGATGGGCTAGAAAGCATCACACTTATAAAATAGAAAGCTCTGAGAACAAAATTAAAAACTATTTTGTCAATAGTGAAAGAGTTGTCAGGGCAGAATGTGGGTGCCCACATATTGCAACTCTCTTGCGTGCGAATGAAACTGTTAGTGATCCACTACTATTATTCAAAGCATTTAATAATCACTTCTGATCAGTAGTCGACAAATGAAATCAAAATTTTTGCTGTGTAGGTAAATATGTCAAACTGTTGTTCCAAGACAACTGCGTCACATTTAGCTATAGGATTCAAGCGAAGATGAAACTAAATCAGTTGTTGCAACATTATAAACTAAAGTACGATTATGAATACCAGTGCACCATCCAACCATTAGCTTATTCACAAATGCAATGTAATTTCCAGATCGAAATACATGTTAGGGAAATCAATTTATGAAAGTGGTGAAGCAGATAAACAATTACTGACCAATATTTCTGATACCAGAGTTTTCAAAACATTTTAACAAAGCTATCTGCAGAATAGTACTAGCACATCGCAGTAAACGTAATTCGATTTCAGAGGCTCAGTTTGACTTCAGGATGAGAGTATACGCAGAAAATGATATTTTTGTGTTTTGAATGGTAATCTGACGTGAATAGATATTTCCTTTCATGGAATAAATGCTTTCTATACTTGAGATTATACAGCACTTTTGAATATGATGGAATATTATGAGATTAGAGCAACAGCTCTCCAATGGTTCGTTTCATATCTGGGAATTAGGAAGCAGAAAGTTGTCCTGCGTTAGCTACAAAGAGGGGAAGATTTTTTACTCTGTGGGGGGAGGGGTCATGTAAAGTGAGGTATGCCACAGGTTTCTGATATGGACCGATCGCTTTTCTTGAGAAAATCAGTCATACGTCACTAAACATGACAGATGACAGAAGAATTGTCCTCTTTAGGATGAAACAAGTTTACTGCGAAAGCGTGGATCGTAACATAAATAATGTAGCTAACAGGCAGTCGGTAGCACCAGCACGTGGTTTTCAAAGAGTGTAACACGACACAATGTATATAGTCTCTGAGAAGAACTCTTTGTATGGGTAATTTTACTCTCTGATGGTAGTCAAATAGTAAGTGACGTAGAGCATTTTCATCTCTTATGGGTAAGAATAGACGGAAGACTTTGTCAGTAGTATTATGTTAAAGATCTTGTTCAGAAGCAGGATGCTGATATTTTCATCACAGGAATTACCTCCTCTGTCTCTGACACAGGAACGGCAAGACCTGTTTACTTTGCTTTCGTTCACTCTGTCATCTCTATGGTGTTATACTTTCGAGCAACTCTGTGTGCCAATCAAGAACGTTCGTATCATATAAACGGGCAATCTATTCTCGAACGTCTTGTAGAGCATTGTTGAAGAGTACTTATATTTCGTTATGGAATTTTGTTTTGACAATATCAACTCATACAGAAGAAACGGCAACATTCAGGCAGTGAACACTAGCCGGGAAAATTGTATAGAGCTATACTTAGGTTACACTTCCTTAAGCATTATACTGGAAGGCATCTGCTATTCAACACGTTTCATTTCCAAACGGTTTCAAGCAGAACTGAATAAAATGAGCGATAGACCAACAGTACTCAAATATAAGTTGAAAGGATTCCTTGTAGCACATTATTTCTATTTTGTACAGGGGTTCCTCCCAGTAGTCGAAACCTCTTTTCTGTAATCTGTTATTTATTTGTGTACTCTGTTTTTTGTGGTTTACTAATTCTTTGAACCTTTGTTTATAAATTGTCCAACGAACATTCTGCAAATTACGTACTAATTCGTCCCATGACGAAGCAATTTTTGCCCACATTGTGCCACGGAACATGCTCCTAGTGCAACACTTATTACGAATCGAAACTTGGAGAGACGCTGTATTCACTGATATTACATAAGCTTTGTATTTTCATGCTGTTGCAGTTGCTTAGGACTAACCCCATGCTTTGCATAACTATTGTTAGAGTTAAATTCTGTTTAAAGATGAAGTCATTACAGGCATAACTAGCAAAGGATTAGGGTGGGTAAGGCAGTGGCTTCTGATATATGACTGAAGTGATGCTGTGAGCCGCAACCACTCCAGAGTAAGAGTGTGGAATGTTAACAAGTTATCCACTATACTCTCCAAGCAAATCTAAGCTTTGTGTAGACATGAAAGCAGCAATATCCCGCAGCAACTTTGAGACGTTCGTCTACGACAGTTGCTATGAACTAAAATGACACGTTCCAAAGTCAATAAAGCGTGCGTGGTGAAACAATAATGTGACACACATACGACTAGTCGAGAGAGTAGCCGGCCGAAGTGGCCGTGCGGTTAAAGGCACTGCAGTCTGGAACCGCAAGACCGCTACGGTCGCAGGTTCGAATCCTGCCTCGGGCATGGATGTTTGTGATGTCTTAGGTTAGCTAGGTTTAACTAGTTCTAAGTTCTAGGGGACTAATGACCTCAGCAGTTGAGTCCCATAGTGCTCAGAGCCATTTGAACCATTCGAGAGAGTAGGACACTCTAAACACTCCTGCTTGTAAGTTGGGATGGACAATTTGTGATACATAGACATAAATCAGGAATGAGTGGAGATGTTTCTTGAGAAGTTAGTACATCGCTGACTATCTTAAAAAGAAAAGACTGTCTATGGCAGACACTCCGAGCCCCGTTCAAGAGTGGGAGGCGGCCATAAAAAGGGTCAGGTGTAAAAACAATCTAAAATGAGTTCATAGTTTTCTGTGTCAATGAACTGGTTGACGTGAGCTTGATGACTGATTGGAGCTGGCGACCGAAACCAGTGACCAGTAAACAATAACTCTAGAATGGTTGGAACAATTTCAGCCTGATTTGGCAGACATGTGTCTCGCTGTGTTAAATTCTATGTGTGTAGAACACACTAAGTCCTCCATTCTGGGGTGGGAAGGGGTGAGGGCAAGTAATAATACGTGCTACACTTAATTTTGGAGCATCCTGCCCGCGTTCAAGTGAATTAAGTCCAAAAATGAATCACTACTACAGAAATCTTGGGGAGCGAAGGAGGGAAGAGATGAAGTGGTAAGGAAGGTATGAGTGATGTATAAAATTAACGGCAAAAGGTCAACAGTGGTGTCTAATCTACAACTTTCGATATTGTTTGATTAATGACAGTTCCCTTGATATTTCATCCTCTAAAATTTAATCGTAGTAGATGAAGGGAGGGGTGGGGCGGCTTGATGGGAAGAAGGTGACATGTGAAGCATAGCGCATTGTATGAAACAATTTTAATCTAAAGTGAAGAAAAATGGCTCAAATGGCTCTCAGCACTATGGGACTTAACATCTTAGGTCATCAGTCCCCTAGACGTAGAACTACGTAAACCTAACTAAGCTAGGGACATCACACACATCCATGCCGGAGGCAGGATTCGAACCTGCGACCGTAGCCACCGCGTGGTTCCGGATTGAAGGGCCTAGAACCTCTCGTCCACCGTGGCTGGGTAAAGTGAAGTATCGCTTACTATGTTGGTAAACTCTCTGCGTGGGAATGTGTGAGAGGGATGGAAAGACTTCTCTAGGACACATGAGTAGGGCTGGTGTGGGTTTACTGGTGAGAAGGCGATGTTTTTTGAATAAGTCGGAGTGACAATAATCAAGGATGACAGTACTGACATTGTTATCATGGGATTGTGGCGTATTGACTTTAGCTTTGCAAGTTGTTCAGAGAAACTAGACACTCAGTGTTATTTGTTTCTCTTGCCTCAGCCTCTCTAGCGTCAGTTTGGTGTCAGCAGCCACGCATACTGGTGAAGAAGCGCGAAATGTGTAAAAAAACTTATTTTTTCTGATACAGCGAAGCGCAGCTGCGACAGCGTTAGACATTAATCGCGGCCTCGTGCTTGGCAACAAAAGAGCAGCGCCGGCGGTGCAGTAGCTACAGTAGACGCGGCCCACAAAAGAGCACGCCTGCCTTCCGCTCCGCTGGCCGTCCACAGCTCACAGCCGCGCCGCCCGCCTCCGGTGACACCGCATTTCCACAACAAAGCTCTCCAATCTACTTGTACATTTCAATAGAGTTATTGCGCATGGCTGCCGAGAGCGGAGAGCGACAGAGAGCGAGCGAAAGAACTCGGCACAACACATAAATACGATTTCGTTCCCGCGAATAGGAGCGAGGAAAGAGGAGTGATGAACAGCTGTGTTTAACCCAGCGTCGCGGGCAACGAAACTGACGGCGGTACACGCAAACAACGTTAACTTTCTACAGAGCTACCTCGGGAACGCTCTTGGTTCGCTCTGTATCCAGGGTCTGAGAAGAATAAACGGAAATATGTATTATAGAGGTGTGGCAAACAGTATGTGCGATTTGTATCAAGATTCTCAAAAGTTGTAGTTTGTAGAAAAAATGCAATATTTTAGGCGTTATATGTCCGACACTAGATAACCGTGACTTGATAGGATGTCGAAAGCACTAACCCTGGAAGACACTTAAGTTGAAGGTAATGGGAAAATGCTGTGTTTTATAGACTAAAGGATTTCTGTCAGTAAATATTATTTACTTGCCTCTTCCTCACAGTCCTCCTCCCCCTCTCTCGATGTATCCCGTCCTCCTCCCCTCTGCCAATCTCATCCTCTGCTCTCTCTCTATCTCCTACTTCCCCCCATTTCCCTGTCCATGACTTTCTCCCATACTTCTACCCTCCTTCATCTCAACGTCTTCTCTGTTCATCTCCTCCTCAAGCCCTCTCTATGTATCTCTTCCTGCTCACCTCTCAGGCAGTTCTCCAACCTCGCTGCCCATCTCCTCCTCTCATGCATTCTACTCATTCCCTCCTGCCAACCTTTCTTTCCATCTCCTCCTCTGGGATCTCCCTGTCCATCTACACTTCTGCGTCATCTCTATCCTCCTATTACTGCTCCCTATCTCGCTCTCTTCATCTCCTCAAATCTCTCTGTCCATCTCATTATCCCCCTTGCCCATCTCTTCCTGCCCCCACTCAGTCCATCCCCTCCTCTAGCCACATCAACCTTCTCTAGCTGAGACCATTCGCAAGTGTAACCCCTGCAAAAGAAGAAAACAAAGCAGTCTAATTCTACTCTTCCCAAGATGCCTGCAGGACAGCCTATACATCAGGGGCTTGATAACAGTTTTTCCCACTGACATATAGGCTCTGTTTCATAGGTGGCCAATACTATTCCAAAAGAATATGTGTACTGTACAGGGGAGCCTACATATCGGTGCCTGAAAATCGGTTATTGCCCCTGACATGTTGGCTACCATTCAAACTAGATAGCCAAAGAGGTCCAACAGGATGCCCTACAGGGCAGGCAGATAATATCTCCACACAACACACATGTTGTGTAGGGTGGTTGAAAGATTAGTTTCTGCATATACAGCTGCTACTATTGGAGCTAGGAAGTTACAAATCCAACAGTGTCAATACTCTTGCTCATGTTCCACATTTCTTTGAGGTCAATCGAGGACTTTGGGATGAGGTCACATATGTACGCACATAATATATATATTATATATGTAACAGAGATATTTATATGTAAAAAGACTAGCTCAGTGGTGTGTCAAACACAGTAGCCCAGGAGGACACTTAGCTGGATGGTAAAGGGAAAAGACTGCATTACACTGACAGAAAGAAGAGTTAATACCATGTTTCTGCTTGTCCAAAAATTTCTATCAGTATTTAACTATTTATTTATTAATTAAGTTTATGGTCGACATTATAAATAATTATGACATAAATATTGCAAACAGAAGTGGCTGTAACATGAAAAGTAGAATAACAAGTAAAAACAACAAAGAGACAGATTTGCACTATGAATGCTGACAGCAAATGGCACGAGAGAAGGGAGGGAAGAGATACGTTACAGAGCAGCAAGTGCTAACGCTAGGGGAAAAGAAGGTTATGTAAATGACTGAGAAATGAAAAGAGAAAGTAGAGTAGCTGTGAAAGGATAACTGTTTGGCAGAGAGATTCTGGTCATAACATATTTTTTTGGTGGTTAGGAGAGAGTTTAACAGAAATGCTTCAGATTTTTCTTAAATGACACACGGCAGTGACTTATGCACAGTGCATAGGGCAGCTCGTTTCAGAGGCTGGTAGCAGCAGCTTGAGAGTTTGCGAATATTTTTGTTTCGTGGATGGGAGCTAGATGAGTGTGACTTTATATATGGTGCAAGATATTGAGTGTGTATGCGCTTATTTGGCGAAGGACACCTTCAGGGGAGCCACTGACATGCGTTTAATGAGTGATTTAATGAACTGTGGTGAAGGTTTTAATCTTGATCAAGTGTTTAATCTGACACTGTCAACTGTTAATTCTCATAGAGAACGCTGCTGCTCCCTCTTGACCCGAATTTATAAAGCAACCCTTTATGGAGGGGCCACAGTCGAATATGTCCAGCCCTGTTTTTTCCACTATGGTTTTCCGTGCACACGTACGCAATTCGCTCACCATACCGATATTTACGGAACAGTCATATTAACGTGACCACTGCCTACGTTCGACGTTAACGAGAATTAAACACTGACAGACGGCAGGCGGGAGCACTAGCAGTGGAGGGAACGTAATCTATGTCCAGAAGATGCGGGAAACAGTGCAGTCGTTATCGTAATAAGGGAAAGGGGCAATTTAACTGGAGTCAAAAAGCGCATGATCATTGGCTTTCGGTTCAAGGGTGGAAACATTACTGAAACAGCTAAGTTTGTAAACTGTTCATGTGCCGAAGCGGTTAACTTATACCGTGCAAAGCAAAATCGAGCTATCCAAAGCTCGCGCCAAGCCATCTGTGGTGCACCATGGGCCAGACATGAAAGGGGTGTACGACAGCTGCAGAGATGTGTACAGGCGATTAGAACTGCTGAGCAAGTGGCCACTCAGATGAACCAGGGGGCTATCAGCAATGTCTCCCCAACGACTGTTCAGTGAATGTTGCTGCAGATTGGGCTCTGCAGCAGGTGCCCGCTTCGAGCACCCATGCCGACTGCTGTTCATAAGCGACAAAGACTGTAATTCCGATGCCAGTACCGCAACTGGATGCCCATTGAGTGATATTTTCAGATAAAGCATGTTTTGTTCTCCATCGGACAGATGGATGTTGACGTGTACGGCCCTGCAACAACAGTGGAAAGGGTCCAGAGTGGAGGAGGGGGTGTTACGGTCTGGGAGGTGTTTTTGTGTCATTCCAAAGGTGCAGTTAAAATATTCTGGTTTGTTACGCCACATTATGTTTCTTCAATAAATTTTCTGCATGATCCTGTCATTCTGGAAGGCACAGTGGACCAATAGAAGTTGCATTTATTCTTGGGGATCGCGTGCACACCTACATTTAGTTTGCTTCCTCTGGACACGATGGCATCTACCAGCAGGGCAGCGTGATGTGTCATACAACTAGGAGAGTACGTGGGTGATTCAATCGAGAAAATGTGAAATCACGTGTAACAGGCTGTTTGTGTCATGGATCCTCAGCCGAGACACCTAGAGCAAATAGCTACGGCACTGAAGTTGGCATGGCTCCACATCATTGTCGGAACCTTCCAGAACCTCACACGGATCCTCTTCCTGCACGCCTCAGACCGTGCCGCAAAAGATATTAGTCAGGCTTATGACAGGTAGTCACATCAATGTGACTGGACCTAGTGTAAGTTAATCAGGAGTGCATTACCGCCGTTCTTTTAGACTAACTCCGAAGATGTCCAGCAGCGTACACCCGAAATATCAGCAGCAGATAAAACTTGGTTACGACTGACTTCCCACAGTTTTATGGATCGAGACACGTTACTTGTCTGTCTGCAGCTAACATAACAGCCCTATGAATGCGTATGAAATGCTCAAGAGCATTCATGGTTATTTCTAACCGCAGAAGTTCGAGAGTACAACGGAATGCGAAAGTTTACATTTTACACGTTGTCAAACTACGTTCTGTAACGTCTGGAGGCCTCAGATGCAAGCAGAAGCCTTCCTGAACGAGGCAACAGTGTCTTATACTTAATGGAGATGCGCATCGACAGCCACAACCACGACGTTCACTTTTTATGCTTCGGTATTGGGATACTATTGGGAAGGCGGCAGTTGTTTGCAGAATTCATAACTAAGATTTTGCGCCGAAGGCAACTTATCGTTCATATACATTATGGTAGCACTAATACCGTTAGGGCATGCACTTGAGTAAAATTAAGAGGTCGTCACTGTAGAAGTGACAGAATGAAAGCTGTTGACATACACTATGTGATCAAAAATATCCGGACACTCCCAAAAATATACGGTTTTCATATTAGGTGCATTGTGCTGCAACCTACTGCCAGGTACTCCATATCAGCGACCTCAGTAATTATTAGACGTCGTGAGAGAGCAGAATGGGGCGCTCCACGGAACCCACGGGTTTCGAATGCGGTCGGGTGACTGGGTGTCACTTGTGTCATATGTCTGTACGCGAGGTTTCCGTACTCCTAAAAATCTCTAGGTCTACGTTTCCGATGTGATACTGAAGTGGAAACGTGAAGGGACACGTACACCACAAAAGCGTACAGGCCGACCTAGTCTGTTGACTGACAGAGATCGCCGACAGTTAAAGAGTGTCGTAATGTGCAATAAGCAGACATCTATCCAGACCATCACACAGGAATTCCAAATTGCATCAGTATCCTGTGAAAGTACTACGACAGTTAGGCGGGAGGTGAGAAGACTTGGATTTCATGGTCGAGCGGCTGCTCATAAGCCACACATCACGCCGGTAAATGCCAAACGAAGCTTCGCTTGGTGTAAGGCGCATAAACGTTGGACGATTGAACGGTGGAAAAACGTTATGTGGAGTGACGAATCACGGTACACAATGTGGCGATCCGATGGCAGGGTGTGGCTGTGGCGAATGCCCGGTGAACGTCATCTGCCAGCGTGTGTAGCGAATGCAATAAAATTCGGAGGCGATGGTGTTATGATGTGGTTGTGTTTTTCATGGAGGGGGCTTGCACCTCTTGTTGTTTTGTGTTGCACTATCACAGCACAGACCTACATTGATGTTTTAAGCACCTTCTTCCTTGCCACTGCTAAAGAGTAATTCGGGGATGGTGACTACATCTTTCGATACGATCGAGCACCTGTTCATAATGCACGGCCTGTGGCGAAGTGGTTGCACGACAATAACATCTCTGTAATTGACTGGCCCGCACAGAGTCCCGTCCTGAATCCTGTAGCACATCTTTGGGATATTTTGGAACGCCGACTTCGTGCCAGGCCTCACCGACCGACATCGATAGCTCTCGTGAGTGCAGCACTCCAAGGAGAATAGGCTGCCTTTCCCCAAGAAACCTTCCAGCACCTGACAGAACGTATGCCTGCGAGAGTGGAAGCTGTTATTAAGGCTAAGGGTGGGCCAACACCATATTGAATTCCAACATTACCGTTGGAGGGTGCCACGAACTTTTAAGTCATTTTCGGCCAGGTGTCCGGATACTTTTCATCACATAGTGTACATTCAGAACAAAACTGGGCCCTAGATTGAGCCCTGTGGCACTCCTGAGAGAACACGGTATGAGAATGTCTTTCCATTTCCACAAGCAATACGCTGCTGTCGGCTTTCAATCAGCTTTCAACCATTGTATCGTAATGTCTATAAATTTTGGACAGTAGGAAAAGTAACACTCTAACGCTTTACAACACCTGAAATATGTAAGGAGATACTTTTGAGCGAAGTGTGTTTTCCGAGGAACTACAATTGGCGCCATATAGAAAATGATTGAAGACATCATTAAAAACTTCTCAGGTAGGTATATCGCAATAAAAAGTTCATTGATTAGAAATAACTGTGATTAGACTTTACGTAACAGTCCAAACGTGCAGTTCGTCTGAAAACTGCAGAGCCTGAAAGGTACATACGAGAAAACAGATGAAAGGTGGAATTTGTTTTCTTTATCGTGGGTCTTGTAACGATTCTGCTGCATAATTGTCTAAAGCAGCGCGGCTGCGTTTGATTTAACTGTGACGTATCTCGCTGTAAATTCCATCTGCCACGAGTACATCGGAGACGGAAATCAGTCTCTCATCAGAAAAGGACTGGCGAGGAGATCGGTCATACATTTCCCAAAGAAGTCACCTTGAAACTTCTTTGTGTGTGTCCACTGAAATAACTGAGCTGGTGAAACTTCTTTGTGTGAGTGTTTTTAGGACACCCAGAGCGATACTAGAGCTGTTTCTTTCAGTCGGCTAGTGTGTTAGAGGAGGTCTATCGTCGCGCAGTTCGGCCTTGCCTAGGGAGCAGGTAGTTCAGAGTAATTACGACGGTCCGGCCGCAGGGTAAGACCTATCAGGTATTGTGCGCAGGTTTCACAGATTTCTAGTTGGGCGGAAATTTCACCGGGCGCAATTTTCATGGATTCCACCTCCGCAAACTTTTTAAAGAAATAAATGGAAACCTAAATTTGCATGCCTTGAGGTCTGGACCACTCTACATCTGATAGCGAGTACATTTACTTAACTACTCAACTATTTATGGGTAGTGAAAAAACATTTTCTAAGTACGGTATCTGCCATCAACTCCTATTTAGCAAAAAAAACCAGTGGTATTTCAAATCCGGGGTAGTTGCAAGAAACTGCGACGTCTGATGTGTGAATGTAAGCTTCAGTTTTATTGTGCATAATTGGTGATGGAAAACTCTCAGGTACCCCGCAGGATGACCTTGTTGAAATTATGCGACATTTCACTACAGTAAAACCCAAGATCTTCTGCTGAAGGTTTCGCCAGAAGAAAATGAACATTCAACTGGTTGAAACTTCATTTTATCTAAACATTGCCATCCGGCAGAATACCTCGGCGTTTTTCTTTATTAGCAACTAATTTTTATAAATAACAGATGTTGAATCACGGTTGCTGAACATGAAACACACAAATTAGCTCCTTCACTGTCAGATATTGGAATTTATACTTGTAAGCTAAATGCAGAATACGCTACAAACAAAAGGACTCGAAATCTTTTTTAAATGGAAATATTTATGTAATAGATTGGTCAAACAGACGATAAGACATATCAGATTCTCGTAGACCCTAATGCCTGATGGTATGGTTCAAATGGGTCTAAGCACTATGGGACTTAACATCTGAGGTCATCAGTCCCCTAACCTGAGGACATCACACAAGTAGTGGGGCAAGGAGAGCGTCGTGTCCCATTGTTGCCAAATTTATTGAAGATGGCGGCGATGAATTCATTCAAGATGGCGGCATGTAGACTTGGCAACAGCGCATGACGTTATCTATGATGGCGGCTTTTGGCGGGAAAATAGGTCAATTGGGCTATGTCCACTAACTTAACCCTCGAGAAGAAATGTGGGAAGTTTGAATTTTGGTGGGAAAATAGACCAATTGGACTATGTCCACTAACCTAACGCTCCAGAAAAAATTGGCGCCAAATTCCAATTACATCAAGATAATGCATGCAAAACCGTACTGGTCTTTATTATTATTCATTATTATTGATTACCATTTATTAAAATTTATTATTATTCATTATCATTTATTGTTATTGATTATTATTATTATTATTATTATTATTTATTATTGGCCTACCTCCACTAGAAAATTCGCTCCAAATTCAAATTCCAGCATGATAATGGCTGCAATACCGTACTTGTCTTTATTATTATTGATTATTATTCACTATTATTCATCATTTATTATTATTTATTATTATTATTGGCCTACCTCCACTAGAAAATTGCGCCAAATTCAAATTCCAACATGATAATGCCTCAAAAACTGTACTTCGGTTTATTATTATCATTTATTGTCATTTATTATTTATCAAGATGTCCGATTTCGGTGGGAAGAAAACCATATGCCTTACATCCATAGCAAAAATCTGTCACAAGTTCAAATTCCAACGCCATAATCTATCACACGTACGAAATAGCCCACATCCTACGAACTTTTGCGCTCATTTATCCTTTCACTGCTAAGATATGAAAATCATGTCAAATAATAAAGTGCACTCATAATAACCTAATTCATATCCTTTGATTTTGTGTGGGAAAAAAGGGCTTATGTCTTTATTTCAAGAAGAACGGTCATCAGTTGTTCTCCAACACAATCAGTACACACCTTCGAGATCCCAGTGCAGTCGCCACGACGTCCACGCTACAACTGAATTAGTTGAAATCTCCGAGCGAGCGGCCGCATAGCCCCGCGCCACAGGTAAGGCAGTGGCCGCATCTCCCTACGTCACGGCCGGTCCAGCGCTCTCGTCAACAACATGTTTTCGTGGACAGGGGAGTCTGCCCCCACCGACCAGTTGGCGCCAAAGCTGTTCGCTGGACACGTTGAAACCTGTTGATGCCAACCGTTCACCGTCCACCATGTGTCTTTGTACGACCGAGAACACCATGCTACACTTTTGGCGCCAAAGCTTGCTCGACAGTGGAATCCGCCATGACTGTATAACGGCACCAGACCCCTCGCGCGCGCGTTATAACCGGACATGCGCCGCACTGACGTTCGACCGCTTACGTCACACACCCTCGATCGCTCCCTCCATACACGCGACCGACATAGTCTTCCGTAAATATGCTAATTCCCACATCGCCCAGTCGCCCATCTAACCTATCATTTTTACCTAGTTACGGTTCCACGAGCAGCTAGGGAAAGAAGGACCCATTCAGACAGAGCCCTGCATGCCTGTGTAAGCCTTATACAACTGAGGTGCGCCAGGTTCCCCAGAGGTTGCCCGCTAACGACTGTTCCACCTTAAAGCCATCTCATCAGAATGAGGAATTTTACTATAGAGATTTGTTCCATCCTCACGACTGGGGTGGTCAAACCAAGATCCCCGTTACTTTTAACACACAACGTTCCACCGCCGCACTAAAAGGCGGTTAGTAAAGCATGCCTAGAGCTTAAAGCCGCAGGAGTAGCGGCGCTTATCAGTCTTCAGCTCGGGATCCCCGGGGTAGCCAAGCCTGTACCCATGAAACGAATGCTGAGCTCGTGAGGTGGCCTGTAAGGAAGCGATACATAGGGGATTTTAGTGTATTCCTAAATTAATCCCTTGAAGCTTTTTAAGTCTGATTTCATGGGACATAGTTTTCTTATTTGACGTTAATGGTATCATATTACGTCTAATATGATGCTGTGAATTCTTTAATGAATCTGGTGATTATCAGACGACTGAAACTGGTTTCGTAAATAAAGAATTTTACCTTGAGCTCAAGAAGGTAATAACAGATTTCTGAAATAAGACGAACGTATTGAAAGGCAGCAGGAACAAAATCAGTTGCAAACTTAAATCCAAAATTGAACGCTACGAAATAGATGATATCGTGTAATCTTACTGCCTTGGAAGCAAATGATCATGTGGCTTACGAAGGAAGAACATGCAGACTAAAACACGTAAGAAAAGCATTCCTCGACACGAAAAGTATATGAGCATAAGATATTATTGCATATTGTCTTCTTTATTTTTTTTACTTGTTTTTTTTCTGCAGTTGCACATATACAAGTTTTATAGGTTAACTGCCGTCTTAAGCAACTGTAACAAAAGTCTTATTCAGACCAGGCGCGTTTAGCTCTATTTTAAAGCATCTTCGGTGGTCAGGTTTTTTGTCGTTTATTCCATTCTTCATAGTCTTCCACGTGTATGTGTTGAGTATTTGCATCTGGACACAGTGAAAGTGCTGTGTACAAATGCAGACACTCATCACATACACGTGGGAAGACGAAGAAGATTGTAATAAACAATAAAGAACCTGACCATTAAAGATGCTTTAAAATAAAGCGAAACGCTCCTGGTCTGAATAAGACTTTTATTACATTTGCTTAAGACGGCACTTAAGCCATTTAACTTAAATATTATTAACTGTAGGATGAAGTTTCTGGAAGTAAGCATTTGGAACGCAGCTTTGCATGGAAGTGATTACGTATCATGGAAAAAACTACAGAGGCAGAGCAGCGTTTGAGATGTGTGGTTTCGAAAGGCTGCTAGAAATTAAATGGACTGGTAAAATAAAACAGTTTATCTACGCAGAATCAGCGACGAAAGGGGTATTTGAAAGATACCGATTTTAAGAACTGACAGGATATTAGACTAAACATTCTGACGTCATTTTCCATGGTTCTAAAGAGAATCATAACGGCAAAAACTTACAGAGAAAGACATTGGAATTATTGAAGACGTTCGTTGTAGGTGCTATTCTGAGGTTATAAGATTCACTCAGGAGTGAAAACCGTCTAGACTCACCATCACAACAGTAATGAATACCACCTATACGAGTGGAAATAGAGGTCAGTAAATAACTTAGGTAGAGGGGCACGCGTTCTTTAGCAGCCCCGCTTAGCCAAAGAAACCATATAGACTTTATGTGTAACTATGGCCCCTGTTTACGCAACACTTGTCGACGTTGAAGGATGGTTCTTACTCCAGTTACTGAGGCAAATTATGCTGTACCCATTGTAGGCCTGCCAACGAACGAAAATTATATGGCAAAACTTGTGTAGTTCGAAACATTTGTACAGTGGTAGGAAGCAGTGCCATGAAAAACGTGTTAAAATCCTGATCGATGGGGAGTGATCGTTGGGTCATTTTTTATGTTTTTATTATGTTAATTCACTAGCAAGGGACTACAACAGGTGTACATGTCTTTACAATACACCGTCGATGATAGAAAGCACCAAAATGCCAAATTTACCAATCCAGTCCCTTTCCCACTAGCACTATGTAGGTCATTTGTAATTAAACACTTTTCACCTACGAAAGCGCACTTAACTAACGCAAGTGAGAACTCGCTTAATAAACAGAAAGAAACTACTTTACAAAAAAACGAGCTCATTGAAGTTATTTTGTCTGTTCGCATAAGAAAACTGGTCAAGAATTGGTGGGGAGTTATGTCTACCTGCAAAATGAAAAGCGAGCAGGAACACTACATCTGCCGTACAGGATCAGTGTGGATCGATTTCCCATATAAAAGAGTTGAAAAATGGAGAGTTTTCGTAGATTGTGTCAATAAGCGCCCCTTTCGTTATTGCTATTAGTAACTCCTATCTACCTTCCGTGTAGTGTTAACGTGTCTTGTGGAAAATAAACCCGCCTTCCGGAGCATGTCGGCATTCTGCGTCGCCAGTGATCCTGAAGGCGCACTGTGATGGGTCGATACAACTTTGTGGAACACACTGCAGTTGCCTCTTATGACGTAGTGGGGTACACAGAGTGGGTAGTTACCTGCTAGATCTTTAGTATTGAGAAATATAAATAAGGGAAGTGCGTGAACCCAACTCGGCGACCTACCTACCTTTGTGCTTCTCCACCTTCCACCCTGTACTCCCCAGAAACACAGTTTGTCCCTTAACACGGCTCTACTGCATTTAGAAGTAGTATACACATTTAATATTTGTTTTTAACACTCTTCCCTTTCAGATAACCGTTAATTTTATATCATTAATAACGTATTTAATATTTGGTGAATGATGCAACCAGTAACGAATATTTTTAAAATGTTTATTTCAGTGTCATAAACAGTTTCGGTCTACCATGCCCATCTTTATGTGGCTAATATTTTCAGTTATATAGATTGTTCATCAACGACAGATCGTCTGCTTCTGTTGTGCAAAGGAATATTTGAATATTTACTGCTACTTTATAAGCTGTTTCATTAGTAAAAACATGCTAAAATGCTTCCGTTTACTTACGTATAATGTGAAACTGTACTGATCACTAACGTAAGTTCCAGTTGATGGTGATTTGTTTTGCTGTGGTTCACATGGTTTTCCAGAACGATGTATACATTGTTGAACTTCAAACAGCACACATATTGAAGGTAAACAACTATGGCAAACTTCATTTTGTTTACAGTGCTAAGATTATCCGTCAAGCAAAAATATAAAGATATCATTCATTTCCTATTGTGCAAGGTTGTAAAACATAGCAAAGATGATGTATGAGATGTGCAAAATGCGGCACTTTAGTTACAGAAAAATGCTTGTACTCTAAAAGAGAACTTATTATTAAAGGATTGTTGATTTCTAGCTTGTTGTTAACGTTAGGGTCCTGTTGTGTTTGATTTCTGTGAACAGTCCAAGGAAATTATTTAGAAATAACAAGTAATGAAGGGTACAGCAGTCAGTCACAAACAGTGTTTTTTGCACGTCTTGATTTCGGTCACTATGTGGCCATCCTCACTGCAGTACATGTAAGTTAAAACACCGAAATCTCTTATATACGCATACAGTCCCAACCGGAGTATTCATGTCAAATTTGAGCTAACCTTCTCTCTGTGAATATGTATGTGGTTCTCATGTTTTAACTTACATTTACTTCATTGACGATGGCTACACAATCATCGAAATCTAGATGTGCAATAAACATTATTTGCGAGTGGCTGCTGTACCATTACTACTAGAAGTTAATGAAGGCGCTGTAAACCACTGATTCCCCATGGAATCAAACCTGAAGTTTAGGAATCCTTTATTGTCTAGTTTCAGTTGCTCATTTAGAATGTTTTGGAGTGAACTGGGCGTGTGAATATATATTTTCAGTTCCTCTAAGAGGTCCACTTTGTTGCCTTTATTGGTTGTACGTCAACCTGTAATTTTGCAGAATGGTTGTTAACTTTGTATCTTTGTTGCACTGAATTTTGCGCATTTATTCCGACCGGTTTTCGTTCTCAACGATCACCCAGGGAAAAGGAAGAAAACAATACAACTTTTACATTTCATACGTATGTGTGAAGAACACAGATGCTCATGAAGTTCGGTTATCTACGGAACCCGATACATGCAAGAGTGCAGTGGTCTAGTTACGTACGATTTCTCACAGATAAAAACCAGGTAAGAGTTCTACTGTGCAAGGCGTGCCCCCCACCCCCCTTAGCCTATTTTGACCTAGTACCAATAAAAGTTGCCAAGGAAAATGACGGTACTAAAACGCTTGAATTAGGATTATTTCAAGATCGTTGCTGAGCGGTTTTCTGAAAAAGAACAACTAACACCGCAAGATTCACAAGGTGAAGCATGAGGCACAGACTCATTTCAAATTTGCTTTTAATAGCCATTTGGAAACGAATGTAATGAATCTAAATTTGTTCAGTTATGTTTACTGGAGAGATTTTTACACATATAGGTAATATTTATAGTGATCCTTGTTCAAAATAGGGCCTTGCTGATCAGTGCAAAAAGGGGATTTGTTCACATTTTTTAAACTCATTTTAATGGCTGTGAAACTTTCTCATATTCAAACATTTCTTCTGAACATGTACGTATTAACAGTCAACTCCCGAATGTAAAAAAAATAGCCCACTGCAAAATTATGCAAGTGTGAAATTTTTCTCAAATTGATTGTTGATGGCCTAGTTCTCTTCTTGAACCCAGTGCTTCATTTGATCTTATACATCAACATCCATTTCTAAAGACGAGCTCAAGAAACTTGTCTGCATAAGAGACTACATCATATCTGACAGAAAGGGCACAAACATTAGGACTCTAACGATGTATTCTAGAATCAATATTAACTCATTAACTTTTATTGATTCGTATCCCTTTGGTACATTTGCTTCATTTTCATTCGTCTTTTTTCTTGTACAAATAAATGAATCAGAACTAAGTCTTTCAGACTCGCCATTCTCTCTTCTTCGTCTTTTATATTACTTTTAATTGTTGGGGTGGCCGAGCGGTTCTAGGCGCTACAGTCTGGAACTGCGCGACCGCTACGGTCGCAGGTTGGAATCCTGCCTCGGGTATGGATTTGTGTGATATCCTTAGGTTAGTTAGGTTTAAGTAGTTCTAAGGTCTAGGGGACTGATGACCTTAGAAGTTAAGTCCCATAGTGCTCAGAGACATTTTTAATTGTTAATAATTACTATAATTTTGGCGGATATGAGTTTCTGTTTATTGCTCATACCTGTCCTGTATCCGTTAATATTTGTATGATTTTATGTTTCAGCTATTTATTTCCTCTGTGAAGCGTAAGTTGGCGGCTATAATTAGCATGCACCATCAGCGTAGTATTTCATGAGTAACTACTTCATTTATGTTAGAACCGGGAGACTGATTTGTCTTTAATTCTTAGTCCGATTTTTCTTGATGTAAAATGCGATATATTTCATCGCATTGTACTGAAATATCATACGGTCACTCGCCACGCAACTTATTGCTGTCCAACAGAGTCATGCGCCTGCATTCATCTGATCGCAATGTAAAAAGGAACGATAATACTCGCAGAACCAGGTACTGTGGCAGTTTTGCTCTATACATATCTCAGTTTGAAATTACTTACAGTCATTTCCTCTTCCGCTGCTGCTCTTGTAATACACTCCGCCAGTGAGCAAATAACACTCTATCTTGATACCATACATTTTCTGACTTGCGGCATGTATTACAACTCACAGTTTTTACACAGGAATTGGTGCGTTGAAAAAGACAGTTTCCTTAGCGTCGTTGTCAGATGTGTCAGGCGTTACGTGCACGAATTTCATGATCGCCGTATCTGAAAGAAAAATGCGCATATTCAAACCTAGGATCAGTATTTTGACTAGAAGTGGGATTACGTGCTGCAAACTTTCTGAAAGGATTTCTCACATTTAAGAACACTGAATCGGTCGCTTTTGAGATGCAGTAAAGTGAAAATAAAATTTTGAATTTGAAGCTAAAAAAAGTTTGCACGAAGCGTTCGGCTCTAAGATTTCTTTTAGTAAAACGTGGAAGTTTTTACTGAAATTTTCATTATTTGTCTTCTATAGTTTCTCCTTATTGCATCATAGTGTTTTGAAATAATTCTTAGCTCAGACCGCTGGTCTTAGTTACAATGTGGAGGTTATACATGAGTAAAACAATCTGCTCATAGCGCAGAATGATTTCAAGAAACAATGCGACCTCTGTCGATGGTCGCAACCCTTTACTTCTCGCTTTTGTAGGACCCTGCTCTATATGAAAGGAATGTTGCAGTCAAAACTGCGTTTATCTGTCGAAAATATGCCTGAAGAGTTAGTTACTTCTCTAGTTTGTGTGTTCTGGACATAAAATTAAGTAACATATTAATTTTGTGTAGTGCACACTGCATCTACATTGAGTAACACAATAAAGTTTAAAATATTATTAATGTCGCTAGCTGGTTAACATTCACAATGGCCAGAGTTGAATAAACTTTTTAATGAAACTGGATTGTTCATGTGATTTTTCATGTGCTTAGTTCTGATATTGTACAGCTAACATTCATTGTTTAAAAATGTATTTTACCGTTGCTTCATACGACAACCCAATAATATGAAGTTGAAGTTTACGTGACTGTTATTGTATTGTTTATTACGTATCGCAACTACTGTGACAAGCTCGGTGGATCTCCATCGTTAAGGACAAGAGCAAATGGAAGTATTAGCCGATCGACACAAAATTCCCAAATACTAATGAAGTATTTCACTATGAACACTTCAATAAAAAGCTTTGTTTTTATTGCAAAAGTAAATTCTCATTCCAATTACATACAGAAAAGGCAATAGATGGACTTTATTTTGAAGGTCCCAGTTCATTTCACTGCCCGGTTTCGCCAAGACTACCCAGTTGGCTGACATGAAAACTCAGTTGTATTTGGTTTTATAATTTCCTTGTTTTACAGTTAAGTGACAGTTTCACAAAACTGCATTCTTTCATAATTTCTTTTCATCACGGTGAATAATACATTTGCTTGTGGGTTGTAGGTACGCTGCTGTCTGTTGTTTGAAAAATAGGTTATCAGTCCGTATTTTAACGTCTACCCGAGATGCAGGTGGGAGAAGGTCATTTAATTAAGAATTTTAACCAATGCACGCTTCGTCTGGAAGCAACAAATTTAAGCATACCGTTATTATTTTATTTAATAATCATTGCCTTTTCGAAATCTAGTAAATTTGACACGGTGGCGATCATAACAAAGTTATAACACAGTGTAGGCTTTCGTAGCAAATGTTCGGTTAAGAACTTCCCGGTTGAGAAGCCGTTGTCTATGTACGAAAATATTCCCTAGAGCTTCATTTCCGACTGCAGCAAACATTTTTGGAGATAAAACGGGAACATTCTAGAAGCAAGTGGTTGGCTTTTCACTTTGACACAGCTTTTTCTTTCACTGCTTCAACGGACTGAAACCTCGTTCCTGTAAATGAAGATTTGACCTTGAAGAATAAATAAAAGTTGCTCTGTGAGGCGAATACTGTGGATAGGTAGTCTAACATTGTGTTGCTGTACTTCGCTTCTTAACAGATAATGCGATGTGAGCCGATGCGTTGTGTTGATGAGAACTCATGTCTTGTTCTTCCACCATTCGGTTTCTTTTTTTTTTTTCTTATTTGCCTCTGATTTGAACAAGAACCTCAAGGTAGTAGTGTTGCTTAATAGGCTGATTTTCAGGAACCCAGTGAAGAGACGTAATTCCATGGAACCTAAAAAAATAAAGATCGTTGTTTTGAATCTTGATTTGGTCATTAAAGCTTTTTTCGCTCTCGGCGAAGTTGGGCCTTTCCATTGCATGTATTGGCGCTTAGTTTCTGGGTCATTAGTGAAAATGTAAGATTCAATGTTATCAGTCTTTCCAAGAAATTAGGATCATTTTCAGCTGTATTAAAACTGTCAGTGTTGTGTCTAGACAAGACAGCCTAGACACAATGAGAGGAAGCCGAAAGGCACGCGCTACGCTCACGCAGATGGGCGTGAGGTCTGAAACAGGATACGTAATGAATGCTATAAAGAAAAGTACGTAGCTTCTGGAATACTTAACTTTAATCCATCCTTTTGGTACATCTGGAGATTGTGGCGATACAAGTGAGACTCTTTAGATACATGCAATGTTACTAATGGCGCCTTGCTAGGTCGTAGCCATTGACTTAGCTGAAGGCTATTCTAACTATTGGCTCGGCTAATGAGCAAGGCTTCGTCAGTGTGCATCGCTAGCTACGTCGTCCGTACAACTGGGGCGAGTGCCAGTCAGTCTCTCGAGATCTGCCTTGTGGTGGCGCTCGGTCTGCGATCCCTGACAGTGGCGACACGCGGGTCCGACATGTACTAATGGACCGCGGCCGATTTAAAGCTACCACCTAGCAAGTGTGGTGTCTGGCGGTGACACCACAGTCAGTACAAATATTTTCATGAGCTTCTTTCTGTTCGAACACACTTTCCTCGTGTTAAAATGGTTATGCAGAATTTGTCTTCCACATTCTTTATCTAGTCCTACAGTTTCATCAATCTATCGAATACTCAACCGATAGTCAGATGGAATCTGATTACGTCGTGCTTCGCTATTTTCATCTGCTTTTCGTGTTGAAGGACGTCCCGGACGTGAGACATCTTCAGTGTCTTATAGGCCATCCTCGAAACGCTTAGCACTCAAAAGCTGGAGTACGCGATTAGCAGTCTTCGTCATACACTTCTTTCAGTAAAATATAGGTTTCAGTACCAGTTTTCGAAGTTTAGTGCGAAACCTCACGACGATTCGATGCTCTGTTATTACACTCGCCATATTTCTGGCAAAACAAAATAACAGCTCTTACACGAACTAAAGCCACGGCCAAATTGATTTGTCTACTGGTACCAGATACGAGGCTTTACGCTTCACAGTTATTGGTCGTTCATTTTTGTGGCACGCATATTTATTCCGTGACAGCATCAGTCCCTTTATTTTATAGCCACACCTCGTATGTTAGTATTCCGAAGAATTTATATGTCACTGCTAGAAGTTCCTTTATACCTTGTTAGGGTACGAAAATCTCTAATTTAAATAGGAGGAATTCAAAAAGATGCGATATCATAGTAACAACTCTCAGTAGTCGTAGGTGAAATCCATAGAGGAATACACCTGACTAGAATGTGTCCGAACAGCTCGCATTTCGCTGCTGACATTATACCGTCTGCCTATAGGGCAGACAATATTCAACGACTAACGAAAGAACGTCACAGTGCGTATTTATATATCTGTATAAACAGGAATCTCGTCATAAGCTTTCAAAATATATCCATAAGTTAATTACAATAAAACAAATACAATAATTACAATGGAATTCTAAAATCTGCCTGTGGATTTTTATGTTAGAGCACCTGAAGAAAGAAAACGGCTGGGTAGCAAATGTTATAAAATTAAAGATAATTTGTTGTACTTTTGGGAAAATGAAGAGTTTCTTCATTGGCAGACGAGTCTGGAAATGAAAGGTCAGCTTGCAGTGCAGGGATGTCGGTTGGGGATTACTGTGGGAAAGAACACTCGAGTCACGTTCCGCAACACAGTTCTCGCAAATGTCCATTCCAGCGCACACTCTTCGTACTTTTGAAAGATTCCGTTTGCTTCTCCTGTATACATGATAAAGTGCAGCCGTTCCCGAACTTCAAGCTTCGATGCGAAGGCGAAAGGGTGTTCATTAATATTGTACTCTCAACAGTGAGTGCCACTAGTCGGTGGAACCATATTTTTTTCACAAAAATGGCAAACGCTGCATGTTTGTTACACGCATTCACAGACGTGTGCAGGCGTTCTTACTCCAAAACAGGCACCAAGGTAAAGAAAGTAACTGTATCTGTACCAGGAGACTGAAAGTTTCTTGTATTGAAAAGGTCCTCAGCCGACTACGATAAAGTTTTGAGAGTTTGTCAGGAGACCTTGCGGTAAAATTTTCATTTCATTGATTAAAACATTTTAAGAGCATTCCTATAGTTTCATTTTTCTTACCAAAAAAACGCAAAATATAAATAACGTGCGATAACAATACAACTTTTTAATTCTTGCGAACGGTTCTCGATCGTCATAGAAGGCTGTAGTATAATAGAAAGTAGCATACAGGCAAAAAAATGTGGTTCTAGCTCTGCGTAACCACCTTGCCACCAAGAAATATGTTTCCTTCGCGGGGGTCAGCAGGAATATAAGTGATATTAAAAAAAAGAGAAAAATGAAAAAAAAAAAAAACATGCAGCACAAGTCAATGGAACAACATAGTTACAGCAGTGTAGTTGTTCGTCCAAAAACATGCGAATATTCCACATGTTTTATAAATGATAGTCTCCCTCCTGGTAATAAGTGGCCACTCGATGCGCCGCCTCCTCGTCTGAATTTGTCGCCATCTGTGATAACCTTCTAATTACACTTTCTTTCACATTCTAATGAAAATGGCGGTAAGCAAGGAATGATTTCAGTGGAGGTTAGAAGAGATAATCATTGGCAGCGAAATGTGAGACACTGAAGAAGAAAAATCACTACCATGATATAAGCTGATGTTGTATTACGACGGTGGGCATTATTGTGAATTAGAACACTAACCATGGGCACCATGCCATGCCACTACATTGCGAATTATTCCATAAACCGTACAGATTTAACTCCGAGTGACCACTATTAATTTCTACACTGTCCGCCCCTGGTAGCTGTGTGGCCAGCGCGACAGAATGTCATACCTAACGGCCCGGGTTCGATTCCCGGCTGGGTCGGAAATTTTCTCCGCTCAGGGACTGGGTGTTGTGTTGTCCTTATCATCCTCATTTCATCCCCATCGACACGCAAGTCGTCGAAGTGGCGTCAAATCGAATGACTTGCACCACGCGAACAGACTACACGACGGGAGGCCCTAGCCACACGGCATTTCCATTTCTACACTTGGAGAAAACCAAATAGCTTCCAAATGTCACATGCGGTGGAAATTTGAGTTCTAATCTTTGATAAGACCACCAGTTACCGCATGTGTGTAGGTCAAACTTTGATTCAACTAGTGTATAATTTTATTCAAAGCAACTTTTTCATGGCGCAAGTTCAACATCATAGCTAGATTTTAGTGAAGGCAGGATTAGTTGACAGAATTTACTTCCTATGTGACTAATCGGTCCGTAAATCACCCTCTCCTTCAAGCTATACCTCCTGTTGTTTTTTCTGTCGACCAGGAAACCCGAATCTCTGTCATGCTGTAAACTATCTAGGCTTTTCAAAAAATGGTTCAAATGGCTCTGATCACTATGCGACTTAACTTCTGAGGTCATCAGTCCCCTAGAACTTAGAGCAAACCTAACTAACCTAAGGACATCACACACATCCATGCCCGAGGCAGGATTCGAACCTGCGACCGTATCGGTTGCGCAATTCCAGGTTAAAGCGCCGAGAACCGCTCGGCCACACCGGTCAGCCTCTAGGCTTTTCTTATCCAGTTCTGTTTTGTTGCTTTCATCTCATCTAACAACCTTCATTATTTCTCGCTTCTTCCTGAACAGCCGAACTTTTATCCACACTGATTTCTTCTGTACTGCTGCCACCAATTTCTATAATACGCCACTTTCCACGTTTGACAAGAACACAATGTGGAAAATGCTTAACACAATGTTAAGAATAACAAATCAAAATTCCATATACAGTGTGAAAGAAATTGCCACACTTGATGGTCGCCATTGGATTCCGCAGTCCGATCTTATGAGCAGGAACGTGGCCGACAGCTTTAGGAAAGCAATACTTCGATTCTCATTTAGTAATGAATACACACGACCAAAAACTTTGGAGATAGAATGCTTCCTCTGTGATGAGGCAAATATACCGCTGTCGGACATGATGTGGATGCACCTTTCCATTCTTAGTAGTGTCTTACATGTCATGGTCGTTGACAATGCGGCATGTGATAGGATACGGAAATCTGCTAAACACGGTCTTTGGCTTTATCACGCTGATGGCTACGTCGGCGCTGCCTCGGCGGTGTATGCGGGTTTGGACGTTGGTACACTATGCGTCTCTGAGCTGGCCTTGGAGCTGCCGACAGAAGGAGTCATAGAGACATTCCGGTCCTGCCGCGTTGTTCACGGTCATACCGCAGAACGCTGTGTGTAGGTCAGTACGGTGCATCACTTAAACTGCCGCCTGCTGAGATGACGAAAGAGACTCCATCAACGGTATTGCCTGTCACTTACGTGGCGGCCATCACTTCGCCGCCCACCGGTTGGCGACCAATAGAGCCACTGTCACAAGTGACACGTCTGTCTGCACAGCCCGACGGAACGGGGACGCCTTCATTCCTCCCTCCTCCTACTACTTGATGCCTACCGACGTCGTGTAGGACGCTTCAATGGAACTTTCATCGCTCATCGTTGCCCCAACTGCTTTTGTGCTTAACTTCGGGAGCCCCACCGTCTCCCAACACTGAAGATCGGGTACGCAAGCAGCTGACACCATAAAGCGCAATCGGCAGCGCCGCGCGATCTCTGACCGTGCCGCCTTGCCTTCCATCCGGGATTCCGTGACCGATCACCCTCGTGAAACCTCGGTGATTTCTCAAGATGAAGAGTAGTAACGGAAAGTGCGATACCTGTGCAAACCGACGACCAAGAACAACTCCGGCCCGTTGGCAGCTCGGCTATTCTGCCGAAGACATCGGCAATAAAAGTTTTTGATGGTGTTGAGCCACAGTCATGCAATACATTTTAAAAGGGTAAACCGCCACTTGGCTATGTATTACTATATTTCCTGTACTACCCAGATTTCGACTTTTATGCGTCAAGTACAATGCTAAAATTTGTTATACCATTATTAAATAATACCTGTTAAGGGAGTCCAAAGCAAGTATGTTAGCGGTGGATCGTATGGGCACGTACAAGGCGCCGATGTCGTCGAGGAGGCGCCTAGCCCCTTGCAGGAGTGTGCGGCACCAGCGATGGACCAACAAACGCGTGGCAGCAGCGGTGGGTTCCAGGGATACGCGTTCGTGGCGCTGCCGCCTGCCCCCGTTCTCATGCCTGCCGGAAGGATTCCCCCACGCGGTGGACCATAGCTTCAGCCGTACCGCGTGGCTGCGATTAACACCAACAATATAAGTACCCGGGTGACCGGCTGAAACTCCAACTTCTGCGGAAAATGATTTGGGCTTCTGGCACTGACGCCGCACAGCTTCTGCAAGTGCACTTGGCTGCGGATATGGCCGGTTACGCCTTCACTGAACACCAAGGGGCCGCATATGTTTCGTGATGGCATTTCGGTTGAGGACGTCATGTACCTGCCATCCGCGTTGTCCTTGGTTTTTGTTTCGTCTCGCCCCTACTACCACTGCTGTGTCACACGATGCAATTCCATGATTACAATTGAGTATATCCTCCCTTGCCTTTCCCCTCTCGTCGACTTTCGGTTGGTTGGGAGTGTTGAAGAGGCCGTGGCCGGACTTCGTGCGGTCGACCCCTGCCCACTCCCCCCCCCCCTTCCCCCCCGCGATTAAGCTGGAGGCGACCTACAAGCACTCATCTCTCGTCAGCTCTACCCTTCGTTCGCTTACAAGGAACGGTCGCCGGCCGCTGTGACCGAGCAGTTCTGGGCGCTTCAGCCCGGAACCGCCCTCCTGCTACGGTCGCAGGTTCGAATCCTACCTCGGCCATGGATGTGTGTGATGTCCTTAGGTTAGTTAGGTTTAAGCAGTTCTAAGTCTAGGGGACTGATGACCTGAGTCCCGTAGTGCTTAGAGTCATTACAAGGAACGGCCAGTTTCCACCAATTGCGTTTTCTAACGTCATCTGCTGATATGCTGTAATGGTTTTGGAAATAAAGTTTCTATTTCCCTGTCATATCACTCTCCCCTCCATACAAGGGTGGCATTCGCACCAAACTCTTTATTTTGGTCAAAATTCTTCTGGGTGTTGTAGCGCGTCATAGTGGAAAATACTTTGCTTATAAACTTACAATCATCGTTTCGACCGTATTACTACGACCTTCGTCAGTCCTGTGCTCAGGACGACCGTAGTAATACGGTCGAAACGATGGTTTTAAGTTTATGATCAAAGGATTTGATACTATTATTTGGTACAACACCCAGAAGAATTTCAGTCATCGTGAAATCGGCCGCAGAAGCTCACGCAGCTTTAATTTTAAAGCTTCTAATTATATCCAATTCACTCCTTCACAATGCGGTATTTTGTGTGTTTCCTTCTGTTACTGTTATCCTTATTTAAACATTAAGCTGTAACGTGAACTTCTTACGGACGTAAACGACCACTATGTTTCCTTCATAATACAAATAAAGCCAAAAGAAAATACTAGTGAATACAGAAACATCGTCTGCATTCAAAGAGGCACAAAAAAAGAAAGAAAAGAGGTAAGCTACAAAAGAGGAAGTGGCCTCCTAGACTTACCTTCAAAGAGCAGGTACGTACACATACCAGCAACATTCGCTTTAGAGAATACTTTCAAAGTGAACATCTAGCACTTGCAAACACTTCAGCACTCGCTGTATCATCCTTTGCTGCACTCTTTACACTAAATCTGCATCCACCATTGCCAAAGAAATGTGCACTTACGCTCTCAGGTCTTGTGCATCCATGGGTGGAGTAATAGTTCCTTTAAGCATCTCCACAAATAAAAAAAAATCTAGTTCATTAATGTACGGGGAACGTGGAGGCCAGAACATTGGACCTCCACCACCAATCCATTTCCCTGTAAACGTTTCGTTTAGCTACGCACATCCGTTACAAAGTGTACCGGTGCACCATTAGGCGGAAACCATAGTGGTCACCGAACACCAAGTGGAACGTTTTCTAATGTGTCAGACAAAAGTACTACACAGAAGCGTAAGATACTAGGGCGCATTCATCTTAACCAGTAAAAGGTAAGGTATCAAAAGTACTCCTCCCATCATTCCAGTTCACAGGATTTTACCAAAGCGTGCCCGAAAGCCACGTTCACAAGTGACATGTGGGTTGTGTTCCGATCAACAACGGCTGTTGAGGAGGTTGAAAATACCTTCAGGAGCAAAGACAGATTCGCCGGTCATCACGTTATTTTTCATTTGGTGCAAAAACTATTCACAAAACTATGATCGCCGAATACGGCCCTCTGGCAGCTGGTGTTCAGTTAAGGTGTAGTGATGTTGATGCAGTTCTTCATCGATAAACCCTTCAAAAAGCGCCGCCCGGTGTGGCCGAGCGGTTCTAGGAGCTTCAGTCTGGAAACGCGCGACCGCTACGGTGGCAGGTTAGAATCCTACCTCAGGCATTGATGTGTGTGATGTCCTTAGGTTGGTTAGGTTTAAGTAGTTCTAAATTCTAGGGGACTGATGACCTCAGAGCCATTTGAACCATTTTTCAACAAGCAGGCTTTGAGATATCTGGAACTGCCTTGCAATATCACCGGTTCTTCGCCGAGGTGATTTGTGAAATGTTTCAAGAATCGCTACCTCTGTTTCTGGACTGCATCTAGTCCTTGGACGATCACAGTCCATTTCTTGTGGACGAAGGTAACCGGTTTGCCGAAGGCATTGCATGCTGACCTCCAAGTGCGCCATGTTTTCTTCACCCTTTATTCATTATTTCATACAGGACGAATCACCTAAAACTTGCACCGAAGATATTGTGGAAACGGTAGTCATGTGCGGTTTTCACAGAATGGGTTGGTAGTCGGGGGCTTGTGTTGTTAGCCAATAAACGTATTGTTATTACAGTTAGAAAGTGTGTTTTCGTGCAAACATGCACTTTTTCAGGTGCAACAATGCCTATTGACTAAAAGTAGGGAAAATCAGGCTGTGGATTGTGTTTGTTGCGGAATTATAGTGCGAGTTGTTTAAGAGATATCGCATTTTGAGTAGTTAACACACCATCACTTGTCTGTGTAATTCAGTCTGGATATTCAGTAGGATATGATTTGTTTGCTTGCAGTGTGTTTGTGTGTTGGCTGGCTGCACTGCGAGTTGCTAATTAGTTAGTGCGTGACAGTCCAAGCAGTAGGTTGTGAGTGGACAATGGGATTTACCAGTTAGGAAAAAGCCGACATGCTCATTGTGTGCGGAGAGTGTAGCAAGAACGCAGTTTGTACAGTGCATGCGGCAAGATTTTCCCAATAAACGTCAACCATATTTGTAATTATTTATCAACCTCTTTAATAGGTAACGTGAAAGAGGTTGTGTATCACCTACACAACGTGACATAAGGAAACCAGTGGCGACTGAAGAGGGGGAAATAAATTTCCTTGCATCTGTTGCAGTTGATCCGCAAGTTAGGTGCTGCACAATCGCACGAGGAAGTGGCATGAGTCAGGCAAGTGTTCTATACATTCTCCACTGTCACAGGTCCCCTCACATCTCTCTCCATGAAGAGCCACGTGGAACGATTATGAAAATCGAATTAACTTCAGTACGTGGACATTAAGACTGGATACTCCAGCTATATCTTGTTTAGTGGTGAAGTCACTTGTGGGCGAAGGCGCGTAAACCTCCGAAACATGCTCTGCTAGTCTGTTGACAGTCACTGTTGGCTTCTCCGGGTGAACGTCACAGTGCATGGAGTGTAGGCGTGTGGTGTGGTATACTGAACCTTCAGCTCTTAGGCTCGTTTTTCATAAACAGAACACTGAGCGCGTACGAGTATTGCAGCCTCGTAACAGACCATCTTCCACGGTTGCTTGAAGACGTTCCTCTGTAGACTAGGAGGAACCTGTGGTGTCAACATGATAACCGTCTACCCCATAGCGCACGAAATGCTACAGCATCTTCACGAATTGCTTATAAATCATTGGATAGGACGCAAAGGACCTGTACCTTGGGCGGCCTGTACCCCGGATTTGAGGGTGTAGAATCTTTATATGGGCAAAGCTGAAAGCCGCTGTCTATAACGACATACCAACCACACCCGGTGATAATGCAAAGGCGTATATCCGTAGCCTGTTCCGACATCCCCGCTGAAAGCTAGCGCGTGTTCAGCAGTCCTTCCATAATAGGCTGGAAGTATATTTTGAATGTATTTTGAGTGCAACCTGTGACGGTCAATTGTCTCGTTACTGGTTAGAATTCATATAACTCGTGAAACCAGTTGTGTTGTTGGTTAGTGTGTTCTACCATAGGTAGGTTGGTTGGGAACCTTTCAAAATGCGATATCTCGTAAACTACTAATAGAGACAGGAGAAAAACTAATTGAGTTCTGCATTTAATATCAGCCAGTAATAGAGAATACTCTGTTAAAAAATCACAAAGGAGGAAGTATATTTGGAAAAGGCCTGGAGGCACGGGATGATACCAACTGGATTGCCACTTGGTTAGAAAGAGATTCCGACAACAGATATTGGATTGTAAGGCATATACATTAGCAGATATAGAATCGGATCGCAATTTAGTAACGATGAAGGCTAGACTGAAGTTTAAGAGAATCATCTCGAAGAATAAATCTAGAAAGAAATGAGATACTGAAGTACTGAGGAATGATGAGAAGTGTTTACTATTTTCTAAGACCGTAGATATTACGATAATGAATACCGCACTTGGCAGTTCAGTTGAAGAGGAAGTTGAACAAACAGACGTAGGTTCGAGAAACACAAATGCAAAAACTTTGGGTTACAGAAAACAATACTTGAATTGATCGACAAAAGAAGCAAGTACAAAAATGTTCAAAGAAAACCAGGGATAGAACAACATAAGAAGCTTAGGAATGAAATAATCTGGAAGCGCAAGGAAGCCAACGGGAAATCGATGCGGAGACATTCGAAGAAATGGAAAAGAGAATGATGTTCGGAAGGACATCATCCCACTCATGCCAGTGTCGGCCAAATCTCTAAGATTCTTTGATCATCCCACCCTGTTTCGATAGTAAATGGCTGCTTGTTTGCTCATCAGGTGTACTGATAGACTAAACTAAAGGAAAAAGCTTATTTCAATGATTTGCTAGTGTAATGTCCTTAGTTGTATCCCATAGTTCTGCTGCCATATACACAGCAACGTTCAATTACTTGGTACAACTGATATTTTTCTCTTATTCTTTGTCGATCAGTACCACATGCAACAATGACTTTTTATAACAACATTTAAAGCTTTCAGTGGCGCCGTGATCCTTTGCTTGGAGGACTGAACGAACGTTGGCAGGAAAGAAAGCAGTTATACTATGCATATGTGGTAGCTGATGCTTGTTCCCCTTCAGGAATGAATAGTCACATTAGTCTATAAAATCTGAAATTGCCGATTAGAGCACTTGGGCGATGTTTATGTTGATTGCTTTACGAATAATTGATTACTGTAGATGGACAGGCCTGATTCTCCGGCAGTCCATCGAAGATATTAGGACAGCAGCTGGGCATCAAGTATTTGAATAATTATAATTCAGACTTACAGTTGTATTGTAATCCAACATCGTTTATTCATAACATGGAACCAGTTTCGACGCCAAAATCGTCATCTTCAGTGAGCCAGCGTGATCTGCCACCAGGGTACGAACCTCGATGGCAAAGATCTACAGAGTATTCAAATGGAAACGGGACAACTTATTATGTACGCCTGCTTGTGCAGCAAACAAAATCGAGTGCAGCGGGACCAAAATTAACCGGACTGCCGGGTTTGTTACTGGAAGTTTCAGAATCCATTTGATTTTGGCCCTGATACTCTCGATTTTTTTGCTTGCACATACTGGTATAACATGCTTAATAAGTTTCACTGGTTCCATTTGAAGATTCTGCTGGTCTTTGTCATTGTGGTTCGTACGCTGATGGCAGATTACGCTTGGGGCCTGAAGAAGACGGCGTCTGGCGTCGAAACTGGTAGCATATTTGGAGTAAACGACGCTGGATTGCAATACAGCTGTTGGTTCAATTATCATTATTGAGATGCCTGAATCTGTCTTGTGCAGACTGGGGCAGGTCCGCTTGATTCCACTACTGACGTCTCCCTTCCGTGTCGTGTGTGACGATGCACGGTGAACTTCTCAATGCTTTTAGAGGACAAGCGCGGGACGCGTCGAAACCTCCTGCAATTAATTGCATATAATTAGTGGGACGACTAAATAACCCGGGCGTAGCGTCCCCATTTGTGTTTGCACAGCAGAAGCCGCCGCATGAACAATGAGGGGATAATGTAATGAAGGAGGCGGCGGCTTCACAGCGCTCGGGAGCTCGCTTCACTCTGCGCCGTCGGGAAAGAGGGGAGGATGGGAGGGGGGGGGCGATGGGAGGGTGCTGGGAATGTCACGGCGGGGGTGGAGGGGTGGGAGGCGCCGTAATCGCGCGCGCCCTGAATACTTCATCAGCGCCGCAATCGGGGTTAAAAACGCCGGCCCCGCAGCCACCCTGAATAATTACGTGATTGTCGGTGAGTTTGCTGTATATTTAATAAAAACTGTCGGCCAGGACCGCCGCCCCACGACACGCGAGTAGTGCGTGCGCCTGTCACGTCACGCCCGAAAGCAGCCCGCGGCGCGCTCTAGGCGGGCGCTAGGAATAATTGAAGGCGAGCGCTCCTTGCGGAACATTCTGTTAGGGAGCAGTACTTGGGTAGATTACGCCTCTGTGACGTAGTAAACAGCGCCACTAGCACTGCCTTATTTAGGGCCGCCTGTGAGCTTCCCTTTTCTTCTAATAGCGACTTTGCAGACACAGTCCAAACAATCAATGCTCATCGAGTCAGTACAGGGTGACACGTCTGTCTCCTTTCTTCATCTATCTCGTTGTACGTAACCTGTTCCACAAAAGATCCCATAATTGTGGAAAATGGTTTCACGAAACTCTGGGACTGCAGCCTGATTACTTGGATATTTCGGCTGACAAGCTTCAGCATCTTCAGGTAATTGCTCTGTAATCACTGACACAGTACTCGTCAAAGCCAGTGCTATGGTAAGTGAGCGGGATTCACCTTATGAGAAAGGATTTTCGCTTAGATATAGACTGCGTGTACCTGAATGGAGGCAAATCAGACTTACATCCACTCTGTAATAACAATGATCCGTCAAGTAAGTTCGAAATGCAATTACACGTCAGGATGGATCAAAAGCAAACCAGAAGATGCTACCAATGTGACAATAATACTGTTGCCAGCCTAATTAGGCATTAAATGAGTCTCTTCCCTGTACAAGTTGGTATATATTGATGCAAAACAGCAAGTTGTAACACTGCATAATATAGTAGAATTTTAGAACCAGAAAATCTATTGAACTGATAGTTTCACGTTCTGTACTGATATGGAAAATCATGAATACATATCACTACACTATAATGTTTACTACAAAACTTTATACTGTCTATTAATCTGATTAAAATCGGGCATAAGTTACCCTAGAAATTGTACTTTCATGCCACACACAAAATGTCAATTTTGATAAAGATAAAACACTGATAAATTTTGACTTTTATTTTAACTTTAATTTTTGCTGGTGAAACCAATTTAGCACACTTCAGAATTCGAGTGAATAAAAAGGGGGTCCCTGAAACTGTTATGACGGCTGTGTTTAAAAAAAAATGATTACTAAATTTGTTATTCATTCAAGATTTCAATTATATACGGTACTACTCTTTTAATCTTATTTACATCTCATTTAAATGCCTTTAAATCTGTCTCGAAATAATAAACTTCATTACTATATCAATACCAAAAATGGCTCTGAGCACTATGGTACTCAACTGCTGAGGTCATCAGTCCCCTAGAACTTAGAACTTGTTAAACCTAAGTAACCTAAGGACATCACAAACATCCATGCCCGAGGCAGGATTCGAACCTGCGACCGTAGCGGTCTTGCGGTTCCAGACTGCAGCGCCTTTAACCGCACGGCCACTTCGGCCGGCTCAATATTAAAGTTATCTTTCGACTTCGTTAGACCTTCGCTATTCGTTTACTGGTTCATTAACAAAACATTTCTTTCAATGGTTCAAATGGCTCTGAGCACTATGGGACTTAACATCTATGGTCATCAGTCCCCTAGAACTTAGAACTACTCAAACCTAACTAACCTAAGGGCATCACACAACACCCAGCCATCACGAGGCGGAGAAAATCCCTGACCCCGCCGGGAATCGAACTCGGGAACCCGGGCGTGGGAAGCGAGAACGCTACCGCACGACCACGAGATGCGGGCAAACATTTCTTTAAACACCATTCTAATATAGGTAGTTCTGCAAATAATTATTATTAACACAATTTTTAATTTTCATTTCTGGACGCTCGGTTTGCGTAACGCTTGGAAAGGACCCTGTCTAGGTTAGTTGTGAGCATAACTAAATGATGGAAAAGAACTGGTAAAATTTAGGTTATTATTGCACAAAACAAACACAGTTCACTCTCTGATCCATACGAATACACTACTAAAAGTTTCAACCTGCTAGTATCGATGCGGCGGTAGGCAGGTGGCAAGATGGCAAAGCACAGAGCACACATACAACCACAGCTGTGGCTCTTGATGTATCGGCACTTTAATTCTTCTTAGCCTCGCAATACTTTTCCATTTAGTGCCTATGGAATTTTGCCATGCTGTGTGGGCGTTGGAACAGCATACCTGAGGCTCAGTTAAGTTATGTCTTCCAGGAGAGCCTCCTCACTCCAGAAGGTGTTGCTCAAACCAGTGCCAAAATCCAACTACTACTGTGCCCGTTGTGCCGTGCAGTGCCCGCGCGCATTTTCCCGAACTCGTCTGCCATCCACATTTTACCGCTCCCTGACAGACCGGGTATTCACCCGAGGTTTTGCATTCTACATATCCTAACACATTGCCTACGTATGGTCCAGACGCACAGTTACACTTTTAATCATCTTACAACAGTTTCAACATATGTTACATTTCAATTCTATTACAATATTACTTGACATTTGACACAAACATTAATATTCACATTGAAACTTATTTACAGTTTTGTTAACATAATGGCATGAAACAAAAAGAAATGAAATCAGAACATCAACTACACAAGTTTATCGTAAAATCAGATGAAAAGAATTACTTATATGTACAATAGTACAGAGTCGTTGTTGTTACAGCTCCATGTTAAGTTTCGCGTCGTCTTCGAACATTACTCCACCTACGGCGCGCAGGCATATGCGTAACATGCTATTATATGGGGGGTCTGTCGGAATGCAGGGTCGCGGAGCTAAAATCCAGAGATTGAAACTAATAAAATTAACTGTCGTTAGACGTGTCATTACGCAAAAAAAATACTTCCTTTTTGAATAAATTAAAGAAATCACAAGGTTCCGCACCTTTTCCTGTTGAAAACAGCCATCACTGACCGAGCGGGGTGGCGCAGTGGTTAGCACACTGGACTCCCGTTGTGGAAGACGACGGTTTAACCACACGCCCGGCCGTCCTGATTTACGTTTTCCGTGTGACACGTGTGAGAACTTACTGGAATTAAGGAAAACGTGGAAGGGAGGACCCACCAATATAACTTTCTTTTCACAGTATCTGTTTATTTAACAATATATAATCATAGATTTTGTTTTTATTACAAAATAAACAAATTTTTGAAATGAATAAGCTTTTGCTAGAGCAATCAAAAGAACAAACAACACGACAATAATTATAAGGCAACCGGACCTGCAGCCCGCCCGTTATCGGGTGAAACTACCGCACTGGACACGGTTTGTGTTATTAAATATCCTTCTGCAACACATGAAAACTATATAAGCACCATTGATGACAAGGATGTTTCAATTACTCAGACAGATGACGAAAATTTCTGGGTTAAGATGCGCACCTGTGCTTTGTGGTTAAACAGATTAGGAAACAATTATGACAATGATAAGGCTTACTTCAAAGCAAGCAACCTCTTAATTTCAATCGGCAACCAAGGTGTGACTGGATCCCAACCCATCGCTTTTGGCAATCTTATTCTGACTAAAGCCCTGGTTACAGTTGGGTGTTACTTTCTTAAAAGTTAAACTGATTGTCAGTTATGAAGACCGCACTGAAGGACTGTTGTAAAACATTACTTATGAACACTTATTACAGGAGAACTCACTCAGTGGAAGCACAAGATCCTCTTAAAAATACACCAATAATGACCCACTCTTTCAAAGACAGCAACGCACATCTTAGTACAACAGGTTGTTCAGATTGTAACTAATCCAATTACAATCATAGAATTGAACCGGTTAACATCTAAATCTAACCACAAGACCCCTGTTTGTTTAACGGCAACCAGAGCCTTAGTGCAGTTGTTCTGCCTGTATTTACGACCGTGAGCTGATTCATTAGAACATTAATGATCAGGTATAAACCAGAAAGGAATGGCAATATAATATCGGAATAAATTTTCAAATGACAACTAGTGGCTAGTACAGTACTACGGCCTATATTTACGAACAAAGAGCCGACCGAGCTAAACTCTGAGGGTCGGGTACAAATCAGAAAATAATTAGTATATCAGCTAGACAATGACAAATCACCACGAGGATTACAGAATGTTACTCCCCTTTATCAGTAAGCAGCTCCATGGATCCACTGTGCGTCTCAGCGGTTACTGAGTGGTGCCGATGAAAGCCTGATAGAAGAGGTCAGCCAGGCCACAAACGGTCGTCCGACACGAATGCTGCCAACCAACCGAGGGAATGTTTGTAGTTGACGCTGACCCCGGTGAAGTACCCCGGTATCTTTACCCTGCGCGGGCCCTCCTTGTGTAGCTCGTGGCTTCGGCTGCTCGGACCTCGTGACCATCTCTTGTCGCGACGCTACCGTTAATCCCCAAATTTCGTGCCTCCTCCTCTTGGGAAAGCGAACCGTTACATATATCGGCAAGCAAAGACCTTCTAAGGACACAACCCACAGATGCCAACTCTTCCTCGTAGATATTGGCAATGGAGTCGCAAGAGGGCTAGTCGATACTACCCTTGAGATAGTGGCGTCCGACAGAACAGTCTAGTAAGTCAATGGCGCCACGTATCACCGTGATTTCGCTAAGTCATTTCAAGCAAATGCCGGGATGGTTCCTTCGAAAGGGCACGACTGACTTCCTTCCCCATCCGTCCCTAATCCGATAGGACAAAGACCTCGCTGTTTGCTGCCCTTCTCGCCATCACAATAAGATCTTCGAGCAAACGTATTCCATCAATTCCTTAATCACTGATCTCAGAAGGATCTCGTCAAGATTTCCGTGGCAGAATATCCATTTCGCGTGCACATGGGGTTTTTTTAGACTAGGCGGTAGGTCGAGGTTCAAATTGCTCTGAGCACTATGGGACGCAACTTCTGAGGTCATTAGTCCCCTAGAACTTAGAAGTAGTTAAACCTAACTAACCTAAGGACAGCACACACATCCATGCCCGAGTAGTGCAAGGTGTCCTGATGAACACTCACCAGTCGACGTGCAGGCAGGGAAATCAGGACGCGCTCAGTGTAAAGACACTTCAACTATTAAGATATTAGCAGTAAATTTTCAGTGTTCGGAATAAAGTTCCTGAATTTACTGCCCTCCAGGAAGCGCGTGGCGCGCAAATTATTCTCGGGACTGAGACTTGGCTGAACCCTGAGATAGGAAGTTCTGAAATACTTAGTGAGGGTTGGAACGTGTATCGGAAAGACAGATTACACACCATAGGAGGTGGTGTCTTCATTGCAGTTGACAGAAATATTGTGTCTACTGAGGTCGAAGTAGAGTGTGATTGTGAAGTTATCTGGACACTTTTAACAGGGCGAGGGGAAATAAAGTTAATTGTTGGGTGTTATTACCGGCCACCAGGTTCCACCGTGACAGTTATAGAATCATTCAAAGGGAGCCTACATCCTGTATCGCAGAAGTACCAGGATCATGCTATATTAGTCGGAGGCGACTTCAACGTACCTAGTATAGACTGGGATGTCTTTGGATTCATTACAGGTGGTACAGAGAAGCCGTCGTGTGAATTACTTTTGAACACATTATCCGAAAACTATCTTGAGCAGCTAAATCGACAGCCAACGCCTAATGGAAATATTTTACGAGTATATCTGGTAGCCACGAACAGACGAGACCTCATCGACGGTGTCAGTGTTGAGACAGGGATTAGTGATCATGATGTTGTCATTACGACTATGGTTACGAAAGCTAAAAAGTCGGTCAAGAAGGCTAGGAGAGTATTCTTACTAGAAAGAGCAGATAAGCAGTTGTTAGCATCCCACTCAGTAAATGAATCGACTTCATTTACTTCCGGTACGATGGACGAGGAAGAATTATGGGCAAATGTTAAACACATTGTAAATCACGCATTGGAGAAGTATGTGCCGAAAAAGTGGGTTACGGACGGCAAAGACCCACCGTGGTTTAACAGCGCAATTCGGAGAATGCTCACGAAGCAAAGACAGTTGCACTCGCGGTACAAGAAAGTTCGGGAGAATGAGGACAGGCAAAAGTGAGTAGATATTCGTGCTGCTGTAAAAAGAGCGATGCGCAAAGCATACAACCACTACCACCGTCATACCTTAGCAGAAGATCTTGCTGAAAACCCAAGGAAATTCTGGTCTTACGTAAAATCGGTAAGCGGGCCGAAGGCTTCCATCCAGTCACTCACTGATCAGTCTGGCCTGGCAACGGAAGACAGCAAAACGAAAGCTGAAATTTTAAATTTAGCATTTGAGAAATCTTTCACGTAGGAGGATCGTACAAACATACCGCCGTTTGAGTCTCGTACAGATTCCCGTATGGAGGATATAGACATCCATGGGGTTGTGAAGCAGCTGAATGGGTTGAAAATAAATAAATCGCCAGGCCCTGATGGGATTCCAATTCAGTTTCACAGAGAGTACTCTACTGTATTGGCTCCTTACTTAGCTTGCATTTATCGCGAATCTTTTGCCCAACGTAAAGTCCCCAACTACTGGCAAAAAGCGCAGTTGACGCCTGTATATCAGAAGGGTAGAAGGACGGATCCTCAAAATTACAGATCAATATCCTTATTATCGGTTTGTTGCAGGATTCTCGAACGTATTCTCAGTTCGAGTATAATGAAATTCCTTGAGACAGAGAAGTTGCCGTCCATGCATCAGCTCGGTTTTAGAAAGCATCGCTCCTGCGAAACGCAACTCGCCCTTTTTTCATATGGATGAAGGGTATCAGACGGATGCCATATTCCTTGACTTCCGGAAAGCGTTTGACTCGGTGCCCCACTGCAGACTCCTAACTAAGGTACGAGCATATGGGATTGGTTCCCAAATATGTGATTGGCTCGAAGACTTCTTAAGTAATAGAACCCATTACGTTGTCCTCGATGGTGAGTGTTCATCGAAGGTGAGGGTATCATCTGGAGTGCCCCAGGGAAGGGTGGTAAGTCCGCTGTTGTTTCCTATCTACATAAATGATCTTTTGGAAAGGGTGGATAGTAATGTGTGGCTGTTTTCTGATGATGCTATGGTGTAGGGGAAGGTGTAGTCGTTTATCCAAATATAGATAAATGTAAATTAATGCAGATGAATAGGAAAAAGAATCCTGTAATGTTTGAATACTCCATTAGTAGTGTAGCGTTTGACACAGTCATGTCGATTAAATATTTGGGCGCATCATTGCAGAGCGATATGAAGTGGGACAAACATGTAATGACAGTTGTGGGGAAGGCAGATAGTCGTCTTCGGTTCACTGGTAGAATTTTCGGAAGATGTGGTTCATCTGTAAAGGAGACCGCTTATAAAACACTAATACGACCTATTCTTGAGTACTGCTCGAGCGTTTGGGATCCCTATCAGGTCGGATTGAGGGAGGACATAGAAGCAATTCGGAGGCGGGCTGCTACATTTGTTACTGGTAGGTTTTATCATCACGCGAGTGTTACGGAAATGCTTCAGGAACTCGGGTGGGAGTCTGTAGAGGAAAGGAGTCCTTCTTTTCTTGAATCGCTACTGAGGAAATTTAGAGAACAAGCATTTGAGGCTGACTGCAGTACAATTTTACTGCCGCCAACTTACATTTCGCGGAAAGACCACAAGGACAAGATAAGAGTGATTAGGGCTCGTACAGAGGCATATAGGCAGTCAATTTTCCCTCGTTCTGTTTGGGAGTGGAACAGGGAGAGAAGATGCTAGTTGTGGTACGAGGTACCCTCTGCCACGCACCGTATGGTGGATTGCGGAGCATGTATGTAGATTCAGATGTAGAAATGCCGTGCGAAGATACAATGCTCGGCTGTGGCTCTTACTGAGCTGCGAAAGGTGAGTGTAGCTATCACGTGCAACGCATCTTTCTCGCACATTGCTCGACGTCTGACCAATGTAGGCTTTGCCACAGTGGCTAAGAATTCTGTAGATTCCAGGCCTTCTAAATCCCAGATCGTCCTTTGCTGATTCGAGAAGATCACAAGTCTTTGTAGGCAAGCGAAAGTTCACTTTGACTTAATGTTTACTTAAGGTTCCACTTAATTTTCACGAAATACTGCAGACTCACGGGAGGTACACCATGGACACGAACCGCTCCTTCTCCTCTTCTCGGTGTAAAATCATTTCACATTGGTCGAAAATCACCTATGTTACTGGGGCAGTCACAACGTTTTATTTATCACCTCGAAAGAATAAAATTACTTAATTACCTTTTCTATGTTTGGATGTACATGTGTACAGTTCTGCCACACATTCAGAACCCCACCCCACATCACTAAGAGCACCTGACAGAGGAGACAGTTGATAAAGCCTCGTCATAAAAGTGGAATTATAAATGTAGGAGCTGTGTCAGTTCAATGCGGACAACTTCTTTTGCCGTTGTGATCGCCAAGACAAACCTTGAGCACTTCTGATGCAGCTGTGTCACGCTGCTAAAATCACATTAACGCAGGATACTCTAATTTATGAATGGTCTTCATCTTTCAGCTGTAGCTGCATGTTGTGATACTTTGGTGCTTGGTTTTCAACGTGTACTACGACTGCAGACTTGTAGTTGCAAGCAAACAAGAAATTAGCCACGGAATATTACTCTTTCTAGGTGACAACTAAAATTTTATGATTACCTCCTAAAGTAACTCCTTTTGTTGTTCTTTTTTATTTTCTTCTTATTTACCTTAACTTCGAAATGGTCTATAATAGAGCAGAGACAGTTGATTCCTTAATGTATTCGATAAAATATGTTTCTTGTCAGAATATGAGCGAACACTTTCATAACTCTAACAAGTATTTATACCAGGCGGTTATAATTAAAGTGCAGCTACAGACAGAGGTTCAGTGCGGACTGTAATTATCACATGGCAGCGGCACTAGGATGATATTCTCATGCGTTAATACGGAACCGATTTACGCTGAAAAACAGAAAAGACAGTTCGAAGTTTGGACACCAGATGCAAATCCAGCGCTGAGAATGGAATATAGAAATGTTTTCATACATAATACATCAGGAACGGGACGTGGTCAAACAAATGAGGAAGGCACGATGTCGATTTTTTTATTAGCTACCGCGTACAAAATTTGTTCGGTATGAACACCAGAGACGTCGACGACTCGCTGTACAGAGCCAGATTTGCACCTGGTGGCCAAAATTGGAAGAATTCTTTTTTCCCAGCGCAAATCAGTTCCACATTAACGCATGCGAATATCTACCAAGTTTCGTTGCCATACCATAGTTACAGCCCACTCTGGACCTCCGTGAATAGCAGCACTTTGATTATAACCTCCTGTTACTGACAAGGGAATGGTCCAATAAGACATGTCGAAACCTTCCCTGAAATATTTTACATAGGAACAAGACAAAGAAAAAAATGCACTGCCAAAATTTTAGCTGCTAAGAGGCACTGCAAGATAAAAGAAACTGAAAGCTGCCGAATTCGTAGAGCTCCAGGTGACGGTAAATGTGCAAACCCCCCCCCCTCAAATTACCCTCCCACCCCCAAACCCACTGGGTCTGTAGCAACTGCACATGCGCAACTAGGCACACACACAGCCGAGGTCGTAGGTACATTTGTAAACAAGACGCAACCCGATCCTAATTTGTAAAGGAGGTTTCAGGTTACCGTACGTTGACAGTTTCTTTGACACCACAGTACAAAAAATGGCTGAAGTGGTTCTAAGCACCATGGGACTTAACATCAGAGGTCATCAGTCCCCTAAACTTAGAACTACTTAAACCTAACAACCTAAGGACAACACACACAGCCATGGCCCGAGGCAGGATTCGAACTTGCGACCGTAGCAACTACAGTACACAGTTACTATTCTCTAGAATTAGCCACTCAAGTAACATCTATTACAAATCATCAGTTGGTTTTTTTTTTTTTTTTTTGCAGTATTGGTAAGTATTGAAAATACAGATAAACCGAATTAATATTTATTGTGCTTTCGTAAAGCAAGCCTAATAATGTTACCTCTTTTTTCTTTCAGTTTCACAGTAATGTGGAATCCAATTAATGTTCTCAGTTTAGCAACGATGAAATATGAAGAACATGGTTTCCAGCCGAAATCACTTACTTCTCCTGAGGACATACGTATGTGTCATTTGTAGTTAATTTCCTTGACATTCATTCAAATGATATCGGCATTTCGTTTGAAGTTTTAGGTACGTTTGAAGAAATAGGAAATAACTGTGACGATTTCATGAATTGTGATTTGTACGACGTCAGTTGTGCCAGTAACACTTCTGAAGAAGAACCCGTACTGCAACAGCTTTTAGCGACAAAGAGAAGGCAATGAAATATTGGTTAAACGAAGGAGGGAAAAACGCTTGAAGTTATGCAATGTGCAAAGGCGTTTTCGTTTCGTAAAATCGGAGCGTGAACCGTACATACGGAAGAATTAATTACATGAAGTAATAAACATGCGCCAAACGGAAACCCGAAACCAAATGAATGAAACACTGTTCAGAAGATTCAGAACCGCTCGTGGGAGGCTATGTGCCGTTACCGATGAAGATCTACGAGACTTGGCACTCCGACTTTCATCTGACCTGAACATTGCTATTTTCCATGCTTCATCGACCTGGCTACGCAGGGTCCAGAAACAGTACACAATACGAAGTCGCAAAATTACCAAGTTTACGTCACGTAAACGTGAAGAGGAGCTGCCAGTGACAGACAAAGAGAAATTCATAGCTGACTTAAAGACGAAACTTGCTGTTATCCCCGCAACTGCTGTTATAACGCTGATCAGTCAGATTTCATGAAAGAACTGCGTGCACAGCGCACTTTCTCAATTCGGGGTGAGAAAAGGACGGAGTCGGTTGCCCAATCAATGAATGCAATGACACATTCATATGCGATAATGCCCGTGATAAGTATGATTGGTTTACAGTTTTCGCAGCTGTACATCAAGAACTGCAAGGCAAATTAGGACCGAAAATAAAAAAAATGGACTGTTTAGTTGCAAATATGTTGTAAATCTTGAAAATCTGGAAAATGGGAAAGAACAATTTTAAACATTTCGTTCGAAACGTATTCCTAGCAGCTGCAGAAGCTAATTCATTGCTTTGGTTGGATTCTTGGTCTGATGATAACGACGCCTCTGTTTTTGTGTAGAACGGCGAAGTATCTGTAGATGTAATGCGGATTCCGCCTGCAACTACTAGTGCGATTCAACCTCTCGATAAATAACTTTTTTCGACTGTGGAAAGCATTTTTCAGTAAATTATCAGACTTCATAATTTCCGGTACCTCTCTTTCATTTCAGGTGTATCAGAGGGACAGTATTCTTAAGCTTCGGTCATTTGTGCGTTACCAGTTTTCTTCCCCACGCCTTACGAATTCGACCAAATATGCCTGGTCTGCAGTACGTAGAACAAAGGCCGGGAGCATTTCTAACTCCACTCCAGTTCCGTCTAAATAAAACTAGTGGTTACTGCGAAGTGCCTGATTGGTTCAATTTTTCCTTTGTCTGGTGTGCCTGGTAAAAAAAAAAATGTTTGTTTTTGTCATTCAATAGACACTTCGCATTTGTGACAACTGCAGGGAATAGCCAAAGAACTGTTTCACTGATGGTCAAATGTACAAAATTCAAACATTATTATTAGTAATGACCTACAGGAGTTGTTAAAAAATGTTTTACTGCAAGACAAATTTCATTTCAACAAATTACAAGTCCTCATTGATGGAAGTCGTCTGTGACATCAAACACTGCCATGATTTTATACTTCCTGCTAGTCACTTTTATTAGAATTACATGTGTAGGAATAGAACTGTCGATATGAAGTGATTCAAACAAATGTTTGTACAGCTTCAGCCCGGTTTTCGCCGGAGCAAACAAGTTAATAGGCACAAGCAAAAGAGAATTCTGTCTGGTGTACCCGGTAGGCCTCTTGCAAGTCTTTCAACTGGACGCCACTGCAGCTACTTGCATGTCCATAACGTTCCCCAGTTACCTAATAGGAAAATGGAGACCTGCAATTTAACGTGGAATCCTAACCACATGTCTTTCCTGGCCACTCCAAAACCTGTGAGAAGCGAATGCTCGGTTAAAAAACATAGTGAAAATAATGTAGACTGAACGGGATTTGATCCCGTGCTCTCTGGACCACGAAGCACGCGCTTCGTCACTAGACCTTTTTTTGTTTTAGATAAAAAGAAATATGACCATCAGACCTTACACGTGAATTGTAAGAGCTAGCTGAGCCACCTCTTGAGATGATGCTCGACGTCGCGGTAATTAGTGTTCTGTTTACAAATTTCCCCTCAATGGTTATGAGAAGCCAGGGAAAACTGGCAGCTGACAAACAAAGAAAACTTTGGATCAGTGCTAAGGAGAGATAGAGATGCAATTCCGCGCATATCACGCTTCCATACGCACTGAGACAGTTAAATTCTTCCTTCCCTGCGCCATTTTGCATACTCGCTCAAGACCAGTGCGCTCGCCACGCAAAATAATCCTCACTGAATAGCAGAGTTTCGCATTGCGGCTCCAAAAAGATAGAGTTGTATCCTGTACGCCGAATATTAGCTCCACAAATGACCGGCCTCATTTAAACTTTTCTGTTAGGAGAGATAATTTAGAGGTGGAATGGCTGCTTGGATCAAGTATGGGGTCTCATATCAGTGTGGTTCCTGTTGACTCTGTCAGGAGGTGGGACTATACTAGGCATGTCCTTCATCTCGGCAGGATAGGGAAGCGAAAACTGTCTGGGCTAATAGCAAATAACTTAAGGGGGAGCACTGTCACAAGTGGTAAAGTACCAGTGGTAAGAAGTGACAGATCAGCAGTTTTCTTTTTAGGGTATGGAGGGCAGAAACAAAAGATTTTCACAGACAGCCTGAAAATCACATTCAGATTAATAAAACAGGCAGTCAGAAAGCAAATTTTAATGTACAAAATTCATGCAGACCGCCTCTGATTTAAACTAGAGATACTCAAAAATTGACGGGGTTGTAATTCAGCCAGTGTACAAGATCAGTTATCCTTATTGCATCAGAATATCCGAGGACTAAGGGGTAAGCTTAATGAATTGCTTATTTGTGTTGAAGAATTAGAGTTGAGCAAACCAGTTGATATAATGTGCCTCTCTGAATATCATGTGGCCACTGGTACTGATATTTTAAATGTTACAGCGTTCAAGTTAGCTTCTTACTTCTGTAGAGAAAATAAGGAGAAAGAAGGAGAGGTCACATTCGTCAGAAACTGTTTTGATTTCAAGAATATTAATGTTAATAAATTTTTCTCATAGCGGCACATAGAAGCTTATGCAAAAGAAGTAGTATTTCATAACAAGTCCTTTTCTATAGTAGGTATATACAGATCACCTTCAGGAAATTTTAACCTCTTTGTAAAAAATCTAGAGGATCTATTGTCTCCTCTCCTGGTAGAAATCAAGGAAATAATCGTTGCTGGCGATTTTAATGTGAATTTACTGTAAAGCTCTATCGATGAACAATTATTGCAGTCAGTAACGCTATCATTCAATTTAGTTCCTACTGTGAACCTTGAAACTAGGATTTGTAAATGCTCTGAGACTGCTATCGATAATTTCTTTGTAGACAAGTCCAGAAAAAGTATTCATATCACAAAACTAATAGTAGATGGGCTATCTGATCATGGCACGTAGCATCTTGTGTTAAGTGTTGAAACCTGTCAGGATAAAAAAAAATATATTACATCTGAGTACAGGAGGGTAATAAATAAGTATAAATTCACGAAATTTCTCAAAGATATGAACTGGATACGTTTGCAGTACGTCTGACACAAATGGAAAATACAAAGCATTCATTTATAAAGTTACCTCCTCCTTTGAAAATTGTTTTCCCTATAAAGGTAACTCAAATCACAGAAAAATCAAAAGCAATCCATGGATTCCGTAGGGAATAAAGATATCATGTGGGACAAAAAGAAGACTGTATCTACTATCTAGGAACAGCTCTGACGTTAGAATTGTAATGCATTACAAAGAATACTGCAGAATATTGAAGCAAGTAATCCAGAAATGGAAGCAACTTTGTTATGATAGAAAGATAATTACATCAGCCAACAAAATAAAAACTGTATGGGGTATAGTGAAGACAGAGATGAGAGGGGCCGAAAGAGAAGAGGAACAGATAGCTCTAAATATAAATGAAGCTTTGGTAACAAATATGTGTAGTGTTGCAAACCTCTCAAACAGGTACTTCATTTCTATCTTAAGCTATCTGTGTAATCAATCTCCTGTCAGCGGAATATTTTCAGACTGGTTAAAATATGCTGAAGTTAAGCCTCTTTACAAGAATGAGGATAAAGAGATACTGTCAAACTATCGACCAACTTCACTTTTGCAGACTTTCTCAAAAATATTTGAAAAGGTTGTGTTCAAGCAACTCCTTACGCATCTGATTGCAAATAATATATTGTCCAAATCACAGTTTGGATTTCTTAAGGATTTTGATATTCAGAAAGCTATTTACACATACAGTGAGAACGTACATAATTCAGTAGATAATAAATTAGAGGCTACAGGCATTTTCTGTGTCCTGTCAATAGCCTTTGACTGTATGAACCACAGTATTCTCTCAAGTAAATTAAAATATTATAGTGTCACTAGCAGTGCTGCCAAATGTTCTGAGTCTCATCTGTCTAACAGGAAACAATGGGGTTGATTGAGTTGTTTGGGGGAAGAGACCGAACACCGAGGTCATCGGTCTCATCGGATTAGGGAAGGATGGGGAAGGAAGTCGGCCGTGCCCTTTCAAAGGAACCATCCTGGCATTTGCCTGGAGAGATTTAGGGAAATCGCAGAAAACCTAAATCAGGATGCCTGGACGCGGGATTGAACCGTCGTCCTCCCGAATGCGAGTCCAGTGTGCTAGCCACTGCGCCACGTCGCTCGGTTGAAACAATGGGTATCGCTGCAAAATGTCTGTGCAGTAAGCAGTCAGTCTTCATCTGATTAGGAATTAATTACATGTGATGTTCCTCAGGATTCCATCTTGGGTCCATTGCTTTTTATTGTGTACGCTAATGAGCTCCCATCTGTTACATTGCCAGATGCTAAGTTAGTTTTGTTTGAAGATGATACAATCATTGCAATAAGCAGCAAGTCAAGTACAGATTTAGAAACAGCTGCAAATCAAATTTTCACCGACACTAAAGCTAATTCACTGTCATCAAACTTTGAGAAGACCCACTAAATGCAGTTCAAAACCTGTAAAAGATTTCCTTCCAGCATGTGTACAACATAAGAAGACATGCAGATCAAAGACGTTGGCAGTGTTATATTTCTGGGAATACAACTCGACAATAAATTCAGTTGGGAACGGCATACCACAGAATTGCTTATGCGCCTAAGCAAGTCTGTATTGCAGTGAGAATGATGTCAGATGTAGGAGACATAAATATAAAAAAAACTTACACACTCTGATTACTTTGATTCTATCATGTCATACGGGATCATATTCTGGGGTAACTTATCAAACTGAGCAAAAGCTTTTAGGGTACAAAAGCGTGTGATAAGAATCCTTTGTGGTGCAAATTCAAGAACATCATGTAGAAACCTGTTCAGGGAACTTGGTATTCTAACCACTGCTTCTCAGTATACTTATTCCTTAATGAAATTTGTTGCAAGTAATATATCTTTAGTATCAGTACTAGGAAAAAGAATAGTCTTCATAAAGACCTAAAATAAATTACTCTGGTCCAAAAACGGGTCCAATATTCAGTAACATACGTTTTCAATTAATTGCCAGAACCATCAAAAATTTGGTTTCAGATAAAACACAATTGAAACAGAGTTTGAAAGACTTTTTGATAGCAACTCCTTCTACTGTATAGATGAATATCTCAATAGAGACTGTTCAGCCAGCTTAAGTAGAAATGTCTGTTAGATTTCAGCTTTGACAGCACTTGGTCACAACAATCAAGATTATGCATTTTTTGTATGATAAATTTATTAAGAGTGCAAAACAGTGTTTGATTCTGAATGCGTGATCATTCTGTAAATATTAGCTGTTCGAGTTTGCCACATTGTGTTCACCTATTTCGACAATCTCCTGACAAATGATCAGGATAGTAAGTATTATATTCAAATGTTTTATGTTATAGTTTCTGACATGTTCCACACCCATGAGAATCATCTCATTTTCTGGGTTTGTGGAACGTAAACTGAATCTAATCTAACCTAATCTAATATAATCTAACAAACTAAAAAATAATCACACAGAATTTATAGCCAATGTTCGCTATCTCTTGTTCTCTTCCGTTCCCTCTACTACAAACGATATACGAGCGAGTGGTAGTGAATTTTCTTTAAATGCTCATTCGCACGCGTTCACTTCCATTCGCTCCATTGTAAACCAGCTTAAGGTGCTTAAAAATGCTGTCTGAGAACTCCAGATGATTCCGCTAGGAGTTGCTGCGTGAGTGAGTCGCCGAGTCGCACGCTAGGCGGGCAGGGTTGTGCAAATCGCTGTTATAGGCTGTTCTTCGCTCTGCGAAAATCTGTAACTTCAACATCTTTTACAAAATACTTGCAGTGCCCCTTAGCAGCTAAAATTTTGGCCGTGCATTTCTTTCGTTGCTTTCTTCCCGTGTAAAAGATTAACGGTAGGTTTCGCCAAGATGGTCGCCGAGTGAGAACACAGGTATTTTCTTCGTCCGCTACAAGAACTTATTTAAGTGGAAATAGGGTCAAATTTAAATTTTCTGTATTTTGTATACTTACTGTAGTGTCAGTTCTTGCCACACAACTGAATATTAGCGTCCCAGCAGAGCTTGTTCTTGAAAAACTTCGTGTTAAGTCCCAATAATCGCTACACAAAACGAAATTTTGAGTGACATAAACAAAAAAAATTCTATTCAAGTTTTCTTGATAGTGCAAAATTTGTTTAAAAAAGACAACCACTATTTTCATCAGTGTCTATTGTCGCAATAAAAGTGTAATCAAACGTTTCTAAATCATATTTAACTAACACATTTCGTATTGTTTACTAGTTAGATAGAAGCGATGTAGGCCTAAATTTTCCGAGTTGTAAACATTTAAAAACCTGACCAAACGCGCCTGATAACGTAGATTCTCTAAAGGCAAAGTAATTAAAAATTCATTTTTCTGTCATTGTATCTCTGAATAAGTGCAAACATAACAACCACCACACATAAGACCTTCGTGTCGTTTTTTGTTTACACCCAGCCAATCTCGCCTCGTTGATAAATTTAGAACATTAGAACATTCTCTAAACTTAATTATTCTTTCGAAGCTGATCATGAGTGAGAAATCTGGGAGTTGTTATACACAGTGAGTAGAGGAATTTGTTGCCAGTCTTGTAGGAAATATTTTCACTGTGTGCAGGGGGGGGGGGGGGGAAGATGCAGTGGGGAGCATGTTGGGAGAACAGAAGAGGCTCTCTCCTGGAACTGCAGAGCATGCCGTAGGAACATTTTGATTGGAGAACACGAAAGGAAACTCTGGGCCCTTATGCACAGTTGGAGGAAGCAACGAAGGAACTCATAAGTATCGAGGAAGATAGGGGGAGGAGGGTGGTTGGGAAATGGCAGCTGGTAGGAGGACAAGAAGCAAGAGGACGCGATATGACAGTTTTATCATCAACACCAAAACAGGTATCTACCACTGCCAGAGTTAAGTGGAGAAGAGCCTCAGGTAGAACGAGGGGCAGGAAACGTGCGGCACACTTTAACTGTGGACAAGAAGCCTGGCAATGTACCAGGTGCTAGGAAGAAGAAAGTGCTGCTGCTAGGGCGAGGTGTAAGCCCTGAGTTACAGGAAAGTTTAGGGGCAGCGTACCAGGCCACCAGTATCTTCAAGCCAAATACAGGGCTAAGTCATATGATAGAAGACCTAGGGTCTTTATGTAAGGACTACAAAAGAGGACCATGTAGTGATAGTGCGTGGGGTGGGAAACCGTTTGGATGACGATGGGACATATGACATAGGTGGTGACCTGGACAGGATAGCTTCCCTGACTCATGGCACCAATGTGGACTTCGTTCAGCTGTTCCGGCATCATGATCGACCACAGCTGTAAGGAAAATCAATGTGGGGTTAGCGATGGCTCTCAGGACAGCCGACTTTGCTTATGTTTCTCTGGTGCCCATCAGGAATATCAACAGATGGGGTTTCACTAGGCATGGCCTACACCTAAACGGGACTGGGAGGGGAAAATTGGTACAGCTGATTCATGAAAGTATAGGGGTTGGATCTTGGATCACACTTGGTCAAATACCTGTTGTCATTGGTAGGAAAAGTAGGTCTTTTTAAGGATAAATCCAGACAACAGGTTCCCCTGTCTAAAGAGTATCTCCAGCAATTAAAAAAAGTACAGAAACAACCACTCACAAGACAGATTTTAACACTTCAAATATCACACATACCAGATGTCACAAAGAAAAACAAATCATTCGAAAGAGTAACATGGGACATTTCACAGACTTAACAATCATCCATCAAAACATGCAATCATTAAAAAATAAAATACATCTGAAGTTGACCTCCAATCTGTGAACTGTACTGTAGTTTATGTTACTGAGCACTGGTGTAGAGACACAGAAATCCAAAATGTAGTATTATCATTGTACGAAAGGGCAAAATCTTGGTGCAGAACTGCTTCAAGGGATGGAGGATCATGCATTTATATGAAAAAAGGAACACAGTTCAAATCAAGACATGACCTCAGCACAGTAAGTGATGACAAACACTTTGAAAATCAGTTATTTAATTAAAAAGGCTGAATATCACCAAGAAATTAATCATTTTGTGTGTGTATAGATCTGCCAATGGTAGTGTGGACACTTTTTTCAATAAATTAGCAGAAGTTGTAGATAAAGTCTGAAGTACAAAGGTCAACATAATTTTGTGTGGGGACATAAACATCAACTCCAATATCATAAATGAATCCAGCAGCACCTTCATAAATATCCTTCAAAGTTTTTGCATGCCTTGGTCAAAAGCGCAAAGATGGTTCCTATAATGACTGCATCAGTAATTGATGAGGAAGCCACAAATATGGACACGGGTAAATGTGATGTAGCTGAAAAGATCCCGGACACTCAGGCCATCTCTGTCAAATAACAACAGTAAAATGAGGTATTGAATCAGTCCCTAAACTACAAACGTACAAGGGACATCTATCAGAAACCAAAATAAAACATTTTTCAAAAGAACTAGAATAATAAAGCTGGGTTGAAGTGAATAAGGAAACCAATGTGAATATGAAAGTTTCTAAATTCTCTACATTGTTTAAATTGAACATTGAAAAGGCGTTTCCAAAAGTATACATGTCTTTATCAAAATCTCACTAAAACAGATGGATAACAGCAGGTATTAAAAAGTCCTGCCAAACACTTAAACACCTCAGTTCCATGAAAAATATTTGCAATGATCCAAAATTCTTAAATTTCTATCATCGATACAAGAAGATCTATAAGAAGGTGCTGATTGCTGCAAAAAAGTCATTTACTGACAGAATAATATATAATGCAGAGAATAAAAGCAAAGCAGTCTGGGATGTTATAAAAAAGAAAGTGGGGAGAGGCAAACAAACGCAGAATAACATGCTGCTAAGGGAGTGGGATAAGGTAGTAAATGATCCACAACACTTAGTAAACTATGTAAACGAGCATTTTTCAATTACTGCAGAGAAGTTACAGCAAAAATTCCCCAAAGGAAATTTAACACCTGTAAATAATGTTGCACTAAATACAATGATGTTACTTCCAGCCACAGAGAATGAAGTCAATAAAACTGTTTGAAAACTAAAAAATAAAAAGTCAGAAGGCTTAGATGAAGTGCCAATGTGTGTACTGAAACAAGTATAACCCCTTAACAAGTATAATAAATGAATCCTCCACACCAGGGGCATTCCCAGAGCTGGTAAAACAGGCAAGAGTTGTATCTTTGCTTAAGAAAAGTAATGAGGAGGACACAGAAAATTACTGGTTCATTTCCCTACTGTCACCATTCTCAAAACTAATAGAGGCAATTATGAAAGACAGATTTATGAATTACCAGAATAAATACAATCTTTTAAGCAATTCACAGTTTGATTTCTGAAGTGGCAAAAATATGGAGTCAGCCACAGTAGAACTCAAAAAAGATGTATTTGATGCTCTTGATAAAGATGAGTGTGTAACAGACACATTTTTGAATGTTTGTACAGCCTTTGATAGAGTTGGCTGCACGAGATTCTATTAAATAAATTAGAAGCATTAGGAATAAGAGGGGTAACTACTGACTGGTTTAGATCATACCTAGAAGATAGGGTACATAGAGTAGAGATAACACATACTTGAAATAGATGTAAACATTTAGTAAAACACTTATCAGAGCTAAAATACATTAATATAGGGGTTCTGGATGGAAGCATATTAGGACCAGTGCTATTCCTGATAGACATCAATGACTTTCCCAGTAGTATTACTCATGGTGAAAAAATTCTCTTCGCTGATGACAGCGATATTATACTCACTGAGAAAACAAGAGAACTACTTGCAGAGAAAGAAAATGAAACTCTCAAAGACGTTTATGATTGGTCAATAAGCAATAAAGTGACATTGAACATAAAGAAAACTAATGCCATGAATTTCAGTTTGAGGAGGAAAAATGACAATGATAAATTAAATGTAGATAGCACCTCTATAGACTGTGTAACAAATGCAAAATTTCTAAAAATGAATGTTGATTCTTAATTGAAGTGGTGAGGACACACAAAGGTACTTGCAAACAGAATGTCATCAGCATGTTATGCCCTTAGAATCCTATCATTAATGTGTAACATGGAGTGTCTTTTAGTTACATATTATTCATATGTACACTCAATTCTTAGCTATGGCATTCTTTTTTGGGGAACAAATGCACAAAATATGAACACAATTTTCAAACTCCAGAAAAGAGCCATAAGAATAATAACCAGAAATGTTAGTCGACCTCATTGCAAGGATCTGTTCAAAACAATGGGGATTTTAACTGCTCCATGTGAATACATTTACCAGTCAGTTGAACACATCAAAAATAAAATTGGTAAATACTGCAAAAACAGCTCTGTCCATGACCATGCAACAAGAGACACTCAACTTACATTTACCAAGAAAAAATAAATATAAAACTCAAAGCAGAATTTTCTACCAAGGAATAAAACTGTACAATAAATTACCAAAAGAGATTAAAGAAATTCCAAAAATACACTTACTTAAAAAGGAATGGCAGCTAAAAAGTGCCTGTTATGCAATACGTTTTACACACTGAAGGATTACTTAGAAAAAACAGAGTAGGGGTTTGATAAAAAATGTTTTACAAATAAATAATAATAATAATGATTACAAAACATCCAACATTCCACATAACACCTTCACTTTACGATTTTTTCCCTCTTTTTTCCTTCCTAGAAATACTTACCCCCAAGTTATGCATAGCACAATATTAACACCTCTTCCTCGTTATTAGCACAACATCTGACTTATTATGGAGGGATGCTGACTCAGTTTTTCTGGATAGCAAATGGGAAGTTGCGGTACAGAAAACTGCCCAGAGATCACCAGCTGGCACGTGCGCGCGCGCGATTGTGTGTGTGTGTGTGTGTGTGTGTGTGTGTGTAGTGAGTGAAGTGTTATGAAACAATGCATGTATAGTGTGTGCAGTGACTGACAGATGTGAGTAGACAGCGTGGCATTACATTCTTGAATAAGTTACTCGTATTTGTAAAAAAGTATTGTATACCAGGAGTAAATCTAATGATTGTCTCTATCTAGAAGTATGTAAATATATGTGTATACGAATTAGCTTATTTTAAATTGATCTAGTAAAAACTTTAACATGACCTATGTCATTGTAAAAAGAGATCTGCAGATGAATAAACCTACTACTACTAGTACTACTACATTCCCTAGAACTGTGGAAGGTGGTAATGTCGTCGAGAAAAAAAGGACAAATTCTTCTTCCCTTAGCGTCTGCCTTACATTTTGTCTTTCCACCTTGTGAGCTTCTGCTGACAACATGTAAGTTTGATTCATCTGTATTTTGCTGGCTAGGTAATGATATATTTAACTATAATCAGTCGAGTTAATTATTTATAAACGACTACCATTCTGTCTCCTTACTAAACATGTGTCTTGTAGTGTGTTTTAATATTTTTCAGTTGCAAGGTAGGAGAGGTGTGAGGCTGACTTTTCGAGTACGAACGACCGAACAGAATTTGTTTTCTTTCGTAAATTCCTTCTCTGTCGGAAGCTAGGACCTATCTTGAGTCGTTGCGGCTCGAGTTGAATCTTTGGCTCATTTATTTGTCTCATTTACTGGCATCTCGATAGATGATGTGCTTGTAGCGTAGTGTCTCTGCACATACAGTTGCCGTGGTGACATGAGAAACAAGTACTGCGCTCGCGCTGAGGAGTTACTGAAAGCCGAGACCTGCAGTACGTCGCTGCTATTTTTGTCGGGAGTTGTCCCCCTTTGTATTGCGGATTTGGCCGATCGTTCGCTGACTGAAATTTTAATTGGATGGACTAGACACCATTTCTTGTCCATCGGTCGGTATTATCTACCTGTCAGCTCACTCGGTTCCTGCCTTGAATGGACTGTAGGGAACAGTTATCATACGCTTCAGACTGCATAGGTGTATATTTAGTTTATCTTATGTGATTTTGGGAAGAATGAGGTTTTATGGGCCACGCTGTGGCGTGAAACTGGAAGATTGATTAGTACCTAGGGATAGTATTCAAATTTGTTGCATCTCATTTGTTATGTTATACAGAAAGGTGCTTTTCTTGAAATAAGATTTTGTTATTTTTAGAGCTAATTGTTAATGTTTGTTTGAATTGTTTTAGATCATATAGTGTAAGGTTAACTTTTTTGATACATGTGTTGGTGACTGAAAGGTTATGCTGACTAGCATCAGCTATAGAGATAAGGCTTATGCATATTTTGAGACACTGATTGTATTAACGGTTCAGTATTGGTAATGCCTTACATTTAATGTTTATTTTCTGGACTTTAATGTGTTCCCTTCGTTGCCTGATTCGAGTTAACTTTGGCCTCTGAGATACATTGGCGAATGGTCTTGTAATTTACGTCTTGTCTTAAACTCCTTATCAAGTTAAAACGCGTGAAGGCATTTCTAGATGCGTAGCTGACTGAATAACTTTCTGGTTTCTTAGCAGTAGCTTCTAAAGGCGCCTTTTGACGAGTAACGTTACAAGAGGCTTCAGTTATCTTAGCTTAATTTATTTGTCTTAGGCTATGGTACTCTTGTTTACAGTTTTTGGTAATTGTGTTCGTGAAGTTCGGGCCCTCGCGTGGTCGTATCGTGCTTGCCGCGAGAGGGAGGCCTGTTTTTGTGAGACCGCGGTTTTCGCGGTATCGGCTGGTATGTGAGAGGCACCGCGCCGTAGTGCACAAGTTTGTTTACGTGCGAAGTCTAAAGATTAAATTGAGTTTGATCAGCGTCTCTCTCTCCCACCTAAAGCTTATATTTTAACGCCTGCCTATGCGTGCAGACGTCATGTTTTGAGGTTGTTGAGAGTTTTACATTCAGCGAGTTACACTTATTTCATTGTGATTGCTAGGGAGCGTTTTTGTATAAATTTCTTACCGCCATGTCTTCCATATAAAATTTTCCCTTAATCTTAAGGCTATATTTAGAGTCCTGATTTTTGGTAATTAATGTTTCAACGTAACGTCACCTTGCGTCATGTAAATATTGTTTCTTTTTTAGATGAAAACTCTTCTATTGTTCCACTTGTCCGGATTTAAATCGTTTCTTAAGGCTAGTGGTGTCTACGCACCTTAATGCCAAGTTGTCTGTTGATGGCTTGGGGAACGTTCTACAGAAATATTTTATTTAAGTCACATTAAATATTAACTGTAAAGTTACAGCCTCCAGTGGTGAGATAGTTTGCCGGCCGGTGTGGCCGTGCGGTTCTAGGCGCTTCAGTCTGAAACCGCGTGACCGCTACGGTCGCAGGTTCGAATCCTGCCTCGGGCATGGATGTGTGTGATGTCCTGAGGCTAGTTAGGTTTAAGTAGTTCTAAGTTATAGGGGACTGATGACCACAGATGTTAAGTCCCATAGTGCTCAGAGCCATTTTTTGGTGAGATAATTTGATTGCCTTTTGTTTGAACTTGTCAAAGAACAGTTTTTTAAATGGTGCCATTGTTTTTATTTATTGGTTGATCTTAAGTGGTGAATTTCAAAGCATATTTAGGTTGACACGTTTTTCCGTGCGCATTGTTAAAGTGTTATGTTTATCAAAAATAAATATGTGTTTGTAATTGACAAATGATAACAACTGCGTGCCCGTCCTTCCAAGTAGTGTTTTCCCATCCCGTCCTGTGTTCATGGATATCAGCCCAGAGATATTTTATACAATCATTTCTCTTGCGTTATCGTGAGAGTTGTGTGGGTTTGATTGTTTACCACCTTTGAACAACAACGCCTACTAGTCTACTCACTGGCCTGACGAGGCCCCAGATACAAGAAAAATAACAAAAGGCTGGACAAGTACAGTTCAAAATTCGTTGTTGCAGAATTCCAGTGAGCTGCACTTGAAAACAGATTTTCGCCCGTCGTCGGTGTAGCTTACCTCTGTGGTGTCACCGCCAGACACCACACTTGCTAGGTGGTAGCTTAAATCGGCTGCGGTCCATTTAGTACATGTCGGACCCGCGTGTCACCACTGTGTGATCGCAGACCGAGCGCCACCACAAGGCAGGTCGCGAGATACGGGCTAGCACTCGACCCCAGTTGTACGACGACTTTGCTAGCGACTACACCGACGAAGCCTTTCTCTCATTTGCCGAGAGACAGTTAGAATAGCCTTCAGCTAAGTCCATGGATACGATCTAGCAAGGCGCCATTAGCCTTACATAGTTTGATAGTTATCATATGAAATGTCTCATCAAGAATGCTGTATTCACATCAAAGAATAAAAGATAAGTATTCGAGGAGCTGCATACTTTTCTTATGAGAATTCACTACTTATCCTGTTCCAGAATTCACGCCCGTCTGCGTTAGATAGCGTGCCTTTCGGCCTACTCAATCTACAAGGTGTTGGCACATTTACCAACACATCCACCTCCATGTTGCGACAGTTAAAAAAAATAATTTCATTACGAACTCCTATCTAAGTATTACGAATATGTCAAGGGTGTCGATGCAGGCAACCGACAAACAGAGCCGTGAAGAAAGGCTGCCTAGGTATATGAAAAGGGTCTCATTGTTCCCTTAACTCTTTATTTTACCTTCGGTTCCCACTATTATGCACTGTTAGGCAGACCAAAGTCAATTGACAGAGGAGATCTTCCTCCTTGTCATCATGTGTAGCAACTTAGAGTTTGGCTTTTAGTTACATTCCGGCGTGTTATATGATGATCAAACTATGATAGTGGTGAAGGATAACAAGAACGTTACCCAAAGATACATAACGGTACAAACCTGTGGAAAGAAAACAAAGAGAAGCTGATACGAACTCTTGGTGATCTGCATATACCACGTCCAGTTAGAAGTATGTGCAAACTGACCCATTATGCACAAAAAAGACAAACAATCCATGAAAAGAAAATACACACAATTTCATATTACAGAAAAGAGCAGTTGGAATAGTAACCAAAATTAGTAACCAAGGTCAATGTAAAAATCCGTTCACAACACTGAGGATTTTATCTGTATTATGTGACTACAATTAGCGATAAGTTGTTTGGGACAAAATTAGCATTGATATTTACTGCATTCCATTAGAACTACTGATGGTCTTGGGAGAGCCAGTCCTGACAATACTCTACCATCTGGTGAGCAAGATCTACGAGACAGGCGAAATACCCTCAGACTTCAAGAAGAATATAATAATTCCAATCCCAAAGAAAGCTGGTGTTGACAGATGTGAAAATTACCGAACTATCAGTTTAATAAGTCACAGCTGCAAAATACTAATGCGAATTATTTACAGACGAATGGAAAAAGTGGTAGAAGCCGACCTCGGGGATCAGTTTGGATTCCGTAGAAATATTGGAACACGTGAGGCAATACTGGCCTTACGACTTATCTTAGAAGAAAGATTAAGGAAAGGCAAACCTACATTTCTAGCATTTGTAGACTTAGAGAAAGCTTTTGACAATGTTGACTGGAATACTCTCTTTAAAATTCTAAAGGTGGCAGGGGTAAAATATAGTGAGCGAAAGGCTATAATTTGTACAGAAACCAGATGGTAGTTATAAGAGTCGAGGGGCATGAAAGGGAAGCAGTGGTTGGGAAGGGAGTGAGACAGGGTTGTAGCCTCTCCCTGATGTTATTCAATCTGTATATTGAGCAAGCAGTAAAGGAAACAAAAGAAAAATTTGGAGTAGGTATTAAAATCCAGGGAGAAGAAATAAAAACTTTGAGGTTCGCCGATGACATTGTAATTCTGTCAGAGACAGCAAAGGACTTGGAAGAGCAGTTGAACGGAATGGACAGTGTCTTGAAAGGAGGGTATAAGATGAACATCAACAAACGCAAAACGAGGATAATGGAATGTAGTCGAATTAAGTCGGGTAATGCTGAGGGAATTAGATTAGGAAATGAGACACTTAAAGTAGTAAAGGAGTTTTGCTATTTTGGGAGCAAAATAACTGATGGTCGAAGTAGACAGGATATAAAATGTAGACTGGCAATGGCAAGGAAAGCGTTTCTGAAGAAGAGAAATTTGTTAACATCGAGTATAGATTTAAATGTCAGGAAATCGTTCCTGAAAGTATTTGTATGGAGTGTAGCCAAGTATGGAAGTGAAACATGGACAATAAATAGATTGGACAAGAAGAGAATAGAAGCTCTCGAAATGTGGTGCTACAGAAGAATGCTGAAGATTAGATGGGTAGATCACATAACTAATGAGGAGGTATTGAATAAAATGAAGAGGAGTTTGTGGCATAACTTGACTAGAAGAAGGGATCGGTTGGTAGGACATGTCCTGAGGCATCAAGGGATCACAAATTTAGCATTGGAGGGCAGCGTGGAAGGTAAAAATCGCAGAGGGAGACCAAGAGATGAATACAGAAGCAGATTCAGAAGGATGTAGGTTGCAGTAGGTACTGGGAGATGAAGAAGCTTGCACAGGATAGATTAGCATGGAGAGCTGCATCGAACCAGTCTCAGGACTGAAGACCACAACAACAACAACATTTACTGCACACACAATACCATACTTGGCCTTGGAACAAATTCAAAAAAATGGTTCAAATGGGTCTGAGCACTATGGGACATCTCATGTCATCAGTCCACTAGAACTTAGAACTACTGAAACCCAACTAAACTAAGGACATCAGGCACATCCATGCCCGAGGCAGGATTCGAACCTGTGACCGTAGCGGTCGCGCGGTTCCAGACTGAAGCGCCTAGAACCGCTCGGCCACCAGCGGCCGGCAAGAAATTCAAAACAGCATTTTCTTTCAAGGAATAAAACTGTACAATAAATTCCCGAAAGATATTAAAGAGCTTACTCGAACGAACTTATTTAAAAAGTCAGTTGAAAACTACCCTTTGGAGCCTGCTACACTCATATCGAGAATGATCGATATATGCTCCAGAATTTCTGTGTGAGGCGCTACCTGAAGAATATATTTGTCTGTAACGGAAAATATTCGGGCTTTTAGTCGCTTGAGAGCTGCGTAAATATCGATGTGTTTAGCTTACGAATAATTATTTCTTAACATAGTAACATGACGTGTTTATTAACTAAAAAGAAGATTGTTATTCGATAGAGATGTGTAAAGATGGGCATGAGTAACAGTAAGACACGAGAGTTTGGTGGAGGGAATTACGGGGACTGAATAAGGTGAATCGAAATGTGTCTGAAAACGAATAAATGCCTTACAGTGGCTTCAAGAGCAAAGCAAGCGTGGTCAGCACTTGTACCTGGGACGAACTTATTCTGAACACGTTGAACTGCATAGACATGGAGCGATTACGAACAAGCACCTAGACATGTTGTGTGTAATGAAACTGCGTTTGAGATACTGAAAAAGTTCAACGAATTATGCTCTATCAGAGTCTGACAGAAGCGCGCAGGGGCACGTAGTGCGTGACATTGTAAGCTACCTAACTGGAAGAAGTGTATGTTGCGGCCAGGCATAAGGAATTTTTTTAATAGGGCACAGGCTAAAATGCATCAAGAGGAGGAATTAACATGAAAGGAGAGCACAGTGGGCTAAAATTATGAGTCACAAAAAGACGCTAAGAAGAACCTGTTGTCAGGTATTGTCGGCTATTATTGCCTTACGCGGCACCAGGCGCACTCACTGACATAAGACCAGACGAACTTTAATATTTAGAAGTGTATCAAGGTGATGCAGCGTGGTAGTTTCCTTTTGTGAACAACAGCCATTTTCACGTTAACGCTGTGTTAAAAGTGCTTAAACCTGAACGATTGCCAATAGGGTCCTGTCCTGTCATTATTAATTAAAACCGAGTGTCACTGTAAACGATAAAAATACTAAAATTGCTGATCTAATTGAACTCTGGCAATTTGTTTAATAAAGTGAAAGTTATCAAAGATTAAAAAAATTGGGACTGATAGTTAAAGATAATGGAGTTCGTTGACCAGCTAAATCTTCACTTAAAAAACCAGTATGAACTTTCAGTGATTATGAAAAAGTAATTTCAGTGAGTTTTTAAATATTATCGTAGATCAGGAAATTTACTTTCTCTGTGTGAACAATAATTTCTGCTCTCATTTTAAAAATGCGTAATAGTGTTATGCAAAGGTTAATCAGTAGTTAATTAATGAAATTTACGCGCTAAGAATATTATTTTGCTTAACAGAGAATATTTATTTAAGAAAAATTACAATAGTAGAAACGCAAACAGCAGGTATTATAGTAGGCCACGTGAAGCTATGTATTACTCAAACTATGTGCCAAATGACTGGCAGTCAAGTTCATATGCTTAGTACAGTTTGCTTGGCTATTTTTACGATTAGACCTATGTCATATTGCTAACAGTGATTTTGAATCTGAGCTAGAGTTGGTATTGTTGTCCCCATACCCACCTGATAGTCTTTCAGTAATTATTACGCAAATACTTTCCAAATTGATTAACAACTATACAATACTATTCTCTCAGACCGCGATCTGGTGACCGTTTTCTGTAACCACTGAAATCTAAACTAAAAAATATTTTACTTCATTATCTGAAATTTCACTAATTACTTTGTAGTTTTTATTATATATTAAAATTCTGTCGATCGTTATTTTATAGAAGAGTTCAAGCAAAAACAATTGGGATATAACTGATTCTACATAATCTGATTTAATTTGTCCTTCGGAAGCGATGCTTTTCTCCAGACAACAGTTACATTAGGAACACGTGTCATTAATCATTTCAATTATCCGAAAGTGTAGGTCCGTTATATGGGGACTGGTCGACGTTACTAAAGATGAAAGTAATACAGTCGAATATGTTAATACTCAAATTCGAATAATGGATTTGAAAGTCAAGGATAGAAATGAATGCATTTTACGTTGAAAATAATACTATTACGAGATACCAGGAGCAATTTTGTTACGGATATGGCGAAGTAGAGCATATCACAAGGGACTGTCACCAGTCAGAAACAAGCAGAGGTTCATGGACAAGTGGCTGACATTGTCGACATTGGCAAAACGATCGCCACAGAGGCAAGAACTCGTCACACGGTAGATGTAAGCAGTATCGTTCAGGACGTGGTCGATATTGAGGAGACCAAGGCTATCAGACGGACAGAACTGGCTTGAGTAGGTTTGTGACAGAGGTACAACCCACAGTGGAACGCAATAATGATGTGTCATGTGACAACGCATAGACTGATTCGTTACTGGATAGAGATTCCGAAGACCACCTTGTTAAAACGAAAATTATTTTTCTGATTGCATGTTAATAGAGTCTGTAAAGGTAAAAACAGTGGACAGTAAAGTCTTAGCAGCTCTAAAAATAGGAAATACAAGTAGTTACTTTCCAGTTTAGGCTGAACTGATTCCCTTTAAAACGAAAAACATACTGGGTGACAATTATTGAACTGTGTGAAATAAAACGTCATAATGTCTGAACGCTTTGCGTTAGGACGTTCAGACCGCACGGCTGTCCGCGTGGCATGATGGGAATTAGTATGCGCAAGTATGCTTTAGTTTAGCGAGGAAGCCCACTTTAATTTGGAGGGGTGCGTCAATGAACAAAATTGACGCATTTGGGGGACTGAGAATCCGCATTTCGCGATCGAGAAGTCTCTTCAACCTCAACGGGCGACTGTGTGGTGTGCAGTGTCCAGTCAAGGAATAATCGTTGTGATATTCCTTGATGGTACGGCGATTACCGAACGGTACACGGAGGTTTTGGAAGATGATTTCACCCCCATTATCCAAAATGTCCCTGATTTCGACAAGATGTGGTTCATGCAAGAAGGAGCTTGACCCCATCGAATCATGAGAGTGTTTCCTGTCCTGGAGGAGCACTTTGGTAACTGCATTCTGGCTCTGGGGTACCCAGAGGCCAATGGCATGGGCCTCGATTGCACGCCCTATTCTCTGGATCTGAACACATTCAACTAACATTTTCTGGGCTATATTAAAGACAAGGTGTAAAACAACAACCCCAAAACCATTGCAGAGCTGAGAAGAGGCATCGATGTTCCGACGCTTCAGCGGAGCATGCAGAATTTCGCTATTCGTCTGCTCCACATCATCAGCAATGATGACAGGCGTTTCGAACATCTCATAACCTAAATCCGAATATCCCTAGTGACGTTTACATGTTCAATAAAGTGTGTGCACGCCGTAGTTAGTAAGTAATTTAGGTTTTTTTGATGTAGTTCAATAATTGTCTTCCTGTATGTTACTGAACGATATGGATACAACCTGATCATGTTGAGCACCACGGCTGTCACTAATGTAACGATTAACGAAAACGATTCCAGCTGCATTAATACACATTTATTGTCTTACTATTGGCTTTTTTCGTAGAACGTCTTCAGGTTGTCGAGTTGTGTTGAAGTCGTGACATAACTGGTCTGGGTGTCGTATGTAATGTGAAAGACCAAGTTCAAAAAAAAAAGTTGGTGAATATTCTGCAGACTGCCTTCCAGAAATGTGGTGAGCGCAACGCAGCATGCTGCATACGGTTTTTTAACGGTAGTGTCAGTACGCATGTTGCGAGTATTGTAATAAGTAATACAGATAATTTAGATATGGTGGAAAGTGTGGGAATTCTCATGTATAATACCACAAATTATGAATAATTTTATTCATCTTCGAGATATCTACTGTATGTATGAACGACGGTGCATGCCGTTCTGCAGTTAAGTGATATAATAAAACACCTTAATTCTTCCTAAAATCTAACACCTTCCTTCCCTAGCGCTTCAGTCCGGAACCCGCGCGGCTGTTACGGTCGCAGGTTCGAATCTTGCCTCGGGCATGGATGTGTGTGCTGTCCTTAGGATAGTCAGGTTCAAGTAGTTCTAAGTCTGTGGGACTGATGACCTCAGATGTTAAGTCCCATAGTGCTTAGAGCCATTTGAACCATTTTAACCACTTTGAACCTTCGCTAAAAGTGATGTTGTGTATGTGTTAGTAGTTTTGTTAGATGTTGGTAAAAACGGTTACAGTTTTATAGCGGGCCACAGTTCCGAATGCAGTAGCAGTTTCTGTCATACCTGTAATCGATTGTAATTTTTTCTTGTGAAGCAATATTTTCTCTATCCTCCGAAAGTGGCGATGATAAAAGTTAGGTGATGACAGCATACATTAACAGGTTGAACAAACTTATGTGTTTACAGCTTGATTCAACGCAAACAGTGCATTTTCTTGAATTGCTGATAATTTTAGAATATTGAGGTATTTCACAAACATCATAGATGAGGCAAAATAATTAATTTGAGCCTTAGAACTTTTTTTGTACTCAGCGTAGCTATGCCTCAATCATTTACAATACTTGCTATCAATTACATTTTTCTAGTGGTATGCTATCTTCACTCTCACCTCTCCTGATACACACTTTACAGTTCACAATCTTCTTTTGTAAACGGATGTGTGTAGAAAATAACTTGATTCAAACACTGTGATAATGGAAATGAACATTGCACTTTTCATGCAGGTTGAGTGCGGTTAACGTATTTAGATACTGTTTCAACGTAAACATTATAGTTTCTTCCATTAGTGACGAATTTTAGATTATTGTGACATTTGAGAAAGATTTTAGACTAGGTAAAATAATTAATTTGAGCCTTAAAACGCCTTACACTTAAGCTCAACAAGGTTCCAATCATTTTAAATAATTGTTATTGTTTATATTTTCCCAGTGACTCATTATCTTCACTAACCACTTCCCTTATACAAAATTTAAAGTACGCAGCCATGTTTTGTAGACGAATACCTGCAGAAAATAGCTTGATATAAACAACGTGATAATCAACATAGACATCGCACTTTTTGCGTTGCCAACGTATTTTGCAGAAATTTCGGAAAACTGTGACACTGAACATCATACATGTAAAAAATAATTAACTTAATTATATGTCGTGTCTTGAACCAAGTATGGTTCATGGACCGAAATTTCATCGTTTTCACTGGTGCAGAGAGCTGTTCATGAAAGTGAGAGCGACTCGTGGCACTGAAATCGAACGTATGACGCTTTTTAACAGTGAACCATCTGTAACTGACAGTAAGAGACCAGGGAATAAAAAATAAGTTGATTTTAAATCCCAATTTCAGGATTAGGGAGTAGTTTTTAATGTGAAACTTATTTTCGGCAATTACATATTCCTAGTTCGTTATTTACATTTTTAACAAGAAAATGTTAATTCTTTATTATATATGGAGAACATGTTACATAATTGTTGAAATAGTCCTTAGTGAATGAAATTTACCAATGTGTCTGGTGAGCCAGTCCATAAACTGTTTTTTGGAAGCCGTTAACAACTACATAGTTTGTCATTTTTTACCAATTCAGATACTTCGGTATATTTTATGATAAACATTTCGGGTACTTTTGAGCACAGTCCAGGTAAGACTACAGTACATTTACGATATTACAATGCATGCATGGCCAAAGGAACAGGCACTCCAGAGACTACAGGCGTTGCAAAATACACTAAATGCACACTGAACTGATTGTTTCATTTTAATAGTAGGCTGTGATTGGATGAGAAGAGAGGAAGATGAGTGATGTATTTTCTTTTTCCTTATATACGTAATTCACATCACCTGGATACTTTTGAACACAACCCCAGATGTTGTTGCTTTGTAATGAGTTCTTTTATTTTTGTATTAGGCTTTGTAACAAATGGAGGAAAAGGAGGTGGAACACACTCAGAGTTTGTGCGGCATTCTATGTTAATAATGCATATCTTTGACTTTGAAGTTGACGGTCCATAGTTTGTTATTGCATATCTGTCGCGTTTTTCTAATACTACACTCTGGTTGGCTGGAAAGAGAAGTGCTTGGGGAATGAAGCGCTGTCTGGTTCCATCATTTTGCATTTTTTAATACTGCACTATGAGCGGCTGTAAATAATGACGGGAGAAAGTGACCGACGGTGGAGTGAAGGGGGGAAGGAAGGTGTTACATGATGTGTACGTCAGAAATAAAGTTAATTGATTAGGTTTTAAGCACCATTTTAATACTATGCTCTGATTGGTTGGAGTTTCAAATTTTCCACTGACACAATTGGACTATTTTACCAATCTTGAATTTTTAATATTGCGCTATGGTTGGGCTGGTTGGGGGGTGGGAGGGGGGGGAGGGTTTTTAATTTCCTGGTCTTACTTTTCAACAAGATAGTGCCCATCCGCACACGGCGAGAGTTTCCACTATTTATCTTGTGGTTTGCCAAACCATACATTGACCAAGTTAACCGATCTCTTCCCAATTGAGAACGTTTGGAGCATTGTGGGCAGGGACCTCCAACCGGCTCGGTATTTTGACTACCTAACGCCCCAAGTCGACGGAATTCAGCACGATATCCTCCAGGAGGACGTCCAACAATGCTGTCACTCAGCTGCTTGAAACAGCACTCCACGACACCTACTGCCCTCCTGCTGACCGGGACACTTCGTGGCCTCTCGTTCCGCCAACTGCAGAAGGCTGAACAGTCGTCTGCCAAATGTAGCAGACAACTCCAGTCGCTACTTCCTCGCAAGTGATGCTCACCTGTGTCCGAACTCAGTCACGCACCGCTCTTACGTCTGTCAAAAGAGTGCGTGTATGGCCACGGCTCACTGTAACGTCTCATACTGAACCATAAGCTAGATTAAGGACGGCATGGCAGACACAGAATATGACAGTATATTTTCAGAATTATGGATACGTAAACAAACTCAAAAGAAACAGGCTCGCACTACATCTGCTATGTTGACTAGCGCCAAACGGGTGCTATGAGTCGTAGATAAACAGCGTGTAGTATTCAACAAACGAAATGTATTTAATTACATGTAGTCAAGATGCTACTGCCCATAAACGAACCATCAAAGAGTTATTCGTACTCAACATTGGTTTCACGTGGCAAAGGTGGCAAATATTCACGAAAAGATTGGGAAGTTGACAAATTTATTACGAAGTGAAATACGAGTTTGGTGATTAAAAATGACGTGCAATAAGCGCAATAATCGCCATAAACGTGGAAACCAATACTGATAAGGTAAGCTGTGTACCATCTGTGATAATACAGACAGGGTTGAGGTTTGAAATGACGTTTATTTTTGCCTTAACGTTGGCACTTCGTTAAGCAACAATTCTTTGGTTTGGCTTGACGTAACACTGACGTTTCCACTCACACAGGAGAGACAGGAAGAGAAAGAGAGAGAGAGAGAGAGAGGGAAAGAGCTACTGGGGCTACACGTACACCATGTATTTGCGATCTCGATCGTTTGTGGTTGGTATTCTGTTATACACACACTCTGAGTGTGGATTCTTTCGGGCTGTTCTTACTGGGTGTCTCAGGTGTCACAAATGTTATATAAACGTTATGATCAGCGCGAAATAAGCGTGAGTGGTACTGTTAATAATGATTGAAAACCTAGATTAGTGAGACCTGCGCAGTTACAGGAAAACAGTTAACCTTAGAACTAATTACTAAAATGGAGAACTTACTACATGTCACAAGTCGAGACTCGTGACGTCACTGGTCACCAGGAAAGATCGGCAAAAGTTATTATCTACGCACAAGAAATTTGTGTACTGACACCAATACCGTTGTTTGGTTTTAGATTCGCCCTTAATATTGTTCCTCAACTGTATCTGTATATCTGCTAGTTCTTCACTACAAGGTCTATTTCGTAACTGTTCTGAAACGTTTATAGAATTTTCATATTGTCTTTAAGAAGCCCACCTCTAAAGAAACCTCAATAGTTGCTTCTACATGATAGAGACAAAAGAATCTTGCAGTCATTCTGCATTCCCTTCCGTGCTGAATAAGTTAGCAAACGAACGTACTGACAAATATTTGGTAATGACTTTACAAAAGTTCACTCGTTTTTCATAGGGCACCAAGTAAACATGTAGTGAAGTCAGACATATTGATGACAAGACACACACACACACACACACACACACACACACACACACACGTATACGTGCTCTCTTATTTTTCGTATAAAGTAATTTCTACTAAGACACTGACACTGTAACTTTTTCATATTTCTAGAAAGCCAACACGTAATGTTCGCGTCGGATGGCCAGTGACCACGGCAATTAAGCTCGTGCCAGGTGCCCTGTTGGTGAAAGTCTTTTTTCAAGAGCGTAGAACACGAACTTGTAAGAAGCTACTCTTATGCTAAGCGTGACGGTTACCTAAAACCAGGTGTGTATTAATTTCATAATTTAAACGACTGGAAGATGAACCGCCGACCATTAACCTACAGCTATGTGTCGTAGTCCTACAACATGCTGTCGTTTTCGTCTGTCACCTCTCACAGTTTGCAGTCTACTATCACGCTTGTCTTCACTTTATAGTGCTCTGGTAAATATTATTCATGTTATTATTCTGGAGGACTGACTTAGCCCACAGAAGAGTGGTCCGCGGTGAAATCACAAGCAATGATGGTAACATTATGCTTGCAAAGGGAATTCCACTGTCAAACGTTGAGGAGAGAGAGATTCGGGGGTAAGAGTACACTGAAGGGATGTAGGCGGGGAAGAGTTGAGAAATAGATGAAATTGAAGTTAATGTGGAAGACATAGGGACTCCAGCATAGAGTCAGCATTTCATAGAATTGTGAAGGAGCTGAGATCAAATAAGTCCGAAGGGACAGATAATATTCTGCCGGAATTCCTAAAATCAATTAGGGAAGTGGCAACCAAACGTCTGTTCAAGTTGGTGTGTAGAACACATAAGACTGGCGACGTATCATCAGATTTCCGGAAAAATGTCATCAACACAATTCCGAAGATAGCGTGTGGCAGTTATGTGCGAAAACTATCGCAGAATCAGCCTAACATCTCATGCATCCATGATGCTGAGAAGAATAATATACAGAAAAACGGAAAAGAAAATTGAGCACCTGTTAAATGACAAGTATGGCACTAGGAACGGTAAAGGAGCCTGTGAGTCGGTTCTGACGTTGCGTTTGATAACTTAAGCAAGACACATTCAGCGGATGTGTCGACGTCGAAAGATCGTTCGACAATGTAAAGTGGTGCAAGATGTCAGAAATTCTGAGAAAAGTGCGGTAAGGCATAGGGAAAGAGACATAATGTACAGTATGTACAAGAACGTAGGGAGAACAACAAGATTGGATGGTCCAGAATGAACTCTCTGACTAAAAAGCATGTAAGATTGGAATGTAGCCTTGCGCCCCTGCTGTTCAATAATAGATCAAAAATAGCCAAATGGCAAGGCGCCCGCTCGCAACAAGCGGGATATCCGAGTTCGAGTGCCTATCCGGCACAAACTTTCATTGTCGTCGTTCCATTATACAGCTTGTTGTATTGTATTGTACTGTACTGTATGGAACTGGGGACCTAGAAACGACGGAGAGGCTTCGTACCCACCGTAGCCCTCAGTGGTTCACAACCCCACAACAGGCTACAGCAGTTCACTCACCCCACCGCCGCCCCACTCCGAACCCAGAGTTATTGTGTGGTTCGGCTCCCAGCGGAGCCCCCGGTAACGCCTCACACCAGACGAGTGTAGCCCCAATGTTTGCGTGGCAGAGTAATGGTGGTGTCCGCGTACGTGGAGAAAGTGTTTGCGCAGCAATCGCCGACATAGTGTAACAGACGCGGAATAAGGGGAACCATCCCGCATTCGCCGAGGCAGATGGAAAACCGCCTGAAAAACCATCCACAGACGCCAGCATCCGGACCTCGACACTAATCCGACGGGCGGATTCGTGCCAGGGACCAGCACACCTTTCCACCCAGAAAGCAGTGCGTTAGACAGCACTTCTATCCGGGCAGGCTATGCAACTGATGGTTCTCCATATTCGCAATTGCGAATACATTTCAAATAGATGGAAGAGGCAATGGCAGAAATGAAGGAAAGTTTCTAGGCTGGGATTAAAATTCATGGTTAAAACATATCAATGATAATATTCGATGATGATGTTGCTTTCCTCAGTGAAACCGAAGAAGGATTGCAGCATCTGTCGAAGGAAATGAATATGCTAACGAGTGCAGTATATGGACTGAGAGTAACATGGAAAAAGACCAAAGTAATGAGGAACAGAAGAAATGAAAGTGGCGAGAAAATTAACATCGTATTCAATTATCAAGACAAAGTTAAAGAATTCTCCTATCTTCGAAGCAAAACTACCTACGACGAACGAAGCAAATAGAACATAAAAAGCAGACTAGCACAGGCCAAGTGAAGTCTAATAATATCAAAAACAGGCCCTAATTTTTGAAAAAAAATTGTAAGAATGAACATTCGGAACTCAGCTCTGAACGACAGAGAATCGTGGACTATGGGGAAACGGGAAAAATATAACCGCTTGTGATGTGCTGTGGCTGAAGCATGTTAAAAATTAGGTGGACTGACGAAATAATGAAATGATGTGGTTCTCGGCAGAATTGGTGAAGGAAGGAACATTTACAAAACACTGACAAAAAGGTCGGACAGCACTATTTGTGTTACGAGAACTGGGAAAGACCGCCATGGTACTAGAGAAAGTTGTAGAGGGCAAAAATTGCAGGAGAAGTAAATGGAGATTCGAATATATCCGGAATACAACTGTGAAGTTCCAGATGAAGAGTTTGGCGCAAGAGAGGAACGCGTGGCGAGCCGCATCAAACCGGCGAAAAGAATAGTGACATAAAAAACGAAGTTTCCTTGGTAGATTTCTTTGTTAACCAGTGAAACGTAAGGATCCTCCTCTTTTTCCTGGTCTTCGTCTCATATTTCCTCGGGGTCGGCATATTACAATACTGGCCATTAAAATTGCTACACCACGAAGATGGCTTGCTACAGACGCGAAATTTAACCGACAGGAAGAAGATGCTGTGATACGCAAATGATTAGCTTTTCAGAGCATTCACACAAGGTTGGCGCCGGTGGCGACACCTACAACGTGCTGACATGAGGAAAGTTTCCAACCGATTTCTCATACACAGACAGCAGTTGACCGGCGTTGCCTGGTGAAACGTTGTTGTGATGCCTAGTGTGAGGAGGAAAAATGCGTACCATCACATTTCCGACTTCGATAAAGGTCGGATTGTAGCCTATCGCGATTGCGGTTTATCGTATCGCGACATTGCTGCTAGCGTTGGTCGAGATCAAATGACTGTTAACAGAATATGGAATCTGTGGGTTCAGAAGGGTAATACGGAATGCCGTGCTGGATTCTAACGGCCTCGTATCACTAACAGTCAAGATTACAAGCATCTTACCCGCATGGCTGCAACGGATCGTGCAGCCACGTCTCGATCCCTGAGTCAACACATGGGGACGTTTGCAAGACAACAACCACCTGTACGGACAGTTCGACGTCGTTTGCAGCAGCATGGACTATCAGCTCGGAGACCATGGCTGCGGTTACCCTTGACGCTGCATCACACACAGGAGCGCTTGCGATGCTGTACTTACGTGGAACCTGGGTGCACCAATGGCACAACGTCATTTTTTCGGATGAATCCAGGTTCTGTTTACAGCATCATGATGGTCGTATCAGTGTTTGGTGACATCGCAGTGAACGTACATTGGAAGCGTGTATTCGTCTTCGCCATACTGGCGTATCACCCGGCGTGATTATATGGGGTGCCATTGGTTACACATCTCGGTCACCTCTTGTTCGCAATGACGGCAATTTGAACAGTGGACGTTACATTTCAGATGTGTTACGACAAGTGGCTCTACCCTTCATTAGATCCCTGCGAAACCCTACATTTCAGCAGGATAATGCACGACCGCATATTGCAGGTCCTGTACGGGCCTTTCTGCATACAGAAAATGTTCGACTGCTGCCCTGCCCAGCACATTCTCCAGATCTCTTACTAATTTAAAACGTCTGGGCAATCGTGGCCGAGCAACTGGCTCGTCACAACACGCCAGTCACTACTCTTGATGAACTGTGGTATCGTGTTGAAGCTTCATGGGCAGCTGTTCCTGTACATGCAATTCAAGCTGTGTTTGAGTCAATGCCCAGGCATATCAAGGCCGTTATTACGGCCAGAGGTGGTTGTTCTGGGTACTGATTTCTCAGGATCTATGCACCCAAATAGCGTGAAAATATAATCACATGTGAGTTCTAGTATAATATATTTGTCCAATGAGTACCCGTTTATCATCTGCATTTCTTCTTGGTGTAGCAATTTTAATGGCCAGTAGTGTAATCTGGAGTTGACAGTCTTTGCAGTGCAGGGTGCCCGAATGCCTTTCCCCACCGCCCTTCCTACTCCCCTGCAGCAACCATCCCTTCCAACCGAAACTGAGGGCAGCCAGCTCGCCATTTATATTTTGCGCATATACTGAAACAATAAGATGACATGTATTCAGTACTACAAAAATCTTAGTGAAACAGTTACAATTACTAATTTCTGTCTTCGAAATCGTGTACAACAACAAAGACTCACTGATTGTCCACTACATAACAGCAGTGTATTATGTACGTGAAAAAGAATATTTATTCTACTTACAATGCTGTTGCTGCCGTTGGTGCCACTGATGCATCTCAGCATTCATTTATTCCACTGTTTGGTGGATGCATGCTGAAACAATAAAACGAAATGTATTTAATACTACGAAATTCTAAGTGAAAAAAAGCTGCAGGTTTTGATTAGAATATTAACCTACCAGGTAATTCCCATTGCCTCGGGCATTTGCCGCCACTGGTATTGCCGCCGCTGCTACTGCCATGCTTCAGTTTTCCAAATAAATTGGTAGAATGCACACGAGCAAGAATATGACCTAAGACACTGGCGAATGAGGCAAGGGGTGTCTCCAGCTTCGCCCAGTAATTTGGCGTCAACCCCTCAGACTGCAGTATTTGGGGAGATCTTGTCGACAGCTTTGGACTGATTGGTTCAAGCGTGCACAAGCAGGAAGTAGCCTCTCGAGCGAGGGTGGAGGTTGTTCTCAAGGTATCAAATATCAAAAAGACCTTACTTCTGCTCTGTAGTCATTGGGTTGTCCAGGTCGCAAAGCTCGAGATGCTTACTGAGTTTGTGAGTAGTGATGTACTGCTCAGTATGCATTTGGCTGCCTTCGTAACTGTATAGGTTAAGGGCAGCACATGGAGAAATGTGCTTGTGTTCTAAAATGTCTCTGAATACAAGATCCCCAATACATGGCGAGTGTTCTTCAAATTTAATTACTTGATTAGCTTTCGTCTGTCTATACGTAGGGGGATGCATCACATCACTCTTTGTGATGTTATCACCAGTCAGTAGTTTCTACCGATTTTGCTTGGGGACACTGGAATTATTTGCTAGATGAATACACTTGTTGTAACTGGGATTCCCAATCATAAAAAAACTTTTTGAAGGACAAAAAAACTTATAACAGTCACTGGCATGAATATGTTGTCTTTCAAAAAATATTTCCTAGTTCTCAGCAGGCCAGGGCACAAGGCTTCTGGATCCTGTGAGAAGCAGACGTGTTGTCATGATTGTCGCATCGAAGTGCAGTGGAGGAGCTACTTTTGAAGCACTGAGCATTTGCTCAGAGCTGCTAGTGCGTGTGTGTTTTATAAGACCTTATTTGTAGCATATGTTTTAGGCAGTGTTTTTCCACGATCTGTGTGGAATGTATAGGTCATCATTGATGATGTCTTTGAGATTATTATTCTCACTGTTGTAGCACTGTAATCACAGCAGAAATTCACATATGATGTTCGTAGCAGTGAAAACTTAGTGCTTTCTACCATCTCTTACCAGTTGGTACAGCCAGGTAAAATGCTACCATCAACTGACGCACTGTTCGGCGAGTAGCACGACTTCTGGTCTATGCAACGCATTAGCCGGCACTGTGTGCAGGCCTCTCTCCCATGCACCATGCGCGGGAATAGATTAAACAGACAGCGTGTCTGCCCTGCATTCGGTGCGAAGACGCAATCGGAAGATTTTTAGTTACGTGTGGTGAGTTATGTTGACGTCGATTTCATGTTTGCATTCCTTGCACAATTGGACAAAAAGCGATCTATCTTTTCGATGTATTTTACGAAACCTGCATCTTCCAAAACAGCAGACAATGATCAGCTTTTCCCACCGAATAAAAGAGAGATATAACCCATGCAAACTGAATTTTATAAATAAACAGTACATCCTTTCTTAAGCAATAGACTTTGGTTTGACTTTCCTGTTGTGAGATCCTTCCTCTTCAGAAGCTGGGTCCTTTTCCCTCCAGTTTCTAGATGGGGAGGGGCGGAGGCTGGGATATTTACCAGAGGGGGAGGTGAAATAATTTTTCGATTTAATTAATTTGTCAATTAATTTGATCTCAGATTTTGCCCTATATTGGTGAAGGGGTTTCGCAGAGGAGTGTGAGTGGTGTAGGGGGAGAGGGAGGGGTGGGGGTGGTATCTCAGATGGACAGATTATCCACAGGGGGTCATAAATCTATTAACAGAACAACAGGTTATGGGGAGGAGGAGAGGGTCGTACATCAATCAAGTTTTCCACTCAGTGTTTGTTTTCCCCGAATGAATGCAAATTGCGCTAACAAGATCTGCCAGAATGAACATCATCTTACTACTGTCATAAGCGTCTTCCAAACCTGAAAATAAGTTTCCGGTGCCTCCAATACACTGAAAAACCACCGCGAATTTTCACCATAGTATTTCAGATTGTAGAAAGCTTCGCATTGCAAATTAAATGTACATTAACACGATCACTGAAACGCTGTAAAATCAGCCCTTGACACAATTTTACTTTAAATGTCTTGCTTAAATTAAACAAAAAAGTGCTACATACTCTTGCGCAGGTGGCTGACTAGTTCGAGGTTGGATCATCCTGCTACCTGAAGACAATATTTTCCGAGCCTGAGAAATTGTTTTATTGATCATATGCGGCAGAATTCTTGGGGTGCGATCCAAAACTGTGAACAGAATTGTTGTAGACATTTGTTGTTTTGTGTAGTGAAAACGTGTCCTTCACTATTGGAGTTAACTGCTATCTTCATAGAAAATATCATTAGAGTTTCCGTATTTTTTTTCTAAATTCTGAAGAGCAATTCAAATGTTGTACAGAGGATTTTAGAACTATAAAATATCGATCAAGAACTCTGAAACGAAATATAAGTTTCTTCAAAGTCAGGTGCGAACTTCAGCGTTATTCAGGACTAAGATCACAGTCCTTTTCGCGAGATTCTGGATTATTCAAATTTTGTACAGCGAATTCTAGAACTATAGCATATCTACCAAGAACTCTGAAAGCACTGTATATTTCTCGAAAATCGGGTCCTGCTATTCAGAACTAAGATCACAATTTTTTTTCGCGAGATTCTGAATAACTATTCAAATTTTGTACAGGCAGGTATAGAACTATAGCATATTTACCAAGAACTCTGAAAACACTGTGTATTTCTCTTTAATCAGATGCCAGCTTCACCAGACTACGACGCACCGGCCCTCGTCGTTAATCGGCCGGTCGAGTTCGATCCGATTCCCGAAATTCCGGTAACGGCGTGATAGCGCGCCCGATTCTCTGGGCGGGTCTGGCAGTGAAACGTAATATCGGTCTAGTACATTCATCTTCTCTGATTTCAGCGGAAAATATTTGCTTAGACAGTGCAAATACTCAATTATCCAATCAAATTTGGTACCTTCTCAGGTACGCTCTGTTGACCTAAAGCCCCATACATTACCTTTATCAACCAGTGCAGCAATTCTATGGTCGTCTGAGGATTTACCTGATGATTTTGGCTGACATCAAGGAAAACTGACTAACAAAAAAGTGGAAAGCATGTTAATACAGTGTGGACTTTCTGAACCAGTGTTTACTTCTGCTGAAACTTTCGGACTGAGACGGTGTAATCCTTGTGGAAACCTATTTACTAACCTTTCCACCCCAACTTCAGTATACATCTCCCGACTTTGCGAATGAATTTTAACTCTGCAGTGGAGTGTACGCTGTTTAAAACAGGGTCATGAACTTGGTACTTTTGCCTATCGTGGGCAAATTCTCGACGGACTTAGCATCCAAACACAGCTCAAAACCCGCCCACACAATTTAACTTCCGAAAGTAACTCTTTTGTTTGGTTACAGATTCACAGAAATGCTCCTGAATACCTGCGGGATAGGCACTCCTGGAAGAGAGTGTCAACCTGCCAGGAGATTCGAAAACAGAGCGCATTCTGTCACAGGTTCAAAACTCATCCTGGAAAAAATCCACTAGCCTGTGGCTAAGCAATTTCTCTGTAATATCTTTTCTTCGATGATTGCTAGTCCCGTGAGATATGTAGGAGATTGTCTGTGAAGAATGGAAAGTAGGAGAAGAGGACTGGCGGAAGTACAGATGAAAGGGTGTGCCTTGTATAGCTCAATCGATGAGCACTTTCACGAGGTTGACAAAAGTTACGGTTGAGAGTTCCAGCATACCGTTTTGATCTGCCAGCAGATTCCATTTTCAGAATGGACCGAAAGCAGAAGGCGCGTCGAGTTCATACGCCCATTAAGAGCTGTATAGGCGGCACCACACTTCGTAACAGGTGAACGAACTAATTCACGGTACAACATATCACTGAGTGCGAAACGGTTACTACATTGTGTTATTCCTAAACAGTGTTATTATTATTATTATTGTTAATTGTGGCAGCCATAGCCTTCCAATTTCTGCCATTTCAGAAGTAAGCAGCGAAGCATTGAAGTGGTACACTAATATTAATTAGAAAGATTTTAACTTGGTGGATTTTAAACGTGGTTGTAGGACACGGATGAAACAAGTGTCACTAGCGAAAGGATTGGTACTGAGGAAGCACGTTTCATAACATGTAACTAGCCTGAGTGTGTATAGATAACATCCTTCTCTGTGAAGAAGTTGTATGTATTCACTGAGAATTGCTTAAATATTCTATATAAAAAGTTGTCAGAAACAACCAGTACCAATTGTCACACTAACCCGTTACTTTCCACTCTAATAAAACACCTACAATAACTAAGTATTATTTAGCTTCCGTCATTTCAAAAACAATAGTGCTTTTCTGTTTAAGGAAAATTATTTTTCATTCTAAAGTTTAATTTGGCGCTGTCGTTGATGGTGACGGTGGAGGCGATGGTGGTGAGAATGTGCGGGTGCTGAGGTGGCGGGGAGGGGGGGGTATTAGCTAATATATGATTACACTTAGGGCTAATGGACACAAAAGTTGAGAACCTCTGCCCTAAACAGTTCATAATGCCCCTACAAAGTCAGGATCGCTTGAGCTACCAGTGGAGCTGTTGCTTGTATCTGCAGATGCCTCTAACAGATGGGGACGAAACGTTAGAAAATAGTTTTCCGCATCGACCTCGCCTTCTGAGCACAATAGTATTAACAGAGGGCTGCTTTACTAACTGACACGTTATACCCCAGCTAGAATGCCGTTGGGGTGTTCTCATTTATTTTAACACCGTGGCTCTCAGTCCTTTACTCTCAGTTAGTACTGCTGTAAATGTACAAATAAAAAGAAAGGAAAAAAGAAAAAAAAACATTAAATTGCCAAGTCAAATCTGACGGTTAAAATCCATTTGGCTCTCCAGAGATACAGCTGTGGGAAGCAGTAGCAACGGGTAAGCTAGAATTTGAAAGCGAATGCAAAATATTTGTTCGAAGAACGGAGACTGGTTTTGACGGGAAATGGAAACTCTGTTTCTGTCTGAGGCTTTATTTATTCGAGCAGAGCTCAAGCCAAAATTACTAGCATCACAATACCTCTGGGACACGAAATACAGGTACCGCTGTCCGTTGACTGTCAGTGTGACCCCATTTAATTTCGGAGAAAGAGTTAACGCTGTTTCGTGGACTAATCCTGGAAACACTATACGAATAACTGCGTAGTAAGTGGCCATATGTTTCTCCTTTCATAGGTTCATTGGAAGCGGATATGATAGTTTGCTGTTACAACTGAGATTTTCTGAATACAAAACTCCTCGTGCGTAAATAGTATAAACCGGTTAATTTAAATTCTAACAGTACGTCAGCTCCATTATATGTCACCACAGTGTCCGGTGGAATCTGTAGCATACGAAAAATGTGGGCTGTGACAACTGATCCAAAAACAGCAACAGTCCATGTAAACATGTGATATGAATATATTCCACAAAGAAGTAATAACACACGGGCCAATATTGTCAAAACTACAATTGCTTCGAAAATTTAGGACCAGTGGGCTGCAAGTGTGATATGCAAAATTGGCTGTTAGAGGACAATCATGGAAACGATGTCATTGCTAATCGCTTATAGTGATAGTGTTGCCTCAAATTATTATGTTTGTATGTAATTCATAAATCATTAATCGGAAAGGTGCGGATTGTAACGACATAATAGTGTTTTTCTTCTTTCTTACTTAATTAAGATTATTGTTTTTTTTAAGAACAAGTATATGAAGTGCATGATTTCTAATGAAGAAATGTCTCGTGCATCCAAAACATAAAATGATAATGCTTAAAGTTAGAAAGTTTAGATCCAGTGACAAAGCTGTCTTTGTAAAGCAATATCCGTCTTTTGTTTGACATATATCTCTGGTCATTCCCTTCTTTATCTTTCTTTCTTCTGTTGACACGCCTTTATTAGAGAAAGTTTTTTTAAAGTGAGAATAATCAAATATTTATGTTAAAGCATTATGTCATATTCTTTTATTTTGTACCACCAAGGCCCCTGACACGATCTTGGCAGGTTCTTTAGTGGAAGTGTCGGTGAGTATTATTGCATAAATGGAAATAAGCTGCTTGGACGGTATCTCCTTAGCTGACGTTACGGTTATTTTCCTGAGACACATACGAATTATAGTGATTACTTACGAACTACTTGTCAAATAATTTATAAAGTCCGATTGCCCAATGACACTAAAGCTGGCCCACATAAAATTTTCCAAGGTAAGGCAGTTGTTCGTAAGCAGTAATATTTTTGGTCAAATAAGAATTCAATTTGTAAACATTTTGTCAGCTCAACTCACCCCATGTGGAGGTTAAAACTTCCATAAACTTAACAATATTTGCAGTTAAAATTAAAATAACCTTATGACGGAAGAAAAACTTTAAAACTGACTTCCGCTGTTTTAAAACTATTTTCTATGATACTTGTCGCTTTTTGTTTAGCCTGCAGTAAATAATTTGGGTAGGGATGCTTTGTTATTGTCGTTGTTTCCTATTATTAATGTTTATTTGTTTGCCACTGAGTTTCAATACGAGGATCCTTACAAGCACAAAACAATTAATTAACACATTTTAAAATTAAAATAACACATTTGACTACAAACACACAAAGTTTGTCATTTATGTACGATTAATATACCGCTCAACCACCGACATGGCCGAGGTGAGGTGGCCTTAGTGCCTCAACGATTCAGCCGTATCGCAGGAGACCACAACGAAGGGGTATCTGTGGAGAGAGTAGAGAGATGAGACTAACCTGTCATTCCTAAAGAGGGCCAGCAGCCTTTTCATTAGTGGCAGTGGTATCAGTCTGGATGACTGATCTCGCGTTGTAAGGTTAGCCAACACTGCCTTGCTCTGCTACTACTGCCAATGTCCAGTCTGGACAACTGACTCATCTGGCCTTGTAACGTTAGCCAACAATGCCTTGCTGTGCTAGTACCCTTGCTGTGCTACTATTGCCAATGACCAGTCTGGATGACTGATTGGTTTGGCCTTGTAACGTTAGCCAACACTGCCTTGCTGTGCTAGTACTGCCAATGACCAGTCTGGATGACTGAATGATTTGGCCTTGTAATGTTAGCCAACACTGCCTTGCTGTGCTAGTACTGCCAATGACCAGTCTGGATGACTGATTGATCTGGCCTTGTAACGTTAACCAGCACTGTCTTGCTGTGCTACTACTGCCAATGACCAGTCTGGATGACTGATTGATTTGGCCTTGTAACGTTAGCCAACACTGCCTTGCTGTGCTCGTACTGCCAATGACCAGTCTGGATGACTGAATGATTTGGCCTTGTAACGTTAGCCAACACTGCCTTGCTGTGCTAGTACTGCCAATGACCAGTCTGGATGACTGATTGATTTGGCCTGGTAACGTTAACCAGCAATGTCTTGCTGTGCTACTACTGCCAATGACCAGTCTGGATGACTGATTGATTTGGCCTTGTAACGTTAGCCAACACTGCCTTGCTGTGCTAGTACTGCCAATGACCAGTCTGGATGACTGACTAATTTGGCCTTCTAACGTTAGCCAACACTGCCTTACTGTGCTACTACTGCCAATGACCAGTCTGGATGACTGATTGATTTGGCCTTGTAACGTTAGCCAACACTGCCTTGCTGTGCTAGTACTGCTAATCACTAGTCTGGATGACTGATTGATTTGGCCTTGTAACGTAAACCAACACTGCCTTGCTGTGCTACTACTGCCAATGACCAGTCTGGATGACTGAATGATTTGGCCTTGTAATGTTAGCCAACACTGCCTTGCTGTGCTAGAACTGCCAATGACGAATTTGGATGACTGACTGATCTGACCTTGTAACGGTAGCCATTACTGCCTTGCTGTGCAATGAACAGTCGGGATGACTGCATGATTTGGCCTTGTAACGTTAGCCAACACTGCCTTATTGTGGTAGCACCCTTGCTGTGCTAGTACCACCAATGGCCATATTGGATGACTGACTGATTTGGCCTTGTAATGATAGCCAGCACTGCCTTGGTGTGTTAGTACTGTCAATGACCAATCTGGATGACTGAGTGATCTGGCGTCGTAACGTTAGCCAACACGCCTTCCTGTGCTAGTACTGCCAACGACTGACTGTTTTTTCCCCTGACAGGCAGCTCTAGTGTACAGCTTACTGATAACGGTATCATTTTGGGTAAAATATTACGAAAGTAAAATAGGCCACCATTCGGATCCCCATGTGAGGAGTAGTCTTGGATGTGGTCACCAGGGAAATCAAAACGGACATTCTAAGCGTTGGAAAGTCGAAAGTTAATTGGGTTGGTAGGTCAGAGAATTTAAAAAGTGAGATTGATTGGTTGATGTTTCGTATAACGGGAATTAGAGAAATGTGCTGGCACGAAAACGTAACTTCTGGTCAGCTGAGCGTAGGATTATAAATACAAAATCAGAAAGGGATGATGAAAGTGTAGGTAAATAATGATTAAGAATATCGGAGGGCGAGCAAGCTCCTGCGTATAAACATGATAATAGACACTTTACCATAGCCGAGACAAACACTAATCAGACAACCATAATAATAGTACAAGATTATACTTACCTAGCGCAACGTGTGATGAAGAGATTCAAAGAATCTACGATAAGATAAAATAAACTATTTAGATAGTTACGTAAGGCGAAAATTTAACTGTGATAGGCGGCTAGAATTCGATACGAGGAAAAGGAAGAGAAGTAATAATAGGTTAACATGCACTGGTGGTCAGCCATGAAAGAGGAAGCCGCCTGTTAGAATTTCGCTCAGATCGTAATTTAATCATCAATAATACTTGGTTTAAAGCCGAGAAACAAATTTGTGTACGTGGAAGAGACCTGAAGACATGTAAAGTAATGAAGTAGATTACACGGTGGTAAGACAGAGATATGGAAACCAGATTTTAACGTGCAAATCCGGTGGGAGATGTGAATCCTGATAAAGATTTATTGGTTTTGGAATATAGATTAAAATTGAAGAAACTGCAGAGAGGTAGGAAAGTGTAGAAATAGAACCTGGATTTGAAACAATCACAGTTTGTTTAAGATTAGAAAGAAAGCATTAGGCAACGATTAACTGAAACAAGGGTAAGGAAGGCCATAACAGACGAGTAGGTAACTATGAGAGATTAAATAATTAGAGGATCAAATAAGCAAAAGGAGAAGACATTGAATCTAACTGACGAAAGGAGAAGAAACAAAAAAGTGGCAAATGAAGCAATCAAAAGGGAACAGTGACGTGTATTCTGAGGCCAGTTTCTATTGTGAGAGCAGTTGTGGGAATAATTAAACTGTTCATGTAAAAAGTAATCACGTTCGATCTTCGGTACCTCACAGTTAATGCCCAGGATGATATTCCATCCAAACTCAAGTAGTTCTGAAACAGTAGTCTGCTTAAATTTGAGTGCTATATTTTGATGACCATTTTACTACCAGATATCGCAATAATCGTTTCACAGAAGTTCGACATTGATCAACTGTCGGTGAATATTTTAACAATCTGCATGACTGCCTCTAATGATGGAAACTAGCCAACAGAAACACGATGTGAAGTGAATAAATTAAATTAAAGTGGGGACAGGTTAATCATGTATTTATTTCTTATTCTGTGGCAGCCATACTGTGTCACCGTCGCACCATTAAAAGTTTATGTTTAAGGATGATATTGACAAACCGCTGTGTATTACTGATGACACTTATGGATGGAGATGGTGTCATACAATATTGTTTTAAGACTAATTATGCATGCTGTTCAATAATTACACGGATTCCTTATAATTAGTTTCGAACTCAAATTACCAATTAGTTAAATAGTCGCGTCCCCTGCGATTACATTTATACATCTTCAATTACAATATTATTGTAGTTGTAGTCCGAAGACTGATGTACATCTCCGAGCCGTCTATTCGGTGCAAGCCTCTTCATCTCCGAATGTTTACTGTAACCTACATCCATATTAACATGTTTACTATATTCAGCCTTTGGTCGCCGTCTACAGTTTTAACGCCCGGCATTTCCATCAACAACAACCTGACGATTCCTCGATGTCTCAGAATGTGTCCTATAAACTCATTCCTTCTTTTAGTGAAATAGTGCCATAAATTTATATTTTTTTTCCAATTCCAGTATTACCTCATCATTAGTTAACGTATCCGTCGAACTAATCTTTGGTATTCTTCTACAGTACCATATTTCAAAAGCTTTTATCCTCTCACTGTTTTAATCGCTTATCTTGTTCGATTCACTTTTGTACAAGGCTAAACTTCAGATAAAAACCTTCGTTAAAGGCTGCGCGTAACACTTATATATACCTATATTAGAAAATTTCCCTTTTCTTGCTGCTGCTTCTGCATTTTATGTCCTGCCTACTTCGGCCATCGATAATTACTTTGTGCACAAATAACAAAACTCAATTATTACTTCTAGTGAGTAGATTTGTATTCTAGTTCTGCCGACATCACTTGAATAAATTCTACTACATTCTATTGCCCTTGTTTTACTATTGGTGACCTTCAAGGAATTCATATTTAAGATACTCATTTGGTAAAAAACCGCGTCCTGGGGAAGTCCGAAACTCCCTGCTGCACATCCTCGTGCGACAGGAATCGTTTTTAAGGGATCGAAGTCGTGATAATAGCATGAGGAGAGATTAGGTTCATAGCGTCAGTGCTCGAGTGCCTCCCGCTTGAGTTTGCGTAACTCCTGCGTCCGACATTTACGATACGGGGACGTGCGTTATCGTGAATCTGCAGCGCCCCTTGTCGTGCACCACTCCATAGTAGTGGTCTCCGACACACGTGCTGCCTCATACACATTCTTTATTCTCCGACGGATGACAAGAAAAGAATAAGAAGTATGCCAATAACGTCGCCATAGTTCGCATTTCCGCATTTACCGCACGCACATCGGAAAGGCACAGATGATAGACAAATCCCTTGCTACATGTCAGTGCTCATGTACCAGCATCAGAGTCGCGCTGTGCTGCATATATGCGGCAGCAACGCCCTCAAACCGAAACTTTTTTATCGCCCCTTATACAATGTCTTTGGCATTCATCAAACTTTTTATTAGTTTTCCGTGAACATTAACTCCCTTTCAGAATTTCACCTTGCTTAATCTAAAGACAGAATAAATTCGGAGCAGAAGCTACGACCCTGTCTCACTCTCTTATCAAGCACAGCTTGTGTTTCAAGGCCTTCGACTCTTACAACTGCAGTTTCGTTTCTGTACAAGTTATATATATCTTTCCGCGCCTTGTATTTTAGTTTTCATACCTTCAGAATTTCAAAGAATATTTTCCAGTCAACATCGTTCAAACTTTATCTGAATTCAGAAATGCTATAATCGAAGGTTTGCCGTTCAATACATCAAACGTGCTCCTCCATTTCTCCCGAAAGCAAACCGATCTTTCTTTAGGTCGGCTTACCAGTTTTCCATTCTTCCGTAAATAATTTGTGCCGTATTTAGCGACCATGACCTAATAATTTGATGGTTCAGTAATACCCACGGTGACAGCATCTATATTCTTAATATGAGCTACTTTTAAGGGAAGATAGTATGGAAAGCGGAGCGGAAAGATAAAAGTAAAGATATTTTCTTAAATATAGAGGGGTCCAAAAAAATGTATCCACTTTTGAAAAGTCCATAACTGGCAAACTAACTTACAGAGTTGTCTCATCTTTGGTAGTGTAATAGTTTGTAGTTCCGGCAATCACCAGACAAGCGCTGTATTGCGTTGTTTTGTTTTGTCAGATGACAGTCGCCAGATAGTCAGTGTTTTGTTCTTAGTTGCACCTAGTTACTTGAGTAAACATGGCCGGCTCAAGGCTTACATTCGATGAAAGGAAGTCAGTTTTGAAGTGGTATTTCAAGTACGAAAACATTGATGGGGTTCAACGGCAATGGCGAAATGAGTAACAAACGGAGACACCGACACATTTAACAATTCGCCGCATTCGAAACAAATTTTAAGCCGAAGGCTGTGTTAAAGATGTTCGCAAACAACGATCTGGACGACCTGTAACAGTAACAAGTCCAGCTAACTCCCGTCTTGTGTTACAACAATTCACTCACGTGCCACAGAAGCCTGTGAGACAGTGTGCCCGTGAAATTGGAGTGAGTCGCTCAAGTGCTCAGTGAATTCAATACATCAAGCGTGCTCCTCCATTTCTCCCGAAAGCAAACCGATCTTTCTTTAGGTCAGCTTACCAGTTTTCCATTCTTCCGTAAATAATTTGTGCCGTATTTAGCGACCATGACCTAATAATTTGATGGTTCAGTAATACCCACGGTGACAGCATCTATATTCTTAATATGAGCTACTTTTAAGGGAAGATAGTATGGAAAGCGGAGCGGAAAGATAAAAGTAAAGATATTTTCTTAAATATAGAGGGGTCCAAAAAAATGTATCCACTTTTGAAAAGTCCATAACTGGCAAACTAACTTACAGAGTTGTCTCATCTTTGGTAGTGTAATAGTTTGTAGTTCCGGCAATCACCAGACAAGCGCTGTATTGCGTTGTTTTGTTTTGTCAGATGACAGTCGCCAGATAGTCAGTGTTTTGTTCTTAGTTGCACCTAGTTACTTGAGTAAACATGGCCGGCTCAAGGCTTACATTCGATGAAAGGAAGTCAGTTTTGAAGTGGTATTTCAAGTACGAAAACATTGATGGGGTTCAACGGCAATGGCGAAATGAGTAACAAACGGAGACACCGACACATTTAACAATTCGCCGCATTCGAAACAAATTTTAAGCCGAAGGCTGTGTTAAAGATGTTCGCAAACAACGATCTGGACGACCTGTAACAGTAACAAGTCCAGCTAACTCCCGTCTTGTGTTACAACAATTCACTCACGTGCCACAGAAGCCTGTGTGACAGTGTGCCCGTGAAATTGGAGTGAGTCGCTCAAGTGCTCAGTGAATTTTGAAGACAGCAAAGTGGAAGTGCTACACCCAACGATTGCTACACGCAATGAACGAGGACGACCCAGATCGTAGAATGGAGTACTGCGAGTGGTTTACTAACATGGTGCGCAACGATGAGCAGTTTGTAGAGATGATTGTGTGGTCTGATGAGGCACAGTTCAAACTCAATGCTACAGTAAATCGCCACAATTGCATCTACTCGGCCGCCGAAAATCCGAACGTCCATGTAGACAAAGCCGTGAATTTACCAGGAGTAAACGCGTGTTCTGGGTTGTCTTACCGGTGCTTGATTGGGCCATTCTTCTTTGACGGAACTGTTACCGGCGAGGTGTACCTTCAAAAGATTCAGACATCCATTTTACCTGCCATCTGAGACTTTTAAGGAGAGGGAAGAGTTTACTTTCAACAAGATGGTGCCCCAGCCCACCACCAAAATCGTGTTAGGGCGTATCTCGACGAAAATCTACCAGAAAGATGGATAGGCCGAAGAGGTGCTGTGCAGCATCCACCACGTTTCCCAGACCTAACTCCTCTGGACTTTTACCTATTGGAAACACTAAAGGACGCAGTTTATCGACAAAAGCCACGCACATTGGATGAACTTCGAGAATCCATCGTACATTCATGTGCAAATATCCAACTGAACACGTTGCAGTCGGTAGTTCGTGCTGCAGTTCGGCGGCATCGTTTGTGTGTAGATGTTAATGGTGACCATTTCGAACATCTACAGTGATATCTTTAAGTTGAACTTTAAGCTACACTCTCACCAAAAATGAGACAACTCCGACAATTAGTTTGCAAGTTATGGACTTTTAAACAGTGGATACATTTGTTTGGACCCCTCTGTAGTAGTTCTCACAACTTCCGATTTCACAACAGAAAGTTGGACAACAACGCTGCAGCCACGTATTAGGGTTGCTGAAACATATATGGAACTTCGCCGAGGGCTTGCAACTTCTGTCGAGTGAGAGGTACGTAACCCCGAAGCGGGGAGAAATGGCGCATGCTGTTCATTGAAGTTTTGGACTGGACAGTGTAGTGCTGTATCTTGGAGGCAGCCATCGCAGCCTTAACTAAGAAAAACGATAGACATGCGAGAATCGGGCGAAGGAGGGAACGAACAAAGTGCGTAATCAGCAAGCGATCGCGCGCGTAATCCAGGGCATCGGTTGCGACCGCGTCGGCGTCTGCGGGCCATTCGTCTTCGCGGTGAGCGCCGACCCACAGCTGCTGGATGCGCCTCTGGTCTGCCTCTTCGTCACTGGCAGCAGAGAATTTGATAAACTGGGGATACAAAAGCTGATTAAGAACTAAAATATTATGTATTTAAATCTTCACTGTGCAATGAAAGTGAAAGACACTGCTCAAAAGAATTATAGGAGCATGAATTTGGGCGTCTGCCATACTCTGCACTGAACAAAAATTGAGAACTGAGTATGTTACCAAACTACACTTTCATCTTTCACAAATTAAGTACACAACAAAATATCATTACATCCTGTGTCGTAACAACTTAAATGTCCAACAGGTGTCGGAACCAAAGTGGAAACAATCATTCATCCCGTCGTCCTGGAGGCCCTTCACTGGATTTCGAGAGTTTCAATAGCGCATACGCCCTTCTTAAGCGTTTATCACTGCCTGACACCTACGTGGCATGCTCCACATAAATCTCGGAAGGTCACCCTGTGGTTCCCATTCTCGCTCTTTAATAAGAACCCATGAAAGTTCTTGCAGACTCCGTCGTGAAACAAAATGATCACGAACACGTCCGTCAAGCATGTGCCACACATGCGCGATGAACCTTAGGTCGGGACTCACCGCCGACCGTTCCATTACTTCAATGTCAGACTTCGCGAGAGATCCCTGCTAATGCCCGCCGCATAGGCCCTGGAATGAGAAGGAATTCAGGGACACCACCGTATGCAGTAGCTACCATATCGTCAAACAGTACCTGTTCTATGTACTGCCTGGCGGTAAGGCGACCATGGAGAACGAAAAGATATGTATGGCTGTCAACAATGAAGCCTCCTCGCAGCATCACAGAAACTTGGAAATATGTCGATTTCCTGGGCAACATTTAGAAGGTAGTGGAGAGTAGGGCTAAAAATTACCAAGGTAAGTTGTTCCGATTGAAATAACTTCGCGAGGGATAGAGATATGAATACGAAGAAACACGTTGTGAAATGAAGCGCCACAGCGCACCGACGGCAGCCATCGTAAACAGGGTAGTGGTTCCCGGAACATCAGAACGACAGCACGTGTGTCGCTGGGTGACGTAAGTAAATATTTTTGTGTTTTTGATTCTTCACACGAATTTTAACGAGTAGCCTTTAGTGTTTCAGTGTTTTATTGTAAGGATTTATCTACTATTTTGGTACACAGTGCGTAAATTACCTATGTTTCGTAACGTAACAAACGTCTTGCTTTTATTTAAACAGTTGTCAATGGGGCTAGATGTTACGTTTATCGGGGGCACGTTTTGACCTCGGAACACCTTCCCCCAATTCGTTTGTACCAACAATACAATATAAATATCGTTATCTTTTTCTTTTGTAATACGAGGATGTATACCCTAAAAACAACACGAGGTTCTATATCATAGGAGGTGATGCAAAATGAAGCAGATGCAGTTCAGAACGATGGCAGGAAAATAAAAACGGTTGCCAAAGAATTAGATACTTGTCATATGAATTTACACAGATTTGTCAAAAAGCTAAGATCTGGGTTAGAAAATCTCGCGATTGGTTACAAAGAAGTAAGACTGATCTTTTCTGAAGAACAGGAAGTTAAGTTACCAGAATATTTGTGGTAATGTACTTCAATTTTCTTTGGTCTTCTGCCAGAAGAAGTCAAAAAGTTAGCGTACGAATGTGCACTGAAATTCAATACTGGAAATAGTCCACCACCATGGTACGAAAATGAAAAAGCTGGTCCAGACTGGCTGACTGGGTTTTTAAAGAGAGACCCTCACCTGTCAATAAGGACACCAGAGTCAACGAGTGCCAGCAGGGCGACATCATCTAACAAACACAATGTTACCGAATTTTTTTACAAAGCTGAGCACAGTATTGGTTAAATAAGAATTTCCACCATCAAGAATATATAACTTAGGTGAAACAGACGTTACCACAGTGCTAAAGCCTAGGCCAATTATTGCCAAGAAGGGAATGAAGCAAGTTGGAGCAATAGCATCTGCTGAATGAGGGACATTGGTTACTTTGGACCTGGTATTAGATCACGCGGTTCCTCCCATATTTATTTCCGCAAGGCTTAAATACAGGTATTTGTTTATAAAAGGCGGACCACCGAAATCTGTCGGCGCGGGAAACAGTTTAGGATGGATGACAGCTATGGAGTTCGTGAAATATTGGAATCATTTTATCAAACATACAAAACCATCACCTGCAGATCCGATTTTGTTGTTGCTCGATAGTCAATAATCTCATACTGATATCAGTGTGGTGGATAAAGCGAAATATAACTCCATTATAATGCTGTCATTCTCACCTCATTGTACATACCATCTACAACCATTAGATGTTGGCGTAAATGCGCCTTTCAAAAGGTATTGTGCAAAGGCTCAGGACAATTGGCTACGCAATAATTCCGGCCTGACGATGTCAATATACGAGATCCCATAAATTGTTAGATACGCCCACAAACATAATGCTCCCTTTCAGAAAAGCTGGCATTTGGCCTTATGACGCCAACGTTTTATACAGAAAACGATTATGCTCCATCGTACGTTACAGATCGGCCTTTAGCTTTAGTAAACGCATCAGATGTGACTTTAGGCATTTCACATGACATCATCAATAATAGGTCGGAAGCAGTATCAGAGACTGTTACTAGCGTAGACGCCAATGCATCTGAAATTGTAAACATTAGAACAGATATAAGAAAAATCGTTGAGGCGCCAGGGCCATCAGGAGTTGTTAATCTGCCTGCACCTTCTGTTGTCATGGGAGTACGGCTCGGAGATCAAACCCCTCTCTCTCCATTTCCGAAGGCACCGCCAAGGATTGGAACAAACAAGAGACGTCTTACAAAATCCTCTATTTCAACCGATAGTCCAGCAAAACAAACATTAGCAGAGAAGCAAAGCAAGAAAAGGAAAGTGAACATCAACAATGAAAAAGTGAAAAAATAAAGGAAAACGGAAAGGTAAAACAATACAAGGAAATGGAAAAGGAAAAGGTAAATGAAAGGGCAACTCTGTTAAACAACAGGTTTTGCAAACGAGTAGTGAAAGGTCTGAGAGTGAAGAAGACAGTTTAGAGTGTTACGTTCTGGGGAAGAATGGGTTCAGTATCAAGAATGTAAGAACTGGGCCCATTCCATATGTATGCAGAATCAAGCCTTATTAGCTTCCCTATGCCGGAACTGTGATTGTGATATATCATCTGATGACTAGTTAATTATAAGTATATATATTTTCAGCCTATGATGGCAATATGATAGATACTTTCAGCCTGAAACAAGGCCAATATGATTGAAGGCTGAATTACCAAGGCTGAGTAGTTACAAGGTATTTGATAAGCCGTTGATTACTAAATGGTTGATAAGCTTTTAAGTACAAATTACAGTTACTTGTTATATAACATACAGATGTTTACGTGCTGATTCGTACGACATTATAGATTATTATTTAAATAAACTGACTTGGTTTAATCACTTATTATTTTTATTTCGCAAATAATAGCTTTAACAAATATGGTAACAACTTACCCCCGCTTGTTAACAATTTGTCCCAAGTCGGTGTAAGTTGTGACTTCACGATTTTAGACATTAAAACATTATTACTAAAAAATGTCACAACAAATGACCCAAATAACTATCTTAATATGAAAGTTACATATACAAGTAAACTTTGATTGCATCGCATGAATACCAAAATCAAGTATTCTTAACGAATTTTGAGGTTAACTAAAAATCGGAACTTGCAACCCCGCTCTCCCCTACCGCTTACGAACTAGGCCATCAGCTTGCGTCTGTGCACAACACGTTCTGCAGTGACAGGACTGAAGGCGAGCTGCAAGACATTCTCGTGTCAAGTGGGACACTCGAACAGGCACTGTGAGTCGTAATGTCCTTTCTCATAACCTGTTCATTACAGTCAGATCGCATACAGCGTCTCCAGTGCCCTTCTGGAAGAGCCCTGCAGTGCTCTGGCGGTGTTTGTTCGTCACCCCAACGTAAAGATGGCCAGATATCGGTCTTCACGTGGAGCTGTAATCGTCGGCGACCTCGTCCATCTCGCCTTGTGTACTGAGCTATCTTCCTGTAGCGTGTCCACAATCTGTGAATAACTGTAGGAGAGGCGTTGTCATCTGCAGCAACACGCCAGGAAGTACATCGTTTTTGGATCGAACAGACCGCCTTTGCAACTTGTACCGCATTCAGATATGCCACTGCATGTGCATGGTTGAATACAACGTCCACAAATGACAACTGCCATCTGTGTATCTGTGTATGTATCTCTCTCTCTCTCTCTCTCTCTCTCTGTGTGTGTGTGTATGTATAAGAGAGAGAGAGAGAGAGAGAGAGAATGAGCTGAATAGTGTGAATACGATTTTTTTTTTTGTAGTGTGTGTCTGAATGCGTGTGTGTGTGTGTGTGTGTGTGTGTGTGTGTGTGTGCGTCTGGGGTGGGCTGGTGATTTGAGTTATAGACTGTAATAAGTGTTAGAGAGTGGTTGGAAGCTTTTGCTTTGAGCTGATTTGACTTCTGGTTTCAATTTTCTGTAGAGGAGTACGTGGACAAAAGAAAATTAAAAAAATAAATAAAAGCCATATATACACTGTTCAGCTCACTTTCTCTGTCTCTCATACGCACACAGATATAAACATTATGATAGAAGTTGGCCACAAACATTTACATCGTTAGGTTGGCAACATGTAGATAAATAGAAAAATAAACCAAAGAGGAGGAAACATACGAGGGCAGTTCAATAAGTAATGCAACACATTTTTTTCTGAAACAGTGGTTGTTTTATTCAGCATTGAAATACACCGGGTTATTCCCCAATCTTTTAGCTACACAACACTATTTTTCAACGAAATCTCCATTCAATGCTACGGCCTTATGCCACCTTGAAATGAGGGCCTGTATGCCTGCAGGGTACCATTCCACTGGTCGATGTCAGAGCCAACGTCGTACTGCATCAATAACTTCTTCATCATCTGCGTAGTGCCTCCCACGGATTGCGTCCTTCATTGGGCCAAACATATGGAAATCCGACGGTGCGAGATCGGGGCTGTAGGATGCATGAGGAACAACAGTCCACTGAAGTTTTGTGAGCTCCTCTCGGGTGCGAAGACTTGTGTGAGGTCTTGCGTTGTCATGAAGAAGCAGAAGTTCGTTCAGATTTTTGTGCCTACGAACACGCTGAAGTCGTTTCTTCAATTTCTGAAGAGTAGCACAATACACTTCAGAGTTGATCGTTTGACCATGAGGAAGGACATCGAATAGAATAACCCCTTCAGCGTCCCAGAAGACTGTAACCATGACTTTACCGGCTGAGGGTATGGCTTTAAACTTTTTATTGGTAGGGGAGTGGGTGTGGCGCCACTCCATTGATTTTTGTTTCAGGTTCGAAGTGATGAACCCATGTTTCATCACCTGTAACAATCCTTGACAAGAAATTGTCACCCTCAGCCACATGACGAGCAAGCAATTCCGCACAGATGGTTCTCCTTTGCTCTTTATGGTGTTCGGTTAGACAACGAGGGACCCAGCGGGAACAAACCTTTGAATATCCCAACTGGTGAACAATTGTGACAGCACTACCAACAGAGATGTCAAGTTGAGTACTGAGTTGTTTGATGGTGATCCGTCGATCATCTCGAACGAGTGTGTTCGCACACTCCGCCATTGCAGGAGTCACAGCTGTGCACGGCCGGCCCGCACGTGGGAGATCAGTCAGTCTTGCTTGACCTTGCGGCGATGATGACACACGATTTGCCCAACGACTCGCCGTGCTTTTGTCCACTGCCAGATCACCGTAGACATTCTGCAAGCGCCTATGAATATCTGAGATGCCCTGGTTTTCCGCCAAAAGAAACTCGATCACTGCCCGTTGTTTGCAACGCACATCCGTTACAGACGCCATTTTAACAGCTCCGTACAGCGCTGCCACCTGTCGGAAGTCAATGAAACTATACGAGACGAAGCGGGAATATTTGAAAATATTCCACAAGAAATTTCCGGTTTTTTCAACCAAAATTGGCGGAGAAAAAAAATGTGTTGCATTACTTATTGAACTGCCCTCGTATAAGGAAATTACAATATTTACGTTGTTAAACGCACAGTGTTCGAACAATTAGCAGTAATTAGTGGCAAAAGAATAAAAGTACACCACAAAAAAGAAGGAGAATCATGGTGGACAGAGTGAAAAAGTTCGAAATACAAAATTGTGCTTACGTTTCGGATATAAAATGACAGTGCGACCTCCAGACCAGATGAGAGAAAATGCACATCCCAGCAAACTGTAAGTAATTACTATTCTCCATAAAAAAAGAGAGTGAATTGTTTGATAATGTAAAAATAACAAACTGTATCGTTACAGATCCCACTGAAGATGCCTTAGAGTAAGAAAAAAGCGGAACGCACCTGAGAAAAATAATTTAAGTTGCATAAAGGAAAGGCGGTTTTATTTACAAAACAAGTAAGTCGTACATAACTACGTGAAAGGTTGAGCAGGTATGGAATAACGTATCCCCGGACAATATTCATCATCTGTATGATACACTGGATGCCAGAGTAAATGCCTGCATTGCCACAAGTGAAGCTACACCACTTACTATTAACGGCGTTTTAGCATGGACTGATACCTGATAACTCAGAAGCGTTTGTGTTATTGAACTGTAAATGTAATTATTTCACATACTCCATACACACTGTTGAAGGAATAAATCTCGAGTGAATTGAAAACCTCCAAAATGGTGTACTAATTTTTATTTTCCTCCAATATAAGTTTAACATAACAGACATTGATACACGTGTTCCCCTAATTTCTTTGAAAAGTATGGCATTTCAACAGCCACTTTCCACTTCCCAGTTTCGGGATCTCGTGCCCATTCTCAAGTGCTCCACCACAAAAATAATCTTACGCCATAATCATCAAAGAAATCCTCAGCCTTCCGGAAGTGTATTTCATACAGAGGGTCAGAGATATGAAAATACGTTAAATGAAAAAATTCTGTGAGGTAAAGACTATTTTCTCACCAAATCGCAGCTTACCGTAAGAAATAAAAGTTAAACAATTAATAAGAAACACTTATTTAAAAAAAACAATAAATATGGAGAGGATAATAATAAATAGAAAGGTTGACACACACACACACACACACACACACACACACACACACACACACACACATACACACACAATGGAGGGGAAATATGACTTTGGCTCGAATTGTACCCTCCGTCACACGCCGCTTGGTGGCTAGCTGAGTATATATGTAGATGTAGATACACTGCCCCAACTACCCACCTTCCCTCTAAACCCGTCCTAACATCCCACTATCACCATCTGCGGTTCCCGTACTCGTTCTGTCAACCGTACAGCGACTGGGCAATGCCACGTGCAATCTGCAACAGACAAGGTTTCGTATAAATGTGACCCATTAATAAGAAACTTGCGCTATATACATGTAGTGCCTGCAGAAGATCCAGGAGATACATGACAAAAACAGAAAAATGAAAGTAATTGATAAATCACAATCATACATTTGTAAATAATTAAGACAAATGAATATGCCGCCAGAAAATGGTAATCATCCATTGACAAAGTACGCACAATTGAATCATTTTCTTTCAATTACAGAGCAGTAATGAACCTTGATAGGCGAAAAATGTTTTGTTACAAACAAAACAAATATTCAGTAACTGCCAAGTCAATTACTCTGTCGCTATTAAATGGTCGTCGGCATCATACTTATGAATGTAACTTTGCTAGATGTGCGCAATATAAATGATATGTCAGTTAATGTGTTTCCATGTCGCAATTTGTTTGGCATGTGGGTGTTATTGTTAACTCTTTAATACCAAGATGAAGATTTATGTCCGAAGCCGGTAGTAATAATAAATGAACACAGGACGGCTTTGCGTCATACATTTTTCGAAACTCGTCTTAAATTTTACCAGAATATGAGACAGGGTGTCGTTTCCTGCAGGCCGAATTGCTAAGCAAATGCGGCACCGTCAAAAAGTCTCCGTTATGAACTTTGCTGTCTTAGCTAGAGTAAAGGTGGATATGTTTCCGTGAACTTGGGGGACACATGGTGGGATTGATTCTGTCCAATAGTCTCACACAGTTAGTAACATCAGGGTCCCACCTTTGCGACAACTCTAGCCCGAGGGAGTGTTTTCGGCTGAATTGAACATCAGTGCACACTTCGCGATGGTGTATGGTTTGTTTTTGAACGATTATAATTCTCGACTTGGCTCTATCTGAGATGGGACAGATAACCCAGTAGTTAAGTTCCTTTAAACACACAATCGTCATCAGTTATCCATCCAAGCCATAAGTCGACGCGTAGACAGGAACAAAAAAACGAAAAAGAAAGCCGGTTATACCCAGCACAAAGAACCCAACATAACCTTTGCTGTCTCATAAATTTGGTTTCTCACTGACGAAGAGTACTGGGCAGGGCATTAGGTGGTGCTGAAACCACATGCTCTTCCATTTCGAGGGCCAAAATGTTTCATTGAGAATCTCTTTATTTTGTTCATTTCGTACTACAAACTAAATTATTATAAAAACAGAATAACCCATGGTGGATTTGTCCGAGATATAACAGTGCATATTCGAGTTTCAGCCTTCTTAAAAAACCAATTTCTTTTAAAGCTTTCGTTCTCCACTTACAGCCTCTGTAGCGGTCTCCATCGTCACTTCCTTCGACTGAATTCTTCGCTGCATGGTACATTAACAGACGTTTTCCGTCGGCACTCCTGACAATAAAAGGCTCTGCCAGGTTTAGTGAAAGATCAAGGGTAGTTAGGTTCACCATTTTGAATACCTTAAATATATTTTTGTTTGTGTCATAAGATTTTCGTTCATTTTGATTGGAGTAGTAACAAGACAACCACAAGAAGCAGGAAAGAAAAAATCTTGTACTTTGTCTCCTAATTATTTCATATTACTAACTTTCTTAAAAGTTGTGTCTTATTTTTAAAAAAAATATTTGACATGAAATATACATACTTCCCAAAGATTTTAAATCATCTGGCAGTTCTAGCCGCTACAAAGTTTGTTGTCTCTGGAATTGGTTCGCATGCAGTATGTTTATATGGTGTCGTCTCCTAATCGGCGGTGACTGTGATTCTTTTCTTCTGTTGCTGTTCTCTGCATTCCACGATTCATATTGGCACCCGATTTTCCGCAGCTTAGCAGACTGTGTTCTGTGTCCCCCAGCATGTAATTATAGCGGTGACTGGCTCTTCGTATCAGTCGCTACAGGTATCTACAGGAGAGTACTTAACCAACCATCTACCATGTGAGACGTTCCAAATACACGGGGAGATGCCCAGCTGCTTAGAGACACGGACACAGCGTTTGCAAGATAATCCTGGAATACATGATTTGTCGAAACGGGTAACATGAGCCCCGCGTTCTGTATACTCGCATCAGACCGTCTTTTGACGAGCAAAATATTGATTTGTAAAACGATATTTCTGAGAATATACTTTTAGAGCACAGCATTGTACGGAGGGCAATCATGTACTGTGGGAAAACCGCAAAAGAAGTTAATTTGAGATGTGGCGCTACAAAAGTATGCTGCAACTTAGGCTGAGTTCTGAAGAAGTACTCTGCAAATTCGGCGAGGAAAGAAACATTGGAGAACAGTGACAGGACAGGATGATATTTCAGACAATACGCGGTCCTCCTACGTCTGCAATTCTCATAAAGACACCTGCTACCTCTTACTCTCTTAAAGACAACAGAGAATACCTTCCATGATACTGGAAACAGTTTAGAGGGGGAAACGTATAGGGGTATGTCAGAGATCCGAAGATCCAAGAAATAATTGAAGAAGTACAGCGCAATTGATACTCTGACAAGAAGAAGTTGACACAAGAGAGGAATTCATGGTGGGCCGCATCATATCAGTTCAAAGACCGATGACTAAGGAAAAGTGTTAGGCAGCGAAATGGTTAGCGTGTAGCGGAGCGCGCTCACATTAGTAGATCGCATTCGTGTAACGCCATTGTATTATATTGGTGCATAAGTTCGTAGGGTTTTCCATAAATTTAATAAACACAACGTATACACTTAACAGGGACTTCAATAATCGATGATATATTCATGTTCACTATTTATAAGAGTCTGCCAACGTCGGGGTGGCTTTTCGATTCCGTGACTACAGAAATCGTGAGGTTTTGAGGAGAATGATCAGAGTGCATTTTCATCAAGTGTTCCTTGAACACTGCTCGATCGAGAACGGAAAATATAAAAATCTCAAGGCACAGTATCAGGTGAACAGCATAGGTGCCGAGTGACTTCCCAACCCAGCTGCTGTACAGGGATTTTTGTCATTCTAGCAGAATACAGGTTGGCGTTATCATGGACTAACATTACTTCACGTGGTCTTCTTGATCATAGTTCTTGGATTACACCTGCATGTCGTCTCAGTTGTTGCCAATGAAAGTCAGCAGTGATGGTGACACCCTGGGGAAGCATTCGTATCACCACACCGTTGCTGTTCTACCAGACGCGTAGCATTACACCCTTGTTCTAGGAGTAGTAACCAAAGTGTTCACGGTTCCAGGTTCAAACCCCAAGACTTCCGGCATAAGAAATCAGCCTCATTCTCACAACGGCCTTTTCAAAAATGACGGAGTTTCAGGGCACTTTCTTGTCCATGGGGTGGGAAACTGTCCCTAAAGGCTGAAGAATCCGTAATGACCAACGGCTTGAGGATGCAGAAGACAGTGATAACCACTGCATAGAAGACACATCATGTGTAATCACAGGACATATGGCCTGCAATTGAAAAGTGTCGTATTGGCAAAAGATTCCAGAATAGTCTCCCATTCGGATCTCTGGGAAGGGACTGGCTAGAGGAGATGCCATGAAGAAAAGATAACTAGCGAAAGAATAACGTTCTGCAATTCGAGGCGTGCAGTGTCAGAAGTTTGGGCATGATAGGGAAGCTATAAAATATAAACAAGGAAGTGCAATGTTCATTCTAGATATAGTAGGGTCAGCGAAGGGAAATGGAATGAAGACAAGGACTTTTGGTCACATGAATATAGGGTGATATTAACAGCAGTAGAAAATGGTATAACGGGGGTTCGCTACGAATAGGAAGGTAGGGCAGAGAGTGAGTTACTGTGAATAGTTCAGTGATACGGTTGTTGTTATCAGAACAGGCATCAAAACAACACTGACAGTGGTAGTTCAGGTATACACGCCGACGTCGAAAGCCGAAGATGCAGAGATGGAGAAAGTATATGAGGATATTGAACGGCTAATTCAGTACGTAAAAGGGAGGGGAAACTATAATAGGGTTTCAGGGGAAGAATTAGAAGAAAGGGTTACAGGAGAACATGAACTTGGTACTAGGAATGATAGATGATAAAGATTAACAGACTTCTGCAATAAATTTCAGCTAGTAATAGCGAATACTCTGTTCAACAATCACAAGAGAAGGAGGTACTCTCGGAAAAGGCGGGGAGATTACATCATGATCAGGCAGAGATTCCGAAATCAGATACTAGATTGTAAAATGTACAGTGGAGCAGATATAGAATCAGATCACAATGGAGTAGTGATGGAGAGTAGGCTGTAGTTCAAGAGTCTAGTCAGAAAAAATCAATGTGCAAAGAGTGGGATACCGAAGTACTACGAAATGAAGAGATACTGCGATAATGAATTGCTCAGTAGGCAGTTCGGTTGAAGAGGAACGGACATCTCTAAAAAAAGGGCAGTCACAGATCTTGGAAAGAAAAACCTAGGTAGAAAGAAGGTAACTTCTAAGAAACAATGCGTAACAGAAGAAAAATACTTCAGTTGATAGACGAAAGAAGAAAGTAGAGAAATATTTAGGAAAATTCTGGAATACAGAAACACCAGTCACGTGGGAATGAAATGAGCAGGAAGTGCAGGGAAACTAAGGCGAAATGGCGGCACGAAAAACGTGAAGTAATCGAAAAACGAATGATTGAAGAAAGGACTGACTCAACATACAGAAAAGTCGAAACAACGTTAGGTGAAATCAAAAGCAAGGGTGGTAACATTAAGAGTGTAATAGGAATCCACTCTAAATGCGGAAGGGAAAGCGGATAAGTGAAAAGAGTACGCTGAAGGCCTCGATGGCAAAGATGACGTGATAGAAGGGGAAAAAGTTGTCGATATAGAAGAGACAGGGGACCCAGTATTGGAATCAGAATTTTGAAGAGTTTTGGAAGATTTGTGATCGAATAAGGCAGGAGCGAGCCGCGAAGATTAGCCGAGCGGTCTGAGGCGCTGCAGTCATGGACTGTGCGGCTGATCCATGCGGAGGTTCGAGTCCTCCCTCGGGCATGGGTGTGTGTGTTTGTCCTTAGGATAATTTAGGTTAAGTAGTGTGTAAGATTAGGGACTGATGACCTTAGCAGTTCAGTCCCATAAGATGTCACACACATTTGGAAAAAGGCAGAAGCGATAGATAACATCCCATCACAATTTCTAAAGTCATTGCGGAAGGTGACAACAAAACGGCTATTCACGTTGGTGTGTAGAATGTGAGTCTGGTGGTATACCATCTGACGTTAGGAGAAACATCATTCATACAATTCCGAAGATTCCAAGAGCCGACAAGTGCTAGATTATCACCTACTCAGCTTAACAGCTCATACACCCGAGTTGCTGACAAGAATAATACACAGAAGAATGGGAAATAAAATTGAGAATGTGTTAGATGGCTATCAGTTTGGCTTTAGGAAAGGGGAAAGGCACCAGAGAGGCAATTCTGACTTTGTGGTCGATAAAAAATCAAGACACGTTCTTAGGATTTGTCGACTGGAAAAAGCGTTCGGCAGTGACAAATGGTGCAAGATGTTCGAAATCTGAGAACAACAGGGATAAGCTATAGGAAAAGACGGGTACTGTGCAATATGTACAAGAACTGAGAGGCAACAACAAGAGTGGAAGACTAAGAAAGAATTTCTCGGATTAATTCCTTCATTTTCTTTATATTAGTATAAAGACACCATTTCTCGGAACAAGTAACGATATAGAATAGGAATATCCGCTATTGTTCGCTAGGCAATTGAAGACAAGCAAGCAGAGATGCACATATGGCCACACACTGCTTTTTTGTGATTTTGGTTAAAAGCATGAGGTACACATACACCCAATTTACTAACCTTTCCCTTTTGCATGAAAATACTGCACAATGGTGGAATGATCACAGTTCATCATATTTGCCAGTTCTCTAGTAAAGTGAGGTGGATCATTGTGGTATAATGCGTTTAAACGATTTTCATCAGACCACGAAGGTCTTCCTGAACGTGGAGAGTCACTAATGTGAAACCGATTATCCGTGATGTGTCCAATGGAATTTTCCCCATACAGGGCGCAAATGTTTCTGGCTCCCTACGCTGGTGCCACCCCTCTACTGAACTCAAACAGAAGAAAATAACCCGAAATGTTCCAGTTTCCCCACTTTTCGCTCCACGGCTCCACTCACCACCTACACATGACAAAATGACAACATGTAAACTCAAATAGCAAAAGAAAAATAGATATATGAAATGACAGTCGATAAAAAATCCCATAGCAACCCGTATACCAATATGCAAAAAAGAAAACGCTACGATCTTTTGCACCAACCTAATATTATCCTAGATGTCACGTGCCCCTCTAGTGTACTACGAGATCCGATGGCCATAAAGGACATTCTGTCTGATCGCTTCACATTCGTTTTGCTATCCGCACTCCCGAAAACCTCTCGATATCATTTCTAGTGACCAGGGTAACACAGTAGCGTTTTTTATCTGTACTACGTTTAAAATTGGACTTGATCGTTAGGTGTTTACCATTTCACAATCTTGAGACAGTGTTGAAACATGCCAAAGTCTCGTTCTCGCCTGCCTTCGGCCCTATATACCGGGCGATCAAAAGGTCAGTATAAATTTGAAAACTTAATAAACCACGGAATAACGTAGATAGAGAGGTAAAAAACACACGCTTGGAATGTCATGGGGTTTTATTAGAACCACAGAAACAAAAAAACAAAAAAAGTATTGCTAGACGCGTGAAAGATCTCTTGCGCGCGTCGTTTGGTGATGATGGTGTGCTCAGCCGCCACTTTCGTCATGCTTGGCCTCCCAGGTCCCCAGACTACAGTCCGTGCGATTATTGGCTTTGGGGTTACCTGAAGTAGCAAGTGTATCGTGATCGACCGACATCTCTAGGGATGCTGAAAGACAACATCCGACGCCAATACCTCACCATAACTCCGGACATGCTTTACAGTGCTGTTCACAACATTATTCCTCGACTACAGCTATTGTTGAGGAATGATGGTGGACATTTTGAGCATTTCCTGCAAAGCACATCATCTTTGCTTTGTCTTACTTTGTTACGCTAATTATTGCTATTCTGATCAGATGAACCGCCATCTGTCGGACATTTTTTGAACGTTTGTATTTTTTTGGTTCTAATAAAACCCCATGTCATTCCAAGCATGTGTGTCAATTTGTGCCTCTCTGTCTACATTATTTTGTAATTTATTCAGTTTTCAAATTTATACTGAGTTTCTGATCACCCGGTATATAGCGCCACATCGTGCTCCTGACATGGAAGCCTGCAAATTATGTTTCTCCTCAAGAGCAATAAACACGAATAAAGTAGCTGGACTAAAAGCGAATCCTCAACTCTCATGACCGAGCGAGATGGCTCAATGGTTAGCACACTAGACTGTCATTCAGGAGGACGATGGCTAAAATCCACGTCCGGCCGAACACATTCTAGTTTTCCATGATATCCTTAAATTGATGCTAGATAATTCCGGGATGGTTCCTTTGAAATGGCACGGCGGTTTCCTTCCCCATCATTGAAACATTCCGACTTAGTGGTAGTGTGGCTGTTGGGAGGTACATGTAAAAAAATGTTCTTATACTGATGGTGCAGACTAACATCTTCTCCATCCTGACCACTGAGTAACTACAAAGTACGAACCAGGTATGGACGAGGAGTAAAATGTAACCCCAGTGAAAGCGCATTGTTTAATATGGTTCCTAAGATTAAACTAATCGTTGCAGATAATATAATCCCAGCTGACCCATGTGATCCACAAGCAACGTAGCAAGCTATTACGAGATAACATTCGATGCAGTAAGGCACGCAGCCGTGCAGCACGGTGGCTTCAGGTTGTCTATGTTTGTTCTTCGCTCTGACTCACAGCGCAGCTGACGATACTAGCCGTGAGAATAGTCTCAAGTAACATTCAGTCGGTACGCAAATTCATACCCCTTGCGAATCTAAATAAACCAAAGTAATTATCATCCGATTTTGTTCAAACTCGGTACGCAATCTTTTGTTATTAAGGAAGAGAGCCTGTCCGAATTTCAGATTTTTACCTCTTATAGTTACGGAGATTGATAAAATTACTTAGACGTCTTAAAACCGACACTTATGTTTCAATACTCAGTAAGGAACAATAACTAAATGTCTTTTATTATCACCTGAAGTCGTAAAATAGCTCCCAGTATATAAAATAACTTAATCGGAATTTTCTTTCCAAAACTTTAATTACTCTACATTAAGTAGTATAAAAATCATTCAAAATTATTATTTGCTTATTATTTTGTTGTGTGAATACATGGGAATGAATGAGAGAGTGTATGCGGGACATACGTTAAAACTTAATGCTATTTTATGTAAAACCTTATAAAACTGAACAGAGGGTAAATTGTGTAGGATGCTGATGAAGTATGTCGATGTGTGCTAGCTTCTGTAAGAGAGCAGCCAGGATAAAAGTCTGGAGGGGAAAAAGTTTCTATATTAATTTAAAGAATATTTTGCATTTCGTTTTATTTTATTAAACAATGTAATAGAAATTGAAATTTTAATGATGTAAATGACTGTCTGATTAGGGGTTGGCTAAGGCAAGTTTTGCCGCGAGAATGATCTGGAAGGATCATTCTGATTAGTCATTCAGATCAATAGCCAATCAGAAGTAAGCGGTTCCCGTGGAAAGAGAATTAGATAGGCAGAGATGAGAAGACCATCGAGATAGTCACTCGCTAACCTGCTTCCGAGTAACACCATGTTAGATGTCTCCCTGAAAATAATATGTAAAATGAAGAACTAGTGAGTTCATTCCGTTTAAAACATGTCGTGACTATGGCGGCTTAAAGTTACCAACATTTTGAGGAAAGTTTGATGTTTCTGAATAAGTTAGTTGAATTTTTTTAAGCGTGTGATCTTTTAGTCGTAGAGACAATTCCACGTGGCATATTCCGTGTTCTTTATGGAATACTTTGGCGAGCACTTCTAAACATAGAAGACCATTGAAACGACCGAATGTTCAACTCGCTAATAGTGGTGAGTTAGTGACTGTTAGGTCACAAATTTAACCGGGTCGGACTTGCAGGAATTCTGGCTGCTTTCACGTGTAAATATGTTGGATAGACAGTAAACTTTGAATGATAGAGTATGACCATAGTAAATACGGACTTGATAGCCATTTCATGTGCTACCTTATGAATAAAATGGCGTTAATAGAATTTTCAAATGCTTACTGCTATTAAACTGCATTCCCCTACCGCCCGAAATTTGTGAAAATGAACTTACAGGAACTGATTTGCAACTTCAGTTACGCGACCTCTGTGTGGTAGGTATTAGCTAGTTGTTTCATCAACGCTGCTTTACACCGCCTAATGTGTATCTACTACTGCAGAGTGAAGGGACGTCGGAAGGAAGAAATATAGAGGTAGGTGAACTGTTCGATGAAAGTGACAGAGAGAGAGAGAGAGAGAGAGAGAGAGAGTAAGGAGACGAGATAACGACATAATGACCCCACCCCACCGCACACAGCCCAACAAAACCGCTTTTTCCGCTCTGCGACACGTAGGGCAGTGTATACACCTTTATAAAAGCATTGTCTTAAAAAAAATATCTAAAATTAAATCCACTGCAGTTCAAAATGGATATGGCTCTAGTTTGCTTGGTCGTATTTTGAAGAAAGAACATTTTTAATTGTTCAGCTTTAGGTAACAGCAGCATGAGGACAGGAAGTGAGAGTAATAAGTTTATTTCCATGCTATTTCTATGAAATATATAGCACAGGATAAGTAGACATTTAAACAAGGAATGTGGCTGCAGAGTTGATTTCCCTATAAAAAATGGTCTAGAACGTTATTTAAGACATGCAATCACAACACAAATACATCGTTTCACTAACTCTGGTATTTTTAAAATTTCATGTAATGACTGCCCGAACAATTAAATAGGACAGACAGGGAGGCCATTCGAAGTGAAATATTCGATTAAACAGCAGCTGCTAAGTAAAAGTTGGAGAAATGTATGTAATTTCACTTTCATTGAACATCTGATTTTTATCCAACACACACCACAGAGACTACAAAACTTACAACAGTTGCATGAAGCAAACAAAGATTAGTAGCTTGACCTGTTAGAAGAATTGGAAATTTTTAAACATTTTTCTCACAAAGATGAATCAATTTCAAATGGACAGTCGCAACTCAAAAGTTGGAATTTTCTAGACAGTTTCAGACCCCTATATTCGTTAACGTAACAGAGTGTTGGCTCGATCTTCCTGATGACTATGGATGTATTAATTTCCTCCTCTTTTAATACTGGTGATAGTCTGTTTCCTCTTTCTTATGCTGTTAAGGTTTTTCTTGAGGTTTTTATGTTCATAATTTGTCGTATATATATATATATATATATATATATATATATACGTTTTTCCATCTTGCCCCCCTCCCCTTCCTTTCTCCCCTTGGCGTACTGTTCTGTTATTATTTATGCTGCCTCACAGTTTACGAAATTTAATTTTACCACAATAACCTTTTCTTAATGGTACCATTACTTATTTGCCATTTTGGTTATTTTACATTTCCTTAGTTATATAAATGATATGCCTCTAGTATTACGGGTGACTCTAAAATACTTCTGTTTGCTTCTGACACAAGCTTGCTAGTATCGGATGTTGTCTGTTACATCGGCTCGGTTTCAAATAGTTCAGTTCATGACATAAGTTCATGGCTTTTAGAAAATAAACAAACGTTAAATCACAGTTAGATTCAGTTTCTACAGTTTCTAACACACAATTCAACAAAATATGACATTTTAATTTCATTGAATGTGCATATGGGTAGTGAAACTGAACAGTTAAAATTTCTAGGTTCAGATAGATAGTAAACTGACGTGGAAGGCCCACGTTCAGGATCTTGTTCAGACTTAATGCTGCCATTTTTACTATTCGAAGGATATCTGAAGTGAGTGATCGTTCGACACGAAAATTAGTCTACTTCACTTTTTTTCATTCGGTTATGTCGTATGATATTATATTTTGGGGTAACTCTTCCCATTCTAAAAGGATTATTTTGGCTCAAAAACGGGCGGTTCGGGCAATAAGTGGTATAAGTTCACGAACCTCTTGTTGACCCCTGTTGACGAATCTGGGTATTTTGCATTTGGCTCTCAATGTATATATTCCTTACTGTCATTTCTTGCTAACAATGTTAGCTTATTCCAAAGAATAAGCAGCTTTCACTCAGTTAATACTCGGCAGAAACCAAACCTCTATTGGGATCGGACTTCGAAGAATTCAAAAATCTTAGCAGTAATCCACGCGCTTTCAAATCGAAACTGAGGAGTTTCCTCACGGGTCCCTCCTTGTATTCCGAGTTTCTTGAAAAATTAAGCTGATTCTTCTATTGTTGATGGTGTTTACTTAAACTTATGGCTTGACTTTTTTCGAGTTCATAAACACTTTACTTTTATCTGTTATTACTTTTATGTTGTAATTTCAGGTACTGACACGTTCCATGACCTTGGAGATTTGCTTCTCAGTTTGGTCCTATGGAACTTGAAGTGTAAATAAAAAAAAAATAATTACAAAACCTAATATGATCCGGTCTTTAAAGTTATAATTTTAGTTTTAACGTTTTAAGCTAGTTCCACACAATACTGCGAACCTTTTCGTGCAGACTACTGGTGTCCTCTCTCGCCTGAAGCAATCCTTAGCCCAAGCGTTACGAAGGTGACCTTAGTGCATTAGCTGTATGGTGATGGAATACTACTCACTGAAGCTCCCTTGTTGTGGATGTTTTTAATATTGTAGAAGTGAAATTTTATATTTCAGTGGCGCCATTCGGATATATTTCAAGGCACCACCTCTACAATATGTAACTCAGTAACTCTGAATAATTTTTATATTCGTTACGAGTTTTAATATATCGTGTACTCACTGTTAACTGCCTTTTCGCATACTAAACAGAAGCCCCATCTACTAACCCTTCAACAGAAGGACCACGACAGACTAAAATCATTGAAACTACTAACCAGCTGAATAAGGGGATTTGCACTTTTCCACAATGCTCCACACCTATAAGGCCCTGATCCGATCCGTCCTCTGCTGGGTCAATGTGGCATACACTTCCGCTTCTCCCCCTTTTTATCACGCCATGTACTCCGGCCAGACTTTCACATCCACTCTCGCCATTCGCATCCTTTACCAACTCATAAAGTACCACAACCTACTCTTCCATCTTCAAAGCCAACGAGTATCCTACGTTACCGGTAAACTCGACACTGTCCACCCCCCAGTTTCCCCGCCTCTCACTGATCCTCGTTCTTTGCTGCGCCTCTACCACCACATTCCCCCAACGCTACACCACCAACACTACACAGCCTCCACCAACATATCTTTAATCGCCTTCCCTTACCCGAGCATGAAATCCGCCCTGATCTATATCTGTCCTACCACATGTAGGAGACACCTATCACCCACTCCTTGTCAGGGTTCCCTCCCCTTTAAATCCTCTTCACCCACTTCCTATGTCTTAATTGGGAACCGCTTCCCTCTCCATTCTTCCCCAATCCCACCTCCAAACATCTACCTACACAAACACCCTCCTACGCATTAACTATAAATGCTATGTTCCCATGATACCCTTACGTCTGGCAGTCTGCATCCACTCATCTCGGCAGGCCGAAGTGGCCGTGCGGTTAAAGGCGCTGCAGTCTGGAACCGTAAGACCGCTACGGTCGCAGGTTCGAATCCTGCCTCGGGCATGGATGTTTGTGATGTTCTTAGGTTAGTCAGGTTTAACTAGTTCTAAGTTCTAGGGGACTAATGACCTCAGCAGTTGAGTCCCATAGTGCTCAGAGCCATTTTTGCACTCATCTCGTCACTGATCTATGTATCTATTTTAATGTCAACACATCGTCCCGTCAGTTTCACTTCATGCAAATAGCCACCTGCTTTCATGTATTTCACGTGTGACCCTCATTTTCCATTCATCTGTGTCTATATTTTAATTAATCGCCAAATCAGTCTTTCATATTTTAATTTATGCAACTGACGGTCTGTCGTTTTATTGTGCAAAATGTTTATTTTCCTCAACCGCCATGTCAGGCTTTTTATATTGTTTTTTTAAAATTTTATTCTCATGTGGCCGGAGAGCGGCAAATTGTAGCCGCTGACAGCCGCTCGCCTGTCCATGCTTGTGTAAGTCATCACAATTCTCCTGAGGAATAAATTTTTATAAATGTTGAAATCACGGTGAGTGGGTTTAAATATACCTTCCATTTAACAACTTATTGGCTGTTTATTATTTCTTCATTGAAAAGTAAGTAAGGTGTTGAAATTGGTTAAAAATCTATCTGACTGTTTTGTTTGATGAATTTACGGCTAGGATCTTGTTCTAGTCACCAAGAATACATAAAATCCTAAGAATAATTAACTTGCACTTTTTCATTATTTATTTCTCTATAGTGAATTAAAAAAAACTGTTCAAAGCTAGACTTAAATAAACAATTGCTGCAGAATGATGTCGCTTCAATAAAACCAGATTACAAAACAGAAATTCACAAATTCAAGATATTGAATGCAATTCAATGTAGATGCAATTAAAGCTGGTGTGGCACATTGCGATGATCAAAGTGAAATTACATGTAGAATAGTGGTTTTCTCGAAATCTTCATTATTCAGCAATGGTCTGTCATAGATCTTTGACCCATTATTGAGTACTGTTCGAGTGCATGGGATCCCCACCATGTCGGATTAAAGGAAGACACAGAGGCAATCAAGAGGCAGGCTCTTAGATTTGTTACCAGTGGCTTCGATCGAAACGCAAAAATTACAGAAATGCTTCGAAAACTCAAATGGTAATCCTCGGAGGGAAGCAGGCGTTGTTTTCGAGGAACATATTGAGAAAACATAGAGAACAGTCGTTTAAAGCTGACTGCAGAACGATCATTCTGCGCCAACGTAGAGGGTTACAATTATTGAACTATATGAAACGACATCGTCATAACTTTCGAACGGCTTGCGACAGGACGTTCAAACTGCACGGTTGGCCGCAGGGCAAGATGGAAATTAGTATGAGCATGCGTGGATTGGTTTAGCGACGAAGCCCACTTTCATTTGGATAGGTTCGTTAGTAGGCAAAAATGGCGCATTTGCGGGACTGAGAATCCGCAATTCACGATCTCCCAACGGGTGACTCTGTGGTGTGCAATGTCCAGTCAAGGAATAATCGGCGCGATATCCCTTGATAGCACGGTGACTACCGAACGGTACGTAAAAGTTTTGGAAGATGATTTCATCCCCATAATCCAAAGTGACATTGATTTCGAAAAGATGTGGTTCACGCAAGACGGAGCTCGATCCCATCGAAGCAGGAGAGTGTTTCATATCCTAGAGGAGCACTTTGGCGACCGCATTCTGTCTGTGGGGTATCCAGAGTCACTGGCTTGGGCCTCGATTGGCCGCCATATTCTCCGGATCTGAACACATATGACTCCTTTTTGCGGGGCTATATTAAAGACAATGTGTACAGCAATAACCCCATGAGGCAATCGACAGCTTCAATGTTCCGACACTTCGGTCCAGGTAATGCAGAATTTCGCTACCCGTCTGCACCACACCATCACCATGGATGGCAGGCATATCGAACACGTGATGACCTAAATCCGAATATCTGTAATGGCATTTGCGTGTTGAACAAACTTTATGAACACCATGGTTTGTTAATAATTTACGTTCCTTTTTTTTCATATAGGTCGATAATTGTCACCATGTACATATCGCGTAAGGGACGTAAAGGAAATTAGGGCTCATTTGGAGGCATACCGACCGTCATTTTCTCTCGCAGTATTTGCGAATGGAACTGAAAGGGGAATGAATAATCGTGGTGCTTGCGAAGATTAAATGTAAATTTAGAGGGAGGTGAATAGGTAAGAGTAGCTAATTTCGCAATATAAAAATCAGGGGGAGGGAAAAACTCAACAGAGGGATGAGGAGAAAGGAATATTGCAGGAAAAACTCATATAACATTATATAGAAAGAGTGAGGACTCTGAGAATCGTTTGTGTACTAAGGTATTGAGATATGCATCGGATAGAAAGAAGTAAAAGAAGAAACGATACAAAAATTGAGACGTGGTCTCCGTTCTTTGAGAAACTGCTATCCCTACTAATGTTTCATGCTCATTTTAGATATAATTTCCGGAATATCACTTTTGCCACATATCAGGAAGTTCTTTAGAGCTCTATAACGCTCGTAAAGTGAGAAAACAGCATTCCCGAATAATAAGTTCCGCTGCATGTTGTGTCATTCAAGGCACAATGAAATTTGTCTTACTGATACTGTAAGTTACTGGAACGCACAGCGGAAATTAATATGGAGTCTTCAACATGACAATACAGTGCATAGATTTCATTACACGTTTGTCACTTTTTTTTATAACTGTATCCTCTTTTTATCCGTGAGTTCACAGGAGAGACACGAATATGGGGTCTGAACAAAAGTCATATGTTATGAAACTGAAGTTTATTAACAGCTCACAGCACAAATCGTGTGTCAAGCGACGAATATCATCAATATGGTTCCTTAAGAGAAAATGAGGATGTTCACGAAACAGTCTTTTCACTGAATTTCAACCCACTCTGGCAGGTGTTGTCTAGACCAACGGACACCTGACTTTTTAGGGTCTTATGATTGGCTGAACACTCATCGTGTAAGGTCTTGCAAACTTTCCATGGGATTTCTCTTCAAAAATGTGTCCAGAAAACTATTATGGTCCAAAATAACGATCGCCTGCTTTTTTTTCAGCTTCCCTTCGATTTGTTAAGCACCGGGCAGTTGTTTTTTAGTGTTTCCCCGATCGGTCCGCTGCTGCCCCACCTCGTAGAGTAGTCATCGAAAACGTGTAGTAACAGTGTCGACTAGAAAGTTTTTTGAAGACGCGCTACCTGAAGATGTCTTTATGGGCATATGGTGCTCCTCGGAGTACGCCTAGCATAAGTTACAGTTTCGGTAAGGATTCTCTAAGTTCTTCTTGTTGTAATTTAGGTAATCATTTTAGTTAAGTTGGCAGTTACAGATTTATTACGAGAAGGCCGCATTTTTGACTGTACTGATCTCATACCTTGAGTTAGGTCTGGTACTGAATCACAGTTTTTAACATGATCCTTAGTGGGATTGAGGATTTGTTTCCGTTTTTGCTAACAGATTAACGCCCTCTTGGATCGTGTGAAGTGAATAACTGAATGATCTATTTCTTCTTTGGAGAACAGATGCGACCCATGTATCAGGCTACCGTCATCTAAAGTCCTCAGATCATTCTATTGACCAGTTTCAGCAGATTATAAGTTAACTCTGTTTCCCATTCTGATTATTTTAATCGTACTTATTTTTCGTGTATGATAATGCGTATCTTTGTAGTACCAACCAGTCGTGTTTTCCGCTAGGAGACTGACTAATCGACAAATTTTCACGTCACTGAGCAACACATGTATCTAAATTTGCGTGTGTCAGACTTTGACAATTTTAAACAATTTACTGAGCTAGTTAAAGAACTTGTGGCCATCTACGATACCTCAATACGAATGGTATCATACCTAATTCACTGAACAGAATGAATTTTCACAGGTCGGTGAAGGTTTCGATAGGTAGCAATTTATTTAATTTCTTAAGACTTTGCTAAACATGGTGGGCTCAGTTTATTGTCCCTTTGAAATAATACTGTAATAATAATGCTTGTTGGTACGTAAATGCTGTGTAATTTCGCCCCATAGATTTCGATCGGGTGAATGATCGTGATGTGAGACGTTTAACGCTTCCTAAAGTATTCATGTCCGTCAAAGACCCATGCTGAGTGTACGATTCTTCTTCCTTTTTTACTTGTGCATTTGTCCCGCATCGCCTCGGGGTTGGCATGGTTACTAACAGATTTTGCATGGTTAATTTAACGTGTGGTAGGATGCCCTCCCCCCCCCCCCCCCCCCCCCCCCCCATGAACCATGGACCTTGCCGTTTGTGGGGAGGCTTGCGTGCCGCAGCGATGCAGATGGCCGTACCGTAGGTGCAACCACAACGGAGGGGTATCTGTTGAGAGGCCACACAAACGTGTGGTTCCTGAAGAGGGACAGCAGCCTTTTCAGTAGTTGCAGGGGCAACAGTCTGGATGTTTGACTGATCTGGCCTTGTAACACTAACCAAAATGGCCTTGCTGTGTTGGTACTGCGAACGGCTGAAAGCAAGGGGAAACTACAGCCGTAATTTTTCCGAGGGCATGCAGCTTTACTTATGGTTGAATAATGATGGCGTCCTCTTGGGTAAAATATTCCGGAGGTAAAATAGTCCCCCATTCGGATCTCCGGGCGGGGACTACTCAGGAGGACGTCGTTATGAGGAGAAAGAAAACTGGCGTTCTGCGGATCGGAGCGCGGAATGTCAGATCCCTTAATCGGGCAGGTAGGTTAGAAAACTTAAAACGCGAAATGGATAGGTTAATGTTAGATATAGTGGGAATTAGTGAGGTTCGCTGGCAGGAGGAACAAGACTTTTGGTCAGGTGAATACAGGGTTATAAATACAAAATCAAATAGGGGTAATGCACAAGTAGGTTTAATAATGAATAAAAAAATAGCAGTGCGGGTAAGCTACTACAAACAGCATAGTGAACGCATTATGGTGGCCAAAATAGACACGAAGCCCACACCTACTACAGTAGTACAAGTTTATATGCCAAGTAGCTCTGCAGATGGTGAAGAAATTGATGAAATGTATGATGAGATAAAAGAAATTATTCAGGTAGTGAAGGGAGACGAAAATTTAAGTCATGGGTGACTGGAATTCGAGAGTCGGAAAAGGGAGAGAAGGAAACATAGTAGGTGAATATGGATTGGGGGAAAGAAATGAAAGAGGAAGCCGTCTGATAGAATTTTGCACAGAGCATAACTTAATCATAGCTAACACATGGTTCAAGAATCATAAAAGAAGGTTATACAAATGGAAGAATCCTGGAAATACTAGAAGGTATCAGATAGATTATATAATGGTAAGATAGAGATTTAGGAACCAGATATTAAATTGTAAGACATTTCCAGGGGCAGATGTGGACTCTGACCACAATCTGTTGGCTATGAACTGTAGATTAAAACTGAAGAAACTGCAGAAAAGTGGGAATTTAAGGAGATGGGACCTGGACAAACTGATTAAACCAGAGGTTGTACAGAGTTTCAGAGAGAGCGTAAGGGAACAATTGTTACAAATGGGGGAAGAAATACAATAGAAGAAGACTGGGTAGCTCTGAGGGATGAAGTAGTGAAGGCAGCTGAGGATCAAGTAGGTAAAAAGACGAGGACTAGTAGAAATCCTTGGGTAACAGAAGAAATATTGAATTTAATTTATGTTAGGAGAAAATATAAAATTGCAGTAAATGAAGCAGGCAAAAAGGTATACAAACGTCTCAAAAATGAGATCGACAGGAAGTGCAAAATGGCTAAGCAGTGATGGCCAGAGGACAAATGTAAGGATGTAGAGGCTTATCTCACTAGGGGTAAGATAGATACTGCCTACAGGAAAATTAAAGAGACCTTTGGACAAAAGAGAACCACTTGTATGAATATCAAGAGCTCAGATGGAAACCCAGTTCTAAGCAAAGAAGGGAAGGCAGAAAGGTGGAAGGAGTATATAGAGGGTCTATACAAGGCCGACGTACTTGAGGACAATATTCTGGAAATGAAAGAGAATGTAGATGAAGACGAAATGGGAGATGCAATACTGCGTGAAAAGTTTGACAGAGCACTGAAAGACCTGAGTTGAAACAAGGCCCCGGGAGTAGACATCATTCCATTAGAACTACTGACGGCCTTGGGAGAGCGAGTCCTGACAAAACTCTACCATCTGGTGAGCAAGATGTATGAGACAGGCGAAATACCCTCAGACTTCAAGAAGAATGTAATAATTCCAATCCCAAAGAAAGCAGGTGTTGACAGATGTGAAAATTACCGAACAGTCAGTTTAATAAGCCACAGCTGAAAAATACTTATGCGAATTCTTTACGGACGAATGGAAAAACTGGTAGAAGCCGACCTCGGGGAAGATCAGCTTGGATTCCTTAGACAAGTTGGAACACTTGAGGCAGTACTGACCCTACGACTTATCTTAGAAGAAAGATTAAGGAAAGGCAAACCTACATTTATAGCATTTGTGGACTTAGAGAAATCTTTTGACAATGTTGACGGGAATACCCTCTTTCAAATTCTATAGGTGGCAGGGGTAAAATACAGGGAGCGAAAGGCTATTTACAATTTGTACAGAAACCAGATGGCAGTTATAAGAGTCGAGGGACACGAAAGGGAAGCAGTGGTTGGGAAGGGAGTGAGACAGGGTTGTAGCCTCTCCCCGATGTTATTCAATCTGTATGTTGAGCAAGCAGTAAAGGGAACAAAAGAAAAATTTGGAGCAGGTATTAAAATCCAGGGAGAAGAAATAAAAACTTTGAGGTTCGCCGATGACATTGTAATTCTGTCAGAGACAGCAAAGGACTTGGAAGAGTAGTTGAACGGAATTGACAGTGTCTTGAAAGGAGGATATAAGATGAACATCAACAAAAGCAAAACGAGGATAATGGAATGTAGTCGAATTAAGTCGGATGATGCTGAGGGAATTAGATTAGGAAATGAGACACTTAAAGTAGTAAAGGAGTTTTGCTATTTGGTGAGCAAAATAACTGATTATGGTCGAAGCAGAGAAGATATAAAATGTAGACTGGCAATGGCAAGGAAAACGTTTCTGAAGAAGAGAAATTTGTTAACATCGAGTATAGATTTAAGTGTCAGGAAGTCGTTTCTGAAAGTATTTGTGTGGAGTGTAGCCATGTATGGAAGTGAAACATGGACGGTAGATAGTTTGGACAAGAAGAGAATAGGAGCTTTCAAAATGTGGTGCTACAGAAGAGTGCTGAAGATTAGATGTGAAGATCACTTAACTAAAGAGGAGGTATTGAATAGAACTGAGGCGAAGAGGAGTTTGTGGCACAACTTGACTTGGAGAAGGGATCGTTTGGTAGGACATGTTCTGAGGAATCGAGGGATCACCAGTTTAGTATTGGAAGGTAGCGTGGAGGGTAAAAATCGTAGAGGGAGACCAAGAGATGAATACACAAAGCAGATTCAGAAGGATGTAGGTTGCAGTAAGTACTGGGAGGTGAAGAAGCTTGCACAGGATAGAGTAGCATGGGGAGCTGCATCAAACCAGTCTCTGGACTGAAGACCACAACAACAACTTCAAGATGCCCTTTATGTTGCCACTCCGTTACTTCCCGGGTCGTTCAGCGAACGCTTCTGGACATGGGCCTCTGCAGCTGGCGCGTGTTTCAAGCACACATGATGACTGCTATTCGTCAGCGACGAAGGCGGGTTGTGTATGCCAATAATGCAACTGGACGTCCACTGAGTGGCGACAAGTGGGATTATCAAATGAATCACGTTTTATGCTCTATCGGGGAGACAGCCGTTAGTGTATACGGCCCTGAAACACTCGTTGAAAGGGTTTAGTCCGAAGGAGGGATTGCTATGGTCAGGGAAATGTTTTGTAGCATTGCGAGGATGATCTCATTATTCTGGAAGGAACAAGTTTCAACGTTCCTTCGTGTTTCCTTCATATTTATGGTACACGTTACAGTTTCAGAATAACTCTCACTTTTATTATTCCTAGATTCTCCTGAGCCATCTCCAACTCCCGTGTATGATTTAAATTACCCTCGAAACCCATCGTTTTATCATCCTCGTAAGCATAAAATATACTGTTTCCTCGCTCAGGATCAACTACATCAGTAGCTGCAACCTTCTCACAATTAACCACACAAAATTTCGGCTGTCCTAAACAAATCATGACATATTGTCGTCGGATCACTACACATGCGTCAATACATTATAGAAATCACCACCAATAACTTCGTCAGCCTCATCCGATACATCACTCAGATTGCAGTTACCGCATCGCACCACATCATACTTCATAGTACACTCCAATTGCGCCAAATTCGAAACTACCTCTGTCTCCGCAACTGTTTCTCTACTCACAGACTTCTTCGAGACTATTCATTTTGATCCACTACCTAAAACATTACTTTCACATTCATCCTTCCACATCCTCTCACAACTCATGCATTCATCAACAGCCACTGGTTCACTCCTTTCAACAGAAGTAAATGTACAAACTCCTTCCTCCTAGTTATCTAAATCAGTAGCTTCAGCCTTCACAACTTCAGTACGTAAAACATCACCTCCACCTCCCTTTAACAGCTAACGATACTATTGCTATGCCGCCTCCACAAATACCTTTACATGCGTCCGTCGCTACTCTACAGCGTTCATCTCCAGGAGACGAGCCCACAGCTTCACCGCATTCACAGATAGCTTTACCTGCTTCCTCCAATAAAAATCATGTACATTACTTTCAGCTACATTACTATAATTGTTGATTACTTCTAGTACCTCATTAGAAGTTGTTATACTCTCCCCCTCTACCAAATTCAGCTCCACCTCTGCCTCTATTTTGATCACAAAATCTCTCAACAAACATACATTCCATCTTTAACACCACTTTCCCCATATAAATTCTCCAGAAGCAAATCATCATTATCTAATCTCCCGACACATTTTACAATATTTCTTGCGCCCTCTTTATGGTTGCGCTGCTTAGAATTATTCCCCATTTTATTTTTATTTCTTATACCTTCAAACTAACATTTGTGGCTTATATGCCGAATTTCGACACGCACAGAATTTTTAAAGAACTTCGCTTTTCAACGCTGGGTTATTGCGGCATATCCGGACCTGAGATGCACCAGTCTCTAGTTCCCTCAACTCTTATTCTCGTGTTGCATTTCATAAGGCTTCTGATTTTCATATCTCCGTTTTCGGTTTTGATTCCCTTTACGAAAGTTCAGTTTCCTTTTCCTCTTTGAAGATTACTATTACTTTGATAGTTAATTCTGTTTTGATCATTTCAATTATTCTGGAAACTACGACAGTTAGCGTACTGGTATCCATCGCCCTGTCTACTTCACCTTTCAGTGGCTTTAATTTCAGAACATGGTCAAGTGTTACAATGAAAGCTAAAAAGTTATCGACGGGATTTGTCGGACTGTGGACAAGATTCCATTGTAAATATCCCGGTAAACGTCTCTTGAGCGTCGTAATCTCCGTCAACACTCCCAGAGGACGATGTACATCCGTCATCTTAGCCATTCATAAAAATCTCCACTTACGTGTTTGAAACTTGATCCATTTAGGATCTCATTCCGAAGTCGCGTTTGTTACACTTTACTCCAGAATTTGTTCAGGAAACAATTCCCAAACACTTCATAGGTAATAAAAGAAGCACTCATTAAATTTTCCCATGATTGTGCATTTTCCTCAAGATATCTTTTAACTAACTGAATTTTTGCCTCTTCCGGCAGTCCTCTCACAAAACTGTCTCTACACATAGCAGGAAAATCAATTGGATGGTATATTCCATCATCTGCAAAACACTTTGTCGTTCTTGAATTAAGCCATGGAACACTCATCACCGTAGTAGTTTGATTCGCTGCTAAGACATTTTGTTCTGGCCGTACCTCTTTAATCTGTTGTTCCCGCTGCTAAATTTCGTTATTAATCTCCACTACAAATTGTTGTTTATTTTTCACCATCTCCTTTTCACATTCTACTATACAAATTGTTAACACACTTACTTCTGACGTCGTCAATCGTATTTTGCCTCTGCAGAAAAAGTCACCCAGTTCGGCCTCTTTTCTAACTTGTCCCTGATATCTTTTTCCACTGTGTCGACTTATGTTAACCAGGCCAGAAATTTTGCCTACATCTGCCCTTATACCTTCTAATTTTGAATCCATCATTCCTTCTATATGTGATTTCATTTTCACCACTTCAGCTTTTACAGTTTCTGATGCATGTGTCTGTACTGAGACTATCCACATTTTCATTGAACCTATCTCAGTACCCAATACCCCCATTTTATAATTCAAGTATCTCAGAATTTTCCTTAACCACGCTACTGAATCACTCGCAATTACATCACCTTTCTCTGATTTCAGACTATTTGTCCCACTAATATCGTCCCTATCAGCACCACCACGTTCAGATTTTGGACTAACTGACCCATTAGCATTATCTGAACCGTCTTACAGGCTCGGGTTCGATTCCCGGCTGGGTCGGGTACTAGATGTTGTGTTGCCTTCATCATCGTTTCATCCACATCCGGCGCGCAGGTCGCCCACTGTGGCGTCGAATGTTATAAGACCTGCACCTAGGCAGCCGGACCTGCGCCGTCAGGGGCCTCCCGGCCAATGACGCCAAACACTCATTTCCATTATCTGAACCACACACACTGGGTGACAGCTTGATGGGTGGAAGTTCCAGCACTGTCAGTGACGATGCAGGTTTACACACTTTAGCACTATAGGCGCAAGTGATTAACTTGTGGGTCATGCTGGCTGCTTCTGTTGTACTTCTGCTTCCGAAGTGTCGATGCTGATGAACTCGAAGTCGCGGCCGGAGGCCCGCGCCGCCGTGGCCGCCACTGCCACTGAACCTCCGTCGAAGTCTCCTCTGCTGCTGGCCGCTGCTGACTCGAACTCCGCACGCCTCTCCGTAGCATTCTTCTTCTTTCTTGAAGTTCCGCGGCGAGCTATCCCTCCCACCCACCTAGCTTTTGCTACCAATTTTGAAGCAAGCATCTGCTGGAAATCTTATGTTCAGAGCCCCCATGAAAATTACCTGCCGTGCAATAGATTCTGGGACCCGGGTCACGGAATACTGTAAAGTGTTAGAATTACAGTTGTAATCTAAAGCGATTAGACTCATATCCCGAACGAGAAAAACTGAACTGCAATTGTACCTAACCGTTACGACTGATCCTATATTCTCTTCCAAACAGCATCCCATACGAGTAAACCACTTGCGTCATTACGTGTGGTTACTCTGTTTAAAAAGAATAGCTCGATGTAGTCACTGGGTCTAGCAGTGCACATCTACTTTCATGTCCTAGAGCTAATTCAGTGCAATAGCTGTGATGCCGCGGTTAATAATCTATGCACTGGCTAGAACTCCGAATTAAAATGTTATACAGAACGGTAAAGTAAAAACTAAATACTCAGTTTAATAACAAGGGTTCTATTTAAAGTCTGTAATTGATTTAGACGACAGAGAATTATAATGAATAATATTTATTCAAGAAAAAACATCAAATGGGAAGTGGTTCTAGGATATCCAGGTGAAATACTGACAGAAAGCAAGTTTCATAATTAACACATGCGATGCGAAGAATAGTAACTCATACTCTATTATCAGTTACGTAAATTAAAGGAAACAGAGTCCTAATCTGGAGCACAGTCAAACCTCTCGAAACATAAAGTATCTTCAGTAGTTAAAGTATGGTAGGAGCCGTTCACCACCGAGAATCGAACATCTTAATGTGAAAAATCACTCGTTACGATAGGCAAGTCTGCCTCCTCGCAGAAACTAGACGTGCAGAGTCCCGAATCGCTCCCGTGAACTGTTTACTCGAGAAGTACCGGTCTCCACTTGACTGTCATAGTGTTTGCTACTGTCTGCTTCTTCACTGGATGCAGGCTATCCCCATCAAAAATACAGCGTTCTTAAGCTCTAAAGACTTGATCTTACTCAACATGATCATTTCCCGTACTAATATATTTAAATGAAGAAATGTTATAAGCTTTCAGTCACACTCACAACATTCACAGTAAATATAAATAAAGGTCTGACCATAAATAAGCCAATATTCTTGAACAAATGCGCTCACAATAAATGGCCCCAAAGTGTCGTTAAACAATTATTTAAGCCTGCTCATGAGAACCGTCTTGTGATTCTCTTTTCAATTGTGGCCCGCCGCTGTGGCCGAGCGGTTCTAGGCGCTTCAGTCTGGAACCGCGATGCTGCTACGGTCACAGGTTAGAACCCTGCCTGGGGCATGGATGCGTGTGATGTCCTTGGGTTAGTTAGGTTTAAGTAGTTCTAAGTCTAGGGGACTGATGACCTCAGACGTTAAGTTGGTTGGTTGTTTTGGGGAAGGAGACCAGACAGCCAGGTCATCGGTCACATCGGATTAGGGAAGGACGGGGAAGGAAGTCGACCGTGCCCTTTGAAAGGAACCATCCCGGCATTTGTCTGGAGCGATTTAGAGAAATCACGGAAAACCTAAGTCAGGATGGCCGGACGCGGGATTGAACCGTCGTCCTCCCGATTGCGAGTCCAGTGTCAGAAGTTAAGTCCCATAGTGCTTACAGCCATTTGAACAATTTTTGAACCATTTCAACTGTGGTGTCCACTAACGCATGCAATTGACCACTTTTAAATTAGCAAGGTTTTTTAATAGTACTTGCAGGCCTCATTTTTCTGGGAACGGTGATGTATTTAGATCTGCATTAACATTTGATTGTAGATTATTATAGTCTCTCAGAAAGCTATAAGAAGCCGTCTCTCACTTTGTCTCAAAACTCGCCATTGCTAGCAGCATAGTCGGCCTTCTTAGATTCAAATGGCTCGGAGCACTATGCGACTTAACTGCTGAGGTCACCAGTCCCCTAGAACTTAGAACTACTTCAACCTAACTAACCTAAGGACATCACAAACATCCATGCCCGAGGCAGGATTCAAACCTGCGACCGTAGCGGTCTTGCGGTTCCAGACTGCAGCGCCTTTAACCGCACGACCACTTCGGCCGGCTCATTTTGGAAGGCACAATGCATCAACACAAGTATCCCTCTATTCTTGGGGCCCTGTCCATACCTATATGCAATTTGACTTTTCTTCGGCACGATGGCATCTATCAGCAGAACAGGTCAACATGTCCCACAGCTTGCAGTGTTCGGATTTGGTTCGAAGCGCACCAGGATGAGCCAACCGTACTCCTTTGACCACAAAACTCGCCGGATTTAAACGCAATCGAGAATCTGTGGGATCACCTCGATTGGGCTGTTCGTACCATGAATCGTCAGCCAAGAAACACAGTGCAGCTGGCTACGACACTGAAGTCGGCATTGCTCCACAGCGCAGTCGATACCTTCCAAAACCTTACTGACTCTATTCCCGCACGTCCACTCTGCGGAAGGTTGTTATTCAGGTTTTTGAAAGAGTTCACATTAGTGTGACTGGATTGAGTGAAACAAATTAGTCTCTGTAAATTATTCTTCCGAGCATAAGCAGCGGAAAAATGCTCCTATCAGAGCACAAAAGAAATGCAAATATGTTCTTGTTTGAAACTTCCTGGCAGATTAAAACTGTGTGCCCAGATCGAGACTCGAACTCGGGACCTTTGCCTTTTGGAGCCAAGTGTTCTACCAACTTTTTTTTTCATTTTATTCGGTATTGTTCCATGTCTCCGCAATAACCTTTCCTCGAGGAGTGCTTGTTCTGCAAGTTTCACAGGAGAGCTTCTATGCAGTTTGGAAGACAGGAGACGAGGTACTGGCGAAAGTAAATCTGTTGAGGACGGTGTGGGCGCAGTGCTTGGGTAGCTCAGATGACAGTCTGCCTTCAGCAGCGCAGCAGTGCGGACCCCGCTCTGTCGTCCACGCCCCTGCGCGCGCGGAGTGTTTGTTTACTACCCCGTCAGCTCGCTTCTCAGTCTAACAAGCTACAACGGCCAACTCCTACAGGAAGAACACCCTTAAGTTCACTTTCTCAAATGAATACGCACGACCCAAAGCACTAGCCATCGAACGCTTCCTACGCAAAGATGTGAAGATCCCTCGTGACGATCTCATCGGCATACAACTATCGATCATTAGCAGCGTCGTTTATGTTGAGATGACTTCCGACGCTGCCTGCAACGAGATTAATCAACGGACGCGGCATGGACTAAAATTTCGGGACTCCGACGGCAACGTCGCGCCTGTGGATGTCGACCATGCAGGACTTGGCCTTCGCACGATGCGTGTATTTGAACTGCCTTTCGAGGTGAATGAAGCGGCTCTAGGCCCGTACAGAAAAGTCCAGAGTCACGTAGCCGAGACATGGGCACAGTTTACGACGTATCCGGTGCTTAATGGTGTAAGACAAGTCGGAATAGATCTCAAACGGCACGCCTCTTCGTACATTTCTATCGGCGGCTGCCCTGCGGTGGTCATTTATGACGGACAACCTCGAACATATTCCGGTTGTGACAAAGAAGACCACATCCGAAATGAATGCGTGCAACGTCGCATCACACAACTACGGCACGACGATACGAACACCGACCGAACCACAACCGCCCTTCCAATAGCCTATACGGCGACACTACACGTCCAGCCCTACCGAAACACATTGCCGGATGCAAAAGTCGCCCAAACGACGAAAAAAACACCGCAAGTCATCAGAATCGACCACAGAGTCCCCTCCGCAAGACGAAGACGTGGCACATAACTTTGACGGAATATACGATAGCTCTTTCTCCTCTGCCACGGCGTCATCCACAAGAAGGTGAGGCGTCCAACAGAGATCGTGAGCAAGCTCCGCGCCCAGATACCATGGAGCATAGCACGCCCGTCATCACCGACGCAATTGAGCCGGCTTGGTCAGCGCTACCACCTCTCACCGATGACGGACATGTTTCATGGGCAGAGGACACAGATTTCCCACCTCTACCTGATGCGGAAATGAGATCCGTTCCTCAGTTAGAGCAACACTAAAATGGGGGATGTTTCTACGACTACTCCTGCGACTTTTATGGACTTCCAGAATCCACCACGACAATCTTCACCAGCAAAGAACCTATCGACAGCACGGATCCCCCATCAGGCATACCGAATAGCTACCATCAGTACTAATAATATCGGCTCCCAAGTTAAATTTCAACTGCTCCGTGACAAGCTAAGAGCAGCGGACATCGACATCGCGCTGTTAAAAGAACTGAGGACAGCAACTTGGTCCGGGTGTTAAGGGTACGAGACGTACGCCGCCCCAGCAGCTGTGGAACACACAGGTGCAGCCATCCTCTTCGGAGAAGAGATTGCAGTTTCCGATGTCGCATATCTCCCAACGGTGTGAGGAAGGGCCATAATAGTTGAAGGGATCAAAATCATAAATCTCTACGCCCCATCGGGCACTGATAAACGGAGGGATCGCTCCCAGCTCTACGAAGAAGATATCACGCCTTTACTCCTCGGCAGATATGATCATTTCATGGTAGGTAGAGATTTCAACTGTGTTCTCGAGCGTGCGGATCAATACCTTCATTTTACCACATGTCCGGAACTTCGCTTCCTCGTCCACCGCCTTCGTCTCCTCGACCCTTGGAGAGTGGTACACGGCGACCGTCCGGGACATACACTCCACCAGCCGACTCGATAGAATATACGTCTCTGACGCTCTAAAATCCGTTCTCCTCGGCGCGGAACGTTGGCCGTCTGCCTTTTCGGATCATAACATATATGTCTGTAGCATGATCTTACGTAGGTAATCTATATGGCGCAGTGCAGGAACTTGGAAACTCAACGTCACGGTACTGCGGGATCCTGAATGTAGACAAAAGGTCACCGACACGTGGTACACTTGTGTTTAACGCATCACGCGTTAGGAGACTAAACCGTGCGCCAGACAGCTCATCCGTCGCACCTTGACACACTATTGCAGAGTCCTAGCCAGATAGAATCACCACACAACAGATTTTTACTATATGCGAGCTCAAGGATCATCCTCCATCCCCGGATCGTCTACAAGAAGCTCAATGCATCGAGGCAAAGATTTAAACCTTGACCAGGTGCCGTCTAGAGGGAGCCATTGTACGAGCACGCAGCGAAGATAGGATTAACGGAGAAGAACCTTCTATGCATCATATTGTTGAAAATGTTCGTCGACGCCGACAGGCTTTAATAACTTTAGACATACCTGATGGACGACGGCTGACTTCGCAACCAATCATTGTGGATGCCTTCACAACGCACTACAGACTTTTCTATCAAGAAGTACCTGCCGGTTCAGAGGCCATTGCTTAGGTTGCCCAGGAGATACACTGTACACTAAACGCCGTGACTGCAACCCTCCTGACTGCGGAAGTGACCACCGACGACGTCCATGGCGCTAAGGCCAAAGGTGTCTCTCGGCCCGGATGGTTTACGTCTTGAATTTTACAGAACCTTCCAAGATTTGATGTTGCCACGATGGAGAGACATGTACTGGGAACGTTCGTCCGGCGCGGCAATCCCGCCACCAATGTTCATGGAAAACTTACTCGTACCAGTCTCGAAACCTGCAGGACGAAAACGACAGTTATCGGCCGATCACGTTACTAAATTCCGACTTCATGAATTTCACACGCCTTATAGTAGTGCGAGTCAAACATGTCTTACGAGGCCGGCCGGAGTGGCCCAGCGTTTCTAGGCGCTTCAGTCCGGAACCGCGCGACTGCTACGGTCGCAAGTTCGAATCCTGCCTAGTGGAAGGATGTGTGTGATGTCCTTAGGTTAGTTAGGCTTAATTAGTTCTAAGTTCTAGGGGACTGATGACCTCAGAAGTTAAGTCACATAGTGCTCAGAGGCATTTTTTTAAATTTTTGTCTTACGAGACATTGTTTCCCACGAACAAACATCCTTAGGTGGCGATGGTAATATACAGACAACCCTCAGTGAATATCGATATGTGATTGCTGTGGGAAAACACTCGCGACTGCCAGGCACTTTAATCTCCACCGACTTCGAACAAGCGTTTGACGCCTCAATCATGCATTCCTCAACGCAGTGATGGACCGGATGGCGATTCCTCCAACGTTCAAGCAAGTGATTATGCTGCTCCTTCGTGGGGCAACGTCCAGGCTTCTCGTCAACGGCAGACTTACAGAAACAATACGGATTGAACGCTCAGTACGGCAGTGTTGCCCGTTGTCGACAGTGCCTTATGACATTGCGATGGGACCACTCATTTGCGGATTACGGCGACGCTTGACAGGTATTCCACTCCGGGATCGTATGTTCAGCTGCCGGGCCTACGCGGTCGACTTGGCTCTCGTTTTACGTTCACCGGCCGACGTACAAGCTGCGATGCAATGGATTACCCGTTACAGTACAGTGGCAGGGAGCGCTATGAACGTCGCAAGATCATGCACCATGAAAATCGTCCGCGGCCTTCCAGCATACTGCGTAGTCCCCTTTCAATTGGTGGACACCCTTCACTTTCTGGGCCTGGTGGACACGCGAGACATTCGCCGCACCTGGATACCAGTTTTCGGGCGTTACTGGAACGCATCCTGGCCAACATACAAAATCACCTACTACGGCAGCTGAATATGTGCCAGAGAGTCACCTTCGACAATACCCATCTGGCAGCCCGGATACCCCATATCGTACAGACTCTGCCTATCACTGCGACAATTGCAGTCAGACTACAGGCGGCATTCGGGTATTTTATATATTCTGGACACATCCGAAAAGTCCAGTATGAAACTGTCACCTTACCGAAGCGTGATGGTGGCCTCGATCTAGTTAATGCGAGAGCCAGGACTACGGGATTTTACCCCAATACTATGCTCCGGTTATGGAAAAGTCAACATGCTACTTTTGCTGAAATGGTGGCCACCTGTTTCGAGACGCCCGCCGACGTATTTGGCATACATCCTACCTCAGATGATGCACATCGGCTGTTTCATTTCGGAATACAGCTACATATGCACCGAGCTCCCAGAATTCAGGACGTGGACCACACGCGACATCTACCGCCTTCTCCGAAAGACCCCACCCCGAATCCATGTTGAAGCATCTCACCCTCATGGATTACAGTTTGGAAAAGGATCCACCAACGATACCACACCACTGACACCATCGCGTCGTGGTACCGTCTCGTCAACGGCCCTGTGCCTCAAATGCAATGTGGACGATACAGATTTACATCGTTTTGAGTGTGGGCCAGCAACAGCTGTCTGCACCCTCGTACAGAAGATTGCGGCTTTCTACCTCCGAGTACCACCACATCACGTTTCTCCTACCATGATGATATATCCTGACCCGAGATGCTTTCCATCGTCAAAGTGGCACGCCATCACATGGATCAGTGGCATGGCTATCAACTACCTCTTCCAGGACGACTTCGTCGACCCGGCGGACTTTTGGACACGCCTCCAAGTACATCACCACACCTTTCGCCGACATCGACCTATCGGGCCACTTTCGCGACCCATTTAGAGAGTATTTTCGCCAACCCGCCTCGGAGCTGGAATCTCAGCGAAACCTGCCAGCCAACACTGGCCGATTCCACGTGTTCCTTCCAATGGTCAATGATAGAATGGACATTGTTCAGATGGCGCGCCAAAGTAGAGCATGGCGCGGAAAGCATTACTAATTTCTTTCACTTCTCTTTTCTCCTCCTCTTCTAAGTTTTTTTTTCCTTGCACCTGTTTGTCCTTTTCAAGCACAGCTCTCTATCTGCGGCCTATTTGCTTTCTTTCTCCTGTGCTCCCCCATAAAAATAAAATGAAAAAACTTGGGTTGCTGCTGACGTGAGACTATGTACTTATTTACGTTTACAAAATAAAAACAAAATAAAAAAGAAGAATGTTATGAAAATATACGTATTTATGTTTTCACAGTTTCAAGGTATATTGTGTTATTTTATGAAGAACGTCGTCTTTTATTTTCATACACTAGAGATTGTTGTTTCTTTTCTCATTACCTGAAACATGAAAAAAAAGGATGTTGGACCACTTGCCCGCCAAAGGCTAAGGTCCCGGGTTTGGCACACAGTTTCAGTCTGCCAGGACGTTTCATATCAGCGCACATTTCGCTGCAGAGTGAAAGTTTTATTCTGGAATGTTCCTGTTTATGTAAAAGATACTGACAAAAAATTGGAGTACCAGCTGCCTCTTTCTACCTTCCTCAGCACCTTGTCACATGTGAACGTATTCGTGCTTTTTTTTTAACATGCAATTCACCTCAAACTCCTACAAACTTTCGTAACTGTAACTCATACCCACTAGTTCATTGCTGTAAGTCGCTCATGTCCTTCCATTCCCAGTAGCCCTTTTTCACTCACTCATACAGCCCAACTCATTGCGATTATCTCCCTGCGTCTGTCTCTGGCACTGTTGTGTCACAGCCACAGTCCGTTTCTTTCTATCCTAATTGTAGTTTCCTCTGACTGCCACTGTCTCCCTCTTGCTCTCTCTTACTGCTAATAATCATTCCTTCAATCCCACTGCTGCTGTCCCTTCTCACTGTCTCTATCTCTCTCTTTCCAGTTGTCTTTGTCATGTATTCTGTCTCTCGTTATCACTGACTCCATCCCACTTCCACCTCTCTGTTTATTCCTCCTTTCCTGGCACTGTCTCCTTCACTCTTTTTCTAGCACTCTTCTGTCACTGTCAACTATGTTCCACTGTCACTGTGCTCTCCCTTTCCCTCACACTGCCATTTTCTCCTTCGCTCTTTCTATAACACGACTGTCAGTTATATTCTAGTATTTATTATTTTTCCATCTCTTTGCCACTGCCACTCTCTTCTTCTCTCTCAGCACAAAAAAGCAAGAATATGTTTGTATGCCAAAATTATTGGTCAAATTTTTAAAGGTGCTGATGAAGGTAGAATTACAATCTCGTAAACTGACATACGGCTGGGTGAGCAGCGTGCTGGCCACATGCTCCTCCATATCCGCATCCAGTGACATCCGTGGTCTGAGGATGACATGACGACCGGTCGGTACCATTGGGCCTTCATGGACTGCTTGGGCAGGGTTTAGTTTTTAGTTTAGATGAAGGTAAAATGAGGCAACTGGTACGCCACTTTCCAGTCAGAGTCGTTTAAATAAACAAAAGCATTTTCTGCTGGTTCCCTTACTTTCCCTGCTGCAGCAGGGCATGTAACTCGTATGAAAAGAACTGTATTGAACAATAAAAGTTAGATACTTACGTGAAATGGAAATAAAGTAAACTAATGCTACCTCAGACCTGCTTTTACCTGCAGAAAAAAATTTGACGTGTTTATCGGGACTACAACTTGGGGTTCCCAGATGATAACGCAGATACTTTATAGCATATATTGGCGTGCTGCGTCACTGTAAACTATGCTTTCACCTTACACTTGGATATACGTGCGTATTTTACGTGTACAATTAGGTAACATTTGAATCAATGTATCTCAGAGAAGGACAAAGAGATGAAGAAACTTTTCAAAATTGTTCGAGATCGAGATCTGAGAAATACATCGTAAAAATTATAGTCGTTTGCTGTGCATGGCCGCCTCGGAATTTCATTTCGGTTTTCGTACTCAAAACACAAATTTATTAAGTGTTTCTCGATAACGGATAAAGGCTTTTGAAAAGGGAGAGATGGCTCTTCTAGATAAATGCCCATAAAATACATCGTTAAAATTTCAGCAGTTTTCGGATTTTATTTATTATTTAGATTTCGGATTTTACGTGTAGTAGATGTGGGGTAACGTTGAACCTCTGTACTTTGGAAACGAATAAAGATATCAAGAAAACTTTCAAGGTTATTGGAGATCAGCTTTTTAGGAACATATTGTAAAATTTTTAGCAATTTGTTGTCTAAAGCCTTCTTTGAATCCTCGATTGGGTTCTGATCCGCTGGTGAGGACGAAAATTTAGTAAAAATATAAATAAATAAATTATAAATTAAAAAATAAAAAATATCGTTTTTGTGGGGTTTGCTGAATAGCCGCACTTGAACTAATGGTGCTTCCACAAGTCTCATGACGACCACCGTAGACCACATCAAATGTAAAAGAACTAACCTATTTGGTCTATTTACCTAATCAGGAGGAACTGTGTAATATTCATACTTTGATCCTGTATTGTAGGATAGTGACACTAAGACGATCATTCTGTTGGCTATGCAAATGGTCCCTAGCCCAATGGATACCCAAAACATTTCATCACCAATAGAACCCGAGGCATGATCACTGGAAATTCCTGTTTGTATGCGCGGCGTTTCGGAACACATTATGTATGTATACCGACAACAACAAAAAAACTGAAAACTAGATAACTAGACTAATTCAAAGATAAACAAGGTACTATGAATGATAATTACTCGAAAGAGAATGAAAGAGGCCCCTTTCACGGTGTCGAACTGAAGTAACAGTAGTAACAACAGCAGCAAAAACAACAAAAATAACGTGAAATAAGTGTTCCGCCTCGACGTGTAAACTAAGCAAATAGACTTAGATGTTTAGCCATGCTACCTACCGGAAAAATATTGTTTGTCCGTCAGGTATATTTGTGACCGCAATCGTTCGAAGCCCTAAAAATAGACAATATTTCCCGAATATTATGCTCGCTAACGCGGCGGTCGCTCCCAGTCGAGAACATTTGCGATAACGAAGAGAGAACTAAATTATGAGCGAGATGAATTATGCCGGGCTTTTAAGTGGCTAGTCAGCCGTGTTATAAAGTCCGCAGTTTTTAACTTAATAGTCTGCAAACCGGTTTAGCGACGCATCGCAATATCCATATTCATGAGAGCGTTCCCCCCATAGCCGTTGCCGAGCTATTTATTGTAGAAATCAACGCCTCAGCTCTCGAACGATGGCAAAAACGCTGACACAGTAATAAAATTTCAATAGTTGTTTCCACCAGATACCCCCCGCAGTGAGCGGATTCCTGGGAATCGGACAGAATTAATTCGCTCGCAACTCATTCATCTGGCGGAGGCGGGGAGGACAGACGTAAAATCGAGCTCGGACACGTGTGCTCCGACACCGGCGAGGGCCGCGAGCTCGGAGGGAAATTCTGGGCCGCTCCGCGCCGATCCGGGAACTTTCGCATAATAAAGTTGGCAGCCGGCGCAGCGTTAATGAAACGAGAGCGAAAGTTTAATTGCGCCCTTACGAAACGTCTAGCGCGTTGTCCGCGCAGGCCCGCTGAAATTGAACTTGAACGAATCTAGGGTGGGCAGGCTGGGGCGGGGCCGATGGGAGAGGAGCGTTCGTTCGCTCCCCGGCGCTTCTGGCCGTCCGCTCCCACGCACGTCTCACGGGGATTGACGCAGCGCCATGATAAGCGAACAACACAAGCGACGCCACATCCACACGGCTACGTACACACTGGGACAGGGCACACTGGCCAGAAGAAGTGAGTAGTAATCTAGTTGTGTCGCTGATTTATTCGTCGAATATTTGAGCAGAGTGAAAATAAGATTCCCTACAAATTACTCGATGAATTTTTGTCCGAATTTTCATAACCAAGTAAAGTGTGGAAAACGGAGAAATGGGGTATCAAATTGACCAGCGTGAGGTCTAGTTTTCCACAGAAAGATTTAATCGCTTGAAAGTAGTCAGATTAATCAAGAAAAAATTAATCAGTGATTTGAGGATAAACCGAAGTATTTAATGTACAGTTGGTGCTTGCTATGCAAATGGACCGTCAACAGGTACATATCTTTAAGGCCTAGCTATACTGCCCATTCGTGTAGAAATCGTAGAATTCTTTCTTTCATGTAGAAATAAAGTCAATATCAAATTACAATATAAACTGAAACTTCTCTGGTTTCTCTTGATCTGTACAGGGGCGTCAGAAACAGTCTGAAAAACTTGTACGGATATTGTCATGTTAAAGAGTTCAGAAAAATAACCGACACATTGTGCCGTTTTCGAGTTAATTGGCATTGAAGTTAGCCAATCAGACCGCTGCACGCTCTAATTCAAGTGGCCCTTTCAAATACATTTAGTGTCAGTTGTTCCCTTGGTATAGACGACAGAGCACGAGACTGTTCAGCCTTGTGACCCGGGATCGAACATAAGTACCAAACCATGTCCAATATTTGTATCGCTCTCTCATTCGGTTTCAGGAAACCAACGAAGCACACGTATGGTCGGTGACACTATCTCTGGCGGGACATTTGAATTTGCGAGCACAACGGCCTGACTGGCTAATTTCAGTGTCAATTAAGTCGAAAACGACGCAACGTGTCGAAGTTTTTTCTTAACAATTATCTCTCAGCACAACCCACTCTGCAACACACTTGCAAGTTTTTCAGACTATTACTGAAAATCCTGTGCGTCCTTAATAACAATAAAATCCCATTTACACTTAAATATATTACATTTCTTGCTTTCTGAAAAAAACTTTAAAAGAAAATAAAAATTTTGAGCCAGAGAATGGTGAAATGTTTTGTAAAATTATTTGTCTAAAGGTAAGAAGTAAAAAAGAGGAACGTTTGACACATTAAATACGCTGTATACAATTTTGAGCATCATTCATAGGTGCGTCAAATGTTTCTCTAATCTATTTCACTTCTTACTTGTAGACTAATCATTTCTTATTTCGACCGTATTTTTATTTTAGTCGGTGACAGCGGTTAGTAAATGAATAAGTGAAGAGAGCAAGCAGTCACTTTTAATGACATTTACTTACACATTGACAGTTTCTAAGGGGTGTCAGCATTTAACGTACAGGGACGTGAAATTTCTTTTCGTTCACTGATTCACTCGAGTATACTGTTAAGTAAAGTCCGTCACAAAGAATAACATAGAGGACTATTTTTATTTTGTTTTTGTTTTTTCTCAGTCTGTCCTCCAACTAGTAGTGCAGGCTGCTTGAGAATCAGTATATTAAACGTTCGTTTATAGCAAATTTGGATCGGGGTTGAGGAAATCCGAATAAAGGATATTTGGTAGAGGACTTCCAACATTCAGCTAACAACCGAGGGAAATTTCTCAAAAATTTAGGTCGTAACTGGGACACCGGAAAAATTTTCATTTATTTAGAGGCCATGTTTTCGTTGTATCAGGAAAAAAATAATATTGTGTGAGAGTATAGATACAAATACTATATGACGTTGTGACTGCGAGTGTGTCAGTAGTCAGGCCCTTTTTTTTTCTTTTTCATCACATTTTTATTCTATTGGTTTCTGTAGACTAGCAGTTTTAAATGTAGCTCAGAACTGGATGACAGTATAATATTAACTCGCTTTGTTGTCGATCTGTTCATTGGGGGATAGCAGAGGGGGCTAAAAATGATGGTAATATCTGATAGCTCGTGATAGCTCGACTACCCCTCAGGGCTAGTGTTTTATACAAGTGAAATCGGAATGCGTTCAGGCGGCATGCGAATCGACGGGCACGGCTCAGCAGGGAGTGAGAGGGAAGGGATGGGGGAGGAGAGCAAATGGATATCGCTTTCTTGATTACCTGCCTGCCTGTTCGGCATAAATTCTGCAGTTGATAGTAGGCTAACTTCCGGGTGAGCTATAGGCTTGAAATTTTAAACATAGCTTGGAACAGGATGATAATGCAACATTAACTCGCTTTTCGTTTGGTACGTGGTGGAGGGTACTTCGTGCACCACAGTCGTTTGTTCCTTGTGCAGTCCCTGTCACGAATTGGTGGTGGGAAGAACAGTTGCTGGTAAGTCTCTGTGTGAGCTCGGATCACTCTAATTTTTATCTTCACGGTTTTTCCCCGAGATATGCAAAGGAGGCAGCAATATATTGGTTGAGTCAATGAAGAAAAACTGAAATAAACCGGAAATTTATCGCATGTGTCTCCTGCAATTTTATGAAGCTATTTCCACACACAGAAGAGTAGAACGTTGAAAATAATTATTTAAATAAAATTAATTTTTAATATATCACGTTTTTAAACCAGTCTAAAAAGTATAACGTACAGATTGCCAAACACACGCAGATAGTCCTGAAAACTGGTTTATGAATTTTTAGTATCTACATCTACATATATCATTTTCAAACCGCTTGAAGTGAATGGCAGAAGGTACTTCTCACTGTATCAGTTATTATAGTTAATTTCCGATGCATTCACGTATGGAGCGCGGGAGAACGGTTGTTTAAATGCCTCCTTGAGTGCTGTAATTAATCTAATCGTGTTCTCTCACTCGCTAAACTTGATTGTGCTATATTGATAGAGTCATCATTTAAAACCGGTCCTTGAAACACCGAAACTATTTCTCGGGACAGTCTACATCTACCATCAAGAGTCTACCAGTTCAGTGTCTTCGGCACCTCCAAGACACTCATCCGCAGCCAAATATACCTGTGACCATACGTGCTGCCCTCCTCTGTATTCATTCAGTATTCCCGATTAGGTCCAATACACTTTAGCAATATTCTAGAACGTGTCGCATGAGTAATTTGTTAGCAATCTTCTTCCTAATCGTATTTTCAAAGCGACCTGCTTTACCCACGACTGAGTCTACGTCATCATTCCATTTCATATTCATACAAAATACTGTATGATCTGGCTGATTCCAACTGTAATCTACTGATATTATAGTCATAGGATACTACGTGTTTTTCGGCTTGCGAAGTGCACAGTTCTGAACATTTCAAGCAAGCTGCCAAACTTAGCACCTCTTTTGAACATATCAAAGTCTGACTCAATATTTATGTAGCTTGATTCAGACTTTACTTTATTGTAGATAACTACATCATCTGTAAAAAGTCTAAGGATACTATTTATATCGTCATCAAGGCCATTAATAAAAAACAAATAGAAAGAGTTACAGTGAACTTCACTGGGGCACACCCGAATTTAATTCTATATCTGACGATGGCTCTCCATCCAAGATAACGTGCTGCGTCATTCTCACGATAAAATCCTCAATACAGCCCAAAGTTCCCTTGATACCTCATATGATAATGCCTTTGGTGATAAACGTGGATGCGTTACTGAGTTAAATGCTTCTCGGAAACAAAGAAATACTGCATCTGCCTGACTGCCTTGAACAAAAGCTTCCAGTACGTCACGTGAGGTAAGTATGAGCTGGGTTTCGCATGATTGCTGGTTTTCGAACTGGTACTAGTTGGCATGGAGGAGATCATTTTGATCGAGCTATCTCATTATGTTTGAGCTCTAAATGCGTTATGAGATTCTACAAGATATCGGTGTGAGCGATATTGGACGGTAAATTTGTGGATCACTTCTACTGTCCTTCTTGTAAACGTGTGAGCCCTGTGCTTCCCTACAGCTAACGGGCACAGTTTTTGTTCTTGGGATCTACAGTAGGTTACATAGTTGTAGGAATGGCTAAGTCAGTCACAAATTGATTGTATAGTCTGAATGGAATTCCATCAGCCCTAGAGCTCTGTATTAACTACTTCAGCTGTTCTCAACACCATTGACACAAAAACTTATTTTACTCATGTTTTCAATGGTACGAGAATAAAACTGGTGCAATTCCCCTGGGTCCTCATTTGTAAGGAAACATGTGAAAACGGAATTAAGTGTTTCAGCTTTTGCTTTGATACCCTCAATATCAGTTTCCGTCTCATTTGCCAGTGACTGAATCCTGACTTTGGTGTCACTAACAGTCCTTACATACTGCCAGAATTATTTTTTTCCCCTTGGTATTCGTTAAAGGCTTCGCGCGTTGCCCTCTTGACAGCCAAATGTGTTCCATTCAACATATTTCTGTCTACAGCCCTATGCTTTGTTTTACGCCTACTAAGCAATAGTTTCGTTTCTTTAGAAGTTTCTTTAGAGTAACTGTATGCCACGGAGTGTCCTTCCCAATATGAAGTGTTCTGCTAGGTGCACATCTACTCACTGCATGGTCAACTCTTCTTTTAAACTTAAGCCATAGTTCCCGTAATGGCCCTTGTTTGTGATGAAACTTTCAACTTCCTCACTGAGGTATGACTCTTCGTGTTTATGTATAATTTACTGAACGTATATATGATCCCACTAGTTTCAGTTGTCCTTTGTACTTGCCACAACCGCCTCCAGTATCAAAGAGCACATCCTCAAAGTGGTCAGTGTGATGGTAGCCCTTGGAACTAATATGTATCATTGACGAATGGAGTTCTGAACTATCTGTTCTAGGTAGTTTTTAGAGAAGACAGAAGTAATATCCGGCGTTCCCCAAGGAAGTGTTATAGGCCCTCTATTGTTCCTGATCTATATTAACGTCATAGGAGACAATATAAGTAGCCCTCTTAGATTATTATGCAGATGATTCTGTCATTTAACGTCTTGTAAAGTCATCAGATGACGAAAATGAATTGCAAAATGATTTAGGTAAGATATATGTGTGGTGTGAAAAGTAGCAATTTACGCTAAATAAAGAAAAGAGTGAAGTTATTTGCATGAGTACTAAAAGAAATACGTTAAATTTCGATTACGCCATAAGTCACACAAATAGGAAGGCTGTAAGTTCAACTAAATCCTTACGGATTACAATGACAAATAACGTAAGTTGGAACGATCACATGGATAATGTTGTGGGTAGAGCAAACCAAAGACTGCGATTCACTGGCAGAACACTTAGAAAGTGCAACAGATCTACTAAAGAGACTTCTTACACTACGCTTCTCCGCCCTATTCTGGAGTATTGCTGTGCGGTGTGGGAGCCGTATCAGGTGGGACTGACGGATGATATTGAAAAAGTACAAAGAAGGGCGGCTTCTTTTGTATTACCGCGAAATAGGGGAGATAGTGCCACATACATGATACGTGAATTGGAGTGGCAATCATTAAAACAAAGGCGTTTATCGTTTCGAGAGGATCATCTCATGATATTTCAATCATCAGTTTTCTCGTCCGATTACGAAAACATTCTGTTGGCACCTACCTACATAGGGAGAAATGATCATCACGATAAAATAAGAGAAATCAGGGCTCGCACAGAAAAATTTAAGTGCTCGTTTTTTCCATCACGCCGTTCTAGAGACAGCTTGACGGTGGTTCATTGAACCCTCTTCCAGGCACATAATTGTGAATAGCAGAGTATTCACGAAGACGTAGACGTAATGTTTCTCAGGATGTCTTGTCACTCCAATCACTAACAAAACTGTAAGTTTCCCAATTGGTTGCTGGATGATTAAAGTCTACGCTAGGTATGAATATACTTCTATGATTTAAAACGAAAAAAGTGGAGCACATGCAATGTCTTCCATGATTATTTTTAGTCCAGTTTAAAACAGTGATACACTAGAGATTCATGTTTACTTAAACAATTATGTCCCTTTCATTCCCTACACCTAAAAGCAGAGTAGCCTCTTCGAGTAATGACCTTTCTAAGATTCAGGGCCTTTTAAGCCAAATACCAGGCGAGATGGTTGTGTTACACAGGAAATCCCAAATGGGAGCATTCGGGAGGCGATTTCCAGTTCCAGAACATTCCTTACAACCAAGAGAAATCTCCAGAAAACTTTGGTAATTATTGACAGAATGATACTATTTTTAATATAATTCTGCGATTGGAAGCACCGGATAAAAAAATCTTAAGCCTAGTCCATGTGTACGTGTACTTGTTCATGTGTATATGAGTAAAGTACATGATTTGCTTGACATCGAAAGTGTACCTGCTTGTGTGTCAAGTCAGTGAACTACCATATTGTGGAACTGAGTAGAAGGGAGCACGTGTAGATAACACACATCGCCGTCCAGGTAAAGTCCTAGTTGCAGGTGGTTTGCAGTTGCCTTTCACCCATCCGTTAGTAAGTGTCAGAGTGTATATGTGTCGTGTTGATGACTATAACTAGAGCTTGTACAGTAAAGCGTGGGTTTTTGTCGTTATTTGTGAAGGGAAGGGAGAGGGTGAACTCCGGGGAGGGCACATAGCCTGTTCCTTTCGAATAGCACGGTGGGGGTCGCCGAGCTTAACGTCCACGTCCCACGGACGCATGTCCATCAACATTGTCACATGTCCTCACTCCACGAGCCACTGCGGAGTGGTTTGGAATTTAATCCAGGACATTGTCGCAAACACCAGTAATGAGAAATTTTGCACAACCCCTCTCCTCCCTTTTCCGTCGAAATACCGGCAGCGAAAGTTTTCCAACACCTGGATTCAAACCGGATTACTTCAGAGTCGATGCTAGCAACCTCGGCTGCGGAGGCAGGTCTAAGCTTGTGTGAAAGACGTAATCTTACACTTAACAGAGAGAATGAGCCATCACAAGATACTTCTGTAACGTTTACAGTTTTCTTTGTCTACTGACATTAACAATAAAAATGTTCGCCCCCGTTAGCTGAATGTTCAGCGTGACGTATTGTCAATCTTCTAGGCCCCCGTTCGATTCCCGGCTGGGTCGGAGTATTTTCTCCGCCCAGGGACTGAGTGTTGTGCTGTATTCATCATCATCCTACCATCCTCATCGACTGCAGGTCGCCGAAGTGGCGTCAGATCGAAGGACCGGCACCCGCCAACGTCCTGCCCGACGGGGTGACCTAGCTATACCATTAAATAAAATAATAAAAATGGGAACTACAGGTTAAGTATATTTCTGTGATTAATACTCCCATCACAATAACTTTTATCTGTTTCCGACAGAAAATATATTATGGTTGAAGAACAATTTTAGTAAGAAAATTACTTCTAACTTGTAAGTTGCAGTATCGGCATGTCTCTGATTAGATCTTTATAAACAGAGTATGCAAATCACTTCTAGAATACTATGGTCTTAAGTGTATTATGAGAAGCAATTACTTAGGAGAAAGGCACCACGGTTCCTCTTCTTTTGCTCAGTTTCTGTTTTAATCTAATATATCTAGCAAAACATTTATCTATCTTAACACAGAACATTATCATTTGTGTATACACAGGCAGTGTCAAAACTTGTTTCAGATGAAGTATTAAGTTAAGCGGAATTATCGTCCTGAATCAAAACATTTTGATAAATTACAGAGGACTTGTTAATATGGTATTTTTTTACTTTTTTCTTCATCTCAGGATATTCAATCTCCTGAGGTCTGCCTGGAAGCTATTATACACTTCTGATTGTGAAACCAACATAAAATTCGATTCTGAAGCCTAGAAGGGTATATATAAAAATTATTTTCGTTTCTTATTTATTAGTTGAGTATTTTACAGCTCTTCCTACATTCATTCTTGTTATTACCCTCGATACGGTGAGGGAGTACATGTAGTGCTACGTAAGTGTACGAATCCTTAAGTCCCTAAAGAGGCTTTTGCAAGCTATTCGTAAGTCAACTTTACAAAACAATTTTATTATACCTTTTTGTAGAAAACTACTTTTTTTCTTGAGTTCATTGTCTCCGAAGATCATAACGTTTTACAGTGCGGACATATACATATTTGAATAACATGTTTGAAAACTAGCTGAGTATGCAAGAGTTTTGCTTTTCTACAATAATTTCTAAATGTTTTATGACATTGTTCGTTTTACTTGACAGTTAATAGAAGTTTCCGATAAATATATTGTAGATTAGTCTTTACTTCTTCCGAATTATGTTTAATCTTCCATTATTTTACAATTTTCCTCGTCCTTTTAAATTTCAAGGTAAAGTTTAACGCTAATAGGTCAATATCTAGATCATTTTTCATCGATTACTTTGTTCCTAATATTTGCCTTTGTAGTTCAATTCATATCTCAACGTGTCTTCTAAGTGAATCTTCTCATTTTTTGAAGAGGATGTTCACTATAATCTGTTGTAATTTAACACGTATCTCCAACTTGTATTTCCGCTCTCCACCTCCAGTTTGCATCCTGGAGTAATTGTAGCTGGTAGCATCGTTCCCATTACAGCATGAAAATTGTTACTGACGGTCATTTGACGTAAGTAAAACAGCGGTCTTACATTGCGAAAGGGAGGGCAACACACACTATAAGACAAAAAAAAAAGAAAAAGAAAGAAAGAGAATGAAATCTTCACACCACCAAGGATTTATCCGAATGGGACGGAAATCAATATATGCGATGTACATGTACAGACGAACAAATCATTACAAGTTCGGAAAAAAAACTGGGTGATTTATTGAAGAGAAAGAGTTTGATAAAGTCAGTAACAAATTGGTCCATATCCGGCACTCATGAAAGCAGTTATTCGGCCTGACATTGATTGAGAGATTTGTTGGCTGTCCCTCTGATGGATATCGTGCCAGATTCTGTTCAACTGGTGCGTTAGATCGTCAAAATCCCAAGTTGGTTGTAGGACCTTGTCTATAATTCTACAAAATTTCTCAGTTGTACAGAAATCCGGCGACCTTACTGGTTGAGGTAGTTTTCGGCGAGCACGAAGACAGGCAGCAGAACCTCTCGTCGTGTGCGGGCGGACATTGTCTTGCTAAAATGTGAGCCCAGGATGGCTTGCCATGAAGGGCAACTAAACGATGCGTAGAATATCATCGACTTACCGCTGTGAGGTAAGGGTGCTGAGATGATAACCAAAACGGGGTTAAGAAATGAAATGGCACTGCTATGAAATGATATGGCCCTTCAGACCATCGTTCCCAGTTGTCAGGCCGTACGGTTGTAATGTTGATGCATTAATTTGTTCTGAAAGCGGTGCTGATATTCAGGACAATAAAAGTGGGTTACAAGCTGTGAGCTGTCTGGGGAAGTTAACCTTGCATTACTGAACAACTGTTTCACCAGGTATCCAGTCTAGTTTACCAAATTGCCAACCAGACTAACATTAATTATAATCTTTTAATAGTCATCTTATGACAACCGGTGATATATTGAAGAGAAAGAGTTTGATGATATATATAATTTAAATAAAAAGAAATAAATCAGTTTATATTTAGACATTTATTTTGGTGCCTTATTTAGGATTGTGAAAATGTGAGTTTGTAATCTTACGGAACACATCAAATATGGAGCCAAGATTGGGAGACTGCATACAACACTGCATCCATAAAATAACACACGAAGAACGTTGAAACATATGCAAGAGGAAATTAACCACACCAACCGATTCAATTTTCACCCAAAGAAGTAGCGCAATCCTGTCCATCATCAAATTGCCACACACTCGTATACTAAATTCATACTAACTCTCTGTGAAATCTTCCCGAAAAGAATAGCTTAGGGCTGCTTTGATGATTACACCACATGCTACACGTGGTCAACTTGGTTTAAACAAAGAGCGTAGCTCCACAATAATTTTGATAATTAAAATAAATTACATCGAAACGCAATTTACAAAATAAAAACCTCAAACTGGTTACTATCATCTTACTATTAACCTGATGGGTCAAACAATTGTATAAGCACGTGGTACTGGTCTCACAAAGTACATCCCACGTGGGTTAAACATATTCGCATTTAAGATAGATGATCTTAGTTAGAGTTACGGATTCTCAACACGTGGTTCCACTTTACTCACAAAGTAGTGACAAATCAACTACTGGAAGATATTCTGAACTTCACACTCGAATTACACTGCGTTGCAATTCAAGATAACATATTTTAGATCTAAACCTGAAATATAGGTAATTAAATTTTCAGTTAGGGTGAACTTAAGAAATCCATTGTCCTACGGACTTCGCAGATACGCGCTTAGCCGGAGATCTTACCACTTCAGACGCTCGCCGTGGGCAGACTGCCCGTGGGCCCCCTGTTGAGGGTGCCTCACAGATACAAACGGAAGTGACCAGAGAGGCAGCTTCCTATACCAACAAGACAAGGGACGCACAGGACCATACTAATAATAGAAACCTCTTTGCTTTTAGAAAGCGTAGCTACCTGTTCCGACATTGGTCCTACTGTTCTCTAGCAGACAGGCTTATCTGCTACCATCAAGCATGCAACTAGAAATACATTTGCTCATTCATCCTTTCACACAGAAGGGAAGGGGGATGACAGTATCTTATCATATGCAGTATATAAAAGAAAGCTGATGTAGGTTCCGTATGAGACTGTGTGACATGAATTACATATAAACTGTGTTTAAAAATGTAGTAGTGTGACAGATCGTTCTTGATCATGTGTAAAAGTAACACGTTCCACTGCTCAGTCTCCTCCCAGATAGTCAGAAACACCACAGTAAATTTAGAAGAGGAATTTATGCCGTTAATGACAACAGATTTAAGAAATTAACGTGAAAGGAATGCAACAGAGACCTGTCACGGTGGCCAACAGAGGCCGGTATCCCACTGCTGTCCGAGTGTCTCCAGACACGTCTTTGCCGGTCACCGGACCTCACTTAGAAAGTGGGACTCCTCACTGAATACAATTCTGATTCAGCCAATGAGATTCCATGTCGAATGCGCCGACTCACTGCAAACGGCCATAATGGTGCACATAGGTCACTGGTAGTTGGCGCAAATGGCGCCATGAGTTCAGCCCCCTTTCCTCTGAGACGCCTATTAATGGTCCTTGTACTCACTGAAGTACCATTTCCAGTTCGGATCGATGATAATGATGAATGTGGAGCTCTGGGTGTCTCTCTGAGGATTGCTCAGTCCTCAAGTTCTGTCGTCTCTTTAAATCCTACCCTTTCTTCCTGACGCTGCTTTCGGCCAGGGTTCACCCATTTCTGCCAACTTCGTCGAATAGTTGATCGCTCATATTCAAATGCGTGTCGATTCGTGCGATGGTCTCGTTGAGCCAAACTACGCATGTCTGCTAGGCACAGTATCTGTCCAACTGAGTACACTGAATGAAATTCGGAAAGAGTTTATGTCCTAGTACCGACATGTCCTCTGTTTACTATCGTTGCCAGCTGCGCTGTGAAACTGACCTGTACCCTCACACATTCGCCCGTCGTCCGGCAAAGTTCACAATATTACCTCTTCCGTCGATATCTGTACTAACGTCAATTTGCGACCAATTTGCATAACTCCTTTATGTTGCGTCTTTTTGTTTTGTGTATTTGAATATATGATTTTAATGCCTACGTCATAAATAACTTTATGTCATACGTTTTGTAACTTCTGTAGAACATAATTTACGACCATGTATAACGTAAAATTCAAGGGAAGTTAGATGATAACTATAGTTCAATTCTTTTATCAGATGCGGGAGATTGCTGCGTTGCCAATTGCAAACGACGCACGCACCAAGAGAAGCAGCGCCATAGTAGAGTATAGTATAATTGCAGACTTACGTTTAGCGGGGAGCGCGCAGTTTATGAAGTAAAGCCCCCACGGCCGCATTATCCCTTTAGCTGCTACAGAGACGTGCTCCCCGCATTCCGCACTGTGCGCGATTTTGTCATCACTGCACTGCTCGCCTGTGTGCAGACACATGGTGTTCCGACTGCTGTGACACACTTTATCATTCGATTTCACAAAAATTATTTGGTCCAAAAATTTGATTTTAACACACCATCTTGACTGTTACCTTCCCCCCATAAATGACTTACTTTTGTTTCGATGTTCAATGCAGTTATTGTGCAGCATTAAATGTAGTAATCCATTGCACGAAATTTTGAAGAGTTTGCAGAGGTAAAAGTCACGGCGTATACTTTCCGTATGGTCGATTTTAGCTGCCACTAGAAATTTCAAAAAATTACATTCAAACGAATGAAATTCATGAAGTAAGACACTTCGATATGGTTTTTAAATAAAGAAAATATTAGGCACCAAACAAGGTTTGAAGTCGGAACCTTTTGCTTAGCAGCTTTTTTTTCCATTTCTTTGTCTTTTTTTGTTATATACTTTACAATGAAAAATGGAAAACCCACTGCTATGAATTGTGTTGTTGGACAAAAAGAAAATAGTTTTTATTCAATCAATTTGTTAAAGATAATGTAGGTTTTCGAAACTTTCTGAATAATTGGTGGAATAACCAAAGAAAATGAAAAAGAAGGAACAATGTGCCAGAGGAGGAATCGAACACGAGACCTCTGGGGTAAGACTCCAAGCCCCAAACACCTTTTTTTTTCAACCTTTTTTTTTTTTTTTTTTTTTTTTGAAAATGGAACAGAAGAAAGAAAAAGGCCCAGAGACGCAATAGAACCCGTGACCCCTGGCGTAGGAGTCGGAGCACTAAACATCTTTTTTTTTTTTTTCAAAAGAAATCAAATACTCCAATTAGACTGGTTTCTCCTTCCAGTACCAAAAATTAAATTAGTCTCCTTCATCTTGATGGCGGAGAAGTAATCTTTTGGAACAAAAAAAAGTTCCTCAAAGCCAAAATCAAATTTCATTTTCCTTTAAAAAGAAATTATGAGGAATAAATAAGGAAAAGTTTTTTTTAAATTTTATTTTATTTGATTTTAGTTTATATATACGAGGGTTGTTTTTTAAGTAAGGGCCGTTTTTTTAAAAAATGATACAACTACTTTTGCAAAAAAACTTTTATTTTCTCATTCTACACACTTTTACCTATTTTTCTACATTGTTGCCTTGTTTATTTAAGCACTTGTCATACCGAACAAGTAAGTTTTTAATTCCCTCTTCAAAGAATTCGGCCGCCTGCTCCGACAGGCAAGAGTTCACGGCCGCTTTCACTTCATCGTCGTCACTGAAGCGCTGCCCGCCAAGATGGTGTTTCAGGTAGCGGAAAAGGTGAAAATCGCTAGGAGCAAGGTCGGGGCTGTATGGTGCATGGTCCAAAACTTCCCAGCCGAAAGAATCAATCAAATTCCGAGTCTTTTGAGAGGTGTGAGGCCTAGCGTTATCGTGCAGGAGCAAAACTCCTTTTGTCAGCATGCCGCGCCTTTTGTTTTGAATTGCTCTGCGGAGCTTCTTTAGAGTTGTACAGTAGGCATCTGAGTTGATTGTCGTTCCTCGTAGCATAAAGTCCACTAGCAAAACACCGCGCCGGTCCCAGAACACAGTTGCCATAATCTTGCGCTTTGACAGCGTCTTGGCTTTGACCTTGAATGGTGTCGCCATTCCATCGATTGTCGCTTGCTTTCGGGAGTGATATGGGATACCCATGTTTCATCTCCAATGACAATTTGACTCATCATGTCATCCCCTTCTTCCTCGTAACGAATCAAAAAGTCCAATGAAGTGGCAAATCTCTTCCCTTTGTGGTCCTCTGTGAGGAGTCTGGGTACCCACCGAGAACACAGTTTCTTAAAGTTTAGGTTTTCAGACACAATTTTGTACAACACCGAACTTGAAACTTGTGGAAATTCCAAAGAAAGAGTGTAAATTGTGAATCTTCTGTCCTCACGAATCTTTGTTTCGACTGCAGCCACCAAATCATCAGTGATCACAGAGGGCCGGCCTGAGCGTTCCTCGTCATGGACGTTTTAACGGCCATTTTTAAACTCTCTAACCCATTGACGCACTTTACCTTCACTCACTGCATTCAAGCCATAAACTTCTGTTAACTGACGACGAATTTCTGCAGCTGATAGGCTTCTCGCGGTCAAAAAACGTATCACTGACCGTATCTCACACACGGCGGGCGATTCAATAATCGTAAACATTATAAAGTAGCACAGCGATGCGTACACGTCAGCTACAGAGCTGCAACTTGCGTCAGTGTGAACGGGAAGGATGCCGGCGAGTGGCGCGGTGGCTTGTTGCGTCGTGCGACTTGTCGAGAAAGACCAGTTCTTACAGGAGCGCCTGAAGTGTCTCCGCCTACAGTAGGCCAGCTCGTCCAAACGTCTCTTCTCATTGCGTAGGCGTGGGTTCTGGGTTCGGTTAATACAGTTTTCAGCTTCTCAGGGCTTGGACGTTCCAGCTACGAGGTGGGTCATCGAATGTGCTCCGTAAGAAATTGGAAAAATATTGCTTTTAGCGTGGGTTGCGTATCAGGACGCAGTGTCGTTCGTTGAGATAAGTCCAATATCCTAGCGTAGACTTGTCACCAGAAGTAAAAAGATAGCGGATCGTGTGGCCACAGATCCAATTCACAGAGTGAGTTTTGGCGAAGGGGTAGAAAGTCCTATCGGGGTACAAAAGCAAGTGGACGTCGATCTGAGCTGGTGTCTGTCGAGTAAGAAACGCCAAAATTCGCCGCGCAAGTGTCCAGACGTCGAACGCTGTGCCACGGTGGAACCGGTGGACATTCCACAGTGGGTGCAGAGGGATGAATCGGCGAGATGGTTGCGGTGTAGACGATCTCGGTTAACTTGTTTGCCATTCTGGGTCGTGGATGTTCGGCCCGAAACGTTACTTTGATCGTTGCACGGCGGTACGAGTGCGCCATGGTGTACGTTAGTACTGGACTCGGTAGACACAAACACCGCGACGCGGAAGTAAACACCACCGAGAGCGGAGCGTCGGACGGCGCGCGGAGCACCTCCGCACGCTAACACGGCCGTGAGCCGACTGCAGCTGAACACCTTAACCATTATGCTAACGCAGCTCGTCATTTTACTGAATTCCTAGAGGAGTTTAAAAAATCACGCAAAATACCGACAAACACGGTTGGTATGACTATGAATTACTCACGTTTCGTCGAAGAACAATAGGGAATAAACAATTACCATTGTTCTTTATTGCAAAAAAGCGATTAGTGAGAATAAATTTCCCTGCTATCGCCTGAATTAGGAGGCTTATTGCTTGTTTGGTTTCATTAATTAATAGAATATGAAGCAATTTGTATAAAGAATGCTTTTTCCGACCTTCCTTGTATACAAAGTCTGCTATCAAGACATTGCTTTTGTTCAATTACTTTATGACTGAACGTTTCTAAAACTGAAGACACTTGTCCGTTCTCTGCACTGCAGTCGAGCTGTGGCAACGTCGTTCTCTGTTCATTGGCTGACTGTGTTTTGTGACATCAGATGCGCAGAACGAACCTAAACTCGGACGCCTTCCTAAATCACGCGCACTTTAGCTCACACCTAAAGAAAATAAGGCAATTATAGTAATATGGTTCATAGGGAATCAATAATTTAGAGCCATCATAATATTTCAGACTTTCGAGGAGCTAGAAATATCTTAGGTTTCACATAGTATGATAAGATTTCCGACGTCAGAATAATACGTTTAATGAAGGCATACTAATAACACATTGACTAGTTACTTACCATCGTAAATTATAGGAGAATATCGCTGATGAATTTATTACTTGGAAAACCATAAATTTTTGCAGAGTAGAAGAACTGCCTGTTCCTTCAGATCAATGTAAAGCTACAGTCCCCACTGATTGTTTTGGTATAATGCTGGTAAGTACCATGTTCGCTAAGCGTATTTCTATGTTCATAACATAGTTCGGAAGTACGATAACGGGTGACTGTAGTTGTTCACAGAGCAATTGAATTCTGTGTATCTGCCAAGACTAGTATGTACTTAAATAAGAACGTCGTGGTTCGTTTTAAAGGTATAATTGTTTTTTTTTCTTCTCCCGATGCTAATCTTTTGTTTACAGTAATTGTAGTATTGTGCGACTGACTATGATTCATCTGCAGACTAATGTCATGATGGCACTGTTGCGAACTGTTATGGAATGAAAGACTGTGGCAACACTACATCTGAATTTAGCATGAAACCAACTCAACCGGAGTTGCCCTAAAAGCCCACCAAGTTTTGCGTCGCCGTACAATAACAGACGTTCATCGGTACTTACGCCCCCACAACTTGAGACACAACAAAGTCGCGTTGGACTGAACCTAGGACGTTGGGGAATAACTTTCTCTCGGCTTGCGGACCTACTGTCGATGATAAAACTTCTTTTCCAACAGGTTAGTAAAAAATGGCTCTGAGCACTAAGGGACTTAACATCTGAAGTCATCAGTCCCCTAGAACTTAGAACTACTTAACCCTAACTAACCTAAGGACATCACACACATCCATGCCCGAGACAGGATTCGAACCTACGACCGTAGCGGCCGCGTGGTTCCAGACTGAAGCGCCTAGAACCACTCGGCCACATCGGCCGGCAACCGGTTACTCTCACATCGCATTGGTGACCTCCACTGTGAAGCAGTAGAATACTACTTTCTCGGGGATATTGGAGTATTTGGTGCTGCTGCAGTGCAGAGAGAGAGGGAGAGAGAAAGAGAGAGATTCCGCAACTATTCACCATATCGTTATCTGCAGGGTGTAATTGTACTGCTTCCCTTCTCTACCTTTTCAATACGCAATGCTATCTTTGATCTGTACCTTACAGCACAGGTGACGTTAAAGGAAAAGTGAGCTTGGCGCTAGTGCTCGACCTGTTACGAAACACGATAGTGCTTACAATTATGTGGCAACGTCTCAGGGCTGCCGCAGTTCAGTCTGAGTATGGTTTTCAGTTAGTGTTGTGGTGCATTTTGTTAGGGAAGTCTTCTAAGGTATCACTGCAATCGCAGTGCCATTGAACTCTTCCGGGCTCAAATTAAAGCAGGTGTCGCCCTAGCGAAACAAAACGTTTGCACCACGAGACTTGCAGAGACTGATGAACGAAACAAGATTGTCACGCGAATGACGTTAGAAATATGGGAGAACTTCGTGAACCATGTACGGAATGAGAAGGTCGAACTATGACGGTGGTATAATGAAAGAAACAATAATAATCGTAGCAGTTTATCAGTCGATGATAGCCGCTGTGAAGATAGTGACACCAACCTCGTCATCAGGAGAGAACATCTGTATAATCAGGATATTCTTAGAGTTTCCGTTCCCTTTCAAGAATAATAAAGGTAATGTCTTGATTTGTTATTTCGTACCTAATATTTGTACATGTGCATTGCAATGACAGTCCACCAGAGGTACTTTTTTAACTGTTCTATAATCAAACTAATTATATACATACATCTTTGTTCTGTGTGCGTCCGTGCGTGTGTGTGTGTGTGTGTGTGTGTGTGTGTGTGTGTGTGTGTGTGTGTAGTATATTTAAATTTTTATCTTTGACGGTAAGATGATAATCGATTGATACAGCATGTAAAATTTATGGTTGTCTTTCGTCCTAAATTATCTGTTATCAATAACAATTTTGTCGAAAATCTCAACATACTTTTAATTTTTGGGTTCTGTTTGTTCAGTTAGGATGTTATATGGATTGTTTGCCAAATGTGTATAGATTTCCGTTTCCTCGAAGATGCTCATGCAGCTCCCTTTTCCGGCTGTATGAAGAATAGAAAGGTTAGCGTTTGTATCTACTGTAAAGTGTTAATTTCTTCGAAGATGCGTACTAAATGTGGAGAGGTTGTTTTCACTTTTGCTTGCATCTTCAAAACCAGTTGCATTAAATGAAAAACATGTACAAAGCAGCTCCGATAGACTACAATTGAAAAGCATTTCATACAGTTTGTAGCTAAAGAACAGTATACAGAAAATATTATATTTGTATTTGGACTCTGCGAATGAAAATCAGCAACGGATCCGCCGGCTGTCTGGGAGAATCTGTAGCCGAACAGAGTGCTTGTAGCGATCTCTCATAACACTTCGTATAAACGATGCAACTGAGGTTTAATATGCACCGTCACCGAAAATTGTTCGTAATTGTACGTGACAGTATTTTATACATGAAACGATTTATCTAAGGAAAAAGCTGTGTTAATCTAAGATAGTAATTGAGAAAAAACTGAAAACTTGTAACAGAATGTAAAACTTACCATTTGCATTTCGGTTAAAAGTAGTATCTAGTAACGGGAATGAAATTTCCGCTTTGCAGCGGAGTTTGCACTATATCTAGCAATTCTGAAATGTTACCATTGTTTTCATTGTTTGGAAAATGACACACGCTTGTCAGCGCTGAAAAATGTAGCAGTGCGCTGAATGCGAGGAGCTAACCTAGAGCAGAATTTCGACCATAATATTTTCTTTGTACGTAGTTGCAAATTTGACTTGGAGTGCATCAGAATGGCCACATATCCACAGCACCTGTGACAACGATACTTCAAAATTATCGAAGCTAATATGGGAGAGCACGACCGGCAAAACAAGCATAGTTTGGTTGTTTCAAAAGTTTTCACATGGTGAGTGGTTCGTGACGGGCACATTACATTTCACCCGCTGCCCCGACGTCACCCCACTTGGCTCCTTTTGTGACACTACGTGAAGGATCGAATGTAAAACAACATCAGTCAATGACAGTGCTACTCTTCGCGCATGAATCAGTGAAGAGATCTGAGCTACCGATGATGAAAATGGTGACCCGTAGATGGGCAAAACTTGACATCCCCTTGATATTCTATGAGCGACAAGTGGGACACACACTGAAATTTAGGCACAAGAGAAAAAAAAGAAAAAAACGATGCGAGCTGTGAAACTATTTACAAAAACCACAACGCTCCATCTCAGACATTTCGAAACTTATGATTATTTGAAATAATGTCAGTACTTTATGGATACTCTGTATTCTTTTCGTATCCTCCAACAACCGACGGTCCACCTCCCACTTTGTCGACGTGAGTTAAGACTAGGATAACACAGGCAGTACATAATTCAGGTAGTGATTGAACAATCGACTGGGCTTATAAATCGTTTGGGTAGTTTATTGTTTTTGTTCAGGTGGATTTTTGAGTCGAATGAACCAACCGAACGAAACTAGTTTCTGACGGTTACATTATTTATATCCATGTTTTCACTGAATCTTTGGGTTGCATGATTTCATTTACTTACTTCTTCAGGATTTGCGGTTGTACAAGATTTTTGACTAGGGTTGCCAACTACTTAAAAGACTAGTACCGTATTTTACCTCAAGGATAGGCTAATAAAAGAATGTATAAATCTAAAAATGAAGTATTTTCAAAATTCATGTATTTATTTGTTTAAATACGAATTTTCATGCTTTTGGCATTAAATATATAGGTTTAGTTGGAATGGAAAAGGAAAGTGAGGAAGTGTTAGATGATGATCAATTAGGCTTTAGGAAAGGTAAAGCCAGTGGAAAAGCAGTTCTGACGTTGCGGTTGATAATGGAAGCGAGACTAAAGAAAAACCAAAAGAGACGTTTATAAGATCTGTTGACCTGGGAAAAGCGTTCACCAAGGTAAAACGATTGATAATGGAAGCGAGACTAAAGAAAAAATCAAGACACGTTTATAGGATCTGCTGACCTGGGAAAAGCGTTCACCAACGTAAAACGGTGCAAGATGTTCGAAATTATGAGGAAAATAGGGGTAAGCAATAGGCGACGACAGACGTAGAACAGCCAAGAGTGAATAATAAGAGTGGAAAACCAAGAACGAAGTGCTCGGATTAAAAAGGGTGTAAGAAAGGAATGTAGCCATTCACCCCTATTATACATCGAAGAAACATGACGGAAATAAAGGAAAAGTTCAGGAGTGGAACTGAAATTCGTTGATGACTTTACTATCCTCAGTGAAAGTGAAGAAGAATTACAGGATCTGGTGAATGGAACGAACTGTCTAATGAATAACGAATACGGATTGAGTGTAAATCGAAGAAAAATGAAAGTAATGAGAAATAGCATAAATGAGAATTGCGAGAAACTTAACTTCAGGATTGGTAATCAGAAATAAATGAACGCAGTTTTCCGAAATTCCTTCACCAGGGAAGACGAATGGAATATTCCAGAATTTGTAACACGAACAGCTGCTAGCATGAGTTTCTTAGAAGTAGATACTTTAGGGGTAGTCTTCAGGTCCACATTGTATACCGATTAGGTTCCTTTCAAATTATGCTGACACAATAACTCCCCACTTAGCAATCATATACAACCACTCGCTCACCGATAGATTTGTACCTACAGATTGGAAAATTGCGCAGGTCGCACCAGTGTTTAAGAAGGGTCGTAGGAGTAATCCATCGAACTACAGACCTATATCATTGACGTCGTTTTGCAGTAGGGTTGTGGAGCATATACTGTATTCAAACATTATGAATCACCTCGAAGGGAACGATCTATTGATACGTAATCAGCATGGTTTCAGAAAACATCGTTCTTGTGCAACGCAGCTAGCTCTTTATTCGCACGAAGTAATGGCCGCTATCGATAAGGGATCTCAAGTTGATTCCGTATTCTTGGTTTCCGGAAAGCTTTTGACACCGTTCCCCACAAGCGACTTCTAATCAAGCTGCGGGCCTATGGGGTATCGTCTCAGTTGTGCGACTGGATTCGTGATTTCCTGTCAGGAAGGTCACAGTTCGTAGTAATAGATGGCAAATCATCGAGTAAAACTGAAGTGATATCAGGTGCTCCCCAGGGAAGCGTCCTGGGACCTCTGCTGTTCCTGAAATATATAAATGACCTGGGTGACAATCTGAGCAGTACTCTTAGGTTGTTCGCAGATGATGCTGTAATTTACCGTCTAATAAGGTCATCCGAAGACCAGTATCAGTTGCAAAGCAACTTAGAAAGAATTGCTGTATGGTGTGGCAGGTGGCAGTGTGAGGTGATCCACATGAGTTCCAAAAGAAATCGGTTGGAATTCGATTACTCGATAAATAGTACAATTCTCAAGGCTGTCAATTCAACTAAGTACCTGGGTGTTAAAATTACGAACAATTTCAGTTGTAAAGACCACATAGATAATATTGTGGGGAAGGCGAGCCAAAGGTTGCGTTTCATTGGCAGGACACTTAGAGGATGCAACAAGTTCACTAAAGAGACAGCCTACACTACACTCGTTCGTCCTCTGTTAGAATATTGCTGCGCGGTGTGGGATCCTTACCAGGTGGGACTGACGGAGGACATCGAAAGGGTGCAAAAAAGGGCAGCTCGTTTTGTATTATCACGTAACAGGGGAGAGAGTGTGGCAGATATGATACGCGAGTTGGGATGGAAGTCATTAAAGCAAAGACGTTTTTCGTCGCGGCGAGATCTATTTACGAAATTTCAGTCACCAACTTTCTCTTCCGAATGCGAAAATATTTTGTTGAGCCCAACCTACATAGGTAGGAATGATCATCAAAATAAAATAAGAGAAATCAAAGCTCGAACAGAAATGTTTAGGTGTTCGTTTTCCCGCGCGCTGTTCGGGAGTGGAATGGTAGAGAGACTCTATGATTGTGGTTCGATGAACCCTCTGCCAAGCACTTAAATGTGAATTGCAGAGTAATCATGTAGATGTAGATGTAGAAATTAAGGAATTCTGCTACCTTGGCTTCAAAATAACGCACTGCGGACGGAGGAACGAGGACATCAAAAGCAGACTAGCAATGGCAAAGAGGATTTTCCTGTCCAAGAGAATTCATCTAATATCAAACGTAGTGTTTACTTTCAGGAAGAAATTTCTGGGAATATACGTCTGGAGTATAACACTGTATGGTACTGAAACATGGAGTACGGGAACAGAAGAGAATCTAAGCATTTGAGATTTGTTGCTACCGAAGAGTGTTGAAAATTAAGAGGACTGGTAAGGTATTCAATGAGCAGGCTCTCCTCAGAATAGGCAAGGAAAGAAATATGTGGAGAACTCTGACAAAGAGGAGGAACATGATGGTAGGACAGCTGTTAAAACATCTCGAAATACTTTTCTTGGTGCTATACGGAACTGTGGAGGGTAATAAGCGTAGATGAAGACGGAGATTGGAATATATCTAGTAACCAACGGTGGACGTAGGTTGCGGGTGCTACTCTAAATGACCGCTCCATTGAGCGTTTCAGCATTCTGATCCAGTCACAAAGTTCACTATTGAGAAAGTGCCTCTTCATAAACACAGACGAGAAACTGAACAGGTATTTATTGGCAATGAATAAAAAGCAGATATCGGAACGGTAATAACAGTGATACAATAACAGTGAATTTTATTGCATTTATTTTGTTTCTCCATTAAAAACCGGGGCAGCTATGTGTGCCGAATGATTTTCTCAAGACACAGGGACATTTATGTGAAAACAGAGACGTGTGTTTAGCCTACACTTGCAGTTTTTTTTCTTTTTAGGGAGTTCACATGATGCTTTTATGAGGTCAGCTGGCCGGGGTGGCCGAGCAGTTCTAGGCGCTACAGTCTGGAACCGCGCAACCGCTACGGTCGCAGTTTCGAATCCTGCCTCGGGCATGGATGCGTGTGATGTCCTTAGGTTAGTTAGGTTTAAGTTGTTCTAAGTTCTAGGGGACTGATGACCTCAGAAGTTAAGTCCCATAGTGCTCAGAGCAATTTGAACCATTTTTTTATGAGGTCACGAGCTATATTGTCCGAATTTAGTGATGAGAAAATGCCAATGATAAGCTCGGTTCACTCGGTTGTTGGAAAACTGTCGACTCATTCGGTTGCAGTTCTACGCACTGTATTAGCCGAATTATTCGATGATTCTTTTGAGTGAGCCCAGCCTGTAGGAATAACCGAATGAAAACCGTCTGGTCAGTCTGGAGCACTCATTTACGAGAGGAATCACTCGATCGCCTTGATTATTGTCACCTGACATTGTCATTCAATGCGGGAGACGATCTTTTTCTGAAAGCCGATTTATTTCCCGCTATGTTAAGACAATTACTGGATTACTAGCTACGGGAATATGTATTGCCATGTTCAGATCTATGAAGAGAAAATAAAATGATGTTATAGGGTTACAACCATATAAAAAAATTTATAGGCGTACACAAACAGCTCAATGACCAAAATTTCATACCAGTAAAACCAGACAGTGGTAAATTTGTCATACAATGTTTAAACCACTGTCAAGTTAGCGCTATGCAGCATCGTGTAAATTATTGTCTCGTAAAAATTCTGCTCAAATGGACGGATACAACCTAAAGGGAAAATATAATAATGGATACCTGCAATAAGCAAAGATTAAATAAAAACATGTCGTAAGAAAATCGAGTCATTAAAATGACATGCCAGGTGTGCTATCACGATGTATGTACAACTTCAACTTCAACTTCAAAAATGCATACACGAGTCAGATGCACGAAGTATCATGTGTCTTAGTGGTATAATGCCATACTGGCTGCGACAGAATAACTGACGACCGGATTTGGAGTACAACAGAAGACAGTGCTGAGAGGTACCACCAGACGGCGGTCTGCACGGCATGACGCCAATTACAACAAATGTAACAGGTTCATACTTTCGTTTAACATTGGAAACAACAGAAGAAATCTAACAAGAAAGTAAAATAGACCTGTCAATCATAACGGCAAAGTTTACACAAATTGTACATAAAGGACTCCCATCATGCCGTAAACTGCCACGGGTGGCTGCCTACAATATTAGATAAATAACTGGAAACATTTTGTGACATCGCGATGACATAACATATTAGATAAAATGCCGTACAATATATGCAATAGAATTAGCTTCAGAGGTAGGCTACATATTCGATATTTACTCATTTATGAAGTAGGATATGAACTCATTGGTCGGTTCCGCTGCAGGCGAAGGATGACAGTTAACAATTACGCAAGAGGAAACCATAAAACAAGCCCCTGCACAATGCAAGATATATAAAATACAATTCTTATGTAAAACATTTTAACAAAACAAGTACCATATCAATATAAGATTACATGAAATATACCTTTTATTTTACAAATTTTCATGTTTACATCCAACTGCCATTGTTGTATGAGTAAAATTGTAGTTTATAACCATTGGACACTATTTCTGATGGTACATAGTACGACTGTTTATGACAGAACGTAAGTTACACTTATCGACCGTCTGCGTCATATAACTGCAGTGATACCTTATTTTCATATCATGAGTTAGTCGGCATGAAAAGTAAAATACTCTTTTATTTTTTTTTTTTTATTTCGCATTCGTATTGTATCTGTGATGCGGTCGTGGATTTATAGATTAAGTATACATCAGAATTCTGCGTTATAAGTATTATGTTACTCCTATTGTCGTAAGATCTAACACATATCCAATGTAGGTATCTATTATTAACTCTTGGGCACAACGTACATCAGAAGATTACCTTTCTGCAGCATGCTGACAATTTTGGCGAATTGGAGTGACACTCCTTAGTTTGAGGCCTAGGGCCTTCATTAAATTCCAAGCCGAACTTCTATGACAAATGGAGAACATTAGAATGATACTTGAAGTAACCGTACGTCATTAACATCCGTAAGATAAAGTAGACTTTCTAAGTAACAAGGAAACAAATAGTAGAGAGTACAAAACTGGACTTGCAGCTTATGGTTGCCTTAATCCGACTTCTAATATTGTGGTTGTTGACAATAGCACAAATTTGTTGTAACAAGATTGGTAGTGGCATTTTATAGATGCAAAATACATAGCGCAGTTGGTTTAAGCAGTGTTACGGCTTGCAGGATTGCCTATGGTCTAAGTTGTGCCGGGGTGGCGTAGTGGATAGTTCATCTGCCAACTGAGCGGGAGACCCAGATTCTGATCCCGGCCTTGGTACAAATTTTCTCCATTCTAGCCCGTGAGCATGGCGAGACAGTGGTTAGGCCTTCTGAGGCGAACACTGCCCTCTGTGCCACTATGATACATAAAAAATTAAAGAAATTAAATAAACAATTAAAAAAGGACAACAAAAGCGAAAATAAGAAAATTAAAAAAGGAAAAAACAAAAGAAATGAGAGGATAGCGTCTTTGATAAGTAAACCAAACGTCCTCACCACCGAGTTCTAACCTACCACTGCTTAAATCTTGAATAACAATCATTATGAACGGTGCAGACCTCCAGCAAATGAAGTAACCTTCGTTCTGCCAACGGACGTACCAAATACGGCGGAGGAGCCGATGGAGATTCAGGCCACTGTCTTGCAGTTCGGCTGGGAAGCTGCTCGTATAAGGCATAAGAATCAGGAATGAACTATAAACGTTATGTAGGTGAAGAAGGCAATCGAAGCCACTGCATTAGGACATACAACATGCATCCACAGGACATGGGAATTGAAAAGTGTCGTGATACTTTCTCTATTGGCAAAAGATTCCAGACTAGTCCCCCCTTTGAATACCCGGAAGGGGTTTGCCAAAGGGGAGGTAGCCACGAGAAGGATACTGAATAAGCGACGACGGGATAACCTTCTACGATACGGATTGTGGAATGTGGGAAGGTTGAACGTATTAGGGAAGCTAGAAGATCTGAAAATGGAAAAGTAGAGGATTAATCTAGATAAAGTACGGGTCACTAAAGTTAACGAAAAATAGACAAGGATTACTGATCAGGCGGGAATAGGGTAATATCAACAACAGCAGAAAACAGTGTAACGAGAGTAGAACTCGTTATGAATAAGAAGTTAGGGGAGGGAGTGAGTTGCTGTGAACAGTTCGGTGATAGGGTTGTTCTCATCAGAATCGACAGTAAACGAACACCAACAACAATGGTTCAGATATACATTACAATGTCACAATCGGAAACTGAATGGATATAGTGTGTGAGGGTATTGAACGGGTAATTCAGTATGTAAAGAGAGACGAAAATCTGATGGTCATGAGAACGGAATGCGGTTGTACGCAATGAGTAGGCGAAAGGGTTACAGGGCGATACGGGCTTAATAGTAGGAATGAAAAAGGATAAAGACTGATTGAGTTGTGCAGCAAACACTAGTCAGTAAAAAGGAATACTGTAATAATCATAAGAGGAGGAGTTATACTAGGGGAAGGTCGGGATACACGGCCGGCCGGAGTGGCCGACCGGTTCTAGGCGCTACAGTCTGGAACTGCGAGACCGCTACGGTCGCAGGTTCGAATCCTGCCTCTGGCATGGATGTGTGTGATGTCCTTAGGTTAGTTAGGTTTAAGTAGTTCTAAGTGCAAGGGGACTGATGACCTCAGAAGTTAAGTACCATAGTGCTCAGAGCCATTTGAACCATTTTTTTTTTTTTCAGGATACACGGAAACATTCCAGTCAGGCAGAGATCCCGAAATAAGATCCTGGATTTTAACGCGTACCCAGCATCAGACATAGACTCAAACAACAATTTAGTAATGACGAAGAGTAGGGAGAAGTTTAAGACACTAGTCAGGAAGAATCAATGCGCAAAGAAAGTGGATACGGAAGTATTAAGGAATAAAGAGATGCGCTAGAGACTGTACATAATGCGATGATGAATAGTTCAGCATGTAATTCAGCTGAAGACGAATGGACGTCTCTAAAAACGATAACCATAGAAGTTGGAAAGAGAAATGTTGATAAAAGGAAGGTACTTATAAAGAAACAATGAACAAAGGAGGAAATACTTGAGTTGATCGATGAAAGAAGCAAGCACAAAAATGTGGAGGGAAATTCATGAATACAGAAATCCAGATCACTTCGGAATGAAATAATCAGCAAGGAAAGGGAAGCTAAGATGAAATGGCTACATGAAAAATGTGAAGAAACCGAAAAAGAAATGATTGTTGGGAGGACTCACTCAGCATATAGTAAAGTCAAGCGCATAGGCGGTTGGAGTACATTGACGTTATATATTAGAGGGAGAACTTTCCCGAAGAAGAAGAAACAGGAGTCGGCAGGAAAGAGATGGAGGATCCAGTATTAGAACCGGTTTTTAAAAGAGCTTTGGAAGACTTAACATCGAGTAAGACCGAAAGAATCGATTACCTTTTTTCGGAATTTCTAAAACCATTGAGGGGAGAGGTGGCAACAAAACGACTATTCACGTTGCTCTGTAATATATATGAGAGTGGCGATGTGACATTACACTTCGGAGAAACATTATACACAGAATTCCGTAGACTGAAAGAACCGATAAGTCCGAAAATTATCGCACTATCAGCTTAACAGCTCATGCATCTAAAATATTGACAACAGTAGTGTACATAAGAGTGGAAAAGAAAGTTGAGAATCTGTTAGATGACGATAAATTTGGCTTCAGGAAAGTGAAAGGCACCTGAGAGGCAGTTATAATGTTTTGATTGACAACGCTAGCAATACTGAAGAGAAACCCAGACTGGTTCATTGGATTTTTCGACACGTAAAAGGTGTTAGACAATGTAAAATGGTGCAAGATCTTAGAAATTCTGAAGAAATAGGGGTTAGTTACACAGGAAAACGTGTAGTATGCAACATGTACAAGGGCCAAGAGGGAATAATAAGAGTGGACGACCAAGAACGAAGTGCTCAGATCAACAAAGGTGTAAGACAGGGATGTAGTCTTTCCTCCCTACTGTCCAGTCTATCCACCGAAGAATCAACCACGGAAATAAAAGAAAGGTTAAACAGTGAGATTAAAATTCAGGGACAAAGGATACAAATGATAAGATTCGCTGATAATATTGCTGTCAGTGAAAGTGAAGAAGAATTACTGCATGTGTTGAATGGAACTAACAGTCTAATGAGTACAGAATATGCAGTGAGAGTAAATCAAAGAAAGTACTAGTTAATGAGAAGTAATAGAGATGAGAACAGCGAGGAACTTAACAACTGGTGGTCACGAGGTAGATGAAGCTAAGGAATGCTATCATCTAGGTAACAAAATAACCCATTATGAACGGAACAAGGAGGACAGACACAGCAGACTAGCAATAGAAAAAAGGACATTCCTGCCCAAGAGAAATCTACTACTATTAAACAGCGTACTATGGAAAAGTATGTGTCGAATAAGTGGATTAAGCACGAAATTCGATAAATGCTGAGGACTCCAAGGCTGGTGCACTTTCGGTTCAAAAAAGAATGCAGTGATGAGGAGAGGCAAAAGTTTACTCTGTAAAAAGATCGATGTGCGAATCTTACAATAACTACAACCCTTGTGCATTATCAGTTGATCTTGTCTAGAACCGGATCAAATTCTGGTCCTACATAAAATCACTTCTATCCAGTCACAAGTTGAGCAGTTTGGTATGGCAGTAGACAACAGCAAAAGTAAAACCGAAGTTTTTAATTTCGCATTTCAGATATCGTTCACGCAGGAGAATCGAACAAACATACCGTTGTTTGACCATCGCACAGACTCCTGCGTGGAGGACATATTAGTAAGCGTTACTGGTGAAGAGAAATAACTGAAAAAGTTGAAAGCAGAAAGGTCACCAGCTCCTGATGGAATCGCAGTCCGGTTTGACGAAGACTACTCTGCCGGACGGGGTGGCCTAGCGGTTCTAGGCGCTACAGTCTGGAACCGCGCGACCGCTACGGTCGCAAGTTCGAATCCTGCCTCAGGCATGGATGTGTGTGATGTCCTTAGGTTAGTTAGGTTTAAGAAGTTCTAAGTTCTAGGGGACTTATGACCTTAGAAGTTAAGTCCCATAGTATTCAGAGCCATTTGAACCGTTTTGAAGAGTACTCTACAGCATTAGCACCTACTTTTCTTCCATTTATCGCGAAAGTCTCACCCAGCGCAGTGTCCGAAGCGACTGGAAAAAACGGCAAGTGATTCCTGTACGTAATAAGAGTAAAAAAACGGACCAGAAAAATTACATACCAACATTTTTAACATTGGTATGTTGCAGAATCCTTGCAGTTCGAATGTAATAAATTTCCTTAAGAGGGAAAAGCTTCTGTCTACAAACCACCGCGGTTTTAGAAAGCATCATTCGTGGGACATTCGTCTTGACCTTTTCTCACACGAGATACTGCGAACTGTGGTTGAAGCGCAACAGGCAGATTCCATATTCCTCGATTTCCTTAAAGCATTTGACACACCGCCACACTGCCGACTGTTAACGAAGGTAGAAGCATACAAAATAGATACCCAGGTGTGTGAGTGGCTCGAAGACTTCTTAACAGAACTCAGTATGTTATCTTCGACGGTGAGTTTTCATCAAAGACAAGGGTGTCATAAGGAATGCCCCACGTAAGTGTGGTAGGACCGTTATTATTTTCTACCCACATAAATGTTCTGGCAGAGAGGGAGCAGGCGTCTGCGGCTGTTTGCTGATGCTGCTGTGGTCTAAGGTAAGTTGTCTATGTTGAGTGACTGTAGGAAGATACAAGATGACTTAAACAAAATGTTGTGACGAATGGCAGATAGGTCCACAAGTAGAAAAATGCAGATGTACGAAAAATAAACCCATAATTTTCGACTCCAGTATTTTTAGTTTGCTGCTTGTCACAGTCACGTCATTAAAAGTGTAAGCGTAACATTGCAAAGGAAATGAAATGGGCATAAAAGTATTGCAGCAGTGAAGGCGTATGGCCGTTTTATCCATAGAATTTTAGGGCAGAGTAATTCACCTGTAAAGGAGGTCGCATATAGGATACTATTGTGACTCATTGTTGAGTACTGTTCGAGTGTTCGGGATCCGCACCTGGTCGGATTAAAGGAAGACATCGATGCAGTTGAGCGGAGTGTTTCAAGATTTGTAACCGGTAGGTTGGAACCATACCCAGGTATTGCGGATATGCTTCGGGGACTCAAATGGAAATCACCGGAGCGAAGAAAATGTAGAGAACCAGCTTTTCAAGCTGACAGCAGAACGATTCTATTGCAGCTAACGTACATTTCACGTAAGGAACACGAATATAAGAGAGACTGGGACTCATCTGGAGGCTTATAAACGTTATTTCCTTCCTCTATTTGTAGTGCAATAGAAAACAAAGGGCCTAGTAGCGGTACAGGGCACCCGCCGCCACGCACCATGCAGTAGCTTACGGAGCTTGTATGCAGATATAGAAGTAATTTAAGGATCAAATTTCTGAGAACTGGAGCACAGCACTGTTTGGTGGTGAAACACACACTGTGAGGAAACGGGAAGATCGAAGCATTTGAGATGTGGTGCTACAGAAGATGTTGAAAATTAGACGGATAAGATAAGGAGTCATGAGATTCTCCACAGAATTGGCGAGGAAATAAATACGAGTATATGGAAAACGCTGGCAAGAAGGAGGAACAGAATGATAGTACATGTCTCAAGACATCACGGAATTACTTCACAATACTAGACGGAGGTGTAAAGGGTAAAAACCGTAGAAGAAGACAGAGATTGGAATACATCCGGAAAAGAATAGAGGACATAGATTGCAACTGATCGAGATAAAAAGGTTAACACTGGTGAGGAATTCGTTCTAGAACACATAAATCCAGTCAAAAGATTGAAGATTGATGAGGAAGAGATATATCGAAAAGAAAAGCAGGTAAAGCCTATCCTTGTCCCTCACTTGTTGCCTTTTCATTTTAATACCCTCGAGACAAGTAAGCCCAACAGAAACGAAGGTACGAAGGTGCATCACTTAAACCACATTTACTGCAGCCATCTGGGTTGATGCCATCTGAAAATCAATTTTGACGGGTGCAGCTTATATTATCAGTGCTTATTGAATATTGCTGTCCACCCCGATAGCTGAGTGGTCAGCGTGACGGATTACCGTCCTGCGGGCCCGGGTTCGATTCCCTGCTGGGTCGGAGATTTTCTCCGCTCAGGGACTGGGTGTTGTGTCGTCTTCATCATCATTTCATCCCCATCCGGCGCGCAGGTCACCCAGTGTGGCGTCGAATGTAATAAGACCTGCACCAAGGCGGCCGGACCTGCCCTGCAGGGGGCCTCCCGGCCAATGGTGCCACACGCTCATTTCCATTTCCACTGAATATTGCGTGGCACTCTTATAACCCGCCAGGGTAGCCGAGAGCGCTAACGCGCTGCAAACCTGGACTCGGGTAAGAGCGCTGGCCCTGGCTCGAATCCGCCCGGCGGATTGACGACGAGAGCCGGTGTGCTGGCCAGCCTGGATGTGGGTTTTAGGCGGTTTTCCACATCCCGCTAGGTGAATACCGCGCTGGTCCCCACGTTCCGCCTCAGTTACACAGCCCGCAGACATCTGAACACATGCACACTATTTCATGGATTCCAGTAGACACAGACAGTTGGGGTACACTAATTCTGTCCTGGGGGGTACGTGGTATCCTAACAGTCTGCAGTCGAACGTTAGGGAGGCGCATTGTTGACAGCTTTCACTTACTCATTGACACAACTTCCGGAACAACTGACAACAAGTCTGACTGAAAAGTGAAAGTCTGTTCTGAGAAAGTTACCAGCTACTACTGTTAGTGGTCAGTGAATGTGAATTTTAAATTCCAAAAGTGTGACGTCCGGTGAAAATGCCCAAGCGGAAGTCTTCATTTACTGAAGCATTATCGAAAGAATTTCCATTTCTTAAATAAAGTGACATAAACGATATAACTGAGCAGATCGGTGTATTCAATAGCTCAGGGCTGGAGAAACGACATAAATGGTTACCTCAAAAGAAGAAGCACAAGAAAGCGTGACTGGCAACTGCTGAAGAAGGTACGTTTGCGTGTCATGATACCTATCACAATCATAGCCATCGATCAAATGAACGACTTCTTGATTCGTAAGGTTTTCGACAGGCCTGAATATCGTTGTGTCAGATATAAAAGTGAAGCAATTATTTTTAATACATCCCTCCACCCTCTCCCACATGCTCTTATACAAATGGCTAAAGAACTGTAAAATTCAAAATGCATTTCTTTAGTGCCTGATGCTTCAAATCACAAAGCAATGAAAATAGTTCCATTAGTGGTTCGAAATTACATTAATGGTTTCCGCATAAAAGTCAAAATTTTGTTTATTAGTGATGTTCCAAGCGAAACAACTGATTCACAAACGCAGTTTATTCAGAAAATTTTGACAAAATGTAGTTTAATGAACAGATTAATTGCATTTTCTGTGTACAGTGCGAACAAGTGTTTTAGAGGAGCTAGCAGTAATGGAACACGGTATGTTTACCGGAAACTTCAAGCATTATTAAATAAATCACTTGTTGGTGTTGGCTTTGATGCTCACTTTTAGCACAATAGTGTTCAGTCAGCAACAGATGATCTGCCAGTTGATGTTGAAATGATTCTGTTCAAAATTTACAAATACTTTGAAAACCATTCTGTTAGAAACCATACCTTGAATGAATTCTGTAACTTAACTGGTGTTGAATACAACTCCCTGTGATGTAACGCCAAAACATGTTGGCTGCCTCTGTTTCCCGTTTTGCAGAGGGTCCTGCGTATCTTCCAAAGTCTTAAGCCACTCTTTTTATCCTTTGACAATTGCCCCTAAATTCTGCTAAATTTATAGTCTAATTGCTGTTCCCCACTATGGTTGAGATTTTTAGGAGATCATTAGAAGTTTTTGTTGCCACCATAAAAAAAATGGGAATCAAAATGTCTCACCCAATGAAACTTCTTATTTATACAAGAGTTAATTTACGAAAAAGTCAACGGGTTTATAGCTACAGCAGTTAAATAAATATTGAAAAACCTTGTGGAAAAAGGAATTATTGCAGAAAAATAGTTGTTCAAACCATTCGAAACATTTTTAATGATTGTGTAAATTACATGGGAAAGAGGAGCTCTGGCCCACATTTGGACGTTCAGTATCTATCTTATATTCGTTGCGACCATCTGTCTCACTGGACAGATGTTCAGGATTGTCCTTTGTTTTCTGGGATGGCGTTGTTAAAAACAAATCTACGAAAACTAGGGACTGTATGGTTGTGATGTATTGTACAAGAGATGAGTTCTTCCTACACATCGGTGAGGGGGACTGAAGATGGCGTAGTGTGGTAAAAGTAAAATTCAGCTGAAAAGAAAGACTGCTGAGGGTATTTTTGATTTGATAATTGTAATAGGTTTTTGTCTTAATGTGATATTCCTCTGTCTGCTTTCAATGACAATTCATTATTGGATGAGTTCGAACATGTTAAGGACATAACGGAACACCATATCAAAGATCGGGTAACGAAGAAAGCTCCTCTAGAAGAAAGATGCCCTGCAGTATTTAAAAACGTGAAATTTGTAAGGTTCTTTGGAAAGCGTAAAGAAAATTTTTAATTTTTACTTATGTTGTCGGGTACAAATGCTGCTGTTGAAAGGGTTTTCAGTTTGATTAACATATAGTGGCATAATGAAAAAGGTCGTGCCGCTTTTGATACAATGACAGCTACTGTTATCGTGAAAACTGATATATTGTGTCTTGCACAGAATTTTATGATGATCTTCTTTCTAACAAGAAACTGCTAGAATCAATTCATTTATCTGAAATACGGCAAACGTAAATATTACTGATAAGTAATATTGCACAGATTTTATGTTTCACAAACTATAGCCATTTAAAATAGTGAGTAAACATTATAGAAAATACAGGGTGATTCAAAAAGAATACCACAACTTTAGGAATTTAAAACTCTGCAACGACAAAAGGCAGAGCTAAGCACTATCTGTCGGCGAATTAAGGGAGCTATAAAGTTTCATTTAGTTGTACATTTGTTCGCTTGAGGCGCTGTTGACTAGGCGTCAGCGTCAGTTGATGCTAAGATGGCGACCGCTCAACAGAAAGCTTTTTGTGTTATTGAGTATGGCAGAAGTCAATCGACGACAGTTGTTCAGCGTGCATTTCGAACGAAGTATGGTGTTAAACCTCCTGATAGGTGGTGTATTAAACGTTGGTATAAACAGTTTACAGAGAATGGGTGTTTGTGCAAAGGGAAAAGTTCTGGACGGCCGAGAACGAGTGATGAAAATGTAACACGCATCCAGGAAGTATTTGTTCGCAGCCCAGGAAAATCGACTCGCAGAGCTAGCAGAGAGCTGCAAATTCCACAATCAACTTTATGGAGAGTCCTACGAAAAAGGTTAGTTATGAAACCTGAACGTCAACTACCCGAAGCGATGGATCGGCCGCCAGGCAGCCCGTGACAGAGCACTTCATCACTGGCCTCCAAGAAGCCCTGATCTTACCCCCTGCGATTTTTTCTTATGGGGGTATGTTAAGGATATGGTGTTTCGGCCACCTCTCCCAGCCACCATTGATGATTTGAAACGAGAAATAACAGCAGCTATCCAAACTGTTACGCCTGATATGCTACAGAGAGTGTGGAACGAGTTGGAGTATCGGGTTGATATTGCTCGTGTGTGTGGAGGGGGCCATATTGATCATCTCTGAACTTGTTTTTGAGTGAAAAACCCTTTTTAAATACTCTTTGTAATGATATATAACAGAAGGTTATATTATGTTTCTTTCATTAAATACACATTTTTAAAGTTGTGGTATTCTTTTTGAATCACCCTGTATATCCAGTCTACTGTAATAAAGATAAGTATTAGCCATTTTTATTTCTGTAGAAAAGAATTTTATTTATGTGTACCTCCATTTTCTTTTCCACTTCACAAAGCTAAGGAACATCCTTGCTGTGGGTTTTTCAGCTGCTACATTGCTCAGAGGCGTATTAGGCATACCAAAATCTCACGATGACTGACAAGAAACGTAAACGTAAGTGTATTAATGAAGGTGAGTGTAAAGCGTAAGCACAAGCGTCGCCGCTCTTTCTCCTTGAAATATGGTCAGTCTTCACGAGTGTAGAGTGCATAGAACTTTTTTGCACCGAAAGACTGGAAATGTCCTCTGCATACTATTGAGAGCAGGTGGAGACTTGTCTACCATACGTATTCATTTTATTCGGCATTACACGTTTCTGCCATTGAGAAAGACATAAGGCCGAAACGCGTAAGGCAGAATAAAATTAATAAACACGACGATCAAGTTTCGAGTACAGCAGGCATTCACATGCGCTGCCTGGAAACGTGTAACTGCGTCTCACGGCCAACAAGGAGGCACAAAGAGGTGTTCAGTAGGTCTAATATACGAAGAACAGATTAAGCTAGCTAAACCCACCGTATATTTTTGCGTCTCTGCTCTCAGGCACCACGAAAACAAACTTGCCAACACACAGAAGGTTTCGAGATTCAGTTGCTCAGCCGTTGGCTCTTACTTCGTGTACACACACACACACACACACAATCACACACGCACACGCATATATACAAATACACTTGCAAATATTTCCCCCATCTCTCCACTTCTTAGTTGCAGCAGATACGCAGCACCCAGTAAACTCGTCTTTCCCTCTCCCCACCAGTTCGTGTATATGAATGCGCGAGTTTTAGTAACGAGAAGCAGCAAGGCTTGGCTAGGCTCTTTACCGTCCTAAGCTTCCGTTCTCTCTGGCGTTGTTTCTGCGTGCGAGTTCCTTTGCGCGGCCGTTACGCCCACACGACACGCTGATCCGCAGCGCCGGCGTACGTAGGTGGCGGTGGCGCTTACTTATGTCCTTTTAAATGTAGCCGATGGCGCCGCCGGTCCTTCTACTTACGCTCGGCGCCTCTGCGACCGCCGTTGCTCCGAATAATTCCGAGGGCTTAACGAATGTCATGAAATATTCATGGCGACTCGTTATGGTGCTTTCCTTCAAAGCGCTTTCGGAGTCCGTCGCAGCATGTCGCGCCGCACCATGTCCGCCGAGCAGGGACTTGCTCGCCGTGTCTGGCTGGCTGGCTGACTGGCTGCCGGTTACGTTCCGCGGCTCTGCTTCTGCTGCTGCTAAGTGGAATCAGACACGGTACTCGCATTTTTTTTCCTGTGAGCAGTAGTCGCCACTGTTCCAAAGCGCTGTTAGACAAAAGTGCTACAGTGTACACTGAAAATATACAACAGTAGCGTCCTTTCTGTAACTGTGCATTCTGCAGGTCATCGAGGTGGTAGGCCGGATGCTCGCCAGTGGCAGAAATTTGGATTCCAGCAGCCTCTGGTTATTTACAGTTGCTGCGAGCTCTGGCGGCAGGTTTCCTGGAGCTCCGCCGAGTCGGTGATGGAGATCAGAAACTGAACGAGAAAGGAATGTTGCGGGTAGCGTTCTTTGTAAATCAAGGCGCTGCTGTCTGTGCTAACGGGCGTCCTTCGTTGCCGCTGTATTTCAGCGCAGGGCCCACGGGAAATACGAGTCCCACAATGAACTTGTAACGTCACATTAAACCCTTTGCCGAACACATAGCGAAATCGAGGCTTCATCCGGAACCAGTTGGGAATCATATCTCAATGAAAAGTTTCCTACTGAAGTCCTTTGACATATGAAGGGCTTATTTCAATAGTGGTATAAGCGCAATCTTGTTCATTCTGAGATACAAAGTCCTAAAGTTAGATGAGCGCTGGAAAATCTGCAGTTGACATACCAGAAATATTCAAGCATATGGCTTCATACTTTCGAATACATTATGGGAGTGACAGTGATCAATGTGTTACAAATATTTACTATCAAAAACAATTTTGTACGCGATTTATTTATTACGGTGACCGGCTTCGACTACTACTGTGGTCATCCTCAGACCTACAAGCCGTATACAAACTTTTAATCACAGGGCTACATACATTAAAGAAAATACATAAAGTTATAAAACGATGAATTACCAACCAGTAAGAACCACCTTCTGCTGGAGAATCACTACTGGAGAAACCAGGCCACGTCTTACTATGTATAATGGAGGCTCCACCACTTCTGACAGTAAGATGTCATTACTAACCAATGAGTTATAACTCGAATAACAATGTAAAATTTCTTAGTGAAAAGAACATTGTCAAGAAATAAAAATAAACACACACTAAACTTAGCTTATTTAACAGCTATTGTCAATTAAGAAGCGTTAAAATATTTAAACATGTAGGATAAATGAACTTCGTTTTGACAGTACATGGTTGGCCTCTCAAGGCCTGTTGGTGAACCATTTGGAACCACTGGTTTACATGGTGAAGTTGGACCCCGTTCCAAAGATGAGGCAGCAGGCTTCTTTCTAACGAAGTTGTTGCGAAAGTAGAACGGCAAAGACTGTCACGTCAGACGATGTACTATTGAGCAGCAACATGTGTTTATTGAAACGATTTTCAAAAAGTAGGCTGCAATAATCTTTAGCTGACATGTATAGTACATGCTGCACAGATACGATACGAAGTAATTGTGCATATTTATGAAATAATGTCTATGAAGTTCGTATGTAAATTCCATTTCTTTTTTTTTTCTGTGGGTTCTCCAGTAGTGATTCTCCAGCAGAAGTAGGTTCTTACTGATTGCTAATTCATCCTTTTGTAACTTTATGTATTTTCTTTAATGTATGTAGCCCTCTGATTAAAGCTTTATATACGACTTGTAAGTCTGAAGATGACCACAGTAGTGGTCGAAACCAGTAACCGTAATAAATAAATCGTGTTCAAGACTTTTTTTTGATAGTAAATATATGGCTTCTTGCTAGAGATAAACCTTTCTTTCTGTTTGTTTGGACCATTAATGTTAGAAGCATTATAGACAGAAAAGTGGAGGTCATGGACTTGCACCACTATTGAAATAAGCCCTTCATATAATATCGAGAATGTGAGTTTATTTAAACGGGCAGCTACGAAGTATTACAGTGGCCTCAGACAGTAACTCTCTCCCCTTCGGATGCGTTCGCTGCAACTCGCAGGACATGTAGTGTCACGTGCTGTGACGTATGCCACAGGGCCCGTGTATGTGGTAGGACGAGTCTTACCGAAGCATACAGGAGTGTAGGGCTAGTCGTGACTTACTGTTAGTATGGAAGATGAACACATGATCTTGCAGCTGTAAAGCAGCACTGGTAAAGCGAAATGATCGATTGTCGGAGTCAGATGGCCTGTAAAGAACCTGTGTATTGTGAGACTGTGGCGGATGTGAGACGGAAAGTACACAGTAGCAAATATGTTCTTATAAAGTAGGAGTGATGCCAGGAGTATGTTAAATATTACAGTGCACATCTCGAATGGAAAAAGTACAAATTTCGTCCACTGCAAACAAAATGGTTGTATGTCTTTTTATTCTACGTCCACCATGACAAGAAGTGTGTGCTCGGTCAAATGGAAAGTGAGCACAGAGCAACTTCGCTGTTATATGCCTGCTACCAACAGGCGCGTTGTTTCTGTGTTCTTCGATCATCGCATTTATGTGTTAACAGCGACTCACGTAGATTGTCATTCGCTTCTGTAACTTTTTCGAAAAGTGTTATACATTTATTTTAATAATTACTCACTATTTAGAAACTGCTCCTTCATCCTTATGCCACGTTTTATGGTACTGTCGTTACAGACAGTAAAGCCTCGAAACTTCTTACATGTCAATGTAGTTGTTAGACATGCTCTGAACATATGTGTCAACAGAACAATAATCAGTGGTACACGGTCAGTCGTTATAAATTAATTTTCACTTTTAATAGTTCCTTACATCATTTAGGCTCGTCGGACGTTTTGTGACATTTCAATTTGCTCTTCAGGATGGCTATTAAGCCAAAATCATGACTGTGTGAAACAAATGAAGAGTAATTTGCAGTCGAATGGAGGATATTTCTTTCAAAAATGTTACTTACGTATGTATGTACGCGCTCTCCTTTATGAGCGAATCGAGTTCACTTGGACCAGGCAACAGACTCAAGTGGCAAGCCGGAGACTCACGAGTCGAATCATCTAGCAAGTTCGCACATAACGTCACGGGACTCGCTGGAGAGTTTAAGGCGAATATGCGCAGCTCATTTCCGATCTCTAGACAGCGAATTCAGGTTGTCCCACCAAATAATGCCGAAGCAGGGCTCAGCCGCTTTCACGCGCCACACTACGGAGTAACGCATTTTGGAATGACCTTTGATGTCTACGTGACATGTTAGTTTCTCTAGCGCCGTTAAAAGTAGGAGAGTACACTAGTGAACTCAGTACGACAATAATTATACATCTAGGCCGTCTGGTCGGCCGGAGTGGCCGAGCGGTTCTAGGCGCTTCAGTCTGGAACCGTGCGAGCGCTACGGTCTCAGGTTCGAGTCCTGCATGGGGCATGGATGTGTGTGTGTAAGTAGTTCTAAGTTCTAGGGGACTGATGACCTCAGATGTTAAGTCCCACAGTGCTCAGAGCCATTTGAACCGTTTAGGGCGTCCGCTAGAGGCTTGGCAGCCAACTTGTTTAAAGGCTTGCCGTAAGGGTAGTAGCAGACTAGCTGGCCTCCACAAGAGGGCGGTTCATGTGTGCGTTTTATTGGTGCACGGTATTGTCACATCTTGGGAATTTGGGTTTGTTTGATGATTTGGTGTCCATAAATACGTCAGTTTGTAGTTCCGTGCTTATACTTTTTGCTCACATGTAAGACAGTGTGAGTGTGTTTTCCTGAAGCACAGGATCATCACGTTTTGGGAAATCGAGTTTGTTTGACGGCTACTCTGAGATGAAGAGGTTGGCACGGGAGAGGATTAGAGGATTTAGTGGCCGGCTGCCTCAAACCAGTTAGGAGATTGAAAGTTTGTTGGCCGGTGCCAAGAATGTTGTTAAGGCTAAACCGATTTCTGATCAAGTGTATAGAGGGACTATCTTCAGCCTGGGAGGAAAGCCCTATGGACAAAACTTTTGTCGATTATCTAGGCGCTTTCCCATGCACCAGTTATTTAAGTGGATGCCTCTTCGTGATAATTCATGCCATTTCTAGGTTTGTAGGGTTGTGCCGAGCAAGTCAGGGTCGTAGAGAACTATTTAGCCTTTGATTCGAGCTTAACTCAGAGTTTGTGTTTAAAGAATTTAGGAGGTTCAGTTTTGGTAGGGGCATATCTCACGCAACCACCACCACCTATTACCCAAAGCCATCTTTTGCTGTGCTCAGAAGGTCACCGCTAAAATTCTCCAAAGGTTAGTAGGGCCTCATAAAGGTGTTAGGGATCACTTTCCTGTTCCGGGATCCATCTTCGCAAAAACTTATAATAGAACTCAAAGTTGCCGTGGGTAATCAGGATGTCGGCGCAGAGTCAAGGCGTTCACACACCCCACCTTACCTGTTAAGTTTTAAGGGGTGGAAGTGTTGTGCCCTGTGGGCACGTTTTGGTATCGACAGTTCTTGATGGTAGTTAGCGTCATACTCGATCGATTTGTCGCTTGCAGAAGGCAGCTCTGTGGACCGGCATTTAAGTGGTGTCGTGGACAGAAGGCGCTCTCGCAGTGACGGGCGGTTGAGTTTTGTATTTGACAGAGGCTGGAATAAACTCCATTACCTTTTGGTTCACGGTATCCTTGGCCCACTGTTTCGTTGTAGGACACTGCGGGTTCGGTGAGACTGAGTGTCGCCTGGGGCCGTGCAGTTCGTTCGTTGAAAAAGCTATCTCTGTGCGACGCACGGAACACAACTTGTTCTGAGCATCTGAATTTGCAAGAAGTCTGTGCCCACTATGGCGCTGGATTGAGTTCGTATCTGCCAGTTTCAAGGACCTAGTGCAGGCGCATCTGGCGAATAGCATCCATAGGTTCCTGATTCTTAGCAAACTCCTCACAATATCTACTTGACGACATCCCTTGGTCGAGCGGTTCTCAACGTACTCTTTGCTCTGCAAGAAATTATGGTGATCGTTCGACTGCTATGGGCATGGTTATATCGTGTCATGCTGTGGATATTCGAACTCGTCGTCCTGATTACTTATAATAACATGTAAACGTCTTCTTTAACGAATCTTTGAATGATCCCACTCTCGTTACTTTCCTATGAATGTCTGTGACTAAACTAGCGATGCCTGAGCTTTTTGACTCGCTCTGACCGCACCTACAATTAAAATTTGTTGTTTATCGTGGAATCAGTTGCTTCATGCGCAAAGTTCGCCTTTTTCAATTGTATTTACTCGGTCTATTGTCTGTAATCGGAAATTATTTATTAATGGTTTGTATGTTCCACGGTAGTTTAATGTACCTGTCGTTAACATTACGGGTCCAGCTAAACAGGCCTCGCTACGATAAATGTCTTTACTGAGAGTGTCTACCTCTCTAGTTGCGATTGCCATCGACACTTATGTGAGAAGTTTCTTGGCTTTGCAACTCCCATATTTTGAGCTTAATGCTTTCAGGTTATTCCATATTTTGAGCTTAATGTTTTCAGGTTATTCCGCTTGCTTGGAACCGGTGGTCTTCCTTCTAATTACATCCAAAAGTCTTCTCATAGTGGATGGCTGATGTTAATGATCTGTTAGCCATTTTTCAAAATGTTTTTCAAACTTGTAATGTGGAATCTGCAGGTTAATTTGTATAGACTTATGACATGATTAGACCTCTGTGCTAAGCAGCTATCAATTTTTCGAAATTTAATGTTGTTGTAAAAAAACAACCTTCTAATTTCAGTCATTTCTGAGAGCGTGTAATGTCTACCAATAGTAGTTTTGTTGAAATTAATTTAATCATTTCTGGGAGCAGATGCTCAGATCGTCTTGCATCATTTTCTGTATTTCGATAAACTGTTTTGTGTTTGTAATAAATATCTTTATAAATGTATAGCCCGGTATCCCTCCACTCAAAATCAGCTCCCTACCACATTCCATAGATTTCTTTCTCCCCTCCTTTTTCGGTATTTTCATCACATTCACTTCTTTCTCCTGTGCCATTAATCACATGTACGTCATTTTTGGCTTATACATCCATATAGCCTTAATGTCTAAATGTACTGTAATATGAGATTTATTTGTTCAGAATCTCATCAGATATTAATGAGTGCTTTTGTTTTGGATCGATATAGCCATAAAATGTCACGCATCTTTTTACAACAATCTTTGCTTAGCTATTGATTCTCGCTGAAGTTGTGTTACCTGACTGTGAGGCGGAGGGTAAATAATCAAAATTGGTCGTACTTTTTGTTATGTCGTTAATGAGAAAAGACATACATTGTCTGTGGGTGCTTTACACTTACTTTCGCCGTTTACAAGAGCCTGGAAACTATTTTTGAGGGCAGGCAGAAAGCGATAGAGAACATACTGACTATAATTTCCAGTCTGCATGTCTACATTGCTCATTGTACTCACTGAAAGAATATGTTCCTACTTGTCATTTACTCAGTGGGATAAGAACAATACTATAAATGAAAGTTTTGAGTTTTAACTGGTTGATGTATTCAGCAGAAGTCCACAGACTTAAAATATATTAATATCCGAAATAATAATAATATCCCACCGGAAACAGAAGTATTAACAGCTCAGGGGCGACCTCTACGGAAAGTTCCAGGCAAAATGGTCTTCCTCCCTGACTTCTAATCACCAGAATTTAATTACTCGCCTTAAAAGTAGAAAATTATCTTTCCACCTGCCACGCGGTTTTGTCAGCATTACGGGCGGCACATAAACAGCTACTTCCGTGAAATCTAAGCGATCCTAAGACTGCACTTCTTACTTTTACCGAAAACGCTTTTGTTAGGTAACTGACATCATCCGAGGCATAGCGCACACAGGTGTTATTTATATAAGGGCGCAGCGGATCGTCGAACGAAACATCTGCAGCTGCCGCTCTACGCACAGGGAGCAGCAACTAAATGGTCCTTTTCTCCGACATGTATTAATTAATATCTCTGTCGTTTAATAATTTACAACCTTCTTAATTTTTGTATGAATGGAGATACATTTGCTTTAGTTACTAAAAAAGTTTCAGCTTGATTGTATTTAAGCTTTGTTGATAGAATTTTTAGAGCTGAACTGACAGCAGAACATGACCTGTGACCTGCTTCTTCAAAATTCCTTGTAATGATTGTTATTTATGTATAAAAGTCTTGGAACTTGGTATATCTGTATTATTTAATGAATGTAATCAAGTGCTGTAATTAGAGCTTTCTATAAAAAATTCAAATGATACATATTTACCACGAATAAGGAGTTTTCATTCATAATTTTATTTTTAGTAAATAACCTGAAAATTAACAGACGTAGCTTATTGATGGCACAATTATAACGCTTCCACATGTAACTGAGGCTACATACGATTTTTCATCTTTCTGAGTCTAATATTAAGAGCCTTCAATTTAGACCAATATATTGTTCTGATCAAGTTGAGACTTGTAACTTTTAATTGCGATATAGGTTTTTCCATTCTCAAGACTTTTTAGCTTTCCAGCTTCATTATTAGTGACACTTACTTTTTTCTTAAAGCAATATATTTAGTGAAACATATTCATTTGGACATGCTGATACTTCACATGATAACATTAATATACTGAAGCATACATCGACACAGCTTAGAAATTTTAATTTTTAATTCCAATCTTACATTTTTTTTGTGCAGTCCTTTGTATGTTAAGCACAGGCAGATTATGATGGCGTGGCGCTGGTAGTTGTGAACTGGGGTAGGCCCCAGCACACACGCTCGCCTCTGTACCTCTAACAGTGATACAGCGCTTCTTTCGCCTCATGACGATGGCCTATGAAGCCGAAAGCCGATTCACAATGAACTATTAAATAAATATTATTGTGGAATATTAATACTGTGTATTCAAGTTATTGATGTGCCCATGTTCCTCCAAGAACCGAACGATTAATCCATAAGTATTACTTTAATTCGCCTTAACCGAGCAATATCGACAACAAGTTAATACAAAATCAACGGGTGTAAAGATAATTTCGGGAGTACTCCAAGGGAAGATCGAAACTGTTATCAGTAAATAATATGCGAATAACGATGTACTCCACGAGACCATTCTCAGACGATGTTGTTGTCTATAGGAAGATTGCAACGTCAGACGACTGTAGCGAAACGAAAGAAGACCTGCAGAGAATCGACGATTCGTGCAGGGACAGGCTGTGAAACCTGAAAGTAAATAATTGTGAGATAATGCTCATTAACAGAGACAGAGATCCTCTGCTGTTCCATTACTATATTAACGAAAATTGGCTGCACAGTGTAACTACCGTATGAAACGTAGTAGTGGACCACATGAAACAAACAACGGGAAAGCCAGATGTCCGGCTGAGGTTCACTGAAAATTCGGTTAATTCACGAAGCAAGTGGCTTACAAAACAGTTCTTGAACCGATTAGTGATAACTGCTCATCCGTCTTGGACTCCTGACCAGGTGGGTTAATCGGAAAGTTAGACAAGGAAACTCGAGCTGCTGCTTTTCTCGTCACGGGGCTGTTCAGCCACTACGGGAGCGTTACGGACGTGCTCAGCAAACTCCACTGCATGAAAAAACCTGTATATCTCGGAGAGGTTGAAAGCTGAAGTTCCAAAAGCATACTTTCCTAGAGGAGTCGGACAACACATTGCTACCTTCAACATACGCCACGCGGTATGAGCACGACGAGAAAATCATTCCTGCCAGACATCGTTCGCAACCTGGAACAGGGCAGGACGGTAAACACAGTGATACCAGAAGTATACTCCGCCACACACCGGAATATGGCTTGCTGACTATAGATGTAGAAGTATTGCTCAGTTCCGTGTTTGTGAGGTACTGGTTATTATATTCAACCCTTAGAGTGTTTAACAAACTGATAGCAACGTTCACACAAAACAGCAGTGCGTTTCGGGAATCGAGGCACTCAGCAACGGGCTGTCAGTGTGCAGGCCATCTTAGAAAATCAGTAAAATACAATAGAAATTACGCTAGATAATATACACTCATTATATTATATAACGTCCATTTCCGTTCCTTTTCACAGTCCCATAACAAATCGCACTTGTACACTTTGCGCCCTTTTCGTCAACAGCTGGCCAGCAATGTTAACATGATGACTAAGTAACCAACGCTAATGAGCTCAGGAAATACCACATGTACGGCGCACTCGGCTGAGCAGAAACACTGCCAAATGGTTACCTGCTCTCTTATCAACTCCAGAGATACTACTTGAGAGACTATAGTTCTATGGTTTCTCCTGCAAAAGGGTCATTATTTTATACTCGAGTTAACAAATATGTGTAGTTATTAAAAATTCAGTTAGCTGTTTCCTGTTTGACTGTTCATAATAGTTACCTATTTTATAAGATTTGATTCCATGTGGAAACACATGTACCCAGCGGCTTTATTTGTTTTAAACGGTAAAGAGTACAGCAAATCAGTCGCAAAAAGTATTTCTTGCAAATCCAGATTTTGGTCACTTTATGGCCGTCTTCAGTGCTAAAACATACTTGTATATGAAATAACCCGTTACAATAAGGTAACAAGCGTGCGTTACCTATGTTTACGGTTCTATAAGCTTAACATCTGAGTCAATAATAAAATATATAACAACAAATGTAAGTTAAAATGATGCAAACACTTATATATCCACAGAGTCCCAACTGGACTATTCATATCCAAATTGAGTTCACAATGAGGCTGCTGTTTAGCGCAGTTCTGCACATTGTATACAACAGTAAGTCATACATGGTACCTTATTGCAACTGGTTTTCTGTCATATGTCTTAGCACTGAAGACGGCCACGCAGGACCGAAATCTGTATTTGCAAATAACCATTATTTGCGATTGATTCCTGTACTTTTTATCAACCGATTTTCCTATTTACTTTCGTGGACAGCTTTTTCGCACTTTTTTAGTAGACAAATGTTCTCTTCTTTTCTTTCAACGTGGAAGAATTTCCGTTACAAATATATTATTAGCTACTGCTGCATTTCCACCGTTACCTAGCCCGAATGCTCCTTATGTTTCTTGTACCTGCTCAAACGCGTTCTATTATTGGATTATCAGAATTCGATGATTAAAGCTTTGACTTTCGAAACACGTTGCTGTACTGTGTGAACGTTGTTTTGAATGTGGTAAATGCGTTTAAGTTATAATGCCGAACAACAGGATTGAATACATGTTATCAGTTTTAACATAGCCACACTTCCAATCAATACAAATGTATTAAGGTTTTACGAATACCTAGCTTTCAATAAAAAGAAAATTGTTATTTTACCTGTGTAATCAGTTATACACCATCAGTGGTAGTTCAACAGCACAGAGGAATTTCCTACCACCTGTTAGTCCTACACAGGTCGTAACACTTGGTGATGGACCATGAATATGCAGAATGTGATGGATATTCAAAACGAAAAGCGCTAATATTTGCGCCTCATTAATTGGGTTGTGAGTGGCCTAACATTTCGTGCTGCATCTGCGTACTTATCAAACAGCGATGTTTGATCTCATACATCTCAATACATGTGTGCTCTGCGCATATAATGTGGAGAGATTCAGGATTTACAACCTCAAAAGACTGTGAGCGTCAGTTTCTCTGTGGAAAAACTTTATGTAAATTAATGTGTACTGGTGAGGATTTCTGTTTAGTTTCCGGCTGAGTGTGGTATAAGAAATAGTCTCCTGAACCCACAAAAATTTATAGTACGTTTGAGATATTAATGTAAATTCTAAATGATGTGGTGGCCAATGTCATGACTAATATTTAATTCTCAGTTTCAATGCTGTCCGAAAAAACAGACGTTGGTGACGATCTTGATGCTGTACTAAATTTATGAAATTTGTTCGCAGTTGTGGAATCTTTCTGACATTAGCTTCATTAGCTACGAAGATATTTCCTACGGCTGACACATGAAAATTTGTCGTAGACTTTGACTGAAGCCCGAGTTTCCCACTAATCATAGGTGGTCGCCTTAATAACTTTGGCTATCCGAGCATGCTTTCAGGAACGATCCACACTTTCATAGGCAATCCGTCCACGGCCCCATCGATCGGCCGGCCGAAGTGGCCGTGCGGTTAAAGGCGCTGCAGTCTGGAACCGCAAGACCGCTACGGTCGCAGGTTCGAATCCTGCCTCGGGCATGGATGTTTGTGATGTCCTTAGGTTAGTTAGGTTTAACTAGTTAAAAGTTCTAGGGGACTAATGACCACAGCAGTTGAGTCCCATAGTGCTCAGAGCCATTTGAACCATTTTGAACCCATCGATCGAAACTTCACTTGGGTTCCCGCCATATGGCTTCAAAGGGACCAACGTATTCACCATTAGTAGTACGATCGTCCTTTTGCCCGTTGAGGCTTGTAATAGGCTTGTAGTAGTGATTAAGATGACTGCACCCGGTAGGAGGGAAATGCACTTTCGAGCCACGGTACGGAACAAATTTTCTTGTGTCACCAATAGGTAATATCTTTGTATCTAACTCAGCCAATGTGAGAAAGATTCCGCATTTCTGAATAACTTTCATAATATTTAATTATACAGTACTCTTGACTAATAGTACTCGCAAATTCCCAGTCTCGCTTAGTCTTTTGACAGGACATAGTATGATGCATGTTCAGTATTTGTGTAGCCTGCGAGCAGCACATCAGTGTTGACACTCTAATTTTAAACTTCATTTCTTACTCATCCAGCCCCTGAGGTGATGTATGGGAATCCCTTCACATTCTCATCACTGTGTGACGAATATCGGCTGGGTTATCATTCTCTCAGTCACTCCTCTCTGATACCTAGTCTGTTACCTATTGATACTGACAACACAAAAAATGCTTGCAGGAACTTACAGCTGAGAATTTATTGTATCCTTACTACTTACCTGTTATGTTTTTAAAGTAGAGTACATGTATTTGTGTAAATCTGGGATCTCTTCTCAAAGCCTTGGATCGATTTTAACTACATTTGGCACAGAAGCAGCAGGCCTACAAGTAGCAGCACTGTGAAGTTAACAACCTCCTACCTCTAGTAGGAGAGGAGAGTGGACAAAAACCTGTTTTTACTGCCTCTGGAGTGAAGATTGCTCTGCACAACAAGCATGTAGTGTGGGAATGGTACTGTCCTGCCAAATTGACCTTCTTGGCCGGACAGCCTACATGTCATGGACAAGAAACTGTTCTCAGGCTCCGACATGAGCTGCCCTGCATGAAAGTTGTGTTGTACAGGAGTAGCATCAGCCTGCTCTGTCGATCTGCTTTGAATTGCAGCCTATACAGCAGTGGTAAATAAACGATTTTCAAGCCCCTGATGTGTAGCCTTCCATGCATTACAGACGCCTAGTTGGAGAAGCATGAGCCCTCTTTATTGACCTCTACTGCAGAGGCTACACTTACCGATGAACATGGCTGCGGTAGACGAGAGGACAGAAAGTGAGGCGATAGAGGAAATGTACAGAGAGAGGCGTGGAAGGGGAGCTGCACGAGGCACCTGGAGAGTGTAGAGGAGTAGTGACCAGGTGGAATAGGAAGAAGGGGGAGCAGCGATGGAAAGATGAAGAGGAAGATATGGTAGAGAGAGGCGTGTGGAAGATTTGATCAGAGAGACCAGAATGGACAAAGACAGGGGATGGAGGAGGTGGTGTGGGAAGTTGGAGATAGATGTGGGAGGATGATGTCTACAGACAGACAAAGAGGTGGACACGGAGAGGAGGAGATGCGTTCAATAAATGTGTTGAATAGATATGCGGTCGAAGCCTAGGGGAGACGTCTGGTAGATAAAGGATGTCCATAATTACAGTTTCAAAACACTATAGAAAGAGAACCACTGCACAGAATGACATCAAATCTTAACAGCATATTTTAGACGCATTTGGAAATGTCATGGAACAAAATAAGTTGACGAAAAATTTACCAATAGATGGTGCTGTAAGCGTCTCACCGTAAAAAGGTTGGCTGCTAATGATAGATGAATCGCTATGATTTAAGTTGGACATTACACCAGACATACTGTGCATCGCTGCACAAGTTCGGTATTCAACAGCTGTGGCACTTTTAGTTTGGTAAACCCGTTCACCACGGCAAGATCGTACCACATCTGATAAGAAAAATGGGATTTTAACTGTCCTGAGCCCAAAAAACCGCATGAAAAGCAATATGGTACAGATTTCTTTTCGTACTGGGCCAGAAACCCAAAATGACATTGGTAGATAATTGTCGAGAGACTGGCGTAAGACGTGTTCAGTACACTGTCAACTCTTCCCTGCCGCAAGTTGAAATCGAGAAACAGCATGTTCCATAACAGCATCGAATGACTCGGGGTCACGTTCAGAACACGTTGCGTAACGCATACCTTCAGTTCACCTACTTTCTTGATTGGAATACTGAACACAACATCTTTCGGATAACAAAACAGCCAGAACTCATACTGATAAAGGTCATGATGTCTGGATGGCTTGGCTCTACATCCACATCTACATCTACATCCAAAGTCCGCAAGCAACCTAACGGTGTGTGGTGGAGGATACCTTGAGTACCTCTATAGGTTCTCTCTTCTATTCCAGTCTCCTATTCTTCGTGGAAAGAAAGATTGTCGGTATGCCTCTGTGTGGGCTCTAATCTCTCTGATCTTATCCTCATGGTCTCTTCGCGAGATATACGTAGGAGGGAGCAATAGACTGCTTAACTACTCGGTGAAGGTGTGTTCTCAAAATCTCAACAAAAGCCCGTACCGAGCTACTGAGCGTATCTCCTGCAGAGTCTTCCACTGGAGTTTATCTACCATCTCCGTATCGCTTTCGCGATTACTAAATGATCCTGTAACGAAGCGCGCTGCCCTCCGTTGGATCTTCTCTATCTGTTCTATCAACCCTATCTGGTACGGATCCCACAGTGGTGAGAAATATTCAAGCAATGGGCAAACAAGTGTACTGTAGCCTACTTCCTTGTTTTCGGATTGCATTTCCTTGGGATTCTTCCAAAGAATCTCAGTCTGACATCTGCTTTACCGACGATCAACTTCATATGGTCATTTCAATTTAAATCACTCCTAATGCCTACTCCCAGGCAATTTATGGAATTAACTGCTTACAGTTGCTGACCTGCTATATTGTAGCTAAATGATAAAGGATCCTTCTTTCTATGTATTCGCAGCACATTACACCTGTCTACATTGAGATTCAATTGCCATTCCCTGCACCATGCGTCAATTCGCTGCAGCTCCTCCTGCATTTCAGTATAATTAGCTGCCACAACCTCTCGATATACCACAGCATCATCCGCAAAAAGCATCGGTGAATTTCCGATGTCACCCACGAGGTCATTTACGTATATTGTGAATAGCAACGGTCCTTCTACACTTCCCTGCTGCACACCTGAAATCACTCTTACTTCAGAAGACTTCTCTCCATTGAGAATGACATGCTGCGTTCTGTTATCTAGGAACTCTTCAATCCAATCACACAATTGGTCAGATAGTCAATATGCTCCTACTTTGTTCATTAAACGACTGTGGCGAACTATCGTACGCCTTGCGGAAGTCAAGAAACATGGCATCTACCTGGGAACCCGTGTCTATTGCCCTCTGAGTCTCGTGGACGAATAGCGCGAGCTGGGTTTCACACGATCATCTTTTTCTAAACCCGTGCTGATTCCTACAGAGCAGATTTCTAGTCTCCAGAAAAGTCATTATACTTGAACATAGTAAATGTTCCAAAATTCTACAACTGATCGACGTTAGAGATATAGGCCTATAGTTCTGCACATCTGTTCGACGTCCCTTCTAGAAAACGGGGATGACCTGTGTCCTCTTCCAATCCTTTGGAACGCTACGCTCTTCCAGAGACCTACGGAACACCGCTGCGAGAAGGAGGGCAAGTTCCTTCGCGTACTCTGTGTGAAATCGAACTGGTATCCCATCAGGTCCAGCGGCCTTTCCTCTTTTGAGCGATTTTAATTGTTTCTCTATCCCACTGTCGTCTATTGCGACATCTACCATTTTGTCATCTGTGCGACAATCTAGAGAAGGAACTAAAGTGCAGTCTTCCCCTGTGAAACAGCTCTGGAAAAAGACATTTAGTATTTCGGCCTTTAGTCTATCATCCTCTGTTTCAGTACCATTTTGGTCACAGAGTGTCTGGACATTTTGTTTTGGTCCACCTACCGCTTTGACATAAGACCAAAACTTCCTTGGATTTTCTGCCAAGTCAGAACATAGAACTTTACTAACGAATTCATTGAACGCCTCTCGCATAGCCCTCCTCTAGGGGAGGGACGGCTGACAATTCTAGCATTTCCGAAATGACTCTGCAGCAGACACTTCATTGGCTGTGCTATGTGTGGGCGAGTGCCGTCTTGCATAAAAATGATCCTATCCATACATCCAAACCAGTGAAGGATTGGGAAGACCTTCGTGCTTAAAAGAGTCTCATGGATTTTACCAGTGATGGTACAGGTAACATGAAACGCAGGACTCACCTCCTCGAAAAAATGCGACCCTGCGATAAATACTGCAGTAAACTCGCAACAGACAGTCATCTTCGCAGAGTGAAGTATTACCGGTCTATGTGCGTGCCGATTTTTCGTTGTCCACATTCGGAAATTCTGCGTATTGACATGCCTATGCAGATGGAAATGGGCCTCGTCTGTCCACAGAAAGTTCCATGGTCATTCATTGTCCTCTTCCACGCAAGAATAAATTTCCGTAGCGAACGTTTGTCATACTGGCAGGTCATCAGGAAGCAACACTTGACCATGGGTGATTTGGTACGGATAGCAATGAAGGGCGTTTCGTAGAATTTTATGCACTGCGTTCGCAGGCGTGTCCATCGTTCGGGCAAGGATCCATGCGGTGCATGAATGCACAGCATGGCTCAACCCGTCCTGCAGTGCTGTGGTCACATCTTCAACAGACGTCGGATCAGCTGCTTTCCTCCCTCTGCGACATTACACATCAAAATAATCTGTCCTTTCGAATTCTCCAGACGCTTAGCAGCCATTGGACCAATCCCTTTTGTCCGTAACTAATACAGTGCTACTGACGCACAGCCGCCATTCTTGTAAAAGAGCTTTACCAGCAGCGCTTTACAACTTTCTGTCGTAATTTAGTCACTGTCGTTAACTGATTTATGTGTATTCCAGCTCATCAGGCGTATATAGTTGTGACGAGAGAATAAATTTTCATTGGATAACTTGTGCTACACTCTTGTTACGAATGCATATAAAGTTTAAGTCTTGTTGAATAATGTCGTATAATGTCGTTTTTGCGTAATAATGCGTGTATCCTGCAACATTTGCCTTCCTTGCACTATCATAAAACAGTTTCTGTCTTTCGAACGAAATGATGATATTCAGAGAAATATTCTGAATTCATCATGCAAGTGGTAACCACCCTTAAAGAAAGACCCTTACCTAATGTGTTTGTCTTATAAAACGGAACACAGTAGGTAGGATCATTAAAATTGATTTGCGGGAAGTGAATTCTCATAACATTTTAGCTATGGTAGAATAAAGGGGGCACTTATTTGTAAGGGAAAGGAATTCTTTCAAATATTTCTCTCTTCGAAGCTTACCACAATGGATAATATGGAATAAGAGCCTCATAGTTGAAACGCCACAGATTATAGTGCCAAACATCAACATGCACTGCAACGGAACCTGAATCACAGTGGATAACTCGGGAAATGAACTGCGCTGCTTTTGAAAGCAAGGAAGTTCATTATCCATACAGATAATTCGGTAATATAGTGAGACTATCCCGTAATGGAGAAAATGTAGAACAAAAATGAACGATGTAACTCGCTTCTCTGTTCACTACAGCAATGCCTAGTATTTCTTCGATAACAATGTGTTGTAGGAATTGGTGCATATAGACAAATATGCGTAACGATGTCGGTGCATGCGTTTGCTGTCAGTACTGTATTCTCTAAGTCACGACACAAATGGAAGCCATTTCCAGATATTGCAAACGTTGCTGCAATAGATCAGCTCCTGTTTACTGTCATTGGGAATTTGTGATCCTTGCAAATTCCATCGCACATTCCGTTTCTGTGTGTTTTCCGCTGACACTGATTTCATGTTGTGCAGTCCTTTCTTATGGAATAAAAGAAATGACTGTAATCCTCCGGTTCTTTAAAGAATCGAACTTCCATGCGTAAAATAGCTTCAAAGTTCTACTTGACAAATGAGTTAATGTGTTAAATATTTGACGTTAAGAATGTAGGCGAGAAAAGGTTTAGCAAAGGTTTGAAACTAGGCGTAAAGTTTGTTGAAAGTAGCTAAATTCTTTCATTATGAAACACTGGATGTGTACAGTCTTTTAATTTTCGGCCCCTTTTAAACAGAAGGTAGTTCTTTACGACGTCGTGTGTCCTCAACCACGTGTTGTATAATTATAAAATTTCGCATGTACATTCGAAGGAACTGGTAGATTCGGTATACAAAATGCAGTGCAAATGAGGTTATTAGTAAGAAAGTAATGCGGCAGTTTTACCGCTTGAAGAGCGAAAACGCGGTAAGCGATAACCTTTTTCCTTTCATCATTTTGTCGGGGGCTATCAGCGACAAAAAGTATCGTAAAAGTTTGACACTATGTTTGAAATTCATTGCTCGACACTACGTGTTCTCTTTCTAAGATACTGAATGAGTATAATCAGAGTATTTGCACACAGTCAGTTATGCTGACACGTAACATACACACAGTATCTAACTGCAATTCTTGTCTTATTGTATTAAATCTATAACAACTGATTAAATCTCATAGTGAATAGATTATGGCAACAACTTAAATTTTTAAATTCGCTCAATAACTATGCGAAATATCGATATACAAATTTTATTGCTCCTGCAAGCCATTAGACAGGTAACCTGCAACAGGAACTATGAACCGTGAACCGAGATAACCTTTTAATAACACAGGTGGCAGCTGGTGTAAGTGCAGACATTTCTATTGTTGAGTTAGGACGGTATACTGAATAACATTACATCACTATTTACTTCTTTTTCAAACTAATAATTATACGTATAAGATGTAGGATGCTTTTAGTTTCGGTAGTACCTTTAACTACATGTACAGAAAGCAATTTATTAATTATTATTTTCCCATGGGCAGTAGGTCAAGTGTTGAAATGTGGACACTTAGATTCAAAACAATAAGTCTATACTGACTGGCGTAGCCCACTTAGTGGTGCAGTTATGGCTATGTAGTGCAGGGCCGGCCAAATGCTGCACAGTGTGCAGACGTGCGGAAGTGCTGCACATGTGCGCACGTGTGGGACAGCGACGTCTGTTATTAGACATGTGTCGTAAATGAACGGCGGCGGCTCCACTTCCCTGTTCATGTGGTACAAGCAAGAGCGCAATATGCCCAGTCTCGTTTACCCCTGGTGACCGTAACCTTAACAGAGAAGGACTGAGAAATGGCAGGTACTGTGAAAAAGCAAAGGACGGGAGACCTATGTTCTCATTCGTTTAAAAATGACTGGGAACTCCAATTCTTTTTTGTAGCCTTTGGCGAAAACTCACAGTGTTTGCTGTGCCGTCGAATAATAGACGGCCAGCCTAAGTTTTCAATTGAAAGACACTACAATACATATCACAAAGACGAGTGTAGTGTACTCAACAGTGAAGAACGGCAAGCAAAATTAAATGTCCTTAAGAAAATGGATGAGACACATCAACTCGATTTTACTGTACGTCAACATAACTGATACGTCTTGAACTCTTAGTTTCTTATGTTACATTTATGTATATTTTACTGTACGCTGTACAATGTACTGTTTTCAATTTTCCAGAATGACAACCACACTAAATCTTCACTACGAGCAAGTTTTAAAATCGCATTAAGAATTGCACAATCTGGGAAACCCTTTTCCGAAGGGGAGTTTGTAAAAGGGTGTCTGATTCATACTGCAGAACTTGTGTGTCCCACGAACGTTAGCAGGTTTCAAGAAATCAGTCTATCCAAACAAACAGTGACAAGACGTATCAGTGCTATAGCCAGCGATGTATACAGGCAGCTAATAAATAAGGCTAAAGACTTTGTTGCTTTCTCTGTTGCGCTCGATGAAGCAACAGATCTTACAGATACAGTCCAGGTTGTGATATACATACGAGGTGTCGATAACGCACTTTGTGTAACAGAGGACGTATTGGACTTAGTACCTTTGAAAGGGACCACTAAGGGTGCGGACATACTCCAAGTTGTCGAGCAAGCGATTGACAGGAATCGGTTAGTCTCAGTGACCACAGATGGAGCACCATCAATGCAAGGCCATCAGAGAGGACTCACAGCACGGATGCGCAAAAAGCTAGGGTGCACAGACGAGACGTTGTATGGAATTCACTGCATTGTGCATCGAGAGGCGCTTTGTGCAAAACCAGTAACGTTAACATACGTCATGCAAATTGTTGTGTGTACTGTACAGTATCTGAAGACACATGGGCTTTCGCATCGCCACTTTCGGCGGTTCTTGGAGGTATTAGGAGCGGAGTACGGCGACATACCAAGTACGCTGGCTCAGTCGAGGTAAAATGCTGAAAATATTTTTTTGATTTACGTTTGGTCATAGTAACATTCTTATATGAGAAGGGAAAAAGTGAACCTATTTTGGAAGACCCTTGCTAGATATCAGACCTTGCATTTCTCGTGGACATTACGTCTCACATGAACAGCCTGAACGTCAGTTTGCAAGGTGAAAATAATTTAATTTCTGACATGTTGGAAAGAGTAACTGTCATTGAAAGGAAGCTTGCGCTTTGGGAGAGCCAGCTATTGACAGAAAACACTGCACATTTCCCGACTCTTGGACTGGTCCATGAAAGTGCTAGATTTCAAGAATACATGTCAATAACTGTAAAAATTAAGGAACAATTTCGAGCAGATTTGCATATGTTACGAGTTTATCTCCTGTCATTCGCCTCTTTGCTCGACCGTTCTCGACGTCAGTTGAAGATGTTCCGAATGATCTACAGATGGAACTGATCGACCTACAGTGCAATACAAGAATGAAGGACAAGTTCTTTGCAGTGCGAAGTACAAAAGAATTCTACCAAAATTTTTCACAACAAGAATTTCCACGCCTGCACCGAGAAGCCGTGAGACTTATGTTCGTGTTCGGGTCGACATATGTTTGTGAAAGATTTTTCTCGGTGATGAAAATGAATAAATCAAGGTTTCTATCAAGCATAAGTGATGAAAATCTTCGCAACTTCTTGCGTTTGTCAATGAGCCGTGCTTTTGTGCCCGATATTAACTATATCATTTCTCATGGCCAGTGATAAACGTGCTTGGATTTATTCCTTTCATAATTAAAAATTATTGTTTACGAACTGTGCATTGTTTCCTCATTCTACTCCATGTCACATTATTATCAGGAAAGTTGGTCATTAAATCGATTGTTCCAATGCATATTTACATTTAGGTTTTTTTTAATGTGTGAAGGGCTACGCTCAGGAGAAGTCGATAAAATATAACATTAATCTAATTGTCGGTTATTATGCAGATTTCAGACGGAACTGATGAAAGATATAGCAATAATGGTATTGAAATAACAGGTGATCATCGAGAGGTCTGCGGTTATCATTCTGTTCAGAGGTCAGTGAGACAGAAATTATGTGGGTGTAACTGAGGGCACCGAGAATTAATTATAGGAGACCTTGCATTTGTTTACTGTTATTTGAAATCATGAAAAGGTTCGTTGGAAGTCACTACGTGCTCTCTTTCTTAAATACTACATCGAAAACGTTACGTGTATTTACGTGCCGTCAGCAAACTTCCTTAATAAAAACCCACGGTTGTTAACTGTATTACTTGTCTTACTGGGCTAAACTGTTAACATAAAAGTAGACGTCTCAGTGAGTAGACTGTGACAGTATTTTAAATGTTTAATACGCGAAATACCTTCCCATGGTTGGCTTTCAAGCTGTGGAAAGAGCACTAGAATGCGCCGGTACAGAGTATCCCAGCAAGTGGAAACTTGCACTACATGAACGCGTGACGGCTGCGGAGTGCACGCTGTGACTCGGAAGTTGCACATGTGCAGGAGCACCGCACGCGTGCAGAATTTCTGGCCGGCTCTGATGTAGTGAGTAGCAGGTCGTAAAGTTTGTAACGTGTTTGTGGGAAGACTGTTTGATGCACACACTAATGTGTGTACATGCTCGTATTAAGGTACCACATATAAAAATATCTGTACTTATACCCCTAGAACATGTATAGAAGTGCCCCGGTTGCTCAGTAGTGGTGGTACTGCTTTCTTGTCTTTATCCCACTATTGTTGCGTTTCTTGAAACACCACTTCTAACATTGCTATCTCTTCCCATTGGGCTCTATTACATGACTGCGTGATAAAGTGAAGCATGAAATTCTACCCCTGAGAAAATGAAAGAGGCAAACTAAAACATCACATCCACAGGGATTTATTGAAAGTCTAGTGGCCATATTTAGCATTTATTCAGAAAGAGATAGCTTCTTAGATAAAGGTTCTTTCAGTCCATCTGCCAGTCTTTTGGTTCAAACCAGTAAAAAATCTTTATCTGTAACACAAATTTGAATATTAGTAGCAGAGCCACTGAAAATGAAATAAGATTGGTGCTCATTGTCATAGTTACTAGAGAATGTTTATTCTCTTGGATCTCAGCACACAAAATAGTGACTTAACAAAAATTCGTGACTTCCTACACAAATACCTAAAGATCTAATACAGTTACTTCGCCTTTTTCTATAAGATCAGAATCAGTTAGCAAAAGTATGACAGTGATTTAAATTAACTGGGCTGCGTCTCTAGTACAGGAGACGTACGCAGCTATACCCGAAGCACAATTCATTTTTTGCAAAGCATCGTGTTTTTAAACATAATTTGACTGACGAGGGGTGGCCACGACGTTGGGATCACAGATTTACCTCAAATTCTGTACGCCTTTAGTAGGCCATTAAAACAACATAATGTGTAAGTAGTAAGGTGGACTACACCCATAGTTCCGAGAAAATCGCAAGAGGAATTTTACGCATCTATTATGTGTGCGTAGGTGCCGGACGATAGAGCTCACGGTGGCCAATTGACTACCGTTCGAGGTTCGTAAGGCAAACGTGTACGAGGCGACAGTTCGACTCTCGCCCACTCTTGCAACATGTGATAGCGAGAGTACATCCGACGAGTAGTTGTACGTTACGCTTGTGGTCTGACGCATCGTGACTTACTGTATTACTGATTCTGAATTCGCATCATTATTAAGCGACATTTGACTTGGGTTTTCCAAGCCTGCCCTCGGCCTTGAAAATTAAATTACAAATGGGTCAAATGGCTCTGAGCACTATGGGACTTAACATCTGAGGTCATCAATCCCCTAGAATTTAGAACTACTTAAACCTAACTAACCTAAGGACATTACACACATCCATGCCCGAGGCCGGATTCGAACCTGCGACCGTAGCAGTCGCGCGGTTCCGTACTGTAGCGCCTACAGCCGCTCGGTCACAGCGGCCGGTCAAATTACAAATAGTAAATAGTCAAGTAACGTATCAGATTCACAACAACCTCATGAAAATGCACGTGGTTTTTTTTTTTTCATTATATTACCTCTCAAACTATGAGATTGATGAATTCGAATCACTACATAAGTGCGAATGCTAACCACTTGACCACTCTGACTTGTCGCTACCACTGCCTTCGCACAGATACGTCACTTACATAGAAGACGCGTAAAACTTCTCTTGCGATTTTTTCAGAACTGCCAGAATAGTGCACCTTAATACTTTCACATTTTTTGTTTTAATGGCCCAGTAAAGATATAGAATGTTTGAAGTAAATTCACGATCGCAACGTCGTGTCCTGCCCTTCTGAGACAGTACGTAGGGACACTAAGTCCCATCATAAATACTTTTAGTAATAACTCATCACTTAAGTTTTATGAACAATACGACATGTAGCAACTACCATCCATCCTAAGAACGAAAGAGCCTCTGCAATTTATTTCTCTCTCTCTCTCTCTCTCTCTCTCTCTCTCTCTCTCTCTCTCTCTATCTTACACACACACATACACACACACACACACACACACACACACACACACTTCCCTCTGCCTCCCATTACTCCCTTCCAGTCTTCTCTTCACCAGGTAAGCATTATTAAGGAGGCAGTACTCATAACGCTTATGACCGGTACAGCGAAACAACAGATCTTCTTTTTTAAAAAAAAGAAAAAAGAGGGAGTAAGAGAGAGAGAGAGAGAGAGAGAGAGAGAGAGAGGAAAACGAGGTTCGCCATGTTCATTAAACGAGAGCATTCTTTCCCCGTTACTGTTGGATTCTGCTGTACTGGGAACCTGCCTCACAGCTTTTGTCCTGGTCATGTGTCAGGCGTCAACTTCCTTATCGTAGACGTATTTAAACGCACACTTTTGATTAAAGCTTCTGTTATAAATAAGGGACAGATGTAGAGGTAACAAAAATATACAAACAAGAGTGGTACTCAGACTCAAACATGCTGCTACATCGAAATCTTCCCTTACATATGGAAAGAAGGTCACAGTTTCCCAAATGCAATCGGAATGATGTAAGTTGGAAGTAGTGCATAATTGTTTCAATATGAATATATAGTACATCCTACAGTCATCGCTAAGCTAAATGGAGAACAGAAATCACAGGAAAGAAAGGCAGTAGATAATGATGTGAGCGAGAGAGCTATCGCCAAATAGTGATACGCTAGCGGCAAGAATATACAGCAGTATGCACTGGTGACGATCTTTCTTCCCCGCTAACATCGTTTAATTTAGCTGAACTAGTTGTTGTGATTAGTGAGCAGTCATGTGGATAAATTCATTGATTCCATAAATGCTTCTGGCTTCATCACTCAGATAAACTTGTACAGAGATGGTGTCGTGACTGCAAACCCATGCCGTGCCCAGACTATCTATGATGATCACTGAGCATTATGTTGCTCCCACGAAGGTTAGCTAGAAAGTGCGTGCATTTTCTCTTCCCTAATTTTATTTAAAACCTACGCCATAAAGATAAGCGGTCACATAACCAAGGCGGTACCGCTTTTTATGAGAATCCTGTCTCAAGCTTTGCAGCATGTTGTGGAATAATCTCTCTGATATAATTTTGATATCGCGAACCTTTGAGGATGCAGCATCACGAAAACGTACACAAATTCCCAAATACTTTAGTACAAGTCATAAGAATGTCGCACAACTGCCCGCCACATCGAATAATCCATCGAAGTAGAGGTCGTAGAGGGCACACTCTGGATTAACGTGCAACGCAAACTATTCACAAAACATTTAATATAGCAAGGCCGAAAGGAGGATACTATGGGGAGGTGATATAGACGAGACGTTGTGACACCTGTCTCAGCTCGTAGCCTTGAGCCTATTGAAGTTGTTTTCAAGTATTGCCACTGGGAAAGTGGTAGCTACACTGAAATATTCCTGCAAAAAATGGTTCAAACGGCTTTGAGCACTATGGGACTCAACTGCTGAGGTCATTAGTCCCCTAGAACTAGTTAAACCCAACTAACCTAAGGACATCACAAACATCCATGCCCGAGGCAGGATTCGAACCTGCGACCGTAGCGGTCTTGCGGTTCCAGACTGCAGCGCCTTTAACCGCACGGCCACTTTGGCCGGCAAATATTCCTGCAGCACTGGGGTATGTGATGCAATTATAAGTCTACGTGCGAACATTCTTCAAATCGTGGTATGTCTGATAATCATTTTGAGCTGAAATTCATATCCATTCGGATTTATTGTGAAGATTGTGATACTTCTTTTGTAAACTCACAATGTTATAAGATGAATGTGATGCAGCGAGCTGAAAAACTGCGAAAGTATGCGCAGCTTAAAGATGGTAAAGCAAAAGCGTTATCCTGGTGACGAATTAAACGACTTTCACCCCAACCAGCTCTGCGTTTATTGGTCAGTCATAAAAACTGCTAGGCAGCACTTTCATCACAAAAACACGTTTTCCATTAAACTTATTCCATCATGCAAAGTACAAAAAAACACCTTACGAATTTCTCCGGTGGTGGCAGGTATGAGGGAGAGAAAATAAGCGTGATTAATACCCGCAGTCTAATTTATTGTTCCAGCTCACAGTCTTTCTTAATTTTTGACACGTTAATGTCATATATCCAGTTACATAACTTATCACACAAGCAACAAATCATTACAAATAATAATCGTGCTTGTTAATTCACTGTACCATCATTAAATGTGGACAGACGAGAAACAATTATTTTAATTCCGATTTCAGTAAAGCCTCCGATATCATTCATTTCACATATCACTCCTGAAAATAAGAATATCTCGTTAAACTTTTGGGGTTCGGTATCTAACAAACTTACTCTCGAATCGTTCTTTGAATGTAAAAGAAATGTTGATTAGGAGTCCTACAGGTATTCAATTTTTGGTGTGGCTTTTCTATTGAAATGATATGTGACTTTTATTACCCTTTTTGTAACCACTTACTTGGTGACGACATCCATATGTATCAAATATCGATTTCCGTCATCTCAAATATGGCTCAGTGTCACGCTTGGCACAAAACGTGAGTCTCAAACCAAACCCTAAGAAATGACAAATGAGTCTCGAATAGCAGCGCTACCTGATAAACCTCTTCGTACAGCAGTTCTGCCCCTGCTTCTTAATGGCACCCTCTCTATTGCTCTATCAAAAACACATCAATATTTCCGAACAGAATTCAGGATGAATAATTAACTATACAAACAGGCTGTCTATGAACTTCAAAAATGTAGAAAAATGTTTCAACATAAAACTAACTGAGCCATTGTGCCTGCTTAGCGAACTATAATGGTGCAACTAGTTTTTTTTTCAGCTAATGATATCTAGCAGAAGACGGAGCAAACAGCGAAACCTTCCGATCTCCTGATATAGTCACGAATGCTTCTGTATGTTGTGTTTGTAACATGCGTTTGGATGAATGTGTTAGTATTTCTTGTACTCAGTTAGTCGTATATTTCTGGCACAACTACCAAGTAAAGAACATATAATCCGAAACGAGTCTGCAACCAAGAGGGAACTATAACTTTTACTGTAGTGAGCTTCACTATCGACGTGTCTTTCACCTGTCCAATAGTGAACCAGTACCTTCATGACTTCTTGATCCTGTTTCCTTTGTCTTTCCTTTGTCATACTTTCTATTACTTTTTGTTTCATTTTTCTTCTTCTAGACCAGTTAAATTCAGCATGTTTATTTCTTTCTGTATTTCTGTCATGGTTTCCCGTTTGGTATATCGTTATTCCATTACCAAGGCAATTGTCGTAGTTATTATTGTTTTCCTGTGTAACACATTTTCTATCCCATTTTCAGAATCAGCTATTTTGTAAGGATGTTGGTTGTAAGAAGGCCCCAATCGTGTAAAACAAAAACTAAAATAAAGGAAGTCTATTTTTCAGTGACTTTCCAACCACAGACAAACTGCTGGAAAGTGTTCCACTTGTCTGAAAATTTTGAAAATTTCTGGTAATTTCGTATGGGACCAAACTGCTGAGGTCATAGGTCTCTAAGCTTACACACTACTTAATCTAATTACGTCAAGGGCATCACACACACTCATTCTTGAGGGAGGACTCGAACCTCCGACGCGGGGAGCCGTGCGAACCGTGGCAAGACGCTTCAGACCAAGAGGCTACCACCCGTGGCCTTTACACTGGCCCCAAATTTACCAACTTATGTGGACATTTCCGCCACATAACGGCTAGTAAATCATGTAACTTGCATTGCATTCGAAACTGATGACCGTTAGCATCGATATGAAATGTGGTACCACAGGCACGAATACGCCCTTATAAGGAATGAGAGTAGTCTTTGAAAATTATTTCGATGGAGTGCCGTCGGATACATGCACATAATAACAGCCCTTAACCGCTAACGTCCGTCTGTTGTAGAATAACATGGAACATGTTTCATGCTCAAGCACTATCACGTTTTTCTAAAATGAAAATTTTCTGTCTTCAAATCAAAATGGTTGCCGCAGAGATCTCGCGAAACTCAGCTCAGTTTGTTAGTTTTTGAGATTCAGAGCGCCATGAGCAATTATAACCAGGTTGATATTGTGTTCGTTGACTATACGATACAGCACCACACTCTCGGTTAGAGAAGAAAATAGAAGGGTACCCAATTTCGAATGAGATTTGTGACTGGATACAGCATTTCAATGCGAATAGAAGTCAACAGTTCGCTCGTAATGGATCAAAATCGAGATATGTAAAAGTAATTTTGGGAGTATCGCAAGGGACTGTCCTACAACACTCCCTCGATGGATCACTGCTATTTACTTAACATTTTAATGATCTAATGCACTGGTCGTCAAACTGCGACCCGTGGGAAGCATGCGGCGTGAATCAAGTATTCGTGGTGCCCGCGATTCTCAGGCGTATTTGATGCTAATATCTATCTAGCAAGTAATAGTTGAATCCAAAAACGTAGACAAACGTTTAGAACGTCTTAAGAGTGCAATTTTTCTGCTCAGTAACTAACGGAAGTACTTACAGAGGCAATAATTTTTTAAAGATGTGTTTAATTTTAGTTGACGTTGATGGACTCAGTCATGAGTTACCTGAAGTGGACCGCTTACCTCAGGAGCAGAGGGATCCGCAACGCTGCCACTGCGGTGTGAGAGGACTTGCGAGAAGAAATATTTTATTGAGTGCCTTCCAGAACTGACAACTCAGGGGCGTTCGTGACTCTTACTGATAAGCTGATACAGACAAATTTTGTCACGGAATTAATACGTTCGTCTTGATATGTGGTACTTATTTGTAGTAACGAACATCAAATTAGAATAAGGTTGGGCTAAAACAACGAATTCACTAGAAGAAAAATAAAATTCGAAACATTTAGTAAACATTTGTGATCATGTTTCATATTACATAATAAATTTAAATATAAGTACATAATCAGTTGATCATCCACTTATACAGACAAAACGATGAAATTTCATCAGGCAGTTTACTGTACCACAACTCTGCGGTGACTGAGGGTGGCAACAGTCTGATACACAACAGTCGACACGACGTATTCAGAATGGTGCTGACTTTTAGGATGAGTACCTGGGGACCCGAGGCCAACTTATCACGCCATTACTACATATAGTCTACTGGGGGTCATAACAGACAAATAGGTTACCAATTAGTAATTGGTAACTAGTAATTCAATGATTTGAAAATAGATTCAAGTAACCTGAAACAAGTCATCAATTCCATAAAAAACGAATATTGTAATTTTGACTGCTTCTCTATCGAATTAGTCATAAGATCGGTGAAAATGCGGCCCAAAGTGCCAGTCCACAACGTCAGTGTTGGCTCTTAAGCAAAAACGTTTGACGACCACAGGTCTAGTAGATACCGTTAGAGGCCGCGCGAGGCTATTAGCAGACGTTGCTGTAATCAATAGGGAGGTTGCAACGTCAAAGACTGTAGCGAAATGTTGGTAATCACGCAGAAAACCGATGACTTCCGCGGGGACTGACGGTTGAACCTGATCCTGAAGAAATGTAACAAATGTAACACACTGTGAACAAGTAAGTGAGGGGATCCACTATTTCCCAATTACACTGTCGTCGACAAATCACTGGAAACAGTAACGACCGTAAATACCTACGTGTAACCATTAGGAGAGACCTTCAGCGTATTTACCGTATAAAACAAATATTAGAAAAAGTAGATGTGAAGCCGAGCATCTTAACGACCTGTAATTCAGCCACGAAATAAACGGCTAATAAAACACTTGTTCGACCGAATCTTGGATATTGTATATTAGTCTGATATTCTGAGTGACATGGTTAGCACACTGGACTCGCATTCGGGAGGACGACGGTTCAATCCCGCGTTCGGCCATCCTGATTTAGGTTTTCCGTGATTTCCCTAAATCGCTCCAGGTAAATGCCGAGATGGTTCCTTTGAAAGGGCACTGCCGACCTCCTGCCCTATCCATCCCTAAACCGACGAGACCGATGACCTCACAGTCTGGTCTCTTCCCCCAAAACAAGCAACCAACCAATCTTAGTGACATCGTTTAATAACAGAGACGGGGAAGGTACAAGGAAGACCGGCGCGTTTCGTCACGAGATCGTTTACTCGGCGAGTGAGTGTTACGTAGTTCCCGAACAAATTCCTGTGTCAGATACACCGAGACAACCGTTGTACACCACGGAAAGGTTTACTGTTGAAATTTTCAGAGCGCACGTTCCGGAAAGAATCGGGCAAAGTACTACTTCGTCCCATGTATGTCTCCCGTGAAGAATATGGGGAGAAAATAACAAGCATTAAAGATTCTTAGACAACTATTCTTACGCCATGACATTTATGAATGTATAAGAAAGGGGGAATCACGTACCGGAAGTATCCTACGCCACACCATCATGTTAGTTTTTTTAGTATATATGAATAGATGTAGATGTGGGAAGTGACAACCATTATAAAACAGAGCCGTCTCTAAGCAAACTGACACATCCGGAAAAGAAGCAGGCACGCAGCCGGGCAGAAAGGAGCGGTCTGAAGTAAACAAAGGCATAACAACAAGAATCTGGAGTATATGATCTGAAATTATAAAGTAAGTGCAGTTTTTTATAGTATCCAGTTCCTGAAATTTGAACTACCCGGGCAAAGATTTTCACGAGTGCACTCAAATACAGCAAGGTGTGCCCCGACACTTGACTGTTGACTCAGTTTGTCATGCGGTTGCGAGCTGAATCGTCCCCTGGCGTCGTCGCACACGAAATACAGCCACAGGAGCTGAATGCCTTTTCTGCAGTTCCTGTTCACAAAGTTTATGGACCTTTCTGTGATAAGAATGTCACGCCTGACTTGCTGCAAATTTGGTTATTTTCTCAGCTTCACGAAGGTTCCAGTGACTTTATTTTTATGCCTCACGGTGCACCGCCTCAGCTTCACATTGAGGGTGCGGCGTTATCTTAACGCCATGCCACAACGTTGTACTGGATGACGTGCAAACAAGATTTTGTTCAAAAAAATTTTGCAAACTCACCTCACCAAACCTCACACTTTGCGGTTTTTTTATGTGAGGGTACGTAAAAGACAGAGTCTTTGTCCCACATATTACAGTCACGTTTCAAGAGCTAAGAAATCGAATTGTTGAGGCTGTCGATTCAGTAAACAGGTACCTGTTGATTCTGGTGTGGAATGGAATGGACCACCGTTTCGATGTCTCTCCAGCAACCCATCGTTCTACTGGCGATAACCCTAATCGAACCACAGCCAGAAAAATAGCCATACTCAAACGTCAACATGCCTATGGCGTGGACAACCCATGTCCATCTCGGAAAATACGGCCCCTCTCCCCCCCCCCCCCCCCCCGCATCTATATTGGTCACATGATCCAAGTCACGCCACTATCGGATCACAAATCCACTTCTGTGATACCACTATCGCCTCCTAACTACGAGTGGTGGAATAGACAGTGCATACGCACCATCGGCAATGCATACCGTATCAACTGAAAAAAAAGAAAAAAAAACAAATCACTACTACATTTAAAGCTGAATTCTAAGAAGAATTGTGTCTCAAGGACTTGTAAAACTACTTCTGAACCAAATAATGCAATTTTCACTTTGTTCCAACACACACATTTGTTATCGCTTGACAAGCTGCTAACACAACAATGTTCAAGCGTTGAACCAAACAGTTTTGCCATTAATCTGAGATGTTTGCGCAGAGAAATTGGCGCATTCCTATCCAGGGAATAAATTCTTATCAAAGAAACGTGAAAGGATGCCAGTACGTCACTAATCTGCGGTAAATCGTCAAAGTGATAATGCTGGACAGAAAACTACTGCTGCCGAATTCATTGAACAGATGTCACAGGGGAAGATCTCATTCGTCAACTACAATAACAAATCATCTAAAAAAGTGCCAGTGCGAACAAATAAAGATCAATACACTAAATTACTACATAAATTAATCGGTAAGAAATGATTCTTAACACTAAACGACATAACTAGGCCGCAACGGCCGACTCAATTCCTACTCGGACTTCTGCTGCCGTTTCTGCTTGAGGGATCAGGTGGTCTGATTTCCACTACGTTGTTCTGGTGATAACTTTGCGGACTTCGCCTACCAATCCCATCATTCTTCCTTCTTTACCCTGGGTTTCAGACCGGCCGCACGAAGTGGTTAGAATTATGCATATCCCTCCTGTTGCTATTTCCGTTTTCGTGAAAATTACCGCCGTACGTCCCCCGTCTGCCTCTATCATTCCACTGCGACTCATTATAAAGTCCTTGGCCTTGATACTGATTCTTTTTCACCTGTTTCTATTTGTATTTCGCCCTTCATTGCCGGCCGGGGTGGCCGAGCGGTTGTAGGCGCTACAGTCTGGAACCGCGCGACCGCTACGGTCGCAGGTTCGAATCCTGCCACGGGCGTGGATGTGTGTGATGTCCTTAGGTTAGTTAGGTTTAAGTAGTTTTAAGTTCTAGGTGACTGATGACCTCAGAAGTTAAGTCCCATAGTCCTCAGAGCCATTTTTTGACGCCCTTCATTATTTCCTCCAGATGCACCTTGCGAATATCGTTCATTATGTCTCATTCGGTACCTCACGTTTTGTGCATTCTTGACAAAATCTAACTCACGTAGAGAGCTTTTGATTCACTCTGTTGTGTCATTAAATTTGTAAATGAGCAGTTCCTGGTACCTCAACGGCAGTTTCATTTAGCAGTGTCGGATTATCTCTTTATGGTTGGTCCACGTAACGATTCTTTTTGCCAAGCGTCTCGAAAAACTTTACCGGACCGCGGACCGATGACCGCGGCACCCCGATGCTTCATAAACATTCCCTAACATAATCTCTGCTTACTCATTTCCTGGGTGTCCTGTAACCAGTAGGTATTTAGTAAAACCTTACTTAATTCGCCGTAACTGCGGCAGTTTGCTGCAGTGCTATGCATGTGTTCTGCTATTTAGCCTACCAGGCATCCACAAATTCCAATTTGTGTACTAATAGCCATGTCTCATTATAAAGTCTTTGGACTTAATACCGATTACTTTTTCACCTGTTTCTGTTTGTATTTCGCCCTTCATTATTTCCTCAAGATGCACCTTGCGAATATCGTTCATTATGTCTCATTCGGTCCCTCACGTTTTGTACTTACTTGACAAAATCTAACTCACATACAGCGCTTTTGATTGACTCTGTTGTGTCGTTAAATTTTGATTAATTAATACTGAGCATTCCATTACTTGGGGTGTAATGAATTATGGTTCTCTTGTAAACCTGAAAATTTTGAAATGAGAGAAAATATTTTAAGTCGAAATACTCATAATTTTGCGCCTCTGGATTATCTCTTAACTACGGCAAGCATTCGCCCGAGATTTCATGGTCGACCGATCCCTGAAAGTTGTTGTACCATCCTCTCGCGTCATCAGAGTCATGTATCCTTGTTTTCGTACGCTTGTGTCGCTACTGACTGCGCACACTCTGCCGAGCGTCGTCCCCCGTTAAGCGGGAGCTCCTGCCGTATGTCGACCTGTGCCGCCGTTGGGTTTCACAGTTTTGTCTTTGACATTCCTGGTGACCAACGAACACACGGCAACGGTCTGTTGCTTCTGGCTGAATTTCTACACGAGCGACCATGTCGCATATTTGTCTCGTCTCATCCACCAGCTCATTCTGCTGGGCAGTAAGACGTGTTTGCTCGTTTTTGATTTCTTACATTTCTTCCTACGTCTTTTCAACAACTCTCTGTACCTATTTTCTAAGAGCATAGACAGCCTTCTTCTTTGCACTCACTTTGACCTTTCCAGCACTTCCTGATCTCCGCAATTTGGGCGTTTTTCTGTGCATATGGCTGTCCTAGCCTCACGTTTGAACTCTACAGCCACTTCTCGCGTCTCTTTTGCCGTTTCCCTAATGTCTTCACCTCTGGTTTTGTGCCCTTCCTGAAGTGATTCATGTTTTCGACAAACTCATCAGCCATTCTTTGAATTTCCTTAATTTCTTTCATTACTTCATCCTGCCTTCTTACCTCCTAGCCTTGTCGCTTCTCAGTTTCCCTATTTTCATTAATGAGGATCTCCTGTCTCTGGTCTTCTTCTTATCGTCTCTTCTGCCTCTTTCGGAAACTGAGGGATCGATTCTATTTGCGCACTTCCAGTAACGTACCGAGGACTAGAAGCACGCGATTCAGTTGCTCTATGACGCCTTGGTCGCGATATCGCACTCTTACTTTCCCTTGCTGTACCTCTTTCCGTATTTAGAGAACTTACATGACCTGCCGCCTAGGCATCGTTTGCACTTTCGTTTCCTGCGTGAACCCTCATCATCGAAGTTTTTTGCATTTGACACTTGTGCCCAGTTTGCACGCTGATTTTATTTATCCTTTTATAGCTGCAATGAGCTGATACTAACTGAATTCTCCCATGAATTAATCCTTTTAACTACGGAATCTAACTTTTTTTTCATGAATCCAACGTAAGGCCCAATTCTATACGAATCATGTTCTGACGCATCCACGAAAATTTGCAAATTACACCGACTGGAGTTCTGGTTATTAGAACATGGGTAACTTCCCCATCAGAGCTCTGAAATTCCGTTATTTCAATGTGGGGTGCACCCTTTCGTTGGTCTGGCCAACCAATTTGACTCACAGGCAGGGCGTCGCCTGATGGAATTGTCAAACGTCAGACGGCCGACTCAGGACGTATGAGTTCACCCTCATGACGTATGATATGACCGAGACGATGCGCAGTTCCACTGTCAGTACAGTTGGAAACTGCCCCTGGCTCTTAGTCCAGCACAGCTCGCAGACCACAAGTCTCACCCACTAGGGAAAGACCTGAAGTTTTCCACCAGGGGAGGACCAGAAGACAAAGATTCCGAAGAATAACAATCACTTTCCACCGAGCCTCGGTACAGGAGCAGAATTAGGAAAAAAAACTCCACATTGTGCAAACTAATCGCGCAATTCCCTACTCTCTGAGAGGAGCCAATCAGAGGCTCAAAACCTCCCTTGTCTTCGCGACGGCCTGTCACCTGGCCCAGGTAAAATTTTTTGAAAACAGGTGCCGTCCCTTAGTGGGAAGAGGGGAGTGCATGGCCCGAAGTCCCTTTGCTGCTTCCCAGAATCATTCACACAGCCAAGTTGCTAGATACAGCATTTATGGCCCGCAATCCATCTTTCATCCAGTAATCCGTCGCCTCCGCTACGGCCCCTCAGGAACAAGTTCTCTGCAGGCTACGCATGCAGTTATATGAACGACCTTCCCACAATTTTCTCATGTGAAAAGTCATAAACTATAATGCCAAATGTAGTACTGTCGAACACCGAAATCATGACCTTTAATATGAATACCAATGTGACTGACAGTGTTGTTAAAGCGAGAGAGTAGCATGCCACCTCAGCCTCACAATTAGCGGTGCCACAAACGCAAAGGCCTGTGGAACCATCGCTCGATCTAAATCGGTTTCTGCAGTGATAGATGCAGTCAGTGGATCAGCTTACGGAACAGCCGAAGGGGTTCATCCAAGCGCAAATGGCAGCAACTGAGATACGGAATCAGTCTCTGTCACCCACGGCACTGCCACAAGCACTACAACCATCCCTGCGGCATTATTTACTACAATTTAAAAAAGAAAAGGAAGGCTGTTCGGTATATTTGCCACAATTTGAATCACATCTGGCTGCTCACCAAATTCAAGACATTGTGAACCAGTCCTTTTTCTGTCCACCATTGGTGTCACCGTTTACCGCATTTGTGCCAAGTTATTCCCTACTACAAGGCCAGCACTATGAGGAGCCTATTGACGCGTTGAACAAATATTACGACTATAAGATCAATGTGGTCGCTGAAAGATTTATGTTCTTTAGACTCAAAAAACGACAAAGTCGAACTACAGGCAACGGATGACAGATCTGCAGGGGCTCACAAGGCGGTGCAAATTTACGTGTGAATGTGGAAAATATTACAGTGAACTGATTATTCGTAACACTATTACTCAAAACGTAGCAGATAGTGGAATCCGTGAACATGTTGCAAACGAACTTTCTCAGCGGCAGGAAAAAGGCGTCAGCCCACCCACCACACACGGGTACAAGTTTCTCTGCTCTTCCTATCGTGTAACCGCTCACAGACCCGCAATGGCCCTTCACCAGCGGATTTGCAACCGAGGAAGGCGCCGCCGCACACTGCTTCTGCTGGTGCACACACCACGGCACCCACACCTACTCCGCCCACTCAGGCAATGTACAAAGCTATTGGATACGTTTTTTCTAGATTGTGCTTGGGAGTGTGGCAGTATTGGAAAATTATCAAGTCGATGTCAAGGAGGTTTGCCTCAACGGCAACAGAAACAACTTCGCCCTTGTAACTTGCCTGATATTGCCACCGAGTCTCCGTTTATAGATTCGTTACCTCCCCAGATGATTCAGCCTTCACCCCACCTAGCGACTTTGGGTCCGCGTCGCCCTAACGCGCCCGAACCCAAAGACCTGGACCGGGGGCCTCAGCCAGCACCGAGTGGTCCTCGGCCAGCAGCGAGTGGTCCTCTCCACGCCACGGCCTACCAAGGGGCCTCCATCGCACATTACGACGCCATTGCAGGTCAACACCACGAAGCTCGCGCTCCACTGACGAATGCAGGGATGTGCCCTCCACATGGTTTCTCGTCTGGCATTCGGGGGCGGTCGCGAGGTGAATGCCGGGGCACGAGTGGGTGCTCGGCACAAGCTGCAAACCCGGGTCCCATTCTTTCATCACGTGCTGCATCCACGCCTCTCTCCTGCCATCATGGGAGCAACCGACATTACAATACGATGGGGAGGATGTTCGCGGGATTGGATAGAGGGGGGGGGGGTTGGGTTAGGGGGGCGGGGGAGAAAGGGTGTTGTGTCCACGCCTATGGACGCAGCAAGAGCTGGGGTGCTGAGACAGCTTCCAACGGCGCCACCTGCGGCGCTTTGAAGTTTGCCGCGAGCTCTGCCCAAACAGCAATCTCCGTGCCGCCGCCAATAAGATAGTGAGATGGATTTCCGTTTTGTAGTAAGTGGCAGCCACAGGCAGCAATGGGAGATCATGATAGGCGTTGGAATACGACAGTTCTCGTACGGAATTCCAGTGCTCCTGATCGTAGCTACACAAACATTTCCATTTAAAAAACGTTTTCCCTTTTACCACACATACATTAAGTATATACCAGATGGCTTTCCAGCAGGTACGTAAATGCACTTCAGTTGAATGGAATGTTGAGTCAAACTATCTGTTGCGTCAAAATCTGAAAGCAATCTGTGAAGAAATTTCGGAGATGTCAGATTTTGAAGGCACTAACGTCTGCATTTGTACTTATATAGAAACTGTAAATGTTAGTAATCGCAAATAATACTGAAAAGTAGTTACTAAATTTAGAGAGAGAGAGAGAGAGAGAGAGAGAGAGAGAGAGAGAGAGAGAGAGACAGACAGACACAGACAGACAGAAAGGAGAAAGAGAGGGGTAGACGATTTTGAGCAAACGAACATTTACATTTTTATTTATATGGATTATCCTTTTGACTGATTAGTTGACAATAAGTTTTACACAAATGGTGCATCAAGGAGGTAAAGAAACGGTAGCGTTTAATGTATCGTGACCTACAATACTTCATAGAAACGAAATCTATTGAGCAATTCTTTCACAGTAAGCACCACGTTACAGCTTCATTCAGTGTAAAATGATATTTACTTACTCTCACTTTATAGTAATTTCTTTCGAGGGCATTTTTGTGAGTTTTTAATGAAAACTTATTTGTGCCTAGTCTGACCTCACAGCGATCTCGTTTATGTGTCACCTGTTCTGTGGCTATCGGTTTAAATTTGTAAGAAATAGGTGCGCGGTTGGATCATTCCTGTTGTTCCCATGAGAAGCAGCGTTAGTCAGCTGGACAGGAAAGACGTAAAAACTATTCTCGTTTTGATCCTCTGGGATGCCTCCCCGGCCCGGCAGAAGGTGGAGGGTGGGAGGGCGTCAGCCGGTTTATGTCAGCCAGGGAGGCCGCCCGGCGCCGTCTGCTTTTTAAGGCGTAGTTCCTGCTTCCATTCCGACGGATACGTTTGGTTCTAAAGTAATAAGGGAGATAATGCCACACCGCGACTGGCCAATACTTAATCTTAGCCTCATTCGGAGCGAGGGGTGCGCATGCGGGCGGAGGCTGGAGGGCTTTCTTAATCACACTTCGGATTCCGCGCAGTACTATAAAAGTACAAGTTCGAGTCGGCGCACAGTGTACAGTGGAAGGGAAATGCCTCGTAAAGATATGCCGTAAAATGGAGGGAAGGACCGGGGGCGAAGGGAGCGTATAAAACTTATATAAGCCTGATTTCGGAAGGATGTGAACAGGAGACTATTTCTAAGAAATTTTATAGCATTTGCCATATAGCCATTTGTCTTGCGATAACCGTTTCTTTCCTTTCCATAACTTTTTATGTGGACCGGCAGCCTGCGACGGACGTATCGCCGCCGCGGGTCGTGCCTGCTCACCTACAAAGCGGCGGACAGCTTGGCCTGACGGACGAGCCCTCCCTCGCTGGCAAACACCCTATCAGATTACTCCTTAACGGAGACTGCCCCGCGCGAACACTGATAAGTAATTTACTGCATTCCTGTGCCACTTCCATTTACGATCTGTTTGTATTTCTTTCAGGACAGTAAACAGCGGTTAGATGACGAGGAGAAAACACGAAATCAAATTTTTGTCATTTTTTATGTTTATGGTACATGAAGCGTAAAACTCAGATGTCAGTCGATGCAAATCTAAAAAATCCTCGAGAAAATCGATTTTGAAGTTTTACAAGTGTCGTTGATGCTATAAACGAATCCAGATTTCTGAGGAGCTCCCGTGGTTGTGTTTTGGAATGATCCCCAACAGATGTGCTGCCCAGTTTCGATTCCCAGTCAATTCAAATTTTAAACAAGGTTGCATCCCCCTACCAGCATTTCTGCAAAGACTGAAATACATAAAGAAGAAGAAGAAAAGTCGGAAGTGCTCGAAAATGGTATTCGTTGGATCGATGGCCGAGTGTCATTACAGTAATTTTATTTCCTTTTTTATATAGTTCGAATATCTTTCATACTTATATAAGACATTCAGCAAATATATACTGATTAACGCTTATGTAACTGTATTATGAAAAACGCATCTCTTTTACACTCTTGCTCATAAATTAAGGATAATTGCAGAATGTGGTGCCACACAACGTGGCACCACACAAAACAGGTGCTAACAGCATAGACACGTAGGGAACACACTTGACACGACACAGATCTGTAAGTCCACGGTATTGGTGATAAGTTGAGAAAACCGTCCAGAAACACATATGCTACAAAACGCCACGGTTTCCTGCGCTTGTACTCCTACATCAATGTGGGATATGATCACCATGCACACGTACACAGGCCGCACAACGGGTTGGCATACTCTGGATCAGGTGGTCGAGCAACTGCTGGGGTGTAGCCTCCCAGTGCCTGTCGGAGCTTCTGAAGTGTCCTAGGGGTTTGAAGACGTGCAGTGATACGTCGACCGAGAGCAACCCAGACGTGCTCGATGGGGTTTGTGTCTGGAGAACAGGCAGGCCACTCCATCCGCCTGATATCTTCTGCTTTAAGGTACTCCTCCAGGATGGCAGCTAGGTGGCGCCGTGCGTTATCATCCATCAGGGGTAAGGTAGGACCCACTGCACCCCTGAAAAGGCAGACATACTGGTGCAAAATGACGTCCCGATACACCGGGCCTGTTACAGTTCCTCTGTCAAAAACATGCAGGGGTGTACGTGCACCCATCATAATCCCACCCCACACCATCAATCCACGACCTCCATACAGGTCCCTTTCAAGGACATTAAGAGGTTGGTATCTGGTTCCTGGTTCACGCCAGATGAAAACCCGGTGAGAATCACTGTTCAGACTACACCTGGACTCGTCCGTGAACATAACCTGGGACCACTGTTAAAATGAACATGTACTGTGTTCTTAACACCTGGCTTTACGGGATTTCCTGTGACAAGGGGTCAGTGGAATGCACCTTTCACGCCACCGGGCTAATAAACCATGTCTGTTTAGTCGGCTGTAGGCTGTGTGTTTGGAGACAAACTTTCCAATGGCTGCGATAAGATTCCGAGCAAGGCTACCTGTAGTACTCCGTGGCCGTCTGCGGGCACTGATGGTGAGATATCGGTCTTCTTGTGTTGTTCACTGTAAACGTCCCGTACTGTAGCGCCTGGACACTTTCCTTGTCTGCTGGAATCGTTGCCATAATCTTGATATCACACTATGTGGCACACGAAGGGCCCGTGATACGACCTACTGTGTTCGACGAGCCTCCAGTCGCCCTAGTATTCTACCCCTCATAACGTTATCAATATGCGTTCTTTGAACCACTTTCAACGCACAGTCACCATTACCACATATGAAAACGTCTGAACATTTACTCGCTGCATCGTAATCTGACATGCATCATCACACCTCTACGTATGTGGACTGCTGTCAGCGCCACCGTGCGACGACCGCAGGCCAAATGCACCGCATGGTCATACCCCGAGGTGATTTAACCCACCAGAAAGTTGTTTCACCATGTATCAGCATTATCCTTAATTTATGAGCATGAGTGTATAGTTTGATACCGCACATAACATTTCAATTCTCTTTACGTATATAAATTTTTAACTGCCAATCTTTTGCAAAACCCAAGATGTTGTACGTAGGACATCCGCAACTGAGAGGCATGATTAAAATTCATTCTATATCTTCGCTTTTTCATAAAATAAATTGTAAATGGCAGCTTTCATTCACAGACTTATAAAATAGAATTCCGCACAAAGAAAGCTACCTCCTGACCTATCCTAAAACCCATGAAATTATGGGGTTATATGTCACCCATGATCTTAAAAGATACCTACATGAATTGTCCGTCTTGTTTTTGTTATGTGAGATGTTTGTAATGAAACTGATCATTAAGTGTCATCAAGGAACTCATGTAACCAATGGTGTTAGTAAAAAAATTCTAGAGCCATATGCGAGCAAAGTATCCACGTGGACTGCAAGAATATAGTAAGATCAGTACCACTGCTACGTAGACATTCATTACATGGAGGTAATTTATGCTAGTAACGCCTAAGTAAAGTTAATTCTCACTTACTAATTGCATATATCAAATGAATTGATTGCCAGGCAGTGTACTGCGTAGGTTATTCAAACACTCAGTGATATACATACTTAAATAGTAGTCATTAAGAACATAAGATCAAAAGACATAGTATGAACACAACTTGGACACTGCATTATAGGAAACAGAACCTGCATGTTGTGGTGATAAATGAGACAGACAGGTTCGCATGAACTGAGCAAACACTTTCAGTGCGTCTGGTCGTGTGATTGAGATGGACTTTGTTCCATGGAAGATTATCATACTTATGTATGGTGAAGAAAAGTAAGACATTTATATTTCTGTGTGAGTTGACTCTTTACTGTGTGAACAGTCCGTTATAATGATTGTAGTATTAGGCATTTAGTTCTAAGGATTACATCTTTACGTGTTTTTCTAGTGTTTCTGGAACAGTGAAGACAAAAGCTTACCACAAAAGGGGCGTGCTCTAATTACTAAAATTTTTGTAAATACTTGCCATGTCACATTGCTATAAGATAACGATGGAAAGTTTACTTAGTATTAGTAGTATTCAAAGAAATGTAAATGTTAACAGTAGCCAAATAAGCCACCTCTGACTGAGTACAGGTATCGTAGCTCCACGCCAGTTCAAACTATGTGATCTGTTCAGTTCTGAGCGTGTTTATTGTTCTTTCTCTTTGTTTTTTCCAAGCTGTGCATGTGTCTTTGTTAAATACTGTACGCAAAAGGTTCATTTTTGTCCTATAAATAGGCAATGCTGTCCTGACCTGCACAAATTGTGGGCCTTTCACAATGCAGGATTATTCGAAATAAGGCCACAGTCATAAAAAGGAAACTAAAAAGGGATATATACATTTGTAAATAGTCTTCACGGGTTTGCCGCCGGATCACGTCGTGCAAATTTCACAATATTTTCTCGGTGCAACTGTCAGACATCTTCAGGTGGTTCAACCTTGCCGGTGGCTAGGTACGACTGACGGTACCCGCACGTCGACGCCCAGTTTCTAGAACAGATGGTGCCACATTTAAACTCCCTCTGCCGAAAATCGCAGAGCGGCTTTCCTGCCCGTGAGCTGTACGCTGCGTTTGCCAATCGTGCGGCCAGACGTTACTTACCAACGGTCGTACTAGGCCAATGTTATGACAGGTCTGTTATCGAAGAATCTTGATTTTCGGGTCGTGAAAAAATAGCAGCCAATGCATGGCTCCAGGATGTGATCAGTTTAAATCCCGCATGATTGTTGATGAGATTATCGGCTGTTCGGATATGTGTTGCTTCCTTAATGACGCAATCCCAGAAAGATGATGCTGGGGATAAAACTGCAGTCTTTTCATAAATCATTCGATGTTCTGTATTCAGACTGTGTTCCGCAACTGCCGACTTTTCCCGCTTACGAAGGCGTGTTTGACGCTGATGTCCATCGCAGCGTTCTTGTACTGTGCGACATGTCTGACCTATACACACTGCCTCACAATGACAAGGAATCTTGCGCACACCACATTCCCTCAGGCGCACATCATCCCTAACCGAACCCAACAGGTTTCTCACTTTTGCAGCATACTTAATTCCATATTTTCCGAGGACTCTAATACGTTTGTTTTATAGTATGTTACCTATCTTTTCCTTATGTAAAACATGAATGCATGAACTGTAAATAATTTATACGATGAACTGTGAAATAGTGAGCAGAGTTTTTGAACAGTTACTGTGCTACTGAATACGCGATGGAGGTACGGGACAGTGACGAACGAACCACACGAGCAGTCACACACTGTGTTAGGGCATGTTGATATGGGCAATATAAATTAAAACATCGGTGCAAGCTCTATGAAAAAATTTTGCATTTCATCTGGGAAGAACTCAGCAATATCATATCCACATCCGGTGCAGCGCAAGACAGTGGAGTTTTCCCATATGAGATGGGTACTTGCACATACGCTAAAAACTCAGAATTTCGATGCGCTGAAGGGGCAAAGACACAATGCAGTGGTCAGCTTTTCTCTGGGACGGGTGCAGAGTTGTGATATCCAGAACACACGATTATCGTACCATCCTCATATCATTGTTGTATTTTAGTAGGCCGGCCGTGGTGGCCGTGCGGTTCTAGGCGCTGCAGTCCGGAACCGCGCGACCGCTACGGTCGCAGGTTCGAATTCTGCCTCGGGCATGGATGTGTGTGATGTCCTTAGGTTAGTTAGGTATAAGTAGTTCTAAGTTCTAGGGGACTGATGATTAAGTACCATAGTGCTCAGAACCATTTGAACCATTTTTTTGTATTTTAGTAAAAATAAAAATGAACTCCTACGCAAGAAAACTGGAATAAAGTTTTGTACCTATTGTTCAAATTCGAAGCCCACTTCTTCATTTCTTTTCCATTTCATTCTATAAGGAGCAGCTGAAGTCATTTTCTGGTACATTTCATGTGTTGATTGAAAAGCTGCAAATGTGCCATTGTTTTCTGGGACCTCGTCTACACATTCCGAGGCAAGAAGTGCTCCATTCAATGTACTGGTTTGCAGTCGGTTTCTGTTTATAGTTTTCGTAAAGTTTATCTGAAATTTAACATCAATTGTCAATAACCTAAAAAGTATGAATAAATGGTATTAACCAGTTCATGAGCTTTAACAATGAGCGTGCCTTAGAAAAAAAAAAACTCTTTCACAGTCGTAATTTGAATGAGGTAAACTAAAAACTGAGAGGGCGAAATCTCTCAGGTCCTTGAAATCATCAAATTCGTGATTTAATATATTCCACGTTTTATCCGGTGATTGTTCCTTTTCTGAAGAGTCTGAGGGCAAGCCAAAACCAGAGGGAGAGGCCTCCATTTTTCATCTGTAGTTTGTGCTAAGTCAATATCCGTGAGAAGAACAACAAGTGGCAGTAGCTCCATGAACAAGATAAACGAAGGTGTTGTGTCTCTGAAACTTCGTAACAGAGCGTTTATATGTTTCAGAGCCGCCAGTTTGGAGGGAACTTTAACGGCCATATATCTTAATTTGACGTGGCACGAAGTTGTCTGTAACATTTTGAGAATTAACAGCACTCATTGGTATGCCACGTATAAACATACAAATGTATAAAAATACAGCATAATAAAAATATAAAGTCACATGTTGGCAGCTTTTACGATTTCAAAGATCATAGCATCCATACTTGCGCGAAACGAGAAACATTACAGTAGAAGTTAGCAAAATTCTTAAAATATTTTGGCTTAAATTTCATTGTAAAATAAAAATGAACTTAACTCCTTTTCCATATCGTACAGATAAAATGAAGATACAGTATTCTCACCACAAGGAAGTTGCTGCATTGATGGTAAAAATCCCTATGAATTAGTGGGTGATTCTTCATTCCTGGTGTTCCGTTGTTCTTCAAAATTTTTACACCTAGATAAAACTGTGAATCTCCAAATGGTAAGCTGCATTTTTTAAGCGAACATGATACAGATTTCTTCGCAATGTATAAGATCGTTTCACGAAATAAGGAAGTATTTCTGCATGGAGAGCTCTAACTTTGTCAAAATGATGAACAATTACCATTATTTTAGACTGCAAATATTAGCTGGAAATAGTACATTTTAGAAGAATCCACTCTAAGAACATACAGTACGCTTTTGCAAAGCGGTCGTGTAAATACTCAAAAACTTGTTCAGCTATTAGAGCTTGCTCAGAAAGCGTTATTTGGTTAAAAAAGCAGCATTAAGACATCCCAGTTTTGCAGCAATACCCGCCTTCGTAGAAAGTCAACGCGTCTGAGAAGGATAAAGCAAATTATATGGTTACAAGTTAGAAAACACCTAGAATAAAACGTTATGTTTAGCCCGTATCCACTTCATAAGACATAAAATGAAATATGAGATATAAAATGCTGCAATATCCGAAATTTCTTTAGCTCCGCCGGCCTCTTGGTGCTGAGTTTGAGAACACCCTAAATATTCCTCGCTAGGTTTTCACAAGGCTTTCGCATGCCCCGCTTGCGCCGAGTGGCAGACACACTTCGTTACAAAAAATTCCGGGAAAGTACCACGGAATCTGCTTGCCATCGAATGTATGATATTGCAACAATCTGCTCCAAACCCAGTAATATTTTCAAATGGAATATTTTGCTGTTGGAGTGTTTTGTTAGGTCATTACAGAGATACTCTGCAGTATATGCTGCTTTCTGTATATTTACGTCTGCAACGTCGTGAAGTTTATATAACTGCAAAATTTAATTTCAGTGCATCCTGTAAAAAAAAGAATGATACAAAATTATAACTCAAGGGGAAATTTTATTTTAGAATTTAGTGCATTATTATTTCAAGACGAACTCTTATTATTATTCTCCTGTTTCTTTGTCATGGAAACAGGTCACTGCACAGGTAATTTGTACATTTCCGGTATGCTGTACCTTTTTCACCATCACTTCCTTGTGTGACACTCCAGTCACCTTAGAAACTATGGCTAGTCTTTTGTGCCGTTTATGAGTCATGGCCCGTGCAGTATCCGAGTGTCGAAGTATTTCTTTCGACAAATCGGATAAATGATGAGATGCTAAAAATGCCACATACTGTTCTAAGTACGCTGCTACTTTAATTTCAGCATCAGGGTATACAATATCACAAAACAGCATCTTCCAAAATATCAAATAATGTACTTTGATTTTTCTAACCGGATGTTTACTTTTGTAAAAAATGGTTCAAATGGCTCTGAGCACTTTGGAACTTAACTTCTGAGGTGATAAGTCCCCTAGAACTTAGAACTACTTAAACCTAACTAACCTAAGGACATCACACATACCCATGCCCGAGGCAGGATTCGAACCTGCGACCATAGCGGTCGTGCGGTTCCAGACTGTAGCGCCTAGAACCGCTCGGCCACCCGGCAGGCTCTTCCTCTTAACTGATTGCATGTTTGAGACAAACTGAGAAACTGAAGGTTCTCGCACAGCAACAGACTGCATCATGTTAAAGTCTTCCTTACGTTTTGGATGGTTTTTAAACCACACATACACAGCATTTCCCTCACGCCATGTACCGGTCACTATCGCACACCATACGGAACTGTGGCATATATTTTCCACTCTTCTCACAACTTTTGGAATCTGTGCATATGACGTTCCGTTTCAGAGATTTCGCACTCCTTATACGCTATTTATCGGCATGAGCGACCTTGGGATGCTTGGTTTCTTCAAATTTACTATCATTTCCTATTTTTATATGTTCTCAAAGCAACAGCCCATGACATGAACCACTTACAAAAACTCAACAGTAAATAAATCCAGTTTAGTCTACTGAGACTGCAAAACACTTGTTGTTTAGACTGTCGTTTGCTGAAGTCGAAACCTTACCGCCTAACGCAGTTTCATTCCACAGTTGTTATTACTATGACAGTTGTTTGTATTTAACAATTCCACTAGGAACTACAGAGTATTATAGGCTAAGTTACTTGTTTTCGAATTATATGAGAATGTCGTTCGAAATGACATTTTATTTCTTTGAGATTCAAGTGGCCGCTCTATTTGTGGAACCTAAAAATTCGAACGGCATGCAAAACATGATACAAAACAGATTCGTTACTATGAGATTTTCAATTTTTTTCCAGAGTCAGTCTTCCAAGCCCCTTTCTAGACTTTAACTGTTGAGTCAGGGTCGGCGGCTTGGTGCTCAGTCTCAGCTGTTAATTTTCGGAGACCTCAGTGTTCTTAATTATAAATCCGTAACAACATTTACACGTACTTGGTGACTCATAATTAACCTCAACAAATGTGTATGATGTACATTTGGTGTAAACTTAGGACTCAGGAAAAATTCTCGTATGTTTGCCAACATATTAGATTTTGCCTCGTATCTCGTACAAACAATGAAATTCTCACATGCGTACGAGAATCCTCGCGAGTCTCACAACCGCCGGTTGTGCCAGAACTTATAGTCGCTGCAACTACTGGGCACGCCGTCATCTTTGATTTGACCTGTGCGTTTAAGACTATATAAAATTGCCCAGAAGAGACACACCGTGCATGTTGTGGGCATTAGTTACAAAAGTGATTGCGACACAATGAAATCGTTTATCACAAAGAGAAATAGGTTTATATACCATGTATTGGACAATAAAAGATGCTTTTAGGATTAAAGTTAACATGCTACACTCGGAACCATCGCACACATTTGATTTATACATTCTTACTTCTATTTGTGTAAAGCCCTTAAAGGAAAATTTTCCTTCAGTACAACTCATGTAGATCGTACATTACACAGTAATAAAACAACTGTACGTTGTTTCGTGTAATCTGCTAATTCTGATCCTGTGACAGAACATTGAGATCCAAGGAGAACTGACACTTCCTTCCGGTCGATAATCTTTCTGTCACGAACGTGTTCACTAAATGGGCCCAACAACATCGCCTGCAATTTATTTTTGGGTTCATCGCACCTGTTAGTCGACTATACAGACGTCCTACCATTCCTTCAATCCAGCATCTCATCAGCTTTAACGCATATTGTCGTAAAAAAAAAAATAAAGTCACTGTAACCATCTTTCTACTGTCACCACGTTGTGTACCATACCATGAAGACTCTACTCTTCACAGTAACAACAGAACTAAAAGATACTCACCCTGATCAACAATACATATCAAACATTTACCACAAACGATGAATTACTCATGACAATTTAAATTACTGAAGTGTAAGCTGTCACAAATTAGATTCGTCTTAACAAAGAGAGAGAGAAAAAGGACCAAAAGACAAGTGATGACGCCCTATTAAACCACACGTCAGTATTTTGGGAAACAGCTGCCTTTCAGAAAGAAAATTGTGCTCAACGTTCTTCAAATCTATAGAGCATGACATGCGTTTCATTTTTACAGTGATCATTAATACACTGACGGAAAAAAATTGCTGAGCCAAAAAAATAAACCTATATAACGGCGATTGGTACTGTTTTTATTGAACTCATGAGAGTAGCCGAAGCTGCCACAGAATCCATCAACGGAAGGGCTACTGTGGCCTAGTGCTACTTGACGTAGCCATGGCTTTCGACAGTGTGTGGCAAACTGGACTCCTGCACAAGATTTACAAATTAGGGTTTCCCGGCCAAGTCGTTAAACTGATGAGCAGTTACCCAGCCAACTGCACCTTCTAAGGCGACTCTGCGAAATCTACAGCATGTGGCATACTAGCTGGTGTCCCACAGGGATCGGTGTTAGGTCCAGTACTGTACAACTTGTACACAGCCAACACACCGACTGCCCCACAGACACATTTGAGTATGCCAATGACACAGCATTCTTCGCCACCCATACCAACAGGTGTATAATCACACACACAGACTGCATAACTTTCTAAACAAAACAGGAACTTGGGACAGGAAATGGTCAATCACAGTTAACAGCGAAAAGACACAAGCCCTGATGCTCACTCAGACGAAAGGCAAACGTTCCCCAACATACCGTCGGTAGCAAAATGTACCGCTTAGATTAGACAGGCGCGAAATTCCCTGGAGAGGAGGCGCAATATTCCTGGGTGTAGCATTAGACCAACGCCTGACCAGGAGAGCACACACCAATGAACACTGGCATAAAGCCAGCCCCAGGTTAAACGGGTTGTGCCCCCTGATAAATAGCAGTAGCAGCCGTGCAGCGACAACTGGAGTAAGGCTCTTCTGCACATTAGTGCGACTAATTTTAGAATATACCTCTCACATTGCGTAAAAAGCTCAAAGCAGAGCACTGCGACGAGCATTAAACGTCCCTTCTCGATTTCCCACGGCCGATACACACGACGCCGCGGGAATGAAAACACTCGAAGAAAGATTCCTCGAGTTGGCGGCTGCCTTCTAGCAAACCACGAGAAAATAAAAAAAACCAACTAATAAATAGTCTCGAGAACTATCCCACCCAAACCAACAAATACAGGAGACTAAAGTCGATTCTGGACTAAACAAAAAGAAAAAAAAAATTCTTTAAACCACAACTACATAAAAGTTAGGCCCTATACCAAAATTTAGGAGCATGCTCTGCATGCGAACGTAGTATTCCTATCACATAGAAGGAAATGTCACACGACAACACCCTTCAGCACAAACGTTCTCGACTAAGTGAGAAAATTAAGTATGCAGACAGCCAGCATCCCGATATTCCGCCTGAAGATGATGGATACGGAATCCACTGGAACGTTGCGAAGAAACGACGACGCCACTCGGCTGATAACCCGAGATGATTCCGTAGCTGAAATACTCAGAGAAAGCCGGCAAGCACGTAGGAACTACATTACAAACTAAGTGCACAACACATGTTGCAGTAGTCCAGCGACTGTGGATGGAGAATGTATGCATCGTCTCGTGGATATACGAATAAAAAATTCTTCTCGGGCATCCACAACTTAATAGTGGCTGAGGCGAGCTCGATCGAAAGTTCGTGGGGCTCTAATCATTTGACGCGGCTGGAAGCACGAGAACATTTCATCAAAAGTGGATGAAGTTATGCGGTGTGTGACAGCAGCGTGAACTAGCTGGAGGCCATTCAGTTCAGCAATCACAGTATGGGATCCAGAAATACACGCCAAAAGCTCCACAGACACTTCGTTATCACAGCAGCAAGCCCTCTAAGTATCGAAATATGACGCTACGACCAACAAATTTAGTGGAAAATAAGCATTCTCTCCAACTGTAGCTCACTGAAAATTCTTTTTTTGCCAAGTTTTAGGTTGACGAGAAGTACTGATCACCACCGTTGCAAGCCTTTCCATGGCTGTGAACGTCATTTTTGACGTCTTGGTCAATTTCTCCTGGCCTCCTGATCAGAATATTCTCAGGCCATACTGCCTGTGTTCTGCCATTTTCAGAAACTTGGGTGGACGTATGTGCTTCACGTGAATCAAACATACCTGAGCTGTACCTGAGTCTCCATTCAGTTGCCCTGTTGTTTGCTATATGTGTATTTCAGTCCTGAAGGGGAAATATCTGGAAGATGATTACCGGTACATGCATTTGCTTCGCAGTCAGGGAACTCTCGTGAAAACGTTTGACAGAAGTGGAACTAACTTAAATCGATTGTGAGACAATAATTCCCATCCAACGTATGTATATCTGTGTAAAAGAGTAACGTAGATCGCTTGCTACGCATGTGCAGCTGTATCCCCCACCACCGGAATTATTGATCGCATTAAGGGGAATAGACCTAATCTAGTTTTTTTTTTTTTTTTTTTTTTTTTTTTTTTTTTTTTTTTTTTTTTTTTTTTTTGGACGAACGAAAATCTGACGACTTATTGCTTATAAATATGTCAGTTCTGGTAACAGAGAGTGCCTCAGCCATTAGTGCTCTGACTGAGACGTGTTGTCTGCATTTTTCAGTACCTCTCATTCTCTATCCCAAACAACAGACCGTGCTGCTTTAGATCTGACACGTAGTTGAGGACAGTTCTTATCAGCCAGATACCGAATACCTTCTGGTGATTTTTCCTTCAATCATTCTGAGGCGTGCTGCGGCTCGCATTGGTGCTGTTGTAGGTTTCTGTCCTCTGTTGGAGGCGAGACTCTATCGTTTAGTTGACATGGTTGCGGTTGTTTGTATTCTTCTTGTGTTGACTGGCGCCACTTGGTTTCGCAAGCCTAGCCTGTCCGCTATTGACAGCAGCGGCGTTGTCGATATGTTGTAGCTGTGGCCCTATCTCTGGGGTGACGTCGTTGTTCTTCCGGGTCGTGTGAGTGAGCAGTTCGGTTGGGGGACTGTGGAGGAGCCAAGAGGGCAGTGCGGGAACACGCCAGGACCGCTGGCAGCACGTATGACTGCCGGATGGAAGGGCTGTGGTCGCGACGGCACACGACCTAGTCGTCAACCGGATCCAATAAGCTTCAAGTTGAATGGATTTTAATCTTAGCAGTGAAACCTCCACCATAGTGAGATCTCGGGATTCTCCAGTGACTTCGGTTGGTTTTGCTGCTCGCAGTGTCGCCGAGACGAAGAGCAGTGAGTGGAGTGCTTGGGGAAGGCGGATCTAATTACCTTTCCTCGACTCCTTGTTACAAATTGCTGCATTCTGTGTGTTACTATCTATTAAGTTCAACCAGCCTGGTGGCCGCTAACGGCCCAGTGACCTGCCCTGGAGGTTAGTGTATGTAATGGCATTGTACGTTTCATTGCCTTGATGGTGCTGTCCAGCAAGGCGTGTAGTTTTGACAGGTTTGTTGGTGTTTCTTCTACTCTCGTAGTAGTGATTCCTTTCTCCTTTCGGACGCTCTAAACACAGCATTTTGAGGACGTTGTGCTGACGGTCGGTTCCGGCTTGGGCGTGGCGTTCCCTCGTAGCATTGGTTATCGGACGATAGGTAGCTTCAGCAGATTATCATTAGTCATTCGTTGGACTGCCACTACTCTGAGTTACCATCTTGTGAAGTGAATGCAACTCTTGGCTGCCTTTCTCATCGCTGTGTTTTTGGCCAGACCTACTCAGAGGTCGATTCCTGGAGCACCGTCTGTGACTAGCCCTTGTGTTTTATTGTTGTGTTATTATTTTATTATTGTACTACCAAGTTACCATCATCTGTCTCACTTGTTTGGTGATCAGTTGGTTGTCCTTTTGAGTTAACCTTGTTATTATATTTACTGTTTTATTGTATGTTTCTAATTTTTTATATAACTGCCATTCTTGGCGTTACAGCAAGTGTAAACGGTTGTGTTACCATATTTACTATCATTTTGTCTCACCTGTTTGGTGATCAGTTGCCTGTCTTTTAAATTAACTTTTGCTATTGCCTTGCTGTTAGACAGTACGTTTATATTTTTTTTTAATAATTGCCATTGTTGGCGTTAAAGGACTTCAGCCGTGACTGTCGCTACTTGTCTTAAAATTCTAATGTGGCAATTGTATTTTAGCAGTTAACCTTTAAGGTCTTGGTGATTTGTTTTCAATATTTTAATAACTGTAGTTTGTAAGTTGCGACAAGTTATAAGTTCTTAATTTATTGCCATTAAGGCCTTCAGCTGTGAAACAAATCTTAATTTATTGCCATTAAGGCCTTCAGTATTGAAACAGTTCTTCAATTATTGCCATTATTTAATTTGTTGTTGATTTGAAATAAACTGTGTGTGATTAAAAGAAAAGGCAACCAATAGTAACTGATTACTGCCCCGTCCACAATCGTAACCGAATCCTGCCTTCCTTGACCACCAGGTCTCACATTCTTCTTACAGTCAAGGGTAATACGGAAACACCTCAGTCAGATTGACAGAAATATTAATGTTTTTAATGTAAATCAGGGAGAAAGCGACCCAGACATTAAATGAGCGCACAGTGCTTCTTTGGGTATCTGTTTATGTGTGCAAGGCAGTAAAATCTATGATTTGTCGACATCCGCAGTTTTGAAGGTATCATTAAATTTTATGTTGTGTGATTCGGTTATTCGTGGAAGGGTAATCCAAACGGTAGATCACTACTATAATATTACTGAACTACTAGCTTAAGTATTGTAGGGTTACTGCACTGAAAACTTGTAATATTGCATGAAAGTAACTAGATTCTGCCTTATACGAATCATCCGTGCACTGCACATTTGAGTGTAGCCTGTGTAACGTGGAAACCTGTATCAGTATAATAATAACAAACAAAAAAGGATGTGTCACGCGCTGTAGATTATATGTGTAGTAATGCAGCTCTTGACAAGAGGCTACTTGCTAATTAATTCTGGATCAAAGACATTTACTGTATGAGGTGACTGGATTTGCTGCTCGTCGACTGGAGATGAAAATTACAGGTGTTTAAAGTAATAAACCGTGCAGCCACTAATGCAAGACACGCGGAGAGGAAAGTTTAATTAAGTAGTATCATTTGCGTAGCACTGCCTGCTGTAGGCTTATGTAAATGTTGGATAGGTGGTAGGTGAATAAATGTCGTGGGAAATCATTCACACCGGGATGGGCCTAGTCTTATTTTTCTATATTTAGTGGGTAAAATTTTACAAACAAGTCAGTCACATAAGGTGGACCCGCAAATTAATAATAGACGTTACCCACCAAAAGAATGCGAGCGTCCACTAATAATAGAAATATTAAGGCGTAACTGGAGACTTTATTCATGAGGCAGGCAACTAGTACTCGTTACTTATGGACGTGGGGCTTCATTTCCAGAAAGAGAGACGATTGAGCAGTACATATTTCTCAACGCTCGAAGATGATGCTAAGCAGAAATCTACTAAAACGTGTGAGAGACTTACTTCCAGCTAAGAGGGGCTACGCAAGTGTTAAAAAATCCGTGCTTATTGGAACATTGGACGGATATCCTCGTAAAAACGAGTACTTAGCTTAGATCTATATGCAAAACACCGTAATGGTTCACGTGAACCTTCAGTACAACGAATGAATTTGCCAAGAATGAAGGTAAAATTGGAAGGATTGCGGTCCCCTTGCGCCAGAACGTAGTGCCATCTCACCAGTTACGGCATTTTGTGGCACCATCTAGATCTGTGTTCGCTCAGCTCCGAAAGCAAAAACCGTGCTTTTCAAGTATTCACCTGGCGAATTTTCACTGGCCGCTTCCGCGAGACATTACTACCACTCTGCTACCCGCCAAACCAAAGATGTTCGTGCAAAGTGTGCCGTCAAGCAACACGTGGACGCTTCTTTGGACCTCATCACGTATATGTATTTTACTAAACGGCTCCAAGTTCTATGCTGCTTGCAGGTTACCAATCTAACGGCTTGCAGAGTCTTCATTAGCAGTATTTTATATGAATTTAAGGAGTTAAAATTCTGATGTAATCTACATATTACAAGTAGTTTGAAAAGTAAAGAATAGAATAAATTGTACCAACAAAAGCCCCAACATCTTACTTTAAAGGTTTAAAACAATAAGTCAAATATTAAGTTAGAAACTGTGTGCTTTTCTTGAGGCAGAGTAACTCATGGCATGTAAGTTATTCTGGCTATATACATACACTCCTGGAAATTGAAATAAGAACACCGTGAATTCATTGTCCCACGAAGGGGAAACTTTATTGACACATTCCTGGGGTCAGATACAGCACATGATCACACTGACAGACCCACAGGCACATAGACACAGGCAACAGAGCATGCACAATGTCGGCACTAGTACAGTGTATATCCACCTTTCGCAGCAATGCAGGCTGCTATTCTCCCATGGAGATGATCGTAGAGATACTGGATGTAGTCCTGTGGAACGGCTTGCCATGCCATTTCCACCTGGCGCCTCATTTGGACAGCGTTCGTGCTGGACGTGCAGACCGCGTGAGACGACGCTTCATCCAGTCCCAAACATGCTCAATGGGGGACAGATCCGGAGATCTTGCTGGCCAGGGTAGTTGACTTACACCTTCTAGAGCACGTTGGGTGGCACGGGATACATGCGGACGTGCATTGTCCTGTTGGAACAGCAAGTTCCCTTGCCGGTCTAGGAATGGTAGAACGATGGGTTCGATGACGGTTTGAATGTACCGTGCACTATTCAGTCTCCCCTCGACGATCACCAGTGGTGTACAGCCAGTGTAGGAGATCGCTCCCCACACCATGATGCCGGGTGTTGGCCCTGTGTGCCTCGGTCGTATGCAGTCCTGATTGTGGCGCTCACCTGCACGGCGCCAAACACGCATACGACCATCATTGGCACCAAGGCAGAAGCGACTCTCATCGCTGAAGACGACACGTCTCCATTCGTCCCTCCATTCACGCCTGTCGCGACACCACTGGAGGCGGGCTGCACGATGTTGGGGCGTGAGCGGAAGACGGCCTAACGGTGTGCGGGACCGTAGCCCAGCTTCATGGAGACGGTTGCGAATGGTCCTCGCCGATACCCCAGGAGCAACAGTGTCCCTAATTTGCTGGGAAGTGGCGGTGCGGTCCCCTACGGCACTGCGTAGGATCCTACGGTCTTGGCGTGCATCCGTGCGTCACTGCGGTCCGGTCCCAGGTCGACGGGCACGTGCACCTTCCGCCGACCACTGGCGACAACATCGATGTACTGTGGAGACCTCACGCCCCACGTGTTGAGCAATTCGGCGATACGTCCACCCGGCCTCCCGCATGTCCACTATACGCCCTCGCTCAAAGTCCGTCAACTGCACATACGGTTCACGTCCACGCTGTCGCGGCATGCTACCAGTGTTAAAGACTGCGATGGAGCTCCGTATGCCACGGCAAACTGGCTGACACTGACGGCGGCGGTGCACAAATGCTGCGCAGCTAGCGCCATTCGACGGCCAACACCGCGGTTCCTGGTGTGTCCGCTGTTCCGTGCGTGTGATCATTGCTTGTACAGCCCTCTCGCAGTGTCCGGAGCAAGTATGGTGGGTCTGACACACCGGTGTCAATGTGTTCTTTTTTCCATTTCCAGGAGTGTATAATATTTGAGAGTGAGAGCACATAACCACTTCCTGCGGAACTGACACATAATTTGGAAACTTTTGCTCCGTCCCCCTGTCCAAAGAAAGTTTATCGCTTAATATATTTTCACTGTTCATGCAGTTAGGACGACTAGTGTCCAATAATCGTAATTTCTTGTTTCAAATATTTGTCTTAAAAGTCCTCTGTAGTTTTCTGAAAAAGAAAATGTATACTTCGAGCAAATTATACAGAAGAAAGCCACAAAACTACATAAATTTAAAAATGCCTGCACACGTGACGATACCCACAAGTCATGCAGCCAACTCTGTTAAAAACAGAATTTTTTCTCACTTCTTTGTTTTTTATGAACTTTTAGTTCCTGATGATTTAGTGACTCATAGTTACTAGAGAAGTAATTACACGGTGGCACTCAAAACCCAAACGAGAGTTTTACCGACTGTATATGGGAACACATACCAAAAACTGTTCTGGTAGGACTTAATACTTCGAAAGCAGGTGTGCTGGATGCTCTCCTATGTTTCAGGGATAATGCAATGTCAAGGTTTAAGGTTATGGAATTGACGGGAGTGCCTGTTGGAATATATATGCAAAGAACTTTAATTGCAGGAGACTCTTGGAAGCAGAGAAATCAGTGTTGGAAGCTACTACGGTAGCAAGAATGGGAATAATAAATCTGAAAAAGTAAAGGGAGGGAGAACAACACGAGAAACAAGATGAATATGGGCCTGGCATGCATTAGTGTTATGCAGGTTAGGCATAGAGGCATGCTTCAGCTTCAGGATGAATACTGCGTAAGTTCACTTTTTTGATGTTATGGTAGAAATTGGTTAAAAGCGATTTAAGATAGAGGGCTGAAATTTTGTATATTGTCTTAAAACATACACAAAAAAATTTAACTAATTTTATGCCTTAAATTTGAAAATTAAAGACTTTTTTGAAGAAAAAGTGTGACTAAATCACTGAAATTTCAGATAATCATTACTAAAAAAATTTAAACCGTGATATCTAATAGCAACATCTTTTTAAACGTCTGCTTTAAACATAATACCGTAAGGAACTTCCAGAAAAAAACTTCTACTTTGTTTTCATTTCGAGATATGTGTATGTGTGCTGTACATAAATAATTAACGTGGTTCATTTCACTTGCAGCACAAAACACTATTCAGAAAAAAAAAGTGAGACCAAAAGTTGCGGTTCATACAACAAATTGCTCCCAAAAGAACCGTTACAAGATGGTAAGTATTACATGACCTTACAACCCTTGACCTTGAGCTATATTATTTAGAAAAGTGATAATTTGTCAAGATGTCCCCCTGTGTTCCAAAACCTGTCCCGTTAAACTTCTGTATCAGGCACCACATTTTAATCTATTATTTCTTTACCACTAATTCTATTCGCAACACATTCTGCAGTCAGATCGGCATATTCCACTGGATGTACCTGCAAAATTATACCATTTTGCTGTATAAAGTTCAGGTGATATGACATCATCTACATTGAACTGCGTGAGAAACTAGGTTTTTTATGAAAAGAGTGCAAATAACGCAGGCTATATTGATTTACATTTTTTCATTAGACTACTGCGCGAATGATCCGAAACTACTAGTAATGAAACAAACATAGTTACATTAGAATTATATATTAATACATTCAGCTGCTCACGGACGTTGGTATACATCAACGGTGACAGATGAAAACTTGTGCCCCGACCGGGACTCGAACCCGGTATCTCCTGCTTACATGGTAGACGCTCTATTCATCTGAGCCACCGAGGGGACAGAGGATAGTGCGACTGCAGGGACTATCTCTCGCACGCCACAGGGAGACCCACATCCTCACCTTATATGTCCACATAATATATTCGTAGTGTCCCTACCCAACACACACATTACTCGTGGAAGACTTCTTACGAAGTCCCGTAAGAGTTCGTGTAATATGTGTGCATCCGCACAGAAGAAGGAGGTCGTGGCCGGTATTGCCAGAACTATATACTTATATTGGTATGTCCGAAAGAACAGACACCATATCCATATAAGTATAAACATAATTAAGGTTCTGCGTCTTCAAGCGTAAAAGTTTTACATCTTCAAGAATTTTACGCATTAACTCATTTGTAAGGTAATCAGGCTTTCCAAATTATTTTGTACGAAGAAGTTCGATTTAAAAAAAAATGTGTGTGTCTGTGTGTGTGTGTGTGTGTGTGTGTGTCTGTGTATGTGTGTGTGTGTGTGTGGGCCGAGTTGCGGTGAGGAGGGAGTTACTGGTAGCAACCTATGCTAAGCGATCAAACGTAACGTAACATTTGCCACGTTCAAAGAGTAGCTACCATCCGATGGTGTCGCGTATTGTGATGTGGCAAAACCTTTCTTCTGAGACGGAAAATCTGTAATAAATCTTTCAGAATTGGAGTCAATATGCAAGGACAGAACGGCGGTGTTTCAAAAGGGAAATTTCATAAAACCCGTGTCTCATTGTGTTCCTACGAGCTTCACGGCGACAGACGCGGAAACGCAGCACCAGACCAGTCTGTACCTGCAGCGGACGCCGGCTGCGCGCATCGCATTTCCATAAAAAAAGCACAGGCCGGACGGCGTGGCGGCTGGCAATCTCGCCACTGGCCGCGCCGCACTAAAACGAGCCAACGCCTCGGGATTTGTTATCAACGGCGGCGCCCCGTTCTTTCAGCGACGCGGAGGGGGCGGTCCAAGGCGGCGGAGATCCTGCCGGTAATAAAGTCCGCGCGCCACCTGGAAATGAGATGGGATTGATATTAAAATGAGGACTCCGAGAAATACTGGCCCCGCGCGGCACGCCCGCCCCGCCGGCCGCCGATGGGATTACATAAATAATGGGGGGCGGCGAGGGGCTGCGACGGTGCCGCCACCAAAGAGGACACGGGCGCACTGCGCTCCAGGGCGCAGAGGTCACTGCCGCGGAGACCTGCCGACGTAACCGAGAAGACCTCGGCACGAGCAGACTAGCAGGCTGATCCCAGCCGCCTCTGTCACTATTATCGTCGGTGATCTAAACCTATGTGATCCGATTCCTTTTTTTTTTCTTTTTTTCCTGAGAAATAGTCTTCTCACTGCTTCCAACCCTCCATGTGTTAATCTCGTGCGGACGTCTCCCCGTCTCGTAATAGTACTTACACCCAGTGCCTTAGAGTCAATGTCCTCACTCACATGTGGTAGACATTTCAATTTCTGTGTTTGTGCGCTGTCTTGCTTTTCGCCCACCATTTACCATCCAATACTGTAGCAGTTCATGAAGTTCCATCATGTTCCCAAACACCTCTCAAAATTATCTCGTAAACAAACTTTCCCGTCGTTACGTGCCCTGAACCTGCCGCTGCAAACTTATGAGGGCGGTACTGATGTCCTTTATTTTCAAATACTGAAGTGCTATTCTAATGTAGTTCGAATTTTTTTCGCATTCCTGACAACGATCTCATCCCAGATCATGAACTCATCCAGGAAATAAACTTTTCTCCCACCCATAATCTACCCTCTGCATCCAATGCCATTCCAAAGAGAGACTTCAACTTACCCTTTCCTTTTCCGGCCTGCGAAGGAGCGCCTGGTCCCCGGTACGAATCCGGCCGGCGGACTTGTGTCGATGTCCGGTGAGCCGGCCAGTCTGTGGATGGTTTTTAGGCGGTTTTCCATCTGCCTCGGCGAATGCGAGCTGGTTCCCCTTATTCCGGCTCAGCTACACTATGTCGGCGATTGCTGCCCAAACAAGTCCTCCACGTACGTGTACATCACCATTACTCTACCATGCAAACATTGGGGTCACACTCGTCTGGTGTGAGACGTTTCCTGGGGGGAGGGATTCCACCGGGCTCCGAACCGCGCACAATAACCCTGAAAGAATGAAGAATGATTCGGTGTGGGGCGCCGAAGGTGTGAAGTGGACTGAGGCAGTCGTCGTGGGGTTGTAGACCACTGTGGCTGCAGCGGGGACGGAGCCTCTCCGTCATTTCTAGGCCCCTGGTTAACAAACAATACATACAATACAGTACACTTTCCTTACCTAGTAGGTACTCAACTCATCTAACACCTATATACAAAACTATTTATGAGCTCCTTTCTGCATCAACATCTACACCAACATACATACTCGGAAAGCTAACGTACGGTGCGTGGCAGAGAGTATCAGTACAAATACTAGTTATTTCCTTTCCTGGCTAAAAATGGCTCTATGGAACTTAACTGCTGAGGTCATCAGTCCCCTAGAACTAAGAACTACTTAAACCTAACTAACCTAAGGACAACACATACATCCATGCCCGAGGCAGGATTCGAAACTGCGACCGTAGCGGTCACGCGGTTTCAGACTGTAGTGCCTAGAACCGCTCGGCCACTCTGGCCGGCCACTTCCTTTCCCGTTCCGCTCGCAAATAGAGCGAGGGAAAAACGACTGTCTGTGTGCCCCCGTATGAGCGCTCATTTCTCCTCTATTTGTGGGGGTTACACGAAATGTATGTTGAGGGCAGTAGAATCTTTCTGCAGTCAGCTTGATAAGCCGGTTCTCAATAGTGTTCCTCGAAATGAGCGACGCCTTCCGTCTAGAGATACCCATTTGAGTTCCCGAAGGATGTCCGTAACACTTGCGTGTTGACCGAACGTACCGGAAATATATCTGCTAGCTCGCCTCTGAACTTCTTTGCTATCTTCCTTTAATCCGTCCTGGTGCGGATCCCAAACACTCGAGCAGTACTGAAGAATAGGTTGCAGTAGTGTCTATATGCTATCTGCCCAACAGAAGAACCACACTTCCGTAAACCGAAGTCGACTATTCGCCTCCCCTGCTACAATCCCTACGTGCTCGTTCCATTTCATATCTCTTTGCAACGTTAGGCCCAGATTTTTAAATGACCTGGCTATGTCAAGTAGCACTACTCGTCTGCATTAATTACATTTTTCCAAATTCAGAGCTAACTGACAACCATGCTTCGCTTTCATATAAGACTGTGAACCGTTCGTACCTTCTAAAAAACACCTTTCTTAATTTATGGTCTATGTTTGATACTGATAGCCGTATTTTAAAGAGAGACATTTTGTTTCGCCTTTGTTGCTCCCATTTCCCGTTAGTTAGCCCTCCACGGTAACCATAGACCTATTGCTTATATCCGCCTGGGTCGATCCTTTACCAGGTATATTGCCTCCAGGACAATAATTGGTCTAATGCTTATTCAAATTTTGATACTAATCCTGTTAGTAATCTTTACCATTTCATCTTTCTTAGTCTAAGTCTCAATCTCTGTTCTGCCTTCATTAAAATTTTCATTCCATACTAAATCTCCCATAGTTCTTTCTCGTATACACAGAGGATAGCAGTGTTATCAGTGAATCACGTAACTGAGACCTTTTTATTTTTAATCTCACAGCTTTGGGAACTGTAAATATCTCTTCTTCCACAAAAGTACCAGCAGAAATAAAGTGTAAGAACCAGACGGCATCCGCTTGGTAAACTTGTGAACCTGTCATGTAGAAGTAATGCTACGAAGTGATATGAAGTGGCACTAACATGTGATTTCGGTGATATTAGGAACGACTGCGGAATGTTATTCAATGGGATGATGATGCCAAAGTCGATTGCATCTATAAGCGAAGCCTCGTGTCAGTCGCTTGTGATTACACACTGCTGCTCCAGCAGTGTGCAGAGCTTGAAAGATATTAACAAACCGCTTAAGATGTATTTAGACCTTCATTTTTACAGTCCTTCGTTTTTAGATCACTACTGATTTCATGATTTTGTTCGATGACATACTGCCTTTTAGCGGTGTTTGATTCTGATGGAGAACTAACATTGGGTGCAAGGTTCAGAGCTTTTCAGCTATAAAGTTTTACTTACGTTAGACAAATGTTTTGTTTTCTTGTGTAAAATATTTTTAATAGCTTTAAAATAATTTTTAAAAATCTTAAAATAATTTTAGGAAGGTATCATATCAATTGATGTCTTAGGGTTACTATTTCTTCTGGTTTTGTTATACCTATGTTCACCTGAAGATGTGGACTTTAGTGCCATGAAACTGGTTGTGATCTATAAATAAAGTACTTAATACAGCTGAAGCGGTTTATTAACAACCAAGATGATTACTCATAGCTGTGGTTGACGTTCCTGAAAGGTTGTCTGCAGAATTCTAAAGAATTCACAGCTATGTTGCTAGGTATAAATACCAGGACTATTCGGAAAGTGAGTTTCGACTGATCGCGAAATGGAAACCACTGTGATAATCAGAAATATTTTATCTGCAACAGTTAGCTACATCTTCCAGCCACTGCTCTATATAGTCAACACTCCGACTTAGACATTTGTCGTAGAGTTGTACCAACTTTCCATTACCCTCGTCATAGAACCCAGCCGCCTGTGCTTCCTGCCAATTCTCTACGCTCATCTATAGCTCGTTATCTGTGCGAAAATGTTGTCTTCATAGCCAGCAGTTAATGTAAGAAGAGACAAAACACAGAGGGAACCAATTACGGGCTGTAGTGCAGGTGATCAAACACTTCCCATCGAAAACGCTGCAGGAGCATTTTCATTGCCCCTGCAGATTGCGACTGAGAATTGTCACAAAGTAGGAACCGTATGACAGTTCTGTAATGTGGGCTGCATAACATCAGGCGAAATCTCTCACCAGGACCTCATACAACGGAGGAGGCACTATTTTCTACGGATCTTTATGTGCTCACCATGCTCTCAGAACTGAAAAGAGCGAAGTGATGCAACCGACAGGCATACTAGAGACACTGTCGAACACATATGTGCAAAGCGTTAAGAGATTTTCACAGTGGTTTCCATTTCTTGACCGATCGGAACTTACTTTCCGAATATCCCTCGTAAGTCTATGTAGCACATAAGAGAGGTACGACTTGTGGTCCTGGTGTTGTGTCTTTGACTAGTAATAAAAATATCATGGATCCCAGGTTCGACCACAGGCACTCGTTGAATTCTGAGTTAAAATCGTCAGTAATGGTAGCTGAAAACGTCTAACATAAGAAGTTACCCTCGATCTGCCAACGACCGTGGCAAATAAGTTGGAGTGGCGGACAAGGGTTTCAGGTTACTCTCTTACTCGTTGAGTGGTAAACATGATGAGGATGCAGAAAGCAACCACCGCCTTAAAGCCACGCAAGGTGTAGCCACAGGACACGTGTCCAGTGATCTCTCCATTTTCAAAATATTCTGGGTTAGTCCCTCGACGGTATTGTAAGTGGGGACTGCTGGGAAGTAGGTGACAATGAAGAAAGCTATAATAACTTACGAAAGGATAATGATCCATTAATCGGAGAGTAGAATATCTATGTAGTTTGAACACAGTCGGAGAGTTAGAAAATCGGGAAAGGAAAATGCAAAGCCTCAATCTATGTACAGGGTGTTTGGATGATAAGTGCAGATATTTTTATCATTGGTACCCACATAAGTGTGTTAGTTGGCTTTTCTGTGTGTCTGTCTTCCCGAAAGCACCTTACCTTCTGCATGGCCGTTGCTTCACCACTGAATGCACTGTGCCTCTCAGTATAGACTAACTGTTTTGCTTACACCTGCTGCACCAGGGGAAAATAAGGATTATGGCTAGCTCTTGCATCATGCACATGGAGATAATAGACAAATAAAAACATACTACTCCTAATAGCAACAATTATCAGCCTGCAAATGGAGTTAATACTGACACGGTGTTCAATACACTGTACTCAATTGCCAATAAAAATACTTGTACCTATACCCCTGACCCACTGTATAGTGGAGGTCAGTGAACTGAAACAGAATGAGGATAAGGATTTCTGGTAAGACTAATGTTGCTGTTAACACATGCAGAAAGTGGTACAATGCTAGGATTCCTTATGAATAGGAAGGTAAGGTAGAGAATTATTACTGTGAACAGTTCAGTGATAGGGCTGCTCTAATCAGATTCGACAGCAAACCAATTTCTACAACAACAGTTCATGTATACATGAAACCTAGGCAAACAGGAGATGATGAGATAAAGAAGGTAAATGAGGACACTGAAGTGTTGATTCAGTATGAAAATCAGTTTATTATGGGAAATAGGAACGCGATTGTACGGGAAGACTTAGAAGAAAGAGTTGCTGGAGAATAATGGCTTGCCAGCAGGAATGACCGAAGAGAAACATTGACTGAGGTCTTCAACAAATTTCTGTTAATAATAGCACATACATTTTTCAAAAATTGAGGAGTTATACTAGAGAAAGGACTGGAGATAATGAGAGATTCCTACTGGATTACATCACGGTGACACTGAGATTCCGATATCAGATAATGAATTGTAAAGCGTGCCTTGGAACAGATTTAGACTCGAACCAGAATTTAATAATGATGATGAGCACATTAAATAATCGTATGGAAGAACGAGTATGGAAAGAAGGGTATGCTAAAGTGAGTGGGAAATGATGAGACCCGCTTAAAGGTCACCAGACACGTGGATACTGCACTAAAGAAAATCGCAGTAAGACAAATATCGGTACTAGGAAATCAGCTGCTGGGATAACAGATGACCGTCGATCATGCGGGTTTGGGCGTTCGAACGATTAGTTTTCGAACAGCCTTCTGAACTACCAGCTGAAGCTGCGAGCTGTGATATCTACCTTCCACCCCTATCGCACGGTCCACGACCAAGCAGCCGAGAAATGCGCACAGTTTAAGACGTATCCTACCTTGAATGGTGTCCGACAAGTGCATATTGATCTCCGTAGCCACGTGCCCTCCTATACCCGCATCGACTTTTGGAGAGCCGTTATCGTGTATGACGACCAATATCGCATGTCATCGGGAATGCGGAAAAGGACATCTTACCGTCTACAAACGTGACGTCCCCACTCATCCAGACTACTCTGCCGGTTACATATACAGGAGCGCTTACCACCGCCATTGTTTCACGAATCTACCGCTTAGGCACCCCACCCAGTAACATCCATCACAAAACGACGGTTTGGACGACGCGAAGGGACGAATAGACAGTGAAGCCGCCACGCAGCAACTTCCTTCACTTAGCACCACGACCGGCATCGCCACCGTGTCTACATTTGGCTTCCTTGTAGTGTTGACGGAAGCTTTCGAACCTGGACGGTGGGACTCACTGAAGCAGAAGGACATGTTCGCAAGCAACGTTTTTCACGGCAGCGTAAGCAGAGGCGCATGTCGAATCAGGAACCAGTGACAATCCCGCGTACGAGGATGTGACGTCACACGTGTGGACGACGCCCTCCTCCCGATGCCAGCTGACAGCGACAGTGACGGACAAGGTTGCACGACGATCACGCCAGCGCCCGTCCCCTGTGTGGACGGAATAATGAACGACGCGCGGCTGGAGACAGTTGTCTTCCCGTGCAGCCGCTCCCTCACTGGATGACAGTATGGTCAACGAAAACTCCTCCGCTACAACAGCATGGGGAGACGATGAAGAAGACATGTCGACGTACCCAGTTAGCTCCAGCCACGAATGACTTACAAGTGTGTCACCTGCGGTCGGACGGGGTGGGGTAATGTCACCAGTTGACTAAACCCACTTCCTCTCTCAGCGATGATGGATCAACTTCCAGCGACAGCGCGACAAGCGTAGCCTACAAAATGGCCACAGTCAATACTAATATTATTCGCAGTACGGTGAAGATAGAATTACTCTGATACGTGATTCGCGCGTCGAATGTCGACGTTGCATATTGCGACGATTCCGGATATTTACGGATACTACTTGTTCACTCTGTTGGTGATCAGGCCAGGTGTGACGTGCCGATTTACGTCCGAGAGGGGATACAGGCTATAGACGTGACCATACCCCTATCATCAAACGAACGTCGGCCGAAGAACCCGAGACAAAAGCCAACACTCAATTGGTCAAAAAGTTGTCACGAAAGCCTCAAACATTTCATGCTTGACACTGAAAGAGCGTGATAGCGTGTAACCTACCATTCGCTACGTTTTAGACTATGTATTCCTCCAAATGAAATACAGCAAAAATACAAAATACTTTTTGAATTGATAGTGAGTCTGATATGCCTCCTCTCACACGTAAATGCGAGTACTGAATGACGTCAGTGGAGAGATCGCAAACCACGGACTCCACGCGAGTTCATCGTAGCGTCAAACAGTGCAGGATAGGGGAACGATTTATAGGTGATCAGTGCTGGGCTTGTGATGAATCTTTGTGTGATTTTAGTCATTTGCTTATCAAAATCTCGATATTTACGAATTTTTCATTCTGCGACAACCATTTCAAAGGGTCAGTCATTTTCTGTGGTTTTTTACGAGACATATTCGGTAAGTAAGGCACTGTTAAAATCCGATGGAATTTTGCACAAATGTGTTTGGCAGTGTCTTTAGTGTGCCTGTTTATCGCTTCACGTCGCTCCTTTCAGTTCAGAGCACAAAGTGATCATGTAGAAATGCCTGAAACAGCAGTGTCCCGCCAAGTATGTGGATCTGGTGAGTGATTTCTCCTGAAGCTATGCAGCCCACATAACATAAATGTCAGGCATTTCCTTCTTCAAGATAATGCTCAGCCGCTTTCTGTAGGGGCAATGAAGACGCCCCTACTGCGTTTTCGATGGGAAGTGTTTGATAACCCACAATACAGACTTTAATTGGCTCCCTCCGTTGTTCATCTCTGCTCACGTGAACCGCTGGCTACGAAGACAACATTTTCGCACAAATAACGAAAGGCAGATCAGTATAGAGAATTGGCGGAAAGCAGAGGCGGCTGCTTTGCGACGAGCGTACTGGAAAGTTTGTACAACGCCACAACAAATGTCTAAGGCGGAACAGCGAGTATTTAGAGACGTAACTGGAAGCTGTGGCTAACTGTTGCGAATAAAAAGTTTTTGATTTTTACTTTGGTTTTCATATCGAGACCCATCGGACGTTACTTTCCGAGCTGCCCTAGTATAAAGTAAAATTTCTGAACGGAGCGCGAAAATTACAGGAAGAAATATAGAAAAATATTGGAGAATGTGAGTAACAACGGTAATGTACATAGCATATGTCATATTGTGTGTAGTACCTGCAGTTCGGTACTAAGCTTGAGCAGATAGAAGTAAGTTTATTAATATCCACTACACCAAGATAGTTCACCTTCCTTCCTTTATGGAAGTGATGAAATACTTCGTGTTGCACCTTGTAGGTATGGCCTTCTTTATGAAGGTGTTTTGTAAAAGTAGAGCGGATATCTATCACCCTGCGAGACTGACCTCTATAGATTTTCCACAGTTGGAAGTGATTTCGTATATTCCACTTTTTTCCAAAGCTGAAGTGTTGTCTTTACCATTGGGTAAACGTGTCCAACAGCGCTGTGCACATAAAGTGATATTTTAAAGTTCTGTATTACAGACGTTCTGATCAGTGGGGGATCTGCAGATTGTGATACTTCAAAAAAATACTTCAGAGCCAAGACCCGCATTTAAATATTTATTTTGAATTGATGACTGGTTTCGACCCTACTTTTTTGTCATCCTCGGACAGATTCTTCTTCAAAATTATGTCACATATTTTGACAATATTGAAAATTTAAATAGTTTGGAAATACGCAACTTAAAACAGTTCCACTACTTTTGAAAACGGTTATAAAATTCAAAATACTCTAGAGTATGTGTATATCTGATTCTGTGGTCTAGGGGAAGCGTTTTCGATTAGTAATCAAAACGTCATGGGTCCGGACTTCGTACATAGACAATTCTTAAGTTTTGAATAAAAATGATCAGCAATGGTGGCCAGAGCCTCCTGGCAACCTCGTCCTGTAAACAAGGATAAATTGGACGGGTGGGAAGAATACATTGATGGTCACTATGAGGGGGGAAGAATTATCTGATGATGTGATAGAAGAAGAAACTGGAGTCGATATGGAACAGATACGACATGCATTACTACAGTCAGAATTTAAAGAACTTTGGAAGACATGAGGTCCAATAACGCAGAAGCAATTGATAACATTCACTTGGAGTTTCTAAAGTCGCTGTGTGAAGTTGTAACCAAGTGGCTGCTCAAATTGGTATGTAGAATCCATGAGACTGGCGACGTGGGATGAAGCGAGGCGTGATGACGCATATTCCGAAAACTTTGTCTAAATCCCTTAAAACTGCATATGCAGAAATGTAAATGCTTGCCATACGTTTGCACATATTTTTCGTCTGTCAGAAAAAGATCGCTTCTGTAAATACCTCCATGAGACGGTAATTTTAAACAGTTATTAAAAATACTGTACTTCGGCAACTCTCTTCGTAGGGTAGGTAAGATAACGCACCAAGGGTGGGAGAGCTGCCTTAGAAAGGGAGGTTCGTTTAATTATAAAGAAAAGTCTAACCTAGTGGTATCCAACTGGCCTAAGAGGTTTTTATTACAATTTCAGGCCAATGGCAATAGTGAAAGAGTAACAATAACACTTGACTATTAAAACGCATGTGCTAACTGATACAGAAATAAAAGCTGAAGGAGGTAACTATTCAAACAAATAAAGTACATGGTAGGAAGTATTGTTCTGATTTTGTATAACTGTGATTCTGATCTGCTTTTTCTTTTCATTTCACCCACAAATGACAAACATGTTATGGTAAACTGAACAACCTTCATTCAACCACAGTTTGCACACTAAACGTTGTAACCGGCCAGCTTCAATTCGCACCTCAGAGTAAAGTTCCAGGCATTCTACAGATTCGTCTTCATTGACTTCGTCTGAGTCATAACAGCGTTGTCCGCCCCTGGTAGCTGAGTGGTCAGTGCCATGGAATGTCATGTCTACCGGCCCGGGTTCGATTACCGGCTGGTCGGAGATTTTCTTCTCTCAGGGACTTGGTGTCATGTTGTCCTTATCATCATCCTTTCATCCCCATCGACATTCAAGTCGCCAAAGTAGCGTCAACTCGAATGACTTGTACCATGTGAACGGTCTATCCGACGGGAAGCCCTAGCCACACGGCATTTCCATTACAGCGTTGGCCGCACATCTCAGACCATCTTCACGCTAAGAAGCTCGATTCGTTCTCCCTTTATAGGTATTCAGCATGATGTACTTAACGGTAAAGTACAACATGGTGATTTAGACAAACTATATTATACTATAAGCACAAAATTGCCTCACAGGAAACTGACAGCCTTGCTTTCATGAGTCAAATGCCCTAAAGCAACAGTGAAGAAGACGCACCTTGCCTTGTCTGACCAGCACTAAACAAACCATGCACCATTATCATTAACCTATCAGTCGCTTGCATCATTGCAGTTTATTTAATTCCTTTGCATGCCCATTACGTAACAGTATTTCACCATGTTCGGGAATCGTAGTTACTTAGCTAGGCCAGTCGGTGAGAAAATTCCTTCCCAAAAGTTGCACATACGCTCACAACATCTAAGGAATTTGCAGCACGCCTGTACTCTACAATTACTAACTCGCTACTAACAGAATGGTGCAGCCACATACCGGTAACTATAAAAACGGAAACTGCGTCTTCTCTCCTATTCGCCTCAACATCGGTACCTTTATCGTACTATCATATTTCTGAAAAACCATCGTCCACACAATTCAGAAGATAACAAGGGCAGATAAATGCGAGAACAATCCCAAAAGCAGCTTAAATGTTCATGCATCCAAACTGCTGACAAGAACGATATACAGAAAAAGGGAAAAGAAAATTATGGATCTGTTAGACGACGATCAGTTTGCCTTTAGGAAGGATAAATGCATGAGAGTGGCAGTTCTGACGTTGTGGTTGATAACGGAAACAACAATGAAGAAGAATCAAGATATGTTCACAGAATTTGTTGACCTGGAAAAAGGGTTCGACAACGTAAAATGGTGCAAGATGTTCGAGATTCTGACAAAAAAGGGGTAAGGTATAGGAAAGATGGATAATTTACAAAATGTACAGTAATCAAGAGGACACAATAAGATGGGAACAACAAGAAATAGGTGCTCGTATTAAAAAGAGTGTAAGACAGGGATGTAGTCTTTCTCCCCTACTTTTCAGTCTATGCATCGAAGAGATAATGACGTCAGTAAATGAAGGTTAAAGACTGGGATCAAAATTGGGGTGAAAGTATTTCGATGAGAAGATTAGGTGATAACATTGGAATCCTGAGTGAAGATGAACAAGAATTTTGTTTAATGGAATGAGCAGTCTAATGACTACCGAATACTGATCGAGAGTAAACCAAAGAAAGACGAAAGTAATGAGAAGTAGCAGAAATGAGAACAGCGAGAAACTTAACATCAAAAGCGGATGAACTCAAGGAATTCTGCTATCTTTGAAGCAAAGTAACCAATAATGGATGAAGCAAGGAGTACATAAAAAGCGGACTAGCACAGGCAAAAATGACATTCCTGACTAACAGAAGTCGGTTAGTATCGAACTTAGACCTTAATTTGAGGAAGAAATTACTGAAAAGGTAACCTTGGAGCACAGCATTGTATGCTTGTGAATCAAGGGTAATAAAAAACCGGGGTAGAAGAAGATCGATGCACTTCAGATGCTGTTATACAGAAGAATGTTGAAAATTAGGTATGGATTGAAGAGGTTCTCCCAGAATCGGTGAAGAAAGGAACATGTGGAAAGCACTGACAAGAAAAAGGATCACGGTGATAGGACGTGTGTTAAAATATCATGGAATAGCTTTCATTGGTACTAGAGGCAGCTGTAGTGGATAGAAACTACAGAGAGACAGATATTTGGATACATCCAGCAAGTAATTGAAGACGTAGGGTGAAAGTGCTGTTTAAGATGTAAAGGCTGATTCCACAAGTGAGGAATTCGTGGCGGGGCACACCACACCAGTCAGAAGACGGAGAACCGCCCCCTGCCCCTAAACGAAATTGTGAACTGCAATTCACAGTAAATAAAATAAGTTATGAAGAAAAATAATTTATGTTCATAAAACACATTCCTTGCCCTCTTCGTTTTATGATTTGGAAATTGCATCACAGTTGCGGTATTCAGGCAGTCCTTATCCCAAATATGTGGAGGCAGTTTAATTTCACTTACAGGTTGCTCTACATCCATGATAGGGGCTGACTTTGTAGCGCACTGTACCTGATGGGGATGCTTACTATTCCCACATGCGTGCCATACTGACACACATGTGAACACACACACACACACACATATATATATATATATCATGAGAACCCATAGGAGAATGCTTCAGTTCACACTTCCATATTCTCTTGTAATTATGGGCACCCGTAAGAGAATGGTTCAGTTCCATATAAATATTATATATTAATACAGGTGTTTTTTAAGACAGCTTTCTTTCCCTTTTGTCATCTTCATCTTTGTCTTTCTTGGTTCGTCCATGCTGTGAGATTTTACTTCCAGGGTAAAAGAATTCTTATACTACGATGTCTTCCACAGTTATGAAGTAAAATAAATTTCATGTTACTAGGGCCTCCCGTCGAGTAGAGCGTTCGCCGGGTGCAAGTCTTTCAATTTGACGCCACTTCGGTGACTTGAGGGTCGATGGGGATGAAATGATGATTAGGACAACACAACATCCAGTCCCTGAGCGGAGAAAATCTCCGACCCAGCCGGGAATCGGACCCAGGCCCTTAGGATTCACATTGTGTCACGCTGACCACTCAGCTACCGGGGGCGGACAGTTATGAAGTTAAAGCAAATCGTTGCTCTCTTCAGTTCGACTCATGACTAACTTCTTCAACTTTCCTTTCAACACCGGCTATTATCAGTACTACACATCATTGCCATCTTACTGGCTCTATTTTTCCTTCTTCATTAATCTGAGTAACGTAGTCTGACATCTTCTATGTCTTCCTCACTTGCAGCTGGAGAGGCTGTGCCAACTGATTTCCTAAAACTAGCGATGAGGACATAAGCTCAGTATTGTACAAGGCTACAAGGTCACATTTTTCAGATGTACACTCCTGGAAATGGAAAAAAGAACACATTGACACCGGTGTGTCAGACCCACCATACTTGCTCTGGACACTGCGAGAGGGCTGTACAAGCAATGATCACACGCACGGCACAGCGGACACACCAGGAACCGCGGTGTTGGCCGTCGAATGGCGCTAGCTGCGCAGCATTTGTGCACCGCCGCCGTCAGTGTCAGCCAGTTTGCCGTGGCATACGGAGCTCCATCGCAGTCTTTAACACTGATAGCATGCCGCGACAGCGTGGACGTGAACCGTATGTGCAGTTGACGGACTTTGAGCGAGGGCGTATAGTGGGCATGCGGGAGGCTGGGTGGACGTACCGCCGAATTGCTCAACACGTGGGGCGTGAGGTCTCCACAGTACATCGATGTTGTCGCCAGTGGTCGGCGGAAGGTGCACGTGCCCGTCGACCTGGGACCGGACCGCAGCGACGCACGGATGCACGCCAAGACCGTAGGATCCTACGCAGTGCCGTAGGGGACCGCACCGCCACTTCCCAGCAAATTAGGGACACTGTTGCTCCTGGGGTATCGGCGAGGACCATTCGCAACCGTCTCCATGAAGCTGGGCTACGGTCCCGCACACCGTTAGGCCGTCTTCCGCTCACGCCCCAGCATCGTGCAGCCCGCCTCCAGTGGTGTCGCGACAGGCGTGAATGGAGGGACGAATGGAGACGTGTCGTCTTCAGCGATGAGAGTCGCTTCTGCCTTGGTGCCAATGATGGTCGTATGCGTGTTTGGCGCCGTGCAGGTGAGCGCCACAATCAGGACTGCATACGACCGAGGCACACAGGGCCAACACCCGGCATCATGGTGTGGGGAGCGATCTCCTACACTGGCCGTACACCACTGGTGATCGTCGAGGGGACACTGAATAGTGCACGGTACATCCAAACCGTCATCGAACCCATCGTTCTACCATTCCTAGACCGGCAAGGGAACTTGCTGTTCCAACAGGACAATGCACGTCCGCATGTATCCCGTGCCACCCAACGTGCTCTAGAAGGTGTAAGTCAACTACCCTGGCCAGCAAGATCTCCGGATCTGTCCCCCATTGAGCATGTTTGGGACTGGATGAAGCGTCGTCTCACGCGGTCTGCACGTCCAGCACGGACGCTGGTCCAACTGAGGCGCCAGGTGGAAATGGCATGGCAAGCCGTTCCACAGGACTACATCCAGCATGTCTACGATCGTTTCCATGGGAGAATAGCAGCCTGCATTGCTGCGAAAGGTGGATATACACTGTACTAGTGCCGACATTGTGCATGCTCTGTTGCCTATGTCTATGTGCCTGTGGTTCTGTCAGTGTGATCATGTGATGTATCTGACCCCAGGAATGTGTCAATAAAGTGTCCCCTTCCTGGGACAATGAATTCACGGTGTTCTTATTTCAATTTCCAGGAGTGTATTTGGATCCTATTTACATTTCGATCCCACAGCACTGCTGAATACTCTTAGGTTTTAGAGTGGAAATCTCAGCACAAAATACTGCAAGCTAGCAAATTTTTTAAAAGTACTGGATACATTACGTTACTTTACATTCGCATTTTTATTGTTAGGCTTGTATTTCCCATTTTTAACCTTACGCTAAAATCGGGGCCAAATTTAATGAAATAGAATAATTTTATTTACTTTTTTGTCTACATCTTGTGTCTGTCCACATTTCCTCTGTGACTTCATTAACAATAATACGAAGTGACTTTTCTGCAACGCGGAAGCATTCTGATGCAATATGGTGCAGTTCAGTGCACATATGAGCTCTTCAGAGTGCCAAAACGCCGATCAGCACTTACTGATCTTGTAATTAGGTTAAATCCACTATTTATACAAGAGGTTACTGAATTATTTCTGTAGTGGAATCATTGCCAACAGGGCGTATTCCAGACCACTCAACTAAGCTGTAATCTGGCCTAAAGCGTTTAAGCTCCTTTCGCTCCATAAGCTACGCGAACAGCTTTCCAATTATTAAACAGTTACTGTGTTTAGTGCGTATTAATGCAGAAACATGTCGGCAACAGTGATACTGATCTACAACAGAAATAGGCCATTTTTTAAAAAATTGAAATTATTTATCATGGATTTTGGTGTTCTACAGTACGTTATTTCAGGAGTAGACTCGTTGCTATGACAAAAGACGTAGGAACATGTTGGATGCGATGTCGTCTGAAGAACGAGGTCTCGTGTTAAACCAGGTATCTTAAGACCCCAGTATGCAGTCATCAGTTGCGACGATGATAACACCTTAGTTCAAATTCAGTATGGAGAGTTGTGTTACAAGTTCCGGTGTAACGTCAAGCGCCGGCCCGTCGGCCAGGAACGTGAGAGCAGAGAGGGCTTGAGACGACGTCAGCCAATAGTACGCTGACGGACCCCTCTCTAGGACGACGCCGAGTCATGAGCGGCATCTACAAAGAGAATATAAGCACCGTTCCGCCTGGCCGCAGCCGGTTTAAGACTAGCCGATGTAGGAGCGCAACAACAGTGACTTAGGGCTCTATTCCTGGACTTGTATTGGAATTGTATATACTGAAGAGATTGCTTATGTTTCATGTCGCCTTTTGCTTGCGACATCTCATTTTACATTTCTTAAAGTTAAGTACTGTGTCAATTATCTGAGTGTAATAAAATCTCATTAATGAGGTTTGCTTGAATTGTTGTATAGCGATCCTAGAAAGCAGGTTTCCTAGGCACCCTGTATTAGACGAGTGGGCAGGACACAACAGAACGATATCGAAATTAGTGGTCAACTTTACAATGAGAGAAGAGACTATCATTCTGCACTGCACCAAAATAATTTATACAAAGCGTCAGTAACAAATTGTAAGTAGGCTGTTTATGTTTTCTTATTGGTAACGCCACGTAGCGCTCTGTATGAAAATCACTGGCTGTGCTGTGTGCAGTCTGTGGCTGGTTTGCATTGTTGTTTGCTGTTGTAGTGTTGGGCTGTTGGCTGTTAACAGCGCATAGCGTTGCGCAGTTGGAGGTGAGCCGCCAACAGTGGTGGATGTGGGGAAGTGAGATGGCGGATTTTTGAGAGCGGATGTTCTGGAAGTGTGTCCATCAGAAACAGGAATGGATGTCATGAATTGCTATATATATATTATAACTTTTGAACACTATTACGGTAAATACATTGTTTATTCTCTATCAAAATCTTCCATTTGCTAACTATGCCTATCAGTAGTTAGTGCCTTCAGTAGTTAGAATCTTTTATTTAGCTGGCAGTAGTGGCGCTCGCTGTATTGTAGTAGTTCGAGTAACGAAGATTTTTGTGAGGTACGTGATTTGTGAAAGGTTTAGGTTAATGTTAATCAGGGCCATTCTTTTGTAGGGATTATTGAAAGTGAGATTGCATTGCGCTAAAAAAATATTGTGTGTCAGTTTAGTGTTGATCAGAATAGGTAAAGAGCGAAATGTCTGAGTACATTCAGTTTTGCTCAGCTGTTTCAAAATCAAGTAATGTAAGAGATTTATCAGCACAGTAATTCAATAATTGTTTTAAGGGAACGTTTCAAAATACATAATTATCAATCCTGTCGATATGAAATGTTTCCGGGAGAAATATTCTATCCTGTTTAAGTTATAGTAAAGAGACCTAAACATTACTGTGACCGCCCGCTACGTTAGATGTCAATGTACAATAACGACTCACAGAAGGCAGGGGCAGCCCTAGCAGTGAAGGATATATAAAGCACGTCGCTAGGATGCGAAAACGGTCCAGTCGTTTTCGTAATGTGGAAATGGAGTCCTGGACCTGATGTCCAAAAGGGCATGATCATTGGCTTTCAGTCCAAGGGTGGAAACATTTAAGAAACGGATAAGTTTGTAGACTGTGAGTGCCACCATGAGTGAAGTATATTGTGCATGGCAAAATAGCGCTTCCAGAACCGGCACTGAAGCAACTGTTGTACACCACGGGCCATAGACAACGGGGTTGAACAATCCTTGGGATATATGCATACTTGTGTTTTCCCCAACGTGATGGCATCTACCAGCAGGACAATGCAAAGTGCCTCATGGCAAACACTTTATGTGCGTGATTCGAAGAGTACCATACTCCCGTGCGCACCAAACTCCCTGGATTTAAAACCAATCGATAATCTGTGGTACTACATCGATCCGTAGTTCGCTCTGTTGATCTTCAGACGACGAACGTAAGGCAATGGAGTTGTCAAGGCTTTAGATCACTGGCGGAACCACCGAAAAAGTTTTTTACAGCAACTCATATTACAGAATACATATATTTTGCCAAATCCCTAACACTTTCACAACAATCCATAATAATTTCCCACAGCACAATTTATCAAAATAATTAAATAAGCTTGTAAGCACACACACACACACACACACACACACACACACACACACACATACACAGAGCTGTGTTAGCTCGAGTGTTTCAGAAGAGAAAACATGTTTTTCTCAACATTTAAACTTTTCACATTAGTGTTCTACATCCTATTAAACGGAAGGAAAGTTCAGACAACAAATAAAATTCAGGTATTATGTTTTATTTTCATTTCTCACACAAGTTAAGTATCAGTTTAATGTTTTTTCACATCCACACATACACAATAATTCTCAAATTTGAGTAAACATAGTTCAAAAGTCATATGAACTTAATTACTAATAATTATTAATAGTTATTGAAAACATGGTAATCAAAACGATGCAATCCACATAATTGCAAAATTTCATGAATTATCTTTTTATCAAATGTTTGTTATGTTAAATGGCAATCATATTTAGACATGGCAAGGAAGATAATTTTTTTGTAAGTTAAAACAGAATACTTTTTTGTGACTTCTAACACTATTAAAGCCAAAAAATTCATTCATAAATTCAAATAATTGGTAATTACAAAATCGATAACAATTTTGTACCCATTAAAAAAGTCAGTTTACAAAGCAGATAGTTTTCTTTTCCTTTAGATTCTGTCCATTTCAAGTGTCAAATTTTGGGTACAGTAGTTCTTTTCTTGGTTGCTGACTTTTTTTCAGTCAACGTGTCACTGAACCAGCTAGATGCATAACTGAAAAATTCCACATTTTTGTAGTAATATGGTGGACTGGAATAAATTTGTAATAGATCGTTTTACCATTTTTGGCATCTGGTGTGGATCCAGATCATTCAGATAATATATTATGTGTTGATCCTAAGAAGAATGCACATCTGTCCTCACAAAATGCTAGTGTAGAATCGGTTAGAAGTGAAATATTAATCATGTCCCAAAAGCAGAAGCTTCGTAATTTTATTTGGTGATGAAGTTTTTTCATAAGACAAAGGCAAGCTATTTCCCAGATTTCCCAAATTGATCTCAAAAATATGTTATGTAGCAGTTGTGTTTAACATAATTTTGTTTACTTCAAATAAGTTTCAACAGTAACATTTCTTCAAATTTTCCCATCAGTAACAATACCACATTTCCAGTGTGCTCACTGCCGCCGTTGGATAAGCAGCTGCAGCAGCAAGTCGTATACTCCTAGTTCACTCATTTGTTGCATAGTTTAATTCTTAATTTCTTTGCGTGTTTGTGGTACTTGCATTGTTTAATTCATAAATTTCGGGCGTATTATAGTATTTTAGAGTTGTAGCATCGCGTTTTAGTACCTGAATAGTGTAAATTCGCGTAGTCGTTTGTCTTCTGTTTTTGTTTTGAACGGCCAGTGTCGGTTGGTCACAGTCAGTGTGCTCCCTGCCACCGTTGGATAAGCAACTGAGCAGCAAGTCGTATACTCCTAGCTCACTCGTTTGTTACATAGTTTAATTCTTAATTTCTTTGCGTGTTTTTGGTACTTGCATTGTTTAATTCATAAATTTCGGGCGTATTATAGTATTTTAGAGTTGTAGCATCGCGTTTTAGTACCCGAATAGTGTAAAATCGCGTAGTCTCCTTCCGCCGCCGAGCAGTGTGTCAGCAGTGCGCAAGTAGCAGCATTACTGCATTAACTAGGCAATCTTGTATTTTAATAACCGTTTAAATTTTGTATCGATTTGTTTGCGCTCTCTGTAGATTAGTTCAGACATTCTTTGGACAACAGTTTTTAGCATGGATAGGGACTGCAACTGCTGTGTTCAGATTCAGGCTGAGTTGGCATCCCTTCGCGCTCAACTTCAGGCAGTGTTGGCTTCGGTCACACAGCTTGAGGCTGTTGCCAGTGGGCATCACTGTGGGGGTCCGGATGGGGGTTTGTCGGGGACGGCCAGCTCGTCCCACGCATCCCCCGATCGGACTACGACTGTGGTTGCCCTGGATACTGCCCGTATTGAGGCTGATCCCTCACCTGTGGTAGAGTGGGAGATCGTCTCAAGGTGTGGCAGGGGGCGAAAGACATTCCAGAGGGCTGAACGGAAGGCCTCTCCAGTTTGTCTGACGAACCGGTTTCAGGCTCTGTCTCAGGCTGATACTGATCTTCGGCCTGACATGGCTGCTTGTCCTGTTCCAGAGGTTGCCCCTCAGTCTGCAAGATCCGGGCGGTCCCAGAGGGTGGGCTTACTGGTAGTTGGGTGCTCCAACGTCAGGCGCGTAATGGGGCCCCTTAGGGATATGGCAGCAAGAGAGGAGAAGAAAACCAATGTGCACTCCGTGTGCATAACGGGGGGAGTCATTCCAGATGTGAAAAGGGTCCTTCCGGATGCCATGAAGGGTACAGGGTGCACCCATCTGCAGGTGGTCGCCCATGTCGGCACCAATGATGTGTGTCGCTATGGATCGGAGGAAATCCTCTCTGGCTTCCGGCGGCTATCTGATTTGGTGAAGACTGCCAGTCTCGCTAGCGGGATGAAAGCAGAGCTCACCATCTGCAGCATCGTCGACAGGACTGACTGCGGGCCTTTGGTACAGAGCCGAGTGGAGGGTCTGAATCAGAGGCTGAGACGGTTCTGCGACCGTGTGGGCTGCAGATTCCTCGACTTGTGCCATAGGGTTGTGGGGTTTTGGGTTCCGCTGGATAGGTCAGGAGTCCACTACACGCAACAAGCGGCTACACGGGTAGCAGGGGTTGTGTGGCGTGGGCTGGGCGGTTTTTTAGGTTAGGTGGCCTTGGGCAAGTACAGAAAGGGCAACAGCCTCAACGGGTGTGGGGAAAGTCAGGACATGCGGGGACCAAGCAGCAATCTGTATTGTAATTACAAACTGTCGAAGCTGCGTTGGTAAAGTACCGGAACTTCAAGCGCTGATAGAAAGCACCGAAGCTGAAATCGTTATAGGTACAGAAAGCTGGCTGAAGCCAGAGATAAATTCTGCCGAAATTTTTACAAAGATACAGACGGTGTTTAGAAAGGATAGATTGCATGCAACCGGTGGTAGAGTGTTCGTCGCTGTTAGTAGTAGTTTATCCTGTAGTGAAGTAGAAGTGGATAGTTCCTGTGAATTATTACGGGTGGAGGTTACACTCAACAACCGGGCTAGGTTAATAATTGGCTCCTTTTACCGACCTCCCGACTCATCAGCATTAGTGGCAGAACAACTGAGAGAAAATTTGGAAATCATTTCACATAAATTTTCTCAGCATGTTATAGTCTTAGGTGGAGATTTCAATTTACCAGATATAGACTGGGACACTCAGATGTTTAGGACGGGTGGTAGGGACAGAGCATCGAGTGACATTATACTGAGTGCACTATCCGAAAATTACTTCGATCAATTAAACAGAGGACCGACTCGTGGAGATAACATCTTGGACCTACTGATAACAAACAGACCCGAACTTTTCGACTCTGTATGTGCAGAACAGGGAATCAGTGATCATAAGGCCGTTGCAGCATCCCTGAATATGAAAGTTAATAGGAATATAAAAAAAGGGAGGAAGGTTTATCTGTTTAGCAAGAGTAATAGAAGGCCGATTTCAGACTACCCAACAGATCAAAACGAAAATTTCCATTCCGACACTGACAATGTTGAGTGTTTATGGAAAAAGTTCAAGGCAATCGTAAAATGCGTTTTAGACAGGTACGTGCCGAGTAAAACTGTGAGGGACGGGAAAAACCCACCGTGGTACAACAACAAAGTTAGTAAACTACTGCGAAAGCAAAGAGAGCTTCACTCCAAGTTTAAACGCAGACAAAACCTCTCAGACAAACAGAAGCTAAACGATGTCAAAGTTAGCGTAAGGAGGTCTATGCGTGAAGCGTTCAGTGAATTCGAAAGTAAAATTCTATGTACCGACTTGACAGAAAATCCTCGGAAGTTCTGGTCTTACGTTAAATCAGTAAGTGGCTCGAAACAGCATATCCAGACACTCCGGGATGATGATGGCATTGAAACAGAGGATGACACGCGTAAAGCTGAAATACTAAACACCTTTTTCCAAAGCTGTTTCACAGAGGAAGACCGCACTGCAGTTCCTTCTCTAAATCCTCGCACAAACGAAAAAATGGCTGACATCGAAATAAGTGTCCAGGGAATAGAAAAGCAACTGGAATCACTCAATAGAGGAAAGTCCACTGGACCTGACGGGATACCAATTCGATTCTACACAGAGTACGCGAAAGAACTTGCCCCCCTTCTAACAGCCGTGTACCGCAAGTCTCTAGAGGAACGGAAGGTTCCAAATGATTGGAAAAGAGCACAGGTAGTCCCAGTCTTCAAGAAGGGTCGTCGAGCAGATGCGCAAAACTATGGGCCTATATCTCTGACGTCGATCTGTTGTAGAATTTTAGAACATGTTTTTTGCTCGAGTATCATGTAGTTTTTGGAAACCCAGAATCTACTATGTAGGAATCAACATGGATTCCGGAAACAGCAATCGTGTGAGACCCAACTCGCTTTATTTGTTCATGAGACCCAGAAGATATTAGATACAGGCTCCCAGGTAGATGCAATTTTTCTTGACTTCCGGAAGGCGTTAGATACAGTTCCGCACTGTCGCCTGATAAACAAAGTAAGAGCCTACGGAATATCAGACCAGCTGTGTGGCTGGATTGAAGAGTTTTTAGCAAACAGAACACAGCATGTTGTTATCAATGGAGAGACGTCTACAGACGTTAAAGTAACCTCTGGCGTGCCACAGGGGAGTGTTATGGGACCATTGCTTTTCACAATATATATAAATGACCTAGTAGATAGTGTCGGAAGTTCCATGCGGCTTTTCGCGGATGATGCTATAGTATACAGAGAAGTTGCAGCATTAGAAAATTGTAGCGAAATACAGGAAGATCTGCAGCGGATAGGCACTTGGTGCAGGGAGTGGCAACTGACCCTTAACATAGACAAATGTAATGTATTGCGAATATATAAAAAGAAGGATCCTTTATTGTATGATTATATGATAGCGGAACAAACACTGGTAGCAGTTACTTCCGTAAAATATCTGGGAGTATGCGTGCGGAACGATTTGAAGTGGAATGATCATATAAAATCAATTGTTGGTAGGGCGGGTACCGGGTTGAGATTCATTGGGAGAGTCCTTAGAAAATGTAGTCCATCAACAAAGGAGGTGGCTGACAAAACACTCGTTCGACCTATACTTGAGTATTGCTCATCAGTGTGGGATCCGTACCAGATCGGGTTGACGGAGCAGATAGAGAAGATCCAGAGGAGATCACGAATATAAAATTAGAGAGATTCGAGTGCGCACGGAGGCTTTCAGACAGTCGTTCTTCCCGCGAACCATATGCGACTGGAACAGGAAAGGGAGGTAATGACAGTGGCACGTAAAGTGCCCTCCACCACACACCTTTGGGTGGCTTGCGGAGTATAAATGTAGATGTAGATGTAGATGTAGATGTAGATGTAGATGTAGATGTCATTAGACCACATTTTTAGTTAATCTTAACTTCTCATTTCCATTCACACTCAGATTTATATTAACTTTAGTTTTTAATATATCACACAGTTTTTAATCAAATGGTACATATTTATAGTCAGCTACAACAATATGCCCAATACTACATTATGTTCATCATTTAAAAATACTCCAGACATATCAGACCCACAGCAAGCATCTCATTAAATAATCATAATAGCCACACATGAAATTTTAGGTGAACAGGTAATACAAGTCTACATATTCTTGTCATGAAGTACACACAGTACTGTCAAAATCAACATGTAAAACAGCTGTAGAGAATACAGGAAATTCCTAACTCAGCATCATCACCTTTGCAATCTATTTCTCCAATTCTCATCTTAATCATCACAAAATATCTCACCATAACACCTTCACAATTCCATAATATTAGCCCAAAAACCTTGGATACCACAAAATACGTCACTATAGCTTCTGTACAAGTGATGCATCATCATAGTACCTTAAATATAAAAGTTTCATGAATATGATACTGATACTCCATCAATGACACCACTGTTTAGCATTCAAAACATGAAGTGTCTCATATAGCAAATTATACTTCAAAATTTTTATGTACATACTTGTAAAGCTTTTAGTTCTCATAATCTATTTACTACTGCAATCTGACAAATCTCTTTCTCTGACGAGTTTCTATTTCACAATGCCACAACGATAGAAACAAAGTTGACACAATTTTCCAAACTATAACTTCAAGGTTTCCATCAATGCTTCTCTCAAATACTTCAAATGCTTTCACAGTACAAATTCTCATCTGCTGACTGTTATCGTATTATATCAGCACAACGACAAGTCTGATTTACTACTTTATAAAAAGCAATTTTCTTTCACAAATTGAACAAAAGTATCCTAAAAAAATCAAAATTTATAGCCATCTTGTATTTTGTGTCTCAACATAACGTAAGTGCAACATATCCCACATCTGTTTAATTAACCCAGAGCAAATGGAAATGGAAATGAGCGTTTGGCGTCATTGGCCGGGAGGCCCCTCGCGGGGCAGGTCCGGCCGCCATATCGCAGGTCTTATTACATTCGGCGTCACATTGGGCGACCTGCACGCCGGATGGGGATGAAATGATGATGAACACAACACAACACCCAGTCCCTGAGCGGAGAAAATCTCCGACCCAGCCGGGAATCGAACCCGGGCCCAGAGGACGGCAATCCGTCACGTTGACCACTCAGCTACTGGGGCGGACCCAGAGCAAATACAATTTGTTTAAAATACAGCACAAAAGTTTCCCATATGTAATCAAATTTACTCGAAACAAATGTCTTGAAATGCAGACAGAGGTAGAATTCGCACTTCAACAAATGTTATTCTATATACAAGGGCTTCTTGACTATAGACAGTAATTATTACTTTTTCTTTCACCATCCAAGAAACTCTTCAGACTCAACAGGCTCAAATAAAAAAAAATTTCCATGAAACAGTTTATTTTTAATAAATAAATGCTTACATATACCAAATGATTTCTCTAGAAGAAGTAGGAGACAGATTAATAGTAGAATATGATGTAAAAGACTATCAGATGAGTTTGTGTAAGTTTGCAGCATGCAAGAATGAAAATTTCCGAGTAATACTGCATGAGCTTCCAGACCCTGGATTTAGCCTACACAAATCACAATCGTAGCTCATGACTCTTACTAGTTTCCTGATCATCAATTGCCTTGATGTAATCTGCCGCAAACATTGTTATGGCTCTAAGAGCAAGCCCAAGTTTCAACATTTCCCTGTACAGTACATTCACAACAAACTGCCATGAAAAGCACTTAAACTTTTAACTGTACCTTCTATGAATCTACATATAAGCATATTATCAGCAACTAAGTCTCTGCAAACGTTTCATCAAAATGCAGTTTTCAACTTTTTCAAATCAGGTGAGGAGAAAAACACAATCAACAGAGTGTCACTACACTCAGTTACCACAAAAACACTTTCATCATTTTTTTAGACAAACATTCAATATGAAGTGTACTAGTTTTTCAAACTGCCTTATATTTTTTTGTTTTTGTTTTTCATTGTTACATTTGAAGCTCTATTCTTATGAAGAACAGATAAGTCTGTAGTTGATAAAGTTGTGTCAGAACATTTACTGTTTGACACTAATGGCATATTTTAGTGGAAAACGTAACAGCAACATTACTGGTTTTACTCAAAAAGATCTTCTTCTTCATTTAAAAAACTGTTTTCACTGTCATTTAAATTAACTGTAAATTCCACATTCTTCACTCTAAAATCCAATCAATTGTTTTCTGAAATTTGATTAGTATTGGACTGAACTTAACTTGAAATTGTTTTGAGTTGTTCACTGTTCCCTTCTTATTATATACTAACTTTATCTTTGAAAACTCTAACCTGACTGATATACTCATCTTGCAACAATTTCAATTTTGACATCGATTCTGACTTAAATTGGTCATTATTAGCTTTCAACTTTTTACCTATTTGAAAAGAAACTATTTCCAGCTTATGTGCCAAACTTTAATGTTTTACACCTCCTAATCTGGTATTAGTTTGATTCACATCTGATTTCCTCCCTACTGCTACACTCATTTCTTGTCATCTTTACTGAATTTATTAATCACAGGTACCAACATAAAGACATTTCATATAGTCTGTACTTACCTCCATTTTTGAGGATATTCAGCCCAGTAGTCAATTGTGTGATTATTGTCACATGTTTTGGGTCAACATTATCCCAGTTTCAAGTACTAAAAACAAGAAACCAGATAAAACAATCCTATTTATACCGACAGACATATGAGGATTACAGACGTTCTGAGCTATAGTCCACCCTACAAAAAATGTTTGTGCCAGTAGGCCTCATCACAACTTAAAAACAAGCAGCACATGTGCATTGTCAGCTCAAACTATAAAACATAAGACATCACCAGCCAGTGCATCCAACGTTCGTGAGCCACTGCCATCTTATACCAATGATGACAATTACTGAAGCCTAATGTTCAGCACCAATGATAGTATTGTCCGTCATAACTGTGTGGTTCTAGCCAACTCTAACTTAAAACTTTCTCTACCCTGAAATCTCAACTGAAACAGGATGCGTAAATCCTGTCACTAGTTCAAATATGTTGGTGGATGCTTCTGAAGGAGGATATCGCTTAATGTGTGTCCAGAAATACCCTTTCGACACATCGTCTTCTCATACAAAACGCCCAAGCACTCCTCTTCCAAGGTACAATAAATCTCCACCTCCTATAAGTTGCCACACTTTTTCTTCCAAATGCAAGCACCCTCATGCTTTCCATTATGTCCCCCCAGTGAATGATGCTCATTCATGAGATGCTTTTTTATAGCTGATGAGCCGTTGTGTGTATTATTATGCTCTTTAAATCTAACTTTAAAATTCCGTCTCGCTTCCCCCACATATTTCGGTTCACAATCTTGAAATTTTACTTCATACTCTGCAATTTCTTCATCCAGTTCTCATCTGTGTCCATCTTATGCCTCAGTCCTCGTCCTAATTGTCGTGGTTACAATAACACGAGTGACAACTCGGGTAAATATCCTCAATATTGCTTGAATAACAGATGTATGATGGCTTTGAACCAGTTATCACTGATTTTGTCTCGGAATTAGGCTAGAAGATCTCCTGTTTTTTTTCTATTTCATTTACATGCAGTATGTATGAGATAATTTAATCCCTGAAAATTTTGTTCCCCAACGTCAAGTCCAATTCAGCTTTATCATTTTGCTCCATGGTCCATATATTGTTGATAATTACTTCTGTATATTGAAATGCTTCTGAAAAATTTAACACACCATAGTATTCCAGTCTTTAATTTCTCTGTATGTCCGGGTAAACGCCACAAATATAACAGCCCCTCTCAGACTATTATAACTTCCTGCATGCACTTCTAGTAACTAAACTAATGCTAGATTTGTATTTAATGTTACAAGAGAAGATGCTTTGTTAGTATATTAGTACACCCACCTCAGAATTTAGGGTAATATTACAGATAACAATCTATATCATACTGAGGATCATACAGACTTTTTGACATAAAAGAATCAAGTGGTCAGTTGTGTTTTTACTTTGACATTTTTCTTTCAGTGGTTTCTCATTTTTGATAATTTTAATATTTATTCACAAAACACAATTTTTTCTTACATGAGACACATTTTCATAGCACATTTTCGAAACAACAGACATCCTTTTTTTTTGTCATGAGTCTACTGACTGGTTTGATGCAGCCCGCCACGAATTCCTTTCCTGTGCTAACCTCTTCATCTCAGAGTACCACTTGCAAACTACGTCCTCAATTATTTGCTTGACGTATTCCAATCTCTGTCTTCCTCTACAGTTTTTGCCCTCTACAGCTCCCTCTAGTACCATGGAAGTCATTCCCTCATGTCTTAGCAGATGTCCTATCATCCTGTCCCTTCTCCTTATCAGTGTTTTTCACATATTCCTTTCCTCTCCCATTCTGCGTAGAACCTCCTCATTCCTTACCTTATCAATCCACCTAATTTTCAACATTCGTCTGTAGCACCACATCTGAAATGCTTCGATTCTCTTCTGTTCGGGTTTTCCCACAGTCCATGTTTCACTACCATACAATGCTGTACTCCAGACGTACATCCTCAGAAATTTCTTCCTCAAATTAAGGCCGGTATTTGATATTAGTAGACTTCTCTTGGCCAGAAATGCCTTTTTTGCCATAGCGAGTCTGCTTTTGATGTCCTCCTTGCTCCGTCCGTCATTGGTTATTTTACTGCCTAGGTAGCAGAATTCCTTAACTTCATTGACTTCGTGACCATCAATCCTGATGTTAAGTTTCTCGCTGTTCTCATTTCTACTACCTCTCATTACCTTCGTCTTTCTCCGATTTACTCCCAAACCATACTGTGTTCTCATTAGACTGTTCATTCCGTTCAGCAGATCATTTAATTCTTCTTCACTTTCACTCAGGATAGCAATGTCATCAGTGAATCGTATCATTGATATCCTTTCACCAAGTATTTTAATTCCACTCCTGAACCTTTCTTTTACTTCCATCATTGCTTCCTCGATGTACAGATTGAAGCGTAGGGGTGAAAGGCTACAGCCTTGTCTTACTGCCTTCTTAATACGGGCACTTCGTTCTTGATCGTCCACTCTTATTATTCCCTCTTGGTTGTTGTACATATTGTGTATGACCCGTCTTTCCCTATAGCTTATCCCTACTTTTTTTCGGAATCTCGAACAGCTTGCACCATTTTATATTGTCGAACGCTTTTTCCAGGTCAACAAATCCTATGAAAGTGTCTTTATTTTTCTTTAGCCTTGCTTCCATTATTAGCCGTAACGTCAGAATTGCCTCTCTCGTCCCTTTACTTTACCTAAAGCCAAACTGATCGTCACCTAGCGCATTCTCAATTTTCTTTTCCATTCTTCTGCATATTATTCTTGTAAGCAGCTTCGATGCATGAGCTGTTAAGCTGATTGTGCGATAATTCTCGCACTTGTCAGCTGTTGCCTTCTTCGGAATTGTGTGGATGATGCTTTTCCGAAAGTCAGATGGTATGTCGCCAGACTCATATATTCTACACACCAACGTGAATAGTCGTTTTGTTGCCACTTCCCCCAATGATCTTAGAAATTCTGATGGAATGTTGTCTATCCCTTCTGCCTTATTTGACCGTAAGTCCTCCAAAGCTCTTTTAAATTGCGATTCTAATACTGGATCCCCTATCTCTTCTAAATCGACTCCTGTTTCTTCTTCTATCACATCAGACAAATCTTCACCCTCATAGAGGCTTTCAATGTATTATTTCCACTTATCGGCTCTCTCCTCTGCATTTAACAGTGGAATTCCCGTTGCACTCTTAATGTTACCACCGTTGCTTTTAATGTCACCAAAGGTTGTTTTGACTTTCCTGTATGCTGAGTCTGTCCTTCCGACAATCATTTCTTTTTCGATGTCTTCACATTTTTCCTGCAGCCATTTCGTCTTAGCTTCCCTGCAATTCCTATTTATTTCATTCCTCAGCGACCTGTATTCCTGTATTCCTGATTTTCCCGGAACATGTTTGTACTTCTTCCTTTCATCAATCAACTGAAGTGTTTCTTCTGTTACCCATGGTTTTTTCACAGCTACCTTCTTTGTACCTATGTTTTCCTTCCCAACTTCTGTGATGGCCCTTTTTAGAGATATCCATTCCTCTTCAACTGTACTGCCTACTACGCTATTCCTTATAGCTGTATCTATAGGTTAGAGAACTTCAAACGTATCTCGTCATTCCTTAGTACTTCCGTATCCTACTTCTTTGCGTACTGATTCTTCCTGACTAATGGCTTGAACTTCAGCCTACTCTTCATTACTACTATATTGTGATCTGAGTCTATATCTGCTCCTGGGTACGCCTTACAGTCCAGTATCTGATTTCGGAATCTCTGTCTGACCATGATGTAATCTAATTGAAATCTTCCCGTATCTCCCGGCCTTTTCCAGGTATACCTCCTCCTCTTGTGATTCTTGAATAGGGTATTCGCTATTACTAGCTGAAACTTGTTACAGAACTCAATTAGTCTTTCTCCTCTTTCATTCCTTGTCCCAAGCCCATATTCTCCTGTAACCTTTTCTTCTACTCGTTCCCCTACAACTGCATTCCAGTCGCCCATGACTATTAGATTTTCGTCCCCCTTTACATACTGCATTACCCTTTCAATGTCCTCATACACTTTCTCTATCTGCTCATCTTCAGCTTGCGACGTCGGCAAGTATACCTGAACTATCGTTGTCGGTGTTGGTTTGCTGTCGATTCTGCTTAGAACAACCCGGTCACAGAACTGTTCACAGTAACACACCCTCTGCCCTACCTTCCTATTCATAACGAATGCTACACCTGTTATACCATTTTCTGCTGCTGTTGATATGACCCGATACTCATCTGACCAGAAACCCTTGTCTTCCTTCCACTTCACTTCACTGACCCCTACTATATCTAGATTGAGCCTTTGCATTTCCCTTTTCAGATTTTCTAGTTTCCCTACCACGTTCAAGCTTCTGACATTCCACGCCCCGACTCGTAGAACGTTATCCTTTCGTTGATTATTCAATCTTTTCCTCGTGGTAACCTCCCCCTTGGCAGTCCCCTCCCAGAGATCCGAATGGGGCACTATTCCGGAATCTTTTGCCAATGGAGAGATCATCATGACACTTCTTCAATTACAGGCCGCATGTCCTGTGGATACACGTTACGTGTCTTTAATGCAGTGGTTTCCATTGCCTTCTGCATCCTCATGTCGTTGATCATTGCTGATTCTTCCGCCTTTAGGGGCAATTTCCCACCCCTAGGACAAGAGAGTGCCCTGAACCTCTATCCGCTCCTCCGCCCTCTTTGACAAGGCCGTTGGCAGAATGAGGCTGACTTCTTATGCCGGAAGTCTTCGGCCGCCAATGCTGACATCCTATACATGCAGAAAAAATTCTTTCAAATTGCAGACTGACTGAGCCACTCTGAGAATCAACAACAAGTGCTTGCCTTGGCGTGTATTTCTATGTACACACAAAACGGTATTACTTCAAGAATGTTTTACAAACTTCTGCTCATCAAATAGTAAGTTGTATAATTTTGAGCTCTTGGTGCAAAATTTTCAGAAATATAATGGGAGGTAAAAGTATTTGTATATTATAAAAATAAATTCAATAATTACTTTACAATATGTCATGTCACAAGGTTTTTACATATTTGGACATTTAAAGCTTTTATCAAAAGTTAATCCATTTCTACAGAAGTTAAGTATGTATGTGTTATATGAAAGATCTTCTGTGATTAATGAGCAATAAAATTTTACGTGATGTTATGTAAATTAAAATCAGAAAAATCATATTATCGAAGTACTATTTATGAATGATATCAAGAAAAATCAAAACACCTCATTGTCTTTTGAATATGTACGTGCTCTATTTTAAATCTAAATTATTGTGCAATTGATTTTCTAGCATAACTAATTTCCGTAGCATGACATTGCCACACGGAAGCATGAATAACTGTTATTCCGCTAAGAGTGAACTTGGAAAGTCATAAAATTTCGAAAATGCGCCAGTGTGTTGCGTAAATATATGAGAAAATTGAATTTCCTACATTGTGTGGAAAATCGGAATAACCATTACCGAAATAAAAGTGATAACACACCTTTGGCTGAGCCTGGAAGTTGCCATAGGTTTCACAAGGCTCAATCTTAGGCCCCTGTTGTTTCGTATACATGTAAACGACCTTCTCTTTAACATAACACAAACAGAGTTAGTTCATTATGTGGATGACTCTAGTATCGTGATCAACAGAAACATACATGCAACTACAGAATAAATGCCTCATAAAGTTCTTAAAAGTACTGTTAAGTAGTTTTCTGCCAATAGTCCCACTCACAGTTCCAAAAAAGACAGAAAATATACAATTCTGCTCATCAAGAGATACTGCATAATGTTAAATGGTAAAAAAAAAATAATGACTAGGGTGGAAACGTCAAAATGAGAATTTAAACTGGATAAAACGCATTACTGAATTCCTAAAACAACTTAGTTCAGTCACATTTGCGCATCGAATCTTAGTGAGGGATATATCAGTAAGTTATTTTCATTGAATTATGTCATATGGTATAACGTTATGGTGTAATTTAGCTTTAATAAATAAAGTATTCATGCTCAAACACATGACGTCAGTTCAATAAGTGGTGCTCACCCTTGTAAACATCCGTTTAAGTGGCTAGGTCTTTTGTCAACTGAGTATATTGATTCCCTCATGAAATTTGTTGTAAATAAGCCACTCAAGGTGAAAAGCTACAATGATGCACATAATTACATTCCAGAAGAAAAAAGACGTTCATTACTCCACATTCAGGTGTCTTTAGCACAAAAAAGGGGTGCACAATACTTTCACAAAAATTTTTGATTACGTACCCAGTTATATCAAATGTCTGACAGTCGACGAAGTTAAATGTGAAACCAAACTGGAAAAGTTTCTCCTTGACAACCTCTCCTATCCCATAGCAGAATTTCAATTTTTTCAGGGATAAAAGGCGCAAAAGCAGAGTGTTGAAAATCAGATGGACTGATAAGGTAACGAATGAGGAGTTTCTCTGCAGGATCGGCGTAGAAAGGAACATATGAAAATCGGAACATATGGAAAACATTGACAAGAAGAAGGTACACGATGATAGGGCATGTGTTAAGACGTCAGGGAACAGCCTCCGTGATACAAGAGGGGCTTGTAGAGCGTGAAAACTGTAGTGTTAGAGAGACTGGAATACATGCTTTGGGGTGAAGATGTTAGCACAGGAATCTAATTTGTGGCGGAGCGGTTCAAGTTAGTCATAAGACTAATGACTTGAAAAAAGAGGAGTGCTTGAATTATTGACACATCACTAAAATTATGTATTATGAAACTGTAGCCATATTAACATATAAATGTTGAAGGTTAATGTAAAAGTGATCGTTCCACATCATCTAACGTACAAATGATCCACAAAACATGAAACTAACCACATATCTCCATGTGATAGGTTTTGAGCACTTCCATCTTTTTTCCTCAGGATTATCGTCAGCGTGGGGCAGAACAACGCCAGTTTTCGCTAAACTCTTTCTTTTTCACCCCACGTTCCACGGCCTCAGCAGCATTGCTTGTTTTGTGGGAGAGTCACTTATACACCTTTCAACTACACTCCTGGAAATTGAAATAAGAACACCGTGAATTCATTGTCCCAGGAAGGGGACACTTTATTGACACATTCCTGGGGTCAGATACATCACATGATCACACTGACAGAACCACAGGCACATAGTCACAGGCAACAGAGCATGCACAATGTCGGCACTAGTACAGTGTATATCCACCTTTCGCAGCAATGCAGGCTGCTATTCTCCCATGGAGACGATCGTAGAGATGCTGGATGTAGTCCTGTGGAACGGATTGCCATGCCATTTCCACCTGGCGCCTCAGTTGGACCAGCGTTCGTGCTGGACGTGCAGACCGCGTGAGACGACGCTTCATCCAGTCCCAAACATGCTCAATGGGGGACACATCCGGAGATCTTGCTGGCCAGGGTAGTTGACTTACACCTTCTAGAGCACGTTGGGTGGCACGGGATACATGCGGACGTGCATTGTCCTGTTGGAACAGCAAGTTCCCTTGCCGGTCTAGGAATGGTAGAACGATGGGTTCGATGACGGTTTGGATGTACCGTGCACTATTCAGTGTCCCCTCGACGATCACCAGTGGTGTACGGCCAGTGTAGGAGATCGCTCCCCACACCATGATGCCGGGTGTTGGCCCTGTGTGCCTCGGTCGTATGCAGTCCTGATTGTGGCGCTCACCTGCACGGCGCCAAACACGCATACGACCATCATTGGCACCAAGGCAGAAGCGACTCTCATCGCTGAAGACGACACGTCTCCATTCGTCCCTCCATTCACGCCTGTCGCGACACCACTGGAGGCGGGCTGCACGATGTTGGGGCGTGAGCGGAAGACGGCCTAACGGTGTGCGGGACCGTAGCCCAGCTTCATGGAGACGGTTGCGAATGGTCCTCGCCGATACCCCAGGAGCAACAGTGTCCCTAATTTGCTGGGAAGTGGCGGTGCGGTCCCCTACGGCACTGCGTAGGATCCTACGGTCTTGGCGTGCATCCGTGCGTCGCTGCGGTCCGGTCCCAGGTCGACGGGCACGTGCACCTTCCGCCGACCACTGGCGACAACATCGATGTACTGTGGAGACCTCACGCCCCACGTGTTGAGCAATTCGGCGGTACGTCCACCCGGCCTCCCACATGCCCACTATACGCCCTCGCTCAAAGTCCGTCAACTGCACATACGGTTCACGTCCACGCTGTCGCGGCATGCTATCAGTGTTAAAGACTGCGATGGAGCTCCGTATGCCACGGCAAACTGGCTGACACTGACGGCGGCGGTGCACAAATGCTGCGCAGCTAGCGCCATTCGACGGCCAACACCGCGGTTCCTGGTGTGTCCGCTGTGCCGTGCGTGTGATCATTGCTTGTACAGCCCTCTCGCAGTGTCCGGAGCAAGTATGGTGGGTCTGACACACCGGTGTCAATGTGTTCTTTTTTCCATTTCCAGGAGTGTAGTTTATACAGCTGATAACGTTATTCATAGCTGAGTAAACCAAGGTGTGAAGAAACACGTGCTGACGACGCAGCTCGAACTGCTGGGTGTTAAATGGCCATGAACTTCGAATCATGAAGTCTTTGCACGTGGTCTGTCATGACAATCGCGTCTATTCATCGAGTTTACCGAAACACATATTATATCTTTAGCTTATGCAGATTTTTTGCAATTTCAGCCTCGATTTATCACGAAATTCGATTTACTGAAGTTAGAATCACCAAGGGCGAACTTCATTAGTACCTGTGCAACACCACACACAGCGCTTGCTTCATGTGTGAAACTGCGCGTGAACTCTAGATTTAGAATTCAAGTCATTGGTGAATAACGAGGCATGTCACGTTTAAGTACCTCCGAGTGAAACATAAATCTGCCTGGAAAATTTTATTTAGGCCACCAACACGGTTTATTACATAACTAAAAAAGATTTGTTATGGTATTTAGTGTCTCGCTCTTGCATAAAACAGTTTTGTTTTTTCAATATCGAAAAACTGGGCACCCTGTCGTAGGTTAGTAATAAGTACATTGGTCTTGTACTTCTAATGAACTGTATGTATCGTCCTTAACACTTCTGTCAGAGACAAACTTATAAGATTCAACGTCTGAGGCTGCCACATACTACTTGGCTGGCTTCGTGAAGTCTCCATATTTCTCAGATTTAACTGGGAGAGGCACTCTATAAAATTTCCTCTTCGAGACGTGATAGCAGATGAGGCTTTCTGAATGACGAAATCATGGTAGATAAGCTGCCACAATGATGCACTACAGCGAACTACATGGTTTTTGCAGTGCAGTACACAGACAACCTGTACTCGGAAGCAGTAAACTTATCATTATCAGCCAGCTTAAGGTTAGACCGAAACGGCTTTTATAGATGGCACAAGAAGTCGTAAGATAGATCCTGTGTAACATCAACCACAGTGAACATCTTGGATGTATTTTACATTCCTGAATCTGGCTACTGTTGGTGCAAGGACAAAGCAAGCCATCGATTTGTATTCTGTTTCTTGCCCCAAGCACGACTTCGACAATATAATTTCCTGTGTTAGTCAGAAATGGTACCACGGACATGTGTCATTCTTGCGCCATACGTTAGAGCAGTTTTCAGACAATGCAATTGTAGAAAAATTCAACTTTCGGCTAAAGACAAGACTTATATGGTTGTTGCATCAATGCCTACAATATGGAGTCCATAATTTAGTAAAGAATTTTGTCTACAGGTTTCTTGTAAGTTGTAACAGCGAAAAGAAGCTGAAAATTTGAATCGACACATGCATTACCGAAACTGACTACACTTTACTTTTCAGCACCGGGTAGCGTTAGGCTTAACTCACCGTAACCATGACAAAATTCGCACTGGGCGTGATTGAAATGTCGAACAACAGTCGTAGTCCCATACACTAGTTACCCTGACAAGCTGCCGACAAGAGCCGTCCTGTGTGCGTGTGTGTGTGTGGCGCTCGGATACGCAGCCTGCGCAGGTGGCACGCGCCGGACGAGATGGCCGCTGCACGCACTCACGCACGCACGCGACGGTACGTGACTTCCTGCGTGGCGCGTCCTGTCTGCGGGGTGTACGGCCGCACGACGAGTGCCGCAGTCCAGCGCACCGTCCGAAAGGAGTCTCCAGCGCTGGACCGGCCTGTACCTGCTAAACCAGAACCCCGTACCGCCAGCCCGTGAGAGAGCACTTCCGGGATATCAGATAACAGCTTACAGAAGGAGGGACTCTGACTAGCACTCAGTTTTGAGGGATACTGTAACAAGGAATGCGTACCAAGAGTTATTCGCCACTTCTGTTAATCATCGTACGAAGGGTGACCATTGCCGTTTTCCAAATGCCGGGAGGTTATAAATAAGTGCAGCTACAAACGGAGATACATTGTGGGCTGCAATTATCCTATGCCAGCGGTCTTTGATACATATGCTAATGCGCTAGCGCAGAACCGTCAAATAGGTACATACACTACTGGCCATTAAAATTGCTACACCAAGAAGAAATGCAGATGATAAACGGGTATTCATTGGACAAATATATTATACTAGAACTGACATGTGATTACATTTTCACGCAATTTGGGTGCATAGATCCTGACAAATCAGTACCCACAACAACCACCTCTGGCCATAATAACGGCCTTGATAGGCCTGGACATTGAGTCAAACAGAGCTTGGACGGCGTATACAGGTACAGCTGCCCATGCAGCTTAAACACATAGTGACTGGTGCATTGTGAGGAGCCAGTTGCTCGGCCACCATTGACCAGACGTTTTCAATTGATGAGAGATCTGGAGAAAGTGCTGGCCAGGGCAGCAGTCGAACATTTTCTGTATCCAGAAAGGCCCGTACAGGACCTGCAACATGTGGTCGTGCATTATCCTGCTGAAATGTAGGGTTTCACAGGGATAGAATGAAGGGTAGAGCCACGGGTCGTAACACATCTGAAATGTAGCGTCCAGTGTTCAATGTGACGTCAATGCGATCCAGAGGTCAGACCGAGACGTGTAAGCAATCGCACCCCATACCATCACGCCGGGTGGTACGCCAGTATGGCGATGACGAATACACGCTTCCAATCTGCGTTCACCGCGATGTCGCCAAACACCGATGCGACCATCATGATGCTGTAAACAGAACCTAGATTCATCCGAAAAAAGACGTTTGCGCCATTCATGCACCCAGGTTCGTCGTTTAGTACACCATCGCAGGCGCTCCTGTCTGTGATGCAGCGTCAAGGGTAACCGCAGCCATGGTCTCCGAGCTGATAGTCCATGCTGCTGCAAACGTCGTCGAACTGTTCGTGCAGATGGTTGTTGTCTTGCAAATGTCCCCATCTGTTGACTCAGGTATCGAAACGTGGCTGTACGATCCGTTACAGCCATGCGGATAAGATGCCTGTCATCTCGACTGCTAGTGATACGAGGCCGTTGGGATCCAGCACGGCGTTCCGTATTACCCTCATGAACCCACCGATTCCATATTCTGCTAACAGTCATTGGATCTCGACCAACGCGAGCAGCAATGTCGCGATACGATACACCGCAATCGCGACAGGCTACAATCCGACCTTTATCAAAGTCGGAAACGTGATGGTACGCATTTCTCCTCCTTAAACGAGGCATCACAACAACGTTTCACCAGGCAATGCCGGTCAACTGCTGAGAAATCGGTTGCAAACTCTCCTCATGTCAGCATGTTGTAGGTGTCGCCACTGGCGCCAACCTTGTGTGAATGCTCTGAAAAGCTAATCATTTGCATATCCCAGCATCTTCTTCCTGTCGGTTAAATTTCGCGTTTGTAGCACGTCATCATCGTGGTGTAGCAATTTTAATGGCCAGTAGTGTATAATGAAAATTGTAAATTTTAACGTATTATTCAAGAGCATAAGCTATGTGTCTATTAGATAAATGTACATGGGAAAGAATACTGCGAGGCATATATCGCTGAAGCAGAGTATCTGTAACAAAGAGTTTAAGTTAGATCGCGCTCAAGTAGGCAGTTGTTGATCAGGAGTAACAGGAGTAGCGCGCCATAGGCTGGCATTGTCTGTTGCGATGCTCCGTAGTGTGCAGTTGCTTAGTGTTAAATATTCAGTGTTATAATTTCAGTGGCGTATGATAATGACTTATGGAAGAAATAAGATTTGATGTAAAATTAATTACGAAAATGCTACAAATATTACGAAAATTTGAGGAAGATTCTTTCTACATATTGTAACACCGATCTACAGTAAGCTAATCTGTATTCATGTATTTATGCGCTTTTACTGTAGAACGAATTTGAATGAGACCAGCTTTGTACGTAATCCAAAGTTTTTTATTGTAATTTTTGTTAAGTTCATCTGTTTGCGTAAATGTCATTTTTACGATACAGTTTAACAACTGCAAGTCAGTTTCACAATATAGTAAGATTTTCAAGTAAAGAAATTCAATAAAAAACTTGGGGTTACGTACAAAGCTGGTCCCATTCAAATTCGTTCTACAGCAAAAGAGCATAACTATATGAATATTGATTACCTTATTGTAGATCGATGTGGCGATATGTAGAAAGATTCTTCATCAACATTTCATAATACGCATTTCGTGATCCGCAGTAACGATTCGAATTTGCTCTTCGGTTTATGCCAGGGATCGAAACTGTTGACATGTGACTGAGCAACAACTCCATGTGACAAGGCACATTTTACTCTACACGATCCAATGACTACACCGAACTGTCGAGTTTGAGGTAGAGTTAAACTGCGTGTTATGCGCGAAGGGCCACGGTACTTGCCAAATGTAACTGTATGGCGTGGATTCACATGCACCTTTATTCTCGTTCTTTTTTCTTTTAAGAGAATACACCGAGAGGGCCTGGCAGGAATACCGTGAAATCTGTACGTTATCGAGACCTCCTTCTACACCATGTGATTTCTGCTTTGGAAGAGCGCAACTGTATGGAAACCGCAGTTCTCATACAGGACAGGGCAACACTTCACTTCGCTTGCCCAGTGAAAGATACGGGTTGGTGCAATCTTCCACGAGCGTTTTTTCTACTAGGGTTTGCCAGATGTATCGCTTACTAGATCAGATGATCCTAATCCATGTGACTTTTGACTCTGGGGATATCTACTAGAACGCGTTTATCGGGGATACCTAATCTGAAGTCCAGTATATAGGAACACGTTACTCAGATCATACCGGAACTGTTGATCACGTTGTTTGACGGATGCAGCATCTCGTCTCTGTCTCCCGAGCTCATGTTGGATAAACTGGTAAGCGACGATAAGCGTCGACTAATGGTATAATCAACATTGTGCCATTCTCATTTGTTCTACCTTTTTCTGCCCACGACCCGTTTCTAATCAATTACACATGAAAACACTTCTATATGTTTTTCTTGCATTCACAGTTCCTGATTTGCATCAGGTGGCCGAAACTGGAATTAAATATTTCCAGGAAAATGGTATCCGCATTCGTGCATTATAATACCTGCCATTCGATAATTACAGATCACATTGGACCACTGTGAGTAACTAAATACCTGGTACAATGCTGGCTATTACTGTTGCGTTCCATGAATGCTGCGTGCAACTAACGATAAACGGGTCTGTCGTTTACTATATGCTTGCATGTCCTAATTATCGTATTAGCATTTCAGTTAAACTGCACAGTGTAGGTAATTGAGAGCTCCCGTTGGCGTGTTTTACGCGTCTCCGAATGAAATTTGTATTTTTATGCTTTGATTTCTGCAAAACACAATAGAATTCGCTTTGCGAAAGACACAGCCATGTTTCTACATACATGTGTCATCTTCGGAGGATTTCTATATATTTCGGTAAAAAATATTATCCAATGTTCACTGTTATTTTTAGATTGTAAGTGAAAAAATCGTAACAATTACATTTATTGTTTTGTTTCGTCACCTGAAATTACATTAATTGTGAAACTGATTCATATGGGTGGGTTTACGTTTATACCTCATTATGGTTGCTTGCCATCTGCAAAGTGTTTCGAAGATATTGCTTGAAGAGTTATTCATTTTGAAGTTATTTTTCCGTGAGTAGTACTCGTGTCTTCGGTGTGTTGTTATAATGACGTAAATGGTTTCCCACACCTTTTAAAGTCCACCCTCACTTGGTATCACACATTTCCAGACACACATCTAGATGTGGGAGTATAGCTATGCTGTCACACTCATCGAGAGACGCTACGTTATTGTCGCCTCCAGCTTGCATATCGGTTTTGTCCACTGTGGCAGTAATTTTGAATGTTTGATGGGAGATATCGTGGTGCATCTTCTGGGGCACATCAAACTTTTTCGGTTATCTTAAAACACTTGCTTCTAAACCTCCTTCCACACCCTTGTCTCTTCCTCTCTCTCTCTCTCTCTCTCTCTCTCTCTCTCTCTCTCTCTCTCTCTCTCTGCCACGCGGGATTAGCCGAGCGGTCTAAGTCGTTGCAGTCATGGACTGTGCGGCTGGTCCTGGCGGAGGTTCGAGTCCTCCCTTGGGCATGGGTGTGTTTGTTTGTCAGGATAATTTAGGTTAAGTAGTGTGTAAGCTGAGGGACTGATGACATTAGCAGTTAAGTCCCAGAACATTTCACGTATATTTGAACATTTTTTTCTCTCTCTCTCTAACACACACAAACACACAAATTAAACGGATTTCTCCCTCAGTCGAAGTGTAAGTAGGCTGTTTAGGTTTTTTATTGGTAACGCCACCTCTGTATGAAAATCACTGGCTGTGCTGTGTGCAGTCTGTGGCTGCTTTGCATTGTTGTAATACTCGCCATTGTAGTGTTAGGCAGCTGGCTGTGAACAGCGCGTAGCGTTGCGCAGTTGGAGGTGAGCCGCCAGCAGTGGTGGATGTGGGGAGAGAGATGGCGGAGTTTTGAAATTTGTCATGAACTGCTATATTTATATATGATGATATCAAGGTAAATACATTGTTTGTTCTCTATTAATATCTTTCATTTGCTAACTATCCCTATCAGTAGTTAGTGCCTTCCATAGTTTGAATCTTTTATTTAGCTGGCAGTAGTGGCGCTCGCTGTATTGCAGTAGCTTGAGCAGCGAAGATTTTTGTGAGGTAAGTGATTTGTGAAAGGTATAGTTTAATGTTAGTCAGGGCCATTCTTTTGTAGGGAATTTTGAAAGTCAGATTGCGTTGCGCTAACAAAATATTGTGTGTCAGTTTAAGCACAGTCATGTATAATTGTTCAAAGGGAACGTTTCAGAAGTACCACAAAAACTCACACCAAACATTCGAAACAAAACGATGAACAAACTGTAGGTGTGTTTCGATTAGTATGGGGACATAAATATAGTCACAAATCTCGTTTTGGTTATGAAAACTTTTGAAACCAAGTGAGGGTGAAATATAAAAGGTGTGACAAACATTTAGTGGAATTACAATGGTAAAATGAAACACACTAAAGATACGCATTGCAACTTTCGCTAATTGGTATTCTGGTAAATAGTAGCTCCTCTAACCAGTATTCCGTACAAGCAACTGTGGCTTCGCCTAATGTTGCTCGCACGATAGGTAGTTGCGCGGTGCGAGGCACTGTTTAAAAAGAATAGCTCGCTAATTTCGCAGTGTCGAGCTACAGACGTCTGCTTTCATGCCCATCAGCTAACTTGCTGTAAATAATAACCTGTAGCTGTGATACTGCAGTCAACTGCTATGCTTTGGCTAGAACAGCCAATTAACAAAATAAATAGAAATCTTAAATAAAAGATAAATGTACTATTAATAAAAAATGGTTCTTTCCTAACGTCTGTAATTGATGTAGATAACATCAGAGATTTCTGTTGAACAGTGTTTATTCAAGAAAGTATTCTCATACCAATGGAAGGTGGTCCTATGCTAACTAACTATAATACAGACAGAAAATAACCTTACTAAATGTAGTAAAGTTGTGTTGAGGGTGTTACGATAATGCTAACAATATCCCAAAGCTAAATAGTCGTCAAGGACGTGCGGAATACTAAATCCGTTTCATAAAACAAAATATTTGCCTGCTCAAATTAATTCAGGATTCAGCATGACACTTTACACAACAACACACGAGAGATAACGAGTGTCAACTCATACTGTCTCTATTCTCTGTTCCATAATGCAAATGGATGTATTAGAGCTCCGCGCTTGAGCACCTTCGAGACATTGTGACAATTAGAGTCCCTTTAAAATTCCGTTCACCGCCAGATTAAATCACCTACATTACCGAGTAATATTCGTTACCACAGACAGGTTTGCCTTCCACCAGAACAAACGTAAGTGCTTCAAGGGAATGAACAATGACATCCATAATTTTATTATTTTATTTGGCCAACTGTTTCACTGCCTAGCTAGCACCATCTTGCATCTAAACGTCTGTGCTATTGTAGTGATCACTAATTCCACACCTCTAACATTAGAGCCCACGTCTACAGAGAAGTTTTAGAAATCTACAGAAATGAGCTGAAATTACTGATCCCGACAAAAGCACAGACATTTAGATGACTCATCTAGCTACGTTTGTAGAGGCCTGAAAATGTGCCAATAAGGCACCGAAACTTCTAGTCAAATAAAATAATTAATAAAATTACGACTACCGGTATTCATTTTCCTCAAGTCTTTGACCGGTTCCAGCTCCATACTACTCACAAGTTAGAACTAGAGAAACAAACGTAAGAGCGTCCAGCATCGCTCCTTTGAGCACATAAACGGGGAATATCTTCCTCCATTGTTCTGCAACTGCAACTTTCCCATCGGTTGAAGGCCGATCCCTCCGAAGATACGTGATTCTCATGGTCTATAGACTTGATTTTGGCTCAACTTCACCATTCTCCACACTGACTAATACATTAAAGCAATGCTTAATGAAGAAATGTTATAAATATTCTTTTGCATTCAGACCATTTACAATACGTATAAATAATAGTTTTTTCATAAATAATGAAGCCAGGATTCTTGAGCTAGTGTGGTTGCGTTAAATGACAATAAAATGTTGTTAACACTATTTAAACAATTATTTACGTCTGCTTCATAGAAATATTTTTTCACACTCTTTTCAGCAACGGTGTCAGCTAACACGTGCGACAGACCATTCCTTAAATTACTACAGTTCTTAGTGTCATTTTTAATCAACGTTTAAACAAGGTTACTGTGGAAAATAGTAAAGTTTCCTTACGTAACTACAGAAGTACGATAGGATATCAAGTATTCATGCTGCATTCAGTTGATGTGTTATCGTGGAGGATCCGCTCTTCTGCCGGAAATGTTCTTGAAGAAAAAGATATAAAAAGTAATAAAGCAATAAATAAAATAAATGTAAACACATAGCTTTCGGAGGTGATAGCCTCAGATATCGTTTGTTGAAATCATATGAAGTGTGTACAAGCTGTTAATTCTAAGGTTCAGCCTGAGAATAGTTAGTCACAGCGAAATATTAACTTCTGTAGCTTTTTAAGACATTGAAAATATTATTCTTTTATTGTTTTCTTTTTGTAAGATTACAAACGTATTCGGATTTGTTTTAGAATGTAACTGTAATTTACTACAGAATTTCTAAGAGCTGTGAAAAGCAATATTTCAGACCATCTTAAAGTCCGCCTTTTCTGGTGCGTTCTCTGTCCTCCACCTAAGCGAGCAACCACTGTCCAAATTCCCTGTCCTGGGTTTTACCAGTATGGCTTGTACTTACCGTATGGCGGGTAAACTTGGTAGATATTCTGATGTGTTAATGCAGAACCGATCAACAGTGGAAAAAATTAATCAAAATTTTTGACACTGGGTGCAAATCTGGCCCTATGAATGCAAAACTGATGCACAGAAATGTTTCTATGTGTAATGGGTTAGGAACGGAACGTTGGCAGGAAAGGTCAAACAAGTCAGAAAGGTATAATGTTGATTTTGTTATTAACCGCAGCTAACACAATTTGTTCAATATGAGCACTGGAGACGTCGACGAGATGCTATACAGCGCCAGATTTGCACCTGGTGGCCAAAGTGGGACAAATTTTTTTCAAACGTAGAACGGTCTCCCATTAATGCGGCAGCATATCTACCAAGTTTCGCTGCCATACGGTAATTAGAACCCACACTACACCACCGTGAGTAGCTGCACTTTAATTATTACCAACTTTATGCATTGGGTTACTCACTCATAAATCTCATTTGTTTACGAGAGGATAGTATTATACAACATCAAAAAAAGTTTTGCACCACCCCGGTTCCCAGAACTCCTGAAGATAGACTTTGACTGTGGATATTATATCACAGACACAGTCCGTTTGACTGTTCAGAGATGCCACTAAACCCGCCTAAAGATGTAAATAACCATGCATGAGTAGCGCCTATTAGACGAAGGGGGTACGACAGCCGATCACTTCCAGTCATTCCACCAGGACGGAGGTACACGGCCCGTGTTGTCTGTAGTTTAACCATGCCTAGACGGTCAATACCGCTGTTAGATCGCGTTCGCAACGTTACTTTATCCCAGGAAGGGCTCTCAACAAGGGAAGTGTCCAGGAGTCTCGAAGTGAACCAAATCGATGTTATTCGGACATGGAGGATATAAAGAGAGACAGGAACTGTCGATGACACGCCTCGCTCAGGCCGTCCAAGGGCTACTACTGCAGGGGATGGCCGCTACCTACAAATTATGGCTTGGAGGAACCCTGACAGAAACGCCACCATGTTGAATAATGCTTTTCGTGCAACCACAGGACGTCATGTTACGACTAAAACTGTGAGCAGTAGTCTGCATGATGCGTAGCTCCACTACCGACGTCCATGGCGTGGTCCATCTTTGCAACCACGACACCATGCAGCGTGGTACAGATGGGCCCAACAACATGCCGAATGGGCCGCTCAGGATTGGCATCATGTTCTATTCACCGATGAGTGGTGCATATGCCTTCAACCAGACAATTGTCGGAGACGTGTTTGGAGGCCAACCGGTCAGGCTGAACGCCTTAGACACACTGCCCAGCGAGTGCAGCCGGGTGGAGGTTCCCTGATGTTTTGGGGGTGGCATTAAGTGCGGCCGACGTACGCCGCTGGTGGTCATGAAAGGCGGCATAACAGCTGTACGATACGTGAATGCCATCCTCCGACCGATAGTGCAAATAGCGCCCCCATCATGCACATCTTGTGAATGACTTCCTTCAGGATAATGACATCGCTCGACTAGAGTGGCCAGCATGTTCTCCAGACAAGCCCGGGATAGACTGAAAAGGGCTGTTTGTGGACGACGTACCCCACCAACCACTGTGAGGGATCTACGCCGAATAGCCCTTGAGGAGTGGGATAATCCTGACCAATAATGCCTTAATGAACTTGTGGATAGTGTGCCACGATGTATACAGGCATGCATCACTGCAAGAGAACGTGCTACATAGTATTAGAGGTATCAGTGTGTACAGCAATCTGAACCATACCCTCTGAAGGTCTCACTGTATGGTGGTGCTACATACGCTTCATACAATGTGTGGTTTTCATGACCAATAAAAAGGGCTGAAATGGTGTTTATGTTGATCTCTATTACAATTTTCTGTACAGGTTCCGGAACTCTCGGAACCGAGGTGAAGCAAAACTTTTTTGATCTGTGTACTTCGTATTATGAGAAGAAAATGCCACAAACGCATGTCGGATCTTGACAGTGTCAGGAACGTGGTCTATCCTGCGACACATCGTTAAGCGATAGTGCTGCTCATGTTGATCGGTATCCGATGACTCACGCAAACATCGAATTGATGAATCCTGGATAGCCGTATTCATCGGTATGCAGGATCTCAGAAACCCATGGGTCTAGTGACCCAGAAATCAAACGCAATGCTCGCCCAGCAGTACGGTATTGGACAGGAAATGTGCTCGTCTGCAGCTAGGGACACCGGGAGTGCAACGACGTCTGCAGGACAGCAGACTGTCACCTCAGCGATCATCGTCGTGGCTACCACTGACGCGGCAACAATTAGGGGAGTCTGTGGTGCGTAGAACAACAATACTTCGCAGAAGTGGTTCCACGCCAGCTTTTCAGACTATGTTCTGTCTACAGTATAACCTTGGACGCATTCGTATATAGAGGTCCCGAGGAGGATAAACAGTGCCACATGGCATTCGACATCGTCATACTAACACAGTGCCCAGCGTGAAGGTACGGCATGCCACTGGATAGACAACACGTTTATCCGTGTTTCACACAGTTGGTAATCTGAACACCATCCCATTAATTTATGACCCATTCAAGCCAGTGCTCGAGAGTTGACTTCGAGGTTTCTGTGACGCAGTGTTCCAAAAAGAGAAAAAGCGAGACTGGATACTGAGGGTGGCTGGCGGTTGTAGTGGCCAGCACATTCTGCAGATCTCGCACCTATTAGAGACATCTGATCGTGGGTTGCAGAGACAGGTATTCCAGTATTCACCAGCCACAACCACTGATGAAGTCCGACAGAAGTGAAGTCGCCCGTATATTTTAGCAAAGGTAATTTCGACTCTTTACCCAGCTGGATTAGAGCCATGTTATCTGCCAGGGATCGTACTTCTTTGTACTAACTATCTGCTCACGAACATCTCTGAATCACTTAAAAATTTGTTCATATATTTTTCCTAATAAACTGTATATGCACAATAACTAACATTGCACAATTTTCTGTCGTTCCTGGTGCTTCAGTTTTTATGGTTAGTAGTGTACTCGCGGTTAGTGTCCTTGCCGGAGTGGTAACACTGGTTCCCGCCAGATCACCGTCGCTAAGCACAGCCGGGCTTGGCTAGCACTTGGACGGGTGACCCGATCTGTCGAGCGCTGTTGGCAAATGGGGTGCACTCAAACCTAGGAAGGCCATTTGAGGAGCTACTCGACTGAGAAGTAGCGGCTCCGGTCATGTAAGCTGTCCACGGCCGGGAGAACGTTGTCCTGACCACATGCCACTCCATATCCCCATCCACTGAGGCCAGTGAGACAAGAATGATATGGCGGTCGGTCGGTATTATTGGGCCTTCGGAGCTCTGTTCGGACAGAGTTTAGTTTTTAGTGTACTTACGTCCCGTTCTATTCACTTCACTAGGCGTACTTTTTACATAATCATGCCTCAGTAGCATGTGAATCAAATGTTCAGCCAAATATGCTTATATGCGTTGCCCTATTACACAGAACAAAAATCTGAGGCGCCATCGTTTGCTCAACTATGGATTACGCCTTCTCAAGGAAATGTCTGGCATTTTCAACATAGAAAGGTTATTTTCGGAATCAAAGTGCTAAGTTCTATTCCTGCGTTTGGTGAAGAAGGAGGCAGGAAAAAAAGCAGGTAAAAAATAAACATACGTCATGACGGAAAGTAATCAGATTATAACATCGTAAGAAGTCAACGGATGTAGCGGCAAGGACTTATTAAAAAGGAATACAGCTCACCGTGAAGGTGGAGAAGTAAACACGGCAACGTGCCCCACTGGAAAAACAAGACTTAATTATTAGAGGGAGCTGGTAAACAAGATAATTATAGCCGTACATTACTGGGAACTTGAAGAAGTGCTGATGGAGACTGATGACGGTGCGCGTCCCTCGCTAGCGGACACATATTCTTACGCATGATTTTTTTTTTATTTTAATAATTTTCTGGTCCTTAACCTCTTACATATCATTACGAATTTTTTCCAGAAAAATGTTTTACTACTTGTTATATCAGAATTAACCTCATATCGAAACTACTTATCACATAATAAAACTTCATTAATCCAGCATTCGAAGAACATTTATTTCATTTTCGTATTTTTGGATGACATCATATTTGCCATCGACTGTGCTGCTTATTATAGCTTCCACAACTGCAATTTCGACGTTATGTCATTTTCAGGTAGTTACGATTTTGAAAACAGAGCAGTTGTCATTATTAACAAAGTGAGGAAAAAAGTTGTGAGCCTCTATGGCTCATGTCAGTATTTCTCACACGTAATATGTGCTGCAGACGCAGCAGTTGTCAGTATATAATAATCTGTCTACATCTGCATTCGCAGGGCACAGTGAAGCGCGTGATGGAAAAGGTAGTGACAACAGGGTAAGTGGCCTCCCATAGTTTTACTTATTCCATTCGCGGGCGTATGAGAAGGAAAATTATCGCGACTCCTCTGTATTAGGCAGAATTCCTCTAGTTCTTATCGTTGTATTCAATAGGTGGCAAAGTGATATATGCTTCTTCGACTCACAGTTCTGCCTTCATTGCACCTTCCAGTAACTGCTTTCAACATTTGGCACCACATATGCCACCAACCTGTCTTTTCGTCAAGCAGAGATTACCAGTCATTCATTTCCCAATTTTTGTAGTCTAATGCATTTTGGCAAATAAATGAATGCCACGCTCCAATCACACTTTCATTAGACACACTCTGTGTTTGGTGGACACTCCATCATCACAATCACCCTGTGGCTGAGGTTGAACTTTAAATTTCGAATCAAGCGAGTAAAATGATCAAGGTCTCTGTCACCAACGATGTGATGATAAAGTGACGTCCCAGGCTTACAGAAGAATTCTAATTGTGATAGAGTTACATAGATGTTACACACATGGAGAGCATGTACTTACTCTCTTACAAAACTTGCTGTATGCTGAGATAGGGCAAGAGGTCATTTACCTGTGCTTACACGTTTGAGACAACCATATTATTTTACGAAGCCAAGACAGTACTTGCTACGTCGTAGATTTTAAAGTAGAAAGGGTAAACATTAAATATTTCGTAAAGTATAAATGTTGTAAACTTAGTAGTTTGTATGTTTTTTGATGTTTCAGTTCACAGTGTAAAGTACAGTATGATCCACCTGGTGATGGAATGATCACAGAAACGCGTACTGATCAAATAATTAAGGCTGATGGAGAACAGGGTTTTATTGATGCGTTAATAATAAGGCACAAGCACTAAAATACTGCACGAAATGGTTGCCTTCAACGCTTGTTCATTTATATTCAATCTATACATTGTTGTAATGTATGTATACTTCTAAGCCATTGTTTCCACTTTTCTCACAGCACTTTATGATTTAGCTCTAGTACGTTTTATCATAAGAAATAGTTTATGGAAAGAATCTAAATGTCATCGTCATATAGACCGATTAATAGTCTGCTTGAAGTTTTCATTTTCAGGGCAGTGGGACGATGGAAGGTCAAGAACGAACCATCTTTCAAAAGAAACCGGAGGTATATCTATAGAATATTGAAGGATGGGCAGAGTAAAGAGAATATAAAATAAAGAGCAGCAGTAAAAATTTACGAAGGATGTTATTGTTTGCATCGACATTTCCTGTTAACACTTACAGCACACGACAGTATTCGAAAAATGGAAGGATTAAAACGAATATGGAGGCAGAAATATAAAAAAGAGATTTTCATTCCTGTCTACCTTGCTTAGTCAGGGGTACAGGTTGGAAGTCTTGAAACATATGATTCAACGCCTCGACCCAGATAGAGATAGATGGGAACCATCATGAAAATAACGTTTTCTCAAGGAAATGGAAGTAATGTATATCCTCAGGACATGTGGCCTGGAATTGAAAAACTATCATAATGCTCTCACCATTGGTAAAAGATTCCGTAATAGTGCCCCATTCGGATCTCTGGAAAGGGAGTGCCAAAGGGGAAGTTACTGTGAGAAAAAGATTGAATATCAGAAGGAAGAAGAACGTTCTATGAATTGGGGCTCGAAAGTCAGAAGTTTGAATATGGTTGAGAAGCTAGAAAATCTGAAAAAGGAAATGCTAAAGCGCAATCTAGATATAGTGGTGGTCCTTGAATTGAAATGGAAAGAAGACAAGGATTTCTATTCATATGAGTTTAGAGTAATATCAGCTGCAACAGAGAAAGAAAAAAAAAAAAAGATAGTAGGTTCGTAATGAATTGGAAGGTAGGAAAGAAAGTGAGTTACTATCAACAGTTAAGTGACAGGGTTGTTCTAATAAGAATCGACAGCAAACCGACACCAACAACGATAGTTATACGAGCCGACGTCGCAAGCCTAAGATGAGGTTTGTAAAGGAAGATGAACATCTAATAATCATGGGGGTATGCATTGCGGTTGTTGGGGAAGGAGCAGAAGAGAGGTTTACGGGAGAATATCGGGTTGGTACTAGGAATGAGAGAGGAGAAAGACTAATTGAGTTCTGCAAATAAGTTTCACTTAGAAATGGCGAATAGTCTCTCAAAACAGGAGGTATACTTGGAAAAGGCCAGGAAATACGGGAAGGTTCCATCTGTATTATATTATGGTAAGATAGAGATTACGAATTCAGATACTGGATTTGCAAGGCGTACCCAACAGCAGATATAGACTCAGTTCACAATTTAGCAGTGATGGAGTGTAGCCTGATGTTTAAAGAAATAATCATTACGAAATGAAGTGGGAAACGATTGAAGTTCTCTAAGGCTTTAGACACTGCGATAAAGAACAGCTCAGTAGGCAGTTCAGTTGAAGAGGAATGGCGGTCCGTCAGAAGAGCAGAAAAGGGAAGAAAAACACAGCTGCAAGGAAGGTAATTGTGAAGAAACTATGGGTAACAAAAGATATACTTCACTTGATCTACGAAAGACGAAAGTACAAAAAAATTCAGGGAAATTCAGTCATAAAGAGATGCAGATCACCAAGAAATGAAATAACTATGAAGTGCAGAGAAGCTGAAGCGGAATGACTGCATGAAAAACGTGAAGAAATCGAAAAAGAAAGGATTGTTGGAACGAAAACAGCCAATAGGGAAGTCAAACAAACTTCCTTGAAATTAAAAGCAAGCGTGGTAACTTTAACAATTCAATGGTAATTACACTGTTAAATGCAGAGGAGAATGCGGGTAGGGGGAAACAGTTCAGGACCGGGCTCCATGGTGTGTGTGTTGTGTGTGTGTGTGGGGGGGGGGGGGGCGGCTGTCTGATGATGTGATAAAAGAGAATGAAAAAAAAAGATAGCAGGTTCGTATTGAATAGGAAGGTAGGAAAGAAAGTGAGTTACCGTGAACAGTTAAGTGAAATCCATTATTAAAATCATAATTCAAAAGAGCTTTGGATGACTTAAGATCGAATAAGGCAGAAGAGATAGAAAACATTTCAATAGAATTTTTAAGATCAGTGGGGGGAGTGGCAACAAAACGAATATTCACGATGTTGTGCGGAATGCGTGAGTCTGGCGATACACCATCTGATTTTCGGAAAAATATTATCCACACAATTCCGAAGACTGCAGGAGCTGACAAGTGCGAGAATCATCGCACAATCAGCTAAACAGCTCATGGATCCACGTTGCTGACAATATTAACGTACAGAAGAATAGAAAAGAAAATTGAGGATGTGTTAGATGACGATCAGTTTGGCTTTAGGAAAGGTAAAGCCACCATAAAGGCAGTTCTAACGTTGAGGTTGGTAATGGAAGCAAGGCGAAAAAAAAAATGAAGACACGTTCATAAGATTTGTGGACCAGGAAAAAGCATTTGGCAACGACAAACGGTGCTAGATGATGGAAATTCTCAGAAAAGAAGAAAGACAGGTCATATACAACATCTACAAGCGCCAAGAGGTAATAATGAGAGTGAACGACCAAGAACGAAGTGCTCGGATTAAAGAAGGTATCAAGGGATGTAATCTAACTCCCCTACTGTTCAGTCAATACATCGAAACATTAATAAGGGAAATAAAAGGAGGTTTCAGGAGTTGAATTAAAATTGAAGTTGGATGGATATCAATGAAACGATTCGCTGATGACATTGCTATCCTCAGTGAAAGTGAGGAAGAATTACGGGATCTATTAAATGGAATGAACTGTCTAATGAGTACAGAATATGGACTGAGAGTAAACAGAAGAAAGACGAAAGTAATGAGTAGCAGAAATTCGACCACCGAGAAACTTAACATCAGGACTGGTGATCACGAAATAGATGAGGTTCAGGAATTCTACAACCTAGGAAAGAAAATAACCTATGACAGACGAAACATGGAGGACATCAAAACTAGGCTAGTACCGATGAAAACGGCTTTCCTGCCCAAGAGAATTCTACTAGTATCAAACATACGCCTTAATTTGACGAAGAAATTTCTGAGAATGTACTTTTGGAGCACAGCGTTTGTGGTAGTGGAACACATACTGTGGGAAAGCTGGGACTGAAGAGAACAGAAACATTTGAGAAGTGGTGCTGCAGAAGAATGTTGGAAATTAGGTGGACTGATCAGTTAAGGAATGAGAAAACTCTCCGTAGAATCGGCGAGGAGAGAGACGTGTGGAAAACACTCACAAGAAGAAGGGAAAGGATGGTAGGGCATCTGTTAAGACATCAGGGAATAGCTTCCATGGAGTCACAGCTGGAGCTGTAAATGGTAAAAACTGTAGACAGAGACTGGGAAACATCCAGCTAATAACTGAGGACTAGGCTGTAGGAGCTACTCTGAGATGAGGAGGGTGGCACAGTGACACAGGAGAGGAATTCTTGGCGGGCCGCTTCACACCAGTCAGAAGACTGATGTCTCAAAAATTGAATAAATAATAAATAAAATAAAAAGTCAATAAATGGGGGTATCGCCTAAGGAATTTGTTTCCAAAGGAACCGCTACCAACTAAAGTAATTGCTTGCAGCAGTTTGGAAAAGATGCCTTCATTGCCATTATAAAAATATTTCCTCCTCCAGCACGACAAAGCTCCCTGTCACAGAGATCTGAATACAGGCATTTTTGCATCTCTCCCACTCTGTCAGTTTTTCCTATACAAGCACTCCGTCTTCAGGCCACGAGTGGCCTACCGGGACCATCCGACCGCCGTGTCATCCTCATAGAGGATGCGGATAGGAGGGGCATTGGGTCAGCACACCGCTCTCCCGGCCGTTATGATGGAATTCTTGACCGAAGCCGCTACTAATCGGTCGAGTAGCTCCTCAATTGGCCTCACGAGGCTGAGTGCACCCCGAAAAATGGCAACAGTGCATGGTGGGCAGGATGGTCACCCATCCAAGTGCCGACCACGCCCGACAGCGCTTAACTTCGGTGATCTCACGGGAACCGGTGTATCCACTGCGGCAAGGCCGTTGCCTCTTTCCTAGGGAAAAAAAGACCAAAATAGCACTTTCAGGACATTTCGTAAGTAAAGGTCGCAAGAGGCACTACGCGGTTGACTTCGAATGGCACTAAAAGCTGTTTCCTTCAATGACTGACACTAAGCAAGACATATAAAGAAACACAGGTGTGAAAAATACTTTAGGTTATGAGAAACATTGCTACCAGAAATTAAAGAGTCAAACAGCCTGTGAAAATCACGGAACTGTATGAAAAGGAAATGCGGGCAATGGCCAAACTAGATAAAGTGTAGAGATATCTCAGGTGCGACTTTATCTGAGAATGCTAAAAAAGATAATCAATCAGCTGAGGTAGAGATTACTTTAAGTTGGCAGGGAAAAATGTTTATGTAAAACTCACCACCTGATGTGATGAGTTGGTGGCGCTTCGTTTGGAATGTCCAGGAAAAGTATACCTGGCAGAAGACGAATTAATTGATGCGAAATCGTGGAAACAGAAAAGATTGCAATGAAATACAAATTGCAGAGAACGTAAGCTACAGTACCGAGCTTCTGCAAAATAGGTAATGTAGGAAGACAAAAATAAAATTTTATCATCTATGGAACCAGCACAGAGGTTGACAATCTTGTATAGAAAATTCTCGATCGTTCGAAAGTTCACTTTTTTTCATTTTAACATATGACAGCACTAAGAGCGATATTACAGGGTCTCAATACTGTTATCAGTAGTTTATTTATTTGCTCTAACGTTTCGTTAGTACTAGCAACTATCAGTAGCAATTGCAGTTCATATATCACTTCCGCGTGAATTAGATCTACCCGCTCAACTTCAGGGACCCCAGGTTCCTGTGCGCCGTTTTATAACGTAGAAAAAGAAGAGATGAAGGGAACCGACACTGTTTGCTGTTTTGTAGAGATCGCCTATCCTGAAACACCTGTTTCCTCGGCAGTTAGTTCTCGGAAAGCGGACAACACCTCGTGCACACAGCATCTGTTACAGCCACAATTTTTACAGCTTTTAGTCTTTTATGTAGAAATTTATAGCTTTTCCTTATATCGCTTCCTTTATTTTTTGTAACAAACACCCTGCAACTGTTTGAAAACAGTGACTGCGAATTCATCAATCGAAGCTTTAGACCTAAATGCCAGGTTCACACGCTGACGGTAAATTTCCAGTAGTATAAAGACATATCCTTGCCACTATGTAGCATCCTCACGCTTTTCTTTTTCTACCGTTAGTCATCAGTCACACTGCGATACGACCGGAGAGTCCCTTTAGGTGAGTAAAGCAGGTAACGTTCTTGAGCCTATGACTCACTCACCAAGTGTCCAGAGCTAAGAACTCAGTTTTATTCCTTAAAGCACAGTCCATAAATACCGTTATTGGTACTATTGATTTCATGGTGTACCCCCTCCCAATGTCTTATACTTTTTCATTGTCAATTATGCCACAAATAACACTGAACTGAAACCGTGTTCAATTGTTTCTTCAGTATCAGAGAACGGAAATTGAACGAGCATTTGAGGATTGCGGTAGGGAAGGCGAATAGTCGATTTCGGTTTATTCGGAGAATTTTAGGGCGGTTCGGTTTATCTAGAAAAGAGACCGCATATAGGAGACTAATGTGTCTGGGATTCGCACCAGGTCGGAATGAAAAAAGACGTCGAAGCAGTTCAGAGGCGAGGTGCTACATATGTAACCGGCAGGATCGATCAGCATGCTAGTCTTACGGATATGTTTCTGGAACTTAAGTGGGAATCACTGGAGAGAAGAAGACATTCATTACGAAGAGCACTACTGAGCAAGTTTAGAGAACCAGCATTTGAAGCTGTCTGCAGAACGATTATGCTGCTGCCACCACACATTTGCTTGGAGACCACGAATATACGTAAGAGCAATTAGGGCTCATACGGAGGAATATAGATATTCTTACAGGGTATCCTCCACCACGCACAGTCCAGCGGCTTGCAGAGTATGTATGTAGATGTAAATGTAGATATAGATGTAAATACCTCTTCGACGCCTTTCCCCGAAACAAAACTGCTGAGTTCCAGTTTTTATAAACTCGAATATCTAGGTCTCAAGATATTTCAGAACGAATTTATACTCCCGTTTGTAATAGCCGTTAACAACCCATATTTTAAGCACGATGACTTATGTTTTTTAAACTTTTTACTGAGTTTTAGTTTCAGTAGAGTATAGGACATGGCTGATCATGCGATAAAATTGTTTATGCGCAGTAGTATTTACCTATCCCGTGCACAATAATAACGTTATTGGTTATTCTCCAACTCATGGTCACCTTTATGTCCTCTTTCGTCATTTATCTCTGTTCTTAGCGTGTAAAGTTGTTTGGCACACATAACTTTGTAATATGGGGAGTCACATCCGTTAAATTCAGTTTCAAAGTTATTTTCATTACCACCACGGACATCCTGGTGGTAGGAGGTGAAATATAACCTGATCGCACACGACTGCAGGAACTCCGATGGTCCTGCTTACAAGCGATCGCGTCGCCCTCAGTATTTTCATTGTCCATCGTCAGGAGAATCATCACCCCAACTCCGACAGCTACATAACTTTAAAAAAAAAAAAAAAAAAAAAAAAAAAAGTCATCATGCTGACACGATGGAGGCTGAACTGTCACGGGGCAACACAGTAGTCTTTCTGCATACAGAGTCTCACATGAACGCATGAGTTTCGTATTTCATTTAATGTCTCGTTAGACCATCGTTTTCTGCATTGCTCCTTGAAAGAGAAACGAAGGAAGTTAGGCTGCCTACAGCTCGAGTGTGCTAATGTCAACGATGACTGCTGCTTCGTATATGACGCTATTCTCTTATTCAGCCTATCAGTAAAATAATAATTTCAGTGATTATTACTGTGCGATGAAGGTTGATGGCGATCCTAAGGATAACGGAGTGAGAGACAAGAAGAGCATATGTCCAGCTGTTCACAGCTTCTGGTCGTCTTTCGCAAGACTGAATACTTACATGTAACAAATGTACCTCTAGTAAAATGTAATTCTCAAGCGGTTTCGAGAGATCGAGGTTTAAGGTTTTACGAACCTGCTGAGTACTGTGCGAGAGAACCAGCTTCAAAAATGGTTCAAATGGCTCTGATAACTATGGGACTTAACATCTGAGGTCATTAGTCCCCTAGAACTACTTAAACCTAACTAATCTAAGGACATCACACACATCCATGCCCGAGGCAGAATTCTAACCTGCGACCGTAGCAGCAGACACGTTAGGTGTGGCAAGGATGTCCGTTATCCACAATGCACTAACGTTTGAGCTTCTGTCATGCGGCTTTCGTCAGAACATTAGTGGATTACGTTCCGTGGAGTTACGTTAGCTGCGCGGAGTGCCCGCGATGTTAGAGGCGCCATGTCACGGATTGAGCGGCCCCTCCCGCCAGAGGTTCGAGTCCTCCCTAGGGCATGGGTGTATGTGTGTTATTCTTAGCATAAGTAAGTTTAAGTTAATTTATCTAGTGTGTAAGTCGAGGGACCGATGACCTAGCGGTTTGGTTCCATAGGAATTCACACACACACACATACGCACAGTTATGTTACGATATACAGCCAATACACTGGATACATACGTATGGCATGGTCCTTAATGTGGAAAAATCGGTGGCTGTGAATGTAGGGGAAAGATTCCATCCGACGTGCGTCGTCATCCTCGGACTTCGTGACACAATGAAGTGCCTTTTGGCTTCTCGTCTCCCTCACCGAGGCCAGGACGTACCTCTGCCAGTCACGAGTGCGTGACGTTTGTTAGCTGCCTTCAGCTCTTTCGTCACCACTGGTATGGAATTCAAAATCAATTACGGATCCCACTAAAAAAACTAAACTAAACTCTCCCGAACAGACCATGAAGGACCAACGGTACTGACCGGCTACCGTGTCATCCTCAGCCCACGGGAGTCATTGGATGCAGATATATGCAGATAGGGGGGGGGGGGGCGGGGGGTGTCTGTGATCAGACACACCGCCGTATTTCAGTTTCCGAGAGCGGAGCCGCTACTTCTCAATCAAGTAGCTCCTCGTTTTGCCTTACAAGGATGAGTGCACCCCGCTTGCCAACGGCGCTCGGCAGACCGAATGGTCATCCATCCAAGTGCTAGCCCAGCCCGATAGCGCTTAACTTCGGTGGTCTGACGGGAACCAGTGTTACCAATGCGGCAAAGCCGTTGGCTTACGGATCCAACACCCTACCCAAAATCGAGGGGATTCGGGTACGCTCATGTCTGGTGACCATCTAGTGAATCTACGACTCAAACCGTGCAGGACTTGGCCACATAGCCTGATGGGCCTCGTGCCAGAAACGTATAAGCCACCTTCTTTCGCACTACACAAAAGCTCCTCCTCGTAAGCTGTTTTTACGTGGAATTTAGGTATGCTCGCCTATCCGAATCGGCAATGCGTTACATAACGACGAGGGACGTTTGTCGTGTTCTCCAAAGGGCTCGACCCACCAAAATGTCATACCCAATGGAAGGTCGTCTGGAAAAGGATACGGACGGGCCTGAATGTATGATGTTTTGTCCACGTGATACGTAACGCTGGATTGCAAACAGGTGACACAATCAAGACATTACCGGATCAACACGCAAACTCCCCCCATCGCACCGCCTGCGGAACGCCGGACACGGATGCACATAGTCTTTGCTGTGGAGAGGCTGACGGCACATGGCACCTGATTCGATGTATCCTGGCCTACTTTCTCCGAGTGATGCCTGCACATACTGACCCAAAGACCCTCCTTTTTTCCGGACGATACCTACTACGCTGGTACGAAGTCCAACGCGGCCGCTTGAATCAAAGGACACGCTGTTCATTACCTGTTTCGAAATGATACCAAAGACGTCGTGGACTTCTGTAATTACTTGCAAGAAAGGCATATCGAAATTATTGGAAAGCCGAAATACTAGTATTTCTTTCCAAATTACCCAGAAAATGCTTTCCGCAACCCTCCTTGCAGCTGGAACCTCCCGGGTAGGAGACGAGACAGGTCCAGCAACTGAGAATACGACCATTCAGAATAAAACTCTGCGGAGTTAATACCTGCTAGGTCCAGTGCAGGGTACTCGACGTGGCAGGAGTCGCTAAAAGCGCCTTAGGCTTTCACACCTCCTGCCCCCCACCCCCCGCCCCCACACCGCCGGTTGGAGAGGCTTTCCTTATTTCTTATTCTTTTCTTTTCATTGTCGATCTACTTAGCTTTTCGCCGTTAAAAAAAGAAAAAAATATTTTTCTCTGTTTTCAATAAGCTTTTCCCTCTCTTCATTATCGAAGGCAGTCCTAGCAGATGGGGGTACTGCAACGCGTTATGCAGGTCTTGGAGTCACTCGCGTCCATCTAGAAAAGTTTTTACTGAGTTTAACGAAGGCGATGTTGGCCATGTGTATTCGACGATGCCTTTTGGCTACACTGTCTAAAGGATCGGTCAAAGAAATGCTAAATTAAGATCAACCTGAAGATGCCTAAATAAGGCGAAACGCGTAGTTGAAAAATAAAAAACTAAAATTGCACCAAAGACTTTTTTAACCAAATCTAGTAGATCAGTGGTGATGTATCAAGTTATAACAAGCAACGTTGGTGAAGTGATTATTAACCCATATATCGATACACGTATTGCAGTGATGTCACAGTAGTCTATACGTGCTTTCAATAACGTCTACATCTATATCTTTATTTGTGCCACTTCCCTGCTTTAGCCGGTTGCGCTAACAGCGTTGTTTCACCCCCACAGCGACCCCTGTCACCACCCCTTGCCAGTCGTCAGTCCTCATCACCACCACTCTCCTATCTCTCTCCACACCCATCCTTCCTCGCACCTACAATCTACCGTCCCAGGACAGTTCCTTTTTCCAGTATTAGTGAAATAGTACGGTACCCCGTTTTTAATGGTCAGTGTATCTTCTGTGGTGTTCAGTGTTTTTCAAGTGCTTTTTCTAGTGTTTAGTTGGTGTTCTTCAAAAGTTTCTCGAAAGTTTTTAACTGTGCTGCCTGTCCACATTTTTATCACTGTTATTAATAATTCTTGAAGACAGCATTATATTATTTAAATTCTTCCATTAACGTCATCTTTTAAAATAATTTTTAATTCATAGTAATACTTCTTGTTTTTTTTTTCCTTTTAGCATCTCATAATTTAGCGTCTCAGTTAGATGCAAATTCCAGTGGTTGAAGAGCGATCTGTTTGTACCGTTTGGAGCCCACACTCCCGCCCACATGGGGCGAGAGGGGATGAAACAAAAAAGAAAACAAAACGCGGCTATTCGACGGCTGGTACGCTCCTAAGGTACTCAGCCAGTCGGCAAACTATAAACTTCAATTTCTCAAAAACGCTTGAGAAGCGAATCGCATTCGTTACTAGAAGAACGCATTACAAAAGCTGGGGAACAGGAAAGGGGTGCGTGCTTCCCTTATGGGAAGCTGACTAATGTCCCAACCAAAAACACCCGCTAACATTCATTATTATGTGATACTTTCCAGGTATGAATATATTGTACTGAGTTGTTTTCATAACACGTTCACCTGATGTGCATGTTGTCTACATACATACGTCTACACACATACTCTATAAGCCACCGTAAAATGTATCGCGCACGATACTCACCACTATACCGTATATTTCATTTTATCCGCATTCCGACCCTGAACGGAGCGCAGCAAGACTGACAAACACTGGCTTCTTATACGATATGTTCACGGGATATGAAAACTTCTTCATGTACATCCACATACATTACAAATCACAGATAAATGAATGGCATATGGTACTTAACATTAAACTGCCTAATTGAGTTTCTTCGGGTACGAATCGTGTAAGGAGAGCAGGAACATTGACTCCCACTTCCTTATATGGCACATTCCCTGATATGAAAACTGCATCATTTACATCTACCTCTACATACATACTTTTATGATACTGTGAAATGCATGGCACACGGTACAACTTCGAATGAATGGGTGTGACTAACAGGTCATAAGTGTTCGCTTCATCTACGCCAGTTATGGGTCACTTTTGCATATTACTCTCCATGTCATTTCTGCACATTAGTCGTATACTCACAGATGGCGGGCGCCTGCCTCTGTTACTTTCTTCTCACTAGATGGCACCCACGTTTGGCGTGCTCCTTACGGTGAGTGTGTGTGAGCAGTGCTGATTACACTGTGGGGCTAGGGAGTGACATAGAAATTTGAACTGAATTTCGCGCGAGTCAGAGGGGATCTAAGAAGTAAAATTCCATCCGTATGCTTTGATATTACACAAATTAGTGTTGCAGGTATTCATTCTAACTACGTGGTTTCCTAATATCTCGATTGATAAGGACAATTTCTTTGACAGAGCGTAGCGAAACTATTATTTTGGTATTGTATGTCATATGTGATACATATATATGACACTGAGTCAGTCGTTGGGGGCGATCTGAGTGTATGCTGGGACATAAGCACAACGCTTGTTTGTTTTAACTGTGTGGTTGTCTGTTTGTGGCGTACTGGTGTCCTTTGGCACTTTTATTACAATTTGGCGCAACATCACTATGTGGCTTTCAGTGTTCAAAAACAGCATGTATATTTGTAACGTTACAAGATCCGACGGCGACAGCATATATCTGCTGAAACTGGTTATAGTAATAAAAAGAATAATTACTAGCGATTGTGGCAAACTTTATTCCTCAAGAATAAAATGTGATACATGTCACACATACCCTGTCTTTCGGGATTACCATTTCTCCTATGCCTTGCCTTAGTCTCGGAAGCTGGGTGTGATACGCATCATACATTCGGTTGACTTTTAGTGTTACTGTTTTAGTTTTAGAGACTATACTTGACGTTGATACAAAATACTTCCTGTTCTGTAATTGGGTTCAGTACAGCTTTATATCTACCTTTCTTGTAATAGCTTATTTGCAAGGTTTTTAATAAGTTATATTATCAGTCTATTTTCTGTCATTGTATGTTTTAACGTTGACATTTCACACGCACACACACACACACACACACACACACACACACACACACATATATATATATATATATATATATATATATATATATATATATATATATTGCTATCATGCATGAAACTATACCTTAATGTTTCTGCATTTATGTCTTTGCTTTGATTTACATTTGATTTCAAAATTTCTCTCGTTTTGTAACTATTATATGCTAAAATTGTGAATGAAGTCTGTGTACTTAATTTTGTGATATTTATTTATTTTAAATGTGTATATTACATAACTCTCCTTTTTAGTTTTATGCTGGCGTGGGTCCTCCAAGGCTTTCAAGGTCATATAGTACCTAATCGATATATTCTTGGTACGCTTTCCTAGCGGTTAATTTCTTTGTTAGTCATGTGTTGTTTGTGTGGTTGCAAAAGCCACCTGTTGACAGCAAATGTTTTCCTTCCATCATGTTTTCCGATGTACGGTCAGTTTGGCACCTGGATCCTCACATATGATGGTTCAAATGGCTCTGAGCACTATGCGACTTAACCTCTGAGGTCATCAGTCACCTAGAACTTAGAACTAATTAAACCTAACTAACCTAAGGACATCAGACACTTCCATTCCCGAGGCATGATTCGAACCTGCGACCGTAGCGGTCGCTCGGCTCCAGACTGTAGCGCCTAGAACCGCACGGCCACTCCGGCTGGCCTCACATATGAGAACTACATATTCTCTAGCTTACGTGGTCACTTTTGTGTCGCTGGTTTTTGTAGTTCATTGAAAGTATTGATGAAAAATACTGTCCTCAGGTATCCTTTCACATTGTATTTTCTTTGTTTTTGCCACAGCCATGTCTGATGAAGCTGTGTCGAAACGCGTTAATAAACTGATTCACAGCCAAGACCTTTCACAACTCACTGTGTGACAACCACATGTCGTTTAGAATTCATCATATAATTTCTGTTAAATATCCGTTTTGAGAGTTGTTATGTTAAAAATGGTGGATTGTGGGAGAGTAGACGAGGCAACTACAACCGTTTTCCCAGAATCAGTTTTAGGATGTTTTCATGAGGAACAGGAATCTGTATGAGGAAATCGGAAAAAGGAATGTAGTAACTGTAAGCCGACTTCTACTGATTTCTTAGCTTCCAGTCATTTCCGCTATAAAATGTGTGTTATATTCCACGAATACTAAGTGCGCGTGTTTATTCCTCGACAGTTGCGGTCTTGGCGAGGTCCGTGACCCATTGTCGTGGCAGGGAACACCTGCACGCTGCCGGCACGTAGCCGGGTAGCGTGTCAGTGCGACTCCGGCCCTAGCGTGGTGCTGGAGAGCCTTGACCCAGCGCACGGCCAGGCCGGCAGTAGGTTCACACGCGCCCGCCTTCCCGTCTGCAGACGCCTTCTGCTCGCTACTTGTGTCGCTAATTACTAGCGCCTGCCGCCCCCGCCGAATCCACAATGCTTCCCACGCCGCATTACTGCATGCTAATTGACAGTTAATTACAGCCGGCCGGCCGGTTTCCAAGTAAGGACGATTTTAGAGAACGCGAGGGATTACGACGGCCCTCGCTGCCTGAGCTCTGCCGGCGAAATTAAGCTTAAATGCGATGCGAGCCAATTATGTGGACCTAACAATTAATGAAGGAAAATTGGTTAGCTTTCAGGGCTTGCACAGGTATTTCTCAGGTCGCATTTTGTGCAAAGGCAGTAGGTACTGTGGACTTTGATTAACTCTACAGTGTGCGCAGTACACACAGAGGCCTCGATGATCGCTTTCGATTTTCGTATTTTACTTAAATGAGGTAACTAGGAAGAGGACCTAAGTACATCTTCCTCAGAGCCACTCATTACTAGCGAAAGCCTCATCAGAGAAGAGCACTTGACAGTCTTACTATTTACTAATGGTATGTCAATCAGTATTCTCGTACTCTAAAAATAAACTACTGCAAATGTATATGGAACACCGGATTATGAGTGGTTCTACAGAAATTTGCGTCTGTGCTTTTAACGCACGTGCGCCGGCCGCTGTGACCGAGTGGTTCTAGGCGCTTCAGTATGGAAACGCGCGACCGCTATGGTCTCAGCTTCGAATCCTACCTCGGGCATGGATGCGTGTAATGTCCTTAGGTTGGTTAGGTTGAAGTAGTTCTAAGGACTGATGACCTCAGCTGTTAAGTTCCATAGTGCTCAGAGCCGTTTGAACGGTTCACGTGCTGACAGAATACGCAGCTTCTCGCAGGCAAATACATCAAATACAGCAGTTAGACCCACTATCTAAGGAACAACGACTCTGGAGAAGCCTATTACGGTTTACAGCACGAAAGCTTAGAAGGCTCGAAACATAAAACGAGTCCACAGGTGTATGTAATTTCATTCTTTCAACAACCGTTATATTTACATCTTTCCACTACAAGTAGCTTGCAGTGTAATTGCATGCTTATGATATATCGTGCCAGTTATGTGACTGTATTCGTGATTTCCTGTCAGAGAGGTCACAGTTCGTACTCGTAGTAACTGACAAATCATCGAGTAAAACAGATGTGCTTTCTGGCGTCCCGCAAGGTAGTGTTACAGGCCATTTGCTGTTCTTTATCTAGATAAACGATTTAGGGGACAATCTGAGCAGCCACCTTAAGTTGTTTGCAGATTATGCTATCGTTTATCGACTAGTAAAGTCATCAGTAGATCAAAAAAGCCGGCCGGTGTGGCTGAGCGGTTCTAGGCGCTTCAGTCCGGAACCGCGGGACTGCTACGGTCGCAGGTTCGAATCCTGCCTCGGGCATGGATGTGTGTGATGTCCTTAGGTTAGTTAGGTTTAAGTAGTTCTAGGTTCTAGGGGACTGATGACCTCAGATGTTGAGTCCCCCCATAGTGCTCAGAGCCATTTGAACCAACCAGATAAAAAAAAAAAGATCACAGAACGATTTAGAAAAGATATCTGAATGGTGCAGAAATTGGCAGCTGGCCTCAAATAACGTAAAGTGTAAGGTTGTCCACACGAGTGCTAAAAGGAATCATATAAACTTGGGTTACACGACAAATCAGTCAAATCTAAAGGCTGTAAATTGAACTAAATACCTAGAAATTACAGTTACGAACAACTTAAATTGGAAGGAAGTCACAGAAAATGTTGTGGCGAGAGCTAACCAAAGACTACGTTTTATTGGCAGGACAATTAGAAAATGTAACAGATCTACTAAAGAGACTGTCTACACTACGCTTGTCCGTCCTATCTTAGAATACTGCTGAGCATTGTGAGGATCCTTACCAGATACGATTGACAGAGTACACCGAGGAAGTTCAAAGGAGTGCAGCACGTTTTGTCATCGCGAAATAGTGGAGAGTGTGTCATTGAAATGATACAGGATTGTGAGTGGACTTCATCAAAACAAACGAGTTTTTCGCTGCGCCGGAATCTTCTCACGAAATTTCAGTCACCAACTTTCTCCTCCGAATGCGAAAATATTTTGTTGACGGCAACCAACATAGGGAGAACCGATCATTATAATAAAATAAGGGAAATCAGAGCTCGCACGGAAATATATAGGTGTTCGTTCTTTCCGTGCGCTATGCGAGATCGGAATAATAGAGAATTACTGTGAAGTTGATTCGGTGAGCCCTCTGCCAGGCACCTATATGTGATTTGCGGAGTATCCATGTAGATGTTGTGATATTCAGTTCCATACTCAAATGCCCTCAGTATCATTCTCATGATTTTCAGAGTATCCATGTAGATGTAGATGTTGTGATATTCAGTTCCATACTCAAATGCCGTCAGTATCATTCACAATTATGCAAATAAAAAATGTTGTCCATGTTTCAAATACAGTTTCTGGTAAGCGTCGGTTTTGCGGTGACATTTAACAGTGCCCACCGTTGTCAGGGACGTCTTCACACACGTCTTCGGTGGTCGTTAGGGCTTATTTACAAGCGGGCCTCATCACTGAAAACAATACTACTCCATTCAATGAGAGTCCAAGCGGAAGAGTGTCCGAGACGCCCCGAGCAGCGGTGGCATACCAGTGTGTCGCCCGTCATACAGCCCAATATCCAAGAGTGTTGGTCTCTGGTGTCATTTCATTTCATAGCTGGATTCCTTTGGTCGTCATCCAAGGGACTCTCACAACACAGCGGTGCGTTGACGATGCACTACGTCCCGTTTTGTTGCCATTCAAGGCAAGCCATGCTGAGCTTACATTACAGCAAGACAATGACCGCCCACACATGGCGCGAGTTATTATCGTCGTGCTTGCCAAACTATACCTTGGCCTGCATGGTTGCCGGATTTCTCCCCAGTTAAGCATTATTGGCAGGGCCTTCCAACCAGTTCGGTACTTTGATGATCTAAAACACCAGTTGGGTAGAATTTGGCACGATATTCCTCAGGAGGGCATCCAACAACTCTTTCAATCAATTCCAAGCCGGATAACTACCTGCATAATTGTCAGAGGAGGACCAACACATTATTGACTTGCTTAGTTTGTGGAGTTCTTTCTCTTAGACAAATCACCTAGTATTGCTGTAATTGTAAACATTCGTTAGGCTGTACATGTACATCAGTTTTACCAACTTCTGTGCCATTCGGATCATTCTTTCGTGGTACATCTTTCTTTTATTTTGCCTTGGAGTGTACGATAACTTTTGGTATGATTTTGCTCATGGCTGTTACTCACCAGCTGCCAGCCATTTCCACAAAGATAAAAAGTCAGTCGTTATCTGGTTCAAAGGAGATCATTGCTCTGGAAATAGGTTAAGAGCAGGCTAGCACCACGACTGCGATCGGGGTTTTCGGGAGGTTTCCTTTGATCATCAAGCGAATGCTGGAACTGTATTAAGTTATGAAAACAAGAACGAACATCGTATATAAATTATAACAGCAGTCGGACTAGATAAGGTGAAAAGTGAGAGAGGGAAGTGATGTAAAGCACTCGAAAGGTGCATAGCAAAGCACACCAAGACAAATTTAATGCATTAATGAACACATTAAAATGAAGAAACCAAACGAATAGGTGACAAAACCACTAAATAAAAGTGGCCTGTGCAGAATAAAAACTTGATGAGCAACGATTTTTTCCGTAATTAATCACTTTATAATATTTCCTCTCCAATCTTGTATTTCAAATTGTCAGTTTAAAGGTGCAAGGCCGGGGTAGTGGATCTCATGTCATTCACTTCCAATCGTCCTAACAGATCGCCATAGTACCGTCGCACCGAAGTTTAGCAACTTAACTGTCTCCTCCGTGTGCGCTACTCTATGCTCTGCGTTCGTTTGAGGCAGTCGCTTCAGCTCTACCCAATCTTAAGATAATCAGGGTCGCAGCAAACGATGTAAGTGTTCTGGTTCTCATCTTACACCATGTCTCTTCCCCTATACGGTTTCTTGATTTTCCTGTTAGTTGTTGCCACTGTATTTCTAATTATTCTACTCTCACTTTCCTGTGTATCTAGCTCGAACACTGTTAGAGTTTTTTATGTAATGTTTTTATTAGTTTTCATTAGTTTATGCATAAAAGCGTATCTAAGAATTATGTTTAACACAGTTCTCTTGTATGTCTTGCACCTGATGATGGTGATTTGTTAGCCCAAAACCTGTCGTGACATTAACAGATAAAAGCCTTACAATTGAAGCAGTGTCATCTTGTTTATTATCTTGGATTTCTACAATAATATTTTATATAACCTGACGCAGCTGTCATATAACTGTATGTATAGTTAAAAGGGGAACTCTGAAAAATACGTAAGTTCAGTGAAATATTGTTGAGCCATGCCTTGGCTCACGTTGGTGCTGTTTGTAGGTTTCTGCCCTCTGTTCGAGGCCAGACGGTATCGTTTACTTGGCATGGTTGCGGTTGTTTGTCTTCTACTCGTGTTGACTGGCGGCACTCGGTTTCGCAAGCGTTGCCTGTCCGCTAGTGGCAGCAGCGGCGGTTAGCGATATGTAATAACTGTGGCCCTATCTTTGGGGCGACGTCGTTGTTTTGCCGGATCGTGCGAGTGACGAGTGCAGTTGGGGACTGGGGGGAAGACAGGTCCGCGCAGTGCGTGAACACCCCAGGACTGCTGGCGGCACGCATGAACTGCCGTACGGAAGAGCTGTGGTCAAGAGGGTGCACGACGTCGTCGTAAACTGGATCCATCAAGCTCTAAGATGAGTGCATTTCAATCCCAGTAGAGTGGAGTCAAGTCACCCGTGTGGGCCCCATAGTACGTATGTGATGCTGTGACAAATTATCATCGCGCCGACATGTGCAGTTTGGTGGATTTGCGCACCGCTTAGTACTTGAAGCGGCTACTGTGTTGAAAGCACTTGGCTCAGTGATTAGACGGTGTGGTTACTCAGCTGTGAATTAATAAGGCAGCGGAGAGATTTGTTTCATTCTGCCAACCGTCGTCAGAGTTGTTACAGTGAGTTCAGTGTTCAATTGTGTGCCTAATGAATTTCATGTCACTCATTTGGTACTTGGTTTTGGCTCCCCTAGCGATAGTTTTTGCAATGACATATGGTTGCTGATTCTGGTTGGTTATATTTTGGTTTTACCTCGCACGCAAATCGAGTGTGGTTTTAGTTACTGTTAGTTTATCTGGTGTTCTGTACTGTGACTTGTTTATTCATATTTTCGTGTTTGTGGAATCGGACGGAAATCTGGTCATGGTTCCTTTGTCGTTCTGGGTGCTCTAAACACAGTATTCTGGACGTAGTGCAGACCGCCGGTTCTGGCTTTGGCATATTGTTCCAATGTTGCATTTGGTTTACCGGACGCCAGGTAGCTTCAGCAAGATTATCATAAGTCACTCGTTATACTGCCACTAGCCTGAGTTACCATCTTGTGAAGTGAATGCAACTCTTGGCTGCCTATCTCATAGCTCGCGAAAGTGTTTGTTGCCAGACCTTCTCAGAGGTCGATTCCTGCAGCACTGTCTGTGACTGGTCCTTGTGTTTTATTATTGTATTATTTATTACCGTACCTTGTAATGCCTACATTAAAGGTTATGTAAGTCTAGTTAACAGTTCCGGTCGCCTTCTGGAATAAATCTAGCAGTGTAAGGGTTGTGTTACAGGGTTATCATCTTATTTTACCGATTTGGTGGTTAGTTGCTGGTTTCTTTTAATTAACCTTTGCTTGTATTTACTGTTTCACATCAGGTTTCTAAAAATTTTATGTAATTTCCGTTCCTGGTGTGTAAGGCCTTCATCTGTGATTGTGGTCATTTGCTTTGAAAAAAATAATTTGGTATTTGTATTTTAGCAGTAAGCCTTTAAACCTGGCGTCTGATACCTTCTGCCGTGTTTGTGGCCACTTACTTTTTAATATTTCAATACCTTTAAGTTGTAATTGCAGTGAGTTCTTAAACATCCTAAATTTATTGCCTGGCATCTGGCGTCTGATACCTTCTGCTGTGTTGGTGGCCACTTACTTTTTAATATTTCAATGCCTGCAAGTTGAAACTGCAGCAAGTTCTTAAACATTTTTAATTTATTGCCATTCTTGGCATGTAAGGCATTCAGCCGTGATCACAGTAATTTGCTTTTTCAACATTATCTGTATCTGTATTTTGTGGTGATTTGCTAAATTGTAACCCACTGAAAACACTATTATTTACACAGTTGTTAATTCCTTCATTAATAACGTGTGGTATTTTTTATTTATTGTTGAGTCTGGAATTACTGTTTTAAAAATAAATGTGTGTAACTGTAAAAGACAACCAGTAGTAATTGATTACGGCCCCATCCACAATCGTAACCGAATCCTGCCTTCCCTTGACTATCAGGTTTCAATTGTGACTGAATATTAAATAGAATTTTCAGGGGAAATTATGTCCTTTTCTCAATACTAGTTTAACTATTTTGGTGACAACGTTCAATAATTGGTATGAAATAGCAATTTAAATTTTATTTAATGAACTTGGTGTGTGTGTGAAATGTGTGTGAAATCTTGTGGGACTTAACTGCTAAGGTCATCAGTCCCTAAGCTTACACACTACTTAACCTAAATTATGCTATGGACAAACACACACACACACACGCCCGAGGGAGGACTCGAACCTCCGCCGGGACCAGCCGTAATGAACTTGGTGTATAAAAGTTGTGCCCTTTGTGAACAACACAGCAAAGGTATTTAATCACTTCAGTATATGAATTACCATTGATTCCTCGTTCTGTCAGTTCAAATCCAATTTGAATATCTTTCTTTATACGAATGTGATTTCATGGGTTCAGCGAAGCTATGCTACATCAGACGTGAAAAGCGCTAATCATAATACCCCACATCAACAAAAGCGTTCACCTTTTAATTCAGAGTTCTGCATCGTGATTGTACATTGCGGCGCTGTGCATGGAGGACGAACGTTTCGTAAATTAGTCGTTTTTATGAAATTAAATTAAGGAAATGTTTTGCTATAAAAAATACCGTGGTGCAGATTCTATTTTGCCATCATGCTTCACGCAGTCACAACTGGCATACACATAAATCTCTAAACAAAAAAAAACTAGGGTTCAGGTGAATGTAAGAAAAACGCTGGACGCGTACCTGAAACTTAATACTATATATTCAGAGAATCTGTAGTTAACATTTCAAGTCGTAATAGCTTTTCAAAACTTGTCCGCAATCTGACGCAATTTTCTCAAATTAAAAATTAGATGGTTGCCAACAACAATATATTATGGCTATTGCGTTAAATAATCCAGTCTCCACAAAAACTCAGACATTAGTAGTTACAAGGAACAACAGTTCTCCATTTCCCAGAAAGCACAACGCTCTACTGCAGCAGACACTGGTAAGTTGTCGCTGGTTACGTGTTGTCCAGCAGCGTGTAAGTAAGTAAAGTTAAACGTTCTCACGCCGTTAACAAAATTCATTGTTTCTTTACGCACAGAATAAAACACGAAATTAAAGATATTGAGAAAATAAGTCATGGAACAGGAGGTAACATACCCCAGTTTAAACCCTTCTACTAACGCACCAATTAATTAGATGAAAAGAATCTCGACTCTATAACGTAACAGCCCGCTTTCATCAGTGGAACAGCTAATGGGTAAAACGAATGTCTACATGATGCTGCAAAATTTTATTCTTGCACTAGAGTTGTGTCGTCGTATGTCATTTGGGCTAGATCATTTTGGCGTTCTAGGTCCACTGGTAAACCAGCAACATTAGCAACTGAATGCCAACTAAAGGACAAATTAGTGTGACTCACTGAAGGGTCCCATGTAAATGCTGAAACAGCTCCACAGCTATAGGACTTAAGAGTGATGCCAGTTATCCCTCGATAACCTACTTACAACTCTCTAGAACCCTTATTAAGTGAAGTAGCTGGAAATACAATTCTGTGTCATAGCTCCCACAGCGACCACAAGAATAATGGTGGGCTAATTACACCGCTCACAGTGCCGTTTCTGGTCTTTGTACTACTTTAGGTACCAAGTGCATTTGACAGTGATTTACATTGTATTATGAAGATTTAGATGTAAATGAGAAAGTTTATCGATCTGATGAACATATCATTCAAGAACTTGGTGAATCAGGCTTCCCACTCTCATACTTGACCGGAAGATGAAGAAAATGCAATCACACAATTGAATTTTCAGAATCATATGCCACACACTTCAGAGTTGTTTACAGAGTGTGCGTGTAGATTTAGACGTGGGTGAGACAGATAGCAAGTCCTGTGAAAGAATCATACACGAACTTAGTGTAGGTCAATCTTCCCACGCTCCATACACGGCTGAAGTACGAAGAAACCACAACATACAGTTCAGTACTGGGACCCATATGCCATATATTTCGCAGATGCATGCAATATGTGGATGTAGATGCAGATAAGAGAGAGAGCATATCAAATGAACGGATCATGTAAAAACACTGAGTGCGTCAATCTTCCCTAGCTCCTTACACATTCGCAATGCGAACATACGGCACCTCGTGCCATCTTTTCGCATCTGTGTACGGCGAATGTACTTAGACGCACATGTTGATGATACAGTCGGCACACCAGGTCAACGTATCTTCTAAGAACTCAGTGTGCTTCAATCTTCCAGCACTCCATGCACGATCAGAATGCCAAGAAACCCAAACATACTGTTCAATGCATTTCACAGTGGTTTGCAGAGGAAGTATGTAGAACAATGGAACCATAATCATCTTCATATGGAATAAATATATCATCTACATAACTTTGGAATGATGAAATATTAGATACGAACTCAGGATTCGTAATGAAACATTCACTCTCCAAATTACTGACAAAAATTTCTGCCAAAGTACCCACCATGGTGCTACCCGCTGAAAGATCTTTTGGCTGAGTATAAAATTTATCACTGAAGACGAAAGAATTCAAAGATAAGGACAGCTGCAACAATTCAATCAGCTCTAAAATTTCACCGAGATTATGTTGTTAATGGCGTATCAAACTACGAATTATATCCGATGTGCTCGTATTGACATTAACAATGTCGAGAGGAGCTAGCCATACACGTGTCGGGAGACACTGTTTTGATTTTATCACGTCACGTGAATTTTAACAGTAAACACACCAGTGAACTTATACAACTTTCTCATTTTTTTGTTTAAGAAATTATTGATCTAGAAATCTGGACTCAAATAATTGTTAATGTGGTGTCACCGCCAGACACCACACTTGCTAGGTGGTAGCTTTAAATCGGCCGTGGTCCCTTAGTACATGTCGGACCCGCGTGTCGCCACTGTGTGATCGCAGACCGAGCGCCACCACAAGGCAGGTCTCGAGATACGGACTAGCACTCGCCCCAGTTGTACGGACGACTTTGCTAGCGACTACACGGATGAAGCATCGCTCATTAGCCGAGCAGATAGTTAGAATAGCCTTCAGCTAAGTCAAAGTCTACGACCTAGCAAGGCGCCATAGCAATTGATAGTTTGATAGTTATCGTATGAAATGTCTCATCAAGAACGCTGTATACAAATGGTGGATTAAAGTTAAGTATTCCAGTAGCTACGTACTTTTCTTTATAGCATTTATTGAGCGTCCTGTTTCAGACCGGCTGCTTGCTTAATGGCCGCCTCCCTTAAATAATGTGCGTAGTGTTGGCAATCTGTCAACACTACAGTTAACAATCTGACATTTGGAGTGATTTTGCATCTTCAGTTGGGATCAAAGCGTAGGTATTTTTGGTTCATCATAAAAACTCTTTCCTTATAGTCATTGATAGGAAAAGGAGGTGCCTGTATTGTAACTTTTCTTTGTTTTCAAAGGGGATTGACTGTGCTATTACAGGAAAGATCTTGTAATGTTAGGAAAAGCAAGGGAAAGTCCATCTGTACCAGAAGTACACGCAAGCCCCATAAACGAAACGCCTGAATCTCGTCAGATGTGCTGTGTGTGAGCCGTACGTGGAAAAGCTCCGTGGCCGCTGTCAAAAACTTCCGCCTCGACACAGCGTCACACTGCTTCCTGGCTCAGCATCACGTACGAACTGTCAGTACTCCAACCACAGATTATGTTATACTTCAAATTTCGATTTTGACTGCCCTACTTCATGTTACCTTGGATGCGACCCTTCTTCATATCTTTGTCGTGAATGTTAGTGTCATGACACTAAAAAATATTATAAACTACACTAAAAACTCAGTAACCAAAAGCTTCTTTTATTTAGTGTTAATGAGACCTACAACAGTAAATTTTCAGTCAAATACCCAATTTTTCGTAATTACTAGTCAATATTTTCAAACAAAATACTAAGGTTACTGAGTTTTCACCATTGACGTTGACATGTTTGTCCGCATGGTAATTTTCTGCCGTAGCTATTATAATGAAACCAGGTGGAAATCTGACGCCAGACAGGATGAGCATATAAGGGCAATGAAGTAAAAGACAAATCATTCAATTTTGGTTGAACACTAACACCAACACCAATATCAACATAAAATTACCACTGGATATACAGAGCAAGAAATCATGGCGATGAATAGCAAAGACACCTTCTCACCCTACAAGCAAACTACCGCGTTCATAAAATAACTGATAGGAAACAACTCACAAATGATTAGATCACCCTGAGAAAACAAAGAGATTTAAAATTAGTGGTCCTCTTAATACTGTATAATATTAAATATAGACTTATAACCACATCTCTACACATATCAACCATTCACTACAAACCGCATTCCCTTACCCCAGTCCCACGCACTCACACGCACTTAATTCCCATTCACCACCACCATCTCTTACCAGTTCCATTCCCTCTAGTGAATGTCACCCATCCCCCCCCCCCTCCCCCACGCAAAACTCGAACTGTCACTCCCTCCTACCCCCCTTTTCTGATCATATTTCAACATTTAACATCCCCCCCCCCTCTCAAATCCCATACACACATTCACTCATTTCTATCTGCCGCTTATTCCATCAATCTCCTTTCTCTCTTTCTCTCTCTCTCTCTCTCTCTGTCTGTCTCTGCCTCTCTCTGTCACACGCACGCACACACGCACACACATACACACACACACACACACACACGATTTGGCCTTAATTACAACTTATACAGAAAGCAAATGCATAAATATCAAAACTGTACTGAGTGCATAACATTTGAAGCTAGGGTACTATTTCTCTTGTGAAGTCTCACAAAAGTCACGTAAATGAAAAATCAGCAGTACATCGTCCGAAAAATAGAGTTCACAAAAAGGAAAAAATGGCAACCAACCAAGTTTCGCTTCACGCCAGTATCTGACAAGAATGAGGGGAAAATCTGGGGTTCGCAGCAAATGTAAAAAGGCCAAAACAGCGTTGCTAAATCGTTCCCAAATTTAATAAGTAAATGCATTTTTTAATTCATAAACACCAAAATGTAGAGAAATATTATCCATCATATTTTCAGAATGACCACAGAAGATCACTTGCAGATAAAAGCAAACGAAATGCGACAGGTGAAAAATACCCCTTGACTGCAATAAATTAAGGCGGAAAAATCAGTAATAATTGAACACTGATCCAAATGTTGGAATTGCATTAATACTGACATTTCGTAGGTGACCTTAGTCTATGGAAAAGCTTAAGTGCGGTTCATCAGTGCTGTGAGTGTTCTGTTTGAAGATACATTCAGAGTATTGTTACAGAATACATTGCTTAGAAGTTACCGTACTTAGGAAGTGCACGCTGCTGAGGACACATAGAATACGTTTTCCAGTTTCAGTTCAGGATGGTGGCCTACAAATATTTCTTTGAAGAAGGAAACTGTTCTTTCTGAGTATTTGTATTCATGGGAAAAAAGTCACTAAATACAGGCACTGCTCAAGTAACGTTAAGTAGTCAAGCGGTTAATATTAACACACATCCAATTTTAACTACCAGCCATTCAAAGTATTTGCGTAATGTACGTAACGAAAGGTGTGTGATTCAGGTGAAACCATACTATTGTCGCGCTTCATTGTATGTGTACCTAAGTTTACTAGACAAAAAATTAATCACTGCAGTGCGCAAGCACAGATGAATTGTTATGCCTTCACAGATGGCGCAGCGATGGAGTCACGTGTTCAACAGCCTCAGTGTCAGCATAAGGCAGTAGCGATCAGTGAGGAGTTCATGTTTCAAATGGAGATTGTACGTAAACATAGGTAAATGTAAGGACTTGACAAAGTGGCAGAAAGCAGTACTCGTGTTTTGCCGTGCCCAACTTCATAAATGTTGTGATGTTCCTGACTTTGTTGATGTTCCGCGGCGGGCTTTTCAACTTGTTCACAAGCAGTGGTGTAAGAAATGTGTCCATCAAACACGACGAAAGAATGGTGGTCGGAAAAGTGGTCCTAACTGTGGGGGCAGGAGACGCGGTTCGCGGCTTCTGAATCTATACCGCTGCCAAACCCGACAGGAATTGTTGCAGGCAGTGAGTGAAGGTCCATCCACAACAGGAAGTCCACCGGCCTTCAAGTACATGTCATTAGTTTACTGAACAGTTCCTCCCCCCCCCCCTCCCTTATTACACCTCGATTGACCTGTAAAACCACCTGTCTTGATACCCACAAGAAATCTGCTGACATCAGCATCCACGCAGTTTGGAGGAAATGCGCAATTAAATCTTCAGCAAGCGGCTTAACCTGGATACGACGTGCCTGTACACGGAAACCAGGCGGTTCACAAGTACATGAGAGGATTTACACGGTGTTACATGGGGATTGTAGTGATTTCCCTAGGGGTGACTAATTTTTTGTGCTGTGAGCTTACATTACGGCATAGATTTCATTCTTGAGACTGAGATTAGTGGGAGGAATTTAATGGTGTGCTACATGTCGTGTACTAACGTTGAAACTGTCACGGTGAAATTCAGGAAACTGTAGTGAGATCGCTAAGGTAATTACACAGCACGTTTTAATAATACACTTACTCAACTGCCACACTCAACTGCCAGGATTATTCTAAGCAGCCAATGGCATGAAAAACTGAGTACGTTTATTCGAAATGGTGGACACGATTTTCGTCAGATTTCATGTTTTATTTTTTTTAAATTTTTTGTCCAAAAGTACCTCATGAAACATCTGATCGCCTAATTTTCTGTTTTTGATTCAGCAGCTCAGGAAAACGATGAGCTGTCTCATTCCGTAAACAAACTCATTCCGAATACCTGTTCGAACACTTCCACTAGTGATTTCATATTTCTGAGATATTTGAAGCAAAGTTTAACTTCAATTGAACATTACATTTCTCGACATTAAGAGCTAATTACCAGTTTTTCCACCAGACTGATATTTTGTCAACGTGCTACTCGATATATCTACGATTTTTACTTGGTAACTCATTCAGTCACAGAAATTACTCTCTTTTATCCTGGCCTTACCCCGTATCTTCACGGGGTCACCATGTTAATGTAGACTTGGCAGTGTTAGTGGTAGGGGGAGACTGCATTCCCTTTCTGCCGCCCCCCCCCCCACCCCCTTCTCCATTGGACGGTATTTGTGTGCACTATCTGTCTGCGTCTTATCGTATCACATGAAATTGTGATGAAATTGCGAGAAAATTTTTGGAAATATCTGTGAATCGGTTAACTGAGATGGTACGATATTCAAGTAGTCGCATGTGGGAAACCGCCTAATAACCACATCCAGGCTGGCCAGCTCAGTGGCCCTCATGCTTATTCTGGCGAGTGAATACGATGCGAGGCCGGCGCCAATCTTCAAATCACGGAAGCGGCCTGCTAATGCGCACGGCTATCCGTGAGTTTTCGTCAAAGAAACACCATAAATTCCAAATTTTGGGGAGAAAGTGAAATATTGCCAATGTAGATTATGTCGTGACAGATTATGCTCTTTTATTCTCTTGCGACAACAAGCAAAAAATCGTTTCAAAATGAAATTACCGGTTTCGACCGGACAGTATTCATCATCACGCTGTTTAAGGGCGCATACTGTAGAAGTGACGTAAGGGTCCCGTAGTGCTGAATGCAGTCTTGAAATGCTTTCGTAACAGCTGTCGCAAGTCAAAAAAGAAAAATCCAACCTAAAATGTTGACCCTCCTCCGTCGGGATACTAACCCCTGGATTAAGAGATGAAGAAGGAGAGTACACTGAAAAGCCATGTTACGAGTTGCGCAAGCATAGTAATGACCCAAGGCAGCTTATAATGAGTACGTGCAACAGAAAAGCACTGTGCTGGTTTTTTCCGTCTCGAAGAAAATTACGGCACATCTAAAAGTGTAAGGTTTTGTATTATTCATTATTGCGGGCTGCTGAGCGGATGCCGGGGCCTGGAACGTCCTCAGGAGGTCCCGCGGCAGCCGGCAGCCATCAAGGAGCAGCTCCCGGACTGCCGGCGCTATGATTAATAGCCGGCTGTCCGCAAGCGGCAACCGGAATGATGTCGAGATTAAGGCGTCAGTTGGGAAGCAATATATCTGGGGCGCAGCGCCGCGGCCGTAGCGCGGTCAGAGCGTCGCTGCGCCGACGTCGACGTCCCGCTGATCGATGGGTCGCGGCGCCAACTCCGACTCGACGGAATTCGATATCGGACAGCCGCGAGCAACGGATCGACGTCTTCTGACGTCGTGCGGCTGCCCAAATATGTCGGTTGTCGGTCATATATCACTTTCTCAGTAATTGGCAGCCACTTCACTCTGGAACGGACGAAATTTTTAATGGCTTTTCTGTACCATTAGCTCCTCCTTGTAAAGTAAGCCACAACCACTGCTTCTACTCACTTTTCTCTTCTACAACGTACGGTGAACTTCTGTAAGTTCTCCCACGCAGGTGCAGTTTAATGAAATGGAACGCTAGATAATATCTGAAGAGATTCTGACGTACTTTCACCTTATAAATGGAACACGTTCTTGTCAAGTACTTACAGTTATCTGTTATACAGAGTATTATTTCTGCCTGTGATTTTAGAAAGAAGAACACAAGTTTGTAGAACATTTCGGAGCATTTAAACATCAGCTTTCCTCTGTGCTGGTGTGGATCTAAGGAGGAAAGGGCAGCGGTCATGTAGCTCAAGATACCTTGCCCCCCCCCCCCCTACCAAAAGACACATCTTAGTAAAGGCATTTAATTTACACATATATGTACATATCTTAACTGAACTGGGGCTAGAGCTTGGGCTTGTGACTTCTGATTGTTAGGAAATCTGTAAAGGAACCAACGTGCGTCCCAGAAGAAATATTGATTATGAAAGTTTTCAACATCTATTCTGAAAAGATTCTCTTCTTGATGAATCTCGAAGAGTTGTAATTAATGGAGTTATTTTCAGTAACGTCACATATGTTGATGACGCTATCTTACTTGCTACCAACCTGGAAAATGTGTGAAAACGACTAAAAGGTTACGTTGAAAGGTCAGGAAGAAAAAATTGATGGTTATGAAGAGAAACCGAGTTCAGTTTCAGGATACTCTTGCACTCGTTAATGGCAAGACCGAAAGGGTTCGATTATATAAATATTTGGGGTGTCAGATCAACAGTATCTGTTACTTTTCTCAAGAAATTCGCTGCAGAACCGAATAGGCTAGAAGTTGTTTCCAGAAAATGAAAAACCTTTGTCTTTCCGTGACGTAAGTATTATACATCGCGCTCAACTACTTAGATGCGACGTGTAAGAAATGGTTCAAATGGCTCTGAGCACTATGGTACTTAACATCTGTGGTCATCAGTCCCCTAGAACTTAGAACTACTTAAACCTAACTAACCTAAGGACATCACACACATCCATGCCCGAGGCAGGATTCGAACCTGCGACCGTAGCAGTCGCGCGGTTCCGGACTGAGCGCCTAGAACCGCTAGACCACCGCGGCCGGCGACGTGTAAGAAAACCGTACTCTGTGGGGGTTCAGTCACGGGCGCTTAGCACAGAATGAGGTAAGAAACTGGGGGACTTTGAGAGGGGCACGTAGGGAAAGACATTAAAGATGCAAGGGACTGATAACATCACAAATGTGGCAGTACTGCGGCGTACGAACCAAGGTTTAGAAATTCTCAGTACCATCAAGACAAGAAAAGTCGAATACTTAATCCATTGCGGCAAACAGTTCCAGTGAAGACTGATGACAGACGTGGTCCAGGACGTAGAAGTTTAGCATGGCTAAATAACTTAAGCTCGTGGTTTGGATTAAGCACAGAATCGCTTTTCAGAAAAACCTTGGACAAACAGCAGATCACACAATTTCCCGCCAATGTTCTTGGAGGAAGAGGCAGTTAAAGGAGAAGAAGAAGGAAAAGGATAAATAAATTTGGAAACTCCTCAGATAACTTTCAAGGAATAAAACACCATGAAAACTAGAAACTTCCTATAGGGGAAGTCATTCTGGAACATACGTTTGACGCAGGATGCTTCCCACTTTCTTGTGCACATGATGTGCTTGCGCCCTGACAACTTACATGGAATATTCCAACCAGATAAATGCAACCATTCAGAGGATGACTGTGCCTACTACCGAAAACAAAACCAACTTGAAGTTACATAATCCAAGACGAAGAGAGGTAGACCTCCACCACTTCAATGAGAAAAATAACGGAAAGACCGACTCTCCGAACAAAGGTGGATCTAAGGATAGAAGCTGAAGTAATGAATTAAAATTGGTGGCAACGCTGAAGCCCGAAGTGAGGTCTCCTGTTTACTAGGCAGATGTGCTAACCACTAAACCATCCTGCACTATGGCTCAGACAGCTTCACGGGCTTCACCAACACAAACCGCAATTCACAGCTTCAGCCCATTTTTCCTTTCTTAAACGTCAGTACTGCCGAGGCTCTCAGATACTGGAACAGCAGCCCAGGATTGCACGTAATGGGTAAATCACTCCTGTACCTCAGGTGTAGGTGATTGAATTACGTTTTCCTAGAGACATGTGAGTCTCGATTTCATCTTGGATAAGTACTTATTTATTTAAGAAGGAGAAAATGGACTGAAGGTATGAATTGAGGTTTGTGTTACGGAGTGCATTAAACTAGAATATTCCGTACAGATGTGTGCGCCATAATGTAGTAATGGTGTAGTGCTCAGCACAGCTGCCGTCAGAAGTCGGCTTTCGGCCGTGGTAGCGCTCCGGGCAGAGCTCCGCTGACGGAGTTGTTTACTTCGGCGGTATTTGTGTTATTTAGCATCCGTAAGTATTGTTTCCTATGGCGCATTCTTAGCGCCTGGTGACGCGTGAAGTTATATTCCAAACCGGCCATGAACGACCATGCGCTTACGAAATCGAACAATTCATTCGCATAGGGCTACGGCTGGACCCAGAAGAAGTGATAGGTATTGACTTCCCTGTCACCGGCAGCATCTTCTACATTAAAGTGACGACGAAGAAAGCATGCGCTGACGCAATTCGACAGTATGCACACGGACTAAAATTTCTAACGGACATATTGGGGAGGTGACGGCAGATCACGCTGTTTCTGATCTTCAAATAATTCTGGTGTTTGAGCTCCCTTACTAGGTGCCCCAAGAAGTGATCGTTGAAGCCTTCCGACCCCACAGGGAAGGTTGTGGGCCACATGCAGAAAAATGGCAGATATTTACGACACAGATCAAGAACGAGCCGTTCAAACACATATCTACTGATACGTGATATGCAGCCCACCATCATGTATCATGGCCAACCACATACATGGCAGGATGTGGACAGGGACCATATTGTCTCCGTCGCCATTTGCACCAGATTCTACTTGATGACGCACCTCACAAACCAACAGTCACTTATTTACCAAATATCTACGCCTCGATTCTGTGGAACCCAGATGCATCACTTCAAGATGCACCTGTTCTCCCGTCGGAACGTCCCCTCAGGAATGGTGGTGCGGGCGAGACATTTCCGGCACCATCTCCTCTCATGGACACAAGAACCACAACCCTTCAGTGTTCGATCGACTTCCCGCCCGCCGTGATGGACATCGAAATGAGTGTGGCGCCTACCTCTGCTTTCCTTCAGATGTGCATGATGTCGGACAACGAACGGCCTTATTCTGACATGGAACGGTACCTCCGAAAGCAACGACCACTCCGAAAATGGAAGAAGCTAAGTCGCCCTCCGATGACACACACCTTCATATGATTATCGTGATTAGTGAACTAGATACCAGATAGTGATCTCACTTCGAGACTGACGACAGGTGTGGCCGCTCCCAACGTCCCATCTGCGGAATGTCCTGCGATCCTGACTGACGATAATAGATCCCCCGGAAGGAGATGTCCCAGATCCAACTGTGACAGCGTCACTACCTGCAGCCCTCGATGGGCGCGACAGTTGCCAGCCACTGTTTTCGATCTCCTGGGCTGACGATGTCGACGACGAAGCAGATCAGGATCCTGGCCCACCCACCAGGTGTGCCCCATAGTGGAACCTGACCCAGCTTACACTCAATTATAGAGGCCATAGTGGCTCTGCCGTATGTTTCACGCCAGCCATGCATCTACTTATTACCCTCAGTGCCAACAGGGGGACAATAGGTGATGTGCAAGGCATCGTCATGACGCCCTCACTGTCCTCTATGAAACAGGCTCTGTGCGGGGCATTGATGGAATATGGCAAAGACGTCAAGGCCTGTCATGTGAGCGTAATGGTTTCTTATTACGATATCCTACGTGACTGCTTCGATGGCATTCTCTCCCATTCATCAGGTGATAGCACATCGTGCTAAAGCATGGGTAACTTCACTTTTCAGGCTCTACACCTCATGACTGTATGCCTCACAAAACGCTGTCTACGCACCACCTTCCTGCAGAACGCCGGCGTCGTCGTCGGGTTTTCATCCACAACCTCAACAATGCGTTAGAATAACAATACACTACGCAATGTGACATTGCTCGCACTTTCTAATCCCATTTCACCCTGCTTGATCGCTGCCATCCTGCATCACCTGACCTTAACTGAGGAGGAAGTGGCACTGATCATAATCACCATACCAGAGGACTTCGCTCTAGACCACAGATGTAGTCTTAATCACCCTCAAGGCGGGCGCAGCCGATAAGCCCCCCGGGCTTGAAGGCCTGCCCTCGAATCATACAAGTGTTTAAGCCATCTGTTGCTACCTGCTTGGACGTCCCTCTGTCGCGTACTGATGTCCCCAACAACGACGATCCGAGCCACCTTTCTAGTTGGGATGATTATCCCTGTCCCTAAGAGTCTTCGTCAGTTGTGGATATGTGATAATACTGGCCCATCGCTCACTCAAAAGCAACAAGAAAATTTTCACCCATTCGTTGGCATCATGACTGACGAAGGCAATTTCGTACTTCACGTCATTTGATCAAAATTCCCTGGGTGAAGGCAACAATATTCTTATGGCCTTTGCCGTTACAGGGATGTGATCGCACTTGCCAGGTCACGACACCTGCCTAGTGCATTGGCGTTGCTTGATATCAGTCATACTTTTTGAAGATGGTCCCCCTGCACCTGCGTTTTCCAGCTCATATAGTAACAGTGGTAATTCACTTCCTATAACGGACATCTCACCGCGCCTCTAGCGATCGAGCGCTCCATCCGATGGGGTTTCCCACTTTCCACAGTACTGAATGCTTTTGCTCTAGAATCCCTACTACAGGGACTTCGCCAAAGCCTGGTGGACCTGTCACTGTACAGACACTGCTTCTTTTGTACGGCCTATGCTGACGATCTCGTCCTCTACCTACGCGGCATAGATGACATCAGCGCAGCTCTAACATGGATGGCGACATAGAGTGAGGCATCGAGCAGCTCTCTTAACGTTTCCAAATCGCTAGTTCTTCTCATTGGTGAAGACCTACCCATGATCTGTCATTCTTCCAGGTGTGGCCACCACCATCCGCTGCTTTGGCATTGATTTTACGAACGATCTTCGTTGTATGGTAGCAAGGAACAGCAGATGTCTCCTCCAAATGCTGGCCTCGTTGATCACTACCTTATATCTGTCGAAGCTGTACAGCACGCGCGATACGCGAATATCAACACACATCAAATAAAGTTTGTATCATCCCGGTTCCCAGAACTCTTGAAGATAGAGTTGACTGTGGATATTGTATCACAGACTTACTCCCTTTGACTGTTCAGAGATGTCACAACCCTCCCAAAGATGTAAACAACCATGCATGAGCAGCGCCTATTAGACGGTGGGGGTCCGACAGCCTATCAGTTCCAGTCATTCCACCAGGAAGGAGGTACATGGCTCGTGTTGTCTGCTGTTCAACTATGCCTAGACGGTCAATACCGCGGCTCGATCGCGGTCGCATTGCTATTTTGTGCCAGGAAGGGCTCTCAACAAGAGAAGTGTCCAGGCGTCTCGGAGTGAACCAAAGCGATGTTGTTTGCACATGAAGGAGATACAGAGAGACAGAAACTGTCGATGACATGCCTCGCTCAGGCTGCCCAAGGGCTAATACTGCAGTGGATGACCACTACCTACGGATTATGGCTCGGAGTAACCTTGACAGCAACGCCACCATGTTGAATATTGCTTTACCTGCTGCCACAGGACGTCGTGTCACGACTCAAACTATGCGCAATAGGCTGCATGATGCGCAACTTCACTTCCGACGCCAAGGGCGAGGTCCATCTTTGCAACCACGATACCATGCAGCTCGGTACAGATGGTCCCAACAACATGTCGAATGGACCGCTCAGGATTGGCATCACGTTCTATTCACCGATGAGTGTCGCATATGACATTAACCAGACAATCGTCGGAGACGTGTTTGGAGGCAACCCGGTCAGGCTGAACGCATTAGACACACTGTCCAGCAAGTGCAGCAAGATGGAGGTTCCCTCATGTTTTGGGGTGGCATTATGTTGCGTCGACGTGCGCCGCTGATGGTCATGGAAGGCGCCGTAACGGCTGTACGATACATTAATGCCATCCTCCGACCGATAGTGCAACCATACCGGCAGCGTATTTGCGAGGCATTCGTCTTCATAGACAGCAATTAGCGCCCTCATCGTGCACATCTTGTGAATGACTTCCTTCAAGATAACGACATCACTCGACTAGAGTGGCCGGCGTGTTGTCCAGACATGAACCCTATCCACAATGAATGGGATAGGTGGAAAAGAGCTGGGACGGCGTGACCGAACAGCCACTCTGAGGGATCTACGCAGAATAGCCGTTGAGTAGTGGGACAATCTAGACGAACAGTGCCTTGATGAACTTGTGGGTAGTATGCCACGACGAATACAGGCATGCAACAAGGCAAGAGCACGTGCTACTCGGTATCAGAGGTACCGGTGTGTAAGCAATCTGGACCACCACCTCTGAGGGTCTCGCTGTATGGTGGCACAACATGCAATGTGTGGTTTTCGTGAGCAATAAAAAGGCGGAAATGATGTTTATATGGATCTCTATTCCAGTTTTCGGTACAGGTTGCGGAACTCTCGGAACCAAGGTGATGCAAAACTTTTTTTGATGTGTTTATTATGCCTCTCGCATCTCTCACACGGCACGTGTATTTCTGGTCCGGATTACCCTCGTCCATCGTATGTTGATGGCGATGGGATCATTTGTCTACGCCGGAACGTTACCGGTATTCAGATTTCAATATACCTTCCCTACCCTGTCAAGTGAGCTTGCTGGGGTTGGCTTATTGCATGTGGAAGATCGGTTACGGCACTTTTTGTTAGCTGTTGCCCCTGGAACCTCACCAGACTGCTTTTACACGAATACTCGCTTGTCTCCACGTCAGCCCTAGTCATTTTATTAGAGATTCCACCCCTCATTTATCACTTCGGCATATATTTCTGGAATTAAGCTACATCCTTCCAAGAATACTCTGGACAAAAACTGTACACGACGCAATACAAATCCATTGTCTTGCCAGTCCCGTCGAATGCAAGTTTCCTCATATCAGATGTTGTTGTGTATGTAAAGCGGTGCATGCAGACTTGTCCATACTGGCATCCAGTCCTCCTGTATCAACGTCAATGTCAACAGTTCGAAAGGTCTCGCTTGCTCGCATCTGCCTCGCTGACACACCCATATGTGCTCACTGTGGTGTCGACGACTACACTCCCACCAATTCTCATTTGTAAAAAAAATTAAACGCCTACAGCCGTCTTTATGAACGTATTTATTGGGTAGCTACGAGTTTCGGCGCATCCATGCGCCATCTTCAGGCGCATTGAAGCGCCGAAACTGTTAGCAATAAATAATATCATAGGGATGGGTGTAGGCGCTTCAGTTTCTTACAATAGTGAACGGCTGTGGTCCCCAAGACCTCCAGTCATAAGGATGTACGCTCAAAACCTTGGTTCTCATTTGGTCCGTTGTTTGACGTCTGGAGATGCACGCAGCGTGTGTTGGGTTTCCTTACCCGACTAACACTTGCTCAGTTCTCTTTCCAGACGCTTTTATTCCCATACATGATTCATTACGTAAAACTGATGCTTTTAATTGGATACGTGGCCATACGGTTAGCTATCTTAGGTACCTTAATGATCAACTCTGTGCACTCGTTCATAATCCAAAATACAAGCAGTTCTTTTCAAATTTTCTGTGGAGTGCCATGACCCGCCTTCCACCTGGAATGTCCAGGTCATGAGATGGTTCAAATGGCTCTGAGCACTATGCGACTAGACTTCTGAGGTCATCAGTCGCCTAGATCTTAGAACTAATTAAACCTAATCAACCTAAGGACATCACACACATCCAAGCCCGAGGCAGGATTCGAACCTGTGACCGGAGAGGTCGCTCGTCTCCAGACTGTAGCGCCTAGAACCGCACGGCCACTCCGGCCGGCTCATGAGATGCCAATACTTATTTTGCTGAAATGATGCTCTGAACGAACTACAAACGGAATTCCCATAAAAATTTCGAGAAGACACGTTTGGATGTTCCAACATCTCAGAGCGTGAGCGACTCCTGGGATACACAAAAAAATAAAAAAATAAAAAAATTAAAATAAGAGAAAAAGACACCTACACAAATCCTCTCGTTTTCATACCTCCCGTGTGTGTTATTTCCCTGTACTTTCTTCCTTAGTAATAGGTTAGTTGTTTTCGGATAGGCATAGACAGGCGCCAATCCCGAAGAGTTGTATTTTATTTAGCTCAGTGAGATTGAAACTTCCCCTTAGAAAAATTATGAATTACTGTGCTAGTAAACTTCTACGTTATTTGATACAAAGACAGCTGAGTAAAACTCAACGTACTCAAACCGTTTTCTCTTTACTTATTCTGATCATCACCCAACTGACACACAATATTTTTAGCGCAACGGAATCTGACTTTCAATAATCCCTACAAAAGAATGGCCCTGACTAACAATAACCTATACCTTACATGAATCACTTGCCTCACAAAAATCTTCGTTACTTAAACTACTGCAACACGGCGAGAGCCAATACTACCAGGTAAATAAAAGATTCTAATTACTGAAGGCACTAACTACTGATAAGCATAGTTATCAAATAAAAGATTTTTAAAGAGAAAAAACAATGTATTTACCTTCATAATGTTCAAAAATCATCATATATATCTATAATTTCATGACAACCATATTTACAAATTTACTTTTTCTGGGGGACACACGTCCAGATCGTCCGCTTATAGTAACCTCTCATAGTTCTCGCATCTCTCTCTCCATATCCACCACTGCTAGCGGCTCACCTCCAACTGCCCAATAGACTTGGCCACTGTTTCTATGTTTCGAAACAGTGTATCGATACGTGGAACTGTTTCAGTGTTTCGGAACGGCTGTGGTTCACTGTTTCGTAACAGTGGTGTTTAATTCCGCCCCTGTCTCGGATAACCGAACCAGATTCGATCTCGAGCCAGACACAGAAACTGTATCGTTGTTTCAAAATAAGGCTGTTTCAGTCCACCTGTGCTTGGAACGGACTAATTGTATCGAAACAATGATGTTTCATTCCGCTCTGTGTCGGACGAGATTCGGGCTCGGCACAGGTACTGAAACACAACATACCACTTCATGAAACACTTTCAAGAGGGTCGAAATCTTTTTGACAAGCAATAGCATGAAGCTTAAGATATCCGAAAATAAAGCTTCGCTTCTAGCTGACTGTCCTATTCCGAAATAGCGTAACATCTGCTTTATAAACACTAACCAAACAATAAAACAACGCACGTTATTCACATTCAAAATATTAAATATGTGAAAATCATTCAGTTAAATTACACTTTTTTTGTAACATACGCTTCTCTGTTCATGTACAGTAATCATATTAAGAAACGCAAGTAAGCCTACAACATTTTGAATAAAAAAGGCGTAGAGTGACAGGTATTAGACATATACATAAATTTGATGTAGGTATAATTGCAAGCAATCTGTTTGACATATCACTGATAGTGTAATGGTGAACGGGAAGGGCTGGGAAGCATGATGAATTTATAGTAACGGTTCGAAACACCTTGAAAGACAAAAATTTTCCTGTAATACTTTGTTGTTTATTCGAATTATTTGGCGTTATTTGTGAGTCTATAGTCACTGTGCCTATTATCCACAATGATTCCCTTTGTGTGCATGGAAATTAGCAGGATGGGTATATTACCCATACTAACGGAATGTGGGAATCCTAGTAGCATATCTGTTCTTTCTGCAGTTTGCTCCCACCTCCAGTTCCGTTCGTGGTGGTTCTTCTGTCTTCAGCAATGACTGTCCTCAGCCAATTGAATAGTATGAAAGTCACACGACACAAAAGCAGCGCATTTGCTGCAGGAAATACGAAACTGCCAAGACGCCTAAGTGATAGTTTCATACTTTCTGCGATATGATTAGAGCTCGCGCACCTCATTTGTGTTTATATGGACATACTTATACAGTAGACATTCAAGATGATAAAATGTGTAGGTTTATTAGATTACAAAACACAAACTGTTTCACTGTTTCGAAACACCGCATCGAAACATTACATTGTACTGTTTCATTTGTTTCGAAACAGTTACGTGTTTCAGTTTGCCCATCTCTACTGCCCAACGCTACGCGCTATTCACATCCAACTGCCCAACACTACACAAGCGAATATTCCAACAATGAGTCCAACCAGCCACAGACTGCACTCAGCACAGTCAGTGCTTTTCATATAGAGCGCTACGTGGCGTTACCAACATAAAAACCTAAACAGCCTACTTACAAGATGAACCAATGCCATGGGGGACGGATATGCAGACTCGCCGATGTTCGACTCGAATTCGTGCCAAACAGCTTTTTCACTTAAAGCATCAAATTGTATCAGATTTACACCTTCACAAGGTGGTACCTAGTGTATTTATTTCTGTTATTGTTACCTTTATTTTTTAAAAAAATGAGCAGGAGACCTGGGTTCGAGTCCCAGCCTTGGCACAAATTTTAATTCATTACTTCAGCTTCTATTCTTACCAAAGATAAAGTTGAGACTCATATAACTCTAGGAAAATGTAATTCCAAAGATGGAAATGATTGAAGGAAAAACAGATTTCTCCTCATTTATTCAATCATACATTCATAGCCCGCAGCATTAGTTCTGTTAGTTGAAATATTGACAGTGGCGAAAGAACGACTTTCCATCACGATATTTTTGATGTTGTCGAAGTTGTGAGAGACTGCTGATGTTACAGTTCATAAATCAACTGCATGACAACTTGTTTCTCAAATGTTGTAACGAATGCTTTTCAAATTCTGCATTTCTGTAAACTGCAGTTTCTTGCATGTTATTCAAAAGAGATGAGCTGAGCAGTGATGTAAACCATTTTCATTATTACATCAAAACATTTTATACGTTGTATTGTAGTTATTATTATAATCGCAGGAAGCTCAGGTTCTTTAGAAAGGACAGCAGTCTAGATATGTGGCTGGGGGTAGGGGAGTGTTAATGTAACAACCCTTTCTCGCTGCCAAACGGGAGTGAAACCCATGTTCGCGCTCATGAAAGAGTTCCCCTCTGCCGTCGCCAAGTGCCTGATGGTCGCATACAGGCTGCCAGTAGACTTAGGCTACACACATTGTAAGTAGGCTGTTTAGGTTTTCTTATTGGTAACGCCACATAGCGCTCTGTATGAAAATCACTGGCTGAGCTATGTGCAGTCTGTGGCTAGTTTGCATTGTTGTCTAACTTTTGAAGATTTTGTTCCATTGTGTCTAACTTTTGAAGCTTTTGTCCCATTTGTTGCATTAATTGTAATAACAATGCACTGGTGTCTGAAACATGTTCCTAAGTGCTATGCGGCAATGCATTTGAACCGGCAATACTCGCATTTTGAAAAGCAGAAAATGTGTCTTGACTTATTTGAGAAAACGGCGAGGACGCAAGATCTGAATCTACAGTATTTGCAAGATTGTGTCCTGTCATTTCGGATTCCTGAGGCAAGCTGTTGCCGACCGATCGATCGATAATGCTCCCCTGTTCACTAATTGTTTCACTGTCTACACCATTATTTGCCGCCCGCTCCATTTCCCTATGCACAATTACCAAATTACTAGTTTGAACATTAGTTAATTCATTACATGGTGGCGCTAACACACTGCTTTCGTCTTCACTGTCATTTCTCATTTTACTATGGGGCCTAGTATTACGTTTTTCACACGCCATTATTGTCACAATATTTCACACGACAACACAGAAAAGCACAATTTGAAGAGTAAAATAAGAAAACACATTAACATAGCACTGAAAATAATATCTCCTTAATTGCAAGCGCAGCTGCGAAATACTTGGTGCAAATCTACATGCACGCCACAACTGTTTTACTGTACAACAATGAAAAACTACAACTACAGAGGAAATTCTCTCTATAATTACGCGCTAACAATAAACAATAGCTACACTAATTACACAAACTACAAGAAAAAATCAGAAGATTCCAGTGAGGTATCCTCGGCTAAGGGTCGACATATGAAACGTCCCCTTAGAAAAATTATACATGACTGTGCTTAAGCTGACACACAATATTTTTTAGCGCAACGCAATCTGACTTTCAATAATCCCTACAAAAGAATCTCACAAAATTCTTCGTTACTCGAACTACTGCAATACAGCGAGCGCCACTACTGCCAGCTAAATAAAAAATTCTAACTACTGAAGGCACTAACTACTGATAGGCATAGTTAGCAAATGAAAGATTTTGATAGAGAACAAACAATGTATTTACCTTAATAGTGTTCAAAAGTCATAATATATATAGCAGTTCATGACATCCAGTCTTACAAATTTACTGTTTCTGTCCAGATCATCCGCTATCAAAACTCCGCCATCTCACTCCCCACATCCACCACTGCGGGCGGCTCACCTCCAACTGCGCAACGCTACACGCTGTTAACATCCAGCTGCCCAACACTACAATGGCAGACAACAATGCAAACTTGCCACAGACTGCACACAGCACAGCCAGTGATTTTCATACAGAGCGCTATGTGGCGTTACCAATAAGAAAACCTAAACAGCCTACTTACAACATGTCAGCTGATGGTTGTGGTGACGAGATCTCCGCCCAGGATTTTACAGTCCTCTCCAGTTTTGCTCCATGTTCGCGGTATCAGAAGCTAAGCACGAACTTAACATTGGCTCAGCGTCTCGATATTCTACACAGGCGTTTCAGTATTATGATTTATTTGTAGCCTAAAAAAGAGAAAGTAGCATTACATTTAGGAAGCGGATAACCACTTTCGCTCAACAATGACGGTCTTCAGATCTGTAGCATAACATGGGAAAATAAAATACAACTAATGCACAATAAAAAAATGTCATACTGAAAGTACTACTTTAACAGAGGCGTAAAGAAACACTTAAAATATATGTCCTGGTACAATCAAGGCATAGTAAAATCGTCACGAAATACACACAAAATCAGCTTCGTCACACCTATTTTAAATATAGTGTAAGCTAGGCTATAGTGCCGGCAGAGTCATCCTGTTAACAGCGATACTGCTCAAATCGGGCTGATGTACAACAACCAAGAATTATGCGTGTGACGTAGGAGGCACGTTAGATGTCGCTACTGTAAACTTTTCGCATTCGTTAATTCATTAGTTGTACATAACGCAATAAAATGAAAAATAAAATAAGTAAGCTATACAGGTAGGTCAGAAAGAGTCTGAGAAGCTTGTAAGGGTATTCCACCAAATTTCGGACATGCAGCCATGCAAATAAAGTTTCTTCCACTGATATTTCGTCTGCGACACACTCTGAGGATGGCCAGAAGATACGCGGCCGAAATAGCAGTGGAAGAAATTTTATTTGCGCGGCTGCATGCCCGAAATTTAATGGACCATTCATTAAACCGCGAGAAACTGAAAATGCACAGCTTGTAAGGGTGTTACAGGGTAAGTTATGCTAAGAAATAATGCTAAGGTAAAAATTCGATATATTGCGCCGTTTCCTGTTTAACCATTCAGGGGGTTACGGGCTCAAATTTAGATCATACATCAGAGGCGGTGTCGCCAAAGGCATTCTTTGTCTGGTTTCCCAAAAGCGAATTCTTGTTCGATACAAAAATTGGACATGGGACGGTAGTAATGATCGAACCCGAGCCAGTCACTGAACAGTCCCGTGCGCTGTCATCTACGCTATGAGAACAACTGGCGCCAGTTGTATCTGGTGGGCCACTTCAATAAGAGCGCGCAATGGTCTGATTGACTAATTTCAATGCTAATTAACGCGGAAGCGCAGCACGCATCGAATTTCCCTCTTACCACAGCCTCACCACAGCCACCCGCAGCAACCTTACAAGTTTTTCGTATTCTTTCTGACAAATCATTATAACGGGTTAGTAAAGTGTATCAACATTACAGTGATAAAATTTAGCAAATTTAAGCGGGAATAAAGTGAAATTTTAAAATTGTTAAAAAGAAAACAACTTTAAAATTTAGCTTTATTCATGTTCTAATTTGTTATATTTTATCACTGTAATATTTATACACCTTATGAGCTCACTATGTATTTCACCTAATGCATTCTTCATTTTATTGCATTATGTATAATTATACGAATATGAATAAGCTCACAGTAACGACATCTAACGTGAGTATGACACAAACATACTACACCTTAGGTTGATTTGAACAGCAGCGCTGGTAATAGGATCACTCTGCCGACAGTGTGGTCTAGTTTATATCTCCTTGTAAATACACTCCTGCAAATGGAAAAAAGAACACATTGACACCGGTGTGTCAGACCCACCATACTTGCTCCGGACACTGCGAGAGGGCTGTACAAGCAATGATCACACGCACGGCACAGCGGACACACCAGGAACCGCGGTGTTGGCCGTCGAATGGCGCTAGCTGCGCAGCATTTGTGCACCGCCGCCGTCAGTGTCAGCCAGTTTGCCGTGGCATACGGAGCTCCATCGCAGTCTTTAACACTGGTAGCATGCCGCGACAGCGTAGACGTGAACCGTATGTGCAGTTGACGGACATTGACCGAGGGCGTATAGTGGGCATGCGGGAGGCCGGGTGGACGTACCGCCGAATTGCTCAACACGTGGGGCGTGAGGTCTCCACAGTACATCGATGTTGTCGCCAGTGGTCGGCGGAAGGTGCACGTGCCCGTCGACCTGGGACCGGACCGCAGCGACGCACGGATGCACGCCAAGACCGTAGGATCCTATGCAGTGCCGTAAGGGACCGCACCGCCACGTCCCAGCAAATTAGGGACACTGTTGCTCCTGGGGTATCGGCGAGGACCATTCGCAACCGTCTCCATGAAGCTGGGCTACGGTCCCGCACACCGTTAGGCCGTCTTCCGCTCACGCCCCAACATCGTGCAGCCCGCCTCCAGTGGTGTCGCGACAGACGTGAATGGAGGGACGAATGGAGACGTGTCGTCTTCAGCGATGAGAGTCGCTTCTGCCTTGGTGCCAATGATGGTCGTATGCGTGTTTGGCGCCGTGCAGGTGAGCGCCACAATCAGGACTGCATACGACCGAGGCACACAGGGCCAACACCCGGCATCATGGTGTGGGGAGCGATCTCCTACACTGGCCGTACGCCACTGGTGATCGTCGAGGGGACACTGAATAGTGCACGGTACATCCAAACCGTCATCGAACCCATCGTTCTACCATTCCTAGACCGGCAAGGGTACTTGCTGTTCCAACAGGACAATGCACGTCCGCATGTATCCCGTGCCCCCCAACGTGCTCTAGAAGGTGTAAGTCAACTACCCTGGCCAGCAAGATCTCCGGATCTGTCCCCCATTGAGCATGTTTGGGACTGGATGAAGCGTCGTCTCACGCGGTCTGCACGTCCAGCAGGAACGCTGGTCCAACTGAGGCGCCAGGTGGAAATGGCATGGCAAGCCGTTCTACAGGACTACATCCAGCATCTCTACGATCGTCTCCATGGGAGAATAGCAGCTTGCATTGCTGCGAAAGGTGGATATACACTGTACTAGTTCCGACATTGTGCATGCTCTGTTGCCTGTGTCTATGTGCCTGTGGTTCTCTCAGTGTGATCATGTGATGTATCTGACCCCAGGAATGTGTCAATAAAGTTTCCCCTTCCTGGGACAATGAATTCACGGTGTTCTTATTTCAATTTCCAGGAGTGTATGTGCGGCGAAGCTAAGCTGATTTTGTGTGTAGTTCTTGACGACGCCACTACTGCTTCACTATATTACGTGTTGTAAAACAGGTACGCTTCTAAGCGCTAATTTCCACGCTTATGAAAGCAATACTTGTTATTATAGCACATTTCTGTTATTTTAAAATGTAAACTGTCCACTAGCTGAGTTTGATTTTCCCATGTTGTCCTACAGACCTCAAAATGTTCAAATGTGTGTGAATTTCTAAGGGATCAAACTACTGAGGTCTCCTTCAGATCTGAAGACGGTCATTGATAAACGAAAAGGACCAAACGTTTTTTGATCATTGACGAAAATAAAATTATTCTACACCAATCGGCTCACTGTTTTAATCCGTGACTATGTCTCACATTCTGAATGACTTTAAGACGACTGATTAAAATCCATTGCCTCTGGGGAAAGCTAACGATAACGTGTTACTTCCCGCAGGTCAGCATTTTACATTAAACGCCCGATTAATAAGTAGATGTACATTAACATCCACATCTACATGATTATTCTGCAATTCACAATTAAGTGCCAGGCACAGGTTTCTTCGAAACTCCTTCAAGCTATTTCCCTACCGGTCCCCTCGCAACGATGCACGGGAAAAACGAACATTTTGATCTTTCCGGGGGGCTTTGGTTTCTCTTGTTTTGTTGTGATGAACATTTCTCACTATGTAGGTGGGCGCCAACAGAATATTTTCGCAATCGGAGGAGAATACTGGTGACTTAAATTTAACGAAAAGATCCTGCAGCAATGAAAACGTCTTTGTTTTAATGAACGCCACCCCCATTTTACGTATCGCATCCGTGCCACTCTCTCCCCTACTTCGCGAAAAAATAATAAATAAAAGAACGAGCTGCCCTTCTTCGAACTGTTTCAGTATCCTCCCTAATCTCATCTGATGTGAATCCCACACCACACAGCAGCCTTTTAAGTAGACATGTTGCGCTTTCTTAGTACTCTGTCAATAAATCAGAGTCTTCGGTTCGATTTTCCCACAACAATATGTATGTGGTATTCAGATTTAAGTTATTCTTAATTTTAATCCCTAACTATATTATTGAATTTACAGGCCTTAAAGTTGTGTGCTTTATAGAGTTACCGAGATCCACTCATGTGGATGACTTCGCATTTTTCATTATTTAGACTCAACGGCCGTTTTCGCACCGTACAGATAACTTTTCAAAATCATTTGGTGGTTGGTTTTGATCATATGATCACTTTACAAGGCAGTAAATTGATGCATCATGTACCAACAATCTCAGAGTGTTACTCAGACTGTCTCATGTAGATCAGGAACAGCGGGGGGCCTTAACACTTACTTGGGGACCGTCAGATATTACTTCTGCTTCACTCTATGACGTTCTGTCAGTTTTTACGACATGCGATCATTTTGACAGAAAAATGTGACCATTCTGACAGGAAATCACGAACCCAGTCTCACTACTGAGGAATTACTCTATAGGAGAGAAATTTTATTAGAAGTCTCTTTTGGTGAACCGCGTCAGTAGCTTTCTGGAAATCGAAGACTCTGGAATGACTTTAATATCCCCTATCGACATCACTAATTAATTTCTGAGATTAAAGGCCTAGTTATCTGTCACAAGAATAATGCTTTCTGAATTCGTGTTGACTGTTTGTCAATAAACAGTTTTCTTCGAGGTTATTCATACTGTTCGAAAGAAGTATAAGTTCCAAAATCCTTCTGCAATTCGTCGTTAGTGATATGGGTCCATAATCTTTCGACGAGCGAGCGGTTGCCTATGATTTATAAGTACGGAGATCTTGTACGAGCATACTTCGAAAGGAATCTGATTGGTATACAGTCCTGGACCAGCGACCTTGTTCTTATTGATCCATGCTGCTTCGCCACACTGAGAATATCTACTTTTAAGTTACTCGTGTTGGCAGTTTTTCTTGATGCGAATTCTGTAATATTTACATCATCTTCTTTAATGAAGAAATTTCGGAAAACCATGTTCAGTAACTCTGTTTTAATGGGACTGTCATCAGCAAAATCACCATTGCTATCGGGCATTGGAGATATCGATAGCCTCTTACAGTTGATGCACTTTACATACGACCAGAATATCTTTGGCTTTTCTGCCAGATTTCGAGACAGAGTTTCGTTGTGGAAACTATTAAAAACATCTCACACTGAAGATCGTGCTGGATTTCGAGCTATTGTAAAAACTCGTAAATCTCGGAGATTTTGCTTTCTTTTAAATTTGCCATACTTTTCTCGTTTCTTCTGCACCAGTGTTCTCACCTGTTTTCTCTATCACGGGGTAACAGTACCATCTATTATTATTTTATTTGGTACATAATTTTCAATTTCCGTCAATACTGTTTCTTTGAATTCAAACCACATCGGATCTTATATTGTCAGATTAGAAGGAGTGAAGGCTCATCGAAAAGTGCCAAGCATATTTTTATCTGTTTTTTGAACAGATATACTTTGCGTTTATTTTTGTTGTATTTTGCTGTTACGGTACTCAGCATCGCTACAACAACATTGTGGTCATTAATCCCTGTATCCATCCTGATGCTAACTATATGGCTCCGAAAATGCTCAGGGATATTTGCTACTGAGGGGTCAAATATGTTTTGCGAACATCAGCACTTCGAGTGTGTTGCTGAACTAATTGTACAAAATAAGTTTCTGAGAAAACACTCAGCACGATTTTGGACGACGTTTTTGTCTACTTCCGACTTTAAACACGTATTTTCGCCAACATATCGAGGGTAGATTGAAATCACTCCCACTTATAATTGTATGAGTTGGGTACCTATTTGAAATGAAAGTTTTCTTTGAGGTGTTCAGTGACTATATCACGTGCGTGGGTGGAGGGGGGGTGCAGGGGGGGGGGCGGTAAATTTAACCGTTTATTAGTTTATATTGTTGTCAAGTATAACCTCTACCTATAAAATGTACCCCAACCACACTACAAGGTGAATTACTTTTGACAGCATATAACGACATATCTTGTTCCTCTTGGGCTAATAAAATTAACTTTCACCAGATGTAATGAATTAATGATGCACCGAGATATTAACGACAAAGAAAGGTTTCCTATTTATGGAATATGAATCTAAAGCGTTTCAAAACCTTTAAGAAGGATAATAAATTATAATGACTTTGTGACGCGATCTCCATCACTTGTCTGTCTGCTTCTGATACTTCTTTCGTTATATTTCCCCCTCCTGGCCTTCGTCTGTTAAGATGTATGTATAACTGTGAACACATAAGTGTGAATAAGTATTTATTTTATTCAACTAATGATTCACATTTTATTATTTCCTAACATTAATCTCTTTAATACATTCTTAATAGCTTCCCAAGTGGAAATGTAGGTGAGTCCAATTGTACGAACACGAATAACCGGCTTGGGCGATATTTGTTTGGCCGTCATGGTGGCCATCTCACCAAGATAACTATGAACCTGTATATAATTTCATTAAAAAAAAAGGCCGGCTGCTCAGTGCGAAAAAAATTAGTGCCTTTAGATACCACAAACCTTTGCGGTCACGAAAATACGAGCCAAGCTATTTATCCCGAAAGAAGAGCATTTTGTGTCTTATAAACTGTAATCCGTGGATTTTCTATCAACTTAACTGATCCTGTCCTGATTATGGCCAGTAAAAAGCAATAACCTCCATTTTAGGCTGAACTTACTTCCGGTTAAAGCCAGCTTTCTGTACCTATAGCCATTCGATCTTCACTGCTTTCTATTAGTGCTTGGAGCTCTGGTTCATTTCTAACACAGTTACGACAATTTACAGCTACAAAACCGACAGTTGCTAGGTCTACCTTCTTACGTTTTCCTGGCACCCGTTTAGACAGACGCCCGTTATGTAGTTTCCTGAGACCCTCTAACCTACAAAACATTCAAGTCCCGTCCACACAGCCCCCGCTATCCGTGTAGCCGATTCCTGTGTATAGTGGACCTCTGATCTCATAGTAAGCGAAACGGGAAACCCTCCACAAGATGGCGCAAGTTGAGAGGCCACCAACTGAGCTCGCATCTGTTCATAGCAATCACAGTTCTCATCCACACTAAAGATGGCGGAAATATACTTTAGACAGTTAATATATGTGGAACTGTGCCTGATAAATAAACAAACCATAGAACTAAGAGGAAATCAAAAATAAGTCGCTTTTTATGAGAAGCTGTGACAAACTCACAGGCGGAAATGTTGTCCTCTGATGTGCTGCGGCAGTAGCGAGAGCTAGCACCCGTCTAGGGGCTGTAACTACTGCAGTGGCTATTCAGGCACAAAATAAATGCCTGGCGCAATGCGAATAGCGTTGCTATCCAGTACACAGAAGATAAAACGCGGAACTGTCCCTGATAAACAAACAAACATGCACGAAATTAACGAGTTGAAACTAAAGTGCACAATTTAGCCAGATAGAAGGTTTATATACCAAACTTCCCAAAAAGCTCCTGTATGTATTATGTATGTGTCTTTGCTCCATACCGACACAGACCTATCATTGTCATCACGAGAGCCAGCCAGTTACTCAGCTCCTGGAAAGTGTGTTTTTCTTTTTTTTTTCTTTTTATTTTGGGCACTGACCGTCTTTTAGCAGTGCAAAAGAATCAGTACTTCATATTAAAAGCATATTATGACAACAAAGAGCCTCTTTACTTCAACTGACTTCTTCAGTTACTTGTTGCCTCTTTATGCTAAGTATACCTGTATACCGTTCTCCATGCAGTCTGTGTCAAGGCGACAATGGGTCCCACCATCATATCAATGGTGGCGATTAAAATTCGCTGACACACTACCGAGCGAGGTAGCGCAGGGTTAACGCGCTGAACTTCCATTTGGCAAGCGAAAGCTTCGATGTTTCTTTTGTGACGGACCGGGTTAATCTCCTACCCATTCTTCTGGTTGAGTTCTGCCTGTGATGTCATCGCCATAGACGTTTTGTTACACCCTAATCACACTTTCTTTTCCCTACTGGCATATTAACAGTAATCTGACTTAATCCTCGTGCCAAGCACACTGCAATTTATTTGCGTCTTACTTTCGTGGGATTTTCATGGAGCCTCGAATCGCTCGTAGTATATCACGTCTAAAACGGAGAGCTCACGAAAATATCAGGCTACTGTTGACACTGTAACATAAAATAATATACTATTCCATTAATTTTATAAAACTTTTCGCACTCCGTCAGGTTGGCTGGTACAGCAACCATATAAAGATTATTTTGAAGAAAAACAGTCTTAGGTGCAAAAATTATTTTTAATGAAGCGTTTCGCCTTTTTAGAACATCATCATATTTTCATAACAAAGACGAAAAGAAAATATCAGTACCAGGGTCATGGCTCTATCATGAACACATCGAAATAAAGACAAGTTTGCTGTTACGTTAGAAAATACGTATACGTCAAGATCGCACTTAACGGGCGTGTATCCACACAATAAATAAGTCAGAATAAAATCTTTAAAAACGAAGAAGTACGCTAGCAAAGGCAAAATGAGAAACACGCCTAGGAGAGTGAGTTTTTGTAGTGTGTTTTTTCATATTGTTGAGAAAAAGCTGTGAACAGTCTGTCACTCACGTCTTCGCTAGTGATTGGGATTCATCTTTGAGCACATCATACCTCAGTAAATGACTTTTTAGGGCGAAGACGTGTCTGGAGACGCCCCAGGCACTGAGGGACACTAATCTGACTGTGGCTCGCCATGCAGCATGACAACCTGGAGGGATGGTCTCGGAAGCCATTTCTTTTCATTTTTGGGGGATCCTTTGGTGGTCGTCCACAGCATCCAGATTCTAGGTCGAAGACATGTCTGGGGACGCCCCAGAAAATGATGGGATACCAGCGTGACTGTCACCCGCCATACGGTTCGACATCCAAGAGAGATGGCCTGGAGTGCAATATCTTTTCGTAAAAGGACCCTTTGATTGTCCTCAGGGGCATCCTTACATCATAGTCGTAAGTCGACGATTTTCTTCGGCCTTTTTTGCTGCCTTTCATGGCGATCCAACCTTGGATTACATTTCAACAAGATCATTCCCACGTGGTCACACATTGCTAAATCTTACCTGTCCAGCAAGGTCGTCGCATCTCTTCTCAATTGAAAACCTTTGAAGTTTTATGGACGGGGCCCCCCAACCATCTAGAGATTATGACTAACCCGTGAATTGTACAGTATTTGGCACAATATCGCTGTGGAGGACATCCAACAACTCTGTCAGTCAATGCCAAGCCGAATAACTGTGAAACTTCTACGTTATTTAGTTCTGAATCTGGTGAGTGAAATTGAATGGAAGAGTCACTTTGCTGTTTCTTATCATTTCATTTCTGATCCACAAAATTTGCCCTGACAAACGCAACTCAAACTTCTCCTGTTCATTAATTACCTACAATACTCAGGGATAACGCGATGTGACTGCTTTAAAATTAACTCAAAAGAATGGCCCTGAATTAGAAGAGTTCCTAACAATAATCCATACATTTCAAAAGTCACTTACCTCACAGAAAATCTTCATTACAGGAGCTATAGTGATACAGCAACCACCAATACAGCCAGCTAAATAAAAGATTCTAACTACTGTAGGCTCTAACTACTATTAGGCATGTGGTTAGCAAAGGAAACATTTTGTTGCAGAGGAAACAATGTATTCAGCAAATTTTACCTTAATAATGTGACATCCAGTTCAAAAAATATATAATCGTCCGTGGCATCCAGTTACAAAAATTATACACTCCTGGAAACGGAAAAAAGAACACATTGACACCGGTGTGTCAGACCCACCATACTTGCTCCGGACACTGCGAGAGGGCTGTACAAGCAATGATCACACGCACGGCACAGCGGACACACCAGGAACCGCGGTGTTGGCCGTCGAATGGCGCTAGCTGCGCAGCATTTGTGCACCGCCGCCGTCAGTGTCAGCCAGTTTGCCGTGGCATACGGAGCTCCATCGCAGTCTTTAACACTGGTAGCATGCCGCGACAGCGTGGACGTGAACCGTATGTGCAGTTGACGGACTTTGAGCGAGGGCGTATAGTGGGCATGCGGGAGGCCGGGTGGACGTACCGCCGAATTGCTCAACACGTGGGGCGTGAGGTCTCCACAGTACATCGATGTTGTCGCCAGTGGTCGGCGGAAGGTGCACGTGCCCGTCGACCTGGGACCGGACCGCAGCGACGCACGGATGCACGCCAAGACCGTAGGATCCTACGCAGTGCCGTAGGGGACCGCATCGCCACTTCCCAGCAAATTAGGGACACTGTTGCTCCTGGGGTATCGGCGAGGACCATTCGCAACCGTCTCCATGAAGCTGGGCTACGGTCCCGCACACCGTTAGGCCGTCTTCCGCTCACGCCCCAACATCGTGCAGCCCGCCTCCAGTGGTGTAGCGACAGGCGTGAATGGAGGGACGAATGGAGACGTGTCGTCTTCAGCGATGAGAGTCGCTTCTGCCTTGGTGCCAATGATGGTCGTATGCGTGTTTGGCGCCGTGCAGGTGAGCGCCACAATCAGGACTGCATACGACCGAGGCACACAGGGCCAACACCCGGCATCATGGTGTGGGGAGCGATCTCCTACACTGGCCGTACACCACTGGTGATCGTCGAGGGGACACTGAATAGTGCACGGTACATCCAAACCGTCATCGAACCCATCGTTCTACCATTCCTAGACCGGCAAGGGAACTTGCTGTTCCAACAGGGCAATGCACGTCCGCATGTATCCCGTGCCCCCCAACGTGCTCTAGAAGGTGTAAGTCAACTACCCTGGCCAGCAAGATCTCCGGATCTGTCCCCCATTGAGCTTGTTTGGGACTGGATGAAGCGTCGTCTCACGCGGTCTGCACGTCCAGCACGAACGCTGGTCCAACTGAGGCGCCAGGTGGAAATGGCATGGCAAGCCGTTCCACAGGACTACATCCAGCATCTCTACGATCGTCTCCATGGGAGAATAGCAGCCTGCATTGCTGCGAAAGGTGGATATACACTGTACTAGTGCCGACATTGTGCATGCTCTGTTGCCTGTGTCTATGTGCCTGTGGTTCTGTCAGTGTGATCATGTGATGTATCTGACCCCAGGAATGTGTCAATAAAGTTTCCCTTTCCTGGGACAATGAATTCACGGTGTTCTTATTTCAATTTCCAGGAGTGTATAATCGTCAGTAATATTAAATCTCCATGACGGACACGTCCAGACCGTCCGCTCGCGCTAACATTTCAGACCTCTAACCTCCATCACAGCTAATTATTAACTTCCAACTTCCATCACTGTTGGCTAATAACTTCTAACTTCCATCACTGCTGGCTACTCACCTCTAACTGCGAGTCTGACCAGCTACAGAGTTTCCTACAGAGGGCGAATAGCGCTGTCAGTTATTATTAGTGCAGTCTATCGCGTTGCCAACATACAAACATATAAAGAGGCTACTTACAACTGCTTGCATAAGGGCAAGACGTGGACCATCGCGTTGTTGATTTTCGTAATTTTGAAACTGTTTTCTTGAATAAATCAATTTTTCTGAAATTGTGATTATTTGTCTGTCGTTACATTAGCATCACATATACCGATCTCCGTCACATTCGGGTAATTGCTCCTTGGTGCGTTTCTTTCCCTTGCAGTGTAACTTTCCGACGACGGGAATATCTGTAAAATGGTCGAAATAAGCTCCTTCTGATCTCATCAGCATTCCATCAAGATTACTTGGCTGGTTTTCGCTAAGAAGAAACAGGAACATTACTTATCGTAATATTCGACATCATCCCTTGAGAGAACTAAACTGATACTTTATCTCATTCGCCGTTTCTTTATTATTAATTTAGTACATTGTCACTTATGTGCATGAAGGCAGTCTTCTCAAAAACAAATACAGAAAGTTTGGATCGAAATTAAGAGTGCCATTTCTCTTTACGAGGATCGCTGCAGCTCAATTTCATTCTGAAGTTTGTTCTAAGATACTGTAAACAAGGCATTAAATAATCTCTGCTTGTATGAAAACAAGAAATTTTAATACCAACGTATCATCGATGACGCGTCACAAGCTAGTTTTGGTGACGGAGGGGCCTTGTCGTAAACTTTTTCAACGGATCCACAAACTATTTGGACAAAGTGCTGCAAACATCTATGATGAGTCCCAAAAGGGGATTAGCATCCGGCTTGCTCATTTCGAAACATGATGCTCCATGATATGGGAATTTTTTTGCTTAGAAAGTGCCATTCATTGAGTGGACAGGAGTATCCAAACAATAACTGGGCATGGAAATGCAACGCTTTAAGTGCATTACAGAGAATATAGGTTCGCAGGAACAGTATCTTAAAAGTGTGTAAAACTGATTATTTGTTGCAGTCACATCCGGAGAACTATCTACTTCGGATATTAGAGGCCATCATCATCTGGAGACTGGCTGTCAGGAGCATCAAAAGTCATATTCATCGCCGTGAATGGGTAACTAAACAGTCAAATTTATACTGAAACACAAAGTTTCATGATGACGAATGTGACCTATTTTATTGTGGCCGACTATTCCGCATCTGAAGATGATCTCTAACGGTTGAAACTGGTTGTGACCACCGGTATCATTTCACAGCTGCGATTAAAATAAAACATCTGTTTTAATTAATAGTTTCTGCGTCTCTCGGAGATGGTATGTTTACTCTTATAAAACTCCGAAGTTATCAGTCTTAAGTGTTTTGCTGACTGTAAATTAAAATTCAGATGGTTCAAATGGCTCTGAGCCCTATGGGACTCTACATCTGAGGTCATCAGTCCCCTAGAACTTAGAACTACTTAAACCTAACTGACCTAAGGACATCACACACATCCATACCCGAAACAGGATTCGAACGTGCGACCATAGCGGTCGCGCGGTTCCAGACTGAAACGCCTAGAACAGCTCGACCACACCGGCCGGCAATTAAAGCTCCTCTAAGTATAACTGTACACGTCAATACTCGCAAACCGCAGCTTCTAGTGCTGTGTTACATAACTTGTTACCAAATGACTGGTAGAAGGTACTTTGTCAGTAATTTGAACATTTCAATATGGTCGCAATTACGTACAGAGGAATATGAATGCTACTAGGAGATGAACTCTGTAGTAGTTTCCGAGGGGCTAACAGATACCGCCTCCTGCTTGCTACACGGTAGCTAGCCTGTATCTCTTCAACGACGTGGTGTTAGCTCGTGGCAGCAAGAGCAAACACAGGACGGATTGCAGACACAATGAGGTCTCTCGATAGATAATGTCGACAGTGTACCTTTGTCGATTCTCCCCCTTTCTTTTCCCTTCTTTGCTTCTCCATTTTTCTTCCTACTATTTATTACTTTTGGTGTACTTGTAATAACTTTCGTGTTGCATGAACTATACTATAAACATAATAAATTCTCATAGAGTGTTTTAACTCTTAAGTAAAAATGTATTTCATGTAAAATGCAAGGATCAGGTCCAAAATACAAGAGAGCTGAAAGACATCCCAACTGAAAATAGTTCCTTAATCACACTGTTTATTTATGTGCGTCATTTCCTGATCTGTTTCTCCCATATTAGAGGAAGCCTGTTCGCAGATTTCACAAGAATTCTCATCTTCAGCATTTTCTTATTTTTCTTTTTTCTTTTTTTTCTTTTAATTCGTTCCAGGCACAACTGCGTTAAGATTCTTACGTGATCAGCTTCAACATTATTGTGAGGGTATGCACTGAAGGCAGCACTGATCAAAAGATGACAGCCTGAGACGTTTGAAGAAATCACGTAATATTTCATTGCACAGAAAAATGAATAAAATTAATTTTTAGTAAATGTAAATGAGCCGTGTATCGACTCGTGCTACACCTTGTTTTTAAATTGCATTGATTTTCCTTTTCTTCCCCTGACATGTTTGTTTGATATGTTGTCTGTCATTAAGTGGCTGCTTGGTTGCCTTTTCCCTCTGCTATCGATATCTGCGTTTTTGCTTCCGGAAAACAGCTATGGAGGAAGTGAGATCATTGACCGGTGGTAACTTGGTGTGGTGGCGCGGAAGTAGGGGCATGCGCTCAGAGAGTCTGGTAGACGCGGGAGGGCAGTGTGGCTCTCCAGCGCTGACGTGATGTATATCGGTTGTGTGTAACGAGTGGGTCGAGTTGACGGAAGAGCTCCCCGCGGGTTGGTTGTATACAGAATCGCCCCACGGGTAGTTGCTGTTCATTTCACCTTAGTGGGACGCTAACAAGCTTCTTTAAGTCCTCCGTTTCAACACTGGAGTTTAAAACACCTAACATGAAGGAGCGGTCACTACCCGTCACCGTTGCAGAGAAGACGTGAACTCCGGTGACAGAGTGTGGGAAATACGGAAGCGTCCGATCCCGCCCGTCTGCTTTGACTCATGACGTCACAAATATGGCGGAAACAAAAACACACACACTTTCCACAAGAAGCCTAATGACACTAACGGGACAAGCGCGGGAAATGGGGTGTTTTGGGTGGGGGGGGGCAAACTAAATATAAACAAATTTAGACGCCTTGCGTAGCTACAACGTGTAAGTGAAGACAGCCATGCATGAATACCCACCCACCTCCCCAGGGGTCGTAACCCCTGCAACCCATATAAGATAAAGATGCTTCAGTAGCTGATTAGTGTTTTTTGTCTTTAAAAAAAATCTCACGGGATAGAACGAACAGATCAGAAAGATAAATATAATAAACTAAAACCGAAATTGGAGGAAACAGATAATTAACATAAGTAATAAGTGTTTTTAAATTAAAAAAAAATCTCACGAGATAGAACGAACAGATCAGAAAAGTGAATAAAATAAGATAAAACAGAACTGGAGACAGCCACACTCAAACCAAACTCCACGCCGTCATGACGTCACACACGACAACACCCTTACGTCACGGGTCAAAGCCGACGCGTGGGATCGGACGCTTCTGTCGACCCGATAATTAACATAAGTAAAAATTATTTTTAAATTTAAAAAGAATCTCACGAGATAGAACGAACAGATCAGAAAAGTAAATAAAATAAGATAAAACAGAACTGGAGACAGCCACACTCAAACCAAACTCCGCGCCGTCATGACGTCACACACGACAACACCCTTACGTCACGGGTCAAAGCCGACGCATGGGATCGGGCGCTTCTGTCGACCCCAGAGTGTGTTGTCACGTGACCGTGGCGTGTTGGGTACATTGGCAACGTGTGCGCGGTCGGATGTGTGGATCCTTGCCATCGGAGGTCGTGTACTGCCTGTTCGAGCATAATTGCAAGTTAAGTTAGTGGAAGCTTTAATCCTTAAGTAAGAAGTTTGCGTAACCAGTGTCTCTCCTGCCTTGTGCCCTCTGGCGATCGGGTTTCCTGTCTCCGGCACCGGTGTAATTGAAGACAGTGATCTTTCCTCCTCCTCTCGTTACTGCCCGATGGGAGGTGTAATTTTGGCAGTTTAATTGTTTCGCTATTCTGTCGTGTGTTATGAGTAAATTCATGCTTCTTGTTGGTTGATCATGTGGTCGCTCATTCAGGACTGTGTGGTGTAATGTTTCCTTGCACGAGGTTAGCTCTAATCCTGTCAGCAAGTTAATCCATCTTATTGCATATTTTAGCTGGCTGAAGTCGGTGCAGTGACCAGCCTGAGAGTGGCAGTTGTGTTCATGGGCGTATTTAAATTGGTCAGTATTCTGCCTAGCCTGAGCATCCCTGAGTGGGTGATTTGTGGCCGCCTAATACGGGTCCGTCATATCTGTTATGTTCTAATGATATTCCAGGACACTTTTGTTTAAAAACCTTTTTAAATTCCTCCATTTCTTTATTGCCATTAATCGTGTGTTTGCTGAGACCGTTGTTCTTTTTTTTAATGGTGGTGTTGGTAGCTTCACTACCTCACCGTACTTTATTAACAAAGTTCTGTATTTACTTTAGTGGCCTGTTTACTAATGTTCTTTAAATTTTAAAACTGTTGTATTGCTATAAATGATTTGATTGCCGTTAGCGGCGTGTTTAAACGGCTGTTTATTGCCATACTGCTAGTTTCTGTAAGATATGAATAAAACATTTGTGTGTGAAAATCTCAATTCGACAGTAAACTACTAGAAATTTGGCCCCGTTTCCCAACTTGTGGTGTGGCTTGTAGGAACCGTAACCAGTGTGTTTGTCAGTAAAATATTGCATGTCTACGACCAACATTTCCCACACGCTATGTTGTTCAAAGCCAGTGTTGTTTTTGTTAATTTTGTTACAGTTTGTGTTTTCTTGTTTTAATTTGTCTATGGTATTGTTAAAATGTTGCAACTGCACAGTTAATTTAGCGGCTATTTCGCTATTGAATGTGCGTTTGTTTGTTCTTACGTACTTTTCCATATACATATTCGTGTGTATTGCATGTGATAAACAATTGTCAGTGTGAATGTATGGGAAAGTGGTTACTGTACAAGGGAGGGAGATTGGGGAGATGATTCTGGGGATGAGAATGGACACGAGCGCCAGAGGCAGTTTCAGAAAAAGAAATATTAACATTTAACGTTCCAAAGTGCGGGTTCTTATTGGGGATGGAAACGAAGCGTCATTATCAGTGGAACATCCCGAAATTTGCATTATGTGATTCCATGTACATCTACATCTACATAAATATTTCACAGGCTACCGTACGGTGCGTGGCTGCCTGTTGCTTTACTCTTCCACTCGCAAACAGAGTGAGGGAAAACGACTCTGTCTGCTTCTGTGTGAGCCATAATTTCTGGTATCTTCGTCATCCTTATACGAAATGTGCGTTGGTGGCAACGGAATCAATCTTCAGACTCCTTGAAATGTCGGTTCTATAAGTTTTGTCAGCAGTGTTCTTCCAAAAGATCGATGCCTTGCCTCCAAGAATTCCCATCTGAGTTCCCGAAGCATCTCCGTAACACTTTCGTGTTGTTCGATCTACCAGTTAACAAATCTAGCAGCCTGCCTTTGAAATACTTCGATGTATTCCTTTAATCCGAATCTCAAACATTGTAGTAATGCCCAAGAAAGGTTCGTAATGGTGTGCTAAATACGGTCTCCTTCACAGATGAACCACACTTTTCCGAAATTCTCCCAATAAACCGACGTCGACCATTCACCTTCCCTACTACAATCCTCACATGCTCATTCCATTATACTTATATCTCTTTGTAACTTTATCCCTAAATATTTAGCCACCATGATTGCAACAAGAAGTAGCCTACTACTAAGGCTGCCTTCGAAAATTTCGGGATCGTTTTTCCTACAGATCTGCATTAGCTTATATTTTTCTACATTTAGATCTAACTGCCTGTCACTCGTCATACCAACCAAGGATTTAGCCTAAGTCATCTAGTATCCCCCTTCAGTCACTCAACGACGACACCTTCCCGAACACCAGAGCATCATCAGAAAACATCCGCAGATTGTTGCCCACCCTGCCGCCAGATCATTTTTGTATACAGAAAATAACAGCGGTCATACGACACTTCCTAGGGGCACTCCTGACGATACCCTTGTCTCTGATGATCACTTGCAGTCGAGTTAAGAGTCCGCAGCTCGTGGTCGTGCGGTAGCGTTCTCGCTTCCCACGCCCGGGTTCCCGGGATCGATTCCCGGCGGGGTCAGGGATTTTCTCTGCCTCATGATGACTGGGTGTTGTGTGCTGTCCTTAGGTTAGTTAGGTTTAACTAGTTCTAAGTTCTAGGGGACTGATGACCATAGATGTTAAGTCCCATAGTGCTCAGAGCCATTTGAACCATTTGTTAGTTAAGAAGCTTTCGAACCAGTCACATATCTGGCAACCGGTCCCGCATGCTCCTACCTTCTTTAACCGTCCGCAGTGAGGCACGGTGTCAAATGCTTTTCGTAAATCTAGGAATAGGAATTTGCCAGTTCCTTTCATGCTTACTTTGCAAGGTACCATGTGAGGAAAGGCCAAGATGAGTTTCGAAATAGCGATACTTTCTAAATCCGTGCCGATTCACGGACAGAGGCTTTTCCGTCTCAAGGAAATTTATTATATTTGAACTTTAGGGAAACCAACGAAGACGTAAATCTGGATAACTAGGTGGGACTCTGAAACGCTTTCATTCAGAAGAACAAGGTTAAAAGATTTGTTCTCCTATTTAAAACACAAATATAATTAATTTATATCTGTTAGTGTAGCGTCTTTGCTTCGCACAAAGAGTGAAAAACTCAAGCATTTTAATAACTTTTCTGTATAGCTGTGAGCTAACTTTTTGAGTGTAATATAACATGATTTTAAAGCGAAAGCAATTTCTCAGACTATATGGTCTTTTTGTCACACGAATAATCAAATCTTTTTATAAATTTCCTTTCAAATAAAAACAAATCTCTTGCTGAGTGCATACAACTTCTGCGACACCGGGCCAAAACTTACAGTGTTTAGCAGTTCACGACCACGCTCGATAGTGGTTGTACAATAGTATTGCTTTACTTTCAAGAAAATCGTTTCGAAGAAATCTAACAGCGATGATAGACTAAAAGACTGCATAACACAGGATAACTGTAACAACTACAAAATTCTCTAATTACAAAAATTACAAACATACCAATAAAATTCCACCAAAATGTTCTCTATTAACATAAATAACAAGTTGCTGACAAGAATAAAATACGGAAGAATGGGAAAAAATTCATGATGTGTTAGACGACGATCAGTTTCGTTTCAGGAAAGGTAAAGGCACCACGGAGGCAATTCGGACGTTGCGCTTGATAATGGAAGCCATACAAAAGAAAAATGATGTTCGTAGGTCTTTTCGACACGGAAAAAGGATTCGACAATGTGAAATGGTACAGGACGTTCGAAATTCTGAGAAAAATCGGGGTAAGCTATAGGGAAAGACGGTAGTATACAATATGTAAAAGAGGGAATAATAGGAGTGGACTACCAGGAATGAAGAGCTCGGATTAGAAAGGGTGTAAGATAGGGTTGTAGTCTTTCGCTCCTACTATTCAATCTACACATCGACGAAGCAATGATCGAAAAAAAAGACAGGTGTCAGGAGTGGAATTAAAATTCAAGGTGAAAGGATATTAGTGATAAGATTCGCTGATGACACTGCTATCCTGAATGAAAGTGAAAAAGAATTACAAAATCTCCTGAACGGAATGAGCAGTCTAATGAGTACAGAATGTGGATTGACAGTAAATCGAAGAAAGACGAAAGTAATAGGAAGTAGCAGAAATGAGAACAATGAGAAACTTAATATCAGGATAGATGGTCACGAAGTAGATGAAGTTAATGAATTGTATCACCTAGGCAACAAAATCACCAATAGCGGACGGAGCAAGGAGGACATAAAAAGCAGACTAGCACTGGCAAAATTGGCATTCTTAAGCAAGAGAAGTCTGCTAGCATCAAACATAGGCCTTAATTTGTGGAAGAAATTTCTGAGAATGTACGTTTTGAGCACAGCATTGTATGGCAGTGAAACATGGACTGTGGGGAACCCGTAACAGAAGCGAATCGAAGAATGTTAGGTGTGATGCTACAGAATTAGATGAGAATGTACGTTTTGAGCACAGCATTGTAAGGTAGTGAAACATGGACTGTGGGGAACCCGTAACAGAAGCGAATTGAAGAATTTTAGGTGTGATGCTACAGAATTAGATGTACTGATAAGTTGAGGAATGAGGAGATTCTGTGCACAATAGGAGAGGAAAGGAATGTATGGAAAACAGTGACAAGGAGACGGGACAGGATAATAGGACATCTGTCAAGTCATCAGGAAACGACTTCCATGGTATTGGAGTTAGTTGTAGAGGGCAAAAACTGTAGAGGAAGATACAGATTTGAGTACATCCAACAAATAATTGAGGATGTAGGTTGCAAGTGCTACTCTGAGGGGTTGGCACAGGAGAGGGCTGCATCAAAAGAGTTACAAGACAGATTTAAAAAAAGCAAGATGGAATTAAACTATTAAACGAATTTCCGTATTCAAAATAAAGTACTGCAGATAGCCTCTCCCACATTCAGAACAGATCTCCTCCTCTGAAAAACTCAACTCTTCACACCATGCCTCAGATATGAATGTGCCAATGTTATACAACAGACTGTCTAGCAAGCCAACCAGAATTAAACTAAATTCAGAGTCAAGGCTCTTCATCTTTGTCGCAGTGCAGTAAAGGCGAATTACTTACAATAACAGAAAACATGGGAACCTTACAAAACCCTCAACAATGGCGATCGAAGACTTCCGGCATAAGAAGTCACATTCATTCAGCCAACGGCTTGTCAAAGATCATTCAGCCAACGGCTTGTCAAAGAGAGCAGAGAAGCGGACAGAAGTTCAGGGGTACTCTCTGGCCGTTGCGGTAGGGAACAGTTCCTTAAGGCGAAGGAATCGACTATGGCCAAGAGTATGAGGCTGCAGAAGGCAATGGAGACCACTACATAAAAGGCACATAATGTGCATCCACAGAACTGGTGGCCTGCAACTGAAAAAGTTTCATGATGATCTCCCTGTTAGTGAGTTGGGCGGGGGGGGGGGGAGGGGGGGGGTGGAATGTCAGAATTTTGCAGGTAGTAAGGAAGCGAAATAATCTGAAGAGGTAAATAATGACGCTCAATCTAGATAAGGACGGGTCAGTGAAGAATAATGGAAAGAAGTCAAGGATATCTGGTCAAACGAGTATAGGGTAATATCAACAGCAGCAGAAAATGGTTTAAGGGAGTTGGAGTCGTTATGAATAGGAAGGAAGGTCAGAGAGTGACTTACTGTGAGCAGGTCGATATAGGATTGTTCACATCAAAATCGACAGCAAACCAACACCGAAAATGACAGTGCTGGTATTTATGCTGACGTCGCTACCCAAATGTAAGAGGTACAGTGTTTGAGGGTATTGATAAGGTAATACAGTTCGCAAAGGGAGATGAAAATCTAATAGTCGTGGGAGACTGGAATGCAGTTGTAGGGGAAGGAGCAGTAAAAAGTGTTACAGACGAATATGGCCTTGGTACTAGAAACAAGAGATGTGAAAGTCTGAGTTCTTCACTGAAATTTCAGTAGGTAATAGTGACGAATTCAAGAATCACAAGAGGAGGCGATATACCTGGAAAAGGCAGGGAGATAAGGGAAGATTTCAGTTTTGATTACATAATGGTCAGAAAGGTATTTCGAACTCAGATACTAGAATATAAGGCGTACAGAGGGACACATGTAGATACAGATCACAATTTAGTTGTGATGAAGAGTAGGCTGAAGCCTAAGCGAACAATCAGGAAATATCAACGTGCAAAGGATTGAGACATGGAAGTACTAAGAATAAGCTTGAGGTTCTCTGAGGCTATAGATAGTTTGAAGATAGTTTGAAGAAACCATGGGTAACAGAAGAAATACTTCATTTGATTGATAAAAGAAGGAAATACAAAAATCCTCAGGGAAATTCAGGAATACAGAAATACAAGTCATTTAGGAATGCTGTAAATAGGGAGTGCACATGGGGTTAATACCAAATGGCTGCAAGAAAAACGTGAAGAAATCGAAAAAGAAATGATTGTCGGAAGAACAGGCCCAGCATACAGGAAAGTCAAACACACATCGATGAAATTAAAAGCAACGGTGGGAACGTTAAGAATGCAATGGTAATTCCACAGTTGAGTAAATAGGAGAGAGAAGATAGTTGGAAAGAGTATACTGAAGGCCTCAATGAGGGGGAATCTTTGTCTGGTGCTGCGACACAAGAAGAAAACTGGAATCGATGTAAAAGACATATGGGATACAGCATTAGAATCAGAATTTAAAAGAGCTTTGGAAGAATGAAGATCGAATAAGACCGGATAGATAACATTCTGTCAGAATTTCTGAGATCATTGGAAGAAAAGAGAGCAACATGACATGGGATACAGCATTAGAATCCGAATTTAAAAGAGCTTTGGAAGAATTAAGATCGAATAAGACCGAAGGGATAGATAACATTCTGTCAGAATTTCTGAGATCGTTGGAAGAAAAGAGAGCAACGTGACTATTGACATTGGTGTGTGGACTGTACAAGTTTCGCGATATACCATCTGACTTTCTGGAAAACGTCAACCACACAATCCTGAAGATAGCAAGAGCAGACAAGTGAGAGAATCATCGCGCAATCAGCTTAACCTCTCATGCATGCAAGTTCTGACAAGGATATTATATGGAAAAGAAACTTGAGGATGTGACAGATGACGAGGGGTTTGGCATTAGGTAAGTTAAAATCACCAGAAAGTTCTGACGTTGTGGTTGATAATTGAAGCAAGACGAGAAAAAATCAAGACATGTCCACAGGATTTGTAGAACAGGAATTATTCGATGATGTCAAATGGTGGAAGATGTTCGAAATTTTTGAGAAAAGTAACTATGAGCTATATGGAAAGATGGAAAGTAGGGTAATACACAATATGTACAAGACAAGAGAAAATAGTAACAATGCAAGACCATGAGCAAAGTGCTCAGATTAAAAGGGTTTTTAAGAATGGGATGTACTCTTTCGCCTCTTCTCTTCAAACTACATATCGAATAAGCAATAACAGGAAAAGAAACGATGAATAGTAGAATTAAAATTCAATGTGAAAGGGTTGCAACGATAAGGTTTGCTGATGACATTGCTTTCTTTAGAGAAACTGAAGGAGGTATACCAAATGGGATGAACAGTGTAATGAGTACAGAACATAGATTGAGAATAAATAGAAGAAAGACGAAAGTAATGAGAAGTAGCAGAAATTAGAACAGTGAGGAACTTAACATTGGGATTGGGACTCAGGAAATAGATTCAATTAGGAATTCTACTAGCTTGTATGATCGTCACCGCCCTCTTGTTGCCCAACATTGATTTTGGGCAGCTGGTCACATTGAAAGGTCTCTGTTGGATTCCTTTCATGTTAATTTCTTACATCTGTTGTCATTTACGGCATAAATTCTTCTTCTAAATTTACTGTGGTGTTTCTGACTAACTGGGAGGAGATTGAGCAGCGGAACATGTTACTTCTACTACACATAAACAAGAACGATCTGTCACACTACTACACTTTAAAATACAGTTTATATGTAATTCATGTCACACAGTCTCATATGGAACCTACATCCGCTTTCTTTTATATACTGTATATGATAAGATACTGTCGTTCCCCTTCCCTTCTGTGCGAAAGAATGAATGAGCAAATGTATTTCTAGATGCATGCTTGATGGTAGCAGACAAGCCTGTCTGCTAGAGAACAGTAGGACCAACGTCGTAACAGGTAGCTGTGCTTTCTAGAAGCAAAGAGGGTTCTATTCGTAGTATGGTCCTGTCCGTCCCTTGTCGTGTTGGTATAGAAAGCTGCCTCTCTGGTCACTTCCGTTTCTATCTGTTAAGCACGCTCTGTAGCGGCACAGGTCAGTCGGTCCGCAGAGAGCGTCTGAAGTGGTAAGATCTCCGGCTAAGCGCGTGTCTGCTAAGTCCGTAGGACAATGGATTTCTTAAGTTCAGCCTAACTGAAAATTTAATCACCTTTATTTCATGTTTAGCTCTAAAATATCTAATGTTATCTTAAATTGCAACGCAGTGTATTTCGAGTGTGAAGTTCAGAATATCTTCCAGTAGTTGCTTTGTCACTACTTTGTGGGTAAAGTGGAACCATGTGTTGCTCAGTAACTCTAACTAAGATCATCAATCTTAAATGCGAATGTGCGTGAGATTATAACGTCTGGTCTTGACAATATTTTTCAATATAGCAACTTTTCTGTATGTTCAACCCATGTGGGGTGTACTTTGTGAGACCAGTACCACGTGCATATACAATTGTTTGATGCATCAGGTTAGTAGTAAGACGATAGTAACCAGTTTGAGGTTTTTCTTTTGTGAATTGCTTTTCGATCTAATTTATTTTAATCATCAAAATTATTATGGAGTTACACTCTTTGTGTAAACCAAGTTGACCACATGAAGAAGCATGTGGTGTAATCATCAAAGTAGCTCTCAGCTATTCTTTTCAGGAAGATTTCACGGGGAGTTAGTATGAATTTAGTATACCAGTGTGTGGTAATTACATGACGGACAGGATTGCGCTACGAATGTAACTTCTTTGGGTGAAAATTGAATCGGTTGGTTGTGGTTAATTCCCTCTTGCATATGTTTCAACGTTCTTCGTGTGTTATTTTATGAATGCAGTGTAGTATGCAGTCTACCAATGTTGGCTCCACATTTGATGTGTTCTGTAAGATTACAAACTCACATTTTCACAATCCTAAATAAGGCACCAGTTCAGTTATGAATCAAGTTTAATATCTGCAATTTCAATGATCAATGTTAAAATAAATTTCCAAATATAAACTGATTTATTTCTTTTTACTTAAATTCTCTTTATATATATATATATATATATATATATATATATATATATATATATATATATATATATAATACTTATTTGTTGCTCTTCTTAGTTGTACGTTGAAGGTTCGTTATTTATTTTTTTTGTATAGCTTTTTATGTCGGTCTGGAGAATGTTCGGTTTTCTTCTGCTAAATCATACAAACAGTGGTGAACATTCTGGTGATTAACATTTATATTTTCAGTCATTTCACTTCACAATACAAATCACTATAACATATTTTACTCTATCTTCGTAATTCCAACTCGTACAACTGAAATTCGCACAGCTGACTATTAAAAGACAAAGATTTACCTCTCACAACGTGTAGCAAAGAAATTACTGTAACATATCGATATTTTTGTGCAGATTCATTTGTAGAACATAACATTTCATAAGTAAAATACAAATAATCGTTTACCTTTTTTAAGAATTCTATTATCATCGTTGTAATTACATGAAGTGCTTACATAAGTTGACATTTATCATTTTCGTATAGCTATGTAGTACTGGATTTCGGGGTTTTGAGTCTTCAGCTCGGGATGGTCATTTCATATGTTCGAAGATCGGTTAGTACATTTATCTCCACATAACCATTTTTACTACAGGTACCCCAGAAATTTTTAAGGCATAAAATGCAAGAAAAATTTTGAAACAAAATAATAAAACTAACTAGGCTAACAAGATTCGGAGTGGTAACAAGTCAATATTCACCAGTTCCTCACTACATGATATACAACATTTTGACTACCTTAGCATTATTACTTCATTCAAACGACAACAAGAGCAAAATTTCACTTTACAAAGATCTTTCCTCACAAATTTTCAAAGCAATTTCGAAATCTGATTATTTTCCTGTTCTGTAGTTCTCAAATTATTACCATACATCATATAAAATATTTGGGATAAGCAAGAGATGATACAAATAAAAGTGATTTTATCGTATTGGCATAACAGTAGAAGTAGTGTCATGATAATGTCTGTAAGCATTTTGCGAAACCCAAGGACACTGTGATCAACAAATGTCTAATAGTTATCACTACACAAATACTTTTCTTTATACTTCTTTATATAACAATATTTTTAAATCTGTGTTCAGTAAGTGAAATATCATTAATTGGTAATGCCCTATGGCCAAAAGAAAACATCTTAGTCCACATAGATTTATCAGAAGTGCTTTAAAGAAAATATAGAAAATCGGACAGCAAAATTAATGTACAGTACATAATTAAGAACTTAGTCCTTTAGCTCAGAACACCAGTGAAATATTTTCAACAACAGTTTACAGTGTCTTTTACATTTTCACTAATACACACATGTCCTTTATGTTGTCTTACATCAGGTGTGCCAGACTTTCACCGAAGCAAAATTCACTTTACTTCCTCCAATACTGTTACTCTTGCTCAACATTAACCTCCTATCAACACAGTATACATTCATTTTACCAAATTCCACAGTTGAATCTAATCTACCAGCAACAATGGATACCAGAACCTTCTTACTTCCAAATTTAGCTTTCATACAGAACACCTCCAGGATATAAAAATATGCTTCAACAAAAATTATTTCTTGCCCTCCTTTGCAACAATTTTTTTATGCATGAAATGACAGGTGCTTCAAGTGTAGAACTGTCATATCACCTCATTCACAGAAGTTATGACATAAAATAGGACAGATCCCAGATAGAGAAGAGTAAACAAGAAGGTGAAGAGCACAGTGGGATAAGAACCCAGACAAGGAAGAGTTAGAATAGAGTGCACAAGAAATTACAGTAAGAATGGATGCACCCAGCAGGGGAAGGCACCACTTGCCAAGTAGTGTGCCTACCAAAGACAACAGAGCTTCTACCTATTCCATGTGCAAGATTAACGGTTTTATCACTCATTTTGCTTTTAGTCTCTGATTGTTACAAGCATTTTGTATTCTTTAGTTTTCATGTCACATAGTAGATTATACAATAACATATGAAAAATTGCTATCGAACCCTTTCAAATTACTTTTCAAGATGAGACAACCAGCTCATTCTCACATGTTTCCTTGAAAAATGAATTATTTAGTTACTCATGTAAAAAATATTTTCTATAAATTATAACAAAAATGCCAATAACACCGAAATTTGCTTTAAAGTGCTGTTGATTAACTATTTGTCAGTGTTATATTTAAATGCTTCTTTCACATCTACATAAAGTACACTGATTCACTGGGGCAACATGAAAGTTCCATAGATATACAAAAATAATATTAAACATAAGAAAATCTATCACAGCAAACACAAGTAAATTATATATATTACAAGGGATTGCAGTTATTTTGTGAGAAATGGTGTGGAGCATTCCTCACACCGTCCCAAAACTAGAAAACGAGAAATGTCAAAGTTTCATTTGATGAAAACTAATTCTAGACAGTGAAACGAAATGTTCTAACGGTCATTTTATAGATTCCCAAGCCTTTTTATACAATTAACATGAGTAAAATTGACTTGGTAACGACACAAGTAATAATTCATTGACCTAACGTTTTTCTCTTCACATATACCCTTTGTATATCTGATTTTAAACACTTTTACCTCATTTTGATCAAAATTTTCGTTACTTCCACCCAGTGGCATCGTAGAAAAAGCCTGAGCAATAATATTGTCTGAACATTTAAAATGGCTCTGAGCACTATGGGACTTAACATCTATGGTCATCAGTCTATCTGAAACTTTAACATATTTAATTTCATGATCAATTTGTTGCAAATACATTCCCCAACCGGTGTTACTGGTAGTCTACATTCCTTTGGGTAGCTTAATGCTTTGTGGTCCAAATGTACAATTACTTTATGCCCCAATAATTAGGTCCTGTATTTTGTAAATGCCCAGTAAACAGATAACAATTGTTTTTGTGTAACTATGTAAGATTTTTCAAGCTTTAACAGTGTTCTATTTGCAAAGGCAATTTCGTCCTGTATGATTTCCCCATTAATTTCCCTTACCTGAAATAGTTTTACTCCCAAATCATAGTCACTACTATCTGTGTAAACAAAGTGGTAGGCTAAAATCTGGTCTGTGAAACAAATTTTGATTATTCAATTCTTACTTAATATTTCCAAATGCTTCCGGACACTCTTGGGTCTAAATGCCATTAGTGTTCTTTTTAGGTAAATTGCTTAAACCAGGAGCTCTGAAACTTTGTCCCCTCATAAATTTTCAATACCATCCACAGAAACCATAAAGTGACTCAACTGTTTTCTTCTGCATGGTGCTTGCTTTAATTTTATCAGGATCAGGATCTGACAAGATTCCTTCCCTAATAATTACATAACCTGAGAATTTAAGTTCAGAAACAGCAAATTTACATTTTCAAGTTTCAGAGTCATACCTCTCTGTGTACATTTTTCTCATACCTCCTTCAACAGTTCAGAATGCTCTTCCCAACTTTCTCCAGTTACCAAAATGTCATCTACATATACAGTGACTTTTCCTACAAGATCTTAGGCAAGTACATAACCCAATGCTCTTATAAATTCAACTACAGATGAGTTCAAACCTAAAGGCACTACACAGTATTGGTAATGTCGACCTCTTTAAAGAAAGTCAGTATATTTATGAGATTCAGGAGCTAAATATATCTGATGAAATCCAGAAGTTAAATCCAAACTAGACGAAATCTGAATATTTTTAAATTTGTGTAAAAGTTCATCAGTCTTTCCAGGGTGATCTGTTTCTCTGTAAAAATACTTGCACAAATGCCTAGAATCCAGAAGCAGTCTCACTTCTCTATCTCTTTTTGAAATAATGACTAATGGACTGTTATATGGGCTAACACTTCTTTGAATGTCTTCTCCCAGTAGCTGAGTGATCAGCTTGACAGAATGTCAATCCTAAGGGCCCAGGTTCGATTCCCAGCTGTGTTGAAGATTTCGCCACTCAGGGAGTGGGTGCTGTGTCCTAATCATCATAATGTCATCCTTATCGACGCGCAATTCGCCTAAGTGGCGTCAAATCGGCACTTGCAAACTACGAACAGTCTACCCAACGGGAGGCCCTAGTCACATGATATTTTTGTTTTACTTTTCTGAATGATATCACAGACTTCCATCTCATGCAACTCTTTCTTAACTGGAGCTCTCTTAGTTATACTCCCACAACAAATATTCTAATACCCATTTTTGATTATCACTTAAAGCTTTTACTTCTGAAATCTTAGTGTCAACAAGTTCTTTGAATTCTGTTTCATCTGTATCTAATTCTGGCATGTCTTTGACAACAAACCCACTGACTTTTAAACATTGCATATAATTTCTTTTATCCTTCTCATAAGATACAGTTGACTTTATAAAATTAATACAAATATAATCCTCATCAGGTGCACTGATAATCAACTTCTGCCCTCCACTTGCATTCACGCTTACTATCCAAGTCATTCAGAGGATAAGGTCGTCACTGCGATTTTGAATTGTTAAAAATCCATGTGCAAAAGTTACTTCATTAATTGTAAAAGTTATTAAAGACTGATTTGTAATCACTTTACTATGTTTCCCAGTTACAACTTTTATCCATACTCCAATTACAGATAATTCTACATAACCCTCACTACATTTAAATTTTTTACTTCTGGATTCAGACACTCCTGAAGTTTGGCCGTCTGTGCCAACAAGACACTTGCCTTCTCATGATCCAATGACTTTAATGAATGGGCAACAAACATCACTACATTTATCAGTTATATCACGCTCTTATGACTTGTCATCTTTTTTCTCTTCAAAACTAATGACTTCACAAAATCATGATTGTTCTTCCCATTTTCGGTACCTTGGGACACTTTTATTTAATTAACACAGACATCATTATCATCATCAGTGAGAATTACATTAATGCAGCACACTTACTTGTTTCCCTTAGATTAACACTGTGGTACAATTCTTGAAGTCATTTTGCAATAATATATTTAATTTTATGCCTCCAGTCTGGATATAAAATTAAACACAGACTTTTTTGATTCTACAGCTTACATCTTTCACGATAGCATCACACTACCTACTGTACTATATACTATATAAAAACATTCATTCTCATTTATGACATTAAGCAGCTTACTGTCACTGTCATAAGTGGTAACTTAAATAGTATGATTGTTTATACATGCTGTCTTACTAGTAATGAAATTAAGAGTATGTTTGCTGTGATATTATAATTAATATCCCTTAATCCTTTAACAGTGTCTTTGGGTACCTCTGCAGCCTCATAGCCATTACTACAAATTTCCTTGCTTATACCTAATGCCTTCTTTAAAATAAACGAACTACTTTTCTTCTTCATTATCATATTCATCATTACTTACCTTCTGTAATAGCACAAACATCATCACTAATCAACATCAACATTCCCTACTTCATTACTGTTTACATTCCCAGTTGCACTTAAGTTTAAGTTAATTAATACAATATTCGCTTTATTCTTACATGGTTCTTCCACTAGTTTCTGAATTCAGAAATCATTACAAAACTCAGTTACTTCAGCATTTAACAAATGATAAGTCTCTATCCAGTTAGAGGATTCTGATAAATTAATTTCTTCTGTATCCTCTTGTCCAATTTACATGTGCTCAGTTACCTTATTTGGATATTTGCCTTACACGGTGAACATATTTTGTTCTGAAAAGATATAGTATTAATTAGGTAGCACACATGATTAAGATAGCTACTAATCACTTCACTACAGTATGTGTCAGTATTTGTGTAATTTCTGATCCATTTGTTATTTTTTCCATGAGCCCCTAACTTGCAGACTGACAATTTAGCTTTTTGTTTCCTGAATTAATATATCATCCTGTTTCCTTGTGTTTCTAGCATCATCTCTATTGCAAATTGTGCTCTAACTATTGCTGTGTTGCTCTCCAGAATGAAAACTGTAACCATTTACTCTATTTTGTTCCTTATGTTGATAATTATATTCACTGTGATTAATATGTTCCCTCCTGTTGTGATTATTACTGTGCCAGTTTTGATTGCTACCTCTTTTAAAATGTGTGTGTCTACTGTAGGTGCACTGCCAGATTTTTTTCAAAATTCTATCTAATTTATCTACATATTTCAAAAACTGGTCTATTGTGTCATCTTATCCATAGACTAGGTCCTACTATACCTCACCTGGTAACATCGTTTTTAAAGCATCTGTCTGGGTGAGTTAGTCAAAATTTTTGCTGAAATGAGATAATTTTTAACCTGATTTTTGAAAACTGTTCTCTGATAATAAGCCCCTCCCTGTAATTTGTTCCATTGAGAATTTCACTTTTTATTCGAGCTTGTTCAGTCTCGGATCAAATTTTCTCTAAACATCCTTTCTCAAGATCTGCATCAGTTGTGTCATCCTTAGCATATGCATAAGCACAACTTAATGCTTCACCTTCTAGGACCTTCTTAACAAATTTGATTTTCATAATGTCAGACATATTAGACACAAAATTATCTTTCCAATGCCACAGAAATTTTACAGGATGTAGGCTACCTTCAAGCAAAAAGTTTTTCACTGGTATGTTGAAAAACATGGTACCAACTTTGTGAATAAGATTTCCATTAACTACATCAATGAACAATTCAACTTTTTTGCACAGGACAGAAACACTACATTCTAGAGTGCTGGTTTTGTTGTGACTTAATCACACATTTTCTGTGAATTTGTTGTCTACTGTTTCCACCTTTTCGACAAAACTGCTTTCAAAAGTTGCCTCTTTAATGTCAACATTTGTTTCCAATGTCCAAATTCGATTACATTTTTGTCAACATGCACTTTTCGAAAGCAATTTTGTTTCTCTTCTGTCTTCAGAGATCATATCTTTGATATTATTGTCTTCAGTGTTAATTTTAAGTTCAATTCCTCTCTTTTTGAACTCAACAGACACTACTTGAACATGTACTCTCTCAATTTCTTGATTTATATTGTTTAGTTACACTATATTTTTACTGATGCAATCAAATAGTGCTCTGTTGAATGGCCGAATTCTGTGAACTTGTTCTTAATTTCTTGTTTTGATTTTCAACTGGCTCATTAGTTTTTACAAATTGGTCCTTATTATCTTTAAGGTGTTGACTACTCATTTTTATTTACAATGCCAACATGGTACTTATTATTATCATAATTTTAATAATGTCCATGAATCATCAGAGTCCTTTTTTTGTTCTACTGCTTTGTCAGTAGAGTTTTCCTGTTATTGTTTCACAACACTGCTACATCTCCAATGTCTATATTACCCTTACCCTCCCTCCAACCCATATTACTCAGATTTATGTTCAGTGTCTGTCATTATTAACGATTACTCAACATAACAATTGACCAAAAAATGAAAAACATACAGAAAATAATTGTAGTAGTTAACTTTGTTGTTGGGCTCTGACATTGTTAATTGTCCACCTCACTTCTTATTTTTCATCCTTTTCTTCTTCTTGTTTGAGAATTCCATTTGCTGCTGTTTCATAGCTTTGTTTCTTACTTGGTTGATTATTCATATAAAATTTTCGCAATGTATATACTTTTAATTTGCTACAGGAATAACAGTCGAACATAGTATTCACATTTCACTTTCAGATTATCCCAGATGACGCCACCATATTCTGATTGTCACCACTCCCTTATTGCCCAAATTTGATTTACTAATTTTGAAGTAAGTTACTAATTTGGGCAGTTGGTCAAATTTTCACAGCATTTGCCACACTGCAGCAAGAGATAGCAATGGTAGGATCTGTATAACGAGTTTTATTAATAATATTCATCTTTTCCTCCTCTTCCATGTTGTAAGTGGAAGGCTTGTTACACATTGCTTGTATAAGTTTTTATGGTAGTCTAGAGGATGTTTGTGTTTCTTCTACTAAATCATATGAGCACTGGTGGACTTGCTGGTGCTTAACGCTTATCTTTGCGCTCATTTCACTCAGCAATACAAATCAATATGATACAAATAACTTTTACTCCATACCGGTTTATGCGACTGACTACTCAAAGACAAAGATTTATGTCTATCAATATTTGAAAAAGAAATTACTATCATACATCAATCAGTTTGTGCACAATCATCTTTTGAACATATCATGAATAAAATACAAATAATGGTTTATCTTTTTTAAGAAGTCCATAATCCCTATTGTAAATACATTAAGGATTTGTATAAGTTGACATTTAAGCATTTTCATGTAGCTAGTAGTAATGGATTTCTGGCTTTCGAGTCTGTAATTTGGAACCCGCCATTTCATATGATCAAGGATCATTTAGTATATTTATTGCACTACGATCACTTTTATTACACTAGGCAGCAAAATAGCCCAAGACAGATGAAGCAAGCAGGATGTGAAAGGCAGACTAGCACTCATAAAAATCTCTTTCTTGTCGAAGAGACATCTACTAGTATCACACACAGGCCGTAATTTGAGGATGAAATTTCTTTGAATGTAAGTTTGGACCGCAGCATTTGAGATTTGGTGCTGCAGAAGAATGTTGAAAGTTAGGTGGACTTGTAAGGTAAGTAATGAGGGGTTTCTCCGCAGGGAATAATGTCAATGGTCTTAGAGGGAGCTGTAGAGGAAGACAGAGATTGGAACGTATCCAGGAAATAATTGAGGTCGTAGGTGCCAAGTGCTTCCCTGAGTTGGGAGTTGGCGCAGGAGGGATCCCATCAAACAGTAGAAGACTGTCACTAAAAGAAAATAAAGCAATGCGCGATTTGTGGCGAATGTGGATTATATTTTGTGTTGCTTAATTGCCTGGATACTTTGGTTCTGCTTTTTGTGTATGCACGGCCACGTTTCCTGTCAAGCGTGATTGCAGCCTACCTGTCTGGCACTTTATTTATTCAGTCCTCGCCAGCCTTCTTTAATCAGTGGTATTTTTGCAGTTAATTTGAATAGTGTTTAACGCACTTGTTGTTAAGATTAACTGTAAGCTATTTGTATGCAGTGGTTACCAGCCTTGTTTGTCTCATTAGTGTTGTGTATTTTATTGAAATAGTGTTTAATTCTTCTTATATATTCTTGTTACAGAACAGATTAGCCATTATTTGATACCTTATTTATCGAATACAGGGACAAATCTAGAAAGGACCCTCATTGTATGGCTGTTCATGTGGATTTCATTAAATCATTTTGTAATTTATTCCTATATCAGTGTAATAGGTACCTGTTTTTGTAGGATACCTGGCCAGCTGATTCTAGTAAATCGACATTACTTGTTATTAGACGTTTTCTAAACCAGCCATCTGTGTGATAAGTATCATGTGATTAGTTTATTTTTGTCTTTTTTGTCGTTTCCACCCACAGGTCTTAGCTCATTCCGTTTGTGTAGTTCGTCGGCTACATTAACAATTTGCCTCGCTGTCGTGTCTTACATTTTAGTTGCGTATGATTCAGAGCACCGTCTCGAGGCGGCCTTTAATGTAATTTGAGCCTGTTGTTTTGCTTGGTCATCACTATACGACTAACAGCCTACCCGCCTGAGGAGGCGTGTACAGACGTAAGGTTAAGACCCCTCAAAATATAAAAAAAAAGTATGGCTCTGAGCACAATGGGACTTAACATCTGAGGTCACCAGTCCCCTAGAACTTCGAACTACTTAAACCTAACTAACCTAAGGACATCACACACATCCATGCCCAAGGCATGATTCAAACCTGCTACCGTAGCGGTCGCTCGGTTCCAGACTGTAGCGCCTAGAACCGCACGGCCACTCCGGCCGGCCCTTGGTGCTAATTTTTAAATATGTCTGGTGACTGTGACCTTGTAGAAATAACGCATATTTTATGATAAACTATAAAAAGAGGAGAGTACCCAGATAACCCAGCTGCAGAATTCACTCGACTTTTATGTTCGTAATAATGCAGCCGATCCAGGTAAGTCATGCTCTCGGAGGGTGGAAACACAAAAAGAATGCACAAAATCAGATAGAGAATAATCCAGTGTGGATGAAGCCATAAGTCTTAAGGGGTAAGGAAGAAAGATATGCAGGTGCTACTCATAGTGCCAGACGCAGGAAAGAATGGTCCTGCACTGATGATACGACATTCCACCCAGGCGCAAGATGGCGGGTAGCTACACGGCACACTGGCAGTACTGGTCGGCTGCGTCCAAGCACTGGCGTTATGCAAATGCGGCCACCTCTTATTTGCGGGGAGTGCGTTAGAAGCGTCCGCCGAGCCGGGCGCGCGGCGCTGTCCCCGAGGAGTGTGCAGCTAATGAACCACACGCCAGTGCAGCGCGCGCCAGGACGCAGTCCGGCTGATAAAGCGTACCTCACTAGGGACGCTGTGCGCCAAATTGTGGGCAACTAAGCCAGCGCGCGGAAACGCTAGGGTCTCAAACTGTTAACTAAATAGCATGTACCCAGCTTTCTCCATTTTCTCCATCAGAGAGGACTGACGGAGCATACATTGTTAGATATATGCTCATAAATTAAGGATAATTGCAGAATGTGGAGTCACACAACGTGGCACTACACAAAACTGGCGCTAATAGCATAGGCACAAAGGGAAAACACACGACACAGATCTGTAAGTCCACGTTATTGGTCATAAGTTGAGAAAACCGTCCCGAAACACATGTGCTACAAAACGCCACTTTTTCCTGCGCATGTACCCCGATATCAATATGGGATATGATCACCATGCAAACGTACACAGGGCGTACAACATGTTGGCATACTCTGGATCAGGTGGTCGAGCAGCTGCTAGGGTATAGCCTCCCATTCTTGCACCAGTGCCTGTCGGAGCTCCTGAAGTGTCCTAGGTGTTTGAAGATGTGCAGCGATGCGTCCACCGAGAGCATCCCAGACTCGATGGGGTTTGGGTCAACAGATAGGCCACTCCATTTGGTTGATATCTTCTGTTTCAAGGTATTCCTCCACGGTGGCAGCTCGGTGGGGCCGTGCGTTATCATCCATCAGGAGGAAGCCGGAACCCACTGCACCCCTGAAAAGGCGGACATACTGGTGCAAAATGACGTCCCGATACACCTGACCTGTTAAAGTTCCTCTGTCAAAGACATGCAGGGGTGTACGTGCACCAGTCATAGCACCACCCTACACAATAAAACCACGACCTCCACACAGGTTCCTTTCAAGGACATTAAGGGGTTGGTATCTGGTTCCTGGTTCGCACCAGATCAAAACCCGGCGAGAAACACTGTTCAGACTGCACCTGGACTCGTCCGTGAACATAACCTTGGACCACTGTTCCCATGACGATGTACTGTGTTCTTGACACCGGGCTTTACGGACTCTCCTGTGACCAGGAGTCAGTGGACTGCACCTTGCAGGTCTCCGGACGAATAAACCATGCCTGTTCAATCGTCTGTAGACTGTGTGTCTGCAGACAACTGTTCCAGTGGCTGCGGTAAGGTCTCGTGCAAGGCTACCTGCAGTACTCCGTGGCCGTCTGCGGGCACTGATGGTGAGATATCGGTCTTTTTATGGTGTTGTACACTGTGGACGTCCCGTACTGTAGCGCCTGGACGCGTTTCCTGTCTGCTGGAATCGTTGTCATAATCTCGAGATCACACTTTGTGGCACACGGAGGGCCCGTGCTACGACCTACTGTGTTTGACCAGCCTCCAGTCGCCCTAGTATTCTACCCCTCATAACGTCATCCACTTGTGTTCTTTGAGCCATTTTCAACACACGGTCACCATTAGCACGTCTGAAAACGCCTGCGCACTTACCCGCTGCACCGTACACTGACATGCACCAACACACCTCTGCGTATGTGGACTGCTGTCAGTGCCACCGTGCGACGACCACAGGTCAAATGCACCTCATTGTCATACCCTGAGGTGATTTAAACCCGCAAACCGCACACCAGAGCGTTGTTTCACCATGTATCAGCATTATCCTTAATTTATGAGCATGAGTGTAGATCTCTTGAAAAATTTACTTCGATACGAAGAAATCTCTGAGTTTTGTACTGTTGTGTATGCAACGTGGAAAATGCCTACGATTTTTCCGCTGTCAGTGCAGCGGCTGCCTCGCAAAGTTTCTGATGCCGGTGAGTGCGTTTACCGGCGGATTCATTGGATAAGGTTGGCGAATGATACTTGGATGGCCAGAGCGCCGCAGGTGCTGATATCACGTTCGGACTTAGTAAATAATTTTTACTCTGGTCGTTAGTTGGACACCTAAAAATAGTTTCTCAGTCGGGATAGAGATTTTCGTGTGTTGTTCAATGATTGTGCTTTTGTGACCACGTCAACTTTTGTCATTTTTTAAGCACTTTTGTGGAGTCAGTCAACTTCAACGTTTTGATAAATCTTAGTACTTCAAATTGTGTGACGAACTTGATAGGTGTTCGGCGCGATAACATTAACAATTAATAAACTTTTTCTTTCGCTGTGAATGTTAGTGATCTTTCTCGCAGACGAGCTTTAATATGTTGGTGCTGTTTATCTCTAGTTAATGCGCGGCTCTGTGCTTGTATTTGTCGTTTCTACTGTGTGTAAATTGCCTGCTTGCACTACGTAATTACACGTACACTCCCGTTTTAAGTATTGTTCAAGTGATTCGTCAATTTTGTGTCTGTGAGTCTATCATTCACATGGCCGCCAAGAGTACAAGAGACTGACATCATTCACAGATAATTCATCACACCAACAGCTTGTACCCCTTGTCAGCTTAAAACTGTATGTACATCAACTACTGGCACAAATGTATATCTATCTGCATATTTTATAGCATTAACCAATGTATTACCCCAACCTTTAGGCAGCTAATATATGCAACACGTAATCTTAAGACTCCTTGCCATGTAAATGTTTGCTCTCATATAATCACTCTTTCCTCTCTCTCTCTCTCTCTTTCTTCAAAGAGTGTCATCCATGTATGATTTTACTGCTGTAGCCAATGTGATCATTGTAATTCAAGTCTGTAATATTTCACCTAATTGTTATTATCAAGTATGAAGTTTAAGCCATTTTAACATTTCTCCTGATTGTATAAATGAGTACGAATGTTTAGCTGTTTTAACTTTTCAAAATTGGATTTATATACCACCTGAAGTACACACACATATATTCGACACCTCAAAACAAATACCTCCAAATGCTTTAAACAATTATTCCGGAATAATGTTGTTACGATGTATATTCTTTGCACTTTGCGATAATGTCTTCTCTTCTGCTATACGAACCTTGCATCCAGCTGATTCCAGACGCCATATTTGTTTACAAATGTGGCAGTATACATGTGATGTGTTACCACAGCGAAGGGAACCTGTGACCACTGGAGGTACTCTAGTTTACTTATTAAAGTTTACCAATAGAATCAGTTTAATTTTTTGTCAAAAGTAATCCAAAACCATATTCTGAAATAGTGTCTTGTTTCTCCACTAGGCAGTGCCACAAGTTCCTCCAAAATCGTAACACAACACACACACATATGTAATACTAACCAATGTACATCCACCCGATGATGGAGGTTTAAACCTTCGAAACGCGTCGTGGAAAAATAAAACGGTGAGTGGTAACAGTAAACTTGTTGTTTCAATTAATGTCAGTAACAGTCACGGTAAAGCCTAACCTAAAAAAAGTTCGCTTTTATTCCTTATTTAGTTTTCCACCTGTTAAATAATTTATTTTGCTAATTTGTCTCGTATAGCAAAAGATTTGTATAATGATTTGCTCCTTTGAAGCGACGATGCACGGCCGCACCTTACTGACTTCGAGCCGTGCTAAAGTCTTAGACAATGCATTTTCGACATGGAGATATCGCACTCGTCCTCTCGTTATTGAGTTGATTCGTCCAGGGACGAAATAAATAGCGATCACGCGACAGCTGCATTGCAATGTTAGTGGACGTCGTTCAGCACAACTCTCTACTAATTCATGAACCAAAGCCTGCGGTTTGAGTTGGTATCAATGTGGCGTGCTACACATGCCTCTGTATGTGCGCAATCGATTCACTTTTATGATGTGTTGTTCAGCCTTTGTAGTAAATGACCTCCCTCACTCAAGAGCAGAAAATCTTGCTACGAAAAAATCCATGTGTATATATATATATATATATATATATATATATATATATATATATATATATATATATATATATATAGCGACGTCTGTTATCCTGGTTTCATTCAAGAAGTCAAGCACCTTCATATGCATTATTTTATAGACCAACCCGCCTTTGGTGTCGTAACTGACTATGTACACTCCTGGAAATTGAAATAAGAACACCGTGAATTCATTGTCCCAGGAAGGGGAAACTTTATTGACACATTCCTGGGGTCAGATACAACACATGATCACACTGACAGACCCACAGGCACATAGACACAGGCAACAGAGCATGCACAATGTCGGCACTAGTACAGTGTATATCCACCTTTCGCAGCAATGCAGGCTGCTATTCTCCCATGGAGACGATCGTAGAGATGCTGGATGTAGTCCTGTGGAACGGCTTGCCATGCCATTTCCACCTGGCGCCTCAGTTGGACCAGCGTTCGTGCTGGACGTGCAGACCGCGTGAGACGACGCTTCATCCAGTCCCAAACATGCTCAATGGGGGACAGATCCGGAGATCTTGCTGGCCAGGGTAGTTGACTTACACCTTCTAGAGCACGTTGGGTAGCACGGGATACATGCGGACGTGCATTGTCCTGTTGGAACAGCAAGTTCCCTTGCCGGTCTAGGAATGGTAGAACGATGGGTTCGATGACGGTTTGGATGTACCGTACACTATTCAGTGTCCCCTCGACGATCACCAGTGGTGTACGGCCAGTGTAGGAGATCGCTCCCCATACCATGATGCCGGGTGTTGGCCCTGTGTGCCTCGGTCGTATGCAGTCCTGATTGTGGCGCTCACCTGCACGGCGCCAAACACGCATACGACCATCATTGGCACCAAGGCAGAAGCGACTCTCATCGCTGAAGACGACACGCCTCCATTCGTCCCTCCATTCACGCCTGTCGCGACACCACTGGAGGCGGGCTGCACGATGTTGGGGCGTGAGCGGAAGACGGCCTAACGGTGTGCGGGACCGTAGCCCAGCTTCATGGAGACGGTTGCAAATGGTCCTCGCCGATACCCCAGGAGCAACAGTGTCCCTAATTTGCTGGGAAGTGGCGGTGCGGTCCCCTACGGCACTGCGTAGGATCCTACGGTCTTGGCGTGCATCCGTGCGTCGCTGCGGTCCGGTCCCAGGTCGACGGGCACGTGCACCTTCCGCCGACCACTGGCGACAACATCGATGTACTGTGGAGACCTCACGCCCCACGTGTTGAGCAATTCGGCGGTGCGTCCACCCGGCCTCCCGCATGCCCACTATACGCCCTCGCTCAAAGTCCGTCAACTGCACATACGGTTCACGTCCACGCTGTCGCGGCATGCTACCAGTGTTAAAGACTGCGATGGAGCTCCGTATGCCACGGCAAACTGGCTGACACTGACGGTGGCGGTGCACAAATGCTGCGCAGCTAGCGCCATTCGACGGCCAACACCGCGGTTCCTGGTGTGTCCGCTGTGCCGTGCGTGTGATCATTGCTTGTACAGCCCTCTCGCAGTGTCCGGAGCAAGTATGGTGGGTCTGACACACCGGTGTCAATGTGTTCTTTTTTCCATTTCCAGGAGTGTAGTTGTGTGTGTGCGTGTGTGTGTGTGTGTGTGTGTGTGTGTGTGTGCGTGTGCGTGTGTGTGTACGTAATACAGGGTCCCACGGGGTGACAAGTTTCACGGGGGCCGAGTTTGAGGGCAACCTCAGAATGTAGGTTCGGTTTGTGTCGGCTCTGCTCATGGTGTTATGTAAGCTGCACCCAGCAAAATTTGCAGCCAGAGAAGGTCGGGGAAAGCTCCACTAATCTCGCGTCCGATCTCCGTCCGGCAAGTAGGATACTCGACCGGCAGGTAAGAGAGCCGAGCGCTCTTACGGCGCGTTCACACAGGCCTTACCGTATGACACTTCAAAATGGCTCAAATGGCTCTGAGCACTATGGGACTCAACTGCTGAGGTCATTAGTCCCCTAGAACTTAGAACTAGTTAAACCTAACTAACCTAAGGACATCACAAACATCCATGCCCGAGGCAGGATTCGAACCTGCGACCGTAGCGGTCTTGCGGTTCCAGACTGCAGCGCCTTTAACCGCACGGCCACTTCGGCCGGCCGTATGACACTGTATGGCTGTAATAGTGTTTCCAGCAACACTGCTGCGGTGTACCAATGTCCGGGCCACGTCGCTCTCTGTCATTGACTGTCTAAATTATGCTTCCCTTTCACTCTCAGCCTTGCTTCCTCTTTCTCACAGCGACAGTGCTGCAGTTCCAAGACACGTGAAACAGTATTGTCTCGTACTTAGAGATCAGTTTCGTCTAATCTATTACGCGAACCACTTCTCGAAGAATACAGAATCAGCTATAGGCACGTAAATTTGGGAAAACGAGACAGCCATGAGATACACGAGCTTGGTACGTGTATCAACAACCAGAGCGATGGGAACAGAAAATAATGTATACATAGAGCTTACTGGTACCGTCTTAGCAGAATATCTGCGGTAGTGAGCCGTCATTTTATTCTACATCGTTTATTAAGACGTCTGAACTTTTTCGAGCTTAATCACACGAGTTGAATGGGCAGAAATTGGCCAACCTTTTTTTTATTTTTATTTTTTTTAAGGCTCAGCACAACCAGGAGCACCTCCGAAGATGTCCAACGTAGCTTTGTACGAAACGTCAAGGATAGGAGATTTCCATGGACCACGGCCATACAATCCGGAAGGATTCTCGGCAGCTGTAACATCTGGTCCTGAAAGCCTTCATTGTATGATTATCTTCATTACTTTTCATTTGCCATAACTCTTGTCGAAGATGTACGCTGTTTATGAAACTCTTAGTTCTGTCACTATATTGGTGAATGTCAGTAATATACTAACCAGAAAATTTGGCTGTTTGTTTCTAACTACTTTAATAAATTCTTTGAGTTGCCCCACGAAAGTGTTGTAAATGCCTTGTACCAATAGGTACATCGATGAAAAGTGTATTTTAAAGTTATAAGACTTTTTCGGTGTGTCACCTCTTGCAGCTCCAAATATTGTAGAAAAGACGTTTTTAAAAGTTTAAACCAAAGATGATAAATAATTAATGTTGGCTGACTAGTTTCGAACTTTGCTTTTTTCCACAAGCCACCTATTACAAAGAAGAAAATCTATCATGAGTGAATGCTGTATTTTGTGTTTAGTATATGTTTAGTGTGGACAGCTTAAGCGTATCTCAGATCTGCGTTAAAAGATGTCTCAGTTTTAGCTGCGCCTTACTGTATTACGCTAATCTGTGTGCATAATGTGTATTTGTCATAGTTGTGACACATTCATTGTCCAGCATGCTATAATCCACGTGACAAAGATATTTTATATGCAATGGAGAACTGGTTCTCATTGTATTACACTGTTTACCGTTATATTAACACAATTTTGACAGCGACGCGTTACAGCATTGCCATTACGTGCCAACATCACTCATAAAATAGACAAAATACAACGATAAAACCATTCCGACCTTACAAAGTAAAATGCAGAGAATGTAATAAAGCCTTCGTTGGAGAGACAGACAGAAATTTAAAAACAGATATAGAGAAAACTAAACATGAGCGAAAACAACCTTTAGCTTTCGACACGCACGTCTGTGAGAATAAACACTCTACTGAAAACATCAGGAGAAATTTCACTGTTTTACATAGTCTGCAAAAGCCAATGAATGGACATTTTAGAAGGGAAAAGTTCTACATTCACCCAATTAAGCACCCAAACTAAATTTTAAATGAACAGAGAGAATTTTGCAGCAATTTTGGCCGCCAAGGAACAGAAGACTGAAGCACAAGGATGAACCACAACGTAGGAAAAATACCGTTTCTCTCTCTTTTATTAAAAAAGTAACGGATCAGATGGGTAAGATTTTACGGAAACATGACATCAGACCGGTCTTTAGACCAACAAAGAAAATAAGTCAAGTACTCCCATCTGTAAAGGATAAACGCTCTCCTCTGTCGGCATGTGGTGTATACAAAATTCCGTGTACGTGTGGTAAAGTTTATACTGGAACTCCAAAGAAGCGCGTAAATACACCGTTAATAGAGCACAAAAGTCTTGACCGACTACAGAAAAATAGAGACATCAGGAAACCACGAAATGTTTTCTGAAACATAAATTTTATCTATAAAGTCAAATTATTATCCACGACTACGTAGAGAAGCCATTGAAATTTACAAGAATCAGTATAATTTTAACAGGAAAGAGGAGGCAATGAAAATTAGCGACATATGTACAGGAGCTTTGCAGAATCGCTAGATAATTTTGTCTTTCACAAAACGATAATGGATAGGTAAGTTTTATGTTTGACATGGATTATCTCTGCTCATCATGTGATTCTTCGACCATGCCCCCTTTCCTGCAGTGTATATGTCGCCCTCGGACGTCCGACCGGTCAGTCGGCAAGACTAAGCGGAAGAGCGCCTGTGAGGATGTCCAGCGCAGTCCTGGACGAAACATCAGGAACAGAAGTGTTTCTTGGACCAAGACCTCACATCCGGAAAGGTATACCAGCAGCTTCTAACGATGGGTTGCCGCAGTCGACGACCCATGCATGCGCTAATGTTGGCACCACGACATCGGCATCTACGACTGAAGCGGGCACGTGACCATCGGCAGTGGACGTTGGTAATGTGGAAGAGAGTTGCATGGTCTCGTGAATTCCGATCCCGATACCTTCTTCACCATGCCGATGGGATGGCGTGAATCCGTCTTTTTCCAGAGGAACAACTCCTTGACTTCTGTACTGCGGCAAGGAGACAAGCTGGCGACGTCTGCTTTATGCTCTGGGGAGCATTCACGTAGGCATCCATTGCGCTCATTCTAGGTACCATGACGGCTAAAGAGCAGACCACGAATATCCGTTCACGACGATTATGTTTCCCGACGGCAGTGGCATTTTTCAGCAAGATAATGCACCGTGTTACAAGGACAGAAGTGTGATTCGACGAACTCAGAAGCGAGTTCTAATTGACGTTATTGCTCCCCATTACACCAGATCTGATTCCGATTGAACACATCTGAGATGTGATTGAACGCGGCGTCAGAGCCCAACGCGTTCCTCCTCGGAATTCACGGGAGTTATGTGCAAATGTGATGCCAACCCCCTCCAGCGACCTACCACGGCCTCAATGGCTCCATGCCGCGAAATGTCGCCGCTGTTCTGCGTTCCAAAGGTGGATATACCGGCAGATTGGTAGGCTGATCAATGAATGTTTTCGATTGTTTCTGGAGATGATCGACGTTCGCAGGAACCGGTCATAAGTAAAAATTTAGTAATGCCATCAGAGAGAGAGAGAGACAGAGAGGAAAAAACTATCAGAATCATGCTACTCCATATACGTAATGTCGTTTTATACAGGAAGTGGTCATATTGTGCTATGGATTTTTCCTATTAAACCGACTATCATCACACTTTATCCATACTTTGGACTGGCTAAATGACAATAGTAAATTTTCATTTAGGAGCGTTTAAAATTACCTTGTAAGCACAGGCACGTCAGTATTTTAAGTTTTAAATTTATTATTTTTGTTTTATTTAATTTTTAATTATTTTCTAAATTTATAAGTTACTTTTTACGTTTGTATTTTTTTTTTCATATACATCTTCCAACACTAGCTAATGACTTCGCTGACATCACTGATATTTTTGTAGGTAGCAGATTTATTTCAAACAACCCCTGATGTCACCATCCTGTTCGTATATTTTTGCTGTTTGGTCCAGCCTTTCATCAAGTTTCGTGGAGACTTTTCTTTAGTTTGCTGACCTCGCTAATGCACATGCCGAGTTCTCTGCTTCTGTCTTCATACACTCGATCACGTCTTTAATTTGAAGATTCTGTTTTCCGAGCAAATCATTGATTTTGTTGTGCCAGCCTTCTACGGCGGTGTTGGTACGATGGCGCCATCTGTAGCAGCTTTATCGGGAGATCATCATTTTCCAAGCATCTCTCCACAAAATCGTCGTAAAAGTGAGAAAGCGTGGGATATCCGATGCTTGTGAATGTATCTCAAGCCAGCCATCGCAGACATCTTTAGGTCGAAGGAACGCCAGAGCAGCACACTGGCGAATTTGCTGCCTATCATTTTCTCTGCGCTCCCCAGTAAGTCGCAAGCCTTGCGCTTTCCCCCAGGAAGATTTCTTCGTATGGAAATGTGCAGCCATGCTCTTCAACCTATGGTAGTACAACATTTAGTGCAGAAATTACAGCTGATTCGAAACCAATGGTGACATTTTCTGGGTTCCATTCAGGCGCATTATCCATAACATGGCGGAAAAAAGCGAATTTATGTCTCTTTCCTTTTGTTTGGTAGGTATGCAAAAGCCGCTTGACAGATATTTGTTTCATATTTTGCACTCACAAAGTCTGCTTGAATATCGTATATATGTAAAAATTGCTTGCTACAGGATTAGAAGGCCTCATCCATAAAAATGTCCTGTTTGGTCTTACTGTTTTTCCAGTCAGAACTATGATCCTGCCACCAAAGTGTCGTCACTTGAGAGAAAACTAGTAACATCATTCATAGTTAGTACCTCTACTTCAAGATCAGCTTCTTGCCGAGTTTTTGGTTCTTTCCGATTTTCGTATGATTTGGCCCGGTGGTTGCATAGTGTCCCCTTCGTCGCTTGCTGTTGTGGCATTTCAGTAACAAAATCATATCGTCGATTGTGCAGGTGAACTGACTCATCTGTATGTATTTTAGAAATCGAAGTCTCTTCCTTCCGTGATTTCTTCTTTGTTTGATTCACAGTATGTTGTATTTCTAAGCGGTGCTCCACATTAATGCTCGTTTGAACTAAGCACGTTACAGCTTTCGCACTTATATTTTCAACGGCGCCAAATCACAGTACCGTCTGCTTTTGTTCTCTTCGTAATACATAGTGGCCACATGGCTCACTCATATGGTAGTTGACGCGTCCATATCGAACCTATAAGTGCACAAACACGCGGCACACACCAGCTGAACACTACGAAACGTAGTCGTATTGACAGTGACTGTCCTAGCGGTCAGCCACTGGAGTCGACGCGAACTTTCGGAGTCCAGGTAGAGAGTGGCTTACAGGGAGCGTTTCCAGTGGATGAGGATTCACGTTGTGCACGTAGGCCCTGCCCTTCAGTATGTAGTTTCCAGGAAAACTGGGTGTAAATTTGATTTCTCTTGGATTCAAATTTCACTGGGTGCAGTCTTCATGTATTCCCGCTCGTTCCTTCCAGGAAGTACCTGGTTGAACTCGACGTTTCATTTAGTATTACCGTGTGATCTTTTCCGGTCGACACAACTCCCTTCAGCTCGACCGGGCCGTGGCGCTAGCATTGACTCTTCGCTATTTTTGCTCGTGGTATGAAGGTCCAGTAGCTGTTTGCACAAAGAGAGGCAGTAGGAATCTATTGTCGCAAGCCTTTAAAAATTGGATGGGAGTAACAGAATAGAAGGATGAGAATTTTCAGTATGTATTATGCGTAGCACAAACGACGGGTACTGCAATTTTGCTATGAAACGATATTACAGTCACATGCAGAAAGAATTTGAAGATTTAGTTGATAATGGAAGAGCAGAAAAACTTCAACCTTAGACAGACTGGATTCATCGTTCTGTACATCAAAAAGCACTTTGTGCTAAATTTGCAGGAATGCAGCGCATGAAAAATCGGTGGTATGAGCAGTAAAATTTCTGAAGTCTTATGCATTATTCCTCTGTCAGATGCAACAGTTTTCCGGTGGAACTAAATAAAGAGAATCAAGACATTTTATATTACCGCAAAGTATGTTGGTTAAGTCCAGAGTGGTTCCTGGAGCGATCCTGCGTTAAAAACTCGATACATATGAAGGTAAAAGTAGTGTAACATCCGGAATGAATTGCAAACGTCACATTTTAATTATAATTGACTGCATACTGTGCACAGTAAGATATTGCAGGGTGAGGAACGTCTTCTTTCTGATTTGATGGGCATGTATAGAGAATAAAATCGCGGTAGAGAACAGACACGTTCCCTAAACTCACACCCGTTAAAGCAAACGTGAGGCTGAAGAATTCATTGTGGCCTTGAAAGAATTACAAGGATAGTTTCCTAAGCGTTTTGAGTTCACTGTCAATCTTATATCTGTTTTCGAGCCATTTTAGTATATTTGAGTTTTTTTGAGCTTTTTTAGTTCGAAGCGCACTTGTCCTTGTGCATTTTCAGAAGTAACTGACTGACCTGCAAGGTAATTCCGATTTTAATGAAAAACCCTTTTTGTGTTGAAACTGTACAGGTTGTCTATTTCGATTGGCCTGTTTGTGTGAAAGAGCTTTAGTAGATTGTGAAACTAAATACGAATAAGTCACGATTACGTGGCAACATGAATGGATTTGTCTCTCTCTATCCCTATGACGACAGATTGTCCCAGGTAAATATTAAGTCACGACTTCAGCGTGCCAACAATAATAAAATAATACGAATAACTTGTTATGTTAGTGATCTCTGTTGTCCAGAAATGTGAAATTTAAAACTAAGACGTATGCCATGCGACTGCACTCCCATTTAAATGGTCTAACGGACTTGAAGCTTCAAATGATGTATCAGCTGTGAAAGCTTACACTTTAGGACTGATATTTGATGATACAAAAGCCTGCTTCACAAATGTGTACATTATTTTCAATGTTCTGTGTTCTATGATTATGCACATTAGCGTATAAGGTGGGAGCTTGATGAATGTTAATTTCGAACCTTAAGTGAGATTTTAAACGCCGTAACAAGTAGATGAATGTCACCTGACATATGTCAGTGGTTGTGAGGACATTTGCCTATCAAACGTACTGTAGGTAATGCCATAAGGGATGGCACTCGATTCGACGATATTAACACACCAAACCCAAACCTGCATGTCAATGAGCAAAAGGTGAAAAAAGCAGCTGGGAGAAATGTTTTAGTTTGGGGGAAGGCGCGAGTTGCGCCGTCACGGACTGCATACAACGGACAGTTTCCAAGAGGGGTTAGTGACCCACAGCGAGAGAGACAACAAACGCGGTAGGTGATACAACTCGCGACAGAAAAATTCTATAGAAAACTGTGTTGGGGAATTTCCAGATGGATACAAACAGACCAGTGACGCAGTTGATCACGTGAAAGGTCCATGGTATGCTCATGATGTACACATGTAACATTTAGGCGTGAGGAGCGGGCACAAAATGTCCGACTGGCTGAAATAAACTTGGAAGGAGAAAGAAGGGTGTTGCTGCGACGCAGTTTAAAGGTAGCCCCTTGCGATTGGCAGGGCTAGTTTCCAGAAGATGAAAGGAATGCTCCCATTGTCCTGAAAAAGCCGTGACGTGAACCAAGAAAGGACACAGGTGGGGGACAGTTCGCTACGAAAGACACAATGCCGAAAACTTTGGGGACTCTCCTCCGAACCAGTGTCAACGGTAGATCAGGGCGCATCAAGCTCTGTATGGCGCCAAAAAAGGAATTTTGTGTGAACACTGCGTTTACTTTGGCTGACATTCATCTAGAAATTAGCTGAAGAGTCGTTGGGCTCTAGTAACACAGAAACGAAACAGCCAGGTAGCTAATTGTTCTTGTGAGAACTGAGAGGGTGTTGAAGCATACAAGCTGCTCCATCTATGCACATGTGTATCACCGTATTTTCCAGAACCAGCTATGCAGCCGACAGCACGTCGCAGCTAAAGGTAAATGCCACTTGCAGGGGCGTAAAATTGTTGCATTACCAGCTTGCGCCCACTGTGAAGTCGAGCAACCTCGAGTAATCTTTTGCTCATCTTGTAACAGAAAGTAACCATCCTCTGTAGACTTGACTGTCATCCTAAATAGTGCCAAACTTAGAACCGGAAACGGATGATTTGTCACAATATTGGCCAACTTCACTGTCTAGAAGTAAGAAAAATCTTGTAGAGAACCTTCTGCTTAAATTTTATATTGTTGTTTTCAGTGTTATTTCTGCTAAACATGACATAATGAGCTATATTGACAACTGTCCTGAAATTTTCATGTCAAAATCTATGTAAACTCATGTGCTTCTTTGGCAATAATAGAGAAATTAAACCAATTTTACAGCGAAACACCGATGCGCTCTGTCATGGAATAAGATTCCACTCCTACAACCAAAAAGTAATTCTAGTGACACTAACGCACTCACAGGGTGTTTTGCTGATGTCTAATAAAAGTGAAAAGAAGTGGTGTGAGATAATGGCGACCCTGCCAGGAGGGCAATTGGTCTTCCAGGATGGCAATTAGACAAATTAGAAAGAGTAATTTATATTTGGTATTAAGAAAAAAAGATTTTTTAACAAATAGTGACAAGGTTGTTCAATGTATGTGTCTCCAGAGTGATCAGATTACTATAAATGTGTCATTCCCTGAGTAGAAAAGGTCGTATTAACGAGTAAAAAAAAATTTTGTGTTTTGAGTAAAACATGACCTTTCTGGCGCGCGAAGTTGTTCACTGCAGTGTTGAGTTGGTTTGAGTATAGCGTTCATAATGATGTGTTAATGGCATAAGAGACGTTCTATGATATTTTGGAGATGTGTCAGATCATATACCTTCATGTTGACTGGAGCTCAGGCTCACGCAAATCGTGCATGAAAGATGTCAGTTAGACGATCTGAGTGGCGAACGGACGTGTCATCGCACATAGGGCAAACTGAAAACCGTGATAGAATAGAAAATAACGTACAAGAAAATGTATCGAATGCGATTCACGAAACCAAACCAGGTGACGGCGCAGAGGAAACAGTGACAGTTTCGCGATCGGTACCTCAGATCGGAACAACACAAAACAGAACAGATGACAGATCTAGTGGTTCAGAAGCATAATCAGAGGACGTGAAACTTCCGTACGTTGAACCAAATGTTGTAATTCTGAATCTAACGGGATGGTTTCCTACGGAAAGAATGAGTGTAAGTGCGTCAGCACTGTGCACATAAGTCAGTGAGACGTTACTTGAAAGACGCGAACGGCAAAATTTACGCCAAATGGTGACAGACAACAATGGCGAAGAGTCTGATACAGTGTTCGCAATGTTGAAGCAACTCACTATTGTTGGCAAGCAAACAAGTGAAACGATGAGAGCAGGGTTAGCATACTTAAAAATCGAAACGGCGAATTTAAAAACCGAAACAAATGCTGCTTTGAATAGTATTAAATTTGAAACCAATGCTGTGTTCGAAAAAGTCCGCTAAGATCAGCAAAAGATGCGGACGGAAGTTAATAAACAGGTTACTGATATCCGGAAAGAGGTGAGAGACGCGCGCGACCTAATTCAATAGCTTAGGGCTGATCAGAAAAAGATGCGTACTGAGTTGATAATTTAGCACCTAAGGCGTCTGGTAAGGCGCAACAAACCGTGGAAGAACTCAATGTCAGAAAACGTGTCACGCGAGACGCGCTAAAAATATAGGAAACACGCATTGAAACATCGTCTCGAAAAATAAGCAGCAGTATGAACAGCTTCGTACAGACCTGAAGCAGTGTATTGAGACCAGTACAGAAAGCAGTAGTGAGGCGACAGAATCGGTAGTATCATCTGAAGTAGAGGTGGAAAAAAATAAAGACGTAACGAAGTCCACTATGTAATCTTCCGCTTCAGTTGCGGAATCACAAAAAAGTCATGAGTTTCCATTTGTATGTCCACAAGATATTGCGCCGGAATTTTCCGATCCGAAACAGAAGCAAATGGGAGGAGTACAGTTGAGACAGGTGAACGAAGCAGGTAACATGCGTTCACGGCAGGCGATGGTGCAAGAAGCGGTAACTGCGCGCATACCGAAAGAGCGGCTGCCGACTCTCCGAACATACGCGAATGACGTGATAACAGAGCAGTTTACTGCGCCACACGTATCATATTTTCAATTTACGAGTTACAGTACAACAGGCCATATATACAACAGGCCATATACTGCAGGTCAATATGAAGCAAGTACAAAGACTAAACACTGATCCAGTAAAGGGAAATTTAAACGTATCTTCCAGTACGATACACGAGGAACGGTAAGATTTAGATAATTGCACACCACTGCGTCGATGCGATGCTAGATGGGACTCAAATATGTCGTCTCAGGATCCAAATGTGGTAGTACGAATAAAGGAAAACACGAGGCAATTGAAGGGAACGGAAAATGTTGCGAAAGCACAAACGCCATATGATGCAATAGAAAAATTTGACAATGATCATTTTTAGACAGTCAGTAAATTCCAATGTTACAAAGAAAACGTGAATGGCTTACATCCCTGCACGTTTATACAGCAATTCCAAATCGATTTACCAGAAAACTGGACACATAGACATAAACTTGATTTCATTTGTGGTCACATGGAGGGCGCAATAGCGGAAACGATGCAAAGAGTCGCTGCTAACTCTCAGTAGTGTGAACAATATAACTCTGAATCCTTTGAGCGATACTGGTTCGTGGAAACCCAAACCAGGATAAAACATGAATTATTGCAAAAGGCGTCATTTGAAAATTGGGGAGAAAAGACGCCAGTTAGATTTTTGGAAGAAATAACGAAAAAGAATCAGTGTTTAGACAACCCATACAGTGATGGGGAACTGACACGTACGTGCACAATGAAGTTACCCTTGCGTTATCAGCAATCGTTGGTTGGTAGAGCTGGAGATAATATACAGGCATTTAAGGGATGTTGAGAGAATTTGAATTCATCTTCACTGAAGATGACCCGTAGAGACAACGTGAAGTGAGAGAAACCACTGACAGGGGAAATAATAGCAACCGACTGGCCTTTAATAATGCTTAAAATGGCAATAGTAATGTTGGGAAAGGTAATCGTTTTAGGAAGAAGAGTAATAGCCCATTGGATAATAATAGTTATGGTTTTGGCAACTCAGAGATGTCAAATAATAATTATGGTTTTGGTAAGCCGCGGAATTACAATAATGGTTTTGATTCCAGAAATTATTGTGGTAGCCATAATTCACAATATGATCACTTTGCAAACGAATGAGGAATATTTAGAGGTTTTCCACCACAAAACCCAAATTATTCGGGGGGAACTAGAATGTCTACAATGCAGAAAGGTTGGGAGAATAAACTTCAGCAGGACAACACACGCGAGATGAACCGCTACAGGAAATTGAGCTGAGGTCACCAAACCCTGGTAAAAAACAGAATTGACGAGACGAATGGTACGAAGACCAGTCGCAAGAGACTCAGTCGCCAAATGAAGTTGCTATTATAATTACATATGTAAATAGACTTAGCTTTGATCAACAAGATTCTGAAGTAGGTTTTTAGGGGGTGATCAGATAAAAATACCAGCATGCTGGGAGACAATTGACTGGGAATCGTCTGATGATGAGGAACAAGAGTTGTCAACAGTTAATGTATGTAGCTGTACAAATACTGATGATAACCAAATTGTGGAAGATGTAGTTTATTTATATGAAACCAAAGGAGAAATGGTATGCCAAGAGGATGATGCACCATTAGCAACACCATAATTGATACACAAGCCAGATGATACATATATAAGATAGTTCCTTATCCAAAAGTAATTAAATTCCACCAGCACCCAGAGTACAACATCAACATCTAGTAAAATTGGCACTGAGCAATTTGAAGGCTGTGGCATTAAATAGAAAGAGCAGGGCGGAGAAAACGGCAATCACGAGTATTTTCACTAGGACAAAAAGTACTTGTGAAAACCCACAATCTGTCTAGCAACAAAAAACATCAAACCCATAAATTCTTTTCGTTATATAAAGGCCCTATGGAAGTAAGTAAAGTGGTTCGTGATAAAGCAATCGAATTTATTAACCCAAAAACAGGAAAATCATTGGGCTTGCATCATGTGAGTCACTTGAAAGCGTATAAAGGGTAAAACAGTAAATATTAACTCCACAAGAAAAATTAGATATATCAAATATACAGATTCCAGAGAGAGCAAATTATAGAATCAAAGACTAGGGACGCTAAGGAAATGTATACAAATAACACTAATATGAATTGGTTAACTTTCTCAGTATATCAAAAGGATAGTTCTTAAGGAAGAACAATAAAGCGAGAACTAAAGAAACTCTTCTGCATAGGAAATGTATTATGGGGAAAGTGTAGAAAGGAAGGAGAAAGAAATTATCATGTGAATAGTTTGAAGAAATAGTAGTAGATTCTCTCTTAAAATGTAGTGTAAAGTAGAAAGAAGTTGATTTTTTGTGGACGAAAGGAAGCCAAGAAATTAGGTGTGGAAAGATAAGAAGGCAATATTGATTCGTGGTTTGTTCCGTCGTTGACAGTGAACATTTTGTTGAAGAGATATTCCGGGTAAAATGAGAAGCATTTATGATTTGTGGAAATTATCACAAGCTGATATTAAAGGGAGATGTGAGGGAAATATATATAAAAAATAATTAGCAGATAACAGTTAAGAGAGTGAATTGAATTATTATGGAAAACGATAAACATGTCATTTCTTTGAAGGATGTAGACAGAGGGATGTGAGTTTAACCCAGAGACGATTTCAATAAGGAAGACTAACGTAGGGGAGAAAGTAATACAAAAGTCTACTGTTTAGAAGAAGGAGATAGGGATAACTACAATTACTAAAAGTACAAGCTCTAGAAATATTGAATTGGACAGAGGAGAAAGTTTTGAAACGGAAATAAGAAATAGAGATATATTGTATTCAGAAGTTCTGTTACAGCTTATGCCGAAAAGAAGAGATTGCAGAGAAAAAGGCGCTAAAGTCGGAGTCACGGTGCGAAGTTTTTATGATAATATGATGTACCTGTAGTTATAAAAGAGGGAGACATACCAATCCACTAACCTTCATCACCATCAATTTTCCTCTTACTACTCACCGTGATGAAGATGAGGAAACCATTACCTTTACACTAATAGAAAAAAAGGGGAAAATAAAATATACATATAGAAATGGGGTAAAAAGATGCTCATCTGTTAAAATAGATGTAAAGTTATCAAGACTATAATAAGAAGAATCTTATGTATAGTTTAAATACAGTATGTTTGCAAATGTGTGATAAGATACGTAGTAATAACGTCAGATTTCGCGATGATAGAAGGAAATGCCTTGGTGGAAGCAACAGTCCAAGCGGATAACACCTCTGGGAAAAGGTATGGTGATCTATGATGAATCCCAGATACAGTCAATATGTGCCATGACGCGATCTTCATTCACGTGGAAGTTGTAAGAACAGTTTTGTTAAACTCATTGATACTTAGCACTTCTCTCACAAACTGTTTAGAGCAGCATAAGAAGATATGATGGATGTCCACCTAACCAGAATGGAGGTGAACGTGTTACATCAAGGGAGTGCGCAAGAGAACAATGGAAGGCTGTTGAATCTATCCTGAAGAACAACCTGATACAATAAAGGATACACAACGATTTGAAAGAAAAAAACCACAAGAATGTATTACGAAATTATGAGGTAAGGCAGGTCAGTTCCCAGTCCAGAGAAGAGCGAAGGCACAAGTGAGTAGACAGCAAGAAGCAACAAGAAAAGAAGATTCAATGAAGAATATTAGGAAGAAAAGAGGACCTGGACCAGAGGAAATCAAGAAACCTTTATAAATCTCTTCCCATACCAGACCATTATTGCATCTACCCGCCAACAAAGAATCCAATTTTAACTGTTCTAGCTATAAAAATGTCTGATATTGGTTATGGCAAATTGCAATACTTTCAAATGTCACACCAAGGGATGAGAGATGACTATTCGTGCAGAAAACAGGAAACGTATTAACCAACGATGGATTGGCATGAAGATTCTAGGATTGACGACGAACGTAAGTTTTATGCTGCTAATAATAGATCTCTAATATAATTTAGCCTTGGGTTCATGCGGAATTGAACAAGTGTAACCTAGCATTCAAGATACTCTCAAAGCTTCCGCAATATTTCTCTCTGCTGACCGCCATTCCATGTTTAGAGGAAACACATCAAGGCACATGAAGATTAGGATGATGACTACAATGAACCACACTGAAGATATATGAGAAAAGACTGTCTGTGACAGACTAGTATCAGATTAAACTGAAAAAAATTCACAAACATACACAGTTTGTTGTTTTTAAAAATATTCGATTTTTGGAGAGTTTCGAGCATAAAAAAGCTGATCTTTGTTGAAAATACTTTTGAATTTTTAATCTTGACAGATAAGTGTTATTTTCTTGTATTTCACATTTTGACACACATCTAAGTTAAGAAAACCAAATGGTGATATTTTCTTTGGAGGCTAAGATTCTAGTCCGTAATGTGTTTGTTGAAATATAGCTTATGTACAAAAAAAGGTTTTGCAATTTCATGATGTTGATTTAATATTTACAAGGTAATTAGTAGGATTAGGAGTGTAATATTTTTGTAAAAGTCAATGAATAATTTAATTCTGCTGTAAAGTTATAATGTATAAGTTTAAGATTTTTTGGGGGATATAAATATGTTAGTGAATGGCATTGAGCTTGTAAAGTTATAGGAAGGGTGCTGTTAAGTGTAAGATAAATAGAGAAATTATTGTAAAACATGAAACTTCCTTGAATTATAATTGCCATAGAAGCTACTAACAGACATGGAAATTAAGATTGAGAATAAGACATAAGTATTGGAAAAGGGGGGGGGGATAATTTTAAATGAAAGTCTCCTCAACTTCAATACATCTCCATCACCATTTAACATAAATCTTGATGTTAAAAAAATCAGTCACAAATTTAAAAATTATGAGTGGTACAAATTGTTTGAGAATCTCTAATTTATTTAAATTTAAAGTTAAAATATAGACAACCAAAGAATAGAAAAATAGGCTTCATTATAATTGTATGAACTCAGAAAACTGCTAAAAATATGTTAAATTTTGGAAAAACATTACTCCAGTGCTCAAGTCAGTAGTATATAGTAAATAAAGTGCGGTGAAAAAAAGGGAGACTAAAGAAACAACTGTTTGAATACGCCATATTGAAACAGAGAGTTGGTCAATATAAATATAAAACAGTTGGTACATTCAGCAGTTGAGGTCAATTTTGCACTGGCTTCAACCAATTTCTCAACTGTTGATGGACACAGCGCAAAACTGAACATGGAAGGAAGCGGATATGGAAGTTGGCAGCTTGAATGCATACTAATTTCGCACGTTACATGAGATTTACTTGTCGGAACAAATAGATGAAAATGTCACCTGACGTTCTTCAGTGGTAATGAGCAGATTTGCCTATCAAACTGCACTTTAGGTAATGCTGAAAGGGATGACACTCCATTCAACAGTATCAACACACTGAACCCAAATCCTGCATGTCAATCAGCAATGGGTGATAAAAGCTGCTGAAAGAAACATTTTAGTTTGGTGGCAGGTCCGAGCTACACCACCATGGCACGCATACAATGAAAGGATTCTAAGAGAGGTTGGTGATTTGCAGCGAGAGAGACAACAAACGCGCCGGGTGGTGCAGTGAGGGGAGCAGGTAACGGCCCAGCGCTGCTTGTGATAGAGAAATTCTGCAGAAAACTGTGTTGAGGAATTTCCAGATGGATACAAACAGACCAGCGACGCAGTTGATCACGTGAAAGGCCTGTGGTACACTCATGTACGCGTGTAACTTTTAGGCGTGAGGAGTGGGCACAAAATGTTCGACTGGCTGAAATAAACTTGGAAGGACAAAAAGGGGTCATGTTGCAACACAGATTAAAGGTAGGCCCTTTGACATTGGCAGGGGTAGTCTCACAAAAAGAAAGGAATGCTCCCATTGATCTGAAAAAGCTGTGATGTGAAGGACTACGGGACACTGGTGGGAGACTGTTCGTTGTGAAAGACCTAATACCGGAACCTTTTGGGACTCTCCTCTGAACCAGCGTCAAGTATTGAACAGGGCGCATCACTCTCCATAGGACGCCATAAAAGGAATTTTTTTATGAACACTGCGTTCACTTTGGCTGACATTCAGGTAGAAATTAGCTGAAGATTCGATGAGCTCCGATAGCAGACACACGAAACAGCCAGGTAGTTACTTCTTGCGACAACTGAGAGGCTATTGAAGCACACACGCTGCTCCATCTATGAAAGCGTATATCGCCATATTTTCCAGACCAGGGATGAGTGTATGCTTTCTCCCCTAACGAGGACAGTTTCAGCTGATAAAATCAGTAAAGATTTTTATTGGTATTTTATAGGATTTTCAGAGGGCGAGACCAGCTGTGCACCTGACTGCACGTCACAGCTAAAGGTAAATGCCATTTGCAGGGAGGTAAAATTTGGAATCGGATGGTTTGTCGTATAAAGTATGAAAAACCTTGCAGAGAACCTTCTATTTAAATCTAATATTGTTGTGTTCAGTGTTATTTCTGTTAAACAGGATGTAATACGTTATAATGACAACTGTCCTAAATTTGTCATATCACAATCTATGTAAACTAGTGTGCTTCTTTGACAATAATAGAGAAATTAAACCAATTTTACAGCTAAACACCAATGTGCTCTGTCATAAAATAAGGGTCCACTCCTAGTCCCAAAAAGTTATTCTAGTGACGCTAACAAACTCACAGGGTGATTTTGCTGATGCCTGACGAACGTTAAAATGGAGTGGAGTGTCAGAACTGAAATAGTAATTTTCTTTGTCTGCTTCACAACAGTGTGTGTAGAGTTTGAAAAAATAAAATTTAACTAATTCTGCTGTCCATGTTATTAATATTTATCGACATAGTTGTACGCAATTCAAATTTTCTTGTTTCCGTAGTTGTATAAACTAGTGAGACTAAAATCCCCTTTGGATGCTTTTTAAAAGTTTGTTGCTAGTAACTCTATCTACAGGATGAGGCATTTAAAAATGCTTGTCGGAATATTTGCTGAAACACACATCAGATTATAAAAGAGTGGTAATAAAGGTTGTTCATCTCGAAGACGGACATAAATTAACATAACGACCAACACCCACGACCCTCTGGGGTAGGGTGGAGGTGACTTTGAAATCTTAGATAGGATCCCCTTTTTTTAATTTCAGATTTGGATACTCCGTGAAAGTGTATCTAACTTTTGTATGAAACATTTCTTTCGTTTGATGATGTATGGTACACGTGAATATGGGGTGACAGTAGTTGCATAACGCTAAAATCTTATAAAAGTAAGCCGGCCCCTTGTGGTCGAGCGGTTCTCGGCGCTTCAGTCTGGACCCGCGCGACCGCAACGGTCCCAGGTTCGAAAAAAATGGTTCAAATGGCTCTGAGCACTATGGGACTTAACATCTGAAGTCATCAGTCCCCTAGAACTTAGAACTACTTAAACGTAACTAACCTAAAGACATCACACACATCCATGCCCGAGCAGGATTCGAACCTGCGACGGTAGCGGTCACGCGGTTCCCGACTGAAGCGCCTAGAACCGCTCGGCCACACCGGCCGGCCGCAGGTTCGAATCCTGCCTCGGGCATGAATATGTGTGACGTCCTTAGGTTAGTTTGGTTTAAATAGTTCTAAGTTCTAGGGGACTGATGACCTCAGATGTTAAGTCCCGTAGTGCTCAGAGCCATTTGCACCATTTTTTACAAAAGTAAACATCCGTTTAGATAAATCAAAGTACATCATTTGATATTTTGGAAAATGCTGTTTTGTGATATTGTATACCCTGAAGCAATACATTCTTAGACTACATTTAGCGTTAGCCAGGAACAACGACATGGACCTGTTAGCAATGTGTTCCCCTTCAAGGTGCTTGATTTTGGTGAGGCCCTTGCCTCTCACTGTCTCGCGGCCCTTGGTTCTGTGAATCCCACTGTCTCGGGGTGCCTGATTAATGTGAGTCTGTTTGTCTCTCACAAGTGTTTCAGTGCAGCCAAAGTTTGAAATGTTGTCTGTTTTTTCTATTGCACAATTCAACCCTGCGTCTTAATGACAATCCGATATGTATTAGTGTCTCTGCACTAATGTTCGCATATTCATAGCGAATTTGCTGCCACATTTCTTCGGGGGTTGTTGATACATGGAAACTCTCTTTTTTAGCCATCCCCGCAGGAAAAAATCAGCAGAACTCAAATCGGGTGAAAGTGTTGGCCACATTTGAGGACGTCCTCGTCCAGTCCATCGACCTGAATAGTTTCGATTCATAACTTCACGAGCTAGTCGTGAATAATGCGCTTAACATTCATCGTGTTGAAACCACATATCCAGTCTCATATGAAGAGGAACATCGTCCATTAGTATGGGTAAAACGTTAACCACAATGTCACTGTAAATGTGACCAGTCAGATTACCTTCTAGGAAGTATGGGCCAATTACCTTCGTGCCTAAAATACCGCACCAAACGTTGACACTCCTTGGGCGTTGATGTTCAACCTGCCTTACCCATTGGGGATTCTCCACTGACTGATATGCATATTATGTCGGTTCACTTGCCTACGATTCGATTTGATTCATCAGAGAAAAGTATCTGCAAAATGAAATTGTTATTGACTGCCAGTTGTTCCTATATCTAGTTGGTGAAATTCAGATGATTGTGAAAATCGTCACCATGCAGTTCTTGATGCAGCAATAAATGATTTGTGTGCATGCAGTATGCTTTGAACACTTCTTTACGAAATTCCTGAACCTCACTCTGTTTTCCGGGAAGTAAACTGAGATTTTGTAGCAACCGCAGCTGAAACATTCACTGTGTTATTTTAGTTTGCCAGAGGCCACGGTCAGAGTCTTTCTCTAGGTTTAACACTTTCCGATTCAGTAAACAGATGGAAAATACTGCGAAACGTCGTTGCAGACGGAACATTCCTATCGGGGAACAGAGTAGCATACCTTTGACGAGATTCGTCAGCTTTTCTATAAGCCTCGAAGTACACGCCAATGATATAGAACTTCTGGGCAACCGTTAATATCTTGAAACAATTGCGGCGAGATGTGTGCAGTCCGAATCATTGAAGTAACTGCACAGTCAGACCGCGGACTGAACGCATGATTCATTCGGTTGTGGGAGGTGTCACAGGATAGCATTATCAAAAATATCAAAAAACTACTTCGATTGTCTTAATCCTATGTGTATTTGTTTGAGATAGTACCATTTTGCAACAATAGTCCTCATTTTGTTTGCAGATTACAGCGCCATTTTTTATGAAACGAAAAAAATGTTTCATTCACAATCCAAATCAGCAATAAAAAATAGGGGACCCGATTTAAGATTTCAAACAAAGTCACGCCCCGCCCCCCGTCACCGGGGTTGGTGTAGCGGGGTCAAGGGTTATGTTAACGGATGTCCCTCTTAGAGGTGAGAAAGTTTATTACCAGTTTTTTTATAAGCTAGTGTATATTTCGCCAAATATATTCCGACAAACAGTTTTAAATGTCTCACCCTGTATACGTTTTGATAATTACTAATGTTACTGATATCCGCTTATTAGTTCAAGTTTTGGGCACCTGTTATTGCTTATTTCAGAGATTGTTTTTAAAAGGAACAATCTTTTCTTTCAATTTTCTACTGTACATATTAGCGGAATAACAGTCCTAGTTGCTTCACTGCCGCATATGTAAATTTACTACTATTAATTCTTTAACTTACTGTACCTGTTTAATTATTTTAGTTCTAGAGACTCTTCTGTCACAGACGTGTATATTAGTTCTAGTGTCATCTGTCTGCTAATGTTTAGCCTATTACCGAAACTGTTGTTTGAGGAAGTTTTTTAAACATTTAGTGTCGAACAAGAATTACCTGCTTTTGTAAATTAATAAATTGCCTTTGTGAGAAATAAATAAATGAATTTCTTTCAAACATTATTTTATTTTCACTCAGCACTTTACCAGTCCCATATTCTAGCTCCCTACCAATTCATTTAGGTTAACATGTAAAGAAAATGGAATCTTAAGAACGCCTTACATCATATAATCATTTGATTCAAACTATGCACCTTCACTGGGGCTAAGCTACAGTTATTGATGGGAATTTAATTGCCGCTCAGTAGTAGTTGAAATAACAAAGAAATGAATAAATGGATTCAGAATGTTAAAAGAAAATATTAAGTAGATGATTGCTTAGGGTAATTATGTGGTTCACAAACAAAGAATTACTCTTGACTTTCGTTTGTTCGGCTCACACACAATTTTATTCCTAATGGTTGTCTCACAAAAGTTGTTATGTAACACAATATAGCAACAAGGAATCAAAGTGGTTGACTTTTCAGCGTCAACAGAACGTTCGCAGGCAGTAGTGATTGCAAGTTAAATGCATGGAGCTATGCATCGAGTCACTTTTCAGTAACACAACCTAAGTTTTAACCTATAGACACGAGTCATTATATAGCAATAAAATTCACCTCAGACGGAAAGATCAATAACTGGTTAACCACTATGATCCTTCTGAGTCCTGAAATCACATCGAAATATTTGTGATTCCCGAGAAACGCTTAAGCCCAAGTGTCTCTCTAGCAGTGCAAACCTTATCAAAACCGTACTGCCCGATCAAGAGACGATGACTAAAACCCCAAGCCACACTCTCCCTGAATAGGAACTTGGTGATTTAAACCACACCCTGATGCAATTTAGCAACCTACAACTTGTCCACAATTAGTAAGATTACAAATATTATAACATTTACACATTTAAGACCCACGTGAACATACTTTTTGTTGATGGGTAGTCTGACATTACGTTATCCAGTGTTATACATAACTTGCGAAACAGAAATTTTGTACTCTGCAAACGGGATTGCAGGAACCAACTCAAGTTGACTAAGCTTCGCTGCAAAAGAGACTCACTAAGGCAACATGAAATAAAACGCGGATATAGAAACTCAAATGCATGCACAATCCCATAAACTTCCCCAATTGTATCACCATCAGTTCTAACGGTAAACATGAAAAAATTACTTTGCCGCTCTCACAACTGATCCCCCCTCTCCCCCCCCCTCCCACCCACACACAAACACACACACACACACACACACACACACACACACACACACACACGCGCGCGCGCGCGCGCGCGCGCGCGCGCGAAGTACACGTCGTTGAGGTGCCTACATGACTACGTACACATTGAAACATAACTTCCAAAATTCTTCTACCTACGTACAATGTAATACTTAGACATTATCCATTACACAGACGCACTCTTATGCAGAATGAATCATTGTAGTCACTTTCTTCTTTCATCATGACATATACACTTCAGATTTAATTTTCATTCTAGCTGTTCATACCATCACTCAACATACATATTACATAATTATCTACAGTAAAAACCTACAAAATAATAATAATCAGAAAGCATCATAAACACACGTCTCATGATCATATTCATCCTCTGTATGAGCCATCATTTAAGCACCTGTTAACTCGTTTCCAAAATGTACTCCATTTCTTTTCCTCCCAGCACAAAGTTCCAGAATCCTGTCTTTCATTATAACAGCAGTCATATCTGCACATTATCTCTGTTTCCAAAATGATGTTCATTGGCAAGCTAGTAACAACAAAACAACCTGTTTGATAACTATTTTCATCAGACATCTTTCCAACAATGTTTCCCTCCTGACTGGCTTGCAGCATGCCCCAGTTACTATGGAAATTTCAAGAGGTTATAGGCAGTTCTACCACCTCCCTGCAACTAATATGGTGCTAGTACAACTTATATACAGTTGACACGCTAGACTGAGAATGTATTAACACAATACTCTCTATTTTTTCATTCATAGTAGATTTAAATCTTAATCCAACTGCCGCCTTCAGCTCCATTTCTTACAAAGTTCCTCCTCAATTTCCTGTCTACTTTTTTCCACTTCATACGTATATTCTAATGTACCAATCCACAATCAGACTATGCTTCTTCTTTAAACAGGTGGCTATATAATATTCCCCATTCAGTTCCTCCAGCATCCAGGTAGACTTAAACATTAAATTATCCCATTCTTTGAGAATTCTCATGTTATATATCTTACCATAGGACACCCAGTCATTAACGCTACGTTGTATTTCCTCCTTCCCCATCCATACTCTACTAACATCCTTATTCACAAACATTTCGTTTCCCTTCACAAAAACAAATGTCTCAGATTATTCTCGAGGCCAATCCTGGTTAATACCATTTTCATTACCGCAGTTCTCTCCTACTTCATTCACCAATTAACCACTGCTAAAATTAAAATTACCACAAGCATTTGTCAGTACGGGGACGCCAATAATACACTGACGGAAAAAGTTCACAACACCAAAAAGGAGTTGTGTAACACGAACAAAAGTTTCTAGGCCTGTTCCAATGAAGTTCCGCGCCAGTTGCATAGGAGTGGCGTAAGTAGAGAAACTATGAGTATACAAACGATGTCTGCTTAAAATACACGCTGTAACAGTCGTGAGGGTTAGTTAACTTTGAGACTGGATGCGGTGAGCTGATGTTAGTCAAGAATGCCTTTTAAGGCGACAAAAACCTCATTATCAACAACTGACTGAGTTTGAGCGAGATCATACGAGGCCTGTTCAGAAAGTAAGCTCCGATTGATTGCCAAATTGAAACCACAGTGAACATCAGAAATGTTTTACTTGTAACAATTAGCTACACCTTTCAGCTACTTCTCTACGTAGTCGCCGTTCTGACTTAGACTTTTGTCATAGCGTTGTACCAACTTTTCAATAGCCTCATCATAGAAGGCAGCCGCCAGTGCTTTCCGCCAATTCTCCACGCTGGCCTACACCTCGTTGTCTGTGTCAAAATGTTGTCTTCAAAGACAGCGGTTCATGTGACCAGAGATGAAACTCAAGGGGAGACAATTGCGGACTGTATTGTGGGTAATCTCACATTTCCATTTGAAAACGATGCAGGAGCATCTTCATTGCCCCTGCAGAATGCGGCTGAGAATTGTCTTGAAGAAGAAACAGCACGACAGTTATGTAATGTTAGCTGCATAGCTTCAGGCGAAATTTCTCACCAGGCCCTCGTACTTGGCGGCAGACACTATTTTCTAGACATCTTTACGCACTCACTGCGAGCTCAGAAATGAGAAGAGCGACGTTATGCTAACTGGGGTTATACTAGAGACACTACCCAACACATCTGTGCAAAGCTTTATCGGATTTTCATAGTCGTTTCCATTTCGCGACCGATCGGAGCTTACTTTCTGAACGGACTACGGGATGCTGGATGTTCCTTCTGCTATAGTGCAGAAAGAGTTTGCAGGAATGTAGCCACTGTACATGAGTGCTGGCAGCGGAGCTCAAGGGAATGTACGTTGCAAGAAGACCGGGCTATGGGCGGCCACGTGGCACTAACGAGAGAGAATAACATCGTGTTCGATGCGTAGCTCTGGTGCACTGTCCTTCATCTACAGCGGCAATCTGAGTAGCTGCTGGCACCATAGTAACACAACGAAGTATTACAAATCGGTTACTTCAACGCCAGCTCCTAGCCAGACAACCTGTAGCGAGCATTCAAGTGAACCAAAACCATCACAATTTGCGATTCAATGGTGTCAACAGAGAGATAGTTGGTGGAATTGTTGTCCTTTCTCCTGAAAAGTGGTTCTGCCTCGGCGCCAGTGATGGCCGTGTGTTGGTTAGGAGGCCAGTAGAGGGCCTGCAACCAGCCTATCTGCGGCTTAGACACATTGAGCCTACACCTGGCGTTGTGGTCTGAGGTGCGATTTCATACGACAGCGGCAGCACTCTCACGGTTTTCCCAGACCCTCTGACTGCCAGTTTGTACGTCAGTCTGGTGATTCGATCTGCTTTGCTGCAATTCATGAACAGCATTCCAGGGGGTGTTTTCCAACAGGATAACGCTAGTCCACACACAGTTGCTGTAACCCAACGTACTCTATAGAGAGTCGACATTTTGCCTTGGTCTGCTCCATCACCAGATCAATCTCCAGTCGAACACATATGGGACATCATCCGACAGCCATGTGCCACAGGCTCACTCTAACCTGTTATCTTGCTAAGTTAATCACCTAAATATGTTACCTACACAAATGTACTCCAGAAAAATTCCGAAATTTCATTAATCTACATTAATTATTTTTTGGTGTTGTAATTTTTTTCTGTCAGGTATTTAACTCACCATCTGCTGCACCCCTACCATTAATATTATTCACCACAGCACACGCTCCATTCCGGACATACTCATCTACATCTGCATCTACATCTGCATCTACATCTGCATGATTACTCTGTAGTTCATAATTAGGTGCCTGCAGATGATTCATCGAATCAGCTTCAAGCTCTCGAACAATGAGCTCTGATTTTGTTGTAATGATAATTTCTACCTACGTAGGAAGGCGCCAACAAAACATTCTCACACACTGAGGAGAAACTTGGTGATTGAAATTTAATGTGAAGATTATTTTCGCGTTATGCAGATATCTGGCCTAAACAATTTTGAAAAAAAAGAAAAAGAAAAAAAGAAAAAGGTCAAATGGCTCTGAGCACTATCGGACTTAACTTCTAAGGTCATCAGTCCCCTAGAACTTGGAACTACTTAAACCTAACTAACCTAAGGACATCACACACATCCATGCCCGAGGCAGGATTCGAACCTGGGACCGTAGCGGTCGCGCGGTTCCAGACTGTAGCGCGTAGAACCGCTCCTCCACCCCGGCCGGCAAACAATTTTGCAAATTGGTTTTGATCGTCTGATGACTTTACAAGCGGTATATGACGTCATCAATGGCAGACAGCCTGAAAGGTATACTGAGGTTATTTCCTAATTCGTTTATGTAGTTCGGAACAGCGGAGGGCCTATAACACTTCCTTGGAGAATGCCAGGAATTAATTCTTTGCCGGCCGGTGTGGCTGAGCGTTTCTAGGCGCTTCAATTTGGAACCGCGCGACCGCTACGGTCGCAGGTTCGAATCCTGCCTCGGGCATGGATGTGTGTGATGTCCTTAGGTTAGTTAGGTTTAAGTAGTTCCAAGTTCTAGGAGACTGATGACCTCAGATGTTGAGTCCAATAGTGCTCAGAGCTATTTGAATTACTTCTTTTTTCCTCGATGACTTTTCGTCAGTTGCTACGAACTGTGACCCCTCTGACATGAAATCATGAATCCAATTTCCACAAACACAATACTCTACAGACACGCAAATTCTTTAGAAGTCGCTTGTAAGGAACAGTGTCAAAAACCTTCTGGAAATCTAAGAAATGGAATCAGTTTGACATCTATCTCTATAGTACTCATTACTATGGGGGAATAAAGAGCTAGTTGTGATTAACAGGAATCGTTTTTTCTGAGTGTGTTCACTGTTTGTCAATAATTCGTTTTAATCGATGTAATTCTTAATGTTCGAACACAGTATATATTCCCAAATCCTACTGCAAATTTCTGTTACCGATATGGGTCTGTAACTCAGAGGATTACTCCAGTTTCCTTTCCTAGGCATTGTTGTGCCTCTTGCAATTTTCCAAATCTTAGATACGGATCTTTCAACGAGCGAACAGTTGTATCTGATTGTGAAGGATGGAGCTTTTGTATCAGCATGCTCTGAAAGGAACCTAAGGGATGTACAATACGGGCTGGAGGCCTTGCTTTTATTGAGGGATTTAAACTGCTTCGCTACCTCGAGAATATATATTTCTGAGTTGCTCATGTTCGAAATTGTTCTTCATCAGAATTCTGGAATATTTGCTTTGTTTTCTGTGGTGAAGTAACTCCGGAAAACTGAGTTTAGTAACTCTGCTTTATCGCACTGTCATGGTTATCATCATCATTGTTATCACACTGTTATCCTATTGACTGCGTCTTGCCGCTGGTCTATTTTACATACAGCCAGAATCACTTTGGATTTTCTGCCAGAGTTTTAGATAAAGTTTTATAGTCGAAACTATTTAACGCATCTTGCACTGAAGTTCTCGTTAAATTTCAAGTTTCTGTATAACTTCGCCAATATTGGGTGTTTCGTGTCCTTTTAAACTCGGCTTCCTCTTTTCGTTGCTTCTGTGACACTGTTCTGACCTGTTTTGTGCATCATGCTGGGCCTGTACCCGATTTTATTAATTTATTTGGTATGTATCTCAATTGCCGTCGATATCATTTCTTTGAAACCAAGTTACATCTGGTCTACGTTTACATAGTTAGATAGGAAGGAGTCGAAACTGTATCTTAAGAAGGCGTCAACCGAATTTTTACCTTCCCTTTTTAATATAATACTCGAAGACTTTTCCTCATTATTCACAATTACATGAACACACATTACCTCCCTACAATCCATTTCATTGCTATTAATTATGTTGCTCTCAGTAAATACTAACATCTATTTCCATTTTTAGGACAACCACTGCCTCTTTTTCAGACAGTATAGTGACTTTCTTGAGGCTATGCCCATATTATTCTTATCATCTAATTCACATTCCTCACTCCTTTCGAATAACTTCTCAATATACTAACTCGTAGGCTCGCCTAGTTATTACTAGTTTTATTTTATTTCTCTCCTCTGTTAGCCTTATTCCTTCTACTGTAATCATTTTAGTCTCCACATATCTCTACATTACTCTAAATTACATCGATATTACATACAGCAATTTCCTTTTATAGTCACTTCTCACTCGATTACAAACCTTCCTTGTCCTGTTGGTAGCATTGTCACTTATCTCTCTGTGGATTTTAGGTCAGGCATCAGTTAGTTTCCCGACTGTCTGCCTTGAAAACTGACACCTTTTGGACGTTCTTGTCTTCCTCTTCCTTTTTTATCAGCTATTCTGACTCAAAGTTATCTCTCCTACGCTTATAATTCCTGTTTTTCCTCCTGCTGTCTGCCTCTCCTGTCTCTCTCTTCATTATTGCGCACGTTTTCAATTATCTCCCCATCTATTTGTAATTTTTCTATTGTGTCCTGCCCACTCGTCTAATATAGGGTGCCTAGGAAGCTGTTTTCTCGGATCGACAGACAACAATTCAAGCAAATCGTATTACTAGAGTTTATTACAGTAAGTTAAGCTGACAAAACTTTGCGTATTCACAAAGTTGTGTCGCAAGTAAATGATGACATGCAAATAATCAATGTCCTCCGGTATATAGAATTTCATTGTGAGCAAAACAATAGAGTTCATAAGCCACTGCTGTAGCGTTTGTATGACGCCTCGTCTTCCACTACGTCCGCGGCTAGGCGACGCGGCGCTTATATTCTCTACGTGTAGAGGCCGCTTCTGTCTTGGTGTCGTCCTAGAGAGGGGTTTGTCAGCGTACGATTGGCTGACGTCGTCTCACAGGCCTCTCTGTTCTTCCGTTCTTGATCGTCGTGCCGGCACTTGTCCTTACGCCGGAACATTCCTCCCCCGAAATCGACGGACCGTCGTCGTATAGGGAGAGCGACAACGGCGGGGGAGGCAGAAGTGTGGACGTTTCGCTGGACCGGAGGCTGTGGCTGCAGAGGACGTCGAGCTTTTGGTTGTACCCCACCATCTGGCCTTCGCTCTGGCGAAAACGTACCCCGGAAAACGACCAGAAGGGTACACGTCTATCTCCTAAGGCCAATAAGATGTAGAAGGCGGCGGATGCTGTGGTGTGGGCGGGTCCAGCTCCATCGGTATGATGAGAGGACGCGGAGGAGACAATGGCTCCTCCTCCATCGGGTCGTCCCGCGGTGTCGTGATGACATCCTCTGGTGACTGTTGTGGCCGCGGTGTCCTCGGGATCCGTGAATTTAGGGGAAGAGACACAGGATGATCACCGTGCCTATGACAGTGGCGAAGTTGATTGTGATGTCGGCGCTGCAATCCGTCTGGACCTGAGATGAGATACATGCAAAAGCCAAGTAGACGGACGATCTCGCCTCGCTCCTACCGTCTGCTGAAATTAAAAACCCTGTAAAACACGATATCACGCACCACCAAGCGATCTTGTGGCCTTCCTTCGGCGCTGGAAACTGAGGAAGGTGGAGCAGGTGGAGTAGTGTCCAACGGCGGCGGCCGTGAAGCAATTCCGCCGGCGACGGTCATCTCGTGGGTGCGAATGATGCAATGCTTGATCCCTGGTGTGTGCGGTAAGAAGTTTGGCCATCTGATTCGGACAAAACGATCCGCTTTGCCGTTGGCTGTGGATGGAACGGTGCAGTAGTTAGATGCAGTATGCCATTTCGTTCACAGAATGTTTCAAATTCATTTGACGTGAACTGAGGGCCGTTGTCCGACACTATGACTTCAGGTAAACCTCCGAGCCAAAAATAGAGGACAAGATCTTAATGTGTTATGTGACGTTGTTGAGTTCATTGGCACAGCAAAAGGAAACTCGCTATACGAGTCAACCACAATCAGCTAGCGAGTGTTCCAAAGATGTCCCGAAAAGTCTATGTGGACACGTTGCCACGTTGACTGCGACTTAGGCCAAAGAGAGAATTTTTGTGGCGGAGCGGACGTTCCACACATGCGTGGTACTGCGTCGTCATCTGCTCTGTTTGGGTGTCCATACCCTGCCAAGTGCAGTGTCGACGTGGTAACTGCAACACTTCTTATTGCAAAGCTTTAGGGATCAAAACACGTGACTGTCCACTATCATTTTGAACAAGAATCGCACCTTCCTCTATAGCGATGCTATGCTGGCGTGCAAAATTGGCGCACTGCAGAGTTCTTTATGCTATGCAAGGGACGAAGCTAAAATGTGAGAATGTATGTTAGCAAAATGTTCAAATCTGACTCAGCTTCCATGGCCTGTCCAATTTTCCTATACTTCAGCGCAGAAGATTGAAGCAATTCTGAATCCTGTGCATCGTTGTGACAGCGAGATGCAGCAGAAGCGTCAAAGTCTGTATCAGGGGCAATCGGAAGACGCAAAAGTGATTTCGCATTAACATGTTGAGCTGTCGAATGATACACAATCTAGTACTGGTACTGAGACAATAACAAAGCCCATCTTTGCAATTTTTGAGCAGTATGTTAGCAAAATGTTCAAATCTGACTCAGCTTTCATGGGGTGTCCAATTTTCCTATACTTCAGCGCAGAAGATTGAAGCAATTCTGAATCCTGTGCATCGTTGTGACAGCGAGATGCAGCAGAAGCGTCAAAGTCTGTATCAGGGGCAATCGGAAGACGCGAAAGTGATTTCGCATTACCATGTTGAGCTGTCGAACGATACACAATCTCGTACTGGTACTGAAACAATTACAACGCCTATCTTTGCAATTTTTGAGCAGTTCGTACAGGAACCGATTTCGTCGGATGAAACAAGGACTGAAATGGCTTGTGATCCGTTACTAAGTAGAATTTTCTGCCATACAAGTAGTGGTGGAATATGTTGGCATCATACACAACAGCCAAAGCTTCCTTCTCAATTTGTGAATAGTTACACTGAGCTTTGGACAACAATTTTCATGCAAAAGCGATAGGCCTGTATTTGTCACTAATTCTGTGCGAAATCTCTGCACTGATTTTGTAAGAGGAAGCGTCATCTTGCAGTACAACTGGTTTGTTAGGATCAAAGTGAATTAAGCATCGTTCACTGAGCAATACATCTTTAAGTTTTTGAAAAGCTACTTGGGTCTCTTCTGTCCAAAGAAAGGGGACGTTTTTGCGACGCAAGCGCTGCAATGGAACTGCAATTTGTGCAGCATTCAGTATGAACCGAATATAACAGTTCATTTTTTCTGACTGCAATTCTGAGACATTGCAAGGAACTGGCAAATCTCATATGTCTAACAAATGCGACTGTAGAGGATGTACACCTTGACTGTTTATGACATGACTAAGATACTGCAACTCAGGTTTAAAAAAAATACCGCTTGTCCAGCCTGCACTTTAGTCCTGCATCAGATAACACACGAAACAATTCACGCAAATTTGTAATATGTTCTTCAGGTGTACAGCCTGCTACGACAATATCGTTCAAATAGTTTGAACAGTTTGGCACTTGAGCAGTCCGCTGTCCCAAATACCGTTGGCGGGTACAGAACCACTGCCAAAAGGCAAACGCTAAATATTTAAGCAAACCCAAATGAGTATTCACTACACACACTTTCTGAGATTTTTCATAGAGCGGTATTTGAAGATAAGCGTCGTGCAAATCAGTTTAAGTAGCGACCAGCGTCTAATCTGTCCTTGAGATCCTCTGGGCGTAGCAAAGGGTATTTATCAATCGCAGTTTGTGAATTGACCATAGAAAAAGTCAACACAGAGGTGAATGCAACCTGGACTTGCCCACTGACTAGCTTTTACGGGCGCAATAGCTCCACTAACTTGCAATTCTTTTAGTTTAGCAGCAAAGTTGTCTGAAAATGTAATGGAACAGTTCTGGCCTGGCAAAATTTAGTCTGAGCATTGCCTTTTATAATAATAAGTGCAACAAAATTGTTAGCCTTGCCTAAACGTTGAGAAAAGAGCTCCAAGAATTCCTTCAGCAAGCTAGTTACACTGTGTTTTGTATGGAATGCAGACACTGACAACACATTGTCCTGAATTATAAAGCTAAACAAATGAAATGAATCAAGACAAAATATGTTCTCACAATCGCTTGATTGTAGCACCCTAAAAGTTACTGTTCGCTTGTGCAAACGCTACATGGCAGGCAAAGTACATTTTCTGAGAACGGGATGTCTTGTCCATTATAATCTGTCAGATGCGTGCTCATTTTAGACAGGCGTGGGAAGTCTAACATTTCATATGTGTGACGATTCAGCAATCGTCACATATTTTCGAAGATGAAGCAAGTGAAAAAGAAGTTTTTTGGTCTGGTATACCACTGAAAAAACTGTTCACTTGCTAGTTTTGCTGCTGCCTGTTGCAGACTTCGAATAAACTGCAGTAATGACATGGGTCTTGTGACTATATTTTGGTGAGTGGGCCGAATTCCTATGTTTGTTTCGTTGCAAACACATGGATTGTACATGTCCATTCTTGACACGAGCGTAACCTTATTGGAAGGGGCAGTCTTGGTGTTCGTGCCGTGAATAGCACCTAGGGCACGACTTAACTCTGTTAGCCTGTGTAGCTGCCGGTTTAGCGAGCTGCTTACGCGGAGAGGCGAGCACAAGCTGCCGCTGCCGAATGGGCAGTCGTGTGAAGTTAGCACCCCTTTTTCGAGAAATATACATTTTTTTCACAGTTCTTGTTAGATGTGCCATTGTTCTAGAGTTCTTTCCACAAAATTTCAATAGTTCTGCAAAATGTACCGAAGAAAACAACAATACTCGAAAAAATTTTCGTATCGAAAATATTCTCTGACAATTTCCACAAAATGTAAATAAGTACAAGAGTTCTGAGCGCAGTTCTGAACAGAGCTCCAAGAGTTCTTTCGAAAATCCAAGTAACATTTTTTTGTGCAGCTAATAGTTTACGAGATAATTGCAATTTAAGAAGAAAATCTTTTCACTTACTGTGAAGTTGGCACCCTTTTTTTCAGAAATGTATATTTCTTTCACAGTTCTTGACAGGTATGCCATAGTTCTAGAGTTGTTTGTACAAAATTTCAATAGTTCTGCAGAATTTAGGAAGAAAACAACAATACTCGAAAAAAATTGTCTATCGAAAACATTTTTTGTCAATTTTCGCAAAAATTAAACTTGTACAACAGTTCTGAGGACAGTTCCGAACATAACCCCAAGAGCTCTATCGAAAATCCTAATAACATTTTTCTATGGCGATAACAGTTTGTGATAAATTGATTTAATGTGGGACACACTTTCTCTACAGAAAATATAAATATATTCGTACAACAGTTCTGATGACAGTTCTGGACACCACGTGAAGAGTTCTATCGAAATTCCTAGTAGAATTTTTTAGTGCAGGTAATAGTTTAAGAGGTAATTGTAACTTAATTAAGAACTCCATAAGAGCTCCTACTGTGAAGCTGCCACCCTTCTTTTCAGAAATATGTATATATTTTTCAGAGTTCTTGATAGTAAGTCATAGTTATAGAGTTCTCTGTACAAAATTTCAATAGTTATGCAGAATTTAGCGAAGAAAACAACATTGTATAACAAAGCTGATTCAGGAACCCTTTCCTTCTGATACAGTTCTTACTGTAGCCACAATAAATCACTTGTGCATAGATTCCAACTGTACTGATCATTAGAAAAATACAACCATTGACCAGCGGCGCACATTTCTTGCAGCGTTGTACAAAGCATTCGGCTTATCCGCTGTGAAAATACCACACTTAACGCTATTTTAAAATTCACGGTCGATGGCTTCCGTTTATCTACAATGTCAGCATCTATCGAATTATATTCATGCAAACGTGATGCCTGGATCACTCACTTCCCCTTTTTGGTACGGAGGAAACTAGAGTTCAGTCTTGTGGAAGCCAAAAAAGGAAATGTGGGCAGCCCTTCTTTTACTGATAGCAAACTCTAGAGAAATCTCCACGCTTGTCTTCCTTCATCATGCCAACAAAAGAAAAATTCTCCCTTCATAGCTCTATTATCATTCCAGTACTAGTAAACCAGTTGTCCGCTTTCACATTTCGACCTGACTGATATATAGGTTTACACAGTCACAGAACAACATCAAAATGTTTATTGCTCAGTTGGTAAATCCTTCTGGTTGCAACACAGCGTATATTTCCAAATTGTACAGGTAAAATACTTAAGAATCCACACTTAAGAATCCATACTCGTTTGTTTTGATTGATACATATTGGCAAAAACTGTACCTTCCACAGAATCCTTCCAGCTTCTTGTCTACTATAACATTTTCTCCAAGGATGTAAGATTTGTGGTAGTTGCGTACAAACACAGTAAATATTTCCCGAATAGTTGTTAGCTTGTCTAATTGTCTCCTTTCATCACGAATAGCGCGACTGTAAAATCTAAGGCTCTCCAGAATAAATTTGAAACGTTTTATGTTCATTTGGAAGGTGAAATTTTTCAATGCCATCACCATCAGTTCCACACAGATCTTACAGGCTTTATCTGTTACTTTTGTTAACAACAATTAAAAACAAGAGACTGATGAAGGCTTTCAATTCAATATCATCTATTGATTTTACCCCTCTCTCACGCTGAAATGAGGCTTTGATGCTCTCAAAATTCTGATTGGAATACAAAACTACAATAGACAAATATCGTTATCTATGAGGTAATTACAGCATCACAAATGCTGCTTTGGCTGCACCTATTGGTACAGGTAAATTTTGAATAATATTATGCTCTTCGAACAATATGCTTTGGATTTCTTCAACATTATCTAGTACTTCCCACTTACAATAATAAAATTCCTATAAAATAACGCAACCAGGCGCAGTGTATTAATCTGAAATTTGACCTTCAGACAGCGGACACTGACTATTAAACAGTTCAAACAGAATTTAAGTGCAGTTTACATTCTGGATTAGCTTTGTACTACTTACTACGTTGATAAACAAATAAATTAATCGCTGAAATGAAATTCGAAAGGGCGCAGTGGATAAAAACGAGCAATCGGCTCATATCTCATCAAGAGAGCATTAGCGTCGATACTGAATCATACAACATTGAAAGGCACACATGAAGTGTATATTTTTAGAATCAGGAAGAACCAGATGAATTTTATTACGTAAAACAGTAATTGTTTTGAGCTCTCATGACATCCAGGACCCACTAACAGCTAAAAATATGCCCAGGACCCTCATGGATGAAAGTTACGTGGCAACATTACCAGCCGCTAGGATACATAAAAACATGTGCTGTGTGTAACGAATAAATTTGAAATTGCTGTCGTTAATATTGTTGCAAACATTTGTTCTAGTTAGAAAGGAAGTGTGGAAGTTTGATGAGTTACACTACAGCGAGAGTTAAAAGTCTTTACAATGTATAGAAGTGTAAGTATATTTACTGAATATATCGTACAAACGAACTAAGTAGTATGTTTAAATCCTAATTCAATACATGACTGATAGAGGTGTTATAATGTTGAGGGGATACAGTATTAAAGTTAATAACAAGTTCGAAATTTGTAAATAAGAACCTCGTTTATTTGGTCCTCAGTAATCCGGATTTCCGGTTTATCCGGATTCGTATTTTGTGTCCCTTGGTATTTTTCTCTTTTTTTCTTATAACACGAAGATGTGTAGTCGGTGAGGTACATAAGCTGCTTATCACTAGGCTGGTAATTTAGTCTAGTACTGAGTGATAAGGAACTCGGAGTGTGTGAATGGCATTGTTTCTCAAGTATTGTACATTAATATAACGGTGTATTGATGCCCAACAAGTAAGTTGCATAGTAACCATGACAACAGCACTCCACCACAGCTCATTGTACCTCTGGTGCGATTCTCGACAGGTGTGACACCATCTGGTTAGTGGCGCGTGTGAATGTATCTGCTCTCTCAGCCATCTGTTTGTTTTGCACTGACGAGCCTTCTCCCCTTGAATCATCTAAGCGTGCACATCCCACGCTTCCACCTACAGTTACTACAGCCAGTCTTAAGAAGGTGTACTGGCATTTGTATAGTGCTGAACATTTAGACTTTTTGTATTTAGTAGAATATACATCCGGGTTTTCGATTTTCGGTTTTCCAAAATAAAAGTGAGAATTTACGATCGTCCTCATAGCTGTACTTCCAGCAATACCTCATCTCCTGCGTTCCCAATTTCGTAGAAGTTGTCCTACGAAAATTGCAGAAGCACTCTTGGACGAAAGGATATTGTGACGATATTCTTTCGTCACAGTCTGGGGTTAGAGACCCGGTCCGGCACACAGTTTTTATCTGCCAGTAAGTTTCACATCGGCGCACACCCACTGCAGAGTGAACACACAATCTGTTTTATAATCTACTGGCACCATAAAAATGTTATGAGGGTTTTTAAAAGAACTCTTTCGGTGCTATCCAGAACTGCAGCAAAAGGGTTGTGCCAATTTATTATAATGTAGACCAAGTGGGTCTCTCGAAAATGCTATTATCTCATTAACTGTTATCCCCACAAAAAATGTTATTACAGTTGTCGGTAGAACTCCTAGGGTCGTATTAAGAAATGCCATCAGATCTTTTGTACGAATCTATTACTTTTACATGACAAAAGTGAGTCCCACATTAATTATCTCATATAATGTCATCGTCACAAATAATGTTATTATAGTTTTTGGTAGAACTCTGTGGGTGATATTCAGAACTGTCATCAGAACTATTCTACGAATTTTGCTATATTAGATAAAGTGAGTATCAGATTAAAACAAATATTGTATAAACTATTATCGCCACAAAAATGTTCTTATCATTTTCAATGCAACTCTTCCAGTGCTATCCAGAACTGCCAACAGAACTGTTATACAAATTTATTTTTTCCAAACTGACAAATAATTTTTTACCATACCAAAATTTTGCCGAGTTATTGTTTTCTTCCCGAAATTCTGTAGAACATTCGTGTTTTGAGCAGGGAAATCTAGAAGTATTGCATATATATATCAAGAACTGTGAAAAAAATTTATATTTATCGTAAAAGGGGTTCAAACTTCACGGGAAATGCTCATAAGCATTCCTTAATAAAGGCAGTTACTACGTAAACAATTACCTGCACAGAATATGTTACTAGTATTTTCGATAGAACTCTTACAATGCTATCCAGAGCATACGAACAGACATAATTTTTTTTTAGTAAGAGTGCCCCACAATTAATCAATTACCATACAAACTATTATAACCACAAAAAATGTTATTACGATTATCGATAGAAGTCTTGAGGTGTTAACCAGAACTGTTCATCAAAACTGTCGAACGAATTTACTTTTTCTGTGGAGAAAGTGGGTCTAACATCAAAGCAGTTACCGTATAAACTATCATCGCCACAAAAAGATATTATCAGGATTTTCGATAGAGCTCTTGGTGTTCTGTTCAGAACTGTTGTACGAATTTACTTTTTGCGAAAATTGACAAAGAATGTATTCGATAAGAAAAATTTTTCGAGTATTGTTGTTTTTCTCGCTAAATTCTCCAGGACTATTCAAATTTTGTACAAATAATTCTAGAACTATGACATTTACATTAAGAACTCTGAAAAAATATATATTTCTGATGAAAAGGATTCCAACTTCACAGTAAGTGAAGAGGTTCCCTCCTTAAATTGCAATTATCTCGTAACATGGTAGCTGCACAAAAAATTGAAATTAGGATATTCGATAGAACTATTGGGGTTCTGTTAAGAACTGCCCTCAGAACTGTTGTCCGAATTTACTTTTTGCGAAAATTAATAACGAATGTTTGCTATTCGAATTTTTTTGAGTATTGTTGTTTTCTTCGTTAAATTTTGCAGAACTATTCAAATTTTGTACAAAGAACTCTAGAACTATGGCATACCTGTCAAGAACTGTGAAAGAAATATACATTTCTGAAAAAAAGGGTGCCAACTTCACAGTAAGTGAAAAGATTTTCTTCTTAAATTGCAATTATCTCGTAAGCTGTTAGCTGCTCAAAAAAATGTTACTTGGGTTTTCGATAGAACTCTTGGAGTTCTGTTCAGAACTGTGCTCAGAACTGTTGTACTTATTTACAATTTGCGAAAATTGACGAAGTATGTTTTCGATACGAAAATTTTTTCGAATGTTGTTATCCTCGCCAAATTCTGCAGAACTATTGAAATTTTGTACAAAAAACTCTAGAACTATGACATATCTACCAAGAAATCTGAAAAAAGTATACATTTCTGAAAAAAAGGGTGCCAACTTCACAGTAAGTGAAAAAATTTTCTTCTTAAATTGCAATTATCTCGTAAACTATTAGCTGCACAAAAAAATGTTACTTGGGTTTTCGATAGAACTCTTGGAGTTCTGTTCAGAACTGTGCTCAGAACTGTTGTACTTATTTACAATTTGCGAAAATTGACGAGGAATGTTTTCGATACGAAAATTTTTTCGAATATTGTTTTCGTCGCTAAATGCTGCAGAACTATTGAAATTTTGTACAAAGAACTCTAGAACTATCGCATACCTGTCAAGAACTGTGAAAGAAATATACATTTCTGAAAAAAAGGGTGCCAACTTCACAGTAAGTGAAAAGATTTTCTTCTTAAATTGCAATTATCTCGTAAACTATTAGCTGCACAAAAAAATGTTACTTGGGTTTTCGATAGAACTCTTGGAGTTCTGTTCAGAACTGTGCTCAGAACTGTTGTACTTATTTACAATTTGCGAAAATTGACGAAGAATGTTTTCGTTACGAAAATTTTTTCGAATATTGTTTTCGTCGCGGAATTCTGCAGAACTATTGGAATTTTGTACAAAGAACTCTAGAACTATGCCATATCTATCAAGAACTCTGAAAAAAAATATTTTTCTGAAAAAAAGGGTGCCAACTTCACATTAAGTGAAAAGATTTTCTCATTAAAATGCAATTATCTCGTAAACTATTAGCTGCACAAAAAAATGTTACTTGGATTTTCGAAAGAACTCTTGGAGCTCTGTTCAGAACTGTGCTCAGAACTCTTGTACTTATTTACATTTTGCGGAAACTGCCAAAGAACATCTTCGATACGAAAATTTTTTCGAGTATTGTTGTTTTGGTCGCTAAATTCTGCAGAACTATTGAAATTTTGTACAAAGAACTCTAGAACTATGCTACATCTATCAAGAAATGTGAAAAAAATGTATATTTCCCAAAAAAGGGGTGCTAACTTCACACGACTCGAATGGGCCAGTCACAAACCAAGCACTCAACCCTACAGATTGTTGGCTGCTCAGATTTATCGGGTGACAGGGCGCCTGAAACGTACTGCTCTAGTATTTGCACTACTTGCTGAAATGATGGATCGGACTGTTTCAAAATCTGTCCTCTGAGTTTCACATCATATACATTGTACACGATCGCATCATACAACATGACATCTGAATATAAAGCACCAGAAGCACATCTCAATTTGCATTTCCTCGCCAATCCTGCAAATCTGTTACCCACTCGCGATGAGGTTGTCCTGACCGTATTTTTACAATTAAAGAATTGATACCTAGCTGCTATCACATTCACTTGTTGGTCATAATAGTCAGTTATCGAATCTACAACTTGATCATACGAAAGAACATTCCAGGTGGCGTTAGGAAATAACTTCTGAGTGAGTCTGAACACTGCACTTTCTACTGTGGACAATAAATAGGGGAGTTTCACAGTGCCTGGTACATTGTGAACAATTACGTGGGCTTCAAACTGTTGCAACCACCCTGGCCATTCCTTTCCTTGTTCATGAAACTGGTGAAAAGGCCGTATAGCTCTTGGAGCAGCTGCAAGTGTTGCTTGTGCTGTGATAGTAGTCTGGTTCATCAGGAGCTGCTGTACCATGTTTAGCAGCGAGGATATTTGCTTGCTCTGAAACTGAAACATCTGCATTAGATGCATTGAGTCTAACACTGGCAACTGTGGCGCCTGAGCAGGGGTTGGTTCAAAAATGGCTCTGAGCACTATGCGACTTAACTTCTGAGGTCATCAGTCGCCTAGAACTTAGAACTAATTGAACCTAACTAACCTAAGGACATCACAAACATCCATGCCCGAGGCAGGATTCGAACCTGCGACCTTAGCGGTCGCTCGGCTCCAGACTGCAGCGCCTAGAACCGCACGGCCACTCCGGCCGGCGCAGGGGTTGGGATAGGTGGGGCGGGCATGTTGGAAGAGGCAAATGCAAGATACAAACAAGGCAAGCAAGAAAAATAAGTACAAAAACAAAGAAAAATTCTGCAATGCCCACCTCATAACACGAGAAGACTGTTAACTAAGACTGTTAAAGCAAGTAAACATCACAGAAAAGACAGGAGAGAAGGAAAGAATCAAGGCGCCAGCAAATCACAAAAGAAAATTCCTTGGCCGTGAGGAGCGTTTTTTTTTTTTTTTTTTTGTTTTTTTTTTGAAATCCCCGTCTTCAATATTGTGTCCTGCCAACACGTCTAATATAGCGTGCCTAGTAAGGTGTTTTCTCAGATCACCAGACAACATTAAAAATAAACCGTAATAATGGAATTTATTATAGTAAGTTAAACTGACAATACTTAGCGTATGCCCAAACGTGTGTCGCAAGCAAATGGCGACATGCCAATAATGATTGTCCTTCGGTATATACAATTTCGCTTCAAGGAAAACAGTACAGTTCACAAGTCACTGCTGTAGCGTTCGTATGACGGCTCATCTTCCACTCCACCTGCTTTGTGTAGAGGCCGCTCCTGCGTTAGTTTCGCCCTAGAGAGGGGTTCGTCAGTGTACTATAGGCTGACGTCGTCTCACAGCTCTCTCTAGTCTCGATCTTGATCGTCGTGCTGGCGCGTGTCGTTACGCCGGAACAGATTTCATTACAGTTGTCACTATTATAGCTTCCTCTATTCTGATTCCTACTACTGTCTCTCTCTTCAACAAATTTTGGTCGGTAATGAGGAACACAACTCATGTTCTCAATGAAACCGAGAAATTCTTACACAGAATCAGTAAACCTGTAAACTAGTACTCATTGCAAAGTTATGGCAGCCTTCTGACAATTTAGGTTAGTGTTAGTGACGAGTATTCATCGCCAGTCAACATTAATTAGTTGCTGTCTAACCACTATAGGGCGAGAATACGACTTTAAATTTGAATACGGCTGGTATGAACAAGAGGGGTTCGGTCATGCACTGCTGCTTTAGACTTTAGAGAAGCATGGATCAGTCGTAAGGCACCTTAATTTAGTACAGACATATCAGTGAATTAAACAAACAAATTAACAAATGCATGAGAATGTTAAAGAAAAAGATTAAGACTATAATCTCGTAGGATAATGACGTAGGCCAAAGGGCTAATCTTGGTTGTTCGTTTATTCGTGTTACACACAAATTTATTTCGAATAGTGGCTTCAGAAATATTGTTGTTGAACACAACATAGAAACAAGAACACTGATATGCCTACCCATTGTCTGGCTCATTATAACAGTGTAAAACTTGACTCACCTATAGTAATAACATATGTTATTACATTTATATATTTCGATGTTGTATGACACATGCTTTTGGTTGACTGGCTGTCTGATACTAAATTATCCAATTTTATACATAACCAAATAGCAGGCTGTATTTAAAGTTTATACACTGGAGATGGAACAGCAGGTTCGTAATCCACTTGATGACTTTATTCACCTTGAAACTGCAGTCCTATGTTATTCAATAGTTTCAACAAAAATGGAAATATTGTTGCGCTCTAGCTGACATCAAGACCGACTCTTCTGTGTGTCATAAGTACATATTGCATGTTTCTATAATTTTTTATTGATTTTATTAGCAGTTTTAGCATAAATGTTAATAACTTTTTTAGTAACGACTTCATATGCATGACGATAATCTTAGTGAGCTTGTATCACTATTGCAAATTCTAAGCTGTCTTTAGATTATTCATAGCATGTCTGGAAGTGTTTTTAGCGTATGCAGTGAGTATTCTAAGTTTCAGTTTTAACACAGTTCCTGGCCATATTGCTTCACTTTCTCAAGCTCGCAGTGGCACTTCCTTTCTTACCACCTTGGGATTACCAAGTCGCAAGACCGCTGCAACCGTCCGAGTTGCTCCCCACCTCTGTTCACGGATCAATGAAATAACACAGGTAAGGTGCGAGCACCAGCTGGTTTACCGGGTCTGGCCACTAACTTCCCAATCACACATCTCTCAAATAAACAAACTTTGGCTACAATCACTTAGCGGACTCGCTGCACATAATGTTGCATTCGGAACACGTAAGAAACGTCTATCATGAGATAATTTGGTTTAAATGTAATATATGATACTGCATTCCTTTGTGGTAATTTTGAGGGTCACCCGTTAGGTTTGAGTGCGACAAACACAGCACTCGGTTCTTAATTGAGCAGTTATTGCGTTTTATGATTAAACTGCTACTTATTTGTAACACAAGGAAAAAAAAAACATAGTTCTTCATCGAGGTAGGGAAACTTGAATGAAACAACAGGTACAGAGTACATTTCAACAATTATAATGCAGGCAGTGAGGGGGGGGGGGGGGGTTATATTGTGCGAGTAGGGCTGAATTTCTCAGACAAATTTAATTCGGATTGAGTTGGTAATAGCAGTCTGCATTTTACTAGACAAGTTCGAGGATGGTTGAGACGAGGATCAGTCAGGCAGTAAATCGAGGATGGTTGAGAAGCGGTTCAGAGGGGCTGTAGTTCGAGGGCAGCTGAGATTTGGACCAATGAGGTGGGTAGCTCCAGAACACTTGCGGCAATGTCCATGCAGCGAGACGAGAGCTCGAGTGTAACCTATGATTGGTAGGTTGCTAGGCACAGCTGGCGTAAGCCCCCTGTGTCAACGATAACTGAGTGATTGATGGGCTGCTAGGCGTGGCTCTTGTAAGCTCGGAGTGAGCCTTGGCCGTGGAGCAGCCGAGCGGTGTCATAAATGTCCACCTGCCTGAAGAACAGAGAAATGATGCCCACGGTAGCAGCGCTGTTTACTCCGACACGAGAGACGCTATGGGCTAGGACGTCGCCACACGATTTTTCGGCGGTTCCTGTTCTGTTTAAAACAACACAGTCTGTTTGTTTTGATGCTGGACTGTTTCCATCGATCTTTGGAGGGCAGCTAAATAACAGCTCTGAGCTGCGGCTATCTTGGTGCATGGCCGTGGGATTGGTTGGCGGCAGGCTGGAGATACATTGCCTTCCCTGTCGATCCTCAAGTAATTCTGAACGTCATACAACCAGCATTTCGTAGTGAGGATGTCACAGTCAGGTGAAACGTAGTAGGAGTAATCTACTAAATTACAGGTCCATATCGTTAACGTCAAAATGCAGCAGGATTTTGGAACATGTATTGTGTTCGAACATTATGAATTACCGCGAAGAAAACGGTATATTGACACACAGTCAACATGGGTTTAGAAAACATCCTTCCTGTGAAACACAACTAGCTCTTTATTCACATGAAGTGTTGATTGCTATTGACAAGCAATTTCAGATCAGTTCCGTATTTATGGATTTTCGGAAGGCTTTTGACACTGTACCACACAACCGGATCGTAGTGAAATTGCCTGCTTATGGAATATCGTCTCAGTTATTTGACTAGATTTGTGATTTCCTGTCAGAGAGGTCACAGTTCGTAGTAACTGACGGAAACTCATCGAGTAAAACAGAAGTAATTTCTGGCGTTCCCCAAGGTACTGTTTTAGGCCCTTTGCTGTTCTTATCTATATAAACAATTCTGGAGACAATCTGAGCAGCTGTCTTCGTTTGTTTTCAGATGACGGTGTCATTTATCGACGAATAAAGTCATCAGAAGATCAGAACAAATCGCAAAAAGATTTAGAAAAGATATCTGAATGGTGCAACAGGTGGCAGCTGACCCTAAATAACGAAAAGTGTGAGGTCATCCACATGAGTGCTAAAAGGAAATCGTTAAACTTCGGTTACACGCTAGGTCACTCTAATCTAAAAGCCGTAAATTCAACTAAATACCTAGGTATTACAATTACGAACAATTTAAATTGGAAGGAACACACAGGAAATGTTGTGGAGAAGGCTAACCAAAGACTGCGTTTTATAGGCAGGACACTTGAAAATGTAACAGACCTAACAAGGAGACTGCCTACACTACGCTTGTCCGTCCTCTTATAATACTGCTGCGCGGTGTGGGATCCTTACCAGATAGGACTGCAGAGTACATCGAAAAAGTTCAAAGAAAGGTAGTACGTTATGTATTATCGTGAAATATGGGAGAGAGTGTCACAGAAATGATACAGGATTTTGGCTGGACATCATTAAAAGAATGGAGTTTTTCGTTGCGACGGAATCTTCTCACGAAATTCCAATCACCAACTTTCTCCTCCGAATACGAAAATATTTTGTTGACACCGACCTAAATAGGAAGGAACAATCACCACGATAAAATAAGGGAAAACAGAGCTCATACGGAAAGATATAGGTGTTCATTCTTACCGCGCGCTATACGAGATGGGAATAATAGGGAATTGTGAAGGTGGTTCGATGAACCCTCTGCCAGGCACTTAAATGTGATTTGCAGAGCATCCACGTAGATGTAGATGTAGACAGACAGCCTGTGAGGCATCAGCTCCCTCCACTGCAGCAGCCGCAGGGTAGGAGAGCATAGGACAATAAATGATGTAGAATTTAATCTTGCTTCTGGACTCTGCACTCACCATTTCCCTGAAGAATCTATTCAGCACACGCAGTCAGAAGTGGCTACGCCATATAATTATGGTAGAAAGAAGGACTGTAATGTGAAGTCTTCACCACGAAAACTACAGTAGCTCTATGACTATAGATTACTAATGTTTAGCAGACATATAATGTGTATCCACAGCACATGTGACATGTAAGAGAAAAAGTGTCATGATGATTGAGCCGTATCGCCTCGTACCGATTGTGGTCTGCAGATCGTATTTGTGGTTCGCTTTCCCTCTAGTCGCCGGGCGGCGCAATTACGCCGGGTCTTCCGGTTTGAAATGCTTGCGGGTGAGTCTGGCGGACGAGTTTGGAACGGACAGTCACCGGCGGAGGAGGGGGAAGGAAGTCGATTGGAGGAAATGTGTGTGTGTCACGCGCCGGTGTCGGTGTCGTGGCTGATTCGCTCGGAGAGAACCGTTGCAACGGGGGCGGCTTTGATTATGGTTAGCTGATTTCATTGCTCTGAAAGGGCACCTCTTTCCTGTTGTCGGACCATATTGTAATATCTAGTTTGGCGCCGTCAGTGAGCTCTGTTGCTATTGCTCGGCCCCTACGTGGTTCTTCCATGTTGCGAGTTCGTGCTTTCTGGGCAGTTTGGAACCGCCATGGTGTAGCCTGTATCGCTTATAGAAACTGTTTATGCCTGCCGCCCCTGTGTTCGCTGAGCGTACTGTGTTTCTTTCCTGAAAATTAACTTTCTAGTTATCCTCAGGTGTGAGGACTGTGGAGACAGTTTTTATTGTCTGGTTTTAATCATGTTTCTCCTTGGCAAATGATGCCAGTATCGAGAATGTGACGGTGGTCGCAGGTGCTACTGGTGCTGTCATGAACATTTGTGATTAATGTGTTCTCTTAATAATTCTTACGATTCTGATCTGACCAGATCTGTTGGTATACCGTCTGCTTTGTTGGAGAGGCGTGGCATTTTCTATGTGTGTACCCTTGGGAGTTGTAAGACGAGATTTCTTACCTGATTCTTTGAGCCTGATTCGGTCTGCAGGCCTTCTTATACTGGTCTCTAATCGTAGTATTATTAATAGAACCAGGACTTGAACTCGGAACGGATGTTTAAAATTGTTATATAAAAGCAGCTGGTCCCGGCGGAGGTTCGAGTCCTCCCTCGGGCATGGGTGTGTGTGTTTGTAATAGGATAATTTAGGTTAAGTAGTGTGTAAGCTTAGGGATGATGACCCTAGCAGTTAAGTCCCATAAGATTTCATATACATTTGAATATTTTTGTTATATAAAATCTACTGAAACTTATTTGTAGCTTCGTTATGTTACTATATTTGTTCTTTGTTTTCACTAGTGTTTAAATTGTACTATTCTTCAAATTCTTAATTTAATCTGTTGAACGTCGCGCCGTTTGCCAGGTGTTGTTGTACCTTATTCTGGCCGGCCGGTGTGACCGTGCGGTTCTAGGCGCTTCAGTCTGGAATCGCGTGACCGCTACGGTCGCAGGTTCGAATCCTGCCTCGGGCATGGATGTGTGTGATGTCCTTAGGTTAGTTAGGTTTAAGTAGTTCTAAGTTCTAGGGGACTGATGACCACAGATATTAAGTCCCATAGTGCTCAGAGCCATTTGAACCTTATTCTGGATTGTTTGTTCAGGCAGCTATTTGCTGAAAGAGTGTTCTCGTACTAAATGACCTGTTGGTATTTCTAGGCATCTGATGGCCGCATAACGCTTATTTTAGTAGCGCCCCGATGTTGCCTGATGGGTCAGCTACTGTTTCTGCGGTCTGTGCGTGCAATTGGCCCGGCCTGGCAAGGGCGACCGCGTCGGAGGCACGATAGTAATGGACAGCATTTCGGATTCGCCGCTAATGTTACCTCGTGCGAAGCAGCTCTACGGTACTAAAAGATTATGTCACTGTGTTTTTACTACTGTTGTTGCTTTTCAAATTGTTTAATAAATTTGAATAACTTGGCAAATAGTGAATGATGTCATAGCCTGGGTCCTAGGTAATCCATGAATTTCTGTTAGTCTAGCTTGCTGGGGCTCAATGATATCTCCATTCGCAAAAGACTCCGAACTAGTCCGACCATAGGGTGTCCGGGAGGGGATTGCAAAGGGGGAGGTGACCATGAGAAAAAAATTGAATAACTAAAGAAACCATAACGTATTACGAGACGGGACGTGGAATATCAAGAGTTTCAACGTGGTAGGGAAGAAAGAAAATCTGGGAAGGTAAATGCGGAGACTCAGTCTACATACAGTCGGGGTCCGTGAAATGAAATGGTAAGAAGACGAGGAATTCTGGTCGAATGAGTATAGGGTCATATCAACAGCAGCAGAAAATTGAATAACAGGAGTAGGATTCGTTATGAATAGGAAGGTAGGACACAGTTTGAGTTACTGTGAACAGCTTAGTACCAGGGTTGTTCTCATCAGAATTTCCAGCAAAAAAACATCAGCAACAATAGTTCTGGTATATATGCCGACATCGTAAGCCGTAAATGAAGAGATAGTGAAATTATATGATGATACTGAACCGGTAATTCAGTACGTAAAGGGAGATGAAAATCTGGTAGTCATGGAGGATTCGAATGAGCAGAGAAAAGGAATACGGTAGAATATGTATTTGGTACTACAAATGAGAGAGGAGAAATTGTAATTCGCTTCTGAAATATATTACAACAAGTAATATCAAATACTCCGTTCAAGACTCACATAAGGAGCAGGTATACTTGGCAAAGGCCGAGAGCCACGTGGAGATTTTGGTTTGATTACATCATGGTTAGGCATAGAGTCCGAAATCAGGTACCTGATTGTAAGACGTACCCAGGAGCAGATATAGACTTAGACCACAGTTTAGTAGTGAACAGCAATGTGAAGTTTAAGAGACTAGTCAGGAAGAAAGAGTGTGCAAAGATGTGGGATGTGAATACAAAAAATGAAGAGATACGCTTAAAGTTCTCAGAGGCTATAGGTACTGCGTTAAGGAATCTCTTCTTAGGCAGTTGAGTTGAAGAGGAATGGACCTAAAAAGGGTAGACACAGAAACTGAAAAGGAAAATGTTGGTACAAATAAGGTAACTGCGAAGAAACCGTGGGGCAACACAAGAAATACTTCAGTTGATAGATGGATGAAGGAAGTACAAACATGTTCAGGGAAATTCAGAAATACAGGCGCTGAGGAATGAAACAAATACGAAGTGCAGGGAAGCTAAGACGAAACGGCTGCATGAAAAATGTGAAGTAATCGAAAAATAATTGGTTGTCGGAAGTATTGTGTCGGCTAGATTCAGAATTTAAAAGATCCTCAGAAAATTTAAGAACGAATAAGGCATCAAAATTGCTGAAATCAGGGGGGGGGGGGGGGGGGAGTGGTAACAAAACTACAATTCTCGTTGGTGTGTAGAATATATCAAACTGGCGATATACCTCTGGCTTTCAGAAAAATATCATCCACAGAACTCCAAAGCTTGCAAAAGCCAACAAGTGCGGTGGTTACCCCACAGCCAGCTTACCAGCTCATGCATCCAAGTTTCTGACAAAAATAATATGCAGTAGGACGAAAAAGAAAATTGAGGATTTATTACAAGACGATTAGTTTAGTTTTAGGGAAGGCAAAGGCACCAGAGCAGCAATTGTGACGCTGCAGTTGATAATGGAAGCAAAACTAAAAAAAAAATCAAGACATGATCATAGGATTTGTCAACCTGGAAAAACGGTTCGGCAGCGCCGAATAGTGCAAGATGTTCGAAATCTTCTGCAATACAGGGGTAAGCTGCAGGGGAAAACGGGTAATTACAATATGTACAAGAACCAAGGGGGAATAATAAGAGTGGAAGACAAAGATCAACTTTCTCGGATTGAAAAGGGTGTAAGATAGGGACGTACCATTTCACCTCTGCTGTTCAATCTATACACCGAAAAAGCAATGATGAAAACCAAGTGCAGCTTCAAGTGTGGAATTAATGTTCAAAGTGAAACGATATCAATGACAGATTCGCCGATGGCATTGCTATCCCCAGTGAAAGTGAAGAAGAATTGCGGGATCAGCTGAATGGAATGAGGAATCTAATGAGTACAGAATAAGGATTCAGAGTAAATATAAGAAAAACGAAAACAATGAGAAACAGAAATGAGAACAGCGGGAAACTTAACATCAGGATTGGTGATCACAAAGTAGACCAAGTTAACGATTTCCGCTTCCTAGACAGGAAAATAAACCATGAAGGACAGAGCAAGGAGGACATCAAAAAGAGTAACACTGGCAGAAACGGCGTTCCCGGCCAAGAGAAGTCTGTTAGTTTCAAACAAAGGCCTTAAACTAAGGAGGAAATTTATTAGAATGTACCTTTGGAACACAGCATTTTATGATAGTTAAACATGGACTTTTAGCATCCGGAAAAGAAGGGAATCTAAGCTTTTGAGAAGAATATTGAAAATTAGGTGGACTGCTAAGATAAGGAATGAGGACGTTATCTGGAGAATCGGAGAATATATGGAAAACAATGGAAGGAGAAGGGACAGGATGGCACGACATTTGTTAAGACATCAGAAAATAATTTCCAGTTTACTAAAGAGAGCTGCATAGTGCAAAAACTTAGAGGAACACAGAGATACAGGATGTAGGGTGCAAGTACTACTCCGAGTTGAAGAGCTCGGCACAGGAGAGGGATTCGTGACTAGTAACAAAGAAAGAAAAAGGTCTAGGAGAAGTTACCTAGTCTGCTTCCCAGTGCTTACTGGATGGGAAATACCCGTTCATCGGAAAATCCAGTCTGTTTCGTCTTGTTGATTTTTGTGATTTTTCAGCTTCTGCGGTGAGTGTTATCCAACGGACTATAAAGTGTCACCATGACAGGAAGAAAAGAGACTTCTTCGAGAATATCTAATTCTGTGCGCTCAGTTAGCTCAGAGAATGGTGGTTAAGCAGCTCTGTGGTGCAGAATAAAAACTTGCCGTATTCTGTTGTTCAGTTGTCCTGGAATTCTATCTCTGCAATAGGTGCAGATATATTTTACCATGCGTTTTGTAATTGACAGTATTGACACATTCACGAGAAATTGCAACATTCACTTCACTAAGTACTAGACAAAGAAACGATATTCACTTGGCTAACGCTTTCTTGAAGTTTTTAAAGAAAGGTGTACACTATTCAGCAGATTTATGCTCAATAGGATTCTAGTTCAACTTAATAAAATTGAGTGATAACTCTCGCGTATTCAAATCCAAGGGAAAGGATTTCCATGTGCCATATTCCTTCTATTCTATGTGAATTTCCTGGCGGTTATTGAGAATCTTTTTCTGTGATGTGCTACGTATTCTTACTGTCTCTCATAGTTTTTATCATGCTTGAGCAATTTTTTTAATTTTTTGTTTTTAAATTTTCTATTGACATTTTGTAAAATATGTACTGAATCGCTCCATACGATGTAGCTCGGGGTCGATAGGTCTTACCGAGCAACGTGGCGCAATGGTTAGCACACTGTTCTCGCAGGTGAGAAGACGACAGCTCTAATGCGCTTCTGACCATCTGGATTTAAGTTTTTTGACATTTTCCTAAATCACTCGTTTGAAATGGCATGGCCCGTTTCCTTCCGCATCCTCGAAACAATCAAAGATTGAGCTCTGTCTCTAATGACGTCGATGTAGACAGTACGATAAACCCTAATCTTCCTCCCTTCCTTCGTTTGAAATGTCCCATGGAACATAGTATAAAGGGTGGTCCATTGATCGTGACCGGGTCAAATATCTCACGAAATAAGCGTCAAACGAAAAAAACTACAAAGAACGAAACATGTCTAGCTTGAAGGGGGAAACCAGATGGCGCTATGGTTGACCCACTAGATGGCGCTGCCATAGGTCAAACGGATATTAACGGCGTTTTTTTGAAATAGGAACCCCCATTTTTTATTACATATTCGTGTAGTATGTAAAGAAATATGAATGTAGTAGTTGGTCCACTTTTTTCTCTTTGTGATAGATGGTGCTGTAGTAGTCACAAACATATGGCTCACAATTTTAGACGAACAGTTGATAACAGGTAGGTTTTTTAAATTAAAATACAGAACATAGATACGTTCGAACACTTTGTTTTGGTTGTTCCAATGTGATACATATACCTTTCTGAACTTATCATTTCTGAGAACGCATGCTGTAACAGCGTGATTACCTGTAAATACCACATTAATGCAATAAATGCTCAAAATGATGTCCGTGAACCTCAATGCATTTGACAATACATGTAACGACGTTCCTCTCAACAGCGAGTAGTTTGCCTTCCGTATTGTTCGCACATGCACTGACAATGCGCTCACGCATGTTGTCAGGCGTTGTCGGTGGATCACGACAGCGAATATCCTTCAACTTTCCCCACAGAAAGAAATCGGGGGACGTCAGATCCGGTGAACGTGCGGGCCATGGTATGGTGCTTCGACGACCAATCCACCTGTCATGAAATACGCTATTCAATACCGCTTGAACCGCACGCGAGCTATGTGCCGGACATCCATTGTTGGAAGTACATCGCCATTCTGTCATGTGGTCCAACTAGAACATTCATATTTCTTTACGTACTACACGAATATATACTATAATAAATGGGGGTTCCTATTTTAAAAAAAACGCAGTTGATATTCGTTTGACCTATGGCAGTGCCATTTAGTGGGCCAATTATAGCGCCATCTGGTTTCCCCCTTCAAGCTAGACGAGTTTCGTTCTCTGTAGTTTCTTCCTATCATGCTTATTTCGTGAGATATTTGGCCCGGTAACTATAAATGGACCACCTGTATACAGGGTGTTACAAAAAGGTACGGCCAAACTTTCAGGAAACATTCCTCACACAGAAACAAAGAAATGATGTTATGTGGACATGTGTCCGGAAACGCTTAATTTCCATATTACAGCTCATTTTAGTTTTGTCAGTATGTACTGTACTTCCTTGATTCACCGCCAGTTGGCCCAATTGAAGGAAGGTAATGTTGACTTCGGTGCTCGTGTTGACATGCGACTCATTGCTCTACAGTACTAGCATCAACAGGTTAGTGTTCATCACGAACGTGGTTTTGCAGTCAGTGCAATGTTTAAAAATGCGGAGTTGGCAGAAGCCCATTTGATGTATGGATTAGCACGGGTCAATAGCCGTGGTGCGGTACATTTGTATCGAGACAGAGTTCCAGAACGAAGGTGTCGCGACAGGAAGACGTTCGAAGCAATTGATCGGCGTCTTAGGGAGCACAGAACATTCCAGCCTATGACTCGCGACTGGGGAAGACCTTCAACGACGAGGACACCTGCAACGGACGAGGCAATTCTTCGTGCAGCTGACGATAACCCTAATGTCAGCGTCAGAGAAGTTGCTGCTGTACAAGGTAACGTTGACCACGTCACTATATGGAGAGTGCTACGGGAGAACCAGTTGTTTCCGTACCATGTACAGCGTGTGCACGCACTATCAGCAGCTGATTGGCCTCCACGGGTACACTTCTGCGAATGGTTCATCCAACAATGTGTCAATCCTAATTTCAGTGGAAATATTCTCTTTACGGATGAGGCTTCATTCCAACGTGGTCAAATTGTAAATTTTCACTATCAACATGTGTGGGCTGACGAGAATCCGCACGCAATTGTGCAATCACGTCATCAACACAGATTTTCTGTGAATGTTTGGGCAGACACTGTTGGTGATGTCTTGATTGGGCCCCAGTTCTTTCACCGACGCTCAATGGAGCACGTTATCATGATTTCATACGGGATACTCTACGTGCTGCTAGAACATGTGCCTTTACAAGTACGACACAACATGTGGTTCATGGACGATGGAGCTCCTGCACATTTCAGTCGAAGTGTTCGTACGCTTCTCAACAACAGATTCGGTGACCGATGGATTGGTAGAGGCGGACCAATTCCATGGCCTCCACGCTCTCCTGATCTCAACCCTCTTGACTTTTATTTATGGGGGCATTTGAAAGCTCTTGTCTACGCAACCCTGGTACCAAATGTAGAGACTCTTCGTGCTCGTATTGTGGACGGCTGTATTCAATACGCCATTCTCCAGGGCTGCATCAGCGCATCAGGGATTCCATGCGACGGAGGGTGGATGCATATATCCTCGCTAACGGAGGACATTTTGAACATTTCCTGTAACAAAGTGTTTGAAGTCACGCTGGTACGTTCTGTTGCTGTGTGTTTCCATTCCATGATTAATGTGATTTGAAGAGAAGTAATAAAATGAGCCCTAACATGGAAAGTAAGCGTTTCCGGACACATGTCCACATAACATATTTTCTTTCTTTGTGTGTGAGGAATGTTTCCTGAAAGTTTGGCCGTACCTTTTTGTAACACCCTGTATACAGTACACTGAATTTTGTAACGAGAAAGCATGTCTAAAACACATAACGCCAAAGTTCATTCGCTGACAACATTTTCATGTTCACAGTAAAATTTCTTTAATTTGATATTGTCAATGGGGAGATACACGCTCTGTTCATTTAAAACGTGTGGAGATAAAAATCTTCCATCAAGCTCGCAGATTTTCTTCATTGATTACCGGTTCGGTAATTCGATTGAAAACGGCTCTTATGTCACTTTCCGTAACCAATTAAGTAAGTGTGATAGTAATATGTAATATTTTGATGTCTCGGAAACTATCAGGTTGAGGATGATAAAAAATTGTCATATTTTCGTGGGTTCTAACAGTTCTACGTGGCCTGGGACTGATGCTGTGATGCTTATCGATTTGTCTTATGAACCGATCCCTTCTTTTACTCAAAGCTTTTCGAAATCGGTGGCTGACGCGGATTGATCTGTCCGTGTGAGTCGTACAGTTTGAGAATCATTTCCGGAGAGCGAGGCGCCATCGACGTTGCTAGGATACGCCGCCTCCGGCTGCGTTGCGGGGGGGAAGAGGGTGGGAGACAGAAGGACACGCACCACAAACAGCCGCCGGCACTGGAGCCGACATCGATCGCGACTGGGAGGCCGCCCGCCACTTGTTTGCGGCGCGACCTGCCTCGCCGAGAGCAGCCGTCCTTTCCCAGCCTCCCTCTCGCCGGCTGTGATGCGTCTTCGAGTACCTACAGCGTAAACTCGATCACCAAAGCTCTTAACACGAGTCAGTAGAACATCATGAGATGTTTTAAGGATGTCGTAGTGGTAGAGACCGAGGGCTAGGTGCAGTTAACAGATGGTGAACAAAACGTAGGGCATAAGTAACTTTCGTATGGTGTCTCACTGCAATATAACATTGCTCGGTAGAACGGTCCGTACATAGATATAATAAACAGTATAATAGAGAAAGTGACTGAAAGAAATACGGCCTCAGGTGAACAGAAATATCACGTTTATTCAAAAACAGCAATTACACTGAAGTCACCGCTATTTTTGTTGGTTCACAGGAGATGGTTCTTAACAGGGTGTATGAGAGCAGTGACATAGCGAACATTTACCGGTGCCAGGGGCACAAAATTTAAGTCGTAACCCCCGTCCCCCAATCGGTGCTCGTGGCACTGCTCTTTTTTTGGGTACTACACTACATTTTATTGGCGCTTTTCCCTCCACAAACATATATTACTATAATGTGTGCAATTTACTCTAATGAGAATACATTTTTTCCTGAAAATCTTGTTCGACTAGGGGACCATTCGGCGCCCCTCTGCAAGTGGCGCCTAAGGCGTCGTAAACCCCTAGCCCCCCCCCTTCACCCCCCCCCCCCCCTTCGCCACCACCCTTCGGCACTGTGTGTGTGATCAGCACGGACAGCAATGAATGCTAAAGCCACGTGCTCCGATACTGGCCACGATGTAGTTAAGTCCCATAGGTTGTTCCATACTCCCTCCAGCGCACTTGACATCTTCTGGACGGTCGGTGGTGGTGCAGTATATCCCCCCCCCCCCAGTATATCCCACACATGATCGATGGGATTTAAATCGGGGGAATGAGCAGCCAGTTCGTCCAAGAGCTGCAACACCTCTGAAGATCGATAAGGTTGGGCGTTTATCGTTTAAAGCGCGTACCGTGTTCAAAGATTTGTAGTTCACTACGCCCTTGAAACATTATGCCTCCCCATACCATATCACCGAGACCACTAAACGATCATGTTCGACAATGTTCCTGGATGTGTTACGTGTTCCCACCTCCCGCGATATGAGGGTACTCGAGTATTGTCGAACGTGACCGTTGTGTCATTTCTGTTTGACTCATTGCATTCGTCCCCCATTTGCCCTCTGTAGCGTTCTTTCTACGTATGATTCAAGTTTCATAGGGTTATGTTACTTGACGGTGTCACATCATGTGGAACTTACTTTCATCTGCAAGTTTTTCACACCACTGTATATACATATTTATGCCTGTTCCAAAGAGCTTGCTTTGAATGTGTTAGTACCAACAATGTTTCAAACTTGATCGGTATTTGTCTGGTCTTCAAATCACCCAAAATCTTCATCCAAGTTATCGAAGTGTTGAAGTAAGCATCTCGAGTAAACTGGGAATCCCGAAAGTGTCAGCTCGTCGGGGTCCGACGTTGCTCTATGAAGAACAGAAAATGCACGATCAGTAGTTTCTCACATGTTTTAAGGAGGTCCGACAAACACAGTGACCTTTTTTGCAAATCGTCGGAACATACAATGGGACAAGAGTAAAAAATTTGTAATACGCCGATTCAGAAAGGTGGGCCGAAAAAATATTAAACTTTTTTATCGAACCGGAATACTGTGTAAAATATGCGAATTAAGAAACAAAAGAATGGGAAAAAAGGCACGAAGTCGACATATTCAGATCGCGCATGCACTCTGTGTTCAAGGAAATTTGGTAAAAACACTTTTTAATATAAAACCGACTATATTATTTAACATCCACCAGATAAAAGTGTTGTCGCTAGAAGATTATTGTTCGAACCTGTAAAGAATTAGTAAAAAGAATGATTTAAATCAGTCAAGTCTTCCACCCTCGCAATAAGTCAAGTTTAACAGAATACCAGGAAATTCCGGAGCCGAAACTCGCATACGCGCTCACTATCTTAGGTCCAGGAAGCTGGTAACGCCTCCCCTTCCACCTTTACTCGCTCCTCATCGATGCACGTCATTTTCTGTAAGTCGGCACTTTTTCCATTTCTTTCATGTGTGTTTTAATTACTCTTCCAGTTAGCATCGAAATTATCATTTTTATAAAGTTCTTACAATTTTTGAGTAATTTTGTGGTATTGTGGTGATCCACTATTGTTTAATCTTAGAAAATCATCGCAGTACACGTATTTCATTGACCTATGTTCGCTACACCATGAGATTTTTCAACAAAAAAGCTTCCTGTAGGTGTTTCATTAGGTGCTTTTCACAGGAGAGGTTTAACGTGGTGCTGGAAGTTAAGTAGAATAGTTTTTCAAAAGTTGTTGGTCAGTAACTAACAAAAGAAAGATTCGTTTCGGAAATCATCTAACACCACAGTTACAGAGAGGACAATCGTACAACTTATAAATGTGTTGCTTGACAAATATGGAAATCAGAACAAAAAGATAACAGATTGATTTGAACGGAAAATTAGGGATGTAGCAGATTGCAGTTACCCCACTGTTGTCAAATGCATTCATAATGAAAACACCGATTTATGTAAATGCGATATTACTGTGAACTGTGATTGCGAAATAAAGAAAATACCTCTCGTTAATCTAATGTTTACAGTCTCACTGCGAGTTCAGAGAATAGGAAAATTGGAGGAGTAGACTTAGCCACTTCCTTGGCTCAAATGGCTCTGAGCACTATGGGACTTAACATCTATGGTCATCAGTCCCCTAGAACTTAGAACTACTTAAACCTAACAAACCTAAGGACATCACACACATCCATGCCCGAGGCAGGATTCGAACCTGCGACCGTAGCAGTCGCGCGGTTCCGGACTGAGCGCCTAGAACCGCTAGACCACCGCGGCCGGCTGGAGGAGTAGAGTTGTCAGAACTAAAAAACTAGTAATATATTGAAAGAAGTGTACTTGACAGACATTTGACGTTGGACTGTATCTAGAAATCCTCGTACTCATGTTCCAGTGTGAATGTTGGAGAAACTGAACCTCTAGTGAAGATGAAGACGGCGCCAACGCCAAATGTTTTAAAGTCCAATAAACATTTCTTTACTGCTTTACTAAGCTATCATGATGGAGCTTCGGATCGTGCTAGTACTGCACTTTCATCAAACATGTTCCGCGGTTTTGGAGTAAATATCGATTCTTATTCATCCTTCGTTATAGGCGGAAACGAAATAAGCAGGCGAAAATTTAAACTTATGGACTTGAAATAAACGGGAAAAATCCTGTAGTTTGTATATATTACTATCCTGTAACTGTGATATACCTTTTCTTCCAAGTTACTTTAATTCCTTTTTTAACTAATTTTGAAGGTAATGCACGACCTAAAGACGATGATGAGTTCAGGTACTGTTCTGACAGTATTTTCTGTGGCTATGATTAACAACAATATGGGCTCTTAAGTTCGAGTGGTGGAAAGAAGAAAATTATTAGAAACCATTAAACCCACGCATCTTCGAAGAAACTAAATTCCATGTATAAAAATGTTTCAAAAGTTTTATTCCTTTCCAAATGGTTTAACGTGTAGATTTTGGACCATGTAAATGAGAAAAAATGTAGAAAATGTTTGTAATTACGTTTAAAGTTTGTTTCAAATCGTTAAGAATTCTAATTATGAAACACTGATAGGGTACAGTTACGGTAATTTGCTTTACCTTTATGCAAAATCTAGTTTTTCACGCATCTCAATGTTTATGACGTTATATCTCCTGAACGATGTGTCGTACAGTGATATAAATGTGCGGGTACACTCGGTGGTATATGTTAATATTGCCCGCGAGAGTTAGTAGTAAAGAAGGGAGTTAGTACTAAAGAAATAATAAATTAAAAAGTATTGTTTGGTGCTGAAGTTTGACTGTATGAACAGCGAAAATGTGGTAAGCGATTAACGTTTCTCCTTTTAGTCATTTTATGGCTGTTATAAGCGAGAAAAAGTTGGAAGTCGCTAATTAGTCTCATTCTCAAATACTGGATGCATATAATCCGAGTATCTGCGCTCAGTGAAATACAATTCTTTCAAGACGTATACACTGTTTCTAACTGTAATACCTCTTCACATTTAAAAAAGGACAGCAGTCAGCAGCAAAATCTGTCATTTATTGGAGTAGACCTAGATTTCGACTATTAAAAAGTGTTACACCCCAGCATAGTATCCCCGGCAGACACTAAAAATTCTTCCAAGTTCTAACTTGGCTACACGAGGAAGCTGAACAGCCTGTGTAAATGACCAGCAGACTGCCAGCTAGCGGGAAATGCTGGGCGAGTTGCGGCAAATACGGAAGCTATTTCAGCGCGGAGGAACGACCGAGAGCCCAAGTCTGCAAGCGAAGCATAATGACATGAGGGAAGCCGCGAGATACCGTTATACTAGAGACAAAGTAGACTTTCGTAAGGAAGCTAGGTACAACGCAACACTAAGTACTCAGGTGTCGAGTCAGCAGAAAAGACCCTCTGGAAGATGAAGTTGCAGAAGTCTGAATTAACTAATGACAGCGACCTAAAACCAGGACAGATGATGTCATAGTCATCCCCAACGCCGCAGAGCGCACGGGAAGCGCCAACATAAATACCCCACCCTTCTTAATAAGTGTCTGATGAGCGCTGATTTCCGCCTGCCTACTGCGTAGTCTAGCTCAGTTGCAGCCATCCGGTGAGAGGGGAGGCAATGGAGGTCGACCTTCGGTACGCCGATATCCGATCGTATATGGAACCACGAGTGTGGGTCGGAGGACACTGCTGCTGCCAGCTGCAGGGCACACAGGGCCACCATCATCCTGTAGGTCCACTGGACACTTCACCCGCGTGACCTGGACGCTGTCTGACATCCGCCTTCGAGTGAGTGGGCCCGACGCTGTTCGTCCCGTTCCTGAGGCTGACACGTTTTCCCGTTGGCTCTTATTCCCTAAACGGAAACCGAGAACCGACGTCTGTGAGCCAGCGAGTAGCTCAGGTGCGCCTGGAGCGAGACCCTTGAGTGCAAATCTTCTGCATCCATGAGAGCACTTTGGAGGTTGACACGTAGAGCTGGAAGCTGCCAGAGTCTGTGGTCGGCAGCCGCCTGTGACCCAGCAGCCGCCACCCAAGGCTTGCCTGTGCTGGTGATATTGTAACCCTCCGTACCGCGCTGACAAGACGTTACTCCACAGGCGAAACTGTGGCACAGCCCTTTGAAGGAAGGTCCTGTACTAACAAATGTCTGGTAAACGATGTTTTCTGGATACTCTCGAGCGTAACTCGTTCCTCACTACCGCATTCTACCCAGCTCTGTCCTGACGACTGTAAAAGTCTGGGACCAAAGCACTATAATAGTCGTCGTCGGTACAGTTACCAAAGAGTAATATAGGCCTCAATGTCAGATCATAACCACTGATAAGTGACATAAACCTTTGCGTGACTGTCACTCAATTCCGAACGTAGTAAGGACAGATAGGCGTGGAGACGGCTGCACAATCAGCATCACATGTCAGGCATGAAAGACACTGACAAGAATAATGTAGAGACGAATGGAAAAGAACATTCTAGTTCAGACAGATGACGACCAGTTTGGTTTAGGTAAGGTAAAAGAACAAGAGAGGCAGTTCTGACTTGGTACTTGATAATAGAAGCAAAACTGAACAAAATTCTAGACGTGCGCATAGGATTTGTCGATCAAGAAAAAGTGTTCGACAGTGTAAAACCTTATCAGTCCACCTAATTTTCAACATTTGTCTGTAGCACCACATCTCAAATTCTTCGATTCTCTTCTGTTCCGGTTTTCCCACAGTCCATGCTTCACTACCATACAATGCTGTACTCCAGACGTACATTCTCAGAAATTTCTTCCTAAAATTAAGGATGATATTTGATATTAGTAGACTTTTCTTGGCCAGGAATGCCCTTTTAGCCACTGTTAGTTTGCTTTTGATGTCCTCCTTGCTCCGTCCGTCATTGGTTATTTTACTGCCTAGGTAGCAGAGTTCCTTAACTTCATTTACTTCGTGATCATCAATCCTGACATAAAAATTTTTCGCTGTTCTCATTTCTACTACTTCCCATTACCTTCGTCTTTCTTCGATTTATTCTCAGTCCGTACTCTGTACTCATTAGACTGTTCATTCAGTTCAGCATATCATGTATTTCTTCTTCACTTTCACTCAGGTTAGCAAAGTCATCAGCGAATCGTATCATTGATATTCTTTCACCTTGTATTTTAATCCCACTCCTGAACCTTTCTTTTATTTCAATCATTGCTTCTCAATGTACAGATTGAACAGTAGGGGCGAAAGGCTACATCCTTGTCTTACACCCTTTTTAATTCGATCACTTCGTTCTTGGTCGTCCACTCTTATTATTCCCTCTTGGCTGTTGTACATTTAGTATATGACCCGTCTCTCCCTATAGCTTACCCATACTTTTCTCAGAATTTCGAACATTTTGCATCATTTTACATCGTCGAACGCTTTTTCCAGGTCGACAAATCATATGAACGTGTCTTGATTCTTCTTTAGTAATAATGGAATTTATTACCCGCAACGTCAGCATTTCCTCTCTCGTGCCTTTACCTTTCCTAAAGCTGAACTGATCGTCATCTAGCGCCTCCTCAATTTTCTTTCTCATTTTTCTGTATGTTATTCTTGTAAGCAACTGGTGCCTGTGTAGGCACACACCAACGTGAATAGTCGTTTTGTTGCCACTTCCTCCAATGATTTTAGAAATTCTGACGGAATGTTATCTATCCCTTCTGCCTTATTTGATCTTAAATCTTCCAAAGCTCTTTTAAATTCTGATTCTGTACTGGATCCCTTATCTCTTCTAAATTGACTCCTGTTTCTTCTTATGTCACATCAGACAAATCTTCTCCCTCATAGAGACTTTCAATGTATTATTTCCAACTATCCGCTTTCTCCTCCGCATTTAACAGTGGAATTCCCGTTGCACTCTTAATGTTATCACCTTTGCTTTTAATGTCATCGAAGATTGTTTTGACTTCCCTGTATGCTGAGTCTGTCCTTCCGACAATCATTTCTTTTTCGATGTCTTCCAGTTCTTCCTGCAGCCATTTCGTCTTAACTTCCCTGCACTTTCTAGTTATTTCATTTCTCAGCGACTTGTGTTTCTCTATTCCTGTGTTTCCTGGAACATTTTTGTACTTCCTCCTTTCATCGATCAATTAAAGTATTTCTTCTGTTACCCATGGATTCTTTTAGCTACGTTCTTTGCACCTATGTTATTCTTTCCAGTTTCTGTGATTGTTGTTTTTATAGATGTCCATTCCTCATCAACTGTACTGCCTACTGGACTATTCTTTATTGCTGTATCTACAGCGTATCTCGTCATTCCTTAGTACTTCGGTATGCCACTTTCTTGCGTATTCATTCTTCCTGACCAATCTCTTAAACCTCAGCCAACTCTTCATCACTACTGCATTGTGATCTGAGTCTATATCAGCTCCTGGGTACGGCTTACAATCCAGAATCTGATTTCGTGATGTCTGTCTGACCATGATCTGATCTAACTGACATCTTCCCGTATCATCCGGTCTTTTCCAAGTATAGCTCCTCCTCTTGTGATTGTTGAACGGAGTTTTCGCTTTACTAGCTGAAATTTATTACAGAACTCCATTAGTCTTTTTCCTCTCTCATGGCTTGTCCCATACAAATGCATTCCGGTCCCACATGACTATTAGATTTTCATCTCCCTTTTGCGTATTGTGTTACCTTTTCAATATCCTCATATACTTTCTCTATATTTCAGCTTGCGATGTCGGCGTATATACCTGAACTGTAGTTGTCGGTTTTGGTTTTGTGTCGATTGTGAGAAGAATTACTCCATCACTGAACTGTTCACAGTAACACACTCCTTGCCCCACCTTCCTATACATAGCGAATCCCACTTTCTGCTGCTGTTGATATTACTCTGTAATCATCTGACCAGAAATCCTTGTCTTCTTTCCACTTCACTTCACTGGCCCCTACTACATCTAGATTGAACCTTTGCAGTTCCCTTTTCAGATTTTCTAGTTTCCCTACCACGTTAAAGCTTCTGACATTCCAAGCACGCTACGACTCGTAGAACGTTATCCTTCCGTTGATTATTTATTCAATCTTTTTCTCGTGGTAACCCCCCCCCCCCCCCCCCTTGGCAGTCTCCTCCCGGAAAGCCGAATGGGGGACTATTCCGGAATCTTTTGCCAATGGGGAGATCATCATGAAACTTCGGCAATTACATGCCAAATGTGCTGTGGATACACGTTACATGTTTTTAATGCAGTGGTTTCCATTGGTTTCTGCATCCTCATGAAGTTGGTCATTGCTGATTCTTCCGCCTTTAGGGACAGTAACCCACCCCTAGGACAAGAGAGTGCACATAACCTCTGTCCGCTCCTCCGCCCACACTGACAAGGCCGTCGGCAGAATGAGAGCGACTTCTTATGCCGGAAGTCTTCGACCGTTACGTATTGTTACGGAATTAAATTAGAAATTGTTCACATCTAATGGTTCTGTCCATGGTTTTCGGAAAGATTCTCTTTGTTGTAAGGCAAATGTGTGACCAGGAAATCCCTCCTCAACTATGAGCTCCTCTGCCCCACTACCAACTCGAACAGTACTTAGGTAAAGAGACGCTTGCTCTACAATGGGTTGAAATTCGAACAAGTCGCTCTACCTTTAGTGACAGAGTATGAAGAGGAATCATAATGAAACAAAACACATAGTTAAAAAGCATCATCAAGTTGCATTTACATTAGCGTAGCTCAGTCTCCTCTTTCTATTCATTTACTTTATTCACCAATCTTCTGTACGGTCCTGATTATTATGACCCCGTTGTTTCGCCCCTCATGTGTTATTTTTCTTCCAAGGTAGCAGAATCTCTTCTTCGTCTACTTCGTGGTCCTCGCTGTTTATATTAAATTTATCGCTTATCTCATATTTGCTACATCCCATTACTTTTTTCTTTCTTTGATTTACTCGGAATCTTTCTTTCATATCCTTCCATTCAACATGTCGCACAATTATTCTTCACTTTCACTGAGGATGGCAACCTCATTAGTGAAATCATTGAGCTCTATTCATCCTTAGTTTTAATCCTGCTCTTGAACCTTCCTTTTATTTGTATCATTGCTTCTTCGATACAGAGACTGAACAGTAGGGGTGAAAACCTACACCCCTTTAACCCTAGCACTCCGTTCTTCTTCTTATATTCATTTTCCCTGTAGCTTACTGCTATTTTTCTCAGAATTCCGAAAATCTTGTACCATTTCGCTTTGCCAAACCCTGTTTCCAGATGCACAGACCCTATGACGAAGTGTCTCGATTTTTCTTAAGTCTCGCTTCCACTATCGACTGCAACATCACAACGTCAGATCTGCCTCCTGGTGCCTCTACCTTTCGTAAAGTCAAACTGATCGTCATCCTCAATTATGATTTCCGTTCATCTGCTTATTATTCGCTATTTAGAAAATGGGCCGTAAGCTGATCGTGCAGTAGTTCTCGCAGGTACGTGCATTGGGTATCTTCGTGAATGTGTATATACTTTTTCTAGAGTCAGTTGGTTTGTCTCCAGATTCGTAGATTCCTCATACCAACTTGAATAGTCATTTGGTTACCACTGCCCCCAAAGATTACAGAAATTCCGAGAGAATGTTGTCTATTTCTTCTCCTTTATTTGATCGCAAGTTTTCCAAACCTCCAGTTAAACTAAGACTGCAATACTGGATACCCTACTTCTTCCAAATGAAGCCCCGGTTCTTCCTCAACTACGAAGCAAGGGCTTCCCCTCGTAGACGCGTTCAGTGTGCTGTTTCCCCCTACCCCCTCTCTACTCTGCACTTAACGTTGGAATTCCCCTTGGACTGTTAGTGTTAACAACATTGCTATTTACTTCGTTATAGCGGTCATAACGTCATTATTTCCGTGAAAGTATGCAAATCACTGTCATTTCCTGTCACCACAAGGCCAAAATATGATTACCATTTAGTGAAACGTGAACACTGGTTGAGAAACTGTCAGACCGAGTACTCTTCGTTTATGTTGCGTAGAGATGGGTAGTTCGCGAACGAACGGGTGCAAAGGAACGGTTCACCAAGATGAACGAAAGGACCGAGGAATGAATTCCAAGGAACGATCGGTTCATAGTTCACTTCGGTCGCGGCGGTCTACTTATGGTTCCCGGGAAAGAAGAACGATCGGTTCATAGTTCACTTCGGTCGCGGTGGTCTACTTATGGTTCCCGGGAAAGAAGAACGATCGGTTCACAGTTCACTAGTTCACTACGGTCGCGGCGGTCACTTCGGCAGTTCTCGTTCCAGCCTCGGTCGCGTGCTTGTCTCAATCTCGGTCTCCCTCGGCCGCACTCGTCGTTCTTCGCATGACCATCTGTCTCAGTTCCACTGCCGACTGCTCCTAGTTAGTTCAGTATCCAGTTGTTCGTTTCGTTCACTGCGCTCGCCTGTTTTACATGTGTTCCAAACTGTTCTTGCACTTGGTTCTGGCTATTTAGCATCCACGACCGGTAATCAAAAAGTATTTTATAGTTACGTAAATTACATAAAAGTTACGTTGCATGTAATAGGTACGTCTTTTCAGGTAACAAAAGGGCATATCAGCTCACTTCATTATATCGATGAACAGCAGAAGACATACTTATAACAAGGCAAGTTTTTTTTGTTTTTTTTTTTTTTTTTTGTTATTCATGCATTTTTTGGTTTCATCGACTTGATTTAGCAGCTAACTTTCAATAATTTGCTTAATTTTTAGTGTAAGAAAATTCATATAAAACGATTTTCGTGTATATTTCATATACAAAAACATTACATTTAGGAAGGCTCTAATTACTTTTAAGTTTGGTTGTTTCCGATTTGCATTACCTGCTAGTTTGGTTTCTTTGAAAAAGAAAAAGTGGTTTGTGGGTCATTTTGGCTCAGTAGGAAAAGCGGTGCCTCCTCATTCGAAAAGACATACATTATTATCTAAAAAACATTTTTTCAGAAGGAGCTTTTAAACCAAAAACTTTATTACTGCGAACTTAATTATTATTATTATTGCTGCATTCACATTAATACTGCAACATAAAAACCTAATTTTTATTAAGCGTGTGACGCAAGTATGAGAAAACCACATTTTATTTTATGCTTCCATAAAGTCTACTTTGCCTACGAACTCAGAGACAACGTGAAGTATATATAGGGTGTAAACGATTATTGTTTACAACGTAGCATAGCTATGTAGTGGAAGTCGAAACGAAGAATTTTATACAACACTTGTGGTCTATTAAGTTGGGAATCAGCCACCAACAGGTTTACAAGACTACATGAGCTATAGCCCAAGCGCGTCGCGTGAGATTTTCATGTTCTCTTCTCCAGCTCTCTACACATCATCATCGATTGTTTCGCAATTGTTGCTTGCACTAGCTTGTTATTTCTTCACTGCCTAATTATTACATGTTTGTCTGTTTGTTGCATCTGCTTGTAACGGGCAACACATTGTCCGTAATTGGCGAGTAGTCTGTACTCGAGGCCTGTTTTCTGTGCGCCACCCGACGTTATTTCCCTGCGATCGGCCACACAAGGCTACAGTTGGCTAAACGAGAGGTTCTGCAGAATCACAGAAATTACTTCTAAAAGTGTGTAAGAATTCTGTAATGAATAAAAACTCTATACTCCAGGGGGGAGGCAAGTGCCCCCTCTTGGTGCCCTCCATCCTTCAGTCACCCATACTACTAGTTTTCAGTTTTTCATAAGAACCACATACCAAGCACAAAAGAACGGTGAACGAGTAAAAATGAACGGTTCCCAAAAAAGAACGATCAGCAGTGAACTAGTTCCTAAGGATGAACGAGTTTGCCCATCTCTAATGTTGCGCACGAAACATGTTTTTATCATTGCAAATTACACTTAATGTAATGGACAATATTAAAAGCAATTATTTTACAGTATCACAGGTTACGTGGCTACGATGCCTACTACTAGCCCGCGAAAGGCAGAGGTCCCGAGTTCGAGTCTCGGTGGGGCACACAGTTTTAATCTGCCAGGAAGTTTCATATCAGCGCACACTCCGCTGCAGAGTGAAAATCTCCTTCATGTCTGACATTGTTCTTCAAGCTCTGTCTCATTCAGGCTATTCGGAGAAAAGCTGGTGAACACAACAGGCCATTTAGAAATGCAGAAACTTTTGTTTACAATACAAATAATTTGCGTCAAGTAGTATGACGTCGCTAGGATACAACTCTGCGCTATTAGCAGTTTACCGAGTGAATTGAAGAAGCTGCTACTGTCACAGTGCATATACAAGGTGGTCAGAAACACTCTGAACAGTCAGAAGAGGTGCTGTGGTGAAAATTAATTGTTAAGAACAAAATTCGATAAGTTTCGACTTTCTCAAGTTAATTATCACTGAAGCTAGCCAATCAGACTGTTGCCCGCGCGTATTAAAGAGGCGCGCCAGATACAATGAGTGTCAGTTGTTCACATGGCGCAGATGATAGCGCACGAGACAATTGAGGCTTTGGTTCATCTTCTATCCTTACTACGGTCTCATGACTAATTTTTGTGTCTCTCTCTTGTTCAATTTTGGGATACCAAACAAAGGATACATTTGGGGACACAGTCTCAAGCTTGAATTTGTTCTCGCAACTGTCTGATTGGCTAACTTTAACGCGGAAGCGAGGCGGGGTATCGACATTTTTCTTAATGACTGTTTCTCAGAAAAGCCTACACTGCAACATACTACAAACTGTTTAGGATGTTCCGAACTGTATATTTGATTTGGGAAATATGGCTGGGCGGGGAGGAGGGGGGCAGGCGGTGGAGATGGGAAGCGTGCAACAAATTTTAGTACCAACGATTGAGGCGTGAATCAGAAATAAGCGGCACGTCGTTCCTCCTGCTCTGCTAAGGTGGTATTGTGGAGGTGCTTTGGCACGTGCCTCTGTCCTGAGGGCACGCTCGGCGGCGTTTGTGGTGCAATCAGCGTTTCGCCAATTTGTGCTGGGGTAGAATGGGAGGAGGGGGCGAGGGTGAGCTGGCGGATGTCAGTCACCTCATTTCATCCGATCACAACGAGGCGCAGTCGCAATGGTAAAGTGGTTGAGAAGCTTGTGGAGCATCGGCAGCCGTTAATGCGGGACACTATCATGCAGGGGGCAGTGGCTGAAATTGGTGGAAGATGGCTGGGCTTGCAGGTTAGGACAGTGGAGCGGGAGATACGATGACATCTACGCAATCCTCTGTCAGAAGCCGCACAACTGGCGGCCGATGGGTTGGTGCCAAGCCTGATAAGGGACATTGACTTACCTCGTCTGAAGCGGCATGGCAGACCTAAGGCATCGCAGCTGGCCGCAGTTAGAACCGCGTGGACGGGGCTAGGATGCAGACAACAGCGAGTCGATCGCTTTAGAGTGAAGTGGAAGTAAGTTAATGTGAGGTGTGGTGCTGGGATATTTAGAATCACGCATGGGCCATAGGGAGTATGGTCGAGACGTGCGGACACAACAGGGCAGAAGAGTGGTCAATGTTTTTACTTATGACCAAGGGAAGGTGGCTCCATGGGATATGCAGACAAGGGATTTGGCATGAGGAAAGGAGCACTATGTATGTGTTTTAGTGGCCAGCAGAAATTTTGGACATCTAGTCGAATTCTATACAGTCCAGTTACATTAATGTGACCGTCGCCTATGTTCGACGTCAACCCACAATGACCACTCACAGACGACAGGTGGCAGCGCTAGCAATAGAGGGTACGTAAAGCCTGACGGGAGGACATTGTTGCAACGCCGAAATACAGCGATTTATCCGACATCCAGAAGGGCATGGGTGGAAGCATTTTCGAAACGGTTAAGCCTGTAAACAGTTTGGGTGTCACTGTGGTTAAAGTCCTCAACAACGGTTCAGAGGACGTTGCCGGGTACGGGCCTAGACAGGAGGCGCATGTTTCATGCACCTCTGCTGACTGCTGTTCATCGGCGACGAAGGCTGGGATTTGTTCTCCACTACCGCAACTGGGCGTCCACTGAGCGGCCACAGATGATATTTTCAGACGAATCACGTTGTATGCTCTATCGGGCAGATGGTGGTTGGTGTGTACTTCCCGAAACGCCTGAAAGCATACACTCTGCAACAATGGTTGTAAGGGTCGAAGCCGGAGAAAGGAGCGTTATCGTCTGGGGAATGATCTCGTCGTTCTGGAAGACACACTGTATCAACACAAGTATGCATTTCTCCATGGGTACCACGTCAACCGTATACTCATTTCCTTTCCACTCGCTACGACGGCATCTATTAGCACGACAGTGTAACTTGCCATCCACCACGCGGTATACGTGTGTGGTTCGAAGAGCGCGGGATGAGTTTATCGAAGACAATGGGTAGAAAACGTCCAGGATTTAATCTCAATCGAGAATCTGTGGGATCACCTTGATTGGACTGTGCGCTCCATGGATCCTCAACCGAGAAACGTAGAGCAACTGTCCAAGACAATGGAGTTGTATGGTTGCAACGTCTCGCAGCGGTCAGCGACCTGAAAGGTGGTTACTCAGGCTTTCTATATGTGGTCATATTAATGTGACTAGACAGTGTAAGTAAGTCGTGAGGGATGAGTACAGAATCGGTGAATTGAGCATGCATGGTGCTTTGAGTTTAACGGTAGTTGGTACTTACATTTCGAGTGGCGGGCCGTGAGCAGAGTGCTGTGTGTCTATTTTGATTTTTTTCTTGCAAGCAATAGGTGTACTTTAATATCTCGCGTGAGAAGAATTCCCTGTGAATTCCGTGCTGATCATTACACTGATAGCGCGATTAAGGTTGTATTTACACACATTTGTGCAGATATTTACGTAATTTCTGTGATAATAACGTAGGTATGTTTATGGTTCTTTTTGTGTTAATGTTAACAATATGAGTAGTTGGTGGAATGAGTAATTAGGAGCGGTATAGGTGGATTTTATTTGGGAAAAGTCTGAGAGCCACAATTCTGGTTTTGAGATGATTGAGTCCTCATTCTTATTTTTTTATGGGGAAGGGGATGAGTGCTGTGTGTTGTGTATTGTTTTGTTTCTGTTCCAAGTCCTTTTGTCCATGGGGCGGTATTTAATATCAGGTTGGGTTACTATGTACTGATAGAAATGTTTATTTACCTCCATTTGTTTGGTGTCCAGTTTCTCAAGGATGACAGCTGGGCTTTATAATTGAGTTCACCCTCCTTCATTTTGTGCTTTGTACATTTTTGAAGAATGTATTGGTGTTCACTACATATTTATTCCTGTAATACGCCCGCACCTCCTCAACTGCTAGACCGAACCCCACTACACCTATAATCTACGCTGCAGGGTAGGAAGTAAACCTAAAACAAGCGATCGCGTGGGAGGTCTTTATCGAAAGAAAAAAAGCGTTGGCGAAAATTGTTTCCATTGATCAGGTACGAAATATTGTACGGAAGCAGGGAGCTGCAGATCGTCTCCCACGCAGGCCGCTTCGCCGGGCACTGACCTCTGCACTTTGCCACGCAGTGGGTGGCAGTTCTCCGCTGTGCAAAGCGCAGGGTTCCAGAGCCTACTTGACGCTGACATTAGTGGCTCGTTCGAAAACCTAGCACTCTCATCTTTCCTCATCTGGAAGAAGTTTTTGATTTCAGCATAGTTAATTGAGGCCAGCATCAGTTCGTGTATAATACGTATCATTCTAAGCACTTCTGACAGATGTTGGCACTAGAAATTTGGCCCGGTTAACGTACTAACTCCAAAGCTGTTTGTTTCCTTTTTTCCACATTCCACTTGGACCTCTCGTGATATGCGCTGCGTATAATGAGTATGCATTGGGTGCAAGACGTAATGAAAGGAAATTATTTCGTAGTTGAATCTGGTCTTGGAAGTCAATGGATATCTTTTAGAGGACTTTTATAGGCGTGGTTTTTAATATTAGCTTAATTAATACTGTTAGTCCCATTCCAAACATGGGAAAGTTTTCGTAACACGGTTTCGGCATTTCAGTGTGCGATCTGGTTTAATTATCTGCTGTAATTGTGAGTGACAGCAGTAAGCTCAAGAGGTTTTTGGAGTTCTCTACGTACTGTTGTACTACAGATCAGCAATTCTTGTGAGGATCATTGATAAGAAGGGGAAGATCGTCTGTGGTTATCAGTTGATCTTATCATCGTTGCTCTAGGTCAGCCAGATTACTTAACAGAGTCTGTCTTAGTCGCTTTTTTGGGCCACTTTTATTCTTCCCAACATCGGGATTACCCTGTTGTCACAAAATGCAGACATATCTTAAAACATAGGTCAACATCTACGTGATATATCCACCAGAAATTCTTACGAAATTAATGGATGACGTATTTGTGACTCGTCGTTCGCCAATAAAAAAATGGCTCTGAGCACTATGGGACTTAACATCTCAGGTCATCAGTCACCTAGAACTTAGAACTACTGAAACCTAACTAACCTAAGGACATCACACACATCCATGCCCGAGGCAGGATTCGAACCGGCGACCGTAGCGGTCGCGCGGTTCCAGACTGAAGCGCCTAGAACCGCTCGGCCACCAGCGGCCGGCTCGCCAATACAGAGTAGACAATATTACTGGCTAATATATCTCGACTAGGAGAAATGGTTACACCTCAACCTTTTAAATTATTCCACATAATGATGCGACTTCATGCCGCGAATCCCATTGTGTGTCGATTAAACAACAATTTTACCAGTTGTCAGTGGGATTTTTCATAACATCACACGATACAGGTACACATCTGGTGTATCAACCACAAGCAGAAGGAGATTCTGGTAAGGTATCTCCAATATCGCGTTTCGATAGGTGGACAGAACGGTAACTCATTCTTTAATCTTTTCTTATTTTTGTATCCCTATAGCTTTTCGCTATGTCACATGTCATCTTCTTCGGAATTATCTTGAATATTTGTCTTTCAGACATTTGTAGTAATAGTTCTTGAAACCAGATCGTCGAATTGTCATTCACATTAGCTGCACGTGTCCTCGTGGTCAGTGCATACAAAGTATGGAGTGCAGTAACATGCATATATTACCCATATGATGTAATTCTTTCGCCTTATACAACTGCGCGTTTACTGACCCCTAAGCTTCTATGTACGAGATACACCCAGGAATCGCTCTTTTCTTTTCAGTGGAAATATTCAGCATTCTCTTACGAGGAAGGAGACTGTGATGAAACTGTTCTCAGGGCGGACAGACAGTTAATTTATAGTCGACGTATTGGAACCATATTTTTTACTTGTCGTTGTGGACACAAATGTCACTGCAGATGTCTACCCGATGTGGCCTGCTGCTATCAGTGAGATGTAACCTCATTGCTGTACCGTGGGCTCGACAGTACTTTTCCATCCATCTTCGTATATGCGTGACTGTTCTGTAAGAATGTATACATAAGAAGCTTGAGACAAAAAAGTTAATTCATATGTCCCTGAGCAGAATGACCTTCACCTCCCTGTGAATCAGTACTCAGGTGTATGCGATTTTTAATTTGAAAATTAAACTTCATGGATTATTTATAAATATGTGATGTAGAGAAAGGAATAAAATGTTCATATAAACAAATTACTACTGAATACTACTTCATGGATTATCAGCTGCAGTTTATTGTTTCATATCACGCACAATAAGTACTCCAGCAACTTATCCAAAGCAAGATGCAGAGCAGGTGCATGATATAAGAATAATTGGAGCCAAAATGCTTTACAGTATATTCTGATAACGCACAGCAAGAACTAAACCTAATTTAACAGACATACATTTTCGCAAAGATGTAATGTAAAATTTCCATTATTTGTTCCTTCGGTCATAGAAGGATACACCATATGAGATAATGGTTTTTAGCCGTAGTACTGTTGGGAATTTGCACAGTGTGTAAACAAAATAGTAGAAAGCAGAACTTGTTGTCTTAAGAATGTAATCTGATTATTTCAGCTTCATCCATTTTGTTCTTAGACGTTTTGTGATATCCTCTGCCATCTTTCACTAGATCTTTGTCTTGACATTTTCTTATAGCTTTAAATTCAACACAGGACTTTCTCGGTTCGTCTACCGTGCACTCGCTTGGCTACACGTCTCCCCCCTCCCCCCACCTCCATCAGCCTTCCATTAAAATCATAATTACAGCATTCACTTACGTCTGTACCCTTATCCATTTGCTTTCACAATTTAATTTTTTCTGTAACTACACAGCGAAGAGGCTGTAGGCGTCTTTGCACACATGTGTCGCCTATCTAATATCATCCACATGTGCTACTATTAGAGAATTACACAAATGCCTGGATGTACCGAAAAGTAGGTCCTCCCACTTGGTTCTGTGTAGGAACTGGAGTTACCGTGACAAGTCAGCTTATACATACCAGTATCCACACAAAAGCACTGACTGTGATAAAATCAGTCACTACTGCAATTTGGGCCAGTATACGATGAGTCACCCTGAACAACTAGCACAGACAATCACGGTTCCATGAGCGAGTAAAACCTTGAATATCAATAATGTTTCGCCCTTATAATTTATCTGACATCCATACTACATATTTTTCATCTGTCCCGGCATGTGAGATAATGTATTTGGACAACTATTTATACCTCTCTGTGTGCACGACCTTATGGCGCGTGTCTGGGTAACCGAAGATCGCTCTCCACGTAACAGTCAGCCTGCACTCTGTGGCAATTATATTTCTACAATAAGAACAATAGTAAGTTTGTTTATTCTTTCGCATTTAAGTGTATAGGAGAGGAGATGTTGGGGAGCTGACACTTCGCAACTGCTGAAAAAGGAACATGGTATTTTATATTGTCGACAGAGAACATTTTCAAGGAAGCAACTCGAAGCAGTAAAATGCCTTTCAAGCTGCAGATAAGTGCAGCCGAGATAATGTTTTGATGACAGAATTATCGGGCTTACGCAACAGTAACGCACGAACGACGAGGTATAAAAATACGGGAGACAGGTGCGGCTAAAGAGACGCAAAGAAATTTGTGCAAGTGTGAAAGGGTATTCTCTGCATTTGTTTGTTGGTAGAAATACAGTTATAAATATTTACTTTTATTAATTTCGTAATATTTCAGTGTTATGAAGAAAGGATTCCATTTGGGTTTATTAACGGTAAACATTACTTTCATTAAGCGAATGCAGTGAAAATTATTACAATACCAGCGCCAGCGGTATCATATTTGCCCGGACGCAAGCAGAGCCATCTGAAAAAAAACATGTATTCCTGGAAGTTAAATTGATGAGTCTGTTGTTAGATGGTGTAGAGTCACAAATCAGTTAACTGTGTTCTTAATTAGCAGTCCGGGTTAGCCAAATAATTAAAACCTGCTATAATTCAGCGAACGTCTGGAATACATCATGGACAGTGAGTTGCCATTTACTAATGACGTTGCTACTCATACCTGTAGAGGTAGATTTTAGCGCCATGTCGACGACGCGGTCGATAGAGAGGAAGCATATGGTATGGTGAACAAGTGTGGGCTTGGGCTTTACTGAGAAAGTCATCAGACATTAGCTTAAAATGATTAGGGGAAAGTACAGAAGTCGCAATAACCACCGTCAATGTGAACATTTTTAGGCGCGAATGCGTGTCCAGTCGCTTAATTGCTGTGACAGGTCTACGTGTATCCAAGATATAAAAGGGCAGTGCATTGGTCGAGCTATCATTTACACACAAGTGATTCATGTGAAAAGGTTTCTGACGTGATTATGGTCGCAAAACGGAAATTAACAGACTGAATATGGAATGATAGTTGGAGCCAGACGCATGGGACATTCGGAAAGTGTTGAGCAAATTCAATATTCTGGGATCCACAGTTCCAAGAGTGTGCCGAGAAATACAAATTTCAGACATTACCTCTCACGATGGACAACACAGTTGCTGACGGCCTCCACCGACAGCAGCGTCGTTTGCGTAGAGTTGTGAGTGCTAATAGACAAGCAACACTAAGTAAAATAACAGCATAAATCAATGTTGGACGTACGACGAATGCATACCTTCGGACAGTGCGCCGAAATTTGGCGTTAATGGACTGTGGCAGCAGACGACCGAAGTGAATGCCTTTGCTACCTGCACGACACCCCCTGCAGCGCCTCACCTGTGCTCATAACCTATCTATGGGACCCTTGACGACTGGGGAACTAGTTCTGCTCAGAAGAGTCCCGATTTCGGTTGGTAAGATGTGATGGTAGGTTCGAGTGTCGCTTAGGCCCCACGAATCCGTCGACACAAGTTGTCAACGAAGCACTGTGCAAACTGATGGAGGCTCCATAATGGTGCAGACTGTGTCTTCCGGTTATGTACGACTGCTTGGAGACCATTGCAGCCGGCCGATGTGGCCGAGCGGTTCTAGGCGCTTCAGTCTGGAACCGCGCGACGGCTACGGTCGCAGGTTCGAATCCTGCCTCGGGCATGGATGTGTGTGATGCCCTTAGGTTAGTTAGGTTTAAGTAGTTCAAAGTTCTAGGGGACTTATGACCTCAGATGTTAAGTCCCATAGTGCTCAGAGCCATTTGAACCATTTACAGCCTTTCGTGTACTTCATGTTCAGAAAGTACTATGGAATTTTTATGGATGACAATGCGCCATCTCATCAGACTACCACTGTTCGCCATTGGTTCAGAGAAAATACTAGACTAATAGAGTGAATGACTTGGCCGCACAACCTTCCGGAGTGGCCGAGCCGTTCTAGGCGCTGCAGTCTGGAACCGCGCGATCGCTACGGTCGCAGGTTCGAATCCTGCCTCGGGGATGGATGGATGTGCTGTCCTTAGGTTAGTTAGGTTTAAGTAGTTCAAAGTTCTAGGGGACTCATGACCACAGCAGTTAAGTCCCAAAGTGAACAGAGCCATTTGAACCATTTGAACTTGGCCACACAGATTACCCTACATAAATGCCATTGAATCGAGAGGTCAGTACATGCACTAAATCCTGCACCGGCAACTCTTTCCCAATTATAGACAGCATTAGAGGCAGCAGGGGCCTCCAACGGATTATTGAGTCCATGCAACATCGAGTTTCTGTTCTACGCCGGGCAGAAATTGGTCCGACACGGTATTTTGAGGTATTCCATGACTTTTGTCACTTTAGTGTATATAATTTGTTTTTTGGTAATAATTACGTGCGTAGCAGTTTAACAGAACTAGCAAGGAAGCTGGCAACCTAGCACAGCCCTTGGCTTCTGGTTTCTTTTGGGTTTCGCGGAATGGCGAGGGATCTTCTCATAAAATTACACTATACTATTACTTCCAGCACTATGATGAAGCAATATTGTGGTGAAGATGATGCAGTTCTGTTTAAAAACGCTAAAAAAAATTTGGCTGAAAAGAGGAAGTTTGACAACCATTTCAAATGACAATGACAACAAGTTAAGGAAATAAGTCTTTTTCATCTTACTAGAAATATTCTCAGTATACCTAGATGCAGCTTGATATTGTCACGAAGTACAACCAAGCCATTCTCTTTGTTCGTGCGATACTCCATGACGTTAACTCATTAGGTCACATTTGTTCTACCTCCCCACACATACCCCTCTGCGTTTTCGCCATTTAGGCCTAAATTATTCTGTCACCTTGAAGTATCAGTATAAAATCATTTCCGAGGTCTGAACGCAGTCACCGTCTTCATCTAATGTGTGCTTAATTATTTACGTTAAACTCAACACCCTAACTATATACGAAGACAGGAACAGTTCTCGAAAGGACAGATACAAACCACAGGCATACCAGAGGTATATCAACAACACCTGTCGGCAACTGAGGGTTACAGTTAATTATCATTTATTTTAGAGAAGCTGCACAGTCATCAGTGGTATCTGTTCTTTCGAGAACAGTTACTGTCTTCATATATAGTTAAATGGCTACCCGGCCATTGTCCTTCGTCCGTGCGAATGCGCACAGGTTGCCCTAAGTCTTACGGGAATCGTCACCTTAGTGTGCGCGAGTAATGAGAGGATGGGCAAAAATCTATTACGAACATTACGTGTGTAAATTGTGGACTGTTGGGAGTTTGGGTCTCACGGGAAGCGTGCAAGGGATAAGTCCCTGCAGTCGCGCTATTCATCTGTGTCTTCGGTGGCTCAAATGGATAGAGCGTCTAACATGTAAGCAGGAGATCCCGGTTCCGAGTCCCGGTCATGGCACACATTTTCAGCTGTTCCCATCGAGGTATATCAACAGCACCTGTCGTCAACCGAGGGTTTCAATTAATTATCAACTCCCAAACGCTTCGTTCAAATAATGCACAAGGATATTAGCCATTCATAGCCAACAAATGTCGCTCTCGCCAGACTATAAGCATCTAAAATAAGCCTTCACACCCTTTCAGCGTTGTTCAGTCGTCGGAGTGTTAGAACGAATAGTGTGAGAATATTACCGATGGTGAATATTGAAATGATCGTCGTTACTATGCACATCTACATCGACATCTACATGACTTCCTTGTGTTCGCAACTAAGTGCCTGGCAGAGGGTTCACTGAATCACCTTCAAACTTTCTCTACTGTTCCATTCTCGAATGGTGCACCCGGAAAACGAACACTTAAATCTTTCCGTGTGAGCTCTGATTTCTCTTACATTATTATAGTGATAATTTCGTCCTATGTAAGAGGGAGCCAATAAAACATTTTCACACTCTGAGGAGAAACCTGGTAATTGAAATTTCCTGAGAAAGTCCTGCTGCTGCGAAAAATGACTTGTTTTATTAACTGACATCCGAATTCGTGTATGACATCCTTGACACAGTCTCCATTCTTTCGCGATAATACAAAACTAGCTGCCATTCCGATGCCGATCTCATACAGCACAGCAACACTATAGAAGATGGAGTGCAAGAGTAGTGTATGCAGTCTCTTTAGTATAGCTGTTACATTTTCTAAGTGTTCTGCCAATAAATCGCAGTCTTGAGTTTGTTTTTCCCACAACATTAACAACGTGATTGTTCCAATTTAAGTTATTTGTAATTATAATTCCTAGGTATTTAGTTGAGTTTATACCCTTCAGTTTTATGTGATGTATCGTGTAACCGAAATTTAGCGGATTCATTTTGGTACTAATGTGGACGCCTTCACATTTTTTATGATTTAGAGTCAGTTGCCACTTTTTTCACCATAGAAATCTTGTCTAAATCATTTTGCAATTCTTTTTGATCATCTGATGACTTTAAATGGCGATAAATGACAGCATCATTTGCAAACAATCTAAGAGAGCTGCTCAGATTGTATCCTATATCGTTTACGTGGATCAGGAACAGCAGGGAGGTCCATAAAACGTCCTTGGGAAACGCCATATATTACTTCCGCTTTACTCGATGGCTTTCCGTCAGTTAGTACGTATTGTGCCCAACGATTACGATACAGCTAAGATTACGACACGGTTCCTACATTAAGGAGTGACTATAACTGCTATTACATTATGTTGTACATTCAATGTTATTTTCAAAGGCGTAGTTATTAACTCAAGGATTTCACGTTTAATACGCTTCAGTTTAGAATACACTATCCTAAAGTAGTGATAGTAAGGTTATCTGCCATTCCAGCTTCTTAAACGAAAATGAAAACATGGCAGTGCTGTTGAAAAGATGAGAAAAGTTCAATCAAATGAAACTTAGGATTTCAGATTGCTAGATATTTATCATTCATGTTTAAGCTAGAGTTTGTAGAGGATTGCTTAGAAGAAGAGTGAGAACCAGTTGACCACGTATTTTACTGATGGTAGTCTTTTCTGTTAGTACACAGATAAATAATATGGAGTTTATGCAGTTCGATACCACCTACATCTGCATCTACTTGTATACGTTGGAAATCACATTTAAGTGTCTGGTAGACGCACTAAATTAAGTGCTAGAAAATACCGTTAAACGAAAATTCCACATCTGCAACAGTTTAACTTTTCCCAAACTTCCTGCGGCCATAAAGCTCTGAAAACGTTTCTCTTTGTGTAAGCTTCTAAAGGCATTGGTTTTTCGGTTTCAGTTTCACTGAATGTTTTTGTGACGGCCAGTTATCGATAAAATTCACATGCGAGATGACTAAGTAGCAACAAATATCTGAAATTTGTCCGAGAAAATTCGAGGCACATAATTTACCACACAAAAACAACGCAGAACAACGTCTGCCTCTTACCTTCACAAATAGGAGAAGTCCTGAAAAATCCAGACAGTCACCTACCACAGCAGAGTGCCACATCAATTCTCACAATATCAGCGCAAAATACTTCCTGCTTGCGACTGCTGAGACGATATAATACATTCAAGTAGTACATGTCATCTTCGTTACTATGTAAATTCATAAAATATGTAAAATTATCAATTTACAATGGAAGTTGTTAGATGTACCAGACGCACCACGTGATTATGACATACGGTAGTGGAGTATGGTTCAGAGACAGAAAAATATGTTCGACGATGTCGGCTATGAATGTGAGCTTCACGTGACACATGCATGTAACTCAGGTGTTGCGTGAGGCAGAAGGTGCAAAAGCCTACCTGTAGGTTTCGTGCAGGTAGCCATGCGATGCTAGCGAGTTAATGATAGTGCTGGACGTAATTAAAGTTGCGGGACATTTTGAAATTTTTCTCGTGCTCAGGCAGCTAGGTCTCTCACATAACAAAAACGGCCGAAAGAATTAATTCTACACAAAGGATTCTTCGAGCAAAAACGCGTGCTCTCTGTTACAGAGTATCCACGTAAATATAGTTATGAGGATGGGTGCTAACGCTAATTAAAAGAGCACGTCGTTCGCAGCGTTGTGTGATGAACACTAACTCGAGAGGCAGCTCTTTCAGAGTTCTAGCGAGGAGTCTGCGAACCGCGCAGCGCAGTGTAGGTCTGCTGGTGAGAAAGCACGAAACCAAGAGAACATGTTAAGCTATTCGCAGAAAGTGCACGACCCGCGTAACTGACGACAAGGATTTTCAGGTTGCAGAACGTTTTATCGAGTGACCCACCGGAAGAGATTTCGTAGCGCAGTGAAATTCCGCATGATGGTTAGTGAAATCTGCGGGTTTCGCAGAACTCGCACTTCAATAAATGATCATATTGCATGAAACTTACTTTTTAGATGTGAGTTCCTCCAGTTCTACGATTTATTATTTTTAAGTTATTTTATTTTTCCGTTGCTTGTTTCACGCATGGCTCATTTGCAAGTGGTACGGTATAAAATCAATCAATTTTATCATGCCCACATGGAAAAAACATGTGACTCTACATTTTTGCCAATTCATTTTGTGTCCCTTTGGTTTAATATGAGGTGCCTCATTACGGTAGGCAACTGTTTTGGGTGAGAAAGATGTTTGTCAGATAAATTTTGACTGTTTCAGTACACGTGCACAGGTAAAAAGCGAGTCAAGTCCTACATTTAATATCACACGGTGAACGGGTTTTGCTATTTTAATTTTGAGTTAGCCATCTTGCACTTAGTTAACTCAACAGTTTTTTATCCATTTCTGTCCAGACTTTAAACCGTATTGGCTATTTCATTATCTATTTATTATTTATTTATCTATTCATTCACTCGGAGACCATACTGTCACCGAAGGAAAGATAATAGAGAGAGGGCGAAATACTGAATTCGCATTTCCAAAATTATTTCACCGTGGAAAATAGTAATCCCGTCCCTCCTTTCAACCAACGTAAGAACGTAGAAACTGTAGATACTGAGATATAACCGCTTAGTAATGGAAAGGCGTCACGACTAGACGATATACCTGTAAGTTTCTACACAGATTAAGCAAAATAAATTACTGCCCTTCTAGCAACACTTCTTCATAGGTCAATGGAGCAACGAACGATACCTGTTGTTGTTTGTTGTTGTGGTCTTCAGTCCTGAGACTGGTTTGATGCAGCTCTCCATGCTACTCTATCCTGTGCAAGCTTTTTCATCTCCCAGTACCTACTGCAACCTACATCCTTCTGAATCTGCTTAGTGTATTCATCTCTTGGTCTCCCTCTACGATTTTTACCCTCCACGCTGCCCTCCAATACTAAATTGGTGATCCCTTGATGCCTCAGAACATGTCCTACCAACCGATCCCTTCTTCTGGTCAAGTTGTGCCACAAACTTCTCTTCTCCCCAATCCTATTCAATACTTCCTCATTAGTTATGTGATCTACCCATCTAATCTCCAGCATTCTTCTGTAGCACCACATTTCGAAAGCTTCTATTCTCTTCTTGTCCAAACTATTTATCGTCCATGTTTCACTTCCATACATGGCTACACTCCATACGAATACTTTCAGAAATGACGTCCTGACACTTAAATCTATACTCGATGTTAACAAATTTCTTTTCTTCAGAAACGCTTTCCTTGCCCTTGCCAGCCTACATTTTATATCCTCTCTACTTCGACCATCATCAGTTACTTTGCTCCCCAAATAGCAAAACTCCTTTACTTCTTTCAGTGCCTTATTTCCTAATTTAATTCCGTCAGCATCACACGACTTAATTAGACTACATGCCATTATCCTTGTTTTGCTTTTGTTGATGTTCATCTTATATCCTCCTTTCAAGACACTGTCCATTCCATTCAACTGCTCTTCCAAGTCCTTTGCTGTCTCTGACAGAATTACAATGTCATCGGCGAACCTCAAAGTTATTATTTCTTCTCCATGAATTTTAATACCTACTCCGAATTTTTCTTTTGTTTCCTTTACTGCTTGCTCAATATACAGATTGAACAACATCGGGGAGAGGCTACAACCCTGTCTTACTCCCTGCCCAACCACTGCTTCCCTTTCATGTCCCTCGACTCTTATAACTGCTATCTGGTTTCTGTACCTAACACCTGGAAAAAGTGCAGATCATTCCCGTTTAAAGAAAGGCAGCAGGACAGATACACACAGCTATAGACTTGTGTGGTTGATGTCATTCTGTTGTAGAATTATGGAACATGTTGTATGTTAATGAACTATGACGTTTTTGGAGAACGAAAATCTCCTCCATAAAAATAAACATGGTTCAGCAAGAAAATATCGTGCGAGACTCAGCTCACTCTGTTACTCCATGAGATCCATAGCGTTGTAGAAAACGGCGCTCAGGTTGATGCAATGTTTCTTGATTTTAGGAAGGCGTTTGACGCGGCCCCGCACTGCCGATTAGTGAAAAAATTACGAGCTCATCGAGTGTGTGACCATTTTTTCGATTGGATGCAAGACTACCCGGCGGAGAGAGCTCAACGCGTCTTCACTAACGTAAAATAATCGACAGATGTAAAGACAAAACCCGGAGTGCCGAAGGGGAAGTGATAGGATCGTTTTTGTTTACAATGTATTTAAATGGTCTAGTAGAAAGCGTCGGATAATCTCGACGACTTTTAGCACGTGATCGGTTGTCTATAACAAAGCAGCAACGCCAGAAGATAGTATCGATTTGCAGAACGACCTGCAGAGGACTGATGAATGACACAGGCACTGACGGTTGACCCTGAACATAAATAAGCCTAACATATTGCATGTAAAAATGAAAAGAAATCCATTATTGCAAAACCAAACTGTTGATGAGAAACTGCTCGAAACAGCATCCACAGTAAAATATCTAGGGCTAACTACCCAGGCCGACCTTAAATGAAATGACCACATACAACAAATAGCAAGAAAAGCAGAATCCAGACTGGGATTCATAGTAAGAGTCTTAAGGAAATGTAACTCATCCACGAAGGAAGCGGTTTATAAGGCGCTTGTTCGACCGATTCTTGAGTATTGTTTATTAATATGGGATCCTTACCAGGTGGGATTGATTGAAGAGATAGAGAGGATCCAACGAAGAGCGGCGCGTAAGGTTACGAGATCGTTTAGTTGGCACGAAAACGTTACAGATATACTCAATAAACTCGATTGGCAGACGTGACAAGAGAGGCGTCGTGCCTCAAGGAGAGATTTTCTACTGAAATTTCGAGAGAACTCTTTCCAGGAAGAGTCGAACAATACATTACTTCCTCCCACACACATCTCGCGTGATACCAATGACAAGAAAATTTTAGAAATTGGAGCCAATACAGAGACTTGCCGACAGTAGATATACCCACGAGCCATTCGAGAATGGAACAAAAAGAATCGGCTAGTGGTACCATAAGTACCCATCGCCACACACCATTAGGTGGCTTGCGGAGTTTACTGTAGATGTAGATGTTCTTTTATTATTTTTAGAGCAATATATTCGTCAGTGCTGTGTTGTTATTAACGACTCGAAGCGAGTGACAATAGATTATCCTTTTATTTAACTTTTCAGGGAAAATGGTGGAGGACAGCAGTTTACCTCTGACCTACTGACATCTACAAATTGTAGGGGACAGTGTCGTACTTGGAACACTTTCCAGACTTTAGCGCTTAACCAGTCCTATACCGTTAATTTTACTTCATTTTGAAGTGATATCATGCACTTCACGTGTTCTGCAGTGTTGTTCTGAAATTACGAACATTTCTCCGGAAATGTAAAGGACGTGAGCGATAGTTATCTTAGAGACTGAAAGTGTTTAATTGATGTTGCTCAAGGATGCCTGTAACGCAACGAAGGCGCCTTTATCAACATCTCACTGAGTTTGAACGAGGTCGTGTAACAGGACTACAAAAAGCTAGATGTTCCTTGCGAGATATTGCAGAAAGAATTGCCAGGAATGCAGCCACTGTACATTAATGGTTGCAACGAGGTTAAAGGGAATGTACGATTGTAAGAAGACTAGGTTCCAGACGGCTACGTGGCACTACCGAAAGGAAAAACCAAAGCAACGGACGTATGGCTCTGGCGCTACATACTGCATCTACAGCAGCAATATGAGCAGCATTTGGCACCAGAGTGACACAACGAACTGTTTCAAACCGATTACTTCAAGGGCAGCTCTGAGCTAGACGCCCTGTAGCGTACATCCACTGTCCCCACCCCGTCAATTGCGGCTTCAGTGGCGTCAGGCAAGAACTCATTGGAGGGCGGAGTGGTGATTTGTCGTGTTTTCTGATGGAATCCGGTTCTTCCTCGGTGCCATTGATGGCCGTGTGTTGGTAAGCAGAAGGCCAATTGACCGTCTGCAACGAACCTGTCCGCGTGCTAGACATACTGGATCTACACCTGCAGTTATGGTTGTTGTTGTTGTTGTGGTCTTCAGTCGTGAGACTGGTTTGATGCAGCTCTCCATGCTACTCTATCCTGTGCAAGCTTCTTCATCTCCCAGTACCTACTGCAACCTACATCCTTCTGAATCTGCTTAGCGTATTCATCTCTTGATCTCTCTCTACGATTTTTACCCTCCACGCTACCCTCCAATACTAAACTGGTGATCCCTCGATTCCTCAGAACATGTCCTGCCAAACGATCCCTTCTCCTAGTCAAGTTCTGCCACAAACTCCTCTTCTCCCCAATTCTATTCAATACCTCCTCATTAATTATGTGATCTTCACATCCAATCTTCAGCATTCTTCTGTAGCACCACATTTCGAAAGCTTCTATTCTCTTCTTGTCCAAACTATTTATCGTCTATGTTTCACTTCCATAGATGGCTACACTCCATACAAATACTTTCATAAACGACTTCCTTACACTTAAATCTATACTCGATGTTAACAAATTTCTCTTCTTCAGAAACGCTTACCTTGCCATTGCCAGTCTACATGCTATATCCTCTCTACTTCGACCACCATCAGTTATTTTGCTCCCCAAATAGCAAAACTTCGTTACTACTTTAAGTGTCTCATTTCTTAATCTAATTCCCTCAGCATAACCCGACTTAATTCGACTACATTCTAGAAGCCTCGTTTTGCTTTTGTGGATGTTCATCTTATATCCTCCTTTCAAGACACTGTCCATTCCGTTCAACTGCTCTTCCAAGTCCTTTGCTGTCTCTGACACAATTACAATATCATCGGTGAACCTCAAAGTTTTTATTTCTTCTCCGTGGATTTTGATACCTACTCCGAATTTTTCTTTTGTTTCCTTTACTGCTTGCTTAATATACAGAATGAATAACATCAGGGAGAGGCTACAACCCTGTCTCACTCCCTTCCCAACCACTGCTTCCCTTTCATGTCCCTCGACTCTTATAACCGCCATCTGGTTTCTGTACAAATTGTAAATAGCTTCTCGTTCCCTGTATTATACCCCTGCCATCTTTAGAATTTGAAAGAGAGTATTCCAGTCAACATTGTCAAAAGCTTTCTCTAAGTCTACAAATGCTAGAAAAGTAGGTTTGCCTTTCCTTAATCTTTCTTCTAAGATAAGTCGTAAGGTCTGTATTGCTTCACGTGTTCCAGTATTTCTACGGAATCCAAACTGATCTTCCCCGAGGTCGGCTTCTACCAGTTTTTCCATTCGTCTGTAAAAAATTCGTGTTAGTATTTTTTGCAGCTGTGAATTATTAAACGGATAGTTCGGTAATTTTCACATCTCTCAACACCTGCTTTCTTTTGAATTGGAATTATTATATTCTGCTTGAAGTCTGAGGGTATTTCGCCTGTCTCGTACATCTTGCTCACCAGATGGTAAAGTTTTGTCAGGACTGGTTCTCACAAGGCCATCAGTAGTTCTGATGAAATGTTGTCTACTCCCGGGGCCTTGTTTTTCACTCAGGTGTTTCAGTGCTCTGTCAAACTACGCACAGTATCGTATCACCCACTTCATCTACATCCTCTTCCATTTCCATAATATTTTCCTCAAGTACATCGCCCTTGTACAGACCCTCTATATACTCCTTCCACATTTCTGCTTTCCCTTCTTTGCTTAGAACTGGGTTTCCACCTGAGCTCTTGATATTCATGTAAGTGGTTCTCTATTCTCCAAAGGTATTTTTAATTTTCCTGTAGGCAGTATCTATCTTACCCCTAGTGAGACAAGCCTCTACATCCTTGCATTTGTCTTCTAGCCAACCCTGCTTAGCCATTTTGCACTTCCTGTCGATCTCATTTTTGAGACGTTTGTATTCCATTTTGCCTGCTTCATTTACTGCATTTTTATATTTTCTCCTTTCGTCAGTTTAATTCAATATTTCTTCTATTACCCAAGGATTTCTACTAGCCCTCGTCTTTTTACCTACTTGATCCTCTGCTGCCTTCATACTTCATCCCTCAGAGCTACCCATTCGTCTTGTTCTGTATTTCTTTCCCCCGTTCCTGTCAATTGTTCCCTTATGCTCTCCTTGAAACTCTGTACAACCTCTGATTTAGTCAGTTTCACCAGTTCCCATCTTCTTAAATTCCCACCTTTTTGCAGTTTTTATCAACAGTTAATAATTTAATCAACAGTTTTAAGCAACAGTTTTAATCAACAGTTAATAACCAATAGATTGTGGTCAGAGTCCACATCTGCTCCTGAAAATGTCTTACAATTCAAAACCTGGTTCCTAAATCTCTGTCTTACCATTATATAATCTATCTGATACCTTCTAGTATCTCCAGGATTCTTCCATGTATACAACCTTCTTTTATGAGTCTTGAACCAAGTGTTAGCTATGATTAAGTTGTGCTCTGAGCAAAATTCTACCACACGGCTTCCTCTTTCATTTCTTACCCCCAATCCATATTCACCTACCATGTTTCCTTCTCTTTCTTTTCCTACTCTCGAATTCCAGTCACCCATGACTATTAAATTTTCGTCTCCCTTCACTACCTGAATAATTACTTTTATCTCATAACACATTTCATCAATTTCTTCATCATATGCAGAGCTAGCTGGCATATATACTTGTACTACTGTAGTAGGCGTGGGCTTCGTGTCTATCTTGGCCACAATAACGCGTTCACTATGCTGTTTGTAGTAGCTTACCCGCACTCCTATTTTGTTATTCATTACTAAACTTATTCCTGCACTACCCCTATTTGATTTTGTATTCATAACTCCCCTGTATTTACTTGACCAAAAGTCTTGTTCCTCCTGCCACCGAACTTCACTAATTCCCACTATATCTAACTTTAACCTATCCATTTCCCTTTTTAAATTTTCCAACCTACCTGCCCGACTAAGGGGTCAGACAATCCATGCTCCGATCCGTAGAACGCCAGTTTTCTTTCTCCTCATAACTCCTCTTGAGTTGTCCCCGCCCGGAGATCCGAATGCGGGACTATTTTACCTTCGGAATATTTTACCCAAGAGGAGGCCATCATCATTTACTCATAAAGTAAAGCTGGATGTCCTCGGGAAAAATTACGGCTGTAGTTTCCCCTTGCTTTCAGCCGTTCGCAGTACCAGCACAGCAAGGCCGTTTTGGTTAGTGTTGCAAGGCCAGATCAGTCAATCATCCATACCGTTGCCGCTGCAACTACTGAAAAGGCTGCTGCCTCTCTTCAGGAACCACACGTTTGTCTGGCCTCTCAACAGATACCCCTCAGTTGTGGTTGCACCTTCGGTACGGCCACCTGTATCGCTGAGGCATGCAAGCCTCACCACCAACGGCAAGGTCCATGGTTCATGGGGAGGAGGGGGGGCTGGCTACTTCTCTTGAAATGCTGTCATATTAGCACATGTGTGGATGTTCCCCTGGTAAACCTCGTCCGTCCTTCAGGTAGCCCCACAACCAGAACTCACAGGGAGTGAGATCTGATGATCGTGCTGGCTAAGCATTTGGCAACGATCGGCCGATAATTCTATAATACCCACATGTGTTTCCAAGAATGAGGTCAACCTCACGAGCGATGTGCATTCGGCCCCATCTTGAATGAAAACATTTCAGATCCATGCGTCTCTCTCCCATAGGACGGGTATGACATGCTGGCGAAGCATATCGTAGTAGCGCTGGCGAGTCACACTGCACGTCTTTGATCCTTGGGTGCCAACCTGTTCAAAATAAAACAGCTGGTGATGAATGAAGCCGTGACACGTTGACAATACAGGGGAAATTCAGGCACAGTGACCGAATGTGAAGATCCCCACACTCGGCAATTCTGTATGCTCACCTCACCTGTCGTCTGTTCATAGGGTGTTCCAGGGCCAGCCCACGTCAACATCAATTCTTGCGAGAAACTGGAGAGCGAAGTCAACATGTCGTTGTGCATCCCATGGTGCAAGCTGCTTTACGATATGGATCTTATATGGATACCACTTGAGACTGGTTCGAAGCACCTTCTGTACAGTGGACCACGAGATGTTCTACTGTCGTGACACAGCACGCGCACTACTTGACGACTTGGAATTGTGCTTAGCGTTGTCTGCCATAGCAACAGCGATTTCATCAACTACCTGTAGTGCAACAGGTCGTCGGCCTCTTCCAGGAGCGACGTCCAGTTCTCCAGTTGATTCGAACTTCATGGTGCTCCGCACAGCAGGTGAAGAAAGAGGACTCGTCCGTAATCCTTTCAGCCGACGATATTCTCGAAGTGCTGCTGCAGCATTACTGTTGTTTTGATAATAGAGCGTCACCAGTAATGCGCTTCTCCTTCTGTCCACGCTCATGCTGACACGTCAAGAAGTGCACTGCGACTGGTCAGGTGTGTGGAGCTGTTAATCACGATGGCTGATCACGGTAACTGGTGGCCGTAGTTGGAACTAGAAGGTGGCGCTGTGACGCATGGAAATCATGCTACTCATACTCTGGACAGTAATGCTACCAAGATTGGTACTCGTACGGTAGTTTCCGTGTTATAACGTGATAAATAGGAAAAGATTAATTATAATCACTCGGTATATACTCTCATTTACTGGGATATATATTTTTCTTACTTCTTCATATTTCATATTATCGATATGACTTCATTCACATATACAACATGGGACTTAATTTAACTACCTTTTATGAAAGTCGACTTTTACTTAATATTATGTAGACCATCTTTTGCTGTAAATTAACTAGGCACAGAGAAGTGCGTCACATTACTTAAGTTATCAGTTTTTTTTAAATGTAAGCACGTAGTATTTAAACAACAAGGGAATAACAATTATTTTAATTTTATTCAGGTTCCGCTTGAAAATAGGCCATCCTCGAAATCAGTAGCGGAAAAATTAATTAACGCAGAAAATAATGAATCGCAGCTCTCGTTGAGCATAAACATATAAATTAAAAATGCAATTTATACATTTTAAACGAAGCTGCGGAACATCATAAATACAAACAAATACTCAAAATAAATTTAAAAAATGTATAATAATTTCGTATTGTTTGTCCTACAAGGTTTAAAATATCCATACAGCGCGTGTGGAAGAATAACTACTGTTTCTTTCAGCGGTGCGGTTTGTGTTACCTGCCTGCAGCAATACTGGGGCTGACCCTTTTGCAGATTCACAGCGAGCGGTAAGCTCGACCGCGTGTCTCCCTGGCCTTTCTGTTGTCAGCGCTTGATGTCAAGGCGTCGTCCCCTATCCACTATTACATGTACACTTCAGTCTGCTGCTCAGAGTTTGGTGGGACGCATTCACAAGCAACAGTTTTAATTCAGGAAAACATTGATGCTAATTTATTTTTCTCCAGGGGTACAACTTACGTTATTTCACACAACACCTACCTTGAAATCACCGGCCTACTATCGTTGCATTTCCAATAGAGCAAAATTTTATAAGTTTTCTTTATGCATAACCAGTAGGAAGTCACTTCATTGATTCTTAACGCCAGAGTAACGTACATTAGTCACAGTCTTGCATAGGCGAATGTAATTACCAGCTTGCACTATTTCAAATGGTTCAAATGGCTCTAAGCACTATGGGACTTAACATCTGAGGCCATCAGTCCCCTAGACTTAGAATTACTTAAACCTAACTAACGTAAGGACATCACACACATCCGTGTCCGAGGCAGGATTAGAACCCGCGACCGTAGCAGCCACGTGTTTCCGGACTGAGGCACCTAGAACCACTCGGCTACCGGAGCTGGCTGTGTAACTAGTTCGCTGGGCGGCTGATTGTTAGACCTAGAAATCGCAGCAGCCTTACACATCAGTCGCAAGTTATCCTTGTATTCACTTCTGTAGCATGCGCTGCGTAATATATTCCAAAATGCGACACCTGAGAATGGGAGTCCCCAGGAGCTCATACCTCGGGTTCTGTAGGTAATAGAAAGTTAGCGTCAACTGTTCTATACGGCACTTGGCCTAGGAACCATTTGTACATCCAATAACAGGATCGTCTTAGTGCCATTACCCTACGAGGACAATACAGGGTCAAAATGTTAATATCACGCTCTTCCCCCTGCACAAGCACATGGAGTAAATCGGATCGTTATTTTTACAGTGGATTTATGGTGACACCATCACTTGAAGAACGGTTCCTCAGAAAACGATTTTATACCATTTTACGTACTGAAACCGAGCTGGGGATTCCAAGACAGCTATACACAGCAAATGGCTGAATTTATAGCGAAATGTTCCTAAGATAACGATCTCGGACAACACCGAAAAATTAATTGACACCATTATCCGTTTCGGAGATTCAGAGATTCAAAGTTATCATAGCTGTCCTCGTTAAATCCACATGTAAAATCCGGTATGACGTGAAATCTAAATAAAAATAACCGCAACAAATTTCTCAAATTTTAACGTTATATTCTGTAGGCAATTATCTAGCAATGCCATACTCCGGTTTGTAAAGATCTTTATTCGTTATCGAGAAACAATCATCAGGAGAGTATTGAGGCAAATGCAAAATTTTTGCGCATTAAAAATCTGGTGTGAGGTGCAAAATTAGTTTTGCGTTATTTCAATAACAAAACTGTCGAAATTTTACTGATTCATGAAGTTCTTTCCATTCGAGGGACAACCCTGCAATAACAGGGAAAATAAGGAAAACAATTTAAAATGCTCCTCTCGAAGCACAAAAGAGAATAATATGCTTCCGTTTAAATGGCTCTGACCCAAAAGTGGGATACCAGCTGCCTCACACTATCTGCCTCAGCACCTTTAAAAGTTTTCCCAAATTTTTTTATATACGAACATTTTGCTCATATTTTTATGCTGAGAGAGAAGGCAGTGGCAATAGGAAGTAATAAATATTAGATGACAATAGACTGTGGTGTTGTGTAGAAAGAGCGAATCAGATAACCGCAGTATGAGAGGGCAGTGGAACGTAGTTGACAGTGACAGAATAGTGCTAGGAAAAGAGTGATGGCGGAGAGAAGATGGTGACAGCGACAAGAGACAACAACAGAAGGAATGAACGAGACAGTAACAGTTAAAGCGAGCAAGAGAGTGACAGTGAGAGGACAAAGTAGCAGTAAGACAGAACGAAGGAGACCGTTGCTGCGAGACAAGGAAAGAAGGAAGGGAGACTGAGTTTGAAATCGGCCTTGTCTTTTCATATGAACCATCCTGTCATTTGCCTGGAGCGAAATTTAGGGAAATCAAGGAAAACCTAAATCTGGATGGCCGGACGCGGGATTGAACCGTTGTCCTTTCTCGTGCGATTCCAGCGTGCTAACCAATGCACCACGTCGCTGGGTGGCTGTGAGAGAGGAGGCAGTGGCAAAGAGGCAAAAGAGCAAATAACAAAAGAGTTGGACTTAAAGAATGAGCAAGAATGGGCAAGTGGGAATGGATGGGTATGAGCGAGTTACAGCGGTGACCTAGTGGGTTTGAGCGAGTTAAAGGTGGGGGAACTTGTGGGAGTGAGTGGTGAGTCGCATGTTAAAAAGAGGGCGAATATGTTCGCATGAGAAAATCTTTGGGAAAATTTTTAGAGAAGGTGTCAAGGAAAATAGAATAACGCAGCTGGTACCACAATTTACAATCAGAGGCTTTTAAGCAGGAGGATATCCTTTTCTTTCGCTCCAACAGGAGCATTTTTTCGCTGATGCTACTCATACTTCAGTGTGTTCAAGAAGTTCGACAATTTTGACGAATGGGTGAATGAAAACATCTTCTGTTTCAAGCTGTCGTACGATTCCAACCCTTACACGATTCTAAAGCATACTTTTATAAGACATTTATTAAATTTTCCGTCTGGTTGGCATCAAAGTTGTATTGTACAAGTAATTATGAAATTGCAATACTTTTGTCTGATGGCTGCAATGGACATCTCTCACACATAATAATAGTTATTTTCAGCAACCAGCTGCTTATGTAATCATAACTGTCCATATTTTTATCAACCATGTTTTTTAATTAAGTGTACATGAAATTTAATGTAAATTTGTTTTAATGTTTCCTGTAACTTTAATTTATGTAATTTATATGTAAATAATACCCTTTGGTCTGGTAGAAAAAGTTTTCGATATGCAAAATTTTGTAAACGAGGATGTAACAAGTGAAAGGAGTTCGTCGGTGGGGCGACTCAATAATGTAATGACGTACAGATGAGGAGATGTCGTTTAATCGATGGGAGAAGTGATAATTTCATACAAATCGGGGCAGTTTTCTTTGTGGTGGAGGGAAGAAGGTTGCACGTGAAGGAGGGAATTACAATAGCTTGCTTGAAGAAGCAGGTTGATTTCGTGGAAACGAGCGGACACAAAAGGTTCCGGAAACTGTCAGAGCAGCATTGTTGCAGTAAAAAACGATATTTCGAGAATAAATACGACTATATAATTTTGGAAGAAGAAGTGGATTCGCAAGAGGAGGAAATTACAAGCAAAGAAGACACAAGTGGTGATATTTCAAGACCATACAGCTTGGCGATGGATCAGTGCAGCATGTCAGAAGGTTATCGAAACATCGAATGTACGAGAACAACTTGTCATCATCACAAAGCGATTGTACAGTGAATTTTCTCAGGCAGTGTACTGAACGGTTGTCAGCTTTATTTTGGAAAGAGAGAGATATTGAGCTACAGCTGTAGTGCAGATGGTGTTGCGAAAAGTGATTATTATGATTACTTAAGATTCGAAAGAGTGAACTGTGAACACAGCTGTATCATTAACGTGTTTGAGGACAAATCTGAATGTTAACTGAAAAGCGAGAGTTTGAAATAAAATTCATGTTACACTACTGAAAAACACTCTTGCGTAACATCCATTGTTGTGTGCATAGTGTCGATATTTCAGTCCCAGCACACCTTTTTCGCACAACTTTTCAAAAAAGAATTCAAAGGGTTTGACAGACTTCTACGGTAGCAATGCACTTTGTAGTGGTAAGAGGAATTATTTTGAGAATGAAAACGTGGTCCAAGTAGTCTGCATTCATTTTATTATACGTGCAATATCATTTTTAAGAACTTGTAATATTATCAAAAATGATTTGTACATAAGTGATTTGTACATAAATTGGTTGCAAGCTGTCGCAGATACTTATACTTTATAACCCAAGTTACTTACTGCTTAATACCTCCATATGGGCTTTCGGAGCCCAAGACTTACTTGTGTACCCTTGATGACTCCACGACACAACCCTTTAAGTCTCCCCTGGGCCCGTCAGCACTGACATTGGACTGATGATGACTGGAAACACGTTACCTGGTCGGATAAGTCTTGTTTCAAATTATGTCGAGCGGATGATAGTATGGAGACATACTCGTGAATCTATGGACCCTGCATGCCAGCAGGGGACTTTTCAGACTAGTGGAGGCTCTGTAATTGTGTGGGGCTTGTGCTGTTGGAGTGATATGGGACCCCTGATACGTCTAGATACGACTCTGATAGATGATACGTATACGTAAGCATCCTGTCTGATCACCTACAACCATTGACATCAGTTGTGCATTCCGACGGAATTGGGCAATTACAGCAGGACAATGCGACTGCCCCACACGTCTAGAATTGCTACAGAGTGGCTCCAGGAATACTTTTTTGTGTTTAAGCACTTCCGCTGGCCACCAGACTCCCCAGACATGAACGTTATTGAGCATATCTGGGATGCCTTGCAACTTGCTGTTCAGAAGAGATCTACACCCTCTCGTACTGTAATGAGTTATGGGCATCCGTGTGGGATTCATGGTGTCAGTTCCCACGAGCACTAAAAAATGGTTCAAATGGCTCTGAGCACTATGCGACTTAACTTCTGAGGTCATCAGTCGCCTAGAACTTAGAACTAATTAAACCTAACTAACCTAAGAACATCACATACATCCATGCCCGAGGCAGGATTCGAACCTGCGACCGTAGCGGTCGCTCGACTCCAGACTGTAGCGCCTAGAACCGCACGGCCACTCCGGCCGGCCCTCGAGCACTACTTCAGACATTAGTCAAGCCCATGCCACATCATGTTGCGGCACTTCTGAATGCTCGCGATATTAGGCAGGTGCACCAGTTTCTTTGGCCTTTAGTATATCTTATAACGTTAGTACCGTATGCGAAAAGTACCAGTTCTGCTTGTATGTTAAGTGAAAGGTCATTCACCCATATATAAGAAATAGGAGTGGATACAAATTTGAGCCTTGTAGAACTCCTTCTGTAGTTTGTCCCGTCACTAGAATTTTCCTCCCTTGCGACACTGTTTGAATTATTCAGCAAAACCTTTTGCATTCTGTTCTTTAAGTATAAAACGCCCATTCGTTGGCATATGTAATCAACTGTCATTGTCTCTATTTCTGTATCTCTTGTAAGAGATTGTAGGAAGATCATACACTCAAGAAAATAATCGAGTTTCATATGCACTATTGTTCCTCTCCTTCACCTTTTCCTTCTGCTACACAGTTCAACTTCCCAACCCTACAGATGGAATATTTTGCAGGAGTTATTAGCATAGGAGCACTGTCAAAAGGCGTTGTGACGCTCATGAAAAGGTCGTCTTAATGTTTAACTACAAAAAGTGAATAACTATGGCTATTATGTTTTTCAGCCAGTAGTGTAATATCATTCAGCTGTCCACCAATTTCAGAAAAAGTGTACGAAAAACTCTCCTTTTATGTTGGGACTTCTCACTACCTCTCTGACAACGTTCAGGCAAGCGAAGAACTACAAAAGAGAATCCTATTGGTATGACTGAAATATTAACTTTGTGATCCAAGTAAAATTGCTGTTATATGTTCATGTTAATAAGAGCTCTTGAAATACACAATAAATTCCGACTACGGTGGCACAGGTCGCAAATCATATTGATTATTACCTGGAATTATTTCTCAGATTAATTTTTCGCACTGTTTAATTCTAATTCCGCGTAGACTACGTCCCATGTAAGTTAGTCTACTCAGCGCCGCTTGTTTCTTTTCCTGAACTTCTAACGGCAAATTTAATTCAATTTTGTGTGGCCCTTGGTTGGGTGCAAGTTCTCCTATTCGACGCCACTTCAGCTATTTACGTGTCCCTAATCTACATCAGTTATCCAACCGGAGAAAGGAGCCCTTGGAATCCTAATCATTTGCCGTTCCTTGTGATACCTCTCAGCGCTGAGAGGTGAAGCCTAGATAAAAAGCAGGCTGAATATTTCTTTTGTTCAAAAGAGATTCGATTCTGTACCTCTCGGTTTTCAGGTACATGCTTTACTACTGGGCCATCAGGTCCGACATCGGCACGTCACTTCCCTATGAACCATACGTGAACAGCCGATGGAAACGTCGGGGAAGAATCGCTTGTCCATTGCTGGCCGCCGCAGAACAGCGCCGTCTCCAGCACCAGCATCGAGCTAGCTACGATGCGTGTCCTTTATTCCGGAATGACCAAGTTTTTTTTCTAACGGTGATCAGCGACTGGCAGCCTTGCAAAGCTACATGAACGCACCCAAGTACATATGTTCGGGGTAAGGGATTAACTTACTTTTGGTCCATGATAAGCTACAACTTATCATACAACGCCCTGTAAAGATTCCCACTGTCGGTACTGACTACCGTCTCTCTGTACCGGAACATGCTGTATCCACTCGTATAACTGTTGTGCCACAGTATCTCTCACGGCAAATGATCCGTTATTGATATAATTTTCTTGCTACAACTTTAAAGATCCTCTCAAGTAAGAAATGAAAGTAAACTATTAATTTTCATAGTTTCTGTTCGGTGCTGGACGTAATACAAAATGTCGTTTTTCAGGCAGATTCGAATGTACTCGTGGTATTTATACTCATTGAAACTTTAGCGCTCCGGGATTGTCGTTTAACAAAAACAAATATCGAAAACAAGTAGTTTTCTTTTATCCACGAATGAAAGAAAGGTGTGTAGTGCTGCCAGAACTGCCATTTAGAGTTAATTATATCTACATCTAGGTCTACATCTATACTCTCAAAGCCACCCTACAGTGTCTGGCGGAGAGTTCATTGTTTACTGCTGTCGCTTCCCACTTTTTCTGCACCATTTGCAAAGGGTTCAGGGGAAGAACGATTGTTGGAAAAACTCTAATCTCTCTAGTTTTACGCCCATGTTCCTTATCCAAGATGTATGTGGGATGAAGTAATACGTTGCATGACTCTTCTAGAAACGAATACTCTCGGAAAACATAGAGCTGCAGTACGCCTCTCTTGCACGGTCTGCTACTCGAGTTGGCTGAGCGCCTTCATGACGCCATCACGCTTACCAAATGCACGTATAACGAAACGCGCTGACCTTACTTGGACGTTCTCTATTTTCTCTACCAATGTTACCTTGTACGGTTTCCGGACTGACGAGTAATATTCAAGTATTGGTCGATCGAGGATTATGTAAGCCGCCACGTTTGTAGGTGAACTACACCTACTGAGGATTCTTCCGATGTAACTCAGTCTGGCATATACCTTACGTACAAGTAGTTCCATGTGGTCGTCCCAGTTTATATCGCTCCGTGATCCAACTCCTAGGTATTGCACGGAAGTTGCTGTTTCCAGTGATTTTTACCCAATCGCGTAATCATACAATAATGGGCAATACGTTACACCAGTTTACGTTGACGATCAATTGGGAATCCATCCATCACGCGTCGATCAGCTGAATTTCTTTCCACTGTTCGCAACAATTTTCTAGCGTCGCTATTTCTGTGAATACGAAGCACCATCCGCGAAGACCTCACGGAATTTCTGACGTTTTCAGCTCTGTCATATACAGGGTGGTTCATCTGAAGTTTCGGATGAGATTATCTCTAAAACTATACATCGGGTAAAATTAGTGGGTAAGGTAAGTTCGTATAAGGTCAAATGGGGACATCAAATGATACTACACGTGACCCCCAGCCACCGCCCACTTGGGTGGGGCGGGGGTCAAATCTTAAATCTTAAATGGAAAACCACATTTTTTATTGCAGATTATGATGGTATATGAAAAAGTAATCAAGTTTCGTGTGAAACATTTTTTTAAACCATTGACAAATGGCGCTGAAATCTAGAAACATTACAATTTGGGAAGAACTGCGACTTATTTGGAATGATCCGAGAAGGACGCATCAAATCGAAATAAAATGTGCACCAATTCTTTGATTACGCCAAATTAAGCTATTTTTTTTACAAAATGTATCCTACCCGCCACAGTTTTTGATGGAGGGAGGCGGAATGGTATTATAATCTCGTTAGGAAACTCTTCACAATTGCATTACTCACCTGACTGTGGCGCTACCGTGGCCAAACTGCGAACTATGGTTCAGTATAAAGGTCAGTGCAATGTGATCAGATGGCACTTCACTTTCAGATTGTGAACCATAAACATCAACTGACGAAAGAAAATTATTCTTTAGCGAAACATGGCTCACTATCCTCCTACAGAGATTGTTGATATGATGTTAATTTTAGGTGAATGCCATAACAGTTACGCTGCAGCTGCGCAATTGTATGCGAATCGTTTTCCAAACAGACGACATTCAAGCACAAACGTTATTCGAAATTGCACTCAACGAGCTCGCAATGGATACGTGCACCGTCGACCTCGTCATCACGAATACAATGAAAATTATTCTCGTACCCTTACCGTTCTCGCCTGAGTTCAACTGGACCCCGAAATTAGTAGTTGTGCGATTCAGAGACAAAGTGGAATACGGAAATCAACTGTTTTGAGAATTGTGAAGGCACATAAATATCATGCGTATCATATCATACCGACACAGGCATTAGCGCTGAAAGATATGTAAATACGCTTGCATTTCTGCCAATGGGCCTTGTAAATGATAAGAGGTGACAATGAGTTTTTTAGATACGTTGACCGATGAAGCCACGTTCAATAACAATGGCGAATTAAATCGTCACGATTGTCATTATTGGTCCCCTGTCAATCCACACTGGCACAGAACCGTTGACAGTTAACACAAGTGGTCGTTAATGGTCTGGTGTGGAATTTTAAACGGTTACTTGATAGTACCACCAAAATGTTACTCGATCATCTTATTTACAACTCCTCCGCGATGATTTGTTGGAGCTAATGGAAGATGTTGATTTAAAAACTAGGCAACGAATGTGGTTCCAACAGGACGGAGCAGCTCCCCATTATGCAAAAAATGTGCCGAACGTTTTAAATTTACGGTTCACTGTTCGGTGGATAGGACACGGTGGACCAACTCAGTGGCCTCCACGTTCAGCAGACCTAACATCTCCTGATTTTTTTCTTGTGGGGTTATTTAAAAAATATTGTTTATGAAAGACAGCCCATAATCCGAAACGATATGGAGCAACGCATTCGAAGAGCGTGTGGAGCCATGCCACGGGATGTGCGGCCCAAAACTGTGAACAACTTTCGCAGACATTGAAGCAAATGGGGATAATTTTGAACAATTTCTTCATGCCTAATTTCATTAATTAAGCACTTAAGAGGCAAGGGACTCACACTAATGAAGCACCCCATGGGAACATCATTCTACTACGTCCATGTCGTTGTTCCTGGGTAACGCTAAAAGTAGGATACAGTACATTTTGTAGAAAAATAGTTTAATTTGGCATAACCAAATAATTGGTGCACATTTTTTATCGATTGGATGGCTCTTGCTCAGATAATTCTAAATAAATCACAGTTCTTCCCCAATTTTACTTTTTTCTCGATTTAGCGCCACCTGTCAATGGTTTGAAAAATGTTTCAGACAAAACGTGATTATTTTTATGGAGAATCCGAATCTGCAATAAAAATGGGGGTTTACATTTAACTCTCTCTCTCTCTCTCTCTCTCTCTCTCTCTCTCTCTTTCTCTCTCTCTCTGTATCTCTTGTGTGTGTGTGTGTGTGTGTGTGTGTGTGTGTGTGTGTGTGTGTTTCCATTGGTGGCACATCTGGTCAGAGATGTTGGACGCTCGTCTTTTTTTTCAGTAGGGGACTGTGGATATGTTCGATGACCCTTCTTGGAAACAGGAGGAAATGCTCTTTCTTCCAATCACTGTGGAAGCTTAGGTCTTCCAGAGACCTACGGTACGCTGCCGCTAGAAAAGGGACAAATTCTTCTGCATTTTCTTTCTAGGTAATGAGTGAGGAGGTTCTACGCAGAATCGGACAGGAAAGGAATAAGTGGAAAACACTGTTAAGGAGAAGCTGCAGGATGATAGGACATCTGTTAAGACATGAGGGAATGACTTCCATAGTACCAAAGGGAGCTGGAGAGAGCAAAAACTGCAGAGGAAGGCAGAGATTGGAATACATCCAGCAAATAATTGAGGACGTTGGTTGCAAGTGATACTCTCAGATGAAGAGGTTAGCACATGAGAGTAATTCGTGGCGGGCCGCATCAAATCAGTCAGAAGACTGATGACACAAAAAAAAAAAGAAAAAAAAATTTAGATTATTGGTATCGCGTCAGCTCCAATGGCGTTTCCTCTGTTGGGCGACTTAAGTTACTTTTCTGTCCCATGGTCACTTATTTGGATGTCTGCCATTCTGACGTTCGCGCGACGCCTTAAAGGAGAGAGCACATTGCGTTTTTGCTGAGTGACATAGAAAAAGATGTTTAGTATTTCAGCCTCTTTTGTGTCATGCCCTTCTGGCTACAATGTGTATTGCTTCGACCCTTTGAATGGTTTAACGTACGACCAAATATCGTAAGATTTTCTGTCAAGCCTCAGGGTAGAATTTTACTTTCGACCCTGTTGCAAGCCTCATGCGTAGCTCTACCTAGGCCGATTTTGGCTTCGTTCAGTTTTTGCTTGTCGGTGACGCTTCGGCTTCGCTTAAAATTGCAGGGAAGCTCCATTTGGTGTCACTGCATCTTCCTAACGATGCTTTCGGACCACGGTGCGTTATTTCCAGCCGTCTCAACTTTGCTGGATAGATCCCTTTCCAAATATTGTGCAATATTCACTAATTTCGTCCAATAACGTTGAGCAGTGTCAGTGCTGCGGACAAAATTTTCGTATTTACCACTCAGGGCAGGTGAAACTTGTGTTTCGTTGCTCTTGATAAGTATAAATATCTTCCTGTCTTTCTCTGTCTTCCTGCTTATAGCCGAATTCCGGTTTGTTCGCTTGATGAACTCAGTTCTTTAAACGTCTTCGGTGATGTTGCACGGACTATTAAGGAACAGGGACTCTAGAATGTGAAGAAAGGGCCGACTGTTGATTCGAATGTAACGCCAATCAGTGAAATGACGTCAACGGCGGTGGTTCTGTTACGCAGTGGCTAGCTAAATAAAGCAAGGGCCGTGAAATTCAGAGGGAGTCTCGCTGTTGTCTGCTGCGAGGCGGGCAGTGGACGGATCATTAGGCAGAGCGTCCGGCTGATGAAATATGTGGCGCGTGGCGTCCTGTGTTCCGAACGGCTATTTGTTAGCGGCGCACTCGGCTGCAGCCAGCGTTCAGTTCCACCGTGCGCAGAGCGGGCCACTTCAACAGCGCAGCTGCGCCGACCGCGGCCAAGCGTGCCGGGCTGCGGTGCGCATGCGAGAGGAGAAGAAGGCGGCTGCAGGCCATCCGGTCACACGCTCCAGCATCGGAATGTACACCGTATCAGTAACATATTTCCATTCAATAACGTCTTAGGGAAAAGTTTTCTGGGGTAACACACCACTTAGAAAGTATAGACTGCATTAGAAAGAGCAGTGAAAACACTGTGTTGTGTTCAACAGAAGCTGCAACTCTTCAAGATTTAGGCATGCCAGCAGCATCATCACAACACCGTAAAATGGACAGATTTAAAATTCAAAGAAAAAACTGATAATTGTAAAAATTGATAAGAAAATAGTAATTTTATGCAATTTCAGGTCTTGTGCCTGACTTTAAACACATAACAATTGTATTCTCTTCACTCTCTATGCGAGTTGAATAAGAGAATAGTAATTTTATGCAATTTCAGGTCTTGTGCCTGACTTTAAACACATAACAATTGTATTCTCTTCACTCTCTATGCGAGTTGAATAGAAATGGTAGTGTTAATTTTATGTTTTCTATTTACAGGCGTTGAGTTGAATCTGGTATGTCAAGATGTGTTTTGGATCTAGGAGAACAAAAAAAAGGCCTCATTAAAAATATATTTAATACAAAAACTAATAAATTGCATTAATCTTGGTTTTTTATTCTGTTTTCCAAATAAAAGCTGGTATATCTCAAATTACTTTAATGTAATATTAAATCAATGAACTTGGTTTGTTTGTTAATACGTTAAGTAACTGACATGGTGAAAAATGGTGTATTTGAATCGACAACTCGTACCCCCATAAGAACAAGAGAGCTAGCAAACAACACCTTCTTGTCAAAAGTGTCTTCCCATCTGTTAAAATAATCGACTTTAATCCATCTTTTCTTTTCAGAAAACATGAACATAATCTCAGTTTTAGGAATAATAAGCTAGATGGCTGCTTACTTTTTCCATATAGTTTATCACAGTATAATCTCCCAGGTTGAGATCACTGTTAGGTAGTTTTTAGTTTCTGCAAAAATCCTCGTCTTCTTCTCAGGAAACACTGATTATTATTGTTTCTGTTCACCCTACCAGTTGGAAAACACTTTAAAATAACCGGAACACAAACACATTTTAGAGCACTCAGATTCGGAACTTCATACAGTGGGTGTCACAGAGTGAACCGAACATCAGCTGACTGTGTCTCAACTTTGAAATGTCTAACTTACCTGTTAGATTGGCTCACTGCCAACATAAACATCCAAACTTTTGAACGATATTGACATTTGTCTTCCGACAAGGTAGCATAGAACTTTTTTGGAAGTTTCGTTCCTATTCACCTCATTGTTTCTGTTCATCCCATGTTACGGTACATATATTCAGTAGTGACATTCATCACAAACAATGCACCACTATTTAACAAGAACATTAAAGACCATACCTACTACACTAGTGGAAAAAATGACCTTTATTATTCATTATTAAAGGTATCAGTGGCTCAGAGAAGATTTCAGTAGCCTATACAGCAGTAAAAATTTCTGATCATTTATCCAATAACTTACAGTGTCTGATAAGAAGTGAAACAAGTTTTCCGTCTAAACTGAAATTCTTTCAACTGGGAGCCTCCTACGATGCGAATGTTTATTTAAAAACTTAAATACTATTAAAAACAAATATTATTTTTTAAAGATACTCGCATGAATAAGGCAAAACAAATACTATATCCATTAATATTAACCCTTAACACATGTTAATTTCATGTAAACTGATTCGTTCCACATTTTTTCTATGAATAAATCGATAAAATGGTCTATGGAATTACAGTTACTAATATTACGGGGTATTCTAAGTTTTCTTTGCATTCTTTTCGTTCAGATACATCCACTTCAACTAGAGAAACATTATGTGGCAGCTAGATGCGCACCGGCCGATATAATGCCATACTGTACCCACATTCGGGAAGACGGCGATTGAAATCCCTGTCTGACGATTCAGCCAACGTTTAAGATGCTTAGGGAAAATGCAGTTTACCTTTGCTATCCATATCCATTAGAGATCTCCATCGATAACGATGACGATCTGCCGCCAAACACTTTATTCCCTTTCTTTCCCTAGCCGCGCGTGCATATAATCGTTGAAGATAAGGTTAAGGCTGGTGGCAATGAGGGTGCCATTGCACAGCATACCACCGCAAGCACACGTCTCATATTGCGCTGTCGTTGAAACTATTTGGCAACGAGTGTGGAGAACTGTATACTTTCACTTAGCATTCAATATATAGGGTGTAAATTTTAAGCTGGTAAACCAGACTAACTTGAAAATAAGCTTCACAGGAAAAAATGTATAGAATCCAAAGATGATTATTTTCGATCGGGGTCATCTGCTGGTGCTAAAATTAGCCCGCCATCCCAGCCCCCTGGTGGTGGGGCGGGAGGCAACTTTTAAATTTCAAATGCGATCCCCCATTTCTTATTGCAGAATCAGATTCTACACAAAAAACTACGTACATTCTGTCTTAAACATTTGTTTTGATTCTTAGATGTCCTCCTCGAAAATAATCAACTTTGAATTCTACACATTTTTTCGTGTGGAGCTTATGTTTCTGGTTTGTCAACTTAAAATTTACACCCCGTATATATAGAAATGTAAAATATTTAGTTATTGCAGTAAAAGAATCATACATGTCACCAAGAATATCTATTTTTAGATATATGAAATGGAAGAAACCTTAAGGTCATTCATAGATAAAGCAGGTGGCAGACCTTAGTTCAGTAACAGAATACTGGGAATATTCTGTAATTTGGTTAGTTTCGAGGGTATTCAATAAGTAATGCAACACTTTTTTCTCAGTTTCACTTTCAGAAATGCGTAATTTGTTGTGGGACATCATGGAATATTCCCGTTTCAGCTCCCGTGGTTTCATGAAGTTTCAGTAGGTGGTGAATAGCGTCTGTAAGGGAGGTGTATTCCAAGCAGAGAGTTGTTACTGAATTTGCTTTGGCCGAAAACCAGAACATCGCAGATATTCATAGGCTCTTGCAGAATGTCTACGGAGACCTGCCAGTGAAGAAAAACATGGTGAGTCGTTGCGCAAGGCGTTTGTCATCATCGAAACATGGTCGCACAAATCCGTCAGATCTTCCGCTTGCGGGCCGGCGGTACACGGCTGTGACTCCTGCAATATTTAAACATACTAACACTCTCATTCGAAGGAAATCAAACGCCTACAGTCGTTCTTAGATCTTATTTATTGCGTAACCATCAGTTTCGGCGCTTGAATGCTCCATCTTCAGGCCGTAGTTGATGCTGAAGGGGTTATCACGATCCATATGTACACCGCATCAGTGGTCAACATAACTGGTTTACGCAAACTATCTCTAAGCTTTGGTGTCAGCGCTCCAACCTTGGTTGGAGTAGTTGGAATCCTGACACCAAAGTTTAGAGACCTCACTTTCCCTCCTTTAATTATGATGGATTATATATGACGAACTTTATTAGTGGATACATGTATAGTGACGGCACAAATGAAATGCCTAACTCCTCGAAGAGATATCTACATGTCAGTGCGTGAACACCAAACATTATTCTTACTGCTGGCTTTTGTGCAATCAGTACTTCCTTTCTATGTGGTGAGTTACTGCAAAAAACACGCAGATTGCCTCAATTCGTACGTCGCAGTAGAACTACATCTGCATCTATTGGATAATCTGCAAATCACATTTAAGTGCCTCGCAGAGGGTTCATCGAACCACCTAACCAATTAACGGGAGATGTTAAACTTACGCAATAAGGACAGCACTGATGGTCAGAAGTTCGTTTGACCCAAGCGAAATCGTCCTGATAATGCTGAGAAATCCAAACCAGAAGACAGAAGACAGTCGACGATACACGACAACTGTAAAGTCTGGAAGGTAGGAGACGAGGTACTGGCGGAAGTAAAGCTGTGAGGACGGGGCATGAGTCGTGCTTGCGTAGCTCAGTTGGTAGAGCACTTGCCCGCGAAAAGAAAAGGTCCCTAGTTGGAGTCTCAGTCCGGCACACAGTTTTAATATGCCAGGAAGTTTTATACACGACAACAATCCTGCAAATGACTAGACACAAAGTTTCGTGAACCACGGGAGACTAGTAACTTGCAACAGCACTGAATGTATCGTTTGAGTCGCTCACAAATTCGCGCGCGTTAGCACGCCGCTTCAGTGCTTCATGGTGACGCATCGGTCCAGTATCAAATCCGTCCGGTGGATTGGTGACGATGATTACTGTGCCGGACAGTCTGCATGTTCATTTCGCTCTGTTTCCCAAATCTGATTAGGTGAATACTGGGCGACAGGAAAGGCATCCGGCGACCTTCTACACTCCCAAATCCAGACTAACATGCCGACCCCATGAATATAAGGGATAAGGTCACGAAACGGGCTCCACATATCGCTTCCAAAAAGACCACAAGCACAAGATTAGATTTATTACGGGGCACACAGAGATTTTTAAGCAGTCATTTTTTCCGCAAGCCATTCGCGAATGGAAGGTTTTGTATTTTTAAAATGTTAGAGATGTTTCAAAAACTCAACATTCCTAAAAACCCACGCAGAGCTAATAACATGTTTCGGATTGAGACATCCGTCAGTGGAAAATACAGGTCTTCTTCCATTAAACAGTGTCGTGTATGATGCAGTCGTCAGCACATTCCCTCAGCAAGAAAGGCGAATGCATTTTACATTAAGATAATCCTTCACTATCGTATGATGCAGTCCTCAGTAAATTCTCTCAACTAGACAGGCGAATGAATTTTACGTAAAAATAATGTTAGGTTTAATGAAGTGTTGGAACGAAATCAGTGCGAAATATGTCTTACTGACTACGGAGGATAGTTTTCCGACTAAAGGAAATGCAGCAACCATCCACTTCCTATGTGACTCTATATACGCCCATGTTTATAGCGTAATAGGCTTCTTCGTCATAGTTTGGTTCATACGGCTTAATTTGAAAAATACTTGCAAAACGTCTACATATCCATTTAATTGGCAGTGATGAAGGTAAAAGTGTTACACGACGAAGGGCGGTAGGTGGAAACCTGAAACGCCCCTTGTATCACTCAAGTGTCTGTTTGATGAGTTTCTTCCACACTCAAGTGTCTGTTTGATGAGTTTCTTCCAATAATTTAATTTATCGTCAAGCAGCTCAACCGCTAATATCATCGCTTAATTAGTGTGGAATTTTTCTGTGTTCATTACGCTCGTTTAGGAACATATTATCCTTTCAAGGACTGAATGTGATTAAAATACTCTATAGGTTTGTTTATAAATAACTCATCTGCTACCAGTCACGATTTTCTTTATTTTATTTTTCGCACGACACGTTTCGGGAAAAGACCCATTTTCAAGTGCGTTTTTTGTATTTGTTATGTCATTCCTATGTGATGTTGTCGTTGTGTGAGATTCTGCTTCATTTCGTTGACTTTACTGCAATATATAAGAAAACACGCGATTTTTAGTTGGCTGGCGATCTTTTTGTGAATTTAGTGGCAAAATTTAGAAGGATTTGTGCTGACAATTTCCTGATGCTTCATTTGTGGAGAGTCTCACACACTAAACATCACACACAACTAGTTGTACACCTTTAAACATCGAAAACATTTTACATAAACAAAACAGTTACATAGACGTTCCTATATGTAGTCAACAGAGATGACATTATTGGTTTTCCACAGTGTGTGATATGCTTTTGTACAGTGGTTATTTACGGTCACAATTTGTCTCACAATTTACTTTTGTCTATTTTACAATAGTGCTTATTGCTATGTGTTACTATTTTTATTTAAGTATACTATCGAAGCATCTCAAGAAATTCATTGATTTACTTTCAAGTTTTTCGTTAAATAATTTTTCTTCATATTTTCTGTAATGTGAATCTATCTCCAGTTCTTCTAGCAAATCCATTTTATGTCTTTTATTTAGTCGGTGAAGTACTTTGACATTTTGCTCTACTTTTCCAAATGGGTGTCCTGTATTATGTACATGTGTTGCTATGGCTGATATAGTGTGTCTGTTGTGTGTGTAGGCTTTTATGTGATTTGTGTACCTGTACCTCTACGACTGGTAGCAGATCAGTTATTTATAAACAAACCTATTATTTTCACAGTCGCAGGCTTTCAGAACCATTTACAATGGATCAAATCAAACTATTCTATGCTTCTTTTTACCGTAATGGACAGATTCATACTGATGCTATACTGCACGGGGTCCAACTAAACTTCAGGCACAGTAAAGGCAAGACATTTTCGTTGTTCTTTAAAAAAGTCTCATAAGTAATCGCTGGGGATAGAGATTGGATGGACGCTGATGGAAGGAGAAGTGGACCTATTACATTTAAAGAGACGGAATAATTTAGAGAAACATGGAAAGAAAAAGAGGTAAAACATTTGAGCCCCACTATAAGCAAATAAATGTGCCGTGTGTGTAACTGCAGTTAATCAATCAATAGAGACGATAATGATATAAATCAGTACCATTTTTAAATTGTGAAGCAATTAAAACGGACGAATTACTGTAGCAGTGTGGTTTGACACAACCGTGTGATTAGGTGCGGCATCTGTACGAAATGCACTTATAACGAGACAAATTCTTAATATCACATGGGTTTTATATATTGGGATTTGCCACGAATAAATTTTCTTTTTATATGTAGCTTGCATGATGTAAATGGTAATTGCTTAAGATATTCGTAAATTGGTCATGATGCATAAATATTCTGATGTCACTATACATAGGTACACTAATTCCGTCCATTTATGAGAAATAGTTTCAGATTATTGCGATCTACATTACTAAGCTTTGCTGTCGATTACTATGCCTCCGGTGCCAATTCCTGGGGCTGTCTCCTGCGTCAAAACAGTGATAGCAGCTAGGTGACTGTGCCAGCCTGAGGTATCCAAAGCACATAACAGAAATCTTGAACAGAACGTCTCCCCATTGGAAGTACTCGTATTCATTACGGACTGCCTAACTAAACTACACAGCAGACGCCCCTCACAGAAATGATCTCTCACTTCCACAGAGGATCGGTAAGACTCTGATGTGTCTCTCATTGCGATTGGCCAGTTTTTCCATTGAGTTCGATTATTTTAAAGATTCAATATATTGGGCCTTCAAGCCCCAGTCTGAGACACATATTTTCTTTCGTATCACTTAAACACGTGTTTCTAAACATTTTACGTCAAATGGAAGACAATGGCACATTTCGTATCACAGCTTGTTCAGTTCTTGCTGCTATTGTTCTGTATTCCCCATCCTGACACCATGAAGCTTTGCAACCGTCTATGTGCTAATAGAGCCTTGTTTCATCTGGACAGAATGTCGAGAACAAGGGAAAACGTACACACATGTTGTTCGACAGCCTTCACGTATTGGAAAAAGGACATCTTTAAAGGACTAAATCGGTAAGAATAACAATAAAGCGATATACACTGCGTAACACAGTTAACGGATTAGTTTTCCGAAGCCCTTTAATACGCGTCCCATCTCCTTTACGCTTATGTCACCTCTTCTTTTGACGCCTTTGAGATGGAGGCTCAGAACCGTGACGCCCAGCCTTGAAATCACTGGGTTTTCGTTTGTGTGACCGAGGAAAATATTTTTGAGCTCTGCCGCTCAGAATCGACACGAAAAGGTACTAGGGGGTGGCATAAAGGCGACAGTGAGACCAATCCTTTCCTTGGGGCCTTGATTCCGAAACATTCAGCGGTCGAAATCGACAGTTCACAGTGTGATGAGCAACAGGTCGATGTTCATGAACAGATTTGGCACTGCTGATACCCGTTCTCCCCCTTCCGAATAGTTCAACCGCTCTCTAATGAGACAGTGGACCAGCAACGCCATGTAAAGTGATTGCACCTCTTTCAAGCGTAGTGCAACCGCAAGTTTTGCTTTGCTGTACGCAGTGGGACCAGTAGAGACCGTTCAAAATCATTCGACAAAATTTAAACTTCATCCGAAGGAGAAAAAGGGTGCTTATGATTTTTCAGCCTCTCTATTTCGCACCCTCGTTTGCCGTCATCACCGAGGATTGCTATACGGTGCCCTCCCCCCCCCCCCCCCTCCCCCCCACCGCCGATCGATCCCTTGCCCCGTCCCTCAACACCCTCGGCATCAACCACCCGCCTTTAAAGAGCGTTTTCAAAATGTACCTGTACGGAGGCAACCTGTGGCGGAGCCGTAGGTGTTTGGAGACAGACAACTCTTTGACATCCGTCCCATTCCTCATGCCTGCTAGCAGGTACTAGAGGAACAACGTAGCCTCCCTGGAGAAGCCTAGGGCTTCGTCACGGATTGTCTCTGCACAGATATAGTTTTAAAGTGCTCAACAAAGCTGGGCAGTTAGCAACAGGGGTGCTGTCGAACAGTGGGATCTTGGATTCTTTCAGTTCTATTCACGCAATTTTTTATGACCCCAAATGCATGGGAGACAACGATCCTAGGGGTGTGGGAAGTTACGCGGCTCCTGCGGTCTTTTCGTGTAGATTCTCAGGCGATGTGTGTCAGAAATGTTTTCCTCGGCCACCCATAAGGAAACTCATAATTTCAACGATGGACGTCGCGGTTCTGACCACCATCCCAGAGGCGTCAAAAACGGGGTTAAATTTTGGTAAGCGGGGTGAGATGACGGGGTGTAAGACGACCTTTCCAGCGCATGGCACGCCCACTGTGGGGTTGGGCAGAGTTGTGGTGAAATTTGGTTCCAATGTCATATCATTAACCCACCTTACATCTTACGTGAACTTCTGGGTTCTGGTCATTTTTCAACAAGTGTCGACACCTTGCTGTTTGAAGCGTCGCCGAGCCCGAAAGTGAAGCCGCATGGCGCCACGGTATTGCTTCTTCACAGAGGAAGTTTTTATGCACCTTTGAGCCCCATTTCAAATCTCTACATTGCAGAATAAGACAACTGCGAGGTTTTGAAAAATGATCTTTAACTGCATTCCACAGTTTCATTTACTGTGTCGTCGATCCTGTCGAAACAGTTCTGTTTGCGGTCTACAGCATGAGTAGAGTTTTATTAATCTACCACACGCCTTTGTTTGGCAGAATGAAATGTTTGTGTTTCCAGCGCCTCTTCAGTACAGATTCATTGCAAACATCTTAGCCAGTATGCCTACCAGACAGGCTGATTATAAACAGATACGAGTACGGCTGTTTAGAGCGGAGACCAGTTGTGAAGAACTACATAACTGTGATCAGTAATAATGAAATAACATTGATAGTATAATAACTGATCACAATGGCCTCCGGCAGGCGTAACATCAAAGGTTATGACGCAAGAGATTTTATTTGCCGCTTTAGACACATGCAGTACATCTAGTAGACGTTGTACATGTTTTGATTAAGTTTTCTCGTTGCTTCATGAAGACGTAGTAATATGAGACACAAAAAGTATTTATAGTCTGATTATAAATTGGTGTACTCGGACTTCTCAGCGTCATTCCTTACATACTAGCAATACCAAATAGTATGTTACAAAATTTCGCCTGCACATTTTTCCGACAGTAACTAGGCGTTAAAGATGCTCAAACTGCACACTGTAATCACGTGCACGGTAATTACTTCTGTCTGGAAAAAGAAATAGTGGTCTCCAGTTGGTACAGTGGCTAGCGTTCTGAGTCACCAGCTGGCCGGAATGGCCGAGCGGTTCTAGGCCCTACAGTCTGGAACCGCGCGACCGCTACGGTTGCAGGTTCGAATCCTGCCTCGGGCATGGATGTGTGTGATGTCCTTAGGTTAGTTAGGTTTAAGTAGTTCTAAGTTCTAGGGGACTGATGACCTCAGAAGTTAAGTCCCATAGTGCTCAGAGCCATTTGAACCATTTTTTTGAGTCACTACGCAGGAAATCAAGGGTTCGATTCTGGATGGAGGCGTATTTGTTTTTATTTGACAAATTTCATTCTGCCACATAATATTGTAGTATAATACTGTAGTATATACCGGTTCTTCAGCCACACGTATCTGACAGTTACATAGCATCGTGTTTTGTAACGATGAACGTAACAAAAACATGGATAGAAAAGTCAGAAATAGACGGTTGAAACAACTGACCTGTCATAGGACACAATAACTACAAAAAAGAATATCAAATTCGAGATACTAAAGGTGATTGCACAGCTAAATAATTGAACATCTATAAGGTATTTATACTGCATGCAATGCGTCCGCTCACATGTAACACATTAGCAACACGTGACAATAATACTTCCCGTATTAATGACTGCACGACGCGTACAAAAGAATAAATTAACCTCAGTGCAGATGCTCAAGCGGCCAACCGGCAGGTCCAAACATTACGCGCCCCGCTGGATCATACAGCTCTGGAATCTACGCAACATGGCTGCATCCACAGATACAAGATCAGCATGAACGCGCGCTATAAGTTCTTTCACATGTGTCGGAGGAGTAGAACACACATGCTCCTCCAAGCGTCCCCACAATATTAATTCCAGAGGGTTTAGGTCAGGTGAAAGCAGAGGCCATACAACTGTACCGCCCCGTCTGAGCCATTTCCCTGGAAATGTTCTCTCTAAGTACAGTCGCACATTAATTCCAAAGTGTGGAGGTGCATCATCATGTTGGAACCATAACCTCTGCCGAACATGAAGTGGAACATCTTCCAGTGCTTCAAGCAAATACTTCAAGAGGAATACATGATACCTCCTTACAGTCAAGCAGAGACCTAAACTCCTGTCCCCAATATTCCATATCAGACGTTGATGCCGAAACGAATTCGATATTCACTGTCGTGAGCGATGTGCAGGTTAAAGTGACACAAATGGTGGTCACTGTGCATATTCAACACACCCTCACTACTGAACGCTGGTTCATCCGACCATATTACAATGATTTTGTGGTCGTCGGGGCTTTCTGTCGTTGCTGAAACCATTCACTCAACTACATCCGCAGACGGCGGTCAGCAAGGTGCAGTGCAGTGCCTCAATGACCGTGCATTGCGAGACACGCGGATGCCTTGCTACTCTACGTGTACTTCGCTGGAGTTCCTGGTGTATGACCTCCGGATAGCTTCCTCGGCAACTGGAGTACGACGAGTCCGTGGACGACCTCTGTCACGCGATGGTGGAAGGACAGAAGCTGTCTCTCGATATTCTGAGTTTGTGTATGCCCTGCGACTGCCACACTGTTTTAGAATAACTCAAGAAGGAAATACGATAGGCATACGAATGTACTTGGAGCAATTACATTGTTTTCCTAACGGTAATGGACGTGATATTTCCATATTTCCATCGATGATGATAATATTAATAATAATAATAATTATTATTATAAAGCATAGAGATATTCAGCATACAGCATGCGCTTGTCAGACTCATTGTTCAACAGCATAATTAGTGGTTTCCGGTGACATACGTACAAATGCTAACCGAGTTACGAAATTATTTGCAAAAGACGTTGCTAGCCCAACTGGTGACGAAGGCCTCTACGAAATATGATGGATCTGAACATCGCAAGAATAATAGTTGGTACTAAATGATGGGACCATCCGGGGGGGGGGGGGGGGGGGGGTGAACAGAAATAAGACTGGAATCTAGTAGAGGCAGTAGTGAGAAAAAATTACGTCCACAATGTGCAAAAGGTATCGTTAAAAGCTGACCAATAGAAACTATTGTGCTTCCATTTCTGTGTTCGTAATAGGTAAATGCAAATATTTTACAGAAAATCTACTGTAATCAACGGATACAGAATAAGACGTCGGATACTGTACCACGCAGACTACATTTAGCAAATAAAAACAATACGCCTCGACGCAGAAGCGACCCCTCGATCTCTTTCACGCTAAACCAAAACGCTAGATACTCCACCAACTGCACAGCACTGTAGATATATGCTGATAAAGGTAGTTACCGCTCAAGTAATTACGTTTTGCCACGTTTCCAATCATTAACGTCCTTTTACTGCCGGAAATATGCGAAGGACGAATTCTATTGACAGTATGGAGGATGCAGAAGGCCATGGAAACCACTGCATTAAAGACACATAACAGGGATCCACAACATATGTGACCTCTAATTGAGAAAGTATGATAATGACCTCTCGATTTTCAAAACACTCCGGAATAGCCCCCTTTCGGACCTCCCAGAGGGGACTGCAAAGGGGGAGGTGACCACGAGAGAAGATTGAATAATCAATGAAAGGATAACGTTGTACGAATCGGGGCATGGACTGTCAGGAGCTTCAACGTGGTAGGGAAACTAGAATGAAAAGGGAAATTCAAAGACTCAATCTTGATATAGGAGGGGTCAGTGAAGTAAAATGGAAAGAAGACAAGGATTTCTGGTCAGATGAGTATAGTGTAACATCAACACCAGCAGAAAATAGTATAACAGGACAAGGATTCATTATATTCGTTATAAATAGGAAGATATCGTAGAGAGTGATTTGCTGTGAATAGTTCAGTGATAGGGTTGTTCTGATCGGAAAAGACAGCAAATCAACCTCGACAACGGTAGTACAGGTACACATGCTCACATCGAAAGCTGAAAATGAAAAGATAAAAAAAGTATTTGAGGATACTGAAAAGGTAATACATTACTTAAAGGGAGAAAAAATCTAATGGGGGATTGGAATGCAGTTGTAGGGGGAGGAGTAGAAGGAAAGGTTACAGGAGAATGTGTGTTTGGGACAAGGTTTCTGTAATAAGTTTCAGCTGGTAATAGCGAATATTCTGTTCAAGAATCACAAGAGGAGGAGGTATACTTGGAAAAGTCACGGTGATAGGGGGTGGGGGGATTTTAGTTAGATTACATCATGGTCAGACAGAGATTCCGAAATCAAATATTGGATTGTATGTGGTACTCAGGAGCAGATATAGACTCAGATAACAATTTAGTAGTGATGAAGAATGGACTGAAGTTTAAGAGATTAATCAGCAAGAAACAGATTCGGATGTACTAAAGAATGATGAGAGACGCTTGAAGTCTCTAAAGCTGTAGATATAGAAATGAGGACTAGCTCAATAAAAAGTACAGTTAAAGAGGAATGGACATCTCTAAAAAGGGCAGTCACAGAAGTTGGAAAGAAAAACATAGGTACAAAGAAGGTAACTGCGAAGAAATCATGGGTAGCAGAAGAAATACTTCAGTCGATCGATGAAAGAAGGAAATAAAAATTATTCAGGGAAATTCAGGAATACAGAAATACAAGTCACTGAAGAAAGAAACAAATAGGAAGTGCAGGGAAGCTAAGACGAAATGGCTGCATGAAAAATGTGAAGAGCTAGGAAAGAAATGACTGTCGGAAGGACTGACTCAGTATACAGGAAAATCGAAACGACCTTTGGTGACATTAAAAGGAAGGGTGGTAACATTAAGAGTGCAACTTAACGACTGCTCACGTTCATGTGTAGAATGTATGAGTCTAGCGATGTATCATCTGACTTTCGGAAAAATATGATCCACACAATTCCGAAGACTGCAAGAGCTGACAAGTGTGAGAACTATCACACAATCAGTTTAATAGCTCATGCTTCCAAATTGCTGAAAAGAATACTATACAGAAGAATGGACAAGAAAACTGATGGCGTGTTAGATGACGATCAGTTTGGCATCAGAAAAAGTAAAGGCACCAGAGAGGCAATTCTGTCGGTGCGGTAATAGTGGAAGCAAGCCTAAAGAAAAATCAAGACATGTTACAGGATTTGTCAACCTGGAAAAAGCATTCGACAATGTAAAATGGTGCAAGATGATGGAAATTCTGAAAAAATAGGCGTAAGTTATAGGGAGAGACGGGTAATATGAAATATGTACAGAACCAAGAGGGAACAATTAGAGTGGACGACCAAGAATGAAACGCACAGATGAAAAGGGTGTAAGACAGGGATGTAGTCTTTCGCCGCTACTATTCAATCTATACAACGAAGAAGCAATGATGTAAATGAAAGAAAGGCTCGGGAGTGGAATTAAAATTCATGGTGAAAGGACATCAATGATACGATTCGCTGATGACATTGCTATCCTGAGTGAAAGTGAAGAAAAATTACATGATCTGCTCAGAGTAAATCGAAGAAAGACGAAAGTAATGAGAAGTATCAGAAATATGAACAGCGAGAAACTTAACATCATGATTGACGCTCACGTAGTAGATTAGCTAAGGAATTCTCCTACCTAGGCAGCAAAATAAACAGTGACGGACGGAGCAAGGAGGATATCAGAAGCAGACTAGCCCTGGCAAAAAGGGCATCCCTGGCCAAGGGAAGTCTACTAGTATCAATTATAGGCTTTAATTTATGAAAGAAATTCTGAGAATATACATCTGGAACACAAAATTGTGTGGTAGTGAAACATGGACTGTGGGAAAACCGGAACACAAAAGAATCGAAGCATTTGAGATGTGACTTTACGGATGAATGTTGAGAACTAGGTGAACTGATAAGGTAAGGGATGAGGAGAGGAAAGGAATATGTGGGAATCACGGATAAGGAGCAGGGACAGGATGATAGAACATCTGTTAAGACATCAGGGAATTATTTCTATGATACTAGAGGTGTAACTAGGCTGTTTAGGTCTTCTTATTGGTAACGCTACGTAGCGCTCTGTATGAAAAATCACTGGCTGTGCTGTGTGCAGGCCGTGGCTGGTTTGCATTGTTGTTGGCTTTAGCAGTGTTGGGCAGCTGGATGTTAACAGCGCGTAGCGTTGCGCAGTTGGAGGTGAGCCGCCAGCAGTGGTGGCTGTGGGGAAGTGAGATGGCGCATTTTTGAGAGCGGAAGATCTGGACATGTGTCCATCAGAAACAGTACATCTGTAAGAATGGATGTCATCATCTGCTGTATATATATTATCATTTTTGAACACTATTAAGGTAAATACATTGTTTGTTCTCAATCAAAATCTTTCATTTGCTAACTATGCCTATCAGTAGTTAGTGCATTCAGTAGCTAGAATCTTTTATTTAGATGGCAGTAGTGGCGCTCGCTGTATTGCAGTAGTTCGAGTAACGAAGATTTTTGTGAGGTAAGTGATTTGTGAAACGTATAGGTTAATGTTAGTCAGGGCCATTCTTTTGTAGGGATTACTGAAAGTCAGATTGCGTTGTGCCAAAAATATTGTGTGTCAGTTTAAGCACAGTCTTGTATAATTTTTCTAAGGGGACGTTTCATATGTCGACCTTTGGCCGAGGATACCTCACTGGAATCTTCTGATTTTTTCTTGTAGTTCGTGTAATTAGTGTAGCTTTTGTTTATTGTTAGCGCGTAATTGTAGAGAAAATCTCCTATGTAGTTGCAGTCTTTCATTGTTGTACAGTAAAACAGTTGTGGCATGCATGTAGATTTGCACCAAGTATTTCGCAGCTGCGCTTGCAATTAACTAGATATTATTTTCAGTGCTACGTTAATGTGTTCTCTTATTTTTGCTCTTCAAATTGTGCTTTTCTGTGTTATCGAGTGAAATATTGTGACAATAATGGCGTGTGAGAAACGTAACACTAGGCTCCAAAGTAAACTGAGAAATAATAGTGACGACGAGCGTAGCTTATCAGCACCACTGTGTAATGCATTAACAGACATTCGAAGTAGTAATTTGGTAATTGTGCAAAGGGAAATGGAGCGGGCGGCAAATAATGGTGTAGACAGTGAAACAAATAGTGAACAGGGAAGCATTATCGATCGATCGGTCGGCAACAGCTCGCCTCAGTAATCTGAAATTGCAGAACACAATATTGCAAATACTGTTGACTCAGGTTTTGGGTCCTCACCATTTTCTCAAATGAGTGAAGACACATTTTCTGCTGCTTGTCAAAATGTGAATGTTGCCGGTGAAAATGCACTGCCAAAAAGCATAGAGAAACAGATTCCAGACACTCATACATTATTATTGCAATTAATGTAACAAATGGAACAAAACCAGAGACAAACAGAGCAAAAGCTTCAAAAGTTAGACACAATGGAACAAAATCTTCAAAAGTTAGACACAATGGAACAAAATCTTCGAAAGTTAGACACAGTGGAACAACACCAGAGACAAACACAGCAACAGTTAGACGCAATGGAACATAATCTTCAAAAGTTAGACACCACATTTGAACAAACACGTGAAGATTTAACTACTGAGTTACATAAAATCGAATCGAAATGTCAAAAAGTCTGTAATGACGTAAAAACACAAATTTGTGAGCATTTCCAACCTATCTTTTTCGCGTCATGAAAATGCATCACAGAATCACGAAGCAGCCATAAAGGAACTGCAAACTACAGTTCATGAAAATCACGACACCTTGCAAGCTAAAATTGACTCAGTTGCATCTACCAATTCGCTTACGCAACTTGCAAAAACTCAGGAAAACTTACAGGACACAGTAGATACTCTGAAAATTGGTTCAGAAAGACACATGGAGGAAAGTAGTTCATTATCAGAGAAAGTAGTTGAACTTTCGGATCAGCTAAATAATTTACCTACGAAGGTAGATGGTAATCTGAATGACACAAAACCGGTAGTCTTTAATGATACAGAAGAGTGCGAACAAATTAGGAAACTCAAACAAAATCAGAATCAAATTAATACGCAACACTAAAGAGAAATCCGGGAAGTACAAGATCAGTTGACACAGGTAATACAGGAATTACATATTTTAGAGGACACTCGCGCTCCAATACGGGAAGAGGGACATAGAAATACGGAACAGCCACTAAATATTAACACAGGGCACTTCGGAAATTATGAAAGAAATTGGCAAGGTACACCTAATTTTGAGATGGAACCGCCGAAACGACGTAACAATGACCGACATGCGATTCACCGACATGATGATTTTGACTATAAGCTGTTTATTACTACACGTAAATTCTAAACATTCAAGAATTCTGGCAACGACATTCATCCACAAGCCTGGCTTCATGAATTCTCTCATTATTTTCCTCCCAACTAGTCGTTAGAGCACAGTATAGAATTTATGTGTGGCTATTTAGAGAATGAATCAGCTGTAAGAATACGATCGGTCATTCACGATTGCCACAGTGAAGGAGAATTTTACCATGCCTTCCTCTCAGCATATTGGTCTCAAACTACACAAGACCGAGTAAAACATAGCATCATAATGATGAAACATTTCGAACAATCAGAATTTTCCAGTCTTGTGAAATATTTTGAAGACATGTTGCACAAGAATCAGTACCTGTCAAACCCATACAGCCCCTCAGAACTCATCCGCATTTGCTTAATCAAATTGCCTGAACATTTTCAACACATTATTTTGGCAGGACGTTGCAAAGACGACATTGAAGCTTTTCAGGGACTGTTACAAGAATTGGAAATTGACACTGACAATCGGGGAACCCGAAAACAGGAACACAACAATTACAGGTCACATCCGTCGCAATTCCGCAATGAAAGAAATAATAACTGGACACGACAAGACTATTCTTAAAACGTAAATCGTGACCAAAACAGACACCACCCTTATGACAACCGTTGGCAGAATAATAGTTACAGAGGAAGATCGTATTTCCGTAGTGATGAATATGACAGAGACAATCAGAGAAGCAGACAATAAGGGAACCAAAATAATTATTATCACGGGAGACAGAATAACTTCAGATGCAACGGTCCACCGTGCAGTGATAATTCAGGGAGAAATTCTCCACCACGTGACCGACAAGAACGAAATTATGGAATCTACCAACATGACGACAGACGATTTAATCGGAACGACAGACCTGAATTGCATCAGAACTGCCGAGATTCAAACAGGGCTGGACCCTCTCGACAAAGTGAATTTGTAGTAGTTAGGTCTCATAATCCCAATAACGACGTACGCCAACAAAGAGATAGCAGACAATGACTCGCACCGCAGGCAGCCACGTGCGCCGGCTGGCTCAAAGAAAAATAACATAGACGCTAACCTTGAGAAAAATTCCAGTATCCTTTACCGACGTATAACACATGATAACTGCGTTGAAGTTGAAACTCTGCATACTAGGAAGAGTAAAGGTTTACACCACATTTCACATGTAAAACCGTTTATTGAAAGATAATCTGTTTGTTAACTTAGTCTTTGCCATAAAACTTTTCACTTCACGCTACTAGTACAATTTGTCACACTGAGAAACTGTTAACATGTAACAATGTTTTGAAGTTAACTATCTAGTCTAGAACCTAGGGAACATATTTAGACAGTATTTACGAGTGCATTGTTATAGTGAACAGACGGCACAGTATTATTGTGTGTGTACATTCTTGCTCGTTAGTTGCATGATTACATAACGACTATAAGGCTTACATACTTAGAACATATACAGGTACTGCTAATGAGATTTTAATGCAACATTTTGGTTTACTGAAAATTCATTCTGGATTTAAAGTACTTTCTGTGACAGCTACACGATTTTATCACGATGCTACTAATGAGTGACAATTTACAATGTTGCTTTTGCGGTGTATCTGTTTTATATCTGCACAGCTTTTCTGTATTATTCTCGAAAGTAAAACACGTTTTAGTAATATCTTTTGTGGTATAGCTACAATGAGACAGCCTTTTTCATAGCACAACAATACGTCACATTATAGTACTTTCTTGATCACGGTAAGGTACGTAATAACTACGATATCTATACGCAAAGCATTTCACTTTCGTTTATGATGAGGTAAGTACATTGACTTCAGCAGAACTTTGCTTACAGAGGACGATAACTACGACACTTCCACAGAATTATCTTACAGCAAGACGCACATTTAGCGCTACAGGACACGCATTTGAGTGATTAATTTTGTACTTAAACCATTTATTTTTCAAGATTTTTGAATTACAAAGAAACTTTTCCATTATAGGTTTCATTCCATTGCTGTAATCTGTAACACCTGAGGGTATAATTACATTAATCCTCAGGGGGGTACACGCTTACTTTGTGTACCATGTGTTTGCCAAGCACAAGGAGCCCTAGCTAATATGGTATTTGCTTATACAACTTTACACATCGATATCATATTTCTCTAACACATAAATTACACAGCTATCTGATCATTTAACTGAGACAGACAAACATGTTTTCTTTCTATGTCAGTGACAGATGTTTACGCAATTACGCAGTTAGATAACTTCACACTTATAAAATTGTATTTTGTCTGTACTTTGTGAACTGTTCATATTTTTTTGGAACCATTATGATACTATGAGAGCTTTGAATGATATATTTGGTATGGGATAACGATTTCTAAAGTACGATTGAGGTAGATGACACTATTGAAATTAGCAGAGAATATTTTTTAGGGTTTGAAATTATTGCAGAATGCTACAATGATTTTGAGATTTGGTTGAGTGTATTATGCTGTTGAGGTATGTTTATGAGCAATAAGATGATGCTACTGTATATGAGGAATTTGATTATGCTACGTATTTCTTATGATGAAATATTGAAGAAGTGTGGATGAATATGTATATGTATAATAAGGTAAGGAATAATGAGTAGTGGTTAGGGACTCTGATTTGTGGAAAAGGATGTTGGAAACCAAGAATCATACTTTAAGAATTATGAAATGTATGTATATGCGTAAATGTATCACAACGCTGACGAAAATTTTTGGGACACTGTTATATTTATAGGATCTTGTTTCTCCACATTTGTAACGCAATTTCTCGACCAGTGAAATTTTTTATATGAGACTGTCACTGTAGTGCAAACTTGTGTAGTAAATATTTCGGTAAGCCAGTTAAGTGACCACCTTCACGTAATGCGTCGTGAGCACCCAGCTGCGTGACAGTCACCTGGAAAAAAGCCGTTAATGTGTGCCTTTCAGAGGCACAGGCGGAGAAAAAAAAAGAGGCCATTATCCTCGCTATTCACATTTATTTGTAGAAAGCATCGCAAATACGACACGCTCAAACTTGAAAACATATGATTACACTGTGGAGCTCTTAATTTATATTTACTAAAATGCCTAATGAAATGATGAGAAACATTTCACGTCTATTGTCTTGCTAGTTGAAAGATTGTTTACTTCATTATGAAACGCTATATGGCTAGTGAGTGATGTTTCACGCCTTGCTTTACCTATTTTGTTTAATATCTAGTTTCTAGCTGCACTGCAGCATTGGTTGAAATAAAATTTAATAGATGTACTAATATAGTTATTTTATGCCTACAGATCCAGTAAAAGATAATTTTATGATCTACTTCCAAGAAAACGAGGGAACATAAATAAACATTTCCCTTCACAGGAATTGCATAAATAATTTTTTTACAATTTGGTAACTTGTCTGCTAGAGTAAGTTCTCGTGAAGCATCTCTCTAGTGTTAAGATCTGACATAGGTATTAGACATTTCAGATCTTTACTGTAATATTCTTTCTGCTTGAGCTTTATCATGTTTAGGTATAAGTTATTGCATTTGTTGCTGCTGTTTGCCAGGCATAGCGTTACTGAATGTCACTTTGTATTACTCTGTTAAGGCAGTTTTACTACTGATTTATTTTTCTTGTTGCTGCACATTGGCTCATATTAGTGATAATGTTGCATTTGCTTTGCTAACTTATTGCTGCTAGCTTTACCAATTTGCATTTTTTTCATTGCTGTTTGAGTTAATTGTTTTGTGCTGCTGCATTGCCTTGTCCCTTAGTTTAGCATCTGAGCTCAGTTGATTTAAGTTAGCTTAAGAGGGGGTAGACTATATAAGAAACTAACTATGATGAATTGAAAGATATGCATTGAGAAGCGATAAGAAAATGGTTTGGCCAAAAAAGTAGTGTACAGTGGAGAAAAACTATTTTTTGAACGAGGATGTGAACAGAATACAGAAAGCAGGCTTAGATAGGACTTTTTGGGAATAATGATGAACGAAGGGAGATCTCCATGCAAAATACTGCAGTAAAACAAACCCTGTCCTTTCCTTTTGTGTTATCCCTCTATGTGTCTACCCTTGTTTATTTGCGTTTTTCCTGTCTTTATGTGTTTAGCTGATGAGAGCTATGTTGTAGAATTTTTCTAATACTATGTTATTTACGTTGTAAAGATGTTTAGACATTATTAGTTCTGTTTTGTTTTAATGCTCATGTGTGAAATTGATGTTTCAAAAGTTATTCTGATCTTTTATGTATGTACTTATGTCATAATTCTTGTAACATTGATGTATATGTTTATTTCTATTCTTTTGTAAAGCCTGTTTTACTACAAATGTTATCTGTATTGTTATGTTCTTTAATGATGTATTTTGTACCTTTGTAATTGAATTCTTATGTTGTAAATTTATAATTGTATAGACACCAGTTCTTCAAATTAAGTATCGTTTCACTGCACACGTTTCTGTTGGTCATAATATATGTACAGTATGTGAGCAGTTGGGATTGTTAGTGTTTGCACGTGTGTTAATAATTCAGCAAGGGACTGGATAACAGCATTGCTGGTTCTAAGGACATTTAAAAAAAAAATTTTTTTTATTGCACTAGTGGTGGTTCATGGACTTGCTATATTGTCCACAAGACTCTTCAATGGTGATTGTGCACCTGCGCAGTCGCAATGGATGGCTGCTAGCCATGTCTACAAGGACCACAGTGGGTCTACACCTTTGATGACTCACCAATACCATTATTTCTACAAGGACTGCAGTGGGTGTGCACCTCTGGTGGCCACCAATACCATAATCTCTACCAGGACTACAGTGGGTCTGCTCTGTGATGACCTACCTACCAGTATTCTTCAAAACTTCGAATGACTCTGCTGTGGGTTTGCTCTGTTGTGGCCCATTACCTGTCTGCATGTCAAGAGTCAGCACTGTCTTTCCGTTGGAAGGACAACACTACTTCTTTAAGACTGCATGGAAATCCACTACTTCCGCATGCATTTTCTTTTACTGCTCAGACATTGAGAAAAACACTGCTATTTTACTGTGATGAACGATCAGGACTATCTTTATGGACTGTGAGAAAATTTTAGCTTTTGACCAACATTGTATCAATAAGTGTGTGCATTTGATACCTTTGTTATTGTAATTGTGAAACATTTCTTCAAATCTGTATTGGCCAGTGCCCAAAACAATTTGTAAAATTTTTTGTGGGGAGTTTGGGGGCAATGTAAGTAGGCTATTTAGGTTTTATTATTGGTAACGCCACGTAGCGCTCTGTATGAAAAATCACTGGCTGTGCTGTGTGCAGTCTGTGGCTGGTTTGCATTGTTGTTGGCTATTGTAGTGTTGGGCAGCTGGATGTTAACAGCGCGTAGCGTTGCGCAGTTGGAGGTGAGCCGCCAGCATTGGTGGATGTGGGGAAGTGAGATGGCGCATTTTGAGAGCGGATGATCTGGACGTGTGTCCATCAGAAACGGTACATTTGTAAGAATGGATGTCATGAACTGCTGTATATATATATTATCATGTTTGAACACTATTAAGGTAAATACATTGTTTGTTCTCTATCAAAATCTTTCATTTGCTAACTATGCCTTTCAGTAGTTAGTGCATTCAGTAGCTAGAATCTTTTATTTAGCTGGCAGTAGTGGCGCTCGCTGTATTGCGGTAGTTCGAGTAACGAAGATTTTTGTGAGGTAAGTGATTTGTGAAACGTATAGGTTAATGTTAGTCAGGGCCATTCTTTTGTAGGGATTACTGAAAGTCAGATTGCGTTACGCCAAAAATATTGTGTGTCAGTTTAAGCACAGACTTGTATAATTTTTCTAAGGGGACGGTTCATAGAGGGAGCTGTAGAGGGCGAAATGTGTAGAGGAAGACAGAGATTGGAATGTAGCCACAAAATAATTGAGGACATAGGTTGCAAGTGCACTCTCAGATGAAGAGGTTGGCACAGGAGAGGAATTCGTGGCCGGTCGCACCAAACTAGTCAAAAGACTGATGACATATAAATAGAAAGGAAAAAAGAAAAAAGTGTATGAGGAATCGCGCTGAGACGTCAGAGTGTGTGAATTTTACTTCCCCCTGAACATGATGAGAGCGAAAACACAGTCCAAGTAGGCTGTACCCCTTTTATTATCCGTATAATTGGTTAATTTCCACCGTGGGTCATTTTCAGGTACGTATTTTAAGCTCCCAAATGACCTAAACGTAAAACAGGAAGAATACAGTCTATTTGGGACATATTTTCATTCACGTTCAGATTGGGGATCCAATCAAAAATGAAATTTTGAAACGATTATACATTACTTAAACTGTGAAAATTACCTACTCCGAGACATCTAAGTCTGTTTAACCCTTTGTTTCCTGACATAAGAAAAAATTTACTTTTTAACATTTTCTTTGCAGAATTTATGCTATTGTGGCCTCAAATGACGGTAGGATTTTTTGTAAAATTTTATTTTATTTTTCACAACTCTTTTCTCTCCTGGTACTCAGAAGTACCGTCAGACTCCATGGACAGAATCACAACATGCACAGAAAAATGCTCCAATTTTTATAACTTGTACTTTATTCCACATAAATATTAAATATTTTTACATTAGAAAATTAATTAACAGAAACATGATATTTCTGAACTTTTTTTTTTAATTTCGCATAAATTTATTCTAGAGCAACTTCACAATACATAGTAACTTAGCTATACATTTTTGACAGTATATATATATCACATATTTAGTGATACCTCATGAAATTGTAGGAAACAGTTCTTTTTCTCATTGCAGCACAAATACACTTTACATGTACTACATTGTGAATGTGGTCTCGACTGAATTTTATTTTTCGAACACATTTCGCATCGTCCTCTTTTACAACTGAACACTACAAAATGGTTTCCTCGGTTGCCAAGACGTACATCCTTCGGAATAGAAAAGTTATCCTTCCTTCTCTTTGGGAGAGTTATTTCATCTTTACCAGATTATCTCTTTTTGAGATTTGGCACTTGGTGTTTATTCATTAGCCCTAGTGCCACAGAACGCCTGAATTCCAGCAGTGGCAGTGCCCCATGTAGACCACTGAAAATGACGTAAGCATTGACAAAAGCAATTTCTATTGCTCCCCAGAAGAGACGGTGCCACCAATTCTTTGATCGCTTGTCAAGACCATAAGTTGAACGTAATCTGTCTGCATGATCCACACCACACATGTTTTTATTGTAATCACATACAATAACTGGACGTTATACTAGTTCCATCTTTCTGTTTTCTTGTCACTACGCTCTGTTCAGTGCCATGGAAGTTTGACGCAAAATACAGTACTTTATTTTCCTTCCCTTGAAATACTGTTAGGTCTAAATATGACTCTCTGTGATTTGATTTAGACATTTTTCTTTAGGTAAATTCCCTGGCAAACCTTTCCTGTTTGTTCTAATTGTTCCACAGGCAAATGTATTAACGGATTTCTGTGTGAGAAAAAGTGGACAGAACAACTAGTGAGAGGTAACGCATTGTTGCTACAATAAAGTGTTCGCACAACCTGACGGTACTAATAAGTTCGCCTTATATTTTCCACTTTATCTCATTCACTTGTAACGTAATGCTTCAAACTGTTATAAAAAAACAAAGAAGGTAAGTACGTACAATGGAAAACTCAACGGAAGTTTCAATAAATTGCGCACAAATTCAGGCAACACCATGGAAACAAGCACTTACAATCTTCTGTTTTCACAGCAGCGCGCGAAAAACAATTTCAAACTCTGACCGCCAGAGAGGTCTATGTATTGCACAATAACATCTATGAAACAGTAGAGCAGAGTTACTGTTACGTACCGACAGGCTCTCAAATCACGAAACTGCACCACGAGAAAATAATGAGAGTCAAAACTTACTGGTACTTTTAAGTACCGCCAGGCGACAAAGTGTTAAGCTTTCCCCTGGTTTTCCGACTGCAGCGATTTTTTCTAGTTGAAAGCATTGGAGATCAATGGAGTACACATTTCAGTGGTGTACCCAAATCAATTTACTTTTAAACACTCAGTTTATCATAATATTTGGTACAAATTATATTCTCAGAAGTGTTTATAACCGTAGTGAAGCTGTAACAAATGTCGGTTTCTATAGTTTTCCAATGTCATACGCTGCAAAGGACGTATTGCTGGACTACATACATCGAAATGGGATTATTTTACAATAGAGAAAACTGAGTAGCACGAACATAACTACAGAAGCAAGATGATGAATTCAAGATCGAGTAGTGAAAGACTATTTCCAAGGTGAAATTCAGCTTTGCCCCTGCCCTGCTCTTGTAGTTAACGCAGTCGGTAGGCTTACAATGCTTCGTCTAGTGAATAGAAACGTCATACATCAAATACGTCTTTCTTTGCCAAATCTGAATTGATGGCCGGCGTCCTGTTCTGGTGAAAGATGCTTCTTCTTTCTCCGTAAATGCCCCTCCCATGTGTAGTTTCACACGTACAAGAGACTTGAGAGGTAGTTGCTGTTAGCCGCCAGTCATTGCGTCGTTCTACGTTAGATAACCTGTAGCTGAGGTACCCACGTCACTAGCCACTTTTCGGCACAGTTCGAAAAGTCCATGCCAGCAGTAGCAACATAGGCGTCCTCCAACGCATTTGCGAATCGTACCAACAGGAAAACGGCAGTAACGTAAACTTATTTTGCTTTTTCGTGTCCGTAAAATTTTGTTTAAGGTTTTTCATCCCAATATCGGCCCATATCCAGCGCGTATTCTTGTCAGGCCATAGGTCGTCAGCGGTATTGTTGCCTATTTCGTCTTTGAAGCACCATTTAATCAGATTTGTTTTGCCACACCCGTTCTGTTGCTCTCCAAATTTTCCATTTTGATGTATTGTCACTGGGTATTTTTTGTGACGGCTAATTTTTCTCAGTATTAAGAAACCTCTTGGGGGGATATAGCATGAAGCACTGTGTAAGGTGTGGCGATCACTGAAAGTCTGTTAATATTCTTCTGTATGCTCATGTACAATTCTTCGGAATTCAGGATCTGAGAATCGGGCAGCTTTTCATAGCTTCACATGTGATGTGGGTTTCATTCGTCCTCTTGTCCGTTTGAATGTGTCATTTGGACCTGTAGTGACTTCTTTGGCATGTGCAGACCTGAATCATAGAGGCATGCGTAATCTGCTGAGGAAAAGCAAAGTGCTTCGCCATCTCCAAAAGTACTCATATTAGTAAAAGTTCCACTAAGACAAGTGGATATCAGCAGGTATTAGACATTCCTCCCAGCTTCCTGGAAAAAGTCATAGTGATCCAACGTTCTTAAGCTACGAAAGGCACAGAAATATATAGAAGATGGCAGTGACTGCTGCAAAAATTTGATGTAATGATCAAATGATAAACAGTGCAAAGTGGTAGAGTCTGGGTCGTTATTCAACAGGAAACGGAGAAAGACATACAAAACCATAATAACGTGTAGATAAGAGACGGAACTAGAGCAACAAATTGCCGACACCAGCTAGGAAACTTTGTCAATCAGTATTTTTCAAGTATTGCAGAGATATTACAATAAAAAGTGCCAGAAACGCATGCAGTGTGGTCAGCAACAGAATGAAAAGCTTGTGTAGGATATGCTAAGAAATAATGGTTAAGAAAAAAATTCCATACTTTGCGACGTTTTTGAGTTAATTAGCATTGACGTTAGTCAACCAGGGCGTTACGCGCGCTAATTCAAGCGTCACACCAGAGACGATGCCGCAAACCTGTACTTCGTTTGGTTTCCTAAAACCGCACAAGAGAGCGATACAAAAATTGGACGCGAGACAGCCAAAGGCTGAGCAGTCTCATGCGCTATCGTTTACACTATGAGAACAACTGACGCTAATAATTGCATGAGGCAGGCCATTTGAATTTGCGCGCTTAACAGCCTGACTGGCGAACTTCAATGCTGCTTAACTCGGAAACATCGCAACGCATCGACAGTTTTGTTAACTGTTATGTCTCAGCACAAACGTCCCTGTAACACCCTTACAAGTTTTTCAAACTGTTTGTGACCACCAAGTATAGCTCTTGTAATTAGTGAGCGCTGAAGTACAGTCATTCCATTACCAAGTACGGCCGGCCGAAGTGGTCGTGGGGTTAAAGGCGCTGCAGTCTGGAACCGCAAGACCGCTACGGTCGCAGGTTCGAATCCTGCCTCGGGCATGGATGTTTGTGATGTCCTTAGGTTAGTTAGGTTTAACTAGTTCTAAGTTCTAGGGGACTAATGACCTCAGCAGTTGAGTCCCATAGTGCTCAGAGCCATTTGAACCATTTGAATTACCAAGTACACAGAACATGAAGTCAGTAGAAGAACATGATGAGAATAGAAGACAGCAGTCGTGCGACGAGAGGGGGAGCGTAGCAGTAGGTGTACAGGGTGGAATGCCAGAATCCTCCCACGAGAAACGGATGATCGTAGGACAATTCGTCTTTGTAAAAACATTTGTTAGTACATTGGAATCTGGTATGGCAGGACAGCGCGGATCAGGTTGTGGAAAGGGGCCAAGAACAGTTACTGTTAGTTACACAAGATCACACAACTTTATTCCTCGAAAACCAATGCACAGTTTTCTTTTTAAAACAACAAGGATAAATTCACGGCTGAGGCCCCAAGTAACTTCTCAATAATAAAGTTTAAATAATTCATTTTAAAACACAAGGATTTAGAGAAACGGCTGAAGGCCTTAATTAAGTAAAATTAAAATACCTTCTCTGCTAAAGGCCCAAATAATATTTCAGATTAGCAAAGGAAATTCTTTAAAAGGCAAGCATTTACAAATCTCGGCTAAAAGCCATATTAAGGAAAACTTAAGTTAATTCCTCGGCTGAAAGCCCAATATTTTTTCAACATAATAAAAGGCAACCTTTAAAGACAAGCATTTACGTGGTACAACAGAAAACCATCTTAAGAGAACTTGAAATATCTTGACGGCTGAAGGCCGAAACAATTATTCAGAATAATTAAAGAGAAACCTTAACATAAGCATTTACACAGTACGGATGAAGGCCATTTTAAGAATTCACGATAATTAAAGAGACACCTTACAGACAGGAATTTACACAGTATGACTGAAAGCCACATATTTTAAAACAAACGTTGCTGAAGGCCTAAATACAGAGCACACAAGAATTTTAAATAAAATACGGCTGAAGGCCTAACCTTAAAATACTTCACATAAGGTTCGGCTGAAGGGCATATACTGAACATAGAACAGACAATACACGGCTGAAGCCCTGGCACAGTACTTCTGATAAAAGAAAATCACAATCACAAACAATAGAACAGTGGTGCTCAGAAGTGTTCCAAGGGTCGGCCTGGGGAAGAAACTCTAGCAACAGTTTACGTGAGGCAGGCAGCCAAGCGTAACACTAAATTACCGGGTGGCAGCACGACCTAGGGACGGCTGAAGAACTAACCAACAACCTAATCAATTCCCTTCCACCCGAGCAACTACCTACCCCAGTACGCAGGCAGCATTCATCTGCTCAATGAAAATCACAGAAGCTACACACAGTTCCAGGTAAACACTTAACGCCAAGAATTTCGACAATCCTAAAACCAATCACTGTGAACAACAAGGAGAAGTCGACACACACAGAGTTTCCATAAGCGGTCGGCGACAAAATACACGCCGTCCAATGAGGCGACTGACCGATAGACCAACCAACAGTCGTCGCCGCTCAATTCTCCTTACGTCTGACAGGAAATGTGTGTCGCCAGCGGTCGGCGGGTACTGGCTGTCCGGACCTCACTGGCACTGCGTCCCGACTACCTTCGGACGAACGACGTCTCGGAGAGACTGGTTCGAACCCAACCATGAAGAGGGAACACTGGCCCATTGGCCTCTCGACATCTCTGTATAAGGAAGGAGCCGGCCGGTGTGGCCGTGCGGTTAAAGGCGCTTCAGTCTGGAACCGCGTGACCTCTACGGTCGCAGGTTCGAATCCTGCCTTGGGCATGGATGTGTGTGATGTCCTTAGGTTAGTTAGGTTTAATTAGTTCTAAGTTCTAGGCGACTGATGACCTCAGAAGTTGAGTCGCATAGTGCTCAGAGCCATTTGAACCATATAAGGAAGGAACCGACCAAGTCCCGCAAGATGATCAATTGAAGGGGTCCAGAAGCGATCGGAAGACCAAATACACGTCGCCTGATGAGACGACCGACCGAACGACCAACGAACGGTCGTCGCCGCTCAAGTCTCCTTCCGCCGGATAGTGCATGTGTGTCGCCAGCGGTCTGCGAATACTGGTTGTCCGGACCTCACTTGCGCTCCGTCCTCGACTGAACTGCAAACACACGACCACCCGGAAATACTAGCGGTCGCTCCAGAGATAGTACGAGAGTACACTATCGATACCCGCTGCTGCTGCCACGCACGGGCAAGCTAACCAACAACTTTGTGACGCCAGTAAATCGAATAAGAAGGAAGCGACAGTACTGTAAAGACGAGGTGACGAGGTGACAAGCAATAAACGACATGAACACGAGCCGCGGATGGCTCAGGCATGCAGAAAAGAAATAACGAATAAACCATTCAATGAAAAAGATTTTAATTTCCACATGAGTGGATAACATCTGCTAATTCAACACCATGTTTACGTTCCAGGTTACAAAGTTGCTCTATGTGATGACCATCTTCATCCACGACAGCCTGGTACAGCACTGCAGATACCATTTCACATTTTTTCGCAGCACTTTTCGCACAGAGGACGATGAAATATTTAGCTGTGTCACTATCCCCAGCATTCTCAGCCACAACAAAAGTAGCTTTTTCAACAATTTGGGTGAAGACGGTGGTCGGTCCCTCGTCAGTTAAGTCGAAATTTTCGAATCCTGTTCTTCAACCCCGGTACGGGAAGAGAACCTCACCTATTCCTTTACTGCGTCGATACTCGGGAAGAGAAACGGCAACACAGCTGTTGTTTTGATAAAACAGCTTTAAGAGTAAAGCCCTGCTCACCTTGTCCAAACATAAGTTGACTGTTTGCAACCGAAATATACACTGATGCTTGTGTTTCAGCCTTATGTCACCGTAACAGTACCGGCGTCTAACGGCAAGTTCTAATATTAATGCTACGAACAACCAAACTCCTGCAGGGCACGGTCTGGACATCATTTCTATAGAACTGGGTACCCGTACCGTAAACAGTTTTCTGTCTACGCTGACTCATGTAGTGAAAGTTTAATTATAACCACACTGTGGAAGCGGAAAATTCTATAACAGAGCGGCTGGCTGGCGCTGGAACTGAAGGCTGGCATAGAGGGCGGTGACCATTCTGATATGGGTGGATATAGATTGGCAACGCACCGCGCCTTGCCGCAGACAAGGAAAGACAAGTTTAATTCATTCCATTTGGTGCTTGTTGGCACTGAAACATTATTAAGGCGGGTCCACACAGAGCGCGCCGCGCCGCGCCGCGCCGCGCAGTTTTCCGGCTGTTGTCGGTACATCAAAGGAAGTGGTGCGTTTGCGCGAGCTCAGTTTAGACGGGGCTTCGGCTTGCCATCTTCAGACCATGCGCGCGCTCCAACTGGAACACAGTGTGCGCCTCGGAGCGGAGCGGCGCGGCGGGGCGCGGCGCGCTCTGTGTGGACCCGCCTTCAGAATGGACGCAGGTGACAATTCAGTGGTGGTGAAGGAAGGTGATGAGGTACCTTTCAGAAATAGATCGTAATTTGTCAGTGATTCGAACTACGTGTCATTTACCGATTTTGACAATGATCGTATGAACAACTTTAGTATTTCGGAACAGACTTCCACCAACCAGCGTGAAGTAAATGAACATAAAATAAGGGAAACAATTGTCAAGTGTAGTTTGCTGCCGATTAAGGAGAATGGCTTGGCTGTGAGCACTATGCGACTTAACTTCTGAGGTCATAAGTCGCCTAGAACTTACAACTAATTAAACCGAACTAAGCTAAGGACATCACACACATCCATGCCCGAGGCAGGATTCGAACCTGCGACCGTAGCGGTCGCTCGGTTCCAGACTGCAGCGCCTAGAACCGCACGGCCACTCCGGCCGGGGCCGATTAAGGAGAAAGAAAGGGGAAATAGCATGAGAGGGAATCAGACTGGGAAGCATGAGCAAAAATGTTTGATGTACTAATGTGTACTATGAACAAAAATTTAAGTAATGTGAAGTAAAATATTGATCAGCAGGCTGGTATCGTAAGCAGTTTGTTTAGCGATCTCAGTACTGACCTACAGTCTTTCAACATAAGCGATTTGCCTAGTGATCTTAGAAATAAAACCAATCAACGATCATGGCTGGCTCTGAGCACTATGCGACTTAAATTCTGAGGTCATCAGTCGCCTAGAACTTAGAACTAATTAAACCTAACTAACCTAAGGACATCACACACATCCATGCCCGAGGCAGGATTCGAACCTGCGACCGTAGCGGTCACGCGGTTCCAGACTGAAGCGCCTTTAACCGCACGGCCACACTGGCCGGCTCAACGATCATGTAACTGCAGTTACAATCTTTTAATTCGGTTTCTCCAACAGAGATGATACGCAAAAATGTCCCAGGTAATGTAAAAAGCGAACTAAAACAGGGAATTAAAAATGTGTGTGAAATCTTATGGGACTTAACTGCTAAGGTTATAACTTCCCTAAGCTTACACACTACTTAACGTAAACTATCCCAAGGACAAACACACACACACCCATGCCCGAGGGAGAACTCGAACCTCCGACGGGACCAGCCGCACAGCCCATGACTGCAGCGCCTTAGACCACTCGGCTAATCTCACGCGGCGAGGGAATTAAAATGTTAGCCCATGAAAGCAAACAACAGACATATGAACTGAATCCAAATGTGCAGCTGTCCCATGCAAGGGCAGCAGAATATCTGCCACAGCCTAATACTGCTCCCACCAGCCAGCGTCCGTGGCGCGCTGCACGTTTCGAGACGCCGTTTGCCTCGATGACAGCGTTTGTGGAGACGACCATCGAACTATTTTAGCAAAAATGTGACTCACCCGAAGAGACGAGCCGTTTCCATTGATTTCCGGTCGAATCCCGATGGCCCCGTGCCCACCGCAGTCATAGTTGGACCATCATGAGAACGCGCAGGAACGGACTGCTGCGGAGCTCCATGTTCGACAATGCGCGATGTACTCTCTGCTCCGAATCACATGTAGGTGCATCAGAATTGTGCTCTTTCGGAAAAGATTCCACGGATCACCATATATCTCACTTTACGGAGCAGAGAACCCTCCGAATTTCACGTTCTGCGAAGAGTCGTGGAGTCCAACCATTTAGAGCCTAGCCCTGTCCTTCTACCTCTTTCCGTAGATGCTCACGACTGTACCACATGAACATTCGATTAGGTTCGCCGTTTCCGATGTACTAGTTCGCCGACTCTGCTTATTTCAATGGATTTTTTCCATTTGTAGCCCATATATTCACTTGGATGATCCCCCGTCTTTGTATGCTCCGCTTAAATACTTTTGCTACCGCGTCACGTGGCTGCAACCCCACCAGGCAGCATCCGACGTAGCCCAGTCGTCATAATGTTTTTGCTCGTATGAACAGTTTGAAAAGACTGTGTCCTCTCGTTTGATGTTGTGGATACTAACGTAAGAACAGCTGAAAAGTCAAGATGCTCTTCTTATTTTGCTTCTGCTTCCTAGGGCTTTCCCGTTGGAACGGGGTCCGCTTTTGGAGTCAGTGCATGCCATTTCTTATAGTCTAACGCTTCCTGTGTTTTTAGCCTTCTTGGTCTTAGATCTGCATTTATAGGGTACAGCCGCCATAATTTTCGTCTTTCACGCCACTCAGGCCTTCGATAGCGATATGACGGGCTGAGCTGGTTCCTGAAATGAACAGTGCCGGTGTGGTGTGTCCATACCAAAGAAGTCTTCAGTCTTTCATCCTCTCATTCATCTGGGCCACTGCAGTTAGTTGCCAATTCGCTGTGTTGTTGATAGGGTCGATCGGAGAAAGGACTAATAATTTTCTAAATATTCGCATTTCCGTGAAATGCTGTGAGAGCTCTGCACTTCTAGGTGCGGGCCGACATCGGTACCATTTAAGGCAACTGGCCTCACCGCTGCGCGGTATATATTTCATTTTAGGCGGATACGGATATCCTTTTCACAAAGAACACCAGTGATGTCTCTGAATCGCATCCAGGTCGGTTCGGTTCTTGATGGCAAGTATAGCCGCCACTCTGTGGTCGAGAACCTAGACATCAGAATGGTCCACCTTGGTGAGAGGAATTACATTAATCTGAATAGTTCCAAGAGGTGGAATAGTTTCTAAGTGGTTCTTTAAGGAGAGGCAGACGATCGTACCATCTTTGGAGTTTTCAGATACTCGCTGTTATCTGACGAAAGCATCACGTCGTCAGCGTGTAGCATAATCTTTGGCACACACTTTTGTAAGTCATGCGTTATAGTATCCATTACCGTTACAAAGCGCAGCGGAGACATATCTTTGATGAACGCCTACTGTCACAGGGAAGCTGCCAGTGAATCCTGCACAGCATGGCTCCCAGCTACTGGTGCTTTGTACAGCATTTTCGTTCAATTTACATTTCTTACAGACACTTTATAATATTTGATCCATCTGGTAATACGCATCCAATGTATCCTATATTATGGAGTGACCGACAATTGATTGGATTAAATACTTTAAAATTTCTTGAAGGAAGGACATGGGGCATTATTGCTACTGAACAGTATGATACCTTGTAATATTTAAGAGAGCATTTTTTAGGAATAGTGGGGTTGCTAAAATCAAATGGAATTGCAAGGTATATTCTGGGTTGCGGAAAAGTTAAGTCGTAGAAAAGACAGTGTAAAAAGGTTTTCTATAGAGTAGGTTACAAATCTGTCGCACTCAATCAGTAAATTGGAGCCACAGCAAATTATCGTAGGTACAGACGCGAAGATATCTATGATCTGGAGAAACAAAGTTATCGCAGCGTACACGGGTGATAGTAGAAAATTTTTTAATTATCTAGAAAGTGAGAAAAATGTAAGCACGAAGAGGAGCAGGCGAACAGGGATTTTAGGAACGATGGTGATGCAAGTAATAGACAAAGTGATAATATCTACAGAAAGCGTGTGTTAGTGAATAAGGATGGTAACAGGGGGGACAAGAAGTTTGTGCTGTGTTTGAGCCATGGGGGAGTCGGCGGCGCCAGTGATTCTCTTGCCTAGTAGGGACAGTAATCCCGCTCTGTCTGGCATGCGCGTTTTCTCTTTGGTTTTCCTCTTTTGGCCGCTATTTAAGCGCGGCGCTTCCGGCTATGGCTGTCTTGCTTTTCCGCTCCGGGACCCTACTGGTCGTGCTTGCCCGTTGCTTGGGCATATGTTGTGTTGGCGACCGTTACGGAGGAGCGTTGGTTGCTCGCGGCGGTGTGTTGTGATTGGAGGAGTGTGTCGGCGGCGGGCTGGTGGTGATGCCTCCAGCGCACTAGCAAGTGCATATACTGTACTATCTGATGCTGGATGCTTATGTATTCTATGTGGATTCTCGTCATTTGCTGCTACTAACGGTGGGCACCTGCTGTTTCTTTGTAGTTGTGTTTTGTGATCAATCTGATCGTAATCTGAGTTCACAGCCGGAAACAGTGATTTGTTTGTGATAAGCCCCGCCGTGGGGGGAATAAGAAATTCACTCTTCGTTCCGGTATATGTTGAGTAGTGGTGTTAAGAGTGTAAAACACTCCTCAGTGGTTACGTGAGTAGAGTGAAGGTTGCACGAGTCATTCTAGGACAGTGCTCAGGCCATGTTTAGTGGTAAGACAGCGTGCTTGTAATGTTACTTGAGTATATTAGGGTGTCTTGTATTAGGTGTTTTAGTGCTCTTGGTTCGGCAGGTCTTTAACTACTCCAGACTTGATGCTAATTATTGCAGTCTGCCCGTAAGAGTAGAGAATTATGAACTGTAAGAAATGATTGCTATTTGTTTGAGGTCTTGTTTGTGTTAGGGCATTAAATTTAAAGGGGCGAGCATAAATCTGAAATACGAGGATTTGTGTTGCGTCCTTTGGTTTGGTCGTCTGTCCTTTTTTTAAAAATATATGTTACAGTGTACTACGAGCGGCGGGCACAATCAGTTCCGGATTGACCAATACAGGGGGCGGCGCCTTGATGGAAATATGTTCGGATGGCATTAGCTCGGCCAGCTACGTCTTGATGATGCTTGGCCCTACTTGGCTGTATCCTGTCAGAGTCGCTGCTCGCCCCAGTAGTTGACAGATGTTGAGTATTCTCTCTGGAGATTCCTCTCGTTAATGTGTTCGAGCTGTGCCAAGGTGCGTCCACTGTTCCTAATAGTTTGGCCACTCTTGTTTTAGGGTCGGTCATCCGTTGGGCTCTGCCCGCTGCTGAGTGGAACTTAAACTGACTATTAAGATAACTGTCTTTTCTGCCTTAATATTGTTGTTATACTGGAAAGGGATTTCACAAATGAGTTCAGTGGAATAAGTCACTATATAATTGATGGAATTCCGTGTTCTATGATCTGTTTATTGGTCTAAGATTTTACTCTTTTACTTAAAATTTGTTATTTAATATTCTGTTCTGTTGCTTCTTTTACCAATGGGGATTTAATCCCGGTAAATTCCTGTTAAATTTGTGGGCTTGCCATCTATATTAATCTGGGACTATTTTTCATTTACTTAAAAGGAAGGATCTTTATTTATCTTGTTTCATTACGTATAATCTTACAAAGGCTGTATAAGGTTTTTAAATTATATTTGTTATTATTAGCTATTGAAGGCCAGTTTGTAAAAGATTTTGTAAAAGTGTTTTGGGGGATATGTGTAATAAACCTTTACGAACTGCACGTCTGTGTTTGCGCTTTCTTGTGAACCGCGTCCTAGTGTTACAAAACCAGGACACAGTAATTGAGAGCAAGGAACTGCTTACAGATCACACTCACCACTACGTGACAAAGCAGATATAGTCAATGTGAACGTGCCTTAGAAGTCCTTCTTACGTACACGTCGTGTATTGTAGGCATGGGCCAAGAAGACTCCTCCAACGTGGCTACTTGTTCCACGACTGCCTCTTCCAGCCACAGACGGTTTACAAAAGGAATTCCTGTATAAATAGCACTTCCATGGTTAAAATCGAGTAGGAAGGTAATTAAAGGAATTTTCATCTACAAGTCGCCTCCATTTTCTACAGACATAAAACTTACGACGCCCCAGCACATTTAACTATTGAAATATGAGTACAGCTAAATGTGGACTTTGGTTATTACTGATTAGGTGCAGTAGAGTGTGTTTACGAGATCAACTTGTTAGCCTCATTTAACGTTTCCTGATTCTCTGCTTTTGGGGCTTGTCAATAGCACGGTGTAAATTATTCCAATGGCATCGAAGCAGGGAGGTTTTTTCGAATCAGTAATGCGTTAAAATCTGCACATAACATTAGAGCAGCTACCTTCGACTTGTTATCCAGCTTCATTCCCATGAGCCTGTAACACAGTAATTGCGTTGTTTCTTTACTCAGAATGTCAGTACAAACTGCTCAGGACATAATGAACTTTAATATTCAAATGGTTCAAATGGCTCTGAGCACTATGGGACTTAACATCTGAAGTCATCAGTCCCCTAGAGCTTGGAACTACTTAAATCTAACTAACCTAAGGACATCACACACATCCATGCCCGAGGCAGGATTCAAACCTGCTACAGTAGCGGTCGCGCGGTTCCACACTGAAGCGCCTAGAATCGTTCGGCCACACCCCGGCACCTTTAATATTAAGGGTGGAGGAAATATTCAGCATCACACATTTTTCTGCATGGGGAATAGAGCTATGTGGTTACAGTATAAAATCATCAGATCGTGGGTGAATAGTCCGGAATATTTCTGAAAAACTCTGAAGTGTTTCTTGGGGCTATGGAATGTGAGACTTTTGGTATTTATCCATACGTTGCCCGACTGCCTCCTGGGTACCATTCAACAGAAATACGCCATGATTGCCCACTAGTCTCTCTCTCTCGCATCGTCTTTTACAGTATAATTCCTAAACTCTACAAACAATTAACACGAAACAGCTATACTCGAGATACAAATTACACAGTTCTTGATGAGGAGATGGCAATGGGTATGTAAAAAGAAACAAAAAAAATTGCATCTTTCTCTTCTGGGCGTCCCAGTGCGTATAACTTTTCTATCCGGTACACAAGAAGCTGTGGCATTCGTATCGTTCCCATACTATCAACGGCTGCGGCGTCCTCAGCTGCTAAGCCCCCGCGAGCCTCGCCTGGGGGCTGCTGGATCGCATCGGCTTTCAGTTGTCTCCTGAGACCGCCGACCGTCGCAGCCCGTTATCCCACTCCCCACACTCTTCTTACCTGCTCGGCTCCGCTGGAAGGACGGTCGCTGAGATGGGCTAACTCCACCGATGTCGACTGTTTCGTCTTCACATCTGACAAGGTGACAGCATCTCTGGATTCCAGCTTCCTAAGAAAATATGTTTCTCATAACGCGAAATTCAGTGAACTCCAAACCTCGAAGACGTTTTAATAAATAAATATCACATATACATGTACATAGGGGGGGACCGGGGTATACTTACACCTATTTCTTTCGGAATTTTTAAAATGATTTCTGTTAGATTTATCGTGTTTAAAATTGTTTAGTTTATGACATGGTTATTATACTACATCTTGGTATGTATACTTCTAACTCAACGTGCAAAATGATCTTATAAAGGTTCAAGTCGAGTACTTAATCGTGCCCTAGTATAGGGCAAGCTGACGCAGCTATGATGGACGTATTCGCGTAAACAACACAATAATGAGCAAACAAACACATTACCAAAATTTATAAAATATGTTTTATTGACAGTAAACAAATGGACAGGCTTGCTTACACCAATTAATATGGTAAAATATAAAAACTTTACTTGCAGTAAAATTTTTTTTGGACGCCTTTCAGCCTGTTAGCGTAATACGATTGTGGCATGCATAGAAGTTTCAGTGATAATTAAAGGTCGATTTATCGTCATTGTCCGAGCTGCAATTTATCCACATAAAAATAATGTTTTTCCTATAGGACAAGTCTCATGAGTTTACGTTGTACACTCAAGGCACTAGACCTAATCTTGATTTCCTCGTGATGAGTTGTATCGTTTCAACCAGTAAATACAACCTCAATTTACATCATTTTCATGATACCCCTGTGGGTTATAAGAGAAAGGAGAAGAACTGGATGGGACATTCGATGCTGTTGAACAGAAGATTTAGAAGGGCTAGTTAGTAAGAGGGGATTGAGAGGAAAGAGCGAGTTACAAGATGACAGACGACATAAACGGAAGCGGAAACTACGCGGATCTGGAGAGGATGGCGGAGACAGAAGAGCATGGATAGTTACCATGTCTTTGGGCAGAACAGTGGTTATGACATCACAACTAGGCCTGTTCTTGCTTTTAGCAATTTCTTGCCCTTACCAGTTCTTGGTCTCATAGAATTAATTCTTTCTGCTTCAGATTCATCACGTTCAAATAACTTTCTCAGAAATTTATAGGTTAGGTTAGGTTACTGTTGTTTAACGTCCCGTCGACAACGAGGTCATTAGAGACGGAGCGCAAGCTCGGGTTAGGGAAGGATGGGGAAGGAAATTGGCCGTGCCCTTTCAAAGGAACCATCCCGGCATTTGCCTGAAACGATTTAGGGAAATCACGGAAAACCTAGATCAGGATGGCTGGAGACGGGATTGAACCGTCGTCCTCCCGAATGCGAGTCCAGTGTGCTAACCACTGCGCCACCACGCTCGGTCAGAAATTTATACATTTTAGTCTCCTGTACCTTCACTTTTTTAGATTGTGTTTCCAACTCCTGTTGTCTTAAAGTTGTTTTTTTTACTGGGTTATCAGTTACGACGGCAATGCAAAATAGTGCGTAAACGTGCCACAAAAGAAATGTGTAGATGTGCCCCATAGCCATGTTTGAATTAGTATCGAAATTACAGTTGTCATCTTCAGGCTTTCAAGTTTTATAAATGTACGATACAAAGCACAATAATCTCCTGCAAATGAACGTATATTTACCTATTCTCAGTTCTAAAAGGGGTGTTCCCATCGAAATTCAATACTTCAATAAAGAAATTAGCTCACCTCGCACAAAAACACATTCATGTTCTTCGAGCTAAGATCACTCATCTGCAGCCGTAAAGTTTGTGTGGGAGCCCTTAGTAGATGGTAATACTAGTCTTCCATCATCGGTAGCACTCTAGAGCAAGAATGGTTCCCGAGAAAAGTGATCTGTGTAAACGTGCGCCCTGCGTAAACGTGCCCCGGTCTCCTCTACAGTTTTTCTATATTGTGCATTCCGTCCTCTGCTGTAGCAAGAGAGAGATCGAGTTGAACTTACATTTTGGCTTTATGCTCCAGCCATACAATTTATAAAGGTTATTACAGACGTGTTTACAAAAGTTATGAGGCAGTAGAGGTGAAGTTTTGAACGTCTTCATATATAGAACCTACAGCCGAAAATTTGGAAATTTCTATAGCCACTACTGGGTTGCTGAAAGATCATTCACTGTAGCAAAGTTACAAGATGAGATTCTCAGTGACCATTTGGGCTGGAATTCTCGGAGGTCACCTTTTGGGACGACTTTCTGGGCAATACCTTGGCTGCACTTCCGGTGGACGTTCCCTTGCAGCTGCACAATAGTCTGTCGTTTCGGAATGATTGTGTTCCAGTGCACTTCGATCGTAGCTCCAGGGAATGTCTCGAGAACACATTAAGCAGAGTGTAATTGTAAGGGGATAAACACTCCCTTGGCCCGTGCCCTCTCCTGACCTTACCCTGTTCACTTTTTCCTCTGGGATTGTGTAAAGTCCATTTTGTACTCAACACAAATAAGAACAATACCTGAGCTTTACTGACAAGGGAACCTCCCCATCACACCCCCTTCAGATTTAGTTATAAGTTGGCACAGTGGATAGGCCTTGAAAAACTGAATACAGATCAAACGAGAAAACAGGAAGAAGTTGTGTGTAACTATGAAAAAAAAAGCAAAAATATGCAAACTGAGTAGACCATGTGGAAGATAGGTAACAACATAAGATGTAAGTCTAGGAGCGCCGTGGTCCCGTGGTTAGAATGAGCAACTGCACAACGAGAGGTCCTTGGTTGAAGTCTTCCCTCGGGTGAAAATTTTAATTTTTTATTTTCAGTCAATAATCAAAGTTCAGGCACTCACACATAATTAACTTCGCTCTCCAAAATTCCAGGACATGTTCAGATTTGCTCGGACATATGCAGGATTTCAAGGTCTAAGCACGGAAAAATTTGAAAACTTTAAAAACATATGTTTTGACAGAACACAGGGAAAACTGTGCGACTGTGAAACTGATGCATTCATTTGTTGCAGTTTATGTGACAAACTCTTATGTTTTCATCACGTTTTTGGGAGTGATTATCACATCCACAAGAAAACCTAAATCGGGCAAGGTAGAAGAATCTTTTTACCCATTCGCCAAGTGTAAAAGTTAGGTAGGTCGACAACATATTCCTGTCATGCCGTCACCAGTGTCGTATAGAATATATCAGACGTGTTTTCGGTTGACCTATGACCTTGCGATCAAATGTTTTCGGTTCCCACTGGAGAGGCACGTCCTTTCGTCTACTAATCGCACGGTTTTGTGGTGCGGTCGCAAAACACAGACACTAAACTTATTACAGTGAACAGAGACGTCAATGAACGAAAGGACAGATTATAACTTTGCGAAAATAAACAAAGAAAATTTTTTTAGTCAAGGTTAGAATTGAACCAAGGACCTCTCATACCGCAGTTGCTCACGCCATCCACGGGACCACGGCGCTTCTGCGGGTACAGTTTCCTGTGATATTGTATATGTTGTTCATGGGCTACTCAGTTTGTATATTTTGCTTATTTTTTTCATAGTTCTACACAACTTCTTCCTGTTTTCTCGATTGATATGTGTTCAGTTTTTCAAGGCCTATCCACTGTGCCAACTTATAATTAAATCTGAGGGGGGTGCGATGGGGAGGTTCCCTTGTGAGTGTATCTTTACAGCGTTTGATATCGTCAGAGGGGAGCGCGGACTGTTACCGACAGTTGGACAAAACATCATACTGAACATTACTCAAGTAGTTAAGCCACAGATTCGGTTTACGGTAGCTGACAATATTCTACTGCCAAACAATGTTTTCCAAACTGCAGCATTCAAATGTTTCATTTAGCGTAACAACTAATTAGAAAGTGCATAATGCTGTAGAAATTTTATTTCACATTTCCGGGTATAGGTACCTCATATTAAAAGGTGCAAAATTTCGTCCTCTACAATCTCCTAAATTTTTAAACCTTCACTCTGTTACACCCTGTATAATGAACCTACGTTAAAGTTTTAGATATTTAAAACGACTTGCATTCTTGGCTACAGCTTTACTATAAGTTAAATGACTCTTATTGTTCTTACACTTGCTGCCGTTTTACCTGAAGCTTCCCCTCCCCCACCCCCTCCTCTTTCCACAGAATTTATGGGAATTAGGTGACCTGTATGTGCAGATGTACTGCCAACTCTCTCCAGCGACCTACCAAGGCCTCATTGTTTCCATGCCATGATGCATCGCCCCCGTGCCAAAGGTGAACATATCGGCTATTACGTAGCTAGTCATAATGTTCTGGCTCATTAGTGTATACACATCGTAAACTACCTTTAGGTATTATTTCTTTTTCCTGCACCGACCCAGCTTCGCACATCCACGGAAGTTTCTGAGGTGTCCTCACTTGCCACATATCACTCTATGCAGCCCCCCCCCCCCCAATAGATTTCTGGAACTCCAGCACACGGTGGCCATCCATATTACACATCCCATGGCTTACAGGCCGCCAGCGATCTCTCTCATATTACCATTAAATTTAATAGATTGTTGTGAAGCTATTAGCACTCTAGTAATCTCACAGTTAAATTATTAATTTATTACAATAGAACAGTGCATTCATAAGAATACACACTGAACAGTTCTCTAAGTGTTGCATGGAAGCATTACAGCGATAGCTGCTGCTCTCATGGAAATTAACTTCATTAGTAACAAAAAGAAGGAACTGACAACTACTGTCAGACTTCTTCCGTCTGCCTGCTGGCGGCTCTTCGTACTAGACAAAGTACAGACAGCACACACAATCGAATTAGAAAAATTAAAATTGCTCGAGGAATGGCGACCTGAGCTTGAACATCAGTATTGCCCTGGGGCCTCTCGGCGTAACACCATTGGTCACAGGATAGAGGGCATGGATGTTGTCATTACATTAATGCCAGATGCCGGCGTCAGTGACTTTGGAAGAGCTGACTGTAATGTCATCCATTCCTGGAATGCTGATGCTGGTGTCAGTGAACTCCTAGTGACCCTCTACTCTCCTGGCGCTTACATTGGTCTGGACAAGACTTAAGCATCAGTAGGGTTGAATCCGACGCTGATTGGGAACTTTTCTTAGTACATCATGAGCATTATCTACGTCGAGACGCCCCTCTAGGTTGGATCTGTTTACTAACTGAAATCTACTCGGCAGCAAGGAATGTGTCCTTGTACAGAACTCACATTTTGAGTGTCATCTAGGGGACTACGTTGTCTGAGCATGATCGAGAACTGAGATATTTACCAACTATATGAAAACACATTTTGAACTGCTGTTGAGATCTCAAACATTCTGTCAATATTAGCGATTTTGCTTCGGGGTCAGACGATTCCAGAGCTCTAGTCTGGACTCCTTGTTCAGTGCTAATCTGACAGCTACGTCTCTAATTAAAGAAGCAGCGTAAGAGACACCACATTTTGTACATTCAAACTTTGCAACTACGTACGAGACTTTGAAAATCCTCTATACAGGATGGATAAGACTGGTCACTAAGGTTCCGATATTGGTTAAACTGCAATAAAGGTGCCACAACATAAATTTTATAGCAGACTATTGGCTCAAAAGACTGCGCATTACAATAAATCAGAATAGTTTACGCTCCGTGTGTGTACAAAGCTTTTGAACTCTACCATAGGGCCTACTACTGGTGCCAAGGTATCATAAAGACTTCTGCTACTACTACTACTACTACTACTACTACTACTACTGATACGTAACAGAGAGCTCTGGACTACAGGCTCTGATATGCTTCTTATCTACAAATATAGAGTACCGTTCTACTGTGTCGTCCAACACAGCAAACTATAGGGGCAGAGACGAAGGTCGCTCACAGGTGCACGACCCACAGGCTGCATACATTTCTGGCGACCTCCACATTCTACTTTATCAGCTCCGGCATCTGCGCAAGCTGTATTTGTTATTGTAAGTATACCTGTTCCTCCGGTTGTTCCTCCCACAGCTCCAGAAACCAGTCCAGCACTACAAGATATTTTTCACGTGAAAGTCAGCTTCTTCGCCACTTTTATTACGTACTACCTATAACTTACGAGGGAGCGTCATTGGGCGGTTTCTCTAGAAAACAGTAAGTGGCTGAAAAGGTGAAGTGGACGACGAAAACCGTGCAAAGATTCGAAAGGGCAAACCAAGAGCAATTCAAACGGGAAGCCAATAGTCGTGGAGAGCATACGAATGAAACTTGAGTAACAAACTAAGAGAAAAAAACAGATGTTTCACTGTGTGAATAGTTACGTCAGCGCCGTGTAAGCTGCGGATACATCGACAAAATTCACCGAGGAATACGCGTGTGCTGGCCTCGATGCCTATGCTGTTAGTGGGTCTTGCCGAAGGAGGCGGTGCCCACGCCACCTGCGGTACGGCAATGAAACCATACAATTCAGGAAGGCCAACGCTGGTGCGTTCATTTCGATACCAATGTCCGAACCTGACGACGACTCCAAAACACGTGATGTTCACATCAACGTCGCAGGCTCGCTTGCGTAGTGATTTCTCAGGGACTTTCGGAAATTAGGTTTATATCCTGTAAATAGACTTCCTGTTGCAGTAATTGATCAAGTGCAGCCATTTAGTCAATTACTGACGGTCAACGTGTTAAGTAAATGAATGGAAATCAATATATGCGTTTCCATGAGAGGGGCGAACATGCGTACTTCTGTAGCATCTATTTACTATTGCCAAAACAGAACCCAAATTCCAACATCAGGTACTTCAGAAACCTGCTGAAATTCAGTTGTCGTGTCCATTGCCACTGACAAAAAAAAAGTAATACCACCTAATGAGGCCTAAGTTTACATCTTGTGTTACTTGTCAATTTTGTACACGGACTCTCCTCTTAGAAAAAAAATACGTCGTTCATCCCTTCTCTAATTTAACCATGCTAACGCTTTACTGCAATAAGAAGCATAATTCACAGCTACCGTTACACAGAAACAAATTACGCACGTGTCTCAGCAGACATTCAGCCCCCTGTGGGAAGTAAGAATGTGTAAACATCATTGACGAGAAGAATAACGATTTATTTGCCTTGTCGGCGTGAGTTAGGGGCGCGGGTGATGTGAAATATACTCGCAGCCACCAGTGATGAATTTATGGCCATAATTCGGCCGTCAGTTCGCTGAGAAATTGTCGCTATCTAATCCCCCTGCTTCCACTCGCAAGGTTCAAACTTATTTCTAATATTCTTCCAACGAGAACTGTCCACACCCGGGAGGTAATATAGTTCGTCCCTGTAAGTACTTTGTATGTTTACATGAAAACTTCTTAAAATACAGGCCGTCTCATGGTATCCTCAAACGCTAAATGCAAAATAGCCAGCACTGGCCACTTGCTTGAATTCCCATGTAAGACAATTACTTTCGAACTGATGCACTACGTTCGTCATCAGAAAGTTTATTCTTGACGCCTGTGGGGAGAGAGTTGTAAGTTAGAACATTTTTCAGACCTTCGCCCCTGGCCAGTCTTGTAATAGAAGTTTCAGATGTATTTTCTTACTACATTCTGAGACAACGGTATTCAGTTATGTGCGCCGCAAGCTTTTACCTGAAATTACGAAAATTACTCTGGGGGAATAAGGTCTTTCCAAATGCGGAAAACGGTTCCATGATACAACATAGTTACCAATCTGGGTACCTATTCAAATTTAAAAGTGTTGCTATCGAGAAAATATTGTGAATGCGGTATTAAAGCCTGGGCGTTACATTCTTACTGCACTACACACTACTGATCACCGAGTCAAATCAAGTGTTGCATAAAACCAGTTACAAGATGAAAACAATCTGTAGTAGAAGCTATTAGCAACTAGCATGAACTTTCATTTCAACGACGTGCGAAACAGTTAATCGCATTAAGGGTACATAGCTCATGTGCGAATATAATGTGTTCCATTTATATTCTATTCAAATTTTGAAAGTTTTGCAATCGTACAAAAACTTGTATTTATCGGTCCTTGTATAACATTATTGTTCTACTATGTAACAATGATCAGTAAATGAAATCTAATTAGGAAGTATTATGAAGACCCAACTATAAGTTAAAAACATACTTAAATAGAACCCATTAGCAAGTAACACAAATTTCCATTTTCAAGGCTGGGAAAATGGTTAAGTCATCAACCCTGGAGCGGGCGCGTGGGGTACACCTGTCACCCAGCGGTTTCACAATGTGATTATTTCCGTTACGTTTAAAGTTGCAGCTTTCCCACTCTCAGTACCTCTCGAATGGGTGCACTGTTGAAGATCCGTTTACGGGTAACGTCAGTTAGACAGGTAAACAGAGAGCAGCAGGACGTAGAAGTGAGTTGGGGTACAACTGTCCACCACGCGCCTATCTACGTAACAATTTCTTAAGGTAGGTGTTTTCTTTTTTTTTAACATTTTTCATACTAAATTCGTTGTAAGTACAATATTTAAAATTTTTATTAATCTGAATAAAATAGCTATGTTAACTAAAGTGATTGCTTATGCAGTCTTCAACATGTACTATAATTTACAGAAACTGATACTCATAAACATGTTTTTATTTTAGTTATGTCAGATCCGGAAAAAAAGAGTGGATGTGTCTTCCGACCCTGAAGTGTGGATGAGGTGGCTCGAAGAAGATGCAGAGAGTGATGAAAATGACGTATTTGATTCTGAAGAATCTGATTCAAATGATCAACTAATGGAAACCGTATATGATACTGAAACTGAACAATCTGGAGATGAATACAATAATAAGAAAGGTGAGTCTAGTATTTCCTATTATCTTTGGGAGGAAAGTAAAACAAAATGGTCTAAGTCTTTCCCAAAAGAAACGTGAGAACAAGGTCAGAGAATATAATAACTCATCTACCTGGCCTCAAGATGCAAGCATCAGCAATACTTTCTGAAGATATTAGATCTTTTCTGAGTTAACAAAATTATAGTTCATTGCTCAAATATTTATGTAAGAAATTTCGGAGACAGAGAGATGCTAGACTCACTGATGAGACTGAAATAAAAGCACTTTTCGGAATACTCTACCTAATAGGAACCCTAAGAAGTTCTGGAAAAATACTAGCATGCTCTGGGATAACTCTAGAGGACTCACCGTAACATTACTAGTGACAACTGGTTCAGCAGTATATCACTAGCTAAGAAGCTACTAGAAGACAAGGGACTGATGTACGTTGGAACACTCTGGAAAAACAAGAAGGAAATCTCCATCGAGTTTATACCTGATTAGCAAATACCACAATATCCTTCTTTGTTTGACTTCCAAGAGAATTATACGCTAGTTTGATACTGCCCTAAAGATAATCAAGCCGTTCTCTTGATATCTACATTACATAAAGAAGATACCATTGCTAAAGATCAAGAGATTCACTGAAATTGTAACTTTTTACAATTTGACAAAGATTGGAGTTGATTTACTTCTTTACTTGATTAACTAATTCAAAAAAATGATGTGTCGCGAAACACTCGTAGGTTGTTTTCATTATTTGTTTAATGCTTCTGCATGAACGCACTGTGCGTGTACCGAGCAAAGTCTAGAATACCTAAATCATTGAAAAGAATGGAGCTTCTGAGAGGTTGACCTGTAGAAATGACGAAACCTCAAATTCAGGACAGATCTGCTGTCCCTCAAAAGGCAGAAAGACAACTAGAAAATGGTGTCATGAATGTAAAAGGTGGATGTATTTGCCTCATTTGTACACCGTATGTGTTAACTGTCCCTGAAATAAGTTACTGAAATATTTTTTTTGGAAATTTGTGTGTTATTTCCATCCCTACAAATATAAAAAACATAGAAAAAGCAACTAAAGAACATTTGATAATCATTTCAATGAGTAATTAAGAAACATAAATGGGGGAAGGAATCCCCCACGGGCCTAACCCTCTGACGATACAGCACGCTCCTACTGCGGTGTTAAAGGGACTCCGTTTATTTGCAAGCAACACGTTTTCCATCGTAGAAGACCTCCTTCCCTTCAAGGTACTAGACGGTGCACGACCAGCGAAGTATGGCTTAATTGCCCATATGCTACGTAACTAATTCTACAAAAATACAGAATTTTACTCATCATAAGACTCTGCAGCTTAAAAATAATAAATATCGTGCAAAAGGCTTAAATGTGTTACACAGCACTTAAATGTTTAGAATTCTTAATAATTAAAAACGCAGCTAAAAACACATCATATCTCACAATTACAAAAACGGTAGAAAATGGGGGAAACTGCTTATGGCGGTTTCTAACGCGCACTTCTTTATGTTATTCTAAAAGCAGTCAGTGGATTGAAACGATGACCAGGAAATATCGTGTGTTCCTAGGCACATTATCTTCCACGTACTACACTCTCCCCTAATTCTTTGAGTGGTCCAAAGAGGTGACAGTGGCACGTAGAAAAATCTGATGAGTATAATGCACGCACCAGACAAATGTCAAACGTAATTGTCACAACTACTGAATGGGCCGTATGGCCGCTACACTTTCATGTAGCAAAAGAAGATCGGATAACAGATATGTACATCGTTTAGACTGCAGGTCGAACATCGGTAAATCTGGAAAAATTTACTGTTGGTACTGGATTCTCGCGAGGTGTACTGCTCCAAGGTGCGTTTTTCGTCACAGGTCAGTAGCTGATGTCTGTTTGTGGGTATTTTGTTTGGGTAACGAGAAGAATGATGTCATTCGATTCTCGCTCTTCTCGTTTCTGGTTAATAGCAGTAGGTCCAGATTTCGTGCCAGTTGTAAGTTATTGGAAGAAAGGCGCAACCTTCTTAGCCATCGCATCGCAGAAGTTGTTCACACGCACCAAAACACTGTTGCTTCAATTCAACAGTCAGCTGCCACAGCCGTCTTTTTGCAAGCACTTGGTAACATAGCGGTACTTCATGCAGATTATGATGTGCTAACCCCTGGCTAAAGTCATGTCGTCATAATCATCAGTTTCCATGAAAATGTCTCGAACAGTTGCAGCGTTGCCTGCACACACGGTGCGACGCGCCGGATCCAGACGAGAGCATCGGCCGCTGGTGTCACTCTGCGGCGAGGCGGGTTAAACGTCGCGTCGCGTTGTGTATTTGTTTCACCACTGTCTTTCGTCGTACTGTGCACTACAAAAAGTTCCACCCACCTCAGTACGGCGTCTGGTCACCAGCCCGATTCTCTGCATACATAGATACTGTTCAGACGATGTTAAAAGCAGCGATGAAGTAAAACATCGTCAATACCCACGTTTCCAAAGTCCGCCTAAACTCTGGTAGCAAGCTATCCTGTAATATCTTATAACGATTTTCTGGTGGAGGGCGATGGCTTCAATCTTATAGAAAAAAATGTCAACATTCCGCAACAAGTTCTTTATTTCTTTAGGTTCAAAATTAAAGAATTAGCCATCACTCCGTACTTATTTAAACGACTAATATCAATGTCCTCAGCTCAAGGTTCATACAACCCAGTATACATGCGAGACAACCAGAAATGTACTTAAGTTCGACCCCAATTATTACGTGATCTGCATCAGTGCTCTGCTATAATATATGAGTTTCACATTCGGCCTTTTTTTCAGATTTATAATAAAGAAACTGCTCGCCAACTGTTCCATCGATGAATATGGAATATGCCATGCGGAATTCTACAAAGGCCGAAAGTTCACACGCGTTTATCTTACCAACTAAACACTTCACAAAGCTCAAATTTCCACAACCTGTCCGACGCGAAATACCAGTAACTTCTTCACTTTACTCATAACGTAGACGGACGCTTCCAACATGACCTGTACGTCCGATACCTAGCCAACGACTCCTTCGAGTTCTATCTCGCGCCAAACCTGTCCTACACCAATCAATATTCATAGATGCGTTCACGTCACTTCATGATGCAAATCTCAATAAAATGTTTAACAAAACCAAACGAAAAGAAAACTAATCATGAAATGGCTTTAGAAAATCATTACTATGCAGATGGCTATTCTGGCTGCCTTCTTACAAAACCAAGCAGCCTTGGGCATACGTCATCAGCAAGGTAGGGGAAATTACAGCTTTCATTGCAACTGCTTGTTCAAAATTTCCCATGACATAGTTACATAATGTTTAACATCAGATAATACTGAATCTTTACATATGTCCCACATATACACTCTCACTCACTCTCATTTATTCACACAACAAAACAAATAATTATTAAATACATATTAATCCTTTCTGAATTCTATGTTACGAAAATGAAAAATAGTGAACGTTTTTAATTATAAAAAATCTAAATAAACTGTTATGCTATTTAATGAACTTCAGTAATAATTCCAACTGATACTAAAAGACAAACTGCTGTGAATCCTAACTGACTTTATTCTTATAAGTGTCGGTTTTTGATGTTTTAAGTAATTGTCTCTAAATCTGAGAATATCTCAGCTAAATAGCTGAGATTTCAATACAAGCTTTCCTTTTAACAAAATTGAATAATATTTAATACTGTTTATTTAGATTCTTAGGGCTTGAATATTCTGTCGCTCGAAGTAACACGTGCTGCCCTTCCCACAGCTAGGCTAGCGACAGGCGCGTATTGACTCACGACATTACAACCCCATTTGCAAAGTTCCGAGTAATTAAATAAAAATAGCATCACCGTACTGCACCTTCATTCAGTCGTGAGATTCAACAGTTTTCCCACTTTCGAAACACAGAGAAGGAGAACGCAGCTGATGATACAAGTCGCCAGTGGGCTGGCCATATCACCAGGCGTTGCAGGAGCACTGCCACATGATACCAGTCATTTTCACATGATTCACCATTATGACACAACAAAAGTTAAACTGTTGTAAGCATAGGTTCTCTGTGTGTCCCTCAATACTGCTCCTGCATTCCAGGCACCTACCGGGTTCCAAAATGGTACCTGAAAATGGTAAAATTGTTCGTGGGCACACTACTCGCAGAGCTACGGAACACACCGAAACCTTTTTGAAGGCCAACTTTTGTTGTGGTTAAGAGCATGGCGCGGTCTCACATACCGCGAGAATGTCACATTGTTGAAGACTTCCATTCAAGACGAGACACAAGATCAGCGTAGGTTCGGAAAAATGTTGTGCGAACACTACAGAAACAATAAACATTTACGCCAGTTCTCATAAAAACACATTGGCAAGTAGTTTTAGCTTGCTTATTTGAAGCACGCTTCCACGGTATAATTTAGGAGTTTGTATTGAAACTCAGTCAGCAATGCTCTATGACAGAGTAATGAATATGGCCATGACTTTTAGTATATGTATCACTGTCTATATTGCATACGTTCTTTCGTGTCTTGATCAAATTTGTTAGGTTGTTTTGACTGTAAATGGCATGTAATTTCACCGTAGGCAGTCACTTATAATTTAAAATGCGTTCACATTGGTGTGTGAGCAACAAGGGATTTGTAATCTTCCTGGCACATAGTAGCTAACATTCGATACATAATTTGGTGGGGGATTTTAATCTAAAATCTATTATGGGTGTTAGGGTACTGTATTACGCTAGGAATAACTAGGCTAAGGCATTTCAAGGTGCTATAATATATGGCGCCATGTCACAAATACTGTCCAGAGGAATTAACATGTGATAATTGTTAACACACACTAAATATTACCAACCAACAGTGAGAGCATCACTATTATTATTTACTATTATTTCTTATACAGAATAAGCAAGTTCCTAACGCCAGAACACATAGACTAAGATCAATGAGTGGGCTTGATGCCCACTGTATACTTTGCTGTACAGAAGCTGGTCATGCGTTTTGGCATCACATTGTACGAGTAATTACGGTTAATAGCAAGATATATCTATAAGCACATCAGTACCTGTAACATGGACAAACATAATGTTTGTACACATTACTGTAAGACATGTGCTTCGTAATTTTAGGTGTGTGATTTGAGAATGGGCGTGTCAGCAGGATATTATATTAATGAAATGAGGAGGATGAAATTTTTTAAATTAAGACCTTTCCTGAAACAATTTTAAGATTGAAAGGAAAAAAAATCCCTGTCCGGATGGTCTCCCTGTCGAAGTAACGCAAGTCTTATGCGACCAATTTGACAGATACTGTCGTGAACTGCACACCGCGTGTTTCTGGCAAGGAAGGGTTCCTGCACCGTGGAAGAATGCCGAGATGGTGATTATCAGTAAAGGGCAGAACAAGAATCCGATGTTATCCAACAGACCAGTTTGTCTTCTGAACGTTTTCCGCAGTATATTGTAAAAAGATAATAAGGTCACAGAGGGCCAGACAGGGTGAACCTTCATCAGTACAGGTTTATAAGGGGCGCTTCAATTGAAGACGCAATGAAGAAGCCGAACTCGCTAGCGACAGGTATTCCACGTACGGTCTAGCGTAGAAGATCGATATTAGTGGCGCTCTCGATGATCTATTGTGGTCGTCTTTCCTTTCTTTTCCTTTGGTCGTCTTAAGATAGCACTTACCAGGTACAGCAAAAACATTACGACTACTGCACGAGTAGCGGTAACTAGACGTGGTTTTCAGGTGCTAGTATTCGTAACGGCAATAACATTCGCCTTATCTGGTAGCAGTCGGCATTGAATAAGCTTTCTAATTATTGTAGACCTTAATCTGAATAATGTGAATGTTTGAATTTGACAAGTGCAGCACTTTCATCGAGCAACAAGATAAAAATTAGTCTGAATGGAGCCTCTAAACTTGACTTACATTTTGAATTAATCACGGTTGAATTACTACTAGCACTTCAGTGATAGAAATCGATAAATAATTCATACTTATAAATAAATCTCATTATGGATCATTTTGTTGGTTTCATAGTTACGGTATATAACCTTAGATATATTCTGCACATCAACGCTCGGAATGAGAGGTTGAATCTTTAATATGATATAAGTATCAAGATTTATTTTAATTAATCGATTCAATGAATGCTAATGCTGAAGTGACACTCAGATTTATAGCAGAAGTGGGCTATGGCAGTAGTGGCTCTCGCAGATGTGCAGTCCATAAATGACCGTTGTGTCTTTTATGATTTCCAGAGAGGTTAAAATATCATTGATAATTTCTAATAGTCAGCTAGCAGAACGGAAATGACTGCAGCGATGAATGAACTACGGGCTCATGCGTTTCTGGAACCTAGCTCGATCGGCAATCAAGATACAGAAATTGCAAAAAAATGTCTCGGATTAAAATGGTATGTTATACAGCCGCCAATGGTAACAGACTTTATTTACTTGTTAAAGAAGTATATTGGCATTTCAGTTCCACTCGCCTTTCATTTAATTCTATGGCAATTTCATCATTTTTTTCCTATGCGTATGATATTACTTTAGACGTTAAATTTTTATTATTATTGGGAGATGGGTGTTATTTTTTTCCTGATTTGGTGTACATACAGGTTTGGAAAGTTTGTAGAGAAGTTACTACGCTATTGCATTACATTATACTGCTCTGTAATATCGAATAACAAGGATCGATGAGATTTCGGGATCGCAGCCAGATCATATTGACTTATTGCCACGATATTTCGGCTGGCAGTCGTCCAGCATCTTCAGGTGAGTGTCCGTCACTGGAAACTGCAAGTTCCCGGAGTCAGCTTTATAGCAAAAAATTTGCTATAAAGCTGACTCCGGGAACTTGCTGTCTCCAGTGACGAACACTCAGCTGAAGATGGCTGGACGTTTGCCAGCCGAAATATCGTGGCAAAAAGTCAACATGATCCGGCTGCAATCCCGAAATCTCATCGATCATTCAGTACGCCGGGAAAACTTCGAGAATCATCGAATAACAAGATTTACATATAAATTTTTAAGCATGTTTACTTTGGGCAGATAGGATGTTTGTAATTTATTCTGTCACTTTTCTTTTACTATGACCTTGGTTTTTAGTTGCACCGGGGATCAAATTTCTTGTTCCGATCCCGTATTCAGGAAAGTTCCATAGTAACCCCAGGAAAACCGGGGCTGGGCGTTCAACCTCGTACAGTGTGTTCTACTCATACAAGTTTATAATTCGTTGAAGTTAACAGTTCTTGCAAAGTATGGTTTTTAAATTACAAAATGTGCAAGACACAGCAAATATACATGAGATAGAGAATTCTGGAACAAGGCACAAAAGTCTGCATAAAAGTCTGAACCTAGCTTGAAACACCATCTCTATTTAAGATTACTCAAACCCAGCTTCATAGAGCCTAAAATTCACTTATGCTATGAAGATCAGTCCATGTCACTTAAGGCTGCTTAAGCGGTGGAATAATTCCTTTATCCTTTTTTCCATCGATACTTATTATTTTGCCGGAATAAAATAGTACACCTGATAAGACGACGCCGATTTTGATCCATTGACGGTATATGCCACCTGGGGGAAACAGAGGTAAAGATAATGGTTTCAACGTCGTCCGCCATACATAGCGTAGTGGCGTAGCTGTCAGAGCGTCATCTGTGTTTACTCTCTAATGGGAAATGCTCACAGCTCAGAAATGGCTCTCAGCACTAAGGCACTTAACATCTGAGGTTATCAGTCCCCTAGACTTAGAACTATTTAAACCTAAGGACATCACACACATCCATGCCCGAGGCAGGATTCGAACCTGGGACCGTAGCAGCAGCGCGGTCCCGGACTGAAGCGCCTAGAACCGCTCTGCCACAGCGGCCGGCATGCTCACAGCCAAAGGGCTTAATGTGGCGCAAACGTCTGAAGCAAGCCGGCAACCCTGCCACAGAGACGCACTCGTGCTTCCTGAAGCCAAGTGAGAGAGTCTGAAAGGCGTCAAATTGTGGCCTTCCGCATGGCTTGATGGTCCTTTCGGAGAACTGCCACTCAAGCTGGGCGTGCTGCGTCAGTTGTGGTGGTTATGTGAACATTCTCATTCCCTTAGACGTGGTCCTGGACGTCCACGCAACACAGACGCCCACCAGGATCGTCAAATTCCAAGGGCAGCAGTGGCATATCGTACAGCTACCACAGCGTAGATAAGAGGGCTTGTGAGAACATACGTGTTATCTGGAAATACTGCGAGCCGGTTATTAGCAGTGGCAGTACAGGCACGTACCCCCTTATCTTGTCTTTCAGTCACGCCACAGCATCGACGTGCACAGCTCGACTGGCGCCGTCAGGCAATCACTTGGAAGGTGGAACGGCCTTCCGTGGTCTTCAGCGATGAAAGTTGGTTCTGCATGTGCGCAAGTGATGGTCGTCTGAGTGTACGACGTACACCTGGCGTGCGCTGTCTTTTAGAATGCATTCGCCCAAGACAAACTGGCCCCATCGCATACCTTATTGTCTGAGATGTGATAAGCTAAAATCCACTTTCACCTTTCATATTTCCAGAGGGGGCGCTAACCTGCACGGAGTAGGAGCAGAATATTGTTAGACCCATTCTTCTGCCGTTCTTGCAACAACAAGGTGATGTGTTGTTGCAACATGATAATGCTCGCCCTCACACTGCTCATCAAACTCAACATTATCTACAGGAGGTACAGCAACTTGTCTGACAAACACGATTCTCGGACGTGTGCGATATGATGGGACGATAAGTGACTGTGCGACTTGCCAACTACTCTTGCAGAACCACGTGGAGCAGGCGTGGCATTACGTATCACAGGACAAAATTTGGCGTCGGTACGATAGACAAGAGGCCAGAGTCAGAGCCTGTATTACCATCCACAGAGGCTGCACCAGTCACTAATATGGGTGTTTCAGTATGAGTCGTTACCTGTTACTTCAGAACCGCTTGCGCTATTGATCTGTAAGTGTAATAACTTCATGTAAACGGCATGCATTGTTGCAACAACAAATTCTGAGTGAACTGGAAACTTCTAAAAGGGTGTGCTTTTTCTGACAGAATATGTCATTGTCGTTTTTTGGAACAGACCATACAATAATTTAATTTCTATATCGGTAATACGCTAATATTTTGTGATTGCGACTTCCTCTATTATAAGTACTAACTGTTCCCAGCACGCATTGCTATGGCTCATTACTGTGAAATGGAAGAGCAAGAAAAGCGAAAGCACACGTTTTTAATATTTACAGGAATTGGATATACGTCTTAATCTCTTTCTCCTCCCTGACAGTCCGTCCGCTCCTCTCCTTCTCTTCGTCCACCTCCCCTTCCTACCCCACTTTCTGTCCGCCACCTTCTAATCCACCTCTCAGACCGTCTTCTCCTCCCCCTTTTCTCTGTCTCCTCTCTATACACCAATTTCTCCCCCTTTCTCTGTCAAACTTCCAGTCGCTCCTCTCTCTCTCCCTCTCTCCACATCTTCCCACCCCCTCTCTCTGTCCCTTTCCTCTTTCTATGTCCATTTACAAACATCCTTCTGTCCATCGCCTCTTTCCCCTCCGACCTTAAGTCTTCTGTTTTGTTATTGCAAATCCAGTTTCCGTAGCACTGTACTAATCATAACCCAATAAGCCATCAATGCAAATTTTCTGCTGGCTGACAATGTTTCCCTACAGCGTGATTATAACTCAAGTTAAGATTTCAAACCGCTGTAGAAACAACACCAATGGTCAGAATGACGTCAAACTGCAACGGAATATTATCGGAGAAGGGGGCAAACGTATGGAAGAATAAAAATGAATAGTTACAAAAAGTACCAATAGATGGCAGTGTAAGTATCGTAATTTAATAGTGATCGACTATAAATGACAAATGAGTCATAGAATAATGCCTAAGGTGTACGTTCGACATTAAACAAACTGTACTACTCAGTGTGCATGGGTGTACAGGTGTGATACTGTTAATTACGTAATCCCTTCGACCACGGCTAGGTTATATCATATTTGATGGCAAAAATCGGTTTTTAATTGTCCTGGGGTCAAAAACCATATAAAATGCATAAATCACATCGGTTTTTAGTTGTCCTGAGGACAAAAACCACATAAAAAGCATCAATAAAAATGAAACCGGATTATTAATTTCCGTGTGACTGGCGAAAAACATGTTCAATACGCTGTCCACCCGTCTTCTGCAACAAGTTGAAGTCGAGAAACAGCATGTTCCACAACTGATCGAAGTGTTTCCGGGATCATGTTCAGAATGCGCTGCGCAATGCGGGCCTTCAATGCAGCTAAGTTTGCAATCGGAACACTGAACACTTCGTTCTGATAGAACCACAGGCAGAAGTCACACGGATTAAGATCAGGTGATCGGGACGGCCAGGCTGTACAGAAATGGCGGCTGATAATTGCCGCGCAGAGTGGCCGCGTGGTAGTAGGAGCCCTGTCATCGACTGCGCGGCCACTCCCGCCGGCATAAGTTATTTTAAGTTAGTTTAATGAGTGTGTAAGTCTAGGGACCGGTGACCTCAGTAGTTTGGTCCCGTAGACATCCACACATATTTCAAAATTTTCGCTGATAATTCTAGCATTTCCGAAATGGCGCTTCAGCAGCTGCTTAACTAGATTTGCAATGTGCGGAGGTGCGCCGTCTTGCATAAAAATGGTCCCATCCAAACATCCACGCTGTTCGAGAGCAGGAATGACGTGGTTGCGCAAAAGACACTCATGGCGCGTACAGTGCCGTAAACCCGCACCACACAGTGACCTTTACAGCATGAGGTGGTACTGGCTGACTTGCGTGTGGATTTCCCTTTGCCCATATTCGACAATTCTATGTACTGACAGATGGAAGTGGGCTTCGTCTGTTCGCAAAATCTTCCACGGCCAATCAAATCGTCCAAAAATGGTTAAAATGGCTCTGAGCACTATGCGACTTAAATTCTGAGGTCATCAGTCACCTAGAACTTAGAACTAATTAAACCTAACGTCATTCTGACCAGTGGTGTTACTTCTACAGCCTTTTGAAAGTCTCACTTTAGTTAACTATGCCTGTTCACTATAGTATTGCATAACAATTTGAAGTAAATCGTACTAGACGTTTCGGAGATTTTTGGTAAAAACTTTTCCGCTTTATACATTGTTTATTGATTGACGATATATATTTAAAACAGCTGTATGAAAACATGCACATATTCGACGGCAGCGTTGCGTAAAAACTTTAAGGCAATCAGTGAAGAAATTTCGTAGATTTATGGTTTTGTACAAACGAACATTTACATTTTTATTTATTTACATGTAAATGTTCGTCTGTTCAAAACTGTAAATCTCCAGAAGTTCTTCGTCGGTTCATTTGAACTCCAATTACGCATTCTAATACGTTCTTATTTTATATACTTACTGGAGGGCCATATTATAGATAAATATATTTGTAAAATATAAGGGATTTTTTTAGCAAAAATCTCGTGTTCGTTTGTTCAGAATCTTAAATCTCCGAAAGTTCTTCACTGATGCCTTTGAAATTTTAACACAATGTTGCTTTCCAATACATACCTGCTAGAATATGTTCATATGGCACTCTAGTAGGTATATAAAAGCAGACTTGTATTCGTCTTTTCACAACAAAGAATGTGCCCTTGCAGGAGATATTATGTTATCCTGAAACAGGCGAAGTGAGAGTAGTGTATCCACATAAGGATCTCAAGAAAAGATTCTAGTACAATGAGAGGACAGTGTCAACACTGATAATAGTTCACTTCACATATGGTTTTCCTATCAAGTAAATACGCACATAAAAACGAACTGAAGGCGATTTACACTCTCCACAACTTGTACTACCAGTATTGCTTGAGATCCTTATGAGGATGCAATCTTCTCATCTTACCTGTTTCAGAATACTTAATTTCTCTTATTTTCATATAAGCAGCTTCGCCATTTAACGCCAGTTAAGTTCTGGGTACTGCGAGACAGTACTGCTACAGAATTTCGAACCTTGGGGTGTAACCAATTACTGGTCTCCGTACTGTTAAGAGAACTTGTGGTAATTTTTAGAGCATGAAGTTTATTATACGATTAACAGTGCTACAAATGTCTGTTGCAACGATTCTTAAGGGTATATTAGTTTAAAAACTGTTTTTAACTCACTCTTACAACATATATTAGACGGCTTCGCGTTTTGGAAGTTTAAACATATTCTGATAACTACTTACGCTTTTTTCGTCGTGTTGGGAAAGTAACCGTACATATCTATCTTGCTAGCACATTTAATGACACTGAAATGTCCCCAAGCCTGATGTCTTAACAGTATCAGTTTCTGATCTCACACAGCGGGAATGCACATGAACCGTTTGTCAGACACTGGATCATGACGTTAAAATGGTACTTCCTCACGTATCACATAGTGGTTCATAAGTTTCACATGTGGATTTGTAGCTAGCTGTTGTTTAACATTGTGCAATGTGGATCCTATAGACTGCCTATGTTTTTACAGATGTCAGCGTAGTATTTCTCATAATACAGCGTTTCCTCTAAATATTTGGGTAAGCGAGATACTGTGTCCACAACCACGTTATCCTTGCTCTTCAAGTACATAGGTTCAAACCTGCATTCCTTATAATATTAAAGACCATATGACCAGATGAGCTTGCAGCAACTTGCAACCTAGTAATAATTTTTGCCTGATGTTCACAAAACACTTATGTATGATTGCCTGCCTGCTAGGTAATAACAAAATTTTTTGAATGCTCACACAACTGATAGGGCTTTTACATCTGTTGTCGAATATTCTCTGCCACAGGTGATAGCGGAGGCTATTTATTATCGTGTTGTATTTGGAACAATCATACAACAATTCCAAAAAGTGATATGTCATTACCTACACCAAACTCTTGTGACGTATCTGGATGGTAGAGCATATTTGAATTCACTAACGTTTTACTTATTTGCTCAAATTTACAGTAGTAATTGTTTACCCATAACCAGGGGACTTGACTTCGTAACAGTTTTCACATAGTGGCCTTGAATTTTTTCTTTATCAGGAAGTGTCCCATACAGACGTGTTATATGGCCAAAAAGTTTATCTGCTCTCACCCGAACTTTCATTTCTGAATGTTAGCTGTGACACCAACCTCCAGGAATCTAGCTAACACTCTCTCAGTGACATTAGTATGGTCTTCTCATATTTACTTTACTGGTAGAAGATCACCAACAAACAGTGCTATCCTGTCCTCCAGTTCCAGGCCAAACACGGAAACGAATGCGGCAACAAATATACTTGCAGCGATATATAGAGTGAATGGTAAGACTCTTATGACTCTAAACTGATAGCTGCAACGAGCACAGAGGGATGCAGTGCACTTTTGCAATTCCTCATCCAAGGAAATCTGCCTGTACGAACACGAGTTAACAAAAGTTAAGTATATTACTACACGAAAATTTTTGATTTGTTGTTACAGGTATGATAGCTCACCTTATTAATGTCGCTTGAACGAGTGACAAGACGAACACTGCCATAGACTTAGACACGGCTAATAGCGGGCTACAATACTGACTCAGACGATTCTGTAATATTTGCCACTCCAGTATTTATTTCCTCATAGACGGTTGGTCGTTTGGCCAAAAGGTGCAACAGGAGGTATATCAGCGGGTGTCATGTAGAACAAGATTTAGGTGGCATTCTGTTCTTCTGGATCAGTCACAGTGGTAAATAGCAATAGCTACATACCTACTACATCAGCGGTCCTCTTGTTCATCATTCGCATTTTCTGGCAATATTTACTGCCCAGCTTCGGATTTTAGGAAATCTATCTGTACCTTGCTTTCGTTAATAGCAGTGTAGTATTACCTCTTAGGAAAGCCAATCATTCTTTCTTGGAGAAATTCTATGCGTAAGATCCAATCGAGAGTTAAAAATTCTACCACTAAAAACGTCCACAGTACAGCTGCATTTCCTAGCGTGATACGGGATATTGCTTACATATGCTTCGAATCCTCTCCCCCCCCCCCCCCCCTTTTAACCATGGACCTTGCCTTTGGTGGGGTGGTTCACGTACCACAGCGATACAGATAGCCGTGCCGTAGGTGGAACCACAACGGAGATGGTTCACATACCTCAGCGATACAGAGAGCCGAACTGTAGGTGCAACCACAACACAGGGGTATCTGTTGAGAGGCCAGACAACCCTGTGGTTCCTGAAGAGAGGCAGTAGCCTTTTCATTAATTGAAGAGGCAACAGTCTGGATGATTGGCTGATCTGGCCTTGTAACACCAACCAAAACGGCCTTGCTGTGCTGGTACTGCGAACGGATGAACGCAAGGGGGAACTACAGCCGTAACTTTTCCCGACGGCATGTAGCTGTACTCTATGGTTAAATAATGATGGCATCCTCTTGGGTAAAATGTTCCAGAAGTGAAACGGTCCCCCATTCAGATCTCCGGGTGGGGACTGCTCAGGAGGACGGCGTTATCAGGACAAACACAACTGGCGTTCCACGGATCGGAGGGTGGAATATTGAATCCCTTATTCGGGAAGGTAGCTTAGAAAATTTGAAACGGAAAATTGATAGATTAAAGTTAGATATAGAGGGAATTAGCGAAGTTGGGTGGCAGGATGGACAGGACTTCTGGTCAGGTAAATATACGATTATAAATACAAAATCAAATGGAGGTAATGCAGGAGTAGGTTTAACAATGGATAAAAATAGAAAACAGGAACGCGGATGACCTACTATGTAAGCACAGTGAACGCATTATCGTAGCTAAGATAGACACGAAGCCCACACCCACCACAGCAGTACAAGTTTATACGCCAACTAGTTCCGCAGATGAGGAGGAGATTGAGGAAATGTATGATGAGATAAAAGAAATTATTCATATGCATTACTCTCTTTCAAATTCTAAAGGTTGTAGGGTGAAATACAGGGAGCGAATGGCTATTTACAATTTGCACAAAAACCAGATGGCAGGTATAAGAGTCGAGGAGCACAAAAGGTAAGCAGTGGCTGAGAAGGCAGTGAGACAGCATTGTAGCCTAACCCCGATGTTATTAAATCTGTGTATTGAGCAAGCAGAAAAGAAGAATTTGGAGTAGGAATTAAAGGAGAAGAAATAAAAACTTTGATTTGCCGATGGCACTGTAATTCTGTCAGAGACAGCAAAGGAGTTGGAAGAGCAGTTGAACGGAATGGACAGTATCTTGCAAGGAGGATATAAGATGAACATCAACAAAAGCAAATCGAGGATACTGGAATGTAGTCGAATTAAATCCGGTGATGCTAAGGGAATTAGATTAGGAAACGGGACACTTAAAGTAGTATATGAGTTCTGGTATTTGGAAAGCAAAGTTACTGATGATGGTCGAAGTAGGGACGATACAAAATGTAGACTGGCAATGGCAAGAAAAGCGTTTTCGAAGAAGAGAAATTTGTTAACATGGAGTACAGATTAAAGTGTCAGGAAGTTGTTTCTGAAAGTATTCGTATGGAGTGTAGCCATGTATGGAAGTGAAGAAAGGACGATAAACAGTTTAGACAAGAAGAGAATAAAAGCTTTTGGAACGTGGTGCTACAGAAAAATGCTGAAGATTAGATGGGTGGATGAGGAGCTACTGAACAGAATTGGGGAGAAGAGAAATTTGTGGCACACCTGACTAGAAGAAGGGATCGGTGGGTAGGACACATTCTGAGGCCTCAAGGAATAACCAATTTAGTACTGGAGGGAAGCGTGGAGGGTAAAAATCGTACAGGGAGACCAACAGACGAATACAGTAAGCAGATTCAGAAGTATGTAGGTTGCATTAGTTACTCGGAGATGAAGAGACTTGCACAGGATATAGTAGCATAGAGAGCTGCATCAAACCAGTCTTTGGACGGAAGACCACAACAACAACAACAACAACTACATGCTTTGAATGCTGACTGTGAGGCTGTCACACGTCTGTTAGTGCACTTCTCGCCATCAGAAAACAACTTCTCCCTAAAGTCATTACTATGTTTGTAGAGGATCAGTTGGATACGTTTATCACAGCCTCCGTTTCAACCCTCGATCGGCACATCGGGGCTTATTGCAGCTGTCGGTCGTTTCCCGGTTTCGATGCAGACGGACAGCTAACAGCGTCTGGCACATCGCTAATCTCATCTGTGTTACCCCAGTTCTCATTACCTGGATTATTTTGTGAGTGTGGCTGCCACTGACAATTACCGGTGCATTACCTGTTGTCATTATGTCTTTGTTTGCGTCTTTTCGTGTGAATGTTGTAATTATTAGGATTACTGTTGTTTTTGTCATTCTGTCGCGCCTCCAGTATAGTCTGCGTCGTGTTACGATTAACAGAAAGTTTTGTTCCGAATTCAGACTCTATTCCTGGCCATTAAATTTGCTATTAATATACCCTCCTTTGCGTCCTCTTTAATGACATCTAGGCTATGGAATATAATACTGAGAGGAATTTCTCTAAGTTAGATTCTAGCATTGCATGGGCGTCATACCCGGGATTGGGGTGGCCGCGGGAGAGGAAAAAATATGGTGTAATCATGAGTTTTTCTTCCAATAAGATGGAAGGTTTTTTTAACTTGTTCGGAACTGGAACTTTTAATGGCTATTTACAAGTCGCCATTCGTTTTCCAAAATATTAAAAATACTGCATCTCTCCAGGCCTTGCCACCCCCCCCCCCCCCCTCTCCATACCAACAGTCTATCGTTTGGATGTCCTAGCTGCACTGTATACGGGTAACTAGGCCTTTCACATCCGTAGCATACTCCTGTGTGACTCTAGATTTTTCCCAACATTTTGTTTTGTTAATATATTTCTCAATGTGTTTTCTAAGATTGAAATTCCGTGCCTGGAACAGTTTGGGATTTAAAATTTCTTTGTGAAGCCATTCCCATACTCCAGCAGACCAGTACTTTTGCAGAAAAGCCTCTCGAATTCTTCGTGCCTTTGTGCAGGTTTGTGGAGCTTCGGCTGGCGCAGTGCGAGTGTTGTTTTAGTCTGGTGCGAAAGTTATAAATTGCCTGTGGCACATTAAATTTTTCCCTAAAGTGATCGTATTTATCAGCATTGCAGCTCCGGCATTGTATAGCGACTTGCGCAACTATTCCACAGATGCTTAATATCGTCCACGCTGCAAACGATTTAACCTTGATTCGGAAACACATGAATACTACTGTCCTTGCTCTACCGATTGATTATCTTGTGCGATCGCTCTCATTCCGGTTAGTTGCCATTTTACATCATCGATTTGTTCACAGGCAGCTACCTAAGATATTCAAGCATTACTTTTTTTCTTCAAATTGCTGCCGTTATTGTTTAAATTGTTCTGTCAGTGATTTTTCCTGTTCTGCCTCCATATCGTTTACTCTCGTGGTTAACACTCGGATGGTCCTGGATAATGCCCGTTGTGTACGTGTAGCATTGTAAAATTTAGCGAATAGCATACTTAACGCATTTGATTAAGCGAGCCGCTAACACACCTTACTTTGCAGCGTTTCAGTTTCGGACTCGTTAGTATCCTGATTCTGAGACATTTTTACCTGTTTTCTCGACAACTTTGTGAACTAAGATGACATGGACCTTTGATTCTGTGACATTGCTTGCTGATTCGCTGATTCTGTGACATACTTGCATAAGTATCGCAATGGGATTTGTCAGTGGATTTTATTGCGGTGTGGATTCCAATACAGAACCGAATTCGATGATATCATTCTCGCACGATTACATTGCTGTTTCTCTGAGTTTGAGTTTTTACCATATAGCAATAAACTTCCGGTCTGGTAAATAAAACACCTATTTTGCAAATACACAGAATATTAATTCACAGTGCTTTTCTACGCTCTAGTAACATGAATGGTTGCCACAGGACACGTTTGCAAAAAGAAATCTAACGACATCAGAAATAATTGTTGTCATAACGCGCTATTTATCCGCAAAAATTCGTCACTGAATATAACTTGGGGAGAGCGGGGCTAGAAGTTACCGAGGTAGGTTGTTCCGACTGAAAAAGTCCGCGAGGGAAAGAGATACGATGTAAACACCTCGTGAAATGAAGCGCCACGGTGCACCGACGGCAGCCATCGTAAACAGGGTAGAGGTCCCCGGAACACCGGAACGTCATTACGTGTGTGTGTGTGTGTGTGTGTGTGTGAAATCTTATGGGACTTAACTACCAAGGTCATCAGTCCCTAAGCTTACGCACTACTTAACCTAAATTATCCTAAGGACAAATACGCACACCCATGCCCGAAGGACGACTCGAACCTCCGCTGGGACAAGCCGCACAGTCCATGACTGCAGCGCCTGAGACCGCTCGGCTAATCCCGCGCGGCGGCAGAACGTGCGTCGCTGGTTCACGTAAGTAAATGTTTTCGTATTTGGTATTTTTGATCTGTCTCACGAATTTTAACGAGTAGCCTATAGTGCTCCAGTGTTTTATTGTAAGCATTTATCTACTGTTTTGGTACACAATGCGTAAATTACCTATGTTTCGTAGCTTAACCAATATTTTGCTTTTATTTCAACATGCTTGATTGGAGCTAGATGTTCCGTTTCTCTGGGGTACTTTGTGACCTCGGAACAACTAGCCCCAATTATTGATGCGCCAGGGCCATCAGGGGTTGTTGATCTGCCTGCATCTTCTGGTGTCATAGAAAAACAACTCAGAGATCAAGTCCTTCTCCCCAGAAGCAGCGCGTCCTTTTCCGATGGCACCGCCAAGGATTGGAACAAACAAGAGACGAAAATCCGCTATTTCAACCGATACTCCAGTAAAACAAACTTTAGCAGAAGAGCAAAGCAAGAATAGGAAAATGAACATGAACAATGAAAAACTAAGAAAAAATAAAGGGAAAGGTGAAACACCACAAGGAAATGGAAAAGGAAAAGGCGAAGGGCAGGGGAAGTCCGTTAAACGACGGGTTTTACAAACTTGTAGTGAAATGTCCGAGAGTGAAGAGGACAGTTCTAAGTATTATTGTCTAGTGTGCTGTGAAAGTTACTATAATTCACGTTCTGGGGAAGAATGGGTTCGGTGTCAAGAATGTACGAATTGGGCCCATTCAAAATGTAGGCAGAATCAAGCCTTATTAACTTACCTAAGCCTTAACTCTGATTGTGATGTATCTTCTGATGATTAATTAATTATTTGTACATATGTTTTCTGCTTATGACGGCAACATGATAGATGTTGTCAGCGAATGATAAGGCCAATATAATGGAAGACTGAATTATCAAGGCTGAGTAGTTACAATTTATTTGGTAAGCTGTTAATTACTACAGGGTTAATAACTCTTAAAGAAAAATTATAGTTATTTGTTATATAAAATACCTGATGATTCGCTGACATTTTTGATTATTACTTAAATAAACAGACGTGGTTTAATAATTTTTTTTTATTCCACATATAATAGCTTTAACAAATGTATTGAGAACTTACCCAGCTTGTTAACAATTTGCCCCAGGGCGAGGTAAGTTGTTACTTTACGACTTTAAATATTAAAACGTTATTACTAAAAAAATCTCAAAACAAATGACCCAAATAAATCGAAGTTACATATATAAGTTAATTCTGATTGCATCGCATGAATACTAAAATCAAGTATTCTTAACGAATTTTGAGATTTACTAAAAATCGGAACTTGTAGCCCCGCTCTCCCCTGTACGTACTGCCTACTGATATGGAGTTTTAGTTATGCTAAGCAATTACCTGCTTGCAGTTTAGTCTGTATGAAAAATTGGAATTTAAATTTGCAGATTTTCCACTCTATAGGTGAATCCCTTTCTCCTCTCTGTGTATAGTCTCTTGAATGGTTTACGCTCGTATGTCCAATTATTTTGAGACATGAAAGCGAAAACACATACATATATGATCAAACAGATAATTCCCTACAATTTTCATCTTGATCGTCGGTCGCCACTTAATAATAGAGCTTGCTAGGCAGTATTATAAAACTACAAGAATAGCAGTAACAGTTCTTTATTTCTGAGCGCTAATATTGAGTTCAACAGTAACAGTCGTCGTATCTGGTTCCAACTGGTACAGGACAAGCTTTCTAATTATTGTAGGATTTAATCCGAATACTCTGAATGGTTAAATTTGACACGTACATCAGGTTGTTCCAACAACAAAATAAAAATTAGTCTGAATACCGACTCCAGATAAGATCACAAAACTTGCATTTATTTTTTAATTAACTGCGGAGAAACTGCTATTAGTATTTCTTAAGTTCTTCAGCGATAAGAATAGGGAAATAATTCACAGCAAAAAGTATAATGTTTTAATGGTATCTCAGCGGGCTTTGGTACCTGGTGCGTCGAGAGGCGCCGAACAACTGCCTCAGCGACAACTGCCGCAGGAGAATGCATCTTTAAAATGCCAGGGAAGGAAAACCACGAAGACAATGACAAGAGAGTGTCCGAAGAGATCAGTGTGTGATACAGAGTTTTAAGATGTAACGTTGGAGCCCATACTAGAGAAGTTTTTTGACGGGGACGACGTAAGCGGACTGTCAGCATTTGCAGATAAGGCGTTGTTCGTTGTTGGCTCTGATCCTAGAAGAATTAAGGGAGACAAACGTAATGGAGCCCTCCATGAACTTAGAGCATGGTGTCGAAGAGTCAACTTGTCAGTACCACCTCACAGAACGACGTACTTCCTGCTGAAAGATAATCCAAAGATGAAATTTAACGATGTAACGCTTAAAAGAATCTGGGGGTACTCCTCAACGGACGTCGTAGGTTTGCAAATCATATTGAGTAGACAGGCAGAAAAGATAAAAACGTGATGCCACGATTTTCGAATTACCTTGAAAACAAAGCATACCAGCAATCTCCATTAGCATGAGCCTTAGAATATGGTGCGAGCGATTGGGTTCGTAGCTTTCAAATTGTGTAACCAGTTTCTTTACTCGGAAGCCTTCAACGAGAACTGCTACCAAGATTAATGAGTACCTACTGCACTACTCGGAATCATGCATTTTTAGTGGTTCTAGGAAATCAGGAAAAGAAACGTATTTTACATGAAAACTAATTTAAGAACTGCAAATAAGTACTTAATAATTTCCACTATACAAACACGAATTCAGTGAAGTTATTTTGTTTACTCAAGAAAAAGAACAAGAAAGAAAATGCTGGGGGTTTGCAGTCTGTTGGTAAACTGAAAAGCAAGCGGGGCTCGTGCTGGGGAATGGCGTTTCCTGGAAGAACGCTACAGCTGCTTTACACCATGACTGAGAATCAATTTCCACTCTAGCACTGTAGAACAGCGCGCAGATATTTACGGAGATTCTATCCATATGCGTTTCTTGGATTAGCATTTACAGTACGCGGACCTAAATTTTATATCAGGGGTTGAAAATATCGCTTCAGTTGTAAATTTCCTTTATTATCACAATCGGTATCGGGCTCTCATAAGCCCATCGTCAGGTCTCACAATTGTACTGTGCCCCCCTAGCGCCGCGCGGGACGGGAGCCACAGCACAGTTGCGACACCTGAGGATGGGCTTATAAGAGCCCGAAACCGTTCGTGATAATAAAGGAAATATACAACTGAAGCGGTATATTCAACCTCTAGTATAATGCTCAATTGCGGGTGTTCTTCCAACACGATTGTTTGAATTTTATGTAGTGTTGATGCACTATGTGAAAAATTAACACTCCCAGGGCCTGTCTGTGTACTGCGTCACTAGTGATTCTTAAGATTGACTGGGGGAGAGTCAGTATAACATTATGAAACACCCTGTAGTTTAATCTTGTGACGTAGTGGGGCAGAAAGCGTGGGGCACCGGCTGCTCGCTCTTCAGTTTGCAGACCTACGAAGAGTTGAAGTGCGTGGCCACAATCCGGCGACGTATCTAGCCTCGCGCTTGTACCCACCTTTCGCTCTCCATCCTGTTACTCCTCCAGAGCACAATTTATCCCGTAATACGGCTCTCTTGCACTTAAATCTGCTACACAAATTTAATAGTTTTTCAGAACCCACTTCTTTAACGGTATACCTTTATACATTAATAGTACAAGTATAACATTAAAGCACTATTTCTTTACTAGGCTATTTTTCTATTCCATACAACGCGGTAACTATTACAACTCGAGAAAAAATGAATAAGACCTTATTTTGTAAGAAATTTAATATAGTTTAATTTTGTAATGGGAAGCGTTTTCGCTATAAGCAGCGTTGTAAGATACTGTTCAAGCAAACTTACGAATGTGATCTTTAAAACCCCGACACCCTTCACTTTTTCCTAATTTTGTTCACTAAATGTAATATATTTAAACATAGATAGGTAATCTACAATTATTATGAGTATACGGTTTATGCAGTAATATGACATATACTTAAGTTTTCGGCCCAAGGTAAGAATTCTGTAATTTCCATGTCAATGCAGAGTTTCATGTGCAAAACAGATAGTCCTTGAAGAGATGAACGTTATGAAATCTCTTGCAAGGCTAGCTATAGCTTTTCATAAGGTATTTTGTGTTTAATTCAGCTAACTAATGAAGTTCTCATAATTAACCTGATTACTATCAAGCTATTAAATCCTTAACTGTGAAACTAGATGTCGCACTGATGGATTTAGTACACCATTTTTCCATTTGCTACTCCTCGTTTGGCTATGAAGATTCGACCGAAATCTTCCCTTAGTTCACCAATTATTTTTTTCTTAATTATTCCAATTACTTTAAAGCAGTATTTTTTATTTTCTTTTATTTTTTTGCGAAACTAGACCTCACACTGGTCAGTCTGATAAACCACTGTCCATTTCCCACTTTACACATATTCATGAAAACGATGCCGTACACGTGGTCTAGGGGTAGCGTCTTTGATTCATAATCAAAATGTCTTCAGTCCCGGGTTCGATCCCCGCCACAGCTTAAATTTTGATAAACAATCAGCATTGGCGGCCGAAGACTTCCGGCATAAGAAGTCAGCCTCATTCTGCCAACGGTCTTGTCAAAGAGGGCGGAGGAGCGGATAGAGGTTCAGGGCACTCTCTTGTCCTAGGAGTGGGAAATTGCCCCTAAAGGCGGAAGAATCAGCAATGATCAACGACCTGAGGATGCAGAAGGCAATGGAAACCACTGCATTAAAGACACGTAACGTGTATCCACAGGACATGTGGCCTGTAATTGAAGAAGTGTCATGATGATCTCTCCATTGGCAAAAGATTCCGGAATAGTCCCCCATTCGGATCTCCGGGAGGGGACTGCCAAGGGGGAGGTTACCATGAGAAAAGATTGAATTATCAACGAAAGGATAACGTTCTACGAGTCGGGGCGTGGAATGTCAGAAGCTTGAACGTGGTAGGGAAACTAGAAAATCTGAATAGGGAAATGCAAAGGCTCAATCTAGATATAGTAGGGGTCAGTGAAGTGAAGTGGAAGGAAGACAAGGATTTCTGGTCAGATGAGTATCGGGTAATATCAACAGCAGCAGAAAATGGTATAACAGGTGTAGGATTCGTTATGAATAGGAAGGTAGGGCAGAGGGTGTGTTACTGTGAACAGTTCAGTGACCGGGTTGTTCTAATCAGAATAGACAGCAGATCAACACCGTCAACGATAGTTAGGTATACATGCCGACGTCGCAAGCTGAAGATGAACAGATAGAGAAAGTGTATGAGGATATTGAAAGGGTAATGCAGTATGTAAAGGGGGACGAAAATCTAATAGTCATGGGCGACTGGAATGCAGTTGTAGGGGAACGAGTAGAAGAAAAGGTTACAGGAGAATATGGGCTTGGGACAAGGAATGAAAGAGGAGAAAGACTAATTGAGTTCTGTAACAAGTTTCAGCTAGTAATAGCGAATACCCTGTTCAAGAATCACAAGAGGAGGAGGTATACTTGGAAAAGGCCGGGAGATACGGGAAGATTTCAATTAGATTACATCATGGTCAGACAGAGATTCCGAAATCAGATACTGGATTGTAAGGCGTACCCAGGAGCAGATATAGACTCAGATCACAATATAGTAGTGATGAAGAGTAGGCTGAAGTTCAAGACATTAGTCGGGAAGAATCAATACACAAAGAAGTGGGATACGGAAGTACTAAGGAATGAAGAGATACGTTTGAAGTTCTCTAACGCTATAGATACAGCAATAAGGAATAGCGCAGTAGGCAGTACAGTTGAAGAGGAATGGACATCTCTAAAAATGGCCATCATAGAAGTTGGGAAGGAAAACATAGGTACAAAGAAGGTAGCTGCGAAGAAACCATGGGTAACAGAAGAAATACTTCAGTTGATTGATGAAAGGAGGAATTACAAACATGTTCCGGGAAAATAGGGAATACAGAAATACAAGTCGCTGAGGAATGAAATAAATAGGAAGTGCAGGGAAGCTAAGACGAAATGGCTGCAGGAAAAATGTGAAGACATCGAAAAAGATATGATTGTCGGAAGGACAGACTCAGCATACAGGAAAGTCAAAACAACCTTCGGTGACATTAAAAGCAACGGTGCTAACATTAAGAGTGCAACGGCAATTCCACTGTTAAATGCAGAGGAGAGAGCAGATAGGTGGAAAGAATACATTAAAAGCCTCTATGAGGGGGAAGATTTGTCTGATGTGATAGAAGAAGAAACAGGAGTCGATTTAGAAGAGATAGGGGATCCAGTATTAGAATCTTAATTTAAAAGAGCTTTGGAGGACTTACGGTCAAATAAGGCAGAAGGGATAGATAACATTCCATCAGAATTTCTAAAATCATTGGGGGAAGTGGCAACAAAACGACTATTCACGTTGGTGTGTAGAATATATGAGTCTGGCGATATATCATCTGACTTTCGGAAAAGCATCATCCAAACAATTCCGAAGAAGGCAAGAGCTGACAAGTGCGACAATTATCGCACAATCAGCTTAACAGCTCATGCATCGAAGCTGCTTTCAAGAATAATATACAGAAGAATGGAAAAGAAAATTGAGAATGCGCTAGGTGACGATCAGTTTGGCTTTAGGAAAGTAAAGGGACGAGAGAGGCAATTCTGACGTTACGGCTAATAATGGAAGCAAGGCTAAAGAAAAATCAAGACACTTTCATAGGATTTGTCGATCAGGAAAAAGCGTTCGACAATATAAAATGGTGCAAGCTGTTCGAGATTCTGAAAAAAGTAGGGGTAAGCTATAGGGAGAGACGGGTCATATACAATATGTACAACAACCAAGAGGGAATAATAAGAGTGGACGATCAAGAACGAAGTGCTCGTTTTAAGATGGGTGTAAGACAAGGCTGTAGCCTTTCACCCCTACTCTTCAATCTGTACAGCGAGGAAGCAATGATGGAAATAAAAGAAAGGTTCAGGAGTGGAATTAAAATACAAGGTGAAAGGATATCAATGATACGATTCGCTGATGACATTGCTATCCTGAGTGAAAGTGAAGAAGAATTAAACGATCTGCTGAACAGAATGAACAGTCTAATGAGTACACAGTATGGTTTGAGAGTAAATCGGAGAAAGACGAAGGTAATGAGAAGTAGTAGAAATGAGAACAGCGAGAAACTTAACATCAGGATTGATGGTCACGAAGTCAATGAAGTTAAGGAATTCTGCTGCCTAGGCAGTGAAATAACCAATGACGGACGGAGCGAGGAGGGCATCAAAAGCAGACTCGCTATGGCAAAAAAGGCATTTCTGGCCAAGAGAAGTCTACTAATATCAAATACCGGCCTTAATTTGAGGAATAAATTTCTGAGGATGTACGTCTGCAGTACAGCATTGTATGGTAGTGAAACATGGACTGTGGGAAAACTGGAACAGAAGAGAATCGAAGCATTTGAGATGTGGTGCTATAGACGAATGTTGAAAATTAGGTGGACTGATAAAGTAAGGAATGAGGAGGTTCTATGCAAAATGGGAGAGGAAAGGAATATGTGGAAAACACTGATAAGGAGAAGGTACAGGATGATAGGACATCTGCTAAGACATGAGGGAATGACTTCCATGGTACTAGAGGGAGCTATAGAGGGCAAAAACTGTAGAGGAAGACAGAGATTGGAATACGTCAAGCAAATAATTGAGGACGTAGGTTGCAAGTGCTACTCTGAGATGAAGAGGTATGCACAGGAAAAGAATTCTTGGCGTGCCGCATCAAACCAGTCAGTAGACTGATGACCAAAAAAAGAAAATTCGGACAGTAATTTTCCCTCAGATCACTCATTAAGTTTTTCTTAGTTACACTGCTCCCGAGCATTTAAATATTTCACCTAATAACTGAAGCTAACGCTGGTCAGACTTACACCCTATTGTCCATCTTCCACTCTTCATTTGGTTATCAAGATTCGGAACAAATCTGGGGAGTCTTGTTTTCTCTCCGTTCAAATATTTGACGACAATACGTCTCGTCAGTGATGAAATCATTAAAGACGGCGCACAAGTCCCAGTTCATCAAGGGAACATAGGATGGATACCGCCGTAATGAACTTACGACCAACCATCCAGGATACGAGTGAGCCAGTTTCTAAATGAGCCGTGGTCTACGGGTAATGTCTTCGATTAGTAATGAAAGCACCATTAGTCTCTGGCTCGAATGTCACCACTGCTTACATTTTGATTAAAAATTATCAGCAGTGCGGCCGAAAACTTCCGTCATGTGAAGTCATCCTCATTCTGCCAATGCCCTCATCAAAGAGGGCGAAGGAGCGGACGGATGTTCAGGGTACAGCCTTGCCCTAGGATTGGAAACTGCCCTAAAATGCGGAAGAATCACCAATGATCAACGGCAGGTGGATGCAGAAGGCAATGGAAACCACAGCATTAAAGACACATAATGTGTATCCACATGACATGTGGCCTGTAAATGAAAAAGTATCATCATGATCTCTCGATTGGAAAAAGATTCAGGAGTAGGCTTTCATTCGGATCTGGGAACTGACAACGCGGTGGTGACCATGAGAGGAAGAGTAAATAACAAAAGGATTGCGTTCTACAAGTCGAGCCGAGGAATTTTTTTTTTAAATTTTTGATAAGCTCCTATGGGACCAAACTGCTGAGGTCACCGGTCCCTAGGCTTATACACTACTTAATCTACACTACTGGCCATTAAAATTGCTACACCACGAAAATGACGTGCTACAGACGCGAAATTTAACCGACAGGAAGCAGATGCTGTGATATGTAAAGGATTAGCTTTTCAGGGCATTCACACAAGGTTGGCGCCGGTGGCGACACCTACAACGTGCTGACATGAGGAAAGTTTCCAACCGATTTCTCATACGCAAACAGCAGTTGACCGGCGCTGCCTGGTGAGACGTTGTTTTGATGCCACGTGTAAGGAGGAGAAATGCGTAGCATCACGTTTCCGACTTTGATAAAGGTCGGATTAAAGCCTATCGCGATTGCGGTTTATCGTATCGCGACATTGCTGCTCGCGTTGGTCGAGATCCAATGACTGTTAGCAGAATATGGAATCGGTGGGTTCAGGAGGGTAATACGGAACGCTGTGATGGATTCCAACGGCCTCGTATCACTAGCAGTCGAGATGACAGGCATCTTATCCGCATGGCTGTAACGCATCGTGCAGCCACGTCTCGATCCCTGAGTGAACAGATGGGGACGTTTGCAGAACAACAACCATCTGCACGAACAGTTTGACGACGTTTGCAGCAGCATGGACTATCAGCCCGGAGACCATGGCTGCGATTACCCTTGACGCTGCATCACAGACAGGAGCGCCTGCGGTGGTGTACTCAACGACGAACCTGGGTGCACGAATGGCAAAACGTCATTTTTTCGGATGAACCCATGTTCTGTTTACAGCGTCATGATGGTCGAATCCATGTTTGACGACATCGCAGTGTACGCACATTGGAAGCGTCTATTCGTCATCGGCATACTGGCGTATCACCCGGTGTGATGGTATGGGGTGCCATTGGTTACACGTCTCGGTCACCTCTTGTTCGCATTGACGGAACTTTGAACAGTGGATGTTACATTTCAGATGTGTTACGACCCGTGGCTCTACCCTTCATTCGATCCCTGCGAAACCCTACATTTTAGGAGGATAATGCACGACCGCATGTTGCAGGTCCTGTACGGGCAGAAAAAGTTGGACCGCTGTCCTGGCCAGCACATTCTCCAGATCTCTCACCAACTGAAAACGTCTGGTCAATGGTGGCCGAGCAACTGGCTCGTCCCAATATGCCAGGCACTGTTTGACTCAATGCCCAGGCGCATCAAGGCCGTTATTACGGCCAGAGGTGGTTGTCCTGGGTACTGATTTCTCAGGATCTATGCACCCAAACTGCGTGAAAATGTAATCATATGTCTGTTCTAGTATACATATTTGTCCAATGAATACTCGTTTATCATCTGCATTTCTTCTTAGTGTAGCAATTTTAATGGCCAGTAGTGTAACTTAAACTAACTTACGCTATGGACAACACACACACACACACACACAACCATGCCCGAGAGAGGACTCGAACCTCCGACGCGGGGAGCCGCGCGAACCGTGGCAAGGCGCATCAGGCAGCACGGGTACCCCGAACGGCCCGATCCGAGGAATGTCGAAAGTTCGAGTGTGCTATGGAGACTAGAAAATCTGGAAAGGGTAATGCTAAGGCTCAATCTAGATGTAATGGGTATTAGTGAAGTGAAATGGAAAGAAGAGAATCATTTCTGGTCAAACTAATATAGGATAATGTCAACAGCAGCAGAAAATGGGACAAGGGGAGTGGGATTTATTATGAATAAGAAAGTAGAACAGAGAGCGAATTACTGTGAACAGTTCAGTTATAGGGTTTTTCTCATCAGAATCGACAGCAACCGACACCGACAACAATAGTTCAGTTATACATGCCGACCTCTCAAGCAGAAGACGAAGAGGTAGAGAAAGTACCTGAGGACGCTCAAAGGGTAATTCAATACGTAAAGGGCAATAAATATCTAATAGCCGTGAGAGACTGGAATGCTATTTTAGGAGAAAGAGTAGAAGAAAGTATTACGGAAAAATATGGGCTTTTTACTGGGAATGACAGAGGAGAAAATCTAATTGAGTTCCGCAATAAATTTCGGCTAATAATAGTGAATACTCTGTTGATGAATCACAAGAGGAGGAGGTATACTTGGAAAAGGTCCCGAGATACAGGAAGACTTCAGTTACATTACATCATGGTCAGACAGGGATTCGGAAATCAGATATCTATTGTAAGGCGTACGCATGGACTGATATTGACTCAGAGCCCAATTTAGCACTTATAAAGAGTACGGTGAAGCTTGAGAGACTAGCCAGGAAGAATCAACGCGCAAAGAAGTGGGATACAGAAGTACTAAGGAATGAAGAGGTACGCTTGTAGTTTTTTGAAACTATAGATACTGCAATAATGAATAGTTCAGTTGGCAGTTCAGCTGAAGAGCGATGGCCATCTCCAAATCGGGCACAGACACAAGTTGGTGAGAAAAACGTAGGTACAGGGTAGGTAACTGCTAAGAAACATTGTGAGCAGAAGAAATAATTGAGTTAATCGACGGAAGAAGGAAGTACAGAAAAGTGTTGTGTTAGTTCGTTGGTTGGTTGGTTTGTAGATTAATGGGACTAAACTGCTAGATTATCAATCTGTACTCAGGAATGCAGAAATACAGATCACTTAGGAGAGAAATAATAGTGAAGTACAGGGACGGTAAGGCGACATGGCTACATTAAAATTTCGAAAAAGAAATAAAAAGTCAACACAGCTTTCCGTGAAATTAAAAGCAGGGGCATCAACGTTAAGAGCTCAACGGGAATCTGCTGTTAGCTGCAGAGGAGAGAGCGGATAGGTGGAAGAGAACATTGAGAGCCTCTATGAGAGGGAGGACTTACCTGATAACGTGACAGAAGCAGAAACAGCGTCGGTAGCGAATAAGTAGGGGCTCCAGTATTAGGATCAGAATTTAGCAGAGCTTTAGAATACTTGAAATCAAACACGGCAGTGGAGGAAAGGAACATACGAGGAACAGAGACAAGAAAAAACACAATGATAAAAGAATGGTAGGAGGTCTCTCAAGAAAGCAGGGAATAACTTCCATAGTAGTAGGTGGAGCTGTAGAGCATAAGAACTGTAGAGAAAGATAGATATTGGGATACATCCAGCTAGTAAAATTGGGGACGTAGATTGCAACTGGTACTCTGAGATGAAATGATTGGCATAGACGAGAAATCCGTGGCGGGATGCAGCAACACCCCTGTCTTTCCAGACATGAGTCGAGTGTCATAGCCGCTGCGTAGACTCGCTCGGTTCAAATGCTGAATGCTCTCCTGCGGTCATTATAGAAGACTTGCAGGTGTCGCAGTAGTTTGTTCGTACTTCTCATTGCAGTCGCTAGGTAAGTCTCGAAGTCTGGAAAGAACGAAACCCTTGAAATTAGTTTCAACTGTTGAGAACCGCAACAGCTGCATCAAAACGATTTATTGATCACGAATAAGCCCATTACATTATAGTCAAATCTTCAGGTGACGAGTTGTTGATCTTTCAGTAAATGATGTGCTTAATATCTCCGTAATGGTAAATAATGAAAAATCCCTGTCTTCTTGCACAAAACTAACATTATAAAGTCACATTATTTCACCCTTAGCAAGCAGAAAGAAGTTTTCGCTGCATCTTGTAACTTACTACTGTCACCTACATCTCGAGTTAGGTGTATAGGTAGAGACTTACCCATATGTGTCTATTAATATTATTGCAGGTTAAATTTTTAGATCACTTTGGAAAAACATATTTGTTTTATCTTTACCCAGCATGTAGGTATGCATATGAGACTTGAACTTATGCATTAATTTTGAGACCTGCTGGTGATTGGGACACAAAAATACCCGATGGAGTGCTGAAAAATAATGCGTCCGTATTTATTATGTGAAAACTATTAAAGCTTTTTAAACAAAATTAATTTGATTGATACTCTACATCTTTATTGCTCATGATAACATATTTATGTCTCAACACAGTCTCTCTGGGGAGGATGACAGTTCTCCCAACGAGAGACCACTTTGTTGATATCGCCACTGTAGAATGTCTGACTTTGTAGACGGAGCCACAACGTCATATCTGCTTGCACAGCTTCATCCGTATCAAAGTACAGTCCTCTACCATAAAGTGTTCTTTAAGTTTTGGAAACAGCCGAATATCGGGTGGAGCCAAGTCGGGACTGTATGGAGGATGATCGATGGCGGTGAACCCACGGCGTTGGATTGTTGCAGCCCTCCTGTGTCGTCCAGCGTTGGCATGTTGAAGGAGAGAGTAGTCTATATGTGGGCGAACTCTTCGTATACGTTGCTTTCTGTTATCTGAGAGTGTCGCAGTGCCTTGCAGAGTTTACGGTTGTGCTTTTAGTAATGAATTCCAAATCCATCACATCGTGAACATGCCAGTACCCTGCGAGCACGACTGTGCTCGCTAGTGGCTTGGTCTTGAACTCTTTTGGCGTCGGCGATACTTTCTGGGGAACTCCATTGATACTCTCTTGTTTTCTGGGTAAGAAAGATGAGCCCAGCTTTCGTCACATGTCGCAATGACTTTAGGAAACCCATCACCCTCACGCTGGGAAGCCAAAACAAATTGTTGACAAACAACCAATCTTCCCTGTTTCATGTCTGGTGTGAGGTACCCATCTTGCACACTGTTTTCTGTACTGCAGTTCCGCAGATGTAGGCTGCCAAAAAAATTGTGATATGTCACTGAGCGCTGTGCCTGCGTTATCCGACGATTTTCTCTGATCAGATGATGGACTCGATTCCGATGAGTGTTGGCGGTTGACGTCTGCAATCGTCCACTCCAAGTTGTCACACACGTTGAGGTCAACACCACCGTTTCCGTCATTACGGACGCGAATAATACAACGCCGCACAGTACTGATGTCGATAAAATCAGCACAGTACACAGCTGTCATTCTTCTACGTATTTCAACTGGAAGCACGTTTTCTGCGGTTAGAAAATCGGCTACAGCACTCTGTTTCCCACGCACCGACATAGTTAACGTTACCCACAGCCATGTCACACGCAACACAATTAGTAGCCTTCTAGCGGCAGAAGGTCGGAAGTTGCGTCAGCGAAGCGGGGTAGTCGACTGAGTAACACGTATACATGTAATATGCAACAGATATTGAGAACAGAACAAAAAAAAATTCGGAGGCATTAATTTTAGCACGTCCTCGTAATTTTTGTCTTGCCTCACTACTGTGACTGAAAACTTCAGCGTACAGCTACAAGAATGCAGTCAGTTCTATCGAAAATAGCTGGACACCGATAGAGTATAATGCAGGCTTTCTAGGAAACTTAGGACGCACTGAAGACATCTATCAGTAACAGCAAGGTACTTCACAGAATTACCTTTCGAAATTAATAAGTTATAAATTGATTTAGGCACTTATTCCAGCAAACATCGTCGAGAACTCGAGCAAAATTTCTTAGTTGCCTCGTGGTGCTTACCTATAGAAACGCGTCAGGAGTACTTGATATAGTTCGGCGCAGTCCTCTCTCGTAAGAAGAAGCTGACCCTTCCCAGCATGAACTTTTGACGTGTTATGCAGTTCGTCAGTGTTGTCTACAAGCATAATCCAAGCTCATGAATTGTTTATCTTCACGTCCCATATCATTGTAGACTCAGTTCTATTTCTCTCCACATGGATGAAAGAGAGCTTCAGTCATGTTGTAACTGGCTATGAGAGAAAGTTCTGGCGTTAGTCCAAAATAATTTTAAACTTTGGTCCTGCATAATACAACCCCACTGCATTAAAGACGATGCCACACCACTGGGCGAGACTTGTTGTATCCTGCCTACTCGTCTAAGATTGGGTGTCAAAGAAACCTGCTTCTCGGATCGCTAGGAAAACAATTCAAGCAGATCGTATTGATGAGTTCTTATTACAGAAAATAAATGACAGTACTTTGAGAAATACAGGTGTGTCGCAAGCAAAGGGCGACATGAAATATAACCAATATCTTTCAGTATATCGATTCCAACACAAGTGAAGTAATACAGTGGATGCTTCTAAACAGGTCGCTTGTCTTAACGCTTCTGTCGAACTCATAGAACTGGCCCGCGGCCAGCCGGGTGCAGTGAATATGTTCTCCTCGCGTAGAGGGCGCTGCCGTCGTGTTGTCGTCCTAGAGAGGGGTCTGCCCGAGTGCAATTGGCTGACGTCTTCTTCACAGCCATCCATGCTCTAACGTTCCCGACCGGTGTACCGGAGCTCAAATTTACGCCGGAACAAGACTTGTATACAAATGTAATTTGTGCCTTAGTGGGCATGAGGGACCAATTTTAAATCTAATGCGTATGCGTTGACTTTGTGACGGTACGTCACATAAATGGACATTTGGAGAAAGGGAAAGGAAGTGAATTATAAATTATTTCAAGACTGTGTAGGTATGCGCGATGTATAACAAATAGTAAAGAACGTAAGTTATTATTATCAAAACACAAATACCGATGTAATTAACAAAACACAGTTTTTTTATATAATCTTGTGTAACATTGGCCATGAAGATCAGAGACAATGCTTTGTTTTGTTTCGTCTAGCGGTAGGCCGCCATTGCAATGCTATCTGATAATTAACGTAAGTTTTATCTGTATTTTCGAAAAATACAATAGAAATTGTTATTGGAAAGTGTGTATTATTGACTTAGTTGTCACCTCTCATGATTGCAACCAAAAATATAATTAAGAAAATTTTTACAGAAATTCATAGTGCAGGGAGCTCATCTCCCCTAGCAGGATTTAGTCGGCCATTACGCTGACTGTATTATTTAATTAAAATTTCATATCATAATATTAAATCTTTTAACCACTGAGTTACATAACATCGAATCGAAATGTCAAAAGGTCTGTAATGACGTAAAAACACAAATTTGTGAGCATTTCCAACCTATTTTTTCGCGTCATGAAAATGTATTACAGAATCACGAAGCAGCCATAAAAGAACTGCAAACTATTGTTCAAAAGGGGACGTTTCATATGGCGATCCTTAGCCGAGGATACCTCACCGGAATCTTCTGATTTTCTTGTAGTTTGTGTAATTGGTGTAGCTATTGTTTATTGGTAGCGCGTAATCATAGAGAGAATTTCCTTTGTAGTTGTAGTTTTTCATTGTTGTACAGTAAAACAGTTGTGGCATGCATATAGATTTGCACCAAGTATTTCGCAGCTACGCTTGCAATTAACTAGATATTATTTTCAGTGCTATGTTAATGTGTTCTCCTATTTTTGCACTTCAAATTGTGCTTTTCTGTGTTATCGTGTGAAACATTGTGACAATTATGGCGTGTGAAAAACGTAATACTAGGCTCCAAAGTAAACTGAGAAATGACAGTGAAGACGAAGGCAGTGTGTTAGCGCCGCAGAGTAATGAATTAACTAATGTTCAAAGTAGTAATTTGGTAATTGCGCATAGGGAAATGGAGCGGGCGGCAAACAATGGTGTAGACAGTGAAACAGGTAGTGAACAGGGAAGCGTTATCGATCGATTGGTCGGCAACAGCTCGCCTCAGGAATCGGGAATGACAGAACACAATATTGCAAATACTGCAGACTCAGGTTTTGGGTTCTCACCGTTTCCTCAAATGAGTCAAGACACATTTTCCGCTTGTCAAAATGTGAATGTTGCCGGTGCAACTTCACTGCCGAAAAGCAATGAGGAACATGTTTCAGACACCAGTGCATTGTTATTACAATTAATGCAACAAATGGGACAAAAGCTTGGAAAGTTAGACACAATGGAACAACACCAGAGACAAACACAGCAACAGTTAGACACAGTGGAACAAAATCTCAAAAAGTTAGACACAATGGAACAAAATCAGACACTACACTTGAACAAACACGTGAAGATTTAACCACTGAGTTACATAACATCGAATCGAAATGTCAAATGGTCTGTAATGACGTAAAAACACAAATTTGTGAGCATTTCCAACCTATTTTTTCGCGTCATGAAAATGTATTACAGAATCACGAAGCAGCCATAAAAGAACTGCAAACTATTGTTCAAAAGGGGACGTTTCAATCTAAATGCGAGAGACTTCTCAATTTTGATCTTTCATTTAATTTCGAAGTTAAAATTAATTTCAGTTACCAAAATTCACAGCACTGAATGAGTTCAGTATGTTTCATTTTCGCCGCCTAACGGCAGACGAGATTCTCTCCAGTTTTGCCTTGCAAATAATGAATAAGAAATATTGAAAATCATTACATTCCGCAATATCTCAGTTAATCTTTATGTAATTTGGTACATAAATAACCAGTAGCCCCTGAGACCCATATTAATAATTAGAGTTTGCGTAAAAACACGCATATTTTCTTTTCTAAATGGCAGCGCTCACGCCAACTATTTATTAGAAGGCGGTGAGTCGCGCGCTGTGTTTAAAAAATATTATATCGTACGTACTTCGGGGCAGCCGAGTGTTATCACGGTATAAGTTAATTAAAAGTCTCATGCTAGCCCACAATATTTAAAGCCACTCCAACTAAATTCATAAAATATATAATTATAAAAATAGAAATATACACTTATACCGTGATAACTTTTCACTTTATCACATTTAATCTGAAAGGAAGTGCGTCATCCACACGAAAGAGTACCTATTTGCTGGCTGATCTTTGTCGTTTTTCTCTTATTTCAGATAAAAACAAACCTGTTTTAAGTAACTAATGAGTCTTATAAATTGGTAACTTGACACCAAAAAGAAATTGCCACTGTCTTACCAACTGACAAAAATTTGCAAATTTTGGATATTGAGTGATATTTCAGTTAGAACATGCACTGACTGATTCAGGTTCTACCCGTACTCACGAGCCAGTAAAAAATGTTCTACGAATTTCGATTAATCATTGCGCTGAAATCTTTCCTTATGAGATTTTAAGTAGGACAGCTGTCGCAGAATGCATTTCTAGTTTTCCGTGTAGGACGTCATGTGCTTGTTCAGTTGAAATGCCAGCAGCATTAGCTTCCTCTTGCATTTTCACTGAGCGATCTTACATTGCGAAGACGCGAAATTTTTCAACGATCTCCACCATATTTATATGAATTGTGTGACAATACTTTTGTTTCCCGTGCTTCTGTGGCGTGATTTAAACTCGTCACTGCTACAATGAATGGTTATCGTAGTTTTGATGTGTCCTGCATTCCATTCTTACAAATGAAAATGTTAAATGCCACTACAAATATCTGTTTGCTCTGAGATTTACGAGACTTACCAAATGACTTCCGCGTATCTGGTGACTCATTCATTGAGGTAGTAATTCTGGCTACTAAGAAACAGACAAAAATAGATAAATGTTAACGTTTACTATAAATCGTCTTTGGCATGGAAGGCAAAAGTTATCCGTCTTACCAAGAACGTTACCCACAATGTTTTAACTCGTCTTCTTGCACTGTTACGATTTGGGTAGCTCCAGTGCACATCCACAAAGGATATGATGTGGTCTAAAAGATATTCCATTTAGTATTGGCTTAGTGAACCTAAACAGGAAAAAGTTTCCACTCAATATACTGGCGGGGTAGGATGAGATACGTAAAAAAAATTCTTAAAATTTTAGTACGGTTTAGATGGCTTCACTAGGCAGTGAGTTTATCCAGAAATCAGCATACCTTTCACATGCGCTTTGCTAAAGCTTTCCGTTGCAGCGAACCAATGCATACCAATGCTGCCGCTACGGAACGTGCGGGAGCGGCGTGCCTGCTGAAACTCGCTAACGTTCGAAACAGAAAATAAAACGTAAAATATAAATAAAGCGAACGAGAAACGGAATGGATAACAGGCGCAACGAGCCCTTTCACATCCCAACTCAGATACCAGTGACTGTTTTATGAAGGCCTGTCTGTTTGTTGGAACTCCAAGCACATTGGTCGGTCCACCAAGAGACTCGAGCAGAACAAAGCGGTTACAAATGTTACGTTCCTACAAAATAACGTGACGATAACAATAACTGGGGAATGAATAAACTTCCTTGATAACAAATATTTTGTTCACATTGCCGTTGAGATAAACGTGATATTAGGGCGAATGTTGTAAGCATTAGGAATCCTAATGTTGTTGTTGTGTATAATGGGACTGTGTTTCGCGGAGACTACTTCTGCACACATTTTCTTACAGGACTGGCGATACTTCAGAAAGAGAATCTCTTGCGCACACCCTTTTCCGCTCAGTGTGAACACGATTTTTTATAACGTCAGGTGTTGGTGATTAACGAAACTGATCCTGTCTGAAACCTTCCCAGCATATTCCTTCTTGTAATAACATTCGGGTGTGCAACCGGATCCCGTCGACATTCATCTACGATATTTCGGTAGAGAGATGTCTGACCATCGTCAGATAAGCATGCAAACACCAAATTTGCACGAAATTTTGTACACACCCGGTTCTTTCTGCAGTAAGACGTTTTTAATGAATGCAACCAGGACCGAGATCCTCGCTGGAAACCGGAAGGCAATCTTAACTTACATTTACCTATGCAGCAGTCTACGCTTAGGTAAATAAAGTCAGGGTTACCTCCCGTTCACCAGCGTAAAACTTGGTTCTGGTTAGTGATGTAAGAGAATACTCGCAACTAAATAAAGCGAGCGTTTACAAAATTGCCTGCGAGTGCGGTGCTGCATATGTAGGCCAGACGACACTAACTGTTCAGGAACGTTGTACAGAATACGATAGGTACAACCGTCGCCGGCAACCGTTAAAGTCGGTAATAGCAGAACACTGTATTTCCATGGGACACTCAATGGAATGCAACAGAACAAGAAATTTAGCTTCAGTTTCCAATTTTTGGGATTGATTAATCGATGAATTGGTGGAAATACATCATGCCAATAACCTTGTAAATCGTGACAGCGGTTTTCAACTGGATAAAAATTGGAATCCTGTAATTAAAATTATCCAGTCACAGCGGAATCGACGGGTCATTGGATACTGAATGATTAGACCGTCCGTCACTTCCACCACCCAGGGCAGCACACACAGTTGGCTGTCCCGCACATGTTATTAACCGACGCAGGCAATGAAAGATAGCACATTTCGCGTGCGTGAGAATCTGCATTAATACCGCGAATGCAAGTGGGGTGTTCAGTAGTTGTCTACTGACCTAAATATGGCCGGACGTCTCTGGGCCGAAAGAACGTGGCAGAATGTAAATGGAATCCGGCTGAACACCCGAAAATTATTAGAAGAAACTGATACTGCCACCGTTTTCGCAGTCGTGTCCCATATAAATACGAATTCATCGGGATGTTAACTAAACTGCTTTGCAAAGAAAGGTGAAAATATGTATTATAAATAAATACTTGCCGTTCTTTCTGTAGATAGGAACCGAAACTGGTTTGAGAATAGCTATTGCAAGTAGGAATTTATGCAAAGACTGAGTGTAGTCTGATTTTTGTACCACTACATCGTTCATTTCTTTAAGGTCACTAATCACTCACTTCGGTTAGCCAGATTTTTGATGAATGCTACAAACCGATATAAAGATTTATACACGACGCTGATATTTGCGTTGTAATGAGAAGATTCTATTAGAAGAGCATTGTTAACGCATCTAAAGAGTTAGCTGTCACAAATTCCTAAAACAACCCCCCTGCCCCACACACACATACACACACACACATACACGGAACACACAACAGCGCGCCCCTAACATCATAAACACGCAACAAACCAATCAATGAAGAGAAAAAGATGGAAGAATGGAGACCAACACAACTACACTAAAGAAACAGAAATACGTAACGCGTATATGTCTACTTGTTGTCACAATACAAAAGACATCCGATGCCATTGTGATAGTTTCTTCAGTCCCCCTACGCCATGAATCAGTAGTAAGTCCAACCGTCTCCTTGGAGCTGTAGGAATCTGTAGTTTTTCCACATCCTCCGCCCACAATGCATTCTAAGATATTGATACCACCGTACTCCAGGACCCTCTAGAGTATAACACTGGACGTCGAGAGTGAGGGTTAGAAATCAGACAACTCACAGTGTTTTCTCTTAAGGAAAACTTCAACCTGTCGTCCCATTTATCCAATTTCCTAAACGTCAGCCGGCCGAAGTGGCCGTGCGGTTAAAGGCGCTGCAGTCTGGAACCGCAAGACCGCTACGGTCGCAGGTTCGAATCCTGCCTCGGGCATGGATGTTTGTGATGTCCTTAGGTTAGTTAGGTTTAACTAGTTCTAAGTTCTAGGGGACTAATGACCTCAGCAGTTGAGTCCCATAGTGCTCAGAGCCATTTGAACCATTTGAACCTAAACGTCAGTTGCATCAGATAGAAAGATAAACGTAAGAAGGACAAATGTTTCGTTAATGAAAATAAGAAGAATTAGATTTCATCTTCCCTTCGACTGCAGGATTATTAGAAACGAAACACAACTCGGTTTGGATAAGGATAGGGAAGGAAACGACTGTATCGTGTCAGGGGAGCGATTCTGGTTTTTGTCGCAAGCGATTTATAAGAACTACAGAAAATCTGCTAAATCTCGGCGCCCATGTGGGGATTGGAACCACCGTCCTCCCAGCGTTTTACCGTTACACTGCCTTGCTCGATTACATAGGTAACAAACACTATTCTTCACTACTTATAACAGATAGCTTGTTATTAGCGAAAATAAAGTCAATGATATTTATAATTGCATAAAGAACATCACTCTCTTACTAACAAACGCTTACACGTTAGTGGCTCATTTAAAATCTATAAAGTAGATTGGGTGATACGAACCATACGAAACTATTTTAATGTATATGTCTAGAACTACCGCCAACAAGAGCTGTGTTTCAGGATGAAATCAACTGTCAAAGGAGTTACCTGGTTACACTCGGGCAAAAACTAAGCGGTTTATACGCTGTCCAGTTACATAGATTTGACCACCTGTCAAAAGCACGTTTTGTATTGCGGGCTGACGCGAGATCAGCAAGAGTGTCAGTGAGGTTCTGGAAGGTACCGACAGGGACATGGAGTCCTGCTGACTCCAGTGCCGTGGCCAGGTATGCTGCATTTCTCAGTTGAGAACCCATACACTATCCACTAGGTTTATACTCGTATGTGGGGACTTCCGTGACCAGGCGAGTACAGTAAACTCCGTTGAGGGGTTGACACGGTCTCCAAGGATAGATGCATAGCGAATCGGACAGTCGGAAGTTGAGGAAAAAGGGAAGGACTAGGCCCACAAAGAAACTGGTTATTAGTTGAAACTTCCCGGCAGATTAAAACTGTGTGCCCGACCGAGACTCGAACTCGCGACCTTTGCCTTTCGCGGGCTAAAGCTGTGCGTACCGGGCGTGAGTCGTGTTTCGGTAGCTCAGTTGGTAGAGCACTTGTCCGCGAAAGGCAAAGGTCCCGAGTTCGAGTCTCGGTCGGGCACACAATTTTAATCTGCCACGAAGTTTCATATCAGCGCACACTCCGCTACAGAGTGAAAATCTCGTTCTGGTTATTAGTTCATGCAAATAACAATTCATTGAAAAAGTTAAAATTTAACTTAAGATCAAGGAAAAAATACTACAATTTAAATCTTAAGGCCACAGTTTGGGGAAATATAACAGGCATTTAATAATAATAATAACAAGAAAAGGGCCAGATACGTAAAAGTTCAGGTGAAAATTGCAATTTAAGATTTAAGGCCACAGTTTGGAGAAATATGACTGCAAGGTTACAGTTTTCAGGCTACTGTTGTCAAAAGAAGCCACACTTAATACTCATGTTGTGTAAGGTGTCGGCGCTGCACGGATGCAAGAGGTGCCTTGAGGTGGTATTTTTGAAACAAACAGCCGGTTGGCGTATCCGGCACATCGGTCCAGGATGAAGCGTATGAACCAGGCTGCGAACAACGTGAAGCGGCAGTCCACGGCCACAAAGTTGCCCCTTTGCACAGCCACAGGCCTGCACTAGGTGGTGGACGTGACGAAGGCTGACCTCACCAAACCGACCGACATGCCCCACACACCACTCGTCCAGTGCCCAATTCCCTGTGGCGGACGGATGTGGCTTTTGCAGACCAACTTGGCTCAAACAGCCCAAATCAGCTCCCGCATAGGAACCCGATGTCACAAACAACTCGGCTCTCACGTATAACTCTGCTGTCTCAGACGAACTGTCTTCCCACCCAGAGGCAAACCATACCGCCAGCACTTCCTCCTAGCCCGAGTTAGACCAAAGAAGCTTACTAAACAAAGAGTAAATCGATAGCAGCCTCGAGCCAGTGCCGGCAGACAAGACCCAAGCGAAGTAAAATATGGCGCCACAGCTCAACCTCCTGCCTTTAAACACAAACCAGTCAGAGAGGCACCATGTGGGCGGAATCAGCTGGTAGGCTTGACTTTCCTGACGTGTACCATAAAGGTCCTATTGGTGGTCAGTCGTTGGATTAGCAGATTGACCAGCGCCATAACCCTCACAATCGGGCGTGGTCCTACGAAACGTGGAACAAACTTTCCCAGACCCCCCCCCCCCCTTCCGGAGTGTCCCCAGCCACATTCCTGATGTAGACCAGATCATCCAGCTTCCCCTGGACGAGGCGCCTATTTCGGTTATACAACTGCGCTTGACGGCAATGGACCATGTGTTAGTCCCCGCACGCTGCCAATTTTCCCTAACGACCTCAGGGGTGATAGAAATGAGTACGAGGTGTTAATTTCCCACAAATTAGCCAGATGAGAGTTGGCAGGGTAAGCGAACAGGAGGGCAGCAGGGGTTGTCATGGAAGCCTTGTATTTCGCGGAATTAAAGGTCAAGTTCAGCCACAGTAAGCCACTATACCGCCTGCTAGGAGACTTACACGATAAATGATTAATGCCCGGTTTACGTCGTGGTTCATCCATTCGGCTACTGATGCATGAGGGTAGTACGGGGTAGTGGTTATGTGTTTAATCCCGTTGCCAAAACAAAATAGCCTAAATGTCCTCGAGACAAACGAGGGAGCGTTGTCACTAACCAATGTCTGCGGAGGCCCAAACCAACAAAAAATGTTCGTTAGGTGGGCAATAGTTATCACTGCTGTCACCCTCCAGCTTGGAATCAACCAAGCCAACCTAGAAAAGGCATCTAAGACCACTAGGCTATAATGGTTTCCTTTCTTGGTGCGTGGAATTGGCTCGACGTAATCTATACAGTGTAAGACGTATGCGTTGCCGGCGATGGGCAAGGCATGGGAGAGTCTCTGACCAGAGAGCAGTATGTAGTTAGTCTTGTGTAGTCTGCGTGAATCGGCAGTAGTCGGCAGTTGTGTGCGCGTGTCGGCGCGTGTCGGGAGTCTGCTCTGGTCGAGACTCTGGAGGATGGGTATTATTGTTTAAGGTAAAGAAGCAGCCTTGCGCATATCTAGTAATGTATGTGAATTGTCATTACAATTTCTTTTTAAAAAAATGCCACAATAATAATTTTTATAATATAAAGTGATTTTAAAAAAAAAGCATTCATTTCAATTTAAAGATTTTTATCCAATGAATAATTACTCCTTTCACGAATCACAATGCATAGGCCAGCATTGCATGGAGCTGTGCCAAAACTTTTTTATGTAAGAGCGGATATATGACTACTTCTCAGAAGATTCACAAAGAATTACGATCCTGGCCGGATGTCGCCAAGTGTAACCTCCCTAACAAAAATAATAATTAAATGATTAAAATGAACCATGAACCATGTGTAGGCTCCCCACAAAAATAATAATTAAATAAACCAAGAACCAAGTGTAACCTCCGCACAAAAATATTAATTAAAATGAATTTTGATTATATTGTAATCTCTGAACAAAATTGGCTCCCATTTATAATCTCTGTGCAGAAATCCATTCACATTTAATGTTCCCACAAAATTCTTTTCTCATTTAATGTTAAGCCCGAAACAGAAAAATTCCTAAACACCAAAATAATAAAAAATTCAGTAACCTGGTAAATTTTATGACGACAGCAATGCTGCGTCTCGGCCCTGTACTCTGAATAAAAAAAAAACAAAAATTCTTACCTCAGTAAAAACTGCGAATATACACTCCTGGAAATGGAAAAAAGAACACATTGACACCGATGTGTCAGACCCACCATACTTGCTCCGGACACTGCGAGAGGGCTGTACAAGCAATGATCACACGCACGGCACAGCGGACACACCAGGAACCGCGGTGTTGGCCGTCGAATAGCGCTAGCTGCGCAGCATTCGTACACCGCCGCCGTCAGTGTCAGCCAGTTTGCCGTGGCATACGGAGCTCCATCGCAGTCTTTAACACTGGTAGCATGCCGCGACAGCGTGGACGTGAACCGTATGTGCAGTTGACGGACTTTGAGCGAGGGCGTACAGTGGGCATGCGGGAGGCCGGGTGGACGTACCGCCGAATTGCTCAACACGTGGGGCGTGAGGTCTCCACAGTACATCGATATTGTCGCCAGTGGTCGGCGGAAGGTGCACGTGCCTGTCGACCTGGGACCGGACCGAAGCGATACACGGATGCACGCCAAGACCGTAGGATCCTACGCAGTGCCGTAGGGGACCGCACCGCCACTTCCCAGCAAATTAGGGACACTGTTGCTCCTGGGGTATCGGCGAGGACCATTCGCAACCGTCTCCATGAAGCTGGGCTACGGTCCCGCACACCGTTAGGCCGTCTTCCGCTCACGCCCCAACATCGTGCAGCCCGCCTCCAGTGGTGTCGCGACAGGCGTGAATGGAGGGACGAATGGAGACGTGTCGTCTTCAGCGATGAGAGTCGCTTCTGCCTTGGTGCCAATGATGGTCGTATGCGTGTTTGGCGCCGTGCAGGTGAGCGCCACAATCAGGACTGCATACGACCGAGGCACACAGGGCCAACACCCGGCATCATGGTGTGGGGAGCGATCTCCTACACTGGCCGTACACCACTGGTGATCGTCGAGGGGACACTGAATAGTGCACGGTACATCCAAACCGTCATCGAACCCATCGTTGTACCATTCCTAGACCGGCAAGGGAACTTGCTGTTCCAACAGGACAATGCACGTCCGCATGTATCCCGTGCCACCCAACGTGCTCTAGAAGGTGTAAGTCAACTACCCTGGCCAGCAAGATCTCCGGATCTGTCCCCCATTGAGCGTGTTTGGGACTGGATGAAGCGTCGTCTCACGCGGTCTGCACGTCCAGCACGAACACTGGTCCAGCTGAGGCGCCAGGTGGAAATGGCATGGCAAGCCGTTCCACAGGACTACATCCAGCATCTCTACGATCGTCTCCATGGGAGAATAGCAGCCTGCATTGCTGCGAAAGGTGGATATACACTGTACTAGTGCCACCATTGTGCATGCTCTGTTGCCTGTGTCTATGTGCCTGTGGTTCTGTCAGAGTGATCATGTGATGTATCTGACCCCAGGAATGTGTCAATAGAGTTTTCCCTTCCTGGGACAATGAATTCACGGTGTTCTTATTTCAATTTCCAGGAGTGTATCAGCTCTTACATAAAAAAGTTTTGGCACAGCTCCGTGCAATGCTGGCCTATGCTTTGTGATTCGTGAAAGGATTAATTATTCATTGGATAAAAATCTTTAAATTGAAATGAATGCTTTCTTTTAAATTACTTTATATTATAAAAATTATTATTGTGGCATTTTTTTAAAAATTGGAATGACAATTCACATACATTACTAGATATGCGCATGGCTGCTTCTTTACCTTAAACAATAATACCCATCCTCCAGAGTCTCGACCAGAGCAGACTCCCGACACGCGCCGACACGCGCACATAACTGCCGACTACTGCCGACTCACGCAGACTACACAAGACTAACTACATACTGCTCTCTGGTCAGAGACTCTCCCATGCCTTGCCCATCGCCGGCAACGCATACGTCTTACAACAGACCTTATTGAGCAGATGTTCTTCTAGTTGCGATTGTAGCAAGCCCTTGGAAGAAGCGTTGTCGGGTTTGCTCATCTTAAAATGTTCCCACTCCCTAACTAACCGTCTGATTTCCTTGCAAAGCGTCGGCCAAACAAGATGCTGTTTCATCTTTTCAAAGGGTGTTATGTAATCCCAAATGTAAAATTAAAACAATTACAGTCTTTTTTGACCTAGGTTCCGCCCACTTCCAAGAGAGCCTTCGTCAAAAATAAAACATTTAAAACTGGCGCGTCACGTATAAAATAAATATGAAGTGATAACGCTTTTGTTACAAAATATTAGAACAGAAAATATAGAAGGCAGGCCACTAGGGGCTGCACCACATGTCGAGCTGCGGTAGCATCACACTGAGGCGCCCATGATAGCAATTGCGAGCAGGTAAACATTATACCAAAAGTGACATCCAGTAGCCGCAAATACAAACCGGCTACTTAACATTCGAAATATACACAGGTGAAATGTTTAATACGTGAAGTAAGAGGCAATATTTTATCTGACAGCAGCAGACATGGCAATAATTTGTCTGGCCCACACCAACAGAAATAGCGCGCTAGTCGTCAGCGAACGAGAGAATCGTAATGGAGCTGATGAGCTTCTGCAGGTCTCGGACGTTTTTCAGCCAGAGAGAAAAGGACAGCCGAGACCTGTCCTCGGGTTTGAGCCCCTTTAAAATGTTAGGGACCATTTCAGAATCCGACACTTCCAAGTCGTAGGCAGCCATTGCCCCGCGGAACCAATCTACACACTCAGATAATATTTCCTTAGCACTCTGAACGCGTCAGTGATACCTCCCCTCGAGTTCTTTACGCATTCAGGATGAGACTTCTTCCCATACCACCAGCTGCCTAAGTTGACCTTTCGCAAACTGTTCCTTTAATGCGTCAGAGAGGAGCAGACTCAGCCTATCACGAGTCAACAGATAAAGTAAGGCGAGTATCACAGGATGTGGGACCCCTAAAACATCGTCCTGTAGGTCTGTTCGCGCTAGCAACCATAGTAATTGCTGAATGTTGGCCACCCCTCCCCTCCTCTCTAATCCCAACGACGCCGCTTGGTCCTCCAGTTCTACCAACACCTCAGTACACTGAGCGAGGCGTGACGATTCTGCTGAAGTAAGTTGTAATAACTTAAGATCTTTCATCCTATTCCCTAAATGCACTAACTGGACGCGAATTCGCCCTACCTGCTTCCCGGCGAGCTGACACTCCTGCAGAAAGGCAGCATTGTGACTGAGTTGTTCCAACGCTGTGGAAACAGTATCAAGTGCGTCTCCTACCTCGCGAAAGGTGTCCGCGGTGATCGAAAGCAGTGCCGTTAACACTGCTCGCAGCCCACCTGGCAATTCGGGCACACTTCCCTCAGTGTCCCCACCACAGATGTTGAGTTCATATTGAAGTTGGTCCTTTTTTAGGAGGTCAAGAATGAGGCAACTTCCCGGTTCCATGGTGCAACACCGTTACTGAAACATGCAAGCAATAATTAAACAACAGTTAAAAAACATCAAAGCAGACTACAGGTAAACACTAGATCAAATACCATGAAACAGTAACCAAGAACACCCCCCCTCCCTTCCAACTGATAAAAGAACATTACCATGCTCTGCTACCAATTGTGAACCAGACAACTGGGAGTTAAGGAAGACAGGAAGGACCAGGCCCACAAATCAGCTTGTCATTATTTCATGCAAATAACAATTTATTGATAAGTTAACATTTAAATTAAATTCAAAGAAATGAATAGTGCAATTTCAATCTTAATGTCACGTTTTAAAAGAAATATATCATGCATTTAATAATAATAATAATAAAAGGCCAGAGTTGGGAAAATACGACATGCTTTTAATAAAAATAATAAGAAAAGAGCCAGCTATGTAAAGGGTCTGGTTAAATTTGCAATTTAAATCTTAAGCCACAGTTTGGAGAAATACATATTTTAATAACAATAATAATAATAACAAGAAAAGGGCCAGATACATAAAAGTTCTGGTGAAATTTGCAATTTCAATCTTAAGGCCACAGTTTGGAGAAATATGACTACAAGGTTACTCGTTTCAGACTACTGTACTGAAACGAAGCCACACTTGATACTCATCTTGCGTAAGGTGTCAGCGTTGCATGGATGCAAGAGATGCCTTGAGATGGTAATTTTAAACAAACAGTCGCATGCCGTATACGGCATATTGGTCCAGGGTGAAGCAGATGAACCAAGCTGCGAGCAACATGAAGCGGCAGTCTATACAACCTGAAGAATAGCGGTGTCACTAACCAACGATCAGACGGCTACAAAGTTACCCCTTTTCGTAGTCGGATACCCGCACTAGCTGGCGGACGCGATGGAGGCAGAAGATTCCGCTAACCGACCGACATATCCCACACACCACTTGTCCAACAGCCAATTTCCTTTTGTCGGGTGGATGCGGCTTTTGCGCACCAGCTTTGCTCAAACTGCCCAACTCAGCTCTCTCATAGGAACCTGATGTCACAAACAATTTGGTTCTCACGTGCAACTCTGCTGTCTCAGACCAGCTGTCTTCCCACCCACAGACACACCATCCAGCCAGCACTGCCTCCTAGGCTGACTTTGGCCAAAGATATTTCATCATCATCATTTATTGCATTAACGGGCCTTTGGAGCCTACAGCAGAAGAACAATAGGGAAAAAAAACATTACAAACACAAAAACTACAATAAAAGGAATGTGTGCCAATCACAAGAGGGGAGGTATTTCCTGCTGATCTTTGCTCCATCTTTTTCGGTCTTTAGGATCATCCTCCATGGCCACCGGTTTCACTTCTTGAAGGACCAAAGACGCTTACTGAACAAATACACTGAGTGATCAAAAGTATCCGGACACCTGGCTGAAAATGACTTACAAGTTCGTGGCGCACTCTATCTGTAATGCTGGAATTCAATGTGGTGTGGCCCACCCTTAGCCTTGATGAAAGCTTCACTCTTGAAGGCATACTTTCAATCAGGTACTGTAAGGTTTCTTGGGGAATGGCAGCCCATTCTTCACGGAGTGGTGCACTGAGGAGAGGTATCGATGTCAGTCGGTGAGGCCGGGCACCAAGTCGACGTTCCAAAACGTCCCAAAGGTGTTCTATAGGATACGGGTCAGGACTCCGTGCAGATCAGTCCATGATAGGGATGTTTATATATATTTTTTTTTTTGTCGTGTGTCTGTTCAATCGTCCAATGTTTGCGCTCGTTACAACAAGCGAGGCGTTGTTTGGCGTTTACAGGCGTAGTGTGTGGCTTATGTACAGCCACTCAAGCATGAAATCCAAGATTTCTCACCTCCCACCAAACTGTCATAGTACTTGCAGTGGATCCTGGTAGAGTTTGGAATTCCTGTGTGATGGTCTGGGTAGATGTGTGCCTATTACACATTACGACCCTCTTCAATCGTCGGCAGCCTCTGTCAGCCAATAGATGAGGTTAGCCTGTACGCTTTTGTGCTGTACGTGTCCCTTCACGTTTCCACTTCACTATCACATCGGGAACAGTGGACGTAGGGATCTTTAGGGGTGTGGAAATTTCGCGTACAGACGTATGACACAAGTGACATCCAATCATCTGATCACGTTCGGAGTCCATGAGTTCCGTGGAGTGCCGCATTCTGCTCTCTCACGATGTATAATGACTACTGAGGTCGCTCATATGTAGTACCTGGCAGTAGGTGGCAACGAAATGCACCTAATATGAAGAACGTATGTTTCTGGGGGTTTCCAGATACTTTTGACCGCATAGTGTAGTAAATCGATAGCAAACCCGAGCCAGTGGCGCCAGACAAGACCCAATCGAAAGCAAATGCCGCGCCAAGGCTGACATGGTTGTGTTGATGCACTGTGGCCTTTTTGATGGCCGAAATACTTAGGGAATGCCACGAAAATATTCCCATTTCACAACTCTCCAACAGTTATTGCAGGGTCTTTGCTTTCAGACATTTCACATCGCACACGCCCTAAACTGGCCTCTGGTTGGTAATAAGTGAATGCTATGTTTGCACTGTGTGCTCGATTCCACTCAGTGCGCATAACGCAGTCCGAACCCAACCTGTAAGAAAATGTGCTATTAGTCACCAAGGGTTTGGACTCCATCAGAATAGCTGCCATCAGTGTTCCTAAAATATTCCAGTGAGTTAGTAATGGGACATCTATCTTAGAATAGACAACCACTATTCCATGTAGTTGTATTTATTGATATCAGTTTTGCATATGTTGGGTCACTACAAGGCACAAGAGCAGTTTCAGGTAACGCCTGTGCAGACGAGGGGACCCTGGTATTAAATTTCTCAAATAACATCAAATATAAAAGATCAATAATATCACAAAATTGCGGATAGTTAATTATTTTAACTTAGAGAAAGACCCTCTGGTGGAATACTAGCCTAATGTCGAGCTGAACAATGTTACCAGCTCTAACAAATTCTGTTCTTTCCCCACAAATGTTAATCAAACGTGACCATCGAGCGCATGGAGGAAATACGTTAATTTCGAGAAATACTACAAGGAGTGCAGGTCTTCCTACTGGGAGCTTCGTATCGCTGAAGTAAAAAATGGCTTCTGAAACGACATTTACGTTTAATGGCGTTCTACGTTCTTTACCTTGTGCGGCACAGCGTCGTCGGCTTGGCTGGATCTGTAAATCTTTCAAAATCCTATACTGAGCCCGGCCGATTCTATATCAGCAAAGTTGCCCTACATTTTCGTGAGGCGAATTACGTTAACTTCACCCTAGTCTGCTTCTAATGGCTAAGCATACGCGCAAGCCTGGCGCGCCATGTATTACTTCGCCCTCGCTGTTCTCGCAAGAATTTAACTATACTGACTCTCTTCGTTCTCCGCTCAGGAGATTTACGAAAAGAATTCAGCCAGCTCTTTACGGAATTTTGGAGCTGGGTGAACAAAGTGTTCACACCAATATATCTCCCTTCCCTGTCATCACCTCAGAGGGGGATGCCATCCGACCACACTCAGTGACGTCTCAACGGAAAGTGCTCGTCCTGCTGGGCAGTTGCGCGTCTCCTCAGCTTAGCTTCCCTTCCCTCTATAGTGGGGATGGACTTGGTTGCCCAATCAGCGAATGGCTTAATAAGTACAGTGCCGTATAATTGGTTGGCTTTCAGATGAACAGCCAGGTCTGTTACCAGCAGCCCCCCCCCCCCTTCCCCCCCCCCCCGGCCGCCTTATTAACACTCCATCGACCACAAGAGTGGGAAGTTACGTCCTCACGCGCCGCTCACGTGATATACTGTTCTTCCCCCAGTTTTCTGCCCTACCCGTTACCGGCCGGTGTGGCAGAGCGGTTCTAGGCGCTTCAGTCTAGAACCGTGCGACAGCTACGGTCGCAGGTTGGAATCCTGCCTCGGGCATGGATGTGTGTGACGTCCTTAGGTTAGTTAGGTTTAAGTAGTTCTAAGTTCTAGGGGACTGATGACCTCAGATGTTAAGTCCCATAGTGTTCAGAGCGATTTGAACCTTTTGAACCTTGCCCGTCACCTGCGCTTGACCTTGACTAGGGTGCGGCTCTGCAGGCTATTGTGTCACAGCGTGGCTAACTAAAACTGGCCTCCCCTCCAGTGATGCTTACAACGTGTTTCTACATGACTTAAATATGCAAATTTATGTAAGGGAGTTATTCTCGTCACTCTCGATACCACGTGTATTAAATCTCAAACGAGAGAAATATACACACAAAAGCCCGTCCCATGTTGCTAAACCAGTGTCTTGCAACACTATAAACGACACGTGAAACTGAGGTACCCGACATGTAAGGTGTCCAAAATCCTGACGCCTTACAACGCCAACTGCCAGCTGTCCGATGGAGCATAAAGCATTATTCATCTTAAAATGCCACCTGTAGCGACTCAGTGAACGTCCAGCTGCAGTACTGGCATGCAAATTTCAGCATTCGTCGCTGATAAACAGCCGTCAGCATGGGTGCACCAACCAGGCGGCTGGTGCGAAGGGCCATATGCAGCAACGTTCGCTGAACGGTCGTGGATGAGACACTGTTGGTGGCCCCATGGTTCATCTAGGTGGTCAGCTGGTCAAACGTTGCACGTCTATTCGCCTGTACACACCACAGCAGCTGTTGTTCAACCCAGTCATGTACGGGCCGCAATACACAACGGTTGCCTATGCGTCTGTTTTGGATAGTACCATTTCCCCATGCAAGGTCAGTTTAAACACGGCGGCAGGCGAACAGTTTACAAACTTTGCCGTTTCGGAAATGCTTCCACCCTTAGCCCGAAAGACAACGATCGTGCCCTTCTGGACGTCAGATAAATCGCTGCGTTTCCGCATTACGACAACAGTTCCACTGTTTTCCGCGTCTCCTCGACGCGATTTATTTACCCTCCACTGCTAGTGCTGCCATTTTCCGTCTGTGAGTGGTTACTTCTCGTTGACATAGAACGTAAACAGAGGTCGAATTAATGTGACTGGACCATGTAATTCGGCCTAGAGACAAACACGAACACCAGCAGTAAAATCCCCGGGGTGGCAGTTTGATAAATCTTTGGGTTAACAGCGTCATTTTCTCTCGTAACAGTACCAACTCCACGAATACGGAATCTGTTTAGTATCTGTGACAGAGCTCCTGCAGGTCGTCGTTTCTTTCATGCTACAAGTTAACAATAAATACACTGAATCGGACACTGTAATCTCAAGCTATCCTTTTCAAAAATGGCTCTGAGCACTATGGGACATACTATCTGAGGTCATCAGTCCCCTAGAACTTAGAACTACTTAAACCTAACTGACCTAAGCACATTACACACATCCATGCCCGAGGCAGGATTCGAACCTGCGACCGTAGCAGTCACGCGGTTCCGGACTGACGCGCCTAGAACCGCACGGCCACAGCGGCCGGCCTAACCTTTTCGTCGTGATGTAAAATACAGAATTTATGCCATTATATCCTGATCTCGTATTAGTATTTCCGTTTTATTGTCCAGTTAAAACTCCGTACTACAGTTCAGTAATAAAGAAACTATATTCTCGATTGCTGACATGGCTCCTAGTGTACAGTCGCACTGTGCGTGTAAACATTAAATGTAGCGGACGTTTGCTGCAGTTGTGCTGCCCATGTAGTAGCCGGCTTCCGTTCTCTAAAAAAGGGATTTATTGCCCGCTAATAATTTCAACCGTTCGCTCATAACAAGAGACGTGACTTCATAATGGCCTAAACATAATAAACGCAACCAAAACTTGTTTATCACGGCTGCTGATAATGCAGACGTTTTCAGTGAGAGTTTTTGTTCGTGTTTCAATCGCTGCCTTTGAACAAAGGCCTGATCAAAGGATTTTGATAGCTTTGTCGGACACTAGAGGAGAGTATTACAGCTTATGCCTTATCGCTTAGTACGCACTTCACGTATTCAGTTGGACAAATCACCATTTGGTGACCGAAAAACTTCTCTGAAGCCGGATATCGCTACCGCAATAAAATATATAAATGTTACAAGTTAATTCAGTTAACAATAGTTTTCTAACAGACATGCCATGTAAAGAGCGGATTTATGTGGGGTGTGGAATCAATTATTTAATGAGAAAAATAGATCTGCTTTCATTTACTGAGAGAAACAGATCTATTTCCTTCACTATCGAGGGTCCTCAAAAACAATTTCCCATTTTTGGGACACGTCCACATCATGTCCCAAAAAATCAGTCGCAGTCCTATTGAGCAGTGACTACAGCGTATTGCCACAACAGGCGCTCACGTGAATTACTTCCGAACGGCTTTCAGCAAACTACTTTGATCATCAAATACTGTGCTCTTTAGCAGAGTGTCTGATGCAGGTCGGCGGTCCTGTGAAATAAACAGCGAAACTCAGTACCAAGAGAAATTACTAGGTTATAAGCCTCGTTGAATTGTTTAAAACAGTCAGGTTTTTATCTGAAATAAATGAAAATCAGCAAGTGAATGGGTACACATTCGTCAGGATGACACACTTCTTTCAGCAACAATAGAAAAGTTACCGAATTTTTCAATAAAGTCTTAGAAAGTGATAAGTCAATATTCACTGTAGCCCTAGTGTCAGCGGAGATTCGAGGAAAAATGGACGTATCTGCAGTTACTAATCAATCACGTGTCTGTCTAGAACACAGCAATACATTAATCATGTTACATTGAACTCTTTCCATGTTCATCGTTGTGAGCACTTCAAATTGTTCGGCTCTGTGTAAGTGTGTGTGTATGTGTGATTTCTTCTATCGTTTAAATTGTACTGCTCTTTATAGACGGCGTTGGAGGATACATGTGTGCGTGTACGTATCTGTGTGTGTGTGTGTGTGTGTGTGTGGTATTGGGGCGGGGCGAGGGCACGTTGTCTTAAAGAAATTTTTCTGTAGAAGCAATTACAAATTATTGAGTTATTAGTCGCAAAAAATGAAAGCGTTTAACAGTAATACACTTAACTAGAGATTATTGGACAGCATTCAGTGGTGAGAGAGATTTACATTTCAGCTGCTTACGAATTCCTCTCTTTCAACATTAGGAAAGTGCAGAGTTCGTCCAGGAAGTGTTTTTCGTCTTTCTGAGTCCTGACGTAAAAAGAGGCTTTATCTGATTGTGCTGGAGCCCACTCAATCTCCAGACGCAAACATCTAGATAAGGTATTCGATTCTCCAGACTTGTTTGCCTCCTCAGCATCCCTTTCCTAACAGAGCTAAGTTAAGAATCACGACCTCTAAAACAAGCACGCTTCTCTTACGAGAATAAGTATGTTAATACACCAATCTCTACACTGTGATGTGCACTAGGAAAGAAAATATTGTTATTAGTCCTTTGTCTTATTTGGGATAAAATAAGTAATCGAGATTTTATGGGAATAAAGCCCTAAAAATTCTGAATAATGCACATGGTAATATAAGAGAACAAGTTTGCCCGTTTAATTATTTAGTCCGTATTATCTGACAAAATGAATACATTCAGACGGCTATAAGCGACACACATCCAGGAATCAGGAACAAGATTTCTTCGAGTTTGAAGTTATGTGTGTGTTTACTCTCAGAAGTAGATATCTTTTAGAGCAGCTCGACACACATAGTCTACGAAAAAAAATTATGCACGGAAAAGAAACACTAATGAAGATTTTACAACAAATGTGATACACTTTGTTACAAAGTCAACCGAGAAATCCACCAGAGTCTGGAAGTGAAGTGTGATGTATCACGACTATTAAACTGAATTATGTCTTATTGTGTAAAACTAAGTATTCGATCGCCTACACTTCTTTTTTTCTTTGAGAAAATTTAATCCTGACATTTCCAAGTTACGTCATTAATCAACTCAAACGCAGTCATTTGGCTTTCGGAGGAGCAGAAATTGGCAAAATAATCTAGGAAAAATGAACCCGAATTCAACGGCCGTGTCACTGAAAATTGTTCACTAAATCCTACAGCAAACGTAGTGAAACTAAAAGCTGACCACGGAGGGGCACCACCCTGTCGCTCGAATCCGTCGGTCAGTATTGTCGCCTACTGATTGTACAGAGAAACACCTGGGATGGAAGCGAGTTCAAGTGTAAAATACCTTTACATATAACTGAAGGATCATTCTTATTTTTGGTAGTGCGAAAATGTAGGATTGTCATCTTGAGCTTCAGAAAGACAGATTTTATTAAAAAGTGCTGGTAAAGTTTACTAACTGCCGTTTTTAGTGTTTCACTATCCTCTGATAACACACATCGTTAAGTGGCAGGTGTTATGGCAACGTACGTCCTAATTATCTTTTTCCATTAATCCTCTAACGACAGACATGTAACAAACGCTTTGACAATGGAGTCGTTTTATTATGGATAATTCCAAAACGTATCGTGTGTATCTAAATTCATTCATCCGAGTACCGACAGCGTTGTTTTGATGAAACCACTTCCCCTTGTCGTTTTTCTTGGACCGTTGGAGGTATTCCTCGAAATATAATGAATTCGACTTCGAAGGAGTGTGCAACTATAACTTCAATTACTACCTGTATTTCGATATTTATCCAACGGCCTTCCTGCAGTGGTAGCACCGGTTCCCGCCAGATCACCGACGTTAAGTGCTGCTTGGCTGGACTAGCACATGGATGGCTGACCATCCGGTCTGGCGAACGCTGTTGGCAAGTGAGGTGCACTCAACCCTTGTGAGGAAAACTGAGGAGCTATTTGACTGAGAAGTAGCGACTCCGATCTCGTAAACTGACATGCGGCCAGGTGGGCGTTGTGCGGATCACGTTCCCCTCCACATCCGTATCCAGCGACGCCTTTCAAATGGTTCAAATGGCTCTGAGCACTATGGGACTTAACATCTGTGGTCATCAGTCCCCTAGAACTAAGAACTACTTAAACCTAACTAACCCAAGGACATCACAAACATCCATTCCCGAGGCAGGATTCGAACCTGCGACCGTAGCAGTCGCGCGGTTCCGGACTGCGCGCCTAGAACCGCTAGACCACCTCGGCCGGCGACACCTTTGGGCGGAAGATGAGACGGCGGTTGATCGGTACCGTTGGGTCTTCACGGCCGGTTTGAGTGGAGTTTAGTTTTATTTCCATATTTGACGATGGAGACTACAAAGAAATGCTTCGCTATTGCATGGATGTATTTACCATATCATGAGTTTATTTATTGACACTCCTGTCTTAATACTGCATTTCTTGACGTTCTACTGTGTTTGAGAGAAATCCTCCTGCTGAAGGAACGACTAACAGACTACGGTAAATCTAAAAATCCTGTTAAACACTGCTCTACTGCTTCTGCAGTTATTGGCTGTTCTACAATTAGTACTTGTCAAGCGTCCTTTGGACTCGTTTACGACTATATTTTACTCATTATATCTTTAATATTTCGGGATTATTCGCAAGCGGTCGGGATCTGAACTGTCACAGACACGTATTTTTATAGTAATGCTCGGTCTTTTCTACTCAGTATTCTGCGTCTCGTGCAGACTTCATTACTTCGAAATAGATGCCACAGTGGTTGCTTGATTATGCTCAGGGCTGTGTTAACGCAAAGACCAGGTGGGCTTGTGCATACGGCACCGAGGGGCTTAAATGTCCACTTGTAAATACAGTAGACTTGGCCGAAAACACACACACACACACACACACACACACACACACACACGCACACACACACACACACACACACACAACAAAGAACTGCATGTAATCATAAGCGTCCGCAAGCGTGGGGGACAAAAGTGACTACAAAGTCTTCAATCATATATTGAATGTAAACCATCAGTTCTCTGGGACATTATAAGCTTTTCGAGCCGCTTATAAAATGTAGTTCTTATGGCATGAAATGTCTTGAAAACGACCAACTGATTTATGAAAAAATGGTAATTGTAGATCCTCGCCCACCCTACCTGGGGAAACGTCTGCGGACGTCCATGCACGTAATATGAGAAAAAGGAATACAATCCACAAGTCGGTAGAAGCGTCTCTAGCGTAGGGTTCATTGTGTTGTGAGGATACATTCCGGTAAGTAAGACTGAGAACTTTAAGAAACAGACGCGGCTATGGGGGAGTATCCTGTTATGATGTGAGGATCAGGCGCGGTTGAGCTGGCATGCATGTTTTGACAGCTGAAGGAGCCGTAGAAGCCACGCTGGGAATAAGCTCAGTGAGCCGCATGGTTGTCCCGGCGTTGTCAGTAGATAGCTTAGGACCTCAGTGACTGGCAGACATCGTGAGTATTAGATTTACCGGATCTGAGAATAAAGAGGCAAGGTAAACGCATGCATCGGGGTGTCATCGGAAAAACGCAGGGCCGGCCCGTGCGCGAGAGAAGTGGAGAGGGGCACCGCTCTGGTTGAACTCAGCGACTATCATAAATATTAAAGAAGCCTAACTTCAATAGAAACTGAATCCCCCTAGCAACTAAGAAGCTAGTAGCATAGTTATACAGACAAGAATGAGGCGTGAGTAAAAATGCTACCTCGACCGGAAAAGTAATTTTTAAGTTCTACAAAACCATCTCGGACATGTTGCCGCGTCAGTTCCGCTTGAAACCTCGAGCTTTCGATGATCACCCCCACCGTCTCTGTTAGTCACTTGCTCCTGACGAAGACGATGAAGGTAATCGTCGATAGCTCGAGGTTTCAAGCGGAACTGACGCGACAACATGTCCAAGAATGTTTCACACAAAGGTGCTGTCGAGGAAGATTTCTTTGTCAGTTTTTAAGTTATTTAGTGGTAAAATTTTTGTATCTAACATGAACTTTGAAAATTAATATCTTGACAACATCTGGTGCGATTTTTACAAACTACGTTTTCACGTAGAAATGCCGTTGAGCACTATAAAAGTATCATAGTAGATTTCATATATACATTGCAGATATTAAATTACAAGATCGGATGTACATTCCGTGACTAAAAACATGAATTTGCACCAAAAAATAAATAAAACATTGAAACTAGCGGCAGCACTATGATGTAAAAATATATGAGAATGTATGATTGTGCTTAGTTTTACTTGTTTATATCTGTTAGAAAGAAAATGCAGTAGAGCAGCTTTTACCATTACAAAATCATTATTAGTGTTACTGAACAAAATATCTCGCTTCGGAAAAAAGTCAAGAACAGAAATGAAAATATGAGGAAATATGAGTGTAAACTGATGTACGAGGCGTGTTTTTTTTTAAGTAGAACCGTTAGAATTAAAAATAAAACAATATACTTGTCGTAGCAATTTTATTTCTACATGAAAGCCTATACTTTAATCTGCTTTTACAAATAACTGTCACTAATATTAAGGCACAACCAGCCTTTGAATGACATTCTCGTAGAAATCTGCCTCCAGACTAGGCAATAAGTGCATGAAACACAATCCGTGACACTTGAGAAATCGTAAAACGTGTGCTATCTCTCACATTTTTGTCAACTTTCTGCATCAAATCGTCAATAATAAACGCCTTCTTTTTCAACATGCACTGCTCCGGAAGCAGAAACATATGAACTTGACTCACAACAGACTGAGAGTTTAAAAACCAAGCAGCATTCTTGTTCTCAGTCAGTTGGAATTACTCGACACTGAGTACTAGTAGGCGCAACATGAAAGCATGAACCTCAACAAGCCACGTCTCGATAGTGTCTGAACTTTTCAATGTGTTTAAATGGGGGCTTATGATATTATCGTGTAACGATAGCGAATGCTTTGAAAACGTCTCGGTTTGTGAACTTGGAATAATTGGCATCAGGCGAACTAGCCTGAAATCTGAAACTTTATCGTGAATACACACATAAAAAAAGTTTGGAATCGTCTCGGTTCCGAGAGTTCCGCAATCTGTACAGAAAATTGGAACAGAGATCAACATAAACATCATTTTTATTGTTCATGAAAACCACACACTGCATGTTGTACCAACATACAGATAGACCTTCAGAGGTGCTGTTACAGATTGCTGCACACATCGGTACCTCTAATACCCAGTAACACTTCCTCTTGTATTTATGCATGTCTGCATTCGTCGTGGCATACTATCCAGAGGTTCATCAGGGCACTGTTGGTCCAGACTCTCCCAGTCCTCAACAGAGATTCGGCGTAGATCCCTCAGAGTGGTTGGTGTGTCACGTTGTCCATAAACAGCCCTTTTGAATCCCTCCCAGGCATGTTCTATAGGATTCATGTCTGGAGAACATGCTGGTCACTCTAGTCAAGCGATGTCGTTATCTTGAAGGAAGTCATTCACAAGACGTGCACGATAGGGGCGCGAATTGTCGTCCATGAAGACGTGCAAAAGCTCAGACAACCACGTTTTGCATCGCGGGCTGATATTAGATGTGCAGCAAGAGTGTCAGTGAGGTTCTGGAAGGTACTGACAGGCACATGGAGCCAATTTGCTTTCGATATGGTTGCACTATCCGTCGGAGGATGACATTCACGTATCGTTCAGCCGTTATGGCGCATTCCATGACCACCAGCAGCGTACGTCGGCCCCACAAAACGCCACCCCAAAACAGCAGGGAACCTCCACCTTGCTGCACTCGCTGGACAGTGTGTCTAAGGCGTTCAGCCTGACCGGGTTGCCTCCAACCACGTCTCCGACGATTGTCTGGTTTAAGGCATATGCGACATTCATCGGTGAAGAGAACGTAATGCCAATCCTGAGCGATCCATTCGGCATGTTGTTGGGCCCATCTGTACCGCACTGCATGGTATCGTGGTTGCAAAAATGGACCTCACCACGGACGTTGGGAGTGAAGTTGCGCATCATGCAGCCTACTGCACACAGTTGAGTCGTAACACGACGTCTTGTGGCTGCACGAAAACCATTATTCAACATTGTAGCGTTGGTGTCGGGCTTCTTCCGAGCCATAATCCGTAGGTAGCGGTCATCCATTGCAGTAGTATCACTTAGGCGGCCTGAGCGAGGCATGTCATCGACAGTTCCTGTCTCTCCATATCCCCTCCGTGTCCGAGCAACATCACTTTGGTTCACTCCGAGACGCCTGGACACTTCCCTTGTTGAAAGCCGTTCCTGGCACAAAGTACCAATGCAGACGCGAGCGAACCACGGAATTGACCCTCTAGGCATGATTGAACTACAGACAACACGAGCCGTGTACTTCCTTCCTGGTGGAATGACTGGAAGCGATCGTCTATCGGACCCCCTCCGTCTAATAGGCGCTGCTCATGCATGGTTGTTTACATCTTTGGGTGGATTTAGTGACATCTCTGAACAGTCAAAGGGTATGTGTCTGTGACACAATATCCACAGTGAACGTCTATCCTAAGGAGTTCTGGGAACCGGGGTGATGCAAAATTTTTTGTGATATGTGTATCTTACGAGTGACCTGAACTTCAAATTTTAACTGGTTCGCATTCGTGGAACATTAAAGAGTGCGCCAAATGACCTTCGATATATTTTTCGAGATTATTCCGGAAATTTCTTCGATGTTTGTGGTAAGATACTGTTCTAGTTTCGTTTAAGATCTCGAACCATCATATTCTGTTTCAGCAATAAACCATCATTAAGCTCTTACAGTGATAAAGAAAAGTGAATAAACTCATCGTAAAATACTGTGAGTTGCCACATTATTTTGATTGGAAATTTGTGTCTGCGTACAATGATGACTCAAGAAATTATGACCATCTGCTTAATAGCTTGTTTGTCCGCCTTTGGAACGAAGTACATCACTGATTCTGCGTGTTAGGTATCCGACAGTTTGTTGGTAGGTTTGTGGAGGTATGTGGCTTTAGATGTCTAAGCACAGTTCATGTCGTTCGGGTAAATAACGAGCCACTGATTTGCGAATACAGTGATGGCGCCCGATAACGAGCCAGGTGGACTCCATAGGATTACATCAGGTGAATTCGGTCCCCAAGACATCGATGTGAGTTTACTATAATATTCCTCAAACCATTGTAGCACGGTTCTGGCTCCGAGACCCGGGTAATTATATTGCTGAAAGATGACATCCGTTCTCGCTTCCCACGCCCGGGTTCCCGGGTTCGATTCCCGGCGGGGTCAGGGATTTTCTCTGCCTCGTGATGGCTGGGTGTTGTGTGATGTCCTTAGGTTAGTTAGGTTTAAGTAGTTCTAAGTTCTAGGGGACTGATGACCATAGATGTTAAGTTCCATAGTGCTCAGAGCCATTTGAACCATTTTGAAAGATGACATCACCGTCGGAGAAGACATGAAGCATGAAGGGATCCGGGTGGTTCGCAGGTTCATCGTGTCTTCAGTTACTACCAAAGGTCTGTTGCAAGCGCAAAAGAATGTCTCCCATAGTATAATACTGCTCCCATCAGCTTGCGTCCATGGCGCGCCGCACACTTGGAGCCGCAGTTCACCTCGATGACGCCGTTTGTTTAGACGCCCATCCACATAGTGATTTGCCCGAAGAGCAGACACGTTTTCATTGATCGACGTTCGCATCCCGATGGTCCAGTGCCCACTGCAATCGTAATTGACGATTTGACCTAGTCGACATGTGAACCCATAGGGGTTGACTGCTGGCGAGCTTCATGTTCAAGAATGTACAGTGAACGGTTGGCTCCGAAATGCTTGTGTGTGCACCAGCATTGTGTTCTTTCGGCAGATCGCCATCTCTCCTACTTTACAGAGTAGTCGAGTCTCAGAACCCGATGCTCTGTGAAGAGTCATGGACGTCCAACCATTTAGCGCCTAATGGTAGTTTCACCGTCCTATCTCTTTCCGTAGGTGCTCACGAGAGTAGCACGTGTACATTCGACCAGCTTCGCCGTTTTTGAGATACTCCTTCACAGGCTAAGCGTAATGGTAATCTACCCTTTGTCAAATTGCTTATCTCAGTGACATTACCTATTTGCAGTTAACATCATCGCTAGAGTGATCCCCCTTCGATGTCTGCTCCGCTTACATTCTTTTGTTACCACGGCACGTGCCCGCAACGCCACCAGGTGGCATCCAACGTTGCGGTGGGCAGTAGTGTAATGTTTTGGCTGATCAGTGGTTTTTTAACATAGCGACTAGGTTCTCAGGGTATAGCGACAGATAAGTTTGGTTGACCCCTAGTCTTCAGCGTAGCCAAATCTTTTTGTAAAACACACACACACACACACACACACACACACACACACGCCCACATTCAGATGCAATACGAACTGCGACTTTCAGTTACCTTTCAATTTATATTTCTTGCAGACGCACGTGGGGGATCACGACCTTAAATCAATAGCACAGCTTCTTGGCAACAACAATTTGTTTCCAAGCAACAAGTGGGTAGCAGCATAATTGTAAATAAAATTCGGGCGGTCGCAGTTTTGAGTTGGATGGTGACTGTTAATGACGCTGGTAACAACCGCCTTATTGCTGTGTTTCAAGTCAGTTTATATACAAGATGACAATACTTTGATTATCAGTTGTAGTGATGGCTCATGTTAGCAGTTTATCTTATTTTTTTCCAAGTTAGGCTATCTATGATATGTTTCCTTTAAATAATTGCATTACGGACAATATTTTTTGTAGTCTGAAATCTTAAAAATTTTCCTAGGCAACAAAAAATTTTATAAAAACCAAATTCTTCGAATGTCCAAAAGAAACGAGAGGCAAGGGCGACTGGAGGAGGGTGAAGGATGCAGGATTTAAGGGGACGGGGAGCTGCCGAAAGGTCTCTCGCCTAGGTCGCTGTCGTCTGTAATGTCATCCATCCAAGCACTCTTAGTCGTTAAGATTCAACCACTTCTCTGAACAGCGTTACATCTCATGACTATTCATCTTGGCAGCTTTCTTACGAAGCTTTATCTCGTAAATATAGCCTTTTACAGAAATTATAATTCGAGTGACTCTTGCTCTCTTTCCAAAGAACGGTGTCTGACAGGGCAGCCGAGAAGAAAGGAAGAACAGTGATAGTAAATATGCTGAAGTCCATCATTCCATCATCATTTGGTACGTGCGATCCCCCTGAGAGAGTAACGAGGTTCTTCACAACTCCTTGGACTGGCTGATATGCAAGTTTCTGCAATATGATGTCAATTAAAATCCCCTGACAGGAAAAGCCACAGCGGGAATTTTATAGGAGGATTGTGTGGTCCATTGGTAAAAGACTTTTTTCATTGATAAATGATAGAAACACAATGTGGTGCTAATCCAGATTTCGCAACTAGTGAGTTTTCCTGGATATTCGTTAGCAGAGGTACATAAAGTAGTAAATGTCCTTCGCAAGGACGGAGGGAGGGCGGGCTAGTCCATCTTCAGTCATGCCCCGAATGTGGTTGTACTTCATTGTAGCCTGCGCCCTTCAAAAGAGGGACTTTAATAGTTAAATATGTCCCAACTAGTTTTCTTAAAGACAAAACCACAGGAGTCTTCTCTACATACAATGATTAGAAGGTAGTTCACTCTTCGTCATATGCTATATGTCTTCACTTGCCACAAAAAGAATGAAACACCCTCAAGGACGAGGCTATTTTATTGATAAGTAGTGCGGCAGGTATTTCATCGTTGTAGGAGGATGTGATAACAAATTGAAGCCTTGAAATAAGAAAGACTCTAAGTGCCAAAACCATGAATGGGAGGAAAATGAATTATAAGTAAACTATGAAATTAATCGTCATAATTGTATTATTAATGCTTTTTATTTGGATGGTTAGCATAGTATGGATCAAGATTCGTAAGGAAACTACAAACGATGTGTTGTTATAGTACGAGAAACTTACTGAATTTATCCATGCATGAAGATGGCCAAACATCGACTACTAAATAATTGTAGTATCGTGCAAAATGAAAGACAGCTGCAGGTTTTCGCCATGAATTTTAAACTTATTGATAGTGAAAATGCAAAACAAAGCTCTAAGTGGCATAGTTCAACACTCAGCGAAAAGAGAGTAAAAGTTCATTCTCTTTTGTAAAACTGTATGTAGTCATTATTTGTCAGATACTGCATCATTTCAAACAAATCTTTCTTCTTTTGTTCACAGACGTGGCTTGTAACATGCAGGGTATGTAGCAGCATTTTCTTGACGTCTTGTACATCTTTCCTCAAAATAGTGATAACTTCCCAGGCCAAGCTTCGCCTGGTCTGAACTATATGAGACTTATGTTTGTCTAATCACAGCCATTGTATTTGGATACGTCTAGGTTTGCTGTGTTTGCACTGGAGTCTGCTGATCCCTTGAAATCTGGGTAGTCAGATGAATTCATGTTACTGATGATAACTGACATTAACTCAAGAATAAACATTCTGTTCACCTTCGGTACAGGTTAGCGATCAGTAATGCGACTTACCTCTTGAGCTGGATAAGCTTTTACAGGAATAGATTTATTACTTGGACTTATCTATTCATTCCCTCCAGTTTTCAACTTTTTCCCTCAATGCTGCCACAGTATCTTCTCCTTAAATGTGTCGCTTCTTCCAGTCTCGACATTTTATCTAAAATAGGAATAAGCGCACGGAACGTAGAGCCTTTCATATGTTAACGGCATTGGTTGTTAAACGGCCTGCCATTTGTTGACTGCATTTAGTATAACATTTTCATTCGTGTCAGTTTGAGCCTTTTATGCGTTATTGGGCTTGGCATTTCACGCAAAACCTTAAAATTCCTTATAAAGGCATTTAGAACTATTTTTTTTTGTTTCAAGTCTTCAGTTCATAAATGCACGTATCACAAAAAAGGCTGTCCAGATTGTTTTATCATTACACAGTAGGGCGTGCAATCTCTCACAATGGTCCCGAATGTCATCCTACTATAGACTGTCCCAATCATCTGGAGCCTTTTGAGGCATTACGGCAATGGTTGTTGTTGACAGTGGTGAAGAAGCAACTTCTCATTTCACCACGATCTGGTGGTCATACTAGTCAGGGCAGTTGTACACAGCGAAGAGCACACTGTGCCGTAACAGCCGTATATGGACGCGCATTGTTCTGCTGAAAAGCACACCATCTTCCTGTCGAAGAAATTGCAACAGCATGGAGATAACATCCCGTGCAGTATTGTGTTCGTTGGTTACTGTAGTCTGCAGAGACACCAAATATCACTGCGAGCTATAACTGACAGCTCCCCACAATTGAAACCTAGGGTGGGACCTGCGTGTCGTGGGCAGTTTCACTCGCGACAGAGCCGTTCATCATGCGGACAAACACTACTTTCATCACTCAAGACGAAAGAGCCCTGTTTCACTATGCAGTCGACTCTTTCACGACATCAAAGTAATGACGCTTGGCAGTGTTATGGTGTCAGTGGTTGCCTAGCGAGAGGCGCACCTCATCTTGGTAACCGATACAACCAAACAGTTCCTAGTGGTCCTTAGTCACACATCAGGTGCAAAATGTGCCCAGATTTCTTCCTTCTATTATGTTTCGTTGGCCACTGCTGCTCTCACAGTATGTCGATCTGGATGTGTGTCCGTACTACGCAGATGTCTAGAACCTGGACTAGGGGTGTGCGAACGTTCCACAGACCATTGTTGAAAGCAGCGATACACTACTGATACACTGTACCCAACATGTTTAGCAGCACATTGATACGTCCACCCGGCTTCCCGCAGGCTAATAATGACACACTGTTCAAATGGCTGTAGTTTTTCAACACGAATACGTACTCGTCGCTGGGGCAGGGTTCGGTGCAACGGCGAATCGGGACAATGAAGAAAAGTTGGGTGCATGGATGGAGCAAAATCAGACCTCTGACTGGCCTATCGGATTGCAGTTCATTCAGCTTCGGAAAAAATTTGGTCTTCATGCAGGTAAGAAGTTTTTCATAACATTGGCCTACATTTCAGAGAGACTGCACTAAAATGTTGTTTGTAAAATTACTAATGTTTTTGTGCAAGGTGCAACCTTCACAACCTGAGTAATTTGTAGGAATTGGTAGATTGGCCTAAGAAACTATATTTGATTGTTCTGCTAGAATTGGGTTGTTATCGGTAGGAATTCCTTATGATGACTTCCTATGTAAATAGAGAAGAGAATATTGAGACGTTATTTGATAATCGTGGAGCGGAGAATGCGCAAGTAGAAAATGAAAATATAGCAGCCGTAGATGATACGTAAACTGTCATTACAAATACTCTAGGTATATAAATTTTTAATCGTCTTATATTTTATTTAGGTTGCGCTATATGTTGAGATGTGTTGTACTAACGTACAAATTTTACGGTGCTAATTTTTAAATATTGACTACCCCAAAATCTTCGAATGCAGCAAATGGTTCAGCTGATTTTGTAGGATTTTATATTGATGACAGAAGAGAGAAATTAACGTCCATTGCAAAAAATCCAAAACATGTTTGCAGAAGGAAGCAGCTTAAACGATGAAAGTGTCATCGACGAAAGTTCCTCCAATTAAGAAAGAACTACTTTATGCGTTTCCATACCGGATTGGACTGTGTTCGACGGTCTCCTGGAAACCTATTGGTTGTGGTCATAGAAGTTGAGACAGGCGTATGTAAGCTCTGTAACTAAAACTTTCAATACAAATCGTTTTTAAAAAGCATAATCTACATAAAGAACTCAAAGGTGTAGCACTTTTTGGCCTTAATGTATGTATGAAGTAAGTTTGAAAATAGTTCAGAGCATGGCACCTTCAATTTACGATACAAAATATTCTACAATACCTTTGGGCGAGTATACGTAGGTTATACTACGTTTAATTAACCAAGAGTTCAATAAAAATCTATTCATGGCTATTTTATTGTTTCAGGTACTCTTTCAGATATATTAAGGCATTAATACACCACATCAGAAATCAACCTCTGTACTGAAAAAAGTTTTGGACCTGGGGGGAAACAGCAGAGTCGACAAAAGGGAGAGAAATACTTGTAAGAAAAGCAGCTTTGGCTAACAGTGTGTCAGGATCACAGGCTTATCGTAGAACTTATTGCAAAAGTAAGTGTAAAGGCAATAAGTGTAAATGTCGTGCACTCAATGTTTGTATTATGTTATTCAACTTGTCATGGAAGTCTGTGTTGTGAAAAAAACTAAAAAAAGGCCGTGGTTGTTTATGTTCAGAAAACAAAAAACGCAATATGCTATATACACAAGAAAGACAGTATTGTGGTTGAAACTTCTTTACGTAAAATATGTTTGTGACTGAGGAAGTCGGGATGAAGGGGGTACACTTAGCATGGAAGGTCAAGGCCCCTATAATGTCACTCCTTAAACACAACAACTACCAAATAAATAAATTAACAATTTATTCAAAGGCAATACTTACAAAACAGCTAAGAGACAATCAACACGTGGTCATCTTAAGACAGTACCAAAATATCACAGATAGCCTGCTTCTCAAGCAAGGCAGCAAATTACAATTACGAACTCTCACTTAAAGAGATGAGCCACAGAGATTTCAGTACTTAAAGGAACAATAAATTACAATCAGAAAGTTATTTAAAGAAATGAGTCGCAGATAGTTTATTTAATGGAAAACTAATTTGCAAAATGAAAGTGATTTATGAAACGCACACCAGTTCGTTAAGAACCCAAATAACACAAGCAGTACAAGAAGTTACAATTTAATACAGTTCATTCCCAAGCAAATAAGAATGCCTATATCTTTTTGAACAAAACACGTTAAATGTTTACCAAACGGGCAGTGACGATAGGCTGTCCGGGGCAAAAGGTGACTTAACTTAAAATGCCGGAAGCAGCAGACCAGCCGAGACTTAAACCCCTTGGCCCAACCGGGAGTCACTTCCCATTAGACGGCACTTCACAGCTTCTGTGCACTGAAGCGGAACGTGGCGCCTCTCCCACACACCCCAACTCGCAGAAAACTGGAACACAAACAGACCACAGAAGACACGGCAAACGCCAACCCAACATCAATTAATATAAGTTAAGAGATCAATAAACAACAAATTAATACTAATATAGAGTACTAATGCTGATTTCAAATAAATGCGCTTATATAAAAGAACTACATACAAATGACTAGCCTTACAGAATACAAGTCTTTACTAATTAACTGAGTAAGTGATTTCAATACGAGTGACCCAAATTTTACAGCAATATACAAGGGACGTAGATTTGATGGTAATCAAAATACACTGAAAACCTCATACAGACAATACATAAACTTTTGGATACTGTCCCAAAAAAACCAAAAATAGCTCACATATCTTCAAGCTAATCAGCTTGCTAATATTAATCCGACGAGGGGATTTTTAAAAAGAAATAGTAACTGCTGGTCCCCATGGGGTTACACAGTCTACCGGCTGCTCTTGCTTCAACAACGCGTACCTAAGGGCAACCAAGCAACAAGTACACGGGCAGCAACGCAAATCGTTCGACGAAATGAAGGCACCAAAGTCCTTTACAACTTCGATGGAGAGCGTTGTTCGAGATGGTCTCTAGGGATGGGTCCCTCTGAGAAAATAGGCACCAGAGCAATGCGGCGAACAGCGCCCAGAGTTGACATCAGGCAGGTCCACCACAAACTCGCGACCGCCTTACGAGGTAGGCCCGCCGCGCCGCTGCTGGCCGAGTCCGCGTGTTTTCCTCTTTCGTCCACGCAAGCACGTCCTTGCGCCTCGTAGCGAGTCCAACACCAACTGCCCTGAGCGCCAAAACCCCGCGAGATGACAACAGCGGGTAATCGATAGTGTCGCGCCAAGGAGATGGTGTGCCAGAAAAGGCGCACCACGGCTCAATGCTGTTTACCCAGAAAAGAAAATTTTGAAAATAAACAGACTGCTGTATTTTGGTGCACCATTTTGGTTGTACTTTATTTATCAACACTGCTCAATAGCAAATGTTAAGAAATTTCAATTTCACGTGAAGTATGTAAGAATTTCCTACGCTATTTGGCTACTTACAAAGATACTCGGCCATTAACGTTAATGGACAGATGTACAAAGGAGTAATAACGTTATTTCGCTCTTCACATCATTGTCCATAACATATACGAGTACAATTTCATTCTGCGTGTAGGACTGTAAACTCTTTTTGTAGTTGTCAAGGTAATGGGCCATAGATTGAATAAATAAGTGTGCACTCACTTACATATTTCAACGACACGGCTATGCCTTTTTTAATGGATGAAGTTTCTCGGAAGCTCAACCATTCCATTTTTGGACATCACTCCACTTGTGGAACACAGAGCCAACATAAGCTTTCTTTTTCTCTCCTTCCCCGCAGTTTCAGAAGCTGACATCACTTCTCCGTTTTGATACATCCAAAAATTATTTATTTTCCCACTTTTTTGTTGACCATCAGTCTCTTTACGGGATTGATGCAGTCCACCACGAATTCCTCTCCTGTGCCAAATTCTTCATCTCAGAGTAGCACTTGCACCCTCCGTCCTCTATTATTTGTTGGATGTATTTCAATCTCTGTCTTCCTCTACAGTCTTTACCCTCTCCAGCTCCTTCTGATACCGTGGAAGCTACTCAATGATGTCTTAAAACGTGTCCTATCATCCTATTCTCTATGCTTGTCAGAGTTTTCCATATACTCCTTTCCTCGCCAATTCTCCGGAGAACCTCTTCAATCCTTATCTTATCAGTCCACCAAATTTTCAGTATTCTTCTCTAACACCAAATCACAGCTACTTAGATTCTCTTCTGTTCCAGCCTTCCCACCGTCCTAGTTTCATTACTATACAACGCTGTGCTCCAAACGCACATTCTTAGAAATGTCTTCCTCAATGCCTATGTTTGATGCTAGCAGACATCTCTTGGTCAGGAACGCACTTTTTGTCACTTCTAGTTTGCTTTTTACGTCCTCCATAATCCGTCCGTCATGGATTATTTTGCCGTTTAGGCAGCAGAGTTCCTTAACTTCTTCAGTTTTGTGATCACTTGTCCCGATGTTAAGTTTCTTCCTGTTCTCATTTCTGCTACGTCTCATTGCTTTCATATTTCTTCGAAATACCCTCAGTCCATATTTCTTACTCATTAGACTGTTCGTTCCATTCAGCAGATCCTGTAATTCTTCTTCCCGACACTGGACTCGCATTCGGGAGGACGACGGTTCAATCCCGTCTCCAGCCATCCTGATTTAGGTTTTCCGTGATTTCCCTAAATCGCTTCAGGCAAATGCCGGGATGGTTCCTTTGAAAGGGCACGGCCGATATCCTTCCCAATCCTTCCCTAACCCGAGCATGAGCTCCGTCTCTAATGACCTCGTTGCCGACGGGACGTTAAACACTAACCACCACCACCACCATCTTCTTCACCTTCAAGAGGACAGCATTATCATCAGCGTATCTTATCATTAATATGCTACATTTTGAATTTTAATTCCACTTTTGAATCTTTCTTTTATTTTCGTCATTGCCTCTTCGACGTATAGATTGGACAGCAGGAGCGAAAGACTACATCCTTGTTTACACCCTTTTTAATCCGCGCAATTCGTTCTTGGGCTTGCCTTCAGTGTACACTTTCCACCTATCTGCTCTGTTCTCTGCGTTTTCAGTGGAATTCCCAATATACTCTTCATGTCAATAACCTTTCTTTTAATTTCACCGAAGGTAAGTTTGGCCTTATTATATGCCGATTCTGTCCCTCCGACAATCACATCCTCTTCGATTTCTTCACATTTTTCATACAGCCATTCATTCTTAGAATCCCTGAACTTCCTATTTACATCACTCCCAATGACTTGGATTTCTGTGGTCCTGAATTTCCTTGAATATTTTTGTACTTTCTTCTTTCACCGATTAACTGAAGTATTTGTTCTGTTACCCATGATTTCTTCACATTTACCTTCTTCGTACTTTTGATTTTCTTTCCTATACATGTGGTTGCCGTTTCTAGGGATTTCCATTCCTCTTGAACTGGACTGCCTACCGAGATATTCCTTATCACAGTACCTATAGCCTCAGAGAACTTCAAGTGTATCTCTTCATTCCTTAGTACAAACGTGTCGCAATTCATTTGAGCACTGATTCTTCTTGACTAGTCTCTTGAGCTTCAACCTCTTCATCACTATTAAATTGTCATCTGGATCTAGATCTTCTCCTGAATGGGCCTTTCAAAACTGTATCTGATTTCGGAAATCTATGACTGACCATGATGTAAATCTAACTGAATCTTCCGTATCTTCATTCATTTTCCAAGTATACTTATTCTTATTCTGATTCTTGGCCTATTAACCATTAAGAGCTAAAATTTATCGCAGAAATCAGTTCTTTCTCCTCCCTCATTCCTATTACTTTTTCCTCATTTCCTTCCTCTACTCGTGATGACTGGGTGCTGTGTGCTGTCCTTAGGTTAGTTAGGTTTAAGTAGTTCTAAGTTCTAGGGGACTGATGACCATAGCTGTTAAGTCCGATAGTGCTCAGAGCCATTTGAACCATTTGAACCTTCCTCTACTACCGCGCTCTAATCCCCCACTATTACTTTGTTATCTTCTCCCTTCACGTACTGAATTACCCGTTCAATACCTTCATACAATTTTTCCACCTATTTATCTTCTAATTGCGACGTTGTCACACATACCTAAACTATTGTTGTTGGCATTGGTTGTTGATGATTGTGATGATAACAACGCTATCAGTGAACTTTTCGTAGTAACCACTCTCTACCCCACTTTCTTAATCATAGCGAACGTTTTCTATTGCTATTGATGTTACCCGCTATTCTCTGATCAGATATCCTTTCAATTTCACTTCATTGTGCCCAACTGCCTCATTTCCTCCACATTGTGTGTATGAATAGTGTGTGTGCGTGTGTGTGTGTTTGTGTATGTTATACGTATTTGTGCAGTAGCTCATTAAAGGCTTTACTCCGAAAGCTAGCACATGTTATTTGTCAACGTTTCTTCAAATCGAAATTTTGTGTCTCTCCGATAGAGCGGTCTCTAATTAGTACAGAGAGATATTAGTTTTATCGGTATATATTAAGAGGAACACTAAGACATGAAGAACAACTAATACTCCAGCAGCAACTGGGTAGCGCTACTGCATGGAGGTAGCAGTCATCGCGGCCCAGAGCGTCGCTGTTGCCGCTGTAATGTTGATTGTTCTCGTGTTTTCGTGTTTCGACAATACGAATAACGTACTAGACCAATAAGGGACTGCGTATCGGATGGGCACCTAAGATTCCTCTTTAAAAATCATTTTGTTTGTAGTGGGAAACAGGCTGACGCTTTCTGTAAGCGCTGGTCGTCACATGAAACAAATGGTGAACAGTACTGTGTATGTCTGGGCTGCCTCCAGCTAACATGTTGCAAAAACGAAATCGCATATATATGTGGAACGCACGAGAAAATGAGCCTGCCGTCTCTTAGGAGAGACACTCTGTATAATATCCTCAGATAAATACTTTTAAAAAATAATCTATGAGTCTACATAAATGACTACTCTATCAATTTGCTTCATTTGGCCTCCTAATGACTGTCGACTTCTCCAGTAGCACCAGTGATAAATGAAGGTGCAAGGGGTACCATAACAGGAAAGTGCCCGGCGCGCATGCGCAACATGAGTAGCCAAATCCTTGAGGCAAACATTAGGCCCCTCGTTGTTAGCATGGTAAGTGGACTAACGTCATCAGTTCTGGCTGTACTATAGCCGCCTACAAGCTGCAACTTATCCTGGCTCTCTGGTTAATTGGACCCGATCACCAGCACCAGTGATTGCTTCCGGAATTAATGCCGAGCCGAAAGGCTATTCTGAAGAGTCACGCAGCCATTCAGTAATTACGCTTAGGCGAGATGAGATTTGTCTTAATAAAGCTTGCACTGCACAGGGAACAGTGCGCTTTAATGTAAGTTACTGGCAAGTTAAATCTATAAACAAGACTATTCTTCTAGCCTCTCCATTTCTACACTCTTTGGAGAAACGTTATCGAAACTTAAAACTGAGAAACCGAATACTAGTTCTACAGATTTTTCTTGCCAGAGTAATGCGACCGTTTCTCTGGAAACGGTCACATAACACATTTAAATTCGTAATGAAAGCCGCATTTAATAAAAAATTCATCGACATCGAGGAATATGATAAACCACGGTATTAACGATTGTCAGCAATTAACAAATTTAACCTTACTTTTCATTTGTTCTTGATTCAGATTTGCATGTTTTACATAAGTGAGAGGATACTGAAAGCATTCCGCACAGTGCAAAACTAGATGGGCTGCCAGGGGAGTAGAAGTAGGTCACCTCACAGAGAGCCTTTTCGCAGGACGCTACCAACGGATCGGACGGCTCTTTGAACTTGCCGCACTGGGGCAGCCAAGCATCACGGACGATCGCTGACAACATCTCCTAAGGCACAGGAGCCCCCTGCCAAAAAGCAGTTTACAGCCCCAGAGAGTGAGAGGAGAAGAAACATTTCAGCAGGAGGCACTTTTGTGCACAAAAGAGAAAGCTACTTTTTTCTTCATAAAGTACCAGACATCACAGATAGAAAACTTGAAAATGCAATGGAAACCCATGTTTTGGGCCTTTGGAAGTGTGAGATGCCATTGGACGTGTTGACGTAACAAAAACTAAATGTTAACTCGACATAAGAATCACGGGGATTGGTTCACGTAAATAAACAATAAAAGAGACAAAGAAGTTTGATTGTGCCACCGAGAACTACAGAGATGGAGAGAGCGTTAGTCGTTTTCTTTCTAAATAGTTAAAACGCACTTTATTGGTTAACTGAAGAGAGAGCCTAAGGAACGATACTAGGTGTTATAAGCAGCAATTCGATCTAATGGCACTTGAAAGCCCAAAGTGCAAGCAATTTGAATACAGTAAGAGACCCGAAACACTGCAGTGCAAGGTTTCCAGGCAGGAAAAAATTCGATCAGAAATCACTTTTCTTCTTCATTTGCTTCATTGTCAACTTCACCTATAAATTTTCCGAGGGCTACCATAAGCCTTCCCCTGCCAGAGCTGATGTGGGGACTCAGAGAAAATTCGAGCTGATCTGCACTTTGCCGGAGACAAAAAGTGGTGCCACACTGTCACAGCCGGCGGGAGTGACCGAGCAGTTCTAGGCACTACAGTCTGGAACCGCGCGACCGTACGGTCGCAGGTTCGAATCCTGCCTCGGGCATAGATGTGTGTGATGTCCTTAGGTTAGTTAGGTTTAAGTTGTTCTAAGTTCTAGGGGACTGATGACCACTGCCTTTCAGTCCCATAGTGCTCAGAGCCATTTTTTGAACCCCATGACAACACTACAGAGAGATCAAACCGCGCTGTGAGACGACGTGCTGGGAAATTAAAGCCATTTCATAACTTTTTGACCACTTCAAACTCCACTTTCAATACTTTCACTTTTAATTTAATAAACAGTCTGCTTTCAACTCCGACCATGGGCACGAAGTATTCCCTTCTGTAGTACTATCTGCCTTACATCTGACTTCACGACAGTCACTGGGCACTTCACTATTGCAGTTAATTCACTTGCGAGATTACTGCAGCCTTTCCTGCAGCCCTTTTGTCGTATATGCCAGAGTGTTCTATTTTAGTATTTTCATCTCTTGTCAATTATGCATAACTTTATAAGAATCAATGAAAGTATTTGGTATTCTTTTCTCAATAAATAGTTGTAGGACTCCTATTTCAATATTTGTAAGGGTGATTAATTATTTAATGTCAGAAACATTTTTATATAAATTTAACAACCACACCCGAGCGACTTATAGCATCAGCATTTAACAAATATGGTATCCATCCAGAACAAAGAGTGGCCTCCTGACATCTTTATGACTCTACAAGTTGCATTAACATTTGATCGCCAGTTTTGTCATGCACTTCTTTCACCGTCTTCGCCCCACCTCAACTGAGTTGCCTGTTTCTTAGCCATGGAGAACGAACATGTCAAATCCCTGTAACTTCTGCCAGTTTTCGATAAATTTCCAATGACTAAAGATGCACAGAATTAAAAAGTTAATGGCAACATCGTTTGCCAGTTTATACAGTTGCAGACAGACCACACGCCCATTAATAAAACCTGTAAAAATTAAACTGCTGTGACGATCAACTTGACACGTTACAGTTCAATAACAAAAAACAAAATCTGAGTCAACTCCTTTTCTATTTCTTTTTTTTTTCTCCAATTTTCTTTTATTAAGTTAATATTTATAGAGGATTTCGCGTGACAGTGTGGCTGGCTCTGAGCACTATGCGACTCAACTTCTGAGGTCATTAGTCGCCTAGAACTTAGAGAACTAATTAAACCTAACTAACCTAAGGACATCACACACATCCATGCCCGAGGCAGAATTCGAACCTGCGACCGTAGCGGTCGCTCGGTTCCAGACTGTAGCGCCCAGAACCGCACGGCCACTCCGGCCGGCTGTGACAGTGTGGCACCACTTTTTGTCTCCGTTTTGAATGTCATTCTAAACCTGCAATAAAATAGCGTCTTCATCGGTCTCCATCATAGTAGCACTGTGTTTCGTGTTAAGCGGTTTTCGTATCGTTTGTTTGTATAAAACTGGGAGAAATTCAAATAGCGACCTAGAAAACTTGGAATTGCAACCGCAGGCATATATCAGGTTACTGTGTGCTAATACGAATATCGAATGCACTCTGCGTGCACTCGCCTATCGCAGTTTACGGTGGATTATTATAAACAACCGCTTGTGGAAGCTTGTTTATTGCCTGCGTATTAGTTCGAATGGAAAATGTTATCTCAGAAAATACCGCGGCATTTTACCTCTGTTTATATATCCTATGAAAACGTGGAAACTTTCTCCCTCTACCTGTTAGCAGCGGCAGCAAACTAAGTCTTTGTGTAAACACCACACTAATGACTGATTATTTGGCTTTCGGTCAGCAAAGTACGTGACAATAAACTCAAAATGTGAATTCCAGATCGTTGTTAATCTTTCAAATATGCTACAAAAGATGCTGCACAGTACAAATAATCTCATGTATTTCATAAATAGCTTTTACTCTAGGTAGTTAATTGTTTAGTGGTAGTATGATTTCCAACCATCTCTAAACAATATCCACTAATTAAAATTCCTGTATTCACAAGCTGCTACTAAATAATGTTCTTGATGTTTCACGTAACGACAGCTGTACAATCTTGTCCATGAGTAAGCTAGGTAAGTACCGTAAATAAACAAAATACCCAAACGGATATAATCAGTACTTCCAAAAATTCGTAAACTAGTGAAGTGGCGTCAGAAGAAAGGAAGTAAAGTCGAGTGTGCTAGTGCTAGGAATCGAGCACAAGCTCAGCCACAGGACTGGGAGAAGGAAACATACCACTTCAAGTTGAAAGGATCACTTTGCCATTCGTCAGTTGCATATTATGTAAACTATGATAAACGTAAAGAAGTACAGCCTCAGTTAATGCTCTAGTGTTTCCATGTTTGTGTGAAACACTGAATAAAAATTTTAAGCCCATGCGTGCCCATTTTTAGTACAGAAGGAAAATGTTCCTGCCGATGAAGTAAACTGTGTGAGTGCATGATGGCTGTTGGGTGTGTCTGACGTCATGAATTTTTAAAGTGAAAATAGCAAAGCAGCACGCCCAGAGGACGTTCGCGTGCTGCTTATCGCCATCGAACCTTAAGGAATACCAAAAATTTTGTGGGAGGTGCCTTGGAGCAATATAGCGTCAGATCGCACAGACAGTTGAATGTCGTGTAATGTCTGCAGAACGAGTGGTGACGGGAAGGACTCGGAGCAGCTTGCTTTATTACAATTCCAGTTATGGATCACAAAGTTTATTTATAATCAGGTTAAGTAAAAACGTGTTGACTCAGGTTTGAAGTTGGTCATTACTGACCGAAATTAATAAGCTCATTACATATGAACATTGTGATCCAAGACTGGAATTGTAGTAAAACAGATATTTTCCGGGATCTTGAGTATATCACAACTTGAAAACAGATAACAGCAGTGCGACAAGAAGGCACCAGCTGTTCTGGAAGGACTATACCACAGGACAATCACAGGATTGTTCCACTGTCTCTCAAGAATAGACAGGTGACAACAGCTCAAAGCTGCGCAGAGATTACGTGCAGATTGTCATCACGAAACGGCGGGAAAAAGTTATCGGAAGTCTGGTTAAAATCTTGAATTTCCACGTGTCATTTACTTCTGACTTCAGACCACAGACAACACAGACCTGCTTGGTGGAGAGTGAGCGTCAACTACCACACTGGTCTTCTTTGGTTTTCGCGATGAGTGTCGCCTGGGTTTGTGATTGCCAGGTGAAAGGTAATATGCAGCAGTGATTACTGAGACTCACACCTCTCCATCTCGTAGTATCATGGTATGTGGATCTGTAGGATGTGAGAAAAGGATTAACTTGGTAATTGTTGAAGAGAAATTGAATTTGGCAAGGACGGTGAACTTGGTTGCCATACCCTTAACTCCCTCGCTACTATGGACGTTTGCACACGTCCTGCTATGTCGCTCCCCGTGTGCGGTGAACAAGTATAAGCTTGCTGCTTGGGTTTTCCTACAGAGCTACAGATACCTCTATGACTCCAGCGCTGCCGGCGTCTCACGGCTGTGGACGAGATACATCCATATCCCGGTGAACACAAAGTTTCCAGTATTTGCCATACAACATATAAGCTTCATAGCATACTATCATTTGCAAGAACTCGTTTCGATATTTTGAATCGTTTCGGAAAGACGACGATACATGATTTGCGATGCGCAAGGACTTTAATGGGTGCGTCGTTCGCCACCATCTATCGAATATAAAAACCAGTAATTCGAGAGCCAAATCGTACGTCGTTCTGCTCTCAAATTTTAAAAAAATTTCAATATTTTTATCTACATTTCATTAGCTAAAATCAACCACACTCAGTGTTCACGTAATGCGTTTTCACTTCTGCAAAATCGTTAAAATTTCGCACAATGTTTTAATTAATTTGATGCAGCACAGTAATTATGGGATATAAGCAAATGAAATTTAGTTATTTACTGAGCGAAGACGTCAGACTATATGACGTACAAAAATCTGATTTTTTTCAACTAATAATTTTCTCAAAATCGCTTAAGTCTTTCATGAGCTATGAGCTAAAATCAGCTATACGCAAAGTTTACACAATGCGTTTCTATGTCAGCATAGTCTTCAAAATTGTGTATAATGTTTTACTTAAGTTGATGCAACGTAGTTACTATGATGGACGTTGCAAAGAAATTCCGTTCTTTATCGAGTGAGTGCACTTTGTGCAAAAATGAGATATGTTCACCTAACAGTTGTTACAAAACTGGATGATAAGTACTTCATATCGGATGAAAGACCGTCTCTCAGCACACGTACCAGCATTTGGCGAACAATACAGGCGTAACATTAGCCTCCCTCAGAACGAGACACAGGGAGCATGCCTGTAGCAGCGAAGATATTAATGGCCAGCGCGTAATTTGAAATACTCCAGCAGGATAACGCAAGACTCCGAGACATCACAGTTGTGCTTGACTGGTGTGGCCAATGTGTGATTAGAAGAGGTATATTTTCATACTAGCTGCCAGCCACCAGTCCTCATGAACTGATCCTGCGTGTGTTTAAGACATGGCTAGAAATTCCCCCAGAGGTCATTCGGAGGCTGTACTTCCATGTCACAACAGGTACAAGTGTAAAAGTGTTCAGTCGTAGGAATCAGACCTCACACTAATTTTGGTGATGAAAATCAGTTCAGAACGAAACGGGAAATTAATCGTTTAATATCCAGTGTTGGTCTGGTACTCCATGGTGTTACACCTCCTGTTGCTGACAATGTATCTATACAGGAAGTTTCACCTACCGCACAAGCGCTGAGTTCGTCTCAGCGGTGCCGGAGAGGCAGACTGTTGTCGCCGCAGAGCGCTCCTGTCGGCTCCGCAGACAGAAGAGCAAGGAGCGGCACTGGCGACAAAGGGTAATCCGTTACGCCACCATGCCCTTCTGAATTATATGTCTCCACCGTCTGCTAACAGAACTGTGCATAAACTGAAAACGAAACTAGTGGTATAAACCGATTGACCATTTCAGATACTATTGCTCTGGGTCAACATTGTTACTGCCTGTTGCAGTTTGTGCTTGACGGAGATATTGATCCCGAAATGCTCTTTTGCTGATGACGCAGGGTGGCATTTATCGGAATGCGTGAACTCGCAAAACAATCGTCTTGGAGTTACGAAAATTCTCATCAGTTCTACCAAGAGAAGAGTGGTATACAGTTAGTGCAAACGAATCATTGAGCAGATCTTTTTTCACCAAAATAATAACTTCTGACATGTATGTGAACTGCAATCATTTTTGAGACGACTAACGAAAAGTCCTACGGTAGTTTCATACAGGACAATTAACTGTGTACATGGCCAATGCGTTCATGACAATTTCGCAAGGTACCTTTAATGAATTACACTACTTGAAGTTACTCATCGCCTCTCTGTGGTCTAGGACTAGCGTCGTTCACTCTTAATAAAAAGTTTCTGGGTACTGGATTTCTATCCTAACAACTTACTGAAGACTCCCTGCGTGTGGAGTCACACTCGTCTACCAATGGCCTTGTCAAAGAGAAAGGATGAGCAAACAGTATTTCAGGGAGTCATTTGCTCTTGGTACGGAGTAACTGCCCTTAAAGGTCCCTAGTTCGAGTCTCGGTCGGACACACAGTTTTGATCTGCCAGGAAGTTTCATATCAGCGCACACTCCGCTGCAGAGTGAAAATCTCTTTCTGGAAACATCCCCCAGGCTGTGGCTAAGCCATGTCTCCGCAATATCCTTTCTTTCAGGAGTGCTAGTTCTGCAAGGTTCGCAGGAGAGCTTCTGTAAAGTTTGGAAGGTAGGAGACGAGATACTAGCAGAAGTAAAGCTGTGAGACCGGGCGTGAGTCGTGCTTCGGTAGCTCAGATGGTAGACCACTTGCCTGCGAAAGGCAAAGGTCTCGAGTTCGAGACTCGGTAGGGCACACAGTTTTAATCTGCCAGGAAGTTTCATATCAGCGCACACTCCGCTGTAGAGTGAAAATCTTATTCTGGTGCTAGATGTTTGATATTCAGAGACAAAAAGTGGTAAGCTATAATAAAAGATGGGTAATACCTGTATACTAAACAATAAGAGTGGAAGATCAAGAACGAAGTACACGGATTAAACTGTCAGACAGAGATGTAGTCCTTCGCTCCTGCTGTTGAATCTGTTCTTCGAAGAAGCAATGATCAAAATAGAAGGATGGTTCAATAGTAGGGTTAAAGTTCTACGTGAAAGGGCATTAATGTTAAGATTCGCTCATGACATTGCTATTCTCATGAAAGTGAAGAAGAATTACATGAAGTGGTGAATGGAATGCGCAGTCTCATGAGTACAGAATATGGACTGATAGTAAATCGGAGGAAGGAGACACTAATGAGAAGCAGCAGAAATAAGAACAACGAGAAACTTAACCACGTTACTGGTGATCACGAGGTAGACAAAGTTATGGTATTCTGCTACCAAGCCAGCAAAGTAACCCATTACGCCCGGAGTAAAGAGGACATAAAAAGCAGACTATCGTGTGAAAAAGGGCGTTCCTGGCCAAGAGAACTATACTAATATGAAACATAGCTCTAATTTTAGAAAGAAATTTGTGAGAATGGACGTTTGGAGTGCAGCATTGTATGGTAGTGAGACATGGACTGTGGGAGGACCAGAACACAAGAGAATAGAAGCATGTGAGATGTGGTGCTGCAAAACAATATTCAAATTTAGGTTGACAGATAAGATAAGGAATGAGGAAGTTGTCGGGAGAAGCGACGAGGAAAGGAATGTATGGAAAACATTGACAAGAAGAGGAGACAGGAGGTAGCATACCTGTTAAGACTCAAGTAAAAACTTCCATTATGCTAGAGGGAACTACACTTTGTGATTAAAAAAACATACGTTTTTCATATTAGGTGCATTGTGCTGCCACCTACTGCCAGGTACTCCATATCAGCGACCTCTGTAGACATCGTGAGAGAGCTGAATGGCGAGCTCCACGAAACTCACGGACATCGAACGTGGTCAGGTGGTTGGGTGTCACTTTTGTCATACGTCTGTACGCGAGATTTCCACACTCCTAAACATCCTTACGTCCACTGTTCCCGATGTGATAGTGAAGTGGAAACGTGAGGGGACACGTACAGCACAAATGTGTACAGGCTGACCTTGTCTGTTGGCTGACAGACTGCCGACGGTTGAAGACATAATGTGTAATAGGTAGACATCTATCCAGACCATCACGCAGGAATTCCAGACGGCATAAGGATCCACTGCCAAGTACTATGATAGTTAGGCGGTAGGTGAAAAAACTTTGATTGCATGGTCGAGCGGCTGCTCATAAGCTACACATCAAGGCGGTAAATGCCAAACGACGCCTCGCTAGGTGTAAGGAGCGTAAACATTGGACGATTGAACAGTGGAGAAACGTTGTTTGGAGTGACGAATCACTGCATCCAATGTGCGATCCGATGGCAGGGTGTGGGTATGGCGAATACTAAAATGTAAACTTTCACGGCCAGAAATATCATGTCCATTATAATTATCCGGGCTGTTACGCCGTGGTCGGTTGATGAATTCTGACACCTCAGAACGTTTCGTCTCCGACTGCGGGAGACATCTTCAAGGGGGTCCGTAGCTTGATGGAAGGTCCAACACATACACTGGCTCGCTACGTACTGCCGCTAAATTCCGTGTCCGCGCGCCCCCGCGCCCACGCGCCCCCGCGCCGTGGCGTGACGTCACGTGTTTTAAAAACGTCAGTGCAATTGGCCGCTGTCCGTCGCCGTCGATCGCCGTTGCCATCACCACGTAGTGGACGAGTGGTACACATCTTCTTTAACACCGGCATCCATATACCGTTTAATTTGACGCCCTCCTCCTTTCGGTTGAAATTATTTCGGTGTTTAGCGATTTCGATTGCCTCCCTGTAGAGCCTTTCGTAGTATCCGCTCGTGGCCGCTAGTACTTGCGTCTCCTCGAAACGAATATTGTTGTTCCCTGGCTGGAAAGCGTGCTCCGCAACAGCTGATCGTTCCGTTTCTCGTCTTCTACAATTTCCCTTGTGCTCTTCCAAACGTTTAGAAACAGTTCTTTTGGTGGTACCCACATAAACATCACCACAGCTGCAAGCGATCCTATACACTCCAGATTATTCCAATGGTTTGCGAACGTCCTTGGCAGGCCTAAGGTATTCCTGTATCCTCCTGGTGGGCTTGTAAATTACGGTAATATTCCGCTTCGTCAAGATCCTCCCTATTCTTTCCGTTACATTTTTAACAATCGGCAGGAAAACCTTAGATTTTGCAGTAACCTGTACGTCAGTATGATTTCTGCGTGGCTGCCTCAACGCACGTTTTATTTCGGCGGACGAATATCCGTTCTTCGTTAGTGCATTGTGGAGATGTTCCATCTCAGCGTCGAGCAACTCAGGTTCACAAATATTTCTAGCTCTGTCCGCTAACGTCTTGATAACACCCCGCTTCTGTTGAGGGTGGTGGTTCGAATCCCGGTGCAAATAACGGTCCGTGTGCGTGGGTTTGCGGTACACTGAGTGGCCCAAACTACCATTTTCGTTTCTAAACACAAGCACATCGAGGAAATGTAGTTTGCCGTCTACCTCCTCCTCCGTAGTAAACTGAATTCTTGAGTTTATACTGTGATGTTCGTGGAACCGGCTTAGTTCCTCCCTACCATGTCTCCACAACACAAACGTGTCATCCACGTATCGGAACCACATATTTGGTTTCTTGCTGGCAGTACCTAAGGCCTGTTCTTCGAGTTTCTCCATAAAGAAGTTTGCAAATACGGGACTTAGAGGGCTTCCCATAGCTACGCCATCCGTTTGCTCATAAAACTGTTCATTCCACTTGAAGTATGTGGTCGTCAAACAACACTTAAACAGCTCTAAAATATCGGCAGGAAAAATTCGATCCAGCTGTTCCAATACATCATTAAGTGGAACCATGGTATACAGCGATACCACATCGAAGATGACCAATTGTAAGTAGGCTGTTTAGGTTTTTTTATTGGTAACGCCGCCTCTGTATAAAAATCACTGGCTGTGCTGTGTGCAGTCTGTATCTAGTTTGCATTGTTGTCTGCCATTGTAGTGTTAGGTAGCTGGTTGTGAACAGCGCATAGCGTTGCGCAGTTGGAGGTGAGCCGCCAGCAGTGGTGGCTGTGGGGAGAGAGATGGCGGAGTTTTGTAATTTGTCATGAACTGCTATATATATTATGACTATTAAGGTAAATACATTGTTTGTTCTCTATTAATATCTTTCACTTGCTAACTATCCCTATCAGTAGTTAGTGCCTTCCGTAGTTTGAATCCTTTATTTAGCTGGCAGTAGTGGCGCTCGCTGTACTGCAGTAGTTCGAGTAACCAAGATTTCTGTGAGGTAAGTGATTTGTGAAACGTATAGGTTAATGTTAGTCAGGGCCACTCTTTGGTAGGGATTATTGAAAGTCAGATTGCGTTGCGCTAACAAAATATTGTGTGTCAGTTTAAGCACAGTCTTGTATAATTGTTCAAAAGGGGACGTTTCATATGTCGACCCTTAGCCGAGGATACCTCACTGGAATCTTCTGATTTTTTTCTTGTAGTTTGTGTAATTAGTGTAGCTATTGTTTATTGCTAGCGCGTAATTGTAGAGAAAATCTCCTTTGTTTTTGCAGTCTTTCATTGTTGTGCAGGAAAACAGTTGTGGCATGCATGTAGATTTGCACCAAGTATTTCGCAGCTGCGCTTGCAATCGACTAGATATTATTTTCAGTGCTATGTTAATGTGTTCTCTTATTTTTGCTCTTCAAATTGTGCTTTTCTGTGTTATCGTGTGAAATATTGTGACAATAATGGCGTGTGAAAAACGTAACACTAGGCTCCAAAGTAAACTGAGAAATAATAGTGACGACGAGCGTAGCTTATCAGCACCACTGTGTAATGCATTAACAGACATTCGAAGTAGTAATTTGGTATCTGTGCATAGGGAAATGGAGCGGGCGTCAAATAATGGTGTAGACAGTGAAACAGGTAGTGAACATGGAAGCATTATCGATCGATCGGTCGGCAACAGCTCGCCTCAGGAATCCGAAACGACAGAACACAATATTGCAAATACTGTAGACTTAGGTTTTGGGTCCTCACCGTTTTCTCAAATGAGTCAAGACACATTTTCTGCTTGTCAAAATGTGAATGTTGCCGGTGAAAATGCACTGCCAAAAAGCATAGAGAAACAGATTTCAGACACTAATACATTATTATTGCAATTAATGCAACAAATGGAACAAAATCAGAGACAAATTGGACAAAAGCTTCAAAAGTTAGACACAATGGAACAACACCAGAGACAAACACAGCAACAGTTAGACACACTGGAACAAAATCTTCAAAAGTTAGACACAATGGAACAACACCAGAGACAAACACAGCAACAGCTTCAAAAGTTAGACTCATTGGAACAAACTCTTGAACAAACGCGTGAAGATTTAACTACTGAGCTACATAACATCGAATCGAAATGTCAAAAAGTTTGCAATGACGTAAAAACACAAATTTGTGAGCATTTACAACCTATTTTTTCGCGGCATGAAAATGATTTACAGAATCACAAAGCAGCCATAAAAGAACTGCAAATTATTGTTCATGAAAATCATGAGACCTTGCAAGCTAAATTTGATTCAGTTGCATCTACCGATTCGGTTACGCAACTTGCAAAAACTCAGGAAAACTTAAAAGACACAGTAGAAAGACACATGGAGGAAATTAGTACATTATCAGAGAAAGTAGTTGAACTTTCGGATCAGGTCACTAACTTATCTACAAAGGTAGATGATGATCTGAATGACACAAGACCTGTAGCCTTCACTGACACAGAAGAGTATGAACAAATTAGAAAATTCAAACAAAATCAGAATCAAATTAATACGCAACACCAAAAAGAAATCCGGGAAGTACAAGATCAGCTGACACAGGTAATACAAGAATTACGTATTTCAGAGGACACTCGCGCCCCAATACAGGAAGAGGGACATTGAAATACAGAACAGCCACAAAATAATAACACAGCGCATTTCGGAAATTATGAAAGAAATTGGCAAGTTGCACCGAATTTTGAAATGGAACCGCCAAAACGACGTAACAATGACCGATATGCGACTCGCCGACATGATGACTTTGACTATAAGCTGTTCATTACTACACGTAAATTCAAAACATCTAATAATTCTGGCAACGACATTCATCCACAAGCGTGGCTCCATCAATTCTCTCATTGTTTTCCTCCCAACTGGTCATTAGAGCACAGATTAGAATTTATGTGTGGCTACTTAGAGAATGAACCAGCTGTAAGAATGCGATTGGTCATTCACGATTGCCACAGTGAAGGAGAGTTTTACCATGCCTTCCTCTCAGCATATTGGTCTCAAGCCACACAAGACCGAGTAAAACATGGCATCATAATGATGAAACATTTCGAACAATCTGAATTTTCCAGTCTTGTGAAATATTTTGAAGGCATGTTGCACAAGAATCAGTACCTGTCAAACCCATACAGCCCCTCAGAACTCATCTGCATTTGCTTAATCAAATTACCTCAACATTTACGGCATATTATTTTAGCAGGACGTTGCAAAGAAGACATTGAGGCTTTTCAGGGACTGTTACAAGAACTGGAAATTGACACTGACAATCGGGGAATGCGGAAACAGGAGCACAACAATTACAGGTCACATCTGTCACAATTCCGCGATGAAAGAAATAATAACTGGACACGACAAGGCTATTCTCACAACACATATCGTGACCAAAACAGATACCATCCGTATGACAACCGTTGGCAGAGTAGTAATAATTACAGGGAAAGATCACCTCTCCGCGGTAGTGACTATCACAGAGACACTCAGAGAGACAGACAATTTGGGAACCAAAATAATTATTATCAAGGGAGACAGAATAACTTTAGACGCAACGGTCCAGCGCGCCGTTACGATTCAGGGAGACATTCTCCACCACTTAACCGACAAGAAAGAAACTACAGGGACTACCGACATGACGACAGACGATGTGATCGTAACGACAGACCTGAATTGCATCAGAACTGGCGGGATTTAAACAGGGCAGGGCCTTCTCGTCAGAGTGAATTTGTAGAAGTTAGGTCTCCTAATCCCAATAACGGCGAGCGCCAACAAAGAGACAGACAATGACTCGCACAGCAGGCAGCCGCGTGCGCCCGCTGGCTCCGAGAAAAATAACATAAGACACTAACCTTGAGAAAAATTTTAGCACTCCTCACCGACGTATACCGCATGATAATTGCGTTCAAGGTGAAACTCTGAGTACTTTGAAGAGTAAAAGATTGTACCACATTTCACATGCAAAACCGATTATTGAAAGATAATCTGCTTTTTAACTTTGTCTTTGCCATAAAACTTTTCAATTGACGCAACCAGTACGCTTTGTCACACTGCAAAACTGTTAACATGCAACAATGTTTTGAAGTTAAATATCCAATCAAGAACCAAGAGAACTTATTTAAACAGAAATTACGAATGCATTGTTATAGTGAACAGACGTCACAGTGTTATTGTGTGTGTGCATTCTTGCTTGTTTGTTGCACGATTACGTAACGACTATAAGGCTCACATACTTAGAACATTTACCAGTACTGCTAATGAGATTTTAATGCAACATTTTGGTTTACTTGAAAATACATTATGCATTCAAGGTGCTTTCTGAGAGATACCAGATGACACAGTGGTTAGTTGATTTGACAGCTACATGACTGTATCACGACGCTACTAATGTGTGACACAATTTACCTTGTTGCTTTTCCGGTGTATCTGTTTTATATCTGCACAGTTTTTCTGAATTCTTCTGGAAAGTAAAACATATTTTAGTAGTAACTTTTGTGGTATAGCTACAAGGAGACAGCCTTTTCTGTAGCACAACAATACGTTACAGCACAGTACTCTCTTCATCGCGGCAATAAGTGTAATAACTAAGATATCTATACTCAAAGCATTTCACTTTTGTTTATCATGAGGTAAGTACATTGACTTCTGCAGAACTTAGCTTTCGGAGGACGATAATTATGACACTTCCACAGAGATTATCTTACAGCAAGATGCACATTTAGCGCTACAGGACACGTATTTGAGTGATTAATTTCGCACTTAAAACATGCATTTTTTAAGATATTTGAAGTACAATGATACAAGGGTTTTCCGTGATATATTTCATTCCATTGCTGTAATCTGTAACACCTGAGGGTATAATTACATTAATCCTCAGGGGGGTACACACTTACTTTGTGTATCATGTGTTTGGCAAGCACAAGGAGCCCTAGCTAATATGGTATTTGCTTATACAACTTTACACATCGGTACCATATTTCTCTAACACAGAATTACACAGCTATCTGATCATTTCACTGAGAGATAAACATTTTTTTTATACATCAGTGACAAATGTTTACACAATTACACAGTTGGGTAACTTCTCACTTATGAAATTGTATTTTGTCTGTACTTTGTGAACTGCTCATATTTTTCGGAACCATTGTGATACTACGAGAGCTTTGAATGATGTATTTGCTATGAGATCATGATTTTTAAAGTACGTTTGAGGTAGATGACATTATTGAAATGAGCAGAGAATATTTTTTAGGGTTTGAAATTATTGCAGAAAGCTACGACGTTTTTGAGATTTGACTGAGGTGTTATGATGTTATTATTACGATGACGATGTATATTATGTTGTTGAGGAATGTTTATTATGCTATGTATTTCTCATGATGAAATATTGAAGAAGTGTCGACGAATATGTATATGTATAATGAGGTAAGGAATAATGAGTAGTGCTTAGGCACTCTGATTTGTGGAAAAGGTTGTTGGAAACCAGGAATCGTACTTTAAGAGTTATGAAATGTGTGTAAATGCGTGAATGTATCACAATGCTGGCGAAAATTTTTTGGACTCTGTTATATTTACAGGATTTTGTTTCTACACATTTGTAACGCAAATTTTCTACCTGTGAAATTTTTATATGAGACTGTCACTGTAGTGAAAACTGCTGTTGTAAATATTTCGGTAAGAAAGGTAAGTGACCGTGACGTAATTCGTTGTGAGCGGCCAGGTGTGCCAGCCGCCTTGAGAAAAAGCCATTAGGTGGTAGAAAAAAAAAGGGGAGGCCATTATCCTCGCTATTGACATTCCTTTGTAGAAAGCATCGTAAATACGACACCCTCAAACTTGAAAACATGATTACACTCTAGAGTTCTTAATTTATGATATTTACTGAAATGAAATGATGAGAAACATTTTATGTCTATTGTCTTGCTAGTTGAAAGATTGTTTACTGCATTATGAAATGCCATATGGCTAGTGAATGACGTTTGACGCCTTGCTTTGCCTATTTTGTTTAATATTTAGTTCCTAGCTGCACTGCAGCATTGGTTATTATAAAATTTAATATATGTACTAAAATAATTTTTTTATTGACTTGGTAACTTTCTTGCAGAGTAAGTTTTTGTGATGCATCACTCTAGTGTTAAGATGTGACATAGGTATTAGGCATGGCCATTTTTAGAGTAATATTTTTCTGCTTGAGCTATGTCACGTTTAGATATAAGTTATTTCATTTTCGTGCTACTGAATTTTAATTTCTGTTACTCTGCTAAGCCAGATTTATTTTTCTTGTTTGCTGCACATTGCCTCATATTAGTTGCAATGTTGAATTGCTTCGTAATTTAGATTTACTGTAGCTTGCTTTGCAAATTTCCATTTTTTTTTTTTTTGCTGTTTGTATTAATTGTTTTGTGCTGCTGCATTGCCTCGTCCCTTAGTTAAGTATCTGAGCTCAGTAGATTTAAGTTAGCTTAAGAGGGGTAGACTACATAAGAAACTCACTATGGACAATAGGGAAAAAATGCATTGAGAAGTTATATGAAAAATATTTGGGCCAAAATGAGTATTGTACACTGAGAAATAATTATTTTGAAATAAATATGAATAGAATACAGAAAGCAGGTATAGATAGGACATTTGGGAATAATCATGAATGAAGGGAGATCTCCAAGAAGTAAAGAAAGTTTTGTTTGCAAAATACTGCAGTAAAGCAAACCCTGTCCTTTCCTTTTGTATTATTTTGCTATGTATGTATGTACCATTGTGTATTTGTCTTTTTCCTGTCTTTATGTGTTTAGCTGATGAGAGCTATGTTGTAGAATTTTTCTAATACTATGTTATTTACTTTGTAAAGATTTGAGACATTATTTATCTGTTCTGTTTTAATGCTGATATGTGAAGGTGATGTTTCAAAAGTTATTCTGATCTTTATGTACACTCCTGGAAATTGAAATAAGAACACCGTGAATTCATTGTCCCAGGAAGGGGAAACTTTATTGACACATTCCTGGGGTCAGATACATCACATGATCACACTGACAGAACCACAGGCACATAGACACAGGCAACAGAGCATGCACAATGTCGGCACTAGTACAGTGTATATCCACCTTTCGCAGCAATGCAGGCTGCTATTCTCCTATGGAGACGATCGTAGAGATGCTGGATGTAGTCCTGTGGAACAGCTTGCCATGCCATTTCCACCTGGCGCCTCAGTTGGACCAGCGTTCGTGCTGGACGTGCAGACCGCGTGAGACGACGCTTCATCCAGTCCCAAACATGCTCAGTGGGGAACAGATCCGGAGATCTTGCTGGCCAGGGTAGTTGACTTACACCGTCTAGAGCACGTTGGGTGGCACGGGATACATGCGGACGTGGATTGTCCTGTTGGAACAGCAAGTTCCCTTGCCGGTCTAGGAATGGTAGAACGATGGGTTCGATGACGGATTGGATGTACCGTGCACTATTCAGTGTCCCCTCGACGATCACCAGTGGTGTACGGCCAGTGTAGGAGATCGCTCCCCACACCATGATGCCGGGTGTTGGCCCTGTGTGCCTCGGTCGTATGCAGTCCTGATTGTGGCGCTCACCTGCACGGCGCCAAACACGCATACGACCATCATTGGCACCAAGGCAGAAGCGACTCTCATCGCTGAAGACGACACGTCTCCTTTCATCCCTCCATTCACGCCTGTCGCGACACCACTGGAGGCGGGCTGCACGATGTTGGGGCGTGAGCGGAAGACGGCCTAACGGTGTGCGGGACCGTAGCCCAGCTTCATGGAGACGGTTGCGAATGGTCCTCGCCGATACCCCAGGAGCAACAGTGTCCCTAATTTGCTGGGAAGTGGCGGTGCGGTCCCCTACAGCACTGCGTAGGATCCTACGGTCTTGGCGTGCATCCGTGCGTCGCTGCGGTCCGGTCCCAGGTCGACGGGCACGTGCACCTTCCGCCGACCACTGGCGACAACATCGATGTACTGTGGAGACCTCACGCCCCACGTGTTGAGCAATTCGGCGGTACGTCCACCCGGCCTCCCGCATGCCCACTATATGCCCTCGCTCAAAGTCCGTCAACTGCACATACGGTTCACGTCCACGCTGTCGCGGCATGCTACCAGTGTTAAAGACTGCGATGGAGCTCCGTATGCCACGACAAACTGGCTGACACTGACGGCGGCAGTGCACAAATGCTGCGCAGCTAGCGCCATTCGACGGCCAACACGGCGGTTCCTGGTGTGTCCGCTGTGCCGTGCGTGTGATCATTGCTTGTACAGCCCTCTCGCAGTGTCCGGAGCAAGTATGGTGGGTCTGACACACCGGTGTCAATGTGTTCTTTTTTCCATTTCCAGGAGTGTATGTACTTATGTCATTATTTTTGTAAAACTGATGTATACGTTTATTTCTATTCTTTTGTAAAGCCTCTGTTACTACAAATGTTATCTGTATTGTTATGTTCTTTAATGATGTATTTTGTACCTTTGTAATTGTATTCTTATGTTGTAAATTTATAATCGTATAGACACCAGTTCTTCAAATTAAGTTACATTTCACTGCACACGTTTCTGTTGGTCATAGTATATGGACAATATGTGAGAAGTAGGGACTGTTAGTGTTTGCATGTGTGTTAATAATTCTGCAAGGGACTGGATAACAGCATTGCTGGTTCTAAGGACATTTCAAAAAAAAAATTTTGTGAGTGCGCAAGTGGTGGTTCATGGACTTGGTATATTATCCGCAAGACTCTTCAATGGTGATTGTGCACCTGCACAGTCACAACAGATGGCTGCTGGCCGTCTCTACAAGGACTACAGTGGGTCTGCACCTCAGATGGCCCACCAATACCGTAATCTCTACCAGGACTGCAGTAGGTCTACTCTGTGATGAACTACCTACCAATATTCTTCAAAACTTAGACTGACTCTGGTGGGTTTGCTCTGTTGTGGCCCATTACCTGTCTGCATGTCAAGAGTCAGCACTGTCTTTCCGTTGGAAGGACAACACTAGTTCTTCCAGACTGCATGGAAATCCACTACTTCCGTGTGCATTGTCTTTTACTGCTCAGACTTTGAGAAAAGAAACGGCAGTTTCACTGTGATGAATGATCAGGACTGTCTTTATGGACTGTGAGAAAATTTTAGCTTTTGACCAACATTGTATCAATAAGTGTGTGCATTTGATATCTTTGTTATTGTAATTATGAAAAATTTTATCAAATCATTATTGGGCAGTGCCCAAAACAATTTGTAAAATTTTTTTGTGGGGAGCATGGGGGCTATGTAAGTAGGCTGTTTAGGTTTTTTTATTGGTAACGCCACCTCTGTATAAAAATCACTGGCTGTGCTGTGTGCAGTCTGTGTCTAGTTTGCATTGTTGTCTGCCATTGTAGTGTTAGGCAGCTGGCTGTGAACAGCGCATAGCGTTGCGCAGTTGCAGGTGAGCCGCCAGCAGTGGTGGATGTGGGGAGAGAGATGGCGGAGTTTTGTAATTTGTCATGAACTGCTATATATATTATGACTATTAAGGTAAACACATTGTTTGTTCTCTATTAATATCTTTCATTTGCTAACTATCCCTATCAGTAGTTAGTGCCTTCCGTAGTTTGAATCCTTTATTTAGCTGGCAGTAGTGGCGCTCGCTGTACTGCAGTAGTTCGAGTAACCAAGATTTTTGTGAGGTGAGTGATTTGTGAAACGTATAGGTTAAAGTTAGTCAGGGCCATTCTTTTGTAGGGATTATTGAAAGTCAGATTGCGTTGCGCTAACAAAATATTGTGTGTCAGTTTAAGCACAGTCTTGTATAATTGTTCAAAAGGGGACGTTTCACAATATGTCCTCCGGCTGGACCACTATGCCATTCAATCTGCTGATGAAATGTGTCGAATTCTTTATATACGAGTCCGAACGGCCCACATGTGGTTTTAACAGCGTAGTCAAAAACTTGGCTAACGAGTAGGTGGGCGAACCAATCGGTCTTAAAGGAACATTTCCTTTATGAATTTTGGGCAATCCATAAAGACTCGGTGGTAGCGCAACCGAACTGCAGAGACCTTTCTGTACACTCTCTTCAATGGAGGACTTTTTTATTAACCGCGACACACTTCTGAGAACGTTTTTAGTGGGGTTCTTATTCAGCTTCCTATATGCTTGCGGATCCAGTAGATCCGTAATTTTTCTCTGATAGTCTGCCACATCCATTATCACCGTTGCGCTTCCTTTGTCAGCTGGGAGAACCAAAATACTATCGTCGTCATTCAGGAGTTTTAAAGCTCTTCTCTCACCCACGGTTATATTACATTTCGGCGGTTTTGCATTGGCTAATATTCTCACTGTTTCTATACGGATTTCTTCAGCTGTTACAGAATCTACACTGCGAATTCCTGCTTTACATTGGCTGGAATTTCTTCCGTGGGCACAAAACTCGGACTAACAGCAAAATATCCTCCCTTGGCAAGCACAGATGTCTCGTCATCAGATAACGAACGTTTGGACAAATTGATAACGGTCCGGGAAACGTCTAAATGTCGAACAGTCTGATTAGGTAGCAAATTATCAAACTTCTTCTTTTGTCTACTAGACGTCGTCAACATACGCTTCCCCATAGTATGATGCAGTATCCCAGTCACCGACTGCGGGAGACATCTTCAAGGGGGTCCGTAGCTTGATGGAAGGTCCAACACACACGTTGGGAATCACCTCAGAATTCATCAACCGACCACGGCATAACAGCCCGGATAATTATAATGGACATGATATTTCCGGCCGTGTAAGTTTACATTTTTGTATCAGACGCCTCTACGGGGAGATCAAGAGAAGTGCGACACCTGGAAGGGCTCCAGAAGAAGAGAGTGCAGCTTTTGTGTTCCCTCACATTCCTGTCTCGTTGCAGAGCCGTCGGGGTTATACCGAAGTTTCTGAAGATAAAGCGACTGTTCTATTCGGGAAAGGCACAACGCATTTCAAACGGACTGAGGAGGCCTTACTACGAGAGCGCATTCAGCAGACCCGACGGGACTTGGCAAGCACAAACTGTAAGTTAATGTCTCTCCATATTACGATCAGTAATAAACTGTGCAGCGGTGACTGGGATAAAATTGATAGACTACTGCATCATACTATGGGGAAGCGTATGTTGACGACGTCTAGTAGACAGAAGAAGAAGTTTGATAATATGCTACCTAATCAGACTGTTCAGCATTTAGACGTTTCCCGGACCGTTATCAATTTGTCCAAACGTTCGTTATCTGACGATGAGATATCTGTGCTTGCCAAGGGAGGAAATTTTGCTGTTAGACCGCGTTTTGTGCCCACGGAAGAAATTATAGCCAATGTAGAAGCAGGAATTCGCAGTGTAGATTCTGTAACAGCTGAAGAAATCCGTATAGAAACAGTGAGAATATTAGCCAATGCAAAACCGCCGAAATGTAATATAACCGTGGGTGAGAGAAGAGCTTTAAAAATCCTGAATGATGACGATAGTATTTTGGTTCTCCCAGCTGACAAAGGAAGCGCAACGGTGGTTATGGAAGTGGCCGACTATCAGAGAAAAATTACGGATCTACTGGATCCGCAAGCATATAGGAAGCTGAATAAGGACCCCACTAACAACGTTCTCAGAACTGTGTCGCGGTTAATAAAAAAGTCCTCCATTGAAGAGAGTGTACAGAAAGGTCTCTGCAGTTCGGTTGCGCTACCACCGAGGCTTTATGGATTGCCCAAAATTCATAAAGAAAATGTTCCGTTATGACCGATACTGAGTGCCATTGGTTCGCCCACCTACTCGTTAGCCAAGTTTTTGACTACGCTGTTAAAACCACATGTGGGCCGTTCGGACTCGTATATAAAGAATTCGACACATCTCATCAGCAGATTGAATGGCATCGTGGTCCAGCCGGAGGACATAATGGTCAGCTTCGATGTGGATCGCTGTTTACCATGGTTCCACTTAATGATGTATTGGAACAGCTGGATCGAATTTTTCCTGCCGATATTTTAGAGCTGTTTAAGTGTTGTTTGACGACCACATACTTCAAGTGGAATGAACAGTTTTATGAGCAAACGGATGGCGTAGCTATGGGAAGCCCCCTAAGTCCCGTAATTGCAAACTTCTTTATGGAGAAATTCGAAGAACAGGCCTTAGGTACTGCCAGCAAGAAACCAAATATATGGTTCCGATACGTGGATGACACGTTTGTGTTGTGGAGACATGGTAGGGAGGAACTAAGCCGGTTCCACGAACATCGGAAACAGTATAAACTTAAGAATTCAGTTTACTATGGAGGAGGAGGTAGACGGAAAACTACATTTCCTCGATGTGCTTGTGTTTAGAAACGAAAATGGTAGTTTGGGCCACTCAGTGTACCGCAAACCCACGCACACGGACCGTTATTTGCACCGGGATTCGAACCACCACCCACAACAGAAGCGGGGTGTTATCAAGACGTTAGCGGAGAGAGGTAGAAATATTTGTGAACCTGAGTTGCTCGACGCTGAGTTGGAACATCTCCACAATGCACTAACGAAGAACGGATATTCGTCCGCCGAAATAAAACGTGCGTTGAGGCAGCCACGCAGAAATCATACTGACGTACAGGCTACTGCAAAATCTAAGGTTTTCCTGCCGTTTGTTAAAAATGTAACGGAAAGAATAGGGAGGATCTTGACGAAGCGGAATATTACCGTAATTTAGAAGCCCACCAGGAAGATACAGGAATACCTTAGGCCTGCCAAGGACGTTCGCAAACCATTGGAAAAATCTGGAGTGTATAGGATCCCATGCAGCTGTGGTGATGTTTATGTGGGTACCACCAAAAGAACTGTTTCTAAACGTTTGGAAGAGCACAAGGGAAATTGTAGAAGACGAGAAACGGAACGATCAGCTGTTGCGGAGCATGCTTTCCAGCCAGGGAACAACAATATTCGTTTCGAGGAGACGCAAGTACTAGCGGCCACGAGCAGATACTACGAAAGGCTCTACAGGGAGGCAATCGAAATCGCTAAACACCCAAATAATTTCAACAGAAAGGAGGAGGACTTCAAATTAAACGGTATATGGATGCCGGTGTTAAAGAAGATGTGTACCACTCGTCCACTGCTGGGTGATGGCAACGGCGATCGACGGCGACGGACAGCGGCCAATTGTACTGACGTTTTCAAAACACGTGACGTCACGCCGCGGTGCGGGGGCGCGCGGACACGGAATTTAGCGGCAGTCAGTAGCGAGCCAGTGTGTGTGTTGGACCTTCCATCAAGCTACGGACCCCCTTGAAGATGTCTCCCGCAGTCGGAGACGAAACGTTGGGAATCACCTCAGAATTCATCAACCGACCACGGCATAACAGCCCGGATATTTATAATGGACATGGTATGGCGAATGCCCGGTGAACGTCATCTGCCAGCGTGTGTAGCGAAAACAGTAATATTCGGAGGCGGTGGTGTTACGGCGTGGTCGTGTTTTTCATGGAGGGGTCTTGCACTCCTTGTTGTTTTGCGTGGCACTATCATAGCACAGGCCTACATTGATGTTTTAAGCACCTTCTTGCTTCTCACTGTTGAAGAGCAATTCGGGGACGGCGATTGCATCTTTCAACACGATCGAGCACCTGTTCATAATGCACGACCTGTGGCGGAGTGGTTAGATGACAATAACTTCTCTGTAATGGACTGTCCTGCACACAGTCCTGACCTGAGACCACCTTTGGGATGTTTTGGAACGCTGACTTCGTGCCAGGCTTCACCGACTGACATAGATACCTCTCTGCAGAGGAGCATTCCGTGAAGAATGTGCTGCCATTCCCCAAGAAACCTTCCAGCACCTGATTGATCGTATTCCTGCGAGAGTGGAAGCTTTCATCGAGGCTAAGGGTGGGGCAACACCATATTGAATTGGAGCATTATCGATGGAGGGTGCCACGAACTTTTAAGTGTCCGGATACTTTTGATCACATAGTGTATGGAGGACAAAAACTGCAGAGAGAGATTTGGATACATCGAGCATGTAATTGAAGACATAGGTTGCAAATGCTACTCTGAGATGAAAAGGGTGACACAGGAGAGAAATTCGTGAAGAGCCACATCAAACAAGTCAGAATAGTAATGAGTAAGAAAAATATAGGTTGCAGAGCGACTAACAAACGTGAAGCAAGCCGCTGGTCGGGTATAGGTGTGCTGGGAGGGCGGCGAGCTGCGAGGCCGTCGCCGCCAGCGGGACCTGTCACCGGCTATCGGCAGCAGAGCTGCGGGCTGTCCGCCATGGAGAGGCGTCCTGCCAGCGATAGCTGCCCGCCCGCCGCCTGCCATTGAGCCTAATGAAAGCGCCGGCAGGTGAATAATGCGGCTGGCCGGGTGATTTATCAGCACATCACTCGCTGGACCGGCGCGGTGCGGCCCAGCACAGCCCAGGCCGGCGCTCCTCGCGCGCTCCGACACCTCTTTCTGGCGCGGCTGGCGGTGGCGGACGCCCCGACAGGTGGACGACACGTCCGGACGCTGCTGACGCAGCTCACAACAGCTGTCGCAGCACTACCTTTCACAGGAATTATCGGAGATGGCGCTAGTGCCTTTTTTGTGCGTTTACGTACATTTCCTTTACTCACTCGTATGTACTCTGATGAAAGAAAGACAGACTGCTGAGATGTGAAAATGATCATACAGTTTATACTGGTGGACTGTGCTAGGTTAAGGATTTCAGTTCGAATATTTGTGTGGTGACGCTGTTGTGGCAGCGATGGTGTTGGCTGTGGTGGTCTTCAGCCTGAAGCCTGATCTGACTCATTTCTTCACGCAACTCTATTATGTGTAACCTACTTCATTTCCAAAGAACTACTATAATCTACATCTATTGTAACACACTTGCTCAGTTCACTCCTTGACCTCCCAATTTCTTTTTTTACCCTGTATTTTCCTCGATTGCCAAATTCGTGATACTCTGATACTTCAGGATGTGTCTTATTACGTGATCTCTTCTTTTAGCCAAGTTGTCCCATAAACTTCTTTTTTTTGCAATTCTATTCGGTACATTCTCATTTGCTACTCGATCAACCATCTAATCTACAAGATTCTTCTGGAGCATCATATTTAGAAAGCTTCTATTCTCTTCCTGTTTAGTTCGCAGCCGGTGGTCTAGTTTCTTACGTTGCTGCCTCTGGAACACGGTGCCCCTGGTTCAATTCCTGGCCGGGTTGGCTATTTTCTCCACCTGGGAACTGGGTGTTTGTTGTGTCCTCATCACTTCGTCATCATTCGTGCAAGTGGCGAGACTTAACTGTGTAAAGATTGGGACTTTGTACGGGCGTTGATAACTGTGCAGTAAAGTCCCTCACAAACCAAACATCATCATCTTCTTGTTTACACTACTTATCGTCCATGTCTCACTTCAATACAAGGCTACACTCCACACAGCCACCTAAGGAAGGAGTTCCTAACATTTAAATTTGTATTAAACCTTAACAAATTCTTCTTTTTCATAAATGCTTTCCTTGATATAGCTAGAACATCACCAGTTACCTTGCTACCCAAGCGGCAAATCTCGCCTATTATTTTTAGGGTCTCATCGCTAAATTAATTCCCTCAGTATCACCCGATCTGTTTTGACTACATGGCATCACCCTTGTTTGGCTTTCATTTTAGACTTATATTCTCCCTTCAAGACACGGCACATTCCAACCAGCTCATCTTCCAAGTCCTTTGTAGTCTCTGACAGAATTACAATGTCATCCGCAAATATCGAAGTTTCTATTTCTTCTCCCTGAACTGAACTTCAATTCCTACTCCAAATTTTTTTTTTTTTCTTTCCTACTTGCTCAGTGTACAGATTGACTAACACGGACGATAGGCAACAAACATGTCTCCCTCTTTTCTCAACCACCGCTTCGCTTTTTTCGTTTTGTGTTTTGTTCCTGTCTCCTTCACAATTTTAATGACCGTATTCCACTCAACATTTTCAAAAGCTTAGTATACATGTACAAGTGCTATAAACGTAGGTGTGCGTTTCTTCAAAATGGTTCAAATGGCTCTGAGCACTATGGGACCTAACAGCTATGGTCATCAGCCCCTAGAACTTAGAACTACTTAAACCTAACTAACCTAAGGACAGCACACAACACCCAGCCATCACGAGGCAGAGAAAATCCCTGACCCCGCCGGGAATCGAACCCGGGAACCCGGGCGTGGGAAGCGAGAACGCTACCGCACGACCACGAGATGCGGGCGCGTTTCTTCAACACATTTTCTGAGATACTTTGTAGGGTCAGTATTATCTCGCATGTTCCCAGTTTTCTCTCGAGACGAAACAAATCTTCCCCGAGTACGACATCTACCAGTTAAGAACTCATGTCAGTATGTTGCAGCCATGGTTTATTATGGTGATAATTTCCTAATATTCGCGCTTGCCAGCATCTACTTTCTTACGAAGCAGAATTGTTTTCATGAAAACATCAATAAAACATCATGATTGTGTGCACATCCCAAAATAATACAACAATAATGTGCCTATTCTATTGGGGAAAGACTGTCATGGTCTTGTACTTGTTATACAGAGACTAAAGAAACTTTGGCAGCGCAATGTGATTGGAGTGCAGCAGTGAGTCTCGTTACCCAATGACGAATGATGTCTCAGCGGCGCCGACTGAATTCGTTTGAGAGTCGGATGGTTAATGTCTCCAAGCGAAGGCAGTGTGTGTCCTTCAGCAATGAGACTAATGAGCTTGATTAAACTTTTTAACAGTTCTTTGATACAGCATTTTCTGTAGGGCCGTGTTCACTTCAACTTTGTGTTGCCGTAGCATGTAACACGAGTGCGAAGATGCTTGGAAATGTGTTTAATTTTAAATTCGTGCCGTTATGACTCTGCTGAAAAACAACATTATAATCCAAAAGTGTTGAAAACAACCAGTAATATATAAACACAGTTTCTATAGTTAGCAGTAAAGTAAATAAATATAAGCACTGTTAGGTGTCAAGCGTTAGCGGCAGTGACTGCCACTGACTGTCGGGGCACTCAGAAACATAGCCTCTAATTACCTCTGTGAGTGGTGGTGTGGGTGTTGTAACGCGGCCTGCCGATTTGTTGCCTTTGGGGTGGAAGGACTTGGAAAAAAGTGCTTGAGCACCATTCGTCACACAAATAAATTTTTAGCACACTTTATTTCAGTTACCAATTTCCTCGTCAAAGTTGAAATTGAGAGCGCAATAAAATGGTATCAGCTGAAGAACAAATGTCAGTTCCGGTGCCACCAGTTAATCGGGGCGCATGCTAGACTGGCCAAGGAACTCAGAAACCATCTCACTCTAAAACACGGTCGTGAAACGGCCTTGAAATGCGTAAAGTAATTACAGATCAAATTAATACAGTGCACTTTATCACTAGAATTGAAGATGCTTGTTTGCAATCAACCTCGATTTTCTTTTATTTCAACGAATAAGCGTTCGAACGGCGAGCAACATACACCTTCACCAGTTATCAATCCGTTCGCAAGTGAACTTAAATGTGCACAAAGATTAGCAGTTGTGTCTAAATTTGGGGAACGCACATGCGCTCAAACAGCAATGAGAACAAATGCTTTGAATTAAATAAGGCTCAAGTTCTTTAACTAGATGATCTAAAATCCAAACAGCTTTCATGGTGAGACAGTAAACAAGACATGAGAGGCGCTCACGCGTTCCGATTATTAAGAATGTGTGTAGCCTACGGTACCTTAAGTTACAGAGCCAAGAAAGGATGACATCTCCCGTCAACACACATAGAAATGCAGCTGGATTTATTCACCCTATTTCAGAAGGCACCCAGATTGTGTAGTCCACACAGACAAAGCGCAGGCGGTGAGTACGTCAGAGAATTCTTTTTTTTCTTTAAATTACAAAATATAAAAGAAACAGTTCTTAAAAACATAGTAATATAGACATACACTTTAAGGGATGCAGAATTCCGTAACTTCATCTACCAGATGATCATCAATCCTGATGTTAAATTTCTCGCTGTTCTCATATCTCTTGCTTCTCATTAATTTCGTCGTTCTTCTATTTACTCTCAATCAATATTTTGTACTGATTAGACCGTTCATTCGGTTCAACAGATCCTGTAACTCTTCTTCACATTCATTGAAGACAGCAATGTCATCAGGGAACCTTAACATTGCTATCCTTTCATCTTGAATTCTAATCCCTTTCTTGAGCTTTCTTTTATTTTCGTCATTGCTTCGACTGAATGGCAAGGTCGAAACACTCCATCCTTGTTAACACTCTATTTAATCCGAGCACTTTTTTCTTGGTCGTGCACTCTTATTGTCCCCCCCCCCCCCACCCCCCGCCTTAATTCTTGTACGTATTGCATATTAACCGTCTTTCCTTCCAGCTTGTCCCTATTTTTCTCAAGATTTCGAATATCTTGCACCATTTTTCATTGTCGAACGCTTTTAACAGGTCGTCAAATCATACGTATGTGTCTTGATTTTTTTTTTTTTTTCATTTTGCTTTCATTATCAACCGCAGCGTCAGAACAGCCTGTCTGCTGGCTTTACCTTTCCTGAAGTCAAACAGTCCTCAATTTTCTTCTCTGTTCTTCGGTATATTTTCTTGTCAGCAACTTGGATACATGAAGCGTTACGCAGACTCTGCAATAATTCTCACACTTTTCGGGTATTGCAGCACTGGGAATTATGTGGGTGATGTTTTCTGGAAAGTCTGATGGTATGTCACCACACTCATACATTCTACACACCACCGAGAATAATCTCTTTGTTGCCACTTCCCCCAATGACTTTTTAAATTCCGATGGACTGTCACCTATCCCTATCGGAATTTAGAAGAGCTCTGGAAGACTTAAAATCAAATAAATCTTCCAAAGCTCTTCTAAATTCCGATTTTAATACCATGTCCCCTATCTCTTCCCTGTCGACTCCTGTTCCTTCCTCTATCACGTAGTCAGACAATTCATCCCCTTCATAGAGGCGTACAATGTCCCTTTTACATTTATCCACTCTCTCCTATGCATTTAATAGTGGAGTTCTTCTTGTACTCTTAATGTTAGCGCTTTTGCTTTTAATTTCACAGAAGGATGTTTTGACTTTTATGTGTGCTGAGTCAGTCCTTCCGACAATTATTTCTTTTTCGATTTCTTCACACTTTTCATGTAGTCATTTCGCCTTAGCTTTCCTGCACTTAATATGTATTTCATTCCTAAGCGACATGTGATTCTGTATTCGTGTATTTCCCTGAGCTTTTTTGTACTTCCTTCTTTCGCCAATCAATTATGTTTCGACATTATCTTTGTATCTCACACTTTCATGAATGTTCTATTATGAAAACTGAACTAATATCAACTTGGTATAGTTGTAACTATTGCTGGCTGTATGGCGTCCGTCTTTCAGTGCTTTTCTTTTATATTAAGGACTTATATTTGTATGTCGAACCCTTTTTCTTGTTCTGCTGTTGAAATTGCAATTATGTTAACAAATCAAATGGTTCAAATGGCTCTAAGCATTATGGGACTTAACATCCAAGGTCATCAGTCTCCTAGACTTACAATTACTTAAACCTAACCAACCTAAAGACATCACCCACATCCATGCCCGAGGCAGGATTCGAACCTGCGACCATATCACCAGCGCGGTTCCGGACTGAAGCACCTAGAGCAGTTCGGCCACAGCGAATTATGTTAACATATTGTTTTTGCAACTACTGTTGGCTGTATGGTCTTCGCAGCCCAAAGCAAAAGATGAATAAGTAAATAACAAAGAAATAAATAAAATCGTTTCTTACTTCATCACACCTTTTAATTTTTAGCAGTCTTCTGAAACACCGTGTTGTGACGATGGAAGAAAGATACGCAGTGGGCATGATTCGGACAGTGACTTAAGATTAAATAAATTACAGAAAATAAGTAACAAAAGGAGATTTTTATTGGGATAGGAAGTGATATCAAGTGGGGAGTCTTCAGTAAGAGTTAAGGGGCTGAACCCGGTAGCTCGTCTCATGAGAATAGGTTAAGCTGACAGTGAGAGGCTGCAAAGAGTCACACCTGAAGTTTAGAAAAGAACGACATTTCTTCCGAGCTTGAGATTACAGTAGTTTAATATTTTGAATATAGTTTATTGTCCTACATAATCGTATAAATTTAAAATGAAACGACCGGTTTCGGACGGCATCGAACGTCTTCACGTCATAAAATATTGCTGGTGGTTCAGTCCCTCCTCTGTGGAAACTACGTCGTAATTCACTCAGATTGACACGTGGGATTGAACCATGTTGGGTCTGAGCGTCGGCCTGTATTTTATGATCTGGGGATAGCCGATGTCGGCCGAAACCGGTCATTTTATTATAAATGAAATGGAACCTGAAATTTAGGTAGTGGTGCGATATAGGCGTCTGAGAGTGGAGCAAATGGTCTCCGAAACGTTTGTTCTGGGCAAAATAAGTAGTTCAAGACAGAGCTCACCGTTCAATGAAGAGTGGAAATATCGAACGTATTAAGTCTCATCCACTAACAAAGCGCGTTTTCAGTGTTGCTCTGTTCTCAGTATCCTGTTGAATGTGCCTAGGCTTGTACCAAGCGTCAAATCATGGCGAAAATGTTCCATTCATTACTTTTGACTGATGGTCTTTCTGCCAAACATTACTTTACTTTTAAGTTTCATGTGTCATGCGCCAACGTATCAGTGATGATTCCGGTTAGCTTAGGTTGAAATGAGTGAGTAGGTGAGTGGGCACAACTTTTTGAGCTGCGACAGAGGTTTTGGAGTTATAGAGAAACGGAGATAGGTAGGCAAGGCGTTTGTTTCGCAAAATTCACACAAGGTTGTCGAATCGGTTAAACCTCTGAACTCATTACATATAACTCCAAATCACGCGCTGCTGAAACGTTGTTGTGAATTCACACGCGTAAGATCTCCAAATGCAGTACGATCAAAGTGTCTCATACTCGTCCATCTCAAGTAGCTATTAAAAATTCGTACTCTGAAACAGAAGAATGGAAAAGTGTCAATGTATTCAAAACCTGGAAGACAATAGCTAATTTATACCATTCTGTACATCATGTGAAAGACCAGCCATCTTGCTGTAAAACGGAAAGACCTGCTGACAAAGTTATCCACTTCTTTCTTAATGTTACAGGCCTACCTGTTATTGAAGTACACAGCCAATCATTTGCAAATTTTTATTTGTTTTTAGACTTGATCAAGGTTTCGATACCGCGAAGAGTGCCTTCTTCACAAGGAGTTACTTCGAGAAGTTACTTCGGCTACGTTACCCCTCATGAGCTGAAATGAAGTGGATGTAACATGTTTTACGTAATATAATCCAAGTAAAGCCTTGTTCTTCTGAAGAAGATCCACTTAGCGGAATGGAAACCTGTGTAAGTGTAAAAATAAATTCAAAATTGACAACTGAATGGCTGCGTACCTCATCAACTGAAAACTTAGTCATAGTTGCTAACAGCCATGATCAAGAATGTAAAATCACAGGAACTTGTACAGCAAGCTTTGCAGCTTCTGAGGCCAAGAATGGAGTTGTGAAAGAAATAGAGTCAATATTGAAAACCTCTTTTCTGCAGCTTTATTTGATTATTCCCTTCTAAAAATTTTTAAAGTTGTGAGAAAATTTTCTGTTGAGCATAGTTCTACTAGTTAAAACATCACTGCTATACTTCTGTACTTGCATCATCACAAATAAAACGTAATGTTTCAGTATTACTGGTACTTGACACAAAAACTACCTTATTTGCAATTAGAGCCAGTTTCCTCGTATGGCACCTGGAACGTTCTTGACAGATTATTTATTTTCGAAGTTTCTTCTTTACTGTTTGCAGTATGAGGAGAGCAGCATAATTCTATGTTATAAAAACACTTTGATTTTTTGGATTCAAATAAGTTACAAAGGAGAGTGTTGTCCCTTTGTAGACGTCTCAAACTTCTGCTTTTAGGCAGCCCCGAAGTAGCCGCATAACAAAATCAGAAACCAGATGCATTTTAATTATACCCTGAAATAGAAGTTACTGGAAACAAAAACAAGTTTCCATTTTCAAGACCTATAAAATAGTTAAGGCATTAAAAGAACTCAGTCCATCTGTAAGTACCAGTGTGACATCAGTAGGCATTACAGTCCTGATACCGACCTGATCGCAAGCTCACTTCTGGTGTCAATTTACTCCTGAGGCAATTGGCCTTCTTATCTTCGCAGTCATGGGAAACCCCCACACCCACAACCTCCAAGGTAATCCCCGCATATTCGCAAATTGCACGTGGTACATTTACGGTCGCTGAAGAACTGTGATATTTGTGCCTGAAATAAGTATGTTGACCATTTTCCATTGTTAAAAAAGGCGGGAAAAGCCTCCCTTTCTCCCTTCTCGTAGCTAGGCCCGTTAAGAATCAAGTATCCCTCCCCCCCTGGTTTATGACCAGGGCAGCTTCATATGCCTCGTCATTTGTCTATTGTAACACCAGTGTGTGGACCAGTTTTGTTTGGGGTTAGATTGTGGTGTATAATAATGTTGACATAACAATTAATTTCGTTACCAGTAATTTTCAACTGATTAGTTCGCTCTTTTCCTTTTAGGCAACTGCATGAGCCTAATAATTTGTACACTACAGTGAGAATATTAGGTTTCTTTGGGATAAGGTTGTGGGTATTTTTTGTACACAGTAATGTGTATGTAAGAAAAACATTTCTTGTTAATTAACAAAAACTAGTAAAGAAGAAGAACCTGTGTGATAATTTAACAATTGATCATTACTTTCTAATTTTTTTATGAAACAGCTTTATATTCAGTTCTTTTTTTAATGACAATAACCTTTTTTCTATATTCACCTGCCACTCGATTACATGATAAATAAAGATTTGTACATGAGAAACGAGACAATAATAATACTGACGGATTGGTTAAATAAGCAGCAGATGAAGAAAAAACCATGTGCGTACAAATGGCTCAAAATGGTTCAAATGGCTCTAAGCACTATAGGACTTAACTACTGAGGTCATCAGTCCCCTAGAACTTAGAACTACTTAAACCTAACTAACCTAAGGACATCACACACATCCATGCCCGGCCGGCCGGCCATGTGCGTACACACACACACACACACACACACACACACACACACGAACACACACACACACACACACACAGAAATATATACAAATGCACATGACGTGTGCATTCAGCCAATACAGGCACGTATACTGACACACACCAATGAAAACCGGTTCATACTATTAACCCCACGTAAACTTGTGCACACATCGGCTAATTACAAGTAAATACCCATCTGCCCTCAACCAACGTAGTGAATAGTGTTAGAACAGGATGATTCTTATCCTGTCCATCTGTTCTGAACCACTAAGCTGAATAGTGTGAGAACAGGAGGATTGTGATCCTACCCTCACAGATAAACTGTTGGCCGTCGTGGTGTGATCAACCAACTTCAAATTCCGATACAGTGTCTAACACGTGGTCTGACGTCGAAAGAGTACTTGACCCACGATGTAATTCCTTGCGCTATAATGTCAATCCGAAAGGCACAGTAAGTGGATTTTATAGTGTTTTCTCAAATCTTCCATATTTTCTACAAATACTCAATTGTTCAATAACTTTGTTTGTTGTTGTTGTGGTCTTCAGTCCTGAGACTGGTTTGATGCAGCTCTCGATGCTACTCTATCCTGTGCAAGCTTCTTCATCTCCCAGTACCTACTGCAACCTACATCCTTCTGAATCTGCTTAGTGTAGTCATCTCTTGGTCTCCCTCTACGAGTTTTTCCCTCTACGCTGCCCTCCAATACTAAATTGGTGATCCCTTGATGCCTCAGAACATGTCTTACTAACCGGTCCCTTCTTTTTCTCAAGTTGTGCCACAAACTTCTCTTCTCCCCAATTCTGTTCAATACTTCATCATTAGCTATGTGATCTACCCATCTAATCTTCAGCATTCTTCGGTAGCACCACATTTCGAAAGCTTCTATTCTCTTCTTGTCCAAACTATTTATCGTCCATGTTTCACTTCCATACATGGCTACACTCCATACAAATACTTTCAGAAATGACTTCCTGACACTTAAATCTATACTCGATGTTAACAAATTTCTCTTCGTCAGAAACGCTTTCCTTGCCATTGCCAGCCTACATTTTATATCCTCTCTACTTCAACCATCATCAGTTATTTTGCTCCTCAAATAGCAAAACTCCTCTACTACTTTGTCTCATTTCCTAATCTAATTCCCTCAGCATCACCGGATTTAATTTGACTACATTCCATTATCCTCGTTTTGCTTTTGTTGATGTTCATCTTATATTCTCCTTTCAAGACACTGTCCATTTCGTTCAACTGCTCTTCCAAGTCCTTTGCTGTCTCTGACAGAATTACAATGTCATCGGCGAACCTCAAAGTTTTTATTTCTTCTCCATGGATTTTAATACCTACTCCGAATTTTTCTTTTGTTTCCTTCACTGCTTGCTCAATATACAGATTGAATAACATCGGGGAGAGACAACAACCCTGTCTCACTCCCTTCCCAACCACTGCTTCCCTTCCATGCCCCTCGACTCTTATAACTGCCATCTGGTTTTTGTACAAATTGTAAATAGCCTTTCGTTCCCTGTACTTTCCCCCTGCCATCTTTAGAATTTGAAAGAGAGTATTCCATTCAACATTGTCAAAAGCTTTCTCTAAGCCTACAAATGCTAGAAACGTAGGTTTGCCTTTCCTTAATCTTTCTTCTAAGATAAGTCGTAGGGTCAGTATTGCCTCACGTGTTCCAACATTTCTACGGAATCCAAATTGATCTTCCCCAAGGCCGGCTTCTACCAGTTTTTCCATTCGTCTGTAAATAATTCGCGTTAGTATTTTGAAGCTGTGACTTATTAAACTGATAGTTCGGTAATTTTCACATCTGTCAACACCTGCTTTCTTTGGGATTGGAATTATTATATTCTTCTTGAAGTGTGAGGGTATTTCGCCTGTTTCATACATCTTGCTCACCAGATGGTAGAGTTTTGTCAGGACTGGCTGTCCCAAGGCCGTCAGTAGTTCCAACGGAATGTTGTCTACTCCGGGGGCCTTGTTTCGACTCAGGTCTTTCAGTGCTCTGTCAAACACTTCACGCAGTATCGTATCTCCCATTTCATCTTCTTCTACATCCTCTTCCATTTCCATAATATTGTCCTCAAGTACATCGCCCTTGTATAGACCCTCTTTCCACCTTTCTACTTTCCCTTCTTTGCTTAGAAGTGGGTTTCCATCTGAGCTCTTGATGTTCATACAAGTGGTTCTCTTATCTCCAAAGGTCTCTTTAATTTTCCTGTAAGCAATATCTATCTTACCCCTAGTGAGATAAGCCTCTACATCCTTACAAATGTCCTCTAGCCACCCCCGCTTAGCCATTTTGCACTTCCTGTCGATCTCATTTTTGAGACGTTTGTATTCCTTTTTGCCTGCTTCATTTACTGCATTTTTATATTTTCTCCTTTCAGCAATTAAATTCAGTATTTCTTCTGTCACCCAAGGATTTCTACTAGCCCTCGTCTTTTTACCCACTTGATCCTCTGCTGCCTTCACTATTTCATCCCTCAAAGCTACCCATTCTTCTTCTACTGTATTTCTTTCCCCCATTCCTGTCAATTGCTCCCTTATGCTCTCCCTGAAACTCTATACAACCTCTGGTTCTTTTAGTTTATCCAGGTCCCATCTCCTTAAATTTCCACCTTTTTGCAGTTTCTTCAGTTTTAATCTACATGTTATAACCAATAGATTGTGGTCAGAGTCCACATCTGCCCCTGGAAATGTATTACAGTTTAAAACCTGGTTCCTAAATCTCTGTCTTGCCATTATATAATCTATCTGAAACCTGTCAGTATCTCCAGGCTTCTTCCATGTATACAGCCTTCTTTTATGATTTTTGATCCAAGTGTTAGCTATGATTAAGTTGTGCTCTGTGCAAAATTCTATCAGGCGGCTTCCTCTTTCATTTCTTAGCCCCAGTCCATATTCACCTACTACGTTTCCTATCTTGGCCACAGTAATGCGTTCACTATGCTGTTTGTAGTAGCTTACCCGCATTCCTATTTTCCTATTCCTTATTAAACCTACTCCTGCATTACCCCTATTTGATTTTGTGTTTATAACCCTGTAGTCACCTGACCAGAAGTCTTGTTCCTCCTGGCACCGAACTTCACTAATTCCCACCATATCTAACTTTAACCTATCCATTTCCCTTTTAAAATTTCTAATCTACCTGCCCGATTAAGGGATCTGACATTCCACGCTCCGATCCGTAGAACGCCAGTTTTCTTTCTCCTGATAACGACGTCCTCTTGAGTAGTCCCCGCCCGGAGATCCGAATGGGGGACTATTTTACCTCCGGAATATTTTACCCAAGAGGACGCCATCATCATTTAATCGTACAGTAAAGCTACATGCCCTCGGGAAAAATTACGGCCATAGTTTCCCCTTGCTTTCAGCCGTTCGCAGTACCAGCACAGCAAGGCCGTTTTGGTTATTGTTACAATGCCAGATCAATCAATCATCCAGACTGTTGCCCCTGCGACTACTGAAAAGGCTGCTGCCCCTCTTCAGGAACCACACGTTTGTCTGGCCTGTCAACAGATACCCCTCCGTTGTGGTTGCACCTACAGTACGGCTATCTGTATCGCTGAGGCACGCAAGCCTCCCCACCAACGGCAAGGTCCATGGTTCATAGGGGGAGGTCATTAACTGTAAGAAATTTCATTAACTTTAAGAAATCCTTTTAGTAACCACTTGTCAAGAGTGCCCTCTTTTCGGTGTTAACATCTCTATACTCCTTGGATCAATTTGAAGGAGCAGATTACTCTCATATGTTTCATCCCCAGACTGAATCACTGCTGGAGGTTTCTGTAGAGCATTACGTATCTGTGTTTACTGCCCAGCGTCGTCATCAACTAGGGGACGGAAAAACCAGCGAAGCTAGTCGCTCTGTACATAGCTGCAAATCGCTGTGTACGTCATGCAAGTTGGTAGCATATGCCCGTTCTGCCTCCACGACGCAGTCTACATCAGAATCCGTAACCACATCTCAGAACTTCTACAGTCTGACGATTTCCTGCTGTGCAGCCGTCAAAACCCTCCAGTCGACAGAGATTGTTGCATGTCCTGCCCTTACAAGTTGTTTGCATCATAGTATGTCAATCAAATCGTCAGATTAGCACAGCGAAAAAACAGTCCAAAGTTGCTTATTTCATTTTTTTATACACTCGGTGTCTAGTCTCGGGCTGGGAACCATTTTCAAATCTCCCTAACATATTGAAAAACGGTATTTAAGAAAATGTAAAAACTATGTCAAATTTGTGCAAATGATCAGTGCAAGTGGATCCCGACCAGAAACTAGTCACCGAGTAAACAAAATAAGGGAAATTTGTAACTTTGAACTCGTTATTCATTGTACGATTAACAAAAGTTGCTGACCCGCAGCTATTTCAGCATGCTGGGTGTACGCAAATCGTCAGATGCTTTGTACTCCCCCTCACTCATTAGTGGGTTATTTACACACACTGGCAAAAACCGCCGTGAGTCCTGCGTTTGAAAAAGAGCAGCATATCAATATCGGTCAATAGTTAGATGCTGGCACAAGTCCATTTTAACATGGGGTCATATGAAAGACGTTCCGTTGTGTATTAAATGCATATTAATATCGGTCAATAGTTAGATACTGGCACATGTCCATTTTAACATGGGGTCATATGACAGATGTAGCGTTGTGTATTAAATGGCATGATTCGGACTGTATGTGTCCATGCATACACTGAAAAATTTTCTCAAAAACGTCCACGTGGAGCTGTACATACGTGTCGAAATACTCGTACAGTGTAGCGTACTTTCCTCAATTACGGATGCAGAAGTCCTCCCTGATCATCATCGCATGCACGTACTCTGCATCCATAATGGCAGTGCTTGTACACTGAAGTGAGAAAAGCCGTGGGATAGCAATAAAGAGGTGGTATTATTATCGCCTGCACAAGGTATAAAAGAGCAGTACATTGGCGGAGCTGTCGCCTGTACTCACGTGATTCATGTACAAGCGTTCTTGAAGTGATTATGGCCACGCGATGTGAATTAACAGACTTTCAACGCATACAGGTAGTTGAAGCTAAACGCATGGTACATTCCACTTTGGAAATCGTTTAGGACTCCAATATCCCAAGATCCACAGTGTCAGGAGAGTGCGGAGGTCACCAAATGCCGAGCATACCAAACTTCAGGCATTACCTCTCAACACAGACAAAGCAGTGGCCAACGGCCTTCTCTTAACTACTGAGTGCAGCGGCGTTTGCGTATCGTTGCCAGTGCTGACAAACAAGCAACACTGCTTGAAATAACCACAGAACTCAATGTAGGATGTATGACGAACATTGAAAGATATGTGCTAAGGTCTGATCAGGATAGATCCGGAAAATAAAGTCGATAGTTGCCAACCGCACGTGTAGGAGGATCTTTGATGGTTATGAGAGCCAGGCGCGGGCAGTAAGAAACTCGGTCGTCGAAGCTGGGTGCCTGCAGGAAGCAGACGTGTGGTTACAGCTTTAAGGTAGGATCCGCGCTACGCATTTTTCAGGTTGTACACTGAGCAAACCATAGCACGTTAATGGGAGAAGCTATAAAATGATTTCAAAATGGTTTTTGTTAGATAATGTTCAGACTTAGGATTTGTATGTCCAAATTTTGACGCAGTAAGCGTTTTGTAAAATTTTTGTAAGAGGTATTCATGCTGCAAAAATGTTGGAAATGGTAGTTTTTGTATAAGACTTAAATTTTTAACGTTGTGTTTAAATCTAACAGCCTGGATCATAATCCACATCCTTTGGTTGTACTGAATATGAAAATGAGTAGTAAAGTTACCCACCTAATGAAAGAACATAAAGAAAATGAGGCCTCCATGCAACATATATGTGCAGTTCATGGTGTGAAATCGATTTTGGCATAACTAAAGTTATCAGGGTAAAGTTATTTCAAATAACTAATTTTATGCCATTGCACAACTGGCATATTCAAGTCAAGATATAATTTCATTAAGTAAACATCAGGGCCAAAAGTTAATTTTTAGTACCATCTGAATGCCATTGCACAAACGGCATTCTTCTCTTAGACTTGATTGCTGAGTCAAATACATGTTTCGTTACTGGCAAAATGGAGGAGAGCACGAAACAAGTTCGCAGACGCAGTCAGATGCAGGTTTGTTGAATAATTATTTTGGAAGAATTTTATCTCTGATACTTCCACTAATTAGAAAGGAAACAATTTTGGGTTAGATACTTTCACTTTTAAAAATAATTTTGGACATGATACTTTTAACGTATCCATGAAGACAGCGAAATTTGGCATTTTAGGTAATGGCGGGAAACACAAATCGAAAACTGTGGCCTAGTCAAATGAGTCCATATTTCAGTTGGTAAGAGCTGATAGTAGGGTTCGCGTATGGTGAGACCTCTTAAGTAGTTTTAAGTTCTAGGGGACTGATGACCTCAGCAGTTAAGTCCCATAGTGCTCAGAGCCATTTGAGACCTCCTGAAGCCGTGGACCCAAGTTGTCAACAAGGCGCTGTGCAAAAACTGGTGGTGGCTCCTTAACAGTGAGGGCTGCGTTTACGTGCAGTGGACTAATCCTCTGGTCCAACTGAATCAACCATTGACTGGAAATGGTTATGTTCAGCTACTTGGATACAATTTGCAGCCATTCATTGACTTCATGTTCCCAAAAAACGATGGCATTTTTATGGATAACAGTGGGCCATGTCACTGGGCCACAAATGTTTGCGACTGGTTTGAAGAACATGCTAGAGAATATGAATGAATGATTTGGCTACCCAGATCGCCCGACATGAATCCCATCAAACATCTATAGGACATTACTGCGAGCTCAGATCATGGACATAATCCTCCACTGGCAACACTTTCTCATTTATTGATCGGTGTAGGGGCAACATGGCTCTATATTTCTGCAGAGGACTTCCAACGACTTGTTGAGGCCATGAAATAACCAGCTACAGCACTTCGCCAGCAGGAGGAGGTCTGACACGATGACTTTTGTCACGTCAGTGTAATCTTGCTAGAGAATGCAGCAATGCCCTGCGAGATAGTGTCACTGACACTCTCTGTTAAATCTAGATATTCGAATGGATAGATCCCCTTCTTCATCACAAGCTGAAACGTTGAATCACTGCAATATGAAGCTCTAGTGATGTACATGCCCTCTGGACAGAAAGCAACTTTCTGAAGAGGCACGTGCATTACGTGTGTGAATCCCTGAAGCTTAATGTAATGTTCTTAGCTACTCGCTTGGGTAATGAAATGTATTTTTCGATGGTATCAGGCAGGACACTATTCCATTTACTTCTAAAACCGATGTCACCCTACTGCTCAAGAAGGAAGTGAACATCATATCTGCTCAAACAATTGTGAAACGTAACAGGTATGTGTGACGGAACTGGGTATTTCATGTTGCATGCATTGTGTGGTGCACAGCATAATTTTCCTGTCAGACGACAGTAGTCTGTATGTGGTTTCCCCACTTCTCTGTCCAAGGACAGTCCACAAGTATGACAGTCAACGGCTGTTCATGAAAGGCATAATTTCTGTGAGTCTGTCACACGAATCTCATCGACACTCCTTGCAAGTTGTTTGAACTCAGAGAGCAACCATCTCGCAGCTGCATATGGTACCTGTCATTATATGAAGGTTGGGTCACCTTCACAATGTGCCACAGTAGCTAGCAAGTAACTGAAATCTGTGTAAATTACAAATAAGCAACGCTGATGGTGGTGGGTACTCTTGAAACATTGAGAATTTGTTTGCCTTGCTAGGCATTGCGTCACACACCAGTTCCTGACTAAAGATAACAGTTACATTCTTTACTAAATACTCGCATGTAGTAAATGAGTAGTGCCATCTTTGACGAAAATGCTCTACACTATGATCTCTTGACGACTGGGTGAAAAATAGGTGGGCCGTGATGCGAGCTGACATCCAAAAGATGTTCGGGCTCACATGCGGCTCCTCTTCGTCGAAATGCCTTGGCTCAAACTCGTCTAGGAGTTGAACCGCCCGTGTCACACTGCACGCCCTAAATTAGACACTTGTGTTCCTTTGGGTAAATAGTCTGGCTGATGGCAAGTTTGAGAAATTGTATGAGACATCCAAAGTTAATATAACATATAATAACAGTAATAATAACATCGGGAGATAAATTAACGACCCATAAATGATGTAGGCCCCACAGTTGCGATTTGGTTAGAATAATGTTTCTTAAGAAAGAAAACTAATAGTGAAAGTGGTCGTATTTAGAGTTGCTGTTACACTCGAGCGCATATCCATTTGGGACAGTTCGATCATTCACAATCTCATCGCGAAATACATGCCCAATGCTCCACCTCGTTATCCACCAGGCGCGTGGCTGCTCAGCGCTCATAGACTAGTTCCCGCGATACCACACAACGCAAAATGTTCTAAGTCGTTTCACTTGTTAGCTACCTAAAGCCCGACCGGCCGCTTTCGCTTCTCCACCAGCACACCAGCACTGTCCCTCTGCCCGGCTCCGGCCGCGTCTCCCGCGTGCTGAACATCGTCGCTCAACTGACTAGTGCTGTTCCCTTCACTGAAGCTGCCCATCTGATGGCTACATATTATTCCACATTATTTTACATTTTAACGCATTTAAATAATCAAAGCTTTTACGTTCTAAGTAAAGTAACAATAATATCCATTACATTATAATCGTTAAATACTTCCACATAAAGCCAATACAATTTCTTTCTTAGTTTTGAATGCCACGGCCAGGAGCCTTGCACCAAAGTGTTTTCTGATAAATAAATAAAGATCAACAGTAACTATTTTGCACTAAGCTTTATAACAAATATTCTATTACCTAACGATTCAATAAGGTGTCATGCTGTCATCGTTCATTGTGTTTTGTCTGGAGGAAACGATGATCTGCTTCACTGAAAATACTGATAATTTAAATTATAAAGCTAGAGTTGATATTTAAACATTTCTCATGTTAATGATGCGCTTTTATACGAAACTTTTGATCGTTAAGATCGACAAAAGCGTTCAGATTTTAGTATTCAGGTCTTTTTTACAAAACTTGTTAATATCACGTTAACAGAAAATCCTAAACTATTATAGATATGATCAAGATTCAACTTTTATTGGGACCACCATGCAAATTTAAGAAAGCTGGTAGATTACAATTACTGCGGCTTCATTCCCTGTATTACTACAGAATTAAATAGTTTTTCATAAATTTTTTCCTTTATGGCCAATCTTATGTCCTCTGTATTTAACACTGCTACGCCTCCCTGGCCACAAACAGCTCCTACGGGGTTTCCCTATGACGCAGGTTCTCATCTGTCTCTCTCGTACACTACAGCGCTTAGGCCTGATCAGCCTGGCCTCCTTCAGCACAATAGACGCCTGTGAATTTCCCCATCTCGTGGCGAATCTGCACTCTTTGTGTCACACGGTCCTGGACGACACGATTCGTTTCACAATTCCTGGAAGGCTGTCTCTTTCCGCCATATACTTAAATAAGAGCGAAATGCTCATTAACTCACATACCTCTACTTCATAACATGTTGGCGTGCCATATATTTTATGAAGTATCCCCTAAATTTACGAGACACAAATCCATAATACAGTAACTTAAATACCCTAAGCGCCAGATCAATAGTGTTATTATTTGTAGTAGTGTTGATGCAGCATGCTTTAAATTTAAAGAAACTTATATCTAACGTAATTTATGGATTGCGGCTTATTAACTAAATGTCAAATAAAACTATAGGTTTACCAAAATCGACTGCCTATTGAAACGCCGCAGAAATATCAGCGCCACTGTGCTCACTTTTACAGAACTTTTTCGTCACAACGAAGTCTTCAGCGCCGCCCCACACAATCGGAGCTGAGTATCCCCACCGAAATTCAGTATGACTCTGCATTCCATCACCATCGTTTTGCGAGGAAAAATCTGTCGAAATTCGAATCGGGTGTAGATACCAGAAAACAAACGCTTTCCGAAACCACCCAGGATCTGCACTGAACACTTCCTCCAATGGAATCGATACAAACAGATCTAAACTACACAGAAAACAATTGATTTACAGCGTTTCCAAGATGCTCGTAAATTCTTCAATGATTCTGACGCGTTATTCTGTTTCGCATTTTCGCACAGTCGACGACTCACTTGCAAATGAACACTGACGGCGCTAATTGATACGCGGGCAGCACCAGACCGCGGGTGTTAGCAGTTGCGACCAGAGGGGACCGCCGCTGCCGCTGTCGGCGTTGATCTCTTCTGGCCGCGTCGGTCTGCGGCGGCTGCGGGGAACCGCCCGTGATTGACGGGACGTGCGCGGCGGTCGCAACAGGAATAGCGGCGGCGGCGGCGGCGGCGGCGGCGGAGGGGTGGGAACGGGCAGCGTGATTACGTCGTGCAGCCGCGCCCCGCTCTTCACCGCATATTTGCGTGCAATTATGCCACAATCAAATAAACATTAGCTAGAATTGCAAATTTCGGATAATTCCGGTAGGTATTACAATTAATTACAGCACTCGACAACAGCGCGCGCACTGGATTCGGCGGCTCTATCACTAAAGTCAGTTCGGCGGACGCCTGCGGCTGCAAAGCCGCAACTACAGTGGAGCACCGTAGTAAACCGCCGCTTGCCCACTGGACTCGCCACTACGTTATGCCCAACAGCTCTGTCTGTCACAGCTGTTCAACGACAAATTGCTAAGGATACGTACAAAACCATTTGTCCTCACAGATCATTCTACCGAAATACTGAAGAGTAACTGACACAGTTGAACGATCTAGTAGATGTCGTTTGTAGTTATTCGCAAATTAGGAAGATATTTACTGGGAGGTTGGTTGGTTGATTTTGGGGAAGAGACCAAACAGCGAGGTCATCGATCCCATCGGATGAAGGAAGGAAGGAAATCAGCCGTGCCCTTTCGAAGGAGCCGTCCCAGCATTTGCCTCAATTTACGAGAATCACGGAAAACCTAAATCAGGATGTCCGGACGCGGTTTGAACCGCAGTCCTCCCGAGTGCGAATCCAGTGCGCTAGCAACTGCGCCACGTCGCTCGGTATATTTACTGGGAGGTCATGTTTATACTGTTGATATACTTTCCGGGATGTGAGGTCGTGGCCCAAGAACTTTTCTGCTCCCTACGTTTCGTCCAGGACTGCGCTAGACTTCCTCAGAGGCGCTGTTCCGCTGAGTCTTGCGGAGCAGCGCCTCTGAGGAAGTCCAGCGCAGTCCTGGACGAAACGTAAGGAGCAGAAAAGTTCTTGGACCACGACCTCACATCCCGGAAAGTATATCAACAGCCATGTCACCCGGTTATGAAAGCCTTCATTCTACATATTTATACTGCTGTTATGAAGATTTGTTACGAACACTTACGAATTATTAGATATGAGCGCATAACTAGCAGCTAGTAATCTCACATAAATAATCGTAACCTAATACATGCAAATACACGAAAAAATTAAAATAATGAATCGTATGGCGTTGGAAGAAGTATCTAGAAGGGAAACTGGACGCAATGGATAATGTCTTTAAAAGATATAAGGTGAACATCAAAAAAGGTAAAATAAGTGTCATGTAATCGAATTAGATCAAGTGAGGCTGAAGGAACTGGATTAGGAAATAAGAAACTACAAGTAGTAGATGAGATTTGTATTTTGGCAGTAAAATAACTCGCAAGGGCCAAATAGTGGATATTAAATTGTAGTTTGGCATTGGCAAGAAAATTTCCTAGTATTTAATATAAACTTAAGTGCAACAAAGTCTTCTCCGAAGGTATAACCAAAGGACTTACTTTGTTCAATGCACCGGTTTTAGTCAAATCACCGGAGTAAAGTAGGGTGGGACACGCGTTTAGACGCGTAACCGCGTGAGTCCGTTGGCTCTTATCCCATTGCTTTAGGGCAGAGTGAGGGACAAGTGTTGGCATGAAGCTCCTGATCACCTGTCTCAGCGCCAGTTACCTGTAATGAATTCCAAACCTCTACACAGTATCACATGAGGGAAAGGCATGTGGCAGAGTTGATGACGATCCGTCCATCGGATAGGGACTTGACGGTCGGCGGTCCCCGTTGGTGCTGTTTGGGAGGAGCAGGCAACGTGCTGGCACCGTGTTCCACCCTCTCCCTTCACTCATAATCATCCCACACGAATGTGACACCACGCTACACCTTGCCTTTGCAGTCATCTACACTTATCAGATACACTTAAACACAGAACTCTCACAATTCGTGGAAGAGAAGTTTCAGGATACGCGAAACATAGAAAAGCCTTTCGATTCAGGAAGCTGAGCCTGCCCCTCGGAGTATTGCAGCCAAAAATGCCATATGATTTTACATATTTCTGAAGGAATTTGTGGGAGTATAGATTTGTACAGACATGCAAATGGAAGATAAACAGTTCATATAAGAAGAGAAGACAAGTTGTGCAAGATTCTGCTTCAGAAGAACGCTGAACGTTGGATGGGTGTGTCTAATAACGAACAAGGACATACTGAATCGAACCGGGAAAAAAAGAAATTTATGGCTCAAACTTCAATAAAAGAAGGGCTCGATTGAAAGTACACACCCTGAAGCAGCAATGGAAGGTAAAAAAATGTAGAGGGAGACCTAGGCATGAAACAGGTAAACGGATGGATATTCCACTAGTTATTCAGAGATGAAGAGGCTTGCACAGGTTTAACTAGCTTGGAAACCTGAATCAAACCAGTCTTCAGACTGCAACAACAACAACAACAACAGGGCGTTGCTCGCTGGGACAAATTCAAATGGCTCTGAGCACTATGGGACTCAACTTCTGAGGTCATCAGTTCTCTAGAACTTAGAACTACTTAAACCTAACTAACCTAAGGACATCACACAAATCCATGCCCGAGGCAGGATTCGAACCTCTCTGAGAAGATACAGACCCTCCTAGATGTCTATTCGTACAGCAGCATCAATACTGACCCCACCAAGAAGGTAAAGAACAACACCAGGGCGCTTCTTGAGGACTCGGATTCACAAGAGGTGAATAAAGAAACTGTGACCACGGGGATCTGTACAGCCTAGACATGATGGACTCCCTAAGGTCAACAACGATGTTGTGCTGTTACGCCCCACTATCAGTAATTTTAGGCCTCCAACATATTTGCTAGAAAAATACATAAAAGTCGTACTAACCCTTATGCGGAGAAATGCTCGCATCATTTTCGCAAATCGATGGATTCTGTGAAACGACTCAACAACTTCAGGTTGAAGTTCTCATATACGCTTATGAACTATGACGCAATTTCACTATTCAGTAGGGTACCTCTACGAGAGTCATTTGAACTCATTAGTCACAAATTTGACGGGAAAGCCTCCGGCATTTTCAGGAATCTCCTGACTTCCACGTATTTTCTGTTTAATGGAGAATACCATGAACAAACGGAGTCGCAGTTGGTAGTCCACAATCTCCTGTGGTTTCGGATTTGTGTATGTAGCGCTTCGAGGTCACCAAAATAAAAACCTATTTTCTTTTCCCGTTGTGAGGACCGCACGTTCGTCATTTGGCCCCAAGAAAGCGACAACCTCCATTACTTCCTCACACATCCGAACTCCATTCAGCCGGCCGGAGTGGCCGAGCGCTTCTAGGCGCTACAGTCTGGAACCGCGCGAGCGCTACGGTCGCAGGTTCGATTCCTGCCTCGGGCATGGATGTGTGTAACGTCCTTAGGTGAGTGAGGTTTAAGTAGTTCTAAGTTCTAGGGGACTGATGACCTCAGAAGTCCCATAGTGCTCAGAGCCATTTGAACCATTTGAACTCCATTCATCCCAACATCAGATTCACTATGGAGACCGAAGCAGAAAGAAGACTACATTCCTTGACGTCATGATCAAGAGAAGAGTTGATGGCACCCTAGCCCATGGCGTGTATGGTGTGCATCGGAAGAAAAAGCACACTGATTTGTTCTTGCACGCAGACAGATGCAACCACCCGGCGTATAGGAGTGGGGTACTAAAAACTCTAATATACAGAGCGTGCACCATCACAGATGGAGAGAGACTTCTCTAGGAACTGCAATATCTCAGAATTATAATTCGTAAAATAAAACAGTTAACGGAATTGCAGATTAGGCGCGCTTTGTACCTCTCCACTAGAGTACAGCCTGTGGAGAGGGACAAAGTCACGACGAAAGAGGCAGCCACTGTATTTTTTACCATGCACTGTCTTTTACCTGCCCAATAAAACGCAGGACTCATTGGGCATAGTAAAAGATGACCTTGATTTACGTAAGGCAGTGATATACTAGATTCCATGACGCTGTGGCGAGACTTATATTGGGCAAACAATGTGCACCTTCGAACATCGATGCGAAGAACACCGGCAGCACACTCACGTAAAGCATCCCAAAAAGTCGTTGGTGGCAGAACACTGTTTGCTCGAGACACATTTGATGGATATGACTGCAATGAGATATTATCAGGAACTTCCAAATACTGAGACAGTTTCGTTAGAGAAGCCATCAAAATACGCACTAGGGACAATCTCATCAACTGGGATGCGGACCAGCACTGGGTCTTAATAAGAAGCCATTAAGCAAACAAAACGCTCTGGCGGCCAGTTCCGACCGACATTACCGCAACCGGGGCGTGCTGCCAAACATCGCTGCCCACAGACGCCGATGCGACGGCTACCTCCGCCACCGACAAGCGCCCTTGAGTGTGGAACATATGCAGAACGGCTCACAGGAGTAGGGGACATAAGACAGACATGCGCCTCGAGGAGGTCACTTCGTCAGCACGCCTGACGACAGCAAGAAGTCAGATGCCCGTCGGACACTATCAACTAGCAATGCACATGTGAACAGTTCGATCAATGAAAGAGGTTGTCCACAGAACCGGAGAATGAAGGGACATTGGGAAAGCGCCGACGAGAAGGACAGGACGATAGGTCATGTGTTGATACACCACTATGTGACACCCATGTACTAGAGGGAACTGTAGAGGGAAATAACTGTATGGGAAGACCGGGGTTGGAGTATGCCCAACAAGTAGCTGAACGACTCGCAGACAGGATATAATTTGGCCGTGCACCTGCTGGAGGTCGGTTGGTCAGCACTCCTGATGATGGCAACACGTCTGATCGCCGAAATATTGTGCTCATGGTGCACGTCACTATGAACCGGCAAGTCCGCACGGGAACTGTCAGAATGTTTTTTCGAATCTACAAATCTACCCTTTCGATGTCAGAAGTTGAGAAAGTCAAAACAACAAAACTAATCTCCTTCTAGTGTATCATTTGCTAATCTATTTTCCGCTGTGTCACCTGATTAAATTCCTTTACTTTCCATTACCCTTGTTTTATTTTTGTTGATGTTGATCTTATAACCTTTTTTCGAGACACTATCAATTCCGTTCAGCTGTTTTTCAGAAACCTCTGGTATCTCTGACTATTTCGGCAAATCTCATTGGGTTTTATTTCTTATTCCTGAACTTTAATTCCGTTTCTAAATTTCTCCTCGGCTTCTTTTACCGCTTGATCTATGAGCAAACCGAGTGACATCGGGGATGTCAGAAGCTGATGTAGTCACGACTTTTATATCTGCGATTGCCAATGCTGATTCCTAAGACATGAACTGTAGTAAACTCTTTCGTTATATACTTTCCCTGACTTGTAAATAAGAGTCTGGTAAACTGCAGTCGGTCTACTGATATCATTAACGACGGAAAAATTAATGCCGAAACCCGGGAGATTTCCATGATTTCTGTCGTCATACCACGATTTTTTAAACGCACTTGACGTGGCTATATCAGGAAAAGCTCACTGCAGTGATTTGTCATGCCAGGCAACAAACACTTCCGACGACGACTGCCTGCGCACACAGGCAAGTTTATCTGAATTATCACAAAACACATTCTGTAGTGCCACTTGCAACCGAAGTGAATTCCATTATTGCGTGCTATACCACTATTGTGGCTTACCGGTTGGCGCCATAACGGACTGTCAGATCTTGCATTATGCCTATCTCTTGTATACATCTTTTAGTTGTTATCAGGCTACGTTCTACGTTAACGCCCCCAAACAGTTGCGTTCACCTCACGATGTCTGACACGAAAAACGCCGTTAGTAATAATCAGCTACAGCGACTGGAAAAGAGTACGGGCGAGAGCAACACACTATCCCACCTGAAGATTATGAACATTCTAAAGATAGATTAATGGAATTACTGTTTACATTAAGAGAGCTTGATGAAAAATACACAATCTTCTCGGTGACATTGATTTCGATGCTGACCGGTCCAAATGTGACGAATGTATGGACTCAGCCAAGGGCACTATTTTACCAAGTCACGAGGTATAGAAAAGAAACTGATCAATTCCATGTCTGAGGCCATCATCACTGGTAAACAACATGCCACGACTGCCACTTCAAGTTTTCAACCACCTAATACCAGACTTCCCACTATAAAAACATGGGTTATTTTCTTAGGACGTTGAGAATTGGGCTCGTTTTTTTCAACAGTTCCAGAAATTGATTGACCAGAATCTTACGATTTCCGTTGTTCAGTAATATATATTTTTGCGTGGGAACTTCGGAGAGCCAGAGCAATTAGCTAATGATACCGCTGTGATCTCTGAGACATATGAAGAAACCAGGAAAATCCTCACAGTACGCTATGGAGACAAGAATAGAATTACACAAGATCAGAAAAAAACCTCAACCAATTTTGTGTCTTTTGCGAAAAACGTGGCCACTGACCCAAGAACGTCAAAAATTACTAACGTCACTGGACGTTTTCAATGCCTAAACAGAGGACATAAATTTGTCAAATAGAGGGAAGAAGGGCAGGCCATTTCGTAAAAAAAACCGCATTATAAGTTAATATACGTCGAAGTTACGACGTGTAGTATGTCATCAGCAGAGAGAAGGGTCACTTGTGTTGCTAAAATAGACGTAACTACGCCAAGCTTCACATTCTTGCAGACAGTTCAAGTGCTCATCGTAGGACCAGCAGGACTAAGTAAACCTACTGGATGTGTGATAGACAACGGAAGCCTTGCATCCTTCCCCATCCACTGGCATCGTCTTGCCAATTTCGAAGATAGAGGAGTGTGGACTAATTCTGCGACTAATATCAGCTCTTGTGAAAGAGATCACCACTTCGCCCGCTCCCCCACCCCCCCGCTCACCCCCCTACACCACAGTTCCAGAAGATATGACGAACGTGGCACATGTCCGCACACCGCAGTGAGCTTATCTTCAGACAGATTCCGAAGAGAATATGTCCGTTGAGCTTGTAATTGGTAGTGATCATTACTGGTCACCGATAGTCTACCAATAGACATTTTTAAGTCCGTTGTTCTGTTTCCCAACATATTCGGTTGGATCCTCAGTGGGATCAGACATGCAGTGCGTACGAAGTTAGCCTTTGCTGACTTCGAACATCAGGCTCACATACCACCAGATGACCGAATGGGAACCGTTTTGGGTTCTAGAGGCAACTGGCATTACTTCCCACAGTGATACTGTGAAGACCAATAAAGATTTAGTCCTCTTCCTAAAATTTCAGGCATTTTATCTTGTGAGTGATCACCGAAGAGTTGTTCGTCTGTTTAACAAAGAAAAAATTATTCTATATTCTACTAACTGACTGAACACAGCAAGTAGATTCGTAGTTTACATAAAAAAAATTTATCAGCAACGGTTCTTTAAAGAACGCTTACCACCGTCTTGGGTTGGACTAGATTACAAAGAACTACGCTCCTCTTAAACCCAAATAACACCTTGTTTTACCTTCCGTGTCACTCAGTTAAGAAAGAGAAGCGTGGTAAAATAAAACGGAGGATCGTTTGCAATGCGTCTTCTCACGTGATAAACAACACTTCAGAGATGGGACGAAATATTCTGCAACAAATACTTGCTGCTTTGTTACGGTTCCGATTGCACCCTGTCGCTATTATTAGCGATATTACACAAGCACTTCTGCAACTTGTCTTGCACGTAGATGACAGGAATGTTACAAGAATTCTGTGGCACAACGTTTTTTATGATTGTCAAGGAAACTGTCATACTACGAACGAAGTAACGACTTTCGTTTTCCCCAGACTTCCATTCGGCCTGACATGCGGTCCATTCCTGCTAAATGCTTAAAGAACACGCTTCTAGACACGAGACTGTATTGCCTGTCACCGAGCAGATATTCAGCAACAGTACTTTCGGTTGACTTTGCGTTTAGCGCAGATAAAGGTAATGAAGCTGTCGCTATGTATTATAAACTAAGGGCCCTCATGAAATTATTGAACTTTCAATTAACGAAATGGGCCACTGCTTCTAATCAGCTATATGACATATGCAGAACCGAAGGCTGACAGACTAACGGCAGTGGACAGATTATACATTACTGCGGTACATCATTGTGGATAAAGCCACAGCAAAAGTAACTGGCGGACCTACTATTACAAGGATACTATTGCAGACTGGAGGTAAATTTTGGGACGCACTAGACAATTCTCTCCCGTGTCAATCGTGGCGGACATATTATTCCAAGAAACAGAGAGGTAGGGAAATTGACTGGAATGAATTGCTACCCAGCGATCTGGCAAAGTGGTGGAATACTTAGATACTCACATTACCTTCATTGTCTTACATTCGTATCCTGCTAAAGATATGAATTACTAAAATTCACACCGTTTAGATTCAAGTATTTTGGATTAACATTTGAATATGTCACTAGTGAGCAACCACACCTAATATTTCTTTATGGGTAACATCCCATCACGAGACTCATCAGCGACCACCTCAGAGACCCATCGCTTCCTCCCAAAAACCGAAAGCACTTGGAAGTTCATAGCATCACGGGCATCTTGGTGGGGAGAATGTTGGCAGAAGAGCAACAGATATCACGTTCGGTTCAACCAATTGCTCTCCTCACCCCCCCCCCCCCCCCCCACTCCACCACGCTCTTGGCCCGTTGTAAGTTGACCGGGACGGGAAGGACGTTGGAAATAGGCGTAGTCAAGACATATGTACTACAACTGGTAATGCCGATTCCTGAGATACACATGAATTGTAAATTCTTTTGTTGTATATATTATGTGGCTTGAAAATAAAGAGTTGTGTCAGTCTGCAAATCGCTGGCTACTACCATCATTCACGACAGGAGATACCCTACAACCTTGTCTCATACCCTTCTCAACCAACGCTGCCCTGCCATGTCCTTGGACTCTTATAATTACTTTATAGAGTTTGGTTTCTGTACACATTATAAATAATCCCTGCGATTCATCTATGCTAACTTCAGAATTTCGAAGTGTGCATTTCTGTCCAGATTTCAAAAGGTTTCTACAAATCTACAAATGCTATAAAAGTAGGTTTACTGTTTTCTTTTATATTCTAAGAAATGCTGCCGGTACAGTGTTTTCTCGCGTGGTCCTAGATACCTCGAGCTGAAATTGAGCTCCCGGAGATTAATTTCTATTAGTTATTGTATTCTTTAATATCATGGTTTCTACTATGTTATTAAACAGATGGGTCGTTAAAAATCACATGTGTTAGTACCTGCCTTATCTACAGTTACATATAATGCACTCTTCTTTGGAAGAATTCGTCCGCTTGCAAACCAAGTACAATAGTTTTGCAACAGATTTCTCTCTCTAATAGGACTGCAGGACATATTCCTCACAAGTAGACGAAGAAATTACGTTGTACAGGGTGCTGCGCTTAAATCTGGACAAATTTAAATTTGAATATCCCACCATATAGTAGTTCCGCCGGAGGTCGCGATTGGAGTTCTTGAAAACCATAGACATCTAGTAACCAGTCAGAACCTCAAAATGGCCGAGATGCCACGGACAAGTGCAGAGTAGCACTGCGATTATCGAACATCTTCGTGTTGGGTGTTCGCCCACCGGAATAGTTCTATTCTTGAGGTACCCGAGATCAACTGTTTACGATATTGTGGCCATGTAAAATGTTTCGGAGAAGTCTGGGATTCACGTGCTAGGTGTTCGTCCAGTGAGGGCGATATCATGGCGTCACATTTCTTTGGAAAGGGACAAATTGTCACAACAGAAGATAATCTGCAAGTTTTGACGAATGTCGTGAAATCGTCGGCAGCGACTGTGGCCTCGCGGAGACAGTATGTCTTTCAACAAGGGCGTGCACCGGCTCGGCTCACACGAGCCGTTTAGTCCAAAACTGGACAACAGATAACGCTGACATGTTACGGTCAAAGGAGATCTGGCCCCCGAATAGCCCCAATTTGAACCCCCTCGACTATTATGTTTGGAGTGTAGTCGAAAGAGTTACCAATAAGACGAGGCACCCTAATGTCGGGTCTCTACGCACCGCTATCAAAGCAGCATTCGCGAAGGTGGACAGCGCTACTTCAAAGAGTGCATGCGATAGCTTCAGTACAAGATTGGAGACAGTCATTTTGGCTGAAGGGGGTTTTATCGACTAATGTTCCTCTTGGAAGATACCGCTGCTTATCTGTAAAAGGATTTTCGTTTTCATTTGTATTTTGTTTTAATAAATTTGCTTTTCAAAAAAATGTTTCATTCGTCCGAATTAAGGGCCGCACCCCATATGAACGTGGGTTCGGAAACGGTCTATTTCCATGTTACAGCTCATTTTCTCCAACGCATTTCAAAGAGATCAGATTGTAAATATTGACAATTGGCACGCATGGGCAGACGTCAAGCCTTATGCAACTTTTGAAGGAAGTCATCAAAATAGATTTTCTGTCAGTGTTTGGGCCAGCATTGTTGGTGACTGTTTGATAGGGCCTCACTTAATTCAACCCAGGCTCGACGGATATTATCATAATTTCGTAGAGGATGTTCTACCTGATCCGTTAGTAGATGTGCCTTTAGCTGTGCAACAGAACGTGCGCACCATGCATGACGAAGCAACTCCTCATGTTAGTGTTAATATCCGTCGGCTTTTAAATAACAGATTCGGTGACATTTGGATAGTAGATATGGACCAATTGCCTGGCCTCCACGCTCTTCCGACCTAAACCTACTATACTATTAATCAGTGTGGCGTTTGAAAGCTCTTCTATATGGAACCCAAATACAAGATGTTCAGAGTCTCCATGCCCGTATTATGGAATGCTGTGAAACCATAAGAAGTACTCCAGGGATACATGAGTGCACCCGAGATTCGCTACAACGGTCGATTGATTAACGTATCAGTGCCCACGGAGGCCATATTAAACATTCACTTTGAGAAAGAGTTCCATGCGGTATGCAGGTGCATTCTGTTGGTGTGTGTTTCCCACGATTAATGAGTTGGAGAAAATTAGTCGTAAGATGGCAAGAAAGCGTGTCCAGACCCATGTTCATATAACATAGCTTCTTCTTCCACGTATGAGGAATGTGTCCTGAAATTTGTTCCGTTCGTTTTCGTTACACCCTGTATACCCCCGGGTGCTAGTGCTGCCACCTGCCGCCTGTGAGTGGTTATTGCACGTTGATGTCGAACACAGATGGTGGGCACCTTAATGTGACCGAACTGTGTAGAACAAAGTAAAGCCATTGTCTACTAGGCAGATGTTTCTTTCCCAGCGTTCTTTAAAACTAAACTAAACTTAACTCTGTCCGAAAAGGCCATGGAAAGCCCAACGGTGCCGACCGGTCGCCGTGTCATCCTCAGCCGACAAGTGTCACTGGATGCGGATACGGAGGGGAATGTCGTCAGCACACCGGTCTCCCGGTCGTATGTCAGTTTACGAGACCGGAGCCGGTACTTCTGAGTCAAGTAGCTCCTCAGAATGCCTCACAAGGGCTGAGTGCACCCTGCTTGCCAACAGCGCTCGGCAGACCGGATGGTCAGCCATCCAAGTGCTGGCCCAGCCCGACAGCGCTAAACTTCGGTATCTGACGGGAGCCGGTGTTACCACTGCGGCAAGGCCGTTGGCCACATATTCACTGTACAGTTGAGTAATTAGGATGTAGTATGGATCCTGTGCTTGTGTAACACGAGTCTGTACAAGGAATATGCAGCGGCGACAAACGCTTGCGCGTTTTCAATCATCAGCTGCTGAGATGGGAGTTTGCTGGCCAGAGCAGCGCCACCGGCACACTGCGGGAGGAGAGCCCAGACGGCAGGGCGCGGCCGCCTCCGACTCTGGGCCCTGGTGGAGCCACGCGACGTCATTAGGCGGTGCGGTGCTATTCATGTATACAGCGGCGGCGCCTCATTTCGTCGGCGTGTCTGGGCGGGCCATCAGCTGGGGCCTCGCGCAGCCGCCGGACATCACGCAAATCCGGCCGGCGCCGCTCCGTTTTGTGTACGGCGCCCCGTCGCACCTTGGATCTGTCCTGTCCGTCAGCGTCGAGGGAGCTCAGTGGATCGCGCTGTATCCACCCAGTCACTGTCCTTGCTGAGGCACTTAAGGGTTTCACTTCGGGCAACACGTGACCCGTTAAAGACACATTATCCGATGAATCGTGTCCAGACACCTATTAGTGAACGTTGAATGGGTTATTTCCATCCTATGCCGTTATGACGGTATTACATACCCAGAAGCGGAGCGGGAACTGGGTCCAATAACTGCAGAGTGGCCTTTTAAAACATTTCTTACTTACCCAATCAATTATATAAACAATCAAAAAACGGTAAACTTATGGCACTCCTTCGGACATCAATCAAAAAAAAAAAAAAAAAGAAAGAAAAGGTTCAAATGGCTCTGAGTACTATGGGACTTAACATCTGGCGTCATCAGTCCCCTAGAACTTAGAACTACTTAAACCTAACTAACCTAAGGAACTTCCTTTACTTCTGCCAGTACCTCGTCTCCTACCTTCCAAACTTTACAGAAGCTCTCCTGCGAACCTTGCAGAACTTGCAAGGTTCGTAGGAGAGCTTCTGTAAAGTTTGGAAGGTAGGAGACGAGGTATTGGCAGAAGTAAAGCTGTGAGTACTGGGCGTGAGTCGCGCTTCGGTAGCTCAGTTGGTAGAGCACTTGCCCGCGAAAGGCAAAGGTCCCGAGTTCGAGTCTCGGTCGGGCACACAGTTTTAATCTGCCAGGAAGTTTCATATCAGTGCACACTCCGCTGCAGAGTGAAAATCTCATTCTGGTAACCTACGGACATCACACACATCCATGCCCGAAGCAGGATTCGAACCTCCGACCGTAGCAGTAACGCGGTTCCCGACTGAAGCGCCTAGAACCGCACGGCCCCACCGGCCGGCGGACCATCAATCAAATCTTTACCTTTCTACAATTACTGTTCTGTACACAATATCTAACTTAAATGAATGTTATAATCTTCTCAAGTGTCTGCCCCCAGTAGCTGAGTGGTCAGCGCGACAGAATTTCAAGGTTCGATTCACGGCTGAGTCAGAGATTTTCACCGCTCATGGACTGGGTGTTGTGTTCATCCTTCTTCGACGCGCAAATCGCCGAACTGGCGTCAAATCGGAATACTTGCACCTGGCGAACGGTCTACCCGACGGGAGGCCCTAGTCACACGACATTTATTTATTTATCTTCCCAAGTCACCTTGATCCACTGCTACTCTACAATCAACGGGAATGGATACCATAGCTGTACACAGGGTAACGGTCCACAGATTCCGCCAGAAACGGGCCGACATGAGTAATACAAACTATGTCTAATGTTACTTATAATCCGTCTTGATTGCAAAATTTTTTTATTCATATGACCGGCGGTTCATTCAGAACCATCTTCAGATCTGATATTTCAGTTACAGGAGTAACTCGTCCAAATCCAGCAACTTTCACATGATGTGACGCAGCATGTGAAAGTTGCTGGATTTGGACGAGTTACTCCTGTAACTGAAATATCAGATCTGAAGATGGTTCTGAATGAACCGCCGGTCATATGAATAAAAAAATTTTGCAATCAAGACGGATCATAAGTAACATTATACAGTCACTGATTGCCGCTATCCCATCAGGCATTATGTCTGTTTTTGCAAAACAAACTATGTCGCTGTAAGCTGGTCTCAAAGGGAAACCGTATTAAAACCTGACCGCAGAAACATTTAATAGTCCCTACACAACGGCTTTAACATTGTTACATAAAACAATGAAATTAAAGATTCCCCAGTTAAAAATTAGGCAATGGCCTTGCCGCAGTGGATACACCGGTTCCCGTGAGATCATCGAAGCACTGTCGGGCGTGACCGGCACTTGGATGGGTGACCATCCAGCCGCCATGCGCTGTTGCCATTTTTCCGGGTGCACTCAGCCTCGTGATGCCAATTGAGGAGCTACTCGACCGAATAGTAGTGGCTCCGGTCATAACGACTGGGAGAGCAGTGTGCTGATCACATCCACATCCTCAACTGACGATGACACGGCTGTCGGATGGTTCCGATGGACTACTTGTGGCCTGAAGACGGAGTGCAGTTCAAAATTAGTGCATGAGAGTGTAAAGTTGAATTCGGAAACAAAGCTGAATACCAATGAATCAGCCACTAATATAAAACATAAGCTGCACTATGATTTATTGCATTCGTCAGATAACAAAATCCCACGGGGAAGTGGCAGTGCTAGATTTCAGCTTCTAGGCACAGTTCTCGGTAACTTTTTGCAGCACAGTGACAAATAGTTTGGCACAAGGGCCAATAAAAGATCCGGTGAACTAACTCATCTGTAGTACAAATAATAAAACGAGTTCTGTGCGAGCTTATTTACACCGAAGTTCTGGCGGGCGCACAGATATCAGGCCGACAATATGCCAAAAACACCACAGCAATAGCATGCGCTAGCCACAAGAAACTAGCGTAAAAACACTCGAGATTTCGACAGCTGTCTTCGCCATTACCTCTGGAGTTGAAATCAGACAGCCCGTGTTGGCCCGGTGTTCTGCTGATACAAGTGTAATAGTAGCCTCTGGAACTTCCCAGAGAGGGCCGGAGTGACACACGCGCGGAAGCCAATCTGGGCAGCTCTTAGCGGCTCCGTCCCACCGCGGCACCAAACGTTATCACATGGTGTAAGCGGTCGGTGCCAAGTTCGAAACTGACGCTCCCATGTCCCTACAAGTGTGAAGCCTATGTTTCGTTCAATTTCCAAAGCCAGCCCCCATGCTCTACGAAGAGCGTACTTCTGATCTCCGTTAAAACTCTTGTTGTTTATTGTAATTTCGGCAGCTTCTTTGATAACACAATCCCAGTATGATGAGGTCTCAGACAGAACTCTCGCTTCTAATATTATTTTTATGTTTTTTTTTCTTGTCAATATTCAACCACCGACGACTTCTCAAGTTCTCTTTGTCTAGTACTTCCTAAATGCTCTGCACAACGCTCGCCAAGAGTGCAAGAGGTTTGTCATCCGTCAGTACTACCACATTCACAGGGGACACCACACCGCCAGGAACTCGAAGACCTATGTTGTGTTTAACGGGGTGTAACATATCTCTTACGGTGGAGGCGAGGACAGAACGCTGGTCTCAGGCCATGTCTCTTCACCACGCGCCCTGTGTTGCTAGTACTTGCTCAACAGTATAGGACCGAGAGAAGTGGTGAAGTGGTTAGCACACTAGATCCGCTTTGAGGAGGACGACGATTTAATCCAGCCTCCGTCCATTCAGATTTAGGTTTTCCGTGATTTTCCTAAATCGCTTCAGGCAAATACCGGGCTGGTTCCTTTGAAAGGGCGCGGCCGAATTTCTTCCTAGTCCTCGACATAATCCGAGCTTGTGCTCCGTTTCTAATGACCTCGATGTCGATGGGACGTTAAACCTAATCTTCCTTCCTTCCTTCTTCCACAGTATAGAGGGAATGAAGCTGCCTTGGCCTCTTCCTCCAACTCACGAGCTATCTTTCGTCGGTGGCGCTTGAAAGCCTTAGCAATTTCTCCCTTGCTGTAATTATTTCCCTGAACACGCGCTTCAAATGCTGAAATTCGGACTACAGGTGGCCGTCGTCAGATATAATCTTTGCCCTGCGTATTGAGGTGTTCGGTACCGCTTTCTTGTGTACGGAATGGCGAAAGCTGTCGGTATTTAAGTACCGTCAGTGTGCGTAGATTTCCTGTGTACTGAACGATCGAGCTGACCTCCTACCATCTTTTAACTAAAACATTCAAGAACGAAGCTTGCCATCCCTCTCCAACTCGACATTAAATTTAATGTTGGGATGGACACTGTTCACGTGATCGCCGAACTGCTGCAGTGCATTTCCGCCATGAGACCGTATCAAGAAGGCATCGTCAACAAACCGTAGGTAGCAAAATGGTTTCAACTCCGCACGACCTAGAACTTGCTCCTCAAAGTGCTCCATGAAAAAGTTCGCGAATGCTGGAGACAGTTTGGATATTGTGGCTGTGCCGTATGTAATCTCATAACTTAGTATTTTATGAATCTTCGGCAGCTGTAGTCGTATATAGTGAAATAATAAGCAACCAGTTGCATAAAAGAAATTTAATTTCTTTAGAAGGTTATACCTATCGCATTGTTTGCGAGCGCCAATAATGAAGCGTATACAGCAAAATGCCCTGGGCATGTAATTCACAGTAACTGCACAAAATTAAATTTCCTGACTATGACATTTTGCTGTGTGCTCTTTATTAATGACATTCGCAAATAATGCAATAGTATAACCTTCTGTCCGAAAATGTTACAGAAATTAAATTTCTTTTATGCAAATGGTTGCTTATTATTTCATCATCTCATAATATTCGTTGGGGTACGCCCGCATCTCGTGGTCGTGCGGTAGCGTTCTCGCTTCCCACGCCCGGGTTCCCGGGTTCGATTCCCGGCGGGGTCAGGGATTTTCTCTGCCTCGTGATGGCTGGGCATTGTGTGATGTCCTTAGGTTAGTTAGGTTTAAGTCGTTCTAAGTTCTAGGGGACTGATGAGCATAGATGTTAAGTCCCATAGTGCTCAGAGCCAGTTGAACCATTTGAACAAAAGTACGTTGTTATTAAGTCCACTGCCAGGAGAGATACAATAAACAGCAATAATGTGTACCAAAAACCTCACACATACCGTTTCCACTCCATCTGCACAGTTCAATTGTGTAGTATCGGAGCTTTAAATCATTAGCATAATTATAGCATCCACCACGTATATACACTGAAGAACCAAAGAAACTGGTACACCTGCCTAATATCGTGTAGGGCCCCCGCGAGCACGCAGAAGTGGCGCAACGTGACGTGTGGCATGGACTCGACTAAGGTCTGAAGTAGTGCTGGAGGGCTGCCATAACTCCGTAAGAGCACGAGGAGGTGGAGATCTCTTCTAAAAAGCACGTTGCAAGGCATCTCACATATGCTCAATAACGTTCAAATCTGGGGAGTTTGGCGGCCAGCGGAAGTGTGTTCCTGGACCAACTCTGTAAGCAATTCTGGACGTGTGGTGTGTCGCATTGTCTTGCTGGAACTGTCCAAGTCCGTCGGAATGTACAATGGACACGAATGGATGCGGGTGATCAGACAGGATGCTTACGTACGTGTCACCTGTCAGAGTCGTATCTAGATGTATCAGGGGTCCCATATAACTCCAACTGCACAGGCCTCACACCATTGCAACACCTTCACCAGTTTGAACAGTCCCCTGCTGACATGCAGGGTCCATGCATTCATGAGGTTTTCTCCATACGCGCACACGTTCATCCGCTCGATACAATTTGAAACGAGACTCATCCGACCAGGCAACATGTTTGTACTCATCATCAGTCCAATGTCGGTGCTGACGGGCCCATGCGAGGCGGAGAACTTTATGTCTTCAAGGGTACATAGCGGCCTTCGGCTACTAAAGCACAGTCCGTCCCATTAGCTGCACGGTCAGCGCGTTGGAATGCCACGCTCGGGGGACCGGGTTCGATTCCCGGCTGGGGTGGGAGATTTTCTCCCCTGAGGGACTGGGTGTTGTTCTGTCCTCATCATCATTTCTTCCTCATTGTCGACGTACAAGTCGCCCAATGTGGCATCGTACCCAATAAGACTTGCTGTTGGCGGCCGAGCTTCCCGCTTGGGAAGCCCCAGCCACTAACGCCAGACGAGTATTTACATTTTTTACAAAAGCTCATATCGCTGATGTTTCGTTGAACGGTTCGCAAGCTGACTCGTGTTGATGGCCCAGCATTGAAATATGCAGTAATTTGGGGAAGGGTTGCACTTCTGTCACGTTTAACGATTCTCTTCAAACATTGTTGTTTCCGATCTTGCAGGACCCTTTTCCGGCCTCAGCGATCTCGGAGATTTGATGTTTTATACCGGATTCCTGATATTCGCGGTACACTGTTGAAATGGTAGTACGGGAAAATCCCATCTTCATCGCTACCTCGGAGATGCTGTGTCCCACCGCTCGTGGGCCGACTATAACACCGCGTTAAAACTCGCTTAAATTTTGATAACCTGGCATTGAAGCTGCAGTAACGATCTAATAACTGCACCAGACACTTGTTGTCTTACACAGGCGTTTCCTTCCGCAGTGCCGTCTTCTGCCTGTTTCCATATCTCTATTTTTAAATACGCTTGCCTAAGCCAATTTATTTGGCAATTCAGTGTAAAATGATGCTTCCAACAGATAGGGCGTACCATCCATCAGCCCTTTTAACAGCTGTTCATTATATCATACCGATCACTGCTACTGATCGCTCATGTGTTTCTGATAGTTCGCATCAACTGATCTCATCCAGTCCTTCTGTCCCCCAACCACCGCCTCCTGACGGTGCTCACGTCGGGCGAGCCCGCACAACGCGAATATGTGCCAGCCCGTCGACAGAAGCACGTGTGTGCCAGATTATGGCACAACAGCTTGCACCCTATGGCGATACTTTCAATGAGGTTTGTGAACATCTGCGGAGGAATGGCAGACCATTCTTCCTCAACGACCAAAACCAGAGAAGATAGTTATGATGGACACTAGAGTCTGGAGGGAAGTCGACGGGGTAACTCATCTCATAGGTATTCCATTCTATAACAGCTCAGGACTGTGGACGGGCCAGCCCTTTACAGGAATGTTACCGTCCGAAAACCATTGAATCACAGATGCTGCGTGTGACAGGGCTCATTGTCTTGCTAGTACAGTCATCGACTCTGAACTTATACTCTACATTACACAGTACACAATGCTCCAAAACATGTTCATATCTTTCAGTAGTTAGCGTTTCCTTAAGCGAAGTAAGGTGCCACACCATAACCATGAAAAACACTCCCATATCATAATACAGCTTCCTCTGTATTTCACTGTTCGCATTATTGTTCATGGCAGGTGACGTTCTCCACCCATTCCTCTACATCAACCCGTCCTTTGGATTGCCGCTGGTATAGCGTGACTCATCACTCCAAATCACTCGTTTCCAGTCAATCGCTGTCCAGCGGAGCCACTCTTTACAAGACCTCGAGTGCAGACTGGCATTGAATACAAAAATATTTGGCTTATGAGGAGCTAGTGAACTATTTTATCCCATTATTTTTAAGTCCTTATGCACAGTCATGTGGACTGTCGACTGGCACTTCAGTGGGGGGGAGGGGGGGGGGTGATGTCTGATTGCTTCCATTGACTTCACGGGAATTTTTATTACCACCCTCCGCAATGCTCTAAGGTCGGCGTCCGTCTTGGTTTAGCTGTGGTAGTTCCTTCGCGTTTCCACTTCACAGTCATATCACAAACCACCGACTTGGGCAGCTATAGAACGGTCAGTGGATTTGTTACTCAAGCAACATCCGATGGCTAGTCCACGTTCTAATTCACTGTATTATCCTTACGATATGTCCAGCTCTTACTGCTTTTTTACTGACAACACGATGCTCCTTGCCTCACGTTATAAAGGCGGATCTCCTCTTGTGACATCTAGTGGTTAATTCCGCCTTATGTAGGGGTTTCCGGATTAGGCATCTAAAAGGGTATACGCGATCAGTTGCTCCAACACCATTCACCTATAATACAAACTGAAACTAACTGGGTCACCAACACCATTACATAACGTTTACCCCGTGAGAAAATGATGTTATTGGAAATAAGAATCATCAGGCCTTTCTGTTTTGCATACCCGCCATCCTTTCATAGGATCGGCCGACTGCAAGGGTATCAACGCCAGATGATTGGTAATAGTAAGCAAAATCACAAGAACTCCGCTAAGGATGACTTATATCTAGCCGGCCGTGGTGGCCGAGCGGTTCTAGGCGCTGCAGTCTGGAACTGCGGGACTGCTGCGGTCGTAGGTTCGAATCCTGCCTCAGGCATAGATGTGTGTGATGTCCTTAGGTTAGTTAGGTTTAAGTAGTTCTAAGTTCTAGGGGACTGATGACCTCAGAGCCATTTGAACCATTTGAACTTATATCTAACTCACATAAGGATGGCGGTGCACACTGGAATACAGTGATAACAAAAAATCCCAGAAGAATCTTAAAGGGGAAGAGTCTAAGAGCTAAGAAGAACACGCCAATATAAATTAAAAATGCAACTCCTTTATTTGTCTTCGCTAACTTCTGTCTCCATAACCCCATCCACTTGTAAGTGTGCAGCTTACCTATGTCTCGCCAAGACGCTTAGAAACCCGAGTCCCTCCTGAAAGCTATTTATGTAACAGAGAACTTCGTGTCCTCTAGTGCAGTACAGAACAACATTCGTCTCTCCCTCACTGTCAATCTGAAGTTCCTTTGGTATTGGTACGTTAATCTTATTCTCACATACATCTCTAATACTAGACAAAAGTGTCTATACATTTATCTTCATGGCTATGTACAGGAATATGGTAATCTTATTGGCTGCAGACTGAAACTTGATTATAAACTGGTACAGACAAATGTGGAACTCGTACAGACTGTTGCAGACAAATTCAGACTGGTACAGACTGGTGCAGACAAATGCTGACTCACTAATGGGAGGTCTGTACACTCGTTATAATACCTCGCGCGTTCATGTATCACTGTGCGAGTGTGATCCGCGAGGAGAAAAGGTTCTACGTTAGCAGCAATCTCATTGGCTGCGTTACATATTAATACGCGGATCGGCGGAAGCAGAATTTGGTCCGTGTCTATGGCAGCGCCATCTGGTAGTGCGGAGACGGACGAGCGCCGCGCCTGCGCTGTTGTGCTTAGAGGGGCGCGCTCTAGTGGGATAGTTGTGTACGTGCTGACTACGCGGTACTATGTACAGAACAGACAGGCTTACTTTAGGATCAGGCGTACCTTACGCTCTTGCACCTGCATGTGTAGGTAAACCTGCCTTCCATCTTCCCCGTTCCGCTGTACATTACACACATCATTCACCAGGAACTATTAGGCAGTGAATTGTTATTCTCCCTGCAACCGCGGTGCGGCCACTTTCCGCAACAGGTTTCCCCCATTGGCTTTTGGTCAAAGAATGGTAGGTTCAGAATGCAAACATTCCAATTAAGGTCCCCGCTAAGTTAACCATAACATGTTTTCGTAACCATATGACCTATCCTGTCAGAGATATCACCTATGTTTATTCAAGTGTAAATATGCTCTAAGTCCTCAGGTTTGAGACAATCCTTCCGCCTACTTAACACGAGCTCTCGCATTAAGTCCGACGATCTCATCGCCGCTGTACCACTGTTTGTAACACCATACAGGATATCTCAGGACAAGGGTCAACATTCAGGGATATGACAGGAACGATCATCCAAAGCAAAACGGTCTCGTAAACGTAGGCTCTAAAACTGAATAACTTAGGAGATTGAGCACTTCTTCATCTTCGATGAAGCCTAACGAAACTATTATGCAAGTTTTTTAATTTCTATACTTTGAGAGGTTGTACTATGGATCAGAACAAGACAACCATCTCCAATAAAAAATGGTCTCTAAACTGCACACCTGAAGGGCTATGAGCATTTATTCATTTTCGCTATTACCAAAGACATCTCTTCTATTGAACAAACGCTCGTAATTCTTAAAGTACGCATTTTAGAGCCCTTGTTTACGAGACTCTTTTGCTTAGAATGACCGTTCCTATCATACGGTATCCCTGATTACTGGTCATTCCTCCAGAGAAACCCTGTATAGGAGAAGCAGAGTCGGGCACGGTTACCAAATGAAGAGGGAACGTAAGTATCTACGTTAAAAAAACCGTTTATCGCACGCACCAAAATCAATTTTAATGCAGAGGCTGTTGAACCACTTGTGAAACTGCTCAAACTCGTGCGTCGCTCTATAATAACTCACTCAAGTCTTCGTGTAACGGTTTAAACCTCACTTTCCGGTAACACTGAATCACGTTACAAGTTTTTCGAACAAGTGTGGTTAACCTGTCGCGCATCCGGCACAAGCATCTCCCTCAGCCGCAGCCGGTCGCATAAAATACTCCGCATCCGGCATGCAGGTACCTCAGCAAAGCCATTCTCCCCACCTGGAAACGCCGCCCGTTCTTACCGCTATTCTACACAGTTACCAGGCAACTGCATGCTACGCATTTATCCAAGGCAAAGCTTAGAGGCTTACATTTCATGGCTAATTGGTGATATTTCTAACCAAATTCATAAATCCGTTGAGCGAAGTATATTTCGCCTGCTTATAGTGTGACACTAAAAGATCGGGAGAATTTCGTATAATAACAAGAATATTTATTTGCTATAATGGCACATTCGTTTTCCGTTACAGTGTAACAGTAGTCGTAATATGTGTCTATGCCAAAATATTTAAGGATTGTTATTGTTATAACATTAATTACCGAGCCTCTGACGCTCGTTATAAGGCGTCAAGAAGTTGAGATCACTTAAATGTTATAGCTTATATCTTCAGTTGATTTATACGCCATGATGCCTGATGACGAGCACAAATGACTAGGAGAACATCGCTGATAAATTAATGTTATAACAATAATAGTTCTTAAACTTTGTGACTGCTTGCAGCAATTACTGGCAAACACTAACATAATTACATGGCCAAGATTTAAATGCACTAAAAGAAATTGAAGCATGATACATTATTTAATGCTTTTTTTATTAACTCCTTGTGGTTAGATCTGCATAAAACAATCATTGCGTTCCCAAGACGAGAGAATGACAGAAATTGGATAGTGTTGTTCGTTAGGTGCGGAAGTATTCCTGGATAATTTTAAACTCATATAATTCCGTTCAAATTGGCTACTTCTCAGTAACATGGTGCTGATTATGTGTCTGAATTTGCAAGGATAATTTTGGTATGATATCGTTGGCAGTTAGGAATACCCAGGTAAGGGCAGATATGTGGTTTTAGCGAAGTAGTCAGTAGGAACAGTCACTTAGGTTGTATAGGGACGCCCATTAAAGATAGAAACAGGAAATACTGCCTCTAAAAAAGAGAGTAATTATCTTGCTGGGACGGTGTATTTAAATAAGACATGGAGGGATCACTCAACCTCACTTTTATCAATTTACGGGGAGGTTAACATATAAGGCACACGACATGTGTAGTCAGTGTCTTTCACAATGGATGTCATGATAATTACCATGTTGGCGGACGCCTTGTACCGAGAGTTCGCGCGAATAAACTCACTAATGCAGAAAGTGGTTTTTTCTTTTCAGTCGCAGAGACAGCAATCGCCTTCTTAATTTAAGTCATCGTAAGATAAACCACTAGATGCTACAGTGTACTGCAATGAGACCTTACCTCTGAATGCAGTAAGATATTAACCAGTAACTCCCTCCCCCCTTATCATCAACATAAGCACCTACACAAATTTTAGAATGAAAACAAATGGTCTCTGAACGCTTTCGTTTTCAAAATGATGAAAGATAAATGATATTCTGTTTTGTAAGTGTTCCATTAAGCCATGATCTAGTGAGTCAGTGAGACAACTGGTAATGCCTATTTGTAACAATCTTTTTCTCTAAAATCATGATGCAAATCTGAGTGCTACCTACGACTCTTTCTCAGAAAAGAAAGCTTTCATTGACGTTAGACACTTGTTACAAAACATGCCTCCTGTGCAACACTGCTCTTCTTAGCGACACTTGCTTCAGCTCCCCATTTAAAATTAACCTAATTAAACTGTGTGCATTATAATTAGGCCTACTGTTTCTAAATCACTTGATTTCTGGTCTCCATGCTTCTGAACTGGTAGAAATTGGAAGACTTCAGGCTACCAGCGCTTCGTCTGAACACTGCCACTAACAGTAATAATAATGCATTGTGGACCCAGCAGCAGTGCTGTAGTCATTAAATAGGTACTGTTGTGTTGTTCTGTCAGTTAGTTCGTTTATTGCAGCAAAGTGAAGAGTGAAGTAATTTTTGGGAACTATCTACAACTCAGAGAAAACATTTTCATGTGATAGCTAAGCATATGTGATGTGTATGACTCCATTTTACTATCAAAGATGCATCGTACATTATATGTATGTAGTGGGTGGACTGTTTGAGGACGATTTTCATACAGTCGCTTCGGAAGCTTTGCGTCACATATTAATGTTGGTATTTATAAAGAAACTGGAACTTACCTAGTTATGTTACAGTCTCACGAAACAGTGATAAAAGCAACGATCTCTCAAAAATACGACACAACTGTTTGTTTTTAGATTTGGGAACCACTGGTCTACCGACTAAGTATCACGTGCCACATCCATCACTCAAGAATATGATATACGGAGTGGTCAGAAAGATTCTGAAAAGCTTTTAAGGGAGTTGCAGAGGAGAATGCGCTGGGAAATAATTTTTAAGAAAAAATTCGACAGTTGCACTGCAGCGAGTTATTTAGCATTGAAGCTAGCCAATCAGGTCGTTGTCCGCGAAAATTCAAGCACTTTCAACGCTCTAAGTTGCGGTAATGCACAGACATCTGTGGTCCTATGAATTAACACTTGATCAAATGCTCATCACAAGTTAAAAGTGATAAATTTAAGCGAATTGAGCAAAAGCTACGTTTCTTCGAGGAAACCAAACGAAGAAAACGTTTGGCAACAATATCTCTGGCAGGCTGTTTGAATTCGCACGCGCAACGACCTGACTTTTCAGCTTCAATGCTGTTTAAATCGTGGACTGAAGAACGTATCGAATTTTTTCCTAAACAGTTATTTCCCAGCATACGCTGTAATACCATTACAAGCTTTTCAGACTGTTTGTGATATGCCTTTATAATGTTTCCTAGATTGAGACCTTTGCCAATCACTGCCAACCGCGAAACAATTATAGATGTTAGTCTGAAGACTGGTTTGATGCAGCTGTTCACATTAGACTCTGTTGTTCAAGCACTGCTTGCTGTGCTCAAGCTTAGATGCCCCTCTGTGGCTTCAATCTTCCCTCATGCTTCTCTCCATTGCCAAGATGCCCATTCCATGATGCTTTAGGATTTGTACTATCAACCTCTTCCTTCGTTTATCTGCGTTGTGTCGTAAAGGCTTTTTCTACCCACTTCGATTAAATATTCAACGTCTATTCATCCATTCTGTGTATCATTCAGCATTCTATGGTAAAAACCATATTTATAAATATTCTGCTCTTTTTTAGTTTCGTCTGTTCGTTGCCGACAATTCCAAATGTGTTACACTCCAGTGACATACTTTCAGTAAGAACTTCCTAACGCTTAAGTCTATATTCGAAGGTAACGACTTTTTTTCTTATTAAGGACACTTTTTCTTACTACTGAAACTCTACGTGTGATATTTTCTTTAATTCTTTCGTTAACACTAATTTTGTTGCTCAAATACTGCCGTTGCCAGAACCTCACTTCTTAACATAAACCCTCAGCTCCACACTACGTACTTCGATTACACTCGGTTGCACTTCTTCTACTTCATTCAGCGTAATTTGGAAACGCTGTCGATTGTCTTCAACCAATCTTCCAAGCCTGTAAACGTCTCTGACTGAAATACAATATCGTCGCCACCGTCTAAAAATTCTTATCTCTTCCCGTTTAAATGTTAATTCGCTTTGCTAATTTCCCCTTAGTCTCCTTTACTGCTTGTTCTACGTACAGGCTGAAAAACATGATGACTAGTATGTAAAAGATGTTTCACTCGGTTTTTTGTCACTATTCCTTATCCTCTGACAGTTATTACTTCAGGCCGGTTGCGAAGGGACGGGCAAAAATAAAAGCGAAAACTATCATAAATATGTGCGCTTTCCCACTGTTCATGTACGTAACTGGAGGAGAAGGAGAACGAGGAGGAAGAGTTTATTGTTTAACGTCCAGTCGACAACAACGTCATTAGAGACGGAGCACAAGTTCGGATCATGGAAGGTTGGAGAAGGAAAGCGGCCGCACCTTTTGTATCATCCCGGAATTTGCCTTAAGTAGGATGGCCGGATGCGGGTTTGAACCGTCGTCCTCCCGAATGCGAATCAAGTGTGCTAAACACTGCGATGTTCCGCTCCTTATGTAACTGGAAAGAATACTTAATTATAGGCCCTTTCATACAAGAATGGCAGGTCCACCTCTGTTACATTCGATTTATTCATTAGGACCTGTTAAGAAGAGGACCGTTAACATATAAGAGCGGAAGTGAAACCAACTCCTCTTCATTTTTTACAAGAACTCTAACTAATCACCTGTCTGTGGAAGAGGTGGACAAGGATTACGAAAACATCATTGCATGGCCAATCGCCTAACATAATTTTCGGACAAATGACTGATCTTGTTGTACTACGAGAACAATTTAAGAGTGCAAGAGGAACAGGGGTACGCTACAAGGATCCGTCTGGCTATCAGCTTACCTACATCCACCCAAGTGGCTGAATTCGCAAGGGCACATCTGTCGAATTGCGTCAACTTCACTCGCGAACGCTCGGGAGTGGCATTACAACGCTATTGAAACAAAACTGAGAAAGAAAGGATCACCGTAGGGCCCTATCCAAAAGGTATGCTACATTCAGATGTCTACCCAGTACCACACTTGTTGAATGACAAAGAAACCTCTTTACCGATTGACGAATTACAAATACAAGTTGACGGGAGTAATACTGGATCAGCATTTAATCATTTTCAGCTACAAAATTAAAAATTAATCACTATTGGGATCTATTTAACATCATGAGCTAAATGAAAAACTCTTTGGTATTATGAGCAATTAGTCACAGAGAATCGTTGAATTAATTATGAAAATTACGTTCGCTAACTATCTTAAATACTAGAGAACAATATTTAAACAATTTATGTTGAAGAAGAAACAATATGGCGGTTTTTTCTTTTTTTTTTTTAAAAAAAAGAACTTTATTGGTACAATACAATACAATGAAAATTATACAAAATAACCCACTTTTCTTTCTTTCTTTCTTTCCTTTGCTTAGGCCATAGTCCCGCAGCGATCGCAGGGTCGGTGTGGTTACAACGGATTTGGCAAGGTTAGTTTTTAGGGATGGCCGGATGCCCTTCCTGCCGCCACCCCGTACCCCCCGAGACGGAATTAGTGTACCCTAACTGTCTGCGTCGAGTGTAAATCGTGGAAGAATGCGGACGTGTTTCAAATGTCTGCGACGTGTGTAACTGAGGCGGAACGTGGGGACCAGCCCGGTATTCACCTATCGGGATGTGGAAAACCGCCTAAAAACCACATCCAGGCTGGCTGGCACACCGGCCCTCTTCGTTAATCCACATGGCGGATTCGATTTGGTGCCGGCGCGCCTACCCGAGTCCAGCAAGCAACGCGTTAGCGCTCTGGGCTACCCTAGCAGGTTTATACAAAATAACCCACTAATTAGTTGGAATTTAATTATTACAATAACAAATGCAGCTTGCAGTTGGTAGCTAATACTATTGCTATAAACGAGGTTAATGCAAATCTCTCAATCTACTCTAAATGCTAGTCTATTTGCAGCGTTACAGGTGTGCCAGTTGTACAACAAACCTAATGTTTGTGGCCTGACCACCGAGGTAACCCCAGTGGGCGTGCCCCTGGTACTGGGTTGACCCTAATTCAAAAATGGTTCAAATGGCTCTGAGCACTATGGGTCTTAAATTCTGAGTTCATCAGTCCCATAGAACTTAGAACTACTTAAGTCTAACTAACCTAAGGACATCACTTACATCCATGTCCGAGGCTGGATTCGAACCTGCGACCGTATCGGTCGCGCGGTTCCAGACTGTAGTGCCTAGAGCCGCTCCGCCACATCGGCCGGCGCTGACCCTAATTACTTTGAGTCGCTGCAGTCCCTAATCGAGTTAGTGTTGTTAGTTCATATCTACATTCTAATTTATACTTCTAATACCTAATATGTAAATGGAAGTGCTGTATCTGGTAGATATATTTTTGATACACCTGCCTCCCTGATCCTGAAGCTCGGCGGATCTCGGTCGTAACGGCGACCGGCCATTTCGCGACCGGCGGCACTGGGCAGCTGCACCTCATCCTTTATCGATTTTTGTCCATTGACCATTCTGGTCCATAATGAATTCCCTCAGGTTCTTCCGTGGTATCTAGTTTGCTAGTGTGTTTAGGACATGATAGGTATCAGCACACCGTAATAGGGAATAGGTGTCTCGATTCTGTAGTTGATGTCTCAGTTCAGTCGCTACGTCGTCGTACATTGGACACATAAATGACGTGGTCGGGTGTGCTGTCTTGAGCGCCACAGTCACACGCTGGTCTAGCCCGTTTCCCAAATAGACATAAGTATGTCGGCTATGGTCCATGCCCTGTAAGGAAGTGCAGCAGACCCCTACTCGGCTCGAAGTAACCCATCTCTAGTCGCTCCTTATTATCAGGCAGCAGTTGAAGTACCCTTTGCCCCGTTTCCTTATTCTCTCGTGACTCCTGTCATAGCTCCTCCTCCATACTGCAGTTCACCCGACAATCGTAACAGAGGCCCACTAGCCATCTGTGGTCATAATCACAAGAGGTAGTCTAATTTAAGGGACAAAATATCAGAAATCACGAATAGCACCATTTAAACAAATTTTACACTGACAGATTGGAAAATTTACAAGTAAATAACCTCTACATTCTTAGGGACCTAAGCTTCAGTGGTCATTCATACTACACAGGAGAAAAAACGTACCTACGCAGTTTTGCTCCAACTGTCCCCAAGGAGTGAGTGAACATTTTTTTCTTGTAGTGCTTCTTGTAGTGCTTCTCACCGCGAAACATACGATCGCGTGCCGACATCTGCAATATATGGCCGCTTTGCCTCTTTGGCAAGCGATCCCTCATTCTCTTCATAGAGCCAAAAATAAAAAGTTGACAGCCGCGAGGGATTAGCCGAGCGGTCTCAGGCGCTGCAGTCACGGACTGTGAGGCTGGTCCCGGCGGAGGTTCGAGGCCTCCCTCGGGCATGGGTGTGTATGTTTGTCCTTAGGATAATTAGGTTACGTAGTGTGTAAGCTTAGGGACTGATGACCTTAGCAGTTAAGTCCCATAAGATTTCACACACACAAAAAGTTGACATACACTGCAAACCGGCGGAATTATTAAAGTTGCTATCTGACTGTTACAATTACTGTTACCATTAATAGCATGAAGCGAGTTTGATAAACGTGTCACTAACCGACAGGTGTCCGACAGAGTTAAGTGCCCCTTGTCTTATGAAATGAGGTCTTAATTCGGCTGACGCGTGCAAGGTTTGTATATAAGCTATCGGTAAGGCGTTTTCTAAATTTATAACTATCGTGTTCTCTGTGGAAAGAACAACATTTCTCCCGAAAGGATACCACAGTGATCGTTTTTAGGACAACGTGGCGGATCGTAAGGCATCTGCAGTGGGCATACGAAATGATGAAGCATGTGGTGTTGAAGACCATGCAGACCTCAACTGGCGAGTTGCAGTCTGGTGGAAGGAAGCGATAGGACGAGAAAAACTTTTCTAGAGCCTGATCGCGCATTGGCAGGAGCGCAGCTTGCCAGTTTGCGTCTTGAAAGTGCGCACAAAATGTTCGGCTTCTCCACTGGATTGTGGACGAAACAGAGGTGCCGTGATGTGCTGGATGTCATTGGCCTGCGAAAATAGGCGAAAGTCGTTTGACGTAAATTGCGGTTCAATGCCGGAGACAATGACTTCGGGCAACAGTCCAAGACAAAAGATTAAAATGTTGTCCAACACCTTACTGCTATGTAAAATATATTACAGTGGCACGCAAAAGGAGAAATTGTACGCATACACCACCAGCAATTCCAAAATGGTACGACAAAATTTACGTGAAGACTTTGTATTGGTTCCGTTCGTCGAGGCCAATCCAAAAGTATATTGGGACAGAGAGGACTGATGCTCCGCGCAGGCTGCCCAGTAGATGGTGAAAATTTCAGTTTGCGCATTAACACCGCCGAGTCGCATACAATGGCGCTGAGCTAACTGCTTGGTATACACCACTCCCCAGCGACCCTGGTAGAGCAATTGTAGCACCTGCTGCTGAAGGACTGAGGAAATATTACTCTCGCTTTGTCATTCCCCGTGTGGAGGTGGGAAACACACATCGTAAGAAGTCCGAGTAGATGTAATTTCGATGTATTGCTCATGCGCTGCCTGCGATATGCAAGGTATAAGAGAATCTCTGACCAGAGAGCAGTGTTGACTGCAGTAGGAACTGTGTAGCTGTAGCAGTAAGTTGTTGCTAGTCTGTAGTCTGTAGTCTGCTCTGGTCTGGTCTGGTGTATCGTGTTGGTTGGGCCGGTCGCGGTGCAGCGATGCCGGAGCCTGAGTATTATTGTATAAGGTAAAAAGCAGCCTCTCGCATATGTAGTAATGTCATCTCAAGTCCCACGTAAATGTTTTAAAAATCTCGTGATAATAATCTTTCTCATAAAAAGTAACTTTTAACAACCATTCATTTCAATTTAAAGAATTTACTAATTTCTCCCATCCATGATCATCCCGATTGTTGCAAAAGAAAAATCAGTTGCTCCCTTTCATAAACGATAAATCTATCGGTCAGCATTGCACAGGGCTGTGCCAGAAAAATTTATTGCAAGAGCAGATATATATGCGTTATCCGGCGACTTCATTGAGGAAAAAATTTTTCTTTTTTTTATTCAGAATGATCTTTGAGGGCCATGACGCAGCACTGCTGACGTCCAAAATTTACCAGGTTAAATTCACAGTCAATTACTGAAAAATTATAAGTGAGCGACAATTTAATTGAGAGGTTAGTTACATTGTATTATTTTTTTGTTGGGACGTTACACTGAATGTGAGCGACATAATTATAATTTTTGCTGTTGAGAAGTTTAGGAATTTTTCTGTTTTGAGGTTAAAATGTGAATAAAAAGATTTTGTGGGGAGGTTACAACATATGGGCAGAAATAGTGTGCCGATGCTCCAACTAACGGCGTACCAAAGGGCGATATGCCTCGTTCACACACTGACGCCACCCATTGGTGACACACTGCGGAATAACACGAAGAGCTGGGACAGATGCAGATTCAAGCGCGGTAGTCGACGGAAATGCCATGAAATGTGTCGAAATCCTGGAAATGTATATGAAAAAAGGTATCTTCGAATGAATCAAAGGTGGAATTGGTATCCACCAGTAACTGAGACAGCAACTCAGCGTTGGAATGCTGAGCTGTGGATCTGTACAGAAACTCATACTGGTAACTGGATAACGACAAGGCTCACCGCTGCAGCTTTTGCCTTGTCCGTGGTGGCTCAGGCTTGGAGGGGCTGAACAGAGCCGTCAGCGGCCTGCGTTTTGTAACAAGATGAAAGTGCCACTCAGAAAAATACTGATGAAAATTTGTTACTGATTAAATAATGGAGAGCGCCTCTTGTTACACATGACTATAGTTACCCTGGGGTTTGTTTTTGAGTAGAACTCAATGGTTCCCTCGAGAGAACCTGTCTTGTTAGAAGGCACCGCCAGAGACCCATATAACGACGCGTCCACTGGCTTTTTTGGATCCAAACGAATCCAGATAGCAAGCGTTGAAAAGGGCAGCCTTAAGACGCTGAAAAGCTTAGCAATCATTCTTCGACAACAGAAACGGAATACGTTTCTAGTACAACATATTCAGCGGGGCAGCAGTCTGTGCAGCGTTAGAGGCAAATTTGATATAATATGTTAGTTTGCCGATCAGCGCAAGCCGCTGGCGGTGGGAAATTTCCGATGACTGACAAATACGATGTGTTGGATTAATATACTGAGCATTAATGACAAGACCCAGCTGTTCGGTCACCGTGTGGAAAAATGAACGCTTTGCCTTGTTAAAGCTGAGACATGCTTCTGAATGCACTATTAATAGACACTGCCAGCGGATGCAAAAACCATTGAAAAACGGCGCTAGCCTATGCACTGCCAAATGGAGGGCATTGAAATTGGAAAAAAATAGATTGGAGAACTTAAAGTTTTATTTTGAAAAGAAGCGGCCCTCTCCCAATATGTCCATTATTTCTTTGGGTCGAGGCAGGGAAAGGAGTCCAAACCCTGTCTGACAACTGTAGATCTGAAATCTCCACACAGATGTAATCCACCCGACAACATTTTTGTAACAAGCAGTGCGGGTGCCCGGATGCCCACTGTCTTTCGGAAACAAATTGAATTACTCCATTGTCTTGTCATTTTCGTAATTCCTGCACGACTGGATCACGAATGGCACGTTGGTAGGCCTAGCACAATAAAACCTTGGCAGAGCATTATCCTTAAATATTATATGAACCCAGAAATTCTCCGCTTTCCCAACTCCTTATTAAAATAAGTGACTGTACTTATTACACAGTTCGTTGACACTGCCTTGAGGCACTGCAGCATTCACTTGCAAGACATTATCTTGAATATTAATATCAAACAAAAGTATCATGCCAAAAATATTCAGGCTGTCCCTGGAACACAGTACATAAAAACACATTTCTGGTTATGTTGCCAAACATTGTCGGTAGGCTTCTAACACCTAAAACAGGAATATTATGTCCATTATACTCTTTTCATGAGGCATGACATCGCATGAGGCTGCTGCAACCATGGACTGCCTAAAAACTCATAAATAATTCTTTCCAGTAATGTGACTGAAGCTGCTACGTCTAAGTGCATTTTCATTGAGCCCTGAGATGGTCGTAAATGTGCGTATCGTATTGTAGTGGTAACTTCTGCTACCGAATGTATCAGGATGATCGGATGTTGGGGGAAGAGGTAGAAGGCACCATATTAAGACTCGTCCGAACTTTCCAAATGATTTATTTGTTTCCACTACAGTGCCCTGTTCACCTCAGTCCACGTCACAGGGTCCCGTAATGCTGCGCCGGCAGCCGACTCGGCGATCTTCTTCCCCGTTGACTCAGCGTTGCTCCGCTGGGAGCCACTGAGCAGCCTGCTGCGTCCTTCCCCACTGACATAGCTGAGATCACGCCGATCACAAGCACCAGCGATCGGCGTCCGAATTTGCGGCCCTCGCCTCGGGATGCCTCTGGCGTCTGTTGGGAGCCAAGACGACTGCCTCCAGTAGCTAGCCAAAGAGTGGCCCACCTCTGGCTGGCTGGCTACGGACCCCGCATCGGCCTTAGGGGGGCGAACCAGCGACCCACCGTGGACTGTAACACTGGCGCCCCATCTGCTGCTGCGTGTAGCTGGTGGTGTGATACGCCCTGCCGTCCAGGAGAGCTGCCACACTTGAATGAATCTCGTTAGAAACCCTCACCTACTTATACGCAGCTGTGTGCCTCTGTTTTGCTAACGCACTGCTCCATGTCACGTACTCACAACACCTACGTTGCGCTAGTGGGCCCCTTCTGCCTGTAACTTGCGCCGTGTCAACTGCTGCGTTTACTCTTTTCAGCGGTTCAACTGCCCTGTGGCCTCCATTCTACTTCGCAACCGCTGGTCAGTGTAACTTACTGTCAACAGGCCCGCACCTGACTGTAACTTGTGTGCTAAGAAATGTTGCACCGAATCTAACTTTCCTATCTTAAACTGTGGTGCAGCTACATTATATTCAACTAACGAATCAATACAGGAAGCTTCGATCTGAATGAAGTTTGAGTTACTGATGGTGTCACTTGCAGAAACTCGGCGGATATGACATTGACTTCCATTGAGGAGCACTCCAAAAAGGAATCTTACTGCCGCCTGGTATGGCGTTGTCGTAACCACATGGATTGAATATGGCCCCGTTTGCCACATGTGAAACACTTGGCCTTCCTGTATGGGCACTGTTGATGGTCGTGCACACTGAAGCAATATGTATGAGAATTCCTAGCATTAGACTGAATGTTGTGTGCACACGGAGTGACTTACTATTCGTTAAACTAGGCCCTGAATGAAGCGTGTCTTCTGATTGATGAGTCTGATGAGTGGACTGTGTTGCACAGTGGTGACTGCCGAAATGGCTAAAGCTTGCAAGCCATTTTCTGCCACATCTATAATGTCCTTTGAATCTATAGCGGAGATTACAATTTTCAGATTAGGATTAGGTATTTTGCCGATTTTCGGCACGATTGTGTTCCGGCCGCGAGTGTTAAGGTCGATATTGGCCTCGCCAAAGATGCTGGGGCGTCGAGTTGGAGGCGAATGGCCCTCTGGCGACGAGGAATAGAAGATTATTAGACAGTACCGAGCAAGAAGGACAGAACGGCAGAGTGTTGGGGTCCGGATGGTCCGAATTGTTCATTTAATAATTTTGGCACTCTGTGGTTGTGGACAGATGGTGAAACCGAGACGCTTAGGAATCCAACGCTGCTGTGGAACGATAAGCCGTGGGCTCTGAGATTGTATGGACGCAATTACGACGAGCTGTGGTCGGTGTCGTTTGTGGGTGTTTTGCCACGGCAAATAAACCAGACAGCGTGGACCCAACCTGAACACGCTGTGCTGTAGCATGCTCGCCCACAATAAGGATGTCGCGTTATTGGAGAAGAAACCTGTGGAATACGGTAGGTGTATTAACCTTCAGTGACTTCTGCGGTGTTAGTTTGCTTAACTGTGTGGAGATTGAGCAGTAACTGTCACTTTTCAAAGGAACTGACGAGTGTGTAAAGTTGTGGTCAATGCCGGATGGGCGTTGTCACAAAGTTATTATATTTCTTATATGTGAACATAATTTTGTTATCAGGATTACTCACTGGATAGATCTGAAATACAGTTCTGAGCTGTAGTTCAGCGGGTTATAAATGCTGCAGTTTACCATATCTGCTAGCCGTTAGTCTTGTATATGTTTTTATATCTGTGCGTTAAATGAAAGTCAATTTTGATGTTTCAAAGGTACCATTCTATCATTACGATTCCGTGAGTTTTTATTTGGAAGTGATGTTGTTTGCTACTCTTATTGGTTGAGAATTTATTACCCAAAGGAACAGTTATTTAATCAGTCTTTTATGAAGTGTTTTAAGATTCGTTGTATTTAGTGAACTATTACTAAGAAATAATGTAAATTAGTAATGTTGTGTAAGCAGTTATTGAAGGCACCTATCTCCATTAGCCAATCAACCATGGCCAGTTGGGAACGGGAATTGATGTAACATTAGGGTACTAGAAGCTATTTATTAAGTTGTGGCAACGCTAATTTTGTTGTTTGTTGTTATTGTTGAAGTGTTTAGTGGCCCATAAATTAATTAATAATTCTGAACCCATCTCCATTAGCCAATCAACCATGGCCAGTTGGGAACGGGAATTGATGTAACATTAGGGTACTAGAGGCTATTTATTAAGTTGCGGCAATGCTAATTTTGTTGTTTGTTGTTATTGTTGAAGTGTTTAGTCGCCCATAAATTAGTTAATAATTCTGCACAGTATCTCCAAAATTGCAGCACGAATGCGTGTTTCAGACAGAATTTTTGTAACAGCATCACGAAGCATAGCATCATTGCATGGAAGTCAACAAGACCACTTGAATTTATCATGTCTGTTAAGACACGGGCATTCGTCTACTCACTGTTGGTTTGTTTGGTCTGGTAGCTTCCTTAATCGAAAAAACTGGTAACGAGGAGCTGTGACATGGACCTGACATTAAACAGTCAGTCTGATAATCACTGTGCGAGAGTTCGGGAATAATTTAAGACACATTTCTAGAGGTGAGGGGCGTCCAGTCCCACAACAGTAAAGAAAGGTATCACATGTCTAAAGAAACTATTTATTGATGAAGATAAACACTTAACTTGTATAGTAGATGTTGCCCGTATGTGGGACAGTACAGCAATGAGCGTAAATCCACTGTTATCACAAAACTCAGTATCCAGTTCAGTGGCAGTACAGTACAGTAATGCGGAAGAAACACACTTCCTATAATACACGTACATTACTTTGGCCACTCTTATTGACACACGCGAGTAGCTCCGTGGTACAAGTCTCATTGCCGAACACAGGCAGAACATAGAGTTCTGAGGCTGACCAGCTGGCGGCGGAGGCACTGCAAGACTTACTTGTAGGTGTGGCCCTCGGCCACGTCTTGGTTGTTCACACCGGCTGACTGCTACGCATCTAGTGGTGTCTGTGGTGGTGCCAGCCTTGAGTTTCACGATGCGAGATATCGATGACACCACAGATTCTAAACCCTGTTCCCGTCAAATACGCTTAACAGGACTCAGAAACGCATCTGTTATAGTTTCGTATTTTCCTAAACGTGTTTCATCACATTTGCGGACGTTTGTTGGTATACATTCGAAATACATCGAAGAGCTAAAGAAACTGGTACACCTGCCTAATATCGTGCATGGCCCTCGAGAGCACGCGGAAGTGCCGCAACACGACGTGGCATGGACTCGACTGATACCTGAATTAGTGCTGGAGGGAACTGACGCCATGAATCCTGCAGGGCCGTCCATACATCCGTAGGAGTACGAGGGGGTGACGATCTCTTCTGAACAGCAAGTTGTAAGGCATTCCAGATATGCTCAATAATGTTCATGTCTGGGGGTTTTTGTGGCCATCGGAAGTGTTTAAACTCAGAAGAGTGTTTTTGGAGTATGTAGAAATTCTGGAAGTGTGGGGTGTCGTCGTATTGTCTTGCTGGAATTGCCCAAGTCCGTCGGAACGCACAATGGTCATGAATGGATGCAGGTGATCAGACAGGATGCTACGTACGTGTCACCTGTCAGAGTCGTATTTAGACGTATCGGGGGTCCCATATCACTCCAACTGCACACACCCCACACTATTACAGAACCTCCACCAATTTGAACAGTCCCCTACTGACACTCATGGTCCATGGATTTATGAGGTTTTTTCCGTACATGTACATGTCTATCCGCTCGATACAATTTGAAATGAGACTCTCCCAACCAGGCAACATGTTTCCAGTCATCGACAGTCCGATGTTGGTGTTGCCGGGTCCAAGCGAGGCGTAAAGCTTTGTGTCGTGCAGTCGTCAAGGGTACACGAGTGGGCCTTTGGCTCAGAAAGCCCATACCGCTGATGTTTCGTTGAATGGTTCGAACGCTGACACTTGTTGATGTCCCAGAATTGAAACCTGCAGCAATTTGTGAAAGGGTTGCCTGTCTGTCACGCTGAACGAGTATCTTCAGTCGTTGCAGTTTCCGTTCTTTCAAGATGTTTTTCGGGTTGCAGCGATGTCGGAGATTTGATGTTTTAGCGGATTGCTGATATTCATGATACACTCGTGAGGTGGTCATACGGGAAAATCGCCACTTCATCGCAACCTCGCAGATACTTTGTCCCATCGCTCGTGCGCCGACTATAGTACCACGTTCAGACTCAAATCTTGGTAACCTGCCGTTGTAGCAGCAGTAACCGATCTAACAACTAAGCCGGGTACGTGTCTTATATAGGCGTTGCCGCCCGCAGAACCGTGTTCTACCTGTTTACATATCTCTGTATTTGAATACGCATGTCTATACTAATTTTTTGGCGCTTTAATGTGTAATGGATGAAACTGTAATAATAAGGAAGTCCATAGGGAGTGTCATTGTACTATTTAATTCATGTTGAGTGACTGTTTATTAGGATATACAGGGGGTTTCAAAATACCTTTTACAGGTTTCTTGAGAAGATTTACTAAATAAAGTCTTGATAAGGGAACCATGTATGGAAATAATCCGTTAAGATGTAAATAAGCTCGATGAAAGGATTATTTTCAAATCTCCAGCTTCACAGTAAGCACGCAGTGCATACAGGCTGCTCTGACTTGTGTGCTCTACGGGAGCCTACAGTATGGGGCAGTGTTTCGAGTAGTCAGGGTATGGTTCTCTTCTACGTGTGGAAGTACATCCTCTTCAAATCTGAGAGTGTGGCGTGTTCATGTATAACGGTACAGCCTGCCGCAGAACTCACATGAAATGTCCGATACCCCTTCTTTTCTTATATGCATCCGGATAGTTATCGGACACTCCGTGCTTCCTAGGGCTTGTATGTGTGTCTTTATATGTATCATTCTGTCCTATTTGATAAAGAACTTGATATTAACTGCGAAGGCATGTGGAATGTTCTGGAAGGACGTGCGTTGTCGTAATTAACAGTGGATTGTTGTCATTGATAAAATTAGGTACATATACTAAATTAAGTAACTAATCAAGAAATTGAAGTAATAACTAGTGACTGCAGATATAGTAGCATCAAAAATCAATGCTTCTAGTTAACAAAATGGTAATCTAAAAATCCAGTAACAGAAGACCTCACTATCATGAGAAACAGCTTAAAGGTTATTATCAAGCGATGTATTTTCATTTGTTATTTATTTTTATGTCTTCTTCTCCAATTAATATTCTTTGTAATTATATTTCTAATTAACTCTTCAATTGTTTACATCTCACAGTTTTCCAGTTTCCAGAATGTGAGGCACTTTATGTATGTAATCGGATAAAACACGAGCTCTGTACTACCACTGAACGTTAGTAACCAAATCCAAATTGTAATTAATTACGTAACTAAAATAATACGAGAGACATTATTGTAATTAAAGTTCAGAATAATTTTCTTATGGAAAACTAAAGATATTACTATGAAAGATTGTCACTGAATATTGTATTTTATACCTTATTCGGATGCAATAACAGTTTCTATACGTTTTGTAAATTTTAATTGTAACATCAAAATTGTACAAAATTAATAATGCTTTATTTAGGAAGTTATTGTTACAATTCTATATAACGCTATGCAGTGATGCTGCGACGAGTTGGTTTTGAAGTTACTTTTGGAAGTCAAAGAGATCAGTGAAGTCTGTTCGTGTTTTGTTTACATGAGGGGTGTGCAGTTCGGAGGTCAATTAATGTGAATACATTTTGCGAAGCATGAAAATTTCGCATTCATCAATGGACCAGGCAGAAGAAACTGAAGTAATATTCAACATGAATCGTGGCTAATGTACTAGATTCTTGCAGCCATTTTGGTAGTCGGACGAAAATGATACGTGATGTCATAATTACAACGCGGACTTACGACAGCGCCGTCTTCTCAGTTTGAGTGTGTGTACCATGAAGCGGGTACACTTGAAACTTATTTTACTTTCAAACGGTACATTTCCAGGCGTGGGTGTAGTGCTAAAGGCCGGCCGGTGTGGCCGAGCGGTTCTAGGCGCGTCAGTCTGGAACCGCGAGACCGCTACGGTCGCAGGTTCGAATCCTGCCTCGGGCATGGATTTGCGTGATGTCCTTAGGTTAGTTAGGTTTAAGTAGTTCTAAGTTCTAGGGGAATGCTGACCTCAGATGTTAAGTCCCATAGTGCTCAGAGCCATTTGAACCATTTTTGTAGTACTAAAACTCTGTCTAACTTTCACCCATTGCCCCTAGAAGGATTTGTGAAACACTCAGTATTTGCTATATAGGTGAGTCATAATCATCCGAACATTTTCTCAACGGTTGCTTCTTTTCGTAAAGACTGAGACTGTGTTTATTAAACAACATCTTTCCTAAATGAAGCAACAGTAAGCAAAATGCTTAGTATGCAGGAAAGGATTTATTACTCACGAAAATTTAACTTTTCGCTAAGCATGCTGCTTATGTTTAGGTAAATTCAGACAGCTAAATTTATTCTTATTTGACTGGAGACTATGTTATTCACATGTCATGAGGGACTGCAGAACCTCTTGACGCTTCTGAACCGTCAGACAATCCATAGTAGAAGCAGCGGGCCGTGGGCCGTTTTGCTTTATATGTATCAAGGAATTGGAGCTGAATATGAAAATTGCTCAAAACTTTTTACTGTGTTCGTCCGATTCATTTTCCATTGTGCATGCCGTCAAGTGTAAATGATTTAGCAAACAGGGTGGTAGACGACATTCGCTCTGAAAATAAAAAATAAGGATTATCGCTTGGTTAAAAAAAAAAAAAACGTACACAGCACGGAGTTTATGAGACGAAACTCGTGTAGTAGCACACCACAAGCTGATGAAATAAATGAGGGAAGAGAAGATTTTAAATCCGTAAAGTTGTGGAAACATAAATACCGCTGGTCGTAACGTTCCATGTCTTCTTCAGAAACTGTGAGATGTTCTATTCGTTAAAAGGTCAAACTTTGCTGTCTTTGAAACTGCGTCTAAAATGAGTTGTTCAATTTGATTATTTTTAACCGTTTTACGTCCTGTGGATCATATTTTATCTGCAAACCTGTGCACATGCTCCAACAGAATATTGTTAACACTGTAAACGGCGAACAGAACGAGTTGCGGTACAAGTTTAAAAACTCGGCTTAGCGGACTGTACAAGTATCTCGTAAGCGTGGTTCTCAAATCACTACACATGCTCTTATTTAAAAGCAATTACAGTATTTACTCAGTGATCATACACTGAAAAAGAACTGCTCGTGAAGATTACTTTCTTAACTACTATTCCGAAAGGCACGCACTAAAATGTTTAGGTGCTGAACCCAAGAATTTTTCTTATTTATTTTTCTTTCACCGCGTGAAATGGTGCAGCTTCTAAGGCTCTGAAGTTACATTTGGCGAGAGCGGTGTTGAAATTACCTTCCGTTTCTCTAAATTGAGCTATTTTTTTCCCCACATTACTTAGGGCAAATGTCGGGCTCCTTGATTTGAAACTATTAAGAGAGGTTTCCTACCCCACCTCGTCCATTGCCAGGTCTGCTAATTGTGATTGATGCGACATTTAGCTCTAATATTCCTTCTTTTTCTCCCAGATTTTTAACCTTTCATTGATACGTTTAACAGTGGTAAACTGCCTTCATTCTGCACAGGAGCTGTCAGGGTGTCTACAGCCCGTTGTACCACGAATCAGTACATGCTACACTGTTGCCAACTTTTATTTCTGTGTGTCCTAGAAGAAATTACAACAATTCCTTCAGATATGTCTGTGCACTAATTCGTTCCATGAGCAAGCAATTACAGCTCAGATGATCCAACGGTAACTGAGGAAGAAGACCACCTTGTTTTACTTGCCCGAAGAGACATTTGGGTGAAATGATGTTTTAAACGTGACTCGTTTTTGCTCGGAAAGAACTGACTAGTTATGTGAGACTTTGACATTAAACCTTCGCTAAAATCAATTTGGCGGCGTCTAAGATACCTCAGACCCCATGGGCAGAACAACAACGAACAGTGTACGTGTTACTGCGGGAGGGCGGGCATTTTCTCATATTCCTGTTAACTTTGTATTTCCGATGCAGTAACTTCGTTGTCGATGACCGTAAACTATTATGATGTGATGGAGCCCAATTCGGTTGAAATTGTGTTACTGGAGACAATTACAACTACCCGCAAATGGCAGGCAGTACACGAGATGACATCTTAAATGCGCTGATATTGCTTGGGAAATCTCATTGAAAATATCCTATTTGCATGACATCTTTTTGTGATTTTCATTGTAATAAAGGATTTCAAAATCAATGCCTTATATATTTTTCACAAGCACAGATGTGCTTGCAGGGAAGTAGGACATGCGTACTTGCGCTCACTAATAGCTTTGAAGCAGAAACGTATTTTACGTGAATATTTATGCACCCATGATTCACATTCCCAGCATATGACAGGAAATTTACGTCGTTGTAAACAAATGAATTAAATCATAATGTGTTCAACCATAAAAGTTATATACTTGTTAATGCAGGGTGGACCGTAACAGTCTGGAAAGCTTGTAAGTGTGTTGAGGGATAGGTTGTACTCAGAAATAACTATTAAGAGAAAGATTCGATAAGTCGCGCCGTTTCCGACTTAATTAGAAATGAAGCTCGCCAAGCCGGTCGTTGTGGCCGAGCGGTTCTAGGCGCTCCAGTCTGGAACCGCGCGACCGCTACGGTCGCAGGTTCGAATCCTGCCTCGAGCATGGATGTGTGTGTTGTCCTTAGGTTTAAGAAGTTATAAGCTCTAGGGGACTGATGACCTCAGATGTTAAGTCCCATAATGCTCAGAGCCATTTGAACCATTTGAACCATTTGAAGTGCGCCAAACAGGCCGTTGCGCACTCAAATTCAAGTGGCTCACAAGATACAATTAGTGTCAGTTGTTTTCATGTTGTAGATGATAGCGCACAAGACTGTTCGGTCTTTGCTCAAGTTCTATCTTTTCTACCGTCCCATGTCCAATATTTGTTTCGCTCTGTTATTCATTTTGGGGGACCAAACGAAGAACAATTTTGGTGACACCGCCTCTGCCGGGACGCTTGAATTTGCAAGTGCAGTGGCCTGATTTGTTAGCTTCAATGCAGTTTCTCGATTTTTTTAACAATTATCTCTCAGCACAACCAACCCTGCAACACCCTTTCAAGGTTTGCAGACTGTTTCTGACCACCCTGTATAGTGACACATCATTCGGTCATAAGTAGCGTCTCTATTCTGGCAGGTAGTTATAGTCCACTAAGCAGTAGCCACTATAGTAAATATATTGTCGAGTGGTATCACAGAGAGGTGTAAGCGATATAATCGCTGTCATAATTTGCGAAACAGTCACGTAGGAGGTAATCAATCAGTTGTAGTGAACGGAAGTGCAGTCAGAACAGTCCGTTGTTAAAGCGGAGGAGGAACATGGTGACCAGAAACTTCTGTCGCATATACAGGGTGGCGCAGGGAAACGGGAAATTTCGAAACAACGTCATTTACATGAATAAATTCATAAAACTAGTAATTTACTAACGAAAGTGAATGTATTCAGTATGCCATTATTCAGTATCTCTTTACAATCAAAATGTCCAAAAGTGTCTCTTTACTTTGTAACCTCCCCACAAAAATTTTAAAAGACAATATTTAATAGAAATGGAGCCAAGAAGCAATATCGTCCCCACAGAAATATTCAAATAAAAAATATAATAATAAATGGGAGCCAAACGTAACCTCCCTAGCAATTAAATTTAATGACAATAAAAATGAGAATCGCAATCTGACTCAAATATAAGTTCTTCACAAAAAAATTAAAGTCCATTCAGTGATAAGAAAATCTCAGTGATAATGATAACTCAATTAAACCGAAATATCGGTCTTTGACCCTTGTGCAAAAATCAGAATTAATTTCTTACCTCATTGAAACTGCTTGTCAAATTTCTGCTCTTATTGTTAGCCACGGCTTGGAGGAACTGCATTGCAAATAGTATTCTTTTTTCTTTTCTTTAAGGGAAATGGAAGGAAATCGTTGGTTTAATTAAAAGATTTTTTTTTGTAAAAAAATTGCTTTGAAATCAAAATTATTATTGGGGCATTTGTTGGAAATTAATTACAATAAATAAACTTTACATTATCTGATGATTACCTTAATTAACAATATACCTCATTCAGCATCTTGACCAGAATGCCATGTCGACGCTCGCCGACTGCGTCCCGCTCGCGACCGTGACAGAACTAGACCACTACTGCCGACAGACTACATCACACAACCGCACTGGGCTGCTACTACCGACAGACTGTACTGCACGACGACTACTAGCGTACTGCCCGCAACTCAAGTGAGCTACTGTTATCAACAGACTGCTGCTCGCAACTCTCGCGCGGTCAAGCGCAGACTAACCACGATAATAGGCTCTCTGGTCAAAGATTTTAACGTGCCTCACCATCGCTGCTACGTTACATACGTGTTTCAACTTTTTAAAGATGACACCGGAAAGATGTGCTCCCATTCGGCGTTCGCACTCTTTGTTGCAGGACGTGTACGGTAGACCTTGCCTTTAAGATATCCTCACAGGAAGAAGTCGCACACACTATGATCAGGGGATCTCGCAGGCCATGCAATGTCACCGTTACGTGAAATAATGCGTCTTCCAAACAATTGACGAACTGCTGCCATCGATTGTCGAGCAGTGTGTGACGTGGCTCCGTCCTGCTGAAACCACATGTTTTCGACGTTAAGATTAAGCTCGTACAGTCTCGGTGTAAAGAATGTTTGAAGCATTTCAACATATCCAGCGGATGTTACTGTCACTGCACTACCATCCTCACGTTCAAAAAAATAAGGGCCGATAACACCATGACATGATACAGCACACCATATTGTGACCTTGGCGCTATGTAGTGGTCGCTGGTGAAACTCACAAGGATTGTCCTGTGCCCAATAACGAAAATTCTGTCTGTTCACGAATCCGTCCAGTTGGAAATGGGCTTCATCTGATATCCATAAGTTACCAAGGAAAATCGCGTCCTCGTTGATTTTAGCCAATATCTGGCTACTAAACTCCATACGTGACGCTGGGTCTCGTTCATGTAAGTGTTGCTCAATCTGCAACTTATAGGGATGGAAGTCTAATTCGTGCAGTATTCTTCGTAAGCTTCGTCGCTTAATCCCTAGCGAAGATGCATGCTATCGAACGGAGCGGCGAGGACTTCTCTCGATTGCAGCTCTAGCAGCTGCAATGTTCTCTGGGGTACGTACCGTTTTTCAAGGCAGATCCTGTTTCTTCAAAATTACGCACCCACGTTGTAATCGCATGCGCAGATGGGACGCGTCCATGAGGTCCAAGCTGGTAATGCTGTCGAAATGTTCTCTGCGGCAGTCGCACTATCACCATTTTTGTAAAACGCTCTCACAGCTACTGCACCTTCCGCACCAGTCCAATTCTCCATGATTACTAAATGGCAATGCGTTCACATCAATTGTGCAAAGTTTCGAACATCTGCCGGCGCTACAGTGCTGCCAACTGTAACGTTCAAAATTTCCCGTTCCCCTGCGCCACCCTGTACAATGGTCGTGCGGGGATACTTGGTAGTAGAGTAGTAGAGCTCCCCTTTGTTGGTACGATAAGTGGTACTTATTGTAGCAGAAGTTTCTGATTAAAAGCCGAGCGTTTTGCATAGGGTCTGCATAAAGAAAATGTTCCTGCTTCTTTGTCCCGTAGAGCATGGTACTTCTAGCAAGAGCCTTAACTATTACATTGCCTCAGATACCTTGTTGCCCCTTTATCCATAAGCATGGTTATTTCCTTGTTTCAGCTCCGCACTTCTTCAACACGATCTATAATCTAGCACACCAAGTACACGTCGGTATTATTATTAACATGAGTCTGTATGAGCAGCAGTGCTTATCGCTCTTCTGCCACAATGATGATTGTGTTTTTTAAGTCTCAGAATATTGAAGTCTCTCTGGTATTGCAATGAGCTCCGCTGTAAGTACAGATTCTTCCAGAGGGGGCTGTAATTGATCTATAGGACGTGTCTGTTAGTCATAATATATAATGACAATGTATTCTAACGTACGTGAGTGTAAAGAAGGTGCACATGTTCCCACCCACTAAAAGAAATCCTTTAAAAGCTTAGTGCTCATATTAGATTCCTTTTTCTTCCCGTGCAAATGTCTACATCTGTTGTATTCCTGTGATCTATCAGGAAACAGCGATGGGGAGAAACTATTGTAATTCGGCTACACAGTGGTCAAATTTCATAAAAGATACATGCTAGCGGTGGAAGTGTCTTTGTAAACCAGTGCTTACTAAGGAAGCAATCCTTGGACGACTCCGAATCTTCGAAAACGAAAGGTTTTGTCCAAACTGTGCTCGTTTGACTAGATATTTGAACGTAATGCACTGTGTTTTGAGTTAGACTAGAGGGTCATTCGCTTCGAGAAGAACAATATTCGCAGGGTTGGCTGCAGAGCACTCGATCGTCTTATTCAGCAACCGGCAAGGGTAGAATCAGTCATGAAAGGCAAAAGTAGCCCAACAGGCCTGATTAGCATACGATACACGCTGAGGTACCTTAAGTAATTGTATAGCGATGTGCATATATACAGGTGACGGTAGTGTCGCATTGACAAGGTATAAAAAAGCAGTGCATTGGCGAAACTGTCATTTGTGCTCAGGTTATTCATGCGAAGAGGTTTCTGACGTGATTATGGCCGCACAAGTGATATTAACAGACTTTGAACGCGGAATGGTAGTTGCAGCTAGATGCAAGGGACATTCCATTTCGCAAATCGTTAGGGAATTCAATATTGCAAGATCCATAGTGTCAATAGTTTCCGGAGAATACGAAGTTTCAGGCATTGCTTCTAGTCACGGGCAATGCAGTGGCCAGCGGCCTTCACTTAAAGGGCGGTTTACAATCATTTGGTTAAAAAAAACGGTTTTCTTTTAAATTGCATTTTTGGATGCATAAAAGTGTTTAGAAACCACCCCTGAAACTGTTTTTTCCGAATACGGAAGGGAAATGTTTGTTACTCGCGGTTGAACAAAAAAATGCACCTACTTGAAATCGGCCTTTTCAAGCATCCGTTTTTTTCTTTCCGTAGACGAGTTATTGTACCGGCCCTTGGAAGGAAACACACAAAATTCAGCTGAAAGTTTGAACACGTGTGTTTGGAAGGTAGCCCCCATGCATTTGCATTCTGGTGAGAAGACTGGCAGTGAGCAGCTTCAACGAAGGGTATTAAGCAATTATGAAGACTGTGACAACGATGGACGTCACCCTGGGACTCTCTCTATTCGACGAAGTTCGCCAAGCATTCGGACGACCACCGGATTCAAGCGGCCGAAAACCGCTTGTCACCGGTCGTACTAGCGGCTGTGGAGCAGCGCAGGATGGCCCAGATCGAGCAGAACTCCCACTATGAGGAAGAGGAAGGACTAGTTTATGGACCCGGAATAGCAGATTGAACGTAAGTTGCATAATATTGCAGTTATATGTAGTCAAAATTTCAAACGCATTTTTCTCGAAATGACTTTTTTTATCGTGCAGTATGGTAACTTCAAATCTACTGAATCGATTGGCATGATTATTTGCTTACGACGAAGCTAACTAAATTGTCTAGGAGTTGTACCACTTTTATTCCGATCCCTCAACTATAAATATTTTTACTTGGCCGACGAAGTCGAAACATCGATGAAAGAAACCCTATTTTTTTCAAACGGCCGCCATTTTGTTTCCTATGCTCCAAATAACTTAAGCGAGGTACGAATCCTAAAGAATCTTACATACTTCTCTAACGTCAACTCAATTTTGATATCAGATGAGCCGGCTGACCTGTGACATACCGCGCGTGGAGGTCTACTTCGAAATTTTGTTTCTTTCCGACGGCACTTCCGCCTTTGATCTTCGAGATTCCCGGTCGAAAAAGTTCCAGTTTGTAGAGGAAATGGCAATAAGCATTTTGACGAAATTTGACATTGACATCTATAACACATCCCGAGAAAAAAATTCTCAAAGAACATGCGTCTTTCGGGCCAAAGATAGTAAACCTCCCCTTAAATAACGAGAGCAATGGCGTTTGTGTAGAGTTGTCCGTACTAACAGACAAGCAACACTGTGTCAGTCTGCAGCTCGTGCTCGTGCGGTAGCGTTCTCGCTTCCCACGCCCGGGTTCCGGGGTTCGATTCCCGGCGGGGTCAGGGATTTTCTCTGCCTCATGATGACTGGGTGTTGTGTGATGTCCTTAGGTTAGGTTTAAGTAGTTCTAAGTTCTAGGGGACTGATGACCATAGCTGTTAAGTCCCATAGTGCTCAGAGCCATTTGAACCATTTAAACCACTGTGTGAAATAACTGTAGAAATCAATGTGGGACATACTACAAACACTTCCGCTACGACAATGCAGCAAATTGTGATGTTAAAGGTTTGTAATAGCAACGACCGACACGAGTGCCTTTGCTAGCAACACGACATCGCCTGCAGCGCTTATCCGGGGCCCGTGACCATATCGATTGGAACCTAGACGACTGTAAAACCGTGGTCCGATCAGATGAGTCCGATTTCGGTTGGTGAGAGCTGACAATAGGGCTCGAGTGTGGCGCAGACCTCACGAAGACAAGGCCACAGGTTGTCAACAAGACACTGAGCAAGCTGATGGTGGCTCCACAATTGTGTGGACTGTGTTTGCATTGAATGAACTGGGTCCTCTGGTCTAACTGAACGAATCATTGACTGGAAATGGTTATGTTCGGCTACTTCGAGACCATTTGCAGCCATTCATGGACTTCATGTTCCCAAAAACGATGGATTCTTTTTGGATAATAATGCACCATGACACAGGGCTCGAATTGCTCACGATTGATTTGAAGAAGATTCTTGACATTTCAAGCGACTAGTTTGGCAACCCAGATCGGCCGACATTAATCCCATCGAAAATTTATGGGACATGACCGAGAGGTCAGTCAGTGCACCGGTAACACTTTCGCATTTGTGCCATGCTGTAGAGGCAGCACTGTTCAGTATTTCTGCAGGGGACTTCCAACGACTTGCTGAGTTCGTGCCAAATCGAGTTGTTCCACTACGCCGGTCAAGTATCCCTTGACTTTTTCACCTCATTGTAGAGTAACATTTACTCTTGGGTCGACACCTGAGCAACCGCCCGTAATTGAACGTACAATGTTAACTGCATTTACACTTTTTTGCAGAATTTACTTCATATGCGCGGACCAGGCAATGGTATCTGACGAATTGTTCTACCAAGATATGAAAATGATCCAGTACCGTTGTTCTATGTCGAAAGTATATTTTGCTGGTGAATATCAAAGGAGTTACAAAGCAACCAGTCTTGAAAATTCTCAGGAGAGAGAGAGAGACATCTGAAGTCGACATTTCACGAGGCTCTCGCTTGTAGTGTAGAAGCATAGCTAGTCTGCATATTGTATGATTTTGCCGCAGTCCTGAAGAAGTATATGTAGATCTGCAATGCACAAATAAAATAATATCGGTGATAAGGTGGACCCTGCGTTAGGTCCTTGCTGGTGTATCACTGCCCTCTGCATGCCACTTGATGTATAACTGATGCTCTGTTGCTCAGTAAATGATATAGATAGTGTCATAAACGTACTTGGTACATCAAGGTTCTTTACCTGTTGTACTGATCTTGGGAGAAGGACGCAGTCACAAGCATTGACGAGGTCGGTGTAAACAACAACCAAATACTTTGTAACTCCCTGCCTCGGGGAGGTTGACCGAAGATGGAGTAACTGACGCTTGACATCATGAATTGGAGAGAGATACGAATAGCACATGGTACTACGAGTAGACCATCGTGGGAAATTTAACTCAATATTTTTGTGGCCTGGTTTGCTGCCACGATAAAAGATAGATGAAATACCATCGGGCCAGCGTATTTAAACTGACATTTACTGATATATAATTACCTTTTGTATATAATAATATAGGAAAACCTCCCCATACTAAGTTATCAGTAACCAGTCTAAACTTCACACTTTTAAATTTTTTGAGAACGTTTGGATCAGATGCGCGCTGAATGACCGTCGAGTGAAGCGGTTCGCACTGCCGGAGTTCAGCTACAAGCAACAAGCCAACAGTTGCAAGTAAACGGGTGGAACAGTACGTTTGCTACCGTCGACGTCAGTTGCGCTCGAGCAGCGGAGGCGTGCGCATTACTGGTGCAGCGCGCTACCAGTGCTTGGCCAGAAGAGGAGCTGCGAAGTCGTGCTCGGACTGTGGCATGGCGCAGAGCGAATAGTCGTACGTCGTTATTACAACACAGTAAAACAATCGCGTTCTCGCGCCTCAGAATGGGCAGAAAAAACCAGAAGAAGAAAGCATCCACAGAGAAGCTTTCGACACCGCAACCCACTAGGAATGCGGAACGGGAGCGCGATGAACGTCATGCACCTGTCCCCTTCTGTACATCCAGATGTATGATATCATAGCCAACTGTTGCAGGGAAGAGTAGGCGTTGAGTCCCTTGACTCTGACGCCGTCGTCCAGCTGCAGGCAGCGAGCGTGGCCGACCTCCGCGCACTGAAGAGCGCTGTGGCCGCCTACATGGTTGACCCATCTGCTGTGAAGAAGATCGACTCGCCGAAACAGCGCGAGAAGCTATCCAAGGCTCTGATCAGGGGGCCGCCTTGGATCTGTGATGAGGAGACGGTCCAAGAGCGACTGTCACGTGCCGGACTCCAGGGTGCAACTACTAAGCTGCACAATGGGGCGAATAAGAAGAGGCCGCTGCGGTACCTCATCGTAGTGGAAACTGCGACGGATGGCAGCGACATCTTTGGGATAAGGTAGCTTTTAGGCTCTCCTGTAACCGCCGAAGCTCTCCCCCAAGGCATGGACCCTAAGCCACAGAGCTTCAGGTGCCAAGCTGAAGGGCATGTGGCTAAATACTGCCGCAACTCGCCGGCGCGCACGACACCCGCTCTTGTGACAGACGACGAGATGAGGCGCCAACCTGAGCTCGCTGCGGCGGGCCACGTGTGGCAAAATGGCGTGCTGCCCGGCTTTCGCCAGCGACGGCTGCGCTTGAGACGAGGCGAAAACCGAGAAGACGCGACGACGGCCCCGTAAGCGCCGCCGAACAAAGACGCAACGGAGAGGTGAGAAGACGCATCCCACTGCCCACAGGCGCAGGAATACCGCACCACTGACAGAAGCGAGGGGAACCGGCCGCCGGCGGTAGTACAGCAGGGGACGCAAGTGGAGGAGATGCGCGCCACGCTGGCGGCCGCGACAGAGGAGGCGACTGCGGCCTTCAAAGCCGCCACGGACGCAGACAGGGCAGCTTTTAACGCCACTATGTCTGCAGAGACGGAGGAGGCATGCAGCCAACGGCGGAAATTGCTCTCGCAGCTGGCGCACGACATCTGTGCGGATGCCACAGGTGAAGACACCTGCTTCCGCTCCCCGCTCCCCTTATGGAACAGCCGGCGGAAAATCACAGCGCGACGAACACGCCGATGGAAAACAGGGGTGCCCCCGCAAGATCACCGAAGCCCATCGGCTCCGAGCAGCTCTGCTCTGACGAGTGGGCTACCAGAGCGATCAGGACGCTCAAGGGTCGTCCGATACACGGGGAGACTCAACCACGGCCCTCACTGAGCGCTCAACACTGCCATCGAATGAGGAGTGGTGCCACTACGCGACCATACATGTCAGAGAGCTTGGCTTCGACGCTCGCCCACTAGACACCGATGGGCGACCTGGGCCTTCCCCCGCGCCTGGTCAACACTGACGCAGCGCTCACAGTCCAAACAGCAGCACACCGTCCTGCAGCACCGCAACGGACTGATCTCTTATTAAGACCATATGGCTTGAGATGGTATCCCCTTCCATGATACCCTTTTTTAACTTAACCCATCCTTGTATGACCTGTCGCAGACAGCAAGATACCGCTACTGCTGTTACTACCCGACCTACCTATCACAGAGGTTTTTTTACCACGGCGCTTGCCTTGACACTTTTTTCCCTCTGTCCTTCAAACCGCTTCCCTTCGTTCAACTTTCGACCCAATCTATCTCCAGATGAGCGCGTATTAATGGTTAACCTTAACCAGACGTACGCAAACATCGCAGCACCCACACCCTGCGATACCTCACTTAAGTGAAAACCAAAACCTTTTGTGTCGGCTATCATGCCAGTGTGGGCGTGGAGGGGCTCCATCTCTTTTCTTAAAAAAAAGGACGTTTGCTACAATTTAAGTTTACAAGTATTATATTTGTGACTGATAAGAGTGATTAATTGCTTCACGCGTAAATCTCGTACGCGAAATTTTTAATCACGCAATTTCTGTGATGAATTTTCTGTTTTATCTGATGAAAAGTGAAGAATGAGAAATAGATAGCCTCTAAATAAACTTCATAATTTATAATCTGAGTAGTGGTCTAGGGGTAGCGTCTTCGAATAGTAATCGAAGCGTCATCGGTACCGTGTACGGAACCCACCACCGCTGAAATTATGATTAATAATCAACATTAGTGGCCGAAGACTTCCAGCATAAGAAGTCACCCTCATTCTGCCAACGGCCTCGTCAAAGAGGGTGGGCCGGCCGGATTGGCCGAGCGGTTCTAGGCGCTACAGTATGGAACCGCGCGACCGCTACGGTCGCAGGTTCGAATCCAGCCTCGGGCATGGATGTGCGTGATGTCCTTAGGTTAGTTAGGTTTAAGTAGTTCCAAGTTCTAGGGGACTGATGACCTCAGCAGTTAAGTCTCCATAGTACTCAGAGCCACTTAAACCATTTAGCCAAAGAGGGCGGAGGGGCCGACAGTAGTTCAAGGCACTCTATCGTCCTTGGGGTGGGAAACTACCCCTAAAAGCGGAAGAATCGCCAAAGATCAATGGCATAAGGAAGCAAAAGACAAAGGAAACTACCGAATTAAGAAACATAACGTGTATCCGCACGACATGTGGCCTGTAATTGAAAAAGTGTCATGATGTCTCTGCATGGCGAAAGATTCCGGATTAGTCCCCATTCTGATCTTCGAGAGGAGACTGCCAATGGGGAGGTAACCATGAGAAAAAGACTCAGCAACCAACGAAAGCATAACGCTCTAAGAGTCGGGGCGTGGAATGTCAGAAGCTTGAAGGTGGTAGGGAAGCTAGAAAATCTGAAAAGGGGAAACAAAGAAACTCAATATAGGTACAGCAGGGGTCAGTGAAGTGAACTGGGAAGAATACAAGGATTTTTCGTCAGGTGAGTGAAGGGCAGTATTAATAGCAGCAGAAAATGGTATAAGAGGTGTATAATTCGTTATGATTAGGATGAGAGTATGTTACTGTGAGCCGTTCAGAGATAGGGTTCTTCTTATCAGAACCGACAGAAAGCCAGCACCAGCAACTATAGTTCAGGTATATATGCCGATGTAGCAAGCTGAAGCTGAAGAGACAGGGAAAGTGTACGAGGATATTGAAAGGGTAGTTCAGAACGTAAAGGGAGATGAAAATCTAAAAGCCATGGGGGACTGGAATGCATTTGTAGGGGAAGGAGTATAAGAAAAGGTTACAGGAGAATATGGTATGGGTTTGGGACATGGAATGACAGAGCAGAAAGATTAACTGGTTCTGCATTAAATTTCAACTTTTTCTTTTTTTCGTCATCGGTCTTTGATGCGACCCGCCACGAATTCCTCACCTGTGCCAACCTCTTCATCTCAGAGTAGCACTTCAACCTACATCCTCAATTATTTGCTGGATGTATTCCAATCTCTGTCTTCCTCTACCGTTTTTGCCCTCTACAGCTCCCTCTAGTACCATGGAAATCATTCCCTCATGTTTCAACAGATGTTTCTATGAACCTACCCCTTCTCCTTGTCAGTGTTTTCCACATATCCCTTTCCGATTCTGCGCAGAACTTCCTCATTCCTTAACTTTCAACTAGTAACAGCGAGTGCTCCGATCAAGAATCACAAGAGCACGAGCTATCCTTGGAAAAGGCAGGGTGACAAGGAAAGATTTCAGTTGGATTGCATCACGGTCAGACAGAGATTCCGAAATTAGATCCTAGATTGTAAGGAGTACCCAGGAGCAAATACACTATATGATCAAAAGTATCCGGTCGTCCCCAAAAACATACGTTTTTTGTATTAGGCGCATTGTGCTGCCACCTGTTGCCAGGTACTCCATATCAGCGACTTCAGTAGTCATTACACATCGTGAGAGAGCAGAATGGGCGCTCCGCGGAACTCACGGACTTCGGACGTGGTCAAATGGTTCAAATGGCTCTGTGCACTGTGAGACTTAACATCTGAGGTCATCAGTCCACTAGAACTTAGAACTACTTAAACCTAACTAACCTAAGGACATCACACACATCCATGCCCGAGCCATGATTCGAACCTGCGACCGTAGGGGTCACGCGGTTCCAGACTGAAGTGCCTAGAACCGCTCGGCCACAACGGCAGGCGGACGTGGTCAGGTGATTGGGTGTCACTTGTGTCATACGTTTGTACGCGAGATTTCCACACTCCAAAACATCCCTAGGTACACTGTTTCCGATGTGATAGTGAAGTGGAAACGTCAAGAGAAACGTACAGCACTAAAGCGTACAGGCGGACCTCGTCTGTTGACTGACAGACCTCCCACAGTTGAAAAGGGTCGTAATGTGTAATAGGCAGACATCCATCCGGACCACCACGCAGGAATTCCAAACTGCACTAGGATCCACTGCAAGTACTACGATAATTAGGCAGGAGGTAGGAAAACATGTATTTCATGGTCGAGCGGGTGCTCAGAAGCGACACATCAGGCCGGTAATTGCTAAACGACGCCTCGCTAAGTATAAGTAGCTTAAATATTGGACGATTGAACAGTGGTAAAACGTTGTGTGGAGTGACGAATCACGGTACACAAGTGGCGATCCGATGACAGGGTGTGGGTACGGCGACTGCCCGGTGAACGTCATCTGCCAGCATGTGTAGTGTCAACAGTTGCCGGTCGGTGTGGCCGTGCGGTTCTAGGCACTTCAGTCTGGAACCGAGTGACCGCTACGGTCGCAGGTTCGAATCCTGCCTCGGGCATGGATGTGTGTGATGTCCTTAGGTTAGTTAGGTTTAAGTAGTTCTAAGTTCTAGGGGACTGATGAACACAGATGTTAAGTCCCATAGTGCTCAGAGCCATTTTTTTTTTCGACAGTAATATTCGGAGGCGGTGGTGTTATGATGTGGTCGTGTTTTTCATGCTGGGGGCTTGCACCCCTTGTTGTTTTGCGTGGCACAGCACAAGCGTACATCGATGTTTTAAGCACCATCTTGCTTCCCACTGTTGAAGAGCAATTCGAGGATGGCGATTGCATTTTTCACCACGATCGAGCACCTGTTCATAATGCACGGCCTGTGGCGGAGTGGTTACATGACATCCCTCTAACGAAATGGCCTGCACGGAGTTCTGACCTGAATCCTATAGAACACCTTTGAGATGTTCTGGATCGCCGACTTCGTGCCAGCTCTCTCACCGACCGACATCGATGCCTCTCCTCGGTGCACAGCCATTCCCCAAGAAAACTTCCAGCATGTGACTGAACGTATGCCTGCGAGAGTGGAAGCGGTCATCAAGGCTAAGGGTGAGCCAACATCATACTGTATTCAGCATTACCAATGGAGGGCGCCATGAAATTGGAAGTCATTTTCAGTCGGGTGTCCGGACACTTTTGAGCACATAGTGTACAGACGCAGATCACACTATTATAGTGATGAAGAGTAGGCTGAAGTGTAAGAGATTAGTCAGGAAGAATCAATATGAAAAGAAGTGCAATGCGGAAGTACTAAGGAGTGGCGAGATACTTTCGAAAAAATATCTTCCACACTATTTCGCAGACTGCAAGGGTTGACAATTGCAAGAATTATCGCACGATCAGCTTAACAGCTCATGCATCCAAGTTGCTGAAAGGAATAATATACAAAGTTTTCAACTTTTTTTTTTCAGAACGAACCTCAGAGTTTGGTTGTTACTCCAATGAGGAGTTGATCGATGTCTTTTCCGCTCTCTGTTCATTGGAATGTCCTACTCCGAAAAACTATACATTGATATGTGGCGACTTTCCGCTCCCTCCTCCTCACGACGTCAGTTTCCGACTATACTATTAAAAAACCATTTAATTAATTCAAAAAATGAAATAAAATGAAAATCATCATTGATGTACTTTGTACCTCTACTCCAAGTTCGCTACGCTTTCCTTGGTTACTGCGGGAGGGAACGGGACAGGGTGGCCAGGCCTCAGTTTGCGACCCCTGCCCACTTCGCCCTCATCCCTTCCTTTTGGCGAGAGGAAGTTTTTTTTTTTTTTAAGAAAAGGAAAAAAATGAACAGGAGACCTGTGCTGTATCCCTCGTATCCGATCATATTCTACTTCCAGCCGCAGGATGAAACACAGACATGTTGTCTGTTCTTTCAGACATCTCCGAAAGTACAGAAACCACTCATATAGATATGGGTTATTTAACTGAAAACACATCGACTTTAGCACTCACTGTTTATTGTAATACAAATTACTACTAATCTCTGAGAAAAATTGTAGTCTTATCACTGTTACAATAACAGTTTGACAGAAAAGTATGTCCAACATTTACATTCATACTGGTTCGCTATAGCTACACACAACGGCCTTTAGACAAAAGTGCTTACGGCCTCTTTAAGAAGTTTGTAAACTCAGCAGACGATGCATGGCACCAATGAAAAATACGGTCACCCAGACATTGTGGAAACTGCACTACTAAACCCAATTACTCTCATCATTGGTGGCTTGTTCGCCGTTGGCATGCATCGTCTGCTGAGTTTACAAATTTCTTAAAGAGGCCGTAAGCACTTTTGTCTAAAGGCCGTTGTGTGTAGCTATAGCGACCCGGTAAAAACAATATTCCGACACCATTTTCCTTGCAAAAATGTAAGACTTAAGTGAATAAATGGGAACTATGGTTAGTACCAAGCGGGGATGGTCTATGGTCTTTGGAACATCGAACATGTGATAAATAATGCTACATGTATTTCAAGAAGCTAGGTTCTGTCGGTCACACTGATGGAAGAAAAAAGAAAAAAAAACATCGCATAGACGTTTGCGGTTTAAAATCAGTGCAGGACACAACTGACTTAGGTAAAAAATTTTGTGTGTGTTATGATCTAGACTTGCGTTATGTTGGAGCTATGAAAGATTATTGGAGTTGGCCATGTGGGATGACGAACCCCTATTACATATTAGAATTATTGTCGTTCATTTACGAAAACGAGCCAGCCGGAGTGGCCGAGCCGTTCTAGGCGTCACAGTCTGGAACGGCGCGACCACTACGGTCGCAGGTTCGAATCCTACCTCGGGCATGGATGTGCGTGACGTCCTTAGGTTAGTTAGGTTTAAGTAGTTCTAAGTTCTAGGGGACTGATGACCGCAGAAGTTAAGTCCCATAGTGCTCAGAGCCATTTGAACCTTTTTTTTTACGAAAACGTTTCAAAAATTTATCGCTGTATACAGTGTCCAATCAATTCTTAATCAGTGGACTTTAATCGTTGTACGTACTTGTCTTGGGGAACACTATAGGCTCCTTTTATTTTCACTGATAAGAAAACATAAAATGTATACCCTTCCTCGCTCCACAACTCTTCTGAAGCGTTTGTGGCAAGACGGTGATATTGTTGCCTCCAACCATCAGGTGGAGAGGCACGGGGTCAACGTTTGGTATCGCCGGATAGTGTTTTTAAAAATATTGAACACGTATTTTTCCGTGTTTTAGTCCTATGCGTAGTTTGAGGTACTTCATCTCAAGGTAAATAACTCAGGATATGAGTATGCAGTTGTCGTGCGCGATTCGAACAAGACGTGCTATAGGTGTGGAACTCTACTGTCCAAACTGGAGCTTGCGGTAAAGCTGTTTCCCGTACAAAACTTCGCTGAAAGAAACTTCTTGACAAGCAGTGCTAGCCCCCCCAGACGACGCCAGTGAGCGGAGCCCCTGGAGTCCGTTCCTGGGGGAAGAAATTGGTGTCGCGAGGCTGGCGAGAACACAGCGCGAGATATTTCCGGAGCGGCCGTTACTGGGCGATGTGCTGCGAATGCAATGAGGCGCGCGCGCGTAAGCCGAAAGCGTCGAGGGGCGCTCCGGCCTCTGTGGCAGCGGAGCCAGTGGGCTCTCTAATACCACGCCCCACTTAACACATAAGCTCAAACTTTGGAGTCTGTATCTGAAATGTTTCTTCCATAGTCTCAAGGAATTAGTAAGCCTCCTTAAATATTTTCTCGACACTGAAAAGCGTAAAACAAACACTACGAAAAAAGAAGAAACCTGAGTGACATGAACTGAAGTTACGAAAATTTTGGTGACTAAAATATTGGCATCGGCTGCGCAGATTTTATTCGAAACTTATTACCAAATTGTTGTAAGTGCGTGTAGCCTGTATTATCGCATACTGGACGCATTCGGTTCAATATTAGTCGGTGTTCTCCGTCGATACTGGGGCGGAATTGCACAAGATAGAACAAGGTTTCAGTACATTGAGTACTTTATATGAGACTGTCCGCGCGTTTACTTAGATTAGAGCTCTCTTCCGGCAAATGAGTCTGTTGTTTTCTCGTTTGTACACTGAAGAGCCAAAGAAATTGGCACCCCTGCCTAATATCGCGGAGGGCCCCCACGAGCACGCAGACGTTCAAATGGCTCTGAGCACTATGGGACTTAACATCTGAGGTCATCAGTCCCCTAGAACTTAGAACTACTTAAACCTAACTAACCTAAGAACATCACGAACATCCATGCCCGAGGCAGGATTCGAACCTGCGACCGTAGCGGTGTTGCGATTCCAGACTGCAGCGCCTTTAACCGCACGGCCACTTCGGCCGGCAGCACGCAGAAGTGCCGCCACACGACGTGGCATGGACTCGACTAATATCTGCAGTAGTGCTGGAAGGAAATGACACCGTGAATCCCGCAGGGCTGTCCATAAATCCGTAAGAGTACGACGCGGTGGAGATCTCTTTTGAACAGCACTTTGGAAGGCATCCCAGACATGCTCAATAATGTTCATGTCTGGGGAGTTTAGTGGCCAGCGGAAGTGTTTATACTCATAAAAGTGTTCCTGGAGCCACTCCGTAGCAATTATGTGCGTGTGGGGTGTCGCATTGTCCCATGTCTGTCGGAATGCACAATGACCATAAATGGATCCACGTGAACACACAGGGTTCTTACGTACGTGTCACCTGTCAGAGTCGTACCTAGATGTATGAGGGGTCCCATTTCAGTCCAACTGCACACGCTCACACAGACCACCCACCAGCTTGAAGAATCCCCTGCTGAAATCCATGATCCATGTATTCATGAGGTTGTCTCCATACCCGTACACGTCCATCAGCTCTATATAATTTGAAACAAGACTCGTCCGACCAGGCAACATGTTTCCAGTCATCAACAGTCCAATTTCGGTGTTGAGCGGCCCAGGAGTGGCGTAAGGATTTGTGTCGTGCAATCATCAAGAGTACATGAGTGGCCTTCGGCTCCGAAAGCCCATGTCGATGATGTTTCGTTGAATGGTTCTCACGCTGACACTTGATAATGGCCCAGCATTGCAATAAGCAGCAGTTTATGGAAGGGGTGCAATTCTGACACGTTGAACGATTACCTTCAGTCGTCGTTGGTTCCCTTCTTGCAGGATCTATTCCCGACTCCAGCGATGTCGGAGATTTGATGTTTTACCGGATTCCTGATGTTCACGGTACATTCATGAAAAGGTCGTAACGGAAAATACCCACTTCTTCGCTATTTCGGAGATGCTGTGACCCAAAATTCGTGCGCCAACTGTAACACCACGTTGAGACTCACTTAAATCTTGATAACCTGCCACTGCAGCAGCAGTAACCGATCTAACAACTGCGCCTGACACTAGTTCTCTTATATAGGCTTTGCCAACCGCAGCGCCGTATTCTGCTTTTTTACGTATCTCTGTATTTGAATACGCATGCCTATACCTCTTTGGCGCTTCAGTGTATAAGGATCTGCACACAGAGAAAAATCAACTGATGAACACACAATCAACAAACACAACTCTTTATTTACTAATGACAGAACACTTATCTTAAATTTACCGTCTGCGCAGGCCGGAGTGGCCGAGCGGCTCTAGGCGCTACAGTCTGGAACCGCGCGACCGCTACGGTCGCAGGTTCGAATCCTGCCTCGGGCATGGACGTGTGTGATGTCCTTAGGTTAGTTAGGTTTAAGTAGTTCTACGTTCTAGGGGACTGATGACCTCAGATGTTAAGTCCCATAGTGCTCAGAGCCATTTGAACCATTTTTACCGTCTGCAGTGACTGAAGTATCAAGAGTGGGATTAAATATATACAACTCTTGGTTGACACACGAACAAAGACATGCAGCCGATGACAATGGGCTTTGAGAAGTAGCAAATCTGTACCCATGTTAACTCTTGTCCACAGAACACAACACTCAATGTAAATCAGTGCGACGTAAGCCCAGTAGAGCGAGGATCGAACTACTCCATACACTGGGAGTACAAGTAGAACCCGCTTGCTTGTCTGACGCGGCGGTACGCTGTGGTGGCGCCTCTCAAATCCAGGAGGCGTGGCTCAAGCGTCGTCTGGATCGGTACCGCGTCGACGTGCAACTTCTTTGCGGTGATCGACTGATGGAGTGGAGTTATCGATGATCGACGACACCAGAGAGTCTCCAACAGCAGCATGTACCAAAACCTTGAATAATACATCGTCGGCTAGTGGCAGATGTTCAGAAGAGATTCTGCCCTGTTCAGGAGACAAGTTACTTTACTGTCGCTTCATAAGGCACCCCTCCGTAAGTGTGTATCTAAGCGAATATTGAAAAAATGATACGTTTATATTTATATATGTTTTCCATTAACGATCGTCTCCATCTTTCTCCTTCATTTTTTTTTAGCGCTTATAGATGTTCGTTCTTAGTTTTGGTACATATACCCTGCACTCTAAAATACACGGTCTAATGAAAAGCATCCGGACCCTTATTAGTACACGAAAATATGTGGTATGTCTACCCTTCGCCTGTATCATGGCTTAGACTCTGCTGTTGACACACTCAATGTGTTGTGTGGATGTCTGTCGAGGAATGGCAGCTCCTGCTTCATCAAGACAATAAACCAGAGAAGGGACTGATTTGGAGCGAAATCTACATTATAACTCATCCCAAAGGTCTTTTATTTGCTTCAGATATGGGCTCTGGACCCTCGCTGAGGTTGCTTTACGGGAAGACGTGTCGTCATGCTGATACGAACACTCATCGTCTCCGAAGTGTTCCTCTGCTGTACGCAGTAGGCAACGCCGTAAAATGTGTTCATATAGCTGCGGGCGAGCGTTTCTATGCGCTTCAGTCCGCAACCGCGCTGCTACTGCGGTCGCAGGTTTGAATCCTGCCTCGGGCATGGATGTTTGTGACGTCCTTAGGTTAGATATGTTTAAATAGTTCTAAGTCTAGGGGACTGATGACCTCAGATGTTAAGTCCCATAGTGAATAGAGCCTTTTTTTGTGTTCATATACTTCCAGATTCAGCGTTTCCTTAAGCGCAATAAGGGGACCACATTCTATCAATGAAAACATCCCCATACTCTAACACTACCTACTCCATACCTCACTGTTGGCACTGCACATGACAGAGGTAACGTTCTCCAAGCAATCGTCAAACCCAAATCCTTGAGGGTACAGCGAGATTCATTATTGCCAGTCATACGTTTCCAGTCATATACTGCCTAATGCGTCACTCTTTACAGCATCGTAAGCGTCTGTTAGCTTGACTGTAGAAATTATTGGCTTATTCAGTTCACCTTTCTACGGGCAGTCGTTGTGCTAACTGGACTCGTACTCACTGTCCGTCAGTACATGATGTCTGCTTGATCCTCGTTTAGCTGAGGTTGTTGCTTCGTGCATACTCTTCATAAACACAACAGTCGACTTGGGCAGCTTTCGCAGGGTAAAAACATTCCTGATGGATTTTTTATTCGGTTGGCAACCAATGGACAGTCCACGTTTGATGTCAATGAGTTCTCCTGATGGACTTCTCTGCTGACAACTGTTGTCTGCCTCTCGTGACATCTACCGGTCAATTTCATGTTGCATAGGTGAGTCCGGATACTTTTAATCAGACAGTGTGCTTAGGCCATACACAGGATAGAAAGACTTAAAGGAAATAGTAAACCCAAGGTGGCAAAAATAGAAATTTGTGCTTATGTGGTGAGCAAAATGCAAGTAAGCTAGTGAGCCAAAGGTTTTCCTCTCGCTTCAAATACATGTGGAATGGGAGCAGAATGACTGCTGTAATCAGTCTGATATTGCCATCACAGTCCCTGCAGGTGAGTCACAAACATTATTATATTCTATAATGGGTTGTACAAGTGTTTTGCCACCTATCTCCATTTACATTTATTGTACTTTCGCAGTACTCCACTAGTGTACTAAACTCATTTACATTGTGGCAGCCGGTCGAAGTGGCCGTGCGGTTAAAGGCGCTGCAGTCTGGAACCGCAAGACCGCTACGGTCGCAGGTTCGAATCCTGCCTCGGGCATGGATGTTTGTGATGTCCTTATGTTAGTTAGGTTTAACTAGTTCTAAGTTCTAGGGGACTAATGACCTCAGCAGTTGAGTCTCATCGTGCTCAGAGCCATTTGAACATTGTGGCAACAGCATACTACTTTTTTGTTTTGTGTTTATATTTAAGTAAGATGTCTATCCCTTTATCACTTTGAAATCTTACGCACATTGTTTCTGAACAGCATTTATTTACATGTAACCTCATCACCGGTGAAAATTCTGACGTTACTATTAATATTGCTCCCAAAATTCCTCCCTGGGGCATGCCGAAAAATGCTTCTACATCTACCCACTCCCTATAAAGGAATCCTTAGCGTAGTCATAAATTTCGTGTGGTACCCCATATGATCGTTATTTCGTTAATAATATATGCAAATATATGCATCTTGTTCGTGATAAATCCATTGATGTATGTGTCGGATTTGTGAGGTAATGAAGAAGTTTGCAAGTTCTTCACGCGAAACAAATGTTTCGTAAAGTACAAACGTTAAATCTTGGCAGCAACGGTAGCAGCAGTAGTAAACAGAGAGAATGTCTGCCTGCAAAAGCAAAAGTCGTTAAATTCGTGCTCTTCTCTTATTTACTATAGCTTTACCAATATATAACCCAAAAGCGAAAGAAAATTTGAAAGGGCTTGTGTTGAACTCTGCTTTTCGATGCCCACAAGGTAAAATAGTTAGCTTATGGTGCAGTCAGTATTGTTGCTTCTTCTGTAGCTTTCAGCACAAAGTAACTGCCGCCGTAAATCACCATATTCTGTAACAAACTGCCTGTATGTGACTACGATGCCAAGACACATGTCGGAGTTCTGCTACGTGTGCTCACTTGTATCGAAATACTGCGCGGGATACCGCACACACTGTATACGATGACACCATCCAGGACTCTGGGGCATACTACTTCCTTTGTAACTTCCCACTAACATACTGCTATTTTAAGTCGAGTGTTTAACACTCCTCGCATGGCCTGGCATTTACTCGTTTCACGAAAGACCGCAAGCTTCTATGTATGGCAGTGCAGAACAGCCAGCTCTAGAAACCGTTTCCTCGTCCGTAATAGTACAATGGACATGCCAGTCGAAGAGCCCTGGCAATATTTACAACAAAAGTGGGCAGCTGGTTGTCCAAATGTCAATAAACTAAATACTATTCAAGACTCTGCTGGCATTTTTATAGAGAGCGCTCCTGAAAACTGTATGTTTCTGTTAGTGTGGGATTCACCTCAGCGTAGCGCTTACAACCTACGTCCTCGTTTATTTGATCGATGTATTCTCGGTTTACCTCTACAGCTCTTACACTCTACAGCTACCTCTAGTACCATGGACGTTACTCGGTGGTGTCTCAACAGCTTTCCTAACATCCCGTCCCTTCTTCTTCTCAATGTTAGGTATGGTGGAATTTTTTAATACTTATTTTTCTCCTACAAGGTGCGACAATAAAGTAATGAGACTGATGTGAAAAAAATGTTGCTTACCGTTTTAGTCAAGTTTAGTCTTGTCTCCTTCAAAGTAGTTCCCTTTTGATTCTACACACTTTTTCCATTGCTTCTGCCATTGATGGTAACATTTCTGGAGCTCATCTTCTGTAATATCCTCCAAGACCCTCGTCACAGCTTTTTGGACATCTTCTGTTCTTTGAAAATGGTGTCCCTTGACCGCCGTTTTGACTCTTGGAAATAGAAAAAAGTGGCACGGAGCGATACCTGGTGAATAAGGTGGCTGTGGTAGGACTGGCATTTGTTTTGTGGTTAAAAATTTCTGCACTGACAGAGCAGTATGGGATGGCGCATTATCGTAATGCAGAATCCAATTATCAGCAATGTTGGCACGGACACGAAGAACTCTTTTACGAAGTCTTTCTAAAATTTCTTTGTAGGAATATTGGTTAACTGTTTGTCCAGGAGGCAGCCACTCTTTATGAACAATTCCCTTGGAATTAAAGAAGCACATAAGATGGAATTCACTTTTGACTTCGACATGTGAGCGTTTTTGGGTCTGAGTGAACCTTTTGAGCACCATTGCGAACTTTGGTGTTTTGTCACTGCATCGTACTAAAAAAAAAAACAACTTTCATCACCAGTGATAACACGGATCAACAATTCTGGATTGATTTCCGTTTGCTCTAACAGATCGGCTGCCCATTTTTCCGTGTTTCTCGCTGATGTGGTGTGAGATTTTTGGGGGCCATTTTTGCACAAATCTTTCTCATATCAAGATCTTCAGTTATTATTAGACGAACCAATTCTCGATTGATGTTCAGTTCTTCAGCACTCATTTTCACGGATAATCTTCGATCAGATCGTATGAGTTCACGCACCCTGGCCAGTTGACATCCGTCCGTGAGGTTGATGGTCGTCCACTGCGGTCTTCATTTTCAACATTCGTTCTGCCTTAACTAAACATTTTATGCCAACGAAAAACTTGAGCTCATGACATAACCTCCTCTCCAAAAGTCTTCTGAAGCTTACCCATAAGCTGTCGTCGCGTTTTCACCCAATTTAACGCAAAAAGAAATGGCATACCGTTGTGCAATATTATGCGGTTCCATTTCCGTGACGAGAGACAAAAACACGTGTTAACTTATTACAGCACAACTCACGACTGAGCAGTTGCATCGATATGCCGCTTGGACTAGAAGCAGCTTATAGACCAAGGCCAAAGATATTGCGCCTACATAGGCCTGCAGGGTTGCCACATCAGTCTCATTACTTTACTGTCGCACCTCGTGCAACGCTTCCCACGCCCGCGTTCCCGGGTTCGATTCCCGGCGGGGTCAGGGATTTTCTCTGCCTCGTGATGTCTGGGTGTTGTGTGATGTTCTTAGGTTAGTTAGGTTTAAGTAGTTCTAAGTTCTAGGGGACTGATGACCATAGATGTTAAGTCCCATAGTGCTCAGAGCCATTTGAACCATTTTGAACCCGTGCAAATTTGGAAAAATTATTCATGGACAACCGCAATACCCTTTTGTGTGTATAATATTGTACACACTGAAGGACGTCCACAGACAGTCATCAGCTGAGTGATGGTACCTGAGATAGGTTCAAACAATATTTGTTAAATCACAGAGTTTTACCAAAGGCTCCAGGTAATCTCACAGATGTTATAACCACTGCGCCACCTGTCCGGCGAATGGTACTCCACTGGTTTTCGCCAGAACTTGAAATTAAATTAGCAACACCATGTCACATATCAAGTTTTCTTACAAACATGATGGAGATCGCTTACAGAGGTGCTAAAACGGTGGTTGAAATCAGCGATATTTTGGCTGGTGACAGTAAGCAACATACAACGTCGAATCAGAAAATTTTCTGAATGTAATGATAAGGGGCACTGGAAAACTAACGAGCTGGAAACTGTGAAATGAAAACCGCTGACGGGATCGTAATGCCTTTGCTCACGGACCCTATCAGAGCGCCGAGGCCCTAAACTCGCCACTATAGGGACGTATGTCGACGACAGAGAGAGCATGTGTACGCTTCAACCGTCCACTGCACTTATTATTGCTGAGAAAAAGAAACGGGGTCTTAAAAAGATCAAGGGGGTGTAGTGCGTTTCCTCAGGGCTGAAGACGTTTGAGGAACGAAAATTCATCGAAGTATATCTCAAGTGCATGGAGAGTGAAAGAAACTTCTCTATTTCTAGTAGCAGTTTATCAAAATCAAATGGCTCTAAGCACTATGGGACTTAACATCTGAGGTCATCAGTCATCCTAGACTTAGAACTACTTAAACCTAACTGACCCAAGGACATCACACACATCCATGCCCGAGGCAGGATTCGAAACTGCGACCGTAGCAGCAGCGCGGTTCCGCACTGAAGCGCCTAGAACTGCTCGGCCACAGCGGCCAGCTGCAGTTTATCGAGGTGTCTGGAACAATGAAGGTTTCATAGCGACTTGAGAAAAGTGCAGCCCATTCCCGTTTTCAAAAAGGATCGTAGGACAGATGCAGATAATTATAGGCCTACATTATCGGCAGCAGTCTGTTGTATGATTATACATATATTTTTAAGCTGGTGTGCTGTGACGTTTTCCGAGAACGAAGGCCTTCTCTGTAAAAATCAACATGATTTCCGCAAACGGAGAGCTTGCAATGTTCCTCCGTGAGATCCACAGCGCAGTAGACACCGGCGTGCAGGTAGATGCCGTGTGCCTTGACCCCAAGGAAGGCATTTGACACCATCCCGCACTGCCGTTTAGTGAAAAAAAAGGTACAAGCTGACCAACTATGGGACCAGATTTGTGACTGGATTCAAGACTCATTTGCAGATAGAATTCAGCAATCGCTCTCAACTGAGCAAATGTAAAGGTCCAAGTTGCTACACCAAGCAGGTGTAAAAGAATGTGCTCAACGGAAAATAATAAACGGTAAAATGAAGATTTGGCCCTGTCTGACTACCCCCTGAAGCAGATCTTAAAATCTCTTACTTCTATAAATTACTATCTAACCATAAATGGATGATGAAGGCAATTATTACTACTAAATGACGAACGTTGTTCCTGGTTATGTATTTATTTTAGATTAAAAAACCTTTATATTAAAAAGTTCACATTTCCTAAGTAAAATTACTAAACAATTGCCCAACTCTGCCCCTTATTATGACTGAGCGGTCTAATATCAATAACGCGAAATGACTGACATCATCTACGTATCCAGCACAAAAAGACACTATTTTCAAAGATGATCTACGGTGGTGTGGAACCTCAGTGGAAATAAACTAACGTGATCAGAGCTATGTAGATTTTAAAGCCCTAATAAGCCGAAGGTAAATTCGGGGATACCCCAATGAAGTCTGATAGGTCCATTACCGCTTACAATGTGTACAAATGAAATAGTAGAATGCGTCGAAAGCTCTTTAAGGTTTTTCGCAGATGACACGGCTGTCTACAAAAAGGTAGCAGCGCTAGAAGACTGTAACGATCTGCGGAAGCACCTACAGAGGACTGATGAATAGTGCAGAAACTGGCAGTTGACCCTGAAAGTAAATACTTGTAAAATATTGCTCATACAAATGAAAAGAAATCTACTGCTGTACAACTACACTACCGGTGAATCACAAACTGCTCGAAACAGTAACTGCCGTAAAGTACACTATGTGATCAAAAGTATCGGGACACCCCCAAAAAACATACTTATTTAATATTAAGTACACTGTGCTGCAACCTACTGCCAGGTACTCAACACCAGCGACTTCAGTAGTTATTAGACATCGTGAGAGAGCAGAGAGAGCAGTAGTCAGGTGATTGGGTGTCACTTGTGTCATACGTCTGTACGCGAGATTTCCACACTCCCAAACATCCCTTGGTCCACTGTTTCCGATGTGATAGTGAAGTGGAAACTTGAAGGGGCAGTAAGGCAGAATAGCGTGCAGGCCGACCTCGTCTGTCGACTGCCAGAGACCGCCGACAGTTGAAGAAGGTCGAAATGTGTAATAGGCAGACTCTTCAGATCTTCACATAGGAATTCCAAACTGCATCAGGATCCACTGCAAGTGGTATGATAGTTATGCAGGAGGTGAGAAAACTTGGATCTCATGGTCGAGCGGCTGCTCATAAGCCACACATCACGCCGGTAAATGTCAAACAACGTCACGCTTGGTGTAAGGAGCTTACACATTGGATGATAGAACACTAAAGCAGTGGAGTACAAGGCACTTGTTCGACCGATTCTTGAGTACGGTTGCCGGCCGGGCTGGTCGAGCGGCTCTAGGTGCTACAGTCTGGAATCGCGCGACCGTTACGGTCGCAGGTTCGAATCCTGCCTCGGGCATGGATGTGTGTGATGTCCTTAGGTTAGCTAGGTTTAAGTAGTTCTAAGTTGTAGGGGACTGATGACCTCAGAAATTAAATCCCATAGTGCTCAGAGCCATTTTTGAGTACTGTTCATCAGTCTAGGGCCCTTACCATGTAACACTGATAGAAGACACAGAGGAGATCCAACGCGAGGGCTACCGGAGATGCTCAACAAACACTAGTGACAGACACTACAAGAGAGCCATTGTGCCTCACAGAGATATTTACTGCTGAAACTTCGAGAGAAGGCTTTCAACGAAGACTCGAACAACATATTATTTCCTCCCACACACGTCTCGCTAAATGACCACAATGAGAAAACTCGAAAAATTAAAGCTAATATAGAGGCTTACCGACCATCACTTTTCTCAAGCGCCATTCGCGAATGGAACAGAGAAGGGTGGTTCAGTTAGTGCTACCGCAAGTACCCTGCGCTACAAATCGTCAGGTGGCTTGCGGACTATTGATATCGATGCAGAACACTGCATGTCTGTTGCAAGGGTCAAATTGTGACACAAGCGATACGGGGAAGGACGGATTCCACTGGCCAATGACGCCACACCGTATTACCGACACCATTGTCCAGCCGTTGGATGCCCTCATTATTGAGAACCGGCGTGTTAAGTTCGCAGTCATTGCCCCAGTTGTCGAACTGAGCGTCGGAACAGCATCGGACCTACAGTGCTCACTGTACATGAATTTCCGCTCCTCGCAGTCCCTCCGCTGTCAGAAAACGCGCTACACCTCTTTTCTCATCTTATGAATCCCCAGTCTCCCTGGTTTCAGCACTACTGAGTGCTGTGGGTGGTCGACGCATGCACGTTTTTGGTTTGTCGTCACGTAGGTCAGCGTCCATTTCCCTTTAGCGCCAAATGTTGGGCCTCAGCTTTCTCTGTTGGATATGACATTACGATTCCTTCAGTGGTTGTCGTTTTACAGACTCCAGATCGTTTCTTTTTGAATGTTTCTTAAAGACAGCAGCAGGGCTCAGATCAGTCATCTACAAGAACAAACTTATTTCCCGCGTACCGTATTGCAAAATGTGCACTGTATTGCAATAGGGAGCAAGGTTCAAATGGTTCAAATGGCTCTGAGCACTATGGGACTTAACATCTGAGGTCATCAGTCCCCTAGAACTTAGAACTACTTAAACCTAACTAATCTAAGGACATCACACACATCCATGCCCGAGGCAGGATTCGAACCTGCGACCGTAGCGGTCGCGCGGTTCCAGACTGAGGTGCCTTTAACCGCGTGGCCACACTGGCCGGCAGGGAGCAAGGGGGAAGGCCTCTATTAATACAGTATATTGGACGAACTATTTAAGTATTGGATCTGTTGTTGCAGCGTTTTCCTCGCTGCCAGTGGAGTAATTACGTTGTGAAGCGAAATCACGTGCGTTGCTTTTTATCTATGCCGCATGTCATACGATAGCTAACGTTTGAGGCATATTAAGCTATGTCGTGCTCTATATGTTACATTACGACCCAGTTAATGCGTACTAAATAAACGCGGAATACTGTTAGCTATACAGCACAGCTTTATTGTCTCTCATCTTGCATTACATGCAATGAGACAAAGAGCTGCTGATGTATTGTCTACACGTGTGATGTCGAAAACTATGCAAGTATTGTAGGACTGTTTTATTGTGAGATTTTATATCACGGCTGATTAATTTATCTCTTATATTTGTCTACTGTGTGCTGATTCTTACAAATAAGAAAACAGCATCAAAGGCGCTGCTGATAAAGCTATTAATTTACACAAATAGCCCCGTTAGCGGTTTCTAACCGACAGGTTGATTTTCAGACAGCTGTTCACATCTGGGTACACATTTGTTGAAGTTTGTAGTAGTTTTCGGCTCTGTGCTCTCCTCGTGGTGAATGATTCATAGAATGGTGTTGCCCTACAGTAAAAACTAATGTTAGAAACCTGTTTAAACTAACTAGTCGTAATAACGGTCGGCCACAATGTGAACGAATCTTAGGTTAGCCTGTTGTAGTCATGCTTTATTTATGTCACTAATATACCCACATTATTTTTTTCCGGTGTTGTTTATTTGTATTCCCGAAGTACTATTGAGTATGTGAAGCACTTATTTGACTTTTACAGATGTACATAGCATGAAGCACTACACGCACACACACACACAAACACACACACACACACACACACACACGCAGTCACCGTTTTTACTATATAGTAAAATGTATGAAAATATGGCGAAATCATAAATAAAACATTGACAAGAACTTCTCGGGATTTGCGTTGTTAATACTGTTCGTTTCATGATTTATCTTTAGGTGTCAGTACTGATGCGGTGACACAGGGTTGAAACACATGCATCAGTGTGCATTACAGTTCCAGACAGTCAACATGGGTCTGGACAAGTGAGCAGGGCTTGCTGCTCCTGGCGGGGATTGACGCATTAAAGAATACGGAGAGGTCATCTTTCCACACCAGGAATGAAGAACGTGATTCGGGAGTTTGAATTAAAAGATAATTTGCGAATTGCTCTTGGGAGAATCCGACAACCAACTGCACCCCGAATTGTTGGATAATGTACTGTTGCCAGGGCTGAGAACGCTGGATGCAATATACTGCGTCACACTAGCTGTGCCTTCCACAGTCCACCATTCTTTCGGGCAGCAGTAGTGCAGTTCCAGACTGTTATGGTTGCAGAGGGTCATCACGGTGTGTGACGCTTGTAACCTGGAAAGCAAACATGGTACGCATTTAATAAATGTTATCCTCTCATGTTCGTTATTTCTAGTCTTCATGTTCTTACAAATGTTTGCACAATATTCCATTGCCCTACGATTATTCGTCTCTTTTTTGTGTGTGTGTGTGGGGGGGGGGGCTCTCGAGTAGCGTAAGTTAAATTATAATCTTCCCATTCTTCCTGGAGTGGATCAGAATTATCCTGGTAAATCCATTCAGTATTTTCTAGTCATTTAGATTACATATTCCGAATGAGTCCCACTTAAGGGATGAGATAAAGGTAGCAAAGGTATTTCTTCGAGTCCAGGAAACTCGTTATAACAGAAACTGCAGCTTACTTAGCCATATACGTTGCGAATTCCTCGCATTAGCCATTACTGGGACAGTAAGTAAAGGGTGGCTAGCCGGCCGGTGTGGCCGAGCGGTTCTAGGCGCTACAATCTGGAACCGCGCGACCGCTACTGTCGCAGGTCGAATCCTGCCTCGGGCATGGATGTGTGTGATATCCTTAGGTTAGTTAGGTTTAAGTAGTTCTAAGTTCTAGGGGACTGATGACCTCAGAAGTTAAGTCCCATAGTGCTCAGAGCCATTTGAACCATTTTGAAAGGATGGCTAGTATAGATGTAGCTTAGCCGTAAAGTGTTTACATTTCAACGGTAAGAGTGCGTTAGTTCTAATCTGGATGAACACAATATTTTACCTATTCTCTGGAACAGCCACTAGTAGCCAGATTGATAATCAGTAAAGAAATCTTAGGACAAACTTTCCCCGTAAATTTTTCCCTACCTTGATTCCGAACACTGTAGATCTAAAGGTGAAAAACTTGTTAATGCTTCCTTTTCTGTTTCTTTCAGCTGTATTGATTTTTTTTATCCACTGCCCCTGTTGCTACGTTTGCATACTTTTGTCTTGAAAGGTTACTTAATTATGAATGTGGACTGAACTCAGAGACAGGCCGTTTTGAAGTCGAAAGTGCGTATTATCCCAGTAATTCGAGATACTTTGTTTTATTACAAAAGATTTTCTATAACCTTATTATGATAGGTTTCTAATGGCCTTGCCGCAGTGGTAACACCGTCAGATCACCGAAGTTGTCGGGCTGGCCTAGCACTTGGATGGGTGACCGAACGCTGTGGGCAAGCGGGGCGTACTCAGCCTCTCTGAGGAGCTACTTGACTGAGAAGTAGCGGCTCCGATCACGAAAAGTGACAACGACCAAGAGAGCGGTGTGCCGACCACACTCCCCTCCACATCCGCATCAAGTGACGCCTATAGGCTGAGTATGACACGGCGGTCGGTCAGTCCCGTTAGGGTCTTCCGAGACCTCTTCGGACGGAATTTAGTTTTTTTTTAAATTATGACAGATAGTTATTCACTTGTATAACTACTGTGCAGACTAAACGCAGACTATACCAATTACGTTTTATCTCCTGTTTGATTGAACCTGATGTAATGCCTATTCGATTATTGGTGTGCGCGGTTTGAAATCACAGCATATTTTACATTAGTTTTTACTTGTTGCTAATTGTTGTATATTAAGATAAAGGCTCTTAGATTGTCTTAAGTAAAGGAAGAATACGAAAGTATTTCTCTTACTAAGAAATAGTTGTATTTTCATATTTCATGAAAGTGTTTTGATACGAACAGTTCGATTCGTTGACACAGAGCTGGACGCGTGCCAGTGAGTTAATATTATATACTTGTAGATACAGTTTTAAGATAGTCAAAGACATGACCAACAATGATCAAAAAGGAAGAGTATGGCGTTCTTTCGGTGCGGCATCGACTTGCGGTTGTCATGGAGAATTTTATTTAATGGCTGTTTCTTGGAATAGAAAGTGAGAGCAAGAATAATTATGTTCAAACATGGCATAGAAGACAAAAATAATATCAGTCAGATGTCTAGCGCAAAATAAGACTTATTAGAGAACTTCTCAAGTCTGTCCTGTGGAAGGAGTGCCCCTACGAGACAGCCAGATCAAAAGGTTCTATAAAGTCAGCCACAGTAGAAAGGTAGATATTTTCGTAGAGAACAAGAGGTCACTTCTAGACGGGCCGTACCGGGGAGAAGATCGTGTCCGTGGAAGATGAGCCGCTGCTTTGGTTCAAAAAAAGATTCAAATGGCTCTGAGCACTATGGGTCTTAACATCTGAGGTCATCAGTCCCCTAGAACTTAGAACTACTTAAACCTAACTAACCCGCACCACTGGAGCAACGTGTAGTGTGCAGGTAAAGTCTCCTCGAGTATCAACACAGGCCCTGGTGCAGTTTTTCATCTGATTTTTCTCACTTTCAACGATATTCTATTGGTTTTGGTCATCATGGATTGAAATTGCAGCATTTGTGTCCATAAAACTTTTGCATGACCAGTCCAAATAACAGAGCTTTCATGCTGGATTCGATCGACGGACACAAGATCACGTCTAGGCCTGCAATATGCCCTTTGATCCAAAGCATTTAAACGAGAACCTTTCCCATTAATGTGAATGTTTACTCTTTAGGGAAATAATTGAGCAACATTAATCATTCAGCTACTAGCTGACAAACCCAGCATGGCCCGTTCAAGTATTAGTTTTGGAAATTTTCTTTTAGAAACTCAGACAAAAAATGAACTGTGTAGTGTAATATTGAAAAAATTTCGTATCCATACGTTCGTGAATACACATTTGAATTTGAGAAACAGTTTCTATCCACTAAACGCAGCTACTTCGCGTGTCCAAAAAGCGATTTTGTAAGCGTCTCTAGAGCAACGCCTCTTCGTAGCTGTAGACACGTCTGTTGTTTTCCTGAAGTTGTTTGTAATTTGCAGGCGAAAGATGTCAAAAGCACTGTCAGGTGTCAGGGACTTCCGTAAGTTGACTAGACTGTGGGAGTGTCTTAGCGGTAGATAATAACGGCATTAAAACCTCATTCGGAATGGGGCATGTTATTACGCAGCCCAGTGTTCATGACGTGGTACTATGTGTGGTACAATGATATAATTTTGTACGTGCACTCAGTGGTATATGTGATACTGTCTGCAAAGGTGTTGCGCAAAGAGTTAGTAGCAAAGAAGTAGTAACTTTAAAGGCTATGCACAATGCCGCAGTTTTTCACGCATCTCAATATCTCCTGAACAGTACAATTTTGGGGATTACTGAAGTATGGAATACTATCCCTCAGCTTTGACCAACGACGTCAGAATTTACCGGAGAAGATGGATTGCAAGAGCCAACAGCAATGACGAAAGTTGAGAAGCAAAGGAATCCAAAACAGACAAAACAGATGGTAGACATATATCACGTACATTCATATTTCGAACATAATGTTAAGTATATTGCTTCTTGGATTTCTAGTATCCCATTCTCAAATTTATTTATATAGCTCAGCTAAAGAATGGGATAAAGCGCAAAAAGAAAGAAAAAAGAAATGGAAAGAAGTAACGTTAGCATGCACTAATTCAGTTGTGACATATATGAATGTATGAGTTGTATCCAGAACTTCAGTTGGTCTATACAGGTCAACCGCAGAGCGGGATACAAATTTAAAGTACGTCGACATTTTCGCATTCGCTGGCACTAGTATCCTACGTTAAACATCGTGAAGGCAAAAAGAAAAAAGATAACGACGTACGTAATACTTGTAATCCACACTTCAGTTGACATATTTGCGTCCCACACCTTAGTTGACCTATATTAGTCAACTGAAGTATGGTATGGAAATTTTTTTTCGCCTTTGATACTAATAGTAAAGACTGAAAATTTTCATAGTAGTACTAGAGACGGCGAAAAAAATTTGTATCCTGTACTCCAGCTGATCTACATAGGTCAACTGAAGAATAGGTTTGGTTGGGTTGATTTGGGTGAGGAGACCAAACTGCGAGGTCATCGGTCTCATCGCATTAGGGAAGGATGGGGAAGGAAATCGACCGTGCCCTTTCAAAGGAACCATTCCGAGATTTGCCCGAAGCGATTTAGGGAAATCACGGAAAACCTAAATCAGGATGGGCGGACGTGGGATTGAACCGTCGTCCTCCCGAATGCGAGTCCAGTGTGCCACCTCGCTCGGTTGAAGAATAGGATACTGGTGCTAGCGAAGTCGAAAAACTTGACATATGTAAAATTTGTATCCTGTACTTCAGTTGACCTGTGTAGGTAATTTTTCGCATGTTTTCCGCCTTCGTTAATACTAGTATCGACTGAAAGATATCGTAGTAATGCTAGTGCTACCGAAGACAAAAAAAAGGATACAACTGTAAAATTTTTATAACCTACTGCTTTTGATGAATCCTGCTTCAAGTTTTTCGTATTAATAGGAATAGATAAATCCATAACTACAAGCGAAAATCAAAAAGTAAAAATTGTCGAGAATGAAAAACAATTGTTCCAAAATATCTCAAAATCAGAAAGAATGAAAAAGTACCTAATGAGTTGGAACGAACAAGTGCTTTAAATTAACAGGAGCGACAAAAACAGTTCACAATGTTTAGCCCTGTCTGTTAAGAACGAACACACACACACACATATATATATATATATATATATATATATATATATATATATATATATATATATATATATACGGTGCGAAAAGAAAGACATTAATGTCAGCCGACGGGCTGTATCTCATTCTTCAGTTGATCGTAATTGTGTATCTGCATTTAGCGGTATTTGTGGATACAAGTCAGGCATGATGCGACAGCATTGTTTCTCATGTCATATCTCCTGAACAATGATAGGGGGTTCTTACCCATCCAGCTACGGTTGCTTGATAGTGCGGCATGTTTAGTTGAAATCGGTCCAGTGGTTTAGGAGGAGTTGCTGAATATACACACATACATACATACCAATACTTCTATGTATGGATTTCAGCCAGCTGTACAGATACAGTCTGTCGACGTAATAAATGACACTTGCGCTATAAAGTTATCTCAGCGGAGACGGAAAGAGGAATACTGCTACAAATGTGCGTATTCTTAGCTTCATGTGATTTAAAAGAGCATCACGCTTTGATTCACTGGACCCTCATTCTACAGGCGACTTAGTAACTCTTTTGTTGCATAAATCCATAGAGTTTTCAATCTCTGAATGCTGATGTGCTTAATGAGTGTAGATAAGATTTCTTCATCAAATATTTTTCCCTTGTGTGTCCAAGTAGAAGCATTACATTTCAATTACTGCGGAAGTTGTGAAATCTTACGTGCTACTTCGACCACGCTCGAGAAAAGACTACTTCACGTACAGCTTTCTTCGCGGAATACGCCTTCTGACGGTAACGCAGAGAGCATTCACACGTTAATTTGTTTCATGTGTCTTCTGACACAGCTGTTCGTCCCGCGGACTCGTTCAGGAGACTCGACACTTCGTGCTGCACCGCATAGGCGCGCTGCTGGAGGCCCAATCCGCCGAAATGGTGTTTTTGCTGGAGGGCTTTCTGCTGCAGCGTTTTACGATTCCAATTATTTATTTTCGGCTTAACGCTTCGTTTTCTCTCTTCTTTCTTACAGTGTCCCTTTTTTCTGTATTTTCTTTTCAACTGAAAAATCTCGAACTTCTTAATGAATTCACCCGTGCCCACTCGTCTGCCAAAATCTGCATTGGAAATAAGCCTTGCTATCAACTTTTGCAACGATATTTCGCATCTTTAAACGTTTAACGGAAAAAAGTGCTTTTAAAAATCGTTTTCTGTTAGTCTATCTTGTCACTATCATAACAGTAAAGATATTATAAAATGAAAATTTCTCTCTGCGTTGGAGTGTATGTACACTGCTTGGTGATAACAGGGATCTAGCACACCGAGAACTAAGTCCACGTCTTTTGGTTTTTGGTGACTACAGTTTAACTCAGCTCATTTGAAGGCTATGTAATACAGTGGAGAGCAGGTTCTTTCCTAAACAGGTTTTTTTTTTTTTTTTTTTTTTTTTTTTTGCGAATTCGACATTTTTTATGTCCACAGAGTCAACAGGTTTTTGTCATCTCTAAAGCTAGAATTTAATGCATACAGGTATGAAATTCAAATACTTGCTCCACAATATTACTTTTTTGTTATTTGCAATTCTTAGAGTGTTACAACGACTCGTACAATGCAATGTAAACACGTTTAAACTGAAATACCTATTGATATCGCTTCCTGAGTATACTGCACTGCTTCCCAATTTTTTAACATCGTTTTCGCCTCTGTGAGACAATAAGAAATAGTGGGCACCACAGTAAAGTGAGCATTACAAAAAAATGGTTCAAATGGCTCTGAGCACTATGGGACTCAACTGCTGAGGTCATTAGTCCCCTAGAACTTAGAACTAGTTAAACCTAACTAACCTAGGGACATCACAAACATCCATGCCCGAGGCAGGATTCGAACCTGCGACCGTAGCGGTCTTGCCGTTCCAGACCGCAGCGCCTTTAACCCTTCGGCCGGCAAAGTGAGCATTACATATACCCCTACATTTCTTAAGTTACGAGTAAACCTTATTCTGTTCATTATGAAACTTTTTCTTCCTTTCCGGCACTAACACTTAGTTTTGCTGGCAGTCGCCGAATCCATTTGTAACAGTGCTCCAAGAATTGAAAACTGGGCAATAACGACATCGAGTTCTTTTGATCGACGTGTGGCTTTTTAATCTCCATCCGATTTCCAGTAGTGTTTTGGAACATATATTGCGTTCCAACATTATGGACTACCTCGAAGAAGACGATTTATTGACAACCAGTCAGCACGGATTCAGAAAATATTACGACTAACTCTCTATTCACACCAAGTTATGGGTTCTGCTGACGGGGGACCTCAAATTGATTCTATGTAGCTAGCTTTCCAGAAGACGTTTGATACCGTTCCCCTTTAGTAACTTCTATTCAAATTGCGTACCTTCAGATCATCGTCTCAGTTGTAATACCGAATTCTTGACATCGTGTCAGAAAGGTCACAGTTCGCAGGACTAGGAGCGATATCTGGCGTTCGCCAAGGAAGTATTATAGGCTTCCTGCTGTTTCTAAACAATATAAACGATTAGAAGACAATCTGAGCAGCCCTCTTACAAGGGAGACTCCCTATCGCAACTCCTCAGATATAGTGATAAGATGGCCCAGTGGGTAGACGGCCAAAAGCTGAACACTCGTCCTGTTTTCTTTCTTTTTTTCCCATAACATTATGATCTGTCCGTCCGGTCATTTAAATGTTTGTTCGTTTTCTGTAGTTTCGGCAATTGTCATACTACACATTGGCTATAGAACGTGAGTCATGTGGTAAGAATGCATTACCGTCTGAAGTAAATGTGATGAATAGTGAGAGCAGGCGAGATACCACACAGACGTCTCACAGAAATGAAAACAGTAAATAAACGTGTGCGAGCTAAGGACGAAGTAAGGAAGTAAGGAGGACATAAGAAGCAACCTGGCACAGACAAAATGGGCATTCCTGGCCGAGAGAAGTCTACTGGTATCAAACAATGGCCTTAATTTCAGGAAATGTTTTACAATGTATGTTTAGAGCACAGTATTGTATGGCCGTGTATTATCGAGAGCGGGAAAACCGGAACAGAGGAAAATCGAAGCTCTTGAAATGTGGTGCTATAGGAGAATGTTGAAAATTATGTGGCCTCTTAAGACAAGAAGTGATGAGGTTCTCCATAGAGTCGGTGTAGAAAGGAACATACGGCAAACAATAACAAGAAGAAAGGAAGGGATAATAGGATGTGTTATGACATCAGGAAATAACCTCCATAGTACTAAGGCGACCTGCAGAGAGTAAAAATGGCGAGGAAAGACAGGGATTTGTATGCATCCAACAAATAACGTGGGGCGCAAGCGGTACTCTGAGATAAAGAGGTTAGCGCAAGAGACTGATGACTCACAAAGAAAGTTTCCCACCTAGCGACCCTGTGTCTGGAAAAAAATCGCTCAATCTTCCTCCTGCACAGCCAGTCTGGCACTGTTTCCGCACAGCGATGTCTCGTACTTTCATTCAGTGGGAACGCCGCACACTGGCGACATCGATCCGTCTCCCACGTAATGTTGGGGTGCGAGTCCTTCCCTGCGGCCTCCTCCCTTACATTTGTGAAATCTTGTGCTGACATTCCTCTTTCGAAAGTAATATCCGTTTACACTTCTTACACTAAGGCTTCCTGCAGTTCTGTGAATGTGACAAGGCTGATAACATCTATAACATCCGGTTTCAGTACTAGAAATTTATTTCTTCTCTCTGTGTCTGGTCACTACATAAGCCAAAGCTGTTGCAGCTTCTGCAGCATCGTTTAAAGTTCTTGGAAACTCCAAGTGCAATTTAAGCGACATCTCGGCAGGAAAACTCCGCAAAAATGCATCTAGCGTCTTTTTTTCTGCCTCCTGCAGGATAGCCCTATTAGCGTTTTCACAATGTGTTAATTAAAATGTGTCAAAATGTATCTTCCTAATACGACCCACAGACCTTTCCACCGACTCCACCCTTCTTGGAGTTGCTCCCCATGCTAGATGGATGCGTTCTTCTTTCTGTAGCGCTCAACCAATGCTTCCTGCCAATTGAAAAAAAATGCGTTTTTAACCATCAGCTGCTTATTTTGAAACTTACGAGTCTACTTGTTTTGGTCACTGGCCGTCTTCACAGGACGTCTGTTGACAATGAAATGAAACCGTGATGTACAGAAAAATAATGTAACTCAACAAGAATGTGGGAGTAACATTTCCATATGTACTTACAAGGTGAAAACAGGTTAGATAGAAGCACTTCATGTTCCTTTTAGGCTGATACAACCACAAATCTGTAGTAGTGAGAATCCAGAACCAATAGTCAAATACAGCTCTTCAGTAATAACAAACACGCTTCACAGTGATTAACTTGAAAGGTACGAAAAATCGTGGAGGAACATGTACACACGAAACAAGCAAAAACATTCGTCTGTAGCGTACCATCACATATGATACATCTCCTGGCTATAAAGGCGTAACTTTTTGACAAAGAACTTCCTGTCAGTTGCAATGAGTTAAATAATAGAACCTCTCTATAGCCGGTCTTTGGTAAGATAAGTAGAAAACTAGTGACATTTAAAGTCATCGGGGTTGACATTACTGTATAAAAAGGGAATAAAAAGCCATCGTAATAGAGGAACTTAGTAACCCAACAAGTGTGACTATGCATACATCATACGCAGGATGTGTATACAGTGTTTTCAGAATGAAATTTTCGCTCTACAGCGGAATGTGGGCTGATATGAAATTGCCTGGCCGATTAAAACTGTGCTGGACCGAAAGGCGAACTCGGGACCTTTGCCTTTTGCGGGCAAGAGCTCTACTGTACCATCTGAGCCACCCAAGCACGACTCACAACTTGTTCTCAGAGCTTTAATTTCATCAGTACCTCGTTTCATACCTTCCAGACATAACAGGGTCTCTCCTACAGATCCCCCAGAACTACCACTTCTGGAAGAGAAAATATTGCGGAATGTTGGTCCGACAAACAGTTTTAACCTGCCAGGAAGTTTTGTATGTTTTCAGTTTCGATGTTGATAGACGCCCTGTGAGGATGGTCCATGACCAAAAGCGGTGGACATACAGGTTTCAAAATAAACAGCTGATGGTTAAAACGTATTTTTTTCAATTACTTTACGACTGTTGGCTATCACCTAAGTTAAACATTAAAGTTCCTGCAAAGTCTGGAAACAATAAGCATTACACAACTTTTCATGACACGTCATGTATGAAGTAGCATTCGCTACTAATTTCAATCGAGTCATAATAAAAAATTACAAATTGTTCTAATTCCCTAACTTTTCAGCTGTAAGTAAATTATATTAAAATATCCGCCCCACATTTACTGTGGAAGTGGTGCACACCTAGGAAATGTGGGAATACGTTAGGATTTGACTGTTCCCTTCGTTTTCCCCTTAGCCTTCTTGGCACAGTTTATTAGCTCACACTTGTCCTAACTTATCCAGGAAATGCTGAATTGCTTCTTGAATTTGAATTGAATTTGTGGTAAATCCTATGGGATCAAACTGCTGAGGTCATCGATCGCGAAGCTTACACACTACTTAATCTAACTTAAACTAACTTAAGCTAAACCCATGCCCGAGGGAGGACTCGAACCTCCGACGGGAGCAGCCGAATTGCTTCTTGAGTTTACACTTTTTCACTCACTGCCTTTCTGCTCATCCATGACCACCGGAAGCGTACAATGTACTGGAGATAAGAAAAACAGAATGACATGAAACAAGCACACAGACCCATACGGAAAAACCCTACAGCCAGCATTAATTTGTACATTTTGGTTGAACACCACTGCTGCACTACCATTACCATTGCTGGCCTTCTTCGGTCAATGATTTCAACCTCGAACAGCTCTTCTGACACCACTTGTGGGCGTGGGTTCGAATCCCACTATTGACTCCATCTTGGTGAAGATGGCAAAGAGGTTCAGAAAATGCAGTCAGTCAATGCTTGACAGTACGATTTACTGACTTCACTCTTAGAGAGGCATAGAAGATGCGCGCCCACCTGGGGCGGGCATCAGACCTGAGATCTGGACGGACTGGCATAGACGCGGCCGTGTCAACGCCTCCCGCCCAGGAGGCTCAGCGTCGACCTTGCTCAGCATCGCAATCCAAGCTTCTTCCCAATACTGTGAGTTTGCGCCGTTCCATTGCTTTCATTTGTCGTTATCTTGGTCACATACCAAGAAAGATATGGGAATTGTTAAATCTGTACTGGAGTGTGTTCTGGTACGAAACTTCGAGGCAGATTAAAACAGTGTGCCGGACACAGAGTCGAACTCGGGACCTTTGCCTTTCGCGGGAAAGTGCTCTACCAAGTGAGCTTCCGAAGCAAGTTTTCAAGGTAGGAGACGAGGTACTGGCTGAATTGAAGCTGTCAAGACGGGTAGTGAGCCGTGCTTGGGTGGCTCAGTCACCTCAGTCTGCCTTCGGCAGGGCAACAGTGCGGACTGCGCTCGTCCATCCACGCCGCTGCGAGCGCAGAGTGTTTGTTTACTTCCCCATCATCGCGCTTCTCAATCGAAGAAGCTATAATGGCCAACTGTTACAGGAAGAACACTCTGAAGTTCACCTTCTAAAATGAATAAGCACGACTCAAAGCACTGGCCGTCGAACGCTTCCTACGCGAAGATATGAAGATCTCCCGTGACGATCTCATCGGCATACACCTATCGATCATTAGAAGCGTCGTTTATATTCAGATGACTTACGACGCTGTCTGCAACGAGATTATTCAACGACTGCGACATGGACTAAAATTTCGGCACTACGACGGCAACGCCGGGCCTATGGATGTCGACCATGCAGGACTTAGCCTTCGAACGATCCGTGTATTTGAAGTGCCTTTCGAAGTGAACGAAGATGACGTCATCTCGGCTCTAAGCCCGTAAGGAAAAGGCCAGAGGCATGTAGCCGAGACATGGGCACAGTTTACGACGTATCCGGTGCTTAATGGTGTGAGACAAGTACGAATAGATCTCAAACGGCACGTCTCATCGTACATTTCTATCGGCGGCTGCCGTGCGGTGGTCATTTACGTCGGACAACCTCGAAAGGTTGTGTCAAAGAAGGCCACGCCCTTAATGAATGCCTGCAACGCCGCATCACACAACTACGGCACGACGATACGAGCCCGAACGAACCACAACCGCCCTTCCAATCACCTATGCGCTGACACTGCACGTCCAGCCCTCACAAGACGCAGTTCATGAGCTTCTCTCTGGACCGATACACCTAGAGGCGTCCCAGCGCCTTACCACCGACAGTGCCTCCCGCGAACATGACTTGCAGCCGGACACACCCACGCTAGAAGATCACAAGGATACCAGCGAGAGTTTTATGGAGACTGAAGACCGCATCATAGCACCCGCGGCTTTTGTACCGGAACGACGCGAATCTTTTCTTTCCCCAGACACCGAAACACTTTGCCGGAAGCAAAAGTCACCCAAACGACGAAGAAAACCACTGATCCCCCACCGCAGGACGAAGATATGGAACATAACGGTGACGGAGTACACAATAACTCTTTCTCCTCTGTCACGGAGACGCGCACCCACAAGACGGTGAGCAAGCCCCGCGCCCGGAAGCCATGGAACGTAGCACGCCCATCGTCACCGACGCAACTGAGCCGACTCGGCCACCGTTGAAACTGATGGACATTTTTCATGGACGGATGACACTGATTTCCCACCTCCACCCGATGCGGGAATGAGATCTCTTCCTCCATTAGACCAACACTAAGCTGAGGGATGTTTTTACGGCGACTCCTGCGACTTCTATGGACTTCCAGAATTCACCTCGACAAACTTCAGCAGCTACGAACCTATCGACAGCACGGATCCCCCATCAGGTATACCGAATAGCTACCATCAACACTAATAATATCGGAACCCACGTTAAACTTCAACTGCTCCGTGACCCGCTGAGAGCAGCGGACATCGACATCGCCCTGTTACAAGAACTGAGGACAGGAAGTTGGTCCTGGTGTTATGGATACGAAACGTACGCCGCCCCGGCAGCTATGGAACACACAGGCGCAGCCATCCATTCCGATGTCGCATATCTCGCAACGGCTCGAGGGGTGGCCATAACAGTAGCAGGAATCAAAATCATAAATCTCTACGCCCAATTGGATGCTGATACACGGAGGGATCGCTCCCAGTTCTACACAGAGGACATCACGCCTTTATTCCTCTGCACATACGATCATCTCATCGTTGGTGGAGATTTCAACTGTGTTCTCGAGCTTACAGACCAATACAATCATTTCACCATTTGTCCGGAACTTCGCTTCGTCATCTGCTGCCTTCGTCTCCTCGACATTTGGGGAGCGGTACACGGCGACCGCGCGTGGCATACACACATCACGAGCCACTCCGCCAGCCGACTCGATAGAATATACATCTCTGACGCTCTGAAATCCGTTCTCATCGACGTGTAACTTCGGCCGTCTGCCTTTACGGATAATGACATCTACACCTGTGCCATGAACCTACGTAGGCAATCTATATGGCGCAATGCTGGACCTTGGAAATTCAACGTCACGTCACTGCACGATCCCGAATGTCGACAACATGTCACCGACACGTGGCACACTTGTGTTCAACGCATCATGCGTTACGAGACCACACTGCAATTGTGGTTACTGTGCGCTAAACCGGCCATCCGACGCACCTTGACACACTATGGCATATCCAAAGCCAGGTGGAATACCACACAACGCGAGCTCATGGACCATCCTACATCCCCGGATCGTCTAAAAGAAGGTCAACTCATCAAGGCAAAGATTTTAATCTTGATCAGGTGCGGTCTAGAGAGAGCCACTGTACGAGCACGCAGCCAAGACAGGATCAAGGGAGAAGAACCTTCTACGCATCATATTGTTCAAAATGTTCGTCGACGCAGACAGGCTTTAATGACAACTTCAGATTTACCTGATGGACGACGGCTGACATCGCAAGCTACCATTGCGGATGCCTTCACAACGCACTACAAACGTTTCTATCAAGAACTACCTGTCGGTGCAGAGGCCATTGCTGACGTTGCCCAGGAGATACATTGTACACTAAACGCCGCGGCTGCAACCTCCTGACTATGGAAGTGACCACCGACGACGTCCATGGCGCTGTGGCCAAAGGATCACTGAATCGGTCTCCCAGCCCGGATGGTTTACGTCTCGAATTTTGAAGAACCTTCCAAGACTTGATGTTGCCACGATGGAGAGACATGCACCAACGTTCATAGGAGGCTTACTCGTAGCAGTCCCGAAACATGTAGGAGGAGCACAACACGACGGTTATCGGCCGATCACGTTACTAAATTCCGACTTCAATATTTTCACACGCCTTCTATTTGTGCGACTCAAACATGTATTACAGGACACTGTTTCCCACGAACAGGCATCCTTAGGCGGCGATCGTAATATACAGACAGCCCTCAGTGAATGTCGAGATGTGATCGCTGTGGCAACACACTTGCGACTGCCAGGCGCTTTAATCTTCGTCGACTTCAAACAAGCGTTGGACCACGTCAATCATGCATTCCTCAACGCAGTGAAGGACCGGATGGAGATTCCGCCGGCGTTCAGGCAAGTGATTATGCGGCCGGCCGCGGTGGTCTAGCGGTTCAGTCGCTCAGTCCGGAACCGCGCGACTACTACGGTCGCAGGTTCGAATCCTGCCTCGGGCATGGATGTGTGTGATGTCCTTAGGTTAGTTAGGTTTAAGTAGTTCTAAGTTCTAGGGGACTGATGACCACAGATGTTAAGTCCCACAGTGCTCAGAGCCATTTGAACCATTTTTGATTATGCGGCTCCTTCGTGGGGCAACGTCCAGGCTTCTCTTCAACGGCAGACTTACAGAAACAATACGGATTGAACTCTCAGTACGGAAGGGATGGTGTGTAACCTCCCCACAAAATATTGAATAAATAATAACAATGAATATGATTCTAATTTTAGTGTAACCTCAGAACAAAATTGATTCCCATTTATTATCTCCGTACAGAAATCCATTCACATTTAATGTACCCACAAAATACTTTTCTCATCTAATGTAAGCTTGAAACAAAAAAATTCCTAAACCTCGTAATAAAAAATAAACTCCGTAACCTGGTAAATTTTGGACGACAGCAGTGCTGCGTCATGGCCCTGTAAGATCATTCTGAATAAAAAAGCAAAAATTCTTACCTTAATAAAGTCGCCAATTATCTGCTCTTACAATAACTTTTTCCGGCACAGCTCTGTGCAATGCTGGCCGATAGATTTGTCATTTATGAAAGGAAGCAACTGATTTTTCTTTTGCAACAATCGGAATGATCACGGATTGGAGAAATTAGTAAATTCTTTAAATTGAAATGAATGCTTATCAAAATTTATATGACAAAGATTATTATTAGGACATTTTTTAAAAGATTTACATGGGAGTTCACATAACATTCTTAGATATGCGCGACCGGCCAGCCAACACGATACACTATACCAGACCAGAGCAGACTCCAGACAAGCGCAGACTAGCGCAGACTAGCAACAACTTACTGCTACAGCTACACAGTTCGTACTGAGTCAACACTGCTCTCTGGTCAGCGATTCTCTTATACCTTGCATATCGCAGGCAGCGCATGAGCAATACCTCGAAATTACATCTGCTCGGACCTCTTACAAAAAATTACATCTGTATTACATCTGCTCGGACCTCTTGCATAAAATTACATCTGCTCGGACCTCTTACAGGTGGCCTCGATCTGGTTAACGTGAGAGCCAGGACTATGCTCCGGTTATGGAAAAGCCTAAATAATAGTTTTACTGGAATATTGGCCACCGAGCTCACACCTGTTTCGAGACGCCCACCGACGTCTTCGGCACACGTCCCACTTCCGACGTCGAACATCGGACGTTTCTTTTTGGAATACAGATACATATGCATCGAGGTCCCCAGGACCAGGAAGACGACCACCCGCGACATCTGCCGCCTTCTCCAAAAGTCCCCACCCCGAAACCCCATCAAAGCACGTCACCTCCAGGCTTCATGGCCTACAGTTTGGGAAACGATCCACAAACCATACCACACCACTGACACCATCGCGACGTGGTACCTTCTCGTCAACCGAAAATATACTACAAGACAGAAACTGCATTGCATCGCCCTGGTAGACTCACCCCTATGCCTCAACTGCAATGTCGAAGACACAGATTTACATCGCTTCGAGCGTGGGCCTTCAGAAGCCGTCTGGACCCTTGTACAGAAGATTGTGGCTCTCTACCTCCGAGTACCCCCACATCACGTTCACGTTTCTCCTACCATGATGATCTATCCTGATATGACCTGCTTTCTATCGTCTAAGTGGCACGCAATCACATGGATCAGTGGCATAGCTATCAACTACCTCTTCCGGGACATCTACATCTACGTGACTACTCTGCAATTCACATTTAAGTCCTTGGCAGAGGGTTCATCGAACCACAATCATACTATCTCTCTACCATTCCACTCCCGAACAGCACGGGAAAAACGAACACCTAAACCTTTCTGTTCGAGCTCTGGTTTCTCTTATTTTGATGATCATTCCTACCTATGTAGGTTGGGCTCAACAAAATATTTTCGCATTCGGAAGAGAAAGTTGGTGACTGAAATTTCGTAAATAGATCTCGCCGCGACGAAAAACGTCTTTGCTTTAATGACTTCCATCCCAACTCGCGTATCATATCTGCCACACTCTCTCCCCTATTACGTGATAATACAAAACGAGCTGCCCTTTTTTGCACCCTTTCGATGTCCTCCGTCAATCCCACCTGGTAAGGATCCCACACCGCGCAGCAATATTCTAACAGAGGACGAACGAGTGTAGTGTAAGCTGTCTCTTTAGTGGACTTATTGCATCTTCTGAGTGTCCTGCCAATGAAACGCAACCTTTGGCTCGCCTTCCCCACAATATTATCTATGTGGTCTTTCCAACTGAAGTTGTTCGTAATTTTAACACCCAGGTACTTAGTTGAATTGACAGAATTGACAGCCTTGAGAATTGTACTATTTATCGAGTAATCGAATTCCAACGGATTTCTTTTGGAACTCATGTGGATCACCTCACACTTTTCGTTATGAAGCGTCAACTGCCACCTGTCACACGAGACAGCAATCTTTTCTAAATTGCTTTGCAACTGATACTGGTCTTCGGATGACCTTACTAGACGGTAAATTATCTGCGAACAACCTAAGAGAACTGCTCAGATTGTCACCCAGGTCATTTATATAGATCAGGAACAGCAGAGGTCCCAGGACGCTTCCCTGGGGAACACCTGATATCACTTCATTTTTACTCGATGATTTGCCGTCTATTACTACGAACTGCGACCTTCCTGACAGGAAATCACGAATCCAGTCGCACAACTGAGACGATACCCCATAGGCCCGCAGCTTGATTAGAAGTCGCTTGTGAGGAACGGTGTCAAAAGCTTTCCGGAAATCTAGAAATACGGAATCAACCTGAGATCCCCTGTCGATAGCGGCCATTACTTCGTGCGAATAAAGAGCTAGCTGCGTTGCACAAGAACGATGTTTTCTGAAACCATGCTGATTACGTATCAATAGATCGTTCCCTTCGAGGTGATTCATAATGTTTGAGTACAGTATATGCTCCAAAACCCTACTGCAAACCGACGTCAATGATACAGGTCTGTAGTTCGATGGATTACTTCAACTACCCTTCTTAAACACTGGTGCGGTCTGCGCAATTTTCCAATCTGTAGGTACAGATCTATCGGTGAGCGAGCGGTTGTATATGATTGCTAAGTAGGGAGCTATTGTATCAGCGTAATTTGAAAGGAACCTAATCGGTATGCAATCTGGACCTGAAGACTTGCCCGTATCGAGCGATTTGAGTTGCTTCGCAACCCCTAAGGTATCTACTTCTAAGAAACTCATGTTAGCAGCTGTTCGTGTTTCAAGTTCTGGAATATTCCATTCGTCTTCCCTGGTGAAGGAATTTCGGAAAAATGCGTTCAATAACTCCGCTTTAGCGGCACAGTCGTCGGTAACAGAACCATCGGCACTACGCAGCTTAGGTATTGACTGCGTCTTGCCGCTTGTGTACTTTACATACGACCAGAATTTCTTCGGATTTTCTACCAAATTTCGAGACAATGTTTCGTTGTGGAACCTATTAAAGGCGTCTCGTATTGAAGTCCGTGCCAAATTTCGCGCGTCTGTAAATTTTAGCCAATCTTCAGGATTTAGCGTTCTTCTGAACTTCGCATGCTTTTTCCGTTGCCTCTGCAACAGCGTTCGGACCTGTTTTGTGTACCATGGGGGATCAGTTCCATCTTTTACCAGTTTATGAGATACAAATCTTTCAACTACTGTTGCTACTGTATCTTTGAATTTAAGCCACATTTCGTCTACATTTGCAGAGTCAGTTCGGAAGGAATGGAGATTGTCTCTTAGGAAGGCTTCTAGTGACACTTTATCCGCTTTTTTTAAATAAAATTATTTTGCGTTTGTTTCTGGTGTATTTGGAAGAAACGGTATTGAGCCTAGCTACAACGACCTTATGATCACTAATCCCTGTATCAGTCATGATGCTCTCTATTAGCTCTGGATTGTTTGTGGCTAAGTGTGTTTTCGCAACCATTTACAATTCGCGTGGGTTCGTGGACTAACTGCTCGAAATGATTTTCGGAGAAAGCATTTAGGACAATCTCGGAAGATGTTTTCTGCCTACCACCGGTTTTGAACAAGTATTTTTGCCAACATATCGAGGGAAGGGTGAAGTCCCCACCAACTATAACCGTATGAGTGGGGTATTTATTTGTTACGAGATTCAAATTTTCTCTGAACTGTTCAGCAACTATATCATCGGAGTCTGGGGATCGGTAGAAGGAGCCCATTATTAACTTAGTTCGGCTGTTAAGTATAACCTCCACTGATACCAATTCGCACGGAGTATCTACTTCGACTTCACTACAAGATAAACCACTACTGACAGACACAAACGCTCCACCACCAATTCTGCCTGATCTATCTTTCCTGAATACCGTCTGAGACTTCGTAAAAATTTCTGCAGAACTTATTTCGGGCTTTAGCCAGCTTTCTGTACCTATAACGATTTCAGCCTCTGTGCTTTCTATTAGCGCTTGTAGCTCAGGGACTTTCCCAGCACAACTACAACAATTTACAACTATAATTGCGACTGTTCCTTGATCCAAGCACGTCCTGTATTTGCCATCCACCCTTTGAGATTGCAGCCCACCTCGTACTTTCCCAAGGCCTTTTAACCTAAAAAACCGCCCAGTCCACGCCACACAGCCTCCGCTACCCATGTAGCAGCCAGATGAGTGTAGTGAACTCCTGACCTATTCAGCGGAACCCGAAACCCCACCACCCTATGACGCAAGTTAAGGAATCTGCAGCCAACATGGTCGCAAAACCGTCTGAGCCTCTGATTCAGACCCTCCACCCGGCTCTGCACCAAAGGTCCGCAGTCGGTTCTGTCAACGATGCTGCAGATGGTGAGCTCTGCCTTCATCTCGTAAGCAAGACCGGCAGCCTTCACCAAATCAGATGGCCGCTGGACGACATCGTCGATCCGGCGGACTTTTGGACACGCCTCCAAGTACTTCAACACACCCTTTACTGACATCGACAGTATCGGGATACTTTCGCGAACTATTTACAGAGTATTTTCGCCACCTCGTCTCGGAGCTGGAATCTCAACGAAACGTTCCAGCCAAGACTGGACGGTCCCATGTTCCCCTTCTGATGTTCAATGATAGAATGGACATTGTTCTGATGGCGCGCCAAAGTGGACCATGACGCGGAAAGTACTCCTAATTTCTTTCACTTCTCTTTTTTCCTCATCTCCTACGGTTTTTTTCCTTACATATGTTTATCCTTTTCACGCATAGCTCCCTACCTGCAGTATATTTGTTTTCTTTCTCCTGTACTCCCCCATAAAAATAAAATGAAATAAGCAGTTAGTTTGCGCTGATGGTGAGACTGTAAACTTATTTACGTGTACATAAAAAGAAGGATGTTGCGAAAACACACCTATTTATGTTTTACCTTTTTAAGGAATATTGTGTTATTTTATGAAGAACGTTGTCTTTTATTTTCATGCACTAAAGGTTTTTATTTGTTTTCTCAGTACCTACAAATTATTGCTCATGTAGTGGGTGTTTATGCCTTTCGTTCTCTACAAGGAAGACATTTAAAAAAGTCCTTAGAGCACTTGCCCGCGAAAGGGAAAAGGTCCCGAGTTCGAGTCTCGGTCCGGCACACGTTTTAAATCTGCGAGGAAGTTTCAACTTTTCTGGTGACTTTCGTCTCAAATAGAATTCGTGTAGTTGCTTGGTTCAAATGGCTCTGAGCACTAGGGGACTTAACATCTGAGATCATCAGTCCCCTAGAACTTGGAACTACTTAAACCTAACTAACCTAAGGACATCACACACATCCATGCCCGAGGCAGGATTCGAACCTGCGACCGTAGCAGTCACGCGGTTCCGGACTGAAGCTCCTAGAAGCGCTCGGCCACCGTGGCCGGCTGCGTAGTTGCGTTGAAATACTTAGAAGCAGATGTTCCTTCAGCAAGGAGCACCTTTCTCCATTCAACGAATTACTGATGGAGCGCCTCTTCACCTAAAGGGGAAAGTTTAACCTTGCTTACATTTTGGTGGAACTTTTGGGGCTCATTCTGATCGAACTACTGCTCGTCTAGACAGAAGAAGTGTAAACGCTGGATTAAAGTAACGGAGTGTGTGCACTGGCTGTTCTACTTATGAGAAAAGGTCAAGGAAACAAGTTCAAGTGATGGAGGAAAACATTGGAAGAGGCCAAACATGTTAACTTGGTTAAATTAATCGCAACACGAATTGCCTACAGGCTGTCAGTTCATACTACAGTCTTTGAAAATCGTCTAATACCAATATCTGCGTCGTGTTGAACTTAATAACGTGGAATCTGCGAGAAATACGTGACTGGACATAAATGCAGGTGCTAGGCAAGCCTGCAGACGGAACTCTTGTGTTGACCACACACAGAACCTGTCCAGTATCCTCAATACGTTGAAAGTGTCAGTCGTAATACTCACAGTGTTCTGTGCAGCTGTGAGTTCATTGTGTTGGGGCTAAGTGAATTCGAGCGTGGGCAGTTTGTTGGTACTCGTATGGTGGACGCTTCTGTAACCAACGTAGTCGAAGTGTTTGGTGTTTCAAGAGGTACCGTGTCGAAGATTCATACCGCGTAAAGAGAAAGCGGAAAACATAATCCGTTAAGTCACAACGCGGACGAATGTGTATGTTTAGTAATCGTGACAGACGTCTACTTCTCCATCTGTACTGTGCAGTCCACATTGTGGTGTGTGGCGGAGGGTACTTCGTGTACCACTGTCGGTTTCCGCCTTTCCCGATCTAGTTGCGAATAGTTCGCGGGAAGAACGATTGCCGGTAATTCTCCGCGTGCGCACGAATCTCTTCTTCGTCAGGTAAATTTAACAAGAAGCAGTATATTCGTATCTTCTACTAACGTACGCCGCTGGATCTTTTAACAGAAAACCACACTGTGATACACATCACCTCGCTTGCGTCAGAGGTATGTAACCAAAAATAAGACGACAGCTGCAAAAGTCACTGCAGCACTGAATGTCGCTCTCGCGAGCCGCTTCAGCACCAAAACAACACGGAGAGAATACCATAAGCTGGGTATTCTAGAGCGAGTACGGCAACGGCCTTGCCGCAGTGCATACACCGGTAGCCGTCAGATCACCGAATTTAAGCACTGCCGGGCGTGGCCGGCACATAGATGGCTGACCATCTGGGCCGCCATGCGCTGTTGCCATTTTTCGAAGTGCACTCAGCCTCGTGATGCCAATTGAGGAGCTACTCGACCAAACAGTAGCTGCTCCGGTCAAAGAAAAGCATCATAACGACGGGGAGAGCGGTGTGCTGACCACACGCTCGTCCTATTCGCATCCTCAACTGAGCATGACACGGCAGTCAGATGCTCCTGATGGGCCACTTGTGGCCTGAAGACGGCGTGCTTCAGTGTAGGGCAAGTGAAACTCCAAAACCACAAATCAGTGATGCAAATGCACGTAACAGGGAAACGTGGGGCTGAAGTTATAAGACCTGTGTTTTACACTGTTTGCAAATCCGGGCCGGGTTCACGTGTAACCTTCAAATGGTTCTAATGGCTCTGAGCACTACGGGACTTAACTTCTGAGGTCATCAGTCTACTAGAACTTAGAACTACTTAAACCTAACTAACCTAAGGACATCACACACATCCATGCCCGAGGCAGGATTCGCACCTGCGACCGTAGTGGTCGCACGGTTCCAGACTGTAGCGCCTAGAACCGCTCGGCCACTTCGGACGGCTCACGTGTAACTTACACTGCGCCAGGCAGACTGCTTGCCGCCAAGACAGAAACATGGGAGAGGTTTCGATGATCATCTGGGCGCCGGTATGGGGGTATTCTAAGGGTCCCTTGAATCCCTTGAATGCTTTGTAAGGTCACATTGCTGCCAAGGATTATGTGATCATTTTAATTGATCATGTTGATACCATGGTACAATGTTTTCTACCTAATGGTGATTCTGTTCCAAAGTGACAGGGCCCTTGCTCACACAGCTCGCTTCGTCCAGGACTGGTTTTGCGAGGACGAGGATGAATTTTCGCGTCTCCCCTGACGAGCACAATCACGAGATCTCAATATTATTGAGCTTTCGGATTGGAGAGAATAGTGCGTGATAGTTATCCATCTCTATCGTCGTTACCTGAACTTTCCACTGTTTTGCAGGAAGTATGTTGGGCCGGCCGGGCTATCCGAGCGGTTCTAGGCGCTACAGTCTGGAACCGCGCGACCACTACGGTGGCAGGTTCGAATCCTGCCTCGGGCATGGATGTGTGTGATGTCCTTAGGTTAGTTAGGTTTAAGTAGTTCTAAATTCTAGGGGACTGATGACCTCAGAAGTAAAGTCCCATAGCGTTCAGAGCCATTTGAACCATTTTTGAAGTATGGTGTAAGAGTCCCTTGAAAACCACAGGAGACCTCTACTTATCCATTAAATGACGACTGGAAGCTGTTATGAACGCCAACGGTTTCCTACAGCATATAAGGCTTTGTGTTCAAATGGTTCAAATGGCTCTGAGCACTATGGGACTTAACTTCTGTGGTCATCAGTCCCCTAGAACTTAGAACTACTTAAACCTAACTAACCAAAGGACATCACACACATCCATGCCCGAGGCAGGATTCGAACCTGCGACCGTAGCAGTCGCGCGGTTCCGGACTGAGCGCCTTAACCGCGAGACCACCGCAGCCGGCAAGGCTTTGTGTTTCCGTATTTTTGTTCACCCCCATATATTTATAAAAGTCTCCACAGGTAATACAGAGCGGAAAACGAACCGACAGAAGTGTTCCTCGTGCTCGTACTCAGTTCTTTCAGGTGTCAGATTCCCTGCTAAGTTTCACTTCTCGAAGAAATCAGTATCGGCTTCGCTGTAGATTACTGGAAAAGTATAGAATTCCAACTCTTTCTCAGAGAATTTCGAGACACCAGCTAACATGAAACAGAGGGCGGAAAGTACTTCAGGGAACAGCAGATAATTCAGACAGTTGCTGGTCCCAGATATCTCGTAGCAGACATGGCGAACACGGAAGTCTTGCGCACAAAACTTTCGAGTTCCGATCGTCGAAGAAACTTTTGCATCTCAAACGTTAGAGCCCTTCCACTGAATAGGGGTTGTTCGTCAAATAGACAGACTGACAGTTACTACCCAAATACATTTTAGTGATACGTTTTTATTGTTCCTCCTACCGACAAAGCGTAAAACCAAAAGAAGGCAAGATCATTTGCATTAGCTGAACAGCTGCAAAATATTAACTAGTATAACATTGAGAAAAGTAGAAAGAAAACTTGAAAAGGTGTTAGGTTTGGTTTAAGGAAGGATAAAGGCTTAAGAGAAGCAATGACTGGCGGCCGCGGTGGCCGTGCGGTTCTAAGCGCTGCAGTCCGGAACCGCGGGACTGCTACGGTCGCAGGTTCGAATCCTGCCTCGGGCATGGATGTGTGTGATGTCCTTAGATTAGTTAGGTTTAAGCAGTTCTAAGTTCTAGGGGACTGATGACCTCAGATGTTAAGTACCATAGTGCTCAGAGCCATTTTTGAAGCAATGCCAACTTTGGTGCTGTAATCCAAGGTATCGTGTCAGTGGACCAACAGAAAATCACGACGATGCAGCGCAAGAAATACCGGTTAACAAAATGCAGAGACTGTGAGGTAATCTATAAATCAACGAGAAACCAAGTGAAGGTGGCAAAAGGAAAAGATAAAGAAATGCAAGTTCTTGTGGAGAAGAGTGTTTGGCAAGATCTCCGTTTATCGTCGCTTTCGTTTAGCATATATGTCAAAGCAGCACTGAACAAAGTTGATAAAAATGTTCAGCCTGGGGAATTAAACTATACGCCACAAAGGTATCAATAATAAGTTATGTAGACGAATGATCAAAGAGGCATGTTGGTGGGAACGATGAAGTTGTAGGTTTAGCCAAACAAAGTTGGTCCACAACTGACAAGAAGTAGCAAAAGAAGTAGAATTTTTTATAGCAGAAGACGAGGAAAGAAGTTAACTAAATGTTTAGAAGAAGAATTAAACTGCTCGCCGATCAGAATTACACAAGATGTCCGAAGAAACGAAGCCACCGAAAGTAAACTGGCGCAAGTGAATGTGAACATTTTTAGTGAAAGAACTTCACACGTGTTAAATATTATATTGACAAGGAACTGAGGAAGAAATTCCTATAAATGTACGTCTGCAGGATGTAAGTGATGCTTGGACCAAGACGAATTCGGAGAGGAATAAAATGGAAGAATTTCAAACGTGCTGCTGTTGGAGAAAACTATGGGACTTAACTTCTGTGGTCATCAGTCCCCTAGAACTTAGAACTACTTAAACCTAACTAACCTAAGGACATCACACACATCCATGCCCGAGGCAGGATTCGAACCTGCGACCGTGGCAGTCCCGCGGTTCCAGACTGCAGCGCCTAGAACCGCACGGCCACCGCGGGCGGTTTATGTCCCTTCATCCGTTACGGGTCTACCATGCACTTCTTTCCTTCTCCATTCTTTTCACTACGTTTTCTTTTCGTACATTACATGTCCACTCTTTTTTTATCTTTCTTTGAGCTCATCGCATAGCAGATGCTTTCAGTTTTTTCTTCTCTGCATTTCACTCTGGTATAATGCGGCACTCTAGAAGTGCACCTTAAGGAAACTTTTCCTCACTTCTATATCAGTATCAGACACAAGCACGGTTCTCTTAATGAAGAAACTTTTCTTCATCTGTATTAATTTACGTCTGATAACTCCCTTGCATTGGCACTGCTGCATCATCTTGCTTACAGCACAGAGTTCTTTGATTCTCTGCAGTACTGTGTTGTTCCCCATCTAATATTAAACAACTCGTTATTCTACTTTCTGCTATTGTTGATCGCCAAGAAGCATCCACTAAATTTAGCCGTTCATGTGTTTATAAGGTAGGCTGCGACAGCTATGAGGAACTATACAGAACAGACACGACGAAATTTCAAATGACATAAAACATAACCTATCAGTCCTACAATCTGCTTAGAATGGCTGTTAAATTTTTGCAAGAAATAGGAATTTTGACATATATGATTAAAAATTACGAACAGAGTGACGTAAAAGGCAAAATAGAAATACATGGAAAATTACACCAGTATTCTAGTAACCCTAGAGAAATTAAGCTCATTCCTTCGTTTTACATGTTTCGAAAAAAATAAGAGAAATGAAATTATGTAATCTGCGGTATAAACAATTTATTCGTAATTTATAGATGTAAAGCATATCGCCCTTCCAGGTTCTAAATACCAAAATTTGTATACTGAGTGCCTCAGTCATATAAAAGGATAATTACAGTAATGTTACCATTTGAACGTGGTAAGAAAACGAATATAAATGAAGCAAGTAAAGTAATGTGAAAAAGTAGCGATTACATTAGCTATTACAACATACTGTTCACTAGAGATAAGAACACCGTAAAATGTAATTTCTCTCGTGAAATGCAGATGGCGGTGAAGATGAGGATGCCCTCGATAACAGTCTCAAAATATTATAAAAATTAAAGAAATCTTTGTTGGGCAGCTTCGGTACTTTGTCTTTGTTTGATTTATCCTAAAACAAATTTCCTAACCTTCTTTTCAACATATCGCCTACGTCTTCTGTACATCCGATCAGCGAGTCATGGCACTGGTATCCCTTCGCGTCGTGTCCACCTGTCCTCAGCTACCATTCTCGTTGTTGTTGCATGGGTTTTACATGTCTTATAGACTGCTGACAACTTTCAGTGTGCGGATGAGTTGAATTTCCTTCCTATCCATTCATCCCAAGTAGTGTATACTCAAATCATGGACCATCATTGTCTCCGTCTCTCTTACTGTACCTGTTCACTTTCTCCCCAGCCCCATCCAGTGCCATTTAAAAAAAAGGCCCGCACATCTTCTCAAACACTCGGAATACCTTCGTCAGTTTACACCCAATTGTATTCTTTATCCTCGAGAGCCCTAATCTATTGCCTCAGCACCCATCTTTGTCACAGGTATCATTTATGGTGTCTACACATCCTATTAACTATAACATAACGTACCTCATTCATTCCAAATCAGTGCTGCAACTCATCTTTCAACTCCATAACTGGAATCCCATCCACCTCCTACCACCGACATCCCATTGCTTAACCTCGTCACATTCTTTCTCTTTCTTTTTTTTTATATCACTCTCCTATCCAGTCTCACCTGCCTCAAAATTCCTAGCGTAGAAAATGTAGTCAGGAGACGACAGTACCATCATCCTTACAGATTTTGAAGGCCGTACACGCCAGTTCTTCAAGTTCCGATCATCACCCTCATGCCTACCATCGTATATACCGAGTGATCAAAAAGTCAGTATAAGTTTGAAAACTTAATAAACCACGGAATAATGCAGATAGAGAGGTAAAAATTGACACGCATGCTTAGAATGACATGGGGTTTTATTAGAACCAAAAACACAGCAAAGTATTGCTAGACGCGTGAAAGATCTCTTGCTCGCGTCGTTTGGTGATGATCGTGTGCTCAGCCGCCACTTTCGTCATGCTTGGCCTCCCAGGTCCCCAGATCTCAGTCCGTGCGATTATTGGCTTTGGGGTTACCTGAAGTCGCAAGTATATCGTGATCGACCGACATCTCTAGGGATACTGAAAGACAACATCCGACGCCAATGCCTCACCATAACTCCGGACATGCTTTACAGTGCTGTTCACAGCATTATTCCTCGACTACAGCTATGCCTCGAGCTAGTGATGAATGCTTGCGTTAGATACGTATGCAATATACGGTTGTATGATCATATCAGTCCTTCATACTCCCAGCTAGGTTGGATACGCCCACATAAGGCACGCGATCTCCACACGATGTGCTTACTTCATCGATTTCTTAGCCACTGGTGCCCCCAATACTTATCTTCTCACATTAAACACCTATCATCATTCCACAACCGCAATACCAGATCGGATACGTGCCTTTACATTACATAAAATCTTTCTCCGTGTCATTCTCCACCTCAGCCATACGACTATGGAACGCGCTCCCCTGTGATCTGCGTCTTATCCAGAACCACTCAACATTCAAGAGGGAACTAAAGACTTACATATTAGGGACGTTACAGCCACCATTGTGGTGCCCCTCTCATCTTTTTGTTTCTCCTCTCCATCATAGCTTCGAATTTTACCATTCTATTTCTCTTCCTCTAACCTATCTACCTCGTCTATATCTCTTTCACCCCATTCCATCGTCTTATGTCTCTGCTTGATGAGAATAACTCACAAGCTGCAAGAATATAACGAGAAAATTCCCAACTAGCAATGGGACTGACATTCATAAAAGAAAAATATGTTTACTTTCATATACATAGTCATTATTATTATTATTATTCTTGATTGCTATAATTATTTTTTGATTGCTATAATTATCATTGTACTACTTTTATAATCTCTATTTTTTTTTCTTTAACATTAATACTGTATAACATGTTATATGTCCTTAATGTTCTGTAGAAACTGAAATTTGTTGAATCTGAGTATGCCTGGTTAGGTGTAAGAGAGGGCCTGAAGGCCCTGATCTTGCCAGGTAAAATAAATGCATAAATAAAATAAATAAATTGTTGAGGAATGATGGTGGACATATTGAGCATTTCCTGTAAAGAAACATCGTTGCTTTGTCTTACTTTGTTACGCTAATTATTGCTATTCTGATCAGATGAAGCGCCATGTGTCGGACATTTTTTTGGATGTTTGTATTCTTTCGGTTCTAATAAAACCCCATGCCATTCGAAGCATGTGTGTCAATTTGTGCCTCTCTATCTACATTATTCCGTGATTTATTCAGTTTTCAAATTTATACTGAGTTTTTGATCACCCGGTGCTTTTACTGATATTCATTGTTTCAGGCAAAGGCTGAAGAGCTGTAACATGACCACTTCCAGCTTTTGTCTCTGCTTTGAGAATGTAAATAATAAGTAAAGAAAGAAAAAATAAAGGCTGGGCACTTAACCAGGTAACTGAAGGTCGACTGGACAATTAACAGTATTTCCAGTCACCATACATTTTAGAATTATTGATTACGTTTTATAAGATACTAGCGAGACAATCCTCATCAGAATGCTACATTATTAGTAATGAAACGCATATATTTAATTATAAATATTCAAACATATCGTCATTTATTTAATCACTACAAAGAAAACTGGCGTCGATGTAGAAAAATTTACCGTAATCTGTTGCATTCTGAGCAGCTCAAATTAGCCCCGGTTCCCTGAGGGCTATTCTTGTGTGTTGGAGACTGGAGCGTGTCGTGTAAGCGGATTATGTCTTCTGGCCGAGAAGGCACGAATGGCAGCGCAATGCGATTACAGTTGCACTGTGGTGGTTGCTGACAGTGGTGTGATGCTAACACTTAAGAAATGCAAGAAAAGATGTTCTCTGAGACGTTTCTATCTATATCCTTCAGCCTTTTGCTCATGCAGAGCCTAGGAAAATAACATGACATGACACTGCGCCCGTTAGCATATAATCAGCCATTCCTACTAACTTTTATGAATGGAATGAGACTAAAGCTTTATATAGGGTCGAGTGAAAGTAAGTTCTTCCGCGCTCTTTACTATTGATCCGAATAAACATATAAAGAAGGGGGTGTGCTCAAGACGAATGGGGCTAACATTCTCTTTGACCATCTTCACTCAAGCATGTACAGTAAATCAAGGGACCGTTGTTACAACAGAATACGGAGAGATTATTAGCCGCACTTTTGTTTCGAATCAAAATGCTACAATGCCGATGAGATATTGTGGTAATCTTATAACTTTTGGCGTTACTAACGTGCTAACTGAGCCTAGTTCCTACTGAACAGTGACCTTAGTTCGGATAAATGAAATAATACTTAAATGTTTTTGCACCTGTCTGCAGCATAACAGCGGATAAATGCTCCTGCACAGCACGAAATGAGCGAATGTGTTCCCCTTTAATTGAAAAGTGGCTAACCTGCTGTCTCAATATTCAACATGCCTTACTCACCAAAAAGTTTGGCCTGTCAGCATATTCGTGCTCTTTAGCCAGTCTCTCTTTGTAGTTACGTCTCCGTTCAAGCCATTTACCTCTCCTGCCACTGTCTATCTGTGTCTCCCTCCCACTGTCTCCTTTCTCTCCCACTGATTTACAGTATATCCCACAGGCATTGTCTCCCCTCTCACTTACACTGTCTTCATTTCCCCCCTTTTCCGTCAGTGTCTTCACTATACCTCAGCACCTCAGAAAATCCTAGAAGGTCCAACTTATTTTTTCACCTATACACACTTGTTTTAAATTTCGGTCCGAAATGTCCTGCGTGTTCGCCGGATTGCGAGGGTCCAGACCCCACCACATCTCCTCCCCCCCTTCCCCCTCCTCGTCGGCAAGCCTATGTATGGTCCCCAGTCAACTATTTCTTTCGTGTACACAATCTTGTTGGCTCTCACTGCTGTTGTCTTCATTAATCTTTCTTTCTCTTTCACAGCACTTTCTCTCTCCACGATCAGAAACTCTTTCTCTCCCACCACCATATTTTTCTTTTACTCTGAGCACAAAAGAGCGCGAATATGTTCGTATGCCAAAATTTTTGGTGAAGAAACTGGAATGGGCATTGAGACAGCTAGTTCCCCACTTTTCGATGTGAGTCTCTTAAAGAGGAGCCGGCCGAAGTGGCCGTGCGGTTAAAGGCGCTGCAGTCTGGAACCGCAAGACCGCTACGGTCGCAGGTTCGAATCCTGCCTCGGGCATGGATGGTTGTGCTGTCCTTAGGTTAGTTAGGTTTAAGTAGTTCTAAGTTCTCGGGGACTAATGACCTCAGCAGTTGAGTCCCATAGTGCTCAGAGCCATTTGAACCATTTTTCTTAAAGAGGAATAAATCCGCTTTTTTTTATTTTATTTTATTTTATTTTTTTCTCCAAGGAGCATTTTTCGGCTGGTACCCTTCCTTTCCCTGTTGCATCAGAGCGTGCTGCTTTTATAAAACGAATTCTATAGTTCAGTAAAGTTTTGACTGCTTATTTGTATCCTTCGACAAATTTATGTACTTTGAGATACGGATACAACAAATAAGTACGCGTTATATAAGGTTAACACAAAATCTTTTGCTTTACGTTTTTTCTCTATGTGTTTTCCATCTACCTGAATTCATGGAAAACACCCAACATGATTTGTATCTTAAAAGAGTAAAAATGTTATTAGAAATATTTTACTGAATTTTCAGGCTTTCCAGCCTTACATAATTCTTGGCAGTCATTTACTTGTTGTCACCCATATTAAGAGCCTTTTTAGCCCATTATTTGTCACTGTAGTACCATTCTGCGCATATTTGTATATGTGTAAAGTACTCGTTATACATAGAAAGATTGTCATAAAGCTGACTAAAAATAGAGTTAGGTGACCTCAGAACCGTTCAAATGACTGTAGAACCACTGTCATGTGTTCACTACACCAGTTAAAACTACATTTTCGCCTCAGGCCGGATATTACGTGCATATTTTGCATGCATGAGTACGGAAAATTAGAAACTCTGGATCTCGCCGTTAAAGGATAAAAATATCGAAAACAGTTACAAGGTTCTCTCAAATATCACCTTAAGGACACACGGTGAAAATTTCGAAGGTTTGCCGTGAACATAAATTACAGAAGTGGCCATCCCCACAACCGTTTTCGTACCCAGAAATCAGTATTGATCAATATTTCTTCAGGGACCGCCCCTGGGCAAATTGTGCTTTTAAAAGCCGCCTAAGGTTAGCCATAGACCGCACCTAATGAAAAAAAGTCTACATTTTTACTGTGGGTATACTTAGGATCGCTACCGAGATACGAACACCTGAAAAACCACATTACCGCGAGCGGTTTTTTAGAATTTGCTGGTACAGGAATGTCATCCACGGATCGATTACAAATGTGGGTCCACATGACAAAACGTGTGGTAGTACAATAATGAGGACCTATGTAAACAATATTAAAGATGTATATTGTCTATATTTTGTTTCTATACTTTTGTTACCCTATAAGTTCCAGTAGGTTCATCAGTGTTAAATGCTTCTGCAGAGGAATTTTTCAATTTCTTCTCCGCTCTCGATCATTCACAGTGACCTGCCTTGAGGCTACACGATTTTCTTCCTCGCATTAATTACCGCACACTGTGCCCTGCGTGACAAGCGCAGCGATGTCACCATTGATTTTTAACCTTGTCTCGTGTCACTACCAACATAAACAAGTGTTCACAGAGAAGTTCGTGTGACTTATCTATTAGGATGGCTGCTTTTCTTCTTATCTCATGTGGGTATTGGGAATTGGACCACCACAAAAGTAAGTTTTGAAGTGTTTTCCTTTTCTTTTTAAATCCCAGCTAAACATTAAGCACCGTAATGACGATGAAGTTTTTACGTTGTACTGTAAGCACGTAATTATACGAGAAACACCTAACGTCTTGGAAAGCATGTGCGTTTTCCCGCTTTCTGTCCATCTTCCACCGACAGGATGGAAACTGTTGATCGTTGTTTAAACATCGTTAATAACGTGGAGATTGGTGGCACCAATATTCCAAGCGACTCTCTCGCATTTAAGATAATTTATTGCACAGTAGTGGGAATTTAGAACTTAGTAACGGTCGTTAATATGTATTTTCGGTACACCACTTTACATAAGATGAGAGGCAGTTCATCCATGAACGACGAACCTTAATAAAGGTGCGCTTTGAGTTGCTATCCGCTGAGATTATGTTTGCTAGGAATGAACAGGTAGGGCCGATGTTTTCGGTAAGGGCAGTAGCACACGTCTGCGGTCACTGTCAGGGCTGGGGGAATCGCTTTCAGCGGGGTCACACACAAGGCGCAATTTATTAATTCCTCTGGGGCGGCACAGATTTTTATTGGCTGCCGCTCCGGGGCGGTGAGCCGCGAAGCTGTAACGGCTGTGGCGGCTCACCCTCGGCTTCCCCTCCTTCCCTTCCCCACCCCTCCCCTCCCCCAAACTATACCGAACCGTCCCCTCCCCGGAACGACCACTCCTCAACCAGCAGCCGACACACGGACTCTCATAGCCTTTTCTCGTCAGGTTCTGGTCTCTAAGCGGACAAAGCAGAATTTCGAGAATACAAAAAAAGAAATTGGTGTACTGAAGAATAGAAGAGGTAACTTTCCGTGTGACTATTTCCATTCAGAAATGCACAGTAAATCAAGGGAGTGATGTTTCGACAGAGTATCGAACGATTATTTGTCCCATTATTCCATTAAATTGATATGTAAACTCCATTTTTGAGAATGTACGTCTGGAGTACGGGATTCTATGGGAGTGAATCATGGACAGGGGAAAAATGCGAATACCAAGAAAGCCGAAACGTTTGTTGATACTGTGTTCCGGAAGGATGAAGAAAATTACTTGGACTGACCGGATAAGAAATAAGAAGATAAGAAAAAATTTACGCTTCAAATCAAATCTGAAGACAGTGACAAAAATAAGGGCTAGCCGCACCGTTAGTAATATGCGACACTTTCAATCTCAGTAGAATAGTAACAATCAGGGGATAGGTTCAGCAGCCTAATGTGAAGTTTTCTGTGCTTATGTTGATTCCTTCCATTTTGGTGTCTATTTTGTCTTCATTGTAACTGTTTTGTGCCAAGAGGATGTAGTGGGACGCGAAATTGAAGCGTCACCCATCCATCAGTGTCAGCCCAGATTGCAGGTGAATATAAGTTTAATTTAGTGTTTTGTTTATGTATTTTGTAATATTTATAATGGTTGTGAACTGTCTAAAGTTTTGTATTTATTTTTATGTTTCATGTACGGCGGCGCAACGAACGGAGATAGCATCTTCACTGCCGGGACCAGAGAGAAAGTTGCTGGCCACTATACGTCGCGGGTCGACAGCCAAAGAGCAACAGAAGATCCTGAAACCGAGTTGTTGCGTCGTGCTTCTAAAAACTGAAAAAATAAGAATTTGTAATGTTTCTACAACAATTACGTCATAGAGAGTTTAATCATGTTGTAAATGTTCAGTCCTATCTTGTCAAGGCTCAGGTTCACGTCTATATGTAAGAAGATAATAAACTAATGGATGCTACTAAAGTTTAAATACGTGTTCCGAGAATTTATTTATGAAGAATTATGTTAATGAATTACTAATTTATTTGACAAGATTATTAATTTTGACAACGTTCATCGCGAATTTGAGTCTTGAAAGTTTAATCAATGTGGTTCTAATATTTATTAAAGCAGATAACTTGCATTAATATAATTTCTGCGAAGAAACAAACGACATCTAAATTGAAAAAAGTTTGCGCCAACCAACTGGACTGAGTGACGTAATTCTGCGCATACGACTCAATCGATGATGTTTTAATTACAGTTTCGTTCAAGAACCATTCATATACAATTTTAAAAAGAATTTAAATAATTTTGAAGTGTTTGTAATTGACGTAGGTGACGAAGTCTGCACATGGTCATATGTCAAAAGAAAATCATTTATACAGAACTTACGTCGTTACACTGCACCGTGGCGACCTTATAAACAGGACTTGTGTGCAACTAAGACACAAAGGTACGAAACAAAACACCAAGAGTCCTTCGGAAGTCCATGCGAGTTTTCGTGGAGTCTTCACCAGCCAGCGGCGACTTCGCGGGTGTGGGCATCTGACGGAGCGCAGCCAAGCAGTACGATCACGCAGTTATTCCACGAGAAGGCGCATCTGTTGGGCAGCAGCTGAACGCTGCAAACCTCGACAACCTTTTTCTCCCTAAACTAACAGGCCCAGTACGTTAGCTCGGGGGCGTTCCTCCGGCGGGTATTAGAGGTGTTGCTGAGGGCTTCGCCTGTCTACGGTGGGGCCTGGCGTGGTTGCAGCCAGTGACGTCTCCGGTGTTCGACTCGGCGTCCTGCCGGTTGCGGAAGCGGGGTCGCAACATCACAGCGGCTGCATCGACGGCTGTTACTTCTGCAGCCCATAGCAGCACACTGGTCACCGAGAACTACAAACTACAATATTAGTGTCCGGTGAGTCTGTTTTAAGTCGGAAGTGGAGTGTTGTACATAGGGAGTGTGCTTTTAATAAGATTGTTGATTACAAGTGTTTTAACTAGTTAATATCTTACAATAATGTCGGGAAGTGAAATGTCAGACGAAGAGCAATCTGTGTCCGATAGGAGCATGAGATCCCTTTTTAGGGCGATCGCTAAATTAAAACAGTCTAACGAAGAATCTACTGCTAGATTAAAAGAGGAATTAAAACAATCTAACGAAGAATCTACGGCTAGATTAAAAGAGGAACTTAAAGGGGAGCTGACAAAATCTACAGACAGGTTACAGGAACATCTTAATGAAACCAGTCGAGAATTAAGGGCTAAAATAGAGGCTTCTAAAGTAGAAATGCAGGAAAAACTAGTAGGACTTAGTAATATGATTGCTGATAATTGTAAAAGGTTAGAAGAACATATCCAGGAATCGCGTGAGGAAAAAGCTCGCATGCGAAATAATATTACTGACTTAACCAAGAGACTAGATAATGTCAATGTCTTAGTTGTAAATGAAATAGAGAAAAATAACGATAAGTTACGAGATGAATTTTCTATGCAAACAGAAACTGTTCGTAGAGAATTATTAGAATCTATTAAAGAGGTTTCTACCAAACCTGTAGAGATTTCTTCAATAGATAATGTAGAATTAGAGACATTAACTCATCGAGTAGAAAAAGATCATACTGAAATAGAAAACATGAAATTTTTAATTACCTAAATATGCATTAACTTTGAGACTTCCAAAGATAATAACATTGACGAAGGTACAGAGCGTTCACATCGTGAACACAATGAAGAATCGATATTAGCTAACCGCGTATCCAATACAGAAATGCGAATACAGGAAATTACTAAACGGTTATCGGAATTAGATAATAATGGGAACATTTCAAGTAGTGGAAGTAATAACGTAATCGGAGAAAACAGTCGCATCGTGTTTGCTAGCTCGGACGACAACAACACAAATAAAGAAATCACGGGAAGCAAATCCGGCGCAACCCCATCTCTGCAATCTAAACAAAATCCAACTATGTCTCTCGCAGAATGTTGGGATGATATAACGACAAATTCAAATGTAGCAAGTCGATTTCCTGGATTCAAACCAGGAGGCGAACTTCACCCTATAATCATTATAAAAGCTTTTGAAACATCATTATCTCCTAAATGGAGTAATGAAAAACGGATTCAATTTGTAATAGGACGTTTAGAAGCAGAAGCTGCGGAATGGGCAGTACTGCATAGAACTGAATTTAGGGCTGGGATGATTTTGTTAAGCAGTTTAAACAAAATTATTGGTCAAGAGGAAAACAACAACACTTAACTTTAGAGTTGTTAGACCCTCCTCCTTATTCTAAACGGTGGAGAGGTTGTAGGAATTATTTCGAATGACATTTAAACCGTGCTAAATTAATTGAAGAACCAATTATTGAAAGTCATCTAATACGAGTCCTAATTAGTAGGTTACCGTATTACGTAAAGGAAAGGAAAATGTTATTCTACGAATTGTCCATCCGAACGAGAAAAGGAAGACCTTGTATTAGTACGATCTCATCCTAAAAGTTCGAAGATCAATAAGGAATGTAGAAAATTCTTCTTTATCTTTGAAGGTCCATATGTTGTTCGTAAGATTGTACATCCCAAAGCGTTACTTCTTATGGAACCTTCATCAGGGGTAATTAAAGGATTATATAGTGTCGATCAAATGAAACCCTTCATTCCTAAATAAGTTAATATTTAGTATATGTTACATACGGAAGAGCGTTCATAGTTTATTCATGTGAAGTTTTTCGTGATAGTTACGTGTTATTTTAAAGAAATGACAGGAAGTTTAAACAAGTGTTCTACAATAATCTACCGGTACTTCAAAAAGGGAAAGATAACTAAAAGGGGATTTATATGGAAGAAATTTTGTTATTAGGTCAGAAAGAATTTTGTGTATTTTATATTTACTCGGATAGTGGGAGCCAAAGGGGATAGTTAATAATTTTAGGGACCATGGGCGTCCAGAGCTATATGGCTCACGAGAACATAGCAAAGTGCTTTTAATAGAGATTTGTAATAGTGTTAATACAGAACACACCAAACGGGGCTCTCTCGCTCGTTTCTCCTAAATAAATTGCCATTACCCAACAAAGTGTCCGAAGGTAAAGAAAGCCGCGCCGAGATTCTAAAGAAAGTTTTGCTTAATTTCTTCCTGACCTCGAGCATAAATAAAGCATTAGGGAAACGAACGACGTAAAGTAAACAGTACTATTAGTTACTGTGAGAAACTTATTAGTAATATACATTTTGGAAAGAATAACTCTAGTAAATGAATAAAACTGAAAGTAATCTATCACAATTTGAACGCTCTGCCCTAATGTAACAACGTTAAAGAACGTACTAAATTATTATTTACTAGCAACTATTAAATGACAAGGAGTAATCTCCATATATTTGGTTGTGAATTACCATAATAGCACAATTAAAAGTAAATGACAAATAGTCACAAAAATATTGTCATAAAAGGATTGAATCTATCTAAGAGCAAGGACTTTAGATTACGGAAAATGTGAGAAAAATGTATAATATTAACAGTTAAATATTGTATATAGAAGAAGTTTTATTTTCGGTTAAAACCTGACAAACTGAGCTTGTGGGTGAGGTATTTAGTGGGACTCGAAATTGAAGCGTCACCCATCCACCAGTGTCAGCCCAGCTTGTTGTGTCTAGACAAGACAGCCTAGACACAATGAGAGGAAGCCGAAAGGCACGCGCTACGCTCACGCAGATGGGCGTGAGGTCTGAAACAGGATACGTAATGAATGCTATAAAGAAAAGTACGTAGCTTCTGGAATACTTAACTTTAATCCATCCTTTTGGTACGTCTGGAGATTGTGGCGATACAAGTGAGACTCTTTAGATACTTGCAATGTTACTAATGGCGCCTTGCTAGGTCGTAGCCATTGACTTAGCTGAAGGCTATTCTATCTGTCTGCTCTGCAAATGAGCGAGGCTTCGTCAGTGTAGTCGCTAGCCACGTCGTCCGTACAACTGGGGCGAGTGCTATTCCGTATCTCGAGACCTGCCTTGTGGTGGCGCTCGGTCTGCGATCACACAGTGGCGACACGCGGGTCCGACATGTACTAATGGACCGGGGCCGATTTGAAACTATCACCTAGCAAGTGTGGTGTCTGGTGGTGACACCACACAGCTTGCAGGTGAATATAAGTTTAATTTAGTGTTTTGTTTATGTATTTTGTAATATTTGTAATGGTTGTGAATTGTCTAAAGTTTTGTATTTATTTTTATGTTTCATGTACGGCGGCGCAACGAACGGAGACAGCATCTTCACTGCCGGGACCAGAGAGAAAGTTGCTGGCCACTATACGTCGCGGGTCGACAGCCAAAGAGCAACAGAAGATCCTGATACCGAGTTGTTGCGTCGAGCTTCTAAAAACTGAAAAAATAAGCATTTGTAACGTTTCTACAACAATGACGTCATAGAAAGTTTAATCATGTTGTAAATGTTCAGTCCTATCTTGTCAAGGCTCAGGTTCACGTCTATATGTAAGAAGATAATAAACTAGTGGATGCTACTAAAGTTTAAATACGTGTTCCGAGAATTTATTTATGAAGAATTATGTTAATGAATTACTAATTTATTTGACAAGATTATTAATTTTGACAACGTTCATCGCGAGTTTGAGTCTTGAAAGTTTATTCAATGTGGTTCTAATATTCATTAAAGTAGATAACTTGCATTAATATAGTTTCTGAAAAGAAACAAACGACATCTAAATTGAAAAAAGTTTGCGCCAACCAACTGGACTGAGTGACGTAATTCTGCGCATACGACTCAAATGATGATGTTTTGGTTACAGTTTCGTTCAAGAACCATTCATATACAATTTTAAAATGAATTTAAATAATTTTGAAGTGTTTGTAACTGACGTAGGTGGCGAAGTCTGCACATGGTCATATGTCAAAAGAAAATCATTTATACAAAACTTACGTGTTTACACTACAAGGACTGTGGTGCTCTCGCATAGAGTGTAGGGATTTCTTTGTAATCAGGTCGATGAGGCACAGAAAGGCACTGTACCATACACATAAACATGGCGTTATTAAAAACGTAACACAAAACGGTTCGACTCTCCTGTAACACTATAGTACACATTTCAGGTACCGGCGGTGACGTATCTCCTCTTGTTGGAACTGACGGTAAATGTATGGAAATAGAATGGAGATGCACACCGGTCACGTAGTTAACCGTTTTCTGTTGAAGGTTTGTCTGAGTACATTGAACCCCAACAAAGGGAAGGTCGATTTGGCACATCTATAGCGAATGTAAGTTATCAGAACAGGTGCAGAAATGGTTCCTCATTTACAAAACATGTACTTGGCATGCAGTACCGCACTACTTCTGTTATTTACAGCCAGTCCCTGATTGAAAACTATATCATCATTACTTTCTTTTAGTGTGTTTGGGAAAGCTGTGATGCTACTCAGATAGACGAACTGTACAGAGAAAATTATCTGTGTGAGAACCCGTCTTCCCGACAGATGTTTTGTCGTCTTGTTGTGACGCTTCAGTAAACGGAAGTTTCAACCCAAGGCAACGTAATCGTCATAGAATTCGCACGGACGAAGCTGCGGGAGTTACTGATCTTCCTTCTGTTGCAATGAATTCACACATATGAACACGATTGCTTGAACGTCGTGTTCTACCACTTCGACATTCCCATGTCTATTATGTACACTTAGACGAAGAATAGCATGGGAGTTATTTCCAGAATCACATACAGTTCTTTCAGTGGACAGAGCGGAAAATCCTCGCCAACCACAACACAATTACTTCTCCGCGGGATTTTTTTTTTTTTTTTACCAATGAACGTACCATCTCAAACAAAGAGCAGTTAAATACAAGGAGCATCCATTATCAAATAACATTCATTATCTGAAACTTCTGGGCAGATTAAAACTGTGTCCTGGATCGGGACTCGAAGTCGGATTCGAACATGGGTTTTAATCCTGATATGGTAGATAGTTTTAATCTGCCACGAAGTTTCGTAACAATTCACACTCAGCTGCAAAGTGAAAATTCATTCTCAGAACATGCATTGTTTAGACAAGTGGAACACTAGCATTACTGAGAGTCTGTGAGGTGTGATACTACGGTTGTGCCGCAAATAATTTCCTGGCCACGGTTGAGTAAAACTACGTCTCCCTCCACCGCTGATACAGAAGACTACAGAAGCGAGGCACTTCATTCCACCCAGTGATTACTTGAGGGGCTGTCACCTGATATGAAAAGTACTGTCCCTGAGGCACCGAGAATTTACCACACAGCCTGGTACAGGAGAGGACATGGAGTCATGATATTGGTGACACAGTGGACAAGCAGAGCTGCTCTGGTGCAACCACCTCATTGCTTGTCCGTCCCCGGTAGCTGAGTGGTCAGCGCGACAGAATGTCAATCGTAATGGCCCGTGTTTGATTCCCGGCTGGGTCGGAGATTTTCTCCGCTCAGGGACTGGGTGTTGTGTGGTCCTAATCACCATCATTTCATCCCCATCGACGCACAAGTCGCCGAAGTGGCGTCAAATCGAATGACTTGCACCCGGCTATTGGTCTACCCGACAGGAGGCCCTAGTCACAGACCGAGCGAGGTGGCGCAGTGGTTAGACACTGGACTCGCATTCGGGAGGATGATGGTTCAATCCCGCGTCCGGCCATCCTGATTTAGGTTTCCCGTGATTTCCCTAAATCGCTCCAGGCAAATGCCGGGATGGTTCCTTTCAAAGGGCACGGCCGACTTCCTTCCTCGTCCTTCCCTAATCCGATGAGACCGATGACCTCGCTGTCTGGTCTCCTTCCCCGAAACAACCAACCAACCGTAGTCACACGACATTAATTAAAACCTCATTGCTTCACTTCCAAGCTATGGTCGAGTTATGGGTTACATAACAGAAACAGTCGGTTTAGCAAAACAAGGAAGGGTCAAAACCTTATAAGTACTCATTTATAGTCAAATATACTGCAGTGTGGCAGCCACTAGTTGTTTACCTACAACAGTCTCCGAGCCCATATGTGCACACGGATCAATAAGTTTCCACCTCTGTTGCTAGCTGTGGTTCTATATCTCGCACTGAGTCCAGTGCTCTATGCCCTCCGAACGTTGGGCTACCTGTGGGCGTACGTCATCCCTGGTCGTCCTCCTGCCTTGGACCTCTACAGTTTGAGCCTGTGGCTCTGCCACATTCAGCCGCCATTTCGCGTGTGGTAACGTCTTGCTACCTGCCTCTGCTCATGTGTAAAGACACTGCCGCTGATGTAACCAGTATACGCTCGGTCCACTGTGTGATTCTGCGCGCCCCGTCCTACATTGCCAGGCAGTCTTCAGTCAGCAACACGAGCCGTCGGCCCTTGTTGAAATCAGCATCCGTGCATAATCGCTGCCGTCATCACACACCAGCCCGCTGGCCACCGGATCTCCCCACGGGCTGTGCACAGCTTATGGCCTGGGAGAGTTGATTTCTCCGAGTATCATCATGATTACTGTAGTTGGTGAATATCTAAATGATTTAACAACGACGTTTTCGTGACAACGCGTCTAACAACAGCCAGGAATTGACTCATCGCCGGCCGGTGTGACCGATCGGTTCTAGGCGCTTCTGTCTGGAACCGCGCTACCGCTACGGTCGCAGGTTCGAATCCTGTCTCGAGGATGGATGTGTGTGATGTCCTTAGGTTTAAGTAGTTCTAAGTTCTAGGGGCTGATGTCCTTAGACGTTAAGTCCCATAGTACTCAGAGCCATTTGAACCATTCACTCATCACTCTATTGTGCCACATCACTGGAGAGGCCAACCACCCCAGATCTAATGACTGCAATGATTGATCTTTATTTTATGAATAGTAACCAAAACAACAGGGCACATTCAAAATTTTTTACGCGAGTTCTACCATTAAAAAGCAGATTGCTTGGGTCGAATCAACACGACTAGTATATAATATCTTTTGTGCCCGTTGTCTTCTAATTCGAAGGTTTACTACTAGATGGAACCGTCGTGGAGGAACTGTAGACTAACGAAATTTGCATATGACATTTGTGGCCAGGATCCCTCTTCTGTGGAACTCGGGCGCCTGATGCATGTCTTTTTATCTGACGCCACTTCGGCGACTTGTGCGTCGATGATGAAGAAATGATGATGAGAACCACATACACACCCAGTCCCCAGGGAAGAAAATGCACAACCTGGCCGGGATTTGGACCTAGGGTCACGTGGTCGAGAGTCAGCAACGCTAAGCACAAGACCACAAGCTGCTGACAGCTGTCGAGTGGCAGGCCCTGCCTCTCGATTTAACTCATGTAGACCTTTTTCTTTAGGCATCCATAAAAAAAAGTTGTGTATCGTGGTATTTCCACAACTCCAGTGAACATGTGGAACGTGTCACACTTGCTTGAAACTCACTTCTACAGGCAAAAATGCCTTAGAACGCATGGATCAATGTATATCTTTATCCATTAATACACCTTTGAGTTCCTATGAATGTTCAGTCCGCCGGCCGGGGTGGCCGAGCGGTTCTAGGCGCTACAGTCTGCAACCGCTCGACCGCTACGCTCGCAGGTTCGAATCCTGCCTCGCGCATGGGTGTATGCGATGCCCTTAGGATAGTTAGGTTTAAGTAGTTCTAAGTTCTAGGGGACTGATGACATCAGAAGTTAAGTCCCATAGTGCTCAGAGACATCTGAACCAATGTTCACTTCGTTTCAGTATTCACACATTAATGTACTACAAAATGGTATTACAAGTTCCCGTTTCTATTATTTATTAAGGTGATGATTTTTGTACAGATCCTGAGGAGCGGAAACTGATGCCAAATAAAAAGAAGATCTAGGGTGCTATTTAAAGAAGAAGAAACGAAGAAAACAACCTACTGCAGCAAAGTTACATGAAGGGCAATCAAGTCCGTTAATGCTCCCATGGCAGTTAAACAACATTTGCTTGACACATTTTTTATTTCGCTTCTAGACAGAATGGTATTTGGGGTAATCAAGATATATGGGACACCCTGTGCTAACCTGTGTTATTTGTTGACATACACTGCATTCACTGTAAACCATTACAGAATCCGTTTCGCTATTACCCTGCTCACTGTAGGTGAAAAGGTTAAGTATGCAGGAATCTGGGAGTGGTAAACAAAAGGGCCCCGACTCAGCAGAAAAATTAAAGAACTTTATTTTAGTACCAGAAATTTACCTAACGGACACACCGATTATCTCGGCATTTTTATTTACATAACAAAATTACTGGACTGTAACGGCCCCAACATTGAAACGTAGAGGGTTTATAAATTAACCTTCAATGTGAAAAGAGTAAATAACTTTTATATATGTTTTATATAGCGCTGAGTATAGAATATTTTCAAGTTTCATTCACGCCTAACACTGTTAGTTCCCGACGTTTCCGTTAGATGGCGTGTGCGAATGAGTTACTCTAACAGTCATCATGGTGGTGTATAATGACTTCACCGGTGCAAAGCGTGGGCAGTGTTGTTCGACGTTTCATGAATCCAAATCCTCTATTGTTGTTCAGTGACAGTTCAGGACTGAACACACCAAGCCACATCAACAAAGACGAACTGTTATTAATTGGTACAATCGTTTCACCAAAACTGGCTGTCTATCACAGAGAACGCTGAGTCAACCGTAACTGGCATATCGTTGCTAGACATGCTTGAACATTATCTCTTGCTTCAACTGCAACAGAATTTATATTCTAGCCAGATGTCGTGACACCACGTTATCATCGTGAAGTTGTCGCGTATGTCTATAGGAACGTGCCGACTTGGTGTGGACGTGGTGAAACAATATCCTGGCCACCATGATCACCTGATCTAATAACAACGGACTTGTTTATATGTGGTTACATTAAAGATAGAGTGTTTGTTCCTCCACTTCTCGGTAACGTCGACGAACTGCGACAACAGATAACACAAGCAGTTTCTACCATACATCAAGACTTGCTTCATAAGATTTGGCAGGAAACTGATTATAGAAGGGACATTAGTCGTGTTAAAGGCAGCAATATTGAGCATTTGCAAATAAAACTTGAAAATATAGTGCATTCGGTACTGTATCAAACACATCTGTTAGTTACTTACATTTTTCACAATTAAAGGTTACTTTTGTATAACTAATTTGTAAACACCCTTTATTACAAAGCCGCCGATAACGAACAATATGAAGCAATTATTTAAAGGCGCCCAAAACAGGCTCAGACCACTTTTCAGAAATTATTCATAAAGCACCAGGAATGCTAAATAGTTTCAGAGGTGCCAATAAGTAACGGTACCAAGAATGATTTAAATTCCTCCAAAACATATTAGATCATTTATCAAAACTATTTTAAAAATGTCAGAAAAACAACATAGTTTCAGTGGCATCAATAAATACCATACTCATGAATTATTTGAATGCTCCCCAATAGCAATTTACACAGCTTATCAGGAATAATTTTAAAAATACCAGTAATAGAAAATTATTGAAATTAAAACCCAAGGTCTCGACCTGAAAAACTTGATCGGAAACTATTATTTACTTTCAGCTTCCGGAGCGAGAGGCCGCTGCATCAACTCTGCATGGATGAAGTACATTTTGGTTTCAGAGTTATAAAACGGAAAATCTTCAGTACTTCGTCTACTCACCTGAGGATTGAAGGACCTCTCAGGGCCGAAATATCGTGGCAGAATGTTATGGTATCCGGCTGCAAAACCCGAAAATTACTGGGAGAAGAAATACGCCGGGAAAATTTCAGAAGTCACAACAACGTTAACTTACATAAAATAGCATCTTTAAAAAGATACATGTAATTTAAGATACGGTATGAGTTCTGCACCCTTTTCCTCTTACCACACAAAAACGCAAATGAAAATACCTAAAAACCGAGCGCCAGCTCAAACGATTAAGCACGAAAACAGCCTAATGTAGGGTGCTGCTCAGACAGTATGTAGTTACAGTTACTAGAAACACCGAAGGCACACACAACTTACAACTTGCAGCGCTTTCTGGAACTTTTAACAAGGAAATACTTAAAAGCTGAGGAGGCCGGACTCACGCCAGTACCGTCAACACTGAATCACATCAAAATAAGTTCATTTCCTCGTCCCCAACTAAGATGTAGTAGAGCAGGCGGGATCTCACCATTAAGTTTGATGATAACCGGCACAGACGTCTAGCAGTAAGTACATCTCAGTGAAGTAATTTCACGGTGGAACCAGAAGTAGCCTCCTCCGTGGAAATGCTGCAAACCAACAAGTGTCGCTGCGGAACAGACGTGTTCCTTTCTGACTACCCATCACATAGACCCCTCCGGACAGGTAATCTTACCGTCCTTGCAAGGTAACACTCACCCCTGTCCTGGTAAATGCTAGTGTACTTGTGGCTGCCAGCCGACTGCTCCAAATTTAACTGTCCAAGCCATTTTCTCGTTTCCCTCAATTTTTTAGCGCTTGCGAGCCGTCTCTCACCCGCCCACTCAGAACCAACGCGCTCTCACGGCGTGCCGAAAAAGGAACTCCAATTCAAGGTGTCGCGTAAGCTTACTCAAAATACTATTATCATACTATTATAGAAAATAGGATAATGTGAACTTCCTGAAGCGTTCGTATCGATGTATTTTGAGTAAGCCTACGTGACACCTTTAATTGGAGTTCCTGTTTTGGCACGCCGCGAGAGCGCGTTGGTTCTAAATGGGTGGGTGAGAGTTTGACAGAGCACTGAAAGACCTAAGTAGATAATACTCCATTAGAAATACTGATAGCTTTGGGAGAACCAGCCCTGACAAAACTCTACCATCTGGTGAGTAAGATGTATCAGACAGGCGAAATACCCTCGGACTTCAAGAAGGATATAATAATTCCAATCCCAAAGAAAGTAGGTGTTGGCAGATATGAAAATTACCGAACGATCAGTGTAATAAGTAATGGCTGGAAAATACTAACACGAATTCCTTACAGACGAATGGAAAACTGGTAGAAGCAGACTTCGGGGAAGATCAGTTTGGATTCCGTAGAAACGTCGGAACCCGTTAGGCAATACTGAGCCTATGTCTTATGTGAGAAGATAGATTAAAGAAAGGCAAACCTACGTTTCTAGCATTTGTAGACTTAGAGAAAGCTTTTGACGATGCTGACTGGAAAACTCATTTTTTAATTCTGAAGGTGGCAAAGGTCCAATACAGGGAGTGAAAGACTATTTACAATTCGTACAGAAACCAGATGGCAGTTATCAGAGTCGAGAGTCATGAAAGAGAAACAGTGGTTGAGAAGGGAAAAAGACAGAGTTGTAGCCTATGCCCAATGTTTTTGTTCAAATGTGTGTGACATCTTATGGGACTTAACTGCTAAGGTCATCAGTCCCTAAGCTTACAGACTACTTAACCTAAATTATCCTAAGGACAAACAAAGACACCCATGCCCGAGGGAGGACTCGAACCTCTGCCGGGACAAGCGGCACAGTCCATGACTGCAGCGCCTTAGACCGCTCGGCTAATCCTGCGCGGCATGCCCGAGGGAGGACTCGAACCTCTGCCGGGACAAGCCGCACAGTCCATGACTGCAGCGCCTTAGACCGCTCGGCTAATCCTGCGCGGCCCCAATGTTTTTCAATCTGTATATTGAGCAAGCAGTAAAGGAAACATAGAAAAGGTTGGAGTAGGAATTAATATCAATGAGGAAGAAATAAAAGATTTGAGGTTTTCCGATGACATTGTAATTCTGTCAGAGACAGCAAAGGACCTGGAAAAGCAGTTGGACGGCATGAACAGCGTCTTGAAAGAAGGAACATCAACCAAAGAGAACGAAGATAATGGAAAGTAATCGAATTAAATCAGGTGACGCTGAGGAAAGTAGATCAGGAAAAAAAAAAAAAAGGTTCAAATGGCTCTGAGCACTAAGGGATTTAACTTCTGTGGTCATCAGTCCCCTAGAAACTAGAACTACTTAAACCTAACTAACCTAAGGACATCACACACATCCATGCCCGAGGCAGGATTCGAACCTGCAACCACAGCGGTCTCGCGGTTCCAGACTGTAGCGTCTAGAACCGCTCGGCCACTTCGGCCGGCGTGTAGATCAGGAAATGAGACACTAAAGTAGTACGTGAGTTTTGCTATTTGGAGATCAAAATAAGTGATGATGCTCGAAGTAGAGAGGATATAAAATGTAGATTGGCTATGGCAAGGAAAGCGTTTCTGAAAAAGAGAAATTTGCTAACATCGTATATAGATTTAAGTGTCAGGAAGTCTCTTCTGAAAATATTTGTAGGGAGTGTAGCCATGTATGGAAGTGAAACATGGACGATAAAAAGTTTAGACAAGAGGAGAATAGAGGCTTTCGAAATGTGGTGCTACAGAAGAATGATGAAGATAAGATGGGTGGATCACGTAGCTAATGCGGTGGTATTGAACAGAATTGCGGAGAAGAGGAATTTGTGGTACAACCCGACTAAAAGAAGGGATCGATTGGTAGGACGTGTTCTGAGGCATCAAGGGATCACCAATTTAGTTGGAGGGAAGCTACTCGGAGATGTAGAAGCTTGCACAGGATAGAATAGCATTGAGAGCTGCATCAAACCAGTCTCTGGACTGAAGACCACAACAACAACATTGATAAATAAATAAATACAATTTATGCTACTACTTAACGTAGTGCCCTTGAGTGTTGGAGTAAACAGCAGCATCTGTTACAGGGCTAGGAGTAATGGACTCTGAAAGCACAAGACAAAAGTTCACGAGCAGGCCCCTTTCATCCAAAATAACACAAGCTGAAGTCTATGAGAAAGCACCGGGTTCAGGCATAGTTTTATGTGCTACAGCACCTGTGAATTGTGTAATCTTTTCCTCTCCATGTTACTAGTTCCACTTTTCTTACTGAACATTTAATTTTAGGAACCAAAATATTCATGTAGTTTGCTCGTTGCGCTAACATGGTACAGCTACGATTACACACTTACAACAGCGCAGAATAAATACGACGCCAAGTAGCGGAGATCGACACACTGCTACCACTACAATCCGAAATGGCACAAAGTAGGCATATCGTCTTTCTCCTCTATCGTGCAACCTGTGTAGGAATTCTGCTATTTCGGGCGAAGTAAGCACAATATGAGATACAAACTAGCAAACGCAAAGAGAACGTCTCTCTCTGAAAGAAGTTCAGCAGTGTCAAACATGTCTTAACTTGAGAAAGAAACTACTGAGAATTTCCGTCGTAAGTACAGTGTTATACAGAACTGAAGCTTGCTGTATGGGAAAATCGGAAAAGAAGACATGTTTTGCAGCACGATGCTGCAATTTAACATAAAAAAGATGTCCTCCACAAAAGTAGGAAAGGACATTAGATGATAGGCTGCATTGTAAGACGTCAGTGAAGCAATGTGTGGCGTGCAGCCTTATTTCGCCCCTGTGTAGAACCTGTATGTCGGGAGAATGACTCATGAGTGCACAGAGACATTCAAGAAACAGTCCAAGAGAATGTTTCTGTGAATTGTTCTGTTTATTTCTTCAAGGATTTTTTGGATATTTATGTTTTTACAGTTTTGTATATGCTTGTAGTGGTGTGAATGATGTGTGAATGTGGGGTAACTAAATATGCAGATCATTGTTCTACTGATGAACGTTATGACACGGGGAATTTTGTATCATAATATGTTAATTAAGTTTGTGGTAAAAGGAAAGCTAACTCTAGTGCAAATAAAAATAGTTAATAACATAAAGTATAAATAAAATATCAGAATGTTAAATATTTATTTCGGGAAAAAGTACAGTTCGAAAGCGTGTTGTTTGTTGGTTGGTTAGTCGTGAAAAGCGCGGATTAACGCAGGAGAATAATGATTTTCTATTGGCCTTCAAGAAAACTGACCAGTCAGAACGGAGTATTCTTCGCTGGTTTTTTTCTCTTGGAGATACAGAATGCGTACAGCAGTCTAAATAGTCGGAAACCAGCCTTTCAATGGAGACCAGCCTTTCAATGGTACAGTCGTGTGTAGTATGAGCTTCGAAGGAAGTTATAATTTGCCGGTTTTAGTTGTGCTACATGTTTCAAAAGTGTTTTTTAGAAAGCACGGATTTTTTAAGTAACTTTGTGCATGAGGAAAGACAGCAATTCCGCTTTGCACGTTGAGTAGATCGGTGATCAAAAACTTGACTGTGTTAAGGTTAGTACGGCCTTGGCAGTGAACGTGTACATTATCAGGGTTCATAATATACCGAAGTTCTGCCAGTATTTCCACCTGTCAATCAAAATTAAGACCTTTTCCCGATCTTGGAATAGCTACGTTGTATGCAGCCTGGTGCGAGTTGCAGTACGGTAGGTTTTCGGCTCGGCTTTCCTACCGGCGATCTGCTGCAACGATTTCACAGGTAGGTACAGGTAATGGACGAAAGGAGCCGTGTCGCCGCAATTGGTCATAGAAGTAGCCGCAAGCGAACACGAAAGGGAAAGCAAAGTTTGGAAATCACAAGACAAATGAATTTGACCATTGTTTGAATATTCTACTGTGAGATGAAGAGACTGACACAAGAAAGGAAATTGTGGCTTGGCGCATCAAATCAGCGGGAGGACTGATGAAGAAATGCAACGAGATATCATCGCACTGCTAGCATCAAGTGGTGAGTACCGTTAAATCGCATTCTTGGCACACGATATTCTTGGATCTCACATTGTTTGACTTCCCAAAGAAAGCGAGGACACGACGCCGATTGAGGATTCATGTTTGGCTCTGAGCACTATGGGACTTAACATCTGATGGCGTCAGTCCCCTAGAACTTAGAACTACTTAAACGTAACTAACCTAAGGACATCACACACATCCATGCCCGAGGCAGGATTCGAAACTGCGACCGCAGCGGTCGCGCGGTTCCAGACTAAAGCGCCTAGAACCGCTCGGCCACACCGGCCGGCGATTCATGTTTTCCATTCGTCTGAGAGGAGGGGTACGCGGTAAGAGTGAATCAGGACTATCCTACATACAGTTTCGGCTGCACGTGCGAGGTTCTTCTTGATTCCCAGGAGGGGCCACAGGTAGGGTTCAGTGTCAAATCGGAAGCGAGGAAACTCCACGCTACACACACAACTGTCACGACACCAAATCAGTCGTCTCGAACCGAGGAGCTGAAAGCAGACGAGCTACTGTGCTAGGAGCCATTTGATTTCAGTAGTCAAAATTTGAACAACTGAACACATGCCCTAAACGAAAGCTGAAAAGAAACAACTGAACCTGAAAGAAACAACTCAACACAATTTTAACAAAACGACCTAAACGAAAGGCGGAAAACGACCTAAGTGTGATGAAGACTGTGAAGAGACAATAAAATTACGACATTAGGTATTCAGAACATGGAACAGCAACAAATCAAAAATTGCACCTAATACGTTCCTGGCAATTAGAAAAGCAGCATAAAAATTAATCAGACAAACAAAATGACAATATGGGAACAGTAAGTGGTATTGAAGATGACTTCCATAAACACAACACTAACACTGTTTAGAAGATATTTAAAATGATGTAAATGGGTACCAGCCGCAGAATCTTAGCTTTAAGAAGGAAAATGGACAGTTGGAATTTAACAACCGATACTTGCAGAGAACTTGGTAAATATTTTTAAAAAAGTTCTAAATTTTCCTGAGCCGACAGAAGGGTTTACACCAGAAATTCGCCTACTGCCAGTCCAGATTTACAAGCACAATATGAAAAGGAAATTGTTAGACAACCAATAGTCTAAAAATTATCGAGGCGTTTAATGAAGATGGAATTCGGCAGAAGTCCTAAAATTAGCTGGCCAAAGAAACCTTAAAAGAAATTTCATTCATCATGCTAAACGTTTTGGGAAAATGTGGGGTGATTGGAAAAATGCATTGATACATCCATTCGATAAGAGAGGAGACATTATTGATGATTATAAAGGTATTTCTCTTCTTCCCTCCCACACAAAATTCAGTTTCACTGTATGCTGTGCCGAGTTCTAAAAGCAAAATTGACGAATAACATGCTGGTTACAGACCAAATAGTTGTTGCCTTCACCTAATTTAAATTCTCGAACTCTGAAATATCAAAAAAATATAATAAGAATGAAGATTGTACTATGATAAATTAAAAAGCTTGTCAGTCGGTAGTCCGAATATCTGTGTTCCATATTATGAAATAACAATGTCTGGATCTCAAAATCATTGCAATTATTAGCGAAAAACTGAAACGTAAAAAATCTAAAATGAAATTATAGGAAGAAATTTCAATCTTTTTGAAAGCGAAACAGGCGAGAGACAATGTGATGGACTCTCTGCACTGATTTTCAGCTACGTCATAGAAAAACTAATCCAAGACAGGCAGAAACTAGAATCGTGACTTAAAATTGACAAACCAATCGAATTAAGAAGAAGCAGTACAAGGACAGATTGCTTACCTTTTGTAGACAACCTGTCGATTCTATGGGAGGACACTGAGACAGCACAAAAGCAATCAGAAATTCTTAAGGAAACAATGGAAAGAGTAGATCTACAAATATCATTTGCAAAATCTGAGCTATGCGCTCCATCGCTTAGTCATCGGTAGCGAGAGGCTACATCTTTGGCAGATGCTAAGCAACCTCCCTCCTGGCGACGAGAGAGAGGTCGCTAAGCAACCTCTTTCCAGGCGACTGGAGAGAGATATGCGCGCGATGGGCCGCGGTGACATAATATGGATCTGCTTTGGGTCCATTAAGCGTGGTGTTGTTGAGTTATTGGGTTCTTTTGGCAGCACAGCTTTTGGCGCGTACGTGTTTAACTAGTGTCTGCCACGGTAAGCTCAAGTTTTTTGGTCTGTGTTGACGACTTCGGGCTCTAATTCATTGCTACCTTTTGTAATCTGTTGTTCATTTGTTTAAAAATGTTTTAAATTGAAAAATCATTTTTGAGTGTAAATTTTAATTGGCAAGTAACATTTTTTTTTTTTTTTTTTTTTTTTTTTTTTTTGCGTAATGTGGGCATTTGCTTGACATTTACGATTGTTGAAAAGATATTCTTGAATCTGTAGAGCAGGCTTTGTTCGAAGTTAAGTATTTTGAGACCATATCATATGAGTGTGTCAGTAAGAACAAACAGGCCGCCCTGTTAGCCGAGCGGTCCAACGCACGGCTTTCCGGAGTGGGAAGGAGCGCGTGGTCCCCGGCACGAATCCGCTCGGCGGACTTGTGTCGAGGTCCGGTGAGTTGGCCAGTTTGTGGATGGTTTTTAGGCGGTTTTCCATCTGCTTCGGCGAATTCGGGCTGGTTCCCCTTATTCCGCCTCAGCTACACTATGTCGACTATTGCTGCTCAAACAAGTTCTCCACGTACGCGTACGCCACTATTACTCTACACGCAAACATAGAGGTTACACTCGTCTGGTGTGAGACGTTTCCTGGGGGGGTCCACCGGGGGCCGAACCGCAGAATAACCCTGGGTTCAGTGTGGGGTGGCGGAGGGGTGAAGTGGACTGCGATAGTCGTCGTGGGGATGTGGACCACTGCGGCTGTGGCGGGGACAGAGCCTCTCCGTCGTTTCTAGGTCCCCGGTTAACATACAGTACAATACATACAAGAACAAACAGCGCGCACTCATACAACTGATTCGGCTCAATGGGCAATGAGTACTCCATCTTCAGTGCGGATGCATAATTACGTTCGACCCCGTGTGGGTATCTCAAAATAACCAGCATTGAGGATCTGGACGGAGACTGTGTGTAGGTGGCCCTCGGTGGGAATGTGGGTCGGCCGGGTGCCGATTAACACTGTGTCCGGATGGTGCAGTGGTAATAGAAACTGCATATTAAGTGCGAGATCCCCGGTTTGAATCTCGCTCCGCCACACATTTTCACTCTTCGGCATTAAGTCCCGATGCATCATCCTTTCTTCCCTCTCCACCCTCAATTTACGTTCTGAGAGCACTTTTTCGTACGATATCTGCGGCCCCAGTTTTCTTAATCGTTACTGTAAGTTGTATTACGCCCATTTGTTTATAAAGTCATTGGTCATGACGGCTCACTGGTTGAACTTGGCCGCTTCTTAAACCTTCTTGAATGTTACTTCTCGTCATATGTCTAACGTAAATTTTTTTCTCTGCTTTAGTATTGTTTGCTGATGTAGAGTGGACAAGGGGTAGCAAAGTCTACAAATAATTAAAGACTACAAATAATTAAATTCACCTGTATGTACCTCCTGTAATCATGTTTTTGATATATCAAAGTTTCTAAATCTTGCTCATTTGCTTGATACTCTTTCAATAGAGAAATTTTTTTGTTGAGTTATTACTACCCACTAAGTGGCATTCTCAGACTTCTAACTTTTTAAAAATTCTTTCAAATGAGAGTCATTCATTCTCCTGACATACAAGGCATTTCGTAATAAAAAAAAGCGAAGCGAAATATCTGAATTTTTAAGGTAATTAATTTTAATTGATGTGTACAAGTAAATGTCTTTTCTGGTGCAAATGTCGATTTTACTTCCCAGCGTCTTACTGCTGCCAGCTCTCCGCTAGCTACCCCATTCAAAAACCGAGACACAAGTCTAGCAATAAACTTATAATAAAAATCCTAAAACTTAATTACAGGAACATCGAGTGAGTGCATCTTTTCAAGTATTTTGGTGAAACGATTCAGGAGACCTGGAAAAAAAATGGTTACGAAATTCATTGCCACAAAATGAAAACAGCCTTCAAATCCATAAAAGATATCTAGAATGAAAATGTATATCAAAACACGAAAAACTGACACAGTAGACACAGTCATCAAACCGGTGTGTGTTTACGTGGCTGAAACATTCATTTTAAACAAAACGAGAGACAGTGAAGAAATCTAAAAATGAGACCAAGAAGTAATCAGGAAAGTTTTATGTCTAAATAATACCGAAGAAGGAAACTACGGACTAAGATCAAATAAAGGAATTGAAAAATACTGCAACATTTGTTCAAAGATGAAGAGACACAGGCTCGCATTCCACCACACCTGTCACATTAACTAGCAACATTATGTAACTGTACGAAAATCATAGTAAAGTTAAAAACGAACAAAAAAATAGATTGGTGGAGTTGGAGAAGACCAAAACGAAGGAGAAATAACACGACAATTTTAGGCAGAAAATTTAAAAAGAAGCAAACAGAATTCTGCGAATGTGGTTGCTGTACATCACGTGTTCCAGTAAGACCCACGTTCGGACGTCAAGATAACAAAAACTAATGAACGTATGTTTTCATGTTCCAGTATAAGTGTTGAAGTTCTATAACAGTAAACTACGGCACCTAATCATTCACATTTTATCGACCCTTCCAGTTTCTACGTATAAATGTGCGCGTTGGTAGGTATGTATTTGGGAATACGAAAAAAATTCTCAGAACTGAAAGTGCTGGAAAATATCTGGAAACTATGGATCCAAAGCTAATACCTGTGGTTTTAGATTACTTTTATATCTCATCCTTTTCCCACTTCCATCCCCAACCATGTGCCAAGGAGTGAAATGTCACCAGAACCGTCAATCCAACAAAGCGATTTTGTAGTACAAACAAAACAGGAAAGTAAAACCTCCTCCGTACTATCAATAAAAGCTTTTTAGGTTATAAAAAAGTAGCAACTGCGGTCGATATATCCGGGTAATACAATGTCTTTTAGTGTAGTTTTGTGGGGAATCTTGGATGCAAAAAAAATAAGCAGTTTTCTCAAAAAAAGTCTTTTCAGAAATAATTAACCTGAATCACAGCTACAGAAACACTACGATGTTTTCACATTTCTTAAGTTAGCTGAAGTAGTTACAGAAAAGTTGTGCTACATGGAGGCAGACGCGTCGCAATTAGTGTCATCAAGCTAAGTATGCTCGTCTGTACAATGGCAGGAGCACACATAAACAAAACCAGGCGAAGATGGAAGATGGAGCTCTCCTACGACTGTTCGCCGCTGAGTTACAGATGAAGACGGTTAGAGCTGGAGTGAAAGAGAAAAAGAGAAAGGTAGAGAGAGAGAGAAAGAGAGAGAGAGAGAGAGAGAGAGAGAGAGAGAGACGGAGACAGAGGGAGAGAGAAGGAAGGGAAGAGAGAGAGGAGTGTGTGAGGCGGAAGGCTCACTTCACAGCAACCTCAGCGTTAAGTTCTGAGAGAGCTCGCAAAACAACAAGTGATAACTTTAACTTAGTGCCTTGTCGGCTACATTAGAGTGAAATGAAACACAGCTGAGTGACTCGAGGGCTCTCGAGGCTGTTCAGAGGCTCCACACAGAGAAAGCCCAGCTCCGGAGCTCCGTACAAGACCCTCGAAAGAGCGGACAGCGCCGCAGAAGCACAAAGCGAGCTCTTGGCATCTTCTCCGTTATAGTTTCTCTGAAAATTTTCTGAAGGGTTTTTCGTTCCGTAGCCTAAAGCGCTATCTTTCAGCACTAATTAGAAAGTAAACATTTCCCAGTTCACTGGGGACGGGAAAGCATTACCATGTACAGAGACAGATTAATACCTTTATTGTGGCCTTTACTGTTAGCTGAGTATTCTACCTATAAGGTTAGAAATTATATTACTGTGCTATTGTCATTGTCAATAACATTATTATCATCATCATCTGCATCACAGATGTAAAGCATAATAAATTTCGGTACCAAATTACACACCAGCTGTCACTCCTGTGAGACACCAGCGATTTTTCTGCTATGTTTCTTAACTTATTTCCATTGCATTTTTTTTAATATGTAGGTGGAATCGTCCTAAACAAAGACTGTTCACGGATATTTCATAAGACATCAAATGCCAAAAATAAAATTGGTTGTATTTAACTGAAAAATAGATGTGGAAAAGTGCAATTTCGGCAATATTTCATTTGCAATGTGAATATAAATGTTCTGTGTAGATAATGTCGTACAGGGCACACCATGACCAGCTTTTGTTTGTGCATTCCCCACTTACAAGTCACAAGCACCAAAATTTTAAAAGGTCTTAAGAACACCAGAGATAGAGCAGCTACAGTGGACACCCAGTATATTTCTTCTTGTGTCGATCTCGCGCTACTACTGATCAGTTACCTATTACCGTGTTGAAATATAAGAACTGACAACTACTTATTGATAAGCTTTTACAGAACGTTCGAAGCAATATCTTGAAGACATCTAGTACGATGATGAAGGGTTGGGAATTCAAGGCTATTTTGAAACCGAGCAAGGGATGGAAGAAAATAATAAAGAACCAACAACCACACGAGAAGAAATTGAACTAGCACCTAAGGTGCTAAAGGACAACAAAGCAACAGGACCGGACGAAATACCAGCAGACCCTGTGAGAGGAAAGGGCAAAAAAATGAAATAAGTACGGTACAATTCTACTGTAAGAAGCTATTACAATTTCAAAATCCCAGAAGAGTTTACTAAAAGCAGGACTGTCACCTTACCGAGGAAAGGAAATGTCACTGAGTGTTGAAACTACAGATGACCTAACATTGCTGTTGCACGCGTCAAAAATATTGATCAGTGTAATTTTTCTTTAGTTTTTTTGTGTCACCACTCTTCTGAATAGTTTCATGCGGCCTGCCGGAAATTCCTCTCCTGTCCCATCCTCTTCATCTCAGAGTAGCATTTGCGACCTACGACCTCAATTATTTGCCGGATGAATTCCAATCTCTGTCTTCCTCTACAGTTTTTGCCCTCTACAGCTCATTATTTTACCATGGAAGTCATTCCATGATGACTTAATAGATGTTCTATCGTCCTCTCCCTTCACCTTGTCAGTGATTTCCATATATCGCTTTCCTCTCGATTCCGCGCAGAACAGTTCACCTAATTTTCAACATTCGTCTGCTGCACCACGTCTCAAATGCTTCGATTCTCCTCCGCCTCGGTTTTCCCACAGTCCATGTTTGACTACCATACAATGCTGGGCACCAAACGTAACGTAAATTTTTAGAAATTTCTTCCTCAAATTAAGACCTATGTTTGATACTAGTAAACTTCCCTTAGTCAGGAATGCCCTTTTTGGCAGTGCTAGTTTCCTTTTGATGTTCTCCTTGTTCTGTCCCTCACTGGTTATTTTGCTGCCTAGGTAGCAGAATTCCTTAACTTAATTTATTTCGTGACCATCCATCCTGATGTTAAGTTTCTCGCTGTTCTCATTTCTGCTACTTCTCATTACTTTCGCCTTTCTTCGATTTACTCTCAGTCCATATTCTGTACTCATTAGACTGTTCATTTCATTCAGCAGATCATGTAACTCTTCTTCACTTTCATTCACGATAGTAATGTCATCAACGAATCGTATCACTGATATCCTATCACCTTGAATTTTAATTCCACTCCTGAACCTTTCTTTTATTTCCACCATTGCTTCCTCGATGTACAGACTGAACAGTAGCGGCGAAAGGCTACATTCGTGTCTTACACCCTTTTTAAAACGAGAACTTCGTTCATGGTCGTCCACTCTTATTATTCCGCCTTGGCTGTTGTACATGTTGTAAATGACCCGTCTCTCCCTATACCTCACCCCTACTTTTCTCAGAATTTCGAACATCTTTTTCCTTAGCGCTGCTTCCGTCATCAACCGCAACGTCCGAATTTCCTTTCTGCCACCTTTACCTTCCCTAAAGCCAAACTGATCGTCATTTAACTCATCCTCAATTTTCTTTTCCATCCTTCTGTGTATTATTCTTGTCAGCAACTTGGATGCATGAGACGTTAAGCAGATCGTGCGATAATTCTCGCACTTGTAAACTCCTGCAGTTTTCGGAATTGTGTGGGTGAAATTTTGAGAATGTCAGATGGTACCTACCCAGAATCATACATTGTACAGACCAACATGAATAGTCGTTACATTGTCGCTTCCCCCATGATATTAGAAATTCTGGTGGAAAGTTATCTATCCCTTTTGACTTATTTGTTCTTAAGTAATCCAAAGCTCTCTCTTGAACCCTGTCTCTTCTAAATCAACTGCTGTTTCATTTTCTTTCATGTCAGACAAATCTTTTCCCTCATAGAGACCTTCAGTGTAGTCTTTCCACCCATCCGCCCTCTCCTCTGCATTTTTTAACGGGTTCCCCGTTGCACTCTTAATGTTAAAACCCTTGCTTTTAATTTGACTTTCCTAACTTCGAACCATAATTTCTTTTTCGATTTCTTCCCATTTTTCATGCAACCATTTCGTGCTAGCTTCCCTACACTTCCTATTTATTTCATCCCTCAGTTACTTGTATTTCTGTATTTGTGAATTTGCTTGAACATTTTTGTACTCCTTTCTTTCATCGATCAACTGAAGTATTTCTTCTATCACCCATGGTTTCTTCGCAGTTACCTTCTTTGTACCAATGCTGTACTGCCTACTGAGCTATTCCTTATTACTGTATTTATAGCCTCAGACAACTTCAAGCTTGCCTCGTGATTCCTTAGTACTTCCGTATCCCACTTCGCTGCGTATTGATTTTTCCTAATTTCTTACGCTTCAGCCTACTCTTTATCACTATATCATTGTGACCTGAGTCTATATCTGCTCCTGAGTACGCCTTACAATCCAGTACCTTGTTTCGGAATCTCTGCCTTACCATGATGTAATCTAACTGAATTCTTCCCGTATCACCCGGACTTTTCAAAGTATATCTCCTCTTCTTGTGATTCTTGAATAGAGTAATCGCTGTATTAGTTGAAATTTATTACAGAACTCAATTAGTTTTTCTCTTCCCCCATGCCTTGTCCCAAACTCATATTCTCACGCAACCTTTCGTTCTACTCTTTCCCCTAAAACTGGATTCCAGTCCCCCATGACTATTAAATTTTCATCTCCATTTACGTACTTTATTACCCCTTCAACATCATGCCGCGCGGGGTAGCCGTGCGGTCAAGGGGCTCCTTGTCACCGTTTGTGCTGCTGCCCCCATTGGAGGTTCGAGACCTCCCTCGGGCTTGGGTGTGTGTGTGTTATCCTCCGCGTAAGTTAGTTTAAGTTAGGTTCAATAGCGCGTAAGCCTAGGGACCGATGATCTCAGCAGTTTGGTCCCGTAGTCCTTACCACAAATTTCCAATATTTTTTCAATATCATCGTATACTTCCTCTATCTTTTCGTCTTCAGCCTGCGACGTCGGCATGTATACTTGATCTATCGTTGTCGGTCTTGGTTTGCCGTCGATTCTGATAACAACAATTCTATCACTGAACTGTTCACAGTATCACACTCTTTGCCCTACCTTACTATTCATAACGAATTCAGTGGTTTCCATTGCCTGCTGCATCCTCATGCTGTTGATCATTGATGATTCCTCCGCCTTTGTTTTTGTTGGATATTTGATGTGCATTAATGCGGAAAATGAAGGTGTTGCACGTCTTGTTGGGTACTTGACAACGAGTTTCATAAGCTCAGAATTTGAGTTTACCGCCGAAATTTGGGCTTCCAATGCTATAAGTTCGGAAAAAAAACAGCCAAATGCATTTCATAAGGCTTTCGATCTTAATTTTCAGAGTCCACATCGACACATTTATCATTCTGTTGACGCTGTCGTTCAAACGCAGACGATCACCTACATTAAAATGAACTGTAGAGATAGAAGTCACACGTCTAGCAATGAAAAGGTAAAACATGCGCAGTATATATTAATTTTAAACCAGAGGAATTAACTGTGACTCGTATATTATTGAAACATTGTTTCTTATTATTATCATAAGGAATGAAAATGATACCCATGTCTTTTTAAAGATCTTAACTAGTGTCCCATCATGGATTCAAGTACTTGATCAATAATTTTTAACCATACCAATGGCAGGAGTAGCTTAGCCATCACAGAGAGCACTAAGCCTGCGAAAATGGGAAGGAAAATGCCATAGTTCCAACTTCACTTGTTTCCCTGCGTGTGCAGTAGACTTGACTAAAAAATTTACCATCACGAATAGTTTCCCTATTTAGAAAAGTGAAAGCGCGTGCATTTGACCACTACAAGAGCAGATAAAATTTTGTATCTCTGCGCAGTCCAGATTACACGATGGCATGAATGGTTGGGAGACACAGAAGGGCAGGCTCAGGTGCCTAACTGGAAAGGTTTTCCCCGTTCTCCGCGTCCTTTGGCACCTTTCTTTCGGAGAATATGAGTGAAGGGAGAGGATGAAACCGGCATATAGCGTCACCCTCTCGAAGAGCACCAGGGGGGCCGTCGCGCTTAACGCATGCTCTCATTTCGTGAGACACTGTGGAGAAGGTTGAAATCAAATGCAGGACACTGACACAAAGACTGGTGGTCAGGGACTTACGCCACCATCTCTCACTTCCTCCGCCGTACGGCAAGGAGAAAATTGCAAACAGGAAGCACCGTACCTGGGCGGTCACTTTTACAAATACTGACCGTGCCCGACGATGCTTAGCTACAGTGATCTGATGGGAACCGGTGTTGTTTCTATTTTCATTATTTTTTATTTTCTTATATTCACCTTCGTCGGCGTCGGCTTCGTTGGTCACTGATTAATCATAACCAAATAAAGTAAATGTTTTTTTCCAGGCGTACGTAAAATTCCTGTTATCAGTCCTCTGCTGTATAATGCTTCTCTTCTTCCCGGTTAGATATTCCACAGAATATATAATAAATAAATGTTTCGGTCTCTTCGACTTCGGCTTCCTCAGCCATAAATTGAAACTTAGCCAGATTGGAGTACTCCCCAAACCGGACGCAAACTTCTTTACACCGGTCTCATGTGGTGTAATGCTTCACTTCCTCCAACGTTTCACATAACGGATAATAACATAAATAAGGTAACGTTTCAGATACTCCGTGTTCCTTTAAGCGGAAATTAGCTCTTTCGTATGCTTGGTTTACGATAATACAGGAATAATAAAGAATTTCTTAAACAGATCTTTGTATGCTGGACATTGGAGTAAGTTACCGATGTCCAGCCGGCAAGTATTGTACAAAGTCGCATATAGATATGACGATATAGTACACATATTGTCCGATGAGCCAGCCGTAACTATTCTTTGCAGTAGGATAGAAACTCCAGTCAGGGTGTAATGTGTGTGTGAAGTTGTTACGTAGGATGTACTAGTGCCAACTTTTTTATTCAAATGGTTCAAATGGTTCAAATGGCTCTGAGCACTACGGGACTTAACTTCTGTTGTCATCAGTCCCCTAGAACTTAGAACTACTTAAACCTAACTAACCTAAGGACATCACACACATCCATGCCCGAGGCAGGATTCGAACCTGCGACCGTAGCAGTCGCGCGGTTCCAGACTGAAGCGCCTTAACCGCGAGACCACCGCGGCCGGCACTTTTTTCTTGTGCGGGATCATACTTCTCTGCAAGTTAGTCAACTAGATGAATTTATCGCAGTATGGCGTCGGTCAGAGTTTGACTTTATGTAATTTATCGTCGGTGGAGATGATCTCATTTACAGCTTCGTACCTGACTGCGGTAACTTTAAACGGAAGCGCTGGGTTATGGATATTGTTCCATATATTCTTCAAATGAGAGCCTTGACATTTCGCCTGTATCTGGCAAACGTCCTGTCTTTTTGTTATTTCAAGGTACAAACCCTTCGTTTTTCGACTCTGAAAGTCTACGTCTCCGTAACTTGATTCCAAGAAATAATTTCGAACATAGGTTAGGTTGTTGTTTACATGATCTACATACGTCGATGGTGTTCTAGCTTCTGGATCTAGAGAAACAGATAGGTATTATTGCGGTGTCACCGCCAGACACCACACTTGCTAGGTGGTAGCCTTTAAATCGGCCGCGGTCCGTTGGTATACGTCGGACCCGCGTGTCGCCACTATGAGTGATTGCAGACGAGCGCCGCCACACGGCAGGTCTAGTCCAGAGAGACTCCCCAGCACTCGCCCCAGTGGGACAGCCGACTTTGCTAGCGATGGTTCACTGTCTACATACGCTCTCGTTTGCAGAGATGTCAGTTTAGCATAGCCTTCAGCTACGTCATTTGCTACGACTACCAAGGCGCCATATTCAGTTACTACGAATGTATTCTGAACAGATAACATTGTGAATCATGTACCGCCATGAGCGACGTTCGTCATTAACGGATTAAAGTTAAGTATCAAACTAATTATGTCCGCTTTCTGAATTCTAATTCCTTGTCATGTTCCAGACCTCACATCAGTATAGTCCTTCCCTCCTCACGCCAGCCTACGTGAGCTAAAATACGTGCATTTCGGCCTTCACTAGTAACACGGTGTTGGCTCTTCTGCCTACGCAACAATTATGCTGTCGTGGTTGCTTTGTTACATTTTGTTTGTCGCATGAAGAATGATGTTCGTTCATTGCGAGTGAATATTTTGAACGCCGTGTCCTCCTTGGAGGCGCACTAACGTTGCAGTCACGGAAGGAGGTTTGAAGATTTCCCCTCTCCAAATAAAGTAACATACAACGGCTAAGATCCTATCAGCTATTTTAGGAGATAAGAGTAAAACTGTAGCTGTGTGATACATTTTACACAATACGTAGATGTTGATAAAATCTGCTCCTTGGAATCTATCCAAGAATCTAACGAAAGTGTTTTCCATTGCGGCAGGATCTTCTCATGAAATTTTAATTACCAACATTCTCCTAAGAGAGTGAAAACGTATTATTGGCTCCCACCTATGTAGAGAGGAATGATCATAATAAAACAAGAGAAATCATAGCTCACACAGAAAGATTTAAGTGCTCGTTTTTTGCTCCCGCTCTTCGAGAGTGGAACTGGAGAGAAAACCTTGAAGGTGGTTCGATGAACCCTCTGCAAGGCACTTAATTGTGAATTGTAGAGAAATTCTGTAAATGTATATGTGCACTGTGTTCTTTAAGCCTAAATAAGAACGCCCAATTAATGTTGCACATATACAATGTATTTTCTGTGATTTTAAGCTCTAGTAGTGTCCGTTTCTTAGTTTCGTGGAGACATCTAGGTTGTTCTGTGAGTGGCTGATGGTGTGACATCAAGGTTCCGGGCATTTGAGTGTTGACTTCAGCATCACTAACGCTAGTGTATTAATCTACACCCTGCCGTGCGGCGCCCATCGCTTCTGGCTTATTAACGACGAGGCAGCAGTTGATGGCGTATGCATGACACACTGTCTTAGCGTTCAGTGTTAGGAGACCATGTAGCTTTACGTGGAACCTCCCGACTAGCAACTCAATGCCAGTTACATACAGTGTTAGCATAGAGGACAGCCTAGTCATGCCTCTCGCTGAATCTCCACAGAGGCGGTTAACTGTCCACGTACTTCGGATTTCGAGTATGTGTTACTTATCGACTCATGAATAATGTTACTGACTTAATTTTATCCCATACTAAACATCGTATTTAATAAGAACTTTTGGCTGATTCTGTCAAAGCTTTCTCAGAAACCAAAAAGAAAACTGAGAGCTTGCTTTTACTGATCAACTTAAGGTGTGTAATATCCCTATACTCCGCCAGAACGTATGCCATCGACCTTCCAGTGGCCGGAAGCGCATGATTTTATTTTTTAATCTGCATGTGGCAAGTGCGTTATCGACCACACGCTTCCTCTACGAGCCTCTTCCATTTGTTTCTGTTCAGTGCATTTTTCGTCCATCTGGTGTTGGTGTTCATTCTAGCTGTGTGCTCCCGAATGCTATCTCGCCACCTAGGTGATGTGATGCTGCCACTCTACGAACTGCTGCACTGGCACTGGTGTATAGCGCTGCAGAATACTGTGCCCCAGTCTGGAGCAGAAGCCCGCACGCCAAAAAAGTGGATGTACAACTAAATGCCACTCTGAGAACCGTCACCGGCACTCTCAGGCCAAGCCCCCTTGAGTGGCTTCCGATGCTGGCAAACATCGCTCCTGCTTCCGTACGTAGAGAGAAAGCAACCCAGGACATAGTAGAAAAAATCGAAGCAAACCCAAGGCTACCCATCCATGCCGACATGGGAGGACCCACGAGACTCAAGTCTAGGAAACCTATAGTCTGGAGCAGAACATTGGGCACAGAGGGTCTCGATGGTGAATGGAAGGATGCATGGCAGGGTGTGAGAAGAGGCGTCGTGGAAAACCATCACCTAATCCACGACCCAACCAAAAGGGATGAAGGCTTCAATCTCAACAGGTTTCGCACGGGAGTTGGACGATGCAGACAGCAGACAACCAAATGGGGTTATACAGACGATTTGTGTTGCGACTGTGGTGAGGAACAAACAATGGACCATCATCTGGTTTGTAACATTCATGGTTTCAGAGACGGCTCTCTGATGTCGCTCCACAAGTTAACGGACAATGCCAGGAAATGGCTCCTAAATTTTAATGTTATGTGTAATTAATTGTCTTCAATTTATGTGATTTTTGTTCCATTTAATGTAATAATGTAGTTTCCCTGACATAATTGTAATGTAATAACTCATATAATTTGTTTCCACATTGTAAGTTCCAAACGTTTATTGTGATTTATATGAATCTTATCTGTTCCTTGTAAAATGTATCTGGCAGATCGAATGAGAAATAAATCTATTGTGGTGTCGAATGCTATTTTACATAGTCTATTTTCCGTCGTTCTCAGTCCCGTGAATACCTTAAAATTTTCAATTTCTCCTACAGGTGTCTTTAGATTAAATAAAGTTCCGTCTATACAGATTTCAACTAATCTGATTAACTTTAATGGTATATCAGATTCCCTCATTATATTTAGTAGTATCTATCGGTGTATACTATCGTAGGCCTTTTTTGAAATCTAGAAATAATATGTGTACATCTACAATGAATTCCTATACCAACTCAGTTATTTCTCTTATAGTGAGTAAAGGATGTAATGTGGATCCATATCTACGGAAACCGCACTGGAAATCACCAATTATTTCTTCAGTTATTGGGATCGATCTGTTTAACAGCCACTTCGATAGGACCTTATAAGTGACATCTAATAAAGCAGTTCGTTTGTAGTTATCGCACACAACAGATCACTCTTCTTGGATACTGGGCACATAATTGCAGTTTTCCGGTCTGAAGGTATAGCTTCTGTCTCCAAAATTATTTCTATTGAAGATTATAGTTCTAATTCAAGCTGCTGTCCTCCATTCTTTGATAACTCGGCGTATATCTGGTATTCACTACAAACCTTGTTAGTTTCTTTATTGCTAGCCTGTGGCTTAGTACAGTTGGGAAGTTGTGAAAAGTATTTCTTCCATCTCTTTTTGTATGTCACTCTTGTTGGTCATTATTTTCTTCTGCTGATCCATTATAAACTGTTCCCTTATAGAAATTTACCATCTGTGATGCCTGAAATTATCCTCTGCTACTGTAATCATAGTGTTGTATTATTCCCTTTTCTCTTGTCTTAGGGCTCGTGGAGTTTCCTGGTGTATTTTATGGCATCTTGCCTTCTGTATCATACTGTTCCCCTCAGGAAGTGTTTGATGTGGTCCTAAAACTTTTGCCTTTCCTGTCCTCGATTACAAGAGCAAATATCTTAAAATCTGCATTAAGAAGTAATGGGTCTGTAGTGCCTCACCATATTCCCACTCGGTGCACTGGGCATGAGAACAATCACGCTATCACTGAAGGATGCCGGTAACTCGTTAATGAACGAGATCTCATTATACATGTTGGTTAGTTCCGTACCAATGACGTGCCAGAGGGACGTATAAAGTTCAAGTGACAAACCATCCGTTCCGGTTGCCTTAGTACGCGGCGCGTGCTTGCTTGTTATTTTGACTTCTAAGTCAGTAATTTGTTTTAAAGTACTGGCATTATCTTCGTCAATTAACTTAGTTGTGACATCGAATAAAGTTCCTCTTCTGCCTCAGTCTGATCTTATGGTTAGGAGTATAGGTTTCCAAAACAGTTTAAAACGTAATGTTGTATTGGTCGTTGATCGCTGTAAGCATTACCTCGCTCACCTTTAATGTCGGTTGTTAGTTCCTGTTTCGCTCTGCTACTTTCTCGAGTGATATGAAAAACCGACGCTCTTTCACTGTGGACATCGCTTGCATTAGAAGCGCCTACTACCTCTTTCGTGCCTGACTGAATATTCAAGGATATCGTTTTGGTTTCATACGTTCAGTTCGAACAATATTGTCCGAGGGTTGATCGTATTCTTATATAACTCCCTTAAGCAAGTAAAATAAAATACTATTTTCCTCTTCGTCTAGCAGCTTTCCGTCTGGCATATTGATTACAGTTTTCCATAGCTGTGTGTTGGCATACTTAATGCACCAAACCACCCGTTGTTGATGTCGGGGTTGGAGTCGAACGCATTTGTTCCATGTGTCAGTCGTGTCACCTCGTGAAACTTCGACATTGGGAGGCAACAGGGCAAAAGATTTAACTGCTACACTCAACTACAGACCCAAGTCTTCTGTTGTGTTTGTCTGAACCATATGTGATACTCGCAGTGGTCTGAGAAACTGACAGGCAGTACTTCGTAGTTGCTCACCAAGCGGGAAAGGTTTGGCGTACAGTAAAAACGGTCCCATCAATTAGTATGCGTATCACTGACGAAGATACGTCTTTGGGAGTTCAGTACTTGTCCAGGTGTATTTCCGTTAAAACTTTAAGTTAACCACAATAATTAACACTCTAGCTGTTGCGTCTATGTATAAGGTGCACCAATAACAAATATATTGTCTTACACAGTTCCAATATTTCTTTACAATTGTGAGCCGGTACCTATTACTTCATTATTGTTTCTGGTTACGAAGTAATAAGTGGTGTTGTCATATGTCCCAGTAAACGACAGCTATATAAAATAAACAGCGAACTAGGTAAGAAGAAATTTATGATCCGTATAAGAGGATGACCCAGATTTCGAGCTAGCAGCACGATCTCGTAATCGGATAGTTATCTAGAGATAATCAGTAATTAAATAAGTAGTTGGCAGGGATCTAACGCAACTACACTGTTTATTGCTTCAAGCGGGTAACACTTGAAAGCAACACGCTGATGTAAGGAGAAGTTTATTTTATTAGTGTGTAATTAAACAGTAATTTAGCTTAAATAATGTAAGTTTATTTCATCGCTAATTAAACAAAGAGAAAACTGTGATTTTGTTGATACACGTTTACCTTGGTAATGCGAAGCTATTCTTTGCATGTGCACAAAATGCGCTGCTCGCCCACTCAGGTTATCAAAAAAGGCATGCCCACTCGAGGGTTAGGTTAAAATCGGGAATTTCGTCTCTCCGTAAAACGCAATTGAAATTGCCCCCTAAAATTATACTCCAGTTTGAACTTCTGGTAAGATGGACCAGTTCTTCCCAGTAAAGCGAACTTCTATTGTGTCTACCACTGATACCTGATCGTCGATGTTAATCTAGAGAAGGTCTTGTATCTGAAGCGTAGTGTCTCGACCGTTTTCTAGTATAGCTTTCATTTCTTGTTGTTCGCCGTGTCATACCAATACCATACTTCCACTTCATTATCCAGTATTAAAGTTCGCATGGTACGTGAAGTTCTAAACTCAAATATCAGTCAACCAAAAGAAGCTCAATGAAACTCTCAAAAGTTCTCGATAAAATCGACTCTCAAGTTTCTGAGTGTGTTTAATACCCCAGGGTCGGCTTTTGGACAAGCAGTGTGAGTCTGTGCAAGATTGCCTCCTTGCCATGTTGACGCACTACGTTCGGTTCCCAGCAGTTCGCAAGTTTTAAACGAAGGTGCGTTTTCTCGAGCATTTCAGCGAAGCGTAACATACTCAAAGAAAGATAAAATCACTATCAGTCGAGACTGGTAATCTCTGGTTGGAGTGTCGTTTCGGTCATAATTTTTTTCTCTTTGAAACGTTCAATTCGAACACCTACATCATATATATGTACAATTCATCAAACATATGCTAATTCCAGATATTTAACTGTAAATTTTTATGAAAAACGCACAATTCCTAATTTCTAATTACACACTGCACACAAAAATTTAGTTTTCATTCCAAATACAAATTCTAAATTGTCGATTTTTTTAAAATATAGTTATTAAAAATAGTTTAAATTGGAAAAAGATGCAAACATTATTTTTGTTCCATCTTTATATATTGTGGGCTTCGCGTAAATCCTACAGAACATGTATCTTGGCTTAAAAATCTGAATCAGACAGGAATTGAACCCAGGTCCCAAATGTCACAAGCGAGCACTATACAACTCTGTTTTATTTATTTATTTAGCCTGTCAACCAATTAATGAAAACGCCACTAAGGCACTCTGCTTGTCGAATAAGTGATCTTACGAGTACTTTTGCGTATTAAAGAAATATCGGAAAATTTTAAAGTATATTCTTTTGAGACTTTTGAAAGCTACATAGAACGGTTGCGGCAGATTTCTATTTGCCACGTACCATATACATAAAAAATTTCAAAAGTCCAATTGCCTTGTAGTCTCGTTGTTCGCTGTACATACCTTTCGCTGTGCACACCTCCTGAAGCATTAGTCTGTCAATATCCACAGCAAAAAGTAATATTTCAAAGCTTGTTCTCTTCTGGCCCGTACCAGCCCCATCGATATTGGAAGTTGTAATTATGTAATTCTATATGGAAGTCAGTACTTGTAATCCTCCATGTTCTCGGACCGTATAATGGGTTGACCCGGAGGGTGTTGGTGGTTTGTATCCATCGTTTCTTCTTGTACTTCTTGAGGTGTGGAGGTCACAATATCCTCTGTTGCTTCCCTCCTCCCTCGGCCTTTGAATCAGCTGAGTCGGTATCTTCTGTTTTTAAAGATCTTTCTTGCTTTTTGACGCTTCCGTCCTACATATAGGATTTCTTCTTCTGTCTGTGTCCTCATCTTTTGCATTTTGCATTTTTTTCCGAAGAGTCGAAGTAATAAACCTTGTTTATCGCCCGTTACCGTCGCTTCGGCTTGAGCTGACAGTTTGGCCGTAATTTTAAGTAGTGGGGATTTGTTCTGAGGGATCCATATTTTTGTAAGAATATTGTATTTCGGGATGACGTGAAGTTGTGGATGGATTCAGCGGTTGCAGCTGCGGCGAAGCTTGCTCTGCACTACATGGTGGTAATGGTCGCAGTAGTTGTAGTAGTAATTGTTGTTGTTGTTGTTGATGGCTCCGAGCCTATTCGGTCTCGGTTGTTTGCTCAGTCATCAGAGCGCTGGTTTCCTCTTGGTTATTAGCCCTGAATTTGCTGCTGACAGTGGGCTCAAAAATCTCATATGTGTTTTTAATTTGAGGATGCACTCCACGTTTCTCCACAAAGCAAGGCTGTTATTTTATATTTTGTCGTGGCAGAGAGCTCAAAAATGGTTGTGCTAACGTTCCGTGTGTTGCACCCAAGTATGGGGAGACTGTACAGATCACGTGAAGCGTTTAAAACATCTTAATTTTTCTCTATTTTTCATCAAAAGCGTCTCATAAGCATACAAGGAGCTCCAAACCGTGACCTTTGCTACATGTTGCACAGACGCCATCCAAATGCCATAAATGTCAGTATGGAACACTATTACCTGCCTTGAGTTTTGAAAATAGTCTTGTATTCCTGTTCAACTTACATTCCACCGAGCAATAATATCAAATATACCGCAAACACTTCATGTCGAACTATCACGAATTAAAATGAGTAATATACATATATTTTTTTAAATAGAGCTTTTCAAGAGTGAGATAACTGGTGGAATCAATCTAAAATTATAGCAGACAAAAATAACTCAGAAGAACCGGCAGATATTCCCGGAAAACCTTGGCTTACTTCGTTTAACAGAACCACAACTTCAAGAACATTGTTAATACAGATGATATTTAACCAACGTTAATCTCCTGGTCAATCGCAGCGCATCAGTGTTATTGACGTCTCATAATGTGAAGATAATGGAACATCAACTGAAGATCTAAATCATTACGTAAATTTTTGTGTGAATTTAATATATTGATTTAAACATAACGGTATGATCAGGAAAAGGAAATTTTGTAGTTTTATTGTGTAGTGAGGGGAAATGCGAAGGGGGCTGTCTGATATGGCCATGTGAAAAAAATAAGAAAATTAAAATTTGATAACTACTTTTCTTTGTGTACGGTCCGCCTACTGTTCCAGCGTGACATTACTTCTCTGTATAGACTAAAACCAGTTTTATATTTTACACAATATGCTGAGCATTTTGCGAACGCAGTTTCAGTGTTCGCTTTGGCTAATACGCTGCACTCAACATATATATTGTTTCGTTGTAATTCCCCGTAAGCGCACCTTGTTCCCGGATGTAGAACGCCGATTTGTGATTTTTTCAGATTTTCATTTTGAAATATACATAACACTTCCATTTAGGTACATCATGATACCTTGAATTGCCAGCTTTTGCAAATGAATACGTTTTGCATAGAATTCTGATGGGATTGGTAACGTACTTTGTTTCTGTAATTTTGTTTGGGAGTGCAATGCTACGCAAAAAGCGAAGTTTTGCTATACCGGGGATATTGTGACAGAGTTATATAGAAATTCTATGAATGACTACAGCTGATAATGTCGAGTCTGTTCTGGGAAACTGTAATGTATTTGGGGCAGGCGTTCCTCGTATGGGTGTTGGCAGAACCGGTAAATTGACGAATTACTTTTCTTGTATTGTTTATATGAAACAGAGAGCTGAGCGACCTACCGAGTTGACCAAATTATTTGAAGGTTACATGCAGTATTTATATAGAGCAACTCAAAAGCATAAGCTGGATCTAGCATTCGGGAAAGATTCAAAAGTGACTCATGTAAGTTCCTCAGACATTTTTAACAGAAGCTCATAGAAACAAAAATATAGAGAATGGGAGTACTGCCAGAGAATGAAGTCGTCACCGGACCAAGGACGAAGTGGACTGAAGAAATAAAATAAATGCACGTGGAAAATATCAGAGCTGCTCTGAAACTCTGAAGACTGAAACATAACAGCTTTGTGTGATCCGGTGGTGTTCATTCGCATTTAATATACGTGTACACACAGGGTATGAATTCCTTAGGACGTAAATATTCGTTTGCTACGGGATCCGTAACCGACTACCTTGAGATAAGGAATAAATTGTCCGACGTGAATGTTTAGTTCGTTGTTGATTGTATCTACGATATCCCTCCTCATAGATCAAAGAGTTGTCGTCATTCAGTAACTGCAAAATTAGTAACTTTGTGATAGACACGAAAATAAAATCTTCAATTCTCTATCTAAGGAATATCTAATTTTATTATTGTTGTAATAGCATGACAAACCAAGAACACTGAACAACTCATCTGAAAATATGTAGTCGTTTATATCATTCACCATGTTTAAAGCGCAACTAGAATCTAACACCACGATAGTTCGGGACAGAGAAACGTCGCGAATGATCTTCCGGTCATACATTTTACAAACATGTAGGCATCGTAAAACGTCGTGGGTGATCGAAGTGTTATACTGTCGGAAGTAGCATGCGAAGGGGTAGAGCATATGTTCTTTTCGCTGGTCACCATATATTTTGCCATCCGTACACCTTACATTACCTACACAACGCTGTAGTACATCTGTAGCAGTCGCTTTCTTCAGATGTGAGATTAGTGCCTGTCTCGCACTGGATGTGAAACTTTAATCCGGTGAAGTCGATCACCTGACGATCCAGACACCGCAGATTGCGTCAGCTGCTGTAGGCAGAGACATCTGTACAGGTACCACGTTGATGAAGTCAACGACCTCGCTCTTCATGCACATAAATAAAAACAGTTACACATACATTAGTCTTTTGGTCTGAAGCACATTGACCCAGAATTCAGTAAAAATAAATAGAACGCATCTCCCGGTTTTGACCAAAGTTTCGGAAAGCTTTCTTTGGTTGTAAGGCAAATGCCAGAAGTGCAGCTAACTCTAAATATAGAAAAATATTAGTTAGTCAGTAGAAAAAACAAACATGTAATGTAGCGATATGAAATAGGACGGGCAATTGAGATTTGTGGCAGGAAAGGCAAATGTTTACTTGGAGGATTTTAGCAAATTATGGTTCATCTGTGAGACCATATATGGGACGCTATTGCAACCCGTTCTTGAGAACTTCTCGATTCTCTGGGATCCGATGATGATGATGATGTTTATTATTATTAGTGGACGTGGTCAAACGTAAAGTATTGACAGCCTAAAGGCTTTCAATTTGTACTAGCTCTCCTAAGTGTACAGCACATAGTTTAACTTGGTTGTTGTTAAAACGGGGTGCAGTGCGTGGGTGAAGCAAATGATGCTAGGGAGATGGATGGTGCAGGGCTTTCTTTGTGAGAAGGAGTTATAGTTAGCATTACGGATGCATTGAGAATTACCTCAACATTCTATGAAAAAAATGATGTTAGAAGGAAACAATACCAACTTTCTCACTTACTCGTCAGTTCGTGGTTTAACAAAAGACCCACAAAAAGTAACTATTATTTATCTTTCGTCACTTTCAAAGTGACAGTGTTGAAAGAAATTCTTTTTGATCAAAAGTTTAATTAGATTCTAATGTTTATACCGGTCGTTGGAGTGGTGATGAGGGGGGAGGAGGGGGGAGGGGATTACTAATATCTGATTGCACTCAGGGGTAATGTTTTCAGGTAGCTTAGCAACCACTGACATAAGACGATCCTCAGATGTGAACGCACTTCACAAACTTACAGAGATACTGAAATAATGATTTCAAAAAATAAAAGAAACGGCTGTGTGTTAACTGTCAATGTATTTTGCTGTATAGTTCATGCATAAATACTTGTAATGGCTCTTTACCATGTCAGGTCATGGCATGAGGCGTATATAGATTTGGAAATGTGCGAAGCACTTTACAAATAGTCATGGATAAAATAAAGATAGTACTACTATCACGGCAAAGGACAAGTAAAATCTAGGAAAACGCTATTGTACCTCAAATAGAACGAAACACAAGAGATGAGATTAACAACTTTTCAGCGCCGTTTTATGGAAAGCGAAGGTTATACATATTTATGAAGTGCAGGGTCAGCGAAGAACAAAGTTTAGTAAATATAACTGAAAGCAAAATATTGTAGATCATCCGCAGAATTTATTTCGTTAACCGGTTTTCAGCATACAAGGCCATCTTCATAAGTGACGACGATTGTCAGTTAAAGTCTCGAGATGGCCTTGTAAGCCAAAAACCGGTTAACTAAATAAATCAGTAGCGTAGAACATGCAAAATATTGTGCTTCTCATTTATAAATCGAAATAACATAATAAAGAAACTGGCTGGCAAAACCTGGGGTGCTGAAGCTTCCACTCTACGGACTGCAGCTCTGACAATAGTACACCTAGTAACTCAAAACTGTGGCCGATCCACCTGAACGAATCAACGAGACTTTTTACGGGTACACTGAAACCCACACCGATCCCTTGGCTGTACACGATCAGTGACGTTCCACCACCTACATTGCGACTCCAAGAAGCAACGGATCGAGAGTGGAGGAAGCTGCATCACCCCGACTAGCCCCAAGACCTTCAAAACATACAGTCTTAAAAGACAGTCTTCCAGACCGCTTGATATCACGCACTCCATTGTGGCATAATGGAGAAAAGAACACCAAGTTTGACCTTGGAGAAGAGTGGGGAAGAAGGTGGAATGCTGCAACAATGAAACATCGAGTTGTTCAAGATCCTGTTGAGTGGTACTTAAGATAGGTAAATAAATTAGTGAAATCAATGTGAAGTAGAAATTAGAAAATAAATGAAAAACTTAGTTTAGTTTAGAGGAGTTACACACTGGCAAACAGCGGGCAGAGCAGCCGTGGCAACCGCCGGCGCTTGAAGTCAGCAAGTTCAGGAGAAGCCATCGCCCTCCCCACATAAGCGGAAGCTGTCGATTCATCCGTCAGGGCATCGCCAGACCGGCTCACGTGTTTCTCAATTGTCACAGGTGATCAAACGCCTCGCCTACATTCCAAGAGCCAATGAATGATGTTAAGAAGATTCTTCGAGGAGCTTTTCAACGTGACAGATGAGGCAATGACTGTGAAGTCGTTCACCTCCAGTGAACTGAAGTGAATAAATACGCGAGACGCAGTGGGCCCGACAAGAGTAGCAGTAGTTTTCAGTCAGTTTCGATGCTGAAGACCGTCATGCAAGAAGATACAACATTATACACAGACGCACCAAGTCCGCCGCTGTAATGGAATAGCAAGCAGCAGCCTCGGCTCCAGAACACAGACGTTAAAAGGTATTTGAAGACTGATTTTGACGTACCCGGGTGACTCGTGAGGACGGGAAGTAGATGGCCTCACATCAGCAGTCAACTGTAAGCTCGGATGAAGATCTGACAGCCGAAGACTGGCAAGCGGGAGTCCGTAGTTCGAGTCCGCGACACTGGTCCTCCCCCGCCGCACCGCTCCACTGGCTGACGCACAACACTGACACACGCGGCCGCTTAGAGAAGAGAAACACTGGGACGCCACATCCAAAGTATCACCATCCGATTCACGACTTCGTTCTCAATAATTAAACGGGTCACAGCACGATACGCGTCTCCAGTCAACTGGGCGAGACGGCGACACGAGATACACACCACCATGCGTAATCAGACGCCGCCGCTGCCGCAGCAGAAGGCTTCGCGAACGACACAGCTGCCGCTCTCCGATCCAGAACATCCAGTAAGGAAACAGTTGTACAAAACTTTCAATAAGAGTTATCTTATGTAAAAATGCTGTTTCATTCTACCTCATAACCGAGCCAAGGAAGAACCCACCCTGCCCACATATTGTTAAGAGAGAAAAATTAATTTATTTAGTATTTTCACCCTGACATAATCCTTTAGAACCAAATGCCCTTTGCAGTAATCCTCATCCTGACAATTGACTAGCATCAAAAGAGAAAACCCAGTTACAATCCATCTGCCAGTCTACCTGCATTTGACGTGAAAAGAAGTGAGTGGACGCAGTTGAACAGGATAAGGACCAGTCATGTGAGGTGTTATTCTTTGATGCCCAATTGGGGTCTCTGGGACTCTCCAGCCTGTGACTGTAGTGTCAAGAACAAACCTTTCAGCGTATTATCAGAGCCTGTCCTCAAAGAAAGTACCTACGACCATTCAGTAGTTTTATTAACGCTGCTTCCTCTGCTATCAAATGGCTTCATTCAACAGATGTTGAAATCTGTTTGACTAGATGTATCTGTTTTAATTAACAGTCTTTTTATAGTTTAAATGTCCTCCTTTTAGTGATATTCAGTTATTAACTTTATGAATTTGAACATATTAACTTTGTGTCTAAATTCTTAAATCTATAATTGTGAAATGTTCGTACTTCCCAGTATTTGCTGTTGTCGCTCTACGATAAATAAATAATCTATAAATATATGAAGTTGTTCTACGAAGAAGCGACAGAATGACCGATAAGATTAGCAATCTTTGACTGAAGATAGGGCAATCTATGCCACTAACTGGAACAGAAATGGAAATTTTCCCAGTTACCGTTAAGCACATCGGTTTCCGCTTGGAAATAGAATCAACTTGGCAAAGCCAATTTCATAATGGACATTTATACAGATGGAATAAATTGACCAATTAGAGTGATACATAGACCAAGGCAATGTATGATGGACGTTCATGAAGTGAAAGAAGTTAATATTAAATGGAGACTTCCAGTTGAGCACCTCTTCAGGTACCAAGTTTTATTCTCAGCAGCTCTCGTGGAAGTGGAAAGACTGGGATAGAAAGTCGTGGCCTCCCATCACCACACTCTCGTAACATGGATTCCACTCCTGCACTTGACGTATGTCGCTGACAACTAACGTGAGTAGTGCAATATTACAAGTATGCAAGTATGGAAGACGGGAAGACTTCGAGGACCCAAACAGAGAGACAAAATGGTTCAAATGGCTCTGAGCACTATGGGAGTTAACTTCTGATGTCATCAGTCCCCTAGAACTTAGAACTACTTAAACCTAACTGACCTAAGGACATCACACACATCCATGCCTGAGGCAGGATTCGAACCTCCGACCGTAGCGGTCGCGCTGTTCCAGACTGTAGCGCCTAGAATCGCTGAGCCACTCCGGCCGGCACAGAGAGACAATGGGAAGTATAATTAATATATGATATTTAACCATATGCTAATTACTTTATAGACAATCTGATTTTTGCATGGCACATTCGTATATATAATACACAGAAATTACTGTTTTAGTTTCATAACGTAACTTTAATAAACATTTATTCAGTCCAACCCCCAAAAAGACTCAATCAATGTGAGAGCATAGTTACAGCGGATAACATGTATGATCACTGATTGGTGCTGATGCACTTGGTAGTACTTTTGCATTTATCCGCATTTAGGAGCAGATTTTTACAAATTTATTGCATTAAAACTACAGCTCAACGCGTGTGAATGGTTGATTATGTTGCAGTAAATCAGTTACTTGTGCTTAGAGAGTTTAATTTGACCCATTTTAAGGCCTTCTGAGAGTTTATTAAAAAGGGATACGCTGTGAAACGCAATCAGTCAAAGACATTGCTGTTAAACATAGTAATTCAGTATGGCCGGTTCAAATCTATGGGCAAGTATCAGCATCCAGGTGCCATCTCATTTGTGCAGCTGGAATGCCACTAACGAAACCTACACCCACTCTCGTCTGGTACCAAATGGTTCAAATGGCTCTAAGCCTTATGGGACTTAACATCTGAGGTCATCATTCCCCTAGACTTAGAACCACTTAAACCTAACTAGGCTAAAGTCATTACACACATCCATGCCCGAGGCAGGATTCGAACCTGCGACCGTGGCAACAGCGCGGTTCCGGACTGAAGCACCTAGAAACGCTCGGCCACAGCCGCCGTATCGTTTGGCATCGATTTGCATTAAAGTGCACCAGTAAAATTCCGTCTTGCAGTGCTTTCTTTGTCTGAAAGTTATAAACCAAGAAAGGCGTGCTGAGGATATTATCAGAAGAACGGGCATATCATTGCTTTTAAATCTTACTGTGTGATGAAAACATGTTATTTATTTTGATTTAAAAGCTTTGATTAAAGTGTAAATATGTGAGAGTAATTATGTAGGGACTTCTAAAAGTAAGTTCCAAAGTAAGTTCCATATATCGTCCCACGTTAAAAATGTTGCGAAAAAGGAGCCGCGCATTGCCAGAAGAGAGCACATGCCGTGGGATTCCCGGACACGCAGTTCTACTGCGCTGCGGTTAACAGGTGCATCAGAGTGTGGGATTGAAATGGCGCAGCAACTGGAAACGTACTCTGAAGCTGAAATATGCGGAACAGTACAATTCTTGCCGGCAAGACGTCTAAACGGCACACAGATTTACGGTGTCATTCTGACGGTATATGGACCAAATGCAACGTCGCGTCCAGCAGTAGGTAAATGCCGCCCAGAATCCGACAAAGTCGCGCGGGGTAGCCGTGTGGTCTAGGGTGTCTTGTCACGGTTCATGAGGCTACCCCCGTCGGAGGTTAAAGTCCTCCCTCGGGCATTGGTATGTGTGTTGTCCTTAGCATAAGTTAGTTTACGTTAGATTAAGTAGTGTGTAAGCCTAGGGACCGATGACCACAGCAGTTTGGTCCCATAGTCCTTACCACAAATTTCCAATCCGACAAAGACTATATATATGAGGGTCGGGAAGGAAGGCCAACGAAATCGAGCACATCCAAGCAATCGAGGATCTGATTCGCTATAGTCGCAGATTTTCCTACGATGTGGAAGTTCACACAGCGGTTCTCGAGTTTCTCCGTGACCAAGGAGCGAATTTCTATCGTGGACGAATCGAACGATTGGCAAAACGTTCCGATCGTTGTTTACAAACACTCGATGATTGTGGTGAAAAAAACTCATCTATCTGTGTCACTTTGAAGAGCAATGCTGCATTCAGTAAAAGTTTCTTGGCCTGCCGTAATACTCTGGAAATTAGTTCTTGAAGTTCCCTCCTACAAACAATTATATGGTCTAAAATGAGGTACAACGTGGATATAAAATCAGTTTTTATGTATTTTAATTACATTCCTGCTTCAACTTGAGACACTAATTACTTAGTTAATTCCAAATTCCTCATTCAGATGCTTTACTTTAATTAGTCTACCACACAACGAATTCTCATGTTTAAGAACACTAACTGTTAATGATATCGACGACATGGATAGCATGACATATTATCGTGAAAATGGATTCATCAAACACGTCAAACAACGTTAGCAGCGAAATGGCGTAGTAGTTAAGCTGCAGAGTCTACTGTTACTCTCTCAAATGTCTCAGCCAGTACGCATTTCCATTTTGTTATATCCACCTACTCTTCGAACCCCGTTCATATAACATTTCTGTGCTAATATGAATAATGGAAAATAATCTTTTGATCTCAGAGTCCTTTCCTATAGCTGAATGGTTGCTGGCACCGTAGCTCAGCGTGTTTGGTCAGAGGGTTAGCTACCCTCTGTAACAAAAAACCGAGAGAATGGATCAACGAAGAACCGAAGAGGATGTCATTGGATCCCCTCCCCCCACCCCGAACAAATTCAACGAACAATATAGAGCACAATGAGACAAAAATGAGTGCTCTGCGCGACAGAATGCCATGCCAAGGGGTCTGGGTTCGATTCCCGGCTGGATCGGAGATTTTCTCTGCTCAGTGACTCGGTGTTGTGTTGCCTTCATCATCTTTATCTCATCCAATGTGGTGGCGATAGGAAGGGTATCGGGTCACCCCTTAAATTAACCATGACAAATTCGACCATAACCATGCCTACCCTGTGAAAATGCTGGACAAAGGCACGAGCAAAAGAAGAAAGAATCTTTTGATCTCAGGGTAACAATTACAACCTACGTCCTCAATTATTTGCCGGATGTTTTCCAGCCTCTGTCTTCCTCTACAGTTTTTACCCTTTACAGCTCCCTCTTGTACCATGGAAGTTATTCCCTGATGTCTTAAGACATATCATCTCATCCTTTCCCTTCTTCGTGTCGGTATTTTCCATATACTCATTTCCTCTCGCATTCTGCAGAGAACCTTCTCATTCATTACCTTATCATTCGACATAATTTTCAACGTTCTTCTGTAGCACCCAATTCAAATGCTTAGATTCTCTTATGTCCCGGTTTTCTCGCTGTCCATGTTTTACTGCCATAGAACGTTATGATTCACACGTACATGCTCTGAAATTTCTCCCTTCGTTCAAAGCGTATGTTTGATATTAGCAACATTCTCTTGGTCAGGATGCCCATCTTGTCAGTGCTAGTCGGCTTTTTACGTCCTCCTTGCTCCGTCCGTCACGTGTTATTTTGCTGCCTACGTAGCAGAATTCCTAACTTCACTTACTTCGTGATCACCAATTCTGATATTAAGTGCTCACTGTCCTCATTTCTCTTACTTCACATTTCTTTCGCGTTTCTTCGACAATCAGCTCTCATTACACTATTCATTCCATTGAATACATTCTGTAATTCTTCTTCACTGTTACAGAAGACAGCAATTTGATCAGCGAATCTTATCATTGACATCCTTTTATCTTAAATTTTAATTTGTCTCTCAAACCTTCCTTTTATTTCCTTAATTGCTTCTCGATTTCTAGATTGAACAGTAGGGCGAAAACCTATATCTATGTCTTAAACCCTTTTTAAACCTAGGTTCTTGGTCGTCCACTCTTTTGTTTTTCCTCCTTGATACTTGTACATATCATATATTAACCGTCTTTCCCTATAGTTTACCTCTATTTTTTTTCAGAATATGAAAGGTTTTGCATTATTTCACATTGCTGGACGCTTTTTCCAGGTCGAGAAACCCTGTCAAAGTGTCTTTATTCTTCTTCATTCTCGTTTCCATTTATTAACTACAACGTTAGAATTGCCTCTCTAGTGCCTTTACCTTTTGTAAAGCCAAATAGATCTACATCTAACAGATACACCAATTTCGTTTCCATTTTATTTATATTTTTTTTGTCAGCAACTTGGATGCATGAACTATTAAGTTAAATGTGTGACAATTCTCGCATTTGTCCACTCCTGGAATCTTCGCAAAGCTGCACAGGGCTCCAGTCATACCTTATAAGGATTGGTACTACTGATAACAATCTGAAGCAATAAACTGTACTCTTTACATACCGCTGGTTTCTGAAACTTTTCGGAGCCCCGTAACTGAGCACGTCTTTCTTCCTTCTGGCGAGAGAATTGTCTTGCTATCAACATGAACAATGTCCTTTTATGTGAATTAGGGAGTCGTCGTTCGGGTTTCGCAAGGAGCATTCATTTGCAGTCGTGTTGTGCACAGATTGTCTTATGAGTCTGTTAAGATTGTAAGTTAAGAGTTTTAAAGTATTGCTCGAGGGTGCTGGGGTGTAAGAGATTAATGATACTTTTGTTCACTAAAGGTGTGAGTAATTATTTATGAAGTATGAGTGTGAAACTGCATCGATGTAGTTGTTCAGTTGATTACGTTGTGGAACATATTGTTATTAGAACATTGATAACATAGAGTATTTCTGGAACACAATGCAGCAATGGCAACTTCTGCATGAAGGAGGAATAAGCCTAACTTCCATTATGAGTGCAGTTAAACGCAGGCATTGTTAGCATGTGTGTTACGTGTCAAGGTTAATAAAATGAACTACGAGTAATATGATTTGTACTGTTATTCTTTCAGATTGACTCTTTTGTAGATGCGACCCTTCACTTCTCTTAAGGTAAATGAGACATGTGTTCGTACTAAGACACAAGGTCTGGTCTGTTTAGCTACAAAATGTTCTCTCTGTGAAGTATCCCATAGATGCGTCAGACAGCTGCGAAAATTAATTAAAGGGAAGTACGGAACCTTTACAGCCCCTCTGATGAGGCACAGCAAATTCTTCTTCTATGAAGAACACACCATACTGGGGCGTGCGTGTCTAATGCTGATGCCCTCAAAATGTACACTGAAAGAAAAAATGAAACATTATGCCATGGTACAATTTATTAGATACGATTACTTACAAGTAAACGTTTAGACACTTTGTTATCGCTAGCATCTATAGAACGGCTACAGCAGTCTACTCAAATTAAATAATACGTTACAAGAGACGTAATATCTGTATAAGCATATTGAATATCGAGTTAACTCCTAAATGATATTGAGACTGATCAGCTTTATCATTCTTTCTGCTCTAAAGAACTGGAAAATATACATTTCCCTTCAATACGGTTCAATAGCTTCAGCCTGCTGAATACGGTTCGGTGCCTCGGTGCGACACTATGGATGTGAATGTCTGGCGCTCGATCCCGGTCACACATGCCACTTTCAGGTCCCACAACGTTCTTTAACAAGAAAAATACCGAGTTGGCCGTGGTTTGTATCCAATTTCAAACTGTATCATAAAAATGGTTTGTGTGTCATTTCAGAATTCGGAGGAAGACAAGGGTAAGCAACCTCCGATACGGCTGTCACTGTTTAATAAACGTAGATACTGTATTGTTTTACGAGGAATAACACACGACGGAGAGCAACTGATTTTCCTCTTCAAATGAGTTACCAGTCAATGTGTTGAGGTTTGGCTCATTTTCATATACGAATGTAACTTGTCCTCAAGTGCATAGGTGTAAGAAACTGAACAACGTATAAAATAGCATTAATCGATCCAAGACGAGGCAGTTCCACGAGGGGTGTTCAATAAGTAATTCAACATCCTTTTCCTGAGCCAGTTTCTGTTGAAAAAGTGCAGAATATGTTGTGGGACATCGTGGGACATTTTCGCTTCAGCCCATACAGTTTCATGAAATTCCGGTAGGTCGCAGCGCTATATGTAACCTTCAAAATGGCGTCTATCACGAGCGAGCTTTCCAAGCAGTGATCTATCATCGAACTTCTTGTGGCGGAAAACCAGAGCATCGGAGAATGTCTACGGAGACTTGGCAGTGAGTAGAAGCACGGGGCATCGTTGGACGAGGTGTCTGTCATCATCACAATAAGGTCTCACAAACCTGTCCGATCTCCAACGTGGCGGCTGTTCGCAAGCAACTGTGACTTGTGCAGTGTTGCAACCTCTCCTGTTAGGAAAAAGTTCAAAGCTGCACATACAGCCGGTAACATCACGGCAATGATCTTCTGTTACTCTGAAGGGGTACTCCGTTTGATGTCCTCCCTCATGGTGCAACGATCAACTCTGAAAAGTTGCTACCCTCAGGAAATTGAAGAAATGACTTCAGCGTGTTCGTCAACACAAAAATGCAAACGAACTTCTCTTTCTCCATGACAATGGAAGGGGTCACACATCTCTGCATACCAGAAAATGGCTCACAAAACTTCATTGGACTGTTCTTCCTCATCTACCGAGCAGCCCTTAACTTACACCCTCTGACTTCCATCTGTTTGGCCCAGGATGCACTCCGCTGCAAGCAACACGTGGATGATGAGGAGGTTATTGACCCAGCAAAACGTTGGCTTGGACGTCGCTCAGTAGAGTAGTACAAAGCGGGTGTACAGGTCCTCCCAGTTAGGTGACGTAAGGCTGTTGCAATGAACGAAGCTAATGTTGAAAAAGAGTGTTTTGTAGTCCAAAGAGAGTTGAATAATATTGTGTGATCTTTAATAAAACCAACTTGGTTTCAGAAAAAAAACCACATGTTACGTTGCGCACTGAACGCCACTAGTACACTACTGGCCATTAAAATTGCTGCATCACGAAGGTGACGTGCTACAGACGCGAAATTTAACCGACAGGAAGAAGATGCTGTGATATGCAAATGATTAGCTTTTCAGAACATTCACACAAGGTTGGCGCCGGTGGCGACACCTAGGACGTGCTGACATGAGGAAAGTTTCCCACCGACTTCTCATACACAAACAGCAGTTGACCGGCGTTGCCTGGCGAAACGTTGTTATGATGCTTCGTGTAAGGAGGAGAAATGAATACCATCACGTTTCCGGCTTTGATAAAGGTCGGATTGTGGCCTATCGCGATTGTGGCTTATCGTATAGCGACATTGCTGCTCGCGTTGGCCGAGATCCAATGACTGTTAGCAGAATATGGAATCGGTGGGCTCAGTAGAGTAATACGGAACGCCGTACTGGATCCCAACGGCCTCGTATCACTATCAGTCGAGATGATAGGCATCACAGACAGGAGCACCTGCGATGGTGTACTCAACGACGAACCTGGATCCACGAATGGCAAAACGCCATATTTTCGGATGAATCCAGTTTCTGTTTACAGCATCACGATGGTCGCATCCGTGTTTGGCGACATCGCGGTGAACGCACATTGGAAGCGTGTATTGGTCATCGCCATACTGGCGTATCACCCGGCGTAATGGTATGGGATGCCATTGGTTGCACGTCTTGGTCACCTCTTGTTCGCATTGACGGCACTTTGAACAGTGGACGTTACATTTCAGATGTGTCACGACCCGTGGCTCTACACTTCATTCGATCCGTTCGAAACCCTACATTTCAGCAGGATGATGCACGACCGCATGTTGCAGGTGCTGTACGGGCCTTTCTGGATACAGAAAATGTGCGACTGCTGCCCTGGCCAGCACATTCGCCAGATCTCTCACCAATTGAAAACGTCTGGTCAATGGTGGTCGAACAACTGGTTCGCCACAATACGCCAGTCACTACTCTTGATGAACTGTGGTATCGTGTTGAAGCTGCATGGGCAGCTGTATCTGTACACGCCATCCAAGCTCTGTTTGACTCAATGCCCAGGCGTATCAAGGCCGTTATTAGAGCCAGAGGTGGTTGTTCTGGGTACTGATTTCTCAGGATCTTTGCACCCAAACTGCGTGAAAATGTAATCACATGTCAGTTCTAGTATAATAAATTTGTCCAATGAATAGCCGTTTATATTCTGCATTTCATCTTGGTGTAGCAATCTTAATTGCCAGTAGTGTAGTATTTGTGGTGTCACCGCCAGACACCACACTCGCCAGGTGGTAGCCTTTAAATCGGCCGCTGTCCGTTAGTATACGTCGGACCCGCGTGTCGCCACTATCAGTGACTGCAGACCGAGCGCCGCCACACGGCAGGTCTGATCTAGAGAGACTCCCTAGCACTCGTCCCAGTTGTACAACCGACTTTGCTAGGGATGGTTCACTGTCTACATACGCTCTCATTTGCAGAGACGACAGTTTAGCATAGCCTTCAGCTACGTCATTTGCTACGACCTAGCAAGGAGCCATATTCTTCAAGAATGTATTCTGAACAGGTTAATATCGTGAATCATATACTGTCAAGAGCTACGTTCATCATTAATGGATTAAAGTTAAGTATCAAACTAATTATGTCCGCTTTCTGAATTCTCATTCATTGTCATGTTCCAGACCTCACGTCAGTATAGTTCTTCCCTCTTCACGCCAGCCTGCGTGTGCTAAAAAAACGCGTGCATTTCGACTTCCACTCATAACACGGTGTTCGCTCTTCCGCCAACTCAACAGTATTCAGCATTAAAACAGCGCTGCCGTTCGAGTAAGGTGTTGGTTTCTTTCGGCAGGAGCGTTTCCAGAGGCTGCCGCCTATCACGCCTCGAACTGGCTGTGGCTATGCGGCGGCTCCTCTCGGACGCATCCCATCCGCCTGCAGGCCTGGCTTATGGCCCGCTGTGGCTGCTAATGGAATTCTGCCGTCGGGTCTCCACGACCGAGACATTTTTCGCTTTTCTTTGTTTACGCAGCGGCCGCGCCTGCAGATGGCCGCCCCGTCTCCCTTTATTTGACCTCGCTCTGCTGGCGATATGGCCCGGCCCCGCCCGCTGCCTGCTGCTGTCTGGTGTATCCACAACAGAAGCAGACGCTGAAATTTGTCTCCCGGACAGTGGCCACAAAGCGACGCAAAGAGATGTTTTGCGGATCTTGGACACGTAATATTTCAGATGCGCTCGTGTGCCGCTGTGTTTGCTTCACTCGCATGAATACATCTCTCTTGAGGACATTCCCCTTCTACACGATATCTCAAGTGTTTTGGGTCAAATTGAAATAGGTGATAGAGGGTCCATAAACGATTTTATGGCGGTAGGAAACCTTTGGTCGGAAATGCCTATTTATTGCGTTATCGACGTACACAGCACCGAGGAAGGTGGCGCAGTGAATAGCGCACTGCACTCGCATTCTGGAGGACGACGGTTCCAACCCGCGTCCGGCCATCCTAATTCTGGTTTTCCATGATTTCCTTGAGTCGCTTCTAGCAAATGCTGGGATGGTTCCTTTGAAAAGGGATGGCCAAGTTCCTTCTCCGTCCTTCTCTAGTCAGGGCTTGTGCTTCGTGTGTACTGATCTCGTATTAGCAGGAAGTTAAGCACTAATCTCTAGCAACCATTGAAAGTGACGACGCACAATGCATGTATGGCAAGGGCACAAAAAGTTCTGCCGCACTTTCTCAAAGATCTCTGGTGTCTATTGTACCAGGAGGCAGGCTCGTCCACATCCATTACTATGGATGTTTCACACAAACATCTTGACGCAAGCCCAGAGGGTAAAAGTTCACAGCTGTGATATCTAGCGATCACATTGGTCATGGGACAAGACTTCCCTTCCAATGCAACAGTGCAAAAATTTGGAAATTCGTGGTAAGTTCCTATGGGACCAAACTGTTGAGGTCAGCGGTCCCGAAGCTTACACATTATTTAATCTAACTTACACTAAGGACAACACACACACTTATGCCCGAGGGAGGACTCGAAGCTCCGACGGGGGAAGGTGCGTGATCCGTAGAAAGACGTCCTATACCACGCGGCTGCAGCACATGGATCTTACAGTGTGCCGGCCGGTGTGACCGTGCGGTTAAAGGCGCTTCAGTCTGGAACCGCGTGACCGCTACGGTCGCAGGTTCGAATCCTGCCTCGGGCATGGATGTGTGTGATGTCCTTAGGTTAGTTAGGTTTAATTAGTTCTAAGTTCTAGGTGACTGATGACCTCAGAAGTTGAGTCGCATAGTGCTCAGAGCCATTTGAACCATCTTACAGTGAGTGTATGTGTTGTACAGGTGTTGGCCGACATTAACAGTGAAGTGGGACGGTTGGCCACCGTGTTGAAACCGCATCCTTTCATGGACAAGGGGTGCAATGTCCAAGAACTGTGGCAGCAAATCCCGCAGAGACAACGATGTGGGTGATGTGTGGATTGTCCTCACTCCAGCCATTGCTGTTGCGGCTGTTGAAAACACCATCGCGGGTGAATGAGGTCCCATCCGTGAACTAAACAAACTGTGGGAATTCGGCACTACAGCAGTGTAGTGGATAATCCACTGAGAGAAGTAAGCGCGGGGCTCGAAATCCGATGGTCCCAGTGCTTCAACACATTCTGTATGGTAGGGTCGAATAGTACCTGTTCCACCAGTCTCCCCACACTGTACCCTTCGAATAGCGCATTTCACGGGCAAGTTGACGGTTGCTTACTGCCCGATGGTCAGCCACAATCCAACATCATCTTCTCAAAGACTCAGTTCGGACATTTGTTTGGCGGGAACCTTGGCTGGCTATCTGTGGCATGGACGATCTTCTCCGTCATAAGTTGGTATCCATTGAAATTAACATCTTCCAATTAGGATGACGCCTGTTACGAAAGCATTCTCTGTACATTCGTACTGCTTTCTGGTCACTATATCCTGTCGCACCATACATTAAATGCATGATTGCAAACTCTCGTGACGCCTTTCCATCCTTGACTACGCTTCACGCTCTCCATGTGTAACATCGAAAATGCAGAAAAACACCTTCTGCACCATCCAAAATTTTCGCCGTTTATTATCTGTTGATAACATGTACTGTACTTCTAATTCTTAATCTGTAAGCTTTATTATATTTAATACGTAATACGTAATTATATTTAATACTTAATGGATCTAATAGTGTGTTTATGTCTGACTGTATATAATTGATCGTAATTATTAGAAAATATTGTAAATTGCTGGGTAATAGCAGAAGGAACTTTATTTAGATGTATTGATAGAAACAACGAAATGGCAGTAACTGTGCCGTTGTTTATCTTTGCCTAAGGAGGGTCTCTGTTGCGTCGGGAGCAGAGAGCAAGGAGAGCAGCTTGAGCGACGAAACAGTGTGTGTTTGTTGGGCGCTTCCAGAGATGCGGTGTGCAGCTATGATCTCAGCATTGTGGTCGGCTACAATCTTCGTCGTCCGCACAGCTATAACATCGTACCGTTAACTGACAGATTTAGTACTGTAGAGGCTTTACCCAGTTGCATTTCTTTCACGAAGTATGACTAACTTGAATAATAGCCTGCAACACTTAAAATTTGCAGGGCCCCTTTGTTGTGATTATCCTCAGACATTATTACCAGGAAGGGTCCCTTCCGTTTTCATGCAATCACCGAGTGTAGTAAGAATATGAAAATTGATTAACTATTTACTGCCAGTTTTTTATGTTTGTTAATGACTATTTTAAATCTAAATTTTCTGCCTCGGTAACTGTTCCTTCTTGTATTTCATAACAGAGGCTGAACTAATTTGCAATTTGTGTATTAACTTCATTCTCTTAAATTAACGTAAAATTTCACTTGCAAAACTAATAACTCAACATGCAGAACAAATTCAAAGTGTGCAATTTCATCTATTCTGTATTTAGCTTAGCGAGCCACTTCTGCTGGCTTGATATGTATTTTGTTGCTGTTACTTCAAAAGTAAAATCAGTTGAGAATTTTTAACATGTTGCAGCCCTGTCAGCAACTGTGATAAACAAATATGTCAAAAATCCGCCTCAGTTGCTAAATGTTACTGGTCTTGACCCACGTTTCAGCACGAGTATTTATTTATTGCTTCTGTAGAAGGCTAGATTACTCTAGCTGAAACCCGGTTAAAGACCAGTAACATTTCACAACTGAGGCGGATTTTCGACATATTAAGATCAGTTGCTCATTTGCTTAAAGTAAATTCAATTCAACCTTTCAATAATCAAAAGTAAATTAGTTGCCTTTTTATAAATTTTGCATTATGCAACTCTGAGGTTACTGAAAGTCATTTTTTTCATAACAAAGTTTTATTTAAGCCAGTTATTCCTTTACTCTACTCAAAATTTAGTATTTCAGAATAAGTAACTGGAGTCTCAGCGTTTTCTGTTTCATTCATTTTCTCGTGAACTGTTTTCACTCCCACGCCAGTGATTATTTGCTTCAAATTCTTTGCCATTACTTTTGTTAAGATTCTAAAGATCCATTGCCCTAGCAGGCTGGCGACCGTTTAGTTATCCCCTTTAATTCTTTGTATTATCTGTATCCCCCTCCATCCCCCCACCACTCCGTGTGGTTCGTGAGCGATTGCAGTATATGCCTAGCATTTCCAGATTACCATCAGTATTTACATTAGGTTTAGAATGGATTCTGTTGAACACTTTCCTCCAACTAACCAGTGTTATTTTCCTTCGGTAACGATGGCCTATTCACTCTAAAATTTCATTAGGCACACGCTATCATTAGGCATATGCGATCATGGTCAGTTATATCGCTATCCAGTTGCCCAATTAGGAATGGGGAGGTTACACATCAACAGCCCTTAGCGGCTCGCCATCTTATTTTATTTACAACTTTTCATGACGTCGCCTTTCCGTCTTAGATTTTTTTAGGATGTGACTTGTAAGTACTGCATCTCTCTCCAGTCAGTACACACTTTAGTTTATTAATGTTTTATATACCTATTATGTTTTAGAACAGTTAGTTTAATTCTGAAGACGACTTTCATAGTAGCGTCGAAGCCTGGTCAATTTTGACTTAATATTTGTGACCGAGGGCTTATTTGTTCTAATATAATAGTGATATTTTTCAGCAGGACAATGCCATTCCAGACGCGGCACTGAACTGTCTGCTTGATGCTAGGGTGTTTCTTGTCCAGCGAGATCTTCATAACTGCTCCCAGCAGAATATGAGCTGGACCAACTTGCAAGTCTACGCCATCCCATTCCATAGATCCATGGTACCAAGGGTCAGTTGAATTTGTTGTCGACCAGTTTGCTTCAAGAGAGAATACAACGGGTTTATTACAACCCTCCCAAACGAATAAGTGTATTAATCCAGGGCAGAAGGAATGCAACACATACTGCCAACTTCAATGTACATTAGACTCAGTTTTGTAATAGCTGAACAAACATGACGTATCACCTCCGCCCGTGAAGTCCGTTTCGCTTCCTTTTCCTATTGTGGATGTTGCATTTTTCTTCTTTTTTTTCAGGCAGTGTACGTCGACTAACCTGTCGAGATATTCGCTTCTGTTGCGTATGTCAATAGGTAGGGCTATCGCAGCATTAACCGCTGCCTGGCGGGAGAAGGAGGTACTAGTTGCAAGTAGTTTGTACAAACGGATCTACGAACGCTGTGATTTATCAGCCGAGGTACAAATTGTATATCGGTAGGCCTGTGCGGCAACCGACAGACCGATTTTGCTTGTTGGGCGGTCGGTAGGGTGTGCACACACGCTAGCGGAACCTGCATCCTCCGCTCTTTCCGCCCCCCCCCCCCCCCCTTCTACACACACACACATACAAACCAAAAATCACAATCAAACGTCATCGTAATTTCTGCGTGATGGAGAAAGACGGACTGAAGGACGGCTTCGCAATGGGAAGCCCATTAGCTCCAGGTATAGCGAGCCTGTTAATGGAGTATCAGGACGTCGTCCTGGTTATGGGTCCTGCGAAGTCTAGTTGCATTTATCGTTACGTCGATGGCACATTGATTGTATGGCGTCGTGGACGAGAGCTCTTGGACCTCATCAGTAACATTCACGACGGCATCAAGTTCACGGTGGAGGTGTCTTGGCATTATTTCAAGTCCTTGCCCGGCGAAACGCAAACGAATTCCTCAGCCCCAGTGCTTATCTAAAACTCACCGACATGGACTGGTACACCGCCCAGCATACAAACGTTCTGTTCCGAGGACCTAAGTGTATCGATTGGAAAGAACTGAACTGCTTAAGAAAAGTGTGCAAAGATTAACAAATTTTGCAAGCTATTTCACCGAAGACTCGTAAGTAGATATCCCCCTCGGAGGACACCAACGTACTTGCTCTGGCTCAGTAAGATGAAAGATTAGCCGATTCTAAAAGAGGCATGAAGTCTATTCAGTCTTCGGCCACCCGGCAAAATTCGTGAGGTATACGAAAGTTGATGTAGGTCTCAGGAAGCTAGTATTACACAGAACACCTTGTGGGTGTGGGCAGTTTTATACTGAGCAGATCGTGCGCGCTGTTGGGCAGCGCTGTATAGAACACGAGAGATGTTTCCGCCTACGGCATCGTGAGCAATCAACGGTAGCAGAAAATAAGCTAGAAAATGGTCACCTGAATGCATTCGACGACACATATAGAGTTAAACAGACAAATGGTCTGTCGGAGAGCTTTATGAAAGAAGTGATCGAGAGAAAAAATTCTGACAACACTCTCAATAAAGACGGCAGCTTACGGTTAAACACAACTTTGGACACGGTCATCAGAAGATAGAACTGGATGCGGTTGTCTTGCAATTAAAACATCCCTTACTTACATCTACATCATGCTCCGCAAGTCACTTACCGGTGTGTAGTAAAGGGTACATCTGGTACCACTAACTGATCCTCCCTTCCCTCTTCCACTCTCGAATATCGCCTGCGAAGGATGATTGTCGGTAAGTCTCTATATTAGCTCCAATGTCTTGAAGTTTTCCGTCCTGGTCTTTTCGAGAGATGTTCGAGGAGGAAAGTAACACGTTGTTCAAAATGGTTCAGATGGCTCTGAGCACTATGGAACTTAACTTCTGAGGTCAGCAGTCCCATAGAACTTAGAAGATTGTAGCCGACCACAATGCTGAGATCATAGCTGCACACCGCATCTCCGGAAGCGCCCAACAACGTATCTAACCTAAGGACATCACACACATCCATGCCCGAGGCAGGATTCGAACCTGCGACCGAAGCGGCCGCGCAGCTCCAGACTGCAGCGCCTAGAACCGCTCGGCTAACACGTTGTGTTACCTCTCTTATAAGTCCGCCACAGGAGTTTGTTGAACATATTTGTACTGCTCTCGTGCCGGCTAAACGATCCCGAGAGAAACGCGCCACTCTACATTAAAGCAGTTGAAGCGACTAGAAGTTTAAGAGAGAATTTTATTTAATATTGTGACTGGCAAAAAACCAGCGAATGCTGTCAATATTTTAGCTAGCTTCCATGTGCCATTCACTCGAGAAGAACATCAAAATGAAACAATAGTAGGACCTGTTCTTAGTGGCGTCATAACATGTGGATTAGAATTACTGCTCCAGACGACCAATAGCTGAGCGTGCTGAACAAGTGTGAACAAGTGTTTGATTAGAAATTGTACAACAGGAAACTATAGGGAGCGTGTTTACGGAGCGTAGTGACTTACCGCACGTGGCGCGAACTAAGCTGCAGATAAAACCCAACTTAACCACCACCTACAGTCACCCAAAAGCTATAAAAAGAAAACCTCACACGAATGTATCGTGTATGTCAGTCACCTTCGGCACGCTTGCACTTGTGTTGGGCGTTTCGGAACCGATAAACTGAAGAGAAATACTGAATTTGAGAGTAATGTATTCCTCAACATTTAATGAACCTACTAAAAGAGTATCAAACTGAGAGAAGGTGATTTATTTCCATCAAGTGTCTTGCAAGAAATGTACCACGTAACATGTTCTCGGGCGACCTGTCTTGTCAGATTGATTCAGGAATTTGTGGATTTCCAACATTTCTTTGCGACTCAGTTGCTTCCCCGACGAGAATAATGGAGAATTTTGTAGCAAATTTGGGATGTTGTACCAAAATGAAATTTTTCGAGATCGTTTAACACATATTTGTAGTACCTGATTCACTGTAAATCCACTGTTCATCGATCTATGGAATTTGAGCTTAAAAAGAATATTTAAGTAGCGCCATCTTTTACAAAAATGAGCAACATTAAATTTTCTCCAAGAAACGTCTTGTTTGCTTTTTCCCTAGGACTAACAGTTCCCGCATTGCAGGGGTTGGAAAATCTCAGATTAATATACACTACTGGCCATTAAAATTGCTACACCATGATGATGACGTGCTACAAACGCGAAATTTAACCGACAAGAAGAAGATGCTGTGATATGCAAATGATTAGCTTTCCAGAGAATTCACACAAGGTTGGCACCGGTGGCGACACCTGCAACTTGCTGACATGAGGAAAGTTTCCAACCGATTTCTCATACACAAACAGCAGTTGACCGGTGTTGCCAGGTGAAACGTTGATGTGATGCCTCGTGTAAGGAGGAGAAATGCGTACCATCATGTTTCCGACTTTGATAAGGGTCGGATTGTGGCCTATCGCGATTGCGGTTTATCGTATGGCGACAATGCTGCTCGCGTTGGTCGAGATCCAATGACTGTTAGCAGAATATGGCATCAGTGGGTTCAGGAGGGTAATACGGAACGCCGTGCTGGATCCCAACGGCCTCGTATCACTAGCAGTCGACGTGACAGGAATCTTATCCGCATGGCTGTAACGGATCGTGCAGCCACGTCTCGATGCCTGAGTCAACAGATTGGGACGTTTGCAAGACAATAACCATCAGCACGAATAGTTCGACGACGTTTTCAGCAGCATGGACTATCAGCTCGGTGACCATGGCTGCGGTTACCCTTAACGCTGCATCACAGACAGGAGCGCCCGCGATGGTGTACTGAGCGACGAACCTGGGTGCACGAATGGCAAAACGTTATTTTTTCGGATGAATCCAGGTTCTGTTTACAGCATCATGATGGTCGCATCCGTGTTTGGCGACATCGCGATGAATCCACATTGGAAGCGTGTATTCGTCATCGCCATACTGGCGTATCAGCCGGCGTGATGGTATGGGGTGCCATTGGTTACACGCCTCGGTCACCTCTTGTTCGCATTGACGGCACTTTGAACAGTGGACGTTGCATTTCAGGTGTGTTACGACAGTGGCTCTACCCTTCATTCGATCCCTGCGAAACCCTACATTTCAGTAGGATAATGCACGACTGCATGTTGCAGGTCCTGTACGGGCCTTTCTGGATACAGAAAATGTTCGACTGCTGCCCTGGCCAGCAGATTGTCCAGATCTCTCACCAATTGAAAGCGTCTGGTCAATGGTGGCCGAGTAACTGGCTCGTCACAACACCCCAGTCACTACTCCTGATGAACTGTTGTATCGTTTTGAAGCTGCATGGGCAGCTGTACCTGTACACGCCATCCAAGCTTGACTCAATGCCCAGGCGTATGAAGGCCGTTATTGCGGCAAGACGTGGTTGTTCTGGGTACTGGTTTCTCAGGATCTAGGCACCCAAATTGCGTGAAAATGTAATCACATGTCAGTTCTAGCAAAATATATCTGTCCAATGAATACCCGTTTATCCGTTTATCATCTGCATTTCTTCTTGGTGTAGTAATTTTAATGACCAGTTGTGTAAATAACGTTATAATGGTATAAAATTATAATTATTGTTAAATTAACTGGGATGAGAACAAATATTAAATTTGCGTCTCAAGTCTAAGTGCAGTATAGCAGGTTTAAGAGCTAAACTGTGTTCTGGCGTGTAACAGGGTGGATGGGGATAGAGGCTGGAAGCAGAAGGGAAGGTACGTTGCCAGATCCCTCCTTCATAATTCTGTAAATTGAAGAATAACTTGTGTGATTCCTACACCTATCTACCTCTCTACGTCACAAGAAGCACTTACAGTGTGTTACGCTAAGTTAACCCGATTCTTGACACCGCGCCTGATGAATCATTGGCGACGCAATGCACAGACATCCGCGGGTGGTGCTTAGTTTCCACAAAATGCGTTAACACTGCAGTGAAAGCAGATGTGAGTTACTGACAATACTAGCGCAAGAAACGCAGATGGAGAGAATCTGTGAAAATGCCTGCCCACAGTTCCACACTGCTTGAGGGGAAACTGATTGTTAGTTATCTTGTATGGCAGCTGTATCATTCTTCCGAGAAAGACAAATTCCCCACCACGAGCGCTGGTCACTTTTCCATTTACAGACAAACTATACCTCGCCAGCACATTCTGTTCCATCTCTCATGTGAGTAGCCAAAGATACTTCAATGAGCTCCTGTTTAAGTAGTGGAGTTGTTTTAAGTTTATTCAGTACTTACTTGCAGTTCTTAATTGAGCTACTGTATAATGTAAACAAGCTTAACAGCTGGAACTATCAATTGTCTAGCACACTGTAGAGCGTTTCCCACGTGTGAAACCCCGTCAGTAAGCATTCGACAACGCTTATTTCATTGTCTCCACCGTCACTCCTTCGAATACTTTTCCCAACTTGAGGGGTATCAAATGCATCATCCCAACCTTAGCTCTCCCAACGTCTGAAGAGGCCCATTAGCTTAAATTGTCTCCCTCTGCAACGGAAGGACGTCATCTAGCTGCTATGGAACTTGAGATATTTCAACGTAAGTAATGAATTACATCAGACACATTCACATACATCTTACAAAATGTATTGTGGATGTGTGCTAAGTGGTTCCACTCATTGCAGCCCACTCTACAAATGCCAGCAATGGAAGACATTTACACTATCTACCAGTAACACAATTAATGCTGAGAGAAGTGCAGTAACTTTCTGGTTATTCATTATTTCACCACCAAGTGACTATAACACAATAACAGGAGTTTTTATTTCGCTGTCAGCGATAGACAGCAGCAAGATGCCACATTTACCGACATTTACCGACTCAATCCCTTTCCCACCAGCATTACGTAAGTCACCAAAAACATTACACTTCCAAATTAAACACTTTTCAGCCATGTCTTAAAGGAACGTATTTTACAAAGAGGCTCACTTGTTGTTGTTGTTGTTGTGGTCTGCAGTCCTGAGACTGGTTTGATGCAGCTCCCCATGCTACTCTATCCTGCGCAAGCTTCTTCATCTCCCAGTACCTACTGCAACCTACATCCTTCTTGGTGTATTCATCTCTTGGTCTCCCTCTACGATTTTTACCCTCCACGCTGCCCTCCGATACTAAATTGGTGATCTCTTGATGCCTCAGAACATGTCCTACCAACCAATCTCTTCTTCTAGTCAATTTGTGCCACAAACTTCTCTTCTCGTCAGTCCTATTCAACAACTCCTCATTAGTTATGTGATCTACCCATCTAATCTTCAGCATTTTTCTGTCGCACCACATTTCGAAAGCTTCTATTCTCTTCTTGTCCAAACTATTTATCGTCCACGTTTCACTTCCATACATGGCTACACTCCATACAAATACTTTTAGAAACGACATCCTGACATTTAAATCTATACTCGGTGTTAATAAATTTCTCTTCTTCAGAAACGCTTTTCTTCCCATTGCCAGTCTACATTTTATATCCTCTCTACCTCTACCATCATCAGTTATTTTGCTCCCCAAATAGCAAAACTCCTTTACTACTTTAAGTGTCTCATTTCCTAATCTAATACCCTCAACATCACCCGACTTAATTCGACAACATTCCATTATCCTCGTTTTGCTTTTGTTGATGTTCATCTTATATCCTCCCTTCAAGACACTAACCATTCCGTTCAACTTCTCTTCCAAGTCCTTTGCAGTCTCTGACAGAATTACAATGTCATCGGCGAACCTCAAAGTTTTTATTTCTTCTCCATGGATTTTAATACCTACTCCGAATTTTTCTTTTGTTTCCTTCACTGCTTGCTCAATATACGATTGAATAACATCGGGGAGAGGCTACAACCCTGTCTCACTCACTTCCCAACCACTGCCTCCCTTTCATGCCCCTCAACTCTTATAACTGAGGCTCACTTAACAACTGCAAATTAATACTCATTTAATGAACTGATAATTACCCTACAATAAGGGGCAGCCAAATGAAAACGAGGCAGTTGGAAAAAAGTGAGTAAACTGTTTACTATTCAAAAGTAATCACCATAACTGTTAAAACATTTATACCATTGGAGACAAGACGGTCAATACCGTAATGGAAAAGTCTTTGCGTTTCCTTACGGAACCGTGATGGTACCCAGGGTTCCACCTCTTCACCCGAAGCAAATCGACCGCCACGAATGTCTTTCTTCATGGCATCAAAAATATATTAATCGCATGGGAGGGATCAGAACAACGTGGAGGATGTGCAAGGATTTCCCAGAGAAATACTGCAGTGTAGTCGTAACAACCTCGACAACATGTGGGTGGGCATTTTCCCGCAACAGAATGATGCCTTTTCGATTACAACACAGAAGTTTCGCTGGGAAGCTCCTACGCATTCTCCACATAGTTCCGAACTCACCCCAACCGATTTTCATAAATCTGGAACACTAAAGAAAGGTATTCCCGGCCGTCAACTTTCTTCTGGCGAAGAGGTGCACGCCTGGTTGCAATAATGTTTCCGTAACGTTAAAATTTTTTCGTGAATGTATTCACCATAACGTTTCACAGTGAGATAAGCGTATTAACAGTTACTGCGATTACTTTTGAAAAATAAAGTTTACTTACTTTTTTCCATCTACCACGTTATCATTTGAGTGCCTTAATTTACGATCGTTGCCAGAAAGTAATGTACCGCATTTTTTTCCTTCAACACTTCTTTATTGAACATAATGAGGATTACACACACGAAAGAATGGAGTTTTATCTACACACCCTATTTTTCCACGTAATCTCCATCCCGCTCGATGGCTTTCTCCCAGCACAATACACGGGGGTGTATGCCCTGTCGCTACCAATCCTTGTCCTGGTGGCGGAGCCAGTGCTTCACTGTGTGAGTCACCACCTCATCGTCCTCAAAATGTCTTCCACGAATGGCATCATTTAATGCCCCAACCAGCTGAAAGTCCGAGGGGGCTAGGTCAGGCGTGTCAGGTTTGACAGCCGTGGATGGTCACCCTGACCGCTGCAAATCATGGAGCTCCGCCGAACCGCCTTCTGGTGACCTCACCATACGTGCTCAGCGACTAACTGTACTTCTCTCGACAGCAGATGCTCCGTAGACTTGGCACACGCGTTTGTGAACATTTCTTGATCTGCTGTGAGAAATTCAATGACGTCACGTTGCTTGTAACGTACATCACCTACAGACGCCATTTTGAAAATGTCCTGCAACTACGCTGTCTGTCGGAAGCGACGGAAACTTGGCGCGCTGACTCAGAAGATTTCAAATAACACATACGCAACGTTTCGCATTCGTAGTATTGTTTTCGACTAAGAGAAAAAATACGGTGCATTACTTTCTGGGAAACCCTCGTATAAATACGTCCTCAGTAAAGTTTACAATCTACTCTCATTAGGTTACTGGACACGAAATGCTGGGGAGGTATAGTTTGTAAGCTGAAAAGCGAGCAGCGCTCATGGAGGGGAATGTTGCCTTTGCGGAAGAACGACACAACTGCCATACTGGATGGCTGAAAATCAGTTTCCCATCTAGCAGCGTGGGACAGCGTGTAAAGATTTACCTCGAATCTGTCAATATGCGTTTCTATTACCAGTATTATTAGTAACTGCTATCCGTATCCCCAGTAGTGGTAACGTATTATGTCGAAAATAAACATCACCCTCTCATGTCTGTACACCGTGTCGCCAGCGAGTTATAAGGCGAAGTCGGAGGCCTGGTACAACTTTGTGAAACACCCTGTCGTTGCTTCTTGTGAAGCAGTGGAGTAGATGGAGTGGGGCACTTCAGTCTGGAGGACTATGAAGGCCAGAAGAGCATGACCACAATCCGGCGACCGACGTTCCCTTACACTTTTGTCTTCCATCGCCCCTTTAACATGTTACTCCTCCAGAACAAATTTATTTCTTAATATGGCTCTACTTCATTCAGACGTGGTGCGCACAATTAATATTCGTTCTTAAGCTACTTTATTTAATAATAAAAGTGAATTTTATACCATTAAAGCACTATTTTTAATTATCTGCGATTTTCCTCTCCCCTGCAATGCAGAAAGTATTAGCCCTTCAGCAAAATTTTGGACTTTTTTTGGAGGAAATGTAACGTAGTTTAATTTTCTGCTTTGAAAAGTTTTCGGCACAAGCCGTGGTTTCGAATTATTCAAGACAAACATGAATATGTGATCTTTAACGGCCCCCCTCCGTTTAATATTTTCGCTTGTATGATGTAGCTCAGTAACTTTTTTTTCAGCGTAACAGGAGGAACACTGTGACGTTTTAGGAGTTTCCTGAAGAAGTTTACGGTTTCATCATTGTATAGGGTTTAAGTTCTTATGCCACTGGTATCATATTCTGTATTCTCTCATTTGTTTGTGGAATTAATTCACTGTTTTGTTCCCAAAATTGTTCGCTCACACAAACCCACCTTCCCTATTTCGAAGAGTTCTTCCCCTGCCTTCTCTATGTGGCACGATTTAGCCGGGGTGTGCATCAGTGCCATTTGTGTCCTTTGCAACATGTATTTTGATTATTCGAGACCATTTCAGAACATTCGAGAACATTCGTAAAAGTTCGAGAACATTGTAGAAACATTTCTATTGACCTGATTACCGCCATAATCTGATGGCGACAGCCCACATCTCCGCAACGACAACAGCTACCGCCGCACGAGCACTGTAGGACACAGTGAGGAAAGCAGAGGCAGAACGAGACACAAAAAGCAGTGATTGGCGATGGCTGGTTTTGAAGGTAACGTCAACTTCACCCAGAAACACTTTAATATGCTTATTCTACCTGCATCATAATTAATTGCGTAAACGCGTACAGTCTGAAGTACACGATACTAGAAACAAAACGTGTCACTGAACACTGGTCCGCAAACGAACTGTTTGCGATATAATTGTGACTTTGTGGTGATTCTTTGTAAACACCGCATCCCGATCCGTGGTGTGATCTTTGTTTATATTTTCGAGACTTTGAGTTGTAAACAGAATGGATACGACAGTGCAGTACACATTCGGAGTGCCACCTATGTCGGATGTTTGCGGAGCGTCGGTTGTATTGTAAGAGTATTGTTGGTAAAATGAAACATTACAGTATCAGGGAGTATGCGGGTGTAAATGTCATCTATGGCAGGGTTCACGGCAATGCACGGGAGGCCGTGCGCTTGTACCAAGAAGCATACTCTGCCCAAAGGTAGCCCATGAGTCGAATGTTTACAATGGTCCGCCAACGTCTCCAACAAACTGGTAGCTTTGCGGAAGCTGTGGGAGTGGGTAGGCCTGCAAGAATTACACCTGTACTTGAAGATGTGATGCTGGAAACAGTCGCACTCTCCAGGAATGTCGACGAAGAGACTTGCCCCACAAATTCCTCGAACAAACCACAGTAGTGTTTTGAGAAAAATGCATTGCAGTACAACGTATTCATAACACCTCAATTGAACTCAGTATCTTAGTGAGGTAGACTTTGGTCCTGGATTAACGTTCTGTCAGTGGATTTAACGATAAGCTGTGGACAATCTTACCTTTGGCAGTAACAAGGTTGACTTGTGGTGGTGTGTTTAATTATCAGAGTTCTCACGTTTGAAGCCAGCTAGGCAATAACACAAATGATATGTATGAGTCACCGCATCAGAGACGTTTATTGTTGTATGTATGATTAGAAGTACCAGCTGATCGTCTTACTGTCCCGCGAATATTGATAAACAGACTCATCGGAGGTCCGCAGCTCGTGGTCGTGCGGTGGCGTTCTCGCTTCCCATGCCCGGGTTCCCGGGTTCGGTTCCCGGCGGGGTCAGGGATTTTCTCTGCCTCGTGATGACTGGGTGTTGTGTGATGTCCTTAGGTTAGTTAGGTTTAGGTAGTTCTAAGTTCTAGGGGACTGATGACCATAGATGTTAAGTCCCCTAGTGCTCAGAGCCATTTGAACCATTTGAACTCATCGGACGGAATTGCCTTCTGTTTGTGCAAAATCATCCTGCAGGATTGTTTGAGGAGGTCCCTTAGGGAAACGTCAGGCATTGTGGTATACGCATGACTGAGCACGGGAACATTTTGCTGCGGTAGTTGAGACGTCTGAGGCGCCGATAAGGCCAAAGACGAATTGGGAGGGGAAGAACAGCACAGTGGCCTCCAAAATCACCTGGTCTGAAACCCAAGGATTTCTACGTGTGGAGTCTTCTTTAATCTGTAGCGTACGTCACATGGGACAGAATTTTTTCTCATATCATAGAATAATATAATAAACATACTGTAGCTACGATAATGCTTTTAGAAAGGAATTTGATGTGTAACCTTCTCATTGGTCCACACAAATCTTTTTCTTTAATTTATCAGTTTGTATGACTGGCACCTGAAGTTATGCTGTGGTCTTCTGTTATATGGAGATATAAATAAATTTCTTCTACATGTATCCCTTTGCGTACGCACTGCGATGATAAAGGGCCGACCATTGTGGCAGAGCGGTTCTAGGCACTTCAGTCCGAAACCACGCTGCTGCTACGGTCGCAGGTTCGAATCCTGCCTCGAGCATGGATGTGTGTGATGTCCTTGGGTTAGTTAGGTTTAAGTAGTTCCAAGTCTAGGGGAGTGACGATCTCAGATGTTAAGTCCCATAGTGCTCAGAGCCATTTGAACCATATTTTTGCGATGATAAATCCCTGAGAAAGGCGGTTGACTCGTTTGAACGACGGTTGTCCTCCGACCTCTTTGACAATCGGTACAAATATCACAATATGCCAAACAAAAATAAAAGGCATAAGCTGTAATAAATATTAATGTCTTGGAAAACTTGAAGCAGATCACAAAACTGGCGATGTCACAATCTAGGAGGGCCACACATCAGACGACCATGAATTCTAATCCAGAGGCAAAATACCAGGGTACAAACTTGGCGTTTCCATCAACTACCCACAATATGGAACCGCTGAATGCACGAGAGCTGAAGTCGCATATATCTGGACCATTCACTCTCTCTCAGCCCAAGGAATTTTCAGTTACACAGTGAAAGTTAAAGCAGTAACTTTTGTGAATATATAGAAGTCTCCGAACACAAGATGGCTTACAGACAAGCCCCCCACTTTTTCACACCTTTGTATTTATACTGGAAACTTGAACTCCCATACCCTGAATTGGAGTTACAAAATGGTTCAAATGGCTCTGAGCACTATGGGACTTAACATCTGAGGTCATCAGTCCCATAGAACTTAAACCTAACTAACCTAAGGACATCACACACATCCATGCCCGAGGCAGGATTCGAAACTGCGATCGTAGCGGTCGAGAACCGCTCTGCCACACCGGCCGGCTTCGGAGCTACAACTAAAGCGATGAAGACTGGCAGAAAGCAGAACTGATGTTTCTTCTACGACGCAAAACGAAAGTCCACCTTCCACTCTGCGAGATGGAATAGAGGGTACAACTTGGATCGTATTTGCATATTCACCACCTCCAGCAGAATCAATGCTCCTAGAGAAGTCCCTCACCGCTTCTAAAAGCACCACATGGACCAGTGATCACCGTCGTTGGCACAAATGTTCCTATAACCCACATACTTCCTCTCACCACATGGAATTATAGAAAAGCCAAATGACAACAGTGTAACACACAATTAGACCATGATACTATGATGTATTCCAATATCTGTCTGCTTCTACAGCTTATATCCTCTACAGCTCCTTCAACTACCATGATGCCATAAAAGATGTCCTGTCATCCTGTTGCATCTTCTTATCAGTGTTCTCCACATATGTCTTTCTTCGATTCTGCGGAGAGCCTCCTCATTCCTTATTTTCTGTGTCCACCTAATTTTCAATATTTTTCTGTAGCCACATTTCAAATACTTCGATTCTCCTCTTTTACGATTTTCTCACAGTCCATGTTTCACTACCATGCAATGCTGTGCTCCAACCGTACGTTCTCACTCCTTGCTCCCTCCATCATGAGTTATTTTGCCGCTTAGGTAGCAGAATTCCTTAACTTCGTCTGCCTCGTGATCCCCAATGCTATTGTTATGTTTGTCACTGTTCACATTTCTACTATTTCTCACTCATTTAGTCTTTCTTCCGTTTACTCACAATCAATATTCCGTACTCATTAGACTGTTCATTCCATTCTACAAATCCTGTAATTCTTCTTCACTTTCACTCGTGGTAGCAATCGGTCTATAGAACCAAAAGCTAAAAAACTATACCTGGATCACTGCACTAGTTATTATCACAGCAAAAAATTACGCACCCCGTGGTGTCAGAAAATCTAACCATGTTGGAGCGAGGAATGTAAGGAGCTGCGCCCCGAATATGAAAGAAAGGCAGAACCAGATGGTGGAGTACAACTCTTAGAGGTACTAACCAACAACAGAATATCCAGATGGAACGAAACTCAGAGAATTTGAATTTCACCCACAACAACGGAATGACTGGCAGCTTTTCCAGATAATTAGATTCGTGGTGTACAACCTGTACAAAGCAGGGCTGCATTTCCGGAACGGAAGCCATAGCTAAACGAATAAAACCGCTCTGAAAGACGACGATCGACAAGAAGCACTAAAGGCACGGCACTTACCAGCTCAGTGAAGCCAGTAACAAACACTACCAATTATGCACCTTATCCAAGCCAAACAACTGGACGATGCCCTGAAAGAAGTCTCAGATAACAGCTATTATGACGACATATTCCCCGAATTCGTAAGGGGTACTGGCCCCAAAGCGCACTTGTCGCTTGTTTATTTTTACAGCGACGTAATTACGACGCAAAAACTTCCATCTCTGTTTAAAATAGCAAAATTATAGTTATTGCCAAACCAGGGAAAGATGTTGTGCTCTCTGAAAGCTACACTCCAATCGCTTTCCATGGCGTGTGACACAAGGTACTGGAAAGAGAACTCTGCGCGAGACTCTTCCCCGAAAAGTGTGCTCCCACCAAACAGTTCGGCTCTATGCTAGAGGAAATTGTTGCGACCAACTACCGTATCTGACAACTCACGTAGGAAATGGCCCTCAGAAGAAGCTCAGAAAAGTGGTCCCTTTCATTGACTTCACTTGCAACTACGAAACGGTCTTTAAGGACGCCCTATTGGTAGAACTCTACAACCCAGTTCCATAAAAAGCTTTCCTCCAGCTTGTGACTGAAACAAAAACAGTGACAGAACCGTTGAAGTAAAGTTAAACGGAAGGAAACACAAGTGTCGAAGCCTGCAGAACGGCTTTCGTCCCGACTCCGTCCTGGCACTACTTAATTTTCAACATCTACCCATTGATGTCCCAACCATAACGTCGCGAAAGTTTATGTATTTAGGTGATATAACCATAGTCATATAAATGGCGCATTTAGTCAAAACAGAGAACACACTCAAGGAAAACCTCTAAATAATAGATCAATATTTTAGAAAATGTGGACGTAATGCAAATCTGAATGGAACAGAAGTTTCAGCCTTGCGTCTGAATAGCATACAAGCCTATGTTCGACTCAGAATATACTCCGAAGGAGCCATCTTAAGGCACAGCACGTACCGTAAATATCTAGGAGTAACCCTCGATACGTCTTTGTCCTATAAAATACCTACGGAAAATGTCTCTCAAGGGGGGCCACGACGTTGAGATCATAGATATACTTCAAACTTTGTACAATATTAGTACGCCATTAAAGCAACATACTGTGTAAGTAGTAAGGTGCAGTACTCTGGCACTTCCGAGAAAATCGCAAGAGAAGTTTTGCGCGTCTATTGTGTACCGGATATATCTGTGCGTAGGAGATGTTGTAACCTCCCAACAGTTTATTATTCTGTAACCTCGCAATAATAATCTACTGCAGCCGACACTGCCCTCTGGTCTGCGATTCTACTGTAGCTTACATATCGCAGGCAGCGCGTGAGCAATCCATCGAAATTACATCTGGTCGAGTGCGCTAGAAATAAATACCTTAGTCATGGACCTCTTACAATGTCTGTTAGAGTTCCTTGTCGGCACGTGGGTTCCGGCGCGGTAGCTGACCGTGTTCGGTCAGAGGACTAACTACCATCTGAGAAATAAATAAATAAATAAATAAATTACTGAGTTAATTGATCAACGATGAACATCAACAAGCGTCATGGGGCGTCCGTCCCGAACAAACAGAGCGAACAATAACAACAAAATGAGACTAGAAACGAGAGAAAGTGCTTAGCTATGGAAGACGAACGTGTATGAGGCGACCGTTCGACTCTCACTCAAACATGTGTTTTAATCTAGTTTTTTTTATCAATGGTCATATTTAATTTATGTGACATTTGAGAGGTAATATAATTAAAAAAACCATGTGTGCGTGCATGAATTTTCAGTGAATTTCAGGTTATTTATTTATTGTTTTTAATTAAATTTAATTGTTTTAACAAATCATCGACAAGAACATGAAGAAACTCATAGTGTTATTCTGAAAATGTAGGCCTGTGGAAAAAAGAAACTATTCGGTCACGTGACAGAATGATTAAAGTTGCGTGAGTGAAGCACCTGGTGATATGATGACTGTATGCCAATAACGTAGGATGGTGCATCAGGCATATCTGAAGATGTTAAGGTTTTAGCTTTTAACTCTTGACTAATACTGCAACAATGTGCACAGCCGTTTCTTTAGTAGCAGATTTCGAATGGTATCGATCTGTGGACGTTTCCCGTAACTTCCAGAACCACGGTGTACCCCAGGACAATGTGTGATGTTGGGCATATGTAACAAATTGTAAGGCCTGTGTTGTGAATACGTATGATGTAATGTTCAAAGCAACATGCACTGAGGCTGCAGCTTCAATGAAAGACATGAGATGTATTAGCAGTTGCGAATATAAACCACATGCAGAACTATAATGGAATGAGACATTGAAACTCCGTGCTGGTCCGGCACGAATTTTCATTGTTGTCATTCCGTTATATAGCTGGAAGTGCTTCACATTTTCATCTGCGAATACATTTTCATGTCTTGGCTAGTTGTATCCGAGAAGAGAGGCAGATGCAAAACGCTGAAAGTAAATGAAAGGGTCTCACTTACTGTGAGAAGTGTAATGCGCACTTTCGAATCGTGAAAAAATAACTGTTTTATGAAATTTCCTTGGGAATTAGAGCTGTAGGGTTCAGAGGTATCAAATTCTTATTCGTTTTCATGTCATAAAATCTGTAAGTGAGATTTACTTCATCTGTACCCTTAAATTCCTACTGTACCAAATGTATAACACTACAGTCTACATTATGTAAGTATGTTTGTATGTATTTATATCAAATTATGTTTATTGTCAAATTCAAATAAAACAAAACGGCAGTTAAAAATTGTTCTGTACATTGCTTAATAATTCTCACAAACTCAGATGAAGTTAACAGTTATCACGTGGGAAAGCTGAACCAAGTAAAAACGTTTTTCCTGGGAAAGGTAAACTTCATTACGTGGAGCAGCTGGGTTTTCAATCAGGTTGTGGCTCCTGTTTGCGAGTGTGAATGAAACGCCTGATTATTTTTTCAGATGTTGAACTTTGGTGGCGAAGTCTTTCGCGATGGGGTCCTTGAATGGAAAGTTCCCAGTTAACTTGCGCATCAAATTCGTATAATCTGACGCGGCAAGTTAACGGTTAACTTTATATCTACATTTAAATTAGATCTTAATTAAGGCAAAGGAAGAGGTACATGTTATTGGTGTGTCAGCCGTTGTCGTCCTTTCTGTATGTCCATCCTTTTGATAGGAGATCTTGGGGACGACGGTCGTCGTAAATAATAGTAACACGATCCCTCTATATACCGCATCAGTGGCCAACATAACTCGTTTCGCAGTTATGACAGTCTGCATAATCAGTTATGTTGACCACTGATGCGGTATACAGGGTGAGTCACCTAACGTTACCGCTGGATATATTTCGTAAACCACATCAAATACTGACGAACTGATTCCACAGACCGAACGTGAGGAGAGGGGCTAGTGTAATTGTTTAATACAAACCATACAAAATTGCACGGAGTATGTTTTTTAACACAAACCTAAGTTTTTTTAAATGGAACCACGTTAGTTTTGTTAGCACATCTGAACATATAAACAAATACGTAATCAGTGCTGTTTGTTGCATTGTAAAATGTTAATTACATCCGGAGATATTGTAACCTAAAGTTGACGCTTGAAACCTCCGACGTTCGGTTGCGTGTTGTAACAAAGACTGGCCACAGTCGGCGAGCAGCATCTGCAGGGACATGTTTACGATGACGACCATGTTTACGAGTGTGGCTGTAGTGCACTGTTGTGGTTTGGTCTAGCTGTCGCAATGTCCGCGTGTAGCGCTTGCTGCTATTGTTATTCTGCATTCGTCTCCGCACGCAGACCAACTGTAGTACACAGTGTTACCAGACGTCTGTGATGGTGTAGTGTTGTAGGAATTGTGACCATGGTGTATTCGAACTCTGAAAAGGCGGAGATGATGCTCATCTATGGCGAGTGTCGACGAAATGAAGCTGAAGCCTGCAGGGTGTATGCAAAACGCTACCCGGACAGAGAGCATCCAACGTGCCGCACATTGCAAAACATCTACCGCCAACTGTATGCAACAGGTATGGTCGTAGCACGCAAACGGGTCCGTAACAGGGCCGTCACAGGAGAAACGGGTGCAGTTGATGTGTTAGTTGCTGTTGCCATGAACCCACACATGAGTACACGGGACATCGCGAGAGCCGGTGGACTGAGTCAAAGTAGTGTCATGCGCATACTGCATCGTCACCGCTTTCACCCGTTTCATGTGTCGCTACATCAGCAATTACATGGTGATGACTTTAATCATCGAGTGCAATTCTGTCAATGGACATTAACAGAGAATGCGTTGCAGTTCTACCTGTTTACCGATGAAGCGGGTTTCACAAACCACGGGGCAGTGAATCTACGGAACATACATTACTGGTCCGTGGACAATCCTCGCTGGCTCAGACAGGTAGAGCGACAGCGACCGTGGACTGTAAATGTATGGTGCGGAATCATTGGCGACCGCCTCATTGGTCCTCACTTCATTGCAGGGGCCCAAACAGCTGCAACATACATCGCGTTTCTACAGAATGATCTGCCAACGTTGCTCGAAAATGTCCCACTGGAAACGCGTCGACGTATGTGGTATCAGCATGATGGTGCACCTGCACATTACGCAATTCACACTAGGCTGACCTTTGACAGGATGTTCGACGGGCGTTTCATAGGACGTGGAGGACGCATAAATTGGCCAGCCCGTTCTCCTGATCTTACACCTCTGGACTTCTTTCTGTGGGGTACGTTAAAGGAGAATGTGTACCGTGATGTGCCTACAACCCCAGAGGATATGAAACAACGTATTGTGGCAGCCTGCGGCGACATAACACCAGATGTACTGCGGCGTGTACGACACTCATTGCGCCAGAGATTGCAATTGTGTGCAGCAAATGATGGCCACTACATTGAACATCTATTGGCCTGACATGTCGGGACACACTCTATTCCACTCCGTAATTGAAAACGGAAACCACGTGTGTACGTGTACCTCACCCCTCATGGTAATGTACATGTGCGTCAGTGAAAAAGACCAATAAAAAGGTGTTAGCATGTGGACGTAATGTACTGTTCCAGTCTCTTCTGTACTTAAGGTCCATCACCGTTCCCTTTGGATCCCTACGTAATTCGGTGCTCTCCGATACATACGATCGAACAGCGGAGGAGTGGTACTCGAACGTCAACTTTAGGTTACAATATCTCCGAATGTAATTAACATTTTACAATGCAACAAACGGCAATGATTGCGTATTTGTTTATATGTTCAGATGTGCTAACAAAACTAACGGGGTTCCATTTTAAAAAACGAAGGTTTGTGTTAAAAAACATACTTCCGTGCATTTTGTATGGTTTGTATTAACCAATTACACTAGCCCTTCTCCTCATGTTCGGTCTGTGGAATCGAATCGTCAATATTTGATGTGGTTTACGAAATATATCCAGCGGTAATGTTAGGTGACTCACCCTGTATATAGGGATCATGTGAACTGCTTCAGCATCAACTGCAGCCTGAAGCGCCGAAACTCGCGGCTACGAAGTAAATAAAATCATAAGGACGGCTGCAGGGATTTCATTTTCTCAACTGAGTTCGCTGCGCTGCAGTGTGTGGCGCCGCCCAGCTGCAGCTGTAGTTTACCGGACACATCGCGGGAGTTGGCGTCTGGATGGAGTCTGCAAGCGGTGATAAGCCTAGAACTGCTCGGCCACAGCGGCCGGCTACATACACAGTTCCACCAACTAAATCCATTATTGTCTTTGGTCATTTTTAATTTATGTGGCATTTGAGAGGTAATACAATTAAAAAACCATGTGTGCGTGCATGAAATTTTAGTGAATTTCAGGTTATTTGAGTATCTATTATTTTTAATTAAATTTAATTGTTAGAACAAATATATTTATAACTATCGCCTCGCTCTCCCTGCAGCACGCCGTTGGCTACACTGACGCAGCTTGTCGACTTGATCGGTATCGGTAACAGTGACGGCCACAGTCGCGCTTGTCGTTGGTGTATGAGCCGATAACCACGGTCAAGAAAGCTTAAACGACGTTGCCGATGTGTCCGTGCAGCCTTTGTGCTGGTTATGTTACCATGAAGCAAGTAATGTTGACTGGATTGTAGATGCTAGAAATTGCTGTGGAAGAACACATTTTGGTCGCTGTGAAAGTGGTGTTACGACGTTTTCTCTTTTGGTAAAGTAGATCGGCAGTGTTAGCTGTGTGCCTTGCAGAATCGTTATCCAGGCACGTTCTTCATAAACTGCGTATATGGCTATGTACCGTTCAATTAAAAATTTTCATTTGAAAAGGGGTGCGCTCTCAAAATCATTAATGTTCTGTGCCAGCATGCAAACCTACGTCATAAATTTATATCAGAGTTTCTTTTGGTTCGAAGTAAGTGTTAGAAATTCTACATCGCTATAATTGTGTGAGACATTATTTGTAGTTAAGAATTCTATTCTGCCTTATTATTGATATTATTGAGTGAGAAGTTATTTGAAATATTCGCAAATTCGTTATTATTATTGCGTGAGGGATCATTAGCGTGGTATCAACGTTCGATATTACACTTGTTAGGGGTTGCGGTTATCGACCGCGGTCCGTACTAGTATGGCTGGACCCGCGAGTCTAGACTAGCGCCGCTCCGCGGCTTGCAACAAGTGTCTAGCGTGCACTCGGCGAATCTTGCTCGGGACGTCAAGTAGGAAAGTAGTATTGCTTTCAGCTGATAGGAAGCAACCTCTAACAAGGCGCTTAGTTGAAGTATGGCCTATGTGATGTCTCTATAGCTCTCTGTTTGTAATTATATTCCTCCTGACTATGAACACTCCTGTACCACCAATTAAGTACAATATATTATTTTTTTACTAACGACTTCTAATTATTTTAGTCGTTGTAGACCATGCAAACAGCTGCTGCATGCAGACAAACCTGCTGCATAAGCAAAAAAGAGACTTGTATGTCTCTATTTAGCACTGACCACCAGTCATTCACATTGGCGACGATTCGTTCGTCGTCACCTTAACAATAAACTTTCTGAGAATGTTGAGATTTTAAAACTTTTGAAAATTATCTTTACGAAATGTTTGTTGACTTTTAATATTGTAATAAATGGATGTTGTCTTAAATGTCACACCCACTTCATCCTACCCCTTTCACTCGCCACTTGCTGAAACTGTAACAACTGGAAAAGGACGAAGATAGTGAGTTAATACAGACTGGTCTGTGATGTAGGAACTGCTCCGTGCCCTGTGTATGCTTCACTCCGCGATGTCAGCGAGGCCGCCTACCTTCGTCTCTGCTCCGACGCCAACGGCCGAAGCGTACTCTGGAAGCTGCGAGCGGCGCCGGGCCGCAGAGGGAAATTTATCGGCGAGGGTTGTCGGCCTTGTCGAGAGGCGCGCGGGCCAGCGCACAGGGATTTGCGGCCTTCCGGCAGGTCGGCGATTAAACGCCGCCGGCTGCGCCTGGCTGCCCGCGAGCGCCGGACACCGGCCTACCACCTACCAGCTACCAGCCACCAGCCACCAGCCACCAGCGACCACGTTTAAAGCGGGAGACAAATGCGGGACCGGGGGCCGGGGTTTCCAGCAGGCGCCGCCGCTGCGCGGTCAGCAAGCTGGAAGCCGCTCACTGCCACAGAAAACAAAAGCGAAGCACTCAGCAGGACACAAGGTGGCATTTGAATACGATACGGCTTCTGGCGGAGGAGACGGAAACAACGTTCTAACCTTTATCTATAGTACATTACTATTACATAAATAAAAACTTTGTAATGGAATACATTTTAAAGCGAAGTAAAAAGTATAAAATAATTTCACATACCCAATTATAGATTCCTGATCCCATACACATACACCTAAAAATTTCTGCTTGTGAATTTTTGACAGCTATGAAGATACTTGCAGAGTTTAAAACGAAACTTGTGGGTCACGTCCAAAGCACTGAGGGGAAAAGATAAGTACTGTGTCAACTAAGTATGAAAAAGAAGTAATACGTAGACTAGGTGTGAAAGGGCAGTGCACAGGCGGATCTGTCGTTTGTACTCAGGTGATTCACGTGAAAACGTTTCCGACGCGATTGTGGTCACACGACGGGAGTCAACAAAAAAAATGGCTCTGAGCACTATGGCACTTGCCTTGTGAGGTCATCAGTCCCCTAGAACTTAGAACTACTTAAACCTAACCAACCTAAGGACATCACACACATCCATGCCCGAGGCAGGACTCCAACCTGCGATCGTAGCTGTCTTGCGGTTCCAGACTGTAGCGCCTAGAACCGCTTGGCCACACAGGCCGACGGGAGTCAACAGACTTAACGCGAAATAGTAGTTGTTACAAGACGCATGGAACATTCCATTTCGAAAATCTTTAGGGAATTCAGTGTCTCAGGAGTGTGCCCAGAACAGAAAATTTCAGGCAGTACCTCTCATCACGATAACGCAGTGGCCGAAGGCCTTCGCTTAACGACCGAGAGCAGCGGCGTTTGTCTAGAGTTGTCAGTACTAGCAGACAATCAACGTGAAACCACCATAGTAATCAATGTCGGACGTATGACGAACGTTTCCGTTAGAACAGTGCGGCGAAATATGCCGTTAATGGGCTATGGAAGCAAACGACCGACGCGAGTGCCTTTTCTAACAGTATGACGTCACCTGCAGCTCCTCTCCTGGGTTGGTGACCATATCGACTGGAACCCAGACGCCTGTAAAACCGTGACCTGGTCATATGAGTCCCAGTTTCAGTTGGTAAGAGCCGGTGGTAGAGTTCGACCGTGGCGCAGACCCCACGAGCCCTTCGACGCAAGTTGTTAAACGAGGCACTGCGCAAGTTTGTGGTGGCTGCATAGTAGTGTTGACGATGTTTACATGGAACGGACTGGTTCCGTCGGTCCTATTGAAACGATAATTGACGGGAAACGGTTATGTTCGGCTACCTGCCACGCACGGATTTCATGTTCCCAAACGGCGATGAAAATTTTATGGATGCCAATCAAGAACATTCTGAACAACTGAAGAGAATGATTTAGCCACTCAGATCTCCAGACATGAATCTCATTGAAGATTTATGGGACATAATCGAGAGTTCGCTTAGTGCACAAAATCCTGCACCGGCGAAACTTCCGCAGTTGTGGACGGCAGTAGAGGCAGTATTGCTCACTGTTTATGGACGGACTTCCAACGACTTGTTGCCACGTCACATCGATTTGCTGCTCTACACCCTGGAAAAGAAGGTTCGACACCATATTAGGAGGTGTTCCATAACTTTTTGTCACCACAGGTAGATAACTGATGCATGAAAAGCACACCAAAGTCACTAACAACTTTATTGCATTGATAAATGATTTTGAGTACGATATTTCTCAGCCACAGTTACCAGATACTCTCTGCACTCATTATTGTGTATTATCATTTCATTTCTGTATTAAAGAATATGTCAGAATTCGTTTTTTATAATAATTTTCTGCTTTTTATCCCTGTGTGTCTATGACATTTAAAACTTTTTGATGAGGCAACAGAGACACGTGCTAAATTCCAAGTTTATTCCATTTTCTCTACGTCTGAGTCAAACAATACACTGCTTCCTCCTATACAAAGCTCGTGAAAAGAACATGACGGTAAAAAAATATAGGAATTCAAGATCATACAGTGGCATACCAGCAATTATTCTTATCACAAAGCTCTCACGGCTGGAACATGAAACCAGGAATATAGCAGTGTTACTCTCCGCACACAACAGACAAAAAAGCGAGTTAATATTGCATTATCACCCACTTAGGACCTGTGTTGAAAATTTCGAGTCTATATCACAGCAGCACATACAGACAGAGAAGCAAAGTACCCTCCGCCACATTCCGCACACGAAAGCGAGTTAATATCGCGGCGCCGTCCAGCTCTGGCGTATGTTGAAAGTTCCAAGTATCGAGCTCATCAGGAAGTTAGTCTAAAACCATAAAACTTTCAACATAGCTGCTAAGGTTCAGTGACTGTGTCAGAATTATATTAGGACAAATAAGCCCTCGGTCACAAATATTAAGACAAAATTCACCAGGTTTCGACGTTAGCCTCGTCTTCAGAATTAAACTAACTGTTCTAAAACATAATAGGTATACAGGGTGAGTCACCTAACATTACCGCTGAATGTATTTCGTAAACCACATCAAATACTGACGAATCGATTCCACAGACCGAACGTGAGGAGAGGGGCTAGGGTAATTGGTTAATACAATCCATAAAAAATGCACGGAAGTATGTTATTTAACACAAACTTACGTTTTTTTAAATGGAACCCCGTTAGTTTTGTTAGCACATCTGAACATATAAATAAATACGTAATCAGTGCCGTTTGTTGCATTGTAAAATGTTAATTACATCCGGAGATAATGTAACCTAAAGTTGACGCTTGAGGACCACTCCTCCGCTATTCGATCGTGTGTATCGGGGAGCACCGAATTACGTAGGGATCCAAAGGGAACGGTGATGGACCTTAGGTACAGAAGAGACTGGAACAGCACATTACGTCCACATGCTAATACCTTTTTATTGGTCTTTTTCACTGACGCACATGTACATTACCATGAGGGGTGAGGTACACGTTCGACGGGCGTTTCATAGGACGTGGAGGACGCATAAATTGGCCAGCCCGTTCTCCTGATCTTACACCTCTGGACTTCTTTTTGTGGGGTACGTTAAAGGAGAATGTGTACCGTGACGTGTCTACAACCACAGAGGATATGAAACAACGTATTGTGGCAGCCTGCGGTGACATTACACCAGATGTACTGCGGCGTGTACGACATTCATTACGCCAGAGATTGCAATTGTGTGCAGCAAATGATGGCCACCACATTGAACATCTATTGGCCTGACATATCGGGACACACTCTATTCCACTCCGTAATTGAAAACGGAAACCACGTGTGTACGTGTACCTCACCCCTCATGGTAATGTACATGTGCGTCAGTGAAAAAGACCAATAAAAAGGTGTTAGCATGTGGACGTAATGTGTTGTTCCAGTTTCTTCTGTACCTAAGGTCCATCACCGTTCCCTCTGGATCCCTAAGTAATTCGGTGCTCTCCGATACACACGATCGAACAGCGGGGCAGTGGTACCCAAGCGTCAACTTTAGGTTACAATATCTCCGGATGTAATTAACATTTTACAATGCAACAAGCGGCACTGATTACGTATTTGTTTATATGTTCAGATGTGCTAACAAAACTAACGGGGTTCCATTTAAAAAAACGTAGGTTTGTGTTAAAGAAATATACTTCCGTGCATTTTTTATGGTTTGTATTAACCAATTACACCAGCCTCTCTCCTCACGTTCTGCCTGTGGAATCGATTCGTCAGTATTTGATGTGGTTTACGAAATATATCCAGCGGAAACGTTAGGTGACTCACCCTGTATAAGACATTAATAAACTGAGGTGTGTACTGACTTGAAAGAGAGGCAATACTTACAAGTCACAATCTATATATATATATATATATATATATATATATATATATATATATATATATATATAAAAATTAAGCCGGAAAGGCGACATCATGAAAAGTTGTAAATTAGATAAGGTGGAAGCCGCTAAGGGCTGCTCGTACCTGAGTGAACACACTTTAGTTTGTTAATGTCTTATATACCTATTATGTTTTAGAACAGTTAGTTTAATTCTGAAGACGACGCTCATAGTAGCGTCGAAACCTGTTCCATTTTGATTTATTTTTTGTGAGCGAGGGCTTATTTGTTCTAATAAAATTTAAAACCAGTTGCAAAATTTGTACCGAACAGACAGACAAGAAATCGGCGTAACAAAAGGACGTACACTGCCGACCATTATATTTGCAAGTCCAGGAACGATGGTAAAAAACGAAGCAAATTTGTGTATGCAGAGTAGAAAGCACAACACAAGATTAAATTTGTAGGTAATTTGGAGAGTACGCGTGGTGTGGTACTTTGCACTTAGCTGTCACGTCTGGCAACAACTCCTCCAGTCTTTCTTGTTACTTATAGGAGGAAGGCCCGAGACACGGCCAACTGACTCGGCTCATACTGAGCACATCGCTCGTGTGCAGCCTGAAATGATAAACTTTAGGATGTTATAGCTCAACGCTTCGCATTTTTGCGAAAATGGGATCTTACAGATATTGGAGATCTTGTTGTTGTGGTCTTAATCCAGAGACTGGTTTGATGCAGCTCTCCATTTTACTTTATCCTGTGCAAGCTTCTTCATCTCCCAGTACCTACTGCAACCTATTTCCTACTTTATCTGCTTAGTATATTCATATCTTGGTCTCCCTCTACAATTTTTACGCTCCACACTGCCCTCCAGTACTAAATTGGTGATCCCCTGATGCCTCAGAACATGTCCTACCAACCGATCGCTTCTCCTAGACAAGTTGTGCCACAATATCCTATTCAATACCTCCTCATTAGTTATGTGATCTACCCATCTAATCTTCAGCATTCTTCTGCAGCACCCTATTTCGAAAGCTTCTATTGTACTCTTGTCTAAACTATTTATCGTCCATATTTCACTTCCAGACATGGTTACAGTCCATACAAATACTTACAGAAAAGACATACTGACACTTAAATCTATACTCGATGTTAACAAATTTCTCTTCCTCAGAAACGCTTTCCTTGCCATTGCTAGTCTACATTTTACATCCTCACTACTTCGGCCATCATCAGTTATTTTGCTCCCCAAATAGTAACACTCATCTACTACTTTAAGTGTCTCATTTCCTAATCTAATTCCCGCAGCATCACCCGATTGAATTCGACTACATTCCATTATCCTCGTTTTGCTTTTGTTGATGTTCACCTTATATTCTCCTTTCAAGACACTGTTCATACCGTTCAGCTGCTCTTCCAGGTCCTTTGCTGTCTCTGGCAGAACTACAATGTCATCGGCGAACCTCAAAGTTCTTATTTCTTCTCCATGGATTTTAATTCCTACTCCGAATTTTTCTTTTGTATCCTTTACTGCTTGCTCAGTATACAGATTGAATAACATCGGGGATAGTCTGCAACCCTGTTTTAGTCCGTTCCCAACCACTGCTTTCCTTTCTTGACCCTCGACCATTGTAACTGCCTTCTGGTTTCAGTACAAATTGTACGTAGCCTTTCGCTCCCTGTATTTGACCCTACACCTTCAGAATTTGAAGGAGCGCATTCCAGTCCACATTGTCAAAAGCTTTCTCTAAGTCTGCAAATGCTTGAAACTATCTTTTAAGATAAGTCGTAAGGTCAGTATTGTTTCACGTGTTCCAACGTTTCTACGGAATCCAAATTGACTTCCCCGATGTCGGCTTCTACCAGTTTTTCAATTCGTCTGTAAAGAATTCATGTTAGTATTTTGCAGCCGTGACTTATTAAACTGACACGGTAATTTTCAGACCTGTCAACACCTGATTTCATTGGGATTGGAATTATTATATCCTTCTTGAAGTCTGAGGGTATTTCGCCTATCTCATACATCTTGCTCACCAGATGGTAGAGTTTTGTCAGGATTGGTTCCCCAAGGATATCAGTGTATCTAATGGAATGTTGTCTACTCCCGGGGCCTTGTTTCGACTGACGTCTTTCAGTGCTCTGTCAAACTCTTCACGCAGTATCATATCTCCCATTTCATCTCCATATACGTCCTCTTCCATTTACATAATATTGTCCTCAAGTACATCGCCCTTGTATAGACCCTCTATAAACTCCTTCCACCTTTCCGCTTTCCCTTCTTTGCTTTGAACTGGGTTTCCATCTGAGCTCTTGATATTCATACATGTGGTTCTCTTTTCTCCAAAGGTCTCGTTAATTTTCCTGTAGGCAGTATCTATCTTACCCCTAGCGACACTCCCTCTACATCCTTACATTTGTCCTCTATCCATCCGTGCTTAGCCATTTTGCACTTCCTGTCCATCTCATTTGTGAGACGTTTGTATTCCTTTTTGCCTGCTTCATTTACTGCGTTTTCATATTTTCTCCTTTCACCAATTACATTCAATATATCCTCTGTTACCCAAGGATTTCTACTAGCCCTTGTCCTTTTACCTAATGGATCCTCTGCTGACTTCACTATTTCATCTTTCAAAACTATCCGTTCTTCATCTACTATATTTGTATCCCCCATCCTTGTCTGTCGTTCCGTAATGCTCTCCCTGAAACTCTGTACAACTTCTGGTTCATTCAGTTTATGCAGGTCCCATCTCCTTAAATTCCCACGTTTTTTCAGTTTCTTCAGTTTTAATCTACAGTTCATAGCCAATAGATTGTGGTCCGAGTCCACATTTGCCCCTGAAAACGTCTTACAATTTAAAACCTTAGTGATTAAAATCTTCTGGGTTTTATGCCGTGTCATTGCTAAAACCTAACAACTACACGGGACACGGGCGTATCAGCACAAACAGCTGTAGAGCAACTGTCAGTCCACTTCCGCACACACCAGGAGGAAAACTTGCCGACCAGAAGCCGAACGCTGATTGACGGACAGCTACCAATCGTTGACGACATGGACATCCACGAATAGCCTCTTTCCTTCCATATTCCCTTACGTCATGACTAGCCAATCATATTAGAGGGCCAACTAAAAGTTTTACAATAGTGACGTCAGACATCGATAGTCTGTAATAAATAGAAGCACCTATCCCCATGCAAAACCAGTCGTGCCCTGAGGAAGGCAGTTGCAATTCGGCCGAATCGTCGGTTTTAGTTTATTATTGTTGTTAGTTTATAGCAATGACGCGGCATAATACCCAGAAGAATTTTAATCACTACGACACCGGCCGCGGAAGCCTATGTTCTTATAATTTAAAACATTGTTCCTAAATCTCTGTATTACCATTAAATAATATATCTGAAACCTTCCAGTGTCTCCAGGCCTCTTCCATGTATACTACATTCTTGCATGATTCTTGAACCAAATGTTAGCTTTGATTAAGTTATGCTCTGTGCACAATTCTACCAGGCGGCTTCTTCTTTCATTCCTAATCCCCATTCCATATTCACCTACTTCTCCGTCTCTTTCTTTTCCTACTACCGGATTCCAGTCACCCATGACTATCAAATTTTCGTCTCCCTTCACTAAGTAAATAATTTATTTTATCTCATCATACATTTCATCGATCTCTTCGTCATCTGTGGAGCTAGTTGGCATAAATACTTGTAGTACTGTGGTAGGCGTGGGCTTCGTGTCTATCTTTGCTACAATAATGCGATCACAATGTTGTTTGTAGTAGCTTACCCGCGCTCCTATTTTTTATTCATTATTAAACCTACTCCTGCAGTACCCATATTTAATTTTGTATTTATGACCCTGTATTCACCTGACCAGAAGTCGTGTTCCTCCTGCCACCGAACTTCACAAGTTCCCACTATACCCATTTTCCTTTTTAAATTTTCTAACCTTTCTTTTTGTTTGTTTTGGTATTAGGGCGCAAAACTGCTATGGTCATTAGCGCCCGGTCCGTGACTTAGGAAACAGTAAAAAACCGAAATTGAAAACCAGCAGCAATGGGAACGAAAGTCATAAAATTGGAGAAACTGAAAGCAGAAGGAAGGCTTAAAAATCCACTACAGAAAGGGGTTGGTTGTCCCCAAAAAAAAGCTTCAAATGACTGACGTCATTTCACTGACACTAATAAACTTGAGAACGCGGTCGGCTGAGCGCGTGTCATCTGCTAAAATCGACGATATATCAGGCGATAGCTGTAGACGGAAGCGTAACGGATTAAAAAAGGGGCACTCAATTAAAAGGTGTCTTACCGTCCACAGCTGAGAGCAGTAGGGACAGAGTGGGGGAGGATCGCCGCTTAAAAGATGTCGATGGCTAAAAAGACAGTGCCCTATCCGGAGTCTAGTTAAAATTACCTCGTCCCGACGACGCGTTCGGGAGGAAGAGGTCCAAGCACAAGGAAGAGCTTTCACGTCCCGCAATTTATTATGGGTAAGTGTCGACCAATGCGTGTGCCATAAATGAACAACACGTCGACATAAAACGCTCCGTTGATCGGCGAAGGGAATCGATTGAATAGCTGGCCGAGGAAGAGAGACTGCATCCTTGGCTGCAATATCGGCCGCCCCATTTCCACAGATACCAACGTGTCCCGGGAGCCAGAGGAACGCCACCGAGACGCCCCCCAGGTGGAGCAAGCGCAGACAGTCCTGAATCTGGTGGACCAGAGGGTGCACAGGGTAAAGAGCTTGGAGACTGAGGAGAGAGCTGAGAGAATCTGAGCAGATAACGTACTGTATCCGCTGATGGCGGCGGATGTAGTGGACAGCCTGGAGAACAGCGTAAAGCTCCACAGTATAAACCGAACACTGGTCGGGAAGCCGAAAGTGATTTGGAGTGTCGCCAACAATATAGGCACTCCCTACACCTAACGATGTTTTCGAGCCGTCGGTGTAAATAAATGTTGCGTCCGTCATTTGTGCACATAGAGCAGCAAATGCCCGACGATAAACAAGTGAAGGGGTACCATCCTTGGGAAATCGACAACGGTCACGGAGCAGGCAGATCCGGGGACGGAGCCAATGCGGTGCTGTACCCCAAGTTGTCGAGAAGGTTTGAGGAAAGCGGAAGGAAAGAGAATGGAGCAGTTGACGGAAGCGGACTCCCGGTGGTAGTAGGGAGGAGGGGCGGCCTGCATACCCTACATCAAAGGAGGCGTCGAAAAAAAGGTCATGGGCTGGATTAGCAGGCATGGAAGACAGATGGCTAGCATAACGACTCAGAAGGACTGCTCGCCGATTGGACAGCGGAGGTTCAGCAGTCTCAGCATAAAGGCTTTCTTTCCACAGGGCTGGTGTAAAAAGCTCCAGACACTAAACGTAATCCACGGTGGTGGATAGAGTCGAGACGACGAAGAATAGACGGCCGAGCAGAGGAGTAGAATATGCTTCCATAGTCCAATTTCGAGCGCACTAAGGCGCGATAGAGGCGGAGAAGGACCACTCGGTCCGCCCCCCAGGAGGTACCATTCAGGACACGGGTGGTGTTAAGGGATCACAGACAGCGAGCCGAAAGATAGGAAACGTGGGAGGACCAGCACAGTTTTCTGTCAAACGTAAGACCCAAGAATTTAGCGACGTTTGAAAGCGGAAGGTTAACAGGACCTAGATGTAAGAAGGGCGGAAGAAACTCCTTACGTCGCCAAAAATTAACACAAACGGTCTTACTGGGAGAAAAACGGAAGCCGGTTTCGATGCTGCAAGAGTGAAGGCGATCGAGACATCCTTGAAGACGTCGTTCAAGAAGGCTGGTCCGTTGAGAGCTGTAGTAGATCGCAAAATCGTCCACAAAGAGGGAGCCCGAGACATCAGGAAGGAGACAATCCATAATTGGATTGATGGCAATGGCAAACAGTACAACACTCAGCACGGAGCCCTGGGGTACCCCGTTGCCTTGGGAGAAAGTACGGGAGAGAGTAGTGTTCACTCGCACCCTAAATGTGCGCTCTGCCACAAATTCGCGAAGAAAAAGGGGCAGCCGACCTCGAAAGCCCCAAGAGAACAGTGTGCGGAGGATGCCTGTCCTCCAACAGGTATCGTATGCTCTCTCCAGATCAAAAAATATTGCTACTGTTTGGCGTTTCCGGAGAAAATTGTTCATGATATAAGTGGAGAGAGCAAGAAGATGGTCTACTGCAGAACGATGCTTTCGGAATCCGCATTGGGCAGGTGTTAAAAGACTGCGGGATTCCAGCCACCACGCTAAACGGTAATTCACCATACGCTCCAAAACCTTACAGACACTACTCGTGAAAGAATGGGGCGATAGCTAGAGGGGAGATGTTTGTCTTTTCCAGGTTTCGGAACAGGAACGACGATAGCTTCCCGCCATCTTCTGGGAAAAGTACTGTCGGTCCAAATTCGATTATAAAGGCGAAGGAGGTAACGCAGACTATGGGTTGATAAATGCAGCAACATTTGGACGTGGATACCATCCGGTCCTGGGGCGGAGGAGCGAGAAGAAGAGAGTGCATGTTGGAGTTCCCGCATGGAGAAAACAGTATTGCTACTGTTTGGCGTTTCCGGAGAAAATTGTTCATGATATAAGTGGAGAGAGCAAGAAGATGGTCAACTGCAGAACGATGCTTCCGGAATCCGCATTGGGCAGGTGTTAAAAGACTGCGGGATTCCAGCCACCACGCTAAACGGTAATTCACCATACGCTCCAAAACCTTACAGACACTACTCGTGAGAGACAAGGGGCGATAGCTAGAGGGGAGATGTTTGTCCTTTCCAGGTTTCGGAACAGGAACGACGATAGCTTCCCGCCATCGTCTGGGAAAAGTACTGTCGGTCCAAATTCGATTATAAAGGCGAAGGAGGTAACGCAGACTATGGGTTGATAAATGCAGCAACATTTGGACGTGGATACCATCCGGTCCTGGGGCGGAGGAGCGAGGAGAAGAGAGTGCATGTTGGAGTTCCCGCATGGAGAAAACAGTATTGTAGCTTTCGCGATTTTGAGAGGAGAAAGCAAGAGGTCGCACTTCCGCTGCACGATTCTTCGGGAGAAACGCTGGCGGGTAATTTGAAGAGCTCGAAATCTCAGCAAAGTGCTGACCCAACGAGTTAGAAATTGCGACGGGGTCCACTAATGTGTCATGCGCGACAGTGAGCCCAGAGACCGGGGAGAAACTAGGCGCACCTGAGAACCGTCGAAGCCGACTCCAAACTTCCGAGGAGGAAGTGAAGGTGTTAAATGAGCTAATAAAGAATTTCCAGCTTGCCTTCTTGCTATCGCGTATGACGCGACGGCATCGCCCTCGGAACTGCTTATAGCGGATACAGTTGGCCAAAGTAGGATGGTGGCGGAAAACGCGGAGAGCACGTCGACGCTCACGTATTGCGTCACGGCATGCCTCGTTCCACCAAGGAACTGGGGGGCGCCGGGGCAATTCGGAGGTGCGTGGTATTGAATGTTCCGCAGCTGTAAGAATAACGTCGGTAATATGTGTGACCTCATCGTCGACGCTGGGAAAGTGACGGTCATCGAATGTCGCTAGAGACAAAAAAAGTGTCCAATCAGCTTGGGCAAACTTCCAGCGTCGAGGGCGCATGTAGGGCAGTTGAGGCTGCAGTCTAAGGACACATGGAAAGTGGTCACTCGAGTGTGTATCATCAAGGGCGAACCATTCGAAGCGCCGAGCTAGCGGAACAGTACCGACCGCAAGGTCCAAATGAGATAAATTTGTCGTGGAGGCAGACAATAATGTAGGGGCCCCAGTGTTGAGGCAAACTAGATCTGCTTGGTGGAAGACGTCTAGCAATAGTGAGCCACGTGGACAAGGATGTGGAGATCCCCAAAGCGGGTGGTGGGCATTGAAGTCCCCAACCAGCAAATATGGGGGTGGAAGCTGACCACGAATATGAAGGAAATCAGCTCGTGCCGTTGGTGGAATGTATACAGTACAAAGAGAGAACGCGTATTCGGAAAGGGAAAGACGGACGGCGACAGCTTGGAATTGTTTAAATGGATTGGGTGATAATGGAGAGTTTCATGGAGAAGAATCATGAGTCCTCCATGTGCTGGAGTGCCTTCAACAGAGGGGAGATCATATCAGACGGACTGAAAATGAGGGAGAACAAAGCGGTCATGGGGACGCAGCTTTGTTTCCTGAAGACAGAAGATGACCGGCGAGTAGGATCGTAAGAGGATGGACAATTCATCCCGATTGACTCGAATACCGCGGATATTCCAGTGGATAATGGACATAGGGTGAACAGAAAATGGAGGAATGTGACCAAGGTCGCTGTCAACTCAACGACTGCTCAGAGCTTGCGACCGACAGCATGGAATGGCATTCAGCCGAAGGCAGAAGATCCTGATCCATAGGTTGGTCAGGAGCAGCTCCTGCCACCAGCGATCGGCCGGTTGATCGGCCGCCAGTAGTGCGCCTCGACGACACAGAAGACGGCCGAGGGCGATTTCCGCCAGGTGGTGCTGTAGATGGGACACGCCTTGGCGGAGAAGGAGAGGAACTGGGTTTCTTATTAGCCTTCTTGGAAGTATGATGTTTAGATGAAGGAGGAACCGATGGTTGGGAGGTTGCGGTACGTAAAAACTCTTCACGAATATGCTCTTTTTTCGAAGTCTTGGTGTCTGACTTTTGGGCTCGAGATTTAGCAGAACTCGACGAAGGGTGAGCCAGAGAGTGGGCAGGCGAAAGTGGTGAGGTTGAACGGGCGATCTTTGCGCTGGCCGATCTGACGACCGTGGCACTAAAGGTGCGGTCACAAGTCTGCGTGGCCGCCTCCTTTGTTGGCCGAGGAGAAGCAAGGACAGTGCTGTATTTTCCTGTCTGAAGCACGGTGGGCTGTCGACTGGCGAATAATTTTCGAGCAGCAAAGGTCGACACCTTTTCCTTCACTCTAATTTCCTGGATGAGCTTTTCGTCCTTAAAAACGGGGCAATCTCGAGAGGAAGCAGCGTGGTCACCCATACAGTTGATGCAGCGAGGGGATGGAGGTGGACAAGCACCCTCATGGGCATCCTTGCCACACGTAACACATTTGGCCGGATTGGAACAGGTGGTGTGATTGAACCGCTGACACCGATAGCAACGCGTAGGGTTTGGGACGTAAGGGCGAACGGAAATTATCTCATAGCCTGCTTTGATTTTCGATGGGAGTTGAACTTTGTGAAATGTCAAGAAGACAGTGCGGGTTGGAATGATGTTCGTGTCAACCCTTTTCATAACCCTATGAACAGCCGTTACGCCCTAGTCAGACAGGTAGTGCTGAATTTCTTCGTCAGACAATCCATCGAGGGAGCGTGTATAAACGACTCCACGCGAGGAATTTAAAGTACGGTGATGTTCCACCCGGACAGGGAAGGTGTGTAGTAGTGAGGTACCCAGCAATTTTTGTGCCTGGAGGACACTGACTGTTTCTAACAACAGGGTGCCATTCCGTAATCTGGAACAAGACTTTACAGGACCTGCAATTGTGTCGACACCTTTCTGAATAATGAAAGGGTTGACCGTGGAGAAGTCGTGACCTTCGTCAGACCGAGAAACAACAAGGAACTGTGGCAACGATGGAAGAACTGTCTGTGGCTGAGACTCGGTGAACGTACGCTTGTGATCAGACATAGTGGAAGGTGAGGAAACCATTGCGGAAGAATCCCTCATGATTACCGGCGTCTCCGATGGCGCGCTCCTCCCTTGTGGGGGCCCTCTCTGAGGCCACTCCCGCCTTAGGTGATTGTTCACACCTCAGGTCACACCTCCCGACAAACGGACGGAGGGACCAATCGGCACTTTCGGAAGGTATCAGCTCGGGTAATCACCCCTCCCTGGGCCTGTCCGTTACCAGGGGGTACGTACGTGTCCTACCTGTCTACCTGGGGCGGGGAATTACGCGTTACCCCCGTCACCGGCTACGCATGGAAGTGCATGGGTCGGCCTTCAGACACGCACAGGGAGGAAAAAAGAGAAAGGGAAAGGAAAGAAGAGGGGTCTCAAACGCCGCAGCGGAGAAAAGGGCAAAGAGAAGAGGGAAGGAAAGGAGAAGGACAGAGGAAGGACGAAGACTTGCAAGTGTAGAAAGCAAGGATTTGTAACAGTTTCGAGCGTCCGTCTCCGGACGTAGGCACAAACCATACTCCCAGAGGGGGTGAAAGGGAAGGAAAGAGCCAGGGGTGAGGGGGGGGGGGGCGAAGATGGGGGACGGGGAAGGGTGCGGAAAGGGAGGGTATGCAGCCCGGAAAGGAAGGAGGGCCACATTAGCTCGGGGTCCCGTGCTCGCTACGCACGTATCCACTAAAGAGTTGTGGACCCCCTGGGGGGAAATTTTCTAACCTGCCTGCCCGATTAAGGGATCTGACATTCCACTCTCATATGCGTAGAACTCCAGTTTTCTTTCTCCTGATAACAACGTCCTCCTGAGTAGTCCCCACCCGGAGATCCGAATGGGGAACTACTTTGCCTCCGGAATATTTTACCCAAGAGGACGCCATCATCATTTAACCATACAGTAAAGCTGAATGCCCTCGGGGAAAATAACGGCTGTAGTTTCCCCTTGCTTTCAGCCGTTTACAGTAACAGCACAGCAGAGCTGTTTTGATTAATGTCACAAGATCAGCCAATCATCCAGACTGTTGCCCCTGCAACTACTGAAAAGGCTGGTGCCCCTCATCAGGAACCAAACATTTGTCTGACCTCTCAACAGATACTCCTCCGTTGTGATTGCACCTACGGTACGGCCATCTGTATCGCTGAGGCACCCAAGCCTTCCCACCAACGGCAAGGTCCATGATTCATTGTGGGATTGGAGATCTTATAGATATTGAAAATTTAGAATTTTTCGTAATCATATATGAAGGTCGCAAACGCATACGAGTATCTTCCTAGAAATCGACGAAAGAAACACTTAACAGTAAACCTAACGTGCACATTTCGTACACACTGGTGAGCGAAGGAAATGTGTCATATTCCTGCACGAATTGTGATGGTTTTTTTTAAATGTGTTTTTCGTTATCGAATTTTGTAGTAATAGGAGAGTTAATAGGTAAAGTAAAACAGTAACTAATAATAACAAGATACGCAAATAGACATGTTCTCAAACGACTTCGATTGGTAAAGAACTAAACTTTTAATCCTGGTCGTCTATCAACGACTCTCTCTCTCACTCAGTTACAAGCCCTCACTTTCCTTCGAACATCTACATGGCTGGAAGTTCGCTTACAAACATTCAAAGCGAATATACTAGCGGCATCGAGAACATCTAATGAATGCTATCTTCACGCAACTGTTTTGTTCCTTCTCAAGATTTAGCGAAAAACGGACTTCGTTAGCATTTAAAATATTTGTTTTTCGGGAACTGATTTTTATGCGTAACGGACATATGATAACATCCCTTGGAAAATCAGTGCTGACAGTTGATCATGAATTATGCTATGAATAGTTACTGTGTCCGCGCAGTTTGGCAATCCCCGCTGGATTTCCAGAAAAACACTGCAATTTTGGAGCCTCAAAATAAATTTCTGCCCTGTGCCTAACTGTAAACAAGCATGGTGCAATTGCATGTGTTTAGTCCTGCATGAGAACTTCGCAGCAGTCTTATTCAGAACTGTTTTCATACAATTAGGTTTAAAATTTAGGTTCTCTACTGATTAAATGAGTATGATAAAATGTATATACCTATCTTATCGCCATTTATTATCGATTTACTTACCTTATTTAACGTCCTACTGCTGCTGATTTCCATATGCAAAAGCAAGTACAAAAAAAAGCTGCAGAATTCGTTTGGGTATCGGACACTGATTCTCCGCTCCTTAGGCAAATGCCTTGGTCACTACACCAGTGGCGTTTTCCTTCACCATGGTCTACCCTACAGGTATGTAAGGTAGAGTTCTAAAAGTTCCTTCCTCGGTTTCTAGAAAAACATACGTTTGTGAACCCCATAAGTGATGAAGAAAAAAGCTCAATTTTTAATAGTCTAACGATTGTATCAATTTTGAGACGACTGCCCACCATGAAATTTAGGAGTGGTTTTCTCAAAAATGGGCGAATTTGACATATTCAACCTAGATAGGAAGCCTAGCCGTTATGGAGTGTTTCAAACTGCTTCGCAACACCAGGCATATCCACTTCTAAGTTACCACCACCCCTCTTCCCCCCCCCCCCCCCCCCCCATGTTAGAAATTTGTCTTGATTCGAATTCTGGAATATTTACTTTGTCTTCTTCTGTGAAGGAATTTCATAAAATCATGTTTATTAATTCCGGTTTAGTGGCACTGTCATCAATAACATCACCATAGTTATAGCTCAGTGAAGATATCGATTTCGTCTTGCCGCTGTTGTATTTACACGCGACTAGAATATCTTTGGGTTCTTGCCAAATTTCTAGAGAGAGTTTCGTTGTGAAAACTATTAAAAGCATCTCGCATTAAAGATCGTACTAAATTCCGAGCTTCTCTTAAACGTCGCCAGTCTTATGGATTTTGCGTTCATTTAAGTTTGGCATGCTTCTTTCATTGCATCTGCAGTAGTGTTGTGACTTTTTCTATTTACCATGGAGGTTCAGTACCATCTCCTATTAATTTATTTGGTATATGTCTTTCAATTGCCACTGATACTATTCGTTTGAATTCAAATCACTTCTGTAGTCAGATTGGAAGGAGTGGAACTGTCCGTTAGGAATGTGTAAAAAGAATTTTTAACTATTTTTTTAAGTAGATGTATTTTGAGGTAATTTTTAGTGGATTTCGATGTTACGTATTCAGTCTAGCTACAGCAATCTTGTGGTCACTAATCTCCGTCCTGATGTTTCCTGTTTGGTCAGGATTATTTGTTGCTAAGATGTCAAGTATGTTTTCGCAACCATCTACGCTTTGAGTGGGCTTCTGAAGTAAATGTTCAAAATAATTTTTAGATAAAGCCTTCAGGACGATTTTGGACGACGTTTTATCCCGAGCACCGGCCTTAAACGAGTATTTTCGCAAACATGTCGAGGATATTTTGAAGTCACCACCAACTGCTTGAGTGGAATACGTATTTGAAATGAAACTCGAGTTACCTTTGAACTGTTCAACAACTGTATCATCTGAGCCAGTGGGTCGGTGAATTGAACCAATAACTAATTTATTCCCGTTGTCAGATATAATGTCTATCCGTATTGGCTTACAGAAGCTGTCTACTTGAATTTCACTATAAGGTAAGCAATTTCTCTTAGCGATGAACACTACCACCAACTGTACTTAATCTGTTCTTTCTGAACACGGTTAGAACCTTTATGGAAATTTCGGGTGAACCTATTTCCGGCTTTAGCCAACCTTCCGTACCTATAACGATTTGATATTCATAACTATTAGCGTTTGAAGTTCTGGTCCTTCCCAACACAGCTGCAAGAGTTTACAAACTACAGTACTGACTGTTGGTATGTCTACCATCTTCCTGTTTTCGCCCTGCACTTTCTGCACTTCCATAGACCCTCCAACCGTCCAGTCCCCACAACACAGTCACTGCTACCAGTGTAACCACTTCCTGTATGTATTGGACCTATTTAGCGGAACTCGGAAACCCAGCACCCCACGGACAACGTGCGCGGTTGCGGAACTGTCTGAGACTGATTCAGATCCTCCATTCGGCTCTATACCAAAGGATCGCCGTTGGTTCTGTCGACGTTGCTACAGATGGTGAGCTTCGCCTTTACCTCACAAGCAAGACTGGCAGTCTTTACCACTTCAGCTAGTCAGATAAACCAAAGAGAATGTCTTCCAGTACAAAACGACACGCATCGTTTATACGAACATCAGTCACAACCTCCACTTAGGTGCAAACTGTGCTCTTCATGGCACCTGGAAGCACCCATTCCTCCCAGTATGCACACAGAAATTCAAAATAAATCTGTTGCTATGAGAAGCTGTTATCTCACGGTAGTCTCATGTGCTGTTTTTGCTGCTGCTACGAGAAGTACCACTGACTCATTCGATTTTCAGCATTCGACCCTTCGCCTTCTACGCGGCCGTATCTGCAAGGGCCCCATTATGCGCCTAACATTGGAGCTATCAACTACCAGAATTTCCACCTCTGTGAATGCCCATACCTGCGGGCCGAAAGGCTTCTTCTGGAACAGGTCAACTGAGATCTTCTCAGCCACAGTCAGTGCCACTCTATGATGGATGACGAGTCAACCTCAGTGAGGTTAGCACTTGGAGTCTCAACAGTAGTTGACCGATCGAGGTACACCTGAGTCCCTTGCATAGCCCTCTCTGGCCCCTCACATTTATGCCCATTGGCTACAGTCTCAAGCCTTGTGACAAAAGCCATCACCCCCTGGAGCTGTGAGCAAGGGGTCACCAACTTGCCTCACATCTGAATAGAGCAATCACAGTTCCTATCTATACCAGAGACGGCTTGATAAATACACAGACACGCATGAAGTACGGAAGGAGAAGCTGATGAAATTTAAAATAAGTCTCTCCTTACGAGAAACTTTGTCGTATCAGTATTCTGATACGCTGCTGCTGCTATGAGAACCACACTGACTCATTCGATTTTCGGCTTTCTACTCTTCACCTTCTTGAAGTCTGGGAGTCTTCACCATCAGACCTGTCCACTATCCAGCAATAAAGCCACCCACCATCTCCAAGCCGATGAGTTGCTGTACTTAGAAAAATTTCGAGATGATGCGAACTCAGGCGCAGGCGAGAGTCTTGGTGCGTCGCCAATGACTGATTCTGCAAGTGCTTCAGGTTCCACCTACAGATCCACACGGTCAGATCGAGCCATGAAAGCGAGATGATCCCTAGGGATGGTAAACTCTGTCTTCTAGAATTTCAGTAACCTCAGGCTTCACTCGGCTTTCAGATTAGAATGACCAGTTTGTTTTCAACTCCAGTCACGGATGCAACACATTCCATTCTCTAGTACTCTCTGCCTTTTATACTAACATCACGGCAATCGTGGTACAATTTCGCGAACGCAATAACTCGTTTTTATAGGCGATTATTAGAATCTTACCCCAGACCCTTTTGTTAGATGTGCCGATGTTTTAGTTTAGAATTATTATTGTTTATCAGATAATTTCTGAGTCATTTTAATGCAATAAACCGAATTAACTGTGAATCTTGTTTCTTCGTAGTCACTGCATTGCTAAATCATTATTTTGGAGGGGACGTAATTAATTCATGCCAGACATCAGGGCCAATTAACATACTTTCAGATTAGACAACCCTAGTCCTTCTTGCAGATCCTTTTCTGGAAAGAAACACCGCAGGTAACGAGATTCGGTGTTACCACGAACCTACCGCAAAACGACAAAGCGCAGAAATTCACGTGAAGGACCAACAGTATGTGGGCATAGCCGACGTTCATGCCATTATAGACGTGTGAGTTGAACAACATCCCAAAGAATAACTTTTCTGACGTTTCACAGGCTTGCATGAACGTTCTGTGCGTCATACTCAAATAGGGGGAGACTACGCAGAGCTCCTTACACACTGAGAGAACCATCTTACCGTTTCTTTATTTGTCATTAGTTAGTCTAAAAGTTCTTGATCTGACAGGGTGCGTCAATTCATCAGTCGTAGTACTGGCAAGTGGTTACATGCCAGTCTGTCGATGACCCACGGCCAGATGTTTTCATTCGATGAGAGACCGCATGAAAGCGCTGGCCCCGGTGTCAGCTCAACATCCTTTGTATCGACGAAGGTCAGGGCTGTGGACTTGTTTTACCTCGTCGAAAGATGAGGTCATGGATACGGCGAGGACACGTCACAACCACCACGCCGAAACTGTGACGGATGCTGTCCAAATTACCTAGTGAACGAACCAGAATGAATGTATTGTAGACACTATTAGCGGCCTCAGATGCAGAAATAGTGTGTGCTACGTTGTCCGTCGACACGATCGGGCATTTAACGTTACATAGTTTGTACTTTTCTATGATGTAACAAGTGTGGTAGTCACTTCAAAATGACGAACAAAATGATCATAACCAGCAATATTAACAATAGCGTATCTTATTAAGCAAACTTACTTAAACAGTCATTCCGATTCACACGATTCGTGGGTTTGCTGGCACTTCAAACAGAAGTGTTATACTGGCGAATTCCTCGGTTATAAAGTTAATGAAGTCATTGAACACTTCTATGTACTTTTGGAGAATGTGCTATGGAGCTGTTTAGCAGCAATTATGCTGCACGTGAGCATTGTGTTCCACGTAACAGGACACTGCCGCTACCTGGGTTATCTGGGAAACAGGATTAGTGAGCCCTGCAAATGGGCAGAAAATATAGTCTCCTCTGAACCTTTTTTCTGAAAGATACAAGTGTAGTACAGTTCCTTCTTTACTAACCATCAGAAACGACAGCTAGCATACCGTGGAGTAAAGATTGGATACCCAGTGTTACGAACTTGGAATTGCGTCCTATGTCTGATAATTCGCCGTTTACCTGAGGAAACACTGTCTGGATAGTAATTTATTTAGATGGGGAACGAATTCAAAACGACAGGATGGATGGTCAAATATATCCCAGTGCAACATTTGTAGAAGTTGTGTTACGTGTAGACAGGCCAACATCCTGATGCACCGGACTTGTGCTGAGCATCCGCTCTCTTCTTCTGGTGACCCGTCCCAACTCCTGGAAGGGAAGATAACGAGTGAGGTGCAGTTATCCCCACTTTGACTGAATCGTCCTGAATTTGCCCTCCGCTGAGAAGATTTCAGAGTATCGAGTTCAGTTCGCTTTCCGGGATGAAATGAGAGTTTTGCAATCTTGTCGAAGATCTCTTCGCTGTCACCATTGTATTGCTGCAGAAATGTCAAATTCCGCTTCGCACGATCCAATCTATCAGCAACCATGCTGCATGGAGATAGCTTTAATATAAGGCGTGTTATCTGTTCTGCCCTGCCTCCAAACAGAACCTCGCACGCGACTATTTGGCTCCCGTTCCGTCTCTAATAATATTTTTATTGAAATCAAAGCCACAGACTTGCTGTACATGCAAACCCAGAAATGCAATGGAAGAAAAATACGAATGTTCGTTTCTCTTTGCCTAGCACTGTGTGTCTTACAATGCTTAAGAACTTTTGCAATGTCATAAAGAAAGGGAAGTCGAATATCTATTGTCGTTGTAGGTGAAACTGCATAAAAAATATCTCTCTTTTACACGTAGTCATATAGTATGGCCCACGCAAACACCTCACGATTTATTTTAGGGCACTTTAAGAGTGGTATGCCTAGCACGTTCTCCCATTTCCACCTCAAAAATCTTTCACACAGTTATTGCGAATAGGCGTTCCGTCCTGCAAGGAGGGTTTCGAATTCACTTTAGTCATCACATCGTTTTGCACCAGCCACAGTAAAATTTCACATTGAAAGCTCTGGATATAGTTTGATTTGTTACGCGGACAATAAGCTATTACGTGTTAATTCTATGTTAATTCTGTATTACAATAATCTTGCCTGCAACGGCCAGCATCCGAGGAAGTCTTAGTGTCAGATAAAAAAATAGAGCTATCAATTTCCTGCATTGTTTTGTATGTTTATATTGCTTTCTTTAACCTCCAAGAAGCTTTAATCAGTGGTTTGATGAAATTCTCATACGCCTCTATTTAGTAAATATCCTGTTTTCTCCGACATATTTTCCAAAATTAAAAGATATAAATCATCCTCATGCAATATCTTTCTCAGAAAGATACTTAAATAACTTTCTGGTAAGGTTTATGATTGGTAAGCAGGGCATATGGACTGCCGGAGTGGGATGCTAACCGCATTTGAGGATTCAAAAATTTATTTTCACCACGTTAATTAAAACAGAGCGCTGGCAACAAAACAATGTGTATTTAGTATTTGCAAATTGCGGTGATCTACACCGATTGTTCAATTGTATAAAAGCAATGAGAATAATTTAAAAAATTAAAAGAAAACAGCCTTATGGCCGCAAATTTAAATTAATACAAAATTACTTTACACAAATATAACTTTAACATAACTACAAATCTGAGCTCGCTAGGCCTTGTGAATATGAAAAATAACAATTTGTAAAAGCTATTATGTTTCAAAAAATGCTCAGGTACCAAAATGTCATAAACACGTGAACTACTATTATGGAATACTTCGGCTATGTAATGTTATTCTAGGCTGAAAGATCTACACAGCAATCGCACATTCTCGACGTTAGGCGGTCACATCGGCCGCGCGTCTGAATCCCGTGCTCGAGAGTTCAAGTGATAATAGGCAGGAGGGCCTGTGCACACCAAGACGGCTTCTAGAACACACAAACCCAGTAGTAATACACAGTTCACTAAAATAATAAAACCAACAGCCAGGCACTGGATGGCTTCAAATGCAGGAAGAGATGTTAAACGTTGTAGTGTGACAACCGCAGTTACTACCAATAGTTCATTATACAATCCCCAATGAACTGAAATTTCACTTGATAAATTTAAAAACCGCAACTAGTTCAAGGTGATAGTGACCAGGCAATCCGTACACAACCTTAAATACTAAAGCACCGTTTGACGGTGCAAAACTACTACTATCATAGTTGGCAACAAAAAGGAAGTTAGCAATTCCAATTTAAATTGACAGTTGAAGTCTTATACAGAGAATAAACTTTGATTCCTAAAATTGACCACTTAACATATTAGCAATAATAAATAAAAAAGGAATCGCCGAATATCGGCCACACTTGCAATGCAACAGTACCAGGGCACAGCGCAGTTACATGGAATTGCAATACCAAGTATCCCGGACTCACGTTAAATTGGTTTCAGGAATGACTAGCGAAAATTATAGTGGCTACACGGAGCAATGACATCAAAAGGTTCCACCGCAAAATGGCTCACCATTTAAAGTTAGTCCAGGAGCTCGCTGTTAACATGCACCCCAGGGTAAACTCCCGCGCTCTCCTCAGGATTCGAGATAGACACGACTCTTAAACAGAGCCTCTGATGGCCGGTGACTGCTTCCGCTCTCCAGCTCCACTCGCCGCCAGACCAAGGCGCCGGAATGTCAACGCCGTGCGTCTTCGCAGTACACCAAGCGCCGAATGACTACTCGTAATGCTCCGTCAGCTGTCTTCCCTCTGTCACTGCCGCCAACCGAGTCTCCGTCACTGCCCCCGACCGAGTCTCACCTGGCGAGCCGCGCCGTCTAAGCAGAGGGCGCTAGCCAACTAGGACACCGCAAAGCGCGTAACTTCGACTCGGAAACTATCCAGCCAAGAGCATGGCAGGAAGTCACGGCTCAATTAACGTCTCTTAAATCTAGTCTTGCTTACCTCACGCAAGCCTTCAATATCTAACAGCGAATAATTCTGAAGATAGAGGCTGTTTTCTCGACATTGCTACTTCTGTTGCTTCTTTTTCAAAAGAATGAACGTGGCGATAGGGAAGGTAGGAATTAAAACGTCTGTCTGACTTCCGACTTCCAGTTAACAGGGAAACTGCTGTCCTGACCGTGGCCCGCATCGGACCTCATCTCTTCTATCAGGGGTTTCTGATAATTTAGGAGTTGTAGGAGGCAACAGTAGAACTCTGCAGACCAGAAGTCATACAAATCTCGTAAAATCTTGCATATCGCAACCCAGAAAGCGTCCACCGACAAAAAAAAGGATACTGTAGCCAACCTAACCAGAGTGACCGTTCAGATTTTCTCCAGCCCACAAGGCCCGATATCACGGTTCCGAGGTTGGGTCTCCTGGAGATGTGACAGTTCGGCGAAAAGGGAGGGAGAGACTGGTGTCCCTCGGCCACGAAGAAGCCGTGGACTGGAATTCAAAGTAACGGCTCGAACAGCCTTTAGGGCTGTTTGCAAAATTGCAAATTGCGAGGATTATTTAAGCCATGGCTCGGAAAATTACTCCACCCCTACGAGACAACGAGTCTCTCGTTAGGCAAGCCTGTGGTGATATCTGACTGCCAGGGAATATTAGTTCGTTATGGTTACATTGAAGATTAATTTCAAAAAATGGCTCTGAGCACTATGGGACTCAACTGCTGAGGTCATTAGTCCCCTAGAACTTAGAACTAGTTAAACCTAACTAACCTAAGGACATCACAAACATCCATGCCCGAGGCAGGATTCGAACCTGTGACCGTAGCGGTCTTGCGGTTCCAGACTGCAGCGCCTTTAACCGCACGGCCACTTCGGCCAGCGAAGATTAATTTAATCGATTTTCTAAATATTAATCGATGTTTATGATATACCAAATGATTCCTCATTTTGTGTATAGTTTTAATATACTGTCAGAAAAGTAATATGTATTTTGTTACGAAACCCCAACCGTTGGCTGGGCTGCTGCAGACGGAGTGTGTGCGTCTGGCTCACTTGCTGTCCTGGGTGTACCTGTCCCTCTCATGTAACTGAACATGCTATCCCACCAGGTAGAACATGATGTCACACGCCACGATGTCCTGTTGAGTACTGACCCTGGCTCACTGGTTCGGTAAGCCATCTGACGCGAACGATGCAGAAGTTTCAGAGCAGTTGGCGCCCAGAACTGGAATAGTGTTGGTAGACTCGTGGACTAACCATTAGTGGTGTCTTCAGTACTGGATGATGGTTTGTGCTAATTTGTGGCTAGAGACCAGTGGTCATCCCATCAGGTATCAAGAAGAAAACCAGTACTGGAACAATCTACGCAAGATGTAGTAGAATCCGAGGTAATATCCCATAGATGTACTGGCTCACATGCGGTTCCTCTTCTTCGAAATGTCTTGGCTGAAATTCGTCTAGTTGTTGAACCGCACATGTCGCATTACACACCCTAAGTTAGACACTTGTGACCCTTTGGTTAAATTGTCTGGCTGATGGCAAGTTTGCGAAATACAAAGTTAACATAACATATAATAACAGTAATAATAATATTGGGAACTAAATTAACGGGCCATAAATGATGTAGGCCACACAGTTGCGATTTGGTGTCGGCCGAAGTGGCCGAGCGGCTCTAGGCGCTACAGTCTGGAACCGCGAGACCGCTACGGTCGCAGGTTCGAATCCTGCCTCGGGCATGGATGTGTGTGATGTCGTTAGGTTAGTTAGGTTTAAGTAGTTCTAAGTTCTAGGGGACTGATGACCTCAGAAGTTAAATCCCATAGTGCTCAGAGCCATTTTTTTTGCGATTTGGTTAGAATAATGTTTATTCAGAAAGCCAACTAATAGCGAAAGTGGTTGTATTTAGAATTACTATTACACTCGAGTGCATATCCATTTGACATTTCGATCATTCACAATCTCATGTCGAAATACAAGTCTAATATTTCACCTCGTTAACTATGCGAAAAGTTAGAGTTCACACCAGGAGCGCGGCTGCTCACCGCTCCCGGACTAAGTCCTGCGATACCACACAACGCGAAATTTTCTAAGTCGTTTCCCTTTCTAGCTACCTAAAGACCGACTGTCCGCTTTCGCGGCTCAATCCCAACTGCTCCCTTTGGTATCTCGAGCCGAACTCTCCGCTTTTGCGTCTGCACCTGCACTGTCTCTGGCCGCCCCCGGCCGCATTTTTCCCGCGCGCCGAATATCCTGGCTCAACTGACTATGGCGTTCCCTTTCCTGAGGCCGTCAATCTCATTGGCTACAGCTTATTCTAAATACATATTTAAATAATCAAATCTTGACCAGTTTCACGTTCTAAATGAAGTAACAATAATATCCATTACTTAATAAATGTTAAATTCTTTTACGTAAAACCAATACAGTTTCCTTCTTAACTTTGAATTTCACGACCAGTAGCCTTACACCAATTTGCTTTCTGATCAATAAATAAAGAACAAAAGTAAGTATTATGCACTAACCTTTACAGCAAATATTCTATTACCTAATCGTTCAATAAGGTGTCATGCTATCATCGTTCAATGTGTTTTGTGTGGAGGAAATAATGATCTGATATTTAACTGAAAATACTAATAATTCAAATTTACTATATCTTTTAAACACAAAGTTACAGAGTTGATATTTACAGCATTTGTCATTTTAATCATGCTATTATATATGAAATGTCGATCGCTAAGATCGACCAAAGCGTTCAGATTTTAGCATTCAGGTCTTTGTTACAAAACTTGTTAATTTCACTTTAATAGTAAATCCTGAACTATTATAGATTTGATCAATATTGAAGTTTTATTGGGATCACAATGAAATTTTATTGAGGATGGGAGATTAAAATTACTGTGGCTTCATTTCCTGCACTACCATAGTATTAAATAGTTTTCATAAATATTTCTCTTTATGGCCGATCTTAGGTCCGCCATATTTAACGCTGCTACGTCTCCTTGGCCATAAAATCCTTCTCCTGGGTTTCCCTGTGACATAGGTTCTCGTCTGTCTCACTCGCACATTACAGAGCTTCGGCCTCAATAGACAATAGACGCCTGTGAGTTTCCCCATCTCGTGGTGAATCTGTGATTTTGTGGTATTCGGTCCTGGACGACGGGATTCGGTTCACAATTCCTCAAGGCTGACTCTCTGCCATATACTTAAATGGGAGCGAAATGCTCGTTAACTCTCAAGTAAAATAACTTATTAAACAATGTAATGCCACACTGTTGACTCGTATCTATCAGTCACTGCATACACTGTACACACAGTGTTTCATAACACTTCACTCACTATACACACAAACACACACACTCGTATTCACTGGGCCATTTTCTGTACCGCAGCTTCCCATTTGCTATTCCGAAAAACTTAATCACATCCCTCTATAATGAGTGAGATGTTGAGCTTAGAAAGAGGAAAAGGTGTTAGTATTGCGCTATGCATAGCCTGGGGGCAAGATTTTCTAGAAAAGGAAAAAAGAAGGAAAAAAACAGTGTGAAGGTGTTATGTGGAATGTACGACGTTTTATAATCATTATTATTATTTATTTGTATAACTTTTTTTTACTTACCCCTGCTCTGTTTTATCTAAGTAATCCTTCAATGCATAAAATTAGCTGCGTTTAAAAATGAGTATATTTTTGCCATTTCTTTAATCTCTTTTGGTAATTTATTGTTCAATTTTATTCTTTGGTTGAAATTGCTGTTTTGAATTTTATGTAAATGTAAGTTGAATCTAGCTCACACAACATAGTAATCAGGGAATCGAGTGTGAACAACATGAATGCCCTCGATCCTACCGACTTACCCGCTCTAGGCTAGCGGGCGGCGTTGAGGAGCAGCTTTTCTACGTGACGTCATTTTCAGTAACAGAATCGGTTTCGCTCATTGTGAGTGGTCAGTGATCTTGAGTTTTGCTGTATTTGCGTAATCAGTTTGCTTCAGTACCATAACTGCTTCATCAAATCCCTGATATGCATACCCCACCATCAACTTGAGTGCATTTGTACACTCTTGCGAGAACATGTGTTCCTTGAGTGCCCCTGCGGGTTTGTTATGAGGACAGCAGCGTCAATGATGCTTCCAAGCAGTTCATATGGCGTATTTACCTGTTTGTACACCTCAGACGTCATCCAAACTCACACAAAATTCTAATAGCGTACGGTCTGGCGAACTTGTTGGCCATTGTTACTCCACCCAAGCGATTAGGCTAAGTGCAGTTGAGATGTTACCTGATAACTGTTAAAAGTTGGAGTTGATCTGATAAAATTAACGAGTTCAGCGGAATAGTTTAATGGCAGAAAGACATCCTAGCAAAGAGTCTGAAGGCAACGAGGTAGGTTCGGCTGGAATAAAACCTAAATGAGGTTGGGTGGGTAAGACAAGTAGCTGCGTGTTTATAATATTTATAACTGACATTTTTGCCATTACGGTTTCGTCAGACTTTAAAACTTGCAAGTCATTACTAAAAATGTCAGTCACAGAGCCCGAAATGCAGGTGCGCGTGACTGAACCATTATTTCGAATGTATTGGTTGGTGCTTAGGTTCTTAGCCTTTTTCCATAAGTTAATAAACGCGACTGATACGCATAACAGAGTTTCGTCATCAATACTATAGTCCCCTTCACTATTTTCAACATTATGCTAACTCGGTGGTAACTTTTCGATTATGTGACTTTAGAAATCACGTGGCTCTGAAGTGAAGAACTTGTCGAGCCATGTTCGGAGCGGACTTTTATCCGTATAGGAAGTTCCTTCAAGGTTGTTCGATAGAGAACTGAACGGTGGAACCTAAGGGAACCAGATAAGGCGAATACGATGGCTGCGGAATAATTCCCAAACCAACTCCTGCGCAGTTTTTTTGTCACTCTGTTAGAAAGCGGGCAGGCATTATCGTGGAGTAGCATGACATCCATGCATGCTTCCTGGTCGTTGTTCTTTGACTACATCAGCACGACGTCTCAGTTGTTGACAACGAATGTTATCAGTGATGGTTACACTTCGGGAAAGCAATCCGTAATATACCACACAATCGTTGTTCCACCAGATGCGTGACATTATTTCTTTTGTGGACGCACGTAGATCATTGTACGGGTAGTTGCTGCTTTGGTTAGGCTCAACCATTCCTTTCCTTTCCTTATGTTAGTATAAAGGCAACATTTTTCGTCACCAGTAACGATACAGTACAGGAATGGTCGGCGTTGCTCACGAGCCAACTGACGACGAGCAAGCAAAAATGCACATTTCGCCACCTGATCATTTTTGTGATTTTGGCTTGGAGCGTGCGGTACCCATGCACCCGATTGTTGAACCTCCCCATTTGCATACAAATGTCGCGAGATGTTGGAAACAACACAGTTCATCACATTTGCCAGTTCCCGAATACACTGACTGGATCGTTCTGGATCAGTACTTTTAAACGATCTTCATCAAACCGCGAAGGTCTTCCTGAACGTGAAGAGTAATGTCAAAACGATCCTTCTCAAAACGAGAAAACAATTTTCTTGTAGTGGACTGCCCAATGGCATTATTCGCAAACCCGGCGCAAATATTCCTCGCTGCTTCCGCTGCTGTTAACACTCTACTGAACTCAATCAGAAGAATGTGTCGGAAATACTCCAATAACTCTAATTAGGGTTCGATTTTCTAGCGCGCACCGCTCTACTCACTATCTCCTAATGACAGAATGACAATATGGAAACTAAAATAGAAACAATGAACTGCAAATAAAAAATGACAATCGATAAATAAACCAATAGCAACTAAAATACTACTACGCAAAACGCAATGATTTTACAAAGAGGTGACAAAAGTTATGGGATAACTCCTAATATCGTTCGGACCTCCTTTTTCCCCACGTATTCCAGCAATACGACGTGTCATGGAATCAACAAGCCTTTGGAAGTTACCTGAAGAAATATTAATCCGACTTGCTTCTATAGCAGTCTACAATTGCTAAAGTGTTGCCGGCGCAGGAGTTTGAGTTTGTGTTCGTAAACTGACCGCTCAATTATGTCCCACAAATGTTCAATGGGATTCATGTCGGGCGATCCGGGCGACCGAATCATTGACTCGAATTGTCCACAATGTTCTCCAAACAAATTGCGAAGAACTGTGCGCCCGAGACGTGGTGCATTGTCATCCATAAAATTACCATTGTTGTCTAGGATCATGACATCCATAAATGGTTGCAAATGGTCTCCAAGTAGCCGAACATAACCATTTCTAGTTAATGATAGGTTCAGTTGAACCAAAGGATCAAGTCAATTTCGTGTTAACTCAGCGCACACCATTATGGAGCGAACACCTGCTTGCACAGTGCCTTAGTGACAATATGGGTCCATAACTTCGTGGGGTATGTGCTACACTCTGACACTACTATCAGCTCTTACCCTTGAAATCCGGAGTCATTTGACCGGCCCAGCGTTCTCCAGTCGTCTAGGGTCCAACGGACATGGTCAAGACCCCACGAGAGACGCTGCAGGCGATGTCGTGCTGTTAGCAACGGCTCTCGCGGCTATCGTCTATTGCCACAGCCCATTACCACCAAATTTTGCAATACTGTCCTAACGGGTATGTTTCTTGCATGTCCTACACTGGTTTCATTTCACGCAGTGTTGCGGGTCTGTTGGCTTGATAATCCCATGCAAACGCCGCTGCTTTCAGTCTTTAAATGAAGGCCGTCTGCCATAGCGCTGTTCGTGGTGAGAGATAATAAGTAAAATATGGTATTCTCTGAACCTCTTGACACTGTAGATCTCGGAATGTTGAATTCTCGACGATTTCCGCAATGGAATGTCCCATGCAACTAGTTCCAACTACCACTCCGCGTTCAGAGTCTGTTGCTTCCCATCGTGTGGCCATAACCAAGTCAGAAACCTTTTACACATGAATTAGCTGAGTACAAGTGACATCTCTGCCAACGCACTGCCATTTTGTGCCCTGCGTACGCGATACTCCCGCCATATGTATATGTGCACGTCGCTATCCCATGACTTGTCACCTCATTGTATGCGCCTACCCCATAAAACTTAACGTTGTAGGGATCCCAATGTCTCCCACCCGAAAAATGGATAGCATTAAAGATCAACCCTAAATAGTGAGCAATACATGAAGAAACGTTAGAGGCGACAGTGCTTGGGGGCCAAGGGGTGATAACATTGGAAACTTCGCTCTTTTGTAGCACAAATTATGTCAAGTCTCTATTCCAGGCCACCGAAACTTCATACAACACAAGCCAATAACACCGTGACCAACTGTATGGGAGCACAGAAAACGAATCCGATTCCTGCAAGTGTCAAGACAGCAGCATGGCAGCATAGCTCTCAAGTTTTCCCCGATTTTACAATATACGTCCACTATAGCATCGATATGCCAGTCCCGAAATGAAGTAAAGTGTATGTGCCAGCACGGACGAACGAGCTGTCGAAATTACGAACGCGTTAATTTGAGTGGTCGCCGGGAAATCCCAGCCATTTGCCGCGATGATGGATGCGGCGCTGGCCTGAATGGCAGCGAGCGCAGGTTTGCGGGATTGCTCGTAAATCTGCGGCCACGCCGCCCGTCCTCCTGATTAATGCCGACGTGCGGCCTCTGCGCGAAGAATTAACCCATCTCGTAATTAACTTCGCTTGCCAGGCCGCGAGCAACACCGCTGACGTCCACCGCTTTCAGTTTTTAATGCGCAGTGTTTCTCCGGTACCGACACAGAATGCTGCTTAACCTCATTAGGATCTAGAAGCCTAGTGACGGTGTTTGTATCAGTGGTTGTGGATGAAAACCTCGCCGAGAGAACAAGAAATGCCTCAGGACAAGTTTGCAACACGTTAGACTTTTCAGTAATGTTCCATGAGCACACGATTGAGCTTCTCTATTGTAATACCCTGAATGTTTCTGTAGAGATGTCTGCATTTCAAGAAAGACAAGCTACTGTTACCAACGGATGTCAGCAACTGTCGTGTAACCTCAAAACGTTTGAGTGTAAGCACTCCATCAGGACAGCCAGAATTGGAAGAATCGCTCAAGAGTTTGTGTGATTGACACGAAAAAGAAAATAATATGAAAGGTACTCCGATCTCCAAACAACTGACAGTCAGGCAAGAAAATAATAGCTATCTTTAAGCCCTCTCGTCAGCTCATTGCCTGTTTCTTTCTCGATAGTTGAGTAATATATGTGTGTTTGTAACATCTAGCTGTACTGGTATTATGGCCGCTGCTTTAGAATTATAATAATTTTCTCGGTGAACATAAGCTGACCATTTACAACAATTTTAACTATATTTACATTAAGTAACAATATTTTCAGATATTCACATCTGGAGAAGGAATTACCGAAAAAAATTGGTTTTTATTTGTTTTTTACAAATTTTCTACTGTTTCTGTGTATTTTCAATTCACACGAAATACGGGTAATCATTACTGTGGATGCATAAATGCTCTTGTAAATGCATAAGATTCAGTTGTAAAGTAATGTTGCTAGCGTTTAGTTTCTGAATCCACAAAATGTTACTTCTCATTAACAAGTATTTCAGAAAGTAAGAAAGGCCGTTGTTAGACTATCGAGTTTTTTAAATACCTGTCTGCATTAAAGCTTTTATGGGGGGGGGGGGGGGGGGGGGGGACGGATCCCTAGCAAGTTTGATCACAGAGTTCCGTACATCCTGTTATGTGTAAGAACTCCATGCATTGATACAATTTCTGACAAATTAGCCAGGCTATCAGGCTATTCAAAAACATATATGTAGAAATAACCATCTGCACTAAGAACAACCTAAGTAGAAAGCGTCCTCACAATATACGAGGGTCTGAACTTAAATAGTGGCAACTATTTATTCACAGCCGATACAAAAGAGTTACATGTTTGCACCTGTTGCTGTCTTTCAAAGTAGTCACCAGCGCTGTGTAGAACCCGTTGCCAGTGATGTGGAAGGCGTAGTATACAGTTAGCGGAGCCTGTTCTTTTGACGGTGCGAATGGAGCGGTGTACTGCCTGTGGAATCTCTGGAACAGTTCTGAAGCGTAAGCCACTAAGTGGTTCCTTCATTTTCGGAATCAATTCAAAGTCACAAGGACTTAAGTCCGGGAAGTATGGTGGATGGTACAGTACTTCCCAGTCCCATCGACCGAACAGAGCACCCACAGCTTGCGCTGTATGCGCCCGCGCACTGTCGTGCAAAATGACGGGTGTGTTGCGCAGAAAGTGTTGCCGCTTCTTTCGCAAAGCTGGTCGTACCTGTAGGTGATGCTCCATCAACAGAACAGTAATACTGTGCATTGACGGTCTGCCGTGGAGGAACGTAATGCGTTAGGATAACACCATCACAGTCGTACACGGGAGTCTCCATAACTTTCGACCACTCCATTCGCACCGTCGACAGAACAGGCTCTACTAACGGCATACTACGCCTTCCATATCGCTGGCGACTACTCTGAAGGGCAGTAACAGTAGAAAACTTGTAAATCTTTTGTATCGGTTGTGAATAAGTAGTTGCCACTTTTTAGGTTCCAACCCTCGTAAAACCACCAGATACAGATCTTGATGCATCTGGAATTTACAAAATAAGAAATATTATATGGGTCAAACAGGTAGAAATTTCAGAATTCGATTCAAAGAACGTTTAGATTGCTTCACACTTGACAAATGTAATAAATCAGTAAGTAGTAGCAACGCACGTTAGAGACACAGGCCACCTTTTTAAAATCGAAGGTAGTTTCTAAAGTTTGCACAAAATCGGAAAAAGTTAAAGAATGAACATCTTGGAGGAAATGGAAGTTTCCATTCAAAACAATTTTTTTTCCTTTGAGTCATCAGTCTTCTTCCTGGTCTCATACTGCCCGCCACGAATTCCTCTCCTGCCCCAACCTCTTCATCTCGGAATAGCATTTGCAACCTACGTCCTCAGTTGTTTGCTGGATATATTCCATTCATATTAATACGTGTCCCCGTGGTTGTTAAAAGTCCACCCTTCCATTATTAATCCTGATTTGTTTTTCATATCTGAGTAACTATCTTACGGAATGCAGGTTCTGTCATGTTCCATGGTGTTTAGAAAGCTACCGTGTTTTTTGTTAAGAGCAGGCAGCGCCTCTCTTTACCACAGTTCCACCGTGTGCAACGTCAAGCGAAGTCGTGAAAAGAATCTACTTGCGTCTTATCATTTACAAATTATTCAAGAAACTTAATTGATTTCAGCAAAACGTTTCAGGGAACGCGTTCCATCAAACACTTCCGATTCGTTTGTCAAGCAGAGGTCTTGTATTAGTGATCACAAAGCATATAGGGTAAACGAAGGAATTTGAATGGAGGAAGATTGAAAAGCGGACTCTGTAACACGAAATACAGATTTCTTGGCATTTTAGTTCTCCTTTTTCGATCTAGCTGTCGTTTACCAAAGAAAAAAAAATACCCATATAGTTCCTTAAGGAGAGTGGATTTCTAATAATATATTCTTAAAATCATTATAACAACAAAGGATTTTTGTGCAGAGGAAAATAATATCGGGACCCTCTTCACAACTTGGTCACCTGTAACAATAATACTAAGACTCTCTAAGCTTTTTAAATAAAACAAACGCTACTGACATATCTTATCTTTATTTTTCAACATAATGACCATGGCAACGTACGTATTTCTCCCAACGAGAGACCAGTTTGGCGATACTATCACTGTATAAAGTGTGACTTCGTTGGCGGTGCCATAGCCTCATCTCTACTCGCACCGCTTCATCACTATCAAAGTGAAGTCCTCAAAAGCATTCTTTAAGTTTTGGAAACAGATGAAAAACGGCTGAGGCCAAGTCGGGACTTTACGGAGACTCTTCGATGCCAGTGGAGCCAAGGGGTCTGACTGTTGCAGATGTCGCAGCGCTCGTGTGTGGTCTGGCCATTGTCATGCTGAAGGAGAGGGTGCTGTATGTGTGGACGAACTCTTCGAATTCGAAACTCGATTACAGCACATTGTTCCTCACACACCGACATAGTTACTTTACAAACCCACCATGTTACACTTTACAATTCAGTGCCCTCTAGCGGCAGAGTGTGGCAAATACTCGTATGTAGACAGAAGAATACATCTGTGGAATGTTAATAATGTTTGTTTCATTTAAAAAAGTTTTAAGAGTTTCCACATAAAAAATTCGGAGGCATTACTTTCCAACACTCCGTCGTGTATTGACTGATTTGTTGACTTACCTCCGTATTTTTTGTTTGTTTGAAGAGTGTTCCAACATAATCTTCAGAAGAAAATTATAATTTCTAAAAGACTTACGTGTCCGATTCAAACCAATCTTCCCCTATATTTCGATAATTAGAAAACGAGACATTAAACATCTTCTTGGGCGTTTTCAGATAAACATGATTTCACGAATTAATTTAGTTGACGGTTACTAGCCGTCTTCATTCTGTCTCTCTGCGGTTGCTTTATTTACAAACAGGGTGTTTGAAACAAGTGCCAGGTATTCCTATAGGACGTGGCATGGGTCAAAACTGGGAGAACAGTTCCTATAACGATACGTCTGGGCGGCCGCGGTGGCCGAGCGGTTCTAAGCGCTTCAGTCCGGAACCGCGCGACTGTTACGGTCGCAGGTTCGAATCCTGCCTCGGGCATGGATGTGTGTGATGTCCTTAGGTTAGTTAGGTTTAAGTAGTTCTAAGTTCTAGGGGACTGATGACCTCAGATGTTAAGTCCCATAGTGCTCAGAGCCATTTGAACCATTTTTGATACGTCTGGAAACCAATATCGGCTGAGATACAGTCATATTGGTGCTCTCATTCCTAACTGACTTTCTTGCGCAGTAGTAGGCACCAAAGGCAGTACTGCATGTAATTACCTTGTATCCCGACACATCCTTCAACCCTTCTTCACAGTGAATCACGCATTCTTTCAAATGTACATGGCTCCATTTGGCCTGCGTCAAAGCATTGGTCATTCGCTCCTTTAATGTCTGCACGTCGTCGATGCATAGGACATACAATAGTGCCTTTAATGTGCTCATAGTCAAAAATCCAACGAATTCAGATCCGGTGAACAGGGAGGGCATGTTACGGGAACCGCTTCACCAATCCATCACCCATGGCAGTGACCACTGTTGCACGGTCCGTACAAAATGAGGTGGTGCGCCGTCGTCCATAAGCCTCAGCCGTCGTCCTTCTGCAAGGATAACATTCTTCGAGAGTGGGGCAGAGAACCAGCAGTAAGATGGCGTACATCTCCGAATACCCCACATTAGTCACTAGAAGTAAAAAAGCCCACATCTCAACAGATGTTGGTTCCAAGACATGTAACATCGTAGGAACTTTTCTTCTAGTTTTGAGAAACACTATCTGCTGTAGGAATATGAGACACTTTTCTTTAAATAACAAGAAGCGAATTGGATGGCAGAGAAAAAGGAGGCAGGCGCACGATATTAAAAGGAGCGGCATGGATGCGTAGATACGACATAAGACTGTGCTGCAAAGAGAAGTCTGGAAGTGCTTACTCACCAGTAGATCTCAAATGGCTGATGACGATGCTAACAAGTATGTAAATATGTGTGTTGGAGATAGGCTAACCCTTGGCGTATACGTCTGTTATTTCTGCCATCATTTGAATAAGTATGTTTCGTTATGATTTTAAGCGTAATTTTAATGTGTAGAATATAAATTAGCTGCTTAGGTATTCCTTCTTCTTCTGAAATTTGCTACAATTCCTTCCAAAGAATGTACTGTAGTTGCGGAAACTCTAAGTATGCCTTGAACATGGAAGAAGAAAGACGGCAATGTTTTTCCTAATACCCTATATGTTTCCAATGAATGCAACAATGTTAAAGCTTTCTCATAAAGTCTCCAATATTTTACCGAACAGAGGAAGTTCTTCACTGATTGCTAATAAATTTCCTTATATCTAAATTTGTTCGAAACTTTGGGCATTGTTTCAGCCAGAGCAGGGCGGAACAGGCTGCGCTGTGCAGCCTCGCCGAAAGTTTCCACCTCATTTAACTTTTCTTTAGACCGAATGTTTCGCATTTGCAAACTATTTGAGAAGGGTCTCTCGAACGAGGGAACACTTTTAATGCATTAAGCTGAAGATATAAGCGAGCTACTAAATCTTGTAAGGTACTTTGTGAGCCTATTAAGCCCAAGTCCTTCGGCTTAAGTTTTTCTGAAGTTCCTATGTTTACAGAGCACACATTTTTTTCTGTCGACCACGCCTTAGAGTTTTCGGCTAAGCTAAATTCGACGACTCTTACGAAAATTAGACAAAAAACGACGTTGATTCGTAGCTGCACTCAGGTCGATGCAGTGTCCTTTAACTTCCATTAAGAAATTCTACACTGTTACTTACCAAATAAAACACCTGCTTACGAACTCTTCTTCCAGTTACGAAACTAGGCTAGGCACATAAAAAGCTGTCACTTCATCGTATCTTTGCAATCTGAAACTGCTCGCTCACTGACGATAGAACTCTTCTTATTCCGATAGATGTAGTGTAGGTGGATTAAACTATGAAAAACAAGGATCCATATAAGAGAAACAATTAAATGGAGCGTATTGGAAAGTACGTAGTTGAAAAGTGCTCACGTGTTTCGTTACGTGGTCACGTTGTCAACATCCGCGTAAAGTATTTGTAGAGAAAGCTTTCGATGGTGTTGTCTAAAGTAAGTTTCGAAATTCTTGCTTAGCAGATTCTACGCAAGGCTTCCAGTCACTACAATAGTCAAAAGACATGAAAGGGAACCGGTAATTGAGAAGTGAGTGAGAAAGGATACTTCAGTCTCTACATTAAGGAAACAGTAAAAAAAAGTACAGCGAATTTGGAAAATGAATTAATCTACAGAAAGGAGAAATAACTTTAAATTTGTCAGTGACGTAGTTATTCTGGCACATGCGGAAAAAGACTTTCAGTATCTGTTCATTTACATCTACATTCATACTCCGTAAGCCACCCAACGGTGTGTGACGGAGGGCACCCTACGTGCCACTGTCATTACCTACCTTTCCCGTTCCAGTCGCGTATGGTTCGCGGGAAGAACGACTGCCGGAAAGCCTCCGTGAGCGTTAGAATCTCTCTAATTTTACATTCGTGTGGATTGTTGAACGGAATATATAGTCCATTAAAAAGAGGTTATAAGACGAACAAGAACAAAAATTAAACGAGGATAATGGAGTGAAGTCGTATTCAGTCAAATTATGCTGGGAGCATTAGATTAAGAAATGAGACATTAAATGTTGCTGATGTATATTCGTATTTGGGCACTAATATAATTGACGTCAGCCGACGTAGATATGATTTAAAATACAGTCTGACGTCAGCAATAGAGGCCGCTCAGGAAAATAGAAATAACATACAATATCATTTTAATCGTTAGGAATTTTTTTCAGAAAGTGTTTGTAGCCTTATATGTAAATGAACTATATACAATAAACAGTTTGGACGAGAGGGGAATAGAAGATTTTTGAATGTGGCGCAGAAGAAGAATGCTAAAGATTGGAAAAATTAGATAACTAATGAAGAAATACTAAATGAAATTGTGAATAGCAGGAGTTAATGGCATAAAGAGACTAACAAAACCTGCCAGTTGTTATTTCACAATCCGAGGCACTATGATGTAGTCAGTTTTCTAGCGGATGGAAAGTTGGTAACAGTAAATTGACGTTGTGTTGTGGTATGCATAGAAGCCGAAGCATGCGTCACTGTGAGAGAACACAATAATGAAAGAGGGCAGCGTTAAGGGGAGGTTTACTATCTTTTGCTTCAAAAAACCGATTTTTTAAAAATTGCATTTGTGGATCCATGAAAGTGTTCAGAATCCACCATTGAAACGGTTTTTCCGAATACGGGACGGAAATATTTGTTTTTCGCGGTTGAACAAAACAATACACATGCCTGAAATCGGCCTTTTACACGCACCAGTTTTTTAGGGAATTCCGACTTTGTAGCCGGGGAAAATTATTCTACGTGCTTGCCCATTACTAAAACTGATAAAGTGATCATGGAGCTTACGACGTATTACGGCTTGGCAATCCGACGGCATTCCAATTCGGTGGAACAAATGAAGAAGGCAATTTGGGCAACGTATTTCGACAAGCGATCGACGGATGACCACCAACACCAACATTGTCCGGCTGGGGAAACTAGCTGGTGCAAGTGGCGCATTGCGGAGGCTATCGGACATCTGGACGAATATCAACACGACCAGCCGCTCTCCAAAGATGTTCAAAAAGTGATTCATCCCATCTACGAGGCCCTTTCGGAGGAAGAGTAATTTTACAGGTGCTTGGGAGGAAACACACAAAATTCAAATGAAAGTTTGAACGCATGTGTCTGGAAGGTAGCCCCCAAGCATTTGCATTCTGGTGCGAAGACTGTGGAGATTGCGACTTTCCTGGCAGTGAGCAGCTTCAACGAAGGGTGTTCAGAAGCTGTGGAGACCATGACAACGATGGATGTCACCCTGGGACTCTATTCGATACAGTTCGCAAGCATTCGGACGACCACCGGATTCAAGCGGCCGAAAACCGCATGTCACCGGCCGTACAAGCGGCTCTGGAGCAGCGTAGGATGGCCCAGATCGATTAGAACGCCCTCTATGAGGAAGAGGAAGGACTAGTTTATGGACCCGGAACAGCAGACTGATCGTAAGTTGCATAATATTGCATTTATATGTAGTCAAAAGTTCAAATGCGTTTTTCTCGAAATGACTTTCTTTATCGCGTGGTATGTTAACTTCAAATATACTGAACTGATTGGCATGATCCTTTGTTTCCAACGAAGCTAATTAAATTGTCTAGGAGTTGTACCACTTTTATTCCGATCCATCAACTATAAATATTTTTACTTGGTCGACAAAGTAGAATTTTTTTTTTTCAAATAGCCGCCATTTTGTTTCCTGTGGCCCAAACAACTTAAGCATTCTTATATACTTCCCTAACGTCAACTCAATTTTGATTTCAGACGAGCCGGGTGACCTGTGACATACCGCGCGTGGAGGTCTACATCGAAATTTTGTTTCGGTCCGGCAGCACTTCCGCCTTTGCTCTCCGAAATTTCCGCTCGAAAAAATTCCAGTTTGTAGAGGAAATATCAATAAACATATTGATCAAATTTGACATTGATATCTATAACACATCCCGAGAAAAAAATGCTCAAAGAACATGCTTTTTTCGGGCAATAGATAGAAAAGGTCCCTTAAATCAATTTATTGCTTTGTTCAATTCGGACTTCTCGATGTCTTGAAATTACGGGAGCCCATTTCCTGTATTCTGGGAATATTGATAACGTTATGTAAACTCATTTTGCAGTTTACGATGCGCAGCGACACACACAAGAACTGGAGCATGAATCGCAGGGGAGTATCGCAGCAGTTGAACTCCTCTTTTTAAACCATAGCGAACGATGAAGCTGAGCAAATATTTCGGTAGCCGAGATCCGCGTATTAAAACGGTTCGCTCGCACGCACCTGATCCTTCGCTCTGCCGCGAGAGCCCGCGATGAAAAATGCGAGCAGGCTGCCACCAATAACCGAGGGCGGAACGCTCGCCGCACGGCGGGCCGACCCTCTGCGCGACCCTCGCCCTAAGGCGGCACATCAATCCTCGCCTTTTGCTTCACGCAGTCAGGCCAGTTGCTATCCAATACCGTTACTGCCGTGACAGTAGCGTAGCTGCCAGAGACTGTACGCGCTCTGTAGCCTGGCGGTGGTTGTGAGAGCAGCTGGAAGTGGCTCTAACGAACTTTGCCTATTTGTCTGTTCCATGTGTTCCCTGATTGTTTCAAGTGCACAAGAAGTCGGTGGCCTATGCCAAAAAAATAAACAACCAAAGAAATTCAGAGCCAAAACTGAAACCCTTTTACAACAGAGGAGAGAAATGAAAATCCAAACTGATTATGATATGGTAACGTATTCCGAACTATGTAAGGCAGTGCGAAGAGAAATGAAAACTGACACAGAAATTCACTGAAGACACCTTACGAGCAAGCTTGGAGAACAAGACAAGTTTAAAGTCGGCCAAACACAAACTCACAATCGGTAAAAAGCAGATTATCGCACTCGACGGAAATGACAGTCGAATCACTGAAAAGGAGGAGGTTTTGAAGTTCATCAGATACTTTTATAGCAATTTGTATAGCAATCCAAGGGAAATTTTGAGTGTATCTAAATTAAATGATGTACCTAGTGTACATCGGAAGTCAAGTGTGCTCTAGATAGCATGAAGAAGGGAATAGTGCCGGGTGATGATGAGCTCAGTGTTGACATCCTCAAACTGGCAGGAGAGGTAGTAATAAATCGCTTGCCAAAAGCATTTTCTTCCTGCCTGCACTGTGCTTCAATCCCACTATCGTGGAACAAGGCTAAGTTTATTTTGATACACAAGAAAGGAAGTATTCACAATATTAAAAACTACCGTCCTATCAGCTTGCTCTCAATTTTGTACAAAATTTTCACAACGATCTTGTTAAACCGAATTAGTTCCACCCTAGACTCAGCCCAACCTATAGAACAAGCAGGATTCCGAAGCAATTTTAGCACTACTGACCACATTCTGACCGTTAGTGAAGTGATAAGCAGAGCGAATGAATACCAACTGCCTCTCTGCATTGCCTTTGTTGCCTTTGAAAAGGCGTTTGACTCCGTTAGCCATATAGCTGTCCTCCAAGCTTTGAGTGAGCAAGGAGTGGGAGCAGCATACATTGAAGTGCTCAGGAAAATCTACGAGAATTCTTCAGCTTGTCTTAACATTGGCGAATCAACTTAAGAATTCCGCATCATGAGGGGTGTCAAACAAGGCGATCCCATCTACCCAAAACTGTTCTCTGCTGTATTGGAAATGGCTGCGTCGAAGCTGAGCTGGGAAGGTTAGGGAATTAGAATTAATGGAAGAAGGCTTACCAACTTGAGATTTGCTGATGATATTGCCTTACTGGCCAAAGACTTCGCAGAGCTCCAAAACTTAGTTACAGATCTTGCATTGGAATGACAGCTGGTTGACTTGAAAATGAACCTTTCAAAAACAAAAGTAAGTTCAACAAATGGGTCCCAGCTGGAGATGTGAAAGTCAAGGACAGTCTATTAGAAGACGTCAGTGAATATGTCTACCTTGGCCAGATTATAAGTATGAAGGGAGACATAAAGCCAGAAATCTATCGACGCATCAAGCTTGGCTGGCAAGCATTTGGGAAGAATTCAACAGCATTCAGATCAAAAATGCCAGTAAATCTGAAGAAAGCAGTATTTGATCAATGCATTGTTCCTGTGATGACGTGTGGCTGCGAGACATGGACACTGAACTCATTTACAAAAGGGAAACTTAGGACAGCACAGAGAGCCATGGAGAGATCAATGCTGGGCTATACAAGAAAGGATAGGAAAAGGGCAGATGACATCTGGTCTGTGACGAAGGTTAACGAGATCTTAGAGACAGTAGGTTCCTTGAAATGGCAGTGGGCTGGCCACGTCGCAAGAAGAAAAGACAACAGTTGGACGAAGCTAGTACTGGAGTCCGAGAGAGCACCGGAGGCCTAGAGGAAGACCATCGGACAGATGGGACAAAGACATCAAGAAGATCGCTGGTAACACCTGGCAGAGAACTGCCCAAGACCGTCCCACTTGGAGAAGACTGCTGAAAGACTACCTGAATACACGACTCGAAGAGGCCACATCATTTAATGATTGAATTGGCTGATGATGATGATGTGTTCCCAGTGAGAGATGCCAAATTAGCTTTTAGCGCGTATAGTGGACAGCTCTTTACAAAATTAGACACTATGGTAACAGACTCGCAGTTCATGTACGAGGAGCTATCAATAAGAAAAGCAACACTTTTTTTCGGAATGCAGGTTGGTTTTATTCAAGATTCGAGTATACCATATTATTCTCCACTCTCTTGGCTACAAAACCCTATTTTTCCACATAATCTCCGTTCAATGTGACTCTTATGCCACGTTACTAGGAAGTCATATATACCCGCATGGTACCACTCTAGAGGTTGACGTTGGAGTCAACGTCTTGCCGCGTCAATAACCTGACCATCATCCACGTACTGCTTCCAGCAGGGTGCATCCTTCATTGGACCAAATCTGGAGGTGCGAGATCCGGTCTGTAGGGCGGATGAAGAACAGTCCAGTGAAGTTTCGTGAGCTCCTCTCGGGAACGCAGACCTGTGTAAGGCCTTGCGCTGTCTTTGAGGAGTTCGTTTGCATTCATGGGGCGACTGCTGGACCATGAGAGAGGTCATCAAACGGAATAACCTTTTCTGTGTTCCAGAAGACTGTCGTCAATACTTTAACGACAGAGGGTACGCCTTTGAACTTTTTCTTCTGAGGACGTGTGAGGTAGCGTCATTCCATGGAGTGCCGTTTTGTCAGCAATTTGAAGTGAGGAACCCATGTTTTTATTCCCTGTCACGATCAGCTTCGTAACGCGCAAACAATCCCGCACAGATGGTACCTTCGTTGCTCTTTATGATCTTCCTTTAGAAGACGGGGAACATAGCGGGAACACGCCGTGGAGTGTTGCAACTGGTGGACGAGTGTATCAGCACTACCTACAGAGACCTACAGTTGAGCAGAAGGTGTTGCACTGTGTTCTGTTGATCAGCGCGAATGAAAATGTTTTCACGTTCCAACATCGCATCGCCGGCACGCGGGAGAGCCAACAGGTTTGTGCGACTTCATTGCGATGATGACAGACACCTCGCTCAACGACTCACCGTGCTTTTGTCTCCATAGACATTCTGAAACCGCCTACTAGCATTTGTGATTCTCTGGTTTTCCGTCAAAGAAATTCAATGAAAGCTCTCTCCTTGGATGGCATCTCCGTTACTGACTCCATTTTCAAGGCTACGTATAGCGCCGTCACCTATCGGAATAGCTTGAAACCAGGGGATGAAGTGGGAATATTCCACGACATTGATATTAAAAGCCAATAACAATTCGAAAGCACCAGCAGCAATCATGAATATATTAGTTTGAAGGAGAAATAATTTACAGTATCCGTTACTCAACCTTAGCACGGCGCAGCCGTAAATATCTTTGACCACCTAGCACTCCGTCTTCAGGCCACAAGTGGCGCATCGGGACCATCCGACCGCCGGGTCATTCTGAGCTGAGGATGCGGATAGGAGGGGCGTGTGGTCAGCACACCGAAATCCCGGTCGTTATGATGGTTTTCTTTGACCGGAGCCGCTACTATTCGGTCGAGTAGCTCTTCAGTTGGCATCACGAGGCTGAATGGACTCCGAAAAATGGCAACAGCGCATGGCGGCCCGGACGGTCACCCATCCAGGTGCCGGCCACTCCCGACAACGCTTTACTTCGGTGATCTGACGGGAACCGGTGTATCCACTGCGGCAAGGCCGTTGCCACTGACCATCTACCCATTAATGTAATAAAATTAACTTCAAACACAAAATCATATCGGCTTTCCCACTTCCACACATTTCTCACTGTGTAGTAGTATGTGGTGTGCGTGTTTACCAGAGGTACAAAGAGCCTGAACACAATTCGTAACAAATCACTGTGCATATGTAAAAAATTAAAAAAAAAAGAGGGAGAGAGGGATCAAAACCAGTTAAGTATAGATCCTTATAAATTTGTTACAAAAATTGTAACTTAGCATACCATGTAAGCGATTTTTCGTTACGGAAGTGTACTGTAAATGTAAAACTGGCTTGCTCACACTGGTACAACGAACGTAAAGGCGAAAGTAAAACTAACATGATGTGTCGCTGCCATGTAACATACTTCAATGAAACTTGGACCATACTTATGGTGAAAAGGACTGCTATAGTGTAGTACAGAAGGTAACTGAAAGAAATACAGAAATGTCAGTTTTAATCAAAGATAATAAGTACACTAAGACAACGCAATTTATAATGGTTCTCAGGGTATTACAAAAGGTGTGACATCGATTTTCATATCTATATGGTGTTTGTTCACCACAGGTGGCAATGCATGATCTGCAGCCCATAACTTTGGTGAGGCGTCTTTGTGGTAGGGCGTTCCATTTCTCAACCAACGTGGTTGACACCTGCTAGGAAGTCGCTGGTCCATGTGTATGTGCTGCTGTACGTTTCCACAGCACATCCCACATCTTCTCAATGGGATTTGAATCAGGGAACAGGCAGGCCAGTCCATTTTCCGGATATTATCTCGTTCAAAGGGACAGTTCGATGAGGTCACTTATTGTTATTCACGAAAATTAAATCAGATCTGAATGCACCCCCGAACAGATGCACATGGGAAAGGAGTACAGTTTCATAATAATGTCAAGAGGTGAGTATGTTCAAAGATTTTGATATCTGTACGCCCACACAACGGTATACCTCTCTATACCACAACACATCGACCGTCAAAACGATCATGTTCGATAATGCTCGATGTACCCCCATATGGCGAGAGGTGGCAACGTGTAATGACTTCAGGAACGTTATTGAACGAATCAATATGGAAACTAAGTTTTTTGCAACGAAATCCTTACATAAGAAGTTCTCAATTCACTTGCCGCCTCAAATTCTGATAAAATTCCCAGCTTTCGATGATAACCGTCCCCCCCCCCCCCCTCCCCAAATCACCGTCGTCAGGGGCTAAAACTGTCGTGAACTGGGAAGGTTCCCTCTCTTCTATACCCACAGAACAGCACCCGATTCGATGGATTAGGCCCACATCACGATGGCGCGTGCTGAGGCCTACGAGAAAGGCAGGCCGTGGTACGTACGTCGCAGCACGTGACCGTACTTCAGGTGTGCCCCAAGGCTACAGCCTGTTTCATCTCCTTTGTCTCCTGTACACCGCTGATATGCCCGAACCGTCCCCACCTATGCCGATGACACCGCCTCCTTACCCTCTGTCCTACCCTTCAACAGTGCCACCAAGACGAGTTTACCAGATGGTACAACTTTGGATCAGTCCTCCAAAAACCCAAGCAATCATCATAGGATACACCACCCTCTCTTACCAGTTCCATGATTTCTCCCTCACAGTCTGTTACCATACTATCCAACTTTCTCTCACCTTGAAATATCTTGGCATCACGTGGAATCCATATGTCCTTATCATCCAACGCAACACCAGAACAGACTCCGCCTCCTGAAGCTCCTCTCTGGCTGGGCATTGGGATTGCATTCTTCCACCATCCTTCATACCTAGAAATCGTTGATCACTCCCATCCTTTGTTACGCCAGTGCCGCCTGGATCTCTGCCCTCCTAAATTCTATAAAGCCCTCCAAATCCTTGAATGCCTTTGCCTCGCTTTCCACCTCCATCTCCCGTCCCCTTGAGGATCCTCTATGATCTCATCACTTTCCCAGATCTCCTTTTCCTTAAACACATTCACATGCTTTACACCATCTGCAGTGTCTGTCCCCCTCAACCCCTGGTATCTCCTTTCTTATCCACTTCCCAACTGTTGCCACACCTTTATCGATGTCTCCCACCTTCTCTGTATCTCAACACCCTCCATCTCCTCTCCCGAAGAAACTTTCAGTGTCTCCCAGATGATGAGCGTTGTTCCGATATTTATCCTTCCTTCCAACTCTGACCCTAGTCTTCCTCTCCCCTCCTCCATAGGGCTCCGTTTTTGTCCCTCCTCCTTTACTATTTCCTCCCTGTTACCCACTGTCTTCCTCGCTTCTTCTTTCCCAGTCTTTGCGCTCCTTCCTGGATTACTCCCTTCCCCAGCAACCCTTTCTTCTGTATCTCGGTCTGGTACCATCTCCCCCCTCCCCACTCCGGCCTTTCCTGCCCCCCATCCTCCACTGGTCCCCTCCTCTCCCTCGTCTTTCCCTCCTCTCTGGTCTTCCCTGCCTTGGCAGGTCCTTCTAGTTTCAATACTGTTTACTCTCCGTCGTCTTTTGGTGCCTACCATATGCGATACTTAACTACGGTGTGTATTAAGTGTCATCGCCAGTGTGGCTTGTACTACTGCTGACACCAGTTTTTATCGTGTTCTCTGTGCCGCCAATATTTTTGTACTACGCCTTCGTCGAGTGTGATTTTATGTATTTATAGAATTTATGCAAATGTCCCTCAGTAATCTCCTCCTCCCACATGGAGCATAAGTATGATATTACAATAAAGGAAAAAAAGAAACTCGACGCAACGATCGACAAACGTCCAAATAAGCTGCCCCATCTAACTCTGGCCACACCCGCAAGGAATGTTATAAATGTCTGGTACTCTTGGTCCCATATTACAGTTGAGTCCCACACTGTTCCAAACTAGTTGGAACCTAGCACTGTTCGCTTTAGTCGAAAATCGGAACTGGCGAATTTCGTGAATAATTTCAACGTATTCACTTCTTATGGCACAAATTAAGTGTGAGGACATCTGCTAGCGACCTTCGACGATCTATAGCGCAGACATGCTACCTAGTCCTCTCCCTCCCGCGTTCCAAACACATTATTGCAAATTTATTGTTAAGCTTTGTTCTGTGAGTGTTCAGTTACAGTACTTTACCAAGTCCTTGTGCCTTTTTTCATGTTCGTAGTCCTTGTCAACTGTTCAACATTGAACATAGCAAGTAAAAGAATTCGTTCTTCGTGTATCTTAAAACAAAAGCTTGAAGTGTTGAAAAGATTGGACAAGGGTAGAAAGTGCTACTAAATTATCACTCGAATATGGTGTCGGAAAAGCAACTATTGCTGACTGGAGAGAAGTCGCGTTAAAATTATGGTTTTTTTCTGCTTCGAATTAAATAACTCTTGCAAAGCGGCAAAAAACGACCGTGTCTTCATATGAAAAACTTTACGAGGCCTTATTCTTGTGGTTCACTCAAGCGAGGCAGAAAAGAATCCCAAGTTCTGGTCCCTTGGTGAAAGAAAAGGCGCTTCAATTGAACAAACTTAGGGATGGTGACTCCTCATTGCCGGCTAGTTGTGGTTTTTGGATCTTTGAAAGAAAAGACACGAAATTAGACAGCTGACGATTGCTGGGAAGAGGCTGTCAGCTGACAACGAGGCAGCTGCCAGTTACGCAAAAGAATTGAAAGACCTTGTTTCTTCTCAAAATTGCTCGCAGAAGCAAGTTTACAACGCGGATGAAACCAGACTGAATTTTAAGGTTTTGCTTACCAAAAGTCTTGCTTAGAAAGAAGTGTACCCCAGGATTTGAAATGGACCAACAATGCCTGACAGTCTTAGCTTGCAGCAATGCCTCGGCAACAAACAAACTTCCGCAGATGGTAAGAGGCAAATCGGCGAAACCAAGAGCGCTCAAAACCATGAACTTCAGCTCACTTCTTGTGTATTATAACAACCAAAGAAATGCTTGGATGAATTGTGAGAGCGTCAATTTGTCCAAAAGTGGCTGCGTTCAATAGAGCAAATGGATTAGCTCATTGTGCCCTGCTGTTTATAGACAATGCTCCGTCCTACCCAGAAGAACGAAACTTGTTTGAGGAGACATCAAAGCAGTTTTCCGCCACTGAATGTAACTTCAATCCTTCAGCCTATTGCTCAGGCTGTGTTGCAGATCATACAACTAAAATACAAAAAAATTCTGCTTCGCACCTTACTTGATGAGGATGAGAATGAAATCACAACCGTGCGAAAACTTAAGAAAAGTGCAGTAGAAGTTTTTGATACGTGGTACTTACTGGAATTGAGGAAAGCGTGGAAGAAAGGACCCACCAATAAAACCTGCTTTTCACACGACCTGTTTAACAACATATAACCATAAGTCTTTTAACAAAATGAACAAATTTGCAAAATTCGTTTGACCTTTAACTTTAAGTTGAATAAGCTTTTGCAAAAGAAATCAAAACAGCGAACAATATGACAGTGATTACAGGACGGCCGGACCTGTAACAGCGGTGTTTACTACCGCGCTGGACACAGTATCTCTTATTAAATGCCCTTCTGCAACGCATGAAACTATATAAGTACCGTTGATGACAAGAGTGATACAATTACTCAAAACAGATGACGTAACTTTGAATTAAAGCTCTATGTCGAAAGGTTCGCGGTTAAGATGCTCACCTGTGCTCAAAGGTTAAACAGATTAGTAAACAATATGACAATGATAAGGCTTACTTCCAAGAAACCAACCTCTTAATTTCAATCGGCAACCAAGATGCGACTGGGTCGCAACCCGTCCTATCTGACAATTTTATTTTCACTAAAGCCCTGGTGACAGTTGACTGTTAATATTTTGAAAGTTAAACTGATTGTTAGTTATTAAGACCGCTCTTAAAGAATGTCTTAAAAATTATTTGTGAACACATATTACAAGAGAACTCACTCGGCGGAAATGCACCAATAATGACCCAGTCTTTCAAACATCGCAACGAACAGCTTGGTACAACAGGTTGTTCAGATTATAACTAACGACTGAGAAATGCAATTACAATCGAAGAATTGAACCGGTTAACATCTAAATCTAACCATAAGGTCCCTCTTTCTTTAACGGCAACCTGTGGCCTTAGTACAACTGTTCGGTCTCTATTTACGAGCAGGAGCTGATTCATTAGAACATTAATGATTGGGTACAAACCAGAAAATAATGAGGGCAGGTAGACATGACACAATTCACCACAAGGATTACAGAATGTTACTCCCCTTTAACAGCAAACAGTGCCATGGATCCACGGTTCGTCGCAGTGATTATTGAGTGGTGGCGATGAAAGTCAGGTAGACATGGGCAGCCAGACCACGAGCGATCGTCCGACACGAATGTTGCCAACCAACCGACTGGATGTCGGCCCACTGCTTGTAGTCGACGCTGACCCCGGTGAAGTACTCCGGTATCTTCGTTCTGCGCAGGCAATCCTTGGGCTGCTCGTGGCTTCGGCCGCTCGGACCTCGTGACCACCTCTTGTCGCGACGCTACCGCCAATCCGCAAACTTTGTACCTCCCTCTCGGGCGAGCATGCCCCCACCACGCCGTAGCGGAGAAGCGAGTCAAACTGTCCCCCAAATTGAAGCAGCTGATCGCCGGCATTTGCAGGGATAAATCCTAGTACTGGGGTTGTGGTTTGAAGTATATGAGACGCAACAAGAGCAAATTGGAGCAGAAATTAAACACATGTTTGTTTAAAAAATACTGAGCATTCCAGTCTATTTTAAAAGCATACTTAAATGAATGAAGTTTCCTAATTTTCGAAATACGTCTGCGTAGTGACGTGAAATTTAAGAATGTAAGGCTCTTTCCTAACAAGGTGGAGCGAGTTTACATCGAGTTATTTGCATTACATGAAACTTTTAAAGTAGCAGACGGTACGACTATTATTAAATTCACGTAATTTTCCAGTCAGGTCCTGTTTGCTTCTTGCCGACCAATGTGTACATTTCGCCCGCTTACTTTTGTTTAGCACAGTATTGTCTATACTCGAATTTTGATATGATTAATTGTAATAACCCATATCACTTTAAATACCGTAGGAATTTCATTCACACATTAGTTTTTAACACTGATAGCACCTCTGAAAGTGGTTGAGTTTGCAACATTTGATCAAATATTTGACCATTTACGAAGTATAATCACCACCTGTCAACACATGTTAATTATCTAAACGCAATTATTCGACCTACCTCTGATTCATACTTAATATATATTTGATTAAAAATCTAAATACCTATCATGTGCCTAGTTCTTCATTCAGTTCAAATTACTACATTAACCCTGTTAGTATTTTTAGTAACTTATATGCAAATACAATATAAGTACTTGACATGCAACAAAGTACCTTTGTCTGTAATCTAACACTACAGCTTTTTCCCTATGCAGCTTGAAATTTTTGTGGTAGAAAGTTTATTAGATACAGTGTAAGGTGTAAATATACACATCAGGTTAGGCTATAGAACAATCTGCTGTCACCTACATTTAGCATTTGCATTAATTGGCTTTGCAAACGAATTGTTACTTTCCAATTTAACCTACAACTCAGAGGCATCACACATTGGTTTATCATAACCAAGATGTTGTGTCACTTCAAGAACATCATATAACAACCTATTATTGGTATTTTGACAACTATCCATTAATACCCTTTATCATTATCAACATTTCTTAGTTTAAATAAACGGTGAAATAATGGAAATAAAATATTAGGACCAAAAAGAGCTTCTGCAAAGACCTAAAGGTATTAAGAAGAGTCCGCTATCCATGTTTTCAGTAACTTACCAGAGCACATTAAATGTCATGTAGTGGAGGTCAAAACAATCAAAGAACTTTCTATGTGGCAACTCCTTGAAATCTATTCAGTAAATCTTAAATTTATTATTCTGGTTATAGAATTAGCACTTCAGTACAATGATGTAATGACTTTTCACTGTCTTACACTGACATGTACATCTCTAAATTCATTCCAGACCCCATGGAACACTACTGATGTAATGTTCACTAGAAGGAGGTAAGAGGTGTGAGGAAGGATCACCACACTACAAACATTAATTGGCATAATTAAGTTCACAGGATTTAATTTTGTACACATACATAAGAAAGACATTTACAGCTGTCTGGATTATTCGTACACAGGTGGTAAAATACAAGAGTTTAAATGATACAACAACGCTATTTTCAATTTTAAACAGTTTTATTTTTAATTAAAAAACATTATATTTCACCCATCACTGATTTTGAAATAAAACTGATGTTGTCGGTGTCTGTGTAATAACTTTTTTGTGCAATTTTGCATTGCATGTGTTTCCAATATGGTGACAGCGAACAGTAAAGTACTGCCTTACAATTGATTTTACAGTAATGTACAAATGATTCTCTGGGAAAACATTTCCCATCAGATGGTCCTTCAGTTCAGGAAATAAGTCCTACTGCATTACCATTGGCACAACATGTGACATTATTTCAATGAGTGTATTACTTTTCTGAATTACATTAGTTGATTTCACAACCCGTAGCTGTTTTATATTCTCAGCTTCTCTGCAAACCACAATTACTCCTGCTGATGGCATAATCAAGCCACCATTGTTTTTCTGCCTTAACAAATCAGAGAACGGAACTGCTTCTGCACTAAATAAACTATGTACACAAGAACTGCAATTCAATTTCTTTACCATGTGTTTCATGACAAAACCCACAATATATACAACAACATTGCTAGTGTACTCTGTTAAACTATTTGGCAATATCACATAATCATGGTCAGACACAGACTCCACATTTTGTTCATCAGTACAGTCATATCTTCTGCTGTTGCAAAACTCAACTGGGTCATACGAAACAAGTTTATTTTTCCCAGTCCAACGTAATAGACATATATCATCTTGAAGCTGACAGTTAGCAGTTGCCTTATGTCTGACTTGAAAGTAGGAGGTTCCTACATGCTGCTCTTAACTGCAGGTAGGATGGATTGTTATTCCATTCTAACCTAGATCTAACTAAAGAAAAATACATTTCCAGATGATCCTGGCTAAATGTGTACATCAGCAAGTAGTTCATATTTTTTGTCATGATTACATCATCATACAAGCCTTTAACAGTTTCACACAGTGCTAATATCCCAAGTATAGCTGTCTTCCTATAGCTGTCTTCCTATTACCTTTACATAATAGCTCCACATTTGTATCTTTAAGGGATGTCAAATAACAAGCTATTGTCTCAAGGGAAGGCTCCCAAACACACTTATTACTCTCCCGTATTGGTGCTTTGTATCCCTTAGACAAAGGATTGTTTGAATTGGACGTATCAAATGTTTGATCAAAAATAAGACAAAAGTCTGCTGTTCCCTCAGACCTCTGAAATCCCTCTAATTTTAAATCGCAGCATAAATATTGCAGTGCAGAACTAACTGAAGCACTTAATACGTGGACAGCTAACTTCACTTTCATTTTTTGTTGTCCAAAGTTCAGGTGCAATAATTCCAATTTATTAGCTAGAGTAAGTAGCTCCCTTTCTTGTGTACAATGCAGCTTTTCTTAATACTGCCAGGAGACTTTCCTCCCACTCCCATCAACTAAATTCTTATATGTTACCGAACATATTTCCAACTAACGTGATCGTATGGCAAGGATCTAAAATTATGTATGCATTGTTACCTGTAATAGGATGAAAAAAATAGGGTTTCATATTTTCAACAGCAATATTAGCCCCTAACTCCTTTCCATTGCAATACTAATGGAAGATGCATGTAGATGCATGTAGATGTAGATGTAGATGTAGATGTAGAACTGTTTTAGCACTCTGTCAGCACCCAAACAACCGAAGAGAACTCCATAAGCTAGGCATTGGAATTATAGGGCAAGCTGGAATTCCAAAACTACGACGAGTAATGTAAATGCCCGTAAGAGGAAAACACGGTGCTGAAGCCACAAATCCTGGCTTATAGAGCGATAGCAGAATGTCATTTGGATCAATGAGTGTTCTTCCACACTGTTTCCTACTTATGAGCAAATTTAAGTTCCAAGAATGAAACACGGCGGGCGTTCGGCGATGAGTTCGGCAGCCAGATCGCAGTAGTATTCCATGTGCCCCACGGGTACTCTGCAAGGTCGCATTAGTGCCAGGGAGTTGGCTAATCAGGCCAATCCATTGATATAGTGTTTGTTCCCTAGTGGTGACTCTGTGTTCCAAGACGCCAAGGCCCCTGCAACGTCCAGGACTTCTTTTGTGAGCACGATGGATAGCTTCATCTCCCCCGGCAACCACACTTACCAGATCTCAATATTATTGAGCCTTTGTGGTCTATTTGTACAGAAATGTGCGTGATCGCTGTCCATCCCCATCGTCATTATCCGATATGGCCGCTATTCTACAGGAGAAATGGTGTATGATTCCTTGGAAAACCACAGAAGACGTGTATTTATCCATTCCGTGACGAGTGGAGTCTGTTCTGAAAGCTAACGGATTTCCTATACCGTATTGGGCATGGTAATGTGTTATGGTTTTGGCGTTTCCTTGTTTTAGTTCTCCCCCTGTACATTATACAACTCATTGATGATTCCACAAATGAGTAATTAAGGCCAACGAAAGTGTTTGTATAGGATTTATATTCTATCAGGCTATAGCTTGTAAGGAGCCTACTCTCATCCGATGACCTCAGGTTTTGAGTTCAAGCGCTCATTAATAATCTATTTGTAAATGAAACCAGTACACCATTTTAGAACTCAGGCTGCGCGGAGTGATCCCGTGGTTTGGGGTCCCATGCCCCGCCAGAGGTTCGAGTCCTCCTTCGGATATGGGTGTGAATGTTGTTCTTAGCATAAGTTAATTGTTGTTAGTTTAAGTAGTGTGTAAGTCCAGGGACCGACGACTTCAACAATTTGGTCCATTAGGCATTCACACACATTTCAACATTTCAGAACTCAGAATTCAGTTACGTCAATACGACGCTCCTATGTTTATAAATTTCACTGAAACTCTAACAACAATTAATATGAGTCGTCGGACATTTTTCCGTTTAGCGCCAGATACAATCGTCTCCACCGAAAATGGTTACTTCGTCTTTTTATTTTAAATTGCTCTAGACAAACTCTCATCATCAACTAATTAAAACAATATTACTTATAAACTGAAAAGCGTTTCGAGTTTCATGCATAGTTATCGTTAAAATTCTATTAGTAAGAACGTTTATTCCGCGCAGCCAGCTGTTTCTTTGTTATTATTCGAAGACCGGCGAAATATTTCTGTGCCCCCGAGTGCTGAACACACTTTTTTTTCGACACGTGGCTGGTCGTCTACATTACTACAAAAGCAACGCCTTCCCTATCACAAAATGACGTGCTAAAACAATACAAATGCCAGCAAATACAGGGTTGTTCGTATCTCAATCATAAGGCTGCTACAAGATATACACATATCAGTGGATAGTGCATCTTCCCATATACGATTCGTAATACACGCCGTGATGTAACTGGATTAGGGATAGCTGAGTCATAACATCTAGGCCAGTGGTCGTCAAACTTTTTTGCTTAAGAACCAATATTGCACTAGTGAGATGTGACTTCAGGCCACATATCTACAGATATTATTATTAATATCTATCGATATTATTATTATAATTAATGTAATATAATAATATTAATAATTATTATCCCCCAACAAGCTAGCTATAGTAAGGGTGCAATAAGTTGGCTACTTGCCCCCAGGTCCTGGCCGTTAAAAGTCGGCACCTTTCGGAACATTTCACATCAACTGTTCTCTGTTCCTCCCACCACCACCATCTACGCTAGTTGTGTTACTGCAACTGCCTGACGATGTATTGTTGTGTTGTCTGTGTCAGTGGATTATTAATTGATTAAAAATAGTAATTTTACTTATATTTAAATGCATAATGCAACATGCGACGTGATCGAGAATGTTTACTACGTTTTTTGAATGTGTTTTTTCTTCTACTAGATGCATTGTATTACAACAGCCTCAATTTAATTTCACAGAGTGAGATGGTGCAGTGTTTAGCACAATGGTCTCACATTCGTCAGGATGGCGCTTTAAATCCCCATCGGAATACCCAGATTTAGGGTTTTCAGAATTTACCTATATCGTTATAGGAAAATTCCGGGATGGTTCCTTTGAAAAGGCACAGCTGACTTCCTTCGCCATACTTGAAAAATTCTATGCCTTTTGCGTTGTCTCTAGTGACCTCGATGTCGACGGGACGTTAAATCCTAATCTCCGTTCCTTCCTTAATTTGTTTCCATATTCCTTGCTACAAACGCGTACCGCATTTGAAGGTGACCGTGTCTATAACGTGCAATAGCGAATCCATGTTACTTCTACGTCAAAATTTATTCCACGGATGCTGATCGGTACCAGTCGCAAAAGCCCGTGAGTTTGCCGGAAGACAGAGAGTCAAACATCCCCTCACTCACATCCTCAGACCCTGCAGTGACCGCGCTACTTAGCTCTCTGCGTCGGATGTAAGCGGCCATATTTACTTACCTCACGGCAGGATTCACCAACGTCAAGTAAAATTAAGCACATCTTAAAATATTACTCTCTCTGTAAATATTTTTCTAAGCCTACATCTACATGCATACTCCGTTAGCCACCGTGTAGTGCATGATGGATACTACCTTCCGCCACTACTAGCCATTTGCTTTCCGGTTCCACCTGCAAACAGAGGGAAGAACTAATGTCTATATGCCTCCGTATGTGCCTTAATTTTCTCTTACCTTACATTATTAGTACCTACGCGAGATGTGCGTTGGCGGCAGTAGAAACGACCCCAGTCAGCTTCGAATGACGATTCTCAATAATTTCCTCATCAGTGTTACGCGAAAGAACATCACCTTCCCTTCAGTAACATCCACTCCATTCCACAATGCATTTCCTTAATACTAGTGTCTTCATCGAACTGTTTGAATTGCTTCAATGTCTTGGTGCAATACGACGTTGTGGTGATCCCTACACTCGCGCAGTACTCAAGAATGGGTCGCACTAGTGCTTTATGTACAATCTCCTTTATAGATGAGCTAAAATTCTCCCATAAAGGCGAAGTCGACCACTCCCCTTTTATTTCTTACTGATCAGTAAAACTACACTCTTCAAAAAATGGTTCAAATGGCTCTGAGCACTATGGGACTTAATGTCTGAGGTCTCAGACCACTAGAACTTAGAACTGCTTAAGCCTAACTAACCTAAGGACATCACTCACATCCTTGCGAGAGGCAGGATTCGAACCTGCGACCGTAGCGGTCGCGCGGCTCCAGACTGATGCGCCTAGAACCGCTCCGTCACACAGGCCGGCCTACACTCTCTTCAGGAGCTCATAACGTTAGTTGGTGTTTTTTTTAATCGGTTTGTAGTTGCTACATGGATATTATTAAAAAACATGGCTGAGTACCGTGCGCCGCCCGAATAGATGATTCGGGCCGCACGCGGTCCGCGGTCCCCGGGCCGCAGTTTGACGAGCAGTGTTCTACACAAACCATGCACTTAGTTGTTGATTAGTTTGCGACTGCGAACAGGCAAGACAGTGACTAGATTTCCAAAGGGCGCTACGGTCGCGACTTCGATGAATGGCACCCAAGTATTGTCGTTTGTCGCATTTCAAAGGGTGGCCATAATGAGCACGTTTGAGTTAAAAACTTGGAGAGGTGTTGGTATGTATCTGTTTTCTGTACGTCTTAATCAAGTACTGACACTGTACTATTCTTCATTATGTACGTAAGAAAATTCGAATGTTAAAGTCTTGACGTCCTCTAGAAACTTTCTCGTGGAATGTGAGGACATTAACGGGACTGACAGCATTGCGAGCAATGTTGCAACGCTGTGCTGTTCTACTTGTGCAAACGAGTGTGTATATTCCTTCTAGATGCTCACTCTGATTTTCAGCTCCGTCTAGCCATCACGTGATTTCAGAGCGCGCCATCAGTGAGGTTGTGATTTTTTGTTGTATACTACCAAAATGGAACAGTGGAATTTAGAGCAATGTTATACCATCAACTAAATGTTTGTTTGACACTGCAATAGTGAAGCCATAGTCACAGTACTAAAATTTTTTCTCTAAAAAAGGAAGGGGTTACATTACTGGGTTTAACGAACTTCGTCGTCATTTGCAAATGTAAAACATCAGTTGGAGAATAAATAATGGGAATTGATACCATACAGCTGACAACTCCCATTATATATTCTCCAATTGATGTTTTACATTTGAAGATGACGACGTAGTATGTTGAAACCGGTAGTGTAACCCCTTCCTTTTTTTTATAGAAAAATTTTACGTACTGTGACTATGGATTCACTATTGCAGTGTCAAACAAACATTTAAATTATAGTCGCACTCCTTTAAGACAATTATGTCGGAATATAGAAGTTATGCCATCAAGTTTCGTATTAAACTTGGGGAATCCGCCAGTGTGATCTTTGAGAAGTTGAAATAGGCCTACGGGGGACGTTCCTTACCAAAAGCACAACTTTTTCGCTTGCACAAATCATTTTTGGAAGACCAAGAAAACATGGAAGATTAGCCTCGCTCAGAGAGACCTTTAAGTTCAAAAAACGACAAAAAAGACGAATGCGTACGTGATCAGACCGAAATATAAGAATAAGAAAGGTGGGTGACCGGTTAAACACCTTCACTGTACATCAAATTTTGACCCAAGTTTTGCGCATGCGGTATGTTTCTGCCAAAATAGTGTCGAGAAACCTCACAACTGAGCAGAGAGACACACGAGGAAATGTGTGGGTTGATCTTCTAGAGATGATTGCCAATGGCCACGAACACGAATGGTACAGCCGTGTGTTTACAGGTGAAGAATGCTGTATTTTTGAATAAGATCCTGCGACAAAGAGGCAAAGTGAAGAGTGGCACACTGAGACGTCTCCTTGACCGAAGGAAACTCCACTGGGCAAACCTAAGATCAAAACAATGCTGACGCATTTCTTTGACAGTAGAGGTATCATATAAAGTTGATCGTCGGTAAAGCAGATGCCAAACTGAGATTCATAGGAAGAATCCTGAGGAAATGCAATCCGAAAACAAAGGAAGTAGATTACAGTACACTTGTTCGACCACTGCTTGAATACTGCTCACCAGTGTGGGATCCGTACCAGATAGGTTTGATAGAAGAGATAGAGAAGATCCAACGGAGAGCAGTGCGCTTCGTTATAGGATCATTTAGTAATCGCGAAAGCGCTACGGAGATTACCGATAAACTCCAGTGGAAGACTCTGCAAGAGAGACGCTCAGTATAGCTCGGTACGGGCTATTGTTGAAGTTTCGAGAACATATCTTCACCGAGGAGTCAAGCAGTATATTGCTCCCTCCTACGTATATCTCGCGAAGAGACCATGTGGATAAAATCAGAGAGATTAGAGCCCACACAGAGGCATACCGACAATCTTTCTTCCCACGAACAATACGAGACCGGAATAGAAGGGAGAACCGATAGAGGTACTCAAGGTACCCTCCACCACACACCGTCAGGTGGTTTGCGGAGTATGAATGTAGATGTAGATGTAAAGATATCGTGCTCAAATGATTTTTTTCGTCCAAGACAAACTGTCAACCACGTGTTTTACAAGTATGTCCTTCAAAGTTTCAGGAAATGGGTGAAACGAGAGAGACTGGACATTGCAGACATCTGGATGTTGTATCATGACAACGCCTCGTGTCACACAGCTACTTCCATCACGGAATTCTTGATCTCAAGAGGCGTTCCTGTTGTACCACAACTCCCTCCCCCCCCCCCCCCCGCCCGCCCCCCCCCACCCCCATTCATCGTGAACCCTTGTGATTTTTTTTTTCTTTTCCGAAATTGAAAAATCTCTTAAAAGGAAATCATTGTGGGACTCCGGAGAACTTTCAAAAGAATGTGATCCTACCTGCTGAAATCTTTCAGCGCCGCTACTAAGACTGTGTATAACTCCCGAAGGGGACTACTTTGAAGTGGACAACATTGTTATTTGAAACAATAAATAAATAAAAGCTTTGTGACATAAAAATCAGTGTCATTACTTTTCTCATACACCTCGTATTTTAACCGTAACAAAGGCGGCTGGATGGAACCGCTACTGTACACCGTTTGGCGTGATGTGGACTGCTGGTGGGGACGGTTCTGCTGACCGCGCTCGCTCGCCGTTTCCCGGGAACTTTCACCTTTGCACGGGACGCTCGGTCCATAACGAGCGCGGCTTGGCGCACAGTAGCCGCGTAATTCACTAATTACAGGCGGAGCAACATGGCGGCGCTGGCAGCGCGGGCGGCTCCGGCCGCGGCGGCGGCGCGACCGCAGCTGGCAGCGGCCCTGCGGGCATTTGCCAGAGCTGGCGGCGGCGGGGGCCCGGCACAGCGCCGCCCGGGATTAATCGCCGGCGACGTGCGCCGCGGAGGCGCAGACGAGTGCGTCGCAATTAATTCAGCTCAGGCCCGCGCTGTCGGCGCACGCACACACTGCGCACAGTGGCGGCGGAGGGTGTGCCCTGAGCCGAGGACGTGTGTGCAGCCACTATGCGGAGGAGCAGTGCCACTCCACGTATTACTCGTTGTGCGTCGGCATGGTCTAACTTTGAAATTACCTGCAAATTATATATTTTGACGCGGAAACTCTGTGTTTAGTCGAATTAATTTCTTTCCTGGTTATGTGCATCATTACGAATGACTGACTACTTCTAAGCACAGCCAGCCAGCGAATTTTCTCTTTCCCACTTGCGGAAATAGACGTGCTGTTCCAGAGAAAGAGTGACATGCATTTTCCATCTTTGTAGACGTGATAGTGATGTCAGTGGAAATTGGGATAAATTTTTCTTTTTGTTTTAGTCATCAGTCTTTTGACTGGTTGGGTGGGGCACACCAACAAATTCCTCTTCATTTCAGAATAGCACTTGTACCCCAAGTCTTCAATTATTTTTGGATGAATTCCAGTCTCTGTCTTCCACCACCGTTCTTACCCTCTACAGCTGCCTCTAGCATCATGAAAGTTATTGCCTGATGTCTTAACAATGCCCTGTCATCCTGTCCCTTCTTCTCGTCATTGTTTCCTTCGCCGATTCTGAACGAAACCTGTTGATTTTTTATGTCGTCTGTCCTTTTCATTTTCAGCATCCTTTTACAGCACCACGTCTCATACGCTTCGATTCTCTTCTTTTCCCTTCCCAGCTACAGTACGCAGTAATAATTTTGTAATCACAACAGTTTCAGACAATATAACAACATCGAACTATAGCCAACAGGTTAATCTCACACCGGATAGACAACAAGTATGAAAAACACAATTTATATTGGCGGAATGAAATAACGTATAATAAACCATGAAGGTACACGGACTGGCAACAGAACCGATAAAGTGTATTACTATGATTTAGTTAGATTACGCCACAGCCTCACCATGCTGTATCAGATCAGATGTGTAACAATGACGTCATCTTTCTACTGTGCAGCACATCTCTTCTACCAAACAAATACTCATTGCTCTTGAGGTATGAATTTTAGGGCCCACTTTTACTAAGACTCTTTTGCTCCTAGTATCGTTTACTTTCAAGTGTACGCGTTTACGCCTTTAATTGTGGTACACTCTGTACAATACAATCAGACCACTCGGCAGCTTTGCCGTGCCCTTTCGATTCAAGTTCATTTAAATACGACCCTGTTCCACTAATGGAAGTGTACGATCGTGTTTTTGCAGTTCAACTCTTGGTGACAGAATGATGCCAGGAATTGCAATTGTGGGTGCCACTCAAGGGAACAAATTATTCTTATCCCGCGCTTAGCAGTAGTAGTACCAGAAAGTCTGTTCCACGCTTCCTATCTGATTTCCAGTTGTTTTATCTGAGAGCACAGAGTACTGAAGCCCAACCATGTCTCGCATGGCAGCCTGCCATAGCTGGTGCTGAGCTTTCGCAGTCCAGCTGATATGCTCAATCCACGCTGTCTCTCTGTCTCCACAGCGCTCTTAGACTTATTCAGAGTCCGTAGGCCTATATTTCAGCCAGCGTAACCCACCGGCTAGCTTGCTTCGCCGGGCCTCCTCTCTGCCAGTGACGGCTGCTGCCGGTTCTGTGACTACATTGGTCCGTGCCCACAGCGGCAGCTCCCTGGGCCAGCCAAGCCTGCGCAAAACACGCTCAGACGGCTTACCGTACCAAATCCCGGATCTGCACCGAAAGCTGTCTGCCGCACATCACAGCCCACAGTCTAAGGCTCCAAGATGCTGCTGATGTGGGCGAACCTGCTCCGATCTTCAGACTTAATCCGCTCTGCTGCTACGGAACTCGACGCCTCCCAGCGGTGCTGCCCTCGTCGACAGAACTGCGCGCTCTCAGGTGTGTGCCAGAGTGCATGAGCTGCACTGACGCCAAGAGTTGGGCGCGAGGGCATTCAAGCGTGCCAAAATGACTATTCCACGGCACATTTCTCTATAGATGCAGACGGATAACTGTGAAAAACCACGTATAATTCATAATACAGAAACCCAGGAAAGGCACAGAATGTGGGTTCAGAGAGCAGTGGCAGAATTATTTATTGCGTCACCTTGTATACTTAAACACTTTTGTTACAATCGTTGAACGTCTTAGGTAAACTGACTTGATTTCCCTCAGTTTCCAGAGGATGCAAATATACATAATAATTCGTATTAGTTACATTTTATTCTCTTGGTTTATTTCCGTAGATTGAGTTGTTATTTACATTTTAACAAAAAATTGTTCAAATGGCTCTGTGCACTATGGGACTTAACATCTGAGGTCATCAGTCTCCTAGAACTTAGAACTACCTAAACCTAACTAACCTGAGGACATCACACACATTCATGCCCGAGGCAGGATTTGAACCTGCGACCGTAGCAGCGGCACGGTTCCTGACTGAAGCGCCTAGAACTGCTCTGCCACAGCGGCCGGCTAAATACACAGTTTCATCATCTAAATCCTTTATTGTCTTGTAATATTTGATTGGTCCTTGATGTGCCATTATCACCGATTTGCATCGTGTACGCACTGACGACTACAAGAGCACAGGAGCCGACGGTGTGAAGAGAAATTAAGAATCGCCGAAATAGGCATAAGCAGACGCCAGAAGTGGAAAATAACCCGGAAGCGGAAGGCCCCGGCCATAGAAAATAAGACACTCCACGGCGAGAACGGTCTAGTATACGATGAGCAACACAAGGCGGAAAATGACAGGAGTCACAACTCCGAACTCAGGTCATCTATGAAATACGAGTCCAGTGACGGCCAATACTGCCTTGCCTCGTGTCGCTCAACCATATTCCTGCTTGTGGTGCTGCTCTGCTACCCCTTTAGTTTTAAATTAGGATTACCGCTTTTAGCGCTTGATTTGTTTACAACATGAAGGTAATTATGGGAAGTGGCTCTAAGGCAGTTACTTTTCGCCAATGGCCTATTGGAAGGAATCTTTATCACCTGAATATGCGTCTTGTAGTGGCACGAAATCGGTCGTGACTTTTGATAAAAAGCCAATGCGGATCATTTCTTTCAAAATGTGGAAGTTTGGTTGCGGTTTCCCACAATTTAAAAAAAGATGCTCGATATTGAAAAAAACGTTTGACTACGTCTTGTACGATGGTCTTATCTACAAATTCGATCGATGAGGCTGCTCAGAACACTGGTCCAGTCAGACGCATCTGTTTGTTGCACGAGTCACGCAAAATTTGGTGTTAGGCAAAGTTCGATGTTAGGATCCGCTCCATACACCATTTACACCACAGAAATCCCCAAGCAAGACGGTGGTGAAATAGCCGTATGTTCTGATGGCACTGCCATCTACAAAAGCAGCAGGAATCTATTACTCACATACCGGTAACTACTGGAACATATAGACAATGGTGTAATGTTTGGAAGGTAAAACTTAATCCCACCAAATGCCAGGCGATTTGCTTTACGATAAAAATTAAGCTTCCCGACCGGCAACTCACGGTTGATGGACGAGACCTACGCTGCCGTGGCTCAGTGACGTACCTGGGCCTCGAAATTGACAGGCGCCTAACACGACGCGAACATTTAACCAAAGCAACGAATAAAGGTGCCAGTCTCCTGAGCCAGCTGTGTCCTCTCTTGAAGGGTGAGCGAGTGTGCCGGGACCTAACTCCAGTTCACTGCTACTAGCGCCACGTCACCATAACGCGCCTGTGCGTAGCATACGTGTATTGCTCCGTAATCTAAGGATAAAATTAAAAATTAAAGTAGCTTTTCCAAACTTTGTCCATATACTGTATGCTTCAGTGTATTAATCTTTAAACTGTCAAACCTCAGTGTGATCACATGAATGTTTCCCTAAATACATCGTTTTAGATAAAAAACAGGTGGCGCTAAATAAGAAAGCAAGAATTTGGCCAGAATGTGCAAATGTATGAAAAAAATCAACTATTACAAGTTTCAACTAGATCAGAACAATACTTCGATCCAAATCGGAGAATTTTCGTAAAATCGAAGGCGCTAATCATTAGACTTAGAAAGATGAACATTCGTAAGAAGTGTCAGTTTGAAAAACCTTACCTATGTGACCTCACTGAGGGACCTCAAATATTTTTCGGCTAATTTACTGAAAACTAAATTTGCAACAAAAATGTCCTTATTTGCAACAGCAGTTATGTTAATTTTAAGAAATTATGATTAGAACACGTGATTAAACCCATTAAATAATAAGGATATAACAAGTTTCAATACTCTGATGGAAATAACAATGAATACAATGTCTCTTAAAGTTGTAGTTCAGGGCTCATCTTCTACCGTAAAATTCTACACGGCAAAATTTAAATGCAGGGGAGATAAATCTTTTTGTGCGATTGTAGCCAACTTGATTCCATTTATACAAAAATTACGAAGATTCTAAATTAATACACAACAGTGTTATAAAATATTACTTGTCCGAGAAAGCGGCCATTTAGAAGATACTGCCGGGGCACAGAGCAGATGACTGCATGTGTTCCCTTGGTCGTCCGCTGCGCCCGTGTATAAATACAGCCCCAGAGGCAGTGATCACATAGCTTCGCACCCAGCTATCATAAGGTCGATGTCAGTCAAACGCCGGCTTACTCGCTGCCTCGGGTGACGTCACAGCCAGACTGCATCTAAGCGCATGTTTTCGGTAGAAATAGGAAGTGAATTCGCGAGGACTGTACACCGTCCTGGACCGCTTAGATTTCGCGGAAGTATCTGTATGCATGCCGCCCGTAATGTTAATAAAACCGCGTGGCAAGTGATGAGATTATTTTCCACTTTTGCGGCGAGAAATTGACTTAAATTGGGTACTTACAGTAAAGGTCACCTGTGAACTGCTCATAGTGCTGTTTATGATAGATGCATCAGTGTTATTATTATTGTCAGGAATATTATTACGTTGTGCATGTGAAAGTTTATCAAATATATCAGTCAGTTAGAACATAAAACTTTCATTTATAATCATAGTTCCTGACACCGCTGAGCAAACAGAGAGTAGAAACATTTCTTTCAGGGAACAAAAGAAGAATGTAGACTTTCAGGTGGAAACTATTATCAATATGTTCTTCATCGCTTTCTGGGTGACCACAAAAATAGTTTTCAGGAGCTCGTAGAAGACGGCGAATAGTATTCCCTATTTCTTACTATTAATCCGCTGCCCCTCACAGGGGCCGGCCGAAGAGGCCGTGCGGTTAAAGGCGCTGCAGTCTGGAACCGCAAGACCGCTACGGTCGCAGGTTCGAATCCTGCCTCGGGCATGGATGTTTGTGATGTCCTTAGGTTAGTTAGGTTTAACTAGTTCTAAGTTCTAGGGGACTAATGACCTCAGCAATTGGGTCCCATAGTGCTCAGAGCCATTTGAACCATTTGCCCCTCACAGGCAATGGAAATTCTTCCTCTGGTGTCATCTAATACTTCTGGTAATCCTGTACGGCTGGGAAGTGTGGTCTGTAGCGCCAGATACAACCCTAAGAAGCCAACAGCACCTCCAGAACAAAGCCTTCCGGATCATTTCAGGTTCTGACAGGTACGTCCCGAAACACACACATACGAGACCTGTTGAATTAGCCCATCATTTACACACTCGTAAAGAATAAATTAAATTTTATGAAAAAACGAAGATGTCACCCCATCTCCTCATACAACATATAGGCCAAGAAGCACTTGTAGCATCTCACAAAGTTCGAGAATTAACACTTAGGCACCACTTTAGGGAGTAATGACATGTGCAAGCACTGAATCCAAACATTTACATTAAACATACACACACACTTCTCCACTTCCCATTTTCCTAAACCCAAAGCGCGTTATAAAATCAGACGTGCGTAGTCCAGTGGCACTTCAGAATTCAAACCCAGACATTGCCTCGTCGTAGGCGATGAGAGGATTAATTCCTTTTATTGTATTCTTCACTTAGTTCATGAAGTTGCACGCGCACAGGAGTCACAAACAGTTGCTGTCTGTTCCGTGGCTTCTTTTTCACTACAGCATTTCCGATAACCTTCCAACAGTTCTAAATAGGAATGAGATCAGATTTATTTTCTGGCCATTATAAGCTTTCAACTCTATTCTGTCTAACGAGAATTTTTACCCGAAATGTAGAAATACGTAACAATTAAGTTCCACGCTTGATACAAAGAGTGATCACGTGACTTATCTTCAAAGTTCTGTGGCAAGCAGCATAATCATCCTAGAACATTTGTTTCCAACCTTTCTGAGACCATTACCCCTGATTGGAATCAGATGTTAGTCGTTACCCCACTCCTCCCCCCTCCTTCCGCCATCATCAATATTAGTGCCTACCTAAACTGTAGAATGAAAGACATTTCCTTGAACACCTACGTTTTTAAGATAATGAATAATCAATAATATACAATTTTTAGGTGTTTTGTTAAGAACGAACTAAAGAGCCATTGAGACAATTGGTACTGCTTACTTCCAACAACCTTTCTTTTATGCAATGTTGAAGCAATTCTCATTGCATTGCGTGCGCTGCCTAAAATTCCTCCTCAGAAAAGTGAGCTAACTATCTACATTGAGGGTAGACTTCCTCTGTACCACTCAGAAACCTTGTGACTGACCCATTTACAATCAACCACGTTGAAACTTATGCAGTACATTTATTGCCTGTGAATCAGTTGAGTGCTGGACTCCTTCCTTGTGAACTGGCAGAAGTTGGAAGACTTCGGGTTGCTAATGCTTTGTACCTGACCACTTCCACCAATAATTATAATTACAATAATACTGTGTAGACCCTAAATCGGTGTAAGAGCATCACATAGTTTCTGTTGTATCGTATTGTCAATTAGTTCGTTTATTTATTGCAAAGTGAGTAGTGAAGCTATTGCTAGAGCTATTTTAGGATCTACGTACAACTCAGAGAAGTCATTTTCATGAGACATTTAAGCGCATGTGATATATATGTCTCCGTTTTAGTATCGTAACTGCATGATACTTAGTACACGGTATGCGCAGTAGGTGAACTATGTAAGATGATCATACATTCGTATTTCAAGCTGTAGCCCCCACCACACTGTGTCACACATTATTTCTAGAATTTTAAATAAATAAATGCAATTACTGATTACTTACGAAATCAGTCTTATACTCCTAAGAAATAGTGATAATAGTGACGATCTTTTAAAAACATTTAGTTTTTTACCCCTTAGAAAATTGCATTTTATCCCTCAAGGGTAATTATCCCCAGATTGTGGTCCACTGATCTAGGAAGTGCTACTGGAAACATCTAAAAGCTGGTCTCTTATTGTGGCCATAAGCTTCCTTTCATGGATGCTGGTGTATACATTTCCATTGACTATGCCATTTGTGTAGTCCAGACGACCTAATCCGTGGGTAGGAATGGATCCCCAGACTTTCTGTTGTTTGACTGTTTCTGTTATACAAAAAAGCAAAAATTCTTCACCCACTCTGCGACGCCCGGACGCTTTGCCGTCGGAACGATGCGAAATAATATTAGACACAACTGAAAAGATTACTTCGTTCCACATCTCCGGCGTACATGTCGCACGCGGTTTTTCCCATTCAGACGCAGCTGTCACACTGTTTTTGACAATAAAGGCTTTGTGGGATGGAGCTCCACGCCTATCGCACTTGGCCAGTCGGTACAGGGACAGTTTATGCTAGTTGTGTACAACGCTGGAATTATCGTCCGATGACATCCCAGATGTGTTCGAGTGGAGTTGTAAGGTCCAGCTTGTCCAGCACGCAGACAGGTTGGTTTCAGGCCCCCAACTGGCCTCCTTCTAACCAACAGATGGCCATCACTGACACCGAAGCAGAAACAGCTTTCCTCAGAAATACAACAGACCTTCACACTATCTTCAACGATCTCTTGCTTGACAAAACTGAAGTTGCATATGGCCTTGGTTTGGCGTCACTGGAACGCACGCTACAGAGAGTCTGGCTCGGATCTATGTTCGAAGCAATCGATTTGCAACAGTTCGTTGTGTCACTGTGTTGCCCACAACAGTTGAAATTGCTGCTGCAGAAGCAGTACAATTCGCCAGATCCATATGCCGAATACGATGATCTTCCCTCTCGGTAGTGCTACGTGGTCGTCCAGAGCTCGGACGTGGTCGTCCGCAGCTCGGTCGTACATTCCCGTGACCATCGTTGCACTCAGTCATGTACAGTGACTACATTCGTCACAAGTCTTTCCGCAATATCGCAGAAGGAGCATCCAGCTATTCAACGACCTCATCCAAAGTTATTGGGGTCTTGATATTTGCGTCTTTGTCGCCTTAAAAGCATTCTTTACTAGCATCAACTCACCACGTCCACTCTCAAAATAGTTACAGCATGTCCATCTATTGCTCGTGCCTTGTCCCACGGTGACGCAGGGTCGGCCATGGTTAGTCGGATTTGGCATGTTAATTTTAAGGGGTGGCCGGATACCCTTCCTGTCGCCACAAGATAGTTACAGCATGTATTCAAGACAAACCTCGGTCTAAGGCGCTGCAGTCGTGGACTGTGCGGCTGGTCCCTACGGAAGTTCGAGTCCTCCCTCGGGCATGGGTGTGTGGTTTTGTCCTTAGGATAATTTAGGTTAAGTAGTGTGTAAGCTTCGGGACTGATGACCTTATCAGTTAAGTCCCATAAGATTTCACACACATTTGAACATTTTTAAGACAAACCTTGTTTACATATTCTGAGTGGCGCTACTGATGACCTTAGGAGTTAAGTCCCATAAGATTTCACACACATTTGAACATTTTTAAGACAAACCTTATTTACATATTCTGAGTGGCGCTACTAGCGCAACCATTATGCCACTGGCTAGAAATCTGAACAGCTTCCATCTTTCAGATGCAGGAACACAGTTACCATCTTCGATTTATGTTGCACATCTCCTTCTTGCTGTCGCGATTTTTCTTCCGTCTGTGTCTTTTGTTACTTTTCTGTCACGCATTATGTTCGAGTGTTGAGAAACGTGTAGTGAATGGTTATCCATCTCCGTGGAGCTGAAGCTCACATCAGTGAATAGCAGGTGCAATCATTTGCTAACACCTTACACTAATGTTTCATGAAGTATACTGGCTACATCTTAATATCTACAGTGCTACTGGATTTTCGCACTCTCTTAACGCATGTTATGTAATGTTAATTTACGAGTCCACCTCAAATGTCAGTTTTGTTCGTGAAGTGTTACCGTTCATGAGTTGTAATTTACCTGCATTTATTTTAGTTTTCCTGAGGTCCCGTCTATCCTCGTTCATGAGTTGCGATTTACCTGCATTCATTTTCGTTTTCTCAGAGCCCACCTGTCCTAGCCTTATAAACCTACAACAGCCGGTGCTTTGCATGCGATCCTGTGTAGCTGTTCTTTCCTTTCCACGTATCTAAGCATTTAGATCGCTTGCAGTTTTCAGCTGTACCTGCAAGTTACCACGTGTAGTTCATTTCCTTGAGTCAGAAACGATTCGTCTGTTTTCGAATACTGAATTAATAGGCTTGTAGTTTAATAAGTGCCAACGGCCTTGCGGCAGTGGTAACACTGGTTCCCGTCATATCACCGAAGTTAACCGCTGTTGGGCTGGCCTAACTCTTAGATGGGTGACCATCCGGTGTGTCGAGCGCCGTTAGCAAGCGAGGTGCACTCAGCCCTTGTGAGGCTAACTGAGGAGCTACTTGACTGAAAAGTAGCGGCTCCGGTCTCGTAAACTGACATACGGCTGGGAGAGCGGTGTGCTGACCACGCGCCCTTCCATTTCCGCATCCAGTGATGCCTGTTGGTTGAGGATGACACGACGGCCGGTCGGTACCGTTGGGCCTTGCAAGGCCTCTTCGGACAAGAGTGAGTTTAATAAGTGGCGTATTCTCTTTAGCTTGTCTTTATACATGTTCTTATAGATTTGCACTTTATGCAGACTGTATTCACAACTGCACCGCACGGATTGTTCGAATAAGAAATACTTGCAATTAATGTTTTCAGATACATGTTCAAATTTTAGGGCTCAACTCTGCAGGCATTACTTAGATAAGAATAACTTGATCAACACAACAACAGCTAACTGGCTCTGAGCACTATGGGACTTAACAGCTGTGGTCATCAGTCCCCTAGAACTTAGAACTACTTAAACCTAACTAACCTAAGGACATCACACACATCCATGCCCGAGGCAGGATTCGAACCTGCGACCGTAGCAGTCGCGCGGTTCCGGACTGCGCGCCTAGAACCGCGAGACCACCGCGGCCGGCAACAACAGCTAACTAACAATTGGCTTGAAATGCCAGGACTCAATAAGGACTAACATAAACTATAGAAGAAACAGTTACCTTAAAATTAGTTTATCCTGCTGGAATATACTACATGATATAAAAAGTAAAAAAGTAAACTTACAAATCACCAAAATCCCGCATCCTACATTTTTCCTGTTTCGATGGTGAAATATAACAGATTGTAGTGGAGGTAAATTGTAGTACGTTCAGTAGTATTTCCAACAGTATTTAGCATTTTCGTTAGCCTTCGACTTCGCGTTCCTTATTTTCCGTTCAAGATTCCCTGAACTGTCGTTGTGGATGTGACATATTTGGTCGCTAAGTTACCTCACTGAAGCGTGGTTATTAGTCATCACGCACTGAAGAATTATACGTCTAGAATGAAATTTTCACTCTGCAGCTGAGTATGCACTGATATGAAACTTCATGGAAGGTTAAAAACGTGTGCGAACCGAGACTCGAACTCGGGAACTTTGCCTTTCGCAGGCAAGTGCTCTATCAATTAAGCAACCTAAGTACAACTCACGACCCCTCGTCACAGCTTTACTTCCGCCAGTACCTCCTCTCCTACGTTTCAGACTTCACAGAAGCTGCCCTGGAAACTTGCAGAACTCGCACTCCTAGAAGAAAGGAAATTGCGGAGGCGGAGACATGGCTTTGCCATAGCCTGGGGGACGTTTACAAAATGAAATTTTCGCACTGGAACGAAGTATGCGCTGTCATGGAAGTTCCTGGCGGATTAAAACTGTGTGCCGGAGCGAGACTCGAACTCGGGACCTTTGCCTTTCGCGGGAAAGTGCTGTACCAACTTTTTTGCTTTGTTCTCATTTTGTTCGTTAATGGTCGTTGTATTTGTTCTGGGCGGACGTCCCATGAAGCTTGCTCGATTTAATTGTTGCTCCATTAACTCAGGTTCTTTTCTTTTTCAGAGGGCAGCTAACTATCTGACCGAACACGCGGAGCTACCGTGACGGGTACCAACTGAGCTACTCAAACACGATTTAAGATCTGTCTGTATCCAATATGTGGACTCTCTCCCTTGATATTCCCTTTTTAGGCCACTGGGAGAAGTTTTATGTGCATCTGCGGTAGAGTAAAATTCACGCAGACGCCCTGTAACTGCCTTACTGAGTCTGTGACCTTTAGGAGTTGCGTGTACGGACGTGACATTTGTGGTTCAGTATTTTCTTCCTACAATATAAACATCGCTATGAGAAGGGCAACAATATTGCGTTGTGTCTGATCATACTCTAATGTACTGTTTATTCGCTAACGTTGAATATTGTTAACTCATACAGGATGACGTAACAAAATTTCTGGGATGATGGAGGGAGGGGTGGTGGTAAATTTACCAGTTTGTGGTAAGGGGCAGGGTACGGAAACGACGGAATCGAAAATTATGAGCGAAACTCGTTCTGAGTCCTCTGACAGTGAAATACATCCACCAGTATTGTTGCTGCTAGAGCCCTTATATATTGAACGTTTTTTTCTTGTTTTGGCCCGTACTACCTCCTCCAGAAATACAGAAACGAAACAGATTGCAATGGATGAGATGTGTTTCACCGTATCGAAGATCAACAAGTGAGCTTAGTTCTTAAGGTATGTACATAGGAGCCATTGTCTACCACACTTTTCTTCCTGTTTTGGTCCGTACTACCCCCACTGAATGTTTCCTACCATGCAGTCTTAGCAACAACAGTACTGGTGCGCGTAATTCATTGGCAGTGATATCATAACGATTTTCGCTTGTAACTTTCCACTCAGTCGTTTCCAGAACTTGGTCCCTTACCTCGAATTGATGCATTTTCCCTACTCCAGTATCCCTGAAAGTTTGTAACATCATCACGGAATCACCCTTTATATGCTATCAGCTGAAAGACTATCGGATTTTGTTGACTGAAACGAAAATAAACAAGAGGCTATATACATGGATTGTTGTGTGGAATACATATACTGTGATATATTTTCGGTACTATTTGCGGACTCAGGAGGATATAACCACACCAAGAGATACACACGACTTTAATGTCAAATCAGTGACTTTTGGTGACAGCAAAGTAACACAATATTATCTTTTTTTGTTGGAGCTTAGGAACAGAATACGACGTAGAACTTAACTGAAATGAAACTATGAGTCTTGTATTGGCTGAAACGGTGCAACCTGTTAACGTCATCAATTTTATCCCCTCCGGAAGTTAATGAAAAAACTGCACGCTCATCTGAGCCTTCCAGAAAGATGAAATCTATTTTAGGTGCATCCATTCTTGCTATTATGAATGGCAGGACTACAAACTATATCATTGTAAAAAATATCGAAACAGTCGTCAGCTGTAAGTTCAGCTCCAGTTTATTTACAGGCTACCGGTCTCGGCGATATCCGCCATAATAAGGTCTTCTGTTCTAGATCGTGGCTGAATTTTTCAGTGACAAAGTGTATGTACGTCATATACGAAAAATAATCAGTCTTCCCATCTGTTTATGCACCCAAAACTTCAGCACATGTCACCAGATACAACACAACACAATTGAAAAATCCAGCCACTATCCAGAACAGAAAGCTTACTAAAGGGCCATTATATTGCCGAAACCAAAAGCCTGTAAAATGAACTGGAGATGAATTTATAGCTGAAGGCATTTTTCATATCTATTATATAAAAACTATGTGCCACATAGGAGCTTGAATTTAACCTTTGAAGTTTTTGATCGAAGCATTTACAGCATGTGCCACACAGGCAGGACACATAGTCTACGATGAAAGACCCAAGTTTGCTTGACAAATCAGCTGGTAAGAGGGTCTTTCAGGATACGTAGGGACCTGTCTTCTATTCCCGCTCTTGCTCAATCACAATTCCAGTCTGTTGCTAAGCCCTTCACTGCCATAACTCTTTTCCTGCTGATGCAGTTCTGGAACGCACGTCCCATAGAGTCTGCAATTAGCGGTAATTAAAGTCACTAGCAGATAGAAGCATTGGGGGATGTTGCTGTGATGGCTCTCAAGAGCGACTGTTGCTGTCACTGAGAGAAGCCAATGATGTTTCAGCGTGGCATTTCCGAGTATACGTTGTAACTGTACTGCATTTGACTCCTGCTGATGATTGCCCTGTCTGTCATTACGACGTAAGCGGATCGGCGTAGGTATTGCATGTGCAGCTACATTTGATAGAGCGAAAGAAGAGACCGGCAGTTGGCAGCGCCGTTACCAGCTTTCAACGGAGAAGCGCAAACGGCTGCTGGAGGCACCGACGATACGTGAGTGAAGATAAAAGCTCTGTATAGCCCTGCGGAGACACTGAGGTGTTGCCACAGAGACGTACACAATATGGCGTTACGTGGTTGATTGCGAGGGATGCCTGAAGCTGCGGCGCCAAGTTCACTTTAACTGTCAGTGCTCTTCATTCACCGTACAGACTACAGAATGAAATATCTTTCTGGCTAACAGACTGCAGCGGCGAGAGGGCGCTTTTCCGGCGTGCAGCCAACCGCACTTGACAGGGCTCTGCCAATTAGAGTTGTAAAAGTAAGTAAGTTATTAGCTATTGTTGAGACACAAACTCGTCACAAAGCATTCGTCACTCGTTGCTTTCGTTACTGTATGTCGGTACGTATAAATGTCTTTTTGGAATTTATTATGAGCCCTTCTCTGTCCGAATGTGAGTGTCGACAAAAATCGACTTTGCTTTACTTCCTGGCTTTTCTCCGAAAATGTCGTATTATTACCTTCTTTTCCATTACATGACCAATGTACTACCCACTGTACTAAATCATCATTGCAGTGAACTCACGTGAGTTATACACTGAAGAGCCAAACAATTATCGTGTAGGACCCCGCGAACACGCAGAAGTGCCGCAGTACGTCGTGGCACGGACTCGTCTAATGTCTGGAGTAGTGCTGGAGGGGACACCGTGAATCCTGTGGGACTGTTCATAGATCCGTCAGAGAGGGTGGATATCTCTATTGAACAGCACGTTGCAAGACATCCCAGATGAGCTCAATAATGTTTGTGTTTGGGGGGTTTAGCGGACAGCGGAGATCTTTAAACTCACAGGAGTGTTCCTGGAGCCTCTCTGTAGCAATTCTGGACTGGCGGGGTGTCGCATCGTAAAGCTGGCATAGCCCAAGTCTGTCGGAATGCACTATGGACGTGAATGGAAACAGGTGATGAGACAGGATGCTTACGTACGTGTCACCTGTCATAGTCGTATCTAGACGTATCAGGGGTTTCATATCACTCTAATTGCACACGCCCCACAACATTACAGAGCCTCTAACCGCTTGAACAGTCCCCTGATGACATGCAGGGTCCATGCATTCATGAGGTTGTCTCCACACCCGTTCACGTCCATCCGCTCGATACAATTTGAAACGAGACTCATCCGACCAGGCAACATGTTTCTAGTAATCAACCGTACAGCGGCGTATGTTGACAGGCCTAGGCATGGTGGTAAAGCTTTGTGTCGTGCAGTCATCAAGGATACACGAGTGGGTCTTCGGCTCCGAAAGCCCATATCGATGAAGTTTTGTTGAATGGTTGGCATGGTGACACTTGTTGATCGCCCATCATTGAAATCTGCAGCAATTTGCTGAAGGGTTGCACTTCTGTCAAGTCGAACAATTCTCTTCAGTCGACGTTGATCGAGTTGTCGCAGGATCATTTTCCGGCCGCAGCGATGTCGGAGATTTGATTCCTGATATTCACAGTACACTCGCGAAATCGTCGTACGGGAAAATCCCCACTTTTTCGCTACTTCGGAGATGCTGTGTCCCATGGCTCGTGCGCAAAACTATAATACCACGTTCAGACTCACTTAAATCTTGATAACCTGCCATTGCAGCAGCAGTAACCAACCTAACAACTACGCCAGACACTTGTTGTCTTATATAGGCGATGCCGACCGCAGCGCCGTATTCAGCCCTTTTACATATCTCTGTATTTGAAAACGCATACCTATATCAGTTTCTTAGGTGCTTCAATGTATAACGAGTTATCTAAAGTAGAACTACTCTCCATTTAGATTACAATTTAATTTATAAATCGAACTGAACACATTTAAGAAACATAGGTAGGTTCAAATGGTTCAAATGGCTCTGAGCACTATGGGACTTAACACCTTATGTCATCAGACCCCTAGAACTTAGAACTACTTAAACCTAACTAACCTAAGGACATCACACACATCCATGCCCGAGGCAGGATTCGAACCTGCGGCCGTAGCAGTCTCGCGGTTCCGGACTGCAGCGCCTAGAACCGCACACGTAGGTAGGACGAATTAATTTATGTAGGAGACACTCAGTTCCTTCAAAAGCCTCTGACGCCATCTACAGCCCGTGCACCGCGTTTGAAATCACGGCACTAAGTAAAAGTATCCGTGAGTAGGGAATGGGAGGCCTATTAGTACTATCTATTCGGCCTGAGCTGAACACGAACTAGATACAGGGAAGAAAACATGGAGACCACCAAAATGTAGACAGTACTGTGTCACTAGCAACTTGGCCAACTGAGAATAAGAATTCGGAAACTACTGCTTGGGCACGAACTCCATTAGGGGAGAAGGAGGTGCGATTAGAGATAGTTTCGTCTCTACGCATTCGCTGAAGATCACAAAATAGAGGAATACAAAAACTATAGGATTTACTCCACTCGGCACGAACAACGTGCGAAAACAAAACAAGCGAGTGACGCAACATTTCAGTGAAACGGTACCTTGAGTGTCGTGGCTTATTTGCAAGCTAGTAACGAATACGTACGGTACCCAACAACTTTGCTGCCTATCCGTACAAAACAGGAAACACGTTGAAAATGCGGCACTCCAGAAAAATCTACGATTCGCTAGCAGTTGCCCCGTATCAGTCAGTTCACTGAAACGTCAATGACGAAGTTTTTCTATTCGAAGTATGGTGGACCGCTGGACAGTATAATTCTTTTGTGGTAGTCGTTCCTGGAACGAGCTCTCTACACTGTATCATTACCGATCCATCTTAAACCAAGCGTGGTTAACGGACTGGGCTTTCATTCGAATATATTACACCAGACTCATACTTGCATTTTCCGTGATTTGTGTAACAACTTGAACCAAACACTGGGACGGTTCCACTGTAACAGACACTAGCAAGTCTTGTCTACCCCTCTCGTCCCCTAGCTTCTGCACTGTCTGTTAAGACCTAGTCGTCGAAGAGACGTGAAACCATGATCTTAACTTCCATCTAAGCCCACAGGCGTCGGTACCGTTATCCTTCTGTGATTCTGCCACGGGAAAAGTTAGATTTTTAACCTGACAGGATTCGTATTATTCTCTGTAAATTTTATTTTTTATGTAATTCTGTAGACTGTGACCATACACACTACCCTACAAAAGAAATGTAGCTCCTATCACATATGGTCGAATGGCAGTATAACTTCGTGCACGGATATACACTATGTTATCAAAAGTATCCGGACACCCAGCTGAAAATGACTTACAAGTTCGTGGCGCCCTCCATCGGCAATGCTTGAACTCAGTATGGTATTGGCCCACCTTTAGCCTTGATGACAGCTTCGACTCCCGTATTCATGCGTTCAATCAGATGCTGGACGGTTTCATGGGGAATGGCACCCGTTCTTCACGGAGTGCTGCACTGAGGAGAGGTATTGATGTCGGTCGGTGAGGCCTGGCACGAACTCGGCGTTCCAATACATCCCAAAGGTGTTCTATGGGATTCAGGTCAGGACTCGGTGCAGGACAGTCCATTACAGTCATGTTATTGTCGTGTAACCACTCCGCCACAGGCCGTGCATTATGAACAGGTGCTCGATCGTGTTGAAAGATGCTGTCGCCATCCCCTAATTGCTCTTCAACAGTGGGAAGCAAGGAGGTGCTTAAAACATCACCGCCTCCGAATTTTACTGTTGGCACTACACAGGCTGGCATCTGACGTTCACCGGGCATTCTCTATAACCACACCCTGCCATCGGATCGCCACATTGTGTTCCGTGATTCGTCAATCCACATAACGTTTCTCCACTGTTCAATCTTCCAATGTTTACGCTCCTTACACGAAGCGAGACGTCGTTTGGAATTTACTAGCGTGATGTGTGGCTTATGTGCAGCTGCTCGACCGTGAAGACCAAGTTTTCTCACCTACCGTCTAAATGTCATAGTACTTGCAGTGGATCGTGATGCAGTTTGGAATTCCTGTGTGATGGTGTAGATAGATGTCTGCCAGTTACACATTACGACCCTCTTCAACTGTCAGCGGTCTCTGTCAGTCAACAGACGGGATCGGCCAGCATGCTTTTGTGCTGTACGTGTCCATTCACGATTCCACTTCACTTCCACATCGGAAACAGTGGACCTAGAGATGTTTAGGTGTATGGGAATATCGCGTACAGATGTATGACACAAGTGACACCCAATCGCCTTACCACGTTCGAAGTCCGTGAGTTCCGCGGAGCGGCTCATTCTGCTCTCTCACGATGTCTAATGACTACTGAGGTAGTTGATATGGATTGCCTGGCAGTACGTGGCAGAACAATGCATCTAATATGAAAAACCTGTGCTTTTGTGGTGTCCGGATACTTTTGTTCATGTAGTGTAGCATCGGCGGGATTGTAAATGATTAGATTTTCGATCCTTGCGCCAGGTAGAACGTTCAGCAGAATATGTTAGTATCCTTAGGATTAATGTTGTTACCAGGGGTGGTAGGGGAGTGAACTGTTTCCGATGTTGAGTGGTCACTGTGAGGAACACGAAGATAACGAGTAATCCGGTGAAACAGTATTGTTAGTACCTGACGGAGTTTGGAAATGGTCTTATTGTAAGTACCCGCTTAGCTGGCTGCTCGGAGTGTGCAGTATCCAGATTTTTGGGGCATTCTGATTCGGCAGTGTCCAGAAGTGTGACTGCATGGGTATGTGCATGTTCCTGTCAATCACGTCTGACCACTGCAATGGTGTTTCGTCTCATTGTGCAACAAACACACAGTAACACCTTTATATCCGCATCTGCCATCCGAGAACAAGTAATGGGCGCCCTGGAACATTCTGTGTCACCCCACACCATTGGACAGAGCCAAGCAGCCACCTGACGAGGACATTGCCGTTGCATGTATAGACTGCCATCAGCACCACTACGCAAACAGAAGTGTTTGGATTGGTGCGGTGACTGGGATCCTGACGCTGCTAATGTTATCATGTCAAATTGTGTTTAGTGGTGAACAGCAGTTGTGCACTGTCCCACAGGACAATCGTCAGTGAGTTGGCAGCAGATACCGCTGATGGATGGTGTCTAGTTGTGTTCAGAGGTGAACAGCAGTTGAGCCCTATCCCAGACGACAATCGTCGGTGACTATGGAGGTGACATGGGAAGAGATCTCGTTCTTCCAATTCCTTGGAGAGATGCAGCAGTGTTACTTGGGCAGCCTGGTGGGGAGCCATTGGGTATAGTGACTGAGGAAACCCTGACAGCACAACGGTACGTCGTTGTCATCCTGCGACCTAGCGTGTTACCTCACATGCGTCAATGTTGTGGTGCCATTTTCAACAGGATAATGCTCGTCCACATACGCCATCTGTATCTCTCTCAACCTGTGCCCAGCAAGATTGCATACATGTCCCTGGTAGAATGTGTGTTGGATCAGCTCGGATGTCAGCGTAGTCCAATATATCATCATAAGGTTGAAGCTCTATTTTTTGTTTACTTAAACATACATATGTTTTTCGATGGCGTCTGCCTTCAGCAAAACACAGTTTTGTATTTTATCGCAAACATATTCCAAATCAGTTGCAGTATCTTCACAGGGCTTTTATTTTATGGTTGTTAAACATAAAGAACGTTCTTGACTGCTTGTACAGATGTAAACATTAGTTTTTAAATTGTAATTACAAATTTTTGAAGAACACATGAGGCTATGTATTCGTTCCTTAATACCACCTGGTACGGTTTTCCTGAGGTATTATGTTTTTATAGTGCCTGTTTTCTTTCACAGTTTGAGCAACCATATACAACTTAATGTAGACAAATTACTGAAGCAAAAGTTACAATTTGGAAACTGTTATGGCTATGTCTGAAATTAATTAATTCTCTGTGGAAGGTTGTGTGTGTCTATTTAAATTACATTTCACTTGCGTTTCCTTTCTTCCTCATCTTTACTGCGAAGTTATGCACACTGAGCGGTCACTGTCACTGTTTCACTGTTTACCAGCTGTAAAAACAAGATGGCGGACAGTGGAACGGTTGTTTCAAATTTTTCAGAGGTGTATGTGTCATTTTGTGTGTGTGTGTGTGTGTGTGTGTGTGTGTGTGTGTGTGTGTGTGTGTGTGTGTGTGTGTGCGTGTGTGTGTGTGTGAAAGAAAGAGAGAGACAGAGAGAGAGAGAGAGAGAGAGAGAGAGAGAGAGAGAGAGAGAGGGAGAGGGAGAGAGAAGGTTTGAGGTTTTTTCATAAACGTTTCCTTACTTAGTTTTGTGTGTGTGTGTGGGTGTGTGTAATTGAGGGGGGGGGGGGTAGGTTCTATAGGTCTTCTTCCATTGGCACTAGGTCCTGGGGTGGGACTTGGCCTTCTCAATAATTTTCTGCCATTCCTCTCTGGACTTAGCAGTGGACCTCCGGTTACAGCAACCGACTCAGGCAGCGTCCTATCCAAACTCGTCACTCCATCTCAACTTAGGTCATCCTCTTGCTCTTCTTCCTCCAGGTTCACTGCAGCAGGCTTTCCTTGTGGGATCTGTCTCACTGAGTCGCATTACACGTCCAGCCCATCTCGGTCTACACAGCTTTAGGAACTTGACCACATCATCCTCCTTACAGCAGTCATAAAGTTCGTTAGTTCTTCGTCTTCTCCAGGTCCCATTTTCATATACAGGTCCAAAAATCCTTCTCAATACAGTTCTTTCAGGTGATCTCAGTCTGTTTTACCCTGCTTTGTAATTGTCCATGTTTCTGAGCCGTAAGTGTGTACTGGGCACATCAATGTATTATAAAGTCGGCACTTATTCCCTCGTGATAGAAGCTTGGATTTAAAAAGTCACAACATTCCAAAAAAGCATCGGTTAGAAGCACTTATGCGAGCGTTAATTTCGGTAATGGTGGTGCCGTTTGCGTCTATCTTAGAACTCAGATAAGTGAAACATTTCATTCAAATGTTATTCCATCAAGTATTATTGTGGGCTGTGACGGCTGGTTAGTGACATTATACATATACTTCGTCTTTCCTTCATTAATTCTCAGGCCCATCTCCTCTGCACTCAGTTTTAGAGCTGAAAATGAATTTTGTAGATCTCTAAGTGTTCTGCTCATTAAATCCAATACACCTGTGTATCCCAGCAATTGTACAGACTTATAGTGGATAGTACCTCTTGTCTGAATACCCGATTCGTGTACCGCTCTTTCAAGTGCTAAATTGAAAAGTAGGCACGAAAGCCCATCTCCTTGCCTTAGCCCAGATCGAGTGGGAAACTGAGGTGATAGCGCGGAATGCGCTTGCGCGGTATACGGGGGTACTTTAGGGTGACCTCTATGAAACGCACCAGTTTTCCAGGCACTCGAAATTCTCACATTGCCTCATAACTTTTAGCCTGGTTTATTGTGTCATATGTAGATCTAAAGTCATTGAAAAGATGGTGCTCCCCCACATTGAATTCACTGCTCTTTTATTTTATCAGTAAGAAAGCAGATATCTGGTTTACAGTGGCTTTCCTGGGCTTCACCCGTATTGATAGCTTCCAACAATGTCTTCTGCTATAGTGAAAGTATACTGAACAGGATATTTGATAGTTCTTTACATAAATACACTACTGGCTATTAAATATGCTACACCACGAAGATGACGTGCTACAGACTCGAAATTTAACCAACAGAAAGAAGATGCTGTGATATGCAAATGATTAGCTTTTCAGAGCATTCACACAAGGTTGGCGCCAGTGGCGACACCTACAACGAACAGACATGAGGAACGTTTCCAACCGATTTCTCATACACAAACAGGAGTTGACCGGCGTTGCGTGGTGAAACGTTGTTGTGATGCCTCGTGTAAGGGGGAGAAACGAGTAATATCACGTTTCCGACTTTGATAAAGGTCCGATTGTAGCCCATCGCGATTGCGGTTTATCGTTTATTTGCTGGTGTTGGTCGAGATCCAATGACTGTTAGCAGAATATGGAATCGGTGGGTTCAGGAGGGTAATACGGAACGCCGTGCTGGATCCCAACGGCCTCGTATCACTAGCAGTCGAGATGACAGACATTTTATCCGCAATACTGAAACGGGTCGTGCAGCCACGTCTCCATCCCTGAGTCAACAGATGGGGACGTTTGCAAGACAACAACCATCTGCACGAACAGTTCGACGACGTTTGCAGCAGCATGGACTACCAGCTCGGAGACCATGGCTGCGGTTACCCATGACGCTGCATCACAGACAGGAGCGCCTGCATTGGTGTACTCAACGATGAACCTGGGTGCATGAATGGCAAAACGTCATTTTTTTCGGATGAATCCAGGTTCTGTTTACAGCATCATGATGGTCGCGTCCTTGTTTGGCGACATCGCGGTGAACGCACATTGGAAGCGTGTATTCGTCATCGCCATACTGGCGTATCAGCCGGCGTGATGGTATGGGGTGCCATTGGTTACACGTCTCGGTCACCTCTTGTTCGCATTGACGGCACTTTGAACAGTGAACGTTACATTTCAGTTGTGTTACGACCCTTGGCTCTACCCTTCATTCGATCCCTGCGAAACCCTACATTACAGCAGGATATTGCACGACTGCATGGTGCAGGACCTGTACGGGCCTCTCTGGAAGCAGAAAATGTTCGACTGTTTCCCTGGCCAGCACGTTCTCCCGATCTCTCACCAACTGAAAACGTCTGTTCAATGGTGGCCGGGAAACTGACTCGTCACAATACGCCAGTCACTACTCTTGATGAACTGTGGTATCGTGTTGAATCTGCATGGGCAGCTGTACCTGTACACGCAATTCAAGCTCTGTTTGACTCAATGCCCAGTCGCATCAAGGCCGTTATTACGGCCAGAGGTGGTTGTTCTGGGTACTGATATCTCAGGATCTATGCACCCAAATTGCGTGAAAATGTAATCACATGTCAGTTCTAGTATAATGTATTTCTCCAATGAATACCTGTTTATCATCTTTATTTCTTCTTGGTGTAGTAATTTTAATGGCCAGTAGTGATTTAAGAGTGTTAGGCCTCTGTAGTCGCTGGATTCAAATAGATCTCCTTTATTATACCCCAGACACGCTGTCCCTACATTCCATTCTTCTGGTAACTCTTCCTTTTGCCAGATTCGGCACACAATGTTGTAGATCCTACGATTTAGCTCAACTCCTCCAGCTTTCAATAGTTTATATGTTATATTTACAGTCCCTGGTGCCTTATTTTTCTTCAATGGCCCAATTGCTTTTTTTCACTTCTCCTCAGGAAGGGACTATGGCGTCATCTTCTGGAGGGACTACGATATCTTCGATAGGATACTCTGAAGAATCCAACAGTTCACTGAAATACTCCACCCAACGCTCTATTGCCTCTTGATCATCGGTTAGTAGTGTCCCATTTTTACTTCTACACAGGTTAGTGCACGGATTAAATGCTCTTCATTCACTATTAATTTTCTGATAAAATTTTCTAACAGCATTTGTTTCTCCAATTGCGTTAAGTTCTCCAATCTGCTTTCTTTCGCCACCCTTTTCTTTCTCCGATGCAGTTTCTTCTCTTCTTTCCTTTTATCTTGATAATTTCTTACCGCTAGACGAGTATCTGATTTCTCAAGGATTTTCCAGTATGCTAGATTTTCCTCCTGACTTATTCTGTTACATTCTTCATCAGACCAGGAAGTCCTCAGTTGTTTTCCTTCTTTCCCTAGCAAAAAATGGTTCAAATGGCTCTGAGCACTATGCGACTTAACTTCTGAGGTCATCAGTCGCCTAGAACGTAGAACTAATTAAACCTAATTAACCCAAGGACATCACACACATCCATGCCCGAGGCAGGATTCGAACCTGCGCCCGCAGCCGTCGCTCTGTTCCAGACTGTAGCGCCTAGAACTGCACGGCCACTACAGCCGGCTTTCCCTAGAACTTCTGCTGCCTTAATAACTACATCCCGGCAAGCGTTCCATTCCTGATCCAGATTGTGACTTAATCTAGGCGTGTATAATGCAAGATTCTCACCAACCTTCTCAGAGTACGTTCTAGAAATGTCTTCATTTTTTAGCTTCGATAGCATATACTTAGTTTGAGGTGTTCCTTTTACTTTTCTTGCATTGGATATTCGAGTTCTTAGTTTTGCAGTTAGAAGGTAGTGGTCTGAATCTACATTAACTCATCTGTAAGTACGTACATCTAGCAAGTTTAAAGAAGGCACACCATCAATAATTACACGATCAATTTGGTTCAAGGTACGCTGATCAGGGCTACACCATGTTGCTTTATGAATCCTTTTGTGTGGGAACTTAGTGCTAGCTACAGGCATGTTATGTGCACTGCAAACTGAATGACTTTGGGCCATTGTCATTTGTGTGTTCATGAAGGCTGTGCTAACCTATTGCTGGGAGGTAATGGTCTTCTTCACCAACCTGTGCATTGAGATCTCCAATAATTATTTTAATGTGATACATTGGGCTTCAGTCGTAAGTTCTCTCGAGGTTATCAAAGAAGTTGTCTTTATCCTGGTCATCTGATACTTCTGTGGGTGTATGTACATTTATCAATGAGTAGTTTGAGAATCTGGTCTTTAATTTCAGTTGTGAGATTCTAGATGTTATTCCAGTAAATCTACTCACTAGGTGCTTCCATCTTTTCCTAATCCTGAGAAGTTCTTGCCTTACGGACATATAACCTTGTTCATTCCCCGCATGATATCGTGCAGAACCATATAACTTAGTGGTGTTCATTTGGGGTTTTTAATCTAACACGCTGAACTTAATGTCTGAGTAACGCTCAGCGGGATTGTATCTACTTAGTGCCTTGTTCTCTTACAAAATTTATGGTTTAACATTGTAGGCAGTTTTCCAGTACGTAGCGTAAAGACAGCCAATAGTACGCACTTTTGACTTTCCGTGCGCGCGTGATCCGCCGTCTTGCTCAGTACATATCCGCGGTATCCACAGTTAGTTCCAACGCAGCATCAGCGGCTAACCGACCGCTATCCACGAAGGTGTGCCGGGGCTGTTCCTCAGCTAAGTAACGTAGCTTGACATGGCACCACGGTTCTTTAGATTTTTAGGTTTGACCGTGCCTTATTCTAGCATGTATTAGTTTATTTTATGCTTCTGAAGCAGCCTAGATTAGTCTAGCTGAAAACTGAGTAAAGACCAGTAACTTTTCGCAACTGAGGCGGATCTTTGACGTATTAATCTATCACAGTTGCTGACAGGGCTGCAACATGTGAAAAATTCTTAGAATACACATTTCTCTGCAATGGAACTCTGTTCTCTGCCCTGAGAGAATTATTAGATAAAACCGTCCTATAGAACGCTCCCCCCCCCCCCAATCCGCCCCTCCCCCCCACACACACAACCACACGGTCATACACTCACACAAAATTAAGTAAAAAAAAAATAATGAAAAGTCCTCAAACCTACTCTCTCTCTCTCTCTCTCTCTCTCTCTCTCTCTCTCTCTCTCTCTCTCTCTCTCTCTCTCCCTCTCTCTCTCTGTCCTTCCCCCCTTACACACACACACACACACACACAAAGTATGGCACATACACGCCTGAAAGATTCTAAACAACCGTCAGGAACATTTTCAGCTGTTTTACTGTCCGCCATCTTGGTTTTACAACTGGTAAACAGTATAACAGTGACAGTGACAGTTCAGTGTGCAGAACTTCGCAGTGAAGATGAGGAAAAGAGAAAACGTAAGTGAAACGTAATGTAAATAGACACACACAAACACAACCTCCCACACATAATTAATTAATTTCAGGCATAGGCATAAGAGTTTCCAAATCGTAATTTTTGCTTCAATAATTTGTCTACAGTAAGTTGTATATGGTTGCTCAAACTGTGAAAGAAAACAGGCACTATAAAAACATAGTACCTCAGGAAAACCGCACCGTTTGGTTAAAATGTATGAATACATAATTTCATGTGTTCTTCATAAATTTGTAATTACGATTTAAAAATTAATGTTCACATATGAAGAAGCAGTCAAGAACATCCTTTATGTTTAATAGCTATAAAATATAAGCCCAGTGAAGACAATGCAAATGCAGTGAAACATGTTTGCGATGAAATACAAAACTGTCTTTTGCTAAAGGCGGACCCTATCCAAAAACATATGTAATCCAACATATCTCCATGCCTCAGGAAACGATACAATGCCCAACCATTTAGTGTGTGCACCCAGGGCAGAGGGGGGTGCAACGTCTCACTACTAAGTAGGTTCATAGCGCTAAGTTTTTTGTAGATTTTACTTGATGTTGTAATAACTGGTATAAAATCACATATCCTTTCATCCCGTAAAGTCTTATTTCGTTTTCTCCTCCCCTTCTGGGTGTATCGGTTTTTTTGTCGGGCAGAAAATTTACAAGGATTCACCACCAAGTCTGTACGTCGTACGGCGGTAATAAAGGAGCATGTGATACGATTGACTCAACAGGATCAAGTGAAACTGATACTGAAAGAAACTTCGTCATCCCATTTGTGGTATGTTACTGAAGGTGACAATCGTACCTGCCGATTTAACCATTACTTTCTCTCTATCGCCATACAAGCGTTTGAGTACCTGGAAAGATTTTCCTGTCTCACTGCCACTAGCAGAATGAAAAATAACTACCTACAAGAGCCGCTCAGTGTTTGAAGAATTTGGCGCAGGGGGTATAAAAAGAAAAACTTGCGCTGTAATCTTTACGGGGAAACTAATTTATATAAGGTGTGTCATAAGTAACGCTACGGCCTTGCCGCAGTGGTAACATCGGTTCCCATCAGATCACCGAAGTTAAACGATCTCCGGCTGGGCTAGCGCTTGGAAAGGTGACTATCCGGTCTGCTGAGCGCTGTTGGGATGCGGGGTACACTCAGCCCTTGTGAGGCAAACTGAGGAGCTACTTGATTGACAAGTAGCGGCTCCAGTCTCGGAAACTGACATACGGTCGGGAGAGCGGTGTGCTGACCACATGCCCCTCCATATCCCCATCCGGTGACGCCTATGGGCTGAGGATGACACGGCGGCTAGTCGGTACCGCTGGGTTCGCCAGGGTCTGTGGACTGAGTTTACTTTTTTATATGTCATAATTAATGGCGTTAACGCGCACTATTGAATGTGCAAGATATTAAAAACAAACAGGTCTGAGTAAACATAGTCTGTAAAACGAATACTTTAAGAGCTATGAGTACTTCTCCATCTTCGATAATGTGAAACAAATCCCTTCTAATACAGGCTCTCTGCTTTTTTATATTTTGAGAGCACCTGGCATGGACCAAAACAGTAAACAATTGTCCAGTAAACATGGGCTCTAAAGTGCATACCCTAAGAGCCATGAGCATTTGTTCAGTAGAAGAGATGTGGTCCACAATAGCGAAGATGAAGAACTGCTCATATCTCTTAAGGTATTCGTTTTAGAGACCATGTTTAATACAAATGGCTCTAAGCACCATGGGACTTAACATCTGAGTTCATCAGTCCCATAGTCTTAGAACTACTTAAACCTAAATAACCTAAGGACATCACATACATCCATGCAGGAGGCAGGATTCGAACCTGCGACCGTAGCAACATGGCGGTTCCGGACTGAAGCGCCTAGAACTGCTCGGTCACGGCGGACGGCGTGACCATGTTTACTGATACGTTTTTGCTTCTTGTATCGTCTACGATCAACTCTATTGGTTTACGCCATTTATTATGATACACCGTTTATAAAAGATTACTAGCGATAATGAACAAATTCGTTCCAGCCCCTGGATAGTTCTAACTCTATACGAGACACGTAAAATACCTTGTGAAGAAAGGAGAGGTACTGGTTGGCCGTGGAAATCATCGAGACTCGTTGGAAAGGCTACATGTACAACAAGATTCATTGGCAGAACACTTAGAAGGTGCAATAGAGACTTGTCCGCCCTATTCTGGAGTATTGCTGTGCGGTGTGGGATCCACATCAGGTGGGACTGACGGATGACATCGAAAAAGTACAAAGAAGGGCAGCTTATTTTGTATTATCCTGAAATAGGGGAGATAGTGTCACAGAAATGATACGTGAATTGGAGTGGCAGTCATTAAAACAAAGGCGTTTCTCGTTGCGACGGGATCTTCTCATGAAATTTCAATCACCAGTTTTCTCCTCCGAATGCGAAATCACGATAAAATAAGAGAAATCAGGGCTCGCGCAGAAAAATTTAAGTGCTCGTTTTTCCCGCGTGCCGTTCGAGAGTGAAACGGTAGAGACAGCTTGAAGGTGGTTCATCGAACCGTCTGCCAGGCACCTTATTGTGAATAGCAGAGTAATCACGTAGATGTAGATTACCAAAAGTCTCTCAGACTGATGTCTGCAGATTGTCCGCTGTTCAGGCAGTGGGTGTGCGTATTCTCAGCGTCCGCGATAATCGGTTACATCTTCCCGCGAGGCGCTCGAATTACTACCATGATTCAAATTCTACACTTCTTTCTTCAGGGTAATGGAGGTCAGAGCTAACGTGAAGATGGTGGAAGACTTCTGCGCCAATCTTCATAAACAAGCAGCACAAAGCGGAGAAGTCAATAGCCTGGGTAAAAGTGCCTTGGAGAGCGTATAGCAGCTACGAGGGCTGTCCAGAAAGTAAGTTACGATCGGTCGCGAAATGGAAACGACTATGAAAATCCGATAAAGCTTTGCAAAGATGTGTTGGGCTGTGTCTCTAGTATGACTCTAGGTAGAATTATGTCGCTCTTTTCATTCCTGAGCTCTTAGTGAGCGCGTAAAAATGTTATAGAAAATAGTGTCTCCCACCAAGTACGAGGGCCTGGTGAGAATTTTCCCCTGAAGCTATGCAACCAACATTACATAACTGTCGTGCGGTTTCTTCTTCAACCCAATTCTCAGCCTCATTCTGCAGGGGCAATGAAGATGTTCCTGCATCGTTTCAATTGTAAATGTTTGGTTACCCACAATACAGAACGTAATTGTCTCCCACTGAGTTTCATCTCTGCTCAAACGAACCGCTGGCTATGAAGACAACATTTTGGCACAGACAACGAGCTTTAGGCCAGTGTAGAGAATTGGCGGAAAGCACTGGCGGCTGCCTTCTATGATGAGGGTATTGGAAAGTTGGTACAACGCTACGACGAATGTCTGAGTCAGAACGGCGACTACGTAGAGAAGTAGCTGAAAGGTGTAGCTAACTGTTACAAATGAAACATTTCTGTTTTTCACTGTGATTTTCATTTCGCGATCAATCGTAACTTACTTTCTGGACAGCCCTCGTACTTTTACTATCAAGGTTGAGTGCGTCCACTGTCGAGAAGTAGTTCTTGCCGCCCACCTAACCAGGGAAATGCACGGCTTCTACGCAGTGCTCTTAAGTCTGCTCTTCCGTTATGGCGCCTTTTTTTTTGGGGGGGGGGGGGGTATTGAGAAAAAAATTTGTTTTTGCACGACAACTTGGCTACGAAACACGTTTAAACCAACCGGCTTTTTTTCCTTTTAACTGTATTCGTCTTTATATGAGACTCCTTTAACAACATACCTACTGGTATCTAAAATTAATTCTGACCTAATTATCCGATGGTCCTTTACTTTGACAACACATCGACTGGTCTATATATCTAGTAAAGTTGATTTGGCAGGTAAATTTGCATATTAAGTTTCCCAGATGGCTTATCATACACGAAACTGACCCGGGGGCGTTGGACTTGCAACTTCGCCTTGTTTCTGAATTTTCGGTTAAATTAATTGATTAAATTTGTACTCTCTCTTTGCATGTGGTGGACATAAAGGTCAGTGTTTTGGAGGCATTATGGAATAGTCCGTGGTTTATAGTTTCAACAGTGAGGTGTTAAGCAGAGATTTCCATTCTTCTCAGTTCGCGTGATTCGCTTTCTCTCCCGACAATGACTGTCGGTGTTCGTCACATTTGTACTGACCTACGGAAATTATTGGAGAAGTAAATTTTTTTTCGAGAAAACTTATAAACGTTATACCAGATTACTGTCGTCGAGGGACCGTTTGAATATCGTAAATGTTATAATTTTGTAAGATGGCGCTATGTTTCCAGCAATAGCTAACAGGCATAAAAATTGTCAAGTCACCCTTGGGTAAACATTTAAAGTACGAAATGAATCGGTTACTGCGCTCTAGTCTCGGTGTTAGAAGCTGGGAAGACAGCAAAAATTATTTGTAATTACCTCTACTTACGAAAAATGACAGAACGGAAAAATAGAACAGGCAGTAGACAAAAGTAAAACATACTTAGTGATGACATTTCGTTTCCTGCTGCAGTAGCATACTCGCCGACACGAAACTTTCATAGTTTCTCTCCTGAAGGGAGAGGAACAAATTGTGTGGCTCAGTTCTTCAGCTATTCACCATTTCATTCTGCTGTACTTCATTACAACTGATTTGGCTTAACAGCTGTTCATAATACAATCTCATTTCTAGACACTATAAATTCCCTTGTATTGATCTTGCCGTCTTTGACGGAATTACGTCATCGGGAAACATCTAAGGTTTTATTTATTCTCCCTGAATCTTAATTTCTTTACCAAATTTCTCCTTGCTTTCTTTACTGCACCTTCCATAGTAGTGAAACTCCAATGAATGGCAGGATTCACCATCTTAGTCTCTGAACCAGATTTATCCACATAAATACTGATTGCGTCTATAAAAAGAGTTTTACCGTTTCATGTTATTCTTTTCCATCGTCTTGTTGGAGATTTTAGGGGATGTCACTGCTTTTATATAAATACACCACATCTGGAATCCTATGGGTAAGAAGGATGTTGACGAATGTTGTATATTTGTTGGGCAGTTCTACAACATGATATTTATTACACAGACTAAAGTATTTTGTAATATGCGAGTGGGAAAACAGTAACAGTTTACTGAAATGATCCAAAAAAGTACAACTCATCATTATGTCCTGGTGATCACTGCACTACGCTAAGAAAGACATAACTTATGCTTGCCTAATACACGAGGGTTGGAATTTAAATAGTGGCAACTATTTATTCACAATCGATACAAAAGAGTTACATGTTTGCACTTGTTACTGTCCATCAAAGTAGTCACCAGCGTTGTGTAGAACCCGTTGATAGCGATGTGGCAGGCGAAGTATACCGTTAGCAGAGCCTGTTCTGTTGATGGTGCAGATGGAGCGGTCTACTGCCTGTCGAATCCCTGGAACAGTTCTGAAGAGAATGCCACGAAGTCGTTTCTTCATCTTCGAAATCAAATCAAAGTCACAAGGACTTAAGTCCGGGGAGTATCGTGGTTCGTACAGTACTTCTCAGTCCCACCGACCGAACAGAGCAGGCACAGCTTGCACTCTTTCCGCCCGCGCATTGTCGTGCAAAATTATGGGTGCGTTGCGCATAAAATGTCACCGCTTCTTTCACAAAGCTGGTTACAGGTGATGCTCCAAAACCGAACAGTAATACTGTGCATTGACGGTCTGCCGTGGAGGAACCTAATGCGTCAGGATAACACCATCAGAGTAGTACACGATTATCACCCTAATTTTCACCATCCTGGAGCTCTGACGTACTTTCAACTTTCGTGGCGATCCATAATGGCGCAATTCGTTGAATTGGCGTTTCAGTTTTGGCTAGTAGATGTGGCCAATGTCTCATCCAGTGTTACTATATTCCGTAAGATAGTCTTCCCTTCGCGCTCATAGCGCTCCAAGTGCGTCTGAGCAGCGTCGTAACTCATCCATTTCTGCATTTCCGTCAAGTTATGAGGAACCAATAGTGATGCAATTTTTCACATGCCCAGGCGTTCCTTCAGGATGCGAAACACAGTCGTATGCGCTAATCCGGTTATGTGGGCGAGCTCACGAATCGTATGGCGTCGATCACTGTCCACAAACGCGGCAACAACATGCACTTATTCTTCAGGACGACCTGCCCCATGCATGTCTGCCACAGTTTGCCGACCTTTGTTCAATGTTTATCCAACGTGCCACTGTTCTGTAGGGCAATGACGATTTCCCGCAAGCCTCTTGAAGACCTTGATGACACTGTCGTGCTGTACAACCTCTGGTACATTCAATCTTGTTCCAACTCCGTTGTTCCTGTTTCGAAAACGTAGTTACACCGTTACGTTAGACCGCTCGCCTCCAAGTGATTGTTTTCCTCGATTGTTCACACGCCAGTGACATGGAGACGGGCGCGTCCATGTGCTCGGAGATGTAGGTATGTCAACAACATGTGCTATCAGCGACAATAGTAGATTCCATGGCATAGTGTCTCCACAGCAGTGTTGCCACTATTTAAGTTCCAACCCTCGTATATAGGCGCAGTGTCATTATCTCCAACAATGATTTCCGTGTGTGTACGTGTTAATCTCCCATTTTTGCTACGTCATTTCGATAACTTTGCTCAATGCCGGTGAAATTTTAATCTTAACGGTAACATTAGATATCACGTGGGCGTCCTTAGAAGACAACGTGTGTGTGAGAATACTGCGGTAATGGTGTAAAATGAAAGTTTCTCTGTTTATGACCGATTTACATCCTTTAATGAAGAGTGATTTTCACCGCATGTGATGAATGTGACCTGTTTTTCAAAGGTCGCCCAGTATTTTGTCAGTACCGTTTTAAAATGTTGTTACTCGAAATGTACTTGACTAACTTCACAAAAACTTTCTTCTACAACGCATTCAACTTCTATGAGGAGCAAGTTCAGTAACTTTTATTCTGTGAGTGGCATATCACAAAACTGATCTGCTGCCAGGATCATTATCCGGTGCGCACCGCGTTACCAATATTACCGACTAACTAGGAATTATTAGACCAAAGGAAATAAAGAGCCTTGCTATTTATATTCAGAGTAATTAAACTTAATGAAAATTGATAGCCCCGGAGCTTTACAGGGCAAAGCACTAATTGCAGGATGCGCTGTGCCTTGCAGTATTTAATCTACAGAGAGAACTAATTAAATTTTCTTATCTCGCTCTTCAAATTATTCTTACCTTTTTTACTAACTACGTCGACTCCACAGCAATCATTTGGGTTATCAGCTTTTATTTCTTTCTATTTCCCAACATTATTCCATTAAGAAAACGATTTGCCTGTCGGACTACAACCAGCGCTTACACGTTGTGTCTGTTATTTGGATTGCCAGTTCTGCTAAGTTTACGTGTTCATTTAGAAAAGCGGTAACAATAAATAATCAAATAAAACGATGTTGCTTATTACCGCTTAGTTAGTTTTTGATCTTGTTATCGGAAAGGGTGTAACGTTAAATTATCTGAATGTAATCATTCATCACCAGTATCATTTATTCATTTTCGTTTCAACACTGATTCATCATTAGTCGATTTACATATTTCTGACGAGTGCTTTGACCTCATTTCTCCATTAATATCTTAAGTAACTGAATCTTCAACATGACATCTCCATCCACAGCGAGCATTAGGTTTTCTTAATACAATGGGAGGAGGAAGGCCGGTCATCTTCTTCGCCTGAGCCAAACATCAACATGCTGTTCCTCCTCGTTGTCTATTGCCTTCAAAATGAAAGATGCTCATTTCCAAATTATTCTATCGTCTTCTCAAAATATGTCCAAGGATCTTGTAACATCGTATCATCATTTTCTCTTCTTTACTTGTTTCAATAACACTATTTCTGGAGCAAATTAACCGTACCGTCAGTGGGTTGACTTGTGTGCCTCAGAAGTATGGATTGCCGTACAGTAGGTGCAACCACAACGGAGGAGAATTTGTTGAGAGACAAGACAAACGTGTGATTGCTAAAGACGGGCAGCAGCCTTTTCAGTAGTTGCAGGAGCAACAGTCCAGATGACTGATTCGGCCTCGCATCATCAACAAAACGGCCTTGTTATGCTGCTACTGCGAACGGCTGAAAGCATTACATCAGTTATTTCTCTCGAGGACTTCCAGCTCTGCTATATGGTTAAATGATGATGGCATTTCCTTGGGTAAAATGTCCCAGAGGTAATATACTATCCCACTCGGATTTGTGGAGGGGGCTACTCAGGAGGATGTCGTCATCAGGAGGAACAAAACTGGCATTCTACGAATTAGAGCTTGAAATGTTAGTTCTCTTGATCGGTCAGGTGGGTTAGGAAACTGTAAAATTGAAATTGATAGGCTAAAGTTTGATACAGTGGGAATTAGTGATATTCATTGACAGGAGGAAGTGGATTTCTGGTCGGATGAAAAAAATGGCTCTGAGCACTATGGGACTTAACAGCTGTGGTCATCAGTCCCCTAGAACTTAGAACTACTTAAACCTAACTAACCTGAGGACATCACACACATCCATGCCCGAGGCAGGATTCGAACCTGCGACCGTAGCAGTCGCACGGTTCCGGACTGCGCGCCTAGAACCGCGAGACCACCGCGGCCGGCAATGTCTGGTCAGATGAATAGGAAGTTATAAATACAAAGTCGTATAGGGGTAATGCAGGAGTGGGTTTAAGAATGAATAAGAAAATAGGAATGCGGGCAAACTAGTATGAACAGCAGAGTGAACGCATTATCGTAGCCAAGATAGACACGAAGCATACACCTACTACAGTAGTACAAGTTAACATGCCAACTGTCTCCTCAGGTAATTAAGAGATTGGAGAAGCGTGTGATGCAATAAAAGAAATTATTTAGATAGTTAGAGAAGACGAAAATGTAATTGTGATTGGGGACGGTATTCGATAATGGAAAAGGAAAGAGGATGAAAAATAGTAGATGAATAAGGACTGGCGTAAAGAAAGAAAAGAGGAAGCCGCCTTGTAGAATTCTGTGCTGACCATAATGTAATCATCGCTAACGGTTGGTTTAAGGATAAAAGAAGGTTTTATACGTAGATCTGGAGACACCGGAAGGTTTCAGGCTGATTATATTATGGTTAGACGGAGATTTAGGAACCAGATTTAAAATTGTGAAACATTTCCAGGGGCAAATGCGGACTTTGACCATAATTTTTTACTTATGAACTGTAGATTAAACTTAACGAAATTGAAAAAACTTAGGAAATGCAGGTGATTGAACCTTGATAACTCGAAATAACCAGAGGTTTTTGAGCGTTTTAGAGGGAGCATTAGGCAAAGGTTGACTAGGACTGGTGAAAGAAATACAGTAGAAGACGTATGGCTAGCTTCAAGAGACGAAATAGTGAAGGGAGCAGAGGATCAAATAGGTAAAAAAACAATGCCTAGTACCATTCCTTCGATAACACAGGACATACTGAATTTAACTGATGAAAGGAGAAAATTTAAAAATGCAGTAAATGAAGCAGGCGAAACGGAATACAAACGTTTAAAAAATGAAAGCCACAGAAGTGCAAATTTCCTAAGGAGGAATGGTTAGAGCATAAACGTAAGGATTTAGAAACATATTTCATTAGGATCAAGACAAATCTCACCTACAGCAAAATTATAGAAGCCTTTAAGGAAAAGAGAAGTAGGTGTACGAACATCAAGAGCTCGGATGTCAAGCGAGTCCTAGGCCAAGAAGGGAAAGCTGAAAGTTGGAGGGACTGCATAGAGGGTTTATACAAGGGAGATGAACTTGAAAGCGATATTATAGAAATGGAAGTAGACGTAGATGAGATGGGAGATGCAATACTGCGAGGAGAGTTTGACAAAGGTAGGAAAGATCTAATTCTAAACAAGGCCCCGGTAGCAGACGATATTCCGCCAGAACTAGAGACAGCCTTGAGAGAGCCAGCCATGACAAAACTCTTCCATCTGGAGTGCAAGATGTATGAGACAGGCGAAATACCCTCAGACTTCAAGAATAATGTAATAATTCCAATTCAAAAAAAAAAGCAGTTGCTGACATGTGTGAAAATTACCTATCAGTTCAATAAGCGATAGTTGCAAAATAGTAACATGAAATCTTTACAATAAAAATGGAAAACTGGTAGAAGCTGATCTCGGGGAAGAATTGGAGAGGATATAAAATGTAGACTGGCAGTGGTAAGAAAAGCATTTCTGAAGAAAAATTTGTTAACATCGAATATAAATTTAAGTTTTAAGAAGTTGTTCCTAAAGGTATTTGTCTGGAGTGTAGCCATGAATGGAAGTGAAACATGGACGATAAACAATTTAGATCAGAAGAGAATAGTTTTCGAAATGTGGTGCTTCAGAAGAATGCTGAACATTATATGGGTTGATTACGTAACTAATGAGGAAGTACTGAATAGAATTGTGGAGACAAAAAATTTGAGACATAACTTGACTAAAAGAAAGGATCGGTTGATGATGTGTTGGCAGAAGAGCCAACACCGTGTTGCTAGAGGAGGCCGAAATGCACGCGTTTAATCTCACGCAGACTGGCGTGAGGTCTGGAACAAGGTAAAGTAATTATAGTAGCCAAAAATAGTACATAGCTTCTGGAATACTTAACTTTAATCCATAATTGGAGAACATCGCTCTTGATGATACATAATTACAATCTCAATATAAACTGGTAATGGCGCCTTGCTAGGTCGTAGCAAATGACGTAGCTGAAGGCTATGCTAACTATCGTCTCGGCAAATGTGAGCGTATTTGTCAGTGAACCCTTCCTAGCAAAGTCGGCTGTACAACTGGGGCGAGTGCTAGGACGTCTCTCTAGACCTGCCGCGTGGCGGCGCTCGGTCTGCAATCACCGACAGTGGCGACACGCAGGTCCGACGTATACTAGCGGACCGCGGCCGATTTAGAGGCTACCACCTAGCAAGTGTGGTGTCTGGCGGTGACACCACAGGTTGATAGACAATGCTCTGAGACATTAGGGGATCGGCAATTTAGTACTGGAGGGAAGTGTTGGGGTTAAAAATCATCACCACATCTCGAAAGAACCAATTCGACTCCTATCGCTACGGTTCACGAGGAAAGTCTCACGCAGTGCAAGACCAATGTTTCCAAAAGATGAATACAGTAAACAGATTCAAAAGGATGTAAGTTGCAATAGTTATTCGGGGATGAAGAGTCTTGCACAGGATAGAAGAGCTGCATCAAACCAGTCTTCGGACTAAAGGACTCAACGGTGACATAATAGTCTGGATATAAATGTGTTCTTTGAGATGGAAAAAAAAACTCATGTATATGAAACATCCACTTACAATGCATATAGTCGGTAGTAATCAGTTTAGTAAATAAGTTATTTTCGTAAAGCAATATCCGTCTTTTGTTTCACTTGTTACTTGCCCCCACAGCTCCCCAGGTGTGATCTGTTAACACGCTTGTATCAATGTAAACTGCTTTAAGTGAAAATAATGACTCATTTTAGTTGAAACATTGTGTGATATTCTGTTATTTCGTACCATTAATACACTACATATATTATTGACAGATTTCACAGTGGATGTGGGGGTGATACTTATTGTACGAAGACGAATGACTGGCTCGTTCGATATTTGTTCTGCCACTATGGCGGCTATCTCATTGAGATCGCTATAATTTGTAGTAATTATTCATGACTTGCTTGCTATTTAATTTTACGAAGTCCAGTTTCCTAGCGCGAATAATCTGGCGCACTTAAGACATTCAGAGTTGACACGGTCGCGAAAATAAGAAATCAAGGCAGTTACTCCCGGAACACACAACATTTCGTGCTAATTGTGGGTCTTCTTTTCATCGTCAATTTAATTCTCCAGTAGAGTTAAAAGCTGAAAGTATCTTTGACTTGCACGGAAAGGTAAACTTCTTGTGATTCCAAGTGCTATGTAAAGGAAGCATTTGTTCTTCGTTCTGTCCATGGTACACGTCATACACGTCACGTCTTTCATCAACACCACATCTCGAAAGAACCAATTCGACTGCTATCGCTACAGTTCACGAGGAAAGTCTCACGCAGTACAAGACCAATGTTTCCACTAAGCATATCTTCGTAATTTTCCTTGTTTCCCGGCCCTTCTTCATCTTAGTGAGTTTAATCATTGCGGCTCGGCCTAGAAAGATTAGTCGTTTTTATTCTTGATCACACTTTTCTGTGTAATTGATCAGAGATCTTAGATATCGGCAATCATGCACTACCTCCATTCTGAAAGCATGTTTACTCAACCATATCGTAAACTCCGGCTCTGCAAGTAATTCTTTGACAGAATTTAAGGAGGTAGATATCACCGTTCAAGAACGTAATATAGACTTTGTTTTATGGATTGAAAATCCCAATAAATAACATGAGATATTATCGCAATGGAGCACACTGAGGCTTCGTATAACAGTAAGTTCACGATCATCGAATTCAACGTTCCGATTGCCCTGGAAAAAACGATAAGGAGGTAATCTATCATGGCCTTGTTGCAGCAACTACCAAAAATCCCATAAATTATTAAAACCCTACGGCAGGATGTTTCGCCCTGTCTTTGAAGCCATCCGCTTCCTGGTGCGAATTGAAATAAACCTTCTTAATGAATTAGCGACATTTCAAGATATAGTTTTAGTTTGTAATGTACCTTCCGATGATGCCACGTGGCGTGATATCTCATTGTCGAAGGCATAACACACAATTTCAGGAGAAACGGTCGTGAATCGGAGCTTAAGTTTCCGAGGGATTTTGTAATTCTCTACAGGCAACTACGGTCCGGTGCAGGCGATTTTCTGTCGCTTCCTTGTCTGTTTTAGCATGCATCTCTAATGCCCTTAACATTTACTACATTAATCCATAACTTTTCGTCCATTATTTCCTGGCGGTTTTAGCAAAAGACTGACTTATTGATGTAAACCTCCTTAGACGGACAGACACAAGGGCGGGAAATGTACATGAAATAAATGTCAAGGCTGTAATCTTTATTAAAACAACAAAGGAATATGTTTTCCGAAAAATTGTTACACGTTTCTCTATTTTACTGAGACGAAAAAATTTCGTTAAATGAAACAGAAGTCCTTTCCTTTGAATCCAAATGACCGAACGTCCTAACGAGAATGTTTCATCCTTCTGCTCTAGTGCTTCCAGAGAATCCTTTAAAATTTGATTCGGTTCGACAGTTGCTAATGAACCAGTCAACAGTAGTAAGCATTTTCAGTTCAGCCACAAACGTTTTGAATTTCCTTCCAGAGCCGTATAAGATTTTCTGGCTCTATTACGATTAATTCTTTTGTTCATAAAAGTTATTCCATTCTATAGTGACAGACTAAAAAAGAATTATATAGTAACTTGAATTTAAAAAGAGTCATAGATTGCAGATCTTAAATTTATTAATTTCGCGTTTCGCTCGGGCAGTGCTTCACCAGATAATGTTAAAATTAATGCCGGGGGTACATGTCACGATAAATTTCACGTTAAAATTAAGGCCAACAGCGTATGTCACATCGAAAGGAAAACCAGAACGGAATATACTAAGGGTCGACGACAAAAGCAGTCATAGCAAAAGAGAATACGACCATGCTACATGAGTATACGCGGCCCCCATACAGGTCGGCGTCGCCGCTCCTTCCACACTGTTAATTGACACACGCATTGATATTATTTTATATATGCGATGACCAATATAAAATGGGAATTATGTTTTCTTTTCCAGGAACTTCCTCTTCATCTCAAAGTAAGCAATGTGATAATCAGCGTAATGTTTTAGTTTAAATGTATGTAGTAAGAGGCAAATGCATAATTTTATACCAATTGATAGTCAAGCTTCAGTCTTGTTAAAATCTGACAAAATCTGTCGTACTCATTCTCTCATTTCCAAATTAGTGACATTACATTCTCTAAACAGACCAACAGAATATCCCGGAAAAGGCATATCGTTTGTTTCGCATCTATTGTGGAGTTAGACTGGTTCAACACCACAACATTAGATACATGCTCAAAACTGACGTGAAAGCCACCATTACTTAGTTTTCAAAATGTACAACCTTAATTCGGAGATCGTTGCACATATACAATACCTCAGAGCAAAAGCCTATTGCGATCCGCCATGCAACAGTCCTTACTGCTATCATCGGTAAACTGCCACTTTATAACTGTTAGGGAACTCCTTTTTCTCGTTTTTGTTTTATACGCGTCTGTCTTTTCCTCGTCTGTGTTGTCACACAGTTTTACTCCATGAGAATAGTTCAATAGTTTTTAGTGCCAATTTGGTGCAGTCCTCTTTTTCACACTTGCGTTGAGTGGAACTGCGTTTCGTTGTACCGTGCAGTCTCGTACATCTTATAATGATCACCACCATTCATATTTAAATATCACGAAACCGCTACTGATGGTGCTTCATAAATGAAAACGCTCGTATGTAGGTTATCAGAAATCCTTTCATTGAGCCGATGAGGTGATCTTCAGATACTACAATGATAACAGTAATAATGTTCTAGTTTAAAATAATGGAACACGAAATAGAGTCATGGAGTCCACTCCTTAATACTGGCGTTTAAGTTCTTTTAAAACCCTATTAACAATGCAGCATTCTCTGGGAACTGATAACTAACATCGATGACACAAATGCCATCTTTGAGCACTTATGACGTTAAACGATCGCTGCACTGAAAACTGTGAAAGGGAATACAGTGATAGAGAGGGGGAAGAAGAGAGAGGGAGCGAGAGAAAACATTTGTGAACTTTTCTTTGCACGGATTCTAGTGGCATTACTGTATGCCCGAAAACCTTTGGTTATTCTCAGCAGTTCAAGATACTCCGTTTTACTTTCTTATGACAGACGCTACAGAGAATGTTGTTGGTTGTTTTCTTCACGCATAGGAGTATAACTTTAGCCCTTATCATTGCAATTCGCGACCAATCTCTTTTTCATTTTTGATTTTTATTGCTACAGCAAAGCTCAAGATGTATCAGTTGAAGAAAGTTCGGTTATTCGGTCTACTTCAGAGGAATATTCGTAATAATTCCCTCCATTTTCTCCTTAGGTATGCGGTTTCTCCATTAAATTATATCGATATACGTCCTTGAGAACGAAGCAGTCAGTTATTTCCTTCAGATGTAAAAGTGTTTCTTCTGACATTACGAAGTAAAAAACCGTACACCAGGAAAGCTTTTATTGAACATGATCTAGGGCCTCTTGATTCTGATGAGCAAAAGGCGTAGATGGACGAAATTGGATGATTAGTATAGCCATGTATCACACCGCTTTGCCGGTATTTCAAACTTCTTCCGTGGTTACCTCCTCGTCCGGAGTCACTACTCGGAGTTCCGAAAGGGGCACTAATATGTTTTCTTTGTTTTTTCAATGGAGAGAATAATTATGAAACAATGTAGGCCACATTCCGTATGAACACACACTGTGTGTCTTTAAACATGAGGTTTCAGCTGCAATCTGCATCCTCATGGTGGTAATCATTACCGTTTCTTCTGCATTTCAGAGCAAGTTCCTTAAATTTTAGTGACTTATCTCCCTGCTGAAGCTGTGGGAGTGCATGTCTGAGATGTGCTATAGTACGTGGCCACCTCTGCACTCTTCTACAACTATCGCTAGGCGTCAGACACAACTGATCCAGGTTCCATTCTAATTGTTCTGTTGTTCACTTTCTTCGCGCACCACGGTATTTGGGGAGGTTTGTCCTGTGAATCAGGACCCTGTCCATTATGCTCCAAACGTTTTCAATTGTGCGACCCCGCTAACCACGGTGGTGTTTGGTGAGTACAAGACAAGCAGTGGAAACCCTAGTCGTGTGCGGCCGGCATTACCTTTTTGAAATGTAAGCTTGATGGCTTGTTATGAAAGGCAACAAAACAGGCCATAGAACATCTTCCCTGTGCGATGGGAATTAGACTGTTAAATTCAGAAGAGAGAGCGGGTGGGTGGAAAGAGTACATTGATGGCCCCAATGAGGTGGAAGTCTTATCTGATGAAGTGACAGAAGAAGAAACAAGAGCCAACAGGGAAGAGATAGAGGATCCAGTATTACAGTCAGAATTGAAAAGGGTTTTGGACGACTTAAGATCCAATAAGGCAGATGGGATAGATAACATTCCATGGGAATTTCTAAAATCATTGGAGGAAGTGACAACAAAACTACTATCGCAATGGTGTATAGAACGTAAGACACTCGCGATATACCATCAGACTTTCGGAAAAACAGAATCCACACAGTCCAAAGATAGCAACAGCCGATTAATGGGATGGTAATAGAACAATCAGCTTAGCAGTTCACGTATCCAAACTGTTGACAAAAATAATATACTCAAGAATGGAAAAGAAAATTAAGAACGTGTTACAAGACGGTCAGTTTTGCTTTAGCAATGGTAAAAGCGTCAGAGAGGCAATTCTGACATTGCGGATGATAATGGAAACAAGACTGAAAAGAAATCGATAGGTGTTCATAGGCTTTGTCAAGCTGGAATAAGCATTCGACACTGTAGAATGGTGCAAAATGTTTGAAATTCTGAGAAAAATAAGACTGTAAGAGTGGAAGACCAAGAATGAAGTGCTCGGATTAAAAAGAGCGTGAAGCAGGAGTGTATCCCTGCTGTTTAATCTACACGTCGAGGAAGCAATGACAGAAATGAAATAAATGTTGACGGAGGGCGGGGAGTAAAATTAAGGGTAGACTGATATCAGTGAAAAGTTTTGCTGATGACATTGCTATCATGAGCGACGGTGAAGAAGAATTGCAGGATGTGTTGTAGTGACCAGTATAATGAGTGCAAATCATTGATTGAGAGTGAATCGAAGAAAGATGAAAGTAATGAAAGTAGCAGAAATGAGGACAGGCGACAAACTTTCAACCTCTTCATCTCAGAGTAGCACTTGCAACCTATGTCCTCAATTATTTTCTGGATGTATTCCAATCTTTGCCTTCCTTTACAGTTTTTGCCCCCTAAGCCTCCTCTAGTACCATGGAAGTCATTCCCTCATGTCTTAACAGATGTCCTATCATCCTGACCCTTCTCCTTGTCAGTGCTTTCCACATACTCTTTTCGTCTCCGATTCCGCGCAGAACCTCTTCAACTAGATCAGTCCACCTAATTTCCACCATTCCTCTGTAGCTCCACTTCTTAAACGCTTCTATACTCTTCTGCTCCGGCTTTCCCACAGTCCATGTTTCACCTCCATTCAATGCTGAGCTCCAAACGCACATTCTCAAAAGTTTATTTCTCAAATCAAGGCCTATGTTTGATACTAGTACACTTCTATTGGGCAGACACAACCTCCCTAGATAGGGAGCAAATACTTAACATCAATCATGATGTTAAGTTTTTCGCTGTTCTCATTTCTGCTACTTCTCTTAAGTTCGTCTTTCTTCGATTTACTGTCAATCCATACTATGTACTCATTAGACTGTTCCTTCCATTAATCCGATCTTGCAGTTCTTCTTCACTTTCTCGCAGGTTAGCGATGTCATCAACGAATCGGATCATTGATATTCTTTCAACTTGAATTTTGTTTCCACTCCAGAATCTTTCTTTCATTTCCGTCATTGCTTCTTCGATGTACAGATTGAACAGTAGGGGCGAAAGACTACATCCCTGTCTTACATCCCCTTTAATCTGAGCACTTTGGTTTTGGTCGTCCACTCTTACTTTTCCCTCTTGGCTCTTGAACATATTGTATATTACCCGTCTCTCCCAATAGCTTACCCCTATTTTTCTCAGAATTTCGAACATCTTGCACCATTTTACATTGGCGAATACCATTTTCAGGGCGAGAAATCCTATGAACGTGTCTTGATTTTTCTTTAGTCTCACTTCCACTATCAAGCACAAAGCCATAATTCTCGCACTTGTCAGCTCTTGCAGTCTTCGGAATTATGTGGATGATATTTTCCCGAAAGTCGCCACACTCATACATTCTACACACCAACTTGAATAGTCGTTTCGTAGCCACTTCCCACAATGACTTCAGAAATTCTAATGGAATGTTATCTATACCCTTTGCCTTGTTTAATAATATGACCTCCAAAGCTCTCTTAAATTTTGATTCTAATACTGGATCTCCCACCTCTTGTAAATATACTTCTGTTTCTTCTTCTGTCAGACAAATCTTCCCCTCATAGAGTGCTTTAATTGAATCTTTCCGTCTATCTGCTCCCTGTTCTGTATTTATCAGCGGAATTTCCGTTGTACCCTTAATGTTACCACACTTGCTTTTAATTATCAAAGGCTGTTTTGACTTTCCTATATGGTGAGACAGTCCTTCGCAGTCATTTCCTCTTTGATTTCTTCACATTTTTAATGCAGCCATTTCCTGTTAGCTTCCCTACACTTCCTGTTTATTTCATTCGTCAGTGACTTGTATTTCTGTATTCCTGAATTTCCCTGAACAATTTTGTACTTCCTTCTTTCGTCGATCAACTGAAACATTTCTTCTGTTACTCATTGTTTCTTCTCAGTTACGTTCTTTGTAAATATGTTTTTTTTTCAACTTCAGTGATTGCTCTTTTTAGAGATGTCCGTTCCTCTTCAACTGTACTGTCTACTGAACTACTCCTTCTTGCTGAATCTATAGCCTTAGAGAACTTCAAGCGTGTCTCATCATTCTTTAGCACCTCCGTATGCCACTTCTTTACATATTGATTCTTCCTGACTACTCTCTTAAACTTGAGCCCACTCTTCATGTCTACTAAATTGTGATCTGAGCCTATATCTGCTTCTGGGTACGAGTTGCAATCCAGTGTCTGATTTCGGAATCTCTGCCTGACTATGACATAATCTAACTGAAATCTTCCTGTAACACCCGGCCTTTTACAAGTATCCCTCCTCCTCTTGTGATTCCTGAATAAAGTATTCGCTATTACTAGCTGAAATTTGTTGCAGAACTCAGTCAGTCTCTCTCCTCTTCTTTCAGTCCTTGTCCCAATCCCATGTTCTCCAGTGATCTCTTCTTCTGCTGCTTCACTTACAGGTGCATTCCAGTCCCCGATGACTTTAGGTTTTCATCTCCCTCAGTAATATCATCATATACTTTCTGTATTCCCTCATCTATCTGAACTATCGTTGTCGGTGTTGGTTTGCCGTCACTTCTGATAAAAACAATCCTATCACTGAACTGTTCATAGTAACACACTGTTTGCCCTAAGTTGCTATTCATAACGAATCCTACTCCCGTTGTACCGTTTACTGCTGCTGTTGATATTACCCTATATTCGTCTGACCAGAAATTCTTGTCCTCTTTCCATTTCACTTCACTGACCAGTGAAGCTAGCTTGAGCCTTTGGATTTCCTAGCTTTTACCTTCCCTACCACACTCAAGGTTCTGAAATTCCACGTCCCGACCAATAGCATGTTATACTTTCGTTGGTTAGTGAATCTTTTCTCATTCATGGTCACCTCCGGCTGGGTGACCGAGCGAGGTGGCGCAGTGGTTAGCACACTGGACTCGCATTCGGGAGGACGACGGTTCAATCCCGTCTCCGGCCATCCTGATTTAGGTTTTCCGTGATTTTCCTAAATCGTTTCAGGCAAATGCCGGGATGGTTCCTTTGAAAGGGCACGGCCGATTTCCTTCCCAATCCTTCCCTAACCCGAGCTTGCGCTCCGTCTCTAATGACCTCGTTGTCGACGGGACGTCAAACACTAACCACCACCACCACCACCTCCGGCTGGGCAATCCCCGTCTGGAGATCAGAATGTGGGACTATTCCGAAATCTTTTGCCAATGGAGCGATCATCGTGACACTTTTCAGTTTCAGGCCATATGTCCTGTGCATACACGTTATGTGTCTTTAATGCAGTGGTTTTCATTGCTATCTGATCCTCATGCCGTTGATCATTGCTGTTTCTGGCGCCTTCAAAGGCAGTACACTGAATCTCCGTCCACTCTTCCCCCTCTTTGACAAAGGCGTTGGAAGAATGGCGGTGACTTCTTATGCCGGAAGTCTTCGGCCGCTGTGCTGACTGCTAATCAAAATATAGGCGAGGCACGTTCCGAACTCGGGACTGATGACATTTTCATTAGTAATCAAAGATACTACCCCAATTTTTTCCTTCTTTACTTGTGGTCTCGTTTTGTTCGTCAATCTTCGTTACATTTTTTTCGGGGCGGACATCCCATAACACCCGCTCAATTCCAATGTTATTATAGTGGCCAGCTAAAGCTCTGACCGAACACGCTGAGCTACAGTCCCTAGAGCACCCTTGCTACCTGGTCATGAAAATAATCCATGATGGATGGAGGAAGGAGGATATAAGCCGGCCGCGGAGGCCGAGTGAGCTTCTGTCCGGAACCGCGCGACTGCTACGGTCGCAGCTTCGAATCTTGTCTCGGACACGGATGTGTGTGATGTCCTTAGGTTAGTTGGGTTTAAGTAGTTCTAAGTTCTAGGGGACTGATGACCTCCGACGTTTTATCCCATAGTGCTCATAGCCCTCTGAACCATTTGAGGATATGAAAGACACGATAGCATTGTCAAAAAGGGCACTCGTGGGCAAGAGTCATCTACTAATATGAGGCTTAGCCTTTAATTTGGGGACGAGATTTCTGAGGCTGTACGAGCACATTATATGGCAGTGAAACATGGAATATGGGAAAACCGGAAGATAAGACAGTCGAAGCCTTTGAGATGTATGCTACACAACAATTTTGTAAATTAATTGGACTGATAAGGTAAAGAATGAGGAGTTCCTCCGCAGAATCGACGAGAAAAGGAAAAATCTAAGCACTGACAAGAAGAAGGGACAGAATGGTAGGACATTTGTTAAGACGTCAGGGAATAACTTGTATGGTACTAGAGGGAGCTGTAGAGGATAAAAACTTTAGAGGTAGACACATGGGAATAAATCCGGTAATAACTGATGATGCTGGTTGCAACTGCTACTCTAAGATCAATAAGTTGTCACATGAGAAAAACCCATGGTGGGCCGCATCAATCCAGTCAGAAATCTTATGACTCAGAAAAATAAAACAGTCCCTCAGGAGGACATCCAGCAACTGTTGATCAATGACAAGCCGAGTAAGTGCGTCCATAAGGGCCAGATGTTACCTAGTTGTTCAATTTATGAACCTGTTACTCTCGAATAAATCATCCAGTTTTTTTTTTTTTAATTTAATCGTATGTTTGTCCCTACATGTACATCACATCTGTCGATTTTTGTCCCGTTAGGCAATTCCTTCGCGACCATTCGTTTATTTTGTTTTAGAGTGTGTTACGAAATGGATTCCGATTTAGCGAATACGTATTCACGTCAGCTATTTGTGACATATGAAAATTTGGCACGGATTGGGACTCAAACTCGTGTTTCCCACTTTTCGCTGGCAGCTTTCCTAACCAGTTCTGCTAATCGTACACGCCATCAGGACCGACATAAACCTCCTTATGTTACGTTGTGCACAAACTTTATGTTGGCACATTTTGTGATTAGCGTACACGTAGAGACCATAATTTTACTATCGTCATTTTAGGTTGTGAGATTATCATGTGTCACACACAGCTGACATCCACAGGCATTCAGCAAATGCGAATCCATTTCGTAATATTTACGACAGTTGTGTATGTGTATGTTCCCTCATGGCTGAACGACATTGTAACGTAAAGGTACACTGTTTTAATCACAAACACTGTAGTCATCAGTGGTATATCTGTGCCTTCACGAGCTAAAATAACGATAATAAACTATTTTTCTTTGAATGTGGGGGAATCACGAAATGTACGAGCATTAGGGTTGGACCGCGTGACATAAGGAGGTTTGGGTCAGCCCTGGAGGCGGGCTTGGATAACCGACGTGATTGACGCAAGCGCACACGAAAAGTGAAAAATAAGGGTTTGACTCCCAGTACGGCAAAAATTTTCGTATATCACCAACAAATAACACCAATACATGGTCTCTAAATGTGAATCAGTTTCGTGATACTTCTCGTCTCAGTTGTTTGTAGTGGTCGCCAAGAAATTTCACAGTGGAGAGCTGACCTTAAGCTCCGCGGTTCAGCGTCGATGGCAGCACTCAATTCCGCTGAATTTTCCACTGCGTACTAACGCGCCACAAATAGAAAATAGCTGTCAGCTCTCACGGGAGACTGCCATGAGACGGATTCTCAACAGACTATGTGTCGCGACAATGGCTGAATATTCCATGACTTAGCTGCGGAGCACGTCAGTTTGTTGGACAACTGGCCGCTGTGACAGTTCTTCTTGCTGCAAAGCGCGCGCAGGGCTAGCCGCGCGGTACAAAGCGCCTTGCCACAGTTCACGCCGCTCCCGCATTGGAGGTCGAGTCCTCCATCGGGCATGGGTGCGTGTGTGTCGTCCATAGCGTAAGTTACTTTAAGTTGGATTATGTAGTGCGTAAGCCTAGGGACTTACCACTACTTTACTCGCTGCAAAGCGATCGTGCGGGTGCAGTGTCATGTCAACAAGCTAAAGAGCGTACACAAGTCGCATGGTTTGATTCAGCGTGCTCAGTTGAACATGGCGGAGAATGAAGCTTTATTTTTACCTTCTTTACACCAACGAGGGCAACGACCTTGCCGCAGTGGATACACCGGTTCCCGTGAGATCACCAAAGTTAAGCGCTGTCGGGCGTGGTCGACACTTGGATGGGTGACCATCCAGGCGCCATGCGCTGTTGCCATTTATCGGGGTCCCCTCAGCCTCGTGATGCCAACTGAGGAGCTACTCGACCGAATAGTAGCGGCTTCGGTCAAGAATACCATCATAACCGCCGGGAGAACGGTGTGCTGACCCCACGCCCCTCGTATCCGCATCCTCCACTGAGGATGACACGGCGGTCGGATGGTCCCAGTAGGCCACTCGTGGCCTGAAGACGGAGTGCTTCTTTTACACCAAAGGCTTCCCGTCCATGTTCATCTGCACTCTGAAAACCACCACACGATGTATGGCAGAACGTATTTTCGGTTTACAGTCATCCCTCCACAAATGCGCATGGGAAGAACGCTTGTCAATAAAAATCGGTATACCCTCTAAATTCACTGATTTTTACATCGAGCTTATTTCAACAAATGTGGGAGGAAGCAGTACGTTGCCCGACACTTAATGGAACGCACTATTTAGGAATTTCAACTGAAAACCTCTCCATGATATCATTTACAACGTGACCGTCACCGTGGCTGCCACTGTCGTTGAGTATGTCCACAACGTTAGCTAACACATTTACTAGACGATCCCGTGACGAGGTATGTTGCTCTTCATTTACTCCATCTCTTGTCAACTGCCCAATCACATTAATGTGACCGCCACCTACGTTCAACATCGACGTACAATAATTAGTCACAGACGGCAGGTTGCAGCACTGGCAGTGGAGGGTACATAAAGCGTGTCGTGGGGCGCGGAGAACACAGCAGTCGTTGAATCGTTGTCGTAACGCCGAAAAGGAGCGATATACCTGACTTCCAAAGGGACATGATCATCGGCTTTCCGGCCAAGGGCGGAAGCATAACTGCTAAATCTGCAAACTATTCGCGTGACCCCGTCGTTAAAGTATACCGTGCGTGACAGTGAAGTTATCTACAACCGGCGCCGAGGCAACAGTGCTGCACCACCGGCCTTAGATGTCAGAGGTGAACGACGACTTGGCAGATGAGTATGGGCGATTAGACGTGCAACTGTTGTACGACTGATCGCACGGATGATACAAGGGGCTATTAAATGTTTCCCCTCATTTACCGTTCAGCGAACGCTGCTGCTTATGGTCAGCAGGCGCCTAGGTCATGCAGCCATGCTGACTGGTGTTCATGGGCGAAGAAGGCTAGATTTTTCCCGCCTATACCGCAACTGGACGTCCACTGATTGGTTGCAGGTAGCCTTCTCAGATGAATCACTTTTATGCTCCTTCGTAAAAATGGGCGTTGGTGCGTACGGCGTGAAACGTCTGAAAGCAAACACACTGCAGCAAGCGTTGGAATGGTAAAGGCCGGAGGAGGGGATATTTTCGTAGCATTCGTAGCATTCTAGAAAGACATGCTGGATGTATCTATCCTTGGGGACCATGTCCACCCCTGTATGGAGTTTGTTTAGCCTCGGCATGATGGCACCTAGCAACAGAAAATTGCAACGTGTCACACAGCCCGCAAAGCACGTACATCGTTCGAAGAACACCAAGCTGAGTTCCCGTGCTCCCCTGCCACCAAACTCCCCAGATCTGAACTCAATCGAGACTCTGTGGGACCGCATCCTTCGGGCTGTTCGCACCGTTTATTCTCAGCCGAGAAACAGAGCTCAGCTGGCCACGGCACAGCAGCCGGCGTGACTCCACACCCCCGTCGGTACCTTCCAGAATCTGAAAGACTCTCTTTCTGCAGGTCTCGCACCCGTGCGCGCTGCTAAACGTGGTTATTCAGGCCTTTGACGGTTGCTCACGTTATACGACTGAATGGAGTATTACTAGATCACATAACTAATGAGGAGATACTGAATACAATTGGGGAGAAGAGGAGTTTGTGGCACAACTTGACTAGAAGAAGGGATCGGTTGGTAGGACATGTTCTGAGGCATCAAGGGATCACCAATTTAGTACTGGCGGGCTAGCACTTCCATGGGTGACCGTCCTCCCTGCCGAGCTCTGCTGGGAAGTGGTGTGCACTCAGCCATTGTGAGGCGAATTGAGGAGCTATTTGACTGAGAAGTAGCGGCTCCGGTCATGAAAACTCACAACGGGCGGTAGAGCGGTGTGCTGAACACACGCCCGTCTGTGTCCGCATCCAGTGACGCCTATAAGTCGAGGACATCGCAGCGCTCGGTCAGTACCGTTAGGGTCTTCCGAGAACTGTTCGGACGGAGTTTAGTTTTAGTTCTAGTTTAAACCACTATTCCAGAATCCGGTACGAGATGCAGGTTGCTTGTCTAGCGGCTTCTAGCGGCAACAAAAGTTTAGATTTTAATAGTTCACGTAATGACTGACTGTAAAGCAAACAAAAGAAAAATTCGGAATAGGTATTAAAATCCACGGAGAAGAAATTAAAACTTTGAGGTTCGCCGATGACATTGTAATTCTGTCCGAGACAGCGAAGGACTTGGAAGAGCAGTTTAACGGAATAGACAGTGTCTTGAAAAGAGGATATAAGATGAACATCAACAAAAGTAAAACGAGGATAATGGAATGCAGTCGAATTGAGTCGGGTGATGCTGAGGGAATTAGATCAGGAAATAAGACTCTTAAAGTAGTAGAGTTTTGCTATTTGGGGAGCAAGATAACTGATGATGGTCGAAGTAGAGAGGATATAAAATGTAGACTGGCAATGGCAAGGAAAGCGTTTCCGAAGAAGGGAAATTTGTTAACATCGAGTACAGATTTAAGTGTCAGGAAGTCGTTTCTGAAAGTATTTGTATGGAGTGTAGCCATGTATGGAAGTGAAACATGGACGATAAATAGTTTGGACAAGAAGAGAATGTAAGCTTTCGAAATGTGGTGCTACAGAAGAATGCTGAAGATTAGATGGGTAGATCACATAACTAATGAGGAGGTATTGAATAGAATTGGGGAGAAGAGAAATTTGTGGCATAGCTTGACTAGAAGAAGGTATCGGTTGGTAGGACATATTCTGAGGCATCAAGGCATCACCAACTTAGTATTGGAGGGCAGCGTGGAGGGTAAAAATCGTAGAGGGAGACCAAGAGATAATACAATAAACAGATTCAGAAGGATGTAGGTTGCAGTAGGTACTGGGAGATGAAGAAGCTTGTACAGGATAGAGCAGCATGGAGAGCTGCATCAAACCAGTCTCTGGACTGAAGACCACGACAACAACAACAATAGCTGACTGAATTCAAAAGTTGAAAATGTGTCGTAATCCTCTCATTAAGATGTATCCTATTATGTTAAACGTTTAACATAATAAGACAAGTATTACTGTTAGAAACTGTGTACTTGTCCTGAGGCTGCGCAACTGACTGCGCGCTAATACCCCGACTACACTACCGTGACAAAGTCATGAGATACGTCATAATATCGTGCCACAACTCCTTTTGTCCAGCGTAGTGCAGCAACTCGACGTGGCAAGGACTCGTCGTTGGAAGCCCACTGCATAAATACTGAAACATACTGCCTCTATAGCCATCTGTTATGGCGAAAGCGTTGCCGGTGTAGTATTTTGCGCACAAACTTTTCGATGGGATTCATACCGGGTGATCTGGGTGGCCAAATCATTCGTTCGCATTGTCCAAACTGTTCTTCAATCCAATCGTGAACAATTGTGGCACGATGACATGGAGCATTGTCATCCGTAACAACTAAATCATTGTTTGGGAACATGAAGCCTGTGAATGGCTGAAACTGGTCTCCAAGTCCAGTTGGATCAGAGGACCCAGTCCCTTCCATGCATCCACAGCCCACACGATTGTGGGGCCACCGCCAGTTTGGGTACTGCCTTGTTGACAACTTGGGTCCGTGGCTTCGTACGGTTTGCGCCACGCTCTCACCAATTGAAATCGTGACCCATCTGATCAGGCCCCGGTTTTTTAATTCGTCTAGGCCTAACCGATACTGTCAAGAGCCCAGGAGAGCCACTGTAGTTGATGTCATGCCGCTACCAAAGGCACTCGCTTCAGTCGTCTGCTGCCAGAGGTCTTTGACGCCAAATTTTGCCGCACTGTCCTAACGGATAGGTTCATCGTACGTCCCACGTGGATTTTTGCGGCCATTTCACCCATTGTTGCATGTCTCTAGGCTAACGTCGCCACTCTCGGTCCTTATGTGAAGGCCGTTGGCCACTGCGGTAACCATGGTGAGAAGTAATGCCTGGAATTTGGTATTCTCGGCACAGTTTTGACACTGTGGATTTCTCATTATCGAATTTCCTAACGGTTTCCGAAATGGAATGTCGTATGCATCTAGCTCCAAATACTATTCCGCGTTCTAAGTCTTAATTCGAGTCGTGCGGCCACAATCACGTCGGAAACGTTTTTCACGTGAATCACCTGAGTACTAAAGACAGCTTCGCCACTGAACTGGTCTTTTATACCTTGTGTACGCAATATTGTGGCCATCTGTACATGAGCATATCTCTATCTCATGACTTTTCTCACCTCAGTGTATCATTAGCATTTAGCGACTTCCAAGAAACTTCACACGTAATTTTAAAACTTTTCATGCAGAGTCCCGTCTCAAAAGAAAAAGAAAAAAAGAGGGACCTGCAAATTACTTCTCTGGGCGGCACATACTTCAGGAGCTATTATGTCATAAACACGTAGATGTGTGAAGGAATAGCTTTTGCATAAGATCAGTAAAACTTCAGCGTCAGCATAGCGTTTAAATATAATATTTCCTTACTATTATTTTCGAATCCTACTCTGCAGACAGTATCCACATATATCACAGAATGTACCTGCATAATTATGTAACTGTGCGACAAATGGTTCAGGAGATATGAGGTCATAGACAATGAATGCGTGATATACTACCTTTTGCTAGAAATGGAGTGGAAATTACCCAGATTATATTTATCCAATGTTTTATGATGACAGCAGTTTATGACTTCCAACAAACGTTTAGCATAATTTCAAACCTTTCCTAACCTTTTTCACCCTTACATGCTTCAACTCAAATATTTAAGAGACTGACTCATTTACAGCGTAATCAAATGTTTGAAGCTGTTTTACACACGGGAGTTTGATTATTGAAAGAACCGAGAATTTACTAGTTCTCTAGAAAAGGTCTTACAAGTGTTTTGTAAGCCACTTTTTCTGTGGATTAACCACGATTCGATAACTACCTTAGAATGAATATCAACCTGGAATATTTTTTTCCTAAAATTATTTTTATATGGTCATTCAATTTTAAGGGGCTCCGGAAAGGCTCAAAATCATGAAAAGTTCAATTTTTACTTTTTTGCGTTTTCTGAATCTGCAGACTATTACCTTTTAATAGATATATAATTTATTCAATTCCGAAGACTACAACTATTTTTAAATTTTTTTTAAAATGTGTTCTACATGGGCGTGACCCACTGTGGCGCTGTTAAACTGCTGTCAAATGGTGTTATTATTAACGTCCGTGTTCATCAGGTACATTTTAGTGATGTGAGATAAAGTATGTGTTGTGGCTAACCTGTGATGGTTCAATATATATCGCTAGTGTGATTGTCGATTGTTTCATGTTTATTTACTCTGTCGTTATCTCGAAAATATTCGTAATTGATTCTGTTTCTTGAGTCTCTGTTTTGTTGAAGTATAATAATGAGTAAAAGTAAAGTTATTAGAAATCCTCTGAAGGCTTTTAAGAAAAGGAGAAATGTTGGAAAGCCAAAGGTATGTGTTATTACTGTAAACAATAAAGACGATAACCAAGTGAGTGAACCTAACCTCTCAAGTACACCTGCCCATAGCAGTCAAAGTGGGAAAGGAAATACTTCACAGAAGAAGCTTGGTTCAATGAATGAAAACTATGAATGTTTTATGGGCGAATCGGATGTGAATGGAATATTTGATATGTCGGTTCTCAAAGGAATTTTTTCAAACTGTGTAAGATGTATTCATTGTAGTGAAGTTGGTCTGGAACTCTCCATAATAAAGCACGTAGAACTTGCTAGTGAAATACAACTGAAATGTGATAAGTGTTCATACATGACCACCTTTTGTAACAGTGTAGCAGTAACTGCAACTGAAGAAAATGGTAGCAAAATCTACGAACACAACAACGAGCGATGCTTGCTTTAGACAAGGAACGCCTTCGGGCTGCAGACAGGGCTGTAAAGAGTCTAGAAATGCAAGCAAGAGTAAACAGGAGGAGGAACAAGAGGAAGCTGGAGGAGGAGTTTGCAGAGGATGAAGATAATCCATCCTATGGATCTGGAATGCACTAAAAAGTTAATCCAATCTTTGTCGCTCGATTCCCAAAACTTTTATTTTCTCATACTAATTACATGTTTTCTAAGGATCTTCCAAACATATTTGTTTCAAACTTTCAGTAAATGTTACACAGTACCTTCTGCATAATTTAACACAGCCTTTTTCCAAAAAAACTGTATATTTTTGAATATATAAATAAAAAATTGCAAAAAAATGTTGTGAATTTTCATTACAATTGAAAAAAATCATCTTTAATAACTGAACTGAAATTTTGTAAAATCTCTGTGTTAACTTGTAGCCCATATTCCAATAAATAATCTCTAAGAAGTTCAACTTCCTACCTCAAATACTTTGTGAGGAAAGACGTAATTTATAAGCGTTATTTTAACATTGCAAGTATAGGGCGTTCCGGAGCCCCTTAAGTTGTTCCCAACAGTTTGTTACAAACCCCTATGTAGAGCGCCGAAGGGAAAAAGCCTACCGCCGTTGTTGTAGAGAGACTTAGCAGCTCCGGTCATACGCCCAAGGTAGCTCGGTCAGCGACCGCAGACAGCTCTGCACCCGGGAGGCCACGAGTTCGCGACCCGTCCCTCCCCTGCGGTCGACAGCTTCCAGTCCGCCGTACGGTGTCACTCACAGAGCGGATGTCAACAGCCCCTCGCTCCTCGCACCGGTGGAGCTTCAAGGTGCAGTCCGCTCCACCACAGTTATGACACGGAGATTGGTGGTAGTGTCAGCGGGACGGTTGGCCGCCGATTTCCGTCACCAGAGGCCGTATTGGTTGGCATGCAACTTAAACAATCATCATTGATGGTTCAAATGGCTCTGAGCACTATGAGACTTAACTTCAGAGGTCATCAGTCCCCTAGAACTTAGAACTACTTAAACCCAAACTAACCGAAGGACGTCACACGCACCCATGCCCGAGGCAGGATTCAAACCTGCGACCGTAGGGGTCGCGTGGTTCCAGACTGTAGCGCCTAGAACCGCTCTGCCACTCCGGCCGGCAAACAATCATCATTCTCTCCGGTTCTAGACGTGGACAGAATGGTGACACGACTGCCTCCATTTGAGCTTCCGGGTTCGCTTATTGATTCTTCTTTCCCCAACGACTATGATACATTTCCTCTGGGGGGGACAAGTGGAGTGCTCTTTAACAATTACATCAGCTTTCCTCAACCTGCTTCGTCCCCTACTCACAGGTCACTAGGTGCTGTCGTAACTGCAACATGTGGCTTCTCCACAGCACGCCAGTGCTGGCCTGATCACGTCACGCTTCTATACAGTGCCCGCCAGGCCTCGCCTTCTCGCTAGCGAGCGGTGCCGTAATCCTGACTCGCAGAATCGGCTGCCATCCGGTGTGGCAATCGGTCACTTAACTGCTATCTCCAAGCCATAGCTGCGCAAAATTTACAAGAAGTCCCCTAATCTACGCCTGTACTTATTCGTGGTGCAGCAGGTTAATTCCAGTTATCCTACGATAGTTACTGTTTATGGTGACTTACCGGCTGTTCCGTAGTGATCAGTATTGGGTCTTTTTTTTAACAAAGACAATCTGGGTTGCAAAATTCTTTTTATTAATAACAGTTACACGTTTCGCTCTTGTGAGGCATCATCAGATCTTCTGAAGACAATAGGACAAAGAAATTTTAATGTAACAAACAGTAAAGTAATGAGGCATAATTGTAAACTGTCTCCTATGCATATAGGGACAATAATAAATGCCTAAACTCACGTAAAAATTTGGCAGAAGAATTGTCAATTCCAGTTGCCACAACATAGCATAAAGTTAAAAAATGTTCAAATGTGTGTGAAATCCTATGGGACGTAACCGCTAAGGTCATCAGTCCCAAACGTCACAGATTACCTAACCTAAATTATCCTAAGGACAAACACACACACCCATGCCCGAGGGAGGACTCAAACCTCCGCCGGGATCAGCCGCATGGTCCATGACTGCAGCGCATCAGACCGCTCGGCTAATCCCGCGTGGCCATAAAATTAGAATAAATATCATCTGGACAACGCGTTCTCTCGTCAAAAGTCTCATTGGAGTTTAACCGAAATTGAAAATAAAAAGTTAAACCGGTAGGAGGCAATAATAGTGTAAAATGAATAAAATACTTGAACAGTTAAATACCTTACACGTGCTAAGATCGAATTACCCAGCGTAGAAACACGCGTGCAACGCATATACTGGAAGGAATAAAGTGTTCCGGTGAAGCAAGTCTGCTAATGAGGAGAGCACGGCAAGTGCCATCAAGCAGTCTCCCAGAAACTCCTCTTCTTGGAAGAGGAATCAAAATAAGCGAACACGTATCTCGGCTTTCCCCGTAGATACTAGACCATTTTTCAGAAAGTTCTCGACGTACGTTAGATGCCTGTTAGCGCGTGATTGTCTCAGATGAAATGGTGCCACAGTGACTATCGCCGCTGATTCTTATTTATGCTTTGTTATTTTTCTTTTTTATTTTATCCAGCCATCTCCGCTGAAGGTTACCATACGGAAGTTGATCAAGTTAGAGGACACAAGGTTGTTACACTGACCGTTAAATTACAGTTGTGTTTCACAATAAGTGTCATACATCTATTATGATGTAATATACGTGTGTGTGTGATATTTTCATGGGTTACCATGAATTTAACTTCTCATTCTCTTATATTTCATTCTTATATCAGTTCTTGCATTTATTCTTATGATTACTCAACAGGAAGATCTGCTGCGTTCCCTTGTATAACTCATATCGGAAAACATTCGAAATTCCGAGCATCAAGAGCATCGCGCAGTGGTATGTTTGCTACAGTGACATTACTTAGTTTGAATCTCACTAGGGAAATAAATGCAAAGACTGTTGAAAATTTCAAGCATTGGCAAACGATTACTTTACCGAAAACTGGCTCTAGCAATTGACTGTGCATCAAGATACACTAGAAGAATAACATCGAAGACAATTTCGTACAGTTTTCCTGTTCATTTTTTTTTTTTTAATTCATTCACCAGACATACAATTAGTTGACGACTAAGGACATCGTTATTTCCATTTGGAAAATATTTGGGATGTAATTTTCTGTGCTCATTTTCTGTGGTTATGGATAGACGAAAATAAAAATAAAAACAATAATTGGGTTTCGAACAACGACGCAAAAATGTAACTCTCTATCCATTGTGCCACAGCTTCAATTTTTTTTATAACGGAGTGAAAAAAATAGCCTGGCCTGGAATCGATCCCACAACCTTGCAGTTTCCATCAGTACACACTACAGCTGTTTTTTGTTAAACTGAAACACCTGCTACAGACAGCTAAAGGACAAAACACGTGACTAGATGCGTGTTTTTTCCCTCGTATACAACACAGACCACAGTCGGCGAAACAGCTTGACAAACAGAAAAACGAGAAATGATCACGGTCATATACCCCTACAGAGCGCTTCGACTTCTCCGTCAGGTAAGGGCCACACCCGCTGGCTGCTTTCACCTGCCTGGTAAACGTGAGATTTAGTATGTTAGAAAAATTGTCCCGATAACGGGGCAACTGCGAGGTAACTGAAGTTCGACGGTATGAGGATAGACCACCGTCCCCTCGAGCAAGCAGAAATTGCGTTGTGACCACTTGCCAGCTCAAGATGTATTACCCCAGGCAGCCCACCACAGTGTAAAATTGAGGCGTTGAGATCAAAAAGGGTGTTTGTCACTCAACTGATGTTCTGGGATATATTGAAAAACTGTATAATTGTGATTAGCGTTATTCCCAAACCTTATAGTTAGTCCCACAGACTAATTAGGAAGAATGCAATGTTATACCATCAATCTGTAATCATAGGATGAAGGCAACTAACAGAAAATGGTAATAGAAAATGACTGACATACCCCCTTTTTGATTTAAACAAGTCATTGTACTGAAATATTGACTTATGCACAGTCTCTCCACTCGGCGTTTTGATATGCCATGGAGAGCAATAATTAAGCTCTCTTGCATACCATAGTTTCCTTGAAGCCAACTTTAACCTACACATACAAGTGTATTAGTATCATAAAACAAAAATCTACATAATCGTAATACTGTAACCCTGTTAAATGTATGCCTAAACTATTTGCCTTAATAATATTACAGTTGTCATGCCAGTAACCTTATAATAATAATGTCCACGATTGGTAATGGAATTTGGGCGTGGTCTCCTTGCTTTCGGATAGCAGGGAAGAATGTGAGCACTCAAGTACCCATCCTGTTCATTTTGGTTCGGCATATTGTTGAATTCTGTCAACAATAGTTCCTTCTCAGCAAATGATTACTCCTCAAAACATTTACGCCGGAATCTGTAAATAGATTTCAGCGTGTTATTAACCTATATATTTGGCGAATAACATATTTTTGCCGATTTCCTGCATTGCAACTAAAACATAATTTTAAACTTTGCGTCCATGAAAGGAATTTATATTCACCTTTTATACAATGTTTCTACACAACTTGCCTGTGCTACATAATAATACATTATGTACAGAGAATTCAAACAATGAACATTGTATTACCGTTTACCTGCAATCTGCGCCTGTTTCCCTCCTAGGAACAGTGTTTCCTTTCCAGTTGGCATGATCCAAACCCTTGACCTTCTTTTGTTTAATCACAATCCTCTTCCACAGTTCGGAGCGTCTTTTCTTCCTTCTAAATTTGTGTAAATCGTCTTCGGAGTCGTCTGACGGTTCCATCACCGAAGCCATTTGGAAATCTCACAGCTGATTACTGCAAGCCGCTACAGTGCTGCCCTCACGCCTTAACGTTCTTTCGGGAAATATAGGGACTAGTCTCTGTGACAAGTCCTCTTCCTGCATGAAACTTATTTTCAACACTGATTTTGACAGGGAAAAATTACTGAACAAGTCCCATTTTAGAACCAACAGATGCGGAATCGTGTGAAAATACCAACTACTGTAGTACTTCATATACCTCAAAAATGATGACAAGTCACGTTTCTGATCTCAACGCCTCAATTCTTGAAAGTGACGCGATCTGAAATGAATGCAACCTACAACAACGGGCGAACAAAGAGTGTGGGGTCCTGATGCGGTAGTATACAGTTCACAGTTAACAGTCAGTATCATGCGTCGTACATTCAATGCGGATGCCTTGCGTGTGACATCTGAGAGTTACAAGCCACCTTCTGTACGCGGCTTAGTGGAATCTCGACATGTAGTTTAAATATATGGTCTTTCCATATAAATCGGTCAAACATTGCTACAGTTTTTTGGTACCTTTCTGGGAAGGGAAAGATCTGCGCTATGCCTTGCACAAAATACATGTACTCAGTATCCGTACGTTCTGGAAAATGGTAAGCGAGCATCGTTCACGTTCCAGTACACTACCCTGCATTTTATCACTAACTGATTTCCAATTCAAATTCACCGTCTCCAGTGGGCAGCGATCAACAACAACCCCAAAAGTTGTATGCCGATCCATAAAACGTACCCAAGAAAAGACAGCGTCCTAGAACTCGCAGAGGTTGAAGAATCTGCATATGTCTTCAGTTAAGCGCGCACCTGAAGTACGACAAAAACCTTCAGTCATGGCTTTTGACAGGGGCATCTCCTCACTTTGACCGATGATCACCATAGCAATGGTACAAGCCCTAACAGTGGAGTTCCACTCTAAGAGTTTTAAACCTGACAGCCAATCAACAACATGCCGCAACAAGGGTTCAAGAGACAGGACAAGGAAAGGCATAGAGAGTCGACTGTCTGAGGCACTCCTTGACAGAGGAACCGGCTGCAAAGTTCTTGTGCAAGGTAGCCACGTGCAGGAGAGGTAAAGCCAAAAATCTCCAACAGGCGAACGAGATACGCGTAGTTAACGCGATAAAATGCTTTACAAAACATTTAAGGAGGTGAAAGGACCATGAACAGATGTAAAGGCCTCCACCGAGACCACGTCCATGTATTTTGCCATCGAAGTCAAAACTGTACAACTATGGAGGCAACACTGACGTTCACCAGTCACACTACGAAGCAATAAGGACAATCTGCTATCCACAACCCGTACAACTGCTTTGTAGTCAAAACTGAGTAGCAAGAGGGGACGAAAAATCAGCCGCTGTCAAACGGCCATGATGCTTCGGAATGAGAACTTGTAAGTACAGCCCTCCCACGCAAAATCTCGATTGCAATGAAAGTAAAAGTACAACCGAAGAAATTCCAAAAATACAAATAAAATTCTTTCGGAAGGCCGTCCGGACCAGGTTGGAGAGTTGAAAGGATCAGACACACCCATCCCAGATGCAAATTCACAAAATCCACAACAGAGGCCGAAGGAACGTCCGAATTCCCTGCCCCCACAGCCTCCACAGGAAGACGGCAGGCCACTACGCAGTTTGTATCACCGAGGGAGAAAGTTGGCGCAGGAGTGGGTGCACGCGGAAGTCCACACCGGAAACATTTGCATCCTGTTTATGACGTCGCTTTTGTTGCACCACTTGATCATCGATACGGGAACCAGGCAGCGCAGAATCCGCCTTCAGTTTTAATGGGGGAAATTTGCCGGCGCATAAACTGAAATAGGGCTGTGGATTGCCGCTAGAAATTGCACCAGGCAGAACGAAATCTGGTACCGTTAATTTATGTCAGTGCTAAAGAGAATTTTTGAGGAAAATACCAACTTCGGAGAACTGTGTCGTTGGCGATCACTCTCATTACATAAGAAGCGTGTCCCCACCTGACTAGTGGTAGGAACAATAACCAGATAACACTGTACAACAAGATTTAATTTTCGTGCTTCGACAACGAAAAGTGAATTTTCTTATGAAATCGAGGGTGCCGAATGCGATAATGACAATAAAATGCAGAATTGGTTAGTGTTTGACTGTGAAGGATCGGATTTATCTAGTGTTAATGAGAAATAAACACTGGTGCACAAAATGGAAATGATAAAAACATAATACCTGGGTATTACAATTTATTCATTTTAGTATTTATTTTTATATGTATGTTATATACTTTTCTATTTCTCATGTATTGGGAGTCTCAAAAACCTCTATCGATCTTTTAACAATAATTAACAAGCATAGACTTGCTCCAATGCCGTGATGTGATTTTTTCATTGTAGATATCGCATGGTGGAGGTGTTCTCCTTGTTCATAGCTGACAGCTCAGTAATTTTCTGGAAAGAAGTCTATGTGAGAATGTAACATATGCATTTTTAGAGATATACGACACCATGATAGAAGATGCTCCACTATGTCATAATGTGGAGACTGTAAGTTTCCCTACAAATTTGTGACCATGTTCTGGAAAGATTCCCATGCAGTATTCACCTTATCTTGTAACACTGCATCAGATTTAGGATCATTGAAGAGATCTCGACTTTCGGGTTCAATAAATATTCCCTCCCTGGTTTTACTTTCAGTAATTCATGCAAATTTAATCAGAACGTATCTGAGTGTACCACTATCTTGATTCATGCTCTTGACCAAGTTCTTGATTAAACCTAGTTTAAGGTGTACAGGAGGAAGTGAAACCCCGTTGAAATATATCAAAAGAACGTAGTGAGCGTTCTTTTCTCCTCGTTCTAAAGGTCTACGGTCTGGCCAGTCTTTTTTATGTTAGTTGGAACCCTTCTCTCGCCAGTCCAACTCGTACAGAAAACAGCAACATTTTGTGAGCCAGCTGCAGGCCAAGAAGTATGGCTAGAACTTTGAAACCACCACAAATATTGCTCACAATAATTTATAGCTCTTAACACTTTCTCATGTTGATACACGTTGAAATGGTCCTATAATCCCCTTTCATTATCATTTTATTTGCTTTCCAGTGCACTTGGCATCCTACAGAATAATTCGGGTGTTTTCGTTGCTAAATTCGTACCAGAGAAGACTGAGATGTGATTCGATCTAGCCGTAGCCTATTTCTTTCTACGGTTTGCAAGCATCAAATGGTTTCTTTTCAGACTTGCAAATGCGTCTATAACGCCATTATAAGTCTTCCATGTTGTTATATGTAACCCAACTCACGACTATAATTCCATAAAATGCTTATCCCTTGTTCTCGGTTCGTCCGCAGCTCGTGGTCGTGCGGTAGCGTTCTCGCTTCCCGTGCCCGGGTTCTGGGGTTCGATTCCCGGCGGGGTCAGGGATTTTCTCTGCCTCGTGATGACTGGGAGTTGTGTGATGTCCTTAGGTTAGTTAGGTTTAAGTAGTTCTAAGTAGGGGACTTATGACCATAGATGTTAAGTCCCATAGTGCTCAGAGCCATTTGAACCTTGTTCTCGTAGTCCAAAACTCTCTGGCAGGCATGAGTGAATGAATGTGGGTGCGTTTCATTTTGTTGTACGGTAGTTTAGTCTTCTGCAGAGAATCAGTGGTAGTCTTATAGAATGGCCAACACTTGTAGTTTCAGGTAGGCAAAGAAGTCTGTAAGCCTCATCTGTGGTTTTTTTTCCACAGGGTTGTGTGGGAGAAGCTTTAGTGTGAGATGGGCAATCTGCTTCCAGCTCTCCTAGGATCTACAGCCCAGGTCTCTTCGAAGAAGGGGGAGTTGATTTAACTGCGTGGCGCTTTGTCTCATAGCGAGATGGGACCTTTTCGTAATTCAGTCTCACTGAACTTGCACCTTGTCCAGCTTTTGGCCTCGCGTTTTGTCTGGGTCGCTGGGTTGCTGGGTCGCAGCAAGGAATTCAAGGCTGTTGCATACTTTCAGTACGAAGCACAAAGGCGTTGAATATATTGAAGCAATATCACGTGGGAGATGCGCCCTCGGTTCAGTGTGAATGTTTGTGTGCCTGCGACTGCGTGTTTATACATCCCAATCTTTTCCGAATCTTGATAATTTTTGCCGCTTGGTGAATTTTCTTTGTTTCATTACTATATGTCCGTTGGAAACCATCCACATGGGTTATTATTAGAGTTTGTTGGCCCTCTGCCATTAGCCTTTTGTCTATTCAAATGTGTCCTCTATATAATGTTAACTGTTCTCGTGGCTGTGTGGTTTAAGGTTGCTAAAATTTGGCCACGGTACGTAGAAATTGTGTCTATGTGAACCACATGGCCACACGAGTTAACTGTGAACCTAGAGTTTATTTATTGCTCTGATTTTGGATTATTAAATATATCGTGTCCGGATTATTCAATTGTATTTGTGGTTTGTGATTTCATGGTAAGCGCGTAAGCGTGTATGTGTGGCCCTCGTTGAGCTGTTACTCCAAACCGAGGTTCAACTTCAAATGCAACTGCGATATTCAGTTTTACTCTTTATTTAATCATTTCTCAACACAGCGGAACAAACCTTCTAGCTTCGTTGCGTGTTGGTGTTGGGGCCGTCCTTTCTGTTGTTTGAATGAATGTGGGTCTGAATGGTAGTATCAAACCTTCGACGTCCCCCTCTAATTAGGACCGCGATTCTAAATTAAGAGATTCCGTTGTGAATCGTATAGCGTCTCACAAGCAATCGTACATAGCTACCAGGCAACAGCAGTTATATAGGTGCCTTATATGAATGTGTTAAGAAATAAATAATTTTGTTTCAAATCTTATCCAGTATACCGATGTTACGTCTCCTTCACCTATGCCATTTACCATGTAGTTTCCTTGCTGGCCCATCCACAGCGTTTCCATGCGCACAGCCCCAATAACGATTAGTGTTCCCTTTTTATTTAAAACAAATTCCTTAGAATAGATCTTGTTTTCAGGAATGTTACTGCAAGCTGCTCTTATTCACAGTGTTCACATACTTTTTACTTTATTTTAACACTTGATTCATGAGAATAAGCCCTAGATCGTATTAATAATTACGTCCCATGTTTTATGAGTGACATTACAATGAATGTTCTTTTATGAGTTTTTTCTTATGACTAAATTAATTAATTTTCCCACTGAATTGAACATCTTGTTTGTCGTGCGGCTAGAGTTCGTGGCGACCTAATCCTTTACTTAATGTCAGATAGCATTACCATTTGCGTATGGCTCTTTTAGCCATCACTATACAGCTCAGGGCTCCACTCATTTCATGGAAACCACTTAAGTCCACATGACTTACAACGTCTCTTTTCAGTATATTGCATATCCGATTGAAACTAATGGCATCATTTCTATTGATAACTACTTCAGCATTCAACTATAATTTTTCATCGGAATTATGTTCTGTGTTAAGTTTACTCATAAAACCAGTTACATTTTGACAGTACACTATATCTCTTTCCACTGAAAAATAATCTTCCAGAGTCTTCCGACGTGTCCTAAAAACAGACACATTAAATACTTCAGCAAGAGCTCCTCACTGCTAGCAATCCTCCTCCACTTTTTGACAACCCCAGGTTCCCAAAAAGGTCATTTTATTGATGATGGGTGATCAGATGGCAATTAAATGATGAGATTTGGCATACCTGAGTCGAGTTTATCCTGGCCTTGCTCTTCGTCGGAAGAATCACAGGAGTAAAATGCAGGAGATTGTGGAACAGGTAGTTCTTCAGAATGTGACACAGGACGAGTAGCTGAAAGAATATTAGAGTAAGCGATAGTCCACTGTGTTTTCGGATATGCCATTAATTGGAGAAATCATTCATAAACAATAGTTTGTAGAATGATCAGTCGGCCGTCTCCATATAATGGAAATAGCAAACAACATGCATTTTCCATGTAGCCAGTCCCCCTAGGTTCTAGAACACGTATTACAACATATGAGAGGTTCCACTTCTCGTCCATATCCCCCACTTTACAACCAAAACACAAGTAGTAGGCATTCCTTATGATTGGTGTAAGATTTCTTTTTTGGTTGGCAAATGTTACCTCAACGCAGACATAACAAAAATTGTCTGGACTGTTCCCACATATACGAGATATGTTTCTGATCAGTATAGCTAAAAAGCAAACGCCGCACACTCACCCAGTATGTCACCACAATCACATTCCTGTATGCACATCCTCACTAAGAACGCCACAAACACACAAGTTCCGGTAGGCCTCCTCTTTGGCGAACACGAAATTACTTTTTTAGTGGTAAAGTATGACGTTACCACAGACATCAATTTTCCGTGCACTGTTAACACATTTCGGCGATGTGTGTGAAATTAGTGACGTCAGCTAAAGATAAGAGATATAGCGCAACACAGTAACCTAACATCTCATCACGATCATCCCTGGGAATGTAAATTGTAACTACGTAAGGACTCTACAAAACGCGTTTCCGTGGCAAATTTTTTAATACACACTAAAACATATTCAGTGTTGCATTTTAATTTCAACCTAAGCAATGTAAAATTAGGAAGATTTTTCGTACTAAAGAATATCCCAAATCCACTAGATTTAGTGGCAAAACTATTACACTGGCAACGCGGATTAGGCTGTTGTTTTCTCTTTGACAGCGTTATTGTGCTAGCGATAAGAATAGCAATACTGATGATCGGATTTTTATTAAGTAAGCAGACAGCTGCTGTTCTCATGAACACTTATTTGGTGCACTTGGGCATATCAGACAATAATGTACTTCCTCTAATCCCAAACAACCCTTAAAATATAGCCTCACATTCATTATCATTGTCCTCAAATTAGTAGGAAATAACTACTTTTATCTCCGAAGAATTTTTAATGCTGTACACCGTAACCATAAAACTGAAGAAATAAGAGGATGTTTAGTTTAAAGTACATATCGAAGGAACGTATACCACTACAGCATTGAAAGCGGTGTTAACTCCACCAGTGTTCCCTGCAAATGCCCTAAACGTCACCAGTTTCCAGTAACACTTCCTGAAGATCATCTACTTCCGGGGACAAGTTGAAATCCCCCACACATTGGTCTATTCAACATCAGCATTGGCAAGGAAGACAGCACTAAGTAATCCACCCCTATGGTGGAAAGAAAGTGATTAAGTAACAACCTGTCTATTTCGAGGGAGTTCAAGAACTTTAAAAAGATGACGCGAAGCTCAGTGACAAAATGCGCGGTGTGATCCTGATCTGAAGTCTTTCTTGAATTTACTCTCAATCTGTATTCTGTACTCATTAGACTGTTCATTCCATTCAACAGATCATGTAATTCTCCATCTTTTTCGCTCAGGATAGCATTGTCATCAGCAATCGAATCATTGACACACTATCACCTTGAATTTTAATTCCACTCCTCACCTTTCTTTTATTTCCATAATTGTTTCTTCGATTTACAGATTGAACAGTAGGTACGAAAGACTATGTCACTGTCTTACACCCTTTTTAACCCGAGCGCTTCGTTCTTGGTTGTCCACTCTTATTATTCTCTCTTGGCTCTTACACAGATTGTATATTACCCGCGTCTCCCTATAGCTTACCCCTATTTTTCTCAGAATTTCGAGCATCTTGCATCATTTTACATTGTCTAAAGCTTTTTCCAGGTCTTTCTTTAGTCTTGCTTCTTTACACCAAACTCAACGCCAGAATTGCCTCTCTTGTGCCTTTACCTTTCCCAAAGCCAAACTGACCATCTTCTAACATTTCCTCAGTTTTCTTTTCCTTTCTTCTGTATATCATTCTTGTCAGCAACTTGGATTCATGAGCTGTTAAGCTGACTGCATTGTGTGGATGATATTTTCCCGGAAGTCATGTGGTATGTCGCCAGACTCATACATTCTACACATCAACGTGGACAGTGTTGCCACTTCCCCAATGATTTTAAAAATTCTGATGGAATGTTATCTGTCCCTTCTGCCTTATGTGATCGTAAGTCCCCCAAAGCTCTTTTAAATTCTGATTCTAATAATGGGTCCCATATCTCTTCTAAATCGACTCCTGTTTCTTCCTCTATAAGATCAGAAATTTCTTCCCCCTCATAGAGGTCTTCAATGTACTCTTTCCACCTACCTGCTCTCTCCTCTGCATCTGACAGTGGAATTCCCATTGCTCTTTTAATGTTGCCATCCTCACTTTTAATGTCACCGTCACCGAAGGTTGATTTGACTTCCCTGTATGCGGAGTCTGTTCTTAGGACAATCATTTTTTTTTTTCGATGTCTTCACGTTTTTCCTGCAGCCATTTCGTCTTAGCATCCCTACGCTTCCTATTTATTTCATTCCTCAGCGACCTGTATGTCTGTATTCCTGAATTTCCCTGAACATTTTTGTACTTCCTTCTTCCATCGATCAACTGACGTATTTCTTCAGTTACACATGGTTTATTCGCAGTTACCTTCTTTGTACCTATGTTTTTCTTCCCCACTTCTGTGACTGCCCTTTGTAGAGAAGTCCAACCCTCTTCAACTGTACTGCCTACTGAGCTATTCGTTATTGCTGTATCCATAATCTTAGAGAACTTCAAGCGTATCTCGTCGTCCCATAGCTCTATATCCCACTTCTTTCTGTACTGATTCTTCCTGACTTATCTCTTGAACTTCAGTCGACTCTTTATCGCTACTGCATTGTGATCTGAGTGTACATCAGGTCTTGGGTTCGCTTTAGAATCCAGTATCCGATTTACAAGTGTACCTCCTTCTCTTGTAATTCTTGAACAGAGTAGTCGCTATTACCTGCTGAAATTCATTACAGAGCTCAACTAGTCTTCCTCTCTCATTCCTTGTCCCAATCCCATATCCTCCTGTAAACTTTTCTTGCACACCTTCCTGTACAACTGCATTCCAGTCCCCTATCTCCCTTTACATACTTTATTAACCTTTTAATATCCTCATACACTTCCTCTATCTCTTCCTCTTCAGTTTGTGACGTCGACATGTATAACCAAACTATCGTTGCTGGTGTTAGTAGGCTCTCGATTCTGATAGGAACTTCCCTATCACTTAACTGTTCACAGTAAAACATTCTCTGGCCTACCTTCCTATTCATAGTGAATCTTACACCCGTTATACCATTTTCTGCTGCTATTAAGATTGCCCTATACTCATCCGACCAGAAATCATTGTCTTCTTTCTATTTCACTCCTTGATCCCTACTATACGGTACCTAGATTGGAACTTTGCATTGCATTTTCGTTTTCAATTTTTCGATCTTCCCTACCATGTTCAACCTTCTGACATTCCAAGCCCCGACTAGTAGAACGTTGTCCTTTCGTTAGTTATTCATTCTTTTTCTCATGGTCACCTCCCCCTTGGCAGATCCCTTCCAGAGACCCGAATGGGGGTCTATTCCGGAATATTTTGCCCAATCGAGAGATCATTATGACAATTTTTCCATTACATGCCACATGTCCAATGGATAAACTTTACATGTCTGTGATGCAGTGGATTTCATTGTCTCCCGCATCCTCATGCCGTTGATCATTGCTGATTCTTCCGCCTTTCCCACCCCAAGGACAAGAGTGTGCCCTGGACCTCTGTGCACTCCTCTGCCCTCTGTGACAAGGCTGACTACTTACGCCGGAAGTCTTCAGCCGCCAGTGCTGATTATTATTCAGAAATTTAAGCGGCGGTGGGATTCCAACGTGGGAGGGTGGGCGTTTTGATTACTAATCTAAAACGCTACCCCTACACCACGGGTACCCTTGTACAAACGGCTTATATTGCTGTTGAAGCAATTGCCTAATGACGTTGATAATGCTACATTTTTACGTGATTTAGGCATATATTATAAACGCTGCATGCATGGCTACACTGTTTAGAATCTATGTCATTACGTTAACGTTTCTCACATTACATTTTTGTTTTGTTTTAGTCTCTTGAGATACTCTCATACGGGCGAAATGCGTAATTTGTATTAATAAAAAGAACTTAGTCTGTAGATGATAATTAATTGAAACCCTCAGATGCCGACAGGTGTTGTTGATATACCTTGACGGGGAAAGCTGAAAACGTTTGCCCCGACCGGGACTCGAACCCGGGATCTCTTGCTTACATGGCAGACGCTCTATCCATCTGAGGCGCTGAGGACAGAGGTGAACAGCGCGGCTGCAGGGACTTATCCTTTGCACGCTTCCCGTGAGACCCACATTCCCAACTGTCCACAACTCTACATATGTAATGTACCTAACAGATATTTGCCCATCCACTCATTACTCGCGCACACTTTGGCCATTCTCATAAGAGTTCGGGCAACCTGTGCGCATTCGCAAGGACGAAGGTCAATGGCTGGGTAACCCTTAACTATATATAAGAAGATGGTAACTGTTCTCGAAAGAACATATACCAATTATGACCGTGCAGCTTCTCTATAATAGATGATAATTAACTGAAACCCTCAGCTGCAGACAGGTCGATATACCTCGGTGGGGACAGCTGAAAATGTATGCCCCGACTCGGACTCGAACCAGGGATCACCTGTTTACATAGCAGACACTCTATCCATCTGAGCCACCGAGGACACAGGTGAATAGCGCGACAGCAACTGCAGGGACTTATCCCATGCCATGTAAACAGGAGATCCCGGGTTCGAGTCCCGATCGGGGCGCACATTTTCAGCTGTCTCCGTCGAGGAATATCAACAACACCTGTCGGCAACTGAGGGTTTCAATTAATTATCATCTACTGTAGAGACGCTCCACGGTGATCAGTGGCATCTGTCCTTTCGAGAACAGTTACTATCTTCATGTATACAGGGTGGTCCATTGATAGTGACGGGGCCAAATATCTCACGAAATAAGCATCAAACGAGAAAACTACAAAGAATGAAACTCATCTAGCTTGAAGGGGGAAATCAGATGGCGCTATGGTTGGCCCGCTAGATGGCACTGCCATAGATCAAGCAGATGTCAACTGCGTTTTTTAAATAGGAACCCTCATTTTTTTAATTATATATTCGTGTAGTACGTAAATAAATATGAATGTTTTAGTTGGACCACTTTTTTCGTTTTGTGATGGATGGCGCTGTAATAGTCACAAACGTATAAGTACTTGGTATCACGTAACATTCCGCATGTGCGGACGGTATTTGCTTCGTGATGCATTACCCGTGTTACAATGGACCATTTACCAATTGCTGAAAAGGTCGAAATCGTGTTGATGTATGGCTATTGTGATCAAAATACCCAACGGGCGTGTGTTATGTATGCTGTTCGGTATCCAAGTGTCCGGACCGTTCGCCGGATAGTTACGTCATTTAAGGAAACAGGAAAGGTTCAGCCACATTAGATTGACCGGTTCACCGCTTGGTGCAACCAGTGGTTGCTTAAGGTCAATCCTGCCAAATCCCAGGCGATCATAGTAGGCAAAACTACTCCTTCCCTCCGCCTCCTCGATCTGTACATCACCATCTATGGCCGTCCTATCGCCCTCACCCCCACCCTTAAGTACCTTGGTGTCACCCTTGACTGTCGCCTCTCCTGGCCCCCCACCTCTGGACAATCCAAGCCAAGGCACGCTCCCGCCTCTGTCTCCTCAAACTTCTCTCCAGCCGAACTTGGAGTGTGGACCCCTCTGCTATCCTCCATACCTCATTCGCCCTATCTTTTGCTAAGCCCACACTGCCTGGATCTCCGCTCCCCCTACCTTTTACAAATCCTTTCAGATCCTGGAACGCCATGCTCTTCGCCTCACCTATCGCATCCATCTCCCCTCCCCCACGCAGATCCTCTACGACCTAATTCCCTTCCCCCACCTCCTCCTTTTCCTCGAACGGATACGGATCCTCTACACCTCCTGCAAACTCGATACTCCTCACCCGCTGGTCTCTCCCATTCTCTCCCGCCCCCGTCCACTGCCGCAACTGTACTTCCATGTCCTACCTGCTCTCCATCTCTCCACTCTCCACACCCTCTCCCAAGGTGGCTTCCGCCAGCTTCCCCTCCCTGATGATGCCCTCCTTCCCTCCATCTACCCCTCCTATGAACTTTGATCCTCCCTCCCTCTTCCTGTGTTTGATTCCTTTGGGCACCCTCTCTCCCTTCTCTCCACCTACCCTCCCTCCTCCATTTCTCCCCACTCCTCCCCCGGGCTTGCCCTACCCCTGTCCCTCTACTCCTCCTCCCCTCTTCTCTGCCATTGGCATCTTTGCTCTCCCCTCTCCCTCCCCCTCCCCCCTCACCCTTCTTCCCCTCTTGGAAGGTCCCCGGACTCGCACACATTACGTGGACATTCGCGCGCCGGAGATCACCGCCATCAGTGTCTCGTGTGTGTGCCGTCGTGTTTTGTGTTCAGTGATCACCGTCACGCTCCATCGTTCGCATGTGTCATCGCAATCATCGATATTTATGCGTCGGGTCAACAGCTTGTGGTGTGATTTCTCGTCGAGTGTGAATGGATTCATGTTTTGTATTTTATATCTACTGTTCTTTATCCGCTATTCTGTCATTTCTGAGTATTCTTTCTGTCTTTTATCATTGTATCCTCTAAGGCTGAAGAGTGGCGTAGAATGCTCCTGCCGGCCTGCCTGTTGTATGTGCAGGTATACAATAACAATGAAGGAAAAAAAAGCCACATATGAAACGTCATCCACGACCTGCAACAAATGATGATGCCCAAGTAGGTGTTAGAACTGCTGCCGCGGCTAATCCACACATCAGAAGCAAAAAAATTGAGCGAGAATCGGGAATCTCAAAAACGTCGGTGTTGAGAATTCTACAATAACATCGATGGCACCCGTACCGTATTTCTATGCACCAGGAATTGCATGGCGACGACTTTGAACGCCGTGTCCAGTTCTGCCACTGGGCACAAGAGAAATTACGGGACGATGACAGATTTTTTGCACGCGTTTTATTTAGCGACGAAGCTTCATTCACCAGCAGTGGTAACGTAAACAGGCATAATATGCACTAATGGGCAACGAAAAATCCACGATGGCTGCGACGAGTGGAACATCAGCGAGCTTGGCGGGTTAATGTATGGTGCGGCATTTTGGGAGGAAGGATAATTGACCCCCACTTTATCGATGGAAATCTAAATGGTGAAATGTATGCTGATTTCCTACGTAAATTTCTACCGATGTTACTACAAGATGTTTCACTGCATGACGGAATGGCGATGTACTTCCAACATGATGGGTTTCCGTCACATAGCTCGCGTGCGGTAAGAAGAGGTACTGAATAGCATATTTCACGTCAGGTGGATTGGTCGTTCACCGGATCTGACGTCCCCGGATATCTTTCTGTGGGGAAAGTTGAAACATATTTGCTATCGTGATCCACCGACAACGCCTGACAACATGCTTCAGCGCATTGTCAATGCATGTGCGAACATTACGAAAGGCGAACTACTCGCTGTTAAGAAGAATGTCGTTACATGTATTGCCAAATGCATTGAGGTTGACGGACATATTTTGAGCATTTATTGCATTAATGTGGTATTTACAGGTAATCACGCTGTAACAGCATGCGTTCTCAGAAATGTTAAGTTAATAAAGGTACATGTATCACATTGGAACAACTGAAATAAAATGTTCAAACGTACCTACGTTCTGTGTTTTAATTTGAAAATCCTACCTGTTACCAACTGTTCGTCTAAAATTGTGAGCCATACGTTTGTGACTATTACAGCGCCATCTATCACAAAGCAATTAAAGTGGTCCAACTAAAACATTCATATTTCTGTACGTACTACACGAGTATGTAATAAAAATGGGGGTTCTTATTTAAGAAACGCAGTTGATATCCATTTGACATATGGCAGCGCCATCTAGATGGCCAACCATAGCGCCATCTGATTTCCCCCTTGAAGCGAGACAAGTTTCGTTCTTTGTAGTTTTTTCGTTTGACGCTTATTTCGTGAGATATTTCGCCCAGTCACGATAAACGGACCACCCTGTATAGTTAAAGCCTACCCAGCCATTGACCTTCGTCTGTGCGAATGCGCACAGGTTGCCCGAACTCTTACGGGAATCGCCAAAGTGTGCGCGAGTAATGAGTGGAAGGGCAAATATCTATTAGGTACATTACACAAGTAGAATTGTGGACAGTTGTAAATGTGGGTCTCACGGGAAGCGTGCAAAGGATAAGTCCCTGCAGCCGCGTTATTCACCTGTGTCCTCGGTGGCTCAGAAGGATTTGCCGGCACGGTAGCTCAGCGTGTTCGGTCAGAGGGTTTAGCTACCCTCTGTAATAAAAAAAACTGCGTAAATGGATCAACGAACAACCTGAACGAGTGTCATCGGACGTCCGGCACGAACAAATTCAACGAACGATATAGAACAAAATGAGATTAAAAAAAAAAAAAGGATAGAGCGTCTGCCATGTAAGCAGGAGATCCCGGGTTCGAGTCCCCATCACTTGAATCTGTTCTATCGAGAACAGTTACTATTTTCATATATAACTGTGTCTGTATTTATACAAAAAACTATCATAACCGGTTGTTGCACCAGACAGCCATTGATGGAAAGAAACAAGTACTGGGTGTTTTTATCTGTTTATGCGCAACACATTACATTGTAGATTAATCGTGAATCCTCGACAGTCCTGCATTTCCGTAGCCTTATGTTGTTGCAACCGTTGTATTGTCAAAAGAATCGTCTGCGATCAGTCTCATAGAGCTACCGACGCTGTCCATTAGATCATATATATATAGTGCTCAGCAACTGCTACAGATGTGTTTTATGCAATCCACAATATTATGTCTGTCCTTCAGAGAAACGCGCGAGATTTTAGTATTCTGTTGCTCTTTGCACTAGAACTATTACTCCCACATAGAAAAGTGTAGAAAATTTTATTTCCTTAGGTTTTGTGCTGGGTTACATTTTCACTTCAGTTCGTTCTTTTCGACTTGTTCAAGAAAAACTTACAAAAGTGACCTTCAAACAAATCGTACCAACTTTCCAATACCCTTGTTATTGAAGGCAGCCGCCTGTGATTTCCTCCACTTCTCTACGTTGGTCTGCAGTTCGTTGGCTGTGTTAAAATGTCTTCATAGCTAGCGGTTCATGTGAGCAGAGATGAACCTCTGAGGGAGCCAAGTCAAGGCTATATGGTGGATGAACAAACGTTTCCCATTGGAACGACGCAGGGGCGTCCTCACTGCCCCTGCAGTATGCGGCTGAGAGTTTCGTGAAGAAGGAAATGCATGACAGGTACATTGTGTGGGGCTGCACGAAATCAAGCGAAATCTCGGAGTGGGCACCCTGACTTGGCAGGAGACATTATTGTTCTAGGTATCTTTGCATACTCACTGTGTGCTCAACGCTAGAAAGGGAGACGTAACACCATCGACAAGCATACTAGAGACACTGCCCAACAAATCTGTACAAAGCTTCATAGGATTTTCTCTGTCGTTTCCATTTCGCGACCTGTCAGAAGCTACTTTCTGAATAGCCCTTGTATATAAATAGTAACGGTCATTTAAGTCTTCTTTCGGTCACTTGCGAAATTGTCTTTTAGACCCACCAACTTTTTCCCATTAAGAACAAAATATTTAGTTCCATCCTCTTGGCAGTTGTATGTCTAGTCACAAATCCAGTCCGATATCTATATGCTAGCATTTTATTCACTAACCGACAATGCAGAACCGTCTTCCAAAAGTTAAAGAAGTCACCATCACCCTGGGCGCTTTGTGTACGGTGACCAAGATTTTATGGACGAACAGAGCAAAGTGTAATCTGCAGGATATCTGCTTACCAAATCCCTGTTGACTTTTTATAAAATTTTCGGATTCCACAAACGTCATAATTCGGAGTATAAAACATGTTCAATAATTATGCTACAGACTGGCTTCAACGACGTAAGCCTATAGTTACGTGCTTCTCATCCGCCGATCTTTCATGGAAACAGGAGTGACTAGCATTTTTTGTTCAATTGCTTGGCGTGCTTCTTTGCTCGCATAACCAGCGCTGTACTAGTTCTTGAATGCGGGCACGTTCTTTCATATAATCTCGGTAGAAACTCACAGCCGCGTTATTTGGTGCAGACAGCCTTCCACCGCTGAGGGATTTTAGTTGATGTACTATTCCGCGATCACTTATCTGATTAACTGACATTTTGACTTTCGTGCGACTACTAAATGGAGGAACCGTATTACGATCTTAAGTTATGAAACAGTTTCAGAAGATCAGATTCATTATTTCGGTCTTCTCCATGTCATCTTCCGTTTCGGTGCTAGTACGGTAGCTTAGAGATGATTTTGATCCGCTTACTGCAGTTACTTACGAGCAAAAAGTCTAGATGGGGAGACAAAAGTATACATTGGAATCCTCGTACTGCTCTCCATTCACGCATTGTGGCTTACGTTTGTAAGAATGATGTTTCTGCGAATGTTGTGTCTAGTTTGTTATGGCAAGTAAAGTGAAAGCTATTCCAACTAGCCTGTTCTTGGAGAAAGTGAATCACACGGAAGAGAGTAATAGCAACTGCCGAAAACGACGTTGTCGCTCAATACACAGACTGAAAGTGGCAGTGTGCTGTTATTATTCTGAGTACATGTTAGAATGCCTACAGAAAACTGTCCTGTTGACCCATGAAAATTTTAATTGGCGCTATCTCATCTTATTTTAAGAACTAATTAAGAAGACGAACACTTACTTTGCGCAAATGATGATCTACGGGCGTAAACGAACATTTATGTTAGTACGTGTTTCCTATCAGCGAGTTTATCACCTGACTTAAGAAATGTGCAGCTGCCCCAATTTACAGAAAAATCATGTGCAATGAGCATAGCTGTCTCGCACACAAAGATTCAAATTACTGAATAACAGAATGAACAGTGAACAGAGCTTATAACATCGCTGTATGCTACGAAGATCTCGACGCAAACCTACCTTCAAAACCTAAATGATATGTGTAAAGACGCTGATGATAATCTTGTTCCACAATAAGTGAGAGTCGGCTTTGCAAGCAGCTTGTAGTGAATAAACATGTTCGTCGAAAGCACATTATCATGGCGGAATGCCTACTGCATTTTAATTTGCACACATCATGAGCACGAGACATACTAAATACAATTATTATATTTAAACTATCAATCTAATACTGTCTAAGAAAGTATGAAAATTCAGAGAGATCGAGGTCAAACTGCTGATGATTTCAACGAAACACACAGCTCTGAATGAACCTCGTGGCCTTCTACATCACTGCATAACAAAGAGTTTACCGACAAAGTATCCAAGAAACCTATCAAGAATCGTTAAACGAACGCTGAAAGTGGTTTATTCAGTTTACTCATAATTTAGATATGTTGTAGCGAAACAGATCTCTGCTCCACGTGAACTGAAACTGAATATCTCACAGTACAAAGCATGCTGAATCCTATCACTGGCAACAGCTCAGTACAGACGTTCGTTGTTCTGAAGCAATACACTAAGCTACTCTGTGCAAAGCGTTACCTCCTGTAAGTCCGAGCTCATAACAAGAGAACATAGGAGGAAAATCCCGCTGCAAATTTGCACATCAGTCTTCTCCACAAGGAGGGTGCCAACACAAAGCCTGCACATACAGACCTAGGCAGCAACGGCAAGCCACTCCCTTTCTTTCTACTCACACACGACTCCTTTGTTCCGGCCAGACTAGATAACGATTACTTTGTCCCGATCCCAACTCAGGCCACGCCGTATCGCCCGAGGAGTCGCTGATCTACTGGCGAGGAACCGCTTGCCAAACAACGTCCTTCGAACTACCCATTTCGACTGAGCAAAGCCTCTCTTCGACCGAGATTACCAAAGTGCTTGCGAGCTAACATATTTGACTCACATCCTATCTGTCGGAGGTATGCATAACTTGCACACACAACACGTTCGCTCACTGCCAATCATACTACACAATAAAATGTAATCAAACAGCATACAACAATTTTAATCTAACAGAGGAATAGGAATGTGTAACTTAAGTCACATTATGCACAGCTAAGCACATGGACTAAATAACTGCCGAAAGTGCACCGCAAATATACACATCAAAAAAAGCTTTGCATCACCCCGGTTCCCAGAACTCCTGAACCGTGGGTATTGTATTACAGACACAGTCCCTTCGACTGTTCAGAAATGTCACTAAACACGCCCAAAGATGTAAAAAACCATGCATGAGCAGTGCCTATTAGACGGAGGGGGGTCCGAGAAGCGATCAGTTCCAGTCATTCCACAAGGAAGGAGGTACACGGCTCATGTTGTCTGTAGTTCAACGATGCCTAGACGGTCAATACCGCGGTTCTATCGCGTCCAAATTGTTACTTTGGGCCAAGAAAGGCTCTCCACAAGAGAAGTGTCCAGGCATCTCGGAGGGAACCAAAGCGATCTTGTTCGGACATGGAGGAGATACAAAGATACATGAACTGTCGGTGACATGCCTCGCTCAGGCCACCAAAGGGCTACTAGTGCAGTGGATGACCGCTACATACGGATTATGGCTCAGAGAAACCCTGACAGCAACGCCACCATGTTGAATAATGCATTTCGTGCTGCCACAGGACGCCGTGTTACGACTCCAACTGTGCGCAATAGGCTGCATGATGCGCAACTTCACTGCCGATGATGGGCCCACTAACATGCCGAAAGGACTGCTCAGCATTGGTATGACATTCTCTTCACCAATGAGTGCCGCATATGCCTTCAACCAGACAATCGTCGTAGACGTGTTAGGCTGAACGCCTTCGACACACCGTCCAGCGAGTGCAGCGAGGTGGAGGTTCCCTGATGTTTTAGGTTGGCACTGTGAGGGACCGACGTATGCCGCTGGTGGTCATGGAAGGCGCCATAACGGCTGTACGATACGTGAATGCCATCCTCCGACCGATTGTGCAATCATATCGGCAGCATATTGGCGAGGCATTTGTCGCGGGCCCTTCGTGCACATCTTGTCAATGACTTCTTTCAGGCTAACGACATCGCTAGACTTGAGTGACCAGTATGTTTTCCAGACACGAACCCTATCGACCATGCCTGGGATAGACTGAAAGAGGCTATTTATGGGCGACGTGACCCACCTACCACTCTGAGGAATCTACGCCAAATCGCTGTTGAGGAGTGGGACAATCTGGACCAACAGTGCCTTGATGAACTTGTGGATAGTATGCCACGACGAATACAGGCATGCATCAGTGAAAGAGGACGTGCTACTGGGTGTTAGAGGTACCGGTGTTTACAGCTACCAGGACCACCACCTCTGAAGGTCTCGCTGTATGGTGGTACAACATGCAGGGTGTGGTTTTCATGAGCAATAAAAAGGGACGACTTTTTTATATGTTGATCTCTGCTCCAATTTTCTGCACTGCGTCCGGAACTCTCGGGACCGAGGTGATGCAAATTTTTTTTTTAATGTGTGTATTTAACTACGTTATGGGAAGAAAACAATTAAAATTTAGGAAGCAGTCAGAGTAAGGGTACTCATGACGCATAATTATACACTGAAGAGCCAAAGAAACTGGTACATCAGCCTCATATCGTGTAGGGCCCCCGCGAGCAAGCAGAAGTGCCGCAACACTAAGTAGCATGGACTCGAATAATGTCTGAAGTAGTGCTGGAGGGAATCCACAGTATGAATCCAGCATCCTGTCCATAAATACTTAAGAGTACAAGGGGATGGAGATCTCTTCTGAACAGCACTTTGCAAGGCATCTCAGATATGCTCAATATTGTTCATGTCTGGGGAGTCTGGTGGCCGGCGGAGGTGTTTAAACTCAGAAGAGTGTTTCTCGACGTGTGTGGTGTCGCATTGTCCATCTGGAATTGCCCAAGTCCGTTGGAATGCACAATGGGCACGAATGCATGCAGGTGGTCAGACAGGGTGCTAACGTACTTTTCATCTGTCAGAGTCGTATCTAGACGTATTTGGGATCCCATATCACTCCACCTGCACTCGCCCCACACCATCACAGGACCTCCACCACCTTGCACAGTGCCCTGCTGACATGCAATGTCCATGGATTCATTGCGTTGTCTCCATACCCGTACACGTGCAACCGCTCGACACAATTTGAAAGTAGACTCGTCCGACCAGGCAACATGGTTCGAGCCGCAGACGGCGTAAAGCTTTGTATCGGGCAGTCATCAAGAATAGACGAGTGGGTCCGGCTCAGAAAGCCCATATCGATGATGTTTCGTTGAATGTTTAGCACGTTGACACCTGCAGACGGCCCAGCACTGAAATCTGTAGCAACTTGCGCAAGCTCTGCACTTCTGTCACGTTCAACGATTCTCTTCAGTCGTCGTTGGTCCCGTTCTTGCAGGATTTTTTTCCCCGGCGTTGACGTCGGAAATTTGGTTTTTTACCGGATTCCTGATATTCACGGTACAATCGTGGAATGATCGTACGGCAAAGTCCCCACTTCATAGCTACTTCGGAGACGTTGTGTCCTATCGGCTGTGCGCCGACTGTAAGACCGCTTTCAAGCTAACTTAAATCTTGATAACCTGCCGTTGTCGCAGCAGTAGCCAATCTAGCAGCTGCGCGAGACGCTTGTTGTCTGATATGGGCATTGCCGACCGCAGCGCCGTATTCTGCTTGTTTATATATATCTCTCTATTAGGATATGATAACCTGCCGTTGTCGCAGCAGTAGCCAATCTAGCAGCTGCGCGAGACGCTTGTTGTCTGACATGGGCATTGCCGACCGCAGCGCCGTATTCTGCCTGTTTATATATATCTCTCTATTAGAATATGCTTGCCTGTACCAGTTTCTTAGGCGCTTCAGTGTATAATGACTCGTGATCGCAAACAACTGCGAGAAGTAATTCCATTATACTTTTAATATCTGCTATTTCAGAACTACTTGATAAACATTGTCTGTTTTCTTTCCCGTTTTAGTTATCTAAATGAAATACCTAACGATAGTGCAATGCCGTTTAGTTTCAATGGTTTGTCGAATGCTGTCGTCAAGTTGTCAGTCCAATTCTTCGTTCGTCACAAAAGTTGATTATTTACATCACGTAACCCTCTACAGTTAACTTTTGCTTCTCGAAAGTGATAATCCTCACTCTTCTAATAGCTTTAATTGTGGTTATACTTAGATAATTGTGAATTTCAAACTCATAAGACAACAATGACGTACCAGGTTTTCAATAGTAGGCGCACCGTCTTTCCCCGTTATCGCAGATTTTCGATACAGATGGGAAAGTTGTCAGGACACACATACATCGGGATGATGTAGTTTGATACTGAAACAAAATCTTCGATCGCCGCTGCACTGAGAGAAAATGGACAATCTTGGTAACGGGTTTACTTCCAAAGTTTGATATCGGTAAACAGCAAGTTAAAATTTATCGTAATTAAACACTGCGCTAGAAGTCGGTTAGATCATTTACGAAATGCGGTCACAGTCGTTTGTTAGGATAGGAGTTTGTAGTACAATTAGGCAAAAGAACGGTTAACACAGTTAACAGAACACGCCTGTTCCAAATTTATTTAATTCCACGCACAAAACACGTAAAATGTGCCTATCGCCCATACAATCACATAGATTTTATCTGTTTGTACTTCAGTTTATTTTGTATACAAAAGTCGGTTGTTTAAAATCTTAGTCACTCTTCAATACATCGCTGAAGAACAAATGCAGGGTCGTGCGGCTCTAGGCGCTACAGTCTGGAGCCGAGCGACCGCTACGGTCACAGGTTCGAATCCCGCCTCGGGCATGGATGTGTGTGAGGTCCTTAGGTTAGTTAGGTTTAATTAGTTCTAAGTTCTAGACGACTGATGACCTCAGAAGTTAAGTCGCATAGTGCTCAGAGCCAACAAATGCAGTTAGATACGTTTCAGCGCCAAATTAACGGATTTCACAGTCCTTGCCATGAATGCTCGTTTGTAAAACTTCCGGTTCACTTTAGAAATTTCTGCAGTGCCCACGAAAACCCACTGAGTCCACTTGGTACCATTGTGTAGTAGTGTGTCAACTGCATCACTAGATGGCAGCCCAAACAGGGTCTCGAGTACACATGACATTTCTTCCATCACGCAGTCAAGTGTATGCTGGAGTTGTTACATCAGTTCTGCTAATGAAGTTGAGTAATTTTTGTCTATTTTTCTGTTTTTTATTTAATAACTAAATAATTAGAGTGTATGAAGTGCTTCTTAAAAATTGTAGTTTTGCAGAGAAGTACGTGAATTACTTTTAGTATTACAAGATTATAAGCGAAAGGGTCCTCATGAACTCAGTGGAAACATTTGTAACTAGGGTTTGGTCTAGAAACGAGGTTCTGTAGGGAATAAACCAACTTGTTACCTAAAGAAGAGTGTAAGTTACTAGTTGTTATAAACAGACGTTTGGTTATCGCTAAATTATTATACTCATCTTTAATTATCCTATTCATTGACAAAGATTTTCACAAGTATGTGAAACAGTTTCAAGGATCTATGGCAGGCAGAGACTCAAGGTAAGGAACTCAAAGGTAAAATTACTGCATTCCAAGCACGACTGATCCCTTTCCCTATCAGACGACAGTGGCTGCCAAAAATTTGAGTTCCTAATGTGCATACCAGAAGGGCGTCTTGCTCCTACTCACGAAAATTCTATTGCTCGCTGAGCACATTGTGGCCTATACACACCAAGGCCATTCGCTGGTCTTACCATTCTTAACTGTGTCGTTGTGTTGACCACCAGTGCTGCTCTCGATTCGCTAGTGCTCTCGCGTTGGCACAGCCACTGCATCTTTGGGGATCTGCTCCAGGTGCCGACTCTGTTGCATACGGTGCCTGTGAAACCCGAAAAGCCACCTAGCGCAAACTTTGTATCTTGTTCCAGTTGAAGCTGCAGAATGAAGTAACAACTATTCACACAGATGAGGAAGTCGAAAATTTGTGCTAAATCGGGACTCGAACTTGGAATTCCTGCTTACTGGTCAGATGCACTGACCACTACGCCAATCGGACACAGTCGTCACTATAACTGCTTGGAATACTGCTCTAGCACGCCTCACGTAAGCCTCAAATTGTCATCTTATCCGCACACTACTGACATAGTGGCACTGACCATTGTACTCATTACTCGGGGCGTTGCGCCGATTCCCGTAAGAGTTCGAGCATTATTAAATATAAATAAATTCACAGTGAAATCTGACAAGGAGAAGTCCCCAACAGTGGGACTGACTTTTTGAAACCGTTTGTACTGTGATGCAGGTTAATATCCAGGCTGTCACACACTGCAGCCATTCACCCCGGTCCACCGAGCGAGGTGGCGCAGTGGTTAGCACACTGGACTCGCATTCGGGAGGACGACGGTTCAATCCCGTCTCCGGCCATTCTGATTTTGGTTTTCCGTGATTTCCCTAAATCGTTTCAGGCAAATGCCGGGATGGTTCCTTTGAAAGGGCACGGCCGATTTCCTTCCCAATCCTTCCCTAACGCGAGCTTGCGCTCCGTCTCTAATGACCTCGTTGTCGACGGGACGTTAAACACTAACCACCACCACCATTCACACCGGTAATGACAACAAAAATTAAGTATTTTGCGTGGCACTCAGTAACATTAATTTAACACCCTCATATAAACTGATTGTGTGATGGTTAGGGTAAGGCCCTGAGGTGGAGAAGGTCATTGGTTCAGTTCTCGTCAACTACATTAATATCTTTATTTTCAAAGTTTCATCGAAATTACTTTGACAATTATTTTTATTCAGTTAATTGGAGTAGATACAACTGTATATTTCTGTTCCATTATTAAATCATATTAATCATAATATCAGCTTCTTCATTTGCTCTAATTTTTCTTCTTATACCTGGGTGCTTAACCTACATTATTATATAGATGGTTTCAAAACGTCTTTCCCACCGCTGAGGACCTCTCCTTGTGAGAGCAGAACTGGAAGAATTTCAACCGCATGCACTTTAGTGCCTCCTGTCCTCCCTCGTAACATTCGCCACTTTTTGGTGACACAACCAAAAAGATCTTACAAGTAGTTACCAAAGAACAAAGTCTAATTTGGTTGGAACGACCCCTGACAAAGTAAGAGGAAAAACGACCTACTAATTCAGCTGAAGAGCGACCGCCAATTTGAATAATTTTCCAAAAAGTGCTACGTCACACCAATCTGTCAAATAAAATTATCGTATTTTCGTGAGCAGAGGACTGCACGATTCCAGCTAAGGAAAGGACATCGTTTTGGCTGTGTACCGTGAAATATAAGAGGACATAGCAGTTAAGCAGCAAATACTCGTGTTTGTTTCTCACCGATCTCTGACGTTGTACTGGCTGTAAAATAATTCGCGATTATCTGCTCCACCATATTTTGGTGCAGCTTGCAGAGTTCTTAACAGTGAGGCTAATGATTTCGTAGTGCCAACAGAAATTTCAAGAAATCGAGGTTGATACAATGTCCTCTTTCAGAGTTACATGGTTATTGTGTAATACGGTTACAAAATTGTAAAAAACTTGGCTCACTAAAAACTGTTGGAGAGCTGAGAGACCGATGGCTGACTCGCCACTTCTTTTATATTATTTCAACAATTACTGGTTACGTCATCCATTATTAGAAATAGAAGGCTTATGGAATACAATCAAAAACATGCTGATACACACAGCCTGACATCACGGAATTACGTATTAGTTCGTTCCTCTCACATTGCAACAGAGAGTCTAGGCTTTTAGTGGTGAAATTCATAAAATATGTTCGACAACAATGCTTTTTATAAAGTTACTTATGTTACGAAAATTATTAGTTGGAAACACTCCCTAACATTTACATGTGTTGATTCCATAAATACTAACGAAAAGCTAGTTTCCGTTCTTCTAAAAGGTGTTTTGGAATTACAAAATGAGAATTGTTTATGTTTACGTTCAAGTAACCGTTAGTAACGGTCAAACCAGCGCACAGGTATGTGCATGCTTGCTGCACCCTTAACGAAATTAATCACACAATTTTAAGCAGTATAATAAACTCAGTCCTAAAATGACTAGGTAAATGAAATAAGGTTGTTACGAAGTATATAATAAGCCTGTATATGTGGCAGTCTGTCACCAGAGCTCAATACTTCATGTCACACGTTTCCTGACGATCAAATGCCGCTACGTTTGACTGTTGGTGATTCAAAGGAGCCCGTTCATCTATATAACAACAGGTTTCCAAACGTCCTAAGATTCCCATCTGCTTTTTGTTTCTTTTTTCAAGAATTCTCGGTTGCATGTATTTTGGGACGAGAAAGCTGCTGTCTCACACGTATGAAATTCTCAGTGCACCCCTGGCTTGTTCCGGCGAGAGCGTTGGATACAAATGCCCTCCCGTCTCTTTTAGTTGCCTTCACAGAGGCTCCGCTGCACATTGATGCATTTCTACATGCAGGCTGGCGCCGTTCCTCCTACATAGCGCCTATTTCTGCTCGCTAGGCGAGATACGTAACTACTGTGTGTGGTTTTTCTTTCTTTTTTTTTTGGGGGGGGGGGGGGGACTAGGGAGCGGCGGTCAGGGTACCCACAATTTCTCCATTTAACTTCGGCGTATGCTTCCCTACATGAAGTCGCTTTTTTTTTACAACCTGTGTTAACGTCTCCCTTCCGTCCGCTTCGCTGTGCTTTCTGTCAAATTGTGACCCCAGCCAAACACAATTCTGAAAAATCAGAACTGCTAGAAGTGCCTGATTTATTAGTAATCATTGTAGGTATGATCATTAAACGAAATCTATCTGCGGGTGATCTTTAATAAAATAGAGAAATAAGTTACTTGCAAATAAAATTAACTCGATTTACGTATCTCGCTATACAGTTTCCGTATGACATGTGGATATTGAGAGAATCGACGGAACTGTCGTTTTCGACGTCTCTCAAACTGAAGCTGGTACTGTCCAACCTCCGTGGAAGCTTATTGTTCATCCTTCACCCATGTTAGGTTCTACCAAACTGTGCACTGGGCTGTTCGTAACAGTAACGAACGTGATGAGGCGTGTGTCTCAAAGACAAGAACAGTTTCGCAAACTTTTACACCACGTGAATACTGTAACTTTTTATCCAATCAGGTCGATTGTTTGTACTTGTTTAGCATCCTTTTTTCCTACTAGTGCAAAGAATGTATTAACATATTAAAGTAGTTGTGCCAAGTTTTTAAAATTGTATTATGAATACTATTGACGGAATTCAGATTCCTGACAACTATTACCACGAGAAGAAATTGACATAATGAAAAAAATGACATCATGGTTAACGTGTTACTAGAAATATTCAGAAGTTAAAAATAATGTTTGATTTTTCTCTAACGCAACGGACAGTTTGGGCTTGAAAGCGTTAAAGTCCAATAGTGTAATCTTGCACCAATCTCCAAGTTTGGCACAAAAGCAACCTTCGTTTACACTTAGTCAAGTATAACCAAAAGGCCACTGTCTTACAATTTGCAAAACTACTCGCAGTCCAAGCACTCATTCGTTACAGAAATATGTCACAACCAAATTATAACGTCCGCACAGCGCGTCTGCAACACTCACTCCTCATCGTAACTCACATGTTTCTACATCTAAATCTTCTGAATCTTGACAACATTTTACATACATAAAGTGTATGCATAACTTGGCCATCGAATTGTATAACACACAAAACAACATTTTCAGATCATATTACAAGCAAAGCCTATACAACATCTTACACATGTGAAAAATAGGAAATACTTCTACAGTTCGTCGCAAGAGATACCTTAACAAAATTGGAGAATGAACAATTATTTCACATAAACATCAATGCATACAAGTTAATACAGAAATATATACGTTACATAGTCCATTAAATTTCGGGCATGCAGCAGCGCAAATAAAATTTCCTCCACTGATATTTCGGCCGCGTATCGTCCGGCCATCCTCAGAGTGAGTTACAAGACTGACGACAAGATGCCAAACGAGGCCTTATATGCTTCACCGCGGCGGTACTGCGCATGCGCGTCACAGATCCTGGTCGGCGGCAGAGAAATACGTTTATACATGCGCCGCCTGTGGCGAAGGCGTACAGACATTCGATTCGCTTATCGATTATGATCGGCGGCTGTGACACCATGACGACTTCTCTGCAGTTTAATTACCCCAAGAGCCGGATTCCATGCTTTGTCCAAATTAAAACCATTAGCTCTATTTATTAAATTATTAGCTAATCTAATCTGTATTCCTAAAAAGAAGAGGTGGATGTTAAAATCTTCACATCACTGTAGTTCATGGAATGCCCTGTATCAATACAATTTTCGGCCACAGTTGAATTGTCTGGCTGTAATAATCGTGTGTATCTTCGATGTTCCACACACCTCTCATGAACAGTGCGTGTTGTTTGACCTATGTACGACTTCTCACAATTTCCGCAAGGAATCTGATACACACCAGCTTCAGGAAGCTGTAAATCGTCCTTCACAGAGCCGAGTAAAGCTGCAATCTTCGTAGGGAGCCGGAAGATCACCTTAACACAGTGTTTCTCAAGGAAACGGCCTATCTTCGAGGAAATAGCACCCACATGGGGCAAAAACGCACTAGGTCTGAAGGAATTACAATCTTCTTCCCCATCACATACCTGTATTTTAGGTTTTGCATCGAATGCTCTAAGAATTTGTTGCGGAGAAAATCCATTCGATTTAAAAATGCTCTTGAGGTATGTGAGCTCTTCTTGCAAATTGTCTTCATCGGATATACAGTGCGTCTGATATGTATAAACGTATTTCTCTGCCGCCGACCACCATCTGTGACTCGCATGCGCAGTACCGCCGCGGTGGAGCATATAAGGCCGCGCTTGGCATCTTGTCGTCCACCCCCTCCCAAGGTCGTCCATGACTATCGCCGTGCCAACTGGGATGCCTACCGGGACTCCATCTCCACCCAGGTCGAAAGCCACCCTCTTACCTATCGCCATCCTGACGACATCATCCGCGCCTCGTCCTTCCTTCAGACGGTAATTACTGACGCCGTGGAGGCCCATGTTCCTACTAAAACCATCCACCCACACCGTCCCACTCTCCCTCCGCGGGCTGTCCTCCTCCTCCGTGAATCCCGCCGCCTCTATCGCTCCTTCCTCCGCACTCGTGACAGGGATACACTCCAACGCCACCGGCAAATACAGCGACACGTACGGAACCTTATTACAGCAACGAAACGCCGGGACTGGCGCCAGACCTGCACACGACTCAATGCCACCCTCCCTATCAACTCCTCCAAGTACTGGTCTGCCTTCCATCGTCTTACTGGTTCCCTTTCCGCTCCCCACTACCCCCTTCTCCATAACGATCGCCCCCTTCCAGACAACCTCAGTAAGGCCGACCACTTCGCTTCCCACCTTTCCGAGGTCTTCTCCATCCCCGATGATCCCCGCTTTGATTATTCTCTTTTCCCCACCGTCATGGAACGTGCTGATACCTCAGTCGCTCCACTTGCTCCTAGTCTCCAGTACTTGGGGCAGTTGCCCCCCTCCGACGTCAACACTCCCATCACACCACAAGACATCAAACTTCTCCTCCAGTCCAAACGCAACACGGCCCCTGGTCACGACTGTGTCACCTACCGTCACCTTCGAGAAAGCCCCTATTCCTTCCTAACTGTCCTCGCCCATCTCTATAATGTCATCCTCTCTACTGGCTTCTACCCTGACCTGTGGAAGACCTCCCGCGTCCTCCTCTTCCTCATACCCAACAAACTCACTTCTGCCGCCTCTTCCTATCGTCCCATCTGCCTCACCTCCGTCTTCAGTAAGGTCCTTGAATCCATCCTCTCCCACCGTATCCATCGGCACCTTGCTCAACACCACCTCCTCCCCCTTACCCAGTGTGGCTTCCGACCCTCCTTCTCTGCTGACGACCAACTCCTCAACCTTGTTCACCTTCTGTCCCTCCAACTCAACTCCCGTCGCTCCGCCATTTTTGTTTCCCTTGACCTCCAAAATGCCTATGACCGTGTATGGCATCCCGGTCTCCTCTTTAAACTCCAAACCTATGCCCTGCCTATCAATTTTGTCCGTCTGGTCACTTCCTTCCTCTCGCACCGTCCTTCCTATGTCACCCTCCACAACACCAACTCCCGTATCTTTTATCCCACGGCTGGCGTCCCCCAGGGTTCTGTCCTCTCCCCTCTCCTTTATCTCTTGTATACAGCTGATATGCCCAAGCCACCCCCACCAGTTCACCTTCTCCAATATGCTGATGACACCGCCTTCCTGGCTCTCTATCCTACCCTTCAACGGTCTCAACGTACCCTCCAAACCCACCTTAACCAGTTCACCATTTGGTGTAACCAGTGGCTCCTCCGTCTCAACCCCTCCAAAACCCAGGCAATCATCATAGGCCGTACCACTCGCTCCTTTCGCCTCCAAGATTTCTACCTCACTCTTTATGGTCGTCCTATCCAACTCACCCCCACCCTGAAATACCTTGGCCTCACCCTTGACCGACACCTCACCTGGACCCCTCATCTCCTGACCATCCAGCAGAAAGCCCATTCCCGCCTCCGCCTGCTGAAACTCCTGTCCGGCCGGACATGGGGATTGCATCCTTCTACCATCCTCCACACCTACAAATCCCTCATCCGTCCTATCCTCTGTTATGCCAGCGTCGCCTGGATCTCCGCCCCCACCCGCTTTTACAAGGCTCTCCAAATCCTTGAACGCCATGCGCTCCGCCTTGCCTTGCGTATCCGTCTTCCTTCCCCCACACGGCTCCTGTATGAACTGATCCCCTTCCCCCACCTCCTCTTGTTCCTCCAACATCTCCGCATCCTTTACATTGTTCGCAGGGTTGATCCCCCCCCACCCTCTGGTTTCCTCCTTCCTCTCCACCCCCCGCCCGTTGCCGCGCCTCTATCGCTGTATCCCTCCCTCTCTCCACCTCCACACCCTCCATCTCCTTCATCAGGGCAATTTCCAACGCCTCCCCCTCCCGGATGACGAACTTCGCCGTGACATATACCCTTCCTTCCAACTATAACCCGGCCTTGTCCCCCCCCCCCCCCCAGGGCCCCTTCTCCTCTTTCCTCCTTCTCCCAGAGCGGATTTTCCTCCATCCCCCCCTCCCCTGAGACCCTGCACCCCATACTTGCCTCTCTCCTTCCCACATCCCTCCCTACCTGGCCCTCTTCTGAGCGCCCCCCATTCCGCTCCCCCATCTCTTCCCCTCCCTCCCTTCTTCAGGTCTCCCTCATCTCCTTGAACCTGGCAGATCCTCTGTATTGATCATCATCAGTGTGCCATGTCAGTGTTGTGTTTCGTGCTGTTTCTCGTGTGCGTCAAGAGGTGTGATTTTAATTGTGTACTGCCTTGAGGTTCGCCGTCAGTGTTACGTTGTGTTCTATGCCATCCGTCAACAGCTTTATGCTCCAGTCATACTGTGCCTTGTGTTCTTTTAATCGTCGCAGTGTGTGGCTTTTTGTGTGTGCTACTTTTAAACAGTTTTTTATCTCCATTTTACAGTCACCCCGTTTTTTGTATATTGCCTTCCCTGATGTTCTCCCTTTTTTTATATCTATGTTCGCCTTCTTCTCTCCTTTGCTGTTTTTAAATGTCTTCTATTGTTTTGTTCTATGTCTTTCGGCTGAAGAGCAGCGCATATGCTGCTGCCAGCCCGCCCCGATGGGGAATTGAAATACAATAAAGGAAAAAAAAAAAAAAAATCTTGTCGTCAGTCTTGTGACTCACTCTGAGGATGTCCGGACGATACGCGGCCGAAATATCAGTGGAGGAAATTTTATTTGCGCGGCTGCATGCCCGAAATTTATTGGACTATTCATTATTCCGCGAGAAGTTGAAAATGCACATATGCGTTTCATGTTCGTCAAACAAACTTTCCTTTCGATTAAATTTGTGATGAAGCTTTCTTTGTTTTCGTACCCGCTTCTAACATCGCTATTCTATCACTTTGTGTCGTTCTCTTTTCTCACAACTTTGCTGGACATGTACTAGTCTAACATTACCTATTTTTGTTCCAGATTTCTCTCTTCAGAATTGAATATTCGACGTTGGCTACCCAGAGAATCTGCAAGTATCGATTTTGCGTAGTCGAAGGAGAATGGAAAGAGAAGTAAAGAAAAAAAATCTTTGAATGTAAAGGAAGTGGGGCAAAATTATTTTGAGCAGTTTATTTTATATATCACTCTTACATCCGATGCGGACACTTTAATGAAAGGGTCCACTTCAAGACAGATCAGATTTGATCATTCCCAGTACTCGGGGATTGGCGAGAAACGTTTCCAGTCCTTAGCTTGTAGGAAGACAGAAAAAGATGTTAGGTTAGGAAAAATTCTCCCCCTAGTATTCAATACCAGGTTTAGGACCAGTCACATAGCTCGCTAATGCTTCACACACAAAGTCGCCTTTTGTTGCAGCTGATATTTCCCCACTTAGCTCCTCCCCCCAACCCGCTCCACAAGTATAGCACTCCTCACAGCACAACTTTTAACAGAAAACTTCGCCCATAGTTTGCTTGCCCCGTTTGTCCCAGTTAACTGTATGCACGAACTACCTTTATAACGCAGGCTACAGGTTCTTGCTAAGTGCGAGACCAGTACAGCACGCAGAACTTCTGTTAGAACAGCTCTTTCTTCTTACAAAACATTTCTACCGCTTGCTTTAAATTATTCGACATACAAAAAAGACAATATCGCTCCTATATTCTTACTGTGAGTTTCACGCAAGAATTAATTTAGTTTTTTTGAATAACTAATGCAGGTGCATAAATTGGTGATTGTTTACGTATTTTCTCTAGGATGATAATCAGAGTAATAAGAATTTTAATGCCAGGATGATTAATACAAATGGGGAAATGTTACTCAATAAACCTATGGAAGACAACTGCGTGCCATTCTAAGTTGTCCCTTTTCGCAACAGTAAGTTAAGACCACTTCTGGCAGTTTTACCAGAGACGGTAACTATTCCTAAAACTAGAGGTGACAAAATTCAAGGGGTATCTCCCAACACCGTGTCAGTTTTCCATTTGCCCAGCGTAGTGCAGCCTCTCAATGTGGCGTGGACTCAACAATTCGTTGAGCCATGTTTAGCCATGCTGCCTCAATATATGCTGTTCATAACTGCAGAAGTGCTGACAGTGTACGATTTTGTGGACGAACTGACAGGTTCAATAAATGTTCGATGGGATTCATGCTGGGCGATCAGAGTGGTCAAAACACTCGCTCGAATGTTCCAGAATGTTCTTCAAACCAATCGCGAGCAATTGTGGCCCGGTGGATGACGTAGCGCATTGCCATCCATAAAAATTGTGTCGTTGTTTGGTAACATGAAGTCCATAAATGACAGCAGATGGTCTCTATTTTTTTTTTTTTTTTTTTGGTCATCAGTCTACTGACTCGTTTGATGCGGCCCGCCACGAATTCCTTTCTTGTGCTAACCTCTTCATCTCAGAGTAGCACTTGCAATCTATGTCCTCAATTATTTGCTTGACGTATTCCAATCTCTGTCTTCCTCTACAGTTTTTGCCCTCTACAGCTCCCTCTAGTACCATGGAAGTCACTCCCTCACGTCTTAGCAGATGTCCTATCATCCTGTCCCTTCTCCTTATCAGTGTTTTCCACATATTCCTTTCCTCTCCGATTCTGCGTAGAACCTCCTCACTCCTTACCTTATCAGTCCACCTAATTTTGAACATTCGTCTATAGCACCACATCTCAAATGCTTCGATTCTCTTCTGTTCCGGTTTTCCCACAGTCCATGTTTCACTACCGTACAATGCTGTACTCCAGACGTACATCCTCAGAAATTTCTTCCTCAAATTAAGCCCGGTATTTGATATTAGTAGACTTCTCTTGGCCAGAAATGCCTTTTTTGCCATAGCGAGTCTGCTTTTGATGTACTCCTTGCTCCGTCCGTCATTGGTTATTTTACTGCCTAGGTAGCAGAATTCCTTAACTTCATTGACTTCGTGACCATCAATCCTGATGTTAAGTTTCTCGCTGTTCTCATTTCTACTACTTCTCATTACCTTCGTCTTTCTCCGATTTACTCTCAAACCATACTGTGTACTCATTAGACTGTTTATTCCGTTCAGCAGATCATTTAATTCTTCTTCACTTTCACTCAGGATAGCAATGTCATCAGCGAATCGTATCATTGATATCCTTTCACCTTGTATTTTAATTCCACTCCTGAACTTTTCTTTTATTTCCATCACTGCTTTCTCGATGTACAGACTGAAGAGTAGGGGCGAAAGGCTACAGCCTTGTCTTACACCCTTCTTAATACGAGCACTTCGTTCTTGATCGTCCACTCTTATTATTAGCTCTTGGTTGTTGTACATATTGTATATGACCCGTCTCTCCCTATAGCTTACCCCTGCTTTTTTCAGAATCTCGAACAGCTTGCACCATTTTATATTGTCGAACGCTTTTTCCAGGTCGACAAACGGTATGAACGTGTCTTGATTTTTCTTTAGCCTTGCTTCCATTATTAGTCATAACCTCAGAATTGCCTCTCTCGTCCCTTTACTTTTCCTAAAGCCAAACTGATCGTCACCTAGCGCATTCTCAATTTTCTTTTCCATTCTTCTGTATATTATTCTTGTAAGCAGCTTCGATGCATGAGCTGTTAAGCTGATTGTGCGATAATTCTCGCACTTGTCAGCTCTTGCCGTCTTCGGAATTGTGTGGATGATGCTTTCCCGAAAGTCAGATGGTATATCACCAGACTCATATATTCTACACACCAACGTGAATAGTCGTTTTGTTGCCACTTCCCCCAATGATTTTAGAAATTCTGGTGGAATGTTATCTATCCCTTCTGCCTTATTTGACCGTAAGTCCGTCAAAGCTCTTTTACATTCCGATTCTAATACTGGATCCCCTATCTCTTCTAAATCGACTCCTGTTTCATCTTCTATCACATCAGACAAATCTTCACCCTCATAGAGGCTTTCAATGTATTCTTTCCACCTATCTGCTCCCTCCTCTGCATTTAACAGTGGAATTCCCGTTGCACTCTTAATGTTACCACCGTTGCTTTTAATGTCACCACAGGTTGTTTTGACTTTCCTGTAAGCTGAGTCTGTCCTTCCGACAATCATATCTTTTTCGATGTCTTCACATCTTTCCTGCAGCCATTTCGTCTTAGCTTCCCTGCACTTCCTATTTATTTCATTCTTCAGCGACTTGTATTTCTGTATTCCTGATTTTCCCGGAACATGTTTGCACTTCCTCCTTTCATCAATCAATTGAAGTATTTCTTCTGTTACCCATGGTTCTTCGCAGCTACCTTCTTTGTACCTATGTTTTCCTTCCCAACTTCTGTGATGGCCCTTTTTACAGATGTCCATTCCTCCTCAACTGTACTGCCTACTGCGTTATTCCTTATTGCTGTATCTATAGCGTTAGAGAACTTCAAACGTATCTCGTCATTCCTTAGTACTTCCGTATCCCACTTCTTTGCGTATTGATTCTTCCTGACTAATGTCTTGAACTTCGGGCTACTCTTCATCACTACTATATTGTGATCTGAGTCTATATCTGCTCTATGGTCTCTAAGTAGCCGAAAATGACCATTTGCAGTCAATGAAGGATTCAGTGGGACAAGAGGATCCAGTCCATGTCACGTAAACACAGCCCATATCGTTATGGAGCCACCACCAGCGTGCACAGTGGCTTGTTGACAACTTGGGCCCATGGCTTCATGGGATCTGCACCACACTCGATCCCTACCATCAGCTCTTATCAAGTCAAATTGGGACTCAACTGACAAGGCCAAGGTTTTCCAATCTTCTGGGGTCCAACCAATTTGGTCACGAAACGCAGCAGAGGCGCCGCAAGCGACGTCGTACTGTTAGCAAAGGCAGTCGCGGCGGTCGCCTACTGATATAGCACATTAACGCCAAATTTCGCCGCACTGTTCTACGGAGTTCGTCCTATGTTCCACACTGATTTTAAGCAGTGTTTCTTGTCTGTTGGCACCAACAACTCGCATCAAACGCCGCTGCTCTTGATCGTTAAGTGAGGGCTGTAGGACAATGCGTTGTCCGCGGTGAGAGGTAATGCCTGAAATTAGGCAAATGTGATAGTATTTCTCTTTGTTCATTCGCTCCACAAGAACAGAGGTGCGGCTCATGCTACATTACGTTCTCGCGCCAAATAATGTTGATCCGTTACAAGTAACTCCTTTACGTGCGGCGATGAACGTTGACCCAGGACTAAGACGTATTCACAATCGTATGCGAGGTCGCAATATACACTCATGCTCATAAATTAATGATAATTGCAGAATGTGGTGCCACACAACATGGCAACACACAAAACTGACGCTAATAGCTTAGGCACAAAGAGAACACACACGACACAGATCTGCAAGTCCTCAGTAGTGCTGATAAGTTGAGAAACACCACGTTTCCTGCGCATGTACCCCCACATCAATATGGGATATGATCACCATTCACACGTACATAGGCCGCACAACGGGTTGGCATACTCTCGATCAGCGAGCAGCAGTTGGGGTATAGCCTCCCATTCTTGTACCAGTGCCTGTCGGAGCTCCTGAAGTGTCATAGGGGTTTGAAGACGTGCAGCGATACGTCGACCGAGAGCATCCCAGTCGGGCTCGGTGGGGTTTAGGTCTGGAGAACAGGCAGGCCACTCCATTCGCCTGATATCTTCTGTTTCACGGTACTCCTCCACGATGGCAGCTCGGTTGGGCAGTGGGTCCCACCTTCCTTCTGATGGAGGAAGGTGGGACCCACTGCACCCCTGAAAAGGCTAACATTCTGGTGCAAAATGACGTCCCAATACACCTGACGTGTTACAATTCCTCTGTCAAAGACATTCAGGGATGTACGTGCACCAATCAGTTTGGCTCTGAGCACTATGGGACTTAACATCGGAGGTCATCAGTCCCCGAGATTTTATAACTACTTAAACCTAACTAACCTAAGGACATCACACACATCCATGCCCGAGGCAGGATTCGAACCTGCGACCGTAGCCGTCGCGTGGTTCCGGACTGAAGCGCCTAGAACCGCTCGGCCACACCAGCCGGTGCACCAATCACTTTCCCACTCATCAAACCACAACCTCCATACAGGTCTCTTTCAAGGACATTAAGGGGTTGGTATCTGGTTCCTGGTTCACGCCAGATGAAAACCCGGCGAGAATCACTGCTCAGACTATACCTGGACTCGTTCGTGAACATAGCCTGGAACCATTGTTCCAATGACCATGTACTGTGTTCTTGACACCAGACTTTACGGGCTCTCCTGTGACCACAGGCCAGTGGAATGCACCTTGCAGGTTTCCGGACGAATAAACCGTGTCTGTTCATCCGTCGGTAGACTGTGTGTCTGGAGACAACTGTTTCGATGGCTGCGGTATGGTCTCGAGCAAGGCTACTTGCAGTACTCAGTGGCCGTCTGCGGGCACTGATGGTAAGATAACGGTCTTCTTGTGGTGTTGTACACTGTGGACGTCCCGTACTGTAGCGCTTGGACAATTTTCCTGTCTGCTGGAATCGTTACCATAATCTTGAGGTCATACTTTGTGGCACACGGAGGGTCCGTACTCCGACCTGCTGTATTTGACCAGCCTCCAGTCGCCCTTGTATTCTACCCCTCATAACGTCATCAATATGTGTGCTTTGAGCCATTTTCAACTCACAGTCACCATTAGCACGTATGAAAACGTCTGCACACTTACTCGCTGCACCGTACTCTGACATGCACCAACACTCCTCTGCATATGTGGACTGCTGCCAACGCGACCATGCGACGACCGCAGGTCAAATGCACCGCATGGTCATATCCCGAGGTGATTTAAACCCGCAAACCGCCCACCAGCGCGTTGTTTCACCATGTATCAGCATTATCCTTAATTTATGAACATGAGTGTACGTATCCATTTTTGGGTGGAAAACTCACAACGATGAACAAACAGACAAATGTTCTTTAGTATCACAATTTTCACATTAATCTGTCTTTTCACTTCTGTTTGTGGCATTAAAAAATTAAGCTGTGTACAATTTCCCCTTTAGTCCTCCAGAGAGATTATGTCTGATTACAGCTCTGATTTCGTCAAGTTTCTGTGGAATGTAGTCACCACATTTCCTGGAACCAATGTTATAGCATGGTCGGACGTTTGTGAAAAATATAGGATACTCACTATTAAGTTTCAGACTTGCAAAGACGTTCTTGTAAGTGTATACCACACAAAGTGAAATAAAAAATAAAGCGTTAAACAAATTAATCAAAGGGACAAAATTATTAAATGCTAACAATTCTGTCTTTGGAACAGAGTAAAATGAGGATATGTTCGTAGCGTTTGTGGGTGTTGTGTAAGCGCAGGCAGTTGCACTTGGAATGAGGTACGAGAAATCTCGAGTGGAAGAGTGATAAAGTACATAGCCGTCCACAACATCTGCATAAACCGCGCAGGATTACTGAGGATGGAATATGAAGAATACAATCTGAGGTGAAGAGGAATATGACGCACTGTCGGAATTTATCGTCACTATTGTAACATTTATGTAAGAGAATCAAGAGTAGAAATGAAAGAAAATGTCGGAAGACAATATGTAGTGAAAGGGGAATAGATACCAATATAAACCAAGATAGCACAAAAGCGATGAAGAATAGTTGGAAACAGGACAGCGACTTGATGAACATCTGGATTACGGAAGACACAGTAGCAGAAGATGTGAAACATCTCTTCGCAGTAGGAAGGAAAATTACACAAGGTTGTCACTACAAGGAAGATTTTAGAAACGGATTGACACAAATTAAAAAAGGTCTGTTGTTAACATGGAAACGAAACGTGGCGCTTGGTGTACCAGAGAAGAAGGTATTTAAATCTTATGAACTGTAGTATTACAGAATTCTGTTTACAGTTAAAGGCTAGAAAAATCACAGCATGAAGAACTACTGTTAATAAGAGAATAGAATGTAAATATATGAATACCCTAATTACAACACTTGAAGCCTGTGCTGCGGCATTAGGAATTTGTTATTCTCGTTACGAAACCATCAGTGCCAGATTTAAGTGGCACAGACTCTAACTGTTATGTATAAATACGGAAGCGCAATACTCTAATAGGTTTAGGACAATGTCTTACCGGCCATAAGACTGATGACGTTCAGAAAAGGAAACAGGAAAAGAAGTCTGTGGGCATACCTCTAGCGAGTCAGCAATTTTCATTGTTTAGAAATCTGTACTGAGATGAGTTATTCCATATAAGCGTCTATTACGAAGACTTTCAGTTTCTTGCCCCTCAGTAAAAAATCGTCTTTTCGTAGGAAAATAATTGGGCTGAGATGACGTCATAAATACTTTAGGTGATAACAGTGTTTTCTGGTACAGGGTAATTCTGCAACGTCCTAACCCACCACAAAATTCAGCCTCTTTCTACCCTGAACATGCTAAAGCGAAATTGCAATATATCGCCCTTCTTCAGATTGCGAAGGTAAATCACTACTGTTTCTAACAGACACTGTGCATTCTGCGTTGATCAGACCTGACGCCAGCATTACGTTCGGCGACCGCCCCATATGTAGGCTTCCTAATTCAAAACTGACCAACTTACAGCCTTCCAGCTGCCTGCATTTTTCAGCTGTTTATTAAAGAGTTTTGTATCTGTAGACACACTACATCTGTTAAAGTGAGATTTTATCGTGAATTGGGCCTCTTCAAGCTATACAACAGACTCTAAGAAGGAGAGACCGCCGATACGAATACCTTATGTGATTATTCTGCGCTTCACTTCTCTTGGGGACTCTCGGGGGAGCCATTGTCCGGGTTACGCGGCTCTCGTACTAAAAAATTCCTAATTCCTTTATGTAACATTTCGTTCTGAAACTAACTCTTTGATTATCTTTTATTAATTAAACAATGATCTAAAGAATGTTTCCTCACAGAGACAACTCAAACTTAACGTATTCATTTACTACCCACAATATACAAGCCCAACGCAATCTGACTGCTATACATTGACGACATCACTTCCAATAATTAACACAAAAGAATGGCCCTGATGTGCAAGAAATCGTAACAATAATACAAATTTAAAAAATTTGAAATTAAAGTAATATGAAACTACCTCCAACTCTGTTAATTGCCTAAATTCATCCCAGTCACAGATCCCGATAGTGGAAACTCCATTCTTTTTGGTTCAAATGGCTCTGAGCACTATGGGACTTAACATCTATGGTCATCAGTCCCCTAGAACTTAGAACTACTTAAACCTAACTAACCTAAGGACATCACACAACACCCAGTCCATTCTTTTTCATAAGTCACTTACCTCAGAGAAAATCTTCATAACATGAACTACAGCAATTACAGTAAGCAGCAACAAGATCCAGCTAAATAAAAAGATTCTAACTACTATAGACCCTAACTACTGGGGGGGCATATGGTTAGCAAAAAGAAAGATTTTGTTGGAGAACAAACAATGTATTTAGAAAATTTTACCTTATTCATGTGACATCCGGTTCCAAAAATTATACAGTTGTCAATAATTCCACTACCGCAACAATTTCATCTCACTTTATGTTGCATGTCCTACCAACACAGAGTCTCCACTACGCAAATAATGTCCATACACTTCCCTATCCACTCGCTAATGCTAGTCCGTCCAACCAAAGAATCTTTTGCCGAGGGCACAGAGCGCTGTCAGCGATATTAACACAGCCTATATTGTGTAGTGGGGGCCGATACTGAATGGATTTAATAGTATGAAATTTTATTTTTGTTTTTCGCTTGATGTTCGTCAGGGCCTTCCGCCTGGCGGCTAGTTGCAGCAGCGTGAAACTCACATGTTGAACCATCAGCAGCTAAATTCACATGTTGCTGACGAGGTAATGCTACCGAACTGCACGTCTGTGATTTGGCCGACCAGTAGGGGGGTTTGGAGGTGGTCGCGTGGGGATGAATCCGTGGTCAGCTTCCGGGAGCGGACACGCTGTCCGCTCTCTTCTGCTGGCAGCTTCCGACCCGACCAGACGCTCTCCTCTCCTGCCCTCTTGGGCGACAGCCCATTCAGTCTCGGCGGCTTCTCTAGGCCAGCCTTTCGTTTTTACGGCATTAAACATTCATGCACTTAAAAATATGTTTGATTCTTCAGTTCGACGTGAGCATACTGCTTTCCCCTCCTGGCCAATCCTGACGCATTACCATCCGGTGTCAGAAGTGGGATGGCTCACCGTTTGGCCCGTTTCATTTGAACTTTAACCAACTGTACCTAATGAAGCTGCCAGTCATACTTCGCGCTTGATATGCCAGATGCGTCGCGCGGTAACAAGTGCACGCATTCGTGTTTCGCCACGCAGCGTTCTGCCGTTTTTTCCAAACAGCTGACGCAGCGAACGCCAGGCCGCGTGGCCAGGCACCTCGCCCTACCCCATAGCGCCGGGCCGGTGTGGCCGAGCGGTTCTAGGCGCTTCAGTCTGGAACCGCGCGAGCGCTACGGTCGCAGGTTCGAATCCTGCCGCGGACATGGATGTGTGTGATGTCCTTAGGTTTAAGTAGTTGTCAGTTCTAGGGGACTGATGACCTCAGATGTTAAGTCCCATAGTGCTCAAAGCTATTTTTGAACCACCCCACAGCCAGCTACCACGCCGCTGCCACCTCCAGGCAGTGCGTTGCTACGCCACGCTGCAGGAAGCCGCCTTCCGCGCCACTCCGCAGCACGGTCGTATGTTCCGGCCGGCTAGCTGAGGCACGGCGCCCAGCCATCGACACCACCGACATCACCTTCGTCGCCGTTTCCTGCAGCCATCGTTCACCACACCACACCACCGCCGCAACATGTGTAAGTTCGTCGCTCCATTTTTCCTCACCGCCACATGCTTGCTGCCAGGTACGCCATCATCTTGTCAAGCTTAGGTCTTTTCTTTCGTGCTCAAATTGTAAAGTTGTTAGCGAGCACTAAGTGTCTTAACATTGTAACCATGACCTCAGACCCGTAGTACCGCCACTGGCGAAGGGAACTCTTCGCCTACGGAAAACCAAGACCCAGTAGCCACCCTTCAAGCAGAAATAGACAAGTTATTATTATTTTAAAACAGAGCTCGAGCTCGAGGAATATGTGTGCATCCACATGGCCGGTATTGGCAGAACTATATACTTATATGGATATGGTGTCTGTTATTTCGGACATGTCCGAAAGAACAGACACCATTGATGTCCTGCAGCCGCCTAGAACGAGACCTGGTAAGAATGTCTTCCACGAGTAATGAGTGTGTTGCGGTGGGACACTGTGAATGTAGTGTGTAGACATACGAGAATGTGGGTCTCACGGGAGACGTGCGCGAGATAGACCCTGCAGTCGCACTATCCTCTGTGCCCTCGGTGCCACAGATGGATCAAGCGTCTGCCATGTAAGCAGGAGATCCCGGGTTCGGGTTCCGCTCGGGGCACACGTTTTCACCTGTCCCGATTCATATATATCAACGCCCGTCAGCAGCTGACGGTATTAATATAATTCTAATTTCGTTCTAGACGGCTGCCGGTCATCAATGTCCATATATGTCCAATGTTTCGTCGATATGGGGGAGGGAGTAGGTATCATGAGTGGTTACCTTATTTACTGCTGTCATATCGACGCAAAGACGGTAGTTCTTCTCTCCACTGTTGATTTCTTGCGGACCACAACGATTGGAGTCGACCAGGGACTGGCGTGGGGTCGCATTATTCCTGCCTCTAGCTGCTATTGGATAGTTTCCTCCACTACAGGGTGGAACAGATGCGGTGTTCTACATGGTTTCTGCGCAATGGGCCTTGACTCTCCAGTGGGAATTTCACGGTAAACAAGGTCAGTGGCCGGCAAATAACACCTTTCTTCGAATAACCAGTTTGTTCTTCCAAGAAGGACTAAAATTTGTTTTGGTCAACTGCAGTCAGATGAGTGCGCGTAATATTTTGCTAATTCGTAACGATCTGGGGTACTTTGTCTTACTAAAACATTTATGCTATCTCGATAAGCTGAAATTCATTTTTATTAGTACAGTTCATACTAATTAGCGTTTCTTCTTTCATTTATATCTTATATGTAGGTGTTGTGGTTAACACTCTAATCAACATTAATATGTCTTACACATGATTGAAAACAGGCTGACAAATTTCGGATAGTTTTTCAATTTCTCGACTGTGCATAGTATGTTGGTAGCACTTCGTCGCCATGCCTGTTAGGCTGTGTAGCAGACTTTAAAGCTGTGCGGATCAGCATAACGAATAGGCGAGGGGTCTCGCTCGTTTTGTCCACGACTGTACATGGTGGCAGCCAGTCAAGGAATATTTCAGGGAATTGGTTTAAAGAATGTATTTCAAAGGCCCAGTCAAATCTTTACAAGCCTGCTACCAGAGCAACTTATGCTGTGCCTACGTGACACAAGTTGCCTGTCTTTCAAAACTGGGGCAGTTCTGTCCAGTTAAAGTTGCTGACAAGAGACGCCTTGAGCCCTCCGCTGAAACTGCTAGCGAATTCACACCATTGGTTTTAGCCAACAGCGTGCGTGGGATACAGATCAAGCGTGTGAAGCACTGAGATAGTGGAACAGCTGTGTGGCAAGCGTACCGCTGAAATAGCTGGGCAGCCGCGGGTGTCTTGAGTGAGTAACGCCTTGGGGCATTGGAACGAACCATTTACAAAATGCACTCCACGCAAATTAGTAATATTAGATTTAGTGATTGTTGCTAATAGTATTCCAACTCCTTTCGGGAATGAATCGATAAATATTAGTTGAATGGGCTGTGGGCACGTAATGGTGAAGCCATTTACGAATTTGGAAAAGGAGCATGAATTTGGAAAAGGAGCAGGTAGTCGGTTATTAAGGTGTGTCAAACTAGACGGGAGGAGGTAGGGTGGTGCTATACTTAGGGGGAGACTCGGAAATACAAAGCGCCACCAAACTAAATGGCGGTCCACGGGAAGACACCCCATAAGGGCGGGCGTCGTTTATGTGATGTTTTTTCGTTTCGCATTCCATCAGCTGGAGGTTGCTTGCTTCTCAACTCCTCTTGGAGTTAGAATCTGATTAGCAGACATGTTAAGGGCATAGGTGTACAAATAAATTTATGGGTGGTTTTTCAAGTGGTTGAAGTCACCCAAACATTGAGACGGGAGGATGTAAGAAATCAAGGTTAAAATACGTACTGTGTAAAAAATATGGGGCCTTTCTGTGTTAAGTCACTATAAATGGATTGATAGCGATGATAGTTCTAATGTGCTTATGATCCCTTTAATGGCGGCAGGCAGGTGCAACGTCAGCGCTCAGAGAGAGGGGAAGGGGGAGGGGGGAGGGGAATCAGACAACGACAGCTGTTTCAACGTTCAGACCAGTCGTACTGGATTACCGTTGCTGACCTACCATGAAAGTGTGCAAATTTAGCAATTCTTGAAGATTCATAACGAAATTAGTTAAAAATCATTCAGTGCCATACTTAAGTCAATTCAATTATTGACAGAAGCGGAAAAAGTAGGCAGTAACAAGTATGAAATTCTACAAGTGTTTCATATCGACATCCACAGGGCGCCGGTACGGAATAAAGGTAGATATAAAACGTATTGGGGGCGCGAGAATTTCATAAAATTCCTTTACTGATAGTCTATCTGCCTCCATCGCGATTACAACCGAAAAAAAACCAGTCCTCCCTTGCAGTAGCAAACACCTTTCACTACGCTAGCAGACAACCCAGGCAAACAGCCCTCAATTATTACCCCAGACATGAATAAGCCGACAATTTCGCAATGAAAATGGCAAAGTGATCTGCAGTTTCTGTTGCATAGAGCTTCCTGGACTCAAAAACATGAACTGTCTACCTTTGTGTCACCGCTTATGTGACAATCATTCGGGTTGTTTATCGAAATAACAAAAAACTATTATTAGCGAGTAAATTTAGCAGGATAATTCTGCACCACCCCAGGAGATAAACGGCGACGTAGCTGCCAAACGTGTTCTACAATGTTTCGAAATCTCCATTAGACGTTCCACAGCCAGAAAATGTTCATTAGCCGAAGTGTTCCTTAAGGTAGCTCGCAATGGCAATGCTCGCACATCTAAAACGCGGTAGTAATAATAGTGGGATCTGAATTACTACGTGTATAGGGAAATGGATTTTATTTGCATTCCTGTAACCGTGATTTAGATCGAAAGCGTAGCTACGATTAATATCCTGATGTATCGACAGCAACTGGAACATTTCGAATAAAGAGTAGGGGAAATTATTATGCGGCTCTCATCTCAGTAATTGGGGTAGCTATTTTCGTTGTTAGGATTTCGTCACGCAAATCGGTAAAAATGAAACCCTACTAGTCTCACATTCTTGACCGTCTATCTGTCTACCCAACCCTTAAAACCCGTTTACCTCGAGTACGCGTGGACATCATAAGCTGAAACGTATCGCAGTTCTTGCGGTATACGGTCCCTTGGTGGTGTAAAAAAGTGAGCTATGTCAGCGCAATCTAAAGATACGGCCGTTTATGTAAAGAAAATTTCCGCGAAAGGTCAACAAATGGCTCTAAGAACTATGCCACCAAACTGCTTAGGTCTTCAGTCCCCTAGATCTAGAACTATTTAAACTTACGTAACCTAACACACATCCATGCCCGGGGAAGGATTCGAATTGACGGCGCAAGGAGCCGCGCGGCCCGCCATGTGACGCCTTTGAGCTCACGGCTAACCCGTGCCGGCAGGCTGTTAATGTCATCTGTTGTTGCTAAAAATTTATTCACTTCTGCTGAATGATTTTCTGCGAAGTTCATTTGAGAAAGAATAACTAAAATATATTTGATGTTACGGAAGAGGACGGACGCCTAATTCATTTCCCCTTGTCTTTATTCATGATGTTAGATTTGCAATCTGAGCATACGTACTATCCATAACCACATTTTAGGTCCAAGTCATAGTCACAGATATGCGAGTACAACACATTGGCTTATCCTTGAGGTATTTCGTTTCCCACGAAGTGGCGGAAGACGATGCTGTGGCGTCTTCGACGCGATATCTTAGCACATCAGCTGAGCGAACTTGCATAATACGTTGGTAGCACTTCGTCACCTTGCCTGTTATGCTGTGTAGCAGACTTCAAAGCTGTGCGGATTAGCATAACGAAAAGGCGAGGGGTCTCGCTTGTTTTGTCCACGACTGTACAATAGCTCTGTCAACATTCAAACAGGTTACTTACAGTTCTATCAGCTTGTTTCGTCTGTTTCAATGTCTTCTATTACCGTGTCAATACTTCATTGATGCTGAACTAAAATACTGGACTTTAAGGGGTACCAGGGAGTTAATACAGACTTAGATCACAATTTAGTAACGATTTTGAGTAGATTTACATTGAAGAAATCCGTCCAGAAGAATGTGGAAAGAAGTGGAACACTGAAGTACCTTAGACTGATGAGATGCGTTTGAATCTCTCTGAAGCTGTAGTACTCCAATAAGAAACATCGCTGTTAAACTGAAGAATGGACATATCTAAAAACAGCAATCACAGAAATTGGACTGACGACCATAGGTACAAGGATCGTAGCTGTGAAAATACTTTTGGAAACAGAAGAAATACTTCAACCAATCGAAGAAAGAAAGAAGAACAAAAGTTTTCGGGGAAAGGCACGAACAAAGCAATATAAGTCGCTTCGGAAGTAAATAAATAAATAACGCCGGTGGAAAACCAATCTCGAATGATTACAGGAAATATATGAAGACGTCGAACAGAAATGATCCTCTATTGGATTTAGTCATCTTATAGAAAAGTCGGAACAGACTTCGATGAAATTAAAAGCAATAGCCGAAACACTATAATCGCAATGAGAACTGCACTGTTAAACGTAGGGGAGGGAATAAGTGGAAAGAGTACACTAGAGGCCTGTACGGCTGTATACAGACGCAGTTCGTGAAGTATTGATCGTAAGTTTCTTGTCCACTTTGTAGTTCGGTACCGACCCTCAGACATCCGACACCAACCGTGTTACCTGGAGCAAGATCTTATTTTAAAGTAAGGTTGTGTTATGACACACCATTTATCCTGGCTTGCTTTTTCCACTCCATGGCTTAATAAAGCATCAGACGCAAAATGATTGGCTTAAGGACGTCATTTTAAAGAGAAAAGTAAAGGACCCAGCGTATGTAGAAAAATCTCTAATTATTTTAAATTGTGAGTTGAAATAATCAAGATTTATTACGTTGGAAAAATTGTCGGGGAACGACCATTTTCTTCCACTGCTCCGTAGACTGACAGCACTGACTGTGCAATGACGTACCTTAACACCACTGCTGCTCATTTGTACTAACAGTGCTGGTTTAGTGAATAGCTCTGTATTTGTAGTTGGTTTGAGAGCACTGAATACGAAGCCGCTACATTATATAGGAACAGGAAATGTTCACTGCTGATAAACTACACTCCTAAGACCAAACAGCGTGAGCAACCCAAAATGAAGGCGAAAGGGAGTGAGAAGTATACACGAGCTGTGACTTTTCTTCATTACGATGTCTGCCCTCATGCAGCTAGGTACGATCCAGCGCATCGTGGGAAATTGTGTTAAATACAGTCCGTTGCGTTCAAAATCTTGAATTTTGACTTGAAGCTCTTCGAGCACAGTCCTGACTTAGCAGCAAGTGATTTTCTGCTTTACGTTCCGGAAAAGAATCACCTCCGCGAAGCCAATTTCGTTGGCTAATGAGGTTGCCGCCTGGCGCAGGTGTCGATGTGGACGATGCCTCAGTGTTTCTTCTAGGTCGGCATTAGGAAGCGTGTCAACATATGGTCCAAGAACATACGGGTTGAATATGGTTCTATGGTAAAATGATGAGTGGGTAACATTGTTTACCTAGTAAATTGTCTCTTTTCAAAAATTGCCTTTACTCTCTGACTTGCAACCATGGCATCAGAATTCAGAAAATTCTCAACGTATTGGTCATGTTTCTGGTTTAGGTGGAGACTATTTGGAGTTGAGCTACGGCTAGGTACACCCGTGACATCTCGCAGATCGTGAAACAGTAGGGCTTCTGAGGCCAGCTACACCGCCCCGAGCACACGCCCTGCGCCTTGGCGGTCGACAACCTAACTTCCGCGAGCGCCGAATCCTACCAGAACTCTCCCCTCTCACCCCCCTGGTTTGTTCTCGGCTCTGCCTTTGAAGTGCTGTCTTCGCAAAGTTGCCGCCGATGTTAATCTCATTCCCAGCCGTTCCGAACTCCGCGGCGCGTTCGTTACGATGCCATTCCACGGCGCGCTACAGCTGCTTCCATGGCTGTATATATACAGCCCTTTATTCGCCCCTATCACCTGCTTCATCTGGAAAGAGCTTCTAGTTCTTTAAATTTCAGAAAGCCCAGAGGAGTTCTATTTATAATGAAGCGAAGTTTTCCGTGCGTTTCCTGAAAACTGCCGAGAGGATGTCGTAAGGCCAAAACTTAGTATCTACCTTCTACTAAAAAGTATTCAAAGGATTAACTTCAGTTAGTTTCAATAGCAGCGATTATCATTTCTCAACATCTTCTTTTGCTTTTCTGTTTCCTGAGAACAGAGGACGTACTTATTATTGTCAGTTACACATTTTCAACTTAACGTTTCGCTGTTCTCATCAAGCAATAGTATGATGATAGTTCACTGCAGTGCATGAGGTACATTACGAGCGAGAAAAGTCCTGATTTACTCTGGAACAATGGGGAGCCATTGAAGAAAACATAGACGTTACGAAAACGCTTGAACAACTATATTAAAAACAAGCAGGTATTGTTTCAAATTAAAAAAGGACGTTTCGCTCTACAAAATATCATTTCTCTTACAGTACAGGCTGCTATAGTTCAGCACAATCGATCCAGATAAATGAATCAACTTCTTCTGCGACGTCACCACCTCCATCGAATAAAGTGAGAATAACTACGATGGTTCTGAAGGCACATCTGTTACTTTATGAATTCATCGATACAATATTTTGATCGTTAACATTTAGACAATATTCCTCCAAATTGAGTACAGCATATATATAATTTTAACTAGTTTAAAACATTCATAGCTTCTTTCTTTGCCACAACAAAACGATGAACACAACAGAACTTCGTTTAGTGAAGCCTTATTTTTATTGTTTTTACTTATTTCTTAAATTTTTTACAATTATTTAATAATTTATATTAAGTCTGCCTTCTCCTCATTGACAATGTCAGGCATCATTAATAATTTACCTAGAATGGCTACATGAGATATAAAAAATTTAAAAGTAGTAGAAAATTGTGACTTTATTGTACGATGTTAATTATACTGCTCATAAAATGTTCAAATGTGCGTGAAATACTATGGGACTTAACTGCTAAGGTCAGCAGTCCCTAAGCTTACACACTACTTAACCTAAATTATCCTAAGGACAAACACACACACCCATGCCCGAGGGAGTACTCGAACCTCCGCTGGGACCTATACTGCTCATCCACAGTGTCTTTACAGACCTGCAATCGAAACCTAGCTGGGCCATACGAGAGGTCAACAAGCTACACTCCTGGAAATTGAAATAAGAACACCGTGAATTCATTGTCCCAGGAAGGGAAAACTTTATTGACACATTCCTGGGGTCAGATACATCACATGATCACACTGACAGAACCACAGGCACATAGACACAGGCAACAGAGCATGCACAATGTCGGCACTAGTACAGTGTATATCCACCTTTCGCAGCAATGCAGGCTGCTATTCTCCCATGGAGACGATCGTAGAGATGCTGGATGTAGTCCTGTGGAACGGCTTGCCATGCCATTTCCACCTGGCGCCTCAGTTGGACCAGCGTTCGTGCTGGACGTGCAGACCGCGTGAGACGACGCTTCATCCAGTCCCAAACATGCTCAATGGGGGACAGATCCGGAGATCTTGCTGGCCAGGGTAGTTGACTTACACTTTCTAGAGCACGTTGGGTGGCACGGGATACATGCGGACGTGCATTGTCGTGTTGGAACAGCAAGTTCCCTTGCCGGTCTAGGAATGGTAGAACGATGGGTTCGATGACGGTTTGGATGTACCGTGCACTATTCAGTGTCCCCTCGACGATCACCAGTGGTGTACGGCCAGTGTAGGAGATCGCTCCCCACACCATGATGCCGGGTGTTGGCCCTGTGTGCCTCGGTCGTATGCAGTCCTGATTGTGGCGCTCACCTGCACGGCGCCAAACACGCATACGACCATCATTGGCACCAAGGCAGAAGCGACTCTCATCGCTGAAGACGACACGTCTCCATTCGTCCCTCCATTCACGCCTGTCGTGACACCACTGGAGGCGGGCTGCACGATGTTGGGGCGTGAGCGGAAGACGGCCTAACGGTGTGCGGGACCATAGCCCAGCTTCATGGAGACGGTTGCGAATGGTCCTCGCCGATACCCCAGGAGCAACAGCGTCCCTAATTTGCTGGGAAGTGGCGGTGCGGTCCCCTACGGCACTGCGTAGGATCCTACGGTCTTGGCGTGCATCCGTGCGTCGCTGCGGTCCGGTCCCAGGTCGACGGGCACGTGCACCTTCCGCCGACCACTGGCGACAACATCGATGTACTGTGGAGACCTCACGCCCCACGTGTTGAGCAATTCGGCGGTACGTCCACCCGGCCTCCCGCATGCCCACTATACGCCCTCGCTCAAAGACCGTCAACTGCACATACGGTTCACGTCCACGCTGTCGCGGCATGCTACCAGTGTTAAAGACTGCGATGGAGCTCCGTATGCCACGGCAAACTGGCTGACACTGACGGCGGCGGTGCACAAATGCTGCGCAGCTAGCGCCATTCGACGGCCAACACCGCGGTTCCTGGTGTGTCCGCTGTGCCGTGCGTGTGATCATCGCTTGAACAGCCCTCTCGCAGTGTCCGGAGCAAGTATGGTGGGTCTGACACACCGGTGTCAATGTGTTCTTTTTTCCATTTCCAGGAGTGTATTTAAAATTATGCAGCAAATTGCGACATTATTCTACAATATTTTCTTAGACTACTTTCCCGCCATTTGTTTACAGATCTGAAGATAGTGTAGGAAACAACCGAGACTAGTCATAGTGCTGTAATTGTATAGTGAAAATTTCGGTCTTGGCCTACAAAGTTTTTAACATAATAGAAAATTATTTCAGAAAGATCTTCGTTTGTTCTCTGCTAGATGGTACCACATCAGTCTACATCTACTGATATAGATTACTGTGTCGTTAACGCAGGTTAGCATAAATTATTTCTGTTTAAATGCACATCAACTATAAGAAATCTACAGAAAGAAAATGATGTAACAGCGGTGAGATAATATGCTGCATTTCTCATGGAAGCTATAGAACGTCTAGTTTACGCATAACGTTTGTTTCTACAACTATCGATTGCCAGTAAATGTCCGGATATCGTCACTTACTAATCAGATCCATACCATTAATTTTTCACTTTTTAAAATGCTTATTTGCTTTTGCTTCTTGCCAAATTTGCTCACAAAGAAATGTGCCATCATGTCCTTTAGGTTTGAATGTTTGATAAATGATAATAGAGATCCGCAATCCTCGCTTCTTTCCTAAATAACCCAATAAGTATGAATATTTAATCTGACAACAGACGACAAGGAGGAAGATTAATAAAAGGAACGTGGGAGGAGCTGGGGTTGTTTCACTATTTGAACTTTGACTGAAACATCTGCCTGCTGTGATTAAAAGTTGATTAAAATTGGGTTTCACCAGTAATTCAGTGGGAACAGTGCAGATATCCTTGTAACTGCATCATTTTAATAGCATCTACAAAAAAAAATTGATAGTACTCTTAACGGGTCAAGGAACAAGCTAATCAGATCTTATTGATATAATAGTTTTTCGTTCGTGTGAGATAATAAACCGGATGGCTGGGCTTCCCACGTGAGTCGGTTGACTCCTTCGGCATGGTGCCATGTGTACCTTGTGCGCAATAGAGAGGTCAGGTAATGGACACAGCGGAGCCGCTCCCCAGTCCGGCCCTTTTATATGCCCGGTAAGGGTTCGTCATGGTCCGTTCTCGGTGATACGCACTGGGGAGAACACTTGGACACACGTCTGTTGCACTCACTATGGATCCAGTCCAGAAAGGACAGCTCAGACACTGATAACAATATACGCTTCCAAGCGGCAGTCTGCACCAAACGAAAATTGACAGCCTGCTGACTAAGTAGGCAGTTACACCGCCTGTAGACATACTGATCCCAAATGTGTTTACCAAGACACTTTTGAAAAATAGGCGGAATGGTAGAGGGAGAAACTAGAATTTGCTTGGGATCTCCAAGACTAGGGCTCACTTTGACCATGAACGTGTGGAGTAAATCTTTCTGAGACCCTTAAGACGAGAGAGTAGTGTGGAAAAATCTCTTACTTCCAATAGGTGAAACAAAGAAACACGAGCCATTGTTGGCTGATGTGGTTTTCTTTGAGATGCCAGGGTTAGAGAAACGATAAGATACGGACAACATTCCATTTCGGAAGAAGATCTAGTTTCAGAGAGAAGCAGAGAACAGGGACTTTCCGGATCTGAGCTCGATAGAGAGCGATCATTCGAGATCAGACAGCACCCAGGATGGTTAGTGTTTCTGCTCCACTGTTAGGGTTTAACGGAGATTAGCGCCGTGTGAAGTTTAGTGACCTTGTGATTGTTAGAGCCGTTTCACAGTCATTGTCATGTTTCTTATCAGTTCAGTTCTTTCAAGATTTGGGACTCAACTTATCTTTCAGTTACCACGACTTGTTCGTTAACTTGTCGGGTGCACTTGTTAATTCTGGTGCATGCGTAACCTTTCCTTAATACCATGGGTGACGCTGTTATTTCTGCCTCACCACTTAAGGTCGATTCAGTCGCAAACTGTAGATGTAACGCCTCTTTTACACAGTTTTTCCTAGTTCCTAGCCGATCCACAATTCGTCCATTATTTGTAACTGAGACAGTTTAATACTTCATATATTTGTGGTGTTTTTGAACGAAGACGCTTACCATGTTTACTTTTTCCAATGTGTTTACATCTTTGTAAAGTAACTCTGCAGTCATCGAATACCTCTGGAAATCGTTTCAGTAACTGATTAATCTCATGTCACTTGAATATAAATTGGCCAGTACCATCAGCCATACGTATATGTGAGAAACATTATTCCATATGACAATTCCGTGGTGCAAAGATTCTTTTAAATAACGGAAAATTTCCAATCGGCCTACAGGTCATAGGATACTTTCAGTTGTTTTGTATTCCTGATTGATGACTGAGCTCCTGGCAACTCTTCTATTGACTCATTAGTAGAAACAAACAGCCACTGTTTACTTGATTCCTCCTCACGTAATAGGGGACTACTTTCATTTAGTTCGCCCTGTCAGGATGCTTGCTCCGTCCCCGCATATTATTAATAGCAAATCTCATTCGTTTAGATCACCCTGCCAGGATACATGGTTTCTCACAACATATTATTACAGTACTTTTACTCTGAATCATTAACGCAATAGATCCTACTTGACGACATGAGACTTGTAGGACCTTTATTGTGACTAATGTTTTATTTTCTTGAAACTTTCTGGCAGATTAAAACTGTGTGCCGGACCGAGACTCGAACTCGGGATCTTTGCCTTTCGCCGGCAAGTGCTCTACCGTCTGAGATACCCAAGAACGACTCATGCACAGTCCTCACAGCTTACTTCTGGCAGAATCTCGTCTCCTGTTTCCTTACTTTATCCTTCATATCCTATTATTGTGTCACATCTTCTGGAGTAGGGAAGTCCTATGCTTATACAGGAACTTGCCACGACACAACTTTTTGTTAACACTTTGTAATATAAAGCTGTACTTAAAATTAAGAAGCTAGTTCGTATGTGGGCGGCAAAGTAATTGAAGATAACGGAACACCAAACACAATACATTCTGTCCATGACAGTAACAGTCCGTGTCGAGTACACATTGTGAAACACGCGCTCTTTAGTAGACTCTGCGTATCGCAACTCTCACTGAGCGTACGTAAAATAGCGGCCAGTGACTGCGGCGCTGTGAAATGTCTTGGGGGCGTTGGCTCTCGGATTTGCCGTTGATAGCCTCTCCGGCTGGCTTCAAACGCTCCTAATAATTTGTATGGTGTTGCCAACCTTGGAACTCCCAATGCGAATTACAGATGAGACTACATCCCTCCTCACCATCCCCCAAACATGCACTTCATTTCTGTTGAAGTATGCACCAACAGCGCGGGGACTTACGGATGCAGTCTTGATGTGGTGGCCGATGGCAGACCACTGTCTGTAGCCTGACATTTACCTGGAGAGTGGTCAGGAACACCAAACTGGAAAAGTAGCCACAGGGTACAACCCAGAGTTCAAGGACTCTGATACTGCTGAAGGGATGTCCAAGACCACACCCAGACTCTCTGGGGTATCCCGGTATGCGTCTGTACGCAGCCCGCAATGGACAACGTCTTTTGCTGTGGGACCAGAGGTGACATTGGTGGATCTGACAGACAGAGGTGAAGGTGGGCTTGCAGCCATGGTGGAAAGCATTGGAACGACAAAAGAGAACTTACTGTCTGCATCAACAACTTGTAACCAACGAGTATTCCAGAATGGTAGCGCAAAATCAATGCGAAGACGTTGCCATGGGCCACTTGGCGGTGGCCGGTCAAAATAACGGTTGGTGGAGGGAACCGATGATTACATATATTGTGACAGTGGGCGATCAGTTGTTCGATTCGTGCGTCCATAACCAACCATGTACAGTGGCGTCAGTCGAATTGTTTCGTCGAAATAATGGTCCAATGACCTGGCAGCAATTCCCACTGGAGGGACTGAGGAACGAAAATACGTACATTGTCGTTACCTTTGTGAACTAGAATAACCCCAAACTTGCAGAAAGAGCGTGCTGTTGCACAAAATAACGGCAAAGCTGAGGCCTGCTTATCTCCTTCCGGCTCTGAGACCACCCATTGCGAACATAAGGCAAGAACACACAGAGATTTGAGTCGGAAGCTTTTTCATGAGCTATTCGCCGAATGTACATGAAAATAGCGAAGCGTATCGAGATCTTGTACGTTTACCTGAAAACAGGATTCCTCTAAGAAATCAAAGATTGAATATATACCCACGAGAAAAGAGACAACAATCAGCGTTGGAATACTGATCTGCGGGCCTGTGCAGAAATTCATAGTTCTTGATGAAACAGGCTTGGAAGGACAGAAACGATTCATCCGTGGCGAATGGTCGGTGACGACATTATATTTTCTTCCACGCAAAGATCGATGAAACTTAGTTACCATGTAAATAATGACGAGTGCTTCTCTCTATATCTATCTATAACTGCACTGAGTGTTGTTCTGAATTTAGAAGCAAAAATACTGTGGGAAAGCACTGCTCCAGTCGCAGACGATGATGTGTCAACCAGTAGTACAACAAGCTCATCTGGATTAAAATTAATATGACATCGTTCACTGTGAAGAGCACCCTCGAGACGCTGTAAAACATGTTGACAGTCGGTGGACCATGAAAAAATATTCTTCTGGCGCATTTAGTGCAATGGAGCAGCAATACGCGTCACTTTAGGGATGAATTTTATGTAATACGTAAACTTGCCCATCATCACCTGCAGCTCATAGCATTGTGAGATGCCGCTAAATCCTTACAGCTTTACTACTTCCGCATCCCACTTCTTTGAACATTGATTCTTCCTGACTCACATTACCAGGTTGTGATCTGTGTCTATATCTTGCCCCTGGTTACGTCTTACAATCCGATATCTGATTTTGGAATCTCTGCTAGGCCATGATGTAATCTAACCAATATCTTCTCGTACCTGCCGACCGTTTCCAGTTATACCACCTGCTGTTGTGATTCCTGAACAGAGTATTTGCTATTACTAGCTGAAATTTAGTGCAGGACTGAATTAGTCTCTCTCCTCACATTCCCACTACCAAGCCCATATTTTCCCGTAACCCTTTCTTGTACAGCTTCCCATATTGTCGCATTCAAATCCCCATGACTATTAGATTTTCATCTCTTTACGTACTGAATTACTCGTTCCTTATTCTCATATGAGTCCTGTGTCTCCTTATCTTCTGTTTACGACGGTGGCTTCTATACGTAAATTATTGTTGTCGGTGTTAGTTTGCTGTCGATTCTGACGACAACCAGCCTATCACTGAACCTCTCAGAATAAATTAATCTCTGCGCTACATTCCCATTCATAACGAATCCTACTCCCGTTATACCATTATCTGACCAGTAATACTTGTCTTCTTTCCATTTCACTTCACTGACTCGCAGTATATTTAGAATGAGCCTTAGCGTCTCCAGTTTCAGATTTTCTAGGCTCCCTACCACGTTAAAACTTCAGACATTCCACGCCTCGGCTTGTAGAACGTTCTCCTTTCGTTGATTATTCGGCCGTCCCCTCCCGGAGATCCGAATGGGGGATTATTCCGGAATTTTGTACCACTGGAGAGATCTTCACGACACCTTTTTCAATTACAGATCACACGTCCTCTGGATAAACATTATGTGTCTTTAATGCTTTGGTTTCCTTTGCGCTCTTCATCCTCATGCTGTTGATCACAGCTGATTCTTCCACATTTTAGGGCCAGTTTCCCATCCCAAGGGTGAGAGAGTGCCTTGAATCTCCTTCAGCATCTCTGCCATCTTTGACAAGGCCGTTGGCAGAGCGAAAACGATTTCTTATACAGGAAGCCTTCGGTTGCCATTGTTGATTATTTTTATTCAGAATGCAAGCATTGGCAAGGCTCGAACCCGGGAACCAGGACCTTTTGATAAACAGTCGAAGATGCTACCCGTTAACTATGCGTGCTGAGCCTGTATGTAAATGCCCACGCGATAAATGGCTATCACACAGACTGTCTATCACAGGAACCTATAATATCTTGAAGTAAGTTAAATTCTGCGGGGCGAATTCTGACTACGACTTCCTTTGTAACGGTCGTTGCTAGGCAAACGAATATTCCTAACTCCTCTGGCTTCACTATATCATATCTCCTAGCTACCCATTCGTATTCTGTTGCTTTTCTTTCTACTGTTTCTGGCAGTCGTTGTTTATTCCTACTTTTGGAACTCTCAACAACTCTGGTTTTCATCATTTTGTCCAGTTCTGATGTCCTTGATTTTGTACGTCTATTCAGTGCCTTAAATGGTAATCTATAGTTCATACTAAATTATGATTGGAGATCATATCTGCCCCTGACAATGTTTCCAATTTTACAGTCTGGCTCTAAACCTCTGTCTAACCATTGTGTAATGTATGTCGTGTCTCCAGGTATCATCTCCGTAAATAAAAACCCGTTTCACAAAAGAGCTGAAAAGAAATCTGAGGATGTGTTGTAGGATCAGCATTTCGTATGTAGGGAAGTTACCGGCAACAGAGAGGCAGTTTCGAGGTTGCGCGCCGGCCACTGTGACCGAGCGGTTCTAGGCGCTTCAGTCCGGAACAGCTTTGCTGCTACGGTCCCAGGTTCGAATCCCGCCTCGGATATGGATGTGTGTGATGTCCGTAGGTTAGTTAGGTTTAGTTAGTTCTAAGTCTAGGGGACTGATGACCTCAGATGTTAAGTCCCATAGTGCTTAGAGACATTTGAACCATTTTTAGGCTGCACTTGATAACGGAATAAAGACAGAAGAAAAGTAAAGACACCTCCATAGCAGTTGTCGGTATAGAAAAAGCGTTCCACAGTGTAAAATTTAACAAGGCGTTCGAAATTCTAAGAAAAATATGAGTACGCTATAGAGAAAAGTGGATAATACACGAGGGCGAGCTGAAAAGTAATGCCTCCGAATCTTTTGTTCTCAATATCGATTAAGGTATTACATGTGAGGCAAATTACTCTGTTACCATTCCTGCTTCTCTGGCGTATGCTGTCCATCAGTTCATTGCGTATTTCTTCCAGAACATTTGCATAAATTGTCGGTATGTAATTTTTACGCAATGTTCACTCATCTGGTATATTTTGATTTAAGCAATATTTGCGGAGGAAGTCCTTGAGGGTATGGTTTGTAAGTTTGTGAAGACGAATATTGCTTGTAATGAATGCTTCACATAGATCCATCTTAAACCGACTTTTTTTGGCTACATTTGGACAAATCCGTCCTACTGCAACTTGCTGTTGTCAGAAGTTGTTGTCGTGGTCCTTTCTACTGCATTCCTGCGATATGAACACTTGTCTAGCATTCTCGTCTATTTAAAACTTTTTTTGGACAAAACGTTTTTCTCTAAAACTCGACAATATAAAACAATTCCGTCATATGTTTATGTTCCAGGATAATCAGCTATCCACGAAACGACGTTTCTTTTTTCGGGCGGCATGGCGCAGAACATGTTAAGCACTACACATCGTAAACACGTTTAACTGTGTACAAGTAAATAGAAAGCTTCACTGAAACAATGGACGAGCGACTAAAAGCTTGCGTAGTTTAATTTAATAGTTGCCGACACGTACGGTATGACAGCGGAGCGGATTAACCGGGGTCGCGGGGGCAGGAGTATTGACTCTGTCTGTCTGTTCCTGTTCCTCTTCTGTAATGATTTCACAGGCAGTGGCCTCTCAGTTAACGATCGTACGCAGTTCTAGGTCGCGGTCAATCTGTGCGACATCAAAACTAGATCGACCTAGAGATCTCCCGTCTAATTTTTTAAAATATTGTAAACACAGAGCGAAAATATGCATCGTCACTAGTTTTTAGTTAAAATATTCAATAACCGGTGAAAAGGAGCCAAATATACAAATGTATATACAACATGCAGATACATATAATCTGGTCTCTAGTGATGATTGTAATGTGCTACGTCGGGTTGTTCATGCTCGTAATGAAGGAAACGGTGATTCTAACGTCAACGTTCGGAGTGGACGATCTTTCCCCTAAACCTAAGAAGAAAACCTTCGAGGACTATATTTTGACATTGATGAAGAGCTGCAAACATTGGTCAGGCTGTGGCTCCGTCAACAAAGTGAAACGTTGCACAGTGACGCTGTCAACAAACTGTCCTCTCGTAGGGAGAAATGTGTTACTCGCCGGGCTATGTTGAGAAATTAACATGCAGACTTGAAGTATAAAAATGTAGACTGTTAAAAAACTTGTTTTATTTAAAAATCTTTAAGGGTTTTCACATAAAGGATTCAGAGGCAATAGTTTTCAGCAAGCCCTCATACAGTGAGCACAAAAAAAAGAGGGAACAATAAAGCTGCAAGACCAAGAAGGAAGTGGTCGGATTAAAAAGGACGTAACACAGGAGTACGGTCTTTTGCCCCCGAATTAAAATTCTGTGTGAAAGGATACCAGTGAAACGACTGTTAATGACATTGGAATCCTCAGCGGAAGTGAAGACGAATTACATGAATTGTTGAATAGAATGAACAGTCTAAGCAGAACAGAATTTGGACTGAGAGTAAACGGAAGAAGGGCAAAAGAAATTAGGAGTAACATAAACGACAATAGCTAGAAGTTTAACATCAAAATTGCTCACGAACAGACAAAGTTCTGACGTAGAAGGAAAATAACCCATGATGGAAGACGCAAGACTTAAAAAGCAGACTAGTTGAGGCAATGACAGCATTCATAGCCAAGAGAAATCTACTAGTATCAAACGTAGACCTTTGAGAAGGAAATTTCTGAGAATGTACATTTGGAGCACATCACACTACGGTAGTGAATCATAGTCTGTGAGAAAACCGGTCGAGAAGAGACTCGAAGCGATGGGGATGTGGTGTTACAGACGACTTTTGTTAAGTACATGGACTGATGAAGTAAGGAAAGAGAAGGTGAAGAAATGAACATTTTGGAAAAACTGACAAGAAAAAGGAACAGGATGATAGGACAATGGGACGTGTGTTAAGATATCTGGCAATAACTTCCTTTGTCCTAGAGCGAGATGTACAGAGGAAAAGCTGCAGAAGAAGACAGATTTTTAAATTTATCCAACAAATAATTGAGGATGTACGATGCAGGTGGTAGGCTCTGCGATGAGGAGATTGGTAGAGGAGGGGAAGTCCTATCGAGTCAGTCAGAAAACTGATAACTAGTTCTGCAAGGTTCGCAGGAGAGCTTCTGTAAAGTTTGGAAGGTAGGAGACGAGGTACTGGCAGAAGTGAAGCTGTGAGTACCGGGCGTGAGTCGTGCTTCGGTAGCTCAGTTGGTAGAGCACTTGCCCGCGAAAGGCAAAGGTCCCGAGTTCGAGTCTCGGTCGGGCACACAGTTTTAATCTGCCAGGAAGTTTCATATCAGCGCAGACTCCGCTGCAGAGTGAAAATCTCATTCTGGAAACATCCCCCAGGCTGTGGCTAAGCCATGTCTCCGCAATATCCTTTCTTTCAGGAGTGCTAGTTCTGCAAGGTTCGCAGGAGAGCTTCTGTAAAGTTTGGAAGGTAGGAGACGAGGTACTGGCAGAAGTGAAGCTGTGAGTACCGGCCGTGAGTCGTGCTTCGGTAGCTCAGATGGTAGAGCACTTGCCCGCGAAGGGCAAAGGTCCCGAGTTCGAGTCTCGGTCGGGCACACAGTTTTAATCTGCCAGGAAGTTTCAGATCAGCGCACACTCCGCTGCAGAGTGAAAATCTCATTCTGGAAAAAAAAGTCCTTCTTTAATGATATTTAAGTCAAGTGTGAGTAATGATTTAACTGCGCTCTTTGCAATGCTAGGCAGTGTGAAACACTCGCTGCATGGCTAGCTGGAAGTTCAGTTGGAGCTGGAAATTTGAACTCCACCTTTAAAAGCCGAATTCGCTTTTCCTTCGGGACCCAAGCATTGTTCATTTGTTTCCGTTAAGTAACAATTTTAAGATTTTCGCCTCTAGTCAGTCCTGTAATAGAAGTATTCCATTTTCAAATGACAGCACTCACTTTGTGTGGACTGCAGTCTTTTTGTGAAATTCCAAAATTACTCCAAAATGTAAGGTTTTTCCAAAGGTGCAAACTTAATTTCACCCCCTGCATTAAATTTGTTTCCACTATATGTGGGCCCTTACACATCCATGTACAGAGTGTTTCAAAGTCTTTGCATCAAACATTTAGGGGTCCCAGAATACGTCAAGGGTAACAACTTTTGTATGAGACAAAATGTTCGCTGACATTTCTAGGCGACACCAGGCATCGTTTTTTATCCGTAATGCCCCTGAGAGGCAGTGGGGTGTGTGCACAATGCAATGTGTGTTTGTGGCTTGTATGTTGCCTACCATGCAGTGATCGACTCCATATGAAAGGGTGTAGGCAAAGAAAAATTGAAGTTCCTGGTTCGGTTCTAAAATATCTACCTCCACTTACAAACATTTCTTCCAAAGGTTTCCTTATTGAAAACCGATCTGTTTTCTGGAGTAGATAGTAGCATTTTGTCCCTAACAAATGTTGTACAGCATGACGTGAGCTATTACCTCTAGACGTTTGCTGCAAAGTCTTTGAAAGAGACGGAGAATAACAGTTCAGCAAGGTAAACGCAGATATGCTTGGAGCACACAATCGCAATCAGTGCTCCTCTAATGTGTACGTGCCACCTACAGGTAACTATTAGAATATTGTTATGGGCGGTCAACGCATTCGGAGATCACGTTTGTACCAAAGACTATGATCATCTACGCTTCCTTCTTGCACAGTGTGTTTCCTTCTCATATATTACCCAAACATCCTCGCAGAAATAACACCGAAATAAAATTAAACGTCTACAATGTGAAATAAATTGCGTGTAGTTCCGTGTAACATGTTCATATCAGAAACGTACATTACTCTGTTCCAAGATAGTACAGAGCACATGGGACTCCTCTAAAAACTATAGGAGGACATTATTCAATTAAAAAGTCTGTATGTATACATATTACTATGGTATCATATTTTATCATTTTTCTGTCAAAAGATACATATGATGGGACGCCTGTTAGTGGCCATTTTTCAACAGTAAGTTCCCTATAGCGCTGTTCGCATGATGACCAACATTGCTTTAGTCTATGTTACTCTAAGTACATCACATGCCAAAATTTTCTCCTAAGAACAAATAGAGAAATCATCACGTAGGTGAAAAATTGGTTACGTGTTTCTTACACTTGCAGGAAATTTATGTAATTACCTTGTTTCTCATGTCTATGTTCTTTCACTGTCAAAGATATTTGATATTTGTATCTAGAGTAGTAGTAACGTTATTAATCCGTGGATCACGTTTAGAGTGATGCTTGACATACCGCGGTATGAAAGTTTAAAAAGAAGGAAACTTAATTCATATACGCATACAACAACTTACTTACTCACAGTTCTAGTCTGACAAGAATGGGACATGTAGTCAGCCGTAGCCTTATAATAAGAAACATGACGGCAAGTACCTGACGTAATTTAGGAAAAACATTTAAAATCAAAATCTGATTGCTTGGTAGGATTGAAAGTCTCCATTGTCACGAATACGAGGCCAGTCTGTGTAAAACAGCGTAATGTTTTCTATTTATTCTAAGTGTACCACACTGTTTTTTATGCATACAAGCCAAAATATATTTTGAAATAACAGAACTATTTTATCAGTATTGAATTGTCGTTTACTTCTTACAGTTGACGTACTCTACATTATCTAAGTACTCCTTCATTGCATCATATGCATTGTTTAACACATACTTTTCAAAAACATTTTATATGACTTTTTAATGTGTTTAATGTTTTTGTCAGTTTATTGTAAAATTCTCATTCATGACAAAAAAAGCTATTGTAGGTTTTATTTATGCTTGGTAAATGAGATCTCAGTCAAGTTCTTGTACCAACGTCATGTTTAGAGCTTTTGTAGGGAAATTTGTGTTGTTGCTGTGATATTTAGTCCGAAGGCATTTTTTTATGCGTCTCTTCATGCCCTTATCGTAAAGCTGCGTGCCCTTGGAAAATATAATAACTGCAAATTGTTTCTTCCTGCAGCCGTCCACAGCACCAACATGGCGAAGCCATGTTGAGTAATGTTACAAGGCCTGACTAGTCGATTCATCTGTATTGTTGCATCTTAAACTGCTTAAAAGGGGTGCTGTCCCTCTTCAGTATCCATGTATTAGACTTTCCTTTCCAGAGATACTCATCCCAAGTAGTTTTTCCTATAGTACAGGCATGCACTATCGAATCAAACGTATCTTGACACCTATTACTGGAGATTAATGTGTGGTGCACGTATACTCAGACACTATGGCGGCTTGAACTCCACTGGGAGTACTTCCGATGAGGTGTCTGAACGTCTGCATAGGAATGGCGGCTGATTCTTCCTCTAGAGAAGAAACCAGAGACAATAATCATTGTACTTACATTTACATTTATCTTTTTGGTATAATTTGCTATAGTTCTTTCTCCCTCCTGGGTAAGTGATTAAACGTTATTTCATCAGTATGCTTAACAAAACTGGAGAGGAAATGGAACGAATTTTCTTTGGATCAGCACAATCTCTAATTGTAGGCCCGTTGCGAATAAAGACGCAAGAAGGTCGCAAGTTATGTAAATGTTTCAACGCTGGTAGTAGCGTAGAAGAGCGACACTTCTTTATGTGGATCGTACATAGAAAACAAAATTCTGGATTAACGCAACTATGGCTGTCGATCAATGGCACCACTGTCTTAGCAATTACAGCTCTGAACAATACATTAAAAACGAGGTTAGGACAGGAAATATTAATACAATTGCAAGTCGTTACACTTTGTTTAAATCAAATGTGATTAGTGTAAGCTATACTACAGCATCACCTTCTGCCACCCCTGCAAGCAGTCAAAGAGCCAAGAGACAAGTGATACAAGAGGAAAAAGTAACTCGGGAGTATGTAATGTTTCCAGACAGAAACAAAGCATATAATGTCTTAATAATCTGATGCTTTGAGAGGCTATGAATTTGCCTTGCTCTGTTTTTAATGTATTGTTTTATAGGCCTCTTGACTAGTATTGGTACAGTTTTCGTAGCTGCCTTGACGATGCCATTTATCCAATCACCAATCTGCGCATACACTTGCGTAGAGGAATTCATTACTTATATGGCGTATTGTCATCACAATTTAGCTGTAGTCATAAAAAGTGTCGTTCAATATACATTGCATTTATACATCACATCGTTCATAAATTTCATGACTTTTTTTATTTTCTTCGAACTTAGTGTTTATGCAAAAGAGTCGAGTAAACAACTATTCGTTTGTCATTTGAAGAGACTGAAAATTATTGTCAGTAAGCAGTTACAAAGTATGTGAAACAGTTTAGTAGATACATTTTCAGCTCTCCTCGAAATGAACGTAGGGACATGTGACAGGTGACAGACGGCAACGGGTGCGCTCAGTAGTTGTCGCATGTCGCCAATGGGAAGGCGTGGAGCCGGGCGACGAGGTGCAAGTTTGGATTAGAATGTAGCATTACGAACGAACCGAGTTGTCACTCTTACGGACATCGGTTGTCCAACGTTTGGAGAACTGAATGTTTTTTATTATTGCTGTGGGACATCGTCTTGGAATTTATTTTCAACAACAGTCTTTTCGTTTTATATAGTAGCGGAGTTTATTGGTTCTATGTTTGTTACGCACGACAATGTGCGTTCAGTTAGTCTCATTTATCATGAAGGTTCATGATAGGCACAATATGTGTCCTCATTAGACTATTTTCAATTTATCTTCGGTCGTACACTCTGAACATGCTGTAATGGTGCCGCCTTCGCGACACAGCGCCAATAATCAAATTCCTCTTGCGGGACTGGGATTATCACCTGGCCCTTGCGCAGTTGAGGTTCACAGTCGGTTGCCGACACAGCGTGGTGACTACCGTCGTTTGTGTTCTTGTGTGGGGTCCTCCGTCAGACAACGCAGAAACACCCTTCTTCTGCACGCCGAACCACAGCCGACGAGCAACTCAGGGGGTTTCAATACAGGTAAGCAGCTCCGCGAAACTCTCACGATTAGGTAACTAATGCACGTACGTTTTCCTTTAATTGCACCTGGCAATCGTCCCAGACAGAAAAGCAGAGGATGTTGTAACCTACCTCCTTCGGGGCTCTCTTTGGACTGCTTTTTCTGTCGCAAGTTTTATGTGCTTGTTTCCACTTTAACACGCTCTGAATGGGTAGTCCTAAATTGTTCAACAGATGTTGAATAGAATTTCAAACACATTACTCATATTACCAACGAAGGAAAGAACTAACTTGACGCCATTGGATCACTCTGATGGCTCTGCTACCGAGTATGACGTGAGGGCTCTGTATTTATAACTCTGAGGTCTCAGAACGTGACACAGTAACTGCAAGGTTGAGCGAAGTGAACAGAATGGGGGCAGAAACACCAGTATTGTCGGATGCAGTTCCATCAATTTAAACAAGACCCGGCTAGTACGAATGAGATACCACTATGAACGACAGATCAGCGAATAATAAATGGCCGTAAGATTGAAAAAGCTCATATTTTATGCACTGAAGAGCCAAAGAAACGAGTACACCTGCGTAATATCGTGTAGGGCCCCCACGAGCACGCAGAAGTGCCACAACACGACGTCGCATGGAATCGGCTAATGTCTGAATTAATGCTGGAGGGAATTGACATAAATCCTGCAGGGCGGTCTAAATCCGTAAGTGTAGGAGGGGTGGAAATCTCGTCTGAACAGGTTGCAAGGTATCCCAGACATGCTCAATAATGTTCATGTCTGAGGAGTATGGTGACCAGCGGAGGTGTTAAAAATCAGAAGAGTGTCCCTGGATTCACTCTGTAATAATTCTGTATGTATGGGGTGTCGCATTGCCCTGTGGAATTGCCCAGGTCTATCGGAATGCACAATGGACGTGAATGGATGCGGTTGATGAGCCAGGATGCTTACGTACGTGTGACCTGTCAAAGTGGTATCTAGACATATCAGGGGTCCCATATCACTCCAACTGCACACGCCCCAAACTATTAAAAAGCCTCCCCCTGCTTGAACAGTCCCCTGCTGACATGCGGGGTCCATGGATTGATGAGGTTGGCTCCATACCTGTACACTCCCAGACTACAATATTAATACTGGTCCATGCCTGGTCGCCATTTAATGACCATGACTCTTTGTGGAGATTGGAAATTTCCTTTACAGCATGGGCTGGTGTGTGCCTCAGGAGTTGGCGTCTTTCTCACGGTTTCACCTGCGTTAGTGGCACATTCTTCTGATGTTTCCCTCCATTCCGAAGTTGTTGTCACACCAGTCACCCAACATTTCTCTGTAACCGTTGCCTCTGCGTGAGACACAAGTTTGGGCTTTGTCTCTCTCTCTCTGCTAGCATCCGTGATTTACTGCCCAGGAAGCAACTTTTTAGGAAGGCTGACTTCTTTCACATGACTCCCTGTGAGAATTCCTAGCACTTTGTTATGTTCTTTCCAGTGTCTCTGGGGGTGCTGTAATTGTCGGCACACTCTTGCTTTCTAAAGCAGGTTAAACGACTGCTGGCAGGCCAGAAAAATTAGCACGCTTTCACGTGTGCGTTCTTGATATTCTGTCCTAATGGCTGCAAGGGTCCATCAGTTTCGGCATACTTCTCATTGTCTGCCAGGCTCTTCACAGCATGTTAATTCCTTAGCGCGGTAAGGACGTCTGTGGTTGCAAAATGGCTCCATTGTCTCTCCACATGGGGTCCTGCCAGCTTTCTCCTGGGTTGCTGGCGGTGTGGGCCAGTGTAGGAGGCCCCGGGAAGAAATATCACAAGCTGCATCAAGCCAGTCTTACTGATGGTGGATTTGATACGTTAGATTGAGTGACTTCAACATCTAATGGAGAAATACATTTGTCTTAAACTTTCTGCTACTGTGTGGTGAGCAAATATCTCATTCAATACGTGAATTTACAGGATCTCTTTTTATGTATCTCCATTTTACGTGAATGCTTTTGATCAAAATATCAAAACGAAAATTAAAATTGATGGAAGCTGTGAGGGTCTGTCACGCCAACTCTGTGTACTGATGTCAAGATTCCAGGCGTGTGCACTGATGGGTTAAAAAATGTACTTCTCCAGTTTACATCAACGAATTAAGAGTCTCGTTTCAGAATAGTTCTAGTTTTCGATTATTGTGCCTCTTCATCTTTAGCACACATCAGTGTTATGAATGAGCATACTGTACAAAAAAGGACATAACTTTACGATCTATATATGTACTTTCTATCTTTCTGGTTTATCTAGCTGCATAGAAAAAACATTTGTTTGTAAATTTTAGGCAAAATAGTTTAGATTTTTACATAGTATTCAAAGTACATCGATTAGTACGTAATAGTGAAACTACCCAGACAAAAAACTGCTAAAAGCAGACGATTTACAGAAGCTACAAGGTGACATACCACTCACACACATTAACAACATTTTCAGTCCGATTGATATTCATATTCTAGGTCATAATCTCGGCATTAACCAGTACGAAATTTGATATTGTGGTTGATGACTTTTTTACATGGGGAAATTGTGGGCAGAATGTTCTTACAACTGCACACGTAACCTGTGGAGAACTTGTTCCCGAGGGGCCGTAGTGGAGGCGAGATGAATGGGGATCCACAGAGGCTGAGTCCAGCGACCTGGCCGTATGAGTGATTCTGGGAAGCAGAGCTCAGTGAATCTTACCTGCAGAAGGACTTCTGAACAATGCCCTGTCCTTCTTCCACTTAGGGTCTGGCAGAAGAGGGCCGGTTTACAAAACATTTTACCTGTGCAAAATGGCAGTTTGTTACAATGGCAGCCGGATGGCGGCAAGTGGGTGGAGGAATCTATTTAAGAGAGACTGCTGCAAACTAAGCTTTTTCTGCGAACAGTGGAATGGTCACAAAACTCCATGCATTCTAATGTTAGAAGCTGGATCGGTATGGACAGTGCAGCTGCTGCACGTGACCTCCCGCTGAAACCAGGAAGTCTCCAAGATTCTTTAGTGAGCGGCAAAACATATACTTCAAGGGTACGACTGTCTAGGAACCTTAACAGCCTTATTTACAAATTCGAAAGATTAATCTCTCCATTAATAAGAGAGTGTGGTACAGTTAAAGTAAATAAATTTTGCCAAAACATGCCCATACTTACCACGGAACTGACGCCTCCCTATTCTAGAATCTTCTTTTATCAGAAGAGGGATTTGAGTCGCTGATTGGCTCCTCTCAGGTCATGCTAAGTGGAAGCTTGATTCCCCACCATGGGAACCCCTGTGCTGTGTTTGGATTGACTGCCAGACTAACAGGACAGTGAACAGGTTAAATTGAATGAGTAGTGGATAATTTGATTGGTTTGTGCAATGTGGAGGCAGTTTCGCTTCAGCTAATTTGGCTCCTGCACAGAGCCTTGGTGGACAGTGGTTGTCCTTCATTGCCTTGTCCATGTTCTGATCCTCCCCTGCTAGAGAACTTCAGGTCTTTCCCTAGTGGGTGAGACTGGCGGTCTGTATTTTGTGGTGGACTAAGAGCCAGTGGCAGTTTAGAACTATACTGACAGTGGAACTGCGCATTTTCTCAGACATATATTTTGTCACAAGGGTGAACTTACTCTTCCTGAGTTGGCTGTCTGTCGTTTAACAATTCCAGCGTGCCGAGGAGTGAAACTGGTGGGCCTGACCAACAGGCTGGTGCACCTCACACTGAAATCTGCCAGGATTTCAAGGCTCTGATAGGGAAGTTCCCAATACTCAGATAATCAGAACGCCAGACCGCGCAGTTTGCAAGTTTTCAGGGATGCATTAGAATATTACAGCTGCTGCAATGCGCAGCTCCTCGATCAAAGTGCGCCGTTGTATGCTGCTGCCTGAATCAAGGAGAAAAGGTTAAGTTCTGCTGCACCAGCGTAGGGCTGTTAAATTTTATTCACAGCTCTCTGCTTTCATGTGAACCATAGTTTGTAGTATACTTGGTGATAGTTTATTCCATTTGGTTAAGTTCTGCTGCACCAGCGTAGGGCTGTTAAATTTTATTCACAGCTCTCTGCTTTCATGTGAACCATAGTTTGTAGTATACTTGGTGATAGTTTATTCCATTTCAATGGAGTTGGGTGTCACAGTGGATTCATGTAAGCAAAGGCGTTGTGAAAGGGGTTAATTCAGGGAAGAATTTGTGTAGTTCCACCCCAATGTATGCTTTGCCAATCAAACACCATTCCCTTTCTGATTTGTGTTTGTCATTGTTGTGTAAGATTTATCAGCTAGTTGTAGCTACAAAAGGACTAATAAAACGTGTCATTATTTTGTAAACTTAAGTATGCCACTGTTCGCGTTCGTACTCCCTCTACTGTTCACAGTTTTATTTTATTGTGGCGGTACATGGGTGCACCAGCAATATAAGGTTCAAGATTATTAAATTAGTTAATTTGATTATTAATTTGAGTTCTGAAAATAACCACAGGCATAGGCAACAAAAGTGGCATGAGTAAATTCAACAATTGGTATACAGAAATTAAGGGTGTAGCTCACGAATTTAAGGTTTGTGAGAAGATAATACTGACCTCTACGTAAAAATAACATTTAGCATCACTCAGACATATATTTATGATTAAAGCAAACGGTGGCTTGCAATCAGCGGCCCGTCCAGGATCTCGAATCATTCACTTTTATGAGCTGGTTAGTGCATTATCTAGCGGAACAGGTGAATGTTTCCCTCTCTCTCTCTCTCTTTTTTTTTTTTTTTTTTTTTTTTTTTTTTTTTTTTTTTTTCAAGGTAAGACTATCGTGCATTGAGAATAATTAGACTGAATTTTGGCACTGTGTGTTGTATTTCAGTAATTTGTAGAATGTCGTAGTCATTTTATTTCAGTGTATGTATCGTTTGCGTCTGCGTCATTTAATTTTATTTCTCTCATTGTGTCTTGTCAATGACTTCTCTGTCACTTGTAGTCTGATGTTTGCATCGTTACTAACGCCGTTGTGCAAGCTTTTGTGGAAGAAAGATTATTGCAGGTACGTGTACGATGTTTTAGAGTAGTTTTGTTTCATCGACTTAGGCATAAATGTGTGCATTATTTAAAAGAAGATCAGCTTAGGATTTTTGTGGGTTATGCGTTACACTCGGAAGCTTTCGGAATTAGCAATCGATGTGAATGCTTACGAGAAACAAAGCTCATTTGTATAGTGAGCAAGGCTGTGCACGACTATCGTCCAAAATGGAACACGAGCCAGCCATTGATGCAGAACAAGATAGAATGGCGGAAGAAGCTCATTTTAATGCCCGAAAATGGGGCGTAAAGGAAAAATGCAGAACACTCCGTTGATGAGGGTTCAGTTTACTCAAGAAATGAATGTGAAAACAATACTAAGGTGGCAAGTCATGTAGGTTCTGTAAAAACGGAAAGAAGTACAGTCAGGGAAAGTGACAGTCCGATTTCGCGGGCAAGGCGTCGTAGAGCAATTGAGTCACGTGCGTCTAGTCCAGGATACATGACTGGATTAGGCAATTAGAATTGATCATTCCGTTTATGCAAGAGGCAGAGAAGATACGGCGACAGGAGGAAGACCAAAGAGAGGATATCCTCATCAATGAAATTAGGGAAGTTCAGAAGCGACAAGGCCAGGAGGAAAAGAGATAGGACGTAGTCTTGAAAGTAATTAAGTAAATTCAAAGGAGGGATGATAAGTTTGTCGAAAACGTAGATGAGGAATGAAGGTATGGGTGTAAAGACAGAGATCTAAGACAGTAGAAAAACTTAAGGTGAGACGCGAGAAGTAGCGGTAGAGTCCAAATGTGAGGCTAGGGCTGCCAGATTAGTAGCACAACACGCGGGAAAAAATGCGCAAATTACGCGAGATGAAGCGGCGCTGATAAAGATCGAAGTGAGTGCAACTAAGAAGGCTATTTCGGCTCTCAAAAAACAGGGACAGAGAGTAGTTGAAAAAATACAGGAAGAAATGTTAGAGACCAAAGACGAGCAAACACGTCTCACTGCCCAGCAGAATGAGCTGACGGATAAGATGAGACAAATGTTCGAACCGACCGTTCGTGCTGAAATTCAGATAGAAGCAACAGCACGTTGCCTTGAGTTGTTGGTCTCCACAAATGTAGAAGACAAAATTTTGGATGTCAACCCGTAGCCGCATCCCCGTCACAGGCAGATATACGCCAGTAATGTCCACTTAATGGGATACGGCGCTCGGTCGTGCGCGCGCAGTGCCGAGTAGTGCGTTAAGTAGCGAGTCGGACCAAAAATGCCAGTGACTCTGACACACGGAAACATTACTACCTGACACTGATGACAGGAGACGAGCGTACAACAATATTCAGGAGTTGGTTGGCCATGAAATTCTGGGCACATGAGCACCATAAATAGAGGAAGTCCACAGGCGCAAATTATGAATTACTTTCGAATACATTATGGGAGTGACAGTGCTCAATGTGTTACAAATATTTACTAATAAAAACAGTCTTGATCGCAATATATTTATTACGGTGACCGGTTTCGACCACTACTGTGGTCATCTTCAGACCAATGAGTAAGAACCTCTTTCTGCTGTCTTCGCCATTTGTGTGAAGTCTCACTGTGTTTCACATCTCGTTTGAACGTTGTTTATTTTGTGTTAATTTTGCGTTAATACCATTTACACCATGTACTAAAAGATCGAAAAGACACCTTACTACATGTCAGAATAACACAGACTTGACTTGCCTAGATTTGCTGAATGCTTGGATAGAATTTGTCACGTTCTTTGTCTCTATTGAATCTCTGTGAATGCTTGGGCAGGGGTAACTAAATCTGTGAGGCAGAGACTGCTCAATGCTCCACTATATAGTATTGTGGTTAGGGAAATCAATCAGCTCTGACCTCAGCCTCGGTGTAAATGGGTTAGTTAAATGTCTGCGTGACGTATTAACCATTCAGTCAGGGGTGTATATCAAAGACCTGGGAGTCCACAGGAACAATTTTGACATGCACCAAATCACAGAACTTTCCCATCCATGCAGCATTAAGTGTGTGTATGACATTGGTTGAATGAGGCCAAGTCACTGTGTAGTATCCTTTGCTTTTTGCTTGGAAAAACTGTCATGGTGCGGCATGTCACTCTCAAAAACCCAGTGAATATGTTATAATTTCTTCTGTTCCATTTCACTGTAATCTCTTTACTGAAGTGTGACACTCCCCCCAGAAATTATTGAATAATTGAGAGGTAGTGATATGTGGCACGCCACTCCACTCGATCACTTTGACAACACCGTCAATCACACTTAGATTCACATTTTAGGTCATGATCTTGATATTTCCCACTACTGAATTTTCTATGTGTGCTTTATGACTTTTCTACATGGGGAAACTGTGGGCGGAATGTTTTCATAACTGAAAGTGTAACCTGTAGAGATCTTTAACCTAGAGGCCATAGTGGAGGCGACAGAAAACAGGGAAGAAGATGAACTGGGGTCTGTAAATGCTGAGTGCAGCGACCTGACTGTGTGAATGATTCTGGGAAACAGCGCTCTGTGGTTCTTACCTGCAGATGGACTTCTGGCCAATGCCCTGACCTCCTTCTGCTTGGGGTCAGACAGAAGGGCGCTGGTTCAACATTTTACATGGGCCAGGTGGCAGTCCATCACAATGGCAGCAGATCGTGTCAAGTGGGTGAAGAAAATCATTTAAGAGAGCCTGCTGTAAACTGAGCCTTTTGGCAAACGGTAGAAAGGTCATAAAACTTGCATTCTCATGTTAGAAGCTGGGATGACACTGCTACCTCAAACTGCCATTGAGGTTCCAAGAACTGCTCATTGGTAAATGTAATGATACAATAGAGTCGTTCATTTTATATAACATACTATTCAGTTAATCGAGATATTCCTCCCATGTAGCAACAGCAGTTAAGATATCGTTCATATCCATAGGCACCTTATCTAGCAGGCTGTATCCTAGAACTGTATCTAGGGTAGCAATTAACGTTCTGGAACTTACAATGAGTTTAACGTGTGGTAGACGGAAATGGCAGCTTCTACTAGCATGGACAAAAGCTGTATATTCCCTAGATTCTTTGGACAAAAGAACTGCACGTATGAAGATCTGAGATCAATGATAGCTAAAAACTGCACAATGTGGAGTTTTTGCAACAATTTGTCTAAACTTTCAGGCTATGTGTTAACTGTCACAATTATTTTGTTAATGGCGCATGCATCCAGGATTAAAATAAGTTGGCATTTAGGTTTATCTATTGCTAACGGTGGACTACAGTATGATAAGTGAGATGGTTCAACTACATTCCGACGAAGCATTCGTTTTGTTTCTCAAGCAACAGCCTCTCATTTCGCCCACTGGATGGGGTTGAGTATTTGGCAAAATGTAGTATGTGGCATTACGCCCATGTGGTACACATACGTTTTTATTACACCTGGTTTCTTGGCAGATACATGTAAATTCTTCACAAATACGTTTCCTAACATTCATTGTTGCTGTGAACTGAGATACGTAGATTGTTTCTTTACCATTGATGTAAGCTTTGTTATTGTTAATCTTGCTATAGAAACTTGAAGAATTGTTCTAAGGTGCACCCTTTGTTTTCAAGAATTTTTATTATATACCCTGGAAATATCTGCTGCGTGCTACTGGGGTTTGCATTAAATTAATTGCAATATCTTTGCCTTTGTTTACAAATAATACTCACCCAAAGAAATTCTAATTTTATTTCCTTTTCCCAGAAAAATTCCATGCCAAGTAAGCATTCAACTACGACACTCTTCCGAATTAGGAACGGGCACAACATAACCCCATTTCCTATCACAACATCTACTTGTGTCTGCGACTTTACAGGCTGCGAGTTACACAGGAAAGTTTTACTGGGTAAGTCAGCAGTTTGTTTATTTCCTGAATCTTGTTAAATAAATTATGCAAAATAGCAAACTGAGGCACTTACGTCTAGAACAATTAAAGTAGGAAATTTCCTAGCTACGGCCTCTACTGAAGATTGGACTAATATCTTTGGGTTATTAGAGCATGTATTTTGATGCATTGTTCATTTATCTCTTATCAGTTCCTATTTTATATCTTAACAGATTGAAGCGATTGCCTTGATTGCTCCCACTCCACGGAGCGAGCGTCACCGGAGCGCTTTATGACGTCGGAATAAGTCTGGTGAAACTTCGTTATTGTTTGTCGGCTGTGGCTCACTGGCCGCTTCAATGATATTTTTACTGCCGGGCCCTGATTCTGCCACTTGTTATTAGGTCGACCATATGGCATCTGATTAATTTTTATATGAGTAATTTTCATTTTAATTTAGTTCTGTTTGGCATTCCACAAATTTCAGCATCCATTATTTTTGTATTTATACAATTGTACGCCTCCATTAGTTAGGTAACCAAGATGATACCGACGTCTATATTTCCTTTTATTGCTATTTTTAGGGTTTGGCGGGCTGTGGTCACAACACCGTGCGTCACACTCGGATGAAGTTAGAAGTGACGTCACACGTGTAGCACAATAGCTACTCGGCCGTTTGAACTGTAATTATGCGCATCTTACCTACACGAGTCCAATGTAAAGATCGGGAATTGTCTCTGTTTAATTAAGCTTTCTTCTAGTAGTACTGAAGATAGTGCAGGTGTTTTCTGACTTTCTACAGTCTACGGTTTGGAAATATATCACCAGATCTCATTCCTTTACCGTACATCGCGTAATAGGCAGCACGACTATTATATACTTCATCAGTAGATGATGGTTTGTTCTCAACTATGCCCCTAACTGCAAACAATTCCTTTGGTACTGTTGTAATTTCTTCAGTTACTTGGGCATGCCATTCCAGCAAATGCTTAAAGTGTCTTTTACCTTTGCCATTTCGGACTCCACCAGTTTGCCAGAACTGTCTCTCTCAGACACAGCAGCTGTGACCATTTCACTAACAACTTGCTGTAAGTCTGCGTTCAATTCTTCATCAATTTCTACATCTTTGTGCGAAAACCATTTGGAAAGTGATTCACAATGTGTTTACACTGATCATTAAGTTGGTTTGTACTTTAGCACGCTGTTCTTCTGCAAATGTTGTGACTTTCTTTTATAAGTTTACACTACAGCTACTTTTAGTCACTTGTCGTCTTGAGACAAACTCTGTACAGCTTTTGGGAGACTACGATAAGCTTCCTTTAACTATGAAACATCATCTGCGGAACTATTATACTTTACTGAGAAATTGCTAAATTAGCACTCAGATTTTATAAATTTCTGTGTTGTTTTTCGTAATCTATGGATTGGTTTTGGAATTCATTGGGTTGTTTCTGTGTAGTTATAATATTTTCTGTTGTTGCGCGGATTGCTTCTGTAACTGCGTTGTATGTTCTCCTCCATTGCTTTAAAATTTTATAATGGTAGTGAAATTGGCTTAGTTGGTTGATAACTTATTTCTGTGTTCTTTTCATGAGAAGTATCATGCATTTGAACGTTCACTTCACGTGAAGCGTCTTTATGCTGAGCAGTTACGTTACTTAAAGGAATATCTAGGTCAGCATCAATTTTAGATAAAAGATTGTCAATTGAAACGTTTTCATCGCTTTCATAGCACGTTCCTAAATCGTGTTGTGAACTGTGAAAATTCTTAACTTACGTGTCAGTGAATTTGCTTTGTTCAGGGTTAAGCTCCATGCCACCACATTCCTACATATCCTTTTCTGGATCTCTTTCTGTTTGAGTGTAACACAAAATTTAACCAATAAATTTTTAATAAATTATGCTTTGAAAAGAATATATGTGGTAACAGAGCTCAACGTTTACTTCTGTTATCTAGGTCACCAATGACCAAATGTCTGCTTAATAATGTGATGCGAGTTCGCCTTTACATTAGACATGTTACTAGAAATGACATCTTATGACCAAAAAATATTGTGTAATGGAGTTTATCTTGCATGTAGATAATTTTTTACTTACTTGTAACGGAAGAACATCTGAATGTCAAAATATGTACGCACGGTAAGATGCAAAATAATTCTGCTCTCCATACCTTTTATTTTCCATTCATGGAGTAGCTCCTCTCACCTCCATCGTAATAAATTTTACCACCCCGTTCGCATATTTGACATAAAACACAAATAAACACCTGTCAGGTAAGTGATCAATTGTGTTTGTTCCATATTATTTGCAAAAATGGAGAAAGATGGAATTATCTTGATGATGGGAACGAACTTCCTTTCGATCAGCACGACTTCTAATTGTTGGTGCGCTGCTAATAAAGTGACGCATAACCGTGGAAAGCAATGTAAGCATTTCAAAGCTACTATTAACGTAGAGGAGCAATACTTCTTTACATGGATGCAGTTAAGGCCAGCCACTGCAATAGTTGCCGATCAATAGCACCACTGTATTCCTAATACCAACGTCGTTTTCTACCCCCCATTTCAGACCTGAAAAATATATTCAAAGACAGCGTTAGAACAGGAAATATTAATAACACTGCATGTCGTTAAATCATGTTTAAATCAAATGTAATGAGTCTAAGGTATGCAACAGCATATTCTTCTGCTATCCGTTTAAAGAGATCAGGCACCAAGAGACAAGTGATACAGGAAGAAGTAAGTCGGGAGTATCAAATGTTTTCAGAAAAAAACGTAACGAAAAATTTATAAGGAGTATAATGTCTCACTGCCCATGGTATCTAATACATTGGGAGGTTGTGGATTTATTTTTCTCAATTTTTAGTTAACTATTATACGCTGTATGTAGCGAAGTCGAAGTTCTAATTCACCCCAAAGGTATTCCTTCCGCATCAAGTAGGGACTCTGGGCAGGCCACTTCGCTTCTTGGCTGTTATAGTCAACAAACCATTGCATCGCGGATGCTGCCTTCTGGGAGTGTGTACTTTAATACTGATACAAAAGAACGTCTCTAGTGAAGCTGTAAGCAATAGACAGTGCTATAAAATGTGTTCATATCCATCGGTATCTAGCGTTTTCTTAAGCACAATGTGGGTACCATACACCATGCACAAGAAACACCCCAAGACCTTGATACCACTCTTCTGTTTTTTAACTAGTGGCACTACAGGTAGGTAACCTTCTCCAGTCATTCGCCCAAACCAAGATCTTCAATCGGACTGCCAGCGGGTGCAGCATGATTTGTCACTTCACATCACTCGTTTGCAATCATCCACTGCCTAGTGATGACGCTCTTTACACCATATCAAGCGTCGCTTTGCACTGTCTGCAGTGATATGTGGCTTTTGGGAAGCTGCTCTACCACTGTATCCCATTCGTCTTAATTCCATAAGCATAGTCACTGTGCTGGCTGGACCACTGGTAGCACTTTGGAACTCACGGGTCCGCTGATTTCATCCGGCTGTTTACAAATACCCTCAACAATACTAAGTGGTCCGTAACCGTCAGTACATGCGGTCTGTGTCGTCTTCGTTTAGCTCTGGTTGTTACTTCTTGTTTCTACTTCACAGTCGCATCACCAACAAAGGACTTGGGCGGATACGCGAGTGTTGACAGCCCGGGTTCCCGGGTTCGATTCCCGGCGGGGTTAGGGATTTTCTCTGCCTCGTGATGGCTGGGTGTTGTGTGCTGTCCTTAGGTTAGTTAGGTTTAAGTAGTTCTAAGTTCTAGGGGACTGATGACCATAGATGTTAAGTCCCATAGTGCTCAGAGCCATTTGAGTGTTAACATATCCTTATTTGTCACTCAAGTGATATCCAATTTCAAGTACACGGAGTTCTCATGGACAAGTTCTTCTGCTACTGCTTCTCTTCTGACAGCACTGTGTTTTCCGTCCCCCTTTATACTCTCGTGATATCTAGTACTCTATTCCCCATTAAATAAGAGTGGCCGTATCAGATAGAGCATGCAACATTGAAGCATGTAAGTCACCTCACCAAGGGAAGGACAGTGGCTCGCGGTGAGGAGTAGCGGGCTGTAACGATGTGCGTAGCTGACTGGTAAGTGTAGCCACAGTAGTGATAGTTCCGGAACGTGTGTAGCAGAACACCTGTGAAGTTTGACAGGTAGGACAAGAGGAAGTGGCGGAAGTGAAGCTGCGAGACCTGATCGTGAGCTGTACTTGGAAAATTCAGTTCTTTGAACATTTAACAGTGAAAAGCAAACCTCTCCAGTTTGAGTCCAGTTCTAGCACAGAGGCTTCATTAACCAGGAATTTTCCACTTTTAGTGGCTCTGAGCACTATGGGACTTAACTTCTGAGGTCATCAGTCCCCTAGAACTTAGAACTACTTAAACCGAACTAGCCGAAGGACATCGCACACATCCATGCCCGAGGCAGGATTCGAACCTGCGACCGTAGCGGTCGCGCGGTTCTAGACTGTAGCGCCTAGAACCACTCGGCCACTTCGGCCGGCTCAAGTTTTAGTGATGACTATTTAACACAACCTGTAACTCTCCCCATAATCAAAACTTATACGTTTCTAACACTAAGCACAATGTTACTGAATGTTTGGATTCAAGACAGAGCTTAACTTTTAGTCAGCGTTTCCTTTACCAGGTTCAACAAAATAAAATCAAACAGAAATAAGTAATCTTCTTGTAGAACCAGGCCAAAGCTTTGGTAGCGCAGAGGGCTGGGCGCAAGCGTCCGGTTACCATGGAAACGCACCTTGCTCTTCTCGAGAAGTGCCCTCTCGAGCGTATTTTCACAGTTCTTTAACTTTCAGCCGCCGGTGAACGGACGTCTGAGGCCGTAACCTTTGAGACTCGCCCCTTTTCCCATTGCGCTGCCTTACGTTTACCGAAATCACTCCAAGAAAACTTTCTAGATTTATATATTTTCTGCATCACTGGAAGCACCATTAACCTTTGTCGTATTAGCCTCCATCTTCTTACTTAGCATTTTGGTCCTGCTTTTATTTGTAATCAAGTTTAAAGAACGTTGTTGCTTGGCTGATACACTGATAACAGGTTACACATCCGAAGCTTCGGACTTTGGTCCACGAGTGGATCATGCATTCGTTTCTGTCGTTTTGTATAAATTATCTACCTAACATTCGGACGGTTGCCATGTCGCAGTAAAAAAGGAGCGCTCTGTCTTCGATGGTGTAATCGCTACTGAAGGAATAAAATATTCAAATGCAAATCAGTTGACGACAGCTCCAATTACATTTGTAATGTGTACGGAAATGAGTGAACCTGAATGATTCGCGTACTGAGGAAATGAATTGTGATACCATAAAAAAGTACGTTGGAGACGGAGGTTCTGATAGCATATATACACTCCTGGAATTTGAAATAAGAACACCGTGAATTCATTGTCCCAGGAAGGGGAAACTTTATTGACACATTCCTGGGGTCAGATACATCACATGATCACACGGACAGAACCACAGGCACATAGACACAGGCAACAGAGCATGCACAATGTCGGCACCAGTACAGTGTATATCCACCTTTCGCAGCAATGCAGGCTGCTATTCTCCCATGGAGACGATCGTAGAGATGCTGGATGTAGTCCTGTGGAACGGCTTGCCATGCCATTTCCACCTGGCGCCTCAGTTGGACCAGCGCTCGTGCTGGAAGTGCAGACCGCGTGAGACGACGCTTCATCCAGTCCCAAACATGCTCAATGGGGGACAGATCCGGAGATCTTGCTGGCCAGGGTAGTTGACTTACGCCTTCTAGAGCACGTTGGGTGGCACGGGATACATGCGGACGTGCATTGTCCTGTTGGAACAGCAAGTTCCCTTGCCGGTCTAGGAATGGTAGAACGATGGGTTCGATGACGGTTTGGATGTACCGTGCACTATTCAGTGTCCCCTCGACGATCACCAGTGGTGTACGGCCAGTGTAGGAGATCGCTCCCCACACCATGATGCCGGGTGTTGGCCCTGTGTGCCTCGGTCGTATGCAGTCCTGATTGTGGCGCTTACCTGCACGGCGCCAAACACGCATACGACCATCATTGGCACCAAGGCAGAAGCGACTCTCATCGCTGAAGACGACACGTCTCCATTCGTCCCTCCATTCACGCCTGTCGCGACACCACTGGAGGCGGGCTGCACGATGTTGGGGCGTGAGCGGAAGACGGCCTAACGGTGTGCGGGACCGTAGCCCAGCTTCATGGAGACGGTTGCGAATGGTCCTCGCCGATACCCCAGGAGCAACAGTGTCCCTAATTTGCTGGGAAGTGGCGGTGCGGTCCCCTACGGCACTGCGTAGGATCCTACGGTCTTGGCGTGCATCCGTGCGTCGCTGCGGTCCGGTCCCAGGTCGACAGGCACGTGCACCTTCCGCCGACCACTGGCGACAACATCGATGTACTGTGGAGACCTCACGCCCCACGTGTTGAGCAATTCGGCGGTACGTCCACCCGGCCTCCTGCATGCCCACTATACGCCCTCGCTCAAAGTCCGTCAACTGCACATACGGTTCACGTCCACGCTGTCGCGGCATGCTACCAGTGTTAAAGACTGCGATGGAGCTCCGTATGCCACGGCAAACTGGCTGACACTGACGGCGGCGGTGCACAAATGCTGCGCAGCTAGCGCCATTCGACGGCCAACACCGCGGTTCCTGGTGTGTCCGCTGTGCCGTGCGTGTGATCATTTCTTGTACAGCCCTCTCGCAGTGTCCGGAGCAAGTATGGTGGGTCTGACACACTGGTGTCAATGTGTTCTTTTTTCCATTTCCAGGAGTGTATATATATATATTTATATATACATATATAACAGAAATCCTTCAGCTAGTTGGAGACGGAGGTTCTGATAGCATATATATATATATATATATATATATATATATATATATATATATATATATATATATACGGAGAACTAACCTGCTGACTGATTGTTCTTGCAACGTACAGGAGTTGGACAAAAATACGAAACCGCCGCAAGAAATATGTGCTTGATCATAAATGTAGATCTTACCCAAGGCTGAAGGTAGCGCTGCTGTATTTGACCACGATCTGTACATGTACAATGCTCTCAATGCATTGTAAGTGTCAGTCTCTGGCAGAAGTTTCCTGCGTAGTTGTGAGAGCATCATATCAATGCTAAGTGAATTCGAACGTCGGCAAATTGTTGATGGTAGATTGGTGGGTGGTCTCGTAACTAAGATAGGCGAAGTGTTGGGTACTTCATAAAGCACCATATCGAAAATTTACACCGTATACGTGGAAAGAGGATAAACAGCATCCGCCAGGTCACAACGCAGTGTGTTGAGCGATCGTGACAGGTCGTCACTGACGTGGGTGGCGGCGAAAAATTAGAGGAGGCCATTACAAATCTCACTGCAGAATTGAGTGCCACACTCACGAACCATGTCAGCACCTAAACAACATAAGGGAGCGCCACATGCTGCCAACTGCTGGGAGAGTTGGAGTTCCAAAGCCACTACCAGTGGTGTAAATGCCCATAGCAGGGAGACGTGGTTTCCAAACCTGAAGTGTGGAGCAATGGAAGAAAGTCGTTTGTTCAGATGACTCATGTGTCATACTGTTTACTACTTCTGGTCACGTTTACGACTGGCGTACACTGCCCCAAGCCTACAGTGTAGACTGCTTGGCGCCAAGGATGGAACTTGGCAGGGTTCGGTGACGAAATGGACAGCGATGTCGTGGTGCTCCGTGAGCTCCATGGTTACCCTGCAGGTCGCATTCCTGTCAAGGATTATGACTGATTAGCTCCATTTCATGGAGTTCCATCCATTGCTTGCCCTCCAATGATGATGCTGTGTTGCAAGACGACAGGCCCACTATGCAGACAGCTCACATCATCCAGAACTGGTTTTGTGAGCACGATAATGAATTTTCGCATCTCCCGTGGCCACCATAGACACCAGACGTTAATATTATTGAGCCTTTGTGGTCTACTCTGGAGAGAAGTGTCTGTGGTCGCCATACATCTCCATCATCCTTACCTGCACGTGCCACTATTTTACATGAAGTATGGTGTAAGACTCCCTTTATAAACATGCGCGACCTATATTTATCCATTCGGAGAGGACCTGAAGCTGTTTTTAAAGTCAACCATCTTCCTATACCGTATGAGGTGTGGTAAAGTGTGTATGATATTTCGGTGTTTTTGTCCATATTCTGTATATTCTCTAAATATTTATAGTAAACGACACTACGATGCCCAACGCTTCTGTGTCTTCCACTGGAGATGGGTGAGCACCTCCGCGAAGCTCTCACGGTTAGGTAATTAATGCTGCCTTTTCCGTCGCAAGCTGTATGTGGTTGTTTAAGACGCTCTGAATGGGTAGTCCTAAATTGTTCAACAGATGTTGAATAGAGTTTCAAGTACTATACTCATATTTCCAACCAGGAAAGGAACTAACTCGACGCCACCGGATCGCTCTGATGTCTCTGTTACCAAGTATGAGGTGATGGCTCTGTATTCATGCTGTGCAAAGTGAACAAAATTGTGTCAGAAACACCAGTATTGTCAGACTGCAGTTCTATCAATTTAAAGAAGACCCGGCCAGTACGAACGAGACACCACTATGAACGACAGATTAGCGAATAAAGAATAGCCGTAAGATGGAAAAATCTCTTATGTTACACACTGAAAAGCCAAAGAAACTAGTACACCCGCCTAATATCGTGTAGGGCCCCCGACAGCACGCAGAAGTACCGCAACACGACATGGCATGGACTCGACTAATGTCTGTAGTAGTGCTGGAGGGAATTGACACCATGAATCCTGCAGGTCTGTCCATAAATTCGTAATAGTATGAGGGGGTGGAGATCTCTTCTGAACAGCACATTGCAAGGTATCCCAGGTACGCTCAATAACATTCATGTCTGGGGAGCTTGGTGGCCAGAGGAAGAGTTTAAACTCGGAAGAATGTTCCTGTAGCCACTCTGTAGCAATTCTGGGCGTGTGGTGTGTCGCAATGTCCATCTAGAACTGCCCACAACCGTCGAAATGCACACTGTGCATCAATGGATGAAGGTGATCAAACAGGATGCTTACGTACGTGTCACTTATCGAAGTCGTATCAGACTTATCAGGTGTCCACATCACTGCAGCTCCTTACACCCCACGCCATTACAGAGCCTCCACCAGCTTGAACAGTACCCTGCTGACATGCAGGGTCCATTGATTCATGAGGTTGTCTCCATACCCGTACACGTCCATCCGCTCGATACAATTTGAAACGAGACTCGTCCGACCAGGCAACATGTTCCAAGCCATTATTGATGACACTTTTCAGAATGGTTCACACTGACACTTGCTGATGCACAGCATTGAAATCTGCAGCAATTTTCGGAAGGGTTGCAATTCTGTCTCGTTGAACCATTCTCCACAGTCGTCGTTGGTGCTGCTTATGCAGTATCTTTTCCTGGCCGCAGCGATGTCGGAGATCTGATGTTTTTGTGGACTCCTGATATTAACTGTACACTCTTGGAATGGTCGTACGGAAAAATCTCCACTTCATCGCTACCTCCGAGATGCTGTGTCCCATCGCTCACGCGCCGACTGTAACACCAGGTTCAAGCACACTTAAATCTTGATAACTTAACATTGTAGCAGCAGTAACCGATCTAACAAATGCGCCAGACGCTCGTTGTCTTATATAGGCATTGCAGACCGCAGTGCCGTATTATTCCTGTTTACATATCTCTGTATTTGTATACGCATGCCTACACCAGCTTTTTTGGCGCTTCAGTGTAGTATCACTGATAACAATTCCGATACTTCTATAGACAATCGCTGCACAAGATAGCACTCAAAGAGTTTGTCCGTTGAGTCAGACGTATATTTGTCATTTCTCTCAGCGGCATGGATTAAGATTCGAGGAGGCTATCCATGGATGGATATAATTTCGCATCATTATAAGTTAAGTATTTTTCCAATTGAAGTAGACTGTACATGTAGCAATTAACCATTTAAATCAGGTGGGGTCTCGCTCCAAATAAAACTGCTGATGTGCTTCGAGCTAACAAATAAGCTCTGCAGTTAAATTAACTTTTAGCGCCATTAATTTTACCATTTGTAACTGTATGTCAGTTTGGGCAAAGTACATGTAACAACAGTGCACAACACAACTGTGAATCTAAAACATCTATGTCGGATACAAGAGGAGCAAGCAGAAAAATCATTACTGGAATAGAAATAAATTCTAATTTTCCGTAATGTCTAATGCCGAAGACTCTGGTGAATTAGTCAGGGAGCGATCGCAGTTTTCCACACAGCCGGAGAGGGAAACGACACAACCGATGCTTTTTTTAAGTAATGCCTCTGGGTGGGTGACCGTGCGATGCACACTGTGATCGATAAGCTGCACAAATAAAAATAAATGCGTGTGTAAACAGAAGCTATATTACAATTTTTAGATGAGCCGCCACAATATAGCGCTACAAATATTACCGACTACAAACAAATACGCGAATGTAACGCGTACAGGTCAGATGACTTCTGCAGTATTGTGCAGTTTATTGCTTTCTCAGCACGCCGTTTTCTCAGTAGAAATGAGTTTTTGTTGTCTGCCAGTGTTTCGCCAGCCGTTGTTGAGTACGTGAAGTACAGGTCTTTTATGGGATGTATCCAGCTGTAGCAGCTACGATGTATCATGCAGCGTAACTTGCTGTGACAGTGCGAGAGAGAGAGACAAAGATATTGTTTATTACTCTGTGGCGGTCAGCGCTCACATAATTATTCTTAGGATATAGAGCTTTTGTTCCTGCTAAGAGTAATTTTAGGAGAGGAGAGCCATTTTGGTGATTTAAAAATCGACGCCATTGCGAGTTTTTGATTCACATTGTAAAATATAAGTGTATATGGAAGGGAATCAGTTAATAGAACAATAAAATATTGTTCATTTCAAGAAGGTACGTGTTATTATACACCCAGCGATATACTTCTATTGTGATTTACTAATAAACACCAGCTTGAGAACAGTTCCGACGGGAGCGTTCAGTTCTAGTGAAATAGTTCGATGTTTTCTTCGGAAAAGAAGTCCCTTCATGGATCATTCAAATCCACAATAGTACCTGGACATTTCTCAGAACTGAAAGAAATCTGATTGCTATGCAACAGAGCCCCGAAGAATATTTCTCCGTACTTTGGTTACCGCTTTCAGCTCAACACGGTATCTGCAGCATCTGGAGCAGATTTCTACTACAGCTGAAGCGCGTAATCGCTATCAGTTTCACACATCGCCCCGTGTACGCTGTATGTATTTACCCTCAACAGTGAACATACAAAAAAAAAATTTTCTTTTTTTATTTCAAAGGAGTCTTTATATATGTCTACCGTTAGACAGGACACGATCCTGATACAACACTGACAGTGAACCTGCAAAATAACTATGTTAGTAATTTAGTAATTAATGTTTAATTGTGTGTATATATGTCTAGTTTTATAGAGTAACTACATTATGGTCCTTTGTATGTTTCATGCTAACGGAACGTGCGGGAGTATCTTGTGAAGAGAACGAGGTCGCCGTCCCAGCAGCCGAGCAGAAACTTCAAAAAGGCCAGAACATTTGAATTACTAGCTTTCTTGGGCATTTATTCATTGTAGTAACCTTTCATTATTAATTTTCTAAGTATAAATAGTGTTGCTACATTACTTTTACTAGAATTCCATTATTTCAGTAGATATAGTAAGACAATATTTTATGTTTTATCTATGTACTGTGTTTGTGTCACATTGTAAAGTGCTCATTAACAGCATTAGGACATTAACGTTTTTTTGCGTGTGTAGAATTTAATAGTCACTTTTGTAGGACTTGTTTAGAGAAGAAACTGTCAATTGCTCATTTACATGGTGATAACTAGATCTATGTTCAAAGCCAATAAGCAAGCACGCATCACAATGCCACAAAATGAATTAAATAGTGTGAATGCATTGTGAACTAGTGCCACAGAATTTAATACCGCCGTAGTTAGCGATATGTCGATTACGGCTGAGCAACCAGCAGTAATTAATGCGCTCATGCCATCGACACAAACGGTTGCTAGTTCCGACATTCATATGTCGAAAGAACTCCAGAGAAATATGCAGCAACCAACAAACAACATGAATTTCATCTCTGACACAGACGCGTGCGAAAACGAAATGACTGTACCGAAAATTGTGTCGGTACAATCCTCATTAAGCCCAGTGCAATCGCCAATTGCTGAGAATACCGATTTGTTTTCCCAGCTGATGTCAAGTTTGACTGTCATAACACAAGGGATTAAAGCATTGGAAACCACGCAATCCACGTTTGCAAATGACATGAATCGTAGATTCCAAGTATTGGAGAGCGCGCAATTTAATTTGGCTCAGGAGCAATCTAATAAACAAATAGAAATAAATGATAAGGTTACTGAAAAATTCCAGAGTTTGGAAACAAAGCAGTGTCACTTGATTGCCAATCAGGCACAACTCATAGTTACACAAGAACAACAGTATCAGGAATTAACAAACAGATACAAAGACATCTTATGTCGTCAAGATACACTAAATCATCAAGTGCAAGAAGTTATTCATGTACAGAACACTGTTGCGCAAGACGTGAATACAATTAAGCACGATAACGAGCAAGCTGTCATTGAGCTTACTCGGAGGATAGACACTCTCAGTCTCGAAGGCGAGAAACACATAGAGAAACTTTTCAATGAACCTAAGATTGTATTCTCTAAGGACATTGAAGATTGGGCGAAAGAGCAAACCGAGACAGTGCGAAATTATGTTGACAAAACCTTGAAAGAAACGGTTTCTAACGTGCAAACTAACAACGTAGCTGCACAAGAACAACTTAAAGCAGAAGGTAAAGAGATTAAGGAGAATATAGGAGATGAATTTCCTGCTTGGAAAGCAAAGATATAGCCGGCCGAAGTGGCCGTGCGGTTAAAGGCGCTGCAGTCTGGAACCGCAAGACCGCTACGGTCGCAGGTTCGAATCCTGCCTCGGCCATGGATGTTTGTGATGTCCTTAGGTTAGTTAGGTCTAACTAGTTCTAAGTTCTAGGGGACTAATGACATCAGCAGTTGAGTCCCATAGTGCTCAGAGCCAAAGCAAAGATAGAAAATACATTAAAAGCATGCCAGCAGAGTCTAGTTAATACTAGAGGGGCACATACTACTTGCAGTTTATCAAAAGCCGACATTATTCCTGATGAAACCAGTGAAACCGAATCCATGCAACAATATACATGTATTGGTGCATATTTACGTAATCAACCAGAAACAAATTATCGAGATTATCATTCACCGCGAAGTAGCCACCATAATACACTAATCAACCAGAAACAAATTATAGAGATTATCATTCGCCGCGAAGTAGCCACCAGAATACACTTGTGACTATGAATGAAGAAAAAATGCTTAAATATCGTCAATTCCAGATATTTATTCCCGAAAGGAAGTCGATCAATCCCGTGGTATTTATCAAGCAATTTAAAGGGATATTGCCGCGAATGTGGACTGAGCAACAAAAAATTATGTACGTTGCAGGATTCATACATAGAGATGGATCGATGTGGGCGTCAGAAGCATCCGATTGGTGTCAAGATTATGACCAATTTGAACGCGCTTTCTTGCACAAATACTGGAATAAGGGAGTACAAGAAAGACTACGTAAGGAAGTTTTTGCCCCACAACCTTTTTCTTTCAAAAATGGATCTTTAAGAAAGTATTTGGAGAAATGTATAAATAAAAGCAAATACTGGAATGAACCAATCCAGACGCAGGATATCATTCGAATATTAAAGGGAAAACTTCCACTTGAAGTTAAGGAAAAACTTCTACATGTGCCTGAACAACATGTGGAAGATTTTCTAGCAACATAGGATTCAATAGACATTCTGTTCGAAGAATCACGTGTGCGCTATAACCAACCAAGTTATCAACCTAACAAATACAATAGTAACAACAAACAGTATGGAAACAAACCTTTTGCACGCAATTCACCAAACCCACAGGTGAATTATTTCCAGAAAAACGTGAAATTTGCTAACGAAAATCCCGACCAGTGTAATCATGACCAAAAATGTGAACAAACATATAAACGGAAATGGAGGAAGAATAATAAGAAGAGGAAAGAATACTATCAAGGAGGGAATTATCAGCAAAAACGCCGATATCAACAACCAACCCAAGAATATCACAACCAACCACAAGCTTCAGGTTGGGTACCAAATGCTAATGCAAATGAACGGAGAAATCAACCACCAATAATAACTGACATAACGGAGCAGACATCTACTAATAATGGACAATCGTCAAACTAAACTCGACTGTCAGAAGCCCCGACGGTGCAGTCGAGGAAGTTTTCAGGGGCGAAAATTCAAGCGTCAATTTTTTTCGGTACAATGATGGCAGATTATTAATACAAGAACTTCAGCAGGATATGATGCCCTGTCAAGAGGAACATATCACTGAACCTGTTGCGAAAATTCAGGCGGCAATTGAAGGCATTACTGTGCAAGTTACTTTAGATACAGGAGCAGCAGTAAATGTCGTTTCTGAGAAGTTAATTCAAAGAATACTTCAGAAAGGAAATCCACCGATTTTTCCTGTTCAATGTTGTAGAATTGTAGGTCCTACTGGTCATAAGTCTTCTCAGGTTAAAGTTAGATGAAGGAAATGTAGCTATAAATTGCACGTTCCTTGTAATAGAAAAATTGGTTGAGGACTGTATCCTGGGTATAGATGAATTTAGAGAGAGAGATTGGCATATCGATTTTTCTCTAGGCCGTGCCAGTTTTACAATAATGGATCAGAAACATCAAGTGAATCTTCTCAGGGAATATAGTAGCCATGGAAAGTATTGTCAGGGACGAAAGCTGCAAATAAAGTGGATACATAGGAAACCTATACGGTATTACCAAATTAATTACTTGCAACCAGTTTTAAACCCTGAAGATACGCTATATGAAAAGGTGCAAGAACCTGAATATTTGCAACAACACCAAAGAAAGCAATTATATGATCTTCTACAGGAATATCATGAAGTCTTTCAAGAAACACCTGGTGTAATCAAGGGATACACATGCCATTTAGATGTGATACCACACCAAGTTTTCTGCCGTATTTTTTATCCAGTACCGTGGCACCAACGAAAGGCAGTTGATGCGGAAATCCACCAGATGCTTGAATAAGATCTGATCGAACCTTCGACGAGTCCGTACTGTAGTCCGCTTCATGTTGTCTCGAAAAAAGGAGGAAAAGTTCGTCTCGTGCTAGACGCACGGCACATAAATAAGATTATCGTGCCCGTGCGAAGTCATTCGAAAAATATCGATGAGCTAATTCAAAAGTTCGAGGGGATAAAATACTCAACAAATATTGATCTGAGAAGTTCATTCTGGCAGGTGGCTCTAGACGAACCATCAAAAAAGTACACTGCGCTTGTACATGCAGGTAGAAGCTATCAGTTTAAGGTTTTACCTTTCGGGCTAAACGTGAGCTCAGGAGTTTTTATAAATGCTCTAGATTACGCATTGGGACCTGCACTTCGAAGCATTTTAACTTCGTTTGTGGACGACATGCTCATAGCTACGACCACATGGAAGGAGCACGTTGCTTTATTGAGAAGAGTGTTAGAACGTTTCAAGGAAGCAGGCATAACCGCAAATCTGCAAAAGTCCCATTTTGCTCGAGATAAAATCAAATTTTTGGGTCATCTTATAAATGGAAAAGGCATCTTATCGGACTCCGAGAAATTAAAGGCAATCAAAAACTTTTCAGTTCCAACAACAAAAAGGCAGTTAAAGGGCTTCCTCGGAGTTCTCTCTTTTTTCAGGCGTTTCATTCGCGACCACTCTATTAATGCAGAACCGTTGTACAGCTTGTTGCGCAAAAATACTCCGTGGGTGTGGACGCAACGATGTCAGAATGCATTTGAAGCAATAAAACATGCCTTAGTCAATTCACAAATATTATATCATCCAGATATGAGCCAAGAATTCGGTTTAATGGCAGATGCTTAGGAAATTGGAATAGGTTCATGCCTCTTCCAAGTAAAAATGATAGATAGAAAATCAACTTTCTGTCCAATAGCTTTTGCTAGTCGACTCTTAACTGCTTGTGAAAGAACATATGCGACTACCGAAAGGGAAGCATTGGCCGTAGTCTGGTCATTTACGAAATTTTACTATTACTTATACAGAGCGAAGACAACAGTATACTGTGACCACAAAGCGTTAAGTTTTTTGCAAACATGTAAATTATTACATCCAAGATTAGCAAGATGGACGCTCTCACTCCAAGAGTTTCAATTTGAAATTAAATACATAAGCGGACAGGATAATTTCATCGCCGATGCACTGTCTAGAATGCCAGATGGAGATTTGTCAACTATCAACATCACGGACAATCCGTCCGAATTTAATGTTCTTATAATGACTGATAGAATATATAGGAAACATTTTCTTGACATGTGTGAGAACATGGAAAAACTACAGAATGAAGATCCTCGTTGGCATTCAATAAAGGAAACTTTAGCAAAGCTTGGAAACGATGATCTGAAGAGACTGTACAAAGTTGAGTACGACGTCTTATTTTTCAAAGGGCATCTTGATTCAGATAATTTGAAGGTGTGTATTCCCGAGAAGAATGAGAATGACTTAATTTTGCACACGCACATCACTTGGGGACATTTTGTAGTATTAAAGTGTGCTCGGAAGATTCAAGCATATTGCTACTTCCCAAACATTCGCAGGAATGTACACTGAGAGTTAAGAAAATGTAAAATTTGTCAGCTAGCCAAACCAGGAAATTTTTGTGTGAAAGATTTCCTACATCCTATTATACCCACTAAACCGCTGTCAATCATTTCGGTCGACGTCTGTGGTCCTCTACCATCATCAAGGGTAGGATGCAAATATATTGTAGCTTTCCTTGATATATTCTTTAAGTATGTCAAACTTTATCCATTAAAATCAGCTACTGCTGCATCCAGAGCCAAGAAGCTGGTCAAGGATTATGTCAAGGTAGGCAAACCAGAGGCTATTCTTTCCGACAATGGGTCAATGTTCACTGGATTTCGTTGGCGGCAAACATTAGCCAGTTGTGGTATAAAACAAATTCTAACGTCAGTGTACCACCCTTCGGCGAATCCCGTGGAACGAATTTTTCGTGAATTAAACCGGTTCATGAGAACATATTTCCACAACCAGCAACCCAAATGGATCGATTATCTTCACGATTTTCAGGAAATTGTAAACAACATGCCACATACTACGACAGAATACACCCCATACTAACTGATGTTTGGAAAACAGGAACAGAATGACTGGATTCGACCAATTCCTAAAGTAGCTATTAACAAAATAGACCTTCAAAATAAAGTACGACAATCCTTACTCAATATAATGGACAAAGCAAGAAAAAGGAAAATATATTTTGACAATCGACTTGGAAAAATAAAAACATGTAAAGTGAAAGACCAAGTTTTAGTAAAAACTCTTCCTAAGGCTTCACTTATACAGAGGAACAACACAAAATGGCAATTATTGTATCAAGGATCATTTGTGGTTACCAAAATTCCCCATACAGGAACTTATTGTGCGAAGGATGTGAAGAATGGAAAGGTGAAAGGAATGTATCCTCATCACTTGTTAAAGCAATTTCATGATGACTGAAGATTCTGAAGATTGATGATACTATTCTTATCAAATAATATTGATTAGAGAATTTTCATTAAACCTGTCAATCATACTTAGGATAGTTTCTTTCTTTTTGCAATTTAGTAGTTAGTTTTTCTTTTCAGGCGTAATGTACGACAGATAAGCAGACATTATGTATTTGTTTTCCACTGTAAAGATAAGTTTTCTTTTCAGTATGCAGAGAATTTAGCTATAGTATGAATGATTTCTTTTAAAATGTTTTTTATTTAGTTGATAGTAACTTCAATCAGGTTTCACAATGCATAATGACCATGGGTTAGTGACTCAAATGAATCTGGTCTATGGCAAGATATTTTTTCTTATGTCAATTTAACAATGTCAGTGTATGTTTGTATTTGCTTTTTTACTCACTGAGCTGAAGTCATGCTGTTCGGAAGGGGTAACCCGTTCTCAGTTTTAAAAGGACGCATAATACTTTGTTTCAATCATTTGTGATGGACATTGTCTTTATAATTGTACTATTGTTGTAACATACCTGTGTATGTAAATTATGTTATGTCAATTGTTGCTCGCGAAGTTACCAACTGAGCGAATGCCTTTCAGTTATAAGCACATCAACAAGTGTTAAAATCCATCTGAAAGATGACGAGCATAAGTTGACACGGCAGCACCAGTTTGATTTGTGTATAGTGCATTCTAGGGTTGTTGACAGAAATGAAGAACACCTTACGACTTCCGAATATTTCGAATTCAGGACAGAGAATTAGAAAGAACTTTAGATTAGATTCTATTTCAGCTCAGCATAGATCAAACACCCTTCCCACGGAACTTACACTGACTCTTATTTTCATGTTAACCATATGCGGAAAACCATAATACCCACGAGGAGACGGTGAAATGGGAATAGAATTCAATCAGTTACCCGGAGATGACAGATAGAAGGGAATCTTAGACGGACGTAAACCAACGCGTTCCACGGTTCACCTCAAGACACAGAAGATTAACAGTGTTGTGTTTCTTTTGTGAACAGAGTTTAAATTCAATAAAAAAGACATATTGTAAATATTTTTTTAATTTTTTCCATTGAAATTCAATTAATTTTCTTTGCAAATGAGAAATACGAGGATGGTAAATCTGACCCGAGGTTTTCCTTGGTTTTCCTTTGCGGGGCTTGGCCGAATGGCTAGATTATCCCTTTGAGACATCCCAAGGCGAGTGACAGAAGCTTTGAGTGATGATGAAAAAGGTTTCTGATCACATCCCATGCCATCCTCGACAAATGAATAAAAGCAATCATGTAATCTACGCATATAAGCTGCATCAGGAATTTTCAAGCAGCACAGGCTTTGTCAGCAGTATATGCACCCAAATCTATAATTTCCATTTAGATAGTAATTCACTAATACCAAAACATCATAAGAAATACAGTGGACATTAATACTTTAGTGAAGATTAATACAGCGTCATAAACAATCACCGATATAGTGTTGTGTGAACGCTCGTGTTTGCTTTTGCCCAAAAACGTTCGTCCACAAGAGGGGCATATATGATGTAACATGCAGCATAACTTGCTGTGACAGTGCGAGAGAGAGACAAAGATATTGTTTATTACTCTGTGGCGGTCAGCGCTCACATAATTATTCTTAGGATATAGAGCTTTTGTTCTTGTTAAGAGTAATTTTAGGAGAGGAGAGCCAGTCTTGTGATGTAAAATTCGACGCCATTGCGAGTTTTTGATTCACATTGTAAAATATAAGTGTATATAGAAGGGAATCAGTTAATAGAACAATAAAATATTGTTCATTTCAAGAAGGTACGTGTTATTATACACCCAGCGATATACTTCTATTGTGATTTACTAATAAACACCAGCTTGAGAACAGTTCCGACGGGAGCGTTCAGTTCTAGTGAAATAGTTCGATGTTTTCTTCGGAAAAGAAGTCACTTCATGGACCATTCAAATCCACAATAGTACCTGGACATTTCTCAGAACTGAAAGAAATCTGATTGCTATGCAATAGAGCCCCGAAGAAGATTTCTCCGTACTTTGGTTACCACTTTCAGCTCAACACGGTATCTGCAGCATCTGGAGCAGATTTCTACTACAGCTGAAGCGCGTAATCGCTATCAGTTTCACACATCGCCCTGTGTACGCTGTATGTATTTACCCTCAACAGTGAACATACAAAAAAAATTTTCTTTTTTTTTTCAACACATAATATATTGTTTGAATGATCTGGATCCACACCAGATGCCAAAAATGGTAAAACGATCTATTACAAATTTATTCCAGTCCTCCATATTACTACAAAAATGTGGAATTTTTCAGTTATGCATCTAGCTTGTTCAGTGACAAGTTGACTGAAGAAAAGTCAACAACAAAGAAAAGAACTACTGTACCCAAAATTTTACACGTGAAATGGACAGAATGTAAATGGAGGGAAAACTATCTGCTTTGTAAACTGACATTTTTAATGGCTACAAAACTTTTATCGATTATTTAATTACAAATTATTTGAATTTATGTATGAATTTTTTGGCTTTAATGGTGTTAGAGATCATAAAAAGTATCCTGTTTTCACTTTTAAAAAAATTATCTTTCTTGCAATGTCTAATTATGTTTGCCATTTAACATAACAGACATTTGATAAAGAGATAATTAATGAAATGTTCCAATTATGTGGAATACATTGTTTTGATTACCATATTTTCAGTAACTATTATTTATTATTAGTAGTTCAGTACATACAACATTTGAACTATGTTTACTCAAATTTGCGATTTATTGTGTATGTGTGGATGTGAAAAAGAAACATTAAACTGATACTAAACTTGTGTGAGAAATAAAAATAAAACATAATACATGTACTTTATTTGTTTTGTCCGAACTTTCCTTCCGTTTAATAGGATGTACAACATTAATGTGACAAATTTAAATGTTGAAAAAAAAATATCTCTTCTGAAACACTCGAGCTAACACAGCTCTGTGTGTGTGTGTGTGTGTGTGTGTGTGTGTGTGTGTGTGTGTGTGTGCGTGTGTGTGGCTGGGTGGGTGGGTGCTTACGAGCTTATTTAATTATTTTGATAAATTGTGCTGTGGGAAATTATTATGGATTGTTGTGAATACGTTAGGGATTTGGCAAAGTATATGTATTCTGTAATACGGGTAGTTGTAAAAAATTTTTGTGGATGGTACTGCCAAGGATCTAAAGCCTTGACAACTCCAGTGCCTTGGCCAGCTGCACTAAGTTTGTCGTCTGAAGATAAAGACACCCTAGAAAAAAAAAATATTTTTTTTGTATGTTCACTGTTGAGGGTAAATACATACAGCGTAAAAAGGGCGATGTGTGAAACGGATAGCGATTACACGCTTCCGCTGTTGTAGAAATCTGCTCCAGATGCTGCAGATACCGTGTTGAGCTGAAAGTGGTAACCAAAGTACGGAGAAATATTCTTCGGGGCTCTGTTGCATAGCAATCAGATTTCTTTCAGTTCTGAGAAATGTCCAGGTACTATTGTGGATTTGAATGATCCATGAAGGGACTTCTTTTCCGAAGAAAACATCGAACTATTTCACTAGAACTGAACGCTCCCGTCGGAACTGTTCTCAAGCTGGTGTTTATTAGTAAATCACAATAAAAGTATATCGCTGGGTGTATAATAACACGTACCTTCTTGAAATGAACAATATTTTATTGTTCTATTAACTGATTCCCTTCCATATACACTAATATTTTACAATGTGAATCAAAAAATTCGCAATGGCGGCGATTTTTACATCACTAGAATGGCTCTCCTCTCCTAAAATTACTCTTAACAAGAACAAAAGCTCTATATCCTAAGAATAATTATGTGTGCGCTGACCGCCACAGAGTAATAAACAATATCTTTGTCTCTCTCTCGCACTGTCACAGCAAGTTACGCTGCATGATACATCATACAGTGCCGAACAATTCAAAAATAAAGAGTGTGTCTCCGGGTGTGCGGATCAGCTGTAGATAAGAAGCGAAAGTTGGAGGACACTATTTGTCAAGTCTCAGAATCCGTATGGTATTGCTCAGAAATATGAAGAACTTCATAGTTACTGCACATACAGTTCGTAGCGGGTGTAAAGTAAAGGCACTGGATAGAGAAAGACATCTAACTCACTGTACATGGCTTCGGCCATTTTTAGAGAATCGTGGAGTCACTGAACTGTACAGTATTTCGTTGAATGACGGTACGCAGTTTCACCTTAGTGAAACTAGTAAAATCTATTAATTGAAGTATCCAAAAAGCACTCGCTAGGAACAGGAAGGCATCTATTTATGAGGGCGCTTAGTACGAGATGATGATGATGTCCCATACTCCGAGGAGCGTAGGGGACTATGCGGGAGACCCACACCGCCGTACTAGGCAAGATCCTAGCGGAGGTGGTTTGCCATTGCCTTCCTCCGACCGTAATGGGAATGCATGATGATGATGAAGACGAGACAACAGCAACACCCTGACATGTCGGTAAGGAAAAATCCCTGACCCCGCCGGGAATCGAGCCCGGGACCCCGTGTGCGGGAAGTGAGGACGCTACTGCAAGACCACGAGCTGCGGACTGTACGAAAAAATGTATGTCTTTTTATTTAACTTCCTGTGTCCTTCGATTTACAAGAGCCACAATTTCGGATATCTCTTCACGCACCCATCAACCTCAATTTGACTACGTGCCAGAACACTTCAAGTTTCCAGATAAATTTAACTGACATAACCATGAAAATTCGACCGCAAGAAGCATCAAAAAAAGAAACAAAAGCAGTGTGCTAATACTTGTTCCGCTTCTAAAAGGGACGGTTGCTTAAAGTTTTATTTATTTTATTGTGTGCAATATTGCATTTCCATACGTAAAATAAATACTGTGACCCTGTGAACTACGGCTTACATTATTCTGAACAATGCTTCGTCTCCTAAACAATTTCAAAACTCATAATATCTATTTGTGTCGTTTTACATTTACTTTAGTTCAAAGAGAGTTAAGTTAAAAAAGGGACATGATTCTATGGAAGTAATCCCATATGACAAGTAAAAAATAATTAATGCGTCCTATAGGTAAGATGATGCAATCAAAAGGTTTTTTCTTTAACGAGCACATAAAAATATTCAACGTCAGAAAATTACTGACATATTGTCCTTGTTAGTGATCCTGAACCAGTAAAACAGAGTCTACTAGTTGTCTAAGTGTCTTGAAATACTTTATGTTTCTTCGGTTGGTGAAGATGACATTTACCTTTCAGCTTCCACAAATACAGCGATCAAGATGAGAGTTTATTGACCTTATAGCAGGTCGTGGAGAATGGTCTAGAGGCCAGCAGGTACGTAGAACCAGGTAGTCGGTCGACGTGAAGTCAGAGTGATGGTGGTGGTGGTAAGTTCCTATGGGTCCAAACTGCTAAGGTCATCGGTCCCTAGGCGTACTTAATCTAACTTAAACTAACTTACGCTAAGGACAACACACACACACACTTACGGCCGAGGGAGGACTCGAACCTCCGACGGGGGGAACACACGAACCGTGACAAGGCCCCAAGACAGCTCGGCTACCCCGCGCGGCTAAGTCAAAGTGACACTGAGAGTATAGCAACAAGTTAACTTATCATAATTCATGCAACAGGAGAGGTCCTCGTCTTGTTGTAGACAACCCAGGGCAGCAGTGGTTGCTTAGACCAGCACGTGGCATCAGGTGGCAGCCAGCGACACAGCCGGCCGCTGTGGTCGAGCGGTTCTAGGCGCTTCAGTCTGGAACCACGCTGCTGCTACTGTCGCAGATTCGAATCCTGCCTCGGGCACGGATGTGTGTGCTGTCCTTGGATTAGTTACGTTTAAAAAGTTCTAAGTGTAGGGCACTGATGCTCTCAGATGTTAAGTCCCATAATGCTTGGAGCCAGCGACACAGTCGCCAGGTCGAACAGGAGGCAGCGGTGAACGAGCCAGATCAGCACATCGGCGATGAAGGGGAGCTCTGTCAGGCCCCGATAGTGGGCAGGCACACCAAAGCAGTTAAGTCTGGTGCAAGCTGGTCATGCCGCTTGTGGCAAATGTGCGACCAGGAGGAGTCTTTGTGTGGGCCAGATGCAGAAGGTACCAGAGCGTGGACTGTGAACCGATGACCCCTATAGTCAGTTGATGTCAGTCAGCAGTTGGTCTCCCATCTGGAAGGCAGCAGTTCAGCTCCTGGTAACGTCAGGACTTGGTGAAAACTACAGTCTCTCACCTGGCGGAAACGGCGTTTGATGTAGTTGCGGCTGGAAGACCCTCATCAGGTCGACAACTGGCATGAAGACATTTCAGTCCTGGTTGTGGACAGGGGCAGAAACTGCACGACTGGGCTAGGTGGTATTCATGCCCACTCGACCCAGCCATTGTGTGACAGGGTATCATTCTTGATTTGCGTACACCACGGAACCAGCAGCGCCATGCAAATGCATGGTTTAATCCAGGTCACCATTGCTATTATACTGTGTTGCGACGACAATGTTCCAGCCCTGGCAGCGAACAGCAGGGCTAGCTGTGTCGGAACCGTTTAGCCCATCCATCAAAGAATGGATCACGCCAGCTCAACATCTTTCAATTACAACGGTAAATGTAGTGGGTAACCCTCAGCCTGGCCTGGCCACAGATACTGATGTCGATTTGTAAAGTTAGTGGCACAACACAGCTAATATACCATGAACATAGGACATTTCACTTTATTCTTAGGGAATTGCGTCAAATATTCTCAAGGGCATGGTTTCTTCTGTGTTGTTATTGCACTTGTTGTTGCACTAACAGTACTGCAAATGGTTCAAATGGCTCTGAGCACCATAGGACTTAACATTTGAGGCCATCAGTCCCCTAGAACTTAGAACTACTTAAACCTATCTAACCTAAGGACATCACACACATCCATACCAGAGGCAGGATTCGAACCTGCGACCATAGCGGTCGCGCGGTTCCAGACTGAAGCGCCTAGAACCGCTCGGCCACACCGGCCAGCAATAGTACTGCGTTTAATGCAGCTGTCTCCTATTCACTCCAAACGGATGACAGCTGAAATGAAAATGCCGAAGTACGCTAGTCATCGTTCGATATAGTAGCACAAATGCCGATGTATCCTAGCGGTTGTTCGATATGGTAGACTTACCAATTCCAAGCACGCAATTCACTGTGATTAGGCCACACCTCAGTTCATCACTCTCAGCGTATAAGCCCGCTACCCAAGACCCCGAGCCTCTTGTCCGCATATTCACAGAATGGTGCACAATCGTGACGTCAGAATCTTTTTGACATTCTCGAGTGTCTCATGGGGTACTGTTTACGACGAACGTATCAAGTTCTCGAGACACGTATTGTCATTTCCATCTCTACGATAAACCACAGACATGACAGGCCACAGTATCGACCTGTCGTATTTCGACATATGCTTGGTAGACGTTTCTTCTTATCAGACAAAGCATAAAGCCATCTTTTCACAAAGAGCCAACACTCAAAACTGATTTCTGAATGAGAAAGCTGTTGCGTTATTTTTTCCTGGCAGTTATACGTAACTCGTATCTATTATGTGAGGCCGTGCTGAAGTGCTAATCACTTTCATATCCAAGCATGTAGTACACTTCATTACAGTTTGAAATTTGTAGTATGCACCGTGAAGATATTGCAGGTTAAGTTCCAGAAGTTTATGTTTTAAAAATTCTCACTGAGATGATCAAATTCAAAGATAAAGGTACAAAATTATTTGGAACTCTTTTCATGGCAAAACTTTAAAATTTGAACATTTTGTCGATGATGTGAAACATGAAGAAGTAGAAAGGGTGACTGCTAAACTTCAGCTTTGTCGGACCTTCCTGCTTCTTTTTACGTTTCAGATCCGAAGCCGAGTACTTCAGAGTACGGAAGTGCAGCCAGTGGACACTGGGCAGGTGGGCGAGCTGAGTAAACACTGTGCGGCTGCCCGCCCCCACGTGGCAGCGCTGAGCCTCCGCCCGCCCCCCCCCCCCCCCCCCCCGTTATCATGGTGCGGCTGTGCGGCGTTCCCCGCGGGCGGCCAGCCTCTCTCTCCCGGGCCCGAGGCCGCCGTTGCCATGGCGACGGCCGCGTCCCAGGGCACGCACGTGCGTGCGCGCCTCACGCAATCAATCCTTCCGTACCGTGAGCCCACAAGAGCTGGAGCGAATACTTCTTTCGTACCTGGATCTGCATCTTCGTTCATTTCCATTTTCTGGATGACAATAATGTACTGCACTGGTCGTCGTACCTTTTATTTTATCTTTTTCGCTACTGCACGTTTACGTCTGTGTAGCCATTTCCAAGTGTCTGAAATACATACCAGAAGTCACATTACTAAAATTTAAATACAAACAATCATTAATATTTACAGGTTGGCAGTATCTGTTGTGTTGAGTGTCTGTACAGACTAATAAAATGTCCTTCAGTCGCCAACACTGTAGACGATCTACACCCGTATCAAAGTAACGGAATATATTCATAATTGCCACTATGAATGTACACCAGCTGTGCTATTTATTAGTGAGATGAAAGCTTCTGTGGGACTGGGGCTCGATGATGGATTTCCCGCATAAAGCGAACGGTTGCCTCAATCACTTTTTTATTATTTTGTATCCTTTTTGTCATGAGTGGTTGCTTTAACTGCTTTCATTTCGCCTTAGCCTCCCTCCGTTTTTAATTTTGATTAAGTCAGTTCAGGTTCGTGGTCAAGGGGGCTTGGGACAGAGGTCGAATCCTGAGGTCTTACACGATGCATCCTCCTTCCCGCCCCTGCACTGTCGCTTCCGATTTGTATGTGTGTGTGTGTGTGTGTGTGTGTGTGTGTGTGTGTTGTGTGTTTGTGTGTGTGGAGCAGGAAGGCAGTTTAAGCAAAACATGTATATTCGTACAATTATGCCCTTCTAGGGCTACAGAAGGAATCTAAACAACAAAACCAAAATTAAATACAACGTAAAAGTTCTCCTACCGGCGGAACCAACATTAGACACCGCAGCCGACGCTGCCAGTGATCAAGATGTCCATGTATCCTACTAACCTGCCTTTGGGACCAGGACCATCTTCACAAAGAAAGGGTCCGTATGGTTCTGTTACTTCTTCTGGTCGATAAAACTGACACACACATAAAGTTAACTTCTCATACCCGGCCCACCCGAAATGTAGAGAGGGTCCAAGAAGACACTACACAGAAAATTAGCAAAGTATTGGCGGTAGCGCGGGTGGCGTTTGAGCTGAGCGTATCTTTCCAATACTAATGCCCAAAAATAGAAAAAGTGCTTGTCACCCTCCCGGTAAAGATACAATGTGGTCAAACGCTTGCTCCATGTCACTGCATGCATCTTAGGAAGTGGGTGAATCGTCGTATCCGTGATAAGAAGGTACGTCGGAGTCACTGCAGTTGAGGTCGTGAGCTGAATGAGGGCCAACATCAGTGTCGTCAACCTCCACAGCAGACCCATATTCCAGATGGTGTTTTTTCGATAGCAAGTAGATGACATTGAAAACATGACGAAGTATCTACCATATGTATGGAATTGCATCTACGGAGATTCATACATTTGTAGTTGACTATCAAATATCAGGCCACACTGCCTTCCGAATCGAGAAGAGCGCCATTCACTGAACTCCAAACCACCGGAGAAGTAACCGAGGGTAGACGGCTTTCAGTCGTATTTCGGGAATGGCCTCGCATCATCCGGTAATAAACGTCAATGGGGCCGCTGCAGCCGCTCATTAGGCAGATCGGCGTATCTGTAACTGAAGTCCACAAAAAATTCCTAAAGGTGAAATAGTTTTCGGGATATTTGCACCACTCCAATTGGTGGTTCGTGATAGGAGGGAGCCACTTCGTCGCTCAGTGTTCCCATGAAGCTGCACTGGCAGCGAGTCCACATCTTCCTCATTGTGGTGATGGTTACAGCGGCTGCTCTAACCCGCACATTAACCATTCCGAGACGGCGCTCTGTGGTAGGAAGGATGAGCATATCATATTGCACTTTAATGACCACCACTTTGAATATCTGTACACACCTCCTTGACCGAAACTTCCATATGTCACAGTGTCTACGTCCCTTGTTCGCACATATTCCTGTGATTCCCACACGGGGAGAAGTACATTATTATTCTCGTCCTTTTGTCCTGCTACGGCAAGAAAGAAGTTTGGCTGTGTCTGTAATGTTCAGTGTCTGTATTCTCGAATGCATGTCCTTCTGTCAGTTTCAGAAACTGAGCCAATCAAGGGCATCTGAAACGAAACAGTGCCTTAGCAAATGTAAAAAATTATACAAGCATCGATATATTGTGACTATTATTCGGAGGGACGATGGTTCAAATCCACACCCGGCTATCTAGTTTTTGATTTTTCTGGGTTATATTAAGTCGCTTAAGGCAAATTCCGGGAACGTTCCTTTGAAATGGACACGGCCGAATTTCTCTCTTAACCTCTCCTAATCCGACTTTGTGCTCCTTCTCTAATTATCTAGTTGTCGACCGAACGTTAAACATCACTCCTACTTCCCCGCACCGAGTGAGGTGGCGCAGTGGTTAGACACTGGACTCGCATTCGGGAGGACGACGGTTCAATCCCGCGTCCGGCCATCCTGATTTAGGTTTTCCGTGATTTCCCTAAATCACTCCACGCAAATGCCGAGATGGTTCCTCTGAAAGGGCACGGACGACTTCCTTCCCCATCCTTCCCTAATCCGATGAGACCTGGTCTCCTTCCCCAAAAAACAACAACAACAACAACAACAACAACCTACTTCCCCTCTTCATTCGCCTCTCTCATCTTCGAGGTAACCGAGGAAACCTGTGTGACGTCTGTATAAAAGATCAAGATATATCAATACAATACGGGAGCATAATTTGTTGATAGTAAGTGCAACTGGAGGTATTAATTTTCACCACCTAATCCAGATATTTATAGGCGCCATCCTTAAGAAACAAAATGGGAGGCTCCACAATGGCTTGTCTTATTTGTTATAGCAAATTATTTAAGCAAAACTGTTACGGTACATCAGTGTTATCACATTTCATTACTATTGCAACAACATGTAATTACAAAGCCACCAGTTATTTCTGTTCTATGATAAATGTGAACATGATGTCCCTACGAACTCTGCACATGGAATAATGGAATACTAATCCTTATATCCCTTACTACCATTCATTCATGTACTATTGAGACGGAAATGTTACTACCGTCCCATTACTTTCCCTCAAGGTACTTTGTGTTCTTTAGCATCAATGATACATTGGTCACGCTCATATCTTATTAAGATACCGAGAGCCTTTGGCGAAGGGATGAAGACGACTGTTTATTAGTATTTTATGATGCACATCCATTTATGGTATTCTTAATATGTTGCTGTCAGTTACGTAATGAATGAAAGACTTGGTTCGTGTTTCAGTAGCTTTAGTGCAGAAATACATATTTTACTTGAGCTATGCTGTCAACTGAATACTTGAGGAATAGGTTCAGAGATGCTCTCCGCCATTTTCGTAAGACGGTTGCCAGCTGACTTACGGGGTAGATGGACTGTGTACGTGTCCGTCAGGCGTGTCATGAATAAAAAATTAATTTGTTCTTTCCAGGACCGTCATACTTAGGGTTATGTTGGAACTACCTATTGTTTTTCATCTGAATTCAGTGGTTAGGATATAAGTTTCTAACGAGCACGTTGTGCTCACTTCAGTCCACTGGAATGAAAGTCAAGTGATGCCTTCAGCACATTCAACGTACGATGACTTTATATTATATTGAGCTTTCGTTGATTCATTTTCGTTAATTTTTTTGCAGAGTTTTTAACGTTTCCTCTTTGTTATTTGGGCCTTTGCCATTGACTGTCAGGTAGCCATGTAGTCGTAAACGTTTTAACAAAAGGTGGGCATTTTTATGTATTTGTTTCAGCTTAGTCTTATATCTGTGGTAATAGTGTGGGATGTCTAAGTATTCTTGCGAGTGAGTTATTTGATTTTATTTGTTTACCTTGCTTCGTTTGTGTGTCAAGCTCCCACGAGAGCGTAACTATGGGTAGAACGAAGTAACTGCTTCCCAAGATAGTTAAGGATAGGATTTTCATATGCAGTCTGTGCAATTTTGCTAATAAAACAAGAATGATCCAACACGGCGAGTACATAATTTCGCCTTTTACTTACAGTTACTGACCTGGTGTTGGCAGGACCGGGAATGAGTGATGATCGTTCTTCTAGAACTACACACTAGGTTTTGCATGCATTTAGCGTGCAGTTTTGACAAAGATCCAAGAACGATCCATCATGTTGAGTAGAGAATTCTGCCGTTGACTTCCAGTCACCCATGTAGTTTTGGCTGCACAGTCAATGACCAGTGATTCTTCTTGAAGTGTTTCATGAGTGGCTAAACGTTCGATCATGTGAAGATTTGTTAAAATAGACTGTTGATCTACTCTGAGGTGCCAAAACTCATGGGATACCTCCTAATATCGTGTCTGATCTCCATTTGGCCGGTGTAGTGCAGTAACTAGACGTGGCGTAGAGTCAACAAGTCGTTGGAAGACCCCGGCAGAAATACTGAGCCCCGCTGATCTTATAGCCGTTTATAATTGCGCAAGTACTACAGGCGCAGGAATTTGTTCATGAACTGACCTCTCGATTACGTCTCATAAATATTCGATGAGACGTAATCGAGAGGTCAGTTCATAATATTCGACACCCCCCCCCCCCCCCCCCCCCACAAGAAACAAGGATCTTGTCGTTGGTGGGGAGGCTTGCGTGCCTCAGCGATACAGATCGCCGTACCGTAGGTGCAACCACAACGGAGGGGTATCTGTTGAGAGGCCAGACAAACATGTTGTTCCTGAAGAGGGGCAAAGCCTTTTCAGTAGTTGCAAGGTCAACAGTCTGGATGATTGACTAATCTGACCTTGTAACACTAACCAAAACGGCCTTGCTGTGCTGGTACTGCGAACGGCTGAAAGCAAGTGGAAACTACGGCCGTAATTTTTCCCGAGGGCATGCAGCTTTACTGTATGGTTAAATTATGATGGCGTCCTCTTGGGTAAAATAGCCCGGAGGTAAAATAGTCCCCCATTCGGATCTCCGGGCGGGGACTACTCAATAGGATGTCGTTATCAGGAGAAAGAAAACTGGCGTTCTACGGATCGGAGCGTGGAATGTCAGATCCCTTAATCGGGCAGGTAGGTTAGAAAATTTAAAAAGGGAAATGGATAGGTTAATGCTAGATATAGTGGGACTTCGTGAAGTTCGGTAGCAGGAGGAACAAGACTTCTGGTCAGGTGACTACAGGGTTATAAACACAAAATCAAATAGGGGTAATGCAGGATTAGGTTTAATAATGAACAGGAAAATAGGAATGCGGGTAAGCTAATACAAACAGTATAGTGAACGCATTATTGTGGCCAAGATAGATACGAAGCCCACGCCTACTAGAGTAGTACAGGTTTATATGCCAACTACCTCTGCAGATGACGAAGAAATTGAAGAAATGTATGATGAAATAAAAGAAATTATTCAGATAGTGAAGGATGACGAAAATTTAATAGTCTTGGGTGACTGGAATTCGGTAGTAGGAAAAGGGAGAGAAGGAAACGTAGTAGGTGAATATGGATTGGGGCTAAGAAATGAAAGAGGAAGCCGTCTGGTAGAATTTTCCACAGAGCACAACTTAATCATAGCTAACACTTGGTTCAAGAATCATAAAAGAAGGTTGTATACATGGAAGAAGCCTGGAGATACTGACAGGTTTCAGATAGATTATATAATGGTAAGACAGAGATTTAGGAACCTGATTTTAAATTGTAAGACATTTCCAGGCGCAGATGTGGACTCTGACCACAATCTATTGGTTATGAACTGTAGATTAAAACTGAAGAAACTGTAAAAAGGTAGGAATTTAAGGAGATGGAACCTGGATAAACTGAGTAAACCAGAGGTTGTAGAAAGTTTGAGGGAGAGCATAAGGGAACAATTGACAGGAATGGGGGAAAGAAATACAGAAGAAGAAGAATGGGTAGCTTTGAGGGATGAAGTAGTGAAGGCAGGAGAGGATCAAATGGGTAAAAAGACGAGGGCTAGTCGAAATTCTTGGGTAACAGAAGAAATATTGAATTTAATTGATGAAAGGAGAAAATATAAAAATGCAGTAAATGAAGCAGGCAAAAAGGAATGCAAAGTCTCAAAAATGAGATCTACAGGAAGTGCAAAATGGCTAAGTAGGGATGGCTAGAGGACAAATGTAAGGATGTAGAGGCTTATCTCACTAGTGGTAAGACAGAGACTGCCTACAGGAAAATTAAAGAGACCTTTGGAGTTAAGAGAACCACTTGCATGAACATCAAGAGCTCATATGGAAACCCAGTTCTAAGAAAAGAATGGAAAGCAGAAAGTTGGAAGGAGTATGTAGAGGGTCTATACTAGGGTGATGTACTTGGGGACAATATTATGGAAATGGAAGAAGATGTAGATGAAGATGAAATGGGACATACGATACTGCGTGAAGAGTTTGACAGAGCACTGAAAGACACGAGTCGAAACAAGGCCCCGGGAGTAGACAACATTCCATTGGAACTACTGACGGCCTGGGAGAGCCAGTCCTGACAAAACTCTACCATCTGGTGAGCAAGATGTATGAAACAGGCGAAATACCCTCAGACTTAAAGAAGAATATAATAATTCCAATCCCAAAGAAAGCAGGTGTCGACAGATGTGAAAATTACCGAACTATCAGATTAATAAATCACAGCTTCAAAATACTAACGCGAATTCTTTACAGACGAATGGAAAAACTAGTATAAGCCGACCTCGGGGAAGATCAGTTTGGATTCCGTAGAAATGCTGGAACACGTGAGGCAATACTGACCCCAGGACTTATCTTAGAAGCTAGGTTAAGAAATGGCAAACCTACGTTTCTAGCATTTGTAGACTTAGAGAAAGCTTTTGACAATGTTGACTGCAATACTCTCATTCAAATTCTGAAGGTGGCAGGGGTAAAATACAGGGAGCGAAAGGCTATTTACAATTTGTACAGAAACCAGATGGCAGTTATAAGACTCGAGGGACATGAAAGGGAAGCAGTGGTTGGGAAGGGAGTGAGACGGGGTTGTAGTCTCTCCCCGATGTTACTCAATCTGTATATTGAGCAAGCAATGAAGGAAACAAAAGAAAAATTCGGAGTAGGCATTAAAATCCATGGAGAAGAAATAAAAACTTTGAGGTTCGCCGATGACATTGTAATTCTGTCAGAGACAGCGAAGGACTTGGAAAAGCAGTTGAACGGAATGGACAGTGTCTTGAAAGGAGGATATAAGATAAACATCAACAAAAGCAAAACGAGGATAATGGAATGTAGTCGAATTAAGTCGGATGATGCTGAGGGAATTAGATTAGGAAATGAGACACTTAAAGTAGTGAAGGAGTTTTGCTATTTGGGGGGACAAATATCTGATGATGGTCGAAGTAGAGAGGTTATAAAATGTAGACTGGCAATGGCAAGGAAAGCGTTTCTGAAGTAGAGAAATTTGTTAACATCGAGTATAGATTTAAGTGTCAGGAAGTCGTTTCTGAAAGTATTTGTATTGAGTGTAGCCATGTATGGAAGTGAAACATGGACGATAAACAGCTTGGACAAGAAGAGAATAGAAGCTTTTGAAATGTGGTGCGACAGAAGAATGATGAAGATTAGATGGGTAGATCACATAACTAATGAGGAAGTACTAAATAGGATTGGGGAGAAGAGGACTTTGTGGCACAACTTGACTAGTAGAAGGGATCGGTTGGTAGGACATGTTCTGAGGCATCAAGGGATCACCAATTTAGTATTGGAGGGCAGCTTGGAGGGTAAAAATCGTAGAGGGAGACCAAGAGATGAATACACTAAGTGGATTCAGAAGGATGTAGGTTGCGGTAGGCACTGGGAGATGAAGAAGCTTGCACAGGATAGAGTGGCATGGAGAGCTGCATCAAAGCAGTCCCAGGGCTGAAGGCCACAACAACAACAAATATTCGATATTCATAACGGGCGATCTGGATAACCAAACCACTCGCTCGGATTTACCAAGAATGTTCCTCAAACCAATCGCCAAAAATTGTGGACCGGTGACATGGCGCATTGTAATGGTAACATGAAGTTTGCGAATGGCTGGAAGTGGTCTCCAAGTAGCAAAAAATAACTTTTCCAGACAAAGATCTGTTCAACTGGACCAGAGGATCCAGTCCATTCCATGTAGTCTCAGCCCATACCGTTAATGGAGCCATCAGTAACACCTACAGTGCTTTGTTGACGATTTGGGTCGAATCTGCATCACACTCGAACCCTAACATCAAGTCTTACCGACTGATATCGGTGCTCATGTGACCAGCCTAGTCTTTTCCAGTTGTCTGGTTCCAACCGTAGTGGTCACAAGCCCAGGAGAGACGCTGAGACGATGTCGTGCTGTTAGCAAAGGCAGCATCGGTCGTCTGATGCTGTGGCCCATTTACCCAAATTCCTCCGCACTGTCCTAACGGATACGTTCGTCATACACCCAACAATCATTTTTGTGCTTATTCCAAGCAGTGTTGCTTCTATATTAGCAGTGACAACTCTACGCTAGCACCGTTGCTCTCGGTCGTTAAGTGAGTGACGCAGGCTGCTGCGTTATTCGTGGTGAGAGGTAGTGCCTGATATCTGACAGTCACTGCACTCTCTTGACACTGTGGATCTACGAATATTAAATTCGCTAACGATTTGCGAAATAGAATATCCAATGCGTCTAGCCCTAACTAGCTGTAACTAAAGTCTGTTGATTCCCGTCCTGCGGTCATAATATCGTCGGAAACGTTTTCATATGAATCACAAGAGCAGACACGACAGCTCTGCCCAACGCACTTCCTTGTTTACGTGATACTACCGCCATACCGCCATCTACAAGTGCGCATATAGCTATCCCATGACTTTTGTCCCCTCAGTGTAATTTGTCTGCTTGACCCTCGCTTACCTTATGATTACGTACTCATTGTTCCCGCCAGATCAATTCAGAACACCAGTAGCCATCTTGTGAGCATAATTATTAGAAACCGTAGCCATTCACCAGTGTGTGGGCGGCGTGGGTATGACAGTTACTTTTGGGAAGTAACTTATTTCCGTACCACTCCCTTGCTCAATGAATTATGAGACCGCGTCGTCCTCTCGGCGTATGAAATATAATAAACACGTTACGTTCTCTTCCGAGATCGGGCAGAGCCTTGTAATGAACTGTATTCAGATATAGCCTCCGAAGTAACACCCATTGAGTCACTAATTAAATTAAAATCCTAAGTGGATAATTATAATGTTAGACAGTGGTGCAGACGCTTTTATCATTTATCTCCTTTGATTGCCTGTTCCTTCCATTTGCGTTATGCATTGTGCTAAGTTGTTCAAATAAAGATTAAATAAATAGTTGGACTGACCATTTGTTAATTATGAACAAGCACTGGATCAAAGGAAGTAGCAACATTGTGAGCAACATAGAAATTTTAATGCGCACCAGCAGATAATGACTTTTAAAATAGTTTACGCTTCAGTATACTTACATGTGTCGAATCTTGATGAGGCGAAATAGACAACGAGCAGTAACGTTTCAATGTATCACTTTCGTAGATGAAAGAAGATTACTTAAATTCGTACGACGGATTCAGTGAATCCTGCCGGTCAGTTATCTCTGACCAGCTGACCACAAGTTGTCACTGTAATTATCCCAGTATGCAGTTACACTTGAAAGTGGTATGCTACGTCACTGATATTCAAGAACCAACTCGTCTCCTGTGAGGTGAAGACACAGGCAGTGCACTTTTGATACAACATGGGACACACTATTCCATTAACTTTCCTGATGTCTCAGTTTACCACTTCAGGTGTTTCGTTTGACTTTACACAAGACAAGCGGTATTATTAATTTATTCGTAGAGTATAAGTCATAGAAGGAAGCCGCAAACAAAGGAGCAGCTGAGAAAGACAATCAACGCAGAAAGAAACCGTAAAGTAGTACCTGGGGATTTTAATGATTTTCACTCTGCGTGGGGCAAAATGATAAAAAAAACATGTACTAGACTGCCGGTCTGAAAGGATGGAAAAAAAGAAATTCTGCTGTAGGCAGTTTGTGGGTTAAAGATGGCGTGAGATCAGTACATAGAGTTTCCATTACAGTATCTCTAATCTGGTTGGTCAACGGGACGAACAAAACTTGTGTGATGCATAAGGGCGTGCCGGTCCATGGTGCTCCTACTCTGTACCATAGTTTTCCAAACTGAGGGCAGGCTAGGCCGACATGCCAGTCACTCGGTATGCATGAACTAATATTTTCATTGAGAGAGAGATGGTGCTAGATCAAATAAACTGATACAGTTTCAGTTAGTTTCTCTGCCTCGTGATGCCTGAGTGTTGTGTGCTGTCGCTAGGTTAGTTAGGTTTAAGTGGTTCTAAGTTCTAGGGGACTGATGACCATAGATGTTAAGTCCCATAGTGCTCAGAGCCAGCCAGTTTCAATTAGTTTATTTAACAACAAGATCAAAGTCAAAAACAACAAGGAGTTTCAGCTCTCTTGATGTTCGACGCAGACGGTTTAGAAAAGCAATATACACCCAATTAAATTTCCCGCTCCCGTAGACAATCAGAGTAATGGGGGCACAAGCAATAATATATGAAAGACCATAGGAACTTTTGCCGTCTTAAAAGGCAATAGAATAAGAAATCACAATAATCAACAGAGCGACTACACAACGGCCAATAATTTAAACAGTTATAGTTAGTAGTTCGCCTTAGTTCGCAACCAAGATATACGAAATTTTAAAAACCAGCATTGGCCAACTATTCGTGACAGCAGTCACATTAAACTGCCGAAACAAACCACGTTGGAATTTAACTATCTGCCTCAGGTGGCCAACTATGTTTCAGATGAATTACCAAAACATATAAAGCAGCTCTTTAACAGAAACTTTTAGGGAACAAGGCCCTTCATCAGGTCGTCTTTCAAGATTTTAGATTCCTTGCAGTGTCAAGGCCCATAAACAGAAAGAAGCTGCATGAAATACATCAAAAGCCTTTAAGCTTTTAAATACCGCTTCGGCAAGCACACGGAAATAAACCTGAATTTAAAATGTACATAGCAGATCAAATACGTAGTGTTTGCTCTTCAGACAGCAAAACAAAACAATAAAAAATACCCCAAAGAGCAATTAGTAAGCGGATGTCAGCGTTATAAGCCACAGGAATCGAAATATAAATACCAGTTAACGACAAAGTGGCGCTGAGTAAGACGAAAACCAAGCAATAACCAAAGGAAGCAATATTTCTGACAGTATCACAGGGATCGTCGGGTTTTATATACAATGTCGGGTTTTATATACAATGTAAACACAAATAAAACAGATTGCATACGGACAGTGTCCGCTCGTCAGCCTACCGCCAGCCTACCCTCTTCCAAACGTGTGAAAGAACATTATAAAAAATAATCAAGAAATAACAGAGCTATCATACAATAGTTTTGAGCTCAGTTTCCGACCCTGAAAAAAACAGTAATGAGTTAAGTATGAGGTCGCCAATTTGCAGTTGAACAAAATACTGTTTTGTTTTCACGCCCAAACACTTTTCACCACAGTTTTGGCATCCTCTGTGGTTTTTTTCTTTTATTTTGCGTTGTGTGTGCCCTGCGGCTGCGAATCGAAATCAGCAACAGGTCTAAATTAGTACATCACGTTATCATTCTAGTATTTGGCTAGTTCTTAGCTGTGACAAGTTTGTTACGGTGTACCAGACAACTTCGTGTGTACCTGAGCTGAGAATTTTTCTCCTGCTCGCTTGTGAATACTGCGTCTTGGTATGTTGGTGTGGCTTGAAAACATTTTTCACTGCACAAGTTTACGTTTCTGATGCGTTTCTGACAGTGTTTGTGTACTTGCAAAAAGGCCGACCTATTCTTAATTCATTATTAGTAACACACTTGCGTGCTACAGGAACAGAGCACAACCATTGTGCCCATACAGGTCAGGACGTAAAATATTTCAGCGCAATATGTCTGGATAACCAGGATGTCGGAACCTTATAATAGAAGACAGGGATATTCCAAAATTCCCATCCCTGGTACCTAATAACTCAATGGCAGAGGCTCCCCGTAGTTTCTACGTTGTTGTCGGATGAAAACGAAACTGTCAAAATTCGACAAACTCTTCACTATCGCTTATGTGTTGTAACCTCCCCGCAATAATAATGTTTAATAATAATACAAAATGGAGCCAAGCTTAAACTCCGCACACAAAAATTAATGAATGAAAATTTACCATAAGCCAACAACAATATTAATTAAATAGCGAACCGTGACCCAAATGGAACCTCTCAGCAGAAATAATTAAACCTGATAAATTTCATAAGGACAGCAGCGCTGACCTTCGGCCCTGTATTCTGAATAACAAAAGCAAAATTTTTACCTCGATAAAAACTGCATCTATATCTGCTCTTATCTATCGACACAGCTTCGTGCAATGCTGGCGTATATTTAATTTTGGTTCTTGGAGGAAATGCATACGAAATATTCTTTAAATTGAAATGAATGTTTTTCTGTACAAGAGTTACTTTATAAAAAATTATTATTGGGGCATTTTTTGAACAAATTAATTACAATTAACATAAATTACTAGATGTGCGCAATGCTGCTTCATTACCTTCTACAACAATACTCATCGTCCACCACAATCCTGACCAGAGTCGCAAGAAGAACACGCCGCCGACGCCTGCCGACTTCTGCTCAGTACAACTGTCCACTCGCTACCACTGACGACTGACTACTCCCTCTGCCGACTCGCCACACACTACTGAATCCGACTGACTACTACTACAGACAGAGTACAACTGCTCCTGCCGACTCGCTACATGGTACTACTGTTCCTGCCGACCCGCTACACGCAACTACTGTCGTCTCGAGGGGTCAAGCGCAGACTAGCCACGATAAATAACTCTCTGGTCAGAGATTCTGTCATGCCTCGCCATCGCTGGTAATGAATACATACGTGTTTCATAACCCTCCACTGGGAGGGGGCAAAAATTTGGCAGCGATGGTGAGTCATTTGGACTTGCCATGAGCAACAAATTTTTGTTAACTAACTAACTTTACAATCACAGAATATACAGATATACACTCCTGGAATTGGAAAAAAGAACACATTGACACCGGTGTGTCAGACCCACCATACGTGCTCCGGACACTGCGAGAGGGCTGTACAAGCAATGATCACACGCACGGCACAGCGGACACACCAGGAACCGCGGTGTTGGCCGTCGCATGGCGCTAGCTGCGCAGCATTTGTGCACCGCCGCCGTCAGTGTCAGCCAGTTTGCCGTGGCATACGGAGCTCCATCGCAGTCTTTAACACTGGTAGCATGCCGCGACAGCGTGGACGTGAACCGTATGTGCAGTTGACGGACTTTGAGCGAGGGCGTATAGTGGGCATGCGGGAGGCCGGGTGGACGTACCGCCGAATTGCTCAACACGTGGGGCGTGAGGTCTCCACAGTACATCGATGTTGTCGCCAGTGGTCGGCGGAAGGTGCACGTGCCCGTCGACCTGGGACCGGACCGCAGCGACGCACGGATGCACGCCAAGACCGTAGGATCCTACGCAGTGCCGTAGGGGACCGCACCGCCACTTCCCAGCAAATTAGGGACACTGTTGCTCCTGGGGTATCGGCGAGGACCATTCGCAACCGTCTCCATGAAGCTGGGCTACGGTCCCGCACACCGTTAGGCCGTCTTCCGCTCACGCCCCAACATCGTGCAGCCCGCCTCCGGTGGTGTCGCGACAGGAGTGAATGGAGGGACGAATGGAGACGTGTCGTCTTCAGCGATGAGAGTCGCTTCTGCCTTGGTGCCAATGATGGTCGTATGCGTGTTTGGCGCTGTGCAGGTGAGCGCCACAATCAGGACTGCATACGACCGAGGCACACAGGGCCAACACCCGGCATCATGGTGTGGGGAGCGATCTCCTACACTGGCCGTACACCACTGGTGATCGTCGAGGGGACACTGAATAGTGCACGGTACATCCAAACCGTCATCGAACCCACCGTTCTACCATTCCTAGACCGGCAAGGGAACTTGCTGTTCCAACAGGACAATGCACGTCTGCATGTATCCCGTGCCACCCAACGTGCTCTAGAAGGTGTAAGTCAACTACCCTGGCCAGCAAGATCTCCGGATCTGTCCCCCATTGAGCATGTTTGGGACTGGATGAAGCGTAGTCTCACGCGGTCTACACGTCCAGCACGAACGCTGGTCCAACTGAGGCGCCAGGTGGAAATGGCATGGCAAGCCGTTCCACAGGACTACATCCAGCATCTCTACGATCGTCTCCATGGGAGAATAGCAGCCTGCATTCCTGCGAAAGGTGGATATACACTGTACTAGTGCCGACATTTTGCATGCTCTGTTGCCTGTGTCTATGTGCCTGTGGTTCTGTCAGTGTGATCATGTGATGTATCTGACCCCAGGAATGTGTCAATAAAGTTTCCCCTTCCTGGGACAATGAATTCACGGTGTTCTTATTTCAATTTCCAGGAGTGTATATAGGTATAGAACATGAAGTAAATATAGTGCACATGCACCGAGTACAGAACATATCAGGTAATGACAAAATATGTATACAATGAGAACAAAACAAATTAACAAATGACATAAGTGCACATGCACTGTAGTTCAGAACATATCAGCAAATCAAAAAATGTATAGATCATGAATACAAATCATGTTAGCAAAAATGATTTTCAATATGTTACAAGAATTAGGATAGGAAAGGGAAGGATTGCATCATGGTTGCACGCAGCTGCACTGAAAGTCCATATCTTTCTGCATAAGCACAACACCAAGTGAGACAATCTGAAGTTCTTTTCCCAGAAGTATTAATCAGCGTAGCCAAGACACTGAAATGTCGTAGTAATATTCCATGTCATCTTTTTGGTAGTACATTAGGTACACCAAACAGTGGGACCATAATAGCATCTCCATCGCTCTCGGTAGTGGAAAGCATGTCGTGTCAACACCACGCTCTTGCAAGGTACACCAACGTAGAATTAGTGCAAAAACCAAATATAATGCTCCATGATCATGAGGATATACAGGACAAACGGATATTGCAGTAATTCCAGGTAATTAGGTCAGAAGGTGAAGGACATTAAGTCACATACTAGTCTTCCTTGAGAATTACACTAATAGTTGGTGGCACTCATTGCCCAGTTATTGAACATTTCTGTACCATGTATGTAGTATTACAGAATAATGTTCATCAGTCGTTTTACAGAGAACATTTGCACTCATTGCCTAATTATAAGCCATCAGAAGTCTTATTGAAAACAGGAGGTAATAAATGATATACTATTACAGAATAATGTTCACGAGTCGTTTTACAGAGAACATTGGCACTCATTGCCTACTTATAAACCATCAGAAGTCATAATTGAAAACAAGAGCTAATAAATGACATAGTATTACAGAATAATGTACATAAATCGTTTTACAGACAACATTGGCACTCATTGCCTGATTATAAACCATCAGAGGTCATCATTGAAAACAGGAGATAATAAATGACATAGTATTACAGAATAATGTACATAAATCGTTTTATAGACAACATTGGCACTCATTGCCTGATTATAAACCATCAGAGGTCATCATTGAAAACAAGAGCTAATAAATGACATAGTATTACAGAATAATGTACATGAGTCGTTTTACAGAGAACATTGGCACTCATTGCCTAATTATAAACCATCAGAGGTCATCATTGAAAACAGGAGATAATAAATGACATAGTATTACAGAATAATGTTCATCTGTTCATCAGTCGTTTTACAGAGAACATTTGCACTCATTGCCTAATTATAAACCATCAGAAGTCATTATTGAAAACAGGAGGTAATAAATGATATACTATTACAGAATAATGTTCATGAGTCGTTTTACAGAGAACATTGGCACTCATTGCCTACTTATAAACCATCAGAAGTCATAATTGAAAACAAGAGCTAATAAATGACATAGTATTACAGAATAATGTTCATCAGTCGTAACCATCAGAGGTCATCATTGTAATCAGGAGCTAATAAGTGGCATAGTATTACAGAATAATGTACATAAATCATTTTACAGAGAACATTGGCACTCATTGCCTAATTATAAAGCATTATATATATATATATATATATATATATATATATATATATAAGCATTGCGTTGGGTAATTACTGAAGAATGGAAATATTTGCTTTTGAGTTGTTGCTGCAAATGAAGATGTGTAACGTCATGAGTCAGCTGTAGCAAGATTATGAAACAAGTTGAGTATATGTAATCACATTCATAAATGACATAGGTTTAATGAACTACTGCTTATAGTACATGAATTTCATAAATAATTTCTCCTGCAAAATACAAAAATGGATTATTAAACTGAAAGAAGAAACGCATTTTATGCTGAAGAGTAGTGAACTTCGAATTAACAGGTAGTGAAAGGTGTATAAAAAAAATGTGCTCCCTAGCTGTCCTTTCCAAAACCTTCAGTCATCATACTATGCAATATAACACATACTGTCAAAACGAACTGCAACAAGTACTTAAATAACTACATAGCATCTCTTAACTAACAGCAAATATATAAACTTCATCATTATTTTCATCTGCAAAGAAAAACTTCATTATTCATATCACCATAACTCCATTAGTATCATCACCTGTAAAGAAAAACTTCATAATCCATAGTAGCATACTCTTCATCATTATTCATCACCATTCATTATCATCTGCAAAAAAAAGTCACTTCATTACTCATTACAGAACTATTCCTTATTTCTAGCATATTTCATCACTAAAACTAAGATGCGTAGTTCTGTCTGACAGCCTGCATCAATCGCCTTGTATTCTGAAAGAAAAAATTAGTTAAGACTGCTATTCTACGATGTGTGTAGTATATTCTTGTTAATCTTGATCCATTTACTCTTCATCACGAAGTATTGCATCCTCTTTCGTTCATTCCGAAGGTGAAATTCCCATTTCTGTTTAATTTATTTCGTTTATACGTTATTTCTTTCTGAAAACGATGAACAAAGATTAATGTCTTGCATTTAATTCATATACCCATTAGATAAAAACTGGTTTATACTAACATAATTGAGCATACAGCATAACATGACAGAAAACGTAATATGTCAAAAACATAGATAGTGTTCAGAGGCTAAAATGTACCCAGTGTATCACAATGTAGCAGCAAAAAAAAAAAAAAAAAGAAGTAGAGTAGTCACGATGTTGAGATATCATAAGGCAAAAATGTCAAAGTAAACTGGTGTTTGCTGTATCTTAACTATTTCATAGTGCATACAAACAAAACAGGAAAACAATCGTACATACATAAAAAATGGAAAATATGCATTGTCTAAGGTGCATAACGACAAGAAAAGCGACCTGCTAACCTTACCCTGCTGGGCACTTGCCAAGAAAAACTACGACAATCATCAGTAAGTATTCATGTGAATATAATTGCATAAGTAGTCATAAAAATAAGCAAATGGCATTACAGCATGTTAAATCATAAAGCATCTCCATTCAATAAAAGGTTTGATATTCGATATGTGGTAGTTTCCTTTGGTTTTTCTGGTTCTCAAAGTTTCGACGTGTACAACATTGGGGTGAGGAATGCTGCGAATCCGATATGGACCTGCGTATAGAAGTTCAAATTTACTGCACCTACCTTTTACTCTATTGGATAAATAGTGTGTCCATACTAATATCTTCTGTCCAATGTGAAAGTCACGGCGTGTACAAACCTGTTTTTGCTGTCTTCTCCGGCGCTCTGCGGCACGTTTGATCTTGTTCAGCGCAATGTCAATTATTTCATGGTGTCGCAGGCGACGAGATGTAGGAAAGTTTACTAATTCTTTAATTTTGTTAGGTGGTTATACATTTTTCAGTATAACAGACGGAGAAAGCATAGTGGATTCATTTGGTATGGAATTAATTACATCCTGGAATGAGAGTATGTGTGTGTCCCAATCAATATGTTTTTTATGGCAGTATATTCTACATAGTTTACCAATTTCTTTCATTAATCGTTCACAAGGGTTCGAAGAAGCATGATACCTGGATATATAGATCGGAGAAATGTTTCTAGCTCGTAACATACGTGTCCATATAGCAGATCGAAACTGTGATCCGTTGTCGGAAATTACTTTCAACACATGCCCTACATGAAATAAAAAATGTTTTACAAATGCTTTCGAAACATTTTTAGCAGTAGCTTAGCGTAATGGAGTGAAGGTAACAAATTTTGAAGTGAGTTCAACAGCGGCAAAGATGTAGCAAGAACCTCTATTAGTTCTGGGAATCGGACCAAAAATGCCCACAGCGGCCATATGTCTCAATTTAACAGGTACAATGGGATGTAATGGAGGAATATGTGAAGTCGTATCTGATTTAGCTTTCTGGCAGATTTTACATGATGCTAAAACTCGTCGAATATGTTTCTCCATGTTCGTAAAATAACAGTTCTGTCTCAGTGTAAGAAAACATTTTCTGGCTCCGTAATGTGCGTAACTTAAATGAGTATACCAGATTAATTTGTTAACAAGTTCATCAGGAATGCATAATAACCAATTGTTGCTGTCAGGATGAGAGCGGCGAAACAGAATGTCATTGCGTACAGTGTAATGGTTTCTAATGGTAACATAATTCCTATGTTGCCAAAGGTGCTTAATCTCTTACCACACGTTGTCTTTTTCTGCTCTTGTGCTATGTCTTGTAATGACGACGAAATGACATTTTCAAATGCAACTTGTTTAATGTACATGACGCTGAAATTTGCTTTGCAGAAGTTGGTTGCGATGTCTTGCTGATTGTTGCTAAGAGAACGAGATAGCGCGTCTGCTACATTTTGTGTGCCGGGAATGTGCACAATTGTAAAATTAAATTCCTGTAGATAAAGTTTCCATCTGCTTAATCTGTCGTGTGTAAATTTAGCCGAAAGTAAAAATTGTATCGCTCTGTGGTCTGTGTAAACGGTGGTATGTCTTCCATAAAGAAAATGCCGAAATCTGGTAAAAGCCGATACAACACATAATGTTTCAAGTTTTGTAACGGAATAATTTCGTTCAGCAGGTGACAGAATGCGACTCGCAAAGGCTAAGTTTTTTAATTACTGTAGTGCCATCTTCTTCAATTTCCTGAAAGATATGTACGCCTAAAGCGGTGTTAGAACTGTCGGTGGCAATAGAAATATTTCTAGTAAGATCTGGGTCCGATAAAAGTGGTGCATTCAACAAAGCATGTTTCAAATAACGTTTTCGTGAACAAGATATGCGTGTCAAAATTATTGCTTACGTTACTGGAATATGCAACCTGTACTGTATTTAATCAAATTCCATCTGACGTGTTATTATTTTCGGGAGGATGCTGTAGCAGTTCCACTATTTGTACTGTTCTGTTAATTCTTCGTGACGTCTTACGCTCTAGATGATACCTACTGTCTGGTTCATTCATGATTATTTGTTGTGGCGGATGTTCTTGCTGCTGATAAGATCGACTGTTATTATACGTACGCTGAAAATTGTGCACATTAATTTTATGTCTGTCATGATAGTCATTTCTATACGGCGCATTTCGATAGGAATTGAAATAGTGTGTTTTCTGTACATACTGATTTCCTTGTTGCTGTGCGTTACCATTTGTTAGAGCTGAGACTATACGTGCACGCGGCGATAAAAGTGGTGCATTCAACAAAGCATGTTTCAAATAACGTTTTCGTGAACAAGATTCTGCGTCTCAAAATTATTGCTTGCGTTACTGGAATATGCAACCTGTACTGTATTTAATCAAATTCCATCTGACGTGTTATTATTTTCTGGAGGATGCTGTGGCAGTTCCACTATTTGTACTGTTGTGTTAATTCTTCCTGACGTCTTACGTTCTAGATGATACCTACTGTCTGGTTCATTCATGATTATTTGTTGTGGCGGATGTTCTAGCTGCTGATAAGATCGACTGTTATTATACGTACGCTGAAAATTGTGCACATTAATTTTATGTCTGTCACGATAGTCATTTCTATACGGCGCATTGCGATAGGAATTGAAATAGTGTGTTTTCTGTACATACTGATTTCCTTGTTGCTGTGCGTTACTATTTGTTAGAGCTGAGACTATACGTGCACGCGGCGAAACATTAAAGCCTGGCTGACCTTGCAGACTACATTGTTGGTTAGGTATGCTAACCGGCTGGTTTTGTTGCTATTGCGGTGAAAAACCTCTATTGTTACTAAAAATGTGGTTCCTATTGCTGATAATTTTACACATACTGATGATTATAATTTTATCTGTTATTAAAATTACGGCGATAGTTGTCATTTCGGGAATGTCTAAAGAGAACTGTCACTTTCGGTAAAATTTGTCATATCGGGTTTTCTTGACTCATTTCTTAATCCTAGGTAGAACAATAGTCAAAGAGCTGTTTTAATAGATATAAAGGATAGTAGAAGAGAAGGCAGCAGTGCAGAAAACTAAAGATGAAACAGCACTACTATGGCTCGGGGCCCTGTGCACGCTACGGAACATACTCATTAAAGCGTAATGAATCCCCTGAGGTCAATTACGCGCTACAAATAAATTTCAGCTTTTGTGTTACAGCCAATGCCTGTGAAAATTCGAAAGCAAATTGCTGTATCCATGCTAATTGTCGTTTCTGCATTACAGGCAATGCTGATGAAAGTACAAAAATAAATTGTCGAGTACGGTTCAAAGCGTGTACCTGTGATCCGTCATTTACAAATACCTTACATTTTTTTACACATACAAACTGCTTATAATCAACGTTCTCATCACTGAATGTGTCAACAGGTTCACGATTACATAAGGATCTGTTTGTCTGTGTCTTTTCGGATTTTAAGTCGCGTAGCTTTTCGGATTTTAGGTCGCGTAGTCTCTGTAAATTGCCTAAGTTACACTGGCTGTGTGAGTGTGACAAATGTTCGGAACGTGGCGTATGCTGTAACGTGTTAGTGACTGAAACATTTTCGTTTCTGTCGCTTTAATACGTTCGTCAATTTGGTTGATCTGTTGTTCACATTTCTTATCGACTTCCTTATCCACAATGTGTGAAAGTTCTGGTGACTTTAAATTAAACTCGTCGTGTAACTGTGTCGCATTTTTAGAACATTGTTCAGCGACTGCATTAATTTCATCTCTAACTGATTCTGTTGTCACTAAGGCAAAAACATTTTTCATTTCTGTTACTTTAATACGTTCGTCACTGTGGCTGATCTGTTGTTCAAATTTCTTATCGACTTCCGTATCCACAGTGTGTGAAAGTTCTGGTGACTTTAAATTAAACTCGTCGTGTAACTGTGTTGCGTTTTCAGAACATTGTTCAGTAACTGCATTAATTTCGTCTCTATGTGATGCTGTTGTGCCTACACGTGTACTACTTAATTCCTGTACAACAAATGTAATTTCTTCATTACTGTTCCTAGCATGAGCCTTACTTTCTTCACATGATTGTTCTTTCGTGTCGTGACGTTGCACGGTAACAGCTGTAATCTGTTCACTAACTTGTTTGTTTTGTTCGTTAAAGTTGTCGTGTTTTTCTTTCGGCTGTTTAATACTTTCAGAAAATTGTTTGTTCTGTTCTCTAAATTGTTTGTTCTGCTCTCTAAGTTGTTTGTTCGATTCTTTAAGTTGTTTGAGAAAGTCTTCTTGTTCTTTCATGAATTGTTTGTGACGGTTTTCCTGTTTATCATACATTTGTCGTAAAAATGCCAATACTTGATCCACAGTAACATTACCTACTCTATTCTCTGTGCTGTTTGATGGCGTATCTTCAATTGTCACGTTTTGTGTATCCATTTGGATATTCTGTGATTCTTGAAAATGTTTACTAATCGGATGAGCACTGTTAGTCACTACACCGGAATTAAATAAATCTGTCGTATTCTGATTACACTGTTCATTTTCGTTAGAAAAAGTTGTCTGTTCATTACGTAAATTTAACAAACCGGGTGTTTCAAGCTGGGCAGCGCTCATTGCAACAGAACGCCCCGCGCCATCAATTGTCGTTAAATTAACAGAGGACACAATTCAATTCATTTGTTCATCACTACGATCAAAATCAACATTAGTGGTCGGTACACACTGATTGTCCGTAAATGGAGCATTGTCATCATTACACTGCGTGTCGCAAGTACTATCGGTCAAGTTGTTTAAGTCGGTTATTTCACTCATTATACATCGCGATGTACTGTTCACAGTTTTTCGAGGCATTTTTACTAATCGAAATTATTCACAAATGAAACAAAGACAATGCAAAAAGCAACAAACACAAATAGAACAAAGAGCAACAAATTGCCGATGATCTGTGGAAGAAAGAGTGACAAATTACAAAATGCGTTGCGCCAAGTGATAATTACATTTAAGTAAATAAGAGCAGATATATGACTACTTATCAGAAGATTCACAAAGAAATACGATCCTGGCCCGGATGTTGCCAAGTGTAACCTCCCCGCAATAATAATGTTTAATAATAATACAAAATGGAGCCAAGCTTAAACTCCGAACACAAAAATTAATGAATGAAAATTTACCATAATCCAACAACAATATTAATTAAATAGCGAACCGTGACCCAAATGGAACCTCTCAGCAGAAATAATTAAACCTGATAAATTTCATAAGGACAGCAGCGCTGACCTTCGGCCCTGTATTTTGAATAACAAAAGCAAAATTCTTACCTCAATAAAAACTGCATCAATATCTGCTCTTATCTTTTGACACAGCTTCGTGCAATGTTGGCGTATATTTAATTTTGGTTCTTGGAGGAAATGCATACGAAATATTCTTTAAATTGAAATGAATGTTTTTCTGTAAAAGAGTTACTTTATAAAAAATTATTATTGGGGCATTTTTTGAACAAATTAATTACAATTAACATAAATTACTAGATGTGCGCAATGCTGCTTCATTACCTTCTACAACAATACTCATCGTCCACCACAATCCTGACCAGAGTCGCAAGAAGAACACGCCGCCGACGCATGCCGACTTCTGCTCAGTACAACTGTCCACTCGTTACCACTGACGACTGACTACTCCCTCTGCCGACTCGCCACACACTACTGAATCCGACTGACTACTACTACAGACAGAGTACAACTGCTCCTGCCGACTCGCTACATGGTACTACTGTTCCTGCCGACCCGCTACACGCAACTACTGTCGTCTCGAGGGTCAAGCGCAGACTAGCCATGATAAATAACTCTCTGGTCAGAGATTCTGTCATGCCTCGCCATCGCTGGTAATGAATACATACGTGTTTCAGTGTGAGCCTTTATCTTCGCGAGGAACTATACCGCTACACCTAGCAGGACGGCCGAGCCGCTGTTACCGGCAACGGACCATAGACGTTACGCTAAAATGGCGGGTACCTATAATGGCCTTCGCAAGGCACAGTTCTCCCGCCCCTCTCCTCCCTTAAGATGAATCCCAAACTTATGAGACAACCATTTCCCGCACCCCGGTCACCGGACTCAACTTTAAGCTGACTTCTGTGTTCTCTAAAATGTTTCATGGTGGCTTGGCTCTGGATCAGGAAGATAGCTGGGGAGATCAGCTTGATCTCATCGTACGGCCCCATAAAGCTGGGATGCATTTCGGCAGTCACCTTCTGACTACCCTCGCTCTGGGACCAGAAGTTTTTCACAGAAACGACGTTACCACACCGCTACGAGACCACGCACCTGATTGTATTGCACTGGGTTCCCGTCTTTCTACATCTCTGACGTCGGCACGTTGTAGAATTTAGGAACATGCTTTATTCTCGCGTATTGTGACATTTCTGGAGACCAAAAATCTACTCTGTAGGTGCCAATGCGGGTTCTGGAAACAACGACTGTGTGAAACACAGCTTGCCCTGTTCGTCCACGAGACCCAGAAAATAGCAGGTACAGGCGCCCAGGTAGATACCATGTTCCTTGGCTTCCAGATGGCATTCGATACATTTCCATCCTGCCGCCTAATGAACAAAATACGAGCGTACGGAATGTCAGACCTACAGTTTGAACTGATTTAAAAGTTTCTAGCAAGCAGAACACCTAATATAATTCTTAACGAGAAACTTTCAGGCTTAAAAGTAACTTCGTGCGCGCCCAAGAGGAGTGTCATACGACCATTACTTTTCAACCTTTACATATGTGACCCAGTAGGTAACGTCGGATATTCGATAGGGTTTCCACGGATGATGCTGTTGTACACAGAGACGTCGTGGCGCTTAACACTGTAGTGAAATACATGAATACTGGCAGAGGATCGACACTTGGTGCAGGAAGCGGCAGTTGACCCTCAGAATAAAGAAATGTAACAAGCTGTGAATACTACGTAGGGAAATTCAAGTCTTTATTCCGCCAGTATCAAGGCTGTCCAGAGACTGCACTGGTTTGACGCTTGCTACCAGTGTATCGTCTTTTAGCCTGAAGTCTCGTTAAGACATTTTTTTTTTCGCGATGAAGGTAAGCTCAGTTTTCTTACAGACTATCTCTTCAGGCGAATAAACGTCAGATCTATATGGTAATCTGCCACGTTAAGTGAAGCAGGATACAAGAAATGGACATAAATGTTCTAAGAGTAAGCAGGAAAGAGAACCTACAGTGTCTTCATTATAATTAAGAACAGCAAATAATGCGATCAGCACCCTATCTGATTCTAGATAAAAACTTAATTTTGTGAAGCATTTGAACATGAAGAATAAGCAATCAACGTGTTAGGAATTAATGAATTGGGAGCGTAAAAAAAGCATTAATGCTTCACAATTAGGGAAGAACTTACTAAAAATATGTGCTTCGCACACCTGTTCTCAGTCGGTCTCCGTAGCTGAGTGACCAGAGCGGCTGACCAGCATGTGGGGGATGTGGTTTCGTTTCCCGGTACCGCCATGGACTTTTTCTCTGCGGGAGGAGTGGAGCAGGGTGTATTCAGCCTCTATGAGGCCAATTCAGGAGCTATTCTGTCAATTAATAGCGGTTCCAAGATCAAGACACCCGATAGCGACGGGGTGTGTGATTTGCTCAGCACATGCCCCTTCATACCGCATCTGATGACGCCATTGACAGGAGATGATACTGCATTGCTTCGGCTCGGATTGGCCTTTTTAGGGCCTGAAGCGGAAGTTACCTCTACCTTGCCTCATATCTACTGTGTGGGTGGGTGAAAACTACCTTTATGATCTTCAGTTCCAGGAAACGGTATGATACCACAAATGCTCTACTGCACGGTCTACTAAGACTAGATTGTCCCCTGCTCACTACAAAAACGTCGTTATTACTGGAGAAGCACTGCGAGGTTAACATATTAACGTGTAGGATTTTAGTGAGCTAGAAAAGCACTTTCAGTGGTGAAGCGTAAATAACGTTATGTGAAATTTGTCACAAGACCCAAACTCTTTATTTGTCAGCATTACGCTACTTCTTATCACTGTAGTAGCTGCAAGAGGCATTTAAAAAAAGTGAAGCTGTGATGATTCCGTATGCTGAGTTGAGCGCCACAGTGCATTCTTTACTAGGCGTGGTTCCACGCCGTCGGATTCCCTCTACCTCCGACATAACTTACGCAGCCATTTACGGGTGGACCTACAGGTTAATGCGACTCCAAACCCTGCTACGACGTGGCTCAGTTCACCTCGACAAACATTTCCAGAGGTGAAAGAAGTGATGACAGATAAAAATCCCGAGTCAACCATGGCATCGAGTACAAGACCTTTGGATCCATAGTCTGGCACTTCACCACAGAGTCACCGCTACAAGTGTTTCATTCCCCCAATGGCACAATTACTTTACCACTATCTCTCTCATGCTATGAAAATGAAACAGTTACGATGTTATTCTTGTCGCCTCTGTAGTTGAGTGGTCAGTGTGGCTGACTGCCATACGGAATACCTAGCCTCAGTTCCCGGTTCTGGCAGGAGTTTTCCCTTATTGGGAGGACTGGTGCGGGATCCACTAAGCCTCGTGATTATAGCTAGGGAGCTACTTCGTCCCCGTACTACATCCAGTTAATACTACTGATGTAGAATTAAATGGTGGTCGGTCGTGTCCAGCTGGTCCGTCTGAGGCCAGAACGGTTGAGCTTTGCTTTTTTATGCTGTTCTTCGGATGTTAAGGATATGAGACCCCTAACATTTTAATACGGTTCAAAACATGAACAGTACTGCCATGTTACCTTAATATAACTACAGGTTACAGATGCATGGTTCACTCTAAATCTAAAATAACATGTTTTCAGTGTGTTTATAACATAAATCATTTTGGTCACCAACTTGTACATTTCAATGCAGTATGACGTTAGAAGGTCAATGAACGTCTCACATCCTGGAAATGTGTTACTGGTCGATCAGCTTAATACCCATCTATGGATGCCATTACGTGTACATTCAGTTCAAATGTCCAGGCTCAAATTCCTTGAGATGAGGGAAAAGATTGGCGTCGACGATTAAGGAATATGGTGGCACCACTTCCTGGCGCAAATCTTTCAATTGGACGCCACTGTAGTGACCTGCCTTTCTTTGAAACCAAAGGCATCCGCCTTTGTGGGACTGTCACCCATCCACATGCTAACCGGACGAAACGTTGCTTATCTTTGGAGATCGGGCCGGAACCGATGTTTCCAGTGGCAAGGTCGTTAGAAACGAGCAAGTCTAATATTGCAACAATTCGTATTCCAAATCCCACATATTTTCCTATTGCAAGAATAACTTCGCGAAACAAAAATTGTCCTTTCCGAAACTAGATCCTGTCGTATTTACCTGTTATCGTTTTCTCTACTGCAAGGTAATGCAAAAGAGGAATTCCTTTAGAATCCCAGAAAACAGATACTATAACGTTTTTCATCACATACAAGCGCTCGTCTACCCGTTTCCATATGCTGCTTCCACTGATACTTAATTTATGGTGTGAATAAATGGAAACACGTCCCTTCAAAGTTACTAATTGCGACACAATGTTAATTAGGGTGTATTGGAACCGTAACAAATAATGCTGGGAACTAATATCCAAGTTTACCAGTCAAGAAAACTGGTATTATCTAACACAAAGCTGTTTCGTAGTTAATTATTCAAGTAACAACTACTGTTCTCTGTTTCAATGTATACCTATAGTTACAGCACAGATACGCTGTAACAAATATGTAGCCCACGTCCAAAATCGCGATTTGGAGATTCTTCGTGCTCGGTTACAATTTCAGCAAGGAACATGGGGTAGAAGTCACGGTTTATGTCGAACCAGCGGCCATTTGTGTAGCCATTCGAACATGTGTCTTACTGTAACTATGTTACAGCATGTTAAGCAAGATGTGAACTACGGATTTTTCGTGTGAAAACAGTCACATATACACAACTCATGACTGGAACGAGACTGATGGGATGGAGAGTCGATAAATGTGTAACGGACCCTGGTCTAAGATAGGTTTTAACCACTTGTAAAAATCTTCCCTCGATTGGATTTCACGTACAAAAAATCTAGTTTTGTGTAGAGGTTGTTGAAGCGCGCCAGTTCTGTACTCTCAACTTCTACGAAAGGTTCAAACTTTGCGCAAAGGTAGATCAATGGATAAAGTGAAAACCATGCGTTTTAATCGAATAATTTTTTCCGTTGTCAAGAATCGATTGTTTAAAATCAAGCTAAATGTAGCATGTAATATTAGTTCTTACGTGAATTGAATGCCTCGAAACAGTTTAAAGAAAATAAAATAAATAAAAATGAATTCTTGCGATAAAACTGAAAACATGCCATAAAAGATCTAGCTTCAATCGGTGTTTACTCGCAAAAACACGTTTTCGGTGAGGTGCTTTTACGTGCCCTTCTTCCATGTTTCACACTTGGGCGAACCGACTCAAATTTTGTAGTAAGGCAGACAAATACATGTAATTAACGGTCGTCTTGTTGTTTTGTGAGAGCTTTATCCGTGGCCATATTATAGCGTTCTGAAGTGGCACATAAAACACACGTAAAATACCGTTTTACAGGTATCGCATGTGCTGAGACTGCTTAAAGTGATACAGACGATAATAAAAAAATATATATTGTTAGGGTCTTTGCTTACAAAAATCTTTCAACATTCGGGTTTTACTTGCGAAAAATATTGCGTTTCCATACGAAATATATTCGTAGGAATAAGTTTCACTGAAGCGCTGTATTTGGATACAATTTAAAAAACTGGTTATTACAGTTGATTATTGTTTCGTTGTTTTTAGGTTAAAGATTTTATTCACTAGTTGCTTAAAAATATTAAAAACTCTTTGGACGTGGAAAACAACGCACCTACCAAATCATAATTATGCCCATCCCCTTACAAAAAGATATAAGAGTTTGATCGAGCATTTACAGCTTTATCGACGAACACGCAGAGAAATAAACTAACCCGGAAATTGCTACAAAAATAACTGTGAAAAGAAAGGTCACCTTTTTTCTAACCAATGGAAAATGCTGTTCTGCGTTTTTCTTCCAAAACTACTATGCTATCGTGTAGAAAATTTATCTTCAGAGAGGACTGAAAATTTGATAGGATTTTGTCGTGCATACTTTGTTCCGCCGTTCATCTGCTTTTCAGCCAGTCGTTCTCATACTTAATTTGCGTTTGTTGTTGCAGCATTGAAACGTAGCAATGGGGGGATGGTGCTGGGGTTTACAGGCATACGTAATAACATTCCAGTGAACAGAGTTCCATCTCTTTATTACGCAAATATTTAAAAAGAAAATTTATTCAAGAGGTGATCTCGCAGTTAACCTTACAAGAGAACCAATAGAACAGTTCTAATAACACAATTTTCTGAACGCTGAACAAATGAGGTCCTTTTCTTAACAAACCTTATAAGATCGTTGAGCAGGGAATATTTTAATTTAAACTTTAATTCTCCCTTTATCTTTAATAAACAACTAATGTTGAGACAGCAGCTAATGAGCCAGCATGACATAGGCGCACGTAGAACCTAACAGAACAGCTTTCAAATTGTATACTGAGTTCACCTTCCTGCATTTGTAACAAACTATTTTAAAGCGCCCTCATATAATCTTTACATAAAGAAACATATGCCATCAACTAGCATAACAGGGAGAAATCGCACAGATTTCACTAGCAAATAATAAGAAAAGATTTACATTTATGCACTGAGTTCAGAGCCCTGCATTGCAGAATAAATAACATTAAAAAGACCACAGGTAATCTTTAAACAATAGACAAGTTCATTACTATATTGGATTGGTAGCTAACGCGTAAACATTACCCATATACAATCCTCCTCCCAAAATGGGAAAGACACCTTTTTTTCAACAATAATCAAATGAATAACGCGGCACACAGTACTCAAATGAATAGCACGTAGTGTAGTAAATGTAATTCTTGTCAGGGCAAACACGCTCATCCAAAACCACATGAAGTCAGTACAACAACCACGATGCGCACCATTGACGTACTTCACTACAACCAACTGCGTTACTCGAGCGTCTGAGCAGTGAGTAAGCCTTTACAAGTTGTAACAGCCACTCGAATTAACGTAGACTATACCGTTACAAACGGCCATCCCGACCTACATCACCATTTCTTTATGCGGCTGTATAACGCAGCTGAGTCCACTATCAGACGAACGGCTGTATGCAGCAGTTCCAGCGGGCCCCTTCGCAACACTCAGCCTACAAAGGCTTGACCATGTGCCGCGACCAGTCTAATTGATCACCAGGGCAAAGACTGCAGCCACTCTTCGTCAGCCGTCTCTCTATCAGCGAGAAGTTTACATCGTCCACCTCTGAAAGGTTCTGCCCACACGCTGCCAGCACTATGGGCGGGACCGATGCAGGAGCCTCCTCTCAGTCACTGCAGCCTCCGGAGGCGCCTGTCTGTGGGAATTCTCAGTGGAGAGCTCTGGCACCGCAACCGAACTTTCGCAAACACTTCGCGGCCAAATTTTCCTTGCGGCGGTTTCTTAACATTCAGTTTTTACTATTACACATTAAATAAAAAAATGACATGAATTTTAAGATAAGAGATGATAATACGATACATGCTTTTCAATTTTTTATTATTTATTGCACGAATCGTTCAGCTTGCGGTATAATAAGCTTTTAAGTAAGTTCATCAATATGATATGGTCGTACCGTAAGTTTATCTACGTAATATAAACTATTTACGTACACCATTATCACAAACTTTGCACAGTATTTAAAATTTCGGTATCGAATTTATGTTTGCTGTTATTCTGTGCAATGTAGTAAATATCTATCGTTATTTGTCGTGTATGTGCGTATAGAGTCTCATGCGTTTATGAAAAAATATGTATAGGTATAAAACAAATAAATTAGAAACTAAAAATATAAAACAAAATAACAACACAATAAAAACATGAAATACACACATCAAAAAAGTTTTGCATCGCGTCGGTTCCGAGATTTCCGGAACCTGTACAGAAAATTGGAACACAGATCAACATAAACATCATTTCCGCCCTTTTTATTGCTCATGAAGACCACTCAATGCATGTTGTACCACCACACAGCGAGACCTTCAGAGGTGATGGTCCAAATTGCTGTACACACCGGTACCTCTAATACCTAGTAGCACGTCCTCTTGCATGGGTGGATGCCTATATTCGTCGTGGCACGCTATCCACATGTTCATCAAGACACTGTTGGTCCAGATTGTTCCACTGCTCAACGGCGATGCGGCGTAGATCCTTCAGAGTGGTTGGTGGGTTACATCGTCCAGAAACAGCCCTTTTCTATCCATCCCAGGCATGTACGTTCATGTCTGGAAAACATGCTGGCCACTCTAGTCGAGTGATGTTGATATCCTGAAGGAAGTCATTCACAAGATGTGCACCATTGTCGTCCGTGAAGACGATTGCCTCGCCAATCTGCCGATATGGTTGAACTAACGGTCGGAGGATGGCATTTACATATCGTACAGCCGTTACGGCACCTTCCATGACCACCAGCGGCGTACGCGGCCTCACATAATGCCACCCCAAAGCATCAGGAAACCTCCACCTTGGTGCATTCGCTGGACTGTGTGTCTAAGCCTGACCGGATTGTCTCAAAACACGTCTCCGACGATTATCTATTTGACACTCGTCGGTGAAGAGAACGTGATGCGAACCCTTAACGGTCCATTCGCCGTGTCGTTGGGCCCATCTGTATAGCGCTGCATGGTTTGGTTGCAAAGATGGCCTCGCCATGGACGTCAGGAGTGAAGCTGTGCATCATGCCGCACAGTTTGAGTCGTAACACGACGTCCTGTGGCTGGCATTCTTGTCAGGGTTCCTCCGAGCCGCAAGGTAGCGGTAATCCACTGCAGGAGTAGCCCTTTGGCGGCCTGAGCGGGGCATGTCATCGACTGTTACTGTCTCTTTGTATCTCCTCCACAACATCCCTTTCGTTCACTCCGAGACGCCTGGACACTTCCCTTGTTGAGAGCCCTTCCTGGCACAAAGTAACAATCCGGACGCGATCCAACCGCGGTATTGATCGTCTAGGCATGGTTGAACTACAGACAACACAAGTCGTGTATCTCCTTCCTGGTGGAATGACTGGAACGGATCAGCTGTCGGACTCCCTCCGTTTAATAGGCGCTGCTCATGCATGGTTGTTTGCATCTTTGGGCGGGTTTAGTGACATCTCTGAACAGTCAAAGGGACTGTGTCTGTGATACAATATCCATAGTCAATGCCTAGCTTCAGAGTTCCAGGAACTGTGATGATGGACAAACATTTTTAATGTGTGTATAAAAATAAAAATCATAAAAAACAAAACAAAAATCTCCTGCGGGCATGTGACCTTGACGTGGTGGTGAGGCTTGAGTGCTGTGAGGACAGAGTTGGCTATACTGGACTAGTTCAACCATACTCGGCACGAACCTGTAGAGGAGTCAGACTAACGATGCCCAACTCAAGCAGCGTCGTTCAAAAAGCGATAAAAAAACCTAGACCGTATCAGTTGTTGCTTGAGTCAACAAGCTATGGCGATATAATGTCGTAATTATGGCAAAGTAAAAGTGGGGAACCAGAATGGAAATGCTCTTATCATAGCACAAAGAATTTCGGATATGCTCTTCACAGAGTTGTGGATATAGTACCGTACGGCGAAGGGCATACATGTAATAACTGAAAAAGTTTTTTTGGAGAGATAAAGTTGTTGGGAGTGGAATTGTTCCTGGGGGGGGGGGGGGGGGGGGAAGATAAAACAATTTTTTCATTTATGGTGGATGGGGGGGCGGGGGGTAGGTGAGGGTGATTTTTTTTTCTATGAGGGGATCATTTTTCCCCCATCTCCCCCAGACCCATACACTGTTGCGTGTATAGTGAGGAGTGTAAGAACAAGTAGTGGCATATGTCATGTTACTTTAGTTGACACGATGCATTATTACATTACGTGACATGATTATCTATAGTAATAAGTAAAAAGGTGTGAATACGCCAAGATGTTTTGATAATAGCTTTGAAGCTTTCAGGTAAGTCGGAAAGCTAATTCCCTTCTTTTACGCCCGTAACTGCGCCCAAGATGTATTCACCATTTTGTGTTATGAAAGGATCATTTTTATTTTCGAATGCACATGTTCCTATTAAACACTCTTCATCAATAATCAATCATGTTTTTATCTTATCTTTTTTTGTTCATCCAGTGCAATAACATACTCATTTTCAATGTTTTCATCTAAGATTATTTTTGGGACTTCTTTCACGTGGATAATCTTCTAGAGAATTATGGCCACGTTGCAGCTTATCTGTCTGTTTCAAAGCCGGAGGAGGAGGCTCCATATTCATCCCTGTCGTGTCTTAACCCAATTAACGACCAAACCTAAGATTTTCTTCCCGCTATGGTACTCCACTTCACCCAAACTTAAACTTTCAGCGTCGTCAGTACCAACTTTTCTTGGTACTATACCAGATCCGAAACGTCACAGCTTATATCGCCATAATGTTTCTGTGATTGAAGTGGAGAGAGTAATATAGAAAATGTTGGCCTCCAACTGTGCTCCACGCCATCTCATAAAATACTAAAATAACTGACGTTTCGACCGTGTTGCAGCGGCCGAATTTTAATAAGAAGTAGAATAACGGTTTACTATTTTCTAATCCCTCCTCCTCCGCCTCGCTGACCCCACAGAGACACACCCGCGCATACTCTTTGTCTTCATGGTTCTTTTACTCTTCGACCCAAAGCCACTTCGAAATATAATGTGCTGATGCAAAATGGAACCTCACAATATGAAACACTGATCGGACTCGATGACGATTTAAAAGTTCACATACAAAAGGTACTCTAAATACGAGTACTTTTTCACAGGATCTACTTCTGTTGAGATTTATATATCTCTGCATAACATATTTGTAATTATGGCTTTACTGCATTTTTGTCTGTCGTATCTTCATTATTAGCGTTACCTAACGGTCCGTGACACAAACATCCACGAAGTCTTCCACACTCAATAAAGAACTACGAACCGTGCAAATGTATAAATTCAATGGCTGAAAGTTCAAACAACTAATTACGTAAGCACGTAGCTTGCTGCCGTCTAGTTGTTTAGTAATGAATTATATGTCCGTTACTTTCAGTGCTGAAACTGTAGGACTAGCAGGTCCATGCGACACTGGCAGCGACAGTTTAATTACTAGAGTTACTCCCTATGGATTCGTGGAGGCTCTTAAGTTCCTAGAATCAGCTGAAAAGAAGGGTTCTCAGAATAATTACAGCATCTGCTCTTGTGTTTCACGACTCCTTTCCTATGGAAACTCCCAGTAGAGTTTCAAGAGCTTGGCTCTGAAGATATCGCAATCGATTATGGGAATTTTTCTTTGAAGTTTTCAGTTTATTCAGTCCTTTAGATTTTATAGAAAACACACTCTTATAAGTCGCATGAGAATCAGTGACGCTTTGTATTTCTCTCAGAGCTACACCTTTCATATATATTTCCCATGAACGACTACGTGAAAATTTCTATTCCCGCGATATTATTTACATGGTTGGTTGTATTCTGTAGCTTTCGTAGACCACTGTCACCCGTGATTTATAGTTGGTGCAGTACGAGAATTATAATGATTTTCCGTGTAGTTTCGGGATCTATGGATATTTCATCATAGTCATTTACAGCCACCTTCAGACACAATCATCAAGTAATAAATGTCTGTCAGTCTCCCGAAGGACACAACTGACCTCGGAAAAGCTGTCTGCTACAGCAACATTTCTCAAAACCTTCCCACTTACGTGTCATTGAATGTCCTATGTCATAATTTTTAAATCCATCCAATGCTGTGCTTCAGAAGCACACTGCAGTAGATTTTTCCTCAATTCCATACTACGTTTTGACAGCAGGAACATACTTTTACTGAAGAAGAGTTCTTATCCCATAAACCAGTCTGCTTCTAAAATCGCACATGCTTCAGTCATAGTACTTAATCTTGCTTTCTAGACGGCAGAATTCTGTAATTTCTCGAACTATTATGTCATTTACAATTATGATTTTAAGCTACACTACTGGCCATTAAAACTGCTACACCAAGAAGAAACGCAGATAATAAACGGGTATTCATTGGACAAATACATTACACTAGAACTGATATGTGATTACATTTTCACGCAATTTGGGTGCGTAGATCCTGAGAAATCAGTACCTACAACAACCACCTCTGGCCGTAATAACGGCCTTGATACGCCTGGGTATGGAGTCAAACAGAGCTTGGATGGCGTGTACAGGTACAGCTGTCCATGCAGCTACAACACAATACCATAGTTCATCAAGAGTAGTGACTGGCATTTTGTGACGAGCCAGTTGCTCGGCCACCATTTACCAGACGATTTCAATTGGTGAGAGATCTGGAGAATGTGATGAGCAGGGCAGCAGTCGAACATTTTCTGTATCCAGAAAGGCCCGTACAGGACCTGCAACATGCGGTCGTGCATTATCTTGCTGAAATGTAGGGTTTCACAGGGATCGAATGAAGGGTAGATCCACGGGTCGTAACACATCTGAAATGCAACGTCCACTGTTCAAAGTGCTGTCAATGCGAACAAGAGGTGACCGAGGCGTGTAACCAATGGCACCCCATACCATCACGCCGGCTGATACGCCAGTATGGAGATGACGAATACACGCTTCCAATGTGCATTCATCGCGATGTCGCCAAACACGAATGCGACCATCATGATGCTGTAAACAGAACCTGGATTCATCCGAAAAAATAACGTTTTGCCATTCGTGTACCCAGGTTCGTCGTTGAGTACACCATCGCAGGCGCTCCTGTCTGTGATGCAGCGTTAAGGGTAACCGCAGCCATGGTCACCGAGCTGATAGTCCATGCTGCTGAAAACGTCGTCGAACTGTTCGTGGTGATGGTTGTTGTCTTGCAAACGTCCCAATCTGTTGACTCAGGGATCGAGACGTGGCTGCACGATCCGTTACAGCCACGCGGATAAGATCCCTGTCATCTTGACTGCTAGTGACACGAGGCCGTTGGGATCCAGCACGGCGTTTCGTATTAGCCTCCTGAAGCCACCGATTCCATATTCTGCTAACAGTCATTGGATCTCGACCAACGCGAGCAGCAATGTCGCGATACGATAAACCGCAACCGCGATAAGCTACAACCCGACGTTAATCAAAGTCGGAAACGTAATGGTACGCATTTCTCCTCCTTACGCGAGGCATCACAACAACGTTTCACCAGGCAAAGCCTGTCAACTGCTGTTTGTGTATGAGAATTCGGTTGGAAACTTTCCTCATGTCATCACGTTGTAGGTGTCACCACCGGCGCCAACCTTGTTTGAATTCTCTGAAAAGCTAATCATTTGCATATCACAACATCTTCTTCGTGTCGGTTAAATTTCAGGTCTTTAGCTCGTCATCTTCGTGGTGTAGCAATTTTAATAGCCAGTAGCGTAATTAGTGACCTTTTCTGATAGTCAGGACCATCTCTGTCATAGCTTCTTTTTATTCAATATGCATAGTGTGATAGTGCGTTGGTCGGTCTAGCAAAAACTAAGTACTCCTCATGCTAGAACTGAGCTGGTGAGCCAAAACACTACGAACACCTGACTGACAGCGTTTTAGTCCAACTTTGGAACTCAACACAGAGTGAATCTTGCATGGCGTGGATTCTGTAAGTACGTGGTAAGTTTCCGAAGGTATGTGGTAGCAAATATCTACGCACAGGTCACGCATTTCCAGTAAATTACGAGCAGTTGTTTGCTGTGCGGAGGTGGCACCCCACAGCGTCGAACATGTGTTCCATTGGGTTCAGTCAACTGAGTGTGCCGGCCAGGACATCAAGGTGTGTTCACTCTCATCAGACCATCGTAGCACGAATCTAGCCTTGTAATAGGGACAGGTATTCTCCTGAAAGATGCCTTCGCCGTCGCAGAAGGCATGTAAATAGTTCGCAAGAATGCTTACGTCGACCACAGCTGTCACGGTGCCTTTTATTACTGGCACAGATCCCGTGGACAGCCAGGCGAATACCCCCATAGCATAATGCTCACAACCTCCGGACTGGGTCCACGACGAGGTGCATGTTTAAAACAGACAGTTGCCTGACTGACGTCGTATCCGGATACCTCGATGATACTGTGTCTGCTGATATCGTAATTGACGATGTCATTAGTCAACATACGAGGACAAAGGGGTCATGTTCAACAATGTGCTCCGAATCGTGCGATCAGAAATACTTATGCCTGTCCAGAATGTACAGAGTTGTAAGATCTGCCACATTTTGCCACTTCCTACTTTACGAAACGGACAAGCCTCCGATCCCCATTTGCTAAGATGTGGTATTAACGCACAACACCCTGTCGTCTGATAATGTTTTTACTGTCGTACAAGCCCTTTCCATAGCTGCTCACGACGGTAGCATGCGAACAACTGAATAGCTTGACGGATTCCAAGATTCTCGTTCGAAGGCGCCGGGCAATAATAATCAACACTTTATGGTTTTTTTGTCAGTTTCTTTCCCCACTTTTGGCGCGTATCGTCGTCAGAACGACTCGCTATTCATTCCTGCTCCACGTATGTATCATCCAGAGAGCATGACGTGCTGGCATTCAATCTCGCGATGCACAGTAACCATTATGTTTCAGTCCATCAGTGTATGCTATTTGGTAGACTTTCTCGTGACCTTGTTAGAATGGGTATGAGATCGCCATACAACTGCGAATACTAATTCTTACTAAACTTTCTTTCATTTGTTCTTCATTTCCTTTTTGAGTATAATTGTTACTGCTGTGTGACACACTGCAACATTCCTTACTCACTGTTTGACGTGTACTTGACTCTCAGGAGCTACTTTCAATTCCACTTGGTTTTTGTAGGTGTAGATTATTCGTCTCTCCCTCTCTCTCTCTCTCTCTCTCTCTCTCCACTTTAGTTTCAATAGTCATGAAACGCAGCAGGCAGATTTGCGGGCTAGTTTCACTGAAAATAAGGCTATGAGTGTGATTAAAGATTGATATGAGACTGGGTCCCTTAGGGAATGTCATTGTTTAAATACACTGCTGAAAAAAAAATTGGTACATCCTTTCAGAGGTTTCCAATTCACTCAAGATTTATTGTTGCATTAGGATATACGGAGTGATTACATTTACAGATGAATAGAACAAATGTTCAGAGGTACAATGTATCGACCCACACTGAAACACCCTTATTATTAGGTGATCTAGCCTCCACATGTGGCAACACAGGCGCTTACTCTGGTATCCAGTCGGTCCTACAACTGCGAATACCGTCCTGGGATTCGTTACGCGACGCCTGCTCGACCTGCTCTCCTAGTTCTATAACAGTCGTTGGTTGACGAGTTGCACGATTCGCAAATCGTCCCATCATATCTCACACGTGCTCGGCTGGAGACAGGCCCAGAGATCGTGCTGGCCAGAGAAGTTTCTGCGCGTCTCGCACAGCACGTTCAGTTTCTCGGGCAGTGTGTGGGCGAGCATTAGCCTGCCGGAACTTCTCATCACCTCTGTCTGGCAATAACGGCGAAAGAACGGGTCTAGTAATATTATGTACGTACCGAGCGCTGGTTAGCGTCCCATCCAGAAACACCAAAAGTGAACGGGAGTTGTAGCTTGTAGCAGCACGTAACATAAGGTCTGGGGTGGAGCCGGTGTGTCTTAGACGAATGCACTCTGCGATACAGCACTCACCAGGTCTACGTCGTACGTGCCCACGACCATCACTGGCTTGCGGGTAAAATCTGCTTTCATCGCTGAATACCATGGTGCGCCATTCCTAGTCGACCCACACGTCAATGTCGTGGTGTGAGTGGAGGACAGTCTGGAAGTAGGCATGCCTGTAGACCCTCTGCTATTAACCGGTTCTCAATAGTTCGCATTGACACATCTGGGCGTACAGGCCTTCTTGCCTGTGCTGTGGTAGCTGTACGATATGCGACTGCTGCCATTGCAATACGACGATCCTAATGGGCGTCTGTGCTGTGTGGACGTCTAGAATCTCTGAAATGCGATAGGGGCTGGTGTTGGGTGGAAATGTACTGAGACATAATGAATTTATTAACGTTTCTAAAAACAGTAATTAATTTATTTTTGAGAAGCAAAAATCCAAGAATAACATTAACAAATTGCTTCCACAACTCAAAACACTAAATTTCAGTAACACAACTGATAGCAAACATCTCAAAACGGCAACAGTATAGAATCATTTCCATTTAGTAAAGAATATTAAATGAAGTAAAAATACGTTTACATTACAAACAGCAAAAACATATGATCAAATGAATATGTCACAAAATCAACCGTCGGCTATTGCCGGTAATTATAAAAGTGCCATTGCCTTCGAAGTAGCCAAAATGACTGACAAATGTGGTTCACATTTATGATGATAGAGGCTGTGGCAGAGCCAACACCAATAGCAGTAATTCCTTCTTCTCTGCTAACATAGGACTGCAGTTGCCGCTACCACAGAACTAGAAACCTTCATTAAAATTTTCAGTCACCACAGTTAACAAGAGATACAATCACCTATCCTGTAACCCAGAGACAACGCGTTAATTATTTAGTAAAACTTAAACATACTACAAACGCAGAAGAGTACGAAAACTATGCAGGAAACTTTGACTTGACTACTGAGGAATTTTTTTTTTTTTTTTTTTGGTAGATGCAAACAATTTAGTAAACAGCTCGAGCTCATGATATTAGCTAACAGGTAACTATAGACATGCCTCAGAAATAAGGTAGACAGATTAAACCATTTTGACTGAATATAAAGTACAATTCGTAAATCAGAAGAATTACATCTGCATTCTATACCATTAGATTCTAAAATCAGTTTCGAATAGTGACAGCCACAAACCCATACACATTGACAGAACTGAACTGAAGTACTACCAGGCAAAATTTTCATAAATAACACATTTACATATATAACAATGGGCAGCCAGAATTCGGTGTCAAAATAACCACCATGCGACACCAAGTGAAGTACATACTAATCGGATGCTCACCGTGATTTCTCGTAAAATCCAGCGTCCATTGACAAACACTTACTTAGAGAGCGCCGCGAGAAGGATGCAGCGAAGATTACTCGTAGTCGAAAACCCACTGGTGTCACCCAGCAGACGCCACTGCGTCCACTACTTGCAAAGGTCAGACCGGACTCCTATCCGGCACCACAATGGACACAAACTGCTTGCAACTTCAATAGCAGCGGACACGCCGAATCTCGTGCGTCCTGCCGAAGTAGCTTTTAACGAGACATGTTCACGGCTCCGACCAACACTCGTCCCTGCCGAACGCGCAGTGAGCGAAAGCACCACTCTTGCCAAAGGGCCACGGCAGACGCTTGGCCACAACAACAAGCCGCCTCATTTGCGCTCTTTGCCTCCCGTGTCACACTCTACTCTTCTCCAGGTCGCATCAGCCCTTAACTACCTTCTGCTCCGACCAGCCCTCTACCGGCGACAGTAACGCTCCATGCGCTCTTGCGACCAGAGGGATTCCAAATCCGCAGGAATTACGCGAAATTAAACACGGGCGCACGGCACAATCTCGTCTAAGGGGTTGAAAATGATCACGTGTCTACTGATAAGAGTATCATTGCATAAATGACGCAGGACATTCAACTTGTGAGGCAATTGTCCGGAAGCACTCGGAAGGCCACAATTTGGTCCCTTTCAAGCTCGCTCAGTTGACTGTAGGTAGCATGAGTGCGTCTCCGTGGCGTTGTTGCCTGCATTTGCACAACACTGAGTCTTCTTGGTGCGAGCATTCCCTATAACGGACAGACACCGATGGCGCTTTGATACCTAAGCCACTACGCTATCTGTTGGCGGACGACCGTTTTCAGTACATCTGATATCCAACAGGTGGCATTTGCCGTCATAAAATCCAAATCGACGTCCTCTTTCAGAGTGTACTAATTATATTCTGGCAATGTAAATAGGAACACAGTGTAAATTCATAGCTCTACGTAGCCTTATTTCGTTTCATTTGAGGTTATGCTGGATTCACTTGCTTCTGAATGATTTTGTGTGTATGGTTAGGCACAGTGTGTTAGATTTCAGACGGGACGGACAGAGACAAAAAGACAGATATATGGCTTGCCTCAAGTATTGACTTCGTGCAAGTGAGGGCTTCAGAGCCCAGTCAAGGGTTGCGAATGTGTATTTTTACTGCCTTTCCTTTCCCAGCGTCAAAACTGGGGCCAAGCCGGTGACGCTAGCACCTTCCAAACTTTTCCGTGTTTCTCGGAGGGCATTTATTGATAGCCATCTTTCAGGAAGAAAACATTGCCTGCAGAAATAATGGCCTTAGCCCTTCGAGCTGCCCTTGAAATTTGAGAGGACCTCTGATGCAAAGCTAGTTGTTGGTCAGTAAAAGGTGCCATGGTATACTAGCCAGTAACCGCACATAGAGGCCACTGAAGCGGTCGTGTTTTAGTAGTAGGAGACCGTTTTGTGATGTGATGGCAAAGTTTGATGAGAAAAGACAGCTGCGCGTTGGAATTCGCCAAAATAAAGAGATTTCTGGGAAAAAGGGGGGGGGGGAGACACGGAGGGGGTCCGAATCTAGACTTCTTAGTGGGATAGGGGGATGCGGAGCTGCGCTCGTCTTTTGCATGTCAGCCGCATACATGGGAGATAGAGATCAGCGGATTTTAGCAGACGACGAGCAGGGAGCAGTTGCAACGCACCCTCGTCTTCAATTGAGTCATTCACACGACGGCAGTATTTACAGAGGTGATCGTGTATAATTACGGTGAGTTAAGTAGCAGCATTGGCGTCACAGGGCATTCTTTGTCTTCACTTGCGAAATTCTGTCCGAGTACTGTCTCAGATTCAGCCTTGGTGTGCTAAATGTGTAAGCGTTGCAATTATTCACCAGGATTGCAGTATCTGTTATTCGTAAGGATTAACAAGCTTTGGGATTGTTTTTCTGATCGACTTTAACGTCAGTAGAGCATACCCTTTCGAGCAGTCAAGTAACACTGCTAATAATAAAAGCCAATAATTAAAATCTATAGAATTTGTGTTTACAAACCATACCGTGTTTTCTCATAATTTATACACATTATTAATATACTGAGTGAATAAATTAAGGCGTTTAAAATGGCTCTGAGCACTATGGGACTCAACTGCTGAGGTCATTAGTCCCCTAGAACTTAGAGCTAGTTAAACCTAACTAACCTAAGGACATCACAAACATCCATGCCCGAGGCAGGATTCGAACCTGCGACCGTAGCGGTCTTGCGGTTCCAGACTGCAGCGCCTTTAACCGCACGGCCACTTCGGCCGGCAAGGTGTTTAAATCAAATATTGTTTTTGTTAGACACGTTCCTTTTAAACTGAATATTTTCTGTGTAAATCCTCGCTTTAAGATCTATAGGTGGGTACCAATAATATTAGTGTTGTCCAATTAAGTTGCGCACATTCATCTCACAGCGTAGGTCTAAAAGGCCTGGTCTGCACACAATTATTTTTTTGGTTTGGGTTAACTTCTCATGCGCACAGATTTTTAAATCACGAGACTGGGAACGAATGGCTTTTTCCGTGGTGCAGGAAGATACATTTTTCTGCCTTCTCCTTAGAATTACTGTTGGCTAAGTAAGAACTGCTTCTGCATTGCGTTTTCCATTTCATCAGACAATCTCATCTTTGTCCAGTATCACTAAATTTTTTCCCTATTCTTCGACATATTATTCTGGTCATCCGTTTAAAAAATGTGCTGTGTCAGACTGATCACCCAATATGTTCTACATTCATACTCACGTACCATCCTCATTCATGTAAAGGCGATGCTTTTTCAGAAATGAATTGCTGATTCACCTGCCTCATACATTTCTCACACCATCTGAAATTATTTTCTTACTTCTCCACATCTAATAGACATTAGCAGCTTAGCAGGCATATCATCAACTGAGGCTGACGTACTGAGCTCCAGTTACTCCGTGGTCCGTTGAACTCTAACCACATTACTCGTAACCAATCACTTCCTTCTGTCATATCAACTTCTTCCCCCACTTCTGCTACGCTTCAGCACAACTCTTACCTATTTGTCTCAACTACTCGTTCAATCTAGCTACAATTTTTTTTTTTTGCAGTTAATAGAACTTTGTCATTCGGAGTTTGCAAGTTAATTTCTGCACGTTTAGTTTTCCAAATAACATTTAATCTTGCTATATGATACGTCGATTTTTATGCTATCATCTCTTTCTCAATTTCTTTAAATATTTCTCTCACACATGTTAATTTACTCTGTCAAAACTGTATTTCTGGCTTCTCATCTCACGCATAGAGTATTCATTCATTCTTCTTCGGCCAATAGGAAGCAATATTTTAAGAAATATACATGATTTTGTAACTGATTTAGGTTGTATTTGTCCTGCCTTAAACTTCTCCTTACTCATTATGTTTTACTGTTATCTTCTACTTAACTGCATTGGCACTTTTACTTAAGCCGTACCTCGAAGTATTTGAACATCGTCTCACTCTGTCTCAAGTTTTTTTTAGTATTCTACTTCCACTACACTACGGTTTCTACAGCCCCCTGAATTTCAGCCCGCTGTTCAATAAAATTAGGCTGTTATCTGAATCCTGGTCCATACCTGAATTCCGAGTTCAGAATCTTTGTCTCAGATTGATGTGTCGGCATTTTTCTGTATGTTGAGGTCTTATGCAAGTTTATCTTGTACACCGGCAATTTTGGTACAGGCAGTAACGGAAAGACAAAGTCAGCAGCTCGTGGTCGTGCGGTAGCGTTCTCGCTTCCCGCGCCCGGGTTTCCGGGTTCGATTCCCGGCGGGGTCAGGGATTTTCTCGGCCTCGTTATGACTGGGTGTTGTGTGAGGTCCTTAGGATTGTTAGGTTTCAGTAGTTCTAAGTCCTAGGGGACTCATGACCATAGATGTTAAGTCCCATAGTGCTCAGAGCCATTTGGAAAGACAAATGTAAGTATCAGAGGACTAGAAGACTTTCTACCTCCCCACTGCTTTATCACAACTCGTATCCTCCAGTAATTCTACCTTCCATTCTCTGTCCTCCATCTACATCTACATCTACTTACGTTCTTCACATGCCACCATAAGGTGCACGGCGGAGGGTGCTCTACACCATCGACAGCCATTCCCTTTCCTGTTCCACACGTAAGTTCAGCGAGGGAAAAACGACTGTTGTACGCTTGAGACGATTCCTGTGTAATGGGTTCGAATATTTATCTCGTCTGTAATTTAAGAAACAGCTTGGCGGTGGACATTGAATGGAAGCCCTCGATATGCTAATATTAAGACATCTCTTTATCGATTATTCGTTCACTATACGTACATGCCCATACCAGATTCTGAGTGGGTTATGGAACATTCAAGCCCTGTTATTATGCTAGATCCAGGCAAACAAAGCACAGTCAATGGAAGCGCTAAAATCCGGGACGACAGTGAGGTAACGAACTCACTTGTTTTACTTCAGGGTGCATTCTCAGTAAGCCACTTATTTAATACTCTTACTCCATAAAAGAAATGGAATTCGAAATTATCTTGATTGACAAATAATTCATTGTTCATGAATGTATTTGTTAAAAAAATTCAAATTGCTCTGAGCACTATGGGACTCAACTGCTGAGGTCATTAGTCCCCTAGAACTTAGAACTAGTTAAACCTAACTAACCTAAGGGACATCACAAACATCCATGCCCGAGGCAGGATTCGAACCTGCGACCGTGGTGGTCTTGCGGTTCCAGACTGCAGCGCCTTTAACCGCACGGCCACTTCGGCCGGCTTGTATTTGTTAACTGACAAAGTTTAATTCCAAACTGAACATTACCAATGCTTCTCACTGATTAATGGTAACTGCTATAGCCCCATGCTTATACACCAAGTGGAGGAATAAAGTCAATTTGTGGAACGATCAGCATGGGAAAGCTTCTTTGTACAGAATGACTACGATCTTCTAGAGGATGGGTTTATCGTAATTTACAAGCGTTGAACTATCAGATCGCCGGCCGCGGTGGCCGTGCGGTTCTGGCGCTACAGTCCGGAACCGCGGGGCTGCTACGGTCGCAGGTTCGAATCCTGCCTCGGGCATGGGTGTGTGTGATGTCCTTAGGTTAGTTAGGTTTAAGTAGTTCTAAGTTCTAGAGGACTTACGACCTAAGATGTTGAGTCCCATAGTGCTAAGAGCCATTTGAACCATTTCTTTGAACTATCAGATCAAAGGCGTAATTGAAGAGGGGAAAACTGTGAGTTACACCAACAGTAAAAGTTCTTCGAGGATACGCTTAAAAGGAAATTATGGAACTCGTTCGATAAGGGTGCCAAAGATCTGTCCAGATTAGGTGGCTGCTAACAAAGTAAGACTGATGGACGACCACTTGCCGTTCCGATACCATCGTCAGCAATGAGAAACTCTCTCAGCATCACGACTGGGATAAAACTGAATTAATGTTCTTCGCAGCGAGCAGAACTTAATGATCTTAATGTGTGGAGGTTGATACAAAAATACACTACGTGCCATTAAAATTGCTCCACCAAGAAGAAATGCAAATGATAAATGGGTATTCATTGAACATATATATTATACTAGAACCCACATGTGATTACATTTTCACGCAATTTGGGTGCATAGATCCTGAGAAATCAGTAGCCAGAACAACCACGTCTCGCCGTAATAACGGCCTTGATATGCCCGGGCATTGAGTCAAACTGGCTTGGATGGCCTGTACAGGTACAGCTGCCCAAGCAGCTTCAACACGATACCACAGTTCATTAGGAGTAGTGACTGGCGAATTGTGACGAGCCATTTGCTCGGCCACCATTGACCAGATGTTTTCAATTGGTGTCAGATCTGGAGAATGTGCTGGCCAGGGCAGCAGTCGAACGTTTTCTGTATCCAGAAAGGCCCGTACAGGACCTGCAACATGGGGTCGTGCATTATACTGATGAAATGTAGGGTTTCGCAGGGATCGAATGAATGGTAGAGCCACGGGTCGTAACGCTTCTGAAATGTATCGCCCACTGTTCAAAGAACCGTCAATGCGAATAACAGGTGACCGAGACGTGTGACCAATGGCACCCCATACCATCACGCCGGGTGATACGCCAGTATGGCGATGACGAATATACGCTTCCAATGTGCGTTCACCGCGATGTCGCCAAACACGGATGCGACCATCATGAAGCTGTGAACTGAACCTGGAATCATCCGAAAAAATGAAGTTTTGCCATTTCTGCACCCAGATTCGTCGTTGAGTACACCATCGCAGGCGCTCCTGTCTGTGATGCAGCGTCAAGGGTAACCGCAGCCATGGCCTCCGAGCTGATAGTCCATGCTGCTACAAACGTCGTCGAACTGCTCGTGCAGATGGTTTTTGTCTTGCAAACGTCCCCATCTGTTGACTGAGGGATCGAGACGTGGCTGTACGATCCGTTACAGCCATGTGGATAACATGCCTGTCATCTCGACTGCTAGTGATACGAGGCCGTTGGAATCCAGCACGGCGTTCCGTATTACCCTCCTGAACCAACCGATTCCATATTGCGCTAACAGTCATTGGATCTCGACCAACGCGATACGACAAACCGCAATCGCGATAGTCTACAATCCGACCTTACACGAGGCATCCCAACAACGTTTCACCAGGCAACGTCGGTCAACTGCTGTTTGAGTATGAGACATCGGTTGGAAACTTTCCTCATGTCAGCAGGTTGTAGGTGTCGCCACCGGCGCCAACCTTGTGTGAATGCTCTGAAAAGCTAATCATTTGTATATCACAGCATCTTCTTCGTGTCGGTTAAATTTCGTTTCTGTTAACGTCATCTTCGTGGTGTAGCAATTTTAATGGCTAGTAGTGTAATTACTACGAAAACAGGTGCTATACGCAAATAGACATATGAATCTGCAACATGCTGTATGCATGAAAATTAGTTTTACGCGTAATAAGAAAATTTCACACACAGAAAATAAGTTAAGTATAAATGAAGTCGTTCCCTGCGGCAGAAGCTGCTGATGATGACGGGCTAAAACGCATTCTACCCCGGATGATACTACTCAAAATAATACTTCCTCGTTTCAGCAGAGCGTCCATACAGACTGGGCCTCATAGCACAATGCCCTCTGGATCTTTTGCTAGCCACCCTCCGATGCAACCCTCGGTGACAGTTCTCTATGGAAGGGGCAGCTAACTGATGAATGTCAACGCCCAATGAGAACGGGATGCGCTAAGCCAATAGGGCGAGCTGTGAAAGATCGGGCGCTGGTTGCCTCAGTATTTTCAGAACGGAGCAAGCTTCTAGAATGTTCTCGAACATTTTATCTGGCCAACTACAGGACCACCCGAACGACACGATTTTAAAGATGGCGGGAAAGTTTGTCTAAGCCATTGAGGTTTGGCCCGCTTACTAACTCTGAAAAGAAAGCCAAACGAGTCCTCCTGAGCCTCCAATAGAAGTAAAGAAAGGAAACATTCACTAAGTTGTGGCACCACCAGCACACTCCCCTTGCATGCACGTTGCTACTCCAGGAAATGACTATACAGAAATGTAAAGTAAAATCAAGTGTCTTACAGAATTCCTCCTCCAAGCAGGTATAATAACTATGAACCTTATATAATAAACAGTATATTACTGCATAAGGTCATTAAACGACATAATTATGTAAATTATGGAAATAACGTTCGTCATTCGATTTCTCCTGTCTGCTCGCTCAATCAGCGAGGTGTATATTGGTTCAAAATGGTTCAAATAGCTCTGAGTACTATGGGACTTAACTTCTGAGGTCATCATTCCCCTACAACTTAGAACTACTTAAACCTAACCAACCTAAGGACATCACACACATCCATGCCCGAGACAGGATTCGAACCTACGACCGTAGCGGTCGCGCGGTTCCAGACTGTAGCGCCTAGAACCGCTCGGTGTATATTGGTTCCAATAGGATTGTGCTGCAGTCTCAGTCTGTCCCAAATCTCGGTCCTCTAAACCCTCTCAATGATGTTTCGCGAAAAAAATGTCTTCTTTCTTCCAAATATTCCCGTCTGGTTTTACAGATCATTTCCGTAACGATCGCGTGTTGATCGAATGTATCAATAACAAATCTAACAGTACGATTTTGTATGTCCATCCTTGTGACTGAGGGACCTCGCCTGTTCACTTGTGTAATGAAATGGAACACACTAAGACGTCCTTGTGGTGTCATTTATTGTATGGCAACCAGTTTTGGTGCTTCACTACACCATATTCAGGCCTTAGCTGACCATGAGGGGTGTAACACCATCTGTACACACGTGGCCAACATCTATGACATCATAAGGACGGCTGTAGGTGTTCCATCTAGTAGTACGTCTCCGAATCGCTTCTAAGCCTACCTTAACCCAACCTGGTGGTGACACAAAGCTCTCGAGCAATACTCAAGAACAGCTCGCCCTCCTGCATGCAGTCTTCTCTATAGATGAGCTACACTTTTCTAGGATTTTCCCAAGAAACGAAGCCGACTATTCTTCTTGTCAACAACCAACGTTACGTGTAGATTTCAAGTCGCTTTGAAACGTTAGGCCTACATATTTAGTCTACATGAGTGTTACAAACAGCACATTAACATTACTGTATCTGAAGTTCACATGCTTATTTTCCTCCTAATGTTATGCCCTACTTCCTTGTGAACACAGTCACATCGGGTGAGCTGGAAGGTGTCACGGCGTTAGGGCTCATAGGAGAAACAAGCGGCGCCTTAGGTGTCTCAAGCGACGTGTCAGTTTGCCCTCGGCTTCTTCATCCCTAGGCAGCAACCTGCCGACGGCTAACCATGTCCAACAGTGTCTTTAGCTGTTCGTGACCTGTAGACAGCTTTTCTACTTCCGCACACAGTAAAGATACGTCCTATCCATCTTGATATTAAAATTCTAAAGAAATCAAGTAAAAAGTAGCCCTGTTTTCCTTTATACGAGAAATTGAACTCTACATACTTAGGAATACTATAAAAAAATTAATGATTTACTGTGCTGATAAACCTCTTACGTTATTTGATTTTCAAACAGCTGAGCAAAACTGAACGTACTCAGGCATTTCTCTCTTTACTTATTCTGATCAACTCTGAACTGACACACAATATTTTTAGCGCTACGCAATCTGACTTTCAATAATCCCTACAAAAGAATGGCCCTGACTAACAATAACCTATACCTTTCATGAATCACGTACCTCACAAAAATCTTCGTTACTTGAATAACTGCAATACAGCGAGCGCCAATATTGCCAGTTAAATAAAAGATTCTCTACTGAAGGCACTAACTACTGATAGGTATAGTTAGCAAATGAAAGATTTTGATAGAGAACAAACAATGTATTTACCTTAAAAATATTCAAAAGTCATAATATATATGTCAGTTCATGATACCCAGTATTACAAATTTACTCTTTCTGATGGACACACGTCCAGATCGTCCGCTCTCAAAATTCTGCCATCTATCTCCTCACATCCACCACTGCTGGCGGCTCACCTCCAACTGTGCAACGCTCCGCGCTGTTCACATCCAACTGCCCAACACTACAATAGCGAATATTCCTACAATGCCAACCAACCACAGACTGCACACAGCACAGCCAGTGATTTTCATATAGAGCGCTACGTGGCGTCACCAACATAAAAACGTAAACAGCCTACTTGCAATAGTTTTGTTGTTTTTCCTACTTCCGTGTATGGTATTTCTGTATCCCATCATCAGAATGTAACGTGGTATGTAAACCGGTACTGCGATTATTGGGCGAGTTTCGATTCATTTTAAGAATAGTACTTCGGTAGTAGCGTTACTCATATTAATTCAACCTATTATTATATTCTTTATTTTTCGAGTCATCTGACTGGTCTGATACAGCCTATCGCCACTTCGTCTCTTGTGTCGACCTTTCGCATCAGATCACCAGTCACATGCAACGCCTTCGATAATTTGTTGGATGTATTTCAATTCCTATCCACCCACTTAGTTTTTGTTCTGTATAGTCCCTTCTAGTGCCACAGAAGATGTCTTATAATTAGTCCTCTCATACTTTGCCTTCTTGTAGTCAGTGTTTTCCAACTTATTCCTTTTCTCGCCGGTTCCACAAAGGTTTCTTACCTTGTCAGCCAACTTAATTTTCTCCATTCTTCCGTAACAGTATTTCTCAAACGCTTCACTTATCTTGTTTCCGATTTTCAAACAATTCATGACTGAGTTTTAAGCAATGCTAAGTTCCGGACATTAATTTTCAGAATTAAGGACGTTGTTTAGTACTAAACTTCTTCTAGCGAGGAATACTCTTTTTAGTCGTTGTATTCAGCTTCTGTGACCATTTACCGCAATTTGTCCTCACTTTCACTGAAGATAACAATGCAATCGGGGTGGACATAATTTTACATCGAATTTTAGTCCCACTCTTAAATTTTTCCTTTACTTCCGTCATTTCTTCTTCGATGTTCAGGATGAAGAGTACTAGAGAAAGACTCCACCCTTGCTTCAAAAATATCCCTTTCAATTCGACTGCTTCTCTGTTGATCGTCCTGTCTGACTGTCCCGTATTAGTTTTTGTAGATATTGTATATTACTCGTCCTTCGCTGGAGCTTGAATTAAGGAATGTACAGTTTTCCAAGAATTTCAAACACATTGCAGAAATTTACACTGTCGAATCTTAACCTAGGGCGATAAACCCAGTGAAAGTGTGCTAATAATTTTAAAGTACTGTCATCAAAATCACGTGCAATGTCAAAGCTGCCTATCTGGTGTCTTTACTTTTATAAAGTCAAATTGATCGTCATCTAAGAGATTCTCTATATTCTTTTCCATTCTTCTGTATATAACTCTTGTCAGCAATTTGGATGCACGAACTGTTAAGCTGACTGAGCTATAGTTCTCTCACTTTTCTGCCTTTGCTACGTACAGAAACCGATGCTATGTCCAAAGTCATATAAGCTGCACACACTAACTCAAATAATCGTTTCTTTGTTTCTTACCTCAATAATTTTAGAAACTAATAAGAGATTTTTTCTACAATTTGTGAAACTTCCTGGCAGATGAAAACTGTGTGCCTTTCGCGGGCAAGTGCTCTACTATCTGAGCTATCCAAGCACGACTCACGACCTGTCGTCACAGCTGTACTTCAGCCAGGACCTCATCTCCTACAAACTCGGGTTCCGAGGTTTTGTTTCACTCTGGAGACATCTCCCAGGCTTTTGTCGAGGAGTGTTAGTTTTGCAAGTTTCGCAGCAGAACTTCTGTGAAGTTTGGAAGGTAGGAGATGAGGTAATGGAGGAACTACAGGTGTAAGAAGAGATAGCGAGTCGTGCTTGGGTTGCTCAGTCGGCAGCCGGGACTGTATCTCGTGTTCGGTCAGAAGGCGGGATGCACTCAAAAAATAAAAATAAAAATAAAAAAAATGTCGGCATAGCTCTTAACTGCGAAGGGTAAAGGTTCCGAGTTAGAAACTCGCTCCGGCACATAGTTTTAAACCGACAGGAAGTTCAAAGTTACACTAAAGATTCAATGAACATTATCGTTGTTCATCCTGGTGTTGATAACGTAGTTCTCGGAAGACAGAAATAGTAATATCGATAATAATTGCTGTATTCTCAAAGACGATAGTAGAAGGCAGTGAGACATGTAAGTGTTTGAATGAGCGCAGGAATTCCAGAGGGCCCCTGGCTAATGGAAACCGTGCTAACGCTGCCAGCTGCTCCGCATGCAGGCGCTGTAGCAGTGAAATATTGCGGGCGATACCGCTTATTTCCCCGGAGCATGCAGGAAGGCACCGGAGGAGCGCGCTCTGCCCTGCTGTGCATTCCCAATATGTGCCCGCAGGTCCTCGCAATCTGTCGATCGTCTTTCGCCCGCAGTGATTCCACTGAGTCCGGCACGTTTCTCCTCCCTGTGAGAGGAAATGAATCTTCAACCAACAACGCTGTGGGCAATGTTCACATTATTCTTCATGATGGCTTCTCGCTGGCGGCAGTTCTCTTTTTGAAGTTCGTAAATGTCCGCTGAAACTTTTTAAAACTCTAAGGAACAGCCTTTTTGTGACTTAGGAGTTGGAGGAGGGGAGAGACAGCGTTGTGAGTCGGCGGGTTTTGGTGGCCACTGGCCGGGAAGTAGGCGAGTGGAGCTAGATGACAGCGCACAGAAGCACCCAAACTGAGCATGCAGACTGCGTACAAAGTACGTAGAAGAGTTCGGCCTGCACACCAGTACTGAGGAACTCCATGAAGCCACCTAAAACAACTATCTTTACAAAACACTAGCGAACCTGGAAGTGATTCCCAAATGCTAAATATTTCCGTTTGGATACACGTACTATTCTCTTGATGCCCCCTCTCTCTGAACGTCTCCTTTTTCCGTCTCTCTTTGTTCATATCCTCCTTTCCTCTCTCTGGCTTTCACCTCTTGTCCCCTGTCTCTGTACATCTCCTCCTCCACCTTATCTCTCTCCATCTGCTACCTCCGACTATCTTTGTTAATCTCTTCCTTTCCCCTCTCTATATCCATTTCCTCTGCCCCCCTCCCCCTCCTTTCTGTCAATCTCCACTTCCCACCATCTCTATAACCTTGAGCATTGTTTGTTGTCAATGCCAACGAAACCTCCATTGGGAAGTGAAGTCGTTTCAAATGAATGGTTAAACGGTTTGTGATCAATGATATACGGGCTATGAGAGATCTCACCTGTTGCTGGATCTGTGACGATAGTAGCTTCAGTGACAATATTTGGCATAATTTCTGTTCTGGCGTAGCCACAAGCACCAGAACTAAGATGAAGTACGCAAGAGAAGAGAATGCCGTGAAACGACGTCGGCCAATGGTGCGCAGGTTGGGACCAAGCCACGGCAGGAGGAACGCCTGTAAAAAGTGAATATAAGCACCGCTCCTGCCGGCCTCGGCCGCTCAGATCGGCTCCGTATACGGACAACAGTGGACAGGATTCGCCGAGCAGTATTAGGAACATTACACATAGCCGAGGACAGTTTGCGACTACTCTTGTAAATCTCCAAGTATTGTCAATTGTGACCCGGCCGGTTGGCCTTGCAGTCTAACGCACGGCTTTCCGGACGGAAAGGAGCGCCTGGTCCCCGGCACGAATCCGCCCGGCCGATTTGTGTCGAGGTCCGGTGAACCGGCCAGTCTGTGGATGGTTTTTAGGTGGTTTTCCATCTACCTCGGCGAATGCGGGCTGGTTCCCCTTATTCCGCCTCAGTTCACTATGTCGGCGACTGCCGCGCAAACTAGTTCTCCACGTACGCTTACACCACCATTACTCTACCACGCAAGCATAGGGTGTACACTCGTCTGGTGTGAGACGTTCTCTTGGGGGTCCACCGGGGCTGAACCGCACAGTAACCCTGGGTTCGGTGTGGGGCGGCGGAGGGGTGAAGTGGACTGCGGTAGTCGTTGTGGGGTTGTGGACCGCTGCGGCTGCGGCGGGGACGGAGCCTCTCCGTCGTTTCTAGGTCCCCGGTTAACATACAATACAATACAATTGTCAATTCTGCTTTATAGAAATATAACTATAATGTTATTTGTTTGAATTGTTGTATAGCATTCCGAGAATGCAACATCCCTTAGGCATGCTATAAGCGACGAGTGTAAATTTTAAAACGTAAACAAATGCTATTTTCATCGCAAACTTGTGTATTTTTACATAGACACCCCCTATTATTTCGTATGCAATCAATAGCATGAAAAATCACAAAAGTAATGACGTTGGATGAATCGCAGTACGTCAATCACATCCCGAGAAATTGCGAAGCTAAGTTGACGTACCTCACGCTGCCGGTAATCGTGATGTGATTGACGTACTACGTCAGTGGAATGTTACTGTATGGAGTGGTATTGTATGACAACATATTATTGGCCCATATTTCATTGATGGCATTCCTAAAGGGGGATAGTTTAGCCCCATCTTGAGCTATATCTTACTTGAACCGGTCCACCTCTTATAATGTGCCAAATAATGCGGTATCAGAATGACGGATGTCCTTCGCCTAATGTTTATTGTTGCGAAATGACAATTAGTGGTAACACACTTGGTTTCACGTTTCGAAACCTCGTAAGTTCTGAAATATGTGGGTTGTAAAGGATAGCAACAGCGTCACAGTTTCCGGCGTAATGCATAGCATTACAGTACTGTGCTCAGATCAGGAGTTGCCTGCACTGGCGCCTGTATCCTGCAGTAAACACACCAATATCACCACGGCACGCTCTGTCTTCAGTGTACAAGTGTCTCCTAATCTGGTCTGCTGAACTGCCCTCATACCGTAACATAATTCACATACGTTGCCACATTAGAACCTATTTTCTTGTGGCTTGTTACATTTCCCTTCAGTAATGAAGAAAAACTAGATATTATTTTAATTTATGGCGAGTGTCACGGACATCCAACCACAGCTGTTACACTGTATGCAGAACGCTACCCAGATCGTCGGTGTCCGTTACGTCGAACCATTGGCAACGTCTGCAAGACACTCACGGGAACAGAAAGCTGGGCTCCCACAAAACGTCGACGTACAACGCTAGCGACTGGCAATGGAAACGAAAGTGCTGTTCAGGCTGCTGTAGGGCACAGTTCTCAGGTGGGCGTACGAGAAATTGCGCGAGGTGTAGGAATAAGCCACTGTCAGATGGAGCAAAATCGTGGTGCATCTGCTAAGGCCACCCGTTGCCTCTCAGTTGAAGTCCAATTGCTATACTAACGTGCAGGTTCCACCCCTTATCGCCAATGAACAGCAGTCAGAATGGTTGCATGAACCAGGCGCCTTCTGCAGAGTCCAAAATGCAGCAACGTTCGCTCAACGGTCGTTTGGGAGACACTATTCGCAGACCCTTGTCGCATGTGAGCAGTCAGTTGCTCAAGAGTTGCTCTTGTATTCGCCAGTAAACATCTCCGCAGCCGTCGTTCACTCGTCTCATCTCTGGCCCACGGTGCACCAAGTTGCCTCAACGACCGATTTGGATAGCGCCATTTTGCCATGTACGGTGTACTTCGGCGGCACGCGAACAGTTTACAGGCTTAGCCGTTTCGGAGTGCTTCTATCCTTGGCCCAAAAAACAATCATCATGGCTGTTTGGACGTGAGATAAATCGGCCCGTTTTCGCATTAAGACAACGACTGCACTCTTTTATGCATCCCTCCGCATCCCTGGCACGCTTTATATACCGTCCAGAGGTAGTGCTGCGACCTGCCGTCTGCGAACGTATATTGCACTTTGAGGTCGAACATTGGCGTATATGGCGTGTAACTTCTGAAAGCATTATGGTCTGCAGTACTTTTCGAGTAATTCTCTGAGTGATTTCCTCATTCCAGAAGGCGTAAGGGATCAACACAGTATGCATCTATACTAGTGGAGCATGCAGTTTCTTTTTCCTCTGTATGATGACACCTGCTAGCAGAACAATGAAACGTGTCACACAGTTCACAATGTATGTGCGTGGTTCGAAGAGCAGCAAGATGAGTTTAGTGCGCTCCCCTGGCTACCAAATGACCCGGATTTAAATCCCTTGGAGGGTCTGTCAGATCACTTCGATCGGACTCTTCTCGCCATCAGTCCCCAACTAAGAAACCTAGCGCAGCTGTCTGCACTGCAAAAGATGGAAATTCACGTTTTTGACAGGTGCTCAATTAACGTGACTGCACAGTGTAGTAGTGTTAATGATCGTTTAATTTCCGAATATTCAGTGGGTTCCCCTGGCGTTAGTATGAGTAGTTCAGACCATTTTAAACTCGAGTGGCTCGTGTCCCAAACGTATGGTTGTGCAGAAATGTCTAAGCCACTCTCAAGCAGAAACCAGGAAGGACAGCTCTTCCTCCTTTCCAGTGAATATATAGCCTTGTTCATTCCTGTTTCTTTACGGATGTACACAATAAGGCAATAACATGATATACTAAAACATTTTTCTTATATAACTGTAATAAAATAACTGTAACTGAATAAATTATTAGCCTTAACTGTAGTCCACTTTCTGAGATTTAATTTTTCTTGCCATGTTCTTGTATTTACTTATTGATCGTTTGTCACCGGTCCTCCCTCCAGTGGCTGTAACACTATGGACGTTTCATACATTGTTTTACTATAACGTAGCTTGTTAATCACTTTTATCAATGACTACACGTCGTCTGTTCTCTTCTCTTTTTGAGATAAATAGTTTGTTTGTGTTCCATGCGTACGTGAATGACTTATGTTGGTGTTTCACAGACTCTTGAGTTCCTTTATTTTCATTTTCCTCTTGTAGGTCGTAAGACCGAAACAGGTTACCGGTACACGTAAATAAAAATTTTATCAATTCTGCGAGTACTACAATTTAATTACAGTGTTACGTGACGAATGCGAGTCAAGGAAACACCACCTGTAAAACGAAAACATCGTTGAAAATGTTGGTTCGTCGATACATTTTTTTTTTCCTTTGCTGATTCGAGGTATGCTGCTTAGGGATGGTGGTCCGCAACTGTACTGTATTGAGGAAATTTGATAATTTTTTTTATTTTTTAGCCTTTGTGGCATAAATATATAATTTTTGCTGCAGTGATTACCGCTTTCGGGTTGACACGCCCATTCTCAAACCACATACCTTGTTATTAACTGTAACCGTCCATACAATAAGGTGCCAAAAAGAACGAATTGTCTCCGTACAGAAAGTCAGACTGTGGGCAACAAGTACTCACATTGAAAAGGTAGCCTGGGTGTCTACTGTTAGACCTGAACGACACAACGTCCAAAATAAACAATTATCAGATTTCCTCAATTTTTTTGTTTATTCATCTTTTCATTCCCATCACCGCGGGGTGGAGGGGAGGGCTAGGGGTGACAAGCTGCTAACAGCAGCCATATTGCTGCTCTTCAATGACGAAATTAAATAAGGCATATATATATATATATATATATATATATACACTTTTTTAATTATTTGATGGTGTGGTTAGCACTAAGACAGTAAGGGTCAAGATGACACATCCGTCCCTTGAGGTTAGGAAAGCAGGAAGAATGGAGGAATGTGATGCAAAACACATTAATTGGCCTCTAAGTCTTGGGAGTAGGAGGCCAATGTTGGGCTTGGATGTATAAAAGGAGGCCGGAGAAGAAATTAGGGAACGTACTTCAGCAGGCTTGGAGAATTATGGAAGCTTTCATCTAATAAACTACTGTACGGCCTAGGGGTATAAACTGTGAGATAGGCCGGGTTTCTGGACCAGGAAGAGGGACACTTTGCCTTCGGATAGGATATGGAGGGTGTGAAGGGGGGAGGGGCGGGGGGAGGATGGTGAGGGAGTAGAATGTGGTATAGGCCGCTTCACGCATCCTAAGGTGTCTCACTTTATTTTCATGGTTCTTAGGGGACGATATACCACAGAGACAGAATTGTGGCACTGCCCTCCTGGAATACCCGTTCTCTGAAGTCACTCACCAGCTCCTTTACTATGAAGGAACTTCAGCATTAACATCTGCAACGACTGTCTTTAACGAAATCCACTGAAACATAAAGAAACTATCATTTAGATGGTTGAAACCGATTATGTTAATTCGAATTAATGTTTATGCTCACTATCTGAAGACAAAATGTAATTAACTTCATATGCTTGGCGTCATCAGAGACCATTAAAAAGCTGTGGATGATCAGAGGCTAAAGGGAGTTAGTGAAATGCCATCCGCATCCACAAATCTGTGATCCGTGTATACTGAAATTACGTTAAGTACTCTTCCATCCGTTGCAGCTCTGACGATAGATTTGAGTCTGAATTGTTTTACTGTGCGGAAATGCATACAGTCAGTAATGAAGATCCTGTTAATTAATGCGTTGTGTAATGATTTTCAGTTGCATCAAGTTTTAAAAAAATTTTCGGACACTCACAATGTTTCTTTATATTGGTTGTTTCGGAAGCGATTTTGTACATTCTGCAGACGAAAACTAGCTTTTGTTCAGTAAAAGCACAAATTCGCGGCCGATCTCACCAAAATTTGACTCAACGTTGCCTGTCGTATTTCTTACACGTCGTCATAATTACTAAAAAATATTTAAGTAAATTTGATGGCAGTCGTTTACATGACACTTGGAAGTAAATCAAGAGACGCGCAATAAAGCAATGATAACATCGGACGCTGCGCCTATCACAGCCTGAACATCGCTAAAGACGGTATTCGGTAACTGCGTAATTTCAAAGCCAATAAAATATGACTCAAACGTGAGACAATTCCTGGTAAGACTCAATTAGAATGTTCGTGTAATGGCGGGGAAAACTTGGGGGACGGGCACGTCGCCCTTAGCGACGCATTTTTAAATAATAGCCGAATTCAACGAGTTGTTCCGTTACGAGACACACTGCCACCGCGGATCTCGCCGTAGCTCTGTTCCTGCGGCATTGAAAGATAGCCCTGCTCATTGCGCTGCACGTTAGGGCGAATGCAGGGGCGCACTACGTGGGCAACAGTAGTGATTCAAGATACCAGTAATAAACGTACTAATAGCTCACCCCCAAGAGTTGCTAATAGCAAACATTGCCTAATGTACAGCAAAATTACTATATTTATTTGGTCTCAAAATGGCTCTCGGATTCTTAGACCATCGTCAGATGACAAAATTAAATTTTACCGAATAATATGAAAAGTTTCTTGCTTAATATTGTTCTCACGTTCTGCCAAACACCAACGTAAAATTCATTTAGTGTTAAATACTTCCGTACTACAACCGGTCTGTCCTCAGGCCGTAAGCAAGCATCCTGTATACCACGGGGGAGAACACATGCTTTCCACATTCAGTTGTCAATATATACAAATCCGTCTGCTGTAATGCTCGCGGAAGGTCACACGATAAGGTGTTATAATGTACCTTTTCTCTCCGGTGTATAAAAGCTTATGTGAAACGTGTACTTAATGCACCGCAGTTGATTGAGACAAGGAATCAGTTCCGAAGAACAATGTTTACCGCAAGAATACAAGTAGTTATATCTTTATCATTACTGCACAGTGTTAAGTCCAACCACGATAAAAATACATAAATGATAAATTAATGATGCACTGTAGATAGCAATAATTTTGAATAATTAAATAGCTGAACAAATTTATATTGCAGAATAATTTAAGTCGCCAGCTCGAAAAGGAACAAAAGATAAATTTAGTTAACGACTGACATGACTTTGAAATCACGCAATAACTGCCACTGGATGATGAAGTTAATTTGGAATTCACTGATATTATTTACAGCTACGTACACCAATAACAGGTAGCCACCAGCAACACTTTATGTCATTTGTAGTGAGTTACGTAACTCACGGTAATTTCTGTAAATTTGCAAAAAATGACCAGAACTAATAACTGTTCATTAACTGTTACATCCCAAATTAAGGTCGTAAAATATTTCGTCTATAGCAACTACCAGTTGGCAATAACAATGTTATTACGATAAAGTTACTTGAAATTATCCGCGAAACACGACATAAAATCATAAAATTATTTTGGCTGCAACATCTTCAGCATACATTCGTTATTGAAATATAAATTGCTTATAAATAAGTTTTGGTTTAACTGATTGCCTGCAGTAATAGTGAAACAATGGGTGAATTACTATCTGATCCCAGTAATTATTTGAATTTGAGTTAACTGTAACATTAATTGGATTTATCTTCTATTAATTATTTCTTTCACTCGCGAATTTCTCCCGAGTTTTGGTGAAGGGATGGGGCTCTGCTGATGGTTATGACTTGGGTCAATTAGCTTCACTCACTAAGTTTATAATTTGACTAAACAACACTATCATGTTTAAAAAAATTATCCACTAAGCTAGCAGGCTTTGTACAGAACTTCGTTCTTTGTATACAGTTTTGATCCAATATTTTGTGTAGAAGCACACTACATACTGCCGATTACACAACTGACTAATACTTATAAGTCCAACAAAAGATACATAAACACACAGATTTCCTTGAATAAAATACTAATGGTTATACATGCTGCACATCATATATAACAAAAAAATGTTTCAAATGGCTCTGAGCACTATCGGACTTAACATCTTAGGTCATGAGTCCCCTAGAACTTAGAACTACTTAAACCTAACTAACCTAAGATATCATACACATCCATGCCAGAGGCAGGATTCGAACCTGCGACCGTAGCGGTCACGCGGTTCCAGACTGAAGCGCCTAGAACCGGACGGCCACAACGTCCGGCTTCATATATAACAATGAGCATTTATGACACTCATATGTATAAAAGGTTAACGATCTGTACCTTATGTGAATTAGCATATTTGTGTATTGCGTTGACACTAATAAACCGCAAATTAGTACCAATTTATATTAATGCAATTTCATCTGTGTGAAATGATCCACACCTTACGTTTTGTATACCTATTGTTTTACAGTGATCATTGACGGATGCAGTACATTTTAGTTTAATGTAAGTGGAATACAGTAAATACTTACATATGTATGGTATACCTATGGCTTAATGCCATATGTATCCACATTAACAGCTGGGTTTTAATTCTCTAACAAGAGGAGGCCGCCAATTGTGAAATGCAGATTCAATTCATACTGCGCATGATAAAAGCTCATGGCCAGAGGTGTAATGTGGCAAAGCACCAAGATGCACTTCTCAGCCGTTGTCGAGAAAATCGACAGTTAAAATAAACCGTTGCAGTGAAATACTCTCAACGATTAATAATTGTCGACAACGTCATGGCGCGGCGGTAAGCGCTCGGGTTCGTAATCCGAAGGTCGCCGGATCGAATCTCACGCCATGCAATTATTTTTTTAGTATTTGTTTTTTGTTATTCAAATGTGTCTATACACACACACACACACACACACACACACACATATATATATATATATATATATATATATATATATATATATATATATATATATATATAATTCCCGGCAATCAGTTGCATCAATTATGCATATAATAAGTTGTTGAAGAACGTTTATCGTGGAAAAACTGGCGACTTCGAACATCATTATGTTTTCCGCAAACAAAGTTGTGTTTCACAAATGTTATTAATTGTCTTCGTAATGTTAACCACGTATAGTTAACGGAAGACGTAGGAACGATATTCCGAAACGAATACGTATAGCGTAAGTCAAACGTTCGAATTAGAATAGATACCCCACGAACACAAATTTGCTGTGGCAGGTATGAAATATAAGCTCCGTTACTCGCTCGTTACACTTGAAGGACAGATGTTGAATGAGCCGAAACGAGCAGCCACATAAAAGCGTAGTTGCCTGCTAACTTCGAAAGAAGGTAGATGCGGCCCCTAGCGCAACTTATAACATCGTCGAAAATCAGTGCGGACGTGAGAGCTTTGGTACACCCTGTTAAACAAACGGAAAAATGGAGGCGGTACAATTGGAGAGCGATCCGCCTTCACCAAAATGCATAAGCAATTCATTAATAGTTTATATATATGTTTGAATTACAAAAAACTAATAATAAAAAAGAAATGTTGCATGGCGCGGGATTCGATCTGGCGACCGACCTTCCGATTATAAACCCGAGCGCTTTCCGCTGCGCCACGACGCTGTATAAAACTATTAACCGTAGACAGCATTTCACTGCAACGGTTTCTTTTAATTGTCGATTTTCTCGACAACGGCTGAGAAGTGCATCTTACTGCTTTGCCACATTACACCTCTAGCCATGAGCTTTTATTATGCGCAGTATGAATCGAATCTGAATTTCACAATTGGCGGCCTCCCCTTGTAAGGGATATATTAATCATCGTAGACCTACGAGTGTAATATGTTGGCTGACAATATTTAGGAACATACACTCCTGGAAATGGAAATAAGAACACCGTGAATTCATTGTCCCAGGAAGGGGAAACTTTATTGACACATTCCTGGGGTCAGATACATCACATGATCACACTGACAGAACCACAGGCACATAGACACAGGCAACAGAGCATGCACAATGTCGGCACTAGTACAGTGTATATCCACCTTTCGCAGCAATGCAGGCTGCTATTCTCCCATGGACACGATCGTAGAGATGCTGGATGCAGTCCTGTGGAACGGCTTGCCATGCCATTTCCACCTGGCGCCTCAGTTGGACCAGCGTTCGTGCTGGACGTGCAGACCGCGTGAGACGACGCTTCATCCAGTCCCAAACATGCTCAATGGGGGACAGATCCGGAGATCTTGCTGGCCAGGGTAGTTGACTTACACCTTCTAGAGCACGTGGGGTGGCACGGGATACATGCGGACGTGCATTGTCCTGTTGGAACAGCAAGTTCCCTTGCCGGTCTAGGAATGGTAGAACGATGGGTTCGATGACGGTTTGGATGTACCGTGCACTATTCAGTGTCCCCTCGACGATCACCAGTGGTGTACGGCCAGTGTAGGAGATCGCTCCCCACACCATGATGCCGGGTGTTGGCCCTGTGTGCCTCGGTCGTATGCAGTCCTGATTGTGGCGCTCACCTGCACGGCGCCAAACACGCATACGACCATCATTGGCACCAAGGCAGAAGCGACTCTCATCGCTGAAGACGACACGTCTCCATTCGTCCCTCCATTCACGCCTGTCGCGACACCACTGGAGGCGGGCTGCACGATGTTGGGGCGTGAGGGGAAGACGGCCTAACGGTGTGCGGGACCGTAGCCCAGCTTCATGGAGACGGTTGCGAATGGTCCTCGCCGATACCCCAGGAGCAACAGTGTCCCTAATTTGCTGGGAAGTGGCGGTGCGGTCCCCTACGGCACTGCGTAGGATCCTACGGTCTTGGCGTGCATCCGTGCGTCGCTGCGGTCCGGTCCCAGGTCGACGGGCACGTGCACCTTCCGCCGACCACTAGCGACAACATCGATGTACTGCGGAGACCTCACGCCCCACGTGTTGAGAAATTCGGCGGTATGTCCACCCGGCCTCCCGCATGCCCACTATACGCCCTCGCTCAAAGTCCGTCAGCTGCACATATGGTTCACGTCCACGCTGTCGCGGCATGCTACCAGTGTTAAAGACTGCGATGGAGCTCCGTATGCCACGGCAAACTGGCTGACACTGACGGCGGCGGTGCACAAATGCTGCGCAGCTAGCGCCATTCGACGGCCAACACCGCGGTTCCTGGTGTGTCCGCTGTGCCGTGCGTGTGATCATTGCTTGTACAGCCCTCTCGCAGTGTCCGGAGCAAGTATGGTGGGTCTGACACACCGGTGTCAATGTGTTCTTTTTTCCATTTTCAGGAGTGTAGTTGCATACAGAACACGATATTAGTCATAACGGACTCCAGAAATGGAAATTATTGCTGTGCCGAGTGGCTGCGTGGTTAGAGGCGCCATGTCACGGATTGCGCGGCCCCTCCCGCAAGAGGTTTAAGTCCTTTCCCGGGTATGGGTGTGTGTGTTGTTCTTAGCATAAGTTAGTTTAAGTAGTAGGTAAGTCTACGGACCGATGATCTCAGCAGTTTGATCCTTTGGGAATTCACACACATTTGAACACACACAGGGTATGTCTAATTTGAATCGACTGAATTTTTAAAAATGTAAGACAAACACTCACGAATTAAAGCAACAGCTATATAAATGTATAATTTATATGTACAGACTGAATACTTAATAGTGGTATAACTAACGTAGATTGGCCACTTATATAGACACATTGCTGAAACCACATCGAACACTAGCTGATTAAAACAAGTCACAAATTCACTTTGGAGGCACATGTGTTGCACGTTTATTGTGGCGATAATAGTGGGAATTAAGTCGTAAGGTGCTGGCAGAAATTACATTACCTTTTTTGGTTAAAATAAATTATAACAGGGTAATACGAACTTCAACATTAAAACCCAAAAACCTTGTTTTAATTTTCACAGGATGAAAAACAAAAAAATGGTTCAAATGGCTCTGAGCACTATGGGACTCAACTGCTGTGGTCATAAGTCCCCTAGAACTTAGAACTACTTAAACCTAACTAACCTAAGGACAGCACGCAACACCCAGCCATCACGAGGCAGAGAAAATCCCTGACCCCGCCGGGAATCGATCCCGGGAACCCGGGGATGAAAAACACATCGTGTGTACTTCATATTACAATATATGATGGCATCGTCCCACGAGAAACATCAGTTTAACAGTGCAGTGGTGGTCCACATTAAAGCAAGCTAAAAAACTGTTTCATAGACCTTACGTAACAACTGTACAAGTTAAAGCCTGAATTAGAAGGCTTAGCTGTCTTTTCAAGTAAGTCAACTGGAGACTTCGTCACACACCATTAGGTGGCTTGCTGAGTATGACGTAGATAGATGCAGAAGAATGAATCTGCAATTACCATACAAATTATTAAAACTTGAAAAACACGTTATAGCGAAGTCCATTGCAGTGGACAGATTTTAAAAAGAGCAACAATCATTCCATAACATGTGCTAGTCAAACCTTGAAAATTTAAAGATTAAATACATAATCACCAAATAACGGGTCGAGCGGTTCTAGGCGCTACAGTCTGGAGCTGCTCGACCGCTGCGGTCGCAGGTTCGAATCCTGCCTCGGGCATGGATGTGTGTGATGTCCTTAGGTTGGTTAGGTTTAAGTAGTTCTAAGTTCTAGGGGACTGATGACCACATCAGTTAAGTCCCATAGAGCTCAGAGCCATCTGAACCATTTTGAAAATTGTCGCTCACATATAAACCTTTCAATAATTAACTGACTGTGAATATAAACTGGTAAGTTTGGACGTTAGCAGTGCTGTGTCATGGCCCTGAATGATCATTCTGAATAAACTGAAAATTCTTAGCTCAGTGAAATAGCCGGATAACGCGTATATATCTGCTCGTATAAGAAATTTTTCTGCCACAGCTCAGTGCAATGCTGGCTGCTAGAATTTTTATGTATAAAAAGAAACAATCGATTTTTATTTACGATAATCAGGATGACCAAATATTGCAGAAATTAGTAAATTCTTTAAATTCAGATGAATGATTGTCAAAGAGTTAATTTTTATAAGAAAGATTATTATTAAAAGATTTTTAAAAACACTTAAATGGAACTTGATATAACGATAGTACAAATTTGGTTGTAACAAACTACATATGCTCCCGGCTGCTTTTACCTTATACTACATCGCTCAGGCACCGCCATCGCTCTCCACGACCGGCCCAACCACCTGACTGCTAGCTACTACTTACTCCTATTGCCGGAGCTACAACTACTAATGCTGCCGCCACTGCTCTCTGGTCTGTGATTCTCTTATAGCTTACATATCGCAGGCAGCGGGTGAGAAATCCATTGAAATTACATCTGCTCGAGTGCGCTAGCAATAAATTCCTTAGTCATGGACCTCTTACACAGATAACACACAAATACAAGCACTGACTGTAAGCAAGATTAGTAAATTTCAGGAAGAACACTGGAAAATAGGGTCGAACACCAGTGAGACTGGCAAAGAACATAATCAAAGCAAACTAGTTGGTAACGAAGTATTAAGGGGGAGTAACTGGCTCCTTAAGGGACTGAACTAATATAGCGTTTATTATGCTGAATAAATCCGCTCCAGTTGTCAATTCCTTTATTTGGATAAAATAGAGGACACGACCGGGGTTTCAGGATGTAAAACTTCAACTTCAGGCGCCTTAAATCCTGAAATTCGGGTCAGCTGTGCGATTTGACCTATACAGGATTTGTCAAGTTCAATTCGAGCAGATTCATTCATCAAGAAAAATTTTAGCAACAGTTGTTTATGTCTCGCAAAGAGTATAATATCACGTTGTTACAGAATTGGTGATTTCAAGGATGGCACATCTTATCATTTTAATATATAAGAAACTATCAGCCTCGATTGCGGTAATGAAACCAACCTTTACCTAGGTTTCAGCCCAAATAATAGAGATTTATTCATAAGATATACTTGAATCTATAATTTTCCTAAGGGGGCATAGTTTAGAAATAACTAAAACAGCCTGAATAGGCCTAATCACATTTTAAAAATGCGGTACATAAATTCTAAGTCAACGCCGAGACTTACGCTCTGGCATGCGCATCGTCTCCATGGACGCCGTGCGGTGGGTGTGGGGAGCTCACGTGAAACTAAGTAGGACTAGATAACGGCGTCCATGCAGACGAGGCGCACTCCAGAGCTTAAGTCTTGGTGTTGACATAGTACTTATGTAACGCATTTTTAAAATGTGACTGTGCCTAATCAAGCTGTTTTAGTTTTATTTCTAGACTATGCCCTCTTAGACAAATTATAGATATTATGAAGAAGGCTCAATTATTTAGGCTGAAACCTAGGTAAAGGTTGGTTTCATTACCGCAATCGAAGCTGATAGTTTCTTATACATTAGATTATCACGATTGCTTACTGTGCTGCAATGTTGAAAGTACAAAAATCTTTTCATTCTCTTAGCGTAATGCGGAAGGCAGCGGAAGTAGTGGTTGGGGGCCTTGAGCTCAGCTCTCACTCTGTAGCCAATATTCTTCTGGAAACATCTTTCTGCACGACCGCAAGGTCCACCTCCTCAGTCGTGTAGCAATATCAAAAATCAAATGTGTGTGAAATCTTATGGGACTTAACTGCTAAGGTCATCAGTCCCTAAGCTTACACACTACTTAACCTAAATTATCCTAAGCACAAACACACACACCCATGCCCGAGGGTGGACTCGAACCTCCTCCGGGACTAGCCGCACAGTCCAGTGTAGCAGTAACACTTTACTACATAATCTCCAAGTGGCAAGTGTTTCTCTGTCACCTAGCACGAAGTGTACTCTTCCAAAGCGTAAAGTGAAGCGTTCTCATTGTGAATGTTCTGTTACTTGGCTGGCTTTTCGCCAGGGCAGGTACAGGCCGGCCACTAGCGGCAAGGACTGCGAGTTCCGTACAATAAGACGCAAGTTAAGAGTTAAACGATTTCTTACTCTTGCGGAATTTTGCTGTTTTCAGCCAGTGGTGCTCAGAGATGTCAAGGAAAACAGAAAATCTCTACCACTGCATAATTTGGAAACGGCCTATAAGCCAGCGGACATGTGGGCACAGTCAATAAGTGCATGACCTACGAAAAATTAACAGTGAGAACCAGCCAGAGCTCTGGATTCTGAAACTTTAACCGAACGTTACTTCGAGGCATCGTAACGAAGACTGACACGGTCGCCTGGGAGTGACACCTGGCTAGAGATCTCTTATCTTACTATAAGGCTTCTACGGAGGATACTGTGTTTATTCGACAGAAAGCAGCCATCCCAAGGCCCTCCTGGAGAGAGTGGAGTGAGGGGAACGGAATGCTTGTCCGTTTTATCCGAGGCTGCAACTCCGCCTCGGATTCTGAACATTTTTATGGTAGTCAACTCCTCTTAAAAGAGTTCTTATCTTAAGCTACCAGCCATTAGGCTTTCAACTGAGCAGTCCCTTCACCGTACTTTAAAGGAGAAGTGAGCAGAAAGCATTAAAAGTCACTGGAGGTAGTGAATCTCGATTGCAGTTATTGTATGGACGGCTAGTAATCGCCTATTTGATCGAGGGAAATGAACATAAAACATTCTGAAGTGTGATTGGGGACAGTTTCGGAGAAAAATGGCCACCTAATATTGTCAACACATATTTTTCGAAACACACGGACAGTTTGACTATGTACAGTTATGTCGTAGCCGAGAATAACAAAAGTACTAAAAGAATTTACCAGTAGTTCTTCATCAGGAAACACAATTTTTAACCTACGTTTTTTACTTCTTGCGCTAAATTTTGCATGATCACAAAATCGGTAAACAAAGCGATATTTTCCAATTTCTGTTAACTGGAAAAAGACACTATAAGCTAGAAACGGAAGTTGTGTAGTTAACTATACTGTTAAGGAAAATTATTTCGTGAATGAGCTATGACTTGAGAGAAATTTTCCGATTATGTATTACAGAGATGTAGACATAGGCTTTTCTAGTCCACTTCACCAAACGATCGGTTGACGGTAGTCTGTGAACTTAAATTTGTCCACGATGTACAGGGTGATTGTAACTAAACTTGAGAGGACCCCCATGAAAAACGGGAGATCGTAGGAGAATGAAATTTACTGAAGCATTTGTAAGGACCTGCAGAAGAGAAGTAACGAATAAACCATTGAAAGAAACATATTTCAATTTCCGCAACAGGGAGTAAGATTTGTTAGCTCCGTACCACGGTTACGTTCCAGGCAACAAATGCTGCTCAATGCGACGACTATCTTCCTCTCCCACAGTCTGGAAACAAACTAGAGATACCAAAGGTCCCAAGTTCGAGTCACGGTCCGGCACACAGTTTAAATCGGCCAGGAAGTTTCATATCAGCGCACACTCCGCTGCAGAGTGAAAATCTCATTCTGTGAACTAGAGATACCGTTCCACAATTGGCTGCAGCAGTTTTCGAGTGTTGGACCACGGAAAGTTAAACTGTCTTGACACAGCTCGTATGCTGCTTCAAGGTCGCACACTGCGACCAGCCTTCTCAGCCATGGCTACGGTACTTTTTTCAAACATTTTCGGTGCAACTGACCATCGGCCTCTCCCAGGAGCAGTTCCTAAATCGCCAGTTAATTCGAACCTGCGAGTCATTCTCTTCAACCCAGGTGAGGAAAGACGACGTCTTCGTATTCCTTTAATGCGGCGATACGTGCTAAGAGCAGCAACACATTCGCTGTCACTTTGATAAAACAGCTTTATGAGTAAAGCCCTGATCACATAGTCCAGATCCATGTTGATTCTATGCAACTGCAGTGCACACGGACCCTTGTGTTTCAACCCTACTTGGCAGTAACTGTATCGGCGCTTGGCGGCGAGCCATGAGATTAAAATTACTGTCGATAAAAATGCTGATTCCTCTAATGTTGGGTACCCGTACGGTAAACAGTTTCCCATCTACAATGGCTCAAGTAGCGAAAGTTTGATTATAACCACCTTGCACATCGAAATTTTTTCGGTAATGCTGTTGTATGTAAGGCTTTCATCTTCGGACCAAACATTAAATTCACTAAAAATTAGGTATCTGCTTCTCTATACGTAGTTAAAATACTGTTTTGTCGTTTTATTCGAACTGTTGAAGGTGTGTAGTAATATAAATCCCAGTTTCATGTGTTCGTCACCGCTCAGAAATTTCATAATGTTTGTGATTAGAACGTAAATGTGTAGTAATATTCTTTGGTGATGTTATTTCTCTTTCATTTCTCAAGAAAGGGTTTATTGTAACTTCGAAATCCATTAGAAATGATGTTGTCGCCTTATTCCTGTTTAAAATGAACAGCACATAAAAATTACATAAAAACCAAAGATAACATTAATGTGTTGGTACTTTAGAAGCCTCGAGATTACAGGAGGTTCTAAAATGATCTGAGAATGCTTGTTAAGTGTTCCACAATTTTTTCAATAAAATCGCTTAATAACTATTTACTCAGAAGTCTACAAGACCAGATAAAAAAAGGATCCAGACAAGAACCTACCAGTCACAGCACTTCACTGCTTTCAGTTCCTCGATTACTTGAATCATACGTTCCAACGCAGTACAGACGCTCTCTTATATCGACAGTCCACTGCTACAGCATTTACATTTTCATCGCTAACAAACACGTTTTCCACAGATATGGGTAACTAGAATCATTTAAATATTCTTTTACCAAATTCCATATTTCCTTCCAATGCTCTTCAGTTTGCTATTGAACTCTTTGGTGCCGGCCGGTGTGCCCGAGCGGTTCTAGACGCTACAGTCTGGAGCCGCGCGACAGCTTCGGTCGCATGTTCGAATCCTGCCTCGGGCATGGATGTGTGTGATGTCCTTAGGTTAGGTAGTTTTAAGTAGTTCTAAGTTATAGGGGACTGATGACCTCAGAAGTTAAGTCCCATAGTGCTCAGAGCCATTTTTGAACTCTTTGGTGCAAACCATTCATCCGTTGTTGTTTACTGACATACTTGGCATTTGAATTTCGAAAGGAGGTTATACTTTTTTGTCCAGTATCTTACAATCCAATACTTTTCAACGCGCTACTCTTTAGCATTTTGGATCTTGTGCCACTTGGTTTTCTTTGCATTGATGATAAAACACATTAACGAAGCTAAAATGCAATAGTTATTTAAACGTTACAAACGGTTTAGCTAACAGAGTTTGATCTGTAAAGAAAGCTTACAAGACCATTAATTCAGCAGGAATGAACAATACAAACTTCAGCATGCTCCCATTCCTTCAGCAGAACACGTACGCTCCAGTCACCCGATATATCTTTCCTGTGTCACACCCGCCTAATAGCTCTCAGCTGACCTATGCTTACGTTTATTCCATGTTCTTTGTTCTGTCATCCTGTCTTCTCTTTTTGCTAGAGAGCCACGCCCCTCCGTCAAAGTACGGAGACGTATCTGTATTCTTTACTTCCATTTTGATTACAGACACGAAGTAATTAAATGTGAATACATCATCAGCTCCTTCATAGCGCCTTCATATGCTTATAGCACGTACATAGTGAAAAGTGCTAGTAAAAAAAAAATATAGGTTCAAATGGCTCTGAGCACTATGGGACTTAACATCTATGGTCACCAGTCCCCTAGAACTACTTAAACCTAACTAACCTAAGGACAGCACACAACACCCAGTCATCACGAGGCAGAGAAAATCCCTGACCCCGCCGGCAATCGAACCCGGGAACCCGTGCGCGGGAAGAGAGAACGCTACCGCACGACCACGAGCTAAGGACGAAAAGTGCTAGTCGAGACAGTTATAAGAATTTTACGAAACCGATTAAGAAGCTTTGGTAGCTAACCTAAAGATTAATAAATATAATGTTAAGAATGTTGTTTTTCACCAATATCTAGTACGCCCATGCCGTGATCGGAAGAAAATATACTTGCTTTGCCACGTAGGTTTTCAATAAATGCAAAATTGTGCTCGTATCTCTCCTCAATTGTGATTTTTAACGGCATGCAGAGTTGTTCACTGCGTGATGTCTCCCTAACTATAGTTAAACTTTTTATTGTAATTCTCTTGAGATTTGTATTAGTTTAAAAACAATATACAGTACATCATGCAATGAGCTTACTTTTTTAAAGTAATTCCACATTCTCACTTCACTGCGACAGCCTGTTGTCCAAAATATTTAATAAATAAGGCGGAAGATAGTCGTAGTTTGTCAACAATTTTGCTCAGAACTTTCACTATAAATAAACATGCTTAATTTACAGCGCTCCTTTTATTTCATAGCGTATGTCAATGTGGAGATTCCGAAATCAGGTCCTGGATTTTAAGGCTTGGCCAAGAGAGAACATAGACTCACGTCATAATTTAGTAGTGATGAAGAGTGGGCTGTACCTTAAGAGACTGGCGAGGGAGAAACAGTGCGTAAAAGAAGTGGATACGGAAGTACTAAGGAATGAAGAGATACCCTTGAAGTTCTCTAAGTCCATAAATACTGCGATAATATATAGTTCAGTAGACAGTACAGTTGAAGAGGAATGGGTGTCTCTAAAAAGGGCAATCATAGAAGTTGGAAAGAAAAACATAGGTACCAGGAAGGTAGCTGCGAAGAATCCATGAGCAACAAAAGAAATATTTGTTGATCAGTGAAAGAAGGAAGTACCAAAATCTTCAGGGGAAATCAGCAATACAGATATACAAGACACTTAGGAGAGAAATAAATAGGAAGTTCAGAGAAGCTAAAGCGAAACAGCTGCACGAAATACTTGAAGCAATCGAAAAACAAATGGTTGTCGGAAGGACTGACTCAGTATATAGAAAAGCCAAGAAATCGGTCGGTGAAATTGAAAGCAACGGTCGTATTCTCAGGCCTTCAGCGGGAATTACACTGTTAAATGCAGAGGCTGGCTCTGAGCGCTATGGGACTTAACTTCTGTGGTCGTCAGTCCCCTAGAACTTAGAACTACTTAAACCTAACTAACCTAAGGACATCACACACATCCATGCCCGAGGCACGATTCGAACCTGCAACCGTAGCAGTCGCGCGGTTCCGGACTGAGCGCCTGAACCGCGAGACCACCGCGGCCGGCTGTTAAATGCAGAGAAGAGACCGGATAGGTAGAATGAATGCACTGAAGGCCTCTATGAGGGGGAAGATTTGTCTGATGACGTGATAGAAGAAGAAACAAGAGTCGACAATGAAGACATAGGGCATCCAGTATCAGAGTAATAATTTAAAAGAGCTTTGGAAAACGTAGGATCGAATAAGTCCGAAAGGATAGATAACGTTCCATCAGGATTTCTAAAACCATTGGGGAAAGTGGAAACAAAACGACTATTCATGTTGGTGTGTAGGTTATATGAGTCTAGCAGTACACCATCAGACTTTCAGGGAAACGTCATCCACACAGTTCCGAAGTTTACAAGACCTGAAAATTTCGAAAATTATCGTATCTGCTTAACAGCTCATGCATCCAAGTTGTTTATAATAATAATGTTCCCAAAATGGAAAAAGGAAATGAGTACCTATCATCTTGGCTTTAGGAAAGGTAAATACACCAAAGAAGCAATTCTTACTCCGCGGCTGATAGTGGAAGTAAGACTGAAGAAAAACCAAGACACGTTCATAGGATTTATCGACCTTGAAAAAGCATTCGGTAATATAAAATCGTGCGAGATATTCAAAATTCTCAGAAAAATAGGAGTAAGCTGTAGGGAAAGACGGATAATACACTATATCTACAAGAGCCAACAGGGAACAATAAGAGTGGAAGACCAAGAGCGCTCAGATTGAATAGGATCTAAGACAGAGATGTAATCTTTCGCCCCTATTGTTCAATCTGTACATCGAAGAAGCAATGACGAAAACAAAAGAAAGGTGCAAGAGTGGAATTTAAATTCAAAGTGAAAGCATACCACCGGTAAGATTCGCTGATAACATTGCTGTTCTCAGTGAAAGTTAAGTAACATTGCTATCCTCAGTGAAAGTGAAGAATAATGACAGGGTCTGCTGAATGGGGTGAGATGTCTAGTGATACAGAATAAGGAATGAGAGTAAATCGAAGTGACGTAAAAGAAGTGAGAACAGCGAGAAAGTTAACATCATGATTGATGATCACGAAGTAGATGAAGTTAAGGAATTCTGCTAGCTGGTGGAGCAAGGAGGACATCAAAAGCAACTACCACTGACGCAAATGGCAGTCTTGGCCAACAGAAGTCTGCTAATACCAAACACAGCCCTTGATTTAAGAAAGAAATTTCTGATAACGTACATTTGGAACACAGCGCTGCATGGTAGTGAAACGTGGGCTGTGGGGAAACCAGAGCAGAAGAGAATCGAAGCATTGGAGATAATTCAGAAGTATTTAATTAGATTTGAGGATAATTTTATTGATTGATATTGTGTTAACTTACTTGTGATATTATATTTACGTAATTCATCAAGTGCACTGTGTCACAATAAGGAAAACTGATACCTTAGACTGACATCGGTCACAAAAAATCGCGCTACATTCCTCTCAAGTGACTACATAATTATTCTGATGCAGTGTTTCACATAATCGACGCAATGAATCATAATAGAAGTGAAGAAGGACTATAAATATTTACTATATGAAATGTAGTAAACGTTTATGTGAAATCATTACTGGAACCCATCGTCGAAAGGAGTTTGATGGATTCACGGTGGAGAAGCCGACAAATATCCTTTTGAAATGTATGTGCTACCCTTTAATATACTTTCACAAAACAATTTCACAGTGTACATCAGCACCTATAAAGACATCTACATACAACCATATTACAAAAGTTGCTCAACTGATCTAAATCGTTTTCAGTGTCACTGAATAAATCAGCGATGTGAGTCGCTTTGTAAGATTTTTTACTATACCATTTAAACTATATTTTGCTTTCTAATTTTATTCGCCTCATAATAAATATGTGAAAACCTCGAAACCATTAAAATTGCATCACCACGTAGTTAATAACGAAAGTTGAGCTGCTGTGCGTGTACTCTATTAGAGGAAGAATACACCATAAAGTCTGTAGGTGAATTGTGGTTGTACGGGATGTGAAATTTCGTACAAAAAGCATCGAACTCTGGGAGTGCAAGTGGTCCTAAACAGGCTGTGCATGGAATCGAACTGAGCTTCTACGATACGTGTGCGTCACACCATGCTGATTCAGCTCTTATGCCAGAGTCCATCAACCACAGTGACAGGCTGTTATTATGCGAGAGAACAGACGAACATGCTGGCCATTATGACAGACGGACAAGTTTTGTAACGAGGTAGGCCAAGGAAGCATAGACAAGGCCACACGTGCTGTCAAGTTGTCTTGTAGAAAGAAAGCGCCACAGAGGCCTCTAAGATAGGGCAAATCTACCAAATGTAACGGCTGCTGTCCAGATTACGCGCTATGCGAACCAGAGACGATCGTGTTGTGCCCTAAAACACACCCAAACCAATCACCCCAGGTGGTGAACCGTATAACGATGCAAACTGCCATGAAAGAGTTATCAGTCTTCTGACTGGTTCGATGCTGGCGGCTACGAATTCCTCTCCTGCGTTAAGCTCTTCACCACAGAGTAGTATTTGCACCCTACATCCTGAATTATTCGTTGAATATACTCCTGTCTCTGGCTTTCCCTGCAGTTTCTACTCACTACAGCTCTCTCTAGTACCACGATGGTTATATCTTGATCAACACGCGTTCTATCATCGTGTCCCTTCCTAGGGTCATTGTTTTTCGTATGTTCCTTCCTTCGCCGATTTTGAGGAGAGCCTCCTCATTCTTTAGCTTATCAGTCCAACGATCTTCTGCAGCACCACATCTCAAACACTTCAGTTATCTTCTGTTCCAGTTTTCCCATTGCCCGTGATTGACTGGCTTGCAAACCTGTGCTCCGAATATACATTCTCATTAACTTCTTGTATAAAATCAGTTGTAATAAATTGAAATAGGTCACTTCCAAATCATATTGGAAGAACACATCAGCGCCTCCCGGTATAATAATTCACACAAATATTTGATACACTGTCAAACAAAAGATCGGGGACATCCGTTTGACGTTGTCCTTTGTTCAGTGTGTGCAATAATTTTACGTAGCATGACCTAAACGTATTACGCACATTGAACAAACGACACAAGATGTCTGTGTACTAGAAACTAGAAATCCATATCCACAGACAGAAACTCTGGAATAATCTACTCAGTCATCAAACAGGCCCAGACAACTTTTTCAAAAGCTTTGTAAAATTTCTTACAGCATTTGCGCATTCACAATTTCAGTGCACAGTAACTTAATTACCTTACTGCATTCATTTCCAGTAAGTGCAACCTGCAATATACAGGGAGAGTCACTAACTATTGCCACAAAGAATAACTCCGAAAGTATTATAGTAGCTGATAAATTTATGGGACAAATGTTGCATGGGACAGCGGGGGCCATAACATGACGTTGGTTTTCTGTTGCTAGGTGGGGTCGCGTCAGATATATGAAGGTCAGCTTTGTTTTTTGAAGTGGGATGCTATAGTTTGGTACTTATTATCTGATAACGACTATCGAGACGATTCAATTGACATGCAACATTAAAGTTTTTAAAGGTCAACGAAGTTCACAAAGGTGGCATGAACGTCCATTTACAGAAATGTTCGAACTGATGACTATTGGTATCAATTTAATGCTTCTGAGCATGGATTGAGTGGTATTCCTTAGCACATCGGCACTTATCGAAGCACATGCTCTGACCTCTCTCGCATATCTTCACGTGTAGTTCGAACATCTTTATAAACAATGTCTTTTACGATTCACCACATGAAAAAATCCAGAGTCGTCAAATCTGGCGAACGAGCCGACCACGACACGTCTCCTCCGATTCCAATCCAACGGTTTGGGAACTGTCTCCGAAAATCATTTCTAGCCATCTGCGAAAAATGTACTGGACACCCATCGTGTTGATACCACGTTCTGTTCCTTGTTACTAAAGGTATTTCTTCCAATAACAGACCTAATATTTCTTGCAGGAATGTGATATACTTCCTACCTTTAAGAGTTCCTTCGATGAAATAGGGGCCTATAGTTTTGTCCTCCAGAATCCCACACCGTACATTCACCGACCACGGTTTTTGGTGTGCAACTTGCCGCAGCCAACATGGATTTTCAGTTGTTATGCAAATCAACATTTCCATGGTCCGTGAATGTAGCCTCGTCACTAAATAAAATCAAATTAATAAATGTGTTATCCCTCTGAATCTGAATCTGAGCCTATCGGCAGAATTTAGTGCGACGCATACAATTCGTACCAGTTAATTCTTGGTGGAGACTGATAAGGTCAGGATGATGTTAATGGCGACGCAGAGCTCGAACAACACTACTCTGGCTCATGCCAGGTTCCCTTGCGATTTGACACGAACTAACACAAGGATCTCAAACCACAGTGACAGGAGTACCAATTTCCGTTTCCTCTTTAGTAACTTTCCTTTGCCGGATATGTTCCCGGTGCGTTAAAGATCCAGTTGTTCTCAGTTTATCACACACATATTTAAACGTACGACTTATAGGGTGAGTATGTCGAGGATATCTTTCAGCGTATAAGTCTCTAACTCTCACTGAATTTCGTAGGCATTCTCCGTAAACGAGAAGCATATCGACTTGTTCTTCGAAGGAATACATCAGTCACATTCTGTTGACTTGACAATACTAGTCTTACCGCTCCTATTAGTGTGGTATTGCGAAACCGTCGAATGGTGTTTACATGTGGATGGCACGTTAGATGGATACGCCGTATTCGGCGAATATTTACTATTTGCACGATGTACGAGAGATAATTGTCAGAGCATATACTTTGATAAGTGCCGATGTGATAAGGAATACCACTCAGTCCATGATAAGAAGAATGCAGCACTGCATTGATACCAACGGTCATCACTTAGAACACCTTCTGTAAATGGACGTCCATACCACCTTTGCGACCTTCGTTGACCTTCAAAGACCTTACTGTTACACATCATTGGATTCGTCTCGATAGCCGCTATCAGAAAATAGGTACCAGATTATAGCATCCCATTAAAAAAAAAAAAAAAAGTTGACCTTCATGTCGCTGAAGCGACCCCTCCTAGCAACAAATTACCAGCGTCATATTACAGCCCCCGTTGTCCCACGCAGCATCAGTCCCCCAAACTTTTCAGTTACTATCACACTTTCGGTGTTAATCTTGGTGGCCATAATTAGTCACTCAGCCTGCATATCTATGATCTTTTGTAATCCGTTCATTATGTAAGCACTTGAATATAACAACTGAATTTGACAGATGTCCGTATTCTGTTGCAGTAAATCGTACTTTTTAAAATACAAAACTAAATAAATAAGTAGAATATTTTTGTTCATTACGTGTTTATGAATGAACTCTCGCTACTTGAGCAATTTTAGATTGGGAAACTATTTATCATATGGGCTAATGAAGTTGATATGAATTACGTTTGTTCAAAATGCGCACTGTAGGACTTGCTTTGTTATTGGTGTTAGTGTCAAGATTTGCCGTTAGGCGCCGGTACTGGTACGGTGACGTAGGGCTGAAATACGAGCGTCAGTGTGAATTGCAGTTGCAGACAGTCAATGTAGGCCTGGGAAGGAGAGCAGAGCTTTACTCATAAATCTGTTTCATCATAAGAAGGGCAGTAGTGCTGCTGCTTTTAACGATTACCGCCGCATTTATGGAAGGCGGACACTGGTCCTTTTTTCGCCCCGGTTTTGAAGAACATGATATGGAAGTTTATATTTTAAAACTTTGTCCTTCAGATTTCTTATTACAGTTGTTGTAAATATATTTTCTTAAAACATTCATTAAACTGATTTAATTGTTACTGAATATGCCAAGTTAAGGTTCAGTTCAAATGGTTCCGAGCACTATGAGACTTAACATGTGAGGTCATCAGTCCTCTAGAACTTAGAACTCCTTAAACCTAAGTAACCTAAGGACATCACACACATCTATACCCGAGGCAGAATTCGTACCGGAGACCACGGCGGTCGCGCGGTTCCAGACTGAAGCGCCTAGAACCGCTCTGCTACACCGGTCGGCTAAGGTTCAGTTTATGTAAATTATTTCATGCACTGTTAAAAGCGTTACTACAAGTTTATGTACATTATTTCAAGCACTGTCAAATACTTTCTAAGTGTTGTTTGATTTTATTTAAAAACCTACGCCGTTAAGATTATGTAATTTTAGTCTCAAGTGCTCATTGGTCTAATGAATATTTAGTAAACTGAAATATATCTAACTCTTTGCTTTGCAGTGGTGTCAGTTTGGAAAATATGAAACTACACCCTTTGATTTTGGACGCCATCCTGCTGTTTGCTGATTTGGTGGATTATGTGCGTTGTTGTAATTTCAATAAATTGTAGTTCAAAAGTGCACTAACGAATGATGTGCAATCGACATGCACCCAGGCCATCCTTGTCCTTCCTAGTAGAGAATTACTGAGCCGTCTCAGACTGACGCAGAAAACCATTTTATTTGTAACCTCTAGTAGTATCCTCGGGTTTGCTGCTGGAATCGACGTGACTCGATAGTTCGACAATCCATGTGCCCAATATCTTCAGGAGAACACTGTTGTTGTTGGCACTGTGAGGAGGTTCTAGACTAAGTTCGTCAAACGACTGGAACAGCAAGGTTTCACTCCTTATGTGTGAATCTTGGATTTCGGAGTGAAAAAGTATGACGTCTGGGAGTGATCAACTTTGAAATGAGAGGATGGCAAGAAGTCGAAATAAGGTGGGATTGGAAGTGGAATAGACGGTCCAGGATCATCGTGGGAAATTTGGGTGGGAGGCGGGTAGGCTTTGTCCTAATGAGTAAAAGAGAAGTGAAGATGAAGACTGAGTTTTATCGTCTTGAGGTATTCTTATGCTGGTAAACATGGTAGCTTGGCTTTTTACTAATCTGATCGTTATTTTCAAAAGACGAGCCCAGTGTTGGACGTATTTGAATTGTTGCTGAAGTTTTGCGAGAAATAAACCTGAAGTTCGAACTGCTTCCGTAAATAGTCGTATCATCCGCAAAGCAGGAGAGTTGTCCCTCTGGCTGTTGCAAGATGTCATTGGTGAAAACTGAGTGCAAGGCTGGCCCCATGATAATGCCCAGGAGAACCCGGGTCCGTATTGGTCCCGGTTGATCATGATCGTCGTCTTCTTTAAGCTGGGTCGTTGCGTAGTGAACCGATTTTAAGGACGTAATTATTCCGTGTCAAAACAACTGCGGCATTCCCTTTGCTAGCTGGTCAAACTAGAACTCCATCATAACTCCTAACACAACGAATAGCTGCTCTCACCGCTCTCGCGGTGGGAGTGCCCGACGCAACATGTGGGACACTTCTTGCCCAATTTCTTCCGCTTGATCTTCAGTGAGGCGTGTACTGCTTGTTTTACAGAGAAGATCAATTCTGTAGTAGGAAGTCTTCCGCGAGGGAGCAAAATTTAAACCTCTTTCCAACATCTCCACTGTGGGCCCATCCGACTTCTTCCTTGAAGGGTTAATCACAGTGCGTCGTCGTCGCATCTCCTTCATGAGCTTTAGGACGAGAAAGAAGTCGTTAAAATGATGACGACTTCAATGCAACGGCGCTGTTTTGTGCCCAATCCTATAGTGCCCATGTAGAACTGACAAACAACTTCCAAACATCTCTTGAAAATCTCGGTGACAGGTCCAAATATAAGTAAAATAAATCTTTGGAAATAATGTCCAGCTAATCCATTAAATTTCGGGCATGCATCCGCGCAAATAATATTTCCTGCACTGATATTTCGGCCGCGTATCGTCCAGCCATCTTCAGAGTTAGTCACAAGACTGTCTTGTGACTCACTCTGAGGATGGCCGCACGATATGCGGCCGAAATATCAGTGGAGGAGTTTTTATTTGCGCGGCTGCATGCCCGAAATTTAATGGATTATTCATTACGCAGCGAGAAGATGAAAATGTACAACAATGTCCAGCTGTCTAAGGGTAAAACGAAAGCGTTCCCTGATCCTTGCTTCGCTGATACGCACATTATTCCTAATAGCCCTCTTACTTTTAATAAAATTAACAAACCAGACAAAATTAGGAACGTATTCATCATGTTATCTTCCGAAGAAGGCGAGTGTAATCAGTAGCTTTCCATTCTTGCACCGAGGTCTATCTCACATCTCTACAAGTTTCACCATCTCCTCTCCGTACAGGTACTTGATAAGACTTCGCAGGGTTTCCTGGCGTTCGAACTGCTTCAGTAAATAGCTGTATCATCCGCAAACCAGGCGAGTTGTAATCCTGGCTGTTGCAGGATGTCAATGGTGTAAACAGAATGCAGAGCTGGCGTCATAATAGTGCCCTGGAGAACCTGGGTCCCAATTGGTCTTGGTTGACCATGATCTTGGTAGTACGCTCGAGTCTGCTGCCCGATCCTAAAATCAACACGATTCGATATTTCGGCGATCCAGCTGTCCGCTATCATCACGAGAACACCGCTTCTGTTGAGTCTCACTGAAAACTGATGCCAAGGCTACAAATCGTCGTCCTATATAGATCTCCGTACCGTACACGGAAAATGCGCCGCCCACTATAGTTGCTGCTTTACACAAGGGGCGGTTGGCGCCGCCCCTGACAGCATACCGGCGCCGACGATATATCGCACTCAAAGACTATCTTCAAGCACTCCTGACTGACCGCACGAAAAAGCGTTGTGCTTTGATGATGCGAGACAGTACAGGATTCCACGTCCTACTAAGGAGAAAACACTTGTGTTTGTTAATAAAATTGTCTTCCAATCCAGATTTCATCCCATGTCCCTCATTTAAACAATGTTCCGCTGGCGAAGATTTTTCTGGCTTTTGTACCCTCGTGATATGGCGACGGCGATGTTCCACGCAACTGTCCTGAACTGCGCTGATCGAACTGTCGATGTAAGCCTTACCACACTGACACGGAATATTGTGTATGCTGGGCCTCCTAAGTCCCAAATGGTCTTTCACAGAGCCGAGTACAACTTGTAAGGTGGACGGAACACACTCTTAATGTTCAGACTCAACCTTTTCTTCAGGCAACTGTTAACAGCATGAATATATTTGCTGAAATGCGTCTTGAACACAACGCTGTCTTGTAAACCAATTTATTCACTACCGACTTGAGTCATGAGACCATCTTACGTGAAATGCATTTGCAGTTGCAAATATGAATAGCCATAAGCTGTGAATGGGAATGACAACAACGGACGTTTATTCCGGACAACTCGAACCCTGATTTCTCGCTTTATGGAAGCAGTCGCCTGAACCGTTTTCTTTTTTCTCCCATTTCGTTGGTCACTGTTCTCGTCATTTGATCTGGCCGGACGTCACGTGACACCTCTTTTAGTTAATCGTTGAATACTTCGTTCAGCTTTTTCTTTGTTACAGAGTGCAGCCAGCGCCCTGACCGAACACGCTGAGCCACTGTGCCGGAACAACTTTGGCTACCCGTGCACGACTCACGACCAGACCCAGACTACCGTACGTCACAACTTGTAATCATACACACGTTTTTTAATTCGCGTACAGGGAAAGATATTTTAATTGAAAGTCGTTGTCCGGTATCGGTGGACAAATACGGTATTGCAGTGTCTGTGGTGTTAAGGACAGGTAATTGTGTTCGTCATATCATATTTAAAAGCATGAACTGCATGTGATGTTGTCTTTGTTAAAGATATTCTTACATTGTGAAGATGGTCTTATGAATGAATAAACTGTTTTACAAGACAACATTGCGTGCATCACGCAGTTTTACAAGCGTTAAAACTCATTAAAATTCTTCCATTGTTAAACGATATGACCCAGACATAAGGAATAAAAGCCACGGATCTATGGCATAAAAGCCACGGATCTATGGCCCTCTTCATGCACCACTGGCAACGGTCCATATTCCAGTGTCCGACGAATCCGTTTCTCTGTATGTCCATTTTCCTTAAACATAGCCGTCAATTTTGCAAGTTCCTGAGTCACACTGTCCGTATCTGAAGTAGCATAAACTCTGTGTACCGAAGTTCTAAGGACGTCGTTGCGTTTAGAAGTTTCTTCTCTTTACACGAGGCACAACACCATCTTCTCAGAATCAATCAACATTAAAACGTGATTTCAAAATTAATAATCTCTACAGAACCTACTCTTACGAATGAAATACAGATGTCATTACTCCAACGTAATTCGTGAGGTTTTGCTGAATGCTAATCAGTTGCTGATCCAGTTGCTGATCCAGTCCTTTTTCATGGCCACTTGTGTGTGTGTTCGGGTAAATAATGAAGGGGTAGATTCTCTAACCAGTAATTACGAGATAACGTTATGAAAAAGTTCAATGTAGTTCCATATCTGAAGTATTCAGATTACACTACCGGCCATTAAAATTGCTACACCAAGAAGAAATACAAATGATAAACGGGTATTCATTGGACAAATATATTATACTAGAAGTGACATGTGATTACATTTTCACGCAATTTGGGCACATAAATTCTGAGTAATCAATAGCCAGCAAAACCACCTCTGTCCGTAATAACAGCCTTGATACGCCTGGGCATTGAGTTTAACAGAGCTTGGATGGCATGTACAGGCACAGCTGCCCAATCAGCTTCAACACGATATCACAGTTCATTAGTGACTGGCGTATTGTGACGAGCCAGTTGCTCGGCCACCATTGACCAGACATTTCAATTAGTGAGAGATCTGGAGAATGTGCTGGCCAGGGCAGCAGTCGAATATTTTCTGTATCCAGAAAGGCCCGTACAGGACCTGCAACATGCGGTCGTGCATTATCCTGCTGAAATGTAGAGTTTCGCAGGGATCGAATGAGCCACGGATCGTAACACATCTGAAATGTAGCGTCCACTGTTCAAAGTGCCGTCAATTTGAACAAGAGGTGACTGAGACGTGTAACCAATAGCACCCGATACCATCAAGCCAGGTGATACGCCAGTATGGCAATGAGGAATACACGCTTCCAATATGCGTTCACCGCGATGTCACCAAACACGGATGCGACCATCATGATGCTGTAAACAGAACCTGGATTCATCCGAGAAATTACGTTTTGCCATTCGTGCACCCAGGTTCGTCGTTGAGTACACCATCGCAGGCGCTCCTGTCTGTGAAGCAGCGACAAGGGTAACCGTAGCCATGGTCTCCGAGCTGATAGTCCATGCTGCTGCAAATGTCGTCGAACTGTTCGTGCAGATGGTTATTGTCTTGCAATCGTCCCTATCTGTTGACTCAGGGATCGAGACGTTGCTGCACGATCCGTTACAGCCACGCGGATAAGATGCCTGTCATCTAGACTGCTAGTGATACGAGGCCGTACCATCCTGCCGTACCATCCTGAACGCACCGATTCCATATTCTGCTAACAGTCATTGGAACTCGATCAACGCGAGCAGCAATGTCGCTATACGATAAACCGCAATCGCGATAGGCTACAATCCGACTTTTATCAAAGTCGGAAACGTGGTGGTACGCATTTCTCCTCCTTACACGAGGCATCACAACAACGTTTCATCAGGCAACGCCGGACAACTCCTGTTTGTGTATGAGAAATCGGTTGGAATCTTTCCTCATGTCAGTACGTTGTAGGTGTCGCAACCGACGCCTACCTTGTGTGAATGCTCTGAAAAGCTAATCATTTCCATATCACAATATCTTCTTCCTGTCGGTTAAATTTCGGGTCTGTAGCACGTCATCTTCGTGGTGTAGCAATTTTAATGGCCAGTAGGGTAATTTTTACGAGAAAACGGCGCCTCATCGAGCGGCATTCTCTCTAATAATCTGTTTATGCCACAGATAAGTAGTAGTGCCGGGTAGCTGCGATTGCAGGGAAGTGCTGTTTTGACGCCGAAGTATGGACGCTCGCGAATTGTCGCCGGTGTCTCCGGACCGGTGATGGCCGCCTGCCGCCACGAGCGGCCGGCCCGACAGACAGGTGTGGCGCATTACATGAAACATGAGGCGCCCGCTGACATATTAAATTCGTACCGGCCCGCTGACAATGATGGATGGCGACAGTCACACGGCAGACAGTGGCGCGCTGCGCGCAATTTACGTCTATGACTATGAGTACGGCCCCCTGGAGGAAAGCCGCGTCGTGCACAACGACCCGTGTCGACCGGGGCGGCATTCGCGGCTTACAATTAGCTATACTGTTCTCCCAGAGCAAAAGTTAACGCAGAACGAATAACACTGCCGAAATGAATACGTGTTATTCTTGCTGCACATTTCAAAGTAGTCAGTGCTTACTTCATCTAATTCGCCCTCTCTTATAGAGACCATCCCATAAGTTTGTTTGAAACAAATAGGAAAATGATAAACACAAAAATACCTTGCACCAACGCTTAACCGACAACTAACATAGAAGCCTCCCATGCGATTGGTCTTAAAGAACGTCCACAACAGGCCAAAACTAGTAACTTGCCCCTACACAGTTAGATAGCCTTAATCCGACACAGCGCCACCTACGAATATGTTTAATGGAATATGCCCCACAAATGGAGAGAAGTCTTCCGAAGTAAGAGTAATTTCAGGTGTGCCGCAGAGGAGTGTCGTAGGACCGTTGATATTCACAATATACGTAAATGACCCTGTGGATAACATCGGAATTTCACTGAGGCTTTTTGCGGATGATGCTGTGAGGTTGTAACAATGGAAAATTGTACTGAAATGCAGGAAGATCTGCGGCGAATCGACGCATGGTGCAGGGTATGGCAATTGAATCTCAATGTAGACATGTGCTGCGAATACACAGAAAGAAAGATCCCTTATAATTTAGCTACAATATAGCAGGCCAGCAACTGGAAGCAGTTAATTCCATAAATTCTGGGAGTACGCATTAGGAGTGATTTAAAATGGAATGATCATATAAAGCTGATCGTCGGTAAAGCAGATGCCAGACTGAGATTCATTAGAAGAATCCTAAGGAAATGCAATCCGAAAACAAAGGAAGTGGGTAACAATACACCTGTTCGCCCACTGCTTGAATACTGCTCACCAGTGTGGGATCCGTACCAGGTAGGGTTGATAGAAGAGATAGAGAAGATCCAATGGAGAGCAGCGCGCTTCGTTACAGGATCATTTAGTAATCGCGAAAGCGTTACGGAGATGACAGATAAACTCCAGTGGAAGACTCTGCAGGAGAGACGCTCAGTAGCTCGGTACGGGCTTTTGTTGAAGTTTCGAGAACATACCTTCACCGAGGAGTCAAGCAGTATATTGCTACCGAGCGAGGTGGCGCAGTGGTTAGCACACTGGACTCGCATTCGGGAGGACGACGGTTCAATCCCGTCTCCGGCCATCCTGATTTAGGTTACCGTGATTTCCCTAAATCGTTTCAGGCAAATGCCGGGATGGTTCCTTTGAAAGGGCACGGCCGATTTCCTTCCCAATCCTTCCCTAACCCGAGCTTGCGCTCCGTCTCTAATGACCTCGTTGTCGACGGGACGTTAAACACTAACCACCACCACCACCAGTATATTGCTCCCTCCTACGTATATCTCACGAAGAGACCATGAGTATAAAATCAGAGAGATTAGACCCCACACAGAGGCATACCGACACTCCTGCTTTCCACGAACAACACGAGAGTGAAATAGAAGGGAGAATCGATAGAGGTACTCAAGGTACCCTCCACCACACACCGTCAGGTGGCTTGAGAAGTATGGATGTAGATGTAGATGTAGAAAGTCTAAGTCCTTCCAAATCCTGGGACGTCATGCCTCCGCCTCGCTTTCCGGATCCGCTCACATGAGTGGATCCTCTACCATCTCATCAAACACCCACCCCTCCTCACTCACATCGAATTACTCAGTGTACCTTACACTATACGCAAACTACATTTCATTTATCCTATTCCTTCCGCTCAGATCACCTATCGCCGTATGTTGCCACGCTTTTACAAACACATACCTCCGTTCCTACAAGTACACACACTCCATATCCTATCACAATAAAATTTCAATTGACTCCATCTGTCAGACAATGTGATCTGCTCAGTTGTTTATACGTCGTACCAAATACAACTCTTCCCCACCTATCTCACTCCACACCATGGCTGTCTCCTTCTTCACCCTCTAACTTTCTCCATCACTTTCCTCTTGATACCACTGCCACGCCTCACTCCAAACTAATCTTGTGCAAAAAAAAAATGGAACACGAGGGAAATTCGATCAGGAATATCCCCCTTCGCAATCCAACACCTTGGCCACATGGCCACCTCGCCCCTCTTATTCATAGTCGCTCTATGTTGCTTAACTTGATCTTTGACCGTTAACTGTTTCGATTTTGCTTCTTTTTTCACCATTCAGTAGACCTTCTTCCTGTTAGTCTTTGACGGGGTTTCCACTGGGCCGTCTTACCACTAAATCTGACGGGGGGAGGGGGGGGAGGGGGGTGCGATGGGGAGTTTCCCTTGTTAGCAGTGCTGCCGATGGCGAATGTGCAGGTGTAGGAGCGGTTTCACAAGCATCCACAGCCACTGAACAATGCCACTGTGGCTGGCTGGGCGGTGTGCTTCGACGCAAGTGGATCCACTCGTGACTGTGCAAGTAAAGTAAGGGCAGCGTTCAGACTGCACCACAGCTACACCGCTATTACAAACGCGCCAGCGCAGCGCTGGTAACAACTCACGAGTACTGGGCCGCATTGTGCCCTGCGCAGTAGCTGCCGTAAAGCGGAAGTTGTTGTTGCCGCACTGTCGTAGACAATGGCGTCGAATACGGGAAAACTCGGACCAGACATCAGTGTAATGCGGAAATCTGGACGCTCCTCTAGGCGTGCTCGGCTAGTGCAAGTGCTTAAGGTTACCGTTCGCGATCAGCAGGGAAACTAGTTTCGAGTTCCTCTTGTAACACGCCCGGGGGTACTATTGGCGGGGGACTCTTAAACTGTTTTCTCATTTCGACCGTGCACCCTGTTCACTCCACGTACCTGATAATCCCGCGGCATTCGTACTGTTCTACTCCCCACTGCTGCTAGCTTGCCTGAAATTGTGAATCTAAATATGCCAGCGGGTTTAGGGGAGCCACTGAAGATCAAACACAACACTGTCCTTCGTCTGGTATGAACAACTATACTCTGAGACGATAAGAAGAATAGCAAGTTGCACTGTTTACACTCTAAGTCGCAAGTCTTTATGTCGACTTGTAGATGATTATCTGTCCACAATATCACTTGCACGAGCGTAACCGTAACCGACGCGATGCGGGTGATTGTTAATGATGCGGAAGCCGACCGATCGGATGAAAGTTCTTACGCTCGTCACGCATACACAGCTATTTGGTACCAGTCCTCCTCGAAACTAGTAATAATATAACACTGTTCATAAAGTTAAATTTTCAATGGTCATTTCTCACTTGTACGAGCATGCGCGTAACCGTCGCTGCGCGGTTCTACATCTACATCTACATCTACATGGATACTCTGCAAATCACATTTAAGTGCCTGGCAGAGGGTTCATTGAACCACCTTCACAATTCTCTATTATTCCAATCTCGTATAGCGCGCGGAAAGAATGGACACCTATATCTTCCCGTACGAGCTCTGATCTCCCTTATTTTATCGTGGTGATCGTTCCTCCCTATGTAGGTCGGAGTCAACAAAATTTTTTCGCATTCGGAGGAGAAAGTTGGTGATTGGAATTTCGTGAGAAGATTCCGTCGCAACGAAAAATGCCTTTCTTTTAACGATTTCCAGCCCAAATCCTGTATCATTTCTGTTACACTCTCTCCCATGTTTCGCGATAATACAAAACGTGCTGTCTTTCTTTGAACTTTTTCGATGTACTCCGTCAGTCCTATCTGGTAAGTATCCCACGCCACGCAGCAGTATTCTAAAAGAGGACGGACAAGCGTAGTGTAGGTAGTCTCCTTAGTAGGTCTGTTACATTTTCTAAGTGTCCTGCCAATAAAACTCAGTCGTTGGTTAGCCTTCCCCACAAGATTTTCTATGTGTTCCTTCCAATTTAAGTTGTTCGTTATTGTAATAGCTAGGTATTTAGTTGAATTTACGGCTTTTAGATTAGGGTGACTTAGCGTGTAACCGAAGTTAACGAGTTCCTTTTAGCACTCACGTCGATGCCATCGCACGTTTCGTCATTCAGGGTCAACTGCCACTTTTCGCACCATTCAGATATTTTTTTCTAAATCGTTTTGCAGTTTGCTTCGATCTTCTCGTGACTTTATTATTCGATAAACGGCAGGGTCATCTGCAAACAACCGAAGATGGCTGCTCAGATAGTCTCCCAAATCGTTTACATAGATAAGGAATAGCAAAGGGTCTATGACACTACCTTGGGGAACGCCAGAAATCACTTCTGTTATACTCGATGACTTTCCGTCAATTACAACGAACTGTGACCTCTCTGACAGGAAATCACAAATCCAGTCTCATAACTGAGACGATATTCCATAAGTACGCAATTTCACTACGAGCCGCTTGTGTGGTACAGTGTCAAAAGCCTTCCGGAAATCCAGATATACGGAATCGATCTGAGATCCCTAGTCAATAGCACTCAACACTTCATGTGAATAAAGAGCTAGTTGTGTTTCACAGGAACGATGTTCTCTAAACCCATGGTGACTGTGTTACTATAGACAGATTTATTCCAGGTAATTCATAATGTGCGAACACAGTATATGTTCTGAAATCCTGCTACATATCGACGTTAAAGCGGAACGCGATGACCTAACGCACTTTCTCACGCTCGCTGCAAGACACTGGCACTTGATTCCACTCCTTTGTGGTAACTATTTTTAATGATTCACGTAGATCATTTCAGGAGACCGAACACAGCGCGGATAATTGATGCTGTACGGTACGACACGCAACGAGCGGATACTCAAACACTTTATCGGCGGTACATCTTCAGTCTACTAGCCGAAAAGCGTTTTTGAAATTAGATTAACTCTGCTTTTTATTCATGTCGAAAGACATGAAAGCCGGCCGGGGTGGCCGAGCGGTTGTTGGCGCTTCAGTTTGGAACCACGTGACCGCTACGGTCGCAGGTTCGAATCCTGCCTCGGGCATTGGTGTGTGTGATGTCCTTAGGTTACGTAGGTTTAAGTTGTTCTAAGTTCTAGGGGACTGATGACCTCAGCTGTTAAGTCCCATAGTGCTCAGAGCCCCAAAGACATGAAAGGGCTATCAAGTCCGTGTTTAATATAGCAATACGTTGTCATTCAAAGCTCTGTATAACAAATATTCACTCGAAAAGCAGTCAGAATTTTAGTAAGTCCGACCCGACTAATTTTCACGTTCTACCAGTCACAGAACCACAACTATTCGCGAGTTAAACATTCGATCGTTTCAGTGAAGGCCAAAACATTCCGCACAGAGCACGAAACACGCCACGCGGAATTGTTACTCAAACCATTTAATTTAGAAACGCCAAACTTTCATTAAAATATTCGTAACTCCAGTCGCTTCAATCACGATATGTTCGAACCGAGATTAGCTCACTATTTCCTCATCTTACAGAGTACTTTTAAGGAGCGATCTAACATCATGTTATCCGCAACCGGCTACCAAGCAACTCTCTGGAGGTACTCTCCTGTCTACTGTAACCTCCCCACCGTAAATTTTAAAGACAATATTTAATAGAAATGGAGCCAAGCGTAACCTCCCTAGCAATTAAATTTAATGACAATAAAAATGAGAATCGCAATCTGACTCAAGGTGTAAGCTCTTACGAAAATAATGAAAAACAATTCAATGCTAATGAGACTTCAGTGACAATGTAAACTCAATTAGACCGAAATATCAGTCTTTGGCCCTGTGCAAAAAATCATAATTAATTTCTTACCTCATTGAAACTGCATGTCAAATTTCTGCTCTTATTGTTGGCCACGGCTTGGAGGGACTGCATCGCAAGTAATATTTTTTTTTTTTTTAAATTTAACTTAAACTTTTCTTTAAGGGAAATGGAAGGAAATCGTTCTTTCAATTAAATAGTTCTTTTGTTAAAAATATTGCTTTGAAATCAAAATTATTATTGGGGCGATTGTTGCACAAATTAGTTACAGTTAATTTACATTATTAGCTGAGCGCATTTAAAAATAATATACCTCATCCTGAATCTTGACCAGAGTGCCATGTCGACGCCCGCCGACTCCTCACACACAACTGCACTGGGCTGCTACTACCGACAGACTGCATTGCTCACAGACTGCCCACCGACTACTGCACGACTACTACTGACAGAGAACTGCTCGCAACTCTCGCGCGGTCAAGCGCAGACTAGCCACGATAAATGGCTCTCTGGTCAGAGACTCTGCAATGCCTCGCCATCGCCGCCACACAACATACGTGTTTCACTACCCAATCCTCTTTTCGCGCGGGAACAGCTTAATTCTGAATGGCTCTTGATCTAAACGACCGACCAATCAGAACGTTTGTTCCAGATAATTCTAGCGACAAATCTTTCCTTACCCAATCACTAATTTGATAGTAATTAAAGTCAACAAAACTTGAATTTCTTGTATTTTGTTTAATCAATATAAACAAAGTGCAAAATGTTCTTGAAATTGAAAAATAAACATATTCCGCCTCTAACTTCCATTCTGGCTACTTTTGTACAGAAGTAAGCACACACCGACATACGTCACCTGAATTGTGGTTGCAAGATACCTTTACCACGGTTTATTTGTACAAGATTTTACGTAAACTGAAATACTAAATTTTAACGTATGTCCCAAATACACGCTCTGACTCAGTCTCAGGCGCTCACGCGGCAAAATATAATCAAATAATAATTTTGACCCATTTTTGTATTACGTAATGCATAGTGACTAAAGTTTCAAAAAGAAAATTCTAATTAATTGATTTTTATGCACTTTGGAATGGCTTCAAACGGTAATGAAAGTCAATCTGTTATTGTTTCTGACTTCGTTTTAAAAATAAGTGTAAGTTTTAGGAGTTTTAGGTAATTTTCTTTATCTCCAGAACTATAATAAATAAAAACCTGAACTTATGACAGCACCATTTCATTAACAACAAAAGGCTGTGTACCAGATTTGAACAAAATCGGGTAATTATTAATATGGATTATTTAGATTCGTAGAGGGTATGAATCTTCGTATCGACTGAATGTTATGCTATGCAGTTATCACGGCAGGCAGCGTCAGCTGTGCTGTGAGCAAAGAGAGAGAGAGAGAGAGAGAGAGAAATCCATCCTACAGCGACCTTACTAGATGGCTGCGTGCCTTACTGCAACGAATGTCATCTCGTAATAACAGGATGCGCTACAATCAGAAATATGTCTGACTGACATAGTAATGCGAAGATACAGACATTGCAACCACCCATGATATATCCATTCGTCGACGGACTAAAATGACGATAAAAATTTGTCTCCCCCTCTTCAGCAATCGCAAAATGTGGCCTGTGAACTTCGTGACACATATAAGTGTGGATCTATCCTGGAGGAGAGCTCGAATAGCGAAAGAAGTTAAAGAAACCGCTCGGGGTAAGTGATGAAAACGGATTCGAGTACCGGTCCAGTACAAATTTCCATGAGTCGCAAACAGCTGACGTTAATCCTGATTAGCGAAATGCGAATCCATTTCGTAAGATTTTGTCACTAGGACTGAAAAGTGACCTCCCATATGATATCTTAAACACGAGGATTCCAGCAAGTACATCGCAAAGAAAAGTGTATGGTAGCCTATCAAAGGGAAATACTAAACAAATTGTGAAATGTCCGCAGAATATGATCAGTAAGGAAAGTAAAGTTTGTTTCCATCAGACATCAGTAATACACGAAATACGTTTGTGTTAGCAGAAGAGCCAACACCGAGTTACGAGTGGAGGCCGAAATGCACGCGGTTTAGCTTACGCAGGCTGGCATGAGGAGGGAAGAACTATACTGACGTGAGGTCTGGAACATGACAAGGAATGAGAATTCAGAAAGCGGACGTAATTAGTTTGATACTTAACTTTAATCCATTAACGATGAACGTCGCTCTTGACGGTACGTGTTTCATTATCTGTTCAGAATACATTCTTGCAGTTAGTAATTATAGTAACTGAATATGGCGCCTTGCTAGGTCGTAGCAAATGACGTAGCTGAAGACTATGCTAAACTGTCGTCTCTGCAAATGAGAGCGTATGTAGACAGTGAACCATCGCTAGCAAAGTCGGCTGTACAACGAGGGCGAGTGCTAGGGAGTCTCTCTAGACTAGACCTGCCGTGTGGCGGCGCTCGGTCTGCAATCCTGCAATCACTGATAGTGGCGACACGCGGGTCCGACGTATACTAACGGACCGCGGCCGATTTAAAGGCTACCACCTAGCAACTGTGGTGTCTGGCGGTGACACCACAAATACTGTAGTACTTAAAATACTCTACAAATTCAGTACATGGAGAGCAATATTTCGAGCAAACATCTCAGCTGCATGTTAATCCGATATTCAAAGTCAATGCACATTTAAATCATTTCCATATCCCTTCATTCATGAAACAGTAAGAAAATACTGTTAGGATGCATTTAGTAGCGTTTTTCTAGGTAAAGAGTTACCTAGTGACATCTCATCCTCTAAACCAGCAACAAAGTTTGTTCTTAAACTGATACCTATCTTTTAAGCAGAAGGCAGTAACTTTCTTTTGTAATTTCTTCCAAATTTTCTTCAACAGGTAATGAAATATCCTCCACTTATAGGCTGCTGAACATGAAATGTCCTCCACTTATCGGACAGTATTTTACGCAAGGTGAGCAGAGCTCGTAACGCCAGTAACGCGCGTTTCGAGCGCTACTTACGCTCGATAGTAGCGCCACTAACGTCATCGGAAGCGCTGTTTGCGAGCCACTGACCAGCGCTGCAAAGTGGCTGCTGTGAAACCGGCCTAGTAGCTGTAGCGTCACGCGCCTCACTGCCTCTACCCAACGTGCATCACCCACCACCACGCCTGCTTACTTAGAGACCGGAGACCACCATAACAGAGCTTTCTGTTAATGATTTGTAGAATGAACTAATCCCATCTCTTTTGGAATCTTGCCATCTGTAGGAAAAATCATAAACTGACTTAATCGTAAGTATAGTATTTTCGTTTTTGAATCGGTGTGTCATTACCTGGTAACGAATGCAAAGACATTACGCTAAATTATAGTTCGAAAGGACTGCAAACATATAAAAGAAGTAAAGCTGTGAGTACCGGGCGTGAGCCGTGCTTCGGTAGCTCAGTTGGTAGAGCACTTGCCCGCGAAAGGCAAAGGTCCCGAGCTCGAGTCTCGGTCGGGCACACAGTTTTAATCTGCCAGGAAGTTTCATATCAGCGCACACTCCGCTGCAGAGTGAAAATCTCATTCTGGAAGCATCCCCAAGGCTGTGGCTAAGCCATGTCTCCGCAATATCCTTTCTTTCAGGAGTGATAGTTCTGCAAGGTTCGCAGGAGAGCTTCTGTAGTGTTTGGAAGGCAGGAGACGAGGTACTGGCAGAAGTAAAGCTGTGAGTACCGGGCGTGAGTCGTGCTTCGGTAGCTCAGTTGGTAGAGCACTTGCCCGCAAAAGGCAAAGGTCCCGAGTTCGAGCCACGGTCGGGCACACAGTTTTAATCTGCCAGGAAGTTTCATATCAGCGCACACTCCGCTGCAGAGTGAAAATCTCATTCATATAAAAATAGTTCAAATGGCTCTGAGCACTATGGGTCTTAACATCTGAGGTCATCAGTCCCCTATAACTTAGAACTACTTAAACGTAACTAACCTAAGGACATCACACTCATCCATGCCCGAGGCAGGATTCGAACGTTCGACCGTAGCGGTCGCGCGGTTCCAGACTGAAGCGCCTAGAACCGCTCAGCCACACCGTCGGCTGCAAACATATAACAGACTGTAAATATCTGACTGACGATTCAAAGAATTTCAGATTGTAATAATGATAATAATAATAATAACAATTTCAACTCAACGGCCTGTTCCAAGTCCTTCTACCGTACGCCACTTCGGCGTCTTGTGTGTCCCTAAGCTTTCACCGCGCGTCGTGACGCAGTGGTTAGCACTATAGCTACTACAAACCAGGCTGAATAGTCCGCCATGTTTGCCCCAACTCTGACGTTCCGGATATGTTTACCTTCCGGGTGGTTAACCTATTCACGCGACTTTTTACAATATTTATTATAAAAGATTTGGTATTGAATGTATGAAGTTCACGGAACGGTAATTCATGTTTAGAGAGATCTTTAGAATGCCATTTTTACATAACACAAGAATTGAAATATAAAATTACACTGCTATGGAATGTAGACTCGGAACTTGCGCGCTATTTCGCAAATATTAAATGTGATGAGTAAAGAACTCGGTCCCAATGTTCTTCAAAATCAAATATGGGCATTATTCAGTAACAACGTCAGACCATTTATTAATTTAGGTTCGTATATGGGCACTTGCAAAAGCGGTGTTTTTTATTATAAGTAGGTACTTTAAGAAATGCAACATTTTTATTGTGCATGGGGGAGGAAATAATAATGTATCATGTACCAGCGAAACGAATTTTTATTAATAATTTCCTCTATCATTTAATCAGTATTCATTTTGTGTACTTCATGGTAGGTCTGTACAACCCAGTGACAGTGATGGAAAAATATCAGAAAATAGTTTTGTAGCTCTATCTAGGTATAACTATGATATAACCATTATATAGAATTGATGTTGGTATCAAGTTTCTTTGTTATAAACACAAAATAATTGTTGCTTGTTGAGTTATAGTCAAAGCTACTTTTATAAGATTATGTTACGTTTGCATAACGACCAATCCACTGTAAAAATATCTTAATTATAACTTGTCTTTCTGTACCTATATAAGACATGAGTTTAAGTATTATTCAGTTTGTGTCTGTATGCATATTTATGATAACGGTGCAACAATACAAAACAATAATTATTTTTTGAAGGATATCATGTCCACTAGTGGCTGTATTTTATTTTACATTTTGCAGTTTAGGCTGTATAGCGATTTTCAAGTGTTGCTGAAAAATACGAAAAGTTACCGTAATGAATTCCTCTCCATTTTGCCACTTCCTAAAACTAAAATGGTTCAAATGGCTCTGAGCACTATGGGACTCAACTTCTGAGGTCATTAGTCCCCTAGAACTTAGAACTAGTTAAACCTAACTAACCTAAGGACATCACACACATCCATGCCCGAGGCAGGATTCGAACCTGCGACCGTAGCGGTCTCGCAGTTCCAGACTGCAACGCCTAGAACCGCACGGCCACTTCGGCCGGCCTTCCTAAAACTCTGAGGCCTCAAAAAATTTTGAGGCTAACAGCTACAGTATCGTCTTCGACTGGAGAGAAAAACGTAGTTTCATAGAATAGTTTTCATGTTTGTAACTACTTTCATTAACATAAAGTTACCATACACAATTGAGCACCAGGTCCCGGTTCCCATTTCTTTCTGCAGCAATTTATGGCCCATCTTTTTCTTCGTTCAGGGTTCCTCGGAAATCTGAACATACGAAAACCATTTTTGCAATGGTTACTACACCCATTTTCAACACGAACTCTTCTCTAGATCCAATGAAAATACTCCACGGGTATCGAGACTCATATATAAACACGCAGCAGTAGGAAATATTTTGGGGCACAGACGGCGGAAAGTTCAGATTCGTTTGTAGGAGCCTGAGTTAGCACACTGGACTCGGGAGGACGACGTTTCAGACCAGCGTCCGGCAATCCTGATTTAGGTTTTCCGTGATTTCCCTAAATCACTTCAGGCAAATACCGGGATGGTTTCTTTGAAACGGCACGGCCGACTTCCTTCCCCACCCTTCCCTAATCCGATGGGTCCGATGACTTCGCTATTTGGTCCACCGCCCCAAATCAACCAACCGACCAACCAGCCTAGCATATCAGCTGATACACCGAGGTAAGGGGACGTACAGTTTAACTTGGAACCGGAACCACGTGTTGTTCCTGGCGTATTTCTACGCCTTTGAGGGTGAATGCTACATTAAAAGGCAGACTGAAAAATCCATGGTCCCACTGTGATTCGATCCCGTGATACCACATATGCGTCGCTAAATGGAACAAATGTGTTCACTGTATCACTATACTGAATTCATTATTATCTTACCCTTACTCCTAGAATAGAAGAATTAATTCATCATATACATTGCCGTTCAGTTGTTTCAGTTTGTCCCTGGTGAACAATGGACGTATTAAAATGTAGCTCCTAATTCTTTACTGGTAGTCACAAGTTCACCGGACAAAATTTTAGTCACCCCTGTAAAGGAGCATGTTAGTGATATAGAGCGCTATACAGTGAGTAGGCCTGGCATCAAGCGATCATGTTACCCTCCACTGCTGGCGAAAGTCATGGCAGTAAAGCGGTATTTACACTGCCAACTCTGTAGAAGTTAGTATGGAATCAGCACAGTATGGCTAGTAAGTGTGGAGACACAACAGCATGGCTGAAAGGAGCTTCCGTGCTTGGACAAGCGCATGACCTCACCGTGAAAGAACCTGCTCTATGAATGAAGCTGCAACCAGTGAGAATAATGGAAGTGGACGCTACTTGTGTAGTATGTGACAAATTCAGAATCTGGGTTGGACGGAAAGCGTGCTCAGACAGCCGAAACTGTTACGGCAACCGCTTGCTTAAAGCAGGAAATCAGATTGTAGTCCTGATACAGCACAAATTTACACTTGTCGCCATTAGATCTATTTCAGTTCCCAAGTGCCGCTGAGGTCTGAGCTTATCTTACATGAGACACTTTTGAGCGAATACACAGAGTGTTTCACAAGTGATGGTCAATAATGCACACTTGGAAAATACAGGCAAAAAGTAGGTATAAAACTCCAATAGATATGGGTCCACAAATCAACCGATGTCAAAATACAACACATTTTCTGTTCCGGTTCATCAGTGTCTAGGAACACATGGGATTTCTAAACGTTAAAGTAGGTGTTACAAATGTTGTCCATGCGTCTGAATGCAACACTGAACTTGTCTCTGAAATGGGTTGCGGATCCTCTCGGGCAGCCCTGGAAAATTCTGCAAAAACTGGAAGGCTACTTCAATCCGCAAGCGTAATTCCTCAAGAGAGTTGACCTCGGTAGATAGACCAGGCTTTTCACATGACCTCACACACAGAAATCCATGGGATTTTAATCCGGAGACCTTGAAGGTCATGCCACAGGCCCTCCTCCACCTTCCAATGTTGACCATACGCCTGAGTTAGAGTTGTAAATGAAAATGTGCTGGAGCACGGTCATGCATCAATGACATCATCATCTACAACTGGAAGTACAGTCCGCAGATACCACATGTACTGCTGTCCGGTTAGTCTCTGTGGCAGGAAGTGTGGTCTAGTTATGCAGTCTCCGAGCAGACCCGCCCAGACGTTCAACGAATAACACTTCTGATGTCGTGATACGTGTGTTGCATCAGGATTAACATCGGCCCATATGAGACAGCTGTGGTCGTCAAAAATACAGTCACGGGGTCGACCTTCTCGTACATGGTGTGCGAAAGTCCCGGTTTCTCTAAGGCGCTGATGTAACCGGCTAAATGTACGCCTTTCGACCTCCCTGTGGAGTGGAAAAGCTTCTTCGTCCAATCGTGCAGCCTCAAGAGCAATACCATTCGGTTTGCAGTATATGCAGTGTATGTCAGCATACTCTTCATTGGTGTAACCTCTGTCCATGGTGCCGTCACGTTCGTAAACTATTGTGAGGCAGGTGTGGCTCAGTGCACGGAGGGGGAAAGGAAGCAGTTGGGCATGCTTAAACAAACAGATAGTCGATCCCAAACCTTTAGACACCAATGTAAATACAGCGGAAGCCAGGGGTGTTTACAGTTGGTTCACAACTAGAATTAATGGGATACTTCGGCAACGATTAACTTGCGGACCCAAGTTTATTGGAGCTTTTTAGCTAATTTTGCTTTCCATGTGTGAATTATGGACCATCACTTTCATTGACCATCGCTTCTGAAACACCCTGTATAATTTCCTTAATTTCAGAAGAGAAGTTGGTGATACAATCATATGATTGAATTGTATGAGGGTTGCCTTTTTAACATACTTCTACGATTTTTCGCTTGAACAGTTAGTCCCTATATTTACTACTATATTTACGAAATGAGTATTAAATGTATCTGCTATATGTGACTCATCATTTATAGTCCTTCCTTTCAGTTCAATAGTTATGTCATTCCGTTGTGTGGCTCGTTATCCTGTCTCTCGTTTAACTACATTCCATACAGCCTTAAGTCGGTTGTCGGAATTAGTACATGTTCTTCGATCTTTTAATAACCTTTCTTTGTAATCCTGAGTAGTTTTCGTAATGTGGAACTACTGCAGGATCTTTACTTGTTCTTTCTGACAGGAATATTTTCCTTTTCCTTTCAGGAGATACTTTAATACTTCTAGTGGTTCATGGGTCTTTACGTGACTGTTTAGTGCCCTTTCTGATTAGCTTACGCGGAGAGCTATTTTCAAATAATCATACGAATTTATAATGGAATAGATTAAATACTATTTTAGCATTTGGTTTATTAAAATTTCATCCTAAGTCATTTCTTGTAAACTATTCTTAAAAACATTTGTCCTTGAATCGTTAATTATCCTACCTGATTTCCACTGAGAAGTTTCCATACTACAGGCAACCTGTTATTTGTCCAAACTAACTGTAAATTATGATCAGAGAGAGCATCCGTCAATGGGTAAACAGTTACTCACTTTCTTTTAGCGTCACCAAAGAAAACATTATCAATGACGGGCCAGTTGTCTTTTTCCACCAGTGTGGGAAAGTTGGTTAGTGATATCAAATTGTAGATTTCAAATAAGGTTTCGAGATCATTTTTCCTATAAGAATCCTTTAGGAAATCTACATTGAAGTCACCACAGATTATCAACTGCTTGCTGCTATCTGACAGGTAGCATAATAGGGAATTCTGATTTATGATCAAGAGTTCAGACTTTCCTTCCGGGGTTCTCTATAGAGTTACAATCAAAAATGAATTATATTTTAGTACTAATTCGCAAGTATGCACTTCGCTGTGCTGATCACTACAAAATCTAGTTGTCTTACCGTTTATTAAGTTGCTTTCTGTCTGAATATGCGTAACAACTCCTCCCTTCCGCACATTAGTTCTGCATGAATTAGCTGCTATAGCGTAATCTTTTAAATATAACTAATATAACTCTGAGATTATGTGGTGCTCAGATAGACACAGGATATCTGGCTTTTCATTAAATTTTAAACTGGAGCAATATTGATAGTATTAAGCAAATGTATTTCTCTGACCAGTGCCTATGTTTTGGACAAATTATTTTTAAGTGTGTATGCTTATTTCAGACGACACGATTGAGTTTGTGTGTATGTGTTTCGTTTCATTTCATCTTCGTGTGTCTAAACAATGTTGCGCAGTTCGCATTGGTAACAACGAGTTGCTGTTGCAATCTGTTTTGTGCTGTGTGCGTAATATTAATTCTTAGTAACAGTCAGTATATGTAAATTTAATTTATCTTTCCCGAAATTAGTGAGCAATAAATTGTTTAATATCGTTGCGAAAAGTATATCGTCCAGTAGTGATATCGTTTTACCTCTCTGTAACTGAAAGTTCATCTCAGATTAAAACTGTGTGCCGGACGGAGACTCGAACTCGGGAATTCAGCGCACAAATGCTCTATCAACAGAGCTACCTAAGCAAGACCTCCTCACAGCTTAACTTCCACCTGTACATCATCTCCTACATTCCATACAGCTGTGAAGACTTGTCGTGTGTCGTGCTTGGGTAGCCCAGCTGGTAAATAGCTTGCCCGCGGAAGGCAAAGCTCTCACGTTCGAGTCTCAGTTCCGCGCACAGTTTCAATCTGCGAGGAAGTTCCATTTCAGCGCACACTCCGCTGCAGAGTAAAAATTTCATCCTGGATTCTCTCTGTAATTAGTCGAATAGCCGTTAATCAGGCCCATCACAGTATCCAATATTCTCGAATATGTGTTTTCGCACTTTATCCGGAAGCCTATGGACATAATTCGTAACAATTTCGGTACGGATTGACCTTCATTTAGATGCTTTGGAGATCAAAAGATAGCGATCGTAAAAGCACCTGAATAGGGTAACCGTAAAAGCCGACCTACATGTTGCTGGCTTTCAGATAATGTTCGACTCAACTGAACCGTTTTTTCTAGTTTGCTTTTTTCTTTTATCAGATGTAACCGTTAAATGCAACTAAACAATAAACATCCATATACCTGATAGATCTTCTCGTTCTTCTTTCAGCCAAGTTGTGCATAGGAATTCGTATTCTTGTAAATATATTACAGTATCGGAAACTTCTAGTGCTTTGGCCCGTGATAAGGAATTAATTTTAACTATAATTTTAATTTTATGAATAGCACAAAGTGTAAAGTAGTTAATCAGGACATGGATTAACTGTGACTGACTACAATAGTATGTCGTGTCTGCTAAGGGGTATTAATTTTGATTCGATTCAATGGCCTACGTAGTACACACTATTAAAAGTAGACGTAAAAAAGAAAAAAAATATTTCTAGTTTTAGCGTGCAGAGTTTTCTTCACATACGTGCAACTGATGGTAACGTGCGAAGCAACCACACGCAACGTCTGACTGTTCGGTACCTCTGAGATACACTGACGATGAACCATATCTGTTGGGGAACTATGAACGCACTCTTTCCAAAGCGTTCCAGTTTCATGATGGGATTGAGAAGCCTGCTATCAGTATTTGCTGTTCTAAAGTGGGAATACGTTTTCTGGCAGAAAAGCGAGATAGGAGGAAACTCATTTCGCTAAAGCGGGTGAAGTTTTGCATCTTCAAATTCATATTATGATTTTGCCTACGGTAGGATTCGCAACTTCCTTACATGTTCACTGTTCTATTTCGCTCCGAGGCTCCCGTATGAAAGGTGCTTCCTCATTGTAGCGAAAACTAGTTGCCTCTACTTAACACTTAAGAGGATAAGAAATGAAATGCGGCTGCAGAGCGAGCGTGCTATATTGGAGTTCCCTCCAGACAATTTCGGCTATAATGAGAACATGCTGAAAATGAGATCTCGCTGCACCTATTACATATTCAAGAGTGCTCTCGCTGCCCTGGAATGAGAACTATTCAAGTGTAGAGGTGGGACTGAGAAATGCCGCAGCAAAGAGTGGCGAAACCTTTTTCCATCTTTCTGTCACTAAAACGGGCCCAGCAAGTTACGTGATCCAGACAAGCTGTTCTTACTCTTTTTACATTGTATTCATTTACTGCACAGTGTAAGTAGGTCACATGTCAAATGTATTGCAACCCTTCGTTAGAAAAATAAAATAAATAAATAAACAGTTAGGGAAATACTAACTGTGTTTATTAGACGTATCATCCACTATTTTTCCGCCTAGCTGCTTTTGCTGAGAAAACGTACAGGATGTCGATAAAGTCCTGCTATAATTTCAAAGATATCACAGTTTGGAAACGATTAGAGACACAGCATCGTCGTTTCGTTGTTAAGTGTTTAGCAGCTCACAGAGTTCTTTCTGTTATCTACATCTATATCTGCATGTATATGACTGCTGTGCAGTTTACAGTTAAGTGCCTGGCAGAGTGTTCATCGAACCACCTTCAAGCTCTTTCTCTGCCGTCCCACTTTCGAACAGCGGGCCGATAAAACGAGCCCTTAAATCTTTCTGTGCGAACTCTGATTTCTCTTATTTTATTATGATGATGATTTCCTCCTATGTAGGTAGGCGCCAACAAAATATTTCCACAAGCTGAGGAGAAGGTTGATAGTTGAAATCGCGTGATAAATTCCCACTGCAACGAAAAATGTCATTGTTTTAATGATTGCCGCTGCAATTCAAGTATCATATCCGTGGCGCTCTCTCCCCTATTTCGCGATAATACAAAACGAGCTGCCCTTCAGTGCACTTCTTGGATGTATTCCGTCGATCCTATCTGACGCGGATCCCACACCGCACAGCAATACTCCAATAGAGGGCGTGCAAGTGTAGTACAGGCAGTCTCTTTAGCAAATCTATTGCATTCTGTCACTGTTCCGCCAATAAACCGTAGTATTTTGTTTGCTTTACCCACAGCATTATCTATGTGATCGTTCCAACTTAAGCTATTCGCAATTATAATCCCTAATTAGTAAGTAGAATTTACAGCTTGTGTGGTTTATTGTGTAAACAAAATTTGTTGGATTCCTTGTGTTTCTCATGTGGATGACTTCACACTTTTTATAATGTAGTCAGTTACCACTTTTCGCACCATAGAAATATCTTGACTAAATCGTTTTGCAATTTTTTTATCAGCGTTAGAAGACGGTAAATGACAACATCATCTGCAAACAATCTACAAGTGCTGCTCAGATTGTCTCCTGAACCGTTAATGCAGATCAGCAAAAGCAGAAGGCCTCCAACACTTCCTTGCGGAATGCAAGATATTACTTCTATTTTACTTGCTGACTTCCCGTCAGTTACTACGATCTGTGAGCTCTCTAGCAGGAAGTCACGAATTCAGCTTCACAACTTACACTACAGGCCATAGGCACGCAAGCTGATTAGAAGTAGTTTGTGTGCTGCGGTATCATAAGCCTTCAGGAAATCTAAACGTATGTTTGACATCCTCTATCAACAGTACTCATTACTGTGTGAGAATAAAGAGCTAGTTGCGTTTCATAAGAACTACATTTTCTGAATCCGTATTGGCAGTCTCTCAGTAGATCGTTTTTTTATATTTTCGTGTTTCATTAATTAAATTCAGTATCTCCTGTGATATCCAAGGTTTTTACAGGGACTTCTTCTTTTAACCTTTCGGCTGCCTTCACTAATTCATCTCTCAAAGCTACTCATCGGCCTTGTACTGCATACCTTTCCCTGTTTCAGTCAATTTCTGCCTAATGTTCCTCTGAAACTCTCGGCAACCTCTGATTCTTTCTAACTATCCAGGTTACATCTCCTAAATTTCTTACATTTCTGCATTTTTTTCCGTGTGCAGTTCATAACCAACAAATTATGGTCAGAGTCCAAATCTACCACTGGAGACGTCATACAATTTCAAACCTCTGTTTTTCTTCTTTCTTCCTTTTGAGTTATCAGTCTTCTTACTAGTGTGATGCGGTCCGCCACGAATTCGCCTCGTGCCAAAACCTCTTCGTCTCAGACTAGCACTTATAACCTACGTCCTCATTTATTTGCTGGATATATTCTCACCTCTGTATTCCTCAACAATTTTTGCTCTCTACAGCTCCCTCTAATACGATAGAAGTCATTCCCTGGTGCTTTAACGGATGTTCTATCATCCTGTCCCATCTCTATGTCAGTGTTTTCCAAAGACTCCTTTTCTCTCCGATTCTGCGCACAACCTCTTCATTCCTTACCTTTTCAGTCCACCTAATTTTCAACGCTCGTCTGTAGCAGCACATCTCAAATGCTTCGTTTCTTTTCTTTTCCAGTTTTCCCACAATCCACGTTTTTACTGCCATACAATGCTGTACTCCAAACATATATTCTCAGAAATTTCTTCCTCAAAAGAAGGCCTTTGTTTGATACTAATAAACTTCTCTTGGTCAGAATTGCACTCTTTTCCAGCCCTAGTGTGCTTTTGTCCCCCTCCTTCCTCCGCCCGTGATTGGTTGTTTTGCTGCCTCACTAGTAGAACTGCTTAACTTCATCTACTTTGTGACCATCAATCCTATTGTTACGTTTTTCGCTGTTCTCATTCTGCTGCTTCTAATTGCTTTCCTGTTTCTTCGGTTCTCTCTCAGTCCATCTTTTGTACACATTTGACTGTTCATTCCACTCAGCAGAACATGTAGTTCTTTTTCACTTTCACTCAGGATAGCAATGTCATCAGCGAATCTTATCATTGATATCGTTTCACCTTTAATTTTAATTGCATTCCTGAATCATTCTTTTATTTCCATCATTGCTTCCTTAAAGTACAGATTGAACAGTTGGGGCGGAAGGCTATATCCCTGTCTTATACCCTTTTTAATCCGAGCACTTCGTTCTTGGTCGTCCACTCTTATTATTCCCTCTTGGCTCTTGTACATATTGCATATGACCCGTCTCTCCCTATAGATTTTACGATTTCTTCACTTTTTCATGCACTCATTTCGTCTAAGCTACCTGTACTTCCTATTTATTTCATTCCACAGCGACTTGTATTTCTGTATTCCTGAATTTTCCTGAACTTTTCTGTGCTTCCTTCTTTCGTCGATCAACTGAAGTGTTTCTTCTCTTACTCATTGGTTTCTTCACAGTTACCGTATTTGTACCAATGTTTTTCTTTCCAGCTTCTGTGATTTCCCTTTTTAGAGATGTCAATTCCTCTTGAACTGTACTGTCTACTGAGCTATTCCTTATTGCTGTATCTATAGCCTTAGAGAACTTAAAGCCCACCTCGTCATTCCTTAGTACTTCCGTATACCAGTTCTTAAGGTACTGATTCTTCCTTACTAATCTCTTAAACTCCAGCCTATTCTCCATCACTACTGCATTGTGAGCTGAATCTATATCTCCTCCAGGATAAGCCTTACAGTCAAGTATCTGATATCGGAATCTCTGCCTGACCATGACGTAATCGAACAGAAATCTTCCAGTATCACTCGGCGTTTTCCAAATACACCTCCTCCTCTTGTGATTCTTGAACGGAGTATTCGCTATTAATAGCTGAAATTTGTTACAGAACTCAGTTAGTCTTTCTCCTCTCTCTTTTCTTGCCCGAAGCTCATATTCCCCTGTAACCGTTTCTTCTGTTCCCTTCCCTACAACTTCATTCCAGTCCCCCATGAATATTACATTTTAATCCCCATTTAGGTACTGTATTACTGTTTCAATTTCCCCGTATACTTTCTCTATCTCCTCTACCTTAGTTTGCGACGTCAGCATGTATACCTGACCTATCGTTTTCGGTGTTTGTTTGCTGCCGATTCTGACAAGAACAATCTTATCACGGAACTGTACACAGTAGCTCACTCTCTACGCTACCTTCCTATTTCTAACGAATTCTACTCCTGATATACCATTTTCTACTGCTGTTTATATCACCATGTACTCATCTGACCACCGAGTGAGGTGGCGCAGTGGTTAGACACTGGACTCGCATTCGGGAGGACGACGGTTCAATCCCGCGTCCGGCCATCCTGATTTAGGTTTTCCGTGATTTTCCTAAATCGCTCCAGGCAAATGCCGGGATGGTTCCTTTCAAAGAGCACGGCCGACTTCCTTCCCCGTCCTTCTCTAATCCGATGAGACCGATGACCTCGCTGTCTGGTCTCCCTCCCCGAAACAACCAACCAACTCATCTGACCAGGAATCTTTGTCTTCTTTCAATTTCATTTCACTGACGCCTACTATATCTTGAGTGGGTCTTTGCATTTCCCTTTTCATACCTTCTAGCGTTCCTACCATGCTCAAGCTGCTGACATTCCACGCCCCGACTTGTGAGACGTTATCCTTTCGTTGGCTATTGCATCATTTTCTCATGGTCAACTTCCCTTGGCAGTCCCCTCCAGGACATCCGAATCGGGAACTATTCAGAATCTTTTGCCAATTGAGAGATCATCATGACACTTTTTCAGTTACAGGTCCCATGTTCTGTGGATACACGATATGTGTCTTTGATGCAGTGGTTTCCATTACCTTCTGAAACCTAATGCTGTCGATCATTGCTGATTCCTCCGCCTTTAGAGGCAGTTTCCCACCCCAAAGACAAGAGAGTGCTCTGAATCTCTGTCCACTCCGCCGCTCTCTTTGACAAGGCCGTTGTCAGAATGTGGGGGACTTCTTACACCCGACGTTTCGGCCGTCTTCTTCCTCAATCTCTGTTTACCATTATGTAATCAATCTGAAACCTTCCAGTGTCTCCAGGCCTCTTTCACGCATACAGTCTTCTTTAACGAGTCTTAAACATGTATTAGCGATGAAACTTCCTGGCAGATTAAAACTGTGTGCCGGACCGAGACTCGAACTCGGGACCTTTGCCTTTCGCGGGCAAGTGCTCTACCAACTGAGCTACCCAAGCACAACTCACGCCCCGCCCTCACAGCTTTACTTCTGCCAGTACCCTGTCTTCTACCTTCCAAACTTAACAGAAGCTCTCCTGCGAACCATGCAGAACTAGCACTCCTGAAAGAAAGGATATTGCGGATACATGTCTTAGCCACAGCCTGGGGCATGTTTTCAGAATGAGATTTTCACTCTGCAGCGGAGTGTGCGCTGATATGAAACTTCCTGGCAGATTAAAACTGTGTGCCCGACCGAGACTCGAACTCGGGACCTTTGCCTTTCGCGGGCAAGTGCTCTACCAGCTGAGCTACCCAAGTTTCATATCAGCGCACACTCCGCTGCAGAGTAAAAATGTCATTCTGGAAACATCCCCCAGGCTGTGGCTAAGCCATGTTTCCGCAATATCCTTTCTTTCAGGAGTGCTAGTTCTGCATGGTTCGCAGGAGAGCTTCTGTTAAGTTTGGAAGGTAGGAGACGAGGTACTGGCAGAAGTAAAGCTGTGAGGTCGGGGCGTGAGTCGAACTTGGGTAGCTCAGTTGGTAGAGCACTTGACCGCGAAAGGCAAAGTTCCCGAGTTCGAGTCTCGGTCCGGCACACAGTTTTAATTTACCAGGAAGTTTCATATCAGCGCACACTCCGCTGCAGAGTGAAAATCTCATTCTGGAAACATCCCCCAGGCTGTGGCTAAGCCATGTCTCCGCAATATCCTTTCTTTCAGGAGCGCTAGTTCTGCATGGTTCGCAGGAGAGCTTCTGTTAAGTTTGGAAGGTAGGAGACGAGGTACTGGCAGAAGTAAAGCTGTGAGGACGAGGCGTGAGTCGTGCTTGGGTAGCTCAGATGGTAGAGCACTTGCCCGCGAAAGGCAAAGGTCCCGAGTTCGAGTCTCGGTCCGGCACACAGTTTTAATATGCCAGGAAGTTTCATATCAGCGCACACTCCGTTGCAGAGTGAAAATCTCATTCTGGATGTGTTAGCGATGATTAAATTGTGCTCTGTGCAAAATTCTGCTATGCAGATTTCTCTCTTATTCCTTTCCCCACAGTTCATATCCTCCTACGATTTTTCCTTCGCTTCCTTTTCCTACCACCGAATTCCAGTCCCCCATCACAATTAAATTTTCCTCTCTCATAACTATTTGAATAATTTAGTTTATCTCATCATACATTCATTCAACCTCTTGTACTAGCTGTCATATTAACTTATACTAAAGTAGTGGGTGTTGGCTTCGCGCTCATATTGACTACGGTATTGAGTTCACTGTGCTGTCTGTAGTAGCTTAACCGCAGTCCTATTTTCTTATTTATTATCAGACCTCATCCTATTTACCCCTATTCGTTTTTGTATTAGTAACCCTAAACTCACCTGACCAGGATCCTGTTCATCCTGCTACAGAACTTCTCTAATTCTCACTATATTTAACTTCAAAATATTCGGTTTCCTTTTCAAATTTTCTAACATCCCTCTCGTGTAATGTATCTAACATTCCACGCTCCGATCGGCAGATCGCTAGCTTTGTTTTTCTCGGTAAATTCCTACTGAATATTTCCCACCATGAGAACCGAATGTCGGATCATTTTATTTTCGGAATATTTTACCTAAGAGGATTTCACCATCATCTAACCATACAGTACAACTTCATGCCCACGGGAAAAATAACGGTTGTAGCTGCTTCCTGCTTTCAGCCGTTCACAGCACCAACACAGCAAAGTCATGTTTGTTCGCGGTAAAAGGCCAGATCAGTCAGTTATCCAGGCTGTTGCCCCTGAAACTTCTGAAAAAGCTGATCCCTCTCTTCAGCAACCAAGCGTTGGTCTGGCCACTTGTTGACACCCCTCCGTTGGGGTTGTATTTACAGAAGGCATACCTGTCTCTCTGAGTCAAGTAAGCCACACCACAAGACTGGGATCCATTGCTTATGACGGGCGCAGCTATCGGCTAAATACGTCGATGAGCAACGCTACAAGGCACCCATGAGTATTGGTAAGCTTTATCGAAAGGCTGTAATTTTTGCAGACATGTCTTCTGAAAATCAGCTGTTGCTGTACAGACTGAATTTAAATAAAATGATGGAAAAAGTGGAATGCCGGAAAATAATTAATGTAGAATAACGAAATTTCGGGGTACAGTTGTATAGGTAATACACACTGAAAATCAGAGAGACTGGTACACCTGCCTAATATCGTGTAGGGCCACAGCAAGCACGCGGAAGTGCCGTAGCACGACGTGACATGGACACGACGTCTGAAATAGTGCTGGAGGGAATTGAAACCATGAATCCTGCAGGGCTGTCCATAAACCCGTAAGAGTACGACGGGGTGGAGATGTCTTCTAAACAGCACGCTGCAAGACACCCCACATGTGCTCAATAATGTTAATGTCTGGGGAGTTTGGTGGCCAGCGGAAGTGCTGAAACTCATAAGAGTCTCCTGGAGCAAGGACATGGATGGAAGGCAGGTGATCAGACAGGATGCTTACGTACGTTTCACCTGTCAGAGTCGTATGTAGACATATTAGGATTCTCATATCACTCCAGCTACACACGCCCCACGCCATTACAGTACCTCCACTAGTTTGAACAGTCCCCTGCTGACATGCAGGATCCTTGAAATCTGCAGCAATTTGCGGAAGCGCTGCACTTCTGTCAAGTTGAACGATTTTCTTCAGTCGTTGTTGGTCCCGTTCTTGCAGGATCTTTTTCCGACCCTAGCGATGTCGGAGATTTGATGTTTTACCGGATTCCTGATATTCAATGTACACTCGTGAAATGGTTGTACAGGAAAATCGCCACTTCATCACTATCTCGGAGATGCTGTGTTCCTTTGCTCGTGCGACGACTGTAGCATCACGTTTAAACTTTTTAAAATCTTGTTAGATAGGATAATTCATTTAGCATAGTACTGCAGCGATTCACTATTCTGGGCCAGTCCGGTGCCAGGGGCATGCCCAATGGGATTAGCTCGGTGGGCGCCGACAATGTAGGTTTAAAAGCGCTGGCACACCCGTTACGCTGCAGGTAGAGTGGATTAGCAATAAGCCGTAGATAAGTAAAACACCGGTAACCGAAAGACACAGCAAGTAATGCCCATAGTGGAAACAGGAACAACAATACATTCCTAGAACTAAGATAAGCTGCAGTAATTGTAACAATTATAAATTAGGACCCACTAATGTATTAAGTGGTGGGTTATATGTATCATATTTGAAGAATAAAGAATTTAAAGAGAAAAAAAAGCTTGCCATTGAGCAGCAGTAACCGATCTAACAAGTGCGCCAGACACTTGTTTTCGTATATAGGTGTTGCCGATAGCAGCGCCACACTCTGCTTGTTTACGTACCTCTATATTCGAATACTTATGCCTACACAAGTTTCTTTGGTGCTCCAATGTATTTCAGTTATTAACATTGAAAAATCAATCGCGGGATAAGCCACTGCAGATGGGAAATGCTGGTACATTAATAACCGATGTAACTGCCAGAATGTTGCATGCAAGCTTGCAAACGTAAATACGTTGTGTTGTAAAGATGCCGTATGTCGGTTTGTCGGATGGAATTCCGTGCCTTTTTTCCTTGGTCCGTCAATAAAGGAATGGTTATTGCTGTTTGTGTAGGATGCAGGAGATGTCGTCCGATGATGTCCCACATCTACCCCGATTGGAGACAGACCTGGTGATCCGGAAGATCAGAGCAACATGTCGGCATTATGTAGAGCATGTTGGGATACAAAAGCGGTATGTGAGCGAGCGTTATCCTGTAGGAAAACACCCCCCGAAATGCTTTTAATGAATGGTAGCACAATACTGGCATACAAATTATCAGTTAGGGTGCGCGAGATAACCACCAGAGTGCTCCTGTTAACATACGAAATCGCACGTCAGACGATAAATTCAGCTTTAGGTCCAGTGTGTATAGAACGAAGACAGGTTGGTTGCAGGCACTCAAGTGGCCTCCTTCTAACCGACACACGGCCATCAATAACACCGAGGGAAAACCAAAGGAAAACATGACACACCTCCATTCTGCCCTCCAATGAGCTCCCACTCAACACCAATGATATCGCAGCTGGTGGTGCTTTTTGGATCAGTAGAATGCACTCTACAGGACGTCTGGCTCGGAGCTGCCCTTGAAGTAACCGATTTCTACTAGTTTGTTGTGTCACTGTGATGCCGGCTGTTGCTCATATTGTTGCTGCTTATGCCGTAAGATGCGTCAAAGCCGTACGCCAAACACAATTGTCTTGCCTCTCGGTAGTGCCATGTAGCCGACAGGTGCCCAGCTTTCTTATGACCGTACATTCCCGAGACCACCACTATCAGCAGTCATGTACAGTGGCTACATTCCCGACAAGTCCTTCGGCAACATCGCAGAAGGAACATCCGGTTTCTCGTAGGAAAACTACACTAACTCTTTCAAACTTATTAAGGTGTTTATAATGGCGTTTTTGTCACCTTAAAAGCATTCTTGACTGACGTCTACCTACGAAGTCCAGTCACAAAGTTAACTGAAGCTCACCACCGTTAGAGCCTGCAAAGCAAACTTGAATTGCATCCTCCTACTGGCACTACGAGCCCCACTCCACCGGCAAGAAACTGGAACAGACATCATCTTTCAGATGCAGAAACAAACCTACCAACTGTCGTTTACGTGGCACAACTCCTTCTTGGAGTTGCGATTTTGCCGTCGGTGTATTAATGTTCTATTTTAAGCAGGAATTGTTCTAGAGTTTCACTCTATGAGCGCAGAGTACGTTATCACCAAGTTGCAGAAGCCTTATGTTTCGACTTAAGGCGTCTTCTAAATTTCGTATTTTATCATATACTATATCCTGTGTATATCTTTGTGCAATTCTTTTAATTGTCTGACATATGATATAGATATAGATATAGACATCTGTAAGCGGAGATGTAGATATAGAACACTACGGAAAGAGCAAGATATGGTTTAACGTATCGTCGACGTCAAGGTCATTAGGAATGACCACAAGCTCGGATTGGGGAGGAACTGGGCAGGAAGTCGGCCGCGCTCTTTCAGCAGAACTATTCTGAACTTCGCCTCAGGCGATTGAAGGGAAACATGGAAGACATTAACCAGAGTGAATGGTCGGGGTTTTAAGTTATATTCTCACGAATGTTTATTCGGTGTGTAACGTAGAAAATTAATACGGGTTGTAATTCTGCATTGAAAGCGTAGCTTGGTGTGCAGCCGGGGAAAGAGCAGAGTTTGGTTCCCACGCTGGCACAGCTGACCCTGGCTACAGGGCCGAGCGACCCACACCAAATTCTACGGATAACACAACCATGCTGTTAAAACTTCAAATCAGTAACTTCAATACTTTCGGAGATATAAATTTTTACGTAAAACACGTAATAACCGAAAAAAAAGCTGGCATTGGGAAACTGAATTAGTGACTGTAATATATTCATCTATAGTGTCAATTGAAACTATAACCAAGAGGATTGGATCATATAATCTAATCGTCTGCAATTTTCTTTATTTTCATTACCACAGATTAGGTCTGCTGAGTGGTTTGATGCTGCCCGCCACGAATTCCTTTCCTGTGCTAACCTCTTCATCTCAGAGTAGCACTTGCAACCTACGTCCTCAATTATTTGCTTGACGTATTCCAATCTCTGTCTTCCTCTACAGTTTTTGCCCTCTACAGCTCCCTCAAGTACCACGGAAGTCATTCCCTCATGTCTTATCAGATGTCCTACCATCCTGTCCCTTCTCCTTATCAGTGTTTTCCACATATTCCTTGCCTCTCCGATTCTGCGTAGAACCTCCTCATTCCCTCCTACCTTATCAGTCCACCTAATTTTCAACATTCGTCTATAGCACCACATCTCAAATGCTTCGATTCTCTTCTGTTCCGGTTTTCCCACAGTCCATGTTTCACTGCCATACAATTTCTTCCTCAAATTAAGGCCGATATTTCATATTAGTACACTTCTCTTGGCCAGAAATGCCTTTTTTGCCATAGCGAGTCTGCCTTTGATGTCCTCCTTGCTCCGTCCGTCATTGGTTATTTTACTGCCTAGGTAGCAGAATTCCTTAACTTCATTGACTTCGTGACCATCAATCCTGATGTTAAGTTTCTCGCTGTTCTCGTTTCTGCTACTTCTCATTACCTTCGTCTTTCTCCGATTTACTCTCAAACCATACTGTGTACTCATTAGACTGTTCATTCCGTTCAGCAGATCATTTAATTCTTCTTCACTTTCGCTCAGGATAGCAACGTCATCAGCGAATCGTATCATTGATATTCCTTCACCTTGTATTTTAATTCCACTCCTGAACCTTTCTTTTATTTCCATCATTGCTTCCTCGATGTACAGATTGAAGAGTAGGGGCGAAAGGCTACAGCCTTGTCTTACACCCTTCTTAATACGAGCACTTCGTTCTTGATCGTCCACTCTTATTATTCCCTCTTGGTTGTTGTACATGTTGTATATGACCCGTCTCTCCCTATAGCCTACCCCTACTTTTTTCAGAATCTCGAACAGCTTGCCCCATTTTATACTGTCGAACGCTTTTTCCAGGTCGACAAATCCTATGAAAGTGTCTTGATTTTTCTTTACCCTTGCTTCCATTATTAGCCGTAACGTCAGAATTGCCTCTCTCGTCCATTTACTTTTCCTAAAGCCAAACTGATCGTCACCTAGCGCATTCTCAATTTTCATTTCCATTCTTCTGTATATTATTCTTGTAAGCAGCTTTCCATGCATGAGCTATTAAGCTGATTGTGCGATAATTCTCGCACTTGTCAGCTCTTGCCGTCTTCGGAATTGTGTGGATGATGCTTTTCCGTAAGTCAGATGGTATATCGCCAGACTCATAAATTCTACACACCAACGTGATTAGTCGCTTTGTTGCCGCTTCCCCCAATGATTTTAGAAATTCTGATGGAATGTTATCTATCCCTTCTGCCTTATTTGACCGTAAGTCCTCCAAAGCTCTTTTAAATTCCGATTCTAATACTGTATCCCCTATCTCTTCTAAATCGACTCCTGTTTCTTCTTCTATCACATCAGACAAATCTTCACCCTCATAGAGGATTTCAATGTATTCTTTCTACCTATCTGCTCTCTCCTCTGCATTTAACAATGGAATTCCCGTTGCACTCTTAATGTTACCACCGTTGCTTTTAATGTCACCAAAGGTTGTTTTGACTTTCCTGTATGCTGATTCTGTCCTTCTGACAATCATATCTTTTTCGATGTCTTCACATTTTTCCTGCAGCCATTTCTTCTTAGCTTCCCTGCACTTCCTATTTATTTCATTCCTCAGCGACTTGTACTTCTGTATTCCTGATTTTCCCAGAACATGTTTGTACTTCCTCCTTTCATCAATCAACTGAAGTATTTCTTCTGTTACCCATGGTTTCTTCGCAGCTACCTTCCTTGTACCTATGTTTTGCTTCCCAACTTCTCTGATGGCCCTTTTTAGAGATGTCCATTCCTCTTCAACTGTACTGCCTACTGCGCTATTCCTTATTACTGTATCGATAGCGTTAGAGAACTTCAAACGTATCTCGTCATTCCTTAGTGCTTCCGTATCCCACTTCTTTGCGTATTGATTCTTCCTGACTAATGTCTTGAACTTCAGGCTACTCTTCATCACTACTATATTGTGATCTGAGTCTATATCTGCTCCTGGGTACGCCTTACAATCCAGTATCTGATTTCGGAATCTCTGTCTGACCATGATGTAATCTAATTGAAATCTTCCCGTATCTCCTGGCCTTTTCCAAGTATACCTCCTCCTCTTGTGATTCTTGAACAGGGTATTCGCTATTACTAGCTGAAACTCGTTACAGAACTCAATCAGTCTTTCTCCTCTTTCATTCCTTGTCCCAAACCCATATTCTCCTGTAACCTTTTCTTCTACTCCTTCCCCTTAAACTGCATTCCAGTCGCCCATGACTATTAGATTTTCGTCCCCCTTTACATACTGCATTACCCTTTCAATATCCTCATACACTTTCTCTATCTGTTCATCTTCAGCTTGCGACATCGGTATGTATACCTGAACTATCGTTGTCGGTGTTGGTCTGCTGTCGATTCTGATTAGAACAACCCCGTCACTGAACTGTTCCCAGTAACACACCCTCTGCCCTACCTTCCTATTCATAACGAATCCTACACCTGTTATACCATTTTGTGCTGCTGTTGATATTACCCGATACTCATCTGACCAGAAATCCTTGTCTTCCTTCCACTTCACTTCACTGACCCCTACTATAGCGAGATTGAGCCTTTGCATTTCCCTTTTCAGATTTTCTAGTTTCCCTACCACGTTCAAGCTTCTGACATTCCATGCCCCGACTCGTACAACATTATCCTTTCGTTGATTATTCAATCTTTTTCTCATGGTAACCTCCCCCTTGGCAGTCCTCTCCCGGGGATCCGAATGGGGGACTATTCCGGAATCTTTGGCCAATGGAGAGATTATCATGACACTTCTTCAATTACAGGCCACATGTCCTGTGGATACACGTTACGTGTCTTTAATGCAGTGGTTTCCATTGTCTTCTGCATCGTCATGTCGTTGATCATTGCTGATTCTTCCGCCTATAGGGGCAATTTCCCATCCCTAGGACAAGAGAGTGCCCTGAACCTCTATCCGCTCCTTCGCCCTCTTTGACGAGGTCGTTGGCAGAATGAAGGTGACATCTTATGCCGGAAGTCTTCGGCCGCCAATGCTGATTATTTATCAAAATTTAGGCAGTGGCGGGGATCGAACCCGGGACCGAAGACGTTTTTGATTATGAATCAAAGACTCTACCCCTAGACCACGGGTCTGATGTAAAAAGGGAATTTGTGGCGTCTGTCCGAGTGAGCTTGATCTTGTAAAAGCCAGCCATATCGGGCGTTGAGTACTAACGTTTTTAGTAATTTATTTTGTGGAAAGGAATCGTATTTTGCTTTCATTAAATTTTATTTAGTTTCGGAATTACGAAATTTCTAGTGTAAATTACTTACGATGATCTGATTGGATGATATCAGAAATACCGCGACTGTAGAAGTGATCAAGATGATCCGATTGGCCGCTTAACATACTAGCTAATAGGAATGCAGCATTTCCCGCGCGTGTGAGTAGGGCTTTGTGCCTCAGCTCTATGAGTCGACAGAGTCGCTCTTCTGGTAAACATCTGAATTAAATCAAGGTAGGTGGCGCAGTGGTTTGCACTCGGGAGAACAACTGTTCAATCCTGCATCTGGCTATCATGACTTAGGTTTTCCGTGATTTCCCTAATTCGCTTCAGGCAAAGTCCGGGATGGTTTCTTTGAAAAGCCACGGGCAATTGCCTTCCCCATCTTTCCCTAACCCGATGGGACCGACGATCTCGCTGTTAGGTCCACTCCCCCAAATCAACCAATCAATGTTAAAACTGTGCTGAATAAATTCGTGTGTTTGATTTATTCTTGTGTCGTTGACGAAAAGCGACTAAAGTGTGAAACGCGTACGTATTCATTACCAGCGATGGCGAGGCATGACAGAATCTCTGACCAGAGAGTTATTTATCGTTGCTAGTCTGTGCTTGACCGCGCGAGTGTTGAGTTGCGAGTAGTCAGTTGCGAGATGCTCTCGGTCGGCAGTAGTTGTAGCGAGTGGACGGTTGTACTGAGCGGGCGTCGACATGCGTTGGCGGCGTGCTCTCCTTCCATCTCTGGTCACGATTCAGGACGAGGTATATTGTTTTAGAAGGTAATGAAGCAGCATTGCGCTCAGCTAATGACATATGTTAATTGTAATTAATTTGTTCAAGAATTGCCCCAATAACAATTTTCTTATAAAGTAACTGTTTTAAACAAAAATATTCATTTCAAGTCAAGTAATACTTCCTATGCGTTCCCTCCAAGAATTAAAATTAAACATGGGCCAGCATTGCACGGAGCTGTGCCGAAAAATAAGAGCAGATATTGATGGAGGTTACTGATGTAAGAATTTTGGTTTTTGTGTTCAGGTTTAATTATTGCACAGGGCCGAAGGTCAGCGCCGCTGCCCTTATCAAATTTGTCAGGTTTAATTATTTGTGTTCAGATGTTACACATAGTTTATGCTTCATTATGTAATTAATATTATTGTGGGTTTAATGAGCAATCTTCATTAGTTAATGTTTGTGGGGAGTTTACATTTGGGCCATTATTATTCTTAATTTTGCAAGCAGGTTACGCTTGGTTCATTTTTATTATGCAGTTTTGTGGAATATAACATTTCACTTAACATTGACTTTTATATTCTTGCTGGGAGGTTACAATTTCACATTTATTGACTTTTAAGATTTTTTGTGCGGGGAGGTTACACTTGGCGACATCTGGACCAGGATCGTATTTCTTTGTGAATCTTCAGATAAGTAGTCAGATATCTGCTCTTATTTGCTTAATACACTCCTGGAAATGGAAAAAAGAACACATTGACACCGGTGTGTCAGACCCACCATACTTGCTCCGGACACTGCGAGAGGGCTGTACAAGCAATGATCACACGCACGGCACAGCGGACACACCAGGAACCGCGATGTTGGCCGTCCAATGGCGCTAGCTGCGCAGCATTTGTGCACCGCCGCCTTCAGTGTCAGCCAGTTTGCCGTGGCATACGGAGCTCCATCGCAGTCTTTAACACTGGTAGCATGCCGCGACAGCGTGGACGTGAACCGTATGTGCAGTTGACGGACTTTGAGCGAGGGCGTATACTGGGCATGCGGGAGGCCGGGTGGACGTACCGCCGAATTGCTCAACACGTGGGGCGTGAGGTCTCCACAGTACATCGATGTTGTCGCCAGTGGTCGGCGGAAGGTGCACGTGCCCGTCGACCTGGGACCGGACCGCAGCGACGCACGGATGCACGCCAAGACCGTAGGATCCTACGCAGTGCCGTAGGGGACCGCACTGCCACTTCCCAGCAAATTAGGGACACTGTTGCTCCTGGGGTATCGGCGGGGACCATTCGCAACCGTCTCCATGAAGCTGGGCTACGGTCCCGCACACCGTTAGGCCGTCTTCCGCTCACGCCCCAACATCGTGCAGCCCGCCTCCAGTGGTGTCGCGACAGGCGTGAATGGAGGGACGAATGGACACGTGTCGTCTTCAGCGATGAGAGTCGCTTCTGCCTTGGTGCCAATGATGGTCGTATGCGTGTTTGGCGCCGTGCAGGTGAGCGTCACAATCAGGACTGCATACGACCGAGGCACACAGGACCAACACCCGGCATCATGGTGTGGGGAGCGATCTCCTACACTGGCCGTACACTACTGGTGATCGTCGAGGGGACACTGAATAGTGCACGGTACATCCAAACCGTCATCGAACCCATCGTTCTACCATTCCTAGACCGGCAAGGAAACTTGCTGTTCCAACAGGACAATGCACGTCCGCATGTATCCCGTGCCACCCAACGTGCTCTAGAAGGTGTACGTCAACTACCCTGGCGAGCAAGATCTCCGGATCTGTCCCCCATTGAGCATGTTTGGGACTGGATGAAGCGTCGTCTCACGCGGTCTGCACGTCCAGCACGAACGCTGGTCCAACTGAGGCGCCAGGTGGAAATGGCATGGCAAGCCGTTTCACAGGACTACATCCAGCATCTCTACGATCGTCTCATGGGAGAATAGCAGCCTGCATTGCTGCGAAAGGTGGATATACACTGTACTAGTGCCGACATTGTGCATGCTCTGTTGCCTGTGTCTATGTGCCTGTGGTTCTATCAGTGTGATCATGTGATGTATCTGACCCCAGGAATGTGTCAATAAAGTTTCCCCTTCCTGGGACAATGAATTCACGGTGTTCTTATTTCAATTTCCAGGAGTGTATAATTAGCATTTGGCGCAACGCTTTTACTAACTTTGTCACTTTCTTCCACAGATCTTCGGCAATTCGTTGCTCTTTGTTGTATTTGTGTTTGTTGCTTTTTGCATTGTGCTTATTTCATTTGTGATTAATTTGTTTTGAGAAAATGCCGCGAAAAACTGTTAACAGTACATCGTGAGGTATAATGAGTGAAATAACCGACTTAAACAACTTGACCGACAGTACTTGCGACATGCAGTGTAATGATGACAATCATCTATTTTCAGACAATCAGTGCGTACCGACCACTAATAATTATTTTGATCCTAGTGATGAACAGATGAATTCAATTGTGTCCTCTGTTAATTTAACGACAATTGATGACGCGGGACGTTCTGTTGCAATGAGCGTTGCTCCGCTTAACACAACTGGTTTGCAAAATTCACTTGACGAACAGACGAATTTTTATAATGAAAATGAACAGGATACCCAAAGTAGGACAGATTTACTTGATTCCGAGATAGTGACTGACAATGCACGTCCGATTAGCAAACATTTTCAAGAATCACAGAATATCCAAATGGATACACAAAACGTGACAATTGCAGATACACCAACACACAGCACAGAGAATAGAGTTGCTAATTTTGGCTCGGATCAAATTATTCCACTATTGCTACAACAGAGAGAGGATAACAAACAACTTAGGGAAAGTTTTAGACAAGTTAATAAAAAAATAGACAGCAATTCCAAACAACAGAATGAAAGGCAAGACAGCAATCACAAACAACTTAGTGAAAATCTCAAACAACAACTTAATGAAAATAACGAAAGTCTCAAACAACAGCTTAATGAAAAATTAGACAACAATTCCAGACAGCTTAGTGAACAGATTAGAGCCGTTGCCGCGCAGTGTCATGATACTAAGGAACAATTACGTGAGGAAATTGAGACTTGTGCTAGGAAAAGTAGCGAAGAAATTAGATCTGTTGTTCAAGAATTAAGGATATGCAAACAGCTGCAACAGAATCACTTAGAGACGAAATTAATGCAGTCGGTAAACAATGCTCTGAAAAAGCAACACAATTACGCGACGAGTTTAAATTAACGACAGCAGAACTTTCGCGCACAATTGATGCAAAGATAGACGCAAAATTTGAACAACAGAACAGTCAGATTGACGAGCGTTTTAATCTTCACCTACAAAACAGTGATACGCGTTTCCATAAATTTATACAGGAACAGAATAAAGTAAAACGACAAGTCATGGAAACAATCACCGCACAGAGACAAGAAGATAAACGTAAATTGTTCGCGAAAGCAAAAACATACATAGACAATAATATTGCTACAGTGTCCGACGAAATTAATACCATCAAACAGTTGAACACAGAATTACGTGATGAGATTTCTGACCTTAAATCAAAAACAGATACACACACAGTAGATTTTCAAACAGTGACCGACAGACTCGAATAATTAGAACTAACACAGGATTCCGATGTCGTCAAAGCTGACGTTAAAAAATTGAACGAAACCACACGTAAATTACAAAAACAGATTAATGCTTCTGGCACTAAGAACGATGATCAGGTAAAAATACTGACTGAAAAATGTGATGAATTGGCCAGTCGTGTTGATGTTATTGAAAGTAATAATGACAGCAAATCAGATGATACTGCACCAATTTTGTGTAACCAAACACCTAAATTCCAAAATTTCCAGCAGACAATCAATGAGTTCAATTTGTCTAATAATACATTACCTAGAAAATTGTCATGTTTACAGCAAGAGGTAACAGAGATAAAAAATATTTCAGTTAATAACACGTCACAGCATACAGCGAATTCCGAACATTTCTCACACTCACACAACCAGTATAATTTAGGTAATCTACAGAGAGTTCGTGAGTTAGATTCCGAACAGTCACAGTCAAACAGATTCCCATACAATCCTGAACCTGTTCCGTCATACAGAGATGATAATTTTGATTACAAACATTTTCTATCAGTGAGAAAATTTAAAGTATTTAAAAATGACAGAACACAGTTACACGACGAGTTTAATTTAAAGTCACCAGAACTTTCACACACCGTGGATACGGAAATCGATAAGAAATGTGAACAACAGAACAAGCAGAATGACGAACGTATTAAAGTAACAGAAATGAAAAATGTTTCACTCAATAACACAGCACAGCATACGCGCCATTCCGAACATTTCTCACACTCGTACAGCCAGTGTAACTTAAGCAATTTACAGAGACTATGCGACTTAAAATCCGAAAAGCTACGCAACTTAAAATCCGAAAAGACACAGACAAACAGATTCTTATGTAATCGTGAACCTGTTCACACATTCAGTCTCAAGAACGTTGATTATAAGCAATTTGTATCTGTAATAAAATTTAAGGTATTTGAAAATGACAGAGCACAGGTACACGCTTTTTCAATAGCATTGCCTATAATGCAGAAACTGGCATTGGCTGGATACAGCAATTTGTGTTTGAAATTTTAACGCCATTGCCTGTAACACAAAAGCTGAAATTTATTTGTAGCGCGTAATTGACCTCAGGGGATTCATTCCGCTTTAATGAATATGTGCCGTAGCGTGCATAGGGCCCCGAGCTGTAGTAGTGCTGTTTCATCTTTAGTTTTCTGCACTGCTGCCTTCTCTTCTACTATCCTTTATATTTATCAAAACAGCTCTTTAACTATTGATCTACCTAGAATTAAGAAAAATGACTAAAGAAAACCCGATATGGCAAATTTTACTGAAAGTGACAGTTCTTTTAGACACTCCCGAAATGACAACTATCGCCGTAACTTTAATAACAGATAAAATTGTAATCATCAGTATGTATAGCATTTTCAGCAATCGTCAAAATTATCAGCAGTCGCAAACACATGTTGGTAATAATAGACGTTTTTCTCCGCAACAGCATCAAAGCCAGCCGGCTAGCATACCTAACCAACAATGCAGTCTACAAGGTCAACCAAACTTTTCGCCGCGTGCACGTATAGTCCCAGCTACAACAAATAGTAACGCACGCCTGCAAGGAAATAACTACGTGCAGAAAACACAGTACTTCAATTCCTATCGCAATGCATTGTATAGGAATGACTATCACGACAGACGTAAAAACAATGAGCACAATTATCAACATACGTTTAATAACAGTCGGTCTTACCAGCAGCAAAATGATCAGCAACAACATATTCTCATGAATGAACCCGACAGTAGGTATCATCCAGAACGTAATACATCTGGAAGAAATAATAGAACAGTACAAATAGTGGAAATGCCACAGCATCCTCCAGAAAATAATAACGCGTCAGATAGAATTTGACTAGATACAGTACAGGTCGCATCTTCCAGTAACACAAGCACTACTTTTGACAGGCAGAATGTTGTTCACGAAAATGTAATTACTTTTGACGACATCAGAGACACTCTTTTGCAGGAAAGACCAATTGTTCAAAAAACCATTTCACATCCTGTCATCGAAATTAAAATTGGTTCATCGAAATTTTCAGCAGTAATCGATTCAGGATCACCTATGTCAGTAATAAATGAAGAAACTTGCAACGATTGTAACAAAGAGAATACAATTAGGCAAAACGAAAGTGAAAGGAGCAATATCGAGTAAAGGAGTGGACGTTAAATTACAGACACATTTATCATGTTGCATTGCAGGTCATACATTTCACTCAAATTTTTGCATTGTTCCCTTATTGACAACAGACGTTATTCTAGGTACGACTTTTCTGGTACAACACGACGCAATTATTGACTTTCAAAATTCCTGTTTAATGCTAAAGAATGAAAATGTACAATTGGCTTTAGAATTTCAGCACTCACTACCTGCGAAAGAACAAACAATTAATTGTACAGAGGTCATTTCCGTATCACGTAACATAGACTGTAATTCCACATTGTTCACAGATACGTACGTACATAACTATAATACTCCAGACGAAGCTGACTATGACGTAATACAAATGATTTCCGATAAAGTTAAACAAAGCAGTGCAAATACAGACGAAAAACGTACGCAACTACACAACATTCTTTTACAGCAAGCTCCAGTTTTCGACAACATTCCTGGTACTATGTCCGGTTTTATATATGAATTTCAAGTCAAACAGCATGATACATTTAAAGCCAAGCATTATCCCATTCCATATATCCATAGAGAACAAGTTAAGAAGGAATTGCAAGATATGCTTGACCAAGGAATTATTGAACCGGCAGTTAGTCCATACATAAACCCGCCCCATATTGTTAAGAAAAAAGATGGCTCGTGCTTGATTCACGTCACATTAATGACATAATTATTAATGAACAGATCGGCCACAGACACTAGAGGAACTTCTACAGAAATTTCACGGTACTGCTATTTATTCTACATTAGATCTGCAATCGGGATTTTGGCAAATTCAACTCCATCCGAACTGCAGAAAGTACACAGCATTTCTCTGTTTTGGTGACTGTTATCAATTTTGTAAATTACCGTTCGGCTGCAGCTTTTATTCGCGGTTTGAACACAATACTTCCGACAGAACTTAAAGACAGAATCACAACGTAGGTAGATGACATACTTATTGCAGAAGCTAACTGGTCTGAACATAATCTGATTCTTGAACGACTGTTGCAAACTTTTCATGCACAAGGACTCACAGTTAATCTCAGTAAATCGCACTTTGGCAAAACTTCTATAAAATTTCTTGGACATGTAATTTCAGCAGAAGGCATTACGCCTGACCCGGAAAAACGTCAAGCTCTACGTGACATTACTGTTCCTACGACAAAAAAACAACTACGCAGTTTTTTGGGTTTAATTAACTTTTTTCGTAAATTTATTCATCACTCTACTTTAGACACCCCCAGATTATGTCAATTGACAGGTAAAAACAGTATTTGGTCTTGGGATAAGCAAGCCCATTCTGAATTTGTAAACCTGAAAGAAGCCTTGTTGTATGCACCACTTTTATCGCACCCAGATCTTACTAAAATTTTTTCCATTGCAACCGACAGTTCTAACACCGCTTTAGGCGTACATATTTTTCAGGAAATTGAAGAAGAGATTGTACAGTAATTAAAAACATCGCATTTGCAAGTCGCATTCTGTCACCTGCTGAACGAAATCATTCTGTTACAGAACTGAAAACATTATGTGTTGTTTGGGCTTTTACGAGATTTCGACATTTTCTTTATGGAAGACATACTACCGTTTACACAGACCACAGAGCGATACAATTTTTACTTTCCGATAAATTTACACACGACAGATTAAGCAGATGGAAACTTTATCTACAGGAAATTGATTTTACAATTGTTCACATTCCCGGCGCACAAAATGTTTTAGCAGACGCACTATCTCGTTCTCTCGGCAACAATCAGCAAGACATCGCAACCAACTTCTGCAAAGCAAATTTCAGCGTCATGTACGAGGCCTGTTCAGAAAGTAAGCTCCGATTGATTGCCAAATCGAAACCACAGTGAACATCAGAAATTTTTTACTTGTAACAATTAGCTACAACTTTCAGCTACTTCTCTACGTAGTCGCCGTTCTGACGTAGACTTTTGTCATAGCGTTGTACCAACTTTTCAATAGCCTCATCATAGAAGGCAGCCGCCAGTGCTTTCCGCCATTTCTCCACGCTGGCCTACACCTCGTTGTCTGTGTCAAAATGTTGTCTTCAAAGAAAGCGGTTCATGTGACCAGAGATGAAACTCAGGGGGAGACAATTGCGGACTTTATTGTGGGTAATCTAACATTTCCATTTGAAAACGATGCAGGAGCATCTTCATTGCCCCTGCAGAATGCGGCTGAGAATTGTCGTGAAGACGAAACAGCACGACAGTTATGTAATGTTAGCTGCATAGCTTCAGGCGAAATTTCTCACCAGGCCCTCGTACTTGGCGGCAGACACTATTTTCTAGACATCTTTACGCACTCACTGCGAGCTCAGAAATGAGAAGAGCGACGTGATGCTAACTGGGGTTATACTAGAGACACTACCCAACACATCTGTGCAAAGCTTTATCGGATTTTCTTAGTCGTTTCCATTTCGCGACAGATCAGAGCTTACTTTCTGAACGCCCCTCGTACATTCAACAAGTTGCATTTCAAAATTTTATTTCGTCGTCATTACAAGACATAGCACAAGAGCAGAATAAAGACTACGTGTGGAAAGAGATTAAACACCTTTGGCAAGATAGGAATAATGTTACGATTAGAAACCATTACACTGTACGCAATGACATTCTGTTTCGCCGCTCTCATCCTGATAGCAACAATTGGTTATTATGCATTCCTGACGAGCTTGTTAACAAATTAATCTGGTATACTCATTTAAGTTACGCACATTACGGAGCTAGAAAATGTTTTCTTATACTGAGACAAAACTGTTATTTTACGAACATGGAGAAACGTATTCAACGAGTTTTAGCGTCATGCAAAATCTGCCAGAAAGCTAAGTCAGACACGACTTCACATATTCCTCCATTATATCCCATTGTACCTGTTAAATTGAAACATATGGCCGCTGTAGACATTTTTGGTCCGATTCCCAGAACTAATAGAGGTTTTTGCTACGTCTTTGTCGCTGTTGAACTTACTTCAAAATTTGTTACCTTCACTCCGTTACGCAAAGCTACTGCTAAAACTGTTTGGAAAGCATTTGTAAAACATTTTCTATTTCATGTAGGGCATGTGTTGAGAGTAATTTCTGATAATGAATCACAGTTTCGATCTGCTATATGGACACGTATGTTACGAGCTAGAAACATTTGTCCGATATATATATATATCCAGGTACCATGCTTCTTCGAACCCTTGTGAACGATTAATGAAAGAAATTGGTAAACTGTGTAGAATATACTGCCATAAAAGACATATTGATTGGGACACACACATACTCTCATTCCAAGATGTAATTAATTCCATACCAAATGAATCTACTATGCTATCTCCGTCTGTTATACTGAAAAATGTTGAACCACCTAACGAAATTAAAGAATTAGTAACATATCCTACATCTCGTCGACTACGACACCATGAAATAATTGACATTGCGCTGAACAACATCAAACGTGCCGCAGAGCGTCGGAGAAGACAGCAAAAACAGGTTTGTACACGCCGTGATTTCCACATTGGACAAAAGATATTAGTACGTACACACTATTTATCCAACAAAATAAAAGGTAGGTGCAGTAAATTTGAACTTCTACACGCAGGTCCATATCGGATTCGCAGCATTCCTCACCGCAATGTTGTACACGTCGAAACTTTGAGAACCAGAAAATCGAAAGGAAACCATCACGTGTTGAACATCAAACCTTTTATTGAATGAAGATACTTTATGATTTAACATGCTATAATGCCATTTGCTAATTTTATGATCACTTATGCAATTATATTCACATGACTACTTACTGATGACTGTCGTATTTTTTCTTGGCAAGTTCCCAGCAAGGTGTCGTATTTTTTCTTGGCAAGTTCCCGGCAAAGTAACGTTAGCAGGTCGCTTTTCTTGTCGTTACACATTAAACAGTGCACATTTTCCAGATAAAATTACGTATGTTACGAATAATTATGCAGTTCTGTCTAGTGATATATTAATTTTATCAAATTTTTTCTCTATTAAAGTCTTCAATTCTCGCCTCTATTAACTACACAACATACAAGCTGAACACAAAGAAGGTCACATTTCTTGTAATCATTTTTTTATGTTTGTACGATTCTTTTCATATTTTGTTAGTATGCACTATGAAATAGTTAAGATATAACACATACCAGTTGACTTTGACATTTTTGCCCTATGATATCTCAACATAGGGACTGTTTTACATTTTTTGCTGCTGCTTTGTGATATTCTGTGTCCATTTTTGCATCTGAACACTGTCTCTGTTTTTTGACATATTACGTTTTCTGTCATGCTATGTTGTATGCTCAATTATGTTACTATAAGCCAGTTTTTATCTAATGGGTATATGAATTAAATGCAAGAGATTAATCTTTGTTCATCATTTTCAGAAAGAAATAACATGTAAAGGAAATAAATTAAACAGAAATGGGAATTCCACCTACGGAATAAACGTAAGAAGATGCAATTCCTCATGAAGAAGAGTAAATGGATCAAAATTAACAAGCATTAACAAGAATATACTATACACATCGTAGAATAGCACTCTTAACTAATTTTTTCTTTCAGAATACGAGGCGACTGATGCAGGCTGTCAGACAGAACTACACATCTTAGTTTTAGTGATGAAATATGATAAAAATAAGGAATAGTTGTATAATGAGTAATGAAGTGATTTTTTGCAGATGATAATGAATGCTGATGAATAATGATGAAGAATATGCTACTATGGATAATGAAGTTTTTCTTTACAGGTGATGATAATAATGTAGTTATGATACTATAGATAATGAAGTGATGGCTAATGAAGTTTTTTCTTTACAGATGAGGATACTGTTGAAGTTATGTATTTATGCTATGTAATTATTTAAGTATTTGTTGCAGTTCGTTTTGACAGTAGGTATTATATTGCATAGTATGATGACTGAAGGTTTTGGAAGGGACAGCTATGGAACACAATTTTATACACATTTCATTACCTGTTAATTCGAAGTTCACTACTTTTCAGCATATAATGCGTTTCTTCTCTCAGTTTAATAATCCATTTTTGTATATTTTGCAGGAGAAATTATTTATGAAATTAATGTGCTATAAGCAGTTGTTCATTAAGTCTATGTCATTTATGAATGTGATTACATATACTCTACTTGTTTCATAATCTTGCTACAGCTGACTCATGACGAATGACGTTACACATTTTCATTTACAGCAACAACCCAAAAGCAATTTTTTTCTTTCCCCTGTAATTACCCAATGCAATGCATTGCTAACATAAAAAAAGGAAAGTATTACCAGTCCCAAATAATGCTACCAATTTAAAAGAGTTATGAGTAATACTAAATCATGTTTTCCAACCACAGACTTTGAGTAATGGTTACAGTATAATAATAATGCTTTGTAACTGGGAAATGAATGCTAGTGATTACCGTATTGAGATGACCAATGATTAATTATGAACATTATTCTGTAATACTATGTTATTGACTACCTCCTGTTTTATGCTTTGTAACTGGGAAATGAATGCTAGTGATTACTGTATTGAGATGACTAATGATTAATTATGAACATTATTCTGTAATACTATGTTATTGACTACCTCCTGTTTTATGCTTTGTAACTGGGAAATGAATGCTACTGATTACTGTATTGAGATGACCAACGATTAATTATGAACATTATTCTGTAATACTATGTTATTGACTACCTCCTGTTTTATGCTTTGTAACTGGGAAATGAATGCTACTGATTACTGTATTGAGATGACCAATGATTAATTATGAACATTATTCTGTAATACTATGTTATTGACTACCTCCTGTTTTCAGTAATGACTTTTGATGATTTGTAATTAGGAAATGAGTGCCAATGTTCTCTGTAATATGCCACATGAATATTATTATGTAATACAGTTAGGCAATGAGTGCCAATGTTCTCTGTAAAACGCCAATCTATGAACATTATTCTGTAATACTACATACATGGTACAGAAATGTTCAATATCTGGGCAATGAATGCCACAAACTACTAATGTAATTCTCAGTGAAGACTAGTATGTGACTTAACGTCCTTCACCTTCTGACCTAACTACCTTGAATTACTGCAATATCCGTTTGTCCTGTATATCCTCTTGATCATGGAGCACTATATTTGGTTTTTGCACTAATTCGACGTTGGTGTACCTTACAAGAACGTGGTGTTGACACGACATGCTGTCCACCACTGTAAGCGAGGGAGATGTTATGATGATCCCACTGTTTGGTGTACCTAATGTACTAGCAAAATGATAACATGGAATATTATTACGACATTTCAGTGTCTTGGCTACACTGATTAAGACTTCAAGGAAAAGAACTTGAGATTGTTTCACTTGGTGTTGTGCTCCAGTAGAAAGATATGGACTTTCAGTGCGGCTGCGTGCAACCTAAAGTACTACAACCATGATGCAATCCTTCCCTTTCCTATCCTAATTCTTGTAACATAGTGAAAATCATTTTTTTGCTAATATGATTTGTATTCATGACCGATACATTTTTTTTGATTTGCTCATATATTCTGAATTATAGTGCGTGTGCACTTTTGTCATTTTTCTAACATGATTTCTACTCATTGTATGTACATTTTTTTTTTGATTTGCTGATATGTTCACTACTTCAGTACATGTGCACTTATGTCATTTGTCAATATGATCTGTACTCATTATGTCTATTTGTTGTGAAAACATTGAAGAATTTTTCAGTGCATCTGCACTTATGTCATTTGTTAATATGTTTTGTACTCACATTTTGTTATTGCCTAATATGTGTTGTACTCGTTGCATGTGCACTATATTTACTTCATGGTCTACATCTGTATATTCTCTGTTTGTAAAGTCAATTAGTTAGGAAAAATTTGTTGCTCATGGCAAGCCCAAATGACTCACCATCGCTGCCAAATTTTTTGCCCCCCCCCCCCCAGTGGAGGGTTATCAAACGCGTACGTATTCATTACCAGCGATAGCGAGGCATGACAGAATCTCTGACCAGAGAGTTATTTATCGTTGCTAGTCTGTGCTTGACCGCGCGAGTGTTGAGTTGCGAGTAGTCAGTTGCGAGATTTTCTTATAAAGTAACTGTTTTAAACAAAAATATTCATTTCAAGTCAAGTAATACTTCCTATGCGTTCCCTCCAAGAATTAAAATTAAACATGGGCCAGCATTGCACGGAGCTGTGCCGAAAAATAAGAGCAGATATTGATGGAGTTTACTGATGTAAGAATTTTGGTTTTTGTGTTCAGGTTTCATTATTGCACAGCGCCGAAGGTCAGCGCCGCTGCCCTTATAAAATTTGTCAGGTTTAATTATTTGTGTTCAGATGTTACACATAGTTTATGCTTCATTATGTAATTAATATTATTGTGGGTTTAATGAGCAATCTTCATTAGTTAATGTTTGTGGGGAGTTTACATTTGGGCCATTATTATTCTTAATTTTGCAAGCAGGTTACGCTTGGTTCATTTTTATTATGCAGTTTTGTGGAATATAACATTTCACTTAACATTGACTTTTATATTCTTGCTGGGAGATTACAATTTCACATTTATTTACTTTTAAGATTTTTTGTGCGGGGAGGTTACAAGTATTGAATATTTTGTGAAATTCTGAGCTTTGTGAGTGGTTTATTTTAGGAGATATTCGCATGTGGACATTTCATGTCGTACACAAACTCCCTGTGGCGTGCTCCATGCAGATTATGAGACATTATGGGGAGCACTCCTTTACTAGAAGCCTACTGAACAACTGAATGTGTTAACTCTCAAGCAATCATGGGTTATTGACTGCTTAGGACGTTCAGAATATCAGTTCGGACAAAATATCTTCTGGCTACTTTCGGGTGTGAACATGTAACAGAGAGTATCAGCAACATTGCCTAACAGGATATCGGGATATTAAATACGGACTTGATTGCGTTTTTCCTTGTTTTAGAGACAGTAAACCAACTTAATTGAAATTTTAGACGTTTTTTCAAACGAATCATGTAAGAATCCTGAGCGCTCTATAGCAGTGTTTTTCAACCTGTGGGGCCGAGCTAGGTGGTGCAGTGGTTAGACACTGGACTCTCATTCGGGAGGACGACGGTTCAATCCCGCGTCCGGCCATCCTGATTTAGGTTTTCCGTGATTTCCCTAAATCTCTCCCGGAGAATGCCAGGATGGTTCCTTGAAAGGACACGGCCGACTTCCTTCCCCGTCCTTCCCTAATCCGATGAGACCAATGACCTCTCTGTCTGGTCTCCTTCCCCAAAACAACCCAACCCAACCAATGGGTAACGACCCACTGGGTTGCCACAAACCCTTGATCAGGGGGTCGCGGTCGCAGGACAAAGCTGTTGCAGCATGGCGGGTAACACGGCAAAGAATATAATTATGTCTCAGCCCGCAGAGCACTACGACCTCTTTTCACATTGCACTTGATTTATCGGTCAGTATTTTATCAATAGAAATAAAATTAAATGCGTTGCCTTTGAAATCGCTGACATACTTTTATTATCGTTTTGGGGGTCGCCAGAATATTTTTACTTGTAAAGCGATGGCGTATTCCAAAATTTTGAAAAACACTTCTCTATAGTGTAACTAACTTTCAGCTACTGTCCATGAACTGGAGTTCGGCGGCGTTTTTCGTGGTAGGTATATAGCTGAATTTTCGTCAACGCTGCTTTTTTCGGATAAACCAGTGCCTACAATCGAAGAGTGACGGGGTAGCAACCCGAAACCTATCCAGGCAGGTGGACTAACTGTTTACAGGATAGTGAAAAACCAAGCTGTTCTGCCACAGGTGCCTTAGCACTACACTATTTCACTTGGTCACGTATCACTACGCATTGAGGCGATAGGTGTGCAGTATACCAAATGCCCATAATTTAAAACATAAACCAAGGTCCATCGTAAGGCTTTTAAACTGTGGCGGGAACCTGTGGAAGATCCCCTTCAGTTCTCTTATGGAATTTTTTGGTCAATTTCCTAACAGTTTTCGGGTGACAGTTTCCTCATAAAGACAAATGAAATTTGCAGCACCAGGGCGTGAGATGTAGGTGCACGTTACCAAATGTATTACTCATACATGCGAGTATTTTGTCGGTGAATAATGCTACTAACGAGAAGAACATGGCAAGTGCAATAACTCGATTTCCCAAAACCTTCGCAGAACGGAAAAGGAGGTCTAACTAAGCGGACACGAGTCTCGTCTTATTGTAGATACTCGACCGTTTCTGATAAATAGCTGTCAAAGTTTTCGACGTACCGTAGATGGACTTTAACGCGCATTAAGTTCATCGATAGTGGTGACACGACGGTTAGCGTCGCAGCCTCACACTTTAGCGCCTTGTGTTCGGAACCCGATAATTGTTTTATTTTTTTTTTTCTTCATTTATGCCGGCCGGTGTGACCGAGCGGTTGTAGGCGCTACAGTCTGGATCCGCGCCACCGCTACGGTCGCAGGTTCGAATCCTGCCTCGGGCATGGACGTGTGTGACGTCCCTAGGTTAGTTAGGTTTAAGTAGTTCTAAGTTCTAGGGGACTGATGACCTCAGTGCTCAGGGCCATTTGAATCATTTTCTTCATGTATCTGCCCATGTCCGTAGAGGGTAACTAGGCATTGTTTCTCATCAAGGCAGGCGATGAAAGTACGTTACATTAATTGAAAAATTACAACTGTGTTTCAAAATAACTTCCATCCATTTGTCATATAACCTATGTGGATATGGTACTTTCTAGCTTTACAAACTTTTTAACCCTTTCACTAAGCATATACTCTCAGCGGCTCCTGCCCCGTGCTCGTTATTTTCACCCGGTGCGTATATTTACGACTGTAGCAGTCTACAGTTATTATTGAGATAAAAATGAGACGCAAAAGCCAGTATAGTCGGTGTAAATCGTTTCCTTTTTTTTTTTTAATCTTTGTTCAGAGAGCCTTATGTTGTTCGAAAGAGGTACTTCATTAGGAGAAGAAAATACAAAACATATTTCATTTGCAGTACTTCAAAGTGTGCTATCTCTCGAAACAAAAATTCAAACATAAAGGCACAATACATTTTACACAAATGTATCTTGTTTCAATTCGTTCATCATGTTTTGCACATACAATACACCTTGTCTGGACGGTCTTCTTCTATGAAACTCCTGGGATTAGCTAGATAAATTGGCGCTCGGTTAGGCGTAAGGGATTGTCACATCAGCCGATCTCCTTCCACGACGCCCCTCTGTTTGCGGTTGGTGGTGAATCTCTAGGATCTCCTTGATGAGTTTCTGTTGAAGATCAGATACTGAAATATTTCGTCCCGTTTGAGTTTTATACAATGCACTTCGCATTGAGCAGAGACATATCCACCAAATGAAAAAATACTTTTTATATAATTTTACAGTTTTTCGTACACATTCTACTGAACTTAGCATCGTGTCGCTCCTGTCGACGGCCCCCATATTTTCAGTGCTGCTTACGATGCAAGCTGGTTTTGTTTTTGGTTCATTCGTGGTTCTGTCAACTTTGTCAGTCGCTGTAATTTCGTTTGTATGAAGAGTTGAAAGCATCCTCACTTCCCGCTTTTCCTGCCACTTCAGAGCAAGAAGTTTATCTGTTGACATAAACTCGATCTCGCCTTTTCTAAGTTTTTTTGATAAAGCAGGCATGCCTTTGCTATTTGTTCTCACAGTTCCACAGGCGTTAGTCACTCTGTCATGCAAATAGAAAATAACGTTGCGCTAGTGTACCAATTGTCAACATATAATGTGTGACCTTTACCAAGGTAACGTTCAAGTAAAGTGAGAACAATGCTTCCAGGTATTCCAACATTTACGCTAAAGTCAGTTTCTTTTTTTACGTCTGTTGATGCACCCACTTAAATAATAAAGTCAAGAATATAACCAGTTTCACATTCACATAACACAAAAAATTTTACACCATATCTTCGGCGTTTGGAAGGAATGTACTGCTTGAAGATGGTTCAAATGGCTCTGAGCACAATGGGACTCAACTGCTGAGGTCATAAGTCCCCTAGAATTTAGAACTACTTAAACCTAACTAACGTAAGGACAACACACACATCCATGCCCGAGGCAGGATTCGAACCTGCGACCGTAGCGGTCGCGCGGTTCCAGACTGTAACGCCAGAACCGCTCGGCCACCAGCGGCCGGCTACTGCTTGAAGAAGACACGACCTTTGAAGAGAACTAAACTTTCGTCAATGCACAAATTTTTCAAAGGATAGAAAGCACCGGGAAGTACTTTTCTTAAGTGATCCACAATTCGACGTCATTTCCAGATTTTGTCATCTCCAGGGTCCTTACTGTTATCAGCAAAATGTAACATTCTAAGTAACAGAAGATATCTATCTCACAGCATGATTTGCGCAAACACTGCAGTAGACAGTAACTGATCATTAGTCCAATAACTGTTTATTTCATTTTTTCTCACTAGAGCCATCAGAAAATTTACAGCAAGGAAATTTGTGTTTTTCCAACGTCGCAGTCTTGATTTTTCACTGGCATCATTGCAAAGGTGTTCATAATATAAATTACATTGCTCAGCTATGTAGCTCACAATTTCTTGGCTAAAAAAAACTTGGAAGCAGTCTTATACAGTACATAAATCATCTGAATTGACGATTTAGCAACCGGAACCACGGTTATCGAAATTATACACTTTAGGGTCCGAATCAGATCCTTTCCATCTGAAATCAACTGTTTTGTGTCTCTTAGGAGATTTTTCAGGCATACGCTCAAGCTCTTCTTCGGAATCGGAGAAAGAATCTACGATAACATCAAAATTTGTATTTGCATTTACTGGTTCAACGATTGTTGGTTCACAAATATTTTTTATATTTGTGGTGACAGATTTATCAAAAAGCTCGTCGTCGTCATTATGTGTCCTCCCATAATCAGCTGGATTGGGCACGATGATGTCCTCGTTGTTACTTTGTTTTAGAATACTCAGCAGCTCATCGTCAGTAAACGGACGGTAACGTCGCGTCATTTCATTCGCTAACGCGGAAACGGCCCCCCACAAACTAGGTAATACATCGATACGAATGAACTCAGCAGAAAGAGAATTCAGCATTAAATAGTCGTTCAGGTATTTCCTAGTATTCCAACAATTAAACTGCATACTTGCGCAACAATTACCTCCGACTCGCTGGCCAAATTGTCGGCGTTATAGCGGTTCCCTGCTACAGTCGTATAGTTACGTATAAGTATTTTTTATAGCAAATAGTATATATACATACGTCTGGAGCACTGAAACGATTAGCGTATATTTACGTCTGGAGCAGTGAAAGGGTTAAATCCCCATATTTTTACATTTCATTGCTGTTTCAATTTTTGTGTTGAGTTGTTATATGTTAATCTTCTTTTTATTATTGAGGAAGGTTTGCAACACTCCCTGGATGATACCAACCTTTGAAACGTTCGAAACAGAAATTCTGAACACCACGAGCATTGTGCGAAGCCAGGTTGGCCACAATGACATTTCTTCCTGTGAATCTCCTTCGGGAACAAAACGTCGTTGACAGTGCTGAAGATTTCACGCATTGGTAATAATTTTGCATAAAACCACGCATAACGGGTTTTTTTCACGAAAACTGGCGCTTTCAATTCATGGTAAATCAACAAACACTACACGAATTTCACCGTAAACGATTTCAAATAATTTTCTGATTCATTTAGGTTTTATTTTTAATTTATTCTACAGATGTCGGAGGCAGGTTATAGACAAATAAAGACAATGTTATTTAAACCTATACTTGAAAACATTCGTGTAGTAGCCTTCAATCGACACGTGTAGACAAATGAAAAACAGAAACTGAAGTAAGAACAGGGGTTGCATAAGTGAAAAGCCGCAACCTTACACATTGTGACATCGCTTCCGCTGAACCTAAGACTTGTTGAAAGGCACAAAGAGCAACTCGAACTCTTTCAACGTCGTTTTCTCAAAAAAAGTCGGGTATCTGCGGATAAGCCGACTCACGTCATCGCTTATTTTGACTTCTCTTTCAGTGAGCCAAGTTTCTGAGAAATCGGCTTATGGTACTTCCCGTGTTTTCCTCGAAAGTATCCATCTGCATTAACTCGCAGTTGGATGTTAGCACTGAACAATATAAGAATGTCTATGTCAATTACGGGTTGAGTTTTAAATGCTGGGAATGGTGGAGCTCTGTATGTATGTATGTAGTGGTTGAGAGAATGTCGACGTTGTGACTGCGCGCACAATACGGGTAAAAGGCAAAGGAGAAGAAACGACGCGCCGCTGCATCAAGCGCATCATCCTCAATTTCGTTCTATGGAAATTCAAATCAAAACGTTTACATATGTATAACAGTTTCACCCCCTGTTCGTAGGCTGAAGCATGGAAGGTGCAAAAATAATAAATTGTTTTCAAGTGATCCCATGTATGGCAATGCGCCTTGCCCACACTCGTTCGGTGGTAGCCGCATTCCTACAATACCACTTGAGGAAGTTCTACGAAACACTCATCTAAGCCTGGCATAACCTCTACACTTGACTAAACTTTTATTTACATCTAGCTCTACATACATGTATTGCAAACCACTGTGGAGTGCGTTGCAGAAAGCAATGCTGCTCAAACGTCTTCGTGTGCAGTGCAGTTAGTAAAATTTTTATTTGCGGACCTCACTGGAATGATACGCAGGGGAACGACGTAAACATCCTCACTTATAGCGGGTTCGTGGAATTTGGAAAATAAGCCATTTTCCAACGGCTGCCAGTTCACGTTTTTCCAGCATCTCCGTGACACTGTGGTGTGGATCAAAGAAACTTGTTCTCCTTTGTGTTGTCCTTCTTTATCAACGTTAAATACCCCTACTTAGTGTTATTTGGTATGGGTTCCACCCACATGGGCAATATTCTAGGATGGGTCGCACGTGTTTTCTGTCTGTAATCGCCTTTCTAGACTCACTGAATTTTCCCTGTATCCTACTACTGTCATGAAATTCGCGACCTGCGTCGCCTACAATTGAATGTATGTGATCATTCTATTTCATATCCCAGCGCGTTGTCGTCCCTAGATATTTGTAGTAATGTAGAACGGGAAGGACTCCTAACGCGTGATACCTTCTGCCACGCATGTCACAGTGGTATGCAGAGAGTGTACAGGGGATGGACGCAATGCTGCTCAAACGTCTTCGTTGGCAGTGCAGTTAGCAAAATTTTTATTTGCGGACCTCACTGGAATGATACGCAGACGAACGAAGTAAACTAGATTCCTCACTTACAGCGGGTTCGTGGAATTTGGAAAATAAGCCATTTTCCAACGGCTGCCAGTTCACGTTTTTCCAGCATCTCCGTGACACTGTGGTGTGGATCCAAGAAACTTGTTCTCCTTTGTGTTGTCCTTCTTTATCAACGTTAAATACCCCTACTTAGTGTTATTTGGTATGGGTTCCACCCACATGGGTAATATTCTAGGATGGGTCGCACGTGTTTTCTGTCTGTAATCGCCTTTCTAGACTCACTGAATTTTCCCTGTATCCTACTAATGTCATGAAATTCGCGACCTGCGTCGCCTACAATTGAATGTATGTGATCATTCTATTTCATATCCCAACGCGTTGTCGTCCCTAGATATTTGTAGTAACGTAGAACGGGAAGGACTCCTAATGCGTGATACCTTCTGCCACGCATGTCACAGTGGTATGCAGAGAGTGTACAGGGGATGGACAACAAAATGCCAGCACCAAAAATACAACGCTTTATCTTGCCTAATACGGTGTAGGCAAACCGTTGACATTCCGTACAGCTCCTAGTCGTCTCGGAATGGATAAATACATGTCCTGTATGTTTATCAAACCTGTATTGTACCTGAAAAATTGCGCAAAATTGAGGTAATTATGGTGGAGGTGGGTAGCGATCACGCACCCTTCTCTCCAATGTAGGCCAAAAGGGCTCAATAATATTGAAACCCAACACGTTTCACTCTTGGGACCTAAACTCGACCATAAATTTTGAACAATGTGAAACAAGACTCATCCGATTACTTTCATTGCTCCATAGTCCAAGTTTTATGGATTCGACACGATGTTTTCCTCTTACGGGTATTTCCGTCACTGATTACTGGCTTTGGAATTCCAGTTCGACCTGCATTTCCACGCTTATGGAGCTCCTTTCGTTTTGATTTGGTGCCTACAGGTTTCACGAGTGCGACATTCAGCTCTGCAGTGACTTCTGCAGCTGTCTGTCATGTAGTTTTCATCACAATCCTCTTCATTTACCATCTGTCACGATCAATCAACACACACTTTCACCCGCGTTGTGACTTAGCGGATGATGTTTCTCCCTTGAAACGGCCATGCATTTCGGCTATATTTGTTCCACAACTGCCCACCACACAACCACCATCAAACTGCCGACGTTCAAATTCACTTCGCTCCGACATAACGCACTCACTGCTACACATAACTGTTTTGACCATGACTGACACTTTCAGCATACTGAGAACACTGCAAAGGGGCTATTCGTTGGCCATTACAACATCGCAACCAGCAGGCTTGGCAAGTAGCTGCATTTCTCGCTGCGTTTCCATATTTCTTTCCAACCCCTACATGTGGATGCAGATTGAACATATAAAGCTTATTGTATATCTTTGCCCTGCTTTGGAAGATCGGCAAGATTAGACTGAAAGTTTTTTTTTTTTTTTTGAGACGCTGTTCCATTATAGATAACTGCATCGACTACGAAAATCTGAGATGAATATCAATTTTCACCTATATATCATCATTATACTACGTCAGCGGCACGGATACCAGAACAATTCCCTGTGATACTCCTACATCTGTCGCTGTTTCCCCTTTCAAGATAATACGCTTCGTGTTCTTTATCAAGAAGAGCTCAATCCAGTCACAAAGTTCGTTTGATGTCTCATATCACCGTACTTGCTTTAGTAAGTGTTAGTTTGATACTGAATCTATTGTTTTTTATGGAAATCAAGATGTACTACATCTATCTGATAGCCTTCATTCATCATCCGTGGTTTTCTGGAAATCATCTGAAGAAGGGACTAATGGACTTACTTTTGATCGACCTTTGGCAATCCTCGCTGATTTTTACGGATGAAGTCAACTGATTCGAGGTACCTGTCGATGTGGAAATCTTTCCCGGTCAGGACTACTAAATCTGGTGAATAGGGAGCATATTATGGAAATTAGTACTTCAAATCCCTCAGTTTTCCCACTGTCAATTCGCATTTGCAGACACGTAAATTGTCCAAATCGAGGACAGTTTTCCCATGTACTGTGCAGACGTCATCTCAAAACATAGTTTCATACTGTTTGTTTGCCGGCATAGCTATGTTGGCCAGTTATTTGTGTGTCCCTATCAAGACCACTAATATCAAGAGTCTTTTATGCAATCTAGAAAGCTGTGCCCGCTGCCTTTCCGGAAAACTAAACTTACGTACATCAAGTTTTAGGGGATAATGACACCGTATTCCAACAAGAGCTTTGATTGTTATTTCATTTCTAACTTTTGGAACATATGCTGCGATCGAACATTATGAATTACCTCGAGGAAAACGATAAACGGGCACATGGTTTTAACGAATCGGAAAATATCAGTGTTATGAAACACATCTGGCTTTTTATTCACATTAAGTATTGGGTGCTATTGAAAGGGGATCTCAAACCGTTTCCAAATTTCTGTTTCCAGAATCCTTTTGACACCGTTCATCACATGCGAGTTCTGATCAAATTGCGTGCGTCTCAGTTTTGCGAGTGGATACATGATTTTCTGTCAGAAATGTCACACTTCTTAGAAACTGATGGTGAGCCATCGTGTAGAACAGAAGTGACATCTGGCGTTCCCCAACGAAGTGCTACAGACCCTCTGCTGGTTTTAAACTACATAAATGACTAACGTACCCAGCAACGCTTCGCAGTTGCTGCATATCTAAAGCATATGAATGGTTAGTGAGTCCGGCAATGCTTTGCAATTGCTGATTATGTATGGAAATTAGATATACATCCTAATCCTGTCCCTACCACTTTCTCTGTCCATCTTCTCCTATCCACGTTTTGTCCATCCCCTCCTGCATGTTATGTCCATCACATCCTCTTCCCTCTCTGTCCATCTACTTCTCTCCCACAACCTATCTACCTGCTCAGCCTCCTCTCTCTCTCTCCATCTACTCCTCCCCTCCTATTCCTCTCCACCTCCGTGTTACTCGTCTCTATGTCCATTTCCTCTCCCCCCTCACTATGTCCATTTCCCATCCCCCATCACTGACCATATATTCTCCCCCTCTCCGCCTCTGATCCTTTGTTTATTTCTATCGGCAACGCCTCCTTGATGGGAAATAAAGCTTAAAATGAATGGGTAAATCAGCTGGGATCAACGGTATGTGGGATATGAAAGATATCTCCTGCTACTGAGTATGTGAGGGTAGTAGCTTCAGTGGCAGTGTTCTATGGAGCTTTAATCACAAAAACGGTGGGATTCTCTAGTTTCCTACGATTCAGATTCCGTAGTAGTATTCTTTCTAATAATAAGCCGATCAGCCATAAACATACTGTCCAGTCCACCTGTCAAAAGTCTGAATAGCCATCTTTTGCCAGGTGGACCGCTGAGAGACGTGAGTCAGTCAGGTTCTAGAAGGTACTGACAAGAATATGGAGCCATACCGAATCCAGTGCCGTGGCCAGCTGCGATAGGTTTCTCGGCTGAGGATTCGTGACACAAACAGCCTGATCGAGGTGGATTTAAATCTGGGCAGTTTGGTTTTCACGGGAGTACTGTAAATTGATCACGGTGCCTTCGAATCACACACATGCACTTCAAACTGTGCGACAGTTTGCATTGTCATGCTTGTAGATGCCATCGTATTATAATATGAATGTGGCTACCAAGGCACTTTTGCCTGAGATCCTGAATTAGAAAATTGTGGTCTTGACAGACATTTTGGCTGAAACATACGGAAAGAACGCACTGACTGACTTGGCGGCGAGACGGTGGCGGGTAGGATTTTGAAGCTATAGATACTGATGCTGAAGCTGAAGGCGCTGTAGTTGACGCTGCAGGAGAAAAATTAACTACAGAACGTGTCTATTGTCTCTGTCCCTTTGATGATTTTTTTTTCAATTTATTAGCTGCTGGGCCATTTTCATTCAGCCATCTCAACAGTAGGTCAGTTATGACGTTGTAAGGATAACACAGTGCCCACTCTCCGAGCAGGGGAAATCATCAACCCGGCCGGGAATCGCGCCCGGGCTCCTTTACTTAATAATCCGCCTCGCTGACCGCGCAGGTCGATCCGCTCACGTCTTCGAAATTGACGAATGAATGGATCGGGCCGTACGTACTAGTGCGCAGCTTATTCATCCGTTTCCAGGCAATTGTTTCCTATACATACCGGGTGATTACAATTAAACTTTCCCTGTTTAACACGATACAACACGGAAACTAATTACCGTACAAAAAAAAAATGGTTCAAATGGCTCTGAGCACTATGGGACTCAACTGCTGAGGTCATTAGTCCCCTAGAACTTAGAACTAATTAAACATAACTAACCTAAGGACATCACAAACATCCATGCCCGAGGCAGGATTCGAACCTGCGACCGTAGCGGTCTTGCGGTTCCAGACTGCAGCGCCTGTAACCGCACGGCCACTTCGGCCGGCAATTACCGTACGAATACCAGACTTCGTAGCGTTACCGTCCAGAGTACGGGTTGCATGATTTCCATGCGCCACAGTGCCACCGTCCAACTATGGCCACCAGGTGCCATGAACAGCCATTGTGATTCATAGTCTCACACACCTGACCAGTCGCAGTACGCTTGATGGCGTGTCAACGTGTTCTTGGACAAAAAGAGCAAGGCATTATTGGTGAAGCTCCATTATCAAAACAACGGTAATGCTGCAGCAGCACTTCGAGAATACTGCCGGCTGAAAGGATTACGGAGGTCTCCTCTTTCTTCATCTGCTGCGCGGAGCATCATCAAGAAACTCGAATCAACTGGGGAACTCGGCGTCGCTGCGGGAAGAGACCGACGACCGGTTGTACCACAGATGGCAGATGAAATCGCTGTTGCTATGGCAGATAACGCTGCTCAAAATTCCCTATCGTTACGCAGAGAGAGTGCTGTTTCACGCCAATTGAACATTCCGTGGTCCACTGTACGGAAGGTGCTTCGAACCATTCTCAAACGGTATCCGTACAAGATCCATATCGTTCAGCAGCTTGCACCACACGACGCACAACGATATGTTGACTTCGCTTTTCACTTTCTCACAAGGCTTGCTCTGGACCATTCTATGGACAGACGAAGCTCATTTTTCTCTGACGGGGGAAAATTGTAAATTTGTGGTGAGGTCTTAATGGACCAAACTGCTGAGATCATCGGTCCCTAAGCTTACGCACTTCTTTCTTTAACTTAAACCAACTTACGCTAAGGAAACACAGACACCCATGCCTTAGGGAGGACTCGAACCTCAGACAGGGGACGCCGTGCGGACCGTGACAAAACACGGCCGACCGCGCGGCTACCTAACGGGTGAGGTGAACACACAAAACTGTCGAGTGTGTAGGTCTTCACCTCCAGTCACTGCTCATAAAGTTCCTCTGTATGGTGAACGTGTCATCGTATGGTGTGGCTTTATGGCTGTGTTCATCATTGGCCCATTCTCTTTTGACCAGGTTGGCGCTCAAGGACCAAAGACGTTCAGTGTGACTGACCAGCGTTTCTGTGATATGGTTCGCCAGCATGCCATACCCGCCTTACAGAAGACAGAGACATTGAACTCAACAGTTTTAATGGAATATGGGGCCCCATCGCACATCGCTCGTCAAGTTGATCTACTTCTCCGGAACACATTTGGAAGCGATCGAATTATCAGCCGCCGCTTCCAAATGTTTGGCAGGCAAGATAACCTGATCTCACTCCTTGTGATATCTGGTTGTGGGGCTATGTGGAGGACAGGGTTTACCAGGGGAACATTCACACAGGTGCTGATCTGAAGCGCAGCGTATCAGGAGATGTAGCCAGCATACCTACGGACATACTTCGTTCTGCTGTACACAATGCAGCCCTGCTCTTACAGACTCTGACAGGAGCCATATTCAGCCCCTTTTGTAGCAGTAACGGTACCGATATGTAATGGTACGATATACCGTAGCAGCACATTAAAAGTGCTTCAACTGAACTGATTCTGGATTATTCCTCTTCCGCATGTCGTTGACATTATGCTACCAAGTTTGGTCTTCTTACAGTAATTAGTTTCCGTGTTATAACTTGTTACACAATGAAAGTTTGATTACAACCCCACGGTATCACCCGACTGTTCTGATTTGCCCCGTGCATTCTGATTGTAACCTTCCCACCAAATTAAATTGTAATTAAATAAAATTTGGTTAATGATTCTAATTTTTGTGTGACCTCAGAACGAAATTGGTTCCCATTTATAATCTCCGTGCACAAATGCATTCACATTTAATGTACCCACAAAATTCGTTTCTCATTTAATGTAAGCTCGAAACAGAAAAATTCCTAAACCTCATAATAAAAAAATAAATTCGGTAACCTGGACAGCAGTGCTGCGTCGTGGCCCTGTAAGATCATTCTGAATAAAAAGCAAAAATTCTTACCTCAATAAAAAAACGGCGAATATATCTGCTCTTACCTAATATTTTTTTGGCACAGCTCCGTGCAATACTGGCTTATACATTCGTGATTTGTGAAAGTAACCAACTGATTTTTTTGAAATAAATGCTTAAAAAAAAACTTTATATTACCAAAATTATTATTAGGACATTTTTAAGACATTTGGATGACAGTTCAGATACATTACTAGATATGCGAGACGCTGCTTCTTTACCTTATACAATAATACTCCATCTCCAGATTCCCGACCAGAGCAGACTGCAGACAAGCGCAGACAACCTCAGACTAGCGACTAGCAACAACTAACTGCTACAGTTACACAGTTAATACTGCAATCAACACTGCTCTCTGGTCAGCGATTCTCATATCGCAGGCAGCGCATACCTCTTTCATGATATCTACACATTCACCATAAAAGGTAAAATCATCTTTTGATTTCACATTTCCTTGAATGCTACACGTACATCTGTAAGCCACATCTACCCTGGGATCACACTTTGTTTTTATTTTGGATTCTTTGGCCTTTGAACCTTCTGATGATGTAAGCCTTGTGGGTTGCGATGTTGTAGGTTAGGCGTTACAGATGTGAAATCATCACTCCCATGTTGTCTTCCATCTCCCTTGTCGTTTTCGCTGAAGGAAATGGTTGCACAGTCGCCACTGTCATCGTGGTTTGCGTCTTCTGCTGCGTATTCCCAAATTACTGGTTTGGATACAATACGATGAACCTTCTCGTACAATACACCATCTCCAAAAAATCGTTATACTATTTATTTATGTTTTAAGAAGCACTAATGTCACAAGAAGTGCGTTGTTCTATTACATATCACTGCATTCGTAGAAGGTTACTTTTATTTTAGATCAAATAAAACAAAGAGCCCCCCCGTGAACCATGGACCTTGCCGTTGGTGGGGTGGCTTGCGTGCCTCAGCGATACAGATAGCCGTACGGTAGGTGCAACCACAACGGAGGGGTATCTGTTGAGAGGCCAGACAAACGCGTGGTTCCTGAAGAGGGGCAACAGCCTTTTCGGTAGTTGCAGGGACAACAGTCTGGATGATAGACTGATCTGGCCTTCTGACACTAACCAAATCGGCCTTGCTGTGCTGGTACTGAGAACGGCTGAAAGCAACAGAAAACTACAGCCGTAATTTTTCCCGAGGACATGCAGCTTTACTGTATGTTTAAATGACGACCTCTTGGGTAAAATATTCCTGAGGTAAAATAGTCCCCCATTCGGATCTCCGGACGGGGACTACTCAAGAGGACGCCGTTATCAGGAGAAAGAAAACTGGCGTTCTACGGATCGGAGCGTGGAATGTCACATCCCTTAATCGGGCAGGTAGGTTAGTAAATTTAAAAAGGGAAATGGATAGGTTAAAGTTAGATATAGTGGGAATTAGTGAAATCGGTGGCAGGAGGAACAAGACTTTTGGTCAGGCGAATACAGGATTATAAATACAAAATCAAATAGGGGTAATGCAGGTAGATTTAATAATGAATAAAAAAAGTAGGAGAAATTGTAAGCTACTACAAACAGCATAGTGCACGCATTATTGTGGCCAAGATAGATACGAAGCCAACGCCTACTACAGTAGTACCACTTTATATGCCAACTAGCTCTGCAGATGACGAAGAAATTGAAGACATGTATGATGAAATAAAAGAAATTATTCAGATAGTGAAGGGTGACGAAAATTTAATAGTCATGGGTGACTGGAATTCGGTAGTAGGAAAAGGGAGAGAAGGAAACGTAGTAGGCGAATATGGATTGGGGCTAAGAAATTAAAGAGCAAGCCGCCTGGGAGAATTTTGCACAGAGCACAACTTAATCATAGCTAACACTTGGTTCAAGAATCGTAAAAGAAGGCTGTATACTTGGAAGAAGCCTGGAGATACTGACAGGAACAGATTTAGGAACCAGGTTTTAAATTGTAAGACATTTCCAGGGGCAGATGTGGACTCTGAGAACAATCTATTGGTTATGAACTGTATATTAAAACTGAAGAAACTGCAAAACGGTGGGAATTTAAGGAGACGGGACCTGGATAAACTGAAAGGTCCAGAGATTGTACAGAGTTTCAGTGAGAGCATAAGGGAACAATTGACAGGATTGGGGGGAAAAAATACACTAGCAGAAGAATGGGTAGCTTTGAGGCATGAGGTAGTGAAGGCAGCAGAGGATCAAGTAGGTAAAAAGACGAGGGATAATCGAAATCCTTGGGTAACAGAAGAAATATGGAATTTAATTCATGACAGGAGAAAATATAAAAATGCATTAAATGAAGCAGGCAAAAAGGAATACAAACGTCTCAAAAATGAGATCGACAGGAAGTGCAAAATGGCTAAGTAGGGATGGCTAGAGGACAAATGTAAGACTGTAGAGGCTTATCTCACTAGGTGTAAGATAGATACTGCCTACAGGAAAATTAAAGAGACGTTTGGAGAAAAGAGAACCACTTGTATTAATATCAAGAGCTCAGATGGAAACCCAGTTCTAAGCAAAGAAGGGAAAGCAGAAAGGAGGAAGGAGTATATAGAGGATCTAGACAAGGGCGATGTACTTGAGGACAATATTATGGAAATGGAAGAGGATGTAGATGAAGATGAAATGGGAGATACGATACTGCGTGAAGAGTTTGACAGAGCACTGAAAGGCCTGAGTCGAAACAAGACCCCAGGAGTAGACAGCATTCCATTAGAACTACTGACAGCCTTGGGAGAGCCAGTTCTGACAAAACTCTACCATCTGGTGAGGAATATGTATGAGACAGGCGAAATACCCTCAGACTTCAAGAAGAATATAATAATTCCAATCCCAAAGAAATCAGGTGTTGACAGATGTGAAAATTACCGAACAATCAGTTTAATAAGCCACAGCTGCAAAATACTAACGCAAATTCTTTACAGACGAATGGAAAAACTAATAGAAGCCAACCTTGGGGAAGATCCGTCTGGATTCCATAGAAATGCTGGAACACATGAGGCAATACTGACCCTACGACTTATCTTAGAAGCTAGATTAAGAAAGGGCAAACCTACGTTTCTAGCATTTGTAGACTTAGAGAAAGCTTTTGACAATGTTGACTGGAATACTCTCTTTCAAATTCTGAAGGTGGTAGGGATAAAATACCGGGAGCGAAAGGCTATTTACAATTTGTACAGAAACCACATGGCAGTTATAAGAGTCGAGGGGCATGAAAGGGAAGCAGTGGTTGGGAAGGGAGTGAGACAGGGTTGTAGCCTTTCCCCGATGTTATTCAATCTGTATATTGAGCAAGAAGCGAAGGAAACAAAAGACAAATACGGAGTAGGTATTAAAATCCATGGAGAAGAGATAAAAACTTTGAGGTTCGCCGATGACATTGTAATTCTGTCAGCAAAGGACTTGGAAGAGCAGCTGAAAGGAATGGACAGTGTCTTGAAAGGAGGATATACGATGAACATCAACAAAAGCAAAACGAGGATAATGGAACGTAGTCGAATTCATTCGGGTGATGCTGAGGGAATTAGATTGGGAAATGAGACACTTAAAGTAGTAAAGGAGATTTGCTATTTGGGGAGCAAAATAAGTGATGATGGTCGAAGTAGAGAGGATATAAAATGTAGACTGGCAATGGCAAGGAAAGCGTTTCTGAAGATGAGAAATTTGTTAACATCGAGTATAGTTTGAAGTGTCAGGAAGTCATTTCTGAAAGTATTTGTATGGAGTGTAGCCATGTATGGAAGTGAAACATGGACGATAAATAGTTTAGACAAGAAGAGAATAGAAGCTTTCGAAATGTGGTACTACAGAAGAATGCTGAAGATTAGATGGATAGATCACATAACTAATGAGGAGGTATTGAGTAAAATTAGGGAGAAGAGAAGTTTGTGGCACAACTTGACTAGAAGAAGGGATCGGCTGGTAAGACATGTCCTGAGGCATCAAGGGGTCACCAATTTAGTATTGGAGGGGAGCGTGGAGGGTAAAAATCGTAGAGGAAGACCAAGAGATGAATACACTAAGAAGATTCAGAAGGATGTAGGTTGCAGTAGGTACTGGGAGATGAAGAAGCTTGCACAGGATAGAGTAGCATGGAGAGCTGCATCAAACCAGTCTCAGGACTGAAGACGACAACAACAACAAAAACAAAGAGCTATTATAATGTAAAATATAATAACGTAAAGAGAAATATAATTATGAAAATTATTTTATAATAGCACTTTACCTTCTTCTGAAATAAAAAAGTCAGTCGAATGCTTTTCCAATCTCTTTTCCTTACCGAGAAACATTTTTCGGGATGCGCTGGAACTCCAGTAAACCCCGCTCATCCTCTGTATCCACGAATTTGGCGCCACTGCATCAGTGTCTAAATCTTCAGTCTCAAATGTACCAGGCTGAGAGTATGTCAGTACTGACTTTGCATGTCGCCTAAGAAAGTTGTGTAGGCAAGTGCAAGCAAATACTACCCTTTCCACTTTCTTTTTTGGTATAGTGAAATAGGCCTTTAAAACTCTCTGGAAGTAATCGCCAGCATATCAAATACATTCTCGATAATACGTCGCGCTCTGCTCAATCGATAATTGATAACTAAACTCTATTTCTAGGGAGTCCTTTGGGCAAGGACTTGGGAAGGGTTTCATGAGGTTTGGGCTTTGTGCAAGTGCATCATCACGAAAGTAGTTACCGTTTGGCTTTTCTTTGATATAAATGTCAGTTGCAGATGCTGCAGTTCACTTTAATAACCTCCTTACTGTATTTGGGAAAATACCACGTCTGACCGAGCGAGGTGGCGCGGTGGTTAGCGCACTGGACTCGCATTCGGGAGGACGACGGTTCAGTCCCGCGTTAGGCCATCCTAATTTACTTTTTCCTTGATTTGCATAAAATCGCTTCAGGAAAATGCCGCGATGGTTCCTCTAAAAGGGCACGGCTGACTTCCTTCCCTAATCCAATGAGACTGATGACCTCGCTGTTTGGTCTCTTCGCCCAAATCAACCACCTCCTGAGATTCTCCCATGGCAACCCACATCGACATACCGAATTCTGTAGTAAAAATCTGCAGTAACTATCAAAGGGACACTATATGATCCACGACAGTTGTAATTTACACTTCCACTAATTTCTTGTAGCTTCAATCAGCACATTCTTCCCATCGATTGCGCTAGTGTACTGAGAAAAACTACAATTTCAATGAAACACGTTTGCAATTTCAAGTCATTCTTTCACTGAACGTGGTATGTTCAAACAGTACAACACTTGTTTTTAAACCTCTAGGGGATGAAATAGTGTATGAAAGTTTTTTATAAAAATATGTCGCTATTAAGGCAATTTAGAAGCTAAACCTACGAAAATTGGTATTTGGTTCCTATGGGGGTGAAATAGTGAGTAAAAGGATATTTTGTACACAAACCATTATTAAAGAACTACTGAAGCATTTCTAGAGTTACATCCATGAAACTTGGTATTTGACTTCTCGGTTACAAACAAAAAAATGTATGTTGAATTGTTTTGGAAGTTCAATCCCTATGAGAGTGAAATAGGGGATGAAAATTATCATGCAAATATTTCATTACACAAGTATTTCTGAAGCCAAATCTATAAGTATTAGCAATATTTTCTCTGTTGGGAATAAGAAAATACACATTTCACAGTTTTCATAAATTCAGCTCCTAAGTTGGTAAGACAGGAGGTGAAATGTTTCTTGAAAATATTTCATTGTGAAAGCATATTTAAATCTAAATCTTAGAAAACTGGTATTTGGCTTCTCGGTTCGAAACGAAAGAAACATGTTTTTCAATTTTTGTAAATTCAACACCTAACAGAGTGAAACAGGGTAAGAGTGATTCACTGACTCAACATCGCTCAGCCCAAACCCCTAAGAACAGAAACCCGAAATTTGGAGACAGTGGTGATCTTGTACTGTTGGCATCGTTCAAGAAGAGATTGTTTGAAATTCCTCTCCTAAGGGATGAAATAGGTAATGAAAGGCTTTTTGAAAACATGACGCTATTAAAATAGTTTTGAAGTTAAAGCTACGAAAGTTGGTGTTTGGGTTTCAGTCAGGATAAAATTCATGTTTCGGCTTTTTTGCAAATTCAACCACTAAAGGATGATAATAATGGTTGAAAGTATTTCTGAAATTAAATCATTATTAAAGAACTACTAAAGCATTTGTAAAGCTAAAGCTACGTCTATGAATTCTAGTATTAAACTTTTTCTTTTAATTCTTCAGTCGTCTGATTGGTTTGATGCAACCCGCACTTGTTCCTAACTACTTATTTCCTGGATGTATTCCATTCTCTGTCTTCCTCTACCTCTCCCTCTAGTACCATGGAGATTATTACACGATGTCTTAAGAGATGTCCTATCACCCTGTCCCTTCTTCTTGTCAGTGTTTTCCATATATTACTTTCCTCTCTGATTCTCCGAAAAACCTCCTAATTTCTTACCTTTTCAGTCCACCTAATTTTCAACATTATTATGTAGCATCACATCTCAAATGCTTTTATACTCTTCTGTTCCGGTATTTCCACAGTCCATGTTCCACTACCATACAATGCTGTGCTCCAAACGTACATTTTCAGGAAGTTCTTCCTCAAACAGAGGTCCGTGTTTGATACTAAGAGATTCTCTTTGTTAGTAACGCCATTCTTGCCAGTGTTAGTCTGCTTTTGAAGCCCTTCTTCCTCCGTCCGTCATTATAGTCCCCCATTAGTGTTATATTTTCATCTTGCTTTACGTAGCATCATACACTTCCCCTATCTGTTCATCTTCAGCTTGCGACGTCGGCTTGTACACCTGAACTATCGTTGTCGGTGCTGGTTAACTGGCGATTCTGACGAGAACAACCCTATCACTGAACTGATCACAGTAGTACACACTTTGCCCAACCTTCTTATTCATAACAAAATTCACTCCCGTTACAACTTTTTCTGCCTCTGTTGATATTACCCTATACTCATCTTTCTATTTCACTTCACTGACCAATACTACATCTAGAATGAACCTTTGCATTTCCCTTTTCAGATTTTCTAGCTTAGCTACCGCATTCAAACTTCTGACGTTCTACGCCCCGACCCGTAGAACGTTATACTTACGTTGGTTATGTAATCGTTTTCTCATGGTCACCTACACCTGGCAGTCCCCTCCCGGGAATTCGAATGTGGACTTTCCCAGAATCTTTAGCCAAAGGAAAGAGCGTGATGACATTTTTTCAATTACTGCCCACATATTCTGTGGATACATGTAGTGTGTGTCTGCTTCAGTGGTTTCCATTGTCCTCCGCATCCTCACGCTGATTTTTCCGCCTTTAGGGGCAGTTTCCGACCCCAAGGGCAAGAGAGCGGCTTGAACGTCTGACCACTCCTCCGCGCTCTTTGAGAACGCCGTTGGCAGAATGAGTGTGAATCCTTACGCCGGAAGTCTTAGGCCGCCGATGTTGAAGATTTTATCCAACATTTATGTGGCGGCGTTCTAGACCCGGGAGTGGGGACATTTTTTATTACAAATCAAAGACGCTACCTCACTCACTTACTTTCTTCATGTAGTTCGTTATTGTTCGTTGCATTTGGTCGTGGTGGACGTCATATGACACACGTTGAATTTAATCGTTACTCTTCACTCATTTATTATTATTACTATTATTGTTACAGACAGCAGGCAGCTCTCTGTCCAAACACGCTGAGGTACCGCGCCGGCATCCCAAGATCACGGGTGCACACTTCTTGTTAAAAAAAAAAAAAAAAAAAAAAAAAAAAAAAAAAAAAAAAAGCCGGCCGCTGGTGGCCGAGCTACAGTCTGGAACCGCGCAACCGCTACGGTCGCAGGTTCGAATCCTGCCTCGGGCATGGATGTGTGTGCTGTCCTTAGGTTAGTTAGGTTTAAGTAGTTCTGAGTTCTAGGGGACTTATGACCTCAGCAGTTGAGTCCCATAGTACTCAGAGCCATTTGAACCATTTTTTTGAATAAAAAAAAATAAAAAAAAACTTGATTCAGTGTTTGGGAAATTCAAGCCCGTAAGAGAATGAAATAGGGGATGAAAATTTTTTTTTAAATTAGTTCATTATAAAAGCATTTTCCAAGATAAAATTTGTATTTCGCTTCACTCAAGAAATAAAAGAATAGGTGTTTAACTGGTTTTGGAAATTCAACCCTTAAGGGGGTGAAACAAAGTATGAAAATTTTCAAGAAAATATTTCGTTAAATTAAAAAAATTTGGAACTACATATATGAAAACTGACATTTCAGTTCTCGGTTACATATAAAGATGCATTTGTCGCAAAATGAAAATTTCTATGGAAATATCACCGAAAGAACGCAAAAGGTATAATTAACAAAAAACCGTGGACTCCAGGTACCACAATCACTTTTTGGCTAGAAGTAACTTCAGAAAAGACTACGCCTCTCTATCACCATAATTAGCTTGAAAATGTTGGAAGGTGTTGCAGTTGTGTGAACAACGTAAAAGTCGATTAAATACAGTCTGTGCGAGGGAAGCAGTGGGCGATAAGCTACTACTAATAGGAAGCCACATATTGTCTTCAGAAACTGTATCAGCTCCACTTTTACTTTTCTCCTGAATTTTCTTCCGTTCCCTGATTTCTTGAGTTTTTATGGACTTAATTTTGCTGGATAGTTAATCCACAACCGTTCTAAAGCGCGAAGAAGTTTTAGATGGTTCATCGTGTTTCAGATTTCTGTCCAGGTATTCCTTGCACTTAATGTTCCCTAACGCGGGAGCAGCTCTCAACATTCCGATGAGCTCTGTAATTAGCTCTTCCATACGCATCATGTTTGCTATAAAAGATAGGTTATGAATACGGTGCGCGATCGTGGAGCAAGTTAATGTTTAACCTTTAGCGTTGGTAATGTTTAAACAGGGTGCTGAACTTAATAGAACAATTCATACATAAATGCATAATAAATGTAGTTATGTTCAAGAACTACATTACAAAAATAATAAAATATGCACAGATAATAACGTCCCTACTAGCGAACTGAAAGTCCACGTTCACCATTTGTTAAACAGAAATGTTGACAGCTGGGTGATGGTTCCCATTTGTAACGGAAAATACGGATACAAGTAACAGTCAATAAATTTATCTGATCTTGTGCCACCTGATGTTGCCGGGTATCCATCAACTTGTTGCTAGTTGACGGGATACTTGTTGCCAACATCAATATCAAAGTGTTTTCAATATTTCATTTGCCAGTCTGTACTAGGCTCTAAATTCTCATTGCTTTGAAATATTGGATTAACACAAAAACTGAGAAAAGCTGTCAGCACCATTTTTATAAAATCGCCTCCAGTTAGAAATTAGCTACAAACCCATAACGCGAGCACTAGCAAATTCATATTGGATTAGGTAGCCCAAGGGTAGCGCTTCTTGACTAGTAATCAAAACGCCCTGGGCCCCGGGATGCAACATCCACGGCTTAAATTCTAAATAAAACTCATAATCAATGGCGGCTGAAGAACTTTGGCATCAGAAGATTCAAATGGCTCTGAACACTCTCAGGTCGTCAGTCCCCTAGACTTAGAACTACTTAAACCTAACAAACCTAAGGACATCACACACATCCATGCCAGAGGCAGGATTCGAACCTGCGACCGTAGCAGCCGCTTGGTTCTGGATTGAAGCGCGTAGAACCGGTCGGTCACCCCGTCATCAGAAGACACCCTCATTTTGTCAAACGCCTTGTCGAGCACGGCGGAGGAGCAGGCAAAGGTTCAGGGCACATCTTTGCCCTTGGGGTGGTTAACTGCCCCTAAAAAGCGGAACAATCAGCAATGACAAATGGCATGAGTATGGAGAAGGCAATCGAAGCCACTGCATTAAACACACATAATGTGTAACCACAAGACATGTGACCTTTAATTCAAAAAGTGTCTTGGTGATCTCCCCGTTGGCAAAAGATTTCAGATTAGCTCCACATTCGTGTCTCATGGCGGGGACTGCCAAGGGGGAGATGACCATGAGAAAAAGATTGAATAACTAACGAAAGGGTAACGTTCTACGACTCGAAGCGTGGAATGTCGGAGGTCTGAAGATGGTAAGGAAGCTTTGAAACCTGGAAATGGAAATGCTAAGGCTGAATCTAGCTATAGTGGGGTTCATCGAAGTGAAATGGCAAGAACACAAGGATATCTGGTCAGACGAGTAAAGCGTAAGACCAACAGCACTCGAAAATGGTACAACAGTAAGATTCGTTATGAACAGGAAGAAACGGCAGAGAGTGATTCACGGTGAACAGTTGAATAATAGGGTTGATAGGGTTATTCCCATCAGAATCAACAGCAGACCAGCACGGACAACAACGGATCGTGTCGACGTCGCAAGCAGAAGATAAAGAGGTAGAGAGTCAGTGTATGAGGATATTGAAAAATAATTCAGTACGTAAAGGTTAATAAACATCTAATACTCATGGGGATGGGAAAGAGGTTGTAGGGAAAGGGGTAGAAGGGAAGTTAAGGGAGAATATAAGCTAGATAGTAGGAAAGAGAGATGTGAAAAGTTATTTGAGTTGTGCAATAAATTTCAGTCAGCAATAGCGAATACTCTGTTGAAGAATCGCAAGAGCAGGACGTGTACTTGGAAAAGGTTGGAGGATACAGAAAGATTCCAGATAGATTATATCATGGTCAGGCAGAGATTCCTAAATCAGATATTGGATTGTCATGCATACTTAGAAGCAGATATAGACTCAGAGCATAATAAAGACGAAGAGTAGCATAAATGCGCAAAGAAGTGGGATACTAAGTACTAAGTAAAGAAGAGAATGTTCTCTGTGGCTATAGGTACTGCGATAATGAATAACTCAGTAGGTATTTCAATCGAAGGGGGCTGGAAATCTCTAAAAAAGACAATCGCAAAAGTTGGAAAGAAAAATGAAGGTAAAAGGATGGTAACTGCGAAGTAACGAAAGAAATAATTAAAAAAAGATGTTCAGCAAAATTTAGGAATACAGAAATACAACTGACCTAGGATTGAAATAAACAGGAAGTGCAGGGAAGCTGAGGCGAAATTACTATATGAAAAATATGAATAAATTGAAAATGAAATGATTGTCGAAAGGACCGTCTCGGCAGACAGAAATGTGAAAACACCTTTTGATGAAATTAAAAGCAAGGATGGTAGCGTTGAGAGAGCAATGGGAATGTCACTGTTAAATGCAAAGGAGAGAATGGTTAGTTGGAAAGGGTTCACTGAAGGCTACTTAGACGCAGGTGGAGCTTGTGTGATGACGTAATGGACGACGAAACAGGAGTCTACAGGGAAGAGATAGGGAATCCATAATGGGAATCAAAATTTAAAAGAGCCTTGGAAGGCACGATCTAATAAGGCAGAACGGATGACGGATAGATAAGATTCTATTGGAATTTCTAAAATTATTTGGAGAAGTTGCAACGAAACGACTGTTCACGTTGGTCTGTAGAATCTTTGAGACGGGCGATATACCATCAAACTTTCTGAAAACCACCGTCCACACAATTCCGAAGACTGCAAGAGTTGGCGAGTGGGAGAAGTATCGCACATTCAGCTTAACACCTCATGCATCCAGGTAGCTGGCAAGAATAACATACGGAAGAATGGGAAATAAAATTGAGGATGTGTTACACGTCTATCAGTTTGGCCTTAGGGAAGGTAAAGGCAGTTCTGATGTTCCGGTTGCAAATGGAACATCGAAGAAAATTCAAGACACTTTCATAGGATCTGTAGATCTAAACAAAGTGCTTTGACTCATGCATCCGTCTAGCAAAGGGACATCTCTCGCCTGTCAGAGGTGGCTCACTGTTCAAGAGGTGGTTCGCAGCCCGAGCCACATGTGTTTTTTTTAGCGAGCCTGTACTCTCAGCGGCCACTTGTTAGTTAGTGGAAACGTTATCTGAATTCCTTATCTAATCGACCTACAGGACAATTAATCGTTGTGTCTGTTTGAATGATGATATTTGATCATAATTTGTAGCTATGAACACAGTCTGGTGTTTTTACAGCTAGTTTATTTATTTATTAAATTTGTGGTTCATTCTTATCCACCATTTGGGCATATCATGCTGCACAATACCTTGTGTTGATGACCAGAGGTAATACTGTTGATGGGGCGATAAATTTAATTTCTTAAAACTTTAATCACTTGTAGTTTCGTTAGTGAGATATAACTTGCACCTATGTTTGAATATGGAAGATAGTTTGAAAGTTGGACGTCTATATTTTTGCTGTATGCATGCTCAAACTTTGTGTCTGAGACATTACTATCGGGAGTAGTAGTGAGCGAGCAGTTGTTGAGAGGAGTCGGAAGTTGTCGGGCGCAGGGTGCGACGGTGTATGGATGTATGCATACTCTCAGAGTAATATTGTATCTTTGTTTATTGAGTATGGACATTGAGGACTAATTAAAAGTCTGTGAAAAGTTTCTCAGCATTTAAATCATAAATTTTCTGAATATTGCAAATTAAAACTATTTATTGGTTTCTTTAATTTTTGTTTACATTGTTTAAGGTTAGTTGACCAAACCCCTTCTGATCATTCAGTTTTTATGTATAAAAGTATGGCATTAAATGTTGCAATTAGTCCATGCATTGCACTATGCATGAATCGCATTATTGATTTTTGAAATATTTTAGCACATTACTCATCGCGCAGTTGCAGCGGCAAGACGAGGCAAATTGTCTGTTACACACAGGAGCATTGCAGAACAATTGTTAGGAGACGTCAGAGAATTCATATTTTAGAACTCGGAGTCAGATGCTTGAGAATTGATTTCTTTATAATTCATGGGAAGAGTAATGTATTTTATTATCAATCAGGCTACTATCATGGACAAAGACAGAACATTATCCACTAGTTTCCGTACGTTTTTATCTATTAAGTACGAACTCGTTTTAAGTTTAGGTGTAGTTGTTGATATCCATTTTACGCATTTTAGGTATACAGATCTGCCCATAGACGAAGGAACAGTCCAAATCTGCAGTCATTAGCAGCAGTTTTACCCTATTTGTAAAAGTGAGTGCTTGCTACATATTTTCACAACACCGTAAAAACAGGAGAATTGGTTCCAATGGCTCTGAGCACTGTGGGACTTAACTTCTGAGGTCATCAGTCCCCTAGAACTTAGAACTACTTAAACCTAAATAACCTAAGGACATCACAAACATCCATGCCCAAGGTAGGATTCGAACCTGCGACGTAGCGGTCGCGCGGTTCCAGACTGAGGCGCCTGGAACTGCTCGGCCACCCGCCTCAGTGCAGTAATTTATCGTAGATCGTTTGAGGAACGAAAGATACTCATGACTGGAAAAAAGCGCAGGTCATTCCCGATTTTAAGAAAGGCAGTAAAAAAGATCCACACAATTATAGACCTATGAGTCGTTGGCGTCAATCTGTTGTACAATTCTGGAACCTTTTTTATGCTCAAGAATTATGACGTTTTTGGAAAATGAACATCTCCTCTACAAAAATGAACATGGATTCCGCAAACAGAGATCCTGCGAAGCTCAGCTTGCTCTCTTCCTCCGTGAGATCCACAGCGCAGTGGACTACGGCGCTCAGGTTGATGCCGTGTTCCTTGATTTCAGTAAGACATCTGACACCGTCCCACATTGCCGTTTAATGGAAAATGTACGAGCATACCGAGTATCGGAGCTGACCTGCGATTGGATTCAAGACTTTCTTGGAGATAGAAATCAGCCGGCCGTGGTGGTCTAGCGGTTCTAGGCGCTCAGTCCGGAACCGCGCGACTGCTACGGTCGCAGGTTCGAATCCTGCCTCGGGCATGGATGTGTGTGATGTCCTTAGGTTGGTTAGGTTTAAGTAGTTCTAAGTTCTAGTGGACTGATGACCACAGATGTTAAGTACCATAGTGCTCAGAGCCATTTGAACCTTTAGATAGGACTCACCGCGTCGCTTTTAACGGAACAAAATCGACAGATGTGAAGGTAACATCCGGAGTGCCACAGAGAAGTACGACAGGAGCGTATATATTTAAGCTAGCAGAAAGCGTCGGATGCTCTTTAAGGATATTCACATATGATGCAGTTGTATATACTAAAGTAGCAACTCCAGAAGATAGTAAGCATTTGGAGAACGACGTGCAGAGAATTGATGAATGATGCAGGAGGCTCTGGCAGTTTACACTGAACGTAAGTAAATGTAATATATTGCGCATAAATAGGAAAATAAATCCACTACTGTACAGGTACACTATTGATGACAAACAGCTAGAGACAGCGTCTGCCGTTAAATATGTAGGCGTATATATCCAGAGCGACCTTAAGTGGAATGACCATATAAAGCAGACAGTGGGCAAAGCAGACACAAAACTCGGATTCATCGGAAGAATCTTAAGGAAATATAACTCATCCACTAAAGAAGTGGTTTATAAGACGCTTCTTCGCCCGTTTCATGATTATTGTTCATCTATCAGGGATCCCTATGAGGCACGACTGATAGAGGAGATGCAGAAGATCCAACGAAGAGCGGCGCGTTTCGTCACCGAATCGTTTAGTTGGCAAGAGAGAGTTACGGAGATGCTAAATAAACTCCACTGGCAGACGCTACAACAGATGCGTTGTGCATCACGGAGAAATTTACTATTGAAATTTCGGAACAGCACTTTTCAGGAGGAGTCAAACAACATATTACTTCCCCCCCCCACATACATCTTGCGTATTGACCACGAGGAGAAAATTCCAGAAATTAGTCATTACAGAGGCTTACCGACATTCATTATTCCCACGCACTATTGGTGAGTGGAACAGGGTTGGAGGCATCAGGTAGTGGTACTAAAAGTACCCTCCTCTATCCACTATTCGGTGAGTTTCGGAGTATGATGTAGATAATGTAGATGTGTAAGCGCATTGAAATTGAGTTAAGAAAACAATGGTTCAAATGGCTCTGAGCACTATGTGACTTAACATCTAATGTCATCAGTCCCCTAGAACTTAGAACTACTTAAACCTAACTAACCTAAGGACATCACACACATCCATGCCCGAGGCAGGATTCGAACCTGCGACCTAGCAGTCTTGCGGTTCCGGACTGAAGCGCCTAGAACCGCATGGCCACCGCGGCCGGCTTGAGTTAAGAACACTGTGGGACGAGAACGTTTGAAAGAGCTCCCTTAACGAATATAGAATGTGATTTTTTTAGAGACACTGATTCGACTAGTGCATCTCTAAATTCTTCCAAATTAAATCGAGGAAAGGTTTCTGTAAAGTGCTGTTTTACTTTATATTCTAATCTTTGAGGCCTAAACAAACCAAGGGCTTCTTCTTATCATTTGCTACAGTCCCCCTCCCCCCCCCTCCCTCTCTCCCTCCTTGCTGGATTAATTCGGCACTGCCTGGGGCATCAAGGAATTACCAGTTTGGTAATGGAAGTAATTATGTGGGAGAGAGGGGGGTAAAAATCGTAGGACAGGCTTCACTACAGTAAGCAGGTTCAAATGCATGTAGGTTCCAGTAGTTACGCAAAAATGGAGGGGTACACACAGGACACACTACATAGAGAACTGCATCAGACCAGGCTTCGGACTAAAGATCACAACAACAGTATTGGGTGCCTGAACGATTAGACTCAAACTGTCCATCTACACTCCTGGAAATTGAAATAAGGTCACCGTGAATTCATTGTCCCAGGAAGGAGACACTTTATTGACACATTCCTGGGGTCAGATACATCACATGATCACACTGACAGAACCACAGGCACATAGACACAGGCAACAGAGCATGCACAATGTCGGCACTAGTACAGTGTATATCCACCTTTCGCAGCAATGCAGGCTGCTATTCTCCCATGGAGACGATCGTAGAGATGCTGGATGTAGTCCTGTGGAACGGCTTGCCATGCCATTACCACCTGGCGCCTCAGTTGGACCAGCGTTCGTGCTGGACGTGCAGACCGCGTGAGACGACGCTTCATCCAGTCCCAAACATGCTCAATGGGGGACAGATCCGGGGATCTTGCTGGCCAGGGTAGTTGACTTACACCTTCTAGAGCACGTTGGGTGGCACGGGATACATGCGGACGTGCATTGTCCTGTTGGAACAGCAAGTTCCCTTGCCGGTCTAGGAATGGTAGAACGATGGGTTCGATGACGGTTTGGATGTACCGTGCACTATTCAGTGTCCCCTCGACGATCACCAGTGGTGTACGTCCAGTGTAGGAGATCGCTCCCCACACCATGATGCCGGGTGTTGGCCCTGTGTGCCTCGGTCGTATGCAGTCCTGATTGTGGCGCTCACCTGCACGGCGCCAGACACGCATACGACCATCATTGGCACCAAGGCAGAAGCGACTCTCATCGCTGAAGACGACACGTCTCCATTCGTCCCTCCATTGATGCCTGTCGCGAAACCACTGGAGGCGGGCTGCACGATGTTGGGGCGCGAGCGGAAGACGGCCTAACGGTGTGCGGGACCGTAGCCCAGCTTCATGGAGACGGTTGCGAATGGTCCTCGCCGATACCCCAGGAGCAACAGTGTCCCTAATTTGCTGGGAAGTGGCGGTGCGGTCCCCTACGGCACTGCGTAGGATCCTACGGTCTTGGCGTGCATCCGTGCGTCGCTGCGGTCCGGTCCCAGGTCGACGGGCACGTGCACCTTCCGCCGACCACTGGCGACAACATCGATGTACTGTGGAGACCTCACGCCCCACGTGTTGAGCAATTCGGCGGTACGTCCACCCGGCCTCCCGCATGCCCACTATACGCCCTCGCTCAAAGTCCGTCAACTGCACATACGGTTCACGTCCACGCTGTCGCGGCATGCTACCAGTGTTAAAGACTGCGATGGAGCTCCGTATGCCACGGCAAACTGGCTGACACTGACGGCGGCGGTGCACAAATGCTGCGCAGCTAGCGCCATTCGACGGCCAACACCGCGGTTTCTGGTGTGTCCGCTGTGCCGTGCGTGTGATCATTGCTTGTACAGCCCTCTCGCAGTGTCCGGAGCAAGTATGGTGGGTCTGACACACCGGTGTCAATGTGTTCTTTTTTCCATTTCCAGGAGTGTATAATGTTCAGTAGGAGGATACCTATTGATGGTGATAGGAGACAACAAAGACACGATTAGCAGCTCCAGTATGACGACACTGTGGGTAGCTGCCTGATAAACGCCTCACTAAATCGCTACTGGAAGTGCTTTTATTCAGTATTACTGACTGGAGATTTATTGCACAGAATCTCACCCACTATATGTAGGGGTACAGCAAGTTTCGACCAAAAATGTCATCAGTACATAGCGGAACGAATGGAAAAACAGGTTAACATGCAAAATTGATACTAACGAAACCAAAATGTGAAAAAAAATCTATTTTCATTGAGTACCTGTTCTCTGAAAAGACTCCATCCCATCTTGCTGCTTGACTTCTTCCTGTGCTGCTACGAGACGAATGTACGCGCCCGCTTTAGTGCGCACCATAATTTTGACGTACAAACCGACGCCCGAAAGTTCCCCATTGTACTGACGACCTCCTATTTGAAAAAAAAAAAAAAAACCTTAAACAGAACCCCAGTGCCGATTGTTAAACAGTATACAATATGGAAAGGTAGGATTAGATTTATTTCAATAGAAATTTAAAAAAATTAAAATACATATAACCATAGCAGCTAGATTGCAGAAAAGTTGTAAACATAGTCTGAAAGCCTTTTATATTGAAGTACTCTTGCATTATCAACGATTTTATTGAGTTTCTTGTTTACGTTTTAAATGTCTGTTTATCTAATACTTTAATTAATGTACCTCCTCGGAGAAGAACGTGAAAATTAGTTACACATATAAATGTGTTTAGAGGGTTACAGAAAGCAGATTTAGCTCTATTAATACAGTCTTTGAAAAATGTGCAAATATTCTTTCACATCTGTCTGATAATACTTTAAGTCAGTATCAGTAAGTAATTACATAAAACCACGACGTTACGAATTGCGACTGACTTGAGTGCGGTCTTTGAATTCTGTACCTCAAGTAATCAAAAGAAGTGTACTTCTCATATTATGAATCGCAGTTGTAGTTACTGATAATGGTTTCCGTAGCAGACGGCGGCCGAAAACTATTAATTTCACATTTTTGCATTACTCTGCTTATTTAAATACCTACAAAGTTGTTGTCCCGCTTATTTCGTGTTAAATCTTAAATTTTATCTAAGATAGTGCAATACTGATCTTCATATAGTATCGATCAATGCTTTCTGTACCCACAGAAAATAAAATGATGATACCATCGAAACATCCTTTTGTGTGCATTTCAGTTAGCGAAAACTTTGTTCGAAAACTTATTATCTGAATGATTACTCGCTATGGCGAGGTGCATGTAAGTCATTTTACTGAACTCAGAAGAGCTCGCATGTATGTCTTGTTATCAAACTCAGTCGAGCTGCTGCATGTCTTGTTATAAAACACATAGAAACTGAAATCAGTCATAAGCTGAAGAGTGAGTGGAAAGACTGGTAGAATCCGACTATGCTTTAATCATTCTCGGTTTCGGAAAAATGTGTGAGCGTGTTAGGAAACCCTGCTCCTCAACACAATAAGATGAGCGTCCTAAGGGGGACAGACAGAACATAGAAAGCGTTTGCATATTTAAATCTTGATCCAATGGTGAATAAGTCGTTAAAATAACTTATTCATTTTGCTTATAGGGCGCGATTTATTGACACGTTTCGGGCTGTGTCCATCGTCAGAAATATTAAAAATAAGAACAAAGTTTTCATACAGGTTACGTAGTCATGTGTTTCACACATCAGTATCGGAACTTGGTAATGGTCGCATGCATCCTACGCTACTTCATGTTGCACCTTATGTTTGTATATTTAGAGAAAGCGTTTGAAATTATGATAGCAGCAGGAACAAAACACAGTGAGTGAAAGGCTACCTACAAATTATACAGAAACCAGTCGAATGACGTTAACGAAGAGAAAAAGTAATTGAGAAAGAAGGGGGACAGTGACGTATACTAACCTCCAACGTTGTTCAATCTGTACATTGACCAAGCAGTAAGGGAAAACAAGGAGAAATTAGGAAAAGGGAATTAAAAGTCAGGGGGAAGGAACAATAATTTCGAGGATGACGATGACATTGTAACTCTTCGAGAGACGGCAGAGGATCTTGAAGACCAGTTGATCGGTATGGATTGCGCTTTAATAGATGGCGCATACAGCATCGTTAAAACAAGAGTAATATAATATTTCCTAATCACATAAGGCGATGCTCAGGATATTAGATTAGGAAACGAGAAACTAAAAATAGCAAAGTTTTGCTGTTTGGATGAAATAAAGAGGATCGCCAAAATATAATGAATATAAAATGGAGATTGGCAAATAGGAATCAAAACGTATCTGGAAAACAGAAATTTCTAAAATGGAATATAAATTTAAGTGTGTAGGACTTTCTTTTGAATATTTTTGTCTTCAGTGAAGCGCTGTACGGAAGTGAAACGTTGACTGCAAGCAGTTTAGATAAAAAGAGAACAGCAACTTTAGAAATGTGGCTCTGTATAACAGTGCTGAAGATGAGATGAATAAGTAGTGAACGCTACTGAATAGAACTGACGAGAAAAGAAATTTATGGCCCAACTTGTCTAAAAGAAGGGATCCGCTGATGGGACACATCCTGAGCCATTATGCAAGAGTCATTCTCTTTACGGGGGAAAGTATGTGAGGGAAATGTTGTGGAGGGAGACAAAGCGTTACCTACGGTAGCCAGGTGGAAGTGCATGTGGGCTGCCATTGTTTTGCAGAGATGATTACGCTTTCACAGGATAAACTACCAAGGATAGCTGCATCAAATCAGTCTTCATATCGAAGACTACTGCGATAAAACAGGATGAATTGCAATAAATCGCAGTTCCCATCGCCCTTATCGAAATTTTAATGGTGTAACGTAATATTTTTAGTTGTTTAGAACAATTCGTTTTTGGATAAACCGGAGCATCTGAGCTCTGGTCGATTCTCCTTTTCTGTTTGCAAAATCGATGGTCCAGTAACGGGGCTAAGCTAAATTTTATCTAATTTACTACATTAAACTAATGTTTACTATTTGTTCTACAGTTAACTGTCTTTGCAATAAGAACATATCTGTCAATATAATTCTATTCGGATATTTTTTAAACTTTTACATCATGTCTATAAAAAAATCATCAGGCTTTTACTATGCAACAGTCCATTCCTTCAGAGTTTCTACCTAACATGTGATAACTCCCTGCCTTTCGAAGTTAGTCAGTAGTGTGATAAAGGAAAGAAATAACGTACTTCAACCGAAGGTTTAAAAAAATTTGCGCCGTAATTCTTCCCGATTGCATTGACCTCTACTGTATGGTTAAACGGTAATGGTATCCTCTGGGTAAAATATTCCGGATTTCCGGGCGGGGACTGCTCATGAGAATGTCATCATCAGGAGAAACGAAACTGACATTCTCTGGATCGGAGCGTGGAATGTTAGATCCCTTAGTCGGCCAGGTAGGTTAGAAAATTTCAAAAGAGAAAGTAGGTAGTTCAAAAATGGTTCAAATGGTTCTGAGCACTATGGGACTTAACATCTATGGTCATCAGTCCCCTAGAACTTAGAACTACTTAAACCTAACTAAACTAAGGACAGCACACAACACCCAGTCATCACGAGGCAGAGAAAATCCCTGACCCCGCCGGGAATCGAACCCGGGAACCGTGGCGTGGGAAGCGAGAACGCTACCGCACGACCACGAGCTGCGGACAAGTAGGTAGTTTGAAATTAGATAAAGTGGGACTCTGTGAAGTTCAGTGGCAGCAGGAATGCCGGCCGGCGTGGCCGAGTGGTTCTAGGCGCTTCAGTTTGGAACCGCGCGACCGCTACGGTCGCATGTTCGAATCCTGCCTCGGACATGGGTGTGTGTGATGACCTTAGGTTAGTTAGGTTTAAGTAGTTCTTAGGTCAAGGGGACTGATGACCTCAGATGTTAAGTCCCATAGTGCTCAGAACCATTTGAACCATTTGAGCAGCCGGAACATGACTTCTGGTCACGTGAATAAAGGGTTATAAGTACAAAATCAAAGAGGGGCAATGCAGGAGTAGGTTTAATAATAAATAAGAAAATAGGAATGCGGGGCAGCTACTAAGAACAGCATAGTGAATCCATTATCGTAACGAAGATAGACGCAAAGCCCACACCCACCAGAGTAGTAAAAGTTTATACGACAACTAGCTCCGCAGATGATGAAGAGATTGAATAAATGTATCATGAGATAAAAGAAATTATTGAAATAGTTGAGGTAGACAAAACTTTAATTGTGATGAGGGATTGGAATTCAATAGTAGAAAAAGGAAGAGAAAGGAAAATTGTAGGTGAAATTGACTTGGCTGGAAGGAATGGGAAAGGAAGCCGCCTAGTTGATTTTTGCACTCAGCATAATTTAATCATCGCTAACACTTAATTTAGGAACCATGAAAGAAAGTTCTATACATGAAAGCGATCTGAAGACACCGGAAGGTTTCGTATTGATTATATAACGTAAGAAAGAGATTTCGAACCAGATTTTAAATTGTAAGACATTTCCAGGGGCAGATGTTGACTCTGACCACAATTATTGGTTACGAACTGTAGATTAAAACTAAAGAAACTGCAAAAAGGCAGAAAATTAGGAAGAAAGGACATGGATAAGTTGAAAGAATCAGAGCTTGTACGGATTTTCAAAGGGTGCATTAGGGAACGAATGACTAGAACAGGGGAAAGGAATACAGTAGAAGACGACGAATTTCGGTGACGAAGGCGTTGCTCTACGAATTATTAGACGCATCAACAGCATACAGAAAGTCCTACACTTTCACGAAAAAAGTCAAATGCTGGTTAATTGTTCATGAAACTATGCACAAAAATGTATCGTAATTCAGGAAAGGTGACTGAAATAGTATCATATAAATTTCTGTGATCTAATTCAAAACAAAAATGAGAGTTAATGATCTTGCAAAGATGCAGGCACGATGTATTATCGAATGCCAGGTACTCGATGAACGAGCTGCAACAGGGTGAATACGAGTTGCAGTTAGGTGCTGTCTTTTGTTGTATACACAAAATGTCGGCCTTTACCAGCGAGGGCGGCACAGATGTCATTACGCTGATATAGTATCTGCATTCCGTGCTGGGCATTAAACATGTTCAAGTCAATCAAACGGACCGCTGACTGCGTAATCGTATCTGTCATTCGTTTATTGAGAATCGGAAACATGCGATAGGCTACAGCTTACCACGAATTGTGAGAAATTTGTGATTAATGTGTGACGAATTATATTACATTTATATGACATTGGCTGTTAAATGAAGGCTGATGTAAATGGCTTGGAGAGATCAGACAGTGATGACGCAAAAGTGTGTTCAGTACTATTGCTTCTCTTTCATTATTTCCGATATAGTAGAGAAAAGAATCTCGTATGTAGGACTTCAGAAGAACACTAGAAACATAATTATCACAAGGGACCACAACAGTGATACCATAGCGTAAGTTGAGACGTCACGTAAAACTTGTGGAGTTGAAGGACAGTGAATCTATAACTTCAAACGACAACGACGTGTGCTTGAAATGATTACGTCAAAGCGCTAGGAAACTGGGCCTAACAATCGAAATAGCAGTACTAAAACCTCCAGAGAAATTTTTTTGCTGGCTCAAGTCACGGGACACTAAACGTATCAGACCCAATTACAACAGCAGCTGGTCCATCACCTTGTGGCGGAACTCTAATGTAGAATGTCACTTGTTATAATGGGTCACGCACCTTTGGATAAGGAACGGGGTTATAAGACGATCATGAACAAAACTAAACCAAGGGTAGTGGAATGTACTGCAAATGAATCAGGCGATGCAGGGGAAATAGGATTAGACAATGAAACGCTATCTGGGCTGGGAAATAAGTGACGACAGCCGAAATATAGAAGATACGGAATGCAGTCCGGCAATAGCAAAAGACGCGTTCCAGAAAAATGGAAATTTGCTAACATTTAACCTGCCAAAGCCCGAGTAACCACCTACTGCAGCGTCAACGCTGCGAGATGTGCAGAAAAAGAAGCAATGAAGTCTAGAATAGCTATTGATCAACGAAATGGGCAGCTGGCTAGGTTTCCCGGTTGAGGATCCATGGGGCGAGCAGCCCGATCGAGGTAGCCCCTTAGATTCTGGATTGTGTTTGAAACCAGAGTGTTTGATGGCCAGGGCAGTGCGGTGGGCTCATCTTGATGCTCTTTGAACCACGCACGTTGAAAGGTGGCTACACTGAGTCACAGCGCCAGAGATTGCGCCAAAGAGTATTATTCCGCCGCCTCCACTGGCGCAGTAGTAGTTCAGAGGTTGTCGTGGGAAGTGCTTGTGGAGAGGATGTCGAGAGCTGTACTAGTTGAGAGCATGTCGTGTGCAGTTATTGTTCTCTTGGGCGAGAGAGTAGATGGTGTTCGGTTGGTGTAATGTATAGATGGAAGATGTTGCAATGATCACAGTGTATTTTTCGTCAATATCTATGGAGGTAACAAATTTTTTATTTTATTTCAAATGTCCTAAATAATAATGCATCTTGGTGACAGGTTCAGTCAACAAAGCATCTGGCTCGTGTTCATGTATTAGACTTGTAATTCTGGTTTCTATGTGCAATTATAGTATTTCTGGTTTTTCAATTAGTTCATTGCAAATGGTGTTTAAAATTTCTTGTCGTACTGAGGAAGAACCGTGCCAGATACATGTACGTTGTACCACACTACAACACACGGAACAGTTACACTTGTGCCTTGTTGTTTCGTAGCTTTTATAGTTGCAGGGGACTTAATTAATCAACTGTGTCAACGGTTATTTCCTTTCATTCTTTATTGTTATTTTATGCAGTCAGATTGCGTACTAATACTAGTCAGGGCCAACCGGTTACGAGACATCGTAACCGGACACACAGCTACTAAAATTATTGCATTTTCATTTTTATAATTAAGCCCCCATGCACGTGGCGACCGCTGCTTCGGATCGTCCCTTGGAATTCTTTTGATAGTAAAAATAGCAGACAGTAGGATTGTTGTAGTAATTTGTAGTTTAGTAGTTGTATTCTATATTGCATGTGTAGATTTGGTAATTGAACATTTGTAGTTGTCTTGTCATTCGTCTAATGGTATTTTTGCCGAATTTAATTTTTGATGTCTCTTACATGGGTTTGCCAATTTTGTGCAATTATGAAGAGTATAATTGTTCGTTAATCGTGTTTGTCGGGAAGCATTTCGTGCGAATGGTATTGTTGGTGATAAGGTGTTAACGTATGTGTGATTTTCGTATAGTGACGAGTTTTGTATGTTTTGTAAACGATTACGCGATCGATGACTAAGGCAAAAATGATGGATAGTCAGAATGACGAAATTGTTAACATGGCGAACTCGCCAACACAGGAGAACAGTATGATGAATAATGAAGTAGAAAACAATTTAATAAGGCGGGAAAATAGTCCGGTACCAGTTCAACATTTTTCACAATCAAAAAATTTTCAGAATACAGAAGATTCTGGAATAGTATCGAACACAGATAGCCTTACAGCTATGACGAAGGAAGTTAGAATTTCGAACCGGTTAATATGGAGCAGTTGATGAGTGCAATATTAAATTTGGGATCACAGTTAGGATCTGAATTAAAAACAGTGGCAACACGGTTAGAAACTGATATGAGAACAATGGAAACACGGTTAGACTCACGAATAGGGACATGTTTTGAAAACATGAAAGATGAATTAAAGAAAGAAATTAGAGAAGAAGTATAACCGATTTTGAATGCTCACAATCATAGATTAATTTCAATAGAAATTAGACAAAAAGAACAGGAAGAAAGAGATCGCGCGATAGTACTAAAATTTTCAGAGTTAAATCTTCAACGTGCACACTGCAAGGAAGAAAGATTTGAAGGAATTGAGGAATCCGTGCCAAATGACAGAATAAATAACCTAACACAACAATATGAACAGTTAACTACTAAATGTGTCAATACTGACACCCCAGTCGCGACACTTACGGGAGACGTAAATAAACAGAAAGAACAAATAGGTGACTTATCGGAAAGAGTTGAGGAGATTTCAGATAAATTGACAAGTGTTAGTTTAAATGGGGACAGAGATTCAGATGATACACCTCCATTGCTATATGCAGAAACCGAAGAGTACCAGAACATAAATAAACATGTTGAAAATCAGGGAAAATTTAATGAACGCGTTGAAAGGGAATTTGAGGCGTTACGAAAGCAAGTTAAACAAATTGAAAGCGAAATCATAGGAAAAGACAGTAGAAGAAATTTAGAATCACAGATAGCAGCGGGTTTTGAAGAAAATAATTTATTTCATTTACGAGATGCAACAAAAGAGCGCCAGGCGCTCGAACTTGACAATAATCGACATGCGGACTGGGACAGACGCGGTAGGTCTTTGTCGCCACGAGGCAAAAACTTTGACCATAAACACTTTTTATCTGTTCGGAAATTTAAAATCTTTCGCAATTCTGAGAATGACATACATCCATGTTCATGTTTAGATCAATTTATGTACGCACTTCCACCAAATTGGCCACTAAGTCACAAACTGGAATTTATGTGTGGATATTTAGAAAACGAACCGGCGACGCCCATGCGCGCACTTATTAGAGATTGTAATAATTTAAATGATTTTTATAATGCATTTCTATCGGCATATTGGTCCGAAAACACGCAAGACAGAGTCAAACATAGTCTTACTATGCAGCGTAATTTTAAACAGAGTTCCGCACGCCGGCAGAATACTTTGAAGACATGATTCGAAAGAATCAATTCCTTTCCAATCCTTATAGCCCGCCTGAATTAATTCGCATTTGTTTAACTAAGCTGCCAAAATCGATAAGACAAATTGCTTTAGCCGTAAAATGTAAAGACGACATTGAGACTTTTAAGACTGCTACAAGAACTTGAGTATGACAACGACTACGGGACTTCTTGTAATTTTTTCAGTAACGGTAATCACAATAGATTTTCAGAGAAAAGAGATAATGATTGTAACGGACGTTATAGCGGTAATTTTGAAAATGACTGACGAAACAGACAGGAAAGTAGACACCAGCCTTATGACAATAACAGACGCTCTAACAGAAATTACACAGACAATTACAATAACGGAAACTCCTACCGGAATGATCAATCATACGGAAACAGTAATCGGTATCATCAAGACAGAAATTATTCATACAGTAATAGAAATTCTTACTACAGAAATAAGCATGGTCGTAGATATAAGAATAATTTCACAAGTGACGGTCGAAATTACACAAGAAGTAGTCATGCAGATAGCCAGGAAAATAGAGATTTTAATAACAGACACAACCAAGAATTTACATGTAACAGACAGGAGGGAACTAATTGGCATCCTCCACGTGACAGAAATTCAGAGAGACAAGTGAAAAGCGTACAAATTTTTTCCGCGAAAAGACGCGAGTAATCAAAGACGTGACGCAAACAATCGACAATGACTTGTAGCTTCGGCTTCCCGGCAGCAATATAGACAGTTCAGAAAGTAATAACGTTACGACTTTACACTACGTACACATCGAAGACATGAGAGATATTTTGCTAGACGAAAAGGAAAATAATGTAGACGCATTTTTACATCCTGTTATTGAAGTATGTGTGAGGAAGAATAAGTTCAGTGCAGTTTTAGATTCTGGGAGCCCATTGAATGTTAATAGTGAATCAGGTTTTCGTATATGTGTAAGAATTATTGCCTATCCTGTGTTACCTGTTTCTAAAACAACAATTCGAGGAGCTACTTCTAGAAAAAGTGTGGAAGTCAAACAACAGACCAACTTAAATTTCATTTGTCAAGGATATGAATTTTCTGCTAATTTTATTATTGTTCCATTACTCAGTACACAAATTATGTTAGGTATGGAGTTTCTTAACATACATAATGCAATTTTAAACTTTAAGGAAGGAAGTGTGAACTTGACTGTTGCCAGAATGCCGTGATGTTTGAAATTTTTCGAGTGTTTAACGAATTCTGAATCAGACACAAAATGTTTAAGGTTTCTTACTTCTGATTTTTTGCTGAGCATTATGACGACAATGTGTTCATTCATGACAACGACAATAGATACAGAGACGCGATGGACGATATAACTAATAGTGAAGAATTAATTAATGTAAAGGTTAACAAAGCTGAAGTGCCAGATGACGTTGCAAGAGAAGAATTGCACCAAATTTTGACTTCACATGCTACAGTATTTAGTCATCACACAGGAACTATACAAGGCTTACAATGTTTATTTAAAGTAAAAGAACACGCACTATTTCGAAGAAAAACGTACGCTATTACTTTATGTTATAGAGACAAGGTTAAGAGTGAACTTCAATACATGTTAGATCAAGGCATTATTGAGCCAGCAGTCAGTCATTATACCAGCCCATTACACGTCGTTCTTAAAAAGGATGGGTCAATTCGTTTGGTTCTGGTTCCAGACGATAAATAATATCATCATTCCTGAAACTGACCGTCCACAAAATTTAGACGAACTTCTTCAACATTTCCATGGAATTAAAGTTTTATCCACGATTGATATGCGCCCAAGTTTTTGGCAAATAGAACTCCACCCTGATTGTAGAAAATACACTGCTTTTGTAGCCTTTGGTAAATGTTATCAATTTCGGAAATTACCGGTTGGACTTACTATATCTTCTGCAGCATTCATTCGTAGTTTAAACGAAATTTTACCTGTTTATCTTCGTGGCAATATTACTTCATATGTTGACGATATCTTATTGCTAAACGTTCTTGGAGTGAGCATAACAAAATTTTGGAATCATTATTACGTATTTTTGCAACAGTTAGCATTACAGTGAACTTTGAAAAATCTGAAATTGGTCGTTCTCAGGTGAAATTTCTTGGTCATATTATTTCTACAGAAGGTATTCTTCCTGATCTAGAGAAACTAGACGCTATTCGTAATTATGCTGTTCCTATTACAAAACGTGATGTTCGTAGTTCCCTTGGTATCTGTAATTTTCTTAGGCGCTTTGTTAGATTGGACAATTTGGCCACACCTCGTTTATGTGAACTATCTGGAAAGAATTCTAATTGCTTTTGGGATGAGGAAGCTGAATCAGAATTTGAACAACTTCGTGATGCTTTAGTTGCTGCTCCCCTTCTTTCACATCCGGATTTATCTAAAGATTTTTGTTTGGCGACGGGCTCATCATACAAAGGCCTAGGTGCACACTTGCTCCAAGAGATAGAAGAAAGCGGCGTTGTAGTACAGAAAACTATTGCATTTGGAAGTCGTGTTTTCTCTAAATCAGAAAAGAATTATTCGATTACGGAACTTGAAGCTTTGGCTGTTATATGGGCTTTCACAAAATTTCGCATATTTTTGTATGGCAGACATACTAAGGTTTACACCGGTCATCGAGCTCTGGAATTTCTTATGTCAATAAAATTAACACATGGAAGATTGTCACGATGGGCGCTGTATCTACAGGAATTTGATTTTAGTATTGTTTACATACATGGTTCTTCAAATATTATTGCTGATGCATTATCACGTGCACCTACAGGTATGAAACAAAGTGCTGAGGAGGACTACATAGAAAACAATTATTGTTTGATGCATAGTCAAGGCGTTGCGTTTGAAAATTTTATTTCGTCTTCGCTCCAGGACATCGCTAAGGAGCAAAACAAGGATCTAATCTGGAAGGACATTAAGTAGAAGTGGAGGAGAAAGGAAAGCGTAGCGATTAGACAGTACTATTCAGTTCGCAATGATATTCTATTTAAACGAAAATCGGTTGACAACTCTGTTTGGCTAGTTTGCATTTCTGATGAGTGGGTTAATAAATTGATTTGGTATACACATTTCAGTTATGCACACTTTTGTCCCAGAAAATGCTATCATAAATTACGAGAAAATTGCTACTTCAATAATATGGAAAAAGTATTCGATTTGTTCTTGCCAAATGCAAACTATGTCAGAAGGCTAAGCCGCCAACTATTTCTCACAGAGCACCGTTGTTTCCTATCATTCCAGCGAAATTAAAGGAGATGGCTGCTGTCGATTTGTTCGGTCCAGTGGTTCGTTCTACTAATGGTTTTGCGTACATTTTGGTAGCAGTGGAACTGACATCAAAATATGTGTGTCTTAAAACTTTTTCGAAAAGCAACAGCTCATTCAGCATCTAATGCTTTCATCAAACATTTTCTTAAAGAAGTGGGTCATGTTGATAAAGTTATATCAGATAATGGATCACAGTTTCGCTCTAAAATTTGGCTTCGTACTCTACGGCGTCGTAAGATTAAGAAAATTTTCATTTCAGTTTTTCACCCTCAATCTAACGCTTCAGAGAGATGGATGAAGGAAATCAATAAAATGTGTCACCTTTATTCTCATCAAAATCACAGAACGTTGGATCAGTATCTTCATATTTTTCAAAACATTCTGAATGAACTCCGTAATGATTCAACTTCTTTACCGCCTATATTGATATTAAAAAATAAAACAATGAGAAATCGTATTTCTGAAATCGTTCCGTTTCCGCCTACATGGAAACTGCGGCATTCTGAAGTTGTCAACCTGGCTCTACAAAATATTGCATCTGCAGCTGCTAGAAGAGAGAAATCAGCTAAACGTCCTGGTGGTTTAAAAACTTTGTCAGTTGATCATTTGTCTCACAAAGGAAAAGGCCTGTGTCGCAAATTTTTTCTACTTTATAACAGTCCATATAGAGTTCACAAAATTATTCATGATAACACTGTCGAATTAGAAACTTTTAAATCTCGGCGCTCTAAAGGTATACATCATATAGCGAACGTTAAAATTTTTGTGGAATGTTATTGTTTTGAGAAACTAACAGTTATTTGTAAACACTCAGAGAGTGTAAGGATACCGCGCCGTGTTCTGGCGGCGGTACATACTCAAAGCAACAGTCAAGTCTGCGCGCCGCACAAGGCAGTCGTTGACCGCAAACAATTACTTCGTACGTCAAGCGTACCTACAGCTGATCGAGAGCTCAGTGTGAATGCACTGACAGCCGTAAACAAATAAACAGTCTAATTTCTCCGAATAAATTCAGTATAAAGCTATAGTGACGTGATAAGTTATGTTATTAACGTTCAGTTTTTTTCAGGATACAGTTGTATAAAATATTCAAGAACTCCAGGTAAATTGAGTGTGTGTGTCGGACGTTAAGAGGACTTGCTATCGAGAAAATTTCAGGAAGTATGTAATTTCGAAGAAGAGACTAATAAACTAAAAAGGTAACTATTAATTGAGTTTATTTTTCAGGTAACATAATTCCACTTAGGTATGTACTTTAGACGTAATTTGCTGCTCGAGATTATGTGATTTATACTTAGTGTTAACTGGTTTTAACAATGATTGATTAATTAATAGGGTTGTTACTTATGTATATTATATATCGCTTGGCTGCTCTGCTTTTTCACTGATGTCATGTTATTTTATTATGTGCCTGCTGTGCTTATTTATTTAAATAATAATTGTCACCTGATTAGTTGTGCTGATATGGTTATGTATGTAAGTTGTACTTTGTAATTTATCTGCTTGCGCCTTCATGTTTACTTATTAAGATTACATATGAACCTTTATTTGCTAATGCTGATAAGATGCTAATGACCTGTTTATTATGTAAGATATATATTTGCTGCTTTGCATATGGATTGCATATTTACAAATTTTTGTTCTGTTGTCATAACTACTCTTTAATTTGGTATATAGAAATGCTGATATACGGTGTACGAAAATGGAGTTTAGGTCACACTATGGTATTAATTATACATTGTTCGCTTGGCAGAACCTCGTTGTAGGGATTGTGCTACATCCAGTTGTTAACATTCTGTTCTCTACTGGTATATATACTCGCTATTGCATGTTTTGCCTACGCTCAGTGCCTTACATTTTAAGATAAGAAAAAGAACTGCTATAATTCTACGAACGACATTGGTACAAGAAACTTCATTGAAGTCACATGAGCTGGAGGTTTTATGGAAACTGTATAAATTTATGCTAATAGAAAGGAAGCTAACGACACGAAATACCAACACTAGGTTTAGACCATGGCAGTTATTACACTGCATTCTTCGTGAGCAATTGAAATAGCAAGTGACACTTGACACAAGAAATACTCCAATGTTTGCTTCTGTTTTGCCATGATTCTTGAAGTTGTGTACATACTATGAAATATTACGATCATTCACACTCCGTACTTGTACTTACTTACTGAAAGTTATTCAAACTAAAGGCTGTTAGAGGTCATGTATGCATTTCGTTTATTTAATGTTGGACAAGGTAACCAAAACGTATTTTATAATTCATAATGAGTAGAAGATTAAGGTCAGGTGGACTACACAGAGGTTGTGTGTGGACATTGTGTCTTCGGATTGTATGGGATGATGAATTGAAGTTTGCACTAGGATTTTATCTGTACTTGTTCGAGGCGACTGACTGGAGGAAAGCGTTGTTATGGAAGTGAAATGATATTGGTGATAAGGTTTATATGTATCTACGTATTGAAGAGGTATTATTGAGGTATTGAGATTGTGTGAAGTTGATGATTATTGGAGTTTTGGTGGACAAAAGGTAAGATAAATGGTATTGATGATAAGGTTTATATGTATCGACGTAAGAGGTATTATTGAAGTATTAAGATTTTGTGATGCTGATGATTATTGGAGTTTTGGTGGATAAGAGGTAAAGTAAGTGAGGAGAATATTTTTTTGTTGGTTTATAAGGAACAAGGAGGATGACGATGGCAGACTATAACACTCAAGTGGAAGGAAGATTGTCTACACACACGCTTTGTTAAATCAATAAGCAGTATATACTTTTTTTTTGGAGAGAGGAAGTAATCGCATATCTTGGCACACTCACAGCTGTTCAGCAACCGTACATTTTGACTTGGCTTAGCTAATATTTGCCTTGACATGATGACTGACTTTGATTAACTATTATTGACTGTTATACACCGTTACCACTACTACTTGATACAGATGTTAAACATCAAATTTTGACAGAATTGCATTTACACAGTTAACACTATTCAATTACACAGTAGTATTTAATATGTGGATGAAAGATGAGTGAGTGTGTTTTATGAGTTTTCCTTTCCTAATCCCAAATAATTGGTACCGACCTATCCCCTAAATATTATTTTACTTGTTTGTTGTGGCTTGCACTGACACCCATAAATATTTTAGGTTTACTGATATTTGTGTATTTGTAATAGTTAATATGACAACTATCTGATATTATTTGTGTGTTTATTATAATTTGTATTTTTAGTGTAAGAGCATTGATAATAATTTTGTAAAAGCAATTGTGTGTACATTCAAACTGTTGTTCGTGCTTACATGTATTAACATTGGTGGGTGCCCCTTGGAAATGTTTAATTTCTGCTGATGAACTCTGATGAACTGTTTAATTAGTGATAATGAATATTATGGACTGTAACCTGCACTTGCTCAACATTGCTGGGTGCCACTTGGAAATGTTTAATTTCTGCTGATGAACTCTTATGAACTGTTTAATTAGTGATAGTGAATATTATGGACTGTTACCTGCACTTGTTCAACATCGCTGGGTGCCTCTGATGGAACTGCTACTACTGATGATGTCACCAGTTGCTGTCTGCCCACTGCTCAACATTGCTGGGTGCCATTGATGGAACAGCTTCTACTGAAATGATGTCACTTGTTGGTGTCTGCACCTGTTCAACATTGCTGGGTGCCACTGATGGAACTGCTTCTACTGAAATGATGTCACTTGTTGCTGTTTGCACCTGTCAACATTGCTGGGTGCCACTGTTGGAAGTGCTTCTACTGAAACGATGTCACTTGTTGGTGCCTGCACCTGTTCAACATTACTGGGTGCCATTGATGGAACGGCTTCTACTGGAATGATGTCACTTGTTTCTGTCTGCACCTGCTCAACATTGCTGGGTGCCACTGATGGAACTGCTTCTACTGAAATAATGTCACTTGTTGCTGTCTGCACCTGCTCAACATTCCTGGGTGCCACTGATAGAACTGCTTCTACTGAGATAATATTACTTGTTGCTGTCTGCACCTGTTCAACATTACTGGGTGCCACTGTTGGAACTACTTCTACTGAAATGAAGTCACTTGTTGGTGCCTGCACCTGTTCAACATTGCTGGGTGCCACTGATGCAACTGCTTCTACTGAGATAATGTTACTTGTTGGTGCCTGCACCTGTTCAACATTGCTGGGTGCCACTGATGGAACTACTTCTACTGCGATAATGTTACTTGTTGCTCTCTGCACCTGTTCAACATTACTGGGTGCCACTGATGGAAGTGCTTCTACTGAAATGATGTCACTTGTTGGTGTCTGAACCTGTTCAACATTGCTGGGTGCCACTAATGGAACTGCTTCTACTGAGATAATGTCACTTGTTGGTGTCTGCACCCGTTCAACATTGCTGGGTGCCACTGTTGGAGCTGTTTAAATACTGCCGATGAAATGTTATGAGACTGCTATTTGCGCCTGTTGACCATTGCTGGGTGCTACTGTTGGAACTGTCAACTACTCTGAGGAGTGCTACCTGTTTATTGAACTATTGAAAAGAGTTTGTGTGAATATTTGTATAAACTGTTTTTTTTGTGTATTTACTGTTCATGAAATGTTATGAGACTCTTACCTGCACCTATTCGTCACTGCTGACGCTATTGATTGAATTATTTGACCACATTGTTTAACAAAGGATACTTGTGTAAACTATTATGCAAAATCACATGTATGCAAGCATTTGTATTCCTTACTGTATTTTATGTATTAGATTATTGAAGGGTCAGTGCAAAGCCAAAATTGATATAGTTATGTGATATTTACTTATCATCTTTTATTTTTGTCTGCATTTTTTTTTGAAGAATTTGGTGGTATTTTCACCACCAATGCTGGCAAAAATACCATCAAATTCTAGCCCGTGGAGGAAGGGCATGTGAAAGGTGGCTACACTGAGTCACATCGCCAGAGATTGCGCCAAAGAGTATTATTCCGCCGCCTCCACTGGCGCAGTAGTAGTGCAGAGGTTGTCGTGGGAAGTGCTTGTGGAGAGGATGTCGAGAGCTGTACTAGTTGAGAGCATGTCGTGTGCAGTTATTGTTCTCTTGGGCGAGAGAGTAGATGGTGTTCGGTTGGTGTAATGTATAGATGGAAGATGTTGCAATGATCACAGTGTATTTTTCGTCAATATCTATGGAGGTAACAAAAATTTATTTTATTTCAAATTTCGTAAATAATAATGCATTTTGGTCACAGGTTCAGTCAACAAAGCATCTGGCTCGTGTTCATGTATTACACTTGTAATTCTGGTGTCTATGTGCAATTACAGTATTTGTGGTTTTTCAATTAGTTCATTGTAAATGGTGTTTACAATTTCTTGTCGTATTGAGGAAGAACCGTGCCAGATACATGTACGTTGAACCGCACTACCACACACATAACAGTTACACTTGTGCTTTGTTGTTTCGTAGCTTTTATAGTTGCAGGGGACTTAATTAATCAATTGTGTTAACTGAAATTTCCTTTCATTCTTTATTGTTATTTTATGCAGTCAGATTGCGTACTAATACTAGTCAGGGCCAAACGGTTACGAGACTTCGTAACCGGACACACAGCTACTAAAATTATTGCATTTTCATTTTTATAATTAAGCCCCCATGCAACGTACACTGCGAGATGCGAGACAAGTTGCACTGTCCTGCCGGTAGGCGCCATTGTGCGGAAGAAACACGAACTGTATCTACGGGTGGACATGGTCCCCAGTGATAGATGCATTCTTGTATTGATCCATTGTGCCTCCGAGAATGACGGGATCTCCCAGGCCATGCCATGAAAGTGCCAGGTCATAGTGCTTCCTTCTCTGGCCTGAACCCTTTGCTTGCAGAAGTTACATTCAATACCTGTCCGATGGAGCATAACACGTGATTCATCTGAAAAAGACGCCTATCACCAGTCAGTGACGTCCTCTTGCGGTATTGGCATGCAAATTCTAGCCATCGTCGCCGATAAACAGCAGTCTGCGTCGGTGCGGGAACCAGACACTTGCTACAGAGCCCCATAAACACCAACGCTCTCTGAACGGCCGTTGAGGAGACACTGTTGATAGCTTCTTGGTTCACCTGGGTCATCAGTCGCCCAAAAGGTTGATCGCCTGTTCGCCTGTACACACCTCTGAAGCCGTCGTTCGTCCCTGTCATCCATGGCCCGTGATGCACCACAGTTGCTTCGTAACCGGTTGTAGATGGCGCAATTTTACCATGCACGGTATACTTTGACCACAGCGGCACACGAGCAGCTCATAAGCTTAGCCATTTCGCAAAAGTTTTCACCCTTCATCCGAAAGCCAATGATCATTCTCATTCAGACATCAGATCGCTCCAGTTCTGCATTATGGCAACGAGTGCACTGTTTTCCCACTCATGCATTATATACCATCAACTGCTAGTGGTATCATTATCGCATTATTGTGAGCAGTTATTGCACGTTGACATCGAACATTGGCTACGGTCACATTAAAGTGGCTGGGCGGCGTAACAGGGTCCTGAAAGACAATTCTTGGTTTTCTCACAAGATGTAAGCGTCTTTCTTCGAGCATCTGCCACTTTGCATTCAGACTGCAATTGTTTGTACACGCTAGCTGTCTGCTTAAAATCCGTCCTGATCTGAATTTGATCCACTAGAGCACCAATCAAGTTTGTATGCAGCCTGTTTAGTTGAACACACCATACGATTAAACATGCTGTTCTTGTTTCACCTATAAATAAACCCATATGGGCCTTGTAATTCATACCTCTAGCAAAGATGCACGTTCGGGCCCTGATGGACCATTCTAGACCGACCGATCGCCGTATGATCTTCTGTCATTGGTGTTACTGGATGAGGTACTGAGGGGCGTGAGGTAAGCACACTGTTCTCGCGGCCGTTGTCGGCTTTCCTGATGTTGGAGCTATTTCCAAGTATTTATATGACATGACTGACTCTTATTCTGATTCATTAATCCTGTAGCCAAAAGATTCTACAATTTCAACCGGATATTATTTCCACACATTCAACAGCATAATCGCCGAAAAGCGTGTGACAGCAACTCATTCTGTCATCTAAGTCATTAATATATAACATCTACATCATATGGGCTGTCACTCCTGAGAGTCATCGGGCGCAGTTTACCTATTGTCTCGTGGATATTTGCAATTTAGTTTTTTCACTATGTAGCTGGAGGCAGCCAAAGCAAATACTGCTCATCAAGTCTGTGATGCGATGCTCACTGTTGACGGAAAGCGTCAGTTTGTTTCCTGTCTCTGTCTCTCTCACACACACACACATACACACACACACACACACACACACACACACACACAGACAAATGGTTTTTAGGGCGGTATTTTGCGTGCCCAATCGATGGGGCGGTCCAAAATAAGTCTACTGCGGTATTCTTTTTATCGATATGCATTATCAGGGACATTAAAAAACGAAGACTGACCAGTCCTCCAGCAGCGACAGAACCTCCCTGACCCGCGCTCACTGCTACCGCCACGCAGAAGCGCTGTTTAGTCGTTGCTGGAGAACTAGTTAGTATTACTGTCCCTGTTAATGCATACTGATACAGCGAGTATTGGACTAGACTAATTCTGTACCGCCCTACCTATTGGGCACTCAAAAAAAACCATTTTGTTTATTACGGGAAACAAATATATTCTTTCCGTCGATACTGTGCGTCTTACGAAAGACTTTATGAGCAGTGTTTGCTTCAGCCGACTCCAGGTACACACTGCAAAAACGAAATTGAAAATATCTGCTGAAACATCAGAGGAAATGCGCCTCAAGGACTCTTAAGAGAGTCACCGCGTACGCGTCGGAACCCCCAGTACTATACATGGCTTCATTCCTTAGCCTGCCCCACTAGCATACTGACCGAAGGAAAAACCATTGTCTATATATGCTTCTGACATCTCTCATCTTCGCAGTCCCTACACGAGCTGTGTGTTGGTGGTAGTAGTATCGACCTCTAGACTGACGTAATGATGGTTCTCTAAACTTTTTCAGTGCTCTTTCGCGAAAACATCTTTTCTCCTCCAGTGATTCTCACTTGATTTCAAGGAGCGTTTCCTTAACTTTCCCGTGCTGATCCAACCTAACGGTAACGAATCTGGCAGCATGCCTCCGAATTGGTTCGATGTCTTCTTCTAAGCCGAACTCATAGGGATCCAGAACACTCCGGTACTACAGAACAGGTCGTAGAAGTATGCTGTACGTCGTCTTAACATATGAGCTGCACTTTCCCAGATTCCTCTCAATAAACCGAAGCTGACCTTTCGCCTTCCCAGCTTACGTGCTCGTTCCACTTCATGTCGCTTCGCGACGTTACGCCTAGATACTTTATCGACGTGGCTGTGTCAAGCAGCGCACCACATTGCAGGATTGTTTTTCCTACTCAAATGCCTTAACGTACGTCATAAGACGTTAGAGCACGCTCTCAATCAATCATACCGAACAGAAACTCTACCTAAGTCATCCCGCATCCTCGTAGAGTCACTTCAAGGTGACACTTCCCCGTACGTGACGATGTCGTCAACCACCAGTCGCAAATGCCTGCACATCGTATCCATCAGACAGTTCATGTACATAAAAACAAGAGCGGCCATATCACACTTCCCTAGGGCGTTTCTGTCTCCGGCGACCAGTCACAGTCCGTAGCACCACCTTTGTTCTATTAATTAAAAAGTCTTCAAACCAATTGCATATCTGAGAATCTATTCCGTGTGCTCATACCATAGTCTGCTCTCCGGTAATCTAGCCATGTGGCATCTGTCTGTTGCCATTCATGTGAATTGAAGCTCTTGTGTCCCATGGAAATTTTCTGCATTGAAATTATGTTCAAGAATTCTGCAGGAAACCTACGATAAAGCTGTTGGTCTGTATATTTGCAGGTCTGTTATTTTAACCTTCCCATTTACGGGATTCATCTTCACTTACTTACAGCAGATTGGGACGTCTCACTGGCGATGAGATTCGCGATAAATGATAGCTGAGTATGGGCCCAGCAACTCTGTGAAAACGAACTGAGATTCCACTTGAACCTAAAGACTTATTCAGGTTTCCCTTTGCTGTCCTACATTACAACTTCCGACTACAAGTGACCGAAAAAAACTCTTCGTAGCAGTTATTTTATTTATGATTATTTTATTTAAGGTCTTTTGCTAACGGATGACGGTGGAAGTTGTACGTATCACGCATAGATATTTTGATAGGTGCACGAATTTGTATTAACTCTTGGCTGTCAACATTTCGGCATCCTTTCTCGAACCGATAGTGCAACAATTTCTGAGTTTTCAGAGTTTCTTTTAAACCACGGTGGGTCTTTCTCATCTAGCGCCCATTTACTCGGTATGTACTTCTCAAAGGGTAATTCACAGTCAGTTTAGATTTTACCCCTAGTTCCCCTTAGTCGATTACCGATGCCACAACAAAGGCTCTTTGCTGGCTAAAAATGAGGTAGACAGAATTTACTTTTTATGTTGTGTATATAGTTGAGAGTATGTAGAATGCAAATTTTCGGCCTTCAAAACTCTTTTTGTGGCAAAAAGAACACGAAATTTTCGCAAATTTTCGCCTATTACTCAGAAATCATGCATGATATTGAAAATATCATCAGGACCAAAATAAAAGAGCATTACATTTTGCGTTGAATGACTACTTAAATTTAAAAATCCGTGCAGCCGTTTGGCCGCAAACAGCTGTCAAATTTCGGTCTTTTTTTTTTGTATCCCTCCTGGATACGCGGCGCGTGGGTCTGCTCCTGTGAACTGCTTCTGTAATATAGGCCGAGAGTGAAGGAAGCGAGTAGGAGCAGGAGAGGTGAAGCACTTCGGTACTGCATGTAACTTTATCCCTTTTACTAAAGTCAAAAACACAAGTAAATAAATTCATACATAACTTTGGCTAGTTGAGCACATAGGTGTGAGGCCGTAGTCCAGGTGAAGTCAAAGTCTCAATAGCAAGCTAGGCCACTTGGTAGTCGAAGCGATGTTTCCAGGCCGTCTGCTCGGCACTCGCCGAGATCCAGTGTCGGCCAGAGGGCCTTATGGACGGCGTAGTTAGTCTTCTCTCGTAGTGCCATCTTACGACAGCGTGAACCAACGTGGCCGGCCGGGATGGCCGAGCGGTTCTAGGCTCTACAGTCTGGAACCGCGCGACCGCTTCGGTCGCAGGTTCGAATCCTGCCTCGGGCATGGATGTGTGTAATGTCCTTAGGTTAGTTAGGTTTAAGTCGTTCTAAGTTCTAGGGGACTGATGACCTCAGAAGTTAAGTCCCATAGTGCTCAGAGCCATTTGAACCATGTTTTGCACCAACGTTGTGGCATCGTAACTATCGACACCACACATTTTGTACCAACTTGGCTAAAAAGTCGGCACAAATCATCTGCTTCAAATTAAAAATTTCAAGCCATCTAAGTTGTAGAGCATGAAATTCCGTGTTACAAAGATATCCAGTTTTTCAATTTTGGACACTGTTACGTGTCTTGAGGTACAGACAAACCAATAACATCCTTTTTATCAAGGTTAAATGCGCCTATCACCTTAGTATGCTCGCAGGGTGTAGTCATTCTAGTCCAGTATCTCTTAATTCAAGTTTCATCATTCTGTGAACAAAATTTTCCTTTGCATAGAGAAGTCTGCTGAGTTTCTCCCAGTTATCATCAATTTCCTCATCACAACAAAAGCAGAGTTTATTAAAATCGAAGATTAGAAGCCGGTTGAAGTGAACATTGCTTGTCAGAAGAAGCAGAAGAACTCAAAACTGATAAGATTGTCTTTGACAATATAAAAAAAACAAAATGCGCTGCACCTGCATTTACAAGCGTTGCTCACATTGGAAGACCGAACGGATAATTCACAAATTTATAACTGAAGGATTCTTCACCATTAAACGAAGTTATAAATTTCGGCGTAGTGTATGGTCTTATACGACAACAGAGCATTTTTTAATGAAGACAATGAAACAAAAGGCGACTTAACTCACAGATGTGGCTTTTCAGATTCTGTGCTAAGTGTATTTCAGGGATGGTATATTTGTCAAAAAATTAAAGAATTCTGTGGTATACCACTAAGAACAAGCAAGCTAACGTGGATTTAAGAGCTTCACGAAGAGATCTAAATGCAGCAGACAGTGACAATCTGAATGATTGGTTGTTAAAACATTCACCTTTTCCAAAATGTAATGTCAGTAAGCGGTGAAATAACTGGTGATGAATCGGTACATTTCCATGAGGTATCTGTAGAAGGAATTAAACGGATCACCAGAATTAAAGGAGAGAAATTTAAAAACGTCTCAACGCAATCCCAAGATTACAACACCTGCACCCTGCTCTACGGCTCTCAAGATAGGGAAAAAGAGGATTCCTATCGTAAGCCCATTAACATTGTTTCAAATACTGTGTGGTATCAAGCAATCTGATAAAGACTTGAAGTTCTTTTTCTCTTTTGTACTTTCCTCATGCCACATGTCGTTGTTTACAGAAGACGGTCTCAATAAGCGTAAAAAATCATATCTCTGTGATGCACTCACACCTTTCTGACAGAATGAAGTAACGGAAATAAAAAGCTTCGTGGTGGATGGTAGTGGCTTACTCCATAAGTTGGTTTGGCATATCAAGGAAAAGTTTGGAACCCTCTGTATGAAATATGAAATCTATTTGAAAAAGCACCACAGATTCGAAATCACAGTTATATTCTATGGCTACCGAAGTGATGCTACACAATGGGGAACAAAGTCTTCTAAAAGATCTCGTCTTTAAGGTCACCAGGTTCTTCATCAGATATCATTTTCGATGAAGATGAAAATGCTGCAGTCGCACAGGAGAAGTTTCACGCATATGAGAGCAACAGGAACGGCTTGATTTTGATGCTCATGTGGAAATTTGAGGAGGGATATATTCAAGTGCTACAGGCAGAAGAAGGTGCAGATTCATTAATTGTGGAAACAGCTATTTCCCAAGTTGTTGTGTCTGACGGTGTGGCAATCGTGATCGATGACACTGACGAGCCTGTTCTCCTAACGGGTCGGAGAAACAATTTCAACAACTTGTACGTCCATAAACCGGTAAGGGGGAAATCAGCAGGAGTGTGGTAATCTAGTAATTCTTTCACTTTCTGTTCTGCATTTGCCCTTTTCAGCCATGCCTTCACAAGATGTGACACCACATCATCTTTTTTAGCTAAGGTAAAGGGGAATTATTAAACCTTATGGAGCTACAGCCATGGCTAAAAGTGAAAGCTGCTGAATCTGTTAAACCCTCACTCTTTCAAGAGTTAATAGCGTAGACAGTAGAATAGCAGATGTTAGCAACATCGGCCGCAGCAAGGTGACACTCACTGTGATCATACCATCAGCTGCAATCTTGGCTGGGGAAGGTGCCAGTGGGGCTCGAATAAAACCTTATCAGGCTTGTTTTCCGTGGCGATGACGAAAGTTGCAGCACTACGCACGCTACTCAAGATGGTTTCCCGCGCATGCAAATCAGGATGCACAGCAGTACGTGGATGTTGCAAATCTGGACTGAACTGCACCTCGACGTGTAAACACTATTATGGCTTATCTTACGAGAACGCCTCATAAATTGATCTGAATGAGGATGAGGAAGATATCGAAGATGTGTACGAGGACGAGGAAGTTGCGGAGGATGCAGCAATGGATTCTGAAGATCGGATGCTGTACTAGACTTGCCACAGTCTCCCAAACGACCTCGATGGAATTGAAATTTGAAAAAAAATGTGAATCTCTCATATTTAAATTTTTTTAATGCTGTCACGCCCTTTTATTTGTTCATTTGTACAAATTTTTGTATTACTCTTACGTAAATAAATACTGGCGATTACTACGCAACTGGTTTTCATTTTAGCAACTCAGTCTTACTAATTAAGGCATGGATAAAAATGATGAAAATGCAGATGAATGAAGAAAAATAAAGAGATATGCATAGAAAACACATATGTGCCTAGAACTGAAAGACTAGATGCTTTTGTAGAATGAAATGTCATGTCCTACAACTTTGATAACTTGGCATTTTTCATTTGGAGTGGCCATTCTCGAGTTACAGGCGTTGGAGACGACTTTTTAGCCAAGTTGGGAAAAATAAACGAACTTTGACAACTAATTGCGATCAGACGACAGCTCCGATTGTGATGTTTAAGTAGGTCAGTCGACGCAAAATTTAATGCTCTTTTATTTCGCTAATAGCAAAATTTCCAGTACGATGCCTAGTTTCCTAGTAATAGAAAACTTGAAGAAAGTGCCAGAACTTTGTGGTTTTTTTGGCCACGTAAACTTATCCCGACGGTTTTGGAGGTCGAAAAATTATATTCAACATACTTTCAACTATATGCACAAGATAAGAAAATAAAATCATCGACCTCGTTTTCTCCAAGCAAGAAATACCGTGTCATTGGACTAATGTTCCGCTTCTCAAGAAATCCTGTAGCAAAGCTTTTAGGTGCGAGCTTCCGTAAGAAGACGATGTAAAGCTATATCAAAAGCTTTTGGAGCGTATATAAAATCACCGAATGAACATGGTTTGCTCTATCCATGTCACTGCGTGACGTGAGACAAGAATAGAGGTTGGTTCTTCGATTCTTACTGACTTTTAGCGACGCATGCTGATTTTCACCGCCACCGGTGCTTACTAACATATCAACCGCATTGGCAATGATAATGATGTAGAATGATGGTAAAATTCCTTGATTTTTTTCATGAAAAAACATTTGAAGACAGCAGGCCACCTCTTGTTTTGCTATTTTGAGTTTCAGTTGATGTCTCCCGAAACGACTGGACACGCATTTCTGCGACTGACACCCTTAACATGTGAGACAGCTTTCTGGGGTTTTGGGGCTGGTCCTGCAATAATATTTTGCCGCGGTAACTATGAAAGGTGATTTCCTTCTAGTATCGTAATTAAACCAACGTTTCCCCGCCCTAAGATTGGTGATTTCCGTTGCACCTGTTGTACAATAGGTGCTATTTTTAATAATCTATCAATATCATATGTACACCAGCAGAGACCTCTGCTGTTTTTAATTATTCTATTAGTCTGAACTTCAGTCGCAGCTACTCTCTGGATCAGACTGCTATATACTCTGTCTGAGAAATGAATAACCTTATCTTGACTTACTTTACCTAAAATGTAGACTTTTCTACTCACTTTTCGTAGCCTCTGTACCCTGGTGCCCAAGTTATTACAACTGCTTTGTGATCATTTACTCCAGTTTCTATGCGAACATTCTCGAAGAGGTCGGGTCTGTTTGTAGGCTCAGAACTATCTGTTCTAGATAATTTTCAGAAAAATTTCTTATATCTGTTTTAGAGGAAGTTCACTCTGACCTGTTATGAAGTAATTTTCCCCATAAGTTATTGGGCGTTTAATTATGGAATGAACAGCAACAGTTTTGAAGTCAGTTTTATTTGTCCGCATTACAAACAAACTGTTCACGATAAAGGACACTGCGTTGGCAGAGTCGAGAAGTATAACTGAATTAAATTTTATCCCACAAGGGAACAAATACTCCCGGTTATTTCATAACAACGCTGACGAAAAAAGGTCTTACAGGAAGCTGAATAGCTTTACGCAATCCCATTTCTGTCGACAAACACCACATCAAGTGAAATTCTGACGCGAGCAACAAATACTTGCATTGGTCAGAACCAATATTCGAAATTGGATGCGGGCTTTAGGATTTAAAACGTGTCATGGACGTCGAAACAGAGTGGAATTGTGATTGACGGCGAAACAGGATTTTCATTTTTAATGCTCCCAACAACCACGCAGCTTAAAACAATAAAATACACCTGAATAAAACATCCTCTACATTTGTAACCGAATTTCCATTTCACTATTCAAAGAACTGCTAAATCGATTGATCTCGTTGGGTCTTTCATATACTTGCGTTGTAAACACTTATGTTACATAGAATAGGTAGTACAGAAAGCCTGCACTACTTCCCGCAACTTACGGAGGATATGGTGCAAAGAATGCACACAAAGCAGATGACGACACATGCGCAGTTGATGAAAAATAACCACTATACTGAAACTAACGATGTATTTCCCAAGACGTCAATAACATCTATATTAGTCAAGTTCGAATACGACCAGGACTTTCACTTCTGGGCATTATTATTAATCCTCATTTAAACTGATACATAATTCAGCACGTCAAACAGAATTACTGAATAAATCGTTCCATATTTCGTAGTCATTGAGGGAATTTCTTTCCACTAGACATGAATACACCCATCAGTGAATCCTTTATGATAAATGTATGTAGTTGGGACGTACCCCATACTATTTTTATTTCTGTTGAGACTCTGAAGCTTTTCCTTCCCAGGAAACTGTGAAAGCTAACGTCACTACATTACTAAAGCAGCCTGTACATAATCTTCCTTGTACCATGAAAATGGCTCGTGCGACACGTTTAGTTACAACAGGCAGTCTCCGCTAATGTGTAAAGACAAATTACTGTTTCAAAACCTAGAAAATTCTGAAAGTGTCTAACATTTTGCGTGGTGTCTGTTTGTTCTAAGTCGTGTCTCCCTACCACTTTCGCGCAACGACGCTCTGAGGGTGTTTTTTAGGGAATTGACTAGTTTGAACCTGGGACCTGTTGCTGGCAAGGAGACGCCAGACAACACATGACATGTAGAGTTCAGAAGAGTTCAGTGAGACTAGCGATGATATAATCAAGTACTTAATGATTTCAGCGTCAGCTCCACTGCACTCCCTTTAAGGGAAGCTTAATACTAACTAAATTTAGTGGAAGGGGTTCAAGGCTTTTCTATTTTTAGTTAGCTGGTAAAATAACGTCGAAAAAGCAGTTAATTTTACCATTGGAATTCTTATTCTACTCACAAAACATTGTTTATAAATTGTACTATTGATAAAAGGAAATATTTTAATACAGGATGATCAAAACCAACTGCGTTCAACAAAAATGTGAACGAATATTCCCTGAATGGGTTTCCAAGTTCTATAATGGATCGAAGGATGACCTATGCCACATCACATCTATAATCTAGGTTTAAATTAAGTTTCATAAAAGAGAAAACTATCAAAAATGGTCTACAGTGACCCTCAATTATCTTTAATTACTTATTTAACTTGTCATAAATTACAGTGGCTGATATGGCATCTCAATAATTATAGAACAGAAAAATCAACGCGTTTCAGATTTTAACTTCAAGTAGCAAATGTGAATACCACGAAGTTTACGTAAAAAAGGGAGTGTAACAGATGAGACTTCTGCAGTTCTGAGTGAAGCCTTATGCGCTCTTATGTGGCATCGCGTGCAGTCATTACCTTGTCGGTGGTTAGGCAGCGTCAGAGGCGGCGCAGCTCCACACACCACGCCGTCTCGGTAGCAACTCTCTCAAACATATCCTTACTACTGTTTACCGAAGTTGGTTTAAGAAAAAGGTATCTGGCTGTGTTTTCAACTGACCAATCAGCTTCTCAATGTTAACCTTAAGCTCTGCCTACAAAAATTCTGTCTGTCCAATGAGAAACGTTATACTTTTCATGGTGGGGCAATGTTTTTAATGTTTGCTATGTAACAGAGACGCGTATAGTCTCACGCTAAAACTTGCAGCTGGTGTGGCCCTTTAAGTTTTATCATAAGATCTATACCGTTCTTCTGGAGGGCTCTATCTTTTAACATCTTGGCGGTCGGCCGGCAATGTGGGTGTCCCATTGTCCTGCTCTTATTGTAAGGCCTTGTAGCCAACAAGGCTCTGGTCTCGGCTTCTGTTCTCGTTTCTCACCTTGGAACTGCGTCTGTTTCATGGTGGGAAGGTATGACATGCATTTAGACGTTCTTGTGTTAGTCTGTGATATTCCATTTGCTCACTCCTTGATCATATTACTTTGGTTAATTTAATGTCAGGATTTATTCGGAGCTATGTGACATATTGCCGGATTTTCTGTCATGTCAGGGTTTTCATGGAAGGTGTTGGATTTACCTGACACCTTACAAGTGTTTGACTTATTTACTTCTAATTTTTACCCAATGCTTTAATAATCATTTGGACCGACATAATACATATTGTAACATGCATAATATAAAAATATATAAGCTCACCAAAAAAAAAAAAAAATTGTCGCCACAGTGTGCAAGCACAGATGAATCGTTAAGGCCTTACAGACGGCGCAGCAGTATACGTAAGTGCTCAATTGTGTGCACACTGCCTCTACGTGAGCATATAGTAGTAGTGATCAGTAAGACACACAAGTTTCAGGCGGATATTTTACGTAAACATGGATAACTGCTATGGAGGTGACAGAGTGTCAAAAAAGGGGCCATCGTGTTCCGCCGCGCCCATGACCATATGCTGTGTGAAGCAGCTGCATCTACTGGTGTTTCACGACGTACTGTTCAACTTGTATACAAACTGTGGTGTAATGCATATGGTGCTAACTGAGAGATACCGGAGACGTATTTGACGACCTGTGAATCAAAATTGCTTCTAAATCTGACAGGAATTGCTGTAGGCAGTGAATGAAGGCCCATCGCCACTTGTTAGTGTGGAGACATTGCGCTGGGAACTGGAGTCGGTCACTACTCAAGATGCAATTTCTCACCCCTATTTGCAGGACGACAACAGCAAAGTTCGTCGGCATGAATATGTGACTGGTTTTCAGAACACTCTGCCGTCCTATTATATCTCGATGACCTGCAAAATCATCTGACATGAACCCCATAGAAAGTCTGTGGGATTTGTTTGAACAATGGTTCAGACTGCGACACCAGAAACCCGGCGGTTTGATAGAACTGTGCTAACAAATCCTTAGCAGTGGCTTAATTTGGATGTGATGTACCTTCGTAGCCTTGTGGACTCACTTCCGAGCCGAATCCAGGCAGTTATCAAGTCCAGGGGCAGAAACACACAGTTTTAAATTAAGATCGTAATGATTTCCCTAGGAGTGACCAATTTTTGTCCGTTGAGCACACGTAATATTTAAAGGGGAAAAACTGTTTACAGAATTCTTGAAAACTTCATGACCGATTTACTTCAGATTTTTACACGATGCTGTAATAGACGTACGTAACCTTTATTTTGGTCATCAGTCTACTGAGTGGTTTGATGCGGCCCGCCACGAATTCCTTTCCTGTGCTAACCTCTTCATCTCAAAGTAGCACTTGCAACCTGCGTCCTCAATTATTTGCTTGACGTATTCCAATCTCTGTCTTCCTCTACAGTTTTGGCCCTCTACAGCTCCCTCTAGTACCATGGAAGTCATTCCCTCATGTCTTAGCAGATGTCCTATCATCCTGTCCCTTCTCCTTATCAGTGTTTTCCACATATTCCTTTCCTCTCCGATTCTGCGTAGAACCTCCTCACTCCTTACCTTATCAGTCCACCTAATTTTCAACATTCGTCTATAGCACCACATCTCAAATGCTTCGATTCTCTTCTCTTCCGGTTTTCCCACAGTCCATGTTTCACTACCATACAATGCTGTACTCCGGACGTACATTCTCAGAAATTTCTTCCTCAAATTAAGACCGGTATTTGATATTAGTAGACTTCTATTGGCCAGAAATGCCTTTTTTGCCATAGCAAGTCTGCTTTTGATGTCCTCCTTGCTCCGTCCGTCATTGGTTATTTTACTGCCTAGGTAGCAGAATTCCTTAACTTCATTGACTTCGTGACCATCAATCCTGATGTTAAGTTTGTCGCTGTTCTCATTTCTACTACTTCTCATTACCTTCGTCTTTCTCCGATTTATTCTCAAACCATTACTCATTAGACTGTTCATTCCGTTCAGCAGATCATTTAATTCTTCTTCACTTTCACTCAGGATAGCAATGTCATCAGCGAATCGTATCATTGACATCCTTTCACCTTGTATTTTAATTCCACTCCTGATCCTTTCTTTTATTTCCATCATTGCTTCCTCGATGTACAGATTGAAGAGTAGGGGCGAAAGGCTGCAGCCTTGTCTTACACCCTTCTTAATACGAGCACTTCGTTCTTGATCGTCCACTCTTATTATTCCCTCTTGGTTGTTGTACATATTGTGTATGACCCGTCTCTCCCTATAGCTTACCCCTACTTTTTTCAGAATCTCAAACAGCTTGCACCATTTTATATTGTCGAACGCTTTTTCCAGGTCGACAGATCTTATGAAACTGTCTTGATTTTTCTTTAGCCTTGCTTCCATTATTAGCCGTAACGTCAGAATTGCCTCTCTCGTCCCTTTACTTTTCCTAAAGCCAAACTGATCGTCACCTAGCGCATTCTCACTTTTCTTTTCCATTCTTCTGTATATTATTCTTGCAAGCAGCTTCGATGAATGAGCTGTTAAGCTGATTGTGCGATAATTGTCGCACTTGTCAGCTCTTGCCGTCTTCGGAATTGTGTGGATGATGCTTTTCCGAAAGTCAGATGGTATATCGCCAGACTCATAAATTCTACACACCAACGTGAATAGTCGCTTTGTTGCTACTTCCCCCAATGATTTTAGAAATTCTGATGGAATGTTATCTATCCCTTCTGCCTTATTTGACCGTAAGTCCTCCAAAGCTCTTTTAAATTCCGATTCTAATACTGGATCCCCTATCTCTTCTAAATCGACTCCTGTTTCTTCTTCTATCACACCACACAATTCTTCACCCTCATAGAGGCATTCAACGTATTCTTTCCACCTATCTGCTCTCTCCTCTGCATTTAACAGTGGAATTCCCGTTGCACTCTTAATGTTACCACCGTTGCCTTTAATGTCACCAAAGGTTGTTTTGACTTTCCTGTATGCTGATTCTGTTCTTCCGACAATCATATCTTTTTCGATGTCTTCACATTTTTCCTGCAGCCATTTCGTCTTAGCTTCACTGCACTTCCTATTTATTTCATTCCTCAGCGACTTGTATTTCTGTATTCCTGATTTTCCCGGAACATGTTTGTACTTCCTCCTTTCATCAATCAACTGAAGTATTTCTTCTGTTACCCATGGTTTCTTCGCAGCTACCTTCTTAGTACCTATGTTTTCCTTCCCAACTTCTGTGATGGCCCTTTTTAGAGATGTCCATTCCTCTTCAACTGTACTGCCTACTGCGCTATTCCTTATTGCTGTATCTATAGCGTTAGAGAACTTCAAACGAATCTCGTCATTCCTTAGTACTTCCGTATCCCACTTCTTTGCGTATTGATTCTTCCTGACTAATGTCTTGAGCTTCAGCCTACTCTTCATCACTACTATATTGTGATCTGATTCTATATCTGCTCCTGGGTACGCCTTACAATCTAGTATCTGATTTCGGGATCTTTGTCTGACCATGATGTAATCTAATTGAAATCTTCCCGTATCTCCCGGCCTTTTCCAAGTATACCTCCTCCTCTTGTGATTCTTGAACAGGGTATTCGCTATTACTAGCTGAAACTTCTTACGGAACTCAATTAGTGTTTCTCCTCTTTCATTCCTTGTCCCAAGCCCATATTGTCCTGTAACCTTTTCTTCTACTCCTTCCCCTACAACTGCATTCCAGTCGCCCATGACTATCAGATTTTCGTCCCCCTTTACATACTGCATTACCCTTTCAGTATCCTCATACACTTTCTCTATCTGTTGATCTTCAGCTTGCGACGTTGGCATGTATACCTGAACTATCGTTGTCGGTGTTGGTCTACGTATTGTTTTTAATACATGTGATATGAAAAATGTGAATGTAATATATGACCGAGCTAGTTGGCGCAGTGGCTGGCACATTGGACTCGCATTTGGGAGGACGACGGTTCAAACTCCCACCCGGACATCCTGATTTAGGCTTCCCATGATTTTCCTAAATCGCTTGAGGCAAATATCTGGATGGTTCCTTTGAAAGGGCATCGCCGACTTCCTTCCCGAGCGTTCCTTGCCTAATCCGATAGTACCGATGACCTCGCTGTTTGGTCCAACCTCCCCCCCCCCCCCCACCCAACCCCCCCCCCCCCCCCACACACACATCAACCAATACAGAAAACTTTTGGACCGATGTACTTAAAATTTTTATACGATATTCCATTAAACACTGAGATACACATGAGTCTCATGTTATTTAATGTACATGCATATAACTTTATATATATTATGCGCATGAGGGAAAGGTGAGGGGGAGGTTATTAACGAAACACTAGAAAAATTCTTTACCATTTACTACAAATTTTTACGCGATAGTCTATAAACATTCTGATAAACATGGCTTAGAAGAATTTTTTAAAGAAAAACAGACTGCAGGAATGAAAATGCTGTGCTTTGAAAATGTGCAGTTTCCTGTCCTTTCTCGATGTTAGTTTTAATTACAATAGGCATATCAACCATTAAACCAGTCTAAAATAAACAATCGCGAAACTCGGAAGGGACAAAAGTGCAACCTTTTGACTGCTGAAGCGATGCTAGAGCCTTGTAGTGACACAAGAATGGCATGATACAATTGGACAACTTGCTATTTTAAGGCCATTATTCCCATATTTTCTAGTCACTAAACATGGTGGTGAATTTTCCAATACGAATAGGAAATTGTAATTAAAGTAATTTCCCATCTCCTGTAAATATCATGTATAATAACAAAATGTCCGTTCGGTGTAACACATTCGTTTACAATAGCAGTGTCGTAATCGACAGTCAAAAATCGTTTAAGACGAGACATGTATTGCAAACTGGATGTGTTTAATTTAAAAAAATAACTGATTGTCATTATATCTCCGTGCTTCGCACGAACTTTCTGATGCTGTGCGCCGGTTTTAGTGCGTTTTACGAGTTTATTTTTACAGGATTTCGGAGTCATTGTAATAATTCAAAACTAGACATTATTTTTGCATCTTTGGAGATTAGGTGCTACTTCTCCTTACAAACATCCTTTTCGCCTTGCCTTAGCTTCTTTGCCTTTCGTGTACGAATCACGTTTATCTTTCCTGCTTCCTACGTATCAAAACGATACATCTCTTCAAGAATCTCTTTCCCGGACGTAACACATAGTCCTCCAGCACGTCCACTACACAAATTTAGCACAAAATCCAGTTCCTTTTTACTTTGGACCACCACTGCTGCATCATCACTTAATTGTATTGTGCTAACTTTCTGTGCTTTCCTGCACACCCTTTCCACAGTACAAAATAATCATCAGTAGTGACAATGAACAGTCCTGTATCACACTTTTCATGGGCTGGTTTCGACTTTGTATACAAATATCTGATAAAATGCTATTAAAATCGCTTTGAAGAGAGACAGTAAATTGCGAGCAGTAATGCATCGCTCTGTTTTATTGGTACCACACTGTCTAAGAGAGGAAAAGCATTTCATTTCATCCTACATTGCAAAACTCTTTCTAAATTTACGAAAATAATATAAGTTTCCTTGGTTTTCCTCTGCAACTAGATAATGTGACTAAACTGTTTCTGGAGTGCCCTCCGTCACTCTCTACTAAAGCTAAAATGTATTACATGTTCGACATTATTATTGTCACCCCAATAACTGAGAAACCATTAAGACCTCTCACTGGCAGATGCAACGCTTTTGCTGAAAATACCATGATGCTCTTTTTTGTGCTCTCAAATAAATTTGATCATCATTCTGTCTTTCAAACTGACTAGGGATTTACTTGTAGGAACTAGACACATAACAGATGCGTAAAGGTTGTAAAAAATATGTACACAAAATGCAAATGCAATTGCAGCTTTACTGTATGATTAAATGATGATGGCGTCCTCTTGGGTAAAATATTCCGGAGGTAAAATAGTCCCCCATTCGGATCTCCGGGCGGGGACTACACAAGAGGACGTCGTTATCAGGAGAAAGAATACTGGTGTTCTACGGATCGGAGCGTGGAATGTCAGATCTCTTAATCGGGCAGGTAGGTTAGAAAATTTAAAAAGGGAAATGGATAGGTTAAAGTTAGATATAGTGGGAATTAATGAAGTTCGGTGGCAGGAGGAACAAGACTTTTGGTCAGGTGAATACAGGGTTATAAATACAAAATCAAATAGGGGCAATGCAGGAGTAGGTTTAATAATGAATAAAAAAAAATGGAGTACGGGTAAGCTACTACAAACAGCATAGTGAACGCATTATTGTGGCCAAGATAGACACAAAGCCCACGTCTACTACAGTAGTACAAGTTTATATGCCAACTAGCTCTGTAGATGATGAAGAAATTGATGAAATGTATGAGGAGATAAAAGAAATAATTCAGGTAGTGAAGGGAGACGGAAATTTAATAGTCATGGGTGACTGTAATTCAAGAGTAGGAAAAGGGAGAGAAGGAAACATCGTAGGTGAATATGGATTGGGGGTAAGAAATGATAGAGGAAGCCGCCTGGTAGAATTTTGCACATAGCATAACTTAATCATAGCTAACACTTGGTTCAAGAATCATGAAAGAAGGTTGTATACATGGAAGAACCCTGGAGATACTAAAAGTTATCAGATAGATTATCTAATGGTAAGACAGAAATTTAGGAACAAGGTTTTAAATCGTAAGATATTTCCAGGGGCAGACGTGGACTCTGACCACAATCTATTGGTTATGAACTGTAGATTAAAACTGAAGAAACTGTAAAAAGGTGGGAATTTAAGGAGCTGGGACCTGCATAAACTGAAACAACCAGAGGTTGTACAGAGTTTCAGGGAGAGCATAAGGGAAGAATTGACAGGAATGGGGGAAAGAAATACAGTAGGAGCAGAATGGGTAGCTTTGAGGGATGAAATAGTGAAGGCAGCAGAGGATCAAATAGGTAAAAAGACGAAGGCTAGTAGAAACCCTTGGGTAACAGAAGACATACTGAATTTAATTAATGAAAGGTGAAAATATAAAAATGCAGTAAATGAAGCAGGCAAAAAGGAATACAAACGTCTCAAAAATGATATCGACAGGAAGTGTAAATTGTATGAATATAAAAGAGCTCAGATGGAAACCCAGTTCTAAGCAAAGAAGGGAAAGCAGAAAGGTGGAAGGAGTATATAGAGGGTCTATACAAGGGCGATGTACTTGAGGACAATATTATGTAAATGGAAGAGGATGTAGATGAAGATGAAATGGGAGATACAATACTACATGAAGAGTTTGACAGAGCACTGAAAGACCTGAGTCGAAACAAGGTCCCGGGAGTAGACAACATTCCATTGGAACTACTGACGGCCTTGGGAGAGTCAACCATCTGGTGAGCAAGATGTATGAGACAGGCGAAATACCCTCAGACTTCAAGAACAATATAATAATTCCAGTCCTAAAGAAAGCAGGTGTTGACAGATGTGAAAATTACCGAACTATCAGTTTAATAAGCCACAGCTGCAAAATACTAACGCGAATTCTTTACAGACGAATGGAAAAACTGGTAGAAGATCAGTTTGGATTCCGCAAAAATGTTGGAAGACGTGAGGTAATACTGACCCTACGACTTATCTTAGAAAATAGATTAAGGAAAGGCAAACCTAAATTTCTAGCATTTGTGGACTTAGAGAAAGCTTTTGACAATGTTGACTGGAATACTCTCTTTCAAATTCTAAAGGTGGCAGGGGTAAAATACACGGAGCGAAAGGCTATTTACTATCTGTACAGAAACCAGATGGCAGTTATAAGAGTCGAGGGGCATGAAAGGGAAGCAGCGATGGGGAAGGGAGTGAGACAGTTTTGTAGCCTGTCCCCGATGTTATTCAATCTGTATATTGAGCAAGCAATAAAGGAAACAAAAGAAAAATTCGGAGTAGATGATGCTGAGGGAATTAGATTAGGAAATGAGACACTTAAAGTAGTAAAGGAGTTTTGCTATTTGGGGAGCAAAATAACTGATGATGGTCGAAGTAGAGAGGATATAAAATGTAGACTGGCAATGGCAAAGAAAGCGTTTCTGAAGAAGAGAAATTTGTTAACATCGAGTATAGATTTAAGTGTCAGGAAGTCGTTTCTGAAAGTATTTGTATGGAGTGTAGCCATGTATGGAAGTGAAACATGGACGATAAATAGTTTGGACAAGAAGATAATAGAAGCTTTCTAAATGTGGTGCTACGGAAGAATGCTGAAGATTAGATGGGTACATCACATAACTAATGTGGATGTATTGAATAGAATTGGGGAGAAGAGGAGTTTGTGGCACAACTTGACTAGAAGAAGGGGCCGGTTGGTAGGACATGTTCTGAGGCATCAAGGGATCACAAATTTAGCATTGGAGGGCAGCGTGGAGTGTAAAAATCGTAGAGGGAGACCAAGAGATGAATACACTCAGCAGATTCAGATTAGGTTGCAGTAAGTACTGGGAGATGAAGAAGTTTGCACAGGATAGAGTAGTATGGAGAGCTGCATCAAACCAGTCTCAGGATTGAAGACAACAACAACAACATTTACAAATGGAAGATAGGAGGGTTCAAAATGGTTCAAATGGCTGTGAGCACTATGGGACTTAACTTCTGAGATCATCAGTCCCCTAGAACTTAGAACTACTTAAGCCTAACTAACCTAAGAACATCACACACATCCATGCCCGAGGCAAGATTCGAACCTGAGACCGTAGCGGTCGCGCAGTTCCAGACTGTAGCGCCTAAAACCGCTTGGCCACCCCGGCCGGCAGATAGGAGGGTAACACAATTTATTTCAGAGTTGATCGTTGCACCACGAGGGACTACATCACACAGAATAACACCTTCAGAGTTTCAGAAGACAGTGGTCGTGACTTCGCCGGCTGATGGTGCTGCTTTGAACAATTTCTTCGGAGGAGAGGTAGTGAGGCGCCACTCCATGGATTACTGTTTTGTATCGGTTTGGAAGTGATGAACTTATGTTGCATCGCCTGTGACGATTTTTGACAAAAAATTGTCACTATCAGCCTCGTAAGAAGCAACCAACTCCGCGCATATGGTCCTCTGTTGCTCTTCACTGTCTTCTGTTAAAGGGGCGAGAAATCCATGGGCCACAGACCTTTGAATATCCAACTGGTGCACGAGTACGACAGCACTGCCAACAGAGACGTCCAGCTGTGCAGCGAGTTGCTTGATTGTGATCCGTCGAGCGCCTCAAATGAGAGTGCCTGCACGTTCCAACGCTGAAGGAAGAACAGTTGGGTGCGGCCGTCACTTAGGAGATCGGACAGATTTGATCGACCTTGTTGCGGTGTATGACAGACGTCTCGACGACGACTCACCGTGTTTTGTTCACAGCCAGGTCTTCGTAGACATTCTGCTAGTGCCTACGAATACCTGCGATGCTCTTGTTTCCCACCGAAAGTCAGCTCTCGGTCTTAAGTAATAGAACCCAGTACATTGTCCTCGATGGTGAGTGTTCATCGGAGGTGAGGGTACCATCTGGAGTGCCCCAGGGAAGTGTGGTAGGTCCGCTTTTGTTTTCTATCTACATAAATGTTCTTTTGGTTAGGGTGGATAGCAATGTGCCGCTGTTTGCTGATGATGCTGTGGTGTACGGGAAAGGGTCGTCGTTGAGTGACTGTAGGAGGATACAAGATGACTTGGACAGGATTTGTGATTGGTGTAAATAATGGCAGCTAACTCTAAATATAGATAAATGTAAATTAATGCAGATGAATAGGAAAAATAATCCTGTAATGTTTGAATACTCCATTAGTAGTGTAGCGCTTGACACAGTCACGTCGATTAGCTATTTGGGCGTAACATTGCAGAGCGATATGAAGTGGGACAAGCACGTAAGTACAGTTGTGGTGAAGGCGGGTAGTCGTCTTCGGTTCGTTGGTAGAATTTTGGGAAGCTGTGGTGCATCTGTGAAGGAGACCGCTTATAAAACACTAATACGACCTATTCTTGAGTACTGTTCGAGCGTTTGGGATCCCTATCAGGTCGGATTGAGGGAGGACATAGAAGCAATTCAGAGGCGGGCTGCTAGATTTGTTACTGGTAGGTTTGATCATCACGCGAGTGTTACGGAAATGCTTCAGGAACTCGGGTGGGAGTCTCTAGAGGAAAGGAGGCGTTCTTTTCGTGAATCGCTACTGAGGAAATTTAGAGAACCAGCAGTTGAGGATGACTGCAGTACAGTTTTGCTTCCGCCAACTTACATTTCGCGGAAAGACCACAAAGATAAGAGAGATTAGGGCTCGTACAGAGGCATATAGGCAGTCATTTTTCCCTCGTTCTGTTTGGGAGTGGAACAGGGAGAGAAGATGCTAGTTGTGGTACGAGGTACCCTCCGCCACGCACCGTATGGTGGATTACGGAGTATGTATGTAGATGTAGATGTAGCGCACCTCCGTTACAGGCGTCATCGTGAAGGCTACGTTTAGCACCACCACCTATCGGCACTTCACGAAACTATAGGGGATGAAGCGGGAATACTCAACGATGTCCCACAACGAATTTTGCATTTTTTCAACGGCAATTCTTCTTCTTTCTTGGCTCTACAGCTCATGATGAATCTTGGCCCCTTCTACATTTTCTTTCCATCTCTCTCGGTCCTTTGCCAATACTCTCCAGTTCCTATAGCCCATCTTCCTAAGATCTTCGATTACTCCATCTTCCCATCTGGCTCTTGGTCGACCACGTCCTCTCTGCCCTCCTGGCTTTCCTTGTAATATTCTTTTTGATACTTCTGTATCATTAATGCTACCCACATGTCCCGCCCACCTCAGTCTGGAAAGGCCAACCCATCAGAAGGATAGTGAAATCAACGGACATTGGCCGAGAAAAAAATGTGTAGCATTACTTGCAGGAGGCTCCCGGCTGCAGCGCATGGCGATGCCTGAACGGAGATTCCCGCCGAAGCAGCCGCCACGCGGCAGCCGGCAGCTTGCAGTCGCCGCAGTGCGGCCAAGGTGGTCGGCTCGACGTGAATAATGGAGGCGCGCGGGTGGGCGGCTGCGCGGGTCCCCCACGGGAACTGCGAGGCTCGCCGCCGAGTGGCAGGCCGCGCTAATAGCGGGGCAGGCCCGCCCCGCAGAGCCCGGCATGGCCGAGCCGCCAAATCAGCGGGAAAATGCGCCATTACTGCCGGCGCGGGCGCGCGCCGCGCTCCCAGCTCCGATCCGATTTTTTAATTTGCGTCCGGGCGGCAGGAAAAATGAGACGCGCAATCGATACTTTCTCGGCGGCGCTTGTTGGCAGCGACTCACTCCGCTCTGTGGTTGCGGCCGTTTTCTACCTTCCGGACGCACTTTTATCAGCCACCTGCCGTCGCCAGATGTATGTAGTTCTATTCCACAAGAGGGTAACCATCCTCATTACGAGTCGTTATCGGGAATGATTTCAATATCTCAGGAAGTTCTGGTTTCATTTCAAATGTACGGCACGGCGGTAGACCACAGAATAACTTTCACTAGCAAGCGATTAGGAATACTCCACCCTAGAGCTCTCTCTCCTTTTCTTGCACATCAATATACGAATTCTCACTCCTTGCTCTCCTGACTCACAAAAGCTTTCATTAACGAGGAAAGGGATCAGTGTGCTCGGATTTCTTTTTATACGACAGCAATTTTTCCCAGGCGTGAGACAGGTTGAAATATGGAGCAGCGCCGGCCGGAGTGGCCGAGCGGTTCTAGGCGCTACAGTCTGGAAACGCGCGACCGCTACGGTCGCACGTTCGAATCCTGCCTCGGGCATGGATGTGTGTGATGTCCTTAGGTTAGTTAGGTTTAAGTAGTTCTAAGTTCTAGGGGACTGATGACCTCAGAAGTTAAGTCCCAAAGTGCTCAGAGCCATTTGAACCATTTTTTATGGAGCAGTCTTTTTAATTTGTTACTGGAAATAGTTAATTTTAATGTGTACCATCCGTCACTTTTCTAGCTAGCAGAGGACAAGCATGGGATACGGGTTGTGACCAGGTGAAACTAATTTCGCCTGTCTGGAACTATGGGTTCTTTGACTGTTTGGTGAGGTGGCACATCACACTAGAACACATGAATTGTTGGCTCACTTCGTTGCACAAGTGAATAAAAGATTTACTTGACACACTTCTTTGCCACAGAAGTACTGGATTGTTTACAACTGCCACTAACTACCAAAGCAACGCATGATGTAGTGAAAAAATTGTATTATTGAGGAATAATATCCAATACAATTTCATCTGAAACTTTTAACCACTCGTTGGTCCTATACTATGGTAGGGACTGCTGAGGGTGAGATTTTAAACTGGGTGAGATCTAGCGTGCTTGAGACACTACGTACCCGACGTTCAGGGCACTTCTGTTGCTGAGAGGGAGGCGTGGTCTTCTGGAACGCCTCCCACACGTTATTGCGGATTTCAGCGAGTCCTCGCTAATGTGTGTGTCATCGATTCGCGTTGGCAACTTTCGCGTGGCACTGCGATCGCTGGACGATACCAAAGTTCGTATAACGAAACTAGAAGAACGAGGTGGAAACGACATCTTTACAACTATATCTACGTCAACACCCCTCAAGCCACCTGACGGTGTAGGTTCAAATGGCTCTGAGCACTGTGGGACTAAACATCTGAGGTCATCAGTCCCCTAGAGCTTAGAACTACTTAAACCTAACTAACCTAAGGACTTCACACACATCCATGCCCGAGGCAGGTTTCGGACCTGTGACCGTAGCGGTCGCGCGGCTCCAGACTGAAGAGCCTAGAACCGCTCGGCCACCCTGGCCGGCCATCAGCAAACAGCCGCTGGTTGCTGCTCACCTGGTCCGTCAGATCATGTACGTGTGTAAAGAATATAGGTTGTCCAATTAACTTGCCTGGGCCACTCCTGACCATATCCTTGTCTCTGACGAGCACTCACCGTCGAAGTCAGCGTACAGGATCCTATCACTTAAGAAGCTTTTGGGCTATTCTCATGTCCTGTCCTACTCATCCTCGAAATTATTGGCTCGAAGTTTAATAGTAAACCTTGCAGCTTTCAAGTGAACGCTAAGTTCACTCGTTAAGATATGGGATAATTCTGCACTTCCCAGTTTCCAGACGAATGAATACAATCACTGCGAAAAAATTGTTTCTTGCAATAAAAGCCAACGATTTGTAAGAGCGGATGTATTTCTCAGTTACAAGGTAAGTACTCAAGCTCTAACTGGTAAAACGGAATAAAACTAATTCCAAAACAAGGACGTGTGTATTGTCTAGTAGCCATTAAGGGTGCTTATTTTTAAAACTCTGTATTTATGTACAATCTCGCAAGTATAAGCATATTAATAATAATAAGTAAATTAATTAAAGCATGACTTCGTGCCGCATTAATTACCCTTCGTTTGAAAGATTATTGATGGAATAGGTAATGTGTGTCAATAAAGTTTTTCGGCATATAAATTTCCCACTTCGCTGTAAAAATTATATTTATGTCTCCAGTACCAGACTTTATCTTTTCACAGTGCAATAATCTTCTCATACGTTCTGCAGCTTCATCTAACCGCCGAGCGAGTAACACGATTTCTGTGTTCACATTTGATTTCAAATGTGTAACAAATAATACATAGAGACGATCTGCAACAGAAAAATATAACAATGTATGTAATACGAAATTCTTAGAAAGTTGTTTGAATTTCGCCAGACGATAAGTGAAATAACCACCGCAATTTTGTTTTAGGATTGCTTCCAAGTGTCTTATTATTTCACAAAACGTACACCTCGTTTTTTTTTATAATAACGAGGTATGCCATTTATGATTCCTACCCAAGCGCTCATTGCCACTTTCTGCTCGTTGTTCCAACTGATTATCCGACACTGATGCGACGTTTCATCAAAACACAGCCCGGTTAATTCTTTGCGTTGACAAAAATTTCAAATGACGGAAAATCGTTTCAGGATATTTGCATACAAATTACATAAAACATCAGCAGAATTTAAATGAATTCCCTTGTCAAAATTCATTGACCTTTTATACGGCGATCGCTAAAAGGATAAATTGTTATGGAGGATGGATATGAAAACATGTCTGCTAGAATGCACTTCACTCGTGATCATCCTACATCCCTTACACTCACATCCAAATATTACACAATTTGTTTACCATAAATAGCCTATTTAGACTTTTAAACTCAAGACAGAATTTACTTTGAACCCTCTCTCTTCATTTTTCAGTTTCATTCGTTTCCGTTATCACACTCTTCTTCTTGTGCAATACTGCGAATTACTTTCACCGCGTCACAGAGTGTTATTCTTCGTAATACAACGATGATAACACATTTTACATTATGGTTATTAAAAATCGTACTAGAAAGTGATATATCAAATACGATGCACAGTAACAGATGCTTCTAACTACAGAGTAAGGATCAAACTGAAAGTTTATGCTGTTTAAGTGGGTTTTCGACGCTAGACCTACGTTAAGGCATGACGTTGCTACAAAATATATCTACTTATTACGTCTGAATACTGCAAGTTCGTTAGCGAAACGGTCATGAAACAACACGCAGCTAATCCTAGGGACATCGACACCGCTCATCCTAGTTAATGATCAGACACAAAATGAGTTAATACAATGCTCGTTATTTTCACAGACTAATAACAAAGCGATCGTGAGTTTGGCCACTGCGCACAACAATAAGTACGACACAATGAAAAAAAAAAGCTGAGGTGTACAACACGATGTATTTATTATTCCTAGGTGGCCTTACCATGGAAAAGTTATAGAACGATTTAAAGGATTTTGTACTTTAAGCGATGCCAGAGTACAATAGAGTTTTATTAGCTATAATTATTGAATAAGTAGTTAACAGAGAGCAAAGTTTTCTAAAAGCATGGAGGGCAATGACGCAAAATGACGCCAAAACTGTGGGGAGGCAACAAATTACATAGAAAACTGCATGGAGAAAACGTAACAAGTTATCCTTATCTGAAGAGTTTCCAAATTCAACGTTAATAAGACAAAATCAAACATTATCATCAAATTCAGGTTGCATGCCAGAACAAGTACGAAGTGAGCTGCTGCTCACAGTACAAATTACACTACCGCAGACGACGGAAATTACGTTTCCCCAAAATCAGCAAAGCCGTGACCCATCAGCACCAGACGGTGGACAGGAAACGAATCGCTCTGCGGTTGGAACACGAGTGCCGCGGAACTTACTTCTCACTCTGCAATTCCGCACTTTCAAAGAAGCTCTACATGGAGGGGTGATTCAGTGCTGTCGCCAATGTAGAGGATGAGAATATCACTTATTCCACGAATTTTTTGTATTGTTTTGTATTCGTTTTATTTGTTGTTGTTACACGAATGGTACAACATGTCAGAACTAACCTGTGAGTTTCATTTGAAATTTAACAAGTATTGCTCTCTGGACGTGGGAAATATTTCTTATCAATTAGGCCAAATTCACGAAAGCGACAATTTATGATGGCAATGCTACGTCCTTGTTTCACAAAACTCTATCGGCTGAAGACGCAATACCTGCATAAAGTACACAATATTTCTGATAGCTTTTTATTACTATACAAAGTCAAGTATTGAATAAACTCGTCACGTATACTACTCATGTCGAACGTTTGAGAAAAGTACGTTTTAAAGGAGATTGCTGTATGTTGAGGATAGTTCACACAGGACAACATGATGTTTCCTTGTTGGTGTTTCAACCTAGTGACCGATTTTAGAATCCCTCGAAGTGTGACCTCTATAAGTATTTTCCGGCCTTTTCTACGGTTTTTGTTTCAGTGAGAGTTGAGGTTGCGTTTGGTACAGCATTTGTAAATACATACTGATCTTCCCCCTCCCTCCTCCCCCCTACCGCTGCGCACGGAGGAATTATCCGAATGGGACGGAAATTGGTATTTGCAATGTACTAGTGCTAATAGACAGAAAAATGATTAGAATTTCAGAAAAAACTGGGTGATTTATTCAAGAGAAAGAGCTTCACAAATTGAGGAAGTTAATAACACAGTGGTTCACCTCTGGCAACCTGTTATTCGGCTTTGCATGGATTGACAGAGTTGTCGGATGTCCTCCTGACAGATATCGTGGCAGTTCTGTCCAACTGGTGCGTTAGATCGTTAAAATACCGAGCAGACCGTGCCCATAATTCTCTAAATATTCTCAGTCTGCTGAGACTGGCCAAACTAGGGTTTGGCAAGTAAGTTTTGGCAAGCGTGAAGACAAGCTGTGAGGGCGGGCATTATCAGAATGGCTTGGAATTAGAGATGGGTCGTTCGCGAACTAACGGATCCAAAGGAACGTATCTCCAAGGTGAAAGGAACGAGAGAGGAATGAATTCCAAGGAATGGTCTTTTGTAGTTTACTTTGGTTGCGTCTTTCTACTTATTGTTCCCACGAACGGGAAACGGTTGGTCTTGTTCCCGCAACGACACGTCGACCGGTCTCGTTCCAGGGGCCCTATTCTGTATCGTTCATGCCGATCGGTGTTGTAGCTTTGTCTCGGTAGTGACGGCATTGTCAGTTCTCTATCGAAATATCCTATTCAGTATATTTCTGAGACCTGTTACCGAACGGTCTTCCCACCGATTTTACGACAATTGTACCGAGAGGTTTTGGATTTCGGTCTTGTGCTGTCGATGTGTGAGCTGTGGTTTGTATACACCTATAATATGTTATTTTAAACATATTTAACGGTTTTAGCTTTGGATTTAGTGATTGGGTTACTAAAGAATCACCAGAGGACGCATCTGGTTGGGAAGTGAGTTCATAATAGCCTATTTTCCTTTGTTAGAAATATGGTTAGGTTAGGTTGTTACTGTGAATAATTACACAAAAACAAAGTTTTCGGCCAATATCCTCCCAAAATACGTGTTATTTTTTAAGCAAATAGGAGTTTAAAGATCATTAAATATCAAGACATCGGCTGTGCTTACGTATATTACGTGAGTGTGAACTGACGTTACTAGTTACTTTATGTACTTTTGCCAACAAATGGTTTGGTTAGTTATTATCGAAGCATGTTTACAACTTTCAAGTAACAATGGAAAGCAATTATGTTAAGCCTGATATTGGAAACCTTCCAAATTATCATGCATTTATGACTTTCGCAGCACCGTTTGGCAACGAAGTCAGCCTAGGTTCCTCAGCACAATAGTACGAGAATTGAGCACTATGTTTCTGTTGATTGGCGTGGCGAAGTGGTTAGCGAGGGGGGAACGCCAAACCAAAGGACATGGGTTAGTGTACAGATAAGTGAAATTTTTTTTTTCGCTCTTCATACATGCAACACGTTCTGAGACATTGTTATTCGTTATTACTTACATGTAAGAGCGCACTTACTCAGTAAGGATTTCGTGATTTCTGTGTGTTTAAAAAACGAAATATGAAATTGCTGGAGATGAATTTGTGATGAGTGAAACAACCGACAGTGACCTTTATATTTTTTTCTTGTCAGAAATAATTCACCATTTTTTCTGAATATGTAGCGATTTCCGAGTTGCGGTTGGGCAGGAATCTAAGAGCACAACTTAAATTACTGGGAACGTAACTAGCAGCGGTCATCTTCATAATCTTGCTTGTCACAATTGTTTATCTGCGATCGAATCCTCAACAACAGTAGACAGAGATGAAAGATCTCCGCCATAATATTTTTAGACTGTAGCACGATATACGGAACATTTTCATTCATGAGATGCATGTTATAAACCTCGACTAACTGCAGGAGCTCTCGAAAATGCGTTTTTTCAATTTTGTTTTTAAGACCCAAATCGTTGACGTATCATATGGCGAAGTGGGCTACTTAAATCATTTGGATCTCTAGGAGCGAGTTATAACCACATTTTGTTTATCTTCCTATTGTTTGAAACTCTCAGAATCAATTTTTCGAGTGCTTTTCTAGATGTTTTAGTACAATGTGGTATTACACACTCTTACCAACTTATTTTCCGAAACTTAAAACACAAAACACGATGTCGGTGTGAATGAGAATAAGATGACAATTCGACATTTACGACAATCTGCAGAATAGTCAAATACGCTATTTCCAGAATGAGATTTCCACTCTGCAGCGGCGTGTGCGATGATATGAAACTTCCTGGCAGATTAAAACTGTGTGCCGGACCGAGAGTCGAGCTCGAGACCTTTGCATTTCGCGGGCAAGTACTCTAACAACTGAGCTACTGTGAGGAGGGGGCGTGAGTCGTGCTTGGGTAGCTTAGTTGGTAGAGCACTTGCCCGCCAAAGGCAAAGGTCCCGAGTTCGAGTCTCGGTCTGGCACACAGTTTTAATCTGCCAGGAAGTTTCATATCAGCGCACACTCCGCTGCACAGTGAAAATCTCATTCTGGAAACATCCCCCAGGTTGTGACTAAGCCATGTCTCCGCAATATCCTCTATTTCAGGAGTGCTAGTTCTGAAAGGTTCGCAGGAGAGCTTCTGTAAAGTTTGGAAGCTAGGAGACGACCTTACTGGCAGAAGTAAAGCTGTGAGGACGGGGTGTGGGTCGTGCTTCGTCGTGCTTCGGTAGCTCAGTTGGTAGAGCACTTGCCCACGAAAGGCAAAGGTCCCGAGTTCGAGTCTCGGTCCGGCACGCAGTTTTAATCTGCCAGGAAGTTTTAAATACGCTATTGATATTATGCATGCATGGAAACATGCTACCAGGGAAACTATAAAAATATCTGTGAATTTCAGCTGAGAATCATGGAAATGGATATACTGCGCATGATACTGTTAAGGAGAAGGCACGAGCGATGAAGGAGGGCACGTCAGCTCGATAGAATGCCGCGTAATGCATTATGGCGATGTAAACGCAATTTTCAGTACTTGGAAGAATAGAGCGCCTGGGTCGTCTGCTAGCCGCTTTGTGTTCGTGGCGCTGTGCGCGATACAGTGAGCATGCGCGGATCTGCGGCCGCTTGCTTTTGATTGGCTTGCGCGACGCGAACCGACAACAGCGCTTCGGTTCTCTAGACCCGAACGGTATCGCTACCGAAATGCATACTGAATAATGCAGGGGCTCTATTTCGAGTACTAGACCGTTCGGTGCTCTTGAGTACCGATACGATCGGTACAATGGCGAAAAGATACAGAATAGGCACCCAGCCTCAGTCCCATTCCCGTCTGTCTCGCTATCGGTCGCTGCTTTCTACTCATAGTTCCCGGGAACGGGGAACGGTCGTTCTCGTTCCCGAACGGCACGTCGGCCTGTCTCGTTCCAGCCTCAGTCCCATTTCTGTACGTCCTGGTCTTGGTTTGGCTCTGCCGGACTCATCCTTCTTCGCGTGGCCACTTGTCGTAGTTCCACTGCCAACTGCTCATATTTAGTTCAGTATCGAGTTGTTGTTGTTAGTTTCGTTCGCTTCGCACGCCAATTCTAGATCTGTTTCAAACCTTTTTTGAACTCTGAACTTTTGGTTCTTTTCGTATTCTATTCAGCGCCCACAAACGGCAATTAAAATGTATTTTATATTTAAGTAAATTACATAAAAATTACGTGGTCTGTAATACATAGATCTTTTCAGGTAACATAACAGCGTATCAGCTTACTTCACTATTTCAGTAAACAGCAGAAGAAATGCTTGTACAAAGGCAAGATTTTTTTTGTTATTACACACGAAAAGGACGTCAGCATGGCACACACGAGTGGCCATTTTCCATCTTTTTTTGATCCAAGGTAGAAGAGCACATTCATTGTCGTGGAAGGCAGGCCGACTTACATCCGAATGAAGCCTTTGCTTCGTAATCGAGTGTATGGTGTCACATTTTGTAAAGAGAATATGATAACTCCCAAAATATTATTTCAATAGTACAGGGTGGCGCATGAAAAATCGGTCCCGAGTACTAGACTGCTCATTGTCACTTACCAGTTGTTTCGAAGTTGTTTGCATTAGCTTATTTGTTATTTCTTCACTGCCCAATTATTACATGTTTATCCATTCTGCTCGTAGCGGTCAACAAATCGTGCGTAATTGGGGAATACGCTGAACCCGGGGCCTGTTTTTAGTGTGCCACCTTAATATTATTTCACTACGATCATCCACGTAACGCTACAGTTGGCTGCATGAGATGTTTTGCACAATTACACATTCACGAAAATTACAAGTGTGTGAGATTTCTGTTATGAATAAAAACTCTCTACTCCACGTGGGGGGGGGGGGGGGGGGCGGCTGTGACCCCTCTTGGCGCCTTCCATCTTCAGTTACCTATGCTACTAATTTTCAATTTTTCATAAGAATCAGTACCAAGCATAATGGACGGTGAATGAGTAAAAATGAGCGGTTCCCAGTGAACTAGTTCCCAAGGATGCACGACGTTGCCCGTCTCTACTTGCGATGAAGGGCAACAAAACGGAGTGTAAATTATCATCGACGCACCGCTGTGCAGTAAGGGTGCGCGCATGACAACCAAAGGCGTCCTACTATGAAATAAAATGGCATCTCAGGCCATCACTCCTGGTTGTCTGACCATAGGGCGGGAGACAGTGAGGTTGGTATCCCATCGCTGTCTGTGGCGTCTCCAGACATGCCTTCGCTGCTCATCAGTCATTTCTACTCCAGAGAATGACATTCCAGGCCGAATGTGCCCGACACAAACTAGCCTGTTGGTGTACTGAAGTCAATAGCAATCGGCGAAATGGACATCATGAGTTCTGTCCCTTTTCTGTGTGCCTCCTATTAATGGTCTTTATGGTCATTGAAGCACCTGTTGACGCCTGATCGATAATAATGATGACTCCGGTGCTCTGAGCACCTTACTGACGATTGCTGGGTCCACATGTTCCGTCGTCTCTCTCACTCGACTGCTACCTTCTTGAAGCTGTGTTCGGCCATAGTCCACACCGTGGAATAGTGCCATCGCTCCTGTTCAAATGTCGAGCGACTCGCCGATTACTCTAGCCTGCTTCTTTGAGTCTCCCAACTACACGTCCTCCCTCAAATGCTGACACCTGTGTCTATGCTCCTGTCTGTAAGGCATAGTTATTGTTGAATAGAAGACAAGGAATGAAATTCGCAAATACTTTATGGCCTGGTATCGACGTGTCCCTCGTTTACTGTCCTTACCAGCTGCCCAGTGAAAGTTCGCTGCTGCGTCACACATTCATGCCAACGGCCTTGCCGCAGTGGATACACCGGTAACCGTCAGATCACCGAAGTTAAATACTGTCGGGCGTGGTCGGCACTTGGATGGGTGACCATCCGGGCCACCATGCGCTGTTGTCATTTTTCGGGGTGCACTCAGCCTCGTGATGCCAACTGAGGAGCTACTCGACCGAATAGTAGCGGCTCCGGTCAAAGAAAACCATCAAAACGACCGGGAAACCGGTTTGCTGACCACACACCCCTCCAATTCGCATCCTCATCTGAGGATGACACGGCGGTCGGATGATCCCGATGCATACATTCATCGATCGGCTGCAAAAGTTGACAATTTGCATTTTTTATCAATGAAATGAGTTTCTTTAGGATTTTATCCATTTTCATAGTCATGGAAACGGAAATTTTTCTTGTTTGCCACTACCTCACTTTCAAAATGTACGTAACTTGAAGGTGATTTTGGTAATGCTTGTTCTTGTTTTGATTACACTTCCTGAATGCTAATGTCTAGCAAAGTAACACTGTAGCACATAGACTATTTAGTACAGTATATTGTCCGCAGCTCGTGGTCTCGCGGTCGCGTTCTCGCTTCCCGAGCACCATGTCGCGGGTTCCATTCCGGCGGGATCAGGGATTTTCATCTGCCTCGAGATAACTGGTGTTTGTGGTTCCCTCATCATTTCATCATCATTCCTGAAAGTGGCGAGACTGGACTGAGCAAATGTCGGGAATTTGTACGGGCGCTTATTACCACGCAGTTGAGTTCCCCACAAATCAAACATCATCATCATAATCAGTACAGCACTGACAAGATTTTTAAGATGCAATACTTTTAAATTTGATTATAATATTTGTTCCTACGTAGATGACCATTTTTTACCTTGAAACTGTTTCTCACATCTGGAAAAAAAACTTATTTTTCTGCAGTAATTCATCGTAATTTTAGAAAAAAGATTGAAACATACATGAAGTGAATGCAATCATTTGAAAATGGATTAGCCGGCCGAGGTGGCCGAGCGGCTCTAGGCGCTACATTCTGGAACCGCGCGACGGCTACGGTCGCAGGTTCGAATCCTGCCTCGGGCATGGATGTGTGTGACGTCCTTGGGTTGGTTAGGTTTAAGTAGCTCTAAGTTCTAGGGGACTGATGACCGTAGAAGTTAAGTCCTATAGTGCTCAGAGCCATTTTTTGAAAATGGATTAAGAAAATACATTAAACTTCAGTAACGGGAGAAAGACTTAAAAAGCAATATCATTTACCAAATACTATGTCAGTATCGTAGGATTTATACAGGACAAATAGCATGCAGAACTTGCTACGTTTTTATATCACAAAATTGGGTGCGGTTTAAGGGTCTGCAGTGCATTCCACGTAGAATATGAAACTCCCGGTTATACAACAAGAGAAACTTTAAGTGTAATATACGGCAGAGAAAATGTTTAATTACGAGAGAGACTGGTTGTCATTATCTATAAAATCGGCAATGTAAAACCGTGTTTACTTATACTTCCAAGAAGACATCGCAGGTTAGATGCACCAGTTAAGCGACGGCCTCTCGACCATACAGTTATCACGTGCTTTCGGAGGTTTTATTAGGCTGATTCATTTATGGCATGTTTCTGACTTTGTAGCCGAAATGATGATTCGTTTTTTGGGCATGATATTTCGAGAACTGAAGTCAGGAGCCTTCTCCAGGTAGTTCCGGCGGTAGTCTTATCCGCGTTCGTGTCTATGGTCCAACTACGTTGTGAGGGATTATTGGTGTCGTATCCAAATTGACGCACACCGACCTGTTTCCTCACGTTTAGAGACATCTCCGTGCGTATCACTAGCAGAACAGCCTCACCACAAAACTACGTCTACGAAAAGAAACGGGTACTCAATAAATCGAACGTTTGTTTCGATCTAAATCAACACGCATACGGAAGAGGTGGAATCTGAGATAAAAAATTAAACGGTCGTTCAGCAGTCGTCGGGCCCTGTCAGGTAAACAATCATGAGAACAGATTAGTATGAGGTGCAAGCCCCAAGATTCTATGACAGTGTGGTTAACGAGTCTGTGGAAACACAGATTTCGGGAAACCTTACACAGAGGGGCAGAGGTTTATATTCAAATAAGTATTGAAACTTGGCTTATCCACTGTACTAGGATCAAGTATCGCATTTCATCTTCTAGGTTGCAATACTGTGAGCAGTTGAGGTTTCCACGGCATAGCCAAATAGGAGGAGGCACAAAAATATGTATTAAATAGAGCAGTGGTTGCTAGGATTCGAACTCTCCTGCAATGCAGAAGTAACATCGGCAATATTTCATGTTATGGGTGGAGTAAAGGCAGCAAGCACGCATAAGATCATGCCACTGAAAGTCTAAACTCTAAAGAATGTCTAGATACATAGTCGAAATATTGCATAGAAAATGGACTCGCAATTTGGTTAGAAACACCGAAATATTAACATCTTTATGCTGTTTTTTCACATACATTGCAAGATCTTAGATGCATACCTACACTACCATATGTCCACCAGAACATTTTTGCCATATTTTGACGACGAGAACCAAAAACCATTCTCTCCTTGAGTAGGCCGCTGAACGCTTCTCAGAAAATACGTCACTATCAGATACATCATCCACAATTTGACCCACACTTCTCTTCAAGTTAAGAGCAGTTGCGGGGGTAGATAGCCAAGCTTTTCGCATGTAGACCTAGCCTTGGATTAAATAAATATCACTCGTTCAGTATTACAGCTACCTAGCCGTGGGTAAAACATTTCTCTACGTCAGTATTTGTGTGTCCCTTGTGCTGCAAAAACCAACCCTAGGTCTTACTGTTGGTGTTGTATTAGGTGATTTGTACAATAAAGGTAAATAGATGTTTCTATAAATAATAGAAATATTGGGAATTATCCGTTTACGTTTCTGAAATGTGATTATCAATTTTATTGTCGAGCTGTATCTTGCAGTTCTTCGTGAATCGTAGGAACTATCCTCCTCATCAAATTGCAAAAGTGGAAGTTATTTACAAGCTTGTGTAGTGTCTTCCTGTTTGGAGCACTTCGACTTAAATCGTTGTAACAGACGTGAACTGGTAGGAAATTAGGATCTAAGACCATTACGGTGCTTAGCATCAATAAAATAATTATGAAAATAATAATTGAATACCACAGAAGCCTGTCTTACAAGTATCAAGACAAATAAAACTGGTCCGCCCTAACAGGCCAACTTTTGATTACAAGGGTCAGCTTGTAATCTTTAGATTCTGATAAACTTGGATGAACTTAACAAAGTCTTTAGCCACAGTTCTTGTAATAAACAGTAAGAAATACCTGACACTTTAGGTGCCATGAAACATACAGTGAAACCACAAATTCAGAATAATTTATAACGGCAAGAAATTGCTCCTGTCTGTAAAGCACCCCGAACTGTAAGTTTAAAACCTATCAAGCACGTGAGTGAAACCACTAATGCGTAAAATTTGAATAGAAAATCAAGTTATACAATTCTGTGAAGCAGACAGTGCAACAATTAACTCAAAGTTGTTAAAAGAGTACTATGTAACACGTCTGTGTACTATATTCGGTTGAATGTTTTATCATCAGCACTAAAACAAACAGGTATCGGATTAAACATTTAAAAAAGAAACTAACTATACAGTTACTTGAAGCAGACAGAGCAGGGTGTTGATTAAAATATCTTAAAGTAAAATCAATTACGCATAACCGTGAAGCGTGCGGAGCAGAGTGCTGTAATAGAATCTAAACTTTTCAGTTCCACGTTCCGAAAACTAATAAAATAAACAAAATTAAATTATTGACAACATATTTATTTTTAGAAGCCCACGCTGTTGCTCGATTCAAAACAGATTTTAGAACATATAGATTACAAATCAGATTTACAAGCGAATGACAAACTGTGCTGTCCCCTTAAACAGAATAGGGACTTAAGAACATTCCACAGAGGTCGTTTTTAGTTCACAAACACTGAACCCAAGGAATTATTCGAATACAGTGGAGCTGATTTTCAGGTTATCAGATGCACGGACCAATAATGCAAATTACAATTACATAAAATTTTGACTCTCTATAAACAGACAAAATAGGCCGTTACACTAGATTACAAACGCGAAAATGATGTAAATACTGCGGTCGCAGGTTCGAATCCTGCCTCGGGCGTAGATGCGTGTGATGCCTTTAGGTTAGTTAGGTTTAAGTAGTTCTAATCTAGGGGATTGATGACCTCAGCTGTTAAGTTCCATAGGGCTCAGAGCCATTTGAGCTATTTGAATGATGTAAAAGCGCTGTTGCCAGCTTTCGTGAGCACAGTCCATAACCGGTACGCATTCTAATACTTACATTCAGATCGCAAATCTGATAGCAAGTGTAAGACAGCACCTATCTCCCCCAAAGCTCAACGGTTATAGAAGACAAAAGTTAAACTTGAATGCAATAGTTTAGCTTCACCATCGTAAAATGCTTACATTTACAAATGCATGCAGCAACAGTGCAAAGCGAGAACTGGAATTAAATTAGCGTTAAGCTAAATGACGTTCAGGATGCTGATCCACTTTTAATGCAAAAAATGGTTCAAAGGTCTCTGAGCACTATGGGACTTAACTTCTGAGGTCATCAGTCCCCTAGAACGTAGAACTACTTAAACTAAACTAACCTAAGGACATCACACACATCAAAGCCCGAGGCAGGATTCGAACCTGCGACCGTATCGGTCAAGCGGTTCCAGACTGCAGCGCCTAGAACCGCTCGGCCATTCCGGCCGGCCACTTTTAATGCACCGGACAGACTGCGCCTAGTAGAATGATTGGGAAATAACTAAAAACGACAATGATTGGCAACAGAGTAGAAGTTAATCTCGCGAAGCATCACTGACACATTAATGTACACCAGGTACGGAGCTCACGGTGGTTTCTGCGTTAGGCAGAATTCAATCATGGACGACGTAATTTGCCACGTCCTCTAACCAAGGCAGCAGGTAGCTCGCCAAACGAACTGCAGCGTGCGACCTCATCACCTCGCATGTAGAGTCAGGCGCCAACTATTCAGTGGTCGAAGACGCGGTCCGCGAAGTAAACATGAGCTATCCAAACATAGGGAGCAGCCCACGTTGACACCTCGGCATATGCCGTGACTCCACTGCTCCGTGCAACGGCCGAGTCCACACCAACCTCCAGCCAACGGCCCCCCGTTCACTCATTTATATCGTACTTACGTTACCACAAAAGCGCCAGCACAGGGAACGCCCGAGAGAGCGCAACTTAGCAAAGCAACCAAAGAATTTCAGCGAGTTCCATAGTAGATATCGGGACGCGTGCACCGCTCAGGCATCCTACGTTATTTGTGAGAATGTGTTCTTTATCTGTATATCATACCAAAATTGCTTCGACTGAAATACTGGTTGCTGGATCTAGTGAGCTACATTCGTACTCATCATTTCCGTTTGAGGAGGGGGGGGGGGGGGTTGCGGGCATGGATGTAGGCTCTTGTGAAGAGAAGCTAAGTGTCACACTTTAAATACCTACTTTGGTAACTAAGTCTGTTACTGAGAGCTGAAATGCTACCAATGCACCTTATCAACTATTACAATTTACTTTTGGTTGTCTACTGGATTATGGTCTCTTTTTAGTTGTTATTCCGATACCGATGGTTTATCAGTGAGCACAGGTTTGTTCACTTCTGTTTACTTCGTACGTAGATCGTCAGTGATGATGTGTAGGAAGTTTACGCTCCGTTGCATTCACATAACTGAAAATAAACGTTTTTTTTATGTTTATGAAGCCTCAGCATTAATAGAAAAGTCGAGGCGTCAGCTGAGTTATTCATTTTGTTTTCAGCCGGCCGGAGTGGCCGGGCGGTTCTAGGCGCTTAAGTCTGGAATCGCGCGACCGCTACGGTCGTAGGTTCGAATCCTGCCTCGGGCATGGATGTGTGTAATTTTCTTAGGTTAGTTAGCTTTAAGTAGTTCTAGGTTCTAGGGGACTTATGACCACAGCAGTTGAGTCCCATAGTGCTCAGAGCCATTTTGTTTTCAACTTTGCAGTGTATCTTTCTTACCAGTGAAATCAGCTTCTCACATAACGTGAACGTGATGTATAACGAAACGGGGAGTTGTATTTAAAGTGTATTAGTCTGTAAGAAGAAGTTAGGTGTGCCTAACATTAAGTAATAACGCAAGTTCAACAACTTTACCCTCACAATGAGGTTTTACTCTGCAGCGGAGTGTGCGCTGATATGAAACTTGTTGGCAGATTAAAACTGTGTGTCGGATCGAGACTCGAACTCGGGACGTTTGCCTTTCGCGGGAAAGTGCTGTATCATCTGAGCTACCCAAGCACGACTCACGCCCCGTCCTCACTCCGATGTACTGGCAGACGTAAAGCTGTGAGGACTGGGCGTGGCTCGTGCTTAGGTAGCTCAGTTGGTAGAGCACTTGCCCGTGAAAGACAAAGGTCCCGAGTTCGAGTCTCAGTCCGGCACACAGTTTTAATCTGCCAGCAAGTTTCAACTTTACCCTCGTTGTATTAATTTTCATGTACTACCGTATACGAGCAATGTCTTGGGTTACGCTACTTGTATAACGGTCACACTGAACGAGGAAATTATAAAGCTCGCATAAGGATGTGAATGAGATGTTTTCTAAACAATTGTAATAAAGTAAGCATTTGTTACATTCCCACCACAGAAAATACTTCAGATTCTTCTCCAAATAATTATTTAGATTTTACTCACATTAATAAGAGAGACTGTTTTTGTATCTTCCTCAGTGTCTCCATATGGCAGTCCCCTGACAACAAAATGATTGTTTTCTAGATCAGTATTCCACCCTTTAGGTGCTAAACGCGAGGACGTTAATGAACGCGACTTAAAAAATAATTACTATTTAGCATATACATGGAAATTATAACTGCTGTACGTCGGTCGAAAAGCTTGCAATGATGTTGTTAATGAAAATAATGTGAGAAAATATTTACCTAATGCCTGATACAGACGGAAAAGTGCTATAAGATCGTCACTGGTCGGTACTTCCACTTTGGCAACGGTACCTATTGAACGTCGAATTTTACAATTTCTACTCTTGATGTTTTCAACTGATTTTCCTTTCCTTTCAAGTACTCCTTTGCGGCTCAGCAAGCAAAGGTGTTGGAAAGAAATTGAAGCTGAATGAGTATGTAAACCACGAGACAGGATTGCTTCTCAATGGGGGCTTCGTCTTTAGACTGGAGGTGAAGCCTTTAGGGAAATAGCGGACGGCTGGGGAGGAAAGACCCGTGTCCACGCTGTTTGCTTGTCCGGTGGTCTCGTCCAAGACGTGGAGGTGGCTCTGGCGGCAGCTGTTGAGTGCACTGGGTGCGCCCGGCTGCCGGCACGAATGACGGCTGCCGCCTCTGTGCAGAGGACACCCTCGGTTCCTACAGGTAGCTGGCTGATTTGGTGAAGACAGCTATCTCCCCATCCTGTGGAGGAACAGCTAGCGTTTTGTAGGATTGTTCCTCCAACCAATTGCGGTCCACTTGTTTGAAATCGAGATGGAGGATTAACAACAAGACTGACTACTCTGTTACAACGTTGGATGCGGGTTTTTCGACCTGCACTATCAGGTGGAGATTTGTAAGATCTCTGTTAATAGGTGAGGCGTGCACTAAACACAGATATCGACTGATGGACCAGCAGAATAATGTGGAGGGGACATGTGATTTCTTTTACTACAGATAAATCTCTCCACAGACCCATAGCGCGCGAAAGAAAGCCTGCAGAGATGTTGGAGGGCGCACTCGCAGGTGTTTTTTCTAATATCTGTGAGGTACTTCGGCGACCTGCAGTCGATGAGGATGATAGGATGACGACAGCACAACATCCAGTCTCTGGGTGGAGAATATTCCCCGACCCAGCCGGGAATCGAACCAGGGCCCAGAGGATTGATAATCTGTCACGCTGACCATTCAGCTACCGGGGGCGGACGACTCAGAATAACTGCTGTACAAGGTGTGCAGATAAATGAATTCGTAACAAAAAAATGTGCAAGACTTGGACTCAGTCCGCCAGTAAGAAAAGGAAGATCGATGCAGCACAGATGAGATTCCTAAAGCATCCATCTGGATAGAACCTGTAGACTGAATAAAAAATAGTTAAATATGAAATGAAAATGGTGTCAAAAGCATACTTTAGAAATTAGGGGCGTACAGAAAGAAATGGCATAAACACATGCAAGGGTGTCGTAATAGCAAATGTAGAAATATACACCTTAAGCGAAAAGGAATGTTCGGCGTCCTAAGAAGAGATAGTAAGATCATCTGTACTTCACCTGAAAACTAGAACAGGCGAGGGTGCCCGAAGCAGAACTGGATATTATGATGATGATGATGATGATGATGATGTGTAAACCTACTTGGATATTTATTATTTATGAGTACCTCGCTGATGAATTTTAAATTTGGTTCAATACCATCTTTTTATTTTTGTATAGACTGTTGGCCTAGAAAAGTGGCTTTATTGATATTAAGTGTTAAAGAAACCATTTATCCATTACCTTCCTAGTTACAAGATAAAAATATATGGCCTGTGAGTTTATTCGTACCACGTCCAGTGTTCGACTTGTTAGTACATTATGAAATCAGACAATTTATGACGCTGCTTCTGTAAATGCAACCATAGAAAGAAGAACGAAATTCGGTGTTTCCCCTATGACTGGATAACACAAGTGATTTAAGCGAAAGCCTGCACTGAGATGATTCAGTCGTGACGCTACTGTACGCTACCCACCAGTGCTGTTTCAATACTGGAGGCTATAAAGTGTGAAGTTAATGCTTGGGGATAATAGCTGACAGTCGACTGCAACGGAGCACTCTATGTACTGATACCGACAGGACGAAGCACGGTTTTCCAATACGGATCAGCCAGTATATCCTAGTTCCACTGGCTAGTGACACCGAACAGGCAACACATTTGGCAGACGACTGTCATTTGACAAATAGTTAGTGAAGCTTTTTGTGTTAATGCACTCATATATAATAAATACCGAAGATGTGACTGAGTCTGTAATAACGCTACAAAGCAAATAAAACAATAATTTTTGGGGGCTACAACCAAAGTGGGTATCCCGGTTACAATCTTGGGTAACCCCTTTCTTCAGAAGAGAAGTAAAACTTTATAGCACGTGCTACAAGTGCTTTGATCATTTTTCTGAAGAACAAAAAACAACTTTGCCATATTAACTATGTTAGGATTTTATTCTACTTCTGATAGTGTAGTAGAAAATTCCATTTGAAACACTGTGTTCCTCACGATTTTATTGTAAAAGACAGTGTTGGCAGTTCTTGTCTCTGAAACTGTATTATGACGCACGTAGTTCCTGAGAAGTGTGTTCAATGATAGTAATATAATATTCTCTTCTCTTAAAGTCGACTGTCACTGTGGTATTTGAATGTGTCATTACTCTGTACGTACTCAATAGCTGTTACAAAATACAATAAATTGATATAATATGAGTGAGAGGAATATGACTTTAATATACTCGTATAATGAACATATTAAGATGTGTCTGATATATGTTCTTGATACGGCAGAAAGTTTATGCTTAGAGTGCAGGAAATGGCTCTTGTTAAGTTAGCAGGCGGTGAGACGAGTATAGTTTTAATAAACAAAGTATTTTGCCAAACTGTAGTAGAAACGGTCAAGACAAAACTGTTACATCAATATACATCTGCAACTGACCAGCTGAAAACCCGTGATTTTGTTAATATATAGAACGGGAATGTTACAACGATTAACTGTAAGATTACGATTCCTACTCTGTAATATAGGAAATTGTCGGGATCCCACACAAAAGCGTATCATCTTTTTCCTCATTCATCATGTAGTTAAATAAAACATTTCCGTACCTAGGGAAACTGCTGCCCTGTTTTCTCAGTATATAGCAGAACAACACTGAGACGCTCCTACTACGATGCATCAGTGCGTTCTTCCTCCGTAACAGAAGACCTTGGGCCAGAGATGTATGCTGTAGCGTGAAGCAAGCTGAAACCAATTCCTTGCATCTTACTAAGCGGAGGGATGTCCGCCGTAACAGAGAAATTGGCTTATTTCCCACAGTTTGTTGTTTTGCAGCCATCCATCCATCCAACGACACATTGTCTCCGTATCTGAGCAACGAGGTAATAGCACACTAGAGGACGTGTTACTATGTTATTTTCCGAGGAAGCATCAGTTTCTGCCGATCAGCTAGCTCCACCTGGGATTCCCACTTACCCTAGTACCCAGTGCGATTAACTTACCTTCCCGAACGTATTTAGTGCTGTAACATGCAGGTTTTTTGAAATAATCTGCCTAATGGCTCTGCAGGGCGATTATGGAATCAAAGGAAGTTATTCAGTCGATCACACACCATCTGCTTCGATACTTTTAGCACGGAAGAGAGTTCAGTGTCGAAGGGCATAAATTGGCTTCGAATTCGAATCCTAAAGGTAATATCAAGGAAAAGTATTGAGCAATCGACATTGCGTATTCATTACACCATCAGTGAAAACAACTCAGGAGTTTCTGCATTCGTCTTGAACTATGTAAAAAGCTTCTTTAGAAATGAAATCTGGTGTACAATATTTGTAGTACTTTGTCAAAGTTAAAGTGGCCTGATCCTCAAAATCAAACAGGGAGTAAATTAGTTTCACTCCTGTGTTAGTATAATCGGTTCTGGCACATCGATTTCATCGAGTTGTTTCTTCATTGAAGGATTTCCACGGACACTACTCTTATGTCATTATCCATAAAGACTTTTGCTATGCTTTCCAATACTTGAACTGCATTTTCAAAAGCTGTAGTCTTTACAACGATAACAGTATTCTCGAAAGAGTATATTGTCGTAAGGGCATTGTCTTAATGGAAATGCAGCTGGTTTGAAGTATGCGAAACAGAGGTATGTATCTTCATTTTGTAGCGCACCGTGTTGTAAGTGAACGTCATACCTCACCTGAATACATCTAAGAACATTTCGGAGAGAGACACCGTATGGGAATCGTCTGCTCACGGCTCAGAGATCCCCAGCATATTTGTATGCATGCAAAGGTTTTATATTTAATAAAAGCTTGTTATAAAATAACCATATCTTGTGGTTAAAATATCTGTTTGGCATTAAGGTAGAACGGAATCAATAGTAATCAATTTAAGTTTTAATAAACTCGTTGTACGTACTAAGGCACCCAGTTAACTTGCTTCTCAGTCACTAAGGACTAAAGGCAAGTTTATCGTTTAGTCTCAACATCGAGATCATCAAGGCTGTAGTAGAGCACCACGAGAATAAGATTATAGGAATGCTGTTAGTCATGACTTAGCAGAGCGAACCGTTCACTAAAGAGATTTTGCAATAATGAGGGACTCCTGAATGTGTAAGACTACGTGAGAATATTAATCCATCTGCAAATAAGAGTCCAGCGTCTTAACTGCTTCAGCACCCAGTACTGATACTCCCTTTATTAACTGAAGGATACCTGAAGGTTTAGCTAGTTAATTTCTAACCACGTTACAAAACGCGTCCTAAGATGCAAAAAAGAAAGAGGATAGATAACTGCTGGTCGATACACACCCTCATAAAATTCTGCAGCACAAATACGTGCCACGATTATTTCTTCAATTTCAACATAATTCATTACTGAACTTATAAGCTAAAGTAACACTTATCGAAGGATTGAAATATAATGTCTGCCTGATTTTGTACTTTCGGTGGTAAGTATTCAGATGTGGATTGTGTAAGTCAAATAAATTATACACGGGCGCCGTCATAAAGGACAGCAACATGGAAACAAACTAAAGCAGAGATATCACCGCTTTCCATTTCTACGGTTAGTATAATTAAAAACATTCGAAGTGCTAAAATGTGTGGAATATCTCAGATTAATGTAAACTTGTCGCTTGTGTAAATCTTCCTCGTTCTTAGAAATTGCGATTGTGGAAGCTAAAATAGGAAGCCGAGGCACAATACTTTCAAGATATCTAGGACGGGAGAAAGACACCCGTAAGACTGCTAAGTTCGAGGGAAGGCTCGTATGATTTTATTGTGCATATGATGCATTAGGACGTTCCAAATGAAATGTTGTGTCATTTGGTATCAAGTGGTTTAAGGCCATAGTTCACAGCGTGAATCTTTTCGCGGAACGCTGTGCGTATATAATATTTTAGCTCCAATGGTTTGTCTATTATGACTCAGTGACTACTCTGAATTTAGTATTCACCCAGTTGCTAAGAATAGAAAGTTTGTTCTGATACTTATACGATTAGTTCGATACAGTTTTCATGAGGAAGTTGATTTATATTGCAAGCCTCATTGAAGACAAATTTTTGTCCCTGAGATGCTATAATTTTGTAAGTTTCTCAGTATCAGCTAAAGATTAGAGTTTGACGACTTTCTATATACGCAGTCGTCATCTTCCCAAGTTCCTTAATTTCTACGAAACGTATCTTGTATGACAGCCGTTGTGTTATTACGTACTGCGTTCGACAACCGAGTACAGTTATGTTCCATCGTAACAGAGTTTTTACACGCTGAATAAAACTTTGTAGCTGCTAAAGGGGCGTTAAAACACGTATTTTTGAATATAAGCACCACGCTCTCTTTCAAATTATCCGTTTGTTAAGCGACATTGACATTTACAGTAAGCGATGCATAAACAAGAACATCATCGTCGCTCTCACAAATGCGAAAATAAACAACTCAGATGAGAATTGACTTTCATGTAGATGTATCTTACATAAATACACAGTGTGAAAATAATGTAGAATAATTACGATAGAGTATCTCAGTATGTTAGTGGGCTATAGCAGGAGGTAGGATATTAGCTTTTCATGTAAAGAGAGCATATACACTATGTGATCAAAAGTATCCGGACACCTCCCAAAATCATACGCTTTCATATTATGTGCATTGTGTCTCCACCTACCGCCAGGTACTCCATATCAGCGACGTCATCATGAGAGAGCAGAATGGGCCGCTCCGCTGAGCTCACGGACTTCGAACGTGGTTAGATGATTGGGTGTCACTTGTGTCATACGTCTGTACGCGAAATTTCCGCACTCCTAAACATTCGTAGAGCCGCTGTTTCCGATGTGATAGTGTAGTGGAAACGTGAAGGGGCACGTACAGCACAGTCTGTTGACTGACAGAGACCGCTGACAGTTGAAGACGATCGTAATGTGTAATAAGCAGACATCTTTCCAGACTATCACACAGGAATTCCAAACTGCATTAGGATCCACTGCAGGTTTTACTACAGTTGGGCGGGAGGTGAGAAGACTTGAATATCATGGTCGAGCGGCTGCTCATAAGCCACACATCACGCTAGTAAATGCCAAACGACGCCTCGCTTGGTGCAAAGAGAGTAAACATTGGAAGATTGAACAGTGGAAAAACGTTGTGTGGAGTGACGAAACACGGTACACAATGTGGCGATCCAATGGCAGGGCGTGGGTGTAGCGAATGCCCGGTGAGCGTCATCCACCAGCGTGTGAAGCGCCAAAAGTAAACTTCAGAGGCGGTGGTGTTACGGTGTGGTCATGTTTTCCACGGAGGGGGCTCGCACCACTAGTTGCTTTGCGTGGCATTATTACAGCACAGGGCTACACTGATGTTTTAAGCACGTTCTTGCTTCCCACTGTTGAAGAGCAATTCGGGGACGGCGACTGCATCTTTCAACACGATCGAGCATCTATTCATAATGCACGGCTTGCGCGGGTTGGTTACACGACAATAACATCCCTGTAATGGACTGGCCTGCACAGAGTCCTGACCTGAATCCTATAGAACACCTTTGGCGTGTTTTGGAGCGCCGACTTCGTTGCCAGGCCTCATCGACCGACATTGATACCTCTCCTCAGTGCAGCACTTCGTGAAGAATGAACTGCGTTCCCCAAGAAACCTTCCAGCAGCTGATTAAACGCTGAAGAGGAAACTGTCATCAAGGCTACCACCACATTGAACTCCAGCATTACCGATGGAGGGCGCCACGAACTGATAAGTCATTTTCAGCCAGGTGTCCGGATGCATTTGATCACTTAGTGTATGAAACATGAAACGAGTACTTTAGCTCTTCTAATACTTACATGCTATCGTCAGGCACAAATTGAGTACAAACTCGAAGCTGTGGCACTCTCACTTTTCACTCATTCACTAACATCACGCTTGCATGCTGTTCCTCAATAGAACAGATGAAGTCCTTCCAGACGAGAGTCACATGTTTTCTGTGGTTGCTCCCGCCGCTACTGATGGGGAAATTGGTGCACGGGAATATTCTTCTTCTGTGACCTTGTTGTATCTGCATCAGCTGAAAAACGTTGCTGCAGACTGTCATGGAGTCACAAGTCTGGTGTGGTTAGCTGATTCACTTTTCGATATATAAATATAATCATACTGACGTAGGGCCAGCCGATGTGGTCGAGCGGTTCTAGGCACTTCAGTCCGGAAGCGCGCTGCTGCTACGTTCGCAGGTTCGAATCCTGCCTCGGGCATGGATGTATATGTGTTGTCCTTAGGTTAGTTAGGTTTTAGTACTTCTCAGTCTAGGGGACTGAGGACCTCAGATGTTAAGTCCCATAGTGCTTAGAGCCATTTGAACCATTACTGACGTAGGCTTCCCCATACACATAACTTTGATTTATTTACTGCCGGACTCGTGTCACACACACACACACACACACACACATACACACGCACACACACACACACACACACACGCTCATCATCAGAGGAATATTGTATTCTGGTTTCTTAGCACATGTCACAAGCGCATTGGTCAACATGAGTCATATAAATAATTGGAACTGTGATTGCTGTGTACAGATGCGAGCTGAGTTGGCGAACCTTCGCTCACATCTCCAAGCTGCGTTGGCTTCCGTCACATAGCTTGAGGCTGCTGCCAAGGGGCATTACTGTGGGGGTTCGGACTCGGGGATGCAAGGGACGTCGAGCACGTCCCACGTCTCCACCTATCGGTCCACTGCTGTGGCCGCCACAGGTACTGCCTGCACTGAAGTTGACCTCTCACCTGTGGTCGAGTGAGAGGTCATTCCAAAGTCTGGCAGGCAGCGAAAACCTTTCCTTGGGGCCGACTGTAGGGCTTCCCCGGTTCGATAGACGAACAGGTTTCGGGCGTTATCTGTGGCTGACGATGTCTCTGAGCCAGATGCAATCGTCCACCTCGTTCCAGAGGAAGCTTGTAGGCCCGCAAGGTCGGGGCACTCACATAGAGTGGGTTTGCTGGTAGTTTGGAGCTCCAAGGTTAGGCACGTAATGGGGGCCTTTAGGAATATGGTTGCCAAGGAAGGGAAGGAAGCCAGTGTGTAATCTATGTGCATACATAGGGCAGTCAATCCGGATGTGGAAAGGATGCTTCCGGATGCCATAAAGAGTACAGGGTGAAGCTAACTGCAGGTGGTCGCACATGTCGGTACCAATGGCATCTGTCGCTTTGGATCGGAGGAGATTCTCTCTGGTCTCGAGAGGGCAGAGGAAATGGTAAAGACTGCCAGTCTTGCTTGCGAGATTAAGGTGGGGCTCACCATCTGCAACATCGTAGATATAACCGATTGTGGTCCTTTGGTGCAGAGACGAGTGGAGGGTCTGAATTAGAGGCTCAGGCGGTTCTGTGACCGTGTAGGCTGCAGATTCCTTGACTTACGCCATCGGGTGGTGGGTTTCCGGGTTCAGAAGTCCACTACACATAGGAAGCGGATAAACGGGTAGCTGGGGATGTGTGGAAGGTACTGGGCGGTTTTTTAGATTAGAGGGTCCCAGGATCCACAGAAAGGGAGTCCTTCTAAAAGGGGACAGGTAAAACACAGTAAGTTATAGAAACGATAGGTATTGTAGTTGTAAATTGTCGTAGCTGTGTTGGGAGAGAACAAGAGCCCCAAGCCCCAACAGAAAAAAGCACTGAAGCTCAAATACGAGAGGAACTTCAATAGTGGCAACTATTTATTTACAGCTCTTAAAAAATAGATACGTGTTTCAAAGTTTTATTGACCTTTAGAGTAGTCACCAGAATTATGTATAATCCTTTGCCAGTGATGTGGAAATCGTTGGATACTCTTAGCAGTGCCAGCTGTGTTGGCAGTTCGAGTGCCGCGGTCTGTTGCCCGACGAATTTGTAACAGTTCTGAAGCGAATGCTGTGAAGTGTTTCCTTCAGTTTATAAATCCAGTTCAACTCACGAGGACTTGAGTCGCGGGAGTGCAGTAGGTGGTATAGCACTGGACAGCCACATCAGTGAAACAAATCAGTAACAGCTTGCACTGTACGTGCTTGAGCATTGTCCTACAAAATGATGGTCAGGTCCAGCAGAAAGTGTCTCTAAGCTGGTCGTAGATTGTGTTCCAAAATGAACAGCATAGATACAGAAGTGATGACACTTTCAGTAGGACCTGACCATCATTTTGCAGGACAATGCTCAAGCACGTACAGTGCAAGCTGCTACTGATTTGTTTCACTGATGGGGCTGCTAAGCGCTATACACCTACTGCACTACCCTGAGTTAAGCCCTCGTCAGTCGAACTCGATTTCTAAACTGAAGGAAACACTTCACGGCATTCGCTTCAGGACTACTACAAATTCGTCGGGCAATCGACCGCGCCACTCGAACTGTCAACACAAGTGGCACAGCTAAGAGTATCCCACGACTTCCACATCGCTGGCAATGGGTTATACACAATGCTGGTGACTACTTTGAAGGTCAGTAAAACTTTGAATCCCGTATCTATGTTGTACGAGCTGTAAATAAATAGTTGCCATTATTAAAGTTCCAACCCTCGTAGTTATAGTCACAGAAAGCTAGGTAAAGCCGGAAATAAGTTCAGGCAATAATTTTTCAAACGATCTAACAGTGTTCAGAAAGGATAGATTAATTACAGTTGGTGTTGGAGTATTTATTGGTGTCAGAGGTAGTTTGCCTTGTAGTGAAACTGAAGTAGATAGTTACTGCGAAATAGTATGGGTAAAGGTTATACATGACAATCGGACTAAACTATTAATTGGATTGTTTTACCGACACTCCCGACTCAGAAGATGTTGTTGCTGAGCAGTTAAAAAAATCTTGAGTCTCATTACAACTATGTACCCCACTCATACAGTTGTAGTCTGTGGTGAATTCAGTCTCCCCTCGACATGCTGGAAAAGCTATACGTTCAAAGCCGGCGGCAGGCATAAAACGGCATCCGAAATTATACTGAATACTTTCTCAGAAAATTATTTTGAACAATTAGTTCATGAGCCTACTCGAAGGGTAAATGGTTGCGAAAGCATACTTCACCTCTTAGCAACAAATAATCCTGGACAAATAGTGAGTATCGTGACGAATACAGGGATTAGCGACGACAAAGCAGTTGCTGCTTGGCTAAATGCCGTAACACATACAACCACCAAACCGAAACGCAAAGTAAATCTACTTAAGGAACCTTGTAAAAGGCACTTAACGCCGTTTTCAGAGACAGTCTTCACTCCTTTCGATCTAATCATGTAAGCGTAGAAAAGTTGTGGAATGATTTCAAAGAGATAGTATTGAAAGCAATCGTGGGATATGTACAACATAAATTAAAAAGTGATGGTACTGATTCCCCATGGTACACAAAACGGGTCAGATCGCTGTTGCGGAAGTAGCGAAAAAATCATGCCAAATTTAGAAGAACCCAAAATCCCCAAGACTGGCAAAGTTTCACAGAAGTTCGGAATATAGCGCGTACTTCAATGCGAGACACTTTTAATAATTTCCATAACGAAACTCTGTCTCGAAATCTGGCAGAAAACCCAAAGAGGTTCTGGTCATACATAAAGCACACCACTGGCAAGACGCAATCAATACCTTCACTGCGCGATAACAACGGTGAAGTCACTGATGACAGTGCTACTAAAGCAGAGTTATTAAACACGGTTTTCTGGAGCTCCTTCACCAAAGAAGATGAAGTAAATATTCCTGAATTCCAAGCAAGAACAACTGCCAAGATGCGAAATATAGGATATCCTCGGTGTCGCAAAGCAGCTTAACTCACTTAATAAAGGCAAGGCTTCCGGTCCAGATAGTGTACCAGTCAGGTTCCTCTCAGAGTTTGCTGATACAATAGCTCCATATTTAGCATTTATATACAACCGATCGCTCACAGAAAGATCCGTACCTAAAGACCGGCAAACAGATGAAGTCACACCAATACCCAAAGAGGGAAGTAGGAGTAATCCTTTGTATTACAGGCCCATATGACTGACGTCGATTTGCAATAGGGATTTGGAACATATACAGTATCCGAACATTATGGAGTACCTCGAAGAAAACGATTTATTGATACATAGTCAGACGGATTCAGAAGATGTCGTGCTTGCGAAACACAACTAGCTCTTTATACTCATGAATTAATGAGTGCTATCGACAGGGGATGTCAAATTGATTCTACATTTTTAGATTTCCAGAAAACTTTCGACACCGTTCCTCACAAGCGTCTTCTAACCAAACTGCGTGCCTATGGAATATCGCTTCAGTTGTGCGACTGGATTTGTGATTTCCTGTCAGCAAGGTCACAGTTCGTAGTAATAGACGGAAAGTCATCGAGTAAAACAGAAGTAATATCAGACGTTCCAAAACGAAGTCTTATAGGCCTTTTAATGTTCCTGATCTATATTAACGATATAGGAGACAATCTTAATAAACGTCTTAGATTGTATTCAGATGATGCTGTCATTTACCGTCTTGTAAAGTAATAAGATGGCCAAAATGAATTGCAAAATATTGAGATAAGATATCTGTATGGTGCGAAAAGTGGCAATTGACCCTGAAGAAAGATAAGTGTGAAGTTATTCACATGAGTAATAAAAGAAATCCACTACATTTCGATTACGCGATAAATCACACAAATTTGAAGTCTGTAAATTGAACTAAATACTTAGGGATTACAATTACATATAACCTAAATTGGAACGATCACGTAGATAATATTGTGGGTAGAGCAAACCAAAGACTGCGATTCATTGGCAGAACACTTAGAAGGTGCAGCAGGTCTACTAAAGAGACTGCTTACACCACGCTTTTCCGCCCTGTCTGGAGTATTGCTGTGTGGTGTGGGATCCGCATCGGGTGCGACTGACGGATGACATCGAAAAAGTACAAAGAAGGGCGGCTCGTTTTGTATTATCGCGAAATAGGGGAAATAGTGCCACGGACATGATACATGAATTGGAGTGGCAATCATTAGAACAAAGGCGTTTTTCGTTTCGACGGGACTTTCTTATGAAATTTCAATCACCAGTTTTCTTCTCCGACTGCAAAAATATTCTGTTGGCATCCACCACCATAGGCAGAAACGATTATCACGATAAAATAAGAGAAATAAGGGCTCGCACAGAAAAATTTGAGTGCTCTTTTTCCCGCGCGCCGTTCGAGAGTGGAACGGTAGAGAGACAGCTTGAAGGTTTATCAGTGAACCCTCTGCCATGCACTTTATTGTGAATAGCAGAGTAGTCACTTAGATGTAGATGACAATTTTAATCAACAAAGTTGGCAAATTGTGTCACTGACAGTGATGAAATCCTCGTTCGCGTTAAGGTTCCATTTATATTATTGTTCGATCGCAATTACCGAATTTCTTTAGACCGAACATTGACGCATTCAGTATATGCTGACTTGGGAATTGCCAAGGCCACTTAGTGTAAGAGAGCGAAAAGTCCAAATGCGTCGATAGTTCCAGGGATTTAGAACATTTTGTTCAGGATGTATGGTATATGTGGAAGTAATACAGGTGCTTCACAGAAGTTATCATTTTGTTTGTACTTTTCTTTACGAGCTGCGACATAGTCGTAGCAAAATTTAACAATGATCCAGGAAAGGTATTTTGTATTTATTAATTATTACCAGATAAATTGTTTTGTATGTGATCATCTTGAAGGCCGGTATGCAACTAACTTTTCAGGACATCGAACCAAACCCACGTGTAAAAATAGTATAGTAAGAAAGTAAAATACTTCGTTCTGGTGCCTTTCTAATACTCTAACGCAACTTTATGTTACACGTAATTTAATTGCATTTGCTTTTTGTTATGACCACAATGGTCTCATGTTTTATTTAATTACAATAAAGTTACATCTTTACTTCTTAGTAGTCCGATTTGCAACATTCAAGACACCACTCATAATCTCCCACTATCCACTGTTGACATGTATGCTCATCCAACATCCCAGGTTATAACGTGAACAATACAGTTAAGTGCTTGGCTTTGTTTTACATCTTTCAGCGTCAGTGAGTGACAGCAGGGCGGACTGTTGTAGGGCTTAGCTGTTTTCAACCTAATATCTCACCAGACTACGAGAGGTACACAGGTAATCTCAATTGAAAATATTTTTAACTGTTAAGTTCTCGACTCCAGAATATCATTATGTGACACGCATTAAATATATGCAAGTGTAGTGAACGTACAACTTGCAACACAATCGTGGTAAACTTAACCTACGAGCCGGCGGTGTGGCCGAGCGGTTCTAGGCGCTTCAGTCTGGAACCGCGCGACCGCTACGGTCGCAGGTTCGAATCCTGCCTCGGGCATGGATGTGTGTGATGACCTCAGGTTTGTTAGTTTTAAGTAGTTCTAAGTTCTAGGGGGCAGATGACCTCAGGTGTTAAGTCCCATTGTACTAAGAGCCACTTTTTTTTTTTTAAATCTACGATTTAGGAGTATTGCTGTTTCTCACAAATTACATATTATGGATACAGAAACAGCACGACGATTATCAGTTTATGACATCGCTTTTAGGACCTGAATGGATGACATTCTACTTGCTTGCTACTGTGGCAGGTTACGTATGATTCACACGGCACTTCCTGACGGTGTAGATACTGTACACCATTGCCGGCCGTTGTGGCCAAGCGGTTCTAGGCGCTTCAGTTCGGAACCACGGGACTGCTACGGTCGCAGGTTCGAATCGTACCTCGGGCCTGGATGTGTTTGATGTTCTTAGGTTAATTTGGTTTAATTAGTTCTAAGTTCCAGGGGACTGATGACCTCAGATGTTAAGTTCCATAGTGCTCAGAGCCATTTGAACCATTTTTGAACTGTACACCATAATCACGCAGTTAATAGGATTCACAGAAAATTTACCTATACTTAGAATGAATCTGCTAACAAAATTATTGTGTGATCAGTTGTCAGATAGTTTATCTTCGTCGGCCATCTTTATCAAGAAGAAGCAGGAATGTTTTAAAATGACTTACGCGACTGCACACACATTTATTTAATCGATGGTGTGACATATATGCACATTTGACTTCAGTGGGAGACGACTGTCGTATATAATGCTGCGTTACATATCTTATAAACACAGTGTTTCGCAATGGCGTACTATTGAATGGATCAGACTTCTAAAACTCGGAATGGAAAATGAATGTGTCATTATCAGCAACTAGCAGTACTGTCAGCTGTGATTTGTAGACAGAAATTTACATCCAGAATGACTTTGTTCGTGAAACGCATGCAGTGTTGAATGGAGGTTCGCAGGTGCAAACGTAAGCATATGGGTAAACAGGCAGGCAGACACACAATGCCCAGCTTCCTGTCGTTACAGGTCGTTGGCCGCAACACGCGGATGGCGGAACTCGCGCACTCGTGTATACACTGGTAGCGGCATACGAGCTACTGCAGCGCAGTAGGCACGTGGGCAGTGTGTAAGTACGGTACCGCCCACGCACTGTGGAATTACAAAGATCGTGCCCACGTGCCCGTGCCGAGTATTGTGCTCCGTTCAGCTGAATGTATGAACTACTACCCACTAAAGGGAACTTAGCACTACGTCCGAGTGAGATCTGTGAATTGGGCGATGAGGGGAGTAGAAACCTGACACAGCTCTACCAAGAACTTCAAAGGATTGGGAATAACAGCAAAGCAGCTGCAAGGCACAGATTTATAAAATATTGATCATGGTTTCGACAGTTTTGAAAATGTCTTCTTCAGAAAATATTGTACGTAGAATCACGTTATTTGTATCCAATGTGGGAGTCGTTGACTCTGTCTCGTACATATGCGTGTCATCGTCTTAATCAGTGTTTAAAATACGAGATCTAAAAGTAGTAGCACTCTACTGAGCTTTGTCTTAAGACTTCTTAAGATTATATATATATATATATATATATATATATATATATATATATATATATATATATATATATATGACATTAAATATAAAACGTGGCATTGGATCCAATAGAGCGAAAATATGCCACGTACAGAACTAGTGTCATGCGCCGACTGTCACTGGAGCTCTTTCATGAACACTTCCTGAAGCGCAGTCTCGTTTAAAATGCTTCAAATGGCTCGGAGCACTATGGGACTCAACTGCTGAGGTCATTAGTCCACTAGAACTTAGAACTAGTTAAACCTAACTAACTTAAGGATATCCCAAACATCCATGCCCGAGGCAGGATTCGAACCTGCGACCGTAGCGGTCTTGCGGTTCCAGACTGCAGCGCCTTTAACCGCACGGCCACTTCGGCCGGCGTTTAAAATCTAACGTAGCTCTTCCGCTTTCTTTCCACTCTTCTAACCTGTTGAGAGTAAAGCAGATGTAATATCCATAAAATCACTCAAGAGAAGACGGGCCAAAAAAATAGCCTGCAAATCCTCTTCTACTAGGGCAGCTCTATGGTTCGCTAAGAAGAATAATGGTTTAAATGGTTCTGAGCGCTATGGGACTTAACATCTGAGGTTATCAGTCCCCTAGACTTAGAACTACTGAAACCTAGCTAACCTAAGGGCATCACACACATCCATGCCCGAGGCAGGATTCAAACCTACGACAGTAGCAGCAGTGCGGTTCCGGACTGAAGCGCCAGAAGCGGTCGGTCACAGCGGCCAGCTAAGAAGAATATTAACGGAATTTTCATCTTCATGGCAATGCAAAACATCTCGGAGAGTTTCATTGTGATTTCTTTCCGCGTTATCAGCCAAGTCGTGGCGTCGTGTTGCTTGAACGTTCCCACGAGGTTCCTATTCGTCATCTTCGAGCGAAGTCTTGGGTTACTTTTCAGCTTGTATCATTATAGCCGCCAGTCCGTAGACTCCTCACTGAGCCCCCAAAGGGTAACTCAAACGCATACCTCCAGAAGAAATGTCCCTGCCTATTGTGGTTGTGGTTGGAGGGTAGAGGCACACGAGGTGTAAGGGATTCTGGGTGTCGAGTCCTGGTGCTGCCTGTCTATTTCGCCAGCTGCCTTCGCCACTTTCACGTCCTAGCATTCCTTTCTACGTCGTCACGCCTCTCTTCACGTGGGTACTAGTAGAGGATTCTATGGTACTATTTGAAAATCATATCGACAGCGATATGGTAAACTGCTTCGACACACCCTCACCGCAATATGTTTCTAATGTGGTTGCAAGTTTTGGAAAGGGATAGTTCGAGTCGCCATGCGATCCCCTCCAGCGCCAGGCGTTGCTAATCTATACACGGAACACTTCGAGGAAACTGCTTTCGAAACCAAGCCAAAGGAGGCTACAGATATGTGGTTGACATGTTCGTGGTTCTGGTGCATGGTGAAGAAAACCTACTAGAGTTCCTGCGTCACTTTAACAGAATACACAACATCAAGTTCCTCATGGAGGTGGAAGAAAACGGATTTCTACGCTTTGGGACATTCTGGTAAAGGAAAACTCTAATAGGGCGCTTTGACATTCTGTCTTCAGGTAGATGACATGCACGGACCTGCACCTAAAATCCAATAGCTACCTCCATCCTGTGCAACACAAGTCTGCGCTCACCACCCTCGTGCACAGAGCGTCAGCCGTACACGACAAGCGAAGTCTGCCATCAGGTTACAGCGTCTGCGCGAAATAGTTCGCAACAACAGCTACTCGAGCATGTGGATAAACGAAATGATTGAGGTGAAGACAGCAAGTGCGTGGCATTCCTTCCGTTGGCTCAGCCGCCTAAAACCTAGTTTGCCAGGATAATGGAGAAACACAAAATAAAAAAAGAAACGTTTTCGCTCAACAATTGAAATCAAGAGATGTTTGTCGAAACGTTTTGACAACCCGATAGGATTGCATCAAAGAACTTTTTTCTGTATTGAGTTCAAAATATTGAGAAATGATTGATACACATGAGAGTAAGTAAATAATTATCAATCCTAGTTCTGCGTGGAACTTCATACACACGCAAGATGCTTCGAATTCCAATACAACAATAGACAGAGAAACATTAAGTGAGCCATTATGTCACGAAGAGAGAGTAAATGACAAAATCTCTTCCATTTTCAATGTGCTACTACTGTTTCCTTGCAACATGTCGGTGTTCTGCACAACTCGATCCTTGAGGATAATAAATGATGTAATGATATATATTTGCATTCGCGATTGGAGTGGGCTGTTACGACTCACCGAACAGGCAGGGACTTTTAAGGTAACTACCAACCGATCTGGTAATGTGAGTCCCAATTGATTTCCGGTTCCTGTATTAGCGTTAAAACAAGGGAAGCCTCCTGAAAATTTTAGACATTACCACGAGATGAGAATTATTGTTAGATTAACACCCGGAGAGATTGTCCCAGATAAAAAATTTCTTTAGTCTAATGTGTTGTCTTCAGACACCAGAGGCAATGTCTTGTTGAGGTAGCCATCCTGTTAGCAATTCCTATCTGTCTCTGAGCGTCATTTGGTTGCCGATCTTCCATTTTTTACACTTCTTAATATGTATGTTCTAAGTCTCCTTCTTTACTTTTGCCCAAGGATTTTTCAGTCAAAGATGCTTTTCATGACGCTGTTATGTCGAAATAGCTGCCTATAATTCAGTTTTTCTTCTCTGTATCATGTCAATCAATGTCCCTTAATTTCTTCTAGAACATGTTCAGTTTTTTGGTATACATTTATTTCAGTGTGGCGTTTTGTGGCTCTTTTACACGTACACATCTCTTCTGCCTGCCCCTAGGCCTCTAAGATCGCCTAACCTCAGACTTTTTCTGCCTGACGTCGTCGCAAGAAGTGTACAGCGGCCTTGTTCATGCGGTTGACGAAACGGAATAGCGAATTGTACCATATAATAAAGCATTACGAGATGATCTAAGGGTGTTAGCAAGAATTCGAAGCTCACTGCGGAGGCGAATTCAGTATTGCATCCAAATGCTAAGACGGCTCTTTAACAGGTAAGGTGGCGCAGCACAGTATTTAACGTACTGAAATAGTTATAGTCTATTTTCATCAGTCTCAGTTCTCGCCGTGAAATGTAGTACGCCGTCTACACCGCAAATAGCTCTTCACTAAGAGGCATTACAAAATGCTTTCGACTTCTAAGTGTGTGATCCTAACGCAGATCATGACAGTGTGTTGTGGGCTGTTAAGTACTGGTACAAACGTAACCGTAACGACAGCTTACACCACGCTGTCCAGAAAAGAGAGAATTCTTACTTGTTTCTACCGACTGCATTTAGTTAAATTCATCAGAAAACAGAAACGCATGAAATTCAGCCTTGGCTGGAGCGCTCCCATACGCAATTCAGGGCCTTCGATCTTAGTAACTTTGTTATCAATCAATTGCAAAATGAATGATAGGGTTGAACAATGAGCACAAACATAGTTGCACACTCGTTAGTAGTGAAGTCCGTATCTGCCACGTGCTCCATCTGTTTTCTGTGCCCGCCCTGTCTCCAGATTGGAAGGCCTGGCACTGGGATTGGAGTAGATTTGTCAGAGACGACAGTTTTCGCGTACCCTCCGGTTTGTGCTTCCTCTGTTAGTACGGGTGGCGGCTTGCATAGTGTCTCTGAGACTCAGTCACACACACACATTCTGTATCTTTCCGTGTTTTTGAACACTTGTACTTATAATGGGGAAACCTCGGTGCCTCAAAAGTGCCAACAAGGATTTTGGAAAAAGGACTGGATTCCAGTCTTTGGATTGTCATTCACCATTTACTGCACACAAAAGATTTATTCATAAAAGGTTTCAGAATTAAAACAACCAATAAACCTTACATGAGAATATAAAGATTCTTCAAATTCGAACATGGGTTACGATTTTAAAACAAGAATTCTACAATGTAAAGCTTTCAGATATAAAAACAAGAATTTAAATTAAAGAAACATCAAAATTAGCTTGGTTGATCTTAACAAGAGCACCACGGATGGCAAGAGGTTAGTAAGTAACATTTAATTTTACATGAACCAATTAATGACAGTTTTAGCAATTAATAAACTGTCGAACGAATAATGATGTTTCCCAAAATTTATTTACAACAGATAACAAGCCTCAAGGGCCGCAGTCTTGCTAATAATGATTCGCCCATAGAAGGAACAAGATGATGGCCACAAAGGTCACGAACTCGAGCCAGGATACCAAGGGGATCAGTAGCCCTGCTTATTAAAATAATTTTGAACAATACGTCATAATCGCTATTAGACGGAGCAAGTGACACCCTTATTCTTAGTTAACAACACGCGTGACACTTTTGACGCTCACCAACAAGTTTAAGGAAGCATAAGCATATAAACCTTATCTTCTTCAAGAAATATAAAAATTCAACGACGAGAAAAAAGATACCAATCTCAGTATATACAGAGGGGTCCAAAAAAATGTATCCACTGTTTAAAAGTCCATAACTGGCAAACTAATTGACGGAGTTCTCATCTTTGGTAGTATAATAGATTGTAGTTCCGGCAATCGCCACACAAGCGTTGTATTGCGTTGCCTTGTTTTATCGGATGACAGTCGCCAGATAGTCAGTGTTTTGTTCTTAGTTGTACCTAGTTACTCGAGTAAACATGGCTGGTGCAAGGCTTACATTCGATGAAAGGAAGTCAGTTTTGAAGTGGTATTTTAAGTACGAAAACATTAATGAAGTTCAACGGCAATGGCGAAATGAGTATCAAACAGAGCCACCGACACGTTTAACGATAGGTCGCATTCGAGACAAATTTGAAGCCGGAGGCTGTGTTAAAGATGTACACAAACAACGATCTGGACGACCTGTAACAGTAACAAGTCCAGTTAACTCCCGTCGCGTGTTACAACAATTCACTCGCTCACCACAGAAGTCTGTGAGGCAGTGTGCCCGTGAAACTGGAGTGAGTCGTTCAAATTCAAATGGTTCAAATGGCTCTGAGCACTATGGGACTTAACATCTGAGGTCATCAGTCCCCTGGAACGTAGAACTACTTAAACCTAACCAACCTAAGGACATCTCACACATCCATGCCCGAGGCAGGATTCGAACCTGCGACCATAGCGGTCGCGCGGTTCCGGACTGAAGCGCCTAGAACCGCACGGCCACAACGGCCTAAAAATGGCTCTGAGCACTATGGGACATAACTGCTGAGGTCATCAGTCCCATAGAACTACTTAAACCTAACTAACCTAAGGACATCACACACATCGATGCCCGAGGCAGGATTCGAACTTGCGACCGTAGAAGTCACGTGGTTCCAGACTGTAGAGCCTAGAACCTCTCGGTCACGCCGGCTGGCGATTCGCCCAAGTGTTCGGCGAATTTTGAAGACAGAAAAGTGGAAGTGCTACAACCCACGATTGCTACACGCAATGAATGAGGACGACCCAGATCGTAGAATGGAGTACTGCGAGTGGTTTACTAACATGGTGCGCAACGATGAAGAGTTTGCAGAGATGATTGTGTGGCCTGCTGAGGCACAGTTCAAACTCAATAGTGCAGTAAATCGCCACAATTGCATCTACTGGGCCGCCGAAAATCCGAATGTCCATGTAGACAAAGCCGTGAATTAGCCAGGAGTAAATGTGTGCTGTGGGTTGTCTTACTGAGGCTTGATTGGGCCATTCTTTTTTGACGGCACAGTCACCGGTGAGGTGTACCTTCAGAGCCGGCCGAAGTGGTCGTGCGGTTAAAGGCCCTGCTGTCTGGAACCGCAAGACCCCTACGGTCGCAGGTTCGAATCCTGCCTCGGGCATGGATGTTTGTGATGTCCTTAGGTTAGTTAGGTTTAACTAGTTCTCAGTTCTAGGGGACTAATGACCTCAGCAGTTGAGTCCCATAGTGCTCAGAGCCATTTGAACCATTTTTTTGTACCTTCAGAAGCTTTAGACATTCATTTTACCTGCCATCCAAGACTTGTATGGAGACGGACGAGTTTACTTTCAACAAGATGGTGCCCCAGCCCACTACCAAAATCGTGTTAGGACGTATCTTGACGAAAATCTACAAGGAAGATAGATAGGCCATAGAGGTGCTGTGGAGTATCCACCACGTTCCCCAGACCAAACTCCTCTGGACTTTTACCTGTGGGGAACACTAATGGACGTCGTTTGTGGACAAAAGCCAGGCACATTGGATTAACTTCGAGAATCCATCGTATATTCATGTGCAAATATCCAACTGAACACGTTGCAGTCAGTAGTTCGTGCTGCAGTTCGGCGGCATCGTTAATGTGTGGATGTTAATGATGACCATTTCGAACATCTACAGTGATATCTTTAAGTTGGACTTTAAGCTACACTTTCACCAAAAATAAGGCAACTCCGTCAATTATTTTGCGAGTTTAGGACTTTTAAACAGTGGATACATTATATGGACCCCTCTGTAAACAGAAGGTTTGGTAATACACAAAATTAGAGTACTTTTCTGTAACACAGACTCAAATGATCACTTGGAGAGAACAACCCATTAAAACAAAGCCTTCAAAACTGTTTCAAAGGCTCTGGGGGTTAGTACAAGACAATTACAGATTACCTTTTATATGAATTCCGTGCACGGAGTGGGCCGCGGTAAAACCGTCGCACACAACGGTAGACACAGTTAATGACTCGCTAGCCCGACTGTTTGACAGCCGGCGGAGGGAAAAACAGTGTACCGCTAGACTACGGGCGTGCGAGACTAGGATCTCAAGCCGTGCAAGGCCCGCAGGCAATCAATACCTGGAGTACGGAGCATACATCAGTAAATATTAAATAACGAGGACACCATCCGACCGCACACGGAGACAAATTAACACAGCTAAAACCAGTCCACCCCAATGACCCCTTACGTGCAGTTGAGACGTGGTACTCACTGGAATGAAGGGAAAGGTGCAAGGGAGGACCCACTAATGTAACTTTCTTTTCACACAGCCTGTTTATGTAACAAATAATTTTTTTTTACAAAACGAACAAATTTACAAAATTCTTTTAACCTTAGACCTTAAGATAAATACGCTTTTGCCAAAGAAATCAAAACAGCAAACAATATTACAGTGATTACAAGACGGCCGGACCTGCAGCCCTTCTGTTATCGGGTGAAACAGCGGTGTTTACTACCGCGCTGGACACAGTATCTCTTATTAAATGCCCTTCTGCAACACGTGAAACTATATAAGTATCATTGATGACAAGAATGATACAATTACTCAAAACAGATGACGTAACTTTTAATTAAAGCTCTATGTCGAAAGGTTCGGGGTTAAGATGCGTACCTATGCTTAACTGTTAAACAGATTAGCAAACAATACGATAATAATAAGACTTATTTCAAAGCAACCAACCTCTTAACTTCAATCGAAAACCAAGATGCGACTGGATCCCAACCCGTCGCTTTTGACAATCTTATTTTGAGTGAAGCCCTAGTGATAGTCGGCTGTTAATATTTTCAAAGTTAAACTGATTGTTATTTATTAAGACAGCTCTGAAGGAACGTCTTAAAACATAACTTGTGAACACTTATTACAAGAGAACTCACTCGGCGGAACAACAAGATCAAGCTAAAACACACGAATAATGACCCGGTCTTTCGAACACAGCAACGCACAGCTTAGCGCAACAGTTTCTAACTAATGACTGAGAAATACAATTACAATCAAAGAATTGTACCTCTTAACATCTAAATCTAACCACAAGGCCCCTGTTTTGTTTAACGGCAACCTGTGCCTTACTACAATTGTTCCGGCTGTGTTTACGACCAGAAACTGATTCATTAGAACATAAGCATGACAACTAGTGCCTTAGTACAATACTAAGGCCTATATTTACGACCAAAGATCCGGCCGCTGTAGCCGAGTGGTCCTAGGCGCTTCAGTCCGGAACCACGCAACTGCTACGGTCGCAAGTTCGAATCCTGCCTTGGGCTTGGGTGTGTGTGATGTCCTTAGGTTAGTTAGGTTTAAGTAGTTCTAAGTTCTAGGGAACTGATGACCTCAGATGTTAAGTCCCATAGTTGGTTGGTTGGTTTTGGGGAAGGAGACCAGACAGCGTGGTCATCGGTCTCATCGGATTAGGGAAGGATGGGGAAGGAAGTCGGCCGTGCCCTTTCAGAGGAACCATCCCGGCATTTGCCTGGAGTGATTTAGGGAAATCACGGAAAACCTAAATCAGGGTGGCCGGACGCGGGATTGAACCGTCGTCCTCCCGAATGCGAGTCCAGTGTCGAATCACTGCGCCACCTCGCTCGGTGGTCCCATAGTGCTCAGAGCCATTTGAACCATTTGAACAACCGAAGAGCCGACTAAGTAAAACTTCGAGGGACGTATACAAACCAGAAAATAAAGAGGGCAGGTGGACAGTGAAACAAGAAATAATTCAAAAGCTAAGATCGGTTAAATACTGTTTACTGGAAGACCGGCTTCAACACACTAAAGGTGCCATCATAGAATCTGTGAATATAAAACATGACAGGTTTCAGGGAGGGCTTACGTGAGTTGCACTATTACATTACTATTAGCACAGTAACACATACTTGAATGTACCTTAACATTTATAAAACCATTTGGATATAACGATACATGAGGCAGACCAGCTGATATAAAATCATTGTCACAGAAATAAAAAAAAAAATTGTTCTCGTGGTAATTCTTTTCCATCAGATATGTAAAACCTAAGTCATAATTTAAAACTATTTGGTACATGACTGCTGCTCGACTAACCACGTCGGCGCCACGCTGCCCTATTCCGCGCCGGTTTGCCTGCTGCAATTCTAGTGGTTCACAACCGGCCACTAAACAGCGCTGTCCCAGCAGTGCACACACAGTCCCACGGTATGACCACTCAATACTACTACAATACAACTTTACTATTATTGATAATCAAATACCCATGCAAAGAACACTTTCGCATACACTTTCTGTACATATTATACATGCTATGCATGCCATACGTACTATAAAGTACTTCAATTACAGAGTAAAAACATCTGAATCAAAGGCATTATCCATATTAGCGCCATAAAAACTACATATTAATTTACCCTCATTCATATCTGGAAGTCAGGAATTCACACATATTAAGCTGTTCATAACACGACTTAGATACAACGTGACGAGTGTTGAAACCTATATGCTGGGCTTTACCTGTCTGGGCACTACGCTGAAAGGTGGCTACACTGAGTCACAGCGCCAGAGATTGCGCTAAAGATTAATATTCCGCCGCCTCCACTGGTGCAGTAGTAGTTAAGACGATGTCGAGTGCAGTTGTTGTTCTGTTGGGCGAGAGAGTAGATGCTGTTCGGTTGGTGTAATGTATAGATGGAAGATATTGCAATAATCACAGTGTTTTTGAGAAAGGAGATGGGCTTTAATTTATGATGCTGGTGTAATGGAAAATTTTCGTCAATATATAATGAGGTAAAAAGGTATTACAGATTTCTTTAATGGCAATGCCTCTTGGTCACAGGTACAGTCAACAAAGCATCTGGTTCGTGTTCATGTATTTGACTTGTAATTCTCGTTTCTATGTGCAATTATAGTATTTCTGGTTTTTCAATTAGTTCCTTGTAAATGGCGTTTAAAATATTTTGCCGTTTTGAGAGAGAACCGAGCCAGATACATGTACGTTGAGTCACACTGCCACACAGAACAGTTACACTTGTGCTTTGTTGTTTCGTAGCTTTTATAGTTGCAGGGGACTTAATTAATCAACTGTGTTAATGGAAATTCCTTGTCATTCTTTATTTTTATTTTATGCAGTCAGATTGCGTGCTAATACTAGTCAGAGCCAGCTGGTTACGAGACTTCGTAACCGGTCACACAGCTACTAAAATTATTGCATTTATCCTTTTTCTTTTTAATTAAGCCCCCATGCACGTGGCGACCGCTGCTTCGGATCGTCCCTTGGAATTCTTTTGATAGTAAAAATAGCAGACAGTAGTATTGTTGTAGTACTTTGTAGTTTAGTAATTGTAGTCTATATTGCACGTATAGATTTTGTAATTGAACATTTGTAGTTGTATTGCCATTCTTCTGATGGTACTTTTATAGAATTTAATTTCTGATGTGTCATATACGGGCTTGACAACTTTGTGCGATTGTGAAGGTTTTAATTGTTCGTTAATCGTGTTTGTCGGGAAGCATTTCGTGTGAATGGTATTGTTGGTGATAATGTGTTATATTGTTTGTAATTTTCGTATAGTGACGAGTTATGTATGTTTTGTAAATGATTACGCAATCAATGAAAAAGGCAAAAATGATGGATAGTCAGAATAACGAAACTGTTAACATGGCGAACTCGCCAACACAGGAGAACAGTATGATGAATAATGAAATAAAAAACAATTTAATAAGCCGGGAAAATAGTCTGGAAACATTTCAAAATTTTTCACAATCAAAACATCTTCAGAATACGAGATTAAAGACAGAAGATTCTGGAGTAGTATCGAACACAGATAGCTTTACAGCTATGACGAAGGAAGTTAGTTTTACATAAATGTTAGGGGCGAAAAGAATTTGGAACCAGTTAATATGGATCAGTTGATGACTGCAATATTAAATTTGGGATCACAAATAGGAACAATTAAAACTGATATGGGAACAATGGAAACAAGGTTAGACTCACGAATAGGGACATGTTTTAAAAACATGAAAGATGAATTAAAGAAAGAAATTAGAGAAGAAGTACAACCGATTTTGAATACTCCAATAATAGATTAAATTCAATAGAAATTAGACAAAAGGAACTGGATAGAGAACAGGAAGAAAGAGATCGCTGCACACGATAAGGAAGAAATTTTTGAAAGAATCGAGGAAATCGTAAATATGAACAGTTAACTACTAAATGTGTCAATACTGAAGCCCGAATCGTGACACTTACGGAAGACGTAAATAAACAGAATGAACTAATAGGTGGCTTACCGGAAAGAGTTGAGGAGATTTCAGATAAATTGACAAGTCTTAGTTTAAATGGGGACAGAGATTCAGATGATACAGTTCCATTGCCATTTGCAGAAACAGAAGAGTACCAGAATGTAAAAAACATGTTGAAAATGTTTCTCCACTGCTGCCTACTCTTTTACTATTCTTTGTATCTATCAAAACAACTCTTCAGCTATCAATCTATCCAGAAAAGGAGTCAGTAAAGAATAACTGGATATGACTATTTTACCCAAAAGTGACAGTTTTCAGGATATTGACGAAAAAAGATCCGGCGACGCACAAGCGCGCACTTATTAGAGATTGTAATAATTTAAATGGTTTTTATCATGCATTTCTATCGGCATATTGGTCCAAAAACATGCAAGACAGAGTCAAACATAGTCTTATTACGCATCGTAGTTTTAAACAGTCTGAGTTCCGCATGCCGGCAGAATTCTTTGAAGACATGATTCGAAAGAATCAACTCCTTTCCAACCCTTATAGCCCGACTGAATTAATTCGCATTTGTTTAACTAAGCTGCCACAATCGATAAGACACATTGCTTTAGCCGGAAGATGTAAAGACGACATTGAAACTTTTAAGACTTTGCTACAAGAACTTGATTATGACAACGACGACGGAACTTCTTGTAATTTTTTCAGTAACGGTAATCACAATAGATTTTCAGAGAAAAGGGTTAATTATCGGAACCGACGTTGTAGCGGTAATTTTGAAAATGACAGACGAAACAGACAGGACAATAGATAACAGCCTTAGGACAATAACAGACGTTCGAACAGAAATTACACAGGCAAGTATAATAACAGAAATTCCTACCGGAATGATCAATCATACGAAAACAATAATCGGTATCATCAAGACAGAAATTATTCATACAATAATAGAAATTCTTGCTACAGAAATAACCAGGGTAGTAGGTCTAACAATAATTTTAGAAGTGATAGTCGAAATTACACAAGTAGCAGCCATGCAGATAGCCAGGAAAACAGAAATTTTAATAAGAGACACAACCAAGAATTTACATGTAACAGACAGGAGGGACCTAATGGACATCCTCCACGTGACAGAAATTCTGAGAGACAAGTGCAAATCGTAGAAATTGATCCGCGAAATGACGCGAATAATCAAAGACGTGACGCAAACAATGGACAATGACTTGTAGCTTCGGCTTCTGGCAGCAATAAAGACTGTTCAGAAAGTAATGACACTACGACTTTACACTACGTACGCTTGGAAGACATGAGAGATGTTTTTCTAGACGAAAAGGAAAATAATGTAGCCGTATTTTTACATCCTTTTATTGAAGTATGCGTGAGTAAGAATAATTACACTGTGGTTTTAGATTCTTGGAGCCCATTGAATGTTATTAGTGAATCAGTTTTTCGTATATGTGTAACTACTATTGCTTGTCCTGTGTTACCTGTTTCTAAAACTACAATTCGAGGAGCTATTTCTGGAAAAAGTGTGGAAGTTAAACAACAGACCAACTTAAATTTCTTAGGGCAGACAGATCAAAAAAGCGAGGTGGCGGGGTCGGCGCGTATATACGAACAGATCTCAAAGCGAAAGTCTTATGTACGTCAAATCCTGCTGAAGAAAAAGAGGCTGAATTCATGTTCATTGAAATAAATATACAAAGTCGGAAACTCTTGACTGGCGTCGTGTACAAGCCGCCAAAAATAAGCTCAATGAGTTCCTTCCAGTCGGAATTACATTCACTTCTGTGTCAATACGAACATGTCATCGTAATGGGTGACTTGAACATAGACCTGCTAAGAGACACTCCCTCCGCAATAAACCTAAGAAGACTGTTTAGTTGCAATAGCATGAACATTCTTCCATTACAACCTACACACCATACGGCGCACAGTCATACTCTTATAGACGTAATCGCAACGAAACAGACTGACAAAGTAAGAGATGTTGGTCAAACATCGGCCCCTGGCCTCTCAGCACATGATGTAATATTCCTGGCCTACTCTGTGCAGCCCCCAAGGATCAAATCGCGTTACATAACTTGTAGGAACATGAAACGTATTGACCTTGATGCTCTAACAGCCGATTGCTCAGAAATCTCATGGCATCAAATAATCAGAAAACCCACAATCGACGGCAAAATTAATGAACTTGGTGATAAACTCACTGCCCTCTATGACAAACATGCACCTGTGCGCACAATCCGTGTAAGAAAATCTCCTGCTCCATGGCTGACAGCTGAATTACGTCAAATGATGACTAATAGGGATGCTGCCCACAGGCGTTTCAAGGCAGATCCGAAACCCGAGCGTTTCGAAGAATATAGAAAGCTACGGAACAGAGTGAAACAATGCATTCGCAATGCTAAAATCAGGCACGCTCGCTCCCTTGTATGCAGCGATCTGACGCCCACGACTCTATGGAAGAATCTTCGTAGCTTGGGGGTCGGAAAGGCAAAATCGGAAACTACTTTTCATGTGTCAGCTAACGAATTAAATGAATTCTTCTCTGCACCTTTGAATACCAGCACAGCTGATAATTACCGTCCACAAGAATCCCCAAACAGGATAACTAACAACGATACCTTCCATCTAAACCATGTAACAACAAATACGGCAAGAAAAGCAATAATGAGAATCTCTTCTGATGCAATAGGCAACGACAGTATCGGTATAACCATGATTAAGAATGTTGCCGATATCTTAGTACCTGTCTTAACTGACATATTTAATTTTTCCCTCGTGAACGGAATATATCCCACTGCATGGAAAAGAAGCCTAATTCGACCCATCCCTAAGATCGAAAACCCGCAACTGCCTAGTGATTACCGACCAATTAGCATACTGCCTGCTGTTTCCAAAGCTCTTGAATATATTGTTCATGACCAAATCACTGAACACTTGCATGAATTCAGCCTATATGACAAATTTCAATCCGGTTTCCGTAAACATCACAGCACAAACACTGCTCTAATTAAAGTAACTGATGACCTGAAATATGCCATCGACAATCGAAAGGCAACAATATTGACGCTACTGGACTTCAGCAAAGCTTTTGACACTGTTAACTTTGACATATTGCTCAGAAAAATGCAACAGCTTAATTTCTCTGATAGTGCAATGAGATGGTTTGAAAGCTACTTAAAAGACAGACAGCAATGTGTTGTCTGCGTAAATGAAAAATCTTCCTGGAAACATGTTTCCTCGGGAGTGCCACAAGGATCAGTCTTAGGACCACTTTTGTTTTCTTTATATGTCAACGATATTTCGTCGGTTCTGTCCTCCTGTAAATATCATTTCTATGCCGACGACCTCCAGCTCTACCTAAGCGTCAGACCTGAAGATGTAAACACTGCTATCGCTCAGATGAATGATGATCTGTCTTCAGTAGTGAGATGGGCGAAAAATCTGGGGCTTAAACTAAATGCAAAAAAGACGCAAGTAATCTTAATAGCCCATCAGAAATTAATAAGTTCAGATTTCCGCGAACGGCTACCTCCTATTCTGCTCGACGGTACTCCAATACCATACCAGAAAACAGTGAAGAACTTGGGTGTAACTTTGGATGAGCATCTCAACTGGGCGGAGAATACAGTCGCAGTGTGCCGAAAGACGTCTGCTTGTCTCTATGCTCTCAAAAAGTTTCGGAACATATTTCCACAGGACTTGAAACGCCAGCTCGTGCAAGCACTCGTTCTACCGAACCTCCACAATTGTGATGTGATTCAACAAGGCATGAGTAGTGAAAACAAAAGACGGCTAGAGCTAACCATGAATGCCTGTGTGCGTTACACCTGCAACATTCGCCGATATGATCATGTTAGTGCTTCATACTCCGAGCTAGGGTGGCTGCGGCCGGACAAATTGCGTGACTACCACACTCTATGTCTACTCCACCGACTCCTCATCGCGCAAGCACCCCAGTACCTTGCTTCAGAGATTAAAAACCTGTCATATCATCATAATCGAAACACGAGGTCACTCTTATTTGGTATCCTAACTGTGCCCACTCACAAAACAAAAACTTTTGCAAACTCCTTCTCAGTTGCCGCTGTCCGCCTCTGGAACAAACTGCCCCTTACCTTGCGCAAAATTCGATCTCCTGCTGCTTTTAAGAAGAAGTTGAAGCATTTCCTACTATCATCCTCACAAAGTTCTCCACAAAATTAATGTACAAGGACAATCCCCTCATCTGTCAAATAGCAAAGCTAGCGTCTCCTATCTTGCTCCTGAGATGCCTTCCTCTTCATCTTTATCTATTAGCCACGCAATCTTCTTTTCCTTTATATTTCCTTAATTATGTTTCATCATGTCTCTATTCTTCTCCTCCCTTCACCATGAGTCTCCCTCATACTCCCTGCTGCCGGCACTCCTATCTAAAATCTGTCTCTTTAATAATGTCTAATTATAACAGTACTTGTGACCTAAGAATATAAACTCTATATGTATGTATTTTTCCAGGTGTACCTTTCAAATTGTTTATTTCACTTTTTGTACTAGATTTAGTTTAACATGCCTACTAAAACATATGAATGTAAAATAAGTAGAATGCCTGGTTAGATGTAAGAGAGGGCCTGATGGCCCTAATCTTGCCAGGTTAAATAAATCAATAAATAAATAAATAAATAAAAAATAAATAAATAAATTTCATTTGTCAAGGATATGAATTTTCTGCTAATATTATTATTGTTCCATTACTCAGTACACAAATTATGTTAGGTATGGAGTTTCTTAACACATATAAGGCAATTTTAAACTTTAAGGAAGGAAGTGTGAACTTGACTGTTGCCGGAATGCCGAGATGTTTCAAATTTTTCGAGTGTTTAACGAAATCTGAATCACACACAAATTGTTTAAGGTTTCTTACTTCTGATGTTTCGCTGAGTATTATGACGACAATTTGTTCATTCATGACAACGACAATAGATGCAGAGACGCGATGGATGATATAATTAATAGTGAAGAATTAATCAATGAAAAGGTTAACGAAGCTGAAGTGACAGATAACGTTGCAAGAGAAGAATTGCATCAAATTTTGGCTTCACATGCTACAGTATTTAGTCATCACACAGGAACTATACAAGGCTTACAATATTTATTTAAAGTAAAAGAACACACACCATTTCGGGGAAAATCGTACGCTATTCCTTTGGCTTATAGAAGCAATGTTAAGAGTGAACTACAATACATGTTAGATCAAGGCATTATTGAGCCAGCAGTCAGTCCTTATACCAGCCCATTACATGTCGTTCTTAAAAAGGTTGGGTCAATTCGTTTGGTTCTGGATTCCAGACAGATAAATAATATCATCATTCCTGAAACTGACCGTCCAAAAAATTTAGATGAACTTCTTCAACATTTCCATGGAATTAAAGTTTTATCCACAACTGATATGCGCGCAAGTTTTTGGCAAATAGGAATCCACCCTGATTGTAAAAAATACACTGCCTGTTTAGCCTTTGGTAACTGTTATCACTTTCGGAAATTACCGTTTGGACTTACTGTATCTTCAGCAGCATTCATTCGTGGTTTAAACGAAATTTTACCTGTTTACCTTCGTAACAATATTACTTCATATGCTGACGATATTTTTATTGCTAAACGTTTTTGGAGTGAGCATAACGGAATTTTGGATTCATTATTACGTATTTTTGCAAGAGTTGGCATTACAGTGAACTTAGAAAAATTTGAATTTGGTCCTTCTCAGGTGAAATTTCTTGGTCATATTATTTCTACAGAAGGTGTTCTTCCTGATCCAGAGAAACTAGACGCTATTCGTAATTATGCTGTTCCTACTACTCAACGTGATGTTCGTAGTTTCCTTAATGTCTGTAATTTTCTTAGACGCTTTGTTAGATTGGACAATCTGGCCACACCTCATTTATGGGAACTTTCTGGAAAGAATTCTAATTGGTATTGGGACGGGAAAGCTCAATTACAATTTGAACAACATTGTGATGCTTTAGTTGCTGTTCCACTTCTTTCACATCCGGATTTAACTAAAAAGATTTTTGTTTGGCGAGGGACTCATCATACAAAGGCCTAGGTGCACACTTATTTCAAGAGATAGAAGAAAACGGCGTTGTAGTACAGAAAACTATTGCAGTTGGGAGTCCTGTTCTCTCTAAATCATAAAGGAACTATTCGATTACGGAACTTGCAGCTTTGGCTGTTGTTTGGGCTTTCACAAAATTTCACATTTTTTTGGTATGGCAGACATACTAAGGTTTACACCGATCATCAAGCTTTGGAATTTCTTATGTCAACAAAATCAACGCATGGAAGATTATCACAATGGGCACTGTATCTAGAGGAATTTGATTTTAGTATTGTTTACATGCAGGGTTCTTCAAATATTATTGCTGATGCTTTATCACGTGCACCTATCGGTTTGAAACAAAGTGCTGAGGAGGACTGCAAAGGTAAAAATTATTGTTAGATGTATATTCAAGGTGTTGCGTTTGAAAATTTTATTTCGTCTTCGCTCCAGGACATCGCTAAAGAGCAAAACAAGGATCCAATCTGGAAGGACATTAAGGAGAAGTGGAGGAGAAAGGAAAGCGTAGCGATTAGACAGTATTATCTAGTTCGCAATGATATTCTTTTTAAACGAAAATCGGTTGACAATTCTGGTTAGTTTGCATTCCTGATGAATGGGTTAATCAATTGATTTGGTATACAAATTTCAGTTATGCACATTTTGGTCCCAGAAAATGCTTTCATAAATTACGAGAAAATTGCTACTTCAGTAATATGGAAGAACGTATTCGATTTGTTCTTTCCAGATGCAAATTATGTCAAAAGGCTAAGCCGCCAACTATTTCTCACAGAGCACCGTCGTTTCCAATCATTCCAGCGAAATTAAAGGAGATGGCTGCAGTCGGTTTGTTCGGTACAGTGGTTCCTTCTACTAATGGGTTTGCGTACACTTACTTACTCGTTCGGCTTCACAGAGGCATAATTTACAATATTCTTATCACTATATACTAAAAAAGAAAACAATATAATTCTACACTATATTAGATATGTTTTTGAGCCACTCTATGGCTGAGTCACTGAGTCTATGTATGTTCCATGAGTTCACCACCATAGCCATACACTTTGCACACGAGTAGATGGTCCATTGTCTGTATTTCACCGCACTCACATACAGCGCTGTCTGCCAGACCCCACTTGTTCATCAGGTGTTAACATCTCCCAACACTCGTTCTGACCCGGTTTAGAGCTGTCCACACTCTTCTTGGTAGGCTGAAGCCATCAATCTTCTTGTTCGGATCGTGTACTAAATTTTTGTTCTTAAATTCATTTGCCGACCATACTTCGTTGCAGGCCGTTCTCGGCTCAAAGGCTTGTAGTTATTCACCGATTTTCCAAAAAGGTGATCTGGATTTAAGCCTGTTTGTCGGTGTCAGATCTTAGTGGATAGGGAGGTCCGGGTTGTCTATAATTTTCCTGTAGGTTTTTAGGGCTAGCTGTGATCTCCTGATTTCTGGAGGCTCTATGCTAGTACAGGAAGCCATGCACAGGGGGTGGCCCTGAGTGTTCCCGAGATTATTCGCATTGTCTCCCTCAGCTGGACATGCACTTTAGATACGTGTGCACTTCTCCTCCAGACTGGTGAGCAGTATTCAGCTACACTGTAGACAAGGGCTAGTGCTGAAGTTCTCAAAGTGCTCGCTCCACATCCCCATGTTGTTCCAGCCAGTTTCGAAAGGATGCATTGCGGGATTTTAGTTTTTGCTTTGTGTCTTCGAGGTGTGAGCTTTACGTTAGGGTCCGGTCTAGTTTCACTCCCAAATATTTAGGCTTATCCTCATGTCTTATGCTTTGGCCATTCGAAGAGATCTGTAATTTTCTGTGTGCCTCTCTGTTGTTGAGGTGCATTATGGTGCTGGTTGTTTTGTTGTGGTTGGGAAGTAGGTGCCACTTGGAGTAATAGGTTTGCGTACATTTTGGGTAGTAGTGGAATTGACATTAAAATATGTGTATTTTACACCTTTACGCAAAGCAACAGCTCGTTCAGTATCTAATGCTTTCATCAAACATTTTCTTAAAGAAGTGGGTCATGTTGATAAAGGTATATCAGATAATGGATCGCTGTTTCGCTCTAAAATTTGGCTTCGTACTCTACGGCGTCGTAAGATTAAATCAATTTTCATTTCACTTTTTCATCCTCAATTTAACGCTTCGGAGAGATGGATGAAGGAAATCAATATATTGTGTCGTCTTTATTGTCATCATAATCACAGAACGTGGGATCAGTATCTTCATATTTTTCAAAACATTCTGAATGAACTCCCTAATGATTCAACTTCTTTACCGCCTATATTGATATTAAAAAATAAAGCACCGACAAATCGCATTTCTGAAATCGTTCCTTTTCCGCCTACACAGAAACTGCGGCATTCTGAAGTTGTCAACCTGGCTCTACAAAATATTGCACCTGCGGCTGCTAGAAGAGAGAAATCAGCTAAACGTCCTGGTCGTTTAAAAACTTTGTCAGTTTGTCAGAAGGTGTTAATTAAGTCTCATCGTTTGTCTCACAAAGGAAAAGGCTTGTGTCGCAAATTTTTTCTGCTTTATAACGGTCCAAATAAAGTTTGCAAAATTATTCATGATAACACTGTTGAAGTAGAAACTCTTAAATCACGACGCTCTAAGGGAATACATCATATATCGAACGTTAAAATTTTTGTGGAATGACATACTTTTGGGAAATTAACAGTTACACTTAAACACGTAGAGAATACAGGGATACCGCGCCATATTCTAGCGGCAGCACATACACAAAGCGACAGTCAGTCCGCACTCCGCACAAGGTAGCCGTTGACCGCAAACAATTATTTCCTATGTCACGCTTACCTACAGCTGATCGAGCGCTCAGTGCGAATGCACTGACAGCCGTAGACAAACACACAATCTAATTGCTCCGATTAAATTCAGCTATAGTGACTTGATAACTTATGTTATTAACGTTCAGTTTTTCCGGGATACAGTTGTATAATATATTTAAGAACTTCAGGTAAATTCTGTGCATGTCCGACATTAAGAAGACTTGCTATCGAGAAAATTTCAGGAAGAATGCAATTTCGAAGAAGAAAGTAACAAACTAAAAAGGTAACTATTAATTGAATTTATTTTTCAGGTAACATATTTCTACTTAGGTATGTACTCTATACGTAATTTGCTGCTTCTATTACGTGATTTATACTTTAAGTTAAATTTTATGCTCCATGAATTTGCTTGTGAAGTGACATGCTTGCGTACATTTGCTGATTTTGACAATGTTTTATTAATGAACAGTGTTGTTACTTGTGTACATTATGCATCGCTTGGCTGCTATGCTTTTTCACTGATGTCATATTTTTTTATTATGTGCCTGCTGTGCCTATTTATTTAAATTATAATTGTCACCTGATTAGTTGTGCTGATATGGTTATGTATGTAAGTTATACTTTGTGATTTATCTGCTTGCGCCTTCATATTTACTTATTAAGATTACATATGAACATTTATTTGCTTATGGTGATATGATGTTAATGGCCTATTTATTATGTAAGAAATATGCTTGCTACTTTGCGTATGGATTGCATATTTACACATTTCTGTTTTGTTGTCATAACTACTCTTTACGTTGGTATATAGAAATGTTTATATACTGTGTACGAACATAGAGTTTAGGTTACACTATTGTATTAATTATAGATTGTTCGCTTGGCAGAGCCTCATTGTAGGAATTTCGCTGCATCCCCTTGATGACATTCGGTTCTCTACCGGTATATTTACTTGCTATTGCATGTTTTGCTTGCGCTCAGTGCTTTACATTTTAAGATAAGAAAATGAACTGCTATAATTCTACGAACTACATGGGTACGAGAAACTTCATTGAAGGATCATGAACTGGAGGTTTTATGGAAGCTGTATTAATTCATTATAATAGAAAGGAAGCTGACGACCTGAAATACCAACACTAGCTTTAGACTATTGACAGTTATTACACTGCATTCTTCATGAGCAATTGAAATAGCAAGTAACACTTGACACAAAAAATACTCCACATGTTGCTTCTGTGTTGCCATGATTCTTGAAGTGGTGTATGCACTGTGAAATATTACGGTTTATTCATTCAAAGTCTTATGTGATCATGCATACTGTGTACTTGCACCTACTTACTGAAAGTTATTCAAACTGAAGGCTGTATTTTATAATTCATAATGAGTAGAAGATTTAGCTCAGGTGGACGACACAGAGGTTGTGTGTGGACACTGTGTCTTCGGATTGTATGGGATGATGAATTGAAGTTTGCACTAGGATTTTATCTGCACTTGTTCGAGGAGACTGACTAGAGGAAAGAGTTGTTATGGAAGTGAAATGATATTGGTGATAAGTTTTATATGTATCGACGTATTGAAGAGGTATTATTGAAGTATTGAGATTATGTGATGCTGATGATATTGGAGTTTTGGTGGATCAGGGGTAAAGTAAGCGAGGAGCATTTTTTGTTTGTTTTAGTTTTATATGGAACAAGAAGAGTGAAGATGGCAGACTAGAACACTCCAGTGGAAGGAAGATTGTCTACACACACACTTTGTTAAATCAATAAGCAGTATATACCTTTTTTTTTTTTTTTTTTGGAGAGAGGAAGTATTTGCATATCTTGGCACAATGACAGTTGTTCAGAAACCGTACATTTTGATTTGACTTGGCAAACATTGGTCTTGACATGATGACTATGACGTTGACTAACTATTATTGACTATTATACACTGCTGCCACTAGTATTTGATACACATGTTGAACATCAAATTTTGACAGAATTGCATTTACACAGTTAACACTATTCAATTACACAATAGTACTTAATATGTGGATGAAAGATGAGTGAGTGTGTTTTGTGTGTTTTCCTTTCCTAATCCCAAATAATTGGTACCGTTCTACCTCCTAAATATTGTTTTACTTGTTTGTTGTGGCTTGCACTGACACCCATAAATATTATAGGTCTACTGATATTTGTGTATTTGTAATAGTTAATATGACAATTATCTGACATCATTTGTGTGTTTATGATAATTTGTATGTTCAGTGTAAGAGCATTGATAATGATTTTGTAAAAGCTATTGTGTGTGCTTTCAAACTGTTGTTCGTGCTTACGCCTATGATAATTGATGGGTGCCACTTGTAAATATTTAATTTCTGCTGATGAACTCTGATGAACTGTTTAATTATTGCTGGTGAATATTATGGACTGTTACCTGCACTTGTTCAACATTACTGGGTGCCACTGTTGGAACTGCTACTATTGATGTGGTGACACTCATTCCTGCCTGCTCTTGCTCGCCATTGCTGGGTGCCACTGTTGGAACTGCTGCTACTGAAATGGTGTCACTTGTAGCTGTCTGCATCTGTTCAGCATTGCTGGGTGCCACTGTTGGAACTGCTGAACCACTGATGAGATGTTACTGCACCTGCTCGCCATTGCTGGGTGCTACTGTTGGAACTGTAACTACTCTGAGGAATGCTATTTGTTTATTGAACTATAGAAAAAGATTTTATGTGGATATTTGTGTAAACTGACATATTGTGTATATACTGTTTATGAAATGTTATGAGACTCTTACCTGCACCTATTCGTCATTGCTGGTGCCATTGATTGAACTGTTTAACTTCTCTGAGAAATGATACTTGCGTAAACTATTATGTAAAATCACATGTATGCAAGCATTTGTATTCCTTAGTGTAGTTTTATATATTAGGTTATTGAAGGGTCAGTGCAAAGCCAAAATTTATTTAGCTATGTGATATTTACTTATTAATATAATCTTTTATTTTTGTCCGTGTTTCTTGGACGAATTTGGTGGTATTGTCACCACCAATGCTGGCAAAAATACCACCAAATTCTAGCCCGTGGAGGAAGGGCATGTGAAAGGTGGCTACACTGAGTCACAGTGCCAGAGATTGCGCCAAAGATTATTATTCCGCCGCTTCCACTGGTGCAGTAGTAGTTCAGACGATGTCGAGTGCAGTTGTTGTTCTGTTGGGCGAGAGAGTAGATGCTGTAATGTTTAGATGGAAGATGTTGCAATAATCACAGTGTATTTGAGAAAGGAGATGGGCTTTGATTTATGATGCTGGTGGAATGGAAAATTTTCGTCAGTATATAATGAGGTAAAAAGGTATTACAGATGTCTTTAATGACAATGACGTAAGCACGGGAAAACCACCTTAAAACGTTTCCAAGAGTCCACGTCTGATAGCATAAATTCTCCAGTTGGCTGAGAAGTGAACCAGGTTCAAATAGCAACGGCGGTCAACGGCCCCCAAGCACCTAGGCTCTCCGGCTAGTCCACAACACACTGCCATTAACTGCCGACGCCGGCCAAATCGACGATCATTGCGTGAGGCCCTTTCTGGGCTCGTACTGCTCTCATTTCTCTACAGCGACTCCTTTTTCTGTCCACCAGAGGGCGTCACCCCGAGCTCGAGTCGCAACCGACGACAAAAGATCAAAACAAAGGGCAAGAGTCGATTCCCAGGAAACCCCCACGGCTCAAACTGCACTAATATGGGGATGATCCTTAGCACCCCAAGAAATACCAAGTTTTTCCGGAGGATCGTACCACAATAAGGAGCCCCGTATCAGGACAAAGACTGTTCTCTTCCTCCGGACTGGTGCCCTAGCGATAAGAGTATTTCCTTTTCAGTTTGTATTCGTGTGCTTGGAGGCACACAGAAAAGCTTCCACGACTCTAAAACAATATTTCCTCGGCGTGCTCTGGCATATTGGGCAATGAAAACTGGTCATTAAATTTACACCTGAAAGTTTTCCTTGTTTTGTTCATTGGTTCATTAATCTTCTAACTAATTTGGTGTGGACCGCCATGACTTAAATTCCTGTGCCACCATCTTCATCTCAGAGTACTGCTTGCACCCTACACCTCAATTGTTTGTTGAACATAATCCAGTTTCTGTGTTCTCCTATAGTTTTACCCTCTACACCTTGTCCTAGTACTTCTGAAGCTATTCCCGTTTGTCTTAACACGTTCTATCATCTGTTCCTTCATCTTGTCAGCGTTTTCCCATGTGTCCCATAACTCACTGATTCTGCACAGAACTTCCTCATTTACTGCCTCATTAGTCTACATAATATTCAATCTGCTTCTGTAGCACTATGTATCTAACGCTTGGTTCCCTTCTCTTTTGGTTTCTCCTTAGTGCAGGGTCACTTCCATAGAGTGCTGTGTTCTAAACGTACAATCTGGGAATTTTCTCCCTGAGATCAAGACAAATATCTGATACTAGTAATCATCTCTTGGCCTGTAATTGCGTCTTTTCCTAAGCTACTCTGCTTTTTTTATGTCTACGGTGCTTCGTCCGTCATGTTTATTTTACTTCCAGAGCATCAGAATTCCCTAACTTCATCTGCTTGGTAATCACTAATATTGATGTTATATTTATCGTTAACCTCACTTCTTCTACTTTTCATTACTTTAATCTTCTCCAGTTTACCCTCAATCTATATTCAATACTCATCATACCGTGCATTCTGTTCAACAGGCTTTGCAGTCCCTCTTCACTTTCGCTGAAGAAATCAGTGTAATCAGCTTATCTTCCAATCGGTATCCTTTCAACATAAATTTTGATTTCAATCTTCAAAGTTTATTTTATATCCATCTTTGCTTCTCCGACGAATACACTGAACAGCAGGATAGAAAGGCTGCACACCTGTCTTAAACCATTTTTAATTCTAGCGCTTCGTTCTTGGTCTTCCAATCTTACCCCTGCAGCTTACTCCTATTTTTCTGATAATTTCGAAAATTTTCCACTATTTTACATTGTTGAAAGGTTCCCTGTTTCGACAAATCCTACGAAAGTGGCTTGATTTTTGTTTAGTATTCGATCCATCGTCAAACGCATCGTCAGAATTGCCTCAGTGATGCCTTCGCAATTTCTAAAGCAAAACTGACTCACACTTCCTGCTTTGCCCCTCTAACCAAAGACAAAAAATTAAAATTATTATCTCAAAGCTGAATTAAACTGCTTATGAACAGAACATTTCAAAAGGTTGATTAATAACATGCCTATTAAGTTCTGAGCAACAGGTTTTGTGGATTTGGGACAGACTACCTAAGACGCTTCCTACAACACTCCGAAACTATTTCATAGTCATTGCTGGAGCGCGCTAAATTTCGACCACTCAACTGACGTACACTATTTAGTTGCCGATCAGACAGTTTCACACAGGTGTGCTATAACATTACTCAATAAACTTAATTTAAAGGACGTAGAAACTTGAAACCATCACTATAGTGACACATTATAACAAAATTCAGGGGAATTATGATTTTTAGTTTGAGTCAGGCAGCAGCAGCCAGCAGAGACAAACGCAGCAACAGATAAGTAACCGATTTTGTAACTTTTACGAGTTCCTAACCAGGAGTGAATTGTATAATCTCATCCTTGTGCTTCGATAGTTTAGTATCTTGAGTTTCTGGGTATTAATTTAATATGTAAAAGCTGCACGTCTCGCGTTTTCTTTTCCGTCGGAAATGTTACCGATTATGTAACATATGACTCTCTGTATTAGTCTAATTTATTAGGCACAGTTCCCGTGTTTTCGTCAGCGTCTACAGTACAGTAGAATTCCGCAGCACGCGCCGATAGTGTGCTATCTGGGTAGTGTAGTTTTCCACGGTCTTTAGTAGGGATAGGGACTGTGATTGCTGTGTGTGGATATGAGTTGGTGACACTTCGCTTTCAGCTGTGATGGCTTCGATTACACAGCTTGAGGCTGCAGTGGATGGCCACAACTGTTGTTGGCTCGCCGTGGGCATCCAGCGGACGTCCAGCACGTCCGAGTTCTCCGATCGATCCTCACCAGTGGCCAGCCCAGTTACTGAGCGCACTGGGTGAGGCTGACCCCTCACCTGTGGTCGAGTGGGAGGTCGCCCCGGAGCGTAGCAGCGGTGAAAGACTTCCCAGTGGGCCGCACGTAAGGCCTAACCGATTTGTCTGACAAACAGGTTCCAGGTGCTGTCTGTGGCTGACACTGTCGTTCAGCCAGATTCTGTCGCCTGTCCCGTTTCAGAGGAAACCACTCAGTCTACAAGATCTGGGCAACCAAAGAAGGTTTGATTATTAATAGCTAGGAGCTCCAACGTTAGGTGCGTTATGGGGCCCATTAGGGACATGGCTGCCAAGAAGGGGAAGATAGCCATTGTGCACTACATGTGCATGCCGGGTGAAGTCATTGCAGACGTGGAACGGGTCCTTCCAGAGACCATGAAGAGCACAGGGTGCCGCCAACAATTGGTGGTGGCTCACGTCGGTACCAATGATACGTGTCACTTTAGATCAGAAGAGATTCTCTCTGGTTTCGAGTGGCTAACAGAAGTGGTAAAGGCTACCAATTTCGCTTGCGAGATGAAAGCAGAGCTGACCATTTGCAGCGTAGTCGACAGGACCAGTTGCTCACCTTTGGTACAGAGCCGAGTGGTGGGTCTGAATGAGAGGCCCAGACGGTTCTGTGATCTTGTTGCCTGCAGATTCTTCGACTTGCACCATAGAGTGGCTGGGTTGCGGGTTCCGCTGAATAGGTCAGGAGTCCACTACACGCAGAAGGCGGATACACGGGTTGCAGGGGCTGTGTGGCGTGGACTGGGCGATTTTTTAGGTTAGAGGGCCTCGGGTGGTTCATGGTGTGGGTTCCTGTAGTCATGTCCTAGTTCATGAACCATGGGCAACTTATGAGTGGCCAAGTAAGTGGTCCCGACAGTCGGGATACCAGTTACTTTGGAATAAGGCTGGGCATCTCGGACATATTCTGAGTCGTGGTCACCTTTGTGCTCATACGGCAAAGACTACCAAATCCACCGGTTAGTCCCTCAACAGTTAGGGGTAAAACCCAATGGGACTTGGGGCAAGTAAGGCTAGCAACCTGCTTCCCCAGTACTTTAAATATGATGCTGGCAACAATCTGAGCAAAATGCCTCGGACCTTTGGAGGTGACGGAGTCCCACCTCTAACTGACAAACCAGGGAATCCTAAGATACGACTTGTCAAACGAATGGTCATGAGGTGGGGAGCTATTAATATCAATGGGGGCTACTCTGGGAAGAAGGTAGAGCTGGCAGAGGCTGCAAGTAATATGGGGCTGGACATGTTGGCTGTTAGTGACATTCGGGTAAGGGGTGAGAAAGAAGAGGAAGTGGGAGAATACAAGGTCTACCTGTCAGGAGTCAAAGCAGGAATAGCACAATGTGGTGTAGGGCTTTACATCAGGAAAGAAATGGAACCCAGCGTAGTTGCAATAAGGTATGTAAACGAACGACTGATGTGGATAGATTTGACAGTGTCTAGCAAGAAAATTAGGATTCGCATTGTGAAGGGACAGATCAAGATAAGATGGATGGTTTTTATGAGGCACTCAGTGATGTAGTTGTTAAAGTAAAGGACAAGGACAGTGTTCTGCTCATGGGTGATTTTAATGCCAGGATTGGAAATCGAACAGAAGGGTATGAAAAGGTTATGGGTAAATTTGGAGAGGATATGGGAAACAACTCTTGGATTTCTGTGCCAGTATGGGCTTAGTAATCACAAACTCCTTTTTTAAACATAAGAACATTCACCGGTATACTTGGGAAGGCAGGGGAACCAGATCTGTCATTGACTATATAGTAACAGATCAGGAATTCAGGAAGGCTGTGAGGGATACACGTGTATTCAGGGGATTCTTTGATGTCAGTGATCATTATTTAATCTGCAGTGAAATTGGGATTGTGAGGCCGAAAGTGCAGGAGGTCAGGTCCATATGTAAGAGGATAAGAATGGAGAAACTTCAGGATAAGGAAATCAGGCACAAGTACATAACAGCGATCTCAGAAAGGTACCAGTTAGTTGAATGTAGTCAATTACAGTCATTGGAAAAGGAATGGACAAGGTACAGGGACACAGTACTAGAAGTGGCTAAGGAATGTCTTGGAACAGTAGTGTGTAAAAGTAGGATGAAGCAAAGAGCTTGGTGGAATGACACAGTCAAGGCAGCCTGTAAAAGGAAAAAGAAGGCGTATCAAAAATGGCTACATACTAGAACTCAGGTAGACAGAGAAAGTTATATTGAAGAAAGAAACAAAGCCAAACAGATAATTGCAGCATCCAAGAAGAAATCTTGGGAAGACTTTGGAAACAGGTTCGAGACTATGGGTCAAGCTGCTGGAAAACCATTCTGGAGTGTAATTAGCAGTCTTCGAAAGGGAGGTAAGAAGGAAATGACAAGTATTTTGGACAGGACAGGAAAACTGCTGACGAATCCTGTGGATGCCTTGGGCAGATGGAGGGAATATTTTGAAGAGTTGCTCAATTTAGGTGAAAATACGATCAGTAATGTTTCAGATTTCGAGTTAGAATGGGATAGGAATGATGATGGAAATAAGATCACATTGGAGGAAGTGGAGAAAATGGTCAATAGATTGCAGTGCAATAAAGCAGCTGGGGTGGATGAAATTAAGTCGGAACTCATCAAATATAGTGGAGTGGCAGGTCTTAAATGGCTACACAGCATAATTGAAATGGCCTGGGAGTCGGGACAGGTTCCATCAGACTGGACAAAAGCAGTAATCACACCAATCTTTAAACATGGAAACAGAAAAGATTGTAACAACTACAGAGGTATCTCTTTAATCAGCGTTGTGGGTAAAATCTTGTGAGGTATTGTTGAAAGGAAAGTGCGAGTATTAGTTGAGGACCAATTGGATGAAAATCAATGTGGGTTTAGGCCTCTTAGAGGTTGTCAGGATCAGATCTTTAGCTTATGACAAATAATGGAGAAGTGTTATGAGTGGAACAGGGAATTGTATCTATGCTTTATAGATCTAGAAAAGGCATATGACCGGGTTCTTAGGAGGACTTTATTGTCTGTTCTACGAGATTATGGAATAGGAGGCAAACTTTTGCAAGCAATTAAAGGTCTTTACATGGATAGTCAGGCAGCAGAGTTGATGGTATATTGAGTTCATGGTTCAGAGTAGTTTCAGGGGTAAGACAAGGTTGCAACCTGTCTCCACTGTTGTTCATATTGTTTATGGATCATATGTTGAAAACAATAGACTGGCTGGGTGAGATTAAGATATGTGAACACAAAATAAGCAGTTTTGCATATGCGGATGACTTAGTTGTGATGGCAGATTCGATTGAAAGTTTGCAAAGTAATATTTTAGAGCTAGATCAGAAATGTGAAGACTATGGTATGAAGATTAGCATCTCCAAAACGAAAGTAATGCAAGTGGGAAAGAAATATAAACGGATTGAGTGCCAAATAGGAGGAACAAAGTTAGAACAGGTGGACGGTTTCAAGTACTTAGACGCATATTCTCACAGGATGGCAACATAGTGAAAGGACTGGAAGCGACGTGTAGCAAAGCTAATGCCGTGAGCGCTCAGCTACGATCTACTCTCTTCTGCAAGAAGGAAGTCAGTACCAAGACTAAGTTATCTGTGCACCGTTCAGTCTTTCGACCAACTTTGTTGTATGAGACCGAAAGCTGGGTGGATTCAGGTTACCTTATCAACAAGGTTGAGGTTACGGATATGAAAGTAGCTAGGATGATTGCAGGTACTAGTAGATGGGAACAATGGCAGGAGGGTGTCCACAACGAGGAAATCAAAGAAAACTGGGAATGAACTCTATAGATGTAGCAGTCAGGGCGAACAGACTTAGATGGTGGGGTCATGTTACACTCATGGGAGAAGCAAGGTTAACCAAGAGACTCATGGGTTCAGCAGTAGACGGTAGGAGGAGTCGGGGCAGACCAAGGAGAAGGTACCTGGATTCGGTTAAGAATGATTTTGAAGTAATAGGTTTAACATCAGAAGAGGCACCAATGTTAGCACTGAATAGGGGATCGTGGAGGAATTTTACAAGGGGGCTATGCTCCAGACTGAACGCTGAAAGGCATAATCAGTCTTAAATGATGATGATGATGATGAGGGTCTCGGGAAAACACGAAAAGGACTTCAGCCACACTGGGTGGAGGGCGCGCGCAGGAAGGGCGCAGATACAGGAACCATCGGTATAACAGCTGTAAATTGTCGTAGCTCCAAGCGCTAATAGAAAGCACTGACGCTCAAACCGTTTTAGGCACTGAAAACAAACGGTGTTCCGAAGGGATAGGCTAAATACAGTTGGCGGTTTCATGTTTGTTGCTGTCAGATGTAGTTCATCTTGCCAGAATATTGAAGTAGAGAGTCCCTGTGAGTTAGTATGGGCAGAGGTCATTGTCGGCAACCGGAATAAAATAAAAATTGGATCCTTTTATCGATCTCCCAATTCAGATGATACACTTGCTGAAAGGTTCAAAGAAAACTGGAGTTTGATTTCAAACACGTACGCTAACCATACAATTATAGTTGGTGGTGACTTTAATTTACCCTCGATATGCTGGCGAAAATACATGTTTACTTCCGGAGGTACGCATAAAACATCATCCGAAATCGTGCTAGACGAATTCTCCGAAAATTGTGTCGAACAGTTAGTTCATGAACCCACATGAATAGTAAACGGTTTTGAAAACACACTTCACTTTTTAGCAACAAATAATCTGAGTTAATAACGAGAATCAAAACCGATACAGAGATTAGCGAAAACAGTGTTGACTGATGTAACCCGCAAATCCCCAAAAAATAAACGAAAAATATACCTATTCGAAACAGCAGATAAAAATTCCTTTGACGCCGTCCTGAGAGACAATCTCCACTTCTTTCAAATTAACAATGTAAGTGCAGACCAGGTGTTACTTGAATTCAAAGAAATAATATCAGCAGCAATTGATAGATTTATATCAAATCAATTAATAAACGACGGTGCTGATCCTCCTTGGTACACAAAACGTCTCAGAACACTGTTACAGAAACAAAGAAAAAAACATGCCAAATTGAAACAGAGGCAAAATCTCCAAGGAGATCTCTTACAGAAGCTCGAAATTTAGTGCGGACTTCAATGCGAGATGCTTATAATAGTTTCCACAACGGAAGTTTGTCTCGACAACGGGCAGAGAACCCAAAGAGATTCTATGGTGATGTATGCTAGCGGCAAGACACAATCAATGCCTTCTCTGTGCGATAGCAATGGATGTACTATCGAAGAAAGTGCTGCCAAAGCAGAGCTACTAAACACAGCCTTCCGAAAAGCGTTCACAACAGAAGACGAAGTAATTATTCCAGACTTCGAATCAAGAACAGCTGCCAACATGAGTAACGTAGAAGTAGATATCCCCGGAGTAGTGAATCACCTTAAATAACTGAATAAAAGCAAGTCTTCTGGTCCAGACTTTATACTAATTAGGTTCCTTTCAGAGTATGCGGATGCAATAGCTTCATACTTAACAATCTTATACAACCGTTCGCTCGGCGAAAGATCCGTAACCAAAGACTGGAAAACTGCACATGTCACACCAGTATTCAAGAAAGGTAGTAGAGTAATCCACTAAATTACAGGCCCATGTCATTAACGTCGATATGCAAAGGATTTTGGAACCTATATTGTGTTCTAACATTACGAATTACCTCGAAGGAAACCGTCCATTGAAACACAGTCAACACGGATTTAGCAGACATAGTTTTTGTGAAACACAGCTAGCTCTTTACTCGCACGAAGTGTTGAGCGTTATCGACAAGGGATTTCAAACTGATTCCATATTTCTGGATTTCCGGCATTCTTTGACTCTGTACTACACAACCGGCTTGTGATGAAATTGCACGCCTATGGAATATCGTCTCAGTTATGTGACTGGATTCGTGATTTCCTGTCACAGAGGTAACAGTTCGTAGTAACTGACGGAAAGTGCTTTCTGGCGTTCCCCAAGGTAGTGTTATAGGCCCTTTGATGTTCCTTATCTATGAAAACGATTTGGGAGACAAACTGAGCAGCCGTCTTAGGTTGTTTGCAGATGACGTTGTCTTTTATCGACTAGTAAAGTCATCAGGAGAGCAAACCAAATTGCAAAACGATTTAGAAAAGAAATATGTATGGTGCGAAAATTGGCAGTTGACCCTAAATAACGAAGAGGGTGAGGTCATCCACATGCCTGCTGAAAGGCATCCGTTAAACTTCGGTTACACAATAAATCAGTCAAATCTAAACGCCGTAAATTCCACTAAATACCTAGGAATTACAGTTACGATCAAATTCAATTGGAATAAACTCACAGAAAATGTTGTGGGGCAGGCTAACCAAAGACTACGTTTTATTGGCGGGACATTAGGAAATTTGACAGATCTACTAAGGAGACTGTCTACACCACACTTGTCCGTCCTCTTTTAGAATACTGATGCACGCTGTGGGATCCTTACCAGATAGGATTGACTGATTACATCGAAAAAGTTCAAAGAAGGGCAGCACGTTTCCTATTATCACGAAATATATATATATATATATATATATATATATATATATATATATATATATATATATATCAGTTCATGATATCCAATATTACAAATTTACTCTTTCTGATGGACACACGTCCAGATCGTCCGCTCTCAAAATCCTTCCATCTCTCTCCCCACATCCACCACGTGAGCCACCAGCAGTGGTGGATGTGGGGAGAGAGATGGAAGGATTTTGAGAGCGGACGATCTGGACGTGTGTCCATCAGAAAGAGTAAATTTGTAATATTGGATATCATGAACTGATATATATATATATATATATATATATATATATATAAATAAATAAATATATATATATAAATATATATATATATATATATATATATATATGATGATTTTTGAACATTATTAAGGTAAAAACATTGTTTGTTATCTACAAAATCTATCATTTGCTAACTATGCCTATCAGTAGTTAGTGCGTTCAGTAATTAGAATCTTTTATTCAGCTGGCAGTATTGGCGAACGCTATATCGAAGTAGTTTGACTAACGAAGATTTTTGTGAGGTAAGTGATTCATGAAAGGTATAGGTTATTGTTAGTCAGGGCCATCCTTTTGTAGGGATTATTGAAAGTCAGATTGCGTTGCGTTAAAAAAAAATGTGGGTCAGTTTAGTGATGATCAGAATAAGTAAAGAGAGAAATGTCTGAGTACGTTCAGTTTTGCTCAGCTGTTAGAAAATCGAATGACGTAAGAAGTTTACCAGCACTGTCATTTACAAATTTTTCTAAGGGGATGTTTCACAATCGTGCAACAGATTGAGATCTGTTTAAAAAAAGGAGCGTATTGCTAGCATATGTGATAATGCTTCCCCCATGAACCATGGACCTTGTCGTCGGTGGGGAGGCTTGCGTGCCTCAACGATACAGATAGCCGTACCGTAGGTGCAACCACAAAGGAGGGGTATCTGTTGAGAGGCCAGACAAACGTGTGGTTCCTGAAGAGGGGCAGCAGCTTTTTCAGTAGTTGCAGGGGCAACAGTATGGATGATTGACTGATCTGGTCTTGTAACATTAACCAAAATGCCCTTGCTGTTCTGTTACTGCGAACGGCTGAAAGCAAGGGGAAACTACAGCCGTAATTTTTCCCGAGGGCATGCAGCTTTACTGTATGATTAAATGATGATGGCGTCCTCTTGGGTAAAATATTCCGGAGGTAAAATAGTCCCCCATTCGGATCTCCGGCCGGGGACTACTCAACAGGACGTTGTTATCAGGAGAAAGAAAACTGGCGTTCTACGGATCGGAGTGTGGAATGTCAGATCCCTTAATCGGGCAAGTAGGTTAGAAAATTTAAAAAGGGAAATGGATAGGTTGAAGTTGGATGTAGTGGGACTTAGTGAAGTTCGGTGGCAGGACGAATAAGACTTCTGGTCAGGTGAATACAGGGTTATAAATACAAAATTAAATAGGGGTAATGCAGGAGTGGGTTTAATAATGAATAAAAAATAGGAGTACGGCTAAGCTACTACAAACAGCATAGTGAACGCATTATTGTGGCCAATATAGAGACGAAGAACACACCTACTACAATAGTACATGTTTATACGCCAACTAGCTCTGCAGATGACAAAGAAATTGATGAAATGTATGATGAGATAAAATAAATTATTCAGGTAGTGAAGGGAGACGAAAATTTAATAGTCATGGGTGACTGAAATTCGAGAGTAGGAAAAGGGAGAGAAGGAAACATAGTAGGTGAATATGGATTGGAGCTAAGAAATGAAAGAGGAAGCCGCCTGGTAGAATTTAGCGCAGAGCATAACTTAATCATAGCTAATACTTGGTTTAAGAATCATAAAAGAAAATTGTATACATGGAAGAACCCTGGAGATACTAAAAGTTATTAGATGGATTATATAATGGTAAGACAGAGATTTAGGAACCAGGTTTTAAACTGTAAGACATTTCCAGGGGCAGATGTGGACTCTGACCACAATCTATTGGTTATGAACTGTGGATTAAAATTGAAGAAATTGCAAAAAGGTGGGAATTTAAGGAGATGGGACCTGGATAAACTGAAAGAACCAGAGATTGTACAGAGTTTCAGGGAAAGCATAAGGGAACAATTGACATGAATGGGGGAAAGAAATACAGTAGAAGAAGAATGGGTAGCTTTGAGGGATGAAATAGTGAAGGCAGCAGAGGATCAAATAGGTAAAAAGACGAGGGCTAGTAGAAACCCTTGGGTAACAGAAGAAATATTGAATTTAATTGATGAAAGGAGAAAATATAAAAATGCAGTAAATGAAGCAGGCAAAAACGAATACAAACGTCTCAAAAATGATATTGACAGGAGGTGCAAAATCGCTAAGCAGGGATGGCTAGAGGACAAATGTAAGGATGTAGAGGCTTATCTCACTAGGGGTAAGATAGATACTGCCTACAGGAAAATTAAAAAGACCTTTGGAAAAAGGAGAACCACTTGCATGAATATCAAGAGCTTTGATGGCAACCCAGTTCTAAGCAAAGAAGGGAAAGCAGAAAGATGGAACGAGTATATAGAGGGTCTATATAAGGGCGATGTACTTGAGGACAATAGTATGGAAATGGAAGAGGATGTTGGTGAAGATGAAATGGGAGATACGATACTGCGTGAAGAGTTTGACAGAGCACTGAAAGACCTGAGTCCAAACAAGGCCCCGGGAGTAGAAAACATTCCATTGGAACTACTGACGGCCTTGGGAGAGCCAGTCCTGACAAAACTCTACCATCTGGTGAGCTAGGTATATGAGACAGGCGAAATACCCTCAGACTTCAAGAAGGATATAATAATTCCAATCCCAAAGAAAGCAGGTGTTGACAGATGTGAAAATTACTGAACTATCAGTTTACTAAGTCATAGCTGCAAAATACTAACGCGAATTCTTTACAGACGAATGGAAAGACTCATAGAAGCCGACCTCGGCGAAGATCAGTTTGGATTCCGCAGGAATGTTGGAACACGTGAGGCAATATTGACCCTACGACTTATCTTAGAAAATAGATTAAGGAAAGGCAAACCTACATTTCTAGCATTTGTAGACTTAGAGAAAGTTTTTGACAATGTTGACTGGAATACTCTCTTTCAAATTCTAAAGGTGGCAGGGGTAAAATACAGGGAGCGAAAGGCTATTTACAATTTGTACAGAAACCAGATGGCAGTTATAAGAGTCGAGGGACATGAAAGGGAGCAGTGGTTGGGAAGGGAGTGAGACAGGGTTGTAGCCTATCCCCGATATCATTCAATCTGTATATTGAGCAAGCAATAAAGGAAACAAAAGAAAAGTTCGAAGTAGGTATTAAAATCCATGGAGAAGAAATAAAAACTTTGAGGTTCGCCGATGACATTGTAATTCTGTCAGAGACAGCAAAGGACTTGGAAGAGCAGTTGAACGGAATGGACAGTGTCTTGAAAGGAGGGTATAAGATGAACATCAACAAAAGCAAAACGAGGATAATGGAATGTAGTCGAATTAAGTCGGGTGATGCTGAGGGAATTAGATTAGGAAATGAGACACTTAAAGTAGTAAAGGAGTTTTGCTATTTGGGGAGCAAAATAACTGATGATGGTCGAAGTAGAGAGGATATAAAATGTAGACTGGCAATGACAAGGAAAGCGTCTCTTAAGAAAAGAAATTTGTTAACATCGAGTATTGATTTAAGTGTCAGGAAGTCGTTTCTGAATGTATTTGTATGGAGTGTAGCCATGTATGGAAGTGAAACGTGAACGATAAATAGTTTACACAAGAGGAGAATATAAGTTTTCGAAATGTGGTGCTACAGAAGAATGCTGAAGATTAGATGGGTTGATCACATAACTAATGAGGAGGTATTGAATAGAATTGGGGAGAAGAGGAGCTTGTGGCACAACTTGACTAGAAGAAGGGATCGGTTGGTAGGACATGTTCTGAGACATCGAGGGATCACCAATTTAGTATTGGAGGGTAGCGTGGAGGGTAAAAATCGTAGAGGGAGACCAAGAGATGAATACACTAAACAGATTCAGAAGGATGTAGGTTGCAGTAGGTACTGCGAGATGAAGAAGCTTGCACAGGATAGAGTAGCATGGACAGCTGCATCAAACCAGTCTCAGGACTGAAGACCACAACAACAACAACAACATGTGTTAATGAGAAGTCCTCGTGTCAATGGTATTGTCCTCCGAGTACACTGTGTTCCATTTTTTGTGAGTAATAGGTGACTGAAATGGATAATGCGTGGTATATATTCGGCAAAGTAAGTGTTCTCTTATATTTCGTTTGTATTGGTATGGAAGTGTTACCTTTCTATTTGTTATTATCATACACAAAGTGGGCTGAATTCAGAAATGTATTACCTATCATAGCCAGTGTCAAGAATCTTAATGTTGTTATTCATAAAGAAGAGTATGGAAAAATTATATCACTATTTCCAAATTCAGATGTTCATAAACTAGAAAGTTATTCAGCTTTTATTCATGTAGTGTGATAGATAAAAAGATCTCAAATCCAAGATGCAGAACTGAAGATTTAGTAGTATTGCTAAACTCTATACCCAGGATTTATTCTTATGACTCATAAATTAATGCATGATACTGAAGGTGATGGAGGAGTTAAAACCACTAAGCACCGAGAAAATCTTTGGATTCCTTCACTCCCTTAGTACTTTTCAATTTATCTGAATGTTGTGCCCAGCAGACAAAATAGAAATCATACAGATATCGGTGAGAAACTTAATTAGAGAACGCACAGCATTTTCTTGTAGAGGAGCTATTCATTTTTTGGCTAGCGACTTTTGCTGTTTATTTAGATCATTTACAGTAAACATCTCAAAGTCGTTCGTAGGTTATTTCCGTTCTTACCCTATCAAGAAAATTTATCATCATCATAGTTTCTTTCCAAATTTCTAATTCTCATGAGATGAAAGTACGAAACCTTCAATTAGCATATCTTGATACTTTTATGATAGATTCTTTAGTATTCATTATGTTTTGTTACTTAGTTCCGAGACATCAGCTTTAATTTTACATCTCTACTAACTTCTTGTGGTAAAATTTCTGTTCTGTTTATCGGTGTGGCAGCATTATCTAATCATTTAAAAGAACTAATAACCAGGTCTCTCCTAACATGAACAATACCAATAACAACGACGCTGTAACCTTAGTGACTGCTTGTGTGGCCGAGCGGCTCTAGGCGCTTCAGTCTGGAACCGTTCGACCGTTACGGTCGCAGGTTCGAATCCTGCCTCGCCCATGGATGTGTGTGATGTCCTTATGTTAGTTAGGATTAAGTAGTTCCAAGGTCTAAGGGACTGATGACCTCAGATGTTAACTCCCATGGTGCTCAGAGTCATTTGAACCATTTTTCTCGTAACCTTAATGTCTCATCTTGAAATTGTGATACACAGCACTACCTTCGTTACTGTTTAGGTCTGACTGTATAGTTTGTTCAAAAATATTTAAATATTAGTCTGGCGCAACTACATTATGCCACCATGGGAAGAACGTACACAAATTGGTGCCAAGTAGTTATGACATTGAGCTTGTCCGTGTGGTGGTCTTCAATGAGCAGTAAACATGTTCGTTACCAGAGTTGGATAGTAGGAACGAGTGGAACCTGCGGCAAGGAGAGCGCCAGATCGTTTTATACTTGTACTTCGGAAATTACATCAAGACGCCGGAAACAAAAGGCATAGAAATCCTGTAAGGGGATCTCTGGCTTTCTTCGGCGAGCACTTTCTATTATAAAGGATTCTTCCCACAGGTAATTAAATATGCTCCGAGTCCTGATACCTTTAATACCGGCAAACAAAAGAGCAGCACAACTTCTGCGACTTGCGGACTGTTTATTATTAATTGTTTTGTCTGGCGATACTCACTTCCTCGAGCAAAGCCGCCGTTTATAAATCAACCAGCAAAGTTAAAGACACACACTGTGAACATTTAGGAATTGTAGTTCTAAACAGACTGTGTGCTAAAATTATTATTAATTATTTCAGTTTTCGCACACAGAGTTTCATGATAATGATCACCGTTTCGTAAAGGGTGCATTTATAGGACTGTGGAAAAATTTGATATTGAATTCAGTAACATAATTCAGGTACTGAGAACACGTATATTGCTGCTGAGGTCTTCAGTCTCAATACCCATTTTGTTCAGCTCCCACACTGTTCTTTCCTGTGCAAGCCTCCTGTTTTCCGGATAGCTACTGCATCCTACATCCTTCTCACTTCTCCTGGTCTGCCTCTACCAGTACTAAATTGGTGATCACTTGATGTCTCAGAAAGTGTTCTACCAAGCGACCCCTTCCTCTAGTCCGGTTGCACCACAATTTCTTTTCTCGCCAGTTCTTCTCAATACCTCCAAATTAGTTACATGATCTGCCCATCTAATCTTCAACCTTGCTCTGTGACACCACATTTCGAAAGTTTTTTGGCTAAACTGATTATCGTTCATGTTTCACTTCCGCAAATGGCTACATTCCATACAAATACTTTCAGAAATGACTTTCTATCACTTAAAACTATATGTTAACAGATTTATATTCTTTAGGAACGCTTCTCTTGTCATTGCAAGTCTACATTTCATATCCTTTGTACTTCGGCCATCATCAGTTCTTTTTGGCCAAATAACAAAACTCATCTACCCATTAAGGACTAAGCACTAAAATAACACAATTTTTAAAAAAATTTTGATCTAATAGTGTACAATTAGATGACAGACATAAATATATGCAAAAGAAATAGACAAGTCCTAATTAAAGTACAGAAAAATGTTGCAATTACTCAGCTTTGTGACTATAAGCAGTCTTATTTCCTCCTCTTACGAAATTTTAGGAAACAGATTGAATAGAGATGCCCATTATACTTGCTGCAGTTGTAAATTGTTGTGCTTTTGCTTAGCCTATATCTTTTTCTTGCTTTGTTTTCCTCCTCTATTATTATGTGGCCTGCATCATCATTTAGTGTATTTCTTTCAGAAGAGAGCTTTTGGGGAGACGTCCCTTAAGCACATTTCCCTGTGTCGTGAGGGGTTACAGTTTCTCTATTTCCTTCATTCTCGGCTGCAGTATGTTCTGATTTAATAAGAGTCATGCATAAGTATGATCGAAATTCAGGTTGTGACATACTTTCTTCATTTGCAAGATCGTATGTTTACCAGGAACTGATTATCACACAGCCTGTCAAGTTGGTGGAGAGAGGTGACGACCAATTCTTGCCTTTTATTCGAATTTTGTTATTAGCAATAGCATTTTAGTGTAAATCGAGATCACCCATATGTTGATTGTACTGAGATATTACGCTGGGCTGGAGCAGAGAAATACTTTTCTTTGGTTTCAGACTATACCTTTTTGCGTTCGCTGAGGGCTGGGTGGTACCGTTGTTGCTAACTACTGTCAGTGGAATTGTCATTCCATCTCACCGTCATGACTTCAGCATTATCGTCAAAAGAAACGAAGGCACACACCTATCATTTTCTTGATGCTTGAGGTGGATTCCAAAGGGCACTTAGCAGTGCGGTTCTCACGAATATTGCCAGTGGCAAAAAATATCTTCCGTTTTAAAGTACAAAATAAAGAATGAGAAAAAAAGAAATTGTCGAAATACATACAATGACGAGACGGGTTTTAGCAAATGAAAGCAAATTTATAAGTACTCGGTCAACTAAGGAAAATTCAGATGTTTCACAGCTTGCTATCTTCTCACCATAAGGAATGAATTTGTAGAAGTATCCATTTGAACACCACAATTTGAAGCCAAATTTGAAAGGTTTTCCTTTGATAAATATGATGCAGGAATACCTCCGAAAATAAGGGTCTATTTCCTCGTGAACAGACAAATTATGTGAAAATATTTGAAATTGAAGATACTTTTCATTTATTATATCACAGATTGGTCTCAATTTAGAACACTTGTTATTTTTATCCAGTTTGTCATTATGAGACAAATGGATGTTTTATTTGATTGACAAGAATTTGTTACGACTCATGCAACTTCTTACAATTGGTAATCCTTTGTCTTCGTCTTTCGAACCAGTACAGTTTCTTTGGTGGTAATGTTTGATATCCTGAAATAATCATTATTACTATAAATTGTTTTCTCAGTAGAACAATTATTTGAAATGATTGGCGATTATTATCTTGTGCATCTTTAATTGTGTAATCTATAATTATTGGAATCACTTCTGACTCAAAGAAAAGTTAAAAAAATTAATAAGGCGACAGACCCTCCACTCTACTCTGTATATCTTCTGTCTTGGTTAGTTCCTTTCTTTTTGGTGAAAAAATGTAAGATGGTTGAACCTTTTTCCATTTCGAAACATTTTCATTTCTTTTCGTTATATTCACACAAAGTCGTTTTCTTTTCTTAGCAAATGTATGGGTTCTGAACCTACAGTTGAATTCACTTTGTCATGCTCACTAAAAAAGGCATATATTTCAAATGTACCACAGACATCAGTTGCTTCCTCTTCTTCAACAAGAAGATCTTCATCAATGTCTTCCTTATCTGTGATTAGTCAACATCAGATGGATTGTATGCACAGTCAATGCTGCCTGCAACATAAAGTTCCTTATCTTCATTCAATACGGCCAGGGATTCCGAAGTAGATAGGGGTTTCGTATAACAATAAGACATTCCTAAACAAACAGAAATCCCCTTATGTACTGTCTGTATTGATTTACAGCACAGCTGTGGTAAATTATCATTCAGTTTATAATACGGGCAAGTAAATAAAATTCAAAACTTCTATAAAACTGACTTACCAGTAGCGAATATTTGGTCACAGTTATTGTTCCAGCTGTAGACACACTCCCTATCATCAACGAAGTTCAAACTGAAACTGAAATGTAGAGATATATAGGCCTACAAACGTCTTAGTCAACACGCAAAGTCATTTTCGAATGACGCACAACTTATGAAAGCACATTATTCCTCAATCTTCTCCTTGACTATTTTGATCTAATGTTTGACCGTAAACACACGAAACGGAATGAATGTGTTTCAGACATGTTTGAAAACTCAAAGCAGTAGACATTACGTTCAGCTATCTATTTAAAATGTCTAATCTACCTATTTCAGATGTATTCTTAATGTTTTAATGAAGAAATTCGATATTTCCGTAACTCATTTTATATAAAAAAATTATGAATGAAGTGTTGCGTTAGCGCAGCTTTGGGCTTTAATGAGTTAACTGTCTCATTTCCTAATATAATTCCCTCAGCAACAACTTATTTAATAATTTCATCACCCTTGTCTTACTTTCGCCGTGTTCATCATATATCCTCCTTTCGAGACTGTCCACTCCGTTCTGCCGCTCTTCCAAACCTTTTGCTCTCTATGACAGAACTAGAATGTCATCGGCGAACCTCAAAGCTTTTATTCTTCTCCCCAACTTTAGTTGCTGCTCCAAAGGTTCTTTGGTTTCCTTTACTGCTTGCTCAGTGCTCAGACCGAATAACATCGCGACAGGCTACAGCCCCGTTTCACTCCCTTCTCAACCACTGCTTCATTTTAATTCTGCTCGACTTTAATAACTGTTGTACAAATTGCAAGTCGCCTTTAGCTTCCTGTATTGTTCCCTTGCTACCTTTAGAATTTCAAAGGAAGTATTGCAGTCAACATAGTCAACTGCTTTCTCTAAGCCTACTTATGCTATAAACGTAGGTTTGCCTTACCTTAACCTATCTTCTAAGATAAGCCGTAGGGACAGTATTGCCTCACGTGTTTTTTTTACAATTCTCGAGACTCCAAATTATTCTTCTTCGTGGTTGGTTTCTACTAGTTTTTCAATTCTTCTGTAAGGAACTCGTGACAGTATATGCAACAGAGACTATTTACTATAATCCACAACTATGAGCCTTTGATGCTCTGCTGCCTTCACTATTTCGTCCCTCATAGCTACCTATTCATTTTATATGGTATTCGTTTCCCCTGTTCTAGTCAATTATTGCCCAGTGCTCCATCTCAAACTCTCAGCAACCTCTTGTTCTTTCTAATTATCTACGTGTCATCTCCTTAACTTCCTACCTTTTTGCAATTTCTTCAGTTAAAATCTAGATTTCATAACCAATAAATGATGGTCAGAGTCCACATCTGCCCCTGAAAAAATCTTACAGTTTAAAATCTGTTTCCGAAATCCCCATCTTACCACTATATAATCAGTATGAAACCTTCCTTTGTCTCCAGGTCCCTTCCACGAATACAACCTTCTTTCATGATTCTTTTACCAAGTGTTACGGATGATTAAATTATACACTGTGCAAAATTCTACCAGGCGGCTTCCGTTTTCATTTCCTTCTACATTCCATATTCACCTGATATTTTCCTTCTCTTCTTTTGGACAATATTTAATTCCAGTGCCCGATCACAATTAAACGTTCGTCTTCCTTAACTATATGAATAATTTCTTTTATCGCACCACACATTTCTTCAATATCTGTGGAGCTAGTTGGCAGATAAACTTATACTACGGTGGTGCGTGTGGGCATCTTGTCGACCTCTGTTACGATAATGCGTTCACTATTATGTTCATAGTAGCTTACTCCCATTCTTATTTTCTTGTTCATCATTAAATGTGCTTGTGCGTAACCTCTACTTGATTTTGAATTTAGAACCCTGTAGTCATCTGATTACCAATTCTCTTCCTCCTCCGAATTAACTTTACTAGTTCTCATCATATCTAACTTAAATTTTCTAACCTGTCTGGCCGATTAAGGAATATAACATTCCACACTCCGATCCTTAGAACGCCGGTTTTGTTTCTCCTGACGACATTTCCTGAGCAGCCCCGCCAGGAGACGCAAATGAGGGACTATTTTACCTCAAGAGGATGCCATCATCATTTAATCATGCAGTGGAGTTTCATGCCCTCGGCAAAAATTATGGCTGTAGCTTTCCCCTCCTTTCAGACGTTCGAGCACCAGCACAGCAAGACTGTTTCGGTTGACGATACATTGACAGAGCAGTCAGTCGTCCAGACTGTCGCCCCTGCAACTACTGAAAAGGCTGCTGCCCTTCCATTAGAACCACATGCTTCTCTAGCTTCTCAATGGCACCACTCGTTGTGGTTGCACTCACGATAAGGCCTTCTATTTCGCTGGGTCACGCACGTCATTCCACAAACGTCATGGTCCACGGCTCATGTGGTGGTTGGGAAAGTTGGGAAGAGGAGAACACATACAGAATTAGAATCCCTACACTAGCAAAATGCAGCTGTATATAAAGTTTCATCCCACGAAGCTGACGTTACAGGTTACCAGGTAAAGCAGCTGCATCACTTTCAATTTATCTGCAGTGTTTGACAGTGTTTGGATTTCTAGTGCTATGGAAGTTATTTCGTGCCAAGCTTCATTACTTCGCACCGAGTTTATTTGAGTTAACAATGGGTAATTCATTATGCCACTGATTTTAATATGAATGTTTACGCTCGCTGTCACGCCATGCTTACAAAGGGAATACATAAATAGCATAATGTGGTGTTCCCTGAAGAACAAGTAAGTATTTTCTATTTTCCGGTTTCCAGAAATCGCATTTGGAGTTAGAAACATATCACAAATAAACTTTAGACATTAACTTAATATGAATATCTGAAGCAGAGATGGTGGAAAAATAAAGAGCTATTAAAAACAATAGTAGAAATAAAAATGTTCTTCAAGATCGTCTCCGGAATAAAGAACAGTTTAGCGGGACGTTTATTACGGTATCCAGGAATGGTTAGCGAGAGACAGGACTGAGCAGTGGGAGGGGGCACATTGGTGGGAGGCCGAGAAAGACGAGTATATACACAACACGTAACAGATGAATTTATGAGTAGAACCTACGTGTAGATGAGAAGGAGAACACAAAATTGGTGTCAATAGATGACGGTAAAGTCAAACTGAGAGAGACTGCCTCAAGGAGACATTTCTCTTTTGGTTTACCTATCAATAGCCACAAACTTAAATGTTGGCTGAGAATCTTCCTTACGAGTTTTTCCGGTTTTTGGGAGGGATGGGGGGAGGGATATGGATACAGTTATAGTTTGTCAGCTGATGCGTATTTTGTATCCCACCTGGAGAGGCGGTCCGTAAGTCTGCTCCTGTGAATTGCTTCTGTAATATAGGCCGAGAGTGAAGGAAGTGAGTAGGAGCAGGAGAGGGGAAGCACTTCGGTACTCCATGTAACTTTAACACTTTTAATAGAGTCAAAAACATAAGTAAATATCAAATGCGTACATAGCTGTGGCTAGGTTGAGCACGCAGGTGTGGAGCCGGAGTCAGTGTCTAATCCCGTGAAGTTAGGATGACTGTTCTGTATAATCTCAACCTAACAAATACTCGTTGGTGTCCAAACTTAAACTGAACGTAACTAATACAAAGTCTCAATAGCAAGCTAGCTCACTCGGGAGTATAAGTGATATTTCCAAGTCGTTTGCTCTTGATGAAATGGGGCGAGAAATCAAGACAGCACTCGCTCAGCTCGACAGCGTCGGTCAGAGGGCGCTGTGGTTGGCGTAGTTGGTCTTCTCTCGTAGTGCCAACTTACGAAAGCGTGCACCCACGTTGTGGCATCGTAACGATCGACGCCACAGCGCAGGTGCTGGCATCAGTGCTAGAATACATCTTTAGCCAGATGGTGACTCTTACGTTCTCTTTAAGAAACAGCGGTCTGTAGTTATGACCTGGATAAGCTTCGTTTGTAGAACATTTCCAAAGAAGGTATTTTAAAGGAAAGCAAAGGAAACCAAAAATGAATTCCATTATAGACTCAACAACATTAGAAATGATGCGTAGATTCATGTGGGGGAAAACAAGTGGAGAACTCGTAAATAGCCTTCTCTTGAAGTGAGTTAGAGCCAGTACGACACTGAGGATTACGTAAATCAATGCAACCAGCCGAGAGATATAACCAAACTCTCTTCGAATAACGGTATATTCTTTTGACTGGAATTCTTCCGCAGAATTGTTTCTCCATTCCGGAAACAACAAAAAAGAAGCCATCGCGTCGAGCGAATGTAAGAAAAAGTTTCTAATTTCTGAGTAAATTTACATCAAAGTATTCTTCTCTTTCTTCTCCATGGTGTAGGAATATTATTTCATATCTGGCAATATTGAAACGTCCCCTTTGAAGAATTATACACGACTGTCCATAACCTGACACACAATATTTTTAGCGCAACGCAATCAGATTTTCAAAATCCCTACAAAAGAATGGCCCTGACTAACATTAAACTATACCTTTCAGAAATCACTTACCTCACAAAAATCTTCGCTACTAATCTTTCATTTGCTAACTATGCCTATCAGTAGTTAGTGCCTTCAGTACTTTGAATCTTTTATTTAGCTGGCAGTAGTGTCGCACGCTGTATTGCAGTAGCTTGAGTAGCGAAGATTTTTGTGAGGTAAGTGATTTCTGAAAGGTATAGTTTAATGTTAGTCAGGGCCATTCTTTTGTAGGGATTTTGAAAGTCAGATTGCGTTGCGCTAAAAATATTGTGTGTCAGGTTAAGGACAGTCGTGTATAATTCTTCAAAGGGGTCGTTTCAATATTAATGGAAATAGGTGGTCAGCTGTCCTTCCTCACGCCACGAGTTCCAGTTCCTCCCTCCGCAGGATTATGATAGCCCATCCGCCTGAGTCTAGCGTTATCTCAAGCGCAAGTGTTCTCCCGTGTTCACCCAGCCGAATGTGGGGAGCCGCCTAAAAGCCACATCCCGGCTAGGCCAGACACCGACCCTCGTCGTTAATCGGCTGGACGGATTCGATCTGGGGCGATGAACCTCCTCGTCTGGGGGACAGACCTTTAACACACTTTCTTTCTTTTTCGCTGCTCTGTAATTTCCTGACATATTAAAACTGTGTGCCGCATCAGGACTCAAAAATGGGACCCTTGCCTTTCGAAGATAAGTGCTATACCAACTTTATTTTTTAAAATTTTTTATCTCTTAAACAATCTGTCAGACCGGGACGCGAACTTGAGACCTCTGCTTTTCATGAGAAAGTACTTTAATAGACTTTATCTTTTTTTAAAAAAAAAAGATCAGTTGGGCCACAAAAATGAAATAAACTGGGAAACAATATAAATGAAAAGGGGCCACAGCGAGAGTACCAAAAGGACCGGCTAAGCCAGCCGATTCCTTGATCACGAAATACAAGTTGCGACACCGTGGCAGGCGCAAACACTTCCAGTATTGGTTCAAATGGCTCTGAGCACTATGGGACTTAACATCTATGGTCATCAGTCCCCTAGAACTGAGAACTACTTAAACCTAACTAACCTAAGGACATCACACAACACCCAGTCATCACGAGGCAGAGAAAATCCCCTTCCAGTATTCAGCGGCCGAATATACCGGTGGAAGGCGACTGTGTCCATATCGCCTCTACTATTTACAATGTAATGAGCAACGTGGCCCAACAGCCACGCGATTGTATTTGACTGTGGCCTCGTAAAATAGGAAGAGTCTGAACGCAACAATATATCAGCGGAAAAACAAGTCTCAACGGATCGAGTCAGAAACACTAATCATTTCTAAACCAGTGCCAGTTCGCTTCGTAACCATGACAGGTAAATCTATGTTGCAGCGTGTCTATGGTGCGACAGCGACCAAAATGATCCGTGACACAAAGTCCCATAAGAAATAGGCGCTCATTGGTGGACTGCAGGTTCTGAATCACTTGATATTACGAGGATGCCACCGCCTTTGGCAGAAGACAAAGAAGATGAAACTACACTCTCCTCCAAGAAGTATGCGGCGACGCTCGTTTAACAGGCGCCGTACAGTCAAACCGTCAGCTGGATGTTAACAAAAATGCGGTACTGAGACGACACCTGTGTAGAATATCACTTCCCAAGTAACTGACAGCAATATTAAGCAATATTAAGTTCACGGGCAAGTTGTAGTTGGAAAATCAATCGACCAGTAGGGACAGGAAGATCAAGACTGCCCGGCTGCAGACAGAAAACTAACCGAGATTTGAATGTGTGGAGTGCGTGAGAGACAGCCAACACGTTGCGCCGAACAAATAACACAGACCATTTCCTTTGAATATCGGAAGTCCCAAAACCTTGAGGAAACGCGCACGCACAACCACCTCACATTGCAATCGAAGAATATGATGCTTCCACGAAATACGAGGGTCACTCTAAAAGAAATGCACACTACTTTTTTTTAAGTTTTACAGTTTGTAGATACATCCTTTAGGAACAATATTTTCATTTCTGCACATAATTTCCATCCCTCACAACTGCCTTACGCCATCTTGGAACCAGCGCCTGTATACCCGCACGGTAAAATTCTGGACCAACCTGTTGGAGACACCGTTTGGCAGCGTGCACAAGGGAGTCATCATCTTCAAACCTTGTTCCACGAAGAGTCTTTCAGTTTCCCAAAGAGATGATAGTCACATGGAGCCAGGTCAGGACTGTAAGGCGGGTGTTACAGTGTTGTCCATCCGAGTTTTGTGATCGCTTCCATGGTTTTTGACTGACATGTAACCGTGCATTGTCGTGCAACAGCAAAACATCCTGCTTTTGCCGATGTGATGGAACACGACTCAGTCGAGCTTGAAGCTTCTTCAGTGTCGTCACATATGCATCAGAATTTATGGTGGTTCCACTTGACATGATGTCCACAAGCAAGAGTCCTTCGAAAAACACCGTAGCCATAATTTTTCCAGCAGAAGGTGTGGTTTTGAAAATTTTTTTAGTGGGTGAATTTGCATGATGCCAATCCATTGATTGCCTCTTCGTCTCTGGTGAAAAATGATGGAGCCATGTTTCATCACCTGTCACAATTCTTCCAAGAAATTCATCTCCACCATTCTCGTACTGTTCCAAAAGTTCGCTGCATACCATTTTTCTTTTTTGTTTGTGAGCCACTGTCAACATCCTGGGAACACACCTGGCACAAACCTTTTTTAACGCCAACACTTTCAGTATTCTGCAAACACTTCCTTCCCCTATCCCAACGTAGCGTGACAATTCGTTCACTGTGATGCGTCTGTCAGCAGTCACCAATTCGTTAACTCTCTGCACATTGTCTGGTGTGCAGTACGAGGCCTGCCGCTGCGAGGACAATCCTCAATATTGCTATGACCGCTTCCATCACTTAACCTCCTTGCCCACCGACTAACTGTACTGCAATCGACAGCAGCATCTCCATACACCTTTTTCAACCTCTTGTGGATGTTTCCAACTGTCTCGTTTCCACAGCACAGGATTTCTATGACAGCATGTTGCTTCTGACAAAAGTCAAGTGTAGCAGCCATCTTGAACACATGCTGTGACGGTGCCACTCACGGGAACGGGTTGAACTAAGTTTGAAAACAAGCCGGAAGGATGTATCTACACACTGTAAAACTTTCACACATGCAGAATGAAAACTGTATTTTTACAAAAATAGTGTGCATTTCTTTTGTAGTGACCCTCGTAGATTAGAAAGCTGTTTACTTTCCTAGTTATTATCGCGGGAAGGGGAAAGATATCAGTGATCTAATACGCTTTGAACAAGATGTATGTATCCAACATCGAAATTTCCTGAAGCAGGTTAAGAGGACTCTGTTTATATTCCAGGAGTGCTCATTGTATGTTCTCCGTAACCGACTTCCTATTAAGTGTAGCCATTCGGAGTGGTCAATAATCAATTATGACGTCCGAAGATTTGTGTCTATGCTCGCGGCAGATACAAGGTTCAATCGGCTGTACGGGCGGGTCTGTTCAAAACATTCAGCCAAAACTGATAATCTAAATGTGGACTTCTATCGGAAGTGATCGTAACAAAACTGCACAGTAGATTGAAAACGTTACGTAATTGCGCATGAGGATGAAAATTTGTAAGCGAAGTGGAAATCAGGCGGTGCTCGACTGCGGAGAGCAGCAGCCAGCGGCGCTAGAGCAGCCAGTTTTCTGCGAAGCAGAACTGAAGCGCGGCCACCGGTTTCACGGCTGGCAGGTTATTAGCGAGCCGGCAACCAAGCTGAACGGAGCGTACCTTTCAGTTATTCCTTCCGTCAGGGCTATAACGTTTTAATAAGATACGTGATTCAGCAAAGAGAAAATGGGAGAGGAGATAAACGGATAGATAGGCGAGGACAGAGAGCGAGACAGACAGAAAGAGGAAGAAAGAGAAGGGGAGACAGACATAGAGAGAAAGAGAGACATGGTTGGTTTCTATCCGGAGCGACGTGATTATCAGCGCAGAGGAGAAAAAGCGCTGATTGCAGGCATAAAAGTCAATCTCCGGTCCCCGGCGGGCGGCTGCAGGTTGTGGGGTGGGCAGCGCTAATCTCTCGGGGCAGGCAGCACTGGGTGCTGAGTGGCCGAGTGATTGCGAGCACGAGCACGCCAGTGACCAGGCGCGGCGGAGCTCGTTATAAAACGGGGGCTCGCAACACACACACACGTCCCACTCCACACTGACTCGTTTGTCCCTTATTTGTCCGTAACTGCCGTTTGATGTCGCACGTCGCACACTCGGGCGAAGCCTGACAGCGTCGACTGAAATTACGAGCACATATGGCAATTAGATGCGAATACAAGTTGGCACAGTGACATGACAAGTTGCCATGTTAGTACAGCATTATAATGAAGTTATTGTCCAGTACACGTAAGATTCGTGTAATTTTTACCTAGGGAAGCTCTTACAGTTTCATTCACGATCTGGAGGCACTAGAAATGTCTTACTTCTATGCGAGAAGTCTTAGACTTAGTCTAGTTTCCTTCAACATGTTAAAGAAACCGAGATGAACATGTTTGATTCACTTTAACACTTACGCTATGTCAGCAAAACAATCCGGAGGCCTATTGGAAGATTTTAATATTGGGTATCGCCATCCTTCGCCCGTACTGAGCCTCGAACTCTTCGCAGGAACCTTCAGTGAGTTGTCTGAATCCGCTGGCCGTGGTGGCCGAGCGGTTCTAGGCGCTACAGTATGGAACCGCGTGTCCGCTACGGTCGCAGGTTCGAATCCTGCCTCGGGCATGGATGTGTGTGATGTCCTTAGGTTAGTTAGGTTTAAGTAGTTCTAAGTTCTAGGGGGCTGATTACCTCAGTAGTTAAGTCCCATAGGGCTTAGAGCCATTTGAACCATTTTGTGTGAATTCAGAACGAGATTTTCACTCTGCAGCGGGGTGTGCGCTGATATGAAACTTCCTGACAGATTAAAACTGTGTGCCCGACCGAGACTCTAACTCGGAACCTTTGCCTTCCGCGGGCAAGTGCTCTATCAACTGAGCTACCCAACCACGACTCACGACCCATATTCACAGCTTTAATTCTGCCAGTACCTTGTCTCCTACCTTCGAAACTTCACAGAAGATATTTGCTAACCTTGCAGAACTAGCACTCCTGGATGGAAAGATATTTCGGAGACATGGATTAGCCACAGCCTGGGGGATGTTTCCAGAATGAAATTTTCACTCTGCAGCGGAGTGTACACTGATATGAAACATCCTGATAGATTAAAACTGTGTGCCGGACCGAGACTCGAACTTCGGACCATCGCCCCTCTCGGGCTTCTCTCGGTCCGGCACACAGTTTTAATCTGTCAGGATGTTTCATATCAGTGCACACTCCGCTGCAGAGTGAAAATCTCAGTCTAGAAACACCCCCCGGGCTGTGGCTAAGCCACGTCTCCGCAATATCCTTTCTTCCAGGAGTGCTAGTTCTGCAAGGTTCGCAGACGAGCTTCTGTGAAGTTTGGAGGGTAGGAGACGAGGTACTGGCAAAACTGAAGCTGTGAGGATGGGTCGTGAGTCTTGGTTGGGCAGCTCAGCTGGAAGAGCACTTGCCCGCGAAACTCAAAGGTCCCGAATTCGAGTCGCGGTCCTGCACGCAGTTTTAATCTGTCAGGAAGTTTCAGTTGTCTGAAATTTTGTGGAGGAATGTCAGCCCATTTTTCTCAAGAGCTTAACCTATAAATGGTATTAATGTTGGACGCTCGGGTCTGAAGCGAAGTCGACCTTCTAACGCATCTCAGAGACAATCCATTGCGTTCAGACAGGACTTCTGTACAGGCCAGTGCATTTCAGGAATGTTACTGTCCACAAACCATTGCATCATAGATGCTGCCTTGTGACAGGGTGCATTGTCATGCCAATAGAAACAATCAACGTCTCCGAATATTTCCTCTGCTGTAAGAAGAGCGCAATGCTGTAAAATCTGTTCATATCCTTCCGGATTTAGTGTTTTCTGAAGCGCAATATGAGGACCACACGCTAACCACAAATACACCCGCACACATTAACACCATTTCTACCGTCCTTCACTGATGGCATTACACATGACGGCAGTTAACGTTCACCAGGCATTCGCCATACGCACACCCTTCCATTGGATTGCCACAGGGTACAGCGTGACTCATCACTACAAATCACTCATTAGTAGTCACCCACTAGTTCAGGAGTGTGAGGCTTATGAGTGACCTGCTCACCCATTGTACTTTGTTCCTACGCTCAGTCACTGTGCTATCCGGACTGCCGCTAGCGTTTTGGAACTCATGAGTGATTCCCTCCACATGGTACAGCGTGACTCATCACTCCAAATCACTCATTACCAGTCCTCCACGAGTACAGGAATGTCTGGCTTATGAGGGAACTAATAAAGACGAAGGGTGGACATACCCCATTTTAATGTCAACTAATAGATGAGTTTGACCAAATAGTGCTTGAGGCAATAAATAGTCTTCATCTGATGATGATGAGTGACATTCAGTTCAAACTAAGATGTAGAAATGTTACCTGGCCCAATGTATATACAGGACGAACGAGAATTCCACCGAAATAATTTTGGAGGTTGTTCATGTATACTTTAGGAATATTTTGGTATAACGCACATGTGGTTATCAGTGGCTCGTTATACGGAATTTGCGTTTCGTTTTATTTCCTGCATTTACTAACTTTTTATCTGTATTGCATTGAAAATGTCAATGGTATGCACCGTGTGTCGTCTTTGGAAACACTCAGTCCACTCACTCGTGGTACTGATTGTTAACAACAATAAGTCCACTTTACTCTGTAGCATTGTTCAAATGGTTCAAATGGCTCTGAGGACTATGGGACTTAACATCTGAGGTCATCAGTCCCCTAGACTTAGAACTACTTAAACCTAACCAACCTAAGGACTTCACACACATCCATGGCCGAGGCAGGATTCGAATCTGCGACCGTAGCAGCAGCGCGGTTCCGGACTGTGGCGCCTAAAACTGCTCGGCCACAACGGCAGGCTCTGTGTTTTGTGTTGTCTTGTTACAGACTTCTTCACTGTTGTGTAGGTATTTTCCTATAATTGGAGGTTATATGGATGACAAACTGAATAAGTCATAATTTCATCATTACTACGGAACGAGCCACCAGAGACGACGTGTTCCTTAAGCGAAAACACTCAGAAAATATCGCTGAAGAACCTCCGAAATTTTATCGGAGGGAGTTCTGTTTCACTCAGTATACGCGTATGCTGCCAAGATGGAAGTTTCGAGATGTAGAATTTAAAAGTATTCAAAATTTTCAAATTCAAAAAAATTATCGTAAGTCTTTCGCGCACCCGCCGTGCCTAAGGGAACCTTAGTGGCACGACGACGAGGTGGTTTCAGTAGCTAAGAGCCCACCAACCCACCCATCCCCAGACCGGATTACTGTCCCTCCTCAGTTTCTTAGGGGTCATGTAATTAAGATGAAATTTAATCTTATTGGTGTTATGACTGTGTATAATAGTATCTCAGCTAGGCAACGGACGGACGAACGAAGGACTTCGAAACTTTTTTGCCTCTCACTGAGTATGTCATTCTGTTCGCGCTTTGCTATGCTGGGAATTCGGAAATTCGCTTTACAAATTGGTAGGACTTTCAGAAAGGAGTGAGGACATGATACTTTGAATCGGTGTCTATGTCCGGAAACGTGTTGGTTCCGTTCTACGACGGTTTCATTTCACCCGTTTAATTCACCCATTTCTGCTTGAGGAATTGAATTAGGTGTGACGCAGCACAGTTATTAGATTACAATTATAAAGGAAACATTCATTTATCACTTAAACACATTTGCTTCTATTAACACTCAAACATTACGTGTTTACATTAGTTAAAAACAGAAAAGAACCCAACATACTGTACGTACACAACACTACTCATGCATTACAACAGCGGCTCAACGTGGCGACCGCCATCGTTGTTACAGACATTGTTGCTACGAAGCATGTTCTCGTTCATACTCTCCAACCCAAGTGGTTTCTGAACGGCGAGAACTCCTACCAACAGATCTTCCTCAGTTCCTACAAGAGTCTTGTAAATTAGATTTTGCATGCGACCCCACAAGTACCCTTTATCCTGTTTACAGTACTGCATACCTGGACAAGCAACTCTGAGACTTCTCTCTTTCGCTCTGCAGACGTGGTCGCGTTTCACACCTGAACTATAACCGTCGTAGAACGAAAACGGTAGTTTCTCGGACATGAATTCTCATTTAATATATTATGTACTCATTCCCTTCTACAAATTCAAGAAGTTTGTGTTGTACACTGGCAATACAGCCAATCCACAATGACGGGTAGCCGAAGGGCACGCGCCCTTCTACAAATTCAAGAAGTTTGTGTTGTAAACTGGCAATACAGCCAATCCACAATGACGGGTAGCCGAAAGGCACGCGTTTAAGCTCACGCAGGCTGGCGTGAGGTCTGGAACAGGTAAAGGAAGTTATAGTAGCAAAGAACGTACGTAGCTGCGGGAATACTTAACTTTAATCCATAATTGGTGAACATCGGTTTGACGGTAAATGCATCACAAGATAAATAGCAAATGATAATGGCACCTTGCTAGGTCGTAGCAAATGACGTAGCTGAAGGCTATGCTAACTATCGTCTCGGCAAATGAGAGCGTAATTTGACAGTGAACCATCGCTAGCAAAGTCGGCTGTACGACTGGGCGAGTGCTAGGAAGTCTCTCTAGCCCTACCGTGTGGCGGCGCTCGGTCTGCAATCACTGACAGTGGCGACACGCGGGTCCGACATATACAAACGGACCGCAGCCGATTTAAAGGCTACCACCTAGCAAGTGTGGTGGCTGGCGGTGACACCACAGTTTGTAACAGGAGTTTCCACACACCCTGATAAGTCTGCGCTCCTGCATTGTTGGTCGAGATACCTCACCGCCGTGTGCATCGTGTGTGCCGATGGCATCCAACTATTTACAAGATTGTCTTACATATTGAAACTGATTACAATAGGAATGTTGATTCTGTTATTGTTATTGATGTTCCACATGATACAGCTGTGTTTCTTGCTGGACGTATTGATTTTGCTTTAACTAATTGTTGTTGAAGTTGGGCAAGCTTGCTTGGCTTTTGCTATTGTTCTGATACATTCAGCTCTTCCTTCGTTGGGCAACAGTTTGGATAATTTTCCACCTCTTCACCGTATCGCATAGAGTTATCGCATACAGGGTATTTACGGTAGCTCAACCACTAAGAGAAACGATACGTCTGCTCAATTTTTATTGACAGACTTGTGTGTGTGTGAACCAATGCCGTCGGAGAGGTGGCTTAGGTGTCTCAGCGATACAGAGGGTGGGGGGTGAGGCGGGCGGGAGGGTATCTGTGTATCTGTTGAGAGACCAGACAAACGCATGGTTTCTGAACAGAGACACAAGCCTTTTCAGTAGTTACAGTGGTGACAGCCTCGATGATTGAAAGATCTGGCCTTGTAACATCGATAAAAACGGCCTTGCTGTCCTGATACACCAGTGGCAAAGAATAGTCAATATCGTCACTGCGCGATAGCGATGCAAATGTTACCGATGATGGTGCCACTAAAGCGGAGTTACCAAATACAGTTTTCCATAATTCCTTCACGAAAGAAGACGAAGTAAATATTCCAGAATTCGAAACCAGAACAGCTGTTAGCATGAGTGACATAAAAGTAGATATCTTAGATGTTGCGAAACAACTCAAATCAATTAAGAAACGCATGTCTTCCGGTCCAGATGGTATACCAATCAGGTTCCTTTCAGAGTATGCAGACACAATAGCGCCTTCTTAGCAATCATATACAACCGCTCGCTTGACGAAAGGTCTGTTTCTAAAGACTGAAAGTAGCACAGGTCACACCAATATTAAAGAAAGGAAATAGGAGTAACCCATTGAATTACATACCCATATCACTGACCTCAATAAGCAGTAGGATTTTGGAGCGTATACTGTACTCGAACATTATAAATCACCTTGAAGAAAATGACTTATTGATACACAACCAACACTGACTCAGAAAATATCGTCCTTGTGCAACGCAATTCCCATTAAGTAATGAGTGCTGTCGGAAAGGGATCTCAGATCGATTCCATATTCCTAGATTTCCAGAAGGCTTTTGATACTGTTCCTCACAAGCGACTATTAATCAAATTAGGTGCATATAGGGTATTGACTGAGTTATGTGACTGGATTCGTTATTTCCTCTCAGAGAGGTCACAGTTCGTTGTGATAGACAGTAAATTATCGAGTAGAACAGAAGTGATATCTGGCGTTCCGCAAGGTAGTGTCATAGGCCCGCTGCTGTTCCTGATTTGCATAAATGAACTAGGTTATAGTCTGAGCAGCCCCCTTAGATTGTTTGCAGATGACTCTGTAATTTCCCGTCTAGTAAAATCATCAGACGATCAATTCCAAGTACGAAATGATCTAGAGAGAATTTCTGCATGGTGCAAAAAGTGGCAACTGGATCCAAACAAAGAAAAGTGCGAGGTCATCCACATGGGTACTGAAAGAAATCCGATAAATTTTGGGTATACGATAAATCGCACAAATCTAAGGGCTGTCAATTCGTCTAAATACCTAGGAACTACAATTATGAGCAACTTAAATTGGAAAGACCACATAGATAATATTGTGGGGAAGGCGAAACAAAGACTGCGCTTTGTTGGCAGAACACTTACGAGGTGCGACAAACACACTAAACAGACAGCCTACATTACACTTGTCCGTCCTCTGCTGGAAGATTTCTGCGCGGTATGGGATACTTACCAGGTAGGATTGACGGAGGACATCGAAAAAGTGCAAAGAAGGGCAGCTCGTTTCGTCTTATCGCGCAATAGGAGTGAGAATGTCACTGATATGATACGCGAGTTGGGGTAGCAGTCTCTGAAACAACGGCGGTTTTCTTTGCGGCAAGATCTATTTACGAAATTTCAATCACTAACTTTCTCTTTCCGAATGCGAAAATATTTTGTTGACACCCATCTACGTAGGGAAAAATGATCATCATAATAAAATAAGAGAAATCAGAGCTCGAACGGAAAGATTTGGGTGTTCCTTTTTGACATGCGCCATTCGAGAGTGGAATGGTAGAGAAGTAGTATGAAAATGGTTCGATGAAACCTCTGCCAGGCACTAAAGTGTGAATTGCAAAGTAACCATGTAGATGTAGTTGTTAGATGTACTACGAACGCCTGAAAGCAATGGTAAGATATTCGGAGCTGAAATATTCCCCGATTCGGACCTCCTGGTGGGGACTACTCAGGGGGATGTCATCATCAGGAGAAACAAAACAGGCATTCTATGGATCGGGGCGTAGAATGCTAGATCCGTTAATCGAGCAGGTAAGTTAGAGAATTTAAAAAGGAAAATGCATCTGTAGAGGTTAAATATAGTGGGAATTAGTGAAGTTCGGTGGCAGGACGTAAAAGCCTTTCGGTCAGGTGAATACAAGGTTATAAATACAAAATCAAAGATGGATAATGCAGGAGTAGGTTTAATTATCAATAAGAAAACAGGAATACGGGCAAGCTACTATGAATAGCATAGTGAGCTCTTTATTGTAGCCACGACAGACACGAAGTCCACACACACCATAGTAGCACAAGTTTATATGTCAACTAGCTCCCCAGATGATAAAGAGATCCAAGTGATGTTTGACGAGCTAACAGAAATTATTTAGATAGTTAAGGGAGATGAAAATTTAATAGTGATGGGCGACTGGAATTCGATAGTAGGAAAAGGAACATAAGAAAAAAAAACTATGTTTATATTGACAGGGGGAATGGAATCAAAGAGGAAGCCGCCTGGTAGAATTTTGCACAAAGCATAATCTAATCATCACTAACATTTCGTTTGAGAATCATAAGAGAAGCTGGTATACGTGGAGGAGAACTGTAGACACCAGAAGGTTTCAGATTGATCATGTAATGGTAAGACTGAGATTTAGGTGCTAGGTTTTGAGTTGTAAAATATTGCAGGGGCAGATGTGGACTCTGACCACAATTTACTTGTTGTAACTGTAGATTAAAACTAAAGAAATTGGAAGTAGGTAGGAAATTAAGGATACGGGACCTGGATAAGTTGAAACAACCAGAGATTGTTGAGCGTTTCAGAGAGACCATTGGGCAAAAGATGACTAGAACGGGGATAGATGTACAGTAGAAGATAAATGGGTAGGTTTAAGAGAAGAAATAGTGAGGCAACAGAAGTTCAGATAGGTAAAAAGAAAAGGTCTATTAGAAATCCTTGAATAACACAAGACATATTGAATATAATTGATGAAAGGAGAAAATGTAAAAATGCAGCAAATTAAACACAAACACAAACGTTTAAGATATCGAATTTACAGGACGTGCAAAATGGCTAAGCAGGAATGGATAGAAGACAAATGCAAGGATTTAGAAGCCTATTTCATTGCGAGAAATACAGATATCGCCTACAGATAAATTAAAGACACCTTTGGTGGAAGAGAAGCAATTGTAAGACAATCAAGAGCTGAGATGGAAAAACCAGTCCTAAGCAAACAGGTGAATGTGGAAAGATTGAAAAAGTATGTTGAGGATCTATACAAGGGAGAAAAACTTGAATGTACGAGGTCCCTAGGCTTATACACTACTTAATCCAACTTAAACTAATTTATGCTAAGGACACACACACACACACACACATACACACACACAGACAGACAGACAGACAGACAGACACACACACACACACACACACACACACACACACACACACACACACACACACAAGCTCGAGGGAGGACTCGAACCTCCAACTGGGGGGAGCCGCTCGAACTGTTGCAAGACGCCCTAGACAGCGCAGCTACCACGCGCTGCTAACGTAATTTTGTAGAAAGCGAAATTGACATAAATGAAGATGTGATGGGAGATACGATAGTGCAAGAAGAATTTGACAGGGTTCTGAAAGATCTAGCATTTGTAGACGTAGAGAGAGCTTTTGACAATGTTGACTGGAATACTCTCTTTGGAATTCTGGTAGTAGCAGGGGTAAAATACAGGGAGCGAAAGGATAATTACAACTTGTACTGAAACCAGGTGGCAGTAATAAGAGCCAAGAGACGAAGGAAAGCAGTTGTTGAGAAAGGAGTGAGACGGAGTTGTAACCTACCCCCGATATGATCCTGTCTGTACACTGAACTAGCAGTAAGGGAACCAAAGAGAATTTAGAAGACGGAATAAAAGTTCATTGAGAAGAAATAAAAACTTTGGGGTGTGCCGATGACATTGTAATTCTGTAAGAGATAGGAAAGGACTTGGAAGAACTGTTGGACGGAATGGACATTGACCTGAAAGGAGGATGTGAGGTGGACATCAAGAAAAGCAAAACAGAGATTACTAATGTAGTCAAATTAAATCAAGTGATGCTAAGGGAATTAGATTACGAAACAAGACACTTGAGGTAGCAGATGAGTTTTGCTATTTGGGCAGCAAGAATAACTTATGATGGCCGAAGTAGAGAGGATGTAAAAGTAGACTGGAAATGGGAAGAAAATCATTTCTGCAGAAGAGAAATTTGTTAACAACGAATATAGATTTTATTATTAGCAAGTCTTTTTCGAAAGTATTTGTCTGGAGTGTAGAAATGTATGGAATTGAAACGTGGGCTATAAACAATTTCGACAAAAAAAGAAAAGAAGTATAGAAATGTGTGTTACAGTAGAAGGTTGAAGACTGGATGGGTAGATCACGTCACTGATGAGGAGGCACTGAATAAATCTTGGGAGACAAGAAATCTGTGGCACAGCTTGACTGAGGGAGGGTTCAGTTGAGACATGAAGGGATCACCAGCTTAGTATTGGAGGGAAGTGTGGGGGGGTAAAAATTGTAGAGGGAGACCAAGAGCTGAATACAACAAGCAGATTCAGAAGGATGTATGCTGCAGTAGTTATTCGGAGGTGAGGGAGTTCGCGCAGGATAGAGTGGCCTGGAGAGCTGCATCAAACCTGTCTTCAGACTGAAGACCACAACAGTAAACATGTGTGTAAGGACTCGACGTATGCGAAAACTGTCGAAAGACAATTCTGTATCTATATTTCTTAGAGTTTGTGGAACTGATATGATAGCTAAAGCTTTGACAACAGGCCGTGTCGTTGCTGACAAAGCGAGCGCCCAGCGGTAGCTAATCGGCGGTTTTACACAAGAAACAGGAACCGGTTAGCTGACAGCAGGCCTGGTGTGATCTGACTGAATTGTATAATGGCGGTTTTTGCAACGTGATGGAAGATGGCTACCTGCGAATACCTTATAATTCGGCAATTATTCGATGTCTAGTTGTAGCTAAAATCCCATCACGCCATCGGCACTGAGGAGCATTTATTAAGATTTTAATGTCAAAATTATCACTAAAACTACACAAATTAGGTGATGACAGAAAACGAATGCTTTTGCAATAATCATTGAAAATGATTAACTATTGAACAATTCAAACTACCATGATTAAGAAGGTGTTGGATGATAGGGTGGCACGACAGCTATCATCGCAGAAGGCTACACTTTCGTACGTACCTTGCTTGTTGCATTTCTGTGTAGGTTTAATATTTTTTATTACGTAAATTTGTCAGATCATCATATTCTCCACAGTAACACAACAAATGAACACAGCGTGAAATTTCTCATATCTCGCCATATGTTAATACATTACATTTGTCTAGGTTTTTAATAGTTTCTAATTTATTTAACAAAAAGGTAATTCGGTCTCTATTAAAAACACTTGTAACTTAAACACGGTAAATTATCCGTAAGATTTTGTATCTTCACTAGACTTGGCATTGAAAGCCGTATCAATTAAGCAACTTTACTGCTTCATACGTTTTAACGTAAATCCTCTGTTATTTGTTATAAGCGCGCACATGATAAATTGCTTATGTTGAAACTTTTACATACAGAACTAGATGGTTACCTGGCGTTGCCCGGTTGCGTAATTATTCCCGTCTCTTATTAGTCAGTCTCCTCTTTGCCCCTCTCTCTGTCCATCTCCTGCACCCCTCATTCTCTGTCCATCTCCTCCTGCTCCTCTCACTGACCTGCTCTCCTTCCCACTCTCACTTTTCCTCTCCTTTCCGCTCTCTGTTCATCTCCTCCTTTCTTCTCCCTCTGTCCATAACATCGTCTTCCCCCTCTCTACCCATTTCCTCTTTCTCTTCTATCTGTTCATCTTCTCCCTGTCCGCAGCTCGTGGTCGTGCGGTAGCGTTCTCGCTTCCCGCGCCCGGGTTCCCGGGTTCGATTCCCGGCGGGGACAGGGATTTTCTCTGCTTCGTGAAGACGGGGTTGTGTGATGTCCTTAGGTTATTTAGGTTCAAGTAGTTCTAAGTTCTAGGGGACTGATGGAAATGGAAATGTCGTGTGTCTAGGGCCTCCCGTCGGGTAGACCGTTCGCCTGGTGCAGGTCTTTCAATTTGACGCCACTTCGACGACCTGCGCGTCGATGGGGATGAAATGATGATGATTAGGACAACACAACACCCAGTCCCTGAGCGGAGAAAAATCTCCGACCCAGCCGAGAATCGAACCCGGGCCCTTAGGATTGACAGTCTGTCATGCTGACCACTCAGCTACCGGGGCGGACAGGGGACTGATGACCATAGATGTTAAGTCTCATAGTGCTCAGAGCCATTTGAACCATGTTCTCCATCCCCCCCCCCCTCCCCTGGCCAGTCTGCCTATACCTTCTTCCATGTCTCTGTCCATCTTCTCTTATTTCCTTTCCCTGTCCGCCGCCTTTTCTCCCCTCCCACTCTCCTCCTCACTCATATCTGCCCATCTCCTCCACCGGGCTGTCCGTCCATCTACTCCTCTCCCCTTCTCTCTCAACTCAATCGCACTCACCTCGATAAGGGGCTGGTGGTCTTTTCCAGTTGTAAATAATATGTGTACCAAATTTAGTTAAAACTGTACCAGAGGCTTAGGATGAGCTTTTTACCTGTGGCTTTGACCGCGCACATACGTGTCAAATATATTTCACATGTATTTATCATACATACTTCACGTGAATTTGTGTACATGCACACGTCAAAAAAATATTTTGCATCACCCCGGTTCCCAGAACTCCTGAAGGTAGACGTTGACTGTGGATATTGTATCACAGATACACTCCTTTTGACGGTTCAAAGATGTAAACAACCACGCATAAGCAGCCGATCAGTTCCAGTCATTCCACCAGGGAGAAGGTACACACGGCTCGTCTTTTCTGTAGTTCAACCAGGCCTAGACGGTCAATACCGCGGTTCGATCGTGTCCGCATTGTTACTTTGTGCCAGGAAGCGCTATCAAGAAGGGAAGTGTCGAAGCGTCTAGGAGTGAACCAAAGCGATGTTGTTCGGACATGGAGGAGATACAGAGAGAAAGGAACTGTCGATGACATGCCTCGGTCAGGTCGCCCAAGAGCTACTACTGCACTGGATGACCGCTACCTAAGGATTATGGCTCGGAGGAACCCTACAGCAGCGCCACAATGTTGAATAATGCTTTTCCTACAGCCGCAGGACGTGGTGTTATGACTCAAACTGTGCGCAATAGGCAGCATAATGAGCAACTTCACTCCCGACGTCCATGAAGAGATACCATGCAGTGCAGTACAGATGGGTCCGACAATATGCCGAATGGACAGCTCAAGATTGGCATAATGTCCCCTTCACCGGTGAGTGTTGCATATGCCTTCAACCAGACAATCGTCGGAGACGTGTTTGGAGGCATCTCGGTCAGGCTGAACGCCTTAGACACACTATCTAGCGAGTGCAGCAAGATGGATGTTCCCTGATGTTTCGGGGTGGCATTATGTGGGGCCAACGTACGCCACTGGTGGTCACGGAAGACGCCGTAAGTGAATACCATCCTATGACCGCTAGTACAACAATATCGACAGCATTAGCGAGGCATTCGTCTTCATGGACGACCATTCGCGCCCCCAATGTTCACATCTTGTGAATGACTTCCTTCAGGATAAGGACTTCGCTCGACTAGAGTGGCCAGCATGTTCTCCAGACATGAACTCTATCGAACATACCTGGAATGGATTAAAAAGGGCTGTTTATGGACGACGTGACACAGCAACCACTCTGAGGGCTCTACGCCGAATCGCCATTGAGGAGTGGGACAATCTGGACAAACAGCGTCTTGTGGATAGCATGCCACGAAAAATACAGTCATTCATCAATGCAAGAGGACGTGCTACTGGGTATTAGAGGTACCGGTGTGTACAGCATTCTGGACCACTGCCTCTGAAGGTCTCGCTGTATGGTGGTACAACATTCAATGTGTGGTTTTTCATGCGCAATAAAAATGGCTTAAATGGTGTTTTTGTTGATCTCAGTTCCAATTTTCTGGTCATGTTGCGGAACTCCTGGAACCGAGGTGATGCAAAACTTTTTTTGATTTGTGTATTTCACCCATATCTCAAGCGAATTTTGCTCAACAGTTCCACTTTCCTGCAACTTGGTGTTTATGTCGTCCTATCTTCCGAACTATTGCCGTATAATGATATAATTTTGGAACATCCAGTGGTATATTCGGCTAATGTCTGCGAAATGTGTTATGGAAAGTGTTAGTAGTAAAGAATAATAAATTAAAATTTCATGCATATGATTCGGCCGTTTCTCACTCATCTCAGTGTTTATGACGTTGTATCTCATGAACTACATGTTGTACAGTTACAGTGGCATATTTTTGTAGATACATTCAGTGACAGATGGTGATACTGTCCGCGATATGTGCCGCGAACAGATTTAGTAGTAAAGAAGCGATAAACAATGCATGAAGCGGCCGCTTTTCAAGCTTCTAGGTGCCTGTGATGATATATCTCCAGAACTGTTTGTCGTACGGTGGTATAACTTTTTGTTAGCACATTTAGTGGTATATGTGAATACTGTCCGCAAAGTGTGTCACGAATACAGTTAGTAGTAACGAAATAATAAAGTAAAACGTCGTACTCCGTGCGGTAGCGAAACCTTAATAACCGATGAACTTATTGTCATTCATGATCTAGTGGGGTCCGTCAGCGAGGTTTGACATTATATGTTAAGTTTATTATCCCTTATTCTCAGATAATGGATGAAGAAAATTTCAGTATTCGCGCTTCGTGGACCACACTGCTTTCTCTCCTCCGCCCCTGCCCCTTTGACAGGTAGGTTTCATACCTCCTCAGTGATTCTTTGCAGACGACAAGTGATGTGTGTGCCTAGTTTGTATTAGTTGGTACCGTGGTTCAGGAGGAGATGTGGAACATACACACGTACATACAATAGTTTTTATAATATGTATAGATCTCATGTTAAACTGAATTAGAGAGTACCACCATTTCTATGTTTTATTTCAAACGATTAATTGAATAAATTGCCAGTTTGTTCAACGTAAATTCTGTGGTATCGTCCACGCAAAAAATAACTCTTTTTGTTATTTAATTGTTATTACATTTCATTACAACATCTTGTTGTTTAAAAATCGTTGAACTTGCCAAAACTTAAACTATTTTGTCGTACGATCACAAGCTTTGAATATTCTTCAGCTCTCTTAACTAGTGGGCATGAAAGCAGACGTTTAGAGCTCGACCCAATGGCTACATCATCCACAGTTTAAAATGAAACCACACCTCGTCCAACTCTGTCCTTTGCTAAATCTCGGCTCAGAGGTGTTGGTGGTAAGTACCTGTAAGTCTGGCGGAGGCCACCGTATGTGCCATTGTAACAGTGCAGAATACGGTATGCACACGTTCATCGTGGTGTTATGGTGACGAGTTGAGTGAAAATTGTCGCTTTGTGCTGTAGCTGATATCTCCTTCAGATCCAGAAAAGAGAAGTGTTTAAGCATGCTCAATAGTCAAGTATTACCGTACTGTCTGTATGTCTTCCTCAAAATGGACGTAACGCGTTTCATGGTGTGATTAAATTATGAATAAGGTACTTAGTCTGTCGCTTACAAAGGAAACAAGAAAGTTTAAAAGTGTGCAACATACATCTGCTTCGGTAAAAGAATCAGAGTACTGCATTCCTCAGCAGCAAATCCAGGAGACAGGCGAACTGCACGTACTGCAGGGCGCTGGCGCGTCGCGCTCTAATCCGATTAGCGCCGGCGTCTGGCTCGCCAGACAGCTCGGATATTGCTTTCAAGCCGTTATTGTCAACGTTCCACCCCTGAACACAGATGCCGGACTGGTACTCACTTCAGTCAGGAATCAACGGAACCCCAAAAAAGTGTTGGAATATTAGTAGACGGAAATCAAATGGTTTTTTGTATTTTTATTTCTTTTCTATTTATAGTGTTAAATGGACCTCCTACGAGTGCTTGTCAGTTGTAAAACTAACCCCAAGGGCTAAATGCGTTCATATTACGAACCTTCAACAATTAAAATAATTTACAGTGATAATAAACCTGTATTTCAAAAAACTGCCTTGTATACTGTGTTCACAAATTTGCGATGTACGATATTGCAGTGGCTGTGTTATCCACAAATACGATCCAGTGTTCATTAGGAGAGGCACGCACGGCCAAAGGAATAGGAACTGCAGCGACTACAGCCGTTCTGAATTACACTAAGAGCCTAAAAACTGGTACACCTGCCTAATATCGTGTAGGGCACGCAGAAGTGCAGCAACACGACGTGGCATGGACTCGACTAATGTCTGAAGTAGTGCTGGAGGGAACCGACACCATGAATACTGCAGGGCTGTCCATAAATCCATGAGTACGAGGGGTGTACATCTCTTCTGAACATCTCGTTACAAGGCATCTCAAATAAGCTCAATAATGTCCATGTCTGGTGACCAGTGGAAGTCTTTAAAGTCAGAAGAGTGTTCCTGGAGCCACTCCATAGCAATTTTGGGCGTGTAGGATGTCGCATTATCCTGCCGGTACTGCCCAAGTCCGTCGGAATTCACAATGTACATGAATGGATGAAGGTGATCAGACAGGAAGCGTACGTATGTGTTACTTGCCAGAGTCGTATCTAGATGTGTCAGGAGTCCCATATCGCTCCAACTTCACACGCCCCACACCAGTGCAGATCATTCACCAGCTTGAACAGCCCTCTTGCCGACATGCAGCGTCCATGGATTGATGAGGTTGTCTCCTTACCCATACACGTCCATCCGCTCGATACAAATAGAAACGGGACTCGTCCCACCAGGCAATATGATTCCAGTCATCAACAGTCCATTGTGGGTGTTGAGGGGCCCAGGTGAGGCGTAAAGGTTTGCGTCGTGCAGTCATCACGGGTACACGAGTGGATCTTCGGCTCCGAAAGCCCATATCAATGATGTTCCCTTGAATGGTTTGCACGCTGACACTTGTTGACGGCCCAGCACGTTTGCGCAAGGGTTGCACTTCTGTCACGTTGAACGATTGTCTTCAGTCGTCGTTGGTCCCGTTGCTGGAGGAACTTTTTAGGCCGCAGCAGTGTCGGAGATTTGATGTTTCACCGGATTCCTGATATTCACGGTACACTAGTGAAATGGTCGTACTGGAAAATCCCCCCTCCCCACCCCCATTTTATCACTATCTCGGAGAGGGTGTGTCCCAGCACTCGTGCACCGACTATAACTCCAGGTTCAAACTCACTTAAATCTTGATAACCTGCTATTCTAGCAGCAATAATCGATCTAACAACTGAGCCAGACACTTGATGTCTCATATACGCGTTGCCGACTGCAGCGCCGTATTGTGCCTGTTAACATATCTCTGTATTCGAATACGCATGCCTATGCCAACTTCTTTGGTGCTTCAGTGCATATGAAGTGTATTCGCATGGACAACCATTAGGTGTATAATGGAATGACGACAAGACCCGTTCGAGCATAAATTTTCTTCGTCGTCATTCCATTATTCGGCTGATGGTTCCCGAAATTCGCAGCTGCGAATACATTTCATATAATCTGAGAAGTGTTACCTTCGATGTAATCTTCATGTCTTGCACAGCCACTGATCGGCGATATAATGCATTGTTACGCTACGATGTGTAACGTCTCCTGGAAAAATCTGGTGCAAAATATGAGCGATCTGTGTCAAAATAGGAATTTTATCGAAGTTTGCACACAGATATACAGGGTGTTACAAAAAGGTACGGCCAAACTTTCAGGAAACATTCCTCACACACAAAGAAAGAAAATATGTTATGTGGACATGTGCCCGGAAACGCTTGCTTTCCATGTTAGAGCTCATTTTATTACTTCTCTTCAAGTCACATTAATCATGGAGTGGAAACACACAGCAACAGAACGTACCAGCGTGACTTCAAACACTTTGTTACAGGAAATGTTCAAAATGTCCTCCGTCATCGAGGATACACGCATCCACCCTCCGTCGCATGGAATCCCTGATTCGCTGATGCAGCCCTGGAGAATGGCGTATTGTATCACAGCCGTACACAATACGAGCACGAAGAGTCTCTACATTTGGTACCGGGGTTGCGTAGACAAGAGCTTTCAAATGCCTCCATAAATGAAATTCAAGAGCGTTGAGGTCAGGAGAGCGTGGATGTCATGGAATTGGTCCGCCCTCTACCAATCCATCGGTCACCGAATCTGTTGTTGAGAAGCGTACGAACACTTCGACTGAAATGTGCAGGAACTCCATCGTGGATGAACCACATGTTGTGTCATACTTGTAAAGGCACATGTCCTGGCAGCATAGGTAGAGTATCCCGTATGAAATCATTTTAACGTGCTCCATTGAGCGTAGGTAGAAGAACGTGGGGCCCAGTCAAGACATCACCAACAATGCCTGCCCAAACGTTCACAGAAAATCTGTGTTGATGACGTGACTGCACAATTGTGTGCGGATTCTCGTCAGCCCACACATGTTGATTGTGAAAATTTACAATTTGATCACGTTGGAATGAAGCCTCATCCGTAAAGAGAACATTTGCACTGAAATGAGGATTGACACATTTCTGGATGAACCATTCGCAGAAGTGTACCCGTGGAGGCCAATCAGCTGCTGATAGTGCCTGCGCTCGCTGTACATGGTACGGAAACCACTGGTTCTCCCGTAGCACTCTCCATACAGTGACGTGGTCAACGTTACCTCGTACAGCAGCAACCTCTCTGACGCTGACATTAGGGTTATCGTCAACTGCACGAAGAATTGCCTCGTCCATTGCAGGTGTCCTCGTCGTTCTAGGTCTTCCCCAGTCGCGAGTCATAGGCTGGAATGTTCCGTGCTCCCTAAGACGCCGATCAATTGCTTCGAACGTCTTCCTGTCGGGACACCTTTGTTCTGGAAATCTGTCTCGATACAAACGTACCGCGCCACGGTTATTGCCCCGTGCTAATCCATACATCAAATGGGCATCTGCCAACTCCGCATTGGTAAACATTGCACTTACTGCAAAACACGTACGTGATGAACACTAACCTGTTGATGCTACGTACTGATGTGCTTGATGCTAGTACTGTAGAGCAATGAGTCACATGTCAACACAAGCACCTAAGTCAACATTACCCTCCTTCAATTGGCCCAACTGGCGGTGAATCGAGGAAGTACAGTACATACTGACGAAACTAAAATGAGCTCTAACATGGAAATTAAGCGTTTCCGGACACATGTCCACATAACATATTTTCTTTATTTGTGTGGGAGGAATGTTTCCTGAAAGTTTGGCCGTACCTTTTTGTAACGCCCTGTATAAGTCACATCTCTGATGCAACCAATCCAAAGAATACTTAAAGACAACTGTTTCTTTCGTAATGTAGACACTAAGGTCTGCTTCATGATTATTCTGCTTCGTATCGATATCTGCACCGACTGTAGTACCTGGATGCTCTAATTTTGCTCAGTTATTGAAACTAAGTGTTTGTTATCTTTAAAATTGAAATTACATCTGTTAAAGTCATGTGTGATTTCATTTATGCAAAAAAATAATATCCTGTCTGAGTATTTGCAGAACATATTTCAGAAGGAGATTGTCATTGTAGGCAGCTATTATTGTCTGCATTATTAATTCGTTTAAAGTCGGCCGCAGTGAGCAGCATATTGACAGAAAAGCTACGCCGTTACCCAGTATATGTTATTATGGAAGTAGTAATATTATTGAGGTTTTCAAGAATTTCAGAAAATTTTACGTGCACCAGACAGCAGACTGCCGACGGTGTTCCCGCATTGACGCAGCTAACACTTTTATCTTCTGTTACAGGCATATGTAAAGAACCATATTTTTTCCTAAAAATAAGAAAACAAACGGTCTTGACTGAAAAATAGTTGTTACGTGATGAGGGATCGTCTCACTTAGATCTTTGCTAGTCATTCCTCAGTAAATCCACCTTACTTTGAGATGAATAATATTACATTAGGAATTCGTGTAACATTGTTGTAATTATATCTCTCTTATAAGTACTAGGGCATAAACTGTTGGCACTTCGTGTGTAAAAGCCCTCAGCTTCAAATAGAGTTAAACTATACGACGACTATTATTAGATTTTAGAATTCTTTGTAGACCAGAACGTGTGGCTAGATTTTACAGTATTTGTATCTAGTTAAGTAACATGTATGTGTATATTTATGTCTTTTAGCATATTAGTACAAGTGCAATTTCTCTTTCTTGAACCGATTAAAAATACACTGATGGAGAAACATAATATATGAGAATTATCCAGAAACAACCGTCGTAATAACTATATGACACTGTACGACAAGAATTGTCTAGAGTCTGCAAAAGGTAACGAACTGTGTGCATGTCTTCATATTTTCAGGTCGCGTATCAGCGAGTGTGCAGGGCATGCAGATAGCTATCTAAATGTGTTAAGATTTCACAAACAGCTGACGCTACAATTGCGTCTCGAATGGAACAGGGAAGGGGGGATCAGATAGTGGTACAATAAGTACCCTCCGCCACACACCGTAAGGTGGCTCGCGGAGTATAGATGTAGATGTAGATGTAGACATAACAGTTACATAGATGTCAACTGTTAGGAATAATGTTATGCTGGCAGCTGAACAATTTTCTCTTCATATTTGTGCGTCTGTAGATTTGTGCAATATTGTGTGTTCGTGGGTACCGCGTTACTTAAGTACAGCGTAATGTTTAGACAGAAACGGTAGATAAAAGTGACGTTGAAGAAACTCCAAGTACGTAATCACACGACAGTATATTAGAAACTGATGGTAACATAATGAGTGTCAAGACGACTGAATCCTACATTCAAGGAACAGAAGATGGCTTTTGTCACACAGGATTCTGAACCGTGTTATGTTGAGAGCGAAAGCGCACCTACGGTGTTAGGTAACAGTAATGTGGTAGACACTGAGGCGCACGAGACAGCAACAACAGATCCCTTGCCGGTAATAATACCAGAAAATAATTTAAGCACCAGGCTTTTACGAAAGCTGGAAGTGCGTGAGCATGAGCTAGAGGAATGACAGTTTAATAGAGAGAGCCGATTTTGAAAAACAACGGGAAGAAAAACAGAGAGTTTTAGAGGAGTAGCGAGAACGAAAACAGATTATTAGGGAGAAAACGGTCATGGCACAGTTCAATGAATCTTTAGCTACTTGAGACGAAGAAATAGACGCAAGGTTAAAGTCATGCATTTGTTGCTCGAAACAAAGCTGTTGCTGAAAGGATGAGGGAAGATTCAGCTAGTATTCGTAGCGAGATCAGAGCATTGCAAACTAGCTGTAAAGATTTACCACAGATTGTGGGCCAGGGCGTATGTGATGCATTTAACCCAGAATAATTCAGAGGAGAAGGATAAGCAGTTAACCACATCTATGGATGAGAAATATATGAGAGATATTATTAAGGAAGAGGTTAAAATAGAAGTGGAGAATTCAACAGTCCAAGCAGCCTTTGGCAAGGGAGAGATGTGCCAAGATTTGAAAAAAAGAGCTACAGAGTATAAAGAGACTAGTTCCGTGCATTTTCAGTCGGCTAATCTGACCAGGATGTAGAAGTAATAAAAGTTTTAGGAAAGGAACGTACCTCATCCTATTATAAAGTAAAGGAACATACCTTGCCACCATCAGGATTTGAACCAATGTCTCATGGAGATGTGGGTCTACGTAGTGAATATTTTCCAGAAGTGAACAGGAGTATGGCTGGCATATAATCAGCCATGCCAACGATGACCAGTCTAATGCAGGAAGAAAGCTTAATAAAACATCGGCACTTTGAGACGTTTAACGAGGGAAAGAAAGCACTTCGTCCTGTTGTTTTCATCAAGAATTTTAGGAGTGTTTTCCCTCGGTCGTGGACTGATCAGTGAAAGGTTCAGTTTGCAATTTCACACATAATAAAAGATGTTTCGTTGTGGGCATCCACACTGCTGAATGTTATAACACCTTCGCAGAATTTGAGAAGTGTTTTTAGGGCGTTTCTGGTCAAGTTCTGTGCAAGAACGGTTGAGGATACTTGTATATAGTCCAGAGACATAAAACTCTAAGCAGGGACTGATAGAAAATACGTATAGAAATGCTTGCATATGACACGATATTGGGAGGAGCCGGTGTCACACAGGTATGTTTTACGAATATTAAAGGCACGCTTATCAATTTCCATTAGAGAGTATCTAGTTCATGTGCCCGACAGATTTGGAGAATTTTCTTTCCGTGATTGATTCTTTAGACCTCATACAGAATTCGAGACAGAATAAAGTGGCAAACCATAGTAATGAAAAGAGCGGCTGGAACGACAACAACCGTCGAGGCGGTAGTTAGGCGGAAGTGGTTTCAGACCGAGTAACAATGGTAACGGAAATAATGGCTACCATAACCAGAGTTCAAATAGTAGTTAGCACAAGCAGTAATAACGATAGGCCACAGTTTTGTATTCCGAACAATGGGAGCTACCAGAATAACTACAACAATTCTAACTGCAAAAGGCGAAATGGCAACTGATTTAATTCAGACAGAAATAAAAACAAGCGAACTTCTAGTGGGTCATGGCAGAATCCCGGACCCAGTAGTTGGAAACCTAATCCAGGGCCTCAACCACAACAATATCAGAATGTACTGGTACATCAAGTCACTGCGATTCCCATGCCTGATACAAAACATCAGTCGCACTGGCAGCCTTCGCAGCAAATTACTCAAAATCAAACTGTTGTGACTTGGCAAGACAGCCAAGTCAGTATAAGATGAAGCCGAAAGGCACGCGTTAAGCTCACGCAGGCTGACGTGAGGTCTGGAAAATGACAAGGTCTTTATAGTAGCAAAAATAATACGTAGCTTCTGGATAACTTAACTTTAATCCATAATTGGTGAACATCGGTCTGACGGTACATGCATCACAAGATTAATAGCAAATGATAATGGCGCTTTGCTAGGTCGTAGCAAATGACGTAGCTGAAGGCTATGCTAACTATCGTATCGGCAAATGAGAGCGTAATCTATCAGTGAACCATCGCTAGCAAAGTCGGCTGCACAACTGGGGCGAGTGCTAGGACGTCTCTCTAGACCTGCCGAGTGGCGGCGCTCGGTCTGCAATCACTGACATTGGCGACACGCGGGTCCGACGTATACTAACGGACCGCGGCCAATTTAAAGGCTGCCACCTAGCAAGTGTGGTGTCTGGAGGTGACACCACACAAACATCGCAACATGGTGTAAATATTGTGGAGGTGACTGCTAAAAATCAGAGTAAACCTTCGCAAGTGTCAAACACTACGCTTCCCCTGTAAACCTTCGGAAGGCGGCCGCGGCACAGGGTGACGGCATGCAGTACAATGTTCTAAACACACTAAGGTTTAATGGCGGGCGAGACCTTAGATGGGAACTGCCCGAGGAAACCCGTAATTGTCAGAAGGTGTCTAGAAAATCCAAGCTGTAGTAAACAGCAGCATAAATGGAACTGTAGTACAGTTGGTAATGGCCGGCCGGAGTGGCCATGCGGTTCTGGGCGCTACGGTCTGGAGCCGAGCGACCGCTACGGTCGCAGGTTCGAGTCCTGCCTCGGGCATTGATGTGTTTGAAGTCCTTAGGTTAGTTAGGTTTAATTAGTTCTAAGTTCTAGGCGACTGATGACCTCAGAAGTTAAGTCGCATAGTACTCAGAGCAATTTTACAGTTGGTAATGGATACTGGAGCATCGGTTTCGGTTATGGATAGCAGTTTCTTTAGACATGTTAATCAGATTAAAAGGCTACCCATGTTGCCAGTACAAAACTGTAAAGTAGTTGGAGCCACCGGTGGTAAAGGTCAAATAACCAAGGACCAGGTTCAGGTAAAACTGATACTCACAAAATGAGCCAATGTATGCATCGCCTACTATGTTATCCTATCCACTTACATAATGAATCTCCAAGTCATATTCCTGTGAGGATAATGTCCATAGAGACAGCAGTTTATGCAATAACGCGCATGAAAAAAGAAGACTGAGCGCTTGATTGTCGCATAATACCTCAACATGATTCCCTAGACATAATGTTTCTGTAAAACTTTCGAATTTGTTCTTCTTTCTTCCCGTTTAGCCCGGACTGGGATAATGACTTTATTTATATACCGTGCAACGAGTGCAGGGCGAATGCTTCAGTCTGCTTTTGTAGTAGCCAGCAATGGACTACGGTTAGGTGAGAATGATGTTTCTATTACACCCCAAGCCAACATCTTTCTTATCTCCCTCATGGAAGACACTTGTTGGGTCCAAGGCACTGAGTAGGCAGCGCTACAGTAGGTTTGATGCTCGTAAATTTGCATAACATATACGTATCCTATGATACCATCAAGTTCTTTTGAAAATACTTCTTCATGTTGATGCAACAGATGTGAAAATTCTTGCTGCTGCGCCTGACATAGGTAGTCAGATTCAACTACCTGGATTCAATAAAATTGGTAATAACCCTTTTTTGACTGATTATTGCCTACTATGAATGCGGTAGATCGGATACACTGTACTCGAACCGCATGACAAAACTTGCCATGAATATCTATGGCTTTAACCGTCTCTACTGCCAATTTCTTTCCCTGCTTAATAAACTGCCTTGCAAAAACTGATGTTTGCAAATTGTGCGCGACATAGATTACAGTGATTTCGGGAGAAGCAGTGGATGGTTACATTACTTCAAGCAGTGCGACAGACTCGGAAGACGTAAGACAACGAAATTTCAAAGAAAGCGTCAACTTGACGGTGCACAACAAACTGCGGAATCGGCTCGAAAGATTATAGATGAGACAAACAAACGTATGCCATCGTTCAGTGAGGAATTTGATTTCAACACCGTCTTCCTGGATTTGAAGAGGAAATACATATGAAAAGAACCCTATAAATTAGTGGTACCAAGATAGTTGTCTGAAGATAAACTAACATCAATGCTTTAACGCACTCGTATACAATTTGCCGACTGTTAATCTGGATGGCAAATCGGCTGGAAAGTTATTTACTGTGCTACGAGAAGCTAGATGTGCTCTTCACCCAGCGATTCTTTCTCGTGTGCGTGATTTACCAGGACAGTAGGGAATATTGACGTCCCAGCAGGCAAGGGTGGGAAAATGGGTCTCATAGAACTACAGCTACGGTATGAGCACTTATTTTGGCCGATAGCTGGTCAAAATAACTTTATTTTGGTTGATTCTTGGTTTGCGTGAAAAAATCCTTCCTCAGAAGTGTGTGACATTGTAAATCATACCACCTGGAACCACTGGACAATTTGAACATATGAATATTTGTTTTTTCCGTATCTATGAAACATATTATCGCATTATCTCCTGCTACACCTTAAAGGATAGCCAATTTCACGAGAAGCTCCACGACAGACTGTTTCGCATTCGATTGCATATCATCATTCCATTAGTTTTGAGCACCCCGTTACACCAGTTCTACATGCATTCTTTAAGGGTGAATACCTAACTGAATGTCCCGCATGGTTTGTAAGTCCCTAGGCGTTCGCCTTCGATCTTGATGGAGCGAACCTTTGTGATGACTGTGGCGTGCCATTTTTCATTCGGTGTTCACGGTGCAAGTTAATGGTTTGTTTTCAACATTTCTTGAATGTCCGATACTTCCATTTTGTGAAGTTTAACACATAGATTACATAGAAGGTTGATCTCTGCACCTCCCGCAGATTCATTTTCTGTCGCCCTCCTGTTGCACATGATGAGTCATTAGCAGCTACTAGTTCTTTTGTCATAACTATTACACGGTGCTTTCAAATGAGCCGTACTAAAGACTGAACTTGCGACTTCTCGCTCAAGGAGTCGCCTGTGAGACAGAGCGAACAGTCGTGACGTCCGGAAGTGTTCTCTGCTCTCTACGGAGTAGCATCGCGCTGAAGCTTTATTACGTGTACCCCGCTTACACTGCAGAGAAAGAATCAATTCCTTGAACATGAGCGTCACTGTGAAGAAAACTTTTTTTGGGAAAATATGTTCGAAGTTCACACGTGGTTTTGGAGTAGCGCCTTGCAATAGCACACTAAATATCCTGCGGCTCGGGTTCGAACACAGCCACTGCTTGCATTTTGAATGAAAATCGTCATCAATGGCGGTCGAAGACTTCCTGGATATTAAGTTACCCTCGTTCTACCAACGGCGTTGTAAAAGAAGGTAGAGAAACGGACAACCGTTCGGGGCACTGTCTTGCCCTTGGGGCAGGGAACTACCCTTTAAAGGCGGAAGAATCCAATGTTCAACTGCATGAGAATTCATAAGGCAATTGAAAGCACTACATTAAGGACACATAATGTGGCCTGTAATTGAAAGAGCGGCGTGATAATTTCTCCATTGGTAAAATATTCCGGAGGGGTCTGCCAAGGAAATTACCATGAGAAGAACACTGGAAATGTAAAGGCACAATCTAGATATATTGGTAGTCAGTGGAGCGAAAGGGGAAGAAGATAGTGATTTCTGGTTAGACAAACTTGGGGTAACATCAACACCAGCAGCAAACGGTAATGGGAGTAGAACTTGTTGTGAATAGGAAATTAGGACAGAGAGTGAGTCGCTGTGAATAGTTCAGTGATAGGGCTGTTCTCATCATATTCAGCAGCAAACCAGCACTGACAACGGTGTTTCAGGTATAGATACCAACATCGCAAACATAAAATGAAGGGGGGTAAGTATTTGTGAATATTGAGTGGGTAATTAAGTATGTAAATGGAAATGGTAATCTAATAATCATGTGGGATTGGAATACGGTATTAAGGTAAGGAACGGGGAATGTGTTACAGAAGAAATTAGGCTCTGTAAGAATGAGACAGGAAAGAAACTAACAATTCAAATAAATATAACACAATATAAGTAAGTAAATATCAGATGGTAAGAGTGAATACTCAGATCAAGAATCACAAGGGGACGAGATATACATTGGAAAGACCAAATGACACAGCAAAACTCCAGTAGGATTACGTCAAGGTCAGTCGGAGATTTCGAAGTCAGGTATTGCATTGTAAGACGTATCCAGTTGCAGACATATACTCAGATCACAATTTAGTAAAGATGAAGAGCAGACTGAAGTTTAAGAGTCATACGAAAGAATCATCGTGGAAGTAAGTGGGATACCAGTACTGAGTAATGTTGACATGCTTTTCAAATGTTGTAAGCAGGAAGGTAGGAGAGAGAGCATGTTATTGTGAAGAGCTCAGTGATAGGGTTAATCTCATCAGAATCGACAGCAAACCAACACCGATAACGATAGTTCAAGTATACATGCCGACGTCGCAAGCTGAAGATGTAGAGATAGAGAAAGTATATGAGGATATTGAAAGGGAAATACAGTATGTAAAGGGAGACGAAAATCTATTAGTCTTGAGGGACCGGAATGTAGTTGTAGGGGAAATAGTAGAAGAAAAGGTTACAGCAGAATAAGGGCTTGGGACGAGGCACGAGAGAGGAGGAGACTAATTGAGTTCTGTAATAAATTTCAACCAGTAATAGCGAATATTTTGTTCAAAAATCACAAGAGGAGGAAGTATCCTTGGGAAAGACAGGGTGATACGGGAAGAGTTCAGTTAGATTACATCATGGTCAGACAGAGATTCCGAAATCAGATACTGGATTGTAAGGCCTAGCAGGGAGCAGATACAGACTCATATCACAATATAGTAGCGATGAACAGTAGGCTGAAGTGTAAGACATTAGTCAGGAAGAATTAATACGCAAAGAAGTGGGATATGGAAGTACTAAGGAACCATGAGATACGCTTGAAGTTCTCTAAGGCTATAGGTGCAGCAATAAGGAATAGCTCAGTAGGCAGTATAGTTGAAGAGGAATGGACATCTCTAAAAAGGACCATCAATGAAGTTGGAAAGAAAACATAGGTAAAAGAAGGCGAAGAATCCATGGGTAACAGAAGAAATACTTAAGTTGATCGATGAAAGGAGGAAAAACAAAGATGTTCCGGGAAGCTCAGGAATACAGACATACACAAGTTGCTGAGGAATGAAATAAATAGGAAGTGCAGGGAAGCTAAGGCGTAATGACTACATGAAAAATTCGAAGAAATCAAAGAAGAAACGACTGTCGGAAAGACAGACTCAGCATATAATAAACTCAAAAGAACCTTCGGTGACATTAAAAGCAAGGGTTGTAACATTAAAGAGTGCAACGGTAATTCCACTGCTAAATGCATAAGAGAGAGCGGATAGGTTGAAAGAATACGTCGAAAGCTTGTATCAGGGGGAATATTTGTCGGATGTGTTAGAAGAAGGAACGAGGTGTCGATTTATAAGAGATAGGGGATCCAGTACTAGAATCAGAATTTAAAAGAGCTTTGAGGGACTCAATATCAAATAAGGCAAAAGGAATAGACAAAATTCCATCATAATTTCTAAAATCACTGGGGAAGTGGCAACAAAACGACTATTAACGTTGGTGTGTAGAATGTATGAGTCTGGCAATATACTGTTTGACTTTCGTAAAGATATCATCCACAGAATTCCGAAGACTGCAAGAGGTGACAAGTCCGAGAATTATCGCACAATCAGCTTAATACCTCATGCATCCAAGTTGCTGACAGTAATAATATACCGAAGAACGAAAAAGAAATTGAGGATGTGCTGGATGACGATCAGTTTGGCTTTAGAAAATGAAAAGGCACGAGAGAGGCATTCTGACATTGCGGTTGATAATGGAAGTAAGACTAAAGAAAAATCAAGACACATTCATAGGATTTGTCGACCTGAAAAAAGCGTTCGACAATGTGAAATTTTGCAGGATGTTCAAATTCTGAGAAAAATAGGGGTAAGCTACAGGGAAAGACGGGTAATATACAACACGTATAAGAGCCAAGAGGGAATAAAAATAGTGGATGACCACGAACGAAGTGCTCGGATTAAAAAGGGTGTAAGATAGGGATGTTGTCTTTCGCCCCTACTGTTCAACCTCTACATCGAAGAAGCAGCGATGGAAATAAAAGAATGATTCAGGAGTGAAATTAACATTCAGGATAAAGGGATATCACTGATACGATTCGCTGACAACATTGCTAGTCTGAGTTAAAGTGAAGAAGAATTACATGATCTGCTGAATGGAATGAGCAATCTAATGAGTAGAGGATACGGATTGATAGTATATCGAAGGAAGAGGAAAGTAATGAGAAGTAGCAGAAATGAGAACAGCGAGAAACTTAACATCAGGATTGACGATCACGAAGTAGATGAAGATAAGGCAGTAAAATAACCAATGACGGACGGAGCGAATAGGACATCAAAAGCAGACTAGCAATGGCAAAAAAGACATTTCAGGCCACGAAAAGTCTACTAGTAACTAGCGTCAAAAATAGGCCTTAATTTGAGGAATAAATTTCTGAGAAGTACGTTTGAAGCGCAGCATTATATGGTAGTCAAACATAGACTGTTGGAAAACCGGAGCAGAGGAGAATCAAAGCATTTGAGATGTGTTAGTACAGACGAAGGTTGAAAATTAGGTGTACTGAAAAGGTAAGGAATGATGAGGTTCTGCACAGAATCGGGGAGGAAAGGAGTATGTGGAAAACACCGATTAGGAGAAGAGGCAGGGCGGTGGGACATCTGTTAAGATATCAGGGAATGACTTCCATGGTACTAGAGGGGGCTGTAGACGGCAAAAATGTAGAGGAAGACAGCGATTGGAATACATCCGGCAAATAATTGAGGACGTAGGTTGCAACTGCTACTGTGAGATGAAGAGGTTGCACAAGAGAGGAATTCGTGGCGGGCCTCATCGAACCAGTCACAAGATTGACGAGCCAAAAAAAAAAAAAAAAAAAAAAAAAAAAAAAAAAAAAAAAAAAAACAGTATTCAGTTCATTTTAAGAGGAGCGGCATCTAAAAAGAGTAATCTCAGATGTCGGATAGAAAAACATAGACACGGGGAAAGGAACTGCGAAGAAACCTCGGACAACAGTAGACATACTTCAATTGTTGGCGGACGGAGGAAGTACAAAAATGTTCACGGAAAGACGGAAACAGGCAGTTCTGACATCGGTCTCGATAATGGAAGCAGAAAAGAATGAAAATTAATACAAGCTCATAGGTTTTGTCGACCTAGAGGAAATTGTTCGATTATGAGAAACGGTGCAAGATGTTAGAAATTGTGAGAAAAATTGGACTAATCGATAGCCAGAGACTGGCATTACACAATGTTTAGATGAACCACGAGGGAAAAATAAGACTGGAAGACCAAGAACGAAATGCTCGAAATAAAAGAGGGTATAAGACGTGGATGCAGTCTGTTCTCCCTACTTCCAAATCTATGCTATGAGGACAATAAAGAAAAGATTCAAGTGTGGAATTAAACTTCATGGTGAAAAGATATCAATGATTAAATACGCTGATGACATTGCTATCCTTAGTGAAAGTGAAACAGAGTAACAGAATCAGCTGAATCGAAAGAACAGTCCAAAGAGTACAGAATACAGAGTGAGAGTAAACTAGAAAATGAGACAAGTAATGAGACATAGCAGAAATCATAATACGTAGAAATGTAACATCGAAATTGGTGATCACGACGCAGACGAAATTGAGGAATTCTGCTACCTTGGAAGCAAAACGCCCAAGGACGAAGCGAGGAGGACATAAAAGTAAGTTAATAGAGGCAAAGAGGACATTTCTGATATCAAACAGTGGCCTTATTTTAAGGAAGAAAATTCTGAGAATTTACGTTTGGAGCCAGTATTGTACGTTAGTGTATCATGGACAGTAGGGAAACCGGAACGGAAGAGACTCGAAGGATTTGAGATGTCATGCTACATCAGAATGTTGAAAATTAGGTGGACGTAAAGTCTAAAACGAGGTGATTCTCCGCAGAATCGGCGAACAAAGGAGCGTATGGCAAACACTGACGACAAGAAGGGACAGGTTGATAGACGTGTGTTAAGACAGCAGAGAACAGCCTCTATGGTACTAGATGAATGGCTCACAACCTTTTATTAACTGTGGACCTCTTTGATTTCTATGTTGTTAGGATACACCACACTGGTCAACAGAAACTGTAAAAATAACTTTTATCCAAAACTTTTCACATTTTCGTTAATATCAAAAATTTCATGCATTAACAGTACTATTGTAATAGAAGACACAACGTTTTTAGTAGAAAATTAAATTCGGCTTGCATAATAATGATTTTTGTGCTTGCATCTGCTGTACAAGTAGCTCGTGGTCGTGCGGTAGCGTTCTCGCTTCCCATGCCCGGGTTCCCGGGTTCGATTCCCGGCGGGGTCAGGGACTGGGTGTTGTGTGATGTCCTTAGGTTAGTTAGGTTTAGGTAGTTCTAAGTTCTAGGGGACTGATGACCATAGATGTTAAGTCCCATCGTGCTCACAGCCATTTGAACCATTTTTGCTGTACAAGTTCGGTAATCCTGAGGCTAACAGTACCGCACAAAGCTAAATGCACATTCCCACTTATTTTCAATTGATTCCTGGACTTGTTTTTAATTTCCAGCAAGGCTGAAAACTCTTGTTCGCTTAAATTAGTTGAGCTGAAAAGTATAAGTTTGTGCAGGACGATACGTCGAATTTTGATGAACGGAAATGGTTTTTTTACACTAAAACTGCGCGAGAGAGAAAGGTTCAAATGCAAGGATGGCAGCATTCAGACCCAAAATGGCTCTGAGCACTATGGGACTTAACATCTGAGGTCATCAGTCCCCTAGAACTTAGAACTACTTAAACCTAACTAACCTAAGGACATCACACACATCCATGCCCGAGGCAGGATTCGAACCTGCGACCGTAACGGTCGCGCGGTTCCAGACTGAAGCGCCGAGAACCGCTCGGCCACTATGGCCGGCATTCAGACACAAATGCAGATCTTTCAACTAGTGCGATTTTCTCCGCATGTGACATCATGAGTGAAATTGTCAAGTTATAGTGGACACAGAGTATGACGACTAAGCGGTTCGTGCTACGATGTACTGTCAATTACTTGCCATGCCCGTTCGCTACTGCTGGCCGGGTGCCTGGCGTATAACGGGAAAACGAATAAGAGTTCCACATTTTAAATCTTTAGTGCACCATATTATAGCTCTTGCGGAGCACTGATACTCCGTGAGCCACTGGTTGGGATTCGGTGTACTAGATGGAGCTGTAGAGTATAAAATCTGTAGGGAAAGACAGAGATTTGAATACCTCCAACAAATACGAAGGCGTTCTGAATTTCTTATGTGAAAACTGTTACATCTTTTTAAAGAAATCAAACGTTAATAACATTCCACATCTTCATTCCTCATAACTACGTAGTTATTTCTCAACATAGTCATCCTTACGACGTACGCATTTCTTCCAACGAGAGACCAGTTTGTTGATACCGTCACTGTGCCTTTATGGCGTAGCCACAACCTCACCTCTGCTTGCACCGCTTCATCACTATCTAAGTAAAGTGATCGAAAGTGTTATTTAAGTCCTGAAAAGAGATGAAACTTGGATGGCGCTGAGATAGGACTGTATGGAGGGTGATCGATGACAGTGAATCCAAGCGGTCGGATTGTTGCAGATGTAGTGCTCGTGTGTGGTATGGCATTGTCATGCTGAAAGAGAGGGTGCTCCACGGGTGGACGACTCTTCGAATTTGAAACCGGATTATAGCACGCTCTTTCCACTACGACATAGGTTATACACCTCCAGGCAACATACTACAATTGGGAGCCGTCTAGAGGAAGAGAGTTGCAAATATGTAGACACGAAATATGTAGATGTAGAATGCTAATAACGTTTGTTTTATTTGGAAAGCTTTAATAATTTTCACATAAAAAATTCTGAGTCATTACTTTTCAGCACGGTCTCGTAACTGAGGATGTAGGGTGCAAAATTTACTCTGTGATGAAGAGGTTAGCGCAGGAGAGGAATTCGCGGCTGGCCGCATCAAGCTGTTAGAAGATTGCCGAAAACGAAACAGAAATACTGAGTCAGCCAGAAAAATGTATACACTCTTCAGGGAACTAAAAGTGTTACTTATGTGTTTATTTTACATTTAATAATTGATCACACATGTTGTACACCCTTCAGTTTAGCACATGGTTACTTTAAATGTTCAAAACGTTCACCGTTGGTGGCTATACACATAACAGTACGATGACCGGTCGCCGCAACTACGTCAGTCAGTGTTGTAGTGGAGATTGCTCTACAGGTCACTGTAATCTCATGGCGAAGTTCTTCCAGCGTGCGTGGCTTACGTCGATAGACGTTATCTTTCACAGTTCCCCACAAGAAAAAGTCCATAGGTGTTGGATCTGGCGACCGTGGAGGGAACTCAATTGGCCCTCTTCGTCCATTCCAATGCCCCGGAGAACTGTCATCCAGGAAAGCTCGTACGGCTAGGTGGTATTGTCGTGGAGCCCCGGCCTGTTGGTAGAAGACATCTTTAACGTCTCAATAAAGAGCAAGTATACATGACAAAATTGATGTGTGTAACATTTCCAGGTACACTTCTCCAGTGACAGTAGCATCAAATAAAAAGGGTCATCCTAAGCCCCTAGATGATAGTCCACACCACATATGAACCCCTGGTAGACTGACCGCTTTATCCACATAAACATGTGGATTTTACGGTGCCCAGTACACACTGTTACGTCGATTCACGTTCCACTAAGTTTAAATTGTGCCTCGTCACTCCACACTACCTTCATCAAAAATTGTTCGTCATCCTTTACCATTTGCTGACACCATTCGCAAAATTGCATTTGGCGATCAGGATCATCATCATTAATCGCATGCAGTTGAGATACGATGATCTATTTAGCTGCTGGTGTTATGGCACCAACAAAGTGCACGGTGCTTCAGTCAGAAACATCCGATTTCACAGAAAAATGTGTCATGATTGGCTAAGGATTCCGGACTGGACCTCCACTCAGTACCGGATTGCCAATGCAGATGTCACAACGAGGAAAAGATTAATTAGCGAACAAAAGGATAACATTCTACGAGTCGGGCCATGGACTGTTAGAACTTTGAACGTGGTGGGGAAACTAGAAAATGAAAAGTTGATGAATGGAGTGGACAGTATAGTGACTATATAATATGGCTTAAGAATAAATCGATGAAAGACAAAAGTCATGAGGGGTGGCAGAAATGACGACAGCGAGAAACTTAACAACAGGATTGGTGATCATGAAATAGATGAAATTAAGAGGAGACTGTACCTTTATGCCTACAATGTTAAATTTGTCTATTTTAGGCACATTTTTCTAGAGAAACGTTAATGATAATGTTATAAAAATGTAATGGCTGGTAGAGGAAGGGTTTCTCTCCCTTGACATATTTTTGTATGGAAGTAGCTTGTGTTTCATTAATTCATAATTTATAAAATATTAAAAATGCATCAATAACATTCAGCGCAGTTTCTGTCAGGTGTTTGTGTTTTACTGTTCTATGACGGTAAGTTCCTGAGAAAAATGCACTTAACCATTAAAAAAAGTCTCAGGTTTTAAGGTTGGACATAGTTTGTTGCTCACCTTAGAACACATCTGGCTGATCTGCACTTTCTTCATCCTCCCTGATCCTCGTAGCATTCCTTGAGTGCATTCTTGCTTTCCTAGCTATCATAATCACTTCATAATCAGCATTTTTAACATGGACAGCATCCAACTCGGGACACTGCATCACCATATTTTCACCAGGTTTTGTGCCTAGTTTTTGAAGCAGCCTAACTCTCCTCACTTCCATCATTAAATGAAAGAACTGCACCTTAAACATCCAAATTCAATGTATCCTTACCTACAAATACTGTTTTAGGAATTCTAGATCATATGCCACTCTTAATTGATCCATTTGCCTCTGTGTTTTCCAATGCAAACACTTTTGCAACAGGTTTTCATCAGCCAGACTTATAATACCTGGTGTTACTACGTTTCACACTTCAACAGGCGTATGACTATACGCGTCTATGACTATACTGTACACCAGCTGTTAGACCATGGTTGCGTTTGCACATTCGGTTGGTCCTTTTTGGCACAAAGCCTGACAACGCTCCTTATCAGTTGATAGTTTATGAAAACAAATTATCTACATATCGTCATTCATTTTCATTTTACTGTCACAATTCCTTCTAACTGCCATACCATAATAGTTCTGCAAACTCTCTGTCTCCTTATCTGTAAGCCTACTTTTCCGGATAGTGGTTTTCCATCTGGTAATTTTATGCCTTTCATATGTTTCTCCAACTTGCGATGGCAGGTTCAAAATGGTTCAAATGGCTCTGAGCACTATGGGACTTAACATCTGAGGTCATCAGTCCCCTAGAACTTAGAACTACGTAAACCTAACTAACGTAAGGACATCACACTCATCCATGCCCGAGACAGGATTCGAACCTGCGACCGTACCGGTCGCGTGGTTCCAGACTGAAGCGCCTAGAACCCCTCGGCCACACCGGCCGGCTGCGATGGCAGGTTCACATTCTTCTCTGGACATGCCCAATATGTTCCAACTGTTCTACACTGACATCTCCATATGGCTTTGCTTCTACTAAACTGATGACCCTAAATATTTTACATACCTTTCCCCAAACGTACCAAATGCCCTGGAAAAATCGTTTACTGCTCGTGCAGCTTCCATGTTTCCGCTGAACCCTTCAAATTTTACCCTAAATTTAGAGCTTTAGTTACGAGATTTAAGTTTTTCTTTATCCTTTATAACACCATGCTTATGGCAGTACTTATTCAGTACCTGTACATTTAGCACTTAGTTATTATCCATACTTGTTATCGTTACTACACCATTCTGACTTGTATGCCCTCTATGACACCAGGTCCCAACAACATTCACGGCAATATCTGTAGATTTATCACTTATTTCAATTGCCTCCTTGACGGTAGCCTTCATAGTCGAAATATCACTGAGCAGCTGCACATGTATAATGTACCTGTATACTTCTGGAATCTTTTCCGGCGACTTGAGATATTCATGGCTGCTCATGGTGTCTTAGCAGCTAATTCACCGTTACCTATGGTGTGCAATCCACACTCGGCCCTAATATTAGTTTCATACCCAATGTCAGTCTTTCTACTGGTACAAAATGAATACTGAGCTTTACAGTTCCTGCATTTCAGAAATAGTTTACTATTAGGTCCATATACTGCAGTGATGTCTTCATAACAAAATGGACTGTCACTAACATTACATACATTACAAACTGCGAATGAAGATATGGCAGATGGCAACAATTCTATATCTATGAGAACATTGCCACTAGTCAGTTCTTCATTATTATATTTAGTACTTCCAAAATATCCTACACTTGGATCAGTATTCAAGTATTTCCAGGAACCAACAGTAGTAACATTTTCACTGCTAGAAACATCATTCGCAATCACGGAGAAAGTTAAATCGGATGTTGAATCTAACACAGAATAGCCTGCAGCAGTCACACAGACCAAATTCCTACTAATTCCACTATCACTTTCTTTACCTACATTTGCTTTCGCCATTCTTCTAGACCCTCCTTTGCGTTCCATGTATACTCCTCCAGTTTGAGGACTGTTGTGACAAAAACAAACATTTCGATGTAAACACGTACAGAAAATGAGCCGGAAACACAAGCAACAAGTGGAAGTTGCGCACTAACAAGGGAGCCGACATTGAGCACGAAATATCTTCATAAATGAAAAATTATTTGACGTTCAGGAGGCTGACAGAAGGCAAAAGTGGGACGGGGGTGTGGTTGCCATCTAGTGGTACCCTTAAAGTAAATAAATATCCAAAGCCTTGAGTGGCTAGAATTCCATTAAAAAACATATTTGTCTAGTAAGGTAAGCTCCAAGGAATGTTTACGAGCAAAAAAAAAATTTAATATTTTGTCCCTACAAAGGTACAATCTCCCCTAAAGAAACTGTGCTACCTAGGCAGCAAAATAAACCATGACAGACGGAGCAAGGAGGAAGTGGAATAGAGACTAGCACTGGCAGAAAGGGCATTAATGGCCAAGAGAAATCTCCCACTATCAAACATAGACCTTAATTTGAAGAAGAATTTTCTGAGAATGTACATCTGGATCACAGCATTCTATGGCTGTGAAACATGGAAAGTGGGGAAACCAGAAAAGAAAAGAATCGAAGAATTTGAGATCTGGTGCTACAGAAGAATGTTGAAAACTAGGTGGGTTCTTAACATAAGGAATGATCAAGTTCTCCAAAAAAAGGAGGGGAAAGGAATATATGGAAAACACTAATAAGAAAAGGGACAGGATGGTAGGACATCTGTTAACATATAAGTGAATAGTTTCCATGGTACTTGAGGGAGCTGTAGATGGTTAAAAACTGCAGAGCAAGACAGAGATTGGAATACATACAGTAAATAATTGAGGATGTAGGTTGCAAGTGCTACTCTAAGCTGAACTGGTTGACACACACACACACACACACACACACACACACACACACACACACACAAAGGGCTTATTTCAATAGTGGTACAATTGCATTTTTATTCAATCTGAGACTCAGAGTCCTAAAGTTAAATGAGCGCTGAAAAATATATTTTTCAGCGCTAACTTTAGGACTCTGTGTCTCAGAATGAACAAAAATGGAATTGTACCACCATTGAAATAAGCCCTTCATATGTTGTTGTTGTGGTCTTCAGTCCAGAGACTGGTTTGATGCAGCTCTCAACGCTACTCTACCCAGTGCAAGCATCTTCACCTCCCAGTACCTAATGCAACCTACATCCTTCTGAATCTGCTTAGTGTATTCATCTCTTGGTCTCTCTCTACGATTTTTACCCTCCACGCTGCCCTCCAATACTAAATTTGTGATCCCGTGATGCCTTAGAACATGTCCTACCAACCTATCACCTCTTCTAGTCAAGTTGTGCCACAAATTTCTTTTCTGTCCAATTCTATTCAATACCTCAATACCTCAGTTATGTGCTCTACCCATCTAATCTTCAGCATTCTTCTGTAGCACCACATTTCGAAAGCTTCTATTCTGTTCTTCGACTCTTATAACTACCATCAGGTTTCTGTATAAATTGTAAATAGCCTTTCGCTCCCTGTATTTTACCCCTGCCACCTTCAGAATTTGAAAGAGTGTATTCCACTCAACATTGTCAAAAGCTTTCTCTAAGTCTACAAATGTTAGGAACGTAGGTTTGCCTTTCCTTAATCTATCTTCTAAGTTAAGACGTGGGGTCAGTATTGCCTCACGTGTTCCAACATATCTACGGAATCCAAACTGATCTTCCCAGAGGTCGGCTTCTACTAGTTTTTCCATTCGTCTGTAAAGAATTCGCGTTAGTGTTTGGCAGCCGTGACTTATTAAACTGATTGTTCTGTAATTTTCACATCTGTCAGCACCTGATTTCTTTGGGATTGGAATTATTATATTCTTTATGAAGTCTGATGGTATTTCGCCTGTCTCATACATCTTGCTCACCAGATGATAGAGCTTTGTCAGGAGTGGCTCTTCCAAGACTGTCAGTAGTTCTAACGGAATGTTGTCTACTCCCGGGGCCTTGTTTCGACTTAGGTCTTTCAGTGCTCTGTCAAACTCTTCACTCAGTATCATATCTCCCATTTCATCTTCATCTACATCCTCTTCCATTTCCATAACAATGTTCTCAAGTACATCGCCCTTGTATAACCCCTCTATATACTTCTTCCACGTTTCTGCCTTCCCCTCTTTGCTTAGAACTGGGTTTCCATCTGAGCTCTTGACGTTCATACAAGTGGTTCTCTTTTCTCCAAAGGTCTCTTTAATTCTCCGGTAGGCGGTATCTATCTGACCCCTAATGATATATGCCTCTATATTCATAAATTTGTCCTCTAGCCGTCCCTGCTTCGCCATTTTGCACTTCATATCGATCTCATTTTTGAGACGATTGTTTTCCTTTTTGCCTGCTTCATTTACTGCATTATTATATTTTCTACTTTCATCAATTAAATTCAATATATCTTCCTTTACTCAAGGATTTCTACTAGTCCTTGTCTTTTTACCTTCTTGATCCTCTGCTGCCTTCACTCTTTCATTCCTCTAAGTTACCCATTCTTCTTCTATATTTCTTTCCCCTAGTCCTGTCAATCGTTCTCTAATTCTCTCCCTGAAACTCTGTACAACCTCTGGTTCTGTCAGTTTATCCACGTCCCATATCCTTAAATTCCCACCTTTTTGCTGTTTCTTCAGTTTCAATCTCCAGTTCATAACCAACAGAGCATGGGCAAGTCCACATCTGCCCCTGGAAATGTCTTACAATTTAAAACCTGGTTCCTAAATCTCTGTCTTGCCATTATATAATCTATCTGAAACCTTATAGTATCTCCAGGCGTCTTCTATGTATACAGCCTTCTTTCATGATTCTTGAACCAAGTGTTAGCTATGATCAAGTTATGATCTGTGCAAAATTCTAACAGGCTGTTTCCTCTTTCATTTCTTACCCCCATTCCATATTCACCTACTACGTTTCCTTCTTTTCCTTTTCCTACTATCGAATTCCAGTCACCGATTTTCGACTGCCTACACTATCTGAATAATTTGTTTTATCTCATCATACTTTTCATCAATCTCTTCGTCATCTGAGGAGCTAGTTTGCATATAAACTTGTACTACTGTGATAGGCGTGTGCTTTGTGTCTGTCTTGGCCACAATAATGGGTTCACTACGCTGTTTGTAGTAGCTTACCCGCACTGCTATTTTTAATTCATTATTAAACCTACTCCTGCATTACCCCTATTTGATTTTCTATTTGTAACCCTGTATTTACCTGACCAGAACTCCTGTTCCTCCTGCCACCGAACTTCACTAATTCCAACTATATGTAACTTTAACCTATCCATTTCCGTTTACAAATTTTCTAACCTACCTGCCCGATTAAGGGATCTGACATTCGACGCTCCGATCCGTAGAACGCCAGTTTTCTTTCTCCTGATCACGACGTCCTGTTGAGTAGTCCCCGCCCGGAGATCCGAATGGGGGACTATTTTACCTCCAAAATATTTTACCCAAGAGGAAGCCATCATCATTTAATCATACAGTAAAGCTGCATGCCCCCGGAGAAAATTACGGCTGTAGTTTCCCCTTGCTTTCAGTCTTTCCCAGTACCAGCACACCAAAGCTGTTTTGGTTAGTGTTACAAGGCCAGATCAGTCAATCATCCAGACTGTTGCCCCTGCAACTTCTGAAAAGGCTGCTGCCTCTCTTCAGGAACCACACGTTTGTCTGACCTCTCAACAGATACCCCTCTGTTGTGGTCGCACCTACGGTATGGCTATCTGTATCGCTGAAGCACGCAAGCCTCCCCACCAACGGCAAGGTCCATGGTTCATGGATGGAGACATACATATTCACTCACACACACATTTTGTGTGTGTGTGTGTGTGTGTGTGTGTGTGCGTGTGTGTGCTTGTGTGTGTGTGATGAAGATAAGTGATAGAGAAAGTATATGAGGATTCTGAAAGGGTATTACAGTACGAAAAGAAAGATGGAGCTCCAATAATCATGGGTGACTGGAATGCAGTTGTCGGGAAAGTAGGGGAAGAGGAAGAAGAATTACTTACAGGAGAATTTGGGACTGACACAAGGAAAGAGAGAGGAAAAAGTCTAGTTGAGTTATGTAATAAATTTCAGCTCGTAATAGGGAATACTCTGTTCAAGAATCAGAAGAGGAGGAGGTATACTTGGAAAAGACCAGGTGATACAGGAAGATATCTGTTAGATTACGTTACGGTCAGACAGAGATTCCGAAATAGCAGATATTGACTCAGATCACAATTTAATAGTGGTGTGGACTGGCTGAAGTTTAAGATATGAGTTAGGAAGAATCATTACGCGAGGAAGGTGGTTGGTTGGTTGAGTTGGGGGGAGGGAACAAAACAGTAGTATTATTGGTCCCATCGGATGGGACATCACAAGAACCATCGCGGCATTTGCCTAGAGCGATTTAGGGAAATCACGGATAACCTAAATCAGGACGGCCGGATGCGGGATTCAGTTGTCGTCCTCTCGAAAGTGAGTCCAGTGTGCTAACCACTGCGACACCTCCCTCGGTACACAAAGAAGTGGGATGCGGACATACTAAGGAATGACGAGATATGCATGAAGTTCTCTAAGGCTACAGATACAACAATAAGGAATAGCTCACTAGGTAATATAGCTGAAGTGGAAGGGCAATCACAAAAGCTGGAAAGAAAAACATAGGTAAAAAGAAGGTAACTGCGAAGAAGACATGGGTAATAGAAGAAATACTTCAGCTGATCGATGAATGAAGGAAATACAATAAAGGTTCAGGGAAATTCAGGAATACAGAAATACAAGTCGCTAAGGAATGAAATAAATAAGCATTTCAGGGCAGCTAAGGCGAAATGGCCGCATGAAAAATGTGAAGAAATCGAAAAGAAATTACTGTCGGAAGGACTGACTCACCATATAGGAAAGTCAAAACAACCTTTGTTGAAATGAAAAGCGGTGGTAACGTTAAGAGTGTAACGGAAATTCCGCTATTAAATGCAGAGGAGAGAGCAGATAGGTGGAAAGAGTACGTTGAAGGCCTCTATGAGAGTGGGGATTTGGCTGATATAATAGAAGGAGAAGCAGGAGTGGATTTAGAAGAGATAGGGGATCCAGTATTAGAATCAGAATATAAGAGAGCTGTGGAGAACCTATGATCAAATAAGGCGGAAGGGACAGATAATATTCCATCAGAATTTCTAAAATCATTGGGGAAAGTGGCAACAGAACGACTATCCAGGTTGGTATGTAGACTGTATGAGTCTGGTGACATACCATCTTACTTTCGGGTAAATATCCACACCATTCCGAAGATTGCAAGAGCTGACGACTGGGAGAATTATCGCACGATCAGCTTAACAGCTCATGCATCCAAGTTGCTGACAAGAATAACATACTGAAGAAGGGAAAAGGAAATTGAGGATGTGTTAGATAACGAACAGTTTGGCTTTAGGAAAGGTAAAGGCTCCAGCGAGACAAATCTGACGGTGCGGTTGATAATGGAAGCAAGACTAAAGAAAAATCTAGACACTTTCATAGGATTCGTCGACCTGGAAAAAGCGTCCGACAATGTAAAATGGTGCAAGATGTACTAAATCCTGAGGAAAATAGGAGTATCCTATAGGGAGAGACGGGTGATACACAATATGTAAAAGAGCCAAGAGGGAATAATAAGAACGGACGACCAAGCACGTAGTGCTCGGATTATTAAGTGTGTAAGACAGGCATGTAGTCTTTCGCCCCTACTGTTCAATCTGTACATCGAAGAAGCATTGATGGAAATGGTCCAGGAGTGGAATCAAAATTCAAGATGAAAGGATATTAACGGTACGATTTGCTGATGACTTTGTTATCCTAAGTGAAATTTATTATATTTTAATTAATTAATTTATTTATTTAAGAATTTTAGTTTAAGAAAATTGTCTGATTCTTATTTATTTTTGGTATTTTTAGTTATGATTTCAGTGTTTGTATGTAGGTTTTTAGCTTCAGTTTTTTAAAAGCTAAGGAACATATGTCTTTGGTTTCAAATACCACAGGAGAGCTAGATATATATCCCACAGCATCGATCTCGCTGATACCCCTCTTCGAAACTGCTCCACCTGAAATCTGTAAAGTGTTTATTTCGCTACGAAGATCGTTCGGCACAACTAGGTGCTATGTTGTATGATACGTATGGATTGATGTGTCTACCTTTTTCATCAACTAAAAGTATATTCTTCTCTCGAAGAATACTGACCGCGCCTCCGATCGATCTACGTCACGTGAAATCTGAAGAATGTTTGTCAACTCTTTTATAAATTGATAAATACACACCTTGAATGCGTATTATTTTCTTGAATTTGTTTATTGTGCCATCGACTAACTAAACGTTCACAATGTAGCTTAATAGCGTCGTACAACAACAGTAAAATCTCTCCAACATAAAACAGCCCGATCTCTCTAATCGCTTCACACAGAGTCCACCAATATACGAGGGCTGTCCAGAAAGTAAGTTACGATCGGTCGCGAAACGGAAACCACAGTGAAAACCAGAAACATTTTATTTGCAACAGTTAGGTACACCTTCCACCTACTTCTCTACATAGTCGCCGCTCCAACTTCGAGTTTTGTCGTAGTGTTGTATCAACTTTCCAATATCCTCGTCATAGAAAGCAGCCGCCTGTGCTTTCGGCCAGGTCTGCAGCTCGTTGTCTGTCGAAAAATTTTGTCTTCATGGCCAGCGGTTTTTGTGAGCAGAAATGAGACTCAGGGGGAGCCAATTACGGACTGTATTGTGGGTGATCAAACACTTCTCATCGGAAACGCTGCAGGAGCGTCTTCATTGCCCTTGCAGTGTGCGGCCGAGAATTGGCTTGAAGAAGGAACTGCTCGACAGTTGTGTTATGTGGGCTGCATAACACAGGTGAAATCTCTAACCGGGCTCTCATGCTTGGCGGGAGACGCTATTCCCTACGCATCTTTATGTGCTCACTGTTCACTCAAAACTGAAAAGAGCGTCGCGACACAATTAACGGGCATACTAGAGACACTGACCAACACATCTGTGCGAAGCTTTACCGGATTTTCCCAGTGGTTTCCATTTCGCGACCGATCGTAACTTACTTTCTGGACAGCCCTCGTACATCATTGGTTACTTATTCCAGAGAGATGCGTCCGTTGCACGGAACGTCAAGTCCTCACAGGCAGTTTATACTACTCTCGCGGTTAATAATTGGCCGCAGCTTTATCAAAGTGTTTCACCATTTACGTTCCATTACATGCCACTATTTCGACTCGGATTTTATTTATAAGACAATACGGGGCCAAAACTGTAGCAAAATTGACCGTACTTTTCCCTACAATATTACTGATTGGAATATGCTGGCGGCCGATGACAGCTTTTGCCGCTTATGAACTTCGTGTAGCTTTCATCACTCGCTACTTCTCATAAGGTTAAATATTTTGACATTAGCCGTTTAAGTAACTCTGTAAATGGGCGATGTGGCCATGGACTTTCGATCAGAAGAGCCTTCCCATTCGGGCAAGGGTTCCTGAGGGAAACCGTGGAAAACCTGGAACAAGGCTAATTTAGCCTTATCTTCCACCCAGTAATTTACAAAAACTATTTAAAAGTTTAAATAACAGATTTGACATTGTCTTTATATAGGGTTTTCTTGCATTGGTGGAGTCGGGTAAATAAGAAGATGACTTGGTAGCGACGTCAGCACGATGTCTGATGGAAGTTTCCAGACAGGTGTGTGTAGAGACAGAGAATGATCCTCCTGTTAGTGTGTGTAGGATGGTTGGGATGGTCAGGAACAGGGTTGATCCTCAGGTAGGAGAACAGCTGTATGATACCCTCATAGGGCCATTCACAGGGTAGTGATATGTGAACCTTTAACAAGTATCAATGCTAATAATTACTGATGGGAAATCAATGTGGGAGAATGGGTTAGTACATATTGTTACGACTTCTGCACCACCTGTTAACAGCAAACACAGTGGCTGCGCCAAAGACTGAGACGGTGTGGAGTTTTACAATTATTTATCGAACTTTCTTTACAATTTCTCCCTCGTCGTCGCTGCCCAGCCCTGCGCAACGCGCGCCACTGATCGCACTCTGGAGTCTCTGGCCACCAGTGCTCCGCTAAAGCCAGGATGCCCTGTGGTTGAGAAGAACTCGTCTTCGTGAGGTCAGCTGGCGATGCCTGCTGCACCGGCGGCTGGGAAGCGTCAGTCGCGATGTCCACGAGGTCCCATCATGGACGGACCACGCGCCGTGGGGCCGGGTTGCCGTGGAGTCCTGGCGTCAGTCCCCGGCGACGCCTGTGACCAAGACCGCGCTGCGGCCGGTCCTGCTGGAAGTTCTCGCTGTGGCTAGTCAGCCATGGTGCCGACCGAACTGAAGTTGACATCTGGCGGCGAACGGATGACTCCTGCGAGCTGGAACAGACTTCTGGAATCGTCACCTACGAAGACTGAACATTCGGACACGGACCACGTCCGTCCTCAGATCCGAACCGCTTCCTAATGGCTTCTGTCTGTTGCTGCTTGCGCTCCACTACTTATATCCGGCAGGAGGACGTTTTTTACCCTCGTTGGTAGCTTTTTGTTATTACTCCGTCAGTATATTGCAGCGTAACTCAGCGTGCTGGCCTCACTTCCCCTTACTCAGCACTCTCCAGGCTTCGCTCGGCGCTCGGTCTGTGTGCGTCCTTGTGTCAGCGTGCTGGTTGACTGCTGCTGTCAGCAAGGCTATCTGTGCCTGCATACTTCGCAACGCCTCGGTCACCGGCGTGCCTCTGTTTTGTCATTCTCCACTGCGTGAAGCAACACTTACTACATGTGGCTGCAACAATATACTCTTCATTCTCACGCTCCTGGTCTGAATTTAGTGATTCAGAAGAATTAATATACATTTTATTACTCAATATTTGGTTAATATTTCGCCACAAATGTCGATTCTTTTGTCCTTTATACATTTGTTTATTATTATCAGAGTATCATGTCCACACTCGTTGTCCTTGGTAAACTCTAGTGATAATTCTCTTTCGTGACTTCACCTTCTTCTTCAATGAGGCACAAAATCGTTTTCGAATATGACGCAAATGAGTCTATTCTTTTCTTACTAGTATAAGTGTAATTAATGTTAGTGTGCTAAAGTAGGCATTTGTTTGTTTCTATTTTCCAAGTACGTACACTCTGGCATAGCCAGTTGGACCTGTATCCTGTGGTGGACTCTGGTACTGTTCATTATGGATGAAATGTTTTTTCTTCATTTTTTTAAGTAAGACAATGGAAAGAACTTGCAACTCATTCCTGAAAGTGATTGATTAATTTGTAAACATGTCAATGAGCCTAATATGACGTTTTGTATTGTGAGGTATGCTTAAATGTATTCAAAAATCTTTCTGCTTTATGTATTTCCTTATAATATAATACTGTGTGTTAGGAATTTTGTGTTTGGATGTAATTTATAAAAACATTGTTGGAAATATCGATTACCTTCAACTATCAGTTACTGGACCACTGGCTTTCTCAGTGAGCTATTTTCTATAACTCTTGGATCAGTCCAGCGGTGTGCATGATAAGAAGAAGCAAGTGCCGAATACAGTCTCATCTGCTAAGTTCTTCGGCCTCCCAGTATTTGCTTAATTTTTTTTTCTAAAATATGACAGTGAGAATGTGGTAGAGTACCTAGAACCTAGTGAGTGCTTAGCAATTTCAGATCGATAAATAAGTTCAGTACCACTGAATTTCATTGCTCATTACAAGCTACTTGCTAACACAGTTGCAGTGAACTAATTGATTAACTCAGAAACTTGTTACTTATGAAATGTTATTAGATGAAAAGGTGAGCAACTGGAAATACTTTTCGGCATATTAACGCCTATCGTCTCAAGCACATATTCCCAACTTTCCGGTAAGGTATCTGAAACCATCTGAAACAAATGTTTATTTAACCATTTAACATTAAAGCTTAAGATCATTACTAACGCCTATTACAAATTATGTCACAATTAATGTAATATTCTGAACATTGATATTATAATATTGCTGATATACTTTTATGTTCCATTAGATGTGCAGCATTTGTTAGTTAACACATAAATTAAAATGATCAAATATCTGGAGGGTCACAAAATGCTTTATTTAAGATGGCTGCCATAAAATATGAAGTATTTAAACGTATTTCTCATAGACGAAATTGTATATAGATTTAGCACATCTGAGGTCACCCTGTCTGCGGCTGAGAGTAAATACGTCTCTTGTCGTGGGCAAAGTGCCGTAATACGGTAAATAATATTCTCGAATATTTCTATATATTGCATACAGATCGTTTTCTTTCCTCGTAGGCTCAATTCATGATTTCTGTGACGGGAATTACTAATTAATTCCGAGTGAGTACTTTTTTAGAGGAATACAGTGATAACTGACTTCTGTGAACAATGACCGGTTAGTAGGGCAGTTTTGAAGGACTTATTGATTATTTTTTTGCATTATCTTCATTATTTTGTGTTCTTTAAATGTGTATGAGGATAGTAATAAGGTAAACTGATACGTTAAATTTTTTCCATATGTGAATCATTTTGAACCACTGGACAACATTGTGATATATCAGTACTGCTCTAGTTCAATATAACAATCTCTGAATTAGTGTCGTAGGTAACAAACAAATTTTCTGTAATTCGAAATATATGTGAGATTCGAAACTGGCCATATCAGTGGATACTTTACACCAAGAGTGTACGGAAGTGTTTTAAATCTACCTCTGGTGTCGACCACAAATTGCAATAGACTGTTAGTAGAACTAACATCTTTCAGCCAGTTCTGGACCAGCGCAGCTACTGTGAAGAAGAGAAGAGGCTCATGCATGGCGAAGCAGGTTTGTTGAAAAGTTAATACAGAATGCCAAGTGTGTATCTTAATTCACGTAGAAAATATAGAATTGTGAACTGCAATCAGTCTTTTCGGAACACACTACGCTCTACACATCTAAAGCTCCATCCAAATATGGCATTCAATGTCACGATTTTATAGGCTTTCAGATTTAGTTCGCCGCTAGTGTAACACAAGCGAAAACAGTATCAATAAATTATTTCCATAATATTAGCTCAGAACAGGTTGGAGCGGCCGCTTCACTCACTGGCTGCTAGTCGCATGCCAGTTAATTTCCCTTTCGGCAGCATTTGCCATACAGCGATAATATTTTATACGTAATTTGAAAAGCGCAAAGACTAATCTAGTAAAGATACTCCGCATTAATTATTTATACGCAGTTCTTGATATCAAAGGGCCTGTAATCAGAGATCCCACATGAACTCAACGAGCTTAATTTACATTTACATGATGAACTCGCAGAATCGCGTTATCGTTATCAACTGCATACGGTGATTCGAATGCTTTAATACTTCTCTTGCAGCTAACAAAATAACGAAGACACTTCTGTGCATACGGTGTCGCTCTTATCTAAAGCAGTATAACGCGTGTGAAACTTAGTTTTCGTTATCTTCTGAATCTAAGGGGGCTATACAATCGAAATACAACGAATTAATTAGTTATTCGATTCGGAGAACTTCTGCAATATTAGTCTTCACATATCTTCTGAGAACCACAAAGAATTTCCCGTGTAAGGTTAAGCTAAAATGATTCTAAAATTTAGTATTACATCCATGAGGTCGTATGCTCAATGATCAGAGAAGTAAAATCAAACGAGTTGCTGATCGATCCTCAGATGTTTACAGCTAGCGAAGTGAAGCAGTGATCAAGACAGTGGGCTCAGATTGGAGAGATGGATGGTTTAGATCCTCATTGTTCTATTCTGAATTAGGTTTTCCATGCCTTCCTAAATCACTTCAGGCATATGCTTGGATAGTTGCTTCATGAGTCTCATGCCTGTCGTCATCACTGAATGTTCCTCCTTCTCTAATTACCTCAATGTGTTGTGAACATGATAATCTAGAGATTCGTCTAGAGTTTTTGGCCAGTATTTTCCTCAAGGAGGTAGAGTTAACCGTAAATGCATGTTCATATAACTTGTTGTGCCAAATATCCATCACATACACTACTTTTTCCATTTGTCGTTTCTTTAATCAGCAGTTCATTACTGCGATAATGCATGATTATTTTGAAACGTTCCAGGCAAGTATGTAACACATATTTCGATACCTGACGGAATCTGAGAAGTAATTGGAGAGGGGGAAGTAAAGAGGGGGAAGTAACCTGACGTCAGCCAGAAAGTAAAGAGTGAGACTTGAAAATACAGTTGCAAACTAGCGATGCAGAGTTTGAGTAGGTTAGAAATTATCAATAACCGGTTGCTTTGACAATTACTAAAATGATATATATATATATATATATATATATATATATATATATATATATATATATATATATATATACCGTGAAACACACGGCATCATGTTACTCTTTGTACAAGGATTGTCTTACCTAATGGACAGAAAGTAGTTTATTTTAATTTTTTCCTTGTATCAAGCTCGCGATATCCCGCTATTCTATGGTATGGATCAACTGGTTCCTGAAAATAAAATTTGCCTCGGTAAAGATGTGGATAAACGTTGTATATTAACACGAGTAGCTCTAAATGAAATTTTAAGTAATACCGAATCAGTTAACGAACTAGCTTTAGCACAGACACGCCTCCCTTCGTTACTCCCCCCCCCCCCCCCCCCACATATATACTCAACGAAATTTTCCTTTCCTCGTCTTCTGAGTCATACGGTTTGCGACATTTTTGATGCTGCCCATCGTCTTTCCCAGTCTTCAACTAATCTTTTCATCCCATATAACTACTACACCAAATTTCTTTACAGCTCTGCGTTTTCTAGTCAGTCTATGTCATTACTATTTTCCCATCTACAGCTCCTCCCAGCACATACTAACTACATAAGTACTACTGGATGCCGTAGCGGATGTTCCGCTAACACGCTCCGTCTTCTGGTAAATGTTTTCTACAGACCAAGACTACTTTTGTCACCCGTGCTTTTTAGTAATTCTTTATCAGTCCTCTTAATTTTTTACTTTATTCGATAGCACCACGTTTAAATTGCCTCCACCTCATCGTTCTTAATTTGTTATATTTCTTATTCTTGTTAAAGCTACGTTACTTCTTGTAAGGCAGTTTGACCCATTTCTGCCAGAGCGAGGCAAACTAGATACTAGTCTCACATTTGAATACGTTTTCCAATTATGAGCCGGTGGTAACAGCAGTCTTCACAAGGGAGTATATGGAGTGTGAAACTGTTGTTGGTACACAGATATATTGATCATAAAATTGTTATTTTCTTTTGCGATGTAGGGCTCTTATCATACATCCAGTTTGAAAGTAATCAACAGGAACGATCTACTTTGCATTCATGAAAGTTTTCTGTGATAGTGTTTCTTGTAATGTAAATTACAGTTTTTCTGACGATCATATGATATCATCAACACGAAATCCTTAAACACTGTTTTCCTGGTACTACATTATTGCTATTCGCGATGTTTTCATCAGGGTAGCCTAACGACTTTTTGTGCCCTGCTCTTCTGGATGCGAAATCAGTCGAAGACCGCTTCTAAAAAAGCAGCGCCATTTCCAAAATCACTTAGTTAATATACGTAGCTGGCTCTTAAACTTCCAACATAGTGAAGACGGCATACAACACATGCCAAAGTGGCTAAAAGGTAACTACGGACCAGATATGGAAATGTATAGTATATGAGAGCAACCGGGCAGCGTAGGTAGGACTAACGATATTTCCTTTCTGTTTGTCACGAAATATCCGCCTCCCTAGTAGAGTGGTCAGCGTAAATGTTTACCATGCGGAGGACCTGGTTCGGTTTCCGGTAATGCCTGGAATTTTTCTTTGGCGGGAGGACTGGTATGGGGTGCGCTCAACATCATAATGCCAATTAAGCAAGTACCTGAACGACAATAAGCGGCTCCATAGTCTGGAAAACCGGCGAAACGGCCAGCAGAGCTACGTGCTGACCACGTGTTTCCTCTCGCGACAGCCGCATGACGCTACAAGGAAGAGGGTGACATGGCGACAGGTCGAGATCCATAGGGCTTTGAAGGCCTGGGCAAGTAGCTCATACAAAGAAATATTTCGCAGCTAGTTTTTCATTAAGAAATCGCATTTTTTCGCGAAAAAATCGATTACGCGGAGGAAAAACTACCTCCAGCTAGCGTTCGGATTAGACAGCGGTAATATCGACGCTTAAAGAATACATGGTCTATCATCAGCTCAAGTCGTTGTTCAATAGTGTTCAGTCGTTGTTGTCAGGAAACACAAGTGGCAGATCTGCGTGATAAATTTCTCATCCAAAGGACATATGAATTTCATTATGTATCCTTTCTATTACAATGTGGGAGCACTATAAATAAAATTTCGTTATGTGCTATGCTTTCCGGAGTAGTAAAAATATTGGCCGGCAGTATAATTTCCATAAATTGTGAGAAGTTTATACACATTGCGTAATCGCCTTCTCGGCGTTACTGCACACTTATAATGAACAATAGCATTTTTACAGGGCGTGTATTAGACATTTGTCTTCTTCTCCTTCTAAGGACACATTACTGGTGGATCAACATCTTTAGTTTGCTCTGCAAAATAAACTGAATGTTAGCTTTCCATGCGCAATTAACTATAAACAGGAAAAAGATAGGGGAATGACGTACATAGCGGAGTAATAATGAGTGATTCTGAAAGGTAACATACATTCTGGCGAAAACAGTCTTCCACGATCATTGTAACTAACAAGAGCTAAAGTGGAGCTATGGTTCTAAATGCATATTATTAAACTGGTATCATTGACGACAACATAGTTACTTGGCTCCTATCGTCACATTGTTTTACCGTAGCCAACAACTAAAGTACAAAAACGTTTTTCGTTACGATTCATGATCCAACCAACAAATACGTTTCCGCCTCTTGTTAATAGCACGATCTACGCTAAAAATAAATTTGATTTGTGGGCAGTGCTGTATCTTTCTTCACGTTATTATTTTATTTGACTGTGCAACTTCCAACATATCACGTGCTTAGCAGTGCGTTCCACTCAGGATTTGAGACTCGCGTACTTGGAAGTCGCAGCAGTAAGAATTCCACGGAATGCATTTATTGACAGTAGTTCTAGAGGAGAATTATGTGGTTAAATATTACAGTTGCGTAATTTTCGAAGCTATTTCATCCTTCTACTACATTCAGTCTCCGGCAAGGCAGTTTCTCATTTCCTTTTGCCGATCCTCCGTTTTTCCTGCTGACAATTTCTTTAAATAGAAGCCTTCCTCAACTTTACTTGACATTAGCAGGGGTTTATCATACTTCACCACTTTCATTCTTCGTCTGTTAATACATTACTTACTGAATCCTGCTGGCTTAGAACAAGTATCGTTCCTGTTTTTGACGTAGTAACATCTATCGAATCTTGGATAAATTTTACATGGTGCGTCACTGGAAGATGTTGTATGATTTCTTTAATAGGGTGCACTATTCTTGGAAATATAATATGTGGGCCGGCTGGGGTGGCCGAGCGGTTCTAGGCGCTACAGTCTGTAGCCGCGCAGCCGCTACGGTCGCAGGTTCCAATCCTGCCTAGGGCATGGATGTGTGTGATGCCCTTAGGTTAGTTAGGTTTAAGCAGTTCTAAGTTCTAGGGGGACTGATGACCTCAGAAGTTAAATCCCATAGTGCTCAGAGCCATTTGAACCATTTGAACCATATATCGGCTACTGTTGGACCGATGACATTCCGTTGGGGTACGATCGAAGTTACTGTAGCACTAGAATATTTCCCTCCATTGAGAATGACATGCTGCGTTCTGTTTGCCATAAACTTCCCAGTTCAGTCGCACAACTTGTTTGATTTTCAACACTATCGTATTTTGTTCATTATGCGGGAGTGCAAAATTATATCGAACGCCTTCCGGAAGCCGAGGACCACGGTATCAACCTGGGCGCCAGTATCTACTGTTTTCTGGGTCTAGTGGTTGACCAGACGGAGCTGGGTTTTACACGCTCATCGTTTTCGGAAACCATATTGATTTCTACACAGGAGATATTCGATCTTCAGAAATGTCATAATACGCGAGCAAAAAAAAAAAAAAAAAAAAAAAAAAAAAAAAAAAAAAAAAAAAACGTTCTATAATTCTGCAACAGGCCGCCGTCAGGCTTAAGGTCTACAGTTCTGTGTGTCTGTTCGACGACACTTCTCGAAAACAGAAATCACCTAAGCTTTTTTTCCCCAATCGTTAGGAACGCTTCTTCGCTTCCTCATAAACTCCATGTGGAATAGTACCGGTATCCCATTAGGACCAGTGCCTCTCCTCTGTTGAGAGTAGTTCCTTTTCTGTCCCCTGATCACTTAGGTAGATATCCGTCATTTTGAGTTTCTACGACAACAGTAAAGCCTTCAGGTGAGACAGCTTCGAAAAAAGCGTTTAGTATTTCGGCTTTTTCTTTGTCATCCTCCATTTCGAATCCATTGTAGTCACAGTTCGGACAAATCGCTTCGATCCGTTTACTGACTTAACACAAAACGAAAACTTCCTAGTACTTTCTGTCAAGTCCCTAGATAAAATGTTACTTTCTAATTCGATGAACGCTTTCCATGAGGCCCTCTTGACAGTAATTTCGGTTTCGTTCAGTAGTTTTTTCGTCTGTGAGGCTTTGTCTACGTTTAAATTTCCAGTGAAGCTCTCTTCGATTTCGTAGTAACTTATTGAAATCTATATTGCACCACAGTAGCTCTTTCACCCCCTTTCAACTTTGCTCAGCGCATTTGTGTCTAAAGTATATTGTTCAATGCGTTTGAACATTGTCCATTGATGTGCAACATTTTCTCTCCTGAAGATGAACTCTTCACGTTGACTCGTTCAGGTAATCTGAAATTTCATATCTTTCGCTCTTGGAGCAGAAATATATTCCTACCTTTACTTACATTCGTTCTTACAGCGTATCCATGGACGTTATAACGATGATCACTGATGATGATGATGATGAGCGTTTGGCGTCATTGGCCGGGAGGCCCCTCGCGGGGCAGGTCCGGCCGCCATATCGCAGGTCTTATTACATTCGGCGCCACATTGGGCGACCTGCACGCCGGATGGGGATGAAATGATGATGAACACAACACAACACCCAGTCCCTGAGCGGAGAAAATCTCCGACCCAGCCGGGAATCGAACCCGGGCCCAGAGGACGGCAATCCGTCACGCTGACCACTCAGCTACTGGGGCGGACACGATGATCACTGATATACAACGACGAGTCAAAAGTTCGCCCTGTTGGTGTCCATGACGTATAGTATGATACTTCACGAATCTCTTTTTCTGATCAGTTGCTGAAGTTAATTTTCGGACAAGCCATTTAGAACAATTTCATTTCCTGTCCCCACTACCCGCCATAATCACCAGTGTCTCTCAGTCTACAGCCGGTAATTAGAAATGTCCACCTAGAACTACAAACTGATTAGGAAATTTACAAAAAATAACCTCTAGGTTTCACCTGAAACATTCTGCCATTACTGCTTCTGTAGCACTGATTATATAAATGGACTAATGACCTCAGATGTTAAGTCCCATAGTGCTCAGAGCCATTTGAACCATTTGATTATATAAATGCCGCCGATAACCTTGTTATGTCCATCTTTGACACTAACCTTCACCCAAATCAGATTGCATTCGCAGTCAGTACTAGCTTCACTATATATTATCGTATAATTAATGGTTCAATTTGCCCGTATTCTGATTAAATTACCTATTATATTTTCTTGTCATTATTGTGTTAATTAATGATTGCTATTGGTATTTTAGTGAAATTGTCTGCTTATTGCTTCAGTTGAAAAAACAGTAAAAATAATCGAGCAAGTCTATATGAATTTTAAGCCACATACGCACGATATCATACGAAGACATTAAAACCCAACCAAAGGCACCTTGATAATTATTGGTAAAGTTAAATATGCTTCTGGCTGTTACTCTGGTTTTCAACATGCTTTGTGAGATACAATGTTCACTTTTTGTAATTAAAATCGTCCTCCTTAATACGTAGTACAGGTCGGGGCTTAATTCCACTCTATACCTTAAAATGACTGGCCAATTCGTCATTAATCTTCCTCGTCCAGGCTTCCTGCTTTTGTAGAAGATAAATTATTAAATAATCTGTGCTGATAGTAACGCGCTTGCAAAACAATAATGTAAATCTTAAATGTGCCGTGTAATGGTGGCCGACTGCAAGGATGCCGTTTTCTCTCCGTTGAAGACAATGCTGTAATTGTGAAAACTGAGATCGTTTGATATATGTTTAATATTTCTACAAATAAATCTCAACTCACATTTTAACTTATTATCTATTTTACAAAAGCTCAGTAAATTCCCCTGCAGTTGACTAACACTATATTTACCAACTTTTCCTTGCTACGATTTACCATGCAGAATGTTACCGTATTTAATAGCGGAAATTAGCATTCACCACTGTTTGAAATCATAATATATATTATCAGGCCACTGGACGAAATTATTTACGTTAAAATACTCAGGATTAAGTGCAGTTACGGTGTCGGCGGACTTTACGACACATGAACGTGTTGGTACCCGTCACACTAATACCTGAGAAATGAAGAGGGATAATGAGGAGTGAGATGCAGGCAGTCAATAAAGATTTTAGTTTTTCATTTGTGCCCCACTGTAAACAAATCTGCGTTCTGTCCGTGTTCTGAGAAACATACTGTAGTTGCAACGAACGCTGTAAGTCCTACTTGATGCGAATGATTGCTGTTCGCTTCATTCGCAAGCAATTTAAGCTGTCGTATTAGATTCCTGCCTAATCACAACCACAAAAATTGTCAAATATTCTTACCAAACGGTGTAATATTTATGACAAACGAAACTGTCCGTATGATTGTTGTTCGTTTCTCTAGCTGTTATTGTAAGCCGTGCTATTACCTTCCTAACTACAACCGAGTTCCGTTATAAAGTTCCAGCCTAAAGACAAACTCTGCCATCGTAACACAATCATAAGAAATTTCGAAGTATTCGTACCTATGCTATTAGCTTGAGCGCTAATGACATATTAGTAGCTCGCAAAGTGATAGTAAGAAACATTATATTATTTTTGACAAGCTGTAGAAAAATTGGAATATGCGGTATTAGGTTCGTGCTTAACAGAATTCTGCTATATGGAGAAGAAAATATGATTCTTCTTTAAAAATTTAAATTTGGAAATTTGTGGTCAGTTCATCTGGGACCAAACTGCGGAGGTCATCGCTCCCTAGGCCTACACACTAGTTAACTAACTTAAGCCAACTTACGCTACGGATAACACACACACCCATGCCCGAGGGAGGACTCAGACCTCCGACGGAGGGAGCCGCACGAGCCGTGGCAAGGCGCCCTAGACCACGCGGCTACCCCGCGCGGCTTCTTAAAACCAAATAAGAAAATAGTAACAGAGAAGTGGACTGAACAACACAACTTTATTACATATTCAGAATTCTCTCTCACTGCACGAAATGAAAGTAGTTACATGTTCAGCACTTAAGATAAATATAAGTAACGAGAAAGAAAACGGCGACTGTTTTACGTGGGATCACAAATCCTTTTAACAGCTTCAAGGAACGTCATAAACATGTCATTCTCATAGCTCCTACGCCTCCTCCACATGTACTCGAATAAATAAGAATCAAAAGCGTTCTTGCCCTCATTAGGAATACGGAACGATTTTTTGATGGTAGGCCGTGAGCCCTCAGAGCTATTGGTATGTTCAACCGTCTCTGGGTCCTTAAAGTGTAGGCTATCGTTCACCGAGATACGAACGAAAGCTTCATCGCCACGATAATTGTATAAAGAAACGCAGTCTGAAATAACACTCCTTTCTAGCTATACATGCTTCTTCAGGGCCCTGAAAAGAATCTGTTTGTTTATTTTCTCGAGGGTACCACTTCAAAGAGCTGCTGCTTCTTTCCACTCCACCGAAAACCTACCTTCCGACAACGCCCTTTCTTCTATGAAACTCCCTCTTTCCAAATTTGGATTCGGAAACTTCGAAGACTTTCCCGTCCTCCCCAAAAGGTCTTCATGACCAATACAATCAAAAGAACACGTTTCTCTACAAAAAGTCCTCCAGTGTACCCCAGTGTGTTTCGCTAAATGTGTTTTTGAAGATGTGACAGTGTTGGAACAATTGCAGATCCACATTAATGTCAGTATCCAAATATATCGGAAAACCAACAGCGTTCACGTATACTGGGACGAGAGATACGTGAACCTTCTTTTCAACAACACCACCGAAAACCATAACCACTTTTTCTACTAACGAAGCATTTCAGGAGAACCTTTTTTTTTTCCATATCCTTTTCGTACCCAGCAACCCCTGTTGGAAACACCACTGTACGACTTCACCCTGCATATTAAACTGACTCAGTATGAGTTGATATCACAAAAATTCCTAAAGGAGGCCCACAAATAAACAACACACTGACAAACACATAAATAATAAGCTAACCTCAAGATCCATAATAACCAATGTCGCGCACCACCTCTGTCAGATTGATCTTTCGCTTACTCTTCACCAAATCGGACAGTGGCCAGTAATGGCTGAACAAAGCTAGCAAGCATCATGAGCACGTCCCGCAAATTCCAAGGGACTGTTCCCTGATGTCTTAAAAAACAGTTCCTATCATCCTGTCTCTTCTTCTTATCGATCCTGAGACTTCCTCTTGTTTCTGTCATGTCGATGTATAGATTGAACACTAGCGGCGAAAGATTGCATTCCTGTATTACACCCTTTTTAATCTGAGAACGTGTCTCTTCGTTCTCCATTTTTATCTCTTGGTTCTTTACGGATTACCTGTAAAGCTGGTTGTGCGATAGTTCTCGCACTTATCTGCCCTTGTTATCTTCGGACTTGCGCGGCGACATTTTACCGGTAGTGTAATGGTATATTCACACAGATCTTCATCTACATCTACATGGATACTCAGCAAATCACATTTAGGTGCCTGGCAGAGGGTTCATCGAACTACCTTCACAGTTCTCTATTATAGCAATCTCGTATTGCTCGCGGAAAAAAAGATTTGGAAACAGCAACTGAATATTCGATTGATTACCATTTCCCCCGACGATTATAGAAATTCCGATGGAAGGTTACCCATTTTTGTTGCCTTCCTTTACCTCAATCCGTCCAAAGTTCTTTTAATTTCATATTCTAATATTGGATCCCTTATCTTTTAGATATCGACCCCCAACTGAATATTCTCCTTACATGCAACGTTTCCAGCTATCATTCTGTCTCGTGGTGGACAAAATGTTTTAGCTCATTAGTATATACACCGATTGACAAAACATGTGAAGCTTCCATATGGGAAGGAGAAGTCGAAATAAAACCACGGATTGAGAGGGTTTTCTGATGTTATTTCAGTGGTTACAAATCATGACAAAATTACAATATCACTCCACCTACTACTATGCCTTTGCGTCTCCTGTAGCCTGGATGCACGAACTAAATCGGCTGGGAAGCGTGTGGCAAAGCCCGTTGTATCCTCTCCTGAGGCAACCTGGCCTAGAACTGTTGTACGAGGGCTATCCAGAAAGCTGATTACGTTTAGGCCTGTAGCAACACTGGGCGGGACTGTTGTTGTTGTTGTTGTTGTTGTTGTTGTTGTTGTTGTGGTCTTCAGTCCTGACACTGGCTTGATGCAGCTCTCCATGCTACTCTATCCTGTGCAAGCTTCTTCATCTCCCAATACGTGCTGCAGCCTGCATCCTTCTGAATGTGTTTAGTGTATTCATCCCAAGGTCTCCCTCTACGATTTTTACCCTGCACGCTGCCCTCCAATATTAAATTGGTGATCACTTGATGCCTCAGAACACGTCCTATCAACCGACCCCTTCTTCTTGTCAAGTTGTGCCACAAACTCCTCTTCTCCCCAATCCTATTCAATACTTCCTCATTCGTTATGTGATCTACCCATCTAATCTTCAGCATTCTTCTGTAGCACCACATTTCAAAGGCTTCTATTCTCTTCTTGCCCAAACAATTTATTGTCCATGTTTCAGTTCCATACGTGGCTACACTCCATACAAATACTTTCAGAAACGACTTCCTGACGCTTAAATCTATACTCGATGTTAACAAATTTCTCTTCTTCAGAAACGCTTTCCTTGCCATTAACAGTCTACATTTTATATCCTCTCTACTTCGACCATCATCAGTTATTTCGCTCCCCAAACAGCAAAACTCCTTTACTACTTTAAGTGTCTCATTTCCTGATCTAATTCCCTCAGCATCGCCAGACTTAATTCGACTACATTCCATTATCCTCGTTTTGCTTTTGTTGATGTTCATCTTATATCCTCCCTTCAAGACACTGTCCATTCCGTTCAACTGCTCTTCCAAGTCCTTTGCTGTCTCTGACAGAATTACAATGTTATCGGCGAACCTCAAAGTTTTTATTTCTTCTCCATGGATTTTAATAACTTTCCTTTATTGCTTGCTCAATATACGGATTGAATAACATCGGGGATAGGCTACAACCCTGTCTCACTCCCTTCCCAACCACTGCTTCCCTTTCATGTCTCTCGACTCTTGTAACTGCCATCTGGTTTCCGTACAAATTGTAAATAGCCTTTCGCTCCCTGTATTTTACCCCTGCCACCTTCAGAATTTGAAAGAGATTATTCCAGTCAACATTGTAAAAAGCTTTCACCAAGTCTACAAATGCAAGAAACGTAGGTTTATCTTTCCTTAATCTTTCTTTTAAGATAAGTCGTAGGGTCAGTATTGCCTCACGTGTTCCCAATTTCTACGGAATCCAAACTGATCTTCCCCGAGGTCGGCTTCTACCAGTTTTTCCGTTCGTCTGTACAGAAATCGCGTTAGTATTTTGTAGCCGTGACTTATTAAACTGACAGTTCGGTCATTTTCACATCTGTCAATGCCTGCTTTCTTTGGGATTGGAATTATTATATTCTTCTGAGGGTATTTCGCCTGTCTCATACATTTTGCTCACCAGATGGTAGAGTTTAGTCACGACTGGCCCTCCCAAGGCTGTCAGTAGTTCTAATGGAATGTTGTCTACTGCTGGGGCCTTGTTTCAACTGAGGTCTTTCAGTGCTCTATCAAATTCTTCACGCAGTATCATATCTCCCATTTCAACTTCATCTACATCCTCTTCCATTTCCATAATATTGTCCTCAAGAACATCGCCCTTGTATAGCCCCTCTATATACTCCTTCCACCTTTCTGCTTTCCCTTCTTTGCTTAGAACTGGGATTCCATCTGAGCCCTTGATATTCATACAAGTGGTTCTCTTTTCTCCAAAAGGTCTCTTTAATTTTCCTGTAGGCAGTATCTATCTTACCCCTAGTGAGGAAGCCTCTACATCCTTACATTTGTCCTCTAGCCATCCCTGCTTAGCCATTTTGAACTTCCTGTCGACAACATTTTTGAGACGTTTGTATTCCTTTTTGCCTGCTTCATTTACTGCATTTTTATATTTTCTCCTTTCATTAATTAAATTCAGTATTTCTTTTGTCACCCAAGGATTTCTACTAGCCCTCGTCTTTTTACCTACTTGATCCTCTGCTGTCTTCACCACTTCATCCCTCAAAACTATCCATTCTTCTTCTACTGTATCTCTTTCCGCCATTCTTGTCAAATGTTGCTTTATGCTCTTCCTGAAACTCTCTACAACCTCTGGTTCTTTTAGTTTATCCGGGTCCCATCTCCTTAAATTCCCAAATTTTTGCAGATTCTTTAGTTTTAATCTACAGTTCATAACCAATAGATTGTGGTCAGACTCCACATCTGCCCCTGGAAATGTCTTACAGTTTAAAACCTGGTTCCTAAATCTCTCTCTTACCATTATATAATCTATCTGATATCTTCTAGTATCTTTAGGATTCTTCCATGTATACAACCTTCTTTCATGATTCTTGAACCAAGTGTTAGCTATGATTAAGTTATACTGAGCGCAAAATTCTACCAGGCGGCTTCCTCTTTCATTTCTTAGCCCCAATCCATATTCACCTACTATGTTTCCTTCTCTCCCTTTTCGTACTCTCGAATTCCAGTCACCCATGACTATTAAATTTTCGTCTCCCTTCACCACCTGAATAATTTCTTTTATCTCATAATACATTTCATCAATTTCTTCGTCTTCTGCAGAGCTAGTTGGCATATAGACTTTTACTACCGTTGTAGGCGTGGGCTTCGTATCTGTCTTAGCGACAATAATGCGTTCACTATGTTGTTTGTAGTAGCTCACCCGAACTCCTATTTTTTTTGTTCATTATTAAACCTACTCCTGCATTACCCCTATTTGATTTTGTATTTATAACCCTGTATTCACTTGACCAAAAGTCTTGTTCCTCCTGCCACCGAACTTCACTAATTCCCACTATATCCAACTTCAACCTATCCATTTCCCTTTTTAAATTTTCTAATCTACCTGCCCGATTAAGGGATCTGACATTTCACGCTCCTATCCGTAGAACGCCAGTTTTCTTTCTCCTGATAACGACGTCCTCCTGAGTAGTCCCAGCCCGGAGATCCGAATGGCGGACTATTTTACCTCCGGAATATTTTACCCAAGAGGACGCCATCATCATTTATCTATATAGTAAAGCTGCATGCCCTCGGGAAAAATTAAGGCCGTAGTGGACGGGACTAGCGCGGCCATATTATTGTCTGAACGTTTGTCCTTTCAGTCGGCATCCAGCCATGGCAGCGTGGAAACTTATTTTGTTTTAAGTTATTTCACAATAAAACTTCCAAATGTAAGCCGCAAACGAAAAGTCCGCGGTTTGTGAATTACAGTCATTAATAACGTTTTCGTTGGCAAAAAATTATACGCACTACGTGATCAAAAGTATCCGGACACTTGCCTGAAAATGACCTACAAGTTTGTAGCGGCCTCCGTCGGTATGGTTGGAATTGAATATGGTGTAAGGGCCCCCCTTAGCCTTTATGACAGTTTCCACTATCGCAGGCATACGTTCTATAACGTACTGGAAAAGTTTTCGGGGAATGCCAGCCCATTTTTCACGGAGTGCTGCACTGAGGACAGGTATCGAAGTCACTCGCTGAGGCCTGGCACGAAGTCGGCGTTCCAAAACATCCGAAAGGTGTTCTATAGGATTCAGGTCAGGACTCTGCGCTGCCAGTCCTTTGCAGAGATGTTATTGTCGTGTAACAACTCCGCCACAGGCCGCGCATTATTAACAGGTGCTCGATCGTGTTGAAAGATTGAATCGCCATCCCCGAATTGCTCTTCAACAGTGGGAAGCAAGGTGCTTTAACATCAGTGTTGGCCTGTCCTGTGATAGTGCCACGGAAAACAACAAGGGGTGCAAGCACCCTCCATGAAAAACACGACCACACCATAACACCACCGCCTCCGAATTTCACTGTTGGCACTACACACGTTGGCAGATGACGTTCACAGGGCATTCACCGTACCCACACGCTGCCATCTGATCGCCACATTGTGTATCGTGTTTCGTCACTCCATACAACGTTTTTCCACTGTTCAGTCGTTCATTGTTTACGCCCCTTACACCAAGCGAGGCGTCGTTTGGCATTAACCGGCACGATGTGTGGCTTATGAGCAGGCGCTCGACCATGAAATCCAAGTATTCTCACCTCCTGCCTAACTGTCATAGTACTTGCAGTGGATCCTGATGCAGTTTACAATACCTGTGTGATGTCTGCCTATTACACATTACGATCCTCTTCAACTGTCGGCAGTCTCTGTCAGTCAACATTTGAGGTCGGCCTGTACACTTTTGTGTGCCTTCACGTTTCCACTTCACTATCACATCGGAAACAGATGTATGACACAAGTGACACCCAATTACCTGACCACGTTCGAAGTCCATGAGTTCCGCGGAGCGCCGCTTCTGCTCTCTCACGATGTGTAATGACTACTGAGGTCGCTGATAAGGATTACCTGGCAGTAGGTGGCAGCAAAATGCACCTAATATGAAAAACGTATGTTTTGGGGATGTCCGGATACTTTTGATCACATAGTGTGCCGATTTAAATTTGTCAGCAACTGTGTTAAGTTCACGAAACAAGATAATCCCTTAGTATGTAGCGTACTACGTGTAAAAGTAGCTGAACTAATGTTCACGATGAAAATCGAAGATGACGGCCAAGCATCGAAACTGATGACAAAAGACTACGAGAATATTCAAGAAAACCGCCGATGTGCAGTGACGGAGTTCTCGTTTAGTTTTCCACAAAATTCTCTGGGTTCGTTGAATCAAATCGTTGCACAGCTGGGTTATCACCTATTTTATGGCTAACGGGTGGAAGTCTCAGGCAGAAGGCACAAATGCGTAATCTACTCTTTATTTAACCCCTCATATGATGAACGTTGGCACTGGGATACGTTGACGTCCGTTCTGCTGCAACAGATCTGAGAATCTCCCTTCCCACGAGAGTACATCAACCTCAAGAAGACATTTCATAGAGACAAGTGCTATATGAGAACAGGTATTGTCCCGTTGAAAAATGGCACTGCAATACTGTCACGCGAGTGGTAACACTTGAGGACGCAGGATGTCCGTGATGTACCTACCATTTTGCCCTCAGAAATTCATAAATCACTACCAGGCGTGATCTGAGACTATACCTGATGACACTCCTCACTGTTCTGCCTCTCCAAAACATTGGAAGAATGGGTGGCCGCTATGAGAGCAATCGATAATCAACCAGGGTAGTGCAGAACTTCGACTCATAGCTGAACAAAGTGCCTCGTTAGTCAGCAGTCCATGCTTTCCGGTCTTGTCACTACCAAAACGCACCCATTGGTATTGTGGTGTTATCAGTAACCTACGGTACCTCCCCACTTCCATTACTGGTATTCTCCGACTAACGCTCTGGGATTAAACAGAATGTTGCAGGGAGTACAAATCTTGCTCTCCGATGGAAGCAGAGACGTGAAGGGGTTACGATGTACTTGGTGCACAGTACTGCTGTCTTCCCTTGCTGTGGCCAAACCTGGTTGATTAGAACCTTGGCGACGAATACGCCTGCCATCACATTCCCATATAGCCCAACATCGTGCCAGTGTCACATCTGAATGCCCCACAAATCTGGGTACTGCATGATTCGACCAACCGACCAGATAAAGACGTACGATGAGGCCTCTTCAAAACTCCGTCACACGGACAAACCCCTATCTTCGTGACTTTCACAATAGTCACTCAACACCTGACGCTGCTCACGCCCCTCGAATACCCTACCACCTCTAGTAACAACACTGAACATGGAACAGTACGAATGCACTATGGTAGTAGTTATACCTGTATAGAGAAAAGCATCTCCAATTATTTACTTACCTGCTAATGGTGTGTACGTGTGTGAAATTACATTGACATACAACCATATTTTCTAGGTGCTTCACTTTTTTTGCGCACCACTGTAATCGATTTCAGCAAGGCAAACAAGGGTAAATCTATATGTGCACCGTATAATCATCCGCTGTACAGCGGTTGTGCGTAAATATTGTACACCTACGGAGAATGAATTTTTGTGCAAGATAAAGTTATCTTGCCACATATTTTGTTACAGTTAGGCCATCACCGGTGCTTCACATTGAGTTAAGATCCGCTTAGTTCATGACTGACGGAATAATAATTCAGGCCTCATTAAAGAGGCTATGTATAGGTCTTACGCTACCCGCAACACCAAAACACCACACACTATGTTTTCATATTCACTGAGTCGCTGTGTGCAAACTCTTAGTTATACAGAAAAAATGAGCTGGACCTTGTTGTAGGAAATTTAATGTAGTTAAATAGTGTTTGGCGAGTTTTCCTGTGAAAGCCACAGTTTTATAGTTATTCAGGAAAAAAAGGAAGATGTTCAATGTCGTATGTTTATATTGTATAACTGAGAACTACAGCCTCTAGCGAAACCGTTTCACCGTACAGAATTTAACTGCATTAAATTTCCTCGAAAAAGGTCCTGTTCATTTTTTCCGTTTGTGCATAGTGACGGAGAAAATATGAAAATCTTGTGCGTGGTTTTTTAAAACCCATACGTGCTGAATAAACCTGTATCTGTTGTAGCAGTATGAGAGAGAAAATTGTCGAGAAAACTAAAGTAAGAAACTAGACTGCAATGCAGAAAAAGCGGCGAACTGGAATTAAGCCCACACCGGGAATAAAAATACCGTAGTTTTGAAATTCAGAGCTTTAACTAACAACTGCTGAGCCTGTATAAATATTAGGTTGTTCGAGATTACAAGCTATATGATTTAATGACAGTTCTATAATACCTAACACTACAGTCACCAAGGTAAAGAAAACAGTGAAGTGTTTTCAGCCCTAGGTCTTTGCTCAGAAATTATTCAGTAAAACGTGTAATTTCCGTATCTGACTGAAACGTACTTTGGAAAGAAATTTTTATTTCTGCATTGTTTAGGGCAACGCAGCTCTTAGTCTGCTAACATAGCTGGTGTTAGAGCATCAGACACCAAATGATGATGACAAGAAACTCAAGAAAAGAAGTGGTAGGTGACATAACAGTAGCGGAGCCAACTAACTGTTGATACCTCTTCAGAGAACATACGCAAATTTTACAAAACTGCTTACAGATACATCGAGGCATCACCCACATACGACGAGAAATACCTTGTTTTTCCGCATGTGTAACGGGTTTTGAAATATGAGACAAAGGAAATGGCAGGCTGACGTCGCAAGCGGTATTTCCATTACGGCGCTGGAATGCTGTCGTGGAAACTATGGATCTGGGATGGGGTGTTGCAACGGCGGGGGATTACTCCGGCGGGCGGCTGATCGATGACGAGGAGGAAGCACTTTCATCGTGACGCTCTTTGAAGGTAGCGGAAGCAGGCGGCCCGCAGTCCTCAGAGATTGCCCTCTCGATACGCAGCGCCGGCGCCGTGAGTGGAACGTTTTCCCTTCCTCAGGAGTCGGCTTTGAGTCTGCGTTCCGGCATCCCCCCAGGCGCCAAGCTGCCACCGGCAACGACTCGCGTCTCACGAGTCTGGTGGTCAGCAGAAACCCTATCACGCGGAAGTCATGAATGAATCAGCATATTATTTTCTACATGCCATCTAGAAGCGGCATATAATTTACAGTGCAGTGGAAAAACTAGTAGATGCTGACCCCGGGGAAGATCCGTTTCGGTTCTCTAGAAATGTAGGTACATGCGAGGCAACACTAACTGACACGACGAGTATTCGTAGTCTGAAGACAGACGAAACTACGTTTAAGACATTTTTAAATTTAGAGGAAACTTTTGAAAATGTTGAATACACTCTTTGAAATTCTGAAGATAGCAGGGGCAACATTCATGGAGCGAAAACTCATCTACAACGTTATCTGTTCGTGAGTTCCTGTCAGAAAGGTCGCATTTCTTAGTAACTGACGGAAAGTAAAGCAGAAGCGTGAGTTACAGGTCCTGTTCGGTTCCTGATCTACACAAACGACGTAGGTGACAATGGGAGTAGCTCTCTTGGGTTGTCTGCAGATGATGCTGTTCAGATTGTTCAAATGACTCTAAGCACTGAGGGACTTAACATCTGAGGTTATCAGTCCCCTAGAACTTAGAACTACTTAAACCTAACTAACCTAAGGACATCACACGCATCCATGCGCGAGGCAGGATTCGAACCAGCGACCGTAGCAGCAGCGTGGTTCCGGGCTGAAGTGCCTAGAACCGCTCGGCCGCAGTGGCCGGCGATAGTGCTGTCATTCACCGTTTTATAAACTCATCAGATGATCAAAATCAATCGCAAAATGATTTAGACAACGTATCGGTATGGTGTGAAAAGTGGCATGTGACTCTAAATTATGGAAAGTGTGAAGACATCCACATGAGTACTAAAAGAAAATAGCTAAATTTCGATTTGTATTGTATGGAACTGGGGAACTAGAAACGACGGAGAGGCTCCGTCCCAGCCGTAGCCTTCAGTGGTTCATAACCGCACCCCACCGCCGTCCCACACCTAACCCACGGTTATTGGGCGGTTCGGCCCCAAGTGGACACCCCGGGAACGTCTCACTCCAGATGAGTGTAACCCCAATGTCTGCGTGGAGTATTTGTTGTGTACGTGTACGTGGAGAAAGTGTTTGCGCAACAATCGCCGTCAGAGTGTAATTGAGGCGGAATAAGAGGAACCTGACCGTATTCGCCAAGGCAGATGGAAAACCGCCTTAAAAACCATCCACAGACTGGTCGGCACACCGGAACTCGACACTAATCCGCTGGGCGGATTCGTGCCTGGGACCGACGCGCCTTCCCACCCGAAAAGCAGTGCGTTAGACCACGCCGCTAACCAGGCTGGCCAGATTTCGATAACACGTTCAATCACACAAATCTAGAGGCTCTAAATTCAAGTAAGTACTTAGGGATTACAATTAAGAATAACTTAAATTAGAACGACCACGTACCTAATGTACCTAATTTATTGGACCACGTACCTAATTTATTGGAAGAACACTTAGAAATTGCAACAGGTCTACTAAAGAGACTGCCTACACCAACTTTATCCGCCCTCTTGTGGGGTATTGCTGTGGGGAGTGCGACCCGCATCGTATGGAACTGACGGAAGAAATCGAAAAAGATCAGAGAAGGAAAGCTCGTTTTGTATTATCGCGAAAGACGGGGCACACGATTCGTGAATTCGGGCGGCAGTTACTAAAACAAAGACCTTTTTCGTTGCAGCAAGATCCTTTTGTCAAATTTCAGGCACCAACTTTCTCCTCTGATTTCCAAAATAGTCTGTGGCGACCACCTATATACATCTTCAAGGTGAAATAAGAAAAATCGCACTTCGCACAGAAATGGTTAAGCAGGGCCTTACTGGAGGGGGAAAGCGAGTGGACGCCCCCCCCCCCTCCCCCCCGTCCCACACTTTTTTCCGAGGGCTACACCGTCCTCTCACAATTATACGTGGAGAATATTTTTTTGTTACAGTAATTCTCTTTCATCGCCTCTCTAAATTTAATTACCGTCAATTCTGAGTTATAACTCTTAGAACATGTTATCTGTGAGTCAACAGAGCATTGATATATCACCCACACAAACAACGCAATAAAAAAGAACAATGAACATTTGGCGCATGGAGTCGTGGATCCGCGCAAAGCTAAGGAGAAGGTCCGGCGTAGCGCTGACGGTGTTGACGTCAAAAAGCACCGCTATGCACAACAGTGAAAAGTTCCGTGAAGTGTCGGAACAAGAAAGGAAATGCGCGCTCTGTTTGGACAGAAGTTCTCGTTTTCCATTATTGTAGACACACACACGTGGCGCCCACAACAGTGAAAAGTTCCGTGAAGTGTCGGAACAAGAAAGGAAATGCGCGCTCTGTTTGGACAGAAGTTCTCGTTTTCCATTATTGTAGACACACACACGTGGGGCCCACACACTAGACAGTTGCCGGCCACCTACAAAGACTTGGCTCCATTCTTTGTAGTTCAGGGCTGCTGGGCGCCGTTATGTGATGGCCTGAGCGGTGCTGCGCGGCGTTGCACATCTGGTGTCGACTCGCCTTTAGATGCTTACATCGCGTCACATGATAATAATGTCTCGAAACACTTTATTCTGTTCTTCGGTACGCTGATGTTGTATTCTTTAACCTTCGGGCGCTCGCATGGATGACATTTACACCGCCTCCCGAACATGTAACTATTTATGCGCTTGGTTGTCGTGTAACCCCTGGTTATCTATCGCCTCACCTAATGGCGCATGACCTTGACACTGATTGATTTGACTCTATAACTCGATGTGATAGTGAATGGGCATTCGGAAACGAAAACCAATTCGTGGCAATGTAAATGCCGCAGCGCGAGCGCTACCATTGCTTCAACTTGTGCCAGCGCCTTAACGTTAATAATGCAACAAAACCTGACTCATATCTGAAACCTAATCTGTAAGATAAGATATAAGTAAAGTAAAAACATCTCCCGCTTCCTTATGCTGATATTGCAATCTTCAATTGTCCAATCACAATATTGAATGTCGACTCTTGACTTGACACTGTGCTCTGACATTATTACGGTAGACCTATTTATTACTTCGAGTCATTATTGTGCCCTTCGTTTGTGCGTTTACAGTGCAATTGCTAACAGCCTTAATCTTTAGCTGCTCTACGGCCGGCACGGCTACTCTTTTCAGTGAATTTATAGGCGTAGTAGTGAACAGCTCCGCTGACTCCTTCGGTTCCACGTATACTTTGCCATTTTAAGCCTAGTATATTACATTTTAAGTGAAAATTGTGTTAACTGTTCTAGTAAGTGAAAGGTGCAATTTTTCAAAAAAATGGTTCAAATGTCTCTGAGCTCTATAGGGCTTAACATCTGAGGTCATCAGTCCCCTAGAACTTAGAAATGCTTAAACCCAACTAACCTAAGCACATCACACACATCCATGCCCGAGGCAGGATTCGAACCTCCGACCGTAGCGGTCGCACGGTTCCAGACTGTAGCGCCTACAACCGCTCGGTCACACTGGCCGGCTGCAATTTTTCAGTATGAAACGGAGTATAGTAGATTACTTCAGTAAATCTAATTCCAGGGTTTCAACTACAGAAGGTGGTCCGTGTGGCTTCGAAAAAAGGTGAAGGTGATAATGGTTCATCTACTTCATATACGAATAATTGCACCGGAACAAATATTGTTGAAGATGAATGTCAATTGTGTGAAGTAATTCCCTGTTACGTGGATTCCCAAAACATATTTAATTATCCTGTTTGTGGGAGCGACTGTATATGGAGAGAATTTAAGACGAAGCCCGAGTGGTTAATGTGCAGAGAAGGCAAATTGGGTTGCTCAGTGTGTAACGGTGTGCAGAATACTGGAGAGAGTAAATCACAGGGAGTGCACATTTCTAAGAAAGGAGTAGTATTTCGGAGGGTGCAGTTTGTGGAAGTAAACCAGTTCAGTTGACATTACTGAGAAAAAAATATTTATCAACATAGAAATTCCGAAGCCCATTTAAATGCACGCAGACAACAAGAAGAAAGACAATTTGCTGATCTAGAAAACTTTGTAGCGGAACAGCAGAAAGACATTTTTGAAAGTACAAGGAAAGTGTTTCGCACAACATACAGGGTGATTCAAAAAGAATACCACAACTTTAGGAATTTAAAACTCTGCAACGACAAAAGGCAGAGCTAAGTACTATCTGTCGGCGAATTAAGGGAGCTATAAAGTTTCATTTAGTTGTACATTTGTTCGCCATTTCAGCCAATAAAGTTTTTGGTCCCTTTTTCTTCGAAGGTGCTACTGTAACTGGACTACAGTATCTGGAGATGTTAGAGAATCGGCTGTTCCCTCAGCTCGAACAAGAAGCACAACAATTCATATTTCAACAGGATGGAGCGCCACCACATTGGCACTTATCTGTCCGTAACTACCTGAACGTCAACTACCCGAGGCGATGGATCGGCCGCCAGGCAGCCCGTGACAGAGCACGTCATCACTGGCCTCCAAGAAGCCCTGCTCTTACCCCCTGCGATTTTTTCTTATGGGGGTATGTTAAGGATATGGTGTTTCGGCCACCTCTCCCAGCCACCATTGATGATTTGAAACGAGAAATAACAGCAGCTATCTAAACTGTTACGCCTGATATGCTACAGAGAGTGTGGAACGAGTTGGAGTATCGGGTTGATACTGCTCGTGTGTCTGGAGGGGGCCATATTGAACATCTCTGAACTTGTTTTTGAGTGAAAAAAAACCTTTTTAAATACTCTCTGTAATGATGTATAACAGAAGGTTATATTATGTTTCTTTCATTAAATACACATTTTTAAAGTTGTGGTATTCTTTTTGAATCACAATGTATTTTAAAGCAAAAAATTACAGACCATATGACTGTCACAAGTTTGTGGATTTGCAGATTCAAAATGTTCTCCACAAGGGCAAAGCACTGCATAGTAAACTTAACTGTGCGAACATCACAGACTGCATTGCGGACAGTATGAGGAAGAAGCTCTGTTCATCCACAATATCGAAAACTTCCAAGGTCTCTGTACTCATGGAGGAGTTTACATCTTACAATGAAATGAACACCCTTAGCTGTTTACAGGCGTTGACATACATCAACGGGGACGAATGTAAGTGTTTTCCCCGACCGGGACTCGAACCGGAGATCTCCTGCTTACATGGCAGACGCTCTATCCATCTGAGCCACCGAGGACACAGAGGATAGCGCGACTGCAGGGGTTTATCTCTGGCACGCCTCCCGCGAAACCCACATTCTCAACGTACGTCTGTTGCTTCACAATCAGTTTTAATAGTGTATTTAAGGCCTGAAATCAGTGGTGTAAATACCCTTTTTTTGGATATTACTGAACTTAAAAGGATAGATGCAGGAACAATAGAAGCAGAACTTTTAAAATGTCTCTGAAAGCATGGTTTTTCTTGAAGTTATTTGAATGAGAGTTTGATTGGAGCATGCAGTGATGGTGCAAGTGTTATTCTACACAGAAATTCAGGTGTTTTGAAACGACTTAAGAGCAAGTACAGCAAACTATTCAAACGGCATTGCTTGTGCCAGCGATTTGAATTAGGGGTTGTTTCTGCAATCTTATATCATCATTTCCTTTATCGAACTGTATGTGTTGTAACATCAGTCTCCAAACAATCAGCATGACTTGTCAGCCGTTGCACAAGAGTTAGGAGCAGAACTTAAGAAGATACCTGAAGTATTCTCAGTACGTTGTGTAGCATGAAGCTGTAGAGCACTGCGAGCAGTATGGAATTCGTGCCAGACACTGAACGCTCACGTCAGTAGACGTTCGAATGACATGACTAGAAAATCAGTTTAAGGGAAGAGTTAAGGGAATGATAGAAAACACTATCAAATCCGGAGGTCGTGGGAAACATTGCACCGTTTTCTGATGTTCTTCAACAGATTAGTACCCTCTTATAGTACCTCCAAAAGGGCAGTGTTAATATTCCCTCATCATGTACGGCAATTACGAGGTCATAAGAACCACTGGACAACTGAAGGAAATGCCAAGTTCCTGCATGAAGCAAGCAGAGAAACCTATTTCTGAAGGGCGCTTCAAAGACGTTTCACTAGTTTCCAGAACGCAAATAAGCAGTATGAGTATCCAAATTAACAGCAAACAGTTCTGTCAGTGCTATAGCGACAATTTGCGCCAAAGGTTAATTTCGAATAAAAATGAAGAATTTAAATCCTTAACGAAAGAGATCAATATTTTGGACAGTAAAAATAGTACAATGACATTCTGAACCCATGGCTAGAAGGAGAAGAAAATCTAAGAAAAATATGTGACCGTTTTCTTCCTTCTTATGCAAATTATATACACCCACCCGCTCACAGAAAGATGCGTACCTAAAGACTGGAAAATTGCTCAAGTCACACCAATACCCAAAAGAGAAATAGAAGTAATCCGTTGAATTACAGGCCTATATCACTAACGTCGATTTTAGAACATATACTGTATTCGAACATTATGAAGTACCTCGAAGAAAACGATTAGTTGGCATATAGTCAGCACGGATTCAGAAAATATCGTTCTTGTGAAACACAACTAGCTCTTTACACTCATGAAGTAATAAGTGCTATCGACGGGGGATGTCAAATTGATTCCATATTTTTAGATTTCCAGAAGGCTTTCGACACCGTTCCTCACAAGCGTCTTCTAATCAAACTGCGTGCCTACGGAGTATCGCCTCAGTTGTGCGACTAGATTCGCGATTTCCTGTCAGAAAGGTCACAGTTCGTAGTAATAGACGGAAAGTCATCGAGTAAAACAGAAGTAATATGTTGCCTTCCCCAAGGAAGTGTGAAACACGTATGTAACGTAGCAGCGATGGTGAGGCACGTTAAAATCTTTGACCAGAGAGCCTTTTATCGTGGTTAGTCAGCGCTCCAGAGAGCCTATTATCGTGGTTAGTCTGCGCTTGACCGCGCGAGTGTTGCGAGCAGTACGCGAGTTGCAGTAGGCCAGTGCAGTCTGTCGACAGCAGTAGCTCAGTTCAGTTGCGTCCAGCAGTACGCTAGTAGTCGTCGTGCAGTACAGTCTGTCGGCAGTAGTGGTCTAGTCCTGTCACGGTCGCGAGCGGGACGCAGTCGGCGAGCGTCGACATGGCATTCTGGTCAAGATGCTGAATGAGGTATATTGTTAATGTAGGTAATCATCAGATAATGTAAAGTTTATTTATTGTAATTAATTTCCAACCAGTGCCCCAATAATAATTTTGATTTCAAAGCAATTTTTACAAAAAAAAAAAAAAAAATATTATTAAATTGAACTAACGATTTCCTTCCACTTCCCTTAAAAGAAATGTTTCAGTTAAATTAAAAAAAAAAATATTATTTGCAATGCAGTTCCTCCAAGCCGTGCGCAACAATAAGAGCAGAAATTTGACAAGCAGTTTCAATGAGGTAAGAAATTAATTCTGATTTTTGCACAAGGGCCAAAGACCGATATTTCGGTTTAATTGAATTTTCATTGTCACTGAAGTTTCATTAGCACTGAATTGTTTTTCATCATTTTCGTGACAGCTTATACTTTCAGTCAGATTGCGATTCTCATTTTTATTGTCATTAAATTTAATTGCTAGGGAGGTTACGTTTGGCTCCCATTCATTTATTATTTCTGTCTTTAAAATTTCGGTGGGGAGGTTACACTTGGCGCCACCCAGTCCAGGACCGAATTTCGTTGAGAATCTTTTGAACAACAGTCAGATATCTGCTCTTATTTGCTTAAGTATAATTAGGATTTGGCGCTACGCTTTTACTAATTTTGTGACTTTCTTTCCACAGATCAACGACAATTCGTTTGCTCTGTTGTATTTTTTTGTGTTGCTTTTGCATTTGTGCTTATTGTTTTGTGAATAATTGTGAATACTGTAAAAATGCCGCGAAAGACTGTGAATAGTGTATCGCGAGGTATTATGAATGAATTTACCGACTTAAACAGCGTGACCGATAGTAATTGTGACACGCAGTGTAATGATGACAATCCTGCGTTCACTGACAATCAATGCATCCCAACCACCAATAATGATGTAGATCTTAATGATGAACAAACGAACTCAATTGTCTCGTCTGTTAATTTGACGACAATTGATGACGCGGAGCGGTCTATAGTAATGAGCGCTGCCGAGCTTAACACACCCGATTTAGAAAATCCAAGTAATGTACAGACAAATTTTTCTAGTGAAAATGAACAGTGTACTGGAAGTACGACGGATCTATTTAATTCCGAAATAGTGACCGACAGTGTACATTCGACTGACAAATCTTTTTGCAAATTACGGAATGACCAAATGGTCACACAGAACGTGACAATTGCATGTACTCCATCACAGAGCACTGAGAATGCAACTGCTACTTTTGATTTGAATCAATTTATGGCAATAATGCTACAGTTTAAGAACGACCTTACTGTAAATTCCAAACAACAGTGTGAAGATCTCAAACAACAACTTAATGAACAGGTCAAACAACTTAGGGAAGATAACAAACAAGATAACGAAAATCTCAAAATGCACTTAAATGAAAAACTTGACAATAATGACGAAAATTTCAAACAACTTAGTGAGCAGAACAAACAGTTAAATGAAAAATTAGATGACAATTACAGACACTTAAATAAAAAATTAGACGACAATTCCAAACAGCTTAGTGAACAAATTAGAGCCGTTGCCGCGCAGTGCCATGACACTAAGGAACAGTTGCGCGTGGAAATTGAGGCTTGTTCACGAAAAAATAGCGAAGAAATTAAGTCTGTTGCGCAAGAATTAAGGGAAATGCAAACAGCCGCAACAGAAACACTCAGAGACGAAATTAGCGGAGTCGCTAAACAATGCTCTGAAAAAGCTACACAATTACGCTACGAGTTTAAAGCAACGACAGCAGAACTTTCGCGCACAATGGATGAAAAGATCGACGCCAAATTCGACCAACAGAACACTCAGATTGACGAACGCTTTAATCTTCACATACAAAACAGTGATACGCGTTTCCGTAAATTTATTCAGGATCAAAACAAAGTAAAACGACAAGTAATGGAAACAATCACAGCACAGAGACAGGAAGACAAACGTAAAATGTTTGCGAAGGCAAAAACGTATGTAGACAATAATATTACTACAGTGTCCGACAAAATTAACACCATCGAACAGTTGAACGCGGAATTACGGGATGAAATTTCTGATCTTAAATCAAAAACAGATACACACACAGTAAATATTCAAACAGTGACAGACAGATTCGAACAATTAGAGCTAACACAGGATTGTGATGTCATCAAAGCTGATGTTAAAAAACTGAGCGAAACTACGCGTAAGTTGCAAAAACAGATTAATGCGTCCGATTCTAAAACCGATGATCAGGCAAAAATACTGACTGAAAAATATGATGAATTAGCCAGTCGTATTGATGCTATTGAAAGTAATAATGATAATAAATCAGACGATACTACACCGATTTCATTTAACCAAACACCTGAATTTCAAAATTTACAGCAGACAGTTAATGAGATCGATTCGTCTAATAACACGTTGCGTAGAAAATTGTCGAGTTTACAACAAGAAGTAACAGAGATGAAAAGTATTTCAGTTAATAACACATCACAGCAGACGCCACTTTGCGAACATATGTCAGACTCGCGCAACGCGTATAATTTGGGTAATCTACAGAGAGTACGGGACTTTGATTTCGAACAACCACAGTTCAACAGATTCTCTTACAATCCTGAACCTGTTCCATCACACAGAGACGATAATTTTGATTACAAACATTTTCTGTCAGAGAGAAAGTTTAAAGTGTTTAAAAACGACAGAACGCAGATTCACCCACTGGATTGGATTCAACAGTTTAGCTTTGCTCTTCCACCGATTTGGCCTGTAACACACAAACTTGAATTTATTTGCAGTTTTTTGGAAGGCGAACCGGCAACTCGTATGAGACCGATCGCGAGGCAATGCTATTCAGTAGAAGAGTTTCAGAATGCTTTTCTGTCAGCGTATTGGTCGAAGACGACACAGCGCGGAATTAAAGATCAGTTAATTAGTTTGCCAAATTACGAGAACTCAAATTTTCCCAGTGTGACGCAATTTTTTGAGCACATGGTGCAACAAAACCAGTACCTAAGTGAACCGTACAGTGAATCCGCACTTATACAATTATGCATCTCTAAATTACCACGGTCATTACGAGTGTCACTTCTAACGGGTCAGCAAAAAGAAAATTTTTCAGCATTCAGAGATTTGTTACAGCTCTTGGAAGTACAGCAATCTGATTATTCTTTTGTAAACAAAAACTTCTCGTATAATAACCAAGGTCAACAAACTTACGGTAATTATGATCAGGGACGTAATTTCAATAGGAAAAGTAACAGACGGTTTAGGAACGACGATTACCAGAACTTAAATCACAGACAAAATTCAGATTATCAATATCGTCAAAATCGTCAGCAACAGGAACCACATTTTGGTAACAATAGAAGTTTTCCACCGCAACAGCATGAAAGTCAACCGGTTAGCATACGTAACCAACAATGTAATGCACAAGGTCAACCAGGCTTTAATGTTCCGCCGCGAGCACGTATAGTCCATGATACCACAAATAGTAACGTACGGCAGCAAGGAAACAACTTCGTACAAAGAAGGCAGTATTTCAATTCCTATTGCAATACACCGTATAGGAATGACTATTACGACAGACGTAAAAATAATGAGAACAATTTTCAGCGTACATCTAACAACAGTCGGACATACCAACAGCAAAATTTTACACAAGAACCTATTCTCATGAATGAACCCGACAGTAGGTATCATCCAGAGCGTAATACGTCTGGAAGAAGTAATAGAACTGTTCAAATAGTAGAAATGCCACAGAATCCTCCTAATAATAATAACACGTCAGATAGAATCTGACTAGATACTGTACAGATCGCATCTTCCAATAATACAAGCACTACTTCAGACACGCAAAATGTTGTTCACGAAAATGTAATTACTTTTGACGACATCAGAGACACTCTTTTGCAGGAAAGACCATTTGTTCAGAAAACTATTTCACATCCTGTCATCGAAATTAAAATTGGTTCATCGAAATTTTCAGCAGTAATTGATTCCGGATCACCTATATCAGTAATAAATGAGGAGACTTTCAACGAGTGCAACAAAGAGAATACTTATCCGACATTACCTTTAGGCAAAACAAAAGTGAAGGGAGCAGTATCGAGTAAAGGAGTAGACGTTAAATTACAGACGCATTTATCATTTTGTATTGGAGGTCATACTTTCCACTCTAATTTTTGGATTGTTCCTTTATTGACAACAGACGTAATTTTAGGTACGAATTTTCTGGTACAACACGACGCAGTTATCGATTTTCAAAATTCTTATTTAATGTTAAAGGATGAAAATGTACAATTGGCTTTAGAATTTCAGCACTCTTTATCTGCGGAAGAACAAACAATTAACCGCACAGAAGTCATTTCCGCGTCACATAACATAGACTGTAATCCCACATTGTTCACGGATACGTACGTACACAACTATAATACTCCAGACGAAGCTGACTACGACGCAATGCAATTGATTTCTGATAAGGTTAAAGAGAGCAGTGCAACTACAGACGACGAACGAACGCACTTACACAAAATTCTTTTACAGCAAGCTCCAGTTTTTGACAATATTCCTGGTACTATGTCCGGATTTATGTATGAATTTCAAGTCAAACAGCACGACACATTTAAAGCTAAGCATTATCCTATTCCGTATATTCATAGAGAACAAGTTAAAAAAGAATTGCAGGATATGCTTGACCAAGGAATTATAGAACCGGCAGTTAGTCCGTACATAAACCCGCAACATATTGTTAAGAAAAAAGATGGCTCTCTTCGCCTTGTACTTGATTCACGTCACATTAATGACATTATTATTAATGAAACTGATCGACCACAGACATTAGAGGAACTTTTACAGAAATTTCATGGTACAGCTATTTATTCCACATTAGATTTGAAATCGGGATTTTGGCAAATTCAACTTCATCCGAATTGCAGAAAGTATACAGCTTTTCTCTGTTTCGGCGACTGTTATCAATTTTGCAAATTACCATTCGGATTAACTATTTCTTCAGCAGCTTTTATTCGCAGTTTGAACACAATACTTCCGACAGAACTGAAGGACAGAATTACGACGTATGTAGACGACATTCTTATCGCAGAAGCTAACTGGTCGGAACACAATCTGATTCTTGAACAACTGTTACAAACTTTTCTTGCACAAGGACTTACAGTTAACCTTAGTAAATCGCACTTTGGCAAAACTTCTATAAAATTTCTTGGACACGTAATTTCAGCAGAAGGCATTGCACCTGATCCGGAAAAACTTCAAGCTCTACGTGACATTACTATTCCCACGACGAAGAAACAACGACGCAGTTTTTTGGGCTTCATTAACTTTTTTCGTAAATTTATTCATCATTCTGCTTTAGACACACCTAAATTATGCCAATTAACAGGTAAAAACAGTATTTGGTCTTGGGATAAGCAAGCACATTCTGAATTCATGAACCTGAAACATGCTCTGTTGAATGCACCACTTTTATCGCACCCAGACCTTACTAGAAATTTTTCCATTGCCACCGACAGTTCTAACACGGCTTTAGGCGTACACATTTTCCAGGAAATTGAAGAAGATGGTTCAATATTAATTAAAAACATCGCATCACGACAGGTTAAGTAGATGGAAACTATATTTACAAGAATTTAATTTTACGATTGTCCACATTCCCGGCACACAAAATGTTATAGCAGACGCACTATCCCGTTCTCTGAGCAACAATCAGCAAGACGTAGCAACCAACTTCTGCAAAGCAAATTTCAGTGTCATGTACATTCAGCAAGTTGCATTTGAAAACTTTATTTCATCGTCATTACAGGACATAGCAAAGGAGCAAAATAAAGACAACGTGTGGAAAGAAATTAAACACTTTTGGCAAGATAAGAATAATGCTACGATTAGAAACCATTACACTGTACGCAATGACATTCTGTTTCGCCGCTCTCATCCTGACAGCAACAATTGGTTATTATGCATTCCTGACGAACTGGTTAACAAATTGATCTGGTACACTCATTTAAGTTACGCACATTACGGAGCACGAAAATGTTTTCTTATACTGAGACAGAACTGTTATTTTACCAACATGGAAAAACGTATACGACGAGTTCTAGCGTCTTGTAAAATTTGCCAGAAAGCTAAATCAAACACCACTTCACATATTCCTCGTTTATTTCCCCTTGTACCTGTTAAATTAAGACATATGGCCGCTGTAGATATTTTTGGTCCGATTCCGAGAACTAACAGAGGTTTTTGCTACATCTTTGTCGCTGTTGAGCTCACTTCAAAATTTGTTACTTTCACTCCATTACGCAAAGCTACTGCTAAAACTGTTTCGAAACAATTGTAAAACATTTTCTATTTCATGTAGGGCATGTGATGAAAGTAATTTCTGACAATGGATCTCAATTTCGTAGTGCCATATGGACACGCATGTTACGAGCCAGAAACATTTCTCCGATCTATATATCCAAGTACCATGCTTCTTCGAACCCTTGTGAACGGTTAATGAAAGAAATTGGTAAGCTGTGCCGAATATACTGCCACAAAAGACATATTGATTGGGATACACACATACTCTCATTCCAATATGTAATTAATTCCATTCCAAATGAATCCACTATGCTATTTCCGTCTGTTATATTGAAAAACGTTGAACCACCAAACAAAATTAAAGAATTAGTAAACTTCCCCAAATGTCGTCGATTAAGACACCACGAAATAATTGACATTGCGCTGAACAACATCAAACGTGCCGCAGAGCGCCGGAGAAGACAGCAAAAACAGGTTTGTAGACGCCGAGACTTTCACGTTGGACAGAAAATATTAGTACGTACACACTATTTATCCAGCAAATTAAAAGGTAAGTGCAGTAAATTTGAACTTCTATACGCAGGTCCATATCGGATTCGCAGCATCCCTCACCCCAATGTTGTACACGTCGAAACTTTGAGAACCAGAAAATCGAAAGGCAATCACCATATCTCAAACATTAAACCGTTTATTGAATGAAACCACTTTATGATTCAACACACTATGATGCTATTCACTAATGCAATTATATTCACATGACTAATTACTGATGATTATCGTATTTTTTCTTGACAAGTGCCCGGCAAGGTAAGGTTAGCAGGTCGTTTTTCTTGTCGTTACACATCAGACCGTGCATATTTTTTCAGAGACACTTACGTATTTTATGACTAATTATGCAATGTTATCTAATGACATGTTAATTTCGTTACATTTTTCTCCATTAAAGTCTTTAATTGTCGCCTCTATACAAGCTGAACACAACGAACGTCACATTTTGTCTTTTTATGTACGATTGTTTTCAGTTTTGTTTGTATGCACTGTGAAATAGTTAAGATATAACACACAGCAGTTGACTTTGACATTTTTGTTGCCCTATGACACCTCAAGATCGTGACTGTTTTACATTTTTTGCTGCTGCATTGTATTATTCTGTGTACATTTTTGCATCTGAACACTGTCAATGTCCTTGACACATTACGTTTTCTGTCATGTTATGCTGTATCGTTAATTATGTTACCATAAACCAGTCATTATTTAGTGGGTTGCTGCTGTGGTCTTCAGTCCTGAGACTGGTTTGATGCAGCTCTCCATGCTACTCTATCCTGTGCAAGCTTTTTCATCTCCCAGTACCTACTGCAACCTACATCCTTCTGAATTTGCTTAGTGTATTCATCTCTTGGTCTCCCTCTACGATTTTTACCTTCCACGCTGCCCTCCAAGACTAAATTGGTGATCCCTTGATGCCTCAGAACATGTCCTACCAACCGATCCCTTCTTCTGGTCAAGTTGTGCCACAAACTTCTCTTCTCCCCAATCCTATTCAATACTTCCTCATTAGTTATGTGATCTACCCATCTAATCTTCAGCATTCTTCTGTAGCACCACATTTCGAAAGCTTCTATTTATTCTCTTCTTGTCCAAACTATTTATCGTCCATGTTTCACTTCCATACATGGCTACACTCCATACGAATACTTTCAGAAATGACTTCCTGACACTTAAATCAATACTGGATGTTAACAAATTTCTCTTCTTCAGAAACGCTTTCCTTGCCATTGCCAGCCTACATTTTATATCCTCTCTACTTCGACCATCATCAGTTATTTTGCTCCCCAAATAGCAAAACTCCTTTACTACTTTAAGTGCCTCATTTCCTAATCTAATTCCCTCAGCATCACCCGATTTAATCTGACTACATCCCATTATCCTTGTTTTGCTTTTGTTGATGTTCATCTTATATCCTCCTTTCAAGACACTGTCCATTCCATTCAACTGCTCTTCCAAGTCCTTTGCAGTCTCTGACAGAATTACAATGTCATCAGCGAACCTCAAAGTTTTTATTTCTTCTCCATGAATATTAATACCTACTCCGAATTTTTCTTTTGTTTCCTTTACTGCTTGCTCAATATACAGATTGAACAACATCGGCGAGAGGCTACAACCCTGTCTCACTCCCTTCCCAACCACTGCTTCCCTTTCATGTCCCTCGACTCTTATAACTGCCATCTGGTTTCTGTACAAATTGTAAATAGCCTTTCGCTCCCTGTATTTTACCCCTGCCACCTTTAGAATTTGAAAGAGAATATTCCAGTCAACATTGTCAAAAGCTTTCTCTAAGTCTACAAATGCTAGAAACGTAGGTTTGCCTTTCCTTAATCTTTCTTCTAAGATAAGTCGTAAGGTCAGTATTGCCTCACGTGTTCCAGTGTTTCTACGGAATCCAAACTGATCTTCCCCGAGGTTGGCTTCTACTAGTTTTTCCATTCGTCTGTAAAGAATTCGTGTTAGTATTTTGCAGCTGTGACTTATTAAGCTGATAGTTCGGTAATTTTCACATCTGTCAACACCTGCTTTCTTTGGGATTGGAATTATTATATTCTTCTTGAAGTCTGAGGGTATTTCGCCTGTTTCATACATCTTGCTCACCAGATGGTAGAGTTTTGTCAGGACTGGCTCTCCCACGGCCGTCAGTAGTTCCAATGGAATATTGTCTACTCCGGGGGCCTTGTTTCGACTCAGGTCTTTCAGTGCTCTGTCAAACTCTTCACGCAGTATCGTATCTCCCATTTCATCTTCATCTACATCCTCTTCCATTTCCATAATATTGTCCTCAAGTACATCGCCCTTGTATAGACCCTCTATATACTCCTTCCGCCTTTCTGCTTTCCCTTCTTTGCTTAGAACTGGGTTTCCATCTGAGCTCTTGATATTCATACAAGTCGTTCTCTTATCTCCAAAGGTCTCTTTAATTTTCCTGTGGCGGTATCTATCTTACCCCTAGTGAGATAGGCCTCTACATCCTTACATTTGTCCTCTAGCCATCCCTGCTTAGCCATTTTGCACTTCCTGTCGATCTCATTTTTGAGACGTTTGTATTCCTTTTTGCCTGTTTCACTTACTGCATTCTTATATTTTCTCCTTTCATCAATTAAATTCAATATTTCTTCTGTTACCCAAGGATTTCTACTAGCCCTCGTCTTTTTACCTACTTGATCCTCTGCTGCCTTCACTACTTCATCCCTCAAAGCTACCCTTCTTCTTCTACTGTATTTATTTCCCCCATTCCTGTCAATTGCTCCCTTATGCTCTCCCTGAATCTCTGTACAACCTCTGGTTCTTTTAGTTTATCCAGGTCCCATCTCCTTAAATTCCCACCTTTTTGCAGTTTCTTCAGTTTTAGTGGGTATATGATTTAAATGCAAGACATTAATCTTTGTTCATCAATTTCAGAAAGAAATGATGCGTGTAAGAAATAAATCCAACATAAATGGGAATTTCACCTACGGAATAAACGAAAGAAGATGCAATTACTTTATGAGGAAGAGTAAATGGATCAGGATTAACAAGCATTAACAAGAATATACTATACTCATCGTAGAATAGCAGTCTTAACTAAATTTTTCTTTCAGAATACAAGGTGATTGATGCAGGTTGTCAGACAGAACTACTCATCTTAGTTTTAGTAATGAAATATGCTAGAGATAAGGAATAGTTGTGTAATAAGTAATGAAGTGATTTTTTGCAGATGATAATGAATGCTGATGAATAATGATGAAGAATATGCTATTATGAATAATGAAGTTTTTCTTTACAGGTGATGATAATAATGAAGTTATGATAATATGGATAATGAATAATGAAGTTTTTTCTTTACAGATGAGGATAATGTTGAAGTTATATTTAGGCTATGTAGTTATTTAAGTATTTGTTGCAGTTTGTTTTGACAGCAGGTGTTATATTGCATAGTAGGATGACGGAAAGTTTTGGAAAGGACAGCTATGGAACACATTTTTATACACATTTCACTACCTGTTAATTCGCAATTCACTACTTTTCAGCATAGTGTGCGTTTCTTCTTTCAGGTCAATAATCCATTTTGTACTTTTTCCAGGAGAAGCTTTTCATGATACTTACTAAACTTGTTACTTATTATACCTGTTCTAGTACTTGCATTTTTATTTTTTACCCATTTGTGTTTATCATTTATAAATGTGATCACATATACTGCCTTGTTACATAATCTTGCTGCAGCTGACTCATGACGGATGACGTTACCTATCCTCATTCGCAGCAATAGGTCAAAGCAAATAGTGTTATGCCTCAGCAATTAATTGTCGATCCCAACGCAATGCATTGCTAACAAAAAAATGTATTATCAGTCCCAAATAGTGATACCAGTTTGAGAAAGTTCTGAATAATACTGATCAACTCTGAATAGTATGTCACTTCAGTAATGACTTCTTAATGAGACAAAAAAAAAATATATAAAGTAATGCTTTGTAACTGGCTAATAACTGCCACTGTTTATTGTAATGAGACTACTTAAAATGCCCATGATTATTAATGCTATGACTGTAATTAACTGATTTTTAATAATGACTTCGTAATGATCTGAATAATACTGCATGATGAACAATGTTTTATTCTATTCAATACTTGCTGGCCACTGAGTGCCAATAATTAATGTCAATCAATGAATTATGTTATTAATTATGCCATTAATTAGCTCTTGTTTTCAATGTTGATACTTTGTAATTGGAAATGAATGCGATTGTTTAATAATGCTTTGTAATTAGGAGAAGGATAATAATTCTTACTATATTCAAAGGACAAATGATTAATTACGGTTTGTAACTGGAAAAGAATGCGATTGTTTAATAATACTTTGTAATTAGGAGAAGGCTAATGATTCTTACTGTATTGGAATGACAAATGATTAATTAATTATGCTATGCTTTGTAACTGGAAAAGAATGCGATTGTTTAATAATACTTTGTAATGAGGAGAAGGCTAATGATTATTACTATATTGGAATGACACATAATTAATTAACTATGCTATACTTTGTAATTGGAAAGGAATGTGATTGTTTCATAATGCTTTGTAATTAGGAGAAGGCTAATAATTCTTACTATATTCAAATGACAAATGATTAATTACGCTTTGTAACTGGAAAAGAATATGATTGTTTAATAATGCTTTGTAATTAGGAGACGGCTAATAATTATTACTATATTCAAATGACAAATGATTAATTACGCTTTGTAACTGGAAAAGAATGCGATTGTTTAATAATACTTAGTAATTAGGAGAAGGCTAATGATTCTTACTGTATTGGAATGACAAATGATTAATTAACTGTGCTATACTTTGTAACTGGAAAAGAATGTGATTGTTTCATAATGCTTTGTAATTAGGAGAAAGCTAATAATTCTTACTATATTCAAATGACAAATGATTAATTACGCTTTGTAACTGGAAAAGAATGCGATTGTTTAATAATACTTTGTAATTAGGAGAAAGCTAATGATTCTTACTATATTGGAATGACAAATGATTAATTAACTATGCTATACTTTGTAACTGGAAAAGAATGCGATTATTTAATAATGCTTTGTAACTAGGAAAAGAAGATTACTGATTCTATGTAAAACAATTAATGAACATTTTTCTGTAATACTACATACTTGGCACAGAAATGTTCAATAACTGGGCTATGAATGCCGCAAACTACTAATGAAGAATGGTATGTGACATAATGTCCTTCACCTTATGAGCTAACTACCCTGAATTACTGTAATGTCCATTTGTCCTGTCTATCCTAGTGATCATGGAGCACTATCTTTGGTTTTGCACTAATTCTACGTTGGTGTGCCTTGTAAGAGAGTGGTGTTGACACGACATGCTGTCCACCACCGTGAGCGATGAAGACGTTATTATGGTCCCACTGTTTGGTGTACCTAGTGTACTGCCAAAATGAGAACATGGAACATTACTACGACAGTTCAGTGTCTTGGCTACACTGATAAATTCTGATGGGAAAAGAACTTCAAATTGTGTCACTTGGTGTTGTACTTCTGTGGAAAGATATGGACTTTCAGAACAGCTGTGTGCAATCTAAAGTGCTACAACCATGATCAAATCCTTCCCTTTCCTATCCTAATTCTTGTCACATAGTGAAAATCATTTTTGCTAACATCATTTATGTTCATGGCTATACATTTTTTTCGATTCGCTGAACTCCAGTGCGAGTACACTTATGTCACTGGTCGACATGATTTTTTGCTATTATGTTTATTGCGAAAAGGCCTAAGACATTTTTTCGATTTGTTCTGAAGTACAGTATATGTGCACTCTTGTCTTTTATATTGTATATACATTTTTATTTTTGATGATATGTTCTGAACTGCAGTGCATGTGCACTCATGTCACTTGTCAACATGATTTTTTTTGCCATTCTGTTTATGCTAAAGAATTTTTTCAGTGCCTGTGCACTTTATCTGTCAAATAATTTTTATATACATTTTTCTGATTTGCTACTATGTTTTGTACTCACATTTTGTCTTTGTCTGATATATTTTGTACTCGGTGCGTGTGCACCACATTTAATTTATGTACTAAATTTGAATATTCTGTAAATTGTAAAAATTTCTTGCGATGGCAAGTCCAAATGACTCACCATCGCTGCCAAATTTTTGCCCCCCCAGTGGAGGGTTATGAAACACATATGTAACGTAGCAGCGATGGTGAGGCACGTTAAAATCTTTGACCAGAGAGCCTTTTATCGTGGTTAGTCTGCGCTCCAGAGAGCCTATTATCGTGGTTAGTCTGCGCTTGACCGCGCGAGTGTTGCGAGCAGTACGCGAGTTGCAGTAGGCCAGTGCAGTCTGTCGACAGCAGTAGCTCAGTTCAGTTGCGTCCAGCAGTACGCTAGTAGTCGTCGTGCAGTACAGTCTGTCGGCAGTAGTGGTCTAGTCCTGTCACGGTCGCGAGCGGGACGCAGTCGGCGAGCGTCGACATGGCATTCTGGTCAAGATGCTGAATGAGGTATATTGTTAATGTAGGTAATCATCAGATAATGTAAAGTTTATTTATTGTAATTAATTTCCAACAAGTGCCCCAATAATAATTTTGATTTCAAAGCAATTTTTACAAAAAAAAATTATTATTAAATTGAACTAACGATTTCCTTCCACTTCCCTTAAAAGAAAAGTTTCAGTTAAATTTAAAAAAAAAAATATTATTTGCAATGCAGTTCCTCCAAGCCGTGCGCAACAATAAGAGCAGAAATTTGACAAGCAGTTTCAATGAGGTAAGAAATTAATTCTGATTTTTGCACAAGGCCAAAGACCGATATTTCGGTTTAATTGAATTTTCATTGTCACTGAAGTTTCATTAGCACTGAATTGTTTTTCATCATTTTCGTGACAGCTTATACTTTCAGTCAGATTGCGATTCTCATTTTTATTGTCATTAAATTTAATTGCTAGAGAGGTTACGCTTTGGTCCCATTTCTTTTAAATATTGTCTTTTAAAATTTCGGTGGGGAGGTTACAAGTGTTATAGGTCCTCTATTGTTCCTGGTCTATATTAACGACATAGGAGACATTCTGAGTAGCCGTCTTCGATTGTTTGTAGATGATGCTGTCATTTACCTTCTTGTAACGTCATCAGATGATCAAAACGACTTGAAAAATTATTTAGATAAGATATCTGTATGGTGCGAAAAGTGGCAATTGACCCTGAATAAAGAAAAGTGCGCAGTTATTCACATGAGTACTAAAAGAAATCAGCTACATTTAGATTACGCGATAAGTCACACAAATCTCAGGGCTGTACATTCAATTAAATACTTAGGGATTACAATTACAAATAACCTAAATTGGAACGATCACATAGAAACCAAAGACTGAGATTCATTGGCAGAACACTTAGAAGGTGCAAAAGGTCTACTAAAGAGACTGCTTACACTACGCTTGTCCTCCCTGTTCTGGAGTACTGCTGGACGCTGTGGTATCCGCATCAGGTGGGACTGACGGATGACATCGAAAAAGTGCAAAGAAGGGCAGCTCGTTTTGTGTTATCGCGAAATAGGGGAGATAGTGTCACAGACGTGATACGTGAATTGGAGTGGCACTCATTAAAACAAAGGCGTTTTTCGTAGCAACGCGACCTTCTCATGAAATTTCAATCACCAGTTTTCTCCTCCGATTGCGAAAACATTCTGTTTGCACCCACCTACATAGAGAGAAATGATCATCACGATAAAATGAGAGAAATCAGGGCTCGAACGGAAAAATTTAAGTGCTCGTTTTTCCCGCGTGCCGTTTCTAAGGGCTCCATAGGCCCTTACTATAACTTTGCACTTGGCACAGGTCGATAGGTCGAACAATCGATTGTGACGTGTTGAGAGAGCGAGTGTCGAGATGCGCCAGTGTGGTTGGCGGGTATATGTGTGTGAAGGCCATTGTTGAAATACAGGGTCTTTAACCGTGAGGGGTGTCACCATCTCCGTGGTTAGACCCCTAAGTAATAGATTAATACCGGGAAAGTGAAGAAATATCATTACGAAAGTGATCAGTGACGTTACTGGTGTCGATATTTGGTTTCGCGTCTACCGCGCCGGCCTAACCTTGGATTGCAGTGTTTGATGCAGTGGTGGATTAGCGTGTGACGATAATGTCCAATGAAGAAAGCTTGTGCTGAGATTAGCCGTAGTTAGAAATGTTTGACGAAGGCGGTAGCTGTCTCCTTTTTTGTGTTTTGAGAAGAATATAAGTTCGTAATTAGTAAAAGTGTGTTGGTGTTCCTCATTACCAGACACTCAGAATTATAGTATTGAGCAGAACTAACTGAAAAGTAACAACTTCCGTAGCAGTCAATTCCGATTACCAGCCCCATTAGGTTCACGGTCATGCTAATAGTAAATATTGGGCTGCTATTCGATCAGATCAGGTCAGGATAATAAATCGGAGGTGTTACACGTTCGAGAGTGGGACGGTAGAGAGACAGCATGAAGGTGGTACATTGAACCATCTGCCAGGCACTTTATTGTGAATAGCAGAGTAATCATGTAGATGTAGATGTATAAATGTAAGGCAGATAACATTCCTGAAAACCTGAAACCAGTTTTGGTTTGTGTTGATACACTCCCCTTGAGCACATTGGACTGTGGAAGAGACTTCAGCACAATGAACTTAGTTATGACAACACAGTGGAATTCGTTTTCTGCCACTCTCATCCTTAATGTTTATTTCACATGTGGGGCCTCCGCTACATCTTTGGAACCCCAAGGATTGCACCAAAGTGCCAACCAATGCAAATAGGCTAACCGACACGTGCAGGAGTCTGACCGGTAATCCAACACGTGGGATCTCTTTTAGATGAGTCGACCCACTATATTTGTTAGGAATACAGCACTGCAGTTAAGTGTTTGTTTTTCCCGCGCGCCTTTAGAGAGTGGGACGGTAGAGGAAAAGCTTGATTATGGTAAGACGAATCTTCTGTCAGGCGCTTAATTGTGAACTGTACAGTAATCATGTGGGAATAGATGTAGAAAAGCCAGACTGCAGTTGTGCTAGCTGATGGACAGAGCCGCAGCCAATTCTCCATGTTATTCAGCCTGTATATTGAGTAAGCAATAGGAGAAATCAGGGAGAAATTTTAAAGAGAATTACGGTTCAGTAAGGAGAAATAAGAAACACTGGGGTTTGGCGGTGGCATAATTCAGTCGGAGACGGCAAGGGACTTGAAGAACTGTTGAACAAATGAATAGTGCTGTGAAAACAGGTTATCAGATGACAGCAAAAATAAAACAGATTAAGGTAGCATACTCGAATTAAATCTGGTGATGCTGAGAAGATTATATTAGGTTCAAATGGCTCTGAGCACTATGGGAGTAACTAACCTAAAGACACATCCATGCCCGAGGCAGGATTCGAACCTGCGACCGTAGCGGTCGCGCGGGATTATATTAGAGAATGAGACATTGGCAGTGAATGAATTTTGGTATTTGAGCAGCTTAAATAACTCACGATAACATAAGTAACGCGGTCGCGAAGTGGGGCAGAGGCAGTGCCAGATACGTTTTACAATCTGACGATAATTTATGGATTTGTGGTTTTAGCTTGACGATGTCCACTATGGACAAACGATAGATACTGTTATTCTGAAGAAGGTTGGGTTATTCCGACTGAAACCTAGGTAAATTCTAGGTAAAAGGTGCAACAGAGGATGTTCATTATTAAAATTAAAATTAATATTTATACTGTTGCTGACAGGGCCGCTAAATGTTGAAGATAAAAAAAGATACGCTCCGTAATTGTTCCTCACTACCATAGTAAGCTGTTCTACTATATTCTGCTTACACAAGTAGTAGACATAACAAAATTAACAACTGCGACGCTTTCGCAACACGACTCACAATCTACCATTGCAGACCCACGGAACTCGTACAGGCGAGACTTCAATGTGCTGCGGAAGCTACGCGCCGCGCGAGGCGAGACAGGCGACGCTGGGGAGAGGCTTTACGCAGACACAGTACTAGCCAATTGAAGGAAGGAAAGAAGGAAGGAAGGATTGGGAAGGAAAACGGCCGCACCTTTCAAAGAAACCATCCCGGTATTTGCCTGCAGCGATTTAGGGAACTCACGGGAAACCTAATACGGATGGCCAGACGCCGGTTCAAACCGTCGCCCTCCCGAATGCGAGTTCGTTCTCTAGCTGAGTGTTCGTTGCGTTGGTGAGGGGATTGATGTTCAAGTTTACATTGCCTGTGAAAATGCGAGTTATCAGTGTGACGTCTTTTGGACAGGCAGTGTCTGGATCGGGGCGCAGCATGCTCCGCCACGCGCCGCGCAGACGGAGTGTCGGAGACGATGCACCTGCTCGTTGGACGCTACCCGTTCGTCTCATCTGCATTACAGATTCCGCCAGGCGCGGGCTGCGGAGCGTGCGTTATCGCGCCAAGTTGCGCGCGACGACTCCGCGGCGCCAAGTTTCCAACCGGGGGCGGCACCGGCGCCAGAGGCAAAGGCAAAGGAGGGAGGGAGGCGCCGGGAGGCTGGCGCTGGGGTGGAGGTGGGGTGTGCTGTCATTCGGGATTACAGGGCGCGGCTCGTGTCGATTTCCACGTCGCCGGCGCTGATACTCTGCATGATACCAGAGGCGACACCACTTCGTCAAATACTGACAACTGGCTGCGACATGATACGTGCTCCTCGCTGGAGCCGCATTCAGGATTATATATTAAGTAAAGGAGATAGCTAGAAGCCTGTATTGAAAGAAGAAAGAGAAGTCGTCATAAAACATTACTCTTATCAATTAATAGACAAAAATAGTTAAATAATAAAGTTTCATTCAAGAGGACCAAATTTAAATTAAAATGTATTTCTCACGATTTACAGAAGACGGAAGCACGTAAAAAGGTTGATACAATGTAAGACAAAAAGAAACGACGCACCACGAAGGAATTATCCAAATGGGATGGAAGTCGGTAGATACGATGTACATGTACAGACAAAAAAACGATTGCAATTTGAGAAAAGTTGGATCATCGATTCAAGAGTAAGAGCTTCACAAACTGAGCAAGGCGAAAACGTGTTGGTCCACCTTCGGCCCTTATGAAAACCTTTATTTGGCTTGGCATTGATTGACAGAGATGCTGGTTGTCCTCCTGAGGGATATCGTGCCAAATTATGTCCAATTGGTGCGTTAGGTCGTCAAAATCCCGAAATGTTTGGTGGGCTCTGCCCACAATGCTCCAAATGTTCTCAAATGGGGAGAATCGGAATACCTTGCTGGCTAAGGGAGGCAGAAAGACAGGCATCAGAAACTCCCGCCGTGTGCGGTTGGGCTTCATCTTGCTGAAATGTAAGCGCATAATGGCTTGCCCTGAAGAGCAACAAAACGGACCATAGAACATCATCGACGTACCGCTGTGATTGAGGACGCCTTGAAAAAACAACCAGAGGAGTCTTGCTATGAAAAGTAATGCCAACCTTCATCATCACTCTTGGTCATCGGGCAGTATGGTGGGCGACAGTGTCGGTTGGTGTCCCACAGCTGTCCATGGTGTCTCCAGACGCGTTTTGGCCTGGGATCTCACTGACTGGGATAGAACTGTCTTCAGTGATGGTCCCGCTTCGAACAGATCCCCGATTACCAGGAAAGAATGCTGCACGTTGTGAACAGTTACAGCAAAGAATCTTTTAATCTCTGGTCAGTCTCTTTCATGTTGAATAGTTAGGATTAACTTTAGCAGGAAAGGGTAAAGCAGATTCATCAAAAAAATAATCATTCATAAAAATAGTCAACGTCTGTATCCTCCGGAATTTCAGTGAGAAACTTGATCTTTTTGGTGTAGTCGTCAGAATGCAATTCTTTCAATAACTACAGTTTCCACGATTTTTGATGAAGACAGTGTTCGAGAACTTACCATACCGTTGGATGAGCGGTTTTAAGTTCATTGATTGCCCATGTTACGGATTTCCTACCGCTTCTTTCGTAAGGTTTTACGATCGTATCAATGTTCTTGATGCCAGTAGAAATATTCACAATATCTTTTCAGATGCATGGAACGTCAACAAATTCCAGACGAGCGAATTAAGGAAAGAAACGGTTATGAAGCTCTTCATACGAAATCGTAATTGGGATTCTTTCGAACAAATAAGCTTCGACAGAGTAGTCTGAGGAAACGTTGTTACTCCGAGGTGTAATGGATGTTTTGGAGAGGGTAGGGTACAAAGTATGCGGAGTGATTTGGATACATATACTTTGAAGGACAAAGCAAATGAATGTAGGGAACCTCGATGGGATCACCTAAGCTGTTTTTAAATGCAGCAACGTAGCTTGGAGATGTCGGTCTGAGAATTTTGGGCAGAAGAAACCAAGGACGGCTGGAAATGATAGGCAGTGAGAGCTCGTTTAGGCTGATACGTGAATGTACTTTTAGACGATGCGATGACGATTGTTACTTCATTCGGTTTTTGATCGTCTCGTTGGTCTCCATCGTCTTGGCTAATAACTATCTGTCTTTCTGGAGAGACGAGTATGGCCAGTTCGAAGTGAACTGTCATTTTTTTCTGTAGTGTTGAATGCGTTCTCATATTATTTATGCTTCTTATTCTGTCTTCATCTCTGAAGTTTCTCGTTTATTTCTTGTACACTCTAAAGTTCACATACAACTCATTTATCATCCTTGTAGCCTAGTTTCGAGTCGTTACAATCCACCTCACTTCCATATCGTATAACCGAATTAAGTTTTGGCCGTAAAATGCCATCACAATTTTCTCTTATTATTTTATTTTATAATTTCTTTACTGAGTCATTTTCATTTATTTCAATTATAAAGTTCTTCGGTTCTGCACGATCAGACGTTTCCATACCCACATTGGAAAACAATACTCAAGGTAAAAATAGAAAATGTGTTTTCATTCACTTAATAACTGCTGGTCTTCAACGTTACTTTGTTTTGAACTCCATAATGTCAATAATTCTCCGTCGGTAACCAGTGGCAGAACTTAATTAATATTGAACATTAAGTTTATCCTTGACTAAATGTGAGGTCGTGACAGCACTCACTGCGGAAGCTCAACTGTAGACTCAGCCGCACTAAATATAAATGCACTAATTTAACGCTTTTCGGATGTACATGCCTTCATCACCAGAAACATCTACACACAGCACTCTCCGCTGTAGGAACTAATGAACGTTTGTAAATGTATTCAATACAACGAAGATGATGGATGATGAAGACGTCTGCTTTTAAACGCGTTAAGTTAGTGCTTATTCTACTGTCTGTTGCTGAGCCTACGTTTTAACTTTCAAATGAATTCTCCTACCATTCTAGACTGAACATGACGGTTGTATCAAAAAGGAAACACTTTCCTAATGTTGATGTCTTTCTGATATTCTTGGCTTTTTTTAACATTTAATCACAATACATTTGAAGCTCTTGGGAACTATCTGTCAACAACAATATACGATCAGATTGTAAGTATCTCCCCTAAGTGGTAGAACGCTTCTTATTAATGTTGCTAACGGCTGAAGCCTGTGTTTGGTGATGCTTTGCCCACACAGCTATGCAGTGTCTTCGAGATGAATTTAAGGAACTCTGCTGCCTAGGCAATGAAATAACGCACAACAGACGGAGCAGAGATAAAAAGGAGACTAACAACGTCAAAAAGAGCATTCGTGGCCAAGAGAAGTCTACCAGTATCAGAAATGGGTCTTAGAGGAAGAAATTTCTGAGAATGTAAGAATGTGTGCTTCAGAAAATGTATAAATACTTTTAAGATGGATAATCAATAAATGAAATTGTATTTTAAAATTTTAAAATTTATTTATTCAGCCCCTCTTATACCTCTTTTCATCGTCACCCATTGCCTATGCAACTCATTAAAATTGGGGGTTAGATACCTTTATACAATATGCGAAGCAGCAGTGTTGAACAGCTGCTTATAGCCAGGGGTCCATGCAGGCTTCTTTGTATACAGAAAAATACTGAGAATACGTCGCCTGTAAGTAATATTAATTTATTGATGTGGTTCTTACTGTGTAAGTATTCAGGCCACACACTGCCATGCCTCGTGCAGCAGCGGCTGGTATGAAGACAATCTCTTGGAGCTTTCGTGCTTGTGCCGTGAGTTAGATTTCAAAAAACCACATGGCACTTGTGGCTCCCTGACTCATGCACAAGACGTCTGATCTTTGTCTGTACAGCGGCAACGTCAGCACCAGCAGTAGCAGTAGAGGTTGAGTCACTGAGGCAATAATTGGTGAGATGTTGAAACTGTCGGACTGTGATACATCCTACAGCATATGTTTATAAAAGTTAGTGTGGTTCACACAAAAAACTGTATGACTCCGTCCGTGTCTTATGTTATTGAGGTATTATGCCAATTCTGACATTGTGCGAAAACATATAATGATACCCTGAAATATATAATGTATCGGAAAATTCAGGCTGGAGTCGAATTAGGCAAACAAATAAATACATGGGAAGAAAATAAGACACACGTGAAGTTTATCCTCCTTTTGCTTTTGTTGATGTGTGTGTGTGTGTTTAACTTCCTTGTTTCAAGAGACTGTCCATTCCGTTTAACTGTTCTTCGAAACTCTTAGCTGTCTCTGGAAGAACTGAAATGTCATTGAAAAAACCACATGGTCTTTATTTCTTCTCCCCGGACTTTAATTTACACTCCACATTTTTCTTTGCATTCCTTTACTGTTTGTTCAACATACAGATCGAATAATGTTGGAGATGGGCTACAACCCCGCCTTAATCTTTTCTCAAAGAGGCCACACACTGCCAGGCCATGTACGTTATGAATAGGAAGGTGGGGCAAAGAGTGTGTTACTGTGAATAGTACAGTGATAGGGTTGTCGTTATCAGAATCGTCAGCAAACCAACACCGACAACGAAAGTGCAGGTATACATGCCGACGTCACAACCTGAAGATGAAGAGATAGTGGATGAGGATACTGAAAGGGTAATACAGAACGTAAAGAAATACGAAAATCTAATAGTCATGGGGGACTGGAATGCAGTTGTAGGGGAAGGAGTAGAAGAAAAGGTTACGGGAGAATATGGGCTTGGGACAAGGAATGAGAGAGGAGAAAGACTAACTGAGTTCTGTAATAAATTGCAACAAGTAATAACGAATGCTCTGTTCAAGAATCACAAGAGGAGGAAGTATACTTGGAAAAGGCCGGATGATGCGGGAAGAGTTCAGCTGGGTTACATCTCGGTTAAACAGACATTTCGAAATCAGTTATTGGATTTTAAGGTGTACCCAGGAGCAGATAGAGACTCATATCACAATTTAGTAGTGATGGAGAGTGGACTGAAGTTTAAAAGATTACTCAGGAAGAATCAATACGCAAAGAAGTGGGATACGGAAGTATTAGGGAATGATGAGATACATTTTAAGTTCTCTAACTGTATAAATACAGCAATAAGGTATAGCTCAGTAGGCAGTATAGTTTAAGGATAACGGAGATCACTAGAAAGGGAAATCACGGAAGACGGAAAGGAAAACATAGGTACAAAGAAGGCACCTACGAAGAAACTATGGATAACATAAGAAATACTTCACTTGATCGATGGAAGTAGGAAGTACAAAAATGTTCACGGAAATTCAGGAACACAGAAATACAGTTCGCTGAGGTATGAAATAAATAGGAAGTGCAAGGACGCTGAGACGAAATGTCTGAATGAAAAATGTGAAGATATCGAAAAGGAAATGACTGTCGAAAGGACTGACTCAAAACAACGTTCGGAGAAATTAAAGTCACGGGTGTTAACTTTAAGAGTGCAACGGGAATTCCACTGTTAAACACAGAGGATAGAGCGGATAGGTGAAAAGAATAAATTGAAGTCCTCTATGAAGGTAAAGATTTGTCTGATGTGGAAGAAGAAGAAACACGAGACGATTTAGAAGTGGTAGGAGATCCAGTATCAGAATAAGAATTTAAAAGAGCTTTGGAGCACTTAAGATCAAATAAGGCAGAAGGAATAGACAATATTCCATCAGAATTTCTAAAATCACCGGGGAAGTGGCAACAAAAATACTATTCACGTTGGTGTGTAGAATGTACGAGCCTGGCGACATACCATCTGACTTTGGGAAGAACATAATCCACATAATTCCGAAGACTGCAAGATCTGAGTGCCAAAATTATGGTACAATCAGCTTAACAGCTCATGCTGTTGCTGACCAGAATTATATACAGAAGAATGGAAAAGAAAATTGAGAATGTGATACATGATAATCAGTTTAGCTCTAGGGATGGTAAAGACGCTAGGGTGGCAATTCTGACGTTGTCATTGATAATGGAAACAAGACTAAAGGAAAATTAAGACAGGTACATAGGGTTTGTTGACTTGGAAAAATCTTTCAATGTAAAATGGTGCAAGATCGGAACTTCTGAGAAAGGTACGGGAATTATATGGAATTACCTGTGTTATACAATCCGTACAAGAGCCAAGAGGGAATAATAAGAGTGGACGACCAAGAAAGAAGTGCTCGGATTAAAAAGGGTGTAAGGCGGGGATTTAGTCCTTAGCCCCTGCTGTTAAATCTGTAAATCAAAGAAGCAATAATGGAAAAAAGAGAGGTTCAGGAGTAGAATTAAATTTCAGGATGACAGGATAACATTGATACGATTCGCTGATGACATGGCTGTCCTGAAAGAGAAGAAGACTTAGATGACCCGCTGGATGGAATGAACAGTCTAATAAGTACAGAATATGGATTAAAAATAAATCGAAGAAAGACAAAAGTAGTGGAAAGTAGTAGAAATGAGAAAACGAGAGACTTAACAACAGGATTGATGGTCACGAAGTAGATGAAGATAAGGAATTCTGTTTGCTAGCTATCAGAATAACCAATGACGGACGGAGGAAGAAGGACATCAAGAGCAAAATATCATTGGGAAAAAGGGTATTGCAGACCAAGAGAAGTCTAATAGTATCAAAGATAGGCCTTAAATTGAGGGAGAAACTTATGAGAATGTAGTCTGGAATACAGCTTTGTATGGTAGCGAAACATGGACTGTGGGAAAACCGAAAAAGAAGAGAATCGAATCATTTGAGATGTGGTGCTACAGACGAATGTCGAAAATTAGGTGGACTGATAAGGTAAGAAATGAGGAGGTGCTACGTGGAATCGGCGAGGAAGGGAACATATGGAAAACACTGACAACAGAAAGGGACAGGATTGGAGGACATATGTTAAGAAATCACACATCCAGCGAATAATTGAGGACATAGAATACAAGTGTTACTCTGAGATGAAGAGGTTGGTACAAGAGAGGAATTTGTAGGGGCCACATCAAACCAGTCAGAAGACTATTGACTAACTGACTAGGGCACTCCCTAGTGCAAGATTAAGAGCAACTCTATGCCAAACTCCTGTTCCTCGCAGCCAAGGGAAAAACGTGTTAACTAGGTATATATTATTTTTCTCTGACGACATTCCTAATGGCCGACTGTAGTGGTGTTGATTACATGGGCACCGACTGTTTGGTACGTAGTAATTTGAAATTTTGTGGTAAGAGCCTATGGGACCAAACTACTGAGGTCATTGGTCCCTTGGCTTATGCACTACTTAATCTAACTTAAACTAACTTAGGCTAAGGACAAAACACAAACACCCATGCCTGAGGCAGGACTCGAATCTCCGAAGGGGGAGCCGCGTAAACCGTGGCAAGGCGTCTGAGACCACGCGGCTAACATGTGCGGCTAAGTTGTAATAGTTTTTTTTTCTTTCTTTTTTTTTTCTCTTGTAAACAAGTCTCAGTCGCATTCCATTACCAGATATACTCCCATGGGCACGTTATATTTCTGAAAACATAGAGGAAAAACTCAATGATGATCTGAGACCGGGTAAGACGCGTTTGCTCAAAGCAGTAGTTTACGAGTCGCACATGGGGTGCTTATTTGTGTATGAAAAATTATCTTCAATTATAGCGAATGTTAAATACTTTACTGGAATGATTTAATGGACTAATCTTCTCTCACTATGATGTCATTAAATTATACACTACTGGTCATTAAAATTTCTACACCAAGAAGAAATGCAGATGATAAACAGGTATTCATTGGACAAATATATTATGGTAGAACTGACATGTGATTTAATTTTCACGCAATTTGGGTGCATAGATCCTGAGAACTCAGTACCAAGAACAACCACCTCTGGCCGTAATAACGGCCTTGATACGCCTGGGCATTGAGTCAAACAGAGCTTGGATGGCATGTAAAGGTACAGCTGCCCATGCAGCTTCAACACGATACCACAGTTCATCAAGAGTAGTGACTGGGGTAATGTGACGAGCCAATTGCTCGGCCACCATTGACCAGACGTTTTCAGTTGGTGAGAGATCTTGAGAATGTTCTGGCCAGGGCAGCAGTCGAACATTTTCTAAATCCAGAAAGGCCCGTACAGGACCTGCAACATGCGATCGTGCATTATCTTGCTGAACTGTAGGGTTTCGCAGGGATCGAATGAAGGGTAGAGCCACGGGTCGTGACACATCTGAAGTGTAACGTCCACTGTTCAAACTGCCGTCAATGCGAACAAGAGGTGACCGAGACGTGTAACCAAAGGCACACCTTACCATCACCCTGGCTGATATGCTAGTATGGCGATGACGATTACACGCTTCCAATGTCCGTTCACCGTGATGTCGCCAAACACGAATGCGACCATGATGATGCTGTAAACAGAACCGGGATTCATCCGAAAAAATGACGTTTTGCCATTCGTGCACCCAGGTTCGTCGTTGAGTACACCATCACAAATGCTCCTGTTTGTGATGCAGCGTCAAGGATAACCGCAACCATGTTATGGTCTCCGAGCTGACAGTCCATGCTACTCCAAACGTCGTTGAACTGTTCGTGCAGATGGTTGTTGTCTTGCAAACGTCCTCATCTGTTGACTCAAGGATCGAGACGTGGCTGCACGATCCGTTACAGCCATGCGGATAAGATGCCTGTTATCTCGATTGCTAGTGATACGAGGGCGTTGGAATCCAGCACGGCGTCCCGTATTACCCTCCTAAACACACCGATTCCATATTCTGCTAACAGTCATTGGATCTCGACCAACGCGAGCAGCAATGTCGCGATATGATAAACCGCAATCGCGATAGGCTACAATCGGACCTTTATCAAAGTCGGAAACGTGATGGTACACATTTCTCCTCCTTACACGAGGCATCACAACAACGTTTCACCAGGCAACGCCGGTCAACTGCTGTTTGTGTATGAGAAATCGGTTGGAAACTTTCCTCGTGTCAGCACGTTGTAGGTGTCGCTACCGGCGCCACCCTTGTGTGAATGCTCTGAAAAGCTAATCATTTGCATACACAGCATCTTCTTACTGTCGGTCAAATTTCTCGTCTGTAGCATGTCATCCTCGTGGTGAAGGAATTTTACTAGCCAGTAGTGTACATACATTGTAATGCCCGACTGTCCTAGTTACCATTTTGTTATACTACGACGTAATAAATTTATACACCCTGTAATGCCAAAGTGTCCATTAGGACTACGCAAAATACTGTGGGCATTTTCCTTCCATTTGCCGACATTTCTTTTATTCTGATCTTGTGGGCTTCCTTTCTCTCCTCATGTTGTCTCAGTCTTGTTGTTCGGTTTTTCCTCATGGTCGTCTTGCATTGGTGAATATTGAGCCTGAAGATTTCGCGGTTTTGACATCTTCGGGAATAATTCTTACCTGTTTCAGATCATTTATAGTGTCTCTAAACCATTTCATCGTGTCCAATGTGGTTTGCTCATGTTGTCAAAAAAATCGACTACAGTAGAACCTCGGTAACCTCTTCCCTTCAGCAGTGGTTCTCGAACTTTCCGACAATGCACACCCCCTGCAATGCTATTCGAAATTTTAGATGGTATTAAAAATGTACTAATTAGAATTACCACTGACAAGGAAAAGATCAAGAAAAGTAATACAATTAGTATTTTATTCTAAAGATTGTTGCCTAGCGAACAAAATTTTGCAACTAACAGCTGGATACGAAAACGTCAACTAACTTTAAAAGTAGAGATACTAGTGTTATTTTCACCCTCAGTTCCGGAAAGGAAATTACAATCTACAAAAGACAATAGCTCTAGGCCGTTGTCAGGACAGCATTCGTCAACAATCGATTCTTGTGAGTACAGCCCTCGAAATCCAACATATTCGAATCGGCACAGGGCAGTTTAAAATCCTTATTAACAGTATTGGACGATATCAATGTCATAAACATGGCTGATCTTTGTCAGCAACTACATAGTAATTTTATTCGACGATTGAGTAACGTACAGCCAATGGCTGCGAATGATAAGTGTTAATTCACTACCAATACTGAACATAAATTTCCATTTGTAACAGATGCTAAGGCTTAATATCTTCTGAAAAACGATAACTTGTAAACAGGTAAAGAATAAATACTCATGACTTTCAGCTGTTCACTGTTTCTGACTCCTTTGTCAAATCAAAAATACGCTGCCGGAATTATAGTACGGACGAGAAAAGTCGGGCGGCCATGTCAGCAGCGAAGCTGGGTGATGACGTAGATACATATACAGGGTGGTCCATTTATCGTGACCGGGCCGAATATCTCACGAAATAAGCGTCAAACGAAAAAACTACAAAGTACGAAACTTGTCTAGCTTGAAGGGGGAAACCAGATGGCGCTACGTTTGGTCCACTAGATGGCGCTGCCATAAGTCAAACGGATATCAACTGCGTTTTTTTAAATAGGAACCCCCATTTTTATTACATATTCGTGTACTACGTAAAGATATATGAATGTTTTAGTTGGACCACATTTTTCACTTTGTGATAGATGGCGCTGTAATAGTCACAAACAAATGGCTCACAATTTTAGACGAACAGTTGGTAACAGGTAGGTTTTTTAAATTAAAATACAGAACGAAGGTACGTTTGAACATTTTATATCGGTTGTTCCAATGTGATACATGTACCTTTGTGAGCTTATCATTTCTGAGAACGCATGCTGTTACTGCGTGATTACCTGCAAATACCACATTAATGCAATAAATGCTCAAAATGATGTCCGTCAACCTCAGTGCATTTGGCAATACGTGTAACAACGTTCCTCTCAACAGCGGGTAGTTCGCCTTCCGTAATGTTGGCACATGCAGTGACAACGCACTGCCGCATGTTGTCAGGCGTTGTCGGTGGATCACGATAGCAAATATCCTTCAACTTTCCCCACAGAAAGAAATCAGGGGTCGTCAGATCCGGTGGACGTGCGGGCCATGGTATGGTGCTTTGACGACCAGTCCACCTGCCATGAAATATGCGATTCAGAACCGGACATCCATCATGTTGGAAGTACATCGCAGTACATCGCAGTCATGCAGCGAAACATCTTGTAGTAACATCGATAGAACGTTACGTAAGAAATCAGCATACATTACACCATTTAGATTGCCATCGATAAAATGGGGGCCAATTACCCTTCTTCCCATAATCCGCACCTTACATTAACCCGCCTAGTTCGCTGATGTTCCACTTGTCGCAGCCATCGTGGATTTTTCGTTGCCCAATAGTGCATATTATGCCGCTTTACGTTACCGCGGTTGGTGAATGACGCTTCGTCGCTAAATAGACGGCGTGCAAAAATTCGGTCATCGTCCCATACTTTCTCTTGTGCCTAGTGGCAGAACTGTACACGCCGTTCAAAGTCGTCGCCATGGTGCATAGAAACATGGTACGGGTGCAATCGATGTTGATGTAGCATTCTCGACACCGACGCTATTGAAATTCCCGATTCTCGCGCAATTTGTCTGCTACTGATGTGCGGATTAGCCGCGACAGCAGCTAAAACACCTACTTGGGCATCATCATTTGTTGTAGGTCGTGGTTGACGTTTCACATGTGGCCGAACACTTCCTGGCCGGCTGGGGTGACCGAGCGGTTCTAGGCGCTATATTCTGGAACCGCGCGACGTTACGGTCGGAGCTTCGAATCCTTCCTCGGGCATGGATGTGTGTGATGTCCTTAGGTTAGTTAGTTTTAAGTAGTTCTAAGTTCTAGGGGACTGATGACCTTAGAAGTTAAGTCCCATAGTGCTCAGAGCCATGTTTTTTACACTTCCTGTTTCCTTCAATAACGTAACTATCCGGCGAACGTCCGGACACTTGGATGATGTCGTCCAGGATATCTTTCAGCATACATAGCACACGCCCGTATGGCATTTTGAACACAACAACCATACATCAACACGATATCGACCTTTTCCGCAGTTGGTAAACGGTCCATTTTAACATGGGTAATGTATCGCGTAGCAAACAAGCAAACACCGTCCGCACTGGCGGAATGTTACGTGATACCACATACTTATACGTTTGTGACTATTGCAGCGCCATCTTTCACAAAGCGAAAGAAGTGGTCCAACTAAAACATTCATATTTCTTTAGGTACTACACGAATATGTAATGGGTCCTATTTAGAAAAACGCAGTTTATATCCGTTTGACCCATCGCAGCATCATCTAGCGGGCCAACCATAGCGCTATCTGGTTTTCCCCTTCAAGCTAGAAGAGTTTCGTTCTTTGTTGTTTTTTCGTTTGATGCTTATTTCGTGAGATATTTGGACCAGTCACTGTCAATGAACCACCCTGTATATATATCGTTGTGGAGTGAAGGGACGTGATAGGAGGGATGCTTTTTCTTTGTCTTCCAATGTCGACAACGCATGGGATTGCGTGCGCCATGGCGAGCAGCTGCTATGGTATCAATTAAGACTTAAAATAACTTGAATTAGTGAACGTAGATGATAGAGACGTCACATTCAAAGACGATACATATTTGAAGCAAGGAACATGAAATTAAATTAAAGCTGTTGCAGTGCAACGCAATTAGGAGAAGAAAAGTTACATTCAAAACACTAAGTGAAGATACACTATGTGATCAAAAGGATCCGGACACCTTGCTGAAAATGACTTACAAGTTCGTGCTGCACCGAGGAGAGGTATCGATGTCGGTCGGTGAGGTCTGGCACGAAGTCGGCGTTCGAAGACACCCCAAAGGTGTTATATAGGACTTAAGGTCAGGACTCTGTGCAGGCCAGTCCATTGCAGGGATGTTATTGTCGTGTAACCACTCCGCATAGGCCGCGCATTATGAACAGTTGCTTCATCGTGTTGAAAGACACAATCGCCATCTCCGAATTGCTATTCAACAGTGGGAAGCAAGAATGTGCTTTAAACATCAATGTAGGCCTGTGCTGTGATAGTGCCACTCAAAACAGCAAGGTGTGCAAGTCCCCTCCATGAGAAACACGACCACACCACGACACCACCGCCTCCGTATTTTACTGTTGGCACTACACACGTTGGCAGAACGTTCACAGGGCATTCGCCATACCTACACCCTGCCACCGGATAGCCACATTGTGTACCGTGACTCGTCACTCCACACAATTAGATTTATGTGCTGTGAGATATATTTCTTGTTGTAGATGGTTTTGGTAAGTCTGCATGTGGCTTCCATCTTTTGACATCTAATTTCGTTTGCTTTTGTTTCAGTTCCATTTTCCAGATTCGTTTCACGAGATGCCTATGGAATTCGTTTAACATTTCCATTTTTCGTTTCCATGAACTATGGTAGTTCTTTGATGGAAGGCATTTGCTCTGGCTTTTAAAAAAGCGCCTGGACACCGAGATCTTCTGGAGTTGCTTTGAAAATTTCAGTTTGATGCCGGGCTCCCGGAATGGCGCGAATTTATACTGTTAAATAGAAGAGAACTTTCCTTCATCTGAAGTGGTTGTTTTGTCAATTTTGGGGGATTGATTTCAGTTTGCGCCTTTCTTGTATCACTTTCTCAAGGATAAAGTACAAGACAGCCCACCTCCTTGTCTTACTCCTGTTTTGATTTCAAACATACCTGAGAGTTCCCTCATGAATTTAACGTCGGACTTTGTAACTGTCAGTGTCTGTTTTATGATTGTAACTGTTTTCGGATCTATACCTTGTAGTTGTTTACACGTATTCTCTCTCCTTTCTTGTGTAATGAGTGAATTAACGAATTTTCCCTACCTCCTGGAATTTGTTCCATTTACCAAATGTCATACATGATTTTGGTGAGTTTTTCTACTATATTTTGACCAGCTGATTTGAGGATTTCTATTACGATTTCATTTTTCTCCGATGCTGTTTTGAGTATTGTGATCTGTCTTCTTCACCTGGCGGTAACGAATTTGGATTAATGTCCTCATACTCTTGGGGTGGATATCGTTGTGTTGGCTCTGGGCAACTAAGTAATTCTGTGAAATACACTCCTGGAAATGGAAAAAAGAAGACATTGACACCGGTGTGTCAGACCCACCATACTTGCTCCGGACACTGCGAGAGGGCTGTACAAGCAATGATCACACGCACGGCACAGCGGACACACCAGGAACCGCGGTGTTGGCCGTCGAATGGCGCTAGCTGCGCAGCATTTGTGCACCGCCGCCGTCAGTGTCAGCCAGTTTGCCGTGGCATACGGAGCTCCATCGCAGTCTTTAACACTGGTAGCATGCCGCGACAGCGTGGACGTGAACCGTATGTGCAGTTGACGGACTTTGAGCGAGGACGTATAGTGGGCATGCGGGAGGCCGGGTGGACGTACCGCCGAATTGCTCAACACGTGGGGCGTGAGGTCTCCACAGTACATCGATGTTGTCGCCAGTGGTCGGCGGAAGGTGCACGTGCCCGTCGACCTGGGACCGGACCGCAGCGACGCACGGATGCACGCCAAGACCGTAGGATCCTACGCAGTGCCGTAGGGGACCGCACCGCCACTTCCCAGCAAATTAGGGACACTGTTGCTCCTGGGGTATCAGCGAGGACCATTCGCAACCGTCTCCATGAAGCTGGGCTACGGTCCCGCACACCGTTAGGCCGTCTTCCGCTCACGCCCCAACATCGTGCAGCCCGCCTCCAGTGGTGTCGCGACAGGCGTGAATGGAGGGACGAATGGAGACGTGTCGTCTTCAGCGATGAGAGTCGCTTCTGCCTTGGTGCCAATGATGGTCGTATGCGTGTTTGGCGCCGTGCAGGTGAGCGCCACAATCAGGACTGCATACGACCGAGGCACACAGGGCCAACACCCGGCATCATGGTGTGGGGAGCGATCTCCTACACTGGCCGTACACCACTGGTGATCGTCGAGGGGACACTGAATAGTGCACGGTACATCCAAACCGTCATCGAACCCATCGTTCTACCATTCCTAGACCGGCAAGGGAACTTGCTGTTTCAACAGGACAATGCACGTCCGCATGTATCCCGTGCCACCCAACGTGCTCTAGAAGGTGTAAGTCAACTACCCTGGCCAGCAAGATCTCCGGATCTGTCCCCCATTGAGCATGTTTGGGACTGGATGAAGCGTCGTCTCACGCGGTCTGCACGTCCACCACGAACGCTGGTCCAACTGAGGCGCCAGGTGGAAATGGCATGGCAAGCCGTTCCACAGGACTACATCCAGCATCTCTACGATCGTCTCCATGGGAGAATAGCAGCCTGCATTGCTGCGAAAGGTGGATATACACTGTACTAGTGCCGACATTGTGCATGCTCTGTTGCCTGTGTCTATGTGCCTGTGGTTCTGTCAGTGTGATCATGTGATGTATCTGACCCCAGGAATGTGTCAATAAAGTTTCCCCTTCCTGGGACAATGAATTCACGGTGTTCTTATTTCAATTTCCAGGAGTGTATGTGGGATGATTCTACCGTCTCCTTGATTCTTTACAGTCTGTTGCTCATTTTATTGATTGGGACAAAAATTTAGTGGTGTAAGCCGTACGACCTTTGTTTTGAAGTTCTTACAGAAACATCATCTGCTGTTTCTTTCGAAGTCTTTTTCGACTTCAGCCAGTTGATCCTTTTCGCATTTCCATTTCGTCGTTCTTACTAATTTGGCTGTCTCTTTCCTCATTGGCAAGGATGTTTTGTAGTTGGCTTCCGTCTCATTGCTTTTCTAACTGTTGTATGAGTCCTATCGATATAGTGTTATTTGCTTTATCCATGTGATTGCTTTTACTTTAGTTCTTTCCATGAGAGATGTTTGGATCCTGCTGGTGTTAAATTTGAGAAGTTTTGTCTTCTTTTTTGGAAACCTCTGAGGTGTTGAACATAGTCTTATTCTTGTCAGGTAATCTTGTGAGTCCATGTTTCCACCTTTTCCGACTTGGAATTTGTAATCTACGCCTCCTTCCAACCTGCAGTTATTGTCCACATTAGTCTTTTATGAAGATTTGAGAGGAGCGAAGATTACAAAATACTTTTCTAGTTTACTTTTCTTTTCACGTAGGGTTGGTTCCAGTTCTTGTCTATGGGTGTGATTCTTGAAGCTGAAATTCTCAAATATTAGGTCCTCATGGTTAAACTGACCTAAATAAATTTGATGATTCTTGTTGTAGAATATTTATTGTTATGCTAATATATTTTGTCACATTTTAGTGTATCATACATTCTTTTGACTTTTCACATTAACAAAACCGAAATTACGTTGTTCACACGAAATACAAAAATACGTCCGCTAACATCAGTGTCAGGAAGTCGTTTCTAAAGTATTTGTACGGAGTGTATCCATGTACGGGAGTGAAACATGGACGATAAATAGTTTGGACAAGAAGAGAATAGAAGCTTTCGAAATGTGGTGCTACAGAAGAATGCTGAAGATTAGATGGATAGATCACATAACTAATAAGGAGGTATTGAATAGAATTGGGGAGAAGAGAAATTTGTGGCACAACTTGACTTGAAGAATGGATCGGTTGGTAGGACATGTTCTGAGGCATCAAGGGATCACCAATTTAGTATTGGAGGGCAGAGTGGAGGGTAAAAATCGTAGAGGGAGACCAAGAGATGAATACACAAGCAGATTCAGAGGGATGTAGGTTGCAGTACGTACTGGGAGATGAAGAAGCTAGCACAGGATAGAGTAGCATGGAGAGCTGCATCAAACCAGTCTCAGGACTGAAGACCACAACAACAACATCAGTGGCATGCTCACTACTATCTCACTCAGAGGAAATAACAATATTCCAAAGGGTTTACAATTTTCATAAATGTATCAAAAATTAAACATAGTAAAAGTAATAGACTGCGTAATTAGTAGAAAATTTTTGAAGTGTACCAAATAATTCGTAATTTCAACTGTTTCTAAATAAAAATAATTTTTAACTGTACATTCAGAACTAGTACTTATCGATTATAACATCCAATATAAAATAATTCCTTTCCGTAAATTTTAGCTCGAAATATAAAATACTGTGTACAAAGTTATATGAAAGTTTTCAGAAAAGCAGCTGAGATAATACTGACCTCACCAAAATTCGAAAAATAATACTGGTATCCAGAATGAGATTTTCACTCTGCAGCGGAGTGTGCGCAGGAGAACTCACCGGGCGTGAGTCGTGCTTCGGTAGCTCAGATGGGCGAAGTCGGCTTTCAGCCGTGTTACCGTGCGGTCGGGCTCGGCGCGCCGGGCAGTGCTCCGCAGGTGTTGTTGTTTACCCGCTAGCGCGCGATCGCGTCTTGCCGTATAGTACCTGTACCGACCCGACATAGCGTTCTCATATCGAAAATCTACAATCAAACTAACGTTCAACGCATCGTACACGAGACCGAAGGCCCATGAAATTGAACGGTTTCTACGAGACATCATGCACATCGAACCACAAGAACTGATAGGAATTCATCTGTCTATTGTAACCAGCACAGTGTACCTCAAACTGATTGACGAAGCGGCCTGTGACAGATTACTCCAACGATCTGCAAACGGCTTTCGCTTCTGTCACGCAGACGGTAACGTGAGCGTGGTAGGGGTTGACCATGCTGGTCTCGGAGTGCGTACCGTGCCCATCTTTGAACTACCGTTCGAAGTTCCTGCCAACCTAGTCGTTGATGCGCTGCGGCCATACGGCACAGTTCTGAGCCACACAGAGGAGAAATGGAACACATTCGAAACGTACCCTGTCCTTAACGGAGTACGACAAGTGCGCATAGAACTTAAGAAGCACGTTCCATCGTATGTTTTCGTTGGTGGCTGCCGCGCAATTGTTATATATGATGGACAACCGAGGACCTGCTCGGGCTGCGGCCAGGAGGGCCATGTTAGAACTGAGTGTCTGCAGCGCCGCCTCGTTCAGGTGCCCCGCAATGAACTTCCCAACGATCCAGTATGACCTCTCTCCCGCTAACATATGTGGAGGCGGCACGACATGATCTGATGGATGGTCAAAACCTGCTACCTCCTCAAGCCGCTGCCAGCTCCGTTGGACAGACAGTGCCGTCGACGACGCCGCAGCCCAACGGTGCAGAGGTTCCTACAGCCTCCGCCCACCGCAGCGTCGTCGGCACCCAGCCACCGTCACTGTCGGGATCAGACACAGGGGTTCCTAGCGACCGAGACTGTGTCGAGCCCCGCCCTCCAGTGGATGTCGAATCTCGGACCCGAAAGCAAAAATCACCCAAGCGACACAAGAAGAGGCGATTGTCAGCTGACGAACAGGACAGGAATGTGAAGCCGGCGGACGACATCGACTTCGTTGACTCGCCCACAATTGCAACGGACTCCAGTGACATCATTCACCAGAAGGTGCCTGAAGACAAGGAACACTCTCTTAAATCTGGTGGCCCAGAAAACGAGGCGCACTGCGTCGACTCCCAAAATGTGGGCTCCTGTGAAAGCGTCCAGCCCCCAATGACATCACAATCGTCTCTTGGTGATTGGGCAGACGATATGGAGGCAGATGATGCACAGCAAACATCGATATCTCCACCAGAGCCCATGGCTGACATTGAGCCCGGAAGTCTCTGCCAGTCAGGGACTCATGCGGCACAGTGATGCACAGCATGCAAATGGATGGCTGTGTGGTGTGTGGTGTGTGAGATCACTGTGGGATTGCACCGGCACACGGCCTCCGCCACTTGATATGTCTCAGTCATACCGTGTGGGCACAGTCAACGTAAATGGTGTCCACTCCACTGTCAAGACCCGCATGTTACACGACATGATCAGAGCGGCAGACTTGGACATTGCCCTTCTCCAGGAGGTCCGTCCCGAGCTGTGTTTAGACCTATATGGCTACACCACGTACAGCGTACCCGTAGGTGATGGCGCAGGAGGAACGGCCATCCTTCTCCGAGATGGCATAGACGCGACGGACGCGACGTACTTGCCGAACGGGCGAGGCATCGCACTCACACTTGGCGCAGTGCGCCTCATTAACGTCTACGCTCCCTCCGGTAATTCGCACCGTGGTGACAGGCATGTCTTCTATTCGGAGAAGTTGGCCCCACTTTTGCAAGGAAATATGGACCATTACATAGTGGGCGGCGATTTTAACAGTGTTCTGCGGCCCGAGGACCAGATACCGCATTACGTCCCATGCCCGGCTCTACAAGCATTGATACGTGACCTCGCGCTCCACGACACATGGCTCTTACATCATGGGACCCAGAGTGGATATACGCACTTTACCAGCCATTCTGCCAGTCGTCTGGACCGGATATACGTCTCGCGTGCCCTCCGCACAGCAACCCGTGATGCAGAACTCTGGCCGACGGCCTTCACGGACCATCTCGCGTACATCTGCACTGTCACCTTGCCCCGACAACTCACAAGACGCAGGAGGGGCCCGTGGACGCTGAACGTCTCCCTCCTTCGCGAGGAAGCGTGTCGGCGAGCAGTCACTGACACGTGGCGTCGATGTATCAGGCGCCTACCTATGTATGCTTCCACGTTGCTGTGGTGGCTGGGATGTGTCAAACCTGCTCTCCGAAAGACCTTGATGGCCTACGGGCGTGACAGATCGACCTGGTAAAGGGCAACATCGGAATTTTACTATACAGCGTTACGTGAGCTGGCGACGCAACCGCCGTCTCCCGAACGTCAGATGTCCGTACAACGCATCAAAGCTCGTCTACTTCGCATCAGGACAGAGCAGCTAGACGGTGTCCGCATCCGTGCGCGAGTCCAAGACTGTATCCCCAACGAAACAGCGTCAGTGTATCACATTGTGCGCGAGAGGCGCCACCGCAAACGTCAGCTCATTACGGCGGTAAACACGGAGGACGGCGGGCGCGCAGTGACACAAACGGACATCGCGCACACGTTCGCCAGACACTATGGGACCTTGTACATGGGAGATCCGCGAAATGTACGTGATTATGACGAGCTGTGGCACGATTTTCCCGCCCCTCGGGACGTGGCACCCGATGATAGTCTGCTGTTGCCCATTACACCCGACGAGCTGACATCGGCCTTGGCACGTGGAGCAGCGAACAAGTCGCCTGGACCGGACGGTTTACCCCTGGAATTCTACCGCACTTTTTACCGCCTTATGGGTGACAAGTGGCTCCAAATGTTTCAAGACCTGATCCGCCCTGATTTCACTGTCCCCACAGAATTCACAGAAGGCATCTTGATCCCAGTTCCGAAACCGAATGGTGGTTGTAGGTGGCAGGATTTTCGCCCACTCACACTCCTCAACAACGACTACAAGATCTTCGCCCGTATCCTCCGCGCGCGTCTCCACACCGCTATCGGGAAAGCCATCCACACCGATCAGACATGTTTAGGTGGTGTCAGCAACATTCATACGGCGTTAGGAGCATACCGCGACGTAATTGCTTTGACGGCGGCCTGCAAAATACGAGGCGCCCTTGTCGCCGTAGATTTTTACCACGCATTCGACCGCGTCGATCACGGCTTCTTACGCGCAGTTTTGCACCACATGGGCCTCTCTCCGGAGTCTGCACAGGTGGTCCTTCGACTGGTCCACGGAGCGCGCTCCCGCATGATGGTCAACGGTTATCAGTCTGGTCACATTGTTGTTGGACGATCAGTGCGACAAGGGTGCCCCCTGTCGGGCATATTATTTGCTGCAGCGCTTGAACCAGCTTTACATGGTCTACGGCAGCGATTAACTGGTATCTCCTTGCGGAACGTGACCTTTTGTTGTGGTGCATTCGCCGATGACGTGGTGTTCCTGGCCAGATCAGAGGATGAAATGCATATGGCGCTACAGTGGCTACGCCAGTACGGGGCGGTCGCTGGGAGCGTCATCAACGTGAAGAAGACAAAATAGAATGTCGGAGGGGGGATTTCCCACACAACGGCGGTGCCCTTTGACAAGGTGCCCGTACTCAAGTGTTTAGGAGTGCAATTCTATAGCAATGTCCGCCGCACGGCGGCGGCTACGTACCGCCGGCTCCTACACCAGACACGTGCTCTGCTGCAGGACAACAAACTGCGTCGCTTGGATATGCTCCTCAGAACACGTTATGTCAACACCTATCTTGTCTCAAAACTGAACTATTTTGCCCATATCCTTCCCTTCACAGCTGCGATGGCCGACAGATTTCAAGCAGCATATGGACATTTCGTAAGCACCGGTCTGATTTTTAAAGTCCGATACGCCACCCTGACACTGCCGCAGCGGGCGGGCGGTATCGGTTTAATTCACGTATATAACCGTGCGCGATCGCTTTATATCAACACTATGCGTCGCACGTGGACCTCTGCCCACGCCACTCTGACGGGCACCCTGATAGCGGAAGTGGCACCACACTCTCTGCATCCCCCGGTTTCTGTAGGACACATTTCACCGGCACTCACCCACATCAGAGACTTCTTTATTGACTTCAGCTACTTACGGTCAGAACTTCCGACGACACGGAAGCCCAGCACAAAAGACTATTATCGCCTCTATCAGCAGCGGCAACCTGTAAATACGGTCACCCACAGACATCCTGAAGTTGCCTGGAACACGGTGTGGCGAGCGGTAGACACGCCTTTTCTACCTACGACGGTGCGTTCATTGTGGTACGTGGTTGTGAATGGGAAGTTCGCTACTCGTCAGAGGTTACATTCCATACATCTGACGGACGACCCCTTGTGTCCGACATGCTCAGTCGCTGACTCGGATGCACACCGTCTGACGTGTGCCGCGACCAGCGAGTGCTGGCTACTGACGCAGCGCATGCTTGCATTACTCTTGCGGCGATTGCCGGAGTCTATCTCCCGTGATGAAGTATTGCGCCCCGACTTCGTATACTTTCCATCAACCAGAACGAACGCTGTTAACTGGCTAAAAGGCATGGCCGTTTACCACCTATTTTGCGATGCTCCCAAAGGCACACTCGACTTTTGGTCCCTATTGATGACGACACATGCAGCTTTCAGCCGCCACCCGAAGTACAGAACTCGTTTCGCAAATTATTTAAGTTCATTATTTGCGGATCCTCCTGCTCACTGGGGCGTTCCGGGTATGAGACGCTGAAAATGAAGAAGAATCCTGGAGCATATTGATCCTATACGGACGGAATAGGGGGGAACCCCTCCCAACAGACGAGAAGACGACTCGGACGCTCGGCTACGGCAGTTGTAGGATCTTTCTTTGTAATGAAACAAAAATAAATCTATAATACAAAAAAATGTTATCAAAATTAAAGAAATAAATAAATAAAAAGAACAACATCGACAAACCCACTCCATCCTCTTCCTGATCCTTCGATCCTCGAACTCGAACACGTTGCTTGGGCGTGGCGGCGGCATGGCCAGGCTTCGGGTGTCGACCCCTGCCCTACCCGTCGTCCTGCTCCTGCAGCGGTTCATTAGGTAAAAAAAAAAAAAAAAAAAAAAAAGATGGTAGAGCACTTGCCCGCGAAAGGCAACAAAGGTCCCGAGTTCGAGTCTCGGTCGGGCACACAGTTTTAATCTGCCAGGAAGTTTCATATCAGCGCACACTCCGCTGCAGAGTGGAAATCTCATTCTAGAAACGTCCCCCAGGCTGTGGCTAAGCCATGTCTCCGCAGTATTCTTTCTTTCAGGAGTGCTAGTTCTGCAAGGTTCGCAGGAGAACTTCTGTAAAGTTTGGAAGGTAGGAGACGAGATACTGGCAGAAGTAAAACTGTGAGCACCGGGCGTGAGTCGTGCTTCGGTAGCTCAGATGGTAGAGCACTTGCCCGCGAAAAGCAAAGGCCCCGAGTTCGAGTCTCGGTCGGGCACACAGTTTTAATCTGCCAGGAAGTTTCAATACTGGTATCGATAACTACCGTTTAGGAAAAGAAATACTAGTGGAGGATGCCCCGTTACAAAGTTTATGATATTTCTATGGTTTGAATACATGACTATAACATGGTTAGTATGAAATTCACCGGCGTGTCATCTGTTTTGATGGTATTTTTTTCAAGTGTGTTGACATGATTTTAAGGGTGAATATTCTGCAGGTTTCAACTAATGATCGACCATCTTGCTTGGTTAATTTATATGATGGGATTATGCAGTTGTTTTCTTGTACATTCTGTCTTTGCCTAGCCGTGCACTGAAATCGCCTAGTAGGATTCTGACATGATACTATAGAATTTTAAGTATTATGTCTTCTTGTGTTACCCTTGATTTGCCAACGTTTTAAGAGTTTCGTTTTATTTTCAACTTTGATGAACACATGTTTACTGATTCATGTGTATGTTTTATTTGAATATTTCAGGGTGCTTATCATTACCTTATTATTTTTAGGCTGCCCATTTGTCATGGAAGTAAAGATATTTTTCTTCAGTGCAAACGCAATTCATAAAAGTGGTGCATTTTACGAAATTAGTTTGTCCATTTTACTTTTGATAAGTCTTTATTCCCTAAACCCACCGAATTTTCGTCAGTCAGCCTTGTTTTTGGAGTGCCAGTATTTATATTTTGTGCTCTTTTAGGGATTGCTCTAGTTCACGTAGCCTTCCTGCACGCGAAAGACTGTTTATAATTAGTGTGCAGAGTAATGGTTTGTGTTTGGACGAAACTGGCCAGAGGACTACAACTCCCTCTATTTGCGTGTCAACCCAGGCGCCCCAGAATCCGATAATCTGGTTGTAAATTCTTGATAAGACTGGATTTTTCCCAGCTGCGGTAAAATTTTGTGTGCTGCCAAGCCTCATGGTACTTAATTAAGATTTAGATTGGAGTCCTTTTAGGGCTGGAGTGTTAGATCCAGAACAAGAATTCCAGCCGCACTTCTGGTGATCAGACGTTGATCACTTTACCTCTTGCTGGAAGTTAAATGGAAGTGGATTTCGCATGATGTCTGTTGCACCAACTCTGCCGTATTGGCGGTCTTGATCATCACGCCCATTGCCAGTGAACATCCTGCGTTTAGAGACTCGTTAACTTCACCTCTTCTCTTACAATTCAGAAAGCTAAACTTTGCAGCCTTGTCTGGGTACAGAGGCAATTATACATAATTAAATATCATGAGGCTCTCTGTGCTAGATATGTTAAAACGAGATTTAAAAGGTTACAGGAGAATACATATAAAATTTAGCTGTAGTTAAGTGCTTCTCACACTATGTTCTGCTTTGGGACTCCTTGAATAACAACAATAACTTGAATAAAAAACTATAGTTTTATGAAAGGCCCCAGCTGAGATGAATGAAATGAAAGGAAATTCCATGCTTCTTGAGAGAGCGTAGGGAAACAAACTGTAAATATAGGTAACTGTCATCATTCACTCATTTACATGACATCGATAAACGTATAAGTAAAATATTAAGCATGTAAACCATCTTAGGTAAATATAAGGCGTATTCTGTTTCACCCATTATGAACTGAAACCGACAACCTGACGATAGTTTGTGTATGATCATTGATCAGAATTAAAGAATCAAATCCTACACTTCCTGGTCTCGGCGGCTATGTCTCAGAGTGTAAAAATAATTATAACATTAGTTCTACACATGGTAAAATAATGTAAACGCAGTGTCTAGATGGTGCTGAACGCAAAAACAATTGCAGACAAAAAGCGACGGAAATGTTGTGTGTGGCTTAATTGACGTGAAATGTCATCACGTGGACGAGCCGCCCGGCTTTATTTAACCGTCAAAACGTTTTTTATGAATTTAATGAAATGTGTTGAAATGTTATTATTATGTCTCAGGCTGTGCACATTTTTAAATGAAATCTGGAACACAAATATTTCGGTCACTAGCTGTGACTGAAATGGATTGTACGTTGTGTCAACAATCCTTTTCAATTAACAGTTAAAATTAACAGTACATTTGCGACAGACCTACAAGAAAAATACGAATTTCAGGCGTTGAAGTAGTACTAAGAGAAAATAAAAGTCATGGAGGCGAGTCATGCGCATGTGCACGCATCCTTTTACCATCTGATCTTGCTTACGTAATGCCAATTACAGAATCGTTCTAATGTTTTTTTCCTCCTAATGTGAGTATTCAGAAAAGTTCTCCATTGTTCAGTGCCTGCGCATTGTGGTTCAGCCGTTTGGAAATTCTATCGGTTTGCTTTGTCTTCTGCTTCAAAATCGATGAGCTGAAAGTGTCAGAATCGACGCCACTTTCCCAAGATGTCTGTCATTGTAATGCAGAAAGGTAAACTAATATGAGTTATTTTATTGTTACCCCGATGACTTGTGAGTCTCAGTACACAACGCTACCGTCAGCTTCTTCTGCACTTTAATGTTGACGCTACTGGCTCTTGGGACTTCTCTTCCCACATTAATTCTTGCCTTGACTCATGGCACAGTACCGCCTTTGGCAGCCTGTTTTCCTTCCTCCTCTCGTCATCTTGTCCCCATATGCGTCCGTATTCTTGAATTCTGGTACTACTTCCTTCCTGTTTTAATTCCTCTTTATATTCCTACAGCTGTCTTCATTTGTGCATCCCGTAGTTGTCTCTAGCAGTCTCGTTTCACACAAATATGTGCACTCCTTTCTGTTTCTCGGAGCAATCACAGTCAGTATTGTCGTCATGTTAGTATATCAAACCAACAAATAGACGAGAAAACAGAATATTCTGGAAAAATGACATAAATTCCAAGCAAAAAAAAAGTCTCTGTTTGAGGCAAAAGTGAAGAAATTGTCACCTACCTGCGTTGCAATCCTCCATCATGACGATATATAAAGAGACTTCTACGAGTAGTTGCAGTTTCTTCCATTCATATTCTAAGTTTTATCAGAGCATCCGTCATCACACACACTAACACTCGCAACTAATAAAAAAAAAACACTGAAATCAAACTGCGAACATACACGATTACGCAAACAAAAAATGGTTAAAATGGCTCTGAGCACTATGCGACTTAACTTCTGAGGTCATCAGTCACCTAGAACTTAGAACTAATTAAACCTAACTAACCTAAGGACATCACACACATCCATGCCCGAGGCAGGATTCGAACCTACGACCGTAGCGGTCGCTCAGTTCCAGACTGTAGCGTCTAGAACCACGCAGCCACTGCGGCCGGCCCGCAAACAAAAGAACACCGAAAAAACACAGTAACATTTGGCAGTTGGCAGTAGCATAAGCCGTAGACACACGCAATTAAGACACTTTTATAGAAAATCATAGTGAAAGTGAGGTGTTTAAATGAATTTGTTCCATATCTCTTAAATCAGACACTCTGGTGTACGCAAGACAATTCCATGGAGACACGTAATTTAGTAACTCGCAATTTAACGATGTGTAACATTCGCTCCAAAGAGCTATCTGTCGCCTAGCAACAAAGAATTGGAACATAGCGACATATGTGGAAATATTACAAAAAATGGCTCAAATGGCTCTGAGCATTATGGGACTTAACTTCTGAGGTCATCAGTCCCCTAGAACTTAGAACTACTTAAACCTAACTAACCTAAGGACATCACACACATCCATGCCCGAAGCAGGATTCGAACCTGCGACCGTAGCGGTCACGCGGTTCCAGACTGAAGCGCCTAGAACCACTCGGCTACACGGGCCGGCGGAAATATTACATAACACATTTTTATACATACTACAAACATGTATTACGAGCCACTGAGGATGCCTCGTAAATAAAATGAAACGAATCGATTATCACACCTTCAAGAACAGCCTTTTATTTAGCTGCATAGTCGGGCCACATGTCCACTAAAATAATAACAATAATAGTGACGATAATAATATACAACCAACTAAGGATGGGAAAATGACATCAAGATTATTGGCTTCTAAGAAGGAGAAACTTGTTGCATTACAAATTTATCTCATAATAGAAATCTAAAAGAGATTAGTAGGGAAGAGGCTACCATTTAGTAACACTTTCCCTCTGTCCTGGCATTATTTCTATTCCATTAGATAAGGCGGCCATCCGTCATTACAGATGTCGGACGGCTTAGGCTGGGCAGACTGATAGAATAGCTGTCGAACTCTGGCGTAACTAGTTTCAGACTTTAATGCTGAGCAGAGTACAAGTGTGTCTGAAAACACAGTTCACCGAACACTTCTAACGATGGGCCTCCGCAGCCGATGACCCATTCATGTGGCAATGTTAACACAACAGCGTCGGCAACTACGACTGAAATGGGCACGTGACCATCGGCACTGGACATTGGCGCAGTAGCAGAGCGTTGCATGGTCTGATGAATTCGGATACCCTATTTATCATGTCAATGGGAGAGCATGAATCCGTCGTCTTCCAGGGGAACAGATCCTTGACGCCTGTACTGCGGAACGGAGACATGCTGTCGGCGGCTCCATTATTGTCTGGGGAACATTCATGTGGGCATTTGTTGACGCACTGGAGATCGTGTAAGGCACCACGACGGCCAAGGGGTATCGTCCGCTGGCTGTAGGCGACGTACGCCCCTGCATCACGATCACGTTTACGAAAGGAATGTCACTTTTCGACAAGATAATGCGCCATGTCTTACGGCCTGGAGTGTGACGGAGTGGTTGGAGGAACACAATGGCGAGTTCCAATGGATATGCTAGCCCTCCAACTCTCCAGATCTGAACCCGATCGAGCACGTCTGGGATGTGATTGATCGTGGCGACAGAGCTCAGCGCCTCCCTCCCCGGAATTTACGGGAATTGTGTGACTTCTGTGTGCAGATGTGGTGGCAACTATCTCCAGCGATATATCAAGGCCTCATTGCTTCCTTGCCACGACTCGTAATCGCCGTTATCCGTGCCAAAGGTGGACATACAAGCTACTATGTAGGTGGTTATAATGTTCTGGCTGATCAGTGTAGATACACAGTATTTCTTTTTTTCTTAGCCTGCATCATTAATAAACAGAAAATGTATTTGTATTTGCGACTATGGAGAACCATCAGCTATATAATCGAATAACGGCAACGAAAGTTTGTGTGGGACTGGGACTCAAACCCGGATTCACAGCTTATCGCGAGCGGTCGCCTTAGCACAACGTCCATAAGTTGTCAACCACGTATCTGGTACCACCACCATTCGTACACCCATTCTGTATAGTGATGAACACTGGAGCCGTTTTAATTGAAAGTCGCTTGGCCGGTGTCGGCGGGGAAATACGGTATGGCAGAGCCAGTGTTGTTCAGAAGTGTTCTCTCGGATATCCTTAGATAATATCGAGATCTTGCGACTGTTGTGACCAGCGTAGATGCGACAATGCATCCTCGTACTCATGAAACCAGTCGTGAACGATGCGAATTGTTTGAACAGGGGCCCTGTCATCTTGGAACAGAGCATCGCCATTACACTATGAAATGGGCCTGGAGCCAGAATGGTTACAAAATCCTTGGCAATATATGCGATTTAGCAGAGTGCTCATGGGGCCCATGGAATACCACGATACGGTTGCCCAAAACGTCGGTGAAATTCCGACATGTTTCACACTTGGACGTAAACATCCTGAAAGAAGATCCATACAGCCAAATTACTTTCTCCTATTGCTCCATAGTACAGGTTTTATTCTTTAGGCGCCACGTCTTCCTGTTACGAACATTCGAATGAGTGGTTTGTGAATTCTTGCTCGCCCCTCTGTTCCCTGCCCTTGGAGCTCCCTTCGTGTTGTTTTTGTGCTAGCAGTGCTTGTGAGTGCGACATTCAGTTCTGCAGTGACTTTCACTTCTGTCGTCCTCTTATTTTTCGTTATGTTTTCAATGGCAGTTCCTCACGATCATACAACACACATTCTCGTCCGCGTAGTGACGTAGCGGATGATGTTTCTCAGCTATCCTTTACACAGCTCAAGTCTTCGATACCGTGTCTCTTGAAACGGGAAACATTTCGGTTATCTTTGCCAGGGAAACACACGCCATAGGAGCACCAACAATTTGCCCACGTCCGAATTCACTTAGCTGTGATATAATGCACTCAAACTATACGGAACACCGTTCAGACCACGGCCGACACTTGCAACGTATTGATAACATCGCACATACGCCGTTCCTGATAATACAGCGCAATCTGCAGGCTAGGCTAGCATGTGAATTTATAGTGTACATTTACCGCGGAGTTTCCATGTTTTTGTCCAATCCCTCTATGTGAGCGCGGTTGCGTGCGTTGGATGACTATAACAGTAAAATGTTTCAGAGATAACTTCGTTCTTACGTCACAAAAATATAGTACTTGCATTTCCATTTTGATATCGGTGTCAAACTTTAAACTGGTCTCCAATAGCCTGTGTCTAAAAAAAAAAAAAATGGTTCAAATGTGTGTGAAATCTTATGGGACTTAACTGCTAAGGTCATCAGTCCCTAAGCTGACACACTACTTAACCTACATTATCCTAAGGACAAACACACACACCCATGCCCAAGGGAGGACTCGAACCTTCGCCGGGATCATTCGCACAGTCCATGATTGAAGCGCCTAAGACCGCACGGCTAATTCCGCGCGGCCCTGTATCTCATATTTTAGGAAAATTGCGTGTTTATTTTGTATCGCCCGCACAACATACCTTGTGTGTAGTAAAATTTCTAGGGAACAATCCGCTCTATGGCGAGCAACCTTATATTGAACTTACCTATAGATAATTTTCGTTTAATTGTCTGCATGTTCATAGCTTTTCAGCTCCAAAACATTCAAGGAACTGGGTGCTGTTAGGAGAGATATGAAAAGCTCTTGCCTCAACCTGGAAAATTTTTATTCTGTACGCAATTATTAATACAAGAAGGATTTGTCTCGTTATTTCAGGTAAAGACAATTGCACCGTAGTTCATTTCTTCTTCAAGTTTGTGAAAAAATAGTTATCTGTCTGCATTCTAACTGAGATGTCAGCAACTGAATGGCAGATCGTTGGTAAATATGTTCATCTGGTCGTTGTGGAGTGGGTGGAAACGAGAACGGGCAGTCTTCAGAAGTAAAAGCCAACGCCGCCCCACGCTTGAAAATTGTCGATGGAGGTCGCTGATGAAATCTTCCTTCCTTTAGTTTTTCTGTGATAGTTATCCAGATGGATCAACTGAATATTCACAGAAAGAGCTACAAAACGACAACGTCATAGAAATGCTCAGCACCGTCTAGAGACAATGTAGGAAAGGCGGCTTTGTGCCTCTCTCTCAAAATAATTCGGCGGCTCTGGGTTTTGTGTGTGTGTGTGTGTGTGTGTCTGAGTTAGGGGGAGGGGGCGGGAGGGAAGAAACGTATACTTCTTCCGGCACGTGCCTGACCTAATGTAAGAAATAAAAAAAAGTAAGAGGAACGGAGGCGGAAATGTCGCAAGTAATATTATATGCAACCCGCACTAGAGTCCACATTCTTTTACCTTTACATCTTAAAGAAATGTGTTCACCTAGTTCACCCACTTTGGACTACCTTAACAAATATGACTTAATAATGGACTAACAACCTTTAGCTTTTTGCTTGTTAATGGCATAGAAGCCGAAATCTCAATACTACAAAAGATAAATATAACAATACACAGTCAAATGCTGATTTACTCTTTTAAAAAGTATTAAATGACTGTGGCTCAACACCATAAAAAACATTTTTAATGAAACTGATTCAATGCGGTTTATCCAGTTTATCTCCTGACATGTTGTTCTAGTTTCTTAATAAAGGAACATTTGCTTATCATGCAAATGCAAAAGCCAAGTATGACGCAAGGAATAAGAGGGTGACGACTTTCTTGTGTTGGACGTGTTCCCTTTCCGCAGTACATTCAATTTTCGAGTTAACTATAGGGCTAAGCTACTTCTTTTACATACTGGGCTTACATTCGGGAGGACGACGGTTCAATCCCGCGTCCGGCCATCCTGATTTAGGTTTTCCGTGATTTCCCTAAAATCGCTCCAGGCAAATTCCGGGATGGTTCCATTCAAAGGGCACGGCCGACTTCCTTCCCCATCCTTCCCTAATCCGATGAGACCGATGACCTCGTTGTCTGGTCTCCTCCACCAAAACAACCCAACCCTACTTCTTTTAAAATTGGTTTGTACATATAAACATCGTTTATTGTAATAAACAGTGTTCGTTACATATTTCTGAATAATAGGGGACGGTTTGCGTGCTTGCATTACTCAGTTAACTTCAACACGAGATGCCTCTATTGGCGGCTATGATGCGAATGAATGCCATAACTGCATCTAGTCCTGAAGGATATAAACTAAAGGTTTCTTGATGTCATTCATTCTGTTGCTGTTTATAGATAATGTAGATACTTTGACTTCCTTTGAGGGCAGTTCTAAACGTTGTAAATCTTTTCTCAGCCTAAAAGTATCCATCGTCAAGCCAGCAACATTCATGTAGCACGTAACACTATGCTCTTTTCCAGCAGAAAAGGTCATCGCACGGTATTTTAAAACAGTGAGAAACCTTCTCAGGTGTCTAGAAACGAGTTTACTATCTCCCCTCAGACAGGTTCTTTCGCAGAATGTACGTCACCAAGAACTGTAGTCGATAAAAGAGTCCACCTTCACTTCAATATTGCGAAATTTGCTACAGTTTTTTGAGGGACGTTTTATGAATTGCACGATGTCATCCCCCATATAGCATCTTCCCTCTGAAACGTCCCCTTTGGAAAATTATAATTACTGTGCTGGAAACTTCTACGTTATTTGATTTTCAAACAGCTGAGCAAAACTCAACGTATTCAAACAGTTTACTTTTTACTCATTCTGATCATCACTAAACTGACTCACAATATTTTTAGCGCAACGAAATCTGACTTTCAATAATCCCTACAAAAGAATGGCCCTGAATAACAATAACCTATACCTTTCATGAATCACTCTCTTCACAAAAATCTTCGTTACTCGAACTACTGCAATACAGCGAGCGCCAATACTGCCAGGTAAATAAAAGACTCTGACTACTGAAGGCACTAACTACTGATAGTCATAGTTAGCAAATGAGAGATTTTGATAGAGAAGAAACAATGTATTTACTTTAATAATGTTCAGAAGTCATCAAATTTCCTTTTTCTGGCGGACACACGTCCAGATCGTCCGCTTATAGTAACCTCTCAAAACTCCGGCGTCTCTCTCTACACATCCACCACTGCTGGCGGCTCACCTCCAACGGAGAAACGCTACGCGCTGTTCCCATCCAACAACCCAACACTACACAAGCGAATATTCCAACAATGAGTCCAACCAGCCACAGACTGCACACAGCACACTCAGTGATTTTCATACAGAGCGCTACGTGGCGTTACCAACATAAAAACCTATGCAGTCTACTTCCACCTCCTCCTACCAACGTGTCCCGGACTAGTTCCCCATCTGCCCATCTGCAGTAAACAGAAAAGTGACGGTGTTTCCAGACCCGTATTACCATGCAAACTGATTTTTTTGTTGTTTAAGCAATGCACTGATACACTCAGAACAATAACAGTAAAAATGATTTTTTTTAAAAATTTCGGACTAGTTGCCTTTCTGCAGTAAGCGGCTCAAGTGAATATCGGCGGCAAGTTTCCTTCCACACATTTCCGCCATCTCTCAAGACGTCGTTGTCGATGGGACGTGAAACTGTAATCTTCCTTCCATCCTCTATCTGTGAGCTACTACGTACATTTTTTGATGTGGACGAACTTGCACCAAATAGAGCTGCATGTTCTGTGGTTCCAGAGACCTATATCGCCTTTAACATTGCAAAGAAAACTTTTTATCTTTGTTGTAGGGAGTGAAATACTCTGTATGCCATATTTCCGTAGAAGGCTACCGATGTTCCCAGATACTGGGCCAGCATAAAGCAGATAAGCGATTTTTTGCTTCTCTTCTTCGGTCTCAGCCTCAACGTCTTTGTCAGGTGTTCTTGATTTTTGACTGCATCGCCCATTCCGTTTGATGCTTTGAGTAAGCATCCCTTCGGAAGATCCGTCGTAGGTATTGTAATTCTCCGACGAGTTTCTGCTTGTCTGAAAGTGTTCGAGCCCTATGGACCACAACCTTAAGCACGGAATTTATTTATGACGGACGGTGATGGGTCGAGGCGTGGAGTCAAGAGGTCAGTGTGCGCAGATTTTCTATCCGTGAGCGACACGTCTTTCGTGTGGTGACAGGGAGCGGACAAGCTTCAAGAGTTCCTGGAACTTTCAAACTCTTGCCACTGTAATATAAAATTCACGTTAGAACTTGAAAAAGAGAGGCAATCATTTTTCCCCTTCGTTTTATTTAAGAGAAGACTCGACAGATCCCTCGGACGCTGTGAATATAGAAAACTTGCACACTAACCTCTGTCTTATCGCGTAGAAATCCGATGCTAAGGGCTGTGGGCGGCAGAGCACGAACACTTTCAGACAAGGAGAGTCTAGTCGCAGAATTGCAACGTTAACGACTGGTGGTCCGAAGGAATGGGTACTCAGAGCATTAAACTGAACTGGCGGCGCAGTCAGAATCAAGAACGGCTGAGGAGGAGTTTGGGACTGAGTCCGAGGAAGAGTTTGGGACTGAGACCGAGGGAGAGAAACCGAAAATCGCTTATTGCCTTATGTCGGACCAATATACGCAAAGATCGCTATAGTCCTACGGAAATATGGCATACAGTGTATTTCGTTCCCTTTGTTATGTTAAAGCCGATTTGGGTCTCTGAAAGCATGTATATGACTGCTTTCATTGGATAGACTCGACAGATATGCAAGGAACATTAGCGTAAACCTGACGGAAACAGCCAAGTAGATAGGTTGTCACTGAGCACTGCGTCGAAACTAATCATGAAATGAAATACGATGAGACCAGTATTGGAAAGTTCCACGGGACTGGAAGAAGGCGCAGGTCACAGCAATCTTTAACAAGGGTAGGAAATCGAATGCACATAATTGTCTGCCAATTTCACTGACATCGATTTGTTATAGAATCATGAAACATATTTTGCGTTCAGGCATAATGACCTTTCTAGACTCTGGGAAGCTCATCTGCAGAAACCAGCACGGTTTTTAGGAAACAGTGGTCATGCGAGACACAGTTGGCCCTCTTTGTGCGTGATATACAATAGGCTATAGATACTGACTCCCAGGTTGATGCCTTACTCCTCGACTTTCGAAACGCGTTCGGCTCAGTTCCGAACTGTCGCTTGCTTCAAAAAAGTGCGCACTTACGGTCTATCCCATGACATATGCGGTAGGATAGAAAGTTTTCTAAAAGACAGAGAGCAGTATGTCGTCCTGAATGGAAAGACTTTAACAGAAACAAGAGTAGCGTCAGATGTGCCCCACGGCAGTGTAAGAAGTCCGCTGCTTTTTACGACTTAGCCTACATAAGCGATCTGGTTGATGGTATTGACGGCGGCATTAGACTGTTTGCCGATAATGCTGTACTCTACATGAAAGTAGTATCACACGAAAGTTGTGAACAAATCAACGAGATTTGCAGAAAATAAATGCATGGTGTAATGACTAGCAGTTACCTCTGAGTATTAGTAAGTGTAACCTACAGCGTATGACAAAGGGATTATCCCCATTAGTGCACGAGTACAAAATAAATGCCCAGTCTTTGGAAGCGGTAACATCCGTCAAGTATCTGGGTGTGACTATTCGAAATGTTCTCAAATGGAACGATCAGATTACACAAGTAACGGGTAAGGCGAACTCTAGATTGCGGTTTATTGGTAGAATCCTGAAGCGATGCCGTCCTTCAACAAAGGAAATTGCTTACAATAGTTTAATGCGTCCAATCTTAGAGCATTGTTCGTCTGTATGGGACCCTTAGCAGTTGGGTCTGATTCAATAGATTGACAAGGTCGAAAGAAGAGTGGCAAGATTCGTGACTGGTACATTTAACCATCGCGAGAGCGTTACAAATCTCGTTGAAAGTTTAAAGTGGAACACACTTGCAGAAAGACGACGCGCTAAACGGAAGGGGCTGCTCATTAAATTCCAAAATCCGATCTTCGCCGAGGATGTAGAACATATATTATTGCCACCAACTTTCACGTCAGGCAATGATAACCATTCAAAGATAAGGGAAATTAGAGCTCGTACTGAGGCGTTCAGACAGTCGTTTTTCCCTCGTGTGGTCCGCGACTGGAACAGAGGGGTGGGAGGGAGGGGGGGGGGAATATGACTTTGGCACGATTAGTGCCCTCCGACACACACCGCTTGGTGGTTAGAGGAGTATATATGTAGATGTAGTGTAACGCCAAATTTGTGGGACAGTACAGTTGAGGAGTCTATTGAAATAATGATGTCATAAACTGTAATATACAAGGACGGAGGTTCCAATTTAAATAACGCTTGGGATCCGGTAGTTAATTTATTGGAATCTCGCCGACCGTGAGATCGTTCAGAGTTGGAAAACGCGGTGGGAAGTTAAATTTCAGGGCAGTTATTCAAAATGACAGTCACAATCGCATTATTTATTTTGCCGCCAACCGGTTTCAACCCGCGATGGGGTCATCTTCAGGGCAATTTACACCATTTAGTCGGTCTCTGGAATCGTCACCCTGCCTGTGCACGGTTGGTGATGGTTACCAACCGTGCACAGGCAGGGTGACGACTCCAAATGGTGTAAATTGCCCTGAAGATGACCCCATCGCGGGTTGAAACCGATTGGCGGCAAAATAAATAATGCGATTGTGACTGTCATTTTGAATAATTGATTCTAAGTAAATTTATCGCTGTTTATCTCCATATAACTATGTTATCTAAAAAAATTTAGATTTCAGGGAGCGTCAGCGTGTGCCCAGTAATACTGAAGAACATCGAAGGACATAGTGGACGTCGGGAATCGAGCTCAGTTATAAACAGCGACGTGTGACCAATAACTGCTCGCAGTCCGATTGGAGTCCAGGCAGCGAGTACACATAACAGCAAAACTGGCGGCACGGTCGTGAAAATAATGTGCAGAAAATGGAAAGAACTCGGCTCAACACCCAGAAGATCACTATTAATCAATCACGCCGAGAAAACGTGGCAAAGTATTGATACTGTCTTTCAGAAGTTCCCAACACATTTTCCTTAGCCACGCATGAAGTTACTTCTAATTCTATCGATGCCTCTCGATCCAGAAAATCATGCTGCAACCTCCCAAAAAATCCTCAATCCAATCACAAGTATTGTGTACTATTGTATTTTTGTTAATAAATGTTGACATGTTCCTGAAGTAAAGCTTTTCGGAAGTGAACAAGCTCGACTGCCGGATATAATACGAAGAAAGAGGAAGTTGAGTTTCGCATGACCAGTGTTTTCAGAATCCACGCTAGGTGGTATAAAAGGGCTTATCGCTTTTGAGATACCGAATTTTGTACGAGATTATGTAGAGGAGTACGGATAGTTGTTGAACCCGTGTACCTTCGCTGAATATAGAGGCGCCGTGGCTAGTACTTCTGGAGCACTTTGTGCCTCCCGGCACGCGCCATGCGGAGTACAGACGCAGCGGCGTGTAGCCACGGCTCAGTGAAGGTCTGCGGCCACGGAAGGGGTTGAGCGCGACGAGTCCAGCTGGCCTGCTGGGACTCCGCTGCGCCGAAAGCCGTCGCAGGCGGCCGGCAGAGGCGGAGGGCGGCAGCCAGCTCTGCGGCGCGCGGAGATTATCGGCGGCGCGCGCGGGCCGTATGCGCGGTCACGTCCGCCCAGTTCCGGCCCAGGCCGGGGCTCGTGGGCGGCGCCGACCACCGTGGGCGGCGGTGGCTCACGGCGGCGGCGCCGACAGCCGCGCCGGAATTAATGCGCGCGCTCTCGGATCGCGGCTGGGTGGCTCTGCCGCAGTGCCAGCGGATCTCCATGCTAACGCAGTCCGGGGACGACACGTTCTGCCCGGCTTTCGCCGCCGCATTCTTTTCCCCGCAAGCCGTGTAACAGCGTCAGGCTGCAGTTTGTTCCACAGCATAAAGGTCACAACATGTAAAGTGCGAACGCTCAGACTCGGGCGCGTCCAGGGTTCGATTCTGCGGAGGCTCATAGTTCTTAACTGACTCACCCTGCCCCCCCCCCCCCAGCCTCCCTCCCCACCGCCACTCCAATACATCTTACCGTCCGTCACCTCTCACAACGTGCGACCTGCGTCTAACATCTTAATAATCCTTAGTGCCAACAACCAGAGCTGGCAACTTGATCAATCGTGTTAATCGATTAAATCCTTTCGCACAAGACTTTAAGTGGCCTCAAGTTAATGCTCAGCTAATGGTACCATTTATATATCCGTCGTTGGGATCTTACGCTCAAAAACAGTCACCGTCTTTCGAATTTCGCTTCCGAAAACAGTCAGCCTTAAGGGGGAGACGGTCATAAAATTAAGCTTAAAATGTCAATTTTCAGTTTATTTTTTATTTATTAGTAGAACTCCTGGACAGTAAGTTCTCAAAGTTTCAATCATGAAATCGAATCCGAAGTACCTGAAAAATAATTAAATGTGTGACGCCACCTTCTGGTCACGCCCACATATTGAGCCAACACTTCAGTACTAACTCTGTGAACAACGATTCAGTAGACTACATTCACAAGGGGAGGCTTCCAAATAGTATCTTGGGTGTTATGAAGCCCTCTTAGAGGTTTCTGGTCGGTCCCCAACTTCTAAAAACGTGCGTTCAATGCAAAAAACCGAATCCAAATGAGTTTCTAAATTCATTCATACCGAAAATATGCCGTAAAGACAACTTTTTAATCTGCTATAGTTGTGAGAATTGAAATTTGTGATAAAGTTCTTGTATTTAATGATGGGAACGTAGGAAAGATGAAGTGATGAGACACAACGGGCTTTAAGATAGGAAATTTCACTCAAAACATCGTGTGAAAATTAGATTTACAGCGCCTCTCTGCAGCCGAAAACCAATTTGAAGACCTCGTAAAGGAGAGAAGGCAGAAAACAAGAGACCAAATGAGTACCCTTGAAGGGATAAGGATCTTTACTGCAAATCTAAGTGCTTCTGAAGAGATGACATAATAGAAAACGTCAAGTTGAACTTTAAACAGCATTTCCGGAAAATTATGTTTTTAAAGTTAATATATATTTTTATCTGAATCTATGAAGAACAGATTATGAAATTCTGTACACTAATTTCTGTAAACCCTATAAATGCTGGTGTTGGACTGCGAAGGGGAAGATTCGTGGACAAATCTCTCCCGCGCTCCAGAACTTTTTTACACAATATTATGAACTTCCGAACAGTCATTGACTTGCCTATAGGGTGTATTCAGATTTGTGTCTGTGTCATGGTGCAATGTCCGTTTGCAACAGCGAGAGGATGGAAGGTAATTCCAGACGTACGTACCTCCTATTTGTCCTACGCAAGAACTGTATGTTACGGTTCTTGCGTTCCGTTTTGGAAGTTTTGGCTCTTGACTTCCTCCGTTGTAGCATATTTCACACCCGTTTACTTTTTTGTCCCCACCTGCAAGGCGGCGCTTGGGTCTGTTCCTGAGATCTGCAAAATAGGCCGAATGAAGGAAGCGCCGCGCGGGATTAGCCGAGCGGTCTCAGGCGCTGCAGTCATGGACTGTGCTACTGGTCCCGGCGGAGATTCGAGTCCTCCCTCGGGCATGGCTGTGTGTGTTTGTCCTTAGGATAATTTAGGTTAACTAGTGTGTAAGCTTAGGGACTGATGACCTTAGCAGTTAAGTCCCATAAGATTTCACACACATTTGAACATTTTTTGAAGGAAGCGAATAGGAGCAGGTGAGGTAAAGCACTTCGGTGCTGCAAGTAAAGTTAAAGCACCTTTACTGATGTATAATCATACGCAAACTGTGGTGTGCGCACTGTAAGATCTTCGGTACACACACCATTAGATTATTTGACTCGTCGCTCTAACGAAGTAGGCGAGTGTCAGCAATATGTCTCGTGGTCTTATCGTCGCGTGTTTATCTTCTGCCGTTAGGTCAGACGATAGAAAGGCCACTTGCACGCTTAGAGTAACAGATTGACGGTGACCAACTTTAAACAGAACTTGATTAATTTTCGCACACATTTATTAAAATAATAACAAGCATAAAAATAACTTAACTTGGTTCTGGATGCTATTTACAATTGACATTCTGAAGTTCCTTTGGTGTTGGTACGTTAATCTTATTCTCACATATCTCTGATACTTGACAAAGTGTCTATTCATTTATCTTCATGGCTATGTACAGGAATATGATAATCTTATTAGGCACAGACTGAAACTTGACTACAGACTAATGCAGACTAATGCAGACTGGTACAGACTAATGCAGACTAATGCAGACTGTTACACACTGGTGCAGGCTGACTAATCTGACGTCTGTACACTCGTTATAACACCTCGAGCGTTCAGGTATCATTGCGCGAGTGTGATCCGCGAGGAGAAAAGGTTCTACGTTAGCAGCAATCTCATTGGCTGCGTTACATATTAATACGCGGATCGGCGGAAGCAGAATTTGGTCCGTCTCTAAGACAGCGCCATCTCGTAGTGCGGAGACGGACGAGCGCTGCGCCTGCGCTGTTGTGCTTAGCGGGGCGCGCTCTAGTGGGAAAGTTGTGTTCGCGCTGACTACGCGGGACCATGTACACAACACAAACATATTACGTAACTTTTGCCTGATGAGCTCGTAGGTGTGCAGCCAAAGTGCAGGTCTGCGCAAATGCAAGTCTCAATAACAAGTTAAGCTGAAGCGATGTTTCCAGGCCGTCTGCTCTTGATGAAATGGGCCGAAAGCAGAGCGGCGCTCGTTGAGCTCCACAGCGTCGGCTAGAGGGCGCTGTGGCCGGCGTAGTTCGTCCGCTCTCGTAGTGACAACCTACCAGCGTGCACCTACGCTGTGGCATCGGAACTATCGATATCACAGTTTTCATTTCTGTGAGTGGTCTCTGCGGCATTCGACTGCTCTCACCATTCATCAACTTTACTTGCGACGGTAATATTCTTATCACATAACTCATATTCCACAACCAACGTATAATACGGCACTTGCCAGATCTACTGAAGGAGAACGGGCACGTCAGTGACCGGACCTAATGTTCATAATTATGTGCAAAAAAAAAAAAAAAAAAAAAAAAGAATTAGAGCACGTGGGAGATTTGAACACAGACCTCCCCTTTTCAGTCGAACATCGTACCATACAACTACTATCTCGGGACCTCGGGGTTCTTGCAACTCCCTAGATGTTGTACATCTTGAGCTTGAACATTCACTGTCTCTATTTTGCTTCTTTTTTCACAGAGCAGTACACCTTCATCCTGTTTGCATACTTCAACTGTGTTCAGTTTTTGACGGGCTATTCGCTGGTCTATTTTACAACTAAATCTGAGTGGAGTGCTATTTTGAGTTTCATTCGTGAGAAACTCACATTCTCCCATAACGCTTTCATCTATACCTTCATCTACAGCTGCCTTACAAATTCCGCCCGCATCTCGTGGTCGTGCGGTAGCGTTCTCGCTTCCCACGCCCGGGTTCCCGGGTTCGATTCCCGGCGGGGTCAGGGATTTTCTCTACCTCGTGATGGCTGGGTGTTGTGTGCTGTCCTTAGGTTAGTTAGGTTTAAGTAGTTCTAAGTTCTAGGGGACTTATGACCACAGCAGTTGAGTCCCATAGTGCTCAGAGCCATTTGAACCAAGCCTTACAAATTCCCATGACTATTAAATTTTCGTCTCGTTTTACATGCTGAATTGCCCGTTTAATATCCTCGTATACTTTTTACCTACTACTTCCGAGATCGGCATGATTACCTTAACTATTATTGTCGGTATTTGTTTGCTTTTGAATCTGATGAGAACACACCTATGACTGTTATTTTCTCACTGTAGCTCTCTCCCTCAGCTACTCAGCTCTTCACAGCAAATCCTACCCCCACTCTAAGAAAAAAATAAACAAAAGAAATGGCACCCCGGTTCGTCACTCCGGCTTGTCTGGTCGTATGGAGGGGGAATCTCAGATTAGTATCCCGCCACAGTCCGGGCTTTTGCAGACATGTCTTCGACCTGGGATGAAATGTCCTCTGTTACGAGTCCCGCATAGAACTGAGTCCCCTATGGCCAGAAAACGTCTGGAAACGCGGTGGGATACCAACCTGACTGTTATCCACCATACGACCTGACAACCGAGAGTGATGGTCTGGAGTGCCATTTCTTTTCATAGAAAAGCCTTACAGTACAGTGATACTTCGACGATATTCTACGGCCCATTTTGCTGACCTTCGTGGCAAGTCACCTTGAAGTTACGGTTCCGCAAGATACTGCAAGGGTTCCTTCTGCTTATCTTCGTGGTTGCCAAACCGCACCTTGATGACCAAGGCTGTCGGACCTTTACTCATTTGAGCACATTTGGCGCATTATGAGCAGCATCCTCCATCTCGAAATTTTGTCCCTCTAACGGGCCAATTGGACAGAATTTGGTACGATGTCCCTGAGGAGAACATCCAACAAATCAGTCAATGCCAAACTGAATAACTGTTTGCATAAGGGCCAGAGATGGACCAAGGCGTTTTTGGCTAGCTCAGTTTGTGAAGCTCTTTCAACTGAAAGAGATTCGAGTGTGTTCTAGTCGCGTCCTCCTCAAAGATTTTTTTTTTCAGTTAAAGCACTAAATTGTATCCAGTTTACACCTTCACAATGATTTATCTTGTGTCTTTCTTTCCATTATTGTTACTTTTATTTAAACATCAAAACATAACGTGAAGCTCTTTCAGTTGAATAAATCATTCAGTTTTTCTGAAGTTGTAATCATTTGTCACTACACATACAGCACATCTACTGATTTCCGTCTCATTCGGATAGTTCCTTCGTGCATTATTTTTTGCTGATGGTGACATTACCCTGTATTTGACTGACCAGAAATCGTTCCTTCCATTTCTCTTCGCTGCTCCCCACTGAATCTAGAGCATTACATTTTCCTTTTCAGAATTTCTATCTTTCGTACGACGTTCAAAATTCTGTAATTCTATGCTCCAATGCATGGAATTTTACCCCTTCGTTTGTGATTCCATCTTCTTATCGTAGGTACCTCACCCTTGGCAGTTCCCTTCCAGAAGTTCGAATCGGGGACTAATCCGAAATCTTTTGCAATGGAGGGATCATTGTAACATTTCTCCGATTACTGGCCACATGTCATGTTTCCTTAATGTGGTCGTTTTTATTGCTTTCTGTAGTGTCGTGCTGTCGATCGTTGGTGATTCTTCTGAATTTTAGAGGCAGACTCCTTCCTCAAGAGTAAGAAAGCTTAACATCTATCCATTCCTCCGCCCTCTTTGATAAGACCGTTGACTAATAGAGTGTGACTGATTATGCCGGAAGACTTTGGTCACCTTTGCTGATGATTTTTATTCAGAATTTAAGCAGTGGCTCCAAGACCACAGACCCTATCCTTACGCTACTATCTACAGGGTGAATTCACTGAATGAACTGTGAATGAAGCCCGACCAACAGGCATTACATGCATTGATAAAAAATTATAGTGCATTGAGAACGGCTAGTTTCTAGCTGAAATCTAGATCTGCCAATAAATTTCAAAAGGACGGCTGATAGCTGAAGTCTATTATTTACAAGATTCTCTGTTGCCATGGGGGCTTGGCATTCATCCTCTGACAAAGTCCCATCACGGAATCCGGCTCTGGTCTCTCTCTGCATGCTATTAATGTTCCTTTCGAAGCCCGACTTCTTCTCTCGCATGGGCGGTGTAGGGTGTCAAGGCACCATATTTCTTAATGGCCTCTGGTCTTATAAATCCTAAAAGCAGATGTGCGATGGTCTCTAATGCGCGATCAGTCACATCATGTCCACCAGATTCTCTTACGTTGGCCATGTGCATGGAATCAAACTGACTTCATCTGGAATCTATGTTCCCTTAAACCACCTTTTAGCTTCCGTGGCTCATCCATGAAAATTTCCTTAGCCTCCTTACAGGTTGCAAAACTAGTCAATGTCATCTTGTGCTTGCGATTGACAGTACCGCACACGTCGTATGTGATGTCCCTTCTGTACTGAGCCGTTCCCTGCGACTTCGCGTTGTCTTTGGTCATTCACTCGCGCGATCGCACGCACCTTTGCCTGAAATGGGCCTGTAGTGGTGGACCTCCATCACTCTCTCACTCTGTTTGACTATGCGACTCTTGCACACGATTCACGTGGCGTCTATGATCTGGCACTTCACTCCTGCCCTACGGCGTCTATCTCACTCTCGCATATTCCCTTCTTCTCTCCTTCGTCCGTTATTGTGCCACCTCTGTCAGTTATTGCGCTGCACAAACCTTTGTGGCGCCCTATGTTCTGTCCTCATTGCGTTAGCGTGTAGCGCTCTTTGTTTCTTCTGCTCTCCAGTCATGTCCAACGGCCTTAAAATATCGAGGAACTTTTTATCTCGATACGATACGGCAGTGCCTGTGTTATTCCGAACTGCAGTGCAATGTCGAACTTCGACAACCGTAGCTTTATAATGGAATGACGAAAATGAAAATTTATGCCAGACTAGGACTTGCACCCGGATTTCCAAACTATCGCGAGCGGTCGCCTTACCAATTGGCAATCCAACCGCGACCTACGGCCAGACCCAAGCCTCCATATGCACGGAAGCGCATGCATTTCTCAAGGAACAGAGGCACTGCAATATCGTATTTGTCCCCAGTCACCGGGCAGGTGCCTTTCAAGTAAAATGTCTCACACGTACAGGAATATACCTAATGGATGTACGAGTACAGTTTCTAGACACATGGCTGCCAACATATGGAAATTTGTGTCTAGCTGTGAGTCATGCTCGGATAGCCAAATGTTAAGTTTCAAATGGTTCAAAAGGCTCTGAGCACGATGGGACTTAACAGCTGTGGTCATCAGTCCCCTAGAACTTAGATCTACTTAAACCTAACTAACCTAAGGACATCACTCACATCCATGCCCGAGGCAGGATTCGAACCAGCGACCGTAGCAGTCGCACGGTTCCGGACTGCGCGCCTAGTAAATGTTAAGGTAACCGCTGGCAATAACTGGGAAATCCGGGTTCTAGACCCACATAGGCACACATTTTTACTGTCGTCATTCTATTATACAGCTGGTGGTTGTTCATGTTCACAAATGCGAATACATTTCATTATGTTATCCCGATAGCAGGAAAACGTGAGCACATTTCACAACACCATTCTTTGTCTGTCTTTTTGTCGTCTAAGTAGCCCACCAGATCGGCAAAGTGAGCAGCGTATATTGCTATGGATTACGGTAACTATGGCGCATACTGTCGGCGATATTGTTCCGGCGTATCGACAAGCACCGGCACCACCGCGCGACTGCTACGGTCGCAGGTTCGAATCCTGCCTCGGGCATAGTGTTAGTTAGGTTTAAGTAGTTCTAAGTTCTGGGGGACTGATGACCACAGCTGCTAAGTCCCATAGCGCTCAGAGCCATTTTTGAGCACCGGCACCAAGGCGCAGAACACAAGACCAGAGAAGGCGGTGAGACGACGTCAGCCAATAGCGCACTGACCAGGACGTCACAACGATAGGAGTGGCACCTAGACGAAGTGTGTATAAAAGTCGCTCCTGCCAGCCTCGGCCGCAGAGTATAGGACAATTGTAGACCGGCAAATAGCTATTAGCGATCCATATCCGTTTCTTGTTTGGACATTTTCTATAGCGAAGAACATTATTGTTTGCATGTCGCCCATCACTTGCGACACTTGTAAATTTAAAGTTAAGGATTGTCAATCTTCTTATTTATAATAAAAACTGTTAATGTGATTTTGCTTGAATTGTTGTATAGCATTCCGAGAACGCAGCATCCTTTAGGCACGCTATACAAGACGAGTGGGCGAGACCCCACAGATATATGCCCATCTTTGCAATTGGCCGTGCGGCAAGGTTCCTGTACGTTGTTAGAAACTTGCTACATTGTAACAACTCTTCTCTCAAAATAGGTGCCAGCCGTTGTGGCCGAGCGGTTCTAGTCGCTTCAGTCCGTTAGCGTGCGACAGCTACGGTCCCAGGTTCGAATCCTGCCTCGGGTTTGAATGTGTGTGATGTACTTGGGTTAGTTAGGTTTAAGTAGTTCTAACTTCTGGACTGATGACCTCAGATGGTAAGTCCCATAGTGCTCAGAGGCATTTGAACCATCATAACAGGCAGCCTCCTCCCATTGAGCTTCTGCCGTGCAACAAGTAAAGCATTACATTCGACCATTCATTTTGCACGAAGATAAGCGTCTAAATTCTTTAGGTACTTAGCGTCCGACCGAATTTAGGCAGTTGTATGTCCACTCCGTACACCAGGAATGAGGCCTGCGAATTTTCTGACGTGACCTGCACTACGAGGACTCACACCCTTCGTTCTCTTTGCTGGATGTATCCTAACCTCTGTCTTCCTGTTCAGTTTTTACTCTCTACAGTTCCCTCTAGTATCATGAAAGTTCTTGAATGACGTCTTAGCCTGTGTCCTACCATTTTGTCCCTTCATCTTGTCAGTGTCTGCCACATATTCCTTTCCCAGGCGATTCTGCGGAGAACCTCCCATACCTTACCTTATCAGTCCACCTAATGTCAACGTTCTCTAGCATCACAATTAAAATTTCTGTTTTCCTCTGTTCCGGTTTTCCCACAGTCCATGACTCACTACGTACGTTCTCACAAATTTCGTCCTCAGATTAACAGTTATGTTTGATACCAGTAGATTTCTCTTAGTCAGGAATGCCTTCTTGTCAATGATAGTCTCCTTGCTCCGTCCGCAATCGGTTATTTTGCTGCTTAGGTAACTTACCTCCTTCTGCTTCCAATCACCAATTACGCTGTTAAGTTTATCGCTGTTCTCATCAATTACGTTGTTGAGTGTGTCACTCTTCTCATTTCTCTTACTTCTCATTACCTTCGTCTTTCTTCAGCTTACCCTCAGTCCGTACTCTGCACTCGCTGGACTTCATTCCGCTCAACAGGCCTTGTAATTCTCTGTAAATCGATCTTTATGCAGATGGTTGCAGGACTTCGGCTGTTCAGTATGGAATGTCGAATCAAAACTCATTTCAGCCGTCTAAATTTCCGGGTGTTGTTTTATTTGAGCAACCTGATTCGACGTTACATTACGCCATCTTCGTGTGCTCTGACCGATGTGACACTGTAATTTTTTTTCACTTTCACTCAGGGTAACAATGTCATCACTAATTTTGACACTCATATGCTTCACCTTGATTTTAATCAAACTCTTAAACGCTCCTATTATTTCCGTCACTACGGCATCGATGTATAGATTGAATAGTAGGGGTGAAGACTACACCGCTGTCTTACACGTTTTGTAATCCATGCACTGCGTTCTTGATCTGCCACTCTTATTGTTCCCTCTTGGTTCGCGAACATATTGTACATTACCCGCGTTTCCCTGCAGCTTACCCGTATTTTACTCATGATTTCGAACATCTTGCACCATTTGATATTGTCTAACGCTTTTCCCAAGTCGGCAAATACTGTCAATGTGTCTTGATTTTTCTTTAGTTTCGCTTGCATTGAAAACCCCAACGTGAGAACTGCCTCTCTGGTGCCTTTAGCCTTACTAAGGCCAAACTGATCGTCAATCGAAAGATCCTCGATTTTCGAATGTTCATATGTGTGTGAATTCCTAAAGGGCCATACTGCTGAGATCATCGGTCTCTAGTCTTGCACACTACTTAAACTATCTTACGCTAAGAACAACAACTAACTTACGCTAAGAACAACACACACACCCATGCCCGAGGGAGAATTTCTTTTGCACTCTTCGGTATGTATATTAATCTCATCGACATCATGGATACCTGAGCTGTTATACTGATTTCTGCGATAATTCTCATACTTGTCGGCTCCTGTAATCTTCGAAATTGTGTGGATGATAATTTTCCGATAATCTGTTGGTATGTCGTCAGTCTCATATGTTTTACATACAAACGTGAATAATAGTTTTGTTGCCACTTTCCGATGTAATGTTATCCATCTCTTGTGCCTTACTTCATTTTATGTCTTCCAAAGTTCTTTTAAATTTTGATTCTAATACTGGATTTCTTATTTGTCCCCTATCGACTCATGTCTCTTCTTCTGTCACTCATCAGGTAGTCCTCCCCCTCACAGGCGCCTCTAATGTACTCTTTCCACCTATCTGCTCTCTCTTTTGCATTTAACAGCGGAATTCCTATTGCACTTTTAATGTTGCCATCCTTGCTTTTAATTTCAGCGAAGGATGTTTTGTTAATTCTATATGTGAGTCAGTGCCTCCGACGGTCATTTCTTTTTCGGTTTCTTCACATTTTTCATGCAGCCTTTTCGCCTTAGCTTTCCTGCACTTCCTGTTTATTTCATTTCTGACTTGCATGCCTGTGTTCCTGCACCGAACGTTTTTGTGCTTCCTTCTTTCGTTAATGAACTGAAGTGTTTCTTGTGTTAGCCATGGTTTCTTCACAGTTACCCTTTTGTAACTACGTTTTTCTGTCCAACGCTACCTTGTCGTATAGCAGACACTCCCTCGTCGAGGACCGACGCTCTATTTGTTTCATTGAGTGATCTACTTTCCTCACCTATGCATGCATAGATGTCAGTCATCTTACTGCTTACCTGCGTTTCTAGGTAGTCAAACTTCATTTCACACGTCTCACCTTCTCCAGGCTGTTGGTGACACGCAACCGTGACTGTTTGCTTTCGGTTCCCAACTGGCGCCTAACTTTTGCGATCTGCCCATTAGTCTTTAGAACGATAAGTTTTAGCTCGGCTCCCAGCTTTACAAATCGTGTTTGATTACCGTCCCTCATGGCGGTTAAATGGGATGTCTGGTTTTCTAATACCGCAAGAATTCGATCCAATGGACTCTATCCCCCATCGATGTGCCTTGTGTTTCCTTGTTCACTTTCGAGCTTTCCTCATTTGGTCTGTCGGTTCCTAGTGTCTTCTGAATTTGTGTGTGTCCCAACAGATATGCCTGACGTTTCCTCAGTCATACCTGAACTCTCCTTGATTGGCCTAATGGTTCCTGTGTAAATTAGTCTCTCCGACCTTGATTGCACATAGAACCGGAAATATGAACTAAAAGCACTCCACAGAATGAACAGAGGCTGAGACGACAACGCTGATGGCAACGCTGGTAGCAGGAAACAGACCAATGGAAACGTTGAACAGAATAATCACAACAGCATTACAAAACGCTGGGAAGCTGCGGCAACCGAGATTAAAGAAATGAACTGCCACTATTTGTATTTCATACTGCGCATTTACAACACACTCAGCACACATGACCATACCATCCTTGCGTCTGACATCGCACCCAAAGTAGTTGTGATATTTCACTAGTGCTTATTTTTTGGGTCGTCAGTCTTCTGACTGGTTTGATGAGGCCCACCACGAATTCCTATCCTGTGCTAACCTCTTCATATCAGAGTAGCACTTCTAACCTACGTCCTCAATTATTTGCTGGATGTATTCCATTCTCTGTCTTCCTCTACCATTTTTGCCCTCTACAGCTGTTTCTACTACCATGGAAGTCATTTCCTCATGTCTTAACAGATGTCATATCATCCTGCCCCTTCTCCTGATCAATGTTTTCCATGTATTCCTTTCCACACCGATTCTGCGCGGAACCTCCTCTTTCCTTACCTTATTAGTACAGCTAATTTCCAACATTCGTCTTACCACCACATCTCCAATGTTCAAATGTGTGTGAATTCCTCAGGGACCAAACTGCTGAAATCATCGGTCATTAGACTTCCACACTGCTTAAACTAACTTATGCTAATGACAACACACACACACCTATGCCAGAGGGAGGACTCGAACCTCCGGTGGGAGAAACGGGGCGATCCATGACATGACGCCTCAAACAGCACGGCCGCTCCGCGCGGCTCATCTAAAACTCTTCGATTTTCTTGTGTTCCAGTTTCCATACCATACAATGTTTCAGTATCATACAATGCTGTACTCCAGAAGTACATTTTCAGAAATTTCCTCCTCATATGTTTGATACGACTTCTCTCGTCCAGGAATGTCCCATATTCCATGGCCAGTCTGCTTTTGATGTCCTCTTTGCTCCGTCCGTCGTTGTTTATTTTACTGTCTAGTTAGCAGAAATCCTTAACTTCATCTACTTCATGACCATCAAGCCTCATGTTGAGTTTCTCGCTGTTCTAATTTCTGCTACTTCTCATTACTTTCGTCTTTCTTCGATTTACTCTCAAATACGTAGTTTGTACTGATTAAATTGTTCATTCGATTCAACAGGTCATGTAATTCTTCTTCACTTTCACTCAGGATAGAAATGTCATCAGCGAATCGTATCATTGATACTTTCACCTTGAATTCTAATTCCACTCCTGAACCTTTAATTTCCATCATTGCTTCTTCGAGGTACAGACTGAACAGTAGGGGTGAAAGACTACATCCCTGTATTACACCCTTTTTAATTCTTGCACGTCGTTCTTGGTCGTCCGATCTTATTATTCCCTCTTGGCTCTTCTATGTATTGTATATTACCCGCCTCTACCTATAGCTTACCCCTATTTTTCTCAGAATCTTGCACCATTTTAAATTGTCGAACGCTTTTTCCAGATCGAGAAATCCTATGAACGTGTCTTGATTTTTCTTTAGTCTCACCTCCAGTATCAACCGCAACGTCACAATAGCCTCTCTCGTGCCTTTACCTTTCCTAGAGCTAATCTGATCGTCATCTAGCACATCCTGAATTTTCGTTTCCACTCTTATAGAGGCCTAATGGTACGGAAAGTTAATGCTTCCTGTGTCATGTCTGAAAATTTATAAGTTCTCATACTAGCAAAAGCGTGAGAATGAAATCAAATCGAAGCCCCACTTTGGATGCCAAAAATACAGGGAACTGGGAATTCTTTTTATCTTTAGCTCCACATTGGGAGCAATAATTAAGTGCCGGCCGGTGTGGCCGAGCGTCTCTAGGCGCTTCAGTCTGGAACCGCGCGACCGCTACTGTCACAGGTTCGAATCCTGCCTCGGGCGTGGATGTGTGTGATGTCCTTAGGTTAGTTAGGTTTAAGTAGTTCTAAGTTCGAGGGGACTGATGACCTCAGATGCTAAGTCCCTTAGTGCTCAGAGCCATTTGAACCATTTGAACCAATAATTAAGTGACATAAATAATTAAGTAATAAAATTTTACTTTTGATATTGTGTGTCTCGGTGTTCGCTTTGCTATATAATCGACTCCCAATTTCATTATAATTCTGAATAGTGCGTTTCTGATCATTGAGTCATACGGCTTTTTAAAATCTACAGTAGTTATCACACACTGACCTATATTTTTACGATTATTTCAGATGTAGACATAAACCTACGGGTACCGGCAAGCGCTCACAGAGATTCAGGTACCGTCTAATATTCGGAGTAATCTCTTGCGCAGTGAATCACAATCACATCGCCAACGGTGCAGGCGACCAGGCGCGGCCAAAGCGGAGTCCGCCGGCCTAGGAGACGGGCCCGGCGTGGCTGTGTGTGCGTGTTGTTGGTCGCATTGTTCCCGATGGCCAGCGGAGCGGCAGCCCACATCCTGTGCCGCCGCCGCCGCCGCCGCCGCCGGCATTGGGGGGCGACGTCGCGGCTCCATCGACTTAGGCTCGCGCCATTGGCCCGCAGCGCCGCGGAACGCCGCTACAGTTATGGCCGCCTTGCTCCATTTGTCTTCCGGTGGACACCGGCCGCACCGCGCGCGCCATTCACTCTCTCTCTCTCACACACACTCTGTTGTTCCCCTCCTTCTCGTCTCCATCAACCCAACAGCGCTCCGTCTTCAGACCCAGATCCATTGCTTTGTAACACTACAAGCAAAATATTGTCGAAGTAAGGTGCTCGTTGATATGACGTTATTTTTTTTAAGAACCTAGTTTCTTGCATTTGCCGGCCGAGGTGGCCGATAGGTTATAGGCGCTACAGTCTGGAACCGCACGACCGCAATGGTCGCAGGTTCGAATGCTGCCTCGGGCATGGGTGTGTGTGATGTCCTTAGATTCGATAGGCTTAAGTACATCACACACATCCATGCCCGAGGCAGGATTCGAACCTGCGACCGTAGCGGTCGCTCGGTTCCAGACTGTAACGCCTAGAACCGCACGGCCTCTCAGGCCGGCACAGTTTTAGAAAAACTACATGATTTATTCAAGAGAAAGAGTTTCATAAATTGAGAAAGCCAATTACGCAAGATCCACGTGTGTCCCTTATGCAAGCAATTATTCTGCTTGGCATTGATTGATAAAACTGTTGGATTTTTCCCTGAGGCAGATCGTGCCAAATCCTGTCCACCTGGAAAGTTAGATCCACAAAATCCCAACCTGCTTGGATGCGCTGCCCATAATGCTCCAAATGTTCTCAACTGTGGAGAGATCCTGTGATCTTGTTGCCCATAGTTTGGTTGGCAAGCATGAAGACGAGCAGTACTAATCCTCGACGTTTATGGGAAGGCATTACCTTGCTGAAGTGTAAGCCTAGCATGGCTCGATACGAAGGTCAACAACACGGGGAGCAGAACATCGTCATGTACCGCTGTACTGTAAGACAGCTGCGAACGACAACCGAAACGGTCCTTCTATAAAAAGAAATTGCACCCCAGACCATCACTTCTGGTTGTCTGGCCATATGGTGGGCGACAATACCACATCTATCCGGGAGTCTCTAGATACGTCCTCGACCTGGAATCTCATTGAATGAAGTAGAATTGTCGTCAGTGAACAGTCTGGCTTCAAAGTGAGAAATGATGAGCTGCGAAGACATCTCTGGAGACGCCCCAGAGAGTGATGGGATACCAACCTAACGGTCGCCCGCGATAGGTCTCGACAAGGAGGTGTGATGATCGCGTGGTCCATTTCTTCTAATAGCAGTACCCCTCTGGGTGTCATCCTCGGCACCCTTACAACACAATGGTACGTCGACGATATTCCACATCCCGTTTTGTTGCCCTTCATAGCAAGCCTTCTTGGGCTTACGTAACAGCCGCCCGCACACTGCGAGAGTCTCTATTGCCTGTCTACCTGCTTGCCAAACCCCACCATGGCTAGTGAAGCCATCGGATCTCTTCCCACCTGACAACGTTTGAAAAATTATGGGCATGGCTCTCAAACCAGATCGGAAGTTTGACCATGTAATGTGCCAAGTGGACAGAATTTGGCACGATATCCCTCAGCGGGACATCCACAACTGTGTTTCTGTCAAGCCGAATAACTACATGTATAAGGGCTACAGATGGATCAATGCGATACTGACTTTCCCAATTTGTGAAGCTCTTTCTGTAGCACAAATCATCCAATTTTTCTGAAACTGTTATCATTTGCTTTTTTGTAAATATATCACATTTACCGATTTCCGTTCAATTTGGATAATTCCTTCGTCGTGAGCCTATTTTTTTATTTTTATTTTTTTTGTCGTAAAGTGTATGTATTCCACTTACTGCATTCCCGTGCAATTTTTCTCTCAACAGATTTCTCTGCCAGGTATAACATTATGCCACAATACATGTAATATCATCATGCCCCTTCTTCTGCGTTAACCAGACCCTTTTCACTTCTTATCTAGTCAGTCCACCTAAATTTTCAATATCCTTCTATAACATTGAATGTAAACAACATCCATTTATCCGTTTTAGGTTTTCCCACTTCCATACAACACTGAATTCCAAACGTGCATTCTTAGATGTTTTTTTTCCCATTAAACTAAGGCGTATGTTTGGGTCCTGTAAGGAGGAATGGCATTTTTGCCTATGATAGTCATTTTCTTGCATTCTTCCTACTGCGATCGTGATTCTTAATTTTGCTTTCAATGTACTAGAATTCCAGCATTCTGTCGATGGTGAAGTCCTCAATTTTGGTGTTAAGTATACTGATTATCATTGGTCCTACTCCATACCGTAACTACAACGGTATGTAAGGTAATAGATTAACTGACAGAATAACAAGAAATACTCGTATATTCTGTAGCTCACGCGGTAATGCAGTCTGTGCAAAAGGTATCAAATTTGAACGGAAGCACGTATTGTATTTATTATCTATACGAAGATACTAGGCAGTTTGAGACACTGTTAACTGCCTATAGAAATATATCATTAACCTCCAACGAAGGAGACCATAAAGTTTACACAGCAAGTCTAGGTGACAGAAAAGGATGCTTCCTGCCTTGTCTTGGTCTTACACATCTAGCTCAAAGAATGGCAGGTAAAGAGAACCAATAACAAAAGGTTCTTAATGCATTACCTTCAACGAGGACCACGCTGTTTTACTGCTATGGAAACACAGAAAGAAGTTAGCTTGCTACCCAATATAACTGAAACTTACAGCTGTGAGATGCACGGCAGAGACAGGAGAACAGTTGCCAGAGACTGAATCATACGGCAGCCAATTAGAGTTTTGCAGTACAATGGCAGCCACAACTCTTTTTTTACTGCACCAAGATTTGGACCCAAAGACAGATGATAAGAGGCGATTTCCAGCCAATGAGGTAGTTGCTGTGCACAGCAGTACATCTGCAGTGAAAACATAAGACAAGAATTGAAAATCTTTGCAATAAAAATGACAAAAAAGAAACAAGATAATAAGCAATAATGGCTTAGCCATGTCGTTGGAATGGGCAAGGAGCGACTGCTAAAACAGGTTACTGTGTACTGAAATGAGACGCAAAAGATACTGGGGAAGGCCAAGATGGAGATCGATGGACGAAACCAGTCCCTCAGGCTTACTTCGTGAAGTAGATAAAGATAGCATTCTCTCCTGTAGAATTAGGGCTCCGAAGGCTTCACTTCCAATGCTACGGTTGCAACAGGATTTTCTTTCAGTATCATTTACTACCTGCATTTTTGATGAAAAACTTCGTAATATGAATAAAATATAGTTTTGAAGTATTTCTAATGCGCAGTGTCTTGGTTTACAAAACCTTTTCGTTGTATGAGACCTGTGTAAATCATTCTTAAAGTCGTTAAAGTGGCTTGACTCTTGACAAGTCTAAGTGAGATCTGTGCTAGAATTGCTACAGGAGAAACACAGAGACACAAACAGCAGAACAGATTGCGACATTCTTACAAAAGGATTATTGTAAGCGACAACTAATGTTGATGGGTACTATTGATTGAGAATAGATGCGCGAATCCTATCTGCCAATGTTTACTCGCGGTGTAACGTGATTGAACGTACCTCTCGTCTGAATAAACCATCGGCTCACTGAATTGCGATGTGAAATTTTTGGTGATTATTTTCCTTAGCGCTAACATTTATTTTAATTTTTTACGGAATTTATGCAGCTACGACTTTCAAATATAAATTTCCTATATAAATTACTTTCAAGGTTTATTTGCTTATCTTGACATCTAGTTATGTGTAACAAAACTTGTGAAGTAGCTGTGTCTCTTTATATATAAGGTGCTCCAAACCATTAGACTCAAAATAATACAGCCGAGAAAAAGATCCTAAACTGAGTGTTATGAGATTGGGATCCTAGAGTCTAAAAGGAAAATTTAAGCAGTGCATGGTTCTCAATAAGCAGTATATGACAAGCAGGCCTGATAACCTCACCACCATGACAAACATGTTGCTTATGTTTCGTATTAAACTAACTCATGGTGAATCGATGCTGATGTCTTTCCTTTGGAAACCAATTAGCAGTATTCGATGAAGAGTCCACGTTGAACTTAATGAATCCACTGTTGACGAAGATGAAGCGTTATTCTATACAGCAACGTACGATGCATCACAATATGATGCCCGGACAGCCGGACAAACGCACAGTAAATTGTGCCGCAACGGCCGTCAAACTGACTTGAGGCTATCTGTGAATCTGGTTAGAAACGCATAACGAATGTTTTGGAAAAATTTTAGCTTCATGTCTGATTTCAGTCAACCTCCAGGCTCTTTGAAGGCGTTGGTTACTCAAGGACTTTTTTCTCAGACTCTCAGCATCAAGTAGCTTGCGTACCTTCTGTCACAGTGACAGGCAAGAAACTATATTTTCAGGAGGTGTGTGCATTTGCAGGCGCTTCCGACTACGTTACAGGTTGTTTATGTACTCCATTACTTTTAGAATTCTGAAAAATGGTGGTAAAGTATCAAGGGCTATAGAAAACTCGGGGAGGGGCCACATACCCCCTCCCCCCGTTATCACGCCACAGCAGGGTGCGAAAAAGAAAGGATGAAAATGCATAAGACACTTTTCTGCCACCGATCACGTTCAAATATCGTCTAATATTTTGAACAGTCCCTAGTGGTTTCACCCTGTACATAACAATAAAATTGCGATTGTGCTGCACCCCAAACGCGTGTGATAATGTTCGATGGCGATGCAGCCCCAAAAAGTTCATAGAGAAGGGTGTCAAAGGTCCGCAATGGGGACATTCGTTTTTGAAACCAAAATGTGTGGGACTCAACGACCCAGGGAAAGGCGTGGCTCCATCTATGCCCTTTATGCCAACCCCTGCGGCCTTTTCATGGCGATTCTGACCGGTCGTTCGTCTGGAATGTTTCTGTTGGCAACTTATAAGAAAACCTCGGTCGCGAAGGCGGCAAAAGAAGGGAAACGTGTGTACGTGGGGTCGCATCGGCCTCTCCCATCACGTGACACGTCCACGGTGGCTTTGTACAGACCTGCAGTATAGTTTGGTGTCAATCTGACATCATTAATGCAGCTTACACATCACAACTTCATAGCTGTGTTCTTTTCTCGCATATGTCGACGGTTTCCTGTTCGATTCGTTGTCGAGCCTGAGAATGACGTTCCAGATCGCTACGCTCTTGCACCATTAGGGAATGGGCTCATCCGTACGCCAAATTTAAAACAAATGCTTCCCAATGGGTGGCAATTACAGGGATTAGAGAAAGTGATCCATTAATTCTGTTACGTAGAGAATTTCTCTACCGTTCGAATCTCTTACAGCGCGCTGGAGGAAGAGACATTTGGCGAGCTCTGAATGCTGTTTTCTTAATTCAATGATCATTTCTCCTCATGTAGATGTGAGCCAAAAAGATTTTTGGTGAAGGGAGGAGAAAATTAAAGCATGCTGCTGCCTGAGTACGAATATTGCTGAAGACATACTACCTTAAATTAATTTACTTCTCTTCCCGTCTCACAGTTCTGTCACATATGTATTTATCTATATTTCAGTGCGCTCCACGAAATTTGGTGCTTTGTCAGAACCAACATTCCTCAGATGTCTCTGGTATTCATAGACTGACATGTCAGGACTGAAATTGAATTTATACTGGGGAGACAAGCAGATATTGCAATATTAAGTACGCAGAATATAGAAGAACTCTAAAATGCAACAACTGTCATTCTACATTTTCAGAACACTTACGGATATGCAGCGCCGATCATCAGGTATCAGGACCCGCCTAAAAGTTCTCAAATTCCACAGCAGTCCTCTTTAGAAGACAATAAATGAGGAAAATTAACTAATACAAAAGGAAATGTTACGAGAAATTTAAACACAGCTCTCTGCAAAGTAACTATTTTCTCTGCCCTCAGAGAAATATTAGACGACACGGACACTTAAAAAACACACACACACACACACACACAAACACACACACAGTCACACACAATTGCAAAAATTTTTCTTTAAAAGGTAAGTTGAATACAGACAGTACAGAATGCTTTTCCTGTTATCTATACATATTATAAAAATGAGTGTACATCTATATTAGTGTATACATGTATGTATGTGTTCCGCATCTCCTCCTAAGCCTCTGGGCCGATTTTATTCAAACTTGGTACGCATATCATTTATTGCCTGGAGAGAATCGCTATGAGGATAAGGACCACATACCTATGAAAGGGCAGGGTCAGGGCTGAAAAAGCAGTGTAGTTCACAACCCCTGAATACGCCAACTTTTTTCAGTCGGTATTGGAGAATGAGAGAACTTAGTGACGTACACCAAACCTTACGCATAACTTCATACCATCGTGAAACATTTTCTTGCTGAAAAGCCTCAAAAAACAATAAATAGAAAACGGTTTATAGCTTACTACATTTTCCCCTGTCCAAACAGTAAAACTGCCGCATCAGGCATGACTTTTTAATTTATTACTTCTATGCTACTGACTTCAACCGTAATAGATTTCGCATACAGTATTCACACATGCCGCTGAATGCACCTACAAAATTTTATCATTGTGTGACACGTAGTTCAGGAGATATAAAGTCGCAGAGATTGAGCTACGTGAAACCGAAACTGCAGGAGGAAATTCTCCACAGATATAAGTGAAATTTGTATGCAAATATGTGTGAAGTACGTTAAATACATGTTACATTTGAGTTTTTTCTGGAAAACTTGCGACTGAAAAGCTTCTCCTAATACCCTGGATCTGTTTCTAACAAAATGGTACACAAATTAGCATCTGGCACGAAATGCTGTTGGGGTAAGAACCAGCGATCTTATAGTGGAGTAGAGAGAGAAGGGAGGAGAGAGAGAGAGATGAACAGACAGAGAGGGGAAAAGAGGAAATGGACACAGTTAAGAGGGAAGAGGAGACAGGACACGGTGAGGGGGAGAAAGAAATGGAAAAATAAAGAGAAGAGGAGGGAGGGAAAGAAGTGGAGATGGGCAGACAGAAAGGGGAGGAGTAGATGGGCAGAGAGAGGGGAAAGATGAGGTGGACAGAGGGGAGGAACGGTCGGACAGAGAGAGAAGGGAGGAAGAGATGAAGATAGTGAGGAAGAGGTAGAGGAACAGGAGGTGACGGACGCAGAGAAGGAGGGGCTGCAGGAGATGGAAAGAGGGGAAAGGAGCAGGTGGACAGAGGGGGCAGGAGCAGATGGATGGAGAGAGTAGGACACGAGGAGACAGACGGTGGGAAGGAGAGTGATGGAGGAGATAGAGAGGGGGGGTAAGGAGATGGACAGAGAGGAGGGTGAAGGAGAGGGACAAAGAGAAGCAAAAGGAGGAGATGAGCTAGTAGAACTGGAATAAATACATAAATGGGCAAGGCGAGGTACTAGCCAGTTTAATATAAAGAAAGTAACAAACCGATAATGATTCTGTAACTATGTCAGATACAAAAAAGAAACATTTTCTTAAAGCAGAACCTATCCAGAAACAAAGTCACTTGTAAGCAAACGCGGATACGAGAGTGAGCTACAACCTCCAGATATCTAGGCGCTCAGGCTCATTATTGACACGGTCAGAGAATATCGTTGGGAGCGGCGAGCCTGGAGCCAGTGAGACGACACTGCACCGCACCGTGCCGCCGCAGGTGCGCCGCCGCAGCCGCAGGCGCGAGGGTGGGTGGGGCTCCATTGCCAACTTGGGTCGGGTGAGTCGGCGTGACTGCAAGTTTGGCTCGGCTACTGGCGTGGCGGCCGCAGAGGACAGCCGAGCTGTGCTGTGCGCCATGGGGCGTGTCGGCGGCGCGGCGGTCGCTGCGGCCGGCTCCCCGATCCTGCCCGTGGCGCGTTATTAAATGTTTCTGGTCCAGTCTGCACGCCGTGACGCTCCACCTGCTCCGCTACACCGCCGCTGCCACTGCCGCGTGGAACGGTTGAAAAAACGCGAACTGTTCGGTCCAGTTCACAACTCCCTTCCAATTGAGTCATTCGCATTCTGCAATTGTAAACGAACTAGATTCTGGTAATTTTAAGAAGGAGGCGCCCCACAGCTCGTATATATTTGAAGAACGTCATGATCTACCGCCAAGAGCTACTGATAAAATTTCTTTATTGAATAACCACTTTCTCTCCAGAGACCATCATTTGATCCCTCTATACCAAAGGAAAGAAAATACGAAGGGACTTCAATAAGTAATGCAATATATTTTCTTCTCGAACAATTTCGGTTGAAGAGTTTCATGAAGTTCCGAGAGATGGTGGCCCTATACGTAGCCTTCGAAACAATATCTGTAATGGAAGTGCGTTCGAAGCAGAGAGCTGTCATAGAGTTCCTTTTGGCGGAAAACCAAACTGCATATACTTATAGGCTCTTCTAGAATGCCTACGGAGTTTTGACAGGAAACAAAAGCACGGTGATTCGTTGGGCAAAGCGTCTGTGATCATAGCAAAAGGCTCGCGCAAACCTGTCCTATCTCCAGAGTGAATGTCTGCCGCACACAGCTGTGACTCCTGCAGCATTAGAACGTTCGGACACCCTCATTATATGATTGACTGATCACAATCAAACACTTGGCTGCACAACTGGGCTCTGAAGGGGTCATTCTGTTTGAAGCCTTCCTTTATAGCTCAAAGATCAAGTGTTTGCGCTACCCTCAGGAAACTGGAGAAATATCTTCAGCGCGGTCGTCACCTCAAAAATGCTAATGAACTTCCCCTTCTCCACTGCAACTTAAGGCCTCGCACAAGTTTACACACCCGAGAGGAGCTCACAAAACTTCATTGGACTGTTACTCCTAATGCAACCTACAGCCCTGATCTCCCACCTTCGAAATTCCAACAGTTTGGCCCAATGAAGGATGCACTCCGCGGGAAGCAGTTCATGGATGATGGGGTGGTTACCATGCTGCCTTACACGCACTGCCAACAAAGTGGCGTAAGGTCGTCGCAATGAACGTAGACTACGTTGAAAAATAGGGTGTTGTAGTTAAAAGAGTGGGGAATAACGTAGTGTATTAGAATCCTGCATAATACCAACTTGCTTTCAGAAAAATAGGAATTGTTGTATTACTTATTGAAAGCCCCTTGTAAAACAAGCATTTTAAAACCGAAGTGTCACTGTCAGTGTCATGTACCAACATGAAAACATCTAGTACTTCGTACTAGGAAATAAAATTAGTAGCTTTCAACAATAAAATCCATGAATAATGGAACAGACACTGCCAAAACTAGTCCCGGAAAACATAGGAACATCACGTTTATACGTTGTTCGCTGTTGCCAAATACTAAAAAATTACATCGTCAGTCATAAAAATGTGTGAAACAGTGCAACTATTTAATTGATATTAACTATCAGCATTACGCAACGTTGTCAACTGCACAGCTGGAATAAAATGTGTGAAAGCAAAGATTTATCTTTGTACATTTTAAGTTAAAAGTTAAACTTACGCGTTCTGGGCCTAGACGCACTAATCGCGCAAACGAATCGCCGTGACATCCTCTGCCAGTGGCGTCATCGGGAAGCGGTATGGAGGGGCATGTGGTCAGCATACCGCTCCTCCAGTGTTGTTCTGTTTCTTGACTTTAAAACCGCTACTACGTCGTCGAGTAGCTGCTCAGTTGTCTTTCACGAGGCTGAGTGCACTTCGCTGCAGACTTCCAAGCAATCAAAAATTCATGGTAGTACGAGGAATCGAAGTAGAGCCCTCTGTATGGTACTCAGCCGCGCGGATCCACTCTCCTACGGGGTCGCACGTTATATAAGTGGCATTCAAATGAAACCCAATCACTAGTGGATAATAACGGTAACGATTTTATTAACTCGAAAATGTGGTTATACACAGTACACGTACTCAAAAATAGTCACCAAAACTGTTGGCACATTTACCCCATTGAGACACCAGCCGGTCGATTCCATCCTAGAAGAAGCTACTAGGCTGCTGTCGGATCCAGACCTGGACCCAGTCACACACTTCGTCGTACGTTGCGAACCGATGTCCGCGAATGGCTTATTCTAGAGGTCCAAACACATGAAAGTCACACGGTGGACGGTCGGTACTGTAGGGTGGATGTTCCAGCGTTTCCCACCGAAACTGCTGCAATGTAGTCTTCACCGCATTGGTCGTGTGTGGGCGGGCATGATCATGCTGGAGGATAATACTCTTAGTCAACACGCCTCGGCGTTTGGACTTGGTGGCTCGTCTAAGGTTTCGTAAAGTGGCTTGATAACGCTGGGCATTGATGGTGGTTCCCCGTTCCATGGAAACTCGAGAAGCAGTGGTTCCTTGTGGTCAAAAAAGAAGGACTGGTGGGCGCGGCCTCTGATTTCTTTGGAGGTGGTGAAGTTTCCACTGCTTCCTCTCTCGCTTGCTTTCCGGTTCGAAATGGTGATACCATGTTTCGTCATTTTTGACAATACGCGACAGAGAGCCGTATTCCTCCTTATGATAACGTTGCAGATGACTCAAAGACAGCACCAGCAATCAGTTGATATGGAACCCACTGCGTGCAGGTTTTTCGAGAGCTCAAGGGCTGATGCATTATGGGGTGGGAGGTGCTCATTCTAATACCCAGTAACCGATGGATCTCGTCCACGGTGATTCTGCGGTTGTCCAAGCCTAACGCATTCACTTCCGCAACCATTTCCGGTATGATGACACGATAAGCCTGTCCAGAACCACTTGAACGACTCAGACTGTACTCACCGTTCACAGCCTTCATCCGTTGATTCATTTCACGGCCTCCAACTCCCTCCGCCGCCAAAAATCGGATCGCTCCTCGTTGTTCCTGCTAACACGCCCGCATGTTCGGTAGTGGATGGTAACTTGTGTGAGCACTTTCTCTTCTCCATAGAGGAATTTTTAGATATAAATTTAAAAAAAATAATAAAGAAAAACAAAAAACACAAAAAATAAAGTTGTTATATTAACTTAAGTATGTTGTTAAATTAACCTAATTATGTCATGTATTGGAAAATTCGACTCGTTACACATCATTACGAAATATCGTATTCATGATCCATGGAACTAGTATTAATCCAATCTAATCTAAAATCTAATCTTCGGCGTGAAACCACACTGGCCCCATGCAACACCAAACGGTGCGCACGTGTCAGTCTCTCTACCAATAGCTGACGCCACCATACCCGCAGTTACGTGGTGCCACCTTACGTGTAAGGCAAAGATAGATGCATTGGCAAGCTTTCATTTGAATGAACCTCATAGATTAACTTGTGTGGTAAATGAGCTACACCGACATTCATTATGCACATTATTTTCGTATTTTCGTCTAAGAGCGACATTTGAATGATAAACAGTGCTTCACTCAAAAGTAAGCGGAATACCAAGGAAGCAAATTTGAATATGGGATATCGCTTACGCCGCATGGAGTGAAGCTACAATAAGTAAGGATTGTAATTCCCTAAGAAAAAAAATTAAGCTTTGCAAAATAAAGTGACAGTGCAGGTATGTTATCGGTTGTAGAATGCACAGGTAGTGGAATTTATTGTACTAAGTGATGCTCTAGCACATTAAATTGTCACTGATTAAAATAATAGCTGCGTACATAGGGAGCCTAATGTGAGTTTATACCACTATGCTGCATCGTGTACTATATCAACATACAATGTGTATTACCAAATATGGTATTGTGATGCAGTAAATGTAAACCGCCTGGAGGATTTAACTAAAATTGAGCGTGAGTTACCTAATGGGATTGGCTTATCGAACCTGAATTCAGTGCTACAGAAGAAACCAGAAAGCAAAAGATTGAAATCTGGAAAATGTTTTAAGTAACCAAGTTAAATGAAATAAAATACGGTCGCGAGCCTAATTAGGCACAGTAATGTCATTCATTACTTTTAAAGAATCTGTACTGAATTTTGGTAAAGGAAAGCTACCGTTGCTTCTTTCCCAGAGGAGTGAAATGAAACTCTACTATAATAAGATAATTCATACAGTGAATACTAGCAACCATAAATAGTATGTGCAAGCTCTAACAGGAACAACAGACACTTTATCTCTTCTCAACAGTAATAATTTGTCATATTGAAATTATCTCACCATCAAATGTTCTGAAAGACACTACTAAACCAAAAATGGACATGGACATAGTCCTGTTTCAATAGTTATTTTTCATATAGTACAAATATAATTAAACGTCACTTTCAATAGGATTTTACACTCACTATGAAGCAATCTTGTTTCTATTTTTATGAATGAAAGCAGTTACTTTAACTTTATCTTTCATAGGCAATGACTTAGGTGGGGCCCTCAAACTGTCTTTCCAATAGTTACTACACAAAGCACACAAAACTCAAAATTTACTTCAACTGCAATCAATATATTCGTTATTTAGGTAGGTTTATTCATTTTAAGCAACTCTAAATTGGGGACTCTTAAACTGTTCATTATCGTAAAGACAACTAAACACAATTTCTGAGACAATTTGTAAGGTATTATTTCTTTTGTATTTTCTTGGTACTATTTCTTTTTTTTTTTCAAATTTCACTCACTTGCAGGACTTTTAAAACAGTTAATGAGAGTGAATTTTCATACAGGTTCTTAAGTATGACTTCAAATGCATTTTACTCTAACTAACCTCAAAATAAGGTGCTTCCTTTTATCGTTAGCACAACCAGTAATTTTCACTGACAGAATTAAATGCAGTTAATCTTTGAAGCACAAATACTTTGAATTAAAAACAACTCAAACACTATGGAGGTTTTCATAAATGCAATACTAAGTACCTCCCTTGATTTCAATGAAACACACAGTATTTCTATATTTCCTGTTGCATTCAGGATTGTGCAAATAATCAACCATTTATTTTCATTAGATTTTAACACACAGGATACTCGGATGTATTTGTGTGGATGGATCCTAAGAGTCATGATGAGAGGAACGAATTCAAGAGTCGGACACACAGTTCCACACAATTTGCCTTATTACTGCAAATTAAACAACACTTCAATGTACTGGTCCACACTTGGACATAAATATGACCTCTCAGATTTGCTGAAGTGATGGCGCAATATTGGTGGCGAGTACATTGTGGTTACCTGGTCTTTCCTCTGGATGTAATTTGCCCTATTATTTTCTTCTTAGCGACGAAATTAACAACTTTAGAGACTTTACCAATAATAGAGCGTCATTTTAGAGTCGTACACACATCCGATGCCTTTCTATATTAATCCAGGCGCTGAATGTCTCACTCAGAACTTGCGCTGTTCACTCACTTCCTGCTCAGACCAAACTTTCTAGTAGCTAGCTGCCGACTGACTCTATCTCTCACTTGGCGCCCACACTGAGCGCCAAAAATAGCGCGTCTTTTCCAGCCTACAACGATATCATAAAACTCTCCCTCATTAAACTCTCCCCTACTATCTAAAAATGTTCATTTCAGCGCTGCGATCTGACGTCACACTTCACAAGGCCAACCATTCGTTCTCCCGCCAATTTCTGTAGTCTTGCAAGCTGTTTCGAGATATGCAGATAGGATCACAAGAGTTTGTTTCCGGAGGCCTGCACGTCCTAGGAGTGGCAGAGACTAATCTTGGAAAGAAATCAGAAAGCAAGGAAAAATCGGCCCGACTCCCGCACGAGACGTTGTATCGCCGGAGGCCAGACCTTAGACCCTGCATTCGTTTTGAGAGGACAATGCCTGGGGGCCCTTGCAAATTGGGGCCCGACCTCACTCATGCCACCCAGACTGCGATCCCGTACACTCGTCACCTATCTGCTCGGCTGAAGGGTTTCCTGTCGCTCTGTCTCGAACACTTGCACATTCTAAAGTACCCGAGACATTCACAGTCCACTAGAAACCGTCAATGAGTTACTAGGGAAAGACTGGCAAATTTCACACGGCCAATCACTTTTTTTTTTTTCTTTTTCAGCCACCTGCTGACAGGTTTGATGCCGCCCGTCACGAATTCCTTTCCTGTGCTAATCTCTTCATCTCAGAGTAGCACCTGCAACGTACGTACTCAATTATTTGCTGGGTATATTCCATTCTCTGTCCTCCTCTACAGTTTTTGCACTCCAAATTTCCCTCTAGTATCGTGGAAGTCATTCCCTTATGTCTTAAGAGATGTCCTGTCATCCTGTCCCTACTCCTTATGACTGTTTTCCTCCGATTCTGCGTAGAACCTCCTCATTGCTTACCCTATCAGTCCACCTAATTGTCAACATTTGTCTGTAGCACCACATTCAAATGCCTCCACTCTCTTTTTTTTCGGTTTTCCCACAGGCCATGTTTTACTACCATATAATGCTGTACTCTGGAGGCACATTCTCAGGAATTTCTTCCTCAAGTTAAGGGCAACATTTGATATTAGTAGACTTCTTTTAGCCAGGAATGCCTTTTTTTGCCGTACCTAGTCTGCTCCTGATGTCCTTCTCACTCCGTCCGTCATTGGAGAATTTTACTGCCTAGGTAGCAGAATTCCTTACCTTCATCTACTTCGTGACCATCAATCGTGATGTTAAGTTTCTCGCTGTTCTCATTTCTACTACTTCTCATTACCTTCGTCTTTCTTCGATTTACTCTCAGTCCATACTTTGTATTCATTAGACTGTTCACTGAGTTCAGCAGATCATATAATTCTTCTTCACTTTCGCTCAAGATAGCAATGTCATTAGCGAATCTTTATCATTGATATCCAGTCACCTTGAATTTCATATCCACTCCTCAACCCTGAATTTTATTTCCATCGTTGCTTCCTCAATGTATAAATTGAACAGTAGGGACAAAAGGCTACATCCTTGTCTTATTCCCTGTTTCATACGAGCATTCCGTTCTTGGTCGTCCACTCTTATTATTCCCTCTTGTCTGTTATACATATTGTAGATAACCCGTCTCTCCCTATAGTTTACCCCTACTTTTTTCGGAATTTCGGACATACTTTTCCCAGGCTGACAAATCTTATGAGCTTCTCTTGATTTTTCTTTGGTTTTGCTTCCATTATTAAACGCAACGCCAGAATTTCCTCTCTCGTGCCTTTACTTTTTCTAAAGGCAAACTGATCATCATCTAGCGCATTCTCAGTTTTCGTTTCCATTCTTTTGTATATTATTCTTATAAGCAACTTGGATGCATGAGCTGTTAACCTGATTGTGTGATAATTTTCGCTCTTGCCGTCTTGGGAATTGTGTAGATGATGCTTTTCCCAAAGTCAGATGGTATGTCACCAGACTCATACATTCTAGACAGCAACGTGAATAGCCGTTTTGTTGCCACTTCCCCCAATGTCTTACAAATTCTGATGGGACGTTATCTATCCCTTCTGCCTTATTTGACCTAAAGTCCTCCAAAGCCCTTTAAATTCTGTTACTGCATTCTTTCCACCTATCCGCTCTCACCTCTGCATTTAACAGTGGAATTCCCTTTGCACTCGTAATGTGACCAACCTTGCTTTTAATGTCACCGAAGGTTGTTTTGGCTTTTCTGTATGCTGAGTCTGTCCTTCCTACAATCATTTCTGTTTCGATGTCTTCGTCGTGTTTTATCATATCAATAACATCTTCCAAATCGAATTTTCCGGCTGTCAGTCTCAGAATGATACATGTATTCTAATTATTAATGAAACCGACAATCAAAATTCACTCCGCGTATCAACATATGCATAACGATCGTTTATATAAACTGACAGTTCAAACCACATCTCACGTAACTGTTCAGGCCAACAAACTTACTTATGTCTCGATGGTTACAGTGGCCCTAAGTGTCGTAACACTATTATTTACTTCTGATACAATAAGTTTACAAAGTTCCAGAAGAACACGCTGACTAAATCTTAACGTATTAAAGAATGTATACGAAGTACCACCAGTCGAAAGTCACTGAATGTTTTCACTACAACAGGTGCAATTTGAAACTTTTCAACTGGTTAACAGAACCCGATCATACTCTGTGGACCGAACTAGTTGTTCAATAAAGACATTTTATCAGCAACTCTTGGCGTTAAATCCTGGCGTTCTTCAGAGTATGGTAGACTGAAATTTCCCTAGGTAAACAGAATCATTAATTAATGTACTACTGGCATCGATACTGATCGTTAGTCAACCTTTTCGCTGAAGTAAACCTCACTGTCCTCTTCGGCGGAATGACTGAATGACTAAGAAGTCAACTGGGATAGAAATTTCAACCATAAATTTATTAAAGCAAAGAACATTACAAAATACATAAAACGTTTGGTGCTTTTACTGATTTGACACAGTACAGTTTTATAGTCGCTATGAGCTCTCTGACGAGATAGTTAGATCTGGACTCCCTCTTGTATCTTCTGTCGAAGGCATGAAATTTCCGATCGGCAGACGAAGGTGTGCAACAGTGTGCTAGGAGCTGCTGTTTAGCGTGCATCTGGGCGAGCGGTTGCCGCAGGGCGGATGATAGCTGTCGGCATTTCAACGCTTCAATTCCTTTGTGCGATTAAAGCGTATTAAGGGCCCTATCTACGTCTACGTATGGAAGTACTTCATAAACCACCATATGGTGCATGTCGGAGCGACATTGTACCACTACCAGTTATTTGCTCTCCTGTTCCACTCGAAAACAGAGCGAGGGAATAATTACTGTCTAAAAGCCTCTGTACAAGCCCTAATTTCTCGCGTTTTATTTTCGTGGTCCTTACTCAAAATGTGCGTTGACAGTAGTAGTATCGATCTACAGTCGGCCTCAAATACCTGTTCCCTAAATTTGTGCTATAGTCCCTTTCGGAAAGAGCTTAGTCTTCCCACCAGTGATTCCCATTGGATTTCACGAAGCATATCCATGATTCTTGCATAGGGACTGAACCTACCGGTAACAGATCGGTCGTATCGCATTTCCCTGGGGCACTCCTGACTATACCCTAGCTCTGATGAAAATTCACAGTTGTGGGCTAAGTATTGGATTCTATTACTTATTATGTGTAAGACCCACGTATATATATGGGAATCTAAACCATATGCTCGGAACTTCGTCAACAATCCGTGATGGGGCACAGTGTCAAATGCTTTCCGAAAATCTGGGAATATGGAACCTGCCCGTTGGCTTCCAACTATGATCTATAGAATATCATGTGAGAAAAGGGCAAGCTGAGTTTCCCACGAGTGATGCCTTCAAAATTCGTGCTGATTTGTGTACAGAAGCTTTTATCTCGCAAATAAATTTACTATGTGCGAATCTAGAATGATTTCAAGAATTCAACAGGAAACCGATGTTAAGAATATTGGTCTGCAATTATGAGGGTTAGTTGTTTTACCTTTTTATACACAGGAGTCACATGTGCTCTGTTCAGTAGACTTGGGACTTTTCGCTGGCCAAGAGATTCGCGATATATGCAGGCTAAGGAAAAAAATTCGCAGGTCACCCTGCATACAATCGAAATGGGATTCCTTGTCGACTTGGAGACTTCTTTATATTCAACTCTTTCAGTTGCTTCTCTACGCCGCGACGGACACTTTCTATGTCCTCCACGCTGGAGTCGACATCGAAGGACACTATGTGTGTACGATCCCCTTGCGTGAATGATCATTACCAATCGGCCAACGCTACTTAATCGGGTTTCTTCGCCTTTCGGTAGTCAGTTGTTTAGCCTTCTGAGCGCTGAGGCAGTCGCTGATATCGTACTCCGACATCGAGATGGAAATTACGGTGAGAATCAAAATGTTGTTTCTGAATCAGCAGCAGAACACGAGAGGTTTTTAAAGTGAGATAGGATGGAATAGAATGAACATACGCATGGAACACAATTGCAGAAATAGGTCCATACGAATCGGAATTAACAGAACTAATGCTTCGATGAGGATTACTCGCTGGCAGCAAAGTGGTAACAGTGCGGGACTCCAATGGCAAAAGCAACAATGGGGTGAGAAACAGAAGACTGGTGTCAGAAATAGAAACAAACTCGAAAGATCAAAAAACATGAGCATTAGTCTGGAATTAAATTCAGCATACACTGAAATCCGTACAACAAGGAATAGACTGAAATCAGTATAAGATCCGATCAGCACATAGTGCCAACATATGCCAAGTCTACAGCACCAAGTCTGAGGCACGAAGTGTATTAGTCTTGACTATGGTATCTTGAATATGAAGTGGTCACAGTTGAGACTGAAACAGAGTTCTCATCCCATGGCTCGGCGGTTTTTAACCCTGTCTTCTGCCTACCGGGCGCATCTTATCATTGGATGGAGATTTATTAGTGCCAGCTAATGGCCGCTTCATCCTAGGCAGATTTCGCTCTCTTCGTTGCTTTCTGTTGGATTCTCTCAAAAGATCTCTAAAATGTATGTAGGACATTGTCGCGGACACTCACATCCTTGTGTATAGAAAACTTACTGATCATTGCAGTTTGAGCGACCTGTCTTATGTCCTTCATCCTGTCTACAGCCTTTCTTGCAGGCAAATCATTCTCTAATTCCACGATACAGATCTCAATGGTTATGCAAGAAACATTATGAATCTTGATACGTGGCCACCCGTTAGTGGTTGCTTCGGGAATGGAAGGCCCGGACAATGGGAAAGTGTGCGTCATTCGTAACAAAATTGGTCAGGTAGAAGATGTGGAAACTTACGCACACTGAAGGCTCCGTATAAACCTAATTAAGTATATGGACAGTTCATCCATTCTGGGATTCGAGAGTCTCGACTATTTTCTCATGTTATCGAAACTGATACCGTCAAGATATTGGTCCAAGCGATTGCAGCACTTCCAAAAATGATTTAATTTCAAGCCTGATGTCGAATAACAAATGGTAAGGGAAACAGTTTCTTCGTGTGATCTGATTAGAAATTAACAATTTTCTAATTTTTTCTTGTAATTGTCCTGTGAATCCTTTCTTCTTGCCAAATTTCATCATTCAATGGGAAGTACCCTATAAGTTCTAATGAGTGAGTTTGCGAGTGTGAAAATATGCGAACGCCTGCATCTTTTGATTTCATTGACTTAGAAGCTTACATTTACTACACCACCAAGTGACTACAGACCTCAGTATGTGACATGACTTTCAACTTGGTATGTTCACCCGATCCTGAGAACGAGTTGGCTTAACGGACGGCTGGATAGACAAACAGACAGATTACAGACGAAAACTTTTTTCGTGTGACATATTTACAAATTCATAGTTTTCGGATGTATTCCTTTCTTTATACTTTGACACCTGGGTTCTGGTTCAAATTTCGTGATGGTAGGTCAACGGTAAGTACCCCGTAGGTTTTGATGAGTGAGTTTGCCAGCATAAAATACGCGACACTATCTTTTGTACTATTGATTTAGAAGTTTCACTTTTTTTCTATCACCATGGGACTTTGTACCTTCATATGTGACATAAATGTCAACTTGATACGTCTACTTGTTCCTGAGAAAAGGGGTTTTTAACAGTCGCAAAAACAAACAGACAGACATGACAGTGATCCTGTAAGGGTTCCATTTTTACCGGTTGAGGTACGCAACCCTAAGAATACACTTCATTAAGCCGCTGGCTGCTGCGAGAGATTAATAACCAATATAAGAATTACAATACAATAAGCTAAGCAGGTGTCTTGGTAAGTCACATTCAGCCCACTTCCCATCAACACATTGGGAGACAGGACTCAATCCCCAACGTCACCCACTTGTCTGTATGCAACGTCACACACACACACACACACACACACACACACACACACACACACACACTGGTTGACGCAAGCACCGGACACTTCTAAAAGATGTATACAAAATGTCTTAAAATACATGGGACTAGCGCAAATAGACAGCTAACTAGCACTGTTTAGAGAGCAAACAATTTAGAAACGTAGGTGTGCTGCCCACCAATGAAAAGGTATAACAATGTTTAAAACGACAACATAGAATAATGTGTGAACCCCATTCAAAATAAGATCATACAATCGCTTCCAAATGATGGTCTGGAACCGAGTTAGTGAGGCAACGCCTCTCCTCGCCATAATTCGACAAACGCACAATGACAGTTCAGAGAAACGCGAGATGGAGTTAAATATACAGCAACCAGCTGAGATACCTGGCAATGTCCGATTCTGGATATGTGGCCTGGGAGAAGGCATGTGAACCATTACTGAAATGCGATGCATGCAGGCGTATATCTCATTAAGGATACTGTCAATGCAGTTACCCTGTTAGTAAAATAGTTTCCTCGTTGTGTGTGTCAGTGGGTGAGTTTAGTGGACAAAAAACCGTGAACTTTAGAGCAATAAATACTGTTAGGTAAAGCTAACTAATATATGACTTACGAACTTTACCGTATATGTGAAAATTTTCTTATTGTTGCATTCACGATGCGATGTAATAGTGACAGAGCCCTCAACGTGTTTCACCCTTACTGTGCTGGGTAGAAATGGGTGATTGTGTTCGGCATATATATCAATATAACGCACGATGTGCACGCTCACTTCGCTTAGAAGAAGCTATGTTCTCTATGACCTTTGAACTTTTCCGTATGAGTGAATAAATTCGCTTATACAATCCTCACGCTGTTCCAGCATTACTGGCACTAACATAACGTTATGCAGACATATTTAACTGCGGCGAACACGACTGGGCCACTGTTAGTATAGTAGTATTGTCTCAAAACATAGTATTAAATAATGAAACTAGAAATGAATGCAAGTTACTTTATTTCACTAGGCATTTACTTTTCATTGCATATACGTAAGAATAATATCCTGTTTTCATAATATTTGCTTATAGACTATATTTGCAGTGGTTGATGGAAACGCTCTGAATTATGAAAATGATTCTACTCGCGAAGAGTAAGCGAAATGTTCACCCGAATCACTGTAGTAAAGTACAGTATGTATTACTGTAGCCCCCGAAACACTTTAAATGCAGAGATTAAGAATGAAACTCTTCAGTAAATGTATGTAAGAGACATTGAGTTGTACCGCTGATCAAGGCATGAGTTTCTGGACATTTCAACTTACCACATTGCTAACCGAACAGCACTCATATTCGCTAAGCTAAACACAACACAGCAAGCCCACCGAACTAGGTGCCTGGGTCCGCTCATTTCATTCCAATTCGCACAATGTAGCCGACCATTCGCGATGTTAAATCTATTCGATAAGGCGCTAATACGGTACAGCCTTTCGACAGGGCCCTTCTCTGTGGTAGCAGACTCGCGTACGTGTTGTGGCCTTCCTCTCACTACCGATGGTTCCCTCCACTGCAGGCTGCTCTCCACACGGCCTCCTCTCCGTGCCTCGACTGATGGATGCCGTTGATGCGATGTATTCCGGGGCGCCGGTGTGGTCGGTCGTGCTCTGTTTTCCCAACCGGAAAACTTACCAGTTCTCATGCTAAACGCGGGCTGTGCTCCTCAGGTAAACTTGCTCTAATCCAGACTAACTATTTCATCGATGCGCAGTCACGATAAAAGAGCTAGGCCTACGGCATCTGCACTCCATAGCGGCCAGCGCTTTCGGAAGTAAAGTTTGTGGAATGCACAAGTGTGGCGCGAGCTATCGACCTACGCAGCACGACTCAAATCTCCATAGGTTTACCATAAAAAAATTCTTAGTGGTTTTCAGTCATCATCTATGTTATGAACGAGGCGGAACTATGGGCCTCATGGAAAAAGGAGTGACCTGGTTGAGTCACTCAATTTGACTCTTTGTCTGATCACGAGGTGTGGCCGTTAATTGCACACGTTGATCACGTAAGCTGACATGAGGATCAATGAACTATACTTGACGGAATGTATCTGGAACATCTTAGGTGATTAGAAAGTTAGTAGACAGGAATACAATTAAATACTTAGCTTTAATTCAGCATCAGCTGTGAAAGTTGATCTTGACTTTGTACAATAATATTTACAAGTTTAGTTATAGAGTGAACTGCGAATACTTCTTTACAATTGTGATTGCATCACACATACAGATCAATCGTCAGTGCATAAACTGTATGTGGCGCCTGGCTAGGTCGTAACTACAGACTTAGCTGAAGGCTATACTAACTAGCGTCTCTGCAAATGAGATCTCTGAAGCTATAACAAGTGAACCATTCCTATCAAAGTCGGCTGTAGAACTGGCCAGTGCGCTAGCTTGTCTCGTAAGACCAGCCGAGTGGCGGCGCTCGGTCTGATAGCGTCGACAGTGGCGACTAGCGGGTACGATGTGCACTGACGGACCGCGGCCGATTTGAGGCCTACAACCTAGCTAGTGTGGTGCCTTGCGGTGACACTACAATGTACAGCTAAATTCGGATAAAAATGTAACGACGGTCTGTAAGGTAATCCAGACACTGGCTATACCGGACAGTTATTTTCCTTCCTCGCTGGACAGAAAGCATTAAAAAAAATTATGGGTATGAAACAATGATAGACGGCGTGGCACTGACACACATCGGTGTTCCGTACGAAAGAACCGGCTTCTTCTCTGATTGGCGATGTTGTGAAACCATTCACGGAAGACGAATGATGGACATGGCAGCAGTGCCGGCAACTCACTGGAGAGACTTTTCCACGAATGGCTGTTGGTTGACAGAAGGGGCATGCCTCCAGCTTTGTAGATTACAGGCTCTGGCCGTACAAGTTCGCTTCGCGGGACGGGTTTAATGTTTTCTGCACTTTGTAAACACATCCATTCGCTAAGCCAGTGCCTCCTTGTGAAACATAACAGGTTGCGCTTCTTTATTCAAAAAAATGGTTCAAATAGCTCTGAGCACTATGGGACTCAACATCTGAGGTCATCAGTCCCCTAGAACTTAGAACTACTTAAACCTAACTAACCTAAGGACATCACACACATCCATGTCCGAGGCAGGATTCGAACCTGCGACCGTAGCAGTCGCGCGGTTCCGGACTGAGCGCCTAGAACCGCTAGACCACCGCGGCCGGCTGTGTATTCTTCATCTGCAACCATCCCATACTGCCTTCCTGAAATCGAGGAATTCCTAGCGGTGCCTAAAACAGAGTAACCTGGAGTGTAAACACGAAAATATTACTCACGGCTTGCAACTGTCTGAAATATCTGTAAGGTGGAGCAAAACGAAACAAAGCGTTCGATATGTAGAATTGCTTTTGGCATTTACCGAGTAATTTGGCTCTCCTTATGTGACAACGCGTTTATTTCGTTTAGTCACTTACGTGACATCCCGTCATTTACATATGAAGCTGAATCTTGAGATATGGTGCATAATATTTGCCATTCCCGCTCGCTCGAACGTGCCGTTGCTGCGGGCTGCTGACGGCGGAGCAGGCCTTGACACGCCACGTACGATACGCGCTCTGTACAGATGGATCTGATGACCTCGTAGGTCAAGCAATTGCGTCAACACTTCTCAGAACCCTCCTCGCGATATGTTATGGACAGACATGGTGAAGTGTTAGGTCACACACATTTTCTATGATTTCCCCTAACTTGCCTTATTTTTCAGAAAAGATTTAATAATTGAAACATGGAGAAAGACAGAAAAGTAAAGTGTGTGTATAGTTAACTGATCAAGTCAGTATGGAAATAGTTCGTCAAAAGGGGCGTAAAGGACCACAGGAATGTAACGCAATTACTTCTGTTACCTTAGTAGAATCAGAATTATCTGCTAAACTGGCAACTCCACAAGCAGATACACTTGCCGTCGGATAAATCTTTATATCTGTTGTAGGAGTACTTATGTTTTGTGATGACGAATTATGATCAACATGGATTCTGCAAACAGATGTCTCGCGAAACTCAACTTGCTCTGTTCTTTCATGAGAAACACAGCTCTGTAGTCATTGGTTCATTGGTGCTCACGTTGAAGCCGAGTTCATTGGCTTCAGGAAGGCATTTGAAACAGTCCCGCACTACCGTTACGTGAAAATAAATACGAGGTTAGCGAGTATGGGACAAGATTTGTAACTGGATTCATGACTTTCTTGCAGATAAAACTCAACACGGCGCTTAATTACGTAGCGTTTTCGTTTTCCATATTGGTATTCCGGTTGCTACAGGTTTATTTATCGACTGTCATTGTTTTTATTTGTAGTTCACTTTTGCAGTTTGAGTTTACATATTGTCATTTTGTCATTTGTAGATAGAGAGTGGAGTTGTAGACTCAAGAAAATGGAGTGCCAAGTGGAGAAATTGGACCATTTCTGACATATTCTTCTGTTTGAGTTCAATAGAACGGTGACAGCAGCGGAGGCAGCCAGAAAAGTTTGCCCCATATCTTGGGATAATGCCATAGGACACAGTATGGCAAGAAAATGTTTTTTTTTTTTTTTTTTTTTTTTTTTTTTTTTTTTTTTTTTTTTTTTTTTTTTTTTTTAAGGCGGATCGTTTTTGACATTAGTGACTCTCGACGTTCAGAAAGAGCTTCAGGGTTTGATGAAGATCGTTTCAACGCGTTAATGCACAATGAGCCACTTCAGTGTACTCAAGATCTGGCAAATGTGGTGAAATGTGATCACTTCACCATCGTGCGACAACTGCGTGCAATGGGTCGTTTCAGAAAGTGTATGGGTACCGCATGCTATAAACCAAAACCACAAAAATCATCGGGTGACCATCTGTGCATCCCTACTTGCTCGTCATCAATTGGCTCCTGAACGACGCCGGCCATTCCTATCCTGTACCGGTACTGATAACGAGAAATGGTGTCCTTACGCTGACATAAGCAAAACAAAGGAATGGCTAAGCCCAAACAAAGCAGCAACTTCCCGTGCAAACACCTTCCACAGAAGATAATGTAATAGATCTGATGGAACAGTGACGTGTGCTATCCCGGGAATTGCTTCCCCGAGGTGTAACTGTCACGGCTGACATTTATTGACAACAACTGAGACGTCTCGTAGATGTTATCCAAGACCAACGAACAGGGAGACTGCGTGAAGTTTTGCTACTCCACGATAACGCGCGCCCGTATTCTGCTAGACTGACAAAAAACATTGTTCAGTAGTTGGGTTGGGAAGTCATTCCGAACCCACCTTATTCATCTGACCCTGCGCCCTCAGATTTTTCGTCTTTCCGGATGCAAATGCGCACCGAACATGTTTCGACGAGTTCATCTTCAGAATCACGTGATTTCTACAGTAGTGGAACCGAAAAGTTATCCCAGCGTTGACAAACTGTTGTAAATTGTAAAGAAGAGTATATTATTGAAACTGAAGTCTCTGTTACGTGTATCTATTGTGTTTATTAAACTTATGGGAAAACAGTACAAACTTATGCACCAACCCAGTAATCTCAGGAGGCTGTCGAGGAAGTGTGACAGGGCAGTTACTGTTTTACGATGTATGTAAATGATCTAACAGACAACGCTGGAAGCTCCATAAGGCTCTTCGCAGACGATGTGGTTGACTACAAGAAAGAAGCAAATCCAAAAGACAGTATCGATTTGCAGAATTACCTGCAGAGGACGGATGAATGGTGCTGGGACTGGCAATTTGGCCTGAACGTAAATAAATGTAACATATTGCGCATACATAGGAAAAGAAATCCACTATTATACAGCTATACTATTCATGACAAACTGCTGCAAACAGCATTTACCGTAAAATACCTAAGAGTAACCATCCGGAACGATCTTAATTGGAATGAGCACATAAAACAAACATTAGGAAAGGCAGATGCCTGATTGACGTTCATAGGAAGAATTTTAAGGAAATGTAACTCATCCACGAAGGAAGAGGCTCAAAAGGCGCTTTTTCGACCGATTCTTGAGTATTTTTCATGAATGTGGGATTCTTAGGACTGAGAGAATAGATAGAGAAGATTGAAAGTCGGCGTCGGTCGTCGGTGTATCATTTACTTGGCGATCGAGTGCTACAGAGCTGCTCAACAAACTCTAGTGGCAGACGCTACAAGAGAAGCATTGTGCATCTTGGAGAGGTTTACTATCGAAATTTCGGGAGAACACTTTCCGGGAAGGGTAGGACAACACATTACTTTCTCCCCATACATCTCGCGAAATGATCACGACGAGAAAATTCGAGAAACTGGAGCCGATACAGAGGTTTGCCGACATTCTTCCCATTCGTCGGTAGAACAGAGAAGAGGGGATGTACATGTAGATGTCTGTTCCTTCTGAGCAAAGCCAACGTCGGGATGCCATCCCCTGCTGACACAGATACTGATCCACCCGGTTTCTTCACTACAGTGGTGGTAAAACGTACACCGTTCTCATGTAGGCACTACTGATATTTTTCTGCGTGCTTAATACTCTGTACTTTATTGTTGGTATCTAGAAGATTCTTAATCGGACAATGTGTCTATTTGACAGGTAACGGTAAGAATAATACAGTGGTACCTTTTCTGATGTATCAGTGAATTTTTCTCAAATTAATCTGTGGAATCCTTGAAAGAGGAGGTTGTATCCTGTCAAGACAGAAAAAAAGAACAGTTTCGTTTCCATTGCCATACAACCATAGTTTAACGGGGAGGAAGCTGCATGAGACAGCAGGTTTGATCTCTTAGTACAAACACTCCCCGCCTTCAGAATGAATTTCTCACTCTGCAGCGGAGTGTGCGCTGAATTGAAACTTCCTAAAAACTGTACGCCGGACCGTGACTCGAAATCCATGACCTTTGCCTTTCGCGGGTAAGTGCTCTACCGACTGAGTTACCTAAGCACGATTCACGACCCATTCTCATATCTTTACTTCCGCCATTGTCTCATCTCCTTCCTTCCAAACTTCACAGAAGTTCTCCTGCGAAACTTGCAGAACTAGCGCTCCTGGAAGAAATGATGTTCATTTCCTGCTTTCATTACGAAAATTTAACTGCAGAGTTAAATAGTGATATATCACCATATTCATCTTTTCCTCTCTAACGTCATTAAAATTCCTTGACATTAATACTTGGATGACTCCTTTGAAAATGGTAAGACCGAATTATTTCCCTATACTTTCCCTCATCCCAGCATGTGTTCCGTCTCTCTTGACCTCACCGTGATTGGACGTTAGACTTAAATTTTGCTTCCTCTTTCATATTACTTCCATATTTCTGCCATATTTACTTCCATATTTCTTTAAACTTTCAATAGCTAACTTAGCATTTTGAATACTTTCACTAATTTTCTTTTGAAATCTTTAAACACCTAAGAAAGAAATAAAAGCGGTGCCCCGTTACTTCGGACATCGTGTATACAGATATCACTGCATTTATTGCTAAGCCAGACGATGTCGGAGGTCGGAAGCACGTCAGCGTCGATTATGTGGTACTTGGGATCCAGAATAGCTGAGAAAATGAGTTTTAACGGCGGTGTAGGAATACCGTAACTGCTTTGGCAGCTGTAGATTCTCTCTATGTGATTCATTACTGTTCGCGGCGGCTTCCTTCAGGTGTAGTTATTGAGATATCGTGAAAAAGAACCTGGAATGAAACAAATGTAAATGAAAAAGATACAGCACTGAAAAGTTGATCATCTTACCACTGTGTCTCGCATACTTCAACAGTGGGAGTTTTCAGAATGAATCTTTCACTCTGCAAGAAAGTACGCACTATTTCAAAAGTAAGAGAGAGATACGGAGGACAAGATTCCAGATTCGTGTACTGGTTGCTCATATAGTTTTATTCTGCAAAGGTCTTTCAGTAAACGTGTGTTAGTCATTATGTAACTTATATGAATTATAATGTGATTTCTATGTACTATTAGCCTGGTGGAGTTCTGTTTCAGGTTATATGGACAAATAGACCCCATTTTCCATGCAGTTGTAAGATTTCTGTTGCGCTCTTTTAAATATCTAATATGATTGCCAGAAATCTCGATCTGGATAAAAGGGCCAATTTCCTCATGAATGATACTGAATTCTCTTCCACAATATGGTTCTAAAATTTTTGTATTATGTCACAGCCATACTCAGTTGCTGCATAAGAACATATGAGATAGTAGAAAAATAAGTGTAAAGACAGATAATTAACTAAATCGAGCGTTTAAACTGAACATATAGTATAAGAGATTTTTAAGTGTAGCAATCTGGCAATAAAATGTAGTGAACTATACCTTCATATTTAACTTCTGACCGAGCGAGGTGGCGCAGTGGTTAGCACACTGGACTCGCATTCGGGAGGACGACGGTTCAATCCCGTCTCCGGCCATCCTGATTTAGGTTTTCCGTGATTTCCCTAAATCGTTTAAGGCAAATGCCGGGATGGTTCCTTTGAAAGGGCACGGCCGATTTCCTTCCCAATCCTTCCCTAACCCGAGCTTGCGCTCCGTCTCTAATGACCTCGTTGTCGACGGGACGTTAAACACTAACCACCACCACCAACACCTTTAACTTCTGAGTTTTATATTTAGAAGTAATGGCTACTTACCTATGTAGAATTTAGCAGAGTATTTCAAAAATAGCTTAGCATTAACAGTAAACATGGAATGTGCATTATCCCCATTACCAAGTAAACGAGCCCCCCTTGAGACAATCGAGCATTATGCTCTTTTTTCCTGATAATTATGATATTTCCATGGAGAAAAGAAATAAAATAAACGGAGCTAATGATCATGATAGACTCTCTTTGCTTGCGGTCTCATTTTTCGGCTCGGATCAGGGAAGTCGTAGATTTTTCTGTACATTTCCGTACATTACTAACTTGGTTGGTGGTACAATGCATGTATCCCATGCATGTATGTATGTATTTCAGAGTTACAGTCACGAATTCAACGGGCTCAAGATTAATCGGCGTTTCAACCACCATTTCGTATTCTTTAAGTAAAGCTGCCGTGCATGGGCAATGTATGAAGCTATTTCACAAAGATTCACCTGAGGAGCTATGTTACTAATTTTTCATCTTCTTCCAATGATACACCGTTTACAATTTAAAAACGCAAATTCCGTCTACTGTCCCCGGCAGGCCGTTCGGTACCGACCGACTGCCGTGTCATCCTCCACCAATGGCGTCACTGGACGCGGTATGGAAGGGCAGAAGGGGTCAGCACAGCGCTCTCCCGGCCGTTGTCGGTTTTCGTGACCTGGTTTACAGTTTACGTGAACACAAGATTTTCAAGACATGGATAATTTCGTGTACACACTCTAAATTTGCAGGTCACCTGACTGAAAACAACCATCACCCTAGTTGCACAGAAAGAGACCTCCAGACTTTAAAACATAATAATCATCTGTACCACTTATCAACAAAAGAAGAAAATTACCACATCCAAATAGCTGCGATACTTGCCAAATAGTCATCACATACCAAACACTAATCTACAACAGTACATTACTCAACACTAAGCGAATTATCAAACAACAATCAATATACTAACACATGTACGCTCACACACACACACACACACACACACACACACATACACACACACACACACACACGTATATATATATATATATATATATATATATATATATATATATATATATATATACAATGTAAAATTATATGAACAAATTAAAATTTTTTGTCCGCCAATGGAAAACAAAACAGTGAAATAAACGACGGTCGACAGTGTATCTGGAGCTCAAATGTGCAGTGAAAAGTGCTTGTGAGCCACAGCAACATCAATCCACAACTGAATCTATAAATATCAAACCATATCAAATAGTTTTCGAAACCAAAGCTTCACGAAATTTTACCATGACCACAGATCGGCAGAAATAATAACGGTATATTTAACAGGCAAATATGTACTGACCAAATACTCCTCAGAACAGGTCAACTACAGCAGCGGTATGCTTAAAAAAGGATCATATGCCATTATTTTACCGAAATGCATAATTTAGATTTTATATTCTAATCAAAAATTCGATTCAGGCATTACGCTAACATCCCTGTGCAGTCATATGATATATTAAAATACCCTCGTGACTGATATTTGTTGGCAGGCAGACGGCGCACGCAATGTAAAAAAAAGGGTGAAGTACACATGCGTACACTGAGGTGACAAAGGTCATGGCAAGCGATATGCGCATATACAGATGGCGGTAGTGCCAAGTTGGCATTTATCTTATTGCAACTGATATAGGACTTTGTTTTACGAGTTTTCATGTGATGATGTCAGCATCCGAAACGTTGGGCTTACCACGAGTCAGGTATTTGCCCGGACAGTCATGGCTTTTTAGTGCTGTCTGGGGTAATTTCTGGACTTGTAAAATTGTCCGGGGTTTTAGAATTTTATGACAGGCGAGAATTTCTTTTATTTTACACCTACATGCTTGACATCGCGTTTTTGAACATTCGCTTACGTCCGTGCCTCTCTCAGCCGTCCTCGGAGCAAACAGTGACGTCAACGGGGAGGTGTGGCTACCTGTTTCGCCACAACATTTCACTTACTGTTTTTGATTTGGTCAAAAGTGAGGAACAATGTGTTTTTGTTGTTTTCGAGAGTGAAGTTACTCGTCTGCACGTTCTTGATCACTCCATTCGTTTCTTGCCTCACCTTTTAGCAACGGGCAAAAGAAGAGCGTGTTTAATGTTGACATAGGAGTGTTGTTAATACTGCTGCTTCACCAAACTTATGAGATTTTTTTAAAAGCTAGATATGGAAATTGTGATCTGGGGTGTGCTGCTAAAGAGGCTACATTTTCATACAGCACTGCTAGACACGTTCTAAGGTTCAAAACACCATATAGCACGTCTAAACTGGTTAAAAAGTTATATGATCCAAAATTTTCATCTGTTAGAACCAAAAGTGGGGCAGTTGTTGTTAACGTTACTTAGCGATATTTCATATTTCCCCCTCCGTCTCTCTCCCTGTCCATCTCCCTCTCTCACATATCTATGTCGATCTCCTCCTTCCCCCTGTCTGTCCATTTCTTCCTCCCCTCGTTCTCTCTCGACGTTGTCACCCCCACTAATATCTGGACCAAATTTGGTTGAAATCATTCCAGGGGTTTATTATGAGCTTTTTATCCTTTTTCACCCGTATTTCTACACATATTTCACCCCGATCTCTAACGAATTTCGCCCTGCAGTTTCATTTTCACGCGGCTGTGTGTTTTTGATGTCGTATCTCCTGAACTATGAGCTGTATAATGATATAATTTTGCAGGTACATATGCTTGTATATGTGGCTAGTCTCTGCGAAATGTGTTGTGAATAGAGTCAGTAGTAAAGAAGCAATAAATTAAAAAGTCATGCGTGATGTGGCACTTTTTCGCGCTTCTTAGTGTTTATAATGTTGTAACTCATGAACTATGTCTTACACAACGACATGTTTTGGTAGGTACTTTCACTGTAGATGCGGATACTGTTTACGAAGAGTCCTGCGAATAGAGTTAGTAGCAACGAAGTAATAAATTTAAACGTCTTGCATGACGCGGCAGTTTTTCACGGATCTCTGTGTTTATCACGTCATATTTCCTTAAGTATGTGTCGTACAATGACATAATTTTGCTGGCACGTTCAGTGGGGTATGCGTATGCTGTATGAAAACTGTGTCGTGAATACAGTTAATAGGGAAAAAATAATAAATTAAAACGTCATGCTTCACATGGCAGGTTTACTGGTTAAACAGCGAAAATGTAGTAAGCGAAAAAATCTGTTCCTTTCATCATTTTGTGGTGGTCGTCAGCGAGAGCCAGTTTCGTGAAAGTTTTAAATAATATGTAAAGTTCATTGCAAGTCTGTAAGTGCCACCACGCTCCCACTCTGAAATATTAGATAACTAAAGTATTAATTAATATTCGCACGTCTTGAACTACACTCTTCCCTCCTTCCCTATCCTGTTGGGCAGGTAGTTCTTACCACCAAAGCGAACCTTTCGAGGCCGTATGTGATACGTGTACCAAATTTGGTAAAACGGTCCATTCGTTTACGAGGAAACTTTTAAATGTCTATGAAGTGTCAGGCGAAACTCTTTCAATTTTGACTCACCAACTTTTGCTGTTTGTGAAAAAAAGCAAACTTGAGGAAAATTCATATTCTTATACTGCTGATAACACTAATAGTAACAAGTAGTGAAGAGAAAGGGGAATGAATATGTGTTCACAACAGTTCAAAATGATTTAGATAGCTCTTTTCTGGGAACTGGTCATTCAGTCCACACTGTATGCAAATCGTTTGTAAAGAAGGACATGTCTGGTCAAAAGTACAAATGAAAAATTACAGTTTAACGTTTCAGTAAACGGTTTATGTTTTTAAGTAGACTATTGGCCATTAAAATTGCTACAACACTAAGATGACGTGCTACAGACGTGAAATTTAGCCGACAGGAAGAAGATGCTGTGATATGCAAATGATTAGCTTTTCAGAGCGTTCACACAAGGTTCGCGCCGGTGGCGACACCTACAACGTGCTGACATGAGGAAAGTTTCCACAGATTTCTCGTACACAAACAGTAGTTGACTGGCGTTGTCTGGTGAAACGTTGGGTTGATGCCTTGTGTAAGGAGGACAAATGCGTACCATCACGTTTCCGACTTAGATGAAGGTCGGATTGTAGCCTATCGCGATTGCTGTTTATCGTATCGTGACATTGCTGCTCGCGTTGGTCGAGATCCAATAACTGCTAGCAGAATACGGAATCGGTGGGTTCAGCAGGGTAATACGGAACGCCGTGCTGGATCCCAACGGTCTCGTATCACTAGCAGTCAAGATGGCAGGCAACTTATCCGCATCGCTGTAACGGATAGTGCAGCCACGTCTCGATCCCTGAGTCAACAGATGGGGAAGTTTGCAAGACAACAACCATCTGCACGAACAGTTCGACGACGTTTGCAGCAGCATGGACTATCAGCTCGGAGACCATGGCTGCGGTTACCCTTGACGCTGCATCACAGACAAGAGCGCCTGCGATGGTGTACTCGAATCTGAGTGCAAGAATGGCAAAACGTCATTTTTTCGGATAAATCCAGGTTCTGTTTACAGCATCATGATGGTGGCATCCGTGTTTGGCGACATCGCGGTGAATGCACATTGGAAGCGTGTATTCATCATCACCATACTGGCGTATCACCCGGCTTGATGGTATGGGGTGCCATTGGTTACACGTCTCGGTCACCTCTTGGTCGCATTGACGGCACTTTGAACAGTGGACGTTACATTTCAAATGTGTTACGACCCGTGGCCCTACTCTTCATTCGATCCCTGCGAAACCCTACATTCAGCAGGATAATGCATGACCGCATGTTGCAGGTCCTGTACGGGCCTTTCTTGACACAGCAAATGTTCGACTGCTGCCCTGGCCAGCATATTTTCCAGATTGAAAACGTCTGGTCAATGGTGGCCGAGCAACTGGCTCGTCACAATACGCCAGTCACTACTCTTGATGAACTGTGGTATCGTGTTGACGCTGCATGGGCAGCTGTACCTGTACACACCATACAAGCTCTGTTTGACTTAATGTCCAGGAGTATCAAGGCCGTTATTACGGCCTGAGGTGGTTGTTCTGGGTACTGATTTCTCAGGATCTATGCACCCAAATTGCGTGAAAATGTAATCTTATGTCAGTTCTAGTATAATATACACTCCTGGAAATGGAAAAAAGAACACATTGACACCGGTGTGTCAGACACACCAGGAACCGCGGTGTTGGCCGTCGAATGGCGTTAGCTGCGCAGCATTTGTGCACCGCCGCCGTCAGTGTCAGCCAGTTTGCCGTGGCATACGGAGCTCCATCGCAGTCTTTAACACTGGTAGCATGCCGCGACAGCGTGGACGTGAACCGTATGTGCAGTTGACGGACTTTGAGCGAGGGCGTATAGTGGGCATGCGGGAGGCCGGGTGGACGTACCGCCGAATTGCTCAACACGTGGGGCGTGAGGTCTCTGCAGTACATCGATGTTGTCGCCAGTGGTCGGCGGAAGATGCACGTGCCCGTCGACCTGGGACCGGACCGCAGCGACGCACGGATGCACGCCAAGACCGTAGGATCCTACGCAGTGCCGTAGGGGACCGCACCGCCACTTCCCAGCAAATTAGGGACACTGTTGCTCCCGGGGTATCGGCGAGGACCATTCGCAACCGTCTCCATGAAGCTGGGCTACGCTCCCGCACACCGTTAGGCCGTCTTCCGCTCACGCCCCAACATCGTGCAGCCCGCCTCCAGTGGTGTCGCGACAGGCGTGAATGGAGGGACGAATGGAGACGTGTCGTCTTCAGCGATGAGAGTCGCTTCTGCCTTGGTGCCAATGATGGTCGTATGCGTGTTTGGCGCCGTGCAGGTGAGCGCCACAATCAGGACTGCATACGACCGAGGCACACAGGGCCAACACCCGGCATCATGGTGTGGGGAGCGATCTCCTACACTGGCCGTACACCACTGGTGATCGTCGAGGGGACACTGAATAGTGCACGGTACATCCAAACCGTCATCGAACCCATCGTTCTACCATTCCTAGACCGGCAAGGGAACTTGCTGTTCCAACAGGACAATGCACGTCCGCATGTATCCCGTGCCACCCAACGTGCTCTAGAAGGTGTAAGTCAACTACCCTGGCCAGCAAGATCTCCGGATCTGTCCCCCATTGAGCATGTTTGGGACTGGATGAAGCGTCGTCTCACGCGGTCTGCACGTCCAGCACGAACACTGGTCCAACTGAGGCGCCAGGTGGAAATGGCATGGCAAGCCGTTCCACAGGACTACATTCAGCATCTCTACGATCGTCTCCATGGGAGAATAGCAGCCTGCATTGCTGCGAAAGGTGGATATACACTGTACTAGTGCCGACATTGTGCATGCTCTGTTGCCTGTGTCTATGTACCTCTGGTTCTGTCAGTATGATCATGTGATGTATCTGACCCCAGGAATGTGTCAATAACGTTTCCCCTTCCTGGGGCAATGAATTCACGGTGTTCTTATTTCAATTTCCAGGAGTGTATTTGTCCAATGAATGCCCGTTTATCATCTGCTTTTCTTCTTGGTGTAGCAATCATAATGTCCATAGTGTAGTTACAGAAATGTGTCTTGGGTTGGATCCAAAAAAAAAATGGTAATATGTCCTGGGTTGAGCCCTAACAAACATGGTCAACCTACTAAACATCGCAACAGAAGAAAATATGTTAAGCTGTCTAGACGACTTTAATAGTACAAAAATCACGTTTGATCCTACCTTTGCTTCTGACAATGCTTTTCCATTAAGAACGATACACTTTCTGTTCGCGAGGAAGTCCTTAATCCTGTCGTTCTATTCTGATATTCTGTACGCATTCCCTTAAGCGATAGGGACAGCACAAAATAGGATACCAAAAATAACTGTAATTATTATGTTTTAATTCAAAACTGGCACAACAGCGGGGATGAGACTGGTGTGAGCAGCACGTATATCATGCGCTGTATAATCACGCGCGAGGCGCGTGCGCGGGGTAAGAGCACATGTCCGGTCGGGCGTTATCGCTGCTGCCTGCCTCCCTGTGGTGAGGTAACGCCTCTCACGTTGCCTCGCAAACACCACCATGTGCGCTCCCCTTATCACGTTCCCACTGCGTCACTCTTTCAAAACAGCGCGACAACGCGTGTGCGGTCATGTTTGTGCGAGGCTGACATATGTGCGTTGTACAATAGTCCGGACTTTGTATCTCTCGTACAGAAACGAAGTCCACCCTCACATTTATATTTCTTACTTCCTGGCAGATTACAGCTGTGATCGGGGACAGGTTATCGAAATCGAAATCTCTCGGAATTTCAACACCAAACCTCTAAGTGATATACCATGCCTCTCTTGCAGCGTCTGCCACTAGATTTTATTGAGCAGTTCCTTAATGCTCTCGCGCCGACTAAACAATCCTGTGCCGAAACGCGCTGTGCTTCGTTAGGTCTTGTCTGTCTCATCTATTAATCCAGCCACGTTATGACGAGCAATACTCAAGAACCAGTCTCTTGTGTTCTGTAAGCCACTTCTTTCGTGGCTGAGTTACATTTCTTGAGGATTATTCCAACAACAGCCTGACGTCTCCTTTTGCTATAGTCCTGTCTGCAAAAATTTCAACTTTAATAGTGAAACTATCCATTTAAAATGGTTCAAATGGCTCTGAGCACTATGGGACTTAACTTATGTGAACATAGAACTAATGAAACCTAACTAACCTAGGGACATCACACACATCCATGCCCGAGGCAGGATTCGAACCTGCGACCGTAGCAGTCGCGCGGTTCCGGACTGAGCGCCTAGAACCAAGATATGGGGCAAACTTTTCTGGCTGCCTCCGCTGCTGTCACCGTTCTATTGAACTCAAACAGAAGAATATGTCAGAAATGGTCCAATTTCTCCACTTGGCACTCCATTTTCTTGAGTCTACAACTCCACTCTCTATCTACAAATGACAAAATGACAATATGTAAACTCAAACTGCAAAAGTGAACTACAAATAAAAACAATGACAGTCGATAAATAAACCTGTAGCAACCGGAATACCAATATGGAAAACGAAAACGCTACGTAATTAAGCGCCGTGTTGAGTTTTATCTGCAAGAAAGTCATGAATCCAGTTACAAATCTTGTCCCATACTCGCTAACCTCGTATTTATTTTCACGTAACGGTAGTGCGGGACTGTTTCAAATGCCTTCCTGAAGCCAATGAACTCGGCTTCAACGTGAGCACCAATGAACCAATGACTACAGAGCTGTGTTTCTCATGAAAGAACAGAGCAAGTTGAGTTTCGCGAGACATCTGTTTGCAGAATCCATGTTGATCATAATTCGTCATCACAAAACATAAGTACTCCTACAACAGATATAAAGATTTATCCGACGGCAAGTGTATCTGCTTGTGGAGTTGCCAGTTTAGCAGATAATTCTGATTCTACTAAGGTAACAGAAGTAATTGCGTTACATTCCTGTGGTCCTTTACGCCCCTTTTGACGAACTATTTCCATACTGACTTGATCAGTTAACTATACACACACTTTACTTTTCTGTCTTTCTCCATGTTTCAATTATTAAATCTTTTCTGAAAAATAAGGCAAGTTAGGGGAAATCATAGAAAATGTGTGTGACCTAACACTTCACCATGTCTGTCCATAACATATCGCGAGGAGGGTTCTGAGAAGTGTTGACGCAATTGCTTGACCTACGAGGTCATCAGATCCATCTGTACAGAGCGCGTATCGTACGTGGCGTGTCAAGGCCTGCTCCGCCGTCAGCAGCCCGCAGCAACGGCACGTTCGAGCGAGCGGGAATGGCAAATATTATGCACCATATCTCAAGATTCAGCTTCATATGTAAATGACGGGATGTCACGTAAGTGACTAAACGAAATAAACGCGTTGTCACATAAGGAGAGCCAAATTACTCGGTAAATGCCAAAAGCAATTCTACATATCGAACGCTTTGTTTCGTTTTGCTCCACCTTACAGATATTTCAGACAGTTGCAAGCCGTGAGTAATATTTTCGTGTTTACACTCCAGGTTACTCTGTTTTAGGCACCGCTAGGAATTCCTCGATTTCAGGAAGGCAGTATGGGATGGTTGCAGATGAAGAATACACAGCCGGCCGCGGTGGTCTAGCGGTTCTAGGCGCTCAGTCCGGAACCGCGCGACTGCTACGGTCGCAGGTTCGAATCCTGCCTCGGACATGGATGTGTGTGATGTCCTTAGGTTAGTTAGGTTTAAGTAGTTCTAAGTTCTAGGGGACTGATGACCTCAGATGTTGAGTCCCATAGTGCTCAGAGCTATTTGAACCATTTTTTTGAATAAAGAAGCGCAACCTGTTATGTTTCACAAGGAGGCACTGGCTTAGCGAATGGATGTGTTTACAAAGTGCAGAAAACATTAAACCCGTCCCGCGAAGCGAACTTGTACGGCCAGAGCCTGTAATCTACAAAGCTGGAGGCATGCCCCTTCTGTCAACCAACAGCCATTCGTGGAAAAGTCTCTCCAGTGAGTTGCCGGCACTGCTGCCATGTCCATCATTCGTCTTCCGTGAATGGTTTCACAACATCGCCAATCAGAGAAGAAGCCGGTTCTTTCGTACGGAACACCGATGTGTGTCAGTGCCACGCCGTCTATCATTGTTTCATACCCATAATTTTTTTTAATGCTTTCTGTCCAGCGAGGAAGGAAAATAACTGTCCGGTATAGCCAGTGTCTGGATTACCTTACAGACCGTCGTTACATTTTTATCCGAATTTAGCTGTACATTGTAGTGTCACCGCAAGGCACCACACTAGCTAGGTTGTAGGCCTCAAATCGGCCGCGGTCCGTCAGTGCACATCGTACCCGCTAGTCGCCACTGTCGACGCTATCAGACCGAGCGCCGCCACTCGGCTGGTCTTACGAGACAAGCTAGCGCACTGGCCAGTTCTACAGCCGACTTTGATAGGAATGGTTCACTTGTTATAGCTTCAGAGATCTCATTTGCAGAGACGCTAGTTAGTATAGCCTTCAGCTAAGTCTGTAGTTACGACCTAGCCAGGCGCCACATACAGTTTATGCACTGACGATTGAGCAAGTTTACCTGAGGAGCACAGCCCGCGTTTAGCATGAGAACTGGTAAGTTTTCCGGTTGGGAAAACAGAGCACGACCGACCACACCGGCGCCCCGGAATACATCGCATCAACGGCATCCATCAGTCGAGGCACGGAGAGGAGGCCGTGTGGAGAGCAGCCTGCAGTGGAGGGAACCATCGGTAGTGAGAGGAAGGCCACAACACGTACGCGAGTCTGCTACCACAGAGAAGGGCCCTGTCGAAAGGCTGTACCGTATTAGCGCCTTATCGAATAGATTTAACATCGCGAATGGTCGGCTACATTGTGCGAATTGGAATGAAATGAGCGGACCCAGGCACCTAGTTCGGTGGGCTTGCTGTGTTGTGTTTAGCTTAGCGAATATGAGTGCTGTTCGGTTAGCAATGTGGTAAGTTGAAATGTCCAGAAACTCATGCCTTGATCAGCGGTACAACTCAATGTCTCTTACATACATTTACTGAAGAGTTTCATTCTTAATCTCTGCATTTAAAGTGTTTCGGGGGCTACAGTATTACATACTGTACTTTACTACAGTGATTCGGGTGAACATTTCGCTTACTCTTCGCGAGTAGAATCATTTTCATAATTCAGAGCGTTTCCATCAACCACTGCAAATATAGTCTATAAGCAAATATTATGAAAACAGGATATTATTCTTACGTATATGCAATGAAAAGTAAATGCCTAGTGAAATAAAGTAACTTGCATTCATTTCTAGTTTCATTATTTAATACTATGTTTTGAGACAATACTACTATACTAACAGTGGCCCAGTCGTGTTCGCCGCAGTTAAATATGTCTGCATAACGTTATGTTAGTGCCAGTAATGCTGGAACAGCGTGAGGATTGTATAAGCGAATTTATTCACTCATACGGAAAAGTTCAAAGGTCATAGAGAACATAGCTTCTTCTAAGCGAAGTGAGCGTGCACATCGTGCGTTATATTGATATATATGCCGAACACAATCACCCATTTCTACCCAGCACAGTAAGGGTGAAACACGTTGAGGGCTCTGTCACTATTACATCGCATCGTGAATGCAACAATAAGAAAATTTTCACATATACGGTAAAGTTCGTAAGTCATATATTAGTTAGCTTTACCTAACAGTATTTATTGCTCTAAAGTTCACGGTTTTTTGTCCACTAAACTCACCCACTGACACACACAACGAGGAAACTATTTTACTAACAGGGTAACTGCATTGACAGTATCCTTAATGAGATATACGCCTGCATGCATCGCATTTCAGTAATGGTTCACATGCCTTCTCCCAGGCCACATATCCAGAATCGGACATTGCCAGGTATCTCAGCTGGTTGCTGTATATTTAACTCCATCTCGCGTTTCTCTGAACTGTCATTGTGCGTTTGTCGAATTATGGCGAGGAGAGGCGTTGCCTCACTAACTCGGTGCCAGACCATCATTTGGAAGCGATTGTATGATCTTATTTTGAATGGGGTTCACACATTATTCTATGTTGTCGTTTTAAACATTGCTATACCTTCTCATTGGTGTGCAGCACACCTACGTTTCTGAATTGTTTGCTCTCTAAACAGTGCTAGTTAGCTGTCAATTTGCGCTAGTCCCATGTATTTTAAGACATTTTGTATACATCTTTTAGAAGTGTCCGGTGCTTGCGTCAACCAGTGTGTGTGTGTGTGTGTGTGTGTGTGTGTGACGTTGCATACAGACAAGTGGGTGACTTTGAGTCCTGTCTCCCAATGTGTTGCTGGGATGTGGGCTGAATGTGACTTACCAAGACACCTGATTTGCTTATTGTATTGTAATTCTTATATTGGTTATTAATCACTCGCAGCAGCCAGCGGCTTAATGAAGTGTATTCTTAGGGTTCCGTACCTCAGTCGGTAAAAATGGATCCCTTACAGGATCACTGTCATGTCTGTCTGATTGTTTTTGCGACTGTTAAAAACCCCTTTTCTCAGGAACAAGTAGACGTATCAAGTTGACATTTATGTCACATATGAAGGTACAAAGTCCCATGGTGATAGAAAAAAAGTGAAACTTCTAAATCAATAGTACAAAGGATAGTGTCACGTATTTTATGCTGACAAACTCACTCATCAAAACCTACGGGGTACTTCCCGTTGACCTACCATCACGAAATTTGAACATGAACCCAGGTGTCAAAATATAAAGAAAGGAATACATCCGAAAACTATGAATTTGTAAATACGTCACACGAAAAAAATTTTCGTCTGTAATCTGTCTGTTTGTCTATCCAGCCGTCCGTTAAGCCAACTCGTTCTCAGGATCGGGTAAACATACCAAGTTGAAAGTCATGTCACATACTGAGGTCTGTAGTCGCTTGGTGGTGTAGTAAATGTAAGCGTCTAAGTCAATGAAATCAAAAGATGCAGGCGTTCGCATATATTCATACTCGCAAACTCACTCATTAAAACTTATAGGGTACTTCCCATTGAATGATGAAATTTGGCAAGAAGAAAGGATTCACAGGAGAATTACAAGAAAAAATTAGAAAATTGTTAATTTCTAATCAGATCACATGAAGAAACTGTTTCCCTTACCATTTGTTATTCGACATCAAGCTTGAAATTAAATCATTTTTGGAAGTGCTGCAATCCCTGGGACCAATATCTTGACGGTATCAGTTTCGATAACATGAGAAAATAGTCGAGACTCTCGAATCCCAGAATGGATGAACTGTCCATATACACTCCTGGAAATTGAAATAAGAACACCGTGAATTCATTGTCCCAGGAAGGGGAAACTTTATTGACACATTCCTGGGGTCAGATACATCACATGATCACACTGACAGAACCACAGGCGCATAGACACAGGCAACAGAGCATGCACAATGTCGGCACTTGTACAGTGTATATCCACCTTTCGCAGCAATTCTCCCATGGAGACGATCGTAGAGATGCTGGATGTAGTCCTGTGGAATGGCTTGCCATGCCATTTCCACCTGGCGCCTCAGTTGGACCAGCGTTCGTGCTGGACGTGCAGACCGCGTCAGACGACGCTTCATTCAGTCCCAAACATGCTCAATGGGGGACAGATCCGGGGATCTTGCTGGCCAGGGTAGTTGACTTACACCTTCTAGAGCACGTTGGGTGGCACGGGATACATGCGGACGTGCATTGTCCTGTTGGAACAGCAAGTTCCCTTGCCGGTCTAGGAATGGTAGAACGATGGGTTCGATGACGGTTTGGATGTACCGTGCACTATTCAGTGTCCCCTCGACGATCACCAGTGGTGTACGGCCAGTGTAGGAGATCGCTCCCCACACCATGATGCCGGGTGTTGGCCCTGTGTGCCTCGGTCGTATGCAGTCCTGATTGTGGCGCTCACCTGCACGGCGCCAAACACGCATACGACCATCATTGGCACCAAGGCAGAAGCGACTCTCATCGCTGCAGACGACACGTCTCCATTCGTCCCTCCATTCACGCCTGTCGCGACACCACTGGAGGCGGGCTGCACGATGTTGGGGCGTGAGCGGAAGACGGCCTAACGGTGTGCGGGACCGCAGCCCAGCTTCATGGAGACGGTTGCGAATGGTCCTCGCCGATACCCCGGGAGCAACAGTGTCCCTAATTTGCTGGAAAGTGGCGGTGCGGTCCCCTATGGCACTGCATAGAATCCTACGGTCTTGGCGTGCATCCGTGCGTCGCTGCGGTCCGGTCCCAGGTCGACGGGCACGTGCATCTTCCGCCGACCACTGGCGACAACATCGATGTACTGCGGAGACCTCACGCCCCACGTGTTGAGCAATTCGGCGGTACGTCCACCCGGCCTCCCGCATGCCCACTATACGCCCTCGCTCAAAGTCCGTCAACTGCACATACGGTTCACGTCCACGCTGTCGCGGCATGCTACCAGTGTTAAAGACTGCGATGGAGCTCCGTATGCCACGGCAAACTGGCTGACACTGACGGCGGCGGTGCACAAATGCTGCGCAGCTAGCGCCATTCGACGGCCAACACCGCGGTTCCTGGTGTGTCCGCTGTGCCGTGCGTGTGATCATTGCTCGTACAGCCCTCTCGCAGTGTCCGGAGCAAGTATGGTGGGTCTGACACACCGGTGTCAATGTGTTCTTTTTTCCATTTCCCGGAGTGTATTTCAGAAAATACTCTGAGAAAATGGAAAAAACTGTGAGCATCTCTTGAATTTCAGGTCAACCTGGTTGAAAATGAAGAGGAAAATCTACAAATGATACAGACAATCCCTCGATGTGAAGAAGCTGGATAAGGAGACGTAGATGAGTGGATGGCAGCGGATGGGGCATGTGTGGAGAACCTTACTGACGCTGAATTAGTTGCTGTCGTGGCTCAAGACCAGGAAGAAGAGGACTGCTGTGACGGAAGTGACAATGAACCTGAAAGCGGCAAAGGAGAGCTGGTGCCACACACTGGCGCAGCAGAAGCCCTTGACCTCGCGCTACGTTATTTGGAGCAACAGCCCACTGCTACACATGCTGACTTGGCGTTTATGAGATGATGGCGAAACTTTGCATCATATAACAGACTGTCTTCATTACGCGAAAAAACAATGACTGAGTTTTTGTCATCTAAAAAGTGGGGATAAAATGTCCGCTGTATTTTAGTAAGTTTGATAGGTTTCTTTCATTGTTATGCATTGTTTAAACCTAATGTTTTCTTGCCAATTTTTCTAATACATATTTACTAAACTGTGGTGAATGTTCGGATTACCGAGGTTCCGATTAGTGGGACTCTGCTGTATTACAATCACCCCGTCTACCGCGAAGCTGAATGCCGCGTAATGGCACTGAGGGCACGTGACGCGGTAAGGAAACCACTGAAGCAGATAACAAAACAATGAGGAATCAGTCTATCGACGATACTGGCTGCAAACGGCGAAAACCACTGACGTAAACGGCTTTGAGAAAGAGCTGTTGGGTATCGCCCGTCTGGGAAACGAAGCCACTGGTCTGCTGCCCTCGAGCCGCTGTCGCAAGCGTGTATGAAAATTAGCTAGAAGACGGTGAAACCTAGTATAGGTGAGAACGTGCTGGACATCGATACCTCTTCACAGTACCAGGAGGCCGGAAACTTGCCTGCTGTGTAAAGCAGGATAAGTGACAAATGAGTCAGCTCTGACGACTTCAGCTCTGACGACTACAAAACTGGTGCATCCAGCAAGCACTGTTTCGGAGTACACCGCGCAGTGCACATTGGAGAACATGGCACCCTGCAGCAGACCACCCATGTTCACACAACGATATCGTCATTTGCAATTGCAGTGGGCACAGAATCGTCGAGAAAGGACCATGAATCGATGGAAATGTAGCACATGGTCGGATATATTACGTTCCTTCTTACACCAGACCAATTGTCTTGTCCGCTTACGCTGTTATCCAGGGGAACGGCTGCTAGAAACGTGCACCACGAATTGACGCAAGCTGTTGCGGGCAGCAGTATACAGAGAGACTCAAAAACCAATTAAGATTTCAAAATTCAATACCTCACGGAATAATGTAGCTAGAGAGCTAAGTATTGAAATACAGGGTGTATCAAATAGAATCATGTGATTTAACACATCTATATTTCTGAAACTAATAAAAACGTACAATGAATTTTGTTTTGTGATGAACGAGAAACGCAAAATGTGGTTATTCATACCTTTTCATAGGTGTTCAATATGCCCCCTTGAGATGCACAGCATATGTCAATGCGGTATTCAGATTGTTCCCACACTGCAGCGAGCACAGCTTCCACAGCTGCTGTTATGCGATGTCTCAGTTCCATCATTGTTGCTGGTAACACAGGCACATAAACAGAGTCGTTTATAAACCCCGACAATAAATAATCACGTACAGGTAGGTCTGGTGAACTTGGAGACCAGTAACGTAAGGCTGAATCATTTGGTCCAGTTCCACCGATCCATCGTTGAGTAATCCGATTTAAAAATTTCCGCACTTCCAGGTGCCAGTTTAATGGTACCCATCCAGTTGGTAAATGAAGTCGTTCGATCAGTCTCCAACTGTGGGAAAAGAATGTTCTCAAGCATACCGAGATATTTGCTTCCTGTTACAGTGTTCTCGGCAAAGAAAAATGGACCATACACTTTGAGATGCACGGCATATATCAATGTGGTATTCAGATTGTTCTCACTCTGTAGTGAGCATGTTTTGAGTTACAGCTTCCTCAGTTGCTGTTATACGATGTCTCAGTTCATTCATTTTCTTGATGTGAACCCGGTGGAATATATCTGAGGCGCTGTCAAGTGCCATCTCCGCTCCGGTCTGTTACTTACGCGAACCCACACTACAAAGAATCATTGCTATCTAGAGGTGGAACAGCAGACTGTTAAGCAGATGATAATCTTAGGCTTATATGTGTATCATACAGTGAAAGGTTTTGCAAATGATTGTCCTAGTTGGTAGTGAATATTCCGGTTTATACGGCTATTGCCGTTGATGCTTTCAGCTGCTATGGCTACGGTCAGAGCAGCGGTGTTTGTGTCGCTCTCGCATCTGACCGGTCGGTTGACATCACTCACAAGGAACCCATTGATCCCGAGGTCGCAAAAGGCCAATGATATTTATGGCAATCGACGCCCCAGATATTGTCTACAATGCAGTCACAATATTGGCTGCTAATGGAGATATCCAGTGGTTAGCACAGCATGATGCTACGGAGTACGGTTGAAATGCATAGTTTACGAGTAACTCACAACAGTGCTATAGTGCTGGTTGTTTTCATACGAAGCAGAGGAATGGCAACTATAAACAAAGCAAACACGGTATCATATGTACAACAACAGTTGTCGAAGTTGATATTTCGTCAGAAACGATCCCAAGGCATTTCGCAGCGTGATAAAGAAGTGAAAGTTGAGATGTTAGCGTTTGTGCAAGATGAGGTAGAGGAATGTGTGGTGTCATATACGTTCGACTATGCGGACAACGTACATGAGGAGTACTATGATGCCAACGTGCTTAGTAAAAAATGGCTCTGAGCACTATGGAACTTAACATCTGAGGTCATCAGTCGCCTACAACTTAGAACTACTTAAACCTAACTAACCTAAGGACATCAAAAGCATCCATGCCCGAGGCAGTATTCGAATCTGCGAACGTAGCGGTCACGCTGTTCCAGACTGAAGCGCCTAGAACCGCTCGGCCCCACCGGCCGGCCGTGCTTAACAAGTGCAAGCGTTATGGAAACAGTTGTTGAGCCATGTAATTCATCATCCTTGTCGGGAAGGGAGTCACAAATCCCGTCTCCAGTGAAATGTAGTAAAGGACAGTCACTGTCCAAGGAGCGGGCACTAAACCAAATTCTATCGAGATCTAGAAAACGACGTGTTTCGACCACTAGATGTAGACAATCGAATAGTTTTACCTATAAATATTGACCAGAGCTTCAGATACGTGGAAGATCGTCGTCAGCATAGTAAAAAAACGTTTATGAACAGATTTAGAACATGTCCGCAGCGGTATGATCGTGTAGCCCATAAGAACAACTACGGATATTCAGGGAAGGAGAAGGTTCACTTGTTACAAAAACTTGTGTTTGCACGTTTCAAAGATGCTCGATACAATTTACAGGACGTGTATGATAGTGACCTGCTACGTTGTGCACATCAAACTGAGCGCGACATAGATTACAGTTATTTCAATGCAAGCAGCGAATCGGTCCTTACCTTCAATGTTACAGAATTGGCAGACGTAGGATAACGAAATTTGAAACAAAGCACCAACGTGACGACGCACACCAAACTGCGGAATCGGCTCGAAAACTTGTAGACGAAATAAACAAACGTATCTCATCGTTCAGTAAGCAGAGCACTACGTCCTCAGGCCACAAGTGGCCCATCGGGTCCATCCGACCGCCGTGTCATCCTCAGTTGAGGATGCAGATAGGAGGGGCTTGTGGTCAGCACACCGCTCTCCCGGTCGTTATGATGGTTTTGCTGTGGCCGGAGCCGCAACTATTCGGTCGAGAAGCTCTTGAATTGGCATCACGAGTCTGAGGGCTCAGCGCACCCCGACGAATAGCAACAGCGCATGGCGGCCCGAATGGTCACCCATCCAAGCGCCGGCCTCGTCCGACAGCTCTTAACTTCGGTGATCTGACGGGAACCGGTGTATCCACTGAAGCAAGGCCTTTGCCCGTATCGTTCAGGAAGGAATTTGTTTTAAACTCGTCCAGTCGAGATTTGAAGAGGAAAAGCTTATGAAAGGAATCCTGGAAATTAGAGCTGGAAGTTAGAGCTTAGAGTACTATCAAGATCAACTAACATCAATACCTTAACGCACTGGTACGTAATTATCCCGACTGTTAACCTGAGCATTGCTGGAATGTTATTTATTGTGCTGCGAGAAGCTGGAGGTTCTCTTCCCACAACGATTCTTCCCCGCGTGCGTGGTCTTGCAAGGACAGAAGGGTGTATTTACGTCACAGCAAGCAAGAGTGGAAAACTTGGGCAAAAGATCTACAACTATGGTTCGAGCACTGCTTTTTGCCAATAGCCGGTCAAAATATTTGATTATGGTTAATTGCCGGTTTGCGTATAAGAATCATAATCCTTTAGAACAGACTACCCCTCCTAAAAATGTGTGTCATTGCAGTTCATGTCACCTGGAACCGCTTAACAAATGCTGGCTCTGGATGTTTGTTTTTTCAGTGCCTATAAAACAGATTTTCGCACTACGCGTTAAGTCACACAAATCTGAAGGCTGTAAATTCAACTCAATACTTAGGGATTACAATTACAAATAACCTAAACTGGAACGATCACATAAATAATATTGTGGGTAGAGCAAACCAAAGACTGCGATTCATTGGCAGAACACTTAGAAGGTCCAACAGGTCTACTAAAGAGACTGCTTACACCACGATTGTCCGCCCTATTCTGGAGTATTGGTGTGCGGTGTGGGATCCGAATCAGAAGGGACTGACGGATGACATCGAAAAAGTACAAAGACGGGCAGCTCGTTTTGTATTATCGCGAAATAGGGGAGATAGTGTCACAGGCATGAAACGTGAATTGGAGTGGCAATCATTAAAACAAAGGCGTTTCTCGTTGCGACGGGATCTTCTCATGAAGTTCCAGCCACCAGTTTTCTGCTCCGATTGCGAAAACATTCTTTTGGCACCCACCTACGTAGGGAGAAATGATCCTCACGATAAAATAAAAGAAATCAGGGCTCGAATAGTAAAATTTAAGTGCTCGTTTTTCCCACGTGCCGTACGAGAGTGGAACGGTAGAGAGACAGCAGGAAGGTGGTTCATTGAACCCTCTGCCAGGCACTTTATTGTGAATAGCAGAGTAATCACGTAGATGTGGATGTATCTACAGCTACGCCTTAGAAGATAGCCAATTTCACCATAAGCTCCACCACAGACTGTTTCACATTCAGTTGCATGCCAACACATTCTGTCAGTCATCATCACCCCTTTACAAAAATATGATTTTATATCCACTCTTAGAGAGTGGAGACCTAGCTGAACGACCTGCACCGTTTACAAACCTCAAAGAGTTCGGCTTCGATCTCGCTGGTGCGAGCCTTTGTGATCACTGTGGAACGCCATTTTTCATTCAGTATTAATGGTGAAAGTTGATGGTTTGTCCTGAACACTTCTTCAATGTCGGCGATATCCAGTCTGCGAAGTGTAATACATAGGAAATTGATCTCTGCACCTTCCGGACACTCAGTTTCTGTCGCGCTTCTGACGGACATGGTGCGTCACTACCAGCTAATAATCTTCCTCTTATAACTGTTAATACACTACTGGCCATTAAAATTGCTACACCACGAAGATGACGTGCTACTGACGCGAAATTTAACCGACAGCAATAAGATGCTGTGATATGTAAATGATTAGCATTTCAGAGCATTCACACAAGAGTGGCGTGGGTGGCGACACCTACAACGTGCTGACATGAGGAAAGTTACCAACCGATTTCTCATACACAAACAGCAGTTGACCGGTGTTGCCTGGTGAAACGTTGTTGTGATGCCTCGCGTAAGGAGGAGAAATGCGCACCATCACGTTTCCGACGTTGATAAAGGCCGGATTGTAGCCCATCGCGATTGCGGTTTATCATATCGTGACATTGCTGCTCGCGTTGGTCGAGATCCAATGACTGTTAGCAGAATTTGGAATCGGTGAGTTCAGGAGGGTAATACGGAACGCCGTGCTGGATCCCAATGGCCTCATATCACTAGCAGTCGAGATACTAGGCATCTTATCCGCATGGCTATAACGGGTCGTGCAGCGATATCTCGATCCCTGAGTCAATAGATGGGGACGTTTGCAATACAACCTACTGCACGAACAGTTCGACGACGTTTGCAGCAGCATGGGCTATCAGCTCGGAGACCATGGCTGCGGTTACCCTTGACGCTGAATCACAGGCAGGATGCCTGTGATGGTTTACTCAACGACGAACCTGGGTGCACGAATGACAAAACGTAATTTTTCCGTATGAATCCAGGTTCTGCTTACATCATCATGATGATCGCATCCGTGTTTGGCGACATCGCGGTGAACGCACACTGGAAGTGTGTATTCGTCATCGCCACACTGGCGTATCACCCGGCGTGATGGTATGGGGTGCCATTGGTTACACGACTCTGTCCCCTCTTGTTCGCATTGACGGCACTTTGAACAATGGACGTTACATTTCAGATGTGTCACGACCCGTGGCTCTACCCTTCATTCGATCCCTGCGAAAACCTACATTTCAGCAGGATAATGCACGACCGCATGTTGCAGGTCCTGTACGGGCCTTTCTGCATACAGAAAACGTTCGACTGCTGCCCTGGCCAGTACATTCTCCAGATCTCTCACCAACTAAAAACATCTGGTCAATGTTGGTCGAGCAACTGGCTCGTCACATTGCCCCAGTCACTACTCTTGATGAACTGTGGTATCGTGTTGAAGCTGCATGGGCAGCTGTACCTGTACACGCCATCTAAGCTCTGTTCGACTCAATGCCCGGGCGTATCAAGGCCGTTATTACGGCCAGAGGTGATTGTTCTAGGTACTGATTTCTCAGGGTCTATACACGCAAACTGCGTGAAAATATAATCACATGTCAGTTCTAGTATAGTATATTTGTCCAATGAATACCCGTTCATCATCTGCATTTGTTCTTGGTGTAGCAATTTTAATGTCCAGTAGTGTACAACACTTTCAGATGAGCCTTAGTAAAGACTGAACTTACGACTTTGCACTCAAGGGATTCCGTGTAAGGGGGAAGCACACGAACCTCTGAAGATGTCCAAAGTAGCTATAGACGGAACACTAGGAACAAAAAGTTTCCAGAATCACGTTCATACAACCCGAAAGATAGACCAGCATTTCTTCATTGTATGTTAAACAGATGATACCTGGGCCTGTCTATCTGTGAGAACAGCCACTTGCTACTTCTCTGTTGTAGCTCTGCTCGCCTCCATTAGCCCTTAAGTTTCCTAAGTAACGCACAAAATTTACATAGTTTGTAATAAAAGGATGAAAATTCACAAAATGTTCGTTGCGTTGGAAGTAAAACCCTAGCAGAAGACGGAGTTTCTATCGGATTCACTGCTTCATTCCAGAACCAAGTCGTAAACAGGAGATTCTTCTAATTCGATACTGCTCTGAAAAGCTGACCACCGCCTCAAAGGCGGACTCAGCTGCTGCAGAGAGCGGGAGCGCTCGTTAGGAGAGCACGCGCCGCTAAGCCGGCAGAACCCGGCTACATGGAGTGGCGCCGGCCGGCTTTTTTGGCGTAATAGCTCGGAAGTCAGCTGGCGAGTGCGCGAGGGCTAAAAAAATTCTCCTTTTCATGTAGCGGGCGGCGGCAGCATGCCGCTCACGTGCGGCCAGTATTGCATTCCTGGACCGGCTGCCGGCTGCCGCTGCCGCCTGCCCTCTGCCGATAACTGCGCCTTAATGGCTCCGTATAGACTGCCCGTCTGGCGCATAACTCGCGTCTTATTACATCCAATGGCGACCGCTCTATACCTCTTTCTGTGCTTTTACGCTCGGGCCTACTGGCTTTCTCTCTTTTCAGTTTCTACCTTCTGTTGGAGGACTTATATTTTCTCGGTCCCATTCTTTGGCTTTCTCTGTACGGCGACCGCAGGGTTTGGGGGTCTACAAAATACACTCTCGTCTCCATTACGGCATTCTTCCTCTCAACAGCTCGGATAGGTCACGTGTCGTCTATTGCCGCGTGCATCAATCAGCTATAACCGCAGTGACTTAAAGATCAAAATTGATTTTATTTTGAAATGAAATCTTTATTTCATTATTTGGCATTTAACTGACTTCGCTTTCAAGGAAATTATACAACGAAAGTTATTAGGCTAACAAATCAGTAGGATCCACATCAGTGCCGAAATTTTTTTCCTGCAGCCGGTTAAGGGGTCACGTTTCTCTACAGACAAATACCATATCCCGGCAGGCATAAAGTGCGGCATAGAGAATCTCAAGGGGAAACATTTGGGAGGGATACTTGCAGTTCCTGGTATACGCCTGGTGACCATGGGAAACTCCCACAAAAGGTTGTAAGAGGTATGCGCTGCCTGCGATATAGAATCGCTGACCAGAGAGCAGTGTTGACTGCAGTACGAACGGTGTAACTGTAGCAGTTAGTTGTTGCTAGTCGCTTGTGTGAGGTTGTCTGCGCTTGCCTGCAGTCTGCTCTGGCCGGGAATCTAGAGATGGAGTGTTATTGTATGAGGTAAAGAAGCAGCGTCGCGCATATCTAGTAATGTATCTGAACTGTCATCCAAATGTTTTAAAAATGTCCTAATAATAATTTTGGTAATATAAAGTAATTTTTTTTTTAAAAAAGCACTCATTTCAAAAAATCTGTTGTTTCCTTTCACAAATCACAAATGTACAAGCCAGCATTGCACGGAGCTGTGCCGAAAAATTTTTTAGGTAAGAGCAGATATATTAGCCGTTTTTTTTTTTTGAGGTAAGAATTTTTGCTTTTTATTCAGAATGATCTTACAGGGCCACGACGCAGCACTGCTGTCGTCCAAATTTTACCAGGTTACTGAATTTAATTTTTTATTATGAGGTTTAGGAGTTTTTCTGTTTCGAGCTTACATTAAATGAGAAAAGAATTTTGTGGGTACATTAAATGTGAATGCATTTGTGCACGGAGATTATAAATGGGAACCAATTTTGTTCTGAGGTCACACAAAAATTAGAATCGCTATCCATAACAATTATTTAATTACAATTTATTTTGTAGGGAGGTTACACTAAATTAGAATCACATTCATTACTCATATTCAAATTTTTTTGTGGGGAGGTTACACTGCCAGGATCGTATTTCTTTGTGAATTTCTGAGAAGTAGTCATATATCTGCTCTTATTTACTTAAATGTAGTTTGCATCTGGCGCAACGCATTTACCAATTTGTCACTCTTGCTTTCACAGATCATCGGCAATATATTGCTCTTTGTTGTAATTGTGTTTCTTCCATTTTTTGCTTCGTCTTTGTTTCATTTTTGTGCTTAATTTTGATTTGTGTAAAAATGCCGCGAAAAACTGTTAACAGTACATCGCGATGTGCAATGAGTGAAATAGCCGACTCGAATAATTTGACCGATAATACTTGCGACTTGTCTTAATGATAGTCCTCCATTTACAGACAATCAGTGCGTACCGATCACTAATAATGATTGTAATGCTAATTATGGGCAAACAAATTCAATTGTGTCCTCTGTTAATTTAACGACAATTGATGACGCGGCACTTTCTGATACAATGAACGCTGCCCAGTTTGACACGCCTAATTTGCGAAATTTACGTAGTGGACAGATAATTGTTTCAAACGAAGGTGAACAATATTCACAAAACACGTCAGATTTATTGAGATTCCGGTGTAGTGACCAACAGTGCACATCCGATTGGCAAACCTTTTTGTGAATCGGAGAATGACCTAATGGTTACAAAAAGCGTGACAAGTGCACATACACCATCACACAGTACAGAGAATAGAGCCGCTAATTTTGGCTGGGATCAAGTTATGGCGTTATTACAACAAATCAATGAAAATTTCGATAACCATTGCAAACAACTTAATGAAAGTTTCAAACAACTTAATGAAAATTTCGACAACAATTTCAAACAACTGAGTGAAACACTAGATAACAATAATAAACAATTTAGTGAATCGTGCAAACAATTTAATGAAAGTTTCGAACAGTCGAACGAAAAACACGACAACCTTAATGAGCAGAACATAGAACTTAGTGAACAGATTACAGCCGTTAACGTGCAACGCCATGACACTAAAGAACAATTATGTGAGGAAATTAAGGCTTGTGCTAGTAACAGTAGTGAAGAAATTAGATCTGTTGCGCAGGAATTAAGTAGTACACGTGTAGTCACAACAGAATCAGTTAGAGATGAAGTTAGTGCAGTCACTGAACAATGTTCAGAAAACGCAACACAGATACGCGACGAGTTTAAATTAATGTCAGCAGAAGTTTCACGCACTCTGGATGCGGAAGTCGACAAGAAATTTGAACCACAGATCAGCCAAATTGACGAACGTTGTAAAGTGACAGAAATGAAAATTGTTTCAGTCACTAACACGTCACAGCATACGCCACGTTCCGAACATTTGTCACACCCACACAGACAGTATAATTTAAGTAATTTACAGAGACCGCGCGACTTAGAATCCGAAAAGACACAGATAAACAGATTCTCACGCAATCCTGAACCTGCAAAAACATACAGAGACGACAACGTTGATTATAAGCAATTTTTATCCGTAAAAAAATTTAAGGTATTTAAAAATGACAGAGCACAGGTACACGCTTTGGACTGGATACGACAATTTGCTTTTGTATTTTCATCAGCATTGCCTGTAATGAAGAAACTAGAATTGGCATGGATACAACAATTTGCTTTTGTATTTTCATCGGCATTGCCTATAACGCAGAAACTAAAATTTATTTGCAGCGCGTAATAGACCTCAGGGGATTCATTACACTTTGATATGTGCCATAGCGTGCACAGGGCCCCGAGCCGTAGTAGTGCTGTTTCATCTTTAGTCTTCTGCACTGCTGCCTTCTCTTCTACTATCCTTTATATCTATCAGAACAGCTCTTCAATTATCGATCTATCTAGGATTAGAAATGAGTAAAGAAATCTGATATGACGAGTTTTACCGAAAGTGACAGTTTTCATTAGACACTCGCGAAATAAAAAGAAATACCAGCATAATTTTAATAAGCGAAAAAAATTTTAATCATCAGTATGTACAAAATTTTTAGCAGTCGCAAACACATTTTGGTAACAATACAGGTTTTTCTCCGCAACAGCATCAAAACCAGCCGGTTAGCATACCTAACCAACAGTGTAATGTGCAAGCTTTAATGTTTCGCCGCCTACACGTATAGCGTCGGCTCCACCAAATAATAACGCACCGCAACAAGGAAACCAGTACGTACAGAAAACACACCATTTTAATTCCTATCGCAACGCACCAAATAGCAATGACTACTATGACAGACGTAAAAGTAATGAGCACAATTTTCAGCTTACGTTTAATAACAGTCGGTCTTATCAGCAGCAAAATAATCCGCAACAACAAATTATCATGAATGAACCAGACAGTAGATATCATCCCGAACGTAATACGTCAGGAAGAAATAACAGAACAGTACAAATAGTGGAAATGCCACAGCATCCTCCCGCAAATGATAGCACGTCAGATAGAATTTGACTAGATACAGTATAGGTTGCATCTTCCAATAACGCAAGCACTACTTTTGACAAGCAGATTCTTGTTCACGAAAATGTTATTACTTTTGACGACATCCTATACACACTTTTGCACTAAAAGACAGAATCACAACGTATGTAGACGACATTCTTATTGCAGAAGCTAACTGGTCTGAACACAATCTGATTCTTGAACAACTGTTACGAACTTTACGTGAACAAGGACTCACAGTTATTCTTAGCAAATCGCACTTTGGCAAAACTTTTATAAAATTTCTTGGACATGTAATTTCAGCAGAAGGCATTGCGCCTGACCCGGAAAAACGTTAAGCTTTACGTGACATTACTGTTCCTACGACGAAGAAACAACTACGCAGCCGTTTGGGTTTAATTACCTTTTTTCGTAAATTTATTCATTACTCTGCTTTAGACACCCCTAGATTATGTGAACTGACAGGTAAAATCACTATTAGGTCCTGGGATAGGCAAGCACATTCTGAATTTGTGATCCAGAAACAAGCTTCGTTGAATGCACCACATTTATCACATCCAGATCTTACTAGAAATTTTTCCATTGCCACCGACAGTTCTAACATCGCTTTAGGCGTACACATTTTTCAGGATATTGAAGAAGATGGCACTACAGTAATTGAAAACATCGCCTTTGCAAGTCGCATTCTATCACCTGCTGAACGCAATTATTCTGTTACAGAACTTGAAACATTATGTGTTGTTTGGGCATTTTTGAGATTTCGGCATTTTCTTTATGGAAGACACACTACCGTTTACACGGTTCATAGAGCTATACAGTTTTTACTTTCCGCTAAATTTACACACGACAGATTAAGCAGATGGAAACTTTATTTACAGGAATTTAATTTTACAATTGTTCACATTCCCAGCACACAAAATATTGTAGCAGACGCACTATCCCGTTCTCTCAGCAACAATCAGCAAGACATCGCAACCAACTTCTGCAAAGCAAATTTCAGCGTCATGTACATTCAACAAGTTGCATTTGAAAATTCCATTTCGTCGTCATTACAGGACATAGCACAAGAGCAGAGTAAAGACAACGTATGGAAAGAAATTAAACACCTTTGGCAAGATAGGAATAATGTTACCATTAGAAACCATTACATTGTACGGAATAATATTCTGTTTCGCCGCTCTCACCCTGACAGCAACAATTGGTTATTACGTATTGCTGACGAGCCTGTTAACAGATTAATTTGGTATACTCATTTAAGTTACGCACATTACGGAGCCAGAAAATGTTTTCCTATACTGAGACAGAACTGTTATTTTACCAACATGGAGAAACGTATTCGACGAGTTTTAGCGTCATGTAAAATCTGCCAGAAAGCTAAGTCAGATACGACTTCACATATTCCTCCGTTACATCCCATTGTACCTGTTAAATTGAGACACATGGCTGGTGTAGACATTTTTGGTCCGATTCCCAGAACTAATAGAGGTTTTTGCTACATCTTTGTCGCTGTTGAACTCACTTCGAAATTTGTTACCTTCACTCCGTTACGCAAAGCTACTGCTAAAACTGTTTCGAAAGCATTTGTAAAACATTTTCTATTGCATGTAAGGCATGTATTGAAAGTAATTTCCGACAATGGATCACAGTTTCGATCTGTTATATGGACACGTATGTTACGAGCTAGAAACATTTCTGCGATCTATATATCCAGGTACCATGCTTCTTCGAACCCTTGTGAACGACTAATGAAAGAAATTGGTAAGCTATGTAGAATATACTGCCATAAAAAACATATTGATTGGGACACACACATACTCTCATTCCAAGATGTAATTAATTCCATACCAAATGAATCTACTATGCTATCTCCGACTGTTATACTGAAAAATGTTGAACCACCTAACAAAATTAAAGAATTAGTAACCTTTTCTACATCTCGTCGACTACGACACCATAAAAGAATTGACATTGAGCTGAACAGCATCAAACGTGCCGCAGAGCGCCGGAGAAGACAGCAAAAATAGGTTTGTACACTCCGTAACTTTCACATTGGACAGAAGATATTAGTACGTACACACTATCATCCAACAAAGGAAAGAATAGGTGTAGTAAATTTGAGCTTCTATACGCAGGTCCATATCGAATTCGCAGCATTCCTCACCCCAATGTAGTACACGTCGAAACTTTGAGAATCAGAAAAAGTAAAGGCAATCACCATGTCTCCAATATTAAACCCTTTATTAAATGAATATACTTCATGATTTATCACACTGTAATGCCATTTCCTGATTTTTATATGACCAATGATGCAATTATATTTATGTGACTACTTACTGATGATTATCGTATTTTTTCTTGGCAAGTGCCCGGCGAGGTAAGGTTAGCAGGTCGCTTTTCTTGTCGTTACACATCAGACCGTGCACAATTTTGCAGATAAGCTTACATATTTTATGACCAATTATGCAAATCTATCTAGTGACATATTAATTTTATCAAATTCTTTCTCGATTAAAGTCTTCAACTCTCGCCTCTATCAACTACACAACATACAAGCAGAACAAAGAAAGGCATTTCTTGTCGTTACACATCAGACCGTGCACATTTTCCATTCTTCATGTATGTATGATTGTTTTCCTGTTTTGTTTGTATGCACTATGAAATATTTGAGATATAACAAACACCAGTTGACTTTGACATTTTGCCTTATGATACCTCAACATCGTGACTATTTTACATTTTTTTGCTGCTACGTTATGATACTCTGTGTACATTTTTGCACCTGCACACTGTCTATGTTTTTGACATATTACGTTTTCTGTCATGCTATGCTGTATGCTCAATTATATCGCTAGAAACCAGTTTTTATTTAATGGGTATATGATTTAAATGCAAGACATTAATCATTGTTCATCATTTTCAGAAAGCAATAACGTGTAAAAGAAATAAATTAGACAAACCACAATGGATTACTATGAAATGGGAATTTCACCTTCGGAATGAACGAAAGAAGATACAATACCTCGTCACGAAGAGTAAATGGATCAGAAGTAATAAGCATTAACAAGAATATACTATACACATCGTATGATAGCGGTCTTAACTAATTTTTTCTTTCAGAATACGAGGCGATTGATGCAGGCTGTCAGACAGAAGTATACATCTTAGTTTTAGTGATGAAATAAGCTAGAAATAAGGAACTCTATACTATGAATAGTTGTACGAAGTAAATGGTAATATGAGTAATGAATGATGAAGTGTCTTTTTGCAGATGATAATGAATGGTGATGAATAGTGATGAAGAATATGGTAATATGAATAATGAAGTTTTTCATTACAGGTGATGATAATAATGAAGTTATGGTGATATGAATAATGAAGTTTTGGTTTACAGGTGTTGATAGTGATAAACTTAATATGGCCACCAAACGCACCACTTTTAAGTTTTTCTTTGCAGATGAGGATAATGATGAAGTTTATATATTTACTGTTATTTAAGAAATACTATGTAGTTATTTAAGTATTTGTTGCAGTTCGTTTTGACAGTATGGTATGATGACTGAAGGTTTTGGAAAGGACAGCTAGAGAACATATATATTTAATACACATTTCATTACCTGTTAATTCGAAGTTCACTACTTTTCAGCATAATATGCGTTTCTTCTTTCAGCTTAATAGTCCATTTTGTATTTTTTTTTTCAGGAGAAGCTATTCAAGAAATTAATGTGCTATAAACAGTTGGTCATTAAACCTGTTCTAGTACTTGCATTTTTTTTACCCATTTGTGTGTGTTATTCATGGATATGATCACATATACTCTATTTGTTTCATAACCTTGCTACAGCTGACTCATGACGAATGACGTTACCTATCCTCATTTGCAGCAATAGGTCAAGAGTAAATATTGTTATGCCCCAGCAATTAATTATCGATCCCAACGCAATGCATTGCTAGTATAAAAAAGTATTAACAGTCCCAAATAATGCTACCAGTTTAAGAGAGTTCTGAGTAATACTGAATGATGTTTTTCTAATCACAGACCTTGAGGAATAGTTACAGTGTTTTACATCTTAAATATGTCATATGTCACTTGAATGATGAGTTATGAGTAATAGTGAATGATATTTTGTAATAATGCATACATGCTCTACACTCTTTAGCTCCTGTTTTGAAGGATGACTTCTGATGGTTTGTAACTGGCCAATGAGTGCCAATGATTACTATAACTATCTGAATTATGTAAATAGTTTGCCATTAATTAACTCTTGTTGAATGATCACTTTTGAATAATGCATAAAATGGTTTGTAACTGAGCAGTGAGTGCCAGTGTTCACTATAATCAGATGACTTATGAACATTACTCTGTAATACTTCATACATAGTACAGAAATGTTCAGTAACTAGGCGATGAGTGCCACCAATAACTCAAATCAGTTAATAGACTAGTGTAATTCTCAATGATGACTGGCATAAAACTTAATGTCCTTCACCTTCTGACCTAATTACCAGGAATTACTGGAATATCCGTTTGTCCTGTCTATCCTCATGATCATAGAGCGCTATATTTAGTTTTTGCACTAATTCTACGTTGGTGTACCTTACAAGAACGTGGTGTTGACACGGTATGCTGTCCACCACCTTGAGCGATGGAGATGTTATTATGGTCCCACTGTTTGGTGTACCGAATGTACTACCAAAATGATAACATTGAATATTAATACGACATTTCAGTGTCTTAGCTACACTGATTAATACCTCAGGTAAGAGAACTTCAGATTGTCTCACTTGGTGTTGTGCTTCTGTAGAAAGATATGGACTTTCAGTGCAGCTATGTGCAACCTACTGTGCTACAACCATGATGCAATCCTTCCCTTTCCTATCCTAGTTCTCGTAAAATGGTAAAAAAAAAGAAATACTACAGTGCATATGCACTTTATGTCATTTGCTAATATGTTTTGTACTCATTGCATATACATTTTGTCATTGCCTGATATGTTCTGTACTACAGTGTATGCACTTCATGTCATTTGTTAGTATGTTTTGTATTCATTGCGTATACGTTTTGTCATTGCTTGATATGTTCTGTACTCAGTGCATGTGCACTATATTTTATTTCATGTTCTGCACTTATATATATGTATATATTCTGTGACTGTAAACTTAGTTGATTGAGAAAAATTTGTTGCTCATGGCAAGTCCAATTGACTCACCATCGCTGCCAAATTTTTGCCCCCCCCCAGTGGAGGGTTATGTAAGAGGTATCCGCTGCCTGCGATATAGAATCGCTGACCAGAGAGCAGTGTTGACTGCAGTACGAGCGGGGTAACTGTAGCAGTTAGCTGTTACTAGTCGCTAGTCTGAGATTGTCTGCCCTTGTCTGCAGTCTGCTCTGGTCGGGAATCTGGAGATGGAGTATTATCGTATAATGTAAAGAAGCAGCGTCGCGCATACCTAGTAATATATCTGAACTGTCATCCAAATGTTTTAAAAACGTCCTAATAATAATTTTGGTAATATAAAGTAATTTTTTTAAAAAAAAGCATTCATTTCAAAAAAATCAGTTGCTTCATTTCACAAATCACGAATGTATAAGCCAGCATTGCACAGAGCTGTGCCCAAAAAAATTTTAGGTAAGAGCAAATATATTCGCCGTTTTTTTTATTGAGGTAAGAATTTTTGCTTTTTATTCAGAATGATCTTACAGGGCCACGGCGCAGCACTGCTGTCGTCCAAATTTTACCAGGTTACTGAATTTATTTTGTATTATGAGGTTTAGGAATTTTTCTGTTTCGAGCTTACTATTAAATGAGATTATAAATGGGAACCAGTTTTGTTCTGAGGTCACACAAAAATTAGAATCGCTATCCACAGTTATTATTTAATTACAATTTATTTTGTGGGGAGGTTACGCTAAATTAGAATCACATTAATTATTCATATTTAAATTTTTTGTGGGGAGGTTACAAGGTTCGTTGGAATCAAGGGATAATTTAGAAATCCGTTGGTACGAGGGGCAACCACTGCTGTGATGATACATTTCAAATGAAGCAAATCGCAACAGTTACGTCAAATTGATTTATTAATCACGAGTAGTTTCATGGCGCTATAGGCACATCATCAAGTAACAGACGGCGGACCTTCCCGTATACAGTGTTTTTAACACCTCTGTGAACAGTTTGTTACCTGAAGATTCTATTACAGTGTCTTGCAACTAGTCGTGAGTGGTAAATCACTCTGAAGCAGCTGTTACCATTTTTTTCTCGTACATCCATAGTTGAAATGTGAGGACAGTGGGACCTCAGCTGGTATAAATTTTTATTAAAAATGAAGAAACTCGTCCAGCTGTATTTAAGGTGTCGATTTTATTTTGGTAACTAGTTTCAACGTTGTAACAACTGAAACGTCCCCTTAGAACACTTATACATGACTGTGCTTAAACTGACACACAATATTTTTAGCGCAACGGAATCTGACTTTCAATAATCCCTACAAAAGAATGGCCCTGACTAACATTAGCCTATACCTTTCACAAATCACTTACCTCACAAAAATCTTCGTTACTCGAGCAACTGCAATACAGCGAGCGCCACTACTGCCAGCTAAATAAAAGATTCAAACTACTGAAGGCACTAACTACTGATAGGCATAGTTAGCAATGAAAGATTTTGATAGAGAACAACCAATGCATTTACCTTAATAGTGTTAAAAAGTCATTATATATATATATATATATATATATATATATATATATATATATATATCAGTTCATGATATCCAGTCTTACAAATTTACTGTCTCTGTCCAGATCATCCGCTCTCAAAACTCCTCCATCTCACTCCCCACATTCACCACTGCTGGCGGCTCACCTCCAGCTGCGCAACGCTACGCTGTGTTAACAGCCAACTGCCCAACACTACAATAGCGATTATTGCAACAATGCCGACCAGCCTCAGACTGCACACAGCACAGCCAGTGATTTTCATACAGAGTGCTACGTGGCGTTACCAATATAAAAACCTAATCAGCCTACCTACGCAAGGTCGTCTTCAGCCCCATTCACTTGTCGACGTCAACCGCGTGCAGCTGATACTAGAAGTCAGTGGTGAGATACGGACGTGCTCCGTGTGGAATGTTGTTAGAAACTAGTCTTTTCATATACATTATACTGTATGGCAGTGCCTTTATTGTTAATAAGTACGATAGTATTCCTTCGAACAAGCCTGCATGCATTCATGCATTTATCCGCCGATACCAGGCACCCATTTTGAATTGAAATGTTCTTCCTGAACCATTACGCCACCGATAGGTGACGCCGCGGTCTTTTCTTTGCCTTAGGAGGGCGTGGTTCGTGCGGAGATCGGAGGCGCGAGGGCAGTGACAGTGAGACAAGGCAGGTGAAACTGTTCGCTCGGGGTGAGGCGGCCGAGTTGGAAACTGACGGTGAGGTTAGTAGCGTGCCGACAGTTGGTGGTTAATACAACTTTAGGGAGTTAACAGTCACCCACTCTGAGCGTACCAGGAAGAGAAACTCAGGTGGGTTCCTGCACTGCGAACGATTATTACCTCGGTTGTGGCGGGTTGCAAACCTTTGGACGTGTGGGGTGTGTACCGAGGGAAGTAGCGTGTTGCGTGCTTCAGCGATCGACCGGACCTTGAGGCGGGCGGCGGTCCGCCGCTGTGTTGAAGTTGCCTGTCGGCTCCACACTGTCCCTCCTGGATCACTGTACAGATATGTCTGCTCAGCTTCCCATTTGGTTTGTCGGAGGTGCGGGAGCCAAGCATCGGTAGTTATCAGGTTGTTTGTTCGAGGATCACGTCTCGTTGCATATCAGACGTCTTGTTAATGATCCTGCTTCTGTCTCTAGGCAGAATTTGTTCCTTTATTTAATACTCCAATATGAGTGTTATTTACGAAGTTCGGTCTGAACTCTCTAGTTGGCTACTACAAGGAGTCGGAATATGGCGACACCTATTTGTGTATTAACTGGGTTCATTTCATATGCCACGCCTTGCATATACAGTTACTGGAGAGCACAATTTCATTTATTGTCTTATTGGGCGTTTGTACTATCAAGTATGATATGGTGCTTGTTGTTAAAGTATTAACCGCATAATTTGCCAGTTGTGTAATTACTAGATTAGTTTACTTAAATTTGTAAATTGTAAATTAGTGGTAAGATCTTCTGGGACCAGACTGTTTAGATCATTGGTTCTTAAGCTTACACACTAAGCTTAAGCTATGGACAACACACACCCACCCACGCGCGAAGGCGGACTCGAACCTCCGACGGGGCGAGCCGCGCGGACCGTGACAAGAGGCGTGAGACTGCGCGGCTACCCCGCGCATCTTAATTTACTTAAATGTGTTTAAGCAAGTATGGCCTTGGCACTGAATGGTTATTAATCTTACTGTTGGTTTTTAAACTGCCCAAATACTAGGAGATTTAAGATCCGTTATTTTCGTGAAGGTTCTCACTGACGAAGTGGCATTCAGGTCGCAATATGTAACATCAACTTGGTGTGATTATAACTCTTGCGTGCGTTGCGCACCTCCGCTAACCGGCGGTATACTAATTTCCTTGTATGGCGGTTATTTGGGGAGTATACGTCTATTTTGTACTGTAAATCTTAAAGTTTCTTTCGAGAAAGAATTTTAGCTCATTTATTGTTATACCCCAGCAGTTTTTACTATTGTAGTTAATCTGTTCGCTATTAAACGATCTGGTACAGTTTTGCGATTATAAACTATTCTGTTTCCTAATTGTCAGTACCACTCCAGGTGTTTCTTCAAGACATGTATAATAACTCTGGCTTAGCATGTTTGTTAAAGAGAAAGTTCACAATACGAATGATATTTAGTCACCTTTTGGACCTGTCCTTCCTACCACAGACAGTCTGGTGCGGGTATTGTGTCCTTCCTACGGGAATTACATAATGTGTGTTCAAGGGCAAGTAGTGTGGCCTGAGTGACGACATGTGGAAGCTTTGATAGAGTCGTGCACTGACAGCCAAAGCAGACGCTGTCTGCCTTCGGTGCGGACGGCGCTGTTTACGTCTTCGCCACGGCGCGCGATTTCGAGTTGTTTACGTGCTACAGCGGCTTTCGCGCGAATGAGTATCCCTCGAAGGAAATGGCCATTTCATATCGGAAATCGATGCCGAAATTCAGCTTCTCCGAAGTATTGGTGGTAGAACGATTTCTTCGAGATAATGTGAAGATCCCCAGTACTGATCTTGTTGGAATCCACCTCTCAGTTGTGAGCAGCGTGTTTTATAGTAAATTGTTAACTGATTGTACATGCGAGGCAATTTTAGAGAAGACGATGGACGAAGTCAAGTTCCGGCATTCGGACTGTAACATTGGTCCAGTGACTATATATTGTAAGGGTCTCGGACTCAGGACGATCCACATATTCCCGTTCAAAGTGCCGGCGCACGATTTGGTGGCTGCAGTCAGGGCCTGTGGAACGATTCACAGCCACGTCGCGGGGACGCGAGCACCTACCCTGTATGGAATGGAGTGCGGCAAGCGCCTCTACATCGGCGGATGCAGAGCAGTATGACGCCTAGCCAAAGCCCTGCTCGCGTTGCGGGAAGGAGGGCCATGTTCGCTCAGAGCGTCTGCTACGATGGATTGTCTAGCTCCAACCTACGAATCTGACACCTTCCTCCACGCTGACATCTTACCTGCGACATATGTAGTATCGTTAGGGGCGTACCCCAATAAGATGCATGGGCCTGACACCCACACGATCATTCGCGACCGGCGATGTCAAGACGGGATGTGGAGGGGCAGCCTCCTGCCCCTCCCCCCCCCCCCTCCCCGGCTCTAGAATCAAGAGGAGCCCCATGGCGGTACGGAAGTCTATGGGATGGTTGTGCCGCACTTGTCCAGAGACGTCGTCTGACTCAGAGACGCACGATCGGAAACGCCATGAGAAGCGAAAGATGACCTCAGCCAGTGCAGCCACGACGCAGTCGCGAGCCGACGCGATCTCTCAGCGCCATGGTGAAATTCCGATGGACGCTGCTACGCCGGATTCTGATGCGTGTTCTTCCACCTTGCGTGCTGCCCATTCGCACTTGTCGATCGTCCAGCCCTTGATTGCTGACCAACGCGACGACGACGCCCTACGTCATGCGAAGTACCCCAGTAGCAATAATGTCCCATTGTGGACACCTCTGAAGACCTTACCACTCATCCGATGGCTTGGGTGAATGATAGAGTTGCCGAATCTTCGGACGACAACCCACAGTCGACTGTTGTCTCGGCGGCATAGGAACGATAAAATGAGTTGAGCGGTGAAGGGGCTGTTTGGCACGGTTGACCTACTGCTGTAATTAACCCCCCCCCCCCCCCCCCCTCTCGTTACGAACGTTCCACTGCCTGCGGACCAGCAGGTAGCCTGCAAGATTGCTTCCATCAATATCAACATGATATGCATACAAATCCAACTACAACTGCTGATCGATATGCTCAGGACCGTGGACATGGATGTTGCTCTGCTGCAGGAAGTTCGACTAGAAACCTCCCCAGACATCTACGTGTTTACTTAGAGCTCCTAAAAACACTGGCTGGCGCATCGTGTTGTTTTGTTCAAGTGTTCTGAAATATTTTAGAAGTGTCCTGCATAGGGCCTTAGATCATGCTATTTTGAGCTTTCATTCACCTCATGTATACATCGATATGTGGATTAGAAGCAAAAATCTCGCGTTTTACTTGCTTATTGCTGCTTTTCTTAGCTGTCCGAATGATGAATAAAGGTGCAAGAAACATTAAATTTCAGTGATGTAATCGCGTATTATGTTTATGTTTTATTTTCTTCGGGGAATTCAAATTAAATATTCGATAATGACGTTTATTAAATCATGTACCAGGCTCCTATTAGTACGAGTTGGCCCGCCTGAATCTAAAGTGCAAATTTGCGCATTAACCAAGTATAAATACGAAACTGAGCAAACACGGTACTTCTAATCGAATGAACGCTTGTTTCGTTAAATTTCCGGGACACACTTAACACTTACAAACTACACAATTCCTTCTCCAAGGTAAAGCACAAGTTATGTGTAAATATGGAAAATGGCTAAAGTTAACAACTGCGAAGACATTGCACTAAAGATTGGTTAGGCATACCTAATTAACATAGGAAAATGTGGAAGTATACTAAGGAACACTCTCACATGAAAAACAAAACACAAGTTTGACACTTATCACTGCTTTCAAACTCTATTTAAGCAGTGACTTCCTCAGTTTTTATGCGAAAGCTTTTATAAGTCGTCGTTTACGAGAAATATAAATCAAATACATACATAAAGATTTTGACCTGCTGATTCTGCTGTACTTCCAGTACTGTATTTCAAATTGAAATAAATGACTAGCCAAGTTCTGGTACATACATTGTTAAAGGATGAGCTCAATACCACAGAGTTGGGTATTTTATGAGCTCATATATTTTCCTCTTATGTTGATGTAAAATTGTTCATGTTTTTGTATAATAGCTTTTCTTGAATGATATGAGGTGCTTATCTCGGACAATACCAAACGCCCATCTCAAAGTAGAGCCCTACATACTACAGGCCTACTAACCCTACAGACACAGCAACAAACATTACTGCGGAAACACTATCAGTATCAAAGTTCGTCATTGTGACTTCCGGCGGGCGATCTGATATCGATGACGTTATTGAAATACATGCCAAGATCGCTTAAAACTTTAACGTAGATGACAGGCTTCGGCAGAGTTAAACTGAGTACAGCTTTCGACGTGACCTAGGCCCTGTCAACCCAGTGGCTTAATACTTTAGATTATGTGTTCCTATTGTGAAATGCCGATAGTGGAACTGGCAAGCTTTCTCAACTTTAAAAATAGCAGATAGGTCTGAAGTGTTATGATTATTATTCTGAACAGATCCGATGACAGCAGTTTAGGCATAATTCTGCCAAAAACGGTCATCTAAATAAAAGTTTTAAGTGATCGTGGCTTGTATTTGATTAATGACTGTCAGTATACTATAAGACACACATATTGTGCTGTAAATAATTTATTTTCTGGAACGTTTTGCTGTGTTATGATATTTCGGGGCCGCTAACTCCCTACAGGCAGAATCTCTGTTGAGAGGTAGTAATTTCAAAATAGCTACACAAAAACCTACGTTCGAATATCACATTGGATTTACTTACTATACATAACTGTGCGCTCCGTCCGGGTTCCCAGTTTTCGCGACGACAGTTAACAGTCAATTTATTTTCCTTCTCTTCGAATCTACTGGGAAACGAACCAATCTAAATGCACTTCTAGAATGGTTAGAACAGTCTGTGGCAGCATAACCGCACATAATTTCGTGCTAAAGTGTCGTGAGGCAAATGCTATAGCACCGCAGAACCTTTACACTTCAGAGCTCTGGTAAAACAAAGTGGCGGCTGTGCCAGCTCGTACTTATAGGAGCCTTAGGTTTACTGCCTACGTCACTCCTACTGCTGGGAGAGGCGGTGGAACGGCTGCCCTTGTGCGAGATGGAATAGAGGTATCCAATGTGACATACTTGCCAATGTCGCCGGGACTGGTGATCAAAATGCAGGAGACTCGAATTGATTATGTCCATGCCCCTGTTGGGACAGATAAAAGATAGGCCTGGTCACGCTTTTATGCCCAAGAAATTACGCTTCTCTTCTTGGGTCGCTATAGCCACATCATTGTCGGTCAAGACTTTAAGAGTGTGCTCTCTCAAAGATAGACCAACAACCAAACTACACCCCGTGCCCCGAACTGCGACTATTGGTAAAGCACCAGCGTCTTGCTAATACTTGGGATGTGGTACATGGTGATCGCACTGGCTTTAATAACGTGACCAGTCATTCTGCCAGCAGATTCGATCGCATCTGTTCTGACCTTGCAACTGCGGTTCCAGCAGCGGAGTGTTGGCGCATGGCTTTCTTGGGCGTAGTGCATATATCTGCATGGTCAACCTCCCGAGGCAGATGGTGTGGAGATATTGGAGATTGTGCAATTTGAATGTGACATTCCTACAGGGTCAATAATGTAGGCAACTTATGGCGAGTACGTGGGCACCATGTGAAAGTTGACTGCTACGGTATCTGTCACGCTTCAGTGGTGGCTCGAATGTTTCAGACCGGCTTTACGACGTGCCCTGGTTGGTTACGGTAGGGAAAGATCGCTCTGACAAGACGGATTTCTATTATGCCGATAATGTAAGGCACTCTCACCATCCCTAGATCGCCATCGGAGATCCATGAGTCAAAGCAAAGATTCTGGCCCGTACCCGACATAGGCGTGACGGTGCCATGGTGAAAACCAGATGCCAGAACAGGCTCGGCGGAGAACCTCCCTCCATGCACCACACTATCACAGAAAAGGCAATGACGACAAAAATTGGTATACACTCTGTTACCAGCCGGGTAACAATCGAGTGCATTGTTCTTTCATTCGTCAGCCACTATCACCGACCGAGGTGCCCCATGATGATACGACTTCGACAGCAGTCTCCCAAGCCCTTACTGGCACACTTGATGATAAGGCGTCGGCATCCCTTTTGGAGAATGGGCGATGATGTTACAGTCGGCCTTGCCAAGAGGGCAGTTAACAAATCACCATGACCAGATGGTTTTCCTAGGGAATTCTACCGGGCCTTTAAGGATCTGATGGCCCCACGATGGAAGGAGATGTACCAAGAATTACTGTCATTAGTAGACCCCACTCCGCTGGCTATTGTGAGAGGCGCCTTTATTCAGGAGCCCAAAACCCGCTAGAGGCCCACGAATTGAACGTTATCGTCTCATCACCCTCTTCAACTACGATTTTAAGATCTTCGCCAGAATCTTGACGATGCATCTCAAACGAGTATTTCGTATAAATATACCTCTTTGGGGGTAGGCAACAATATCCAGGCAGTGCTATCGGGATGTGATTGACGTGTAATTTTCTTTTCTTTTGTTTGCTTAAGGGAGCAAAAACAACCGAGGTCACAAGCGCCCACGTCATAACTTTAGACCATCAAGAAGTAAAAAACTTAAAATGGGCAAGCGGTTAGACGTTAAGCCCAGTCGACGGAAGGGAAACGAGCTAAGAACAATGACTTCCTCTTGGAGAAAGGTCTACATAATACGCTGCAAAACCAGCGGAGGTCCCGGAACCAAAGATTAAATGTCCTTCGACATATTGATTCGGCGGATAAAAAGTAAACCGCCGAAGTCAGCCCACGCGTCGTTCGCTGAAACAGCCGATGACTCAGACGGCAAACATACATAGTAAGTACGTAAGTGATTAAGAAAAGGGGCATTCGATCAGGAAATGACGAACCATCAAAGGCTGACGACAATGAGCACAGAGTGGTGGGGGATCACCACTTAACAAATGCCGGCCGCGGTGGCCGTGCGGTTCTAAGCTCTTCAGTCCGGAACAGCGTGACTGCTACGGTCGCAGGTTCGAATCCTGCCTCGGGCATGGATGTGTGTGATGTCCTTAGTTAGGTTTTAGTAGTTCTGAGCTCTAAGGGACTGATGACCTTAGATGTTAAGTCCCATAATGCTCAGAGCCATTTGATCCATTTTGAGCAGCCACAGGACGTCGTGTTACGACTCAAACTGTACGCAATACGTTTTATGACACGCAACTTCACACCCGACGTCCATGGCGTGGTCTATCTTTGCAACCACGACACCATACAGCACGGTACAGATGGGCCCAACAAGATGCTGCATGGGCCGTTCATGATTGGCATCACGGTCTCTTCGCCAATGAGTGTCGCATATGTTTGCAATCAGACAGTCGTCAGAGACGTGTTTGGAGGCAAACCCCCTAGAACAATACACTTAGCACTAACATTCGCAGACACTTTACCTACATGATTAAGATTTGTATTATTTGGATGAATTAACCACGGTAATCATATACTCACACACCTTGTATCTCAAGGCACTTCGCCTGCACTAATATCATTTACAGTACTAATTGAAACAATTAGAAATGTTATCCGACCGCTTTAGACACATTGTCCAGCGAGTGTACTATTATGAAAGTTTCCTGACGTTTTGGGGTGGCATTATGTGTGGCCGACGTACGCCGCTGGTGGTCATGGAAGGCGCTGTAACAGCTGTACGATATGTGAGTGCCGTCCTCCGACCGATAGTGCAGCCATAACGGCAGCACATTTGCGAGGAATTTGTCTTCATGGCCGACAATTCACGCCCCAATCGTGCACATCTTGTGAATGACTTCCTTCAGGATAAAGACATGAGTAGACTAGAGTGACTAGCATGTTCTCCAGACATGAACCCTGTCTAACATGCCTGGGATAGATTGAAAATGGCTGTTTGTGCACGACGTGGCCCACCAACCACTCTGAGGGATCTACACCGAATCGCCGTTGTGGAGTAGGACAAACGGGGCCAGCAATGCCCTGGTGAACCTGTGGATAGTATGCCATTACGAATACAGGCATGCATCAGTGCAAAAGAACGTGCTTCCGGGTATTAGTGGTGCCGGTGTGTACAGCAATCTGGACCACCACCTCTGAAGGTGTCGCAGTATGGTGGTACAACATGCAGTGTGTGGTTTTCATGAGCAATAAAAAGGGCGGAAAAGATGTTTATGTTGATACTTGTTCCAATTTTCTTTTTGCAGGTTCCTGAAATCTCGGGACGGAGGTGATGGAAAACTTTTTTTTTGTGATGTGAGCATGAAATCTTACAAGTTGCAGTTACTACAGCAATTTCGTTACGGCGACTGTAACAGATGTTACAAATTTTGCATTATTTCTTTTTTCCATTTCTTGGAGTCATCATTGTGTGGGTTGACCTTTTCCGAAAGACTCATCTTTTCGGACGAATAGACGTTTCGTTTGTCGGGTAAAGTAAATCGACATTATGTAAGAGTTTGGCGGACACAAACTCCTGATGTCGTCGTCCAACATGAACGAGACTCACCGAAAGTGGATGTGTTTTGTACCGTTTCTGTTCATAAAGTTTGTGAACCTTTGTGTTTTGTGGAGGAATCTGTGACTGGAGTGTCATATCCGGAAATTCTACAAAATTGGTTGTTTCCTCAACTTCACGAAGATTCCAGTAATTTCATTTTTATGCATGACGGCGTCCTGCCTCATTTTCACCTTGGGGTGTTGATCTTGTTCATTCTTGTTGGTCTCCCATGTAGCCAGACGTCACACCTTGCGTTTGCTTCTGTGGGGTGCATAGGAGAGAGTATTTGTTCCATCAATGGCAATTACTCTTCAAGATCTGAGAAGTTGAACTCCTGAAGCTGTCGATCCGATAAACAGGGATCTGTTGATTTGTCTTTGGAATGAAATGGACTGTTGTTTCGATGTTCCTCGAGCAACGTATGCTGCTTATGTTGAGTGTATGCTATTGTGTGTGTGCGAACATAAAATTTCGAACCTTCCTCTATGCAGTGAGATGTGCTATGTGCTTCTAAATGGTTCAAATGGCTCTGAGCACTATTCGACTTCTGAGGTCATCAGTCGCCTAGAACTGATAACTAATTAAACCTAACTAACCTATGGACATCACACACATCCATGCCAGAGGCAAGATTCGAACCTGCGACCGTAGCGGTCGCTCAGTTCCAGACTGCCACTCCGGCCGGCTATGTGCTTCTATCTTCCTCAGTTTGTAATAAATAATTTGGACTGTGCGGCTGGTCTCGGTGGAGGTTTGCGTCCTCCCTCGGGCATGGGTGTGTGTGTGTTTGTCCTTAGGATAATTTAGGTTAAGTAGTGCGTAAGCTTAAGGATTGATGACCTTAGCAGTTAAGTCTCATAAGATTTCACACACATTTGAACATTTGAACAATAAATAATTGAAATCTGTTCTTCATTTTTAACCGCCTTGTATAACAGCTCCGTGAGTCCGATTTTATTGTGTTGCTACCTTGCGTGGAGAGTTGTGTAAGTCAGTTACTTGATATACGGAGGAGTGTTACATGGGAGTCAGAAAACAGGCTTCTGACAGGCGGTGTTTGTGGCATGACTTTCCCCTTGTGGGAGCCTTAGCTAAATCTCCCCTAAGACGCACTGGGAGATCGGAACACGGTTGAGCATCGCCAAGGTGCGTGCGTTGCGTGCTTGTAGGCGGCCGGAGCAAACCAATCCGCGTATAGCGGCCGCCGACGCTAACCGAGTTGGCGAGCGCCGGGGAGCGGTCAAACAGCGTTTGATGTGCTATTGGACACGCCCGGCGAGCACAGCAGCCAGCGATATTGTTTGAGCAGGGACCGGACGGGCAAACTGGCGGCTGTTTGCCGCGCCGCGACATGCCAACACGGCCGGGCCGCGCTTAATTGTACATGACGTCACCGAGGACGTCATCATCCCCGTGGGACCTCGCGATGCGAACAGTCGTGACCGACGGCGCGCCCGGGCCATCTATTTACTCGTCGTTTGCTCGTCTCTGCCCCCGCTTGCCGCTTTAACCGATACGAATCGGCCGAGGACACAGTTTCAGCGGTCAAAGCGCGTGCAGCATAGCTGAATGAGTCGAAGTCCGCATTAAACCACTTCCCTTGGGCTCATATCAGTCACTTCCAAGTGTATGATATGTAGAGCTATCAGATCGAATGTGTTTGCCATCAAAACGAGCTCTGACGTCCATGAAACTTTCATTATGTGTACTCAAGACCAGATTATACACCAGCCGCTACATCAGAAATTATCACCCTGTGCCTAATTTAAAAGAGAGAATTTATTGTTGATAAGATACCTGAGTTGTTAGGCCGCATCATGTTCCTCCACAGACAACTTTTCCACTAGTTAACATTTTTACCCCTGTGCTGAGGTCTTCAGTTCTCATTTGATATCATTGTTTGAGCACAGAGTCAACCACCGGGTGGAAGGGCCAAGCGGTTCTAGGCTCCACAGTGTGGAGTCGCGCGACCGCTACGGTGGCAGGTTCGAACCTTGCCTCGGGCATGGATGTGTATGATGTCCTTAGGTTAGTTACGTTTAAATGATGAAGAGTAGGCTGAAGTTCAAGACATTAGTCAGGAAGTATCAATACGCAAAGAAGTGGGATACGGAAGTACTAAGGAATGACGACATACGTTCGAAGTTCTCTAACGCTATAGATACAGCAATAAGGAATAGCGCAGTAGGCAGTACAGTTGAAGAGGAATGGAAATTTCTAAAAAGGGCCATCACAGAAGTTGGGAAGGAAAACATAGGTACAAAGAAGGTAGCTGCGAAGAAACCATGGGTAACAGAAGAAATACTTCAGTTGATTGATGAAAGGAGGATGTGCAAACATGTTCAGAGAAAATCAGGAATACAGAAATACAAGTCGTTGAGGAATGAAATAAATAGGAAGTGCAGGGAAGCTAAGACGAAATGGCTGCAGGAAAAATGTGAAGACATCGAAAAAGATATGATTGTCGGAAGGACAGACTCAGCATACAGGAAAGTCAAAACAACCTTTGGTGACATTAAAAGCAACGGTGGTAACATTAAGAGTGCAACGGGAATTCCACTGTTAAATGCAGAGGAGAGAGCAGATAGGTGGAGAGAATACATTGAAAGCCTCTATGAGGGTGAAGATTTGTCTGATGTGATAGAAGAAGAAACAGGAGTCGATTTAGAAGAGATAAGGGATCCAGTATTAGAATCGGAATTTAAAAGAGCTTTGGAGGACTTACGGTCAAATAAGGCAGAAGCGATAGATAACATTCCATCAGAATTTCTAAAATCATTGGGGGAAGTGGCAACAAAACGACTATTCACGTTGGTGTGTAGAATATATGAGTCTGGCGATATACCATCTGACTTTCGGAAAAGCATGATCCACACAATTCCGAAGACGGCAAGAGCCGACAAGTGAGAGAATTATCGCACAATCAGCTTAACAGCTCATGCATCGAAGCTGCTTACAAGAATAATATACAGAAGAATGGAAAAGAAAATTGCGAATGCGCTAGGTGACGTTCAGTTTGGCTTTAGGAAAAGTAAAGGGACGAGAGAGGCAATTCTGACGTTACGGCTAATAATGGAAGCAAGGCTAAAGAAAAATCAGGACACTTTCACAGGATTTGTCGACCTGGAAAAAGCGTTAGACAATATAAAATGGTGCAAGCTGTTCGAGATTCTGAAAAAAGTAGGGGTAAGCTATAGGGAGAGACGGGTCATATACAATATGTACAATAACCAAGAGGGAATATTAAGAGTGGACGAACAAGAACGAAGTGCTCGTATTAAGAAGGGTGTAAGACAAGGCTGTAGCCTTTCGCCCCTACTCTTCAATCTGTACATCGAGGAAGCAATGATGGAAATAAAAGAAAGGTTCAGGAGTGGAATTAAAATACAAGGTGAAAGGATATCAATGATACGATTCGCTGATGACATTGCTATCCTGGGTGAAAGTGAAGAAGAATTAAATGATCTGCTGAACGGAATGAACAGTCTAATGAGTACACATTATGGTTTGAGAGTAAATCGGAGAAAGACGAAGGTAATGAGAAGTAGCAGAAATGAGAACAGCGAGAAACTTAACATCAGGATTGATGGTCACGAAGTCAATGAAGTTAAGGAATTCTGCTACCTATGCAGTAAAATAAGCAATGACGGACGGAGCAAGGAGGACATCAAAAGCAGACTCGCTATGGCAAAAAAAGGCATTTCTGGCCAAGAGAAGTCTACTAATATCAAATACCGGCCTTAATTTGAGGAAGAAATTTCTGAGAATGTACGTCTGGAGTACAGCATTGTATGGTAGTGAAACATGGACTGTGGGAAAACCGGAACAGAAGAGAATCGAAGCATTTGAGATGTGGTGCTATAGACGAATGTTGAAAATTAGGTGGACTGATAAGGTAAGGAATGAGGAGGTTCTACGCATAATCGGAGAGGAATGGAATATGTGGAAAACACTGATAAGAAGAAGGGACAGGATGATAGGACATCTACTAAGACATGAGGGAATGACTTCCATGGTACTAGAGGGAGCTGTAGAGGGCCAAAACTGTAGAGGAAGACAGAGGTTGGAATACGTCAAGCAGATAATTGAGGACGTAGGTTGCAAGTGCTACACTGAGATGAAGAGGTTAGCACAGGAAAGGAATTCGTGGCTGGCCGCATCAAACCAGTCAGTAGACTGATGAACAAAAAAAAAAAAAAGGTTTAAGTAATTGGAAGTTCTAGGGGACTGATGACCTTAGCAGTTAAGTCCCATAGTGCTCAGAGCCATTTGAGTCAACCACTGTACGTTCACAGCAAGTATGGACCCGTACATACAGAAAACTTCTATAACAACTATGCCAACATTTTATATATTCTGAACTAAGTACAATTCCTGCGAATTATGTCAGCCGAGTTCCCTGCAATCACTTTCCTAATTCACGCTACTCTGCCATTGGAACTCTTTTATTTCTACTCAGCTCTCTACTATAGCTATGGTTGTTATATTTTAGTGTTCTTTTATCGCGCATGTGAGGATAAATCATTTGGATCACCAACCACTGAGTACATTGCAGCTCGTAGCTGGTTCACAGTAACCAGTCTCACCAGCCCCCCCCCCCCCAACCTTAATTAACCTCAATATGTACTGTATTGTGTAGATGTGACTGACTTCAGGGATATATCGGTGGTGATAGTATTTGTTTATTTTACTGTAGTATATGACTGTCCGTCAATACAAAGCATGATACCCTTCTGACGTGATCGATTTTCTACTTGGAGAATAATTGCGAGAATGACCCGGTCTGCTAAAATGGATACAGTAACCAACATCTCGATTTCTGTCGGAAAATGACTATCAGAGATCACAGATGTCGGCCACACACGAGTTCATGCAGCATAAAATTATGCTGCCTGTATTTAAGGACTATAATCGCTGAGCCAAAACGGGAATTTACAGCTACTGTCTCGAATCAAACAGAGCGAAGCTTGTCATGCACTCACATGCCGAAAAATATTTCTTCTTTTTATTTGTTACTATAAAAATAATTAGGTCACCTAGTCTTTTAATTCATCCAAAAGTCGTTAAAAATCCAATGACTTTTCGGCTACGTGCCAATGGAGCGACTGAAATCATCCGAACTCGGCTCTTTAAAACATGGGACAATTGGTAACTGCGTAGAACAGAGACGATGACATATAGGCTGAGGCACTAACTATTGCCACATAAAATGACAATACGCAACCGGCAGCTGAGTGGTGAGCGTCACAGAATATCAATCCCAAGGACCCGCGTTCGATTCTCGGCTGGGTCGTAGAGTTTCTTCGTTGAGGGACTGGGTGCTGTGTTGTCCTAATCATCATCATTTCATCACTATCGATGCGCAAGTCGTCGAAGTGGCGTCAAACCGAATGACTTGCACCCTGGAACGGTCTTCCCAACGGGTGACCCTAGTCACACCACATTCACATTTTACCTAGAATAACTCCGAAAGTATGCCAGTAGCTGAAACGTTTGTACAACAGATGTTGCATGGAACGTGGGTGGCCATATTATGACGCTGGTCTTTTTTTGCTGGATAGGCTCGAAACCCCATCCACAATCTATGCCGCATCCGACCATAGTCGTCGACGTTGACTTTTCGCCCCCAACATCACGACCTCCGACGGTGTTCACCACACACCACAGGCAGCAGTGGTGTCTGCCTTTGCTGAACATTATCGCCAGTTTTATGATGATGAACCGATGGCAACGCCAATTCCTGATTATCTCCGTCCTTGCCCTCATCGGACCCTCACCGAAGCGGAGTCAACGTCCATGATGTCTGCCATCACCGCAGAAGAGGTGGTAGATGCGATCAACAAGGGGGCCAAGAACAAATCACCGGGACCAGATAGTCTCCCGTGGATTTTTACCGGGCGTTCACCACGTTAATGCTCTCTTGCTGGACGGAAATGATTCGGGAACTCTTTACTCCGTCCTTCCAAATCCCACCTGAATTCGTCACTGGCATTCTTCCACCTGTGCCTAAGCCGAAGGGAGGGTCTCATGCCTCTGCATATCACCCCCTTACACTGATGAATGCAGACTATAAAATCTATGCACGCCTCTTAGCAGCGCACGTACGCACCGTCTTACCTACGGTTCTTTCACCGGAGCAGACTGCACATGTTTGTGGGGCTACCTTACAAATAGCCCTAGGAGAATGCCGTTACCTCATCGCTTTGGCGTCGGTTTGTCGCCTTCGTGCAGCACTGGTATCCGTCGATTTCATGAGTGCCTTTGATCGCATTCGACACCCATTCCTCCTCATGGTGGCGACGAGTATTGGGTTCCCATTACTTTTTGTCGATGCCATTGGCCGGTTACTACTTACCGCGGTCTCGATGGTACAAGTCAATGGGAGGCTTGAAGGACAGATTCCTATACGCCGCTCTGTGCGTCAAGGATGCCCTATGTCTACTTTACTATATGCTATTGCACTTGAGACCCTGATCACTGGTCTTACCTCTAGACTTTACGTGACTACACCTTTAACTGCAGGGCTTTTGCGGACGACCTCCTCTTTCTCACCTGCTCCTCCACGGAACTCAGTGACGCCATCCAATGGATCCATCAGTATGGACGTCTTTCTGATAGCATTCTTAATGTCCGTAAATCGACTTTGATGCACATTGGGCGCAGCGTCCCGGCTATGGTGCCGACCCCAATCACAGTCAGTCCCACCCTTCGTTACTTGGGTATCGAATTTACGAGCTCCATACATCGCACAGTGGCCCTCGCTTACCGGCGGCTTTTGCAGTCGATTCGGCGCCATGTCCGCTGTCAAGTGCACCGTAACTTAAACCAACTCCAACGTGTGTCCGATGTCAACATGTATGTCGCCCCTAAACTGGTACACGTCGCCCAGATCCTCCCAATGCCGTTACTCCTTGGCCGCCGCATCCAGTCAGCCTTTGGATATTTCGTGTCAGCAGGGGCACTTTTCAAAGTCCGCTACAACACTCTAACACTGCCTCCTGCAAAAGGTGGCATCGGACTCGTCAACGTGCGGGCACGATCTTCTGGACTCTTTGTCCACACTCTGTTGAGGCACTGGCAGGGGCCGGTCCCGTCCTTAACACGCACTCTCTTAGATGTCCTCCGACCAGCTTCTCTCGATCCACCGTTCAATGTGGCACCTATTTCTCCATTATTGTACCACGTCGCCAATTATTTCATAGAACTCAGCTACGTTCGGGGCGATCTTCCAGTCACCCGTCCTCCCTGTTTGTTTATGCTGTCCAAACCTTGCGACCTCATGGTGCTACAGCATCCTGACATTAACTGGCGAACGGTTTGGGGGTGTGTGCATGCACCCTTTTTACCGTCGTCTGTGCCTGCACTCTGGTATGTTTTAGTCTATGGCAAATTCCCGACTAATAGTCGACTTTATCGCATAGGACTGGCCACCTCCCCACTCTGCCCTGACTGTCAGCTCGAAGACACCTACGAGCACCGTCTTACGTGCTCCCCTAAAACGAAACGTATGGCTCCTCATCCAACGAATCGTGAGCTTTTACCTCCGTGCCCTGCCAACGACGGTAACCCCGGATTTCTTGTTGTTGCCCTAACCTGGTTTCGAGGACAGGCTTTAGAATACCTCTTTCAGAGTGGACCGCATACAGTCCTTGACTTCTGGTACAAAAATATGACCGTTAATAGCACCATCACCCAAAGACCATCTTACCGACAAACTTTTGCCGGTTATCTCCGCAGTGACTTCCTTGACCCCCCCCCCCCCCCCCCTGTCAAAGTTGGGGTGTGCCATGCCCACCTGTCACATGATGCAACACCCTTATCCACGTTCTCATGCATCGCCAAGGAAAAAAATAATAATAAAAAAGGAAAAAGACAGAATATGTATATTTTGTTGTAATTAATGTTTACTTATATTTATGTTTGACTAACAGTCATTTGTATATGTTTAATGGCTCTGAGCACTATGGGACTTAACTCCTGTGGTCATGAGTCCCCTAGAACTTAGAACTACTTAAACCTAACTAACCTAGGGACATCACACACATCCATGCCCGAGGCAGGATTCGAACCTGCGACCGTAGCGGTCGCGCGGTTCCAAACTGTAGCCCCTAGAACCGCTCGGCCACTTTGGCCGGCATTTGTATATGTTTAAATAGTACCTTGACGAACTCTGGCATAGTTTATATATATGTACTGTTAGTTTGTTCAATAAAGATTATTGAAAAAAAGGAAGAAGAGAGAAGATGTTGTATTTTGTTGTATTTAATGTTGTTCTAATATTTTGTTTAACTAACACTAATTTGTATCTATTTAAATGGTACCTAGAAGAACTGTTGCTTTGTGTATATATGTGTACTAAAAGTTTGTTCAATATAGATTTTTTTTAAAAAGTGGTTAGCGTTCAAGCACAGTAATCGCTGGATCGTTGGATCGAGTCCCGTTTGTCAATTTGTTTTATTTCTAACACAGTAAAAAAAAAAAATGGTGAGTGTGACAGAATATCAATCCTAAGGGCCCGGGTTCGATTCCCGGCTGGGTCGTAGATTTTCTCCGCTGACGGATTGGGTGTTGTGTTGTCCTAATCATCATCATTTCATCTCTATCGAAGCGCAAGTCGCCGAAGTGGCGTCAAATCGAAAGACTTGCACCCGGGAACGATCTACCCGACGGGTGACCCTAATTACACCACATTCACATTTTACCTAGAATAACTCCGGAAGTATGACAGTAGCTCAAACGTTTGTAGAACAAATGTTGCGTGGGACGTGGGGGGCCATAATATGACGCTGGTCTTTTTTTGCTAGATGGGGTCGCGTCATAGATATGAAGGTCAACTTTGTTTTTTTAAATGAGATGCTATAGTTTGGCACTTATTTTCTGATAGTGACTATCGAGATGAATCCATTGATGTGCAACAGTAAGGTCTTTGAAGGTCAATGAAGCTCACAAAGGTGTCATGAACGTCCATTTACAGAAGGTGTTCGAAGTGATGACCATTGGTATCAACGCAGTGCTGCAATCTTCTTATTTTAGGATTGAGCGGTGTTCCTGATCACTTTGGCACATGCTCTAACAATTCTTTCTCGTATTTCGTGCAAACAGTAAATATTCGCCGAATACGGCGTATCCATCTAACGTGACATTGACACGTAAACACCAATCGACGGTTTCGCAATACAACACTAATATGAACGGTTGGACTACTATCGTCGAATCAAACGAATGTGAATGATGTTTTCTTTCGAATAACAAATCGATATGCTCCTCATTTACGGAGAATGCTAACGAAATTGAGTGAGAGCTAGAGACTTACACGCAAGATATCCCCAAGTACTCATACTACACGTCGTACATTTAAAAAGGTGTATGATAAACTGAGAACAACTGGATCTTTAACGCATCGGAAACATATCCGGCAAAGGAAAGATACTAACGAGGTAACGGAAATTGGTACTCTTGCCACTGTGGTTCGAGATTCTTGTGTTAGTTCGAGTCAAATCACAAGGGAATATGGCATGAGTCAGAGTAGCGTTGTTCGTGTTCTGCATCGCCTTAAATATCATCCTTACCATATCAGTCTCCAACAAGATTTAACTGGATTGTAAGCGTCGCATTGAATTCTGCCGATGGGCTCAACTTCAGATTGAGAGGGACGGCACTTTTATTAATTCTGTTTTATTTACTGGCGAGGCAACCTTCACTAACCATGGAAATTTTAATTTGCGTAATAATCATTATCAGGCAAGTGAAAATTCTTGTCGATTGCGGCAAGTTGCACACCAAAAACAGTGATCGGTGAATGCTTGGCGTGGGATTCTCGAGGACAGAAATATAGGCCCCTATTTCATCGAAGGAAATCTTAGTGGTAGGAAGTACAACACATTCCTACAAGAAACATTAGGTCTGTTTTGGAAAGAAATACCTTTAGGAACAAGGAACAGAATGTTGGATAAACACGATGGGTGTCCGGCACATTTCTCGCTGATGGCTAGAAATGAGTTGCAGAGACAATTTCCAAATCGTAGGATTGGACGTGGAGCAGATGTGTCGTGGTACGCTCGTTGACCAGACCTGACGCCTCTGGATTTTTTCTTGTGGGGATTCGTAAAAGACATTGTTTATAAAGGCGTTCAAACTACACCTGAAGGTATGGGAGAGAGCGTTGTCAGAGCATGTGCTTCGATAAGTGCCGATGTGATAAGGAATACCACTCAATCCATGATAAAAAGATTGCAGCACTGCATTGATACCAATGGTCATCACTTCGAACACCTTCTGTAAATGGACGTTCATGCTACCTTTGTGACCTTCGTTGGCCTTCAAGGACCTTACTGTTACACATCATTGGACTCGTCCCGATAGCCGCTATCAGAAAATAAGTACCAAACCATAGCGTCCCGTTTAAGAAAATGAAGACGACCTAGCAATCTTTGAAACTTCATATTATAAACCCCTTTGTCACATGCAACTTTTGTCATACAAACTTTTTAGCTCCTATCATACTTTCGGAGTTACTATTGATGGCAATAGTTAGTGACTCGCCCTGTGTGTAGCACAAGTCATTAGACTTCCTGTGGGTTGATAACGTGATGCAACAATTTCTGTACAACAGCGACTTAAATCTGTCGCACCGGAACCTGAACAGTACTCGGGCAAATGCAGTTCTTCAGGTGGACGACGGCCGTCTTGGCTGTGCAATGGGTAAATCTTCATAGCCCCCAAAGCAGTTCGTTCCCGCTATTGATAACGAAGTAGACAGCACAAGAGAGGCAGCATTGTGTAACCGCGTTGTGTTTTAATTCTGAAGTGTCTGTACTCGAATACAGGACACTGTATCTTGCCACTGTGTGTTTCGTTCGTCATATCGTCCGTCAGTAAGAACGGTAAGGTAAAAACTGCCTAAAAGAAACAGTCTAGTGGCGTCCAAATTGTGATGTACCTCTTTGCACGTTGAGCGTTTGGAAAGATACAGCACTCAGGCAAATTACGCGCAAGAATGCCGTGAACAATTTTCTTTTTTCGGAATAAAAACATGGTTTAGTGAAACGTTTCGAATATATATGTCAATTTTACTCCCTCATAAACCACCTCTTACGAACAGCTAATGCAGCTTCCCTCATTTCAAATGCCATAGCACACGAATTTAATGCGTTTATAGTTAAAATACCATTATGATCGAAAAAATGTCTTAAAACGATCTATCTACATCTATGTCAGCAATCCGCAAGCCACTTGACGTTATGTGGCGAAGCGAACTCCTGGTACCACTAACTGTTCACGTATTGCCTCTTCCACTCACGAACAGTGCGTGAGTAGAATGATAGTGTGTAAACCTTTCTTATAGCGTTGAAAGGTAACTATGGTGGGACTATTTAACTAATTGTGAACGCTGGCAAATTTTAGTGTAGTAACAACATTTATTTTCCCAAAAAAGACATAAATTATACTAAACAAGCTATAGATCGAATACCCTTAACCACTAACAGGTGCTTTACTACTACACTGGGTGGATCCTGGGTGGTAAAGGCAGTTTCACTAGGTCATCAGTGAGTCAAGTACTCTGCCCCTAAAAATGTGGGAAACTCAAGCTGTGTTAATCTGACGCTGAGCAGACTTTGACTGATCAAATCTACTGAAGTTTCTCTAGATAGGTGCAGCTGAGAGCAAGTGGCGATTGAGATCTGTACGCCTTGACCCTGCCGGAGCGGCAGTACGTTACCCTGCGAACTTCGTGTGGCGACATGACTTGCAGCTGGCGAGAAGTGTGCGGCTGAGGAGGTGAGATATGGAGGTGGCACTTGTGAATTGATCGCGGCCACAAAAGAAATGCAAAACTCTCACGGTCTAGCGATCAGGCAGACGGACCGCCATTTACTCTCTACCAGAGTCCCGATATCATGGTTGATTTCACACACCTGATCGCTGATCGTGCCAAGGAACAATTTGGCTCACTTAAGCGACAGAGCGCACATTGATACCAAACATGAAGCCTGGTAAACCAAAATAAAAAATAAAAAACAAAACAAAAACGAATAAGTGTGCCCTCAGTGAACGAGTCGTCTGAGACGTTAGAAGCTAAACTGTCGTTATGATAAGAACTTCACCACAGGCTCCCCAGTCTCCCCAGTCTAAACGGCTCGCAAGTGTCTGGACAGGTGCCAAGTACCAACCACACATGCCAGAGCTTCGACCAGAAGTGCTTACCAGGCCAAAGTCGTGCACCCGAGCGCTTCGCACCTCTCCAGAAAAGAAATTCCATTTTTCTGCAAATTGCATGAACGACACCGCTTTCACCCCATCTTGAGCCAATCACAAGGCTCTAGAGGCGCCAAATCTCCCCTCTCACTTGACAGCACAAACTCATGTCGAACCATCGCAAGAATTATGAAACCGGCGTGTCTGAAAGAAAAAGAAACCGCCAATTACTGGCTTTTTTATGTTTCTGGAGAGGGGGGAAGAGATAATTTCTTTTGAAGCTCTTCCCATGGCCAAAAGCAAAGAGATACAATCTGAAAGATCTTTATCTAAATCGCCTGTGCCTTGGAGCTTGTTATTCCTAGCTACAAGGTCTAATAAAGATTCAATGGCTAAACCTTTCTCAGACACTGGAGTTTTCTTATACAACTGAGGTGGCCAAGGGGAAGTGGTTCACTGGCCTATTTGCACCGTTGGTAAACAGGAAAACGTTAATTTTTATGGTGCATGGCTCTGCATAAAATTCCGTTTACGACTCCGCTGTGTAGATGCATTCCTTTGGACCGTCGCCCCAGCCCAGGCTTCTGCTGGCGCCGAGGCAGGTATCATGGCATTGTTCTGCTGTAGTCTTGTCTAGATGCGGGGCTGCCCTGTCTGCCCTGTACGGCTTGGGCCTGTCTGGCAATATTTACTAGGGGATGGGCCAACCGCCAATTGATTTCAACTCCAAAAAAGCCTTTTCTACGAGCTAAGAATCATAAAAATACCTCATGCTTTTAGCGCCCTACCAGGCTCCATCAACATCGACTGTGTGTGAATTCCTAAGGGATAAAACTGCTCAGGTCATCGGTCCCTAGACTTATACAGTACTTAAATTAACTTATGCTAAGAACAACACACACACACCCATGGCTGAGTGAGGACTCGAACCCCTGATGCAAGGGACCATGCAATCTGTGACATGGCGCCTCATACTTTGCGGTCACTCCTGACGGCTTGACATATTTAGTAAATTTTATGATGCAATCACAAATAGACAAATATTTTAAATTTTCGTATTTCACGTCTACAGTCACAATTTTTTTTTTTCATTAGAGTACCGGTTTCGGTCTACAATGACCATCTGCAGATCTGTTTCTTAAAAACATGATGTAATATACTGGAGCCACAGTTGCATTGTCATATGCAAGACTCTATGGCTCTAATACATTAGTTTATATTTTTATAAAACAAATCTGAAGATGGTCATTGTAGACCGAAACAGGTAGTCTGATGACAAAACATTTGTGACTATAGACGTGAAGTAAAGGAAATTTGTTTGAGCCCTGGCGGCTGGCGCTACGGTGTTGTACTTGCGTCGCTAATAATATCGATATTCGGCTGTCTTGCTATCTTTGACTGCTACCCCCGGCGGTTTCCCGGGTTAACGTGCGACGGGGAAGTCTCCGGTCGGCGTTCAACGAGCCAACTTGTGTTGAAAACAAGCCCGCGTCCCTAACCGTGGTGCACGGTCCTCGCCGTACTCGCCGCCCTTGTCTTTTGTCGCGCCGGAAGAACGATGCCGATCACTGGGCGCCTTGACGTGCGACATTTTGGTGGGTTCGTCGTCTCACGCTGAACAGCTTCCCAACTCGTAATTTGCAAGCTCCAAGTTACGTACGACTTTTATTCAGTGTTTAACTAAGAAGATTGTTGAAACTTATTGTGGCATGGGTAGCTACCGGAGATGGTTCTGAACTAGGTTCCACATGGCTATTTTAAGGAGGCTAATGGTCCTCATTTCGTCTCTCATCATCTGTGGAGTGTGTGTTTTAAGTGGTTTTCATATCGACCGCTTGGGTACTGGTTGCAGTTGTGTACGCGACCGGCAGCCGTAGAGTTAGTGGTTTAATCATTTGTTACGGCAGGATTTGGTATATTTATTTAATGTTGAAAGTGCCTTAAGGCTAATTTACTGGGAGACGGGTAATGTTAGAGTATTGCTCCATAAGAATTTGGGGGCATGCTTATTATATGTTCCAGTGTGGCTGTGGTTTGACCTTGTTTTCATAGCAATCTATTTGTGCTGCAGGCCATTTGTTAAGTCCGCTCTTTTCCTGGCGTCGGTACGGTTATGGATTTTTGTCCGGACTGCTCATTCTGAGGCCGGTCGGACTATGTATATAAATATATACCGCCTGCTAGTGAGCCAGTGCACAAGCTGTGGGGAGTGAACGCTCGTATTGCCTGCCGACCGTAGTGTTATTGCTTTCAAGTACTGCTGTGGGCCTTAACGTAGTTCTCTAAAGTTAAGTGAGGCCACTTTGTTAATATTAGCGTTTCTGTAAGTTATTTTACTGGTTGAGTTATTACTAGTCATTCTTGTTTAACACTTATGTTAATCTTTAATGAATGTGCAACTTGTTATTTTTCCTGTGTGCCAGTTTTGCGACCTTCTTTGGCCCACTTTGCATTTTTGGTATAAGCATGTTTCACTGTCGGCCTTTATGTGGGCAGTTCAGTTCTATTAAGCTTTAAGATCTTTGTTTTTGTAATGAAGTTGTGGTATTTGTGCCTGTGTAACTTTGGGTTGCAAGTGTACAGTATTACCAGTCTTTTGAGATATGGTTAAACAAGAACGATTGTTTATGACTGATTATTCACTATCTATGATTTGGGTTGCGGATCCAAAATATGATTCTTATTCCTGCTAATGTAATTAAATTACAGTGTAATTTTGTATATTGCATCAGTAAGGGGGCAAATGTCCGAATTGAAGTTTATAATAAAGTCTGTTACGAGTCACATTAAAACTGTGAAACAATCACAAGCTTGTCCATTACCAGTGATCCCGGTCTTCCTATTTCCTTTAAATAACTGTGGTGAGATTGTAACTTTGATTTTCTAAAGAATTGAGTAGTACCACGGTTCAGTTCTGTATGCGAGTCACTGTTCAGTTCGCGACCATGTCGCATATTGTGGGACAAACATTTTGATTGCATTATGTTTACATATGTCTAAGCTAATTGTGTGACACGTAGAGCCTAATAATTGCACCACAACATGCCGCTACTACCAACTATTGTAAAGTTGTAGACCTAATATTTCTGGGACAATGTTGTGCACTTATGTGTGTGTTTGCATGTGGATGTGTCTGTGTGTGTGTTTGATCGGTGTGTGTATGATTATCGGAAGGACCTACTCATCATACAGGGAAGTAAAAACAACCTTCGGTGAAATTAAAAGCAAGGGTGGTAACATTAAGACTGCAACTGGAATTCCACTGTTAAATGCAGAGGAGAGAGCGTATAGATGGAAAGAGTACACTGAAGGCCTCTATGAGGGCGAAGATTTGTCTGGTATGATAAAAGAAGAAGCGACTGTCGATTTAGGAGAGATAGGGGATCCAATATCAGAATCAGAATTTAAAAGAGCTTTGGAGGACTTAAGATCAAATAAGGCAGAAAGAGTAGCTAACATTTCATCAGAATTTCTAAAATCAAAGTGGGAACAAAACGACTATTCCCGTTGATATGTAAAATGTGTAAGTCTAGCGACATCCTTCTGACTTTCGGAGAAGTATCATCCAAACAATTCCGAAGACTGCAACAGGTTAGAAGTGTCAGAATTATCGTTCAATCAGCTTAGCAGCTCATGAATCCAAGTTGCTGACAAGAATAATATACAGAAGAATGAAAAATTGAAGCTGTTTTAGATGACGATCAGTCTTGCGTTATAAAAGGTGAAGGCACCAGAGAAGCAATTCTGACGTTGCTGTTCATAGTGGATGCAAGACTAAAGAAAAATTAAAACACGTACATAGGATTTGTTGATCTGGAAAAAGCGTTTGACAATATAAAATGGTGCAAGATTTTCGAAATTGTGAGAAAAACAGGGGCAAGCTATAGGGAGAGACGGGTAATAAACAACACGTACAGCAGCCAAGAGATAATAATAAGAGTAGACGACTAAGATCGAAGAAGGATCTAAGATAGCGATGTACGTACATCCAAGAAGCAATGATGGAAATAGAAGAGAGGTTGAGGAGTGGAATCAAACTTCAAGGTGAAAGGATATCAATGATACAATTCGCCGATAATATTGCTATCCTGAGTGAAAGTGAAGAAGAATTACAGGATCTACTGAATGGAATTACTGGCTAATGAGTAACAGCATATGGACTGAGAGTAAATCGAAGAAAGACGTAAGTAATTAGAAGTAGCAGAAATGAGAACAGCGAGAAATTTAATATATCGATCTTTGGTGAGGCAGTAGATGAAGTTAAGGAATTCTACTAGCTAGGCAGCAAAATGACTGGTGACACACGGTAAGGAGAATGTCAAAAAAGCAGAAAGCACAGGCAGAAAAGGCATTCCCGGCCAAGAGAAGTCTACTAGTATCATACATAGGCCATAACGTGCGGAAGAAATTTCTGAGAATGTACGTCTGTAGCACAGTATTGCCTTGCAGTGAAATAAGTGTGGGAAATACGGAACAGAAAATCAAAGCATGTGAGATGCGGTGCTACAGACGAATGGTGAAAATTAGGAGGACTGAAGGTAAGGAACGAGGAGGATCTGCTCAGAATCGGAGAGGAAAGGACTATGTGGAAAACACTAACGATGAGAAGGGACAGAATGATAGGATACGTGCTAAGACATCAGAGAATGACTCCTGGTACTAGAGAGAGCTGTAGGGGGCAAGAACTGTGGAGGACGACAGAGACTGGAATAAATCCAGCACGTAAGTGAGAACTTAGACTGCAAGTGCTACAATGAAATGAAGAGTTTGGCACAGGAGAGGAATTCGTGGCTGGCCGCATCAAACCAGTAGATTACTGATGACCCCCCTCCCCCCCCCCCCCCCCCCCCCGCGTCTTGTAAAACTATGAATGTGTAGTGTGATCGATGAGAAGTATGGTGCGAATTTATGTTAGTTCGCTGCAGAGACGAACTTAACTATTCCTTAGGAATGCCAGCCGGCAATGGGGTAGTTGCTGTATGCTCATCAGCGAGAGGGGAGAGTATTATCTCCTCCCAGAATTCGTTCCCACTGGAACGTCTTCATTCTACTGACAGGTTTTGATATAGAGGTGGAATGTGATCTCCGGGACAGTAAGTTTGCTTCTACTGGTTCCGTACCTGTCTGCTTATCTGCCCCGTTTAATGGAGGGGTGCACGGCTACGTGAGCGCCTGTTCGGATATAGGGAGACATTATCTGAATGCAGGAAAGAAGCGGAGTGAAATACGACTTACGTCGCCGAATACAGTATTCATCAGTGGCGGAAGTTGTAAAGAGCTGTCTTCTCTTGACTAAGACAATGGCTCAGTTTCAGACAGGCGCAGCAGGAAATGAGGGGGCGCAGCGTTCCCGTGGCCCAGTCGTAATGCCGGTCGTCCTTGTGGATGTTCTCACGAGATTTCTGCCGCTGGGACGGGACTGCCGTCCAGTTGACAGGCGGCCCAGAGTCTGCGCTGATTCATCCGTACCGGCTGTCGCTCTCAGCTCATTGCTCATGGCTGAAGTCCCATGCATTTGCTGTTTCTGCAAGAATTTGAAAGTCTAACACATTTAAGCTCATTTTCGCTAGACACAAGTTCAACCCTGACAGAGAGAGAGAGAGAGAGAGAGAGAGAGAGAGCTAAGTTAACTGTAATCGGTCTCTAGAGTTACCAGACATGTGGGGCCGCCAATATTTAACAGCGCAGTTCGTTAGGATGGCGAGTGGAAGGCTCGGTTCGCATTTTGTGCGTTCTCTTCATCTGCTCATCTGAATGGGTCTTACAAGGAGACGGCACGATCTTGGGGTAGGGTATTTGTCCCTAATTTTGTGTGGTGAAAGAGGATCCCTAACACTTCACATGGTTAAAATATTAGGACGCACTGCCTGGAAAATCCCGGGAAAAATCGATCCAAAGTTTCTTAGGTGCCTTATAAGTATAAAATGTTAGCATACCGCCCGGCCGCAGTGTAGCCTCGGTGTTTAGGGCTCGGATTCGTACGCCAGAGGTGTCGTGTTCGGTTCTTCCTCTAGCACTTTTTTTTTCTTCTGTTTCATTTTCTTTGGTTACTCCACCAATTATTCAGAAAGTTTCCCAAACCTACATTACCTTTAACAAATTAGTTACATTATTGAATAAAAATTATATTCCTTTTGTCCAACAACACAATTCATGGAGGTGAGTTTTCCATTTTTCGTTGTAAAGTATATGAGGAGAAACATTGCCTGTTTAATAACAATAACAAAGTCGATTGGGAAACATTCAGTTTTTATACATATAATAATTATAAACAAGAACCGCAGTGGTAATTATCGTAAAAACAAACAAAGCAATAATTTTTGCGACATCTTGCGCAACATATAAAAGCGGATTTTTTACAGTTACAGGGCTTTTGCAATAAATCTGTACAAAAAGATGCCCCATTGACATTTACGAAAATGTTTAGAGTTTCTGACATTTTTGAGGCAAACCAGGCTTATTAAATCATGTCTCGGAATATTGGTGACGATAATTGATGGTGAATTATAGAATGAATTTTTATACAATCTTCCCGGGAATTAATTTCACTATTCTCTTGCAACAATGCGCTGCAATTTTGCAAGGCAACAAAAGAAACAAAAAAAGTGGCGGAGGAGGAATCGAACCCGAAACCTCTAGCGTAAGGGTCCAAGCGCTAACTATGTAGGCCAGACGGCAGCACGACAATGAACTAACATTTTATGCTCATAAGTCACCTAAGAAACTTTGGATCGATTTTTCTCGGGATTTTCCGAGTAGTGCGTCCTAATATTTTAACCTTGTGAGGTGTTAGGGGTCCTCTTTCACCACACAAAATTGCGGACGAATCCCCGACCCCACGGTCGTGCTGTCTCCTTGTTAGCCTCTTCAACAAGTTTCCAAAATTCTGCTCTTTCCAGCGTAATTGTCCGCTATCCTGTAGCCCTGAGAGGTTTTTTATCTTCTTTTGCATCGTCTACCCATCGTTTTCATGGCCTTCCTCTCTGTCTTCTTCCATTTCGCCTCCATTCAAAAACCTTTTTAGCATCATCCAGAGTAACGACGTGTCCAAACCAGACTGTTCTTCTTTTTATTGCTCTTACAGTGTCAGCTCATTGTATGAGGCGATCCACTTCTAGATCTCTACAAACCATTGTCGTCCTACACTGCCCTATAGATCTTGCGCAGAAGCCTGTGTTCAGGTACCTTGAGCGGCTGCTCGTCAGTACTCGTTAGGGTAGACATTTCACAGCCATAGGTCACAGCTGGCCTGATCATGACCTTATAAATCTGAAGTTCAGCTCTCTATTGAATAACGTAGACATGGCTTTCAGTTGGAATGTGTCCTATTAATGTCAGATCCCAGACAGTTTAAGTTCTGGAAGTGTCCAAAACTGCAACCAGCTGATGATAGTTTATTAGAGTTATTATATTCCTTCCCGGTGAAATTAATGTACTTAGTCATCGTTTCATTAATAGCAAGGCGCCTAGGTGATGTGCCTTCTTTCCGCTCACATGTTGTTCTCTCTAGCGAATGTCTTCTTCTACTAATAACTGCTACATCATCAGCAGATGCACATATCTGAGTTGACATTTCGTGCCTATGCAACGAGCTATTTGAAACTTTCTAAGGTTGCTTCGAGAATATAAATAAAAAGCATTGTAGACAAGGCGTCTCCTTGTCTAACGCCTTTACTAATGGTGAACCATTTGCTGAGTTCTCTAATCACTCGCACTGCTGCCTTGAAACCAGCCAGTGTTGCTTGTGTAAGTGAAACGTACTTAAACGATATACTAAGCAGTAGCAAGTCATATGACATTTCTGTCCTATCAAGACTATAGAAGGCCTGCTTGAAGTCTACGTAAATTTTATGTAGCTCAGTATTCTTGTATTTGTCTCAGCACAAATATCTGACATGTTGTTGATCTGTTATGCCTAAGTCCACACTGATATTCTCCCAGAGTCTCTTCTGCATATGGAACTAGCCTGTTGTAGACAACTCGAGAGAATATCTTATTCGAACAACAAGTCTTGTCTCCTTTCTTATGGATTGGTTGGATTGTCCCTAAGCTCCACTCGTCTGGGATTCCTTCTTGATTCCAAATCAACATGATAAGTTTATGGATTCGCTTATGGAGACAAATTTCCGCATACTTAACAGTTCTGCTGTTATTCGATCAGCGCCTGCTGCTTTGTAGCTTTTAGACAGTGCTGTGTCTTCCGTACTTGCCCTATTGTTGGTTCTCTTATTTGTAGATCTGCGCTGGTCGTAAAGTGGCTGGTCACTACAGACAGGATTGCCGTCCAGAATTGCCTTGAACTAGTCTCCCCACCTACCTCAAACAACTCGTTTATCTGACAACGAAGTTCGCTCTTTCTATTACGTGCTGTTATTTTCGGGCCATATTCTTGACTTTCTTCTTTAATTTTCTTATAAAACTTTCTGCTCTTATTCCTTTGATAGTGCTCTTCCACCTCCTCTGTCATTCTACTTACGGCTTCCGCCGTTTTTTCTCGTGCGTATCTTCGCTGCCTCTATTGTCTTTTCATTATATAATGCTTGATTTGATCTTATAATTCGCAGTTAGCACTTCGGCCTTGCTTCCTTTTTCTGTTCCACAGTCTGCCTACATTTATGATCATACATATCCATTATTGAGTCTCCCTATTTCCCCATGTATTCCGTGTACTGGTGTCAGAAAGGCATTTTTAATAGTGGCTATTCTTTGTCTACATGGTCTTCACTTTCTTTTGTTTATAGGTCCTGTCTCAGTCGGTTCTGATACTCTTGAACAGTAGACCTATCTTTCAGTAGTTCTGTGGTACTGTTTCCTTTCGCAGTCGAAGCAAGTTTCTGCCTCGTTTTGGCTCCTACTCCTCGGGAAATGCGCACATTATCCGTATCAGATACCAGTAAATTCTCTATTTTACTTGCTTCATTTGTTACTTGTATTTCCCATTACCGTTTGTAGATATGTCTCCTTGGGAAACTGGTACTTACTGCCTTTAATTTGTGTTCAGAATTGGACCAGACAAGCATCTTACGGTTATTATTAGTTTCATCTTGGAGACTTTACTTACCAAACACGCTTGTGAAAGCCTCTTCTTTGCCTAGTATGACATTATACTTATCAAGGTATTTTGTCACGAACCTCCTGCAGCGGATCGTAGAAGTACAGAGTGGTCCTTTGATAGTGACCGGGCCAAATATCTCACGAAATAAGCATCAAACGAAAAAACTACAAAGAACGAAATATGACTAGCTTGAAGGGGGAAACCAGATGGCGCTATAGTTGGCCCGCTAGATGGCGCTGCCATAGGTCAAACGGTTATCAACTGTGTTTTTTAAAATAGGAATCTCCATTTTTATTACATATTAGTGTAGTACGTAAAGAAATATCAATGTTTTTTTGGACCACTTTTTTCATTTTGTGATAGATGGCGCTGTAATAATCACAAACGTGTAAGTACGTGGTATCACGTAACATTCCGCCAGTGCGGACGGTATTTGCTTCGTGAACATTACCCGTGTTAAAATGGACTGTTTACAAATTGCGGAAAAGGTCGATATCGTGTTGATGTGTGGCTGTTGTGATCAAAATGCCCAACGGGCGTGTGCTATGTATGCTGCTCGGTATCCTGGACGACATCATCCAAGTGTTAGGACCGTTCGCCGGATAGTTACGTTATTTAAGGAAACAGGAAGTGTTCAGCCACATGTGAAACGTCAACCACGACCTGCAAAAAATGATGATGCCCAAGTAGGTTGGTTAGCTGCTATGGGGGTTAATCCGCACATCAGTAGCAGACACACTGCACGAGAATCGGGGATCTCGAACACGTCGATGTTGAGAGGAATGTCGTTACACGTATTGCCAAATGCATCGAAGTTAACGGACATCATTTTGAGCATTAATTGCATTAATGTGTATTTACAGGTAATCATACTGTAACAGAATGCGTTCTCAGAAATGATAAGTTCACAAAGGTACATGTATCACATTGGAACAACCGCAATAAAATGTTCAAACGTACCTACGTTCTGTATTTTAATTTAAAAACCTATCTGTTACCAACTGTTGGTCTAAAATTGTGACCCATATGTTTGTGACTATTACAGTGCCATCTATCAGAAAGCGAAAAAAGTGGTCCAACTAAAACATTCATATTTCTTTACGTACTACACGAATGTGTAATAAAAATGGGGGTTCGTATTTAAATAAACGCAGTTGATATCCGTTTGACCTATGGCAGCGACATCTAGCGGGTGAACCGTAGCGCTATCTGGTTTCCCCATTCAAGCTAGACAAGTTTCATTCTTTATAGTTTTTTCGTTTGACGCTTATTTCGTGAGATATTTGGCCCGGTCACGATCAATGGACCGACGTGTATAATCTGGTGCATTACACTACATTATATACAAGAGAAACCTCGCAAACAGAACACTTTATAAACGCAAACAATTCAAAACAGAAAAAAGATGTACCTCAATAGCGTCTACCAAAGTTTAATAGTAGCGAAACGCGGGCTGCCGATAAAATTAACTGGCGCCAGAAAGTACCTTGAAAGAACACCGTAAACCAAGATATGAAAATGGTCAAAATCAATTGTAGCACCATTGTGCGAATGACTGCCAAAGCAATTCATAAGCGACTGTCCAAATATACTGTCCA